>NC_140680.1:4688063-14655563 GCF_054131305.1 Coturnix japonica | reverse complement strand
TGACAATAATTGAATGCAAAGCTGAAGCCAATTTGGGTTGAAATTAATTGACTCCAGAACAAAAGCCAATTTGGTTGACAAACAATAATTGCACACACTGAAATCAGCGTAAATCTTATAATGGCCGCAAATGGGCACAAGTCAAAGAGTGGCTGCAAATAGGCACAAGTCAAAGAGTGGCCGCAAATGGGCACAAGTCAAAGAGTGGCCGGGAAGCAACTCGGCTCCCTCAGGCCTTAAATGTAGGTTACGGGGCTGGGTTAGCCCGGATAGAAAAAAAATGGGCTAGCCCAGCCCCGTAAGCAAGGATAAATAAAGCCAATTTGGCTGATATTAATTGAAATCAAACCTTAAACCAATTTGGTTAAGGTTAATAATAGCAAAGTTAAAGCCAATTAGTTTAATATTTAATGATTGCAAAGCTAAAGCCAATTAGTTTAAGATTAAATGATTGCAAAGCTAAAGCCAATTCAATTAAGGTAGATATAGATTGCAAAGCTACAGCCAATTAGATTAAACTTAAATGGTTGTAAATCTACAACCAATTTAAGTAACATTTAAAAATTAGAAAACTAAAGCCAATTTAATTAAAAATAAAATGGCAAAACTAAAGCCAATTTGATTAACAATGACTGATTGAAAGTTAAAGCCAATTTTGTTAAAAGAATTAATTGAAAAGCTATAATCAATTTGATTAAGATTAATTAACAACATATCAAAAACCAATTTAGTTGCAGTTACATGATTACAAAACAAAACCCAATGTGGGTGAAGTTAATACATTACTAAGCTAAAACCAATTTGTTTAAGTATGATGTCAAATCTAAAACCAATTTGGGTAAGGTTAACTGAACGCAAACCTTAAACCAAATGGGTTAACAGAACTTAACTCAAAAGCTAATTCCAATTAAATGGAGGTTAATTGACTAACATGAAGCTGATTTGCTGTTGTGATGGATCGTCAGCCCCCCAAAGCTTTATTGAACGCCTGCATGGCAGCATGGAGCGCTGCATCAAAGAGGAACATCCATCAGCCAGGGAATATAAGGGCCCTAAGGAAGAAAAAGAGATAGTTAGATCAATGGGCTGAAACAAGTGGGACATGAAAATGTAAAATAGTGGGCAAGGCCCAATAATCTGCTACAAAAAACACCAAAATGGAGCAAAAAGTGCAAAAGAAGAACACAGAGAATGCCAAAATGAACAGCAAGGCCCAAAAGAGCAGCACAAAAAACATCAAAACAGAACATAATACAACACAAAACACTGCAGAGAACAGGAATAGGGACATAAAGGCACAACAAAATGATGCAGGAAACTGCAAAATGGAAGAAAGCACCCAAGAGAATATCAAAATATTGGGCAAGGCCCTACAAAAGGATGCAGGGAACACTGAAAAGGAGGGCAAAGCCCAAGAGAACAAGAAAAGGAATGGCAAAATGGACTGAAAGCCCAAAAGAATGATGCAATGGAA
Organism: Coturnix japonica; assembly: GCF_054131305.1. Taxonomy (NCBI): domain Eukaryota; kingdom Metazoa; phylum Chordata; class Aves; order Galliformes; family Phasianidae; genus Coturnix; species Coturnix japonica. The sequence goes on along the minus strand of NC_140680.1, from coordinate 14,654,089 downwards.
GCCTAAATGGACAGCAAAGTCCAAAAGAATGATGCAATGGATGCCTAAATGGACGGCAAAGCCCAAAAGAATGATGCAATGGATGCCTAAATGGACAGCAAAGCCCAAAAGAATGATGCAATGGATGCCTAAATGGACGGCAAAGCCCAAAAGAATGATGCAAGATACACCAAAATGGAGGGCAAAGCCGAAGAGAACGACGCAAGGAATGCCAAAATGGTGGGCAAGGCCCAAAAGAATGCCTCAAAGAATGTCAAAATGGAGGGCAAGGAAAACACTGCAAGAAACAGCTGAGCAACAGCAAAGAGAAAACACAAAGACAACACAGCAAGACAAAGCAAACACAAAGACAAAAACAGACAGCCCATAGGACACCCTGCAGTGCAAAATGAGCTCAGAAACACTAACCTCGCATCTCAATACATAACAAGTAAAAACCAATTGCTGTGTGCTGCCCTTACCTGCTGGGCTGAGAGTTACCATCAGCAAAGCTGGGTCCAGGCAATGCAGGTTTCTGTTCCTCACTGCTCTCATCAGGAGCCGCACATCTCTGTGCTCTGCTGGAACCTGTTGGACACAACACGACAATGAAGGCACTGGGATACAATTAATGTTATTAGGAATATAATTAATGCTATTATGGATATAATTAATGCTACTTTTAAGTCTAAATTTGCAGTAAGTTTAACAATTGTATCCCACACTACGATCATAATTAAAGTAACTTTCACATAAATCACTGAGCATCACTTTTATGACTGCATTTATCATAACATACACCTTTAGTATTGGGTAAATATTAGGTAAATATCAGTTCCATTAACAAATACAGGTTACAGACTTTATCACTACAACCCGCATTAAGCCGGGGGAGCAGATCAAGATTAACACAAACAAAACATTAACACAAATCCCAAAGACAAGCAGAACAACCACAGAAAGACACTGCAACAGAAAAGCAAAGCAAGCAGCCAAGGGTAAGACAAGGACAAAAGCAATAAGGAAAGCCAAAGCAAAAGCAACAGCAAACAGACCATTATAGGGAACACCAAGAACAAAGGCCAAAGGGAAAACAGCGTGGGGAGCCAAGAGAACAACAAAGGGAACAATGAAACAGAGGGCAAGGCCCAAAAGAATGCTGCATGGAACTGCAAAATAGAGCAAGGCCATAAAGAACACTGCAGGGAACATCAAAATGGAGAGCAAGGCCCAAAAGGGCACATACAACATCAAGATGTAGGGCAAGGCCTAAAAGAACACTGCATGGAACTGCAAAACAGAGGGCAAGGCCCAAAACAGCACTGCTGAAACATCAAGATGGAGGACAAGGGCCAAGAGAACATCACGCAGAACATCAAGATGAGGACGAGGCCCAAAAAGAACACTGCAAGGAACATCAAGATGGAGGGCAAAGCTGAAGAGAAAACTGCAGCAAACACCAAGATGGATGGCAAGGCCCAAAAGGGCACTACAAGAAACATCAGGATGGGGGACAAGGCTCAATAGAACATTGCAAAGATGATCAAGATGGAGGGCAAAACAGCAGAGGAAACTGCTTGGAACTCCAACATGGAATGAAAGGCTGAAGGGAATGAAGCACCAAAATGAACAACAAGGCCCATAGAATGAACAGAACATAAAGTGAGAACAAAGGAAACACTGCAGGAAATGCTGGAGAAACAGCAGAGAACAGAGGAAAAGAGAATGCAGAAGGATGAGAGCAGATATTATCATTCTAATAATGGAACGTTACCTTCAATTTCAGAATGGAACAGGTAAAAAGCAATTGTGTGTGCTGCCCTTACCTGCTGGGCTGAGAGTTACCATCAATAAAGCTGGTTCTGGAGCATTCCAGGCAATGCAGGTTTCTGTTCCTTGCTGCTCTCATCAGTAGGATAGAATCCATGCTATTAGGGATAGAATAAATACTATTAGAAATAGAAGTAATGCTATTTCTAAGGTTAAAGGTGCAATTACTTTAAAATGGTATTTTGCACTATGATTAGAATGAAGGTTACTTAAAAACAAAGGGTTAGATTTACAGATACTCTACAGAAAACTGCAATTATCACTAAATTTCCCATTAAGGCCATAAAGTTCCTGCAATTATCCCATAAAGTTCCCTTAAGGTCAAGATTACCATGAATGCTGCCTCCCAGCAAACCCCATAGAGCCAAAGGCAGCAGAACAAGCACAGAAAGCCCCAACAAAAGGAAAGCAAAGCAAACACCAACAGTAAGGCAAGGGCAACAGCAAGAGAACAGCCAAGGGAAAGCACAAGGGAAAGCAACAGCAAGGAGAGTGGTATGAAACACCAAGAACAGAGGGCAAAGGGAAGGCGGAGTAGGAGGCCAAATGGAAACAGCAAAAGAACACTGCAGGAACAACAAAAAGGAGGGCATGGCCCAAGAGAACATGGCAGGGAACAGCAAGATGGAGAGCAAGGCCCAAAAGGGCATTAAAGGAACAGCAAGATGGAGAACAAGGCCCAAAAGGGCATTAAAGGAACAGCAAGATGGAGAACAAGGCCCAAAAGGGCATTAAAGGATCATCAAGATGGAGAACAAGGCCCAAAAGGGCATTAAAGGATCATCAAGATGGAGAACAAGGCCCAAAAGGGCACATACAACATCAAGGTTTAGGGCAAGGCCTAAAAGAACACTGCATGGAACTGCAAAACAGAGGGCGAGGCCCAAAACAGCACTGCTGAAACATCAAGATGGAGGGCAAGGGCCAAGAGAACATCACGCAGAACATCAAGATGAGGACAAGGCCCAAAAGAACACTGCAAGGAACATCAAGATGGAGGGCAAAGCTGAAGAGAAAACTGCAGCAAACACCAAGATGGATGGCTAGGCCCAAAAGGGCACTACAAGAAACATCAAGATGGGGGGCAAGGCTCAATAGAACATTGCAAAGATGATCAAGATGGAGGGCAAAACAGCAGAGGAAACTGCTTGGAACTCCAACATGGAATGAAAGGCTGAAGGGAATGAAGCACCAAAATGAACAACAAGGCCCATAGAATGAACAGAAAAGAAAAATGAGAACAAAGGAAACACTGCAGGAAATGCTGGAGAAACAGCAGAGAACAGAGGAAAAGAGAATGGAGAAGGATGAGAGCAGATATTATCATTATAATAATGGAACATTACCTTCAATCTCAGTATGAAACAGGTAAAAACCAATTGCTATGTGCTGCCCTTACCTGCTGGGCTGAGAGTTACCATCAGCAAAGCTGGGTCCAGGCAATGCAGGTTTCTGTTCCTCGCTGCTCTCATCAGGAGCCGCACATCTCTGTGCTCTGCTGGAACCTGTAGGACACAACACAACAATGAAGGCACTGCCCACATCTGCAGGGCAGCTCATAGACACAGCACTCACCTTGGGTTTGGTAGGGAGGGATGTTGGAACCAATAGGGCCCCATGAGACCCCATTGGAACCAATTGGGCCCCACATAAGACCCCATTGGACCTTATAAGGTCAACAACCCAGTGCAAGACCAACCAAGGTCCTGAAATCAAACAGTCTATGAGTCCAGATGAGATGCATCGCAGACTGAGAAGTGGTGACAATGGGGTGCAGTCCGGTGAGCAGAAACACAGCCAACATGGCGCTCCTTTGTAGGAAGGTAGAAGGGATGAGCCCAGGAACAGCTGAGCCGTCGGTCCCACTGCTGTGCTGGGAATGACCACAAAACAGATCCTCATAGAAGGACCCAGGGCTCACGGAAGGCAGGAGGTGATGATGGAGATCCTCATAGAAGGACCCAGGGCTCATGGAAGGCAGGAGGTGATGATGGAGATCCTCATAGAAGGACCCAGGGCTCATGGAAGGCAGGAGGTGATGATGGAGATCCTCATAGAAGGACCCAGGGCTCATGGAAGGCAGGAGGTGATGATGGAGATCCTCATAGAAGGACCCAGGGCTCATGGAAGGCAGGAGGTGATGATGAAGATCCTCATAGAAGGACACAGGGCTCATGGAAGGCAGGAGGTGAAGATGGAGATCCTCATAGAAGGACCCAGGGCTCACGGAAGGCAGGAGGTGAAGATGGAGATCCTCATAAAAGGACCCAGGGCTCATGGAAGGCAGGAGGTGATGATGGAGAACCAGCACGGCCTCACCAAGGGCAAATGCTCTTTGACCGACCTCATAGACTTCTATGATGGCACTGATACATCAGCAGACGAAGGAAGAGCTGCTGATATCATCTACTTAGACTTCAACAAGGCCTCTGATGCAGGACCCCACACCGTCCTCATGTCCAAGTGATGAAGACACCAACTGGATGGGAAGATGATGAGATGGTTGAAGAACTGGCTGTAGAACCGAGTCCAGAGAGCAGCAGCCAATGGCTCCAAATCCAGATGGAGATAGTGATGAACAATGTCCCATAGGAGCCAGCACTGGGGCTGATACTCTGCAATATATGAGCATAGAATCAAATGATGATCAGCACTGAGAACAAGAATGACCATCTCCATTCAACCCTCCTGCTATGGGGACAGTCACCAACCACCACACCAAGGTCCCACAGCCTCAAACACCTCTAGGGATGGAGCACCCCAAAGTGACCCATTCCACCCCCAAACCCTGCAATAAAGAAGGGATCGCTCACCCCATTGTGAAGGCTGAGCCCTCCATCCAAAGGAAGGAGGCTCTAGATACAGCTCCTTCTCATACCCATCCATAAGTGCTGCTAGGAGCAATCAAAAGGAGAAGACATCAGCCCAGTAATAAAGAAGAAATTCCTTACCCCATTGCAAAGCCAAAGACTCACCATTGACCCCAAAGGAAAGGGTCTCCAAGCAGAGTCTCATCCCATACGGCATCCAGAGCTCAAAAGCAGCAGGAAGGAGAATCCTCTCCCTCAATGCTCCCATAGGAGCACCGAGCTGGAACTGATGCTGCCCCCTGCCCTTCCAAGCCCTTAAATACCAATCAAGGAGGGGAGGAGCCAGGCTCCAACCAATCACAATCCACCCCTCAACGGCCCCCACCTGTGCCCATGGGGTTGGCCCCTCTCCTCAGCAGGTGCCCAATCAGGATGTTACATAACAGCTGCAATCAGGAACAAAGACAAAAACAAAGCAATAACAGGTGAGTAATTATATTTATTTGTTCTTATAGGGGAGGGTTGTGGATAGAGGAGAAACAACAGCACAGTATATGGACACGGGGGTGCAGATCTCACTCTTGCAATGGGGTGACACTGTGGGCACCGCTCTAGGGTAGATGCTGGGGAGACATTGGAACGATGGGGGGTCATGGGGACGATGATAATTATTATATAATCAGGGTGATATAATAGAAATGCTTAGTCATGGTTGGAAGCCATGATGGGGCGGGGACACAGCAGTACAGCCCAAGTGCAGGCAATGCACCTGATTGGCTGCAGGGCTGGCTCCGCCCCCTCCTGGTGCTCATATAAGGGCTGGCACCGTGGGGCAGCAGGTATTTGCTGGAGCTCCTCGCTGAGGTCACATCTACCCACATGAAGAAGCTCTTCTGCTCTGTTGCTGCCTTGGACCAAGAGCTGCTGGATGGAGCTCCAGGACTTGGCTTCTCCACCATCACATTGCTCGGCCTAGAAGAGCACTACAGGAGGTGAGTTCTGGCTCTGATACTGGAATAATGCTGAGCTGATGGGGGGCAGAAATGTTTGGGGGGGGATGTTGAGCTGCCAATGGAGGGGGGACAATGAGCTGATGTTTGACAATGAAGCTGTATGTAGATGTGGAGGTATCAATGGAGTTACACAAGGAACCATGTTGGAAGGTGACGATCAGTAGATGACAGACTGAATAGTGAAAAAGGACCCCATAGTAGATGAAAAGGGAACACTTAGCTACATAAAGGGAAAGGGGGCCTCACTAAGGCAAAGGGTACTTACAGATTTATAGTTTATGTTAAGGAGGAGCATAGAGAGGGGAATTGCTCTAACCCTGCTTTTCTTGGTTTTCTTCCCCCCTAAAACTGCTTTTCTTGGTTTTCTTCTGCTCTAACCTCTCTTGTTTTTGTTTTTTTTCCGCTCTAACCCTACTTTTCTTCTTTTTCTTCTGCTCTAACCCTGCTTTTCTTGGTTTTCTTCCGATCTAACCCTGATTTTCTTGGTTTTCATTCGCTGTAACATTGCTTTTCTTGGTTGTCTTCAGCTCTAACCCTGCTATTCTTGGTTTTCATCTGCTCTAAAACTGCTTTTCTTGATTTTCTTCCGCTCTAACACTGCTTTTTGTGGTTTTCTTCCGCTATACCCGTCTTTTCTTGGTCTATTCCCTCTCTATCCCTGCTTTTCTTGGTTTTCTTCTGCTCTAACAATCTTTTATTGATTTTACTCCGCTCTAACCTGTCATTACTTGGAAAGCTATACCCTGCTTTCCCTGGTTTTTGTCCGCTCTAACTCGTCTTTTCTCGGTTTTCTTCCACTCTAACCCTGCTTTTCTTGTTTTTCACCAGTTCAAACCCTGCTTTTCTTGGTTTTCTTCTGCTCTAACCACCTTTTCATGATTTTACTCCGCTCTAACTCATTAATACTTGGTTGTGCTACGCTTTTTTCCTAACAAGAAATGCAGGGTTAGAGCAGAAGTAAAGCAAGAAAAGCAGGGTTAGAGCAGAGAAAAACAAAGGATAGCATATTTAGAGCGAAAGAAAACCATAATTTTTTGAGTTTGAATTACTAATTGAATGGGAATCCAAGTACAAAACTCCAGTTTTGCCAATTTGCTAAATTTTCGATAGTTTGGTAGAAGACATGAGGACAAGTAATGGAATTGTTGAATGGATACACTCAGTAATGGAAAATCCATGCACTTTATCAACCAAGTTAAGGAATGACTAGGTGGAGTTTACCTTCTGGATTTGAGGGATGTCTCTTCTGCCTGGTTTGGCTAAAGGAAGCCTAAGGTTATTTGCCTTTGAATAGGAAAGCCCTAATAAAGGGAGAAGAGACTCAGTTAACCTGGACAGTGTTACCCAGGGTTGTGAGAACAGCTTAATGATTTTTGAGAACCGGTCAACTTGTGAGCCTGAGACCTGGGATCCTCCATCCTAGGGTGGAACTTTACTGGAGCATGTGGATGCCACAGCGACAAAAGGACTGTGTAGAATAGACTGAGAGTTTGATGAGTTTCTTGGTTTACAGAAAGCACAAATAACTCAGAAATTACAGCTGGACTTTGAACCTTAAGGACTGCCAAGAAAGAAGCCATCTGCTAAGCCAATGAGCTGCAAACTGCCAAGGAACTCCATACGTTCCCAGGAATGACAGGAGGGTGCTGACCATGGATACACAGCTACGGACTGATGGTAAACCTCAAACAGCTTGAAGTGAGTAAGGGATGGCCAGGGTGCCTGAGGGCAGTGGCTGCACTAGTGCTCAATATTCAAGAAGCCCATAAATCTACACTGGGCCAAAGGATACCAGTTTTAATATCTCATACAGTGTTTACTGTATTGGAGGCAAAAGGGGGGACATTGGTTCATTGGTTCTCACCCCAAAGATTCCTGAAATACCAGGCCATCCTGGTAGAGCAGGGTGATGTAGAAATAATTGTGACTAATATTGTCAACCCAGTATCTTTCCTTAGCGGGACACCCGGAGAACCAGTATTACATGACTGCTTTAAATCAACTGAAGCTGCACATTCCAGCCAGTCAGTCGAACCTGAAGGACAAACCCTTAGAAGATGCAGAAGACACCTGGTTTACCAGAAGCTGCAGTTTTATGAGACAAGGAGACTGTAAGGCAGGACATGCAGTAACTGCTACTGACCAGGTAACCGAAGCACAACCACCAGCTGTGGGGACTTCCCCTCAGAAGACTGAAATAACTGCCTTGACAAGAGCTTTAATCATATGGACAGATGCTAAATATGTGCCACACGCTCATAGTACCATCTGAAAAGAGCAAGGATTGCTCACACACAAGGAAAACAGCCTGATTTAAATCTACCAATGGTTATTATATGTTGTAAAAGACATCAGAAATGTAACACTGTACAGGAAACAGAAAATAAGATGATAGATCAGGTGGCAGAACAGGCAGTTGAAGAGGGCTTCAATTCCAGACGGTAAACTTAAAATCTCTGAAGCCAAGTCAAAACCTGTAAAATATTCTAAAGAGAACAGGACTCCAATTAACAATTTAGAAAGGAAGAGAGCAAGTTGACAGATGGGTGCATGCCCAAATGGACACATTATTATGCCCTTTAGTATTTTATGGAAATTGGTTATAAGGGAAGATAAGAGAATATATTGAGCAAACCAACACTACAAAGTACAGTCCCAGTACCAGGAACAGGGCACAAGTGGGCCTCATGGGAGAGGGCCTTCCAGGGCAACAATGGCAAATTGATTTCACAGAACTCCCAAGAAAAGGGGGGTACCACTGTATGAAAATTTCTGTAACCTTAGAAACAATTGAGGATGCTGCTGCAGATGCTTGATGGACAATCCAAAAGGAGATATCCTGTTTATCCAAAGATGCATTGCAACATGGAGTAGGCAGGGATAACACCGATTGGGGAATAGTTTTCTCTGGATCATGGGATAAACTTACTAGTTGCCAAATTTAGGATGACTAAAACAGCTTTTCTTAGCCTGCATCACCTTGCTACTCTTGGTGTGTTTTACTTGTGTTGTTATAAGATGTCTTTTGTGTCTGTACCAAGGTACTGGAAGGGAATACGAGGTTTGGAAGAGACATGAGCTGAGACAAAAGGTAGAGAGCGGAACCTATTTTGAGACCCATTAAGAATCTAGCAGGTAAAAGCCTGCTAGATTAAAGAAAAGGGGGGAATTGAAGAGTGAGCAAAGCCTCAAAATGGTGGTAAGGTAACACTTTGCTATAGAAAGGGAAAGGGGAACTTCACAGAAACCAAGACAAAGGGTAACTGTACATTTAAAAGTGCAGGGAAAGGGGGAATTGCAGACACTTAGTCAAAATAAAGCCAGAGAAGAGGGCAATAAAGATAAGAAGAAACTGTCCGGAGACCTCTGACAAGAAGGATTAGATCCCCCCCCGGGCAAGATGATGCCGACATGGGAGAACAATAACAGCAGATAACACCAAGAAGAAAACAGAAGAAGAATTTCACCCCAAAACATCGGCAAGGGTCGCGGGGAATGGGGTCAGGGGGAATGAGGGAATGGGGTCGCGGGGAACGGGGCCATAGGGAATGTAATGAATATGTAATCAAACTGAGGAGGAGACTATTGATTATGTATTAGCTTAACCTATATCTGTAACACACTTTTCTCTTTACGGTGTGCAAGTTTGGAGGAGCTATCCCCCTTGCACCCGGCGCTGCGCAACGCTGGAATAAACATACCTGCTTTATAACCCATCTCTGGATTATAGAGTTTGATTCCGCAAGTCAGTATAGCGGAAGAAAACCAAGAAAGGACAGGTTAGAGCGGTGGCCCCACACAGCCACACACAGCAACATAGAGACACATAGCGCCCCACTGAAGCCCCACAGAGCCCCATAGAAGCCCCATAGAGCCCCACAGTGCCCCTTAAAGCCCCACAGTTTACCGGCACGTCGCGGACTCCATTTTCATAGGGAGGAACATCGTCACTTACGGCAAGGTGCATTGCGGGATATAACGCGGCATCCGGAGGTCGCCATTTCGATCATGCGCAGTAGCGTCGCTTCCGGTATGTTGCATTATGGGATATAATGTGGCAAAACGAGGCATGCACAGGTCGCCATTTTGGTTATGCGCAGTAGCGTCTTTTCCGGTTTGGTGCATTGTGGGATATAACGCGGCATAACGAGGCATCCGGAGGTCGCCATTTTGATCATGCGCAGTAGAGCCGCTTCCGGTATGGGGCATTGTGGGATATTACGCGGCATAACGAGGCATCTGGAGGTCGCCATTTTGATCATGCGCAGAAGCGTCACTTCCGGTATAATGAATTGTGGGATATAACGTGGCATAACGAGGCATCCGGAGGTCACCATTTTTAGCATGCGCAGTAGCGTCGCTTCCGGTACGGTGCATTGTGGGATATAACGCGGCATAACGAGGCATCCGGAGGTCGCCATTTTGGTCATGCGCAGTAGCATCGCTTCCGGTATGATGCATTGTGGGATATAAAGCGGCATAATGAGGCATCCGGAGGTCGCCATTGTGATAAAGTGTTTGCTCATTAAGACCAGGATGTGGCAACAATGTTTGCAAAGCGCGCGAATTTGCAGGTGGATTCTGCAGGTCTCGGCACGTCTCAAGGAAGGACCAATCAACTAATGACACACTGGCCTAACGACCACGGCCGACCAGTCGGATACCAGCACACCTGGGACCTGAGAATACAAAAGAAGTTGCAAGGAACAGGAACGCGCGGCAGATGGAGGAACGATAATCCCCCTGTCGTCCAGCGCTGAATTGCCTTTTTGTTTTACACGTTACAATTAATAAAATTTTCTGATTGGAATATCGTTGTCTCATTGGCGTATTGCTTATAAATTGATGACAGCCATTTTGGTCATGCGCAGTAGCGTCGCTTCCGGTATGGTGCATTGTGGGATATAACGCGGCATAATGAGGCATGTGGAGGTCGCCATTTTGGTCATGCGCAGTAGCGTCGCTTCCGGTATGGTGCATTGTGGGACATAACGCGGCATAACGAGGCACCTGGAGATCGCCATTTTGGTCATGCGCAGTAGCGTCGCTTCCGGTATGGTGCATTGTGGGATATAACGCGGCATAACGAGGCATCCGGAGGTCGCCATTTTAGTCATGCGCTTTAGCGTCGCTTCCGGTATGATGCATTGTGGGATATAACGCGGCATAATCAGGCACCCGGAGGTCGCCATTTTGGTCATGCGCAGTAGCGTCGATTCCGGTATGGTGCATTGTGGGATATAAAGCGGCAGAATGAGGCATCCGGAGGTCGCCATTGTGATAAAGTGTTTGCTCATTAAGACCAGGATGTGGCAACAATGTTTGCATTGTGGGATATAACGCGACATAATGAGGCATGCGGAGGTCGCCATTTTGGTCATGCGCAGTAGCGTCGCTTCCGGTATGGTGGATTGTTGGATATAACGCGGCATAACGTGGCAATAGGCGGTCGCCATGTTGATCATGCGCAGTAGCGTCGCTTCCGGTATGGTGCATTGTGGGATATAACGCCGCATAACGAGGCATCCGGAAGTCGCCATTTTGGTCATGCGCAGTAGAGTCGCTTCCGGTATGGTGCATTATGGGATATAACGCGGCATAACGAGGCATCCGGAGGTCGCCATTTTGGTCATGCGCAGTAACGTCGCTTCCGGTATGGTGCATTGTGGGATATAACGGGGCATAACGAGGCATCTGGAGATCGCCATTTTAGTCATGCGCAGTAGCGTCGCTTCCGGTATGATGCATTGTGGGATATAACGCGGCATAATGAGGCACCCGGAGGTCGCCATTTTAGTCATGCGCAGTAGCGTCGCTTCCGGTATGATGCATTGTGGGATATAACGCGGCATAATGAGGCACCCGGAGGTCGCCATTTTAGTCATGCGCAGTAGCGTCGCTTCCGGTATGGTGCATTGTGGGATATAAAGCGGCAGAATGAGGCATCCGGAGGTCGCCATTGTGATAAAGTGTTTGCTCATTAAGACCAGGATGTGGCAACAATGTTTGCAAAGCGCGCGAATTTGCAGGTGGATTCTGCAGGTCTCGGCAAGTCTCAAGGAAGGACCAATCAACTAATGACACACTGGCCTAACGACCACGGCCGACCAGTCGGATACCAGCACACCCGGGACCTGAGAATACAAAAGAAGTTGCAGGGAACAGGAACGCGCGGCAGTTGGAGGAACGATAATCCCCCTGTCGTCCAGCGCTGAATTGCCTTTTTGTTTTACACGTTACAATTAATAAAATTTTCTGATTGGAATATCGTTGTCTCATTGGCGTATTGCTTATAAATTGATGACAGCCATTTTGGTCATGCGCAGTAGCGTCGCTTCCGGTATAATGCATTGTGGGATATAACGCGGCATAAGGAGGCATGTGGAGGTCGCCATTTCGGTCATGCGCAGTAGCGTCGCTTCCGGTATGGTGCATTGTGGGATATAACGCGGCATAACGAGGCATCCGGAGATCGCCATTTTGGTCATGCGCAGTAGCGTCGCTTCAGGTATGGTGCATTGTGGGATATAACGCGGCATAATGAGGCATCCGGAGGTCGCCATTTTGGTCATGCGCAGTAGCGTCGCTTCCGGTACGGTGCATTGTGGGATATAACGCGGCATAATGAGGCATGCGGAGGTCGCCATTTTGGTCATGCGCAGTAGCGTCGCTTCCGGTATGGTGCATTGTGGGATATAACGCGGCATAACGAGGCATCAGGAGATCGCCATTTTGGTCATGCGCAGTAGCGTCGCTTCCGGTATGGTGCATTGTGGGATATAACGCGGCATAATGAGGCATCCGGAGGTCGCCATTTTGGTCATGCGCAGTAGCGTCGCTTCCGGTATGGTGCATTGTGGGATATAACTCGGCATTACGAGGCATCCGGAGATCGCCATTTTAGTCATGGGCAGTAGCGTCACTTCCGGTATGGTGCATTGTGGGATATAACGCGGCATAATGAGGCATCCGGAGGTCGCCATTTTGGTTATGCGCAGTAGCGTCGCTTCCGGTATGATATATTGTGGGATATAAAGCGGCATAATGAGGCATCCGGAGGTCGCCATTTTGGTCATGCGCAGTAGCGTCGCTTCCGGTATGGTGGATTGTGGGATATAACGCGGCATAACGTGGCAATAGGCGGTCGCCATGTTGATCATGCGCAGTAGCGTCGCTTCCGGTATGGTGCATTGTGGGATATAACGCCGCATAACGAGGCATCCGGAGGTCGCCATTTTGGTCATGCGCAGTAACGTCGCTTCCGGTATGGTGCATTGTGGGATATAACGGGGCATAACGAGGCATCTGGAGATCGCCATTTTAGTCATGCGCAGTAGCGTCGCTTCCGGTATGATGCATTGTGGGATGTAACGCGGCATAATGAGGCACCCGGAGGTCGCCATTTTGGTCATGCGCAGTAGCGTCGCTTCCGGTATGGTGCATTGTGGGATATAAAGCGGCAGAATGAGGCATCCGGAGGTCGCCATTGTGATAAAGTGTTTGCTCATTAAGACCAGGATGTGGCAACAATGTTTGCAAAGCGCGCGAATTTGCAGGTGGATTCTGCAGGTCTCGGCAAGTCTCAAGGAAGGACCAATCAACTAATGACACACTGGCCTAACGACCACGGCCGACCAGTCGGATACCAGCACACCCGGGACCTGAGAATACAAAAGAAGTTGCAAGGAACAGGAACGCGCGGCAGATGGAGGAACGATAATCCCCCTGTCGTCCAGCGCTGAATTGCCTTTTTGTTTTACCCGTTACAATTAATAAAATTTTCTGATTGGAATATCGTTGTCTCATTGGCGTATTGCTTATAAATTGATGACAGCCATTTTGGTCATGCGCAGTAGCGTCGCTTCCGGTATAATGCATTGTGGGATATAACGCGGCATAAGGAGGCATAAGGAGGTCGCCATTTCGGTCATGCGCAGTAGCGTCGCTTCCGGTATGGTGCATTGTGGGATATAACGCGGCATAACGAGGCATCTGGAGATCGCCATTTATGTCATGCGCAGTAGCGTCGCTTCCGGTATGGTGCATTGTGGGATATAACGCGGCATAATGAGGCATCCGGAGGTCGCCATTTTGGTCATGCGCAGTAGCGTCGCTTCCGGTATGGTGCATTGTGGGATATAACGCGGCATAATGAGGCATGCGGAGGTCGCCATTTTGGTCATGCGCAGTAGCGTCGCTTCCGGTATGGTGCATTGTGGGATATAACGCGGCATAACGAGGCATCAGGAGATCGCCATTTTGGTCATGCGCAGTAGCGTCGCTTCCGGTATGGTGCATTGTGGGATATAACGCGGCATAATGAGGCATCCGGAGGTCGCCATTTTGGTCATGCGCAGTAGCGTCGCTTCCGGTATGGTGCATTGTGGGATATAACGCGGCATTACGAGGCATCCGGAGATCGCCATTTTAGTCATGCGCAGTAGCGTCGCTTCCGGTATGGTGCATTGTGGGATATAACGCGGCATAATGAGGCATCCGGAGGTCGCCATTTTGGTTATGCGCAGTAGCGTCGCTGTCGGTATGATGCATTATGGGATATAAAGCGTCATAATGAGGCATCCGGAGGTCGCCATTTTGGTCATGCACAGTAGCGTCGCTTCCGGTATGGTGGATTGTTGGATATAACGCGGCATAACGTGGCAATAGGCGGTCGCCATGTTGATCATGCGCAGTAGCGTCGCTTCCGGTATGGTGCATTGTGGGATATAACGCCGCATAACGAGGCATCCGGAAGTCGCCATTTTGGTCATGCGCAGTAGAGTCGCTTCCGGTATGGTGCATTGTGGGATATAACGCGGCATAACGAGGCATCCGGAGGTCGCCATTTTGGTCATGCGCAGTAACGTCGCTTCCGGTATGGTGCATTGTGGGATATAACGGGGCATAACGAGGCATCTGGAGATCGCCATTTTAGTCATGCGCAGTAGCGTCGCTTCCGGTATGATGCATTGTGGGATATAACGCGGCATAATGAGGCACCCGGAGGTCGCCATTTTAGTCATGCGCAGTAGCGTCGCTTCCGGTATGGTGCATTGTGGGATATAAAGCGGCAGAATGAGGCATCCGGAGGTCGCCATTGTGATAAAGTGTTTGCTCATTAAGACCAGGATGTGGCAACAATGTTTGCAAAGCGCGCGAATTTGCAGGTGGATTCTGCAGGTCTCGGCAAGTCTCAAGGAAGGACCAATCAACTAATGACACACTGGCCTAACGACCACGGCCGACCAGTCGGATACCAGCACACCCGGGACCTGAGAATACAAAAGAAGTTGCAGGGAACAGGAACGCGCGGCAGTTGGAGGAACGATAATCCCCCTGTCGTCCAGCGCTGAATTGCCTTTTTGTTTTACACGTTACAATTAATAAAATTTTCTGATTGGAATATCGTTGTCTCATTGGCGTATTGCTTATAAATTGATGACAGCCATTTTGGTCATGCGCAGTAGCGTCGCTTCCGGTATAATGCATTGTGGGATATTACGCGGCATAACGAGGCATATGGAGGTCGCCATTTTGGTCATGCGCAGTAGCGTCGCTTCCGGTATGGTGCATTGTGGGATATAACGCGGCATAACGTGTCATCCGGAAGTCGCCATTTTGATCATGCGCAGAAGCGTCGCTTCCGGTATAGTGAATTGTGGGATATAACGCGGCATAACGAGGCATCTGGAGTTCGCCATTTTGGTCATGCGCAGTAGCGTCGCTTCCGGTACGATGCATTGTGGGATATTACGCGGCATAACGAGGCATATGGAGGTCGCCATTTCGGTCATGCGCAGTAGCGTCGCTTCCGGTATGGTGCATTGTGGGATATAACGTCGGATTTGGCTGTCGCCATTTTGATCATGCGCATCGAGTCACTTCCGGTATGTTGCATTGTGGGATATAACGTGGCAATTAGCAATCGCCATTTTGATCATGCGCATCGAGTCGCTTCCGGTATATTGCATTGTGGGATATAACGTGGCATTTGGCTGTCGCCATTTTGATCATGCGCATCGCGTCACTTCCGGTATGTTGCATTGTGGGATATAACGTGGCATTTGGCTGTCGCCATTTTGATCATGCGCATCTCGTCACTTCCGGTATGTTGCATTGTGGGATTTAACGTGGCATGTAGCAGTCGCCATTTTGATCATGTGTAGTCGCTTCACTTCCGGCCAGGTGCATTGCGGGATATAACGCCTCATTTGATGGGCGCCATTTCGTTCGCGAGCAATGGCGTCTTTTCCGGCGGAGGTGATTGTGGGATATCACTGAAACCGCCTTCTTATTTCCGGTTCCGGCTGTGTTGTTGCAGCTCGGTTTACGGCTGTCCGTTTCCGGTGTTTCCGCCATGGGGCTTCGGGGGGTTCGGGGTGTGATAAAATGTTTGCTCATTAAGACCGGGATGTGGTAGCATTGTGGTGGAGTGCTTGTTCATTAGGACCGGGATATGATGGTGGAATATGGAGGCCACAAGGGTTGCAGAACACTCTAATTTTATGGGTAGAGTGTGTACTCTGCATAGTTACAGGCAAAGCGCGCCCCGATGGATACAAAGTTCCACGGAAGGACCAACCAAGGAACGACACACCAAGTCGCACGATCACAACTGACCAATTAAAGGACAATACGCTCGGGATGGACAATACAAAAGAAGTTGCAAGGGACGGGACGGCGCGGCAGTTGGAGGAACGATAATCCCCCTGTCGTCCAGCGCTGAATTGCCTTTTTGTTTTACCCGCTACAATTAATAAAATTTTCTGATTGGAATATCGTTGACTCATTGGCGTATTGCTTATAAATTGATGACAGGGGGGTCCCGGTTGGAACCGGAACCGGTTGCTTATTTACAACGGGAGTCACGAGGAGATGGGGGAGGAGCCAGAGGGAACCCGGCGCCCCATAGAGACCCACTGAGCCCCATAGAGCCCCACAGTGAGGCTATAAGGGTACGCAGCGCCATTTTGGGGCCAAATCCGGGTTTTTTTTGGGGGGGGGTGACAATAGGGTGCTGTTGGCGGTGATGATAGGAGATATGCGCCAGTTTTATGACGGCAGTGCGCATGCGCTTGTTTTAGGACGTCAGTACGCATGCGGCAGTTTTAGGACGCCAGCACGCATGCGCCAGTCTTACGTCGATAGTACGCATGCGCCAGTTTTAGGACTGTTGTACTCATGCGCTTATTCTCGGACTCCAATACGCATGCACGAGTTCCGAGCCCGCCCCGCTCCCCGCCGCTCATTCCCTGCCCTCGGGCTCCCTCTGCGGCCGACCGCGTTCCCGCTCCCCGCCCCCATCGCAGCCGCCGTTCGGGTCGCACCTACGGGCTCGGCAGCCCGGGGCACCAGCCGGGGCCATGCTGGGCAAGGACTACATGCTGGCCATCATCCTCGTCAACTGCGACGGTCAGCCGCGCGGGGCGGGGTTGGGGGGGGCACGCGCGGGGCCTGAGCTGCGGCGGCCGCTGTCCGTGGTGCTGATCTCGCGGCGCTGGTGCCGGGCGGGGGGGGGGGCACCGCGGCCCGGAGGATTCCTCCTGTGCGGGCGGGGCCCGGGGCAGCGGCAGCTCCGTTCGCCCTCTGCCAAGGGCGGGTGGAGCACCTCGCGCTCCGAACGGCGCTGGCAGCCGCGGGACCCCCTCTCCGCCTCCCTCCCCCCGCCGCGCCGTGGGGGCCTCAGAGACGGGCTGGGCCCCGGCGAGGCGGGAGCGGAGGAACGGCGCGTCCGAGTGCTGCCGAACCGAGTTCAGACAGGGGGTGTCGGAGGACCCCCGACAGCAGACGGGGACAGGGTCCCGCGCTGGGAGCGTTCGTGGTCCAGCGGGAGAATCGGTCTGGCCAATGGCAGCCAGAGCACCGTCACTGGCTGATGGCACGACGCCCGCCCTTCCTAGCAGCTCCGCTCCGGGAGACAAGCGGTGCGGGGGGCACGATGACCTCTGTATTTTTAGCCGCAGGCCAAGGAGCAGATCCTGTTACTTATCTGCATCTCGGGCTTGTTCACTCAATCTCTCCAAGGCTTTCGGGAAAGGGCTGCTACCCTTCCCTGGCCATGCTGGGAGTCCTGGCATCCTGCACTGCTGGCAGAGAGCAAGGAGCTGTGTGATGATGGGGATGTCCCTGGGCTATGCCTGGGCACCCCAACTCAGCGCCTCCCCAGCAGGGCTATCCCACCCCTCTCTGGCTGCCAGTGAGGCAACTGACTGTGCTGACCATGGTGTGGGGATCTGCTGCTGCTGTAGCTGCTCTGGCATCTCTGCAAGCCATCCTGCTCAGCACTCTCCCACTCCGTGCTGGGACACCGAGTCACAGCCCAGAGGCCAATGTGCCACCCTTTCCCCACCAGCTTATTGCTTACTTTTCCCTGCAGGTGGGAGCAGCTGTGATAGCTTTCCCCCTTGCCTCACCTTGTCTCTGCACAGACAACCTCTGGAGTGACCACAGCCTGGACACGGACCCTGACCTTCCTCCTGGCTGGAGAAAAATCCATGACTCTCAGGGCACCTACTACTGGCACGTGCCCACGGGCACAACACAGTGGCAGCACCCCACTCGTTCTACCAGTCCAGGAGGGTGCCTGGAGGCTGATGGAGAGGAGATGCTCCAGGAAACGGTATGGGACATGGGCAGGGAAGGAAAGGATGGTGCTGGATCCCAGCAGCCAGGGTGCAGATGCAGCCTCCTACTGTAGCAGGACACTGTCAACTGAAAGTCCTACACAGCCCATTCCTGGCCAGGGTTAAATCCCTTGAAGGACTTTAGGAAACCGCACAGTAGCCCCACCCCAGCCATCCTGCCAGGCTGTCTGATGGTTGCTGTCCTAGAAGGGAGGCCTCCTAAGGTGCCTCTGCAAGCATATACTCTCCTGACAACTCCTCCTCTCTCAGGACTGCCAGGCCCCTGTTGTGAAGCACACATCAAAATCCAGGCCTGTTCCCAGCCCCATGGCCTCGCTGACCAGGAGGTAAGGCTGCCTGTGTTCTGCTGGCTTGTGGCTAGGAAAACTCAGAAGCTTGGTCTGGCACCATGGTGGGATGCTGCCCAGACAGTGTTGTGGGGGTGTTCTGCTGCTCCTCGGGGCAGTCAAGGCCAGAAATGCTGAGCAGGAGCTTTCCCCTCCCCTCCCCACCTCATCCTATCCCTCCACAGGGCCTCGCTGACATGGCAGGGAGATGACTTCCAGCAGTGTGGCGCAGAGCCCAGCTCCAAGGTACTGTATCAAGGCACTTCCCAGCACACACACAGCCTTTAGGTTCCCTGCACTGCCAAGTACCGGCAAACCAGGGATGGCACTCGAGGGGGTTAACAGCAGCTGACGGTTACCAGGGTGGGAGCAGGGCTGGCCACACAGGCACGGAGAGAGGTATGGGATAGGGCTATGCCAGCCTGGCAAAGAGCCCTGACATGTCTCTGCTCAGTGCTTTGCTGTGCGTTCTCTGGGCTGGGTGGAGATCCCCGAGGAGGACCTAGCACCCGGCAAGAGCAGCATTGCTGTCAACAACTGCATCCAGCAGCTCTCCAACAGCCAAGGCTCTGCAGACAGCAGGGGAGAGGTGAGCTGCACGGCAGGTGCCACTGCTACACTCCATGGAGTGCAGTGCTGTGGGACGGGGCTGTCCCCACCCTCGCTGTAGTTCTGGGCCGAGCATGGGGCAGTAGTCCTGCACGCATGGGACGTGTGCGGTGGAGGCGCTACCAGGTAAGGGTGCCCCCGGCTCCCCACAGGGCCAGGACCTGGTGATGATCCTGAAGAAGGACACCATGAGCCTGGTGGACCCTCTGGACCACAGCCTCATCCACTGCCAGCACATCCTCAACATCCGCGTCTGGGGCGTCGGCTGCAACAAGGGCAGGTGCCGGGCGCGGGGCGGGGCCACGGCTGCGAACCGCGAGGGGCCCGGGCACGAACTGACCACCCCGCTCTTCCCCCCGCCGTCACGCCGCGCACAGGGACAGGTAACGGCAGGTAGAGCTGCGCGGCTCTCAGCGTAGCGCCGCCTCTGCCGGGACCGCGCTCAGTCCTCCGCGGCCTCGCAGGGACTTCGCCTTCGTGGCGAGCGACAAGGACACCTGCGTGCTCAAGTGCCACGTCTTCCGCTGCAACGTGCCCGCCAAGGGCATCGCCAAGGCGCTGCACGGGATGTGCTCCCAGGTGCGCCCCGCGGAGCTGCTCGTCGGGCGGCCCCGGCCGCGCGGGCCCCGCGCAAACCGCATCGCCGTCCCCGGCAGATCGTGGCGGAGCGCGCGGCAGCCGGCAGCGACCCTTCACCGAGCGGCGCCGCTCTGCGGCCCATCTCCGCGGCCACGTGGCCCCTGCGTACAGGTACCGGGGTCGCCCCGGGGGGGTTCGGGGACCTGGCTGGGGCGGGGGGTCTCGCTTTACCTCTCGTGTCCCGGCAGCGGATCCCCGGGACGCCGTAGGGAGGCCGCCCCGGCGCTACGAGGCGTTGTACATCGGCAGCCGGCCCGTGCCCAGGGCCATGGGTAAGGTCTCCGCGCCCCGGCCCGGCCCGGCCCGCAGCCGCCGGGGAAGCACCGCGCGCTTCTCCCCGCAGGGATGGACGTGCTGAACGCCGCCATCGAGCAGCTGCTGGCGGGTCCCGGGCGGCACAGCTGGACGCCCGCACACGTCTGCGTGTCCGACACGGCCGTGCGGGTGCGGCGGGCGCAGGTGGGGCCGGGGCGGAACCGGGGGGGGCGCGGCGGGGTCGGAGCGGGGCCGGAGCGGCGGCCGCAGGACGAGGACGAGGCCGAGGCGCACGTGTGGCAGTGCGACGTGCGCTACGTCACCTTCCTCGGCGTGGGCCGCGACGCTCACACCTTCGCGCTGATCGCCGACACCGGGCGGCGCTTCCAGTGCGCGGCGTTCTGGTGCGAGCCCGACGCGGGCACCATCTCGGAGGCGGTGCAGTCGGCCTGCATGGTGAGCGGGGCGGCGCGGGGCGGCGGGGGAGGCGGGTTCGGAGCCGCCCGCCGCCATCCGCCCGCGTCCCCGCAGGTTCAGTACCAGAAGTGCCTCGTGGCCGCCGCGCCGGGGCCGAAGGCGAAGCGCGTGGCCGCCGGGGGAGCGAAGGCGGGAGGAGGCGGCGGCGCGGCGGGAGCCGGTCCGAGGAAGCGCGGGGTGCTGTCGCTGCTGGAGACGTTCCGCCAGCGCCACGCGCTGCTGCACCTGCCCTGACGGGGCGCTGCGGGGCTCGACCGGCCCGTCCGCCAATAAAGCTCCGCACTCGGCTCCGCCTCCGCTTCGCTCCGCCCTCAGTTCCGCGGCGCCGGGCGGAAGGGGCGCGGTGCGGTGACGTGTCGCCATGGAGGAGCTCTACGTGAAGCCGGGTGAGCGCCGACAGCGGGGGGATGCGCTTCCGGGGCGGGGGCGGCGGGTGCCGAGCGGCCGTACCGTGCAGTACAATACAGTGCTGTGCAGTACCGTACAGTGCAGTGCCGTGCGGTACAGTGCAGTACAGCGCAGTGCAGTACAGTGCTGTGCAGTGCAGTACAGCGCAGTGCAGTACAGTGCTGTGCAGTGCAGTACAGTGCTGTGCAGTACAGTGCTGTGCAGTACCGTACAGTGCTGTGCAGTGCAGTGCTGTGCAGTGCAGTACAGTGCAGTGCAGTACAGTGCTGTGCAGTACAGTGCTGTGCAGTGCAATACAGTGCAGTGCAGTACAGTGCTGTGCCGCGTAGCCGCCCCGGCTCTCATCGCGACCTCCGCTCCGTCCCGCAGGGAACACGCGGCGCGGCTGGAACGACCCCCCGCAGTTCTCCTACGGGCTGCAAACTCGGGGCGCGGGTCCCGGGCGGACCCCGCTCAGTCGCCGGGTGCCGGGCGCTCCGCCGGACCCGCCCGCAGGTCAGCGCCGCACGCACGGGCGGGGTGGGGGCCGTGCCGCGCGGCGGCGGCTGCGACGTCGGCCCCGCGAGCTGCCCCGGCCCTGAGCGCCCCGCGCCGCTCCGTTCCCCGCAGGTGCCTCTCCGGACCGCCCCCCCGCGGCGCTGGGGCCGCCCCCGTTGGGCCCTCCCGGCCCCGTCCCGAGCGCCCGCGGCACCCCGAGCCGAGCGCTCGTCGAGGAGAGCGGTGCCGCGGACGGGGAGGCTCCCGCTGAGGCTCCCGCTGAGGCTCCCGCTGAGGCCGTGCTGGCCCCGCTGCGGGAGGCGCTGTCCGCGTGCCGCCCCGCCGTGCAGGTGAGACCCCGCCGCTCTCGGCCCGGGGCCGTTCCCGGGGCCGTCCTTCCTCCCCCGGGGCCGCTCGCCGGTGCAGCCCCGCCCAGCGCGTGTCGCTGCTTTCAGAAACAAGTGTGCGATGACATCGCGCGGCGGCTGACGGCGCTTGGGGACGCGTGGGCCGGGGGGAAGCTGTCGGCCCCCGTGAGGAGGAGGATGGTCCTCCTGGTGCGAGGTGAGAACGGGGGGGGAAGGGGGCGCGCCCAGAGCGGAGCGGCCGCCGGACGCCGACGGGTTGATCTGTGCCGCAGAGCTGGAGCGGCGCCGGTGGGACGCAGCCGACGAGATCCACCGCTCGCTGATGGTGGACCACGTGAACGAGGTGAGCATGTGGCTGGTGGGCGTCAAGCGGCTGATCGCAGAGTGCAGGAACCTGCCCGCGGCCGAGGACGGCAGCGCAGCTGGGCCCGGCCCGGAGGTGCCTGAACCGCCTGGAGCTGCGGATTGAGCCGGGCAGCAGGAGGGGGAACGTTGCTTCTGCCTTTCACTTCCCTTCCAGAAAAGGGCATTTTAATCACTGCAACATCTTGGTGGCGATTCACTACCTGATGCTCAATAAACTGTTCTAATCTGTCCCCAGCCCTCTTTCTTCAGGTACAGAGCTGCTGTGCAGGGCTACAGCAGCCTCAGCTATGGGTTGTGGGCCGCGCAAACCCACCATCGGAAGCGGTTCCACCCCTGTAGCACTGAGGCCACCCTGCAGCTGGCTGTGACGAGCTGGGTGAAGTCTGGCACCCTCCAGCCTTGCAGCAGCAGAGCCAGAGGCCATGTAAACTGCAGGAAGTATTGGGAGAGGGGGAACCACCCCAGGCAGCCTCAGAGCTGGCATAGAAACATCAGGACACAGCTGGGACAAGGTGGGAGATGAGTGGCAGCACCAGCTGGGTGTTTACAACAGGCTGTCCCCAGATGTAAGCCTGCGCTTCTGAAGTACTTTGAGCAGTTGCTGGCATAACCCTGAGTTCCGACATTCATGTTCAAGATCTCCTTTGCAGGAGGGAGGTACCTCTGCTGTTCGGATTCTGTAAGCCTCCCTCCCTGGTGCACTGAGGACCAAAGGAGAGATCCACCAGTTCAGCAAAGGGGTTTCATGGTGTTTATTAATCAAGCATGAGCTCCTAGGCAGTTGCACCAGGCAGTTGTGCTAGAGCCTGAGGTGTCACACATCCATCCCCAGCATCAGAGAGGGCTGCAGCCAGCTGGTCACGGTGCCAGCACCTCCACAAGGCCCAGGAACAGGCCCAGCCACGGCCTGGAGACAGGAAGCTGGAAACTCAGATGTCCATCTCAAACTGGTCTTAATCTGCAAGGGTATGGAGGGACACAGACATGGGTTAGGTTCAGGCTCCTTCAAGGGGAACATGCAGGCAAGTGGCTGGTACACAGCCCAAGGCTGAGCTGCAATCTTCCCCCCCTTGCTCTTGTGGCCAGGCAGGAGCCCTGTGCCCCAGGCACTGTTAGCCTGGTCCTCGCTTAGGCAGGGGCTGCACCACCTGGGCTGCTCACCTGGCATAGCTTCTTCACTCTCATTCTGCTCCTTGAGCTCCTCCAGCTTGACGAGGCTGGACTGGGCCAGGGAGGTGACATCTGGGATCTGGGGCAGGCAGCAGGGAAGGGTCCTGGCCCCGGGTGAATTCTTGCACTCCAGCAGGAACTTGCGGTCGTAAATGATGCGGGTACCTGCCAAAAGCAGGGAGCTGTCAGGCACTGATGTCCCCTGGCAGCCCCCTTTCCTGTGTACAACAGTTCTGTCCTGAGCCCAGTGCACTCAGGGGTAGCACTTAGCTATGCTGAGAGCCACAGCTGAGTTTGGAGCAATGGTGAAATTTCCTGCTGGCAGTAGACTGTTCATCCTGTTCAGCAGCCACTGCCCACACTGTTCCTTCCCCCTGGAGGCACAGAAAGCAGGACAGGTGGGGGCAGAAAGCAGCCTCACACTCAGTTCCCTACGGCAGCCCACACAGTGGAGGCCAGGCTCAGGTTGGAGTGGCTCCCAGTCCACCCTGTGTTGCCAACAGTGCTTCAGGATTTTGCCCAGGCTTCTGCACCAGGATGCTTTTGCATCCTGCATCCCAAGAGCTCCCGCACAGGAGCAGCAGGACAGTGGCACTGCATAACCCACAAAGGCACCCACTGCAGCCCTCTCTGCTTCAGACCCAGCACTCATGGTGGTTCTAAAACAAGCTTACTGATAGCAAACAGTGGTGGAGCCAGTGCCCACAGGATGAGTACCTGCCACTCAACTGAAACATGGCTAGCACAGGGACTAGCACCAGGCTTCTGTTCAGAAAAGGGCCTGCTTGACAGCTACGAGGGTTTTTCTTTTTTTTTTTTTTTTTATTTTGTGGGGGGGAATTGGATGACAGTTAATAGGGCACAACTCAGGTACCCCAGGTGACAGCTGTACCAACCACCTCCTGCTCTTGGGGCTGAAATTCTCAGGACTGAGCAGCTTTTATGCTGCCATCCTGTGCTGCTCCAGCAAGTCAGGGTGCCAGAGTACAACTTGTCCCTGCCTGGGAGCAGAGCTCTCTGCTGGAAACCGTTCCCCAGCAATACAACCCCCAAATGCCAGACAAGGTCTCTTACTGCTCCCACAGGCAGCACGATGGCAGTGATGGCCTAGGCAGCAGCTACAGCCTTCTTAGTAATAAAACATTAGGCTTCCTGTTCCACTCTAGCTATGGATAGAGGCTTGGCTAGGCATGACCAGGGCGCTCCCACAGCATCACTGCGCCACCTGGAGCCATGCTGTGAGGCAGAGAGGCAGAGCCACCTGGGAGCACTGAAGGCTGACCGGGACCAGCTCGGGATAGCCCACAGCAGGCAAGGACACAGCCACTGAGGGCACTGCTCCTGTTCAAGACAAAGCCCAACTTTTGTCCAGGAGCAGGTAGCTGTGCACATCACAGCCACGCAGCTGAGGCCAGCAGGGCAGCAGCCCCAAGGGGCCCTTCACCTCAGCAGTGTACAGGCTGGGGACAGACAGCTCCCTGTCATCACACTGCCCCTCACCACCACACGCATCACTGACAGTCTGGGCAGCCTTCCTCTTTTGCCTTCTCTTGCACAGTGTCTGATGGCCAGTAGAAGATAACGACAATGCCTACAGCAGAGCTCTTCACTAATGCAAGAAGGAGGCCCCAAGAACAGACAGCTAAGTCAGCACAAAAGCTATTGCACTAGAATGCCATTTCTTCCTTCACCATCAGCTTTTAATACAATTATCAACAACACAATCATTTCTCCTTTTAGATCTGTGTTATCAGGGTGGCAGTAAGATCATTTCCTTCTTGAATACTAGACAGAACATCTGAACACATCCAGTGTTGTTTCTGATGTTTATTTGCCTATCATACTCAGATACTACTTGTGCACTTCATATTTTTTAATATTCCTGAACACTCAGGAGTAACTGGAACAGAGAACAGACACTAATACATTATTTCAAGCGTTCACTCCATGCAAATTATCACTGAATCCTCTCTTTTGGCTGTTATACTGATATACGTTGGTTGCCAAGGTATCAAGTCAGTCCCTGAACAACACCTCGGGCAACACACCTGGAAAAAGAGCACTAGAAAGAAATAAAACTAACCCAGAAAAGCGCATGACCATGTTCACAAAGAAGAAAAAAAAGAGAAAGAAAAGTACCATACCCTAAATCACCACAACTGGCAGGGGAAGGACCCAGCAAACTCTGCATCGCAAACAACTGCATATCAAAAGCCTTCCCCTCTTTCCCCAAACCCTGACTACAAATACATGCTAATGATGTGACTCTGAAAAGATGCATTGCTGAGCATGGCAGCTACCAATGACAACATACATCCTCTCCGAAATTCTCACACACAACCTATAAATACTGTTCAGCTTTTATTGAATATTCAGGTAAATATTTCACATTAATACAGGCTACAGAAAGTAGAGCCAATATAAAACATGAAATTTACTCAGATTTTCCTTTTAAGTATGTAAACAATTATACACGTATTTACCACCCTAGCAGGCTGTAATCATGTAATTATCTAGTTCTCTCCTGCATACCAATAGCATTTAGTAGTTTAGCCAAAAGCATCAATTTTATCTGATTTTTAAGTTCAGAATGGCTAAACTAACTGGAGAACAGAATCAATTGTATAAGTAAATCAATTTGTTCTTATGCAATGGGCAATCAAGTTTTCACTGTTTCATAGCCCACAAAAAATTGCTTAGTTAGGCACATTAAAAAAAAAATCCCCAGGGTTCTTCAAATCATAAGGTTTCCCAAACAAGGCTAAAAAAGGATAGACCCCCTTAAATCAGTTGACGTACTTGAGATGCATGTTTCCAATGTGAGGTGCCCAGGTGCCAGGCCAAATCTATAGCAAGAAATAGAAAGACAAGTCTATTATGAAAACAAATAAAGCTTTTTTTAACAGAGAATTTAACCACTAGAGGGCAAGCTTAAGGCTTCCCCTAAAATATAACAAGACTGTCCAAACACTGGGAGCTGTCTTCAGCTCTGGCCTGGTTTTGACTGACAACCTGCAAGATAAGAAGCACGGGTGTAAACCCTACCTCTTACACAGAGAGCTGATACCCTGTTGAACAGTTGAACATTCTTGAAATTCTCACTGTTTTACCTGAAAGTTTCCACACTGATACTGCTATATGTATTAATAAACACAAAAATCACACAATCTCGACTCTAGCATCAAAGAACTAGGAAAAAAAAAGACATTTAGCTTAAAAAAAAAATAATCCAAACAAAGCGTAACACCATAAAAAGACCCACAGAAGCACAAGCAAAGACAGAAAAATGCAACCACGCTACCTGCTGAGCATCAGTACATTCTGTTGAATTTTGGACAACTTTGATCATGGGATTCCAGGCTGGATCTGGAGTATGAAGCCCATTAAAGAGAGGGCCTCCTGGGCCATCCGCTAGCTGAGGGTGTGAGGGGATGAGAGTGCCACCATACATGGAAATCGGTAGGCCCTGAAAGGAAAAAACAAGCACCAGGGAACCAGTTACTAGTAGCAAAGATAGCCACACTACAGCTACTTCTGAAACACACTGCAAAAGCGGTTTCACTATCAAGCACATAGCACCGGACAGTTCTCCAGCAGAGGCTGAGCTGATTATGACGTGGCTATGCTGGTCTGCCTCCAGCTATTTTCCAGTGTTAATACACAAAGGGCAGACTTGCAAGAGTTTTTCTCATCCTGTCACTTTCTTAAGAAAGGCCCATGGCACTCACAAACATGGTTTCTACCTTTAATGAGGCTCTGGAGCTCAGCCAGCCTTACACTATTGTTTCCAGGTGACTGGGTCTCTGAAAAAGGAAACTAAAGATTGATGGAGGCATCCAGTGCCTAGACAGGAGAACATCTGCAAGTTCTGGTTTTGTTTAAGCGTGCCTCTGGGCTTGAGCATACTTCTAGTCAGTAAGACTGTACTAGGATGAAAGTAGATTTACATATTACAGCAAGAAATGGTAAAAGAGGCACAGACATACAGTGTAAACAGACAAAACAGAAAATACGTTTGCACACAGAGTAAGTCTGTCTCTCAGCATCAATGCTACAGACTCCTATGTCTACTAGTACAAGTGAAATTCCTACATTACCCATTTTTTTCCAGTTATTTTCCAAACCAATCACAGAAAAGAAGCATCACAAACCCAATCTATTAGGCTTAGACTGCCCAAATTATCCTTCCAATTAAAAAGTCATTTGTCATTCAACAGCCCAAATTCATCCCTCTATGACTTACTTTAGAAAAATCCACAAAACTGTTTGGCATAGGTTGATGGAAAATGTTTGAGGGAGCCACTATTCCAGAATCATCTCTCTCCATTGGCTGATGCTGAGAAAACGTGCCTGGGTCTGACACCTGCTGATGCATTGGATGGTTTCCCATTACAGGCTGAGACCAACCTGACAAGCCTTCTGGAAAGAACAAGATTGAAAATGAACTATTAGATTGGACTAAAGATACTCTAGAGCTTGAGTGTGTACAGCTGCATGCATCTCCACAAATCCAAAGGAACAATGTAAAATCAGCATTCACAACTATACATTTCTGGATGCATTAGCTGCAACACAGCTTTTAAAGGGTCTGCAAACAGCAAGCTGAAAAACCTGGAGGAAGGCAATTACTCTTCAGTGCCAAGGTTCAGACCCAGAGACAGACACTCTTAGTAAGTAAAAGTTGTTTATGGTTACAATTCTCAATAGACTTTTATATAACATTTTTGAAATCTTTTTCAGGGTTTACAAGTGTCCTCATACAGATGATCCAGACTGAGTGAGAATCATCTCTGTTAGGAGCAAAAATCACAATATTTGCATTGATGATCTCCCTGAAAATTACAGCATATGATACTAGTTTTCCTACTAAGGTACATTATATCCACCTCCCTCTTTCCCTCTCCAACTTCCTTTTCAAATGTACTATTTTCAAAAGGCCCCACAAATTTCTTCAAGCTATTCCAGACTGTGAAAAATAGACTCACCAGATACGCTGTTAACTCCAAATGACCAAATACCACTATGACCAACTGGAGCTGTAAAGTTGGTTCCTAAGGGCGTAGGAGTGACAGATCCTCCCTGTCGAATTCTAGCAAGTCTTTCTGTCCCAATAGGGGGGGGTACCTTTCGATCTTGATTCGTGTTACCCGTTTTTGGCTGGCTCAAGTTAGAAGGTGCAGAAGCAGCTGAAAGGGGTGAAGATGATCCTGAGGAAACTGATGGAATAGGAGATTCACCTGCTGAAAAAAAGAATTTATTTTGCTTAATCCCACACAAAAAACACAGAAGTTAGTGATAGTAAACACTACCCTTTCTATCCCTCCAGTGTTATCTCAAGGCAAATGATAAAAAGGTTTTTATTGGCTTTTTTTCATTCAAAGTATCCTTCAATCTTTCACAGAACTTCTGTTTAACTCTGTAATGAACATTAACACAAATGCTTTCAGCCGCCACATCTGTGATAGTCTCATGACATAGTAGTACACCTAAAATAACTACAAGAAAGAATAAGAAACATGGAAGAGTTTCAGGAAGATATGAAAAATCAGCCAAGATACCATAAATATCAAAGCAGCCTGGTTTTGGTATCTACCACCTCCAGCAGAAGAGAAATTAAAAGACAGCTTCTCAAAGCCAAATGTGTAACATAAGAGCACAACTTGCACCAACTTCAGAGGCGTCACTGTTTCTGCGAAATCCAGCTTGTTTTGAGCGCTCATTTAAACATTTCGTTTCTTAAGCTCAGAGTTGCAATGAAGCTGCATGCAGTGACATGAAAAGTCTCTTCATTTTAGACTCAATATCCAAGACCCATATTTTCTGTAAAGCTACTTCCATGTTCTTCCCATTAGTTGGAAACCATTCTGTCACCCTGGATGATGCATTAAGATATTGGGATATTTTGACTAACAAGTAAATTCCAGAATACCAACTTAAATAATAAAAACAAAAAGGAATTATAACTTCAAACAATGATAAATATAACATGTTCCCCTAACATTACATTTGTTTAGAGGGGAATTGTTAACACTCCCACTCCCCCACAACTTCATGCCTCCTCCTTTTAGAACCTACCGAACCAATTTTTTTCCCAAATAGCCTTTGGAAACGTTACCAGGACTAGTGGCATTTTACTTGTTAAGAAACAAAATAGTAAAGTGGGATTGGCATGGCAACCTCACAACTGCTAAACACAATTGGAAAGCACTGTGTTCTTAACTGTCTAATTTCCCCTCAAGTTACAAATCTACTGAAGACAATAGCTAAGAATTTACAGTTAACTAAGACAGACCCATGAAGTTCCTACATGAATTTGTTGCGCTTGTCCAAGGATGTGGTGAAAAATGCTGTCTGTTAAAGCTGGGAGTCCCAACAGGCGCTGGCCCTTGAAGGTAAACCCGTGCTCCTTGCATGTTTGCTGAAAAGCCTGTCAAAGGACCTGAAGAAGAAGTTGTAGAGCTGTTGGATGGATCTAGAGAGGGTAAGCCTGAAATAAACATAAATTTCATTAAATACTCTTCGGGAACTTGCTTCAAAGCACCAGAGAGAGCTTGTGCTTCAATATACTTAATTAAAGCATCTCATCACTTTCAGGGGTATCTGCATACCCTAAGATCATTTTACAGGTGCACAATTCTCCTGCAGACAGAAACCAACAGAAAGCATTTCTGTATGATCTCTGCTTTTGCCTCAAGTTTTTGTTCGTTTGTTTGTTTAAAAAAAAAATAAATCTCTTCAGTCACTGCAAGGAATTGAAACTGAGGCTACAAGAGGAAAACTGGGTGGTGGCAAAAGCCTTTCTTTACCAAGTGCCACTAGTCAAATAGGAACACAGGGTTCTGTGAAAGCCCCAAGGGAATCAAGCACTAAGGAAGTCTCACTGCAGCATAGTTCTGCCATCTAGGTACATTCAAATACAGGTCAGTCAGAACACATTGCCTCCAAGGAAACAGAGAGAAAAAAGAGGGGCTACTTTCTACGGAAATGCATGAGAGGAGAGAAAAGATGGAGTTTAAAGTCCCCAAAAATGAATTAGCAAGAGAAATTACAGTTCATGAATAAGTCCAAGCTCTTAAGCACTTTTCCAAAATAAAAAAAGTAAAAAAAGTAGTTACCGCACACTGTTACCAGAAAGAAAAAAGAAAAAAAATAAATAAAAGCAGAAGCAGGCATGGCCATGTGTTTATCCCTGTTCTGGGTTTAGTTTCAAGGGTCTATTGAAGAAGACTAGTTTCAATACCATTTAAACATTTCCAGATGACCACAACCAGGACCAGTCTGTGTTGTCACAGAGCGAGGTTGAAACAGCATCCCTGCTTACACGCTGGAAGTCTGAAAGCAGCACTGGTGACAGGCAACGGCTTAGGTCATAAACTAAAGATGCACCTTTCATCTCCTGGATACATTACTGAAAGCCATGCTTTTTCACATTATTAAATGAAGCAGAAAAACATATCAACCAAATGACCTCAATTTACTGCCTCCAGAAGTAGCAGATCCAACCTGCTCACATTAACAGAAAAGGCTCGCTGCTTTTGGAGGTAGTGATTTTAGCACTAGCCCTGCCCAAAAGATTTATTTAAAGTCTCTGTTACAGAGAAGGAGAAATGCAAAGGCAAATCACACCACCACCAGAATATGGAGTGATTAGAATGAGCCCCTGCTGTGCCACAAACAACTACAGCCTAGAGTGCACAACTGTGAGGACACTGCCAAGGCCTGTGCAGGCTGCTGGCACACACACTGTGCCTGGACCATTCCCTCCTAGGGCACTGGGTCTCCTCCAGAACACTCCTTGCCAGAAACGGACTGCGGCATCTCTAGCCAAGGGCCCCTCCCACACACCTGCCACCAAGCTACTGGGATGGGATGCTCCTGCTATCTCTCCGTGTATGACAGTACATCCGAAGCAGTCAGAAAGCCTCTATGGCCATGGATGCCATTGCATATCAAAGACTAGCTTCCATCTGGCTGGCAACCACTGAAGATGAGTTTCAAGAACTCCACACCTTGTGCAGAAGGGGTAATGGAGCTGAGGCCCATGGGAATTGCTAATTTCCTAAACAGAGCAAGGTACAGATTATGACAAAAACATTTCTTCTGCAGAGGTAAGATGCTGTGAGCGCTTGGTAGGATGGGGGCACAGCTTTCCAGGTGTGATGACACTACTACTACGGCAGTTTCAGCAGTGCTCCGTATTTTTAACAGGTAGAAGGAAGTGTGACAGTCAAAGATGCACAAATTCAGAGTAGTGACTTTTCAATTTGTTAAGAACATTTTCTATTTTTATCTTACCTTTTTCAAATGGCTTATATCAACTTTGCAGTAACTTTTAACACAAATTCTCAAACCCCTTCTTTAAAATGCAGAGGAAAAAGCAGACTTCTGACCACCCAAAAATCAATCTGAGAGCTGAAGGCATACATGGGACAAAAGGCCATTCACAAAACAGATCCACAAACAGTAAGGATGTGTGTACAGGTATCTGAGCCTCAAACAAACTGGTCCATCAGAGACAACCCAAGTTGCAATAGCACTTACCTAAGAATAGAGTACAGAAACTCTACATTAAAGAAACAATTAAGAAAAAGCTGCTGTGGTGTGTAATCAGATTAGACTACATTTTTACCACAACAGCTTAGAGGCCATTGCTATGAGATGCTGATCTGCAGAAAGATTTCCTACAGCCCAGCTGTACAAGACAGTCATAAAAGAAACCTCTGCTCCATCAAGTGTAGAGTCACAGCCGGAGATTAGAGGACTGTATCTGTTTTTATGACCATTACTATCCACTCTGAACATATAAAGGCATACTGAATTACCAAGCAAGGCCCAATGTTCTGTGGCCATAACACTGCTTGCGGCTAAAGCACACACAAGCACTCATTGAAATCACACAATACCTGCCACTAAAACTTAAGTTCCAATTCACCCCACCTCAACAGCTGAGGCTACTGGAAAGGCCTATTCATCTGTAAAACCCCACTGAGAGAAGGGGCAGACAGACTGGAGAACCACGCTTCTTGGGTAAGGGTCAAGGTGTTGGAGAGGTCCTCAGCCTCCCACTCTCACTTCTTTCCTCACTGTCACACCTTTCAAACACCCCCTTCTCCTTCAGCTCCCACAAATCCCTTCTCCTTCTGTATGACAGAAAAAAAATGCAGATTCTGAAATAAGGGTGATCAAAAGCATTAATAAGAATGACATTGTGAGGCAGTAGAGAACCCGACGAATCAGTTAACCACTATCACTCAGAATTTGGCATAACCTTTCTTCCCCAGAACAAGGTATTCCAATGAGCCAGTTTATGGAGTCTACTGAGGAGGGTCTGCCAGCTCTTCTGTCGGCAGGCATCTGATGAACAAGGCCAAGTTACCTGACCCCCCCGAAGTCTCAGTTACAACTAGTTCTGCTTACTGCACTGGGAATGGATATGGTATAAAAAGTCTGGGTGTTCATGTGCTTCGCAGTGCAGTTACGCAGCTCAAATTAAACACTTGAGAATACTACAGTCAAAAGAAGTATCTTGATGGTGGTTAAACCTGGTCTGAGAGAGATGATCTGGTTTTCAGAAACCCTAAATGTTTTTAAATTCACTGAATGAATGGGAATACTAAAAACCCTTTTTCTCACCACATCTTTCTAATGCCCCCTTCTCCTTTAGTCTGAAAGTCAAAGTCAAACCGTTGAAGTGTCCAAATTCAGCATTCAAGTCCTGAAACATATGCTGAATCATCTAACACTACCACGTGTTGTGGAAGACTACTTTAAAGTAAACTTCTCCAGCTATCCATCTTCAAGGCTCCATAAATACACTTCTGCAAGAAGAAAAGGAGTAACACTGGGGACCTCTTGAGAGTTTCTTCCAGCCAAATGATTGGAGCCAGGCACCTGCATCATCATCGCTAAAATGATAATAATCTACTAGGCAGAGCGCAGCAGGGCAGAGAGTTCACTGTGTTTCTAGCCCACTTCAATTAAAAACTTCTATGCTCTAACTACTATACATAACAGCTGAACAACAGCAGCTTCTTAATAACAGCCATGCAGAAGCACACCAGTTTCCCAGAGCACATAAGCTTATCAAAATCCTAGAAAGGCTCAGTGAAATCACCCTTGGGCCTACAGGATCAAGTAATATTGTATTCTCTAGTAGTCCATCTGGAATCTCATACAGTGAAAACATTCAACAACTACACGCTGTCACTCCTGCTGCTAGGTTGAATCTGTTGAAAGTTCTGGCCTGTTTCAGTTTTAGTACCACCTAACAACATGCTACACTCCAAATCAAAAGCTAAAAATCAAAGCTACTCTAAATTCTACAAATAGAGAAACACATTCCTCCCTCTTAGGGAAAACAACACAAGGTCTATCACTTTCCCAACAACTAATACCCGAGAAGAGCTGGACAAAAAAGAAATCGACAAAAATAGGTCATCATTTAGTGTTCCATAACCATAATTTGTAAACTATTTCTCGAACAATCTCAAATAACAGAAGCGTTGTAGAAAAAAAAATCTGTTCAGTGCATGATCTTAATTACTTACCTACAGGACTAGTAGAAACCCGCTGCGAAGGTGGCCTGAAACCAGGAGCCTTGGAGTTATCAGGATGCGCGTTCTCCACATGTCCTAGCACAGAGTTATTCAGAAAGGTAGACTGAACAGCAAAAGATGGGTCAGCTGCTGCTCGGGTGGAAAGCGGACAGTCTCCCCACCCTTGGTTAGAGGGCACCTGGTTGCTATCAAAAAGACTACTGAAGTGATTGAAGAGAGTTGCTGGCCCAAAGGTAGGAGGCAATGATTTATTTGCTGGGTTAATGTGCATCTGAGAACCATTCATGACGTTCATGGCTGATGAAAGCTGCACCGCAGCAGGTGGACCTTGAGAAGGCGTTAAAGGAACTTGATTTGTAACAAAAATAGACTGAGGATCTTGATGTAGGTTTGCATTTGGTACCACTGAATAGAAAGAACCTCTGGACTGCATCCTGTGAGTAACTCGAGGTGCTGGTACAGCTACTTGAGGTAAGTTACTGTTGTCCTGATTATCTGCAACAACCGACCTGGGTGATGCTAAGCGTAAAGGAGTAGGTTCTGAGCTGGAAGAAACAGGCATTGACATAGAAGGGCTCATTTCAGACATGCTGGCTGGTAGTATTTCATCTTGGGTGTTTGTTAGAGGTGCAGGGCTGCTAGATGGGTGAGCTTCAGTGACTCCTGAATTGCTGCTAGCTGACATACTGGAACTACCTGCAGCGGAAGATGGTGTGCATGTATTTCCAACAGGCTGGTCTGGTGTCGACACTTTCTCCTTGGGTGCTGAGGCAGCTGAGAAAGAGTCTGCTTTAAGTGCAGAATGCTGCGTTTGTGGAGCAGTAGAGGGCAGAAATGCTGCAGGAACTTGCCCATTGTTTGGGGGCGCAGAGGAAGCTGAAGGCAGAGTGCTACACGTGTTTGTCACAGTTGAGATTGCTGTTGCTGCAGCACTAGTCTTCGGAACACAGGCAAACAACTGCTTTCTAACTGAAGAGGGAGTCCGATTACTTGTTGCACATAGCGGCTGGGTGGAAGCAACTACTGAAGAGACAGTAATGGGACTAGAAGTAGCTAATCCGGGAGACTCTGCCTGCAAAATATTTCCATTCTGACTACCTACACGACTTGAACTATTATGCTTTGGAGAGCTGTTTGTGCTGCCAGGGTTAACTGGTCTCACTGGGAATGGTCCCCAAGTGTTTGGTGAAGGTGAAAAGGTTCCTCCAAATTGGGCCATAGGTAAGCGAGGGTGCCGGATCTGTTGCATAGTTTGGGCTGCCAGCAAGGCAAAATGAGGATGAGAATAAGCTAGAGGAAGAGACACTGGAAAAGATGAGCGCACATTTGCTGGGACATTCTTGTTTAATTTGTTAGTAGGCTGGAAAGTAGATAGAGTCGATGACTGCGATGTGACGAGAGGTGGTGCTCCAAGAGGAAAGGAGTTTTTGTTTGAAGCAGATGCAGTACTAACTCCAGACGAGAAGTTTGCATGGATTGATTTGTTACTCGAAGCAGGTGTTCTTATATGAGTTTTAGGAATCAAGTCTTCCAGTTCCTTGGCAGGATCTTGAATAAGGGCATTGATGAGTTGCACTGCGTATCGTGTTGACTCCATACCACCCCTAGATTAGATACAAATATATTTACCTTCAATGAAGGGAAACCCCATTTTGTGCAAGATTCTGTAGCCCCAACTTGATATTGATCTACAAGTCTACCATAGTTTTGCTCCATTAAGTTAATCCTTAAGATAGCCATAGTCAAGAAATAACTTTGAAAAAGCAGAACATCAGCGTATCTTGGCAGTAGTAATAAAAGTTATATTTTATAAACCAAGATACTAAGTATGTCCTGTTTTAAAAAGCAAAGACAAGTTCTTGATAAATGACATTTCTGAGTTAAGAGTTTCATTTCTAAAAACTGTACCTTATAGTGATCATTCTTTCTCCATTCTTATCTTTTTGTTTATCAACGTCAATATGGGCACCGGTGACATCTTGAATTGCTGTGATGTTGCACCCACCTCTTCCCATTATTCTAGACACAACAGAAGCTGGGACAGATAATTTCTTTGACCTATATCACAAAGATCACAAATCTGTCAAATGTATTTAAACTTGAAGCACATTAAAAATGCCTCACTGTCTCACATGTAGCTGAAGCAATATACATATGTTTCAGGGTAGCAAGTGGTTTTCTGCTGATATTTTGTTCACCCTTTGGAGCCTCTCTAAAAATCACCAACTCAGATTATTTATCATCTTCAGCACCTGACAAGGATTCTTCAGAAGCATTTCTACCACCACTGCTGTATCACAAACGTGCCTCATGTACTGCATCAGAAACATTTTCCAATTTTATCTTGTGTGTGTATCTTGAAAGACAAATGCTTAGCTTATGACCTAAATTTACTTAAGAAGCACTGCTTCAAAAGATCTTAAAGTTTAACTGGTGACACTACACAACGGTGGATATTAGACTGCTAAACCATGCAGTTCTGCAATTCAGTAAGCTGCTGGAAGCCACTGTGAAGGCAGGACAGATTTTTCAGAAGCAGGCTCACTTTTAGGCCACAACACTGCAACCCATATGTTTAGTGAAATAAGTCATTTTAGAATTTTTCTGATTCACATGGTATTGGTGGGTCAGTGCAGGCATACACCACTGGAAAGTCTTTGAACACAATCTATGCTTGCATCCAGACCCCAGCCAAGGTCTCTCTGGGCCACCTCTGTCCCCAGAGACCGTAAAGGCTGGACCTCTCAAGCCCATACAGCGCTTTCCAGTTTACTAGTGATGTGCAGTAGTAGTTCTACACTGAACAATTAGAGGGGATTCAAAGGGGTTTCAGAAACCACAGTTATCATAGTTCAAGCACCTCTGAACACTGTACAGATCACGATGAACCCCCTGAAAAGGCTGTCAGCTTCACCCAGCTATTCTACTCTGAGAATTTCAAGTAACTTGATCCTCCGGAAATTGTTTCTCAGGCACTCAGATCATGCACCAAGCTCTCACTCCAAGGCAATTTCATGCTTTGGGTCTTGTCTTTCCACCCACCCCAGAGCCTCCTTGCTCAATCCAGACAACCCAGTTGCTACCTCCAAAGCTCCCAACATCACCTAACTTAAGAAATCCCATTATACCAAGGACTCCTACTGTCCTTTTGGTGTCCTTTCAACTCTGCCGACTTGGAACCCCAACACCACCATCCACCAAGAAATTCCTCCACCAAAAGAGCTTGCCCCAGCACCCAGGATCCCTCCCACCCATCACCCACTGCCGCTTCCCTCCCTACCCACAAATCTCAGTGGTTTTTACCTTGAGAAGTACCCCAAACAGTACCTTTTTGCTCCTGAACAGCAGCGCCCTCCTCTCTGCAGCTGAAATTGCTCAATTGGTGTTGGCTGCAGAGTGTTGCTAGGGGGAGGGTCTTTCAAAACTCTGCCTACTTGCCTGTCAAGGGTAGAAGGGATGTTTTCATTGGTTACTTCTCTGATCCCTTCTAGCCACATTGGGATACTCACAGAGAGAGGGGAGGAGAAAAAATCCTGCTGTAGAGACTGGGAGAGACTTAGGAGATGAAGGCACGCAGCTCCCAGACATTTTGTACACAAAGCTACAGTTGCCAAACAGCTCTTTGGCTGAATGAGTGCTTTGCCATCAGTCAGGCCATAGCAAATGCGTATACAAAGCACTTTATGCACACAGTCTTTGTGACAAGACCTGATCCTCTAGGGACTAGGAAAGCTCAGGTTTTAGATGCTGTTTCTAGAACACCAGCATCTCCACATAAACAACAGACAGCACCCAACAAAGCAATTAGATCGAGCCTATGAGACTCAAGAGACCCAGGAGCAGAGATGGAGCAGCTCCAGGGTCAATGGCAGGTTCTGAGCGCAGTGCTGGACCAGTCAGCTGCCTCTGCAACAGTTCCATGCCTGCATGACTCACCAGGTGGCAGGGCAGTCTGTGGCTAGACCTTTAGCAAGGATATGTCACAACAGGGAACCATATAGTAAATGCAACAAAAGGCAGAAAACTAAGCCAGCTCTCTATGGGTTCATACATTTAAGTTTTCAGATGAAAATGCCTTTTTTAAAGTTATTATAAAGTTTGTAGCTTCCTCCATACACAGCCTAAAATTCCCTAGAATGAGCACACACAGTTACTACCTTTGCAGAACAGAAAAGCAGCAGGGCATTGAAAGTACACCTACACATGGGACACCCGTATGTTCATGCTGCATTCCTTTTCAATAAAGGGAGCAAAACAGGTCAGCCAGATGACTATTTCTAGTTAAATGTAGTAGACACAATAATGATTACAGATGATTATTAGCTAGACAGTTTAAAAAAAAATTTAAAAAATCAGAACATTTTCAAAGGGACAATGCTTTGCAGAACTACAATTTGATTTAAAGGTTTTCCAATACTGAATTAAGGTCACAATATTTTCATTGGAATTGGCAATCAGGGTAACCACTCAAAATACAATGAACTTTAGCCACTAAGTGATCGTTCACCTGCCTTCTACCAACATCTACTTTACTTTTATTGCAACCAATCATCTGCACTAGGAGCTTTTTTGTGCTGCCATTTGTTCCCTTCTCCTTGTACTCCAAGGACAACACATTAACAGAAAACCCTTATGCCAAATAAAATGTCCATAGCATAGTAATGCTAAATTAGTGAGGGGTTACTACAAATCAGGACAGCAATTTGTTTTCACAGGACTGCATGACAAAATAACGTTGGTTGTTTTTTTGTTTGTTTTTTGTTTTTTTAGTTATTACAGTGGAATAACTAAATGAACTAAATAACTAAATGAACTAAATGATGGAGATTCGATATTTGTATATAATTTACAAGTAAAAATGTTGAAACACTTCCTAAACACAGAATTAAGTTCTTTACCTTCTAACCACTTCTTTCCAGCCTTCTTCTCTTTTCTGGCCTCTTTTTGGGCTGGTCAGATTCAGCTTTACATTTGGAGAGGTCAGAGGCAGGGAAACAGACTTGTAAGCAGTTGACAACGAATTTGAATTACCTTCACCATCAAGTCTGGGAACAGAAACATACCAATTACAAATTACAGAACAAAGCTGACAGCACAAGAGTGTTCATTTCTGGACCTCAAAATTTGCAGCATGAATTGCTTTCATCCTTTTTTTTTTTTCCCCCCCCCTACACCCTACTTGAAGGAACTGTTGGCTGACCTAAATAATTTCCTACACTTTAGTTCACAGCCTTCCTTCAAAAAATGGAGTGCTAAGCTAAATCAGGTAATATTAGAAGTACTAAAGACATAATCTATAAAATACTTTATAATAAGTGTTAGACAGCCATTTAAGTTAGACCCTAATTATGCACTTTCCTTTGTAATAGGCTTTTAAGAAAAAATACTTTTATAAATAATGTCTCTTTCTTACGAGGTACTTGAAAATGTTATTTTTCATCTCTTTTTAGAGATCCCAGGTAAACAGGTAAGTAATAGCTAAGTACTCTGCTTACCCTCAGTCCCCCCCACTTTATGACTTGGTAAAACTGCGTGGCACACATATTTTAGGATATTTTACTCCTAACGAAGCCAACATGAAAGTGCATATGCAAAACCTGTAATAATGCAACCATAGCAAAGAGACAAAGAGAGGAACAGGTAAGCTCTTGTAGGCTAACTTATCTACATGAATGTAAAAAGTGCATTTCTGGGTGCTCAGGTTCACATCCAGCACTGAAACTGAGGCAATCCCTACAACTTAAGGCTAGTCTTAAAGTTAATGACTTATAAAGTGATTTGGTATAACAAATCTATGGCATATTTAGAAAATGCTTCAACTATAACAGCACTGTCATCAACCAGTCCATGCTGAAAGAGAAAAGAAATTTGGGAAGAGAAAATTTAGGAACTTTTCAGAAAGATTGCCTACTGCAAGAAGAGCACCTGCAGAAATTAAAAAAACACCAGCCCAATTTTCATCTATACACTGTCTTGATTTTTAGGGATACTTCTATCTGACAGAAGAACCACTCCCTTTTTCAATTTAAGGAGTTTAACATGGTTAGTGCACTCTAAAGGATTCCAAGGTATTTGTAGGAGAGGCTTAAGGCAAAACTCAGTTTATATTCTTAAAACAGGATATGTAGACAATCCTATTTCTGACATTCTTAAGAATTTTAGGGAACTCCTCCCCCTTCCTCACAACCATGATGGATGACAATTTTAATTCTGGAGAGGGGAAAAAAAAAAACCCACAAAGCCGAGAGCCCAACTTATCTTCCCCCCTCTTAGCCAACAGCTCTCTTGCTTGCTGTGCTTTTTGATGCCAGGTCTGCATTCTTGTTGAAGTTAGCCATGTGTCTTGCAGATCAGCCCCTATAGCCCTTTACCTCCTTTAACGCACGGGATAAAAAAAAAAACCAACAAAACATAAGTAGTATGAATCTGATCTCCATGTAAGTAATAGTTAGCAGAGGCAAATTTCTTAGCAAAGACTACAAATTAAGACATTATTTAAGCTTATTGGTTTTGAGTAATGATCCTATTTGGAAACCAGTGTTATAACAGCTAGTTATTATCTCCTTCACTGGCAGCTCAATCATCTTCCAAGTCATTAGTATGGACCCCGTACATTCACTGAATTCTTTTGACTCTCACCTCTGGCTTGACAAGGTTAAATCAAATTGGCCATCAACCTGGCAGGGGAAATGCTCAGAGTCATCAGCTTCTTCCCTCCTTAAAACGAAGAGATAGCAATTCAAAGGTGTTAATTATGAAATCAGAAATCACAGAAATCACAGGGTAACAACAACTTGTGATTATATTATAAATAAGGCTGAATTTTACTTTTTAAATTCCCTGCAAATTTACTCGAAAAATCTACTCCAATAAATTCAGAGTTTAGCATAGTTACTAAAACAGTGCAGAGACAACTGTCTGTTCTGCTAGAGTAGTTTAAACTAGTCAGCAGTACCAAGACTTGTGCCTCTAGTGTTTTGACATGGTTGCATTCAACAAACCAGACAACGTAATTTAACAAGCAAGCAAGCTCAGTCTTTCAGGTCTCCAAGAATGCACCAACTGGTATAACGCCTGAGCTACAGAAAATATACATCAGCATCAGCAAAACACTGAAGAAACAGAGAAATAACACTGAAGTCTCACCTTGTTGGTGTTTTTGAAGCTGAAGTGTTCGTTTTTTCTTCCTGAGAAGGGATAAGCAATGAGGCATAGCGCCGCTCAGAGGAATTTGTATCCATCGTGAAGTTCAGCTCCTGGCTTTTACCTCCACTGCTACTTTCACTATTGCAGTCTGTGCTGTCCAAATTATCTGAATCACTATTTCCACTTGCACCACCACCTCTTGGCTCTCCATTTATTTTATTCTTATCTGCTTTTTGCTGTGCTAGAGATATATGCTGATCTGGTAAAATTATCTGCATATTCTGAGGAGTCTCTTTTGTTTTATTTTTCTTATTTTTTCTATTTGTGCTGGGAGTAGTCACCACATTAGCTCTCTTCTTCCCAAAGGCATTGGTGAAAGTAGCTGAAGTTGCAGAAATCCCAATTGTAGTTGTAGTAGTTGCACTAGGAGGCTCTATAGGAACTTCTTGCTCTACTGAAGAAAAACAAAGATCACAAAACATATAAATCAGTGCCTCTGACTGAGGACACTTCAGCTGAGATCATGCTCCTGCTGAGCTGTCAAGTCTATTTGCACTATAAGCAGCTGTAAAATCTCCAAGAGGGAAAAAGTTTTGGGAACAAAGAGGAAGAAACAATGATTTACCAGGAACACAGCACTTCCACAATTTACAGCAGGTAAGAACCAGGGTAGAAAACATACATCATCATCACAGTATCAAAAAAGGCAGCTTACTAACAGATTACCTTACCTAGGTGCTTTTAAAAAGGCAACTCTACAACTGCATTTTTTACATTTAAACACTCATTCTTTACCTTCATCATCATTTTCTTCTTCGTCATCATCTTCATGTAATTCTAGAGTTTCTTTAGGCTTATTTTCTTCATCTTCTTCTTGTTTCCTTTTTTGTTCCTCTTTCTTCTTCTTTCTCTTTTCCTTTCTCTTCTCCCTCTTAGCTGCAAGGGCTTGTTTTCTGCTTTCCTCTCTTGACTATGTAAGAGAAAAGGATTCATATTTAAATATGATCACAAAAACTAAATTATAATTCCAATCTTTCCTACAAACTGGGCAGGGGATAAAAGAGAAGAGAGCATGGCAAACTAGAATGACTTTGTCACATAATGAAGCACTATGCATATAATGAACAGACATTATGGAACAACAGGACTGGGTGATTCCAAAAATTTCCAAAGAACAGCAATAAATACAACCAAGCGAGAGACGTTGTAAAAATAATTTTACTGAAAAAGCCAGTAAAATCCCTCATTATCTCAGTCCTTTATCAAAAACCATTTAATAATTTTGCAAAAGTATTGATGAGACGAACAGCTTTGACTTTAAAAAGTATCTCACAGTATGTTACAGAATTAACTAGTCTTACTTTTTCACTTTAATCATGTTTTTTAGTATGAAATTAGTCACAACAGGAGTACCATACTGCAGCTTTGCAGAGCAACTGACAGACTGTTCACACGTTAGCAACCTGGAAGATGAAAACACATTTTCCAAATCTTCCCTCGTTAATCAAATGCTGTATGAACTGTTCATCTACAATGTAAAGAACCTCCATTTAGAATGTCCACTGCAGATCACTTAAGAAATCTCTCCATTAGTCCGGGACAATTAATATTCTCATTGAGGAGAAACTTCACTTCTCACACTACCTTTTCAACTCACTTTAGCTCAGGTGGCAGCTTTTCCTTTGTGTAGTTTGTAAAACACTTATGGACAACATTTCACAACATACTGTGCATCACACCACTGAGACTGAAGATCTCCCTTATCCACACTCTTCATTTGTGCTGAAGTAATGCAAGAGAACTACTAGTCATGATCACAAGGACAGTGGAGTGTCTAGCTAAAGTAACAGTTCTATACCCTCAGTATATACTCTTGTGGAAAGTAGATACAGTCATAACATGAAGAACCACTGCCCCTAAATCGCAGTTTTAGACATTAAGCTAGATGACAAGAACCCTCCACTCACTTTTTCCAGGTCTAGCTCCTTCAGCAATATAGTTGCATTCTTATTTGCCTCTGCAGCCTGCTGGTCTTTAGCTTTCACAATTGTTTCCACACACTGGTGACACTTTTTCAACAGGTCCTGGAAGGCAAAACTTGTCTTATAAAACATCTGTAATAAGCTAGAATTAAGGGAGAGATACTTACTCTACAAAACATGAGATCCCCTGCATCCACTAACATACAAAATAGTTCAACAGACTCTAAACACTGATTTTATGTTTTATATTAAAAAAGATATGAAAAGAAAACTCTGAATCAAACATATGCATGAACAAACATACATTCACTTTCTGAATAGCTGAGAATTCCCCATACATATTTTTGCTGAAAATACTGGACAGGGATTTTCCCCTCATAGTTACACTCACCTTGTCCGTTATAGTTGCTATATATCGCATGCATTCAATGTCCGATGGAAACTGGTTAACTTCTTTCACTAGGAACTGAACTACCTTCACATGGCCCTAGAACATCAAAGAAAATCTTAGTCTCTGGTATACAACTGATAACATTCATCATCAAATTACAAATTTGGTATCTCTTGGTTCACTGCAGAAGACTGAGAATACACTAAGACATTTTTGGTAAATTGCTGTTTGAAATGAAAAGTGGCTAATGTTTGTTCGGAACATTTGCATTTCATTTTAAATGCAAGCAGATAGCTGGTCTCAAGGGAAAAGCTGTCCACATTTTTAGCACTCAAGACCACTCTGCTTAGACCTCATCTGTCACCCCCAGCTCTCTTTATTGCCAGCCACTCCACAGAGCTGATGCAAGGCAAGTCTGATTGACAAATTGAGCCACTTGAATATTACCCTAGCAAACTGCTGCTGGATCTGCTACCCGATGGGGGCACACTGTGCAGTCACACAGACAACAGCTAAACGCTGCCTAGGAAGTTACCTTAGAGCAGTGGAAGGACAGTAATGGCATACTTAGTATTTTCATTTGTCAGAAAAGCTCTAGACTTGTTTGACATTTTATTAAAGATAAAGTTAATAAATTCTTTGCAACAGAGTTAGTTAACTTTTTTTATAGACATTTTTCATCTCTCCAAAATGAGGTCAGTGTGATACATGTTTTAGTTCTTTTCTTTAGAGGGTCTAGAATTCACAGATTATCATTACTTTAAAGCAGACATTTTATGAAAACAGGAATTTTGTTGTGTTGATCTTCCAAAATCAACCAGTCATATTTATGAACAAATGAGAAATTCTGTTTTGAAAACATTTAGCACTGAATCATACAACCAAGTTGGTGTCCTACCTTGCGAAATGCTGACATAAGAGGTGTTATTTTTCGATTATCTGCTGCATCCACGTCTGCTCCTGCCTGCACAAGCAACTGAACTACATCATAGTGACCACCATTAGCTGCCAACCAAAGAGGGGTATTTCCTTTCTTGTTACGAACATCAATATGCGCTCCTCTAAAAGAGTACAAGTGTAATCAAATAAGACATGAGTAAAGATAAGATAATGAATGATCAGAATACAATTACACACACAACTTTAATTATTGAAACCGAGG
Organism: Coturnix japonica; assembly: GCF_054131305.1. Lineage (NCBI taxonomy): Eukaryota > Metazoa > Chordata > Aves > Galliformes > Phasianidae > Coturnix > Coturnix japonica. The sequence continues at coordinate 14,609,481 of NC_140680.1, read as the reverse complement.
GGCTAGAAAGAGAAACATGTCCATGAAATCTGCTCTTTAAGTAACATGGTAACACAAGGATTATGACTCTCTCCCTCTTGCCTCCCAGCAACAAATGTCCATCGAATGCAGGCTTACTGCATCACAGTTATGCAACTAGCAATCAAAGGTCCCCTTACCTGATCATTAACATGGTGACTATCCATACAACAAACAGCCCCTTGAGATTTTAGCTGCATGTAGGATTACGCTTGAAGAGCCAAGAGTTGTTCCCAGGCCTTGCCTCACAAGTGACACTGATCATGGGAATTTCTGGATTAATATGCAAAGCTGCCAAATCAGACACTGTTTGCTTACCTTTGATCTCAGCTGTCTGCTGAGCTTAATTAATACTGGAGTAGCAGGATACTCTGTGGTAACAATGAAATAGTAGGGAGCAGATGTAATATGCTACTTCCAAGGATTCCTATTCCCTTTGCACTAAGATGCAAGAGGCAGCATAAACAAGAGTACCCTTGCCACAAAGGAATATAGCTACAAAATACATGTTCTGCTAATGAGAAAAGAATAATTTACCGATTAATCAGCAGCTCACAGAACTTGTAGTGACCCTTATCTGCTGCAATTGTTAAAGCAGTATCTCTTGAGGAAGGCACAGGTGGAGCATTAACATCTGCTCCTTTATCAAGGAGAACTCTTCCAACCTCTGCATATCCTCCTGAAGCAGCTTCCATCAGCGGCGTGAGACCAGTCTGTGCAAAGACAAGGAATCACATAATGTGAAATTCATACTATAAACTTTGGATATACCATACACAACTGCCCCACACAGAAATCAGATTTCTATTTACTTAGCTGCCCAGGAGCCTAATCTGAAGTGGTCTCAAAAAACTCCTGGCACTGGATTTATATAAACTTAGGCAAACTACTGACTACCACCTCATATCCATCTCAATAGCAAAACCAAAGTTTTCAAAAGAATCTTTAAAAGAGAGGTTAGAACAGATCCAAATGAAGACAAGTGTTCCTATGAAAATGTCCTCAGACTGGCTTTACACGTCTTATCTATCCTTCCTCAGTACTGAGGCTGATCTTGAGTCAACTCAGTTGCCTGGTCAGACAACTAAAAAAACTAATACTAGCACCCAACATGCCCAACTGACTATTTGAGAGCTGGCTTTTATCCATATCCCTTTTTCCTTCATTCAAAGTCATTCCAGAAGCAGGCAGACACAGCAATTATTTGAGCAGCCTTAGGAGTTACCAAACATTCATTTGTGCTAGGGAAATTGATCTGGCAGTCCACACAAGATTTAAGCTTGCTTTATTGCAGGAGAAACAGAGCTGCCCCAGAGCAATAACACGTGGGACCTATGCAGTGTTTTAGAGGGGCAAAGTCACAATACTGAAGCCACTGGTTCTATACTAACATAAAAGTTTTATAAGGTTTGACTACCCTACTTCTGTTCGCATGAACAAAACAATCTGTTATAAATGAGGATCACTATAACAGTACAACTCTATTTCTGTCCAACCATTATTATATATGAGTGAAGTCTATCTGTTCTGTTGATAAATATCAACACCAATCTTAAATCTGATAAGTTTCTCAGTACTACAGAGACAATGTTTCATTATTAAATTGGAAGAAAATCAGCTTTTCCCCATGCAAACAATTCATCTTCCCCTATGCTCACATTCTTAAATAAAGCAAACATTTCAGAACATTTAGCAAGTTCTCAGATCCTTCCCTTCTGCATTAAGATTTGCATATCAACTGGGCCAATGCAGATATTCTACAATTTAATTTTTCATCGGCACAAACCATGTTCAAATACCTTTAAAGAAAACAAAGTCATACTGTTAACTATCCACCTGCTTTCACTAATAGTTTGACTTTGAACCACTGAAAAGAGAAAGATGAATGGTGAAGGAGTTACAGGAAAATATGAAGAAATAACTACTGAGAGAAACACACTTGTTAAAGTAAATGATATGGAAAAGTAGTTCAAATACTCACTTTTGCCCTGTGCTCAACATTTGCCTTCCTGTCCAACAGCAGACTGACCACCTCTGCTCGGCCTTGGAAGCAGGCCAGGGTGAGGGCTGTGTTCCGATTGGTCTCAATCTGGGCATTAATATCAGAACCCATATCGAGCAGCAGCTTCACAGCAGGTACATGGCCATTCATAGCAGCCAGCATCAGAGGAGAAATACCCAGCTTACTCCCAGTCCTAGTGAGAAAGAAACAAATTACAGTTCCCAGAACTGGTGAATGCCCTAAGAAACGCAGGTGCATCCATGAGGAACAAAATGCTTCATGGGAAGCCAAAAGTGAACATTAATACATACAAACATAGCCACTTGCCTAAAATACTAGCAATTTTGATTTGCTTATCAGAAACCAGCAGAGTAACCACATACAACAGATAACTAAAATCTATGAACAAGTAAAATGTGTTCCAGCTTTTAGATATAGAATGGCTAAAGAACATGCAAGTACTGAACTACTTAAGATGCGTCTGATTCAGGAACACGTGCTTCTAACATTCAGAATAAGTTGAAGTTCCTCTAGTGACTGAGAGAACGTTACTTTTCGTACAACTAATAAAGAGGAGGATTGAGAGACATAGCTAAAATACATTTGGTCCTTCTGCTGGAAGTTTTTAAACAAGTACAAATAGCTGCCCTGTGCTTCAGCTGTCTCCTTTGCCTGGTTCAACTGAAAACTGCATTTGGCTTCCAGATCTCAGAAGGGTGAAAAAGGGAAAGAGAAGAAACAGGTTTGCAGACTACAGCATCACTGAAAACTTAGGTATAAGGGAGATTAAGTTTGCTTGTGGTAGTTAAAGATAAGTTAAAAGCCTTAATTAAGGTGATGTCAACATAAATAACAACATCAATACTGTAGAAAGGCTGAGAGGAGCCCTGAAAGAACTACAGATTCCAATATATGACTCAGAACAGTTAAAGACAACAACAGAGCACCTGTCCTACATGCAATTCATCTGAGGTATGTTACCTTGAATTAATTTCTGCCCCAGCATTGAGAAGAATCTTGATGATGTTGACATATCCACCTGATGCAGCAAGACTTAATGGTGTATAGTCAGACACATTCCTATGCTCTTTGTTTGCTCCCCGCGCCAACAGCAAATCAACAACCTGAAAAGACAGCACTCACATTAAAAGACATTTCACAGCCTTACCTATTATCTGAGAAGCAAAAGAATATTACCATATTCAAATAATCCACGTAGGTTTTAGTAGCGCAGCAACTGCCTTCCAAAAAGGCAAGTTTTGGATTTTGTCTAATAATTTTACCTAATGAACCACAGAATCATCAAGGTTAGAAAAGACCTACAAGATCATCCAGTCCAACCATCCACCTATCACCAATAGCTCTCACTAAACCATGTCCCTTGACACAGTGTCCAGACGTTCCTTGAATACCTCCAAGGTCAGTGACTCCACCACCTCCCTGGGCAGCCCATTCCACTGCTTGGCCACTCTTTCACAGCAGCAGTATTTCCTAACGTCCAGCCTAAATCACCCCAGTGCAGCCTGAAGCCATTCCCTCTGGTCCTATCACCAGTTACACGAGAGAAGAGGCCAACCCCCAGCTCACAACCACCTCCCTTCAGGGAGTTATAGAGAGCAATGAGGTCTCCCCTGAGCCTCCTCTTCCCCAGACTGAACAATCCCAGATCCTTCAGCTGCTCCTCATAAGCCCTGTGCTCCAGACCCCTCACCAGCTTTGTTGCCCTTCTTTGAACATGCTCCAGGGCCTCAATGTCTTCCTTGCAGTGAGGTTCCCAAAACATGAAAAAAGTCAAGGCTTCGAAAAGAAAGTCTTTTGCTTGCTAACCAGGTACATAATTCAACTCCTGTAACATCTCACTCAGAGTCTTTCAGAAACTCCCGTAACTTTAATTCCATTGAAACTTAAGATTTTGACTTTCTGTGTTACACGGTCTTTAAAACAAACAAACAAACAAACAAACAAAAAAGCAATGACAATCAGACTGACTGATCTTAATGGAACAAGGATGAAAAAGAACTTCTCTGAACAGGGCCTCCTTTGGAGAAAAAGAGCAGAAAAATAAAATGCTTCTGGTGAAATACTGCAGTTTGGTGTGTATCATTTTACTACTAAGACATCCCAGGTGGCCAGAATAGAAAGCTTCTCCATCGCTTGCTACCACCAAAGCTATGTACTGTCAACACAAAATTCCAGTTTCTGTCCTTATAAGCCTGCAATGGGTACCTTAGTTTAAAGAGCAGGGTGTATGCACAAAGGAAGTTTTCACAGAACAAAGCTCTACCTCCTGCACAAGGTTATTCACCTTGCAGGGATGAAATGGACAGCAGAATGATCACAGGTAACAAAAATAGAACAACAATACCAGGATAGCCAATGTAGAAAACAAATACCCCTTCCTTGTGGGAGGAGACTAAAACTAACTACACTTATTCAATTAAAAAAAAAGCTTTTAGAAAAAAAAGATTTACTATACCACCAAAATAAAAACAAACAAACAACTTGTACATAGAAATAACTACAACAAAAAAAATCAAATTCATCAAGGACAAATATGTCTGTACCTCTTGGCGTCCACCAGAGCATGCCAATGAAAGCGGAGTATCCTTTGTGCGCTCAGATTGTGCTTCTATATCCCCACCTTTGTCTAAAAGAATTTCCACTACACCAACGTGTCCAGCAGTTGCAGCAAGAATCAAAGGCGTAAAACCTTGTAACAAAAGATCATGTTAAAAATAAACCGGAGCACTTCAAAACTTTAAGCAGCAGAAATACGCAAGTTACAGTGATTTTTATTGCTCAGCTATGTCTTTCTCAGATTGAGTATTTTCTGAGTAATGCCCAACACTATCAGACGCTCTCCTAGCCCCCTCCTGACCCTGACACCTGAACACATCTAGGGCATGACTCCTGCCAGCTACATTTAAAGGTTCATCAGAAAAAAAACAACCTGAACAGTACTGCACTGACCAACAAGGATTAAGCTCTGACCAATTCAAGTCTTTAAACAAATCACTGCTTTCTATTTAATTCCTACTGAAGTTCCAAGAAGATAATACATATTCACTGCAGCTAGCACGACCTTTGGGAGAAAAGCACGATGATTCTGTTCTCTCTGCTCCAAGGGATAAGATTTTGCAGAATTTGATTATTGGGAATGACACGATACACAGCCTGACTCCTATTCCACATCAGCTCTGGAAGCTAACATTTGATATTTACTCCAGTTGTGGAATCATAGAATCACAGAATTGCAGAGGCTGGAAAAGATCTTCAAGATCATCAGGTTCAACCACAACCTACCCATATAACCCTAACTCTAAGAACCCACCACTAAATCATGTCCCTGAGCAAATTAGCAATTCTATCCAGGATACCAAGGTATTTTGTGGTAGGTTAATTGTAACGTCGTAAGTGCTTTGTATTTCAAAAATTTGCCTTACGTGCCATTCAGATAGATGAACTTAATTTCAAAAATATGGATATAAAGTCGTACAATATCACTATATGGTGTATACACTTCCAAATATGTACTAGAACTCTACATCTTTGCAAGCTTTGTATATCTTCAGAAGCAAAAGCTTCCAAATCTCTATTTGAAATGTCACGTTTGAAGTCATAGTTCTAAAGCAAACTTCTACTATTTCAGCTTACCCTTCTTATCTCTGTGTTCAATATTGGCACCACGTGCAATTAGTACAGAAACAAGTTCTTCATGACCTCCTGCACATGCAAGGGTCAGAGCAGTGTCGTGATTGCTTTCAGTCTGCATGGTTGAGAAAGAAGAAAATATTCAAAGGTTAAAAATACTTTAAGAGAGCTTTAGTATTTTAACGCTACTTTATTATTACTTTTCAGAATTTATCAAAAAGGAAATCTAGTAAAAACCAATTAAAATTACTCACATGTGCATCAATGTCAACTGAAGGATACACAGGGAGCACTGACTGTGGCGCCACGTTGCTTGACGCCTGTGAGCAGGGCTCAGGCGCAGGGGATTCTGTAGTGTGCAAGGAGCCGGCGGAGCCACTGGGCACTCTGCTATTCACAGCTGAAAAGTAACAATGCATTATTAGCCCACTCTTAGAAATTCTACATTTTATATGAGAAAGATTTAGTCCCACAAAACTGCAACACTCCGGTGCCAAAACAGAAGTGGAAGAAAACAAATTAAGTGTTCCCAACAACATGGTTGGTATCTTGCTTAAAGAAGTTTTCCAGCAGTTAAATAATATAAATATTATCTCCAAACTGTGTTAACTTAGAAAAAGAATTTTATTAGTCTGGAAACATTATAAATTATGAAATTTAGTTATCCTTTCAAAATTCTATTTTTACCACACTAAAGACGAATCATACACTAAATCTAAGCAGATGGATAATTTATCAATAAAATACAAACCTAACATTCAAAAATGAAGTATCAATCTGGAATTCAGAAGTTTTTCACTTGAAAGTTATCAGAGAAAGTTTTTAAAACAAGAAGAGTTGACAGCGACTTACGCCTGTGAGTTACAACCCAAGAATGGCAGAAGAGTGAGATGGAGGGGAGGGAAGGAAAAGGAGGTTGAAAACTGTGTGCTCCCTAGGATTTATTTCTGATTGGTCACAGCCTTTGAAAGATTTCATCCTGAAGGTACATCTCAGCTCAGGGATGCAAGTACTTTGGTAGGGCAACTTCATGTTTAAATTTATAAAATAATTAAGTTGAGAAACAGTTTTTACATTATGGATTTTAGAGGTAAGAGCTGAAAGGCCTTAGCAGATCAAGCAGAGGATCCCTGCAATACATATGCACAGGGTTAAGACCTTAATATGCCTTTGTTAAACCAAAGTGTCTGAGGGGAACTCAAACCAGAGGCTCTCAGCTGGGGTCACTTGCCAGGAAGCTCTAATGCACCAACTACTGACGCAATCTACAAAAATTCCTGCAAAACAGTTGTATCTAACAAGTAACTATTACTGCTGGAATGCCAAGTTCCTACACTGTACAGTATCTTTAGATAGAATATTTAATCAGTTTTAATTATTCCTAAGGATGTAGTGCTTTGCAGTATTCCTGAAACAAGCAACTGATGGAGAACATTAACTTCAGGTAAGAAATAAGCAGCACAGTCTTTTGCTTTTGTCCAAATATTTCAAGTGACAAGGGGAGATGAAGGGTTAATTCAAATCCATGTATTGCCTACACACCTTTAAGTGTAGCTGTGATTAAATAGTTTGGCCTTCACAATGCCATTAACAGCTCACACACTGGCAATTATCCATACATAAACAGGGCAGACAGAAATATTTCAGAGAAATCTTCAACACGACTAATACCACTAACGATGCCTACTCATATTTGACTGTAGGTGACAAAGGAAATACAGATGGAGGAAGTTTTAGGTGGGTCAGTTCAGCGTGGGAGCACATGGATGGATGATGAATGAACAGGAGGTGGGACGTACAGACTTTGAGGTGACAGTTTTCCACTGTATTTTTTAGAAGTCGCTAATTAAAGTGTTCTGCCTGGTCTGAAGTCATAAACAAGCATTAGCACTGGGCCACCACACTTCAACAGCAAAGTATTCTTATCTGAATACCAAATTGATAATTGCTTCACCTTACAGCCTATGTGAAGAAATCAGGCTTCTGTTTCAAAGTTTCCAAGTTCCCACACTTCATCTGCTTACTATGGATTACCACTTAGTGCAGCAGAAGAGAAAAAAAATAATGTAATATGATTATTTTCCCCCTCGAAACACTGATGTGCATTTAGATATTACTCAGATTTCTGAAGACTATTCCTCCCAAAATACAAAACACCAAATCACACTGTAAATGAACAACTTCACTTTAAATCAAGAAAGATATTGACTTGATGCTTTCAAGTCCTGTAGCTACAGATGTGCATGAGATAGCGATACAGAGCAGGTGTGAGCAGAGGGACCCTGCTGGTGCCACCTGATGATTCCTGAATGGAATCCATTCAGTGCTGCTGACAGATTCAAAGAGTTCTCCACACTTCACAGCCATCACAGAAAGTGTCAAAGTATTTCTTGTGTACCTTCAGTTCTCACCATGTGCTCGATACAGGCATGTGCTTTAAGCACTTCACTTTACATAGCAACAATAAGGGCAAATGTGAGAGAACACACCAAAGGCAACAGAAACACAAACTGTCTCTAGGTATCACCTTTTTAAAAATACAATCTAATAAGAGTCCTAGTAGCCAGTATTTAATCCTCTTTACTACTGTATCCACAAAACTGCAGGATTTCTTTTTCCCTCGGTTAATTTACGCTTCCTTAGAACGTCTGACAAGATTGAAGATGGCTTAATGGAAGTGTCAGTGGGGTCTGTGCTCTGCAGTCAAACACAGCTGAGCACTTCTGCCTCCCATTTCATACAGATGATTTAGTTCAGTGAACAAGCAAGGTTACAGAATATACAGATTTTAAACTGGAAGTATAATGTTGGAAACTTTATTGCAAGCTATCACAAAAAGGTTTGTGAAGAAATGAGTTAGTTGAGACTGGTCAGATGCCCATCCCAGAGCCTGTCTCCTCAAGTACACTCTCCTCTGTCACCACACAACAGTTACTGGCCTTCCCAAACCCATCCTGGCAGAGGACATCATTCTACTTGTGAATGCAGCCTTTTGCCAGAGATGAAGCAGTACCTGTCCTGGTTGGCACATCAGGCTTCAAATAATCAGCCGGACAGGGCCCATCTGATAGCTGATAGGGAAACTGCAGGGAACTTTCCAATGGCCAACTTATAGCAAGTTGTATTTACAACACTGACAGCTAAAGCATAGTCTTCCCAAGCAGCAGCAACACCATACCTGGCCCTGGTAACGGCAATTACTCTGGTCTCGTAACTGACATTGCTGCTGCGACAGCTGCACGGTGCACAGCACAAGAGCTCGAGGAGCAGAGGCATGGATGGATGGCAGTGTTTATGGAAAGACTGCTAGGACAAAACCAGTGATCGACAAGATCAGTTTCAGTGACTCCAAGCAACAGTGCAGGATTTTTAATGGACTAGAAAAATGTGCTGCTTTCATCTAAGACAAGAGCTTTTCAAAATGTAGTTTATTTCCAACAAAACAGATATTTCATCTTCCCACAAGAAAAGATGTCAATAAATATACTAAGACTCAGGCACTGACACAAGTTACATTCTTTTTTCACAATGTGTAACTTATATCTTGATAAAACATTTTATGACATAAGTTGTGGATATTTCTGTAGATACTTTTTAAAAAATATTCTATACCAGGTCTAAAATTGAAATGACAATGACACAATCCAATCTCCTTGGATTTTAAGATGGGCTTTGCAGTTTTCCAAAGAGACTTTCTTTGCATTATGGTCAAACCTAAGACAAATCTCCAAAGACAAAGATGATTATTTCTCAAAGTTATGAAAAAATTATCAGAAGAAGCAGAAGTAAAACAGAAGCAAGAACTTAGTATTTTATCTTGGTACAACTCCACAGACACTGATAGAACCTTAAGCAAACAGCTTCTGTGTGCAACCATAGCTGCAGTCTATTCAGAATTTGTAGAACTGCTATGCACATTCATGAATACTAGTCTTGTATTTCAGTTCTGCTTTCCTCAAAGACAATGGTTTTCAGGACAAAGAAAACAATCTCTTTCCACAACAGAGCAGCCTTTCTGCTTTCAGTCCTCCCTGGGAGCTTTTAAATTCCATGTTACTGTACACAGGCATTTATGCAGGGGTCACTGTCTCACTGCAGCCAACCCAAGTAACTAGTTATACTCCAAACAGCAATCCTAAAAAAAAGTAACTCACGGGTCACACCTTTAAAACAGCTCCCTTAAAATATTCCAATTCTATATATCCAACCACAACCGAAAGTTCAGAGCCAAATACAATTGAAGTGTTTTAAAGCATCTGGTATTTCTGTAGATGAACCCCAACTCCCCGGAGGAGAGGCAGCCAGAAGCACACAGAAATGCTAATCCCTGGCAAAAATCAGTAGAGCAGAACAAACAGGCATAAAAACATTTTAACTACGCAGAGAACCTAGCAACAACAAAGTAAGTCCCTCACCTTGAGTGTTGTCCTGTCGTTGTCGTCCGTCCGTCCCCCCCCCCCCCCCCAGAAGAAAAAAGAAAGTACCAATTCATACTGCAATCTACAAAAGTCACTGAGGTAAATGTGCAATATGAACAGCAGTGAAACTCCAATGATGCAGGGCAAGATTCACAAGAACCCAAATCTGTACTGAAAAATGAAAACTGAAGTGAAAATTGTGCTCTTATACTCGAAGATGTGGTCCAAACTTATTGTTTTCCCACTCTAAACTGTACCGTGTCTATTTTTTTTTATTTTTTTTTTTTTGGTAAATCAGATTTAAATTTTGACTGCATGTGACACCTTCAAGGACTGGATTAGGCATTCATTGTCAAGTTTTCCTTTACCACATGTAAATAAATTCCACTATAACCAAAAGGAGTTGCTTCATTTTCAAGTTCTACATTACTTTACAGAAGTTACTCAGTTAATTCCACGCAGCTCAGGTGCAGGCCAAGCAGCTTAGTGAAAGAAGGGACTCGGGTTACTTAACAATGATTCTGACTGCCACCGAGACATTAAACACTTTGTACCTTACCATCAACCCCCTCATCTCCTACCAGTTTTCTGTTAGCTGATGTGAGGCAGGAGACAAGATAAGTACTCCCTTTGTGTATGCTGTCACAAGGAAGCTATGTGGCAAAATAAAGGTTTTGTAGAAACGTAAGGCATCCCCTAGAACAAGTCTAACCTGAAGCCTGGAAAAAAAAAATGCTTTTTTTCCACTGCCACTGGTAATAGCACAAATAACAGTTATTTCAGTGCGCTGGGCAAAAGTTGATTCAACATCTGTTCCTTTGAAGCAGATTTAATACAACCTGGATACTCAGTAAGAATAAAATTATTATTTTTTCTAAATCAAGCATCTGTCATTGCCATTAATATAGATCATAGAATCCTTACAGTTGGAAGGAACCTCTGAAGGCCACCTAGTCCAACTCCCCTGTAACCTGTTGCAGTGCCTCACCACCCTTTCCCCTTGTCCTATCACCACGGACCCTGCAAGAGAATCTGACCCCATCTTTTCTGTATCTCCCTTTTAGATACCAAGTGGCTGCTCTCAGGGTCACCTCACAGCCTTCACTTCTTCAGGCTGCACAGTCCCAGTAGATCCACCAGCAGTCCTGCAATCGAGGGAGATATTTCACAGGCACACCAAATTCTGAGTCTGAGAGAAAAGAGGAGTCTTCCCGTGCACCAGGCACTCAGCTCCTTTCATAACAATTTTAACCAGTGTCTACAGTCCTCTTGTAAAAAAAAAACCAACAGGCTTTATGTTTTTTATTGCTCATTATTTCCTTACCAAACTAATCACTAAAACACATTTGGGGGGACAGTTCAGTCTCTATCAAATACAAATCAAAGAACTTACAAGATTTGTTAGATTTACAGTTGTTTTTAAATACACATAAATTTGAGTTTAGTGAAATGATGATTTAACCTATGCCTGGGATTTAAATTGAACAAAATCATCTAAATTCTCTCTCAACATTTTTGCAGACACTTTAAAATGAAACAAATTTATGAATTTTGGAACCAAGTGAAGCAATGCCAGTAATTGTTGCAGATGTGTCTGGAATTGGGACAGCTAATGTTTCCTTGAGTTGCATCTCTATTAAAAAAAAAAAAAAAAGATAAAATGAAAAAATAAAAATTGTGAATAATTTTAGGAGTGTGTGCTATTTGCAACTAGTTCAGAGATTAGGTTTATCCTGCAAAAGCTGCAAGCAAATAAAAACAAACAATAGGAAGCAGCACATTTACTCTTAAAGGTCTTACTGTCAAGATATTTCCATTCAAACATTTTTTTCATTAAAAGGTTTATTTCTGCCTGCCTGAGATCTCTACAAATGGCAAACAATTGAGTTCATTTCATTTCTTATGGTATCAGTGAATGGAAAGACAATGTGAATTTTTTCAAAGGGTAGACTGGCAAAATCCTGGACAAGTCTATTATCAGCCTAAAACAAAATTAAAAGAGTTGACTACAGCAATTTTTCATTTTGGGTATACTGACTATTACTATATCATACACAGTCGCTAACCTTTAATAGGTATATAATGCACGATGGTCTGCTAGAAATGTTCAACTCCTCAAAACAGTAACTATTTCAAAGACTGAGTCCTTGATGATGATTGGTTTGAAATAATTGTTGAAGTTCTATTCCTTGCATACTGCAGTTCCAAATCCTGAGAAATATTTCTGAATTATCCAAATGTTTTTTTGCTTGGTTTTGTTTTTGTGTTTTCTATTTTTTAAAGTGAACTGACTATTCCCAAGAACACCCCAGAAGAGCAGAGAACTAAACCCAATACTCTAAAACCAAAAAGAAATATTTGAACTGAAACCACCCAGATGGAGGGAGCTGCATCACAGCTGTAGGTTTGACTGCATTTCCAAGGAAGCTGCAAAGTTGCAGTGAGCCTCAATTATGGTTATCACCATCCTAAAAGCTCACAGGACTTGTGGCCAGAAACTCTTACCACACATTTCTAAAACCTTGAAACAAACTTCAGGGTACAGGGCAGTGACTATGCAGAGGGAAGACGGAAACAAGGGCCGAGGGACAGACACAAGGTACAAAGAAAAGTAATTAAAAATAAAAACAAAGAAACAACCTACTACAGACTAAACAGCACTGGCTACACCCTGCACAAATCCAGCAGTAAACACAAATCCTAATCAAATACATGAAATGAAGCCAACAAAAATGGCATCTCTATTCCACAATGAAACTCACAACCTAATGTATGGGAACTTCAATTCCTTTTCATACTATTACCTACAAGTGGAAGAATGCTTTGATTTTTCCTTTTCATCCAGATAACAGGACACTTTTTTTTTTTTTTGCCATGTTATATGTAATAAGCAAATATTCCTGCATAACAACCACAGTTAAGAATGTATTCTGAAAACATAAGCCACTACAGAATTAAATGGTTGTGCATGGATTCCAGATTGTGTTTAAATTGCAGCAACATTTCCAGCAGAAAGAAGAGGAATACATTTGTAAACATACTAAATAAATCCGCTGTGGCATAAAAGCCTGCATGAAAAATTCTACAGAAGACAGAAAAAAAAACCATCACGTTTTTAAGTTTCCTAGTGGGCACTACTAATCACAATTAGGCTTTTTAAAGTAGCATGGAAAAAGATAATGCCAAAGAGACTCTAACAGGTCTCCAGTAGAAGAGAAGAGATTTTTTGTTTGTTTGTTTTGCTTAAAAGTCTCATGTTAGAACTGGAAGTCAATGTTAAGATTAATAGTACTAATTAGGAATTTTATGCATAAGTAAGTACTCCCAAACTGGAAAACCCCATGATATTTTTGGAGGGAAGGAGAAAAGGGTAACTCAGCACACAAATTAATGCAAACATAGGTATATTTCTTAACCCACCTGCTAGTAGGTCATCAAGAGTGTCGGTAAGCGTCTGTGCTGGAGTGGCAACCATTAATCCGTCTGGTTCTTGAACTAACAGTCCCTGCCCAGCAATTTGCTGCTGCTGTCCTACATTCTGCTGATTACCTATTGCTTTCTGAAGTTCAAGAGACTCTGTCCCGTTATAACCTAAATTACCAGAAAAATTACATTGCGGTGCTGGCAAAGGCTGGATAGGGACAAATTCTATTTGTTCAGCAGGTGGTGGAGACTGTTGTTGCTCATCATCTTTTGACAAGACTGTGTCAACCTGAGGTAACTCTGAAAAGTTATCCTCTGGCAGACCCTTATCAGCTTCCACTTCTGGGAAGACCCCCGTAAGTGGGCACTGCTGCTGGAGGGGAAGTGGTGTGTCTGTCTGACCTTTGGTCTCCAAATATTCTTTGGTAAACTGCTGTTGTGTTTTCATCTGCAACTGCCTTTCCACCTTCTGTAGTTCCTTCAATATTTTCTTCTTCTTCTGTACTTGTTCTTCTCTGTTCTTTTTAAGTTCTTCAATCTTATCTTTATTTAAAGGTTCACCTTGAATTAATTCCAATGACTTAAGTTGTGCTTTTTCAATAGCACTAATTCTCTGTCCAAGTTCATTCAGCTTGCCTTCAGTCTCTTCTACTATGCATTCCAAAGGCTGGTATGGGTGAAAAGGTGGCAGTAGGTCCTTATCTGCTACCTGCAGGGAACTTGACTTCTGCTTGGATGCACCTAAGCACATGAAAAATGTTTGAAAAAATGCCATGCTGAAGATACCCCAAACCTCCCCCTTTTACCCACCAAAAAAAAAGAAAAAAAAAAGAAAAAGAAAAAGAAAAAGAAAAAGAAAAAAAAGAAAGAAAAAAAAAAAAAGTTTAAAACTAACACCGCACATCCTTCAAACCATAGCAAACCACAATAAGGTAAAACCCTGTGCTCGACATTAAAACAGAAAGGACAAAGCAAATCAAATAGCTGGAATTTTTAGTATTGATTCTAATATTCCCTTGAACACGGCTGCTTTAATCTTTAGGAATAAGGAACTTTTATGATATCTGACACACGAGAGTACATCTTGGAAGTAAAATCAGCAAGAGTGAGGCAGTTAAAACAAATCTGCTAAGTTCTCAATGTTGTTCTGGTGTGCAGAGCAAATTAAACTAAGACTATTTTCTAGATGCTAACTTCCAGCAGCAAAGTTACAAGCAAAAGTACTCTGCATTTGACAGAAAACTAGCTCTATAGTAAGATCAGTTTATCAAAATACTATTGTGTTCCACCTTCACATTACAAACAAAATACAGCCACATATGCAAATACCTTTTAAACCTTTAGCACACCTCTGAAAGCTGGACAGAAAACCAGCACCTTCCCTGCCTTCCTCTCCCCAGTAACAAATTCGCAATTCTGCTCACTACTAGGGCTCATAAATCTTCAATCCAACAACATACCATGCCAGAGCACAGCTCCTATGAATGCTCACAAGGCTCTGCTCCATGCAGCACAGGCTGCTATCATGAAAGTCTCACATAGCAACTGCCAGATCTTGCTAATACTTCAGTGCTTACATTTTGATTATTACTTCAGCTTAAGATATTTTCATTACAAATGTGAAAGATTTACCTTGACCAAGTAATTTTCTGCAGTAACACTCACTTGCTATACCTAAACAGTAATACACGCTGCTTTAAAAAGCTAACAGATCTTGAACATTTACAAAGCAGATTCATGCATCTCAGCATTAAGACCACTATAAAAACCATTTAAACTCACTAAAATTATGTAAAATGTTTTTCTACATTTGTGTAATATTCAGATAAAAGAGTCAGTTAGTGCTTTGCTGTTCTACCACAAGTTCTCTTACTTAGCAAAAACATTTTAGTAAGTGCAAATTAAGCCACAGCTGAGAAGGGAATGCTTCATACTGCTGTGCTTACAGCCTCTCCTAAGATTACTGTCTGTACCATCCCCATCATAACACCAAGCATTCTCATGACTTCTGACAGTTCTGGACAGCCTCTTTCACTCCACAGGAAAGCAAAGCTGCAGTTCAAAGAGCCCCCAAATAATGAAGTATCAATACTATACATTCGTTCCCATCTGAGTAGAAAACAAGCTTTTTTGTCATAGGAAAACCTTATCTAAAAAAATCAGGAGAAAATGAAGAGCCAAAGCCACCCTATAAAAAGATTGGGCGTTTCCAGTCTGTGTTGAACAAGAAACACAAAGCTGGTCTCACAAGGAGAAGCCAACTAACAGTCCTAACAGTGTCTCAGATCTGGAACAGGCACCGACAGTTCAGACAACTTTTGAACACAATTTAGAAAAATCAGTAGAGCCCACAGCATACTGCTGGGCAGACTGCACAGATACAGACATAATGCGAATGAACACCTAGGCTCTTCAGTACCAAAGACGGTGCAGAGGTGCACCTTTATCAGCTTCCAATTAGTTAGTGGGGCTGCCTTATGTGTTCTAAATCACCATTTCTATACCAGAAAATGCAAGCCATCTATAATCTTAGGAATAAAGATCTGCTAAACTTGACATTCTCATTGTAACAACCTGTTCAAGCCAGAGCTGGAGAGGATGCTACTGGTAGCTTTGAAAGTGTAAGCATTGGGGCTATACTGGAAGTACTGAAAGGTAGGGATTTCCTGGTTTTATCCAGATCTCTTCTATGTATTCTTTACACCCTGAAAAACACTGTGCCAATTTTAATAAATACTTTTGAACAGGACACTATTTTATACCCTTGCTTTTGAAATGTTTAAACACAGGCAGGAATTAAAAATCCAGTCAAGCCAGGCCATTATTACTTCAACTTAAAAAGTAGATATATGTTTATATATAATATATAATAGTGTATGTGTGTGTGTATGCATATGTGTATGCATATTTTAGTGGAGTACAAATCGATAAAAGCAAGCTGCTACAAGACTAACCCAGCAATACTAAGCAGCCCATCTAGTTCCCACATCAATTATTTCAGCCACCCTTAGAAGACCCTTTTGGTACAAAATGAATAGAGCGAAAGCCCAGATGCAGCTGGGCTATCAGGCAATCAGGGTTACAGGAAAGAGACTCATTCAGCCGATGGAAGATCCAGAGTGGTTACAGACACACCTGAACAGCAACAGAGGAAGGAAACAGTTCTTCCCTAGTTAACCTTGTGAACAGTAGCATCCATTAATTTGTAGCACCTCTTTGTTGCTCCATATTTCCACAGGTTGTGGACCCTAACCGTATCAGTTTAGCCCCTACCATCATTCCAGCAGTCACCATCTTGCTTGCTGCCTTACACCCTTCTCTTTTCACAAGTACATCCTCAGCTGTTTTTTGACCAACATTCACCACTCAAGGAAGACCTCCTCTGTACAAACATGGCTTCCCATTATTTTCTCTGAATTACTACAGAAAAGGGAATTAGAAGTTTCATACACAAGTCTACTGTGTTCATTCAGCACATTGTGCAGCATCCTCTGAGTACCTAAACTGATTCACAGCAGACTATTCATCCATGTGAGCATGCTCCAAACTTCATCTCTGAACTCTTGAACATCCAATAACATGCAGTGGAGAACATCACTAGCAACTCTAACATATGGAGCTTTTTATTGTTTGTTTGTTCCATCTTTTAAACTGACTTGACAGTAAGGTATATTTAAAGGTCTTAGACGTTGTGGACAAGAGTTCAGAAAAAACAGTCTTCCTGTTTACAGTTCTCAGCTCTCCTAAGTAATTAAGATCTCCTAACACAATCTCTCTCCATAGGGCTGATGCCTGTGAACAAGCCAGATACTGCATCTCATTCCCACTGCTGAAGATTCTCTAGGAATTCATCTAGTCCTGTCACCTAATCTACAGGATGGCTTACTTTTCCAAGAAAGTAATTCTTTTGTCCCTTCTCACATGTAACTGATTAGCACAGGAAAAGTGCTGTCTGTTCAGAATGAACCTACACAGAACCACTCTAACTGACCCCTGATCAGTCTGTTATTAGCTGTGCCATCTAGACTTGCTAACCCCCTTGTAATTTACAGCAATAGCACAGGCAGGCACTTCTGTCTTCTGCAAGTTAAAGGACTTCCAAGAAAGTATCCAAGACACGAGACAGACACATAACTACATCACACAAGCGAAGCCTAGACCCTATACTAACAGCACTACTGATAAACTGGCAGAGACACGCATAATGACAAAGCATTTCTAAGCAAGCAACCAAAGTTTGAGAAAATCACTACTTGATCTTTAAACTGTTTCCAGAAAAACATGAAGACCGAAAGTTTCTTTTTATAATCCACTGTGCTCTTCAGGAAGTTTTTGTCAATGCAATTCCTCATTACTCCTGCATTTCACCTTAGTGGTTTTCATCTTGGCCACCAGCAGCCTTAGTTTCATTCTGCTTTACTTTTTACTAGATTAAATTCTGAGGTTTGTTAACAGCTCCCTCACTTCAAGAGATGTAAATGAAAACAAGTAGGTCAAAATACAAACAAGTTCAATTCCAAACGATTTTCCTGACATATAAAACTGGCAGCAACGAAAGAAGTTCAACTGTGATGTATATGATTGTGATTGTCTACTATTATACTTGCACTTGGGCACAAAATAAGGAGCATTTGCTTTTGAACCAGATTTTATAATTAGATTTGCAGTCAATTTCAACAGGAATAGAATGAGCTCAGTATTGCATCTGCAACAATATTCTGCATTTAACTATTGTAATCCATATGGGGAAAAAAAACTCAGTTGCAAGACCGTGGGGAAATAATCATTCAACTCACATGCACAAAGTAAAATATTATGAATTGGGAAAGGAAAGATATATTTAATTCTTCAATAAGAACAGGATGATTTAAAGAGGGCTGAGCATTCAGGTGAGTTTCTGTTCTGCTACATTTCTCTTATAAGCCACGTAGCATTTTTGCCTGTCACTCCCGCAGCTTTTTCTACAGAAAACTTCCAGGAATTAGGTGCAATGATTACATGGTTGAAAACAAACCACATTCCAACCAACCTAAACTCAACTTTTGACTTTCATAAGCTTTGGTTACTTTAACTTTAGTCTCATCTCCTTCCAAAGGTTGCTTTTCTGTTTGGTTTGTTTGTTTTTGTTTTGGTTTGGGTTTTTTTGTAGGCTTTTAATTTAGTTTTGTTTATTGATATTTTTAATACACATGTGATCTTGGGGATCTACATCTGTCTGGTTTCTAACATCTGCACGCACTGCTGAAGTCATATGAAAGAATAGCAAGTACCTAAGTCAGCCAAAAATAGAAGAAGAATTTCTTTATTCAGGAAATCACTCTGCCTATATAGAGTTATCCACCCTTATAGGCATACTGTCCTTTAGGATCTTTCAGTAACTCACACAGTGCGTGAGTTCAGTACATAACTCAGTATTAAGCAAAGAAGTCGTATGTTTGAGTAAAAACATTCAATGATTTCATAGTTAATAATGCTTTATTTAATTTTCTTCTCCAAGACATTAGATTGTTAGTAAGATTTAGCACGAGGATACTGTAGGTCTAACTTAAAAAGCTTAAAAATTCCCAACCCATTCCACTTTTAGTGTTCTGACCTCATCGGTGACAAAAGGTAAATGTGGACAGCTTTCCTGCAAATAACAAGTCTGTAAACTCTGGTGAATTCATGATAAATAGATAAGCAAACCCTCCAAATAAGAAATGCCGCAAGTTACTCTCTATTTAAAAACAACAGTGGAGAAGTTGAATGTCAGTGTGTTTACACCTTTTGAGTACTGGCCAATTAGTTATTATGTATCTAGGATTTCACATTAGCTATGAAGTACAAAAAAACGAGGAAAAAAACCACAAGTACTGATAGCTCCATGTTTAAATCAACACATTTAATAATGCCTTACTTCAGTTCAAATATTTTGACTAAGAAAACACTAGTGGTGCTTTCTGTGGAGTCCCTAAGCACCCCTTCATTTCACTAGTGCACTGTTTTTCAATAGTGTTCTAAAAACATGTTGTTTGTGCAAGACACAGCACTCTCCAAGCACACTGTATGAAAGATGAAGTCAGTGCACTGCAGAACCATAACAGTCACTGGGAGCTTGCATTTACAAACTATGCATGACTATGGTGACAACAATACTACAGAGACAATTTCCTTAGGGAAATGTGATAGCATTCTTTTCAAGCATTTTGTTAGCTGCAATGGTCCACAATTTGAGATAAACAAGAAAACTTAAAAGGTGCATCTAAAATTCCAAACCCATCCTGAAGATATTCACAGCTTCCAGTAAGTGAGCTTAGCAGCTCTCACAGCCACATGAAAGTGACACATGCCATTTCTGAGCTTCACAGTATGTTCACAAGGGACTGAGTGTAAAGAGCAACCTTTCTTAATAGGAAAACAATTAAGCCAGAGAGGATCAGACAGTGCCAGGTGAAACAGTTTATAAAGGGTTTTTAGTCACCCCACTCTATCCCATTCTTACAGGAAGCCAACCTACCCAGTGCCAGAGCTGGAGAGAAGGAGGGAGGAAGCATTTGGAGGCTGCAGAGCAGCTGGCACTGGGCACAGAGATCCACTCCTGGGGACTGCACTGCTGCCCTATACTGTGCTCTCAGCCTGTCTGGGCTGCAAGCAGCAGGAGAGATCTGCCACTCCATCATCACAGAAATAGTGCACTTCTCTTTCTAGTGGGAATGCCATCCTTGCTGAGCTGCATCAGAATTACTGCTTTCTGCTGAGCAATTCAGACTGCATCCAAGAGAGAACAGCAACAAATAGAGACCAGGTAAGCAAAACCACGCCACAATTTTCCTCTCACACAAACACACTAGCCACATGCTAGAAGCACATTAATAACCCTTCCATATAACATGAGTCAAGTTCTTCCCAGTACCATGAAATAAAATCCTGCTGCTGCTTTTGTCTGACATCCTCATCAAGGTTACTACCTTCGCATATTACCCTTACCTGCTTCTCTAGATCCACTGCTCAGAAATCTTTTTCTTTTCAGTTGCTAAACACTGAAATCAAATCATTTTCCAGAACACTCCGTTGCAACTATTCCATAAGCCTTTTCACCAGAGTAAGGATAATACTGTCAATTAAAATTAAACCACACATTCTTGGAAAGCCTCACAGCATATCTGACCCACTATGATAATACACAAGCGTATTTTAGTTTTACACCTGACTTCCCAAGAACTCTTTAGGAAATGTATTCCTACTACTATGTTTTTTTGCAAAACTAAACACCTAAAAAACACCGAGCTGAGGCTAAAAGACTAAGTGTTCCTCTTCTTCCTCCACATAGGCAAGTCTACAGAAAAACCTTAGGACACTATTTCTACATCTGCAGGCAAGGAATTTGTCTTTTCCAAAGTAACTGTAAGAACTTTATTGTTTTTTCCCCATGGAATTAATGAATATTCTTTTATTTACTCCCTCTTTTATCTTTCATCTCCCAAGTCTAACAAAGTCGTGTGTGTGTCCAAAGACAAGAACAGAAATTCAGCAAATACCAAGTTCTCAATTATAGTTAGAAAAACAAAGGGGTATGATTATAATGACCATAAAACATTTAACACAGAAATACTGACTTTTCCCTGAAGATTTTAGAGGCACAAGAACTTTAGACACAGAGCTCTTAATTAGCCTAAGGGCACATTCCACATCTCTGTATTTCTTGTAACATCACAGACTAGTTTGGCTGACACACACACAACATATACTGAAATACTGACAACTATTAGATCTCTTAGTACCAGTTGCAGCAAAATAGTACTGCTAAAAAGTGCCTAAAATATGAACTGATATGTCCTGTAAGTTTTTTTTGTTTTTTTTCTTTTTTCAAATGAGTTCTATTTCTTAAGCTACATGAACTATCCACATCTCATAATTTGATTAAATAACAGACTTGAAATTCATAACTTCAGTCTTCTGATACAATCTACTGTTCTTTCTTTGACTCTGATGAATCATAAGCTGCATTTCCAGAACACTGGTTGTACGGGGAAATTGGTAATCACAGCCTGAACCTCTGATTAATCAACTGAGGCAAGTGTGGGTCAGCTGTGGGAGCACAGGTGAGAGTAATGGAGCTGTGCTCCTGGAAGGGGTGGAGCTTCACTCCATCTCCTCTAGACCCCATTTAAGGGCTGACCACCACTAAGGCAGCATCTCTTGGAGACTGCTCCTTGGTGGAGATTGCCTCGGCATTTCCCAGCAGACTGAAGGCTTCCATTTGGGTGAGTTTTTCCTGCAAATAACTTTTTGGATATTTACTACCATCTTTACATTACTGTTACTATACACTAGCCTACTTAGTAGTAGTACTAAAAATTATTTAATTTTAAGGGCACGTGTAAGCACATAGTTTTTGCTGCATTATTTAAAACAGAAGTTGCATATTCTTACATTCTTTCGGTCTGAAATACCAGTATTGCACATCCTACATAAATTACACAGTAACTGTATTTACACACACACAGTTACACACATAGCATATATGCATAGAGAGAATCAAGGTTATACACTGAAACATTAGGTACACTTTTTTCTCCTGCTAGTCACTTGTGCCCCTGGCATTCCTGTTTGTGCATTTTAGGAAGTCCTTGAACACTTCCAAAATAAACAAATAAAAAATAAAACTATTGAAGAGCTTTAACTACTGTAGCTTTTAAACTCCTTAAGCTCCCAACCAGAACTCATAAACTAAATCATTCAAAGTTGTAACAACAATGTGCTTCACTTTCTGAGCTTACTTAGAAGCAAAGATTTCTAACACAATCTATAGCTGGATGGCACAGTTTGCCATTAAATGACCACAAATAAGTTTTAACCAGCAAGTTTAAGCATGTTTAAAGCAAAAGCCCTGATGTTATAATTACTTACAAGGGTGCTATCATAATAATAAGAAAACTTGTTCTCTAGTAAATAGATCTGCATTGGCAATTTACAGTGTCAACATGCTTGCACTGCTACTTTAAAAACAGGAATAAGTTGATAATATGTCAAGTTCATGGATAATAGTAACTATTCTAAAGGATCGATATTCAAAAATCAAAAGCATACCTAGAGTTTATCAGTCTGGACTATAGAAATCTTATTACAAAACAATGAGAATAAGCATGCCCAGTAACCAGTGCTATTTCATGATAGTACACAAGAAAATTAGTAGCAACTACACCCTATATAAAATACTTTTATATTCAAATCATATCTTCATTACAGGTGTTCAGGAATTGCTGAAGCAGACTATGATGTGTATAAGCACTCAGTATTCCTTAGCCTAACACTTTCCAAACTGCATGTATTTTCTGAAGGGCTGCATACTGACCTTTCACCACTCCCACAAGAGGTGGAGAGTTCTCTTGAGGGGTTCTGTCGGGTTCCTGGGGAGGTACAACCATAGCAAGCGTATGCACCGGAACACGTGGAACCTTAAAATAAAGCCAAACTGTCAAATTAAAAGACTGCTCAGGTGACCCAATCATGAAGCAATAACACAAACATAGTTTTCTACAGTAGACTTCCATTCTACTGTTCCTAAAACATCTATGCCCTGTTATTTCTTGGTATAACCAGTCCAAACCTAATCTATTACAGATGTTATGTCAGTTAGCTGTACGACTCTTTATTAAAGCCCTGGATGGTGTAGTCTGGAAACTTGTTAATATTTTTAGCTTTTTAATTAGCTAACTGCACTGGAAAGGTACCTCTCAAACAACACAGTGAGCGATAAATTTACACAGTACAGTCTATATAACATATAACAGTCATATAACAACCAGAACCAGCAGTAATGTTCAAGAGGCACTGTCATAATGGTTGAGAGCTGTAGAAACAAAATATTGAGCAAATGCCAGCAAAATAATGAACTTAGGAAATATTAGGTATGGGACTAGCTGGCTTAAGAGGCAGAAAACAAGGCAGTTATGCTCTGCAGACAATACCAATCAACTTTCTCACATTGCTGTTCTCAAACGTACAGTCTTTCCTGCGCTCCAAAGTAAACTTTTATTTGAAACATTCATTGTGGTATTTAAAATACCTGAGACTGATCCTGAGATGGAGGTGTGAGCTGAGACAAGTCCGCTGCAGGAACTGGCAAAACATTGTTTGGGTAGTCCAGCAAGTAAGAAACAACATTTGTATGTCCTCCTTTGGCAGCTTCAATGAGCATTGTTGAGCCATCCTAAATTGAGATATTGGAAATAAGTCAGAAAATGAATTCTGCTCTATGGTATGCAAAGCATGAATTAGCCCATTTAAAATCGCACATTTTATAATATGCATTTATTATAAATAAGCATATATATGTATATGTGTGTGTATATATATATATATATATTTAAACATGCAGTACCCACAATTAACAGGCACTTTCAAGTGAATACCTTAAGTCGATGAGTAGGATCTGCACCATGAGCTAGAAGGAGCTCAACAACTGCCAAGTGGCCTCCTGCACATGCCAGAGACACCACAGTGTGGTCATTATTAGCTGTAGCCCTATTGACATTGGCACCTGTAAACAGAAAAAAAAAAAATCTGACAATTAAACACAAGGACATGCTTACTAAAATATCAACAGATTCTGGAATATTTTATGGAATAAGGATAACATGTTTTGTCTTCTAATCATCTAAATTCATACATACTTCTGGGATAAAAGCAAGAGATTTTAGATAAACTGGTGGCTTGTATACAGAACCATCACTATCTCAACAACATAGAAATGACACGGTAATAGTGGGACTCAGAAGCGGTGAGAGGTTTGCTAAAAGGCAACTTCTAAATTTTCATTCTAACCACTTATCAGTATTACTGCATGGCTTTATTTCTGTACCAGACAGTACCTTGAGGGTGATGGTTTGATTTTTTTCTGGGAGAGTGTAGGTATTCTTTGGCTTTTTTTGTGAACCTGAATATATTTACCATACTCCAAAACTACTTGATCTAAACAAAGGAGTTTGGAAAAAAAGCTAACAGCAAAATATTTTGTGATTTGTTTTTATCATAAACAAAATGAAATTCAGAAAATCCTTAACAGCCTCACAAAGGCTCATATGCACAACATAACACTAACTTACAAGACCACAAATTCTGAATTTAACTGGCACTATATGTTTTATTTAATTTTTAATATCAATTTCTTAAACTAATATTTTACCTTTGCTAATAAGGAATTGCACAGTGCATAAATGACCAGCTCGTGCAGCCTTCATTAGTGGGGTTCTCCCCCCTTCAGATTCATGTTCCTGTTGTAAAAGAGAAATAACAGATGCTGCATAAATGGGAGCAGAACTATCAGTCTCTGAAGATACACCTATCTTAACTGACTGGAATCAATTTTTCTGTTACCTTAACTGCCAATGCACATTGCCAAAAGGCGTAAGGACTGTATCTCTACTGTTAGTCACACAAGGAAGTTTCCCAGTGTATATATCTGTCTGTATTTTAACATTCAAACACATAACACAATTGAGAATAGTAACATCTCATTTCCTCCTGAGAGATGGACAAGTACGTATCAGTGAACACTGTGCAGTACATGAGTAACCATTACATAGAGGTTCTGAGAACTGAGGCAGCATTTGACACTTCAGAATTGAAATAATGTCCAAACTGCAGAAAACCTTATATGACACTGAAGATGAACAGCAATAAAAATTAGACAATTGCCTCTGTTGCTTTTTTTTGATGAGTAAATGTACTTCTTTTTAGGTCACAAAGTCTGAATAAAAGGACTCAAAAAGAAAACACAAGAATGACAAATGGAAGATTTCATATTCACAGATGGTACAAAATAACAAAGAAGGACAGAGCAATAAGAACAATTTTCTGATTTTAAAAAGCCTTTTACAAATGGAAAGATATGGTTCAAGACAGCTGTACTAGAGCAATTAGAGTCAAAAATCTGCCTGTTAGGTGGACATGATCAACACTTTAAGAATGCTAACACATATCAACTATTCTATTGCAATAAGGTAAGAGAATACTACCTTACTGGGAGTCTGAATTTACACTCTTCATATTCAGTCTGATTGATAATGCAACAGAAACAATAGAAAATATGTTGCGGTTTTATGTTGTTTTCCTTTTTAATTTAAAATCCAGGAAGCCAAACTCTAAACGCGTAATTTAACCCTAGTATAGCACACACATCCAAGTATAAAAGCTAACATTTGGTACTGACAGGGAGTCATATGGCTATTTACAAATATAAAAGGACAAGAATATATTTGACAGAAGAGATTAACTACTTCCCTTAGTTTCTTGAAAAGTCTTGCATATCCTTTGATACATAGCTTGCATTGATGGCAAACCTCTACCTTAAGTTACCTTTCTGTTTGTACACTTCACAAGCTGGAAGGGACCTCAAAGAAACACGAGGTCCAAACTTCAAAGGGAAAAGGGAGCCTAGCAGAGATTATCCAGGCGAATAAATATCCAACAGAATAAAATTGCCAGAAAAATAACCACTCTTAATAAGACTACCAAATGTAGACTAATAGAACATAATGCCACTGAAGAAATGGCAGTGAAAATGACATTAAAGCAATTTTCTTAACTTTACATTGACTCACATTGCACCAGTGGAGGTTTATGTCGGATATCAGGAAAAGCTTCTATACAGAAAGCACTGGAATAGGCTCCCCAGGGAGGTGGTTGAGTCACCATCCCTGGATGTGTTTAAAAACTGCTTGGATGTGATGCTCAGGGACATCATTTAGCAGAGCGTTGTTGGAGTTAGGGTATATGGTTAGGCTGAGGTTGGACTTTATGATCTTGAAGATCTTTTCCAACCTGAGCGATTCTATGATTCTGTACAGAGTTGCAATCAGATACTGAACTCAAAAATTTGATCATGTCTATCAGATATTTATAAGACCTGTCTTACCAGAGGAAAAAAATCTTGTTTCACAATCACACCTTATTCATGCCATCACTTTTTGACAGTATATACATTTATGCATAACTGTTTTCAAGGAGAAAGCATAGGAAGAGTGTTCTGGTGAGCATCTTGGGAACTCACTAAGGATGGTAACCACTTCCACTGAACCACATATCAATGCATTAGTTTTGCTAAAACTATCCCAATAGTTTTGTGTTTCTGAAGCTCTCTTTTCTTTCTCTTTTTTAAGTAATGTATTTTTTATTAAGATAACTATATTCATTGACTGTAATGTGTGTTTTATATGCAGCCCAAGACAGTTCCTCTTCACCCACTATGGACCAGGCAAGCCAAAACGGTAGACACCCATATTATAAATAGTGGCCTTGCAACAAGCCAACCACTTCTCTTCACACGCTGGAGTGGATCTGTTTGTGGCTGTGATTTACATGGGCTGAACCCCCTGACAGAGGCTGCGTGCCAGCCCATCCACCACTACTGGTGAGTCAACGCACATTGGTGTAGCTACTCAGCCCCATGATCTGTAGTCCAGCTATGCTGGTAGAGACAGAGACAAAAGCTATTGAGAATCTCTACCTCAACAGCATTACCTGTGTCTTCCCTGTGGTTACGCTTACTGCTCAAATATCTCAAGAAATAATTCTTTCTGTTCTTGGCATCTTAAGAAAACTTTAGTTGTAGATGAGCCTTAGCCTTCTGCATCTCTGCGCTCCCTAGTGCAGTTCTTGTAATCCGCAATGGGTATCTGGCCACTTTTCTACCTGAGAAAGATCTCTAGTCTGGATCTTACACAGGACACTGACCCCACAAAGCAAGTACAAACTAATCCTTTGCCATCGTGGAGGTAACACTACCTCTCTCCCATGCATTTTGCTCCTGCCACTTCCTAAGGAACAGTACATTGTTTTAATACATCTTTAACTCTGTGTTACTGCTCTGATTCCTATGTTTGCTTATTAGAAATTAAAAAAAAATACAGTAGCATACATACAATTACATGCAGGCGTATAGGAATCATTACAGACTTACTGATGAAATTACCTCAGTTTTTTGGGAAATAATTAGATTATACTCCTAGGTCATGACTTAGCTGTCAAAGCATGCATGCTTCTGGATTGTCTTCATGTCACTTATAATGACATGTACAAGTAATTATGTTAGCACATACATTCTTATGACATACAAGAATTACTAGCACATTCATGAGCTCTGTTAAATAAAATAACTTTATACCTCAGCTGCTGACAAAAATAGAAGTCAGTGTATTTTTCCACAGTAAACCCCCAGTGCTGCAGACACCACTAGACATCTAGGAACGCAAACAACTATTAAATAATACTTACTGATTGAGCAAGACCTGAGCAGTACTACCCAAATAATTCAGACACTTCAAAAGTACCCATGGATACAACAGCAAGCATTACAAAAAGAAAAAATTATTTTATTTCCTTTTAATTAAATTCAAGATAGTGAAAGACTACTCTATATTCCATTCAAATTTAATATTTCAGTTACTACTGTTTGCAACAAATTTCTCAATCACTAAGAGATTTCACTGTTGAATGCTTAGACATGGATGTCAAGATACATCCTCATTTTAAAAGTAATCACACAATTATGATACAATGCCTTGGATTGGAAGGTACCTTAAAGATCATCCAGTTCCAACCCTGTGTTATGGGCTGGGTACACCCCCCCAACCAGACCAGGCAGCCCAGGGCCCCGTGCAGCCTGGCCTTGGACACTTGCAGGGACGGGGCACCCATAGCTGCCATGAACAGCCTGCACCAGTGCCACACCACTCTGTGAAAAATTTCCTACTGATATCTAATGTAAATTTCCACTCTTTCAGCTTAAAACTATTTCCCCTTCTCCTATCACTACTAGGCTATGTAAAAAGCAATTTTCCCTTCTGCTCATAGCTCCCTTCAAGTAATGAAAGGCCGCAGTGAGGTCTCCCCCAGAGCCTTTTCTTCTCCAGGCTGAACAAACTGAGCTCTGCCAGCCTTTCTTCATAGAACACATGCTCTGAGCATCTTCATGGCCTCTTATAGACCTGCACCAACAGCTCCCTAGGCTTAGAACGTGATACTCCATGTGGGCTTCCTGAGGGCAGAGTAGAGGGGGACAACCACTTCTCTTGTTAAAGCTCTTTTTTCTTTTGGCTTTTTTTAGTTCCTTATTGAGAACTGGTGTTAAAGTGTAGCAGGACTTTAATGGTGTAACACATTTGAGAGCTATAAAAACATGCTACCATTCTGAACTGTGGTCCTTTCCTGTAAAATCCTCACCAGATATATGCCTTTAGGACCCAAGTGTTGCTTGTCTGAAACCAACAATGGCTTCCTCCAGGAAGAAAAGACTTTGTAAAGCTTGCAGGCCAGAGCACTGTGCTGTTGTCTGGGTTGGAGAAGCAGACGGCATGGGGAGGCTGATGAGCTATTCTATGAGCTGTTCTGTATGTTCTTTGCTTGTAATGCTGCAAGGCTTGGAAAAGTGTAAATGAGATCCTGGGTGCCCGCCTCTGTATGTCCCCCTTTCTCTCTGCTGAATAGGAGGGCTGTGTGCTTTGACTGTGGAGAAGAGGCTGCACAAGTTCACTGGGCAGCCAGTACTAACACATCACCACTCTCTGAGTAAAGAACAAAAATTTCAGGATTTTTTTTCATGCTGCAGTAGAAACTTGATCACAATCAGAATAGAGAACATAAAAGTTGCCCAACAACACCCCACATCTGCTTTGCTGTATTTGTACTTTCTGCTCACACAAGGAAGAAGTGCAAACACTCATTTTATCAGGGCAAGAACAAGCAAAGAACATATCACCAAGGACAATTTTCCATGCTATCTACGCTACAGTAGTCATCACTATATTCTGCTTCCTTTCTTCATTGACCAACTCCTGACAAATTCTGTAATTAGCATATTGGAAAGAGGTAATAAAAAAACCACGTGTCAGCCATGACCAGAACAGCAGGAGACTACATCATGCAGAGAATGGCTAGTTCAATCTGAACAGAAAGAAAACTTGAGCGTAATTTTCTGCTTTGAGTACCACGTAGGAAGAGAAAGGAACATGAGAGAATTCCCCAAATTAAGCAAGAGTTTACATTACTTGCACCTTTTTCACTGTGACCCCAAAAGTAGATGATGATCCAGACTGCAGTATTTCTCTTCTAGATAAATCAGTACTTAAGTATTGCGTTTGAAGCAATGCCATCAAAAGCACCTTATAATTACCATTCATAATACTTCAATTCATGACTTCAAGTCGAGTCCCATTCTATTCACTTCCAAGATTAGCTACACTTTTATAAAAATTTTAATTCAGTTCAATAAAACTACTCTCTTTGGTTTGCAAGTATTCACTAGGATACTTTTCCTGAGTTTCTTTCCAATGTAACATGTTATTTAAAAGACCCAGAACAAAATAACTTTTTGAAGTAAAGCCTCACTGCTCTCTTCATTTTTTTGACGAGCCTCTAGTCCACAGCAGTGTCTTCTCTCAGTGAACTCCAACGCCCAACAACTAATGGCTAAATTTGTTGTTTTAAGCAAAATGATTTACACAAAATTAATGATGAGAGACACCAAGCAGTACAGTTCTCAGTTCCATACCACTAATTTTCAAGATATAACTCCTATCAAAAGACAGTATACCAGCTGCCACCAAACCTAATTGCCCCAGACAATCTCCTGAAGGCACAAAGCAAACTAATAATTCAGGGGCAGGTAAGAAATCAACTAGGCCGCTAGTTCAAAGTAAAAATCCGAAGAAGCAAAACAAATGTTTTAACAAGTTTAACACAGCTACATGAGCTAATAGACTCAATGAGATAACCTGCTACCTGTACAAAGGTTGAGATACTTCTGTTTTTTTTAAACAGGGTTTCAGAAAACCCAACAGAAGGGGAAAATGCAGCACAAAAAAGGCATTTCTAGTCTATACACCACATCCTGAGAAGAATTTTTTAAGAAATTTAAATGCCTTAAAGCCATGCTTATCTTTTCAGCATGTATCCTGAAGCTGCAGCTTACAAGCATCAAAGGCCAACCTCACCTGATGCTTGCCCGTCTCTATGCCCTCGAATATAGTCTTCTTTAAGTCCTCCTGCTTGTCCTGCGGAAGGAAAAAGAAGAACTCACGGCTCTTGTTCTACAAATAAACGTCATTCTTGGTCATGAAGACCTGGAATGTGAAATTCAATGGAACAGATCCACCAGCAGAATACTCTGCTTTGCTGGACAAGCACAAAGGTAAATCCAAGCAAGCAGCCCTCGCCAGTTGAGACTTCTACTGCAAGTCATTCATGAAGACAGCACAAAGGTTATGCGTAGCATCTAGTTAAACACAAAATGTATTTTTGTTCACTACTGGCAAAAGGAAGTATTTCATTGTATTTCATACCACCCAGAAATTACAAAATACAGCATCAAAAAAGGTGTTCACTGCAAAAATAAAAATAAAACTTGCTGTGTTCTTACTGTCTTTCCCTTTATTTTTATAAAATTGAGGTCCAAACATAAACCTAAAATCCCTGACCCACAACAATCCATGGTGGTTCAAGAAACAGTACAGAAACTCATCCCTCACTCTAACAAAAACATAGCTCTTTCAATTATGGTTTCATTCAAATCCTTCAAGTATTGGCTACTCTTGTAGGTATTTAAATACTGCTTTACTTATACTACATCACACAATGTGTCACACACATATAAGACAGTGAGTTTCTAACTAAGCAGTCACATTCCTGTAAGTAATGTTAATTTGTGATCAGATGAAGGCAAAGTAACAATCCCTATAATGACATGAGAATCTGTAAAAACATTTTTGTCGTAGGGGAAGGGTCAAGAGGTAATTCAGCATGCTTTTTATTTTTATTTTTCTAATTTTTTTTTTTGCAATTGGAGTTACAGGGATGCCAGGTGTAGTCTTAAGAAACTGCACACAATTTAAAAAAACATGCTAAAATAACAAGCATGGAAAGATGAAGCTGCCCTCAGAGCTTCTCTCCCATCTCTCACCTTCAGCATAAAGAAACCTACATTTTTTGTACTAGGAAGAAAATCTCCATCACTGTGTCGACGCCCCTGTGTAACAGAGCCTCAAGTAAAGGAGCAAGGCAGTCCGGATCAAAAAATCCTAACTCAAAACTCCTTCCCTACCCCATATTTCACAGCTCTGAAAAGCTGGAATATTCTCAGTGTCCAAAAAAGAACATCTGTTTTGTTTCCAGCTATATCGGAAGAAGCAAAGATGTAACAACTTTGTCAAGAGCTGTCTTGTTTTAAAAAAGGAGATAAGCTCAAGTTCCCATACTTAAAAGCAGAGCATTACACCTCATTAAGGCTCAACAACTATCTTTCTGACCTTTATAGATCTTAGCACAGTTTCTGAGGGAACCTGCACGTCTTCCCTTCAGCACAGAGCCTGTGCAAGAGATCTGCTAGATACTTCAGAAAAAGTTACATCTCTCATAAGAAAAACACTTCTCACCTATGAGATTTCAAAAATCATGTCATACAGGTAAATAACTATTACTGAAGCATTGATTATTTTTTTCAGTGAAGCTAATAAGCCACAGTATTGCTTAAATAAAGTGTTTTAGTTAATCATATTCCAGAGTTCTAATCTCCAATGTTTTACTCCTAATAATCAGAAAATCTCAAGTAGATGTTTTGTCCCGTCAAGAAATCTGTAGCCAAATTTTGGCTCAGGATTCTATTTCCAGATTGATAAAACACCACTATACATGAGCAACACACAGAAGTCAGTTAAGAAGCTGGGGTGCGTGACTTCAGCAATGTTGGAAGACTTCTGTTTCCTGCGAGCACAGTAGAGGAAGCTGCCTGAAAAACATTATCGGCTTTCTGCCAATATGATCAGTGCAGCCTTAAAGAGGATCCTCCTCAGAACTGCAGCCCCAAAGCCTCCACCTTGAATCCCACACAGTCCTGACCTCTGAGAAACTAAGAGGCTTGAGAAGCTAAAAGAGATCTGAGGTCTTAAAGCAGAGGTAGAGGTTCTGTATCGGGAAGAAATGGGAGAAGTGACTGTAACAGAGCTTGATGGACAGTATTTACTGCCCTTTAATTTAAGAACATTTGGGAAGAAAGAGACAAGCAACTTTCTTTCCTCAATCTAGAACCAGAGAAAAGGTCTCCACAGTGGTGTTCCTTGCCTTCCTGGTGAGAAATAAATAATACATGGAATGCAGAAGGCTCATGAAACAACTTATATCAACAACAAAACTCAGCATTGACTACACCTCCGTGGGTAAATAAAACAGGGCTAGGAAATGAGCTCATGGCTGGGATCCACAATTTTCACACCACTTCTTCCTGAGCAGCCGCCCCGGCACAGGTCTGGCCTTGTCCTGAATAAGTGTGCATCAGAGACCATTTCGAATGGGCAGTTTGGATGACATGATGGCAAAGATAGTGTCCACAGACCTCCAAGGCCTTTGTACCATGAACTTCAAAAGCTCACCCCATAGCCCAGGGGTGTCCAGTACACACACACCACCCCAAAATCTTACAGACATGGGGTGCAGCCCCAAGTGAACAAATCTCCAGGTCCATTGCAACGCAGTGCAGATGGGTTCAATGACAGCCCTTTCTCCTAGCATTCCAATACCAGTCCTCAGCCTTGCTTTCTTTTACTGTACACATTTAATCAGTACTTTCCTCAGAAAGGAACACAAGGCCAATCTCCCAACATCCTCAGCATCTGTGATATAAACCCCAGCGAAAAACTGGATTCTAGAAAACAATGAGGTACTAATGAAAGCCATCTCAGGAAATACTAGTCACAGCTTGAAAAAGGAGAGAAAAAAAAGGAACTGAAAATGTATTTTCACCTGCAGTATTACAAACAATAAAAATAAAGCAAAGTTAACTACACAAATTGAAGACAGACAGAGCAGCAACATTCTAGATCTGTGTGCAATTCCCCACTGCAATTCGCCAGACATCCTGTGACAATCTGGTGAAATCATCTAATCTAAAACACCATTAATGAACACTGAAATCTAGAACAATAATCTACACTACTGCCAAAGAACGTATTTCATATTCCAGCTGTAAGGTAACACACAGTTATGAAATCCATCTCAGAACCATTACACAGTAGATTTATGCAAAACAGTTTACAGCTTCTAAAAAAGCAAAGCAATGAAGAGAACTGAAGGAAACTGTTTAAAATTTGAAGCATCTACTGTAAGTATGATGGCAGTTCTTCAGGTATTTCCATGTTCTAAGCAGTTTTCAGCTTCACCATTCAGATATGACTATAGCTTCATCACATGGCTGTTGACACATCTTCCCTCCCTCTCAAGACAGAATTACTGCAGCTTAACATATCTATGCTATAGACTCTGATTTGCTTTTAAGTTTATGATTGTTACTTAATGTGAGATATTCAAAAAATAGGAGACCACATGGCAAGCCTTTTCACGTGCAAATCAATACTCCCATAATAAGCAAATATTTGGATAGGCTACAGCCAATTACCACTGACAGCAATTTTTATTTTACTAAAACTCTATTTTTCCTGGTAGGAACAGATAATTATGAACTAAAACTTTCCTGCAGATAAATTAGTAAGGCCTGAAAGAAGAATCCTCACAAAGAAGAGCAAAAGTATTATTCACAGTTACAGCATTCGTTTATTAACATTAGTCAGTGTGAATTTTGAATAATGAAAGACTTGCAACAAAACAAAGAATAAAAACCAACAGAAAAGCAGCCTGTGGAAAAAGAAAAGGAGAATAGTTCTGTCTCCTTGAACACTAATATACTAAGGTATCATTTGCTTTTCCTACTTAAAAGTCAGAAAACCACCTGTAGCTGATGGAGAAGCAGTTTTAACACTCACTGCAGAACAGAAAAGTGAAAACAACTAGATGAAAAAAAAATAGTTAATGGTTAAAAGCATCATAGAACAAAAACGCTATGAAAACAATATACAGAAAAAGATAAAAGACTTCTGGAACAAATAAAAGAGACCATCCTGTGCAAGTCATTTTAGAGGTACTTAGTTTAACTTTTGAAAGCTATGAAAAAAAATTATATATATGTGTGTGTGTGTGTATGTCTTAAATACTAACAGGAGAGTATGAATAGCTCCTAGTAATAAAACATTTTAATTTCACGGCTGTGGAACAAAAACTGTAAATCACAAGTTGTTTAGGAAAAACAAGTTGCATGAAAAGCAAAGGTAATGCAGAAATGGATCCTGCCAAATAATAAAATATAGGGAACGTACTGAAATTAACTGCCACAAATATAAGCAGCAGCTAAAATTTTTCACCTAAGGGATCAATAGTTAATAAGAATTTCGCTTTTTAGACCAAGCGGAATACACAAGCTTCTCAAGTTTTCCTACCTCTTTTTACACCCGTATAAGAATCTCAATTTTTTGAATCCTCTTTCTGCACTACAGGCACATAAGCTCTGGCATTAAGTCTGAAACCCAAGATTTTCTCCACAAGATGTAGCAGAAGCCTTACCAAATCAGCACCAGCTTGAAGCAACACATCCGCAACATCAGTATGTCCATTTTCACACGCGTAGGTCAATGCTGTATCTCCCGTTGCTGTGGTGGCATGAACGTTAGCTCCTAGAAACATAACGTTATTTTTTTCTTACTGGACATCACCTTACCAAGCATTTCAGACAAAGACTAAAATCAAGGTGCTATTTATCCATGACAGCAGCTAAATCCCAATGGCCAACAGCTTCCACAGCCTACAAGCATCACACTTAACAGTTAAAAAATTGCTCTCACTGTGAAAATACTATGAGAAGATGGGACAAGCCAAGGCTTAAAACAGACTTGACTGACAGTCTAAGCACTCAAACCTATATGTTTACTTGCTCCTAATTCTTCCCCTACAGCACTAGAAATGTCACTTCTACCTATGAATTCTGAATCCAGATGGTTGTCCAGGCTATCCGTCTGACAGATAGTTGCATGCCAAGGAAAGCCACATTTAATGCTTATTCAGTGAAACACATTTATGTTGCAGATTGTATACTTCTACAAATTTCATTCCTTCCCTGCTCTTTAAAATAATTTTCTTTAAAACCATTTTAGTGAAATAATTAAATTAGCTTCATGTACTTCTACCTGAAAATTATCTTATGCACTGGTCTCCTAAAAAGGTGAATGCTATCACCCAATTTCTTAATTATTTAGAGGTATTTAGAAACTAACTAATGCCAAAACAAGGCTCCTCTATTAACTTCTACACTATTGGAGCGTATGGGAAATTGGCAATAAAAGCCTGAAGCTCTGATTAATCAGCTGAGGCAAATTTTGGGTCAGCTGTGGGAGCACAGGTGAGGATAATTCAGCTGTGCTCCCAGAAGGGGTGGAGATGACTCCACCTCCTCAAGGCCCCATTTAAGGGCTGACCACCACTGAAGCAGCATCTCTTTGAGATTGCTTCATTGTTTTCCAGCAGACTGAAGGCCTCTATTGGGTGAGTCTTTCCTTTAAATAACCTTTTGGATACTTATCACCACCTCTCTTGTACAATCTTCGCATTATTGTCACTATACATCAGTGTACATGGTGTAAGTGCAGTGTAAGCAGAGCTTCAAGAGAGCTAGCAATTGGTGTCACCTGCTGGTATCACTGCAAAAAGAGACACGTTACTTTTTAGAATTACAAACTCAGCAAATTTTATGCTTATTCTTAGAAAAGAGTGATTGAATACATTACTTGCCATTACAAGGAAGATTCTGAAATAACAGCTCCTTTTACTTCTTGTTTTAATTATTGCACTTTAGCCTCTACCAGCTTTAAACTGATAGCATCAATTTGTTCCCATAAAACTCACGTAAGATTAAAATTTTACAGCATTTTATAATGAAGAAGTTTAGCGCATTCCAGAAATCTGCCTTTTGTGCTCTTTATCAAGGTGCAATTTCAAATGCACTGCTTATTCAAAGAGATTATTTGCATGTTGAAAGTTTGGCACAGTCAACACAGGAGTAGCATATAAAAACAAGCATTTATATTAAAATTTTGCCCTAAATACTAGGAACAATTTTCCTAATAAGCATTGGTATTTCTTATAAATGCAACATTAACCACTGTTCCGTAAGGCATGTTCCTCTTAACAGTATCAGGCAATGCTAAGGAGGAACATATCATTGACTAGAATCATTTGAGTTGGAAGGGATCCTTAAAGGTCATCTGGATCAACACCTCTGCAGTGAACGAGGGCACTCACAAGTCTTTCAGGTGCTTGGAGCCCCAACCAGCCTGACCTCAAATGTCCCCAAGGATAGAGCATCCACCATGTCTCTGAACAACCTGTTCAAGCGCTTCACAGCTCTTATTTGAAAAACATTTTTTTTTATTTTTAATAAATACCCAGTCGAAATCTCCCCTCTTTTAGTTTAAAACTATTTTTCCCTTGCCCTACCACAACAGACCCTCCTAAGGAGTCCAAAAGGCCACACTCACGTCTCCCAGAACCCTTTTCTCTTCTCCAGACTGAACATCCTGAACTCTCATCCTGTCCTCACAGGGAAAGTTGCATTGTTGTTTGTTCTTTTAAATCTCTGTGGATAGCTTTATGCTACATTACCTGCCATTAAACCAAAGCATCTTCTAAATCATATAGATCATCTATTCCACAATGTCTGTGAGCTAAAGATTTGTATTGGACACATACCTGCTGCCAGCAAGTATTTCACCAGTTCAAGATGACCCTCTTGAGCAGCTTCCATCAAAGGTGTTGAACAACCAAGTTCTATATCAGCTCCTGCCTTAATGAGGAAGTCAGCTACTTCAGAAAACCCACCACAGCATGCCAGAGTAAGAGCTGTCTCCTGCGTTTCTTCAGTCTGCGCATTTATATTTGCCCCTGGGAAACAAAACAGCTGTTATTCTAACTGACCAGAGACAGGGTAGAAAGGTGAATGCTCATTACCTCTGCAGCTTAGGTGTTCTAGCTTTGCTCTGCAGTAACAGCAACAAGCAGTGATAACCACGTACTGAGTAAGAGGAATTTGTGCAGAACACTTAGCAGGGAACAGTCAACACCACATGCTTTATAATGAATGCTAAAGAAACAACAGTGCTCTCACCTTGTGCCAGTAATAATGCCACCATTTCCTCATGGCCTTCACGTGCAGCTTCCATTAAAGGAGTATAGCCTTCATCATTGACTTCCTCCAGGTTAGCTCCCCTTTCTATCAGGAGAGCTGCTAACTCCACATGTCCACCACAAGCAGCCAGAGTGAGGGGAGATTCAAATGAATCTGCAGGCATATTCACTTGAGCACCACTGTCTAAAAGTAAGCGTGCTACTTCCACATGTCCATCCTACAAAACAGAGACAAAACTCAGAAACTAGCAAAAGCCATTTAATGCAGTAATTGCAACTACCATTGCATTAGGTCTGAAAATGATTTTGAGGAGTCTTATTTATGATAGTTCAGTTTATGACAATTACTATAACATTTGGATTAAACTGATATTTAGATTTTCACCTACACTTATTTTACATTTAAATGGACGACAAGAGAGCTAGATTTTTTTTTCTCCTCTTTCTTTCTTGGGTAGAGATGGGGAAGTGTTGTGAGGTAAGGGATTCTTAAATACCCAGAAAAATACCCATGGTGTCAAAGTAACATAGATAACAAACGAGTTCCACAAATAAACACACCACATGACTAAACCTTAAAACAAGCAGCAGAAAAAAAGATTTTTCTCTCTATAGTTGATTCATTGCTTCTACAGACAAAAAAAAATAAAAATAAAAATAAAAAATAAAAAATTGAACTGTCAGTTTCTGTATCCTAGAAAGATACCTGCATGAGAACTGAAGTGGGTTACATCTAGGTAGTTTAAAAGGAGAGAGAAAGATTGAAATAAAACTTAAAGACAGAGAAAAGTACCCTGCGGTGAACTGATCTTTGCTACAAAACAAAGAGATTTAAGACTGCCGTATTAGTCTGTTTGAGACTTACCAATCAAAAGAAACAAATGTAGTTGTTAGATTCTCAAGAAACTATTATTAAACTCCTCAAAGTTCCTTGGAAGAGCCCCAAAACCAAAAATGTATGTTTTAAAGGCATGGTTTGTAAAAACCCACAATACCTTTGAGAACAGGTAAATGCAAATAAGTTTTGGCATCTGGAAACAAGAAACATCCTTATGTTTTTTTCTCTCATATTATTAATATATATATTTTCCTCTCCCGTTTATTAAAACGGGATCCAAACTTTTGGAACACAGAAAAGAAATTGCTAAACTGAAACTGATTACGAACTACACTGCTAAAAGACCCTAGTAATGAAAACAGGGCTCAGTGAGATACAGGAGTCCTCTGAATAGACCCTAAAAACATTTCAAACTAGATCTTTCTCAAGCATACACAAGTAACAGGATAACTTAAGGACAAAAAAGGGAACTCCAAAGTGAGAAATTGAATTGAGGCATGCCGCTTGTGTATCTCAGAGATACTTGCTGCCTTGCAGATGCTTAGGTAGTAAGTGCATCACCTTGATCACTCTATTTACCATCCAAAGAAATGAGATTCTTCTGGAAGGAAAAAAAAAATTTGTCAGACAGATCTGATGATTTTGCAATGCTCACAAAGCTCTGTGTCCTGACACAGTGGTTCTCCTGGGATTTGGCCTCCGATCAGTATTATTTCTTCAAACTAGCTCCCAACACCTGCTGGTAGGTTTTCCTACAGAAGTATGAAAATACTTCTTCTCAATGAAAACCAAGAAAAGGGCCAATTTCAGCAGTAAAAAGTATATGTATTTATACTGTTTTCTTGGAAGGAAACTGAAATGAACTTGGACTACACTAACAGGCAAAAGAGATATTAGAACATGTCTCTGCCCAAAGTTAAACACAGATTTGTTCAGGCTAGGGCACAAACACCTTGGCAGAATTGTAAAGTGAAGTTCCTATGTATAACTACTCCCAGTTCTCAAAACTAATGAACTTATCCATTAAAAACAGTAACCTCAGGTGAACTCCTACTTCCCCATTCTGATCTCATCAGAATTGTCAGTCAATAATTCAAACCACTAAGACAGTGATAGAAAGGGGGGAAAGGAGGATATCAAAGAGGCAGCTCCTGACAGTGCTTGCCTTTATTAAGTCAACCATGAAGCAGGTAGTACGCAATATGACATTAACAGCAACCTAAGGATAGGCTGCTGTTCTCAGAGAAGCTGCCCAAAAGCAAGGAACAAACCCCTCTAACTAAAGATATTACCTTAGGTGTAGCACACCAACTTTATAAGAACACAGTGCCACAACAAAGGCACATACAATATAACTGCTGGACAAAAAACAGTCACACCAGTTCCCTGTATTTCTTTACAGAATACACGGCTAAAAACCTGTGAAGACTGGCATAAATTACAATAATTTGCCAGAATGGCTCCCTTCTCTACAAGTGTAGCCAGAAGACAACAACAAGGAAAAAACTTAATCACTAATTCTTGCAATTAGGATTTCAAAGGGTCAGTTTCCTCCCTACTGCTTTTAAGATTAAATACATGTACTGTGATGCAAACTGGTCTGAAAAACTCAAAAATTACAACACGGCCATCCACACAACTTATCTTGCAAGAGTGACTACTCATAGCCCACAAGTCAACCCACTGTTTAGACTATCACGATGAAAGTAAAGTGAGCATGTTGAAATGCTGCAGTCTCCTTCAGGTGACACCCAGTGCATTATCAGCAGAAGACTTCAACACAAGACATTATAACCTGATCTTTGTCACTGGCCTCATCCTCACAGCTGCAGTAGAACAGTTGATCCTACTGCTCTCAGAAGACTACAGGAATACTGCACTTTCCTCTAAAGGCTGTGGCCTACTCAAAGTAATTTTTTTTTCCTCCATTTTCTATGCTACCTATGAAAGCAAGGAACTAAGAACTGAATTAATTTTCTCCCATTTTCTTTAATTTAGAAAACAAAAACTCACGGCACCAGTTACAGAAATCTAGAATAAACTCTGTCTACGCACAATACACTTGACTCCTGTACTGGCAAAGGGATAATTGCAACACCTTCAGTTCAATGCACTTCTAGAAGGCATACACCATGATGATCTCTGATGTCTAATTTATAAAGACAAAGACAGGAAACTAGGGGGGTTGGTCTGGAGTTGATCTCCAGTGGTCCCTTTGAGTCCCAATGGTTCTATGAGTCCATGGCTACAGCAGAAACTGAAACACTCACTTGCAGACCCAAACCCTAATTGTTATCAACAGCTCATTTCATTTATTTTATCATCTCTTCTATTTCTCTCTCACTGAAGAAGAAGCAGCAGAAAAGATAAAGGCTATTTACCATGCAGGCCTCCATTAGCGCTGTGTGCATCTCATCTGTTTTATGTTCTTGATCAGCTCCAGCTTCAAGCAAAAAACGAACCATATCTAAATGGCCTTCAAATGAAACAGGTAAAAATAAGTAAGCATTTAACTGCAAAAACCTTTAGTACTACAGACAATATGTTAACGAAATCATTTAGATTTTCATAGCTTACTATTAGAAACTCAGAAGTTACAAGTCATAAGTCCACTCTAAGTTTTACAACAAGCAAAGGAGAACGGTCAGCCATAAGACTGTTTTTTTCAATGACATCAACTATGAAATTAAAATAGGCCTCTAATTTATACAGTAGGAACATTTCCTTGTGACTTTAACTTATAACAGTCTGTGTAGTTCCTTATTCAACAGAATACTGACATATCATTTAAGCAAAGCAGCATTAGTTTTGGAAGGGGAACTACCTATCTTCAAAAATAGGCCCATGTGGATCTGAGCTTCAAGCCTTTTATTCATAGCTCTTGGGAATATTTCTGAAAATTTGAGGAACACAGTATGATAAAATGTACATATATGCAATATATTTTTAAAAACTTCTATTGAACTTTAGCGAAACATGTTTTTAACTCAAATCTATTGTGGCTTCTGTTGTTCTAGAATGTGTCCCTTACAAGTTATACATTTCATCATCCCAATAGGTAGATAAATCTTATCCTTCAAAGCCAGATTTTGCTTTACACAAATTCATAAAAAAGCAATGAAGCTTAATTGTCTTGCGAAAGATGACACAGGAAATCCCCAGTCAGCGAAGATGTTGCATCACATCACTCCTACTAATTTACAATGAAAGAAAGAGAAAAATTCCTTTAAACATATCCAAAAGTGCTATTACTGAAAATTCTCATTAAGAACAACTATATGCTGGAGAATATCCATGACAGAGTCAGATCCAAGCCTTCTGATGGACTACAAATAACTTTCATCCTCCTATTCTGTCTGCAGAGGCAAAATGTAAACTACTTTGACAAGAATCTGCATGCTTACAGCTTCTATCAGGGGAAAACAGTTGATGAAAATGTTATGTATGGTTTTTAATTTATTTTCCTACAAAGGAAAATAATTTGGTTGGTAGTCCATTGGATAACTCTGGCACTAAGATATTTTACGTAGAAACTTTGAACTGCAAAATAAGTCCATAAGAGGTCATAATACATAATTCAAAAACATCCTCCAAAATTTACACTACAGAAAGAGTATTCCATACTAATACTAGCATTTTACCCCCACCAATTATTACATAAAAAGCCTATCTAACAGCATTTTCCTAACAACTAACTGAGATGTTTTCAAAACTTGCTGGTAGTTGGTGAGGAGAATCTGAATGAAACGGTGAATGCAGTAGTGGAAGGAGAGAAAGTGGTGCTGCATCAAAGCACAAGTTTGGACATAGCCATTCACAAGGTTTCAGCTCCAGCATGCCGCATATGTCCACCACATTTGAATACAAGCAGACCACTACACCAAGGAAGAATATTTCCTGACATCAATTTTAAACAGTTAAGAAAGTACCGGACCAAAAGTTTGGCTGGAAGTTAAAGCTAGATAAAACCCAGAAATAAATTTCATCAACAAAAACACAAAACAACATACGAGACAATACCTTTGTAGCATGCAAGTGTAAGTGCACTTTCTTTGAACTCGTTGGAGTGAGTATTGATTCCTGCACCATATTCCAGCAATACTCTTGCAACCTCAACATGACCTGCACTGGCTGCTTCCATTAAGGGGGTATGCCCATTCTCATTATGGTCTTCTATATTAGCACCTGCTTTCAATAGCACCTTCACTATGTCAACAAAGCCCCCAGCACAAGCATAAGTGAGCGCTGTGTTCCCTGCAGAGAAGAAGAAGTTACATGTAAGTCCTCTCCACTTCCCACTCCTGATACATAAAATGAAGTTAGACGAAAAAATGAAAGTTTAAAAATGAAGTTTAAAACTCTGATTCTGAAAATGACAATCACAGTGGCTCACATTTTAAATTTTACTGTCAATTCTAAAAAAAGTTCCACTTAATACAACTAAATATCAAGAAAAAAAAAAGAATGCTACCTACTTAAAAAAAAATTAATTCCATCTTAAAAATAATCAAAACGCAGGTTAATACTCTCAGCAAGGTTAGTCAGGTTGTGGTCAAGCATCAGCAATGTGGACAACACTCAATGCTTAAAGAACTGTTATACTTTGGTAAAATGCAACAGACCAAAGTAACTGGTCTTGATCAGACATATCCAATAAGAAGCCTGTGGGACAGCTCTGGATTGTACAAATGAGAAAAACTGAACTTGATGCATCTTTCTGGTCATTTAATACCACAGTAGACTTCTGAGGAACAGTGCTTTCCACTACAGTTAACATTAAAAGCCATCATTGGAGCCTCATCTGACTATTATTAACCACGTTCAGTATGTATGTAGCCTACTCTTAGTCACTCCTGTTGTGTGTACTTTAAGCAAAAATATCAGCAAAAACACTCATGATCAGAACAGCAACACTTGGTTTATGCTCTAGTTTTGTTCATTTTTTCAGTTCCTGCTTTCCAGTTACCTGTTGAAGACTGAGCATTGACATCTGCACAATGAACGAGGAGAAGTTTAACAATATCTACATAGCCCCCGCTGGCAGCTGCCATTAAGGGAGTTATGTCTCCTTTATTCCCTCGATCTTCAACATTTGCATGCATTGCTAGTAGCACCTAAAGAAAAGAAGTTCACTATTAGAATGAATAAATTCCAGCAGTGACATTTTGATTCTAGTTCAGTGGAGCTTAACTATGACTCTCCAGTCAGTCATGACATCCCCTTACATTAAAATACCCACAGCAGTAAAACACAACAGTACTCCTCAGGATCACATATAATTATCCACCTGTACTGTGCTCTGCTTGAGGTAACACTATTTTTCTACATTTACTCATTATTAAGTTACATTTATTAAGTACATTTATTCAACATTAAGTTACAGCACAGTACTGACATTTTCAAATGTCACAGAGCAATTCACTAACCAAAATGACAGCAGATAAGATCTAAGTTTGCATTAATGACTACAGCCCACATTAGGTCAAGCTCACAGGTAAACAGTTGTCCCCCATGCAGCTGTCAGCACAATAAACATGAACCCGGTCACTTTCTGAGAATTGTCACTTAAACCAAAAGGACACATTCTGCTCTTGAATACACACATATAAAAGCCAGATATCAACCCAAACTAATTCAATGCTGATAGCATTTTATATTAAAAAGACGACCAATAGCTGCATGCTCACATTAAGCTGTCTTAACTATTATGCCTTTTGAATTATAAAATCTGTTTCAATCATGACAGTTAAGGTGTTCAGCTATCAAAGAAATCCCTTCAACAATGTTTCACAAAGGTTTAGTTGCAACTGTATTTGTTACTTACTTGTGCCAATTCGTAATATCCAGCTGAACAGGCCAAGCAAAGGAGACTCTCCCCTTCTTCAGTATGTTCATTTACACTTCTTCCTTCATCCAGCAGCTTCCGGACAGCATTTACATCCCCATCTGAGCATGCTTCTGCCAAACTGCGACTGGAAAAATCATTTAAGGCAGAATAAGTACAAGAAAGAGATGCAATAAGGGGCAGCTTTC
The DNA here is from genome assembly GCF_054131305.1 of Coturnix japonica. NCBI lineage: Eukaryota > Metazoa > Chordata > Aves > Galliformes > Phasianidae > Coturnix > Coturnix japonica. The sequence goes on along the minus strand of NC_140680.1, from coordinate 14,565,062 downwards.
TTATGCATGGAAGAAGTCCTAAGAATTCAAGACATATTCTAAGAAAATATAGCTTGCAGTTGCTTTTTTTTTTTTTTTTTTTTTTTTAAACAGAGAAAAATACACATATACACTATTTTCACTGTTGAAATGGAAATAAAGACCTCACATTTACATTAGCTCTTGTTCACATTTACAAGCTACATACAGAGAAGAGTGCTCAAAACTAGGTAATGTTCAGTGTGTGCAGAACACAAAGGTAAACAGATACGTAGGACAAATTCTCAATTCTACAGCCATGGGAACTGAATGTTGTCCTCATTAATTATTGCCTATGAAGAATTACCAGGTATATAGCTTCTTTCTCTCCCAGGTTCCTTGAGCAAGATTCCTGGGCAAACTGCTACCCTTTAAGTGTTTGTACTAAAAGCTGGAAGATAATATGAACTAGATTCCTTAGTTTCCATCAAAACATAAAGCAGTAAACAGATCTACCATCAATTCTTCTATGTGTTTTCAAAAAACAGAAATTGACCACCTAGCACACAGGAAGAGAAGAATGTCCTCTGACCAACCAAGTAACACTTCTGAAGCCAATTACCTGATACAGCAGTAATTAAACCTCCAGTTTATCTGCTAGTACAGCACATACATTACTGAGGACTAACTGTAAAAACTGAATTTGAAATGAGAAATATCAACTTACATTCCAGCACTCAGAAACCAAAGAGAAATCAATACATACTTGTCCACTTGCCCTGCATTGTGACTGTTCTCTGCCCTCATCCGTGTCAATGCAGCAGCAGCTTCATCCAGTGCACAGCTGACAGAGGACGTCAGTCTTCGGAGAACCTCGGGATCTGCGAAGGCTTTACCATCGGCAGTGGACAATTTACCAATTCCTTCAGTGCACGTTCGTTCAGTGAGGTTAGTATGAAAGTCACACAAAAAAAATGCAAAGACACTATTTTAGATTTCAGCCACATGCACTATTAGTCAAAAATCATTTGCAAACATGCCAGAAAATCAGCTATGTAACACTAGCAGTTAACACTTGTCTTGTCTACTACCTGAACGTTTTTAACTGTATTAAATAGCAATTAAACTGTTTCCAGCTGGCAATTTAAACACCCATCCAAAAACTCTCAACTCATACCTTTGAAGAATAAAGCATGAATTAAAAATCTTTAAGGGGACTAAAGACAAGCCCAGGGGTCAAACCCACACACAGGTTTGGAAAGCAGGCACTATTCCACAGTTATGGCTTTAGATTATCTACATGTGAAGAGTTTTCTACTTCGCACATGCAACTCCACTCAAAACAAAGTGGACTTGCTTCCAACACATTATTTCTAAAAGCAAGATTAAAAAATATATATAAAAAAACAAAAAATAGCTTGAATTTCCACTAATTTAGTATTCTAAACTGCACACCTCCAGATACAAATATGAAACAAAATCTTCAATTTTTAAAGAACGTCTATTATACCATTACACTACAGAGTAGAACCACAGACTCAGTGAACTTTGGTAACAAGTCATTTGTTTTAGACATTTTCTTGGCTACAAGACTAAATCTGAAGGGCAATACAGAATATCAATTACCATAAGCAGCTATTTATCTCACTCATTTACACGGCTGATATAAAGTTACGGTAGAGCTGCACAGTTTACTCCACACAGGTTTTATTACACACAGCCCCTCACAGACTGAAACACAGTGAAGAACTGAAGTTCAGCTCACTTTATCATTTAAACACCACTACAATTGCCACTGCAGCACATGTAGAGCCCAGATTTGCCTACACTAATGTGAAAATAGTGTAAATGGAAAAGCAGGGATATTGAACAAAAAACATTTTCATGTGAAAGAGAAAGAAAACAGTTTCTGGTTTATAGAACTGTTCCCTTCACCAGTGATGAATCAGAAACTTTTCAATTCCTTAGCGATTAAATAGAGTCAAATTAGAAATAAAACTCTTTGGGGGGTTGGGAGGGGGAAGGAGAAGAGAACGCATCTTACATCTCAGAAGACCAGCAATTTGGGAATTTGGGATGCACAAGACTGATTTACACTATGGCTCCCACAAGCCAGATTGATACAGTGTAAATACCAACATCACACTTCGAAAGTTTCAAACACTGTCTCCAGAAGAAGTGCTTCCCCACTCTGAAAGTATTCAATTATTTTCCAAGGAACCAATACTTGCCAAAGTCTGGCATCCTGAAAACAGCTTGTAACAGCACAGGAGACACTTTGTCACATAACCCACATCATTGTTAAAGAGCTGCTAAGTGTTGGCTTAGAGCACTGCTACTCCAGGTTGCTGGAAAAGAACCCCTCCCCTGCCAGCATGAAAGACACCAAGACCAGGTGCAACAAGCACACCAACATGGCACTGCCAGCGCATCTCCCTAGAGCATACTGCCCAAGGAAAGGAATTACTAACTTACAGCCCAGCAGCAACAGCACACCTAGGACTATTATAACCAAATCTGACTGCCTCATTGAGCAAAATGAAAGTGGAAGGAGAGAAAATGATCCCCAAGCAAAGGCCTCAAGGAGTGTCTGCATTCAAGGATCAGCACTACGGTTCTATTTTGAAGGCTTTCATGAAGGGAACTGAACACCTCTGCTGGCAGCAAAGAACCTGAGAAATAAGAACTCTGGTAAGAAAAAAAGAAAAAGTTACCTGGATATCTGAAACTGAACTGGACAGACAAATAATTCCAGTAGTACAGCTATCAAGACAGAATTAACCTCTCTGCATCAAAGGGAAAAAGGATGAGAGAGTTGCTGAAGAAATATACAACCAGGTGACCCTAGTGCAAGGGATTGACTGCCTTGATCTTGTAGGCTAACTACACTTGCCTTAGATCTACTTACTGCTTAAGAGGAGCAGCTGCTGGATCTAATCAGGATGAGATACAGACAAGCATAACCTTCACTTGGTTATTGTCTCTTTGAAGCATTCATGCACAGGATTTCTGAAACTAAGAAAAATACATCACAGCACAGATCTAAGTCTTTGTGTCCTATGAAGACAAATGGAACTCAGAAAACTGCAGAGCTCCTGCTCCAAGGTATTTGCTTCCATCTGAGACAACCAGCGAGATTCCAGAAGAGCCACCAACTCACAGGTTGGTGGGCTCCTTCCAGCTGCTTAACACACACTGACAGCTCACTTCACACTGTCCCACTTTGCAGGAAACAAACAAACAAACAAACAGTGATATAATCACACCAAGGACTTCCACAGAGTAAGCTGAAGAAGCCATTTATTTACATCACCAGCTGGGGCTCAACAACCCAGGTGACATTCTTTGGTGCTGATACCTTTTTTTTTTGGTTTGTTTGCAAACCAAAATGTTAACATGGTTGTCTGCCCTCAAATCAGCCATCATCACAGCACAAGATCCTGACTACTTTTTTTACACATGCTAAAGCTAATCAACAGCTACCCAAAACATCAGAGTAGGTGTATTAGGCTGGACACAACAAAAGGGGACAGCTGGATACTGCTACTCAGACACCCATTCATTTACTTCCCTTTTACATGTTTATAGTACCATCTAAATAATTGCTTAGGTTTTACTATACTGTGATTTACGATGACTATGCTGTAATGCTCAGTCATCTGATCTCCAATTTACTTGTTTTTGAGTTCACTTAATAGCTATTTGTTCTTGTGTCATTCACCCAGGTGTTTAAAACATCTCATGCAATAATCAGATCTTCTAGGGCCTCCCACCCTTGAGAACTAAAAGTATTCTCCAGAGGACTACTCCACATTTGTGACCATTTACGTGCAAGATTAACTCAACTTCCCATGTTAATAGTCTCCCTAGCCCTACACTGAGTCACAAGAATTGATAAGGATCCTAAGAAAAATGGCTAAACCTACAGTGTTTGACATTCACAGCTTTCTGTAATAACAGCATGTATTCAAGAATGCCGACCATCAGAGATGTTGTGCAACACCTTATTCTTTTTCCAGTTTGTTAACTGCCTTCTTTTCATGCCTTGTATTTTCAGTGCTCACTGAAAGATAACTTTCTTCTTCAAGGCAAGTGTCATTCCTGTCCCCAAACTCTAAGATCAACTCAAGTGAATAAATACTTAACCCACATCACAAAGCCATGATAGCTCAAAATAATGCATCAGTAAGATTCTAGCATCTAGCAAAGACAAACGTATTTAAGGTATAGAATCTTCCATTCACCATTTGATCCCCTCTTGCAAGCTCTAGATTTGGGAGAAATTCCTATTTGAAGAGACTTCAGCAGCAAGAAACCATTCTCATTTCCTCACAGCAAAAAGCATTCTTTCATACAGAACTTGATATAAGACTTATGCGTAAGCATAAGCTTTCCCAACATTCTCCTGAGATGATGAAAAAAGTTCAGCACTTTTGCTTGAAACCAATCATGTGACAAGGTAAACGCATCTTTTTGACATGACATTGTGGGTGAGCAGAACACCACTAGCACAGTCAAATCTCAATTTAGAAATCAACTAATACAGACTGAATTTTTACTGTCTTATAGGGTACCTGCAAACAAAATAGATGGGGGGGAAAAAAAAAATCAATTTAAGTTTTTAACTGATCACCCCCACATGTGCAACCAAAGCTGGCCACAAAGCTTCCTAATGTTTCAGTTCTTCACACTGCTGTAGCAGAGGATTAACAGCTTTTTGTAGTATCCTAACTTTAATAGAAACATTGCTTCATAGCAGTGCCTCTATCCAGGTAAATGTTTCAAGCTTCTTCAGGGAAGGAGTGTGTATTCCACACATATTCTGAGCTGATCCAAGGACGTTAGCTGAATGTGGCATTTTCAGGATGCATTTGACCAGCTGTGCCTGCCCAGCTGCTCCATCAGACCCAAGGCAGCCTGTGGCCAGCCAGCACAGAGTAATAGCAAGCAGAGTAACAGCAAGCAGTCCTCCAGCAGGTCTCTCTGGAAGAGCTGGTCTTCTGCAGTGTACCCTGCACAACTGTCAGACTCCATCACGTGCTCCACAATCCCATACAACTACAGAACATCTTCAAATTTTCTCAAGCACAATACTTTCATAGAACAGTCTTCCCCACAAATAGTACCAGCAAACACAGGACAAAAGGATAACAAGCTTACGCACCAGAGGCACTCCAACTGACAGTAGAAAGACTCTGCTTAGCTCTAAGCCTTTGCTACCTTCCAAATGGTAAAAAAAAAAAAAAAAAAAACCAAACCAAAAAACTAAAGAACTCTCAAATAGCCAGACTGACTCAAGAGTTCCAGTGACATAAGTTGCTGCTACGGGCGCAAAAGAGTTCCTCGGTACAATGCAAAGGAAACTTGAAGTTGTGCCTAACTTGGAAAAAATCAGACAATGACAGCGCTACTAATAAAGTCCCAGCATGTCTGAGACACGCTCTCTAAAATCACAAGAGGTTTGTAAAAGTAGACAGATTTGACTTGACTGGGGAAGAAGGAAGAGCAGGAGTAGGTGGAAAAAAACCCCCATCTGGCAGGAAAAAAGAGAACATCTCAATTGTAACCACAGACAGAGAGTAAACATTTTTATTACCTAGCAGTGAAATATTTAGACCACAGCTAACACAGTCATAGAAGCTTTACACTCCTCCCAGCCCTTTCCTGAAAAACACCCCTGAGAAATAGTTGTGTTTCTTAGAAGTTTCTCATTTAAGACAACCCTCCTGCAAATAAGGATTCAATGCTTTTCTGCCTCAAGTTGTCTGCCAGAATAACAAGTTAAATGAATGTGAACTCCAAGGTGAACGTGGCTACTAAGTGCCCTAGCAAACAACGGAAGAGAGAAAACTATGTAGCTGGAAACTGAAGGATTCCTGCCTGATGGTGACAGCAAATAGCCACTGGGTCACCTCAGCTACCATCATCCTGTGATGGTCATTCAGAACGTCCAAACAGTTAGATTTCCTAATAAAATGAAGTAAAAAGAAACAACTTTTTCATCCTTCAAGGTTTTCCTTGTTTTACCTCTATCAAAGAAGCATTAATTCAGATCCAAGGTGACAAGGTACCAGACACAATCTTTGATGCTTTCGATTCATTATCAGAACCCAGACATCCAGACATGCTCACAACAGATCTGAATGTGCATAAAATCATACTGATCAAACAACCAAATGTACTTGCTTCCTATACATGTAGTTAATACAGAAGCAACATGTGCTATTCCTACATTAGTCAGAGATCTACTTTATAAACCATTTTCTGTACTTCCCAGATGCAAATTTCACACCTGAATATTTTACAGATAGATGCTCATACAGAAGAAGCATTCTCTCCTCCAAAAGGTGTTTTTTCCCCCACAGTTGGAGCTCTGCTACATGTGCTCCTGCAAAGCATCACAATTCCTTCAGTGCTGCTGAAGCAAATAACACAACATGCAGCTGCACATGAACTGCAGATGCTGCTTTGGCAGTGCAGAGGTGGATGCTACAGCAGCAAACACAGAAAGCAGAAATGTCGCACAGAACACATGGCTTTCACCCATCTAACTGTAGGTAAGTGCCTTGTCAGGTAGGTATTCACCCCTCAGATCACCTGTTTTTCAGAGAAGTAGCTACTATTAGTAGAAAAGCAATAACACACTAAGAAAACCTTCCCAAGTAAACAGTAGTTCAATGACTAAGTGGCTTAAGGAAAGCAAACCAACACAAAGCCCGAAGACTTTTTATTATTTTATTACTTAAATATCAAAAAGCAATTTTATTTTCACCAACAAATAAGCAATAATAAGAGCATGCTTGTTCTAGATTGGTCTGGAGTATTCAATTTGGTTTTTCTTTTTAAAAATATTTAAATCTTAGGTACTCATTAGATATTGAACCAATCTCACACCTATGAAATACCAATCAAGGCAAAAACTATTTGGTAAATGGTGAAAGCTATTACACAGGAATTCTCAGACAGAAAGACAGAAATTCTTACTCTCTATTGACTACCAATAACTAGACTTCAATTGACATGTAACTGCTAGCTTTTAACATTGATCCCACAGCATCCCTGCTGGCCAAAGCATCTGCTCAACAAACACACCGAACAGGCAACAAGACAGAAGGCAAGAAACAAGCATTTTCTTCAGTCCCAAGACTTTTTCATAGCATCATAGAATCACCAAGGCTGGAAAAGACCTAAAAGATCATCCAGTCCAACCGTTTGAAGGGAAAAAAAAATAAAAAAAGAAACAAACAAACAAAAAAAACCAAAGTGTCTCTGAAAAGCCCAACTTTGGAAGTTAAACTCGACCTTTTCTATGTGCAGCACTTGAAGATTTCTACAAAAGATGTTCTTTAAAAATCTGTATTTAAGCTTTAGATTCCAAGCCAAATCAAAGGTACATAGAGATTTGAATCTGGGCTTCGAGAAAGAGAAAGATGTGTTTACATATTATAACTTAAGAGCAAAAGTAGACCAGCAAAAAACATAACCTCCAAAAACTGACAGTAAGAAGCGCAATACAAAGGAATGAGAAAAAAAAAGCTGGTCTAACTCTGGGGCAGTGGGAACCCGACTTGACTACAACTGCTGAAAGCCACAAAGCAGATTACCCCCCCTAACCCCGCAATGTCACACTGTAAAGGTCTAATGTTTTACTAAGCATCCCTACTGGAATATTTAGAGAAAAAAGTTTCTGAATTCTCGTTGTGGTTTTGCACTTTCTGTTGTCGGTATTTCGTATCAGAATATCATACAGAACAGTGGCGTTTAAAGGGCTTATGTCCCGGTTCCGTGTTACCGGAGGGGCGGCATCCCCAGAGGATTTGGCGAGCAGAGGAGGCGGGTTGGGACTCCGGACCGGACCCGGAGCAAAGCGCGTGCTGCCCTCGCACTGTCGTGGTTCCACTCGTACTTTGGATGCTCTCGTCTCTCTCGTTTTGCTTGATTTAGTTACATTTAGTCAGTTCCCGTTCCTCCTCAGATCGTTGCCATTGTGTTTGCTCTTTGTTAAAACGATCTGCTCGCTTGCTGCCCTTCCCCCTCTCCCGGGCCCGGCCGGGTCGCCCGGCAAACGCCTTTTTTATTTTATGTTTTTTCCTTCCTCTCCTTTGTGTCTCCTTTTTCTCTTTTCCCGGGGCCTGTGCCCCCCTGTCACGGACTGACACCTAGGGATAACCCCGAGACACTGCTATAGAAAACTCATAGTACCTCGCCAGCTTTCCTTCAGGACACAAACTGGCTTTAGTTAGCGCAGAAGCATTTACAAACTCCTACTTTACTACGGACATGAATTTGCTCTGGAGTAAACAGGAGATACTGTGTATTAAATAGGAGGTTTTCACTTCCTATTTGAATTTTTTTTTAATGGCCGCTTGCTGTTTATTTGTTTGGGTCTGTTTGTTTATTGTTTGTTTTTCCCCACCCTGAACATTAAAACCTGCAGCACACCAAGAAGATCTGCCATGGCAACAACAGCTGCCACCAACTCCCGGCTGCCTGCAGCCTCTTCCATACCGAGCCTTCTCTTCCCGGCTCAGCTGCCTCCTTGCAAGGTCCAGCAACACCTTTTTTGGGACCATGCACCAGCGAGTATGGAAGGACATTCATGTACACAAACACATTTCTGGCTGTACCATACTTGACAATAACACTGTGATTAGCTAAGAGAATACACCAACTGCAAGCTGCATTGTCTGCGTGGCTTTGTTCAGCTTTAAATGGACAGAGGCCAAAAGGCAGACTCAGCACATCAGTCCCAGAGCCAAGCAGTCACCTGCCCACACCCCTGCAACCATGAGCTCAGCCAGGTCCTGACAGAGCACAGCTCTAAAAGAGCACACGGGAGCTGCTATCAGCTCCTGAGCATCCCAGCTAGAATCAGGGCAGATAGGCTCCAAATTCAGAAATCTGGGCAACAGTTTTAACAAATTTGTACTTTGAGACACTACACACTGAGGAAAGAAAAACAAATTACTTCAGAGTACATTACAAGCACTTTAAAGCCCCAAATCATTCTCGGGGAATTTATTTTGATTGCAACACTTACCATACCCACCTGTATTGCTGTAAAAGCAGCAACTTCATTAATGACCCAGAAGCAACATCCATCATAACCTCTAGAAGCCAAGTCTCAAATTCTCTACTTCAAGTCAGCATTTGGTTTTGTTGAACTTCATCCCACTGGCCTCAGCCCAGCCATCAGCCTGTCTGGATCCCTCTGTAGAGCCTTCCTACCTCCCCCCAGGCAGACCAACACCTCCTGCCAACTTGGGATCATCTGCAAACTTAATGAGGGCACATTCCATGCCCATCAATAAAAATATAGAACAGGACAGGCACCGGTACTGGAGAACACCAGCTGTAACCAGACCAAAACAAACATTTGATTAACCGTTCATAAAATCTCCCTTCTATCAATGACATACGGCCTTTCAGTGTATTGTCATTAAATACACTCTGTACAACAAAACATTCTGCAAATATGATCACCAGGAAAGCCAGAGTAGATTACAGAGTATAAGATAGTCACAGTCTGGATAGTACTGCCTTTGGAAAGAACCCAAGCAACCTGCTTTACCAGGACCCACATTCAAGACAGAACACATCCTTCAACTACTCTCTGAATGCATTAGGAAAAAAGCCTCATTAAGATGAGTTTGAAGGTTCACGAGACCATACAACTATGCAGTATTGCTATCCACTGTCCTTATTTACTAGTTGTAAAACTGAAGATGACCAAAATTTGTGTTTCACTGTATTGCATCAACTTATGGACAGCAACCAGAAAACATTAACCACTTGCCTCAGCAGACCCCAGCTCTCCAACACTAGCTGCAAAATCTAACACTTAGGCCTAAGCTTTCAGCCATACAAGGCCCAGTATAAGCTTTTCCCCACAGCAAAGCCTGAACAGGGCATTTCCACCTGATTAGTGAAGGAAAGGCACACATGAGATATTAATTCAGTACAGACTGAAATCCAGTTCACATGCCAAGGAAGACTGTCAATAGAGCACTGGCTCTTTTCTCCTGCCCCAACTGTCTGGTCTTACCCTACCACCACACCCTGTTGAGGAGAAGTTAAAATCTTGGAATCATTTCTGTCAAAGAAAAGAATCCCCAAAACATTGCTAAATTACCATATTTGATCTGAGAACTGTTTGATACCTAGAAGCATCAGTTTAAGTGTTAAAACGAAACTATTCTTCGCAACAAAATCCAGCTTAAAAAGAACCGTGTAAGTGAGAAGTCCATACACTTCAGAACACTTTACAAGTATGGAAGTTAATTCTTCAAAAGCAGGATTAGACTCACCTTTTTCTAATCCTAATGACTAAGATTAGAAAAAAAGTATTTCCATCATGCAAAACCTTAGCAAAATATAACATTAATAATTACATGCACAAAACTCAGTTTATCCAACTTATTCAAAAGCACAACACATCTGTAGGTTTCACATACCATAAATTCCTTCCCATTCTGAATCTTTAAATGGTGAAGAAAGAAAATGAGCAAGTCACTGTAATGTGCCAGTATCTCAAAAGGCAAAAGTATTCCAGTTACAAAACACTGTTGATTTGAATAGTAGCATAGCTCTGACTTCTACAGAAGTTCCTAGAATGAAACTAACTGATGAAAGTTGTTTTGCTTATTTGATACATATACTATGTTCGTATAACACAAGTGTTTCCAACTGAGCAAATTGAAGTAAAAAGGTTTCCTTGGTTTAAAAACAACCATTCAGTAAAAACAGTGGCTCAAACTAAGGTGAGATTTTTGCTGTGCTGAGAAGTCCGAACATTCATATTTGTTAATGACACAGTTCAATAAAAAAGGCTTAATCTTTGCTCCAGTTCCAGCACTCCTCTCTTAGATTCCCCTAATAGTAACACCCCCCTGCCTTTTTTTTTTTTTTAAATCAATAAAACTGAAATAAATCCAGAAAGATATTCACTACATTCTACAAGCATGTATTTGCAGTCATTAAATTGATAAACATGAATGAATCTTCCATGTCTCCTGCAGCTCCCAATCTGCAGCTTCTACAGCTTGGGGTGGAACATGGATAACTCAATAGACATTAAGCTTCTAACGTACAAGATGCACACCTCCATTTAAAACCACAGGTAAGTTACTCATCAACTCCAGAAAAGAAACACCAGGTTCAATTATAAATATTTCACAATAAATATGATCAGAGAATGTACCCCCCTCAGTCTCCAACACTTCCCAAAGTGACACAGATGCAGGATGAAAGCAGGCCATGAATCTTTTAAATCTCTCTTTTGGACCACAGCACACTCTCCCATAGTGATGGAACACAAATGCGTTTAGTTACATTCAAGTCCTCTAATGCTGGAGGAAAAGTTTTTTTCTTCTTTATGCCCATTTTATTGGAAAAAGTGATGTTAGTGAATGATGAATGATTTTGTTCACATCACAAAAAAGCAGTTTGGGTTGACAGTATAGCTAGTGGGTATACAGATACATATAGACACTGGAAAGCATTCAATTATACAATTGCTGAATCTCACTCTACCCTTTTGGTTTATCCTAAAGCAGGCAGATTTTGTCCAGGCCCATTCACATTTTGACCTGCATTCTGAATTTCCACTAAGTTGGCGATTACTTCCACTTTTTGCTGTCCCCAGTTCTAGAACATACAACCTGCTTCCCTCAGCCTCCCTCCCTTTCATCCTACTGGCTTTTCAAATGGAAGCTTCAGGCTCCCATTTTCCAAATCAACTACTAAGGTTGTACAGAACTACAGCATGTGTGAGGCTGCTGGGGACCTCTGGGTCTATGTGGCCCAGCCATGCCCCAGCAGAGCCATCCAGAGCCAGGTGTCCAGCACTGCATCCATTCAGCTTCAGAAATCTCCCAGGAGGAGACCCCATGGTATCTCTGGTCTCTGTGCCAGCACTCTGCCACTGCTGGAACAACAGTGCTGCCTGACAGTCAGAGGCTGCGTTGCAGTGTGCGCCCACTGCCTCCTGTAAAGGCACACCTGTCGTATTAAGGAATACTTGTGGGGGGAAAAAAAAAAAATAAAAGAAAAAAACAGATTTCTCTTTGACGATTTATTTAAATAGAATTACACTACATTTTATCTCCCGAAGTCTGAAGCACACTAAGATGTCATTTACATGAGAGTCTCTAGTCACCTTTAGTCATATCCAGACATCCTTTTTTTCCATTGAAATACAACTCAGCTCCTGTTTGAGCATAAGGATGGGCTACTTACATCTCTTACATTAAGCAAACCTTTGTCTGAAGATGGTCCCTCTCCAAATTATTCTTCCTTGCAAGCTGCTCTGTAACTAATAGTAGGATTTCTGAAGAAGTCAATCACTAAATCAAGGAACGGTTGGGTTGGAAAGGTCCCCAAGCCCCACCCCGCCACAGGTTGTCTGTTCCCTCCCCAGCTCAGGCTGCCCAGGGCCTATATATGGCCTGGGACACCTCCAGGGATGGGGCACCACAGCCAACTCCTACCTTCTAAGTTAAATCTCCACTTTCTAGATCAAAACCATTCTCTCCTGTTCTATCGCTGTCTGTCCATGTAAAAAGTCTTTCTCCATCCTGATTATAAGCTCCCTGCACACACTGGAAGGCCACAATGAGGTCTCCCCAAAACCTTTTCTTCTCCAGGCTGAAGAAGTCCAGCTTCCTCAAACTTTTTCCATAGGAGAGACATTTCCATCACCTTCATGGCCTCCACTGGATTTGCATACAAGCCATTTTCCAACACAAGCCTATTAGAAACCCTGAGTAAACCATGTACTCACAAGTCCTACATCAGAAGCACCAGTATACCTGCAGCCAGAATCCCAGTGCCATCCCAGCATGAAAAGTATGCACCAAGTGGACACCAAGAAGCTGGTGAGGGGCAGTTCGTTTTGTTTCCTTGAATACAATTAGTTCAGTCCTGATAACTTACAGGAATAGAAAGCACTCTACACTAGGAAAATATATATATATATATGTATACATACATATACACTGACCAGAACACAAACCAGCTTTTACCTATCAAATATTCCACAACGCTTATTTTGGGGATTAGTTTGCCCTTCTAAGAAAACATGCCTAGGGACCACTGAATCTACCAAAAACAAGAGCTTTGTTCCTTCTAAGGTACCAGGATGGATTAAAGAGGGTAAAGGACTCCTACACCAGTGTTAAACCCATTCATTCACAGCAGAGAGTGTTCATCCCTGCAGCTGCCAACTATCATCTCTAAAAAAAATTTTTAAAAGAAACATAATATACAATCTTATTGAAAGTCCACAAAAGAAGCATAATTCTTTAGAGCTGAAATATTATTTTAAGAGATCAACACTGCCCTAATTAGCAGTGGAGCTGAATGTTTCAGAACATGATTCTAGCATCAGAATACAAAGAATCAGTTTAATTACAGTCTGAAAAACTGAAGCATCTCCAAGCAGTGATCTCTTTCCATAGGTTCACTTCATCTATAAATCCCTTCCTTGCTACTAACAGTCAAAACTACAGATATGCAGGAACCCTTGGCTTGTTTAGAAGAGTTTCCCAAACAATTCGATTCAGCTGCTTTTCCTGAAAATGAAAACAACTAATGTATAACTTTAGAACAGTAAGGTCTCTCTGACTTCAAAATTTAAAGCTCGTTCACTGAGTTTGTTTCTCAACATTTTTTTCTTTAAAAATAGATTTTCATTAATGAAGTGCCTATGCTTTGCTTAAGGAGATTACAAAATGTCATTGTTGAAATTGAAGGTAATGAATCAGGTTTCAGGAGGCACTTGCAAATGTAAGGAATTTAACTGCTGTTGGCCTGCATGCATTCGTGTGTGTGTGCACGCATTTGCTATTTTGTTTTAACAAAGGGGAATCGGACATAGCTCTCACACTATAAATTGTTGTTAAAGCTGTTGCCACTCATAATATGTGTTTTCAGATGTTAAATCATCTTGAAAAGAGAAACTGAAGAAATAAACTAAGCTATTAGGATAGATAAATATAATTTATAGAAACACTTTTAGGTAGTTCAACTAAACGCAAGACCTCTACATCTCCATGCATAGGCTTAATCAGTTCTCAAATCAAAACAGCTACAAAAACCACACACAAGTTGTAGTAAGAAGGATGGAATGTTTGGGAAAAAAAATAAAAAATAAAAAAAAACCCAACTCCTGTGCAGGTGACTTGAAAAAGAATAATTCATCTGGCTGCAGTCTCTGCTTACTTCCCACAATTAACAACCAACGTTCATGTGAGATCTGAGCATTAAGGAAATCTGGAAGAATAAGCAGAACTAGTTTTGCAAGTCAAACTTAAGATCCTAAGGACACAGTCATGAACCCAGCTATCTGAAAAACACTCAAATCTGAGACACTGTATGCATGACCACCTGTTGTCCCTGTTGTAAGTTAAGATCAAGCCTCACACAGGAGAGAGGAATCACAGCAATGAAAGCCAAAGATCCTGGAAACAATATCAGTCAAATTCTAACTAAATTACCTGTTCTAGCAGCAGTGCTGTCATCTACTTTTTGCAAGCTATACTTATGGTTGGGAAATAAAATATGACTAAAATGTGACTAAAGTGACAAGAGAAATTGCCTTCTCTGTCAAATTGCAAACCAATACAAAAATCACAGCAGTAGACTGTTTTGTTCGTTGTGCCCTAAACACTTAGAGCTTGGAAGGGTATTTTCAGCCATATCACCCAGATCAGCGTGAACCCCTGTAAAAACATCTAAGACATCTCCCAGAAGCACGAGCTTATTTTCTAGCCACTTTCAATGTACAGCTTTTATCAATAAGATACTAGGCTCTCAGTGTTTTCTTTCAATATTTTTAGTGTTCAGATATTTTCAGTGTTCAAATTCACAGTGGTACAGACAAGAAATCCTTAATTGGTGAACTTCTTCATGAGTGCTTTTGGTCTTTCAACCTCACACACTCATCAACTGATCAACTGGCATGAATTTTGTTCTCTCTATTTGAGAAGGAGCCTACAAAAAGCCCTCCAACAAGTTTACTCCTCTATTCCACACCAAGTATTATGGGAAATCAAAGCATGGAACTCTCAGATTAAAAATGAATCACCAAATCCCATGGACAAGCAGCAAACTGCTACCTATAAACCTGAAGGAAGCACAGTCACAGACATAATAAAAAGCAATGATACATTCTATATATCTCAAAAAATGATGTAACCTTAGAGTAAAATGTGAGGGTAGTTGAGATATGCGTTTACAACACTAGCCATCAGCTATCTCCACTGACAATGTATAAAGCTAGCAATAGGCTTTAGGACACATCAGCCACCTGATGAGGCACCTGAGAGGAACCCGAGAGAAACTGCAACTGAATTTCATTAAATGAAAAATGGGATCCATTACACAAATATTCTTGAGTGTCCAGAAAATCCCAGATATATTCCATCTTCTCTGCAAAGCAAAGTTTGAGCCACAACAGCTACACCCAGTTTAATTAATTTTAGAGGTCCGCCTTTAATTAAGGTGATGTAATTTTCTGCTGACAAAAAGGTATACAATGCTTTTTTTACATTCCAAATGCAAGCAAGTGACTTGCTCCCTTTGTTTCCTCAGCCTGAAGTTCTTCTTTAAGACTGTAGATAGCTTTACACCTAAACACTCACAAATAAATACTACTATAACTATTTCCTAAGGCTGGTCAAAACATTCTGAATATATACGCATAACAATCAAATGGGATTTGTTTCAAAGCAGTAAGACTTGTTTGAAAAGGGAGTTTTTACAACTTTTTGTCCTTCCATTTTTGAAAGACAAGTAATTTCCAATTTCACTGCAAATATCTGTGACACAAAATTTGGAAAGACTTCATTAGTCAAACTTTACCATGGAAGTAACAAATGTGGCACTGTTTTTATCGAATTTGGTTCAGTAAAGAGAACATTAAATTTGTATTTTTCAAAATCCATATCTCAGAACTACAGAATCAAAACAGATTTTTGTGAAACTCAAACAGTAACTACTATTTCATCTGTGAATTTCTAAAGTAATTCATTAATAACTATATACTGACCAAAGCAGCACAAAGAAAGATACTACTTCTAGCAAGTCTGTTTCTTTCCCTTCTCTCCTGTAACCCTCCCTTGAGCACACATGTAATCTCACCTGGTCAGTGAAATTCCACTTAATTCAAACGAACCTTTCTAACCTTATGCATACAGGAACAGTGAACCAAGAAACCCTCAGCACCTGTAAGAATGATTAGCTTATTGTTACGCTCTGCTTTGCACCATCACATTAAGTTTCTGGACTTCAGTAGGGCCATAATGTACATGTTGCCAGACCTGTGTGCAAGGTAGTTTCAGAAAAAAATAAAATACTACACAAATAAAGTACCTGCTGCCTCCAGTAAGGCTTCTAGTCTTGCTTGTGTTTCTGGATCCACAGCTCTCAAGTCCGCACCTTCTGCAGCGCTCGATAAGAACAACTCTGATGTGGTTTTAAGTACAGGGTTATCGAGATCTTCTTGGTCCAAAATAAATGATTCAACCTGTTTGACAAGTTAGATAAACAGTTTTACCATTTTTGACATTTTATAATAAAGCTAGAAAACACGAAACATATAAAGGAATTGAACTACAATATCATAATACTGTAAATGTACAGATTATTAGATAGAACCTTAGAAGTTACGTGGTAAACTCACTAGAAAGGTAGATGAAATGCTAAAATAAAAACTCTGCATGAAAAACAGCTTATCCTAAAAATAATAACTGACAAGAGCTGAAACTACAGCAAACCAAATCAAATTAAACACTGAAAATAAACATTAAGGGTGTCTGCACAGTTAACCACCAGAAGAACACCTGGTGGCACCTTTGTCACCAGAAGCACACTTTGTTATTACAGAAAACAGCCATCAGTAATGACTTCAGTACAGCTGAGCCTTCCTGAAAGCCAGGGATGGACCCAATGATTTCTCAAAATACCTTTCAATTTTCTTTTAAAATATAAAGATAAAATATTTCAACTAATGTAGCATAAGGACTTTCTTTGTTCTGAGTAGAAACAAGATAGTCAAGGACAATTCAAACCAGAACAATTGTTTCCACACCAGCACTTAATATTACCCCAGTCATCAGAGTTTCCTAGACCAGATCAGATGCGCAGAACAATTAAGCAAGCAGCAATAATGCCATCCCACTGCTGGCCCACGTGATCTCAAAATACAAGCTCATGGAATTACTCAACATAACACACTGTAGTTTTAGGGCAGCTTGTCAGTGTAAACAAGGAGGATACCTGACTCATACTCTAATGAGAGTAGAACTACGTTTCAGAATCTGTCTCAAGTGCAAACAAAACTCCTTCTATTTTCAGCAATATTTTAAAATGCAAACATGGACACCATTTCATAATTACCCATCTAGTACTATTGATGCCTTTGGTGTCCCTCAGAAATAAGAGATACATGTTGCTGTTCTTTCTCACTTCACATCCCAATCCCACCTTCCTTTCTCTGTTTTCCCTTAATTCTTCCCAATATCCCTTTCATACCAGCAGTAAGCTCCCACCACATTCAGTGCTATCACACATCAAATCAGGCCCAATAAAAGGCTCAGTAAAATGCCCTATTGTATGAAGGATGCTCGTGAGTCTGGAGAGCTATATATAGCATCGCTATTCAAGATTACCTGTGTTAATGTCTCCCCCTTTTTAATATGTTAACACCCTGTAACATTATCCCCAATCAGCAGGTTCCCAGAGCAATACAGTGTTCACACGTTAATACAAAGAGCTTTGTATTCATGGCAGGAGGTGGTAAGAGTAGCTTTCAGGAATACAGATTGTTAGTCCCACATCTGCACAATGTTGCCTAACTTACAGGTATTGTACCTGGTGTGCCCACACACAAACATTAAAGGTAAGACAGCAGGCTATGACTTACAGTTTTAAGCAGTAAGACTTCTAAGATAATCCAGATGAGACACAAAAGTCTTAAAACAAAGAAAATGGTCAGTGTCAATTAAGAGCCAAGAGGGGAAAAGAGCAGAAAATTAACAACCTGCACCAGTGATAAGCATTTTTACTGCAAAGGAAGAAGATCTACATGGCAAAAGATCATAGAAATAATAGAATGAAATCATAGAAATCACAGAATGGCTCGGAAGGGATCCCAAGGATCATCACGTTCCAACCCTCCTGCCACAGGCAGAGTTGCCAGCTGCTACATGGAGTACTAGATCAGATTACCCAGGACCATCCATCCTGATCTGAAACACGTCCAAGGACAGGGCATCCACAGCCTCTCTGAGCAACCTGTTTCAGCACCTCAGCACTCTCTGTTAAAATCTTCCCTGACGTCTAATCCAAATATCCCTTCCTTTAGTTTAAAAGCATTTCCCCTTGTCCTACCACCATCTATCCACATAAAAATTGGGTTTCCCCCACATTTCTAAGCTCACTTAAAAAACTGGAAGGCTGAAATGAGGCCTCCCTGCAACCTTTTCTTTTCCAGGCTGAACAAGGCCAGTTCCTTCAGCCTGTCTTCCTAGAAGTGCCCCAGCCCCTAGGTCATATTTGTGGCCCTCCCCCGGACCCTCTCCAACGGCTCCACATCTTTCCTGTGCTGGGAGCCCCACAGTACTCCAGATGGGTGCTCATGAGGGCAGAGCAGAGGGTGCCAATCCCATCCCTCCCCCTGTTGCCACCACTCTGCTGATGAAACCCACTGTACCATTGGCCTTCTGGGCTGCAAGTGCACACTGCTGACTCAGGACACGTATCCATGCACTAAAACTCTTCCTCTCTGCAGAATTCACATTGTAAGTTATGTTCATCCAGCCCATGGAAGGAATCCCTGCTGGAATAAGGTCTGAAGCAAAGATACCTCAGGAAAAATTGACATCTACAGGAGCACTCCAGGGTATTCCATTTTGCTCCCCTAAGACTACACATGGAACTCTGCTTCCTCAGTGCGCCAGAAATACTCCTACTGCCACAACACACTCGACCTACTGACTGGTAGAAAAATGCCACCATGTTTACAAGTGACTGCCCATTGTACCTAGCAGAGGACTCCATATAGGAAGCTGTACTGCATCATAAGTGTCAGTATTTGTGTTTTCTTTTTCCCTTTTCCAATTACACTGCTAAAAATAATACCAACCACCTCCCCTTTTGAAAATATACTGAAAGGTGTGAAAATGTGACCTCACATCAGAACAACAAATACTACAGAAACTTTCAGGCTGCCTTCTGACAAGCTCACCCTTCAGCCTCAGCACAGCGGCAGCACCCGAGGCAAGGGCTCATACCAGCAACAACTGTTAGCTTTTGTTTTGATTTTCTTAGTAAGTGCTTAATAACATATCCACAATACAAACATGTCTCAACTCTGAAAACAGAGAAATTCCACATGTGGCCTGCTAAAGCATTCATGTCATTGCCAATGTTGCCAGAATTGTCAATGTATTTTCAAGTCAGAACATCTGACATTTCTGCAGCTGTAGTTTCTCACACAGGCATGGTACAGGGGATGAATACCTTCTCACTAACAGCACAGTGAGAAATGCCTTCATCAACAAAATGCCACTTGTGAGTGAAAGCGACCTGTGATGATCACATAACAACCAAACAATAGCAAATACATTACAAAAAACAAACAAACAAACAAAACAAATAGATTTCACTTTAATACAGTGCTCACATTGCAAACATTAGGTAAACATATCTGCAGCAAAGCAAAGGAATCACTGGTCACTGTGCTATTTTGGGATTATTTTGCAAGTTGCAATTGATAAGCATCTTACTTGGTAATGCTCATCAGGGATACATACACTCACGACATCACTCCAATTCCAAACTAACTACGAGCAGGAACGATTCTCAGTAACACTCCCAACACACTGTTTGGGACCTGAGCCCCACTGCAGCACTGCACCTCAACCAGGAGAACGGAGGGCTTGTCTGACATCCTGCCAAGGGCTGCAGCAATCCCTCAGCTCTGCAGATCCAGTTACACCACAGGGTCCTCCCCCCCAGCCAAATTCACAGCTATCTGGACTCTGCCCCAATAGTATTTATACGTTAATACCGTGAGTGAGTTCACCCCAGGTCAGGGGTATGTAAAGGCAACTTGGCAAGTGCTAACATCAAAAATAACATTAGCCATTCTTCTAAGATTGGCAAAGGCATGTAAGGGTAGGAACACATTTCTATTTTCAAGTCTAAACTGATCTTTTCTGTGCTGCACTGAAATTATTACTTTTTTTTTTTTTTTTTGTGCTGTTGTTGTTGCAGGTTTCTGACACAAGCAGTATTTTCCCAGAATACTGGGACTGGACTGCTGGACTGCTCCCACCAGCTTGCTCCTGACAGGACAGAGCAGTGATGGGAATCTTCCCGCTGCGGCCGCACCCGCACCATCCCTTCTCCGGCACACAAGGGTAACCACAAGGACTGCTCACTCCAAACCGCTGCTTCTGGAAGACCATCTTGACAAGAGTCAATAGGTAGGACAAAGCTGCTACTA
Source organism: Coturnix japonica (assembly GCF_054131305.1). NCBI lineage: Eukaryota > Metazoa > Chordata > Aves > Galliformes > Phasianidae > Coturnix > Coturnix japonica. The sequence continues at coordinate 14,544,595 of NC_140680.1, read as the reverse complement.
AATCACCCCCTAGAACTTGAGTTTCCCAGATACGCAGTGAGCAACAAACACCCCCTGCAGAGCCAGGCCTTTACCCATTGAACTTGGAGTACCTGCAGGGCTGCAGACCCCAAAGCAACATCACAGTGCCAACAAACTACTACCCAGTTTCTGAACTGGGTAACCCTTCCTAGTCATTTCTATACCAATTCCATTTGGATATAACTCAAATATATCTTAATGTACACAGCAACCCAGCTTCTTTCAGAAAGCTGTATCACAGGCTGAAACTTCACAATTACAAAGTGGAAAAAGACCATCTACATTTAAACTATTTTCATTCAATATTTAAGATGTACAGCACTGTATAAGTATCAAAGTAAGAATATACTGTGGCTTTCTTTAATAATCCTACCCCTCTGTTTACACTGCCACGTTCTCTATTGCACTGAATGCCAACATCTGACTACTACTTTATCATCATTCCTGCTTAAAGACCTTGGGAGTACTGGAAAGACAGCAGATGTGAACTAATGCACCACTGTTGTGGTTTTCAAATTTGCCATAAAACACCTTTGAATTCCACATTTAAAGAATGTCAGCTTTAAAATTACTGAAAATAATCAGCCCGAGGAGACAGCAAAGTGCAAGGCTGGCACTGGGAGCCCCAGTCCCAGGGCAGATTGCACACAGGCCTCGTTTAACTATGCTATAAGCAGTACTTAACATCAATCCCTCAAAACTCAACAGTATCAGTCAAATACTCTTACAACTATACTGAAATATAATCTTGGCACTTCTATTTCATTCCCAAGAGAAGGGTTAAAAGGCAGAAAACCATCCAGAAACATATATATTTCCACATAACTTCCCAGGGGGACCTCGCTATGCTACCTTCCCTTGGCACTTCAAAGCTAAGGGAAAGAACACTTCAGAGTCATTTAAACAATGTAAATGACAATTCAGCCACGATTACAGAGATACACCATCTCTGTTAAGGCTTGAACTGTAAATTCTGAAGGCTGTTTCCTCAATTTAAAATAGCCCAAGAAAAATTAAGTCACTAAAATCTATTAATCACCACACAACTTCCAGTTCTGGATCTCATGCTTACTAGGGCTACTGCCAGCACTCAGCAGTTACTGTGTACTTGGAGATATCACATCAGCAGAGAAAGCCCAGAGTGGCTGAAGCATCATTTCCAGTCAATGCTAATCCTACCACAAGGCAGATATCAAACACATCCTCACGAGATGAATTAACACTAACACGGCAGAAAAACTGGGGGAAAAAGGGAAGCTGATAGTTTTCTACTACTCTACTGAATTTCCAGCTTACAAAGGCAGTGTTTTAGGAGCTGGAACAAATCTCTTTTGGGAAGAGCAAGCCACCAAATCATGTTAGCTCTTCCTGAGCCTGCAACCCTGGTTACTGTCTGACCCCAGATTTCAGGGGACCTGTTAGTACCTGCAAACTCCCTGAGCTCTGCAAAGAGTTGCTTTAGCTGACAGCAAATCAGATGGCTCAAATCCATTTAGCTCCAACTACAATAGAAAGTTGAATAAAATACATCTGGATTATCTGAAAGACAGCCTCTATTCCAATATATATTGAGCAGTTATTCGATAATGGCACAAGAAGATATGGGAGCTCGGCCCCAACCTTATTTCAAAATAGCAATTCATTTTGCAAATGCTGATACAAAGGTAACACAAGTGTGGACACAAAGTATGGTCCACTTGAGGTGGTGGGTGCTCCAGCAACAGCAAGGCAGACCTGACACCCCTCAGCTGCTCCTCTGGCAAGGCAGCTCTAGCCAAGGACCTGGAGCCCAGCACCACAAGGATCTAAGGGAGCTCTCACGGTTATAGGTAGTATCTGAAACACGCAGATGAAGGAATAAATAAAAGTTAAGGCTGTGTGAGACTACTCTCCCATGTCAGAGATTCATCATCCTAGGGTTTCCATTTCTTTGTGTTAATACTAAAAGAAAATGCAAAAGCAAGATTCATGACCAAGTGCGTGTCAAAAGATTCAGGCAAATTTAACCACTTACCCAATATCTCTCTTAAGCAATCCACAGGCACTAGCTTACACCATGCCAATTTAAGTAGCTTTAGATATTACAGGCTACACTGTATCTTATATCATCCATCAGCCTCTGGACAAAGCTGTCTATGAACAAGAAATAAGCAATTCACTTTTATTATAACACAGCAGGTGACCCAACACACAGCTATACCCATAGTTTTGTGGTCGCATCCTCCTGGTACAAGGCAGGAAACATTAAAAGAACTTTATTAGAGGAAGTGCTGCTCTTTTAAGTCACTTAGACAAACACCTGATAAAAAGAAACAGAATTATGAGTAACTTCTAATCCACATAAGAATCTCCTTTTGCAACTAGGAGCTGCCATTTACAAAACTGAAACCAAAAGCCATTCAGAATTCACACTAAACCAAGAGCCTGATATTGACACATACAGTCTCCATACCAAACACCAAATGGAGACAAGCAGACCTTACTATCTGAAATGAGAACTTACGCTAAGTGCTACTTGTTTTCATATGTTCTGTTTCAACTCACTCTAAGACATGTTTTCAGTGTTCAATTTTATCTACTGCTATAACAGATAAGCACCTATTAGAAAAATAGCCCCTTTGCTTTCCCCATCTCAACAGGTTTACACCCTCAATATGCTGACTGAATACAATCTAAAGCATGTTTTCAGTTTCAGTGTAGCTAAGGCTTCCTTGCTCAAGTGTTATAATGTCTGAAATTGAATCGAGTGAAGGAAACACACGCAATTTTTATGTTATTCTATGATTCTGATGTAAAAGCTGACACCCATTGAGACAGCAATTGTTCTGAGCCATCTCTTCAAGAAACATCTTACATATATCAACACACAAACTTAATTTAAAAAAATAAATAAATCACATGTAGATGACTTTTCCAGGTCTGCCATTGCTCCAGAGGGGGCCAGTGCTCCAGCACTCAAAACCATACATAAAAACCCCTTGAATAAGCCCTGGTCTAACAATTTGATAATCCATTCCCACATCAACCTCTCTTTCAGGCAGAGAGGATCTCAACATTTAAAATAACTCAATGTTAAGTTACCTAGAGGCTCATATCGAACTGAAATTCACGCCGGCATTTCTTCCATTCTCAGAGCTGAAGCTAGTGGCAGACATTTTCCAAGGCATCTATAAACAAGTCTGTGTGTGCTCTGCTACTGCAAAACCACCAAAAACTATCATGTAACTACAGATCCATCAGAGAGCCATTTAAAACACCTATCATACCGAACAACATAGCACAGATCCCGCATATCTAAAATCCACTGCACTGAAAACTCTACAGGTGGCAGTAACAGGGCTTTGAAATGTAACTATTTCAGAAAACCAAGTAAAGCATGTGCATTCCATACACAGTATTGATCTTAAACTAACAAGTCCAAGATGTTAAGTGGCCATTTCACAGATGCCCTTTCCACATGCTATCTCATAACACCAAATGCACACACGCAGAGCAGTGAGCTCTGAGGATGCTAAGACACCAGACAGACCATTCAGCCCCAGCAGCTCATCTCCTCTCACTTGGACACGAAAAGTAGATTTACCACCTACCAGCCATGTAAGATTTTATTCATGAACTTGGAAAGGGAAAGGTTCAACAGGGTTAGGGATTTTCCTGGAGGAAACTCTTAGTTAATTAGCAATCCCTCTGTTTTACTGAATGTAAATGAGAATAACTCACTGGTCTAGTTGAAGCTTAATACCTAGGAAACAGTATATATATATATATATATATAAAAATAAAAAATTTAAAAAAAGCCCACACAGAAAATCTCAGAGGGACTCTTCAGTTGGCACACCATTCATCACATAGTAAAACACCCATTTTTACTTGACAAACAGTGAATCACCTCTCCTATAGACTGGCACAGCTTAGTAACTTCCCAAATCCCTCCTGCTGGGAACAGCCAGCTACCCGTGTTCATTCCCACCTGCTTCTCCAAGAGACACAATGCAGTAACTCAACTGTGGGCAGTGTCGCCCAGTGTAGGACACTGCTTCAGGGTAACGGTGTTCAGAAAGAGCTAAAGATAAAAAGAAGTTTGAAAAACAAGCTGCACAAATCCCTCCTAAAAGAGAAGGGCGAAAAATAAGAGGCCTCAGTCCCTGAAAAGCAATTAAAAGGATTCAGTACAGAACCAATCCTATTATTTACATTTTTAGTAATAATGATTTCCATACACATCTGACCAGAAGATGCAGAATACTGTAATAAAAAAGAGGAAGTTGAGTATTTCTATTGAAAATATTCCTAAGTACTTTTAAAAAATAAATAAATATTTTCTCAACTAACATTAAGTAATAAGGTGCAAGAGTAAAAGGAAGACAATATCCTCCTATATGGCACATTTCTTCTACAGAATTCACTTGCTCAGTATCCCTCCAATTATACCCAAAATGAAACCTCCACAACAAACAGGGAGAAAAAATAAACACAGAACAAAGAGCCACCTATTACTGCCATGCACCAAGAGGTTATAGCTCAAGCAAGCATATCACCCTAATGAAATGAATCTTTAAACCCAAACATTAATTCACCTCTACCCACTATTTGCCTCTAATTCAAAGGCAGCGTGGTATTACACCACAGCTATAGAAAACAGTACTTTTATCTTCTAGAAGTTAAATTAATCTTTAATCACAAAAGACCATGGACATGAGGCATTCAATGAAAAAGTTTCCATTAAAAATAGCCTCTCAAGCCAAAACTTTTCACAAAATTCCTAAATGTACATAACTTGAACTAATTTCTGAACTGTTATGGTAGCGAGCATCTCAGTTAGGAAGATGAGCTTCAAGAAGGACTTCAGACGGTATCTGCAACAGTGCACTTGAGCTGTTATCCACCCATTCACAAGGATCCACGTAGGCAAAAGTGAAGCATGTTACTAAAGCTTCAGCTCTGGAACTCGACTTACACACTGAGTTCTGCAAATAGTTCTCAAACATACAAAGTTATTTTACCTGCTTCGTGAAGTTACGATTCAGAAATGAGCCTAGGAAAGTTGCCTTCTTTGCCTGTCAGACTTTCCTCAGTTTCACAGTAAGAGTCACTTCTGCTCCCCTCCAACAACAGCTTAATATTCCTGAGGTATCTTCACATATGTTACAAGAACTCAAAATGACCTACTAAGATTAAAGCCACACAGGCTTCTCACCTGCAGGAGCCAAAACCCAGTTCTGAACTCCCTCACCAAACATGCCAAGCAAGTAACGTAGCTGCTCCTGGGCATAAAGGTCAGGCCACATGCATGCGCTAAAGGAGCACCTATTTCCCTTCCCTCCACACCTACTCTTTTCTTAACTGAACGTCACAAGGATGGCTTGACCTCTAAACACAGGATTGTCCGAGATGAGGACGGAAGCGAGGAGAGCATCCTGATGCCAGTTTCAGGGGAGAGCAGCTGGGTGGCCCCACTTTAAGTCTCCACATTTGCCAGCAATAGTCTTGTTTTTCACTAATGCCCAGATGAACCCTTCTCCTCTGTTACCGACAGTAACTAGTAATTTGCACCCACGTGCAAATCTGCAACTAGATATAGATGTTCTGCTACATTTTGGTAAGTCTTTGCAAGGGGATGCACTGCATGTTTATATAATTAAATAGTAGTGTTTCACATTTATTTTCTACAGCTATCATTAAAAAGGTTGCTGACATTTATGTTAGATCATGTAATCAACTGGGTCAAGGCGCACTGAAGGGAAGTCAGAATGCTGCAAGAAACATTAGAAATAATTTCATTTTTAAGTCTTATTGAAATGGAAGTATTAACTACAAGTAAACAGATTAGTTCTGGCTACCATGGGTCAGACTGCCAAACTAACTGCAACAATTACCGGCATTTCCCTAGAATCGGCACGGGGCTGTGATGGAAGGTCATCAAGAAATCTGGACAAGGCTCCGCACCAGAGGGCGGCGGGCACAGAGTGGGCTCCCTGGGGACACAACACCCATGTCTCAAGAAGCATCTGGATAAAGCTCTCCTGTGGTCTGGATTTCACATGTTCCTGCACAGAGCCAGGAGCCGGAGTCCATGACCCTTAGTGGTCCCTTCGAACTCCAGATATTCTGATTCTAATCAGGCTGAGCATGAGCAAATACACTACTAAATGGCTATCAGCCATTAAGCCTCCGAATGCTTTGAGAAATCTAACACTATTATCCCTCTGTGCTTTCTATCAATTAATAATTCCAGAAGATTTTCCATTTTGTTCCACCTCTTATTTCCTGAATTTTGGAAGAGCTATTAAAAATAAGAAAAACATCAACTGATAGATTTTCAGAGGAAAGAGGAAAGCCTTTTCTGCCCAGCTGAACTTTGTGTGCATCAACTTCCTGAATTCCTATTCCTTATGGTTAAGAAATTGCTAGTTATGTTATTTTAAATAATACACTAAACCTGAAATTTGTAAGCATTCAATTGACCTCAAGTCAGAGATGCATTGTTTAGACCATTTAAGCAGTGCCATGTTAATAGGGTTCGGTGATATAGCAATAACTTTAATAGAGTACATTAACAATTTAAAGCAAACTGAGTACTTACCTTGGTCCCCCCACCCCCCCCCAAAAAAAAATTAGAAGACCTAGAATTTGTGAAAAAATGACTTAAGCCCCAGACAAAAACCCCAAGTACTGAACCAATCTGGAGTGAATGCCATTCAACTAATAATTCTGCCCATTGCAGGAGGTATGTTATGTCTGATTTTTAATTATGCTTTATGTAAATATCCCCAGAGGCTTATGCAATAGGTAGAGGCTTAAGTAAGGCAAGCTGGAGGAGGCAGGCGACTTACTCTGGAGAGAGAGACCAAGATGCAGGCTGGCTTCATGGCTGAGGGCCAGTGAGCTCTGGTTGCCATTGGGTGGCTGAGCCCTGAGGAGCACACCGGGGCACTTGCTGCACCTATACACTCATCCCCAAAGGCCGTGTACTGAACAAGGCTCTGAGATCATTCAGAACGTTTGTCAGCACAGCTGGCTTCCCATACTTGATTCACAACAGATCAGCAAACCACACAATCTTGCAAGCACTAACACTGCCGTATTTATCACTTGCTTCAGCTCCACTTGTCTATGGCCCAGTTTTCTTCCAAGACACAGTTTGGTAAAACTCTGCAGGCTCTGCAGCCGGAAGTCCTCCATGACTGAGGACCCCGTGGATTCCACATACGTGCACTATTAATCACTGCCCTGACAGCATGCCTTCACCCTGACCTACAGGCTCCGCAACCAGTATCACAAAGCCTGCTTTGCACTCATGCCTTTGGCACCACTCTTAAGTGCCAGCAGAACTCACAAGGCCTGGTAAGAGTACACTCAAAGATGCATCAAAATTTCACTCCAAGTGAGCAGCCAGCTGCATCCAAATCCTAAACCATGCCCCAAGCACCGAGGCCAGAGCCACTCTGCCACTCAGAACACAACTCTGGCTGAAAGTCTCTCCAAGCACCAAGAGAACCACGGCTTCCCTTCTATTTTACACAGGAACAGCAGAAAGCCTCCTGGCCTCCTCTTCTCATGGCCAAAGGCATGCTTCAGCTTGCAATTCTTACTGTTTGCATGTGATAATTTTAACTGGTAATTCTAGAAAATACTCCATTTGAATTTCATCTTCCAGACCTCTCACAGCCCAGTTGCACAGCACCCAGCCCAGACTCTGTTTTCCTGAGCAGCTGAAGCAGCTCCCTGCTGCAAGCAGGCACTGAGCTGGGACACCAGAAAGCTCCATTCTTCCTCCCCATTTTGCAACATATGATAAACACAGCACCCACTCCTCATGTGGCTTCACCTGTAAAAACGGGACAGCACTCCCACCAAAACTACCTGAACACCCAATGTAAGAAACACAACGCATCTTCTGAAGAGTTAAGCTAAAATCCATTATTGCTCTTTACCTTCTCTAGTTAAAAACCTCATTATGTTCTTCCTGAAATTCTCTGATGACTTTTTTTTACTTGATCTGCCATTTTAACTAAATCTAATTACTTTACACTCAGACTAATACACAGAAACAGAGAATCAAGTACCAATGCACAGACATGGCACAGCCTACAGAACACTGCACCATGATTTTCAAGGCTTCAAAAGTAAAGAGCACAGATTAAGGCCACATGGCAAACGTTCTCATTATTTATTTCATTCTCTTCTCATTCCCACTAATTTCACACAGTGGCAGCAGCTGAAGGCATACACCCAGATCAGTGACTCATTACACGAGACCACAGTCCAAACAGTCACTGGGTTTTCAAAGCAGTGCAACTCAAGAACTGCAGTGTTCCATCCCAATAGTTCTGTTGTCTTTAATTTGTTCAAAAACAAAACAACTGGGAGAAAGAAAAAAAAAAAAAAGGCAAAAAAAAAAAGGCAAAAAGTCAAAGCCCAAAAAAGCCCAAAAAAGCCCACAACACGTTGGCAACAGGTGCTTCTTGAGTTCTCACACTCACAGCAGAAAACTGAAAATTCACTTCTGGCCCTCAGGACTGTGTCCCATACCCCAGCAAGGCTGGACAGGCACAAGACACATTCTTCCCATTCACGTCCCTTCTCCACATTGCTCCCCACAGTCAGAGACACAAAACCCAAGAATCCCCCAAGCGAGTTCAGCCTCAGAGACTGGCCCAACTCCTCTAACTGCGCTCTAGAAATCTCCAAGTGTTTTAACTTCAACTTCATTTTGATAACACATTTCAAATAAATGCTCTTAAAGCTTGATGTAACTCAAAAGACCGAGTGCTTATGAACACCCCAGCAGCTCAATCTTCACACCTGAAGATGTGGGCTGAAACAGAATAGCAGAGCTCTACCATTTCCATCTTGAAAGGAAAGCCACATTGTTACATTGTCCTTTCCACAGCATTTTCCAGGTTCTGTAACTAGTGTTGCACTCTCAAGGATACATTAACATGTGAGCGAGCAGACACAAAAGACATCCCAGGCAGAGGAAACTCCTGAGTTACTTGTGTCCTATTGGCTCCCAGAAGGCCGACCACCTTCCCAAAAGAGGAAGACCTCTCAAAATGTAAACCTGTACCACCTCACACTCACAACACCAGACTGCTAAGGAACATTCTTCCCAAGTGAGTTTTATCTGCTTGACCATTAGATTTTGAGCATAGTTATGTATCCTGTGTCAACCCACAAGCAAGGCAGAAATGTGGGTCTGTGTCAGTCTAATCACTTTTTAATTCAAACTCGTCAGTTCAGACCTCAGCTGGGCTGGGCATAAGATGATCAATGGAAGGCAGAAAATTCAGACACACGAGGAAAGATGTAGGCTCCCCTCCTTCCATTTCCTCCAAAGAAACACGTGCACACACTTAAGTACCTGCTCCCAGCCCTCATATTGCACTGTCTATCATCTTCCTAATCCTGCAGAAACACACAGAGGCACAAAACACCAAAGCCACAACACACTTCCAAGTGATGGCCACTTTCCCCCAAAACCCACTAAAAGAACATTAAGTGCTACAGCAGTGGCTGAGATCCTAGCTCTTCTTTCTAGAAGACACAACAAAGGCAGTTAGATTCACCCCTTGGTGTGTGATGAGTGGGCAGCAGTCATGGATGAGGCCATCTCTCCCTAGGCCACACAAAGCCGTCCCAGATGCAAGCTTCGAGGGCCAACAATGCTCCAGTCGGGCTGGGATGGGGCTACAGTCCCTCCCACACACCTTCCCCTTGGAACCCTCCACAGTTATGGCAGATCAAAGGGAAACATCTTCATTACTCCATTCCATTTCTTCTGGAAAGAGGACGTCGGGTAAAGACTTCTACTCCACAGAACTGCATCTACCAGGAATTCAGCGGTCTGGGAGCCACAGACTCCTCCTCCAGAGCCCAGCGCGACAATACCGGGGGCTGGAGGCTTCATTCTGCTCCCGCAGAAGAGATGCCCTCTGCTCGCGGGAGAACCTCACCCACCGCCCGGAACGCGGCTCAAAGGGGGAACCGCTCCCAGAGCTCGGCCCGCGCCCACCCCCCGCACGCCGAGAGGAGGCCGCGGGCGCAGGCCCGGCCGCTCCGCTCCACCCCGGAGCCGAGCCCCTCTCCCCGGCCTCGGCGGAAGAACCCGTGCTCGTCGCCGGGACCCCGCCCCCGCGGCTCCGGTGCGGCCGCTCACGCCTCAGGCCGCGGGGAGGCCCGGCCGGGGGCGGGGAGGCCCGGCCGTGGAGAGCCGCCATGGAGAGCAGCCATTGAGAGCAGCCATGGAGAGCAGCCATTGAGAGCAGCCATGGACAGCCGCCATAGAGAGCCGCGGGCCGCGACCCCCGCGCCGGGCGGGGAGGCGGGGAGCAGCCGGGGCGGGCGGCGGCGGGAGGCCGGGCCTGTCAGGAAGCGGCGGCCGGGCTCGGCCGCGGATCGCTCACCTCGGACACCTCGTCCTCGTCGCTGCCGGAGCCGCCGCCCCCGCTCCGCAACACGGCGGCCGCCAGCTTGAAGTCGAGGGCGGCCTCGCCGGCCGCGGGCGCGCCGGGGCCTCCGGGACCGCCGGGCCCGGCCTCCCCGAAGAGGCGCACGGCCCGCAGCCCCAGCGGGGAGGGCCCGGCCGCGACGGGCGGCTCGGCGGCGGGCGGAGCGCGGGGAGCGACCGAGTCGATCTCCTCGTCACCGAGGGGGGCGGCGGTGCCGTCCGTGAGCATCGCGCTGATCCGGGGCCGCCGCCGCTCGCACAGCCCAGCCGTCTCCGTCCCTCACGGCACCGCAGCGGCGCCACTAACTTCTCACACCCTACCCGGCCGCGCCGCCGCACCGCCCACCCGCCGCGCTGCCCGCGCCCATTGGCCGGGGGCGCCCCACGGCCGCGAGCTATTGGTCCGGGCGGCCGCCGCTCCGAGTGACGTCACGCGTTCCCAGCATGCTGCCTTGAGAGCACACGCCGAGGCGGTTTGAGCCCCCTGCCCCGCCCCGCGCCCCTGGCTTCGCTTCCTGAACTTTCCGAGAGCCGATTGGCTGCTCGCAACGTCAGTCACGCGTCCCGCCGGAGTTTCGGGCGCCGATTGGTCCGCCGCGCTGTCACACAACGGCGCTACGAGAACGCGGGGCGCTGGTTGCTCGCAAGGCCCGTCGCTCACAACGCGCGTTGTCTGACGCCTTCCGATTGGCTGCTGCTCGACGCGGGCCCTCCCCTCCCCTTCCCCGCCCTCTGAAGGTTCCGTCAGCGCAGGAGCCGACGCCGCCCGTCCGCCTCGAGCGCTCATTGGCTCGCGGCGCTGTCCGTCAATGCGGGTAACGCGGCCGGGATTGTCCCGCCCCGCCGCGCGCAGGGAGGCCGCGATTGGCTCCGCGCGCTGCCACTCACGGCACCTGCCGCCCCGCCCGTGACGGCACCGCGCGGCCACGTGGCCCCTGTCAGTGCCCCCAGATGAGCGGGGCCGGCGCGGGGTGACCCCAGAAAGAGCCGAGAGCGCGGCACGGGGCACGAGCGACGTTTATTCAGATGCCGGTTACCCGCCATCAGCCGGGACGATCTTGCGATCCACCCGCCGAAATCCAGGACAAAATCCAGGCCGGGGCAGGAGCGAGGCTGGAGCCCGGGGCCCGGCTCGGAGCAGCGGATCTGGGCCCCGCTGCAGCGCGGACAGGCGGGCACGAAGCGGGCGGAGCGCGGCGGGCCGGGCCCAGGGCGCTGCTACAGCCCCAGTTGTGTCTCGGAGCTGCGGGTCTCTCGTCCCGCGCGATGCATCAGCTCACACTGCAGGAGAAGCGGGGCTGATGCTGGCCGTGCTCCTGGTGGCCCTGCAGCAGCCGAGCCCGCTGCATCCAGCCCTGCAGCTGCTCAGCCTGCAGCCGGGAATCACTGCGGTGTGCCGAGCCCTCGGCCCGGCTCTGCTGCTGTCCCTGCTCCCACAGCTGCTCCCCAGGTGCAAGAACCACGGCCTGGTGCCATTCCATCTGGATCTGGCACCTTGCACTGGGGCTTTTGGCTGTTCCTGCCTCTCCAGGCAGGCAGACGCTGCTGCCTGAGCTGCGTACCCCAGTCGGGTGCAGCCCCTGCACCGTGGAGTCCTTGGGGACAGCTGCAAACGAGCACAGCTCCCAGGATATCACCTACCTCTTCATCAGCGTAGCTTTCCTGCTCCTCCTGCTTCCTTTGCAGTTTCCCTTCTGCTTCCTTACTGCCTGCTGCAGGCATAATGTTGTCCAGCCAGCTCAGGTCATGCAGGGAAAAGATGCACTCAAGCGCCTTCCGGATCCCCACCAGGGCCAGCAGCTGGGGCCAGGACAGAGCATGTCAGCACTGTGCAATGCACAGGGCTCAGGCCAGGGGTCTGTCAGTGTGATGCTTTCCACATGAGTTCAGGTCAGTGGGTTTTAACCAGCCTGGTTACAAGAGACATCCTACCATCACTGGGAAAACAATGGCAGCTGCAGTGGACTTGATGACCCAGAGCACAGCCAGGCACAGCAGCTGGATGAAAGTGAAGAGATGCACCCGGCACAGTGGCACATGGCGGAGATAGAGGTGATCTGGCTGGTGCTTTGCAGGCATCAGAAGCAGCCGCACTCGGTCTGTGAACTGCAGGGAAAGGACAGCAGGCTTGTCAAACATGGCTCAGGGAAAGGACGCTTATACACTTCCAGTCAGCTGTCACCCCCCTCCCTGCTGTGACCACCCCATCTCTTAGCACAGAGGGATGCCACTGACTGCCCCTGGAGCAGGACAAGCCCTCTGCACTGCCACTCCATGCTGTTGCCAGTGCTGCTCATAAGATCTGTTGCAGGGGAGTTGATCTGTACAGTGCTACAGGACCTGGGGCTATGGCCACACTACCTCCCCAATCCAGAGGAGTTCTTTCCAAGCAGATGTTTAGGAAAAAAAAAGAAAAAAGAAAAAAGAAAAAGAAAAAAGAAAAAAGAGGTAGATATTTCTGGAGCATGGATTCTTCCTGCCCAGAGTTTAGCAGCAGTAGGGCAGAGGTGACAAATCAGAGCTGCTGCAGGGACATCCTGCAGCTGTGGGGAGCTGCTCTGAGCCATCCACCTGATCCACCAGCGCAGGAGTCACTCAAGTCCCCAGCAACCCAAACACCACTCCTTCCCTCTGCCTGATCAGAGGTCCAAATTCCAGGCACTGAGCCATGTTGCACGGTGTGAGCTGGTACTGAGTGAAGCCCTTCCTCTCTAAAACCCACACGTACCCCAATACAATCCAGAGGCATACTCTTTACAGCCCCACTCACCTGGATGCTGTTCAGAGCCACCACTCCCATGTGCAGAAAGACCCCATACAGCACCGGCATCGGGATATACTGCAAAACACCAGGGTGAGGCTTCAGCAGGGTGCAATTTGCACTCTCTAAGCTAAAACCAGTCTGTGTATATGGCTGCAATGTTAGTTCACTTTGAATAGCACGGTTTCATTTCATGTATTTTTGCTCATCTTATGGCTCCAAAGGCATTACAACTGGATGTGTTCCTGTCCATGATTGTAACTGATGCAAGGACATCACCATCTTCAGAGGGGACACCTGCTCGCCCCACTTTCTAGCACGTGCTAGGAGTAATCATGGCTGGAGATAAGCACCAAGGCACTTGGAGATGTGTCTTACAGCAATGGGATTTAAATAGTGGGGTGGCTGACAAAGCAAATGCAGGCTTTGCCCTCATAAGCCCTGTGCTCCAGACCCCTCACCAGCTCTGTTGCCTTTCTCTGGACATGCTCCAGGGTCTTGATGTCTTTCTTGTAGCGAGGGGCCTAACACTGAACACAGTACTTGGGCTGCAGCTTCACCACAGCTGAGTACACAGGGACGATCGCTTCAGTGCTCCTGCAGGCTGCACTATTTCTGACACAAGTCAGGATGCCACAGGCCTTCTTGGCCACCTGGGCACACTGCTGGCTCATGTTCAGCTGAGCATCAACCAACACTCCCAGGTCCATTTCTTCCACACAGCCTTCCAGCCACTCTGCCCCAAGCCTGCAGTGTTGCCTGGGGTTGTCATGGCCAAAGCACAGGACCCAGGAACGAATTCCCATACCTTGAGAATGGGTGCCAGGAAGACAGAGACTCCAGTCAGGATGAAGACCACCAGGCCGGTCAGCCTCTGCTCCCTGCAGGCAGCAGTGCAGGCATCATATGAGTGTTCAGGCTCTCCCAGGTACCCACAGCCCCCCATCAGCCTGCATGGGCAGCAGCCTGTCCCCTGGTGCCACTGCAGTGGCCATGGGAGGTGCAGGAGTCCCCCAGAGCAGGGGCTCCAGCCCAGATGCGGAGCAGCTCACAGTGTGGCAGAGCTCAGGCTGTACCTGATGCCCAGGAACTCGGGCTGCTCTCCTGGAGCTGAGGCGGTGCTCTCCTTCCTGAGGCTCTCCATGTGTGCCAGGGAGATGACAGTGGCCGACACATACCAAGGGAGGCCCATCACGGAGGTGACGATCATCAGGAGTGAGACACAAAGGAAGTCCAGGTGAAAGCCTGCCCCTTTCTGCAATGAGGGAAGCACTGAGGCTGGGAGTGAGCCATGGGCCACAGCAGCACTGGGAGGCCCTCCCAGCATGATGGGAATGGGACACTGTCACAGAGGACAGCAGGCCCTGGCTACTGCAAACCATCAGGGCAGGTGGTGGATGTGGTAGGAAGCCAAGAATGAGCCACATGGCAAGGCCAGGGAGTGGCATCTTGCCTGACAATGCTGTGAGCATTGCCCTTCAGCCCTGTGGAGCCACATCCAAGCCCCAGAGCTCACAGTGACACGCTGAACCATATGTCCTGGGCAGATGTGTTGCGGGAGCCCTGCCACGTCCTGCATATATCTGACAGCATTTGTAAATATCATAAACCTTCAGATGGAGTCAAAAACGCCCAAGGCCCAGCCTACAACCTGATATTTGCCATAATGCAGCCCAGCCCTGAGGATGTCTGCAGCCTGAAGTTCGCTTGTCCCAGCAGTGTCCTGTGCCCACTGTCCCCTACCAAGTCCTGTCCACAGCCCCTCCTGCAGTGGGTGATGGAGGTATGGTGGGGATGCCCACAGAGGGAGAAGCTCAGGGGCATCTCCAGAGCTGGTGGGAGGGCTGATACCCCCAACACAGCAAGTCCCACTGCCGCCTGCCTGGCAAGGGCCATGCCTCTCCAGGAGCCAACACACCAAGACACTGGCACTGCCAGTGCCAGCTCTTCCCTGGCTGCCCAGCCTGACCCAGGCTGGAGTTCACACAGGGTAGAACAGTGCTCCACATCTGCAGCTGGCACCCTGCTGGCACCACTCCACCCCTGAGCCCTGCTTACCTGCAGCTTGTACTCCTTGCGGTTAAGAATGACAGCTGTGATCTGCTGGTCCATGAAAATGAGGATGGTAACGAGAATGGCAGGCACCACAGATACCAGGCAGATCCACCAGGGGTTGGCTCCAAAGGGGAAGATGATCCAGCCCCTCATGGGATTTGTGGGCTGCAGAAGGCAGAAAGGTCATGCCAGCCAACGTGTGCCTACAGGGCCTGCAGTGCAGCAGAGTGAAGGGACCAGCCCACGGGCACAAAAGCTGGATCAACATGGACTCCTTTGGATGTTCCTTCCTTGGGAGCGTGACTCACCCAGCAGCTTGTAAGAACACCCACTGCAGCAGGGCTTACTCCTGGGCACCATGAGCTGGTGCTGGGAGCTGGGCACACCTAGAACAGCACATGCCCACCTGGGTAAGCTGCAGGGTCAGCATTTGAGTCGTGGGTGGAAGAGGGGATATTGCAGAGCCTGAGCAGGTAGCAGTGCATGTGGACTACGGCCCAGTTCATGCAGGAGGCTGAGCCTGATCCTTTGCTTTGCCAATCCCTCTCCACACCCAGGGTGGGGAGCCCAAGTCCAGGCTTGAGCTCACAACTCCTGCTCCAGCATGAGCTCTAGTGTAAGGTTGTCCTGCATGAGCAGGACCAGGCCAGGCCATTTACAGACCACAGGATTGTCTGTGGCCCAACCCCTTGTATGCAATGGGGCAGCAGCATAGGGCTAAATGGCTGCAGGGTAGCCATGCCAACAACTCCATGGTGTGTTTCCATGCAGACCATCTCAGACATTGATGGCAAAGACAGCAGCAGTGTGGGGCAGGTTCTGCAGAGGATGCAGGCCTGCTTACCAGCAAAGCTTGCAATGTCCAGCCTAGCAGCACAGTGGGATGTGGGGGAGGCTGGCCAGGGATCCAGGCACAGCCAGGCTGTTTGTGGGGAGAGGTGAGGAGGCAAACTCCCGGAGGCAGTGCACAGCAAATCCTACAGTCCTGAGCATGGCCAGGCTTGCCATCTAGCCTGAGTGAGCTTGGCATGTCAATGCTTGGAGCCCTGGCCAGCCCTCCTTGCATTGCACTGGGTCTGGCTGGGTTTGGGGCATGTAGGGTAGACAGCAGCCCTGCCAGGAAGCCTGCTTTCTCCTCTCTTCTCCAGGACCTCCACGATGGCTGAGACAATGCTGGAGACAGTTCACAAGCTGGGAAGATGAACTTGCTGCCTCCTGCTAGCAAGGGCAAGTCCTCACACACCCATAGTGTGTGTGGCAGGCACCCAGGCTGGTCAGGAGCAGGCAAGTTCAAGCACAGGCTCTGTTTTACAAATCCTCCTTTCTCCAGGCTGTGCTGGAGGCCACATGGAAGCCACAGCAGCCCCTGCCCTGATGGCTCAGCCCAGCCACACAAGCAGCATAAGGCTTGCTGCTGAGCCAGATGCTCTTTGGTAGTGCCCCCGGTCCCCCATCTGTTGGTCACCTTCAGCTCGCTGGGAACCAGGAGCTTGGGGGTCTCCAGGCCAAGGGCTGCATCGATGGCACAGAAGACGAGGATAGTCAGGATGATGGAGAAGTCACTCACCAGCTTCCGAAGCTGCAGTGCCACAGACAAGGAGGTTTTCACCCACGCTGGCCAGGGACCATTCCTGCAGCTCCCTGCAGCTGTGGCAGAGGGACCACCCACACAGCCCCAGAAACAGCTCAGGGTCAGCCCCAGCCAGGCAGCTGGGGGGCACTCACCCCCGTGGGGAAGTAGCGGCTGCTCTTGAAGCGCTTGAGCGTGGTGCAGCAGAGGAAGGTGCCTCCAAAGAGGAGGAAGGACAGAAGGGCAATGTCAGGCACATACTGGCAGCTGGTCCCCAGGAGGTGGCCTCCTCGGCTCAGGCACTGGGCCCTGCTCAGTGCGGCCAAGGCTGCAGAAGGCTGTGAGGATGTGGGAAGGGTGTAAGGGGGGAAAAGAGCCAGAGATGCGACACTGGAGCCAAAGGGCGAGTGTGAGTAGCCTGGTGCTCTGGGTCCCCTCCCAGGGGAAGGGTCGGTACCTGCTGCAGGGCTGTAGATGGAGGAGACAGCGTACTGTTGCTTGCTGAGGCGTTACCTGCAAGGTAATGGAGGGAGTCAGTGCCCCAGGAGCCACGGGGCTGCAGAGCTGGGCACCAAGAAGCCAGTGCTCTTGACCCCAGAATATTCCCAGCAGTCCCGAGCTGGCCTGGCTATCCAGGTGGGGCCATGTGGAACTCCTGAGGCATATGAATGACACCAGGCAGTGGGAGAGCCTGGCTTGTAGCTGGATGCTCTGGGCAGCACGAGGCCACGGCTGATACCTGGGAGCACCAGAGTCAAGGTTTCCAGGATGCATCCCTGGCCCAGCTCCTCACAGACCTTGCAAGGCTTCCTCACACCCTTCACAGTTCTTCACTGTTATCTCCTTGCTGCTGTGCTAAAATAGTCCTTATTCAGCAATTCCTACAGCCCATCTCCAGCAGTCCTGAGGTTGGTTGTAGTACCTGGGACCACCACCTCCTGCCATGCCCCACATCCTCCCCTGTGCCACTCTGAGAGAAGTGTGGAGGCAAATGCTCAGCAGGTAGTGCCAAGTCTGCTGTGCTGGGGCTTTGTCTCTGTGAAGGCGTAGCCCCATGAACACAGCCTGGCACTCGCTTGCCAGCACTGTGCAAGGACTTGGCCAAGGGGCCACACTGAGTGTGTGGGCAGGAGCTGTGGCAGACAGCTCACACTCACCTGGGCCAGACAAGTTGCAGGTGCAGCTGTACAAGGTCACATCATCAGCACGGTAGTGCCAGTTGATGGGGAAGGCTTCTGCCAGGCTCAGCATCTTCTTTAGAGAGTCATAGATGAAGATCAGGCTTATGAGGGCACAGAAGCCTTCCTCAGTGAAGCGGGTGAAGTACTGCACCAGGTGACTTGCTTCAGTGGCCACCAAAACCAAGCCAAAAAAGGCCACCCAGAGCCCAATCCAAAGGCGAAACTCCAGGTAGTCCAGACCATAGTCCCTAGTGGGGAGAGTGGCCCAGACCCTCACTATGGCTCTCAGCCATGTGAAGGCAGCCCATGCTCAGCCCAGAGATGGTGCAGCTGGGGGCTGCCACGTGGGGAGATGCCCTCACACAGTTCTTACTCGCTGAAGGAGAAGAGGAGACGCTCAAAGACCAGAACTGGGCCTGTGCTGCTCAGGATGGTCAGGGGTTGGCCAGAGAAGAGGCAGAAGATGGAGCCAGTGAAGGCGGTGCCCAGGAAGCTCTCCAGCACACCCTGCAATGCAGAGGGATGGGATGCCAGGACCAGGTGTGCAGTGGGGCGGGGGGGGGACAGTGCTCAGGTGCTGCCAGCCTGATGAAGCCAGTAGGACAGGTGCCGGGGAGACAGCCCCACGGGCAGGAGGAAGGGGACAGGTGTGCCTCTGCTGGCACAGTGGTTAAGAACGCAGCTTTGCAACACCAGAGGCTCGGGGTTCGAATCCCCCCTGTGGCGCAAGAATCCCGGGGGTTGGACTCGATGATCTCTAAGGTCCCTTCCAACCCGCACGAGACTGTGATACTGTGACTAAGGGCACGTGGGCCTGGCGCTGTCTGCAGGTGTGAGGTGAGTCTGCTCAGGGAGAACCTGCAGGTCCTTGCTCTGCTCCGAGCACTCAGAACTGTAGCCACAGCAAGGTGAAACAGGCAGCCTGGGGCTGCAGCTGCACGGCCTGTCACCCCCAACCACAGGTGATGTCAGTATGTCGAACTGAAGAAGGGAGGGAGGAGTCTGACAGATGTCTGAGGGGCCAGACACTGCTCCAGGGGTCACCTCAGCACTGCACACTTGAGCTGTCACCAAAACCAGCCCAACGTTGGGCCCAGGTCCTGACATGGCCCAGGCATAGAGCTGCACAAGCAGGGCTACACCAGGGGCTACAGCCCCCCGTAGCCTGCTGAGGGGTGTGCTTGGCACCCCAGCACACAGCCAGCCCTGCCTGTGCCTGCAGGTCATGCTCAGGGCAGCCACCTTCCTTCAGCCCCCTGCAGAACAGAGTGCAGGGTCCTAGCTGGACACCGCGGCCCTGGGCAGCTGGGCACCCCAAGTCACACTGACCTGCATGTTAGCCGTTGCATCCCCCAGCATGCCCCCAAAGGTGATGGCATTGGTGATCGTTGCCAGGTAGATGTAGAGAACTGCTGAGAGGCACTGGATGTGCATAGCATCAGAGAAATCACTGCGATACCAACGCGCCTTCCTTCGGATGTCTCGGATCAGCCCCCCAAAGAGCCTGCAGCAGCCCAGAGAGGAGAAGAGGCAGCAGGGCTCTGAGCACCCTCCAGCTGGCCATGGCCACCACCAGAGAGCAGAGTCCCCCCTTGGAATCATTGGCCAGTGCTGGTTGGAGGTGGTGGCCCTGGCAGTAGCAGTCTGCCCAGTGGAGCCAGGATTGATGTAGCAGGCCAGGCCTCACCCCGCTCCATCGCCCATCTGCATGCACTGACCTTCCTGTCCTCTCCAACTCCTCACTGGTATGCAGGTGGGCTGGGCGAGGCCTGTCCTTGGCAGCAGTTGTGTTCCCATTGCAGCGAGATTTCCACTCCCGCAGGTGCATGGAGATCCTGAGGCAGAGCCAGGGGAGCCTGAGCAGGTAGGCTGCAGACCAGAGCCCACGGGACATCAGTGCATCAAGGAGATGCTATCAGAGGACAGGGAGGATGGAAAGGGGACAGGGACAGGGCTGGAGAGATCTTATGTATTCCCTGGCAATGAGGTGGGGTGGGATGAGGACAAGATATCTCCACCATCTGGTAGACCAGCCCCTGAATCAACCCCATACGGACCACTTATGGAAGAGGAGCTGGGCAGAGCAGGAGGTGTCCTGCTGGAAGGTTCTGAGGTCCTGCATTCCCAGCAGCTCTTGCTTGAACACTGCATGGGGTGGTTTTGCCACTCCCTCACTGGCAAGAGCCAAATGGGACTGCAGAACTAACAGCACCAGGACCACAGCTGTGGTCTGCATCAGCTGGAGCTGTGAAGGGGCTTGGCCAGGAATACTTCACTGACAAAGGCTGGTTCCTAGGTAGCTTCATCCCCATTGAGACCCAGATTTCCTAAAGGTGCCTTCCAACCCAAACCATTCTGTGATTTCAACACCACAGGCTTGCAGCAGAGGTTTCCAGCTGGGACCCTCCACACAGCAAAGGCTGTGAATGCCCTCCCCCCAGGATACCTCTTGTCTGGGGACGACAGGCAGCGTGGAGGAGGAATTCGGTCACTGGGGTCCCATTTTCCAGGAGGAAGCACAGCCAGTTCATCCAGAAACTCGTCAAGCCCTGCAATGAGGTCTTCTTGGTGCTTAGCCTGCCAGGCAATCCTTTGGAAGAGCTGTGGTGAGATGCAGTGGATTAGCCACAAACCCCTGCATTCAGCTAATCAGAGCCTTTCTCCCAGTACGTAGACATCACTAAGGAAGGCACCCATCCAGCCCATTGCCAATGGATGTGCTTAGACCTTATAACTACCCGAATTCTTTGGTTTTTTGTTTTTTTGTTTTTTTTTTTTATCCTGGGCCAGGAAGGCTGCCAGCCCACCCTGTTCTTGGCCACCTCTGCTGCAGCCTGCAGAGAAGAGGAGACTTCGTGTCTTCAGTTCAGGCCCCATTCTGCTGCTGTATGCTCAGGACAGCTGCTGTGTTAAGCTCACCTCATCTGTCAGCAGTGTGGCCATAGCCCTTCCAATCTCGTAGTAGGCTTTCGCTTTGGCTTGGGGACCCAGTAGAATGAAAAGAAACCTGCAGACAAGACAGCAACCCATGAACACTGCAGAACCAGCAGCTTATCTCAGGGAGCTCCTTTTGAGGGCAGGAGCTGTGGTGCCAGGTGCTCTGCAGGCAGTCTGCTAAGTATATGGGGGGTGGGTGGGTTAGTCCGCACAAACTGGCTAGTGGTGGTGACTGTGTTAGGAAATAGTGTTCTGTAGCTGAGAATTTGCTCTATCAAGCTGTGTTATTGTACTCTTTATATCTGCTGTAGTTTCTGTGGAAATAAATAGGAGGCATCACTTTTGGAATGACCAACATACATGCATCAGGACTAGGGGAAAACTAGATAGTTAATATCCCAGAGATGGATCTGAGTGGGAGATCAGCCTCAAAATGCTGACTGTACATTGGAGTGGCGGGCAAAGGGGAATGGCTCTCAGGGCATGGAGCTGGGCAGGAACAAGCTCTCCTTCCATCCAATTTCAGCCCAGAGAGGATAAAAGGCCATTCAGAAAACACATGAAAAGCAGTTGCTGTCAGCCAAATAAAGACACTCAGCAAGACCCACACGGATCTGCCTCAACCCCAAAGCCGTACATTTTCCATTGAGGAGAGTGCAGGAAGTGAATGTTCTGCTCTGTGCATGCTCATCATGGGCGCTCTGGCCGGAGTGACCAGGAGGTGGCAATGTCCATCCTGATCCCTACCCCTCCTCAGGGTGATTCCTAAGGGAGTCCCCACTTCAGAGAGACACACTGAGGTTTTCTTGTTACAGCTTCGAATAATACCATGGAAAAACATCTGTTCTTGTTCCTCACCCTGGACGAGAGTTCTGGAAAGCACTCCCACAGGGCAGCTTGGCAAGAGAGAGAGAGGGGTCTATAAATCTACATCCCTTTCCAGCCTTATCACTGATGCTTCTCCTGAGGTGCTGCAGGATGCAGGAGGGGAGGCAATAAGTAGAGGTTCTGGGGTTGTGTGTAGGCTCTGTACATGTCTTTGGGTGTCTTGTACTTTGCTTTTACCAGGTAAGGTCTTTCTACTGATGCTGGGCCCTTATGGCTGTTCTGTGTTCCAAGGCACAGAGCTTAAGGGACGCCGGAGGCAGCAGGGACGCTGACAGCAGAGTGGGCTAGAAAGCCACTGGCTGTTCCAGTTACCTGCTGGGGAAGGCAACTTCAGTCAGCGAGCCAAGGGTCACTGCCTCTCTTAAGCGAATGAAGACAGGAAATGGCTTCTTCAGGAAGTCGACTTCCCCAACAAGAACACTGGCTACTTCAGCCCCTGGCAGGAGCTTCTTCTTAAATCGGTTTCTCAGCTGAAAAGACAAAAAGTCAGGTCCATGTGGGATGGCCAGCTGAGACCAAACTCCAGCTTCCAGCATCATCACCTACACCATGACCCCCCCACCACCACCACCTCCTCTGGGCCCTGTGGCCTGAGGGGACTCTGCCTCCCCCAGTGAGAACCCATCAGGGAGACTGTGTCCTGCAGCAACAGACACAGGTCCTGACCTGTAAAACCTTTCTGTGCCATCTGTGGACAGAGCTTTTCATCTCATTTAGGGCCTGAGACCAAGAAACTGATGCATTTCTTGGAAAAACTGTTTTTCCCACAGAGACCTGATCGGTCTACCCAGTTCCAGCCACCCTACCTGCTCCTTGAGAGGTGTTTCTGAGACCTGGGTTGTGGGCTCAGGACAGGATTTGGCCTTCCCTGCAGAGAAAAAGAACAAGCAGCAAAATACACACACAAGAAAAAGATCAGCACAGTACACATCCCAGGGGCAGCAGCAGCACGCCAGCTCCTGCCGTGGTGCCAGGCCTACCTCTGCAAGGAGTAAGGCTGAGCTCTGTGAGCACACGCAGCGGGGCCATGGTGGGTCGGTGCAGCGGCTGGCGCAGCAGCACATCTGCCAGGCAGTCCTGCAGCTCGGGCTCCCATACCTCAGGCTGAGCAGAGACTGCTTTTTCTGCAACACGGGGCAGTGCTGAGACCCAGCTCTGCCCGGCCATGGGGCTCTGCTGGGGAAAGCCCTCTTTGCTGGTGAATCCAGGTACTCCCTGGTCACTGCTTTGCCTAGTGAGCTCCTGGTGGGCTGGCTCCTGTCCCAGGAGCTTCCCATCCCATTTCTCTGCATTATCCACGTACCGATTATTTCCTTGAAGCTGTGGGCACCCAGATCCAGCAGCACCGTCCCCTCCTGCAGGCATGTCCTCAGCTCAAAGAGGCTGTGCAGGCGGAGTGCTGGAACGTGGGGTATGCTCCAGCGCTCCCCTCCATCTTCCACCTTCTCTTCAAATTTAATCCACCTGCCCAAGGAAAAGAAGCTCAATCAGGAGCAGGGGATGTCTGCTCTGGTGTCCTGTGCTCATCAGCAGGAGCGCAGATCCCTAAGCTTGGCTTGGGCACAGGGCCCTGCCGCCCCACAGGGCAGTGCTGGCCACTCCCCAGGGCAGTGCCCAGTGCAGCTCCCTGCCAGGCCTCAGGGCATTGCCTGGGACACAGCTGCACTGGGAGAGGAGGGTCGGGTGCTGGGGGAAGCCCCAGCATGCAGCACATGGCTCCAGACCTGCAGACCTCTGTGGCAGGCCCAGTGCTGTATGGGGACTGCCAGCACATATTCCCGTGTCCCTTCAAGCATCACCAGGGACAGCATGATGAGGTGGCATTTTCCAACCATGCTCCTGCCCCACACAAGAACTGGGATGGACCTGGCTCTGCTGTGCCCCTGCCCAGGATCCCATCACCCTCCCCATGCTCCACTTGTCCTCCTGGCTCTTGGCTCTGCCCCAAGGCTTCTTCTGACTCCTGCTGCCCTGAACACCTGAGCCATTTTCAGGCTCCACTTCTGTATCCCCACTGCAGCCCAGCTCCTGGACAAGCCTTTTCTACAGGCCACTCTTGCTTGCTCTGGAAAAGAAACCAAACAATCTCCCAGCGCTTCAAGGCACATGCTCTGGGATCATGGCCACAGGCCTCTCACACCTGCAGTGCCCCAGCTCTCCGAGGTGAGCGGTGCATCTCCTTTCCAACCAGTGGTTTGTGGGAAGGATGCATCCCCTGCCCTGAGGAAGAGCTGCCCAGGGCTGCTCACTGCTCGTAGTGCACACAGGCTTCACCTCTTACGCAAATGTCCTGCAGAGCACATCCTTCTGATCAGCTTTCCTGTGATGTCCTCTTTGCCCCTTTCCCACAGCACTGTGCTTTCAGTTCTGCACAGCCAGACAGCAAAGCACTCCCACCACTGGCTTTCTGCCATGGACTTGGAGAGGCAGTGAATGCAGAAGCAGAACTAAGAGAATACATGAATGCTGTTAGAAGACAGCGTGACCATTTGCACCCAGCCTGACACCATGCCCTCACAGGGGGTAAAAGCTTTCACATGAAATGAGTCACTCAGATTCAGGAAGAAGAGTTTCCTGGAAGGCACAGTGCTGGCAGTGGAGGCGGCAAAGCAAACGGAGCACTCCCACAGGGTAGGGCGCCCGTGGGACACCCCCCAAAGCAGAACGTTACAGGCCTTCCCTCTTGCTCCTGGTCTGCCACCAGGCCCTGCCCACTGCCCACTGCCTACCTAGCTGTCTCTCTCCATGCCAGGCCTGCTGCGGTGCTGAGCAGCTCATTGAGCTGGACGAACAGCAGTGGGGACTTTCGGTCCCCCGGCTCTTCCTGCTGCAGGATAGCACTGATGCGCTCAGCTGCTGAGGAGGTACTCGATGAGAAGATGCTATGGCTGATCATTGTGTGCAGGAGCTCAGAGCTGCCGGTTGCAGAGTTCCCCTGCCTGCACTGCGCAGCTGGAGCCGTGCCTGCTGTCCCAGGTGCTTTGGCTCTCATTGTGCAGAGCAGCCAGAAGCCATATGCACCACTGGGCACTTGCTTTCTGCAGCTGCCAGTACTCACAGCGCCTCACTCATCACACCCTTATAAAAGTTGTGAGCAAGTTCAAACTGGCCACACACCACCAGCCAGGAGCCAAACCCCAAACAGTGTTATCAAAACACAGTGACCAGCCCTGAAGGCCGTGGTGTTAGTGGTCCCGCTGCCCCATCTGCCTACCCGGGCAAAAGACTGGGGGATTCCAGCTCTGCCACCAGCTGCATCAAACTTGGGCTGGTGGGCATTGCAGCCCACCACTGCTCACATGGCTCGCTGCAGGGGACACGAGCATGATGCAGGCAGCTGCTGCCATCACTGTGTGACTATGGCAGAGAGGATGAGGTGTGACTGTCCCAGCTGAATGTCACACCCAGCACCTGCACCTGCCCCTGAGGCCAATCACAACCTGCTCTTGTGCTCTGGGAAGAAGTAGCATGGCCCCGAGCCCTCTTGAACCTCACAGACCTTTGGAGAGCACATGGCAAGGCTAAGAGCGGATCTCTGACAGCAGCATCAGTGCAAGAGATGGGAAGCGGAACATCCTGTGGCAGCAGTGCTGAGGCAGGGAGATGTGGCACGGTGTCCCTCCTTGCTGTCACTGGGCTGTGGGGATGTGTGACTGGGAGGGATGTGTCACCACTGAGGGAATCTGGAGTGGGGAAGGAGAGGACGACAGGAGACAGCCTGCATCCCCAGGGCAGGGAGGAACCCCTCTGACTGCCACCCTCAGCCCCACCAGCAGCCTGTAGCTGGCAGCCGGGGTGTCCTCAGCCAGAGAAAGGCTGAGAGCACCAAGTGAAGCCCACACCACCAGTCTGAGTGGGATGGTGGAGATGAGAGCACTGTGTTGCCACAACACATGGCTCTGCTTGCACAGGGTGCTTCACCACCAGGCTTTGCTACCTTCACTCTTTGCAAACAAACAGCCTCATTGTATAGAGTGTAAATACCACAACACACAGCACAAACATCCCAGCAAACACAGGCTGCTTGTACTGGAACCAGCCAGCCAGCCTGTGCAGCAGCCACTGATGGGAGCAGGGTGGCACGGAGCCAGGCACCAGTGTGGCAGACATCACGTTTCAGGACAGCACGGGTGGTCATAAATGTCGGCCCTTGTGTCAAAGGGGAGCACACTTGGTTGAAGTGTGCTGAGATATGCCTTGTAGAAACTGCAGCTCAGACTCAATGGGCTTGGAACTGAGAGTGAGGCTGGGACATGGCTCTGGTCCCCATAAGGCCCTGGGATGTGCCAGGCTGCCTGTGATGAGCAGGAGCTGCTCTCACACGTGGAAAACAAGTCCTGTGGGCAGCGACTGAGGGAGCCGGGGTTGTTCAGTCTGGAGGAGGATCAGGGACGACCCCATTGCTCCTTGCAGCTCCATGATAGGAGGCTGTAGCAAGGTGGGGACTGGCCTCTACTCCCAGGTAACAGTGACAGGATGGGAGGTGATGGCCTCATGTTGTGCCAGATGAGGGTCGGGTTGGGTGTTATTTATTCTCTGGAAGAATCGTAATGCACTGGCACAGGTTGTCCAGGGAGGTGGTGAAGTCATTGACCCTGGAGGTATTCCAGAAAGGTGTAGACATGGCATTGGGAACGTGGTTAGTGGGCATGGTGGGGATGAGCTGACGGCTGGATTTGGTGATCTCAGTGTCCTTTTCCAACCGTAATGCTTCTGTGATTCCATGTCTGCTCAGCCTTCCCTCTGCCCTTCCCAGGCTGCAGTGAAAGGTCAGACCACTTTTCCATGAGGCGCCCAGTCCCACCCTGATGAGATGGGGCCCCTCTTCATCAACCCTGTTTATCCCAAGACTACAGCCAGATCTGCCCCACGTGCCTGCCCTGCTCTGTGCCTGCATCCCACTGCTCCTCCCAGCCCTCAGCAGCTGAATGGGGGCACCCCACCAGGATCCTTCCTGCCACAAGGACAGAGAACGGGCCTACAGCTGGCACGGACATCTCTGTACCCTCGGCGCTGGGGCCGTGCCCCGGAGCTGCCGAGAGGAGTCAGGCGGAGCTGAAGGCTGCGATGGCCTCGGGAGGCCGCAGGAGGGAGCCCGGGGGGAATCGGCTGCCAGCAGGTTTCGCAGGGCGCTCCCGGGCGCGGCAGGGGCTGGGGCTGGGGCTGGGCACGGCTGACCCGGCGGTGGCCGTCACCCACTCGGATCCGCTCCGCCGGGCTCCCCGTCCAGCCATCCCACCCGCCTGCTGCGTGCCGCCCCGTCTATCCGCTCCCACTTTGCCCTTGGTTTAGTTTTGGCCCTTTTCTCCCTTTTCTCCGCCTGCCGCGGCTCGGCTGCCACGTCTCAGGGAGTGAGCGCTGCCCTCGGGGCTGGACTCGGTCACCCGAATCGTCCAGGAGCCTTTGCCGCCCCAGCTGCGCTCTGCGTACAGCCGCTCTGTTTGCTCTGCGATAACGGCGTTTTCCTAAGGAGTGTGCCGGGGTGCACAGCCGGGCAGGGTGCAGCTGCCTGCAGGGCTGTGGGGCCGCCTGGCGGGGGGGGCTGCTGGCAGCTGCACCCGGAATAGCACCTGCGAGCACTGCCGGGCCCAGCACGTGCCCCATTGGGCTGCGTGGGCCACCTGGAGCAAAAGCCACTTCCAGGGCACAGCGGCGCCTCTGCTGACCTCGGTGCTGCCTTTGCACCCTGCCAGGAAATGCAGATGCGCCTCAGCTGCACAAGGTTGTCCTAGAGGATTCTGGTGGCAGGAAATGGGCAGGAGAGAAAATCCCTTCCTGAGGAAGGGACATGACTGGGGGGGGGGGGGGGATTTGTGGGGGTACTGCAGGCACTGGAACTGTGCAGGTCAGCGGGGCAGGAGCTGCCATGTGGTGACACACTCACTTTGCCTGTGCTGCCTTTGTGCCAAATTCTTAAAGGCTGATGATGCCTGGAGGAGCCGGAAGGAAAAGCCATCCAGCAAACAATTGCAAAAGTCAGGTCTGAGCAAAGCTGAGGGTGTGAGCCAGGGGGTTACCAAATCCGGCAGTATTCCTTGGAGACAACAACAACAATCACAGGAATGTTTAATTATGCTGCTGCTGTGCTGTGCGGAACCGAAACTGGCATCAGGGTTTTGGGCCTGGGAATTTAAGCTGCCACCAGGAACAATGCAGGGCAGGCGGCCATGCTAAATGTAACCTGGAATGGTGCCTAGCCACTGCCCTTGCCCAGTGTTTGGCATCACCAGTATTTTCTGGTCTGTCACCTGGGATGAAAATTATGCCAAACACAACACAACCCAAAGTGGTTCCCAGGGTGGTAGAGGACACAGACTGCTGGAGCAATGGGGCCAGTAGCCAGGGCAACCTGCTGATGTGCCACATTCTTTGGGGAAGCCACAAGTCCACCTGGTTAATGGCCTCACAATCCAAGCACAGTGGTGGCTCCAGGACTTATCATGGAGTCACAGGGGGCTGAGGCTGGTGGGGACCTCTGGGCCCATCTGGCCCAGTCATGCCCCAGCAGAGTTATCCGGAGCAGGGTGTCCAGCACTGCATCCATTCAGCTTCAGAAATCTCCCAGGAGACACCACAGCATCTCCGGTCGCTGTGCCAGCACTCTGCCACTGCTGGAACAACAGTGTGGCTGGATGTTCAGAGGCAACTGCCTGTGTTGCA
Organism: Coturnix japonica; assembly: GCF_054131305.1. Taxonomy (NCBI): domain Eukaryota; kingdom Metazoa; phylum Chordata; class Aves; order Galliformes; family Phasianidae; genus Coturnix; species Coturnix japonica. The sequence goes on along the minus strand of NC_140680.1, from coordinate 14,516,072 downwards.
GCGTGTGCTCTTCGACTCCTGTTCAGGCACTGGGCATACTGAGAGGAGTCTGGCTCTGTGCTCTACATGTTCTCCCTTCAAGTATTTGTGGGCACTGATAAGGTCACCCCTGGGCCTCCTCTGAGCTGAACACTAGAGCTCCCTCAGCCTGTCCCATAGGAGAGGTGCTCCAGCCCCTTCAGCCTCTCCATGGCCCTTTGCATACTCTGTAGTTATGTCCTCTGACAAAAAGGACCTCCACTACCTCTGCAGGCTGCCGCACTGAGCTGCCTCCCGTCAGCATTGCTTGGTGACAGGGAAAAGAGACACACAGCTGAACCACAGAATCATGAAGGTTGGAAAAGGCCACTAAGATCACTGAGCTCAACCACAGGCCAGTCCCCCCCATGCCCACTGACCACGTCCCTCGGTGCCGTATCTCCACGTCTCTGGAATTCCTCCAGGGATGGTGACTGCTCCACCTCCCCGGGCAGCCTGTGCCAGTGCATCACCACATCTTCTGCAAATAAATGTTTCCTAATATCCAACCTGAACGTTCTCTGGTGTGATACCAGGCCGTCACCTCTCGTCCTATCGCTAGTGCTCTGATGGTTTCAGCCTCAGTACCAGTGCCAGTGAGGAGGTATCAGCTCGGAGCCATTGTATTCTGTTTCCAACACCTCTCGGGTGGTGCTTAGGGGAGCCTCGCTCCTCTCCAGCCCACTTTTCACGGTAGCATTAGGCTCCAAAGAGCATCCTGCGGCTCCTCGCAAAGCAGCGAACGCGCCCCGACGGAGGCGGCCCCGCGGAGCCCCGGGGAAGCCCTTCCTGGCGAGGGCCGGCCCCCAGCCCCGCCCAGCCCCTTTCTACCCTCGGCGGGGCCGTGCGGGTGAAGAGTCGCTGCGGAGCGGAGCTGAGTCGAGCGGCTGCCGGGACGCTGCGCCCGGTCATGGATGGGCGGGCGGTGCTGATCCACGCGCTGCTGGCGGCAGGTGCGGAGCTGGGGGTCCGGGGTGCGGGCACGGGGTGCGGTGCGTTCGGTCTCATCGCATCCCACCTCACCGCGCCTCGTTCTCCGCAGTGTGTTCGGCGGCAGTCGGAGGGTTCGGCCGCGACGGTCCGCACGGCGAGGCGCTACACAACGAGGTGCTGCTCCATGAGGGCGCCGGCGCGGCGTCGGTCCCGGCCACGGCCCCGCTGCTGGGGACTATCGCGGAGAAGGAGGGCGGCGGAGCGGCCTCGGGGGACGCGCTGAGCGATCTGCCCAGAGGTACGTGTGGGCGGGGGGGGACTTTGGTTTGGGGGAAACCCGGGGGTCCCAGCGGAGCAGCCGGCGGGGCTGGGGTGCGGCGGCGGGTCTCGGCCGGAGCGGGGAGCAGCTCCGGGGGACGCTCGGGGCTGCGCGTCGGGCTCCGGCCCCTTTTGCTCCGCGCCGAAGGTCTCGAGCGCTCGCGGGTGAAACGAGCGACAGCCCGAGTTCGGCTGGAGAGGGGAGAGCCGTGCTGGGGCGGCCCCGGGTCCATGGCGCTTTCCCGAGCGCGACCCTACCGGTGGGGGGGGATCGCCGTGACTCACCGCCGCCCACACGCGGCTGCTTTTTATGCCTCGGGTTCGTCAGCGCGGAGTCTCGGCCGAGGTGCCGGTGGCGCCGCCCGGCTGTAGAGCGCTCCGCGCGGCGGCGTTCGGCTCCTCTGCCCTGGACGGAGGGTGGGGGGCGTCCCGGGGGCTGCGTGGGGACGGGGGACCCGTGTCTGCTCGGCCCCGCTCTCGGTAACCCGGCACCTGGCGGAGGTGCTCGGCCCCTCGGGAGTCCCCCTCGCATCCCTCCACCCTGCTCCCTCCTCGTCTGCTCTTTGCCCACTACCGCCGAGTGCAAGCTCCCTCAGTGCCTCAAACGGAGCTAAGGACAAATAAGTCTGTCCAGTGTTGAAGTCTCCTTCCTTTCCCTTGCTGCGGCCCCCCAGGATCCAAAGCACGAAGGATGCTGTTGGTATCCCCCTACCTGCTTGGGCCAGGGCAGTTTTCCCACTTCTGACTTTCAACACGGGGCAGAGCCGTGGGATGTGGGTTGATGACAGCAGAGGTTCTCAGTGGGGTGCCTGGGGGTGAGAGGACAACCCTTGCCCTAGGAGAGCCGCCTGTAGCCTCGTACGTCATTTGTGCTCGGGGGGATTCTCCAAGCCCCAGTTTACTGGTGTATCGGTTTCCTTCTTCATCCTTGAAGGAGGTTGAAGTTGCGCAACGACTTCCTAGACTTGCAGATGGAGTTGTGCAGCACGAGAGGCTCACGCGTGGCAGGGAGGAGCTTGCTGAGGGCTCGCTTTGTGAGGGAGCTGCTGGGCAGGAGTTTGGAACTAGCCGGGTTTGATGTGCTGCCTGTTCCCCAGTGTCCCCTCCTCAGCTGGTGCCTTGCTCAGCTCCTGTTCCCACAGTGTTGCTGCAGTTACTGAGCACTGTGCTCAGGGAGAGCTGAGCAGTCCCTATCTAAGCAGTGAGTGCCCTCTGCTATCGGCACCCTGCGAGGCTGAGTGGAAGAAGGGCTTACTTCTGGCACCTGCTTATCGTAAGTTATTCTAGTATGTTGCTGGTTTTGTTCCGTGTCTGTAGGGAGCGTGCAAGGAACTTGGTGCTCCAGTTCCCACCAGCCTGTCCGGGAGCTGGCCTTGGACCAAACCCCACCAGCTTATGTCCTGCAATTAAAGAATCCCTCTGCAATTCATGGGAATGCTTCCTTTACCATCTGCTTGGTTTTGCAAAACCAAAAATTGACCTGGGTTTGCCCTTTTAATCCTGCTCTTGTCCTGTGTGCAAGCATTCTTGTAACCACAGGAAGGAGCATCCCTCAGGGCCATGAATGGACTCTTACAAAAGACTGGGGAAATAAAAGCCAGATAAAAGCACAATTAGCAATTTTGTTTTGTGTTCAGTGGAAACTGGTGGGCATAATGGCAACATTTGAGATACATAAAGCTCTGTTTTTTGCCCAGTTTCTTGATTACTCGCTCCTTTATTTCCTTTAGAATTACTTGTATGAATCAGAAAGGCCATGATATTTGTGAAAATCTGGGAAGATGGAAAAACGTCTGCTTGGGGGCAGACAACAAAGGGCTGCGTAAATGCCAGGGTTGAGTTGGCTGCAGCCACCGGGGCTGTGCTGCTTTGCCTTGCCTTTAAATGGCAAATTGAGGTGATAAATGTTCTCTCCTTTTGAATTTGTTTTTCAGTTGCTTTCTTGTCAAAGCCTCAAGGCCCAGTCACTCCCAAGAAGAAGGGGAATGGGAATAAAAGAAGAAAAGGAAAAGGCTTGGGGAAGAAGAGAGACCCGTGCCTGCGGAAGTACAAGGATTTCTGCATTCATGGTGAATGCAAGTACATCAGAGAGCTGGGTGCTCCATCCTGCATGTGAGTGAGTGCCGCATGCCGGGAAAGCCTTGTCATTGTTCCTTGAATTCTCCAGGCAGTGCAAAGGAAGAGCATAGGGGATATTTTTAGTGCTTGTTCCCCATTTGTGCACAGATCGCTCTGACTCAGTGTCCTCTCTGCACACTGCAGCTGGAAGAGCACTGAGAAACTTCAGCCAGGATTTGCTCCTTCGAGCAAACTTGGCTTTTGCCAAAACCCATCTGGCCTTAGGGCAGAGGCTCCGGCACCCCCTGCCTGCAGGGTGTCAGTTTGTGAGCTCCTCCTGAGCTTGGCAGCGGCTGTGGAGTTTGGAGGAGGTGAAATTGCTGTGGGGCCAAGGTGCTGGCAGAGCTGACTTTCCTTCAGCTGTAGTTGGGTCCAGAGAGCTCACTGTGCACGTGAGCAGGCAGGATGGAGACAGCTTCTTGGGGGACACTCTGACAAAGCTGTGTGCTAGTAGTCCTCTGGCCCTGAGGGGTGGGACTGTGTCTGTGCAATGGTCTCTGCATTTCCTCTCACACCCTCTATGGATGCAGGTAGAGAGCAGGAATTGGAGGAGACAAGCAGAGAGGAGGAATAGTTTGCTCACTGCTTGGGCACCTGGACCCAGTACTGCTGCCTCAAGAAGTGACCAAGGGTGTGTGCCTGATCCCTGCTGACGTGGGCAGAGGTTGAGCTGGTGGATGTAAGAGGCTTTGTTCTTTGCTATCAATCCCCTGAGCCACCCAGCCCAGAGCCCAGGGAAGATAATAGCTCCCTGGCTTACAGTGCCCAGAAGCTCTCACTCCTGATGGTTTGTAGGGATCAGGGCCTGCACAGCTCTGTGAACTGCTTAGATTTCTGTACCTGGAGAACGTCACAAAGTTGCTGGGCTCTTCAACAGGGCTCTTGAGACTTCTCCAGGATCAGCTGGGGCTCATGTCCCGCTGTGAGGCTGGTGGCAGCACCAGCACACATAGGGCTGGGACAGACACATCCCCTTCCTAGCAGGTGTTCCCTTGGTTCCAGAGGCCAAAGGGGGACATCTGGGTACATGCAGATGTTGGGGTATTCCATCCTTGGTGCTGGCATCAGCCCACCTCTGGGTTGTCCTTAGGGAAAACAGCCCCATTCCTTCTGTAACGAGGCCTCGTGTCTGTGACTGGTGTCAGATTATGGCTGCTTGCCTGGCCACTGCTCTTGGTGGCTGGAGCACACAGCTCACAGCTGGCTCCAGTTGTGCTAACTCTGTCTCGTGGTCTTCTCAACATTTGTTCCCTCTGACAGATCCTATGGCTGGGGCTGGGTGCTGCCAGGTTGGGTGCTGGGGCACAGTGCCCAGCTCTTCTGCATGGGTGGAATTGTTGGCATGCAGTGGTGTTAGAGTGGCCCTGATGTTGTGCCCCAGGCAGCAGAGCTGGATGTAGGGAGGGGCTGATGTTTCTGCTTGGCTCTGCACAGTGTTGGTGGTGCTGAGTGCATCCAGCTGGTCACGCTGGCATGCCTTAGCTCACAGGGAGGGCTTGGGTGGCTGCCCCACAGCTCTGACGAGCATCATTATTTCTGGTATGTGAGTAACCTCCCACCTGCCTGTTGGCTAAGAGCAGGGGAAACCCTGCCCCAAGCAAAACACTGAGCCTTAGGCCTTCCTCTCCCACAAGCAGCAGCCTGCCTCACACTGAAGGGTGAGAGAAGGGCCCCACAGCAAGGGAGAAAAACTGTCACAGAAACTGGGACAGGGCAAGTGTCCCAGGTCAACACAGCCCACTGCTGCATGCCCCAGGAACCTGCTCATGGCAGCCTGCTGGGCTCTCCTGTGTCCCTGCTGTCTGTTCCCCTGAAACTTAAACTGGCCTTTCTGGGAGTCTTCATGTGATGCTTGGGATATGGATGCAGAGGAAGCAGAATTTCCAGTATCAGGAGGCAGTGGTACCACCAGACCTGAAAGCTCAGGGTAGGGACTGTGGGTAATGGGCAGGGCTGCTGGCCAGGGCTGAGCAGAGGCAGCTTTCTTTGTGTGTAGGTGTAAGGGACACAACATCCCACTGCTCGGCCACCATCATCCTTAAAATTTGTTCTTTTCCCCCAGATGCCAGCCAGGATATCACGGAGAGCGATGTCATGGCCTCTTGCTGCCTGTAGAACATCCCCTGAGCACGTATGATCACACCACAGCACTTGCTGTTGTTGCCGTGGTCCTGTCCTCGCTGTGCCTAATCATCATCACAGCCTTGCTGATGTTCAGGTGGGTGGAATGGGGCTGTGCTGCTGGAACCGTGTCCCCTGGAAGGCTGCATGTGGGAGCAGTTGGGGATGGCTGCTCTGTGCTCTGAGCATCTCTTCTTGGCCTCACAGGTGTCACAAGAGGGGTGTCTACGATGTAGAAAATGAAGAAAAAATAAAGCTGGGCATCACTGTGAATCACTGAGGATGCCAGGTGCTGGCAAGGTGAGCCCTTGCTGGGTGTGGGGCTATGGGGTACTGCTGCATGCTGTTGGCTCTGCTTGTTTGGCTGGCTGGGGCTATTGTGTGATCCTGTGCCAGAGCGAGGCATGAGCTGGATGAGCCTGGCCTGAGAGCCCAGGCTGTCTTGCTTGGGCCCAGCCACCTTTGCTTCCCATTCACACTCATTTCCTTTGATATTCCTGACCCCCCATTATCTAAAATGGAGTTACAGTAAAGAAGGGGACAGTCTCTTTAGCAGTGTCCGTGATGACAGAACAAGGGAAAATGGCTTCAAGTTCAGGGAGGGGAGATATAGGTTAGATACAAGGAAAAAGTATTTTACAGTGAGGGTGGTGAGGCACTGGAGCAGGTTGCTCAGTTACATGGTTGATGCCCTGTCCATGGAGACTTTCAAGGTGAGGCTGGATCAGGCGCTGGGCAACGTGATGGAGCTGTGGATGTCCCTGTGCATTGCAGGGCAGCTGGACCAGGTGGCCTTCAGAAGTTCCTTCCAACTCTAAGGATTCTATGATTCTATTGCCACCTTCTTTACGTCCTTCCTTGGGCCTGTTGCTGCATAGTTTGGTGACATTTGGCAGCAGTGAAACTGTTTTCCCTGCCCTCCCCACTGTCTCCTCCGCAATTTGTTCTGTACCCTCTGTCTGATCTACTGAGTCATTTCCCCTCCTTAGATATTTCCTCTATTTATATACATATATAAAAAGCTTCCTTTTCCCTCCCACTTGTTCTTTGCTCATTACTTACTGCAACGTAACGCCTTGCAGCTGGGCATGGGAGTGCCCCATGCTGTTTCTCCATCACTGTGGCTGGGTGTGCTCCTCCCAGCAGCGGTCACTGGGTGCTGGGGTGCTGCCAGCCTGCCTCAGCTCTGCTCCAAATCCTACTTTTTAGACGATGCACTAGCTGCATAGCCAGGCTCTTACCATTCCCTTGATCCTCTGTTTCAGGGCTCGGCACTGATGCAGTTCTACCTCCTGGAAGATGTGAGCCATGGAGCCAGCACTGTCCCTGGGACCCTGAAGTGCAGCAGGATGAGGCTGCATCAGGGTTTACCTGGCAGCTGTGCCTCTGCAGGGAGCTTTGGTGGCCTCCAGATGGAGGGGGCTGGGAGCGATGCTCTCGTGCAAGCTCTGAGCCAAGCCGGCTGCATGGGACTCTCCAGCAGCTTGGGGCAGCCCCTGCAGTGTATGCAGGGGGACGAACTGTGAAAGGCTGGGAGAACAGGCTCGAGGCTTCCGTGGGCACAGGAGGGGTGGGAGGGTAACAGCTATTTAACAAGAGAATGTTCCTTTTAAATTATATATTTATTTTAGATAAATTGTACATAGTATTTATATTTATTGGAGGTCTGCCTCTGTACCCTTTGTGTAACTCAAGATGACCCTTGTGTGGGTCAGACCTCCTTTATTTTTTAAGTGCAATGTAATATTCTAATAAATAACTTTGTAACAAACACGTGAGTTGTTGATTTAAGAGATGTGGGTCAGGTCTCCAAAGGGTACAGATAACAACTTGCCCTTTATGGTGGGGTACTAAAACTACCCAGGAGCATCTGTGGAGCAGCGGCACAGATCTCAAGCCTGCTGGCCTTGGGGTGCAGCAGGGATAATCCTGCTGGGGTACTCTCTGGGGGGGGGAGGGTTATGGGGAGCTGGGGTGTGGTCTGCCCTGCTCCTTGCCCTGGAACCTGCAGCTGTGGCAGCCCCGCGTGTTCTTGTATCTCGGCTGGCTCATGAATGGATGCAATGCTTGGGTGAAGCAAAGCCACCTTGAGTTCAGCCACTGCAATCTAAATCCAGTGCCCAGCAGGGGCCTGGAGCAAGGCACTGAGCCCTGCCACCCAGCCTGCCTCCCTCGAGTGCTCCATCCCACCGCTGACACTCCTTGTGCCCCAGCACTGAGCCCTGCAACCTGCAGCACACCTCCTCCTCCACAAACACCGGCTGTTCTCCAGAGCAAGGCTCGTAGGCAGGCAGAATCTTTGGATTTAATTTAAAACCAAATCCAAACCAACACAGTGTGTTACAGCAGCCTGTTTGATAACCAAGTGTTGGTGCAGTGCAGTGCCACCATTGCTCACCTCACAGCCATGATCTGCATGGAGCAAAGAGCTGCAGCACTGCAGGAGCGGAGCTCGGCCTACGCTTCTGAGGGAGGCAGCCAAGGAGAAACCCCAAAGCTGCAGTGCTGCCTCCCTTTGGGAACAGCCACAGCCCCGCGGGTGGTTCCATTCCCCCCAGAGGAGCATTGGTGGGATGCTGTGAGGGCTGAGCACCTCCCCGATGAAGGCAGGCTGAGGGAGCCAGGCTTGTTCAGCCTAGAGAAGAGAAGGCTGTGGGGTGACATCATTGCAGCCTTCCAGCATTTAAAAGGGGATAATAAACAGGAGAGGAATCAGTTTTTTACTGGTGTGGACAGTGATAGGACAAGGGGGAACGGTTTTAAGCCCAAGGAGGGAAGGTTTAGGTTGGATGTTGGGGGAAGTTCTTCACACAGAGCGGGGAGGTGCTGGCACAGGCTGCACGGAGGGGCTGTGGATGCCCCATCCCTGGCTGTGTTCAAGGCCGGGCTGGATGGAGCCCTGTGCCATGTATCAGATATGGAGGTAGGTGGGCTGGAACGTGCTGCTCCTCGGCCCCCTCCCACCCCACCCCGCTCTAACCTCCATTCGGCCGCAGCCCGCTCCGCCCCGCCCTCCCACCGCCCCCACTGCGCAGGCGCCGAGCGTGGGGAAGATGGCGGCGCCCGTTGACTTGGAGCTGAAGAAGGTAACGGGTGTCCGGCTCCGTCCGACGGGTTTCTCGGGCCGCTGCTCCCCCTCCTCTCCCTCTTCCCCCTCCTCTCCCCGCAGTTTGGGCCGGCTCGGCCCGGCCGGGCGCCCCCCGCCCCTCTGCCCCCGGCCCGGCCGCAGCCGCTCGACGTGCCGCTCTGCCACCACAGGCCTTCACGGAGCTGCAGGCCAAGGTGATCGACACGCAGCAGAAGGTGAAGCTCGCCGACATCCAGATCGAGCAGCTCAGCAAGAGCAAGAAGCACGCGCACCTCACCGACACCGAGATCATGACGCTGGTGGACGAGACGCGCATGTACGAGGGCGTGGGCAGGATGTGAGTAGCGGCCGCACCGTCCCTGCAGAAGCGGTGGATGCTGGGCTCCACGAGGAGCATCGGGGGAGCATCAGTGTGCACCCGGAGTATCGGTGTGCACCCGGAGCATCGGTGTGCACCCGGAGCATCGGTGTGCACCCGGAGTATCGGTGTGCACCCGGAGCATCAGTGTGCACCCGGAGCATCGGTGTGCACCCGGAGTATCGGTGTGCACCCGGGCACGGTGCCCTGGGCATCACCAGCGAGTGTGTGTCGGGCTGGTGGTGTCCACGTGCCTCAGCGTTTGGAAGTGAGCACGAGGCTGATGCACACTCGAGGAGCCGCCTGCCCGCGCTGGGTGGTGTCTCACACCTCACACCTGCAGTGATGCACCTGGGTTATTCTGGCAGCGCAGCTCTGACTGCAGCAGCCTCATGAAGTGCAACACACAAACTGGGTTCCAGTCTGACGTGTGTGCTGACTCACTGTGCAGCGTGCTAACTTTCTGTGTGTGCTTTTTCTCTTCCATTGTGAACTGGGCAACAGTGATGATTACGCTTATTCAGGGATGATGTTTTATAGAAGGTTGAATCTGATTTGATTGCTGCCCACAGGGCGATTGCATCTCCCCGCTCCCAACTCTCCTTTGTGCTGCAGCAGACTTGTAGCTGGTTCAGCCTGCTGTTGCGGTGAGTTCCTGGGCCTGATTCATGTCATCACACAATCTGTTGGGTGAGTCTTAGGGAGCTGCGGGCTGGGAAGCCAGGACTGGTATGTGGACTGCGCTTCACTGGTAGTTGTCAGGTAAGACCAATGGGAAAATGAAGCTGTGCCTGGGTTCATCCTGGGCAGCCTGATCTAGTATTTGGCAGCCCTGCCTGCCGCAGAGAGTTGAAGCTCAGTGGTCTCTAGGTCCTTCCCAACTGAAGCTCAGTGGTCTCTAGGTCCTTCCCAACTGAAGCTCAGTGGTCTCTAGGTCCTTCCCAACTGAAGCTCAGTGGTCTCTAGGTCCTTCCCAACTGAAGCTCAGTGGTCTCTAGGTCCTTTCCAACTGAAGCTACTCTGTGATTTTGATGGGGGGGTGTGTAGTGTGACAGCCTTCTTTGGACCACTGTGGAATTACTCCTGTTAAGTTTTCCAAGCAGATGAACTTGGGTTTGTGTGGAGCTGCTGATGATGTTGAAAGGAGATAGAATTTGCAGATCTCTTGCAGGAGATAGCTGATATGACCCAGGCAGGCTGTAGGCTCATTGTTTTTGTCACAGAAAAGACAAACTAAGAGATTCTGGAAGCAACAATTTTTCTTCAAATTTTTTTTTATTTTTTTATCTTTAATCTTAAAGCAGGGTATACTTCTCCATTATGAAATAATTCCTCAAGATTCTTTGAAAGCATCAGTATATCAGCCTTCATTGTAAAATGTTGGTTGTGAATGAGATAATGTTTCTGTGCTAACTGAAAAGTACTGTCCTGCTTTCAACCCAGCTGCTGGAGTCCAGTCTTTTTGAGACTGTACTCTTGCTTACCTTCACGTGACCGGGCAGGTGGTTCAGACTCTGCTGTGCAGCACTTTGCTCCTCAGTGATGGTAGAAAAATACTATCTGCATGATATTAGTCTTCAAATGTTTGAAGTGTGAACTCTTTGCGGGTTCTGTTGTCCTAGTCACTATGCAAATTCAGGTTAAGAGTGCTCATGCTCTCCAAACTACTTATTCACTAATTTATTTTACTTTTATTTCCCCTTCCTTAGCTTGCTGCAGTGTTTCTGTGAGTTATGCCTGATTTGGCCATGGGGCTTAAGTCTGCCTTTCAAATTAGTAGTTCTATTTGGGTAGAACGAGCTATTCCAGGACTTTGTGAAAACGGAGTGTTTCAGGAATGTGATGGTGTGCTGTATCCTGGGAAGAAGTCTACCTAGTTCCATACTTCTGCGCTACTTGTAAAGAATTATGTGGTTCCTGCTCTGAGCCCAGAGCCTGCTTCCTGCCCAAGAGGCTTTCCCTGAGCCACTGGCAAATGTGAAAGCCCATTTGTTGTTCCTAAACATTTACTGTAGCTAATTTTGGTTTAACACAACCATTGTCAGTGCCACATAGTATGAGGTGATGAATTGCTGTGTACTGTACATATCTGTTTGACTAGGATATCATCTGAGTAGTGGCACCGTGCCAAATACATTTTCATTCTCTTACTTCATGCTCTTTGAAAGGCTTGTTATGTAGCCTGAGACAACTACCACTGTGGTGGACTCCTGCTTAAGCTATTTGTGAACTGATATCATCGTGCTGCTTTGAGAACTATGCCGAAAGCTTAAGCTTCAGAATTTTGTCTGAATGCTTCCAACCTTTCCCTTCACATTCCATTAAATAATGACCTGGGCCAGCTTCTTACTTACCAAAGGAAAACATCAGGGGTTTATGCTGGGCACAGTGAGGAGACCACTGCAGTTTTTCATGCCATGCCAAAATAGATGTTCCATTTTGTTTTGATGTTGCTTTATCATTAGTTTTCTCTCATTTGCTGTAGAAGTAAAAATCAAGCAAATGCTGTAGCACACCTTTATGCTTCAGGGTTTCTGTGAGTGTACTATTTCTACAGAGATGGCTGTGATAATGGAATTTTTTATTTTATTTTTTCAAAAGCAGCTCAGATTTTTTGGCAGAACCATATGTGAGTGAAAGCTGTGAGAGGATTCAAGGTTTTTGAGCATTTATTGGGTTTGAATGCACTCCCATTTTTAGTACGATTCTGAATTTTGCTTCTAAATAAGACATCACAGATAATTGTAAACTTTCCTAAAAGTTTTCCAATGGTGTATTTTTGGATGCAGCAGCAAGAGCAGATTTTTGTTTTGTTTTGCGCTGTGTGTGTGTGTGGTTCTCTGAGGACAGATCACTGCAGAACGTGGTAGCCAGCCTCTGCTTCCTGCTCAGGTTTCCAAAACTCACTAAGAATGGAAGGACAGGCAAGGCTTTGTATTTATGGTTTGGTTACTATGTATAGGTCGGCCTGTGAAATCCAAGTGGCCACTATTTCCCATTGCCTTAGGTAAGGCTTTGTGCAGGTTCAGTGCTGAACCCCAGCTGCTGAGTAGCTGGCAGGTGCTGTGATACTTAAATGGATCCCAGGACAAATGTGTTGCTGTCTGCCTCTGGCCAATATGTACATCATAAGTATGAAGCTCACTTATCTTAATATTGAAAAAGTGAAGGTTTAATTTTCCACATAAAGTCTGGTTTGTCCAGTGAAGTAGAAGAAAACAGTTTGTATCCTGCTGCTTGTGACTGGACCACTGTTTATACGTTGTGTTGAACAAGACAGTTGTTCATGTGGAACAAAAGGCTACAGGGCACCATAAGTTTAGTACAGAGACACAACAAGAACTGCTCCTGGGAGAAGAACTCCCTGAAAGCAGCCCTGTGGAAAGGGACTTGGAGGTTCTGGTGGGTGAGAAGCTGGATGTGAGGTTGAGGCAGCAGTGTGTACTTACAGCTGTGCTGCACCGTGCCTGGAGGTGCCTCAGGCCATGGACGGGCCCTGAGCTGGGGGGGCTGTCAGGCCCTCTCTGTCCCGCTGTTCTGCAGTGCTACGAAGCAAAGTCCTTAACTCAGAAATTCTGTAAATACCGTCTTGAATTTTTATTCCTGTTTTCTGCAGAACTATTTGCTGAATTGACAGAATGTTTCACCAGTTGGAGCTGGAGTCAGGGGGAGCGAAGGGGTGAAAGGCTTTCGGGGAAGGAATGATATTTCCAAAACAGCATTTCTGGACCAAAAAAAAAAAAAAAAAAGGCTGAATGTTAATATAAAAAAGTTTGTTCTAATAATTAGGAGGAAGCAGTGAGTGGAGTTGATCTTGTGCAAACTAATTTAAACGTAGCACCAGAAATATCCCTATGTGAATGTAATGCTTGAGCTCTTCTGACTGAAGCAGTTACCCTTATACCCACTTCTTTGGTACTTGTTGTATTGGTTTCTTTGATGTTCTGTTGTTTTTATAGTGGGATTCATGGCATTCAGGAGTGAAGGCTGTGTTATTCAAGAACCATGAGCTGATAGCTGGGTCTTCCTTCTCACTCCAGCATTTTGATGGTTTATCCTATTTCTGCCCATGTTTTCACTTCTGGTTTGGGTAGGCCAGGAAGAAAGAGGGAGATTATTTTCCCCTGCGTCTGGGGATGGATTTGCTTTTCAAGACAGATGCAGCTTGACTTTCTTGTTTTCCTGTGAAAGCTCTTCATGAAGAGATGCTACCAAGCAGAATAAATAAGTTTGCTTGTCAGAGTATGGCAGTATGTCCATGTCACTGATTTATTTACTAATACAAACCTCACCTTTCAGATCACTGAGGTTTTACCAGTAGAATTTTTTATTTTATTTTTTAATAGAAACATATTTAGGATTGGTTGACCAGGGTGCTTGTGTTCAAGCCAGCTTTTTGCTCGCTTCTATTTTTCTAGGTGCCCATTCATTTGATTGTTGTGTTTTGTTGCCTTGTTGTTTGTTGGTTTGCTGTGTTAATTGTTCTTTCTAAAAAAAAATTTTGTGAGATGTTCTTGAAGATACCGGATGTGTCAGAAATTGATCTGGACCTCCCATCATTGGAAGGAATTGCTTCTATTTTCTGCAGTTTGCAACTTTGACGGTTAGTGGAAAAAACACTTCAGAAAAATCTGTTTGAAATGCTGTACTAGTTTGAGCTTTTGCTTGACAAGCTACAGGGTATCATTGCTGCACAGCAAAACAAACAAACAAAAAATGACTATAAAACAAACTTAGAGGATAAAGTCACTAAACCAGGGTTGTAATGAGGGAAAACTATTGGTGAAGCTTTTCACCTCCATGAACTGCAGTCCGTCATGCTCGTGCTGTTTTTCATACACGTTTTGAATCTCAGATGTTCCCCATTCCTGTATAATGAGATGGAGATGGTTGCTTTTTTTTTTTTTTTTTTTTTTTTCCCCCTTTAATTCCACTTATCTCTCTTGAGCCTTCGAAAAGAATGGATGAAGTCCTTTACAAGCTGACCACAGTACTGGTTTGTTATTTTGGGTTGTGCTATATTTAATACACGCTCAGATATATTCCCAATTTCAGTTTTTTAAAAGAACCAAGTATGAACAATGGTATAATTCTACCATCTAGTTAAGTGTCTGGCAATGCAGAAACTGCTGCTTGCAAGCTGTGTTACTATCTTTGTGAGAGGTAATGTAATACGCTGTAGCTACTGACAGATCCCATCCTCCCCCCACCAAAAAAAAAAAAAAGAAAAAAAAAGAAAAAGCTGTCTGGGTGTGAATTCAGCCCAGGGACCGGGGCAGAAGCATCGACCTGCAGCAGGGTGACTGTGAGCGCTGGGCAGGCTGCAGCAGCTAAGAGGCAGCCAGTCTGGTGTTGCTCTTCTTTTCCTTTAGCTCCTTAAGGTAAATAGGTTTATGGCTTACCAGTGTTCAGCTGAGTAAAAGTTCCCCTTGTTGTGGCCTACATAAGACCGCTTTTGGCATGCCGCCCGTGCTGCTAATCCCCCTCCCCATGCTGCTGGGCTCGCATGGGTGCACCGCTCTGGGTGCAGTGGTAAAATGACACGTGAACTATAAATGGCTGCTTCTAGAATGTGTACATGTATAACACTCCCAATATAAGCTGCAGGGTTTGTTTTGCTGTAAGGTATGTGCTGCTTGGGGAAGGGGGGCAGTTACGCTGAGCTATATTGGGCGACCCAGTGAGATGGGGGGTTCTGAAGTAATGGCAAATAGAGGAAAAGCTGCAACCATTTCAACCCATGTGAGCTGCTGTGGGAGCTCTGCTTAAAGATTGTGATCTGGTGAATGGGAAATTCAAAATCAGACTTAAAATGCAAAACCCTTGGACGTGAAGGGTGGCAGCACAGAATATAATTACTCATAGTTTTCCTTTTTTGTTATTGCTTGCTTGTCTTGTTTGGTACTGGCTAACTCATGTAGGGTGGCTAACCTGGAATTTGCTGGGGTTTATCAGTGCCTGTTATAAGCTGCATGTTGTAGAATAAGGGATCGTTTGTTGAAACAGAAGCACACCCTGGGAGAGCAAAAGGGGACTTCTGGGTGAACAGCCGGCTCCTGTTCAGTCAAGCTAGATTGCTTGGGATCAGCTCATTGGAAGCCTGTATTCCATTGGCTTTGAGCAGAGCTTAATATGCATTAATCCCTTTCTGAGTATGCTCAGAGCTTGAACAGCAGTGCAAGTTCAGAATTAAAAAGCGTCTTTAAATAGATAAGGGCATGACTGGGCTTAGTCCAACTTTTCTCTTGGAGTAGTCTAATGAACATGCTTGGCTTCAAGGAGAACGGTATTATGTACAAACAACTGTGCTGTACATATTAGGTCCCTCTGGAAATACAGCATATATGGTAGGATATTACTATGACTTTGTACAAAGTTGACAATTTTCTGCATTAAACTTATGTTAAGAAAAAAAGAGTTTCCCAAATCCAAAGGGGACTTTAAAGCTGATGTTATAATCACCGTGTCTGTGTACTGGAAGCCGGAACGAGTGGATTTCTGGACCTACCATTAATTAAAATTGTATTGCAACTTTCCTACCTCTAAAAATGCCTCTCCAAAAACCCCACACCTGGACTGCCAGCTTCTGTCCTCCCTCAGAAACACCTGAACTGATACCCAAGCAGAGCAGAAGGGGAGAAGTGCTTGTCATTGGGCCAGGTGCCTGCCTCCAGGAGTTCCAGACATGCGACCTCAGTCAGCTTTTGCTTTCAAGTAATTGGAAATGTTGTTAATGGAAAACCTTTGCCATGAACATCACTGTTACTCCACCTTTAATAACTTCAGTATGTTCTATGTCATAGTGAAGGCTGGTGTGTGCTGAACAAACATCTCCATAACCTCATTCATTAACAGATGAATATTTCAGTATCTAATACTGTGTTTTAAAGTTGAGTAAACAGTACATTTTGGTGCAAACAAACTGAGTTATGGAATTACTTACATAGTATGAACATCACTTGGTGGGTGTGTACATGTCGCAGATGAAGTTAACAGCATCAGTGAACAGTGTAACTGGAGCCTGATGACCATTTTGGCCAGGGTATGAGTGAGTCCTATGTAAATAGTGACCAAGTGGGACATGAGATCTAGAAATTCAAATTTGGAAGAAAAGATCTCTTCAGAAGGAAGCAACCAACTAACCCTGTAGTATTATAAATCACTTGCTCTGCCTTAGGGAAACAAAAAACCCGATGTGGAGCTAGCAGAGGAAAAGAATAGAATCAATTGGGAATATTTAAAGTGAGGTTTCTCTTTCAGTTCCCTTATGCTCTATTTTTGTTCCTCACATTGCTCTTTAAGAACCAGCAGTCGCTGGGATGCCAGGCCACGTAGATGCTGCTGGTTCAAAAATACTTGGCTGCGTTCTAGAGCTGTTCTTGTTGGCATCTCAGAGCTGGCTGAGCATTGCTGTCCTCAAGGACCCCAGTCCTCTGTCACTTTCTCTTGTAATTTTGTATATGTAAGTACTGGGTAATCTGGTAAGCATTTGGAATAGGGCATATTTGCTCTGGTGTTACTTGCTGTTCCCTTTTAAATGAGTGAGCAAATAAGGCTGAGAAAATGTGTCTGTTTTGAGACAGAGCATAGAATGGCTTGGGTTGGAAGGGCCTCCATCAGTTTCCAACTCCTGTGCTATGCATGGGGTTGCCAACCACCAGAGCAGGCTGCCTAGGGCCCCTTCCTGCAGCAGGGCATTTCTGGTAATTTTTTAGTAGCAAAAAAGCTCCCATGGCTTTCGGGTTTGCAGCTTCAGCTTTGAGAATGTGGCCTTGGACAGATGTGGGGCAGTACCTGTGATCATTATTTTGAGGGCTTGGTGACTTTGTGGGAGGAAATTCTGAGGGCACCTTGCAGCTTTGTTTTTTTCACTGATGACAGCTACAGCAGGAGCAGTATATTTCTTTCCAAATTTCTCTTATCCAGCATGCAAATGCAGTATAGGAGCATCAATGTGATGATGCAGGTGATGATTCTGAAGAGCAGCTCCCATCTGCCTGGCTGTGGGGTTTGCATCTGACAGAAGGGTGGTTGCGGTTGGCACTTTCACAGGGCTGAATGAGATCCTTGTGTTCTGTCTGCAGGATGGCGTGTGCTGGGAACTGGAAATGTAACCACTGCCTGAAATGGGGAGCTGAATGGAGAGAGAGATGTAGTGTGCTGTGTTGTGAAGAATGGGAACGAGTATGACAGCCAAGATGATACTAGTGGAGAGACTGGAAAAGAATGAGGAAGGATTTGAGAAAATTCCAAAGTAGAAAACATAGCAGAAATTCCCGTAGAAAAGACAAGGTGGTGTGGAACAAGAGAGAGGAAGGAGAGGAGGAGGAGGAGGAGGAAGTGATTGCTAAGCACAGCTAATAGCAGCACTGAGGAGTTTTAATTTACAGTCTGCTGTAATTAACCACAGTTCCATTCCAATGCATTTCAGGAATGAATGTGGCATGTAGTTTTTCTTTTGGCTGTTGTGTTGCTGGTGCAGAGTAGGCTGAATTTCAAGCCAAACAGAGTGGACTCCATTTATGCTCAAAGAACATCTTGCAGGCCCTGAGCAAACCTGTTAATAATATCATTTGTCGTTGGAGATTGCACTGCACACGGATTGCAGGCTTTGCTGTGGTAGACGAGGAATGCATTCTGATTCTGCACTGTACAAAGCTGTTCACAGTAACTGTCCAAGCACGAGCTCCTGTCACCTGGCAGCATGGTGTTGTCCCAGACGCTCTGTAGTGCTGGGGCAGACCTTGACCTCATTGGTATGACCCACAGAGGCTCCTTCTAAATCCCCCTGGGGGACTTTCCAAGTAGGGAAGGGGCTGATCTGTGTCTTGTGCGTTCTTTATATCTGAAGGACGAGAGGCAACTATGGAGGGTTCCTAAAATTCATCTGAACTTAGTTGTCCTCTACTTCTTTGTGGGATGCTGGTGCCATGTGCTTGAGAGCTGCTTTGGATGCTGTTGATTCTTCTGAGCAGGTTGGGTGGCTTTTACATGCTGGCTTGCAGAACACCGAGATCTTAGAGTGGCATCTTTCAAAGCCCTTGTGCAATTAAAAACCAACCAAACAAATAACAACAAAAAACAAAACAAACCCACAAAAACCCCAGAAAAATGGAAACCGGTGGCTGCAATTTCAGTTAAACAACGGTTTCCTATCCTGTTTAAAAAACAACAACAAAAAACTCAATCAAATCTGAATTTAGAAAACAAGAGATTTGGAGTTCAGTGACGGTGCACATTAAAGCCAAACCCTGGGTAGCAGGAGCTGTGAAAGCTCAGAGGCAGGTGGACTTGACTGTCCATGTCCTGTGAAAGCACTTGGCTTTGTAGCGTGGTGTGCATTTGGTCTCTGTTTCTGCGGTACAGGTTTGCTTAGCTTACAGTGATGCATGGTTTTTAACTGTTGAAAAAATTCTCCTTGACTGTATTTCCATACTATTATGCTGTCATTGCTGAAGATTTCTTTGAATGTTATTTGATAAGAAGGACTTACCTTGCTAGTTGTATTCCAGATTTGCTTTTAAAATATCCAGAACACTGAATTGTAGAGGGCAGCCTGTGAGCATTCATTTTCTTCCTGCAGAATAATGGGTGAAATCAGCAAGCAAACCTGGGAGGCCAGCCTAATGACTTGGCTGTTCTGCTGTTGTGTTGCTTGCCATCCAGCTTAGTATTTCAATGGTCTTCTATATGTGTTTTTTGAATGTTAGGTCTGAAGATGGAAGATTGGCAAACATTACAGCACTGATGAACAGAAAGAAAATGTGGAGTCTTTAACAGTGGAAATTTTTATTTGGAGGCGTTAAATAACAATGAATTTTTAGTAGCAGGCAGCAAGTGTTTTCCAGCTGATTTTTCTGAGCCTCTTGGGTCAGTTCGTCTGTCTCATGGTTCATTCTTCTGTCTCTGTCTAGAACAGGGATGAGAATGAATACTTCTCAGAGGTCATTACAGTTAACTTGTGCAGCTAAGTGTACAGTGGTTAGATTTATTTTTTAAAAAGCAAAATCCAGCAGATTTTGTCTCTTTTTTACTTGTAGGTTTATTCTTCAGTCTAAAGGAGTCATTCATAATCAGCTTTTAGAGAAGCAGAGAATAGCAGAAGAGAAAATTAAGGAGTTAGAGGTAAGTTTTTGGCCAGTAAAGTTGATGAAAACAAAACATTGAAGGTCAACAAGGTACTGTTTGTTACATTGCTTATTTTTATGTGATACTGTTAATTCTCAAGTAACTGGTGGGGAACGTGAGGGCTGTTGCTAGTAACCTACGAGTAATTTGTGTGCCTTGGTTTCTTAGCTAGGACTACAAACTTTATGAGTGTTAAGATAGCAGATAGGGACTGACTGTACTCTCTGCATCCTGATATGAAAACTGGATGTGCAGGTTTCAAGTGAAACTAGTAGGAGCTAGCTTTAGAAGTATTTAGAGGGTGTCCAGAGGTTACTTGCAGCAGGTAAGTGATGGGAAGCTCTTTGCTCTAAGTATTAAAAGTTTATGTTGGGGCAGGATAATTGCACAAATTCAAGGAAGAGAAATCGTTTGAGCATTTCCAAATATGTAGAAATTGCATCCTATTAAGGAAGTCTGTGAGCTAAAAATGTCTGGAGGCTGGGAAAATATTAGGAGGAAGTACCATATATGCTTACCCTGTTCTTAAACTCTGCCCTAGACGTCTACTTATGGCTGCTGTTGAAGACTGGACCCTAGGGAGGATGGACTGTAATGATGTAATCAGAGTACTCCTGTGTTCTTATGGAGGGAGTGCTTATTGAGGCAGAGAGGAATACCTGAGATGCACAAAGTAGTGTCTGCGCAAGTTCCAGCTGTATGAACAAGCTGTCGTCTGAATGTTGAGTATCTTGTAGTGGCCCTGTGTACAGTTCACAGTTCTTTGGAGAAGGTGTTTAGAGTGCACTTCTTCCAAGGACATTAGTGTTTTGGTTTTGTTTTTTGTTAATGCTCCTAAAATAAAATCAATACATAACTGTGTTCCTTAGCTTTTGGGGAATGGCAACAAGGATAGGCTGAGTTGAGTCAAGCTGCTTGTCTAATCTGTTAATGTTTTGGAGAAGGTTTGCTTGCAGATCAGGGAAGCAGGGACAAGCAGCAATAGGAAGTAGGTGCTCAGACAGGACTGTGTGGTCTCTATTGTTTCCTATTTACACTACAGCAAAAGTCAAGTTGTGTTTTTTTTCACAACTTGTGGCTTTTTGTGTGTTTCTTCTTAAGACACTTTTTGCCATGGGAACTAGCAGGTTGTGTTCCCTGCCATGTTTTCTGTGTCAGATAATAAGGGGCCACCAGAACCTTTCTACACAGGGAAAGTAAGTACTCCATGGATAGGCTGTATATGTCAGCTAGTATTCATGCTGGCAAGGCACAGTCCTTTTTATGCTTACATGATTAAATGTGATTGTATCCAGGCTACGCTGGGACCATGCCTGAAAACACTGGCTTTGAATAAAACCAGCAGTGTCACTGAAGTTATAGAACTTCATTGCAGCGTGCCTGCATTTGGAACTGATTGGAGTGTGTTTGACATTTTTGGCTACTATACCTTTCAGCTGTGCATCTCAGTTTCTCCCTGTTCCTGATGGAACATAATCCTACCTCCTGAACTTTCATATTGCTGAGTTCAGGAGAATGGATGGAATTCCCCCCCCACCCCCGGATCATAACCTTTGCCGTTCTTGCACTCGGCCTTGGAGGTGGTTGCTTCACAGATGTTTTTTTTTCTGTTTTGTAGCTCTCTGTAGCCTCAGGTCTATTGTTATGGCCACTGAATTGCAATTCCCAGCAACAGCAATTGTCTCAAAAGCTCATAGAAGTGGGGAGGTAGATTGTTTTTTTGTTTAACTATTAGAAGTACGTCTTGGATTGCTGGAACTTATCACAGTTTCTTTTAACTGAACATTCAGGTCCGTCTTTTAACTAGTTTTCAGATGTCTGGCAGTTTAGTGTGAAGGATATTCCTTGGACTTGGGATTCCCTAAGGAAGAGGATTAGATTGACAGTTGCTGGAAAGTAACATTTCAAGGGAAATACCTGAGTCTGCTTATCACAGGAGCAGAGAATTTTGCTGTGCTGAAAACAAGTTGTGACAGAAAGAGAAAAGAATGTGAAACTTTGTGACCTTGTGCTCCCACTATGTTGTTGTAAAATAAATATAAGACCAAGATAACCAGGTTAAAATATCCCTTCATCAACTGTTACAACTGGACAAAAAATTAAAGCTATTTTTCACATTAACTACCTTATTACTCATCGTAAGTCATACCTTACTACACTTTGCATGGTTTCTTAAGCTAGCCAGAGTAATCCTCCAGTATCCATGCAGTGCAGCTCACCTGGTTACTCTCATAGCATGAGCTGGAGGCAATTGCATGCTGCAGTTACAGAGCCATTGCCAAGGTACTGTGAAATGTGCATTTTTGATATAAATCTGAATTTCAGAAATGCTGTCACTGCTAACTCAGTTTTATTCTGGAAGAGTGCAGAATAAAGTTTGGGTTCACAGCTGAACTCTTCTCAGCTGTGTAGTAAGGAGAACTCCTGAGTGCCAGCAGCTTGTGAAAATGTGGGCTTTCATCTGCTTTGGAGGTGTGAGCTGGGTTTCCTGACATTCACAGTTTCTTTTCTCTTTTCTGGCAGTGATTGCAGTTATTCTCTTTCCTTTACTCCCCTCTGTTGTGTTTGCCTGTTATTGAAGACCTGCATTGTTCCTTTTATGTCAGCATCAGGAGAGGGCTGTGACACTGCTAACCTGCTTGTCCCTGCTGCTCACTACACAGCAAAGCAGTGAGAACAGCCAGGGTTGGCTTTGTACAGCACTGTGAAAATAAAGCTTTGCTGGAATATGCACTCCATGTCCTTTGTGAATGGAACTGTATGAGCACAGCTCGGAAAACCCAAAGGGGTTTTCAATATGTACGAACAAATGGGGGCAAACATAGTCTGCTGGTCAGTCAGCACACAGAGTTGTTTTATCCTTCTTTTAAAGTAGCTATGAATGTGTATATATACGCATTTAGCAAACTTATCTTCACACACTGTGTATAATCCTTTGGAATCCAAAGAGACTGTCTAGGCTTGCTTACAAAATGCACATGCTTGCTTATAGGCTGTGCCAGTGAAGCTTACCAAAACCTTCTTGGCTCTTACAGAGACTGAGTGTATGAGTCCATGCCATCACATGGGAAGCTTCCTGCCTAAGCGTGGCCATTGGATTTTTCCAGTCCTGATAACATCAAATTCTTGTTGTGTTTCACAGTGCGAAGGGTATGAGTAAATCTATTTTGAAAGCATTCTAAAGGGATGAGCACTGACTCTTTTAAGCTCAGCAATGTTTGTGCAGTATTAAGAGAAAAACCAAGTAATGTTTTTCTTCCCTTGTTTTTAAGGAAACATGATATGTGAGGGGTGGAACAATGCTTTGTTTCAGGAAATGTTATCCGTTTCCATTGTAGGGCTGGATGGATTCTGTTTATAAATGTGGCATTTTGAAAAGAACAAACTCTGATATTACAAAGACATGGAAAATTGGTTCTTCATTAGGGGTGGAGAAAGTGATTATTGCTGTGTGTTTTCTCTGATAATATCTGATAATCCCTCTCTCCTGCTATATTCAGCATGTTTAGTCGTCAGGCGTTGTCAGACTGAATTTCTAAAAATAACAAATAAGGGGGAGGCTGTGCTGTGCTGTTGACTGTGCCACTGTATTTAGCTCCTTCATGCAAAGGGCAAAAGTAACCTGCAGCTTCCTTGGGGAATTGAATTTGGTTTTTAAGGCTCTGCCCACTGCACTGCTGTGCTCCTGTCTCCCATGCAATTCTTTATGCACTTGTATGGCGTTTGAATGTTTAATGCAGTAGGGCTAAAGGGTTGGTTGGTTTCTTCTCTGTCTGTCTGAAGTTGAAAATAAGATGAGGGAAGGCATACCCAAGTTCTGCGGGCCCCAGAAAGAATTTCTGAGACAAAGTGCAGTGTCCAGTTGCCCCATCCCACACAGAAAGCTTCTTAACTCTTGTTCATAACTGGAAAAAAACTGCTCCTTGATCAGGTTTGGCAGGGCTCCTTTGTGCTGAAGTGAAGATGCCACTGAATTGTGGTGCTTTGAGGTGCTTGGTTGTCAGATGTAGCAACAGGTCTTCCCTGGTTTGCCTGGATACAAACCTGCTTGCACTCCAGCTGTCTGTTCTGTGATGCTTTCTGGGGACTTTGGGATGGCCTCACTGCAGCTCTGCAGTGCCATGGCTGCACCCCTGTTCTAGCTGAGCAAGCAGGGTGTCTGCTGGCTGCCACAGCACAGTTTTCCTTCCCTGGGGCAGCTAAGGCTGAAGCGGGTGAGGTGTGTCTGGGGAGCAGTGCCAGAGTCTAAGAGCTGGTGCTTTGTACTCTCAGTGTAGACATGGCCTGCTCTGCAGCAGTTCTTTGGACAGTCCTTTGAGTTTTGTGCTGAAACTGTCCATGTGGAGGCCAGTTCAGAGGGTAGCTTTAATGGTGTGCAGTCTAGTCTCTTGAGATGTGTGGAATGTCCTGCAGACTGCTGGGTGACCACCTGAAGGTAGCAGTTGTTAGGCCAATTTCTTCCCGAGATTTGCTGTACAGGAGCTCTGATCCCATAGTTGGAATGGATAGGCCAGTGCCCAGGAATGTGTGGTGTGCTTGACCACATAAATAAACAGGGGAAAATAAGGAATGCTTGTGTTTGGCTTGTAAGGGGGAAGCTTCAAGAATAGCTCTCTATGATTTAGTAAGAGCAGATCTTACTTTGGAAGATTTTTCTCTATTGGAAGTGTTTTCTCTATTGCATTGCTAGCATATATCCTTGTGCTCAGGACATGATTTAAAGGTGTTGTCACAGCAGCATCAGCCCCTTGCTTCTAAGGACAGCCTTAAGTATGCATACAGAAGATGTCAGACACTGGCTTGGTCTCAGTCCTCTTGGCATTATGGCCTTGTCTCCTCCAAGGAAGGCTGTTGTGCTTCTGTCCCCACTGCTCATCCAGCAGCCTGAATTATGCTCGGGAGCTTCATTAGCTCTCTCTGGCCATGAGGAGGCCTTGGGTCCAGGACGGAAGCTTCCAGAAGTAGCTTCCTGTCAGCATGGGGGCATCCACAGCTGCTCCCATAGGAGAGCAGAGCGTGGACAGAGCTGTTGGCACACATCTGTTCTCCACCTGCAGGCTTGTTGTGAAGAAGGCAGTGATGAAGCTCATTTGTTTCTTTCCCCTGTAGGTCTAGGTGTCTTTTAGTGCAGGAGAATTTTTCTTCTTCTTTGCAAAAGGAAATACTCTGAACAATTTCACTCTCAGGTAAATGAAAGTTGGTTGTGTGCAGTTCGTGTCCTGTAGCTTCAGAAGGGAACAAATACTCTTCAGTAATTGCAAGGAAGGTGTATTTTTTTTTATGGTCCACATCCCTGTACTGGATTTGTTAGATAAAGATCAAACAGGTATGCGTCTGTACTGGAAATTGCTTAACAAGTTGGTCATGTGTTAAGTAGCGCAGAAGTCACCAGTTGCAAAATGCCAAGTTGTAACCTCACAGGTGGAGGAGCATGAAAATAATCACATTTAAGAGGGAATTCCCAGCTCTTGGAAAGGATCTCCCTCCAGTTCAGACACAGAATAGCTTATGAAAACTCATTCCATTTTTGTGAAGTGGGACTGTAGGTGATGCCCTTTAATTGCCCTTAGGTTGACCTGAATTTGTAGTGTCACGTGTATGATGCTCACAGGGCTGGAGTTTTCACTTGCAGCAGTTGTTCACAGCATGAAGTTTTCAACCTTCCCAAATTTTGCAAGGAATAAGTTAATTAGTAATTGTGTTACCCTTCATTGCGCGGCAGGCACACAAACGAGATGAAAGGGCAAAGGCCTCGTGAAGGGGGAGCTGGAATTTGGCAGCTTTTTTCTTTCCCCTCCCTGCTATTCTTGCCTTTATTTTTTGTTGGATAATTGTAGATTATAGAGGCGGGATTATAATTAATATGTATGTTGAATGCTTCCTTTTAAATCCTTTTGAACTTTGTTACAGAGACATTTTCAAAACGGGTTTATCCCAGAGCTTGCTTTGGGATTTTTGGTTTTGTTCTGACACACAAATCTAATGGAAAAAGCTTTTCAAAGCAAACTGTGCCAGTGCTTTGGCATTCCTTTATCAGTCAGGGAAAGTGAAGTACATTACACGCTAATTAAAAAAAACCACCACCACTTCTTCCACTGTCTAAATGGTTTTGTCCATCCAGGATCATGCATTTTGTCATCAGAGTCTGAAAATGTTGCTTGTTTCCTCTGCTTAGCATTGAGCTGCTCTTACGAACATGTTGAAATTGTTTGAACACCAAATTGATAGATAAGTCTTTCTTTGTCATTTTTAAACCAGGGTCTGATTCATTGTCAAAGCTCTTCTTTGTACTTAGGGCAGTGGAAATAACCAAAGCAGCAAGCAGAGCTGGACGTGGGTCCCTCTCCAAATTCCTCCTTGCATGAGTAATAGTTAGTCACAAACCCAGCGCACTGTGCCTGCCTGAGTCACCCAGCCCCAAACAGTTGCTCCTCGCTGCCCTTTGTGCCTGGCGAGTCCAGGGCTCTGGGGAGGGGGATTACACATACCTGCCGCCCCCATCTCCTCTGTCTTGCCCCGGGAGAACAGGAAGCGATTATTTGGAGAGCGTGCTGCTGCATGTGGGAGGCCTGACCCAGCCCTGAGTCAGCTCTGTGCGGCCGCACCTTGCTCTCCAGGTATGCGGGAGGCTGTCACAACTTCCTGCTGGCCCTGTCGGATTGCTGCCCTGCTCTGCCTGGAAGCTCCTGGGGGGATGCGGCCATGTTCGCCCTCTGCCCATGAGCCCACGGGCACTGACTGGGGAAGTGCTGACTAGTCAGGCGTTCATGTCTTCTGCTGGCTGACTTTGAGTCTCTTACGTTTACAGAAGTCATTTTTCTTCAAAAATAGCCTCCTCTGGCTCGAACTCTAAGAGCTATAGGAGATGTGGTTTGGTTTATACAACAGCCATGGTGCTAGCAGGTGCTCTGATCTGCCACGCTGGCTTTGCAGGAATGTAGAAACTGAAGCCGAGAGTGAAGGAACTTACCATGTTTTGCAAGGAGCACGCTTCCTCCCAGGCAGAATGTGGGGATTTCAGCACCAGGGTGAGTTTCCAGTTCTCTGTATATGACATGACTACTGCCATGAGGCTGCCAGGAGTGTGGTATCGAGCCCAGAGCAACATGCGTCTGAGAACTCTCCTCTAGAAGGGTGATTTATCCAAGAAGTGTCCCAACAGGAGTCTGCACAGCAGATATATTTCTGCTGCCACCTACTGAAACGTTTCCCATCAGCTTTCCCTGGTAGACACCACTGGGGTAGGGTGCACGAGTTCACTGGAACGATCTGTCACTTCCTGGTCATGGAAAGCACCTGTCTCCACCTCTGATTGACATGCTGCCATGTGTCTGACATGACACTTATGTGTGGTGTGCCTGGGCTCTGTTGCAGAACGATGCTTGGCTGGATGGCCTTTGGGGGTCCCTTCCCACTCAAATGGTTCTATGATGCTACATCTCCTTCCCAGCTGGGACAGACTAGATGGCTTGAGAGTGATTGAGTGTCCCCATTGCCTTGTGGAAAGAGTAAGTGAGGGAAAACCCAAGGACCTGAATCATCGCTTCTCCTCCTTGGTGGGTGGCATCATCGTGCTGCTGTCAGTGGCTGTCGTCAGGAACCAGCTGTGATCCCTTCCTATTGCAGTTCACTCTTAAGCAAACTACAGGCAACTTCCTGAGCGCAATAACCCTGCTGCTTGGAAAGTCTGAAGTGCGTCTAAATATTTGGTAATTGCTGTGTCATTCACGGTGTCAGTGTGCCACACCATGCTGCAGGGTGAGGCTGGGGAGTTGTGGGGCTCCCCTCTGTGCTGCTCGTGGGCTGCTTGTGTCTCCTGTTGCGGAATGGCTGAGTGCTGTTCAGGAGATCCTCCTTACCATGGAGTTTTATGTGGAAAACTCAGTGAGCACAGTGCATCTCTTGGGCACAGTGAGACCCTGTGCAGGAGAGCTCTGTGCTGTGGCCCAGCCCCATGGCACAGCCCACGTTCCTCTGGAGAAGGGCTCTGCAGCCGAGGGTGCATTCTCTGCTCTATCATGGGATCTGCCTATCACTTTCCCAAAGAGAGTGCACACAGAGCCTGCAAGGAATGCCAAAAATGACCTGATTTAACTTTGGGGGATAGAGAAACTAAGCTAGCGAGTTTATTGAGACTGTCACAAGATGAGTTATATCAGGGCACCTATTTGAAGCACTGCATCATAACTGAAGACTCCAGGGCATTCTTCTGCAGCAGTCTTCTGTGTGTGGGAGGGCTGTTCCAGGGAGGACTCCTGGAGGGACCTGAGTGTGTGTCATCCTCACACACTGGAGTTGTAGGAAAGGAGTGTAAAAGAAATAAATACATATGTGAGAATGCACATTCACAGAACCATATGTGTTGGAAAAGGCCCCTGGAACTTATCTCCTGACCAGACCCCCCCACCTCCTAAAGCAGGCTGCTCACAGTAGGTTATACAGGAAAGTATCCAGTGGGTTCTGAGTATCTTCAGAGAAGGAGACTCCACTGCTGCTCTGGGCAGTCTGTCCCGGTGCTCTGTCACTTTCAAGGAGTCCTTTCTCCTGTTCAAATGGAGCTTCTGTCTTTCAGTTTGAGCCCATTTCCCCTTGTCCTGTTGCTGGGCACTACTGGAGAGAACCTGGCCCCACCATTTAGATATTTATAAGTTCTGATATGATTCCCCCCTCAGTCTCCTCTTCTTGTTGAGAACCTGGGCTTTCTCCAGCAGCTCCCTGTCTCTTTTCAACTGGAGAGCCCAGAACTGGACATGGTGCTCCAGATGTGGCCTTCCCAGGACAGAGTAGATGAGGAGGAACCTGTCCTGCCGGCTGTGCTCTTTTTCATATGCCCCAGGCTACCACTGGCCTTCTTGGTCACAAGGTCAATACCCCAGGATACCAGCTCCTTCTCTGCAGAGCTCCTCTGCAACAGCTCAGCCCCCAACCTGTACTGATATGTGCAGTTATTCCCCCCCAGGTGTAGGGCCATACTTGCCATTGTTGAACCTCATAATTTTCCTCCCTGCCCAACTCTCAGCCTGTCCAGATCTCACTGCGTGGCAGCTCAGCCACTGATCTGTGCTTTGGATTGTCCAATATTGTTCCATTGCTGGATCCTTCAGTTTGCCGGGAGATGTTTTTATTTGAGTTTAGGCACCTCATACTTCTGCTTGCAGGCCACAGATTTACAAGCTGAGGTAAGGAGACAGAAGTAAAACTTAAAAAGTGAAAGAAGCAGGAATTGAATGATAAGCCGCTGTCTGAAAAAGGGCAGCACCTGTGAGGTCTAGGCATAATGCAGCCTGAATAAGTATTAGCTGCTGTCCTTTGGTTTCTTGCTGAGCACAGCACTGCTGTGCTGGCTGTTGGAGCTGAGTGTCCTGGCCCCAAACCCCTGCATGGAGCTGCCAGCCCTGGGCAGCGCTCTGAAGGCAGTGGTGCCCCGATTATGATGCTGTGTGAGTATAGTGCTTTGATCATCTGAATCTGATCCACAAGGAGCTGATGAATGTTTTTTTTTCTTGCCGTGGAATCTGTGGATGCTGGCTCCTTAATCTGACAGGAATGCACAGTCTGGATGTGTCATCATGGACAAAGCCTGGCTGCTGTTCACAGCGTGATGCAATAGCAGTGGAGGTGGGAGGTTTATGCAGTGTCAGGAGGTCACTGCCTATGTCTGCTAACCTAACTGCTGTTCCTCAGGGCTGTGGCCTGCAGGTGTATTTGCACTAAATCCAGAATTTCTGCAGCAGCTGCTGAGAGCACATAGCATGGAGCTGGTCAGGGAGCAGACTGTGGAAGGTTACCTGCAGCAGGGAGCAAAGTTCAAGCTGTGACACAGGGTAGTGACAACTGGAAGTACTCAGGGCATTGCTTTCATTGTGTGCAGAAGCACCTGGGCACAGACCTGACCCTGTGGTGCAGTGAGTGGTGCCTTGGAATTGCCGTCTCCTCCAGCCCCCAACCAAGGCTGGGCATTATGATGCTCCGGGCACTGGGTGCATTTTGCCAAGTTGGCATGTGCTATTCCTGCCCCTTGCCCCACACGCAGGGTCTAGGAGGGCTGCAGTTTCCTGGCTGAGGAAGAGAACTTGTTGGCTACAGGGTTAGTGTAAAGGAATTATGAAACTGCATGCTTGGAAGCATTAACTGCACTGGCTTTTTGGGAGCGCTTTCTCCAACTCTACTCTCTATCAGCTGCTCTCCACATAGCCTGGGCCTTGCTAGCTGCAGTGGCAGCAGTGGCTGTCTCACTTGTTCCAGCGTAGGTGGCAGTGCCCTTCCTGTGCAGGGGAGAAGCTGAGTAGGAGGGGTTGGAGCAGCTGTTTCTGCAAGGAGTGGCTGAGATGGGATCCGATGGGTGACAGCCTGTGATGTTTGATGACAAACAGGAGTTTGTCCTGTTCTGGAGTGGGGTAGCTGCTTGGATTTCAATGTGCATATTGAGCGTGCTGCCCTCTTGGAAATTTGTTGCTGCAAATCCTGTTGTGTCCCTGCGTGCATTCAGCTGCCTTCTGGGCTGCCTCCTGCTCCTCCTGCAGCAAAGGCTTCTTCTGCACCACCAGGGCTGCAGCCTCAGGTCATTCCTCCCTGCGTGGGAGATGCTGGAAATGGTGATCACAGCAGCAGGGCAGAGTTCTGAACCTTTGAGAGCAGAGAGTAGCTGACAGAGAACAGAGCTGGAGAAAGTGCTCCCAAAAAGCCAATGCATTTAGTGCCTCCAAGCCTGCAGTTTCAGAATTCCTTTAACGCCAGGCAGGATCAGGTGCAGGAATTGCAGAGGTGGAGTCTGGGAGGCCGCAGAGGGCATTCCCTGTACAGCTAGCAGCTATTGGCAGCCCAGCAGGGCCGGCCAGGCTGGAACAGACTCAAGGATGACTTCAGAGCTGTGCTGCCAGCCCCACACGGCAGCCTGGATGGGTGGGGATGTGTCAGCCCCGCTGGCTCACAGCACTGCTACTCCCCGGGAAAGAGCATCAGAGACGCTGAGTTTCCTGTCTAGACCCCGGTAATTGTGGTGAGAAGGGGATCAGTACAAGGTCCTGCTCCCTCTCCTGTGATTACCTAAACAGAAGCCATGCTACAGATCTGCAGGAAGGAACACTTTGCTTCTGCCACACATCTTGGAAATACAAATCCCTTGAATCCTGCCCTGCTCAGGGCTGCCAGTATCCCCAGCAGCTCAGTCCTGTGTAAGGATCCATATGGGCACCATCCCCACAGCAGCAGTGTGCCAAGCCTGGTCCCTGCCCAAGCCCCTCATGCTTGGGGAGGAGGGGCTGGAGTTCCCAATGGCCGGGGATGTCCTGTCCTGCTCATGCATCAGCTCCAGCAAGGCATCCGAGCAGGGACCCACGCTGGGCCGCCTCCCAGCAGCTTCCTGAAAAGCAGCTCTTGTAGCAAGAGGCATCCCACGTGTCTGTGACCACGTCAGGGAGACAAGGAGCCCTTTACTGTAACCCCGGCCCTCGCTGTTGTTAACAACCTTTACTGTTTAAATGAAAGTTCTTCAGTATTCAGAAATGGGAGCGGAAGGGATGTCCTCACGGCTTGGGAATTTCAGGTGGGTGTATGGGAGTCATAGTTGGTGAGCTATGGGAGCGCGGATGGCAGCAGGACTGCACCGTGTGTTAATGGGTTTACTTCTGTGTCACACACCGCAGTGCCCTGCACTCTCACACCATTTAGTTGAGGCCATCAGCAGAGCACCCACTTGGCATCTTTTGCCTCCCTTCTGCTGCCGACAGTCACTGTTCTTTGGCACACACCCAGTCCATCCGGCCTTCCACCAGCAGCTGTGTGCCATGAGTGCAGCATCAGCTTCTGGTGGCCACATCACCCAGTTCCCACACCATACCTGAGCCCTGCTGCTGCTCTGCTCCAGTGAGGTGAGGCTGGGGCTGAGCACCCTTTCTAACTCAGATGGTTCTGTGATGCCCCAAGCCCACCTCCTATGGTGTTAAGGATCATCCTGCCAGCGTCTTCCTGCTTGGGGCTGCACTGCGCTCATGGGGACGGTGTGAAGGAGCCTCAATTTGAGCCATGGGCAGGGCTGCCTTGGGAGCATGGCTCACAGTGGTTCCAGTGGGCTCTGCTGAAGCACCAGACACTGGCATGCCCTGCACCAGGGGCAGCTCTGGAACAGCATGGGGACAGGAACACGTTCTGCAGGCCTGGCACCCATGAGAGACTGTTGTGTCTGTTGTTTGGAAACCCAGAGAAAATAGTCAGGAAAGCCAAATACAGATTTTCCAGTCACCTAGGAGAACCCAGACTAGCAGGAAAAAATGCTGCCTGTTGAATTCCTATCTTAGGATGCACAGCTTTGGTCTGCTTCCCTGCCAAGCCTGGGATAATGAGAGATGATTAAAGAAACATACACATTCTGTGGTGACAGTAGGGAATTTCTGAACACGCAGCAGATAGAAAGGAGGGTCTGGTTTGTGAGGATGCCCATCTGGGAAAGAATCTTCTTAACCTGAGTGTGAAGGGGTTTTAGTGCCACTGCTGATGGCAGCACAAGCTTGTTGTGGTGCATTGATTTATCACTGGGCACCAAACATGGGATCTCATTTCCTTTTCTTCATTGCTGCAGTTAATTTAGCAGATCCTTTGTAGCTCCACTGTTGATACAGCCCAGCAACTCTGAGGAGCTTTCAGAGGGAACAGAATTCAGTTTATGTGACCACGGCCCAGCCAGAAAGGCAAAATACTGACACTGCCAGGATGTGTCTGGGGATGATCTCCCTCCTGGGGAAGCACCGTGTCCCGCACCCTTGGCAGTGCTGGGGCCCTGCCCTGGGCATGCTCACTGCTGCCAGTGCCACACTAGACATTAACTCTCCTCTGGGTTTCTGCCTTGCAGCAGAAGAAGTCGTACCTGGAGCGGAGCGTGAAGGAAGCAGAAGATAACATTAGAGAGATGCTGATGGCCCGGAGGGCACAGTAGATGTGAGTTTCTGTTGGGACATGGATGGACCTGTGCCACCCTCGGGGTGACACTGGCAGCTCTGCTGTGATGGCTGTTACCTGGCAGATCTAATAAACCCTGCTGCAAAGCCCGTGTCAGCTCCTTGTGTCTGCCAGCTGCCTGTGGCATGTGGCATCTGCCTTCCCTGCTGAGCTTTGAGGAATAAAGGAGAGGGACAGGACTTGGGGTGGGTGCCCTTGGGGACATCCTGCCTTCCTTGCTCCCCCATTGGTGGATACTGCAATCACAGCAAAACTGCACTGGGGCCTCCCACTTCCCCCTACTCCTGGCTGCTGTTAATGGGATTTTTCAGTGGTGTCCTCTCCCACCGACTGCCCTGTGCAGTAAGTGTGAGGCAACCCAGTGCTGCTGCTGGCACTTGTGTGGTATGGGCCACTCCTGTTGGTGTCTGAGCACACATGCATGTGTGCATTTGTGTCTGCTACATCCCACTTCCAGCCCACGTCCAGCACTGCTGCCCGCTGGCACCGGCTGGCTGCTGGAGCACTGCTTGGCAGCCTTATGCAGATGTGATGGGGTGAGTGCATCGTGAGCACCCTGGTTTGAGGTGCTTATCTGTGTTGGCCCTGGGCACAGAGATGACCTGGCCTGGGCAGGGGAGTTCCCAGGAACCCTCCCAAAATCATCTCCACCCTATTAGCATCCCAAAGCAGGAGTGGCCCTGAGGAAGCTGAGGGCTCGATGGGGCAGCCCCACACAGGCAGTGGTCAATGCTGTCAGCAGCCAACACTCCTTCGTCCTCCTCCCCACCCTGGCTGCTTTCACTGCACTGCCACAGCTTATGGAAGAGATTTCTGCAGAAACCCCACAGATACTGGGAGCAGCAGTGCCAGACACCCTGTGCCAGGCCCCAGCAAGAGGCACATGTTTCTGCAGCAGAAGTGATTGAAGCCGAGTCCAGCATTGCTGCACTGCAGTCTGAGCATGCAGGAGGCTGAGACAGCGATGGGGAAAGCACACCCTCTATGGGACAGATTTATTGAAACAACTGGGACCTAGCAAATAAAATCAACTGTTGGCTTTAATTATTGCATATATCGTCATTTCTAGGGCTAGGAAAATTTCAACTGATAAATACACATTTCATCAGAATGCCTTTGGCTGAAATACACCATGAGCACATTCTTCAAGGTTACAACAAAAGTTTTAGAAATGTTAAAAAGGGATTTTCCTTTACTAAAATAAAGGAGTGCACCCCCCCACCCCGACAAGGCGCTAGGACTGACAGACAGGAACTCTTGGCTGTGCAAAGCAGAGCGTTGATTACAGTAACAAAAAGGAGTCAGGAAAGGAGTGGGGAGACTGCATAGCACTCGTGAGAGCTCCGGCAGCTCCGGCGGCTCAGGTCAGCATGTCCCAGAGGCAGCAGCAGCAGAGCGCAGTCCAGCACGCCGTCAGGCAGGCGCTCTCGCCCGAGTCATCCCTCCGCCTCTCCTCCACGACGTACACTGCAGGGACAGGAGAGCCATCAGTCAGTGCCCGTTTGGCCCCGGTGCCCAGCGGTGACCCACATCGCTGGGGGGAGCTCTGCGGAAGGGAGTCAAGCCCTGGGAGAAGCTTCCAGCTCAGGAATGGAGATGAGACAAATTAGTTGAACGTCACTTAAAATAAATTTGTGTAGTGAGAGACAAACATTAACACAACACCGTTCCTCCCTCTTCCCAGCTCAGCATCACCGATCAGCATCTGCCTCCTCTTCCCTGCCCATAGACACCGATGGGGAAGGGCAGATGCTGTCAGCACACAGCAGTTCCCCCTTCTCTTCACTCTTCAACCCCCTGCACCTTCCCCTGCCCCTGCCAGGAGATGCAAGCTGTGTAACTGCTTGTGAAAATGAGGAGCTGGGGCTGCTTCCCTGCCCCTACAGAGTCACAGGTGGCTGTGGCCAGCAGGGACCTTCATCTCCATCTGCTCCATCTACAGCTCAGGCAGGGACACCCTGGTCAGAGTCTCAGGACCACAAAAAGGCAGCTTCTGCATAGCTCCAAGGAGAACATTGCAGCCTCTCTGGCCAACCTGCACCAGTGCTGGTTGCCTGCACAGTACAGAAGGAACCTCCTGTTTGTGCCCACTGCCTCTTGTCCTGGTTCTGTTCTCTCTGCACCTCCCTTCAGATGTTTATATACACTGATGAGATCCTTCTGAGCCTCCTCTTTTCCAGCATCAACTGTCCCATTTCTCAGCCTTTCCTTGCAGGGGAAGTGCTCCAGCCCCTTCATCACCCTCATGGCCCTTTGTGAGCCCCTCCCCAGTAGCTCCATGTCTCGCTCTGTTGTCCTGGGGAGCCCAGAACTGGACACAGCTCTCCAGCTGTGGCCTCACCAGAGCTGAGCAGAGGGACAAGCCCACCTCCCTCCCCTGCTGGCAATGCTTGGTCTAGTGCAGCTCAGGATGCAGAACAGGCACATCTCCTGTTCTCAGGGTCCTGGACACCCCCAGGCCTTTCACCACCTCACAGTCACTGCAACCTGCAGTGACTGCATTTGACCTTTATGTTTCTAACAAAACCCGCCCTGCTGGCAACTGCCATCCAGCACAACACCGCTCCCCATTGGCTCCTCTGTCATCTGGAGATGGATCTTATCATCAGGGCATTTCAGGAACTGGATTGCTTACTTCCTGCTGCATTGTTCCTCCAGCAGATATTGGAGTGGTTGAAGTCCCCACGAGGACCAGAGCCTGTGAACATGAGGCTGCTCCTATCTGTCAATAGAGGGCCTCATCTGCTTGTTTTATGCGGAGAGGTGTCTGGTAGCAGACATCCACTATAATGTCACCTGTCTCTATTTTCCCTCCGAAGCTTTTTTTCTTTTTTCTCCTGTGGCAGATCCACAAGGTCTGAACTTTCTGGTGCCTGTTTCCTCTGAGATGGGTTCTGTTACAATGAGCAATGACAAAACATTTATCAAGCAACCCAGTACAAAAAGATGATGTGTTTTTTGAGCATCACACACTGTGTGCTGAAGGGCACAAAGGAAGGGCAAGAGCTCCTTGGCAGAACAGAAAACCCCCACATAAAAGGACAGTCCCCAGCTCCTGCCGTCCCTCAGAACCTGCAGCCACGTGTCCCACTGCTCGAGAAGCTCCTGAAGCAGCTCCCAGTGCTGCACGGTGCAGCTGAAGCTCTCCTGCTTCAGAGCAGGATGGGGGATGTACCCAGAGCTGAGGGCCACGCTGCCCCAAGACCCCCAGATCTGCACTGCATACGGGGCAGGAGGATGTAGCTGGGACGGATGGGGCTCTCAGGTTGGCAGCACACGGCTGTGCCTCCTCCCCACACATCACAGGGCTGGTGCTTCACCCTGAGCCACAGCACGCCCTGCTCACCATTCACCCTGCACAGCACTGCGGGCAGGGGGCCACGGCCCCGCACTGCCACGCCAGGCAGGACGGCTGGGGCAGCTGCACACATGGCCCAGCACACGGCACTGCCTGCACCGCCACCCCATCTCTGGGCACTTCAGTGTGAGGAAGAGCTGTCATTGTTAGTGTATCACTTTACAACAACTCTGTTGCACTTCTCAAACCAATAAAGGGTTTATTGGTTTGTTTATAACTCACAAAGTATCCACTGTGTGCAGCTTCGTTGGAGGGCAGTTCTGCATAACCACCCCCACCTCAAAGCAGAGCAGAAAGGGCTGCCTGGGGCAGTTTATATCCAGCAAGCGGCCTGGGACTGCAGGCATATGAGGAGAGTTTGCTTGAAGTATTTATGTTTAATCCACCAGAAATTTTAAACTACAGCCAGGCACTGAGGACAGCGACAACACAGGTTCAAAGCACGTACAAAGCACTGTTACGAAATCCTTGCTGAAACATTAAACAAAATGGCTTTCACAGACCTGAACCCACGCAGCGGCAGCTCCGCACTCCTGCCGTACGGCCACCCAGGTGGTTTGTGCTGGATCATGGATGGATGCTGCTGCTCAGCACAAGTAGGTCAGCACAGCCCTGTGCTCCTGTCCCTGCAAGTCAGTGCTGGCAGCTGCTGGCAGCTTCCAGAGCGGTGGGCACACAGCTGGCAGCAGGGAGGCTGCTGGAGAGACTACAGCCATGCTGCATGCACTGATGTTAAGGAGCTTTTCTCAGCAGCCAGCTGGGAGCAGGGCTCACTCGTAAGGTGAAGGCTGGCCAGTTATTCACTTGCAGCTATCAATGTGCGTGGAACAAAACACAGTTCAACAGGGGAGTAGATTAACCATTCCCAGCAAAGTCTCTCACTGAGCTAGAAATACCAGTTCCCTGATTTTGGGCACTGAGCAACTGAACAACAGCTTCAAAGCACTAAAACACAGTGAAAGAAGGACCCAAAGAAGGCAGGAGCACCTCGTAGCACCTCACTTGCTCCCTCCAGGGACTGTCTGTACATTGATGCCACTTTCAATGTAGAGGATCCCCTATAAACAGGGCACTCACAGGGCAGCATAACAAACCCATTCCCAAACCACCGCATTACTGAGACAAACTTCCATCACTCCTAC
Organism: Coturnix japonica; assembly: GCF_054131305.1. Classification (NCBI taxonomy): domain Eukaryota; kingdom Metazoa; phylum Chordata; class Aves; order Galliformes; family Phasianidae; genus Coturnix; species Coturnix japonica. Next base: position 14,479,536 of record NC_140680.1, on the reverse strand, counting down.
AGCTCAGCAGCCTTCTATCAGCAGGGCTGTTAACAGGTCTGCTGCCACAACTGCTGACAACAACCCAACCCCTAAAATGTCAGCTAGGGACCAGCTGTTTCTATATGCCTTGTGTCAGAAAGCAGAACTCCTCCCAGCTGCAGCCAGCTGCCTGCGGCATACCTTATGGGGAGTTCATGAGCCCCTTTGTGCCCAATTATTGTCCAAGGTCAAACACCTGAGGATCTCCCACACTGCATCAAAGTCCTTCCCACTATGAGCAGAAGCCAATGGGTGCTCTGGGACAGGAGGTAGAATGGGATGGGACAGGGTAAGAACCGAGCAGACCCTCCCATCTCCTGATCAGCCTCAGTGACTGCAGATGCTGATGAATCACGCTGGCCCCGAAGCAGCAGCGCTCCCTGTAATCATGCGGTACCAGTCTGCACAGCCCAATACAAATACCTCCCACTTTGTTTTTAGAACAAATACTACAATACCTTGTTATTTCATGCACAGTCTCCTTTATCTTAAGCACACACATTTTCTTTCTGCTCATACCTCATTGATACGTTAATCATTAGCTCCAGGAGGGAAAGGCTCCAGTAGTGCTTTTCACCCAGTTTGGTATAAACCAAAGCCATGACCTTAAGCTTCGGTGCTCCTTATCCCAGCACTTCAGGGGACCTACATGGACTGAGGCACGGTGACACAAGCTCTGCTAACACACCCAGACTGTGCTGCCACAGACATCGCTGCTCTGCTAAGGTGCCAACTCAACAGCACGGGGAGCCCTTTGGACAGCTGGGAGGACCACAAGCCCCTCCACACACACGCCCCTGAGGTCCCGGTCCTTGTTGAGGTATTTCAGGCACAGCACCTGGGCACTCAGCAAACCCCACTTCAGCCAACCATGGGCACAGCTGCCAGGGAGAAGCAAAGTGCTGCTTCTTCAGCAGCCACGGCCCCAGTGCAGACCCCCTCAGCACTGCGCAGTGCTCCAAGAGGAAGTGGTGATGAGCGGTTACCGACCACTGCTGCTGCAGAATGCAAATCTCCAACACTCTGCACGGCTGCTTGCCACAGCAACAGCTGCTTGGAGCAAAGCATTCATTAATGCCACCGCTTTATCCTCTGGAAGGAAGCACTCAGAAGAAAATGGACCAATAAGGTTTTTTGCATTTGTGATTAAAGCAGCTTTGTTACAAGCTGCTTCTGCACCAAGAGCTTTTTTTTTTTGCTTGTTCAGACAGCCAGTGAAAAGCAACACTATTTTAACAGTGATTTCTGATGGTTAATCACAGCCTGCAGCACATTGTTACTGTCTGTGCATCTGCATAAGCCTTCAGCACATTGGTACTGAAGTCTTCTCAAAGTCCTTCCATTCCATACGGAGACACAACAGAGGAAGTTTGCACAAGGGCATTAGCAGCAGCCAAGGGACACAGAAGGGGCAGCAACCAGAAATCCCACGATCCTGAGCCACCCCCTTGGGATGTGTGCCCCATAGGAAGGAAGAATCAGCCAGAGCTCCCCAGACTGCTGCATATCTTGCAGTAGATCCCATGCTGGCATCAAGCACAGAAGAAGAGCCTGAATTTTTCAGCACACCAACTGCACGGGTAAGAATAGCACATTGCTGCTTGGGATAGCACTGTCACCAAAAATCATCCTCAGTCCCAGTTTTAACCAAGTTTTGGCTTGGAGCTGCAGTTTGGGTTGGGGCAGCTCAGCCATCAGCCCCAGGACAGGATTGCTTGCCAACAAGCAGCCCGTGCCAGGGGCATTACTGGAACTAGGACGAGGCACTGTACAGCAGGGCTGGGGGAGAGAGGACACTGACTTCCAAAGCACACTGCAGTAAGAGAAGCAGTGACCAGAACACCTGCCAACAGGTCACAACTGTCCATTTTTTGTGAGGATACCAGCTGTCTGGAGACAGGGCTGGAAGGCACAGCAACAGTTAAACCAAGAACCACAGCAGCCTGTTTGGAAAGGATGGACATGCAAGAGAAAGCCTGCAGAGCTGCTCACATTGCCTTCTAAGGAAACTTATTCTGGGGATGGCAGAACTGAAAGGCATCTGGAGGGTGAGCTGGAGAGCCTGCAGCTCCCTCCCCTCAGCACTGAGACCTGCAAAGAGGAAGAACGCACACTTCGGCCTGTTTGCTCTTACAGCTGGCCAAACATTAGGAGGCAGGCAGCAGCGCTGTGCCTGCTGCTCTTATCGCCCCAAGCAGCGCTGCCGCTCATCAGCTTGCAGAAATCTGATTTCCCTGTGTGTGCAATTGATGAAATGCAGCGCTGAGCTCTGCTTGCCACCAGGAAGGTGGGCTGCTGCCAGAACCTGGCTCCCACACCCAGCACGATGTTATGGACCATCATCATCACAGAATGGCCTGGGTTGAAAAGGACTGCAAAATGATCATCTAGTTTCAGCTCCCCCTGCTATGTGCAGGGTCACCAACCACCAAATCAGGCTGCTCAGAGCCATGCCCAGTCTGGCCTTGAATGCCTCCAGGGATGGGATATCCACAGCCTCCTTGGGCAACCTGTTCCAGTGCGTCACCACCCTTCTGCATGAAAAGCATCCTCCAACAGGGAAAACAAAGAGATGAGAGCTGGGCAAACTGCTAACATCAAACAGCACCTCCACAGCTACAAACAAAGGATGACATTCATGCTTTGCACCATTACGCTTCTTTTTTAAAGCACATAATCAATAACAGTACTACACCACACCTCTAACTGAGAGTGAGAAGGAAGCACCTGCTGGTCATCACCTGCTCCTCTACACCAGCTGACGTTAAATTAATGCTGTAATTAAAATACTGGTGGGGAAATGGAATAGGAAGGCTGCTCCAAAAGTAATGCACCTCCACAGGTACAAATCAAATTGTCAAGCTCCCACCCCACAAGCCAAGCCAGCCACGAGCCCCTGTGAGATGCAGGTGTTGTTCCATTGGAGACTGCCACCATAGAAATCCTGCCTTACCATCTGATTCTAATAGTGTGTATATGTGAGGACCTACATATAAATACCAGAAGGAAAACATCCAGATCCAAAGTGCTTCAGCAGTTATTATTTCTAACCACGGATCCACCGAAGCTGGATAAATGGCTGCTGCTCCATATCAGCACAGCAGAAGAGCCCACCCTGCAGTTTGTGCACACAGTACAGTACCTTTAAGCATAAAAATTAAGCAGGAGTGTAAATAAATCAGTCCTAGCGTATGACTTGGAGTAGCTTAAACTGTAACGTTAAGGAAACTCAGGCAGGGGAGCAGAATATGCTCTCAAGGTGGCAAAACAAGCACACAGCAGCCCTCCTGAGACTCGCCTGGGATCACTGCTGGAGCTGAGCAGCCACGTCACACCACACCAGGCCAACCAGCAACCTCTTGATTCAGTCACAATGACAGTTTTTTCTGTGAGAGGTTCAGTTGCTCAAACAGACTTACAGCATCAATGTAACAGATCTTTAAAGTCAGCTTTGTTAAGGGCTATCAATTCTGTATTAGATGCTGCTGGAGGCGGCCATTAAGGGAAGCTCCACCAAGAGCTCTCAGAAGATTCTGTGAAGCTGTCATAGAACACAGGTCTGCCTTCAGTTTGATGGGCTGGTTGGGAGGGACCCTGAGAATAACAGGGGTCAGGGGAAGAATCAAGGAAGAGGAGAAGCTTTGGCAGAAAAAAACTGGAGTTATAGCCTTGACTTCATTTTACACATTCATAAATGTTCTTTCACATAAGCAAATAAGAGAAATTACCCTTCATTTTATTTACTTTTTTGCCTGTTCTGTGGAACACACAGAACCAGAAAGTGCTGAGAATTACAACTGGGGCACATGCAATAAAAACCACACCTTGATGAAGGCAGTGCCAGAAAGAAGCAAAGATCAAGCAAAAAATACATCATCGTCAATACTATGATACACAGAATGACTGCTTCGGTCCAGAAACCAAAGTACACTGCTCCAGCACGTGGGGCTCCTGCATGCTTTAGGGAAACAAAAATATGCTGAAGAGTGCACTTGCAACCCATTCGCTAGAAATACTTGGCTCCTACTTAGAAGTACAGGGCTTATTTTCATCAAAGAAATCCCCATTGACATGAATTTATTTTGTGCGGTTTACATTTATTTTTAGAAGTGGTTAAAAACAGGCAGAAGGCCCCAGTGAAGCTTCTCTCTCTCACACGTGTTCAAACTTACAGAGTTTTCCAGAATCACTTCCCCAGGAGCAGCAGACCCAGGAGCTCCTCTGACCTTCACAAATCTACTGTGAAATTCTGCCGCTGAGATGCAATCTGAACTGTGAGATCCTCAGCTGAGAAAGTTCTCTAACCCAGCTCTGTGCACATGCTTAAAACATGCATAAAACACTCCCCCCCCCCCAGCTCTTTTTTGTACTATCTTGTCTGGAAGTTTCATCCTCACTCTTGACATCTCTTCTACAATTTGCTTTTGTTTTTCTTTGGTAATTCAGCAAAATACTCATAGTGACCACAGCAGTTCTGTTACTGTGAAGTCTGCCTTTCTGACATCTGGATATCACCCCTTGAGTACAAGATGATGTGCTCCTTCCTTATAATATGAGAGCTTAATGCATTACAGGAGACACAGGCAGCACGCATAGAGGTGCTAAGCATTGTATGGAAAACTCTGGATGCAAAACACACCTAGTCCTGTTTTTGTTTAATGTCGGTCATGATGCAGCAGTAAGAATTTAATGGAGAGTAGCAGCCTTATACTTTTGCAGTTGCTGTCATTAAAGCCTTTTAATTGCAATGTCTTTGTGCCTTGCCATGGGACACCCTGCCCAAGCAGAGCTGCTGTGTATTAGCCAGCAGCAGCTCAGGAGCACACAGCTGCTTGCTCGCTGTCCCCACGTTGGGGAGAGAACTGCAAAGGTACAGGTAAGAACTATGTGTGTAGAACTGCCCTTGACCCAGTGCTAGCACCGCTCTGCACCAACTGCATTACTGTGCTATCACCACTACTTTTCTCACATACCCAAAGAACAGCATTGTGAGTTTCCACAAAGACTTATAACTCTGTCAAACCTATGGCAAGGGGGAGGGACCCGGTGACCTCCAGAAGTCTCAGCCATTACGTGATAACACTTAATTCAGCAAAAGCAATGCAAGGCACCAACTCCCAAGTTTAGTCAAGAGACCATGTAGCTAAAGGAAGCCAATTCTGAAACAAGATCTACCAGATGACTGGTTTGTGGGATAACATGCAGAACAGCAGCTGTGTTTGCTGAGGTTCAGCACAAAACTCTGCCTTCTGCAGCACAAGCCTTGGCTCTCACTGGATGGATATTTCACCACTGCTCCTCTGCAGCTTCCCAGCCACTTCTTTGTACTGGTTGAAATGTGCCTGAGTAGGGGAGAGTCCTGAACAAAAGGGTTTTCAGTACAGTTTCAGGCTGAGTCTGATACTGGATCCTTCTGGCATGCAAAGCAGCAGATCTGCCCAAAGCAACAGTACACCTCACCCTTCAGCTTTGGCCAGAGCATCCCTCTGTGACTATTACAGCAAAGTGCTACTTGTAAGCAAAGCAAGTTTTCTGCTTGGGAGACTAGGAAGCTTTTCCCTGAGAGCACAGCCGGACGTGCCTGTCAGCCACTGCAAACAAGGTGCATTTCCCAGAAGAATCCTGGTGACAACTCAAGTACATGGGCAAACCCTTGGAGAAGGAAACTCTTTCATAGAGGAAGCTGAGCACCTGCCTTGCATTTACTCATGTTGTCACCACTGAGACCAATAATCAAGAACACTGAAAAAACAGGTTCTTGAAAATATCCCTTCACAGTTCAGTCTGTCTACCCATGTGTGTCGACTCTGGATTAACCTCACCAGAAAAACTACTCGAAACTATCTCAAGTTCCAGTTTCCCATAAAAACAAGGGACTTGAACATTCCTTTGTTGCAATGCCCTGTTCAGTCAGAACCTTACCTAACAAGATAAGTTACATTGTCCTCCTTCCCTTCCCCAGAAACCTGCTGGGTTTGTTCTGCATATCTCCTCCTTCCCTCCTCCCCCCAAAAAAGGAAAAACAACAACAACAACATTATAGCTTCAGCAAAACACACAGACATCCAGGAATGATTCCAATGGCAAACAAGATCACCTGAACAGCGACATGCAGGCTCAAGAAAATGGATGCATGTTTACTGATTAAGTACTGCATGTTTGAATACCAACAACTCTACCTTTACAGCCTTCAGCTAAACTTTTATCAACCAGAAGACAGGCAGAAGAGTTGTGGGAAACCTACAGCCAGCAAAATGTGGGTACAACAACATCAGTGCAGCAATTCCCTGGACAGATCAGCATAAAGTACCTTCAGCAGTATCTTCAAAGAGAAAGGAAGTGTCAGAGGCTGAGCAGCAAAAATAACATTAAACAAGCTACAATCAGAACACTTCCCTCAAACAGGTCTCCACCTCCACCAGCCAGAAGTGGGTAACCACACAACTTCAAGGTCATGCACCTGTAAGGCGAAAAGGGTCACAGTCACCCAGCACCACTGCTACTAGACGTACCTGTGTTTTTAGGCCCATCTGCATACACTGGTCCTGGAGGCGGAGGTGCGTTTTGCCATCCATACTGTGGATAACCTTGATAGCCTGGCTGGCCTGGTGGGTATGGCCCTGCGGGTCCTGGTGGGTATGGCCCTGCGGGTCCTGGCGGGTAGCCTGGGTAGGGGCCGGGGGGGCCACCCGGCTGTGGCGCATAGGGTGGGTAAGGGGCCGTCGGGCCCGGGCCAGGGTAAGGTGGAGGATTTTCGTAGTTCATCTGGGATGCAGAATCTGTCCTGTAGAAAAAGGAAAACAAACAGGAGAGTTGGTTTGCTTTCACCCCAGCATACATCCTCCATTTCAGATTGCCCTCCAGAGGACCAGAGTTTGACATAACAGACCTGAGAGCACCTGCTCAAGCAGCAAACTGATTTTCAACCCCACCACAGGGACAGAGCTTGAGCTGAAGTGGTTTCTTTTAAGTGACAACAGTTCAGAGCAGCACGGAGAGCAGCTTGCTTGTTTCCAGTCACACACAAAAAACCTGCTACTGCAAGGAAAATGCCTTCTGTTTCCCCTCATGGCTAAATTGCTTCTAGGAGATATTTAAAGCTGATTACTTCATGATTCTGTAAACATTACAACAGCAGAAAAACATACAGAAAAGCAGCCCATCCAAGACACACACCAGGTAGCCTCATCTCCAGCAGAACAGTGCTTCATTCAGGAACAGAACCCTACATGTCTGCTAACTGTTACTAGCATCCAGACTCACGGAGCAAGGCTCTGTATGAAGAGTTTCCTGATGGCTGTGTAACCCAGCACATCACCTGCTGCTCCTCCCAGCACTGTGCAACCAATCCATTAAGCAGTCACAAGCAATCAGGACCACGGGCTCACTCTCTTTCAAAAAGCAACATTAAAAACACTTCAGGGACTTGAAGTTCCTAAAACCTATCTACTGCATTACTCAAGTCACAGCCATCAGAAGACAAGGCTGCCACCACAATGATGCAACTTCAGTTAGCCTCCAAATGGCTTGACTGAGCAAGACATCCCTTACACAAGGTTTCTGATACTGTCCCCAGTGCCCTGTGCTCAGGAGCCTTCCTGGTTTCAGTAGCTCCCTGAAGCACGCAATAAGGAAGCTCTCCCTTCACAGACCTGGCCAAAGGGAAGCAGCAACATCCCACAGCTTACTCAGGTGCAACGAACTAGAGTAATGGGTCACCAAAGACCACTAATGTTTATCTAACTTAGAAACAGCCAGACGAGTGGCCAAACAAAAGTTCCAGTGGAAGAGCAAGGCTGGAGCAAGTGTGTGTGAGTAGAAGCAGGCAGGTACCAGCACGGCACCACTTGGTGCCCCATGCTCAAGCCAGACATGGGAACACAGAGCTGACCCTGCGCTCGGAGCAGGGGCCTGCAGCTCTGTGGCTGCATGAAGGAGGACAGCAGCTGCCATCATGGCTTTGTGTGTTTGCAGCAGCAGCAGCGGAGGCCCGGGGGAAGCCTGCTGGGGCCGCAGCCCTACAGCTCGCTCCCACATACAGCCTGGCACCCTGGAAACACAGCACACCATGGTAACACTCAGAGCGCAATGCCCCCATCTGGCATCACTACCAACCTCCAGCAGTGACGTTCCTGCAAGGGAATTTGTCCCAAGGTACATTTTCTGGAATACATTATCCTTATCCCCACTTCCATTACAGGTTACTCTTCTCTATTTGCCCATTTCAAACCGCCTGACAATATTTACTTTTCCTCCATTCTCATGAACCCACACACAAATTTACATGGCTAATAGCCCTATGCACTCACCTAGATACTTGTTAGCAAGGCAGGGCCTTAAATCATTAAGCAGATACATTTCAGAGACATACTTGAGCTCCTACTCAAGTGTATTATCAAGCATTGCTCTGGGCTCTCACCCTAAATTCCACGGAAGCTGCAACCAGGACTAACTGCCTTGAGCTTGCATCAGGAGTCATAGCTGTAAGTTTCCTAATAAGCACTTTGAAGACAAAGCTCTGAAGAAAGAGGCCAGCATGTCAAGCGAAGCCATCTGTTTTTCACAGCACACTGGGAAGTCCCAGCAGGAAGAGCCAGGGCTGTGCTGCAGCCTTGCCTGATGTGAAGTTTGAGTTTAGCACTAAATCCAGCAAACTCAGACCTCTGGGACGCCACTAATGACGTCCCCTCCCTGCTGCTGCTGGACCAATACATCATGGCTCTTACCATTTTCTTCAGATGCACAAGTCCCTATTCTTTCTCCCCTCCCCACTACTTTTTAAGAGATAAGCTTGCTAATAAACCATTACTTTTCCCTAAGCTCTCCTTGAACTTTTGTTCCAAGCTGCAGAGCAAACACTGCTTCCCCTATTCTAACAGAAGGGCAGGATTTGTAAACAAGCAGCTCACCATGCCCCAGAAGGCCACATTCTGGCTCCATTAAGGGCTGGGGAGAAGGGAGAAAAAAAATATATAAATAAAGCTGAACACCAAAATAGGAGTATGTAACCAATACAGCTCTGTAAAGACAACCAGTGTGGACGTGTATCTAATTGCTGGTGGTGAGGACATTTTGACATCTCCACCAAACTGAAACCAGTATGCACAGAATCTGCATTTATGTGATACATGTGAGCAACAAGGTACATCAAAGGTACTAACCCACCTGCAAAGAAATACCAATCCTTATGGGCAGCTGGAGGTCTGAGTCTTCAAACGCCAACTCCTATGAAAACTGATCAAGTAGGTAAAAAGCTGTATACATGTGGTGACAGCAATCTGACCTGTGTACTGAAGGAGGACAGAAAGCCTTCCACTGTAGAGGAAAAGAGTTACTACCAGCATTCAGAAAGCTGAGAAGCAAGAGCTGGCTTTCATGACAGCAGAACGAGCACACAGTCTGCTGATTGTGTTCAGGAGGAATCACTCTGTGCACGGTGGGTATTGACCCATCCAGGCTTCATGCTGAGCGAGATGGAGGATGCAGTGAGTGGCACAGCCCCAGCGGGGCAGTGGAGCGCCCTGGCGTGACCCACCCTGCCAATGCCTGCAGCACTGGGAAGCAGTTTGCCAATACAGAACCCTAATGGAAAGTACATCGAACATCAACAACGCAGCTCTTGGCAACGAGCCTAGAATTTAAATGATATTTCATATGAATGGTATCCAAATAAAAAAAAAAAAAAGTACAACTGGCTTTTAAATGGCACTGGTTCAGTGTTTCCCTTTTACCAGCTTCTATCTAAGCTCCACAGAGTGACTGCATCACAGCTACGTCAAGGATAAATGATATGATTCCTCCTTGCCTGGCCCCTCCTGAGGCCGTCTGCTCAGAAGAGCTTCAAAACACTGTTTTGTTCAAATCAGTTTCCTCAGGAGATCTCTGAGTGTAGGGGACAGGGCAACAGGAAGAGGTGGATTTCCTCATCTTCATCCAAACAGCTGCCAGAACTCCCCTAAATGACAACTCTATGGCCACTCCGAAGGGCAGAAGCCACCAGACCAGGCACCTCTGCTGGCCAAACCCCCTCAGGCTTCGATGAGCAGCATGAACCCTCACAAGTGCCCCAGCTGGGTGCTGCCTTTCACAGGGCCCTCAGAGCCCACCAAGGCACCTGGTCTGCCCAGGGATAGGCAAGGCTGTCCCTGTGCCCCTCCAAACAGAGGGCTGCAACCCTTCCCACCTCTCCAGTCCCATTACCTGTCATACTTCCTTAACAAAACCACATTCGCACATGGGCTTCCACGGAACTTTGTATTTATGCTGACAAGTTTCACTGCCTTGCTGTTGTGAATATCAGTAATTGTTTTGAAGCTTTTCAGAAATGCTATTCATCCCTTACTTCCTAATTTTTCTTTTTCCAAAATGCTGCCCACTGTGTATCTACAGGTGCTGCACAGCAAAAGCTCCAGTATGAGACTGAAGAGCTGCTTGTGCAGCTTTAAGTGAAACTGCTAGAGGAAAAGACGACCAAATCCTATGTTCTGTTTGTGGTATCACATGAACTGTACCCTTGCAAGGAAAAAGTTTCACAATTTTCAGACATGTGATGAAAGGTTTTAGGAACACGTGATGTAACAGCACAGACAAGCAGCTGTGACGATGAGAAGTAGCATAGCACAGATCCTCCAGCATTACAATCCAAGGCACTCGGTGCTCACACACCAGCTGAGCTCTGCCCTGAGGTGAGGCAAGACGTGTGAAAAAGAAAAGCCTTCTTAAGGAACACACAGCAGATACAGATGTGAGCGTTCTGGTTTCAGGCTCTGAAAGCTTTCCTGTGCAATGCAGTTGTTCAGGGCCTTGTGCAATGTGCTACGCCAGAGACACCTCTAGAAATATGTAAGTATGTATGTTGCACCGAAAGGGATGTATTAAGACTTTTTAAAAGCACGACAAATACCAAAACAAAAAATCACTGAGAACAACTGACTGCCAAGTTAAACCAGATTGCAGAGTAGCCACAAAAACTTTGCTTCTTGTTCTCTTTTCAGTTGGAACAACAAACGGCCTGATTGGCAACAAGATTAATAAGCACTTAACATAGATAACACAATCCCATGTGTTATTCAGACGATGCCCTGACTGCTGCTTCACCATCGGGCTGCTGTCCCCGACACCAACACGCCGGTGGATGTAATGGAGGATGCTCCCCTGCCTGCCTGACAACATCCCATTTTCTGAAGTAACAGCACGTGGCTTCTTACACACAGTAGGGTCATGCACACATTTCTTACACCTCTGATCTCCTTCCTCAAAAAATGGCTTTTCATCACAAACTGGATGGCATAGGCTTTCTTGCTTGCACTTTTCCTGCTTTTCCACATCACACACGCAGCTGTAACACGATGCTTTAGTCAGCCTACAGGAGACATACAAGAATCTTCTTTAATGGCTGCCAGTCACAGGGGACAAGCGAGTGCTTCTGAAGCCAACACTTCCACAAGAAAGCCTTCGCCTTACAGCTTCTTAATGTAGGATGGACTAAGAGTCCAGGGCCATCAGCAGCTCACTGGACCAAATGATGCCTTTACAACGCATTATAATGCTGATGAAGAATACATCTTCCTGGCAGGCAGGAAAAAGAAACTGGAATAGTAATGACTGATGTAAGGGCTGCAGCATGCCAGATCTTTAGCAAAGCTGGATGGAGCCTTCCCAGCACACCCTGCCAGCACCCAGCCCAGCGCAGCTCCCGGCATCCCCCCACGCGCAGTGGTGAAGCAGGAGTGTGCCAGGAGCTGGGAAAGGCACCCACCAGAGCAGAGCACCTCATCTGGAAAGCTGGGGGCCGGCAACAGCCCATGTGCTGGCTGCAGAATGCATGATGCCAGAGCAGTAGCAATGAGCCTGTCTGAATGACTCAGGCTTCTCCTTAACTTCCCCTCTTCCCGAAAATGACAGAGTGCTGCTCTCTGCTCACTGAGCCACAGGGTTTCAACTGAGAAAAAGGAAGCTAAGAGGCACAGCACACAACTGATTGAGTAGAAAATATTGACATCAGAGGGGGATACGTGAGCTCCACTTGCTCAAGCACTGCCGCTAAAAGTGATCCTGGCTCCTTACGGCCTGGGCACAGACAACAGGTACCTGCAGGAAGGTAAACCTGTTTGCTGAAAACCTGGAGTTACACAAACTTGCTCTGCCCTGCTACAAAAAACGACATTAATCTGAACATGCACAGAATGACCCTGGAAAAGAAGTAGTTCCTCTGCTGGTTGCACACAGAGCCCCCCAGGTAGTCCCCTGTCATCACTCCAGGGCAATGCTAGAAGCAGAGATGCTGAAGCTCATGTTTGCAAGCACACCTGGGCTGTGAGCAGCAAGCTGCAGCCAAGCCCCAGTGCAACACGACCCGGTGCTGGGGCAGCCCCCCATCAGTCCAGGGGGGTGCTGGCTGTATAGAGGTCAGTCGCTCCCAGGGCATTCCTCCATGGCGAGAGCACCCGGCAGCACCTGCACACTGTCGGTCACTGCTCACAAACCCTTCCGGGAATAAGAAACCCGTTCGTTTATAAAGATGGCTTTTATCCAGCACGGAGGAGGCAGCCCGTAACAGTGCGGCACAAGTTTCCGTACTTCGGGAATAAAAACCGAAACACCTCCATGTGCGCTGCAGATTAGAACGGAATGCGCCGAGTCCCGACCACCCCCATAAAGCGCTGAAATCCGATCACCGCAACTTTGCGAGGCTCGCTCAGCGACAACCGGCAGCAGCGCTACATCCATCTTTGTACTTGACCGACGTGGCTGAGAGAAAACGCCTCCCAGCAAACGATCAGCTCCACCCGGGGCTGTCGCACACGCTGCGGGGCACGGAGCCCGGCCGGCCGCCCGTCGTAAGCCCCCGCCTTCCTTCCCACCCCGCGTCGGGCCGAGCCCCGCTCGAGCCGTCCCTCCCGACGCCGTTCCCGACACAGCCGCCGAGGGGCCGCGGCCGGGGTTGGGGGGGTCTGGGGGAAGCGGGGTTCCGAGCGCCTCCCGCTCCCATCTCCTGTTTCACGGCGACGTGCCGTTACCCGGAGGAGCTACGGGAAGGGAAGCGCGGATCCTGCGCGGATCCTGCGCGATCACAGCGGTCCCCGCGCGGCACCGCCCCCGTCTCGGGCCCGTCGGCACCGCGCGGCCCTTCCCCGGCGGCACAAACCCCTCCGCCCCCCGCGGAGCCCGGCCGCGCCTCGGAGGAGCGGGGACGAGCCGAGCTCAGCGGCAGCACCGCGACCAGCGGGACCCCGCGCGGCCGCCCCCGCCCCGCTCCGCTCCCCGCCCCGCGGTACCTGCAGCGCCGCCGCCTCGGCCCGGACCTGCCACGGACACTGAGGACGGTGACACACTGAGGACAGTGACGCACCGAGCGCGGACGAGCCTCCGCTCCCCCCGCACGGAGCCGGGCGCTGCCGGGGGCGGTGCCGCGCAGCGAGGCCGCCCCGTGGGGGGCGCGGCCTGTCGGGAGGGGCGGGGGAGATGGCGGCGTGGGCGCCGTGCTGCTGCTGGTGGGGGGTTGTGCAGCGTGACGGCCGGCAGCCGGGACCGGGGCCGTCCGCGGTTGTCCCTGAACTGTCTCCGTGCAGCGGGGACTCGAGGCTGCTCAGCGTGTCACGGCTTCTGGCTGCCAACGGGAAACCGTGCGTGGGAGCGCTGGGGAAGGCAACGGAAAATAAACGGGGCCAGGGGCGCAGCGGGTCAGGGCTGCGGGGCCGAGCTCCCTCCGCAGCTGCAGGGGCGGCCGGGCCGCAGCGCCGGGCTCATAACGAGGCTCAGCCGGGAAGAAGCTGCACGAACCCACCCGGCGCTGCCCGGCGAGTTTATTTGTGAGAGCCTTGGTGAACGACAAGCCCGTCCTGCCTGGGCAGCACGGCAGAGATACATTGTTCCACTGGTTAACGTTAAACTTACCTTGATCCTTTACTGCCATACTGCCATGCACTCCATTGTCTTGTTAAAAATTAACTTAGAAAGCACTTTGAAAAACACTGGCTTCATTAAAATGTTAAGATGACAATCTATATTTAAGTCTATTTTACATTACCCAGTTTGCATACACTTCAGATAATGGAGTCCAGACTTCTAATAGAAGTCTTCTATTCTCTAATAGAAATTCTGTGTTTTTAGGTGAGAATACCCCTGAAACAAGGCTGGGATTTCACACTGTCCGTCTCACCCCACACAGCACACTGGGATTTCGCTCCTCCAAGCCAGTTCTCCATGGGATGGGAGGAGGTGAGACTTGTGGTGGACCAGGACAGATGCGATTTGCTGACCCGGTTTCTATCAGTGTGTTGGCACTCTACACGAAGTTACCTGAGCGCTTCAGGAGCCTCCTGCAGGCGTAGCTGGAGTGTTCAGCTCCTGCCCCATGTGCATGTGACGAGGTTGCAAATGAGTTGCAGCTGAGGGTAGAAATCTCCTGAGACGCACCGATGTCATCACTTGAACACTCCCTGAGATGCAAGAGGACAGACAGGATTTTGCTCTCACCAAAACAGCCCCTGTTGCCCCTTTCTTTTACCATTGGTTTTCTCTTGCATTTCCTTCCTGTTGTTAGTCAGGAGCAGGGGAAAGGAAATGTGAATTCATCTTACTGGACAAACTCTGCTGTTTGCAAACCGTGATTGAGCAAGATTTACCTCCCCTGGCCCTCCCCACCCTGGGTAAATCCAGATGCTTTATAATCACAGCTTCTGGCTTTGTTGTTTACTCTGTTCAATCTTTATGCTCAGGAGATACAACCCAGAGGGCACGGCTTGACCTTGTAAAGCACAAGTGCAGAAGCTGAGCTCACACAGCACTGCCAAGAAGAGGAGCTGTAAGATGGGGAAAACAGAGAGCAAGAGCATTGTGCAGAGAACTTGCTGCTGTTGCTTGCCCCCAATTCTTTTTGCATTTCCCACCTCTTTCAACACAGTCATTAGGTGAAACCTCTTGCAAAAGCCTTGTGAAACACCCTGCTGGCTGGCAGGGTGGTTATGTGAGGCTGCAGGCAGGGCTGGGCAGTTTTGCCAGCCAGCTCTCAGATTTGGTGGGGGTGTCTGCAGGGCAGAAGGGCTGGAGTGAGATGTCTTTATCTGCAGTGGTGCCCGATGGAGAGATCCTGGTCCGGCACTCCCGCCCTCTTCTTCTCTGCTCTTCCCACACAGCAGTGCTGTGGACCTGGTGAGCAGATCCAGGATCAATAAAACACCTCAGAGTGAAAATGCTGCCATGCAGGGTACACTTGGCAGGTCTGCACTGTGTGTGCTGGAACCCAGGGTCTGCCCTGGACAAAGGTCTGTCTCATGCATCATCTGTGCTAAGTGGAAAGTTCTCTGCCCTGCCTGCTGAAGACTGACAGCTTAAATGTTTGGGTCCATTGTTTTGGAGACACGAGGATTTAGAAGGAGATATCTGAAATTGTGGTCTTCTAAGGTCGTATAGTCCAACTCACCTGCAATGAACACAATGGACACCTACAGCTCCTTTCTCAAAGCCTGGTCCTGCTCTGATCTGCTCTGATGCTCACATCAGAGGGCTTGGGGTCCTTTCCAAGCTGCTGTCCTGCACAAGGTCTCTCTGAAGACCTGGGACTCTGTGCTCTGTGCTGCTCAGTGTCTTTTGGTCCTGCTTTATGCTCCCTCACCACCCAGTCAAGCAGGATTTATGCTGGAATGCAGGGTATGAAGGCTGTTTTACTCGGGTTCGTGGAAATAAAACATCGCAATGGGCCAGGCTTGTCATTAACACAAAGAAAGCGGGTCCCCTGGCAAGACCCAAGGCTCAAGGAATTGCACTGGAAGGTAAAGTTACAGCCGTAGCTCTTTTCTTCCTCTGTCAAGGTAAGAAATGTTGAAGCTATAGCACAGACGCTTGAATTTTCCCTGCACTCCCAGCCCGTCTGATGTAAGTTCTACTGCACCTTGGATTTCCTGTCTGCAAGAAAAGGCTGAGCAGAGGTCACCCTCAAAAGCATGGGTTTCAACTCACCGGTGTTTGCAGAGGAGGTCAGGAAACCCAAGTCTCTCGCTGTTGAAAGGACATCATTAGTACTGGGGAAGGCAGGCAGCAGAGCAGGTCTGTGAATCTGCATTCAAAAGTAATGTGATCACTTTGCTCTCTGGTCCATGCGTCCCAGGTGCTGCCACGCAGGGGGTTGGGCTGGCACACCCCGAGAGCACGGCACAGCCATTCTGCAGCTGCCAGAGCCAGGAGGAAACCCCGTTACCTTGAGGAGTGCTGGGCTGCAGCTGAGGAAGCGTATGTTTCAGTTTTGCTGACTCTGCTTCTGAGGCTTTCAAGCTGTGGGAAACCAAGACACCAGCAGCAATAAACCAGCAACAGTACTTCATTCATGGGCTGGCTTGACTCCGATCTAGCACAGGAGATCGATGGCAGCTTGGCAGAGCTGATGTGGGCTGAGAAACTTTGCTTGTGTTTAGGCCACAAGGCCGCTGTGTGGTTTTCTCCAGGAGCCTGGAGCAGTGCTAGGAGCCCTGTGTGCTGCGAGGGGCTGCGGGAAGCCTGGGCGGCGTGGGGAGTGGAGGCAGACACGGCCTGAAGAGGGCAGGGCAGAGCAGAACCCAGCTAGACAGAAGGAGATGCAAAGGGGAATTTGCTGGCAGGACTGTCGCCTTGGGGGTACCCAGCAGCAGAGGCGTCGATGCTCCGCAGAACGTGCTGGCTGCTGCAAGGTCAGGCAGCAAACACCACAATGTCTGTGGAGGAAATGAGGGATGGGATACCCTGTCCTCACTGTGCTCCAGGTCCTTGTGGGTCTCAGAGATGGGATGCTTTGCCATCTCTGCAGTCTAGGCCTGTGCCACAGGGCCATGGGGGTGCTGCCCACAGAGGCATCAAGATGCTCATCTCCATCAGGACCCCATATCATTGCTCTGATGCTGGCTCCTGCACAGCCTGTGGACAGTGGCCTGGTGTTTGGAGCATGTTAGGGCAGAGCAACACTGCTCAGCTGCACTGGTGCAAAAGAACTTCAAAGCAGCCATACATCAGCCTCTGAGCAGGCCCAGCTGGGGCAGGACCAGCACTGGCACGGATCCTGCTACCTCCTATGGGAGTGAGGAGTGGGCTGGCCATGACCCATTCCTACATGGCCAAGAGACCAGGAGGTTTCTGGGAGAGCCTGGATCAGATGATGGGGTTTGGACCCTGTCATGGAAGACCTGGGCATGGCCCAAACCAGACCTCCTCTCTCCAAGGTCTCTTGTCTTTGCATGACTGCATGAATTTGGAGACCCGTGACCCATGTTAGAAGCTCCCTGTGCCTCTAAACCAAAGGGTTTTGACTCCAGCAATACCAGCATTCACAGGTCAGCCATGTGATCTTCTCTGGTCCTTCTGCCTGTGCAGCCCCATGGTCCACGGAACCCTGCTGAAATCAGACCCTGCCAGAATGTTTCCCTGGCTGTGGCCTCTTGCTCATCTCATTCTCACACTATTTATATCACATGGAACAGCACATAGACACCACTGTCTACTAATAAAGGACTATGCCAGCTCTCTGCAGTCATATATCCATGGTCTGACCTTACATTCAGATGCCTTACCAACAGCATAGTAGCTTGAGGGCACACAGAAAACCCACAGCTGGCTGTGTGTGTGCCAGTTTCCAGCACTGACTTTCCCCTGCCCAGCTGTGGGAGCCAGGTCATCTCAGCCTTGTCCATGCTAGCGAGGTGTTGGCAGCTTCTGCATGAAAAATCCATTCTTCTGGTCTGCTGTGCAGCCCAGCAAATCCTCCTGCTGAGTAGGGCACTGGCACAGAAAGGGGTCAGAGGGAAGGAGTCAAAGGCTGAAATCACTCTAGGAAGTGCTGTGAGACTGGGGAAAATCCCAGTGGTAGGAAAGGTTTGGTCTGGCTGACCTTGGCTGCCAGCTGAGCTGGTTTTTTTTTGTGTGTGGAGGAGCTGACTGGAGCTTGGCAGGGTTGGCTGCTCTCACATTCCCAGCAGTGCAGCCAGCACCCCGTTGGGCTGCTGGTACAGCCTGGGGCTCAGCCTCTGCTGACTGCAGCTGTCATAGGCTCCCTCCTGGCACATGGCTGCTCCAGATGGAATCCTGTGGCTTCTGGACCCTTGAGGGCACCCAGTCCCCACTTCTGACAGAAGACAGGGAGGTTTCCTGTGGATAACTTGGCTTCTACAACTTTTAGCATGTTCTTATACCTGCATTGCTGTCTCTTGGGGTGCTTTTATCCCTCATAGGGCTGGCCTTGTTGCCCTTCTTTGTACCTGCTCCAGCACCTCAAAGTCCTTTCTGTAATGAGGTATGTACTGAGGGAATGGGATGGGATGGCATATGGGTGTGATGGAATAGGGATGGTGACTGCAGTGAGATTTAGATGTGGAGGGGAAGGGTTTGATAAAGAGATGAAGAGTGAAGAGAGAAGGGATAGGATAGAGATGGGGAACAGAAGAAGTGGGATTGAGAAAGGACTGTTGATGATATAAAGATGAGGAGAGAGAGGGGATGGAAATAGGGATGGGAAGGGTTCAGGTCTCAATCAGAGAAACCCGTGTTAGGACAGGAGCTCCCACTAGCTCAGTCACATTGGTTACAAACAGCCATTGAAAGTACTGAATGGCTGTTTCTTCTCTTGTTATCCCAAGGGGCTGTGGTGCTCAGCCAGCCAACTGTTTACCAGGAGGATTTGATTTTACATTTATTTTCCTAATGGCTCGGTTGGCCCGAAAACTTGAGCAGTGAATCGTGACTGCTGGAGATTGGATGAAAATCCACACAATGGCTGAGTGCTGCAGTGTGGTACCAGGATGAGTCACTGAAACTGCATTTCAGGAGGAAAATAACAGTGAGTTTGCAAGCTTCTTTCCAGGAGCACTGCATTTGTCCTGAACTGCAGTGCTTTAGGCTGGTTTATGGAACATCGCCCCATGTTAAGAAAAATGCATAGAAAAGGATGAAGATGTAGCTGATACAAAACAGTTTAAGAGAACAGGGAGGAAAGAAAAACAGTGTTTTTACAGTGACAGCACAGGAGCTTTAGAAGGGACCTGTGGGGATGAGCAGAGGAAACAACAGCAAAATCCAGGAATGGGAAAAATGGATCTGTGCCCAGACAAGGGGACACTGGTGATCTCGGCAGAAAGGGCATGTGAGGAAGGAGTCTCAGAGAGAAGCAGGAGTCCCACAGGCATCTCCTCATCAGCCACACAGCTCTCAGCATCTTGTTGGAGAGAACTTCAGCAGAGCGCAGCAACAAAGACAGATGCATCACTCAGGAGCTGCAGTGTGGCAGGGAGTCCAGAAAAGCAATTTTTGATTGTCTGCCCGTGGTTTTATTTCAGCCATCCATAAAGGTACGTGCTGCCTTGCACTGAGCAGAGGTGTAAAACAGAGGCCAAAGAAGCTCTGTTGTGGAAGGGCACATTTATAGCTTTTGTGGCCTTGTGCTCCAGCTTTTGAATCCACATAGTGCCAGACAGACTTCTGACCTCTACAGTTGCCGTCACCTCTTTAGCACAGTGTTCTGGCTCTGGGAGGACAGGCCAATAGATCCCTGTGGCAGATCCACAGGGCTCATATGTGGGAGTATGCATCCCTTCATTGGGGTTGGCTTCACTTGGGGAGCAGCAAATACACAGAAGGGTCTGTGAAAGCCAGAGCCGTGGAGGATCAAGACATCACTTCCACCTCACTGGCTTCTGGGGGATGGTGACAATTCCCAGCTGCTTCATTCATGCTCCTTCCCAACCACGCTGTCCTCACCGTTTTCTGAATGTTTGCTGAACGGCTGCTGCACCTGGCCAAAGCCCCGTAGTGCAGGGGACCTGTATCTCTGGGCAAGGATAGGAACTGTGAAAATCAGTTTGGGTAGTGTCTGTGCCACTGCTCCTGCTGGTGGGTGAATGTGATTGGGAACCTGGGAGCCTCCCAGAGCATGAATGTCTTTTAAACATCTTCTTGAAGGAGGTTGCCAAGCTTTGGTGTTTGCCAGGAGCTGCAGAGTTGAAGATCAATTTTTTACATACCTGACAGCCATTAAACAGGTATTATAGGCTATAAAACAGCTGTGTGTTGTGCATTCTGATCCCTACAGATATGTGCATTAACAGTGACAGATCTAATCAAGTGTCTTCTCAGAGTGGAAAAACTACAAAGCAAGCTGTGAAATGGGATGTCAGTGCAGCGCTTCACACTGATGTGCAACTTCTGCCTAATCAGACTTACCCTGATCTCCTTAATTACAGTATGTTCTCATCCTGAGAACCCAGGATCACACTCCACAAAGGCTCTCTAGCTTTCACCGCAAGGCATAACCAGCTTGCTGCTTTCAGGGGCACATCTCACTTTGTAAAGAGCTCAGTGAAGTCTGCTTTTGAGCACCTCCTTCAAAGAGGGCAAGAGCCAACCCGGGCAGCAGCAGGCACAGGCTGCAGGATGTGACTGAGTGAAATACTCAGTCTCCAGATCAGATAAAACAAGGAAAAACTCAGTCCCAATCAACATGAAGTGAGATGTCTGAAAACAGCCCTCAGGCTCAAGGGAGGAGAAGATGTGGAGGGTCCAGTGCCAACTGGACAAGAAATGTACTGTCTGGATGCTAGGAACTGATGGAGGATGCCTTGGTTAATGAACACCTGAGCTTGGCCAGGGAAGAACAAGTAAAGTGTCTGACAGTTTGCAAGATTAACTGATTTTTTGTACAGGCCAGGAGAAATGAGCAGTACGTAAATTTCTTCTTTAGCCTATATTTATAGAATTACACAACTACTTTGATCTTTTCAAAACTGCTGTGTGCTGAGCTGCTCCTGTGAGACACAGAATATTTGTTGAGCTGGCTGAAATACAAATTAAAGGGGTCGGCTTCAGGCAACATGATTTCTCAGTCTTGGGGCTGATATTTAATTTGCACGCATTTCATATGAGCATCTCATCTGAGTGCCAGGAGCAGCATAAACAGAAACAAGCCATTGTGAGCCTTGCCTCTAATTTGAAAGCTTTCATCCAGCCAAGTCCTTCCTGTGGAATTAATGCTTTGGCAATGCTGAGTTATAGCCAAACAGGAAGGGTCACTTTCCTTTTGCTGTTAAAGCAGTTTATAGTAACCTAGCTGTATACCTGGCACAGGGATGTCATGTCAGGATCGCACTGGGTAGCATGACCAGAAGTTAGAAATGTTTTCATGCTTAAGCAAATTGTCTAGCCAAATTTTAATCCTACTTTGGACAAACCAGTTTGATTTTCTTGAATATCCTCTTGCTCCAGAGCCAACAAAGCTGTTATGCAGACATCTGTAGTATTGTTTGTTCTAAAGGTACAGTGGTGCCTCCATAGGATATTCTGTTCAGATCAGCAAGTTGTGAAAGGAGTTTTGGGGAAAGCAGGGTTATAAAACACGGCTTCCCGTGGTGTCTCCAAGGGTTTGTGCTGCAGCTGAGCTTCCACTGCAGTCTCTCCATAGTAGAGGAGTCATGATTTCACCCTCCTGCCTGGCCGCCACTTTTAATGCTGTACAGAGGAAGTTAATTACCTGACATCTGCCACTTCCAGAATTTTGCTAAAATTGGCTGAGAAATAAAAATGTCGGTGAGGAGGGAAGGGAGCTGGGGCTGAGGATGACATGCTCTGAGCATCCTCAGCTGCAGCAGCTTTCATTCAGCAGAGAGCTGCCTGGCAGTACTGTGCAGGTGTGCTGAAATATGGGTAGCAATCTAAGCTGAGCTCCCAGCTCGTGCTGCTGTCTTGGCTCACAGCGGACAAGGATTAGAGTCACACTGCGGTCTGCTGCAGAAACGGGCCACAAAGCAGGACGTGAGCTGCCCGTAGTGCATGGGCCTGGCAGAGCAGGAGCTGCACTGGAACCAGAGCAAATATCCAGGGGAGGTCTGGAAGGGGGACGTTAGGCAGAAATGGGAGCGGGATACCCGCTAGTGTAAGTAGTAACATACGGAGTTACCACCAGAGGGCACTTCGATATTGCTCTTGCTGAACACACGGCGTTTCCTAGCGAGACCAGCGCCAGATCGCCTGACAATGCACTTCCAAGCCTGAATCATTGCTGGCACAGAGTGTAAAGGAAAGCACTCAAAGGCATTTGAGAAACCGTGCATGAATGGGGATTTACTAGCAAGGCACAGAAGAGTGAGCTCTCCTTCCAGACCTTTTCAGAAATGCCTGACAGTGGGTCTCCACCCCGCACAGTCCATCAAAAAATGAGCAAAGTGTATTTAGGCTGTGGGGGGCCCACACGGGCTGGCAGAGAGGGAAAGGTTTTGCTCCTCCATCCTGCTCACAGTGCATTCGTCCTGAACGCTCTCAGCTGTGCAGCAGGAGCCCAGGGCCAGGCAGCTGTCCCAGCCTGTGCTCTGCTATTGCTCTGAGTGCTGGGGAGAAGAGATGCTGCCCTGGGAGGGTTCCTGGCTCAGCAGCCACTGAGATGCCTGCCTGCGTATCTGTGCTTTGCTTTTTATTCCAGAGTGGGCAGGGAGAGAAATATTGTTTATCTTCCAGGAGAAATTGTGTGGAATGTGTGAGGAAGAAAGGAAAGGGGCAGGATTTCAGACTCAGCTCTCAGAGCTCTCTAGTGCCCATCAGGACCTGTGCACCAAATAATGTCTGCCGATGTGAGGACAGACTTGCTGATAAAGAGTCTCGTTAAAAGGGTGAAAGAGAAAAATCTTTGTCCTGCTCTCTGCAGGAAGCCGAAGCTCAGGTGGCCCTTGTGTGCCAAGCCACAGCGTGGCCAGGAGGTAGTGAGGACTTGGAAGGGAGGCTTGCTCTGGGACGTGCCATCTCCCAGTATCTCACTCAGTGGCTGTACTGCTCTGAAGTAGCTGGAAGACCAGCAACCCACCCTATGCTTCCCAGCAGAGGGTCCCAATCTGCAGCATACAAACCTTTCTGGAAATGGAGACTGCTTGCAAGAACAGCAGCTTGTGCAGAGCAATACAACATATATATGCTCCAGCATGTAGGCACTTCTGTATGGATGGGACATGGGAAGGATGGTGAGTGGACACCATGGTGGTCCCAGTCTGTGGGGTTCTCCTGCCACCACCTGTCACACCAATGCCCTCCTTTCTGCTGTGTCTGGGCAGCCTGCCTGTCCCTACCCATGCAAGAAGTGTCACTAGGTGATCTTTAAGGTCTCTTGCAACCCAAACTATTTTGTAATTCTATGACTGGAGCTGGCTTTGCCAGGCCTAGGTTCCTGCATGCTCTTTGGTTTGCCCGACTGGTTGCAATTAGCACTAATTAGTGTCTCTTTTGACAGTGCCTTGTCCTTGACACACAATGCTGGGTGCTGGGCCCCACAAGATGACAACTATTTATCCCAGGCCACCTCCACCAGTTTCAGCAGCAAAGACTGGGGGTTGTTTTGGGCCTGCAACCTGTTGTCCCAGTGGGCCCATCTGTAGGTGTTCTCATTTGCATGGGACCTCTCTGCTTTCCTGGAGTTTCCCTGATTCTTGGTACTGAGTGTGCTGTTCCACTGCCTGGGTGGTTTTGGCTCTCCCCCAGGACCAGGGTTCCTGTGTGTTGTCACGTTTCAGACCAGGATGCCTTCAGCCTCTTTCCCATCTTCAGTGTTTCTGAGCACCGAAACCTCAGGTTACTTCCATTTCCTCTTACCTCCTAGATGAGGCTCAGCAGCACCCTTCAGGTTTTCTTTCCTTTCCTCTGACTACCTGCCTGAGGAACCCACAGTGGATGTTCATCATTATACCTCTGTTTCCATGCTGTAAATAGCAACTATGAATGTCCTACCTGAGGCTGAAGCCAGCGGGCTGGACATGCACAGGAAGCAATGATTTAATCTCTTCCAAACAGCAGCGTCATTAAAAAAATTGTAGCCAACTGTCCTTTGCCCAAATGAGCAGCTCTTTTGAAAGCTCGTATGGATGAATGATCCAAGGGAGCTCTGCTGTTGTGACACTAAACAGATTGTCTAAATTTTTCTGGGTCACTCGTTCCCATTTCATGTAAAGAATTGGTCTGGGGAGAATTGCTATGGAGTACATAGCTGAAAGGCAGAAGA
This sequence comes from Coturnix japonica, assembly GCF_054131305.1. NCBI lineage: Eukaryota > Metazoa > Chordata > Aves > Galliformes > Phasianidae > Coturnix > Coturnix japonica. The sequence continues at coordinate 14,455,526 of NC_140680.1, read as the reverse complement.
GCCCAAAAGTCAGACTTCTGCTCTAAATCTAGAGCAGTGGCCCAGCTCTGCACCAAATGGGGGCCCAGTGGGAACACAGCTCCCACAGCATTGCCTTCATCATCCTCCTCTTCCTCTGGCACAGCTCTGCCAAGAGGTTGTGAACTGCATCAGCACATCCAGCTTTACCGAGCAACAGTGCTTTGGATGCCTTTATCCATGTCCAGCTCACCTGGCAGTCAGAAATGACTGTGGCACCCAGTGCGGCATCAGCAGCTGGTGGGGGCCTGGCCACAGTCTGTGGTGACGTGGAGGCCTGGTGCCAGCTGGAGGAAGCAGAGAAGCAGCAGGCATTATGGCAGCTGCAGCTGACCCCAAGCAGCTATGGAGGTATCAGGGGCAGGGCTCTTCTGTACCCCACCTTTGCCGCAGTGAGGTCAGACTGGGCAGCCTTTTGCTGCCGCAGCCCAGGATTTGTTGCACACTGTCCAGTCACCCGCTGTCAGATTTCAGGATGCATCTTTTCTAACAACCTTGTAAAAGAGAGTTTGAGTCAGACAAGAGCATGCAGGGCACAGAGAGCTGTGGCCACATGGCACAGGCTGGAATCTGTTATTTGACACAGGTTTGTTCATTTGACAAGCAGACTGAATTGCATGTGGTCTTTGCAGGGCTGGGCTGCTGCCAAACATACACTTAGAAGTGAGTCAAGGACACCTGGAAATATGAAATGCCTCACTGGGCACAGCTATGGTGTGAACTGAAAATAAGGCTTTTCCTTTATTCTTCACCTGGTTCCTTAACTCATCTCTGGAAAACTCAGTTTTCCTTTTCAAGCCACTCCTACATCTGGGATCCCTTTATCTGCAAAGGACAACAATAATTGTTTAACAAATAGAGAAGTCACAAATTTCATCCCACCTTATTAAATGATTGTTTTGTATTTCTTGAATTATTCTTTTCTGTTCCTAAATGGGAAGAAGTGTGGCTGCCTGACCACCTTGCACCTGGCTGCAGGGCAGTCCCCAGGCTTTCTCCCACCTGTCACTTCGGTAGGAGGAGGCTGATGGGGGCAGAGAGGAGGAGATGTGGATTAAGTTTACATCCACAGCTGTTCATCTCACCTGGCAGGGCAAAGCAGATGGAGATTCAGGAGCTCCCCAACTTTGAGAACTGCCCATTTTAGTAAAATCTGGCTCGCTCGATCAATCCTGACAGTGTTTGCTCCTCCCACTGGGGACCCTGGGTGTCATGGCTACACAGCTAAAGGAGACACATTAGTTACAGGGAAATCAAGTGTCCAGAGAGAAGACGAACTGGGCTTTGTCACTCAGAATGAGTAATTCCTCTTCCTCTGCCTTTCTTGCTCTCTTGTGTCATCCATATTGTGGGTCAAGGTCTTCCAGGCATCTGTCAGCACTGTGTACACATAGCAAGTGCCAACCATGTGCTTCTGCTGTGCTGCAATGCAAAGGCAGCACCTTCCTGCAGCTCCCGGCAGGAGGCAGGTGGCAGCGCACTGCCCACAGCTGCGTGATGCTCAGGAGCTGGGGCAGGCATCTGTGCACCAGCTCGACTGGGACACACAGAGCAGCAGCTGGTGAGGCATCACATTCCATCCCTCCTTGCCCAAGGGTAGAAATCACTTTCCATCTGTGCCATAGTTCTTGATTCACAGGCCAGCTCGAACTCTGGGTAAGTTATGAAGCCAAACATGGTGGGAGACAAGTCTCTCCCATCCCTGATGGGAGTGGCTGCAACAAATGTCAAGTTGGTTTCCCACCTGATGGCTATTTGATGTTATTCTCAATGTTGCTTCTGCCTTTCAAGTGCCTCTCTTTCCCCGTTTTCAGCATCTTCACATGTAAAACTTAGGGAAATAAATCTGAAGTGAAATAATTCTAATTGTCTCTACAGCTATAGAGCAGAAAGGGATCTGGACACTTAGGTTAATGATAAGCTCAGTATGAGTCAGCAGCGTGCTCTGGCAGTCAAAAGGGCCAGCCCTATCCTGGGCGTGCATGAAGCTCACTGTAGCTAACTGAGCCAAAGGTGTGACTAGCCTGCTCTGCTCAGCTGTGCTGCAGTCTCACCTTGAGTACCACGTGCGGGTTTGGGTGCCCGTAAGTCTCAGAGAGCATCCAAAGGAGGGCTGCAAAGACGGGGAAGGCTTTGAGGGCAAGGTGTAGGAGGAATGGCTGCGGTCCCTGGGTTTGCTCAGCCCAGAGCAGAGGAGGCTGAGCTGAAGCCTCATTACAGCCTACAGCTGTAACTGGCAGCTCTGCTTTCTGGTGGCAGTGATGGGGCCTGAAGGATGGGGTGAGACAGGCAGGGGTTAGGAAAAGGGTCTGCTCCAGAGGACAGTGGGCATGGCACAGGCTCCCAGGGAATGGCTGCAGCACCAAGAATGTTCGAGAATGTTCCAGAAGCGTTTGGCCAATGCTCATAGATGTGTGGTTTAACTCTCAGGTTACCCTGTATGGACTCACTCAGGTATTGGACTTCCAGATCAGGTTATTCCAGGACTTAATGATTCTATCATTCAGTCACATTAGGAAAAAGCAGTGGGTTTCAAGATGGGCAAGATGCACCACATGAGGATGTTCAAAATTACTCAAACACCATTCTAGCAGTAAAAAACAAATGAGAGCAATTGCTAAAAATACAAGTTCATGATCACTATGTGATGTTTCAATCTGCATTTTGTTTTAAAATGAGAACAGTAGCACCAGAGAGAGTGGGGCTGGAGCTGTGGGCATGTCACAGCAGCCCAGTAGGCCTTACTGTCTGCTGGTCCCCATGTTAAAGTGCTGTTATGGCTGTGAGGCTCAGCAGCAGGTTGAATCATCTCCTGAGCTATGTTCATAATTCCTCTCAAGAAGGAGAGAGGTGGAGATGGAAGGGGGAGAGATCATGCTAAGCTGGATCATTTATTTACTTTTTCCCCCAAAAAGGGCTCTGCATCTCGCCAAGGTAAAGAACACCAACATGTTGGTGACTTCTGGATCAGGGCCCATTGGTCAGTGCTGCTGGGTGTCAGCTTGGTGAAACCTCTGTCCCAGATCAGATTCCCGGTGTGACTCACACTGATGTAGCCATTTTATCAGCATGCAGAATTTCCCCCAAATCAGAAAGCAAATTATCAGGAACATATTGCTCAAAACCACACGCACTATTCCTCCTATCAGGAAAAGATGCACAGGAATATTCCATACAGAAAAAGAAGTGCGGGGCAGAATGGCTTCCTGTTGAAGCAGCTTCCTGTTGAAGCAGCCTCCAGCACACACAACGTGCTGTGCTGAAGGCAGAGCCCCTGGGGACAGCAGGGCGGGGGTCTGCTGCTCCCTGCAAGCACAGGGACACCAGGGAGCAGCCTCTATGTGAGCACAGCTTGGGAAGGATGGGAATCCTGCCCTGAATATGAAGCATAACATCCACTTCTGAGAACACTTCAAATGGTGGTCAACGTAAATGCTAGATAGGTTTCCTAAACAGGAACCAGCACTGACAGTATTAAATGGAATATCATGTGGCTCAGCATGCTGTACAGGAAAGACTGGCACATGAGAAATGCGGGATAGATTGCATTATTTATACTCTATTTTTTTTCAGTTTTCAGCTCCTAATAAAGAACAAACGTGTGCTGTGCTCAGATGGGGACACGGTGTGGCCAGACTCTGCATTTGCAAGGACTGCTCCTACTGCTTCTGCCTTCACGGGGCTTTCTCCTCCTGGCAGCTGCTGACCTGCTGCCAGCACCAGGCGGGCTGGGTGCCAGAGCCGGGCTGCACCCACCCGGGGCAGCGCAGCCCTCGCTCTGCATTGCCGGCCAGCTCTGCTGTGCCGGCTTCAGCTCCAGGCAGCAGGGAGCAGCGCTGGGGGCACCGGGCTTTCAGGGTGCCTGTGTCCGCTTCCAGCCTGGCCGCACACGGGGCCTCGAGCCTGGGGCGCAGGGCTTCCCTGCGGCTGAATAATAAACCAAACCACATGCTGTGTGCTCAGCCTGCCCAGAACCAGGTCTGGCTGCCTTGAGGGATGGTGTTTTGCCTCTCTGCCATTACTTTCTAGCCAAAAAATACCTATCTATCCAGAAGATAAAAGACAACATTCAGGCTCTGGGCGGCCTGGTCTGGTGGTCGGCGACCCTGTACATAGCAGGGAGCTCAAAATGAGGTGATCACTGTGGTCCTTTTCAGCCCAGGCCATTCCATGATTCTGTGATTCCCTGACAGCCCAGCGCTCAGAGCAGGGAGAGCAGCAGCTCCGTAGCACTGCTTCCCGCAGGGCTGCCAGCCCACGGCCCTGCTCTGCTTCAGCAACAGGATCCTTAGATCCTCAGACTGGGACAGTGAGGGACAGCGTCGTGATGTGGAGAGCGTTGGAAAACCTTTGGGAGCGCTCCCGTCAGACCTCCCAGGGAAATGCATGTTTTGCGTCTTCCTCAGAACCTGATTTAAAACAAAAAGATGCATTAACAATTTTGCTTCGGGAGATCGTAAAGAACAGCACAAACTAAACAAACTAAATCAGCATCTGCCAAAGTTAATATTCAGCATTAAAAATCAGCACTGATGAGAACCATCGTAGATCAAATAATTTATTTAGTAATTCCATGTAAACACTTCAGCTTTACTAGCAAATACAACGCTCGCTGTTCTTTTAAATAGATCATTCAAAAAATAAGACTCTATTATTAATGGCAGGTTGACTAGAGATTTCCATACTACTGTACAACGAGGAATTTGTTTGCTAATGAATTTAACATCTTGATTTTTCTTGTTCTGTGTTTGCTTTACAGAAAGCCCAAAGGACACACATTGGAAGTGCTCCCTGCCGATGCCACTGCTGGCTGTGCTGTATGGGGAAGGTACGCAGGCAAATCCTCCCATTCTGGCACTGGCATAAGCTGATGTGAGAGTGGGATGGCGGAACTTGTAACCACACTGTTCAGAAACCACACCTTTCCGATGAGAAAACAGAACATAAATGGTGGAGAGCTTCTCTTTGGGATGTGTAAAAGCAATGAACTCCATTGTTGGCATTTACGTAGAAGCACAACAGTACACACACACGTATCCGCAGTGTCTCGAAAGCAGACTATGAACTGAAGAAAACAGTGGTTCTGAGGCTCGATACACCAGTGCACTAAAACCAAAAGAATGATGCCTTCTTACATAGTCAAATGAAAAATAAATATCTTTATTTTCTGCCTAATTTATTTCAGGTTTCAAATAAATTTTAAATAAATCTGTACAAAGTATACTGTTACAGTATATATTTGTAAGTTAACTGAAATGCCTAAGTGTAACAACACTACAAGAAAGCAGTATAGATTGGCACATCTCTAATAAAGATTAACTTTTACACTCAAAAAATACCAACTGCCATGAAAACCCCTTATGTCTTTTTGATATCTTTATGCAGGTTACGTCGCAAACATGTTACAGATGAGTTCTGCTCTGTCTAAAAGTCACTTGTAATAATTTTTTAGAGAAAGTGAACATCTTTGTAGTGCTAAAGGGACACTTTCAGGCTAAAGAGGGATATATGTGGGGGAAAGGGGAGGAAAAAGCGCAGATTTCTGAAAATTCAATCTGACAAAGGGTCAATTTTACACACTTTCATCCACCTTGACAATGGTTATAACCAGTGCCAGGGACCGGTCCTGCGCCCTGCAAGGCCACAGTGTGCAGCCATGCACCTGGTGAAGGCCCCCATTGAGAGCCCACGGCCAGCACCTCACCTGGCTGCGCCGCTCCAGGAGCACTTCGAGCCAAATAAAAGCAGGAGAAAAAATGTTTTTTCCTTGTGATTGAGATGGAATTAACACACATGTGCTGGGGAGGTGAGTTGTGCTTTTTTTTGCCCAGTGTTAATCTGAGAGTGTCCCTTTGCTCAAAATAAAAACTTCTGTACTTTAAAGTTTAGATACTGAAGCAATCTTATTCACTACCAACAGAGTAAAAAAAGCCAGGTACATTTCAAGATTCAAGTTTTCAAATGACATAATCCAACTGCAGTTCATGAGCTTCTGAAATCTTGTACTATTTCATTAAAAACTCTGAACTGGGAATCAGGGGATAAATATTACAGATTAAGAGTGAGAATTTTCTGTATTCTAATCTTTCCAATGATAGATTAAATCAACGTTTACATGCTGAAAGTTAATCTTACATTAGAATGCAGTTCAATATTGGCTGCAACATAAACTTATAAATAAATCAACTACAATAGGTTGAACTCTGTTAAATATTTCTAAGTTAATAAAATATTGACAGTATTATAAAATTACAGTATTTACAATAAGAAAAAATCTAGACTAATATATACCTTTAACAGATCCGTCCTCCGATTTGGGATTGCCACAGAATTATGAATATATGAACAATTTCTCATAAACTTGCATCACAATGTAATTTTTCCATTAGAACTAGAGACGGTATCTATCACTGCCCTTTAAAAAACAAGTGACTTCGCATGGTGGGGTGTAGCTTTTGGGTACCAAACTGGTAACAGGAGTCCTCCGCAAGACGTCTGAAGGTGGTACCAGCCTCAACTGCTCAGATTTAAGCTGTATTAGAGAACTGCCAGCAATCAGAACCACACAGGCTGCAAAAGGGGAGGAAAGGTAGTTTTCAGCTCAGAGTGTACAGCTGGAAGACTCCTGTCATTATGGACTCCAACTAAGGCTGCAGGAGCTTTGATCTGCTCTGCAGTGCAAAACCTTGTCTTTTGTTTCACTGAGATGAAGTTAGTCTTAAAGGGACATAGTTAGGTTGCGGCTATACCAGAAATGCTCTTGCCAGCCATGCATGACTAAACCAGATCAAATCACTCGAGATGCTGTTCTTGCTCTATGGATGCTGCCTTTTTTTTTTTTTTTTTTTTTTTTTGGCTTGGAGTGTTTTTTATTATGATTTTTTTTTTTTTTCATTTTGTTCATTCAGAAGAAAAAGAAAGTTTGGCTGGGACCATGTAATAACTCATTTTCTATTCCTCGCCAGCTCTGCTGTTTCACAAGTATTAGCACAGTACTGCAGCATTTGGGTTGCAAACTCTTAGGAAAGGGAGTCTTCAGCTCTCCCAATTTTGCAAATTACCTAAATCAATGGCGGTCATTAAGAAGCACCAGCTGCTTTTGGAGCCCCAAATACCTAGCAATGTCCTTTTAAGGATCAGGCCTTTCACCTGCCTTTTCCATCAGCCTTGGAGGAAGTGTTTAAAACTATTTTAGGATGGGCAGTGCTCAAATTCTCTCCCTCCTCCCCACTTTATGTTTCTTTTCCAAAACAGAAGCTTTGCTTTCTAGGAGAATATGGAGAAAAAATTTTAAAAAAATCAGAAAAAGGCATATCCATACTCGGTTCCCACCCTCCGCTCCCCCCCATCCTCTTCACTGTCCAACTGAAACAGCATTGTGCAGCATTTACTTTTGGAGAAATTACTTTCCAAGCCCAAACCTGAAGATGCTTTGTGAGACACCTGCCCACGGGCTCTGGGAAGGTGAACCACGTCGTGCATCTGCAGGCATTTCTACCAGCCCCGTACCAGGCAGACAGGAACACCGCTGTCCTTAAAAGCAGACTTTAAAGCGTCAAATAATAATTTGTAAACTTCAGTCTACGTTACCAAGAGGAGGCTCTAGGTCCTGTGGGCTCCATTTCCAGAGTTGCAGAGCAGGAAAACTAGAAAGAAAGCTCGGTACCTTTCAAACACCTGCCAGTTTGTACTGGGGGGAGTGGGGAACGAGAGAGACAAAATGACAACTGACCTTATAAACAAAGGTATGTTTAGGGCTTCTGGTTTCAGGAATAAACCGATATTTACTGGTAAAAGTCTGCCAAAAAACAAAAACAGAAACACAGGATTACTGGTAAATATTGGTTTATATGGAGAAGAAAAAAAATGTCATAGTGCTCCCGCTCTCCATGCGCAGAGGGATGTACTGCGGGACTGTGCTGTGGGCAGAGGCCAAGAGCTGGCCCCAGGCACCCTGTATTTGCTGGCAATAGGGACAGGGACACCTCAAACCAGAAGCCGCGTGTTCACCACAAAGCCAGGTCACTTATCTTTGCTCCTCTCAAACTACGCACTGCTTTCCAGGCCCCCCTCCTACACAAGACTGCCGCTCACCCCGCAGCCCTACAGTGTCTGTCTGACTGACACCACCTGGCAATGACTTCACATAATATGGTATCTCACTGCAAAGGCTGCTCGAGTCTCAGCCCCTGGGCTATGATGGGTTGTCCACGCCATGAGATACCATAAAATATACAAAGCTGAGTGAATATTTGAAATGAAGCATTTTCTTGTAAGTGGCATAAACCCATTCATTTTATTTACATGCTTATTTATTTCCAAAAATAGAGAATTGGTCCACATTGGACAAGATAAATCAAGAAGCCATACAGTAGAAGAGTTAAAAGTCCAACATTTAACCAAAGTACAATGAAATTCCAGAATTCTGTGGCTCATTTGAACCACAGAAACATACACGAGCCACACAGACATTTGTACATATAGCATTATATTACCAATAATATTTGCAAACATGAGGTCAAGATGGCTAAGAACCCAACAGAACCAAACCATGGGCAATGGCTGAAAAGAAGCAGGTGTGAGCAGCTGGCACTACTGCGGGAAAATCACCACACCCAGGGACCTGGTGTCACTCACTGCGTTTTCTTAACCTGAAAAAGTCCTGATTTCCCTTTCCTGGGACCCAAAGGCAGGAGCATGCTGGGTGACCTGCAGTGCCGGGCTGGTGCATGGCACCACAGCACCTGGGTTGTCTGTGCCCAGAGCAGAGCCTGCCAGCAGCTGCCCAGCCCCTGCACCCAAAGCTTTCTGCCCGAGTGGGGCACAGATGTGGGACTGGGCTGCCATCTCGTCCTGCTGTGGCCCATCCTGCCCCACAGCCCTGCCTTGCTGTGGCTCGAAAGTGCCTGGAGCCAAGAGCCATGGGTGCCTGCGGAGCGCTGCCTTTACAGAAGGGTTTCCCTCTCTCACCGGGGGCAGGTGTTGGCCCTGGGAATGCACATTCTGTCAGCCTTTCCTGGAAGACTACAAATAATCAAGCCTAAATGGATTTATGGACGAGAAGGGGTTGTATCTGACAGACAGTGGAGTGATTTTTACGCAAATGGTTTAACATTTTACATGACCAGAAAGAAAGGAAAAAAAAAAAAAAAAAAGCTCAGATACCTGATGGACAGCAAAAGAAAAGAATGGAAAAGATGCATTATGTCCGTGTGATGGCCGAGTTTATCCAAGGACCTCACCACAATAATTCCTTGATGTCACCAAAGGATGGAAATACAGATTTAAGCCTACATCTTTCAGTTCATAACTTTCAACTGAAAGTGGAGTGGGCTTCCAGCCTACACGTTTGGGCTCTCCCACAGAGAATCACTGCAAGTAAAGCAGGGAAGACTGATGTAGCACTGCTGGTACTTCTACAAACAAACCAACCCACCACTACATTGGGCAGAACTGCTTAAAAGGGTATAAATTCATTTCCATTTTGTATCTTTGACATTCGGAATGTTAGGTCTAGTCCAATGTGAATACTAGTAGAGAGCTAAATTACAGAATACCAGTGATAATTGTATGTACCTAAAAGGATTTAAAGGCAAGTATACTCAGCACATTTATTAAAAAAACACCTTTGCCAAAATGCCAGACCTTTGACACAAGTTAGAACAGAAGCAACCGTGCAGTTCTCTAAGTGGAAGGACAGCCTTCAGTACACGTCACTACTACCATCTGAGCCAAGAACAGACAGCTCTTTCTGCTCATTTGTCTTCTGGAACGTCTCTAATCTCAGATGCGAAACATGTTTTTAAAAAGGTGGGCCTGATCCCATGCAGTTGGGTATGCACAGCACTCCCCAGTGAAACTCAAAGCCCAAATTCCTAACGAGAGAGCACAAGAGATTTTGCATTTTCATACATCGAATAGCTACCATGCAAGCATACCACGACGTTTTTGTACTGTGTACTTCAAAGTCAGCTGATACAGTTTCACTAGAGTTGAGTAACATAATGACATTGGTATTTCTCGAGGAGGGGGACAAAGGTTGTGCCAGTGGCAACTGCCAGCTTACCAAGGGAAAACAGTGGAGGAACAACTTGGGAACGTAATGAACGGTATTATATATGAGTTCAAACACAGCAGCCTCTAAGACATTAGCACCTAACTCTGTAATACAGTTAATTTCTATGGCACCTTCAGTTCATTTAGTTTTTCTAACCAAAATCAGATGCTGAGGGGAAGACACTCTTCCTCTTGAATGAGCAAGTTGTTTAAAGCCTAGCAATACTGCCAGAGCATCACTAACATTTCTTCTCTCAATCTATTGCCTCTCCCAGCAGAGGCTGGTCCCTGCCACTGCAGACTGCCCTCACCAGCTTTGTCATGCTCCTCTGAGCCAGGGGACTCGTTGGGACATTCAGACATTTAAGAAGCCTTAAACTGAACTACAGCAGCAAAGGGCTGCTCCTGCTCACAACAGCTTACCTCCCAGATCCCTTGGGAAGGAGGTAGAGAAGCTCTGCATGCACACGTACGTGTATGTGTGTGGGCAGCCTAAAGCTCAGAGACAGATAAGACCTGGAAAGAACTGGATAGGCCTTTCTCCCTGAACCTTCTCTTTCTGCCCACCTCCAAAACCAACAACTTTTAGGTTTGTTTTTTTTTTTTTTTTTGCTTTGTTTGGTTTCATTAAACAAACAAACAAACAAAAAGCTGAATACATCCGGACTCGTTGGTTGCTGAGGAATACTATGGGATGTGGCAGCCTGTGCTCATGGTCAGGATTTGAACTGGGGCTGCCAGATCACAGGAGGAATTTAGATGTCATACTGCCAAGTATTCTGTGCTTGTGTCTCCTCCTTGGCCAACCATACTTTGATCTAGATGTGCTCACCAGGTAAGTCCAGAGAAAATCAACCCTTTTCCACCCTGCAACTCTGGTTCTGACAAATCAGTGCTTCCCACAGGAAACTCACTTGCTCAAAGTCTGCAGATCTACTCAAGAAATACCTCTGCCTCCAACCCTAGAAACCTTCCATCTCCAGTTCAGACTAAGCTTCTTTCTACCCTGTGCTGTTCCGGTGATCAACATCATTGGTAGCAAAAGAAGGCATCCATGTATTCACCCATATTTATCCAAGCAAAAATCCCCCCATTTCTCTGCATTCTGCCGTTTGCCAACAGGTTAAAAGGTCTGCACAGATTACCTGGAAAACAAGATCTTTCCTTGCAGAAGGTTTGTTGCTTTCAAGCTAGCACATACTGCCGCGTGATACTACTTTAACTGCTCCTTCTGAAACAAGGAATTGCTGGTCTGCAATTCCCAGTGCCCTGTTTAATAATTTTACTATTATTAATAACAATGATTTTATTGTTATTATTAATAATAATAGTACACCATTATAATGTTATCTAATCATGGAGGATACCAAGCTATTTTTTAGGAGACCCTGTAATTACCACTAACTTTAGTTAGTAGTTAGTTTCTGTCCCCAGCTCTTTAAAAACTCCTGCGTAGGTGGGTGCACGTTACTCCTCCACTTAGATTTGCTACTTTGCTGTGTTGTATTTGCCTCAGATGCGCAAGTTGCAGAAAGACGTTCTTTATCCTTGACATTCAGAAAGACCAAGGGCCTCTCAAACACACCCCATGCTCCAAAAGTAATGCCTCCTATTTTGTTAGGTCAGCTCACACTGTCAGAGGAAGATGTTGATGGGATGAGAGTAGAGGCTGGACTTTCCACCAATATCCTGTTACATTTTTTGTTGCTGTGTGGCAGATGGCAGCAGAAGGGCAGTCTGAAAGAATGGCATCTGACATGGAAGTGCGTATGGAGCAAAGCTGTGGAACTGAATTATTCCATGATGAAAAAATGGCACCCATTGACATTCAAGACTTGCTGATTGCTTCTGGAGTCCGAACAGTGGATGTGAGCACAGTGAGGAGGTGGATGGTGCATTTCTGCAGTGGTGACAGTGACAGTGGTCACCTCTGCTGGTGCAGATTATTACGAGCATGGCATGCAGGCTCTTGTTCGTCACTGGCAAAAAATGCACAGCTAATAGTGCTGAAAAATAGTATTTTGTAGCTGAGAATTTGCTCTATCGGATAGTGTTATTGCACTCCTTGCACCTGTAACAACTTCTGTGAAAATAAATAGGAAGCATTATTTTTGGAGCATTCTATATAACATGAATTAGTGCAGAAAGTATAAGCGTGCCTTCAGTCCTACATGTTTAGATCCTCTGAAGAGCCTTCTCACTTATATACTTAAAATACCGTTTGTTCCCCAGGGTCTCCAGCTCTCCAAAACATTCCTGCTAAACTGATTAATTTCCACAAATTAAATTAAATTTGTGACCTGCTGCACAGAATGGCTCTTCCGACACACTCTGGGAGGGCTGGACCTCTGTCTTGTCAAAAAGCCTTGCTCCAGAAGTCCCTCCTGTTATAAATATTTTACTGGTCTGTCTTGCACTTCAGCTCTGGATCTCCTTCATCCTAACCTGGGTGTCTGGAACCTTTCAAGGCATCTTTCAAGGCTGCCTTGACCGGGCTCATGATTTTGCTTTTCTGATGTTCTCCCCTGCAATGTTTTATAATGCAAGACTCATTTTTAGTAAAGTGTCTTCCACCCCTGAGGATGCTGAACCTGTAATTGTACTGTGGTCACTGCTATTTAATGACTCAGCTGTAATTATATCTTGAACCAGTTCTTACGTTTTAGTCCTAAATCAAGGCTAGCTCTACAACAGGCTGTTAAAATAAATGATTCTTTAAGTAAAACAAGATGTTTGTTCACCAAAACGTTAGCCGGTTCCTTCCAAAACCATCTGGCCAGATAGCACGGATGTAATTGAATTTACCTTTTCTAACAGGTTTATGAAGACACACGAGCTTGGTTTTCCCTCACGTCCCATGAAATCCGTAACCTTTACCTTGTCTGGAACAGAAGATGTCCCAGTGCCTCCGTTTCATTACAATGTGGGATTTATCTCTGACATAGGTTTGGCGGTGTGGGCACCACTATTCCAATTTCCTCTTGGATTTTATAGCAACTTTTAAATTGAGTGCTCCTTCACACCTTTATGACCCACGTATCCTGTATAGTTTGATGGAAGTCGCTGCAGTATTTTCATCATCTTCCCTCTTACTATGCTTCAGGCAGGCTCGCTATGTCAAGGTCTTTTAAAACCACTGAGCAGTCTGCTCGGACTATTTTTATGTCATGTTTCCACACTGGCACACAGACTTCTTTCTTGTTTTGACCACACGCCTATTTCTCATCCAGATCTCCAGTCTGACATCTGGTTGCTCTTCCAGCACCCACAGCTCTGCTCCCAGCCTCCCTGTGCCTCACGTGCACTGAAAATTACCCCATGCCCTCCAGCAAAAATGGCCGTATATTCCAGGTGCAACTCAGCTCAGCCCTGGATGGCCTCAGCCTTCCCCCAGAGCTACCTCTAACACTCCTCCCAAAACCTCGTCCACTTTCTGTGCCACCACCCCAGTTCCTCTTCAGCTGAAGTGGAGAGCAGCCTCTACTGCAAAGCAATGACAGCAAAGCAATGACAGCTCACCTGCTGACCCTTTCTGTCGTCTTCACAGCATGCATTAAAACTTCTGGAAAGCAGCACCATGATATCCTGAATGCTGTCTTCTTCCCAGGCAACCAAATACAGCTTCTCAAGTATCTCAGCCTTTCATACACAAAGATGACAACCCCAGGACTGCCCTAAGCACTCTGATGTCTTCCAAGATCCATTTTTTCCATGTATCAGATGGACTGCATCATCATCATCAGGTGCGGAGCCCACACTTCCCTCCATCAGTCCTCTGCATTTATCCCTCCCGGAGCCCCCTTCTGCCCTCTGGCAGCCCCTTTCAGCATGCAGAGAACCACACAGCCAAGGCTTACATGAAATCATAACCCGCTCCCTTAGTCCCGACCAGTTCCAAGTCAAATCTGCTCAAACAGAAGTCAGTGCAGAGGTGAGGACAGACCACGAGCACCTGCAGATGATTTAATTCCCTGTTCTCTCCACCAGCCCAGTAACTCTGCCCTCAAAATGCTTCCAGAAGCTCACAGTGTCACCACTCCCACAGTGCATCCTTTCTGCACTTCTTTTTGCTCTAACTAGTACAACTAAGCTGATATTCTTCCACTCCCATAATTAAACTAAGATTTTGACTTTGTGATCACATTAAGTCAATCTTTAAAAACAGTCTGACTGCTGATTCCTTATTTTTAATTACTTCTAACCACCAATTAGAGACTTTCATTGGACAAAATAAGTTACACGTGGCCTCTCAGCAACCTGCACATCTCACTGAGCACAACTTCTAGTTTGTTTTTCCTTTAAGTAAGTTTGAAAGAGCCCCGAAACGCAGCCTTGTCAAAAGACGCACCCGCAAACTGAACTGTTTGTGCTCCTGACAGTCGAGATGTCAATTACACTAATTTGCAGTGCTTAGTTCAGAATTATTTATGCTAGAAAAACAGTTCTCAATATCTAGTCCTTGTTGTGTTCAGAGACCTGCCTGGCTGGTCCAGCTGCACTCAGCAGCTCCTGGCAAGGGTAACCATCCTTTATTACTCAAAGAAAATAATGTTTTTAAGAAAAAGAAACATAAGTGTGGTTACAACCCCATCCCCGACAAGACTCTCATGGCTTCTCTTCTTCACTTCTGGTGCCGTTCACACAATATTTTTCTCAAGTTGACCTGCCCACACAGCTCCTGATAAGCCAATGCAATGTTGCCAGCTTTCCTCATCATCATTTGAGTGGGAGGTTTAAATACCAGATTTCACAAAATCCTTCATCTACGCTGCCTAGCCCCACAATTTCTTGAAGCACTGACAGATCAGTAAACCTTCACTCTTTGCCCAGAAATGTGAAAGCTGGGCCTGCTGCTGCTGATGGGATGAGGCGCACAGCCCTGGGTGTGGTGTGAGTCTGGGGGTGACACAGGCTGACGAGGTGACACGTGCTCCTAACATGGCCTGGCTGAGCTCCTCTGCCTATACAAATACCAGAACAAAAGGCAAGCCTGGGAAAAGCGCATTCCAAACTTCAGAAGACTACAGCACTAGAGCCAACAGCTTCCATTGCACTCACCGACTGTGGTGCAACCGCAGAGAAACAGAAGATACTTCCTTGTGAAACACTACAGCCAGTCCCATGTGGAGGTGTGGGGCATGCCAAGCAGAGAGGCTGCCCTTCAGACGGCAGCGATGCCCCAGGGTGTCCCACCCACACAGGTGCTGCCCAAGGTGCACACGGCAGCGTGCCTTTCTACCCAAGCAAAGGTAGAAGGAGAAAATAACTCTGTTCCCAGCCCGTGACCAGAGTAATGCACCGGCTGAAGGGTGCTGCAGATCTCACAAGCATCTGGTGATCTGAGCTTGATTCCACATCAAGACATTCACCAGCAACAGAAAGAAAGATCGAAAAAAATGCCACTGCTCATTTTCTCCACTCCCTGCTCCCAGCAGTAGGATTACACAGGTCATACATTTACAATGGGGGCAACTCGGCCCTAGCACTCCACCCAGAGAGCTGTGATGCCCCATCCCTGGAGGTGCCCAGGATGCCGAGGATGGGCCCTGAGCTGCCTGACCTGGAGGGGCAGCCGGCCCATGGCAGGAATGGGGCTGGGGGCTGTAAGGGCCGCTCCAACCCGACTGTTCTGTGGCTCCACAGATGCATGGCAGCCTCCTCCATCCTCCAAGGGAAGCCTGCAGCATTGTCCCAGCGCTGGGCGATGCATCAGCACGGCTGGTGACACAGGATCTGCACACATAGGACAGGTCCCTGCATGCCAGCCCTGTACCCTGGGCACCAAACTCATCACCTCGAGCCACAGCTGCACCCTGCGTGACAGTGTGAGACACCTCTGAAGGCACGTACCAGCAGAACAGGGTCACCTGATAGTCAGACCCACCGAGATGCTGCCAATAAAGACATGAGCTCTGACTCCTTGACAGCTGCCAGCGGGGACTGAGAAAACGGTCTCTTCACCGTGTCTAACAGGAAACCCAAACTCATTTGAGTTAACACAGTCATGCAGTCACCTTTACAAATAGCTCTCCATAGAAGTGTACATGCTTACCAGCACAGCGTTTTAACATACAGAGGTCCAAACCTATTAAAGAAGCACTCGGGCATCCCTACGGCAGGTCAGATCCCAGCAGCCTCACTCCCAGCCTGCACCATCAAGAGGGGCACATCGTCCTCTGCAATAACCCCACACCTCTTGCCTCTCCAGTCTGCAGCAGAAAGAATGAAGCTTTTCTTCACTTCCTGCATATTTTGAGATAGTGTTTCAGACAAAAACCTCAGCCAGGAAGGCTCAGAACAAACCTCCAGTGCCAGCGCTGTAGTCAGCCCTCTTTTCACTTCTGTTTCCTACGTGTCCTAAGCCTAAAAGAAGACACGTATTTTGCAAAGGTATGCTGTGCATATGACAGAGATCTGCTGCACAAGTTCCTGAGCCAAGCTAAGGAGCCAGGGGAGGCCGTTTGGATCCCCTGCAGCGCCCCATGCAGCACCCCGAGCCCGGCCTGGGCACAACGCAGCCCCAGCCACCGGTGGCCGTGGGGGGCTGAGCTCAGGGCCGGACTCCCCCAGGCACACGTGTCCATCTGAACAGCGCTGATCGGACCGTGCGGCCATTCGTTCTGCCTCGTTATCAGCAGCCAACGCTCAAAGCCGGTCCTCTACCTTTATTCTTCCTCACTTCAGATGGCGTTTACTGTGAAAACATACCTCATTCCTTGCGATAGGAATTCAACTCTATCTCTTCTGCAGCACTGCGCCCACCGAGCTCTCCACGCATCTCCCGCTCCTACAGACGCGGCTACGGGCAGCTCCGCCGCTCCAGCCCCGGGTGCGGCCCTGAGAGGGGCTGTGCCCCCGCTGTCCCCTCGCGCACGGCAGCCCCGTGGCTGAGGCTCTGGGGAAGAGGTTCTCGCAATGACCCCCATCGCACCGCACGCTCTCCCAGAGCCCGCCGAGACGCTCCGCACCCTCGGGCGGCTCAGCCGAGCGCGCACTGCGGCGGGTCGGGAGGAGCTGTGTGTGTGCAGCGCTGGTTCCTCTCCCCGGCCCCGCTCCCGTCTCCGCGTCTTCATCGGCGGCCGCAGCATCCTTCATGCCGCAGGCAAAGCCCGCACCTTTCCATTGCATTTCCCCAACAACTTTTACACCGTCTTCACTACAATAAAATATCCCGCGTGCTGTTGGTAGCGTAACTCTCGGGACAGAGAACAACTGACATTTGGCATCTACTTCTGCACAATATCCACACCACTCTGACTCGCAGCAGCTCCAAGCGACGCGTGGCCCAGCGGTGCTCGCAGCCCTGGCACCGTGCGAGCAGTGAGATGCGCTGCGCTGCCCAGCGGGCTCACCGCCCCGGCCTGTGGGTACCGCTTAAACAGTTCCGGCAGGAGCCCAAATCCTCCAAAAAATAACAAAGAGGGAAGGAGGGGGAAAGCAGCTCGCAGAGCAGACCCAGGGCAACCACCCGGCACAGACACCGCGACGGCGGGGAGGCGGCATCGCCCCCCGACCCCGCGAGCACTGCGCAGGGCTGCCCCGCTCCGGCTCAGCCGAAAGAGCAGCGCTGCTCAGGCGCCGTCAGCCCGGCACAATCCGTCATTGCGACACAGGAGAGCCAACGCGAAAGGAAAAACGAACGCCGCGTGTTTCGGGTCCAAAGATCGGGCTCCAGCTAAAGCAGGATTTTCAGAAATGTCACCGTTTGGAGAGTTCATCGGATTAACCTTCACTAGCTGAAAACTATATATACACGCCTCCTTGCCACGTTCACAGCCCACGCACAACACTTTGCGGTGCCAGAGAACTAACTCATGTGAAAGGAACCAGAGGAAAGGAACCGTCGGCTCGAAAAAATGCTCCGTGTTGAAATTATCCCTCATTGTTACAAGCGGCACAGGAGATCGCGCCAGCTTCGGGACTCGGGGTAAAAATGTTGTTTACCTTGTCACTTGTGTCAAAACATTCTGACAAGGCTTTGCGTGCATCCAGCTCCTCCGTTCTGCCACCCAAAGTTCTGATCCTTCCACCCATCCTCGCATGGCAGACAACAAAACCGAGAGCAAAACTTTCGGTGAAGGAGGTTTGTGTGCAACAACTGCAAAGCCTGGAGTGGGGCTGCCTGTAAGAGAGCCAAGAGCTGCGGCCCTCAGCTACTGGATGTCTGCGGTGATAGCAGCGGGAAGGCAGCAGAGGAGGACTGGAAGAAGAGGAGAGTTTGGGTAAGCCTGACAGGAAATCAAAGCAAAGGGAAAGAAATAAAAAGGCATAAAACAAGATTTAAAATTTGCAATTAAAAATAAGTAAATCTTGACAGAATTCCCAGCAGGAAAACTCGCAGCTTTTGGGGCAGGTGAGACCTCTCACCAAATGATCCAAATCAGGAGGGAGCCAAAAGGTTTTGAAGGAGCTAAAAGAGTGTGTGGTTGGGCGGCAATTTGCTTCTGCCCTCTGATTTCCAGCTCACCTGAGAGAAATGGAGGCTGTTTTTGGCATGTCACAATAGCAGAGCCAGGAGGTTTGCTGCTTCTGGTTGCACTTTGAATTTCCCACAAGCTTTCCCCGCAGTGTGCTCCCGTTCTAGCATTCTTGTAATTTCATGCCAGGACTTCTACTGACCGAGGCCTCCACTGAGGCCACCCGATTGTGTCTGCGCCCTTCAGAGCAACGGGAGGTCAGGATTTTAAGCAAAGAGAGAAACAAACCGTGTCAGTGCTCTGCAAGGTGCAGGATCCAAATGCAGTGGATCCTCTGAAGTATTTGATCCAAAATATACAGTAATTCCACTTGGGAAGGGAAGAAATGAGGAGAGGAGAGGAGAGGAGAGGAGAGGAGAGGAGAGGAGAGGAGAGGAGAGGAGAGGAGAGGAGAGGAGAGGAGAGGAGAGGAGAGGAGAGGAGAGGAGAGGAGAGGAGAGGAGAGGAGAGGAAAAAGTTAAGTTTTATCTGTTCAATTTGCAGAAGAGAGGAAAGCGGCAGAGCCTGGAGGAGCGAGACCAAGGCTGCAAAGCTGTGATGTGCAGCACTTCACCTTAACAGAGTGGAGTTTCGTTCTGCTGTTTTAAATGCTGGGAACCAAACTCCCCAGATACGATTTTAGCGTTTTGGGGCACTGAATTAAATCAAGGCGGGAGAAGCGCGGAGTGAGGACATGCCCAAAACTCGAGGTTTTCACAAACCGTAATGGAAAAAGCGTGGCTGCTTTCAGCGGAACCGCGTATCAACCGGATCTCCGCCGAGCGGGCGGAGCCGCACCGACACACCGCGCTGCCCCCGCCGCTCCTTCCCCCCCTCTGCTCCTCGGCACAGCGGCACCGCTCCGCCGCGTACACGGAATGAAAACAGTCGGTACGGCTGGTAGAATCCATTGACTTTTTATTACAAATGTACTTGACCGCTTGGCTTCAGAAATTTTAAATCAATCCCTACTTTTTGAACGCCAATACAAAGCGAAATCTATTTTTACAAATTGAACGCCTAAAAATTGACAAAAATATCAGAGTTTGATGGAACAAAAATTAAAATAACAAAAACCGGTTACAAAAGTGTTAAATCCCCTCTTCAGCAGAGGTCCCCTCCCGACCCCGCTGTCCCGTTACGCGACATTAACACGCTCTCGGGACGGAGAGGTGCGTTCCGGCCGCGCACAGCGCGCAAACGGCTCCTTATCGTTCGGTATTCCGGTTAGAGCACCGACACCATCCGACACAACGGCACCGACCGTCTCCTCCGGTCCCTCATTTACATTTAAGAGCTTGCATAGTTCGAAGGGACAAAGGTCACACTACGGCTAATCATAAAAAGAAAAAAGAAAAAAAAAAAGGAGAAAGAAAAAAGGTGGTTACAGTGCGAGTCCGAAAGGCAACAAAGGATCCGCTCCCAGAAGCGCTGCCCTCGAGGGGCTCCGAGCGGCTCCCGGCGCCCGGCCCGGCCCCGCACCGCCACCAACGGCTCCGCTCGGCCGGGCCGGCAGGGAGCGAGGAGCGGGGAAAGGGGAGCGGGGCTGGACCGGCACCGAGCGGAGCCGGAGCTCAAAGGAAGAGGCAGGACCGAGAGCGGCTGGTGCTTTTTGTCTGGGATTTTATTTAGCTTCTCAGAGACAGAGCTGTTCTGTTTTGTTCTGTTTTCTTTTCTTTTGTAACAAAACAAAACAAAACAAAAGATTTTGACTTCGGAGGACATTTCTCCGTTAGTGCAGAACCATTTACAGGGAGGTCGCATTTTAGCGGTCAATTACTTGACAGAGTCCCTTTAACTCAGAAACAAAGCAATGTCAGTATTGCGATGCATTTCAAGTTTTCTCGCGCGCAGTCGTTACAAAGCAGCTCTATCGTGCTCTTGGACCTGTCCTACACGACATTTAAAAGCATGTCACCGAGGAAAATAAGGCGTGCTGCTCAGGAATTGGGGACCTTGGCACATTTGAGCATACTGTCCTTGTGAGAAACAACACATATGGTCAAATATACCTCGCCTCTCCGGCACCGAACTGCGCTTTCTGCATTTTGTTTTAAATACTGAGACATCGGAGCCGTGGGAAGGCACCGAGCACCTCCGGGAGCGAAGGAATTTCAAAGAATAAAGAAGAAAAAAGAAGAATCGAACCAAAACCAGAAAAGCGAGAGCAACCCAAAGCAAGCCCGAACCCCACGAACCTTTGCAGTCATTTTACTCTCTCATTATCATCATTCGCCAAGTCCTAGGAGGAAGGGGAAAACAAAAACCAACGACCAACACACCAGAAAAGCCCCGAGGAGACACGGACGGACGGACGGAGCGCTCCGGCTCCGCTCCCCGACGGCCGCCCCCGCCGCGCCCCGCACCAACGGCACCGCACCGGGCCGAGCTTGGGGGGTTTGAAGGCCGGGGCTGCGGGCAGCGCCGTGCGGCCCAGCGGGGCCGTCGGGGGTTGGAGGCGGAGCCCCCCGCCCCGCACGTAGCACCGGAACAGCGGGAAGGAACGCGGCGGGACAGCCCGGGCGGCACCGCCCGGCGATGCCGGCACGCGATTGAGAACCGTTCCGAATGTCACATCATGAGCTCGGAAAGCTTATTTTACTGCTCGAAATCAGGAAAGTGCACATGAAAGCCATTATCAACAATTCCAGTGATTGTTAGAGAAACAGAATCGCCCAACGTCCGACGCCTCATCGATAACTGCGAACACCGACGGGGAGGGCACGGCACGACGGGAACAGCTTTGACACTCACAGTACATCTCCGAAACAAAGGGGGAGGGAGGAGGGGGAAAGGGATTACAGTTTGCAATGGGAATAGCAGACAGCAGAAAACAAACTCCTCTCACCGAGCTCCGCTCTCCCCCTGCGCCCCAGAGCTCCGGCCAACGACTACAGTTGTACCAGTTGTACTGCTTAAGGCATCTTTTGTTTTGTAACACCTTCTCTTCACTCGTCACGATGATAGTCATGCAGCAGTTTAATGATAAAAATATATTAATATTTTACTATACAGCAGCAAGAAGTTAGTCAATGAAAAGCACATCAACTTTAAAAAAGAAAAAAAAAAAAGGAAAAAGAAAACAAAAATCCACCTGTAAAAATCTATTATTACAAATCATCTCGGTTCGGAGCTCGGCCCGGGCGCGGGGCTGGCGGGGCACGGCGGCACGGAACGGCACGGCAATGCACGGCAATGCACGGTAATGCACGGCAATGCATGGCACGGCAATGCACGGCAATGCACGGCAATGCACGGCACAGCAATGCACGGTAATGCACGGCAATGCATGGCACGGCAATGCACGACCCGCAGCACCGGGCAGCACCGGCCGGCCGGCCCCGCACCGCGCAGCGTCTGAGTGCCCAAAGTACACAGAATAAGAATAAAAACAACGGATTATGAACAATACATGAACATCTCATATACACAACAATGACAATACGCCTACGGAGCTGTAAACCAAACAGGTGCAGAAAAATATTACGGGAGGAAACCCTTCACTTTTCTCTCTCTCTCTTTTTCTTTCTTTCTTTTTTTTTTTTAATTTTTCCTATTTGAGTAACTTTGGTTCCAACGTAAAAATCACAAGTTTGCAAATTTCATTTAAATGCCTTTTTTAATAATTTTTCTTCATGTTCACAGAAGTTTCACTGACCATTTTTATATGTCGAAGGTCCAGATGCAATGCATATCGTATAAAAGAGAGCACTTATTGTTTACCTTGCATGAATTAAACCTACGTACCTTGTAACTCTACAAACTTCTGCATAACATTTAGACAAAGCTCAGACACACAGCATGCCTAGCCCTCATATATATATACACATCTCTAATCACAGGTATATAGGGTGTCAAATATACTATAGTAACCTCCATGTAAGGTTCGAAATTTGGTAACAAAATGAGAAGAAAAAACTAAAAATATTATTTTACGTGTTCTAAAATATCTCTTTTTTTTTTTTTCTTTTTGTGCTAAAGTCAAATGTTAGCTCAACATGAAAAGGACTTTTTATATAATTCAGCAATATTATAATCTTGACCATTTTTGCAAACACTTTTAATAATAATAGCTTAAACGTGTACAAAAGTTCTCGGTTAATTAGGGAAATAAACACTCAGTTCTTTATATTTTTAATCAAGTAGGAAACACAGTTCATATATAATGTTATTACTTTTTTTTGACTTTTTGTTTGTTTGTTTGTTTGTTTGTTTTAGCAGCTGCTTACTGTTTGATACGGTGGGAAAAGTGGAGGGACATCCAGCGATGGGTGGCGGGTCGGAGGCGTTGCTGTCGCTCGGTGGAGGCTGCCGGGCGGGGGGTGCTCCGGGGGTGCCGCCCGGGAACGGCCGCGGGCCGCCGCCTGCCGCCCGCGCGGCCGAGAGCAGTCCGAGTCCGCGGCCCCGGCGCCGGGCGGGGCGGCCGGCGGGCGGTCAGTCCTCGTCGGGCTCGTCGGGCTGCAGCAGGGCGCCGGGCGGACCGGAGGCGGCGGCTGCGGCGGCGGCGGCGGCTGCGGCGGCGGCTGCGCTGCCCTCGGCCTCGGGCGGCGGCTCGGGCCCGGCCCCGGAGCCCGCGGGGGCGGCGGCGGCGGCGGCGCGCTTGTCCCGCTGCTTCTCCTGGATCTTCTTCATCTCGTCCGAGTACTTGCAGAAGGTGTGGCCGAACTTGGCCCAGACCTTGTAGGGGACGGTGATGGAGTTGCGGTAGGTGGGCTTCACCTCGCTCACCCGCATGAAGACGCCGTACTTGTTGGAGCCCACGTCGAAGAAGAAGCGCTTGTTGTCCACAGTCAAGGAGGTGCCCTCGGGCAGCTCGGCCGGCTCCTCCTCCACGCCGTAGTCGTCGATGAGCTTGGCCAGCGCGTCGCGGAACTCGATCAGGCCCTGCGCCGGCAGCGCGATGGTCTGGCCCTGCGCGGCGCCCAGCCCCGGGCCGCGGTTCACGGTCTGGCGGACGCGCAGGAAGCGGCCGCGCTGGTTCTCCTTCAGATCCATGTAGTACTTGCGGTTCTCCCGCACCAGGAACTCGCTCTTGAGCGCCCGGCGCGGCTCGTCGGCCGCCTGCGCCAGCTCTGGGGGCTGGCTGGGCCCCAGCTGCGCGTAGTGCTCGATGAAGTCGCCCAGGTAGTCGCGGAACTCCACGGCCACGGACATGGACAGCGTCAGGCGGCTCTTGTTGCCGCCGGCGCCCACCTCGGCGATCTTGAGGAAGCGGCCCTTGGCGTTCTGCTTCACGTCCAGGTAGAAGCGCTTGTTCTGGATGTCCACCCGCTTGGAGGCCAGCTCCTGCGTCTCGTGCTGCAGCCCGCCGCCCGGCCCGCCGCCGCCGCCGCCGCCGCCGCCCGAGCCCGAGCCCGAGCCCGGCCCCCCGGCGCCCGCCGCGCCCCCGCCGCCGCCGCCGCCGCCGCCGCCGCCCTGCTCGCTGCCGCTGTCTCTGTCCGCCATGATGCCGCCGCTCCGCCCGCCGCCGCCGCCGCCGCCGCCCGGCCGCGCCGCCTCGGCCGCCGCTCCGCCGCCTCTCGCCCGGCGCCCCCCGCGCCGCCGCCCGCGCCGCCGCCTCGGCCGCCCCGGCCGCCGCCCGCGCCGCCGCCGCTCCGCCCGCCGCTCCGCCGCCGCTGCAACAGCCCCCGCGGCCACCAGCCGGCCGCTCTCGCGAGATCTGCGGGAGCGAGGAGAGGGCGCGGGAGGCGGCAGAGAGCGGCCCCCAGAGCCGGCCGAACCGAGAGCGGGAAGCAGCGCCGCGCCGACCGGCGGCCGAACCGCGACACGGAACCGAGCGGGAGCGGACGGCACCGAGCGGGACGGGCGGGCGGGGCCGCGCTGTGCCGTGATACGAAGCGCTATGGAGGGCTATAGAGTGCTATGGAGGGCTGTGCCGTGATACGAGGTGCTATGCCGTGCGGTGCCGTGCGGAGTGACGCTGTGCCGCGCCGTGCTGTACCGTGCTATACCGTACCGTACCGTGCTATACCGTGCTATACAGTGCTATACCGTGCTATACCGTGCTATACCATACTATACCGTACCGTACCGTGCTATACCGTGCTATACAGTGCTATACCGTGCTATACCGTACCGTACCGTGCTATACCGTGCTATACCGTACCGTACCGTGCTATACCGTGCTATACTGTACCGTACCGTGCTATGCCGTGCTATACAGTGCTATACAGTGCTATACCGTACTATACAGTTCTATACCGTACTATACCGTACTGTACCGCACTATACGGTACCGCGCCGCCCTCCGGACGAACCTCTCCCCGCTTCCGACCCGGGTCCCTCCCACCAGCCCCGGTTCCCTCAAGTTCCCTCTATCGTCCCGTCGGGGGCGGCTGGAGCGGGACACGCGGTTCCGACCCCTCGGGCCCACCCGTCTCAGTGCGACGCCGCCAAAGGGGACGCGCGACGGCAGCGGCCCCGGCCCCAACGGGCGGCGGAGCGGGCGGGCACGGCCGTGGCCTGGCGCACGTCCGCAGTCGGGCCCCGCTGCCGGCCCGGTGCCGCCGTGTGATTCTTTCTCGTGAAGAATCGCGGTTCGATCCGGGCGGCTGCGAGGAGCCTTTGTTCGGAAACCATCGAAAGGACGAGCCCGGCTGCAGGGAACCGGGCGGCCGCCCCTCGCCGCGGCTGAGACGCGGAGAGCGTCCCTCGGTCACCCCGAGCGGAACGGGACGGCCGTTCTCCGGGCTCCCGGCCCACGGAGCGGGGCTCACCGGGGAGCCGAGTCCCGCTGCGGGCGGAGCGCTTCGCGTCTTGCCGTGGGAATCTGTCTCGCCACGAACGCTCCCGAGGCTCGTTCCCCCCCAACGGCGGCGCTGCCGGAACCCGACGGGGCAGAACCGCTGCGGGTCGCGGGGCCGCACCGAGTCCCGGGATCGGGTGGGGGCTGAACCCCGGACGGGACGGGGTCGGCGCTCCGGGACCGGGGGGCACCGGGATGCTCGGGAACGGCCTCCGGCGGGCGGGGAAATGCGGAAAACAAAATCTTGGCTCTGGACCCGCTCAGGACGGCCGCGTCGCGCCGGACCGGTACCTCGGTACCGTGGCTCCCCCGCCCCGCCCCGTCGGCCCCGTGGTCATCAGACAGCGAGGCGGTTTAAGACCAAGCGCGTGCCGGGGCTCCTCTCCCGTTCTGCTGCTCAGCGGCGGCTACTGGCGGAGTCCGGCCCGACGGGGCGGCTCCCGAAGACAGGGACACGGAGCAATCCGCCCCGTGAAAGGACCCGGTGCCGTTCCGCCGTCGGGCCCGGGGCTGCCGGTAGGGCCAGGAAGCTCCGCCAGACTGCGCAGGGAAATCCGGGGTTGGGGGCGCATTGGAAGCCCCAGGGTCTCGGCAGCGAGCCGGCAGCCGGTCGGAGACAGTGAGGGCCGTCGGTGTGGGTCAATGCACGGCACCGGGCACTGACCCGGTGGGGCTGAGCGACCGGGCGGAGACCTGAGCCGCGAGGGGCCGCCACGCCGCTGGGGAGTGCGGCCGGGCCGAGGTCTGTTGTGTCTCCGTCCCGGCGGCACCGGAACCGCGGAACTACCGCCCGCCCGGCCCCGCACGGTCGCTCGGCTCCACTGCGGAACAACGCAGGCAGGAGGAGACGGGAGGAGAGCAGAGGGGCGAGGCGGGGCCGAACCGAGGGGCGGCTGCGGCCGGGCCGTGAGCATCCCCCGGTACCGGCTGTCAGAGGGCTGCGGTCTCGCAGGAGGAGCCTGTGTGCATGGGGCTGCCTCGGCGATGGGTGCCATCTCCCACACCGCCGAGGGACAGCGAGAACCGTCCTGCTGCAACGGGGCAGGTCTTTGTTCCGCTTTGCTCGTTTGTCCCGAAAAGGAACAGTGTTGAACAGCCTTACCCGAGGCCTAATGCCAGCAGGAGTCCTAATGGTGTCTGAACCGCTGCCTTAGTCGTGCTGGAAAGCTGGTAAATATCCCACTGGAGATGGCACTCCTTTGGTGAAACTTGTCCGCTAGGGAGCAGGTGGCCACCCTTGGGTGAGAGATGTTCATTTTAATGATGCTGCCCAAGGAGGGCCAGCAGCTGAGTCTGGTGCTCTCACATACGGGTCAGCTTTGTTATGCCCAGAGTGGATACACTCAGTGGATCCTCCGAGCCCCGAGAATATGGCCTGACATTATTTCCCCTTTGGTGGGATGTTGCTGGGTACCCTCTGTGCCCATCGTCGCTGTGTTGCAGGTCACAGCAGCTCTCAGAGCACTCTGGTGGCTCTATTTGTGCCTTGTGAGGGCAGTGATGGCCAAAGGGTGGGCAGGGTGATGCTGTACCTCACTGCTGCAGTCACACCAACATGTCCCATATGTTTAGCAAGCTCCACTTCAGGCTTTTCTCCATTCTGCTGAGAACCACTCCAGACCTTCCTGCCCCAAAGCTCCTATATCTTTCTCTGATATCTTTTAATCCCTAGCTTGAATACACCAATGGCTACTTCAAAGTTACTGATTCTTGTGCAACTTTTATCTTTTTTCTCATGTTTTTCCCCATTCTGCCTCTGTATAATTGCTCTGTAGCAATTATATCCCCTTCAGTCTCTGTTTTATTAGTCTAAATAGGACAAACATTTGGAGGTTTCCTCCCACTGGAACAATTCCACCTTTCTGTACCTGTTGTGGCCATCCCTCATTACACCAGTTTGGGTTCCCCTGAAGGATGGGGGAGAGGGTTTTCTCAGTGTCACCACTGTGACTCAAGATTTAAGATCAATGGACCTTTTGTTTCAGAATCCAGTTCAGGGGGCTTTTAAGAACATATCTGATGCAGACAGTGAGCATCTCCAAGTTTGGAGTCCAAGCCTGTTATCCAGCCACAAAACAACAACTCTGCTGATTCTGAGAACTTGCACGAACATTTATAATCGCAGGAGGGAATCTAAGAGCCATTCAAACCACAGATAAGATTAGTAACAAAAGTGGCTGAGATGAGACTGTTACTGTGCAAGTCAAAGGAAAGCCTGTCACACATGGAGGATGTTGCCAAGAAACACACGTTCGAGTGGCAGGGCCACTCTTCTTCCCATCGCTGTCCGAATTCTCCCGCAGTCTCTCCAGCTCTGTTCAGCCCAGTTGAGGTATCCATTCGATTAGGAAGTGATTCAATTTTGGTGTGACACTGAACAAAGCTTTTTGCTCATGCTGCAGTGTCAGGTCTCTTCCTGGGTCCAGTCCTTGCCCAGCACTCCCACCATGGAAGAGGCAGCATGTTCTGCTTTGTGCAGAACACAAGTACTCCCTGAGCCATGCTGAAGCTTGCAGCAAGAGAGCCACTAACAAAGCATCTGCTACAGGCTTGGAGCTGGGGCAGGCAGAAAGCAATCACAGCAGTGTGGGGTTGTCTGAAGTTGTGCAAAGCCTCAGAGGATCCGAAGTGTGCAACAGAACAGCAAAAGCTTCCTCTGCTGTCTGCACGGATCCTCCTCAGCACATGCCTTTGGATTGCTGCTCAGTGCGGCTTGTGCGCTGCGACCCTTCCTTGCCCAGTGAACAAGCCCCGTCGTGTGCAATGAACAAGAAACCAGCACACCACATCTGTGAACCATTTAGGAAGACGGGAATGATGAGCTGTGCATACAATAGAGTTGCTATTAAATCTGTCAATCTTAATTTTAAAAAGTACTTCTCAATGAAAATTATTTATAAAAAGAAAATCACAGTGACCCCAAATCAAATGATTTGTGAATGGTTTTGAGTCTCCCAGATCAGTTAAAACTCCCGTGTTAGTCACTGGACATCATCCAAACTACGCACTGAATGAATAACACGTCTGCCAAATCCCTTTTTTTCACCCTCACCCAGTTTGGCACAGGACGGCTGAAGTCATTTTTCTAAATATCTTTCAGAACATCAAGCAACTGTAAAATAACAATGGAAAAGCTTTGGCCACGTCTCACTACAGCCCTCCAGTTGTAACTGCTTCTCTCGGGAAAGGCGCCGCGGATCCTCTGATGCTCTTTTGGGTGAGCACTGTGTGTGGGGGGGCTGAGGGCAGCCCCACGAGTGGAGCGGGGCCACGTGGGCACCTGCTGCAGGGCAAGAGGATGTTCCAATTGCTTCCCATCCAACAGCAGTGCCTGTGATACCCCTCACTTTTCAAAAAATTAAGGAAAAACAAAACAAAACAGTGAATCAGTGGCTGAACAATGGCAAAACAAGTTCTTGTTTCTTCTGTCTGCACAGATAAAGTACCAATTCTTTAAAGCACTACATGAAGTCCCATCCGAGTGAATTAAGCTTGGGACTGTTTTCACAGTGCCTTGTTCCAATTATGCAGCATGCTTTCTCTCCTCCCAGCTGGCCTGTACGTCTCCCTGTTGCCCTTTTCTCTGAAAACTGGCTTCCAGCAAATGGTGCCTTTCCCTTTCCAGGTGTGGAGGACTCTGTGGCACTGTCACCTGCAGTGATGCAGTGATGCTGGTCCTCAGCTCCAATGGAATCAGGGGGAAGCACGATTCTCCAGCTCCCCAGATAAGGTACTAATGGAGACCAAAGTGATGGATGCTCTTCTGTTGAAAACCAATGACAAATAGACATCAGATCCCAGTCTTGCTGATTTTCACTGACAAAAGTTTATAAAACCAAGGCTTGCTGCACCACACCTCCTCAGGTATGAGGGAAGGCCCACTGTCACCTATCATTGTTAGCAAATGTTTTGCATCCCCAAAGCTTGATTGTGCCCTTGGCCAATAGTAGCAAACCTACCCCCAAAAACTAGAACTACATTTATCCCACTTTACCTTAGAGCACGCATCACAACATCCAGCTTACTTGTTTTCCTCTCGATGGAGCAGACTGATACCTGGCGGTGCCAGCAGGTTTGCTTCATTTTTACCATGAAGCATGATTGTAAATGAACCTCTTTGAGCAGTTGCCCCTCTGCCTGTCAGGCAGCTTGAAGAGCATGGGAGCTTTGGCACAAAAGAATTTATAGCTCATGACTTCTGAACTATTAATGTAACCAATGAAGATATCTCGTTATTGGCTGTTTGCAGCAACTGGACGTGGTGGTAAATAAAGCCTTTTTGGAGGATGCTCCGGTGCCTTTTCTGGGTTGAAACTACAGCTTCCAGAGAAGAGCGTGTAGTACTCACCAGCCTTGCTGACAGATGGAAATATAGGTCAGCATTCAGCTTTGCAGTCCTCCTACAAGTGTGGTGGGTGACTGCCACTGCTGGGAGGTAGATGCAATGCCACCATTTACAGGCTACCTCTGGACCTGCAGAGGGAGCCAACTTGGCTTCTTAACTGAGGCTTCACCAAGAAGAAAAGGGGCCATGACAAGGGGGGGTTGTCCAAGGGTTGCAAGATCGCTTGTGATTCACAAGGGCTTGATGCATGTAATCCCTGGGGTGACAAAGAAGCTCCTGTGCTGAGTGCAGCAGTTCTGTATGCCAACACGGGCACAGAAAAGTCCTCCTTTCCCTGTAAGCAAGTTATTTCCCATGGGATGCATGAAGTTACACTGCATTGTAGGAGGAAAATGACAGTCCCTTCAATTTTTTAACATAGTTCCTTTTATTTATTAATTATGTAATGCTTGCCTTTGCCTCTTTCAAATCCATTTTTGGGATATCCTCCTGCAGCGTTGCTGTGATCCTGGGAGCTGGCAGGTCACTCTGAGACCTGGTTTGGGTTTGGAAACCTGTGATGTCCACTCACCATGGCACAGCAGAGGCTAAAAACTTGAGGATGTTGCCTCAATTTTGGGATCTCCCCAAAGAGATGTAACATTTAGAATCGCTCAGGCCATAAGCTACAGAGGCAGTGTCACGGGCATTCCTTTACTTGTCTCCACAATAAGCTGTGGCAAAAAACATGTAATAGTTCTGAGACTCCTGATGTGGCGGCTGCCACAGCCAAGGTGCCAGACTGTGCTTGGCTTTGTTGAACCTCAGGAGGTTCTCCTGGGCCCACCTCTCAGTCTGGGTCTCTCTGAATGGCAGCCCGTCCATTGGTGTGTGTGCTGCCCCTCACAGCTCTGTATCACCTGCAGACCACTCAGGGTGCACTCAGTCCCACTCGGTGTCACTGATGAAGATATTAAAGAGTATCAGTCCCAGCGCTGACCCCCGAGAGCCACCAACTCATCCCTGATCTCCACCCAGACATGGGGCCATTGGTCACCCCTCTCTGGCTGTACCACAACCTGTGCCTTTCACAACCTGTGCTTCACCCATCGATCAGTCCACCCATCAAATCTACACCTTTCCAATATGGAGAGGGGGGGTCAGCGCCAAAGGCTGTTCTGAATATGACATCAGTGGCTCTTCCCTTGTCTGCTGATGCAGTTATGGCATCGTGTAAGGTCATTAGGTTGGTCCTGCCCTTTGTGAAGCCGTGCTGTTCTTTTTGTTTACAGCTGGGTACACTGGCTGCTGGGATGTTTTAGGAACTGGCTAAAATGGAATCTCAGGCCAGCCCTGGTGTGATGAGATACAGTCCAGTGTAAGCGTGCAGCACACACAAAACATCCTCGCAGCAGCTACATTCAATTCAGTGCTTTACAGCTGCTCTGCAAATCCTGTGCTGCGAGGGCAGGAAGATGCAGCGCTCTGACCCTGCAAGGTCTGAATGGGGCAAGTCAGGGGCTGCGGTGTCGGAAATGCCCGTTTTGTGTCAGAAATTAAGAGGCTTTACGGAATGGGAGAGGATCCGTCATTGCTCCGGCGCAGCGAGTCCGGCTTGTGCTGAGCCCGGCAGGGAGCGGGCAGGGGAGGGGTGTCAGCGCGGCCCTGCCGTGTACAAGGCACCTATTGGGGACCGGGTCTGCTTTGCACGGTGGGAACTTCTCCCCCTTTATCCTCTCTTTGGGTCAGCAGCTCCACCTGCCCGCTCGGCTCCCACCGACAGCGGGGCGCCCTGTCAGAGCGGCCGGGCCTGCGGCCGGTTCGGGGCTCGGCGCGGCCGCTGCTGCCACCTGGCGGTGACGGGCGGGCGCTGTGAGGCCGCCGCGGAGGCCTCGGGCCGGGAACGGCGCCGGGTGATGGATGCGCCCCGAGCGGTGCGGGAACGGCGGGCGGGGCGCGGCCACCGCGGTGACCGGAGACGAGGAGCCCGCGCCCGGAGGGGCCGCCGCTCCACGCACCGCCGGGCGGCTGCGGAGTGTGCGGTGTGTGCGGTGTGTGTGTGCGGTGTGTGTGTGCGGTGTGTGTGTGCGGTGTGTGTGTGTGTGCTGTGTGTGCGGTGTGTGCTGTGTGTGTGTGTGTGTGTGCGGTGTGTGTGTGTGTGTGTGTGTGTGTGTGTGCGGTGTGTGTGTGTGTGCGGTGTGTGTGTGCGGTGTGTGTGTGTGTGTGTGTGTGTGTGTGTGTGTGCGGTGTGTGTGTGCGGTGTGTGCTGTGTGTGTGTGTGTGTGTGCGGTGTGTGTGTGTGCGGTGTGTGTGTGTGCGGTGTGTGTGTGTGTGCGGTGTGTGTGTGCGGTGTGTGTGTGCGGTGTGTGTGTGCGGTGTGTGTGTGCGGTGTGTGTGTGCGGTGTGTGCGCGGTGTGTGTGTGCGGTGTGTGCGGTGTGTGTGTGTGCGGTGTGTGTGTGTGCGGTGTGTGCGGTGTGTGTGTGCGGTGTGTGCGCGGTGTGTGTGTGCGGTGTGTGCGGTGTGTGTGTGTGTGTGTGTGCGGTGTGTGTGTGCGGTGTGTGTGCGGTGTGTGCGGTGTGTGTGTGCGGTGTGTGTGTGCGGTGTGTGTGTGTGTGTGTGTGTGTGTGTGCGGTGTGTGCGGTGTGTGTGTGTGTGTGTGTGCGGTGTGTGTGTGTGCGGTGTGTGTGCTGTGTGTGTGTGTGTGTGTGCGGTGTGTGCGGTGTGTGTGTGTGTGTGTGTGCGGTGTGTGTGTGTGCGGTGTGTGTGTGCTGTGTGTGTGTGCTGTGTGTGCGGTGTGTGTGTGCGGTGTGTGTGTGTGCGGTGTGTGTGTGTGTGTGTGTGTGCTGTGTGTGCTGTGTGTGCGCTGTGTGCGGTGTGTGCGGTGTGTGCGGTCCCCCCGCGGGTGGGAGCACGGCCGTGGTCTCTCCCAGGGATGCACCACCTCCCGGGTTTGGTTTCTGGCTGCCCAACCCAGCTGTGCCGAGCTGCCGTTTCATTATGGGACAGAGCGAGCACTGATGGCAGCTCAGGTAAGCTGGGGTGAGGTCTGTTCCCCGCTGCTTCTGTAATGAGCAGAGATTCCCACTGAAGCCTTTATTTTGCAGAACTGGGCTGGCAGCCTTTCCAGGTGATGAATTTTGGATGAGGAAATAGAAATCCTTGTCCCTGGCTCAGCAGGGTTAATCTCAGCACAGACGCGTGTGCTGCTGCCTGTGTCCTCAGCGCCAGCCGGGAGGTGCACGAGGAGGAGCTGCAGACCGGGAAAGACCCGTGATGATCACAGCACGGATATGCTGCAGTCGTGGATGCCTGTGGACAGAGGGTGCTGTGTGCGCATGTGTGTGCCTGAGGATCACACGAGTGAGATGCAGCAGATGAGCTGCCTTACACTGTGTGTAACCTCCCACTGCTCTTGAACAGGCTTGGCAAGAAGGGGAGGGAGATGAGAATCGAAAGGAGGCTCGCATGCTTGGAGGGGCTCAGGAGCCTGATTCAACCCATTGCTCTCAAGGGAAGCGGGAGCACACGCAGCTCTTGAGCCTTGTGTTTTGCTGTCAAGCTCAACATAGATCCGACTTGGCATTAAATTATTTGCATTAACTCACTGGGAAAAGGAGACATAAGAACACAGTTAAACCACAAAGTATTGAATTACAATTTGATATGAAGAAAGAAAAGAAAGATGGAGGAGAAGGAAAAAAACTCCGTCTTTATTTGTTTAATTGGTATCCTCTGAACTGGCTGCAGGAGTGAGGACAGGGGCTGCGCTGTGACCCTGTGAAACCTGTCCTGCAGGGAGGAGGTGGGACTGGGGAGCCAGCAGTTCATAGGGACCAAGGAATGTGGGACCATTTGGAGTCACCCACTAAAAACCCCAGGGTGATCCTTAGTGACAAAGAGACTAAAAGAGAGTCACGCAAGGGCAACAGCCAGAGGGGCTGCGCTGTGACCCTGTGAAACCTGTCCTGCAGGGAGGAGGTGGGACTGGGGAGCCAGCAGTTCATAGGGACCAAGGAATGTGGGACCATTTGGAGTCACCCACTAAAAACCCCAGGGTGATCCTTAGTGACAAAGAGACTAAAAGAGAGTCACGCAAGGGCAACAGCCAGGGCAAATGTTTGCAACAGCTGCCTCGGGACAGGGCCTTCATCCCACATCCATCTCCTTGACTTGGCATCAGCCAAATGCTGCACAGGCTGCTCCCTGTGTGTGCTCACAGCCTTTGTCCCTGCTTGGCCTGTGGTTTTCTGGTTTTGATTCCGCACTCACTGCCTCTTGTTCTCAGAGATACAGGATCTTTCTAGGAAAATGTGTGTCTATGGGGAGTCACAATGGGAACAGCCAGGTCCCATCTCCAGCGCCTCCTGCTCCTTACATGCAGCACGTGCACAGCCCAGCCCTCTCCTAATCCTGGCCTTTCATTGCCCCCAGCCCTCCTTGCAAAGGGTAAGATGAGGACTGAGGCTCCACCACCCCTTTGGTCCTCCTGGCTTTATTCCAACACTGCTAATTAAAAAGCCAGCATCATCAGTGATTTTTTCTGATGTGAAAACTTTTCCATAAGGAACTGGTCCCAAATCCACCAACTCATTTCACGTTTATTTTAAATCTGAGCTTTACATCATGTAATTTCCTCCAGGGCTTGATTATCTTCTCAGTAAAAACACTGTTGTTCTGGTTTGTGAGACCTATATTTAATCTCGCCGTAAGGCCTCTGTACCTCCCAGTGCAGGGCTGAGATGCTGCCACAGCTCCTGGCTTTGCCTCCCTAGTTATTTGAATACATTAAACGATGCTAGTTCTGCAATATTGAGGGTGTTCTCCAGCCATGGGGTGCCTGTCAGCACTCACTTCTTGTTGTAGAAGTGGCCTCCTGAACCTCAGAAGTCATCCAAAGAGGTTCTCTTAAACAGTAGCAGGCAACATGTAAACAGGGAACTGGAGGCACAGTCAGACAGGATAATTTTCTGTCTCTCTCATTCTGCTGGAACCTCAAGTCCTTCTCTGTATTTCCCCTACATGTAACAAGGTAAATAGCATTCAGTGTATTTTTACACTGAAATACATGGAACAGGTAAAAGTGGGAGGAGGGATCATTTCCTGAGCCTGCTCACAGCTCTCTGCTCTCAGCCGGAGGCTCTGAGCTCCCTGGGTCACATCTCTGACATACGCATTTTGCAGTGCAGAAAGCTCTTGCTTGAATGCAAATGCTTTCACCAGCCTTCAAGTGGAGGCCTCGGTTTCCAGCTCGGCAGTATCACCTCACGACCATACTTTAAACATAACTCATTTTTAGTGTTGATTTGGAGATTTTTCTTTTAATTGTTCATAATAATTCCTTGTGTTTCTCTCAGATACAGGCTGATGAGGCCAGGAGATGCACGTAGGAACACATGACTGGTATGGACTTTAAGAAGGGTTAATTTCAATTCTTCAGTTCAGTTTTGATGATGGATTTTCTAAAAGCTTCTGGAACTAAAGACAGACAATGGCTTGACCTTCTCTTACCGATTAGGACTCCCAGGCCAAAGGAGCCATGACACAGCTTGGTTTGCCACAGGCCTTGGGAACTCAGAGTTGCACAGACATACCTGATGCACTGACCTAACTGCAACAGTTGTTTAATACAGAGGTGAGTATAAGGAGGGTCTGCAGAGAAAAGGAAACTGAGCACAGTCAGGGCAGCTGTAGAGAGATCCAGTGCTGGGGAGTCTCTGGGATGGAGCGGGCTCTTGCACTTTGCCTTGTGGCTGATGGTCTGGAGGATGGAGGCTGCAGGAGCAGCCAGAAAAATGCACCCCAGTGTGGGGAGAATTGCTCTGGCTGTGGCTTTTCTGTGGCAGTCTCCCCTCTGCCCTGAGGAGTGTGAAACCCTTCAAGGCTGGGCTGCTGCTTGTGTACAGATGTATGCATCTAACACACAAAGGCATTTGAAAGGCACTGTGAGCCAAGGCCGCAAGGACAATGATCTGAATGACTGGCGTGCAAAATTTGGGTACCAACGCAGGGACCAAATAATCTGATCTGGAAGTCTAGGATTAAAAAGAATGGCCAAACTTTATATTTTATTTCCATTCATCATTTCTGTTTGTGTGGGTGGACAAGGAGAGAATGACTTTCCTGGGGAGGAGAGCAGATAAAAGAGGCACACATTTACACATTTCCTTGAAAGATGTGTGGCTTTTTTTCTTCTTTGTTCCTAGGTTAATATGCCATAAAAGGGCTGGACGTAACCCTGATAGCTTTTCTATCACGTGCAAGAAACTGGCTAGCTCTTCACTTTTGTAGGGTCTTTCTCCCTTTGATTGCTAACTATGTGCCTAAAGAGAAGTCTTTCCAGCATGGATTTCATCACTGCCCCAGGATGAATAGGCCAAATTCTTGCAAAGGAGAGCTTGAGGTGGGAAAAAAATGGACACCAATGGACTTGGTGTTTGGGCATGTTTCCAAGCCTTTGTAAAACACCTGACTGTCATAGGGAAGAAATGCCCCACAGGGAAGGAAAGCTGTCCCCTTAAGGGGCTGGGGTGTGGGTGAGTGTTTCCAGAACCTGCTGCCTTCATGCCATCAGAGCTATAGAGTCCATACAGGAACCTTGACAGACCTTGTGCTGGGGGAGGCTGGGGATGGAGGGACATGCCTGCAATGCACGCATGCTTCTGAGGCTTGCCTGAAGCAGGGAAGAGCTGAACACAACCCTGTGCTGTCTGACACCAGCTCACATAGAGGGACGTGGGGTGGGAAAGTCTTCCAGGGTCTGTTCCCCATTCCACCAAAAGCCCCCTGTCTTCTAAAGGATTTCCCCATGCTGAATCTGCTGGAACAGTTAACAGTTAATTTCAGTTAATACCTAAGATGCTGAGGATTTGCAACTCACCTGCCTGTGCTGCTGGGGTCAACATCTGGCAGAAGAGCTGCCTGAGACAGGGATGATTTTGCCCTCGGGACACTGTGTTCTGCGGCATTTGCCACTGAGATGGGATCTTTGTGCCAGAAGCTCTTTGTGCAGAGGGAGACAGAGCCCAGGGCAGTGCTTTGCTCTGCAGACATCCCCAGGAAATAGCAGGGTTTGGGATGCTCCGGGAGGGGTGGAACCTGGGCTGAGATTGGATGCCCCCTCTTTCTTTTAGGGTAGCAAACACGATGGGGGTTTTGCAGCAGTGAGGTAGGGGACAGATGGGCTTTGATGAAATTAAAGAAACTAGGGGATGAAATAGTTGTGTTCTGAAATAGCGGCTCTTCATGGGGGATCCCAGTTTGTGCCTGGATGCAGAACAAACTGACTTTTCTGTCTGACAAAGGGAAAATATGAAAGATGAAGGAAAAAAACCCAGAAGAGAAGGGGACTGAATGAGTCAGAGACACAAACTTTCAAGAGCAGCTGCACTGAGATGGAGTAGAAAGGTCTGGGCACTGGCTGATGACAGACACTGAACCTCTTTAGTGAAAGAGGCACCAGATTTTGCAGTAGCGAGAGGCAGCTGGGAAGTATTTTTATGTATGTCACAATTTTGACCATTAGAAGAGTGAAAATCTGAAAAAAATGTGCTTGCCTTAAGACTAAGCAGAGATGATGATGGCTGAGAACCGTGGTGATGAAGCTGGAGAAATCTGCCTTTGAGACAAAATGAGGAGCAGAAGAGGCCACCGGGATGTGAGAGCTGGTGGTGCAGACTGAGAAGAACAGGGATGGGAGGATTATTTAGGCTTCATCCTGTTAGAACCACAGTTGGGATTAGGTTGGTGCCTTCAGCCAGGGCCTTGCCTTTCACTTTATAAGTCAGAATGCCCGAGGATGTATAGAAGAGCATGATTTTACAGAAGAAGCGAGGAAAGAATTTAATCCTAAATTGTTTCTCAAATGATAACAGAATGGCAAACATCTCTGTTGACACAACAGCCAGGAAAGATACAGCTGGAAGGATGCACATGTGGTGCCTTTTTATGAAGTCATGTGTTCCAGACTCCAAAATGCAGAAAAAACTCACTTTTAAAAACTTCCCCATAGGCCTCACAGGTCTCTTGTGCTGAATTTCCTTCAGCTGCAGAACCACTGTGGTCCCATTGGG
The DNA here is from genome assembly GCF_054131305.1 of Coturnix japonica. Lineage (NCBI taxonomy): Eukaryota > Metazoa > Chordata > Aves > Galliformes > Phasianidae > Coturnix > Coturnix japonica. Next base: position 14,417,857 of record NC_140680.1, on the reverse strand, counting down.
ATTTCAGCCAGTGAAGAGGAAAAAGATGGGGCTCAAATGCCTGGGCATTCAACCATCTCTTCCATGAGGTGTGGGACAGAGCGGGGTCTGGTTCAAACAATTGCATCTGATATTTCCTTCTCCCACAGGCAGGGGCTGTGCTATCTGGACAAAGCATTACACTATGGGGCATTTCCACAGAGATGTGTGTCAAAAGCAGAAAGAAGCCAGGTGACCTCCTGAAGCCTCCCGTCCTCCCTGCCGTGAGAAACACTTCTGCCCTTCTCTCCCTCTGCTTGTGTTCTCCAGTTGTGCACAGTCACCCACTGGCCATGTCCCAGGGTGGTACCTCCCCGGCCCTGAGCTTTGTGCTGTCCATGTGTCCAAAATGCTCACAAGGAATGCTCCCCGAGCCCTGCTGTGCGCTGTGCCTGAGTGCAGCATCCCCACTCCCTTTCCATTTTTTCCCTAATGATTCTGGCTGCATTATATTGTATTGAGTGCAAACCCTGATCCTGTCATCTGCTCCCTCACTCTCCCTGCGGGCTCCGAGACCTGCCTCGCCATTCTGGGGGTTTCCCTGGGGTGGTGAAGCTGCTGGGGTGAGGGCTGTCCCTTTCCTTTGGTCACCATCGTGATGTGGGCATGGCTGTGTGTCCTTGCACAGGGCTGAACGCTGCCTCTGAGCCACCTCCAGCGTGGTGGCACCATGGCGGCTCTCGCTCAGTGCAGAATCCAGTGTGACAACAAATATGAAATCCTTTGCGGCTGATTAATTATCTCAGTTCTCTTCCATATTGCAGGAGGTGGGCAGCAAGGCTTTGGGAGCGCAGATTCCTTAGGATCAGCTTTGAAAATAAACCCAAATAAGCCACTTTTTGGAGATTAAACTGACTCCTGGAAACCACTGCAGGGGAAGAGCACTTGTTTATTAAAAAGAGACAGCAGGGATCAGGGCATGAAAGGAGGCTTTGTCTCCTCGGCTATTACCTTACTCCATTTGACGGTATTTTAATGCTTTTTTCTTCAGGTGTGCAGGGAACCTCAGGCACAAATGTCCCACCTTGGAAAGCACCGGGCATAGAGGGCTTTGCGCATCAGGGCAGCCCGTGCCACCTGCAGCAGCCCCCAAATGAGCGCATCTTTGTTGACACTGGTCCGGGTGGCTGCGAATGTCCGGGGGCTCGGGAGGGGGTTCGCTCCGTGTCTGATCGGGAAGCGTCCCCGGGGACCACCCGACCCTGCAGGAGCACGGAAGGCCACAGAGCAGGGATCCCCTCTGCTGCGGAGGGCATCCCCGGGGGACTCTCCGGCATCTCCCCACTCGAGGGCAGGGAATCGAGGTGGGGTCCCGCTGTCCGGCGCCCCCGACACGCGGTGCTGACCGGCGAGCGGGCAGCGGCCGTGAGAGCATCCCGGGGGGGGCTGCGGACCGCGGGAGCAGCTGGGGCGGGGGAACCGCAAAGGGCATCCCCATCCCAGGGAGGGAGGGCGAGGGGGAAGGCGTCAGCACATCCAGAGGGAGAAGGGGGCGAAGGCCGGCAGCGGGAGCACGCCGTGGGGGTGGGTTCCGGCTGCGGGAGCGTTGGGGAGGGCTGGAAGGGGCCTCCCGCGCTGAGGATCCGCCGCACGCGGGGCGGAAGGGGGGATTCGGAGGATCCCGGTGGAAGCCGCATCCCGAGGGGCGGGGGGGGCTCCGTGAGCATCCCGGGAAGGGGGAGGGAGGGAGAGAGGGGGGGGTTACCTCTGCAGCATCCCGCGCGGGCTCCCCACCTCCCTGGCTCGGAGCGGAGCCGGCCACCTCCCCCTCATCCTTCCCGGCCGGCGGCTGCGGGCGCTCGGTGGGGTCGCGGCGGCGGCTGCGGCTCCGCTCCGCGCCTGGGGGCGCCGTGCCGGGAGGAGGGTCCGCGCCGCGCCGCGCCGCTCCGCCCCGCCGCGCCCGCCCGCCCGCCGCGCCGCAGCCCCGCAGCCCGGCCGCCGCCGCCGCAGGGCCGGCGGGAGCGAGCGGCAGCCGGCGGCATGAGGCGCGACCCGGCGCCCGGCTTCTCCATGCTGCTCTTCGGCGTCTCGCTCGCCTGCTACTCGCCCAGCCTCAAGTCGGTGCAGGATCAGGCGTACACGGCGGCCGTGGTGCTGGAGGGCAAGGTGCAGTCCGTGGCCCCCCCCGCAGGCGGCGGCAATGACAGCCGCGGCGGCTCCGGCCCCGCCGGGGGGGTCCTGGTGAAGGTGCTCGACCTGTGGCCCCTGAACAGCGGCGGGCTGCAGCGGGAGCAGCTCATCAGCGTGGGCTCCAAGGCGCCCTGCTTCAAAGTGAAGCGCAACCACCGCTACATCTTCTTCCTGGAGCCCACCGAGGAGCCGCTCGTCTTCCGCACCGCCTTCGCCCCGCTCGACACCAGCGGCAAGAACCTCAAGCGGGACGTGGCGCGGATCCTCTGCGCGGACTGCGGTACGGGGGGGCGGCGGGGCCGGGGCCGGGCGGTGGGACGGGCCCCGCCCGGGCTGGGAGCCGCGCTGCCGTCGCCGGGCCCGGCCCCGGGATGCGGAGGCGGCTCCGCTGCGCTGCTCGGGCCGGTTCGCTCCGCGTTACCGTGCGGAGCCGGGCCGAGCCCCGAGCCGGGCCTGCGGCGGTGCCGCCTTCGCAGGTGAACTGGGAAGTTTGGCCTCCTTCGGAAGGAGAGTCTCGTTTTGCGAAGTCGTTTTTCTTTTGTTCGTTCGGCGCGTTTCCATTTGCGTCTTTAACGCACCTGCTCCGTGCTTTGTGGTGCCGTGCAGCGCTCCTCCATCACCTCCCCGAGTGCCGTTATGAAATGATTTCGACAGAGGAGCCTGCGAGCGTTCCTCCTTTTGTGCCTGGCTTTCCCTGCCGTCCTCCGGCGCTGCGATGTGTTGTGGGGGTACCGGCCGCAGACAATGACTGCATTTTCCCAGGGTTGGGATCTGAGCTTACAGAAACGCGGGGCCGGCCCTTCGTTCGGCTCCGGTGCTCGGATCCTTTGTCACAGAGCCGGGCAGGGCCGTTACCTGCAGCTCCCGAGGCACGCCGTGCCGCCTGCTGCAAACCCCGGTCTCTGGCGCTTGGTGGCTTGCAGGGCTGCGAGGGCCTGTCCCCGGGTTCTGTGCTCAATGACAGAACGCTGTGCTTGCTCATCAGGTTAATTGGCCCTTTGCCTCCTTAGAGGCGATGTGCCACACCAGTTATGCTTAGCTCCATAATGAACATATGCGCATGGTGTTGTTGTTGTTGTGTTCTCACATCGGTGTTCCCGGGGCAGTACTTGGCTATTGCTGACTGCAGACCCCGTGTTTTGAAGGCTGGACCTGGCTCTTTTTTGGTTACCACAAAGAAGGTGCATCCTGGCCTACCATAATATGTTGCTGAGAATAATGGGCTGGCACTGCATATCAGAAAGCTAAATCAGGAGGCACCGACCTCATGTACATCTGTGGGCCACGGTGGATACTGAGGATTTGGTGAAATAAGGAGTTAAATGCAAGAGGAGAGGAATGTATGGAAATTCTGATTTCTTTGTGAGGTGAAAGCACAGCAGAAGGGCTATGGTGCTTTTTTGTTGGTCTTTTTTAAGGAGGAAGGGTTGCAAACTTGTGCATCTCTGAGCAGTGGGATGTGACTTTAAGAGGAATGGAGGCTGCTCCGTTGCTTTCTGGATCAGGCCCAAAGCGCTAACGTGTGGGCTGATGTAACAACAAGTGAGGGGATGTCGTTCTGCCCGTGACACCCTCCCGGTGCTGATGCTTTGTTTTTGTGTTTCCGACGGGCTGAGGGATGCGGCGGGTTGTCAGCAGTGCTGCCTCAGTGGAGCTGTATGGCAGATGCAAAAGGAAAATAAATAAAAAAGCTGGTGGTTGGGAACTGTCAGAGCTGTGGTTTGTTAAGTGATGGGGATGAGATGGAAGCCTCAGCACACTGAACTTGTGGTTCCTGCAGCATGAAGGTTCAGCCGGGGCACCGGGAGGCAGGTTCTGAAGGTGACATTCCTGGCAGGATCTTCTGATTTGTGGGATCTAAGTTGATGGAAGGTGCACGGACTGAGAAACCAGGCCACGGTCTGCTTTCTTGCTCCTTGGGTTCCAGTGGGGCAGGGATCCAAAGAGGCACGGGGCTGTTTCCCATCCTCTCTGTAGGTGGGGATGGTGGACAGCTCCAGGGCTGGCAGACGGAGCCCTGTCCCGGCACAGGGACCTCAGAGGGACTCTGTGCTTTGGGAGCACCGTGGAGCAGAGGGTGTGCTGGGCCATGTGGCTCTGACCACGAACCCCCACTTTGAAGGATGGAGGCCTTGCAGGGCTGTCATCTCCCCTCCCTGGCTCCGTGCCTGGCTCTGTTTTCAGTGATTCATTCCCTTCTCATGGACTGGGATGCTGTGTGTCCTCTGCTTTCCTGCCTGCTGATGCTCCGCGTGTGCCGCAGGGTCAGGCCTGCAGTCAGAGCATCGTGGCTCTCTCCCAGGGCCAGGCTCTTGCCTGCACAGCACATTGCGGGAACAGGTGAAGCCCTGTAGGACAATAAGTCTGAAGGAGAGGGGAGCACTGCACGGGGTGCAGGAGGTGGAGAGGGAACATCTGTGCCAAGTTTCGGAGGCACTTGGGGGGGTCTCGGCTGGATGGTGTCGTACTGCCCACACTGTGCTGAGATCTGGGGAGGGAAACTCTCCCTCCTGGGCCCAGTGCTGGGCACTCTGGAGGGTGAAGCTTCCCTGCCGGCAAAATGCAGAGGTCTGCAGCCTCTGCCCCTCTGCAGAGCCTTGGATGAAGGAATGTTTGTGCTCCCTGGCACACGGGGAACAGCTTGGGTCTCACCACCCACATGGGCATCTTAAAACCTCTCCTGCACTGGCAGCGTTATTGTGTTTTTCATGCTGTTATATAATGACTCCTGTTATTGCTTCTCCTCCTGTCTCTTTTCTTCACGTCTTTTAGCTCCTTAATTTTGGATGGTCTCTTATTTCCTCCGCGCCTACATGCACAGATCAAGGAGGAAGATGTAGCTGCAAGGCACAGCGCTTCCTCCCAGTGCATGGCCACGTAGCACAACATCCCTGCTGGGACCACGCTGCAAGGGGGGTTATTGTCCTCACCCTCCTGGTCCTCAAGGGTCTCTTGTGCCACCATCTGCCTTCCCCTGGACATGAACTTCTGCTTCCTGTGCAAAGGAAACATCCTGCACATAGGAGAGGCCCATACTAGTGGGGATGTAATATCTTTGGTCCGTGATTTCTGGTTTCATAGGAGAACAGATGCCTCCCTGACTCCATATGCAGCAAGCTGCAAAGTAGATTTAGTACTTGTACCTCTTCTGAAGCACCTCACTGAAACACTGCAGAGTTCCAGGAGGAGTGCACAATGCGCTGTAGGATTAGGTGGCTTAGGCTGAGAGAGTAATCTGGTGGGGGCAGATCCCTGGGAGGATTTGCAGGCACAGGACCTGTTGTTGCAGCAGCAGGTACTGTGTGCGAGGTGAGGCCCTGAGCGCTGCCTTGTGAGGCAGGACAGTGCTGGGGTTGCAGCACTGCACTTGGGGACCTTGTGCTGCTGGCAGGGAATATGCTACTCTTGGAGCTGGGCTGTGAGGAGAGGAGGGAGGACCGATTTTAAGTGCCCACAGGAAAACACAGCCCTCTGGATTATGGTGTAGGTGTTGCTGCCTGAAATAGCACTGGCAAATTTTCGGCAAGCAGCTCATGCAAAAACACCCCTCTGCTCTCCTGCAGTTCATCCCACGTGTTGCAGACAGGCAGGTGCATGGGAGGGACACGGGCTGCAGTGGGGCTCTGCCTTTATCCCAGGACAGCTGTGGAATAGGGAGCAAGAAAGTTGAATTTTCTCACATGCTGCCCTGCTAATTAGAACTGTCTGAAACTGCTTCTCACCACCTCCAGAAAATCACACTTCCTTACGTTCATAGAGGAGCAGAAACTTGTTTCCTCCTTGCCTTGAGCTCCTGCAGATGGGGAGCAATCACTGAGCTGCAGAAGGCTTTCCCCCCTTGCACTCTTCTGCTCGCTCTCTGCTCCTGGTTCACTGGCTCAAGGGATTTTGTATGTGCATGGAGCTGGGATGGCAGGTCTTCAGGGCAGTGCAGCTCCTCATGTCCCATCTGAGGTTAAAGCATTGCTACAGGCTCAGCCATGCCCGAAAGAACCGAGCGCTCACCTCCCAGGCACGTGCTACACATGTAGCAAAGCCCAGCTGGATGTCTCAGTGCCTTTCAGAACCACTTGACTAAATAAAGCATTTCCCCAAGGATCTCTGTGAGTAACAGGAGACTAATAGTGCTCCTGCGTGGTCTCAGTTGTGCTGCTTTCTGTATTGAGGGCTTCTCCATGCACAGCCCTGGGCAGCTGCTGCTGCTCAGTGCCTTTGAGCTCTGCCAGCAGATAGCCCTTAGATATGGGCCCTGAAGCATGACGGCCTTCCTAAATCACAGGCAACACCTTGTCTTGGGTTCGGATCTGGTTCAGAAACTGGTGCATGCCCGGGAGCACAGAGGCAATAAACTCCATTGCTGGGCAGAGGGAGCCATGTTCTGAGCTCCTCGCTGGGTCTGGGCTGGGTAAAGCAAAATGCACCGTGCCCAGCAGGGCCTGGGTGCTGGCATGGAAGCTCACTCTTTCCAAAGCTGTTGACCTCTCTTTCATACCCAAACGCCCCAAAGGCAGCTCCCTTGGAAGGTGATCTGTGTGCTGTGCCCTGCTCTGACCCAGAGGACCCCGGCCCTCAGCAGCAGCTCGGGGATCATGTGTAGCTCTGGAGGAAGCACATCTCCCTGGCAACTTTGGCAGCCAGGCATCTGCTCGCCTACTGACTGTGTGTGCAGCACCCAGCAGGTGCCAGCGCCTCTCAGTGCTTTCTTCTCAGGTCTGGGGGATGTGGATGTGCCCATTGCTAGAAACTTGTGGGACGGTATATTGAGCTGGCGAGGGTGGGTTAAAGATCAAAGGGGAGAGGAATTGCTGTGCTGCTTTATTTCTGCCAAATGACTGTGCTTCCTCTACCAGGCTGCTGTGGCCTCCAGTGCTGGGCTGAGTGCTGTAGAGCTGTTGGGGAAACTTCTGTCACCTCATCCTTGTGGTCCAGCTCTGTTCTGGGGAAGGGAGTGACAGTCTGAAGGGGAAAAAGCTGAGATTCACCTGAACCTGAGGTACAGGCTGAATGAAAGTGTGTGAGTCTCCAGACAGGGAAACCCAGAATGTAGTTGGGCGGGCTGAGATCATATCTGTTCTCAGAAGACTTGAAGAGTTTTGTATGAACATTGCAGCAGATAGTGCTGAAGCTATTTAGGGAAGGGGGAAAGTTCGTGTTAGGGAAAGGAAAAGAGAACAAGAAGAGACTCAGGGGGCTGGTGGGAGGTGGGAGATGCTGCCTTGGAGACCCAGGGCACTGATGTTCAACTGAACAGGTGCCTCTTGCCTCTGTGTGTGGTGGGTTCAGTTGAGGTGACAGCCGTGTCTTGCCATTGCTGGCTGATTCTTTGTTTTCTTGTCTTTCCTGCCCTGAGGTTCTACCTGTGGGCAATTATTACTTTGAGGTATCTCTGCAATCCCAACTATGACCAGTGTGTGACCTCCTGAAACACTGCCCAGCATATGTGTGTTCTGCCTTCCCAGCACTGCCTTGATCTGTGCTGAGACTTCAGCACAGAAAGCCAGATGTTGTGTGGGTTTGCTCCTGGGCCTGGATGGCTCTGCTGATGCACACGGCAGAGCTGAGTTTGGGTCTTTGTTCTCTGCATGCAGCAGTGGGGCTGCTCATGGAGATCTGGGTTCACTTCCCATCTGTGCTACTGGCTGTAGGAGAGCTGCTTAGCATCTCCACACCATGATTCTTTGCCAGGCAGGCAGGATGCTGCTTTGCATGCTTCCTTTGCTAGTGAGCGGACAGAACCTGGCCATATATTGGATGATTTATGTACTAGTGCCGGTCACCAGCAGAAGGTGTCCTTACCCCAGTACCTGGCACTGATGGCTGTTTGGGCAGTCTGTTCATCTGCCTGTGCTGGGGGCCTTGGGTGGCCACTGAACTCTGAGCATCTCAGTCAGAAAGCAGCAGTTCCCGAAGCTGCAACATGTGAGGAGACAGTTGCTGTCAGTCCATTTTGTAGAGACTTGCAGGCTCCTGGCATCCAGGTCGCCTTTCCCCTTTGCTGTAGTAGATGGTAGTGCTGGCAGCAGGTGCTGGGCCCTTGGGGAACTTAATGATGTGCGATGGTGTGGAGTGAGGGTTTCCCAAGCTGCTGCAGAGCTGAGAAGCTTCATGGTGTGCATTATGATGGAGGACACCTGGGTGAGGCTGGCCTGCCTAATGCCTGCAGAATTCTGCACATCTGTAGCTGCTGTGCAGTCTAAATGATTCAGAATGCCTTGTGTCATTGCGTGTGTGTGTCTTGAGCTGACCCTGCACGTGGACATCTGGGCCTATTTTCCCCGTCCTCTGGGGTGCTGCATGTCAATAGATGTTCCTGGAGGCCCAAACACAGACAGGCATGGCTTTGTGTGCTAGTTGACTTCTGCAGCCTTTCCAGTGAGAGAAGAGGCTCTTGCTGGCTGTTCTGAGACAGCTTATCCAGGGCCGTCCTGCCTTGAGTCTCAGGCAGTCCTTGGCCTTTCCTTCCTTCCCAGCACTGTAGGCTGCAGTGCCTTCTGCTCTGTGTCATCAGAGCAAAGCACAGAGCTCAGAGCATCACATCAGGACAGCACAGGTGCACAGGGATGCGGAAGAAATCTGGCCTGTGGTGTTGACACACCTGTAGAGAAAACAGCTGAATTTGCCAAGAAAGCACATGCTGCTCTTGTAATCAAACTGGTAGCTGTGAATAGAGGTATGGACACTGCAGGAGTGAGGGTCCAGATGGTTCTCTGAGCAAGGAGGAGAGAAAATACCTTTCCATGGTGAGCTTTGTAACCGGCTGATGATCTGAGACCTGAGGCTCTCAGCAGACCTGGATGTTAGAACATCCAGGAGAGGGCCTGGTAACTCCGAGATCAGAGATAAATGAAGTGGTATCTGGCTTCAGGATGGCAGACAGGCAGATGAGAGAGTGCTGCTGGGAAACAGTGACTTTCTGAAACCTCCTAGCCTGAAGAATGGCTGTGGTAGGGCTGGATGGTGGTAGCTGTGAGCCACTCTAGCAGCTGAAGGGAGAGGGCTGCTACTCTGCTTTGCCCCCGGCACCTGTGTGGCTGTGGGTGCTGCTATGTAAGGTGGGTTCCATGAGGGTCCCATCAGCTCTTCCATAATTCAGTGCCCCTTTCTGTCACCTCATCATCAGGGAATTTCTCACCACTCTCACTTGTTCATTTCCTGCCTGATTCAGGGCAGCTCTGCAGTGCCAAGGATCCCCAGGAGACAGTGGGTGGGAAGAGTGCCACAAACCCTTGGCCTAGCAGGCAGGTGAGGTTGGCACTCCGATTTCTTTCTCATCTCGCTCCTGGTGAATTCAGTGGAGGTTTCCCCATGAAAGAGCGATGCTGGAGTCAAGCAGCCTTGGGTCTGCCTCCAGAGTGAAGACAAGAGCTGTGCCTGAGCGCCACCCATCTGCTCTGACCTTGGACTCAGGCTCTGTGTTCCCCATCTCACATTCAGCTTCATGAGTTATCTACAGTGCTGTCGTAATGGTGCATTTGGACATACACATGGGCTCTTGTGCAGCCATGTAACTGAGTCCTCAAGGGTTCCATCACTAATGATAAGCTCACTGCTTGCTTTCCTCTCATTCCCTGTGGATCTTGTCCCTTCCTCCTGAGGCAGGTAGGACAGGTAGGAGCCCTGCTGCTGCTTCTGGGGCTTTGCCTTCCTCCCAGTGGAGGCTGCTCAGAGTCTTTGGAGAAGCATTTAGTCACAGCAGGGTCACCCCTCACAGCTGAGCCTGCTCAGTGCAAGTGTACCCATGCAAAGGAAAGCACAATGAGGAGAGTGGGAGAAAGAGAGAAGCCACCATGAGCTAAAGCTGAACAGTGCTGGGTGACCTTTATTGCTCTAGCAGCCTTCTTCAGAGGGAAGTGGAGGACTCTTAACATTGAGATATTGCACTTAGAAGTTCAGCAGTGTGTGTTCCCTAAATCAGGAACTGCACATGTGTGTTCATGGCAGGGAAATGGGGAAGCTCTACTGATACTTTTCCCTAGAACAAGTCCCACCTGGCTCCTTATCCATCTAGCAAGGAACAGGAGAGATCTGTGTCCCCTGCTCATGGGCAGGGGAGATATTCTCCCACCCCATTGGTGGACTGTATGCTTGCAAAGCTTGCAGCAAGCCAAGCATCGCCTGCACTCCATCAGACATGGGTGTCTATAAAAAGCATCTCTGGGGTTGCAATTGGGTGTGCTGGCAGTGCCACGTGGTCTCTTGTAAGGCCTGTGTTGCTGAGCAAGTGGCATTCCACTTATTTTTGGCACTAATAGTCTTTAGTTAATACATAAATTCAGCTTAAATTCCGGATGGAAAATAAATCCCAAGTGGAGGCTCTGCTAATAAGATGACAGACACTTCGGGGAGCCGGGGCTGATTGTCAGCAGAGTGGTTGTGACTGCTGAGATCTGAGAGCAACAACATGCTCAGGCACAAGGTCCTTAAAAGTTACCACAAGTTGTCAGGCTACGTTACAGAAGAATTAGGCAGATAGCTTAGGTGAGCTCTGACTTGAACTGCTAGAGCTGAACTTGTTACAGCAAATGCTCCTGAGTCCCATGCTGTCATGGTGAGAAAAGGAAGGAGCTGGAACATCATTTTAGGTCAGCAGAGCACCCTTCTCTCTGGCACTGTGCTGGTCTGAGGTTCTCTGTTAGTGACTCTTCTTTCTCAGTGACCCACTGCAGGTCACCCCAGCATGTTTCCTGGGCCATCCTGGGGAACCTTCACCCCATAACTGAGGGTGTCTGGGGGCTTCACTAGTGTGTCTGTTTCCTTCCAGCAGCAAGAGAGCTGGGGAGACCCAGCTGTAAAGGCCAAGCCATGGAAAGCACAGTATCTTGGAGCACTGAGCTTAGCTTTGCTCTGTTGCTTGGGGAGAAGCACCAAGAAAGGGACTTTTCTGAGGGGTACTGCAGTAGGAATGAAGATAGTTTGGGGGCCTGGGGCTGCCACTCCAGATGGGAGGCATTCTGGTGGCAGAGCTGCAAAACCCTATGGACAAGGGAAGGTCCTGGGGTGTGGGAGAGTGCCAGATCATCCCTGTGTCTCCTGCTGGCCTGTCTCACCTTTTGCACAAAATCAGCCTCTCTTCACTCAGCACATAAGCCCCTTGCAGGCAGGAGGCAGGATTTTAGTCATTTAGGTCTCAGATGGATCTTTCTGGGGAGGTTCAGGCCTCATAGTCACAGTCAGGACTGATGATGCAGCACTGTCCTCATAAAGTGGAGAGCCTGAGATCATTTCTTCCTTGCTGTTGATTTCTGTCAGGCCTTCCTTCCTTCTCTCCTCTACAGTCACAATCAGAAATTCTGGCAGAGTAAGGTTTTATTCTTTTAATTTTTATTTTTAGGTTTTCTGGTCAATAATGTTGCTTTGTTTTTCTGAGCTCTTGAGGGGGGATGGAAAGCTCATTCTGGAGCCCTTTAGGGATTTGGAAGCCTTGACCAGCACTGTCAGTGAGCATCCCTAATGCACAACAGTATATAGCAAGGTCTCTGCTACAGCCTGTGGACAAGACTTAACATCCTTAAAACATTGTAGGGAAGCTGAGATGTGGGTGCCATCCTCCAGCTATCACTGGTGACCCTTTTGGTGTAGTTGAATGCTCCTGGCTCTAACCAAGGATTTGAGCTTTGTGTGCCCATCACCAAATCTGAAGCTTTCTGCATAGCTTGGGCTTATTCTGGCCTCCAGCCTGGGGATGTCCAGACTCAGATGTCCAGTCTGTTGTCACAAGACTTTGTTGTGCAACATCATCTCTCCTGGCTGGTCATCTGGCTCCTTGGTGTTAGCCGAGCATGCTGAAGCCATGTGCACAACAACCAGGCTCTGATCCACCATGCTGTGAACTTTGAGTGGAAAAGACATTGTCTGTTCCTCTTGACTTACTGGGATGAGAGGTGCAGGCTGATGAATGACACTGGTGTTGGCTCTAGTTGCTAATGGTTATGGGGAACATCCTGCTGAACCTGGGGTAGGCTGCTCGAGCAGTTTCATCTCACAGCCTCAAGGATGCCAGGATGCAGCAATGCCTGGCAAAACACAGGCAGGCTTCTCCAGAAGAGCCTGGGATCTGGCAGGTGGGAGGGGTGCTGACAGCTCCTCCAGCTGCCCTCAGACTGCTGCAAAGAGTCTGCTTTCACCTTCCACTCCGCACCCAGGCTGTCAGTGAGCTGTTTGTGAACTACCCATGGTGTCTGGCAGGACTTGCCCACTCAGAAATCATAGGGCTGGGTGGTGCTGGCAGGTGGGGTTTTGGGATGCAGCTGAGCTGTACGAGAGGGCCTTACCTGAGCTGTGTAATCCATAGCCAGGCTTCTAGCTGTCAGAAGCAGTGGGGTGCATGTCTCATGTCCCAGCTGCTGAGCTCTAGCATTAGCATAGTTTTCCTTGTGTACAATAAGAGATAAGAATTGGAAGGGCTAGGAATCTACTGTCAGGTGGAAAACATCCAATTGCTGCTGTCCCCAGAGGCAGCAGCAGAGAAAACTCAGTAAGGTTCTTGCTGGAGTTTTGCCTAGAGCTGGTCCTGTGCTGTGCACTTAGTGCTGGGAGGGTTTCTGCTCTGCATCCTGCAGCTTTTCAGATAGCATCCTTGGGAGGAGGTCACAAGACAGGAGGAAGAACACAGTCACAACACATGTGAAGCTGTAGTAGCCAGAGGACTGCAGAGGAGAAGATGGAGATGTGGTGGGGAAACAACATGAGTCCCCAGATGATGGTAGAGGAGGGTCAGCCAATGAGTTAGCTGGTCAGAACCACAGAATGACCTGGGTTGGAAGGGATCTCAAGGATCATGAAGCTCCAATCCCCTTGCCTGGCAGGGCCACCAAACTACCACATTTACTAGATCAGGTCTTGGAGTGAGCTGGCGGGAGGACTGATGTACAGGTTGAGCCTTAGGGGAATGTTTCTGTAGTGACCACTGTTTACTGTCTGGTGGTGCTCATAACCCAGCAAAGAAGGGATCCCAAATGCAGGTATATTCTTCAGGAAGGCAGGAGTGGTGGATGGTGTCTCAGAAGGAACTCTTCTCCACCCATGCCTATCTTCTAATCCCTTCACAGAAGAAGCTGGGTGCTGGGCAAGGTCCATCTGAACTATCTCCAAAATGGGAGAGCTGTATCCTAGCACAAGGCTGTCTGGGTGAGGTTCATGAAGGCTGAGGCCACTGCAGATCCATTCCACCCTCTGTGGCCTGCAGGAGCCTGCAGCCATAGTAGCTCCAGGCAAGTGGGAAGGTTTTCATGTGATCAATTCTGCATGGTGATGCCTGCAGAGATTTTCCATTCCTTAGGCTCTGGAGGAAGGAGGGTGTCCCTGGGAGGGCCTGTGTCCTGCCAGCAGGCTCTGCAGAGGGAGTGCAGGACAGAGCCTGGGCTATCGCTGACTTTGGTGTTACAGGCTGCCCCTGGGCAGGAGCTGGCTCTCCATTGCATTCAGCAATGCTTGTTGGAGCTCACAACTGGAACATGCTGTCCTAGAAAACTGCATTAGTCCCAGAGTCTCTGAGGCTCTTGCTCCTGCGTAGCCACATTCAGTCCCAGTAAAGTGGGACAGGAGAGACCTGGCAGCAGCTCAGGCGTGGGGAGGAAACCACGAGGCTCTGTGCTGCTGTTGGTGTGAGCCTGGCATGGCTTCTCCCCAGATGCTTGGAAACTGTGAAGGGGAAATCAAGGTAAAGAGGATGAAGGCTGGTGACTCAAGTTCAGCCACATGGTTTTTTTTCTATGCCTGAAACTTTCTCAGGTCCTAATTAAGGACACATTAAGTGATTAGTGTCACCTGTGATTTAATAGGCAGCATCTGTCATTAATGGCAACCATGATGCTCTTCTGACATGGTTCACGTCAGCTGCAGCTCACTTTTCCAAAGTGTGGAGTAATCTACCTGTGGGGAGGTGCTTAGCTGTAACACAGCACCACTTTGTGTTGACAGGAGTTCTCAGGTTAAAATCATGTCTAGAAATAATAATGCATTCCCTTACAGCTGTTTCTAATAGCACAGTTGATATGGGGAAATCGGGATATTCAGAAATGGGGAAAGGAGCTCTCTGTGTTCTGCCTGTGTAGCCACCCACGTGCACACCACAAACATATTTTTAATAATCATGGCTTTAGGGAAAGCTGAAACTTTCACTCTGAAATTGTTTTCTGCTCCATGTGTGGCTCCCAGGAATATCCCATGGACTTGTGTTCTGGGAGTAGGGGACTCAGCGAGAGGCATGTCTTGCAGTGCAGCATTGTCAAAGGCTTGGTGCAACTTCCATTTGGTTCCTTGTGCACCTGCTGTACAAAGTGATTTTATGTGTCTTGATTGCCAGGCTGAGGAGACAGGTCATGCAGGGATGCTGATGAGTGTCTAGCCAGTGCTCAAATACGTTCTAACAGCGGTGGGTCTGGATGCAGGCCTGGAGGCTTGTGAAGGCTCTGCCACAGTGCCACTGCTTCCATTTAACAATTTGCAGACCAGCACTGAAGCCCTCCTGATCCCCACTTTCACTTGTATGCTTTAAGCTGCAAGGAGATGAGGAACCCTGCTTAAAGCTGGCTGTATCTTCTTACATGAAGAAAAGTGCTGGGAATTGCAAGAGATCTTGGAGGATTCAGACTGAGTGGGAGAAGTGATGAGCTGTGCCCTGGGATGAGGACATGTCTGGAGGGGCCAGGAAAGTCAGCACATCTAAGCAGATGTGCTACACTTCTCTGGAATCAATTGTGTGAGAGCTGCTGGGAGGTTCTGCATGTCATTCAACATCTCCCTGCAGATGAAATATTCCTCTGTAAACTCTCGTGCAAGGGGACAATTAATCTGTGAAACAGATGTGGAAGGGTGTCTGGACAGCTGTAGCTAAAGTTTCTATTCATTTGCCTGGAACAAGCTGCAGCGTTTTGGCATGCAGTGCAGTGGTATATGCTGGAGTTGACACAGGGCAGGGGAGGCTGGTGTAAACATTCTCATTAATTGCCATAGTTGTAGTGTTTGTGCAAAGCCATTTGTGTAACCTGCGGATCTGGCCTGCTGGCAGAGACTTTGGGCATGAACTAACAGCAGTTCTGACCTGGGCAAAGTGTTTCCCAGGTGTGAGTTGAGCTTTGGGATTGGGCCCAAGGGCACAAACTACCAGGCAGTCTGGCAGTGCCCTGAGTTGTGTGGGGTGATATGGCTAATGAGGGTGAAGCCTGAAATGCCCTCTCTCCCTCTAAGATGGGATGTGGTCTGGAGATAGGTGTGACTGGGGGTTCTGCATGCCTCGTTTCCACATCTCAACACCAGCTTGTTCTTTAACAGAGCTCTGGGAGGAGTGGGGTCGGAAGGTCCCAGCTGTCTGAAACTGCTTGGTCTGATCCTGGTGCCCAGTTTCAGTGCTGTCCTGGGGAATGGGCTCCATCCTCCTTTCCCCTTCCTGCTGGCAGTCCTCTGACTGAGCTGCCCTGCTCCAGCTCTGCCACAGCCCATCTGGGAACTGCCTGGATGCAGGCAGCAGGGAGCAGCAGCCTTCCTGCTGACAGACACTGAGCAGATGGTTTCATCCACACCTAGACGAGGTCTGTCTACTAGGCTGACATGGGAGGCGAAACAGTTGTATGAACACATTCCCTGTGTCATAGCTGGCTTTTCCTTTGCCATTGTCCTGAGGGACAGAGAGAGGGGTCAGCATGTGGGATGTCTGAACACATGGAACACCTCGATGCCAGCCTGGGTCTGCAGGGACTGAGTGCCAGCGGAGGAGGAAGCCAGACCCAGCTGCTGGGCATAGCAGGGCTCACTTTGTGGAAGTAGCCAGTCGCACACTGACCGTGCTGCTTGCTGGATCCCGAGGGAGGAAGCAATCTGTGTCATCTCACAGCAGGCTTCCTTAAATCTCAGCCTGATTAAGTGGTGGCAATATGGGCTGCCCGATATGAAACAGCCAGCTTCCTTCTCTGAAAGGGCTGATCGTTAGTGCAGAAATAGCCTGTTAATTGTGTGCATTTTCCTGCAGTCAGAGGCTGGTAGCACATGACATCACTGGATTCTGACTCTGTGGGTAGATATCTGGAGATGACCAGCATCACATCGGTTAAAACGTGAGTCTGCAGTGAATCTGAGAAAGGTGAATTTGGACACTCTGGGTTTCTTTTCAGCACCAAAGCGTGTGATGGATTTGGGAATATCCTCTCAGCTTTTGACATCTTGTCTGACCTTAAAAATGAGGTTCTTGTGCTTTCTGTGGTGAGAGATGGGCCAAAATACTGATGGACTGCACATGGGGATGGTGAGGCTTGCAGGAAAGCTTTGTTGTAGAAGACGAGATGCTGTGGAAGGCCCTTGGAAGGGGTTTTTGTGGCAGTGGTTTTCCATCAGCATGTTTACTGAGAGCTGTATCACAGTCTGGAAAGGGAGTTTAATGCACAGACAGCTGATAAAGAAGTGCTGTAAGTAGTTATATTAGGGTTATTTATTTATTTCAAAGAGATAAAAGCTTTCTGGAATCAGTGCAGTCATCTTAGCTTGTGGCTGTTGTTTTTCTTAGTTTCTTGTGTATTTTAGAGATCCAGTTAATTATAGGCAGTGACTGATGCTCAGAAGAATACAGATCAAGCTGAACTGTTTATTTTCCTTTCCCCTTCGTTCTCAGAA
The DNA here is from genome assembly GCF_054131305.1 of Coturnix japonica. Taxonomy (NCBI): domain Eukaryota; kingdom Metazoa; phylum Chordata; class Aves; order Galliformes; family Phasianidae; genus Coturnix; species Coturnix japonica. Next base: position 14,401,105 of record NC_140680.1, on the reverse strand, counting down.
AGCAGTGAGCTGGGGCCTGCCTTGGTAGTGGGTCCTCAGCATTCGACATATAGGAATAAAATACGGTCAGCTATGTTTGTGATGAGACACAGTCAAACATTAGTGCTTCTCCAGTTTGCAGAGTGGAGAGGTATGGAGGTAATGTAAATTACAGCATCGATCCATTTTGCCTGGTGATCAGTCTGTAGAAGGCATAAATTGAGAGTTGTCTGCTGGAATCCTTTGGAGATGTGATCTGAAGGACGTCAGCCTCAGGTGCTGCTGCTTTGTCTGCAGGTCCCCAGTGCTGCAGGGTGAAACGTGGGATGGCTCTGCCTTGTGCACTCCTTAATTTCAGCATGTTGGTTAGAACACTGAACTTGGAGATATTCACGTGCATCTTCTACCTGAAAAGCTTTCTGAGAGACCCTGCCATCCTTCATGGACATGTTATGTAGGGATTTCTTGCTCCCTGTTGGAAGGCTGGAGTCTCAATGAATTGGACCCTCTTGATCAGCACAGTTATGCCTTGCAGGGCAGTTATGATCTCCAGCACAGGGATGTGCCTTCAGCAGTTGGGATCAGATCTGAAGCATCTTCTACCAAGGGCTTTTTTTTTCCCCTCCTTTGTTCTGTCTCTGACTTCCATGCTACGTAACAAAGTTCCCAGTGTTTGGGGATGAGCACACAGAGGGAGCTCACAGGGAATGCAGCAGTGCCCCGGTACCCTCCAGAAATCCGTGTTCAAGCCCTCCTTCCTGGACATCCCAGTTATGGCTCTTGCCTCCCTGATGAGCATTGCCCTGGACCGCTTGGGCAAGTAGGGCTCAGTTTCCATGGAGAGGTTCAGTTTGAGACCTGAAACTTGTTTTGATGTAGGGCCTGGGATTTAGACCAACCTAGTTACCCAAGAGGAAGAAAAGCTACTGTCTGCTGGGAAGGAAGCTCCCTCTCCTCCTGGGTCGTGTTTGAGCAACCTGTTTCATTCCACATAAAAGTCTCTCTCAGATATCTAGTCCAACTGTCCACATACCATCAATATTGCCCACTTAAACTGTGTCCTTAAGTAACACATCTACACCCACCATCATCTGGTGATGAGTGTCCTTCTGAGGAAGCCTTTCCTTTGCAGCTATCAGCTGCCACACTGAAGCAAGGTTAGGTCAGTGCTTGGGGCTTTTCACTGAGGCAAGTAGGGCTGGCCTGAGTATGCAACACTGGTGGCCAAATGGCCTCATATATTTCCTATTATTCTTTCTGCCTTGGGGAAAGGCCATGCACCACCAAGGACTTGATTGCTGCGATCCTATTTGAACTGTTCACAATCTGATGGGTCTTTCTCTCTGTGGCCTCTTCTAGGAGCTGATAATCCTCTCCTCCCAGTAACATCTATCTCGAGTCTTCTTCTCCCCTTTCCTAGTACTGGTGTCCCCCTGCTCTGTTCATGTCTCTCTTAACCTCCTTTTTTCTTTTTGATCATGTCCTGGCCATCTCCCTGTGCCCCAGGCCCAGCTTTCCTTGCTGCCTTCCCTCTCTGCAGCTCATCGTCACTGGCGTGTCCCAACAGCCTGGAAACATTTGCAAAATGAAAATGTCTTCTACAACATTTTTCAGTTTTGCCACCAAAATCTGACAGCCAAGAATATGAAGCTGCTTCTGCTGCCTTGTGTGTGCTTGGTGACCTGAAGGCGACCTTTCCAAGGCTCTCCTGAGCAGTTCCCAAGCCATTCTTTCCTCTCATGTAAGTGTTCCTAAAACAATGATTTGATTCTAAGTGGCTGGGGAAGTTCAGCCTTGAGACTGATGTTTGGCCCCATCTTTATCCTTTCTTTCAGGCTTTGCTGCTCCAGGAAGAAAGGGCAGTTCTTGGATCACCACAGCCTGCTTGACTTCTCCAATCTCAAATTAATTCTGCTTTTGCCATAGGCAGCAGGTTAGCAGCTGGCACTTGTGAGAGCTGAGGAGGTGAGTTCATGGGAAGAGGACAGCCTCCAGTTTCAGTGCTTGGGGACCAGCTGGTGTTTCATTGGGATCCTGGAGGCTTTTTGCTGTAGGTACACAGGGGTTCGGTGACTGTGGCCTTTCTGGGCACGCCTCAGCTGTTCATCTTCTGTCCTGGCTTAATGCTGGGCTCTGGCTGAAGAGAGATGCTCAGCCCATGTGCTCACTCAAGCCCTGCATTGTACCAAGGGCCTTTTTACTGGTAGGCAGGACTTTTTGTTTGTGCTTTCCCTCCTGTTGCCTTGAGCTCAGTGGTCGTCTTTTTAGATTATATCTCCTATCTCCCCTTTCTATACTTATTGCATATATTACTGCAGTTCTCTTTGGAATCCAGCCTAGCCGAGTTCATCAGTGTGATGAGCTTGTTTTCCTAGTCCCACCCATTGCCTCGGTCTCAGGTTGGGTCGTGAGGATAATGGAGCATCTTGCAGCTGATTTAATTTTTTGCAGGGATTTGAGTTCTCTGGGAAAACTCCCTGGAGAGATGCTCAGCTTAATCATGATTAAGGCCAACAGAAATCTGGTAGCTGATCCTCTGAGTTAAGAGGGGCTGCATTTGATCAGCAGATAAACTTGGGGCATCTACTGACAATCTGTACGATTTTCTTAGGCTTCATTTAGTTTGTTGTAACTGCCTGGGCTGTGCGATGTTGGGCAGAGCTGCTGGGTGACACTCTGCTGTTCATGAGGATGCCTTTATCTGGAGAAGCCTCCATCTGTTCCACAAGGTGTCATGGTTTTCTCTTCAATATCCTAGGGACTGTTTTCAGGACATGTGAGGAAAGAAGAGACTGACAATGCAGATGGAATGGAAGAAAATACCAAGTGATTAAACAGCTGTAGATGAATGGAGATGCAGCTTAAGAGATTGACTGTCGCCTGATGAGTGGAGAGATGGAAGGAAGGATTGCGTTCACTTGTACCAGAATTGCAAATCCCACCCTCCCCAAGCAGAGCTTAAATTGTGTTTGTTACTTATTTTGAGCCTCCTCATGTATAAACCTTCACACAGCTCTGTACTGCACCTTTATAGCCACAGCTGCTACTTCTACCTCTCAGAACCTCTGATCTTGTTTTCTGGGCAGAGATCCTATAAAATAAAACTGAAGCTGCCAAACAAGCTGCTTGCTGTGCCAGTGTTTTCTTTGCCTCTCGTGTTTGTGCTACATTCTTGTTTGTGTGTGACTGTATATGTTAATATAGACAGATGATAGTTCGTGGGTAGCATCGAGCAGCGCGCCTCCAAAGATGTAATAACTTGGGTTCTTTCTTGCGACATTATCTCATTACAGCGGCTGGAATGTTTTCTGCGTGCCACAGGTGCAGGGCGATGGAGGTCGGCCTGGCAGGGGGCGTCTGCTGCTCCCAGCAGCGCTCAGTGCCGGGATGGGTGACCCCCGAGCGTCCCCTTCCCCCGCTAGGTGGCAGTGGGAGCTCTGCGATGCTGTCCCTGTCCCCCAGCCACGCAGCTTGACCTGCCCCTGCGTCCTGCCTCTGCCAGCGCTGTCTGATGGACGGTGATGAGCACTGCACAGGGAGGGCTGCGTGGTGCACGCCAGCCCTGTCCACTGGAACCTGGTGTCACACCTGTCCTCTGTCTTGTGGTGCGTTCCATGGGGGTGCATCAGGAATCTATCAGGGCAGACCCCAACCCTGCCATGCTTGGAGTCATTGCACTGCGTGGGTCTCACTGGGAGGCTGTGTGCTGTTGGTGTCTGGATGGGAATGAGTGCACTGCATAGGTTCTGCCAGGAGTCGCTGTGTTGTGTTGTCCCACTGGCACTGCACTTGGTGCACTACTCATGTTCTGGTACGTCACACGTGAGCTTTGCCCTGCTGGAAGCAGGGTTGTGTTGCCCATACTGCGCTTGTAGTTGCTGCCTTGCACACTGGTCCTGCCCTGCTGGGAGTTCCACGTTGCTCTTGTCCTGCTGCATGTTGGTGTGTTGTGTGTGTCCCACTGAGAGAAGAGTGTCACTGCTGGGAGTCAGTGAGTCTTGTGTCTTGCTGAGGCTTTGTGCTTTCTATGGGGCTCTAGCCCAGTGTGAGTCAGCACACTGCAAGTGTGCTTCAGGGTGTCAGCTCATCACATGCATCCTGCCAGCAGGCAGGGCATCATCTGGGAGCCAGCACATCGCACAATAGCCCTGTCTGTCTGGAGTTGCTGTCACGTGTCCTGCTTGGACAGCAGTACCACTGTCCCCTAGCTCAGGAGGTGCACGTGCTGTTACTTAGCTTACCCATGTCTCAGGTTTTGTCCTGCAAGCAGTCACACAAAGCATGCAACTGACTTTCCTCTACATGGCAAACAGGTCACTAAGGCAGAGAATGCAGACCCCGAGACACTGGTTGGACACTGGAAAGGCAAGGTGCAGGTATGGAAAACAAATAGGACTTGTGCAGAGCTGTCTGTATCAGTCGGGGCAGAAGTGAGGTGGTTCTCAGTGTACATGGGTCTGCTGAGCTGCAGCCTTGGGTCTCCATTTGTGCTAGTTTATGGTCTAGAATAAGCAGAAAGGCAATGGCTATGTTAACTTCAGTCTCTTTTGTTTTCTTTGCCCAGCGCAGTTTGCTTTTAGCCACAAAGCTGTAATATTCACTTTTGGTTCTAGCTAGACCTGGGAGGAACAACCTTCTGCTGTCCTTGGAATGACTGTGGGAGCTGCAATACCCATCTGAGCTGCAGCTGTTCTGTTGTGTAGCTGCTTTTGGTTCCCGTAGTTGCTTTTATTTGGTCAGTTAGTGCCAATTGCAGAGTGGACCTGTGATGACCCTGCTCAGGTGACCAAGGCTGCCGGGTGCTTTTACCCTGAGGTCACTCTCAGCTCAGACCAGATTTGAACTGAGGACTGGTAAAGCTCCACAAATCCTGTTAGCAGCTCTTGAGCTGGATGAGACCTGTCCTTGCAGAGCAGCAGACTGACAGAGCAGCTCAGGTAGGTCCAGGTTGGCCAAAGGTGTGAGAGAAAGCCTGCAAATGGAGGAGAGTTAATTTCATTGGGTCCTGTGTGAAAATGCTGTCTGTTAAGCCCGAAACCAAGTGTTGCATCAGAGCTGTGAGGGAGGGCAGTCTGTCTGACTGCACTCAGGCTGTCACTAGAGGGAGCAGCGTGTGGTTTTTCTCTGGTCTTGTGAAAAGCAACATGATGCGGTGGCACAGCTGGGAGAGTGGTTTGGCAGGAGGGGTTCGGGAGAAATGCTGCATTCACTTCAGCTTCATAAGCACAGGTGTTTCTCTGGGTGAAAGGAGGCCTCTCATCCAGCTCAGTCAGGACTTGGGGGGGGGGGGGGGTGAACATTCCTACGGTCAGCTTGCTAAGTGAGGATTGCTTTCTTGCCTCCTCTTTTGGGTCTTGAAAGTGCAAGGTTTTGAAAGGAGCCAGGGCCCTGACAAGTGCAGGCTCCAAGTGCTCTGGGGAAAGAGGATGCAGTGAGAAAGATGGTGAACTCAGTTGGCTCTGCTGCTCCTGCAAATGATCCAGGTTTGCTCTGCAAGGAGTGTGTGTGACTTCACAGATGCAGAGATCTGCTGGAGATCTTGAAGAACTCAGTTAGCCAGCTTCTGGTGCCCCTTCTGCTTACACTGACACACTGAGTAATGCTAAGTTGCATCTCTGTGCCTCGCTGTGCTGCAGTGGGCACATTTGGAGGTACCCCTCCAGGCCTAGAATCTACACACAAGATGGGGAACAGGGGAATAGAGACAATGCAAGGAAACAAAAAGACCATAATGGTATCCTGCCTTGTCATGAATTGGATAATTCCCCCATGACTAGTTGGTGGGCAGTAGATTGCTCAGTGGGAGGAAAGGGGTCTGGAGTCAGTCCTGTGAACTTCGTTCCCTCATTTGTAAAATGATGTTGTGAACATCTGGCTCACACATGGAGCATGACACTTGGCTCACAGAGTCATATAAATGTTTTCAGATCCTTGAATGGCTGTTGCTGAAATGTGAAGGATCATCATTAATGAAATATGCAATAACACTGACGGAGCATTTGTGTTTGCTGCAATTTGTAACTATGCTCTAACACTTGTTAATGAATGCTATTGTGGGCTGCAGTGCGACCAAGGAACACTTGAGGATAAACATGACCAAGTGTTTGTTCCTGGGTTGTGCTACTATTTATCACCGCAGGTGTTGAAACATATCATGTTGTGCAGCAAGGCTTTAAATGGGTGAATAGGGTAAGAGAGGAGACTCAGCTACTGCTCCTTCCTTTGTGGTTTTTCCATCTGCTCTGCTTACATTGAACACAGGCAAATGCCACAATTGGTTGATCAGAGATCTACTGTCTTGGAGAGCTAAATATCCATATGACATGGGTGGATTTTATCTGTATGTATAAATACCTGATGGCAGGTGAATGAAGGAGAGTGGAACAGCAGTTCTCAGCAGTGCCTTGTAACAGGGCAAGAGGTGATGGGCTCAAACTGAAACATCGTTCCCTCTGAATGTCAGGAAACACTTCTCGACTGTGAGAGCGATCAAGCACTGGCAGAGATCGCCCAGACAGGTTGTGAAGATTCCATCCTTGGAGATGGCGAAAAGACAACAGCCATGGTCCTGGGCCACTGGTTGTAGTTGGCTGTGCTTTGAGCAGGGGATTTAGAGCAGGTGATACCAAGAGGTCCCTTCCAATCTCAATGATTCTGTGATTCTGATGTTCCATTGTGAGGTCCCTATTCCCTCATAAGTTGACATGGGCTCATGAGCAAGCTCTGTTCTGCCACACCTCCTCAGTCCTTCTGTGCCACTTCCCAGCACGTGATGCTGATTGCACTGCTGCGATCTGGTATGTTGTGTTCACACTGGCTCAGTTGTTTCTTATTTGTTTTCTGACTGTATCTTCCAAGTTCTTAAGATTGGTTTGAATCTTGAACTGAAGGCTGTTTGGCTTCCTCTGGAACCCAAAACCCAGAAATTGGCTTGCTGATCAGGCACATCTCATTGGAGAACTTTCACATACTAAAGAACTCTTTATGCTTCTCTTGCCTTAGCTGAGGGTTAAATCTCATCCTCTTGTAGTAGCTGTATTTCATCAGCTACTGCTTTTTTTCTTGCTCTGGTCTTTGTGACCTTCAGGATGTAGCCAAGACAGCTAACGGTGCATTGGAGCTATGGAGCTGTGAGCAGTGAACATGCCACCTCTCTTGTTCATAACTGATAGGCTTAGAACAACTTCGTGATCTGACCGTTCCTCCAAATCTGAGCGACTTGGCTTTTCAGCTTCGTCCCTTTGTGCTTGTGAGGTGGATATTAGAGCTCTAGCCTGTTGTAATCTAACCTGATGTCGGTCCCTCTTTCTGAACTCCACTAATTCCATGTAATTCAGCTGTACTGGTTCCTTTCTGTTTCTCCTGCCTCTCCCTCTGCAGCAAGGGAGCTTGCTCAAGGCCTGTTTCTTGAACAAGCTGGCAGATATGTTATTGCTCTTTTTTGTTCCATATTTCAGCCTCCCATGCAATCTGCATACTGAAGCTCAGAGCTGACAGTGAGTTGCCTTTCAGAAAGCAGCATTTTCTTCCCTTTAGGGTAAGTCACCCTCATCCCCGTTACTTCCTATGTTTGTGTTCTCCCTGGTCACTCGTAAGAATAAGCCTGCACTGTTCCTGTCCCAGCAAACTGTCCTCTGTGTGTTTCACTTTGCCCTTGTGTTCCCAAAGCTGCTGCTCTGCACTGCTAAGACTTTCTGAAGGTCTGATTTTTCCATTCTCCCTGGACCCTGCAGTCATTGTCTGCATCCTTGAAGTACGTGAACAGTATCACGTGTCCTTCCAGAACAGGCTGCTATCTTTCCAAACTCAATTTTGGTTCTCCCAGCAAATCTGTTGTGCTTAGCAAATCATAATAGATAAAGTTAGCATCTCCAGGGCATTAGGCAAACTTATGCAAGATCCTGTTGCTTGTCTTGTGGCTACCGTGACTCCTCTGTTATCCTCGCCTGGTTACTCTTGTCTGGACCCACTGTATTTTTATTGCCCTTCTGCTACAGCCAGCCCTGCAAAGAGAGCAGGCTGGTCTTAGGGAAGAAGTTTCTTCAACTGTTTTATTCTCTCTTATTGTCATGGATTGCATTGACATGGAAATGTCTGGATTTTGTGGCATGAGTAACTGTTTCTCCTAGGTGGTGTGGAAGTGCTGTGTTGAAAAGTTTTTATCAGGACATGCTTCTAAAGCAAACTAGAGGCCTTTTCTCTGCCCTAATATTCTTATTTTATTTTATTTTATTTTATTTTTTTTTTCAGTCAAGATAATGGATATCAGGGTGGAAAGAAATGGTGGGGCAGCTCTGCGGGATTAGCAAAGATAATACTCTGTGAGTTTTAGTGTATCATAAAGGCTGCTCTATTATAGAATGGTTAAAGATAATCTATTATTGAAGGGCTTTCTCTTCTTTCCTTTCTGTATAGTTTCCTTTGAAAGCCTTGTGGTGTTCAGCTTAGGTTCCTCCTCATTCTAGGACATCAAATAGTTTACATCTTGTGTAGACTGCAGCAGAGGCTGAAATAGTGCTGGGAACCCTTGTGCTACCAGGACCCTGCTATCAGAATATTCTGTGTGTCAGCAACTTGACCTGGAAGTCTGACCACTATCAGTGGAGCAGCTGAGAATCAGGAGCAGGAGCTGACTGTCCTGAGGACTTACAGCTTCCTGCCTGTGCCTCATTTCTGCCAGCAGGTTTCACTTGCCTAGAGGTTCTTCCATGTATCTTATTTGCTTGCTGTGAATTTCCCCTTTTTTCAATATCATTTAATAGCCTTCTCCTTTCCAGTGGTCCAAGTGAATTCTGAGGTGTGCCCATTTTGATTGCTACATTTACTGAATGCAAAAGATTTTCTCTTATTCTGTTGGAGCATTTTCCCCTTAACCTTTTCCTTGAGCCTTAATGCTTGTATCAAAAGTTTCTGAACTCTCTTTGTTCTTTCAGTCCTTCGTTTGCTTTGGCTTTGTGTGGCATCCTGTCCATGTGAAGGTGCTAAGCCCTTGAAAATGCAGTCCTCTGGGTCCACAGGGCAGGGGCTGCTGAATCTGACCTTGAACTAATGCTAATAAATGAGAATTTCTGTTCTTTTTTCACTTGCTCTTCCTCTGAGGGATCCAGTTACTTTCAGTGCCACTTTGACTGCATACAGCCACTAACTTCCTGGGTATGAGATCATTTAATTAAGACAACAAATGTATAAATTAGGGCTAGTACTTTAGTGGTAGTGTAAACAATGGAGACTTATTTGGCTCTTAAGACTGTCAAGCAGGAGATATAAAGCACTATTCTTCCACAAGCTCTGGAAGCCTACAGAAAAAACTGGTCTGGGACAGGGAGAAGGCTGCGGATGTTGAGAAGGCTACTTTTGATGAGAACAGCCTGTTGGCTGCCTGCACAGCCCGTGTTGGGACAGCAAAAGGACGGGCACTTCCCTGTCTGTCTGTATCACACCCCACTGTGCACTCCAGAGCAGATGCTCTTTGCAGCGTGTCCTGAGTTTGAAGGGTTAATATAACAATGTGAGCTATTCCAAATTAGTATGCATGATAATACAGCTAGCTCTTCTCCTGACATATATAATCATAGACCTGAGATCAGGGCACCTTCCCTTCAGTCAGACGCTGTGATTGCTGGTACCAGTCACAGGTTATAAACTAATTTTGGCAGTTGGCCATAAAACTGCTCCTCTCGGTGAGACACAGAGGCGTCTGGTGTCAGCCTGACACAAACCATTTGACCAGAGAAAGGCCTCTCTCCTGGTGGGATTGCAGAAGGGCTGATGCTGTTAGTGAAGGTAGAAGTATAGAGAGAGGGGCTCATAACCCTGCTCTAATAAATATTAAATGCCTGTTATCAGGCCTGATGTTTGCTTTGCAGCCCCAGCTTTTTAGCCTGCTTTGGTGGTTATCCAGTGAAGGCAACAGGTTTATCAGCAAGTTCAAGCATGTTTGGTCTGCAGGGTCTCTCCTGGTGTCTGGCACGTGAAATTACCCTAATCTGCCCTTAATATCCCTCTCTGTACTCTGGTTGCCATTACACACAATCTGTGCCCTGCACCTTTGCTCGCTAGAGGCCTTAATCCCCTCTCCATCCCTATAAACACTACAACATATTCATTTTTCCTCCATCAATGCAGACATTTGGCAGGATTCCAGAGCCTGCAGGATCAAATGGCAGAGGAGACTGCAGCTAATGCTCTTGGAAGCAGGGCAGGCCATGGTTATATGGTGAAGGGCAGTCCAGAAACAAGTATGGTGGTTGTTAGTCCCTGTGCTGCCCAGAGTGCCATTTCATGCCAGTGTCTGACAGTGCCAGCCTGAAGGCTCGGTGTGCCTACAACTTCTTAGCCCAGAAAGTGGTAGAGCCCGGGCATGGGGTACTGGTATAGCAGAGAGGTGTGGGATCTCCATTTTTGGAGGTCTCCTAGACCTGAATCAGACAAAGGTGATCTAATCTGTTGTTGCTGATGGTCTGATCTTGTGCTTGAAGAAGGAATAATATATTTCAAAGAGCCTTCCAACCAACGCATCTATAGTACTCTATTTCCTTTGCAAAATACATCTTCTGTTACTGGATCTCCAACCTGTCCCCTCCTGCTTTTGCTTTCTTCCATTGTTCATTCATATTCAAAATAAAATTCCCCCATCTGTTTTCCACCTTGATTTCCTATCTACTTCCATTGTTTTTTGGTCTCTCAAGCCTTAACCATTAGCTGTAAATGTAGGTTAGCATGTTACTGCAACTTGTGTTGATAGGACAAGGGGAAATGCTTCCAAACTAGAAGAGGGGAGATTTAGTTTGTACATAATGAAGGCAATTTTTACAATAGGGGTGATGAGGCACTGGCAGAGGGTGCTCAGATTGGTGGTGGATGGTGGATTCCCTGTCCACCTGGTGGAGATGTGGGTGCCCCTGTTCATTGCTGGGTAGTTGGACAAGATTACCTTTGGGGATCCCTCCCAAATGCTTCTGTGATTCTTTGATTTTAATCTGAGTAGTGGGCACTGGAGGTAAAGGTCAGGCTTTCATTCCAAGGCAAATTGTGGGCCAGCTCTGCAGGTGGAACGTGTATTGATGTTGGAGTCTGGTACTGTGGGATGAACTGAGCAGGTTCCTGGTTGGCCAGAAACTGGAAGCACACGGAAAACTAGCAGTAGCTTTCTAGAGCTAGACTCAGTGCTAATGAGAGTGTGACAGGAAAAAGGACACGGGCACATCCCCGCTGACTCCTCAGAAAATTTGGTACTAAGATTCTTAGCTATTGCAGTTGGCCTATGAGAGCAAAGTGATATCATGGTAAAGGAATTACTAAGCCAGAACTGCCGCCTCATGTAAAGTTATTCACGTATATCTCATGATATATTTTTATGTGTCAGTAATTACCATCCATACCCAGACTGCCCTATTTACGTTTTCCTGTGGTGCCATTACTTGTTCATGCAGGAGTGTTTTCCCTGGGGGGTGTCCTCATATACATTATAAAAGTAGAAGACATTGAAATGTGTCATCTATAGCCCCCCCCTTTTTTTTTTTAATTATTTTTTATTTTTTTAACTGGCTTGTATGAAATTAGCATAAATACTTTAGCATTAAAGCTTCCTATTGGAAGAGATTGAGTGAATTTGAAAAGGTTATGAATGGCATTGTCCCAGGGAGGAATTTCACCAGAGGAGTTCACATCAACACTGCAGGCAAGGCCGAGCAAACTGAGGAGGACAAGCAAAAGGATGTTGTTGTTTCAGAAGACTGTAAGAAAGGCATTGAACTGAATTTAGCTCTGAAGCAAATTGGATGCATATTGGTCAGGGAGCAGTAAGAGGCTGCTTACTAGGCTGCTTTCTCAGTGGTGCTGATGATTCCTTCCTGCTTTCTCATGGGCTGTTAAACCCAAACAGTCCCTTTCTGCACAAAGTTGTTTGTCTAGCAAGTGTGTGCATGTAGGTGCTGGGCTCTGGAAAGTGTTAATACAGCTGGGTAAGAATGCAGGCATTAGAAAGATGTGCTCCCATTGAGCCCAGAATGGGGAAGGAGCAAAAGACACCATAGGGAGAGGAGAACAGGTCTCTGGAAACAAGCGTGATTTGTGGAAAGATGCTGTAGGTTTCCACTGGGAAGGGTAACGGAGCTTCTGTGAACTCAACAGAGGCCATATAGACACTTGGGGGAGTAATGAGGCACTCTCTGAAGTTGAGAATGGTCAGTGTGGACCGTCTCATTTTGCTGCAGTTCTGGGCTGACAGGTTTGCACTGACCATGCAGTCATCCCAGTGGTGAGCATCCCTCAGCTGTTCAGCTGGGAGCCCAATCTAATGTCTAAGTGACATTCTCCCTTCCTCAATCCACTATACGTCTCCCTGTGCCTGTAGGTCCAGGCACGTGTTCTCTCTGGTTGCAGAGGATTGCAGCGGTTACACGAGCAAGTGAGATACTGAAAAATTGCTCTGTAGGGTTGGGCCCAAGTTCCTCCCTTTGTAGCTGTATTGACTTTGGTGTGTTGTGTAGAGGGTGGGCGTGGGAAAAAAGTTACCTCAAAATTTGTCCTAGAAGAAGCTGTTCATGAGTGTTGGGGTCAGTGGAGCCTTTGTGACGAGCATTGAAACTGGTCTTTGGGAAAGTTTCCCCATCAGGTAGAGTGCTGTTCAGGGCTGTGTTGGCCAGTAGTGTAGCTTTGCACTTAACAGATACAGCACCTTTAATCTCTCTACTCTCTCTTGTTCCTCTCTAGGACACCTCCAACCTCCTGTGCTGTTTCTTATACCCTTCCTCCATCTGCTGTTTCCTTCCCTTAGCTCTGTAACATACCCTTTCCTTTGGCTTTAGGTAACTCCTTCTTAGGGGGAAAGTCATCACTCACAAGGCCTGTGGGTTCTGCAGATGGGGGATCATCCCCATCCATTATTTCTGCAGAGATGAAAAGCATGGCCTGAGTTCAGGGTGCTGGCTGGGCCTGGGGTCAGGGACATAGAGATAAGAACATGTGTGCACATGTTCTCCAGGATGCTGCTGGTAATTAGCAGCACACTGATGGTTTGGCACAACACGGCCTTTGCTGTGCCACTGAGAGGTTTGGAAAACCTCCCCTGATTTTATTTTTTTTTCCTTTTGTCTCTTTAAGGTTTTAACTAAGTTAACAATGAGCCTGTGCAGACTACCAGAAATGGTACGAATTGGAATTCCTTCCAGAAATGGGAGGAATGTGTTCAATGTTGGCTCTCCTTTAATGACTTTCTATTCACAAAGTGTATGTGATGTATTTAGGGAGTTCTCACCTATAGGAGGTACAAAGAAAAGATGACACCATTTCCAGTGCGTTGGAAAGTAAGACATGGCAGACAGGCTTTTGGCTGCCTAACTTAAGGCAATCCTGTTTGCCCTCTTTGGCTTGCTGTTGTGAGCCAGCATCATGTGTAAGCGTCCTGAGTGCCCAGGTCCCATCTCTCTCCTGATGCAGCCCTCCAGCTCCCTACCCTCCAATTCACCTGACCTTGGGAGAGGAAAGCATAAGTGGGAAAGCAGGGAAGATGCTGGAAGTGATTTTGAAATAAATTGGCCTGAAGGGAAAAAGAGGACATGAAGTGGACAGGAGGAAGCTCGTGCTGTGTAGTTTGTGATGATGCTACACTATTCTCTGCTTTCTGGACAGTAAATGGAGTGAACTGAAGGGGGCAAGCTTAGAGCTTGGCTTCATGGGATGCAGAGAAAGCAAAGTCCTGGGTTGAGTAGGAGCCTTTTAGGAGCAGGGGAAGAAACATTCATGGTGAACTGTGCTGCAGGGGAAGCCATGGTTTTGGGAAATCTTAAAGTTGTTTCCCATTTGATAATTCTCTCTTATTTGATTCCCTCCCATTTGATTTTCTCAGATTTTTTTCTCTTTTTCATACTTATCTAGCCCTCGGATGACCTTTCTTTAGTTTTGCCAAGCACCAGGACATACGCTACTTCATCACATCTTCCTTCCATGCCACAGGCTGGAAATCTCTATTCCCAGATCTCTTCCTTTATTAACCTGTATTAATGCTTTAGGTGCAAGGTCCTGGCTGTTATGGGCCTGACAACATGATCCGAATGATGCGCAGTCCCGTGGTGCTGGGGTGACCTGTTCCATCAGATGTCAGTGATTGAAGTCCTCTAAGAAGTGAAGCTGTGTAGTCACGGTTCTACCCAGACCTGATCCACAGCTTGAGGTGATGGGACCCAAACAAAGATGCTGAAGACAGATTTTTGGGTGTACACTGTAAGGTGTTGGTATACCAGGGAGAGACGAGGTTGCAGGGCAACCCCAATTCAGTGTTTGTCCAGGGCATCACACAAAGCTTAATGGTACAACGCAGTAAGATGTAAGGGGTTAATCTTGCCAGCCTCGCTGCATTGTTTTGGAACTGCTGCTGACCTGAAGAAAAAGGATTTGCTGGCACTTCGTATGTCCTCAGTTAGCACTGGGAAAGCTTTTCAAGGCATGTATTAAAGAAGGTCTCTAACTCCTTAGGAATTCCTTTTATTCACAATCCTCTCCTAAAGAAAAAGAGAAAAAGCTGCAAAAGCAATTAATGCTGAGGAATGGGGTTGTTAAAAAATAGATCCAACGGAAAGGACGTGTTGAGAATTTGTGCTACAATCTCTAAAAGCCTGGCACGTAGCTTCCAGAGCCCTGCATGGGTTTCCTAGTAGGTGAGTGAAGCTGCTCATCCTCTGCATCCATATGTATCGATGCAAAGTGAGCAAGAGTCTGTATTTTTTGTTGTAAGACTGGTGAAACCCAGTCCTAAGCCCTTTATGTTGTAGGTAATTATCTTGTTACTACAGCCTGCATGAAATAGAAATAGTGGGAGAAAAATTAGGGAGAACCTGGCAAAGGAAAGAGAGATCTGTGTATGTGAATGGCCAGCGCACTCTCAGTGTAGTGGAGAGATGAATGGTTGCCTAATGTCTATGCAGATCTGGATCATGTTCAGCAACATACTTTGAGAGCATTAAGTGTATCTTGGCAACTTGCTTTATTTAGCTGCAGCATGCAAACGTGAGGCTGCTCCTGCTTTTCACTCCTCATATGTCAGCATGACTTTGAAGTGACAGATTTCCTCCAGCGCTGAAACGTCAGCATGCCTCGAGCAGCTGCACACAGCTCAGATGGAGCTGGAAGTCCCACTATTTCCCTGTATGTATTTCTCTGATGGCAGAGATGTATTTTTTACCCTGGTCAACACAAGCCATTGAAGAAGAGGCTGAGCTTTGGGAGATCCCCTCATTACGCTGGTAGTTTCTGCACCTTTATTTTTTTAATCTACTGTGCCAAGGCTTCTGTTTTCCAGTGTCTCCCGATGGTGCTGCTTGCAGATACAAGCCATCAGCTTTGCTCCTACAGAGATGTACATTCCGTGACTGGGGTCCTGACAAACAAAGAGACCCTTAGTCTCATTGCTTTGGTTGGAGGGCGGAGGGAGGCAGGGCAGCCTTTGGGTGACTTCACTACCCAGAGCAGGAGATGAGCCTGGTCCAGCAGCAGCGCATCGCTTGCGTGGCCATGACGGTGTGTACGGGAGCAGTGAGGAGCACGAGCTCTGGGACAGGCTGGATGGGTCGTGCTCTTCTAGGCACAAGCTCCTGCTTGCTTCAAGGCATGGGAATGTTTCTGTATGTGGAAATGGCCCTTCTTTGATTTCCCAGCCCTCCCCTGCTGCCTATCCCAGCGGCTGCCAGCTCCCCCCGCCTGCTCTGCTGGGGGAGGCAGCCCGGGCAGCTTGGCACTGAGTGCTGGGGTTAGCAGTCGCCTTGCCAAGCGCTTGGCTTTTGTCTGCATGGCTTGGGGAGATAGTGTGATTTGTGCTCTCGGTCACTGACAGGTCTCAGCTGACAGTTCCCTCCTCCTTTTGCAAAAATTACTTGCAGAGCAGCTAGTTGAGACATGACAGAATTTTGAAAGAGGGAATTTCGTTTCCCATACGGTTTCATGAGAAAGGTCACCGTTCCGCCCCCAGTGCCACTCCGAGTAAACTAAACGCACGCAGCTGCGCCTGCCGCGCAGGCTGAGACGGCTGACGCGCGCCGGGGAGCGGGCCGGGCTGGCACCAGCGCTGGGGAGCCCGGGAGTGGTGCCGGGGCCGCACAGGGTGGGTTGGCACAGAGCAGGATGCTCAGCACGGCAGCTCTGTGCCGCTGGAAAGGGCCTGGGCTTCCTGCTGAAGAGTGTGGAAGGATCACGGTGCCCTGCTGCACGCAGACGTCTCCAGCTTTGCAGTAGCTGCGTGTCTGCAAGCTAAGGGCAACTGGTGCTTCTCTCACTAGGCTGATTTGGCATCGCCCCTCTATTTCTGTAAAAGCTTGTGCATATTGAAAAGGAGAAACAGGCTCATTGCTGATTCCCTGCATGAGTGACATCCGCCAGTGTAAAGCAAAAACCGCCCTCAGTTTCCACTTCCAAGCAGTCCCACTTGTGGGGCTACCTGCAGGCCAGTCCGAGCTGCTGAGTCCCTCCGTGACTCAGAGAAGCACACCTTTGCCTTGTGCACAGCTGAACTGACTCCCTGGGATTGATTTGACATCAGTAGCTGTTACTCAGAATGACTCAGTCTGGCATGGAGCAAGAGATGGCTGCAGCACTGGGCTCAGCAGCCACATGGGAAGATTTCCATTTTCTAGCAGAAGTGGCTCCAGAGGCACGTGTGCATGACATCTCCCTGGATGCAACAACGGCATCCATCTGAGGCAGCAGCGAGGCTTTGCGCTGAGGTGTCCTCTAACGTGGACACTATTGCACTAGTGACCTATGGCAGCGAAGTCTGACAGCCTTGCATCTGGAGGAGACCTGTTTCTTTTGCTACCCCATTTGGGAGAGGAGGGGATTTCTGTAGCCAGCTGCCACATCATTGGCAGTGTCTCATGGCAGTGGTGCTCAGCGCTGGGTTTGGACTCATGTGTGCTGCTTTGTGTGGTGGCAGCACCAAGAGCAAAGACATTAACTCCAAAATAACTGCGCAGTGCCTGCCTGCCAAGCCCCAGTACTTTGCTACGAGCCTGTCCTCTCTGTGATGGTGTGGTTTTGGGCCTGTGGTGCCTTTGTGTTCATTCTGCTTGGAAGCATGTTTGGCTGGAACATGAATAACATCACGGTCTGTGATTACTAATTTTGTTAAATGATACTTTTCAGGTGCTTTTCTGCTCACCAACACTGACCTCCTCTTGTTTCAGTTGCGTAGTTGTTATAAAAAGCAGAAAATTTGGTGTTCTCCCAGTGGCACATTTTCCCGGTGAGGTGTGCCCAGAGGGCTGTTAACTTCCTGTGAATGAAAGAAAAAGGACCTGCTCCAATGGGAAGCGGAAGACATCCTCTGGAAAGCCCCATTGATTCACAAGGAGCTCCTCTGAGAGCCAGTTTTGGTGTGCTTGTGTGCACAGGGGCCTTTGCATGGTTCCCTCTGTTGCTGAGATGAACATCAAGGCTTTGACACTTGGAGCATCAGTCACATTCCAAAGCTGGGTGCTTAGATGTCTCGTGTGCTTTGATAGCACAAGGCCCAGTGGAGCAGATATGGCATGCTGAAGATCACTCACTCCTTCAAGACAATATCTTCCACAAGACTCCCAATCCAAAGGTTAGTGTAAGCAGTCATGCAACAGCAGGGCTCGTGGCATCTCTGCCAAGTGCTCCTGAGCTTGTTTTATGAGGATCGTGCTGCAGTTTATACATTCTTGTGGAATTTCATTTGTCTTTGGTTGAACTTCTTCATCTGCCTAAACATGCCCAGCGGGAGCTGGAGATGCCCACACAATCCCTGGAACGTTACACTTGAGTGACAAGACCACAGCTCTGCCCAGTCACCTCCCATCCTGCTGCTGTTTGGCTGGCAGTGGCTGGTGGGCCTCCACCTGTGCACCAGGTTGGTGTGAGCACATGCTCTTGCTTCCCATGTGTGGCAAGAACACAGACCGTGTCACCAGACCCTGCTCTTCTCCACTGAGCACCACTCCTTCAGGTGCCACGCTCAGCCAGCACAGCTCATAGAGCAGCTCAGCAGCGTCTTCTTGCCATCTGCCCAGACAACAGCACAGTGCTCTGGCTCACAGGCTTTACAAAGGCTTTTCTTCCTGGAGGAAGCCGTTGTAGGTTTCAGACGAGCAACATTTGTGTCCTAAGAGCATGTACCCAGAGAGGGTTTTCCAGGAAGGACCAGAATTCAGAATGGTTGGGTGCTTTTACAGCTCTCAAATGGGTTACAGCATTAAAGTCCAGCTACATTTTAACACTAGTGCTCAATAAGGAAGAAAACCAAAACAATTTTAACTGAGCATTCAAGTATAACTGAGTCATCTTCTTTGCATGAAAATCACTTCTAATCCTGACATCGGCACAGCCTGGGCAGAGCTCTCTGATTCACCACAGCCTCTCTGCAGGCATTGAAGACTCGAGCACTGCAGTCCCTCAGCTCCAGCCTTGTGGAAGGAGCTAGGCTCCATTCTGCTCTCATTTCACCTTCTTCTTCCTGTCCCCACATAATATACCCCAGATGGGAAGCTGAGCTGCTGCACACACCATCAGGCAGAAACCACCTTGGGTAGTCTGGGCTGGTATCAGCCACCAGGACACAGCATGGACGAATGGGAGGAGGAGAGCCCACAGGAGGAATAAAAAGTGCAAGAGTGGAGCAAACCTGTGTGAAAGGTGGAAGGGAAGATGCAGTAGGGTTGGGGGGAACACGGGAGGACTGTGAATTGTGCCTGGCACTGCCCTTTGCATATGGTGCATGTTATCTATCTGCAGCCTCTTAGGAGCAGGAATATCCAGCAGCCCAAGCTGAAGCTCGGGGCCCAGATGAGAAGACAACCAAGCAAGTAGTGACACCCTGCAGCAGGGAGAGTGGAAACAGACTCTCTTGGCTGTGTGCTGAACAGATTCAAATCCTGATGGGAGGGCAGACAGGAGCTTTGCTAGCTCTGGGATGTTCTCATTTGAACTTCCAAACTGTCTCCCACCCCTTGTTGCTCTGTGTCCCTTACAAGTTCCCTCTGTTTGCCTGGGGAATAAGGCTGCAAATGACACAAAACTAAAGAAGCAGTTTATAGCAACTTCCCAGATGTACATGGTGGCTGCACCTCCAGTTCAATGCATGAGTAGGAGTGTTTCAGACAAAGGGGGCTTCGTGATGGCTGGTTGCATCTGAAATTAATTAGGAAGTCTTATATTTTGGAGTAATGAAATTACACTGGAAGGTGCTTTGGTTGAGTTAGAATTCTTAAGTCTTGTGTCCTGGATTCCCAGTATGTTCAGGAGCTGCAAATCCCAGGAGAATAGGGAAGGGTCTTAAAGAGCAGGGAAAATTGCCTGGGCCGGTCAAAAATAACTGGCTCAAGCATTCCTCCTGCCCTTCTGCCTCTAGAGCCTTTGACCTCATGTGAGGTGGTATGAGGATGGCAGAAAGGCTCTTCTTTTTAGTAGAGACTTAAAATCTTCATGTTCTTCTGTGCTTCTCACCCTTTGTACCAGTAACTTCATGCCTGGATAACAAACACACAAAAGCCTAACCTCTAGAAAGATGGTTTGGATAGGATCACACTCCTATAGGGGTGGTCTGTACTCAGGACCAATTAGATGAGCTCTTTGTTGGTCTTTATTTCATCACCTTCCCTGAAGTGTTATTTAATCCTGTGCTTTTTGTGTCTGAAGTCTGGTGCTGCAGCAAAGAGTTATGGTATGACTTCTCAGTACCACTTTTTCTTGTGGTTTTTCCCCTTTCCTGGGACTGATGAGTTCGTGGAAGGATGGACGCCAGTGAATCCCAGCAGTTCCCAAAGCGCTGGCTTAAATGTCGAGCCAGGTTGCATGAAATTTCATGGCAGAAAACTAGGTAAGGCTTTTCTGTAACCTTGACTAGAGCTGATCTTTGGCTTTGTGGCCCCAGTGTGAATTTATCTTTCCAAATGCTTTGGAAATTACTAAATCTGTCCTGCACCAATCTTCCAGCATTACCCATACATCCTCATGGGGATTAATGGAGACAATTCAGTTTTGCTGGTAATAATGGTTTCAGTAGGACAAGCTGGCTTAGCACCATCTGAGAGTAAACAAAGATGTAAATTTCTGAATGCTTTTGCTGGAGTGGAAATAAATCAGCCTCTTGAACTGAGCGCATGCACTTGCTGCTCTTCATTTTGTAATCTTCTGTGCTTCCTCTCTGTCCCCTGCTCATTGTCAACAAGTACCTAACTCAGCCCTTTGGCTAAGAAGGTTGTTGTACTGTCTTTTTAGATGACTAAAACGAGAATGCTTGCTGTCGGTATTTTAAAATGTTTAGCTACATGAATTGAAGTGCCCTGTCTGTCAAGTGGTCAAATGCTGAATATACAGCCACCACAGTTCAACACCTCTGAAAAGTGGGTTGTGTTGATACATGTCAAAGTGAAATTCACTTTCTGTGTTTGATCTGGTGGACACCAAAGCCCCAGATGATTGTCTTCTGCACATTTGTTTGGAAATACTTTGCAGAGCGGGGAGCTGAGTGCAGCCACTGTGATCCTCGTTCTTTGTGTGTGCTGCTGCTGGGCTGCTGCGCTGGCAATAGGAGGTAATGTTTACTTATGTTTATATCTGCAGAACCTGTGCAATTTTACGTAAGAATAAAATAAATATTGTTCATTTGAACAACGCAGAATGTCTGTTATTCCGGGAATTTGAGAGAGGGGGTTGAGAAGTGCTGTGGTCAGTTCAAGTGGCTGTAGCCAAACCTGGTCTATTTGTCATTGGACTGAATCACCAGGAGCATATCTGAACATGTTTTGGAATTGTTTGTTTACGTGAGTGAATTCCTGTAATTTGATTTTACTTTCTGATAGGAACAGATTTGTAGATCTTCATCCTATCGGATCACTTCCAGTGTTGTAGTGCTGGATGTCTGGTCTTTGCCTTATCTCATATGCTTCCCAGATCAGAGACTTGATGAAGCAGATGATAAAGAAATGCTTTGAGACCCCTTTGTCATTGCTTTATTTTGTGCAACAGTTCTGTGCGCGGGTTGGCTTCCCATACATTTTCCCCAAACAAGCAAGTGAGGGAGATACTAAGCTTTGACAGTTACAACTTTCCTCATAAGGAGAACCAATGAGGAAAGCCACGCTGGCTGGGCTGTGCAAGAATCCAGTGATTTTAACCATAGCAGCTTTAACCACACTGCTTCATATGTCATATTCTCTAGACTGGATTTTCTGAGTGGTATTCATGCAGTTTATTGAGAACTGATCTGGATTTGTTTTCATCACTTATTTTCACATAGGGTTTCAAAGTTTATATGCGTGTAGTAACAAAAAAGCTGAAAAAAATGACTAGTGATTTTGGGTCATCTCTCCCCAGCTCTAAGGGGAATCTGATTTCTAGAAGGTGGTGGGGCTGGAGAAGACCTTCCAAAGTGGAGTAGTGTGATAGTGCATCTCTTCGTAAATTGCAACCCTAACACATTGCATAGTCATCAATATCATTTGGACGAATGCCTTTGCTTCTCTTCATGGAAGTGGCAGAAGTGCTGGGAGTGATGATAAATCACCCCTCACCCATCTGGAAGGTGGTTTCTGCCAATGTATTGCCTGCAACTGAGCTCAGCCCATGGAAAGAATGTCTGCTTAGCAAAGGGGTCAGAGGGTGATGAGATGATGTCTTCTCATGCTCCCAGTATGTATGCAGGCACAGGGGCAGGGGAGAAAGAGAAAGGTGTTCCAGCACTCTTCTTGTCTCAATGAAGGGGCTAGAAACAGCACTGCCTATTAGGCCGGTTTGTCTGCTGTCCCTGGAATAACCTGTGGAGCTCAGCAATGCAGGGAGGCCAGAGGCAGGTGCTTTGTACAGCCTGTTGAGGTCTGCTGAGCTAGCTCTGTTGTGATCTTATTTTGTGGGTAAAAGGAGCAGTAAGAAGACAGTACTCAGTCATCAACAGTGGGCATTAGTCTCTGTGGGTTCCTCTTTTGCTGACTGCAGTTGAGTGCGCTGTGAGGATATGATATCTGTGAGCAAATACTTCATAGAATCACAGAATGGTGATGGTTACTATTGGAGGAACACTTACTTAGGTAGCTCTAAAAGCAGAAGTGTTGGCCCAGGGTTTCAAAGTCAGGCATGTCTGGGTTGAGATCTCTGCAAAGAAGTGAAATCCAGGAGGTTAGAAACATTGCAGAGATGTCTACAAAGATCCAGGCTTTGTCTTAGTGTGAGTTTGAATGAGGGCTTATTGGGCTAGAGAGCAAAGCTGATTTAGAGGGTGGGAGGGCAGGATGGAAGGGGCCTGCTTGTCTCAGGAAAGGCAATGTTGATGAAAATACTGGCTTCTAATTGCTCTCCCACACATTTATGGACGGGCTGTCCCGCAGAGCTTGGTGCAGCAGCAGAGTGGGAGGGTGATGGCTTGGAGGGCACTTGGGCATAGGAAGTGCCCATTTTGCCTTAGAGACAGGATTGTTCATAAGCTGCCTGTGTTGGTGGATTGTTTCCTTAGGTCATGGCGTGCCAAGTATTGTTTAATTTAATAGGCCTGTTAATAGGATTATATTTGCCTGATCTATTACGTGAAGGAAAATTATTCCTACTTTGAAAGGAAAAGACACTTCAGTAGCGATGTTGCAAGACACACATCTGTCGTCAAATGCTGCTACTCAGCTCAGATGTCTCTGGGTCAGTGCCAAGGTTTTTCCTCTTGCTTTACCACTTGGACCAAGGAGGAAAACACACACACAGATGTACTGGGCAAGTTTTTTTGGGGTTTGCATGCAGAGTCAGTGCTTAGGAGTGCTGAGGGTCTGTGCTCTCTGTGGACAAGTCTGTGAGCAGAGGATATCAGACTGGCATTAGGAGGATACAGTCAGCTGGCATCGCTGTTGGGGTCCATCCGGATGGCACTAGTAGCCTGAGTAAAGCTGTGTCACCCCATACTGGTGAGCTTTGTGGATGAAGAGCTAGATCATGGGCTCTGCCAGAGCTCCTTCAGGGCGTGAGTTCATGGTCCTCTCAGGAAGGTCCATGGAGTGCAGCTGGGACCTTAGTGCAGCACACAGCACTCTCTCTTGAAAGTTGCCTCTCTTTGTTCTTTTCATCTCTGCCAAGAACATCTCTGTTCCTTTTAACAGTTGGCTACATGCTTCTGCTTTACTTCTGCTACCACCCAAGCAGGGTCAGGCATCTGCTGGCAAGTGTGAATTGTGACAACTTGACATATGGGGTAGAAAGTGCTGTTAGCAGAAGAGCCTGAGAGAAGTGGTTTTCAATTGTGGAGCTCTAAACAATTTTTTCCCACTAGGACTGTGGGACTTATTTTCTGGCTTAGCTTCTCAGCCATGGACTCTGGCTTTCTGAGCTATGTGTAGCAGTTCAGGAAGCAAACACGGATAATTTGCCAGCAGCTTCTTCTAGAACAGTGCAACCTGGGCCACTAGTCACTGATTCATGCCTACGTTCTGGAGTATGGGTATGTGCAGATGTCATGACCAGGCCTTCAGCAGATGTGAGCCATTCAGAGACATGGCTTTTCAGCATGAAGTTGACCTGTTAGGCTTTTGTCTGGACAGTTAAAAAACACAGCTAGGAATTAAACAGTATGTGTGGAAAATCCCCATGAGTTGCACTGTCTAACTCTATAGAGAGGGACTAATATACAGCACACCAAGAGGTGCCAAGTGACTGGTGTTTCCGGATGGGTGGGAGTCTGGTAGTTGCTTGCAAAATGACATGAGTGGAGAACTCTGACTCTGACCCTAACTCTGCTGTAGATGCAGAGGTTGGTTACTTCACTTTGCCATGTCTGGGGAGCAGGCTGTGTCCTTCACTCTTTCTACAGGCAAGTAGGACAAATATTTCTGAAGGATGACATGGCTCTGAAATGGGTTGACGTGTACTTTGGAGTGGCCAATGTGAACGTTGTTGTGACTCTGCTCACCACCTCAGTCAGCTGGGGTGCTGCTGAGCTCACATGGCTTGAGGAGACTCAGCATCCTTTGACTTCCCTGTGGATTCTCATGCTATGTGTTGTATCCGTTACCTGTGACAGGGACTGTCACGATTCAAGGTGTAGAAGTGACAGTGCAAAGCAAACCTACACAAAATCTCTAGTGCACAAAACTCAGGTGGGAAGCACAAGTCCTGGATGGAGTGGACCTCATGAGGGCCCTGAAATCTGGGCTGTGTGTTGCAGCCATCTTGTACCAGAAGCAGCAAAGGCAGACACAGCACATGACGGGCAGGAAGGGCTGGTGATGTCTCCAAGACCAGGACAAGGAGGAGGCAGATTGCTTGTCCGACATTCCTGAATGTAGGGTGGGGAGTGCCACAGTGGTTGCCAGGGCTGCTCCGTCTGGCTCTGTGGACTCTGCTCTGATGCGTGCAACTGAAGGAGCCCAAGGAGAGGGACCACCATGAGCTGTCACCCTGCGCCTCCAAACCGTGGGAATTGCAGACAGCATTTGGGATGCTGAGGGGAAATGAAAGACTCTGCTCTTTGAGTGACATATGATGTCTCAGGGCAGGATGGGGCCTTGTTTTACTTATGGGCAATACTAACTTAGGCATCTGCTCTGAATTTGTGTTTAAAATTACCAGTTTACCTTTGGGGAACAGTAAGGACAGGGCTGAATGGTGGGGTCACTCTAAGTTTCAAGCCTTCGCTAAGAAGAGAAGCAGAACATCTTGGCTGTGCTCTAAACAGAGGCAGATGGGACAAGCATTTCCATTGCTTATGGATCAAATTATTCAGGGTCGAATGATTGCCAGGGAAGGTCATTATCCTTTCATTATGGCACAGAAGGCAGAAAAAACACTTCATTACGTTAAACCAAAGAATAGCAGGCAGGGTCCTGAAACAAATGCTCTGACTGGGGATAGCAGAAAGGCAGGGAATTTTGCCCTAAAAGTGGGAGGGAATGTATGGGACCAAAAAGTTATTTTGACAGAAATTCTGCTATGTCTGCTTGCATGCTTTATAGACAGAGATACTCTTTGATTTCATACAAGCCTTTAAGGTAGAGAAGAGGATCCGTCATGTGGATAGGGGACTTTTAGCACTATAGGAGGGGATGATGTAAATGTTGCCTTGTGCCCTCTTAATCTCCTGTGTGCCAGGGTAAGGCCCCTAGCAGTACTTGTGCATGACTTGCGTGCTGCTGGAGGACTTGAATCCAGCCTGGATTCTACACTTTCACTTGAAAGTCTGGCCTTCTTCTCTTGCTCTCCTTTGAGGTACTTTGAGTTACCTCAGGGAGGTGTATTGTGAGGGACCTCCACCATCCAGCTGCCCCTGTGGCTGAGTGAGGCCATGGGAGCTTAGGCAGGCAGCTCATTTTGCTGCAGTGCTGCAGAGGCTTTGCTTTGAGCCTGCTTGTCAGCAGAGGCTGACTGACTTAGCTGGTCTTTTGTGTACCTCACATTTCTTGTTCTTCCTTTTCTCATTATGTCTGCTGGGGTTATACATGGGTTATCATTAGTGGGACTGTACTTGGTGGTTAGGGGAACTGTGGGGGGCTTGTGACTTGTTTTGCCAACCACTTGGGCACCCAGAACAGGAGAGATCCTAAAGTGCAAGTCATAATACATGAAGATGGTAGCTGCAGGGGAGTCAGGGTGAGTGTCCTGCACAGAGTACAAATGCAGATGCATTTTGTGTAGTGGGGCTTCTTGTTTGCCTTAAGTTCTCTCTCTGCTTATGTGCTTACCTGTGCTGGTCAGATAAAAGCCTACACAGGACTCTGTGCGTGATTGCAACAACTGTATCTTTGATTGCTATGTGGACATAATGCAGATCATCTCACATGACCTGCGTCAGAGCCTGACATTTCTTCATATAAACTATTCAGCAGTTGTTTATAAATCTATTTGTAATCTCTAGCTGCTAAGATCAACTAAGAAACAAACAGGAAGAAATGTCAAGTTCTTCAGTGAATTAGTTTGCAGTTTATAATGCATCCAGGTGTATCTATGAATTGTCCCCTAGCCTTAGAAGCCTAAGACATGGTTGCCTTCAGTCAAGTTTCAAGAAGCTCATACTGTTAATTGATTTGGCATTCCAGAGGAAGAAACACTCTTCTTGTTGTGGTTTGCTATGAGAAGGATTTTTCTCAGCCTTAATATCTGCAGGGGGTAGTTACAAAAGCAGTTGGTCTGTCGTTAATGGGTGGAGAAGTCCTGTCTGACTGAGCAGCGTGTTCGTTCTCCTCCATTAACTCTCTGCTGAGATCTACAGCTGAGCTGACCAAGTGGTGTCAAAATGTTTAGTTGTATTGTTTTTTTTTTCCAGTATATTCTTCTCTCCTTGTTCTTGAAGTCTTATCAGCTTTTGGATAACAGCGAGGAAGCCAGGGAAAGTAGAAACCGCTTTATGACATGCCTAGACCAAATAAAATAGAGACCACCAGGCCTCTCACAGCTGAGCCCCTTTCAGAAATATCCTGGAGAAAGATGGTTCAAATTAAGTTTTATATGAACATTTAAATTCTCTTGTGGGCTGCTATGCCAGAGATATCCCTGAGTGAGGCTTAGACCGAACACACTAGGTCTATTATCATGATCAGTTGTAAAAGTTCTTTTCTTACTGTGCTATGTCTGAGACACAAGGTAAAGAAGTCAAAAGCTGAACTGGGAATTAAAACTGGAAATTAAGCCTGACATAATTTTCTTCTGACTATCACCAGTAGTCAAGACTGCCCAGGGCATCCATTTAAAGAGTAAATTCTATTTTATTCTTTCTTAAAGATCCCTGAAGTCTCTTTAGAGCCCCTTGCCCAGATTATTGATTGTAAGGGAAGGTGATTGATTTAGGACTACTTTTGTGAGCCCCT
Organism: Coturnix japonica; assembly: GCF_054131305.1. Lineage (NCBI taxonomy): Eukaryota > Metazoa > Chordata > Aves > Galliformes > Phasianidae > Coturnix > Coturnix japonica. The sequence continues at coordinate 14,374,343 of NC_140680.1, read as the reverse complement.
GCATGGGCTGCCTCATAGCTCTCTGGTGAGTGAGAAGTCTAGGTTACATGGGAGAAGAAAATACATAATACATCATTTGCGACTGACCGCCTAGGCTGGTTGGAGCCTGTCTATGGCATGACCATCCCTGCTCTGGTATGCTCTGCTGATCCTCCTGTGAGCTGTGATGCACCAAGTGCTGTTGTGCCATTTCTCTAAGTTAGGGAGGTTGTGTTTGGTGCAGAAGGAGGGAAAGCAGATGTGGCATTTGGGTGGGGGACATGAAAAGAAGGAGAAGAGCAGATTGCAAGGCAAGTTTGCCATTTGCATGTAAGCAGTCTTTCATCTCTATGTGTTGGGGCATCATTTGGCTTGCTCTGAGTGAGGCTTGCGAGGGATCTATGGTGGGACCTCATGAGTCTGGAGGTAACTGAGACCTTGATGAGGCTTCTTCTCAACATGGCTGCATTCCTGGCAGGCATGTGTTGACTTTACCTTGTCCGGTCCTATCCAGCTCTTCTAAAAGACATTTCAGTTCCTAACTGCATGGATGGGTCATTCACAGGCCTTGGTGCACGCCTGGGATGTGGGTGTCATAGCACTGGCTGCTTGGGAAGGTGAAACTGAGGGAGAAGTTGCAGTGAATTGAAGAGAAATTGAGGATTCAGTGCTGGGAAAGGGCAAAGAGGGTAACTACAGGCTAAGATAGCACAGAGAAGTTTTAAAAGCTGAGCAAATGAGCCAAAATGAAAGACCAACTCAACCATCCATTACTGCCTATGCTAAATATTCTTTCAACTCCGAGCTGACACTGAGGATTTTTATTTGCTACAATAGAAGAGAAGTAGCTTCTTTTGGCAACATTTACTGTTGGGAAGATAGTTCGGTGGGTGCACCTGCCCCAAAGCATGCCAAGTGCTACTGCAGCTTTACACTGCCCTATGCTCCTCGGCCTTTGGTGATCGCATATGACCCCACTTGAAGTTTCATTTGAGGAAAGAAGTCTCACTGGAGTGATACACTGACACATTTTGTATCTCTGCTCTTGTCTGTGTCTGACTCCGGCTGCTCAGTGCGAGGCTCCCTCTCCTGCCTGCAGCGCTGTTGCTGCAAGGTGAGGCTGTTCATTTTTATGAAGTTGTTTGGTGGCTTCCTTGGCGTTCCTTTGATTTCTCTTATTTTCTGGGAGGGGGACTCCCTCAAATCCCACTATTCAGGGCCTGGGCTTCTCCTGTCATGTTGAATCTTTGGCTATTAGCTAACCTTTGTGACCCACAGCCCTTCAAGGGCAGTGCTGACTTGCATCTGCCTGGCCTCCTACATGCACTGCTCCCTGACAGCACAGTCCTGGAGGAGCTGCAGTCTCAGGGAGTTCCCTTGGTCCTCAGCATGGTTCCAATGCCCTGTCCCCAGGAGCCAGTGGCATGTATCTGCTCCTTGTCCTTGCTGTGCCGCCTGGAAGTGTGCTGGGATCTCCAGTCAGATTTTTGTCTATCAGCCTTGCAGTAGCTCAGAAAGTCCATTCTGGCAAAGTCTGGTGCTGGGCTCATCCAGGCCTGCTGTAGTTTGTCCTGCTCTGCCACATCAGCCAGATGAAAGCAGGGGACAGAGTTTGCGTCCCAATGTGCCAAGGCTCCTTCTGTTCGGAGTGGGAGTGCTCCAAGCTCAGGACCTTGTGCATGCTTGTGGTAGGAAGATGAGTCTGAAGAACAGGCTTTGGTTGGTGTTTAATTGCACAGGCAGATGAGTCTGGCACCAGGCAGAAATCCTGTGATCTCCTCCTTGTGGCCTGGACTGTGTTGCAGAGGGTGCGTACCCGTGGCACAGGGCGACTGCGTGGACCCTGCAGGCAGCTGGCAATAGGACAGCACAGCTCTCCACACTGTCATGCTGAGGCTCTGGGCAGCACCATGAGTCTGACAGATGAGCAGATTGGATGGGAGAGGTTCCAGAGCAAAGGCACCTTTGCTGAAGGGAGACAGCAGGGGAGTGCGAGCCAGCCTGGAGACAGTGCTAGATCTGCTCCTGACCAGAAAGAAGGGAGCTGTTGAGAAAATGAATACAATATTTGCAAGGACTTCAGGAATTGTTCCCTTGTTAATGGAACTGCAATTTGTGGAAATATGATGGAGGGTGAAGGTCTGCAAATACTTAGAGAAATAATGAGCATTGTAAGCAACAAGCACCACAGGGGAGTATGAGAAATAGATTGTACCAGACAGGCCATTTCTGCATAATTACACAATTAGTGGACTGGGGAAGACAGCGGATAACCCTTCGCAGTGTGTTGTGGTGTGGCGTAGACCTTGCTGGAGACTGGAGCACCAATTAACTGGAATAGCTCACAACATGGGAAGAGGATTGGTGGAGGGAGGAACGGCCGCACTGAGCGCTCATCCAGCAAGGGTGAAAGGGGAGATGATGCCCAGGCAAACGGCCTCTGCTTTGTTACACGTCATGCTGATAGCAACACAGAGGGAATGGGGTGGAAAAGTCCCATGTTGGGATCTCAAAAGAGCATTGAAAATGCCTGGGAGAGAAGATAATAAAAGATGGGATGGAGAGTTTTGACAGTGAGCAGAAACGAATAATCTCAGTTTTAAATCTGCAAGAAACACAGCTATTACCTTTGGGCAAGAACAATTATAGGCAGAATTATGTAATGAGAAGGAGCTGTTTGGGAAGCAGTAATTCTGAGAGAGCCCTGGCTGTGTGAGCAGATTACAAGCTCAGCAGCAGACTGTAATACCAAGCAGTGCTGATCTCTCTGCTCCCAGGTGTCTGCTGGTGGAGGAGGCAGTAGGTGGCATCTCCTTGGACCAGCAAGAGCCTTTTCTGTGAGATCATGACCAAGGCAGGGATCAACTGGCTTTGACCTAAGGCACGGAGAGGTCAGTAGGCTGGTGAAGGCAGGAAGCTTCTGGGGTGTCTGTGAGAAGAGAAAGGCAATGAATGCATGGAGATGGCTCCTCTTGTGCTTTGTGCCCTTAACACTTGTCCAAGAAGCAGCTTGTTGAGGAGAAAAATAATAATGAGGATTTGCTGCTGTATCTTCCCTGCTGCAAATTCATGAACCATTCCCGAGGCTTTTCTCCTTTGGGTTAGAGATATTGTGCAAAGAAAATGCTCTCTGCATTGAGCTGATCCTAAGGCAGCTCCAAGCAGGCATAGACTTGTTTTTCTGTGTCCTCAGTGCTCCCATGAAGTCCTGCTGGGATGGAGGGCTGCCGAAGCCTTACCTGGATGAGTAGTCAGTGTCTTTTTATGCTGAGTACTTACTGGGAAGCACCAGAGATTATTTTCCTCCCCACCCCCCACCTACTTCCCCACTCAGCCTGGAGGAGTCCCCTCTGAGGTCAGCCTTCTGTGCTGTGCATCACCTGTCTTCTCTGGACCCTGTCCAGGGAAATCATGCAGCTATTCTTGTGGTTGCCTCTGCATTTCTTGGTCTTAGGAGGTTTCAGAAGACATTTCTGGGGAAGAATCCTTTCAGTCAGATGGATATGTAAGCTTTAATTTCTTAATTAAATAATACTCTTGTAAAGCAGATCTTAGGTATTACAGTCAGTGTCTTTGCAGAGCCTTTCAAAGTAGTGAGACTCAGTGGGTATGGCACTGGTAGAACTTTGCACAGACGCTTTCTGGTGCTGGCACAGGGCTAGAGTGAAACAGAAGACATGCTGAGAGGAGACCAGGCATCCCCTGATTCATGGACCCTTGTGAGCATTTTCCCATCCTGCCCAAGCTGCTCTTTTAGCTTCTAGATTTTGGTTGTTCTAGAGGGCCTTGGTCTTTTCTGTCCCATCTTTCTCCTATCCTGGTCCTCTCTGAATAGTAGAGGAAACACATCAGATGTGCCTTTTCTCTCCTTGGTCACTGGCTTTCTCCTATGGCTTGGACACGCTTTTGCAGAGCATCTCCTGGCTTTGCGCAATGAGTGTGAGGTGGTAGGGCTGAGGAGCTAAGGGATATATACATGATGGATCAGGATCCACAGGTTAGCACATCACATGTCAGCAGAAACTCCCGTAGACTTCCTCCTGTCATGCATGGACCTGGCACAGTGTGTGGCAGCAGATCACTTGAATCTGCTCAGATGAGCAGTGGACACCAGTGTGTGTCACTGCAGGGTGCACACATACAGGAGCTCTGAGTCTGCTTCCATTCCTCCAATGCGAGACCAACTCAGTGCACAGGCAAAAGCTGAGGAGTGGAAGCTTCATTCTACTGCCTCAATGTAAACATTCCTAAAAGCAGCTTTCTGATTTCTTTATAGGAGGCTGTAACCTGCTCAGACCTTCAGCATTCCAGCAGAGTTGCACCCAGAAAAAATGAGAGCATAAGAACTCATGGAATTTTTCCCCAATCCCTCCGTCCTTTTCTGGCCAGGCATACTTGAAAGACTTAGAGCTGAGCAATGCCTGCAGACGGCCCTGATCATTGGTTTAGTGTGAAAATTGCTATTGATTGCAGGGGCATCGTGGTGGGAAGTAAGATGTAAACCCTCGGTGCTGCTGCTTACAAGGAGCAGGTGAAGCCTGTGTTCAGGCTCAGTGCTTGTGCCTCCATGGCTGTGATGGGTGCCTGTGGTCATTCCAAGTGTCAGCAGTGTAAGCACAGTTGCCAGAATGGCTGCTGCTGGGTCAGGGCCATGGTGAGGCACCATTCAGAGTTGCTCCCAGTAGTCATTTCCTGCAGAGAAGTGCTCTCTGCCCCATGTCAGGCCTTCACACAAAGCTGCAAAACAGAGGTTGGGCTTATCTAAGCTGGCAGTGACCGCTGTCATTAACGTCCTTGAGGCAGGCTTGCTGAGTGTGGTGGAAGAGGCCATCTATGAGACACGAGTCAGCACTGGCTTTGCTTTCATCCTGTCTGCTTATGGAGGCAAATGCAGCCAGGTGTCAATGAGCTGATAACACTTGTTAACTTCTGTGAGCAGAAATGTGCATGATTATAAAGCATAAGTGCCAGGTGACAGAATCATGTCAGGATGAAGATTTCATTCCTGAAGCATGAAAATGAAGAGAAGATGCCATGTGAAATACCCACCCCGGGCTGACTGGGTAAGGTCTCTATCCATCACCTACAAGAGCTGTGCTGTTGCAGTGCTGTTTGCAGTGCAGTGGGGGTAAGGATGGGTGGAGGAATGTCAGTGTGGCAAAATGCCATTTGTGCAACAGAGAGGTATCCGGTGATGTTCAGATGGAATTTATCTGTGCCTTTAGTGAAGAAATAAATAGCTGTTCTTGCTGCGTGGTTTTTCTGCTACCTGAATAGCAACACAAGATATGGCAGCAAGAGGTGCAAAAAGAAAGATGATATTTTTTCATTTAAAAATAGATTCCAGCAGACAAATCTGTAGCACAGCTTTTGTTGAGCTGATGATGCAGCCAGTGCCAACTGCTTTCCTTTTGGCACGAGAGACTTGATTGGAGTAGATAACGCTGGGGTTTGGTTTTGACCCTGGTGCTGGAGGTGCTGTCTGAGCCTTAATGTCAGGGAAGCTGTGCTGCTTTCCAGTAGGTTTGCTTGCTGTGTGTCTCCAAACAGCTGCCCCTCCAGTTCAAGGTGGGTCAGGAGCTTGAGCTTTGCTGCTTTCACGATGCCGTTGTTTTTCTGTCAAGCCTGCAGTGTTTTGTACAAGCAGGGTAATAGAGAAGCAGTATCCAGCATACTGCCTTGATAAGACAAAGGGATGCTGAGAGGTGCAGTCCTGCAGCTCCTTTCCTTATTCTGCTTCTCTAGAAATAATGTGCAAGTGTTTCTGGCTACTGCCAATTTTGTGTCAACTGCACTGTTAAATGGGAGGTGGCAGTTCCAGGATGGACCGCCGTAGTGTGGCACAGAGGTTCCCCTGAAGATGATGGCCACCTCCTGGTGATAGCAGTGAGAGCAGAGTTAAGTCAATACCAAAAGCTTTTGAGAATGCTCCGATTTAAAATGGGTCATTGTGCTCCCAAGACTGCTGCCATAAATACAGTCCCAGAAGCTCGTAGAGCGTGTGCGCCTGCCTTTGCTTCTGCAATTTGGAGAGCGAAGGAGCTGGGGTGGGCTTGCCGGCTGGGTTTCAGCAATATCAAGTCGCACAGATGGGTTAGCTCTTTGTTGCTTTTTTTTTCCCCCTAATCTCCATCCGGCAAGGGGCTGTTTGTATTAATAATTTTTTTTTCCAGGCAGACCTTGCTGTTGCAAGCTACTCTGTTTTCCCCTGGAGAGCACACTGCTGTTCTGCATTGGGAGTGGTGCCTTATATCCTCCCGGAAAAGAAGGCAGAATGCAATGCAGCAGTGTCACTCTTAGCTGCGGACTCCGTTCTCCACTGAGCTGAGCTGGGATTTCTGTTCGAAGAAGTCACTTTGCAACTGCTGACTGCAATGGATGCTGTGTGGGGGAAGAGGTAGGGAGGTTCTCTTTCACCTGGTTCTGCCCTCCTGGGGATCATTACGGAGTCCTGACCTATTAAGTTGGCATATAGGCAACTTGTAATGAAGATAAGGACGTTCTGCCTGGTAAACTCACTGCTTCTCACAGTGTGGCAGTGTGTTGCAAAGTCGGTATGCTGGATTTCATGTGAGAATCGGCTGCGCTTACGGTACGGCTCCGTCTTTTATATAATTACGTGTCTTCTTAACCTTGAAGTTGTCCAGGAATTGTAAAGACCAGGAAAAAAAATTTACATGTCAGTAGTGTTTTGGGTTGTAACTCTTCACAGGACTGTTCAAAGAAAGAAGCACTAAGTGCTGTTTTAGAACAAAGTATGAAAGTACAGCCGTTAAGGCACTTGCAGACTGTCAGATGAGGCACTTGGGACAGCAAGACTGAAATACCTTTCTGATTTGTAGGTTTTATTATGTAAGTGCATTCACATGAGGACTGAAGTTGCTTGCTGGGTTTAGCCCATATGTTTGTGTGTCAGGATTATTCAGGAGAGAATCTATTCCATACATCTGTGATGCTAAAGCTGGATCTAGAGGGGTGGATCCCTGCCCTGGGAGAGAGGCCAGGCTGCTGGATAAGATAAGATATACAGGATGTGCACCTGCCAAGGCAAAAATTGTTACGCATATAATATTCCTTGTCTGTCTGCCACAGGTGAGGCTGTGATCACTGCCAAGGTACAAAAATACCCACACTGGGTGTTGCTGATGGTGTTTCTCCCCATCCTGTGTTTCAGTGCTTGGGGCAGTGGTGCCACACCAGGCAACTGCGCCTCTGCTTCTTGGACCTTGGACACTTTCATCTTCTGTTGCTGCAGCTGTTCTGTGCATCTCTGTGGGCAGCTTCACCTTATGAGCACTGTTCAGTGACAGAGGACACTTGATTATTCCTGAATTTGAAAGAAGGATGGGGGAGAAAAGAAAGAGTCTTTGTTGCAGTGTTAACCTTAACAAAATTCCCCCAAGCAAAAGCATTTGTAAAGATGATTCCAAGAAAACACAGACGTTGTGCCTTTAACTGGAACCTGTGGTGTAAGATATTTTGAGATGAAAAATTACAGAAGAAAAGAAAGGAGGGAGGGAAACATGCTTGTGAGAGTCCTATTATCAGCACTAAAGTGTTGCAGTCTCTCAAAACTCTGCACTAGGATCTAATGCAAGTTATCATACTAAAGCAAGGGAAGGCTGTTTGGGCCTTATTATGTCTGATGGGTGCTGGCTTATTCACTGTGATGGCTGAATTTATCACTGCTAGTTAATGTGGGGCCAGTGACTATGATGGGGTTTCATTCATGTGGGCTATCAGCGGAGGCTCCTCAATATAAATATATATCAGACACTCCTGAGCATTCAAAGAAGTGGATTTCCCAATGCTGAGAAAAATGGAACAAAATAGATTGGGTGTTAAACATTCACAGGAAAATGTTAGTAAGGACTGGGAGCTCTTTGAGTAGCTGCCAAGGCAGTTGAGATTTCTGAGTCCAGGAAGAGGACAAGGTTTGGCTAATAAGCCGTCTAGCTTGGTAGCAATGAAAGCAGCAACTGGAACCAATAAACGTGAGCAAATTTAGAAAAGAGAAGAGTAGGTAGAAATACATGTGCATCTGGAACTAGGAATTATGGAAGGCAAGCTATAAGCATCACGAGAGAAATTTCCTGTCAGGCACAGCTACAGAATTAAGAGGCTCTAGTAATACATTAGTAATGTGGAGTATGGTTATGAGTCAGTTAATGAAAAAAAACACAAGAAAATTGGCATTTGAAGTTACTAGGAAGGTACCAACAGGTCATCGCTATTATCCTGCATTTGGAAAGAAGCCATATAGTGGGCTACTGTCCTCTGGAAGAAGCTCCACAGAGGATGTTAGCCAGTGTATATTAGGTTCAAACTCTGAAGCAGCAGGCTTGGTAGCTTTTATCTAAGAGTTCAAAGCAAGTTTGAGTGGGTACTCTCTCACATATACCTGTCAGCTTCTCGTAACACTGTATAATGCCCTCAGTATGGTGATCTACATTCCAACTAGAAAATAATGGAAAGTGAATGCTGTGAGTTTCCAAGTGTGTCTCACGTGCAGCAAAAGAAGTCCAACTAGCATGTACCAGAAAGTCATTTCTGGTGGGCAGACTCTGGTCTGTGCAGTGTTTCTGGTGAGATCATTGTCCCCACAAGCTGGAGGAGAATGTGAAGTCACTGGTGGTGAAATTAGCAAGGTGACATGGAGATGGATGGTGTTTCAAGCAGCAGTGGGGAGAAAGAAGCAGAATGTGAGTGGCTGCTGCATTGGCTGCTTTTGGATGGAATGAAGCTTTGCCACAGAGCGAGGTGCTGTGAAGGAGTGAGAAATTAATTCTGGCTCGAGAGCAGGAGAACTGTGTCCTTTGGAGAACTGTGTCCTTTGGAGCTGGGACTTGGTGGGAGCAGTAGTAGAAACATGACAGCCTGAAGGTGTTCAGATGGCTGGGAAGGGGTGGCAGCAGGGATTTGCCTCTGTTTTTGCCTCTGTACACAAAAGGCAATGGAATACGCCTGTTTTCTGTGTTCTTAGCTTAAGTAGGATATTGCAAAATGGGATAGCCACAGATATGATCCCTGAGCTGGAGAAACAGCCGTACAGCAGGAGTGGAAAAAAAGCTTCATCTGTTTAGCTTATCAAAAATAAGACTGAGGGATAACTTGATTACAGCATGTAAGTACTTCCATGGGAGAAAATACCAACTGCTGAAGGGGTTTTTAATCTAGAGGAGAAAACAGAATAAGAGACAATGGTTGGACAGTGAAGCCAGATATTCTACTTCAAAGCAGGCAAACATTTCCAACAATTGAGGGCGTTGAACTGTTGGGGAAGATCCCGAGGGGGCTGATAGCTCCTTCATTGCTTGATGCCCATGTGCCAGGCGGGAGTGCTGCTGGAAGATGTGCTTTACTCACACCCATGGAATTGGATTTGATTCATGGATAACCAGATCGACTCTGTTACCCGGTGTCTTATGGCTTGTGGTGCTTTGGCCCTTTGAAGCCCTTAGCTGCATCTAGGAGTGATTTGGCAGTACTCTGGGGCTTTCCAGCTGGGGATCCCAGTGGACTTTTGGGGTGATGTCAGCACAGCCTGCCCTACGGAAGAGGGATGGGCTGTCACTCATCACGTGTTGGAACTGTGGAGAAGGGCTTTATTCATCCCCAGGCAGATGAGACATGGGCTTAATCAGCCACCTAGAACCCCCAGAGAGGGAGGACAGATACTAGAAATGCAGGTAAGAGTCTCTCCAGCTATTGCTATCTTTTACAAAGACCTACTGGGACATGCAAGGCCAGGTGAAGTAGCTCTGATTTATGGTGGGACCAGCAAAACAAGGAGAAAGGCGCAAACATAATCTCCCTGCTGGGTTGAAGCAGAATGAGAATGGGTTGCAAGCCTCTACCGCTTCCCCTGGACCCCACAGCTTCTCACTGGTCACCAAGGTCTGAACATTGCAAGTTGTCACAAACACTCATTCCTGCAATATTCCAGAAGCTGCTCAGTACTTATCTGCAGTCAAAGGCAAAGTCAGCAGTGGCAGAACCCTTCTGGAGTTAATGCATCTGTGACACTAGCAGGAGGGCTGCTCCCATCCTGCAGGGCTGCTCCCCTGGTCCTCCCACTGCAACCCAGTGCATCTTTCCAGATAAGTGGGAGCAGTGAGCAAACAGTTAAAGTTCTGCTTCTCCACCCAGTGGTGGGTGTTGTCTGTGTCAGAAACAATATAAGAACAGTCGGAAGTTGCAGCTGGCAAGTAACATTTGGAGTAGCAGTTGTGGGGCATATAGATCTGGTGTGGACTGTCTTTTCCTGAGACTGTAAACACTTGTGCAGAATGTCCGAGAGCAAGAAAAAGGGGAAAGGAAAGAGCAAAAAGAACAAAGAAGGGAAAAAAGGGGAAAGAGAACCTGACCCAGGAAAAGGTACTTCCCATTTTTAACAAATTTTACTTAAAGGAAGAAGAGAGAAGCAAGACAGTCAGCGGGAAAGTACTTGTGTGTTGCATGAATTGGTGCAAATGATAGGGAGCGACTCTCAGGCAAGTGTGCAAATCTCTGCATCTCATTCATTTTACATGCTCTTATAGGTCTACTTTCTTCTTGAGCTTCTCTGCTTTTATAATATTCAAAGCCCCAAGAATTCAGGGCAGTGTACTCCTTAAATTCAGCTCTTGCCACGGTGCTGTGTAATTGAGGGGTGTTGTGCTTGTTCTCTGGGGGTTACAGTGTGCTGTGTTCTGTTGTTTGGTGGGTTGTTTCCTTGCTTCCTCTTGAGGCAAATATCAGAAGCCTCTATTTTGGAGGATCATAGGGGCTGCTCCTTGAGACAGTCCAACTCTCTTACAGATCTAATTTAAATTATAGTCTCACTTTTTAAGGTAACTGCATTAAGTTGCAGATAAAGACATGGATGATAAGCCTTCACTCTGCTGATATGCTTATTAGCAAAATGGAGCTGTTCTTTAGAGAAGACCTGAGTGTTCCTTGCTGAATGAGCAAGGCAATGATTAAGATGTTGCTAGGATAAAATGTTTAGATTGCCTTTAACTGATAACGTTTGATTCCTGAGTAAATGGGGAGTGGAAGCCAGGGAAATGTGAGAACTGTCTTGGAGAGATACAGGAGATTTGATGGTAATGCAGCACAGTGGTATTTCATTCTCTGTCTTGGTATCAGGGAGGGATTATCCCTGGCTGTTTCTTATCTGTAGTTTATCTGGCAATGTATTTGAACAGAGCAGCAGCTCTGTCAGGACTTTGTGTTTTATCAGCGTTAAGAGAGGTTACAAGCCGGACCAGGTCCTGGAGCAATCTGTCAGACAGCTCAGCTCTCAGCTTGCCTGGATGCAGCTCTGTGCTTGGTCCTGCTGTCATGACACTGTGTGATTGCTTTGGCTTCACACCGGCATCGCTGCTGGCAGGATGTGCCCCTACCCTGTTTCATTCTGTTTCTCTGAGCGCAGAGCTCTGTTCAGCTCTGTTGTGCCCTGGGCATGGGCTTTTTCGTGGCTCTGCCCTGATCTGCAGGACGGCAGCAGGCACTTGATGCTGTGGCAGGATGACCTGAGGCGAGGTCTCCTGCTTATGACATCAGAACTCGGCTGCTTCTGTGGAATCTGGGAGGAGTCTTTTGGGATAGCTTTGCGATGGAGAGCTCAACAGCACCATGCAGAGAAAGCAGCTGCTTGACAGTAGTTGGATCTGCCCGGGGGTTCTGCAACGTGTGGGAGCAGGGGCTGTCTCACAGCCATGGCAGGATGGTCCTGCCTCTTACCTGCATGGATGGAATGGGGACTGCCTGTACCGTGGGCGTCTCTTCTACTGGGTGCAAGGTGGAGAGGATGGGGGCTGAGCGGATGGGGCACAGCTGGACAGGGAGGATGGCACCGCTTGGGATCAGCCTCTGACCTGCAGAGCCACAGCTGGGCCCTGCTATGCCTCTGCCATCGTGGATTCCATGGTGGAGCAGGAGATGATTGTGGTGATTCTTTCTGTACTTCTACCTTTGGGGTTAGGGCACATTACTGACTGGGTTATTTACACACAGTCCACTTGTTGCCTTGTATTGCTGCAGAGGTTGCTCATTGTTTGCTTTGTATGGTCATCAGAGGAAGATGATTGGTTGATAAGCACCACAGGCAACCTAATCCCACTTTGATTTGGGTTGGCTGGGGTTGGTGGAAGCTGCGAGCACCTTTTCTCATCATGGGCTGCTTTTCCTACTTGGTCTAGTGATGTGGTGATGGTCTCCCAAGGGGACTTTTAGAAGGGAAGCGTTCCTCCCTCAGTACAGTTCTGAGCAGATGCCATGATCCAATCCCACCATGTCGGTACTCCAGGCAGCTGATTATCCCATGGACACTTCTTTTTTCATCTTGTGGTTGTACTTTTCTGGCATACTTGCTCTGATGTAAGAGCCCAGGGCTGGCACAAATCAAGCAGCTGGGATGGCACTGCAAGGGGAATTGGTGTATTCTTTTCCCATACTGTAGTATCTCCATACAAATGGAGCGTGCTGAACCCTGGAGGCAGAAGAGGAGCCTACAAAATGCTTAATCAGACTCAGGCAACACAGACAGGAGCGTGCATTTCAGACTGCCAGTACAGAGGAGGTTCGGGGAATGATGAGATGAAAGGTTTTCTTCCAAGGGCTATGTATTTTTTATCTCTCTAGTCATGAAACTGTAGCCACCAGGGTGACTTGGCTCCAGGTGTAGCCAGTGGAACAGCCCTTGGAGGCCTCCAGAGGGAGATGGTGTCCACCTATGAAGAAGCACTATCAGGACCTCTTTCAGATGTCTGTGTTTACATCCAAGGACAGGCAGACTGTGTCCCACTGAGCACAGGTGGAACGCACACCCTGCAGGTCTGTAGCAGGCTTTGGAGAGCTGGGCCGACCCAACCAGTGGCAGTGCAAAAGCCCGGAATGGGAAAGCAAACACTGGAGCTTTGTCAGTAGAGCTGGAAGCCAGTGCAGCAGCCTTGACAGCAGGGTGAGTGAGCAGCACACTGGAAAGGGGAGGGCTGTGAGGCTGAGCACAGCCTGTGCTTCAGCTGTACTTCTCTGAGGTGGCTTGGGGAGAAAAGTCCAGAGAAATGTTAAGCATCTGGTTGGTTAAATTCCCCAGCAATTCCAGGCATTCTCTCTTATTTTGACTTGGTGATGAGGAAAACATTGAGTGTGCGTAGGGTTTTTGTTGTTTGTCAGTGCTAATAGGGACAGCAACACAGGAATTGTGCCATTGTCTTGAATTGCCAATGGCAAAATTAGTACTGGAAAACTACTTGGAGAGCAGGTGAAGATTCTCTGCAGAGACTCTTGTGTTTCAGTAGGGACAAGCCTGACCTCAGTTCTCAGAGTCAGGACTCAGTAGAAATGTTCTGTGTGAGGGTGCTGGGATTGAAATTCCAGGGGTCTCCTTGAGAAAAGGAGCCAGGGAACAGGAGACAGTGGCTGCACAAGCAGGTGCCTGCCAGCCTGGGATGCTCCAAAGCTCTTCCATGCTAACGCTGCGCTCCATGAGGGCAGGAGGTCCTTTGCAGATGGCAGGTGCAGGCTTTGTGGTGGAACTTCATTCTATCAGAGTTACTCAGCAGGACTCCAACCAAAGTAATTGCCTTGCACTGGTACCACGATGAGCTCTGTCTGCATCGCAGGATGAACACACTCTTGATTTGTTCTTGTCTTCTGTTTGTAGGAAAGATTCCAGCTCCAAGGATCTCATAGATTAACCAAAAGGTTTGTTTACGCAAGGAATAACCCACAGCGGATATCCTACAGTAGCAGTTTTGTTTTCTGTAAACACCCAGCTGTACAGGGTGCCAGATGTCAGCTGTGCTGCAGGATCTGGCCACATGCATCTTGTCACTAGAGTGTTTCCACTGGCGAAGCTGAGGGGTGGTTGTTGCCATTGCCGTGTGGCTGTGAGTACACATGTGGCCAGTTACCACGGATCTGCAAGCGTGCAGTAACTTGCAGAGCTTTGGGAACACAGGGGGTCTGACTCACAGGCTCCAGTGATTCATACTGGGGTAAAGGAAGAGGTTATTTCACCCAGCTGCTTTCTGGTCTTTTTTTTTTGGTTGAAGCCAGCCATCCCTGCAGAATGGATTGGTAAATGGAAAAGTAGCTCTGTTCTTCTGCTGCCTGTGTCTCACAGTGCCAGGTGTTAATACAAAGAGTAAGGCTATGAGAAAAGCACCCAGTAAAGCTGAGAGTGGCTCTTCTTTCCATTTGTGCAGACTCTACTCTCCAGTCATGCAGACTAGAGGGCTGGGATTACCTGGTGGAGAGGCAGGATAGAGCAGAGTGGTGTGCCAGTGAAAAATCCCTCTATGGATCCAAAAGCTTGTGAGTCAGAGCCCTGGGCATACTCTTTTCAATCCCTGTTTGGAGGTGGATGTAAGTAACCTGGGAAAGATGGTCTCTGTTGAGAGGGGGAACATCTGGAGAAGGGCTGAGCACAGCCTGGCTGCTGACCTTTGAGGTTATGCCCTCTGCTCATTCTCCTGCCTTTGTTAATGTGACAGGTTCCAGCTGCAAAGCATCTAGAGGAAAACCATGCTGACTCGAACCTTCCTCCTGCACTGGGACCATCAGCCTCTTATTCAGATTGTGACCCTCATCTCCCATCTTGGCTCAGCACTGAGCTTTATTGGGTCTGCAGCACTCCAGGCTGGCTGGGAAAGGGATGACAGTAGGGCAGTGGACCTGAGTCTCACTTCTGTATAACTCCATAGACAGTGAAAGGGAAAAGAGCCTCTTCTTCCTCTGACCCCTCCTTGTGGATGCTCTCAAGTACCCAAGGGGTGTTCAGCATGGGGACCAGTGAACCCTGTGCCTGTTGCAGCACCTTGGTGCTTTGCTCAGAAAGCTGTGCTTTTGCAGTGAGCAACAAATGAGGAGGATGTGGATCATATCTGGCTCTTGCTTGGGTACACTTGTTTTCTTCTGGAAGTAAAAGTCCATGAAAAATACAGTGTTTCCTGAAGGAAACTTGGAGTCCAGGAGCAGCTGAACTTGCAGTTCGTGACCTGGATGATAAATCTGGGCTGGTTCCTTGGCTAAGAAGTCCCAATAAGGGCTGGCTGTTCACTGGGTGCTGCGCTCCAGTGAGCAGTGAGGCTAACTGGTGCTTTCCTTTGGGATGGCTCCAGCTCATGTCCATGAGGGCTGGAGGGGAATGGGAAGCTGGGGAGGAGCCTCCCATATCTTCTGGTTCACCCAGAAGTTTGCTTGGTGC
This sequence comes from Coturnix japonica, assembly GCF_054131305.1. Classification (NCBI taxonomy): domain Eukaryota; kingdom Metazoa; phylum Chordata; class Aves; order Galliformes; family Phasianidae; genus Coturnix; species Coturnix japonica. The sequence continues at coordinate 14,359,168 of NC_140680.1, read as the reverse complement.
TGTGTTGAGCTCCTTGTCCAAGCTCCTGCCAGCCTGGGGGCAGGTCAGCCTGCTTGGAGGTCACCCAGCAGTAGGAGGGAATGGATGTGCTGGCCAGTGGAGGTGGTTTTAGAGGATGAAGACCCAGAGTTCAGGCACGTGTCATCTGGTGCACTGACCTCGCGTCTGTGGCAGGATAATGAAACGTGCATGATTGGGAAATGTGGATGAGTCCAGGAGGGAAGCTGTCACAGACCTACATGGCAGCACGGCTATTTCCTTGCCACCTCTTGAGAGCATCCTGAGCAGTGCAGGACATGCACGGCCTCCTGGCCATGCCACTGCTCCCAGCACACATGTTGTTCTCCAGGCAGAGTGCTGTGCTGTGAACCGAGGTGACCTGGGTTTGTCTCCCCTCTGACAAGGACAGTGTGGTGGTGCTGCATTTTTGAGCTGTGCCAAGTTGTAACAACAAATACATGTAATCATGGTAAGAATTAAACATTTAGGTAATTAATAACTCCAGTAATTAGGCTTGGCAGACTCAGCCAGCAGTCCTTACGCAGGATTTTAGTTCAGGCATGTCTGGAAGGTGAGAACTCAATGAGAGGGAGGAGGGATACTTTGCAGACAAGAGCTGTAACCTACACAAGGCTCATCTCTGTGCAGTAATAGTGGTGATTGTATTCCTGAGGAGGCAGTGGCCCTGGAGCTGCTTTATATCTTGGCTTATCATTACAGTGCCCTTCATTTTTTGACTCTATGTGGAAGTCAAAGCCCAGCTTATCTGGCTGGATTCTCCAGTCTGGTGCTGAGTGGGAGAGGAAGGGAGCTGCATTCACCCTCTGAGCCTGAGATGTCTTGGCTGGCAGCTCAGAAAAAGGCAGACAGCCACAGAAACACGGGTTGGACAGAAAGGTGTTCTTCAGAGAAGCAGTAAAACTTCAAATGACCTGAAGTCTATGCTGCAGTTGGGTGTTTTAGTGGGTTTGTTTGTTTTTTATTTAAAATGACATCCTGTAAATTCCAAGCAGATTTCCTACATCATTCACTGGTGTTTGGAAGTCCTTCATAGAAACCTCCTTTTGGTGTCAGAGTTTTTACGTTTGGTTAATTTGAGGGTAAAATCAGGTTAAGATCCACCAGCCAGGTTCTCAACAGATGTTTCTGTGATTCAGGTTCTCTGGTGTGCTCTGCATGTGATATCTGCCATCAGAGCATCTGACCCTCCTGCTTTCAACAGCTTTCCAATTTGAAGGCTGTGACTTTATTTCAGCTCTGAGATGGTGTCAGTGTGACGTGTACATGTGTTTATGCTCAGGGGAATTCTTCATTCCACTTTGAAGTCCATGGCACTTTGCAGGGGTCCCCTAGTTCCTGATGTGCTACAGCTCTTCTCAGGCAGGGAAGGGGAAACATGCAATTTTGGCTAGCAGGCTGCTTCAGCAGGTCCTGTTCTCCTTGTGCCTCTTGCACTCTCCTTTCTCAAGTGGAACCACTGGCAGATCTCCCCGGCTTGGCAACTATGTGTCTGCTTCAGAACACGCTGAAAGAGCTCTCTGCTGAAGCTGCTCCCACCACTTGACCTGACTTAAGCACTCCTGGAGCAGGGCTCAAGGGACAGGGTCTGTCTTTCTGTTTGCTGGTCTGATCTTCCCTGGCCAAGTTACTAACAGTTTTTCTGCCCCCAACTCAGAGATCAGGAGGAGGACAGTGATCCCTCTGCCCTTCCTGCTCTGACCCCAGCAGGAGGCTGTGTGGGTTTCAGTGCTTAGAATGGGCTGAGATTAGTCCATGCTGGTTAATTATCAACTTTCAGTTCAGACAGAGGGCTTCACTGCTACTGTGTGTGCTGCCAGCCTGAACAGCCAAAAAGTTCTGCAGGTGCTGAGCCTGCAAGGATTGGCTCTAGTAGCAAACTGCTTTTGATACCAGGAGGGGCAATGTGCAGGCTTGGGTATGAGGAGTCAGATCAGGTCCAGCAGAAAGACTGATGCTCTTGGGAGAAAACTGGGCAGGGAGCTGAGGCCAAGGCTCTGCCTGTTGCCCTGAACCAAGCCACATCCTCATGCCTGCACCATGTGGGTGTTCAGTTGCCGCCTTCTATGTTCTCCTGTGCCTGTTTCCAAGCCCCAGCAAGTGGGACAGGGCTGGCAGAGAGGAATGCTCAGTTTGGGCACAGGTAGGAGAGAGAGATCACCTGCCTCACTTTCATTGTGTTAATTGCAAGTGAGAGGAATATTGATGAAAGGACAGGCTTGGAGACACTCCAGTGGCTACAGCTGCTGGCACATTGCTGCCTTTTGGCTCAAGAAATGGCAACGCAAGGCTAGGCTTTGTTGGCCAGCAGGCTTTTAGAGCTGATCTTGACTGCTGCTGCGTCTGTTTTGTGACTGATGAGCACTGCAGCTTGTGCAGCTGTGACAGCTTTGTATCACACCCCATCACAGGGCTAGGCACAATGATTTGGGAAGTTCGTCTGCCTAAAAATGATGGAGGTGTTAAAGTAATTCTCGTCCAGAAGATCTTGCTAACAGGCCCAGGATCAATGGATCGGGGTGCTTGAGCAGCACAGGCATTCTTCCTGCAAGCTGCCTGCTTGCTGCTACCCAAGCAGCAGTTTGTTTCCCTCCCAGAGCCCATGCATGTCTCATCTGTTCATTCAAGCTTCTGCCTGGAGGGCAAGGACAAGGAATGTGATGAACTTCATTTTGGCATGGAAGAGTATTTTGCTTCACATTTGTCAATAAATGAATGTAGCTTTTTGTGTTGAGTTTGCGTGAGAGGTACCTTTATCAAATGCTAACATAAATGATCTGGCTGGTTGTTGGGTAACAAACAGCTAAAACATGCATCACAAAAAGGGGTCCTGGCATTGCCAAGATGCCCCTTACGTGGCTGAGAGAAAGGTTCAGTCCAAACCAGAAGCTGTCCTTGTTCTTCCATGAAATGATTATTCAATGCCAAGAGCAGTGTATGTATAGTGATGCTTCTGCTCTCTCAGATGGAACGTTTCTTGCAGTCTTGGTTGTTACCTCCCTCATTCCCTTCAGGGCTGAAGTCTTTGTCCCAAATCTGCATCTAAACCCTAAAATGTCCCCCTCAGGGAGGTGGGTTGCAGCACAAGTTATCAATTTCTGTATCTTTCCCAACCTACCCTGCTGAGTCCGGGCATCCCCTGTCTGTGTAGAAGAACCAGTGTGACCATTAGGGAGTGCTTCCTTTCTTTGCAGTTATGAACATTCAGGCGTGAGGATGAAGAGATTTTTTGGTAACCAAGTAAGAGCTGTCAAGTGAAAAAGGTTGCCCTGGGCTAATGGCCCTCACCCAGCCAGCATAGTGCCTGCCCTATGGTCAGGGAGGAGCACCATGGCATGATGATGTCCTCAGCAGGCCTTCTGGATACCAGCAGAGGTACAGCAGCAGTAATGCAGGTTACAGGTTTGGGCTGCGTGCATCCCTGCACAGCGCTGCCAGTGACTGTGCGTGTGCTGTAGGCGCTCCCCTGGCCATGCCACCTCTGCTTCCATGGCCCTCCCAGGCTTTAGTATTCTCGATAATGTTTCAACTGTCAGACTTCAAGGAGTGAGACTGTCTTTCTGAATGTGCTGTGAAGGAGCTGCTGTGCTGCTGCTGTTGCATCGCTCCTTCTTAATCTCCACCTCAGGGAATTATTCTCTGTGGCTGAGCTTGTTGTCCCATCTTCCTGCTGGTGGGGGTGTGAACAGAAAGCAGGAGTTGGCAAAGAAATGGTGTGCAGTGGAAACACGCTGATAACAGCTTTTGAAAGCACCTCTGTCCCCAGTACTTGGTTGGTTGTTGCAGTTATTAGTAGTTCTGGAGAGGCTTCCTTTCCTACCCTACATTTAGAAAACGTGGGCAGGCCATGCCATTTTAAGGACAAGTCTTGTGTTAGCAGGGCCATTGCTCACCTTGTGTGTCATAACATTTCTCATTGCTGATGTTTTGAGTCAGCGTTTCAGAGAGATGGTGAACATCGCAGCTCTGGTTTTCTCACTGGGGTAGGTGCTGTCTTGTTCATTTTGGGGGCTTAGAAAGAAAGAAAGAAAAAAAAGCAGTAGCAATAGGAAATGCTGCCAACAGTTTTGGTTTTATTGCCAGAACTGTGATAATCTGGTATTTCCCGTAAAGCCCCAGGTGCTGTACTTGCTTTATTTGCTGGGAATCTCCAATTTCTCTTACCCTTTGTTATCACAGGGTACAAAACAAGACTTATCTCCCCGTTCTAGGGCCTAAACATTCAAAATATCAAAAGGTGATAATGCGCCTCCAACACATTTCTGGATGGATGGCTCATGATATTTAACCCAATATCAGATTTCTTGAGGTGATCTGCAATTCAGGATGTCCAAGTCAGCTGGGCTGAGTGCATGGCACTGGTCTGTGCTTCCTTCCTTTCCCCTGCTGTCCTCTGTGGCCTGTTCTGCAGGTCAGAAGAGACAACGTGTGCTTCCTGGTACACATTGCTCACCCTCATGAAGAACCACATGTTTCAGAGGCTGCTCCTGCTCTTCTGCCATGTGAAGGTTAGCAGCTGCCTTGCTGTAGAACTTGGGAGTCCTGGCCTCGCCATGGCTTGGGTGCTTCCCCCAGCAGGGGTGTTTTTCTGCATTGGAGCCTCAGGGCTTGTCTGCACAAGGAGGCTCTTGCAAAACATGCTGGGCCTAGGGTGTGAATTTAAAGGGAAAGAACTGTTCTGCACCAGATTCCTGCTTGCAACTCTCTTCTTCTGCAGAGAAACAGGCCGGTGTTTTTATCGTGCTGCCAGACAGACTTGGTTAACCAAAGATGGCCATGGGCACTCTGCTCCACACTGGCCCTGAGCTGCTGATGCTGGTGGTGGTGACCCTGGTCAGGGATAAATGAGGGGCAGCAGGGAGCAGGCTGGTGCCTACTCCCCAAAAGTGGGACCAGTTCAGAGCGGAGCCTTAACTGGGATTTCTTGGTACCTTCTGGAGAAGCCGCCATGAACAGGGAGCCTCTGCAGAGCTGCCTCTGTTGGGAATCCCCCTTCCTCAAAGTTTGGGCTTGGATTAGCTGCTCGAGTCCAAACCTGTTAGAACAGCCCTGGACTGAACTTGATGAACTACCCCAAGTCAGCAGCATTTCCATGCTGTGCAGCTGGCCAAGCAATGGGGCGGTGTGCTGTGGGGTGGTAGATGTGGTGGTTTGCTCTCTAGACCACAAAAACGTTCCTCACCATGAGCTATCAGGCTGGCCATCCTAGCTGTCATCTGTGGCCCTCACATGCTAGAGAATGAAGCTTCCTACCTCATCTGTTCCCTAATGCTGCCTTCTTGAATTTGACCCACAAACACTGTCTCAGCTTCAGATCTGGCCTCAGAGATGTGGAGGGAGGTGGGCTGGTGTGCCTGGGGGTGGATGGAGGCCTTGTGCCCTCAGTGACATGGGTACATGGCTGCTGGTGTTTAACTGTGGCTATTGCAAGGGCGGTGTGTGGACAGAGACCTTTTATTTGGGAGTGGGGGAAGAGACCCTGCAAACAACTTGCATCCCACAGGGTTGAAACATGAGGTCTCTGGAAGGCAAAGGGACACGGAAAGTCACGTAAATGAGGCATAGTGAGACTGGCAGAAAGGGCAAGACTTTTGTATGAAACATGGGCGTGATGTTAGCTGGATTAACTAGGGTAAAAATGCATGGGGGGTTATAAGCCTCTGGGCATCAGGGTAGAAACAACAACTCTGTTGTTGAGAGAATGCAGAAGACCTCCCTACTGGGAAGTTATTCAAGAGAAGTAAGTGATACTTGCTGCTGTGAAGCTGAGGTCCCTGTCTAGCGAGGAGCGTGGGCTCACCCAGCATGGCAGCCTCTCGGCAGCACGGTGGTCTTCCCTGGCTGCATGCTGTGTCTGTCACGAGTCCCCATGCATCACTGAAGCCCTGTCCTGTTCTTCGCTGCTGGAGTCACCCAGAGCTCTCTCTCCTAATAGAGCTGGCTGCTTGGGGACTCAACACAGCTAAAATGATTTATTCCTCAGCCATTTATTGCAAATGAACCACTGGAGGTCTTTCAAAAGCCATATTTTCTTGACCTAAATTCGGCTGAACCTTTTAGCAGCATTAACTTTACCAGAAAAGTTAGATGTGAAGAGGAATTCTGCGTGAATAATGTTTATGTTGATGAACAGTCCTTACTGATCAATATATCTATGTCGAAGTCACCTGGTTATTCAGAGGCTTGTTGTTTACTATGGATGCCTGATAAATTCCCAAAACGTCTGTATGAGAGCAGGTAATAGCGTGCAGTATTTAGAATGTAGTAGAGCCTTCAGTTACAGAGCACTTCATAAAATCCTATCACCCCAAATTAATTCCAGTTGGTAGGGACAGGAGAGCATCACATGGGCTGTAAACTGGGTGGAGGACCATGAACAATGGATTAGGATAAACAGCAGTGTGTCAAATTGTCAGGGGAGCGAAGGAGAGCACAGTGTTGGGAGCTAGTCTTGCCAATTGCTGCCCTTCATGGTGAACTGTGCATAGTTAACCTCCTCTGTGTCTCAATGAGGCTCTTATAGGAATTAAGAGAAGTTTGTGGGTGTTTTTGTGAAGCTGGATTGGTTCACCTTTAGGTAACAGGGAAGGGTTTTCAGAACATCCTTCGTATGGCAGAGCTGATGTGGGATCCTTTCTGAGGTGTCTGTTGAGCTCCCATTCATGTTCACAAAGACGCTCCCAGTTAATTATCTGGTATTTTGACCAGACATTTATTCACCACCAAATTACAGAGGGAGGGGTGCCTGTTTTAGAAATGTGATGAAAAGCATAATAGGGTAGGCTGCTCTTAGCTGTGGTGTTCAGTCTTTCTGGTGCCCTGGCTTCCAGCATAAGACCCAGGTAAATGCTGATGTGGGTCCTTGCTTGCAGGAGCTGCAATAAAGGCTGATCTGTGGTAGACTCTTCATCCCTTCTTGCTGTGGGAAGGTGCAGGAAATTTCATATTCATCATCTGTGTTAGATTTTGAATGTGTAGAGTAACATGGTCCAAAGGGTCGGATGTTGGCAACTGTGGTAAATTTGGTGAGATTCTTCCTTGGTGATCAGAGAAAAATTGTGCCCACGTGTGTAGTAGCTTTGGCTGGCTGTAGCTATGTGGAGACTATGAGTTTGTTCACAGATTTTCACTGTTCTCACGCCAAGCACACAGCACTAGGCTTACCCCTCAGTGCATGGGTTAATGAGACTGCAGGGACTACCACAGCAAAGGGAAAAAAAGAGCAGCAAGCTCTCACCTTCTTGGTCTCTCTGCCCCATCCACCCATCCAGTGCCCTCCACAGCCAGGGCCAGTTCTCCCAACCACACACACTTCTCTTGGCCTTTGCTTGCTGCAGGAGACCAATATAATTTTCAGTCAAATCTGGTGCAAGGTCTTCACTTCACGAGGGCAAAGATGCTTGGAGTGCTTCAGTGAGGTGTGGGAGGTGACCAGTCTTTAGAGAAATGAAAGGAGCGTGAAGCTGGGCCTTAAGAGCACTGCTGGAGGTTTTCAAGGTTGTCAATTTTGTAAAGGAAAGAAAAAAGCAAATCGTGCATCTCACAACCGAGGTGAATTGGGATTGGAAGAGCAAAAATGAATGATTCTGGTTAAACTGCCTGTGATTAGTGGTAGCTGGCATGGACAGGAAGAAAACAGAAAGAAGTGTAAAGGACTGAAAGACAAAGAGTTGGACTGCATCTTTAGGAGTCAGTGAAACATCTATTTTGCATGTGAGGACAGAAATAGCTTCACTGCTCACAGTAATGATATCATGGCTGTGTTCTCCACCTGCCAATTAGCACACCCTTGTGCTGACAGACCTTCTTTCAGGGGCTGTGTCCCTGCTCTCAAAGGGGACCTAGCGTTGCCTTTTGGAAAGGCTGTGAGGATGGGATGCTCGAGATCAGCCTGGGACGCTCTGCGAGGTGCAGTGTAGATGAGTAGTGCCAGGCTGTTCATGTGTCTGGATCCTGGTGGGTTGAGCGGATGTTGCAGGGCAGGGATGTGGGCTACTCAACTTCTGCAGGTTTCTTCCGTGCTGGTTCTTCCAACCCTGTGATTTGTTGCCCACCTGAACCCTGTCTCTGGGCTTTTGGAGATTGGTTCTGTGGATGCTGAGGATGGTAAGGGCCCACCCAGGCCTTTCCAGGACAGCTCCTCAGCAGCACTGCACCTCTTACATGTTTATCAAAGAGTTGCTTGCTCAGGGCATTGACAATTTCTTACAAAAAATGTTCCCAGCAGATGAGATTTTGCTCTTCCCGTCAGGTTTTTCTATATTGCTTTTCAGCCCCCTGAACAACCCCTTCTGGGGCTTCTAGGTGATGGCTTTCCTCTGCTATTAAAGGTGATATTCAAGAATAGCTCGGGGAGGTGGTGAGAGGGAGAAGCAGTCAGAGTGCAGAAGGGAAGGAGCAGATCAGTGGGAGTTTTGCTTAAGATGGAGTGTCTGGGCGGAGAGTCTTCTCTGTTGTCCAACTCAGCTGCTTCCTTGATTTTCCCTGTCACTTTTGTATGGAGATGAGAACCATCCATGTTTATAATACATGATGAATTCCACATTGTGCCCTGTCTTTTCTTAGGTCCTCCTTGGATCCTAAGCTCCTTCCACTTGTTGTCACTGCTGCTTATAATTGGTGTTTGTGGTGGCATCCAGAGGTCCCAGCTGCAGCATTGTTCCCCTTGTGCTATTCACAGCACATAGTCATAGCAAGAGACAGTCCCTGCCCCAAATATATTAAGTGGGATCTTTGAGAGAGGAAATGGCAGCACAGAGAAGGGATGTGAATTGTCCTACTTTACGCAATGTTTCTGGGATAAAACCCAACACTATTAATAACTTTTTGCTCAACAACCATCTTTTGTTCAGAATTCTGGTTTTCACCTTAAGATGTTTGTGTTATGCAGGATCTGTTGGCAAGTTTGGCGAAAGTTCCCTCCTTATGATCTACAAGATGTAAAGCCAGTCCAGTAAATCCCTATCCATTTTGTACTCATAAAGCTTTCTGCCAAGGCCACCGTTCTGTTACCGTCTGTCTTCTGCTTACCTGTGCCTTGCTGCATCATTGGTCCTTGTTTTCCTTTGCTTGTACTCTGCAGTATCTCCGGGAGAATGAATTGTGTCACCCCTTGCTTTGCTACTTTTCCCCACGTCCTTCAAAGCAGTAGCTGACAATCAGCAAAAATGGGCTCACATCAGACGCTCCGGTTTGTTTTACCTATTTATCGTCCATTAATATTCCATACAATTGACTTTCTGCCAGAAATGTTTGTGGAAGCAGAAAAACTGTTGATTAAATTTTAACGAAGAGTCACAGGAAGCAAATTTTAAAATTGCAACTGTATGTTTGTGATAATAAGAGCTCTGTCACTGCTGTCAAGGACTAGAATTGATGGAGGCCGCAAAATCTCTTTATCCAACCAAAATGAGTCAGAGCTGCTTGATTTTTTTTTTTAAACACAAGCCACAAAGTGCTCATGAGCAATTTACAAGCCAAAAATTAGCCAGCATGGCTTTCCAGAGAATAGTTCTGAAGAATATTGCAAAAAGCAATATTCAAATATAAAAAGAGGGAAAATAAGGATAAAAAAATTAATCAGGAAGAGCTGACATCCTTGAGACTCCTGACAGCTGTAAATCAGCCCGGTTGGGGGACATTTCAGTGGAAGCCACCCATCGCTGCGCTTCAGTGGGGGTCCAGAGCTATTCAGAACAATGCTGGGAAGCCACACTCTGGACAAGGCAGGAGACACGCTGTGTTAGTGTCTCCACTGGGCAGTGCCCAGAGTCCCAAACGGAATTTACAACTGCAGCCCACGGAGGAGGGTGGCCCCTCTCCGCAGGGCTCGGTCGCTCCCCAGCCTGACGAGCGTGCGGTGCTGCAGGCACAGAGCAGGACCAGCCCTGTGCTGAGTGTCAGGAGCTCTGCTGCTCATGGTGCCGCTGGCTGAGACAGAGAGGTCCATGCGTGGGAAGGGAGCAGAGCTTGGCCTGGCACAGGCTGCTGCTCCAGCAACGGCAGCGACCCACGGCGTCCTGGGCAGTAGGGGAGTTTTATAGTACAGGGTGGTAATTCCATCCGCATTCGGTGGGATTTGGACATGCAGTTATCTGTCTGCCTTGGAAATGCTGTCTCAGGGATGATGTTTATTCCTTCTCCTGCGTTTGGATGAAAAACAGACCTGTGGTTACTGTCTGAGGTTCTCTTGGTACCAATGCTTTAAAGCATTTCTTAAACTAATAGAAAAGCTTTTCATCTTTCTAATATAAGAGTAGGGAGAACAAACAAGACTTTAATACGAGCCCCGGAGTTGTGGGGAAATCCCGATAAAAACACGGCTTTCTGTTTTGGAAATACCCTCTGGTGGATTTGTTCAAACCCTACCAGAGACAATGGTGAACTTTCAGAGTAAGGGGAGACACTGGAAAAGAAAAAAAGTATTTGTGATTCAGACGGCAAGTGTTTGGCTTTTGTCACGGAATGGTAGTGAATGTAATTCTCTAGGTTTAAGGTTAAAAGTTTCCTCCACCCCTGTGTTGCAAACAACTAATGGGGTTTATCTTGTCCAGTCAATAAGGTACTTGTACTGCTCTGTGAAGGTGCAGCATGCCCACCTGGTCTTGTATGAAGCTCTGGGATGTTCCTGGTCCCAGACTGATTCCTGGGGGAGTGCTGGGGTGTTCCATCTGACCTTCACTGCTGCCTGACCTGCATCAGTGTCAGCACAATTTTGGGATCTACTCCCATGCACACGTTAATCATGTTGGAAAATGCTTGTTATAATGGACTGTGTGCTGTGCAGGACACAGGGTCTGTGCTGGGGCAGAGCTGGTGAGGAGGGATTCGAGCAGTTCCCCTGCAGTGAGGTGCTGCAGATGGTGCTGTGTGGTTCTCCTAACCTCCCATTTCATGTCTCTGTGATTTCACACTTCTGGGACCCTCATTCTCTATTAGTGTAAGATGCTGAGAAGGGATGAAAGAGGTGTCTGTGTGTACTGTGCTACCTAAAGCTAATAATGCATCCTTGATCTTTCACTTAGATATCTAAATGTGATGGGCAAAAGACTGGCTTACAAAGTAAGTGTAGAAGCGGATGCTGAAAACATTGTTGGCAAACTTTCTGCCTCACTTGAAAATTCATCGGCGCTTTTGTGCCTGTAGTGACTGTTCTTGCTGGTGTAGCTGAAGGAATTGGTGGTGGCATCTGGGGGGGTTCTGTGCTCTTGCTTTTGCAAGTTTAGCTGCATTGGCTCCCACAAGTCCACAATGGTGTGAATTCTGTCCTCTTGTCACTGGTAGAGCCCAGGTGGTGCAGACAGTCTCTGTTAAAAGGGTTTCACTTTGCTAAAGGCAGTTGGGTTTTTTTGGTCTTTCCCGTGCTTTGAAGAAGCACTTTGGTGGCTGTCAGCACTGTGAAACACCAGATAGTGTTGGTTTTTTTTATCCTCTTCCAATACTGATGGCATTCCACTAATGGCCATTTTAGATCAGCAAATCCTTCCCTGTAACCTGAAACACAGTCCTCAGCTTTGCTGTTACTCTAAGGGAGATGCATACGGTTTCAGGTACAGATTTCATGATAACCATTTAATTAAATGGCTGGGATTTTTTAGACTGTTTTGTGTCCTGGGATGAGTGTTGCAGTTTCCTTTGGTGACTGAAAGGTGATGGAAACCACCCAGGTCCTTTCCAGGGTACCGAGGCAAAGAGTTTATGCTTATTATTCAGTGGCAAAATCAAAGAGTTAATGTATTTTAAAGTTCTGGATGCTTTGGACAACTTGTTTGTTTGCAGAGTCTTGACCGGAGGTCCATAGAGTATGGGTGGGCCGTTTTTCAAGCTGATCTAGAAGATAGAGATAAAGCTATATTTTATGAATTGCAGTTTTTAAGGTCATCTGGAAATTGAGCAGTTCATAAAATATATCTTTGTTTAACGATATATTTGATTGTATAAAATATGATCCCAGAATCAATTGGGTACAAACAAGATGTTGCCTTTAGGGTTGAAAACACATTGTTAGAGGCATGAAGAGCTGAAATTGTCGCTGCTGTCTTTGTGTGGCTATTGTTTTTGGTTTTAATAGGAACAGAATGAATGACATTTTTCCATCAGACCACTTATGCTCAACTATACCTCCAGGACAACTTCCTGGCCAAAAATATTCAAAACAAACACACACAATAGCAATTCTACTCCAATTACATTGTTTGCAAACCAGCTCGTGTTCGTAGAGTACTAGGTTTGGCAAATCCAAGCACTCAGCCCTGGATTTTAGTACTGGATGTTTGTACATGCATTCCTTGTAGCTGCTGCACTATTCAGGTAAGCTTTCAAGAGAGTGTGTGCATGTGAACCTCCATCACTTCTGACCACTGCATGGTAAAATCACACCCTCGTTGCCTGCGCAAGTTGGGTGAACAGCCTGGCTATTGGGAATACACCCTTGCCCAGTGGCCAGATGCTCATTAATTTCAATGAAGCTGAGATTTCAGTTGGAGATTCTGGGCCAATTCATACACCAATTTCAAAACTTTCACTTGGAAGAAGAATGGCTAAATACAAAGTGTGAGAAAAGATGGAGGAAGAGGAATTTATCATTCGCTCATATATGTAAGCAGAACCAGAATTTGGAAGAAGAAAGTGAACTTGCTGGCTTTGTGGCACGCGTCCCTGTGGTTTGAGCTGCCAGAGGGATTCTATAGGGAATGAACCTAAGCCAGCAAGCCCTCTTGTAACTTTCTAGTCAGTGTTGCTTGGCTAATAAGAATGGTCATAACTCACAGTTTGAAATGTATGTGGTGCTGCAGATTGGCATTATGGCCAGTTTTCCTTGACACAAAGAGCACGAGGGGAACCTGGTTAAGGGAAAGAACTTGTGTGCTAGGGCTGCTGTGGGGCATGCAAGGAGGAATAATGCAGCTGTTCTGGCTCCAGCAAGGTTTCCAAGCTTCATCCCCACACCAGCTCTGCAGAGTTCAGTCATTTCAGCATGTTCCCACTTTCAGTCATTTGGGTTCTCTCCCCGTCAGTCAGCTGGCTGGATGCCCTCAGCAGATCCGAACTGTGTGTGTGTTACCTTGTCTAGCATCTCCAATTGTCAGTGGGACTATTCCTCTGAACACAAAGGTACTTCCCTGACTTCTGCTGCCATACCTCCATGGGAATGGCACAGCAGCGTGGTGAGTGGTAGGAGCCATGTCCTTGGAGAGCTTCTGTTTATCAGCCCTGGCTGGATGCTGTGTCTTTGCAGTTATGACTCTGACTGACCCATAGACAGCGAAGGCGAGGTGTAAGTGCCCAGTGTGAGCCATGCCATCTCATGTTGGGTGCTGCAGTGGAGTCCCAGCTGTCACACACCTGGTGCAAGAGAAGGTCGACTGTGTGTTAATTAAAAAGCCTAGTAGTGACTACAGCATGATGTTGCTCCTCAGAAATTTAAGCTGTTATGTGGTACTTACCCCTGCACTGGGCTGCAGAGATCCCAGTAAGCTGCTGCAGTGTGCAAAGGCAGTTACATTAACAGCTGTGAGAAGTTCTGACCATTCTTCTTGCATAAACTGGAAATATAAATTGCCTAGAGCTAAAGGTGTATTACAGACACTGTTATGTTTTATATTCCTGATGTGAAGCCTGTAATTACCCACTGGCAGGTAGCAGCAGAGGATGGAAGGAGGTGATGTGTCAGTGGCACGTGGGGGTTCCCTTGTACAAGCTCTGGACTGTGAGCTGATTGTCAAAAGAAGGTTAAATCAGAGATGGGCCAAAGGAACATCACCTCTGATAAAAGCAGCAGACACAGCAAACATGCCAGAAGCAGCTGGGCTACTTTAGCCAGGAAGATGTATTAGCCCAGTGTATTCACCCAGCGTAGGGTGTGCTGTCCCACCAAACGCTGTCCTGGTGTTCAGACGTGCATGGTGAACCATTGTGCCAGGAGCACACCTTGTAGTAATGGTAACAGCAATGGAAATTTTTGTTTGGTAAGGAATGCCATCTTTGCAACAGTTTCTGTAATCAATTAGGAGTGATTTGAGGATGCAAATAATTTCCTATGGGAGGATGAATTCTGAAATTTTCCATCTGGGAGAACATCGACACTCTCCCATGTGAGGTGCCCTACTGAACAGCCTGTACACCTGAGACCAGGACTCTGAACCACGAAGTGATGGTGGCTCTCCAGAGGGACCCCAGGCAACAGCAACCTCTGAGGCAGGGTTTGGAATGGCATCATGCTTCCAGATCTTATCTCTCAATGGCAATGAACCTGGAAGACACTCTCTGGAGGTGGACAGGAAGACAAGTCACATCTGCTCATGATGTCTATTACCTGGAGATCCCAGATGTGTCTGTAGATCGTCTGGCTCCCACAGTGAGCACAAACGGTTGCAGCATTGCTGGCTCTGAAGGAATTCTCTGAGCACCTTTCCTGGGACTAATTGCTTCTGCTTCATGCTGCCGAAGGGTTGTTTATATAGGATGCTTTGTGGGTGGGATGTGGTTTGTTACTGTTCCATTGTTGGAGTCTTTTCAGGCACTCTGCCCATTTATGATTAATTATGTTTTGAGTTCAAACTCTGAAGGTGCTTTCAGGCATACGCCAGGTACCAGGAGTGAAAGAGGTGTTGTTATCATCAAGGTACTTCAATGTAGTACCACATGTAATCAAAAATGAATTAGTTAAAGCAGTGTGCAGATATAAGCCCTTGTAAGGTGAGCATTCAGGCAACTCGTGTGGTGCAATGTAGGATTCAAGTTTTAGGCTTTTGTAATGCTCTCCTCTCCTGGAGCAATAGGCTCCAGGACTGGTGTCTGCAGGCAAACCTCTCCTGGAAGGGCCTCTCAATGGAATATTTCTGTTGAAATAGGTTGAGGAATGGTGTGCATTTGTTGATGTGGGTCCTTGCACCTTTTAGGGTTAATTTAGCTGCTGTGACCTACAGGATAGTATAGGCTGGGATTTAATGCTTATTTGGGTTTCATCTGACTTTGGAGTGAGCAAAACCCATCGAAAATCTGTTGCTGTTCGTGGCCCTACCATGATTAAACCTTCCTTTGTGCAGCACATCGTGCTCTTGCTGTAGGTACCCTCCTCCACAGAGAAGACACTTGAATTTGGGTAGAGGAGGTCTTGACTGGATTGCAGGGTGACCAGAGATATGGATCCTAAACGCTCGCCTAAAACTATCTGTAACTACAGTTGAATAAGAACAACCACAAACCCCCTCCTCGTTTTCATGAACCCAGAGGCAGTGGTGACTGCATGATGTGTTCTGCTGACCTATTTGTGGAGGAAGTGGCAGAGCAGAACTGTGAGGAGATGATGAGGCGTTAATGGGGGTGGATCTGAGTCAGTGTTTTGAGTCTGACAGAATTGGTGGTGGCAGCCCTGGAGCAGCAGTAACCTGTGCAGGTTGGTCTGGGAAGCAGGCGGCTGGGGGAAATGTGGGGTAAGTGGACTTGGACTTCCCTGGAGTATTGCTGAGGCTGCCAGGTATAGTGTGTTGTCTTGACTTGCTTTTCTCCAATGTGTTTGAAAAGGCAAACTGACCCGGAATGCTCAGAGCACTAAGAAAAGGGGCACTTTGAACCCTCACATTGGTTTGAACCAAGATCACAACTTTGGGAGCTTCAGCTTTGTGGTTTGAATGGGGCAGAGGGATGAAATGGTGAGATGCTAAAGCTGGAAGCGAACCAAAATTTAAAACATTCTGTGACATACTCCAGTATCAGTTGCTGCCTTAGTCTCTCAAGCTGCTTTAGTTTACTGGTGGAGAAGGTTGAAAGGTGATTCATTCATAGTTTATACGTACCTAAAAAGGGAAGAGGTTTCTGGTTGCGAGATGGGATTCAACTTTACCAGAGAAAGATCCATTGGCAGTAAGCCAGAGTTGGAGCAGCTCAGGTTAGGAGGAAGGGCTGCAGTTTAAACAATGAGAACAAAAAGCAGGGGAAGCTCTGGGGCTGGAGCTCAGCGGGCTCGTCATCAGCTAATGGCTGTAAGTGAGGATTTCTGTTTCTCTGTGGGCCTGTCTGCTGGGGGATGTCGTGCGAGGTATCACTGGTGGCCGAGAGCAGAAGGTGCAAGAGAGACCTGCAACAGTTTGGATGAGATGTATTGCACACAGGAACTGAGCAGTAGAGATCTTGGAAGGTTTCTTGCTCTTTCTTAGCCTTATCCTTCAGTGGTCTCTGGGTTTTGGGGTTCTGCATTGTTCTTGCCAGCATTTTATCTGGGGAGGGTCAGGGTTGGCCCACCTCTCCCAGAACGTGCTGCCTGCTGCAAAATGCTGCAGACCGCCAGCCTGGAATTAATGTGAAGCAGATGCACCAGTGCCAAGGTCAGGACCTTACCAGTATTTAAAGCACGTGTATGGAGCTGGCATGGAACACGGTGACCTCAGTGTACAATAGCAGCCAACCGACACACACATTCAGACAGAATAAATATTTGACAGCCTATTTCTCTATTCCCCAAAATGACCCCTATAAAAGCAAGGTCCTGTTTACCTTCCTTATTCTCTGTGCATAGCGTTCTGAGAAGAGACGAACTCTCTTCTCCATTCTTTGCCTTCCTGTTCTTTTGGGTGACCTGTTTCCAGGCAAGGGTTGGGGATATTGGCTTAGCAAAACCCGCAGCACCTCGGAGTTTCACAGAAGTTCTGAAAAATGGAGGTGTGTTGAGCTGAGATTTGTTTGATTCAGAATTCTCTTTCTCTGTTCCTGGCAAGTGGTGCAAGACCGTTGCTCAGCCTAAAGCAAATGCCTGTAGCTATTCATGGCATTTTTCTTCTGCTGTTTCTGCCCCATTAACACATGTTGCCCTCTTCATCCTTCATCCTCTGGCACAGATTTCTAGGGAGACTGCAGCAGGACTGGATGTGCAGAAATAACAGGATTGAAAACTGTGGTGTGGCTCATCCATTTTCCCTGTCTGTGCTAAACATGCCTCCTTTACACCCTTGGTATAGTGAGAGGAGACACAGAGATTACAGAATAGTGATCTCTCTAATGAAACCCATCAGACTCCTCCTCCTTTTGTTGTCCCATATCACGAAATCAGAATGCAGTAGGTAGCTAAAAGAAAAGTCATGGACATAAGTCAGGGGAAACACTTGATCTCTGACACGTCTTAGACAAGAGGAAACCATTGTTGGCAATATTCTTAAGGTAAAAGCAGGAATTTGCTGTTTACTTTTTAAAGGTTAGATCGAAAAAGGAGAAAGAAAAATTGCACGCCTTCTAATCCATGCATGTCAGGTAGAATATAAAGCCTGGCAGAGATTGATAAGGAGCATCTCTCTCTCTCTTTCTCTCTCAGTCTCTCTCCTGCCTGATATTCCAGGTACATGGTAAAATCCCCTTTCTTAATCATGCTGGAAAGCTCACATGCAGAGCCCACCCTCAGTCCAACCAACCGGACACTACAAATGGTTTTATTCTTTGAACTTTCTCTCTGTGACCCAGGGAAGTGCTGTCCCTCCCTCCTTGTCCTTTGCACATGTAGGTTTTCATGCCACCCTTCCTGGTGGCTGTTGCTTTTGCTGGTGATGCTGCCATGCTGAATGGCTGTACGTCTTGGCAGCTTTCCCTGGGGATGATTCAGTAAGATGGGCAGCATGTGTTGCAGTGGCAGTGATCATAGAGGTGTTGGTAATTGTTGTCAGCAAGGGCAGGATGCAGGGAAAAACAGTCTCCAAAGAGCTTGAGCTTTTGCATCCTGCGTCTGTACAGTCTGGGGGGCAGAGCAAGGAAGCACGTGGGGCTGCCTGTGTATGGGCAGCTGCAGTGCCATCAAGTCTGGAACTGAGCTGTGTGCTGGGCACCTTATGCCAACCAGCATTTGTGACCCCCAGTGAAAGCTGGGGGTGGTGAAACTGTCGTGCAGCAGTGGGGACAGCACATACGTTTCAGATGGGATCTGGGTGGGCTGGCATCACGCGTGTGCCTCTGACAAAGGTGAGTTTCACACTGTCTGGTTTCTCTTTTTGCAGCTGTCCCTCCCAAACTGAAGAAACTGAAAAGCCCAAACGTTCATGTTGGTGAAAAGATCTCATTGAAATGTGAGGCGACTGCTGGCAACCCTCAGCCATCCTACAAATGGTTTAAAGATGGCAAAGAGCTGAAGAAGAGCAAAGACATCCGGATCAAGTATGGGAATGGGAAGTAAGTATGCTCTGGGGCTGCCCAGCCTCTAACACTGAGTTTGGGTCTTGGGGAGCAGCCCTGCAAACTTCCCAGCTTGCTCTGAGTGGCGCTGAGCTCCCAAGCAAGTGCAAAACAGGCAGGGGAGCTGGATCAGATGGGCAGGTGTGGCAGGGCTGGGCGGCTAGATGGATCATCAGGACCAAAACTGGTGGAGAAAGATGGTTGTATTGGGAACCCAGTGCCTATCCAGGCAGCTCTGTGGCTGGGTCCCACTGCAGGTTGTAATGGAAGTGGCCATTTACCTTATATGCCAAGCCAAGGATCTGCATGTGTTATTTTTCTTGGTAGTTTCTTCTGGGCTAATGCTGCAGAATCCAGCAGGTAATTGGGGTGGGAAACAGCTGCATGGACAGGAACTACGGTGGGGACGGGCTGGGGTTGGCTTAGATGACCTCAGACTCTGCTTTTTCCAATCTTAATGATTCCATGGTTCTGTGAACCAGGGAAAAGGGGCTTCCACTGCATTTTCATTTAAATCAGTCCGTGTTGTTATTTTTTTCAAGGCCAGATATTTACATATGATCTATCCTAAAGTTATTCTGTAATTGTGGCTGTGCTTACATTCATATATCCTGACTTAGCTAGCAACAAAGTCGGCTTGCAACTGCCTGATCCCTTGGAAATGTTAGAACTAATTTTATGCCAACATATGTTATGCCTCAGTGTGTGAAAAATAGCTCATCTATTCTCATCACGCAGTTGACAGAGTATTTGCTTTTATAATTAGGAATTCTTCAGATGCTCAAGTGGGTCATTGTCAATTGCTCTAATTTCACTGAAATCCTGTTAGCTCTGATTTTAAAGGCACGTCCCAAATGTCCGGTGTAGAGCAGTGACAGGATGGCATCCCACCCACAGCAGCACCCACACAGTGCCTGGATCAGGGACACCGATGGGGAAGAACAACCTTTCCTCAAAACACAGCTGCCAAGTCATAACTTGGCATTTCCTAGTTTCCATAGCAGCACGTTGGCTTGCAGCCTGATGGTGACAGGCCAAAGCCATGTGCGTGTTAGAAGTGCTTCCTGCTGGCATAATAAGCCCGAGGATAAACATCTTAAAGAAAACTGAGCACCTGGCTCTGCCAGCACCTGGGTCTCCCTTGGCAGCAAAGGTCTGAGCCCTGAGGTGTCCCTGCTCATCTGCTTCCCATCCCAACCAGGAGCTGGACAGCACAGAGACCAGACCCCAGCAGCCACTGGGCTGAGGCTGCTCTGATGTGGTGCTCCTTGTCCCTTGTGCAGCAGACAGCAGTGGGTTTGCTAGCTCTCAGTGCCTGAAAATAGAGGTCAGGGTGATGATGATGGTGTTGGACCTTCCTCCTTCTGGATTTGGGTGCATGCAGAAGAGTGCATTAAAAATTGCTCTGTGCTGATGCAGTCTGAGGATCAGAGGAGTCCTTGGGAATCTGTGTTTCTTCGTTAAGTAGCGAATGGAGATGAGCAGCAGAGGGAACCAAAGCTGGGCATGGGAGATGAGTGCGCATCATTACTGCCAGCATGTTAGGAGAAGCTTTCCCAAACCGTGAAGCTGAGAAAAGAAGACTTAGTAGATGGTGATTAATACACGAAAATTGAGGATTGCACCTGGCTCCGATTAGAGATAAGATTGGTCTCAGGGTAATCCTTTGCTCTTTCTTAAAGTTAAGAGTAGAGCGAGGCTTCCAAAGGGCTAAACCTGGACACTGGGAAGGGACTTTCACTGGGAAAGCACTAAGGACAAAAACCTTCACAGACCATGTGGCACCAGCCCAGGTGCACGTGATCATTTATTTGAAACTTTGATCCCAATGCCTAATTGAATTGTCTGCTGCAGCCAGGAAAAAGAAGCCCTGCCTGGAGGGAGGTGTTGTCTGTAGCATGTCCCTCGGCCATGTGAGTCCTGTGCAGAAGTGGGCACAGCTTTGGGTATGATTCTTCACCTGCAGCTCTCTGGTCCTTAGGCAACATGTGGTGCATTAGGGTGGGAGACAGGAACATAACAGCTTGAAATGGCTCATGCCTTTCCCACTCCTTGCCTCACTATCCTTCCTGCAGAATGGAGCTTCCCTGTGTGCATAAAAAGCCTCAGCATCTCTGGCTAGAAAGATGAACTGAAGCCCTCCTAGATGTGATCAAGTTTTTATCCAATCTCACTGCCCTCCCTCGAGTTGAAGAATAAGGGAAATACATGCTATAAGGAGGAGAGGAGCAGTTAACTGCATGCTGCTCTTCAGCTTTTCCATCAATCCTCTTTCCTCTTGTTTTTCAAACTTAGCGGCAAACTTCCTGGTGCCATCCACCAAGGCAGGCTTTTTTTGTTGTTGTTTTGTATTTTTTCCCCAATGGGTATTTGCTGGAGGGAGGGGAACGATTCTGATTCCTCCTTTCTGAACTGTGTGTTCCATCTGTAATTAGTAACAGGCTGGGGCAAGCCTGGCTTGCACGGAGAGGAAACTTCTCGTTAAGGTGGAAGAAATTATTGGCTGGAGTTTTATCTCCTGCTCAATTTAAATAAAGCACAGTTGATAGGGGCCTTGAGAAATTACCCAGAAAGAACTGTGCTCTGTAGTGAAAGTAAAGCACAGTGACTGTCCCACCCCTTCTGAGCTGCCGAAGAGAGAGCATTTCCTGTGAGTGCACCTGAGATGGATCGAGGTCACTGGGTGCCAAGAAGTTAAGGTTGAGTTTTGACTTTCAAACCGTCCTGGCAAATGCTCAGATGATGGCTATGGAGAGACCTGTGGGACTTTCTGTTTGCTGAGGTGCAGGGATGCCACCCAGCTTCAGGCTGCACTCAGGGCTCTGCCCCAAAACATGCAGATTGTGCACTGAAATGAGAGGGATGTGGTCCGAGAGCCTGGTAGGCTGCTTTCTGTTCTTACAAACAGTTCTCTTTGTGTGCTCTCTTAGCAAGAGAGACTGCTGGGTGATACAGTAGGCGTATCATTAGATTTGAGAGGGCTGGCAGTTCAGTTTGGGACAGGCTGACCATATGACATCCCTTGGGAGTAGTGTCCTACTTTCAGTATCACCAGGAATCCCTATTGTTAGCCTGTAAGTGGAGCCAAGGGATACCCTCCTCTCCTGTTTCTGTACAGTAGTCCCCGAGGCGATGCTAGCTGGGGCAGATTCATTGCTGGGGTCTTCCTTGTAGAGCTCCCTGCTGTAGATTACTCCCCACCCACAATGAATGGGGCTGTGGTCTTCCCCCAGCAGCTCACTGCTCTGGAATGAAGGCAAAAAATAATAATAATGCCAAAGCAGCAGGGGAAACAGAGTGCCAATAAAGATAAATGATTTCCTAATTAAGCCTGGAGACAAGGAGGGGCAAAGAGAACTGTTGAAGCCTTGTGGGAGCCAGAGTGAACCCAAGCAGGCTATACCACCACTCTGGCAGGGGTCTTCAGCCTGACATTTTTAAACAAAGGAAAAAGCTCACTTGACAATGGATCTTGCAAGAGCAATTCCAGATGCCTTAAAGCTAAGACTCTTCTCGAGCACCGGTGTTGTTATAATCACCAGGGGAGCTTCTCTCCTGCTAACTCTCACCATGTCATTATAAGTCCCCAATACTTGGGATTTGGTTTAGCTGCTGATGGCACTTTATTGGAGGGGGTGTGAAAGAGAGTATCTCCTTTGTTTGCCTGTTTGTTGTTTTAAAGGAGATGATGGACATCATTTTGGCTAACGCACCTGGGACTCAACCAGGGAACTTGAGAACTGAAAGGAGAAGCAGTTGGGTCTTGAGCTAGAACAATACACAAAGCCTGCAAGTTGGGGCTCATGAGGGATTCAGGGAATGGGCATTTGATCAAGCACGAGTGAGTTATAGTGACTAACAAGTTATGGCCAGATGCTGAGCAGCTTCAACTGACGGTGAATGCAAACAGAGCCGTGGAAGGAGATTTATGTGCCTGAAATTTTGTCTCTTCTTTTCCAGTGATGTTGGCTGGTTATAAAAAATAATCCTCTCCCTATCTAATGTTAGTCTATCTAATATTATTATTATCAGCTGCACAGTGACACGACTTACACTGGAACACTTTCAGTGAAACATCAATTGAAATCCCATTCATCCAGCTTAATGCTTTACCTGGCATCTGGGGAAGAAGGGCTGGGGTGGTGGCTGAGGCCACAGGCAGTTCATCTGGGATAGCACACTGTACACCCACTGTCATGAATTTGTTTGGTTCTCCTTCTGTGTCATGGATCGGGCACTGGCAAAGATCTGTGGCACACACCAGCTGCAGAAAAAAAAAGAGGTTTAAGAAGAAATGAATGATGTCCCAAATGCTCCAGACTCAGGAGTCTCAAAACTGTAACTGAATCTCTTGTACAACCCTGCGTAACATAATAATGATATGTTTGACAGAGGTTTTGAAGGAGTCTGTCCATCCAGAGGTGCTGTTCCATGCTGCTTTTCCATGATCTTATGTCTGTTCCTGAGAGGCATGTTCTTCTCTGATCTAAATACTTCCAGCCTGGCTTTGCTTGTCTCCATTGCTGTGCTCAGTGAAGGGCTTCCACCAAAGACTGCTGCTTTTAAAATGTCACCTCTCTTCCTACCTCCCTTGGTTCAAAACTATCTGGTTTTGCTTTAAAGGCTTTGTCTGGCCTTCCTCCTATGTCTGGCAATCCCTGATGTTTTAGTCCTACCTCTGAGTTGCCAATCCTATCAGCTTCCATCTAATATGTGATACCCTTCCAAATGAGGACCTCCGTGCCTTCCCCCCAAGCAGCACTAACTCTTTCTTCTGTTCCCAGCTACAGAAATAGCTGTAGTTCTGTTGCTGATGTAGTGAGGCTTCTGCATACTGTCCTAGCTGAGTCCCTACCTGAGGCTTCCTGTCCCCCTATTTAGATACTTGCTTTTTGAACAGCTGCTGACATGCCCCCACTGACTTGCCAGCACAAGGGCAGTGGCACACAGAGGTTTGTATCTCAGCTGAATGGCCACAAATTCCCTCTGAGCGTGTGGTTGGATTTCACTGCCCCAGCTGCCCTGCACCTCTTCACGGTGCCTGGACAGCCATGGCAGTACAGAGATGCAGCCCAGTGCTCAATGGGAGGATGGAAGGAGTTGCACAAGTGACCCTGCTCTTTGGATTGTATTTATTGATCTCCTCCCCTTTTGCTGACGCTGTGTGACCCAGAAGGGACTCCAGCTCTTAGACCAGTGTCAGTGTCAGCTCTGCAGAGCGAGGACTGGTCGAGTCTTCCTTTTAAAGTCAGCCTGCCCCAAGCCTGGGCACAGAGAGAGAGCAACACTGCTGAGCAGAGAAGGGGCAAATCTGCTTTTCAGGTTAGAACAGCACTTTAATGTTGGGGAGCAGGGGTAGGAGAGATCAAGCAAAGGGGATCTGGGGGTAGTTGGTCCTGCCCTGGGCCCTCTCAAGGACATTTGCTATCTCCCACTTCTCTCACAGTCCCAGCAGTCAAACCCCAAGCAGGGCAGGTAATGTTGTGAGGGAAGGAAGAAGGAGGACTTTGCCCACTGCAGAAGGGGTGGAAGCTCAGAAGTCTGAACCTCTGTTTTCTTACCCATCTTATTTGATTGCTTTGCTTGAGGGTTGCTTTTTTTTCACCCGTTCTCATTCACTGTTTCTAAAGCTAATCCTGAACTAGCCAGATCATGCCCTGGAGTTCATAGCAGCCAGCACAGCCATGTGTTGTTCTCAGGCGCCACAAGCACAGCCAGCTTGCCCAGCTCTGTAACCGAGGGCAGGGGAGAGCCTGGGGCTGTTTCCATCTGACTGTGTGGGTGAGAGGATGGTCCTGGCTGCCCTTCTGCCCTGTCTGGCGGAGCTGCTTTGCCATGGCCATCCTCGGTTTTCTTCACATTGCGATGAATTCTTCTACCTGATTTTCTCTCACTTCTTGCTGGGGAAGATGAGTGTGTTCCCTGGGCTGGGGGCACTGAGAGCCCCTGCTCCAGCCAGCAGAGCTGCTGATGGATGGTGGGCTGTTACCAGATGGTGCCTTGGGACTGTAAGATGGACAGCTGGATGGTCTGAATCTTCTTGCCAGCCATAAACCCGCTTTTTCAGGGCAAATTCAACACTGCAGAATGCCAGGGCAGCACATAGGCACCAACTGAATCGTTGGAAGGTGTGCAAGCAGTGCACGTGGCACAGTGCCGGCCTCTGAGCTCTCCGCAGCACTGCTGTGCTGCCTGCCCCGGCTGGCTGTTCAGAGAGGAAAGGGGTTAATAGGTAACCACAGCAGTCTATCAAATGTCCTTTGCAAGAGTCACATCTGAGAATTTCCTTTTCCTAGGATCTCACGTGTTTTTACTATGGACAGTTTTCATTGACAATGCAGAGGCCAAATAAGGCATAGTCTTCCAGTTCTCTTCACCAGCTAATTCCTTGACTTTTTTATTACTTCTGTGTTAGCTCCTCTATTTTTAGAAGACTCATAAAATACTACAATAGTAGTAATCCAAGAGCTATTTCTGTCCTGCACGATGCAGAAGCAGTTGAACTCATGCAGGGCTCACCGAGTCCTCACGGAAACACAGACCGGTATCCGCCGGCTGTGCAGGCGCCGAGCTGCGCGGCTCCGTGAGGAGGTGGCCTGGGAAGAAGGTCCGGTTTCCACTTGGCATTGGGGAGGAGGAGAAAAATGATTCAGGCTAACCGAAGTGCTGGTGGGAACATGAGTCCTGTCACGAAAAGTCCCTCCCTGGGCGGGATGAAGCGCCTGTTTCTTTTCCTCTCACTGTACAGGAGGCCCCAGGGCCTGAGCTCATATTTCGGTGTCTAACTCTGAGATGTCTAAATTACAGCAAATGAGGCCACCCTTCCTGGCCAGGACTTGCTAGGATCTTTGTGTAGGTCTCGGCCATGGGCTGATCTCCCCGCTTCCCATTGTAGTCTGGAGATTGGCACTCCCAGCTGCCCTCTGGGGGTCTTGTTCTCTTGGCTGGAAAGGTATTTTGGGGATCCTGTTCTGGCCAGGCTGAAGGGCTCCTTGTGGATTCCATCCCACAGAGCTTGTGGACAACCTATTCTCCGTGGCTCACTCCTCCATCGGCACTAAGGGGATAATTAGTGCGTGGCTAAGTCATATGTGCTGAGGGTCAGAAAATACAATGAGGCAGATTTTCCCCCGGAGTACAGAAATGTCAACAGTGTTACACTGCGCTGAAATGATGGCATCTGTCAGTGACCCCAGCCCTTTCACTGAACAAACAGCCCGCGGCAGCGCCTTCCTCCAGAAGAATGGCTTCGTCTGGCAGCCAGGCACCTCGGGAGGAGTGTGGCGGGGCTGTCCCAGGGGCCAGCATCCCCAGGGAACACAGCCCAGAAGGGCAGCAGGGGACAGGGAACTGTGGAAGGTTCCTCCTAGGGCTGTTACTTGGCACTTCTTTACAAACACACCTCAGCCATCAAAGAAACAAAATGCCTGCCCTCCAGGCAGCAGGAGGAAGAATGCAAACTTGTAAAACCAATTTCCTAAGCAGCTTTGAGGT
Organism: Coturnix japonica; assembly: GCF_054131305.1. Taxonomy (NCBI): domain Eukaryota; kingdom Metazoa; phylum Chordata; class Aves; order Galliformes; family Phasianidae; genus Coturnix; species Coturnix japonica. Next base: position 14,333,503 of record NC_140680.1, on the reverse strand, counting down.
ATTTCAGAAGCATGTGAAAGTAGTAACATGGAACAGAGATGGACTGGTCATCTTTCTCTCTGCCACACGCAGGTCACGTAAGGGCTAATCTCTCTCACATCTTCAGTGGAGTTCATCTTGTGAAGAGTCGTTATTCATGGTTTCAAACTAAAAGAGCTGAGGTTTAGATTAGATACAAGGAAACAGTTTTTTACACTAAGGGTGGTGAGGCACTGGCACAGGGTACGCAGACAGGTGGCAGTGCCCCATCCACACAGAGAGACAAGGTCCATCTGGGTGGGCTCTGAGCACTGCTGGAGCTGTGGGTGTCCCTGTGCACTGCAGGGGGTTGGGCTGGATGGCCTCTGGGGGTCCCCTCCAACTCAAGCAATTCTATGACTCTATGATTCATGTGCTTTAAAAGGTTCAAACTGGTGCTCTGAAATAAGGTAGTTCTCTGTTTCAGGGCTCACTCATCCTCTTCTGTACCTTTCATCTCTCTCCCCTAGGTCTGTTGCCTGACATTATACATTGTATGGTTGAGGTCATTGGTCCCAAAAAAAAGCTCTCGATTTCTTTAAGGGTATCTTGCAGTCTGGGAGAGATTCAACAAGCTGTTTTAGAAAATAATCTCCTTTGACAGTTCAACAGCCTTGTGCATTAAAACAAAATGATCCTCTTTGGTTTCACCTTGATGCCGAGGTTCTATAAATACCAGCATTGCTTTATATTCTGCTCACATTCTTCTCCAGTTCCAGGTAAAAGACCACATGTCTCTCATCCTGTTAGTGGAGATGAATCCGTCAAGTATGACCCCTTACATTAGCCTTTTGTGTCACTAAATTACTTGCTAATTTGTATATTTGGAATTTAAAAACCTTTCTCTGCAAATGATCATGGACATGGGTGATACAGAGTGGATTTTTCCAGTTACTGCACGCGGCAAAACGTGCCGTGCATATGAGATCACGGTGCAGCCAATGATCATTAGAATAACTGTTCTCCGGCAGCTGCAGGTAGCATGCTCACTAATGCTTTCAGCTTTCAGCACCTGGCCTTGACCCTTTGCTGACTGTTCCTACACCCATCTCTGTGGAGGGAGAGGGGAATGGGGCCATGCACTCATTTCTACAGCCCCGTAGGGCCAAAGTCCATCATCCAGTGCCTGTCAGATCTCCCCAGCAAGTCTTTGCATCAGCCTGTTTGTTTAGACCCCAGCATTTGAACATGTTGACCCAGATAACTGGCTTTGCACTGTGGAGTAGGGGAGACCTCAGATTAGTGGAATTCAGGAGACATGCTGTCAACGTTCATTTGAAAATTGTTCCACATGGGCCCAAAACTCTTGTGATTGAATGTTTGACCACATCCTGCAGAACAGGGCATTGCCTGTATCCTGGGAACTGTATCAAGTCATCTCAAGTGCTTCTCATTTGCTAACACAGTGAGTGAGATGTTCACGCCGTGTCCTTGCGCCATGGCTCCCAGTAGAGCAGCATGTCAGGGTGTTGAAGAGATGTCAGTGCACTTCAGTGAAGGACTTTCTATGGAAAATCATTTGCACAGCCCAAAGTCCTTCCTAGATTACGTATGCGATGTTGCAAATATTTCCAAATATAATGGTTTTCCACATTAGAGGAATTTTGCCTTCAGCAACGTAGACCAGTGGGACCTCTTTTTAAATCTGCCAGTGCTTCCAAGCTTCTCTGTCAAGTGACTGTATGACACAGACCTGAGACAAGAGCTTGGGGTAGGAAGCAGAGGGAAATGTTCTCACCAGAAGGAAGCATAGACTGTTTCTTGATAAGCTGTGTAAACCAGAAGGAAATATAAAACAGAGGGTCTGCTGAGGAATTTCCCTTGTGGTCTCAGGAGTGGTCTTTGGTGTGTGTTGAAGGCTGGTTGATCTCTGTCAAACTAGTTAATAAATGGTTTTGCCTTGTCGTCAGAGAGATATCTTGGAGAATGAGAGATGAGCCAGGTGGAGGGGAAGGTGATGGCCTTCTCCTGTACCACCACAGAGCTCTGCCCTGTGCAGCTCCCATTCCCACAGAGCACACAGCATGGGTTGTTAGGCCATGTGAGCAGTCATCACCTACATCATCTCCCAATCTTCCTGGGTGTTTCTGGCCAATAAAATGATCATGGGGATGTCAGCCTGACATGTTTGTAGTGCACAACGTAGTGTGTGTATTTGGGGGAGACAAAGTGCTTGCACTGTTGGCCCAGAGAAAGCTACAAGACAGTTGTTCAACTTAAACCTTGAGGCTTTGGTTTGCAGGCTGGAATGCATGGGGATTTGAGTGTGCAGCACAGCAGGACATGGTCAGGGAGCTGAGCTGCTCACCCTCCTTGGTAAGGTGCAGAATATGCTGCTCCTCTCCTTCCTGCAGTCATATCTCGGTGTTCTTCAGCAAAACGGCCTTTCTCTGGTACAGGTCTGTGTGCTGGGGAGGTGGGGTCTTGTGCTCAGCCCCTCACAAGACTTCTTGACATTCCATATGTGGCCTTCCTGAGAATGGGAGCAGATGTCAGAGCAAACCATGGCATCAGGCTAAGAGCGATGGGTTCAAAGGGAGATGTTCAGTTAGGAAATCACGATGGCTGTGATTCCTGGGAAGGGTCTGATTTAAATCCTGATTGGCTGGTGAGATCAGGCAGATGGTCTCCTGCAGAAGGGGTAACTAACCAGGCAGCGTAGCAGGGCCAGGAATGGTTATCAACTCATGAGGATGGTTAGCAATTGAGTAAGAAATGTCTGCTATACTTTTCAACAGAAAGATTTCCAGACTGCAGTTCAACAAGGTGAAGCTGGAAGATGCTGGGGAGTACAGCTGCGAAGCGGAGAACGTTTTAGGGAAAGACACCGCAAAAGGCAGCCTGAATGTGAGAAGTGGTAAGTGAAGAAGTCAGCGAATGTCTTGAGCCATCTGTCATTCAAGCAGAAAGCGGGAGGTTCTGCAGGTGATCTGTCTTGCATTTTGTGTCATGCTTTCAGGATATCGAGTAAAACAATCTCGGGAGATAAGAAAAATGAAGCTTAGCATAAATGTTTATCTTTGTTATCTGTCACTGGCAATGTGGTTCATTTACATTTTAAATAAACTTACAGTCTATGTATTTTTAAAAAGGGGCAAGGAAGAAAGCAAGCTGATGGGCTCGATGTTCTATTTCTTTAAAGAATTTCTGAGAAGCAAAACCCACCAGAAGACAAGTAATTAAACCGTAGCTTTGTGATGAGTGAAGTTGCTTCTGGTTTTCATCCTAGAATGTGTGCTCCATCTCTTAGAGCTCAGCGGATGGAGTCTGAGGTTAGGTGGTTTTATTATTATCTTGGTCATCATAATTATATTGCTTAACGTGATGGTTTGGATGCACCCTCCGGCTCTGAAAGTCCCCGCAGTGGTTGCCAGAAGCCAGGAGGGTGTGAGCAGGGGAGGGATGGCTGCTGGGAGCTCTGTTGCCTCAGCTTTTCCTCCTGCCATTCAATAGCCACTGTGGAAACCCCAGCTCTGCCATGTGGCCCTTCGGCACAGTCCAGTTTCACTGCTGCTGTGCTCTCAATAGCACTGATCACATGTGATGGAAGGTACCTTTTTCCCGCTGCTTTCTGACATTGTTTTCTCTATTAACCTCTACCTCAGCAGTGTCTGCAGTCCTGGATATTTTGTGAGGCTGGAATACTACATACCTCCCCCTCAGTTACACTACCTGTACAAAGCCAGTGCTTGCAGTGCCTAGGGAAAGCAGCCCATACTCAGACCTGGAAAATTAGCCTTGCTTTCTTTCTGATCATGACACCTGTGTCCAGAGCAGGCCAACAGAGGCAGTGCTGCTCCTTTTCTCTTACTCATGCTCTGGCTGTCCCATCATGGTGCAAACAGCTCTGCTGGGCTTGGAGCTGTGTGTACAACCTGCTGTGTGCAGCACAGCCAATGCCTGGCACCACAGCCCTGCACACCTCTACTCCTCCAGCCCTTGCAAAAAAGGAAGACCAATGGAGCAGTGCTGTCACTTCATTGTGCATGCTGCTCACAGAACTAGGGCAATGCACATCACGCCGCAGCAGCTCCCAGGTGTAACTCTTCTTGTCTGGCCAGTGCAGGAGCAGGTGGCTCTCACTGGTGTTGCAGGGTGTGTGAGGACATGCTTGAGTTGCCCAGTAATTATTTGAGAGTACAAAAGCAATCAAAAGAGACACAAAAATCACCATTACCTGGTGGGAGCTGCAGGCTGCAAGGGGCTGCAGATTCAGTAAATAAAAGATAGCCTGGTGTGCCCTGCCTGTGGTGGGGTCTTGATGAATCTGTTTTCAAAGCAGCCTTGAAAATCTACCTTTGGCTTTTGAGCGGAGCAGCGTGCACACCTTGCCACTGCTGTGTGCAGGTCACCTGGCAGGAGAGCAGGTATTTGCAATTGAATGTTAGATGTGGTCCCTTAAAAAGGTAAACAAGATGTTGCTGATCACTGTAGGATTTTGCCACTCTGCCGTTCTCTCTTGCCCTTCTTTTGCTTCTCCCCAGAGCTCCTCAGGGCAGAGCACCATTCATCTGTGCCTGTGCACTTGCTGACAGGTCTTCCTCTTTTCTTCCACACTGCCTGTACTGCTGGGCCTTCCTGGGGCATGGGAAGCTTTCCTCAGCTCCCTTCTGCACACTCCCTTCTTCTGTGATACTTTTCAATAGAAAGCTTCCCAAGGCATCCATCCGCTTGTCTCTGAACTCATGTATTCTCTTCTCTTCCTGCCCACATTACTCTTTGTGCTCTTTCTGACTACATCTCAGCTCTGCTCTGTACAACTGTACAAGTTGACAGCAATTAATCCAAGGTGCACAAACTCCCTCTCCTTGAAGCCTCCCTCTTTCCCTGAAGCTCACTACAGCTATTGCTGCTTCTGTTTATTCTGCTTCTCCATTCTGCTTTGTCACTGCTGCCCTGTCTGTGAGGACAACATCCTTTGAGGGATGGAGGCTCCTGAGCCCCCCAGGTCCTGGCTGGTGCTCACACACGAGGCCCTTGGGTCTGTGGATGGGGATGTCTCTGCTGGCAAGCATTTCTCAGCCTGGTGAGGCAGAGTTGCTGTTGCAAAGTACTCTTCTCTGTATTCTATTCCACTACAACTTTTCAGCCTTTATCACTTGCACAAAGAACCACTTCAGTCCCATTTCTCTGTCTCAAATCACTGCAAATGCCACACTGAAAAGAGATTTTCATTAGAAAGAGAGTGGTTGCAGTGCCGTGGCCCCTTGTCTCTTAGAAAATGCCCACTGGCCAATCCCAGCAGCTCATACCTCCTCTGCAATTCCTAAGTTTCCACAAAATACCCGGCTTGGGGGAAGAAGTTTCCCATTGAAAAGCTTTGGAAGAGTGTTGATTTCTGAGGAAATCAAAACGTTGTGCTTTGGTGCTCTTTTCAGATTTTTAGTACTTTGAGGTCAATCTGGTGCTTTCTTAGAAGAATGTCCATTTCCTGGTCCTCCTTATTGGTAGCGTAATATTGGCAATGCAAGTGGGAGTGACAGCATAGCTGAGATGTGACAGTTTCAGACTTGTTTTCCTCAGAAATTTTGTAGGCAGCTTCTTGACTAATGCCCCACAAAATACCCCCTTTGCTGAGAACTCCAGGAAAACTTAAAGTTTTCCAACAGACTTTTTTTGCTTCCCTTATGTTTCTCTTTTCCTGGTGGCCTCATCCCCGTGTCTCCACACAGCACTGTCTCCTGGTGCTTTCTGCTCCCTACCTCTGGCTGTCAGGAGGAGCTTTGATCCAGAAGGGGCTGTTGCTGACAGCTGCCTTGGCAAATGTGGGCAGTGGGCTTTCCCAGCCTCCTTCACTTTAAGGAGGGAATCAGTACGTGTGCTGGGCTTCCACACTGCCTTTGACCTTGGACTTCATTCCTTTCCAGCTCCTCCGTCCCTTGTAAGAGCATTACTTTGTGTTGCAGAGCTGCAAATACTCACAGGGTGGAGGCTTATTACCATCATGAGCCCATCTCACCTTTTCTTAAGCTCCACGTTTTTTCCCTATTTTGCCGTGATCTTTGCTCTCTCACAACCATCAGGGCTGTGCAAACCTGTGGCAGTTTCACTCATCCTACCCCCAGTGAACCCTGAGCCCTTTCCGCCTTTTTTATCATGATAGAGGCCCAGGTGGCACAAGTCCCTTTATGGTGAGGGGACTGACATGCGCTGTGCCATCCCCCTGCAGGATTCGTGTTTGTCTGCCTCTCCCCCATTTATCCATCTGAGCATCCCCTCGCCAGTACTAACATGTCAGCAGCCTCCCCAGCCCGTTCCTCCCAGCAGCACCTGCTCCCATGCTCCTCCCTGCATAGCTAAGCCAAATCTTCTCTGTTCAAATTAGATATTTTGTTCACTACTTTCTTACCTTAATTTCCCCAGGAACAACGAAAGCACCACAAGTTTTACCAGCCTCAGAAACTAAAATAGTTGTTATGGAAGAAGAGTGTAAGTACCTCTCCCCCCAACTCCCATACAGCTTCTTTCCCCTTATTTGTTTTGGTTTTATGAGACAAATTCCACAAATGCTTGATTGCCTCCTGGAATCTTCTTTAATCGCTGCTTCTCTTTGATTCCTCCCAAAGTCCTGATCTTCCACTAAATCTTTCAAAATATGATTTGTGTTGCTGTGTCCATCTTGGAATGGGAGAGGTTCATAACTACTGTAACGGCAGCTTGAAGAACACGCTACTTATAATTGGTAGTGGATTTTAAGTGTCTGCACCTCTTCCAGTGCACTGATTTATTGATACTTCTGAGATGTGCTTGTTGCAACCTTTGGTCTGGGGTTTTATTTTATTTTGGCTTTTGGGACCAGGTGAAAAATATATATATATATATACCACAACAAAACAGGCTACATGAAATACAAGGAAGGAGACATAAGGCTCCTAAGAGTAAGTCAAAAGAAAGAGGCAGAAAATCCAGCTGCTCACTGATGTCACATTGTTGCTCGAGTCTCCAGAAAACAAGAAAAGATTTCCCAAAATGTTATTCGATTTGATTTGATTTGATTTGGTTTGATTTGATTTGATTTGGTGGATCTGCTTCTTAGCATTCCCTTGGATTTAGTTGTCATGAGTGCAGTAGAAAATAGGCACACACAAAAATCAAAATGTATACAAGTGTAAACCTGGGAGCCAGGCTGTTGGCTCGTCTCCTTCTCATGGGATGCGTTATTTCTGTGATGGAGAGCCTCTCCCTGCTCAGGGACACTGCAGCTCGCAGAGAGCATCAGCACGCTGGACAGCCCACCCAGATCCTGTCCAAGGGCGAGCCCAGGACCAAGCAGGTGTTTCCACATCTGGGCTGTATCTCCTTTCCAGCTGCTGAGCTGACAGTGCAGCTGGCTGCACCTCTCTGTCAACAATTCCATTTTCCAGATTTTATAGGGATGTTTTCTGTTTGGAAAGCTCCATTCTTATGATATTAAAGAGAGAGCTGGGACTACTTAAGCTGGAGAGGCCTCTGGGAGGCCTTATAGTGTCCTTCCAGTACCTGAAGGGGACTTACAGGAAAGGGCAAATCTGCCTTGCATCCTAGTCCAGCTCATGTGGGGGGCAACAGTATAGCTGGGGAGAGTACTATACCCACTATGGGGTACATACATGGGGCACCACTCCTGCAGTGCAGTAACACCTTCAGGTGAGATGTTCAGAGCCATTTAGCAGGTGTAACAAGCTGTGCCATGGAGTATGTTGTGAGCTGGCCTGGTCATAGTGTCAGTCTTAAGTGACTTTATTCTACATAGTCAAGGCAGACTCTCTCAGCCAGATTCCAAGGGAAATCTCTGATGTCTGAGAAATTGCTTCTGTGATGTTTGTATTTTGCCATGATACAGCTGTCTTTCCCCTTCTTCGAATATATACTTGTGTCTGAGTGTTGCTGAACTACAGCAGTCACAGAGATGCTTGCTTGAAAAAGCAGTGGGGCTTAGAAGAGAAAGTGTATCTGCTTCTCTTATCAAGGAATTTTCCTGATGATCCTGTGAGCATAAGATGGTTGCAGGAGCCTTCTCCATCATGAAATAGTGTTAAATAAGACACATTGCCTTGTGTTTGTCACAGGTGGAGGTTGTGCACTGGGTGGCTACAATGGCTCGGCTCACAGGCAGGAACTTGCAGGGATGGGGTAACTTGATTGTGTGCCACGATGAAAAGAGAAACGTCCTTTATACTCATTCCAGCATCCAGAGTACTCAAAATGGTAATGTGATCCTGTCAGTGTGCAGCGTAAAGCAGCCAGACAGGGTTCTGTAGCTGCAGACCTGCTTGGTAAACAGAATAGGAATCATTATCAAAGTTCAGAAACATTCTAACAGAGACAGAAATGGAATGGAGCTCAGAGCAATCTGTAAAGCGTTCTGAGATGTGAGGTCTGTGCAGGATGAAGATGCTAAAACTTTACCAACATTTCATTTTCAGAAAGTGAGGTAATGTTTGAAGTCTCTGAGAAGGGCAGTAACTCCTTTTGCTGGGCTCTCCCCTAATTCCTTTCCTTGATTTGGACAAACAGGTGAACTCTTAAGGGTTAAAGGAGAGCACAGGCTGGGTGCAGGAAGTGCACTTTGGATACTTGCAGACAGTGTTGGGCAGGTGCTCTAAAGCAACATGTGGATCACAGCAGCTGCTCACCTGGGCTCTCTTTGTGCCCTTTGTCTGGGACACTGTCCGGCTAATCTGCCCCTTTGCTGGCCTATGTGGGCTGGGCAGTGCTTGCTGGGCCATCTAATTTCACCCCACTGGTGTTCTGCAGCACAGAGACATTTGGGAGCAGATGACAGAAATACAGAGGCAAAGCAATAGAGGCAGTGCTGAGTTGTACTGGTGGCTAATATGCTGCACTTGGGTGAAAGCTGGGCCCCCTGGATTGAATTGCAGGGCTTTTAATTCAACCACTGGGGATCATAAGCACTCCCTTAAGTCCCTTTAAAGATCACCATGGAAAGGTAGGTACCATTCTTTCTCCAACTAAATCCACCTCTCTGTGCATCTTGGTGATGTTGGACTTAGTTTGGACTCATTCAGCCTCTCCCTCTCCTGTTTACTGCCTTCTCCAATGCTTAGTATCAGTCCGGTCTGAAGGCACTGTACTCTCCTAGAGTTACTGATACAGACACAAGAATGATGCTGTTGGTTTGGGGTGGAAGAGTGTCCAGCCAGCTCAGGGCACAGCTGGGGCAGATAAAAGCTGGTCTGCCAAGAGTCATGTGGACAGACCAGTTTGCAGATTAGACTAAAATAAATCCTGGTGTGGCCTTTGCTCAGAGAATTTAAAAGCCTAAATTTAGAGTCCAGAGCTGGAGGTGTGGTTGGTAATTGAATGAAGCCTGCACGTATGCAGGCATGATTACCTTGAGGAGGTTGTGCTGGAGATTTCACTGTCAATCCTCAGAGAGCTGTGCTGTGTCTGTCGTGTTAGATCACATTCATTGCTTATTTTGCACAGTGTTTCTGAAGTATCCTGCCTTCTACTCAAGGTGTGATGTTAAGACAGGCCATTCTGACTCTGAAGTCACAGACAGGGAGTCCATCTGTGAAAAGTAAAGTGTGTGTTGGAAGCTGACATCCCCTTGAAGAAGCGAGGCATCATGGCCAGCCTTTGGAGCAGGAGGTGGTGTACCAGGGGATCTGCCTGTTGGTCTGACTCCATCGTGTGGTCCTGTCACACTGCTGCTCTTCCTGAGCTTAAGCTATCCTGCCTGTAAAGCATTTGTGCTGGCACTAGTCCTGCTTTTTAAGTTGTTGAGCAGATCCTCTCACTGAAGTATCATGTTGCTGCTATTACAGCTGATGATGGAGATTTGGAAAAATAAAATGATGCGGTCCTAAAATATAGAGACAAAGATAGAGAAAAGCCTAGAAAAGCTAATTAATAAAACCGGAGAGATCAGTTTGGAGAAGCAGCTGGTGGGGTTTTGATCATGCAGGACTTCATCCTTGCAGGACCTTGGTGCTTCTAAGTCCGTAAACTTGTTATGCAGTAAAACACATGGACAGTCCTTACAGACACATGGGGAGTGCTGCCCCACTCATGGATCAGCCATAGCTTCTGCTCTCAGATGAGTGTCCTGAAGTCTGACATTTGTATTTTTGGGTGAACTTCTAGTCTGGCTTTTGATCCTCATGATCCCCGCGGGAGAAGGGAAGGTAATTCCAGCAGGATCTATTGCAATGAAAAGCAGGAGTAAATGCTGGAACATTTCCAAATGAATAAACACACAGAAACACAAAGGAGCAGAATTTTTATGAGCTCCAGAGTCACTGACCCATTGCCAGGCAAGCCTTAGTCTGTGCAAGCCCTTCTGATTTGATGTACCGATAGCAGCAATGAGCATCCAGCCTCCATTCACTTTCAGTGAGAGGAGAGTGCTGTGCGAAATGTACAGAAATCTGCCACCGAGGGCATGGTTAGGATCAGCAGTCGGTCCGTGTATTTATCAGCGTAAATCATGGGTTTAGTGTGGCTCACCGCAGAATTACACTGCTGCAGCTGAGGAATAGGTTGGCCAGACACCTTCTCAGCCATGTTCCCCTGACAAGGAGTTGGATGAACTATGTTGAGAGGAACCTCAGCAATTCTGTGTTTTATCAGTAAGTACATGAGGCATATACAGAGCAGGCAATTTGTATACACTCTCCAACCAGCTGAGTTCATCTGTCTAACTGAATGTCTAAATATTGAGAGAATGAAGTGTCTGTGCTCTATGAACTCACTAGTCAACATTATTAAAAAAAAAAAAAAAGGCAAGAGTAGTTAAACTATCCCTGTTTCGCTGCTTTCCTCGACAGTAGCTGGAGATTGTGAAAAATTAACTGCAATTTATAGCCCAAGCTGCAGTAATTAACCCTTTGGAGACTGCAGGCAGAATATTTCACTTGATTCCTGAGAACAGACTGACGAGCTGCCTGCAAAGCCTAACCAACATGCTTGATAGGAGTTGCTTAAGATTCCTGGCCTCAGCAATATCCCAGAGTGGCCAAGCCCCTTTGGGGGCTCTGCACTCACTGTTCTCATGGAGGAATGAGATCGCAGGGTTATTATCAATAAGGGTCTGCATTCAGTAGGTCTAATCTCAAAATGAACATCGGGAATTATTATGAACCCTGCGTGCATCCCTGGGCTGCACTTTACCTGCAGTTCTGGTGTCATCATCTGCAACAGGGAAAGCAGAAACAGAGAGTACAAAAAGGATTACAGCAAAGTAACCTGTGTGTAGGAGGCTACTAAATCATTGTGCTCTAGCTGGCAAAGAAGATGCTGCCTGTGCCTGCAAAGCCACAGGTAGCACAGGGGAAATGTGTGAAAACACACACTCTTTTCTTCTGGTGCAAGAGCTAGAAAGGGTCAGGTTTCAAAGAAGTAAATTGAGATGCGTCTTTTCACACTGTGTACGTAACACTGGAGTTCTTGTCACAAATAACGTGGATGCTACAAGATTAGATCTGTTCAAGCAGCAGCGAGACACATTCATGGAAGAAAAGTCCACCACAGGCGCTGCAGCTGACTTGAAGTTCTCTGAGCTTCCCATCCTAGATGGCCAGAAGAAAACTGTCATTGCATGCTGATCTGCCCTTCCTTAAGCACTGCCTATTTGTCAGACTCCTGCTGGGGCTTTTGTTTGACCAGCAGAGCTCAGCTTTTGTTCTGACAGCAGCTTGCATTTCACGACACTCTTCTCAACCAGAACCTGAGCTGACTGCCTCTTTTTCTTGGCATTTGGAACATCTGGATTGTGAGAATATGATTTTGTGACTCAGTTTTAAAGTTCCTTGTGCTTTTCTGGAAAAAAAAAAAAAAACCAAAAAAAAACAAAAAGACACAGTACTTGCAGAAAATGGGATTTAAGAAGGAATGACTTTAACGAGGTGCTCATAGGAGAACTGACCAACCAGCTCTTCTGTCAGACACGGCTCTTGCTGGGACACGTGCAGCGTGCACTTCCCAAGCCTTATTCGTGTCAGTCTCTTTTTTAATTCCACTTAAAGGAAGAAAATAGTTTATAATTGGATGAAAATCCCGTTATAATCCCAGTCAGATGAATCTCTAACTGGTCAGGACTGTAATTCACTCTGGTGTTAAAACATCACACAGCGCTGGTGTAAAGTACTCAGCTGAAGGAGTGGCCTTGCAGAGTCCCTAGGTGTTATCCTTTAGAGCTCCTCAGTCCTCAGCAAACAGTTCTCCACTGCTCATGGAAGTAATGTGCTGCTATAAAAATTGCACAGACTCATTACAAAGCCATAACGATGGTTTTGGTTTCTAGTTCCCATTAAGCTGAATTGGAAGAGATCCCACTGAGGTTAATTGGAAGGAAGAAGCGAATTTCCCTACAGAAGTTTGGGAGTTTTCATATTTCAGGGGTGTCTGTGGGGAATTCTTTGGAGTGTTGGTGGAATCATCTGTCCTCAGCCTCCATTCTGTTTGTACCTTACATGGCAGGAAGGCTGTGAATGCTTTTGGAAAAGCATTTGTACCCAGGGAAACTTGAGCCATGCTTATTTCTTCCTCCATAGCACAGACCAGGACTGGCTGCCTTATCGTGCCAGATTTCTGCTCGGTCTCTAGAAGCAGAACCAGAGGCACTACAGAAACATGCTCAGAAACAGGGGAGGAAGAGATGGAGTTGTTTCTATTTGCACTGGACCTGTTCTGGTGACAGTGAGGGCATCTGCTTCAGGAGCTGAAAAATCACTTCCTCTGGGAGATGTGGAGCTGTCGAAGAATCCTCCTATCATTGAAATGTCCTCTGCAGAATCTCTGGGTCTTTGTCCAGCACTGTGATGCAAATCAGGCCTCAGCAGCTGTCACCTGGCTCCCTCATTCTAAGAATGTGCTCTGGGCTTCCTAGCGCTGGTGCAGGATTGTGTGCATGTGGAAAAGGAGGAAAAGGAGAGCTGGGAAAGGGCACTTCTCCACACAGCTTACCCAAAGGATCCTCTTGTCCTGACATGCCAGGAGCCTGGAGGAGGGCAAATCCTCAGCTCCTCACTCACTTTGCCACCTCTGCTGGGAAAAGAGAGGTCAAGTTGCAGGCCCAGCACCTGGAAAGGTGAACATAGGTCTAAAGACATGGGCTGAGGTTTGTAGCTCCAGGGTTTTTACTTCAGCAAGTGAACTAATTGAAAATCATCTAAGAAAACAGAGTTGCCCAACAAAGGAAATAACATTATATCCTTTTTGTGTTTGTGTGTGTTTTTTTCCCCTGCAGTAACCACAACTCTCTCGTCCTGGTCTGGGCATGCTAGAAAATGCAACGAAACAGCCAAGTCCTATTGTGTCAATGGAGGAGTATGCTACTACATCGAAGGGATTAATCAGCTGTCTTGCAAGTAAGTGAGTGTAGTTCTTGTGTCAACATGCAAATTACTTGGCTGTGGGAGAGGAGACTTCTGTGCAACTGCAGGGGAGGTAGCTCTGAAATGCTGGCAATTGCAGTTTGAGCTGTGCAGGTTCAGAATGGGAATGTAGAAGGGCGAGGGAAGGGGAAGAAGGTTTCTGTTTTCTTTTTGTGTGAGTGCCACTGCTGTTCCTGTTGTTTCCTTTTTTTTTCTTAGATGAATCCACTTGTCCTGGCTCCTCCCTTTCTCTTTCTCCCCTTTCTCCTCTGCAGCTTCAGGGAAGGTCGGGTCCCTGAGCTCTCCCTGAGCTGTGTCAAAGCTCCTTGCCCCCAGCTGACACCTCCTGTCCTCTGAGCAGAAGGACACAGCCACCAGAGGGGTGCCTGGCAGAGACCTGCCTCTTATCCCCCCCATCTGCTTCTCATGGGCCCAGAAACAGATTTAGCACACAGCTCTTCACTACTGTGTGCCTACCTATGCGACGGGCTGTGGGGCTGTTTATTGTTAACTTTCAAATACTAAAGTCCAAAAGAAAAGAAAAATAGCAAGGAGAAGCATTATTTATCCTTAAAATGAAATTTCTTGGTGGGATTAAAGTGGAGCCGCATAGTCTGAGGATGTGGAATAGAATGTGAGAGATTTTCACCTCTGGTTCAAACTTATCCCAGTTTAAAAGCCCAGCAGCATCTTGGCTCACCCTCCAAACCTGATGTGGATGAGCGTACAGTTTGATTAGGTGGTGGAGATAGATGTATCCAAGCCAATGCACGCCTCTGCCTGCCCCTGGGCTCCTGTGGAGTTAGCCTGATTTGGTGCCTGGGAGAGGGACTGATGGCTTGTGCCCAGCCACTGAGTGAGGTGAGGCTGTGCTCATGGGACCACTGTGCCCAGCTTGGAAAAGCCCAGAGCTGATGGTTTTCTTCTGACCTCTGAGTGGAGGTCAGTGAATCTGAACCTAGGCCCACTGCTGCTCTACTGTGTGATGCTTGCCAGACAACTTGCCTCCTCAGGCCTTGAAGGATGAATCTGAAATGAGCCATCACCTCTCCTGGAAGGGCTGTGAGCTGGACTACACTCAGCACAACTCCCCTGCACTCTTGGTGCTCCGCTGTTTTGGCAGGAGTAGGAAAAGCCACATGGAAATGCATTCTGCTGGGCTCCTGTGTTCTCACTTTCCAGTGAAGGATCAGATGTGTTGGAAAGGTCATGGTATCAACAGCATCTCCCAGTCCTCCTGGGCTTATCTCTTCTGACAAAAAGGAAGCTACATAGGACAGTAACTAGTTGCTGTGGTCCTCCACATTTTCCATGTGTGTGAGGTGGGAGCAGCCCTTCCACACCAAAGTGGAAGTCTTTTAGGATTGTTGTCACTGCCTTTGATGTCTCCGTGGCACCATGAGTTCATTCGGACAGAATCCTCCACTGAAACATGGGGGAAGACACAGCCACTATTCTGGTGTAGGTGCAGCCCCCAAGGTCCCAATAATTCCAGTGTTCCCATGCTTGGGAGGCTCAGCCCTTTGAGCCTAGAGGAGTGTATGGTTCAACATCTATCTCTGAGCAAGGTGCTGGTGCCAGATCTTGGGGCTATTTCTTTTGGAAAAAACTTGAATCCAGATAAGACTCTCAGATCAGATAAATTACTAATTATAGCAAGAGTTACCTGAGGCCCTGCTGTATGCAGATATAATCTTTATGCTCTATTATCCCTTGTGAAGGATAGACGTGGTAATTATGAAGTGTCTTCAGCAGACAGACTGATTTAACCAAAGTAACTCCTGCCCTATGAAGAAGCCGTCTGCCTTCCAAAGAGGCTGCTATGACAGCTGATGAGCAGAGGGGAAGCTCAGTGACAAATTCCATCAAGGTTTTATGTGCCATGCACGTACTTATCTCACGTAATTTGGAAGCCATGATTTCCTACTTGCAAATGTTAAAGAGATTTGTTTCTAATGGGTTCAGAGATACCAGTTGCTAAAACCAGATGGGAACTGAACTGGTGAATGTGGAAGGGCAGCAAATGCTGAACAAAAGAAGGTGTTTGAAGATCTGCACTGTCACCATTCATCGCCAGAAAAGACAGTTCTGCATTAACAGGAGCCCAGGGGACCCAAACACCTTCCGTGCAGAGCAGTTGTTTCTGATCCTACTTCTGGAGGAAATGTCTGGGTGTTCATTCTCCTTTGGTGATTCTGTCATCGAATCATAGACTGAAGACATAAATCCTGGATTTTGAACTGATACAACTTAGAGTTTCTGGGACTCCAGAAATGTGCAGTTATAGAGGAAGTTTTATGTACATACAGTTACATTCCTTGTTGCACCAAGGCAAGAGATCAGCTGCTGTGTGTGAAAGATGCAGTGATTTGGATTCAGAGAGGAAATGAGAGAAGGGGGAAAAGATTCAGGCTTTGACCTGTAGCATGGGAGCCAGCCACACCATCGCTCTGAGATATGGGCATGGAGGATATCATTAGGTCCTTCCACATACAGCTGCTGCAGATGTCTTAGTGCAGAGAACAAACAAGACCCACGTGAGCCTCCTGAGCCAGCAGTGACATATCTACCCATTCGCTGTTCCCACTGTGCTATTCTGGTTAGAGTCATCACAGCCCTGGAGGTCTTCTGGCACTGTATGCTGGCTTGCAGTCTTCCTTCACCAAGTGCTGTGGAGATTCCAGCATTCCTGGCCTCAGTGTGATACTACTGGTTTTTCACTGCGTTCAGAAGACAGAATCTTAACGAGTTCTTGTTCACTACCTGTCATCATTCTGTAATCACAAGCAGATTTCATTGAAGATCCTTGCTGTGGATGTTATGCCTGGCACTCTGGAGCAAAGAAAGACCAGCTTGATTCTCAACTGATTTCTTCTGAAGTGGCTCATGCATATTTTGTTACAGATATTGCCTAAATTGGCAGCTGCCCGCTTAGTATTATTTTCTAGCAGGCTTCCCAGAAATACATTCCTCCCGGTCTTTTAAATTCTGGGGAACAAACAGCAGCTCATCCTTTGCCTGCAAACTCACCTCCTCTCTCCCTTTTCAATACGCTTCATCTAGACTTTGGAGAATGCAGTTTTTTGTCCAGGGAAAAGCCCAGAACGGCACTGGAGCTGTGCCAGGCAGTGTGTCTATTTTGGATTTTGTGCTTGCATAAATCAGTCCTTAATTTGAAGTAAATTCTACACATGCTAGTGTTAAAGGATACCCAAATATGATACAATCTGTGCTTTTATGCATACTCTGCAAACAGACCACCTGGAAGTTAATTGGGGAAGTCTGATCTGCCTCAGATATTCTACAAATTTGTGGCACAAACCCAGAAATCTGCTGAGCAAGGAACATACAGAATTGGTCCAACGGCCTTGGAAAATTAAAGAGCCCAGGCTCTTGTTGTCAGAAAAATTTCTTGACCTTTCTCCAGACCATTTTGCTCAGAGAGGCCTTAGAAGGTGGGCAGTCTGGTTTCCCACCGTAACAGCAGGGAAGCTGTGAGTTTGAGTACAGCAAATTGGAGTGCCTGCAGAACGGATGCACACAAGCAATTTTCAAGGGCTGGGACATGAACAGAGATGTTGCGTCCAACTGAACTCAGAGCTTGGGAAGGTTTTCAGCCTTTGACTGTGGGCCTGCCTCCATCCTGGAGCCTGTTGGGTTCCTGGCACAACTTGGAACAGTTTGAGGCTGCTCTCATCTGTTATCACTGAGTGCCAGGTCTTACAGGGTTGGGCTAGTGTATATATTACAGCAGAAATATTCTTCTTCCCATTTAGGTCTTGGCACACATCATCTTCAGTTGGGGTCTTCTGAGCCAAACAAAGAAACAAAGTCATCTCTCTTCTGCACAGCCCTCCTCTGTTACATGATTCTTCGGTGTGTTTAATGCAGTTGAAGTGGCTGGTACTCTGGGGCAGGACCTTAGTAAACTGTGTAGGATTAGAAGACTTAAAGAGCTTTAAGACCAACCTCCACCCCCATGATCAGGCTGTACAGGTTGTGTTCGCAGGAGTCAGGTTGAAGGATTCCCAGGTGCTGACTTTCTGGGTTTGGGCTTTCTACATTTAACAAAATTACATGTTCCCTGAAGAGCTCACAGTGTTGAGCTGGGGGTGAAAATCACCATATACTATTCCAGGTCTCATGAACCACGACTAGTTTATTATGTTTTGTATTCTGTTTATCTTGGGTAATGAGATCAGGTACCTTTCTGTGTTCAAGTGGTCTTTCTATGCATCCAGCTCAGCGTGCTCCCTTTAATGCACATGTAACTATAGCAGACCCTTGAGAACATTTGGAGTGTGGAAGCTGATCCTTCAACAGCAAGACTCAGTGAAGACAACAGTGTTGATCCCACTGAGCTCCCACAGCTCGGTTGGAGCTGCACTGTTATCATCACGGAGTCTAGAAGTGGGTGTCCCTGTGGATTGGACTCCACTATACAGCAAACATGCCTTGATTAGCTGCTCTGGATAAGGCCTCTGCATTTAATCTGGTCACTTTCTTTTCTACCCATTAGTGGTTCTGTGGAGTCCAGTGTTTTGTAGCTCTCCAAGAGCCTGATATCTGGGACTGGTCAGGGGACAATGACAGAACTGTCTTCTTTTTCAGCCCTTTGCACAGATAAGCAACGTGCTTGAGACATTTCTCCGTTTCCTTTTATCAGTGCATTGTGTCCTTCTGCTTCAGCTTCTCCTTATCTTGTTATTTTGATGCACCTGCTTGTTTACATTCTTCTGTAGCATGGATTGCATTATGAGAGCTACCACATTTGGCATAATTGAGGGTGCAAAGGAAATAGACCAACACCTGCAAGATTTAGGTCAGCAGAGGTGCAGAAAATGTTTTGCTCCCAGCAGGAATCTTATTTTACATATTTGTTTGGTTAATAATGAAATAATAACCGACAATAGTCATTGCTCTGCCCTGTTTCAAGGTGAAGTGACAAAATCACTTAAACCATTTTGGCTTGGAATTTTTGAGGTGCTTTCTTTGGCTGATGATTGCATCTTTTTACCATGTAAATTAACTGCAATTCATCCTGAGCTCAAAAACAAACCTCTATGGATAAAACCTCTGTGGATTTTTTGAAATGTGGGAAAAGAAAAAAAAAAGCCTAAAAAATCCCAGCAATTTGAGGATCTGGTCAAAACTGACTGAACTTATTGAACATCTTCCAGCAACAACAGAAGTTAAGTAGAAAAATTCCAGACCAGTCTTGTTGATAGTATTTGCAAGTAGGAAAGTTTCATATGTAGCAAGTGGAGAATGGTTTTTAATTTGCATTTAACTCGTTAGACACAGAGGGATGTGGTCAAACAAGGCAGTTGGGTATTCTGCTCACAAGCTGGAAGGGGCAAGGTGCTGCTTTTGAAACTTGTTGCAACCTTAAAACCTTTCAAGACTGTTCCTAGAGACACAACTTTACCCCTTCCCTTGTCAAAAGGAGAGGCATGTCCGGCCTCTGCAGGGCTGGTAAGTGGACTAGGGAGTCCAAAGATAGTATTTGAAGGAACAGTTTGCCATTCATTCTGCTTGGATAACCAGCCAAAATCGCTTGGCTAGAGTCAGACATGCAGGAAGAAGGAAGCCATGATAAAAGACCATTGCATGACTTTGGGTCTTAGGAAGCTTTACATTTCAGGTGTGTCACTCAGATCATAAGCTTAGCTGCTGAAGAAGAGCTGCCCACAGAGCTGTAATGCAGGAGACAGCAGATTTTACATGCAGAAGGAGTCCCTTCCATTTGCTTTGCTTGTCTAGAATATGAGACTCATGTGCTGTGCATGCTGGAAATTTCCTTCCTAGATGTCACAGCCGGAGAAGTGGTAATAAATAACAAATCTTCACCTTCACCAGCCCAGTGACAAACAGGGGACCATGTGCAGCACATGCTGTCAAAGTCATCCTGGTGACTGATGCTGCCAGCAAGCTCTCTTCTGGGAAATCAGGACCCAGAGGAGACAGAACTGCGTTTGTGGCTTCTGAGCAGCCTCACAGTGCACACCTTCTGCATGGGACTGCTTGGGAAGCACATCGTTTTGACAGGCTGGGAGGTGACAAAAGGCGTTCCTGTTTATGAGAGCTGCTTTTCTGTCACTTCTCCCTGTGCTGATTCACTAACAACTAAAGATAAAAAGCCCGAGCTGCCCTAGACAGGGAGATGACTGTTATCTATTGCCTTCCATCTAGAAAGTTCTTTTCCTCTCCCACGCTTAGCTGACGGCTGAGATCTAAGGATGGGCTACATGGAGCTGTCATGGCATCAAAGCTTGTTTGACACCTTTCTGTTCTGCTTTTTCACTTCTCACCAATTTATTTTTCTGGGTTTCATTTTCTTCCACCAGTTTCCAGTTGATTTTCAGTCTTCCCTCAGCAGCATGCAACTTCAGTCACATTCAAGTTCTAGCCATGGCTGATATCTTGCAAACATGAATCTGAGGCAGTTTTAGCTCCCTTCAGACAAAATGTCCATTTCCTTAGCTGGGTAAGACATCTGCTTCACTCGTGAGCACCCTTAACTCCCTTCAGGGTGCCCACAGCACACACATGAACTGAATCTCAGATCACAGACAAATGGCCAGCACATCCTAAGCTAAACTGGATGTCCTTGAAGACTATTCAGTGACTTCATGAGTGTCAGTGATGATGAATAAACTTAAGAAAGGATTGGGAAGACGACATCTGTTTTGGCTGCTTTGTTTGAACTCCAGTGCAGTCTTTTAAAGGCTTCTCTAAAGTCATGCTTCACCAGGGCTGTCCTTGTGAGTCTTCATCACCAAAGTGCCTCTTTGATTGTCAGCAGGGCATCTTCACTCTACTCCCGGTACCAGCTTCCTCTGCTTCATCACAAGGAATGTCACCAGGCCTTTTGATGGTAACCCCTTGGAGCCGGCACCCTGACTTGAAATGACATTATTACTATATTTACCTTTCATGGACTCCGGGGTGAACATCCTAGAATCACATTTAAAAAAAAAAAAGAAAACCATTATGAAATCAAGTGTAAAAGACACTTCAGTCATGCAGACCCTTTCAGAGCTTCCTTCTGTGAGAGGGACAGCTGGTGAAATGTCCCCTGGACGTGGGGCATCTTACCTTTGAGAACTGGGAAATTCTTTCCTTAGAGGAAAGACAGACAGGTGTGGAGCTGTGGACACAAAATGGAGAAGGCCAGTATATGGGATGGAGAAATCACGTAGCCTTCTGTTAGCCATATCTTGTACACCTTGGATCACGCAGCATTCAGAGATGTATCTATAGGTCCCATACAAGCATCCAGAATTCACCTGAGCTCAGGATACCTCTGAGTAGGAGCAGGTTGTCCTCAGGATGACCTCCTTTAGGAGCCTGTGACAGCGATGCATTAGTGTATCAGCAAATGCCTCAGGTTTTGCCCTAAGCATGTTAGTACGGGTCTCCAGGCAGAGGTTAGACCTCTGTGCATAGGCTGAGTTCCACCAGTCATGGCCACAGCCAGAGCTGAGAGGTCTTTTTGCTCTGACCTGCCTTGTTCCACGTGGCACTTCTTCGAGTGCAGCCAACAAGTTCTTTCCTAGTCCTCAGGTGACCCTCACCTCTTCCATTTGGAGGGGAGCCCTTCAGCTCAGAGAAGGCTGTATCCTTGCAGTTGGGTTTTGTGCCCTAGGGCTTGTACAGATGACGGTGGCACTGAGAGCTTGTCACACCCCCTTCCACGTCATGATTCTTACCTGTGTGTGTCCACAATGAGCGAGAACTACTGAAAATGAAAGTTTTCTTCATTTCTACCTCGCTGCCTCCCTCTCTCTTGATAAGAGAAATTAATTGCTGAAAAACACTGCCTGTGTTCCATTAAGTAGAGGGAAACAGGAGTTCCTCTGTCTTGGCTTCTTTTATTGCCGCTGAAGTTGCATATCCATAACATGCCATCTAAATGTAAATCTGGCAAGAAGAACAAATGCTACTGTAGCCCTTGAGCAACAGCACAGAACTGATCTGCCAACACGCTTTTGAACTGCAAAGCTTTGATCATAATAAACATCACAGAGTTTGAAACCATCGCTTCCTCCTCTCTTTGCCGTGCCACAGACTGTGAGCAGACGTTCGTGTCCCTTGGCAGACAGGACTGGGTCACACCTGCAGGGCTGGGACTTGCACCAGGACCTGGGCCTGGTTCACTCCACCTAGCCAGGTGTGCATGCTGAGTGTGGTTGCCTGGCACTGTGCTGAGGCTGCTCTGGCTGTCTGCTGTCACTCACACTGGACAGGCAAGGACTTAAGCCATTGGCCTCAGCTTCAGGGCTCCGGTCCTCTCTTCTGAAGTGCATTTTGGGCTCTTTGTTGAACAGCTGGGACCTGAGGCGTAGGTGAGGGATGGGCACAGCACAGTCGAGGTTGAGGAAAGTCTGATAAGATGCGAAGCCTGCAGAACTGCTGGAAAACAAGTTAGAATACTGGGTATTATGAAGAAACCCTGTGAAGCTCAGAAGGAGAGCTTGGGTGGGGTAGGCAGGTAGAGGTGGGACATGGAGAAAGGTAGGGATAAACTTGGAGGGACTGTCTGAGAAGTCATGCTGAAAGATGTGAAGCAAGGGAGGGAGATCAGCTCCAGGGAAAGAGGCGTTTGGCCGCCCAGTGCTGAGCTCCCATCACTTCCCAGCACCCCATGAGCTGGCACATCCCAGCCCATCTCCTCATGGTGACTGGGATAGCCTGCAAGACCTTGCAGCCAGGCAGTGCATGAGGCCTGTTCTGGCTCAGCTTTCTTCTCTGTCCCTTTCTCTCTGTTAACGCAGAGATGCTGCACATGCTTTCTCTCTAACCACAACACAGCCTTTCTCCCTGGAACACTCTGTGAGCTCTTCCAGGGGCAGTGGCATGAAGGACGCTTGCCCTACACGATGCTTGCTGTCACCTGAGCAGCTGCTCACCGCTCTGTGGTGCTCCTCGCCAGTCTTGTCTAGATAGTGGCTCCAAGTAGCATCCAGCCCATCTCAATCTTCCTATCCCGGTGCTTCTACAGGTGAGAAGGAAGGAGGCAGGCAGAGGAAAGGAGGGGTTTTGCTGGTGGCTTGAAGATCCAGGCCTAGAATAAAGCTGCAATGCTAATGTTACAGGTGCCTGGTTAAAGCAAAGCAGAGAGTAATTATGCGCATGAAGCATTTATTTTTTTCCATTCATCACAATGCACTTTTTATTTTTGACCTTAGCCTCAAGAATGGTGCCAGACATGTTCTGTGATTTCTCCCCTTTTCCCCTCCAGATGTCCAAATGGATTCTTCGGACAGAGATGTTTGGAGAAACTGCCTTTGCGATTGTACATGCCAGATCCTAAGCAAAGTATGTTTGAAGACAAAAATTGCACCACACTACTTAAAACCTCCTGGGCACAGCGGTGGATGTAGAGTGGTCTAGTCAGGGATGGCTCTTGGTGTCAGCTTTGGGCTAGGGCTTAGGGCTGCAGGTAAGGGCACAGGCTGACAGCAGACAGATAGGAGTTGTGAAAGGGATCGGAAAGGGGCCTCAGTTCGCTCTGCCTGGGTGTCATTTTGCTATCTTGTTTCTTTCTTTCTGGTTTTCTTTCTTTCGGTAGGTGTCCGATCGAATTCACAGGAGACCGGTGTCAGCATTTCGCAATGGTCAGCTTCTCCAGTATGTCTCTTTCTACTTCTCTCTCTCCCTGGTTATTGTAGCTCTGTGTCATGTCCTTAAAGCGGGTTCTTCTGTTCTCCAAGAGCCCTCTTCCAGTCTTGTGCACTCCCAGCTCTGCTTGACCCCTAAGGGGAGCTGTGATCGTTGCCAAGAGGAGAACCAGGGCTCTTGCTATCTACCCATTTGTTAGAATGGGTTCTGCTTTCACTTCTGATTGAATTTAATGTTGCTTGCTCTTTTCATGCAAAACACAAATAAGGCACAAGGTTATTGTGGTGTGCTGTGTGAGAACAGTCTTGTGTGATAAACTGTATCTGCTGGCATTGCTGTCTCAACACAGATTATGTGGTGCAGTGCAAGAGATCTGTATTTTTCCTATGGCTCTTGCAGTTTGGGTGTGTGAGTCTCTCTGTACCAACTGCAGAAAACACAACGAGGGCAGTACTGACATTTTCCCTGTGCTGATGATGTGTTTTTGTTTCCAGAACTTAAACTGAGTGTTAATTGCTGTTCAGATGAGGTTGTAAGAGGATGGCCCCAGGTAGGGCAGAGCATAGGATGCATTGCCTGGAGTATGAAAGGCCGTGCTGGATACTGGCATGGTCTCAGGGCTTCCTCCCCACAGTGCCATGGAGCATATGGACAAAATCTGCTGATTAGGCATCTCCAAGCATATCCATCCTGGACACAGAGATGCTCCCATCTCTCCTTGTGGGCTGGGCAGCCTTGCATGTGGGGCAGTGTCTAACTACAGTGACTTAGCCCTTAACTTCATATGCCGTGAATGTAAGTACCCTACAAGCCTTCCCAGAATTTAGTTCTCAGTTCTCATGTTCTCTCCAGAGATGCTTCACTTGCTCATTTGTTCAGTGCAGATAATTTTTGACAGATCGATATTCAGACTGTGCCCCAGCACCAGTGGGATCCTTGTGTGGGTGAGGTCTGGTCTGAAATGTGATGCAGCGCTGAGCCTGCAGTTACAGCAGCGTGACCTCTGTGTACACCCTGTCTCTGTGCAAGCCATGGGGACCACAACAAATGGTGGTTTTAAAGAGAAGCTTTTTGAAAGGAGCCACAGAAGAGTCTTTAATTAGTGGGAACCAGAGGAGAAAGGCCTCTCCATGATATCTCCTCGATTGTCAGCATTGCCTTCTTACCTCTCCTTAAGAAATCCTGCAGTCCTTGTCCTGAGCTGGCAGTAGCAGGAGTCTCATTAGCACATACTAATAGCTGGCTAGGGCTTGCATTAAGCTCTTCTACAGAGTATGCAGGCAAGACATTAATGGGCTTTGAAGCCCTTGGGACAGCTTGATTTTTTACATTGCCTTTTGTTCCAAATTGGCTTCCAAAGCTGAAGCCTCCATTGATTTTTTTTTTTCAGACTAAAACATCTGAGGGTTTTTGTTGGGTTGTGGGGATTTTTTTTGAGATGACTCACCAAAATTTCTGTTTTGATACTGAACCTAATACAAAAGGGTTTCTTTTCCACTTTGGATCCTGTAGTGTCAGGGACCCCTGCTGCAGACAGCATTGGATGCTCACCTGCTGCATCTGATCTGTACAGCGGTTCATGAGGTGTTGTCCAACACCCTCAGGTGTTATTGCTACCATGCTGCAAGGACAAAGCAGGTGAACATGAGTTTTATGTCAGAAAAGTGCTTTTCAGAACATTTATGGCAGTAGGAAACAGCATTTTTATCCCAGCCTGGAGAATCTGGCTTTTTATGGGAATGAGATTTGTTTAAATTTTATTTATATGTTAGAGGAGCAGTGCCAGCTTTAGAACTGACACATGTACGTTTCCTTATCTCAGTTCTGTTTTAACCACAGGACAGTAAGTTAAAAACAGCTTAACAATCCAGTTTGCCTGTCTGAACTTGGATAAAAATCATCTAAGCTGATTCATATGCGTTTATAGCTGTTTTCACTTTCAGCTCACAGTTGGGTAATATACATAGCAGCTATATTGCAGCAAAGAATGCACCGAACTTGCCATTTTTCCAATTAGGAAAGGCATTTTACTTGAGCCTGGATTGTGTGAGTGCTCAATTTCAACTTCAAACAATAATTAGGGCACAGTAGAAGTTGCTGTTGCTCTATAATTCGCTCTGTTCTTCATCCCATATGGGTTCTGACAGGTCAAAAGCTGAAATGCTTTGAATGAAGTTCAGTCATTTCCATTGGAAATAAAAGAGCTCCGACCCGATTCTTGTTTTGAGAACACTGCCAGCACTTGACAGATACTTAAATAGTAAATAATGACAACTACTCTGGTGTTGTATTAAATACATTTGGAATGTTTTAGGTTTTCAGGCCTAGATGGAAGGCTGCTGCCTCTTTAACATAAACATTAAATAATACATATTCAGTAGGTATATCCCAAATCTGTGACAGAGCCTCTGCAAAGTGAACTATGTTTAGTACACGGTTATGAAACAACGTGGCAGATACTTTGCTGAATTTGGGCTGGAGGAGGAGATGGTTGGCTCCTTAGCAGCATCACGACAATGCTGTGCATCTTCCTTCTGGGTGCAGCTTCCTGCCTCACTAGTTTGAACCCTTATTCACATTTGGAGCAGGAGAAAGAAACATGTCCAGCAGTTCTCATTGTCTGCTTGGAAGTTTGCTTTGGAGGTTTCTTTTCCTCTGATTATCAGAAATTCCTGCTAAATTACTGTAATTACAAAGATGAAAGATGTCTTTAGATTGGTATTCTTGCATGTGACAATTCTCTGTGCTGCTATTGAAATCTCAAGACCAGGCGCCCACTGCCGGACACACTCTGTGCATAATCCCCACTGCTGGAACATGTTCAAGATGGTCTTTTTCCCTGTGCTGTGCTCACACTATTGCTATTTTCTAGCAGATTGGTACAGAGGAACTCAGCTCAAATTGTATTATTGGGCTGACTTGCAGACATCCCACTCTGTCCTGGCATAGCCCTCATTTGGTTCAATAGCATTTACCTTTGGTAGGAATTTGCAGCAGCTGAAGTCAAACGATAATCTCAGTGGTTGGTTCCTGTCTGCTTGTGAGGAGTGCACATTTCATTTCGCTTGCATTGCCATGCAAATATACAGGGAAATGTGTGGAGATGCTAAAGGAAAAAAAGAAAAAAGAAGTATGAGAGAGCAGCTACTTACCAGCAAAAATGGATGCATTGTGCAAACAGACAGCATCGACCTTGCCCAGCAAGGAGGCATTTCTGGGCAGAGCTGTGGTACCCGACTGTGCCAGCTCTCACAGCCTGCCTTTATACTAAGCCTGTGTCATTTTCTGTCTCCCTGATTATCTGCTTCAGCAGGACTCATACCTGGAGTTCTAAGCAGACACATTTATTTTGTGCAGCAGTGGTTTAAGCACACATAGACAGCAGATCACCAGCAACCAGGGGATGGGCAGTGACCTGCTAAGTTGCACCAGCACGGATGTAGATGTTTGAGGTGCTGACACTTAGTATCACACGTCTAGTAAGTGTGGGCAAAGACTTACAGGGAAACTCCAAAGGCTTGTCCTGTTTATTGTAGGTCAGCTCTATTGCAGTATGACAGATGGCTTTGACACATTGATAGAAACAGAAAACCCAGCAGAAGATACAATAGAAGAGGAACGTCAAAGAAAATAGTTGCACATTCACTGAGATTCAAAAAGGTGAAAGGTACATACCTGAGAAGAAAATAATTGCCCTGACGCTGCCTGGAGTTTGCTTAGATCCCTTACACTTCTATGAAATCCCATTATTTTTATAGTGAGCTTTCAGACATCTTTGTTAGAGGTTTGAATCTAAATCTGTGCTCTGGGCTACCTTTCTGGTGTACCTTTATATACCTGCTGGCACTCAGGTGTGTGGATGTAGCTAATTTAGCAGCAGTGCTGGCATCAGGATGAGAGTCCCATCATTCAGAAGAGCTGAGAGTGGTGAGCACAGTCTCATAGGTTTAGCTGTCAGAGGTATTTCCCAGAGCCTTGAGTGCAGGATGAGCTGCATAAGAGATCACACGTATCTTTGTGTGGCTGTCCTTGCAGTAGCAAAAACGAAATTTCACATCATGCTGTTGAACCACAGCCTGAGTGAATCCATATCAATAGCAACCAGGAGCTGTTTTGCAACTTCAGGGGTTGCAAAATCTATTCTGAGATTAACAGCTCTGAGCTTGGGACCAGAATTCTGCTTTGAGATGTGACTGTCCAGCATCTGCTGACACCAGAGCAGTGCCTGAAGCCTGTGGGCATTCCATGCAAGGGGATTCTTTCCTTGGGCAGTAGCTGGGTTTGCATGAAGTGTGATTTCCCTGTACTGGGACACCCATAAAAATTGGTCCTCTCTGGCCTCACTTTTATTTTAGAGGACCGTGGGACAGTACAGAAATACAGCTGTTTGCCCCTGGACCATTTTTAAACAACCAGGTTTATGCATCCTTTCCCATTTCTTTCTTGCTGGTGTTGTTCAGCACACAGCTTTCCTGAAAGAAAAAGCGAGCAATGTTGGAGAGTTCTCACACTTGCAGCACACTTGCTTAGTAAAACCTTTTGATCTGCTTAGAATCCCTTCTTTTTTACTTCTCTTTCTTTGCAGTCTCACCTCCTGGGGTCGTGGTCTTTGCCTTTGCAGTCAGATCTTCATCTCTGCTCGCCCACGTGGGTGAAAAGTTCAGTAACACCACAAAAAAGGTCAGGAAGTCTTTCTTAATGTGAGACTTTCTAGTGCATTCTGGAGACTCACCCAACTGACCACGCTCTCCTGGGCCCGGCTTCATGGGCACAACTGTATCCTGCAGCAATTTCCAGAAGATAGCAGCTTGTCTGAAGTCACCCTTTCATTTAAGAATTGTGCTTTGTTTTTAAAGTGGTGCTGACAACAGACTTTCACAGCTGCCTGTTGTAAGTCAGACCAAGAGCTGGTTTAGCTTTGTCTCCTACTAGAAGCTTTTCAGCTTTATGAAACCCTGCTGATGTTTACTAGTGAATTACCAGGCCTTGGGCTGGCTGGTTGTAAAGGTCTTGTAAAACACATTGGCGGCTGTTTTATTTCTGAAGGAGCAGAGATACTGACAGTTAAACGCTGTTAGTTCCAGCGCTTCTCCTAAGTCTTCACATTTGGATCTGCATCTTGCAGACTACCTTGTCACATCTGCTTGCAGAGGCCACTGATAGGAAAGTCATCCTGAGCGCTCAGCTTTATGTGTCTCCAAGGGCTCCCTAATGGAGCCATCAGAACTTAGTGTACCTCCTGATCAGTTTTCTGTGTGTCAGGACATTCATTAACAGGCATCACAGATTCCTTCCAAGAACAGTTGGCAAAAATGGGCATTTCCCAGATGAGAATCACTGCATGTTCTTAACCACGCACTGCATTGTCTCTGGGTATGATCTGTGTAATGATCTCAGCAGCACAATTTCTGTGCTATCAGAAAATACTTCCTGCAGATCAGACATCTGAGTCTTCCCATCAGTTGTTCTTTATAAGGAAGTTATTTTCATAGAGCACTTCCAGCCAGAAAACCAGAAGCTGTTTCTACTTGCAGTGTCTGGGTCAGGCTGTCTTCTCCCCACTGTCAGCTTTGTAAGTTTCTCAGCTCCAAGGAGGTTCCCTGACTGGAAGCACAGTCTTGTGGATGAACACCCTGCTCTGCACTCTTCTGGGACTAATGGAAGGTCTAGACCTGAATTTCAGCTTCTCTCTTTGTTCAGCAGCAGTTTTGTACCTGCTGATTGCAGTATGGGAATGATAATCAGGAGATCACTTTCTTCTTTTTTTAACCTACTTTTCTGTTTCCTACTCAACCTCACACTTATCTGAACCCTAAAACAATATGAAGCAATATTTCTAATTCCACAAACGTTCTGCAGCTTTCCTTTAATATCATGATAGCTTCTGACCACTTAATTACAGTGTAATTACTACGCTGTGGTGTGGCTGGCTAACAACAAGGTGTTTGTGGTTTATCATAACAGGATTATTCCTCTCCCCTGGACTGCAGTACAGGTTACCCTTCGGGATCTCCTAAATTTAATTACTAGCTAATCCACAGAAGCTTGTCAGTACACTGCTGTTACGTATCTGGACTCTTGAGGCCAACCAGTCATTTTTATTCATACAGTACTAAACTAAATAGCTGTGCTGTTTATGGAAGGTGCATAGAGTACTCAGATTGCTCATGCAATGCCCAGACCTTAAGTCATGTGCAGTGTTCTTGGTTCCCAGCATCGTGGGACTGCCCCCATATGTACCCCGGAGGAAGCCTAGGCCAGGGTGCAGCAAACAGTGAGCATGTGGAGGTGGTTTGATGGTAGGACTTGATGATCTTGGGATGGAATGACATGTATAATAGCTAGAGATCTTAACCCAATTCTTAAGCAACCAGAAGTCCATGTAGACACTGGTCTAATTTTCACAGCCATTTGCTAAATCATTTATCTTTCTTAATCATCCCATAAATCTGCAATTCAGTGACACCCATCTTGTCTTGAATTCTTACTCATATAAAGATATTTTATTTTAGAAGTTTTTGTCTGTTGATCTTTTGAAGGAGATGAAACACTCTAGAACAGAACATAATCAGAAAGTCTCCATGAATCAAGTAGGTCTTCTGCCCAAGAAGAAAAAATGAATAAGTCCATAAAGTGCTTGTCCTACTTAAAGCACCTAATTGCTTTCTGTCCAGTTCAGCTGAATTCTATTCCCTGGAGGAATCCAGTTTGAGATCCGTGCATCACCTGGATGTTCATTAAGCTCTGCATAGAACAGCTGAGTGGCACCAATCTGGGATGGGATCCAACCTTCATCTCACACAGATGTGCTGGAGCTGAAATGAAAAGCATGAAAATGAAACATTTTTGTCATCTTTCATGTATTCTCCCTTTATCCCATCCTCAGCTCTCCCATGCTTGCTGCTTTTCTCTGGTGATGGCCTTCTCTCATATTTACAGTGGTCTGGTGCTAGAATATTTCCAGACTATGAGTCTGGTCTCCTTTGGGATCAACACAGAAGAGCCTGGTGTAGTTTATAGGTACAAGGAATAGCACAAATACTTCAAAGTAATGCATTTAAGAGGCCACTAGATACTCTTTCCTTCACACTGACGGCTGCTTGAGGAAGAATGGATTCTATCTCAAGCTCAGCATTTCCAGAAAGGTTCAACAGGTGTAAGTGTGACATGATTTTTCAATAAACTTGTCCTTGTTCCAAATGCTTTGGGAAATCTCAGGTGAGGGTGCTCAGTCCCAGCTGCTTGTCACGGCCTTGGAGCTTGTTTGGAGTTCAGATAAAAGGTCGATGATATGAGAAAAATAATACATGGAGCTGAGTGCTGCTTCACAGTAATTGATTTGTGTGCTAGCCTCTGGCTATATTGATTCCACTGGAGCTTGTCCTACGGGCTTTGGAGTTCTAGCATGCATTAGTCTGTCTGCAGAGGTGGGATCCATTTGATTGTAGCTATCCCAGGGGCAGCTCCCAAGCCTGGAATGCAGTACAGTTCCCCACTGCCACCAT
This sequence comes from Coturnix japonica, assembly GCF_054131305.1. Taxonomy (NCBI): domain Eukaryota; kingdom Metazoa; phylum Chordata; class Aves; order Galliformes; family Phasianidae; genus Coturnix; species Coturnix japonica. Next base: position 14,303,037 of record NC_140680.1, on the reverse strand, counting down.
CTCTACAAGCATGGAGTGGTTTACCTTCTGGAGAAGCCCAAATTCCAGAGAACTCTTGCAGTGTTTCCTCTTGCAGTGCCCTTCCTCCTTCGTTGTCCCAGCAGAAGGCCTGATGTGCCTCAGGGCCAGCTTGAGAGGAGCTCCTGAGCAGGGAAAGGAGCGAGTGGCTCCCTTTTGGGTGATACAGAAGCAATGCCTGTAGCTGCAACAGGCTGACACATGACCTTACTTGTAATGTCTCGTGCTGGAACTGCTTTTTTTGCACAGTTTTATTACTATGTTCGTTAGTTGTAACAGAGGAGCAGCTTAGAAAAAATGATATGATGGAAATTTCAGTAGCACCCAATATGGCCCCAGTAATTCCTTTGCTTTTGAAGCAAGTTGACTTCTTATCCATGGGAATTTTCTGCTGGAAGTCTGGCAGCACAGCCTTGTCAATTCACAGATCAGAAGAGAGGCTGAGTTTTTACAAGTCCACTGTCTGTCTGAACAGCGGCATCTAAGCAGCACTGAGGAACAGTCAGGAAATGGGAGACTGAGGAACTCTGAAGCACTGAGTAGCTGAATACTTCAGATGCAGGAGCACAAGCGGATTCAAAGCCACTGTTAGGTTTGCAGGTAGAAGCAGGTGTGTGCATTCCAGCTGCTGCAGAGCTGCATGGATTCTGGGCTGCCCAGGGAACCTGTAGCTCAGATCTGGCCAGTGAGCTGGCTGCATCTGCTCTGTGGGACCAGGGAGCCCTAAGAACCTGCAGTTCTGGAGTGAGGGTGCACCAGGGGAAGGCTCGAGTTCTGTTTGCACAGATATTCCTAAATTAACAAAAAAGCCCCATGAGAATGTTCTCAATTGCATCCATTTGTAGCTGTAGACATTAGAGCAAGTCTAACAGGAATGTTAGATGTTTAGGAAGTATATATACTGCCATAGAGTACAGCAACCATAGAGATATTGGGATGAAATTTAATGTATCTCTATATGCAGTTGTTACAGTGTCAGGTAAAACAGGTCACATGAAGGTAGCCTGCCCTAGAAAGATGTCAAGGTTGGAGGTGATACCTGGAAGGAATAGGACAGATGTGGCCTGTCCAGTTCTCTGCTTCCCACCACAGTGTCCGTGCTGCTGGAACTGCAGGACATGGCTGTGAAATGCATGGCAGAATTTCCCATTCGTCCTGCACAAATGTGAGATGTGAAGCAGAGATCAGCCTGGTTTTGTGGCCCTTAAACTACACCAAATTTTATAAATTAATCAACCTCCCCTCAAAAGAAAAACAGCAACAAAAAACCAACTGCCCAACCAAAAAATATCTGCACTGATTTGTAGGGAACCTGCTTTACCATGAAGTGTTTACATGTTCTGTGATGATCGGTGCTAATTTCCCTCCCACACACTCAAGTTTAGAGCAGCACTTAAATAGAAATCCAGTCTTTATGTGCAGCAAACAGCAATTCGTGTGGGAGATGGAACAAATCAATCTGGACATCTCTGAGCTGGGAATGGTCTTGTGCTTGTGCTGGTTTGGAACAGAAGAGCTCACTTTTATTTGCAATGATGGGTATGGAGAGATGTAATATTTCTGGGGAAAAAGCTGCCTTTGGCTGAGGCCAATAGTGGGAAACAACGAAATTCCAGAATGAATTTTTTTTTCAGCAAACAAACAAACAAAACCAAAACCAAAAGAAAGCTGCCTGTTCTGGACAGTGCTGGTCATTGGGCAAATCCTGCTGTGCGTAGCAGCGTCCCTGCAAGGTGAACTGCAATCCTAATTGCAATGAATTTGAATCTGAAAGCAGATGCTCCAGTTTGTGCCTTCTCCTTCTCTTTCTCTTTTTTTGTTTGCATGCTTGTTGTTTCTGAAAATGCAGAACCACAGCAGAAGGGAGACTTGGGAGATCGCAGACTTGAGGGAAACTTGCAGTGCAATTTGCACTCTTAGATCTGCAAGGGATTCATTACCTCTGCCCAGGCAACTGATCACTTGCAGTATCAGTGGTACAGCTGCAAATCCGTGCTGCTAAGGACGGTACTTGCAGGACGTACATGCCGGCAGGTCAGCGGGCCATGCTGCCGGATGACACTGTGCATCCGAGAGCAGACCTGAGGTCATGGGCAGGAGAGCTGTGCTTGCAGGCCCCGTGCAAGTGCCTGCACGTGTCTGCTGAGCGCGCTGCTGTGTGCACAGCCCCAGGCAGAGGGGCACATGCTGCGTGTAGAAAGCGAATGAATGGTTCCTGAGGTTGACATGGTCGCGATGTGTTTTGGCCTGTCTGGAGTCAGTTGTTGTTTCAGAACAAGTGTACCTTTGCTTTTTTTTTCCTTCCTAACCTGTAAATTCCACATCGGGTACTAACAAACATGGCTCATCTCAAAAGAATTCATAATTAACTAAAAGAATTCATAATTAACTCCAACTGCAATTTGTTTGGGTCTTCCTTTACGTAAGATATGAGCTCTGGTGGGAATTTGAAATGCTCTGAAGCATACACTGTGTTCTGTGTGACTGCTGCTGAGCCTACAGAGACGCTAACCTGCTGTAACTGCACGGTGTGTGTTTGTATGAGAGATCTCTGACAGACCTGTTTTTCTCTTTCTCTTCCTTGTCTTCTTTCTGCATTGGCAGAGCATCTTGGATTTGAATTAAAGGGTATGGAACAACCATTCATTTATTAATCAGAAGCCATTAAGAGCTGCCCGCATTATATTTATGGCTTTAATGGGATGATTAAAAAATCAGCTGTTCTGTTCTTTTCCCTGGCACCGAGACAGAAGTTTGGATTAAAAACCAAAACAAAGCAAAAACGCAAAGTCAAAATGTGAAATGATAAGAACACAGGTGTATTTTTAGCAGCACTTTTTTCTTTGTTTCAAGCAGCAGCTGGTGCGTGTGGAGTGACTGGGGTGTTCCAATCGCCATAGTCTCCTCATTGAACATGCTTTTGTGTGTTTAACCAAAAGGCAGGAGTTTGTGTCAGTCCTAAGGGCTGCCAGCAGGCACCACCTGGGGATGGACGGGGAAGGGAAGTTTTAGGAGGTTTTAGGGCTTTTACAGCGCTGCCATTCTCAGTGCGCTGACATTCACTGGGTCCTATGAAGGTGCCAGGAGGGGTTTTGCCATTCCTCCTCCCAAAGGCTGTCTGCTGCTATCTCCTCTTGATAGGAAGAAACTGACCCATGGAATGTGATGTGAGCTGAGCTGCTCTGGAAGACACTGAGCCCGGGGAAGTCAGTGTGATTCTGAGCTGGTGGCAAGCTAAGGTGTGGAAAAACACTGGCTTACAGCCTCTTGGAAACAGGCGACTGCCTGCTCCTGCCCAATTGCTCACTGTCATAGTATTTTTCCTCCTTTCTCCTCAATCTGTTCTCAGACGTATCAAATCTCTCTGGTGTAAGCACCTGGGAAATAGATCCCTGGCTCAAGTTTCCCTGAGTGCAGGAGGGGTTGCTTACTGAGAGCAGAGAGGTTTGTCTTTATCACTTAGCTTAAAAAAAATGGGCCAGCAATGTCATCTGGAGCAAATCTTCTCCTGAAGATAATTCAATTCAATTTGCTAGAGACACGGGGACACCGATATTTCACTTTTGGTTGCTAAATTGTCTTCCTGGGCCCTGAGGCAGAGGGCCATGCACCAGCTGAAGCTGGAGAGGTTGGTCTCTGCTGGTTTTTGCATGCCTTTCCCCCAGGGCTCGTGTGTATCCCCAGCAGCTTGTTCCTGCTGCAGAGAATGAATGCATTTTGTGGTCAGGTGTTTCAGAGAAAGTGGTGCTGCTAATACTAATACACTTAAACAAACGTTAAAATGAAGGATTTTTGACATCCCTTTTTTGTTGACTTTTGTCCTTCTCCTCATCCATTCTCAATGTCATCACAGAACCGCACACATCCCGTTCCCAGTCTGCAGTCGTCTCTTCTGTGCCATTCGTCTTTCACTTTCATGCGTTGCTGTGACACCCATGGCTGGACTGTGATTCTGTCGACATTGTGTGACACCACGTGGTTTGTTCGTAGTGTTTGCTGCTGTAGAGTGACAGTGCTGCTGATGAGGATGTGGCATTTTAGAGCACACAGACACAAATGGACAAGTCCTGCTCCAGGATCTTACCTTCTCAAACAGAACTGCAGAATGCATTCTCCTACTTATTTTCTTTGACTTTATGCAGTAGGAAGATACTGTTTTACCAAGCATCAGCTGTAATGAGATGCCAGGAGTCGAACTAGATTACTGACAGCAGGTCGTTTAACTTTTCATTTTTGTGGTAGTGATGCTCAGCCTCCGACTTCACTGCTTCACACAGCAGAGCTGTCAGCTGAGAGCGCCTGAGTCTGCATTGCTGACGGACTGAATTATTCCCCCTACAGTGCAGGTGGGAGTCCAGGAGAGCCAGACACGCAGAGTCCTGTACCCACTTGACTGCCTGAGCAGAGGCCAGTGTTTGAGCCTTGGATGAAAAATGTTGTGTAGCTAATAGGCTAAAACACTGCACGGTTTTGATGGCTTTGCTCTCTCTGTCCCTCGCCCTTCCCTAATTCAAACAGAAGGATTTAAACTTGTAAAAAAAAAAGGCTTTGTAGCAAGAAATGTAGCTGGTAAAGAAGCTCTGAGAACAATTGGCTCCATGGATTGATCTGTGGTGAAAAATGTCCTTCTTCCCACCCTGTTTGTGGTAATTGGTGAAGATATAACGCTGGGTAGCAGCTAAATTCCTGCCCAGTGCCATCTGTACCCAGGACATGACCCTGTCTGGGTCTGATGCTGATAAAATCTCTGAGACTCCTGTCTGAAGGAAATGGCTGTACAGCTGTAAGCCAGGTCCCAGAGCTGTGCGAGAGCAAGAAAACTTGTCTGCCATGGTTGCTGATGTCTGGAGTAGGATAACTGTATCCATAGCTGTAATTGGTTACTGTATTATAATTACTCCATTTCCTTTTCTTTGTCTAATGTGCTATCACCTTTCCATCTTCGTTCTGCTTTTGACTGCTTTAGGATGTCCCTTCCAGCACCTGCATGCTTCAGGGCCTGTTGCTCGGTGGTTCCAGTGCACTGCCGAACTCCAGGGCATGCAGCGGCTGCAAGGAAAAGGCATTCAGAGTCCGTCAGAGCAGAGAGCTGTGAGGAGAGCATCACAGGGCTGTTTGGTATGTGATGGTTGGGGGTGCTCAAGGGCTTCCTTCTTAGGCTACCAAGTTACCGAGAAAAGGGGATCTGCAAAGAAGGGAAAGGAAACTCATGCGGCTCTCTGAGATTAGTCACCAAGTTATGCTGTGGGAGAAGAAGAGAAAGCCAGAAGCGTGTCTGAGTGCAGAGAGCAAAGGTTGAGTTACAGAGAGACAAAAGGATAGAGGAGCTCTTGAGGGGTGAGCAAGGCTGGGCCGGCTGGCCTCAGGTTTGGGCAGCAGGTTGGTAGCAGGTGTGGCTGAGCCCTACTCTCCATTTCACCCTCATGTAGAGCTGGTTCCTGTGCAGCCAGGCGTGTTGTGATGCTGGAGCCTGATTGCAACTGATTTCTTTCTCTCCATTTGCAGAGGCAGAGGAGCTCTACCAGAAAAGAGTTTTAACCATCACAGGAATCTGTGTTGCCTTGCTTGTGGTGGGCATCGTCTGTGTGGTAGCTTACTGTAAAACCAAGTGAGTATGTATGGATAACAAACAGTAATCAGTGAGAGATTACTGAGTGGCAGTGATTGCGTATCACGCTTTCATGGCATTCACCCAAATGCTGTTTAAGGAGATGCTGTGCTGTGGTATTCCCAGCAAGGTTTCTGAAGAGGGCAGATGAAGCCATCAACCACCCTGTCTGAGCAGGAAGTTTCCCATTTCTTTACCCCCTGAATCAATGTGATGTATCCAAACCAGGTGATGGCATGTGGCTGGGAGAAGCTGTTCTCTGAATCAGCAGCTTGCTGACAGCAGAAGCACAGTGTGCTAATGGCCAGGAGCTATGGGTGCAATTGTTTACAGTTTTGGAACTTCCAAAGCAATAGTGATTGAGCGAGAGGCTCGGGGACCTCCTTCATGGCCAGTGTCCCCTGACTGGACAGCAGCTTTCTCCCCACGTGCACCTCACCTGCATTTGGAATGTCCATCTATTACCCAGGATGCAGGAAACCTTGTGAAGTTGATGTCCTCCTTGGGACACAGGGAGGGTTTCCTGTATTGTGCTTAATGCAGGATAAGCCAGCACTGGTTCCCCTTTCTCTTCTCCCCACTTCTCTCCTCTGAGCCCAGCCCCATTCTTCCCCTGCCTCCTCTGCACTGTCCTTGGCCTTGTCTTGCAAAAGAAGACCATGGACCCAACTGTGTGAATTGCCTATAGCAGAAAACATTCACACTTCTTTGGAAAAGCAGCATAAGTAGCTGATGTTGAATGTCTTGCTTCCTCCTGTTCACAGCTTTCCACAAACACCATTGAAACATGAAATGTGTCTGAGAGATGAATGGAAACCTGGTTGTTCTTCCTTTATCACCTGCTTCCTCCAGAGACACTTGGGCCCCATGAGAGAAATCCTCCTAATATACTTTTTTCCTTTCCTTTTTAAAGGAAGCAAAGAAAACAGATGCATAATCATTTACGACAGAATATGTGTCATGCGCATCAGAACAGGAGCCTTGCGAATGGGCCGAGCCATCCACGTTTGGATCCAGAGGAAATCCAAATGGCTGATGTAAGATCTTTTATAAGACCCTGTGTTTTATTGAGTGCTCATTGTCTGTCAGGGGTTTGATGTGGATTTGCATGCTTGCACCTGCCTGTGCATGAGGAACAAAACACAAGCTGAACAAAAGGATGAGATTCTGCATAGAAGCAGTTCCCGAAACAAAATCTAGAGGGAATTGTTACTTTACTTTGACACACTGAACATGAGGTGAGGGCACTCAAGACAGGTTTGTTTAGATAAATGTGATCCTGGTATCCTCCCTAGAAGACATTCCCAATGTTTCCTGCTTATTAAGCTGTCCTGTCGAGCTTCATTTCACGGCATGACAAATAGGGTTAGCACAGCAGGGGTTCAGCCACCACCATCACTGTCATCTATTGTGGTGACCCAATCAGCTCCATGTCTGTTCACCTGCCTGGCCCAGCTGCTCCTGTGCAAGGTGGGACAACCCAGGGGAGTGGCAGTGTCACACTATTGAACTTCCCTTAGTGTTTCCTATGTGCCACACACAGGGGCAGTGATCACTGATAGAAAGCATGAAGATTAACCACTGTCGGGGATGGAGCATCCACAGCTTCTCTGGCAGTGTGTGCCAGGCCTCACCACTTCTGAGTAAAGAACATCTTTACATGTTTAAGCTGAATCTCCCCTGTCAGTTACAAATCATTACCCCTATCACTACATGCCCTTGTAGAATCAGCATCCTGAATGAGGTGCACACTCTCCTGGATCACCCTTGTGATGCTGAAAGGTAGTTAAGTGGATAGTTGGCCATGAAGGAGACGGGAAAGGAAAATGTGAAGAATCACAGCCATCTGAATCTGAAATACTGTCTCCCCCAGAGGCTTAGTCTCTCTGTGAAAAGCATGGCTGACCCTGCTTACCATTAGGTGAAGGGATATTTCATCATAAGTATTTGTATTACTCTTGATATGTCAGTAGGACTCGTGTCTATGACAGATTGTGTGCAGTTGCCTTGTTGCTGGTACTCTGTTGGGTGTATAACCTGCAAGCAGATGGATTTCTTCTCAGTAGCATCAGCTATGTGTGCTCCACAGCAATGTGAGGATCCCCTTGGCTCTTTGTAACCCTCTGTAGTCCCTGTATCGTAGCTCCTTTCCAGTGCTCAAAGTGCAGAGGCAGAGGGGGGTCACTGCATGGCATTTTCCAGTCTCCTTGTTGCCTCCCGTTGGTTGTGGAGCTGCCAAATTCACTCGGTCCTCTTTGATTTCTCCAGAATTGATCCAGCCGGCAGCTTTTGGCTGTGGCGGTGCTGGCAAGCTGCTGGCTGATCCATGTGGTTCTTTGTATCTTACAGTATATTTCTAAGAATGTTTCTGCCACCGAACATGTGATCCGGAGGGAAACGGAGACAACTTTTTCAGGAAGTCACTCCTGCTCACCGTCACATCACTGCTCCACCGCCACTCCAACATCCAGCCAGAGGTGATGTCTGCCATTCACACTGAACTTGCCTTAGGATGCTGTGAGATTCAAAGCCAGTAAAGGGGTTTCCTTTCACCTTTCTCTCTGATTTTACTTGATGTTTGGCATCACACCATCGTACAGGCCGTGCCAACGCTTGCAGATCAGGTTGTGTTGCTGGCACAACCAGTCAGTGAGCGGTGTGGAAAGGTGGGAAATCGTCCCCTTGGTGAGCAGATGGTGTCTTTTCCAGGCTTTGTTTGTATTTTTACACTTCAACCCAAGCCTTGCTGGATGTGTGCAGGCTTGAGCAAGGTGGACAGGGGCTCCTCTTCCTGCAGAGCTGCACTTTGATGGCGTTCCAGTCTGACTTCAAACTCCTCAGACCCCAGGGCCATCTCTGGGCACATCTGAAGGTGCAAAGTGGTGTCTGAAGGACAGCGTTAATACATGCCAGGTGTGGGAAGCACCTACCTGGTGTAGCCTCTGGCCCTGGCTATCTGCCATATAATTTTCCTGAGTCAAGTGCAGCAAGCAGGTGTTTCTTGAAGTCATGCCAGAGGCAAAGTACTGGCAGAATCAGGTTCCATTTTACTCGATCAGCGCCTCTAATGAGGATGATTTTTGAAGTTATAAATTAATGTCATGGTTGCAACCGAGCATGTGCCCAAAGCCATCAATAATTAACACGTTCTTGGGAAGTTTTAATGAGGCCACTGTAAAACCCCACGCCAACCCCTGCCAGCACAGCCCCATCTGGCGCCATCTGAGAGCTCAGAGCTGCTGTTCCGGTGTGTTGGTGTTTGTGCCACAGGAGAGCAGTCAGCCTGGTGGTGGTGGTGTGGGTGCAGGACTCCGTGCTCTCCCATTGTGTGTGTCTGGGATGTCATCTCTGCACCAAGCCAAGGGCAGGGATACCTCCAAGTGCTGCCTGACAGTACCCGACACAGTGTAGCTTTTGTGTAGCTCCTTGAACACATGTTACTGCCAATGCCTTTTATAAATGAATGGCAGTGCTTTTCTGTGTCACAATGTAATTCTGAGCCTTTTCTTCTGACTGTTCTGGTAGCACTTCAGAAGGGGCAGTTTCTTGGCAGTGTGCGCAGTGACAATTCTGAAGGTCCTCTGCAGACTTGTTTTGGCATGGCCAGTGCATTGCTCTGCACCAAAATAAAGCAGAATTGCCCAGGCCACCCTGCAGAGGCTGCCCCACCCTGTCCCCAGCTGTCAGGAGGTGCTGCACTAAATACCCCGTGTGTGCTGGGCTGCCTTCCTTTATCCTCTAATCATACCTCCGAGAAACAGCAAGGAAAGGCATATCGAAATTGGGCCTCCCTTGACCAATGCATTCCAGTGAGAGAAAGGAAGGAGCCATCAGTTCAGGGTGCGACCTGTGGCTGCGTGCAGCTTTCTGGAGGAGGCGTTGGCAGGGACTCTGTGCTCACTGTCCCTGTGGGCTTTGATCCACAGACATGAAAGCCACACCTGGAGCCTGGAGCGGACAGAGAGCCTGACTTCTGATTCCCAGTCCGGGATCATGCTGTCCTCGGTGGGAACCAGCAAATGCAACAGCCCTGCGTGTGTGGAGGCGCGTGCCCGCCGCGGGGCTGCCTTCTGCATCGAGGACTCGCGGCGGCCGACGACACAGTACCGCGACTCGGTGGACTCACTGCGGGACTCACCGCACAGCGAGAGGTCAGACCCCCCACAGCCCTGACCCTCTGTGCCAGGCACAAACCTCCACCCAGGCCTGGCACATCGCTGCCGTGCTTTGCACCGTGCCAGAGGTGCCTGCTAACCAGGAGGCCACGTGGGTTTGGTTCACAGGTTTGGGAGCCGCTGAGAATATCTTGCTACAGCTGGTGAATTAAAACTGGCTGAGCTGCTGGGTGGTGAGCACAGCCCAGGCCCTGGAAAAGGGGAGGGAGATAGCTGGGACACAGCTCAAGTGTCAGTCCATTCAGATAGCCTGCATGGGCAGCTCAGACTTCACGATACATGAGAAGGGACAGGTAAACCCAGACAGGGCATGGGATCAGGCTGAAATGAGTGGAGACAACACACTGGTTCTAGTGAGTGAAAAACAAAAATGTTGCTTAGAAGGGGGTGATGCCAAAGGAAATTCTGTACTGAGAGGGGCCAGACCACTGAGCCAGCACGGCTGATGTCAGTAGAGCAGGTGAAGGCTTGTAGAGGCCTTTTGGTATGGAAGATTTCTCTGCAGCGTTAGATGAAGCGGTACCCGGAGTGGAGCATGAGAGGACATCTGGGGGCCCTTCCCTGGGCAAGCGTGACAGCTGCAGAGGGAGGCAGGAGGCAGCTGGCGGGCAGCCGTATGGGATGGGAATTGTGATGTCCTGGGTAAGGCTCGGTCCTGACGGCCTTGGTGGGCGGTTCCCGAGCCCCCTCTGGGCTGTGGCTGCTCAGTGTCCGAACGGAGCTGTTCCTTTTTCAGGTACGTGTCGGCCCTGACCACACCAGCTCGCCTGTCGCCTGTCGACTTCCACTACTCGATGGCGGCTCAGGTGCCCACGTTCGAGATCACCTCCCCCAACTCGGCGCACGCCGTGTCCCTGCCGCCAGCAGCGCCCATCAGCTTCCGCGTGGAGGAGCAGCAGCCGCTGCTGCGGCGGTACCAGCTGCCCTTCCAGGACACGCAGCGCTACGACAGCTACTACCAAAGGAAGACCTACCTGAACGACAGCATGGGGAGCCTGCCCTCCAGCCCCTTCCGCATCACGGAGGATGACGAATACGAGACGACGCAGGAGTACGTCACAGCGCTAGAGCAGCCAAAGAAAACAGCCAGCAGCAACAGGCGGTGGAAAAAGTCCAAACTGAACGGGCACGTCCCCCACAGAGCCAGAGCTGTCCGGGACTCCTTCTCCTTCAGCAGCGCCTCTTACAGCGAGTCTGACGAGGAGCTGGTGGCCGAGAGCACGCCCTTCCTAAGCACTCAGAACAATGAGGCGACAAACACAGAGTCGCCGCCGCTCCACCGGCCGGGCGACAGCCGGACTCAGCACCCCTACAGCCGGCACAGCGCCCACGGGGGCAGCGGGCGCAGCAGCCTGGCGCACACGACGCCCAAACGGGAGCCCGACCCCCTGTAGGCGCCCGGCAGACGGGCAGGGGGCGGCGGAGGGAGGTGGAAAACAGGAGACAAAAAGAAATATTTTTATTTTATATAAAAGAGAAAAAAAAATATAACAAATAAAATGTTTTATTTTCATTTTAGCAAAGTTGTCTTATAATAGCTAACGGCAATGACTTTTTTATAGGGAATCTCTATTTATATGTAATGTCTTGATTTACAGCTTCCGAGAAAAAAAAAAAAAGAAAAAAAAGTTTAAAAAAAAAAAAAAAGAAGAAACAAAAACGAACAATAAAGTTAAAAAAACAAACAAAAAAGGTGGGCCAATTTTTGACTACTTAACAATAGAAACTGAAACTATCGTGGTGCCTTTTGCTGTACGCCAGTGCTGGGATTCATGCCGAGGATTCTGTTTCGGTAGCATTTTTAAGATCACAGATTTTTGTTTGGGAGACGGCCTGTCACAAAGGTGCTCTTCCGTCAGAAGAAAACAGCCTTGCCACTCTGCCCCGTGCCCTGCTATTAACGATCTTGTTCCTTAAGGTATTGGTTAACACTCACCGGGGACACGAGTGGGAGCTCTTCCGTTATCGTGTCTGATGGGGATCCGTCTTGCCCTTTGAAATACTTGTATTTCTGCTTAAATCAGGAGAAAAAGAAATCCAACAGCACCATCCCGAAATGCAGAAACGATGTTTCTTTTGCCGCACAGGTAGGAAGAGAGAAAGAAGCCGTGCAGCAGCAGCAGCCCTTAACACAGAGCTCTCAACCTTTGGCCGTTTGCTGTGGGTCCGAAGTTGGGTTGGCACAGGTTGGAAGTGCAATACGTGAGACATCTGTGCGAGATGCAGCCCCGTTCATACGGCTCAGTGTGGCTCTTGCAGCCTGCCCTGGTGGATGGGTGGCAGTGCTCGGCAGTCCCGGTGCCTCCCATGCTGGCTGCAGTGTCTGCATGGCCTCGGTGCTGCGGTGGCTGCAGCGCTGTGCAGGCTGCAGTCGCTCCATGCACCATCCCTGAAGCCACACCTGGCAGCTGCTGGCCGTGCTGCCCTGGTGCCCGGCTCTGGGCCTGCTGCAGACCCTCAGAAGGGCAGTGGGCCCCCAGGGGGGGTCAGCCCAGCAAGTGGGTTCCTCTGTACTGCCGTGCTGCATGTTGTAAAGGCAGTTGTTACCTTAATATCTTGATGTCACTGATAGACGTCGTGTTTCTGGACCTGGAGCAGCTCTGTCCATTGGCTCTGTGGCTCAAAGAGACAGTCCCGTGTGTCCGGGCGGCAGAGCATCCCCGTGGAAGTGCCCCTCTGTCCTCAGTTCTCTGCAGCAAACCTGTTTACATTGTAGCCTGACTTTTTTCTTTTTATATTTTTACTTCTGCATGTCCTTTGCATTTCAGATACTGTAGATTGGATGCATGGTGAAGCTGTGACTGAGAAGATAATACAACAACTGACAGTGTATTTCATTTAACTTTTAGCAATAAAGTAACTAAACCCTCTATTCCTCACCCATGATGGGGTCAGATAGAAAACTCTGCTAATTTGTCATAAGATGATTGTCAAAAGTTTGCTCTGGATTGTCTGAATGTCAGAACTCTCGACTGTTTAACACTTGAACATTTTTTTATATTATAAATAAAATGAGAAATAACAATCTGTGGGCAGCATTGATCTGAGGCGATCTGGGGGCAGTGGGGGGCTGCAGCAAGGACCAACTGCCGGGGCAGGCAGGGACCTCTGGGCACTGTCTGGTCCAACCCCCAGGGAGGTGTCCCCAGCTGCAGACCGGGGGATTCGTGCTGTGCTCCCACCCACAACCACAGTTCTTCTTTAGCTCTTGCAAGGCAGGACTGGCTGGCTGGTTCCCACGCAGGGCAGCTGCAGAGAATGCGGTGTGTTCACAGGAAGCCCAATTCCTGAGTTGTATCAGCCCTGCAGGAGCTGACAGAGAGCACCTGACCCCTCCCAGGCATGGGGATGCCCCAGGGGGAAGATCCCAGTGGAAAGCAGCCACAAGGAAGGGACAGGCGGGGCCCTTTGGGGGAGGTGTGTTACTGCCCTGTGGTTTGCAGGGCTCTGTGATGCTCAGCACCTACTGAGCTAACAGTAGCTCTGAGCCATGGCAGACTCATGACTTCTTGCAGTGATTTCTTGCTCACTGTGCTCCTTGCTTCCATAATTGTGTTCTATATTTGGAGACAGTTACGCTACCTCAATTTTCTCTCCCATTGCCTCTGAAGGAAGCCTACATCTCTCTCATTTTTCCCTTGCTGCTCTATTATTAGAGCCCTCATCTCCTGCCATGTGTATTGCTGGGGTTTAGCCATAAATATTTTAGAGTGATTTTCACAGGTGGGGGGAGACGCTGCCACCTCCTGCCAGCGCTGCTCTGCATATACGACACTGCCTCACCCAGAGGGGTGCAACTGCTTTGTGAATGCAGATGGGGTGACGCAGGCAGCAGAGGAATGTGGGGCCTTGGCTTTGGGATTGCAGAGCCTCTGGGCAAAGCTGCTGGCAGCGTGCCCTCTGCTAGGAAAGATGCTCAGCACAACTGAGGCACCTGGACCTACTCTTGTGTATCAGGACAGTCACCAAGCACAGGTGTACATCCTGGACCAAGGGCTCTTCACCGCAAGGTGTCCACTGGGTCAGGACCTCATAGCTCTGAGGCCCTTTCCTGGTGCCCAAAAGAGGCTTCGCCAGACTCTGCTTTTCTCTGCAACTTACTTCTACCCAAGGATGGCAAAGTGGCACCTTCAGCGTGGGGACTGAGTAGCTCTTAGTGGCTTCCTCAGGCACAACGGAGATGGCACTGCCTTCTGGAGAAGATGGCCAGAAAGGACAGGGTGAGGTACAGGATATTACCTGGGACTGTGCAGAGCAGGATTGTGCAGAGCAGGAGTTGAGCTTGATGTTCCCCATGGCTCTCACTGAGTCAGAGGCATCTCCAGCACCAGCAGTGTCTTGAAGATCTCCAGTGGAAGCAATGCCTAACACAACAAAGAGCACAATGAGTTGGAGAAACAGCTCAATGTTGGCAAGGGCTCCTCTGAAGACAGTACCCAAAGCACCTCCAACCACTGGTGCAGATGTTGGCATCTTTCTCCTCCCATAAATCTCCAGGCTGTGGGGGGACAGACGGACCTGGGATGAGCCAAATATGGGGAAAGTCCACAGGGGCTTGCCTTCCTCTCTGCAGGAGCTGATGGAGACCTGTGTGCACGTGGCCATCTAGGACTGCAAAGCCTGGGACCAATCCAGCACACACTGGAGCCGCATTTCAAACCAATTCTCTTTACCAACAGATTCAGCTTTATTGTTATTTTTTTTTTAACATGATTCTTAGTGCATCATTTCAAATAAACTACCAAACTGTACAAAGAAACGGAGAGATAAAAGAAGAGGTGATAAAATTGGGTGGAGGTTTTTAGTAGTACAAGCCATCATGGAAAACAGCAGTCCATAGGCTCTCAATTGTTGAAGATCCAAATAAATCTTGTTTTCTTTGTTTACATAGTGCTGCAAAATACTATCAATAAACGACTGTAGTTAGCAGCTACCAGATCCTTCAAAACTGGAGCGTGGTTACCGTGAACACACCTAGGGGAAAGAAAAGCAATCTGAGATAAAGGACCAAACCAAACAGCAAAATAAATAAACAAGGTGCGGGAGGGCAGTCGTGGCATTGAAATGCAGCAGAATCATTTCCAGTATGACAGTAAATCATTGAACCACAGGCAGCAGAAAGGAATGGAAACAAGCCCCCTGAAAAGAGCATCGCATGTGAATCGCAGAATGGAGGAAGTACGACACCGATGGGCAGTCAGAACTGCTCCTGCACACAAAAGGTTCAGCTGGACCTGAAGCACGGCTCCCATCGCCTCAAACCCAAAGCTGTGGATGGTCAACAGACACTTGGTCAGTCTGCCTGAACGAGCAGGAACAGGAGAGCACTGCCAGATGGGATTTCCATCTGAGTTAAAAAAAGGGGAAAAAAGGAAACCAAAAGCAAACGTAAGTACTGCATTTTTGCAGATGTCCAGGTGGGCTGTTCAGGCTCTCCATGGTCCCCAGTGTCTTTTCCAGGCAGCTTAACTTCTCTTGCACACTGAGGTTAAAAACCCACGTTAAAGTCTCCTTATATATATATATATTTATTTATATATATATTTGTATGTATATATATTTATATATATATAAAAAGGATAAGGTGACAGAGGGCACTTCAGGTCTCTCCTGCCGTGGGCAGGTGCCTCCCCCACGCGCTGTGCTGGAGATGCCTCTGGCTTGGTCGGTAACTGCGCACGGAACAGCCCTGCTGTGCTGTGTCCTGCCGAGGACGGAGCTTCTCTCGTGGCCGCGACGTGCTGCTGCTGCTCTGAGCCCTGCTCCCACAGCGCTGCCAGTGCCATCCTGGAGCCCGACGTGTCAGCCAAGTTTCCTGCACTGCTGGGAACTGCGGACCCGAATCAGTGGGAACTCCAGGGAGAGAAGGAGGAGGAAGGAGGGGGCTGGTGGGAGGGAGCAACCAGGCCCTGGAGAATGAGCATATCCCTTCATTGTGCAGGCTGCAGGAGGAGGGAAAGAAAAGCTACTGGTGCTGTTGGGGACAAAGAAGAGATGGAGTATCTGTGATGCTGAAATGCCAGAGCGTTGCCAAGGAGTGTCAACTAAAGCTTCTTTGACTTCTTTCACTAGAGCAGTCACTGTGTCATACACTTCTATGGTTTTGTTCGTATTATTTCCTAGGTAAAATTGTGCTCATTGATCTGGTCCAGGAGCGCGAAGCACCGCCGGTTCATTCTCCCTGCGTGCACGTTCCTCATTAAGTGTTCTGCTCTATGATGTCCTTTCCCACCTTACAGCTAACAGACATATGCCCTTGGCTCAGAGAAGGGCTGGAATGTGTCTTCCGCAAAGCAATGTCATCAGCTTCCACCTTGAAGAAGCTGGTTTCAATTCTCTCCAGGTCATCTGTCCCGACTTTGATCTTCATACACAGCAGGTTGATGTATGTCTCGTAGCGGCTCTTCTGCAGGGGGAGAGGGAACAGACAGAAAGCCTGTGAACAGGGACAGGCCATGCGTGGAAAGCAGTGGCAATGCCATCTGCTGCTGCAGGAAAACATTCTATATTGTCAGCACCCCACTATTCTTGGCCTACAATGCCTGCTCCAAGCAAAGCCTGAGAAGGCTGACCATGGCACTGAGGAGAAAGGGGACGGTTGTGCAAGCCTCTCCTGCTGCTCTGACATGTCTTGAGTGCAGCTCTGAGTGTTTCAGGTGTGCACTGGAGGCAGATGCAGACATCAGATCTGCTCCTTCCTGCCTCAGGACAGCCAGAGTCCCTTCGCTCCTTCTTGCCCATCTGGGAGCCCCATGAGTGTGTCTGCACTGAGCGCACAGACCGCTTCCCTTGGTTGGTGTAAATCCTTCTGCTCGTGTTGTTTCCATCCAGAAACTGGCCTTCACTGCTAAGTCATACCCTCATTGCTCTCTGTTGTTGCAGGCATCCCTGCTCTGCCTGGCACTGATATTCCAACATTAGATGGGACCAATTTTTACAGACTTATGTAACACCCCACTGCTTTCTTCTAATATCTCAAAGGAAGCCTACACTCACTTTTGTGTCATCACAGGGAAACAAGCATTTCTAGAGCACATCTCATGAAACAGATGAGATGAATCACGCTCTGGAAGTGCCAGCTTCTTGCAGACTGAAAAGCTCGGATGGAGGCTTCCCCTTTGCAGGCACTGAAAACAAGATGTCTGCAAAACTGGGTGGCTGCAGGCAGCTATGTGAAGGGCTGGCACAAACACAGCGGCCACACACTGTGGCACTGATTCAGGCTGGAGATGACAAGATGATCTTTCTTCAAGTGGGTGGCGGAGCCCCAGGGTATGGGCAACAGATTTCCAAGAGATGGCCAGAAAACGCCCTTCAGCCCAGGCTAATGCAGGGAATAGCCTGAACTCCTGCTGAATGCAGGGCTGGAGCCTCCAGCAGTCCCTTCCCCAGTGCCACTGTGTCAGGATTCCTATCTTGTGCTCACCTTTGTCTGGGACCAGAGATCCTACTTCTCCCATTAAATCCTTTGCAGAGCGTTTAGACTGAGCTCTATGCACCCTCAAAAAGTCTGCAGTCACCTGTAATGCTGCTGTTGGCTTTATTTACAGAAACAGCTGCAGCAAAACAAGGCTCATTTCCCATGGCTTTTTTATTAGCATTGCTGAAAAAGGCTGAGGAACACTGAGGAGTGAAGCAGTCCCTTATCTACGACCTGAGGAAATTTCAAGTTAGAAATGGCAGGAGGGGGCAATGCCTGTTCACTCTTTGTTTGGATTTAAAGGAAAACAGTGAGGCTTATCGCTGTCACACAGCACTCATCCAGCTCCTGAGTCCTCTCCTCTCACTCCCCCCAGCTCACAGCACCCACTCCAGAGTTCTCAGTTCTCCTCAATCAGCCAAGATATCATTTATCACAGAAAAGATGAAAGTTCCTTTACCTCAAAAATTAGGTAATGTTCTTTGAGCCTGTACTCTTCAGCCTCTTTTGACTTGAGGCTCTTCTCTACGGGATGTGATTTATGCTCTGCTAATTCATCTGCAATCTGCTTCATTTTATTTTCATGAGACCTCAGCTGTTCCTCCTGCCGAGAGAAGCGTGTCAGGTATTAAAACGTAGGAGTGCACAGCCTGCATGTTGGTGTGGGACCTGTGTCTGCAAGGAGGTGCGCCCTGCAAGGATGTAGCCCAGGGCATGCAGCACATTCATCTGGTAACGACCAGCTGAAGCACAAGTATTTGAGGAAGATCAAAATTCATGTGCCAGCATCTGAGCTTCACAAACATGAAATCTCTGCATCCTTCAATATGCAGCTGGAACTAGCTGTGCCTCCAGAGCCTGTGCATCTGTGCTCTCTGGAGATAAGGCGCCTTCCCAGCCTGGGCTCTGACACCTGCTCAGAAGGCAGAGCTGCATCCCTGCTCAGATCCTTTCAGGATGGCCTCTCCCTTCTCCTTTGCTGAGGGGCAGCGTGTCCCCACTGCTTGGAGTGTTCAGTGCTCCCCAGGCACCCAAACAAGAGCTGCTCTTCACATGGCAGCTGCCCACTGCACTTGGCTAACAGAGCTGTGCTCCGCTGCACTGTGCCTCACATCCAGTGAACCTTCCCCCCGAGCAGAACTCAGGCTCTGTGGTTTTCCAGCCTGAGAAACAAGAGGCTGCCAGCTCCGGGTGCCATGTTATGAAAGGACCAGGCCTGCTGGGTTCAGCAACACCTGCTGATCAACTCTGCTTGAGAGAAAGCTGCTGGGATGTGCTGGACAGTGAGCAATGAACAAGACCAACAACCATATGGGTGAGTGTGTGTACATAGGGATCATTCATATTCACTGCAAGGGAAGCGTCATCCAGACACCAAAATTAACCATGGTCTGTCCAAATCAGCCACTCTACTTGCTCCAGGCAGACCTGGAGAGGCTGCAGATGTGCTCAGCCTGAGCTGTGTGCTTATGCCTGAGCACCAGGCACTCCACTGCGACTCCTCTCACACTTTACCTGACACAGCTTGGTCATGGATGAAGGCAGGAGAGGGCGGCAGAACTTCTTCATGGAGCAGATTGCAGCTGGGAAGGCTGGGGCGGAGAAAATGGCAGCAACAAGGTTGATTCGCAGGATCCAGGAGAGCATTTCTTCCTTACTTCTGTTACAAAGGAGGTGAGAAGAGAGGGCTGTCTCTAAGTGTTCCTGATCAGGACTGGCTCAGGACAGCCCTGGAGCCACCTGTTCTCATAGACCCTGTGCTTTGCAGCCATTCCTGGGCTGTCACCTTGTGAAGGGGAAAACAGTGGTTAACTGGCTGCTCTGCATCACCCCCATGACTGCAGGGCTGGGAGTCCTGCCTTCCTATGCAGCTCCAGGAGCTCCCTGAGGAGCTGGACAGGGGCTGATGACAAAGACCAAAGATATCCCACTCTTTGGAGGGTGGGAACCACACAGCAGAAGTCCCCTGGAACAGGGTGAACCCCTTGGATGCTGATGGGACCCAGCCCAGGATGTCTCATCAGAACAGTTTAGCACTGCTCCCACCAGACTTCAGGTGGGCTTTCACTGCAGAAATCCAGATGCCAAACCATATCTGATGCTCATGTCCCACACCAGCTTCAAGCCAAGCTCCCTGATGCCAGCAGGCTGCAACAAGAGCAAAAAGCAGGAGATGGCTCAACCACACCTGACACTTTATAAATGAGCAACTTTCCTCTTCAACAGGTTAAAGAAAGAAGAAATGGCTTGGCTGAGTAGTTCATTAATGAGCTTTAGCCACTTTCTCTGCCAAAGGCTGATGAGAACTGTCAGCTCCTCGGTTCATTGTGCCATACGGATTTTCTCCTTCCTACAGGCTGACAGCACACACCAGTAAGGGCAGAGCTGCAGTGAGGGCACTCCCATGCTGGGGACAGCAGGGCAGTGTCTGGAGGCCCAGCAGTGGTTTGGAGCTGGCTGGCAGCTGCAGTCCCAGCTGCTTGCAGTTTGGCAAGGTCAGGTCTGTGAGGGCAGCCCACAGGAGGCAGATAGCACTGCCGTGTGAATTGCGGGTGGTATTTAAAGCACATTTTGGAACAGGAGAGGAAGCCATGTCCCTCCTCAGCCCTCACCTCCCATCCTGCCCTGCCCCTAATGGGTGAGCTGACAGGGCAGCACAGGAGAGGCTCCGCTGCAGCTGGAGCTGGACTTACGGGGCCTGGAAGAGGAAGACTCTCCAGTCAGCTGTCTTCAGCTTGAGCACGTTGGACTTCTTGCTGTAGTCAGAGGCTTTTGTGGCTAAGGCGTGGTGCACACGGATGGCATTTTTCAGATCTACTTCAGAGAGGTCTTTGTCAGGTTTATATTCATCCTGCGAAGAAGGAACGTTAATTGGATAATGACTGTGCTAACATTTGCGGGCTACTTTAATGAACCTGCCTTTCTCTCTGTGCTGTAATCACAGAGTACCAAGACCAGGAAAAGCACTGCTTTGTACAGCAAATGCTAGGAGCTGATAATGATAATAATTAACATCTGGCAGCTTCTGCCATCATTAAGTTCACTGGGAAGATGTGAAGAAGGAGATGAAAGTTTTAAACATAATTATTGATAGTTCTCTCTAACACGGCACATGCCTGAGGCTTTGGGGGAAGACACAAGACAGGGCCAGGCTGGCTGCTGCAGTTCCACCTTCCATGCACAGCACGTGCGGAGCTGCAGCTCCGAGCCCCCAAGAGCTTCATGGACACTCAGCAGACTGAGCGTGCTTGGTCCTTACTTGGCCTCTCTCAGTGTGTGTGACCCTTTGGCACAGCCTTTCATGTAATTAGTTGCACAGACACTCACAAAGTGTAACAGTGCTCCCTGTATTCTTGCTGGACTTTCCCCTTTGGAGGATACTTTCACACAACTACGAGTATAGAAGTAACTGTATGTGTGTACATTTCATAAGCATACAGAAAACACCAGGCACAAGATGCTGAAAATCTGGGCATGGCATTTTTCAGGAAAGAACCCTGTGTTCACCCTTTGCTTTCCCAGTGACTGAGCTGCAGCTCCTTGGAGCAGCATCGTCCCTCTCACTCTGCACCTCACTGGCTCAACAGCTGGTCCATCAGCGAGGCAAGATGGTGGGTGGGTGGAAGGATGAACAGGTGGATGTGAGAAAACCTGACTGTAATTAAAACAACCTCCCGCAGACACTCAGCTGTGGTTGGTGAGAACTGCAGATGTTGTGCTCCCTGACCCTGAGAACAGACTGGGACTGCCACGATCTCTTATTTCAGGTCGAGCTTTCTGAAAACATGGTGTGAGTAACTGGACTTAACAGCATATAACAAGAAACTGCCGCTGCTACAGGCTGCTCTGACTAATGTGGATCTTCACCTTGAACCATTTGCTGCCTCCACTGACACCAGGCTCATGGGGATCAGTGGGTGTGTTATGAAAAGCCAGACCTTTTCTACCACCTGGGCCCAGGCGAACAGCATCAGGTTGAATCAAGCAGGTTCTCTGCCTTGTGCCTCCCTGTTGTTGGTGGGGTGTGCAGGAGTGCATGGTGCTGCAGGCTCACTTCTGCACAGGCCAGCCATGCCAGGAAACTCTTTTCAATGCCTGTGCTGCATTGCTGTGCAATGCCCTGCTGCTGAGGCTGGGAGATCCGTGTCTGCACCCTCCACAAGCAGCTCCAAGGTTTTGTGACACTACACGCTCAGCAGGAGCCCTCACAGTGCCCAGCACTTACGCCACTGTGCTGCCTCGGTGGCAGAATAACCCCACTGCCCCCAGCAAAGTGGGCCAGGTCTGCTTCGAAGCCTCCAGAGTCTTCTTTGTGTCTTCCTGAGATTTGGTGGAAATGGAGTTGTATTTAAGCAGCTGCTGCTGAAGGAACGTCCAAAGAGCTAAATGTAACATGAATGCTTCCAGTGAAGGGATTCTGGCTTAAATTTCAAAGAAAACTGATATATACTAAAACACAAGCATTGTCCTGCAACGTTTGGAGGAACTGCAGGCAATGTTTTCCCCCTGCTTTCATACGCTAGTCTTACTCTCATGTTTTCCAATCACAGTGTTATCTTTCCACATATTTTCAGGCAAAGAGACCAATGTGGTACCACAGTGCTGTTGAATTTATGCCGTTTCCTGCAAG
This sequence comes from Coturnix japonica, assembly GCF_054131305.1. NCBI lineage: Eukaryota > Metazoa > Chordata > Aves > Galliformes > Phasianidae > Coturnix > Coturnix japonica. The sequence continues at coordinate 14,281,186 of NC_140680.1, read as the reverse complement.
TATGCATTAATGCATGTCTTCATGCAGGCACTTGTCATGGGGCAGCAGGCAAGGTGCAATCTGCTCTGCCTGGGGGATGCTGAGTGCCATCCCACTTTCAGGTATGTTTTGGGGACATCTTCTTCAGGAACTGAGCCCACGTGTGGGTGTGAGGGATTTCATAGCCCCTCAAAAATCATTTTATTCACTTTCAACTTCAATGCTGATGATGTAGACAGACTCCCCCATTCACCTGTCCCTCCTGCATAAAAGGCTCTGCTTAAACATGCACAACCATCCCCTTGCCTGGATGTACTTGCTGCCGTAGCAGTGCTCCACGGCTTAGTTCAGTCTCTCCACTGCTGCCCCTTCCCACAAGCAGTAGCACTCATAGAGGCTCATAGAACTTTGCCGTTAGTTTTCTTCAAGAAAGGGCTTCTGGCTCTTGTATGTATGTTTGTAGGACACCGGGATGGCTGAAAGCTTATCATCAATTCAGCTGCCCTCTCATCTGAACAGCAGTGATTGAACATGGGCATGGAGCTACAGGGATTTTACTCTACAGCTTGCAAGTGGTTTTTCTCATCTTTTTCAGCTAGCATGCTCTGTGTCCAAGGAGGAAAGCTAAGCACTGTTCAGTCTGGCCAGAAACATGGCTCTCCAAGCAAGGCTTGTCTGCATGGAACATATCTGCAGCCCGGTGCAGTCTGGGGACTGCCCCACAGGTGGGAAGCGCTGAGACCCAGACCCTTTCCAGTACTTCCATACAAAAGCATCCTCCACATTCCTCTCAACACTCCTCTACGTGTGCTGATTAAAGGCGATTATCCCCATTTCACAGAGGTGAAGTAAGTTGCCAAAGGCCATAAAGTGAATCAGTGCTCAATGTGGATTAGAGTGCATGAGAGGTGCGCCCTACTCACAATCCTGCATTTCTTCCTCAGGTCTCTGCTGCATCCCTTTAGGGAATCAGGCAATTGCTTCAGCAGGCTGTGCTAGAACACGCTAATCCAGAAATTAACACTGGCGAGTCAATGACATGCCACATCCTTACATCAGCAAGTTTATGGCTGCTGCCTGAACTGCTTCTAACAGACTGTCTTCTACTCATCCACCCACTTCTTGGCCTACCTTACGCCCACTCTCTCTGCATCTTTCTGTTCCCTCCTTCTATACATCTATCTCCTCAAGTCCTCTCTTTCACTATCCCTTCTTCCCACTCTCCTCTCTCTGTGCCTCCCTTCGAGCCAGCTTGTTCCTCAAGACTTACCTGCACTGCCTTCTGAGAGCTTCCTATTGAAGACTAGACCTTCAGTTCAGTATGAGCAAAATGTTGGAAGAGCCTGAACCAAGTGCTGCATGTCTTCAAGCAGGTATGTTCTCCTCTATCTTTATGTTTGAAAATCTCTTCTGAGAGATTTGTGTCCAAGCCAGGTTCTATCTTCTGTTTATCTGCAAGTATCTTCCACAGAGAGCTTAGGAGTCAAGCACACAGTTTCCTTCCTGTGTTGTGCAACTCTGCAAACTACCCATAGGCAAGAAGCTGCACTAGGAACCAGTAGGTTGTGTTGAAGTTTACCAACACTCTGTTGTGATTCTGCAAATGCTCTGAAGTTGCAGTGTAAGGGCTTCATCTCTCCCTGCTCAAATTCTTTGCCCCCAAATTTTCCTCAGATTAATTTTTTATTGTTCCTTGTGCTGTTTCCTTGGGACACCCTCAGCAGTTCTGGTGCCTTCTGCATGGCTGACATGTCACACATGGCTGCTGTATTTCAGGCACCATTATAATGTAGACAGATCTCAGGTGTTTTGTTTCTTCACTGAGGGTAATGCTGGGCTGTAAGAAGGGCGCCACTGACTTGAAGTTGGCCAAGCTTTGAGTGGTGGAGAAAAATGTGTGCACTGCAGCTTCCCTCAGCTGCAGGAGAGTGGCAGGGCTGTTAAAATACCACACAGCAAATTACAATTAGCTGCTGCCAGATTTCCATTGGCTCTGTGACATATGCCATAGGATCTGACACAACATGAGAAACATTGGGGTGTGCTAAGAGCTCTGAGTCATAATTCTGCGCTGCCCCGAGGATCTTTCTGCCTCTTATATAATCCAATGTTTGTTTATTCTTATTGCTTTGGAGATAATACATAGGAACATCTACCCACAGGGAGTGCTGTTTCAGCAAGGTGAGTTCAATGGGTTACTTCACAGCACTTGCAATTGAAGTAGTTCAGACCTAGTTCAGTGGGTTATGCAGCTTTGTGATGAACAGACGTTTGGCATCCCTGGCTGGCTCTCACTAACATTCATGTGAGGCCTTATCCACGCTCCTTAGATATTACCACAGAAAAGTCTACCCATGGAAATCCTCCTAGCATCCTTCAAAGACAGAGAGGTGAATGCCATAGCATGCAGGGAGGGTCTTCCATGGCGACTCTGCTTCCCATGGGGACCTGGTCTTTATACTCAAGGTGGCAGTGGAACTGGGGAGCTGGAGAAAACTCCATGGAACAGAGTGTGGAAAGTGTCACTTGGCAGCCAATGGAAGGACTCATGTTGGTAAGGTCCACAGGAGACAAAAAACTTTAAGCAAGACTCACAGGAGACAATTATGCTCAGATCTATTCCAACAAACAGAACAATAAGCAGGACAAGACTGCTCTGGCCTCTTCAGTTTCCTAAATTCCATCCTATTGCATCCATTCCATATATGTTCAGTCCTACTCCTCAGCATCCTCTATGTGATTCTATGATTCTATGATGCTCTACTTACATTTCTTGCTTACACACCTGCAGAAGTCTTGCCTCTGTGTTTCCTCTTTCATATTTCTTCCCACATGACTCACTTTCAAGGTTATGAATGCTATCGTTAGTGTGAACACCACCACCAAAGATGATGGCATTCTCCAGTTCTACACACCGATCTCTGGAGTTCTGTTTACGTCCATGCATGCATTACGACACAGATTCACCTCTACTTGCATGTATGGGCTTCCTACTTAGAACAGCATGACTGCTTTGGAGACAGCATGAAACAGCAAATGGGACAGTCCACCACAGTTACCTTTTGTAAATAAAGGATGGTCCCTTTAAGCACAGCATAAAATTTCTTCCAACCTCTTCTTCCTCTGGGAGCTAAAAAGAATGAAGAATATCTAATTATACACATCTGCTTCTGACAGTACTGCTTAACTTTCACATTTTTTTTGCAGAACCAACCCTTTCCTGACCACCACAGGCAAGTATTTATGCCCATGTCTCATACACCTCCAAGTTACTGTTAATGATTTGTCTGCAGGGAAATGTCAGTTTGAGAGACGTGGCTTGGGAGATGAGGTCTCCCAGTGAGAACACAAGCAGCTCAAAACCAGAGATGAGCTGGTACAGAGCTACCAGTGGACATGTACAGGAAGTCTCTCTGCTCCTCCAAACCCAGGTTCCTGCTCTTTGGACTATATGCTGGAGGAGCAGAGACACCCCCTGGCTTCTCTGGTTCAGATGAGTTAGGCAGACATACCCTAGCTAAAGCAGCTTCTCTCCACTGAGAAGGGAACATTACCACCCACAGTCATGATGGACTTGGTGAAAGAGAGCTTGCTGAAAACTGGAGAGGGATGGAAGATGGGCCGGACTACATCACAAGAGAGCTGGTCCTCCAGGCATGGGCTACTAAGAAAGTGCTGGAAACGAGGAAGGCCTTTGGTGGTAATCTTCTCTACTGAAGACTTTCAATTGGCTGCAATGACTGAGCCATCTATATCAGCAAAGTGGTCATCCAAGCTTTCATTTCATTAATCGCTGCTCATTAACAGTTCCCAAATATAATCCCATTTACCTTTCCTGCAATACAGTATACTGACAGCAGAGCTATGAAGCAACTTGTTGCTCAGCAGCCTGCACGTGGCAGCATATAGACAAGATCAAAGCTTTGAAGTCCAGACTGTCCCCAGAGTCAGCCTTGGGGGACAGATCTTGTGAACTAGCCTTGCCTATTGCTCAGAGCGGGTAGTTTGGGGTTATGCCCATGAACAGGATGGAAGACCAGGTCTATCTGTGTGGGACAGGCACTGCTAGTGTTCAACAATGCTTCAAAACACCCTCCTTTCCCTGTGCACTGGTGCTCATGGATCTGGGGGTCTCTTTTGTGTTCCCTGGGATATAGTGAGAAAATGCCACTCCAGTGTGAGAGCCAGGGAGAAGGCAGGGGCAAGGCTTTGTTACTGCCTGGGGCACATCTCCTGTCCCATTAACACGTACTTCTCTTCCCATCCATGTCTGCATGGGTTTTGCGCGTGAGGACACCGTGCTTGTAGGTGACTGCATTCAGCGCTTGGGGGATGTCCAGGAAGGGGTTGCTGCTGTCAACAATCCTTGTCACTTTCTTTGCACTGGCTCCAAATTTGTCGTCTACCAGCTCCGAGAGTGATTTCCTCAACTCGTCCTCATCACTTGGAAACAAATTCAAAGAAGAGATTGAGTGGAGGACACATGGATTGGGTCACAGTGTGCCCTATTTGCTTTGATCTTACAGGGTGTTCATTTATTACGAGACTAGTCAAAAAAAGAAAAGGAAAGGAGGCCCAGGGATCGTAACACAGCAAGTGTGCCAACGGTGATGATCTACATAGAGCTGGGAGGAGTGTGGGTGGCAGGCGACTGTCCCAGGGGTCCCACTGTTAGGTTACTGAAAACACTAAAGGTCTGTCTGAACACCAGGAGTCTGCAGACACAGCACTGCTGAGCACTCCCTGTCCATTTGTGGCCAGGTGAGTGCAAGAAATGCTGGTGATTTCCATAAAAAACTTCTCACACATCTGCTGCTCCTGGACTCAGGACAGACAGGGTTGGGCAGCCCAGGGAAATGCTCAGTGATTCCTACAAGCCCGTTTCTTCCTATTTGAAGTGAAACCTAAAGTGGCACATAGAAACTGGAGCCTGTATGGGAAGGGGTATTTCCCCAGTGTTCCTGGACATTAAGTAGGACGGCAAACAGGGTGTTTCACTTTGTGACACAGATGTTGGCATCTGAATGTCCTGACTGGATTAAACCAAGTTAGATTGGGTTGGGATCAAACCTCAAATAAAAGCAAGAAGGACCTGGGGATCCTGGTGGATGAAAAGCTGAACGTGAGCCAGCAGTGTGCTCTTGCACAACAGTATCTCACTCTCCATCAGCAGAGGGGCGGCCAGCAGGCACGGGGAGGTGACTGTCCCTCTCTGCTCCGCCCTCGTGAGACACCCCTCCTCCCCCCATGTGCACTGCTGCGTCCAGGTCTGGAGCCCCCAATACAGGAAAGCTGTTGGACAGGGTCCAGGGGAGGGACCACAAAGATGCTCAGAGGGCTGCAGCACCTCACCTACAAAGGCAGGCTGAGGGAGCTGGGCTTGTTCAGCCTGGATAAGAAAGGTTTTAAGCTCAAGGAGGAAAGGTTTAGGTTGGATGTTGGGGGAAGTTCTTCACACAGAGTGGGGAGGTGCTGGCACAGGCTGCACAGAGGAGCTGTGGATGCCCCATCCCTGGCTGTGTTCAAGGCCAGGCTGGATGGAGCCCTGGGCAGCCTGGTCTAACACCAGATCTGGAGGTTGGTGGCCCTGCCGGAGGCGGGGGCTGGAACTTGATGCTTGGGGTCCCTTCCATCCCAAGCCACTCTGTGACTCTATAACTCACTACGTGGGACACGAGCACCTGAAGCACCCAGCTGGGCGCGGTGGGCACGAGCATTTCACCGCCCGGACGGCCACAAAGTGGGGGGGGAGGAGAGGGGCCGGCACCTGGAGCCAGGGAACACGGCGGCTCACGGGCGGAGCGGCAGGGCTCCCTCTGCTGACCGCGGCCGCCCACCCAGCGGGCTCCCATCGCCGCTGCGGGGCTGGAACCGGGGCTTTGCTCGGAGATTCGCCCTAAGATTGTTGTCAAAATGACGTCAGTGCTACCTGGGCACTATGGAGCCGCGGCCAGGCAGCTGCAGAGGGAGGGAGAAACGAGCTGCCTCCGGGCACTTCTTGCATCAGGCAATGGATGAAATGGCCCAGAAGGTCCCGTTCAGCCCCACAGTGCTGCGGAAACAAGGCAGCCCTGCCTCCTCAGGCAGTGGTCCTGCTGGGGGCTGGGGAGCACGCTGCAGCTCTGTGCTGGGATCCTGGCCGTGCTGCGGGCACACAACGGGAAGGAGCTGTGCAGGACGCTGCCCTGGAGGCTGCCAAGGGAGCTGCTCCCAGACCTGTCACCTCCCAGGGCTACAGGAGGTGAGTGTTGTCTGTGTAGAGCTGAAGGGGAACAGATCTATTTCACTTAATATCTTTACTAATGATTTGGAGGAGACAGTGTGTCTCATCAAGCTTAAAGAGGACATAAAAGCAGACTGTGCAGCTGATGCTCAGGAGAGCAGGGGCACCAGTCGGAGGGATGGGAACCTCAGTAAAGGCAGCACAGACTGATGCAAAGTGCTGCACTGCAGCGGTCCTGCAGGACAGACTGGAACTGACTGACCGGGGAGCAGCTCTGCAGAAAAGGCCCCGGGGTTCCTGGCAAACAGCAGATGAACACGAGCCAGCAGTATGGCCTGGAAGGACCAGAAGCCAAGAGCATTGTGTGCTGTATGAACAGTAGCACAGGGTGGAGACTGAGAGGTGACCGCTGCCCTCTCCTTATTACATCATGTCTAGATACAGCAACCAATGCTGGGCCCCAAATACAGGGAAGACATCAGCAGACTGGAGAGTTTAGCACAGGCCACCAAGATGCCCAGAGGGAGGAGTACTTGCTCTTGAGAACTGACTATGGGAAGTGGACTTGCTAGAGAAGAGATGGCGTTGGGGGACCTGATCAGAAGCTTCCAGTATCTGAGGGGGTTACTGAGTAGACAGAGCCAGGCTCTTCACTACGGTACATGGCAGGAGGACAAGTGACAAGAGATTTCAGCTGGATAAGAAAAAAAGTCCCTCTTGGGATAATTAAGCATTGTTTCATGGACCCAGGGGATGCTGTGCATTCACTATTGCTGCAGGTTTTCAAGATCCATCTGGACAAAGCCCTGAGCATCCTGTTCTGAATTCAGCACTGATCCCACTTTGAGAGGATGCTGGACTGCAGATCTCCTGAGGTCCCTTCAAGCCCAAGCAATTCTGCAAGTATAGAAGGAAGGTTGTAGAAAATCAGGGGGGCTTCAGCGATCAAAATAACCCCAGTTCCTGAGCTCCTTGAGCAAAGATCATGCTCTGAAGAACCTGGAGAGAGCCTGGCACTTTATGGGTGTAGCAGTAAATAAAGGGGACATTCCCTTTGTTTCCTCTGTGCCTGTGGACTCTGCACCCACAGTCTGCCACCAACCTCCATGTCTGCTCTTGTGTCAAAACAAACCCAGCCTGCCTAGATGAGGGACATCAGTGCCTAAGGGCTTGGCAGGAAATGTTCTGGAAACTTCTAGAGCTGAAAACTGGATTTAAGACCTGCCAGCTACATTGAAAAATACTCTCTCAAATACTTAACATATACTTACATGGCCCACTCCAGCTTCTCATTCTTGATGGAGTTATACAGTGTCTGCAATAAGAACATGGTATTAGCTGTGTCTCTCATGGAAGACATGTGTGGGTTGTGGAGATCACCTCCTCTATACCCTTAGCTGTGTTCTCTGAAAGACACCTGCAGACAGTGGTGGTGGTGTTAAACCACATAAAAACAAGCAAACAAACAAACTTTACAGTGTCTGAGCAATCTTCTTTGGTACTCAGCTGGTTGCACTGGAGCAGTACATTTAATTACATGGAATGGAAGGCAGAGAAAAGTATCTATGCCAGATGGTTATATTTCTGGGGAGTGTTTTGTTCTATATGTTGGCTGGTGCATCACAGAACTACCACGGTGAAAAGGGACCCCTGGGATACTCTGAGAGCAGATAAATCCCTGGGTAATCTGGATAAAACACCAACAGGGAACAGGGCTCTGATGGCTCCCTGCAAGTTAGCAGAAGGCGTCCATTTAGGTTACAATTCTTCTAATGAAATAAACGCATGATGGAAAATGCTGGTTGTCATAGTAGGACAAGGTGGCACTGCACTAATAATATCACCATCCCTCTGTCTAATGTGCGTCTCATTACCTTCAGCAAATCCTTTGCAAAGTCCTTCCCATCGTTGAGCCCATCCAGGTTTGTTATGAACTGTTGACACGACATCTTCTTGCCAATGTTCTGCAAGGTAAAAAGCAGTGAATTAAACTTCTGGAAAGTTTTGACTTCAGCGAGACTGGTTTTTAAAGAAATATTGTACAAGTAGCAGCTCAAGGCTGGAAGGGGCTCTTCTGCTCTGACTTTCTATTGGGCTCTTTGATTTCTTTCCTCACGCCAACATTCAAACATTTCAAATTTCCTTTTATAACGATGGAGATAAAACACCTGAAAACAACTCCAGCTCTTGCTCCAAACTAAGTGATCTCATCTCATCTCTGGCTTCGGTCAGGTGTTTCTAGCATATAGGGCTTGAAAGTAATTAATTATGCCTTCTGTTGGTGCCAGTTCCAGATAAGTTCAGGGAAAAGAGGCATAAAGCACCGTAATGAATCTGCAGTGCCTGTGGACTGCAGGCAGTACAGCGTGGTGCAGCATGAGGCTCAGCCATCTCACAGGCTGGTGCCCAGAGCTGGACCCCACAGCTGGCAGCTCCTGGCATCCAGAGCTCCATGGGGGATCCAGACACAGGAACCTGCAGGGAAGACTGCAGACATGTTGCATTTCTTCAGCAGGGGAGGTTTGTGTACTCGCTGGGTAGGGAACTACAGGGTAAGAGAGCACATAAAAGTCACAGCAATGAACCTGACTGATGGAGGAAGGCTGGAAGTGAGGAAGGGATTTTGCCTGAGACCCTGAAGTACCAAACCTGGCTCTTTTTTCTTGCATGAGATCTCAGAGCTCAAACTGAGATAGCAGCAGTGCTGTGAAAAAACAGCTAATTGCTGAGCAACTGGGGAAGATGAAATCATACCCATCCTCTGACAAGCAGAAGAGGTGACGAGAAAGCTCCAACAAGGATCCTAGTGCTGTGAATCAGCTTGTTGGACGAGGCTGCCAAAGCACTGCAGAGCCAGGGGCAGGACCCAGGCTGCTGTCAGAGGGATTGCACACAGGTTGCTGTGGTTCAGACACAATACAACCACAAATCAGCAATCTCTTAGAACATCAGCCTGCTGCTCTGAGACATGGGCAGGAGCCAGCTACTCAAATCCATTGCCCTGCAAGTGCTTCCAAGTCAAACCCAGCAGAGCGGAGAAAACAGAAATGTGCTCCAGGGCCCACACTTTTTGGCTTCAGTTGATCAATACTTGCAAAGAAACTGTACTGTGATCACAAGTGCCTCATAATGGACAGCACCAGGAACTGCCTGAGCTTTCACACACTGCAGTTGTATTCAGCAAGTATGGGGAATCCCAGCAACAGTTCCAGAAGGGGATACCATGAGGGCAGAGCAGGTTGCCTTCCTATGCAATAGGCCATTCAAGATCTGCCTAATCCACCAGCACCACCACTGTGTGTTTACATAATCCTCCAGGGTAAGCAGCTGCACACTTCAAACATCAGTGTTCTGATGTTCTATGTGCCTTGGGTAGGGGATGCATTTTTCATTTCTGGACAGCCAAATAAATGGGGGCATTTTGCTTTGTTTTGATACTCTGGTCACATATCAGCTAAAGAACACGCAGGCAAAGCTGCTTCGTGGTGTAGGCACTATTTTTGATATGTCCTCATGGCAGAACAGATTTTCATCCCATCTCAGCTTGCTCCAGGCCATGCAACAAAGCACAAGAAATTGCTGTGAGATGATCAGTTGGCACTGTGGTGTGCTTAGATGGAGGAAGAATGAGTGAACAGTGGCTAAAATAGATGAGAAGTGATAGAAAGTTAGGGGAATGGGTAGGATGGGTAAGGGAATGGATGGTGAAGGTGGATTGGTGCAGTGGATGGGAATGGACAGATGCAGAGAAAGCAACACACACTACAGCGGTTAAGAGTGTGTAAGAATGAATTGGGAAGAATGCAGTTGGTCTGATAGTGGATACACAGGGCTGATTCTATGGTCCACTGTTTCAACTCAGTTCCATTCCTCTGTTTGCAGCTGGGATCTTGTCTCTTCTGTGCCATGGCTGACTCATCCAAGACAACTGCAGTGTCCAGTTTGGCTCGACCAACCTTTGGAAGGCACTGGGCTGTAGCTGGGTGTTATTTGGCTCTTGAAAAGTCATGGCATCAGTAGGCTGAGCAGATACATATGGATGAGGGAACACAGAGTGCACAATGGGAAAAGCTTCAGGAGGAGAAGCAGCTTGCTGAGGGCAGAGGCCATGGAGGGTGGCTGTCTGGACTGCTCCTTACAGCCCTCCCTCATAAGGTGTTAAAACATTTGAGCTGGAGGCTCTATGCATGACTCTAAGGAGTTGAACAACAGTAACATCTGGCTGTTCTACATTGGAGCAGGACTAGATCAGAACTCCAGTATAGCCATGTGCAAATCTCATGTTTTAAAGCCAGACTCATGACTTTGAGGCTCAGGCTCAGGGTGTGATGGCTGCTGCTGGAACGGAGAAGCAGCCCATTGTGGAAACACTACTGTAGGCAATCAACCCTTTACCAAAATACATCAACCCCCCCTTCCTAACCCGAGGAATTCCCACACTTGGCAATGCAGAGGAAAACACTGAAACACACAATGTGACAACGGGAAATAAAATAATAAGTGATATACAATATCATGACAGCATCTTCAACAAAACAAGGGGTGAAAGACGGAGTCACGCAGCCCCAGGTACCCTGCAGTCTGGGGAGGCTTCTTTGCACAAGGAGAATTTCTTGTGACTCACATCACCGGCTGATGGGTTGCCAAGGAGTGAAGGACACTGCACAATGACTTAGGAATCCAGACAAACAAAATGCCTATTTCTTTTTAAACACAGAAAAAAAACGAGCCAAACGCCAGTGCTATGCAGCAAAACACCAGAATGACTGCACTTACCACCTGGTAAAGGGTTAAAGAGCAGAAAGAGAGGTTCCAGGAGCAGAAGGAAGAGGGGGGAAAAAAGAGAGAGGAGAAGGAGAAGAAGAAATTAATGTTACACAGAAAAAATAAAGAGAGGATTTTTCAAAGAAAAGCTCAGGCATTTCTACATCCGGTCAAAAGGAAGTTGTATTTCTCTGGGCTTAATTAGCATGAGATCATTTCTTACCAAACCTACTATCAATGAAAAACTAATGCTTCACCAGCACACCAGAGGTGTTGTCACCATTAGACACTGGTGGTGCCTTTGTATCTGTGCCATCACAGGTGACCAGCGCTTCCCAGGAGGGAGTCAGAGGATCCCTTTAAAGGTGCTTATAAACCAGTTTCCAATACATTGATGTTATGTCCTACTGCTGCCTTATTAAAAGCCTAATGAAGAAAAAATCCAGGCAAATCTCTGCAGCTGCACAACGAATTGTTACCAGCTGGAGGCAGAAGAGGACTCTGATAATACAACTTGGAAATCATGAGTTTGTGGGGCAGAAAAAGGGACTAAAACTAGCATGGGTGTCACGTGTGCAGTCTGCAGTAACAAGCCTCTCCCACACCCCTTCTAGCTGCAAAGAGGACCTGGGATATCCGTGTCTCCATGCCTAAGTTCTCAGAGGTGAAAGAAGGAGCTTCAGTCGTCTGAGACTTGAGCAGCTCCTCTTGCCCTGGGCACAACCTGCTGAGGCTCACAGCCATGCTGTGTCTGCACCAGGAGGCTGGACAGCAGGAAGGACAGCAGCACCTGCAGCCTTCCACAGCAGCAAGCAGGGTGTGTGCAGCCCGTGTGCTCCCAGCTGCATGTCAGGCTCTCCAGGGGTCCTGGTGCAACTAGTGGGACCTGTGCCCTGCTCTTTGTCTGACGTGATGCTTTCCAGTGGCTGTCTGCAGTGGGGAATGTATCTGGGAATTACTTCATGTTCTGGGAATGGAAGCTCTGGTCCTGTACAAAACTAATGACTCCCTTGCAGCAGTTTTGCACAGGAGGGGAGCCTCACATGTCTGCATCAGAAGAAAAAGCAGCACAATTGGAGCTGCTGTTTGCCACACTGCAGAGACCGGTGCCAAAAGACCTTCCCAAGAGAGCTGCTGGGGCAGTGTGGATGCATGCAGTAGGTCCTGGGAAGAAAGCTGCATTGCCTGTGCCTATGGAGGAACACTGATGTCAGATGTGCCTTCGGCTTGAGCATGCAGCGATACTAAGAGCAGGTACATCCTAGGGCTGGGCCTGGCACCCACAGCACCCTGTGGAGCTGGTCACAGTGCTCCCTGCCAATCTATCGTCCCGGTTTTCCAGCAGTACATACTGCACAAAGGAAAAGACCTCCATACTGGGAAGGAAAGAAGGAAGGATACATCTCCAAGTGCTACTTACATGGCCATGGAGGTCTGTGTTTAGCAGCATCAGGGCACAGGTGAGCGTATGAACCCCATCTGAAACACACAATAGTCAGACAGCTATTATTATTGATCCCCTTCTCACTTAGTTTCCGTGTTTGCTCTATCTCAGCAGCCCATTCGCTCCAAAAGCAGAGCTCATTGCTATGTCTTTGAACTTTAAGGAACACTTCTTTCTTTGAACTGCATACGGTAGTTACCAAAAAATACATCTGTTTTCCCCTCAAACTTTACTTATTCCTTAAATTACCACCAGTGAACAGGTTTGAAATCAATTTTGTCAATGGCTCTCCTGATATCCGACCTGTTGCTGAGTCCATCTTGTACCCCATGCCCATTTCAAGCACTGCAGAATGGAGCAGACCCTGCTGCTTTAAGCTGATTTCTCTCCACTGGCCACAGTCACCACAGGGGCTGTCATAGACACTCCCCTTCAAGAAAGAATAACCTCTTAAGAAAGGCGCCTCCTTGCATCCCCAGAAGCAGTTTTATTCTTGGAACAAAGTGCCTCCATAGAGCACATTCTGGAGCTCTGCGGAAGATTTTGGGCTGACATCACTTGGCTTCGTTGTCTTTCAGGGGCAGGTGGATCATGCACTCCATGGCCCCAAGGTGGAGCTGGTGTCCCAAAACCTGCTGTTCACTTGCTGCTGCTGGGCTCAGTCACATCTGCATCATCTTTTTAATATAACTGTGTCCCAGCACAGACATGTAACTCTTCTGGATCTGGGCTGTATCAGAGTAAGAGAGCACCAATAGTCTGTCCAAGACACAGCTGTATGGAAGAAAAGCCTACCACCCCCTCAGTCAGTGGGTCAGAGCTTCTTCCACCTCTGCTTTCACTGTCCCATCAAACAGGCCAAAATTGCCTTTGGTGTTGCAGCAGTTCTATCTCCATCAGTGGAAGAGTTACTGAATTAGCACACAGTAATGTCCCAAATTGTCTTAGAGAGCTGCAAGGACTTCACAACCACCAGGTCATTTCTAGACAAGATTGCAAGGGTACTCCTTGGCAAGGCAGCTCTAAATAATTTTCTTCCTAATATCTAACCTGAATTTTCCCCCTTTTAGTTTAAAACCATTCCCCCTTGTCCTATTACTATCAGACCATGTAAAAAGCCAGTCCCAGGAACGCAGTACCTTCGGAGGTGCTCTCCTCTGGGTTGCACTGGCAGTATCTCCGGGAGAAGTGAATCAGCACACGCTCCCGCTCCTGTGTCTCTCCCATCAGTGGGAATGCTTTCAAGAATGTCCTGCAAAAAGAAAGTGATACTTAAGGTGTCATGGATCAACCTGCTGGAAAGCATCCATGCTATGGGGAAAGGTAGGAAGGGGGTCCTCATAGCAGCTAGGAAAGCCACTGTTCTCTCCATTGCCCACACCCAGGGGCCCTGCAGGTGCAGGCTATGGGGCTGGCCTTGAGCTGTGCAGGGAAACTTTGCCAGCTGCAGCAGGGCATACCAGGCTCGGCGGCTTCAGGTGGGGTTGTCCACCCTAAGGGCAGAAGTTGCTCTCACTTGCTCTGAGTTTGTACAGAATAGGATTCCCAGGAAAGCTGCTCTCCACCACGGGGAAGCAGGTTGTGGGCTCTCCGAGCAAAACCCACTTTTGGTGGTAGTTTGTTGTGCCAAATGTGACACCAAAGCAAAAATTAAATGCTAACCTGTCCCTGCTCCTGTCCATGGACAGTCTCTGTGGAGTCGGGAGGCCCAGAGAAACCCACCTGCTCTGCCCCAGCCAGCCTAAGACATACACGGGAGTGCACAGAGCCCAGCTCACCTGAGTGCTTTGTCGAGGGTCAGGCCAGCGAAGTCAAAGAAGCTGAGATACTCCTCTGCTACCAACTTGCTAAATTCATTACTGTAATTAAAGAGGGAGTCGTCAGCCTTTTCATCAGGGAAGAAGATGCTGTCGAGTCCTGCTGCAATACTCCCGCTCTCCAGCCCAGGCTGGCTCCCATCCCACCCTCTCAGCACAGCACCCCGCGCTGTGTCTTTTTGCAGTCATACTCTCAGACACCACGTGCCAGATGGATGCTCCTGGGGTGCTGGAGCAGTCAGGGTGCAGGAGTGCTCAGCTGACATTGTGGCCCCACTCACCCCTGAGTGGTTTGCCAGGGCTGGAGAAATACATGTGGAGTTTCTGAAGGATGCTTGGAGACTTACTGCCTTTAAAGCCAGAATGGATGGTGTTAAAGTTAATGTATCTGCATGGCTCAGATAGCAGAACTGCAAGTATGATGAATGACTGCTGGCAAGAACTTGGAGATGATCTCAATATGATCAGCCTTGCTCATATGTACTTCATTTTCCTTCTCCCCACAAAATGAAAAGCATACTAAGTACTGCACATCCAGTTTCACTTCAGGACCTTCTATAGGCTCACACTGCCTTTCCAACAGCACTGTTTAATCTTCCACTGTGAGGCAGACACTGCAAAGCTTTGGGTAGACACTGTTTGGAAGCTCAGCACATAGTGGAGTAACTTCACTTGTCCTGCAGCTTCAAAACAGGGTGATGTGAGAAGCCAAAGACGCCTGTGATGGAGCTGTCACCACATCTTCACCCCTCTGCCACAGACACAGCAGAAACCAAGGAAGCCCTTGCTGGTGGCCAGGACTCATGAGCCCAGGATTTAGACAACATGGTGAGCACTGGTCTACGCCAGCTTCTGTTGCGACTGCATCTCCCCTGCCCATCATGTCTTCTTCATGGGCTCACACCACCTGCACACACTGGGTCAGGATGCTCCCCAGACCCTCCCCACCACAGACGTCTTCCTCATGGCCACACTCAGCGCTGCCTTGGTCCACTGCTTGGCCAGGCTGACTCTACATCAAAGACCACTTACTTTTTCCCAAGCTGTCGTGCTACATCACAGCGCTTGAACCCTTCAAGGTTGTAGAGGCGCTTGGCCAACCTCTTTGCAGCCTCACTGTCTGCCCTGCAGCCGTTTGCCAAGGTGTCTGTGCTTCCCTGATCAAGCTGCTCCATGCTGCCCATGTCAGAGTCAGAGTCTGAGAGAGCATCCTTCAAGCTGGCATCACTACACAGAAACAAGAAACAGTTCAAGGAGCAGCAGTGTGACTTGAAGAAACCCAAAGAAAATACCACATTTTGATTTCTTCTCATCCTAACCAAAACATACAAAAAAAACCCAAAATATTTGTGAACTGGACGTTGGGCAAATCCTATTTCATTTCAGGTCAGATGTATTTTGAGGCATTCCACATAGTACATTTTAATCTCAAACTGGTGGGAAAAAGATGGAAGAGGAAATTATTCCTTGCTAAGAAATGAGGACATACCCATTCAAAGCAAGGAGACCCAACCCTTTTTAAAGGTTCCACTCCCCACATGGTATGGAAAGCTGTCCTGAATGGATACAAAGGTGCCAGTAGTGTAGATCCTTCTGGTCGGCGTTGTAGGGATGCCAGCCTTTTGAGCAACCAAATCAATGCTGGTGCCCTACAGAGCAATTGTGTGCACAAAACACTTGAGTCTCGGCTTTTCTTGGGCTCACAGTGCTCCTACAGGACCCAGCAGATCATGTTCATCCTTGGGTCCTGTATTTGAGAGCAGGAAAGACAGACACAGATCTGCTGGGGAATGGCTGATCTAGTGCCGTGAGACCTTGGTCCTCAGCTGTGTTCTCTGCCTACAGATAAGAACTTTTGTCCTGCGGGTGTTTTGTCTCTCTGCCATGACAACACATGAGAGCATGCACAAGGGGAAATAAAACACATCTCCATGTCCTATGAGCCTTGTGTCATGGCTGGGTCCCCATAAGACAAAGACCCTTTTACCCCAGGAATTCACACCCTGCCCTACCTGATGGAGTTAATGATCTTGGTGGCATCTTCCTCTGAACCTTCCACATGGAAACCATTTGGGATATTCTTCAAGGACAACCGGCTCAGCACATTCTCTGACCTGCTGCTGGTAATTGAGTGCCTGAGAGGGCTCCCAAAATCCCCCTCTGCTGGTTTTGCTGCCGCCTGCTCTTGCTTATCAGCAGCCACGTGGGGAAGGGAATCTCTCTGCTGGGCCACCAGTTTCTGTTCCAAGAGCTCTGGGCTTTCCTTTACCCGCTGCTGGATCAATGGGGTGAGCGGAGCTTCAAAACTGACACAGCTGTCAGTCTCATCTGTAAGAGAGAGGACGTCCAGAGAGTCCAGGCTGCTGTAGTACGTGCCTTTCATAAGGTCAGACTCAACGATCTTCTCAAAGGTCGAGCTGAACCCATCCCTAATGTCTTTGAATTGAAAATGTTCCTTGTCATCCTCACTGCAGCTCAGCTTGGCATCTCCAGCAGCAAACCTGGACGAGAAAGGGAGATGTAGAAAAAAATGGTCAAGGAATTGCTTCTATTTCACTTGGACTAGGGGGCAGGAGTAGAGGTAGGAATGGATGCTGCAGTCATAGGACCTTGGGAGTTCTCCGTGGTATAACCTAATTGCATCCCAGTTTTATTATAAGCTACAGAGCTGAAGAAGACAGAGCTTTACAATGAACCCCCCAGGGACCCAGTTATTTATGGTTGTGCCCCAGCAAAAAGCCAGAGATCTGAATTGGAGATGCTGGTGCCTCACACTTGCAGCTGGACCAATTGCCAGCACTGAATTAATCTACGGGTTCTCTCTCTCTCCAAGTGCTCCAATTCTGGCAGCATCAAAAACACGGAAGACAGTAAAGATTGAGATCAATTCATACAACTGCATGTTGGCAGCAAATGTCCCTTTGTAGCAGGGAAAAAAACAGAAGCCATTAGGGAGCAATTCTATGCTCTATCTTCATCCTTTTGTCTTAGACAATACACTCTAGAAGAGCAGGGCACCACAGGGCACTCTCTGCAATGAGGGATGTCCACAGGGCTGGAGGCTCCGTGCTGCTTTACAGCCATCCTGTGGCATGAAGGCACAGCATGAGCAGTATGACAGAGGCTGCAAAACGTACCAACCTGCAGGGTTAGCTTCTGGGTAAGCAACTCCCAGCTATCCTGGCTTTCAACGCAGGGACATCAGTTCCAGGGCACATCCCAACACAATCACACAGGGAGCTCAACTGAGACCCTTCCAGATGGAACAAACCCAGCAACCAGCTCAGAGTGGCTGAAGGTGGCAGCGGCAGCCCAGTCCCCTGCACCCTGGAAAGGATTTCCCTAAAAAACTGGTCTGTACCCCAAACCTGCTGCAGCTTCCAAGCAGGATGTCATTCATTCCCACTCATTTATCATTTGACCACATGGGGGAGTGGTGAAGTATCTACAGAAAGGCCGAGACGTTGCGTTTTGATACCTTTCAAAGTAGAAGAACCCTCAGTGCAGTGCAAAAACCATTTCTTTGTCAAGCATTTTTTGTCAAAGCTCTATCAGCAACAAGGATGGCTGGGAATGGAAGGAGCCTGGCGAGGAGGGAAGAGTGTGGTGACAGAGTTGCACATGCCCCTGCAGTGACAGCAAGGTGTGAGAACAAGTCAGCTCCAGCCTTCTCTCCTGCACACTGGGGGAGGGTCTGCATGAGGGGACAACCTCCTGCTTTTAACGAGCCAGGACCAGAGCTGTCAGAGAAGGGAGGACAAATCGGCACTGTCACATTCCTGACTTCTCAGTGTCCCGAGAGTCTGAGGAGCCCAAGTGGGTGCTGTGAAGTGGCTGCTCCATCCCCCCCGCCCCATGCTGCTGGGTGCCCACTCAGCTGCCTGGTGAGCTGCGGCAGGAACAGTGAGTGCAGAGCAATGAGCAGATGGCACCCATGTATTTTCCAGCCCTGTGTCTGTTCCCTGAGCCTGAACTCCTATAGCAGGCAACAGGGTCAGGAGACCTGTGTCCCTAGAAACACCTGCTGAAGGCCACGTGTGGCAGAGAGCAGAGATCAGGGCAGGAGCTGCAGCAGGGGACAGCTCAGCAGATGCTGATGAGCCTCCAGCACCCACAGCCACAAGCCCATCACATCCCTCCCTGGACGGTCCCAGGGAAGACCCTCTCCCAGGGAGGGCGAGCAGGCTTCCTACAGCTTAGAGCAGCCCAGGGGCAGCCACCTGCATCTGATTCAACCACACTGGACCGGGAGGAAGATCAGGTAAGACCTCACTTGTGAGTGAGCATAGCACAGCCTCCCACAGGGAAGCGTTGTGCACTTAAGTATTACGCAGCAGGGAAGGCAATTGCTTTACTTAACTAAGGAGCCATATATTTATTTGCATTGTAATCACAAGCTTCTGTGTATTGAAGTAGCGCTGTATCTAATTGCCTGTGCTGATTTTCTCAGTCATCTCTGAAATGCTGTTTTATTGCTTATGGCAAGGCATGCCGAGCTATGCACTCACTTACTGCCACTGAACTGCACTGGATTTTTATGCACTGAGTTGTTTATATTTCACTCCTTGCTGGTTAATTAGTTGTAATAAAGTAGAACCTTGTTTGCTGCATTGGTGGAGCCATCAGGAAGGACGTGGTGGCAGCCAGGACTTTCTTACCTATGTGCTGTGGGCTTTCTGCTGAGTTCTGTACAACTTTGTTTAATGAAATGTGAAATGCACGATGGCTGTACATTGCCATGGGAAAAGATGTGTGTGCAAAGGCAGCAGTCCCCAACCTGCAGTCACCAAGAGCGTCTCACAAGCCAAAGGTGGGGATTCCTGTATTTACCAGCTTGACATTTTAATGGGGCTGAAAGCAGAGCATGTCGTTCACTGGTGAAGCTCCCTGTCTGACTGCAGAGGTTCAACTTCCTGAGATCAGCAGGGCCAGTGCTGGGAGCTCCTGGGAAGCTGGCAGACCTCAAACCAGAACAGCCACAAGGAGTGGAACGGGGCTTTGACAAGTGGTGTGCTGGCATAACAGCGGGATACACCAGAAAGAGGGGAAAAAGGGAGACAGCAAGTGCAAATTGCAGCACGAGCACGAAAGTTTTGACTTTATTTCCTCAAATGGGGAAATAGAGAAACTGAATTCTACAGTGCCTCAGTCCAGTGACTTGCAGGTAACCAGGAGCTGACAGAGTAGCTCACAGGACTTGTGGAGCCTGCATGGAGGTGGGCTCTCCAGGCCCTCCAGACATCAGCGGACAGAAGCAGCCTGCCTTGGACACCTATTCCTCTTCAATACCTTCATCTGTGACTGTTACAACAGTTGCTGCTTCCTACTGGTGCTGATGGTAAAGCAAACCACCAGTTTGCTGCTGGGGAGACTTGCTAACTGCTACAGATGCAATGAATTAGGGATGCCTGCCGTCAACCCACATGCTGTGCAGCTTCCCAGCACCACTAACACTCTTGGCCAAGCTCCAGACCGTGCTCTGAGCCAATGGCTCAGCCTGAAGCCTGCACAGTCAGGAGGTGATTCAAATGCCCCTCTTTGCCATCCTGTCCCTGTTACACCTCCTTGCTGCATGCATGAAGCAGAAACTGAGCTATCCTTGTGCCACCCAGGCACTGGCAGCACCAGAGCAGTGGGGACCACAGCTCAGTGCCCTGCCCTCCCTTATTAACAACACGCTCCTCTGGACGCAAAGCTGCATCCTGCTGGCCACGGATTGCCAGAGCTAGTCGAGCTGCCAGGGACTCCCAGGGCACCCCAGGCTTCCCATGGCTGCTGTGCCTGCCCTGCCCAGATACCTCAGCTTTCTCCTTAACTCTGCCTGAAGTTCTGCAGCTGCAGCTCAGATCACAAGTGGGACACTCCCAAAAGTCATCACTCTCCCTCAGAGATCGCTGAGCCTTTTCCTTCGCCTCAGCACATCTGGGGCAGACACTGGCTCCAATCACAGACTTTCTACATTTGCAACAGGGAAAGAAGCCCAGAGCAAGAGAGCAACGAGACAGTCAGCCACGAGAGCAGCTGCAGCTCTTTAAAGTGATGAGTTACACAGGGAGGAGTAGAACTCAGACCAAGGAGGGCTGGGAAACGGCAGAGAGAAGCCAGCACCGAGCTAAAGCTACGGTAGTTTTGCACTCACCCGAGCTGCTCCTCCGGCTCATCAATACTCAGCGCTCCCGAGGAGCCCAGGAGGCCACGCAGGAGCACCTTGCTGAGCGCCCGGCTCCGTGCCTGCGGCCCAGGGGAGCTCTCCTCCCCGGAATCCACGCTGCTGGGGCTGGGCGCGCTGCCGTCCCGCGGCTGCAGCCCCGCCGCCTCCCCGCCGAGCTCCGTGTCCACGCCGTTGGTCAGCGCCGGCTCCTCGCAGCCCTGGCCGTCACTCTTGGCACGCTCCTCTCGCTCCCACTCGCCCGTCGAGGCGGCCAGATGTTGGTCCCCGAGGCGCAACTCATCAACTGCTGGGCCGGGCTCGGCGTCATCCAGGGGGCTGGCTGTCCCGCTGGCGGGCTCTGCAGGCTGCCCGAGCTGCTCGTCCCCATCGCTGTGGGTTTGCACAGCAGGCTGTGAGGAATGCAGCTCGCTGCGGGCTGCCGCAGACAACGGGCAGTGCCTGCTCTCACTCATATTCCGCTCGTCCTCCCGGTGCTTGCGGGCTCCCTCCCCGCGGTCAGCTCAGGCGCGGTTGTACCTACAAGAGAAAAGACCCCACATCACCAGAGCCCCGAGGATCAAACAGTGCTGGCTTGGCCGTGGCAGCTCCGTGGGGTGGCAGCCAATGCCACAGCTGTGGTGGCAGGAACAGGGAGGAAAATATACACCCCCCAGGAGGAAAACAGAGAGGGTTCATATTTGGGTTTACTGCTTTAAGGATGAGTGCTTGTTACCCAGCACCGAGATTGGAGAAGAAAACCTGCCCTTGAGGCCACCAAGGACCCAGGCATCCGTCCTTCTCTCTGCCCTGAGCTCCATACACCCCATGCTGGGGACAGGAATGTGGCCCCATTGCTTCTCCCATGCTGGTCACCTGCCCACTGAAAGCTGGGGCCTCTGTGATGGCACTGGGAAAACCACAGGTGTGGGTTTGTTTTAGTTTTTTTAACACTTTTAAGCAGCTGTGGTGTGCCAACTTGTGTGATTCTCCCTGCTGACTCACATCTCAAACAGCTTCTCCCCTTCCAGATAACACTTCTCCTGGTACACAAGTACTGCTGAAGTATTTACCAGCTAAAGCTCTGGCAGAAGTGTCCCTGCTGAACAGGCCATGAGATGTTCTCTAAGCGGGCGAGGGAAGGGCACTACACTGCACCACAAGTGGCTTTTTGATAAAAATGGACCTTATTGGCAAACACTGTCAATTGATGCAAAGTCTTGCAAGCAGCATCCTCAGCCATGGGCAGCAGCTCTACACTGCTGTGCAAACCCTGTGAGCCCTACAGCTGAAATCCAGTGATCGCAGAGCCAGCAGAAATTCTCTCTTCTGGAAGCCAGTGTTTCTGTGTGGCGTTCAGGCTGAGGTATAACAGCCAATTTAAAACAGGGCAACTTAAGACTGTGCGTGCCTTCACCTGAGAAGGAAGCGTACCCAACTGGTTACAGAAAGCAGATGGGAATCCTGGCTTCTTCCCTTGGTTCTGGTCCTACCTCATGTCACAGGCAGATCTTAGATCTCTGCCTCAGCTTCTTCTCTGCAAACCACAGATAACAGCACCTCTGCAAAGCTGTGAGGGTGCCCAGACACTGGGAATGGGCTCTGCTTGCTGAGCTGCAGTTCTCATTAGCAGTAAAGTTGTTGTTTGGTTAATGCAGGGCCCTACAAGATGTAGGTACTGAGATGCGCCTCTGCTCTCACTGGTTCCTCTGTGCCTGGAAAAGGAGCAAAGGGAGAGGAGAGGTTTGGGCCCAAACTCGCTGGGCACAGGCAGAGCTGTGTGGATATGTGCTAAGTGGGACAGACCCTTCTGGGAGCCCTAACCCCTTCTAACTGTGCCTAGGGCAAAGCCCAGCAGAGGTGGAGCACCCAGGCGCTCCCTGTGTCCAATTCACAGCTGCTGAGAGATGAGGTGGTCTGAGGAGCTCAGAGGAGAAGGTCTGGGGAGAAATGCTCCTCCAGTTTCTCATCCTGCAGATGTGGGATGGGGCAGATGCCATGCAGGCATGTTACCTCTTCTCCGTGTGCATCTGTGTGCATCCCCTACTGTCACAGAGCTCACAGCATCCCCACATTAGGTGCAGCCAGGCACGTGGACAGAGGCACGACCCTGCAAGCAATAATAGACCAAAGAGTGTGAAACACAGAGAGGAGAACCCCATCAACCTGCTGCACTGCCACTGCTCCATGCCGGGCAGCTTCCCAGCCCCATCCCATGCCCAAACTGCCCATTCTTTGCAAAGCCCTGCTAGTGCTTTTCCCTCTGCACACATTGGTCCTCCCTGACTTTCAGCTGTAGCAGCACAGCGGCTGAATTCAGCAGGAAACCTTAGGGAGGCCTCCTCTCTCCAGCCTTCCTTCCTGCACACTGGCAGCAGAACCAAGCCATTGCAATGTCTTCCATCAGTTTACCTGCAGAACTATCGACACTGCCGAACATGACAGCACTGTAATCTGGAGTAATGCTGGACATGTAACATGAGCTGAATGATGACACTTTCCCATAGGGAAGGCATAACACTCAACACAGAACCAACATCCAGATTGTTGGAGAAACCTTTTCAGGAAAGCTCTGCTGGTCTTTTTCTCGACGTGAGCTGAATAATGTAGTTCTAAGTCTACATTTTTAAACCAGCCAAGGAGTTTGGGCTGAAATTTCCCATCTCCCTTCTCCCACTGCAGTAAGTTCAGCAGGAACTAGATACCACCCAAGCTAAATTCCAGTCCAATAACGAAAGCTTGGCACAGCTATAAGCAACCAGAAAACAGGAAGCTAAATGTGGTTAGGAGACAGGGCTAAGAAGAAATGTTGGTAATCCTCAGTAAATGTGAAGTCTCATTCTTCCCTCCTAGCTTTAATCCAATTCCTCATGTCAATAAATCAATATTTCTGTTATTATGCATAAGGTACTGCATTATGCTTACTCTGCTTTGCCCTCTGTGAAGTCTAAGTGGGACGTTTATGCTCTGGAAGAAGGGCTGAGCAGTCAGTTAAACTCCAAGGCGTGCTCTTCCTTGGCACTGGGGAAGTGGGGGAGGATGAGTGCTTAGCCAGGCTCCCAGCTTCCAGCTCACTGCTCTGAGTAAAGCCAGCAGTCTCTCTCAGCCTCCTGACTCCTCTGAGATGTGGACCCATACGCTGTGGCACACACAGGTGGATGGAGGCTGTCGTGTACAACTGAAGTCCTTAGACAAACTGAATGTGCACCAACTCAGGACTTACTCAGCAACTCGCTAGCAACTCAATCCATGCTGATGGTGACAGTTCCTTGAAGCATGCCCAGAAGCCCAAAGGAACAGCTGGTATGTAATGAGTTACCCAGCTGCCTTGTACTGAATGCAGGCAGTATCTGGTCAAGCTCTGTGCAGGAAGGGCTGTAAGGTGACATCTGGGTTCCCACCTATGGATCTACACATGACCATGAGCCTTGCCCTTCCTGCAGCCTCAGCATCCCCTCAGTGACTGCTGCTCTCCTCAGCCCCACAGGTAGGATGGGCATCCCACGCATGTCCACTGCTACCAGCCTCCAGAAAACATAACAAAAGCCAACCCCAAAAACACACAAACAACAACTACAACAACAAAAGAGCTGGGAGAAGAGAATGAGCTGGTAGATGTCCTGCCTGGGGCTACTCACACTGATAGCTATGGTGGCTCTGCTGTGACCCGGACAGCTGGTAAGCTGCAGGTCCATGATTTGGACCAGCCCAGCCCTGTAAGGCCCATGTAAGCAGAATGGCGTGGATTTGTGCTTGGGAAGAGGCTGTGACTCCTGGAGGAAACATTAGGGCACAGTCACTGACTTGCAGGCTCTGCCTTTGGGTCCTGCCTGGCCACTGGACCATGAGCAGATAAGGGCAGAGCTGGTTGGTGAAGGACAGCAGAAATGTCCCACCCTTCTGAGCCTTAAAGGTTTGCTCCTGAGTGCTTGGGCGGCAAGTGTGATGGGGGTCCCAGGAAGCAACTGTACACTGCAGGTCTCGAGGCACTCACAGTCATCTGCACTTGCTGGCCTATGTGGGGCAACGGGACCAGCAAAACCAGGCTGGCAGCCACAGCAGGAAAGCACCGGTCCCAAAGAAGCTGCGCAGAGATGAAGCAAAGTCTGCCCTGATTCTGTGAGAGGCTGGAAACCACACAGTGGCTCTTTCAGGGACCGGCTCTGGAAGTCTCCCAGCTTTTGTTGAAGCTGAATGGCTGGTGGAAAATGATTTATTTTAAATTTTCTTTCCTGCATTAGGAACTGGAAAGGCTCCCACTTCAGTTTGTGTAACTGCTTGGCTGCTGCGACAAGGAACGCTCAGAGAAGAACCCTGCTGCTTCTTGGAGCACCAGCTTTCCCTTGAGCCGAGGTGGGCTGCTCCCTGCTGCAGCCTTGCTTTGTCCCCGTGCTTTGGATCCTGCTCCCTTGGGCTTGGCAGAGACAGGTCCATCAGGAGGGCTGTGCTCTCACCCTGGTTCCAAGGAGAGGGCAGGAGGCACAGGGACAGCGCAGAGGAAGAGCCATTCTGTGTGCCTCTTGTGGTGCTAGAGGTAAAGTAGGAAGTAAGCAGATGCTGAGCATGTTGGACAACTGCAGTCAAGACCAAAAGTTGAAGGGGGGTGGCAGGAAGGGGAAGGGGGTGGCAGGGCAGGCTGCTTGCTCCCAGTATGGTGGGGTGCAGACTGTGGGGGAAGGAGGGCACTAGGAGACTGAAAGGTGCAGGATGGAGCATGACTGGCCCTTCTGGGTCTTTTATCAAAACTAAAGGAAACACCCAGAACGTCTCCTCGCTCTACTGGACCTACAAGAGTGTCAGTACCAGGAAGGGGCACTGGGAGCCTCAGGCAGATGTCAGTTCTGCAGCCTATGGCCTGGCCCAGGTTTTCTACTGGTGCCCTGTGGTGTCAGCTGCCACAAGGGGAAAGACAGAAGGTGTCTGTGCTGCCAGTCAGGTGCCACCAACCTCCTGGCCTTGTGAACCCGTGTTGTAACCTGGAGGCACACACAATCCTCACGATCACCTTCATTTTGTAGATGTCTTTCTTGTGCTGTGATGTCCTCTGGGTCCATCTGCTCCAACCCCCACTCCAGCAGAGCCACCCAGAGGTTCATCACTTCTCTTTCTCTGGATTTTCTCTATTATCTGTATTGAAGTTCCAAGAGTATCAAGGCAATGCAGTGAATCCCAGATGTGGGCATACCAAAGACCTACACAGGAGCAATCTGATGCCCTCACCTGGGCTGGAGGAAAACCTGGCTCAACAAGGAAAGGTGAGCACTGGCTGCTGCTTGTCTTACAGTTCACAGCCCCCCGGGTACCCACAGTCATCACACATTGGCTCTGTACTATCCCAGAGGTTTCCACGCATCACTGTCAGTTGAAACTACAGGTCCCATATCCTTCAGTTCCAACCTAGAAAAGAGGCCATGGATAAAACATATTCCACAGACTAAAATAAACCAGCTACATGATAAAAAAAGAGCCTTTGGGTAATCAGAAATCACTGTGCGTGGAACATATTTCTTCTTGAAGCCAAACCCTACAGCTCTTTATTTTGTATTTTTATTGGAGCCTGCAGAGCAATTAGTGCTCATTCACATCCAAATGACTTGCAAAACTTCATGTTGGGGAAACAACGGCAGTTTTTCGCTTTGAGAAGACCATAAAGCTTTAAACCCTTAACAGCTTTCCTGCTTGCACTATTTTGCAGTTACTTGAAGGGGAAAAATAAAGGCACGTACTTATTATTTTTCCCTGCATTCCCCTCTGTGAACCGATTCCTCTGGCTGCAGAGCATGGAGGAAGCTCTGAGAGTCTGCATCCTTCAGTGCTGGAGGTGCCACATTAGTGCTGAGAGCTGGCAAAGTTCCTGCAGGCCGGACCTTCCTGCTCCCTTCTCCCAGCACCTTTCACTCGGATAGAAAGACTGGAGGCCCACCTGCATTTTGGTTGCTACATCCCACCTATATAGTACAGCGCTGCCTGTCTTGCTCAAGCGCCCAGACTGCACAGAGTCAATGAAATGATTGAAAAGATAATCACATATTTATTTCCAGTACTTCAGACTGGGACAGAGCCACTAAAAGAAAAGCTGCACTTCACTGCTCCATTAGGATGTGGTAAGTTGTTATTATCTTTAACAAGGCAACGCTATTCAGAACTCAGTGCTCCCATAAGCTGCTCAAACACATGGGAAAGCACTTTGAGGGGGACTCATCTCACCCAAATGTAGACACCTCCAGCTGAGCTCAGCCCCCAGCCCTGCTTCAGAGTCAGCACGAAGACTGCATCTGAGCTCTATTAAATGTGTTACGAGCAGATCACACTCTGGTGTTCTCCAGCCAGATTTGCACAACCCGGGACAACAGTCCCAGCTGCTGCTGTTTATGTTGCAGACACCTACTTCCAGAAAACACCGCGCTGCGTCCCACATTCAGCCTGCAAACACTTCCTCTGTGCACAGCTTTCCTCAGACAGGCTTCTGCATTTGCAGGACAGACAGCAAGTGAGTAATCCATGCACTGTGAACCTGCAAACCTTTCTTCTTCCCCACAGCCAGCTGAAAGCAGCTCCAGCTCACACTGCTGGCTGCCCAAAGCACAGACTTCTTGAGCAGAATGAAATGCTAACACTGACTTGCTTTGAAAAATGAGTCTCTTGCCCAGAAAATAGCACTGAGAACCTGATGGAGCCATTTTGTAGCTCCTGTGTAGAAGCTGGATCTGCCCTTAATGGACATGCTGGATAACCACGCCAATAGGAGTGTGATTTTCCTGATGAAGGAGGACAGCTCTAACAGGCATTGCTCATGCACTGATTGAAGGCAGCTTTATATAGACAGGGCCATTTCTTCCCCACGAGGGAATTAAGAGAGCAAAAAGCACTGCATCAGGACAGCGTGCTGCTTGGGCTGCAGGGCTCTCCCGTTCTCCTGCTGTGCAAGGCATCCTGCTCTAAGTAAGAATGTTGCAGGACAG
Organism: Coturnix japonica; assembly: GCF_054131305.1. Taxonomy (NCBI): domain Eukaryota; kingdom Metazoa; phylum Chordata; class Aves; order Galliformes; family Phasianidae; genus Coturnix; species Coturnix japonica. The sequence continues at coordinate 14,253,849 of NC_140680.1, read as the reverse complement.
CTGCTACATCAGCTCTGAGAGGGCTTTTCTAAAGCCTGGAGTTCTCCGAGCCTTTCTCCTGCTCTACAGATACTGTTGCATTTAAACATCATCCGGGAACCACCGAATGACATCTTCAGCTGAGGCTCAGGGCGGCCAGAGGGGCGGGCTGGAAAGAAGCTCGATGTAAAGACAAGAAAAAAGCTTCAGGAGATGAATGCCATTTGGCACGGCTCATCAGATGACCCAGCAGCACAGTGACACGGGCTCACAGCCATTAGACTTGCTGTAGGAGCGTGCAGCCCGAGACAATGATGCATCTGAGACCAGGAAGCTCTGCTTTTTATAGCATGCAAAATTAAAGGGAAAATGCCACCAAGGCGCACTCCAAACAGTTTGCTGTAATCTGGAGAGCAGTGGATATCCTGCCGTTCTGCTCGTGCTTACATAGACTGTGATTATCTGCTGCCTCAGTTTTCTCACCTGTGCAATGGTGCAAGCTGCCTCATGGAGAAAGAAGAGCTTTAGCTGCTGGAGGATACCAGGAGAGCTGGATAAGCAGCCTTACAGGACAGAGGACGCATTTTCTCCAAAGAAGGCTGGGATCCCAGCTGCAGGCAGCCAGCTCCTGCTTTGGGAAGCTCAAGGCTGGTAAGGGGCAGCATAAATAGCAGCCCCTCCCTGGTGCTGCTGACTTATGAGAGGAAACCTAAATGCTCATTAAAACACCACTTGGCAGGAACCCCATCCTCAATTACAAAAATCTTCCTTCTTTTTTCTTTCTTTTTTTTTTTTTTAAGTCTGAAGCCTTTGGGGCCCATAATCTAATTAAATAAAGCTTTCTCACTTTCCTCCAGCCCGCTCCCATAGCTTCCATCGTAGCACTGAAGACAAATATATTCTTTTAATTTAGCAGCATCCCTTGCATCCCGTATCACCTTCTGGTCAGAAAGCAGCCCTGCTCTCTCTGTGTCCTGCTTGGACAGGCTGTGTCCATCACCTCAGTTTTGTCCATTGCTTTGCTTTTGTTCCTAGAAAGTGCCCCAATTTCTGGGATCCCAGTGCAGCTCCATCCACTTCCACTCTTTGTGCCCCCAAATGCAGAGAAAATTCCTGAAGCAGATGAGAGCATCATACAGAGCATCACAGCGGTGTCCCCTGAGCTGGCCCCAGATGATCCAGCCCTGGGCAGGAGCTGCAGAGAGGCAGGAAGGCAGCCCCAGGGATCCCCTCCCCATCACTGTGCGGCTCTTTGCTGGAGTCTGTGAATTTTTGGAAGAACTATTGACATGATGGAAATTGCAGTTCCAGGTCAGAAATCCTCAGAAATCTGCCTGGACCTGGGAGGAACTTGTGCTGAAATCACACAACAGCAGCTGGATCAAACAAACCTGACAAGTATCACACCAGGGAGGAGGAGCTACAGAGAACGCTGAGCTCACAACGCTTTCTCTGGGCTTTCCAGAATGTGGTTGGTGAACAACAGAGCTGTCAGTCCCTGGGTCTGATGTGAGCTCTCCTGTTGGATGCTCATCAGGAGAACTCAGAGGTACACGGCCCCACTAAAAGGGAAAGCTGGGGCTCACCCCCCAATGCAGACCAGCAGGCTCTGTCTTTTGAGGAGGAGGGTTTCAGGTCTCCATCACAGAGCCAGAGAAAAGTGCCAGAGAGATGAGGAGCTCAGCTGCATGGCTGGGAGGGAGCACACAGGCCACCCAATCCAGCTGTGAGCCCTTCAGTACTGAAAACACAATGGGGAGAACCCAGAAGGGGCAAGGCCAGCTCAGAGGAGAAAGAGCACATCAGGAACACCCAGAATGTGAAGGGACCAGGCCGGATAGGAAGGAGTGAACACCAGGCACTGCCCAGGGGCAGGGAAGAACCGCACTGAGACCTCAGCCACTCAGCCCCTGAGGATGGCATGGCAGTGGGGATGAAGCACCTGTCCGGGCTGACAAGAGCCTGTCCTCAGCATGGGAGGGAGTCAGACCTGCCCCTCTGGCCTGTGATTCCTCTGCTGTAACTGCCACGGAGAACCACCATGAGCATCATGTGCAGGAGGCACAACTTGTTTGGACCCATCTGACAACTGAGAGCCCAGACAGGACCCGGTCCCAGCACATCCCTGGGAATGGCACTGCCCTGCCAAAAGGGGCAGGAGGATCTTTCACCTTCAGCAAAGGGTGGAAGGCTGGGGGAGGTCAGACAAGGAGGCGTCTCTATAGCACAGTGTTGGCCACCAGCAAAGCTCAGTGGACCTCCAGAGATGTGGCTGTTGGCAGCACCACCCAGTCTGCTCTGCTCATACAAGTTCCACACAGCCATTCCCCCAGCAGGAACCACTGCCCAGCCCAGCACTTTGGTGGCAGGAGCAAACCTCACTGTGGGCTGAAACCTGAGGCAGTGTGGGATGGAGGGATCTGCAGCAGTGGGAAAACTCACTGAGGAAGGGGACAGAACGTGCCAGGCTCTCCCACTTCCCCTCGGGACTCAGCCATCCACTTTCAGACTTCATCCATTGTTTGCTTGGACTTCTCCAGGAAAAAACAGGTTAAGGGAAACCCTGGCCACACCACACACTCTGCACCTCTTATAATGGATGATCTGGTGAGGATATGGGATTTTACCTATTTTTTATACAAAAATACCCACTGACAATGTGCTGCACTCCTGGCTACAAACATTATCTACTGGCATGGGAGGAATTTAAGCCGTGATGCCAGCTACTACAATGCAGGCCTGGAACTCCATGGAAATACTACCCTGATCCAACAGCTACACAGCTCTGTTTATCCTAGTAATTAATTCTCTCTTATGTTTAGTGATACAATTAGAGAAACACTGCCATTCTGATGGGCTGGTTTCCACCAATGCCTCTTGCTGTATTTACATCCCCACAATAGCCTTGGCCTTACAGAGAAGGGTGAAATCACGTTTACGAAGATAATGCCACATGCGTCCCCGAAGCATTTTATAGATATAAAGTTAGGCTCTAAATTACACGTTTATTGTGCAAGCTCACAATGAGCTCAGATTAAATATTGACTAAAGCCAGTCTAACACCCAAAATAATGAAGATGGGCACAAAGCTGTGATTTAGCCCCAGCCGCTTGAGAGACACACATCTGTAGCACACAACGTGCCCTTCCCACGGAGACACGCTTTGTATTCCAGCTGGCCTTAGGCAGGAAGATTTCTTTCTCATACATTATAGATTTTCTTTCCCAACTGCCAACACATCCACATTACTGGCTGCAAAGGAAACAAATATAATAACAAAAATCAAATGCCGTCCCCCCACTGTAGTGACAGGCGGGCGAAGAGCTCCTCATATGACAAAAGTTAAGGCAAAATGGAAGAGAAACGTGGCCAAAAGCAGAGAATCCCTTCCCTTTTGTCCCCTAGGACGGAAGGCAGCAGGGAGGTGTGGGCATGGCAGGTATCTCCCAGTAGTACCCCAGCCTGGCTGTGCTGGGAAAACCACCCATCCTCCCTCTGCCATCCCCCTCCCCAGCCTTGCAGAAAAAAAAGCCCAGGGAGATGCAGATGCTGATACAACCATTACGATGAGCACACAGAGCTGGAGGGGCCAGCACACACCCCTCGCAGCAGCCTGACCTCTAAATCCTCTAATACAGTGTCGCCTCGTTCACGATTAAAAGCAATTGTAACCTAGTGCAGACAAAAAGGCACGGGAGGCGAGGCAGGATCTGGCGCGGCCCCGCTCCATCCAGATGCAGTCATATCACTTCAGCTTCTCTGTACCATCTCCATGACAACCATGTAATTTGGATGCAATAACCGCTGCCGAATTGATCTTTAAATGTAGCTTTGTTATAAAATATAATGCCGAGCACGGCGGGCTGGGGAGAAAGCCGGGCAGCCCCCAGCGAGTGAGGGCTGTGATCAAACAGCCCCCCCTTAATCTCTAGCTGCCCAACAGCCTCGCTGTTCCAATAAACGGGTGGATGAACCGATTTTAAAAGCAGGAGCGGTGCACACCAATCGTAGTGTAACATCCCCGAGGAGACACCACACCGAGAGCTGGAAAAGGGTGTCCATCATGCACACACACACACACACACACACACACACACACACACACCAGGACGAGTCGATCTCCAGCAACCAAAGCACCCAGCTGACGCGTCAGATAATCCGAACAGGAGTCAAAACCCGTATAATTAAAGGAAACAGGAGGGGGATCGACGTGCTGCATGACAATGAGAGCAGGGGAGCTCGCATTCCTACTTACCCAAGCAACGAATTGTTTATTTTTCGGTCCCTCCACAAATGTAGCTCCCTTTTCTCTTCAACAATCCATGCAAAATAATCTGCAGCCCCACAGACGGAGGAGTGGCCCCATCCCTCCCCCTCCGCCACCTTCCTAGACCCTGTTATTGGCTTCCTTCTCCTTTCCCTCCCGCTCTCCTCTCTCGCCGGCAGTGGTTACACCTCCCAGCCTTCCCTCAAGGTGTCAAGAGACTGCTCGGGATTCAGCGTGCAGGGTGGGAGGGACGGAGAGGGGGAGGAGGCAGGGAGCGATGGTGAATGGACCCAGGCGAAGGGTGGAAGAAAAGCCCCGCAGGAGCAGGGCAGGAGCTGGGCTGCTGGGGGCTGGGAGGCTGTGCTCACCCCTCGCAGATGCTGTCAGTGGCCGTGGGGTGTTGGGGTCATCCTCCCACAAGCACCCTGCAAAGCCTGGGGGGACCAGGTCTGCTCCCTGCCAGCAAATCATCACCCATCTGCCTCGGACTGGCTTGAAGTTTTGGCCTGAAATCCTGCCAGATACACACAGTGACTTTTACAACGGCACACTTCCATGCACAAGCGTGCAGAGCTGGAAATGCCTGCAGGACCCACCCTGGTGCAGACCTCCATGCTGCAGATCAGAGGGATCTCCGCCCTGGTAATCACCGGGCTGCAGCCCCATCCCACTCCACTGAGTCCCATCCCACCCTGTCCCGTCCCATCGCACCTCATTATATCCCTTCTCCATCCCATCCCATTGTCCCATCCCATCCCATTGTCCCACCCCATACCTGCTGCCTTCAGTAGCAGGGCTGCTTGTGTGCCCACCAGCAGATCTCGCTCCAGAGCTGCCTGCTCCCCCACCACAGTGGGTCAGACCACGTGCCTGATCACCATCACTGGGAATTTCTTTAGCCAGGTTGACACATCTCCCTTGTGACAGCCCTTGTGTGCAAAGGCGATGGTTTATCTACATGCTAGCAGAGGGGCCTGGCTCAGCAGGGCCACTGGTGATGCAGGGTGGTTTGGCATGGGGACACAGCACTTCCCCTGCTCTGTGTGCCCCATTCCTGTCCCTGCAGACAGCTGGTGGCTGCAGTGACCCAGGTTTCCACGGGCACTCAGGTCAGGGCTCCTGAGGTCTCGGCCAGTTCCTTCGATGTGAGCACACTGCACCACAAGAGCTCTTTACAGCCTCTTGCCATGCACAGCCCATAGCAGGCCACCACGGCCACCCGCCCTCAGCTCTGCACCTCACATGCCTCCTTCCCCTCCAACAGCTGAAAGCAGGCCAAGGGCTGTCACCTCTGGCTGGACCTGTGAGCAGGGAGGGAGGGTTTGGGGTCAGTCCCAAAGAGGTCCAATGATTCCCTGGAGAAAACCACTCCCTGGACTCCAGAGAACACACACTGCTGAATAAGCAGATAAATCCCCAACATCTGGAATTGAAAATATCATTATGATCTATAGCAATGCATCCAAACACCAAGATGAAGTAATGTCCTGGAGCAGCTCAGCACAGCACGGCCAGATACACTTCCAGCTGGGATACCCGCAGCACAGCGCTGGGCTTGTGTGCCAGGGATGGCCGCGGTAATGAACCATGTAATGAGCCACCCTGCAGCTATAGCCAGGACTTGTCCAACAAACCCACGTGTGAACAAAGGGATCTGTGCAGGGGAGGCACATGGCTTGGGGCTGGCAGCAAGGACAGGGACAGGTCCAGGTGTGGGGCTGACAACCTCCCTTGGGTTCCTTCCCCTCACGCTGTCACAGATCTCTGCCGTGCTCCTCTCCCAGATCAATTCTAATGTATTTGTAATCTACCAATTATCAGGTTCGAGAGCTTTAACAGAGTGGGGGGGTAAAAAAGAAAGTGTGATCAATATTCATCAGCCTGTTGTACAGTTGGGTCTGAAGGAAAGCAGCAAAATCCAATTCCTGCGCAGCCGCTCCTAAGAAGCAACATCTGCGGCACAAGAAATGAAGTTCTAGTTCCTGAGAATATGATGGGGCTGCAAATAACTGGGTTATCAATCACTGCTCCTGGCTGTGAGCGCCCCGACAGCTGGGCTCGGGGAGGAACCTCCCGGCGTCCCATGGGGTGCTGGGCTTGTCCTTATCAGCTGTAGTGCTCTGCAGTAAGACTGAACCCGAGCTCTTCTGGACTGTCTGCTGATCTGTTACACACCTCGGCCACGTCATCACAGTTCTTAGAATTAAGAAAACTCCTAAACTGTGATGATGTTGGACTAGCTGTCCATCTGCCCCCTGTGTGAACAGTGCAGATGGGCTCTTTGGGGAAGGGAGCAGCCTCTGGAAGGGGTCACCTTCCCTCCACACCTGGCCCGCCCCCCAGGCCCCAAGCAATGGGAACACACCGGGGAGCATTACAGGGGCTGCAGAGCACACAGCACACATGGAAGTGAACTGGCAGCACTCTGCACAGCACGGGACACTCCGGCCAGGCTGATGGGAGCAAACATCGGGTGAACTATGTGAGACTGTGACCCTGACACTGCACCTCTATGGGATGCACTGATAAACTTGAGCTCTCTGCGAGGCTTCTCTGACCAGTGTGGAGAAGCCAGACCTCCCCACCTGCTGCCTGCAGGTCCTGCTGACCCCCCTTGGCAATTCAAGAACCACCCTGGCTGCAGCTCAGCACCCACACCTCAGCATCCCTCCAACAGGCAGTTTCCAGCTGTGCCCAGCTCACAGCACACAAGGACACTTCGGGGGGCTGTGCAGCCTTCTCCTCAATATTTTTCTATGAAAACACTGCAAATGTTTGCATCATCCCACAGCAAATCCTTTGTAGTTCCAGCTGGGGCTCACCAGCTCTCAGTACCAGACACTGTGATGCAGCCAGATGGGAGGGGAGGCAGCTCCGACCCCGCTGGGTGCTGCAGAGGGCTCTGATACCCACAACAACCTACAGCATTTATTTTCTTCTGGACATACATGCATCTGAATATACACACATGCACGCTCACTTATAGTTCTTAACACCAGTGAACACAATTTCCATCGACTGCTCTTTCCAGTTAGCCCTCCAGTTCTCTCCATTGCATAACAGCTAATTCGTAGCTTTCGTTATCATTTCTCTGCTTTTCCTATATTTTTTATTACTATTATTATTGCTGCTTTTGTCTTCCCTAACAATGACAGACTGTTAGCTCAGAATATCTCTGATAACTACAAAATCCTGTGCCTGCTGGGGAGGAGGCAGCTTCTATCAACGTTCTGCTAACAACCTTCTTTATCACAAGGTTTTCTGTTCAAGTTCTCCAACCATTTCTTGTTCTCAGCTTAGGAAAACTGACCACTCTTCAGTGCCTTTAGGCTCATAACAAATGCAATGGCTCTAATTTTCAAAGATTTTGAACTGAGAAAGAAAGACTAAAAACCAATTTCGGAACGATAAACTTCATTTACATCCTATTGTCTATGGGTGAAAGCCTGAAAACAGTGGGAATGGACATGTAAATGATGAGGTTCCACAAACACCGGAGCTGGCACCTGACTGGGAGAGACAGGGAGCAGAAGAGCTGAGGGTGAGGGGTTCCCACAGCCAGGAGAGTGTTGCATTGCATGAAGGCTTGAAGCCATGAAGAGGGACCCTCCCTGCTCAGCCCACCCCTTCTTGCCATGGCAGATTGAATAGGAAGGACGCTGTGTGTAGCTGATGGGGAGATGACACACAGACCCCATGGGATGACAGGACCTACGTGTGCCCTTAGGGCTGCTAAGGGTGTAGCACTCATCCTGCTGAAATTACTGCTGGAACTGGGATGGGGTGCATGAAGTGACGTGGCCGCAGCCATCACAGATAGCGAACGTCACCACAGTGAGCACAACTCATTGGACAGCTGCACTGAGACTGAAACTATTCATGATGAAGCCATTAGCTGTAGCCTAATGCCTCATCCTTTTTGAGCTGGGAGGCAGAAGACAGCAATCTCCTGCAGGTAGAGACCAAGAGCAGTTAAACAACTTAAGAAGAAATCCATTTCAGTAAACTATCAGCACAAGACCTTTTGCAATGAAGAACTACAGCTGTAACCTTCACAACTTCATTTTTCTTCTCCTGTATAAAACTCTCCCACCAAAGCATCAACTGCTTGGGCTGATAAAATGTATTTCATCAATGAAGAAACACTGCTACGTTATATCCTTGCTCATTTCACTTCAAGATGTTCTGCTTACTTTCGAGCAGTGCTGAATTTCCGTGAGGCACTGGGAAGGGTCAATTCACTGCATGGGGACTGGGAAGGAAGCTGAGATATGCCTGGAGAGGTGGCTGCTACCTCTCATCACCAGCACAACTGTAGCTCCCATCAGGGACAGCAGCAAAGCCACAGCCACCCTGCCTCCATCCTCACATGGCCACAGCCCTTCTCACCAGGCACATCCACAACGCAGAGGACAGGAGCTGTGTTTTCAGCAGCAGCTTATCAGCCCACAGGTCCATATGGAACAGGGGAGCAGGTAAGTAGTTCCCAGCCTGCTCTACCTTCTAACTCAACTCCCATTTCCTAAACCACCGCTGACGTCTATCTAAGTAATCATTATCTCTGCAACCACCCTGAGTTTCAGCTTTTGCCGAGCATCACGCAGAAGATCAGGAGCTTTGGAAAGGATGCTAAGCTTAAGAAGCTGCCATTGCAGGCGGCTGCGGGTGCCTGTCACATTCCTCCTTTAATGCACACACACACACTCTACGTGCATGCGCTCTGTCAGCCGCCGAAGCGAATATTCGCCGTCAGATCTTCCGAGCCGCAGCACATTTTTAATCAGTCAGATAATTCAATCATCCCGTTCAGACCTGCTCTGCGCAGCTGCCATTTGCAAGCATCAAAGCCAACCCATCAGAAACCATGCGGGCTGGGGGCTGGGGCTGGGGGCTGGTTTAGAGTGCCAGCAGAAGGCAGAGGAAGGGCACTAACAGGGTGGGTTAAATGAACTTATTAGGAATATTTCTGAGGCACCCAGCCATCCTCAGCAGAGAACAACAGCACGGCACCAGGGCAGCGCGGGGGTCTGCAGCATTTGTGATGGTTTGGCAAATCCCAGCGGGTGGAGTGTCAGCTCCTGCTCGAGATGCTCAAGGCCAACGAATGGGATACGGACGTCTGGATCTCATTAAAATTAATGGAAATTGGGTGTCCAGACCTACAGGCAGCTTTCAGAAGCTTCGTGTCTATTTATAATTAATGTTCCCAACAGGGTGACTAAATATTTATACAACTGATTGCGTTATATGCAAAATGGAAGAGGTGTCCACTGGTAAACCAGGGCACAAGTGAACAGCAGTCTCATGGGATGTCAGGTTCAGTCCTTGCTGTCTCCTGTTTGCAAACCTCCCGTTAGACCCAGCACCAGGCAGGTGCTCCCAGGGCACAACACATTATTTCAACGTGGCCTGATGGTGTTCCTGGGCTCCGCTCCTCTCTCTCCCCACAGCTCTGGCTCCCTCGAAGATCCGCACCAACTCACTTCACCTCTGCTGATGTCAGTCTCTGATATGACAAATTCATAATGTCACTGAGTTCACCCAGTACAGGAGTGTGGTGGAGCTTAATCCATGAACGCTCCCCTGCCTTGGTCAGAGATGCTATAGATGGCAGACACCAGGCAAGAGACGGGCAGCAACCTGCCTCCATGGCCAGATCTGTCTTCAGCTTCTCTGCTACGCTGAAAATAACCATTAATGTGACCTTTCCACGTGACTTGGGATGCACTGTGTAGACCTTTCACTGGTTCTCCTGCCCATATGTCACAGCACAGTAAGGGCTGTGGTTACTGCTGCAGCTGACTTAGCACAGGTACACAAGGCTCCAAAGATGAAGCTGAACATGAGCTGCAGCCACATCACCTGAGCCTCATGGGCCACTGGTGGTGAAGGAGGAAAAGATGCATCACTCCGCTCTGACATCATGACCAGTCTGCCTGGCGTGGGACATTCAGAGTTCCATGGCTTTGTTCTCAATTAACACGATGGGCTTTGCAAGACACATATTCAGATTCAGGGCTTAAAGCTGCTGTCCTCAGACAAGACGTCAGAAGGACATCAAGGACACATGAAGAATAAAACAGCTTTGTTTTCCTTAAGAACACCTTTCTGCTTATTCTTTAATTAAACAACAGCAGGCTGTGGACTTGTGAGAGCAGAAGGATCCCAAGACGGAGGAGATTAGGAGATCTACATAATGCGAGGATGTAAACCTTTCCCACCACTGCCAGCGTGGCAGCTGATGCTGACAGAATCCGCTCCATTACTGAGCTCATCACTAGAAGCTTCTGCAGAGGATCCTGCAGGCGTTCATCGTTTGATTTCATAAGTAATAACATACCCCAAATCACAGCAAACTTTCAGTATTGTGAAAGACATAGGGGTGATGGGCAGGGATTTAGGAGCAGGTTGGAGAAGCCTCTGTGAGCGGTGACCTATGTAAAAGCTGGTCTCTCACCACAGCACAGGCATTGGAACTCAGTGATCTTTGAGGTCCCTTCCAAACCAAGACATTCTGGGTTGCTGGGACTCTATGAGTTCAGGACTCCTCCCAGAGCCTACGCCAGCTCAGCAGGTCTATCCCTTGTTGATACATGCATAGGCAAAAACTGAAGATCTCTGCTATTTTATCACACAAATCCACAGACAAGGTAAGCTCCTCCATCTAGAGAGCCTGTGTGGTACAAGGCTTGGCTATGGAGGCTGGGAAGCACAGGCAGATTTCAGCCTCAGGATCACTGATATAATTGCTCCCAAGGAGCCAGGTCGGAGCCCCTGGCCCAAGCTCATCCTAAGCCCTGATGTGACCTCGTTCCCTGTGAGCATGTCCATGTGGCACCATGCTGGGAATGCAATCGTGCTCCCAAAGAGAGCTGCATGGATTGCTGCACTGACAAACTGCCCTAGATTGAAAAGAATAAGCTCCTTTCTGAAGGGAGATAATTACTCTATTTTAAAACTAAGTGGTTCAAGGAGAAAAATACAGGCAAGAAGGCCTGATGCCTCTGAGCTTGGGATGGGAAGCGGGCTGCAGAGAAAAGCAACTGTAACTGCAGAGCTGTTGTGCTGCGTGCTGAAGGTCCTGGGCAGAACTCATGTAGAGCACCTGGGCCCAGCCCATGACACCAGCGCTGCTCTGAGGCCAGCACCAGAGTCCCCTCTAGGAACTGTGGCCATGCAGTAAGGAACGGCCTGACCTGCCCATGGGGAGCCCACAGGGAAACTCCTGCAGGGAAAAGAGCTGTCACTTTGACAAACTGTCTCCCACAGTGAAGACCAACAAACCAGAGCAGACAACAACAGAGTCATTAATAAGGCCAACTTCTGGCATCTTCCTGGATCCCCCACCACTGCGATCAGTGACTTCACCAGGCAAGCACAGAAGAGGCTTCTTCGGCAGTTTTGTCTTTGCTGTTTAAAATTCAATAGCTCCACTTTTTAAGTGGGTGGAAAAGAAACAGTTTTTGTGCAATAAGAGCCCACCCTCCTCGTCCCCATTTGCATGAAGGAAGCTCTGGGCTCTGAACTTGGCACACGCACCTCTGGCCCACAGCGGAAGGACACCAAGAGGGCTGAAGGATGTGTCAGCTGCTCCCTAGCCCTGCAGTACAGGCACTTTCCTTGGCACAGACAGGTCCTGTTTGCACGTCTCTTGGTTGGAAGCTGGGGGTAAGAATTACGCTCGGTCACGGTGCTCCATCAGCGCGGCCACCAGGGATGCATCCCCAGGGTGGGCAGCATCAGGACTGTCCCCGTGTTCCCTTCTCCAGGACACAGTGGAAGCAGCAGGATCTGCCTGCAGGACTGCCTACACAAAGAGAAATCCTGCGTGTGGAAACTGCGAACAAGGGCATGGTGCGCCTTCAAGGCAGCAGAACACCCATTCTGTGGGACCCTGTGACCTGGAGAGAATGGCAGAAGCGCTGGGCTGGCCCCTCACACAGGAGACAGACACTATTTGTATAAATGCCTGCTTCAAAACGTGTGCACCCTTCCATTTGAGAGGAGCACTCCTGCCTTGAGCAGTTCTGTTTACCAATCCCTTCTACCAGCCATCCCCTCCCTCCTTGTGCCACAGCCGCTCCACTCAGCTCCCAGCACAGCCACCATCACATGGTCTTATCTCAGCCACGCATAACCTCAGTCCTTTGTCAAGACGGGGCTTAGAGAGTTCCCTAAAGTTAACGAAGCAGGTCCATCCCCTCATTAACTCACGGGCCTGTCTCCTCTGATTAGGTTGTGCTGACTCTGCTCGCACACCACGTTCACTGCTCTGTGCTCTAGATGTGGGGACACTGGGGCATTTCCAGCTGGGACACAGACAAAGGAAGGAGATAGCAGAGCCTTGGTTACCACCAGAGCAATTCGGGACAAATAATTAGAGGCTTTCATGCCTAATTGGATCTGTACTGTCAACCCAGGACAGGAGATGCCTTAACCCTCACTGTCTGCCTGAGATTGCTTGGCAAGCCATAAATAACCACAGACATGGTCCAAAGCTCATCAGCCCTCAGCTTCCACCCTGGATGCTCACCCCTTCTTCCCAGCCCTGCCACAGAACTGCATTAGTAGGGGCTTACACGCTGAAGACAAGCTATCTCCAGAGCAAGGCTTGTGAGACGTAAGGTCATTCCCGACGGGCTTCAACCTGCCTTGAGTTTCCAGTTACAGACCAAGGCTCCAGCCTCACTCGTGGCCCTACAAATCCTTCTTCCCTCCCCAGCTCTCATGGCTCTTCCAGACCCCAGGAGCACAGGCACTTGAAGACTAGGCATGCAAACAAGAAAAACCAGTGCCACATGATGGCCAGAGGACACTCAGACCCTGAGAGCAAGTTGGAAGCACAACCCATCCCTCTGAGGTCCTCCAACACTTAATGCAGAAGGCAGACATGGACACCCAGGGTACAAGGACCTCCCATGGCAGCAAGCAGGCTGACTGCTGTGCAAGGCCAGACGAGCTTCCCCTGGACACACACCAAAGGAGACACGTGCTGCTCAGGATCGTGACCTGCAGATCTTCCACCAGGCGCAGGACACACAGAAAGGCAAAGTCACAGCAAAGGACGGTCCAACACTCTGGGCCAGGCAAAAATAGATTAACCTACTTGAAAATAGGACAACATCGCTAAAGAGTAGGACATCTGGTCAGCACAGCAGGAGCTCACACAGAGGAGGCAGCTTGTCCACGCACACACCCAATGAGCAGCATGAAGCATCTTCGGGGCTGCAGCTGGGATGGGTGTTCCCCAAGAAGAGCAGCTCTCCCTCTGCCTGTGACATCCCTCACACTGTGCCCAAGCTCCCCCAGTCTCTGCTCCATGAGCCCCAGTGCTTTGCCCCAGCCACGCTCCCAGCCCACCAGCAGGGCACTGCTCAGAGGACACGGCCAAGAAGTGATACAGGGCTGCCAGCACTGCACTTGTGTGAGCATCTTCTAAAGCTCTGCAACCCACCACCAGCACCAGGCTGCGGCCGTGCCAGGCGTGACGGCTTTCTAAAGAAGAAACAAGAAGGAAAAGGACACGGATAGCAGGGACATCAAAGGGGCCTGGCTGCGTTTTGCAGGGGAGTTCATGCCACGCTGCTGACCGGCCGCTCCAGGGCTGGGCTTTGTGTTGGCCTTGGCAGGACAGGCAGTTTTTTTGGCTTAAGATCTCACGCTGGAACGGAAACCCAGAGCACCAGGTCTCAGGACGGAGTTCAAAACCCTGTTCCCTGATTGTTGCTGCTCAAAGGAGGTGGCAGGAAACCATCCAGGCCTGCGGGGAACTTTCTTTTGCAGAAAGCTGTGAGCTTGTCAGAGCTGGGCTCTCTCTGCCAGGTGCGGTGCATTCCTTTGAACTTAGGCCTAAAGCAGCCTGGGACCAGCAGCCATGGGTGGGCTACAGCCAGCTGGGGGGACCACCACAGCCTCCCCCTGGTGCAGTCAGGGGTATGAGAGCTGCCGGGCCCCCACCTCCAGCACAGGGGTGCTGAGCCCACCACGCTGCCAACCACAGCTGCCCAGAGACGGTGCCCCATCCCTGGAGATGCCCGAGGCCACGGTTAGGATCCTGAACAACCACAGCTGATGCGGGGCGACCTCACTTTATTGTAGCAAAAAATACATTAGGAAAAGCATCCCAGCTTATCGAATGTTCCGCTATCCCGGGACCTGCTTTCCATTGCCCGTCGGCAAAGAAGTGAAAGCAGACGCAGAGCTCCGAGCAGGAGCGGTGCCCGGTCCTAAGCGAGCACCACCCGCAGGGCCGGCAGCACGGCACGATTAGACAGCTCGGCACGGCGGCGGCGTCCCGGCACCGACATCCCGGCACCGACATCCCGGCACCGACATCCCGGCACCGACATCCCGGCACCGACAGCGCCGCCAGCAGCCGGCAGAGGCACCTGGTGAGGCCCGAAAGCATCACGGGGGAACGGGACGGGAGCTCCGGGCTGCAGCTCTGCGGACAGCAGCGGCTCCTGAAACCACGCCTGGCGCTCACCAACCCGGCCCGGGCGGCAGCCGGACGGAGCTACGGGGGGCGGTTCGGGGCATTTCGGGGCATTTCGGGGCATTTCGGGGCACGCTGCTCCCCGTCCCGTCCCGGTGTGGATGGATCTGGCGGTACTGAATCCCGCTCCTCCCGCTCCGTCGGCTCCGCGCCGCCCGCCCCGAGCTCCGTGTTCCCGCTGCCGCGCACTCACCCGTTCTCCACGTCGTTTCCCCCCGTGGGGCGCCGGGTCCCTCCGCTCCATCGGGCGCCGCTCCGCGAGTCCCGGACCCGGCGCTGCCGGATCGACGCCGCGCTTTGGTGCCCCCTGGCGGCCAAGCTGCGTCCTGCACCCCGGGCGGGCACGGGAGGCGTGAGCGGAGCGGGGGCGGACACTCGGCTCCGGGACCCGGCGCTCAGCGGAGCCTCTGACCCAAACCCAGACTGCACCGGCCGTGCCCAGCTGGTTCTGGAGCGGTGCTGCGCAGTGACCCGGCTCGTGCCTCGTGCCCGGTGTCACGAGAGCGCAAGTGCCCCTCAGGGCCCTGCAGGACATGGGACGGCGTCAGTGCAGCCCCGAGGTGCTGCTGCTTTCCAGAGGCAGCTCTGGACGCTCCGCAAGCTGCCATGGGAGCACACTGCATAGACACTGAGTCATAGAATCGTTAGGGTTGGAAAAGACCTGTGAGATCACAGAGGCCAACCCCACCCCACCGCTCCCACTGACCACATCCCCTACATGGCACACCCCCCTGGCAGCACACACCGATGCACCGTCACTCCTCCAGAGAACAGACGTTTCCGAATATCCAACCTGACCGTCCCCTGGCACAACACGAGGCCGTCACTCCTCATCCTATCTCTGTTACCAGGGAGCAGAGGCGGGACCCCCCCTTGTCATTACCTCCTATCAAGGAGTTGCGGGGAGCGATGAGGTCCCCCCTGCGCCTCCTCTGCTGCAGACTGAACAGCCCCCGTTCCCTCAGCTGCTCCCCATAGGAGCGGTGCTGCAGACCCCTCGCAGCTCCCTGCCCTTCCCTGGGCCTCAAAACATGGGGCAGCGGCCACTGCTTCGGCTCCACGCGTCCCACCCGCTCTCCCCTCTGCACGGCCCCCATCCCAGGGCTGGGGAACAAAGAGCCGGGGGCGCGCAGCCCCCTCCCTGCCGGCAGCAGCTGCCCTGTGCCCCGCGCTCAGCCCCACGCACGCACGGAGCGGCCGCGTGAGCAGCATCTGCCTCCCGGGCACCACGTTGCTTAGAGACGGGGTCCGCTGGGAGCCGAGAGCCCGCACGTGGCAGGAGTGATGGAGCTGCTGGGGAGCGAGGGACGGCGGGGGGGTCACACGCGGGGCTGCGGAGAGACACCCCCGGCCTCCGTGTGGGCGGCTCTGAAGCGGGGAAAAAGGGGTCGAGAGCGGCAGCGAGAGTTCAGCATCAGCGAGATGAGTTTAATCTCCTGAGGAGTCTCGGGTGGGGGAGCGGGTCAGAAGGATCGCACTGACACCAGGTGTTTCTGTTCCCCATCCCCCTCCCGGGGCACGGGGGGAGGCTGCGCTCAGCGGGGGCAGCCGGATGCGTGAGCTGCGGGGGGAGCAGGGTGATGCTGGGGTGTCTCCATTGGGGTGAGGAGCTGCCCTGCTCTCTGCAGGGACCCGCCTTCCTCTTCATCCCCCCACGTCTCTTGCAGGATCTTGGTGAAAGGGTCAGTACCCGGCACCTTGTTGTCTACACTCTGATGAAGGTACTTGAAGCAGAGAATCAAATCACCATAGAAGGTTTTCCCATTCACTGAACCTTGAGCTCAAATCACACTGTCCCCATTCTCTTCCATCCATCCTTACCTTGCTTTCTGATGTGACCATTAGTGGAAATTTAAACTACAGACTGGAACAGGTCACCCCAAGAGGTGGCAGAGCCCCATCCCTGCAGACAGCCACAATACAGCTGGATTTGTACATTTGATACAGCTTTGGGGTCCCTTCCAACACAAACAGTCCTGTGATGCTGTGACTCCTTTAACATCAGGCTGCCTTGGGATGGTGTCCATGCCAGATGATCCTTCCCTCCTCGTGCTCCTTCTTCCCTTATGTCCCAAGCTCTCACTGTGCCTGCAGAACCGTTCTGCAGCCAGTGCCTGGGGGCCGGCTTTTCCATATGGCACATCTCCTGCTGGGAGAGGCCTCTGCACACCTGGTACTGATGGCTCCCCTTGGAGAAGTGCTGCTGGACACATCCAGCCTGAGCTGCAAAGACCTACTTACTATCCTGGCTGGATGGGTGGGATGCTCCGTCACCCAACTCTTCTGTATGAAGAGTGTATCCAGCTGCCCCACCATCCCTGGTCTCGTTGTAAGAAGCCAGGTATCCCAATACAGGAAAAGGGAACTTAATTCTCCCGAGAAAATCCCTTCCCTCTTCCCAGCATTCAGCAAACTGCTCTTTGATGACTCTCAGTTACTGCCAGATAACTGTTCTTTGGTTCCTTCCCTCTCTGCCTTGACTCTAAGTATATGGCAAGTAGGGCCATTTGCCAATGTTTGTGTCTCGACAAACAGTCTGTCAGCATTTTAGTGTATGGCTTCAGCTGGGATCAGCTATGTGTTCTCTCCCCATTAAATGGCAGAGCTGTGTGCAAACACCCTGGCATTAAACCATCTGGGGCACGCTCGGGGCCAACTGCAGATCTTCCAGGAGCACGGCAGGAGCCCTCTCACTCCAAGGCAGGGGGTGATGCAGAGCTGCTGCTCCGGGGTGGCTGCCTGCAAGGGTACCAGCCCCCATCCTGCTCCAGGGGCCTCTGCCACGTAGGGGTATCACTGGGACCTGCTCCCCTTTGCTTCCATAAGTCTCCACTCGACTTGTGCCAGGCCCTGCCTTGCTCTGGCATGAGCCAGCTGCTGCATGTGGCAGTCCTTCATACAGCAGAGGCCAGTGGAAACAACTGCTTGCTGACAGCACACAGCCCCATCCCAGCACCTTGGTAGGAAGCTGCCAGTGACTTCACTGATGGAGTGATAAAGCAGCCAATCTCCATCCCTGACTCTTGGGAAGCTCTGGCCTTCAAGGCTGGGAAAAGGGCAGACTTTCTCCCAGCACTGTTCTCTCACTAGGCACCCTTCTGCCTGCATGGAAACCCACTGGTAAGACCTTCTGGAACTATAGGCCAGATGCTGTTCAGACTGAAAGGCTCTGAAGGAGTTTGTGTCTCAGGGAGCAGTGATTCAGATAACTAACTTCAGCAATGACTTTTGCAATGTCTTCTGTCCCCAGCAGTCTGCACCAACAGCAGAAGTTGGCTTTTTGCCCAGGTCACGTTCTGCCTTGGTATAGCTATTACAGGAGAAAAGCAAACTGGAAGAATAGATAAGTGGGGGTGTGTGTATCCTCCCTGCCGTCAGCTGGAGCCAAGGCCTTCTGAGTTACCCAGAGCAGGCAAAGTGCCTCCACTGACACCGCAGTGGTCAGTCCTGGGATCAGTGCTGCTTCGTATCTTCATCAGTGGTGTCAAGTGGGACTGAGAGCATGCTTGAACTGGCACAGGGTGCCCAGAGAGGTGGCAGTGCCCCATCCCCACACACAGCCAAGGTCCAGCTGGATGGGCTCTGAGCACCGCTGGAGCTGTGGGTGTCTCTGTGCACTGCAGGGGCTGGGCTGGGTGGCCTTTGAGGTCCCTTCCAACACAAACAGTTCCGTGATTCTATGATTCTAAGTGAAGATTCTGGCTGAGGTCGGTAAAGTTTAACAAAATGTAGACTGAAGATTTCAGGCAGAGCAGCCATGTTACCACAGCCCCCCCAGCTGCACTCAGCAGGGAGCAAGAGGGACAGTGGAGCAAGAGATGGCCAGAGCACTATGCAAGCAAGACTGACGCCCACAGATTGCATTACATTTACCTGGTGGGCCTGTAGGTGATGCTGCTTGAAAGCTGATGTGGCCTGAACCAGGTCTGCAGTGGGTCTCAGTGGCTGGGCTGAGCTGTGGAGTGATGGATCACACAGGCCCCACTAAAAGCAAGGCATCCCCCTGCCCAGCTTTTATCTGGAGGTTATTGTTATTACTGTGCTCATATACAAGCTCAGTTTCTTTCCAAAATAACACTGAACGTTTCCTGATGTACGAGGACAGAGCAATCAGCAGCGCCACAAAGGTGGCCATCAAGAACTGCAGATGACAAACACGGAGCTGATCAAAGGTGGCCTTACAGCAGCTATTTCATGTATCCGCCATCTTGTGCCAATGACTGTCATTAAGCTACAGCTGAAAGCAGCAAAACAAGTAAAAACCGAGCCAGAGCAAAGGCAGCAACTGTGGCAGGTGCTCCGACCCAGAAGCCTGACCTGCTTGAAATCCTCCAACCCACGTGCTGGGTCCCCGCAGGGTATCGCTGTGCCAGGGATGCGTGCTGGGGGCCATGGGTAGAAGCAGCTCTGGAACACACATGTGACACCCAGAACTCACCCCACGGCTGTGCCCTGGGCTGCATCAGCTCTCAGCAGCATGCACAGAGCTGCACACTCACACTGGGCTTTCATTGACATGATAGTTCGATCACAGCTGTGCTCCAGAGGGACTGAGCACACAGGTGTGATGTGCACACAGCCAGGATGCTTTCCACCAGGGTGCCCCCATACAGGGAGTAGGAGTGGGAACGGGGTCTGCGGGGGGAGCGGAGCTGCACGGGGATAAATCAGTTTGGGATTAGAAGGTGGCACTGGCAGCCTGCCATGTGACAGCCAGGAGTGCGCAGCCAGAACCCCAGCTGTCAGCCTGGTGGCAGCAATTAAATGAGGTATCGATTGAGGAATTGTTGTCTGCAGGGTTTAAAGATAAGATCGATGGAGACCAAAAGGTTTGGGCTCCGTTTACTAATTAGCCGAGCACGCCTGGGAGAGAAACCTTTGGAAATGCAGAGCTGAGCTGGAGCCGGGCAGCACCTTCCATGTGCTGGGGACAGCCGGCCCTTCCTGCTGGCCGCTCGTCACTGCCCCAGCTCACAGCCATGAGGGTGACGGCACCGGGTGCCCATGGCAGGGAGTAAAGGCACCGAGCTGGGGCTGCACACAGCTGCCTTCCTACCTGGGCAGGGGGAGGGAGAGGGGCCGCCTGTGTGAGGAGTAAACCAAGAGGAGAGCTGCTCCCTTTGCATTGCAAATTCTTGGAGGGTGAATTGATCCATTCCGCAGGCTCTGGCATTAGCTGCAGCCTGAACTCATTTCTCTTCCCCGTGCTCCCTGTGCAGAAAGCACAGAGACACAAAGGAGACAAATGTGGCACAGGCCATTTCTTTTTGTGGCTTACATGCTGACTTCACCCGTGCTTTCTGGAGCTAAAACAGGGGGAACGAGAAGTGGCTGTATGCCCTCTGTGCTTTGCTCCCTCACTGCCGAATGATGCGCAGGACATGGTCAGATGGGGACAGGCGAGTGACGGCATCGCTTGGATGTGGTTTGGGTGGCGTTTCTGCCGGCTGCTGCATCAGGAGGGGCAGCCTGTGGCTCCAGGAGTGGCTTTGCTTCTCAACCCGCAGAGGAGCCGGGCCAACTCATCCCTCCCTGGGGATGTCTCAGTGTCAGGCTGCTGCAGCAAGAGGAGCTGATGCGGCTCCCCCTCCCCATCCCTCTTTTCATCCCAGATCCTGAGAAGGATTCAAACCCAGCAAACATGGTCAGCAGCCATCGGCCACATCCTGTGACCCGCGGTCAGCCCGGGGCAGAGCTCTGTGTCCACCATGGCCATGGAGCAGGCAGTGCTACAGGCACGTTCCCACCATGTGACAGAGTTCTGCTGGCCGCATGACTGGCCGCAGGCCCTGGGGAAAAGCCCATCAGTTTGCATTCCCTGCACAGCTCAGCTGTGCCGGCGCCTCTCACGGCACAGCATGAAGGAGTGGGGTGTACAGCACTGCAGATGGGTGCGGAGCATCCTGCCCAAAGCTGGTCCTGGCTGGGGCTGCACTCCCTGCTGAGCCCACTGGGAAACAGTGACACAGGGTGGAGTGGTGCGTGAGCAGGCTGGGGGTCTGTGGCCACCCAGAGAATGGATGTGCCTGCAGGGCAGGCAAGGATGAAAGCAGGAGATAGAAGAGAAAGCAGAGATGAAGGGCACTGTGACGCCAGGGAGTGGTTTCAGGGTGTCCCAAGATTCACAGCAGGGCTGGGCAGATTTATAGCTTTGTTTTCAGGGTCTGGAAGCAGCCTCCAGTCATTTGGAATTGAGGAGGCAGTGTCCTTTGCCTTTTCTCCTGCTCTGGATTGTAAGGCTGAAAGCCACACTGGTCTCCCAGTTTGCTAGTACTTTCCTAGACCTCCTCACGTGCACAATCTCAGTGTGGTCAGGTGCTCTTTAGCAGAGACCCACATGTCAGCAGACAGACAAAAACTATCCCAGCAGCGTGAAGGTTTCTTATCAGTGCATAAGTGAGAAGAAACCTCCATCTTAAGACTCAAGAGGAACCTCATCACTGTGCACAAAGTTACCTATGGAGAGGGCATGCAGAGGACGGAGCCAGGCTTTTCTCAGGGTGCACAGTGCCATGGCAGGAGGCAATGGGGATAAACTGGAACACAGGAGGTTCCCTCTGACCATCAGGAAGTGTTTGTGTGTTGTGCAGGGGACAGAGCACTGGCACAGAGAGGTCAGTGGATTTTCATCCATGGAGATGGCCAACAGCCACCAGGACGTGGCCCTGGACACCTGTCTCCACTTCAGCAGAGGTTGGAGCAGATGGACTCAGATGTCCCTTCCAGACTTAACCAGACTGTGACTGTGATCTTGCTGGAGGTTGCATTTCCAGTCCCTTGTTCTTCCTTTCAAGCCGAAGTCATGGCTTCCTCTAGCTCCTTCCTCTTCACTTGCCCATCATCGCGGCTGTCCTGAAACCCAAGCCAACCTCCATCCATTCCTGCCTGTGTGGGGCAGGCAGCCACCCTTCATGGTTTCCCTGCAGCCCTGGGAAGCAGCGGGCTCAGTGTGTGGGCAGAGCTATCACATCCAGGAAGCTTCACCAGCCACCTCCGTGCCAGGGGAGCTGTGCAGCCCCTGCAGCACTGCCGTGGCCGTGGCCGAGGCCATGCAGGCAGACTGTGCATCCCACGCTGAGCTGTTCCTGCTGCCCAAACTTCCTCAGATCTGGGTCACTGCCTCTCCTCTGCCATCGTCAGAAGTGGAGAATAACTCACTGCCTTCATTTATGCTGTTACGTTGGAGATATTTATAGTGCGTGATCAGTGCTCTTAAAGAATTCCCTCTCCACACACTGCACTGTCTCAGATCCTTCTCCTGCCTGTGCTGATGGCTGCATTGTTTGCTGACCTCTTGCATTTTGTTTGGTGACTTCCATCCACAGACTTCAGGGCAAGAGCTCTCTCCATCCCACCCCAGATGTTCCGCTGGGCTCCATGTCTTTCTAGGTAGCCTGATCCTCAGGTACAGGGACATGGTGGGGATGTGTGACTGCAGCTTCAGCTGGACATTAAACTGTTCTGTCTCCTGGCACATCCTACACAGAGAAGGGACTCACCTAGAACAGGGGAACACATTCCTGTGCAGAGCGAGAACAGCTGAAGCATGTGGTGAGGTGACAGTGCAGACATCCAAAGACTGGATAGGCCAATACAACTCCAGCTGTGCTCCTCCAGGTTTTGGGGACAGGATGGATCTAAGCAGCTGCTTGGATTAGCACGAGGGTGGATTTCTCCCAGCAGTTCCTGGTTTGGGCCGTGTTACTGTCATGGGCACTCTGAGCATCCAGTAGGAACCACTCATCCCTTGTGCCTGTGGTGGGACCCTCTCAGAACCAAGGCAGGAGGACACGTGCTACCCCAGCTACCCAGGACTGCCCCCAGCCTTGTACCAGAGGAAGCACACGGTACCTCTGAGCCATTCCCCTGGCTCAGAAAATGCCACTGCAGTGCAAAGTGCCTCTTTCAAAAAAGACTGTGCCCGGAGTTAAGCATTCCTGAGGTCCAGCTGTCTCCTTGGTCTGTGCCAGGTGTCGGCGTTATGCCCATTTTTCTTAGTGATGCAATTAGCTCCCATCAGCTATATTAAGTTTTCCTTTTCCTGTGTCTTTGGCTCTTCACATGCCCATCTCCCTTGGGGAGGAGTCCCAAGGTCTTGTCTTGCAGAAGCAGCTCCGTGTTAGTGCTGTCACGTTCAGAGCTGCTCAGGGTCACCTGTCTCTTCTGCTTCGGGCACTGCTGAAACCACAGAGCAGCTTTTCATGGCTGGGCCCAGAACGTCCTGCCTGTGTGCCCCACTCCCACCCACAGCCCATCCTGGCACGCTGCTGGCCCGTCCCCATGCACACATTGGCAGAGCTTCCTCTCCCAGCTGCACCAGCAGCCCAGCAGGTCCCCAGGCGTGGGCCAGGCAGAGCTCTGCTCTGTTCTGCTCTGCTCTGTTCTGCTCTGCTCTGCTCTGCTCTGGGAGCAGTGATGCAGCCAGGCAGGCTGCACTGCTGTGTAGATGCTAAACTAGGCCAGCATATGGTGCTGTAGGTCCGTGCTATAGCTTGTAAGACATCCTACTGACCTGGGCTATGAGAATTGCTGTACGTCAGCCCAGCTGCTCCAGGGAAGCTTGTGGGGGCTGTCCCTGATTTTGCTTGTTTTCGGGGGGCTGATGTGTGCATCCTGTAAGACCTGCCTCCCAGACTGCGCTGTGCAGACACCCAGGCACATCTCTGCAGTGATGCTGCTGCACTTGGAGCCCAGCTTCCATCGCTGCCCTCACTGCGTGTCAGGGGCACACAGCCTGTATCTGCCCACAGGCACAGGTTGAGGGCTGGGGGTGTCATCGCGGAGGTGTCACCCTGGGGGTGTCACTGTGGGCTGTCACTGTGGGCTGTCACCACGCTGGCCCCACAATGGACAGCACTGGGTGGCAGCCCTGCAGCCCCACTGGCTGCCCCTCCCTGGCCACGTTTAATGTCATCCTTTGTGTTTCCCAGGCAGGAAGAGCTGTGTGTACAAATAATTAAAGGGAAGAATCGCAGTGATTAGGGCAGATGATTATTGTCAAATTATGATTTATCTCAGAGGGAAATTAGTACCCCCCCTTCCCCAAAGGGCTCAGCTTAGCGCAGTGAATGGGCACGGGTTTTTTGATTAATAGATGCCTTTAGAAGGTCACCTACATCCATTGCAGATTAACTCAGTGGGAAAAGTTCTTTCAGTAATTCAAGCTGTTGTTCTCACAAGCTGTCAGCTAGCTGCAAATCGGGAAGGTCCATCCGTTACAGGGCTGCTGGGTTGGAGGGGATCTTTCTTTCCTCTGGACACATAGGGGTGATATATGATGCACAAGGACATGGATGGCTGAGAAAACGAGCTGTGGAAAGAAAACAAAAACAATTGCAACGGGGAAGAGAGGAGGGTGGGTGGGCAGGGAGCCGGGGCTGGGGCTGGAGGGGCAGAGCAGCTCAGCCTGAGGATGGTGCTGGAGCAGCGGCCCCACAGCAGCCCCACAGGAAAGGTTCCAGTGGCCCCTTTTGCAGCCGTCCTGAGCTCCTCCTGTGGTGCCAGTCTTCAGCCATGCTGCTGTTGGATGCATCATGGGGTCCCATGGGACCCTAAGGATCCTGAGTCCTATCTTGAGTTTGGTGTGCTAGGTCAAGCTAGGACATCTGGTCTGACTGCTGAGGTGGAATGACAACAAAAGGGCCTAACTGCTTCTCAGCATCATCCTGGGGGCAATGGGAGCTGGAGGGGCAAAAGTGAGGATGGGGCCAGCGGGGATGGGGTGAGGACAGGTCTGGAACTGCACCACTGAAAGGAACAGCACCACATCATGAGCCCACAGACCTGTGGGCAATGTCAGAAATGCCCTTGGCCCAGTGATCTCCTTCATATTGACCTTCTGTATGTGCTCAGTGATAAGTGCTGCCTTATTTCCCTGAGCTCTGTAACCCCTGAGCTTAACATAGGCTCTGGAATAGGACCAACCCTCCCCTCATATGTCTATCCTTCGCCCATGGGTGATCTTGCTGAGGTGATGCCCTGCACAGTGACTTTGTGTCAGTGGGGTCTGAACACAAAGCCCATGTCTCTAATAGTCGGGGGATGACATGATGGTGGCATACAGCCTGCTGCAGGGCTGGGTGTGCCATTAGCCCTGCCTACCTGCCATGCATTCCAGGCAAAAGCAGCAGCAGTAGGTTAACCCACTGCTCTGCACATTGAGGTGGACAACAAAGAGGTAAGGAAGCTTCTATTCCCTGGTAAACGGCTATGATGACTGTACTCAGCTTTCTTTTTACAAAGGAATGGTATTTTAGCACAGTCATCAGAAATTCCCACAAACAAACACTTGTTTTGCATCCACTTAGCCTTCATCATAAATCTATGTGCCAGGCATTAATAATATTTTCAGCAACAGATTGATTGACTAGAACAGAGTGTGGTTGTCTCTAAGCTCTAAGGGGTTCTCAACCAATTTATCACTTACTGAAGTCTGCACGTATTTCTGTCTGTACCACATTCCTTGTTATATATGTGCCTGCCCTTTCCTGACGCCTTCTCCAGCAGATCCATCACGGTGGTGGTGGTGGTTGCAGCAGATCTGGGAATCTTGTTGCCAAATCCCTAACAGAGGTTTTGCTGGCACAGAATGGGCTTAGCGTGCTTTGGTAAATGAGTTTTAAGGCCAGAAGAAACCATTCTGAGTGCCAGAGTGCAGAGACTTTGGTCCTGGTACCCTACATGATGTCCAGGACCATGAAGAGGGCTGAGGTCTTCCTACTGGAAAAGCCTTCTGCTTGAGATGTTAAGAACTTGCTGGCCTGGCTGATTTTATTGCTTTGTAGGAGAAGAGCTCTGGGAAGCCAAAGTGAGGCTGGAAGGGATGCTGAGCCTTCACCAGGAAGGAGAGGCAGCTGGAGGAGAGATGGGGTGAGGTGTTCTATTTTTACCCCTTTCGAATCCTCTGACCCCCCAGCAGGTGTTGGGGGGACCTGCTGGTGTACGTTCCATTACAGTGATAGCTGGTGTGACTGACTGGCTGTCTAATGGGTTGTTACAGCACTGCAGAGCCTGCCTTGCTCCACAGGTTAACTGTGAGGAGCTGGGGAGATGAAGCAACACTCCTCTAAATTGGGCTGTGTATTGGGAGCACCAAGAGGTATCTCAAAAAAACACCCTACCCTTTGCTAAAATTTCTTTTATAGTCTTTCTCAAGGGAGTTCACAAGCAAATGGATGAGATACCACGAGTCAAAAGGGAGTTCTCAGGTGTTGTTTTTTCCCCCCTGTTTTTAAAAGGCCTGCGATGCTCAAGGCAGGTTCACTGCTCCTGGAGACGTGGAGGTGCAGCATTGCCCACCCTTTGCTTTGCTGTCCTTTGTGTGCAGTAAGGAAACCAAAGACTCAAGGAAGCTGCACCCTTTGCAGGAGCCCCATCCTGCTTTACACCCCCTGCAGATCTGCTGTGACGCTCCTTACCAGGTATCTTACATGCTGGATATGAGTCACAAATGCTCACTATTTCTAACATGCAGCTTTGTCCTGCACAGATCCATGTGTGTCATCACCGCCGTCCC
Organism: Coturnix japonica; assembly: GCF_054131305.1. Lineage (NCBI taxonomy): Eukaryota > Metazoa > Chordata > Aves > Galliformes > Phasianidae > Coturnix > Coturnix japonica. Next base: position 14,227,593 of record NC_140680.1, on the reverse strand, counting down.
CCAGGCTGGGTGGATGGCCGTGCCCTCAGCTACAAGATCAGCTCTGCTGTCACATGGGTCACACCAGACAGCAGAGCTGATGTGGGAGCCATAGGCTGGTGGTTGGCACAGCTGGTGCTGCTGGCTCTGATCAGCTGTAGGTGACCAAAATCAGAACCATGCTGGGTGTGGGTGATGGAAGGGTTTGGGCTCTGGGCACTGGGCTCGGAGAATGGCCCCTGAGCTCCCTGCAGCAGCGTGGGCCCAAGGGCACCCTGCCTGGTGGGAGGGAGGCGGCTGGGGTGGGATGCCTGGGAGTTGCTCCCTTCGTGAGGCTGCTGGAGGGACGTGGGAGACCACGCAGCTCCTGCTGCCGATGCCATGTGTGGCAGGAGCACACTTGCCATTTGTTCTGGCTCTCAGAACAGCGAGCTTTTGATTCCCTTGGTAGCGCTCATCTGCGCTTCTTTCTGCCCCCCTCCTTTCTCTGTGCCAACCACGTGCCCCCCAGCCCGTGGGCTCTGCTGTCATTGTTGGCTGCTGGTTCCACTGGCCTCAGCTTATTGCATCTGTTTTGATTTGCTGGGTCTTGCATTCAGCCATCCGTTCAGCTTTTATTGTACGTTTCTAAGCGTCAGCTCCGGGTGGTCATCGTCGGCTCCTTTCACTCAAGCCCGTGCACCAGCTGCATATTAATTGCTCTCCTTTCTCCTCTCGCCCGCTCCCTCCCCGTCTCGCCGCATGACATTTGTGGTTTGCAAACTTTGTGCAAACACATTGCTGAGCAAGGCCGGCCCTTCCCTGGGTGAAGGTGCGAGGAGGGCTTGGCACAGCACCTCTGACCGCGAGGAGGGGAGCTGAGCATTACCCCCAGGCAAAGCTGTCTGTCCCTCCTGTGAATCTGTGCTGGGAAAGCCGTGCGGGCAGCGCTGCCGGTGACGGATTGCTCTCCATTGTCTGCTGACTGATGCTTTGTCCGACCTAACTCCAGTGTCCTGAGCAACGCGGCTCTGACACTATCCCTGGCCCGATGGTTGCTATGCCAAACCAATTCCAGCTCCTGGATGGGGATGCTGAGCCTGAGGTTCCCTCTCCCCGGTGCCCCTCTGGTGCTGCCGAGTGCCAAGCAGGATTTTACCTTAAGAGCGATTGTACTGAGGGAAAAAGCACGTTGGTGCTCACACACATGAAGTGCCTCCTTTTGCCCAGCACTGTGCTGCTCCTGAGGGCTCCAGCACCTGCAGAACAGGCTCTTGAATCATGAGCCTGCCCCAGCTCTGAAGCATTATATCGCTTAATGACTGATGATAACGTCTCCGTATGTAGGCTTGTAGCCTGGCTATCCATCTTTAAATTTAAAAATCTTTCCTCCTCAGCCATTACCTCCACCCCCGTAATCATTCCTGTTGCTCTTCTCTGGATTTCACCTCATTTGTCCTCACTGGGTGGCAGAGCAGAAGCCAACCAGCCTGGAGCCTGGGCTGGGGCTGAGGTGGGAGATGAGGGATGCTACACTGGAGCTCAGTGAAGCAGTGGCAGCCAGGCTGAGACCCGAGACAGAGCCTGCACCACAGGCAGACCCTTGGGAGGCCCTTCTGCTTGGAAGCAGAAGCATCAGCAGTCAGGTGCGTTTTTCCTTGTCCACGTCTTGAAAATCCCCAGGGATGGATCCCCTGCACCTGAGCTGTCCCAGGGTGCACCACCCACCCAGGGGGGAAATCTCTTCTCCAATCTCATCTGAATATCTCAACTGGAGCCATCGCCTCTTGTTCTCTCATCCACCACTGCTGAGACCTTGTGGGTTAATCACACCAGCCTGTGCACTAGGGAAATAACTTCCTGCCTTGAGGTGAAATAAAGCCTGTCTGGCTGCCCAGCACAGAAAGGAATGCCTCCTCCCGCCCGTATCCGACTCACCATCATGCATCAGAGCTGGCCGGGATCTCAGCACAGGCTGATGGCAGCTGCTGACACTGTGGCTGCTCTGGAGCAAGCATCGCCTCTATTAACCACTGCAGTTAACAGCATCGCCTCTTCATCACAGCAGAACCATGGTATGTATCTTGGGTACAAGCTGCAGTGCTTCATGTCTGAGCAGGGAGCCTACCTCAGCCACAGGTGGGATTTTAGCATGGGTGGAGGGAATTCCTGAACCACCCCGGACATCACTTGCCCGCAATTCCTGCTCTGTGCCTGTAGGGAATCTGGTCAAAATGTTTTATAGGAATTTATTTCAATTGAAAGATCACAGAATCATAGAATCATAGAATGGTCTGGGCTGCAAAGGCCCACAGTGCTCATCCAGCTCCAACCCCCTGCTGTGTGCAGGGTCACCAACCAGCAGCCCAGGCTGCCCAGAGCCACATCCAGCCTGGCCCTGAATGCCTGCAGGGATGGGGCATCCACAGCCTCCTTGGTCACGCTGTCACAGCAGGCTGCAGTGAACTTGGGTTGACATTTCCTACCTTCTGCAGAATTATTAGTAGGCACTTTTCTCAGAAACCATATTCATACAGACGGGCTTTTGTCAATGATGGAGTTTAGAACAGTTTTCAAGAAGGTTACTGTGAAAACACACAATGAAATCTGGGTCTTTCCTGGAGTTTCTGGGAAGCCTTTGTAACTTCACTGAGTGCAGAGGGAAACATTCAAACCATTTTTCGACTCAGAAAAGCTGCTGAGCTCCTCATGACCATGGCTGGGAGAGTCAGCCTCAGGATGGAGATAACCTGCGGGCACTGGGTGGGGAAGGGAGATGATCAGCAGGGGGACACTGGCTTTTTAGATGGCCAAATAGTGATAGGAGAATAAAATAAAATAATTAAATAAAAAGAAGGCACATTTAGGTTAGATGTTGGAGGAAATACTTTACTCAGAGGATGGTGAAGTCACGGCATTGCTGCCCAGAGAGCTGTGGTGCCCCATCCTGCAGGTGTCTGAGGCTGTGGATGGACCCTGGGCAGCCTGAGCTGGGGGGTACCCATCCCATGCAGGGGATGGAGCTGGGGTTTTTTAAGGTGCCCTCCGACACAAGGCATTCCATGATGCCGTGAACCTTGTGAATGCCAACCATGTGCATTTTCTCAGTCTCTCCATCTCCAAATAATGACTACAAGCACATGGCTTCAATTATCCAGCACAAAGAAGTTTCTTGCCAGCTTTTGCCATGGGCAAGAGGGCCCAGCAGGAGGGGGAATGTTGATGTGTGATGCTATAAGCAAATGGGACACGTCTGTAGCTGCTTCAATCTGTGCATGGATGCCCAGCCCCAGACAGTAAGTCCATCTTGTGCACCTCGCTCTTCTCTGTGTTCAGTAACAAAGGTCGAGTTCATCCTCTTTCTCTTCCCATGGTCCACTCTTGGATTTCAGCCCTCATGGAAAGCAGAACCTCATTGAGGTTCCTCACTGATGCAGAACCCAAGATGTAGAAATGATACACAGCAAAGTAAAAGCAATTGATTTGTCCTGGTTTGATGTGTCCTCGGCCCACTTGAAAGTGCGTGAAAATCTCACAGTGGGTCTAAAAGTTAGACTTGTCCCCCTCTCAGACCACACCTGGCCTGGCAAACACATTGGAGTGCTTCTGGATGATCACGTACACCCTCAGCAGCTTTGCTGATGACACCAAACTGACTGGCACGGTTGTCATAATAGAATGGAAGGACACCATCCAGAGGGACCTGGACAGGCTCAGTAAGTAGGCACATGAGGATCTAATGAGACTTAATAAGTGCAATGTGCTGCTCTTGGGTCGAGACAGTCCCAGGTCTGAGTACAAACCAGGAGAAGAAATCCTTCAGAGCAGCCCTATGGAGAAGGATTTGGGTGGAGGAAAAGCTGACATGATCCAGCAGTTTTCTTGCAGCCTGGAAGGCCAGCAGTACCTGGGCTGCATCAACAGAGGGGTGGCAGCAGGGAGAAGGAGGCGACTGTCCCCCTCTGCTCTGCTCTGCTGTCACAGGACCCCATCTGGAGGGCTGTGTCCAGCTCTGGAGCCCCCAGCACAAGAAAGAGAGGGAGCTGTGGGAGTCGGTCCAGAGGAGGCCATGAAGATGCTCAGAGGGCTTCTTCTATGAAGAAATGCTGAGACCTGCAAGTGTTCAGTCTGGAGAAGAGAAAGCTCCAGGGAGACCTCACTGCGGCCTTCCAGTAATTACAGGAAGCTTATCAAGATGAAGGAGATTGACTTTTACATGATCTGACAGTGGTAGAATATGAGAGAGTGATTTTAAGCTAAAATAGGGAAGATTTAGGTTAGATATTGAGAGGAAATCCTTTACTCGGATCCTGGTGATCAACCCTTAAAGTTTCTTCTACCTAGGACAAATAAGTCTCCTTACTGAGGAAATAGATGAGTCACTTAGGCAACACAATGTTTGTTTTCTAAGTCTGAGGAGGCAAACATCAGCAGTGGATCCACACGGACAGGACAGGAGAACAAAGCTTCCCAGTTGCTGGAAGGAGCAAGGTGTGATCCTGTTCTGGCCGTGACATTGCCTGCTGGGGAAGGAGTTGATTCCGATGGCCAGATGGAGGCTGCTTACTTCTTCCAGCTCCCCTGGGAGCTCTGGTTGTGCCTTATTAAGGCTCAGAGACTGTGCAGAGCTTTCTAAATTCCCCTTCCATCCAGCAGTCCCTTCATGGTGTCTCTTCTTGCTACTGACAGTCCCTCCTGCTCCCTGCTGACTTGTGTGTCATGCTGGGGACCTCCATAAAAGACACTGGCATTGAGGTTCATGTTTCCATAGGAGACAGAAGCAGATGTAGAAATGCAGTGACTGTTTTATACCCAGTGTCCATCCTCCTCATCAATACACCACATGCCCTGACCCTCTCAGCACAGAGTTTTATTTGCTGAGATGTTGTAAAAAACACTGTGAGAAAAAGTCCATCCTCTGCTTGAAAATCAGCCACGTAAAATGGCACCTTTTTGCTTAGCCCACCAACCCCCGTGTGCATCACTCTGAACCTGTGTGGCAGTGACAGGAATAAAATCTTGCTGCTCTGTGTGACTCACAGCTCTGCGGAGCTGGGATGGCTACAGGGAGGGAGCAGGGAGGATGCGATTTCTGGTGAATCATCAAAATGAGCAGCCCACCCTTGGCACACATGCAGCCCCTTATGAAGGCCACAGAGCAGCACAGAGGCAGGGTGCAAAACCGCTGTGGTTGGAGGGCTGTGTGATGCAGGGGGTGACGGTCTGGGCAGTGCTGGAATTCAGGGGGTAAAAAGCATGTGTAGTGCAGGGAATGCTGCAGCGTCGCCAGTGCTCATCACAACTGGGCTCTCATGAGCACAGCGCTGCTGGCACTTTTCTCTTTTCCCAGCCTTTTCCTCTTGCTTTCCTGTTGGGCATGGAGGAGCTGTGGCTGTGGGGTGGGACGCCATGGGGAGGACTGACCCTGTCTGGCTGGTCAATGCACAGAGATCACAAAGGCATATTCTCCTTAAAGGCCATCCAGCCCAGCCCCCTGCAGTGCACAGGGACACCCACAGCTCCAGCAGGGCTCAGAGCCCATCCAGATGGACCGTGGCTGTCTGTGGGGATGGGGCACTGCCACCTCTCTGCACACCCTGTGCCAGTGCCTCACCACCCGTAGCGTAATAAACTGCTTCCTTATACCTAATCTAAATGTAGCATTTTTAGACTGAAGTTCAGAGTTATTCTTTACTTCCTGCTGTAAGAATTTTACATTTTCTTATGTGACCAGTTGGTGATGGCTGCCATGTGTAGGTCTCACCCCAGAAAAAAAATGGCTCATCTCTTCTGGTTCTTTCCAGCCATTTAAGCTTAGTTATAAAGAACACTGGCTTGTTAGTAAGCTGTAGGGAAGTACGGTAACATTCATCTTCAGTTGAAAACGTGCCCAGGTGACCTTGAGAAACACCAGAAAGTCCTGTAATCAGACGAATACACAATATCTATGATTGTAGAGATTATTACTTTCAAATCTGCATCCTAAGACAGCATCTGTAGGAAAATAGCATGACTCGATCTAGAAATAGTGTAGGGCAAAGGGCTGAGCAGGCATTCAGTGAAGCCAACTTCCATCCCAGAGAACCTTTAGTACCAGCGGCACAAGTGATGGAAAAAAATCTGAATCTCAGTTTCCTACTGAGCTGATGGGCTGGAAAAACATCTGCTCACTTTGGGCTGTATGCATTTGATGTGGGATCCTTGCAAACAGAAAGTGGGAGGCACCTTGGGTGAGAGCAGCTGTGAGAGTTCACAGCTCTGAAGTGGCAGGAGAGTGGCAAGAGAAAGACAAGAGGCTTGAGAGACATCTCCTGCAGCCTCCGAGAGCAGGAGGTGAGCTCCCACAGGGCCTATGGGGACAGAGACAAGGGTTGCTGACAGCTCCTTACATAAATTTCCTAAGCATACAGGCACAAAGTAAGGCAAGGAGACAAAGCGAATGACCAAAGCTGAGCAATTCATTATCTGAAACTCAAGAAGAAAGCAAAGCTGAATAACTACAACTGAGCAGTGGATAAAAGAGGAGTCAGAAAGTGGGGGTCAGAAAGGCTGAGGTTTTAGAAGAGTTAGCCAGAGAAGACAGGGCACTGAGGTCTCTCCTTCATACCTGGGCACCAACAGCCCTTCCAGGTGAGTGCAGGGCTCATGGTGGTATTGCAGGCTGCTGGCTGGACACAGAGGGGCTCATTGCTCACCCCTGCCAGCATAAGGGCACCCATGGCACTTACTGCTGGCTGTAGAGCTCTTGCAGGATGCTGGAGCTAGAAAAGGCCCTGTGTGTGCAGAGCAAGCACCGGGGCTGTGGTGCAAGGCTGGGACTGCCAAGGGCTGCCTACAGCACCAGCTGGAAGTGGCTCGGATGAAACACATCTCCGTGCCCATCTGGACACCCGGGGATGAGCTTTGGTGGGTGATACTGGCTGACTGCAGAAAGCTTGTGCAGAGATGTGTGTTGGGCAATGTCAACCCAGAAAACTGTCAGCAGAGAGGCAGTGGTGCTCCCTTCTGGCTCTTTTTGTATCTCTTTCCATTTAGTTCAGGAGATACTGTGGAGATAAGCTCCATTTTACATGAAATAAGGAGATCTGAACCATATGTTGAGGTTCACATCACATCTTGTGGCACAGATCTGCAGGGAAACTTCCACAAGTCTTAAACCAAACCGGACCATGTTCAGGTGGAGGTTACACCTTATGGGAAAGGCAGCTCAAAGATAAACGAGGGCAGAGGAGAAGGCACAGTGTCTGTTCAACAGAGTGAGCACCAAGTGATTTCACACAGCCCATCTCCCCGATGTCACTGCATCACCTCTGGGACACCATCTCCTGCTCTGGGCAATGGGGAAATGAGGCACGGGGAAATGAAGTGAGTTCTCCAGGAAATCAAAATGCAAAGGAGGTCCTGCTCTCCCTCAGCCACCTGCTCTTCCCTCCAGCCTCAGGGCTGTCTGTCCCTTTGGACAACAGCAGATGAACAGGGGGAAAGTGGCCGTGATGGTCCTACTGCCGCATGCGGCACCTATAGAGCCCTGTGAAGCTTTTGTCTGTGCCACAGGCACAGTGCTGCTCTGTGAAATGAAGCTTTGTGGGCTGATGGATCTGGCTAGGAGGGAGTTAATGTTCCTCCCTGCAGCCTGTGTTGTGCTGTGTTTTGGATTTGTAATTAAAACAGTGCTGATAACACTCCAGTGTTTTTGGCTATTTCTGAGCATGCTTGTGAGCTTGTGATGCGTTGAGGATTCCTGCTCAGCAGGGGTTTCCAGTCAGCAGGATGGGGGTGGGAAAGGGGCTGGGAGGGGGCACAGCCAGGACAGCCGGCTCCCACTGAACAACGAGGTGTGGTGTGCCGTACTGTGTGACATCATGCTGGGGAAGGAGCAGGAAGCAGGGGCGTTTAGGCTCACCTCAGCAGGCCTAGAGCACACAGTGCTGCCTGCACTGAGAGCATGCTGATGCCATTATCCCTCATGAGATGGGCAGCTATGGGGCATGAGGTCAGACGGATCAAGACGACCTTCTCAGAGCACTGATGGACTCATGGCAGCCTGGTGCACACTGCATTCCAGCTGCCCATGAGGACATCATTGCATCAGTACCACGTGTTTATCCAGCTGCTGTCAGCTCCTAAGAACCTGCATGCTACCGAGCTATTGCAGCCTCCAGCAGTGCCAGGGATGGGTGCCACCAGCAGGATGCGTTACTGCACAGTGGGTCTGGGAGCTGCTCTAGCACAGGGACACAGTCAGACTCTGTCATCCCCTCTACAAACATCACGGTGAGCCTCCCTCAAACTCAAAATAGCGCTAATGAAAATCAGAAGCAAATGGTGTGTTACGCTGAGAACACGACTTGCTCAAAGTCATCGGTGCACGGACTTCTGTGCTATGGATTTTCACAATGCGACTTGCATGGATTTCCTATGGATCAATGGGAAGAAGCCGAGCAAAAAGGAAAAGCTGCAGAGAATGATTTATCAGTCTTTGTCTTTCAAATAACGTCTCCCCGTATGAACATCCTCTATGGGAGTGTTCAGCTTTAAAGCTAACCAGGGGCAGTGCCCGCCTGCTCTTACACACACCCTGGGGAGCGCAGAGCCCTCACATGGGGCAGGGCTCGGAAGTTTCCAAGTACCCTGAGAATCACTCTGGGAATCGGAAAGGGTTTTGTTTTCCAGCTCTTGTGATGTGTTGCAGCTGCCCACTTACTTTTTTGTTTCCATCCTTGGCAAGCAGAAGAATTTCATCACCACACTCTTTATCATGGAAACATGTCATTCAGTGGCGCTCGTACATACTGTTCACATCAAATCAGAAGGTTGGCTCCAACCCCTGCCGAGATGGGACCTTTCCAACTGAACCTGCCTCCATAGGTTTCATGTCGGGCTGATTCCAAAGCCAGAAGGAGACCGATTTTTTTCAAACAGGTTTTCAGAGACGACAGAAGATGCATGGAACCCTCCCAAGAACCGCCTACCTCATGAGATGCTCACCATTCAGGATGTTGGCAAACTTGTCAGATCAGAAGGTTTTGCAAGACGCCAGCCGCTCCGGGCCAGAAGTGTTCGTGAAGTTTTGGGGACTGTCAGATTTCTCTGCAGAGCTACCTGAGGCAGCCTTATGGCCCGGCACCAAGCACTGAATTCAATCTAGGTCTTCCTCGGGAGCTGACGCCCGCTGCTCTCTTTCCTTGCAGGGGATTTGGAAAGCCAGATCTGGAACAGGATGTGATTTGCTCATGTTGGACTGCACAACGCCAGCTGAGGCTACTGGCAAGTTCTGCTCACTGAAAAATTATCTCATGTAGATGAGGGTCAGATGATTAACTTTGATGAATCTTGCCACAGCTGAAATTGCTGCCAGCGTTAGGTATCAGAAGGAAACATTGGCAGGGCTGCCTCCCTGCCACGGGAGGGATCTCTTTTTCCCTGGAAAATAAAGCAGGGGTGCTATAGCAGCTTTAGCTGGACTCCCCGGCAGTGATCACAGAGCAGGGTTTATTTCAGCACTGCTGGCTTTCCTTCTGAAGTGCTTCCACAAATGAAACACTGCCTGGGGAAAGAATCCCTGAGCAGGAGACTTTGTTTGGAATAAACAGGGCAGTGGGTGGCATTTCCCAGCACATCTCCCAGCTGCCACCTCTGTGCAGAGGGTGGTGGGGATGGCTGTGTGTGAGCAGTGCGTTCATCTGGGCCAGCCCTCATCCAGCATCCGCCTTGGTGCAGGAGCTCCATGAGGGGCTGGAATTGGTGCAGAATGGAGGACATGGGGAGATGTGCCAGACCAGCTCCTGTGAGGCCCTTTGTGAGGCTGAAAGAAGGTGGATGTGTGTGATTGCCGGTGGGACCCTGAGAAGAGCAGGGCCCCTGGTCTATGGGAACACAGAGAGCCACGTGTGCTGCAGCCCAGGGCAGCTGAGTGCTCACAGCTCTCTGTTAAACAGCAGCCACTTCCTGTGATGGCACTAATCGAATTTACAGCCAGCTGTCTCACCAGGGGAGCCCAAAGCAGGAGCAGAGGCAGATGAACAGCTATAGGTTTGCTTTGCAGTCGCTTGCCCACTGCCAGTAGATTTCTACGTTTTAAGAGAAAGCTGGAAGCTCAGTTTTGTTGCTGACGGGGGGGGGATGCTCTACCAGGTCACCCACAGTTAAAAATGGACTCGCCCCAAACTCCTAAGCTGGAATCTTTGGAAAAGCCATGATCTTATTCAACCACAAATTCACTGAGTGCCATGTACGATAGTCAGGGTGAGATTTTGTGTCCCCTTTATGCCACTTTGATGACACAGGGACAGCAGCTTCCCCAGGAACGCGCCTCGTCTCCCTGACAGGTTTGGAATTGCAGCATGGGGGCGGATTCTTTGAAGACAAAAGAAAAATATAGGCAAAATGGAAAGAGAGTCTCCTAACGCGCCTATTTCTAATGGATCCATGCTCTGTGAAAGCAGTGTCCCAGCTACAGCCCTTCTACTGCTATTATAACCAAACCATCTAGAAGGAGAGAAGCTCCCAGGGCAGCCTCCCTCCCCAGCTTCATGCGACAGCAACATGCTGGTACTGAAAAGGACACGGGCACCACTTTGCAAGTAGTGCAGCTGGTCACCGGTCTGTCAGGGGGCAGAGGGAATCCTGCTGAGGGCACATCAGAGCTGGGTGGGGACAAGGTGGGGATGGGGACACCAGAAGTGATCGGGGGCAGACACACAGAAATCACAGCCCTGATCAGCTTGGGAGAGTGGGGTGTAAAGGACTCGGGGGAGGTTGAAGGGATGAACAGCACACAGCTTGTAATTCAGAGAGAATGGGAGAGTGCTTTAAAGAATGAATAGAGGAACAGAAATGTTGTGAGGCTTCTGGTGCTGCTCAGTCATTAAGGTAAATGATGGAGGAAAGTTTAAAGCCACCACTGCGGTGCTCCTGGGTCCCCAGGGAGCGACACGCTGCCTCCATAGCACTTGTTCTTCTTTCTTTTCTCTATCTTTCCTCCTGTTCCTGATCTTCACTCATTACAACACAACAACCAGAAGCACTACGAAACCTGGAGCTGCTTCTTTCTATACTTTTGGGAAGAATCTGTCATTCTTAAGCATGCGTGAAGTAAACACCAGGGCGTGTGATTGCTCTGCTCCCAGAGAACAGGAGCTCAGGCACAATGGCAGAGGCCAGCAGTGTGTGGAGGAGGGAGGGATGGAAAGGAGCAAGGAGCAGATCGTGCAGCTTCCAGTAAGCTCATCCAGAAAGGAGGAAAGGCTTATTTCTGGATGACGGGGGGGGGCTGGTGTTGGTCTGTCTGAGTGGATCTTCTCTGGCCATACCAGACAGATGACTGAGAAGTCTGACAGGAAGTGAGAACGCCCCTGATGGTGGTGTGAGCATGAGCAAAACACCATGAGCCAGAGAGGTGTCATGGAAACACAGAACCATAGAATGGCCTGGGTTGCACAGGCCCACAGTGCTCATCCAGCTCCAACCCCCTGCTGTGTGCAGGGTCACCAACCAGCAGCCCAGGCTGCCCAGAGCCACATCCAGCCTGGCCTTGAATGCCTGCAGGGATGGGGCATCCACAGCCTCCTTGGGCAACCTGTTCCAGTGCGTCACCACACTTTGCAGAGGGAATGAAACAAGAGAAATGTTCAGACAGTGCCCTCAGCCAACTGGACACCTGCAATGGAGATCAGACAGCAGGAGCTCTGGAGCATCTTCTTGACTCAGCCATTCAAGGTGGAACTCTGAGATTATTTCTCTCTGAGAGAGTTGCTGCTCTCAGCCTTCAGCCCCTGCTGTGTTTACAAGGCAAAGGAGTTGAGCCATGCAGCTCTCTCCTCCTGTGCCACTGCCGTCAGCACTGACGTTCCTCTGGGGTTCCCCGTATCATATGTGCCAACTGCACTGGGACAAGCGGTGCAGCCTGGATCTCAGCTGAGGCCTGTACGAGATACTAAAAATATTAACGGAACAAATCTTGGAACAGAAAATAATGCAGAATGTGAGAAAATGCTGTGAGAGCAAGAGCAGGTGGGAATGATCCTGAAGGAACCTTCTTCCAGAAGAAACTGTGAAGCAGTGCCACTGGGGAGGCAGCATCGCTCGTAAGCTTTGTGGGGCAGGGCGTGCATCTGTCCAAGCCGGCTATTGGCTTCATGGAAATGCACACTCATTAATAACAACCGGTAACGAGGAATCTGGAGAGCCTCCTCCTGCACAGCTGTGACTGCAGCACACACACGTCAGCAGCCGCCCGAGACGGGAGAGAAAGCAGAGTTTGACAGATTGGAGAGAGCGAGTCCAGAGCGTCAGCAGCTCTAATCAGCCGGGTGGTGAGTGGAGGTGGGTGCTGCAGTGCTCACCTCAAACACGGACTGTCTGCTCCCAGCTGCAGGTGAGCCCTTGTGGAGCTGCAGCAAGGGATGTGCTGCGGCCCAAGGCAGAGCAGCACCTTGGGAGGAATTAATGTCTCTTCACCACTCTGCCCATGGAAGGAGATCCTGCTGCGATGGCAGGAGGAGAGCAGCAGCCACATGAAGGCAAAGTGCTCTAGCACAGCTCCTGCAGGAGTCCAATGGCTCCCAGACTGCAGAGCTTTGGGCTGAGCAGTGCTCCCCATCCTCACCCTGTGCTGTACAGATGGCATTGAGGGCCCAACAGACCCACTGCAGGGTGAGATTGTATGGCCGTGCTGGAGGGGCCATCACACCTCCAAGCCCCCAGCCCCAGCTGGCCGCAACCATGGTGGGGAGGTCACCTTTAAGAGACTGCACCTTTGTCAATCGCTGTTATTTAACTGATAATTTATCGTGCCATTCCAGGCAGAGGAGAGTTCCCGTTCACACCACTGTTTGTTTCCTGTCACATAGTCAATTCCCCAATCCAATACACCAGTTGTACTCTTATTTTATGAACCATACCTTAGGGCCTAATTAATGCAATTAATCAAACTTTTACTTAGGCAGGCATATCTTCATTTCTCTGCTGACTGTCTGCTTGGACAGCTGGGTGTGTTGTCTGCACAGTATTCATCATCTTAAGCCATTACAAGGCTCTAGAGTGCACTGAAGAGTAAGGCAGGGGAGGGGACTGTTGGTAACTGAGCACTTCTGATCAGGTTTCAAATAAAGACACCAAGGGCAGGTGCTGCTTTGTCTGAAGCCGGTCAAAATGAGAAAATCCTCAGCACAACGGAGTTGGGGCAACAGAGAGGAGAGTGGACACAGAATCAGACCCCCAAACACACCAGGACCTGGGCACACCTGTGGTCCCCACAGAGCAGGTTCCCAGTGCCCGACCCATCGGCGCAGGCTCCATCTGCTCACAGGAGCCACTGGCCAGTTGTGCACCTGCAGAACAGGAGATCCTGCTGGAGAGCCCCAGGAAGGTGTTTTCATCTCCTCCTGCTCCTGACTGCTGCTTAGGGACAGGTGATGGATGACAGGAGTGTTCCCAGTCTGCTTCACATGAGAGTGACGACTCTTCTGCAGACTTCAGAGCTCCCATGGGAGGGCTCAGAACAGAACAGACTACCAGGGAAGCTTAGGAAAGGAACATAGTTCTTCCCGAGATCCTTGTATCACCAACAGAGGATCCTTGAAGAACACAGTCCTATCCCACAAAAGCCACATCCCCAAGGAAGTGTGTGCTTCAGTTGTTTACTCTCTTTGTGAGCAGTCGGTGCTGAATCCACGTCCCACCGCGGTGATAAGGACCACGTGCAACCCAGCATCTGTCATCTTTCATGTAAGGCCCTGACTAAAGATCCCAGGTACGATTTGTGTCATAGCGTTATTTAGAGCTAGAGATCGGCATGGGGAGCTTTGCCTACAGTTCTCTTATGGAAGCAGAAGGAGTGGTGAGGTGTTGGCACAGGCTGCCCAGGGAGGTGGTGGGGGCACTGCCCCTGGAGGCTTTCAATAACTGTGCAGATGTTTGGGGATGTGGTTAGTGGGCATGGTGAGCGTACAATGATGATTTAAATCATCATCTAGATGGCCTTAGTGGTCTCTTCCAACATCAATGATTAGATGATTCCAAGGTGTGTGTGAGTCTGTAGAATAATGAGCATCACCTACCTGAGCAGGTGGACAGGGCAGCTCCAGGAGAGGAGCTGTGCAGAAAGAGAGCTTTGCTTTTCCCTTCCTACCAACAGTAACAGAGCTGTCTTTTCAGCTGCTTATTACCAGGCACAGGGAAAGCATCTGCCTAGTGAGAGTAATTAGATGACAGCAAAAACCCAGCCCCACCTCGGGGAAGTCTTGCAATGGCTGCAGGCTCTGAAGCCGGGCGGTGCTATTCCCACCCTGATACTGGATGCTCTGGAAGGAATGAACTTCCCTTACTGGAAACCACCTCGTGGGAGCCTGGTCAGAGCTACACAGCCACCCCCTCTGCTCCTCAGCATTGCCTCACTGGGAACTGACAAATCACCATCTGGCCAGGGAGGCAACACCAAAGGCTGTTCATGCCGGGACCTGGGCTGGGCCCCCACCCCAGTGGGATGCAGCCCATCGAGCAGCTCACCCAGGGTGCTGCAATGTTACTGTGCTCCCTGTGCAGCTGACCTCAGCCTCTGCCCTCGCAGGGCAGCAGGGATGTGCTGGCCCTGCTCTGAGCCATGGGAGCTTGTCTGGTCCCCAAGGCCTTGGTGGTCTTTCCATCAGCTCAGACAGCTTTGGTTCAGCCCCAGGGAGACCAGGTTTCCAATGACTCACAGTGCTGGCCAGGGAGGGCCTTGCATGGGGTGAAATCATAGGAAAAGTGGCATGTGTAGCCCTTTCTTTCCACAAGAGCTGCTCACACAGGCCTGACTGAGACGTCCAGGCTCAGCACCTGGAGCAACCAGGCACAGCTATGGTACCTGCAGTACCTTTGGGTCTCTGCCTGCACTTTCCTTGCACACAGCAATGGCTCTCTCAGAGCACTCCTGCCACAACCCCCTGGTTTTTTATGGTCACTCTATTCCTGAAGGAGTCATTTGCTTTTAGGAAGAAAGACAGGTTTCTGCTGCTGCTCAAGTTGTTGGGGTGCCTTGGGAAGCACGGTGTGCCCCTGACACAGCATCTGAAGGGACAGCAGTGCCTGGGGTGGCCCTGACTGTCCCCTTGCTTCCCAGACTCTGATGGCAGCGTCACCTTGTCTGGCTGGTACAAAGGACCTGGCAAGGATGCAGGGAATTTTTCTAGCCCCAGACTCCAGGAGTCTGATGTCTGACTGCCTCAGAGCATTTGGGTGAAGCAGCCCCTCACTCCCTGAAGAGCAGGGCCAAGAGCAGACGTGATTTACAGAGCAGCGTGGCACAGGGGCAGGGAGGTGCTGAGGGCTGCAGAGCCAGCAAATGCCATCGGGTTCTGCATCCCAGCCCTGAGAAAATTGCCTGCCAAGGACTGTGGAGGGCAGCCGCTGTGCTCCATTAGCATTCACTGCCACCGCCACAGAGCGAGGGAGAAAGCCACCCTCGTAAACATCGGGAGAGGAGATAAAGAGCTCGGCACAGGCTGGCAGCACACAGGCATTCTGCTCCTCACAGGAATTGCAGCACTGCAGATCCTAAGGTGAAGACCAGCACGCCCCTCCACACAGCAAACAAGGTCACAATTCAGAGCCAGCAGGGGTCTGCATGATGCTGACCATCTGTCTGCACGTGGCCCTGTGCAGGAGCTGTGTGGATGCTCTACACCCCGCTGGAGGTGTTCCCATCTGGGAGCTCAAAGACTGGGCTAGAAGCAGAGGGCAGGCAGAGGGTGAGCAGCAATTGCCTGCTGACACCGAGAGCAAAACTCTGTTTTGTGAAAACATGCCTGAAATATGGTGGGAAATCACCTTTTGTGTCACTTCAGCTGGTGACCAGCAGGGTTGGCTTCTTGCTGAAACATGCTCAGCCTTTGGGCAGGACGGTGCAGCCCTTCAGCAGGGCACAAAAATGTACGGAACAAGCAAACCTGATCCATTTGCTAAGGAAAAAACAGCGGTGAGCAACTGGAGGAATCAAAACTCTCCAATTGAATGGAGTCGGGTCTCATCTCCCAGGGGCTGCTGGGGGACGTCATCTGACAGCCACGGCTTTTCAGATATGATGGAGTGTGGCTCAGCAGCCACATCAGCCAGTTCCTTCAGAACACTGGGACGCCTGTAATTGGTCCCCATAGACTTACCCGGTCCAAAATAACAGAAGTGCTTTTGTGCAATGATAGGAGAAGGCACCGGAGACCCACATTTGGTACTGACAGAACCCAGAAGAATCAATATTATGATATTGATTATTAGGGTTATTATACTTGAAGCAACCAGGAAAAGGCTGCAAACAAGACAGTGGATTATGGCCAAGGGCAGGAGCCAAAAGGCAGAGTCCTGGGAGGTGTCCTGAGCAAACGGGATGTTCTGGGAAGCAACGAGCACCTAAAATGCATCCTGCTGATTGAGCCCAGCTGTGCTCAGGATCTTGTATTCATCACAATATGGACTATGAGAAGAAGTGAAGTCCTGCTTTATACTAGGGAAACATGAGAAACTGGTCAGAGTACGATGCTACATGTCATATGCAGCTCAACTAAAGCAATGCAGCTTGTTCTTCACCAGCATTAATGTCCCAGTGTGACTCAAAAACATCTTTCCAAAGTAAAGGTAACTCCACCTCCTCAAGCATTTGATTCCTATTTCCATCTTCTGTCTTAAAAGAGACTTTTGGAAAGAAGGAGGATATAAGAGCAAGGGGAACAGACAAGACAGGGAGCTGGCTGCTAGCTGCAGAACGTGACCTTTGGTTCTTAGAAGGAGGAGCCCCTCAGTTATACAGGCACTCCATGTGTGCTCCTGATCTGCTGTCCAGGTACCTCCAATGAATTGCTACTGTGTGAAAATGAGGGTATCAGAAACACAACAGCAGATGGCATCACTGATAGAAGAGGAGAGGAAGTACCTGCGTTCCCTCCTGGCAATTGCAGGGCAGATTCAGGCTATGCCATAGCACAGAGCAGCTAAGAGAAACCAGACCAATATCAGCAATGACTGCTGCATTGCCTTGGGGCAGCAGAAAAATCTAAGTCCCAAAGAGCTGAAACCACCTTCTAGCAATGGCAAAGGGCCAGAAACATGGACACTCATCGTGGTTACAAGACTCAGCACAGAGTCATCCCTGAGCACCAGGGCCCGGCAAGCCCACCCTGAAGCAGTACAGCAAGATCACTGCCAGCTACTGGGCTCCAGTAACTCATCTCTGTAAACTCCTTTGTTGTGGCAGAGAGGAGCTCAGAGAAAAGACCTCAATGCTTTGAAGTGAGCGCTGAAATTATTGCCAAGGACTCATGGCAAAAGATCGTGGGAAAAGACTTCCTATTGATTCTTCTTTTTTTTTTTTTTAACTAATTACTTACCACTTCCTCATCTTGGCCAAGGAAATGTGACCATTCACTGCTGCCTGCTGCTCAGAACAGCTCCAGAATCTGTTTCTCGTGTACTAGGAGATGCAAGCTACTTGTTCTGGGATCCTAACTCCTTTGGGGAAGTTTGCTGGGAGGGCAGCTCTGCAGTTCAGATTAGACTACTGTGCAATCAACGAGTATACTGATGTTATAACCAGGAAATATACAGAAGAGTCAGGCTAAATGAGTTGTTATGCTAGAGAAGATCACCTGGAATAAGTTCTTGTAGAGATCTGAAGCCTAAAAGTGGCAGCAGGAATCAATGGTACTGGGCATTCATTGAGGAAAGTGGAAGAAATTGTGTTTTTCTGAATGGGAGGAAACAAAGAGAATACAGGGATGGCACCTGAAACCCAGAGACAAACCGGTCCAGAGGAAGCAACCCATGTTCTTGTGTTCTTGTGCTTCCTGAGCGAGAAATTCTGGATCCCGTGTCTGACTCAGCCAGCGACATTGGGGAAGTGACCTTGGCCTTATCTATACAAAGACAATCAGGAGAATGAATCTGAATTAACCTTTGCAAATTGAATTAGCTAAACTTCATTAAAATGTCTATGTGGACATTCCTGTTCAGAATTCAAGTAGCCTTCACTTATCCCACCCTACCTCGTGTCCCAATAAATGAGAAATCAAGCTCAGCTATTTTCCATTCTGACGAGCACTACCCACAGAACCGTGTTAACAACAGTTTAACTAAATGACTGTAAAATCCCTCTTTATCTTCCTTCAGACTGGTTTTCCCTGGTGGTCTCACATCTCTTTGTCTTCCTTCTATGCTATCTGTTGAGCAGCGATTCTCTAGATGAAGGAGCAATTCCAATTATAAAGAATCATAGAATCATTAAGATTGGAAAAGACCTCTATGATCAAGTCCGGCTGTCAGCCATGCCCACGAACCATGTCTCTAAATGCCACATCTCTGTGTTGCTGCAGCACCTCCAGGGATGGTGACTCCACCGCTCCCCTGGGCAGCCCGTGCCATTGTCTGACTGCTAATATCCAACCTGAACCTCCTCTGGAGCAAGTGGAGGTCATCACATCTCATCCTATACCCATTACCTGGGAGCAGATGCTGACCCCAACTTCACTACAAGACACATGGTAGATTCCCAGCCCCAGATGTAAGAGTGCAGACTCTCTTTAGGGCCCTGTTGGCAGAATTCACTGTGAGAAATTCTTTTATCTGCCATAGAGGGCAGAAAATCTTGACAAGAAATACATCTTCATGGACCATTTTTCCAGTATTTGTCAGGCATGTGGGGCAGAATCCACCATAGAACAAGGAATACCCAACTGAGCTCAGACGCAGGAAGGAGGCACAGGGAGATAGTCTGTTTATAGTCTGCACGTAGTCTGCTTATATCCAGACTGGAGAGATGTGTATATACTGGGCAAACAGAAAATAAGGCGGATGGAAAACAAGATGGACCATGGTGCTCACAGGGTGCTGGTCCAGTTAGCAGAGCGAGGTCCAGTGAGCAATTGGTTCCTACCGGGATCCTTGAGGGGCTGATTGTGAGGCCAGCACTGTGTTACAGCTTTGCTGATGGATTGAATAATTGGACAAAGTGCACTCTCAGGAAGTTTTCAGATGATACTGAAGGAAGTGGAGGGGAAAGAAGCACTCGATACCCAGGAGGCTACAGCTGTTGTTCAGAGGGATTCATCAGACTGGAGAAACAGGCTGACTGAAAGAAAATTCAGTCCTACACCTGGGATGGCAAAACCTCGTGGGGAACAGGACAGGCCAGGGGACAGCAGGCTGGAAAGCAGCCCGATAGAAGGCAGCTTTGCTGAAAAGGAGCTGAGAGTCCCAGCCATTAAGACACTGAGCAGGAATCAGCATTGCGGCTATGGAAAAAAGGCGAGCCACTCCCTAGGTCTGAGCTCTGCCACTGTCCCAGGCTTTCCTGTTGCCTACACAGGGCAGGAATATTCACATCATTATGGCCATTTACTTCAGAATTTGAGTCTGCTCTTCATCCTGTTCAGGCACTTTAGGTTACACGTCAGGAAGTACTGCCTCCATATTTGTATAGTCAGGATAAGTGGAAAAACAAGTATATTAAGGAACTGATATTTAAGGAACTATTGGATGAAAAAAATCCTTAAGAATAATGATCTCTAAGGTCCCTTCCAACACGCACAAGACTGTGATACTGTGAATACAGGAGCTGGCAGCTCCCTGAGAGCACAAGAGCTCTCCATCCCGCAGCAGAAGGAATCAAGCAGAGAAGGCAGGAAATCAGCATGGCTGATCGGGAACCTGCTGGTTAAACTGAGAGAAAGGAGGGACTTGTACAGGCAGAGGACATGTGGCCTGAGGAGAACCCAGGGATGCTGTCTGGGCATGTGGAGACTGGATCAGGAAAACCAAGGTGCAGATGGAACTGAACTTGGTGAGGGATGTGAGAAAGGACAAGAAGGAATTCCATGGGCGCAATGGTCAGAGGAGACAGACCAAGGACAGGGTACTACCTCCGATAAATGGGAAGGGAGAACTGGTTTCAACAGACATATATAAGGCTGAGGTACTTAATGAGTTCTTTGCCTTCACTGGCAGCCAGGCTTCCCACATCTCCTGTGACCCCAAACCTCCAGGCAGGGACTGGGGGAGCAAAATTCCCCCAGAAAGAGCAGAGGAAGCCTGAGATAACCTCAGGAGGCTGAATGCATACGAGTCTATGGGGACCAATTACAGGCGTCCCAGTGTTCTGAAGGAACTGGCTGATGTGGCTGCTGAGCCACACTCCATCATATCTGAACAGTCGTGGCTGTCAGGTGAGGTCCCCAGTGAGCGGGGAAAGGGGAAGCATCACCCCCATCTTCAAGAAAGGGAGAAAGGAAGACCCAGGAATCTACGGGCTGGTGATCCTCACCTCTGTGCGGGCAGCACAGGAAGCAGCAATAACCCACGTGAGTCTCAGAGCCCTGCGGCTGCTCCCTGAGGACACACGGCCTCCTCCTCCATCTTTGGCAGCTCCTCCTTGTTCACACACTTTCATTTCCCTGACTACCCCTGAACCTCCTGCTTCTCCAGTCTGAGGCCCTTTCCTGGGGCTCTTTCAACACAATGTCTGTTAAAATCAGGCATCATTTGTGCCATGTAATTTATGGCTCTTTTTTTTTTTTTTTTTTTTTTTTTCAATTTGAGGGTATAATAATTATGGAGATCATTGTGCTGATGCTCCACGAGACAATCAGGGAGGCCCAGCCACTGAGCTGCTGGCAGCAGGTGGACTCTGAGCTGCTATCTGCTCCTGTGCCTGCCAGGATCCCCCACCCTTCCTCCAGCAGATCCGCTGATGGGTTGTCGTGTATTTTTTGCTGTTATTGTTGACTGCTGACATAAAAGAAGCTGAAGCGACACCATTTTAAGCTGAGTATCCAAGGCGACCTCATTAACATCTCTGCAGAGGAGCCCTTTAAAAAACATCAGTCACGTTTGGTGGTGCTAAGTGGAAAAGAAACAGTCCTGTGTTTTCTTGATCCATTGCTTAGAAGTGAAGGTCGGTGTGAGCAGGGAGGGCTCCCCCCAGTCACTGCGGGGCTGCAAGGAGGGCTTTTTTGGAAAATAGTGATGCTGTCGTACTGGAGAAAATCCATGTGCTCCCTCAGAGGAGCACTATTGGGAATAAGTGCTGGAAGCTGTTCCACTTGAGCAGATGGCTGAAAAACTTTGGCTGAGAAATAAATTGAGTATGACGGTCTGAGGGCCAATCGCAGATGGATGAAATTCTAGTGATGTCCCAAATGTCCTGAACGTAGAAGGTTCTCTTCTTTCCCCTTTTGTGCTAAAAACCATAGCAGGGTTTTTTTATACGCGCTGAAAAAAATATTGATGGAGTGAGACGCTGAGACAACAATGAGGCCGGGGTTTAACGTCTCCTGGATCAGCATCGAGCTCGGGGCAGCCGCGAGATTCTGCCACCTCCAGGTCAGCGGTGGAGGAACGGCTGATCTCGCACCGACCTCACCGCAGGGATGGAGCTGGGGCTGGGCTCCCACCTCGTGCTGCTCCGGATGCAGCCTGGGGCTCACGCTCAGCAGCAGGTGTTGCACATTCTGCTGCTGAGGGTGATGGTGCACAACCCCAGAGTGGTGATGGTCAGCACCTCCCAGCCCTGCCTCCAAGTACACTGCAAAACTGTGCTCAGCATGGAGTTACTCTGAGAAGCTGCTGGGAAATCCTTGCCTTGGCTTCTGGTCATCTCTGTACCAGCACCTTCAACACTGTGTCAGATGCCCCTGGAAGAGACATCATCTGAAAGCAATCCATCTCTATTGCCAGGGGATGAAGCTGCTTTTCAGCAAGCGGTTGGGTTGTTTGTGTAGTTTGGGGCTGTCCTGTAAAAACATACCAACTATTGAAACAAATAATACCTTCAGTAGATCCGGGAGGGCTCCCATGGCTTCGTGCTCCAGGTCACACTCAGAAGTGATGATGCTGATCGGGAGGTTCACCTCTTCTGTGCTCCGCTGCACATCACAGCACAACAGGCATGGCCGCATGGGAACTGACTTACAGACATTAGGGGATTCCAGCGGTGATTCCGCCTTCACCCCACAGCACAGCAGACCATGAGCCAGCAAACGTGGGACACGGCACATGAGATAACACAAGGGGTTGGAAGGGAGGGTGTAGGAGAGACTGTAAAAATCAGTGCAGAAGAAGCGTGGATCTGCTTGGAAGCTATTTGTGACTCAAAAACTGGAGGCACAAATCTCCAGACTGTGCTTCTTCAGCTGATAGAGCTTCTTTTCAAGGCCACATTCCTCTGCAGGAAGGAGTCCATCCCAG
Organism: Coturnix japonica; assembly: GCF_054131305.1. NCBI lineage: Eukaryota > Metazoa > Chordata > Aves > Galliformes > Phasianidae > Coturnix > Coturnix japonica. Next base: position 14,205,429 of record NC_140680.1, on the reverse strand, counting down.
TGAAGGAGGTGCCAGCGCTGCCACTAGCAGCTGGTGGCCCACGTGCTGCATCTCAGCCAGCCAGCAGCATGGCAGCGATGGTGTGTGTGTGCTGGGAGCACTGACCCCAGTGTGACCCACCACATCTGACACGACGGAGTGGGGAACCCAGCATCTTCCCCAGGGGCATGTGAAAATCAAATGAAGGCGCTCAGCGTAGGAGAGGAAGCGTTGGCTTGGGAATGAGAATCTATCTGACACACAAAGCCCCGAGCCCCTGTACTGTCTCAAGCTCCCCAAGCCACAGATACCTGTGCAGAAAGAGCCGTCCTTGACGTCCCATCCAAGTGGTTTATGTCGCAGTTACACACCACTGAACATGCTAAGACCTTCATTTAAGAAAAGAGGAAAGCAGGGGTGTGTTGTTCATGCAATTTCAGCTGGGAAATCTGAAGGCAGCGGAGGTTTTCTTCCAGCTGAAGACAGAGACAAGGACTTTCATGCCCAGGGTGGAACAGATCGGAACTGTCCATTGATTCAAACTCGGCAGGGCTCAATAAAATGCCCTGCTGGGAGAGTTGGGTTTTACCTGCTGTGTCAGGAATCACCTGGGGTTCCAATGGCCAGTTTGACTAAATGAGACCAGACCACCTCTTCTAGGGCATGGTGCTTTGTGGAAACAGTTTGCACGGTGCACCAGCAGTGCATGGGTTTAAGAGGCACTGGTTGCACAGGGCAGCTGTGCCCACAGAGCCAGCAAATCTGCAGCAGGTCTGTGGGTCTGGTGCCGCATCGTAGGCATGACCCAGCAGATGTGAGAGAGGGAGAGAACCAAAGGGAACTGCTTAAATCTTGGTCATGTGCTCAGCACTAACCAGCAGAGTTGTTATTTAGCAGCAGCCACCTTCTTGTTTTACCCCCATAGCAGCTGATGTAGCTTTCTCAGCCTGTAGTCTTTACACAGCCCATCAGGAGGGGCCAGGACCTTCTGCCTCCATGATGGGCACGGGAAGCTCAGGGGGGCTCAAGCCCAGCAAGGGCCCCACAGCCTGCCAGACCTTTGGCTTTGTCTGCAGGGCTAGGAAGGGTTTTCTCTCCCTAACAGCCAAAGGAAGCTACCTGGACGCATCTCGCTGAGTGACCCTTTGTAACAGAGGTCAGCAAAGATGCAGAACAAAGACAATAGAAAGCTGCTCGTGTGCAAACCCAGTCCGGTTCCTCCAGACAAAGCACCCACACCATGAGCCAAGCTGCTAATGTTGGCAGCTCTGCTGGGAGCGTGCAGCCTGCGGCACTGCGGCACAGCCCCGCCAGCCCCATCCAGCGGCACCGCAATCAATCTTCTGCCGTCGCAGGCTTCGCACCAGTCGATGCCTCCCAATACCTGCAGGCTCAGTAACCTGGCGGCTCGGTGACTGATGCCTGAGGGAGAGATGCTCAATACTGTGCTGCGCTCACCTCGCCAATTCTGCTGCCGGGAGTGATAAAACGTTCCCCCAGATGATGGGAATCGAGTTAAGCACACGTAAGTCTTTTGCTAATCAGACCCTCTGTTCTAAACTGCTGGAAAATGGACCTGGCAGAGATACCCCCACCACACAGGAGGGCAGCAGAGGGGCAGTGCTGCCCCAGGCTTGTGCCCGAGGTAATGCCTCCAGTGTGGGCTGGAGGGCAGCGTGCATGGAGCAGGGCTTGGTGCTACACAACAGCAGTGAGCGGGACTGTGGGCTGACTGGGTGACACCCCAGAGAAAAGACTGGGAAGGGGCAGTCGGGGACTGCAGCACTGCTACCCCAGCTGCCTGCGGGATGTATCAGCAGGAGCAGAGTACCAACCTCCCCTCACCAGCTATGGGAATTTTTCCTGCTCCATTTCTCACCCGAACTGGTTCCCACCCGAAGTGCTGCAGGCAGCACGTGGCACACCAGGACCCTGAGCTGTCTGAGCTGCATGACTGTGAGGTCTGAGACACACTGTGGACATAGACCTGCACTCAGTGACTGCTGATTCTCTCTCATCTTCTATCCATGTCTCTCATCATCACGTCATCCTGCAGCGACCCACAGCTGCACTGATGTGTGGTGCTGCGCATGCACTGGCACTGCGCACAGGGGAGTGCAGCTGTTGGATTTCTATTCCAGCCTTCCTAGGTGCTGCACAAGACACAAAGCACAGCTGGTGTCGGTCTCAGCAGAGCACACAGTATTCTGCAGAGATACCAAAAGCACGCTCTGTCTTCATGAAAGTTTTTAATAGATGGAGTAGCTCTTGTCTGTTTAATAAAGCACTGTCTAAATATGCACGGATTCAGTAGAGCAAAACAGGTATCTGACTGCCTGGGAGTTTGAAATGGCTCCGGGTTAAGCTTTATTCTTTTATTTCAATTTTTAAAAGGCGAGGTGCTCCAGCGCAGCCAAGATTTGCCATACTGTATTTACACAAAAGCTGTACATTGGCCTTAGCCTAAGCTGGGAGCTCCTGGCAAGACAGATGAGCTGTGCCATGGGAACAACATCCTGACCTGAAGGACAAAGGCCGGCAGTGCCAGCCCCATGCCCTCACGCACACTGGCTCAGAGGAGAACCCCTGCTGGCACGAGGTGAGGCCCCTTCCCAGCTTGCAGAGGAAGATGGCAGCTTGATGGGCTGGATGCTGCTTTGCAGACCTACTACCTGCAGCCTGATGCACCCTGCGGAGGCAGGGAGTGCCCTTATCCCCTGCAGTGACAGGCCAGACCTGGGCTTGGCTGAGGTTTGCACAAACCCACCCTGTGACTGTAGAGCAGCTCCAGGCCGTTGCACTCTTGCACATCTGTTTGAACTGCAGGCTATCTGCAGTTGGTATGAAGATGGAATCGTGCACTGCCCAGGAGCCATTTTAACACAGGTGACAGAGGGGTATGTGCTCTCCTTGAAAATCTGCAGTCAGCTGTGGCCATTGAGTGCCATTTCCATGGGATCCTACCAGCATGGTGAGATGTGATGGGAAGAGTTGCTGGTTAGACACTGGCTTTTGGCTGCACAGCCCAGGAGATGCCAGGACTGCTGATGAAAACAGCCACCTTATGCTCAGTGCAGCCTGTGATGGCTGAGATGATTTTGAAGTAAAACTATTTAACACCAGTTTTTTGGAGCTTAAGTTCTGACCAGGAGCATTCAGCTACAGCTCAGTGAGCAGCAATGGCCACATGCAACCCTTGGTTCAGATTTATGAGCCTCCTTTAGACACTTCTTGGTTCAAAGGTGCTGGTAGGCACCCCGGAGATATGCAACATTATTTTTACCTCCTGCAGAGGCGTCTTTCATTGGCATTGCTGGGACAAAAGCACTGGTGATGAAGGCTCTCCCATACCACGATGTATGGCAGCAAGAGCCCATCAGGCTGTGCACCAAAGGAGGTGTGCCACCTCCAGCTCTTTGCTGTCTCCAGCATAAGCAGGTAAGTCACCATGAAGCTCTGTTGTTTGCTGTAGGAATAATTCACAGCAGCACCAGGCTGGTGTCCGTGCTGCCCCACTCCTATGTGCTCCCAGGACCTCTCTCAGGAGCTGTCTAATAGATGCTCCCAGCATCCGGCTGCATGGATGTTCAAAGGAGGGGAGGTTGCAATGTTAGCTCTGTCACGACCTTCAGAGAAAGGGCCTAATTATTCCTGAGCAGGCAGCTGGGAGCTGGGCAGCTGCTAATGAACACTGATAGGGAATGAAATCACCCAGATGCAAATTGCAGAGCTGGCTCAGGAGCACTGTGACGAAGCTGAGCTTTGCTGGCTGCAGTGCCGTGTTTTTGCCATGGCTGAACCTCTCCAGATTTCCGCCTGTCTCAGATGCAATCCCTCTTGTCCCCATCTCCACCTTCTCCCGTGCTGTGTACAGACCGAAGGACTGAGGCCATGGAAGGGAATGGAGATCAGCTTTATCTCACAGGAACCAGGTGTGGGTCTTCAGAGAGACCCCGGCAGCACCAGGGCTGCATCACCATCTGCAGCATCAGCAGCCACTGCCTTTTGTTTCAGCTGTGTGGAAAGCAAGCTGCAGTGTCTCTGCAGAATAGGGCAAGCCAGCAGCAAGCTGGCACATCGTTTCTGCAGAGGACACTGCTTCCCACTGCGCCAAGCTTGGAGCCCTGGGAGGACTCAGCAGCAGGCTCAGCAGTGCAGAGAAGTTGGGAGGGCGTTATGTGGGGAGAGGTGATGCTGTGAGAAGAGAGGTGGGTCACAGGGGGTGAGCGCAGCCTCTGAGCTGGTGGGGATGCAAAAGGGATAGTTCTGCTTCCCACACAGTCACGCTGCATCCCTGAAAGCAACGTGCTCTGCTCAGGGGATCTGTGCCGGGGGCTGAGTGCAGTCACAGCCTGCAGCAGCAAGACCCTCTATGCACATGATAGTCACCTGTCTGTTGTTGGCATCCCAAAGGAGCTCAGAGAACACTGTCAGGCTGTCATTCAGTGCCTGCTGTTTGGTTACCTGTCCAACTCTACCTTGCACGAGAAGAAGAAAATACACAGGGGTGGCTGCAAATCTCAAGCTCCCTAAAGACAGAAGTGTCAAAATTCCAGCTGCCCACTCAGCCTGGCTTCAGCTGATCTCTGGATGCCAACCAGAGCAAGTCTCCTGCTTTGAGAGAGGAAAAGTGCCTCGTCCAGTGCTAAATAAGCTCAGTGGAAGGTTATTTAATATTTTGCTTCCCCAGCACATCCCATGTGTGTTTTGGCCCCAGTCAGGACAAACCTCCCCAGTGCTGTCCTGGAAGCTGAAGCCTTTGTCCCCTTCTTGGCTGGTCTATACAGTGTCCAGTAATGATTTCAGGCTGCTTGAGGGAAAAATATCAGTATGGATAAGATGTACAGTGTGCAAAAACTAAGGCTGTGCTGTCTCTGCATGACAAAGTGGACTGGGTGCTGGTTTGTGGGAGCTCACCAGAGCAGCACCGCCAGCTCCATGCCTTTGCCTCTGCTCTCCTGTGCCTTTCCCAGAGGCAGGAGGAGGAGGAGGGCTGCAGACAGCCCTCTTGGAAGCAGTTGTCTCTGCAGAACGGCTCCATCTGTCAGGAATGTGCAAGTCCATCAAGGCTCCTACCAGCCTCAATTTTCTCCCAGCTTAGGATATGCCTGAGACCTGAGAGCACCAGGATATGGTCAGAGCCCATCTCGGGGATCCTTTGCTGTACCCAGAGGAGCTCCCATCCACCTCATACCTCCTCAGATGTGGCACCCACAGTTTATCTGGCAATCTGTTCCAGTGCATCATCACCATCGCTCCCTCACCAAATGTCTCCTTTTTACCTGCTGTGCAGTCTGCAGAAGCAGGACTGGTAACCCTGGTCGGCCTCTTCCTGCCACAGAACAGCCGAACTAAATGAGCAGATCAGTTTCTTGAACAACTCCTCTACAGTTCTTATCAATCCAGGGGCAAGATGGCCTCTATTACAGCGAGATGCATCAGGGTTGTTTTCTGCCTCCAACCACCTGTCTTATAGATGTCAGTGCCTTTGTTCCAGGGCATATTTGACAACACTGCGTCTCTTATGGCTGACCTTGAAATACGACCGTTACTGTGCAGACCTAAAGGAGCTCTCTGTGCACAGCCTGAGCTCATCTGGGGGCACTGAACGTTGCAGGGATGCCACAGCAGAGCACATCTATCTCAGCAGTGGGCGGTTTTGTGGTGCCTGGGCAGATGCTGATGTAAATGCCTGTTGGAACAGATCGAAGGCAGACTGGGCCTCATGTGTCTGAAGGAATCCTACATTTTCAGGCATAAGCAGAGCAATCAGGAGCGCTCCTTGATGAAATACGCATTAAATACAGCAAGGGCCATCCCTAAAGATACCAGTAACAAGGCAGCTCTCCAGTGGTAAAGGCAATACAGAGGCAAGCTGTCTCCTTGCCAAAAGCACTGACTATGTCTTGGTATTTTTCAGGGATAGAATCTGATGCTTCCTGGCCATTTCTGAGTGCCATCAGCTCTGTGTTTACTAACCACAACCACAGGGAAAGGCATCTGCTTAAGAAAATGGGGCTGCTTGTTCTCGGGCGAGGGAGGAGTCAGAAGAGACAGTTTACAAAATAACAGGGCCAGAGGTGATGATGTCCCACTAACTTCCTAAATGAGCTTAAAGGACTGCTTCAGCAGGACTGAAATGCTGTCATCCCAAAGAACCTCAGCATTCCTGCAGCCACCAGCATGGCCAGCACTAACAGCCTGCTAAAGCTCCTAGGTGGGCCTGCACCTGGATGGTGGGCTGGAGTCAGCTCTGCACAAGCAGGTGATGAAGTTGCAAAGGATGTTTACTAGCAACTACCAGCTCCTAATGAGACTTGATGCTCGAATCCCCACGCTGTTTCCAGCTGGGAAAAAAATGTGAAAATGCCTCGGCTAACAAAGAGCAGCCTGTCACCAGCACGCTGCCTCCGTGCTCATGTTGCATCAGCTGGCACTGGGTTGGCTGGAAGCTCAATTTCTGCAGCTGCACTCACTCAGTTGAGGTGTATGTGGTCATGAAGAAGAGGCCATTCTCCTTGCTGGCCTATGAAGATGCAGCATCATCATCCCATTGTTGTTTCTTCATATACCTGCCTTGATATTTAATGGACTGTGTGACATATCCCCGTCCTTGGAGCAGGCAGGGCTGGATGGTAAAACTGCTGCTCAGCAGTGCATCTCCTTCCGCAGCGTGGGCCTCAGTCTGCCCTTTGTGCGTGACCAAATGTTGTTCTGTGACAAAGAAGTCCTATTACGTCAGAGAGGTGGCTGTGGGCTCACCTGTGTTGTGATGTCTCCATGCCACTTTCCTAGGCACGAATGAACAGTGAGGGCAGATCTTTCCTGCAGCTCTGGGGCTGGTGGATACCTGGGGGCACTGCACAGCTGCAGTGCAGTGTAGTGTCCTGAGAGGAGGCAGTGGAGAAGACTGCAATGATCGCATTGTGATACAGAAGAAGTGCTAGAGCTAATCCATTGCCATCTGTCTTTATTTTGCTAACCCGTTCAGTTGGACGCCACATAAGTGCATTCACAGCAGATGAGCAGGGAGAGCCGTGGCATGGCAGCTCTTGGATTACTGGCATGACAAGAATCCTTTTGTTCAGGAGCCAGGAAGATTAGCTGCTGCCACGTCTGTGTCTGGTTTGTAGGACAAGAAAGAGAAGATGCAGTTCTCTTGCTGCCTTGGCCACTGCTTTGTGGCATCCCAGCTCCAGCTCTTTTCTCACCTCCCTCTTGCTTTATCCTTCCTCTGCTCCTTCCTTCCTGCTCTCTCCTCATCTTGAGCTCTCTCTGCCTTTTCCATCTGCTTCTCTCCTCTCTTGGCATCTCCTCCGCTTCTGCTCGAGTGCACACAGTATCCCTTCTTCTCCTTCCCCGGGTTCAGACGGGCAGCAGAGAAGTTCAGAGCCGTGCAGCTCCCCTACACCGAGGTGCTTTACCTGCAGCCCCCGCTGCGAGAAAAATTGGCTCGCACCACCTGATCCGAGGCAATTTTGTTCACAGCGGGCGCTGGGGATAAAGCGCTGCGGCGGAGGCGGCTGCGCGGCTCTTAATGCGGGGCCGCCGGTGCCGCCGGGTGAGCGCAGCCCCGGGGCCGTGCTGGGCGCAGGGCCGGCCCGCAGCGCTGCCTGACCCACTTTGCAGCCCCGGCCGGCTCCGGGCGAGCCGTGACCCGCGGCTCCAGAACCGCGTCCCTCAGCAGACAGAAAACACTCCGCGTCCATCGGTTCCCATTGAGGCGCTCCGGAGGGAAACGTCCTTCCCGTGTCCTTGTGCGGTACCTGCGGGGCGATGCTGCTGCTCCTGCCCGCGGCCCCTGCACAGCGCCCGGTGCCCGATGCCTTCGATGAGGGCTGCTCCAAAAGTAACGCCTCCTGTTTTGTGACGCCGGCCCACACTGGCAGAGGCAGATGGTGGTGGGACGGTGATGGAGGTTGGACCTTCCACCAGTCTCCCCGTCCGTTTCGTTGCCGTGTGGCTGATGGCAGCAGAGGGGAGGTCTGTCAAAACCGTCTGATGTGGGAGTGTGTACGGAGCAAAGGTGTGGAACTGAATTCCTCCATGCAGAGAAATGGCACCCATCGACATTCATCAGCACTTGTGAACACTGGTGGAGGCAGTGCTGGATGATGGAGGCAGTGCTGGATGATGGAGGCAGTGCTGTGTGTGAGCAGAGTGCGGCGGTGCCTGAACGGGGTGCAGGGCATGAGCAGTGGTGCCACCAGGAGCCAAGCTGCTCCCTATCCCCCCCCCAGCTCCTGCACAGCCGCCTTGACTTTGAATCTACATTCATGGAGCAGCTCTGTAATCTCACTGACTGGGGATGGTTTGGGGTCACACACAGATGGATGGAATGAAATTAATTTTCTGCTTGGGCACTGACTCGTCCTAGGAGAAGTCCTTCATCTCACACTTGGGCTCACTGGACCGTGCAGACCTGTTGGGTTTCCTCGTGTGACGCTGCAGGGGGCTGTTTGGGCCCTTCACAATCAAATAAGAGTCAGTGATACATTAAAGATGAGAAATGAGAATCCCTGCTCCCCTGCGCAGTGCAGAAGCACTCCTTGACAAGAACGCAGCCCCAATTTGGCCCCTATGGCCACCAGAGGGTCCCAGTGCCCCCAAAGCTCAGCTCGGGGATCAGGGTGAGGGTTCACAGCAGCACATATATGCTGCCATGGCACTTTAGGGTGCTAACAGGGCGTTAAGGACGAGGTACCAGCAGCCACCAATGCTTTGTGCACTGCAGGCTGGAAGCGCATAAGGCCTCCACTCCTGTCTGTCCCCATCTCCCAGTAGCCAACATTCCTGGTCTCCTGCACACCTCATCCCTGAGCTCAGCACTTTGGGATCCAGGTCCTCCCTTGTCCCCATGGCAGAGCATTTCCACGCAGGGTCCTGGCAGTGGCACACACACTGTGTGAGCTGGGGGTTCCACTGCAGGAGGTGGGTACACGGGGCCATCACAGCACCCCAGGGTCGGGTGGGAGCCGGAGGGCTGCCTGCTCTCTGTGACTCAGCAATAATGCTTTGGGTAGTTAACATTTCATTATCATTTTTAAAGGCTAAGTGGCTTTTACCACCTGAGAAGTATATTAATGGCCCCAGTAAAACACTCCCCTGAGTGCCCTAATGCTTCTGTTATATCGATTCATTTCCCCCCTCCCCCTTTTCCTTCTTTCTTTTTTGAAACATTTCTTTCTCTGTCCCTGCATGCATCCCCCCATTGTGAAAAACATGCTCGTGTTTATGTGGTGCAGACAGGGGAACGACTCTTCTCTCCAACAAACATCACTACTGAGCCCTCCCCTCCTCACTTGCCCGTACCCCCCACAGCAGACAGGAGGCAGAAGGAGACACATTCCTTCCCATTCCTGGGATGATCGACTCGAGCCCCAAAGCACCAGGGTGCTGCCTGGGGTGGGCAGTGCTCCCCCTGGGCTGCATCGTGTCCCTCGTGCAGTCCCCAGCCCTCCCATCTCCAAGGTGCCACGTCTCTGCCTCTGCACCAACACAAGTCACCGCCCGCCCCATGCAACACATCACTCAATGCCCAGTATCTATTGAGTTTAGAGACTTGTAACAGCCAGAGTTACAGCGTCTTGCTCTTCCCTTGGGGGAAGCATCACAGCAGAGATTGGAAGCATTCTTCTTGCTGGAAAGGCCTCCCTGGCACCCCAGTCTCTGTCTGCTGTTGTTCCCAGTTTGGGAGTGGCCAAGTGCAGGGCTCCCCCAGCTCCCTGCTTCTCACACCATTCCTGCATGTGCAGCTGATCCAAACAACCCCCAGATTTCACTTGTCCGCAGTGTGTCCATCACACAGCCCTCCTGATACATGGGCTCTGCCTGCCCCGCTCCTGCCTCCCATCTTCTTCCTGTGCAAGCTGGCAAGTTCTTGGCCCTGAGTGTTTCCAGGGCAGGACCAGAAGTTGCAGCCATCCCCATTCCCATCTGACTGGTGTTGTTTGCCCCCTGCTTCTTCCACCTGTGAGAATTCTTGAAAGATCCATCCTCACACACGGATGCTTAATGCTGGAAAGGCTGCAGGCAGGTCCCCATGTGCAGAGCAGGAGGCAGATATCTCCACCCCAAGGTAGATCCTCCCCACACACAAAGGCAGGAGCCTCCACAGCCGGGTCTGGTGGTGGCTGTTGCTGCATCCCCCAATGAAGGGCTCATCACGTCACCAGAGGCACACGCTGCTCTGGAGCTCCTCGAGGTAATGGGCCGGGACGGAGCGCTGCTGCGTGGGGCCAACACTGCGGGTCCACAGCACGGCAGCACAGCTGGCTGGATGGGAGTGGGAGGCTGCAAAACAAGCTGCTGAGAATCCTTCCTGGTGGAAGGCCCTCGTTAGGTTTGAACCGTTCGTTATCTGATGAGCCTGGGGATGGAGAGGGATGTTTCTGAAAGCTTCAAATATTTTCATGGTTCTTTTGTTTTAGCTTGATGGTGTTCTTTTCCCCTTACAAAATTCACTCCCCTCCCCCCTTTACCCATCTCCGTTTCATCAAAAAGGTGTTTTTAGATAAATAAAATGAGAGAACACAAAGCATCCCAGGTCTCAGGCTGATCCAGGTGGCAACAGACTGCATTCCTCTGTTGGTGAGGCCAGAGCTGAGAGCTGCTCAGTGGTGTTCCATGTCCCCACGGAGAGCTGCCAGCCCCACTGCAGGCAGCCATGGGGTGTTCAGCTCCAGGCAACATTGCAGAGCACAGAGCAGAGCTGACCCTGCTTCAGGGGGAGGAAGCCCCCCACACCTCTGTGCTGCTGCCCATCCCCACAGCTCCGCTCCCAGCCGGGAGGTGCAGGAAGAACACGAGGCGCCTTTGGACAATGTCGTGTTGAATTTGGCACCGGTGGCACCCAGAGCCGTCACGTCAGAGAACACGTCTGTCGTGCAGCTCATTATTTCCAGCCACAAGGCAGGGCTGCTCGCAGGCAATGGGCCCTGGGACTTGTTCAGCCCTTGTTTCTGGCTGGGGCAGCAGCCTCCAAGCTGGATTCCAGCTGACTTACCTCAGCGCGCACAGCCAGCACAAGGAAAGCTTTGCACTCTCTCTTTTCCCAGGTTTCCTGCTGTTTTTCTGTTCTCAAGGTTTCCATTCAGTTGCTTCCACTTGTGGTTCGTTGTCGGGTTGTGTGGCTGAATGACACCAAGGATGCTCTGCTCCCAGCACGCTCGATTGCTCCCTGTCCCCATCACCCAGGAGCTGCAGTTCACTCACTGTTATTCCTCAGCTAATGCTCAGTTCTTCCCTGCCTGACCCATGTGGGACAGACTCCCTTTCATTGCCTTCTAGTGTTTGTTGATATCAAGCTGGTTTAGTCTCCCTAATGAAATACACCCCTGTTTTCTTGCCCATAGATTCACAGGATCACAGCACATCCTGACATGGGAGGCACCCACGGGTGTCACCGAGCCCAGCTCCTGGCTCCACACTGCACCTCCCGACATTCAGGTTTTGGCTTCTCATTAAGAGCTGCAGAAATGAAGCTCAGCAGCTCCTCACCTCACCTGTCTGCTTTTCTCCTCCCAGAGCTCCCTTCAGTACTGATCCTCCTGGTGGGAGGCTGCATCCTCCCCCCTCCCGCAGCCCTTGCCGTCTCAGCACAGTCGTTCTGACCTCGGGCTCTGCCTGCGAAGCCGCAGCCGGGCGCGCTCCCCTGGGGCCGGCAGCAGCTCGCGGGAGGAGCAGGGACAGGTAATTACGGCTCCTGGGGCAGGGGATGCAGCGTCAGTGGAAACAAAGGGAAGAAGGAGGCAGAGCGCTGACCGCAGCTTGTTTGCCTGGGCCCGCCGAGCTGCCTCCAGAGCAGCCCCACCGAACCATCAGCCCCCAGACAGGTTCCATGCTGAGGTTTCAGAAGCCACCCACAAGCTGCTGAGAAGGACACCAATCTGGGAGGATGGCCCAGGAGGGCACAGCCCGGCCCTTTGTTCCCTCTACTGGTCCTTCCCCTTGAGTGGCAGAGCCCAAAGGGATTCCCCACCACTTCCCCGCCTCCCCCTCCGCCTCACCCGCTCCCCTCAGCTCCCCAAAGCTTTTCCCTCCCTCCGTGTCCCCCCTTCCCAGCCCGCTCCTGCTTCTCCTGCCACCTCTTGCTCAGCCACACGCTGCTGGAGCGGAGGGGACGTGGCTGCTGGGCGGATCTGCAAAATACGGTGAGATGAGGAAGCTGTCTGCAACCGGTGCCCAAGTCTGCAGATTGTCACATTCAGAGCTGCTCTCCTGGAAGTGAGAAAATTTGGTCCCGATAGTAACATTTGGATCGCTGCTCCGCACAGATGTAACTCCTTTCTCCAGCTTCTGTTTTAATACGTGCATTGCTGCCTATTCCTGGAGATGCAATTCAGCGCACGCTGCCGGATGGTGGGAGCAGCCCATGAGACCGAGGCAGCCTGACTCCGCAGCCAAGGGGCTTCCCTTTGTTCTCCCACTTCAAAAAGCACCCAGCCCTCAGCCCCCGCGGCCGTGGCATTTCAGGGAGGCGGGGAGGTTTGGGGATGAGAGTTCATCACCGTGCCCTCCTTCCCTTTGGCTTTCCCCGGGGGCTGCGGGTGCGGGCACCAGGCCACGGAGGTGATGCTTGCAGCAGCACACAGAGCCAGGGCAGCAGAGGATTCTGTGCTGGAGCAGGATGGGCAGCACATGGGGGGGGGTGGACCGGAGAGCCCTGCTGCTGCAGCACCGCGCTGTCTGGCTTTGGGGCTTGCAGATTCACAGCCCTAATGCAACATTAATGGGTTTCGCCGGCACTGAATATTTATAACCCAGAGCAAGTTCCTACCCATCCACTGAGCAACCAGGGGCTGCACTGGAGTGAGGAGATGCCCTGGATCTGCCTGCCTGCTCGGGGCTGGCTGGGGTTCATCCCCTTTGGGAAGGGGAAGAACATGCAGCCAAGGAGGACCCAGAGATGTGCTGTCTTCAACATCCCTCCCTTCCCCTTCAGCCCTTGCTGCCTTCTGGACTCCAGGAGCTCCTACCAACCCCCCTCCTTCCCCTGCTCCATGTCCCTGTGTGCACCTTTCCCTTTGCCCACTGGTGCCTGTGGGCTCCCACACCACACTTCCTCCTGCAGCCCAACTGGCACATCTGGGCCTTGGAGGTCTCGCGGAGACCTTCTCCTGGTGCCTGCAGGTGTGCGTGGCTGCCTGCGCCGGCTGCTGCAGGTGAGCCTTCTTCACAGGGACAGTCATCCTATTAAAGGTGTTTGTTTCCCCCTTTTCATCCCGTTTCAAAGGGGCGCTCGGTTTTTCTCTTGGCTCTTGAAATCTTTTGTGTGGATGCAGGATGAAAAATCACTGCGCTGCAGCTCACAGGTGTGTGTGTGCAGCTCCGGGAGCTGCTTTGGGGGGCACTTTTGGGGTCATTTTTGGGGTGTGGACCCTCTCTGTCCACGCATCCTCCTCAGATTGCTCTGTCTGCCTTCTGCTGGAGGTGAACCCAGGTTTTCTGCACCCCACCTGGTTGCTCCCACAGTGCTGGAGGGCCGGGTGGGCTCTGTGCACCTCACCTCACACCAGGGGTCCCCGGGGCCGGGCGTCCCCCAGCGCCCAGGCAGCTCCTGGCCACCTCTCCTTATCTCGTTTGAAGCGTCAGCTGCAGCCGTCAAAGCACCTCCCCTCCCCAGCCCTGCGTTAAAAGAGCTGGACCTAAAATTAATTTAGCCCTGCTCTTTGTTGTGGACAATACAGAGGGGATATTGTGTGCGGGGAGAGAAAGGCTTTTTGTTTGGGTGAGGAGACAGCGGCGGTCTGTTCTTGCGGACATCTGAAAACAAGGCTGGGAAGAGCGGCCCTTTAAGTTCGGCTGAAGCAAAAACACACAGCCCCATCTCACAATTAAACACAGTATCAAACCGAGAAAGGATCAATTGAGCCTAAAACAGAAAGCTCCCCATGTGACAGATTCCAGAAAGTACGTGATACACCATGCCCAGGGCTAGTACATGCCTGCTGTGTTTCCCAGTACATGATTAATTTGACTCAGGGCAGGAGGCTGCAGGCGAGGGATCTGCAGCACACACTGAAAACTTTTAACACTTTGAAGACTGGAAGAGCGCTGAGCGCCGGAGACAAAGGCGGAGGGAGGCTGCGTGATGCGCCCGGTGCTGCTCCCAGCACTGCCAGCAAAGGGGGCTGCTCCTGCCTGCAGCGCCTGCACCGCTGCCTGCGCCCCCGGCTGGGGGCACCCCGCTGCAGGGAGGATGCTCGGGGGGTCCGTGGGCCGAGGGTCAGGGGGCACCTCCCCGGGGATGGGAGGGACCGCCGGGCGCTGCGCCCCGTTCCGTGCGGACGGGTCACCTTGGGGATGCGCGGACGGGAAACAATTAATCCATCGGGCCTTTAATTACCGGGGAGCGCCGCTGGAGCCCGGGGGCACTTTCCCCGGGAGGCAACGGGTGGCGCTGCGATACCGGCACAGCCGCGTCCCGCCGGGTCCGGTGGGGACAGCGGGTGGTACCCCCGGCCCCCCCGCCCCAATCCCGGCCCCGCACGGTGCGCAGCGGCCCCGGGGCACTTCGCTGTGACGCGGCCCTCGCCACCAGCGCCCGGAGCGTCCCCGGCTTCGTGGGGACCCGTGGGACAGCACGTAGCCGAGGGGCCGGCATCGCCTGTGGAAGGAAACGTGCCCAAGGACGGGACGGAGCTCCGGCATCCTCACCGTTAGCAGCTGGCCTTCCTCCAGCCCTGGCCATGGGAGCCCCGGGCGGAGGCTGCAGCCGGCCCCACGGCACAGCCCTGCTCCCCGACAGCCACGACCTTCAGCCTGGGGCAGGGACAGCGCGACTTTGCTTTCCCCGTGGGGATGCGCTGCACCCCAGCGCGGATCTGCTCCCCGCCTGTCCCCAAATCCACGCTGCTTTTCCCGCAGTAAATGAATAGCGGTGTGGGCAGGGCAGCTCGGGCTGCCTCAGGAAGGAACCAGAGCCGCGAACCCCCCAGACATTTGGCTCCGTCCCCTCCTCCCGTGGCTGGCCGGGGCGGTGCGGAAGCAGCCGGCCCTATGCGGGATGCTGAGCAGGACGGAGCCGGCGAGCAGCGGGGTCAGCCCGTCCTTGGGCTCTTCTCCCCCTCATAAAATGCAGACGCTCCTGCCTGCCTCACAGAGGGGCTCCGTTCATTATCCGCTGCAAAGTGCTCCGAGATCCTCGGATCAAAGGTGCCGTCACAGCGTCGAGCCTGATTATTATTGATTATCCGTTTCAAGCCAGGTCCCAAACGAAGGCAGCGAGCCCTGAACGCGGTGGAGCCGAGGGAGGGCCCGGCAATCGACTGGCGATTTTTACTGCGGGTGACCCGAGCCAGGGAGCAATTTCTGTTCATCCATCAAGGAAGATCCAGGCGTGAGCAAACAGTCAGGTCATGGGCATTCATTTTATTATTAAATCCTAAAGGGGCCGCGGCTTGTGCAGCTGGATGTAAGTGATCTTCGTGTTAAAAAGACGAGCTTAGAATTAAATTCTGCTGCCTGGCTGATAGACCCAGAGATGACTCAGCCAGAACCAGCCAGGGCCCCTCCCAGGGCAAATGGAACGTGGGCAGGGAAAGGCAGGGGCTGCACAGCCCCTCCTAGAGTGCCCACTGCTCCCATATTCCCCCCATGTCCCTGCTCAGACTTGCTCCCCTTTACCCCCTGTGTCAGCAGTGCAGGCAGTTGAGTCCATGCTGGGGATGGGCCCAACATGGTGCTACTCCAGTGTGCATACAGCTGGAGTGAGCTGCAACAGTGTGCCACACCCAGAGCAGGAGCACCATGCATGTGATACCACACACTGCACCATGCACAATGCATCAAGCACACTGCACTGCACACAGTGCATCACACACTGCTGCATGTGCAGCTGCACCCATGGTCCCCTCTGTGCCAGAGGTGGGACAGCTCTCTGCACAGGTTGGCAGGGGTTGCAGGCAGCAGGAAGGACGCTGTGCTGCTCAGCCAAGAGGGAGCACCCCCAGAAGGGCTGTGCCTGCAGGGAGCCGCAGCCCCTCTCCCCTCGCCCCCCAGAAGCTGCCCATGAGGGGCAGACACCGGAGCTGTGCTGCCCTGGGAGCTCCGCAGCGGTGCCTGCAGCCCCTGGTGCCCTTCCTCTTCCTCCCCTGCCCCCAGCAGCCTGCATCCACTTTCCCCAGCAAGAGCCCAAGGAAAAAAAAAAAAAAAAAAAAAAGAAGGAAGAGAGAGAGGGAGGGAAAGGAGCTAAAAATCTGTCTTCTTTAATTAATGAGGCAAACCAGCCTGGAGAACACGTTTGGGATCGCAGGCCCCCAGCCAGGGGCGAGCCAGCAGCCAGGGCCAGTGACAGGGAGGAAGAGAGCTGGGGGGGAGCGCGGGGGGGAGACAGGCCTTGCTTTTTATACTCTCCTGTTAACTGATCCACGGAGCTTTCCTGGCATCGGTTTCAAAGGTATCCCTGCACTAATCCGCCGGGCTGTTCCAGGATGGCGGTTTTGACCAGCAGGAAGGGGGAAGGGAGGGAGGAGAAGCGGTCACAGGCAGAGTGCACCTCTGTACAGCCCGCAGGGAAGAAAAGAGGGAAGGGAAGGAGCCGAGGTGGCACGGGGCTGAGAGGAGGGGGCCGTGCTGGCGCAGTGGGCTCCGTGTCAGCCGGCACTGCGGACATCGCGCTGCGGCGGCCGGGAGGGAACCAAGCAGCACCTTCCAAATATAGCTCCTGCCAGGCGAGCAATGCGGGTCTGCTGAACGCAGCATCCTGAGGCTTAATATAGAGCGTGTAGGGTATGTAGGGCATATAGGGTATATAGGGTGTGGGACTGGAGCAGGGCAGGGATTGCACTGGTGGGGAGATGAGCATGGAGTAGCAACCCCAAATCCAATGCGGTGCTGGGAAGAGAACACAGCAGGCAGCAGGGATGGTGGTGACAAAGGCATCCCCATCACAAAGGTGTCCACATGACAAAGGTGTCCTGGGGGCGTGCACTGGTGCAGCCTCGGATGAGCCAGGCAGGAGCTGGAGCTTCCCTGCAGAGAAGGGTTCCCGCAGAGCCTATTTCCTGCAGGACAGATGCTGCCTGCCATTGGGAGGGCCAGGTCTTGGTTTTGGTTTTCATTTCAGCTTTTACCTCTCTGTGGCTTATTTCCTCTAAATAGCAGACTCTTGGCATGGCCCTGGCAAAAGTGCATGCAGGATGCCAGGGCCAAGTCAATGGGCACCTGATGGGTGCCACAGGGTTCCCTTTAAATGCTGGGGTGGAGGAGGCAGGAGAAATGTGTAGGGCTGCCCCACAGAGCACAGCTGCTCAATGAAGCACGGCATCCCACACAAAACAGGGCTGTTGTACCATCCCAGTGAACAGCGCTGCTGGCTAGACCCCCCCCCACACCCCCCTTAAGCCCCCAGGGTCCCAGGGTCCCAGCCCAGCCCTTTGCTTTGGGAATGGAGAAGCACCAGCACTCCCAGCCCTGGGGGCCTGATGCTTTCTGCCTGTTTATCCCACATCACTTCCTGCAGTTGTTGTTTCAGCCCATGAGCTGCTTTCTCCCTCCAGCAGCATCCGGCAGCTCGGGGCTGCTCTATCTGGGGCACCCCAGAGTGCTCAGTCCCCACATGGGGATGATGGCTCTGCTGGGACCGAGGGTGGCCATCATCATTCTCCTTGCAGCCAGACCAGGGCACAGCACTGCAGCCCAGGGAAAGCCATTGGTGTGCCTGGGAGTCAGTGCAAGAGGAATTTGCTTGTACATATTCCTTCCCGTTGGTACAAGGGCTGGCAGTTGGCACATCAGGCACAGCTACATTGGGACCAGCTTCCTGCCACTGCTCAGATTTGTCTGTCAGGTCAGGGCCAGTTCACTAAACTTCTGGTGTCTGTGAGAGCTGAGCAGAGCCAGGTAAAGCCTGACCCATCCCTCTCCTTCTGTCTGGGGAAGCTGTGATAGCTCAGAACATGGGGTTTCTCTGCTCCTCAGCACATCTACTAAATCAGCATTAAAATAGCCACAGAAACTCCAGTTCAGTACAGGAAAAACATCAGTCCTTCATTCAGTAATATTTGTACAGCTTCTTTCTTCTTGAGGAGCATCCTGAAGTTTAGTAGTGCCAGTTCTGCATCATTTCTGAAAGGTCCCTTCTTTGGTGAAGGGACAAGGTGTTTGTGTTCTTAAAGAATAAAAAGGAAACCTTCCTGCATGTCTAACACCAGCAGCACGCTGAGGTTTGGTGCTCAGGGCTGCCTTTGCTCCCAGAGCACACATGGGCAAGGCTTTGTGTATCCCATGCCAACCTGCACCGTGCTGAGCTGCACTGCTTGCTGCTCCTTGCTTCTCCAGAGCTACCCACAGCCTCAGAAGCAGCGCCCTGCTGATGGCAGGGAGGGGCTGTCCTGCTGTCCTGTTGTCCTGCTGTCCTGCTGTCCTGTTGTCCTGCTGTCCTGTTGTCCTGCTGTCCTGCTGTCCTGCTGTCCTGCCTGGTCCTGGCTGCTCCTGCAGCATTGGCATCCACGCTTCTTGGTGTCCAGTGCAGAGACCTGGCTAATGTTACATCGATGCACGCACCCGAGTCACATTCCTTCCTGACCTTTGTCCGATGGCTCATTAAAATAATTGATCCCAGCCATGACAGTCACACTAGATGCCTGCCACATCGGTCCTCGTGGCTCCTTCCCTGCGGTGCCCAGCCCCAGGCCTTGCATGCCCCATGCTGTGTGTGCCTGCAGGCTCCACATCCCAGGCTGTGACAATGACCAGCTGTGCCCAGGGGAGGACCCTGCCAGTTGTTTGGCTGGCTTTATCTCCCGAGTGTTAATTATGGCAGCCCCAGGTGGTACTGTCCCTCACTATTACACGGTTGACCTGTGTCTAATCCGTCATCATCTGAAGACCTCTGCCCCAGCCTGGCATTCCTGCTCGCTCAGAGCCCCCTCTGCCTCCATGTGTGCCACAGATGAGCACATTGCAGTCCTACAGCCCAGCACACCATGGCCCTACAGCCCAGCACACCACAGCCCTACAGCCCAGCACACCACAGCCCTACAGCCCAGCACACCATGGCCCTACAGCCCAGCACACCATGGCCCTACAGCCCAGCACATCATGGCCCTACAGCCCAGCACACCATGGCCCTACAGCCCAGCACACCGCAGCTCACTGCCTGTCCTTCACAGGCCATGCATGGTAACGTGGCCACAGCCCATTGTCCACCAGCACTGCGCTGGTTCATCAAGTTTGCAGTTGCATTTTAATCCCAACGCCTTTCAAAGCCCAGCTGCGCATTGTGTGGGCACAGGAATTCTTGACTTGCAAATCCCCCCAGCATTAAATTCAACCTTCTGGGGCTATTCCATGGTGATGTCCTCGCGCTGAATGGGGGGCGGGGGACGTCCTTGCCCCCTGCCATGAATAACAAGCAGATGAGGGGCAGCGCAGGGCAGCAGGGCTGGCGGAGCCTGGGGCGAAGGTGTCAGCAATGGGGAAAGGCAGACGGGGTCCAGCTGCAGCCACGGGTCTCACACCCCCTGTGCCGCTGGGGTGGCATCCTGCCAGCCCCTCCCTGTGCCATAACCACACAGCAAACAGGGCTCAGCATCCCTCAGGGAGCCCGGGGCAGGAGGCTGGGTGGGATGGGCAGATATGGGACAGACAAACCCTGCAGTGACAGGCTGTGGAACATGGGGGCCTCAGCTTGTTCCTGTGTTTGGTTTGTGCCAGGGCCTGGGGTGCCGCCAGAGACCCTTCGGCCTGAGGCAGGATGCTGCCCAACCCACTGGACTAGGAATGGAGTGGAACACCGCCGGGTGGGTCTCAGCCCAGTGACCCAGGCAGTCCCATCCCATCCTCTGTGTGGGGCAGGCCATCCTCCTGTTGGGGAGGAGAACAATGGGCAGCCTGTGCGTGCGGAGACAGGCTGCTACCCCAGCACTCCTACAGGCTGCCTCAGCCATCCTCGGACCAGCTGGGCAAGTTTTCAGTGCAACACGGTTGTGTTTTTTTTCATTAGAAACCACACATTTGTCAAAGCTGAAATGTTTCATAGCTCTGTACCATTTAGACAGGCTTTTGCCAAAAGCTGGGCAGACTGCGGGTGGCAGCCTGCCCGACGTCCTCACCCTTTGCCTAGCAGACGGCCTCAGAACCCAGGTTCCCAGGATGCCAGCTCCAGGACGGGGCTTCACGTGTCCCTGCCCTGGGCCAGGGCTTGGCATGTCCAGCTCTGTGCCTTGCAGCAGCAGACACATTGCACTGTCCCACACTGGTGGTGGTACGTGAGCTCCAAGCACCTCGTGTGGGACCCCAGCAGTAGGAACCCCCCTGTTTCTCCCCATCTCCATTCCGTGACATCTCTTGGCTGCTGGAAAAGGCTCCAGCATCCCCCCCGATCTGGAGCAGCGAGGGAAGTGTCAACTGACAGCTCTGCTTTGTTTCAGGGGAAAAAAGAGAAACACAATCCCTTCTCATCTTCTCTGGTGGCCTCACTCAGCTTCTCAGTGCCTCCGTTTGCCAGGTCCTGGGATTGTAAAGCCCTGTAAAAGACTGGGAGATCCTGGCATGGTGAGAGGAAGGTAAGAACAGAAACAATGGCAGCTGGCTCCCAGGCCCTCAAGCTCCTCCTGGCCCAGAGCTGCACTCTCCCTTCCTCCTTGCTCATGGCCACATGCATGTGATGACTGCATGAACCCCCCTCCAAGGCCCATCAATGTGCTCTCCTCCCCTGATCTCCTGGTGTGCTGCAGCCATCCCTACCCTGGCCAGGTTTCCTTTCTCCAAGTCCCTGCCCTGCAAGGCTCCCATGTAGCCATGCCCAGACTGAAAGAGGTGATCGTCCCTGGTGCACCATCAGTGTCCATGAGCTTTTTCCACCCAGGGAGAACCCCTTGCCCTGGGCACAGACTGCTGCCAGTTCAGCAGAGCTTCCACGCTGACTGGGAGCCTGCAGAATTCAGGGGTATAAATTCTGCACAAGAAGAAAACACTTTTATGTTCCCCCAGTTGCCAGCCAGGAGCAAAGCAATGTCCCCACGGGGGAGCTGGGCACTGCCTGTTGGCTGTGCAGGACACCAGGGCTTACAGCAGCGCCTGATCCCAAAGCATCACTCCCAGCTCAGCAGAAGTCCCCGCACCAACTGGATTATCCCCATTTGCTTGCCCTGATTTGTTTTTAACAAAACTGTGCTGCTGGCTGTTTATCGCTTCATTTTCCTCCAGGAGATGAGGCAAGCGAAGGAGATCAGCCAGAATAAAACATGACCTTTATGGGCTGTGCTGTGGGCTTGGACTTTCCACCTACCGCCTCTGTGTACCAATGGGGTCTGAGATGAGCAGATGCCAGGTGCCGTGTTTGGTGCAGGCAGAGGAGCAGCATATGTAGCTCTGAGCTCAGGCCCACGGGATACTTCCCAGCGTGTGCTCATGACACCCACCCGGAGCGTTCCTGTTCTGCAGCACCAGTTGCTTCCACACACCCAGCAAACTGCTCCTCGTGTCCCCTGCGAATCTCAGCTGAGGACTGAGAGCTTGTGGGGGAACACTGCACCCAAGGTGCTGTTTCTGGGTCACTGTGAGGGCCCGACTGCAGGGACAGCCTCCCTGGTGGTGCTCAGCATCCACCCCTCGCTCAAGGCAACCTGGGGACATGGCTGTGCCGGGGGGTGAAGGCAGGGTCTGCAGCCCACAGAGCATGAAGCACAGGGCACCTCCCCACAGGCTCCTCCTGTGTCACACACATGTGAGTGGTGTTCCCCCAACTCCTCTGTAAGGGACAGCTGGCCAGAGGGAACAGTGCCACAGTGATGAGGGGTACGGCCCAGGGGTAGAAGTGAAGTGTTAAGGGGAGGGGATGAGGAAGGCAGGGCTGTCCCCATGCTGTGTGTGCACCCAGCAGACAACACGGCACACCAGGGTGTGGACCGTTGGGTTGGGGCACTGGTTTCTGCTTGGTTCTTTATGCCCAGCACTCCTGCAGCAACACTCCCAGCCTCATCTGGACCCAGTCTGTCTCTTTCTGTTTTCCCACAGAGAGCATGTGTTATTTCTCCTCCCGCTCCAAGCAGTTTTACCCACTGACCCCTCAGACTTGGCTCTGTTTGGTGTCACCCTTCCGAATGCACAGTTCCAGCAGGCAGCCTTGGGACCCAAACGGGACTTGCCCACATCCTGTGTGAATGGGGACAGGGCAGGTGTCAGTTCTGAAATTCTGACTTTCCAGCATTCTCTCTGATCCCTCCGTGCTCAGGAGAAGGTTCACATCTTCAAAAGAGCCCACTGGGAGCACCAGGCAGGCTGTGCTCGCACCCACCAGACTCCTTGTGCATGATAAACTCAAGAGATGTTTTTTGTTAGCTCTAAAGAATCCCAGCTCAGGACAGAGGAGAACCTTGGGGCACACTCAGGGCAGCAGACGAGCGTGCAGATGTGCCTTGCCAGCTCGGGAAGGCAACCAGCTTCCTGGAGGCATTTAAGGACAGCCGAGGAGAGCAGCACAAAGACAGCCATCCTGGAAGACTGTGCTGCGTCCCTCCTCCCTTTGTTGAGTGCCCAGCAGGTAGTGACATAACCAGGCAGGTCTGTTCCAAGTGACATTTTGGAGGATGCCTCCTCTGAGTCAGGCTGCAGAAAAACAGTGATGAGGAGTCGTGAAGGACAGTTTTCATGTCTGTGGAGGAGGCAGACTCATCCGTCCTTGGGCCTTGTCTAACACAGCCTGAGCAACCGAGTCCTGCAAGGACATCCTGCTGCCCTTCCCTCTCATCCACAAAGCCACAAAGGCTGCTACGATTCCTGCAGCAGCTGAATCTGTGGTCTCCTTTCCACGAGATGCCCGCCCAGAGGGACACTGTGCACCCCCGACTGCAGTGCTCCCATCCCATCATTTTCGCCCTGTTGCCAAGGTGCTCGGCTCTGCAGTGACTGTTGCATGACACGAGACCCTGGATACTGCCTATCAGATTTCCCATGAGCAGCAGAGAGCAATGAAAACAGAGATCAGAGAGAGGAGAGCAGCCTCACCTGCTAATTACAGCGCCTGCTGGCAGCTGGGTGCTCCTGCCAGGGACGAGATGGCAAAACAGGTTTGGTTGGTGGGAAGAGAGGAGGTGAAACAAGATTCAGTGGGGCCAGGAGCGGTGGTGAAACAGTCTTACAGTGAAGGAAGAGGGCGGGTTGGTGGGGTTAGAAACTGGGAGGTTGCATCATATGATCCTGCCGGCCTGGCTCTACCCCCTTCAGTGGGATGGGGCTGCAGAGCAGCGCAGTGCCTCCATCATCACCTTTCTGTTGCCTCTGTGCTCATCTCTGTGCAAATTGCACTGTTTTCTTCCTCCCGCAGTTCTGCCAGGGTGATTTGTGTCAGCAGGGTCTCTGGCCAAGGTGATTGCTGCAGCCTATTTTTGGGCCTGCCCTTGAGAGCTGCAAGCCAGGAAGGTGGAGCCCAGCTGTTCGATGTCCATGCCCTGGAGAGGCACTAACACCTGCAGTTCGTACTGGCTGCTCTGCAATGCCTCGCTAATTGCATCAGGGTCATTAAATAGCACAGCGGCCATGTGCTGAAGGGCTGCCTGCTGGCTCCCTGGGTGCTCGGGAGGGGGCATGGGGGCTCAGCTGTGCTCAGGCTGCAGGAGGTGGGAATGTCTCTGTTCAGGCCCTGTGACTTTGGCTCTGAAGGTGGCCTCTGACGCAGCCTGGCTGCTGCCTTACTGGGCTGTTATTTTGGCTCCGAGGCAGCAAGGAGTTCTCAGGTGCTGAGCATCTCGGTGGGCCCAGCTCTGCCCAGTCTCACTCGCTCCCTTCGGGCCATTTTAGCTATAGATGGAGATTTCAGGTACTGGTCTGTGCCCAAACAGATGCACATTCCACACATTGTGGAGCTTGGTTCTCCCACTCTAAAAATCCTGGGAGCATCACACCCCCATAGCCACCCCCACAGCTGCCCCTTTCACTGCAGCACGGCAGTGCCCTGTTGCTGGGCTCCCCTTCATCTTCACACTCTGTTGCCCACACCCCCACAGGCTGCATGTGGACCCAGGCTGGAGCACAGTAAGCACCCCACAGCTTTGCCTTCCAGACCAACCCCATGCGGTGAGCACCAGCAGCCCCTCCTTGAGCACCAGTCACCTGCTGTCCCATGAGGAGATGCCTTCCTGTGCCTTGTTGCACCCTACCCAGCTGTGCTGCACCCTTCCCAGCCTTACCAGGGTCTGCTCAGACCTCTGATGTGCACTGGAAGCTTTTTGCTTTGCACCTCTCCTGCCAGCCCGGAGGCGCACCATGCCTACATCCCGGCAGTCAATGGATGGATGTGAGAAGCAGATGAACACAGCACTTCCCCCATCATTTCCCTGCCCCGAGCCATTTTTCCCAGACGAGGTGCATTCTGCAGGGTGTATTTTCAGTCGGTTTCTCATCCAAAGTCCGTGTCAAGCTGCTCCGGTGCCCTCTCTCAAGGAGCTCCATGGCACCACAACACGTTGTGTGAAAAATTGCTTCCCTCCGCCTGCTTTGAAGATGACTTTTATTGACTTTGCTCCGTGCTGCTGTTTGTCAGCTGGGAGAGAGAATGAGCAATTCCATCCACCATCCCTGTGCTGCTCATCTTCCCCTGGATCTCTCTCAACAATCCCTCCAGCATCTCTTCCTGCTCTGGCTGTTCACGAGAGGTTCAGTTGCACATGTGAGCATTGCTGTGGCCCACAGACTTGCCCAAGTGAAGCTGCAGCTTTGTGATACCCTCCGAATGCTGCTGAATTTATCTTTCCAGCACACCTGCCAAGCTCAGAAATCCTGTTTCCCCTGTTCTAATGAGGCCAAGTATCAAACACTCCCGATTCACCAAACAAGTGCTTGAGAAGCGGGGAGTGAACCCACACCTCCTGCTTCCCATCTGAGGGTGCTCTGCTCAGGTCACCCAACCAGCTGCCCAGAGCCTGTCTTGTCTCTGCAGTCACCGACCCCAAGATGTCTGTGGGCATCGCCTGGTGATGTCACCGGTTGGATGCCTGAAAAAAGCTAACAGGAGAAAAGTCACATTTCACAAACAAAAGAAAGGAGAGAGGGAGGGCTGCAGCTGAGCCAATGGGACCACGTGTGTGTGGACACAAGGGTGGGCAGAAGTCCCAGGAAAGCAGCCCTTGTTCAGGCCTGGACAGGGGGCCTGGCTGACCAGAACTGCACAGAGCAGAAGCACCACAGGGGACTATGGCAGCTGGACTCGGTGCTGGGCTCTGGGGCACCAACAGGAGCAGGGCAGGAGGGGAGGAACTGGGACCACAGCCAGACCTGGGCCATGTGCTGCGTGCAGCCAGGGGGTGCCTGCATCACCAGGAGAGCGCCCACAGACCCCAGTGCTCAGTGGTGCTTAAGTGCCATAGGCTGGGACAGCTAAGAGCACACAGCATCCTCCCAGCAGCTGAAGAGGGTGGGAGAGGCAAGGCACCCTGCTCAGCCCTGTCCCATACACACATTTCAAATGAGAGCTGCAAAGGCCGCAGTTCCCCACGCTGGCTCCCCTCCCTCAACTCTGCTTCTCTCACTCTCTCGGCAGCTCAGCCCCGCATCCAGGTTTACATATAAATAAAGAGCGAGTGTGAAATCCACCCTGGGGTCTCTCCCAACTCCCACTTGGCTCCCTAATTGGAAAGTCTGCCAGCAGAAGATATTGCAGTGAGCTAAGGCAGAAACAAGCTCCCTTTATCCCAGGCTGAGGTGGAGGGGTTGGGGTCGGTTCCCCAGCCCCATCCACGGGCTGGAAGGACGCCGAGGTTTGCACAGCCTCAGCTGGGCTCTGGTTTACATTGGGCTGCTGGGACATCACCTGGATGTGAAGGGACAGGGATGTGTCAGACAGCGGAGACCCAAAGGGCAGGGCCAGCCTTGTGCTGTGCCCCGCAGCACGGCCAGCTGGTGCCAGCAGGGAGGGACAGCAGGACAGAGCTGCCACCAGAGCTCTGGAGTGGAGATGACCTCCTCCACTGACTGCCAACTAGAGGCACCCCACAAGTTAAAAGCAGCCGTTCTCCATGTGCTGTCCTTGCCCTGTAGCCCTGCAAGCATTCCTGAGGCCCAAGCCCTGCAGAGGCAGCCAGCACCCTGCCCCACATCGCTCCTCACCACTGCACATCCCACCCGACCACTGCATCACCCAACTTGGTGGGTGCCCCCACCTGAGCCGCAGCCCCAGGCAGATCCCAGCCTTCCTCCCACCCCGCAGCCCCCTGCTCCGTGTATTCAGCTGTTCTTCTGATACGGTGCCAGTCGCAACACATGGGAACCAAGCTTTCGAGATCTTCCATAAGCTCAAACAACTTTACTTTAGCACATTGTCTACAGCCTCAAACCTACGGGCTGAGACCAGCAGGGCTTCCACAAAATATCTGGTAAGGTAAGTGGTAGTTTGACACGATGCAGAATGAAATGATTGAGTCTGTCCACCTTTCCAGCTCCCACTTGTTTCCTGGCTGAACACAAAACCTTAAGGGCAGCATCAGATGTTATTTCTGATTCACCAGGACCTGCACAGAACGCTTCCCTCACAGCTCCCAGCATCGTCTGTGTTGATGCGGCTCCTGATTGCAGCTGGTCACATTTCCAGGAATTTCCACATTCAATGTGAACCCTTGGTTTCTTTCTGGGAGTTTCCCTTCCCTTACGAAACTTCTGCTGTTCTCCTCCTGCTGGTAATGGAAAATCAGCTGGAAGAGAGGAGGTAAGAATGATCAGCATCTTCAGGAATCAATGTCTGCAACATGTTTCGTGTTGGGACTACTCCCTTTCTCCCAGTGACTAATTCCTTCTCTTTCTTCCTTAGGAAGCCATGTTCATTTCCTCTGGGCCTGCTCTCCATCCCAGCCCTCCCCCAGCTGCCAGGCGGGCGATCTGGAAGCAAATCTGGAACATCACCTTCAGGAATCACACCTGCACAAAGTCCCAGGCCCCTCCTCCCCAAGACTCCTCCTGCTCATCCAGCTGCATGACAGCAGCTCTCAGCCTGCCCATGGGTGCTATCCCTGCCATGTCCCCGTGAGTTGCCTGCAAGGTTCCAGGGACATCACTCAGCTCCTGACAGGTGACCTTGATCTCAGCCCTGACCTTTGCAACAAGCCCCACAAGCACTTGTGGGGCTCCTTGAGGCGCTCAGCACCACAGCAGAGTGGTCTGGCTTGGAAGCATCTCCTACCTTTGGCAAGCCCTGGGTGGAGCACACTGTCACCAGGCCCAAAAACCAAAACCAAGGCTGGCTGCTGTGCCTCCCACCTGTCCATCTCCTGTGACCTGGCTGCATGTAGCCCCCAGTATCTCCTCTCCAATAAGACTCACAACCCCACACTGCATCCCTCTGTGAGGGGTGTTTGCAGACCATCCATCCCAGCCCTGCTCTTCCTGGCTCACCTGCTGTCCAACTTCCCCCACTCAGGCCAGGTGTGGGCACCAGCTCTGCCCATGCTGTCCCTCAGGGACCAGCCCTGAATGTGCTCCATCACCTCCTGCCTCCCCTTCCCTCCTCCTTCCCCAGAGCCCTGTGTTCAAGGCTGGCCCTGTATCCAGCCATGAGGCTCCAGCGTCACGACGGGATTCTGGCATCACAAGAGGGCTCTGCATCACCCAGCCCTACAGGAGGACACGGCTGTGCCCCACAGCCCTACACCCAGCCCGAGCCCCACTGCAGTCAGCCCCTCCCTCAGATGGAGGCCTTCCCAGGGCGCTGCAGGGATGAGCACCACCAATAGCACGAGGTTCCCAGAGAAGGTAACGTCCCCCTAATTAAGATAAATACTAATTAAGTCTGGGACTTTCAAAGAAGCCCTGGGAGCAGAGACTCCAACACCCGTTGAATTTCAATGGAGACGAGACACCTGACTCCAGAAAAACCCGGCCTCCGATATTAAGCTTAAATGGGCCCTTCTCTAACGTTGATATATCGCCGCTGTGCAGCTCCGAGCTCCTTCCCGTATATCCGAGCACACATCCACGTTCTGGAAATGCTAATGAGCAGCTTCAGGAGGGCAGCAGAGAACAGGCTGGATGTCAGATGCCCCATCAGCCGGTGCCATTAGCTGGCAGCAGATCGTGTGTGCGGCAGCAGCGGAGCCCTGGGTACTTTGTGCATCCTCTGTGCTGGCAGGGCTGCCTCCCCTCCTCATCCTCCCTGGCTGCTGGGTGCTCATGTTGGCCAGCCCCAATCTGTGCTGTGCAGGGCGAGCAAAGCAAAGAGACACTGAGCACCCCAATGTGCTCGGTGCACAGAGGGATGCTCTGCGAGCAGCTGAGGACCACCAGGCAGCCCCGCAGGCACAGGAGGTGTCCTTCACCCCACGGGCCTACAGAAGGACCTCGTGGGCTCGGTGGGTTTGCAGAGGACATGGCGCTGGGGGCACCAACCCCTCGATGCGGGAGCACAGAGCACAACGTGCACTGGGGCCGTGGAGCCGTGTGGGAAGCCCAGACCATGGGACCCCGCAGCCGAGCGCCACATGTCCAGCTGGCTGCGGCCCAGCATTGTGACGAGCCCCGCTCTCAGGCCGTTTGCCAGCCCCGAGGTCTGACAAACACAACCCCTCTGTCCTGTCCCTGCCCCGCGCCTGGTTCGCATTAAGCCTCCCCGCCCCCCCGGGCAGGGCAGCGCCGAGGTGCGACCCGCGGGCGCCCTGTGCGGAGCGGGGACCTTCCCGTCCCTCATTCACTTTAGCAATTAGAGGGTTAAGTTTCCTCCCGGCCTCGCTGCATTAACTGGAAAGGAATGAAGTGTCAGGCATGTTCTCACCACAGCAGGCTGTTGGAAAGCAACTCCCTTCTCCACGCACACACACCTCCCACTGCTGCGACCAAATTATTTTCTATCCTCCAGAGACCCAGTATGCCAGACAAAATCTGCAGCGTGACTCTGATTCATTGCAAAAGGATGCAGATGTAATATTCCCCTTTTCGCCGTGCTCCTCGCACGCTCATTCTCGCGGCGTCGCGGCGGTTCCAGTTTTGCAGCTCTGCCGTGCCCGGCATTATTTGTTCTGTCTCTCCGCCGCCCCTCGCTGACCCCTGGCCCCGTCCTTTTTGCCGGCTCCATCGCAGCCCGGCGGCTCAGCCCCATCTCCCGCCCGCAAACAGGCGCTCTCCCCATCGCGCTAATTAGCCGAGTGTTTGGAAGTAAATCGCTATGATTGGTGGTAATTTCCTGGCTGAAGGGGTAATTATTTGTTTCAAACGGGCTGCAAAATAACCCCTGTAAGGTGAGATAGGAAACTAAATTCAAAAGAGGTTTCCTATTCCCACTAAGCGGGATTGAAAACTGGTTTGAAATTCCTTTTTTTATTTATAGTACATGGTATCCATGGAAACCTACAGAGGAGGTCATGGTAGCTAGGCCTCCGCTTCACCCTGCTCAGGGGATTACCGCTGCACAGTGCTACGCAGCCGTGTAAGAAAGTAGATTCACAATTCCCCTCCAACAGCCCCCCCGGCCCTGCCCGCGCCTCCCGCAGGGCAGCCGGCAGCCTGCGATCAGCGGCCACGGCGGCTCTGCCCGCAGCCCCACTGCAGCCAGCACAGCATCAACACTGCAGCCAGCACTGCATCCCCACTGCAGCCAGCACTGCATCAACACTGCAGCCAGAGCTGCATCAACACTGCAGCCAGCACTGCATCGACACTGCAGCCAGCACAGCATCAACACTGCAGCCAGCACTGCAACCTCACTGCAGCCAGCACTGCATCAACACTGCAGCCAACACTGCATCCCCACTGCAGCCAGCACTGCATCAACACTGCAGCCAGCACTGCATCAACACTGCAGCCAGCACAGCATCCCCACTGCAGCCAGCACTGCATCAACACTGCAGCCAGCACTGCATCAACACTGCAGCCAGCGCTGCATCCCCACTGCGGCCCCTCTGTGGCCCCACTGCAACTCTGCTGAAGCCACAGCTGCATCGTCTCTGCATCCACTCTGTGTCCCCACTGCGTCCCTACTGTGTCCTCCCTATGTCCCCACTGCATCTCCTCTGGGCTCCTGTGGTGAAGGAGGATCCTGATGTAGCAGGTCGTTGCTCTTAGTGCTGGAGGTACAGCCCAGCTGCAGCCCAGCCTGCACCCAGCATGGCATGCAGTGCAGCAGTGGGCTCGCAGTGCCAGCTCGCTACCTGTGCCATGAGGTCTGGATCATCCCCTGGACACACCACCCCTGCAGCAGACACACAGTGCTGTGAGACACGGAGTCTGTGACCTTCACTCCTTCCCTTCTCCCTGCACGCTGCTGTCCCTTTGCCAGCACACGCACTGCTCCGCACCTTTATGGAAAACTGGAGGCTGAGAGCATCCAAATGGGGAGAACACAGAACTGTCCTTAGAAATGACTGATGCTGAAGCCATCACAGACGTGGCAAATCCAACTGCTCTTATCAACCACCTCTTCTGGTACATCACCAAAAGCTCCATCCTGGCACAGCACCCCACGCTGCTCACCCCACGGCCAGTGGTTTTCCAGCACTAACCACACTTTTGTGCCAACCACGATGTGCTCTCCGCTATAGCAAGTACAGTCAATCAATCTCTCCTCCTCCAATGAGCAGAAGGGAAGCGATGTTTTCCATACTCCCCCAGCTCTCCACTCCTCACGCTCTCCATCAGGCGCTCAGCAAGTTCACAAGGGCAGCCAGCACTCGGTTTCCTTGGTCACGCACAGCAGCTTGCCCTCCTGGAGTAATAAAAACAAATGACACGGCGTTGTTTGTTGTCAGGGCTCTTGGTGGAGAGAGGGTTTGGGGGAAGGAAGTGTGTGTGGGCCCAAGTTCTCTCTTGAAGAGGTGGAGGAGAAGTTGCCAGCAGACGGTATTTGTCGATAGATGTAATGGTGGAGTCAGCTGGAGAGGATGAGCAAGGAGTTAGAGGTACTGAGGGCCGCGGAGCTGAGAGGAGTGTGCCCATGTGTAGGGCTGGGGCTGCAGGAACAGCCCTGGGTGTGATCATGGGAGAGGTGGGACCAGGGGGTGTCTGTGTCACAACCCGGTTAGACGTGGCTGGGTCACAGCCTGGAACATGGCTCTGAATGCAGAACAGAAGGGTTTTCATTGTAGGATGCCACTTGTGGTGCGATTAACCCACGCTTGTGACCATAGCCAGGGTCTGCCCCACTGACAGAACCTCCACACCGACACCGCTGTGTGCACTCAGATATCTGCAGGCATGGGCACGAAGCCTGTGCTATTCCCACACGTCCTCAGCGCCTCCCAGCACACAGCTGTGCCCCCATCAGCAGGGCAGGAGCCCAGAGCCCTGCGCAGAGCCTGAGCCGTGCTGTGTGGGGTCCTCCCAACGCCTGCACAGCTTCGCAGTGACCCAGCCCTTCCTGCCCTGCAGCACAGCACCCCATGAGCACCCCATGAGCACCCCAGTGCCAGCCCCAAGTGCTCTGCGGGCAGCCAGCCGCAGCACGCCGTGCCTGCAGGACCTCACCATCTGGCTGCTGATTCAGCCGCCAGCCCCCGCACGGTGACGCTCTGCAGGAGGGAGGGCTGGCAGCACCTTTATCTTTATCTTTAGCTGCGTTTCTCCTTTTTTCCCCCCTTCAATTTATTTTTTAACCGGGAGATATCCCACCCTTTTTATAGCTCTAAACTTGAGAGTGATTGGATGACAGTGTACAGGGCTCCTCCCATGGGCAGGTGGGTCGAGGAACCCAAAGGAGAAGCTTCCAGTTTTCACAGCCCTAAAGGTCATCTCATAAAGCCACTCACAAAACCGAGGTGGGTTTTGGGCTTCTGAGTCCTTAGGAGCCTGGAGCCACCCTCAGTGCACTGTGGTGTACATGGAGCCTCCCTGTTGCTGTGCTGTAGCATCTGCTGGGGACAGGGAACGCTCCCCACGTGGGCACATCCACGCAGGTTTGGAGGCCATGGCCGTGGCAGTGGGTGCTGTGCTGGCTGTTGCAGCATTTAGTTGTCGCCCGGATATGGAGCTGGATCTCTTTGGTCAAATTCTCCCCAATAAGCTGCAGATCCACCTTCCCAAACCCTTCTGCAGGATTTATGAGGACTGGGTCCGCTCCAGTTCTCCTTCTGCATCAAAGTGATGATTTAACTAATTGATGATCTAATTTCAGGCTGGAACTGAAACTAACCTGCCGATTTGTGAATCTGACCTCGGTGCAGATTAACAGCAGCAGCAGTTAGCATTAGTTTAACGGCACTCCCAGCTGCTTCTGCTTTGGTGACGCCTTCCCCTGCTCTGCTCTTGCTTTTCTCATTGTATCGATGGTGCAGTTATAGCGGTGAGCAGGGATGGGCTGCGCTCAGCTCCCAGCATCTCCAGGGGGTGCCCCTGGCTGCAGATGTCACTGTCATAACCTTTGGCAGCAAATGCCAGCTTTGAAGCAGGCAGGGGAGCTGATCTCGCTGGAAAATACCGCGGGCAAAACAAGGGAAGGTTCCGCTCTGCGGCAGCTCCAAGGTCACACGGACGCATGGGTCAGCAGCAGGAGGTGGGGGAGGTGGGAGCGGCTGAGCGGGGGCTGCCGCCCGCTGTGGGCTGAGACCCGCGGTGCTGGGGCAGCTGGCAGCAGCTTTGGGGAGCCGGGATCCATAATGCCATGCCTCGCTTACAAGCATGTGCACTGCTGCAGATATGTGCACACACACATTCATGCACACACGGTCCTGCTCACCCATCCAAACCCACTTCACACACATGAACGCCCACATATATGTGTGTGCCTGCAGTTGTCCACAGGAGCTGTGCTTGCAGGCTGGGGGCTGCATCTGTTCCCTGTCCTCCCAGGATCCCACAAATCTCTACGCTGCATGGCAGCTCCTGGCTCAGCCCATGCCCAAAGCAGGGCTTTGCAGAGCCCTCCACCAAGCACCGGACCCCACTAAGTGGGACTCACCACTCAACCTGCTGACCCTGCTGCAGAGCTGCCTCCTGGCACTGCAGCTGGGATTGCTTGTCTGCAACTGGGAGGAACCGAGCGGTGCAGTGGGCCCTGCACGAGCTGCAACTGCAGGAGGAGCACAAGCTGCAGGAGGGGAGAGCTCAGCACTGTGCATGGCCGGGTCCTGCCAGCGGGCGCAGCATCCTGGCTGATTTCTGCTTGGAAGAGCCGGAGCTGCTTCCCCACACCAGGCTGGGGTCACCCTGTGTGAAAAGACCCGCGGGGCTGCGTCCTGCTGCAGAGCTGGGTCCTGCCGTGGGGCTGAGTCGTGCCATGGGGTTGGGCCCTGCGAGGGCAGCAGGCATCTCCCAGCGGGGCTCCTGCAGCAAAGCACCGAGAAGGCGAAAGCAGCTCAGGCTGCAAAGATCGCCGCTGGGGCGGGGGGATGGCTGCGGGCTAATAATATTCCATGTCTCATTATGCTGCGTATTAAGCTGAAATTTGCAGATGCTCTAATCACCGCGAGGCATTCTGCACACACAGCCTCTCTGCAGCCCGGCAGCTCTGTGCAAACACCGGAGGGGCGGCCCCGCTAACTGTCCTGCCACATGGTGTCCTGGAATCTTTACAGACCATTTCACCTTCACAAATAGCCTTGGAAATGTCGGCACACCGGCAGCCCCCGCGCTCGGCAGATAGTTCAGCCGCCCC
Organism: Coturnix japonica; assembly: GCF_054131305.1. Taxonomy (NCBI): domain Eukaryota; kingdom Metazoa; phylum Chordata; class Aves; order Galliformes; family Phasianidae; genus Coturnix; species Coturnix japonica. Next base: position 14,171,942 of record NC_140680.1, on the reverse strand, counting down.
CTCACAGCTCCCCGGCCCCGGGAGCCTTTTTTCCCATCACACCGTGCAAATGGTTCTCCGGAATTTGCGCCGGGCGAAGCGCCGCGCATCCAACGCGCTCCGTGCCCCGGGCTCCTGCCTGAACCGCTCGGGGTGTTTCGTCCCTCTCTGCATCTCTCTTTCAAAATGGTTTTCTTTTCTTTCTCCAGATCCCTGCACTTCTCACAGGCACGTGGGAAGGAGCCGAGGGGAGCAGTGTGGGCAGTGAGGGGTTAATGGCAGCCCGTCCCTGCTGCTTTTTCCAGGCCTGGCTGCGCCATCCTTCTTGGCAGGGGCTTCAGGCTGAGCTGAGCACGAGAACGTGGAGAGCCCCCGCGCTCTGCGGGGAGCAGCACCAGGAACAAGGCAGCTCTGCAGCTCTGCAGGCAGGTGGGAACCCCCTCCCTCTACAGCTGCACCGCTGCTCCAGGCATGTGTGCATGCACATTCACTGCAGTTAGTAATGGGGGGAATGTCACTCTGTGCAGGCAAAAGGTGAGGTGTGGGGGTGGCCCCGCTGCCCACAGCCCTTCGCTCTCCATCCATTTGCACCTGGCAATCCATGCCAACACCCAACCCCAAATCCTCCACTGGGGTTAGTGGACTCCCAGAGATGGCTGCGGTGGGCAGTGGAGTACAGGTCCCTTTTCAGGCCAATTTGGAGTGCCCTGTGGATGGGTTGATACCACAGTATGAGACAGGAGCTGGGCTGTGGCACTGCCGTCCCATGCCACTCATCCCTCACCCGTCAGCCCCACAGGCACATCACTGCCCCTCAGGCCACGCCACCCTCCTCCTTGTATCTCTCCACCTCAGGGGTTGCACAGAAACAGCCCAAGCACCCTCACACCCAGCACTTCAAGAGCAGAGAGCAACATGCCCCAGCCTGGGCAGCATTGGACAACGTCTGCTTTGCACAAACACAGCCCCTGCAAGAAGGAACAGAAGGGCAGGAATGATGTAAAAGGAGAATAAACCCCTCCTTCCGTAGGGCTGTGTCCTTGCCCAGAGGAATAATTGCCTATTGCACGAGCTGATGGGGGTGAGCAACAGACCACCTCGAGCAGAGATAGCATCACTTATGAATGCGGCATTCGCCATCGGACCGGCCGCACACAGAAAGAAGCAGGGGCCGGGGGCACATGGCAGCGCTTTCAGAGCCAGTTAATGGCGCGCTGCTCACGTCCCTCGCAGCCTGCTGTGTGCTGCCAGGGCAGCTCCGCACCGAGCTCCAGCCCAGCACCACGCACTGCCCGCCCCACCACGTCCCACCATGACGGCGGCGCTGGGGAAGCAGTGCGGAGCTCTCCCCCTTCCCGCGGGCAGAGACCGAAATGTGTTGGGCTGGAAACCTCCCAAGAGCAGCTCCCTCCTGAGCTCTGCTGCTGCTTCCTGTTCTCGGGGGCAGGAAATACCAAGCAAACAGCTCCATGCATGACTTCAAAACTTCCACTTCCAGCACCGGCTGCAAGGCAAAGATGGAGCAGCCCCTTTATCCCCCTGGTCCCCCTCTGCCCCTCGAAGAAGTTCCTTCAAGACACTAACATGGAGCTCAGAGGGCTGCCAGCCCCCATGATCTTCATTTGCTTTTGCTCTCTGCCTCCACTTGGAGCCAGGCGAATGCATGTATTAATAACTGCAGAAAATGAGGCCGTGCAACGAGCGGTGCGAGGCTGCTGCATGTTGTGCTTGTGAGCATGGCCGGCAGAGCAGAGCTGCCCTCTTGGTCCCCCACTGCTGTCATTGTGGCCTGCACAACGCAAGCTTTGCAGGGGAAAGGTGTGCAGGGAACAAGTGGAGCCTGGCAGGGGGGGGTCACCGCCCCACTTGCCTGCCATGAGCTCCCTGCACTGCTCAGCATCTCTGCTCTTGGCCCGGGTGGGGATGGAGGCAGCTGCTCCTGGCGCCGGCGCTCATCTCCACCAGGCGCTGAGCCATCTGCCTGGCAGGGCCAGCCACACCTGCTGGGAAGGAGACAGAAGCTGGGCAACCTCCCCACCTCTGCAGCTTTTCGGCTGGCAGCATCAGCCGGCAGCTCCGGGAGGGCTCGGCTGTGTGCACAAAGGGAGGAGAGATAAGGGAGTGGGAGTCTGGGCCTGAGATACGGCCTCACCCAGCAAAGCACCTGGACAGTGGATCCCCCCCTACATGAGGCTCCTGGGGCTGCAGTGGCAGGGCTGGCAGCTGCCCTGGGTGCACAGCAGTGCCACGACGCTCATGGCCCCTCTCATTCAACTGCACCAAGAACTGCAGGAGTCAGAGACGTGCCAGACTCATCTCCATCTCCTTGTGCCCAGGGGACAGCACAGCACCCAGTGCATTGGCTGCAGTGCTGGGACACTTCCCCTGATGGAAGGAACTCGAGTCTCCTGGCCTCTGGGGTAGTAGAAATGATGAAGAGCATCTCCAGACACAGCGCTGTGTCCCAGCCATGGGATGGGGTGGCCAGCACGGAGAGAAGTCTCCTGCAGCCCACAGTCCTCCAGGCCCCAGCACCAGCATGCAGAGCCCTTCCCAACCATCCCATGAACGGATCAGACAGAGCCTTTGTCTGCAACCCCAGGGTGGCAGGGAGTCAAACTCTGCCTCTGAGGGGGTGGGAATGCAGAAAAGCCATCCTAATGCCTCTGGGTGCCATTGGCCAAGGGGTGCCTGCAGGAGCTTGGCCCCTCCTGGGCTTTCCATAAGGGCAAAGCTCCTCCAGGCCCCAGGCGCCATCTCAGTGAAGCTCCTGGATGATGGAGGGGAATGTGGGGGCACAGAATGTCTTTCCAGACAGACTTCAGGGAAGGGGAAATGCCTCCTGGCCACATCTGCACTGCGCAGTGCAGGAGCTGGCCGTGATGTCAACATGCTTCCATGCCACAGACACCACAAGGATGGGAGGTGGGCAGGCCCCATGACACCCCATGTGCCCCAGGGCCACAGCCAGTCCTGCGCTGGTCACGGGGTGCTCAGGCATGTGGCAGCACATGGCAGACATGGCCACGTGTGACAGCTGGGTGCTGGATGAGACCTGCAGGTTCCACTGCAGCCCACCCAGGAGCTCCATTCTGCCATCCCACCCACCCCAGAGTGGGGCATTCTGGCTGCCCCCCCCCCCAGCACCTCCTCCATCTGACCTTGACCCGGCGCAGTGCCGGGCGGTGTCTGCATTGGGACATGAGCTCAGCAGCCTGTCTGCTGGGAAAAACCCCGCGGCAGCCGCTGCTTCCTGCCTCCTCCTGCCATCCATTTGGTGGGCGATGCGGCCACGCTGCAGCTTTATCTTGGTTCTCTAAAAGGCTCCCTGGCTGACACACACACCGTATGGGAGCAGTCAGCCGAGGAGAGCTGTAAATCTCGGAAGGCCTCATCTTGTGGAGCACATTAGCTGTTTTAAACTTGTCAGCTTTCAGCGATGGAAATTGACTGCTTGAAACTGCCCTGCCCTGCACATCCCGCTGCATGTATGTGGGGGGGAATGTGACGCGTCCTCACAGGGGCCACACGACCCCCACGAGTGTCCGCAGGGACTTTGCTGGTTTAGCCCAGGGGTCCTGTGGGGGCTGTGAGCTGTTCCCTCCCACCCTCCCCTGCAGCGCTGCCCTTGGTTGGATGGGGAACGTGGTCGCACAGAGCAGCACAGCCTGTGTGAGCTCCTTTGCCTGTCCATTCTGGGTGACATCAGATCCCACAGCTTCATGGAAATCAGCCCCAGCTCTGAGGAGTCCTGATGGGATTTAATGCAGCTCTGTGTGTGCGTGTGTGTGCATGTGTATGTGTGTCAGAGCTCAGCGCAGCATTGCATGCAGCCCAGGGACAGCCCAGCTGGTGGCTGAGCCCTCAGAGCTCTCTTGGGGGACACTGAGCATCGGGATGCTCCCATGTGGGGGATGCTGCTATCTGTGAGGATGCTCCAGTTTGGGGGATGATCCTATTTGGGGGGAAGCTCTCGTATGGGGGGATGTTCCCACCGGGGGAGATGCTCCTATTCAAGGGGATCCTCCCACTGGGAGAAGTTCTCATTTGGGGAGGACACTCCCTGTTGGGGTGCAGCTCCCACCCAGGCTGTTCCTATCTGGGAGATGCTCCTGTCTGAGGGGATGCTCCTATATGCAGGGATGCTCTCATCTGGGGGATGCTCCCCCCACCTTACTCCAGCTCATGAGATATGTTGGTGGTGCAGCGTGGGGGTCACAGGGAAGACAAGCTCAATGTGAGCAGCACTCCCCAGGGCAAACTCCCACTCCTTCCTTTCCCAGAAGGGTACGTGCCTCCTGCAGCACGCGGCCCGGGCACCCAGGCAGCCCCGCAGCATCTCCTCTCCTGCCCCATAGAGGCTGCCGCAGCGCAGCCTCGCACCGACGGCTCAGCCCCAGCGCAGCCTCAGCCCTCACTCACCCCCCAGCGCGTGGGGTCGGGCACCGTGCGGGCAGCGGCTCGAGCCCTGCGTCAGAGCACGGCGCTCGTTTCTCTCCTTGGTTACGGAGGCAGCGGGGCGGGGGGGGCTGCGGGGGGCGGCGGGAGGTGTCCCCGATCAGCCGGGTGCGGATGACGCACCGCGTGGTTGGGGGCGGCGGGGGCTGCGGGCACCCGGCTGTCGTGTCCCACCGCCGGCCCCGCCGTGCCCCCGGCCCGGCCCGCAACCTGAGCTCCCTGCCGCGTCCGGCTGCGGCGATGCCCAGAAATAATCTGGCAGCGGAGCCGGAGCCGCGTCCACCCGCCGCTCCGCGTGAGCGATGGGGAGAGGAGGGCACGAGCGGCAGCTGGGCCCTTTGATAACGGGGATTTGGGCCCTGTGAGGCTGTGACAAGAGCGGTGCCAGGCACCGGCAGCAGCGCAGCCCCCCACCTCCCCAGGCCATACTGCCCACGTCCCTGCAGCTCAGCACGAGCTGCCGGTGGCCCCGCACGCGTCCCCGTGTCCCAACCGCGTCCCCCTTCATCCCACCTCGGGTGTCCCCGGCCGCGGGGCCGGCAGCGCCCACATTAGGAGCGTGATTTGCAGGCTGCCGTTCATGACACGGTGCTGCAGCCCGGCTGGGGCCAGCGGATCGGTGATCATATCGACAGCGTAAACGTGTCGCAAATTGCCCGAATTAGCCGAGTGCCATGAACACGTTTCTGGATAATGGGATGCGGAGCCCTTCCAGGAGCAGGCGGCTCGCGGTGCGGTTAGACAGCCCCAGCCCCAGCCTTTCCCCGCTGGAAGATGAAAACCCGTCGCTTACAGAGGATAACAGCCGGTGTGTGTGCGTTAGTGCCCGCGGGCAGCGCGCACAGCTTTGCCCGGAGCCCACCGTGACGGGGCCGGGATGGGGCTGGGGTCCCTCCGTGGGGCAGCAAAAGCGACGGGCAGCCCCAGCTCCGATGGGCGGCCACGTGTCAGCCCCAGCTCCGGAAGGGCTCGGCCGCAGCGAGCAGCAGCACCGAGGCACCAAAGCGAAACAAAGACAAAGCCGCGGCGGTGGGGAAGGGCCGGGCTCGCCTCCCGTACAGGCGCTGCTCTCGGCTGAGCAGCAAGAAAGCAAAACTGCGAAGTGCCTAAAATTAGAGCTGCCAAACCCCAGCTGGGGAGGACTGGAAAGATCCCCAGGCCCTGCAGCCTTGGGCGAGCGGCATAAAAGGCAGCGGAGGGGAAGGAAAGGGAAGGAAAGGGAAGGGAGCTTGGGGACCGAGGCAAGTAGAGCAAGGCACTGCGGGAGCTGCTGCCTCAACCCTCCCTCCCTCGCACCCCTTCTGCGCCTGACACAGCCCCTCCACACTGTGCCCAGCTCAGTGGAGCTGCAGCCCCACCGGGGGTGTGCCTGGGGTACCTGTGTCTGGGTGTACCTGTGTCTGGGTGTACCTGTGTCTGGGTGTACCTGTGTCTGGGTGTACCTGTGCCTGGGGTACCTGTGCCTGGGGTACCTGTGCCTGGGGTACCTGTGCCTGGGTGTACCTGTGTCTGGGTGTACCTGTGCCTGGGGTACCTGTGCCTGGGTGTACCTGTGTCTGGGTGTACCTGTGTCTGGGGTACCTGTGCCAGCGCTGTCCTGATTCTGTGACTGTGCCCCACTCATGCCCCGCTGCAGGATCCCAAGGGCTCTGTGCTGTGCCCCCTGACCATGCCACAAAGCCAGAGCTGGGGGACCACCAACATCCTCATGGGCGATCGCCCCCATAAAACAAACCAGCACGACATCCCTACAGCCCCCAGTTTCTCTGTCTGGACAACCTCCACCGCACAGCTGCAACCCAGGGAGGCACAGTGGATGAGCCAAAGCACAGCTGTGCCATCAGCGGAGCCTCTGGTGCTGCAGGAGGAAGAGCAAAGATGGGCAGGACGTCCCAGCAGCAGCCCTGGCTGCAGCACAGCGCCCACCCTGACTGCCCCCACACCGCATCAGCACAGTTCCATATAGGTACCCAAGCCCTGGAAAAGCAGCAGCTTTGCAGGCAGCCGGTGGCTTTGCACTGAATTTGGTTTCCCAGCTCCTATTTGTCATGATCAAAGCGACTGAGGTTTAACGCCAGCTCCACTGAGCTCAAGAGCTGCTATAAAATGGCTGAGTCAAGGACACGTCTGTGTCACTTGCCTCAGTAATGGCACAATCACAACAGCAGCTGCACCCCAGTGTGGTGAGAGCAGCGCTGATCCCCCTGTCCTGCCTTCCCCAGGGCCAGGATGCAGCCAAGCCAGTCTGTCTGCTGCAGAGTCAGACCTGCATCGCTCCATTTGGAGTAAATCAGTTCCTGTGTGATGCTTGCCCATGGCTCCTGCCTGCATGCAGATGGAAATCCAAGGAGGACTTGCCTCTGGTTGGGAAAGGGATGAAATCTGAGGAGTTAGTGTGGGATCCACAAGGAGCAGACACTTCCATGGTACACAGGAGCTGCAGACAGAGATGTGGATGTTGTTGGAGTGAGGACAGGATAGGATGGGACAGGATGGGAGAGATGGAAGGATGTGATAAGTTGGCCAGGAGAGGATGGAGTGCAATAGCAGAAGGTGCTATGGGAGAGGACAGGATGAGACAGGAATGGTGGGATGGGCAGGATGGGATAAGATGGATAGGATAAAGAAGAGGGAATGGGATGAGCTGGGATAGGATGGGATAGGATGGGATAAAGCAGAAGGGATGGGATGGATAAAGCAGAGGGGATGAGACAGGACTGTGATGAGGTGGGATAAAACAAAGGAGATGGGCTGGGACCAAACAAAAGGGTGGGAAGAGGAGAAGATAAGGGATGAAGTGAGATCAGGTGGACAGGAGGGAATGAGGCAGGGATGAGAGGGGCAGGAAACCTCAGAGCCTGCTCCCCATGGCACACAGGGGTGGCCCAGGCAGCCCATGGCAAAGCGTGCAACACGCCCTTGCCCATCAGCCCCAGCAGTCCCCGCTGGCCCCATAGCTCTGCCCCATGCCCCACAGGGCCCCGTGCCGGAGGCGGGAGGCCACGTGCACGGCCAGGCACAAGCATCTCACGCTTTCCCATGGGGAAGCAAATTGCTCCCCGGAGCGTGAGATCTGATTAGGTTTGTGACACACCGCAGCGCGGCGAGGACGTGACGGCCGGCCCTGTGTGCGTGTCCAGCGCTGCCGGGGGCTCTGGCACAGGGGGGCAGCGGGCTGCCCGGGGCACCCCCTCCTCCCCTCCATTACTGCCGGTGGGTGCTCGCCAGGCACGGTCAGCAGCGCAGGCAGACCCATACATGTGGCTGCAGACCGCCCTGCTGCCACCTCCAACCGTGCCTTGACCCCTTGTAGTGCTGCAGAGCTGAGGACGGGGCTGCTGCCTTGGAGGGGATGGGTCTGAGGCGGCCCCGGGGCAGCGGCCCCCAACCAGGTGCAGAGGAGTTCTCAGCAAGGCGGCCACCACACTGTGGACCAGGAGTCACCGAGAACAGCTTGCCCAGCCCTGCCTGGGGAGCCAGGGGTTACCTGGCTGGGAGAGAAGGCAGCTCCAAGGGTCACTCATGGTGACAAACACAACCTGTTCTGCAGTATTCTTTTGCATTTGCTGCCCCAAACGGTTTCGGAGCGATGCCTGCCTCTTTATTTGAGATCTCTGCACAGCTGTCTGATAGAGGAGACCTTTATCTCTCCTCTCCCAGGCTTCCATTCAACACCGCACTCCCAAGGTGGAGAGGAAGGGGAAAAAGAAAAGCCAGAATTTGCTCCTGACCAAATGCTTCACCTCAACCACCACAGTGGGAAATTGCTGCCACCACATGGGGCCCAGTGCTCACCCCTTCCATCCAGTGCTCACCCCTTCCATCCAGCGCTCACCCCTTCCATCCAGCGCTCACCCCTTCCATCCAGTGCTCACCCCTTCCATCCAGTGCTCACCCCTTCCATCCAGTGCTCATCCCTTCCATCCAGCTGTGCCTGCAGCTCTTGTGCCCAGGTTTTTTCTCTGCTTTCCCTGCTGGGAGAATGGGAGCCTTGGCTGCACAACAAACCCTTGAGGAAACAGCTTCCCTTGGGTGTCTGTGCGCTGTGTGTGCATCCTCAGCATCACCGTTTGGTTCCTGTGGGGTCAGCTCTGTGAACTGCAGGGGATCTGCTGTCTTCATTCTAGGGCACCAAGTGCTGAGTGGAAAAGAAAAGGAGAGGACAGCAGTTCAAACCATTCTCCCAGTCCAGAAAGCAGAGAGGCGCTCCAGCCCATAGAGATGCTCCTCAGAATGGACATCTCCCTGGGTATCCCTCCAACCTGGCCCCCAAACATCCCATCTGCCCTGTGCCCAGCTGCTGGCTGAGGACACACAGAGACCAGCCACCCGCCTTCTCCCTGCCTCCAGCCACTGGGTCCCCAGCAGGGAAGGACGGGGCACGTAGTCAGTTCACACCTCTTGCTGGGGATGGTTCTGAGCAGGGTGTAGTTTTCCATTCCTGACTGAAATAGAGACAGGAGGGAAGGACATCCCACCCTGCCTCCTCCCCTGCCTTGTGGTGACCTCGGAGCTCCCACTGTGCTCAGGGCCGCTCTGCAGCACCAGCGCTGCTTCTTGGGGTGGGGAGCTGAGCCACAGAACCATCCCATTCCCTTGGTCCCCTCCGACACCGCACCATGGGGCACCAAAGTGCTCCCAAATGACCCATCCCAGCCAGCACTGCTGGAGCATTTACGTTCTGCTTTTCCTTGGATGGATTTGTCCTGGTCACATCACCCCACCCATCCTGGTTGCTGGGTGCCATGCTGGCAGCACTGAGCTGCTCCTGCAGCAGTGTCAGAGCCAAACCCACGCCGGGCACATCGCAGTGAGGGGACAGCAGTGGGCACACGTGGGCGGCAGCCCCGCCAGGCAGCTGATTAACATGCAGTCCGGCCACCCCGGCCTGTCCCCACCGTCTCCTGGCTTTAAATAATAGCTTAATTATCTCATTTACATTTGGCTCGTCTCGGGGAGGCACCGCCGTCGTTAACATGTTCCCTCCCGGTGTCCCCTCCGTGTCCCCACGGGATGCTGGCACAGGAGGGATGCTCTGGCCGTGCGGCCAGGTGAGGACGGCTGCTGCTCCCCGCTGCCAGTCTGCCCCTCGTCTCCCCCCACATTCCCCTTTCCACCCCTTGCTGGGCAGCTTTTAACTTTCTTTTTTATCTTCTCTCTTTAAATCTCCTTTGAAAGCTCCTGCCGAACACTGAATCCCTTTGAAGAGCAGAACACCTCTCTGTGGGTCGCCCTTTCTCACCGGCTGGAGCCGCCAGGGATGCCAGCCCCATCCTGCAGCCAGGAGCTGCCACATCCCCCAAGGTGCTTTGGAGGAGATGGGGCCGGGCATCACCAGCCTCCTCCTCCCACACCCTCCCAGGCCCCATAATGCCATAAAATTGCACTCCTACGTAGCTTTGGGGGCTTTAGAACAACCCAGCGTCCCCAGCCCATACCCCCGGCTAGGATGAGGCCCCATGGCTGTGGGTTGAAAGCCCCACGGCCCCATTGGCTGCAGCTCTTCCCTAGGGCTGCTCTCTCCTGGTCGTCGTTCCCAGTGCTGCGTCGCAACCTCGGCTGTGAGTGGCAGGCGTTTCCAGGTAGCCCTATTGATTCAGTGCAGCCTCCACAGCCCCTTCCTGCAGCTAATTTAGCCGGGGCTGCTGCGCTGTCCCTTCTCCCGGCAAGGCGTGCAGCCGAACCCTTTGATCCGCTCCTCCCGCTCCCTTCAAACAGCCCCTCATTGCCGGGAGAGCTTCTGCTTTGGTGCAGAGGTGCTCTTTTTGGAACATATATTTTTAATGGGGATTTCAGACGCGGCGCAGGCACGAGGGAGTCATTCTCCTGTGCCCTGGTATTTACATATTTTCCAGCATGCACAGCACAGGCAGGGGAAGGTTTCACAGAGGGAGAGCGGCAAACAGGAAGGAAAGAGCTTTGTGCTTTGTATCACCAGGGCCCAATTACAGCGGGGAAGGCAGGGAGCCCATCCGGGTATTGCCCTCTGCAGCCAGTCCAAGCCGCAATTACGGCGCTCACCCGGCTCAGCAGGAGCTGCAAAAAAAATCTCCAGAGCTTCGGGAACGGTCCCTGTCGCGCTCGTCGGGGCACGGCGCTTTTAGGGCACCATCTGCTCGCTGCTCTCTGCCAGCAGAGCCTCAGACCGCTGGGTTTCACCTGGGCTCTGTGAGCGGGCGGGCAATGGGGGCCACCAGGTGCTGCACGGGGAGGGGGAGCATCGCTGGATGAGACCCACCGCCAGCAACGGCATTTCCCACTTTGGCAGGGCAGAGCTGCAGAAATAGGATGAGGAGAGAAAAAGAGCTGCATGGGAATAGTGAGTGTGGTGCTAAACCCAGCTGGCTTCATTTCTGAGGAGAGCCAACAAACACTGAAGTGCTGCAAGTTTCTCAGCTGGAGCAGGCTCTGCAACACGACAGGTTGGACCTTGGGGTGCTGCTCACACTGCAACACACAGATCTTGGGTTTGTCCCACCGAGCACCAGCACGTTGCTGTCAAGGCACACCAGGTCAATTCTCTTTGAAGTTCCTCCAGCCTCCAAGTCCTACCTGGCAATTATACACATCTCCAGGTCTGAATTTGTTGGCCTGACTCTAGATGTGTGTTGTAGGCTACGCTATGGAGCATTTGGGCATAGACTTCTGTGCAGTGGCACTGCCTGCTTTGGAGCACTCATGTCAGGGCATTCTTTGCTCTGTAAAAGCCACAGACTGGTGTTCAGGTGGGTGGGAGGCTGCTGTGCATCCCAGTGTGGGCCTGGAGGAGTCAGCCTGAGCCCCACGCTGCCTCCATCGGCACAGAGCTGGGGATGCGTGGGGATGGAGCTGGGCTGGGGTCTGTCCCTGTATCCTGGAGCTCACTGTGTGCCCATCACATACTGTGTCCCACGAGGCCAGGCAGCGGCCAGGAGGGTTGAGGCTGCTCCCAGCCCCCCAGGAGCTGTAAGTCCCACTGCCAGCCCTGCTCCCCAGGCTCATGTTTGCCTGCTATGTGTCTCTGTGTGCTGGCATGCCAGGTCTGCTGCTGCCCTCCCCGCTTCCTTCAGGATCAGTGGGCACTAGAAGTGTTGGCAGCAGCAGTGGAGCAGACCAGAAGCTGATCCTAACCCCAGCTGATGGGCTTCAGCGTGAACAGTTCATGCAGCTGTGTGAGGGGTAACCTGGGGACCTGCTGGGTGATGCTTCTGCTAAGCCAGACAGAGAGGCACTGAGGCCTCCTTGTTCCCTTCCATTCCTGTCCCTGGTGGTCTGCCCAGGCTCTGGGGTCCCACTGGTCCAGGCCTGTTGCAATCAGGGTTGTGGTTCCCTTGTGGTAAGCTCTCATAGTACAAGAGCCCAATAGTGATTGGAGCCATTTCTGTGAGCCATCGCTGTCCCTTGGGTCACTGCTGAGCCCTGTGGGCACCTCCTGTTTCCCCTCGTTCATGGGGAGATGTGAAGGGGGGGCACAGGTGTGGGCTGCAAGCTGTCAGACCCCCATCCAAGCTCATGTCCAAAAAGCACAAGAACAAAAGAGCCCTGTGCCTTGTGATCCACAGCCTTAGGCAAGGCTCAGCCTCCCAGCTCCAGCCCTCAGGAGCAGGAGAGCTGCTGGCTGGAGGTGGTCCTGTGTGGAATGCTGCCCTCCCTATCAGCTCTACATCTCATCCTCATCACAGTGTTGCAGAACACCTTGGGCTGGATGGGACCCCGGGAGGTCTCCAGCCCAACCTCTAATCAAAGCAAAGTCAGCTATCAGAGAAGATTCTGTTGTCCAGTGGGGGCTGGAAAACCCCAGAGGATGGAGACAGCACCGTCTCTCTGGGCTGTCTGCTGGTGCCTGATTGTCTTCATCCTGAGCTTATGTATTCTCCCCTCCTCAACTCCACTAAACACGAAGGCAGATGAGTATGTGACAGCTCCCTGTGCTTGGGACTGCTCTAAGAAGTGGCTATGGCAAAGCAATGGAACTACCTCAGCCCAAGGTGTGCCCACCCTTCAGCCAACACAATACCAGGGGGCAATTAATGCTCCTGGCCTGTAACAACTCTGGATTTAACACATCCAGCCCCGCTGTGAAGGAAATGGGCAGCTGAGAGCAGCGTGGGGAGGAGCAGGAGAAAACCAGATCTATGGGGCAAGGGCCATGAGTTCTGTGCCTACTGGAGCTGACCAGCTCCCATGGAAGGATGGCTGTGAGCTGGGGTGAGGGTGGGAGTGAGCCAAGTCATCTTTGGAAGCTACCAGCAAGATTTCAAGAGGGCGAGAAGACCTCAGGTCTCATCCTGAGCTACTCGTTACCGATGGAGCGGCCTTTCCACCAGCCTAATTATTGGTGGCTCAGAGGACGCTTCCCACAGCTGCTGAACTTGCTGACGCTGGGCCGTGGATGTCTTCTATTCTGGGAAGGGGGAGTGGAGTCTCCTAGTGTGAACTTGTGGAGCTGGGCAAAGCCACACTGGAGCAGAGATAAAGTCAAGGACAGCTGCAGCTGCTTGGCAATTGTTCAGCATGAGCCACGAGTCAGTGACTTGGCTATTCTGGGACGAGCTGAGGAGCCAGTGCTGGGGAGAGCAAATTCATCGCCTGCTAGCACAGCAATGGGCTGCAGCAAACCTGGATTCAGCAACGCCCAGCATGGAGGCAGAGCTGAATATTGTGCTGAGCAGGGGCCCACAGAGCCCCGTCCTTCACCACTGAGGAGCCACAGAGGAACATTCACTGTGATTTGGAGACAGCCACGTGGTCACCAAAAGTCACAAGGTGCCCCAAGGACAGTTCAGTACCTGAGCGCTGCCAGCTGTGGGCTACAAAGAGCCCCCACTCTAAGGTATCTGCTCCACTCCATTGGCAGGAATGGAACCTGCACCGAGCCGGGCACAGCACTGCAGGCTCACTGCTAACACAGAGCACAGTGCCAGGCAATGCAGCGCTCTGCAGGCTCTGCAAAGGACACGGGCCTCGCGAGGTCACTCGCTGCGCACGCTGGAAAGCAGATATGATCTCATTAGGCAAATATTTATGATCAATATGGTCCTCTCCCTGGCAATGAATAGCATCACTTGTAGCGAGGAGCTCTCCGGGGATGGCTGGGAAGGACAGGGGATGGAAGAAGAGCCTGGATGGGGGGTGGCATCCATCTCACCTGGCTGAGAAACACCCACACTGATTCTAAAAATTGTTTTCCCTTCACCAAGAGATTAATTAACTGCTTGGAAAGCCCAGACATTAATTATTGATTATGCAAAAGATTCGGTTCATCACAGCTGCAGAACTCGGTGCTGCTGAGGGACCTCGCAGCTCTGGATGTGGGACACACAGTCCCTACAGACACAGGGACGAGCCCCGGGGAGTGCTTCCCACAGCGGGCCCTGCTGCGAGGGGCTGCGGCACAGCTCGAGGAAGGAGCAAGGACCCCCACGGCCCCACTGAAGGATGAGGTGACCTGGGGCACCGGCACCGCCCCGGCCCCAAGGTGACCGATGGGGACCGTGCTCCCTGCCCAGCACCCCCACTGCTCCCCGGGCACACGGAGCTGCAGCGAGAGGTGCGGTCCAGCGAGCCGAGGGTGGCAGTGATAAACCTCCTGCAACGCCTGGCAATTAATCTTGCGCCGCAGTGAGTCACAGTCACCCGGAGCTTCCTCCCCGCACCCAAAGCCGCCTCCGCCTCCGGCTCCGGGCTTGGAAATGGCACGGGCTGGGACGAGCTGCCCTCCATGCAGAGGGGCCACCCCCAACTCCGGCACCTCCACAGGCAGCGAGGGGAGAAGGCACGGGGGAGAGCGCACAGCGATGGATGTCAGCAGGGAGCTCTCGTCCTGGTTTCTCCTTTGGCCGTCTGGAGAGCGAGCGCAAGATGCCATCCCCGTGATAAAGCTGCATATAAAGAGGTGTCAAAAGCGGGAGGGCCGCGGGAGAGCTGCAGGCAATTAAACAGAGCCCGAGAGGAGCGGGCAGCTGCTGTCAGTGCGCCCCGCCGCACCCCCGGCCATTGCCCCCCCGCAGCCCCCCACGGCCGCGCTCCCCAAAGTTTGCCAGGCTTTCCCGGGGATCAGCCTCTTCCCATCTTGCCGTAGGCATGAATGCAGTTTGCAGTTTTAACAGCAGATGTCTCTCCTATTATGATTTATAAAAATGCTTAAAATAAATAATGCAAACATATTTACAGGAATGAATTCCTGCTCCCGAGCGCGTTTGTCACTCTCAGGAGCTGCCGGGCGCCCCGTGCAGCCCCCGGCCCCGCTGCAGTGGGGCTGAGCTGTGCCGCAGGTCTGCGCCGTGGGTACAAATCCCCCACAACCGACACATTAAATATTTAACGTGGTCATGCGGTTGAGCTGCCCGGCACTGCCTGATTTCACACATCCTGACAATTTCACGGCCCTCTGGGCGGGCGCTTCTCGGCAAACAACAAAGGACGCGGTGAGCCCCTCCCTGGAAGGTGACTCTGGGGTCTCACCGCAGCCCCCTCCCCAACAAAGGGCCGGATTTGGCAGCACCGCTCCCGGCCGCGGCCAACTCGCGGCGTGACCTTCGCGTGGGGTGCCCCCCCGGGAGGGCGGCAGGAGGGGGCTGCGGGGGCTGCGGGGGCTGCGGGGGCTGGAGGGGCTGGAGGGGCTCCCGTGCTTCCAACAGAGCAGCGCGATGCCCCCGCGCACACAAAAGAGCGAGGTGTACCTGCCTGCGCTCTGTGCCGCCAGCAGAAGTGGCCCAATTACCGCTCGCACGGAGCCGCGCCGTTTCCATAGCTTCACGGCGCAGCGCTTCCGTCTCCCGAGGCCGTGGGAGCAGGACCCGGCATCTTATCAGCGCTCATCCTGCAGCACGGCTCCGCTCCGGCCCTACCTGCCGCGGCCGGGCTCCCCGGCAGGGCCGATTCCAGCCGTTCCCAGCAGAGCCGGGCGATGATTTCTTCCTGCTGCAATTTGCGCGGCTTCCCCAAGCCACTTGCATAACCGGCACGGCCAAAGGCAGAAGGCAAAAGGCAAAAGTCAGAAGGCAAAAGGCAAAAGGCAAAAGGCAAAAGGCAAAAGGCAGAGCTGCTGCTGCTGCCCGAGAGGGCGGAGAGTGGGGGGCACGGCCCTGCGGGGGGACTTGCAGCACTGCGCACCCCATAGTGCCCCAAGAGCCCCCCACACACACACACACTGCCAGAGCCCCCAGGAGCGGACCCACAGACACGGCGCTGCTGGGGCTCACTGTGGAATAAACAGTTTCTATTTTACCTCTGTGAGATCAGAGGAACTTTGCACATTTCCACTTCGTGTCGGTACTGGAAGAAAGCAACGCCTGCTTCTGTACCAGCCCTTCTTAGTTTCAGAAGGAATTCACAGCGGTTCCTTTTGGATGGAGCTGAAGTGGTTGATTCCTCCCTGGCTTCTGATCTAACCCCCCAAACAACAACACCCCGCTCCTTCTCACCCCCCAGGTTTCATTTTGCCACGTACCATCTGCTTCCTTGAAGGGTCCCACACTTCTGCCTGCACCCAGGTGCCCATCAGCCCCCAGTAGCACCCACTCACAGGTGTGTCTGCAGACACCAATGGCACCAAACACGTGCCTGGGCCTGGGGCAAGGGGACAGCACGGAGCCCACCAGGCTGGGGCAGACAGGCAGATCCAGGCTCCCACCTCAAGCTGGAGCTGCACCCCAGGCTCACTCCTCCCTTTGCTGCCCTTGCCCCAGCACCTTGAGCTGTGTGGGACAGACAGCCCACAGCCCAGTGCAACCCAGTGTGATCTGCTCAGCACCTGGCACTGTGTGCAGTGTTCCTGCAGGACCTCCTGCTTTCAGGAGGCTTTAACTTCCTAGCAGAGCTCCAAAGACCCGAGCAGGGACCTTCCATGGTGGTGACTGCAAAGCCAAGGGGGGATGGGTGGTGACCTGACCCCAAGTGCCCTCACCAGGAGGTGCCCGGGCTGTGGGCTCTGCTCTGGTATCGCTCAAGAAGATGGCAAACTCATCCAGAAGAGTCGGAGCAGCCAAGAGAAGCCAAACGGAGCCTGTTTGTGTCCTCACCCTCCTCTCCTGGAGCTCAGCCACGTCCAAAGAGGGGAACGATGCCAAAAAAAATGTGACTGGAATATGAATATGATGCTCAGACTGCAGCAGCGATGGTCACCCAGCCTGAACCCTGCAGCCTCAAAGCTCCATCCTGGCTGCCCCGACCCCAAACGCCACAGTCAGCCCCAGCCTGAGAACTGTGCAGACCCTGCCATCAACTACAGCTGCAGCTGATGCTGCAGAGGGTGGCCAGACTATGGGTCCCGGCCCGTGGGGGAACAGCTCTGTGCCAGCAGCACTGGGATCTCCACTAAGAACTTCCTTCCCCAAGTTTAGGAGAATGAGACGTGCGGAATAAATTACTTGTGACACCAACTCCTACACTCCCGGCCTCACGCGGGATTTAGCCACCAGGCTCCCAGCTATGTCAGCGCTGGTTATTAAGGTCAGGAGAAGTCGGGTGGCTAAATCCTAATGGGGCTGTCCCAGCTGGGAGGAGAGGAGAGGAGAGGAGAGGAGAGGAGAGGAGAGGAGAGGAGAGGAGAGGAGAGGAGAGGAGAGGAGAGGAGAGGAGAGGAGAGGAGAGGAGAGGAGAGGAGAGGAGAGGAGAGGAGAGGAGAGGAGAGGAGAGGAGAGGAGAGGAGAGGAGAGGAGAGGAGAGGAGAGGAGAGGAGAGGAGAGGAGAGGAGAGGAGAGGAGAGGAGAGGAGAGGAGAGGAGAGGAGGTTTTTGCTCTGATCCGGGTGCAGCCGGGGCTGTTTTGCTGCTGCTCTCTAAGTGGTTTCGCTTATCTCTTTCCTCCTCCACTACCTGAGGTTTCAGGCGCTCCGGGGAGATGTCTCCATTAACCACAGTACTCTCTGGCAGTTCTGTTTCATTACCAATTCTCCTCCAGCCGATCCTTCCCAGCTTTTATTTTCATGGCGATTATTTTCACGAACCCTTTGTTTTCCAGCCGTACTTAACCTGGCCGTGTCCCTTTAAATACCACGGCCTGGGCAGAACAGGGGATCAGTCCTCTGACAGGAGCTAAAGTCCTGTTTGATCTGGATTAGATGCTGATTTTGCTTACCAGACTAAAGACCGAGAGGGACCACGCAGTGCCTGTGTTTGCACAAACCTGCCTGGTCGCATTCCTCCTCTTGCCCGTGTCCAGCTGGGGCTGAGCGCAGCGCCGCACTCGGCTCGGAACCGCGGCGGAAAATGGTCACTTCGGTGGCGATGGGAGAAAATGGAGGTGGAGGGCAGAGCCCGCAGCCCTGCCCCGCACCCAGCGGGGTCACCCGGCTCCGGCCCCTTTCGCTGCCCTGGGGATGAGCCCCACCCCCTGCCCTGGGCCGGGGTCCGTCCCACATCCCCCACTCCGCAGCGCATTGTGGCCACGCCGGGCTCCCGCAGAGCAGCCGTGCCGCCCCGTCACACAGGCACGTACTGCCAGCAGAGCCAATTTAAACCTCCCCCTGCGGCTGTCTCCGTGTCGAAATGTCAGGGCTGGCCGCGAGCAGCGAGTCGTGCTGCCGCTGGGAGCCCAGCATGAGCGGGAGCTGCTGGGAGCTGCTGGGAGATGGGGCTGCACACACCGACGTGAAGTGGGGGCTGTAAGGACCCCACCCCCACGAGCCCCTCTCTGCTGCTCCTGATGAGCGAGGGCCGCCCCTGATCGCACCGGGTCACTCACAGCCACCAGCCAGGGGTCGTTCTGTTGCGGTTGTGCCCTGCAGCCGGTGCCAGCCCCATGTGCCGGGTGGGGCTGCCCGGAGCCACAGAGTGGAAGAGCCCTCCAGCTTCCCAGCCCCATCCCTGCCATGGGCTGGATGCCTCCGCACCTCAGGCTGCCCAGGGCCCATCCACGGCATGGGGCAGCTCCAGGGATGGGCGCTCACACCTCAAGAGGGGCAGAACCTCAGCAGCCCCTGAGTAATGAACCTCGATGTGCTGAGGGCAGACTGTGGGCTGCAGAGCTGGGCTGTGATGGGACAGCCTGGGGCACAAGTGCTGCACCCACCTGTAGTGTGTGGGGGGGGGGTTGCAGGACCCATTGGCCCCCGGCTGTCGGCAGCCCCACTGCAAACCCCCCACGGGCAGCTCAGAACCAGGCTCCCCACCGCTGCTCCTCTGCTCAGCCCCCAGCAGTGCCATGCTGTGGCCACACTACCCCACCATCCTCCCATCCCTCCCCGCTGCGCAGAGGCCACAGCAGTTTTTCCCCGATGCCGCAGCATCTCTCAGTAACCTCCTGCTGCTGCCGCAGGCCGACCTATTTCTCACAAATCCTGACTGCTGTGCCCTTAAAGCATCCTGACGCAGGGCTGGAGCCGGCCTTGGCGCAGCGGCCGGGCTGCGATTAGCAGGATTGGTGTGAACTTTGCAGCCTGCAGACAGCGGCTGGAGGGGCCGCGGGTCGGGGCGCGGGGGCTGGTCGGGATTAATGAGAGCTGAGGGCGGGGGGCAGCACTGCAGCACCGCTCAGTGCCAGCTGCTCTGTGCCACGGGGCGGAGGATGGAGCAGGGAGAGGTGGTGCCCGGCACATCCCAGCACCCGGGACTGCCAGGGCAGGGAGGAACACAGGCAGGGATGGGGCCACAAGATGGGCGTTCGTAGCCCAGATGTGAAAAACGTGGAGCTGCGTGGGGAAACCTGGGGCAGAGCTGGACCCCTTCCCATGGCAACCTCACCAGCGGCCAACCAGGGCCGGGGCAGAGCTGGGGGCTGCCACCCTGGGCCCCAGCACTGCCGGGCAGGCGCAGCCGGTGGGAGGTCACGCCTGGCCGGTGCTGCTCGAGGCCGGGCCGCCATCCGGCTCAGCTGAGGCACATTTTGTTCTGTGCTTCCTGCATCCTGCCCCACGGCCCGTGCCGGCCAGGGGGGGGGTGGGTCAGCCCGGGGCCAGGCTGCAGCCCCCACCACCCCAACACCAGCACTGCTGGGCCCTCCCTGGGCGCTCCACAGTGGCACGAACTCCACGCTCTCCGGTCCTTTGTTTCTCCCAAACCTGTTTTCCTTGCTGGAGAAGGCTCCGTGCTGCGTGCTGAGAGCAGGCAGGAATGGGGGCCCCAGGCGCTGCCCTCTGCCCTGGCTGTGGGCTCACTGCCCACAGGACGCAGCCCACGTTCGCACGCTGCCCCACTGCCCGGGGCACACATCTGGACGGCAGATGCTGGAGCCAGGACAAAGCTTGGCTGCATCCCCTTCCCAGCCGGGGTGACACTGCACACTGCAACCCACCTGGCACCCCCTGTCCTGGGAGCACAGTGCAGCCCCCAGCCCACACAGCACAATGTGCCCCATCCCACCGACCAGGCACTGCAGGAGCCATCCCTGACACCAGACATTTCCTGCCCGGTGACCCACCTGGCTCACCTGGAGGAGCCCCTGCAGCACCAGCAGCCCCACACCCACCCTGGCCCAGCAGCGTCCCAGCAGAGCCCCCTGCTGCAGCACCGCCTGCAGGCCGGGCAGGAGGCACGTGGGGACAGGGAGAAATAACAGAGCTGTGAATGACGACACAAAACATGCATTCATTTTATTCACAAAACCAGCCTGGATCGCTAAAACATTACAAACAGCATTTCAATTTAATGTTGTGGAGAGCTGGAGACGGGGATTTGAACAGAAGAGAAAGATCGCTTTTCGGAACTGCTTCAGCACAGGTCCTGCGTGTCGGTTTGATTTCCATTCCAACCTCAGCCCGTTTACAAACATTGCTTCCAGGAGCGGAGCGCTGCAGCGCGGGGCTCTCCTGCACGTGGCATTTCTTGCTCTGCATGAACAAACTAACAAACAAGGACCTTTTTCTGCCTTTTTTTCCTCTCCTTTCTTAAATTCTCCTTTTCCTTTTCCCCCCAAACCGCCATTTGTGCAGCAATTGTTTCCTTCCGTCCGCGATTCCAAACCTCTCGCTGGTTAAACGTAGGCAGGTGAGCGGCGAGGAGAGGGGAACTACATCGCTTCAAACATATTCTCATTTATAAACATGAAGTCGAGGCATTCTAGAAACTATCCACTCTATTGGATGACGGGAAAGAATCAAATAAAAAGTATAAATGAGGGTGCAATTAAACAACTGTGCTAAATTACAGTAGTGCTTATTAGTAACTAGATTTGAAAAGGTTACTGTAAATTTACATTCCCTACACAAATACTGCATCTTTCACACATAAACAACATCAACACCAAAACACAGAAAGAAACTGATTGTCCATACTCTGTCTATTAAGTCTCGGTACTTTACAGATCCATTGCTTTTCTCTTTTGATTATTTTAATTGAGAGCAGTTAAATGTCTGACGAGGACTCGGAGATGTTAAACAAACAAAAAAGAATTATAAAAACAGGAATGAAATTTGCGAGAAAATATTTTTGGTTCTAAAGAGACACAGGTGCATCCATTCATTTCAGCCAAAATCCCTTGCCTGAGACAACACAAGCAAGCAGTGACATTGCACTTGGATGACAGAGCTTTGGGATTCCCGTTCCTACTGAAACCATCTGAACGCAGCTCCTGTAGGAAGCATCACCTTCTGGAAAGGAAGAGAGAAGGGGGGGGGCAGGACAGAGGGACAAGGCATTAGGAGGGCGGCTGCGACCCCTGTGGGGCTGTAGGGCTGGGATCTGGGGCTGTAGGGCTGGGATGTGGGGCTGCAGGGCTGGGATGTGGGGCCGCAGCTGCTGGAGCAGGCGATGGGCACCCAGCCCTGCCCAACCCCACAGCTCAGCCTCCAGCAGGCTCAGTGTGGGGCTCCTGGCTAAGGCAATGCAGGGCTGTGCTGCAGGACCCGCTGCCCACTGCCCGCTGCAGGGGAGGCCTGGAGAAGCCCTCCCAGTTTGTTCCCCATGCCACACAGCCACAACGGCACAACCCCCGGCTTCCCCTCAGCCATAGTGAGCACAGTGGCCAGGCAGGTACAGCCAGTCCTGTCCCCACAACATCCCACAGCCCACCCTGTGATGGGTCGGACAGACAGCAGGAGGGACACAGCACCCACACAGGAGGCTGGGAGCAGCCAAAGTCCTGCTGGAGGCGGTGGGAACCAGGAGCTGCTGGGGACACCAACATGTCCCAGGGATGCAGATGCTCCCAGCAGCCTCAGTGACCTCCCACCACCCCACAGAGCAGACCCAGCACCAGCTGTCAGAGGGACAGCAGGACAGAGCAGAGGGCACCCACAGAAGCCCTCTCCTTCCACTTCTCCACACCCAAACAAGCACGGGACAGCAGTGGCAGCAGCCCCAGGGCTTGTTGAGGACATCCCCCATCCCAGCCCAGCCAAACCCTGCCTGGCCACGAGGAGCAGTGAGGAACCAATGGGTTCTCTGACACCACCTGCAGAACAGCTGGGAGCTCCCTGAGCCCACGTGCTGCTGCACCAGAGGGAGACAGATGCTGGAGAGCCCCCCAGGTCCCACATCACACATCACAGCGGTGCCACAACAGGGAGCACGGCACCTTCCCAGGGCAGTGGCCATACCCTGCACTGGTACAGCCCCGCACCCAGCCCTGCTCTCCGGGATGAGCTGTGATCCCTGCAAACTGTAACCAAGGGTCTGAGGAACACGATGCCTCTGAGTCACGGGGCTCACAGCGATGGGCAAGGGGCAGCTCTTCAGATACCCCTCACCTGGGAGGAAGAGGAGAGGGAACTCCTAACAGGCCTGGGAGGTGTCTGAGGCAGCTCTCCATTACCAAAGGGAGACAAAGGGCTGTAGTGCAGATGCCCAAGGGCAGATCTTGCCTCACCCCTGCAATGTGACAACAACCACCACACCAGCATTAGCAGGAGCAGCACGGTCAGCTCACCGAGGCTCTTACAGATGGAGGACAGCTCTATTGGGTAAAATCCCCATCGTCTGCGGCCTCCGTGTGCCCTACAGCTCAGCAGCAAAGCCCCGAGCTACATGTCCAGGGCCGCAGCTCTGCCGGGGGCTGGCAGGTTGCAGAGCAGCCCGGTGGGTGCAGGGTTGTGCTGCTGCCTGCTGCAAAGCCCACGACCCGCCTGGTCCAGCAGCCACTCCAGCAGGACACCAGCAGCAACCGGTTATTCAGGCTCTTTAGATGTGCAGATAAAGCTTAACGGCGGGATAGGGACTTAGCCTGATTTTTATGCCTCCATAAAGGTTTAATTCTATTTTTTTTACTGCTTGATTTTAGATCAATGTTTAATCACAGCTGCAGCCCCTGTCCGGGCTCTCTGAGGACGCTGCTGCCTGCACGTGTGGCATTCAGCCCTACCAAGGAGATACAGGGCGCAGGCTGACGTCTTGACCACGGCTGCTGCAGCAGCACTTGCTCCAAAACTCAGACAGCCCAGCGTCACCCACCATCCCCAGCCTCCACAGCCCCGGGAATGACAGGAGCATCCTCTGTAGGGCCCAGCGCTATCAAACCAAAAGCCCTACCTGAGCAGCTCCGATCTCAGCCAGATGTGGAATGGGACAACAAATCAAGGGGAGCTTCACGGGCTCCCCGTGCTATTTATTGTCCCCAAACCAGCACCACGCTGGAGAAGGGAGCAGCTTGTCTGGCTGATGGGAGCTGTGATTCTATTGACCCGCTTTAGGACTCTTCCGAAGAGATGAACTTTTTTTTTCCTTTCTCCCTTTTTCCAGATCACTGACTCAGCAAATTAGAACAAGAATATAATTTAGCAATACAGCGGTTTGTGAAAGACACGGTCCCCCTCTCCTCATCCCCACCGCCCAAATAGATTTTTTTTCCCCCTTCACGATTCATTCGGAGCTGATGCTAATTGAAAACGTGGGACGTGGTTAAGGAAACAGTGGGTTATCTCTTGGGGAAGGGCAGAGCACAGGCCGTGCCCTCGTGCCAGGACGCACGATCTGGCCGATGTCAGGGTGACTTCTGGCCTCCAGCAGCAGCAGCGTAAGGATGGGGAAGCACAGCTGATGGCCGGATGGGCCACCACAAAGATCACACACAGTACGTGGGGGATTTGCAGAGGGGCCTCGGCACAGCACAGCTGCTCCCCAGTGCTCCAAGCCCTCACCAAGAGAACCGTGTGCCTGCTGGGTGTGCACGGCCCAGGGCAAATTCCAGTCCAGCCCACGACCCGGCCCACCCGCCCCTTCCTGCAGTCCCTGGGCCTGCAATGTGCCCTCCCTGGCTCACAGCAAGGCAGCCCCAGCCCAGTGTGTGGGTCGGCAGCTCCAGGGCCAGCACTGCTGTGACGGTACAGTCCCCATGGCCACAAAGCATCGCCCTGCAGAGCGAAGATGCAGTACGTGCAGGGAATGGAGGGGATGCTCGGCACAACATCCAGAGCAGGGCTGCATCCTGCACCGCAGCGGCCATCCCAGCACCCCTGGGAACACATGGACTCCACGAGGCAGCTGAACCATGGGATGCTGGAAGCAGCTCTGCCCCAGCGCAGGCACAGCCCTGTGTGCTGGATTTGACCTGCAGCCACTTCCCACCCAAACACAGGGCTCCCCACTAGTGCATGGAATGAAGCAGCGAGCCAAAGGGCCGGGCTGCAGGCAACCCACAAACACGGCTTCACAGCGCTACCGCCCGCAGGTCTGTCCCTACAGACACCCCTGCCACCCTCCGACCCACACACCGGGTCCGGAGCTGCTGCCTGGTGCAGGAGCAGCAGCACTGCTGCCCTGTGCTGCCTCAGTGCTGACAAAGGGCCCCGGCACCGGGCGTCCCCAGCCCTCACCCAGCACAGAGGGGGCAGCCGGGGGCACTGGGCAGCGCACACAGCTGGTGGTGAGAACTGTTAATGGAAAAGAAAAATAAAGTAGGAAGTACCAGGCGTTTTATTATCTAGGGCAAGATCCGAACCCAGGAGAGCTGCCCCAGGAAGGGTTAGGGTGCCTGACAGGGGCCGGTTACCTCCAGTGCTGCAGAAGGCTTCTTTTTGAGTTCTTCACATTTTCGGAATTTGCAAATCTGGTGGCCAGTTTTGCGATTCCTACAACTGCTGCACTGCTCGCAGTTTATCCGTCTTCGGCACGGCGGGCACATGCCACATCTTTTCCGTTTCTTTTTCCCCGAATTGATGGCAGATGCCAATTCATTCTGCATTGGATACTCTGCCAAGCCAGCCATATGGAGCGCGCTCTCTGCCAGAAACACGCCAGCAGGGGTCATAATGAAAAGGCCCGGGTTGATGGGAAAAGCCCCCAGGTAAGGAAAATCAGAGGGGCCGTTCATTGTCTCTGCAGCTGAGACCGCCTCCATATCAGAGATAGCAGTCCCGTGGTCACTTGCGAGAGGAATATGCTCCTGTACCACTCTTTTGAGCATTTCTGTTGACTGAGCAAACTGTTGTAGGGCGTTCTGTCCTTCTGAGGAGATTTCCGCCACCCTGTCTAATTTGCTCAGCATACTAGAGATGCTTTTGTGCTTTGAGGTAGAATTACTTTTATCCACAGCATCGTTGCCGTTAGTTAAGGGGTTGCCTTTCTCCGAATGTTCGCTTACCGAGCTGCTGCTACCAAAGGTGGAATAGTGGGAGAGCGGACGGGACTTCTTAAGACTTTTGTTCAAAGGTTCACTAATTATCCCACTTTTGTTCCTCCTCTCGGTGCTGACGGGGGGATGAGAGTCATCCTGGCTATTTTTTTCCGCCTCTGGCTTGTTCCCAGCGCCTTGATGGGAGCCCGAACTCGACATGGTGCAGGAAGAGGAACAACCAAAGCCAATGAGAAGCACCCCGAAGCGGAGCAGCCCCGCCACCCTTGGCGCAGCACCCACACAGCGGCCGCCGGACACAGCTCACGCGGGAGCACTCATCCACGGGGCGCGTCCTCCAGGCTGGGCCGCAAAGCTCTGCAGCAGTTTCAGTGCAGAGACATAGTCGGCGGCTCTGATACAAAACACACGGCTCTGGAAGCAGAAAATAAAAGGGAGTTAGTACTGGCGAGAGCAAGCAGGCTTTTCAAAGCAGCTCTTCCTCCCCCTGCAACGAAACTCAGCGCCACGAACAAAGAAACTCCAGGGAACGGACCTTGGTGGAGATCCGTTCCGCTGCTCTCTAAAAGGGTGGCCATCCAGACACAGATGGGGGGCACAAAGGGACCCCCAGCCCCACAGCCACGTCCCCGCGCTGCCGAAGGGCTCCCAGCGCTGCCTCTCCTCCCCCAGCGCCCCATAGCAGTTGTGGGGCTCCCGTCCTGCTCTGCTCCAGCAACACGCAGCCCTGCAGGGCCGGTGCCCGATGCGGGATGGAGCTGGTGCTGGAGTGTGGCACACTGCCATGGCTGTGCTCACTGACTCCACGGGCCCTTGTCCCCAGGGCCGCGCTCACACCGGCACCAAACAGGGGAAGGGAGGCGAGCTGTAGCATGCAGAGCTGCAACATGCAGAGCTGCAACATGCAGAGCTGCAGCACACACCTCCTGCCCACCCCGCGGTGCCATGACCCCCCACATCCCCTGCCCACACATCACTGCAGGGAGGTGACAGAGCCCCCCCTTACTGCCACAGCCCCGGGGGGGTCAGGAGCAGCTGGGCCCCGTTGTGGCCGCCAACACTTGTTGTGAAATTCCTCCTCCTCCCCTCCCGAGCACGCACACACGCACAGGCACTGCCAGAGTAATCAGGCTTTAGAGAAAAGCTCCAGGGCTTAGCGGAGCAGGAACCCACGTCCCCACCCCAGCGGCAGCTGGGGGAGGGCAGTGCCTAAGGGGGCCCCTCGCCGGTCCCACAACCCCGGGGAGGGCCGGGCGCAGGTAGGCGACATTCCTGCATCCCCCCCATCCCCCCGCAGCAGCCCCACGCACGGAGCTCCGCGGGACCCCACGGCCCTGCACGGCCTGGCAGTGCCTGCACCGCGACACAGCCCGGGGCGCTGCCCACGGAGCAGCCCAGCAGCCGTTGGATGCGGACGGGGGCGAGGTGCCTGTGCCAAACATCACATTACTGGAACAGGAAGGCAGCCCATCTCACCCCGACGCAGGAGACAGCTCGCCTGCGGAGAAAAACACCCCCACCCTCGCACTAAAACCGCTTGCTTCAGCTGCTGTGGGATTTAAGATGCAGCGCGGATCGATGCAGGACTCGGGTTCCAGCCCGCAGCTCCGATTCACGTGGGAGGGAGGCAGCGCTGCGGCGCAGGACACGCTGCCCTTCCCGACGGCGGCCACGTGGGCGGCACAGCCCGGCGGGGAGGTGGGCAGCGATGCCGGGGGGCGCCGGGCAGCAGCGGAGCCCGGGCAGCTCGTGGGGCTGGGTCACACCTCGGTGACAAAAGCTGCCGGCGCTGGGGCCAGGAGGGGAGAGCGGCAGGAAAAGCATCGAACGGGAGGATGTGAGATAAAGCGGCCCGGCGGCATTATCTCACGCCCGCCCGCGACCGCCTTTCCTGCGGCCCTTCTCCTCTTCCGCCCCTCACGGCGGCGGCCCCGCAAAGGGCGCAGCGCGGTGGGCGCTGAGCGGCGCCTCGGCCGGTGGCGGAGCAGGAACCACGTGCCCGGGGTGCGACGACGGGCTGAGGGTCCCCGGCCCCGCACGGCGCTGCGGAGCTCCCGGGTTCGCCCCACGCCGCCTCCTGCCCGCTGCCCCCGAACCGCCCCGGGCCGGCGGCAAAGAGCCGCGCTGAACGGAGCGGCGGAACCGTCCCCAGCTCTGCGTGCCCGGCTGGGATCCGCAGCCGAGAGCGACACAACGAGCAGCCCCGGATTTAGCGGCCCGCCGTGTAATCTGGTGCGGCCTGAGCCGCCGCTGACAGCGCTCAGACACCTTCGGGGCTCCTGGCTGAGCTGCCGCCCTTAAACCTCCACCACGTGCCGGCGGCCTCGCCGCGCTGCAGGACGGAACGAGCAGCCCGAGCATCCCGAGCCCCGCAGCTCCGGACCCGGCGCTCTCTGTCCCCATCCGTTATTTCCAAGGGCGCATCTTCCCCTGCAATGGCCAGACCCCAACAGCACCCAGCACCCATCCCAGCAGGGCACAGCACCCAGCACCCATCCCAGCACCCATCCCAGCACCCATCCCAGCACCCAGCACCCATCCCAGCACCCATCCCAGCACCCATCCCAGCACCCAGCACCCATCCCAGCACCCAGCACCCATCCCAGCACACAGCACCCATCCCAGCACACAGCACCCATCCCAGCACACAGCACCCATCCCATCCCAGCACCCATCCCAGCACCCAGCACCCATCCCAGCACCCAGCACCCATCCCAGCACCCATCCCAGCACCCATCCCAGCACCCAGCACCCATCCCAGCACACAGCACCCATCCCAGCACCCATCCCAGTACACAGCACCCATCCCAGCACACTTCGCCCATCCCAGCTGCCCGCTCCCGGCCCCGCACCGCACAATCCCCTCATTGTCCTGCCGCCATCTGTGCCCGCCTGGCGCTGCCTCGCCCCGAGGTGCCCACGGGCAGAGCCCCCCCCCCGGTATCGCCCCGCAGCTCGGCCGTGCGGCCCCGGCCCCGCGTCGCTAATTGCCGGAGGAGGGGGATGGGGGTGGGGAAGGAATTAATTATCTTAATCCCGTCTTTATGGCTGACCCCAGGAAAAGCAGAGCGCGGCCCCCCGGCCCCGGCCCCCATCCCCTGGGGAAGGCGCCGTGCGGCGTCAGCTGGGTCCCTGTCAGAAGGTGCTTAGCGGCGGTGTGGCATTAAGCAGCATGTGATGCACCCGCGCCCAGGTCTGCGCCGCTCGGCTTAGGCTGGAGCCGAGCCAGGGCTCAAGGGGACCCACCAAGGGCGGGAGGGCCCCCAGCCCCCAGCACCGCGAGCGGGGCCCGAGCGGCTCCGCACGGGGCGGCCTCGAAGCCGACAGGAGTCAGACAGTGCCCCGACAGCGGCGCTGCCTCCGGGGAGCGAAAACACAACCCTGCCACCGCCTCCGCCGCCCGCGGGCTTCACCACCAAGAACCCGAGCTCTGCAGACCGGGCACCCGCTGCCTCCCAGCCCAGCGCCGCGCCGGGCTGCTCCAGATCCAGAGCCCCGGGGCTGAACTGCGGGCACTGGGCGCTGTGGATGCAGGAAGCGCCGAGCTGAGGGTGCGGAGCGCTGAGAAACGACGGACGGAGCTTTGCAGCCCCTGCGCTATTTCACCGCCTGCTGCCTGGCGTTACTGGAAAGCAACCGGCTCCCTCAGATGTAAAAACTCTTGTCTTTAAAAATAACTTCTGCTTTCCTTTAATTTTAAATAAATCAATCTGCTCCCGTAAGAGCCGCTGCTCGTTCAGCCATGCACAGACACCAACGGAAAGAGAGAAAGGGAAGGAAGAAAAGCCGGAGCCGGGCTGCTCCGAGACAAAGGGACAGAAATTAAAAGTTCAGCCCTTTAAATGCCGTAGCGCGGCTCCCTCCCCATTGTGCCGCTTGGTGGGCACCGGGGCCCGCCATTGTCTGGCCGGCAGAGGTGGAGCAGACGGACGACGGAAGGGAAACCAGCGTCTTTTCAGCCTCTAAAAAGGAGGCTCTACGTGGCTGTAATTGTGTCCACCGCGGGCTTTTTGTCCCCGCTTCCTCCCCCTCGCCCCTCCCCACGCCGTGGAGGCACGGCCCGGCACAGCCCCCGCCTCCCAGCGACGCGCCAGGACAGGCGGACAGACAGACAGACGGACAGGCGGACAGACCGACCCCACAGCGCCGTGGCCAGCCCTGAGCAGGGCCCACGTTGTCACCGGTCGGGCCTGGAGGCACCGGACCCAGCAAGTGCCCAGCTGCAGGAGAGAGCAGGGAACGGGGACGGAGACCATGGCACTGCCACCTATGGACATGGGGAAACCAAAGGGAACCAAGGGATGAGGGGAGAAGTCAAGGCACAGGGCTGAACGACCCTGCAGGACATCCATCCAGGGGGGTTCTAATGGTACCCAATAACACGCACAGGTACCAGCAGATAAAGACAAGGGCACACTTCTCCTCTCTGTCTGCAAGTCTTCTCTGTCAACCCACAGCCCACAAGCTCTGCTCTTCCCATTCATCTTCCCCAAAACTGGTCCAGCCAGCAGCTCTGCTCACGGATGCACCAAATCACCGCCACCCACTTGGGTTCCTCAGGGCACCAGCAGAGGATGCAGAGGCTGCTGTGGGTTTGGGTGGTGCTGTAAGTGCAGGAGACGTGACCAGAGCTGGGCCGTGTCACCAGCTGGGTGCTTCCATAGAGGTGGTTCATCTCCAGAACGTTCTTACAGTGCTGGCAGTGGCAGCTGCTCCACTACCAAGGTGGCACGGGGGGACGCTAAGAAGCCAACTCCCGAATTAAAAAAAGCTATGGAAGATTAAATCCAGCATCTGGAATTAGCCCCGAAAGCAGATGGCTCAGCATCATGGCACCGAGTGGCTTCCACCAGCCTCCTCCTCACTCACAGCCGCTCTCCATCCACGCTGCCTCCCAGAGCAGCTCACAGTTCACACACTGCCCAGCCAGAGATGGGTGCTGGGCTCACACCAGCTCCGTGCACATGTCCATGCAGAAGGCAATGCCAGCTCCCCGCTGGTTCCTGCCTTGCACAAATGCACTCAGACCAAGAGCAAAGCGCCCTGGCTTTCCAAGGAGCCTTTGACTGCTGCACCAAGCAAACAACCACCTCCACACCAGTAACAGGAGCCCCGTCGTCGTGGTGCCAGCAGCAGCTCTGTCTCCCCGCAGTGATCCAGGGCCCAACCTGCCCCAGCACACGACCGCTGCCACGGGTACCCCTGGGGCTGCCCCGTGCTGCCCGGCTGGGGAGCGTGGCTCCGTCCTGCCTTTGAGGGGCGGCAGTTATGGATTACGGAGCCTTAAATGTCAGACGACCAGGCGCTCCCTCGAAATCCACTTATCTCCTCTGCCACTTGGAAGGGCCAGAGCAGG
Organism: Coturnix japonica; assembly: GCF_054131305.1. Lineage (NCBI taxonomy): Eukaryota > Metazoa > Chordata > Aves > Galliformes > Phasianidae > Coturnix > Coturnix japonica. The sequence goes on along the minus strand of NC_140680.1, from coordinate 14,141,726 downwards.
GCGGTTATGGAGATAACGCGATTTGAAACGTCCACCCGAGTGTTCCAGGGCTCCATTTGCCCTGTGGACAACTCCGGGCGGCTCCTCCCCCTCCTCTGTTGGCGCAGCTGCTGCCCGGGGACGCAGTGAAGGCGAGCGCGACCACGGCCGGCCCCACAGCCCGGGGACAGCGGGGGCTGGCAGCGTCACCTCCCCCGGCGCGCTCCCCGCGTGGCTCATCCATCGCCCCGTGCCAAAGCTGCGCCGTTCACTGCCCAAATCCGAAAACGACTGTAACTAAAACCTACCAGATTGAGACTCGGGAAGGGCCCCCCCCGCCTCCCCCACCTCCCTCCAAATGGGATTGAACAGATCTGTGTTTGCAAGAGCCGATCTCGCAGCCAAGCAGCATCTGACATTCACGCGCCATGGCACGGCTCTGCTGGGGAGCGCTTCCATGGTCGCCCACTCCTCAGCGCCGCTCCCCACCCGCGGCCACAGGAGGAGCCACAGCTCTGAGCTCAGAAACCCACCGAGTCCCACATAATGCTACGAGGTGCTGCGAACCCCCAGCCAGCCAGCAACCACCCCGCAGGGACAGGAGACGGGGCCTCAGTCCAGCAAAACCACCTTCCCCTGAAAAGCCCCCGGACCCTCCTGGAGAGAAACCTCCAGCACGGCCCCATCGGGCTGCCAGAGGAGGTGACCGATGGCATTTGGGGCTGCAGCACTCGGGGGCTGGGCTGACCGACCCCGCAGGAAGGACACTGGGCACATTTACTGCCCGCTGGGCACTGGCACATCCCAGCAAACAGAAGACACCAAGCCCACGGCTGAAGAACCCCAGGGCAAGAGCGCGGCACCACAGCAGGCACTGCTACCCGAGCACTGTGCACAGCAAGGGTGTCCAAGCAGAACTGGCAGTGTCTCAAAGGAAGGGACTTGGACCCTTCGTGTGGGAGGGGACACAAGCGAACCAAAGGAGGTTTGGCAGACATGCAGCCCTCCCATGTGCCAGCAGCACTGCTGGGACCCCCACCAAGCTGCCCCATGTGGCCCCAGCAGGAGCACTGAGCACTGCAGAGGGACCCCTGCCCAGGGAGACCCCCGCAGCCCTGAGCCATGTGAATCACCATGGTTAACAGATGGGCCGATTAAAGCATAAAATTACATGGGGTATAACTGATAACCGGGCCACAGAGAGACTGATCAGCAGCAGCAAAGCTTCTAGAAGTTAATTAAAAACAAAGTTGTAGGCACAACAACCCGGGAGTATTTGTTGGTGAAGAGTCCCAGACCAACCAGCACGACCTCCCTGAGCAGCCCCAGCAACCTGCACCACATCCCCCTGTAATCCCATGGGGGCACAGCACACACCAAGGGATGCTCAGGACTCTGCATCCTGCTGCCCAGAGCTGCACAACTGCCCAAACACAAGGACCCAGCCTGAAGGAGCCACAACAGGATGGGAGCAGCAAGGGTGTGGACCAGCCGGTCACCCTCTGCAGGCTGATGAGACGTTGGCGTATGAGGGGATCTGGGAGCATCTCAGCTGCCCACACCAAAACCGACAGCAGCGACACGTGCCATCACCCCAAAGGCAGCCCTGTGCAGCACACATGGGCTGCTGAACGACTCCTTGTAGCACCAGGAAGGCGGCTGCGCCGTCGGGAAGCAGCCGGGGTCCACAAATGGCAGCTATTGACAGATGTCTAATAGGACGCAGAATAATCCCGTCTTCCTCTGGGAGGATTCGGGTCGCCCTTGCCCTCACTGGGGGCTTATCCATTGTCTGGATCTGCTTGTGGTTGTTATTTTTGGTCAGCACCATGTTTCACTTGGCCGTGCTTGCATAAGGAACATAGGAAGAAGAAGGAGAAAGAAGAGGAAGGCTGATGGCCGGGGTGGGTGGGCACAGCGCTGCTCTGTGCCACAGAATCCACAGCCCCAGCTCAGCACAGGAGCCGTCCTGAGCCTCCGGGGTCTGCACCCAGACCCCCAGCCAGGCACAGTGGGACTCAGGGGGGGCCAGGGGAGCACAGGAGCTCCCAGGACGTAGGAATTAGCTGCACCCCAAGACTCAGCGCTTCTCAGCACCTACCCCACTGCCTGGGCAGCGACTCACAGCACAGCCCTGCTCGCCAGGAAGGCACAGCGCTCCTCCTTTGTGCCTGGGCTCGCTTTCTGCCACACGTTCTGCCTGCAAAGCACTAAGACAATGAAAGGCTCCCTCCCCGCTCAGTGGGCTCTCACTCCTCCCGCCCCGCTTCCTGCAAGAGATCGAGGGCACGCTGCACAAAACCGACTCTCCCGAGCCTTCCCTGCGCTCAGTGCCACTTGTCATTCAAGCAACCCCGTGGCCTTTAAGCTGCCAAGGTACCAGAGCTGCTCCGGAATCGGAGTTAGCTCAGCTTCTGCCCTGGAGCAAGGAATCTGAAACACTGCCACTGGAAACGAAACAGAGCATCCATCATTTTTCTTGCCAGGAATATATCCAGCCTAAAAAGAAATACTGCCTGCTAAACAGCCAGCAACAAAAGCCCTCGGTTTCACCAGCAAAGCAAAGCCCAACATCTCGCCTATCGGTCATTTCCACGCAGCTCCTGATTGCCTGCCCTTATAAACCACCCGAACCAAAATGAGCAGCAAAGTGAGGGCTGGGGGGGGGAGCTGCAGGAGGAGGGCAATGGGATGGGGGGAACGGCAGGTCCCAGCCGGGATGCTCCAACACGAACTCGGCAGCTGGGAAGGAAGGGTGCAGGCGGCACAGCCAGGGATGGAGGGGACCAGAGCTGCCTGGCTGAGGCTGCAGCACCCATCAATGCCGGTGCGGCCGCTCCCTCCAATGAGCCCCACTGCAGGGGCAGCCCCCAAAGTCCCCACGCCCGGCTCACCAGCCACCCCTGGCCAGCAGCTGTCACCCTGCACTCCATGTCCCCTCCCGGGGAAAGGAGCCTTGCGTTCCCAGCCAGGCCCAGCCCCCAGCACAGGCACGCCAACCTAAATATCTGCAAGAGGCTCTCCCCTCCATGGGAACAGCCACTATACGCAGAGTTCACATGCCCCAGCAATGCCTGATTAAACTCCCAAACTCCCAGGGAATACCCCTGAGGCTGTCTGAAGATAAGCTAGAAACGAGACCGCTCTCAGGAAACGCAGCAACTGGGAACGAGCAATCACATTTTTTAAATCTACAATACAGATCAAACCCGGGCGGGCAGCAGGCGGCCGCTCGAGCTCAGCATCCCCTGTGCCAGCTGTGTGCTCACAGGGTGCCCAGTGCTGGGGCGATGCAGGATGGAGAGACCAGGCAGGAACCTCAGGGCCCCAAACTGAGTAAAGCAACTGCTGCGTCCCCACTGCCACCAGCACAGCCCCAAAGCGGCCACAGTGTCAGCCTGGGGTCAGTGAAGGCACAGCAGCACAGCATGTGACACCATGGGTGAGCTGGAGCATCACAGGAGAAGCAGCGAGGAGATGACAGCTAGGTAAGGTTGCCCAAGGGCCTCCTCCCTTTATACCTGCTGCACACCATAGAGCATCCAGCTTCTTGTTTCCCACGGAGCAGAGCCACAAAGAGCCACAAAGCTTCCTCACCACAACTGCAAACTGCAATCAATGGCACTGAGACCCCCCAGCGTGAGAGAGAGCAGCCAGGAGCTGCCTGCTGCTGGGAACAGCCATGGGAGAAGGGGAGACATCGCAGCCATGACAACAGTGGGGGCTGAGGGAGACTCGTTCAGGACTCCCATTGCTCCATCCATCCATCCTGCAAGCACCAGGAGCACCATGGCACACAGAGCAGAGGTAAACCTGCACCACCAGCACACCATGCTCTGCCATGGGGAACACTGAGCTCCACCAGCTTGTACTGCTGAGCAGTGCATGGAATGAGCCCCCCATCAAGCTCCTTGCTGGAGGGGTGTCCACCAGCTCCCCTGGTGCCTGACACTTAATGAAGCCGAGACCAAAGGTTTCTCCTTCCATTCGAGCTTCCCAGGACAGGATGGAAAAACAGCAGTCCTAAGCAAGAGGATGGGAAGAGTCATTGGGAAACACCTCCCACAGTGCCCCTGGATATACTGGAACAACAGCAAGAGGCTCCACCAAGGAACCCCAGTGTCCATCTTTGATCAGATCATGAGTTAGCTCTAGGGCTAGGTAGAGTTTCACTGGGATCTCACACACTGCCTCATCAAGAAGTGCAGGAGCTCACTATGAGAGCCTTTGTGCAGGACGCTGGGCATGAGCAGCAGAAGGCACGTTTCCATTGCAGGCCTTCACAAAGACCCATGCTGCTTTCTTTCCTCCTTCACTCATTTCCAACACACTGGACATCCAGGTGAAGGACAGGTAACGGTCCCAGTGCAGCAGGCAGCCCCATGCTGGGATGTGGGGCTGGGGGCTCAGGCTGTTTCTGGTGGAGCGGTGCAAGTCCCCAGCACAGCCCCCCGAGGTGCAGGGCTCACTGAGCTCTTAATGGGCTTATGGGGCTGCTGGGCTGCCTGGCTCCCCCAGCACAGGGCTGGGCCTTAAAGGTGCCGCTGGGGGCAAGTCACAGTGTGGCCACGCGCTGCCCACCCAGCACCAACGGCCCTGAGTGCTCAGCCTACACCAAGCCCTACCCTGGCCCTGAGCAGCCCCACACAGCCCCGAGCACAAGGGCAGGCATCTCCCCCACCAGCTGCCAAGGCACTAATCCCCACGGACACAGCTCCTGCTCTGGCCCCAAGCAGCACTGGCCTTGTCCCTGCTGTCCCCGTCCCCTCTCCTGGCCCTGCTGTCCCCAGGCAGGGTTGGGGTTCTCCATGGGAAGCCGTGACGAGCAACCCCAAAACACCGACCCGCTCCTCCAGCACAGCCCCATGTCGTCCTGCTGCTCTCAATGGTGACAGCTCTCCTTCATGCTTTAACAGATTTCAGGGACTTGGACTCCCTCACGGAGATTTGTGCCCGTGGGTATTTTCAGAGGGGAAACACACATGTAAAGAAATAAACCAACAAAACCTGGGCAGGCGGCAGAGCTCCTGCCATTTCCATATCAGCTGCTGTACATGCACACGGCGTGGAAAAACCCGTCGGAAATTTCTGTTAGAAATAAAGGGAGAACCAAGAGAACACAGTGCTGGCTGGACACAGCATGCCAGGAGGGGCTGACAGAGCTGTTACGGTCTATTGGGCCAATAATCCACAAACTAAGACGGATTTATTGTACATGGCAGATCGTAACGGCTCCAAAGAAACCAGCGCTGTCTCCTGTGCTTCAAATTCACTTTCTTTGGAAAAAAGGGCCAAAATATGGCTTTACAAGATAAGATGCGAGGTTGTACCATTCTGTGACAGACAGAAGCCTGGGCAAACACGTATATGTTGATATATGTATATAAATAAATAAGGTATCCGCTCCTCCAAAGCCAGCAGTGCTGCATTACTGGCTTGGCGCTCGGTCGCTACCGCTGGATTACCAGTCTAGGTTTCACCTCTGCTAGCAAGCGGGATTTGCAAGGGCATTGTTTCCACCACAATATTAGCACCGAGCACACAGGAAGATAACGAGAGCGCTGGGCTCCATGGGATGGGGGCACGCAGGGCTGGGGGCCCTCGGGAGGAAGAAGGCGCGAGCCCCCAGCACTGGGGCCGTGTCAGGGCACACTGCTGAGCGCAGGCTGGGGCCGTGCAAGAAATGATGCTGGTAATGAACGCCAGAGGCTGTGCCATCTTCTGCAGCTCTGCTCCTGGGCACCTGCGTGGTCCTGCAGAGCAGCCCGAGCTGCACGGAGGAGTGGGGTGAGACCGAGCCTGCAGTAATTGCGGCGTCTGTTCAAATCACTCCAACGCTGGAAATCACGCTGGGCCCGGATGAAAGCTTACAGTGCGGATGATCATATCAGACTGGGATAAAAGAGGATAAGCTAACAGGTTTAGTGCACAGCTTGTCTGAGTTGGTGCTGCCGCAGAGGGAGGAGAGGAGGCTCCCGCTGACCCAGGGCCCCGGCGCATTGCCTGGCACAAAGCACTGCCTGGTCCTGGTGCTGCAGCAGCACCCAGCCAGCAGCCCTCAGTGGGGCAGCACCTGGGGGTGGGCACCGCATCAGTGGGGCAGCTGATGCCACGTGCTCTCTCAGCAATGTGCACCGTGCCATCCACCCCAGCCCTGAGCAGGGCTATGAGCCACTGCCAGCCCCCACAGCCCCAGGTCCCCAGCACCTGAGCTGCACTCAGTGCTCCGAGCGGCGCTGCCACGGGGGTACATTGAGATGGCACCAGCTCCCTGTGCCAGCACAGTGGGCAAAGATGGGCCGGGGGGTGATGAGCTCTGGGGCAGGGATGGGGAGCAGGGATGTGGGGGTTGGCCACCAGGGCAGGGAGGGAGGGAAGGCGGGGGCTCCGACTGCTTCCCGCGCCGCAGAGGGAGTTTAGCCGAGTAATTAGAGCAGGAGGCTGTGAGTCAGCAAACGATGCGTAACCTCGCCGATGTTGACAATGAGGCAAAAGATGGCAGTTTCGACTGAGAGCTCCCGATGAAAGGGCATATTTATATATGCAAGAATCAGAAACTCCGAACAATCGCACGGCTGGTGACCCGCTCTGCAAAACACGCTACTCTACAATGACTGTCCAGCTGCCAAATATTTGACGGCTTTAAAAATAATTGGAAATAGAGACGTGTCTGCAGCCTAAACCTAAAGGACCAGGGGAGCGGGAGGAGGGACCAGGCGGGCCTCAAAAACAGAACGACAGACGTTGGGAAGGCGCCCGCCAGCCTCTTCTCCAGCATCCAAGGCCGCAGCCAGCCGGAGAGCGCCGGGCTCGGGGCTGACCTTGACAACACCACACTGCACATGGCCCAGAGAGAAGAGCCACCACTGAGACCCTCCTCACACAACTGCCAGGCTGCTGGATTTATACCGAGGCGAGCGCCGGCCTGGAAGCAAATCCCGGCTGCAGCCATGGCCTCGTCCCTCCCGGGGCCGCAGTCGGAGGCAGCAGCGCAGGTAGGGAACGCTCCTCCCCCACGGTGCAGCAGCCCTGACGAGGAGAGTTTAATTAACCCTGGAAAGCAATCGTTAACCATCCAGCGCGGAGAATCGATGCGGAAGGGGCAGCTCGCTTCGGAGGGACCATCTGCTTCGGTGCTTTGGGGAGGGTGCGCCCACCACCCACCTGCCCACAACTCCCCGCGCCCCATGGAGCCCCACGGTGCCCCACAGCTCCACGGCCGGGCTGTGTGTGAGCGGGCAGCAGAGCCAGCTGTGCTGCAGGCAGCAGCCCCAGGCACCCAGCAGCCCCGCGCTGCCCCTCGCCTCGCTAATCTCTCTTCCCGTAAAGCCCCAGGTCTCCGTGCCACGTGATTTCCTATCAGCCACAGCCCTTGTTCCAAATACCACCTCTCCGGCTGCTGCGCGGCCCCACAGCTCCAGTGCAGGAGAAGCCCCACGGCTGCCGTGCCCCACACCGACACGCTGGGGATGTGGGGTGAGCCGGGAGCCCAGGCACCAACCTGGGAAACACCTTCCCCATAGAAGGTGTCCAGGCACCAAGGATGGGGGATGCTGCAGCTCCCCACCACAAGGACACCCTGAGTCAAACCCTACCTGAAACAGGCGGGGGTGTCACAGGGATTTGCTTAAATCATCAATCTGTCTTTAGAGGGCTGGTATTTTTTTGCTGATAAAATCGCAGCCTCTTCCTCCTACCATCCTTGGAGGCATTTCTTCCCCAGCCCAAGCACAGCGGGCGCAGCTGGGCAGGGACAGGAACCCCGGAGCTGTACAAGCCCAGCAGCCCAGCAGCACTGTGTCAGGAGCAGGGCAGGGAGCCGCAGCGCTGCACACATCCTGGCCAAGCCATGGTCATGCTGCATCCCCAGCACAGGGATGTGCAGAGCTGCTGGCACTGGGGCATGGGATGCTTGATTGCATCACAAATACAACAGATCCACTCGGATACCAGTCACAATCATGGTCTCCACGCAGGCAGAGCACAACATCCAGGGGTCTGGGCCAGCATCTCCCACCCCAGCACCCCTCCAACCCACCCTCAGCACACCCTGCAGGGACGCAGCACAGTGCAGACCCACAGGTGGGCACAGACCCACAGATCCCCAGCAGGCGGGGATGGCACAGCACAGCCCTGCAGCAGGAAGTCCTGCCCCTGTCCTCACACTCCCTGGGGGCAGCAGGGCTCTCAGCCGCTCCGCTCCCACGAGCTGCCATGGGAAGCAGGGTGGCAGATGGGCCCTGGGACAGCACTGCCCTGTGGGACTGGAGGCGACTCGCACTGAGCTCGTGCCCCCGCTGCCACCCAGCCAGCAACGCTCGTCCCTGATGCCGCTCACATTGCAGGCCGTCCCTGTGCCAGCCCGATGACACGGCTGCAGGAGGTGACTCTCAGAGGGGAAATGGCTGCGCTTCACCCCTCCAACTTTCCACTCACTACAGCAACGCCTGTTCCGCTCCCAGCTGCCGGGAGAACGGCTCTGGGCAGGGCACAGCCCTGGGGAAGGGGGGACCCTGTGCTCCCCACACTGACTGCAGCAGCACAACCAGCACCACGGGCTGGCACCCAGGAATGTACCCAGAGCACCAACACACCTGGTTGGCACTGGTGGGAAGCAGCGGCCCTGGAAGCTCACAGACCCCCCACCCAGGGGCATCTCTGCACCTCAGGGAGCACCAAGGTGCACCCAACCAGGCACACACAGACATGGGGTTTCTGAGCCCTGCACAGTGCTCACACCACCACGTGCATCCCACCTCCCTTGGCACAGGAGCTCAGCTGCAGTGGGACAGTGGGTCTGCTCCCCAGCTCCCACAGGAGTTCTGGCAGCTGCAGAGCACCCTCCTGCTTTCTGCAAAGCAGGGCCACGACGCACAGCCCATATGCAGGGGTGAAGGCTGCCAGGATGTGCAGAGCCCTGCTTGCCTCCCAGAGCACACCACAAACGTGGGAGATGGGCCCCAGCTCCAGGAATCCCCTCAGCCCTGAGCCAGAAACACAAACATCTGATGGGAGAAGGGAGCAGGGTGAGGATTCACCAGGGACCCCGCCTGGCCCTCATGCTGCTCCAGCAACGGCTTGGAGCCACCCCTGCTTCCCATCCTGCACCAGAGAACCCCTCCAGCCCCCCAAGAAGGGATACCCCAGTGTCCTCCCACAGATTCCCGGCATCTCAGAGCCCCTATCGAGGCCCTGTGCCTGCAGCACAGTGGGACACGGCTTCATCTGACGGATGCTCAGCACGCAGCTGAGATCCCAGGTCCCAGCTAATCCCGGAGCTCTGCAGGGAGCCCCAGGCCCATCTGCAGGGTGAGGGTTGGGGCACAGGGAGCCTGACGCACGGGAGGGCTGTGGCCGGGAGGGGGGGGTGATCTGCTCCCACCTCCTCAGCTGCTCCAAGTGTTTTCCAGCCTTCCCTGTCGAGTTTACGTCCTTTCAGATTAGCTGCCGCAGCCACGGCCTCGCAGCGAGTGTCAGGAGCTGCCAGCATTCGGCTGCTTGCAATTACCGGCACTCGGCACCGGGACAGCAGCCCAGATGCTTCCACCCGCAGGAGCCCCCAGCACCCACCCCTGGGGCTCCCGGCACCCCAGGACATACAGCCCCCACCACCACCTCCCCCCCTCCCCTCCTGCCACAGCCACCCCTCGGTCAGCTGCCTGCGAATCCATGTACGTTCATCTTCACGGTGCATCAGCACAAGGAAAAAGCAGCTTTTTTTTACAGCCTTAATCTCTACCTGGGGTCACATTCACTTAATCCTCCCCGATCCCCCCACGCCTTCACAAATAAAAGGGTCCATCCTGGCCGGGCTGTGTGCCCCGGGGAGGTGCGGGCACAGAGCAGGGGAGCAGCGACTTCCACCCACCAACTGCACCCACCGAAGCGCTGCATCGCATCCAAGGTGACTCCTCTTTTCCCATTCAGATGGATAATGAGCGCTTTTAAAGGCTCTTTATTTAAGGAAACAAAACCTGATGGTGAGGAGGGAAGCACACAGCAGCGTTAGGCGGATCTGGACACACCGATGGATGGAGGCAAACCTCCAGCTCTCATCCTGACCCCTGGGAGCTCAGACAGCGGGAGGAAGGATGACAATCAGCCTCGTGGGAAGGGAGGACCCCAGGGAAGGACAGCGGCCAACTGAACCCTGCAATCAGCCTGAGGCACCTCCAGCACAGCCCAGCCCTGGGGGCAGCACAGCCCAGCACAGCCCGGCCCCTGCTCGGCCCCTTCCTCCATCACGCCCCTGCTAAAGGCCAGGCCCAAACATTGCTCGGCTGCTCTCTTTGCAAAGTATTTCGACACCTACGTGATAAAACAAACTCATCAATAGAAACGCCCTGACGGCTGGCTTTCCCCTTCCTTCCTTCCTCCTCCGCACGCATACCCAGCTGCTCGCTTTGGAAGCGTCCATGTGCGAGCACACAGCTTCTCCTGAGCCAAACGGCGTCAGGCTGGCACGGCGCAGTGCTGCAGGCAGAGGGAGGGGGCTCTGGGGCCGGGCAGCAGCCAGGTGCCACCCAGCCATGGGGACAGAGCTGAGCTGGGGATGGAGGGGTCAGCAGGGCTGCGTCCTGTGCCCACCGTGTGCCGGCAGCTGCAGCGCAGCACGACCCTCTGCCTCACTTTCCCCACACACACCTCCCCATCCTCAGCCCTGGGGCTCAGTCCCTCCACCCTCACTGCAAATCTCCCCCCGCCCCAGGCAGCAGCGGGTGCCCCCCAGCCAATGTGCCCCACAACAACTCGCTGTGGCAGCGCAGCCCCCCCGGTGGTGCAGCAGCACACACTCGGCCGGCACCTTGCTGGGATTTGCAGGCTGTCCTGATGCATTACAGCGTGGATGCCTCGCGTTGGCTCCCGGCCCCCCGTCACACCAGTCCCCCCCCCATCCAGCTCTGCAGCTGTCCTGGGGCCGCAGCTCCCACGGGCAGAGGGATGCGAGGCTGTTCCCAAAACCTCCCCCTCCTCATCTCCCGCCTCGATTTTCCTGCCCTGGCTTTAAATAGCAACTTCAGCTGAGCCGGAGCGCTGACAGACTCCCACTGCCTTCTCCTGCAGCGCAGCGCGATGCAGCACCTCCCCATGCAGCCCCCACCCGGCACTGGGCCCCACCATGCTGCCAGGAGCTGTGCCCCCTGCCCCCATGTTCCCTGCCCCTGTTCCCTGCCCCCCTCCTGGCCGCCAGGGGTGAGAAATGACGTCATGAACAGCTCTGTAGGGTCAGTGTCCATACAGGTGCAGAGCTGAGCGGGGCACCTGGCAGAGCTGGACCCCATGGGATCTTCACAGCCTGCACCCCGTGCCCACCCACATCAGCCCTTGTCGCCCCCATCCCCCAGCAAGGGACACCGCTGTCCCCAGTTCTGGGCCCCACCGGTGGCACCACAGAGCCCGTGGGAGCCCCCTCCCCATAGCACCTATCAGCCATCCCCACCCCATAGCTCACACCACGCCGTGCCCTGCGCTGTGCCCACAGCACGGGATGCTTGTGGGAGGGGGAACGGGAGCGGAGGGCTGGGGAGGAGTGTGAAGGAACCAGCGCCTCCTGCGTGCTCTGTCCGGAGCCAGAGAACGAGGCCATATTTGAAATGCTTCGCATACCTCCGGCCATCAGATTAGCGAGATGAAGAAGGTAAAGCAGAGGGCAAGGCGAGCACTCCTGGGGCCGGCCATGCTCGGCCATGCTCACAGGGTATGGAAATGGGGGAAACGTCCCAGCAGTGGCACATGGGGAGCCAGGCACGGCACAGGGACAGCAGGGACAGCACTGGTGCGGGGGGACACCACAGTGCCAGGCACTGACCGCGGCCCGGAGCTCAGGGATGGTACCACGCCAAGCTGCACACAGCATCAGAGGGCGCAGCTCCATCACCGTGGACCTAAAGCTTCATCTGAGCACAGCACCACAGGAGCCCCACGCGCCATCCCAGCACCAACAGTTCTCGAGCATCTCAGCCCCAGACAGAGACACGGGGATACATGGAACAGCCTGTGGGGCAGCCAGCCCTGGGGCCAGGGCCATGAACAGAGAGCAGCCACACCGCCAACATGGCATCACACAGAGGCACGGCCGGGAGGTGCCCAAGTGGAAAGCTCTGAGCTCAGGGCTGGACTGCAGACAGCTCTTCTCATGAAGCCGGATGGAAAACAAGGCACAAAGGCCTGAGGGCAGGTCTAGCAAAATACATGAGAAATGGTGACCCCAGGACTCGCTGGACACCAAGAGACCACCTGGGGTCAGAATGGATGGAGCTGCTCGGACACAGATTAAGGCTCTTGAAAGGAAGACTGTGGGAGATGGATACTGCCCAGACATCTCTACAAAGAGCTGGAGTGGAGACAAGAACTCAAGGCAGGATTGCAAAGGCAAAATTTAACCATCCATCACACCACACTCCCAGGCAGGGCCAGAGCTGCCCCGACACAGCTGCCAAGTGCCAGAACATCAAGCAGTGCCGTGGGACAGCAGCAGGCGCAGGGGGTGAGCACCCCAACACATGCACTGAGGCACACACCTGCACCCTGCCCTGGACCATGCCCAGGACACAGCCGGCACCAAGCTGACACCAGAGCTGAATGGATCCAGCTGAATGGGTCCCACCGTGCTCAGCAGCATGGAGAGCAGCACAGCACAGCACAGCACAGCACAGCACAGCACAGCACAGCACAGCACTGCCCAGGACAGCACCTCCCTATGGGTCCAGCTCCTCCCCCACCACTGAGTGGTGACATCGTACAGCACAGTGCCCACGGACACCCACACTGAGCTGCCTGGGGAACCACATCACACCGTCAGAGAGGGACGGAGCCACAACCCAATGCCTGTCACTGTCCTCACCTCTCTGAGCTGCGGCACTAAGAGCATCGTGCTTGGACAGGCAGCACACAGCACTACACCTCTGTGCCATCAGCTGCAGGGACGAGGCCAACACGAAACCCCACAGCTGGACCAGCTCACACAGCACCGTGCTATGGAGGCCACAGTTCTGCATTCTGTCAGCGCTAAGGATGCCCAGGCTCAGGACATGGGAGACCCCCTGGTACATGCAACACCACCTGAGCAACAGGAAACAGAGTCACATTCCCAGATCCCACAGCAGGAGCACAGACCAAGTGCCAAGCCTCAGCACACAGATCCAGCAGGGCCATTATCTCACTCCCTTTCCCACCTCACAACTTTCCCTGCCTGGGTGCCCCATAAAGGCTGCTCCCCCCCCAGCACCCAGCCCCGAGGCTCCAGCAGCACCTGGCTGGGGCAGCAGGATGGGGGGCTGCCAGGAGGCCACCAACCCCTGGGGGTGGCACATCGCCCTGCACCCACCAGCAGCAGCTCCACGGCCGGAGACGCCAGTGTGGCACCCAGGGCAGTGACAGCCCCGCAGAGCAGCGGGCACCCAGGGCAGCAGGACGGCCCTTGTTCCACCTCTAGAAAAACCAGTGACCTTAAAAATCCTTTTATTCATCTAATAACAGGCTGCCACCTGCACACGGTGACAACTGCCATCCCGGGCTGCGCAGTGCCCTCCACCTGCTTCCAAGGCACAGGGAAAGGCGAGCTGGGACAGAACCACCCCAGCACAGCCCTGCAGCACAGCACAGCCCTGCAGCACCCCAAAGGGAGGGGGCAGAGGGCAAGGCAAGAGCACTGGTGCCACGAGTGCAGCGACACGGGCGGACCCATAGGTGCCCTTCACCCCCACCTGCAGACACCCGACGCTCCCCCATCACCACTGGGGTCACAACTCGCCCTCGGCCACCCACATGGGTCACCCCGTGCTCTCCAAGGCCCCACTCCTGACCTCTTCCCCCCTGGCCCCACAGCCCCCCATCGCACCTCCCCACCCACCGACCCGTGCCCACAGGTGCTGAGGCTGCCAGCCAGGACCCCCCTCAGCCGGGGCCACGAGGAGCCCCTGAGCGGCCCCTGAGCTCCCAGGAGTCAAAGTTGAGTCAGGGGAAAAGGAAAGGAAAAAAAAAAAAGAAAAACCTTTTGAGTGCAATATTTTAGTTGAGCAACAGAGCATGAGTAAAGGACGGAGGCTTTTCGTGGTCTGGTGAGTCTAAGCTATGAGCTGAAAGTTTAACTATTAATACTCTTAATCAAGAGGTTGCTCCTACAGCCGGGGTTTGGGAAAACAAACGCACCATCGGGGCAGGAGTGGAGGAATCTGCTGGGAGATGGGGCCGGGCAGCCCCGCACCGCCCCACCGCAAAGCTGCCGGCACGACGTGGGGCTGCGTCCGGCCCGGCCGTGGGACCGCGGCTGGCAGGGACCGGGACGGGGCGGTGTGAGCAGCACGTGGGGCCGAGCGGGACGGAGCCGCACACGGGGGAGAGGAGACAACCCCGGGGAGGGGCCGTGCCAGGGGGACCCGGCATCCCCACGGCCGGACATCGGAGCGCGGCGCCCCGCAGTGCCTGGCCGCAGCCTGGGGCCGCCCACGGGTGCTGAGCCCGCGCAGGCTCCCGCAGCTCCTCTGCACCCCCCCCCCCCCCATCCCGTCATGGGACCGAACGTGGGAGCACGGCGCCCACCGACCCGCTCCGCAGGCTCCGACCCCCCCGGGCAGCACCGCGCTCCCCGCATCCCCGCCACGACCCCCCCCCCAGCACAGCCCGGCTCGGCGCCCCGCACGCCCCCAGCGTTTCCCACGCGACGCTGCTCACGGAGCCGCGGGGCGCGACACCCCCCGCCCCAACGCCCGGCGCGGAGCCCCCCACGCGCAGCGCCGCGTTCCCGTCCTCCCGCTGCACGACGGCCCCGCCGCCCTGTGCCGCCGTGGGGGGCCGGGACGCAGCTCTGCGCGCGGCGGGGCCTTTGTTACTTTGCTTTTGTTGTCACCCGCTGGCGCGGCCCCCACGGCCGCTGCGGGGTCAGGGCACGGCGGTGGCGGGGCGGGGGGTGGGGGTGGGGGTGGCAGGGGGCCGGGAGCCCCGGCAGCGCCGCCACGGCCCGCGGGGACACGGTGCCGCACAGCAGCCGCGGGACGGCTCCGGGTTTGGGTCCCCGCTGCGCGTTGCGCCTGTCCACGGGCCGCGGGGTCACAGCGCTGGACAAAGCCGGTACGAGGGGCACGGCACGGCTCGGCACGGCACGGCACAACACGGCACGGCACAGCACAACACGGCACGGCACGGCACAGCACAACACGGCACGGCACGGCACAGCTCGGCACAACACGGCACGGCACGGCACGGCACGGCACAACACGGCACGGCACAACACGGCACGGCACGGCACAACACGGCACGGCACGGCACGGCACAACACGGCACAACACGGCACAACACAACACGGCACAACACGGCTCGGCTCGGCCGCTACCAGCAGCGCAGCTCCCGGCCCGGCGGGCGGCTCCCGGGGCGCGAGGCCACGCACGTGGGAGCCGTGGGGGGGGTGGGGGACACGGCACGGCTCCGAGCACCGCGCGGCCGCCGCCGGGAGCAGCTTTGTTGGTGCGCGGGACGCGGAGCTGCCCCCTGCCCCCACGGCACCATCCATCACCGCCGCGCAATGACCCCCGGCCTGCGGGGCCCCGCGGGAAGGAGCGCAGCGCCGGAGCCGGATGAGATGAGACGGAAAAGAGCGGCGAGAAAATACAAACGGGGGGGGCAAAAAAAAACCAACAACCCGACGAAACCCGGCGGGGCCGCGGTCTGCGGAGCTCCGAGCGGGGACCGCGGCGCTCGGTCATCACCCGCCGCACCGACCGCGCTCGGCTCCGCCGTCATCCCCGGCGCCGCCCGCCCCGCCGCTCCGCTCCCTCCCTCCCCTCGCGCCCGTCGCGGGGCCGGCGGCGGAGCGGAAGAAAAATAATAATGATGTTAACGGAGGGATTTACTTCGGGAGAGGGAAGAACCCGACACGCCAAAAAAGCGACGAAACGACAAACCCCCAAAGTTCGGGACTTGTTACGCACGGCTCCGCCGCGCCGCTCCCACGTCCCCCCCGCTGCCGTCGCCGCCGGAAAACGCGCACCGCCCCCGGCCGAACCCGGCACCGAGCGCCGAGCTCCCCCCGCCCCCCGGCCGCGCTGCCCTCCCCGCCCCCGAGAAGGGTCCCCGCGGGTGGCGGCGCTGCACCCCCCCCCCCCCCCCGCCCCCTCCCGCCCGGCGCCGCACAACCTTCCCCCCCCCGCCTCCCCCCCGTGCTCGGCGCTAGCGGGCGCCCCGCTGCCCGCCGCCCCCGCGCCCCGGCCGCCACCATTGTCACCCGGGAAACGGCGGCGGGCACCGAGAGGCGGCGGCCGCGGGGAGCGGGGAGCGGAGCTGGGTGCGGGCGCTGATCCCCCCCGGCCCCGCACCGCACCGCGCATCCCGCCGCCAAACTTTGCTCGCCGCGTATCGGAGCGGAGCGGCACCGCCGGGCGGAGCGCAGCGCGGAGCGGAGCGGAGCAGAGCACGGCACGGCACGGCACGGCACGGCACGGCACGGCACGGCACGGCACAGTACAGCACAGCACAGCAGAGCGGAGCGGATCAGAGCCGCCCCCGGCCCAACGCCCCCCGCCAAACTTTTTCCCGACACTTTTCCCCCAACTCCGCCCGCCGGGGCAGCCCCGCGGTACCGGCACCCACCGACGGGCCGGGCCGGGCCGGGGTCGGGAGGGAAGGGGGGGGGGGGTGGGGAGGGCGGGCGGGGAACGGAGCCGCTCCGCGCCGCGCACCGAGCCCGGGGACCGCGGGCGGCCGAACGGGGCCGGGTTCGGCACCTGCCCGCAGCGCGGAGCGGGCCCCGCCGGGAGCGGAGCCGAGCCGGGCGCGGTGCCTCGCCGCCGCCGCACACCCACCTCCACATCGCTGCTCGCTCTGGGAGTGCACAGCCCCCGAATCGCTGCACGGCGCTGCATCGGCCGCTGCCCGCGGCTGCCGGCAAAACCCGGACCGGACCGGACCGCCCCGCGCCGCGCCGCGCCGAGAGCCGCGCGCGCCCCCCGCCGCCCGCCCCGCTCCGTGTGACCGAACCGCGTCCCCGCCGGGTGCGGCCGCGCCGTGTCCCCGCTGTCCGCGCGTGTCCGCGCCGCGAGAGCCGCCCCCTCCTCGCCCCCACGGGCGTCCCTCCCTCCCGTTGGCTCCCCGCGGCCCCCACTGTCCCTTTGGCCGCCGTTCGGTGCCACGGCGCCGCGCCCCCACGAGTGTCACCTCGGCGCGTCCCCCCGTGTCCCGCCGCTCCCGTCGGGAATCGCAGCCGGGAACCCCCGTGTCCTTCCGTCCCCCGTGGGGTGTCGCTGCGCTGCGCCCCCACCCCACGTCACACCCACCCCAGGGCCGTCCCTGCCCAGTGACCCCGCCGTGTCCTCTCCCCCCCTGTGGGCTGTTACTGTTCTCTGCCCCTCACTAAGTGCCAACCCCCCCCAGCGTGTGTCCCCCACCCCACCTGCTCCCATAGGCACCATGATGTGACCCCTGGGTCTCACCTGTCCCCACTGTGTGCTCCCCACGTCCCACCCCCACGTGGTGTCACCTCGCTGCACCCCCCCAGTCCATGTTTCCCAGCGTCCCACCACAGCTGTGCAGTCGTGTCCCTTCCATCACACAGTGTCACCTCACTGTGCCCCATGTCCCATGCACACCAGTGGTGTCACCCATCCTCCCTAGGGCTGTTTCCTCCATGTTGCCCAGCACAGCACAGCACAGCACAGCACAGCACAGCACAGCACAGCACAGCCCAGCACAGCACAGCACAGCACAGCACAGCACAGCACAGCCCCCCTCTGCCTGCGTCCCCACGGGTGTCACCGACACATCCATTCTGTGGGTGTCACCCCGCTGTGCTCCCCCACCACCCCATGACATCTCAGCCCGGTGCAGTGTCCGTCCCCCTGACCCCATTTCCAGCACAGGGGTGGGCAACATAGAGGTCAGCACAGCGCCCCATGGGACAGGGACGGTCCCCAGTGGCACACAGGGCACCCACAAGGGACACGAGGCCAGCGGTTCCCATGGGGCAGTCGCTGCCCCCACACTCGGGCAATGTCCCCAAACCCCATCACAGAGGGGAGCCCTTTCCCTGGGCTCTGTGGGGCCGCACAGCTCTGGGATGTGGGAGCTCCATCCCCATGTAGGGCTGTAGGAGACGCAGCTCCCTGCCCAGCCCCGCAGCTCTGGGGGCGCAGCTCCGTCCTGCAGCCCCACCAACACCCAGCCCCGCCGGCAGCGCCCTGACAAAGCAGCAGCCGGTTTGTTGCGCTCATCGCTGTATCTAAATACATCCCCGTGCTTCTCTCGCAGGCACAGAATCACTTCCCACCCCATCCCGTCCGCTCGGAGAAACAAAAATGTGAGCGGTGCCGGGGGGGCGGGGGGTGGGAACCGGAACGTGGAAGCGCTGTGAATGCGCTGTTTGTATTTGATCCACGTCTTGTTAATTATGCAAGTTTCACATATTTAGCTACTGGGATTTTCAAATGCGGTCGCTGCTGCTGTGACGATGCTCCCAATTCCCCGGCAGCTCCTCAGCCCCACGCGGCCGCTTCCCCCAACATCTCCCCGTGGTGCCGCAGTGGGACAAGTGGGAGCCGTGGGGTGGGCGTGGGTGGGGGAGAGCACAGTGTGGGGCGAGCAGGGACACATGGGGTGAGTGCGGCTGTGGGGTGAGCGTGGCCATGGGGTGAGCGTGGCCATGGGGTGAGCATGGGTATGGGGTGAGCATGGCGATAGTATAAGCACAGTCATGGGATGAGCCCAGTGGTGGACTGAGTGTGGCTGTGGGGCTGACCTCGTGGCTGGGGGTTCCCACCAGGTCCCGCTCAGCGCCCCTCAGCCGGACCCTCCCGTGCACCAGTTCTCACACTGGGGTTGTGATGGCACTGGTGGGGTGGGGGGGGACAGGTCCTGCTGGTGAGCAGTAACATGGAGGCCCTCAGTGCCATAACAGTGGGGCACCACGGCCACAACCCCCCACGTCCTGCACTGCACATGGGCTTTGTGCACACTGCAAAGTGCATCTGCTGGGATGAAGCTGAGCTGAGGGCTGAGGTCATTTGCAGTGAGCTGGGCTGAGGGAAGGTGCAGCCTGCAGGGACTGCAGCAAAAAGAGGGGAAACTGAGGCATGGAGCCAAACAGCCACTTACACGGGGGATGGGATGGGGATAGGGGTGGGGATGAGGATGAAGATGGGGATGGGATGGAGATGATGATGGAGGGCACTTGAGTGCAGGAAGCTGGTGGGGAGGGACAGAGGGCACAGGGGACGGGAAGGAAGGTGAGGAGTCGGGGGTGGGGAGTGAGAAGGGCAGGGCTGGAGGACGAGGGCACAGAGCAGCCGTGCAGGCGGCAGCGCTGCTCCAGCCCCGTGTGCCAGGAGCGGTGCCAAAACCATCCCCGCCACCCGGGCACGTGTCTCCCGCGGCGGGGCCCTGTGCTGTCTCCTCTCTCCGGCTGCTGAGCAAAGCCAGGAGCTGCTCTGGGCTCCAGGCGGAGGCCGGCCGTGCTGCTGCAGCATCGCTGGCAGAGCAGTGGGCAGGACACGGCCCTGCAGGTAGGGGGTGTCAGTGGGATGTGGGGCTGATGGGACATAGGACAGCAGTGGGGATGTGGGGCTGTGTGAGAGGATGCGCCCCTGTGGCTCCCAGCACGCAAGCACGTTCCAAAACAAATCCAACCTGCAAACCCTGAGCCTGGATGCCACAGACCAAGGGGGTGACAGAGCTGGGGGCTGCTCAGCAGCTCCACACGGTGATCTGGAATCAGTGAATGGGGACAGGGCTGCAGAGACACAGTGCCAAGAGCACAGCGGGGTCAGCGCCCAGCCATGGGTGTCCCCGAGGTGGGGCCTGGGCTCTGCGGCCATTAATGGCCATTGGGATGGTGCAATGGGAACTGCCAGGCAACAGGGCCCCGCAGCCAGCGCTGCCTTCCTGCTGCAGCACGTAGCCCAGGGCCGGCCGTGCTGCATTAATTGAGGCAGCGCCGCGTTAATTTTTAACCCCAGCTGTCTCCCACATGGCGGGCAGTCGCCCCGGCTCTGGGGATGTGTGGGGCCGGGGGGGGGGGGGGGCTCTGCCCCACACAGAGCTGGGAGCGGGGCAGCTGTGGTCGGGGCCGTCCCACGGCTCCCTGCGAGCTGCAGCCGAGCTGCCCGGAATGTCCTGGCAGGAGGACACGGGCCTCAAAGCAAACACGCTCCGCGGCGGCCAGGAGAGGGGCAGGAAGCGCCTGGCCCTGCCCGCTCCCACCCGCAGCTGTGTGCCCCACTGTGAGCGGTGTGGGGCTGCCATGGGGCAGCGTGGGGTGTGGGCCGGTGGCTCTGTCTGCCCACGGGAGGGTGGATGGAGCCAGCAGCGTGGAGGGAGATGGGATGGTGAGGAGAGCCAGGGGTTGGGGATGGGGCTGCGTGAGGCTGCGGTGCCGTGGGGACACACAGAGCGCAGCATTCCCAGCCACGGGGACCCTGACGGGCGCTTTTCTGAGCAGGGATTCGCCTGGAATTCAGACGCCCACGTGGTCCAAAATAGCCGCCTCGCTGCAGCATCCGCAGCGCCCGCTAAAGCCATCTGCTGGGACGTGGCCCACATGGGGCTCCTGCAGCGCGGCTGCTGCCCGGTCCTGCAGGCAGAGGGACAGTGAGGGGCAGAGCATCAGGGCAGAAAGATCCAGGAGAGAAACCACAGCCCCGGGAAATATCAGAAGCAACTCAGGGCGGGAGCTAATTTGGGCACGACTGAGTCAGGAGCTGCAGGGAAACGACTGGGAACGGTGCCCACCTGCCCCACGGGATGGAGCCCAGGACACCCCACACAACGGCCTCCACACCCCATGGGGAAGGGGCAGCTCCAGCCAGCCCACAGCCTGTGCTCAATGAGGGGCTGGACTCGTGTTTGTGCTCAGCTGAAGCCCGTGGTGAAGCACCGAGCTGGAGATGAGCAGCATCCTTCAGGGCGCTTCCATTTGCTCGGGGCACAGGAATGTGCACAGGATGGACATGGGGCTGCTGAGGCAGCTGACAGAGACACCAGGATGGTCCCAGTTTGGGGATGCTGACCAGGGGCTGCTCCAAGGAGAGGCCCAATAGAAACAGCGCAGTGGATGGAGGATGCTGGGAGCAGCCAGAACTGGGTTCCCTCCGGGACGGGCCCAACCCAAGGAATGACGGCAAGGAGCCAGCGCTGAGTTGGATGGGAACAGACCACCATCTCCTTACCTAGGCGACCAACTGGACTTGTCAAGAGGAAAGAAATTCATCTACATCTCACACATATGGTCCCATCCTAATGGATATGTATGAGCATAAGGGAAGAAGAATAACCTTCTGGTTAGGCTAAGGGCTTGGCAGTTGAGATTTCGAGATGCTATTCTCAGTGCTGTCCACACCTTGCTCCCAAGCCTTGGAAAAGCCTCCATCCATCCCCGGGCAGCGCAGCCAACGCCCGCCTTGTGCAGGAGGCACGGGATGGACAACTGCACTGTGCGGCCTCCTCCTCCTGGGGCAACTGAAAGAGAGCAGGGGAGGAGGAGGGGAGGAGGAGGGGAGGTGGCCATGAGGCTGCGCCCCTGAATCCATCATCCTGCAGGGCAGGGAGGCAGCCCACTGCTGGGCTGTGCTTCCCAAGGGGTGCGCTACAAACACAGGCACTGCTCGCACCCTGTGGGCCCCAGCGAGTTCAGACCCTCTGCAGGAATGGGGGAAGGTCCCCACGCAGACACCAGCACAGGCTCCTTCCTCCTCCTCCTCCCTGTGCTGGTGCAGGAGCCGCAGCCTGCGAGCAGTGCGCGGAGCCGCAGTAAATCCTCCCCTGCAGCCCGGGGCTCTGCCAAGCTCTCCCTTCCACCCAAATTTATGGAGAGCGGTCCCTGCCAGCGAAGCATGGCACGGCGGCGAGGCGGAACAGACGGCGCTGCTCAGAGGCTCCTTCCTGCCCCCATCGGCCCCAGCCCCCCCTGGGCACCCCCAGCCCCGCGGGCAGCCCGGGGCTCAGCCAGGGCCGCAGAGCCAAAGGTCAGCGCAGCGCCAGCCCCTTCCTCCGCTGTCGCAGCAGAGGTGGAGCTGGCGACGGACCCGAGCGCCTGCGTTTCCGATGGCTGCGTGCTGAAATTTGCAGCCTTAATGGTGCATTAGCGCTGGCTCCTGCGTTTCATTACTCCTGAGAGCGAGGGAAGGCACAGAGCGAGCATAAAAGCCCCCCAGCCCAGCCAACAAACCCTCTATGGCTCTGCCTAGAGGCACACGCTGGGGCCCTGTGCAGAGCCCCCACGCACCCACAGCCACAGCCCGTCCCCACGGCTCTGCACGGCTCTGCACGGCTCTGCACGGCTCCTGGGCCACCGTCCTGCTGTGCCTCCAGCTTCAGGCACACTCGGGGAATTCAATCCTCTCTGTCTGGCTCAGCCTTGGCTGCTGCCTCCGTGTCACCGCTGCAGCACAGCGCATCGCCCTTGGAACCACTCGGGGCTGAGGATGCTGGGAGGAAGGGCTGGTGCTGAGCAGAGCAGCACGGCTGGGTCGGGAAGTGGGGAGCAGTGGGGATCTCTGGGGTGAGGTTTGGGGTCTCACCACCAGCACCGGGCAGTGGGAGCCCTGCACCGGCAGGATGTGCCCACCCAGCCCCACACGGGCACCCCACGCTCCAGCTCTGCCATGGCTCTGCTGGACGGCTGCAGCCTGGAGCTGATCCCGGAGCAGTCCCCATGCCAGGACCTTCATCACTGCATGGCGACATCGGTGCCACATGGATGTGGGGGTCTCCAGTGCCTCCCAATGCCCAGCCCTGTTCTCAGCCCCCCACCCACAGCCTCCACCCCGGCCCCTCCTGCCCGGCCCTTCCTGTCCCCAGTGCTGTTGGGCAGTGGAAACATTTTGGAAAGGCTTTTTACTGCTCTCAGACGGGGCTGCAGTTAAACCCCTGCAGGAGCCGCTGGATTGGGAAAAACAATTTCATTCCAGGCAGAAGAGCTCACGGGAAAAGCCACGTTTGGGGCCACTGCTCACATAGAAAACACACACTGCTCCCTGCGCTGCCATCTCTGCACACACAGGTCATGCACTGCCAGCCCCATTGACACCCCCATGGCCGTGGGGCTGCACACAGCCAGCGCTGCTGCGAGGCAGCTCCGCACCACACCCGCTGTAACCCAGCCCTGTTTCCAGAGGCACCTACGGAGCATTAGGTCACAGCCACCAAAATAGCAGCTCCCAGCCCAAACTGGGGCCATGAGCGCATTCTGTCCATCCCCCACCCAGATCCCCAGCATCCCCATGGCACTGAGGGGCTGCCCAGAGCCGAAGCCTTGGAGTGCTGTGGGTCAGCCCCACAGCCCCTGGCAGCCCCATCCCAGTCCCCACAGCCCTGCACTGGAGCACTGACAGGGCTACATGGCAGCACTGCACTCCTGGCCCCACAGCCGGGAGCTGGGGGGTAATGGGGCCTTCAGGACGTGGAGTCCTCCATCGCCAGGAGGGTTTGCTGTGCTCCCCCATGCCTCCATGGGCACCAGCACCGGGTGGTTCAGTGATGCTTCCTGGAGCCCTCAGGAACCGCTTCCACTTCCCTCCACCCCTCTCTGCTCTCAGCTCCCATCTCCCCACTGCACACACATCGCACTGGGAGCCCTCGGGCAGCCCCCAGGGCATGGACAGACCGTGATGAGCAGCGTCGTGCCGCCCACCCTGCGCTGCGTCCTCAGCCCCTGGGGGCACACGGGGGCCCCAGGCTCAATGTTGCACCCTGACGTGCAGCGATGCCCCGCTCTGTGTTCCCGGCGCTGTGCAGGGACCCGGGGTTCCCGCTGTGGGGGGGGCAGTGGGTTGGCACCGAGCTCCCAGCGCCCCGGGGACCCCAACAGCCGAGGGGACGCAGAGGGAGCAACCCCGGCCCCCGGCGGAGCGGCGATGGAGGAGCCGGCCGAGTTGCCATGGAGATTTTCTCCCTAGCAGATGCTCTGGGCAGGTGCAAGAAGAGGCTCTGCCCCCCTCGCTGTGCGGCACAATGCCAGCGGATCCTGCACAAACAGGAAGCGCCGCGGCCGCACGCTGCCAGCGCAGGGCCAGCACCAGAACCAGAACCAGAACCAGAACCACCACCAGAACCAGAACCACCAGCACCACCAGCACCAGCAGCAGGAGCAGCATCATGGGGAAACCGAGGCACAGAGTGCCCCTCGCCCCCCATCTCCCCTCCTCGCCCACCCCAAAGTCTGGCTGTGCAGCCCCACTGTGTGCAACCCAAAGCTGCGGGTGGGGTGGGTGACTGGGCACAGCCGTGCTGCTGAGCTGCTCCCTGACCCCAGAGCCCAAAGGAATCCATGGGGGCAGCTGCAGCGCACTGAGCCGGGGGTGGCACAGGGTGGGCTTCGATGTGGGTCTGGGTGTAAGTGTGTGTGTGTAGATGGAGGTGTGGGTGTAAATGACAGTAGGGGGTCGGGTGTGAGCATGGATGCAGCTGTGCGGGTGTAGGGGCAGGTGAGCTGTGAGTTGTGGTGTGTGGGGACAGATGTGGGGCTGGCAGCAGGAGGAGCAGTATGGGGTGGGGGATGTAGGTGTGGGTGTGAATGTTGAGGTAGATGTGGGTGTAGGTGCAGGTTTGGCTGTAGGTGCAGGCGCAGTGTGAGCGCAGGTTAAGGTGCAGCTATAGGCTCAGGTTGAGATGCAGACGATGGTGGAGGTGTAGATGTAGGTGTAGGTGTGGATGTAGGTGTAGGTGCAGGTGTGGAGGTGCGGGTTCACCTGTACCGTGGTGCTGCCGCTGTCCGCGCTGCTCACAGCCCCGTGTTGCGATGCCCCGCCCCGCTCAGCGCCGTGCCCGCTCTCCGCCCCTCCCGGCCCCGCTCCCCGCTCGGCTCCGTGCTCCATTCCGGCTCTTCGTGGCAGCGCGGTGCGGGCGGTGCGCCAGGCCGGGCGCGCGGTGCCACCGCCGGGGCTCCCCGGGCCGCCGCCGCCGCCGCCGCCTGACATTGGCTGGAAAGTGGAGCAGCGCGGCGGGGACGGTCGATGCGGATCGATCGCGGCTCGGGCTGCGGCGCGGCCCCACGCGGTCTCCGGCCGGCGGAGCCCAAACCCGCGGCGCCCCGAAGGCGGCGGGTCGCGGCCGGACAGAGGCGGCTCCGCGCTGCGCCCCGTTCCCGGGGATGTTCGTCGTGACGCCGCGGGATCCTCGATCCTCTTACCGGGGGGGGGGAGGCGGAGCGGCGCCGGCCCGAGGGAGGGGATCGTTGGGAACCGCGCGGCGGCGGAGACTCGAAGGGGAACGACGAGACGGGCCCGACGGCGGCAGGGACAGCGCTGCCCCGCTCCGTCCGGTGCCCTCCGCAGCTCCGCGGTGCGGGGGGCGGCGATGGCTCCTTGTGTTTTAAAGCCGACCGCCTCCGTTCGGCAGCTCCGCTGTGAGCTGAGCCGCGACACCCCGCGCTGCTACTTCGCACCCGGCTGCGGCGTTTGGGCCAGAACCGACGGCTCCCGTCGCTCCGCGCCCGGGGCCGGCACCGCCGCATCGCTCCGCACCGCCCCAGACAGCGCTGCCCCGGGCCGGGCCGCCCCCGGGGTGGAATTCGGTCGGGTCCTTAAAGCCCGAGAGTTAATCAAAGTGCTTTGAATATGTAAATGCTGAGTATTGTTTATCATCGCGTAGAGCTGATCCAGCAGTTTTCCTGCTCAAAGCCCCGCTCCGGTGGCGGCTCATGACAATTCACGGCGGCGGCACCGAGGTGATGGAGCCATTGTTACCCAACGTCCGGCAGAACAAACCGGGAACGGCCTCCACGGCAGCCTCAGCCGTGTCCCCTCCGTGTCACTCCACGTCCCACTGATGCCCTCCCCATATCATGTGCCCTCCATGTCCCCCCGTGCCCCCTCCATCCCCACACTGTGGGCTCAGCAGGTTGCTCTGCAGGTGAGATGAGCCGTGCAGGTGCCCCCTGCTCAGTCACACTGTACAATACTCTGCTCTGCTGAGCACTCACAGTGACTCCGGAGCAGTGTGGACCAGCAGTGTGATGGTGCTGTATGGGGACACAGCGCTGCCCTGTGTCCTGTGCCACCCCTCGGTGCACAGCTCTGCTGCTCCTGACCCATCACCCACACGGTCCCACCGTGACCCCCCAGGCAGGAGGTGCCCCCCCCTTTGGTCCCAAAGCAGTGAGTGGCAGCGCTGCCAGCCCCAGGGGAGGCCGGGGGACAGCTGGGAGCAGGACGTGTCTCAGCCAGCCAAATTTAATCCTCCTACGTTAGCAAGGCTTAAAATAGGCTCCGGCAGCATTGATGAGGGTGGCAGAGCCGCTCCAGCCCTACGAGTATTTTGGGGACGCGGGGCCGGGCGCGCTGCAGGCAGACACAGCTGGGGGGAGCAGAGCTGGGAGTGGGGGGAGCGGGGAGCTCTGCACCCCTCCTGGGTGTCACCTCAAAGTGAATGTGCCACTGCAGAGCGGGCCCAGCAGGTGCTCACTGCATTGAGGAGCAACTCCCTGAGCTGCGCTGCCACGGCTGTTCATGGGGCAGAGCGGGGACACCAGCAAGGAAGGGGGGCTCCTCAGCAGGCCCCCATTGCAGGACAACATGGGGCTCCATCGCAGTCAGCACCTCCCGGCAGCAGCTGCTGCTCAGAGGTGGAAGGAGGGCAGGGAGACGGGCCGGGCAGCTGCTCCGTGTCCTGCCACCGCCACAACGTGTCACAGCGGCTGGGGGGGCTCACGCAGCTCCGGGCTGGCAGATCTGAGCTGCTTCCTCGTGCTGGGCGCTCAGAACGGAGCAGTGCGGGCACAGCAGAAGGGAAGAGGCGCCGGGGGCTGCGCTGTGCCCCCATTCCCCACCGGGACCGTGGCTGGAGCCCCCAGAAGGGTCTGGAAGGTGCCGGAAGGAGCACGGCGCATTGCCCGGCCTGCACTGCAGGAATGTGGGGGCAGCGGGGTGAGAGCACCGCGCCGTGTCGCTGCTCTGGACGCGTGGGACCCGCGGTGGGGCTCAGCTTTCAGATCCAGCTTTCACCCAACGCTATTTTTAATTGCTCTTTCCCAGAAGGACCCACAGCCCCGTTTGCTGCCGGCCGCCCCGAAGCTGCTTCCAGTTGGGCGCCGTCGGTGCCGCTCGGGGCTGTTATTTTTAGCCGTGCTGGAGGCACCGGCTCCGGGCACGGCTCGGTGGGGCCGAGCAGCTCGTCCCACGGCCCCGGGGGGCAGCGGGGGCGGCGCGGTTTTACGGCCGCCTCGGTGTTTTCTTTCTGGCGCTTTTCGGGTTCCTTTCATCTCCGCGCTTCACGCTGTGCGGAAAGGAAGACCAAAGGCGGAGGATGGAAGCGGCGGTCATCGCCGGAGCCGGGACACGGCGGAACGGCGGCTGCTTTTAATTAAAAACCATTCGCTGGCAACGTCGGAAGGCGCCCTCGGTGCTGCGGCCGCGGCAGGGCAGGAGGGGAAGGGATGGACGGCAGAGCCCGAGCCGGGCACTGCCCCACAGCGCCCCGCAGCCCGGCCCTGCCGTGCCCCAGAACCACCACCCCCGGCCCACACCCCTCCCCACGTGTCTCTGTTCGCCCCAGCACCGATTTCTGCACCACGGAGCTCCCTGGGCCCACGGCTCAGCCCCACACAACGGGCCGTACCAGCCGTGCCCGCGCTCCCCGCACCGCCCCCAGCTCCGTCCTGACCCCGCACCCCCCGACGTGTCCCAGCTGCGCTGCCCCCCCGCAGCGTCCCCACGCGGTGATCCTGGGGGGGGGGCGGCGTTGGAAGCGGCAGCGCTGAATTTTACCGCGTGGGGGGGGGAGGTGCTGGGTGGGGGGGAATAGAACCGAGCTGCAGCGGGATTGGGATCGCTGAGCTGAGCTGAGCTGCGGTTTTACGATCCCTAAATAACGCCGGGAGCTGCGCTGTAAACACACGGCGGGGCGGTATGAGCCGCTGTGCCCCCGGCTGCAACCCGGCCTGGAAAGCGCCGCTCCTGGGAGAGGAAAAAGGGGCAAAAAGAAAAGAAAAAGAAAAAGAGGGGGAAAAAACCCCACAAACCCAAACGGAAGGGCAGGAGCGGGAGGAGGCGAGAAAAGCAAACGAGCCGCTTCCTCGCAAAAGAACAGGAGCGTCGCGCTGTCCTGCATTATTGGGCGCTGCGGGCGAACGGCCGCCCCCGGCCCGGCAGCTTTTGTCCGTCGGGCGCGGAGCTGCGGGACCCGGCCCCGCCCTCACCTGAGCTGCCCCGTTTTGGCTCCGCTTTGAAGAGCAACAGATGAGGACACGGGGACCCCTCCTTCCCTCCTTCCCTCCCTCCCCCCTCCCGCGCCCCTTCGGATGTGCCATTCACCGCCGTTAAACGCCGGACGCTCCCGCTGCGTTAATGCGTCCCGAGCGTCGCCATTCAAATCAATGGGGCCGGGGTTTGGGGGGCGCTGCCCGGCGCTCGCACGGTTCTGTGTCCCGGTCCCGGTCCCGGTTCGCTGCGGGCGGCCCCGGGGATGCGCCGCGCGGTGCCGTCGGGGCGCGCAACGCTCAGCGCGTGTCCGCGGGGCTGAGCCCGGGCCGGATCGAGTTGCGGCCGGGGCCGCGTGTCCTTCGTCCTCCCGCAAGGTCGCGGCAGCGCGGATCGAGTGTCACCGCCCGGAGCGGCCGCGTCCCGCAGCGCCCCGCACCGCGAGTGTTTGTGATGGGGGCGGCGCGGGGCAGAGTCCGGGCGGAGAACGCGGGGACGGTGAGAGCGGGGTGGGGGCCGGGGGGGGCCCGCCGCCCTTTGCCCGGAGCCGATGGGCTTTTTGCAGCCCTGCCCGGGGGGAAGAAAGCGCGGAACGCCCCGAGCGCGGAGGAAGCGGCAGATAAGAGCGAGCTGCGGCCTCGAGGAGATGAAAGGAGACTGCGAGAGCCGCCCCGGGCCCCGCGGACAAAGAGCTCGTCCAATATTAACGAGGCCCCGCAGCCGGGGGAGCCCCACGCCCGCGCCGCCGCCCGCAGCTCCCCGGGGCCGCTCAGTGCCACCGCGCCGCCCCCACTCGCGGTCCCGGAGCGGGGACGGGGGCGGGGGGGGGCAAAGGGGGGGGTCCAACGCTTCGCCTCCGGATTTGCATTTAAAGAGCGCTGTGAAACGAGGGGGGCGGGGGGGGCAGCCGTGGTTCTGCCCCGTGTTGGTCAGCGGGGGGGGGGGGGCACCAGAGCGCCGGGATCCCCGGCCCGGCCCCATCCGCTGCCTCATGTCGCGCGTTGGGGGCTGCTCCCCGCGGACACCAGCGCTGCCCCCCGCCCCCCCCCCCGCCCGGAGCCGCCGTGGGGCGGAGCAGCCGCGGCACCAACCACCGCCCCCCCCGTGCCGGCTCCGGAAGCTCCGTGCGCCGCGGGCAGCGCGGGGTTTGCGCGGCGCAGATGGCGGCGGAGCTTCAAAGCGGCAGCTGAGCGGCACCACCGCCCCACGCAGCTGCCGGAGGCGTCGGGCCGGTGCGTGGGGATGCGGCTGTCACGGCGTGGAGCGGCCAGAAATGCCCGCGGGGCGGCTGCGGGCGTGGGGTTGTTTAGCGGGGTACGACGGCACCGCCGGACCGACGGACAGCACCGACGTAGGGACAGCACTGAGCACTGAGCCCACAGTCAGCCCCCAAAAACAGGGTCAGCACCGACACAGGGACACCCCCAATGTAGGAATAATCGCCCCCAGCGTTGGGTCAGACCCTGACACAGGGACACAGTGCAGCGGTGCTGTGTGTGTGTGTGTGTGTGTGTGTGTGTGTGTGTGTGTGTGTGTGTGTGTGTGTGTGTGTGTGTGTGTGTGTGTGTGTGTGTGTGGGGGCAGGTGGGATCACTGGGCACCGCATCTCGTGCCAAAGATAAAAGGGGGAAAAGCAGAATGAAAGAAAGAGGAAGGGAAAAAGGAAACGGGACAAATAAACGGGGAGAGGAATAAAACAAAACCGAAACGAAACGAAACTGAAAATCCAAATGAGAATGAAATGAATCCAACGGCCCCAACAGCCCCGCGGAGCGGGCGCCGTTCCCGGAGCTCTGCTGCCGCCCCATGGCCGCACCGCAGCCCGGCCGAGCTGCTCCGCTCTGATCTGAGCGGCACGAACAAGAAACGCGGACACGAGGCGTGAGGCCAAAAGCCCCGAGAGCGGCCGGGAACAGACACGAGGCCGATGGGGGCGGGAGGGCGGGGACGGGACACACACAGAACGAGACGGACACGACACGAGAGGGAAGAAAGTGGCCGAGAAAAGCTCCGAAATGGGCAAAAAGAGGCAAACGGCGCAGGGAGCTGAACGGCACCGACTGCTGCGGACACGGCAGCGGGTCACAGCGCTGCTCCGAGCAGCTCCACGTGCAGCGCGGGGCGGGCACGGCACGACGCTCGTGGAGCAGAGCAGGGGGGGAACCCCCTTAGAGCAGCCGGTACAGCACGAGGAGCGCGGCACACGGAGCTGCTGCTGCTGCTGCTGCAGGGAGCACCGGGAGCAGGAGCACACACAGCACGTCGGTACCGGCTGAAAACAGCGGGTTACAAATGGACCGTGAAGAAGGTCAGGTCCTATGGAAGGTCGTGGCCAAACCCACACACGGCCCAGCACTCACACCTCGCCCCAGTTTGCTTCTTCTTGCCGTGCTCTCGGTGAGGGATTCCAAACCGCTTCATTTAAAGGGAGCAGCCACCCTAAACGGGATCCATCTGTGCTGAAGCTGTTACGTGGGACTTAATACTGCGCTGCCATGCAGCTGCACTGCAGCCACCTGTGTGCACTGCTCCCTCACAGCTCTGACAGCCCCAGGATGGGACCAACAACAGCGGCCTCTGTTACAGGAG
The DNA here is from genome assembly GCF_054131305.1 of Coturnix japonica. Taxonomy (NCBI): domain Eukaryota; kingdom Metazoa; phylum Chordata; class Aves; order Galliformes; family Phasianidae; genus Coturnix; species Coturnix japonica. The sequence continues at coordinate 14,111,043 of NC_140680.1, read as the reverse complement.
CCGCTCTCGGGGGCCTTGTTGGGAAGCGGCCGAGGGGGATCCCGGATCCTGCAGCACGGCTCCGTCTGCAGCACTCGGCCCCTCCCGTCTGTGAGCAGCACACGGCAGCACCGCCAGGGGAACAGGGACGGCCCCGGCCCCGTTAGGAGCAGGGATGGCCCCATTCGGAGCAGGGATGGCCCCATTCGGAGCAGGGATGGCTCCATTCGGAGCAGGGATGACCCCGGGGCGGCTGCAGGAGCATCAGCGTGCATGGAGAAGAGCTGAGCCCCAGGTAAGGCCGGACAAAGGAGGAGGCAGCAGCAGGTGCCTGATCCGGGCGTGCAGCCACCACATGCGCTGCAGCTCCAGCAGCCCGTGCATGTCGGAGCAGCACGGAGCACAGCACGGAGCACAGCACGGAGCACAGCACGGAGCACAGCACGGAGCACAGCGCGCAGCAGCGGCCCGTACACACAGCACGGCTCTCCCCTCCCCTCCCCTGCACAGCCCCGAAGCTCACAGTGACAGCGGCAGGCGGACACAGCAGACGAGCAGCACAATTAGACCAAAGGCAGTGCACATTTATTCCTCGTTTGTGCAAGAGTGTCAAGATGCGACTGGGGGGGGCCGGGCCGCTCCTATGGGGAGCTGAGCCGCAGTGTGAGCTGCGGGGCCCACCTGGTACAGCTCGACTGGAGGAACTTGCAGACTCACCTACTCACACGACTGATGCTGGCAAATACACTCGTATACAAAGAAAAGTTCCAAACTACATTTGTCACTAGATTCAAGTGAAGACTTTGTTCAAAAAAGACACACACGGGTACAATCGGAAAGTGGACGAACATTTTGCAAATGTTTAGTGCAAAGTAATTATGAAAAAGCTACATCTCGTGACCGTCTGTGCTGACGTGTTTGGTGGTTTCTGACAGCCTGTAACATCCGTTCCTTGCATTATTACATCGGGTCCCGGCTCCCCGCAGCGCCCACGCGTGGGGATCGAACAGCGCCGGGCTCCGGGTCTAACGGCACCGCCCCTATGGGCACAGCCCGGCCCCATCGGGCCTGATGAGAACCGAACCGAACCGAACCGAACCGAACCGCTCCGTCATTTCCAGGCACCGCTCGGGAGGAGGAGAGCGAGATCCATCGTTAGTGTCAGCCTGCACCAAACTGCTCTCGGTAATTAAAAGCCTGCTCACACAGAGTTATATGTAATGACTGTAGTAATCAGTTTATTACACAGATTAATCATTCTCGAACGTACAGGCTGCGGGGGAGCAGCTGGGTTTTTAAATATACACAAGTTTTCCGTGGGATGGATTTTTTTACCCTTACATCCAGAAAGACCTAAGCAGTTAAAAAACTTAAGAAAAAGAAGAGCTATTAGCTATGTATTAACTGAGGAACCACGTACAAACCAAAAAGAGCATGAAGGAGGGGAGAGAGTCGAAACAAATCAACGTCACTCGACGCACTGATAGCTCTGAGAGCCCCGAGCCGCTCCAATGCCGGCCACACTCAGACCTCGGGCACGGGACGCGGGTCGGCTCGATCCGTGGGTCAGAGCCCAAACCTAAGGTGTAGGTCCTTCAGAATCAAACCAATACAGAGACAGCTTCGAGTTCTTCACCTTGTTGTTCATAACTGTTATGAGTTTAAAAGGATTCCACCTCAAAAAGCCTCCACGGACCAACAACTGCGCCCCGGAACTATGGAATCCACCCGAGCTCCGCCACTCCCGCTCTATCACCCAATTTAAACCAACAAGGAATGCTTTTAGGCTCACAAAGTTATGACTGAAGAACCGGCTTTTCACACACACACTTCTCTGCTAGGAGTCAATGTTGGTACGGGGAAATACAGTATTTCTAGTTTGTTGTTCCAAGTATGTACAACACGCAGCACTGCTGTATCAGGTAAACATGTGCACAGGGGAAGATGAGGCGTGGGCTCATAGAAAGCAGTCAAATGGAAATCAAAAGGACTTTCTCTTTCAGAGTTCCCCTATCTTTATTTGTAGAGGTTATCCAATAATTTCTTTAATTACATCGCATACTTCTGAGTCCATTCCCGAGCTATTCTGTTGTACCTGTGTGCATAAAAAGACATTGACTTAACACAACATCCCGCCAGCATCCAGCTCCCGCAGCTCAGCCTGCAGCACTGCATCAACATGAGGCCCTCCAGCAGCACGGCTGCTCAGTGCCATTAGGAGGAGCAGATCAGAGCACAACAGGGACACAAACAAACAGCCCCTATTTAGGAGGGAAGGCCACTCTGTGATTCAAGGCACAGAGCAGCCCCAGAGCCGGTGCAACAAGTATTGTCAGGAAGGTTTCACCTGCTCCTCTCCCAGCTGTTGGATCCCAGAGCTGCTCCTGCAGCATTTTAAGTTGGGCATTCTGGAAAACTAAGATCAGCATCTCCCCCTCCCCACCCCTCCTTCCTCCCCCAGGAAGTTCAGCCCAGTACCCGGGACACTCTGAGGTGCCAAACCCTAAAGGCTCCCGCTGCGTTCAGCTTTATGCTCATGGCTACCAGGACACACAGACGTGGCCACAAGGAAGACCCAGGAAACTACAGGCCTGTGACCCCTAACATCTGTGCCTGGAAAGATGGAGCAGATGAGAGATGAGGTGATCAGAGACAGCCAGCACAGCTTCACCAAGGGCAGACTGTGTCTGACCCACCTGGTGGCCTTCTATGATAGAGCGATGGCACTGGTGAAGAAAGGAACGTAAACTGCAGTCATCCATCTGGACTTCAAGGCCTTTGCCTTGGTCTCACACCACATCATCACGTCTAAACTGAAAATAAATTGATTTGAGGGGTGGACTAATCAGTGGATGAGGAATTGGTTGGTCACAGCCAGAGCCTTGCAGTCAACAGCTCCCTGACCACGTGGAGGCTGGTCACAAGCAGTGAGCCCAGGGGTCCGTCTTAGTGCTCTTCAATGTTTTTATGAATGACTCAGACAGTGGAATCAAGTACATCCTCAGCAAGTTTGGTGATGACACCAAGATGGGAACACAGTTGATATGATAGAAGGGAGAGATGCCATCCAGAGGGACCTGGACAGCCTTGAGAAGCGGGCACACATGAATCAAAGAAGGTTGCATACAGACTGGCAGAAGACCTCACTGAGAGCAGCCCTGCAAAGACTGAGGGGTTCTAGTGAACTAAAATCTGATATGAGCCAGCAGTGTGAGCTCACAGCCTGGAAGGACAACAGTACCCTGGGCTGCACCAACAGAGGGACATGGCCAGGAGGTTGAGGATGGGGATTGTCCCATTCTGCTCTGCCCTTGTGTGGCCCCACATGGAGTGCTGCACCCAGGCCCTGGACCTTCAGCACAGGACAGACACAGGGCTATTGGAGCAGGTCCAGAGGAGGCCAAGACAACATTCTGAATGTTGTGGCACCTTGCTCACAAAGAAAGCCTGAGGAAGCCAGACTTGTTCAGTGTAGAGAAGAAAAGGCTCTGGGGAGACCTCACTGACCCTCCAAGTACCTGAAGAGAGCTTATAAATAGGAAGGAGATTGACTTCTTACATGATCTGACTGCAACAGGACAAGGGGGAGTGGTTTTAAACTAAAAGAGGGGAGACTTAAGTTACACGGTGAGAAGAAAATTCTTTACTCAGATGGTGGTGAGGCATTGCCTGCCTGGATGAGCTGTGGGTATCCCAGGCCATGGATGGGGCCCTGGGCAGCCTGAGCTGACAGGGAGCAACCGGCCCATAGCAAGGGGATTGGAACTGGATGGACTCTAAGGTCCCTTCCAACCCAAACCATTCTGAACTTCTACGTTTAAACTGGTGCTTTTAAACAGAACAATTAAAACCTTCTCATTAGTGGACTTGTCTTCAGTTTGGCAGTTCACTTCAGAAGAAGCCTGTGTCCTCCCATCCTCTCTCTACACTGCTTGTTCTTTTCTTGGGTCATCAAATGAAGATGAAATATAGTATTTTGTTATTTCTTTGCTTGCATGACTCCATCACCAACAGCCAACATGGAAATATTCTCCCACCAAAGTAACTTGTTCTCCCTCTGCTGGTTATGTCGGATTAAAGCACACAGTAAAGCAGATGAGATTTTAGAAGCCTGAACTTAGAATCATATGAAACAGATTTGCACTGTTCACATTTTCATTAAGCAAACCTGCAATTAACAGCTACCACACTAATGAAAAACTATCGTGTAGGATGAAAATGCAGCAAGAAACACAAAAAGCAAAGTCTCTGCTTACTTTAACTTTACTTCTACCAGAAGATGTGTCTTTTTCCTACAGCAATGAAAAGCTGCCAGAACAGCTGTACTATACGACCCATGGAAACCTACACACACCACGTTTATAGAGTTAGAAAGGAAAAAAAAACAAAGCTTGCACTTCTCTGAGAAGTGTTTTGTTGTTGTTTCTTTTTGAGTTCCCTTTTGCTATTTAAGCACCAGCTCTGTTTACGTCACACTTTTGCCTTCCATACTTACTTTTCTCTATCTGTTTTGTAGATCCGTGCAATCTCAGGCACTAAAGGATCATCTGGATTGGGATCACACAACAGAGAACAGATGGACAAAAGTACTAGGGAGAGAGAAAAAACACCGCATTAGTTCAGACACAGCTGAAGGCACCTGCAGAACTCAGGCAGCCTATTTGCTTCCCCCAGGCATTAGTATTAGCAGCATTTCCTAAACGATGTGCAGTAATCCCACATACTTCAGACAAGCCATTTTGAACAGAAGTTCTTAACTAATCAACTGTGTGTAATAACAAGTTTCTCCAATCTCACCACCATGACTGGGAATCTTCTGGACAGGAAAACCCCATTAGAACCTTGAAATCCTAAGGGAGAAGTGGACTGTATGAAAGTCTTCTCAGCAGAATACCTGCTACTACACTTGAAATGCAGCTTCTGCGTTCACACCAGACACAGAGCACTGAGCACAGAAGCATCAGTACAAATAGGTACTGTATACATCCCAGAAGCCACGTCCCACTCACATGATGCTGCCTAGCATAGCACCAACCTTCATCCACATAAGGAGCCACAAGACTACAGACAGATGTGCACATTCCTACACTCACAGCAAAGCAGAAGAGATGAAAAGGAGCAAGTTATAAGCAAAGCACATCAGGACAATACTACATGAAGCACATCAAGGGCTTCTTGCCCTCTGAGGAATGCCAAACGTTTCTTTGATTATAACTGGCTGAATGTAATACAAACAGTGCCGCTCCATACGTCCCCCTTCATCAACAGCACTAACAGAGCTGTCTCAAGGCCTCTTCCAAGCACGTCAGAGATGGCAGCAACTACAAGTTCTTTTCTGGTCTCAAGAACTTCAGTACCAGCCATCTCTTGCACCAATTAAGTTCCACAAACTTATAGTTTAAGGAACAACTGGAATTTAAGCTTTAAATCCAGTACTGCCAATTTCACTCTGTGCTCAGGACTTTCTACTGTCCACTTGTAATTAAAAAAGAGAGAACATTCAGCACAATCAATTACCCCTTGGACCATTCCGACAGCTACCTGTCTGAACACAGCTTCAGAGCTTAATGATTTCAGCTGTGTGCTAGAGGCACACAGGAACCACCAGACCTGAACTGCTGTCCCTTACCAAGGCTGAAAGAGAAGGCGGACAAGGCTGTAAGAGACACAGCAGTGCATCACCTGTAGCTCTTTCCACCAGTTTCAGCTTTGTTCTCTCCACCATCTCAGACACACCTGCAGCCAGTGTGGCCTGAGCACAGCAGGTTCCTGTAGCTCCTCTCCTGTGGCCTTTGTCTTTGTATTTGCCAGACTCCTTGCACACCTCCCCGTAGCCCTTTCCCAGCACAGGCAGCAGGAAGGACAGGGTGCTGCTCTGTGCACACAGGGCTACAGCAACCCTCAATGAATCTCCCTTACCATGACCAACTCAACTTTTAAGCTAAGGGCAAAGAGCACTCAAGTATATAAACGGAATGAGAACAGAGCAGCTGTCCCTTAAAGAGAAGTTATCCCTGTAGAGTCTATTCCTATAAGGGGCAAAAGGCCTCATCAGACCAGGCCAGTCTTCTCCCACCAAAACATCTGTTTCTAAGGAGAGGGCAAACAAAGACTGTACCAAGAAAGTTCCTGTTACTGTACTGACAAAGCAATGGGAGTTCCTTTCAATGTCAGGATAACAATGTATGTGCTGAGCTACCGACCCTGGCTCAAGTCACACAGTCATCTCAAGATCACCATTTAATCAGAACTCTTCTGTGCTGACATGGAGCAGGAATACAGAGGAAGCCCAGCACTGGTTGTTGTACACCACACCAATATCACAAGTCCACCCACCCTGCTCTGCTCCAGACGCATCACAAACATTATACCAGCAAGTTCTTCCCCTAGAAAGGCATTAGTTATCATAGATAACAGGCTACCAGCTCTGACAGCATTTCGCTTTCTGATCTCGCCTGTACACAGATGCACGTTGTTTGATATCAAAGCAATGAAGCTCAGGTTTAGCTTAGCTTGACACACTGGGGACCACAAAATCTTAGACAGCATATACATGAGATTAGGCCACATCACTGCTCAGGAAGTCAACTCCATTCCGGGGGCCTTATCCAGTTCTCCTACTCCTCAGAACAGCTGAGGTTCCTCCTTTCCTAACCATCAGCCTGGCAGCTAAAACCCTCCACAGGTAGGTCCAGTTTGTTCTTGGGGCAGCTGGCAGCCAGCTGCTGCTGTGAAGGTGAAGGACTCGCAGGCTTCCTTCTGAGAACACACAGAGAACACTCTGAGATGGTTTTACAAAGCTTCTCTTAGCAACTTTCAGCTCAGCACGTGGAGCTGACTGCATCAGGACTACTGTGAATACCAAGGCAGAAGCTGCACAGCCCTCCCTGTGTACAGCACAGGCAGTCATTCCGCATGCCATCATATGGAAAGGCTCTGAAGTGTATTTTGGGAGATACAGAATGCAAAGTATTTGACTGCTGAATGCGTTTCTAAGTTTTAACATTTCTAGCAACCAGCCCCAAAAATGATACCACACACACTGAGCTTCAGGCACTTTTTTTTTTTTTAATCTTTAGCATCCTTTTTTCCCCCCTTTTATTCCTTGTTTTAATCCTTACTATCTTTACAGCTGAGATATTCTGTAATTTGATAAGCTGACTTTGAACAAATCACTTCATTTTCTGTATGCGAGAACAAGGAACCATGAAATCCACTGAGGTTCTACCCTCTAACCCAACCATTACTGAAGAAATACTTCAGGTTAACATTCAACTCACACACTACTTGCCATGCTCAAGACAAAGGAGGGTTTTCCCAAATATGCCTGAGAACAATTAAAAGCAGGTGAAGACACTTTATTCTTGTTACAGAATCTTATTTACTAGGACAGTGATAACATTTCTAAGTTTATGCATTCTGCTTAAGCTCTGGAATCAAGGCAACCACCAAGGTGTGTTTACAACTAGATTTAGAGATTATTTATTCAACAATATGTTCACTTCAGAATTACTAACAGAGTTACTTGTACTATTTCAGAAGTTCAGTGCTGTTGTACCTGTTCTCCAAAATCCATTTTGAAGAAAGAAAGAGAACAAACCCAAGATAGTCACCTCTACCACCACAGCCACAATCACCTCTAATTACTTACAGTGGTAGAGAAACTTCCTTGTTTATTTAGCAGCCTGAAATCAAGGTTCTGCCCTAAACTATCCCACCCAGCAAAGAGGGCACTGCAAACCACTTAAACTTCCCCCTTGCAGGGAAGAGTGAGAAGCAGCACAATCAAGAAACCTGGACTACGACACAGTAACTGCAACATAACAGCCCATCGGTGGGAGCTGCTGGTAACGTCATCTTCCTGATGCCTCAGAAAGAAGCTGCAAATGATAAGCTGTCAAATAGAAGAACTGTTTCTAGTCTTCCCCTGATTTCTGTATCAGTAGAGAAAGCACCTTTCCTCACACCCACGGTGCTGCTTTTGAAGGGCTGTAAGGCATTAGTTATTCAGCACAAAGCTGAAGTCCTGTTATTCACAGGAATTACCTAACCCAACAGCTTTTCCTATTAGCAACACATTTACTCTTCAGTGCGGCTAACCAGGAAGTCACCAGGGAGCTGAAATAGCCCCAAAGTCTGTAACAATGCGGCTGCAGCCTCACTGAAAACAAGATTTCCACCCTAGAAGACTGACATTGTCTTTGTAAAATGTATTTGTACTTGATCAAGACAGCAATGCTGCTTCTGACTCCAGCCCGTTGGTAATTTTGTCTGCTTTCTGACAGAAAGCATCTCTTCTTTATGACAGGAATCACCCATCAGCATTTCTTTTGCTGCTTTTAACTCCCATCATGACTTAACACCAAGTGAACCCTGCTAAGACTTCGCACTGGTTAGATCTGCATGCATCCTGTGCTACACAAAGGAGAGTTTGCAGACAGCTCATATGAAAGCACAATGAGACAACTGGTCAGTAATACATATGCACCCAACCTCAGGAAGCATGCTTTAGGAGGAGAGGTGGTGACAGAATGGCCACACTGATCCCATGGCTTATTCCATCTAAGCCAGGAGGATGCAGTTTGATGAGGGTCAGAAAAAGGAGTTCAAGGCAGAGGAAGAAAGGAGCAGGAAAAGCACAGTGCAGCTGGATGTGGTTCATAACATTAAGTCCAGGTATATTTTGTGATGAAAGCTCCCTGACGGCCATTAATAGCAAGTCTGCTGATGCTCTCAACAAGCCTCTTAAATTCTCACCCTACTTCTGTCACGGTCTCAGTATATATTCCCATATCTTCAAACACGCTATTTATCATCCCACCGAATGTCTGCTAACTTCAGAACCCCTAAGACAAGTGAAAATAACATATCGTGCCACACTACATGCTCTGCAGCTGTACAATTCTAACTGATTACATTCCAATTACATGTTGTACATGTTAATACTACCTCAGTACGTCCAACAGAAGCGTGTGCTCTACTGAAAGCATTCATAAAGAAAGCTACAAGCACAATGTTGTGCTCTTTACTGACACTCTTCAGTTTTCAAGTTGCAGTAAAGACCTTCAGCTTTGTGCACAGCAGATTCACTTCCATCAAGAGACAAGATATTGCTTTGCCTTTCCAGCTCTGTTCCCATGTTTTTATCACCCTTTTTTAAAAGGCCACTGCCATTTTCCTACATATTTTACTTTGCATACAGTTTCAACACTGGAATCTTCTTCTGTCACATGTTTTTAAGTTGAAATGTTTGTCCTAAAGTACAGCTTCCTGCATGGAATGGCCAAGACTAAGAACATAATTCAGTAAGACCTACTGCATCTCTGAGCAAAACCAAACAGCCTCCCTAGGGTCAAAGAAACTGGATGATCCAGGGCTTGTGTAGAACAGGTTACAAGCTACACACGGGGCCACAGGACTGAAGCTGTGATCACAGCAGCAGTTCATACTAAGAGCACAGCATTTTATTTTTTACATTCTAAACCCAGGTCAGTAATTCATTACAGCAGAGTAAAATTAAGTGAGCATTGGAGGTACCTTTTGAAATAGTTAGTGCTGGGGACCACTGTGATCGTAGAATATCAAGACAAATGCTGCCATTACTGTTAATATTTGGATGATAGATTCTTGTTGTAAATGCAACCTGTAGAAGAAGGAGAATTTCAGTGTAGGCTCACAAATGTACATCACACCACACGGTAATGAATAGATCTATGGCACGAGGCACTTACCTTAGGTGGTTTGAAGGGATAATCTGTTGGGAAGTGAATTGTCAAGAAAAATACTCCACCTTGATAGGGACTGTCATTCTGTTAATGAAAAGGAATCGTTGCAGTTCGAGTTTTTACAAGAAGGCTGGTCATAGGAACTATGAACATCAATTCTCTCATACTTACTGGTCCCATTATTGTAGCTTGCCAATGGAACACTGAAAAAGAGAGAGATTTACTTTGATTTGGAGAAGCTCAAGTAATGAATACTTAATGTCAAGAGAAAGCAGTACAGAGCAGTCCATTTTAAAAACAAAACCTTCTGAAAAACTGCAAGGACACCAGCCAAAAGGCTGAACAGAGACAGGGTGATGTACTCTATGTTTCATGGCCATTTGGTGCACTCTTCCTGTAATTGCTGTGGTAGCATCCCTGTGCTGCTCCCGGAAAGAAACCCCATCAAGATAAAACCACAGAGTTCACTCATCGCTCCAAACCCAACAAGTTTGAGCATTCAATTCTCATAGTTTCCAATGAAAGTCTACCTGAAGCAAAGCCCAGCTTCCAACAGCTGTACTGCCCTTTCAGAGGGAGTTATAGCAAAGGCACAGCGCAAGTTCATCCCTTTCCTCAATAGGATCTCTCCTGTGTGGCTCCTTAACTGAACAAAGGGTAGGCCTAAGCCTTGTGTACACCATGTGTGAGGAGTTCACCTACAGTCAGCAGAGCCCTGACCGAACATTCAACTGCAGCTTCCACAGAAGCAGGAAAATTTCATTAAAGCAACAGAAAGTAATACAAGAACATGACAATGAGTCTGCTAAACACTTGAGACCAATGTGCCAGAATACTTTATGTTAAATGGAAAAAAATTAAGTCTCACTCATATGCATCTGTCCAAGAGAACATCTTAATCTGGTAATACAGAAGGCTCGTGAAGAACATCTTTATGCTGCAGAACATAAGGAAAATAATCAGTGCTGTTAATCTGTAATCAAGTTCCCAATATTTACTCCAGGGTTCTTGCTTTCTCCTACCACCCCAAGGTTCTCAGCACACTGGCTTAACAAATTATTTCTCAGGTATCATGGGAATTCTCTGCCAGGACGTTGGCTGCCCCATGTCTTTACAAGCGGGGAGCAGAACACAAGCTGACTCCAGTATACAAAACAAATCTGTAAGGCACAGAGGTTGAATCCATCTGCAGCTGTGCACTTAATGTGCAACCAGCATTCCCAACTTCCACCACCACCCTGGCCAAAGAGTAACTGTGACACAGTAGCACGGTATGTCTTACTCTGAGCTGGTTTTAATTACACACTGTACAGGCGCTACAACTGAGTATGAGCTCAGAACAAATGGAAAAAGGCAGAGTAGAAACAGCCCAGCCAAGACTCCAGTACAACAGCAGCTGGTCCAAGGAGCAGGTTCTGTAACAAAGGGTGTTACAGCTGCTGGCAGCAGCTAGCGTGGAAAAGCTACAGTGTAGCCTCATGCCTTCAAATGCAACATTCACCATCTAAAAGGTTCAGACAGCTTCAGAGCAAGTCCGCTGATGGTAACTGGAGGGGGAGAGGACTGGAACAAGAGGACAAAAAGCCAACGAGGAGCACAGCTTACCACTAAAGAACCAGAGATTTCCACATGCATCAGTAGATGCTGGTTAGGACTGACTACAGCTGTGCTGGAACATGGATAAATACTGGATGTCAACTTGAACAAGGCATCCCAGGCAGGTCTAGAGCACAGGGAGCACTGTAAGAAAGGCAGCTCCCCACTGCTGTCCCTGCTATCAGTTACACCTGAGGGTGAGCTCTCAGCAGTGTGAGATTGTCAGGGATCTACCATTAAGGTGACGTAAAGACCCGAGTGTTACTGCCAGATCAGGAAGGCATTGAGGCAGCCCTCAGCCACACAGAGCAGCTCAGGTTTCCACCTTCACACAACCCCAGGTTGTCTTTGACACACTTCTAAAACAAAGTAGTTCATTATGGCACAAGTCAAACCTGCGAGTTTGTGGGAAGCAAACCCTCAGCTGGGCTCTGCTCCCTCTGAACCCCTCCCACACAGCTGAGGGCTCCTTAGGAAAACCATTCCTAAAGCAGGGAAGGTGCAGGATAACAACAGGTCTGTGAGTACTGCTAAAACCCCTCTGCACGGGGTACAGCTTCCACCTGCTGGAAGGCAATGCTGCACAGTACTGCCTCCACACACACACAATAACCAGCCTTTACATTCTTTGGTGAAGGGCTTTTTTAACCGGGTCTCAGACTCAAGAATGTAAGTTTCTGTACAATGCAGAACTTCCAAACAGCTCCGAAGAGTTTAACTGCTAAAACTGATCAGAGAATGTCTCATAAAAAGCTCACCTGAGCTTAAGAGCTCTGAGCACAGACGGACGCCTCCCTTTTTCAACATTCCTTACTCCTACATCCTGGATGCTACACTGAGCAGCCCTGTCAGAGATGCTGCTCAGCTGGATGCGTGCTGCTGAGTGAGCACCTCAGTAACAGCTGATTAGAGAACAGGTTTGCAGCATACCATACCATGCAGCTTCAGGATCCTCTCCTTGCACTTCGTCTCATAGCTAAGCACCCACATACAAACCCAGTGACAAGGCTGTCACTACAGGAAGACCTGTACATCCCAATTTTGCACACTCAGAAGTCCCCAAGGAGCATCACATTAAGTCCTGCCTCAAGGTCTCAACTTGTTTTTCAGTCCTTATACTGACACACTCTGTAGTGCAACAGCACAAACAGCTTTATTAAGTGTTCCTGTATCTTAAAACCTAAAAATCCTTTATAATTCTCATTCGTTTTCCTTCCACTCACATTTCACCTCGCTACCTTCACAGACTGTACGTTACCTTTTTAGGAAACGCAGTGGTTGCTTTAAGTCCTGTGTAAAACACAGTTAACTGTGACCTTGATGTCCCACCACCCAGCATTAGGAGCAGATTGCTTTACTTCCACAGGACCACGTGACTACACTATATATAATTCAGGTACCAAACAAGTTCAGGCAGCTGGAGGGGGCTGCTCACTGGTTGGGCCAGGGCAGGACTGAAACTCGCTGCCTGCAAACGCTGGTACAAGAATGTCAGAGCACTGGGAAAGGAAAGGGAGCTGCCCTGTGGAATGGGCACAGACCTCAGGTGATCCACAGGGATGGTATTACCCAACAGCAACAAGTGTCAGGCTGATATGGGGAGCAGTCTCCAGTGCTCCAACCCAGGGCACAGACAAGTTCTCCTTATGGAGGAACTCGCTGTCCTGTTTTAGAAGGAAAGCAGGGACCACAAGTGCACACTGATAGTGGCATACTTACTGTCATCACCAACAGGCCCTGCTGAACACTGTGCTGGAGGATCACGTGCCAGATCATTCAACTCCTAGAAAAACAAAACACAGAACAGTTGTTTTATTTGATTTCAACACCAATCACGTTACTGCTATAAAAGCTGCTGGTAGCATGTGGGCAATTACTCCGGCTCTTAGTGGGAGTATTGCTCATCAGCTTCATCCTTTGGAGAGGTGAGGCCACAGGAATGGGAGCACCAACCTGAACAAGGGGATCCCACCTCCCTGTGGATTTGGGCTGACACAGACACTGAGTGTGCAGCACCTGCAGCAGCTACAGCACACCTGAAGGTGGGCAGCACCTCCAAGGGTCTCCACTGAATAAGAGGGAAGCCCTTCAGAGTCGCAAGTCAGTTCAGAGCTGCCAATTTTAGCCCTGTGAGGATTCCCTTCTTCCTCGCTGCCTGAAACATGAGCCAGCAAAGAGATCCAGAAAGAAATCATTCCCCATCATCACACTTTACACCACCCACTGCACACCTGTTCTAAGTCCAGAACATTAAATACATCAAGATCAAACCCGAGCTACAGAGCTCTGCTTCATCCTACAGCAGCGTGTGTGCAACAGCACTCAGAGAGAGGTGGTCTTAGAAACACAGCCCCCCTCAGATCCAGATCCTCTCACTCCCTATATACACACACAGTAAGTACAGGCATAAGAACTTAGAAGTAACAATAAAAATTCAGGAGCAGAGCTCATTTCTCTAAGAGGCTGCAATAACTGTGTGAAGCACAGTAACTTCCGAATGCCATTGACCCCGATCTCCTGGAGAAGGCAATTTAATGTCACACTACTCAGAACTCCAAACATCCATTAGAAAAGCCTCTCCTCTGCATCAGCTGGCAGCCTCTTCACTCCCATTGCACACACCTACAATGCAACAAGGCCACGCTGGGAAGGAATACCACTGCAAGAGCACACCTGGGCCGTGTCAGACCACAAACTACCGGTGCCTGCTCCCACTCAGCACTCAGCCTGGGATACAGAACAGCCCCATCCAGGAACAGCACCTTGCATTTGGCCTGGATCCACCTCACAAGGGTCACATGAGGCCATCTCAGTTCCCTGGGTGTCACCCCCTCCCTCCAACACATCAGCTGCCCGTCCCTGCCCTCACTGCCATCCATCTCACTGGTGCATTCCCACAGCACAGGGCTTCCTGGCAGGGCACACATATCACACTTAACATGCCTTTCTGTGCATACCAGCCAGACTTCTACTAGTCATAGACGTGAAGGGCTGAGTTTAAAAACAGGAATGCCAGTTACATGCAGCTACACCTGTCCATGCACAAAGCACTGCTGCAGCACAAGGCCAGACCTCTGCATCCATCCAGGTAACCTTGCCTTTAAAAGCTCCCTGTGAGGCTCCCAAGGCACAGCCAGCACCCCCAGCCCACACAGAGCCAGCAGCTCAGCACAGCTCAGCCCTGCTCTGCCACCACCTGCCGCCCTGCCCCCATCACTGCATTTCAGAGCCGGCCCGTGCATTGAGTGCAGCTGAGTGGGGGCTCCGGCAGCAGCACAAGGAGCTCTCAAAAACAGCAGCCTCCAAGTTTTCACTTCAAGTTCAACCTCACACAAGTTCCAAGTTTTAATTCGTTTCTTTGTAACCTCCAGAGATGCTGGTGTCAGATGCAGGAGTTCAGCAGACAATGAGCCCCGCGCTGCCCATCTGCTGCATGGCAGGGAGGCCCCGGCCAGGACACAGGGCTGGGTGTAAGGACGCTGCTCTTTGCTGTTCTTTCACAGGCTGCAGCAGAACAAGCAGCACCAAGAACTCAGCTGTGTGTGAGGAGAGCTGCTGTGCTGGGGCAGCTCCCAAACCCCATCAGATCGGACTCCAAGCAGCCAAAGATTATGCAAAGCCATGGTCCTTCCTCCTCACTCCAGCAGTTTGAGCTGCTTTCAGAAGCTCTAATTGACTCAGAGACCACATCATTAGCTCGATTGTAAGCCTTATTTTCACTTACAGCAGCAGCAACCTGACGGCAAAATAAGCTTTTAATCTGTCTTCAGCGAGAATCTCTGCCTGGAGCCCCACATCCCTCAGTGACACCTAGCCCAGGACCAGCCACACAACTGGGACTTCACTCATCAAAAAGGAACTCAGGGCCACACTCAGCACACAGGGCAGGCTGTGAAGCTCAGGCACCGTTTGTCAAGGCAGCACTCACAGTTCCAGCATCCTACTGTGGGTCCCAAAGGCACTTCTGGTCCACAGGACCACAATCCCAACATGTCCCGCATTCTAAGGGTGCTTCTTCCCAACAACAGATACATCTTAATCTTCACAAGGATTTTAATCCTTCTCCTTTTACAGATTCTGCCTTCCCAGGGCACAGAACAGCTCAGACCCACTGACCTTCTCAACTTCTAACAACACGTGCACATGAGAAGGGCAGTGTAAGGAAAGCCAAGCAATGAAACACAGAGCAGGGCAGGGTACATGCCATGAACCAGCTCTGCTGTAACCACCAGTCAATCACCTTTCATCTTTCTTCAAAGCAGGGACACCAAAGCAGCACGTAACTTCCTCCTGGCAATGCAGCACAGCCCAGGCACCAGGCAGGACACCCAGCAGCACCCGCTGGGCTGCATCGCTCCAACACAGCCAGCAGCTCCAGAGGAAGCACCGAGCTGCAGCCACCAACTGCTGCCAGGCCCAACTCACAGCACGGGCACAACAGTTCAGTGCACACAGACCACTCAGTGCTGCTCAGTTACCCAGTAACACCAACACAACCCACCCAGCAGCCCAACAGCAGCATCACCACAGACACCTGACAGCTGGCTGCTTTACAGTAGTAAGCCGGCATCCCCAGCACAGCTCCTCATTCCCCAGCTCCCCCACTGCAGAGCCCACCAAGCAGCTCCCACAGGGAGCCCACAGTGGACAAAGTTCTCCTTCCCCTTGCTATCCTGCTCCAAGCACAGCTCTGCTTGCTCGGTTACGGGGTAGGGATGTGGCTGAACCCCAAATGCTGAGGCTGAAGTCCTGATCATTTGTTATGGCCCTCCAGCATTACCTCTCCCCCAGCTCTGTATGCCTTCACGTGGCACTTCTAAGAGATAACGATGATCAACTACATGTTATAACAAACTGCTACCCCCACACTTCATGGCTACTTTGGCCACTGTGACTGCATACACCCCAGTCTGCCCAAACCAAAGCACTTCTAAAGCCTGGAGCTCCTCTCTTGTAAAACCCAAGGGCCAGCCCACACCTGGGGAGAATTAAGAACACTGCAGGAACACAAGGAGCAACTTGATGGCAGCTCCCCCATGGGTGATCCCCCCCAGCAGCATCTGCTCTGAGAACAGCTGCAGAGCTGCCACAGCAGCTCCAGGCCCCAACAGCCCGTCAGCCCCACAGCTGGCAGCACCTCCATGCACACAGTGGAGCCTTCTGATCACATGGAAACAGCTCTGGGCCCTGCCCTGCTTCCAGCCCATGGGGCTCAGCCTGCCAGACTCTGCTTCGTGCAACAGCAGCTACAGGGCATCAGGTTTGTTCACTCCTGGGATTTGCTGCTCATTCCTGAAGGTCTCATCCCTGTGTTGTCCAAGAACTCTGGAGAAAGCCTCATGCATGGTCTGCAGTAGGGAACAAAACGCAAAGCACCAAGCACAAATAGCAGTGGCACAATGCAGACACAAACAGTGGTGTATCGAGACTGAGAGTACCCTCCAAAAATGCCTAAGCAGCAGCTTTTCTTACCATTGCTTCTTTGTACACAAGCCTACTGGGATTAGTTCCACTTAATCCACACTCTACAGCCTTTTGTTCCTGTCACCAGGTGCAACAGCAGCAGCTGGAGCCACTGATCAGGACAGGGCCATCACTGCAGGAGCACAACACGAGGTGGGATGTGGGATGGGTGCCCCCATGGAGCTCAGCACAGCTGAGTGCAAACAGACACTGGTAGCAGCTGATCGAGGCACCGCAGCACTCCTCCACCTCAGCCTGACTCCAGCTCACTCAGAGCACCCAGACAAGCAGCTGTGTATCCCATCACAGCCCTGACCGAAGCTTTTTGCTGGCAGCCCCATCACAGCACCATGTGCACTGCACTGCTCAGTGCTTCGCTGAGCTCCGTGCACCACATCCCACTGCTTCCCCACTTGTGAGGGCCCTACAACCCAATGCAGCCCATCCTGCCTCAGGTTCTTCACCCCTGAGGAGCAGCACAAACATCCCACCCACAAACAAGCAATGCTCACCGAGGGACAGCAGCTCCATTTCTGTTGCTGAAGCACTGACCATGAGCAGCAAGCAAAGCAAACACTGTTTAGAGGCAGAAGATGTGCTGATCTCCCGGATGGCCCTGAGGAAGGCACAGCCCCGCACTGCCCAGCTCCCCGTGCCCTGCACTCACATCTGGGCACTCCCGGTGCTGTTCCAGACCCACGGTGCCCTCC
Source organism: Coturnix japonica (assembly GCF_054131305.1). Lineage (NCBI taxonomy): Eukaryota > Metazoa > Chordata > Aves > Galliformes > Phasianidae > Coturnix > Coturnix japonica. The sequence goes on along the minus strand of NC_140680.1, from coordinate 14,093,570 downwards.
AGCCCCAGCGGCTTCCAGAACAGGAGTGGAGCTGGGTGCGCTGGGGAAGCGGCCTTGCTCAGCCTCCACGCTGTGCGAAGTATCGCCACATTAAGGGACTGAAAGTGTCGGATCTGACTGATAGTGCAGTGGAACGCTGCTTGCTTATGTAACCCGTTACTGTGCGACTTCCAGCAACTAAAATTACCCCGGAACCCTTCCCTTGCAGGGCCGGGCCATCCGCGGCACACACAGAACCCATCGATCTCCTCAGCTCTAACACCGAGCGGCGGGGCCCACCGAGCTCCGGGAGCTGCAGCACAGGCCGCGATCACGGCCAAGGCCCCAAACGCGGCCCCAGCTGCCGATGAGGAGCAAAGCGGGGCCGGGCCGCAGCCCAGCGGCCCCAGTGAAGCATCGAGGCCGTGCCCGGCCGTGCCGCTATCAGCGCCGAGCACCGCGAGCCGCCCCCGAGCTTAGGCCGCAGCTCCCGGTTCAAACCCGCCCGTGCCGCCCCGGCCCCCGCAGCGCCGGGCCCGCTCCGGAACCTGCGGGCCGAGGCCCCACGCCCCCTGGCGGAACCAGGGGCTGCCCGGGGCCACGTTGCGGCCCAGGAGCGGGGGGGGGGGAGCGAGGGGAGCGGAGGCCGCGGGGCAGCGAGTCCCGGTACCGCAGCGGGCTGGGCACAGCCGTGAGGCCGAGCCGGGCCGAGCTGTGAGGCCCAGCCTTAAGGCCCAGCCTCCCCCCGCGGCCTGTCCCGGCCTCGCCCCGCTCGGTGCCCGGTCCCGGCCCGTCCTTACCTTGTGGATTCTCTTGAGCGCCATTATGTGTGTGTGTGTGTGTGTGTGTGTGTGTGTGTGTGTGTGTGTGTGTGTGTGGGCGCTGTGGGCGCGGGCTGGGGGCGGCCGCGGGGAACTACTTTGTGCGGGGGAGGGGACGAGGAGGAGGAGAGTGAGGAGCTGGCGGAGCGGGGGGAGGAGAACGGGGAGGGGAGGAGAGCGGGGGGAAGGGAGGAAGGGGAGGAAGGGGAGGAGATGGGCGAGATGCGACGGGCCGCGCAGGGCGGCGCTGCTGCTGCTGCTGCTGCTGCTGCTGCTCACGGGGCCCCGCTCGGTTCCGCTCCGTTCCGTCCCGTTTCGCTCCGCTCGGTTCCGCCCGGTGCTGCCCCGCTCCGTCCGTCCGCTTTATGCGCTGCGCCCGCCGCGTATCGCTCCGCCGGGCACCCACCGCCGGCACAGCGCAAACAGAGCCCGGAGCGGGACCGGACGAACCGGGACGGGACCAACGGGGGGAGAACGGGCGGAACCGGGCGGAGCGGAACCGAGCGGGGACGGAACGGGAGCAGCGGGGACTACTTTGTGTGCCGCGCACGCACAGAACTCTCCAGAAGGGGGAGGGGAGCGCGCGGAGGGATACCGCCACCACAGCGCGTGACGTCAACATCTCGCGAGAAGGAAAAGCCTCGCGTGACGCAAAACGTTTCGCGAGACGTAGAGGTCTCGCGGTAGTTGCGGCAGGAAAAAGTCCCGCCGCGCCGCCGTGAGGGCGGGGCTGTGTCACTTCAGTTCCGGGTCCGTTCAGTTCCGGGCCCGGCCCAGAGCGCAGTGCGGAGCGGGCGGTGCTGCCCCCAGGGCTCCGTGTGGGGCCGATACTCTGCGGTATCTACATCAGTGGGACCCGGTGTCCCCCCCCTGCAGCAGCCGAGGCCCGCCGGGCTCTGAGCGCTGCTGAGGGGCTGGGCGGCCTATGGGGTGTCCCAGCACACAATGGGCCCCAGCAGCACCAGGGGCTGCTCCATCCAACACACACAGCGACCCAACACACACAGCCATCCATCGGGCACTGCAGGGGCTGCACATAAAGGGCGTGGGAAGGGCAGATCGGGGGTTTATCTATTGTCAGATGGATGCGGTCAGGTTTGGTGTCACAAAAGGTGAGCAGCACAATGCGGGGATGAGGAACCTCAGAGCAGGGTGATGTGTGTGTGTGTGTGTGTGTGTGCAGAATGTGGCCAGAAAGGCCATTAAGGCAATGGGAGCACACACTGTGCTGAGTACAGACAGGGCAGCACAGGGCACGGCCTGGGAGCGAAGGAGAGGGGCAGGAATAGGGTGAGGGGGTTGGAAAGCAGGACAGCGGCACAGCTACGGGCAGCAGCGGGGAACGGGCTGCAGCTACTGGACGGCACCTGCCTGTTGTGGGCGCCCCGGGCTCATGATGGAGGCAGGGAGCTGTGAGCCTCCCCAGCACCAACACCGGACACAACAGGCAGCTGTGAGCTCACACCGTGCCCTGTGTGCCCACGGGCAGAGCCCCACGCTCCCCCATGGGCTGTGCTGGGGATGCTGCCCATCAGCCTCACTGCAGGAATCCATTTCTGCCCAAGTTCTGCTTGCTCTCATAACCCGCTCTAAGCAAAAACAAGCTCGCTTTCATTTCCTTCCTCATTCTGACCCAGCACGGCGCCTTTGTGAGCTGCCAGAGATGCCGGGGTTTTCCTGCATCCACTCCTGCATGTTACAACACGGAGCTGCCCAGGACGGTACAATTGCTGCAGCCAGGGACACCCCGGTGCCCGTCATGGTCGGCTCCAGGCCTTGCCCAGCCGCCTGCAGCTGCCAGAGCCGCTTTCGTTTTCATTTTGCTCCGCAGTGAGCAGCCGTGCAGCTCTGCCCTCTCCCTGCCCTGGGAGCTGGTACACACGGCATTAGCAACCAGAGGAAGTGCAGGCCGTGGCTGTGCTCGCTGAGCGCTGCTACGCCCATTGCCCGCAGCACAGACATCCCGGCAGCGCCGAGCATCACAGCTGCAGCTCGGTGAGTGCCCAGGGGCGGCATTAGCAGGGCAGCGGGTGGCCGGTGATTTACTGCCCCATGCGGGGTGTGGGCTGTGCTTGCGAGCTTTGGGGCGCACACTGAGCAGCTGATGTGCATCTCGGGGGTCCCAGCTGCCGCCCCTTCCTGCTCGCAGATGCCCCAGGACCCGTCGCCCAGGAGCAGCCCGTCCTCCCTGCTCATCCCCGAGCCCCGCGCAGGGCGGGCTCGATACGCGGCGTGTGCGCTGCTGGCTGCGTGCTTCCTGCTGCTGGTGCTGAGCGGGGAGCCCCTGCTGTCCGTCACACACCGCACCTGCATCCAGCTGGCAGCTCTGCAGCTCGGGGTGCTGCTCAAGGGCTGCTGCTGCCTGGCCGAGGAGATCTTCCACCTGCACTCCAGGTGAGCACCGCAGAACGATCCGCTCCCTGCCTCTGCCTCCTGCCCGGCCCCTCCGGCTCCGCTGTCAGCCCACCTCTTGTCTCGCCCACCCAGGCACCGTGGCAGCCTGTGGCAGGTTCTGTCTGCCTGCTTCCCTCCACACTGGCAGCTGGCCGTGCTCTTTGTTGGCTGCTCAGCCTACCTGGACCTGCAGGAGGACAATGGACACAGCCACCACCTCACCCTCACCTGCCTGTGCCAGCTGCTGGTCCTTGCCCTCGGGCTGCAGGTGAGGGGATGCTCAGCAGTGATGTTCAGCCACGTGGCACTGGGTGCCTGGCCCCATCTCTGCAGGGTGCTGCTGGGATGGGGCTGAGCACACCCTGCCATGCCCTCCCATCTGCAGGGCCACCGCTCTGGGTGCTGGCAGGGGCATTGCCCTCTGAACCCTCTGAGTCCTCTGAGCCCTGCTGCCAGTCTTTCTCTCCTTTTCCCTCTGCAGAAGCTCTCAGCAGTGGAGGTGTCAGAGCTGACCGAGAGCTCCAAGAAGAACATTGCTCACGGCCTCGCCTGGTCCTACTACGTGGGCTACCTGAAAATAGTTCTGCCACGTATGCAGCTTTTCCCCTGCACTCTCATGGCTACAGATGGAAATGGCTTCTGCAGCCCTCCCACTTCCACAGCAAGGAGCAGACCCCAATGCTGCTCTCCCCCCTAACCCCACTCTCCCTCCAGGTCTGAAGGAGTACATGGAAGAGATCAGCAGGGCCAACCCCATTCTGCGGGCACACCGCGACACCTGGAAGCTCCACATCCTGATCCCACTGAACTGTGACATCTGGGATGATGTGGAGAAGGCTGACAGCAACATCCAGTACCTGGCAGACCTCCCCGAGACCACCCTGACCCGTGCAGGCATCAAAAGGAGGGTCTACAAACACAGCCTGTATATGATCAGAGATAAGGACAACAAGGTATGCTGGGGCAGCCCTGCATTCCCAGGTGAGTGAGGTGTCCCCAGGTGCAGGTCCTGCTGTATGGCTGGGGATGGATGCAAGGCAGGGCTGCGCTGCTCAACCCATGGAGCCCCAGAACGGTTGGGTCAGAAGGGCCCCTACAGGCCCCCAGCCCCACCATGGGTCAGCCACCCCCCAGCAGCTCAGGCTGCCCAGGTGGCACGGGGCACCTCCAGGGATGGGGCAGTGCGGGACCTCAGCAGGTGCTGCCCTCCCTCTTTCCCTCCTTTCCCACCCCATCTCCCCACAGCCCCGGCCCTGCGTGCTGGAGTTCGCATCCCCACTGCAGACGCTGTTGGCCATGTCGCAGGATGAGTGCGCAGCCCTGAGCAGGGAGCAGCGGCTGGAGCAGGCGCTGCTGTTCTACAGGACGCTGCGGGACATCCTGGGCGGCTCCAGGGAGTGTGCGGGGACCTACCGCCTCATCGCCTACGAGGGTGAGCGTGGACAGTCCACTCGGAGCCCCGCATGGAGCCCTGCCTCAGAACAGACACGAGTGCAGCTTTGTGTCTCCTCCTTACAGAACCGGCGGAGGCTGAGAGCCACTTCTTGTCCGGGCTGATCCTGGGGCACCTGCAGCAGCAGCAGCGCGAGGAGTACATGGTGCAGGAGGAGCACATGGTACAGGAGGAGCACATGGTGCAGGAGGAGCTGCCCACAGGCTCCTCAGAGCTCAGCCTGCAGGTCAGCACCTCCGACCTGCCCCAGCCGCTGCGCAGTGACCGTCCCTGAGCACCACATGGCCCCACACCTCAGCTGCCCTCGGAGCGGCCGCCTGCAGCCCCAGGACCTGCACCATTTGTGCTGCATGTTTCTCTGTACATACATAAAAGTTGGGTGTTTCCTGCTCTGGTTTTGCCTCGTGTCGTACTGGGAAAGCTGGGGTGTCCGCATGGAGAAGGCTCCAGGAGACCCCACTGCTGCCTTCCAGGAGCAGTGGGAGGAGAAGTGATGTTGTACATGGGCAGGTGTCAGCATCATGGGAATGCTTTGAGACTAAAAGAATGGATTCAGGTGGGATGTGAGGAAGAAATGCTCCATGCAGAGGGTGGTGAGGTGGTGGCACAGCTGCTCACAGCTGCAGGGCTCCATCTCCTGGTGCCCCATGTTATGATGGGCCATGGGCAGCCCGAGCTGGGGGGCAGCTGGCCCATAGCAGGGCTGGGGGCTGTAAGGTCTCTTCCAACCCAGTTGTTCTGTGGTTCCATGGATCTCAAAGCTCATGGTCCTCAAAGGACCCTCCTACCCAAACCCAACCCGCTCTATGGTTCCACCATCCTCACAGACCCTCCTAACCTGCCATTCTGTGATTATAGGAAGTGTTTTCCTCATGGGGGTGAGTTGCCTCCTGATGCCTAAGCCCCTTTGTCAGCAGCCTGGGGAGGCCACACAGCTCTGCTCTGCTGCTCTGTGCCTCGGTTTCCCCTGTTGCTAAAGGCAGCCAGGCAGCTCAGTTGGTTTGGTATCTTCCGATGCTGCAGTGTCCCTCCATGGATTCCATCACAGTCTATACACATACTGGGCCTCCATCCCGCACGCACAGGGCAGCATAGGATGGGAAATGCTTCTCCCAGCTTACAGGGAGACACGGCTGCACAGCCGTCCTTCTGGGATTGGAGCTGGAAGCCAAGGCAGGATTCGGTCGGGCCTTAATCTGCAGCTTAATCTCCAGGCACCGCATCTGTGCGGGAGATGAAAGGCACAGATGGAAGGGTGGGACCTGCAGGCGCTGGGAACGCGCTGCTGCTGCTCCGAGGGCTGGGGGCGGCGATGCTGCTCTGCACCCACCACCCGCTGGGTTGGAAGCGAGCGGTGCCAGGGCTGAGCTCAGCACAGGGCACAGCCAGCAGCAGCTGCAGGGCAGCGAAGCCAACAGCAGCCCCAGCTGGGTGCCGGCTGGGCTCGGTGCACTGAGCCGAGGACACGCGTGGGCACAGGGCACGGCTCGTTCCGGCGGCATCGCGCTGACGTGTGACTGCACAGCTCGTGCTGCTGCTCAAGGACACGGGCAGGGCCCAGCGGTGGCAATGGGACAGACAGCCGTGACGGGCAGGGCTGCTGCAGGGGCAGCGATAGCGATAGCAATAGCGATAGCGATAGCAATAGCGATAGCAATGGCGATAGCAATGGCGATAGCAATAGCGATAGCAATGGCGAGGCTCAGCAGAAGCTCCACCATAGCGGAGCTGTCGGGGCAGCTGCTGGTGCCGCTGTCCGGCCCCTGTAGGGCAGCGCTGTGTGTACCAGCACTGTCACCCCAAACAGGACGGTACAAACCCCACCGCCGTGACCGCGGCCCCACGAGCAGCAGCGCCGCGTCCCGCCCCCCTCATGGCGGCGCTGGGGGCGGAGCTGTGCGGGCAGCATGGCGGACGATAAGGTGAGCGGGGCGGGGGGTGGCGCTGCCCCGTGGGGTCGGTCGCGGCCTGTTCCGCAGCTCCGTGTGCCCGCAGGACTCGCTGCCCAAACTGAAGGACCTGGCGGCGCTCAAGGGGCAGCTGGAGCGACTGCAGCGCCGCGTGGAGGACGAGGTGCAGGCCGGCGTGGGGCAGGTACGGGGGGGCAGGGCGGCAGGTACGAGGGCCGGGCCCGGTTCTGTCCCGGTTGTGCCCCGCTCTGACCCGTTGTGCCCCTCAGGGCGGCTCGCTCTTGGCCTCCCCGTTCGTGAAGGGTTTCCTGGCCGGGTACGTGGTGGCCAAGCTGCGCTTCTCGGCCGTGCTGGGCTTCGCCGTGGGGACCTGCACCGGCATCTACGCCGCGCAGAACTACGACGTGCCCGACGTGGAGAAGACGGTGCGGGACTATCTCGGTGCGCTGCGGAAAGGCGGCCGGTAACGGGGCGGTAACGGGGCTGTAACGGGGCCGTACGGAGCCCAGCGGCACCCCCCGGGCCTGCCCCGCTGCTCGGTGTCCCCGCCCGCCCCGTCGCGTTCCGTGCTGCTGCTGCCCTTGCGGTGCCGCCGTTCCCGTTGGCTGTGTGCGATGTATCCGGTAACGGCGTGTTCCGGGCGGGCTCATTAAACTCATGGCGTTTGTTCCCTTTGGGGTATCCCGAGCTGGGGCTCTGTCCGCTCTCCCCCCGTTCCTGCTCTGTTCTGCTGCCCGGACATGGCCGCGCTGGGCCCGAAGCTGTGGGCGCTGCTGCTGCTCTGCTCCGTGTCCATCTATGGCTCCCACGCTCCGCTCCTGGCGCTGTGCAAGGTGGATGGTGGGATCCCCTTCAGCTCCTCGGCCGTGGTGGTTCTGATCGAGCTGACCAAGCTGCTGCTCTCGCTGCTCCTGCTGCTCACCCGGGACCGGCCGCCGCTCGGTGTCACGCTGTCCTGGCAGCACGCCGCCCCATTCGCCCTCTCAGCGCTGCTCTACGCCGCCAACAACAACCTGGTGGTCCACATGCAGCTCTTCATGGACCCCAGCACGTTCCAGATCCTCAGCAACCTGAAGATCGTCAGCACGGCGCTGCTCTACAGCCTCCTCCTGCGCCAGCGGCTCCGTGTGCGCCAGTGGCTGGCGCTGTGTCTGCTGATGGCAGCCGGGCTGAGCTACAGCTGTGGGGGTCTGTGGGACCCGCAGGGCTCCGGCAGCCCCCCCGCCATGCGGCTGCACATCACGCTGCTGGGCTTGTTGCTCATCTCCGTGTACTGCCTGATATCGGGCCTGTCTGCTGTCTACACGGAAGCTGTCCTGAAAACACAGCCGCTGCCCCTCAACCTTCAGAACCTCTTCCTTTATTTCTTTGGGGTCCTGGTCAATTTGATCGGCCACTTCTGGAGCGGCGCAGACAGAGGTTTCCTGGAGGGCTTCTCCCCCTGGGTGCTGGTGATTGTGCTCAGCCAGGCCTTGAACGGCTTGATCATGTCCGTGGTCATGAAGCACAGCAGTAACATCACCAGGCTCTTCGTCATCTCCTGCTCCATCCTGGTCAATGCTCTGCTGTCTGTCGCCCTCTTCAACCTGCAGCTCACCCTGCTCTTTTTCGTCGCTGTCTCGTGCATCGGCCTCGCTGTTCACTTGTACTATGGGGTGACGTAGCTGTGGCCTCCCTGCCCTGTGTGCACCAGGGCGGCCTTCAGCTGTTGCTCAGGGGTGCTCCTTGCCTGTGCTGGGCCTGCTGTGGGGCGCAGTGGTGCCTTCCTGCCTTTTTGTTTAAGGGAGGAGGCAGGGTTGCCCAGTGTGAGTCTCCACTGTCCTAAGGCAAATGTACTTCAGCAGGGCTTTGCTCAGTGCCCCTGCCCAGGAAAAGGGGGGAGTGCCCTGCCTATGTCAGGTCCTGTGCTGAGGGGCACCTTTATCCAGTGGGCCTGGGCTCTAGAGTGGATCTTGAGCCCCTTCTCATATGGTACGTCACACTTCTGCTCTTTCCCCTATTCCTGCACACCAAAGCTCACACCTGTCCCCTGTGCCAGTCAAAGCTGCAGCAGGGTTAGTTATCTCTGGTGTTCTGCTCATGAGCATGCAGCCAGCCCCGCAGTTGGAGCAGTGTGCTGCTGTCAGAGCCCTGCACCACGGCTGGGGGTTTCTCATTCCCTTCCTCTGCAGTATTTCACCCCAATCCTCAGCCCAGCCCCTGGCTGGAGGTTTGCTGTCCCTGGGCCCTGTTTGCCTGTCCTGGGCACAGCGTTGCTGTCTACCTCTATGGGCAGGGACTGTAAGGGGAGTCATAGAGGAAAGAGGAAACAGCGTCTGGATTTGGACAAGTGCTGTGTGGCTTGTGAGTTCCTGGTGGGCAGAAGTCACTGCTGGCTCTGGTATGGTTATTAAAGCTGTGGTTTAATGATGTGTGTGTTTGTCACTATATCCCTGCTGCTCAGGGTGTCTGCGTGGTGGCATCAGCTGAGCTGTAACTTCTGGCCTCTTGCAGCTCCTGGTTGTGCATGGAGAGCTCCACAGTGTCCTGCAGCAGCTCCAGCAGCAGTGCCTGGTACCGCTGCTTCACTGCTTCTGCCCGCTCCTCTGCCCGGCACCGCTGGTCCTGCAGCACCTGCAGGGACACAGAGGGGCCGTGGCACCAACCTGGCCCTGGTGAGCAGGGCCATGCAGCAGCACTGCCCACCTGCTGCAGGTGCTGTCTCCAGGTCTGGATCTCCTGCCCGTGGCTCTGCAGCAGGGCTTCCAGCTGCTGCTTGGCTGCCTCTCGCTCCCTGCGTGCTGCCTCCAGGCTCAGATGCAGCACGGCCACTTTCTGTTGCAAGCGAGTTGCATCCTGCTGCAGGGACAGGGGTGAGGATGGGGCCTGTGGCCCTTCAGCTCTGCCTCTCCTACCCTGTCCTGTCAGGTTTTCCTCCCGTGCTCACCTCCTGATCCGGTGCTGCCCCATCCTGGAGCTGACCCTGCAGCTGCTGCCTCTGGGCCTCTGACAGGGAGCGTTCAGCTTCCTCAGCCTGGCATGGCTCGTGCTGGTTCCCTGCCTGACAGAGGCAGGGCCATAGGGTGTACAGCGAGGCGCTGGGTGCAGGAGGACCTGGGCTGCTTCTGGGCAGGGACTTGATGGGGTGTCACTCACTGTGTGTCCCCTGGTCGGTGCCCACGGCTCCTCCATCAACCCCTGCCCTGTGCTCCTCGGGGCTTGGCTGGTCCCTGCCCTGCAGCTCTCGCTGTGCTCTGATGTTTGTGGGTGAGAAGGATGCAGTGTACCTACCTTGGCGCTGGGCTGCCATGCCTGGTCTGTGCTGAACACACTGGTCACCGCCTGCTTCTTCTCCCACCTTTGGCTTTTCAGCACCTGGAAAAAGGGACTGGGGGTGCCAGGAGCTCCAGGCACAAACTCATCCCACCCAAACCAGCTCAATGCAGACATGGGGCTGGGACACCTCACACAGCCAGGGGCTGGTGCTGCCCCACTACCGGCCAGGCCGTGGGGTGTCCATAAGTGTCTCCCACCTGCAGCTCCCGCAGGGCTCTCTGCAGCTCCCCCAGCACCCCGTGCTGCTCATTGCGTCCCGCTGCCTCCTGCAGCTCCATCCGCAGCCCTCGGATCTTCTCCCGTCGTGCTGCCAGCTCCCGTGCAGGGTCCCAGCGTGTGGGTGACACCGGTTTGTTCGCCCCCTTCACCTGCTCAGCCAGCGCCAGGGCAGCCCGGATCCGCTCTCTGGGGGTGTCTGGGGCAGCAATGAGCCCAGGGCAGCAGCTGTGCCACATCCCAGGGCTGGCACAGTGCAACTGCTGGTGGGGACCTCGAGGTGCCAGCGCTACCTGGCAGCGTCACACACAGCAGCAGGAAGGTGAGGCTGTTCCCCTCCAGCAGCCGCTCCACGATCCAGGGCAGAGCTGTGCCTGGTGCTGGGAGCGTGGGATGGGGAGCCCTGCCGAGAGATACACGCACAGAGGGAATGGAGCATGGAGCTGTGTGTGATGGCAGGGCCGGGCCCAGCTGCAGCTCCCACACGTACAGCTCAGTGCAGGCTCCCGGGGATGCCAGGATGCGCAGAGCCGAGCGCTGCTGCCTGCCGCCCTCCAGCTGCTGCTCCAGGGTCAGGGTGAAGAGGCTGCAGGCCCTGGGGAGAGGCTGCAGTGAGCAGCACTGCGTGGTGCCAGGACATGGGATCCCCACATGGGGCATCAGCCGAGCCCCCACCCCTGTGTGGCTGAGGGTCCGGCGGCTGGAGCAGCTCCCAGCCCCCACATGTAGATGCTGATGGCAGTTTGGGCATTGGACACAGCAACCTCCATCGCCTCCTCCACCATTCTAGAAGCAGAGAGATGAGAGTGAACACAGAGAACCACGTCCTTTCACCTCTGCTTGCCCTGGCCCCTCGACCAGGCCCATCCCACAATGGGTGTTGGGGTCCCAGCCCCTGGGTCCGGTTACCCACAGGCCCAGGGGTGTGATGTCCATCATGTGCAGGGTTTGGCCATCAGGACGGAGCAGGTCCCAGGCTTTACCCTCAGCGCAGACCTGGAACAGGGCGGTGTTATATGGAGGGGAGGAGGAGGAGGCTGCTGGCCAGCCCTGCTGCCATCGTACCTGCACCAGGCTGACTGTCTGCAGGCGTTGCATGTTGCTCCCTGCCACCTCCAGCTCTTGAAATACGGTGTTGATCACCTGGGGGCAAACTGGGAGCTGCTGGTTCTCAGCATGGCTGTGTCTGACAGCTGTACCAGCACGTTGGGACCCTGGAGCCCAGCAAGGTCCCATCTCTGCAGCCATTCCCCATGCCCTCACCTGCCAGATGATGTCCTGCAGTGGCAGCTGGGTCCCAGGACCATTTGGGTCCCACAGCATCAGGGACACACTGTAGCCAAGGGGCAGCAGAGCCAGCTGAGGTCGTGCCAGCTCCAAGACCTTCTCCTGTTAGAAGAGATGTATGTAGCAGAGGAGGAACAACCAGAACAGTGCAGGTGGCCCAGCACAGAGGACATTGGCATGGAGCAGAGGGCATGGCAAAGGTGAGATGGCAAGGGACAGCATGAATGGCACAGACAGTACGGCACAGCACGGAGACACAACCCAGCACCAAGAGGAAACGGAGGGATGAGAAACAGCAGCAGAGCCATGTGTGGGACGAGCTCCAGGACCTGAACACGGCCCAGGAGCCAGCAGGGACCACCAGCACTGCCCAGACAGGAGCCTGATGGCCGCCATGTGTCCATGGCTCGTCTGGCTGGACGCAGGGCTGCCCATGGTACCTGTCCTGCGTCCAAGTGGAAGATGTCATCCACAGCCAAGCAGCTCTCCTGGCATGAAGGAGTGAAGATGTTCAGCGTCTCCCAGTATGACCAGTGCAGGGCAAAGGAAGGACTGGGCACACTGGGCTGCTAATGGTTAGTGTGGCACAGAGGAGGGGGTGAGACTCCCAACCCTTCCCTGCTCTCATCTCAGGCCCAGGAGCCTTTGTCCCTCAGTGCCCCCACCCCGGCTGCTCTCACCTGGATCTCCTTCTCTGCAAGCAGCAGCAGCAGGGGGTCTCCACCGCCAGCTGCCCAGCTTTCCCCTGAAAACATTGGGCATGGACAGGGGTCACCCCAGCTGCCCCAGCTTTGCCCTGTACCCCGAGCACCAAGAGGCCAGCTCCCAGGGCTTCCCATTTCCCCGAGCCCTCTCACAGTGCCCACAGTGCTCAGGGTCACCAGGTGAAGGGAAGGACACGCTCTGCCCACCACCAAAGCCCCCAGCACAGCTGCTGCTCCCAGCCCCACCTGCTGCCTGCTGCAGTCCCACGGCTGCTCGTACACACACCTCCTGCTCAGCTGGCGGGGACACGTGCATGGTGACAGGGACACGATCCAGCTCCTGCCCCGAGCACCACCAGGAGCTGGGTGAGCCCTGGAGGCCACCCCAAAACCAGGGGACAGAACCCCCAGACACGTGTGATGTGCCCTGCTCAGCTCCTCACCATCCACGGCTCAGACCCAGCACAGGGCAAGGATCGGGCTGCACAGGGGATCGTGTTCCTGTGCATTATTGATGGTGATCGGGTACAGCTGTGTGCACAGCCAGGCAGGCAGGGGGTGAGGCACTTTGGATAATGTTATCCAGGGACAAGAAGCAGCCACAGCCCACAGGCTCATGTCTCCTGGAGACCAGTAGTACCAGGAGCACCCAGTTGGAGCTGAGGAGCTCTATTGGGTAGCAATACAGGCTGAGGGGACAGGAGAGGGGTCTCAGGCCCTGCCTGTAGCACTAGGGTGGGCGCAGGCACATGTGCCTCTATCTGCCACCACTCCCTATAGGACGAGGTGACAGAGCTGGTCCTGCCCCTGAGCCAACCCCAGCATCTGGTGTGATGGGATGTGAGCCATTGGGTGTAGATGGGGAAACCGCCCAGTGTGTCCAGCAGGAGCAGAGAGGTGCTGATAAGGGTCAGTGATTTCCAGTATGCAGGGACTTCCCTTCCTGCTCTGCTGGGTGGAGGCGCTGCTCCCAGTTCCCAGAACAAACCCCAAGGTGCAAACACAGATACTGTACACACCCGCCCACACCATGCACACTGACAGCAGCGGGTGGGCAGCCTGGCCCCACAGCTACACCCAGCCCAGCCTGCATGCACTGACAGCCACACACAGAGCATGGAGAGGTGACACTAACAAGGCCCAGGAGCAGATTTTAATGGGAAAGCAGAACAGAGCATGGCACAATCACTGCCCACCCCCAGCCAGCCCCCTCTCCGCTCCCTGCTCCTTTCCCAGCCACTCGTTGCGATCCCCCTGCGCAGACATGATGGAGCCCACCAGCACCACAGGGATGATGGATGAGCCAACTGGGGTGAGGAGCAGCAGGGCTGGACATAAGGCAAATTGAACCTGGCACAGAGCACAGCAAGGCCCTGGGGTGTCAGGGGAGGGTCAGCCTCACCTCGGTGCCCAGGATTGTGATGGAACCGGTAATGTCGGGAGCCATCATGGACCAGTTAAAGGTCAGCCATGGGATCAGGCCCAAAGAGTTGTGGTCAGTGGAGTTAAATCCAGTTGGCGGCCGGTCACGAGTGGTGTCCCCCAGGTTCCAGTACTGGGACGCTTCTATTTAATATCTTTATTAATGATCAGTGGCTCCCTGACTTGGATCAGGAATGGTGTGCTGAGAAGATTAGGGAGCTCATCCTGTACTCTGCACTGGTGAGACCTCACCTCGAGTGCTGTGTTCAGTTTGGGGCACCTCAGTACAGAAGGGACATGGTTGGTCTCTTCTACTGCTGACAGGATGAGGGGAAATGGCCTCAGGTTGTGCCAGGGGAGCTTTAGGCTGGATATCAGGACAAACCTATTTACAAAAAGGGCTGTTAGGCGCTGCAATGGGCTGCCCGGGGATGGGGGTGAGTCACCATCCCTGGGTGTGTTTAAGAACCACCTGGACACGGAGCTCAGGGCCGTGATTGAGCTGAGGGCTGTTAGTGAGGGCAGGATGGCCGGGCTGCGGTTGGACTCGATGGTCCTGAAGGTTCTGATTCTATCTCAAGAGATCTGTTCCAACCTTAATGTTTATAAGAGGATTCCAAAATTCACGTTGGGAAAACCATCCCTACTGCGGGACAGCGCCGGGTACAGCCCTGCCCGCAGTGAGTGCGCTGTGGGACACCAGGACATCCCTTACAATCGCTCCGCGCTGCCGCAATCATCCTGCCCGCGCCCCGGGCCACGCTGACACCGTGGCCGCACCCCGCGCCACCACAGCAGCCCGGCAGCCACGCAGAGCAGCGCCAGGACCGTGCAGACGGGAGCCAGCACTGCGGCGGGGCTGCACTGCAGCACGGAGGTGGGCACGTCCCGCAGCATCACGCCCCGGTAGCGGGCAGGAGCGCGGCACACGTAGCCCTGCGGCCACCCCCGGCCCAAACACCCCGCGGCCGCCAGCGCCTGCACGGCCCCGGCCCCGGAGCACGAGCAGTTGAAGGGGTTCCCGGCCGCCGTCACGTCCCGCAGGTTCCCCACGTCCCGCGGCAGCTCCGCGATCAGGTTGTTGTCCACGTGCAGCGTGCGCAGCGCGGGGCAGCCCCGCACCGACGGCGCGGCCGGCAGCGCGTTGTGGCTGAGGAAAAGAGCCCGCAGGGAGCGCAGGGACACGGCCACGGTGCGGAGCCGGTTGGAGCTGAGGTCCAGCACCTCCAGGTCGGGCGGTAGAGGTGTGAGCACTTGGTCCAAACCGGCGCTGGACAAGTTAAGGACGCGCAGGGTGTCCGGCCAGCGGCACGAGGACGAGGCGGTGCCGGCGCTGAGCGCGTTGTGGCTGAGGTCCAGGTGCCGCAGCTCGCCCAGCAGCCCCACGCTGCCGCACACAGCGCGGAACGATGTCAGGTTGTTGTGCTGCAAACTCAGCACCCGCAGCTGCGGGAAGGAGCCCCGGCACAAGGCGGCTGCCAGGCCGGCATCCCCCAGGCTGTTACGGGCCAGGTCCAGCGAGCGCAGGGCTCCCAGCGCCCGGCCCAGGGCACAGGGCAGCGCGTCCAGCCGCGATGCGGTGACCGACAGCTCCCGCAGCGCTCCCAGCCACCGGCCGAGCGGGGACAGGTCCAGCTCGCGGCCCCGCAGCTCGGGGGCCGTCACGTTGTGGAAGCGCAGGGACACGATGGGCAGGATCCGACCATCCATGTCCGCCCAGCTGCTCCTCCCCACGAAGCTGCAGCTCTCAAACACCATCTCCTGCACCCGAGTGTAGGAGAAGAACCGCAGGACGCGGGCCAGGAGCACCTCGGGAACCACAAGGTCCGAAAAGATGATCTTCCTGATCTCCAGGGTGCCCAGCATGTCGATGGTGGAGTCGTCCAGCTCCTGGACGGGGAAGTCGGCGTATTTCTCCAGGTCTCCCCCCTGGAACTCCACGGTGGAGGCTGCGAGGCACTGGATGACGCTGCCGGCGCTCTGCTCGGTCAGCCTGTAGCACAGGCAGAACTCCTGCGTGCGGTTGAAGACGCACCGACCCTCGACCTGCTGCAGCCCCAGCGCCACGAGCAGCAGCGCGGCCCCACGCGTGGGGAGCAGCCTGGGAACCAGACGGCGCTGAGCGGGGCGGCCGGTGGGACTGCGGCCAATGGGGCCGCCCTGACCCACATCAGCCCCGCGGAGCGGCCCTTCCCGACCCCACGCTGCCCTCCCCGCCGGTGGGTGCTGCGCTGCCATGACTCAGAGCAGGGCTCCAGCCCCGCGCCGTCACCTGCTCCTGCGTGGTGCCGCTCTGCCCCAAAACGAGACCTCAGCGGGAGCGGGGCTGCAGATGGGGCACGTCGCTGCTGGGTGCTGCCCACGAGCAGCCGGAAAACATCCCAGATTTGGAGAAACGAGAAACGCTGAGCGCAGCAGAGCCGGATCTGCTGGTTTGAGCCAATATGGGACGGCCGCAGCTCTGTTTCCGTGCAATCTGGGGCAGGAAATTGCAAAAGAGAGCTTTGTATTTTCCTTCTGCCGGTCCAGGGATGTTCCTCATTACCAGCCCCGAGGGGAAAGAGGAAAATCATTTCTGGAGATGCCCGTCCCCCCCCGCCGGCACCACGTCCTGCTCCGCAGCCCAGATAACTGCAGGCTGTGACGGGAGCAGTAACCTGGGGTACCCCGAGCTCCCAGGTTCGGCAGACTCGGCTCTGCCAAAAAGGTGCCGTGAAGGAGCCGGAAGGGCTCCGCTCCAGGGCTCCGCTCCAGCCCTTCGCCTGTCCGGCCCAGAGCAGCCCCAGCCCGCCCCGCGAGCCCCGCACAGCCCCCGGGGTCGGAGCTCTCCCGGCGCCCACCTCTCGGGGGTCTCCGTGCCCGGCCGCTCCCACCTCCCCACCCCCCGCAGTTGGGCCGCGCTGTGTCTCACCGGGCAGCCCCTGCGCAGCGCTGTGCGCCCCGCGGTGCTTCCTCCAGCCGCTGCCAACAGCTCCGCGCCGCCGATCCCGCCTCCAGCGCAGCGGAACCGCAGGTGCGTCCCGGCCCCGGCGGCGCTTTTCAGCTCCGTCCGGCCCCGCTTCGCTTTAGCGGCTCCTCCCGCCGCTCCCGGCAACAGGCGGCACCGCCCGCATTGAGCTCCCGGCCCGGCCGCTGCCTGAGCGGGACGCGACCGTGGTGCCACGGGAAGCAGCGGGAGAGTCACTGTGCCGAGAGCGGCCCCGACGGCACCGCGGGACCGGGCGAGATGTGCGGGGTGTGCGGGATGTGCGGGATGTGCGGGGTGTGCGGGGTGTGCGGGATGTGCGGGATGTGCGGGATGTGCCGGGTGTGCGGGGTGTGCGGGATGTGCGGGGTGTGCGGGCAGCGCCAGCGCCCTGACCGCCCCGTGCTGCTGTTCGGGACCGTGTGAGTGTGTGTGTGTGTATTTATGTGTATTTATGTGTGTGTGTGTGTCTGTGTGTGTGTGTGTATTTATGTGTGTGTGTGTGAGGGCGGTGAGGCGCCGCACGGGGTGCACAGAGCGGTGGCAGCGCCCCATCCCTGCAGACAGACACGGTCCGGCCGGGCGGGCTGTGAGCACTGACGGGGCGGTGGGTCCCGGTGTGGGGCGGTGGGTGCCGCTGTGGCTGCAGGGGCTGGGTGACCTCTGGGGTCCGTTCGACACAAACGGCTCCCGGTTCCCAACAGCCCCAACCGACACCGCTCCGCTCCCATCCCATCCCCGCCCGGCGTTGTGGGCAGGGCCGGATCCGGTCACGCGGCGCCGCGCTCCGCCCCGCTCGTCCCGCAGCCATGTGGAGGAGGCGGCGCGGGGCCGGGCCCGGGGGCGGCGCGGAGCAGCTGCGGGAGCGGCGGAGGGAACGGGAAGCAGGTGGGGAACGGGACGAGGGACGGGGCTGCGGGGCGGGGCGGGTTGGAGCGGCCGCCCCGTCTGGGAGCAGCGTTGTCAGCCCGCACCGCTCCGCACGCAGCGCTGCGCAAGGCCCGGAGGGAACAGCAGCTGGTCAGCAAACGGCTCCTGCGGGAGGACGAGGCGGAGAACGGGCGGGATGGAGCGGGGGATGCGGCGGAGGCGGCCGTGGAACCGGCCCCGCAGGGCGAGGTGAGAGCGGGGCGGTCGCACGGCGGCGGTGGCTTCACGGGGCGGGACGGGCGGGCTGGGTGTGCGGTGCCTCGCGGGGACGTGCGCTGCGCCGCGGCGAGTCCTGACCCCTTCACCCCTTCCCCGCGGTGCCGCCAGGTCTCGGAGCTGCTCCGGGGCGCACAGCGGGGCTGTGAGGATCGCAGGACGTGGCTGAGGCGGCTCCGCCGGGCGCTGCAGAGCAAAGAGACGCAGCAGCAGTTCGTCAGGTGAGCGCAGCCCGTCCCGTCCCGTCCCGTCCCGTCCCGTCCCGTCCCGCTGTGCAGGCAGTAGCTCCGTGTGCCCGCAGGTTGGACGGTGCCGTTCGGACGCTGGTCGGGCTGTTCACCTGCAGCCGGCCCGACGTGCAGCTGGAGGCGGCGCGCTGCCTGCACGAGCTGTCCCACTCCAGTGATGCTGCCGTGGCCGAGGCGTGTGTGCCCGTCACCTCCTACCTGCTGACGTACCTCTCGGGACACAGCGTGGAGCTCACGGTGAGGCCATTGCCCGCTCTAACTCCCCATAAGCCTGTGGAAGGAGCTGTTCTGGCCGGCTGAGCCTGCTGCTCTCGTGTGGAAGTGTTGGTTGGAAGGGATGCTCTGGGAGGCTCTGTCCCTTTGGAGCCAGTCTGTGCCCTGCTCAGGTGGAGCTGGTCAGCCCTGCATGGAGATGAGCTGCTCTCGTTTCAGGAGCTGTGTCTGTACACACTGGGCAACCTGGTAGTGGAAAGCAAAGTTGTGAGGAAGAAGCTTCTGCCTCAGGGCATTATTCCAGTGCTGGCATCCTGCATCCAGGTGGGTGAAGTAGCTCTTCCCACGCCCTTCCCCATAAAGAGACCTTTTCTTCGGCCTTTCAGACACTGTCTGGCTGAATTACCAGCCCTCCTTCCACATAAGCAGAGCCCCTTCTGCACAGGGCTGTCCTCTTGTGGGCAGGGGTCTCCCCTGGGTGCCCTGCACTGCTCTGTGTGGGCTCAGGTTACCACTTGTACCCCAGTCCAGCTGAACGTCTCATGTCCATCATCACCACGGCCTGCAGACATTCTCTCATGCAGTGAGCTGCAGGCGTCTTCCCTCAGTGCAGTTTGGGCTCAGCAGGTTTAGGAGGCAAATATAGTGAGCAGGGCCTCCCCTGCAGATATAGGGGTGCAGGGCAGCACCAATGCCATGTTTGGCTCCTGAATCCCCACAGCCACAGCCCCTGTGAATGTGGGGGGAGGTGGGAAGGGGAGGGGATGCAGCTCAGCTTAAGTATAGCCTGTTCATGTGAGGCCTGAGCTGGAGTTACAACTCCCAGTCTGCTCCTTTGGAAGGCTGTGCTACATGCAGGCATTGCCCTTTCAGTGGCACACAGCTGGTGCTTTGGGCCCTCCTGGCTCTGCTGTGGGTGTCACTTTGTTCTGTTTGGTTGCAGTCCCCGCATGAGGCCGTGCTGGAAGGTCTGGGTTATGTCTTGTCACAGCTCCTCCAGGCCAAGGAAGCCCCCACCGAGATCATTCCGTGAGTCTGAGCTTTGTACCCTGCACCACCACGTGCCCCGGGGCCCTGCGTGGTATTTGCGTGCCAGAGACAATGATGCATTTCCCATCCCAGTGATGTTAATAATTCAGAGCAGTCTCCTGCTGAACTATGGAGGCTGTTTTGCAGATCAGGGTGCCAGGATTGACTCTCTTCCCTCAGCTTAATCTGAGTGGATGGCTTTGGTATTTCAGTAAAGGACAGTGTGAATGGGGCAGGCCAGTGGGGAAATTCTGGCTGTATTTCTCTGGCTTTGGAAAAGATCAGTTTGACACCCAGTGCCAAAAATGTGACTGCAGCTGAAGTGTTTGAGTGCCCCCAGGACCTGCCACTGACACGGGAACATTGCTGATGCTGAGACTGTAGCCCTTATCCAAGAGGGTTATCAGTTATCTGTCCTGCTCTGGCCAGTGCCTCCATTAACTCTGCTGTTCTGATCCCAGGTTGGTTCTGGACTCCGTTCTCCCCCAGCACATGCTTCGACTGGTTTGCTCTGGCCTCAAGTTTGGGACAGGAGCTGCAGTAGAGTTTGCATGGTGCCTCCACTACATTGTTTGTAGGTAAATGCGTTTTTATCCTCAAGTTGAGTTCCCTGGGGGCAGCCAAACACAGAATAACAAAGGATCTACTGGCTGGAGCATAAGCCTGTGTGGAGCCCATGGTTGTGGGTTGGGATCCTGATTACCTTCCTTCACCCCTTTCCCTTTGGAAAGCATTTTCTCTTCCATCTGTACTTGGAGAAGGAGCAGGGCTGTTGTTTCCTGACCTACATAAGTAATGTTTTCCTTTGCAGCCATACACCCAATGTGGAGCTGATGTCTCTGGGGGCTGTGCCTGCTCTCACCTCACTCCTGTGTGACATCGCTTCTGAAATCTCTCAAAGTGATTCTGAGGGCCTGGAGCTGGTAAGACACAGGCAGGGTTGGCCTTTGTTTGTGTTGCTTTGGGGATGTGGGCTGACCGAAAGGCTCTTCCATGCTGTCAAAGCTCATCTGCCCGGTTGTGCGGTGCCTCGGCAATCTGCTCGCAGAAGAGACAGGCCATGAAGCCCAGCCCCAAGATGAGCGCCTGCTCGTGGCCCTCTTCATCATCATGGAGTGCTGCCTGCAGCAGCACCCGTTCATCGTACCGGAGAGTCTCTGGCTGCTGAACAACCTCACAGGTGAGTGTCCCTGTGGGGCTGTAAGCAGAGCTTGAGCTGCCAGGATCTGCTCTGCCTGACTGCAGGCGTGGAGGTCATTGCACAAGGAGCCTCCAGCAGAGCCATGCTGTGTGGTGACACTGCCAGGCCCTGAGGGACTGCCAGGTGGCGTCTCGCATCATACAGATGGCACTGCGTTGGGGATGGAAAAGTGCTCTTTTCTAAGGCGTAACAGCAGAAATACTCCTGAATTAGCCAGGCTCTTCCCCTCATGCACGTTTCCTTCTTGACTGAGTTTCCAGGATAGGTTTTGAGTTTGGTAAGGTGCAGTGAGACCCTGTCTGCTGGCACTTGCTTTGTCTAAGCTGGTCTGTCCTGTGCTGTGAGCATGCCTTGCACTTGCAAAGAGCAGTCAGCACGTACCAAGTCTGTGCCTCGTGCATTGAGGCCTTGATTTCATTAATGTATTTATTCTCTGCCCATTGTAGCGGATGAGCCCTTCTTCTGCTCTGCTCTGCTCTCTATGGACTTGCTCCCAGCCCTGCTGCAGCTCCTGCCACATTCCCAGACAGTGAGCGTGTTGGTAAGGCCTTCCTTTGTGCCTCACATCTATGGAAAGCTATGAACTTCCACAAACATGAGTCGTGTGCGTGCAGTGCTCAAGTTGAAGTCAGCTTGAGTCAGGTCTAACAACTTCATAGACAGTCTGGTGTGGTGGTAACGTCATTGTCTGTGTCCTCTGAAGTCGCTGCTTCTGCCTGGTCAGTCTTATCCTGGCAGAGGGATTCCCTGCCTGAGGACACAGGACAGATGCTAACTTGAGGCCAGGCCTGCCTGCACCTGGGCTGCGCCTAGGAAGGCCACTGCCACCTTCTTTTGGAAGCCTCTAAAGCTGAAGGGAAGGGTCTCAAGGGATGCTCTCCTAAGGGGTGATGTAACTGGGACTGCTCCAGAGGGATCCTGCTGAGAGAAAGCAGGACATGCAGACGAGCAGTGCCTCAGGGGATGGGAAAAGCTTTTGCAGAGCATTCAAAAGCCACCAGGAGGAGCTCTGAGGAAGAGAGGAGGAGTTCTTTGCAGAGCGCTCCTTGTTCACTCTCGTGGCTTCTCCGTGCAGGTCCTGACAATGCTGTGCAACATAGCAGAGAAGGGCCCAGCCTACTGCCAGCAGCTGCACCAGCAAGATGCCCTTCCTGTGCTGCTGCATGTTCTCATGGTACCCAACCCTGAGGTGGTGGGGCAGTGCCTGGAGCTGCTGCACCTCCTCTTCCTGCACTGGCCACAGGTGGGTGTTATCATTTAAACAGGAGTATTTTCACTTGTTCATTCTCTCTCCCCTCACTCCTCAGCACCCAGATACGCATCTGAAATGGGAACCACTTGTGTGACAGTCGGAAGCCTTTCTCTTGTCTCTGGGGGGCAGCTCCTTTATGATAATAATTTTTCTGTGCATGTTACTTGCCCCCTCTGTAAGTCAGAACTGTTATGTGGGGAAGCGTTGTTTTCCTTCCATTGTCCTTACTTTAAGCTCTACACACTCAGACCAGTGATCAGAAGAGCTGGATTTACCTGGTGGATCCCTTCAGCCCTGTAGTGTATCTGGTGGATCCCTTCAGCCCTGACCCTTGTGCTGAACAAGGGGAATCCAGGCCCAGCACTGATGGGGTAGATGCAGGCATCTCAGCCTGGAGCAGCAGCCAGCCCACACTCACTCCTCCTTCCTCACACAGGTTGCTGTTGACTTTGTCAGACAAGGAGGGCACCAGATGCTCGAGCAGCACCAGAACACCCCAGAACTCCAGGAGCGGGTGCGAGCACTGCTGGACATGGCCCTGCAGCCACTGGGTGCCTCCGTGTTTAGTTCTCCATCTGCTCCATCATCCACTTTCTCCCAGATGACATAACCTGTCCTGACCTGAGGAAGAATAAACTGTTCACCCCGTGCCCTGCTCTCCTGCACCACTGCCTGAGGGCTCGTTGGGTGGTCAGATTATCTGCAAGCAGCAGTGCTGGCCCTACAGGAAATGCTGGTCATGGTGTCCCGGTCGTGGTGTAAGCACTGTCAAGGTGCCCTGTGCCTCCCTGCTATGTAGGGCAGGGGCAGAGCTGAGCTGCAGCCAGTACAGGAAGGTTCCTGTTGCTGCAGAGGAGGTGTACAAACACTGCTGGATTTACTGCTACAGTTTTAAAACCCAAGAAGCGATGCTCAGGAGAAGCATGTACATTTATGTGATTAAGTTAAGGACACACATCTTACATTAAACATTGCAAGTAAAGCATTCCGTGTGTTTGCTGGCTGTCTTCACACCTTGCCTTTCACAATGTTCTCCAAGGCCTTCGCCACTTCGTCCACACTGAGGTTATGCAGCGACACACTTTTCTCCTTGCCAAACTCTGCAGAAAAGAGGGAGGGTTGGGCTTCATTCTATTGTTCTGCTGAAGGGTGAACCAAGGCCTCGCTTTGGGTTTCCCAGGGCCAGTGTCACCACCCCTCAGCTCCCTGCTGTCCCCAGGTCCTTCCTGTGCCCTAGTTACTCTTTCCACCTTTCTTGACCCCGCTGCTCAGTGATATCCCTTGGAGAAACCAACGTACCCTACCACATTTGCTCACCTCTTAAAATCAGGGCACTGCAGCTGAGCAGAGGCCACTGTGATGTCCCAAAGTGATCAACCTGGTTTGGCTTTTGGCTCATGTAAAGACTATCACAACCCCCTCAGAAAAACTGTGCTGAAAAACTCACTGCTCCTATAGTAGCCCTTACTGGGGGCTCTATCTTCCTGCAAATCACAAAGAGACACAGATACCTGCAGGTTGGTGCTGGCACTAGGGGTCTCCTATTTGAAAGGTGAGTATATCTGGGGGGACCTCAGTGCAGCCTTCCAGTGCTTAAAGGGAACTTACAAGCAAGATGGAGAGCCACTTCTTACACTTTATGAGAACAGGACAAGGAAGGAAGGCTTTAAAACAGGGAGACTTGGGCCAGATGTGTGGAGGAAACCCCTCACCTGGAGGGCACTGAGGGGGCAGTGCTGCTCACAGCTGGGGGGGGCCATTCTACGATAGGCCCTGAGCAGCCTGAGCTGGGGGGGAAGGTTGGGGAAGGCACTGAGCTGCTGCTGGCGGCTTTGGGACAAAAGCAAAGCACTCACTGCACACACAGCACACACAGCACACTCACTGTACACAGCACACTCACTCTCACTCACTCACTCTCACTCACTCACCGTATCTCGCCCACAGCCGGGGCTGCACCCCGGAGCACTCTCGGATGAGGATGGGGAAGTCGGGGTTCGCCTGCTTCAGCGTCACGTAGTGCTGCTCGATGAACTCCCTGCCAAGGGCAGCAGCCGTCACAGCCCGGTACAGCCCTATACGACCCCGTACAGCCCCCGTCCCGGTCCCGGTCTCACCTGACTCCCCGGCTGCCATCAGACCGCTGACACAGATGTACTCGCAGCTCCCTCAGCCCGCGGCCCAACCCGCCCCCGATGCCCCTCACCGCCGCCGCCGCCATCTTGCGCGCCGCTCTTCCGCCGGAAGCACAAGGAGCGTGACCCCGGCACTCAGCCAATCGGAGCGTGACCCCGGCACTCAGCCAATCGGAGCGTGACCCCGGCACTCAGCCAATCGGAGCGTGACCCCGGCACTCAGCCAATCGGAGCGTTTTTCCGGCCAAGTGGCCACTTCCGGTACTTCCGGCACTTGCGGCACTTCCTGCTCGACAGCTGAGGGGAGCGGAGTAGGCCGCGATGCCGGAACGGGACGGTGAGAGGAGCGGGGGGAGGGGGGGGAACAGGAACGGGAACGGGATCGGGGGGTGTTGGTGCGGAGCGGCGGGTGGGGTTGGGGGTGGGGTTGGGGCTGAGGGTTGGGCGCTGAGCCCAGCTCTGAGCGCTGCTCCTTCCCATTCCGTCCCGTCCAGGTGAGCCGTTCTCCAACCCTTTGGCCCCCGATGGGCACGATGTGGACGACGCCCATTCCTTCCACCAGTGAGTACCGGGCGGAACAGCCCCGAGTGCTGCACGGCCCGCACTGCCCTGCAGCACACACACATTGCACACAGACATTGTACACCGGGCATTGCACACAGACATTGCACACAGACATTGCACACAGACATTGCACACAGTTACAGCCCCCGACCCGCCGGTCCATTGCACGTACTGGGAGCTGATGGCGGCTCTTGTCGTTTCCCCCAGGTCCAAACTGACCAATGAAGACTTTCGGAAGCTGCTCATGACCCCGCGGGCAACGCCAACATCGGCCCCGCCATCCAAATCCCGGCACCATGAGTGAGTTGGGGTCGTTCATTGCGCTGTGGGCACAGCATTCAGCCCTAAGGGTGATGGACCTGCCTGGCTCCATAACCCCGTGCTCCACAGTGGGGTATTTAAAGTATTTTACTATGCTAGTAAGTGTGGATGTAGGGATGGGGGAGCAGAGCTTGACCCAGCTTTGTGCTGGGTGTGCAAGTTGCACGTGTGTGTTGTTGGACTTAATGTGAGAAACTGGTGGGTCAGAGCTGTTAGAATGTTTTACATGGATTTTAAGAAGCAGATCAGATTCTGCCAAGTGCAGATATGAGCTTTGGCCTCCTCTCCTCGTTGACACACTGGACTGTGCTGTTCCTGCCTTTGGGCTCTGTGATGTCCAGCTGGGACTCTCCCGTCACGCTGTGCAGGTTGTAGCTGTTGTTTCTTACCCTTTTCCAGGATGCCCCGGGAGTACAATGAAGATGAAGATCCAGCTGCTCGTAGAAGGAAGAAGAAAAGGTAAGCATTGAAAGGGACACATCAGGGCATTCATCTTTTCCTTTTGGAAGGGAAGACTGAGCTCCTCATTACAACAGCTCCATCTTATCTGAGATGTTTAATCCCACAGTGCTTTATTTTGTGTGTGGGGAGGAGATGGAGAGTGGAACAGGCGTGTGCTGGGCATTAGAGGGTGCTGCACGAGCAGTGCATCAAGCACTGAATGTGTCACTAATGTTGGGCTGTTTCTCCAACCTCAGCTATTACGCAAAGCTGCGCCAGCAGGAGATAGAGCGTGAAAGAGAACTGGCTGAGAAGTACAGGGATCGAGCCAAGGAGAGGAGAGATGGTGTGAACAAGGACTACGAGGAAACAGAGCTGATCAGTACAACTGCAAACTATAGGGCTGTGGGGCCCACTGCAGAGGCGTACGTGAGCTTGTGACATGGCCTTCTTTTAACACTGCTCCACAACGGCTGCCCCATAACAGCCTCCACTTTTGTTGCACAGGGATAAATCTGCTGCAGAGAAGAGGAGACAGTTGATCCAGGAGTCCAAGTTCTTGGGTGGTGACATGGAGCACACTCACTTGGTGAAGGGTCTGGACTTTGCCCTGCTGCAGAAGGTGAGTACAGGTATCACCACGCTGCTCTTCTGTTATCGTGGCCTGTCCAGCTGGCAGAGGTGGTGAGGAGGGGGTGGTGGTTCCTGCTGTCACATACTGTGGTGTTGCCAGCGCATTCCTGGAATGCATCATCCCTGCATGGAAGGATTTATGAATGGCTGGGGATCTTGTGGCAGTGGCCTTTGTTGTTGCAATGAACGGCAGCAGTGTGACGTGGTCTGTAATGCACGGATCTACTCTGTGTGGTAGGTGCGGGCTGAGATTGCCAGCAAAGAGAAGGAAGAAGAGGAGATGATGGAGAAGCCTCAGAAAGAAACCAAGTGAGTGGTGGAGGGTTTTGCGCTGCTGAGTGCAGCTGCCTCTCAGAGGGGATGATGCAGAGGGGGTGAGTGCTTAGCATGCTTCGTTTCTGTGTCTTTCCAGGAAAGATGAAGATCCTGAGAACAAAATTGAATTTAAGACTCGGTTGGGTAAGGCTGTGTGCACGTGGCTGTGCCCTTATTTGTGTTGTGTTTTGGATGTGAGAGAAATGCTGAAGCGGATGGAAGGAGGCATATAGGGTTCAGGAATAATGAACTTGAGAGCACAACCGTGGCTCTTAGGAGCTGATTCTGATGTTTCTGATCAAATAAACACAGTTCTTTATGGGCTTGTCCATTGCTCTCCTAGGAGCACCTTGAGAGCATTCCTTTTCCCTCCAGGTCGAAATATCTACCGCATTCTGTTCAAGAGCAAAGCCTACGAGCGGAATGAGCTGTTCCTGCCGGGGAGGATGGCCTATGTGGTAGATCTGGATGATGAGTACGCTGACACTGATATCCCCACCACGCTGATCCGGAGCAAGGCTGACTGCCCCACCATGGAGGTATCCAGCCGGTGTCCAGCTCCCCTGACTGTGCTGGTTTGAATTGCCTGGAGCAGGGCTTGCCCTCTGCAGAGTCAGCCACTGCCATGGGCATTTCTCTTTCAGGCACAGACTACATTGACCACAAATGACATCGTCATCAGCAAGCTGACACAGATCCTCTCTTATCTCAGGCAAGGAACTCGCAACAAGAAGCTCAAGAAGAAAGACAAAGGTAGGTGCTGAAGGGAGCCAAGTGGAAGGACTCATGCTTGAAGCATATCCCGAAAGAATGAGATACGTTTTGATTTCCCGCATTCCCTGCACTGTGGGGCAGTGAACTTGGAGGACAGTGACTTCCTGTTGCTCTCCAAACACTGCATCCTGAAGGCAGGGTGTTCACAGCTGCTGAATAAGCGCTAAGAAAGTACAGCTGCAGAAGTGGCTTGTGCTGCTCTGTTATCCCCACACTTAACCAGTTTCTTAGGGATCTGCCTTCTGTGGGGGAAGAACTTGATGGCTTGCTGAGGTGCTGAGCTGTGATGTGGCAACATAAGAGGAAGCTGGGAGGGCGTCCACCAGGCCTGCCACTGTTTGGGCTGGGAAGCAGCACAGGTGGGGTGTGGAGCAATGTGCATCTTACTGCTGTTGTGTCCTTGCAGGGAAGCTGGATGAGAAGAAACCCCCTGAAGCTGATATGAAGTAAGTGCCCTTTTGCCACCAAAGGCTCAGGGCTATCTGCCTTAATGCCTTTTTGATCATCTGAGTTTGGAGAGTACTGGACTTAGTGTGTGTGGAGCAAGCTGTCTCTTTGGACATGCTGTTTTTAAGACAAGATGGCTAAGGCTGGAGACAAGCTTTGTTTTATCTCTTGATTGAGGCAGGCAAGGGCTGTCTTTTGTCCTGGTCCACAAGAGGCAAATTCAGACATCAGAAGAGAGCAGAAATGCAGCAGTACTTCTGTCAGGCAGAGAAGCCAGTTCTAGAGGGCATCCTTAGCTCCTTGTGTTGATGCTGCACATTCCTTTGTCAGGTTCCAGTTCAAAGGGAGGTGGTTGTGGTTTCTCTTACACCACCTGTAAGTATGGGCTCTTTTCCACTTTAGCATCTTTGAAGACATTGGGGATTACGTGCCGTCCACTGCAAAGATGCCCCGGGATAAGGAGCGGGAGAGATACCGTGAGAGAGACCGCGAGAGGGACCGTGAGCGTGACAGGGAGCGGGAGCGCGAGAGGGACCGGGAGCGGGACCGGGAGGAGGAGAAGAAGAGACACAGCTACTTTGAGAAGCCCAAGGCTGATGATGAGGTGAGTCTGCTTCTGAAGCACGGTGAGCGCAGCTGTAGGGTTGGTGTGGTCATACTCACAGTTGTGCCTGTGTCCAGCTCATGTTGAGCTCTGTTTCTCCAGCCAGGGGCCGGCGGGTGGTTGGGTGCTTGTCCTCTTTCAGCAAGTGAGGCAAAACTGGCACGGGCTGGTGGCTTTTGATTTGGTTCTGTGTGCATTTGATTGCCACAAGCAATCTTAAAAGTGGAGCTGCAAGTCGTGCAGCACCATCATCTGCATACTTTCAGCCCTCCCAAGTAACACGGTATCTCTCCCTCTTCTTTGCAGCCCACAGACATTGACAAAGGTGAGTAAAGTCTTGTGCTTACTTGAATGAGACTGGATGCTGCAGTGGGGTCACATGCTGTTGCAGGCTGTTGAACAGCTGCTTGCCTTACCATCTTGCTTGAGCTCTGCTCTCCCAGAAACTGCTATGACAGAAGGAGTTGTCTGCTGTGGGAGGTGGGTAATGGAGTTAAAGTCTCTTGCCTATGAATTGCTGCAGGTGAGCCCTGGTTGAGGGTATACAAATGTTTTTCTAGCAGCAAATTACTTATATGACCTTATGCCAGCTAGAAGCTGAGGAGGATTCAAGTTCTTCCTAGGATCAGCCTTACATGAATTCCCTCTGTCTGTGCTCAAACAGACGTTTGCTGCTCACTGTTGTTCTCCAGCTTCCCCTTTCCTACCTGGTGTGCAGCCTGTGCTCCTGTCCGCTACCCCATCCCAGTGTTGTCCATCCCATGTACCCTGCAGCAGCAGGCTGTACTTGCCTGCCCTAAGGCTGCCCTAAAGCTGCATGAACTGATCATACAGAAGGAGGCTCTTTACAGCCCCGGGTGTAATAAGGTGAGCTGTTTTCCCCCCACCAAAACTCATCCTGCTGCTCTCCCTGCCCCAGGGCCTGGTTCTGCCAAGGAGCTCATCAAGTCCATCAACGAGAAGTTTGCTGGAGCTGCTGGCTGGGAAGGGACAGAGACATATCCTTTACTGTCTGAGCAGCCTGGCTGACTACAGGACCAGGCTTCCTCTGTAGGCCAGCTGTGCCTGAGTGGCTATTGGCTGTCCTTCCTTCCTTCCTGTGGGAGGGCTCTTCCTTCTGCAGTAGAGAAGTGCTGCTTGGGCCTTGTTACTTGTTCTAAACAAAACATGAGCCCAGCAGCATCTGGTTTAGTTGTGTTGGGGCAGGTGTCTGCTGGGCGTGTAGGGAAGTCTGCTGTTTGCCTTAGCCTTAGCTGTACATGATCCTATCTGCTGTTGTTTTCCTTTACTGTTATTACATTGAAGAAGCCAGAAGACAAGAAGCAGCTGGGAGACTTCTTTGGCATGTCAAACAGCTACGCCGAGTGCTACCCTGCTACGTAAGGAAGCAGCAAGAAGCTGTGGGTTGGGAACAGGGTGCACCAAGGGGCCACTGTTCTATAGCAGCAGGAACTTGCTCCTCTGCACCACTGCTCCTTGCTGGAAGGAGCAGGCCTTCAACTGGCTGTGGTGCCTTGCCAGTCTATGCAACTTTTTGGTAAAATGCTCCTTGAGTCTTTGGGTCTCTGATCTTTGCTATAAATGATTCTTTGGAACCCCCTGCCCCTCGGTGCCAGGGAAAGCAGAGATGGCTGAGAATCTTCTGGGTTGGAGGAACTTCTCTCTGGTTAGCTTAGTGTTCAACCTGAGGACATGAGAGATGTCTGTCATGAGCTCACTGACTGATTAGTATTGACACGTGGCTCCAAGATCCTGATCTGCATCCCAGAGACCCACTCTGAGCACTTCCTGTGCTTTTTCCCCCCATACAGAATGGATGATATGGCTGTGGACAGTGATGAAGAAGTGGACTACAGCAAGATGGATCAGGTAGGCTGCCATAAGCTGAGGCCAGGTGGTGAATTGGGTATCACTGCAGGCCTCAGGATCTCTGAGCCAGGTCCATACTGGATGCATGAGTGTTGAACTGGGGCTGGTGATGTTCTGAGATCTTGTGGACATATAAAAGGCTTGAAGAGTCCTGGCCAGTGTCAACTGAGGAGCTGCTGAATCATCTCTTTTTGCTGCAGGGTAACAAGAAAGGGCCTCTGGGCCGCTGGGACTTCGATACCCAGGAGGAATACAGTGAATACATGAACAACAAAGAGGCTCTGCCCAAGTGAGTGCAGCACTCGTGAAGTGCTAGATCCAGCTGAGGAACGGGTGGGTTCTGGGTGGGAATGGCAGTCGTTGCCAAGTCCAGGTGTTGGGGGAGCTTGAATCGAGAAGAGTAACCCCTTGTGAGGGCTGGAGGAGGAACCATGGATTGTCTTTGCCCTTAAGAATGTCTGCCCAGGCAGCTTCCAGGGTTGTAAACTGGCTCAGTGGATTACAGGCTTGTGACTGGGTCAGATGTGTCTGTTCTACCACCAGGACACAGAACTGCACCAGGTGCTGAGCTGTCTCATTCCTTTCCCAGGGCAGCCTTCCAGTATGGGATCAAGATGTCTGAGGGACGCAAAACCCGTCGCTTCAAAGAGACGAATGACAAGGCAGAGCTGGACCGGCAGTGGAAGAAGATCAGCGCAGTGAGTGCCTGGAGCTCTTGTGGGGCTTTTTTCAGGCCATGAATTACCAGCGTATTCCTGGGTCAGGAGAACTCCCACCTGGCCCTCCACTTGCTGTGCTGGCATTTCTCTTTGGCCCAGTCCATGCCCTTGCAGCCAGGCATTGCTGCTGTGCAGGGGGGGGTGTTTGCTTAGTACTGTGTAGCAAGTGGATGTGCCTCAAAGCTGCAGCTCTAAGCTGTTCAGGTGGGCTTGGAGGGGACGAGGCATGTTTTGTGGCTTCCTATTTTCTAAGAAGCAAAGCTGGGCCATCCAGGAGGAGGAGGTCTTGTCAGGGTGAGCTGGCCATGAGCACCCCCAGTACTGTGGGGTGGGTAGGAAAAAGTGAGAACAAATGTGGGACTTGTCCTTGATGGCCAAAGGGGGAACAGGCCAAGTTTGTCCAGGCTTCAGGCAGCTTGTGGACAACATTGGTGCAGCTCTGATGCTGAGTGTATCTTGCCATCCTACAGTGCTGCTGCTGCTTGCTTTGTCCTTATGAAGGAGAGGGGCAGTTGGGTACCTGTATGTGCACGAAGTATAACAGGTGTTTGTGTTTTCTCCACAGATCATTGAGAAGAGGAAGAAGCTGGAGGCCGATGGGTTAGTACAGTTACCTTTGCTGTCTCCTACACGCCCTCCTGGGGGCTGCGGGGGGCAAAGACCTGTGCTGCCTCTTGGCAATGGGTCTGGAAGGAGGGGGGAGAACATTCAGCCCCTCCTGCAACCTCACCAGCCTTGTGCCCGTCTCTCCTTCCAGGGTGGAGGTGAAGAGGCCCAAGTACTGAGGCTGTAGCTGCCTCCATCTGCTCCTTCTGCAGCTGGAGCCTCGTCCTGCTGGGTGCAGAGTTCCCTCTGCCTGGGCTGCCATTCTCCTTCCCCCCACACTGTCTTACTGCCGGCCTGCTCTTGGCAGCACATGCAGCCCCAGCCTCATCTGTGTGGCTGTGCTGGGGCTCTCTCCTTGAGTTTGTTGTACAGCTTGTGATTTACATCCCTCGTAGATGGAATAAAATTACACTCAAGGCTTCTGAGTGTGTGTACATATGTGGGCAGCGTTGGGTCCGAGGGCAGGAGGGGGTGAAGGGAGCTGAAAACCGCAGCACGGGGCGAGGTGTTGGAGGGCTGGGTCTGGGGAGGGGGGCGGGGGGAAACGAGACGCTCCGGGTTTCGAACTCGCGTCCTCCGCTTCACTCCGCGCTGCCGTCGGGGGGCGCCTCATCAACGGCCGAGCCCGCGCATGCGCAGCAGGCGGCCCGCGGCAGCATGGCGGCGTCCGAGGAGGTGCGTGTTGGAGCGGGGCGGTGCGGGGGATGCGGGGCTGCATCTCACCCCTCCTGACCGCGCTCCCTCCCGCAGGAGCCGCCCGCGGAGCCGCAGCTCCCGGACACCCCCGCCGACATCTGCCTGGAGGCGGCGGCCAACGCCATCGCGCTGCACCCGGAGCGGGAGCTGCTGGCGGCGGGGGACGTGGACGGCGACGTGTATCTGTGAGTATCTGTGAGTACCGGCACTGACCCCGCACTGACCCCGCACTGACCCCGCACTGACCCCGCACCCCGCGCTGCTGACGGCCGCATCCCGCAGGTTCTCGTTCCGCGCTGCAGGGCCCGGCCGGCAGCTCTGGTCCTCGGGTCACCACCTCAAGTCGTGCCGCGACGCCGCGTTCTCCGCCGACGGGCGCAGTGAGTTGCGGGGCGGGGGGCGGGGCCGGGCCGGGGCTGCGGTAACGGCGCTCGGTCCGCAGGGCTGCTCACCGTGAGCAAGGACAAAGCGCTGCACGTGCTGACGGTGGAGGACGGGCGGCTGGAAACGCGCATCGCCAAAGCGCACGGGTGTGTAACGGGACGGGACACGGGGACACGGGGACAGCGGCTGCAGCTCGGCCCCGGGCTGACACGCGTGCTCCCGCAGCGCCGCCCTCAACTGCGTGCTGCCCATCGAGCAGCACCTCGTGGCCACGGGCGACGACGGCGGGGAGCTCAAAGTGTGGGACCTGCGCAAGGGCAGCGCCGTGCTGGAGGCCCGGCAGCACGACGAGTACATCAGCGCCATGGCGGTGGATGCGGCCGGGAAGATCCTGCTGACCGCCAGGTACCGCGGGGCGGGGCTGCCCGTGAGCCCGGGGCTGCCCGCAGTGCACCCAGAGCTGCCCACAGTGCACCCAGTGCTGCCCCTGGAGGCCCCGGACCCCCCGTCCCACGGTGCTGTTCCATGTCCCGCAGTGGTGATGGCACCATGGGAGTCTTCAACATCAAAAGGCGCCGCTTCGAGCTGCTCTCGGAGCCGCAGAGCGGGGACCTGACGTCTGTGGTGCTGCTGAAGGTAGGACGGGGCTGCAGCCCAGCACGTGCACAGCCCCCTCGTTTCCTTGCCATGCTCCGGCTCCTTTTGCCTGTGCTTTGGTCTGTTTTCTTGCCCAGCGAGGGAGGAAAGTGGCGTGTGGCTCCTGCGAAGGAACCATCTACCTCTTCAACTGGAACGGGTTCGGGGCCACCAGCGACCGCTTCTCTCTGAGGGCTGAGTCTGTGGACTGCATGGTGCCCATCACAGACAGCATCGTGTGCACAGGGTCCCTCGATGGGGTCATCAGGTCAGCGCTGTGGGTGTGGGATGCAGCAGGGGGGGCTCTGGGGAGGGCAGGGTGAGCAGAGCTCCCGCTCAGGCTGTAAGGAACACATTGAGCTGGAGGGCTGGGCTGCCATGCCCAGGATGCTGCCCTTGCTGGGCTCCATCCATTCCCTTTTCCCCAGGGCAGTGAACATTTTGCCCAACCGGGTTCTGGGCTGCGTGGGGCAGCACCTGGGGGAGCCCATCGAGCAGCTGGCCGTGGCTCCGGGCGGGCAGCTCCTGGCCAGCTGCGCCCACGACCAGAAGGTGAAGTTCTGGGACATCTCCTCGCTGGGCTCCATGGTGGTGGACGAGTACCGCAAGAAGAAGAAGCGGGGCGGGCAGCTGAAAGCCCTGAGCAGTAAAGCTGTGGGCAGCGGGGAGGACTTCTTTGCAGACCTGCGAGAGGAGCAGGAGGCCACGGCAGAGGCAGCAACAGGGAGCGACAGTGATGACAGTGACTGACGGGCTGCTGGGGCTGTGGAGGTCCTGAGATTGGGAACAAGGCAGGGTGACAGTGGTAATGGTGACGGTGGTGATGGTGGGGCCTGTGGTGTGGGGACAGCAAAAGGAAACGGGGCAGCTCCCATCTGCTGTGAGATGTGATGTTCCACAGCGTCGGTGGGGACTGTGTCGCATCCCCTGCAGGCTGCAGCAGGGCAGATACATCAACCATCAGACAACTGTTAAGCTTAGGCATCAGGTGTATTAAAAACATAGTGCCTTTTGGTTTCTAGCAGCTCGTGCTGATGGCTTGGCTTGTCCGAAGTTCCCATAAGTTCCCTTATGTCCTGTCAGAGCAGACCCTGCCAGTCTGTCCCCTTCCTTATTACAGCCCCAGTTGATTCCCACCTCTCAGTCTGGGTCTCTGAACGCCCCAGGAGCTGTGTGTGCAGCTGACAGCAGGGTGACATCAGCAGGTGCTGCACAACGAGGCTGCAGAAATGGACCCACCCCAGGAAACCACAGCAACAAAACACATCAGAACACCCCCAGTGCTTCCCAGGCTGCTTTAATAGCCAGCAGTGGCCACAGGCCTCCAGGCTGTGGGCAGTGCCTGCAGACAACCCAGGGCACCCAGCTGCCCCATAAAAACAATGGGGCCCAACGCAGCCCCCCCAGCTCGCATCCTCCCGAGTGCCCTGCAGCACCACAGCAGCACAAAACTTCATCAACAGGAGAACACAGAAGCAGGCAGGGCACACCTGCTGCCCACAACAGAACCAGCGCCAGTGGAGACGGGGCAGCACCCGCATCCTCCAGATGGGCCTCAAACAAACTCCAACAAACTGAAAACAAGGCTGAACAGGAACATGGCCCGGCTGGGCCCAGCTCTGCTGCACGGCGTGACGTCAGGCTCGGGTTCATTTCATAGTGTGCCCGTGTGCGCCCTCAGTGCCCTGCAGGAGAGAAAAAAGTGCTGGTGCCACACGGTTCCTTCCATCCCATCCACCCCCAGCAGCCACCGGCCCCAGGAAAAGCCCCAGGTCGGGAGGTGGGAATGGACTCACCCAGCATGGCCAGCGCCAGCTGCGCCACCGCCTCTTTCATCTTCTCGTGCCCCACGGTGCCCGGCGCGTCCTCCGGCACCAACAGGAAGGTGCTGCAGAGCATGGAGCAGGACGGGATCACCACCTGACCCCAGTAGCGCTGCCAGCCGCTGGACTTGGCCTGCTCACAGCGGGTGAAGAAGCGGGGGGTCCCCATGTGCAGCCGTTGGCACAGAGCCCCCAGGCGGCACAGTGATCCATGTGGCTCCAAGGATGGCAGCACCCGCTGGGGGCTGCCCATGCGCTGCATGTTGCTGGGGGGCGGCTCCTCCTGATGCTCCTGCAGCTGCTCCTTCAGATCCGGCTTCAGCCACTCCACCTTCACCTTCTTCTTGAACAGGGTGATGTTCCCTGGGAGAGCCACAACTGCATTCTCAGTCCATCCCACCTCCACCCCCAGCATCCACCCCATGGCCCCGCAGCCCCCTGGTACCTTCCAGCAGGGCTTTCTTGGCCATGGCAGCAGCGTGGTGTGAGCTGTACGTCAGCACGGCCACCTTGCCCTGCCTGCATCTGGGGTCGGTGTGCAGCATTAAGTGCAGCAGCCCCTCGGTGGCCTCCATCAGCACAGCAACCAGCTCGGCGCGGCGCATGGTGCTGGGCAGCCTGCTCACACTCAGCTGGCACTTCTCGAAGCTGCGGCACACCAGGATGGTGTGGCCCTGCTGCACCTCCCAGTTGTTGAGGGCGGCGATGGCCTTCCCTGCGCTGTGCTGGTCGCGGTACTTGGCGTAGGCGAAGCCACGGTTGAGGCCGCTGAAGGTCAACATGAGGCGGAACTCGTAGAGCTGCCCCACGCTCTGGAACAGCGGGATGAGCGTGTCCTCAAACAGGTCCCGTGGCAGTCTGGCGATGTACACCTCGGAGCCGGGGGGCGGCACGCTGCCCACCCACCCTGCAGGCACACACACACACACACACACACACACAGTGTCACGGCTCTGCCCATAGGGACCCCCCCCCGGGCAGCACTGAGCTGATGGTACCCACCTGGCGGGGGGCCGCCGTAGCGCCGCTGCCCGTTCACCTGCACCAGGTGGATGCCGGTTTCTCTCACCCAGGTGAGCAGAGCCGTCCTGCTGCTCGGGCTGACGCCAACGCTCCATTGCTGAAGACAGAGGGAGGAGGTTGGAGCCGCCCTGGGCGGATCGTCCCGCTGCCCGACCGACCCCCAGCGCAGCCCGCAGGAGGAGCCGGACGGCAGCGGGGGAAGGAGCGCGGCGCCGCTCTGCCCTCATGGGGCACAACCCAGCAGCGATCGCTACACGCGACCAAGAGCAGCAGCTCCGCTCCAGCACGTGCGAACCGACGGCATCTCAGGGCACAGCGCGAGCAAAGCGCGGCTCGGACCGTCGGAGCGCGGTCAGCTCCGCCCCACGCGCGATGGTGGGACTCCAGCCCACCGCCCGGGCACTGCAGCCACAGGGAGGAGCCGAGGGCGCTGCCCACGCGGCAGCTCCATGACCGAGCGCTCGTTAAGTGCCGCCCGGCCGCAACGGCGCCTCTGAACCGCGGAGGTGGCGCGGCGGGACGCGGTCAGGGTGCGATGGGTCGATGACCGTGGAGACCTTTTCCATCCTTCGGGACTCAACCGCTCTAATCCCAACACACGCTACAATCCCGCCTGGTTGCATTTCAGCCCCGCGCAATTCCGTCTCTTTGTCCCCGCCGGGCTCCGCGTTTCCTGATGCGCAAAGACCCCCCGGACGCAGCCACGGACCCCGCAGGGGCGGCTCCGAGCGGGTCCCGGCAGCGCTACATGGGGCTCCCAACCCCAGCGGCTCTGAGCCCCGACGGGCGCACACCGAGTCCCCCAGCAGCCGCTCCGAGTCCCTGCCCGGCCCCACGCGCTGCCCTCGAGCCGCGCTGTGCGAAGCCCCGAAACAAGCGGGGATCCCCTGAGCGCGACCTCGCCCCGCATCCCCGTCCCGCACAGCGCCCCCGTCCCGCACAGCGCCCACCTCCTCCTCCGCCATCGCGGCTCCTCGTGGCTCCCACCCGGCTCTGGAACCTTCCGCCGCCGCCACCACCCACCGCTGGGCCGCGACCGCCCCGCCCCGGGGAGGGAGGAGAACGCGGAGGGTGGGGGTCGCAGCACAACACAGCGCAGCCCCCTCCCCCGGCAGCGCTGCGCTCCTGGCCGCCGAGGAACAGCCGGGAGCAGAAGGGGGCAGGTGAGCGCAAGGAAGGAACGGCGAGGCGTGGGATGGACGAGATTTATTGTTTGCCGGAGCGTTTGGCGTGGGATAAGGTCAACCCCTGCAGCCAGAGCGGAGACGCCGGGCTGGACGCTTATTGAACGCGAAGGGCACGAGGAGCTGCAGCCAAGAGCCCGGGGGCTGCTGGCAGCGCGCGGCTCCTCCGGGCATGGAGCAGCTGCAGCGTGTAACAGAGCCACGGCCGAGCGGTTCATAGGAGCCAATGCGGCCTCTCCGCTCCTGCTGGGAAGGGGAGGAAGCAGGACAAAGAATAAACACAACCTCCAAGAGCTTCCCCGGCCCTGCGCCTGCCGCCACGTGGAGGTGGAGCCGAGCAGCCTCGTGGTTACAGCAGTGTGTCTGAGAGCCTCCGGGTGGGCGCTAGGGCTGACTGGTTTGCCTCCTGATCTCCTCCACGAGGCTCTCCCTGCGGATGTTGACCTACACAGAAAGCAGAAGGCTCCATGAGTACAACACGAGCAGCTGGTGGTCCCTGAGGAATGGCCCGTGCTGTAATTCATGGCCTTTGTCTGATGAATTGTGCCACCGGGGCACCAGTCCCTCTATGGGATCAAGCAGGCGGCAGCGCACACAGAGCTGAACCCTGTGAGTACAGCACTGTCAGTATCCCTCCCAGCCAGTGACCAAGCTCAATGCTCTGCTGCTCTTTCCAACTCAGACCAGCACACAGATGTCTGCTGTTCTCCTCCTTGTTCCAGCAGGGCAGCTCCAGGCCCCTCACTGATACTCCCATACCCTGGAAGGAACATGGAGGCAGCCAAAGAGCAACACTGACCCATCCCTCACTGCAGACCCCTGAGCTTTCTCCTCTCCTCTGGGTACCAAACCCAAAGTGTGGGCCTGCACCAGCTCCCCTGCTGCACACAGGCTGACCCTGTGTCATGGAGCAGCTCTGCGCTGTGATGGGAGGCCAAGCAGCCCCTCACCTCCTCCCTGGTTGCCACGATGCGCAGCTTGACGACTCCATCCTTCAGCTCCTGCTCTCCCACAATGGCCACGAGGGGGATGCCCGTGTCCTCGCAGTACTGCAGCTGATTGAGGAGCTTGGGGTTCTTCTTGTACAGAACTTCTGCCTGGAAGGGAACCAGAGCACAAGTCTGCTCACAGCACTGGCCTGTTGCTCTGTGCCCCATTGTCACACTGGCATTCCCAGGCCAGTCCAATTGCTGTCCCATGAATGGGAGGCGTGCTCGGACTGGCAGACATCAAAGGCAGCTCACTGCAGCTAGAAAGTAACACAGCACAGCTCAGAGGAACTTGTAAGGCACTGCTGCCCCAGGGAGAGCACCAGGTTGTCAGTTCTAGTGTGAGTCAGACCAGGAGTGACCCCTGTGGTGTTCCTTTGGCTCAGGAGCCCTATGGAGCACCCTTTCTCTGCTGGGCATCATGGCAGACCTGCAGCAGGAGCAGCACAAAGACACAGGTGGTTTTTTGTACAATGGAATATCCAGACCAGGCTCCTCCCCTCCTTACAAGGCTCTGCAACATTGTGTTTTCTGTTGGAGCCGCAGGACATCACAGCTGCCATTCAGCAGAGGCTGAAGTGCTGCCCTGCTCTGGCAATTCATCCTGAGCAAAGCCATAACAGCCTCTGCAGTAGCACAGGGCCAAGCACGTTGTACCACCCAGCACCCCCTGGAGAACATCTCTTCTAGGGCATAGAGAGGCAGCTCCTCTCAGGAAGGCAGTCTGCTGCCCACCCTCTCCCTACGGCTCCTTCCCAGAGCAAAGCCAGATGTGGTCCATTTCCAGGCATAAGAAGACAGTGGATCAGGCAGCTCCTGACTTGGCCATCACCTGGTTATACCTTGATTCCAGCATCCCACAGCTCCGAGACGAGCTTCAGTCGCTCTTCAAGGAGCTTCTTCTGAGCAGAGGCCACGAGCACTTGTGTCTCTGTTGTCCTGATCTTCTCCTCAGAGGCCTAGAAAGGGGATGAGACTCGAAGGATTCTACCGACACACAGACATAGTCAGGGCTCTAAGAACAGCACTCTGGGCAGCCAGAGACCCATCCTACAATCACAACATCTGTGACTGTCCCATGTTTTGGGGTTTATCCCACCCTTCCTCCTGTGCTTGCAGCTGTGCACAGGTGGAGAACATGCTGAGAATGAGTAATTTCACTGCCAACTTCAGTCTAGAGATTGTCCCTCCACATCTGAGGGCCTGCAGCCTTTGGGAAATGAGAGAGGCTGAGAGCAGCAAGCCCTGCAGGAGTTGCACAGAGTCAGCTGCCTGCTATACAGCTGGGCTGGGAACTACAGGTTAGGCTAACAGCAGCAGCTGAGATGTCCCAGCCCTGTCAGTCTCAGCTGGGTCTGGCTGCCAAGAGCTCCCCACAGCAGGGTTCTGGGGTAGGGAAATGCACAGCAGTGTTTCGGAACCCTAACCAAGACCTCTTTAACATCCACTGAATGGGACTGAGAACAAATTGGTAGAAAAGCTTTGAGGAGGGAAAACTGTACCTGAGACCCTGACAAAGGCACTGTACCCTCTAACACGGGACATCCAGCCCCTATCAGGTCTTTGTAGTGCTCTCAGTGACTTTGTAGTGCTCTTAAAGACTGTTTGCCCCTGAGCCTTGCAGAGAAGCACTGGCCATGAAGGCGGTGTGGTCACAGGGATGTCTACTGCAGGGAGAACACTGAGGCATCTGACCACAGCACCTTATACAGCTGGAGGCCACAGTGCTCCCTCCAGGTGGAGCTGCAGCAGGGACTGTAAAAAAGGGATCACATCTGAAGCCAAACAGGAGACTGACTTCATTCTGACCTCCAGCTGTAGAACACAGCAGGGGCCTGGACAGCTTATCCATCAAAGACCAACTTCAACATTTGCTGAAATGGAATACATGGGGAGAATGTAAACCCTGTGCTTAGCTGAGTACCAATGCACTCACCTCCAGTTTCTGCTCAAGGATGGAGAAGATCCGCTCTATCCCAATGCTGACCCCCACACATGGCACCTTCCGTCCCTTGGGATCAAACATTCCCACCAGACCATCATAGCGACCGCCTCCAGCCACGCTCCCAACACCCACTGACTCCTCCCCGTGGTTGTTCTGCTGCTGCAGCAGGACAGCCTCATATATCACCCCTGTGTAGTAGTCCAGGCCTCGCGCCAGGCTCAGGTCAAAGGAAACCTGCAGGACACAAAAGAAGCCCCTTCAGCAGCTGTGCTCAGGGGCCCAGGGCTGTTAGGCCAGCAGGGCAGTAACCCCTCCTGCCTCTGCTCCTCCTCACCTTCCCCGTGATGCCAAACAGCGTCAGGTACTCAAACAGCAGCTTCATGTCCTCCAGCCCCTCCTTGGCCATCTTGTTCTGGGACAGCTTTGGGTCCTGGAGAAGCTGCTCAATCAGGTCCATGCCACCTGCAGGGACAAGTTGTGCCTCAGGTCAGCAAGTGCAGCAGCACCTGCAATAATGTGCTGCCTTTGTGTCCCCCCATCCCTGCCCAGAGCACACCTGCCCCGGCCTGCCTGGCATGGAAGAGAGCAGCTGCACTCATGGGGAGCGTAACAGAGCAGGAGGGAGGGCAAGGGCTGGATCCCACCGTGCTCACCATGAAGCTGGACGTACTCCCCAATGCGATCTGCAGCCTCAGGTGAGAGTCCCTTCTCTCCTACCATCTCACTCCTCACTTCCTCCCACGGCATCTGTGAGGGGTGAGAAGAACATCAGCCACTGCCTCAGGGATGTGCTCTCCCCTGAGGAAGGTCTCTGATAGCACTGCCCCATACAGGTGATCAAACACCTGCCCCACTCAGCACATCTCCACACTGCAGAGCTCCCTCAACATTGGGGTGGTTAAAAGGTTTATGAGTGAAGCAGCAGATGAAATGCCCTCAGGGCACGCTTGTAACTCCAGCTCTTGCACTTCTGCACAGTCTTTTTGTATCCTAATCCTGCAGTTAACTTGAAATCCTGACGGAGACTCATAGAGAGCCCCACAGGTGCAGCCTGGAGCTGCAGCCCGTACCTTATCGAGTTTGTCGACGCTGGAGCAGATTGTTCGGAACTTGCTGTCTGGGACACCACAAACTGCAAACATCCCATCGAGGATGCGCCGATCATTGACCTGGGAGACAAGGAGAAAGCCCACAAGTCATCTGATATGTGGATTTGTCAGAATAGCTCAGGAACAGGCCA
This sequence comes from Coturnix japonica, assembly GCF_054131305.1. Lineage (NCBI taxonomy): Eukaryota > Metazoa > Chordata > Aves > Galliformes > Phasianidae > Coturnix > Coturnix japonica. Next base: position 14,052,667 of record NC_140680.1, on the reverse strand, counting down.
CAGATTCAGGTGATTCATTCACTATGTCCCCTGCACTGCCAGTACAAGAGAACTCTGCTAACTACGGCCTCAGGAGACCTCCTCATGTTCCCACCTAAAAGGGGTCCTGAGATGAAACACAGTCGTTCCACATAGACACCACAAGAGGGCGGAGAGGCAAGATGCTAAGTGCTCTGGACCCGGCCTCGGTGGGCAGGTACTACTGGGTACAACCACAGGAACAACCATCGCTGCTCCCAACTGCAGCCCAAAGAAATCCAGCCGAGGATCCAGTCCTGGCCTCACCTTAATGAGGAAGTCCCCAAGCTGCAGGTCACTCAGGATCTCGTGCACTATCTTCAGGCACTCGGCATCTGGAATCATTGGGTCAAACTGCCCAGCAATGTCAAAATCCTGAGGCACAAGAAAAGGCAGAGAGCACCTCAGCACTGCTGGGCATGGCTGCAGCCACTGCTTCAACCCTGCTGAGTGGCCTCCATCACAGATCACCAGAGAGAGCACCACTATGGACGGCTGCAGCTTCACAGCAAGATGCCTCAGCAGGCTGCTGCCCCACGGTAGGAAAACAGGACAGATAGCATCAAAACTCAGAGAAGAAAAACACAGAAGCAAAAGGAAACCTTCTGCTCACCTCCAATTTACAAACCCCAAATGCAGTTTTTCTATCAGATTTTGAGGAAGAGAACAATTAGGGACAGGGGATGGAATGGTGAGTAAATTTCAATGTGGTTTCACCAGCTTCCAAAATAAAACAGGGCAACAGAGAAAGAAAGAGGTGTGATTGCATCAGTCAGTGCTCTGATAGCTGAACATGAGGAAGGATGATGCAATTCCCATGGGAGCTGGGCAGGACATCCGGAAAGAAAACACAAACAAACACCCAAGGGCTGCTTAAAGCTCTTGGAGCAGTGTCAGGACACTGGAACAAATCCAGTCCTCAGGGCTACCACACTTGTATGGGAAAGTCACAAAGGAAATGGCTTTCTCTGTTCTGTAACATGGCCTCTGGGTTTTCCCTTACTTTGAAATAAAATGGACTAATCATGGGATGTCCACAGTCCTACACCTCGACAACCACTGCCCAGCCTCCAGCCCCGCACTGCAGCTGCACACACTCACACACTGGTAGAACTCCCTGTAGCGGCCCCTGGTCATGGCCGGGTTGTCCCGTCTGTACACCTTTGCGATGTGGTACCTCTTGATGTTGGTGATTTTGTTCATTGCCAAATAGCGAGCAAAGGGCACCTGCGAGCACAGGGTTAAGGATGGGAACGAGGAGGGATCACCCCACCCAGATATCAGTCACAGGCAGCGCTGTAGCCTCACTATCTCCCCAGCACAGACACGTGGCTCCACACATGGCACACACCTGTGGGTCAAAGCAACAGCTGAGACATGCTGGACTGGCTGCAGCTCCTTCTCGAGGTCTCCACAAACACCCCAGATACAGCCTGCACATCCTGCCTCTACCAAGGGGGCATTTACCCTACGGGCATCTTTCAGCACTGCCTTAGGTGAGACCTGGCCACCCAGTCTGGGTATCCTGCTGCAGAAACAACTCTGCTCAGCAGAGATCTTCCTTCTCTCTACCTAATAATTTAAGCAATGGCAGCATAAGTAACTGAGCAACAGTTCTGCACCCACTGTAACACGTTACCTTTCCACATTATCCCTGCCTGGAGGGGGTCAGTACCAAGGGGCTGCCCTCCCACCCTGCTCCTCCCTGCAGGCAGCACTGCCACAGGAGGAGGGCAGAAAACATGACAAAACCTCTCACACTGTCTGTTGCAGGATACAGTCAGGTCATAGCGCAGGGACAGCAGCTCTCCTCCCTGATCTTTCAAATCATAGATGAGCTTTGAGTCTTCTCCGTATTTCCCTGTCAGTGTCTCCTATGGAAAAAAGAAAAAGGGCACATGAACAAACAGCATCTTCAGTGTCAAGTGATGAGCCCGAGAGCACAGAGAACAGAGAGAAAGGGAGGACACTGAGGAGATGGAAGGAAAACAGTCAGCCCTAAACATGGGCTTCCAAGTGCAAGGTCCCCATCAGCTCCTGTGTGTGCTGCACTCACTCACCTTCAGCTCAAACACCGGCGTGTCGATGACTTCTGCCCCGTGGCGCTTGAAGCAGGTGATGATGGCGTTGAAGACTCTCTCCCGAATGGCCATTTGCTTGGGGCCATAGTCCCGCGTGCCCTGCCACGAGGTGAGGGAAAGGAAAGCAAACAGCACGATGGGTTAGAAGTGTGCAGTGGGAGACAGGGGTGAGAGGATGCAAAGACTCCATCGCTTAAAAAGCCAGAAGGATCAGGCCTGTATTTTGACAATTTCATACATTAAATTCGCCTGCATGGGTCTCCTTGTAATCTTCCCCACTGTTAAGGATCACTGAATTACTGCCGTGAAAGCCTTAACGTTTCCAGGAACCCATAACTCACTGCAATTAACTGCTCCTTTCGCTTTCGAGAGCCCAACAATGAGTGGAAGCCGAGCAGGAACACCCCACCCAGGGTCACGTAGCACCGAGGGGCTCCCAGCGCTGCAATGGTGCAGCTGGAAACACAAACTGCTTCTCCTGACACTCACAGCCACAAACCCTCATTCTGTGTCTCTGAGCAGTGAGACCTTTCTCTTCCCCAGCCCCACAGCACAGTCCATGTTTGTTACAAGGGAGCAGATCTCACCTTGGGGTTCTTGAGCACGAACTTGTGTTTCCCCTCATCCCCCCCCAGCTCCGCCTTCATCTCCAGCAGCTTCGCCACCTCCTTGGCGACCTGTGAGGGACGGAACGGCCCAGTCAGCGCAGCCAGCCCATTCAGCCCCGCCATCACACACCGCCCCGGCTCCTGCCGGCCCTGCTCAGCCCAGCCCAGCCCGGCCCAGCCCGTCTCCCCGTCCCCCGTTGGATCGCTCCGCACCATGTCGGGCTCGGCCTTGTCCTGCTTCATCCTCCGCACCAGCTCCGCCTGCTCCCGCAGCGCCTCGGCCGCCATCACCGCCGGACTGACAGCGACCGGCACCGCGCATGCGCATTGAGCTCCCAACCGCCCCGGAACCGCGCCTGCGCAGTGCGGAGCCGCTGCCCACCGAGCGGAGCCGTGAGTGCGGGGCAGTGATTTGTGCTTTATTTCTAACGGCACCGGGACCAGCCAGCACCGACCCGATAGGGTTAATTCATTGATGGATCCCAGCCCTGCCCCGTCCAGCAGCGCCGCCACCCCCTGCACGGCCCCACATCGCGCTGTCTCAGAGCACAGAGCTCGGGCTGCCCAGCAGCTCAGCAGGGTATGTATGATCAGGCGCTGTATGATGAGCCCTCAGACCTGCCTGCTCCTCATGAGCACGCTGCCATGCAACCCTAACCACAGTGAGCACTGAGGAGACTCCAGCAGGAAGGTAACGGCTGGGAGCTGTGGGGTTTCCAGTCCTGCACCTCCAGCCAGAACAAGTCCTATGGCTCCAGCCTTCTTCTGATCTCAGCAGCAAGCTCCTCTCTTGGGATATTAACCTACAAAGCAGGTAGAAAGGAGCAGTTATCCGCCAGATCCACAATACCCATCTCCAGTGCAATTCCAGTTAAGCCCAGAGCCTTTTGGGAACAGCTGGATTTTAGAAGCACCTCTGAGACTTGCCATAGAGACATTCTCACCTCCTCTCTTGTTGCAACATCTCGCAGCTTGACAACTCCATCCTTCAGCTCCTCCTCTCCTATAATGGCAACAAGGGGGATGCCGGTGTCTTCACAATACTGCAGCTGTTTTAGCAGTTTCGGATCCTTCCTGTACATCATTTCTGCCTAGAAGGAAGCAGTGGTGAACCATCAATGCAAATTTGCCCTGGTGGGTCTCGGAACAAAACAGCAGGGACTACAATTGCACATAGATCTCATTGCTCCTGCAGCCAGCAGTTGCCTTTAATGCTCTCAGGTCTCCAGATCTCACGCAGACCCTGATTTTACCTTGATTCCTGCATCCCAGAGCTCAGAGATGAGCTTCAGTCTTGCACTGAGTAAATGTTTCTGAGGCGTAGCCACCATCACTTGTGTCTCAGTTGTTCGGACTTTCTCCCCTGAAGCCTGTAGGGACACATTCATGGAAGCACCTGTGTGAGCTGAATGTACCTTGTAGCAGGAGCTCACTTATTTCATCACACTTGACATGAAAATAACTGAGGTGCTTTCTCTGAAATCTCTTTAGTAATTGCTACAGAACGCTTCTCACAACCATAGCCTGATGAGCTCTATGTTCTGCATGGATGTTTAGGCTTGAGATGACTCATCCTCACCTACAAAATCCTTTCCTCCTCAACACTGTAGAGCTCAAGTTACAAATAACTGCTTCTGAGAGCACTCCCCCACACATAACACTGCCAGCAGCACCTACCTTCATTCTGTGCTCGAGGATGGAGAAGATCCGCTCTATCCCAATGCTGACCCCCACACATGGCACCTTCCGTCCCTTGGGATCAAACATTCCCACCAGACCATCATAGCGACCGCCTCCAGCCACGCTCCCAACACCCACTGACTCCTCCCCGTGGTTGTTCTGCTGCTGCAGCAGGACAGCCTCATATATCACCCCTGTGTAGTAGTCCAGGCCTCGCGCCAGGCTCAGGTCAAAGGAAACCTACAGGACACAAAAGAAGCCCCTTCAGCAGCTGCGCTCAGGGGCCCAGGGCTGTTAGGGGCAGTAACCCCTCCTGCCTCTGCTCCTCCTCACCTTCCCCGTGATGCCAAACAGCGTCAGGTACTCAAACAGCAGCTTCATGTCCTCCAGCCCCTCCTTGGCCATCTTGTTCTGGGACAGCTTTGGGTCCTGGAGAAGCTGCTCAATCAGATCCATGCCACCTGCAGGGACAAGTTGTGCCTCAGGTCAGCAAGTGCAGCAGCACCTGCAATAATGTGCTGCCTTTGTGTCCCCCCATCCCTGCCCAGAGCACACCTGCCCCGGCCTGCCTGGCATGGAAGAGAGCAGCTGCACTCATGGGGAGCGTAACAGAGCAGGAGGGAGGGCAAGGGCTGGATCCCACCGTGCTCACCATGAAGCTGGACGTACTCCCCAACGCGATCCACAGCCTCAGGTGAGAGTCCCTTCTCTCCTACCATCTCACTCCTCACTTCCTCCCATGGCATCTACAAGGTGAGTAAAGAGCATCTGTCACTGCAGAACTTTCAGCCGCAGCTTCCAGAGGCCCATGTATCCTGAACATATGCTGGAATACAACATGATTCTCAGTGAACAATTCTTACTGTGTGCATCTCACAGAGATTTTTAACTAAGATCACTGAAAATGCCAAGTCTTACTTCCAGCCACTGCTCTTACCCAGAATATCTTTGTGTCCTTTACAACTACTAATGGCTTAATTCTTAAGACAGTGCCCAGCACACAAGATCCAACCCAAGACTGGAAGCGATGTGCTGTGAGAGCACAATGCTTACCTTGTCCAGCTTGTCCAGAGTAGAGCACATAGTGACGATCTTGCTCTCCGGGATGCCACAAATGGCAAACATGCCATTTAAAATTCGTCTGTCATTAACCTGGGGTTGGAGAAACACACTTAGCTCAGGGAGGTGTTCCACTGCAATTTCCTCCTGCCCTCATCCAAGGAGAGCTAGAATCTGCTGGGAGTCTGTTTGTGTCCTTTGACTGGTGTCTCAATCCCACAGCACACTAGAGCCAGGAAGTGAAGGCACAAATGTGTGAATAATACCTGCCTCTGGTCTCACCTTAATGAGAAAATCCCCGATCTGCAGCTCGCTCAGGATCTCATGCACTATCTTCAGGCACTCAGCATCAGGGATCATAGGGTCAAACTGGCCAGCAATGTCAAAATCCTGAGGCACAAGAAAAGGCAAAGGCTCTGGCACAGCCGGGGAGCTGCTGAAGTCTGGCTCTCAGCTGTTCCCCTATGCACTCTCCCCAGTCCCCTCACACAGGGCCACAACACTCACGCACTGGTAGAACTCCCTGTAGCGGCCCCTGGTCATGGCCGGGCTGTCCCGTCTGTACACCTTTGCGATGTGGTACCTCTTGATGTTGGTGATTTTGTTCATTGCCAAATAGCGAGCAAAGGGCACCTGGGGGACTGACGAGTTAAGGATGGGAACAAGGAAGATCCTCAGAGGTGCAAGAAGATTAACCTAATGCTCCCCATCTTTGTTCCACATCCAGAGCTGGTACAAACACCTGAAGCATGGCACAGCTGATGATGAGTATTGCTGTAATGAGAATGCTGTGCTCCTGCAGCTCAACTGCACTTCCTCCATAACCACAGCAAGTCAACACCTTACTGACATAGACCTTTACCAGGTCATTTTGCTTTCTTAAGATGCGACAAAGAAAATACAATATATAATAGCACAAGAGCTTTTCAGGCATGTTGTGGAAATGGAGAAGGCCCAGGATGGATGCCTGCTTTCTACCTGCAGCAAACACTGTTGCTTTCTCAGAACTGCCACAACAATACCCTGCACAGGATGGCACAGAGCTGGGCACTGTAACAAGGAAGAAGTATGATCAGCAGTGCGGAGCACACTGGATGAGCACAGTAGGGATGAATGAGAAGCTTTGCGGCAGATATCAGACTGACTGGAAAGGACGCCCACTGGTTAATGGGAAGGAGCTTCTGGCCATCCTGATGGGACAAAGCTGGGATCTGCAGACAGGCCGGGACACTGATGATCTACCTAATGCCTTTAAACTAGGCAGAGGAAGCTGTAGTCTCAGTTTGTCTCTGTTCTTGCCACCAAAGCTGCATATTCTGTGTGCAGTAACGGCAGGATACAGTCAGGTCGTAGCGCAGGGCCAGCAGCTCTCCTCCCTGATCCTGCAGCTCATAGATGAGCTTCGAGTTGTCCCCATACTTCTCCATCAGCATTTCCTACAGTGACAGTCAGAGGAGACAAGGCACAGTGAGACACCAGGCGTGCAGTGCACAGCACGGAGCACAAGCGGGGCTGTCTGTGGTCTGTGGTGTGTGACCCCAACCCACAGCTCAGCTGGGAGCCATCACCGAGGCAGGACGTTCGTTTTTTGGGCTGAAGCCCGTGAGAGCAACGTGGCCTCCCCATCCCCCTGGGGACCCCCAGCCCCCGGTATAAAGGACAGGGCACAGAACCGGGGTGCTGCCCCCGATCGAAGCCCGTAGGACAGCGGGGCACCCCGGGGTCACCCCGCAGCTCCCATTGTGCCCCAGGTCCTCACCCGCAGCTCCATCACGGGGGTGTCGATGGCGGCCGCCCCGTGTCGCTTGAAGCACGACACCACGGTGCCCAGCAGCCGCCCCAGGAGCGTCATCTGTGCCGGGTGGTGGTCGCGGGTGCCCTGGGGGGGAATGAACGGGGGCTGAGCACCGGGACCGGACAGAACCGGGACAGCACCGGGACGGGGCGGTACCGCCCTTACCTTGGGTGTCTTCAGCACCGAGCCGCGCTCAGCCGAGCCCGCCGCCCGCACCTGGCGGGAGAGCAGCCCGAGCAGCAGCGGGCACAGCCGGGACAACCGCACCGGGCACCGGGCGGCGGGCAGCGACCGCAGCATGGCCGGACCGTGACCATAGAGCTGCCCACAGAGCGCCGCCGGGGGCGGGGCGCTCCAGCCGGAAGTAGTAGGCCGCCCTGCCGCTCTATGTGTAAGCGCGGCACTTGGTGGTGTTTGGGCGGACTGCTTCGCTTTACGGCACCGATCGGCGCAGCGCGACAGTTCCCGTTCCCTGGTGGCCTGGTGCTCAACATGGCGTCGGGCAGTGGGGTACGTGCCCAGCTCCCTCCTGCACGGAGCCTGGGGGGGCTGCGGTGGGACGGGCCGCTCTGGAGGCACGGGGCGCTCGGGGTGGGAGCGGGACCGGCCCGGGGCGGCCAGGCCGAGCTCGGGGCCTGTGGGCGGAACGCGGGTCGGAGGGGTCGCGTTGGGGCCTGTGGGGGACCCCTCGTGTGTACGGCTCCATGGGCTGATGGGGGCGGTCAGGGATCACAGAGAGGCTGAAGGGGCGGCAGGGTGAGACCAGCCCCATGTTCCCCCCCGTCCTGCCCGGCCGCTTCTCAGCCCTTCCAGGCAGCGGACAAGGGCCTGACCTGCGGTGTGCGGAACCAGCTGCCGGCTGCTCTGTGTTGTATGGGGGATCCTTACCCGCGGCTGTGAGATGTGACTGTGTGGGGTTGTTCGCTTTGTGTGTTGGGCACTGAGCTCCTTTGTGGAGCTGCAGGATTTGGGAATGCTGAGATAGGGTGAGTGAGGCACATAGCGCTGGTGTGACCTGACTGGGCAGCCAGACTCCTCTGATACCCAGAATGGGTCAGCACTGCAGGGCTTTGTTCTTCTGCTGCCTTGGTAAATCTTTTGTTCGCTTGAAGCCACCTGCTGAAAGCAAACAGTGCAGGGAGAGCAGGCACAGCAGGATGCCCGCCAAGGAACCAAGAGCTGATGTTTTGTTTTCAGCTGCTTGGGGTTGTGATCCTATTTCTTAGAGCTGGGGCAGAGGCTCCTGTGCCCTTGTGTGGGCTTTGGCACCAGTAGTGGGTCAGTCATTTGGTGCCAGCATCCACAGTGAACGTGGAGCTGTGGGGCAGTTTTGTTTTTCAGTTGTTACTTGGGAAATACTCTGTTAGAAAAAGAGGTTGGCGTTGCAGTAATCCTCATCTCCATCAGAACAATTAAGAGAAAAAGTTCTTTGGATAGTATCAGTATGGCGACAAATAATGAAAAAAATGGTAATTGTAAATACCCAAAAAGTTATTTACAGGAAAAATTCACCCAATGGAAGCCTTCAGTCTGCTGGGAAGCACTGAGGAGTGATCCCCAAGAGATGCTGCCTTAGTGAGGGTCAGCCCTTCAATGGGGTCTAGAGGAGGTGGAGTCGAGCTCCACCCCTTCCAGGAGCACAGCTCCATTACTCTCACCTGTGCTCCCACAGCTGACCCCACACTTGCCCCAGCTGATTAATCAGAGGTTCAGGCTGTGATTACCAATTTCCCATACAGCATCTATCCAAGCTCTTGTCAGAGATGCCCAGCTCACAGCTGGATTTGCTTTCTTTCATTGCGCTGGCACCGGGGAGATGGTAAAAGATCCACAAACAGCAATTTCCCTTTTATTACAACAGGAGAGTAGAGCAGCAAGGAAGTTGTCTCCTCTCGGGGCTCTGATTTGTGATAATGTGCTGCTATGCAGGAGGATGGAGGTTCTGGAAGATACCCCACACCATTAATTTGCACTCTGTGATATTTTCTTGTCTTTTGCTCAGGGTGGTTAATAAAACCTGTTATGACATGCTTAAAGTGCTTTAGAAGCTCTGGGAATAAATGAGAATTTTTCTACACTTCCCTAAGGTATTTTCGTTCTTATCAGTAGTTGTTCACTCCATTTGAAGGATTGCCGGAGGAGAAATCATTAAATGGCTGCTGCTGCTGCTGCTATAGCTTCAAATGGGATTTATTTTCTTTGGATTGTGATTGGGTTCTTGATTTGGCTGAGCAGGGAGGCAGTGGGTGGGTGTGGGTCCTCTTTTCCTGGAGGTGTTTTAAAATACATCCCTAATTTTCTTTTTAATATGAAACCAGGAGCCTCTTGCTGCCATTCTGAGTGAAATGCAGCTCTCTGGCTCTATGGGATCCAGCTGTCTTCTTAAGAGGGTAGGGAAGTGTGTGAGTTGTAAGCTCATCCATTGCCAGATGTGGTGGCTGTGGCCCTCACTGCCCAGTCATTGGGATGGTGCTGTGCCAGGCTGGTGTGTAAATAGAAAATAGTGTTCTTGGCAAGTCACTTCTGCCCCCAGCAGTGATATCTGTTGGATATGGGGACTTTTACCCTAATCATTTTATTAATCTGGTGCCAGCTTTACCTGAATTCTGCCTCTCTTCACACATTTTACCCTGTTGTTCCCAGTCTGAAGTGTTTCCAGGGGCTGATGGAGGGCCAGGCTGCCTCCAAGATGTTAATTCCCTTCCCTGGTTGACTTAAATGGGGAGTTAAAGGCGTGGGGCAGCTCGCTGGGTGTTTCAGAGTAACCTTTCCTAGTATTTCCATGTCCCTCTGTGTCTTCTGGAGTGTTCTGCTCCCATGAGTATCTCAGTTTAAAAACTCAAACTGGTTCCTGTGATTCAGGAGGAAACTCAGTGCTTTGGTTCCCATGGCAGGTGAGTGTATTGCTGATACCTTTGAGAGCAGGGAGAAACATCCTTCCTCTGTACTCCTGCATCTTCCTGTCTCACTCATCTGGTATTTGTAACTGGGCTTTAATCTTTAGAAGAGATGTATGTAATCTGCTAATGACTGTCCTGTGTTCATCAGGTGGTGCCTGTGCAGTTTTGTGTCTATCAGTTTCAGTGCTGTTTGTACCTGTTTTTCAGAAGGAGGTGATGGATGATCATCTTGGGAGCTATTGAGATCAATTCATTACTTTATTCAGTTCTAAGAAATCCTTCTAGAAGAAGTAGATATAGGCATGTTCAGTGTTATCCTTTTAGTTCCTAGGTATGAAAACAGAATACTTGGGAATGTACTGTAGTGCCCCTAAGTCACTGCAGTGGCCTTACAGGACAAGCAGTTCCATGTCTTTCCTCAGTCTCCCCTTATCACTAATCAGACTGTATGATAACGTTAATATACTTTGTTTCTTTCTCAGACTAAGAACTTGGACTTCCGTCGAAAGTGGGACAAAGATGAATATGAGAAACTTGCAGAGAAGCGGCTCACGGAGGAGAGAGAAAAGAAAGATGGTGGGTAGTGTATTGACTGCAGGCAAGCTTTGCTCTTTTGGCAGTGAGTCACCCAAACCCTCTTGGGAGGGGTAGAGCAGCTGGAAATGAAATCCCAGAGGGGAAACAGAAGCAATTCAAGGCTGGTTTGCTCTGCTCCTTTTTTCCTGTGCTAGCCACTGACTATTTTTTTTTCTCTGACAAAAATAAGTACTGAGAATCTTTGTCTCTGTTGGCCTCTTCTTTGTGGAGGGAGAGGGATAATCAACCCCTGGAAACAGGAAGATCTCAGGAGTACAACCCAAGTCAGAGCTGGAGATACCTCACAGATCTGCCTGTTTCTTATGACAGTCTTAATTTTAGCTTACCTAATGAGGTGGTATCCTTTACTGACTTCAAAAGCAAAACAAAAAACAAGCAAACAACAAAGCAAACAGAAACTTGAGTGCAGTTTCTGCACAAATCACATAGTTTGTGGGTTCCTGGCAGACTCCTCTTTGTCAAGGGCTGATTGAAATCCAGCAGGGTAAGCTTGACATTTTCTGATGAACACCTGAGACTTTTGCTTATGTTTTAGGCAAACCGGCTCAGCCTGTCAAAAGGGAACTTCTGCGGCACCGAGACTACAAAGTGGACCTGGAATCGAAGCTGGGGAAAACCATCGTCATTACCAAAACTACCCCTCAGTCAGAGATGGGAGGGTATGTCCTGCCCTTTTTGTTTGGATCTGAGTTCTGACTCTGGAGTCTGTGGTAAAGCATCTTGTCCTCCTCCCCTCGTGCTTTGGAGTTAATGTTTTTTTTCCTCTTCTCACTCTCCCCTGCTAGGTATTACTGTAATGTATGTGACTGCGTGGTGAAAGACTCCATTAACTTCTTGGATCACATCAATGGCAAAAAACGTAAGGACAATTATTCTGCATTGTTGGAGTGCTGGTGCAACTCTGTAGGCTGTCCCCTTCATGCATCACCAGTTTCTGAGAGCTGAACATTTACATGTGGATCAAAATGTGCTTTGGTGATTGGGGTCTAGGCAGAGTTTACTCTTTAGAGCTGTGAAGATGTTGTCTTTATTTCATGGCAACTTCTCCAGGCTGATGGACTGTTTGTGTGGAATAAGCCCAGAAGAAATAGTGAGTCTTTTATTCTCATTAGATAGAGTTATTTTTTCCACTCAGAGTGTCTACACCGCATGAAGTTTGAACTTCCTAGTGCTGCTGCAATCCTGGGACAGATCTGTTCATGGCTGCAAAAAGACATTGAATTAAAGGCCTGTCTTAATATCTTTAGCTGGAAATGTCCCATGTACTCAGGGTCTCCTACTGCAAGCTGCTTCCTTAGCTTCTCCTGCAGCCAAAGGAAGCCAGCTTGCTAGTTTAATTCTGACTCATTTTTCAATAATCTGGTCCTTATTTCCCTGGTTCAAGATAAAAACTGCCTGACGTATCAGAACACCAACATGGTCAGGAGCTCCCTAATATGGAACCTTAAAAGAAAAGGTTGCATCTTCCTCCTTGGTATGAGTAATACAAGGATCACTCTAGCCACTGACTGGTCTGATTTATGGTATACCCTTAGATCCCAACTAATTTTCTCTGACATAAGAAATCCCAATGCATGCAGTGTGGACCCAAATGAAGGCAGGAAGCGTATGCCTTTCAGGGGAGGAGGGGAAGAGGGCACTGCTGTGTCAGAGTCCCCATGTTGGATCTGAGCTACCTGACGTGTCCTTAGGGAAAGATGGTGTTGAGAGGAATCCCTGGTGTCTGGGCCTGTGCTTCGAGTGGTGGCGGGATGCTGTGCTGAGATAACTGAACTGGGAGCAAGGGGGGGTTCTGTGTGCAGACCTTTAAAGGCTAAGGATGTGCTGAACGTGGCTAGCTGTGTTCCTCCAGACCAGAGAAACCTGGGCATGTCCATGAGGGTGGAGCGCTCCACGCTGGACCAGGTGAAGAAGCGCTTTGAGGTGAACAAGAAGAAGATGGAGGAGAAGCAGAAGGACTATGACTTCGAGGAGAGGATGAAGGAGCTCCGTGAGGAGGTGAGTGTGGGCAGCAGCTGGCAAAGCTGAACCCCTGAGGAAAGCAGCCCTGGTTCCTTATCCTGTTTAACAAAGATCTTGTACTTGGTAGTGTGGGCTTCTTATCTGCTGCCCAGAGCGGGTCTGTGTACTTGCTGTTTGTTTTCTTAAAGATAGTTTCTGCTCTGGTCCCTGGAAATCCTTTTTCCTTCTCTATGCATGAGGATAACTTTTGATACTTCAAGTTTCTGCTAAGAGTACTGAAGCCCTGACAGTGCACCTGCTTTGTGTCTCATTACTTGTGTTTGAATTTATGTGCTTTGATAAACAGACCCGTGTGGTGTGCTGTGGTTCTGGGGGTTGCTGATTGATTCCTCCTCCATGTGGCACATTGCTTTTGTGTGGCTTTCCCAAGCGAAGAAGGGCTTCATGAGTGGTGTGCTGTGCTGTGGGATGTGTGTGGAGGCAATGGAAGGCATCGGATTCCTCTCAAATCTGGGCTTAAGTGCCAGTTCCCTGAAACAGAGATCAAGTTTATGTCTGAGAAACAACTGACAGAGCTCTGACAGTTAAGGAGCTTCTCTGCATGCTTCTCCTTCAACAGCAGTCATACAAACACCAGACATGCTGCATGTTTGTCTCCTTGCTGAAGCCCCCAGCTTTGCTCCACAGGCTGCAAGTCCTAGTGCTTGGCAGCCCCATGCTCTGCCATGAGGCCTTGGTGCTGCTGAGCCTGCTCAGTCGGGAGAGGCAGGAGACTGCTTTAGCAGTGCTGAGCGTGCAGTGGGTGAAAAAGCTATTGCCAGTCTATGCATGACAACAAAGAAAGCAGCAGCAGCTTTTGGTGTGGTTTTCTTCAGGGCCTGGCTGTCTTCAATAGTTGCAGAGCAGTGGATGGTGATGGGAACGGCAGGTTCAGTTGCTAAGTTGGGAGCTGGAGCCATACTTGTGTGTCGCCCAGTACCAGCCTGGCGCTGTTCCAGGGCTTGTGATCCTTACAGAGCAAAGCACTTTGATTAGTGCAGTGCAAAATCTTTGATGCCAAAACCCCCACAGCCACTTAGAGCTCAACTTCTGTTCCAGTGAGCAGCTGTCACTGCCGTGCTGACAGCCAATGGGCAGTGACATTCCACATCACAGCCCTCGGAACAGGGCACTTTGTGATGGAAATGCCTCCTGCTACCAGCAGCCCCTTATCAGTGTTGATTCCAGGTGAAATGTCTGCCATCTGCTTGGACGTGAGAGCTGTTGATTTCACGGGGCATCGCTTCGGCTGCATCCTCTGTGTGCGACTTCCCTCCTGGGGTGGGAGTGGGTGGTCTGTAGGCAGTGGGAAACCTCCTGGGAGGCTGCAGACCAAGATTTCTGCTGGCTGTTTTATTTCTTCAGATACAATTTGGGTCATGTTGGTTGGATTTTGAGTTAACTGTGCAGTGCCCGACATCTCAAAAGCTTACCTACCTCAGGAGGTTCAGGTTGTTTTGCTGTTCTCTTCCTCGCTGCAGGAGGAAAAGGCCAAAGCCTACAAGAAGGAGAAGCAGAGAGAAAAGAAAAGGAGGGCAGAGGAAGATTTGACTTTTGAAGAGGATGATGAGATGGCGGCTGTGATGGGCTTCTCTGGCTTCGGCTCAACCAAAAAGAATCACTGAGAAGCTCTGGACTCTTTGTTGAAACAGATTGTTTTTACCGGGGGGACTCTGGATAATTCTTTTAAGACTTGACTGAGGACTTGTATGTAAATCTCCCAGTAGAAGTTGGCCAGAGGAGTTGAAAAGCGATTCCGTGCTCTACCTGTGCTGCAGAACAAACTCCACCTGTCTTTAGCTTCCCATCTCCTTCTGTGTCCTAGATCTGGCTGCTCGTCAGTGCTCTTCGGCCTTGTGTGTGCAGGGGAACGTTCTGCTGGGTGCAGTTTTGTGTCAATAAAGTGCAGCAGTTCTGTACGGATGGCATTGTTATTGTAGTTGTCAGCTGGGCATCGTTGTTGTGAGGTGGTGAGATGCAGAGAGGCACTGGGCTTCTTTTTGGGTCAGGTGATGGAAGGAATCGTGCCGTGGTGAGCAGTGCTGTTCTGTACAGCATGAACCTTTTGGCTTGTGCTAAGCAGGGCTGGGGGCTGCTTGGAGTCTGGGTTACTGAAATTTTCCTACATATTTTATCTGTAAGGGATACTTCCCTGGTTTCCTTTGTGTTTTGTGCCATAACTTTGATATCTTTAATCCAAGGGAGAAGCTCCTCCCCAGGGCTGATCTAGGATAGAGCAAATGAAAGAACAATGTGCGATTTGCCCAGAATAAATGGATAGTTCCAATTGGCCCTTTGGTGGGAGTTTGAGTCCTTTGTTTTGATTGCTGCTGCCTCCTTTGAGAAGAGCTGCCGATGTTCCCTGCGGTGCACAGAGCTGCTGGTGGCCTTCAGGGGAGCTCTGCAGAGGGGAAGGCAGATCTTGCCTGTCCTCTCCCTTGGGGCTGCTTGCTCAGCTGCCAGCTCCCCGCTCTGCAGGCAGTTGCTGCCATTTTTTCACATTTTAACGTGGTTCTTCAGATGCAAGTGAGAAATGGGGAGGTGGAGGGAAGGGTGGACAGCGCTGGGGACCTGCATTCCCATTGAACAGACCAGGAGCAGACCAGGGTGCATTCCAGCATTTACCAGCCTTCATATATCACGGGCCACTTCTACCCTGTCTGCTGGCTCTCAGTGTCATTTCACCTCTGCTCTCCCTCAATCCTCTTCATTCCTGCTTTTATTTACTTCAGTCAAACCTTGTGTGACTCATTTTGGGCTCTGGTTGGGGTTTATGTTTTACGTGGCTGGGTTTTCATAGCTCTGCCTTGCTCCCTTTCTCTCCTCTCTCTTTCATGCACGTTGATGAGATCCTTGTTCTTGCCCTTCTCTGTACTTTTATGAAATTTCCGACCCGAGGAAGGCTGCAATGTGCTCAGCCTGCTCCTCCTAATACATCTCCAACAAATCCTGTAATGCTCTGCTGCTGTTTTAATTCCTTAATCTTAGACTGCTGACAGCTTCATTGCCTCAGGTCTTTCCACTTCAATTCAGATTATAATCCCCGTTGAAGATGCTATTGAAATGATATATAGCCAGTCAGATACAACTGTCCTTGGAGATTTGACCCTTTTAACTTGGCAATCCTCAGACTTCAGCAAACACTCCCTGAGCATTCGAGCTGGAAGGCAACTTTCATTCCAGCCACGTAGCCAGCGCTGCTCAGACTGCAGCACGTGGCTCCTGCTGAATGGGAGAGAGGAGACGCTTGTGCCTTTGTGCCCTCTGGGGCAGCAAAGGGATGCTGCCATGGTTCTGTTTCATGCACATTAAAAGTTCAGGTTGTTTCAGACAAGATTTAGTAGCAGCCATTTTATCTCAGCCACCAGCTCTGCACAAAACCAGACCCTTGCTGCCTGAATTAAGATGACTGGACAATTGCTCCTGGGCCGTGCCATGATCCAGCAGAGCCCTCCTGGGGAAAGGACGGAGGCTGCTCTGCACCTTTTGGCTTTCCCAGTTTGTCACCTTGCTTTCCCCACTGAGCACACAGAACATGTTGGGGTGAGGGACTCCTCCAGCCCTTCTCTCCTTTCCAGGTCTGACAGAGCCTTTCAGAACCCGCTGCCTGCAGCTCTGCATCGCTCTGTGCTTCACATGGGAGGTGTGGGAGGAAATCCCCCTGCAGTACAGCTACTAGGAGAGGGCTTTTTTTCTTTTTATTCCTTTTTTTAAAATCAGATTCTGCCCCAGCCCTCAAAGCCCCTTCCCTAAGCTCCATCCTGGGGCCGTTGGCAGCCTTGGACCAAACCCCCTTGTGGCACTGAGGGGGACCAGCTGCTGGTCCCTGTGCTGGGGCTGCTGTCCCTGTCCCAGGGGGAGCACGGCTCTGCCTGCACGCGTGCTGGGAGCGGTGGTGTGTGCAGCCACAGATACAAGCTGCTGCCGGATTCCCAGCAGCGGGAGCTGCCTCTAGCCAAGGATGAAAAGCTGGTTTCATGGGAGGAAATAATATTTAGAGAAGAGACAGATAGCATTCCCTGCACACTTTGTGTTAACTCTTTGCTCCCACTGCTGCCTGGTGCTGCTGTAGAGTCTTCATCCATTGCTCTCTGCCCCCAGCACTCAGGCAGAATTGTCCTTGGCTCTTTGCTGGCACCCTCGCCTCCTGCTGCTCTATGAGCTGGATGGTGCTGGATCTGCCCTTGCAGATGTTGGAGTTCCACCAGCAGGAGGTGGGTCTCAGCTTGGCCGCTCTCCCTCCCTCTTCCTGCCACCTGCAAATGGTACCCAGCTGTTCTATGCCCTCTGCCTCCCACTCTGGGCAGCCTTTCCATGGGTTAGAAAAGGCCCAGCTGGGAGCTGGCAGGAGCAAAAACCATCATCAGCTGGAGTGCAAACAGCCCCAGGCTGGAGAAAGAGAAAGATGGGGCGGAGTGGAGGAGCGTGGGCCACGGGGCTGCTTTGGGGCAGCTGTGCTGCCAGGGCAGCCTTCAGCTGGAGTCCAACCAAACCCCACGTGTGTGGGTGCGTTGGGAGCTCCTTGGAGGGCAGGAGCTGGTCCCTGCCCACAGCAGTGCCATCCGCCGGGCAGCGTGGAGCCCAGCAGTGTGGCCGTGCCTTTGATCCTCCTTCTCTTTCTTTTCTACCTCCAGATTTTTCCTCTGCTCCCAGCCTGCTGTGTGTGCGTCACCCCCTCCCTGCCCACAGCCCCTGCCTGCTTTTCCTTCCCCTCTCCAAATACATCCTCCTCGGTGCTGCTCTCCCTCCACAGGTCCCTTCTCCCCTTCTGCTCCCCGCACCACCACCGCCTCGCACACTTGCTCTCTTCTCCCCCACCGCTGCTCCCTGCCTCCCCACATACCCTCCTCTCCCCTCCCTGCCCGCTCCTCTCACTCTCTGTCTCCCTTTCTCTGACAGTTTGGGGGAATCTGTCTGTGTCAACGCACGGATTCCATTATTTATTGGCTGAGCGAGGCGAGGTCCTACACTCGTCTGTAATTGTCTGCAGATCAAAGCGCCTGCTGATGGCAGCTTTGCCTTCCCGCACAGAACACCACCCCCAGCCTCCCGGGGGGGGTCGGACTCGTGCGTGTCGGTACCTGGGAGACTGATCTCCCGACAGAGAGGACAGAAGTAGGGCTGGGGGGGTGAGGGATGTGCGGAGCTCCTGGGAGCGGGCGGGGGTGCTGGGGGCATCTCAGGGTGTTGTCCTTGGGGGGACGGGGGGGAGGTAGGGGTAGTGTCTGACCTGAGTGTGAGGATGTGAAAGAAGGTGCGGGGGGGTGGGTGGGGGGGGGGTTGGGAAGCTGGAAAAATTCCCATGGCTGTTCAGTGCTGGAACCTGGGATTTCCTCCCCACAGATGAGTCCCAGAGGTCCACGGTGGCTCCACAGAAGCAGATGGCTACAAAACAAATGGGGATGGAGGGGAACGTGCCTTCTTTTTTTCTGCCTTTCCTTCCTGAAACAGCCAACCCAGCCCAGAGACAGGGGGCTCTGAAGGGAAACGCAGACACGTGTTTGTTGCTGGGGTAGAGATGCAAGGAGGTGTGTGGGGAGCAGGCAAGGACTCGTTGAACCCAACTCCCATGAGGACAGGAGGGGTTTCAGGCTTTAGGCTCAGGATCAGGGCACTCCACCAAGGGAAGTGCTGGAGTTACATTAGAGTTCTGACCCTTTGGCGGCTGGCAGCTTGCATCCTTGTGGCTGCTGGACCATAAGAAGGAGCAGGGCAAATTTCTTGTAGCATCACTCAGAGTGGGGACAGCTGTCGTGGTTCCTGTGCTGGAGGATGTGAAGTCACTCTGAACCCCTCCCCCCAGGGCCAGTGTCCCCATGTCATACAGATACTCTGGGGAACATGGGTCCGATGAACACAAATCTGTTCTATGTCGATCTGAGGACACCATTGACAGTCCAGACAGTGTGAGCCCCTCTCACCCATCAACACATAGAGCTGTAAGCCCATGGGGGTCTGTGTGCCTGCAGCTCAACTCTTACCCCCGGTATTTCCTCCCTGTGACACCTCCTTGGCTCTGCAGTCAGCCCTCCTTGTTTCTGCACAATTGAGGCAGCCTCATTTCACCTCCCCCCTGGAAGTTCTTGTTCCAAGCCTTACATCAGTTGTTTCGTTGTTGGTCAGTTTTATCTTCTGCCAAAACTTGGGACACAGGCACCGTGTGCAGCATTACAGGATCCCACTGCCCGACAGAGGAGGCGTCATCTCTCTTCCAAGAGAGATTCCATTTCTCTGCAGACATCTGGAGCTCTCCTGTCCCAGCCCCATTCAGAACAGGGCTGGTAGATCTGCTGTATCAGGGCCTCATCAAGGGTGGTGATTCCCAGCCCTGCCAGGTCCCTATGCCAGTGTTTTACCATCCTCACACTGAAGCTCTTTTTCTGGTATCTAACAGAAATGTCCCCTGTCCAGACTGTGCCCACAGCTTCTCATCCTGTCTCTGTGCACCTCTGAAGGGAGATGGGCTCCATCTTCCCTTTAGGGAAACAGAGAGCAGTTAGATCCTGTTCCTTGCTGCCTTCTCCAGGCTGATGCAGCCTCAGCCTCTCCTCAGGGCGCTGCCTGTATTGCTATCAGTGGCTGCCACTGCACTTGCTCTATTTTATCAATGTCTCTCTCATACTGGGGATGCCAGCACAGCTGTAGCATGGCTTGATGTATGTTTAATGCTTCACATCCCAGCACTCAAGGGCAGGCAGGGTGTCCCACCAGCACCGATAACACACTGGGATGGCCACCACCCCCTTCAGGGCGCTGCTTTCTCCTCCCAAGGGATGGCAGAAGCAGAAGCTTCAGCAGAGAAGGATCCTGGTGGCTCCCAGTAGTCAAGCCTCCGGTGTCTGACCCCGTGCTGCTCATCAGCTGTAGGCCAGTGAGCAGTGGGCTCGTTCCCAGCTTCCAGCAGGAGCCCTCGCTGTGCTTTCCCTCACGGGCAATGCAAACTATAGCTGCTCTCGCTTCCAGCAAGAAGGAAGCAACAAACCCATACGCATGGCTGGGCACACGGGTGCCTTGGGGAGCTGGGGGAGGGGATACGAAGTCTGACAGGGGCTGATTCACTTTCAGACCCTTCTTCTGCCCCAGAACACGGTGGGCAGGGTGGTGGCGTGGCAGTGAGGCTTGGCGCTGGCGGGCAGTGTGGTGCCTCCCCCCTCTTTGCTCCCTGCGTGGCTTTTCCGAAGCGGCTCAACCTGCGGCATCTCCTGCTGCATCCCGGCCCGACCTGCCAGCCGCTCTGCCAAGGCGCATCAGTGCTGACCCGCGGCAGCCGGCCACCCGCCGCTGTGCCAAGGCATCTCACAGCAAGCCAAGCCCCCCTGCTTGTGGCTTCCAGCGCCTTCCCAGCCCAGCTTCTAGCTGTGCTCTGGCTCCTTATCCCATGAGAACCAGGGCTGAATGCTCCCCTGGATGAAAGAGAGAACATAAAATCTGTGCCACGTGAGCGGGGTGTTAGGGGGGGTGCTGGGCTCTCCCCATCCCATCTCCCCCATTCTGCTGTCCCCTGTCACAACCCCCCCCCCTCACAAGGAGGTCTCTCTTGAGTCCTCATCCCCCTGCAGCACCCACACTCACCCCACAGCCCGTGACATTTCCCCCAGGAGAGGGATCTTGAGGACAACCCGTGTCGTTGTCCCCCCCGCCCCCCACCCTCCTCTTTTGTCTTTGGTCCACTGAAGTCTTGGACATGGGGAAGAGGAGAATCCGGAGGGGCTGCGAGCAGCGAGTTTGTATGGTTGGTAAAGCACAAATATTGGAGAGGGTTGGTGCTGCAGAAGGACACCAAAGGAGGACTGGGGGGAGGGGGCAGAGTTTGGGAAGGTGGGGAAGAGGAGCTAATGGGGATGTTCCATTGCATCCCATAGGAAAAAAACAAAAACACAAAAACCGAGGGAGAACAGGGATCGATTCCTCCCTACCTCCCCAGAACAGGAAAAGTGATGAGCTGCGCTGGGGGACATCGCACAGCAGAGCTGGAGAAACGCAAACAGGACCGAGCCGAGGGGGGCGGGGGGAGAATTCCGCCCGGAGCACATCGCACCCGAGGGGAGGAGAATGAATATTGAAATGTGAATTAAACAAAAGGGTGAAAACAGCTCCGAGGATTTCAGGGAACGCACTTGGCTGGAAACGGGGGTGGGAAAACGAGACCCCCACCGCCCAATTCCTCGTTCGTCTTAGCTCCTGTAGAGCTGGGGGAGATTCGGATCCGCGATTTAAGGGGTGTAAGGGAAGGTTGGGAGGTTGGGGGGGGGAACACGACACGGCCGATCAGGGACGAGGGGACAGATCAGAGGTTGTGGGGTCACTGCAGGGATAAGGAGGGTGAAATGGGGAGGGGTGGCTCTGGCTCGGAAGATGGTGCAGGGAACGTGCCGGCAGCGATCGGCGCTTCCGATACAGCTTTGGCTTCGCTTACCAGGAGCCGTCCCGATCCCACTGCTCCCTCCCGGGTCCGAGCCCACGCGTGACCCGGCGACGCCTCTTATAACCCGTCCGCTGCTCTCTGCCACCCCGCTGCCACCCCGCCCTTCCCCGCTGCCTTCCTCGGCAGCCCCACGAGTGCCGCGTCCCGCGTGGGTCGCGCTGCGCTCCCGGGGTCCATCTCCTCCCTCCCCGCCCCACAACGCCCCCAGCTCCGCTGCCTGCAGGATCGCCCCGCACGCCGCCTCCCACGCGGGACTCCCGAGGTCCGCCCGGAGCCGGCAATTCCCTTCCGCGGGAGCCCGCTGGGGACCGGGAGGCAGAGACAAAGGCGGTAAAATATCCGTGCTCAGCTCAAGCCGCTCCGAGCTCCGCCGATCCCTTAACTAGATCGTTAGGGGATTATCCGGGACCTCAGCGCCGGGGGGCGGCTGTCCGCGCCGTCCCGCTAACGGGAGTCTGCGGAGCGACGGGAGAGAGAGCGCGGCGAGGATCGACCACCGAGTCCGGTACCGGGCGGGGCGGGGGTCGTCCTGCGGAGGCAGGACGGGAACCGAGGCTCTGTCCGCGCCCTCCTCCCTCTCCGGGGCCGGCGGAAAGTTTGTGCCCGTGTTCCCGCTGCGGGGATCGCGGACGGGGACCGGGAGAGGTCTGCACTCGGTACCGGCGGGAGCGGGGCTGCGGGCAGAGGGGGTGTCGGGGGCGGAGGCAGGCGGGGGTCGGGGGGGGGGGGTCTCCGTGCCGATGGGCTCAGCTTTATCCGAGGCTGTAATCCCCCTGCTCCGGTAATTAAAAACTCCGCATTACAAGGAAAACGGTGTGCGGGGAAATGTAATCAAGTCTGGAGGGGCTTAACCATCTGCTAAAGGTTAGGACCGGCACGGCGGGGGACGCAGCCGGGGGATTTGGCAGCCGCTGCGATCCGCGCTCCTCTTAATCTTACCGCGGGGACGGGCTCTGCAGCTGAGGGGTAACACCGGCACCCCGGGCCGGGGCAGCGGTCGGTCTCACCGGGGCTCGGCTCGGGGTCAGCCCCGTCCCCTGATTAAGAGCGGCTCCGGGGGGAAGGGGTTAAACGGCGACCGCGGCGGGGGCTGGTACTGCGCGATCGGAGCAGCGGGAACGGCCCCCGCCGATCCCGGCAGCCCGGAACCCCTCGGAAGCACGAGAACGGGCACGGCGGGTGGACTCCGGGGGGGCTGTGTGGCTATGGGGGCCGGGGCACGTTGCGGGAGGGGGCAGCTTTCCCTCCCCTCCCTCCTCCTCCTCCTCGCTCTCCCGGCTGTTCCGCACTCCACGGGCGGGCAGCTGCGCTACGCCGTGCCCGAGGAGCTGGAGCACGGAGCCTTCGTGGCCAACCTCGGCGAGGACCTGGGGCTGGACGTGTCCACGCTGTCGGCGCGGCGGTTCCGCATTGTGGCCGGGGCCGGGGCGAGGCAGCACCTGGAGGTGAACCTGGAGAACGGGATCCTCTTCGTGAACGAGCGGATCGACCGGGAGGAGGTGTGCGAAACAGGGGGCACCTGCCTGCTCCACCTGCAGCTGCTCGTCGAGAGCCCTCTGGAGCTGTACCGTGTGGAGGTGGAGGTGCTGGACATCAACGACCACGCTCCCACCTTCCCCTGGCAGGAGTACGTGCTCGAGGTGGCCGAGTCTGCCGTGCTGGGTGCCCGCTTCCCACTCGAGAGCGCCCAGGATTCCGACATGGGCACCAACTCGGTGCACACCTACCAGCTCAGCCCCAACAGCTTCTTCTCACTCGAGGTGCAGACACGCAGCGACGGCAGCAAGTTTGCAGAGCTGGTGCTGGAGCGCGCCCTGGACCGTGAGCAGCAGCGCACACACCGGCTGCTGCTCACCGCGCTTGATGGTGGCATCCCCAGGCGCTCGGGCACAGCCCAAATCCTTGTCACCGTGCTGGATGCCAATGACAACGTTCCTGCCTTTGACCAGCCCTCGTATGGAGTGAGCCTGCCTGAGGACGCCCCCGCCGGCACCCTGGTCATCCAGCTGAACGCCACCGACCTGGATGAGGGCCCCAACGGGGAGATCGAGTACTCCTTCAGCGGGCACGCACCACCAAGTGTCCGAGAGCTCTTCCGTGTGGAGCCCCGCAGCGGGCAGGTGCTGCTGAAGGGGCCCCTGGACTATGAGCGTGCCAGCCTGCATGAGCTCTACGTGCAAGCCAAGGACCGTGGGCCCTCGGCGGTGGCTGTGCACTGCCGGGTGCTTGTGCACCTCCTTGATGTGAATGACAACGCTCCTGAGGTGACCCTTACCTCGGTTTCCACGCCAGTGCAGGAAGATGCCCCACCGGGCACCGTCATTGCAGTCATCAGTGTTCTGGACCGGGACTCCGGGGACAACGGGCGTGTGAGCTGTGAGCTGAGTCCCAGTGCGCCCTTCGAGCTCCGCTCCTCCTTCCGCAACTACTACACACTGGTTACCACGGAACCGCTGGACAGGGAGGCAGTGTCTGAGTACAACATCAGCATCACGGCCCGGGACATGGGATCCCCCTCTCTGCTGACCCGCAGCACCCTCACCGTGCCGGTGTCTGATGTGAACGACAACGCCCCGCGCTTCCTGCAGCCCTCATACAGCGTCTATGTGATGGAGAACAATGCGCCGGGGGCTTCCATTTGTTCTGTCAGTGCTCTGGACCCCGACTGCCAGCAGAACGCCTACCTGTCCTACTCCATCACTGACGGGCACATCCATGGCATGCCCGTGGGCACCTACGTGTCCATCAACTCAGACAGCGGGCACATGTACGCCCTGCGCTCCCTCGATTATGAGCAGATCCGCAGCTTCCAGATCCAGGTGCAAGCGCAGGACGCGGGTTTCCCCCCGCTCAGTGCCAACGTCACCGTGCACATCTTCGTGCTGGACCAGAATGACAATGCTCCTGTCATCGTGTCCCCCATGCCGCGCAATGGCTCCGTGGCCACCGAGTTGGTGCCGCGCTCTGCTGGGCCTGGCTACCTGGTGGGCACAGTGACGGCAGTGGATGCAGACGCAGGGCTGAACTCCCGCCTGTCGTACCAGCTGCTCCAGGCCACCGACTTCACGCTGTTCAGCCTGGCACCAGACACAGGTGAGCTGCGCACCCTCCGTTCCTTCCTGGAGCAGGATGCGGCCCGGCAGCGCCTGCTGGTGCAGGTGAGAGACGGAGGGCAGCCAGCACTCTCAGCCACAGTGTCCCTCCTTCTCTCCGTGGTGGAGACCATGCCACAGACTCTCTCTGACTTCAGCAACTTCAGCCTCCCCCCAGAAGCCTCCTCCTCTCCGCTCACCCTCTACCTCCTGGTGTCCCTGGGCTCCATCTCCTTCACCTTCCTGTTGGCCATCCTCATCCTCACAGCCATCCGGTGCCGTGGGATGCGATACCCCTGGCAGGGTGATGGCTGCAGCTGCTGCCCACGGCCCAGACGCTCTCCTGATGGTCTCAAGACATCCAACCTGGCAGCACAGCCCGGTGCCAGCACGGCCGCCCACCTCGATGTGCCCGATGGTGGCCCCCCGGGCTACTGCTACAAGTTGTGCCTCGGGCCAGAGTCTGCCCAGAGCGACTTTATGTTCCTCAAGCCCTGCAGCCTGCCCCGCAACAATGAGAAGGGCCCTGGGAACCTGCCTGCTGCTGGGAAGCGGTCCCGGCCAGGGCAGCCCCTCCACGGCCCCAAGCAGGTGAGGTGGGCACAGGGCTGGCACCACACTCCTCCATGCCCCCTATTCCCAGGGATCTCACCCCTCAGCCCACAGGAGGAATCAGACATGGTCCTCACAGAGAATAGGGTTGGGTGGTGGGGAGGGTCCACTGAGATTCCCCACAGAGAAAAGCAGGAGTGAGATGGAGTCCCCTCCCCATCACCTTCTGCGTGCATTAGAGGCCATGGAGCTGCTTCAGTGCCTGGAGTCGGGGGGGGTGAGGGACCATCTCCACACCAGTACACCTCTGTGCTCCCCCATGCCAGGGGGGACCCACAGATGTCCACATCCAGGCACCACAGCCATGGGCTCTGCTGCTGGGGAGGGAGTGGGGATCTCAGGGTGGTATTTTGATGTCAGTATTTATTAGGTATTGAAATCAGGGATGTCTCATTTTCCCAACGAGAGGATTTGTCCAAAACATGATTACAAGGATGGAGGGTGATGAAGCATCTAATCCATTTACTCTGGACTACTAATGAAACAGCCCTGCATGGAGCACAGGACTTGCTGCCAGCAGGGTCTCCCTCTGCGTCTCCTTGCACCACTGGCCTTGCCTGATGTGTTAATGGGATATTCCCCTGGTAGCTGCGGCCTCAGATCACTGCACACACCGCCCATTCTGCACCCTCACCCCTGGTGCCCGAGACCTGGGTGAAGTCATCATCAAATCTGCATCAAGGGGTTATTGGAATTAAAATCCACTCTCTCCCCAGAGCAGAGCTTGGCAATGGAACATCCCACACAGGTGGTGAGCGAGTGACAAGCCAGTGTCTTGAGTGGGGGGCCCAGAAGGGAGGGGGCTGGATTAGATCTGCCTCAGTTTCCCTGTCTGTAATATTGGAGCTTCCCACAAGAAGAGGGGATGGAGGAGATGGGGCCTTGCTGGTTACTGAAGGCTAACAGACATTCCCCACTCTGTGTTTCCAGATAAAGCAGCCCAACACAGACTGGCTGCCCCCCAGCGTGCAGCGACCTGCTCTGAAGAGGTATGGGACCTACAGGCACAGATGGAGGGGCTGTGGGGATGGGGAGGCTCCCTCTGATGCAGCACTGAAATGGTCTCCTCGGTCTCTTCTCTTTAGCTCCCAGAGCCTGGAGGATGTGGGGGAAATCCGCAGAGCCCTGCAGAAGGAGCACGAGAGGCTGTGCACGCTGGTGACCCCAGTCTCTGGTCAGTATGGGGCTGCCTGGGTGGGAGACCAGAACCAGCCGATGTCCCTGGGGGAACACAGCCCTGCCCTCAGCAGTGTGTGCAGGGATGCCCAGGGCCCTGGGAAGGAGGGAGGATGGTGGTGACACACGGGTGTTCTGGGATATGGGTGGGACCATCCCCCTGACAAGGGGTGCAGACCCCAACAAGCCGTCCTCACACCAGTCTTTTCTCCAGAGTTTCAGAAGGCTTCAGCAGGCACCAACAGCGTCTGGGCACCCCAGTATGGCCCCCTGTACCCCGGGCACGTCCCAGCCCCTGACTACCAGCACAACGTCTACATCCCTGGCACCCCAACTCTGCTTTCCAGTAAAGATGGTCCCCTGGTTCCAGGCCTGGAGAGCAAGAACAGCTTTTCCACCTTTGGCAAGAGGAAGAAAATGACGACATACTATGACATGCCTGATGGTGTGGTTATCAACAACGACCTGAAATAGCGTCCATTGCAGGGCCTGGATCACCCATATTACACCTTCCTTCAGCTGCTGGGTCCATCTGCAGCACACAGCTCCATGCATGGACTGCTCAGGAGTTTATAGGGCTGCCTGTGGGGGGGTGGGGGAAGGAGCAAGAGGATGAGGCAGGACGGGAGGAGGGGGAGCAGGCATTTCTCTCGTCCCTTGCAGAGCTGTGTTGGCAGCAGGTGCTGCTGGGTGTCCAGATGAGCAGATTTCAGCAAATCTGCCTTGAGTTTCCCCACTCCCACGTCCCCTTTAGGGGCGATCCATCTCTGTAAATGTTGTCCCTTTGTCTTGTCTGGCTGTGTGAATGTGCTGTGCTGCATGCCTGTATTTCTGCCCCAGGAGGTAGGGAGATGTACACAGAGCAAGTGTGGCATCAGTGAGCGAGGCAGCGACCAGTGCCTTGTTCCTGGGACCCAGTGGGAGATGCTGCACATCCAGAGCTGGTGTCTGAGTGCAAATCCCAGCCATTATGTGGGCTGCCCATCAAACTGCCACCCGACACACACAGAGCTGTGTAGTCCAGGATGCAGCCGCGTCTGGGACACCACCAGCCCCTGCTCTGCAACCAGCACATGATGGCCAGAGGGCTGTTAAAGATACACAGGGTGAAGACCTGCTGGGAAACTCCAAGGCATCAACCTAGAGGAAGTTTCCTTCTTCAGAGGAGTCCCAGCACGGTGACAGCTCTCTCCTTCTCCTGCTCTCACTTCCATCTCCATTTTCTCAAGTCCTGAGCACCTTGGTTAGCCCCACCTGTGCAGGACACGCAGCTCTCACTGCTCTCTCTCCTCTTCAAGGACTTCCACCAGGCTGCCAGGAGCCCGAGGGCCGGGCTGCAGCCCCACACCTGTGCACCCACTGTCTGCCAGCATTGCCGACTGCTCGTCTGTGACCAGATAGCTCCAGTCCAGCCCATCTGTGCAGAACACGACAGCTCTTTCTAAAGCAAGTTTGTTTCATGATGTCTGATTTGTACCAATAAATGGTATTTTGCTAGCTCACCCTGCCTGCTGGCTTTCCCGAGCCCCAGCTGCACGTCATGGCAGGGACCATTACTGAGCTGCAAAGCAGGATTCAGCTCCAGCACACTGCAGACCCCATGGCTTTCTTCACTGCTGGAGCAACCTAGGAAGGTCCATTCATTCCTTTCACACAGAGGCTGGGGGCTTGAGGTCCCCTCTTGCTGCACTCAGACCTATGCAGGTCCTGGCAGAGAAGCATGAGCAGCAATGGAGACGCCTGGAGCTGCTGGGGAGGAGGGGTTGGATCTGGCTGTGGATTATTGTTATTGTGCATTGCTTTCTATGGCTCATTTCAGCTTTCCCCTGGCTGCTCACCGCCCACCAGCTTGCTGCAGGAATAGGAGCACAGGAGGAGATAACCTGGATGTGTCTGGGGGAGGGTCCAGCAGGGAACAGGGAAGGCAGTATCAGCTGGGGGCTCATTGCTGGAGGCAGGAGGGGGCTCAGCCTGGGGTGAAGTGATGGCCATGCTGTGGCTGTTCCTGTTCCTGTCCCTGTTTGTTCGGGGCTTGGCCTGAGGAGGCTGCAGTGCAGCTCTTGGGATTAACCCAGAAAAGACCTTGTCTATGTGCAGGTAATGGGCAATGTGGTGGGAGGGGGCAGGAGCACATCTGGGGCCTGTGGGAGTCAGAGCCCCAGGGGGAATGGACTGTGGGCATGAAAGGGACCTGGCTGCTGCTGCTGCCTCCAGTCCCAGCTCGCATCTGCCTGGCTGTGAGCAGATGAAAGATTCCCTGTCCCAATTAGAAGGTAGGGTGAAGGATTTGTTGCTGCCGAGTGGATTCTGCAACGGCCTCTGCAGAGTGCTAAGGGTAAAACAGAACACAAAACAGCTGCTGCCTGAGACCCTGAACAGCATTAGCCTGTTTCACTGCTTCAGAAGACAAAAGAATTATGCAAAGTGATACAATAAAATTAATAACAGCCTCAAGAAGCAATAAAAGCATCAAATGGACTTGACTCCCTGCGGGGGCAGCAAGCATCTCTCCCAGCTTAGCTCCAGTAATAACTTCCCTGCTGTTGTCAGGTGATTCAGGCCAGATACTAGGAGAGTGCTGCAGCCCCTCTGTGTGCCTGGTGCACGAGACCCACAGCATGCTGGATATAATGACATGGAGCCACTGTGTTGTATTGGAGTTGCAGATGTTGCATCTGTATGGGAAACTGTTGATCACAGCCTGAACCTCTGATTAACCATCTGGGGCAAGTGATGGGTCAGCTGTGGGAGCACAGGTGAAGGTAATTCAGCTGAGCTCCTGGAAGGAGTGGTGCCTGACTCCACCTCTCCTAGACCCCATGTAAGGGCTGACCACCACTAAGGCAGCATCTTGTTCTGGAGATTGCTCCTGTGTGGAGTTTTTGTGGTGAGCCTCAATGTTGGTGAGCATCCATCTCAACTGTGAGCCTCAGCATTTGTGAGTCTTTTCTTATATACCCTCTGACTATCCATTCACTTTGTAATTGCAACTATACATTTGTATAATTACAACTATACAGCATCACAAAGGGATGTCTCAGAATTGAGCCCTAGACCATAGGCACTGGAAATGGGCAGTTTGCATGGTGGTGTCTCACCCAGAAGGAGCCATTGAGGCATATGTGCACCTGCACTTCCATCTGACCCCCAGGTATGCAGCTCAGGCCTCCTCTGAGAGCTGTCAGCTCAGCCCCATCTCAGCCTCCCACCTGCCCTGAGCATTGTCTGCCTTACTGGAGGAAATCCTGCACTAAAATGGTTCAATTCTAATATCAATAAAAGGAGAGACTTGTCATAGAGGGGATAGCACTTGAACCTGATGGCAGCTACAGCAATGCCCCATCCACATAGGGCATGGCTGGTCAGAATGGTCAGCCTGACAGCTCTTCCTCCTTTCATATTCTTCCATAGGGACTGGCAGGCATTAAAAATGCAAGCTCTCTACCCTACAACCAGTTATTTTTACAGCTCTTCCTGTGCTTATATTCCTGCACAGCTCATGGGCATTAGCTTGTCTCTGTGGCCTGGTAATGCATTGGGCACGAGAGCTGCTTCAGAGACACGCTCAGTGCTCTCCATCCATGCACTCCTCTCATACATCCCAGGTCTTTCAGAGATCCAGAGGCAAATCCTGCTTTCAGGGACCTGCCAGGCAGCCTGAGATGTGCGTCTCCAACATTGGGAAAGCTGCCATGTGGTGCCGTTGGCTGCAAAGTGCTGCGGGCTGCGTTAGGCAGCAGAGAATGCTTCTGGGCACCAGCTCAAATGGGGCTTTTTTGTGCTCTCACTCCTGCTGAATAGACTCTTTGGATGGAAACATTACTATATCTCAGTAATGACTTAAAAGCGTACAGCAGAGAGACAAATTGAATCCAGAGGCAGAGAGAAAAGAGGCCAGAAAGGGCCCAGAGGGGCTGATGTTCAGCTCTACCCCAGTTTGCAGCGCACGGAGCAGAGCAGCATCCAAAGAGCCCCAGGAAACCTCCATGGGGAGCGGGCAGAGCCGTGGGCACGTGTGTGCACCGCCTGTTGGAAAGAGCGGGGTCAGTAGGAGTGGAGGGGCTGCACGTTGGCCCTGGGTGAGTTCTGCATTGAGCCCGAAGTTGTGGATTCATGGTTAATCCTCAGCTCCAGTGAGGCTGGGCATCATCTTGTTGTGTTTTCTGACCTGAAGATGCTGCTGGAACGATCGTGCCTCAGTTTAGCTGAGAATGGATCCGGGCCGTTCCCGGTATCTTTTCAGATTGTCTCAGCGCCTTCACCCCCTCTCCAGGCTCCCCCTGCTGAGCAGCGCGCAGCTCCTGCAGCATCCCCCTCCCGCCTCCTTTTGTTCGGCAGAAACAAACATCCTCCAGCTTTTGTCATAACAATTTTGCCTCCGCCACGCTGAGAATCGGGCCGCACGACTTTCATGTGTTGATTTTCTCTGCTTCTTGGCACCTCGTTTTTTTTTTAAACTGCTCTGAAAACATCAATTCCAGCTTCCTCCTCGGGGCTCGCAGGAAGGAGCCGGCCGGGCTCTGCCTCTGTGCTCCTCCTGCAACGCGCTCTCAAAATACACGGTGGAAATGTCACTGGCTCTGTTTGCAGCCTTCGCTCAGGCGGAATTAATGTTTCTTGTTAGTGATAATATGACTTAATCAGCTTAATCATTGCGAGAACAAAGTGGGCACCTTTGTGGATTGAAGAACTGATTGCACACTGGACCAAAAAGCTCAGGATGAGGCTGTGAAAATGAATTAAATCTGACCTCCAGAACAGCCTGCACTTGGGCTAATGATTCACCTCCATGGAACTCACTGAGTTACAAACCTGACATTTCAATAAATGATGCATTCTTTGCATGTTTTAAACAATAGCAGCAATTTTTGACTTCTGCATTTGGAATTGGAAGCAGTTCCTCTGATGGCAGGAGGAAGGGCAGACGTCCTCATGTTAAACGGCTTGAAAAAGAAAACGTTTGTGCAGCCAACCATCAGAAATACATCCAGAGGATCTGGAAGCATTTGTGATGAGATATTTGTTTCAATTCATTACTAGGAATGTCTGCAACAACAGGTGAAAAAGGAACATGGTGCAAGAAATGAAGGAACAGAAGATTCACAGAGGGGTCACTGAGGTCTTTGCATCAAACCCATTCATTTCAATAATGCCTACGATGGGAAAATGTCATTAAATAGCTGCAGAAATGTCTTATCATACATTTTTGCCCACACAGAAAATAAATCCCATTTGTAAGAAGGGAAGAGAAGCAGGGAAAGCAACCATCAATCAAGAAAATCATTACCAGTATTAGCAGGGTTTCAGATAGGCCGAGATGCAGACAGTCCGTGACAGCACGCTGCCTGTGAAACAGGAAAATGGGGGTGAAATTGCTGTGTGAACCCAGAGAGAAGATGAGCTGTCTGAATTTGTTCTGCTGCAGTGACTCATTGGATGTCTGGATCCAAATTCTCCCCTAAAAAGCGTTGGAGTTCACTGCGGTGCAAACAATAACGCAGACACACACTGGGGGATTTGTTTCAGCTCCTAAACGTGAGGAGCTGGATGTGGAGCTGAATCCCATCCACAGGGTCCCACCTGACCCCAGTCTCTTCCTTGCTTTTGAATATTGTGGAGATAAAGCCACGTGTGCAGCACCTGCACATCCCTGGCATTTGATCAGAGGCCAGAGGAGTGAAGCTGCTACTTGCCTTGAGTCTCCCCGAGATGACCAGGCTTCAGGAATATGGTCCCATGAACGGTTTCTAAAGCTAAAGCCTGGTTTTATTCTAGTGCCAGGAACCAGATACAAACATAAATAGCTGCAAATAAATATTGTTTGCTTTCCTCGGCATCCTATTCTTCCCTTTAGTTTCTGCCTGCAATGTAATCTGATTGCTGTCCCAGCATCTACAGAGTACTCAGCCAGGTCCAAGCCTGTCCCTGTGTTCTCCAAGCACCCCCATCCCACAGGAGATGAGTCTCTGTCTCCCTCCGTGCCTGTGGGATACCTTCCAGCTTTGGTCATGGGGAGGATCCACGATGACCAGCTGCCAGATCCACACTCACTTCTGTTGATATGGAGAAGTTTCTTTGCAAAGAGACCTCCCTGTGCAGATAAGAAATGGAAACGGGGTGGGAATTGAGCACAGCAAAATATCGCAGAAGTTCTGTGATGCCTGCAGGTGGAATTCGAGTTAAAAGGGTTTAAAAAGATCATAAAATCCCCCTTTCTGATTGGATTGCATTGCTGGAGAAGCTCTGAGCCTTGCGAGGCACAGCAGTTGCCTGCTCTGAGGTTCCTTCCCTGGGGACCTTGCCTGGGATCGCTCCATCCATTTATCCCTGACTCTTGGCATCTCCATAACACACTCACAGAGAGAGTTATTAGTTTAATTTTCTTGTGAATTACAACAGGGGCCCAGAGAATTAGAAGAGCCTTTTTTTTTATTATCATTACTTTTTGTTTTCCAGTTGAGAGATTGTAAATGAGGCTATTCATCCTGCTAGCAGCAGTGGGGACCCAAACCCAGGCCTTTCTGGAGTAATTGGTTTCTGATGAGCAATCGCATGTAAAACCAATAGCAAAAGCAGGAAGCAAAATATAAATTCTCCCTTTCTATGTCGAGCTCTTCATTAGGACTGCACGCCTGGCTTCTTCCTGGGATCCAGTGGAAAAGCCAAGCAGTGGATAAACAGGGCTGGGAACTAAGCCTGGGAAGGACCCTGTATGAGCAAAAAAACTGAGAGCACAGCTCTGCCTATTGCTTCTGGGGGCAGACAGAGCAACCACAGTAGCCATCAGGCTTCAGCTTCTCAATGAGCTCTTTGGCACACTTGGGGCTTTGGGCAGGGTGTGGGGAGAGCAGCTCCCAGAAGTGTTTCCTTATGGGGTGGACCTGAATGTGCCACTGCCCAGAAGAGACCAAGAGATCAAGGAAAGCAAAAAGCTTGAGGTGATATTCATGCTGCATGTCAAACCAGAGAGCACCAGCTAGTGGCAATCTGCCTGGCACCCTGCATTTGCAAAATGCAACAGGTGTTGATGACTGCATTTGATATAAGGGCTGAGGTTATGAGGCAATGGTTATCTCTATCTATTCCCAGTGCCAAGGAAGGAGGCTGCAAATCTGCCCTGGCTTTTGTGTTCCTGATGAGTGTTATGGTGCTTAAGGCTTGATTCATTCCCTTTATCACTCCCCTAAACGTTTCCACTTCAGAACTGAAGTTCCCAAATGACTCTTCCACATCTACATACAGGCTGGTCCCAAAGCACGCTTCTGTTTCCTACCAAGATATGTGTGTCCTGAAGGCTGATCCTTTCACTTCCCAGATGATTGTGAAGAATAAGAAATGGATAAGAATAAAAGAGGAAGGAGAGGGGAGGGGGAGGGAAAAGAAGCAGGAAGTGAACCCTTCCCTTGTTTGTTACTAAGTCCTACCTTATAACTGTCATTATTTTGGCCATATCCCCAGTTTTTCCCTTTCCAAGCTCAGCAATGAGGAGGTCAGGCTCACACCATCAGCTCACATCATCATACGTTCTTTTTAAGTGTGTGTGCCATTTACAGAGCTCTACTTACTGCGGTGGAGGCACAAAGTGATTCACAATGGAAGATATTTTATCAACCCAGGCAATATTTTCATCACTGTTTTTGCTCATTTTGTGCCTCTGACCTGGCCTAGGAAACTTGTAGAGGATGTAGGTGTGTGGGAGACCTGGGAGAGAAAACAGGAGGTGGTACTCAGGGCTATGAGAACTTCTGCCCTGGGAAAGTATTTGCAGCTGTTTCAGGTAGGAGGTGGAAGGATGGGGAAAACACGGGGGAAAAATGATAAAATGACAGCTGGGAATAGTTAAGCCATAATGAAATCTCCCTTCACTCCCTTCTGGGTGGGTGTTTTACTGGGTGGGAACATGCAGTGCTTGGGATACTACAGGTAGGAAATAGGGTTTCTGGGTGCAAGGTTCTTGTCTTCCACCTTAGGCCCCTTTGAAAGTCCCCCCATAGAGCAAAGAGGAAAGAATCCTTTTCTTCCTGCAACTCCTTAGTGCCGGTTGTACTTGCAGAGAAGATATGAAGAAATATGAAGAAAATTAATCCCTGCACCAAATATTTTGGGCACAGAGCGTGCGGTGAAGGCAAGGAAGTGGAATTACACTGCAAATGTCAGGAGCTATGAAATATGTAACAGCCTTTAATATTCTGCTTCTGTTATTGCCCAGAGTGTCTCTCACCTGCACTCACAGTAAGTGAAGTGCCTTTTGTTGAGCCCAGATGTCACCGAGCAGGGAAGATTTCTGTGCTTCCTATCTTTATTTTAAAGCTCCACTGTGACATATTGATAATAAACGTTCTCTGCTCCCAAACTCTCATTTTAAGATGAATTTCAGACTTTAGGATTGACCCCTATTTCGTGCTCCACTGAACTTTGGCCTTGAAAGCCCCACTACTTGCAGCTTAACTCTGACTTCTCCATTCCAGGCTGTAGCTACCTGTGATACCTAATGCTGAGCCAGCTACTTGGATGCTGCACTGAAGATGTAAAACTTTAACCATGCATCTCTTGTATCTCGCTTCCCCATGGGGTTATGTTTCAAGGTAAGTGGTTTGCGTAAGAGCCCTGTGAGACCTGCATTTAGTTTTTATTCAGTAGTATAAACAACCTGCTGCTTTTGTGCTTCTCCCTGTAGAGCAAAGAAAAACCCATTTTACACATTAAAATTGAAAGTAGAGTCGCTGAAAGGGCTGTGATGGCTTTTCGTGGAGCTCAGAGCATCACGCCTTGCTCCTGGAGGGATCTCACAGGATGCAAACAGCCCCTCACCCCACAGCCCCGCCCTCTCTAGACCCTCTGCTGGGGAGGAATGGGGTCAGCACCCCCCAGCTCTGTCTCAGTGCCCAGAGCTGGGGTACAAAAGCAGCACAGTTTTCCTTGATATGCTGCTTTAATTTCCCCTTTATAAAGCCATCCCCGTGGCTTGGAAAAGAGCTCTGGGAGGGGAAACCCGGCTCCCTGTAACTCCATCAGCAAAGCCTGAGCCCCAGAGCACCCCGTTTAATGGGAGAGGTTCCTGCCGGGCTCCGGTGCTGATGTGGCACAAAGAGCAGCGGTGGCAGATGAACGAGCAGCTCCCCCGCTCCGGGATTTGAGCAATCAGGAAATATAATCCGAGCTGGAAAGTGCCCGAGCATCTGCTGGGTTATTAATAAATTGTATGCAATCTGTCCGGGATGAACCTCGGGATGGAGGAAGCCATCTGCTCCCGAGCCGGAGCACTAATGGTATCTGGGGAATGAACTTAGCGGGGTGGGCCGGCCTGCAGCATTCTGGGGCTGCTCTGGAGGTACCGGCTCTGGAGGGACCCCGAGGCGTGGTGCCCTCACCCCACGCTGCTTTCCGTGGGGGCACAGCACGGGGGCCCCGCTCTGGTGCCGGCTGCCGTTAAGTGCCGCCCCTGGATGTTCTTCTCTATTGTTTATTCTCTGCCAGCTGCTGCCGCTCGGCCCACAGCCGGGTTCCGGTGCGTGCTGTTATCGGGGTGGATGAGGGTTGGCGTGCCGGTGTCAGCGATGCGTTGTGGGGACGCCTGGCCCCGCAGGCCGAGAAGCCCCGATCTTAATTGCTGAGCGGTGTCTGTTGTCACCATGAGGGTGTGGGGTCGATGTAGCACAGCAGGAGGACCCACCTTCCCATAGAGCAAGAACCGCGGACTGCAGCATCCCTAAAACAACACGTGGGAAAGCTACCAC
The DNA here is from genome assembly GCF_054131305.1 of Coturnix japonica. Taxonomy (NCBI): domain Eukaryota; kingdom Metazoa; phylum Chordata; class Aves; order Galliformes; family Phasianidae; genus Coturnix; species Coturnix japonica. Next base: position 14,016,886 of record NC_140680.1, on the reverse strand, counting down.
CGTGAGGTTTGCTATCCTACACAAAGGCTACTCGAAACAAAGACAAAACCTCCAGCAGCGGGAGAGGGGCAGATAAAGAGCGAGTGCTGCGGCTGCTGGGATCCCGGCCGTAGAGCCGAACACCCCGGATCGCGGCTGCGCTCACGGCTCCGCTGTCGCCCGGCACGGCGCTATTTCGTGCCCCGAGCACCGCGGCGCTGTCAGGACGTTTCCTGTGCTGGAGAGGAAGAGAGCAGCGCGTTGTCTCCTACGCTGCGGATCTCAGCCCGCGGCCCCGCGGGGGGGAAGGACTTGTCAGAGGCTGCGCGAGGCTTTTGCCCGGCCCTGCGACATGTTCGTGTCACTCAGCGCCGGCAGCCGGGCACGAAGCGATGGACGTCGGCCGGTTTCTTTCCGAAACGCGCCGGGGAAGGAAGGCTCCAGCTCCGCCCTGAAGACAGAGACACCGAGGGCGGCCCTTTCCCGTTCCCCGCTCCGGGATCCTGCCCGCACCGCGGCCGGTGGGTGCAGAAGGGAAGGGCAGCAGCACGGACCCAACTCCGCGGTGCCGATTCCGGCCCCTGACCGCATCCCTGTCGGCCGGCACTGCCCGTTGCAGGGAGCCCCCCCGAGGAGGGTGGGGGTGGGATGGGGCCTCCCAGTCCCTTTCCCCGTGATTAGAGCACTGCTGGATGGCACGAGGGGGCACTTCAAGCGTTTTCGCTTTAGGGAAGACTTTGAAATCCGATCTGCGCTTGTCCGGGCAGTGCTGTAACCTCGGAGCTGTGCCTTAGGGCCGTGAGCGACCCGCCCCGCACGATGCGGACACACCGGCTCGGAGCTCAGCAGCTCCAGGTCTCTGTGGATGGTGACGCTGTCCCAGGGCCGGCCGGTCCGCAGCAGCGGGGCCGTTTCTATCTCGGTGGCCGACAACGTCCTGGGTCACGGCACCGACTCTGCCGGAGCTGCGGCTTTTTCCTCTCGATTCTCCATCTCTTGCTTCAGAGCATCCTACAGCCGCGCCTTGAGCTCAGCGGGAGCCAACCAGGGCAATATCCAGGAATGTTTCCAAATACCATTGGAAAAGTCTCTTTGTCTCCACTGCCTAAAGAGAGCTGGAAGCAGGGAACGTCCCAGCTGGGCGGAGCTCCACCTACGTGCTGCACGCTGGGCTCTTCATTGCTTCTTTGAGGACCTGGAGTTCATTATGATGATGGATAAACCCAATCTGTGACGTCGAGAGTCCTGGTTATTTTCCATCGGATTAGCGAGGCGGTCAGTCCTGCTGTCTCATGCAGTGCCCGGCCATTCGCTGAGACGTCATAGTCTGGGGAGGGGCGACCCTCACAGCTGCTCGGTTCGAGGCCGGTACCTCGGAGACGCGCCAGATTCGGAGGTGCTGATCCAAGCCACGCGTCAATAGAAACTCCACCACCGCGGCTGCTTTGTCTAAAATCTCGTCAACCTCTCCCTATGAAACTGGCAGCTTTTCTGTGCAGATACAGGTGGTGCAAAAGCCCATCTGTGTTGATTGTGCAATATTATGATGCTTGAGGATGTGCCTTAACCTCGGTGGAAGCTGGATTTCATCAGAAGTCAAGATCGTGTGGGCTGCATTTGAGTAAGCATGGAACAACCTTTCAGTGGTGCAGGTTATCCTGGGCCGTTCAGTTGCTTCTTTGCATACAAAAAGCATTTTTATCACGAGCAGAGCTCTAACGTCTGGCTTTTTATTTCTGAGCTGCTGCTCAGTGGATATAGAAATGATGCAGATAACCACTCTAACACAGGAGAAGAGACCTTGCATCCAGTCCCCTTGGCAGCAGAGCTTTTTCCCCCTCTTTAGTAGCCGTTTTATCAATAAAAACATCTTACTACTGTTTTATTCTGAGAAACTTTAATTCAGACTTCAGCACAGCTCTAACACACCTGAAAATACAGCAGTGCTCTGTTTGCTGACTGCAGCATTATATTCTCATCCCCATCAATGCAGCATGAAACTTTTCCTCCAAAGGAGATCTACTTCTCTGAGGTAAGTGGATGAACTTAGCAAATGGGTAAGTAGGAGAAAAATACATAAATACTCCCTCTATAAAAGCCTTTCATCCTGGACTCGAGTAGGGTGAGCCTGGTGACCAGCCCAGCATCCCTTTCTATGCGCTTGTTGTGACATTGATCTCTGCCCCAAATCTTAATTTCTTTTACTACACGAACCAGAAACAAAACAAACCAAAACAACCAAAAGACAAACAATGAAATGAAACAAACCAACCCATCACATAGGCCTTATTTTTAGGAAATTCAGAGCTCAGATCAAATCTCTGCATTCATTTTGGAAGATCTTGTCCAATCTTATTTGTATCATTCCACTATTTGATAATGGAGGACCCGGCTACCTGCACATGGAGAAGTCAGCAAGGTGCTGACACTGGATGGGATGGAGCCGCGTCTCCATCTGTCTGTGGTAACTGTGGTGGGAGATCATGTAGAATTTGTAGGCAAAGGAATGGAAATCAAGAACAAAGCTTGTTCCATTACATTCTGAATTGAGTAGGAATGAGTTAATGGAAGCCCATCTTCAGAGTCTGAATTTCCTCTGTGCTCTGCATGGAAGCCCTTGGGATAAGAAACATGGTCTATCCAAATGCGGCTTTGGGAAGGTGAGCCTGACATCGGACAAGATGAAGGAATGCAGCTAAGGTGCAAAGACACAGGAGGAAGAAGAGTTTGTCTTTGTGTTTTGAGTTCACAGAAGGTAAACAAAGGTGGCACAAAACCAGGTGGCATCAAGGACTGGACATGGATTTGGACTGAGGCATCATTCATAGAATTGTTAATGTTGGAGGAGATTTCTAAGATCACCAGGTCCAACAATCAACCCAGGACCAATCTGCACCTCTTTGTCTTTGAGTGCTATACAGCAAAGTCCCTGTGGTCTTCCTTGTGAGAGAACCCATCGATCACAGGTGTAAGAAGGGGATCTGTTTCCTACTTTCTATCTTGGCCTCCATCACTGTAGAACTTACATTAACACCCTGTGAATCTCAGATCTGTGGTGTTTTGGCTGCAGTTTTATTTTGCTGTTCAAGAATGTGCAGAAGGAGATGTGAATGAAGCAGAGTTTTGGAAAGATTCCAGTTAAAGCACAACATTCCCAGAAGAGGAACATTGGTGATGATCACTGCAGGAGCCGTCGCACTGATGGAACAAAGTGTTCAGATTGAGAAGGAGGCGTTGCCAAAAAGCTCTATTGCCATAGAAGGAAATAGTGGGGAGAAACATCAGCCATGGATGGAGGGAAGGGACCCCTTTCCTGAATTCCTCCCTGTGCTCCATCCTTGTAAGACTGACGTGAACATGTGAAGACCCTCTTCTCAGTATAATCCCTACAGGCAACATGTGGATTTGCTATGAGAATTGAATAGAAGGGCATGAGAATACAGCGTGCTTTTGGCAGTAATTCAGTTAAATCCTCAAGGTTTCTGACAGGAAAATCGATCGCTGTGGCTGTGGGAGCTCCCTCACCAACCAGTAAATGCATTCAGTACGTTTCATGGCACATATATTTGACTTGGAGAACAAGATGAAAGATTAGTAGGCATCTCATTTTAAGTACATACAAAGATTTTCAGTCAGCTGCTGGATTGAAGCATGCTGTGGGTAAGTGCTGGGGTAAAACAATCAAACAAACAAAAGCAACTGAAAGTGGAGAATAAGGAATGGAAAAAGTCAAAGATGAAGTGAACTCGATTCGATATGCAGAGAAGCACGAGAAGCAATTCCCATAGCGAGCCGCGTAGTGACACTCTGAGCTAAGAAATGTGCGATACAACGAGGCAAAGGGAGGGGAACACCTGCTGATAGCCGTGGAAGCAGTTATTGTTCTGAACAAGCAGCCACTGATACTGCAGGTAAGTCATTTGTACCCAGCAGGTAAGCGGTTGAGATACAGATGTAGGGCTTTTCACTGTTCAATTGTATTCCTGTTATGTTGGAAGGACTGAACGTTCCCTGGGTACTGCCTGTAGGTCTGGAACCTTCTGCTGATGGTGTGAATACCAACGGGGAGAGCTGCTCCTCTCACTGGTGACAGTCCCTCCTGGAGTGTAGGACATGTGAAGGCTTTACACTCTTGGAAACAATGCTTGTTTGACTTTAGCGGATGTTTTGCTGATTGCTTCCTGCTACGCTATTTTGGAGCAAACTTAATGTGGATGTTAACACAGCTCTAAGATACTTGAAAATAGAACATGTTAGAATGTTAATTAGAATGCTGTTTTTTATTACTATGGCATTATATTATCATCCCCATGAGTATGGCATGAAGAAGTACTAGATCTAGTCATTCCACGTAAGTGGATGAACATAGTAGGCAAGTAAGTAGGGAAAGAATATATATATATATACCTTCATTAAGCACCTTGTCATGGACTCACGTGGAGTGAGCTTGGTTGCTCTGCTGATAGAAGGTGTGTATAAAGATCTCTTTTTGAGCACTGGTCATGGCGTCGATCTCAGCCCAAACCCTTCTTCATTTGGTCACAAAGGAATAGAAATGAAGAATGAATAGAAGTGGATAGAGGTGAACGTTTTCTCTTACATTCTGGATTTAGTGGTGACGTGTTAATGAAAGTCCCAGTACTGCTGGCTGGGAGCACCATAGGAGGGAAGGACCATGATTTGTCTTTAGATGCAGAACTTCCACCGTGCTCTGCATGGAAGGATTTGGGGAAGGACACGTGGTCTGTCTGAATGCTCCTTTGGGACAATGAGCCTTCCATTGGTCATGATAAAGGATTGCAGATAAGGTACAAAGATGCTGGAAGAGGCAGAGTTCATCTTAATGTTTTGGGTTTACACTGCATAAAATCCACAACCAGCTGGCATCAAGGACTAGATATGAATCTGAACTCAATGCATCAACGTTGTTCCGCTGACAGCTTCAGTGGTGCTCCAGAGCTGAGTTTTGTGTGTGAGAGCTGCAGAGATGAGGAAGCAAATTGCTGTCTGCCCATAGCTGGCTCTTCCCTAACCAGTGTGCAGGTGAAAGTGAATGAAAAGGGGAGCAGAGAAGAACTTAATGGGCAGGTGTTGTTCTTTTTACTTAGAGGTTTATATGCTCATCTGCCATGGAAAGAGTCAGAGAATGGTCTGTTTAATCATGTCTACATGACTGCAACGGATGACAAATACAAACAAAAGACAGAAAGATCCATAAAAGCGGAAAGTCTCAGCCCCATCTCCTTTGAATGAACCATCAAGATGCCGATAAGGAATCAGAGGGGAAAAAAATAAAAACAACAATAAAGGCTAAAAATAAGTGAATCACAAGAAAAGAGAAATAGAAAATGGCACAGAAGAAGCGAACCCAACGCGATGCGCAGAGAAGCGCAGGAGCAATTCCTGTATGGAGCCACATGATGCCGCTCTGAGCTAAGGAACGGGCGATGCGATCGGGGAAAGGGAGGGGAAGACCTTCCGGTGGTGCTGTGAAAGGCGGCAGAGCGAGAGCGAGCGGCGGGGAGGAGGAGGAGGCGCTGAGGTGCCGTGAGGAAGGATCGTGTCGGCGAGCTCGGTCAGAGGGATCGGAGCGGGCAGGTGGGGAGGTGCGGGGCGTGGAGAAGGAGCGGAGCGGCGGTGAGGGCGATGGTCGGCGTGGGAGCGGCGCGTTGGAGCTGGGGGGCCTTGGTGCTGGTGCTGCAGGCGGCCTGGGCGCTGGGCGGCGGGCAGGTGCGCTACTCGGTGCCGGAGGAAGCCGAGGCCGGCACGGTGGTGGGGCGGCTGTGGCAGGACCTGGGCCTGGAGGCGGGCGAGGCGGAGGCGCGGCGGCTGCGTGTGGTGTCGCGGGGCCGGCGGGCGATGGTGGAGGTGAGCGGGGCGAGCGGGGCGCTGGTGGTGAGCTCGCGGCTGGACCGGGAGGAGCTGTGCGGGAAGAGCGCGCCGTGCGCCCTGCGCCTGGAGGTGCTGCTGGACCGGCCGCTGCGCGTCTTCCACGTGGAGGTGGAGGTCACCGACATCAACGACAATGCGCCGCGCTTCCCCGCCGCAGCCAAGAACATCAGCATCGTAGAATTCAATACGGTGCCTGGGACCCGGTTTCCTCTGGAGGGCGCGTCGGATGCGGATATAGGAACAAATGCGCAGCTCTCCTACACACTGAGCCCTTCCGAGCACTTCGCTCTGGATGTGCAGCGAAGCGAGGATCATTTGGAATCTTTATTCTTGGTGCTGACGAACACCCTGGACCGCGAGTCGGTATCAGAGCACCGCTTGGTGCTGACGGCGACTGACGGTGGCAGGCCGGCGCTGACGGGCACGGTGCAGCTGTTGATCTCGGTGCTGGATGCGAACGACAACGCGCCGCAGTTCAACCAGTCGGTGTATAAAGTGCAGCTGGCGGAGGACGCGACAGAGGGGACGTTGGTGGTGCGAGTGAATGCCACGGACCCGGACGAGGGAATTAATCAGGCGTTTTCTTACAGCATTGTTAGTACTGCTCCTTCATCGCAGAGAGATTCATTCAGTATTGATCCGCGAACGGGGGAGATCCGGCTGCGAGCCCCCATAGACTTCGAAGAAGTCCGTTTACACGAATTGCAAATCGAGGCAAGAGATAAGGGGACGCCATCGTTGTCGGGCCATTGCAAAGTTGTGGTGGAGGTTCTGGACGTGAACGACAACGCTCCCGAGGTGTGGGTGACGTCGCTGTCGGTGCCGGTGTCCGAGGACGCGGCGCTGGGGACGGTGGTGGCGCTGCTGAGCGTGTCGGACCGGGACTCGGGTCCGAACGGGCGGGTGCGCTGCTCGGTGCGTCCGGCGTCGCCGTTCGGGCTGGTGTCGACGTTCGCGGGCTCGTACTCGCTGGTGCTGCGGGAGGCGCTGGACCGGGAGCGGGTGTCGGAGTACGAGGTGGAGGTGCGGGCGGAGGACGGCGGGGCGCCGCCGCTGCGCGCCAGGCGCGGGCTGCGGGTGCCGGTGTCGGACGTGAACGACAACGCGCCGGCGTTCTCGCAGGCCGTGTACACGGTGCTGGCGCGGGAGAACAACGCGGCGGGCGCGGAGCTGGCGCGGCTGTGGGCGCGGGACCCGGACGAGGCGGGCAACGGGCGCGTGAGCTACTCGGTGGCGGAGGGCGGCGCGGGGATGGGCGCGGGCTCGGGCTCGGGCTGGCGTCCGGCGTCGAGCTACGTGTCGGTGGACGCGGAGAGCGGGCGCGTGCGGGCGCTGCGTCCGCTGGACTACGAGGAGCTGCAGGTGCTGCAGTTCGAGGTGCGGGCGGTGGACGCGGGGGAGCCGCCGCTGTGCGGCAACGCCACGGTGCAGCTGTTCGTGGTGGACGAGAACGACAACGCGCCGGCGCTGCTGCCTCCTGCGGGCGGCGGGCCGGGGCCCTGGGCTGCGGCCGAGGCGGCGGAGCCGGGGTCGCTGCCGTCGGGCTCGTCGGGCTCGTCGGGCTCTCCGGGTTCTCCGGGCTCGTGGTCGCTGTGGGCGCGGGCGTCGTGGGGTGCTCCGGCGGGGCAGGTGGTGGCGAAGATCCGCGCGGTGGACGCGGACTCGGGCTACAACGCGTGGCTGCGCTACGAGCTGCGCGAGCCGCGGGGCGACGGCCCGTTCCGCGTGGGGCTGTACAGCGGCGAGGTGAGCACGGCGCGGGCGCTGGAGGAGGCGGACGGCCCGCGGCAGAGGCTGCTGATCGTGGTGCGGGACCACGGGGAGCCGCCGCGCTCGGCCACGGCCACGCTGAGCGTGTCGCTGGTGGAGGGCGCCGAGGCGGCGGTGTCGGCGGTGGGGACGGGGGCGGTGTCGGCGGGGGCGGGGCCGCGTCCGGCGGAGGGCGGCCCGGCGGGGGCGGCGGCGGCGACGAACGTGTGGCTGGTGGTGGCCATCTGCGCGGTGTCGAGCCTGTTGGTGCTGGCGGTGGTGCTGTACGGGGCCGGGCGCTGGGCGCCGCGGGCGGCCGTGCTGTCGGGGCCCGGGCCGGCGACGCTGGTGTGCGCCAGCGAGGTGGGCAGCTGGTCGTACTCGCAGCGCCAGAGCCGGAGCCTGTGCGTGGCCACGGACGGCGCGGGCAAGAGCGACCTGATGGTCTTCAGCCCCAACTGCCCGCCGCCGCCCGGCCCCGCGCCCAAGGACACGCCGCAGGAGACGCCCTCGCTGCTTGACACGGTCAGTGCCGCTCATCCCTTCCTTTCTTCATGCTATGATTCCATGATTAACAGTATAAATACCTTCGTTTTACTGTATGTACTTTGATAAGAATTTTTGCATTCATTAGAAATCTCCAGGTATGTCTGCATGGAGTCTGCCAGGTTCTCTGTATATTGCACTGTTGGTCGGGTTTTGTCAGTTTTAGTGCTGTTGGCCATAGGGGGGGTATTGGGACAATCAAAGTCAACTTCGTGGTGGGAAATGCATTTTGACATTTGGTAGGGGTGAATGTGGTGGCAGCACACAGTAAAGCTGGGGGTTTTTCTCTGATGAATGTTGACTTTGTATGTAAATCCCTGTCCTTCAAGGAGCACATCATGATTAAGAAGAGTTCAGACCTTGTCAAAGAACTCAAACGTGAGATATTTATTGTTTTCTGGATTCTTGTTGGGAGTGGGGAGTAGGTGTTGGACGGCGAAATGGGAGCTTTCCTGATCTTGAAATACAGTACATGGCATTGGGATGCTCATTCTGTGTTTTAAGGCCATATGATTTTAGTTTTGGTTGTCCGTTAGGATCTTGTCTGAAGGAAATGGTGCTGCTAGGTAGAAGAGAGAGGGACTCACTGAACAGGAGTTGGAAAATCCTAGCTGAGCTGGAGATCCTGTTTGACAAGGGATGGGTTATATGTTGCCAGTAGAAAAGCTGGAAAAGAGACCGAACTCATAGAGCTGCTTGGCCTGGATCCCCTCCAAAGCTCCAAAAAGTCAGTTGTCAGGTCTTAACATCAGAGGATTTGTGCTATTCATGCTTCCACGCTACTGCCTCACTGTATCTCTTGAAAGTGTCTTTTGCTGTCTTCTGTGGGCATCCCCTTGCACTAGAGAGAGGAGCACCTAATAAGCTTTGAGCATCACAACAGATACTTTGTTGGACACTGGGAGCCTATCAACCCAGTGACTGTTGGTAGCAGGTCCGTCTGTGCAGTGTGATGGGCTTCTCTAGGTCCTCTATAGTTGAATTCTATGTTTCCTCACTCCTTGTTGCCATTGTGGCATTCCTGCTTCCAAAGGCATCTGCCATGTGCACCCTTATTCACTTGTGTTAGAATATGGCATTTTGTTGCTCAAAGAAGGAGTTTTTCAAATATTGGTATTTCTGGCTGAATTGTCTGAACTTCACTGCAGTCTCTGTGGTGGTTTTATTGCTTGGGATGGGAACAAATGCCCTCTGTATTCAATACGTTGACAAACCTTGTGTTTCAGTGATATGGAATGGGATCTTTTTCTTTTCTGTTGCTAGAACTTCTCTGCTCAGTGAATGTAGAGGTGATGTGCAGACAGCTACACAAATACAGGAGAAGGGACATTGTGTCCTGTGTCCTTGGTTTGTTTTCTCTTTGGCTGATGTTTTTTCCAATTAAAACATTCTTCTACCTTTTTGAAGCAAAATTAATTTAGACCTGAGCACATCTTAATGATACCTGAAAACAAAGCAGTGATCCTTTTCTTGTCTGTGGCATTGTGTTGTCATACCTGTGAATATAGCATGAAGGCTGAATAGATCTAGATATTCCAGGTAAGCGGATGAGCTTACCAAGTGGGTAAGTAGAAGAAAAACATATCTACCCTCTTTAAACACCTCTTCTTCCTGGATTTGTGTGGGATGAGCTTTGTGGCTTCGTTGATAGAAGGTCTGTCCCAGGATTTATGTGCTGGTCAAGATGTTGATCTCTTCCCTTTGCTAAATGAACCTGTCATTAGGAAATATTACTTCTCGGAAGGGGTGGTCAGGCACTGGAATGCACTGCCCAGGGGGGTGGTGGAGTCACCGACCATGGGGATGTTCAAGAAACGTTTGGATGTTGTGCTGAGAGATATGATTCAGCTGGGAACTATTGGTGATGGTTGGACTGGATGATCTTCTAGGTCTTTTCCAACCTTGATAATTCTGTGATTCTGTGAAAAGGAGAGCAGCCAGCAGGGTGAGGGAGAGGATCTGCCCCTCTGCTCTGTGCTGTGAGACCTCATGTGGGGTGCTGCATCCAGAAGGGGAGTGCTCAGCAAAGGAGAGACACAGACCTGTTGGAGTGTGTCCAGAGAATGGCCATAAAAATGATGCCAAGAATGGAACACCTCCCTACAAGGACAGGTTGAGAGCTGGGTCTGTGTAGCATGGAGGAGGCTCTGGGAGACCTGAGAGTTGCTTTTCTTTATGTAAAGGGGAGATATAAGAAAGAAGGGGATAGATGCTTCAGCAGGATCTGTTGTGATCATACAAGGGGAAATGGTTTCAAACTAAATACGGGGAGATTTGTGTTGGATGTAAGGAAGAAGTAACTTGCAGTAATATTGGTGAGGCACTGGCTCAGGGCACCCAGGGAGGTACTGGATGCCCCATCCCTGGAGATATTCAAGGTGATGCTGGATGGAGCTCTGCGCACTCTGATCTTGCTGTACGGGAGTTGAGCTGGGTGATCTTCATGGATCCCTTCCAACTTCTGTGCTTCATCTATGATTGTAACTGTAGAAACCTAAAAAGAAGCAAGCAGTGGGAGAAACATCAAACGTGAGTGAAAGGGGACCTGTTTTCCACTTTCCTCCTCTGACTAATTCTATAGAGTGATCACCTGTGAATCTCTGCTTCTCTGTATTTAGGCTAAATGTGATGTTAATTTTCCTGTAAGAGTGTAAAAAAGACTATGTGAATAGAGAGTGTTATTAGAAAGAATTCTATTAGATCAGAGGGTTTCTAAGAGTGGAACACCAACCACTGTTTCTGAGACAGGTAACAAACTAATACATTCAGTGCCTTTCATGGCACAACCATCTCACATGAAAAACAAGTGGGAAAGATCAGTTGGCACATTACTGTAAATGAAAAGACATGACCTAAACTACAACAGTGAGAAGAGCTGCAGGTAAGTACTCAGTCCAAAATTATATGTATGTATCTTAAAATATCTGAAGCATAAGGAATAGAGAATGGTAGCAGTGAAGCAAGTCCCAGAGTCCTGAGGGAACTGTCTGATGTAGTTGCCAGCCCACCTTCAATGGTATCTGAAAAGTCAGAGCAATCAGTTGAAGTCCCTGTGAACTGGGAAAAGAGGCAACATTACAGCCCTTCTGAAACAGGGTGAAAAGAATGACCCTGGGAACTACCGACCTGTCCATCTCACCTCTGTGCCAGAGAAGGTCATGGAGCAGATCCTGCTGGACGCTATGCTAAAGCACATGGAAGAAAGGGAGGCAATATGGGAGAATCAGCACGGCTTCACCAAGGGAAAATCCTGCTTAACCAACCTAGTGGGCTCCTGTGATGGTGTCACTGCATCAGTGGACAAGGGAAGAGCCACTGATGTCATTTATCTTGACTTCATTAAGACCTTTGACATGGTACCCCACAACATTCTTCTGTCCAGATAGGAAAGATATGGATTTGATGGATTGACTGTTCAGTGAATGAAGAACTGGCTGCAGGATTAAGTCCAGATAGTGGTGGTCAATGGCTCCATGTCTGGATGAAGACTGGTGACAAATGGTGTCCCCCAGGAGTCAGTGCTGGGACTGATACACATTAATATCTTCATCAGTGACATGGACAGTGGGTTTGGGTGCAGCTTCAGTTTACAGATGATGGAAAATTGTGGCATGTGACATCAGAGGGATGAGATGCCATCCAGAAGAACCAGGGAAGGCCTGAACAGTGAGCCCAGGTGAATCTCGTGATGTTCCAGAGCGACAGAGAGAAGCGCAGGAGCAATTCCTGTATGGAGCCACATGATGCCGCTCTGAGCTAAGGAACGGGCGATGCGATCGGGGAAAGGGAGGGGAAGACCTTCCGGTGGTGCTGTGAAAGGCGGCAGAGCGAGAGCGAGCGGCGGGGAGGAGGAGGAGGCGCTGAGGTGCCGTGAGGAAGGATCGTGTCGGCGAGCTCGGTCAGAGGGATCGGAGCGGGCAGGTGGGGAGGTGCGGGGCGTGGAGAAGGAGCGGAGCGGCGGTGAGGGCGATGGTCGGCGTGGGAGCGGCGCGTTGGAGCTGGGGGGCCTTGGTGCTGGTGCTGCAGGCGGCCTGGGCGCTGGGCGGCGGGCAGGTGCGCTACTCGGTGCCGGAGGAAGCCGAGGCCGGCACGGTGGTGGGGCGGCTGTGGCAGGACCTGGGCCTGGAGGCGGGCGAGGCGGAGGCGCGGCGGCTGCGTGTGGTGTCGCGGGGCCGGCGGGCGATGGTGGAGGTGAGCGGGGCGAGCGGGGCGCTGGTGGTGAGCTCGCGGCTGGACCGGGAGGAGCTGTGCGGGAAGAGCGCGCCGTGCGCCCTGCGCCTGGAGGTGCTGCTGGACCGGCCGCTGCGCGTCTTCCACGTGGAGGTGGAGGTCACCGACATCAACGACAATGCGCCGCGCTTCCCCGCCGCAGCCAAGAACATCAGCATCGCGGAATTAACCACTATGCCGGGTACTCGGTTCCCGCTGGAGGGCGCGTCGGATGCGGATATCGGTCCGAACGCTCAGCTTTCCTATGCACTGAGCCCTTCCGAGCACTTTAAAATCGAGGAAGAAAACAGTGACTCGAGAACTAAATCCCTGTTCTTGGTGCTCACAAAACCTCTGGACCGCGAGTCGGTATCACAGCACCGCTTGGTGCTGACGGCGACTGACGGTGGCAGGCCGGCGCTGACGGGCACGGTGCAGCTGCTGATCTCGGTGCTGGATGCGAACGACAACGCGCCGCAGTTCAACCAGTCGGTGTATAAAGTGCAGCTGGCGGAGGACGCGGCGGAGGGGACGTTGGTGGTGCGAGTGAATGCCACAGATCCCGACGAGGGAACTAACAGAGAAATGATTTATGAAATTGATACTTTTAACCCTCCGTCTGCCACTGACGTTTTCATTATCGATGCAAACAGCGGGCAGATCAGACTCACGGGACCCCTGGACTATGAGACAGTTCCTTTGTATGACCTGCACGTAAAAGCCAAAGACAAGGGGACGCCCCCACTGTCGGGTCACTGCAAGGTAGTGGTGGAGGTGCTGGACGTGAACGACAACGCTCCCGAGGTGTGGGTGACGTCGCTGTCGGTGCCGGTGTCCGAGGACGCGGCGCTGGGGACGGTGGTGGCGCTGCTGAGCGTGTCGGACCGGGACTCGGGTCCGAACGGGCGGGTGCGCTGCTCGGTGCGTCCGGCGTCGCCGTTCGGGCTGGTGTCGACGTTCGCGGGCTCGTACTCGCTGGTGCTGCGGGAGGCGCTGGACCGGGAGCGGGTGTCGGAGTACGAGGTGGAGGTGCGGGCGGAGGACGGCGGGGCGCCGCCGCTGCGCGCCAGGCGCGGGCTGCGGGTGCCGGTGTCGGACGTGAACGACAACGCGCCGGCGTTCTCGCAGGCCGTGTACACGGTGCTGGCGCGGGAGAACAACGCGGCGGGCGCGGAGCTGGCGCGGCTGTGGGCGCGGGACCCGGACGAGGCGGGCAACGGGCGCGTGAGCTACTCGGTGGCGGAGGGCGGCGCGGGGATGGGCGCGGGCTCGGGCTCGGGCTGGCGTCCGGCGTCGAGCTACGTGTCGGTGGACGCGGAGAGCGGGCGCGTGCGGGCGCTGCGTCCGCTGGACTACGAGGAGCTGCAGGTGCTGCAGTTCGAGGTGCGGGCGGTGGACGCGGGGGAGCCGCCGCTGTGCGGCAACGCCACGGTGCAGCTGTTCGTGGTGGACGAGAACGACAACGCGCCGGCGCTGCTGCCTCCTGCGGGCGGCGGGCCGGGGCCCTGGGCTGCGGCCGAGGCGGCGGAGCCGGGGTCGCTGCCGTCGGGCTCGTCGGGTTCGTCGAGTTCTCCGGGTTCTCCGGGCTCGTCGTCGTGGTCGCTGTGGGCGCGGGCGTCGTGGGGTGCTCCGGCGGGGCAGGTGGTGGCGAAGATCCGCGCGGTGGACGCGGACTCGGGCTACAACGCGTGGCTGCGCTACGAGCTGCGCGAGCCGCGGGGCGACGGCCCGTTCCGCGTGGGGCTGTACAGCGGCGAGGTGAGCACGGCGCGAGCGCTGGAGGAGGCGGACGGCCCGCGGCAGAGGCTGCTGATCGTGGTGCGGGACCACGGGGAGCCGCCGCGCTCGGCCACGGCCACGCTGAGCGTGTCGCTGGTGGAGGGCGCCGAGGCGGCGGTGTCGGCGGTGGGGACGGGGGCGGTGTCGGCGGGGGCGGGGCCGCGTCCGGCGGAGGGCGGCCCGGCGGGGGCGGCGGGGGCGGCGGCGGCGACGAACGTGTGGCTGGTGGTGGCCATCTGCGCGGTGTCGAGCCTGTTGGTGCTGGCGGTGGTGCTGTACGGGGCCGGGCGCTGGGCGCCGCGGGCGGCCGTGCTGTCGGGGCCCGGGCCGGCGACGCTGGTGTGCGCCAGCGAGGTGGGCAGCTGGTCGTACTCGCAGCGCCAGAGCCGGAGCCTGTGCGTGGCCACGGACGGCGCGGGCAAGAGCGACCTGATGGTCTTCAGCCCCAACTGCCCGCCGCCGCCCGGCCCCGCGCCCAAGGACACGCCGCAGGAGACGCCCTCGCTGCTCGACACGGTCAGTGACGCTCACCCCTTCCTTCCTTTCCTCTGTCTTTCTGTTTTTCTATTCTTCTTTTCTCCCTTTGTTCCTTTTCGTTTGTCTTCCTTAATCTCTCTTTTGCTTTTTCCTTTCCTTCATGCCAGAGCTATGTGTTACATTTTGTCCCTGGGTGTTGTCCTATGTTGGTTACTGTATTGACTGGAGGATTTGGAGCCCTCTGTTGCTAGTTATGGATGTATTGCTGTGCTGCATACTTCTTGCCCAGATACACTTTGGGGGAGTTGTGGTTGTGCCTTTTTTGGTGGGGATGTTCTGTTTGGGAATGCCTAGTTTCATTATTTTAGCGCTTCCAGTGCTCTTGTTTTGTGCTGTGCCACATTTCCTCCTGTGACTGCTCTGTGGCTGCAAGTTATTAACATTTTGCTGCTGATAGTTCTACCTCGAAGCTTGTGTTCTTCTTTGGGGTATTGACAGGATGTGCACTGTCCTGTGATGTTCTTTCACCGTTTGCATCAGCAGCCGTGCCTTCCTAAACTCATTTATATCAAATACAAGGGAGAAAAGAAACAACCATGGAAATATAACAGTATAGTCCATACGAAGCATAACAACTCCCTTGCTCTTTTGAAATAACTTAAGCTGTAAATAATATTTCCACATGAATCTGTGGGAGCATTGCAAAACATTGAGGGTTGCCTGCCTGGCATCTGCCGGGCACTATATATATGGCAATGTTTGTCTGATGTGGTTGAGTTTGCTCCTCTGATTGCTGGGAAGGATCTGTGCAAGCCAGAGCCAGGCCTGGGGTGGAAAATGCAGTTGTGGCTTCTGGTGCAGGTGAATGTGTCCTGAATAGGGCATGGCCATTTCCTTCTGTGAAGGGTGACCTTGGGTGGAGTTTCTTCTTGAGCGTAAAAGAAAAAATTGGGAAGCCCACCAGGCATGCTGTAAGTCAAGAATGTGAGGTGTTTGCTTGTTTTCTGCATCCATGTTTTGAGTGGGGAGTGGGGGTTACCTGGAGGCTGCAAGAAATGGGAGCTGGAGACCTTCCTGTTTGTGAGATAGTGAATAGCATGGAAATGCCCTCTGTTTCTTTTAAGGTTGTGAACATTTATCTGGCATCAGTCATGAGTTCCTCCCAGTCTTCTGTAATTTGTTGACCCCATTTACTGACTTCAGTGTTCTTCTTTCCTTGTGCCATACGATGTGCTTGTGGGTGGCAAGAGGACGAGCAGTTCCTCCCACCTGAGAGTTCATTCCTCTGCTACCTGCCCAATAGAAAAAATAGGTTGGAAATGGGATGCAAGATGTAGACTTGTGACTGCTTTTTGGTGAATGTTTTCCTCTTATTCTGGGAAAGCTGCTTGGAGCTGTGGCAGCACTAACAGCAGAATCCACAACAAATCTGATGTAGAACTTGTTCCCTTCTGTCTGAGATTGCTGAGATAATACAAAGCTTCAGAGCGTGGTTCCTGCCGCTGGGAATACCCTGTCAGCCACCCAGCTGTTCTTGGCGAGGGAAGGGGAAAATCTGCACAGACCTGGATCATGGTGAAAGTGAGGCTTAGGACTGGGTCCAGTTGGTGGGATGGATCAGTGTCCAGGTGTTTGTCAGGCATCACGTAGGGCCTGAGTGTTTGGTTGTCCTTAGCAGTGAAGAGTCTTGTCTGAAGGAAAAGAGGTCCTTGCTAGAAGATGGAACATGTCATTGAATTAGAGCTGGAAAACACTGTCTGAGGTAGAGATCGTATTTGCCACAACACAGGATAGAGAGAGCCATTAGAAGAACTAGAGAAGAGGTCAAGCTCACAGCGCTGCTTGGCCTGGATCTTCTCTGAACATCCGAAACTTCAGCTGTAAGGTGTTTGTGTGAGAGGTTTTATATTATTCATTGTGTCTATTGCATATGTTTGAAGTGTTTATTTGCTGTTTTCCCTGGGCATTCCCTGGCCTGATGTAGAAGAAGACCTATAAAGCAAAGAGTATCAGAACGGATATATTCTTCAGTGGAGCATGGGGATGTCCTTAACCAAGTGACTGCTGATAGGAGATCAATCTGTAACATGTGATGAATTTCCACAGGACTCTGTTCTGCCAAATACTGCACGTTCCCATTCCCCATTGTCATGACACTCCTGTTTTTGGAGACATCTGCCAAATGCGTCTCATTTGCTGTTCTTTGAATGTGGAATGTTGTTGTTCAAAGAAGAGCTTTGTTGAATATTGAAGATTGCACCTGACTTCTTCCCTCTGTTTGTATTGTTCTTGGGGCTGGGGAAGGAATATGAAGTGCGTGCTGTCTGTATTTGCCAAGATATTGCCAAACCCAGGTGTCTGAGTGATGCAGAATAGGATTCTTTGGATTTCTATCCTCCTCTCAGTACAAAGTTCCACTTTGTCATGTTTGTTCTTTGACTCGAAAATGTTTTGATGGCAGTGTTGGCTGCTGAGTTTGCAGATATAAGTTGCAGATATTTGGGCTTTATGCCATGAGTGTAGGGGAAATGTTTTACACTCTGCTTGGCTGAGGTTCTCATGGAGGTGAACCCTCCTTAGTTTAGAGGTCATTGTCTGGCTTCCCTTTTCACAGAAAAGCAAATGGGAGCACTGTGCATTTTACAATTGGTAAACCTTGGATAAAGATGATTATTTTCTTCCATTATTTCTTGAAAACATCCCTTCTAAACCAGTTTTCCATACCATGAGACTGTTACTTCTCCTGGACAAGCAGCTGTTGAGCATCTTGTAGTGTTGCTCGTGTCCAAAGTGTGCACTGTCATCTAGAGGCAGCATGTGTCCAGCGATTTCTCAACCATCAGAGGCTGTATTAGAACACAAAAGAAGGGACTCTGTGTTCTGTACCCTTGGCTACGATGCTTGTTTTCTCTCTAGCAGCTTTTTATTCCAACTTGAAATATTGCACTGTGTTTTTTGGAACAAGCTTATTTAGATGTTAGCAGAGCTCTAAGGTGCTTGAAATTAAACAGTGCAATTCTTGATGAGTATGGCATTATGTTCTCATCCCTATGAATGTGGCACAAAGAAGAATCAGGTCTAATTATTCCAGGTAAGTAAATGAACTGAGCAGGTGGGTAAGAAGAAGAAATACGTACGTACCTTCATTAAGTACTTCTTTGTGTTGACTCACGTGGAGGGCACCGGATGGCTTTGTGGATGAAAGGTCAGGCCCAGGATCTCTTTCTATGCACTCGTAAAGGCATCGATGTCTACCCAAAATCCCATTGCTGTACAAACTTGTAAAATAAGGGGGAAAAAACGTACACGTCGACCTCATTTGTTCATGAAATTAAGAGATCAGCGAATGTCCCCATATTAATTATTTTGTGCTGTGTACATCATCATCAAAGCATTCTTCTATTTGATACAGATGAAGGAAAAGCCAAGAAAATACTTTTCATTGGACTTGATACGTTTTTGTTTCAATGGACCCGTTCGGGATCATGAAGGTGTTTGGTTGCAGCAGATCCACTGATGCAAAGAATGGAAATGCAGAGCAAAGCGAGTTCTGGTACCTTCTGAATTAGCTAGAAATGTGATAATGGAAGCCCCAATCCTTGACTGCCGATTTCCCTGAGCCGCTGTATGTGGAAGCATCGCAGGATTGAATGACCACACTTCATCTGCAGTGTCAGAACTTACCCTGTACTCGGCATGGAAGGATTTGAGAGAGAAGACTCGGTCTGTTTGGATGCTCCATCAGGGCAATAACTGCCATTAATGAGGGACCAATACAGAACGTTTTGAGAAACACATTGACTAAAGCACAGAGATGCTAGCAGAGGGACATCACTCATAGTCAACGTGGGAGCTGTCCTACCACCAAACGAATGTATTCGGTATATTACATGGCTCGCCAATTCCTCTTAGGCAAAAGAGTGAACAAGACCGTTTCGAGCCTGATTTTAGTCCATAGAAGAACACTGTAACTGAACTAACAGCTGGAAAAGTGAAGCGGGCTATTTTCATATGTATATGAAAGAGAACGTAAGTGCAAGGAATGGGAAACGGCAATGATGAAGTGAACACTTCATCAATGATGAAGAGATAAGCAGAGAAGAAAAAGAGGCAATTCCTGCAGCGAGCCACATGATGCCGCTCTGAGCTAAGGAACGGGCGATGCGATCGGGGAAAGGGAGGGGAAGACCTTCCGGTGGTGCTGTGAAAGGCGGCAGAGCGAGAGCGAGCGGCGGGGAGGAGGAGGAGGCGCTGAGGTGCCGTGAGGAAGGATCGTGTCGGCGAGCTCGGTCAGAGGGATCGGAGCGGGCAGGTGGGGAGGTGCGGGGCGTGGAGAAGGAGCGGAGCGGCGGTGAGGGCGATGGTCGGCGTGGGAGCGGCGCGTTGGAGCTGGGGGGCCTTGGTGCTGGTGCTGCAGGCGGCCTGGGCGCTGGGCGGCGGGCAGGTGCGCTACTCGGTGCCGGAGGAAGCCGAGGCCGGCACGGTGGTGGGGCGGCTGTGGCAGGACCTGGGCCTGGAGGCGGGCGAGGCGGAGGCGCGGCGGCTGCGTGTGGTGTCGCGGGGCCGGCGGGCGATGGTGGAGGTGAGCGGGGCGAGCGGGGCGCTGGTGGTGAGCTCGCGGCTGGACCGGGAGGAGCTGTGCGGGAAGAGCGCGCCGTGCGCCCTGCGCCTGGAGGTGCTGCTGGACCGGCCGCTGCGCGTCTTCCACGTGGAGGTGGAGGTCACCGACATCAACGACAATGCGCCGCGCTTCCCCGCCGCAGCCAAAAACATCAGCGTTTCTGAGAACTCCCCTCTCGGTTCACGGTTTCCTCTGGAGGGCGCGTCGGATGCGGATATCGGTTCGAACGCGCAGCTCTCCTACACACTGAGCCCTTCCGAGCACTTCGCGCTGGATGTGAAATCTAAAGACGAAAGCAAAGTTTCCATCGCCCTGGTGTTAACTCATCCTCTGGACCGCGAGTCGGTATCAGAGCACCGCTTGGTGCTGACGGCGACTGACGGTGGCAGGCCGGCGCTGACGGGCACGGTGCAGCTGCTGATCTCGGTGCTGGATGCGAACGACAACGCGCCGCAGTTCAACCAGTCGGTGTATAAAGTGCAGCTGGCGGAAGATGCCACGCCGGGAACTGTATTTCTGCAGCTAACAGCGACAGACAAAGACGAGGGAATTAACGGGGAAATTTATTATGCCTTTAGCGAGTCGATTCCTGAGAAAGTGAAGGAGTTATTCGTAATTGATAGAATCTCGGGAGAACTGAGAACAGCGGGACAACTGGACTTCGAGGATGTTCAGTCGTATGACCTGGAGATAGAGGCGAGAGATAAGGGCACGCCCCCGTTGTCGGGCCACTGCAGCGTGGAGCTGGAGGTTCTGGACGTGAACGACAACGCTCCCGAGGTGTGGGTGACGTCGCTGTCGGTGCCGGTGTCCGAGGACGCGGCGCTGGGGACGGTGGTGGCGCTGCTGAGCGTGTCGGACCGGGACTCGGGTCCGAACGGGCGGGTGCGCTGCTCGGTGCGTCCGGCGTCGCCGTTCGGGCTGGTGTCGACGTTCGCGGGCTCGTACTCGCTGGTGCTGCGGGAGGCGCTGGACCGGGAGCGGGTGTCGGAGTACGAGGTGGAGGTGCGGGCGGAGGACGGCGGGGCGCCGCCGCTGCGCGCCAGGCGCGGGCTGCGGGTGCCGGTGTCGGACGTGAACGACAACGCGCCGGCGTTCTCGCAGGCCGTGTACACGGTGCTGGCGCGGGAGAACAACGCGGCGGGCGCGGAGCTGGCGCGGCTGTGGGCGCGGGACCCGGACGAGGCGGGCAACGGGCGCGTGAGCTACTCGGTGGCGGAGGGCGGCGCGGGGATGGGCTCGGGCTCGGGCTCGGGCTGGCGTCCGGCGTCGAGCTACGTGTCGGTGGACGCGGAGAGCGGGCGCGTGCGGGCGCTGCGTCCGCTGGACTACGAGGAGCTGCAGGTGCTGCAGTTCGAGGTGCGGGCGGTGGACGCGGGGGAGCCGCCGCTGTGCGGCAACGCCACGGTGCAGCTGTTCGTGGTGGACGAGAACGACAACGCGCCGGCGCTGCTGCCTCCTGCGGGCGGCGGGCCGGGGCCCTGGGCTGCGGCCGAGGCGGCGGAGCCGGGGTCGCTGCCGTCGGGCTCGTCGGGTTCGTCGGGTTCGTCGAGTTCTCCGGGCTCGTGGTCGCTGTGGGCGCGGGCGTCGTGGGGTGCTCCGGCGGGGCAGGTGGTGGCGAAGATCCGCGCGGTGGACGCGGACTCGGGCTACAACGCGTGGCTGCGCTACGAGCTGCGCGAGCCGCGGGGCGACGGCCCGTTCCGCGTGGGGCTGTACAGCGGCGAGGTGAGCACGGCGCGGGCGCTGGAGGAGGCGGACGGCCCGCGGCAGAGGCTGCTGATCGTGGTGCGGGACCACGGGGAGCCGCCGCGCTCGGCCACGGCCACGCTGAGCGTGTCGCTGGTGGAGGGCGCCGAGGCGGCGGTGTCGGCGGTGGGGACGGGGGCGGTGTCGGCGGGGGCGGGGCCGCGTCCGGCGGAGGGCGGCCCGGCGGGGGCGGCGGCGGCGGCGGCGGCGACGAACGTGTGGCTGGTGGTGGCCATCTGCGCGGTGTCGAGCCTGTTGGTGCTGGCGGTGGTGCTGTACGGGGCCGGGCGCTGGGCGCCGCGGGCGGCCGTGCTGTCGGGGCCCGGGCCGGCGACGCTGGTGTGCGCCAGCGAGGTGGGCAGCTGGTCGTACTCGCAGCGCCAGAGCCGGAGCCTGTGCGTGGCCACGGACGGCGCGGGCAAGAGCGACCTGATGGTCTTCAGCCCCAACTGCCCGCCGCCGCCCGGCCCCGCGCCCAAGGACACGCCGCAGGAGACGCCCTCGCTGCTCGACACGGTCAGTGCATCTTGTTGGTGATTTGCCCCTTACTTCCTTCTTTCGTTTCTTTTTTTTCTGTTTTTCTTCTCTCTCTTCATAATTGTGTTTGTGTCTCAATAAGCTCTATTGCCTGCTTTTACTCTTGTTGAACATAGAATGTGTCGATATCTCATCTGCTTTCTTCTTTGATTCTCATTTGCAAGAGACATGATGCTTAACGGTGCTGGTATTTCTGGGTTCTTTCTGCTCATTGTATCTGTGTCTCAACTTGAGTCACTTGACAGTGTTATCATAAAAGTATAAAAGAGGATGTTCTGCCCCACAATGAAGTCGGTGCCTGTTTTGATTGGCACAGTCATGACGTGGGTTCTACAAATGCTGAGTTGCAGCATTTGCAGCTGTGACACAAAGGGTAAGTCCTGTTGTGAGAGCCCAGCAGCCTGAATTCCCTGCTGCTCGTTCAGACCATGCTGTTACCAGTGATACTTCCTTGTCAAAAACTTGGTCCCCTTTGGCTGTCCTGTAAAGGAGATGTAATGTAAAGTGACACATATGCCTTGAGGGTTTTCTGTTTGTAGACTTGTGTTCATGTGCAGGGAATTGGCATAATGAGCAGCTTTGGCCTCTTCTGAAGTTCTAAGATTTGCATCAGCAGCCGCTTTTGCTTTTGCAAAGTTACGGTGGTTCTTGTCTTAAAAACAAGAAGAGAAATGAAGATAACAACCCCGGAAACTTGTCTGGGCAGCCTGTATGAAACATAACAATGCTTTGCTTCTGAACTTTGTTTCTACCAGTGGCGGGGGGTTTGGACTCTGATTGTTGAGGTCCCTTCCAACTCTTGCCGTTCTATGATTAACAGTATAAATACCTGCGTTTATCAGTGTGTATTTCAGTAAGAATTTGTGGAAGTGGTACAAATCACAAGGTATGATCTGCATAGAGTCTGCCAGGTTCTCTGTATACAGCACTGTTCGTCTGTTTTTGTTTTGCGTGGTGCTGTCATTGATTTAAGGGATCTGTGAAAGTCGAAGTCAACTCTGTGATGGGAAGTGCAGGTTTGACATCTGCTGGAGGTGGATGTGGCAGCAGCACGGGACAGGGCTGGGTTTTTTTCTTCTGTGAAGGGTGAACTTATATTGGGTGTCCTTGTACTTGAGAGAAAAAAACGTCATTGGGAAGAGCACAGGGCATGCAATAAGACAGGAATGAGAGGTGCTTATTGTGGTCTGTATCCTTGTTGACAGTGGGGAGTGGAGGGTACCATGAGGCTGTGCGAAACGGGAGTCGTCCTGATCTTGACATAGTACATAGCACTGAAATGCTCACACTGTCTCTTGAGGTTATGAATATTCCTCTGTCTGGTCATGATTTCCTCCCACTGCTCTGAGATTTCTTGAACCCCACATAAGCACTTCATTCATTCCCAGGAAATGAACGTGGCAATCACCGATGAGTTCCATGGTGGTGTCAGGTGAGTTTTTTGCTTTCTGTGCTAGGCTAAAGGTGAGGCTGCGTGTTCCTCTTCCTTTCAATGTCTGAATATCCTATGGGTGTGTAATACAATACCCTCCCTGTCCAGCTGCTCCATGGTGTAACAGCTTCCATGTAGAGTTTTGGTTTTGTATGTCATCTTGTTTGTCCCTGTGGATCACTCTGCACTGTAGTCCTGCTTTTAAAGTGATGTGTGGTTTGGCCATTCAGTGCTCTCTTTCTGAGGATGGGCATTTGCTGCTCAAGTAGGTGCTGCTGTAAAATTGGATCATCCTGCCGTCCTTTGAAGCTGATGGTTTTTCTCCCTTCATTTCCTGCTGTTTATTCACAACTGGTCACACAGTGTGAATTAATGATGGAGCTGTGTTTATTCACCACATCTCTGCTGTGTGCAGATCATGCTGGTGTCCACCATGTGTTTTTCCTCAGGAAGCATGTCACCCTTTTCTCTGATCCTTCTGAGAAAGAGATACTGTATCTGGTGACCACTGGTAGTCAGGACTTGTTTCTACACTCTGTAGACAAATAAGAATTGATTCACTTTCTTATGGACCATGAAGTTGCTTCCATAGAAGACGCTATGGACATGCTATTGTGTTTTTAAATCGAGATGCAGAACAATAGCAAACTGAAAAGGTATGGATCCAATGTGTGCACTGCTTGATGGATGAGGAATAGGTTGCAAGATGGTAACCAGAGAGTAGTGTTGAATCATTCAATGTCTGGATGGAGACCAGTGATGAATGGTATCCCTCAGGAATTGGTAATGGACCCAATGCACTTCGACATCTTCATTGACGACATGGACAGAGATATTGAATGTACCTTCAGCGACTTTGTGGATGACGTTAAGCTGTGTGGTGAGGTCAACGCACCTGAGAGACAGGACATCATATGAAGAGCCCTGGACTGGCTGAGCAGTGGGCCTTGAAGAGCCTCATGAAGTTAAACAAAACCAAGTTCAGGGTCTAGGACTTGGGTTGTGGCAAATGTCACGATCAGTAAAAGCTGGGACTTGGCTGGGCAGATCACAGCCTTACCAAGGACATGTGGGTACTGGTGAATGATAAACTGGGCGTAAGCCAGCTACGTGCCCTTGCAGCCTGGAAAACCAACTGTATCTTGGGCTGCATCCAAAGCAGCGTGGCCAGGAGGGCACAGGAGTGGATCTGCCCATCTGCTCTGTGCTTTGAGTCCTCACATGGAGTGCTGCATCAAACGTTCCTCCCTGCACTCAGTCTTTTTAAGACTTTGAGCAACTGTGTGTGATTTGCTGCTTCTCTGAGATTTAGCAAAAAGGGACATTTATTTTCCTCTAAAAAGATGTAAAGAAGGACATGTAAATAGAGCAGGTTGTGGTGAAGAATTCTGTTAAACCTCAAGGTTTCTGACAGAGGGACACCAACCATCGATATGAAGCCAGATGTACCAAAAAACAACAAACACATTCAGTGCTCTTCAGAGCGTGCCCATTTCACTTAGAAAAACAAGTGTAGAAGATGAGCTCGCGTCTAACTGCAAGTAAAAAGATAATCCACAAGTTAGAACAGAGAGAAGATGAGCGAATAATCGGCGAAAAAGTATTTGTAGGCATAAAAATTCTTAAAGCAGAAGGCATGGAAAAAGAGAGTGATGAAGTGAATCCAGTACAAAACGCAAAGCGCAGGAGCAATTCCTGTATGGAGCCACATGATGCCGCTCTGAGCTAAGGAACGGGCGATGCGATCGGGGAAAGGGAGGGGAAGACCTTCCGGTGGTGCTGTGAAAGGCGGCAGAGCGAGAGCGAGCGGCGGGGAGGAGGAGGAGGCGCTGAGGTGCCGTGAGGAAGGATCGTGTCGGCGAGCTCGGTCAGAGGGATCGGAGCGGGCAGGTGGGGAGGTGCGGGGCGTGGAGAAGGAGCGGAGCGGCGGTGAGGGCGATGGTCGGCGTGGGAGCGGCGCGTTGGAGCTGGGGGGCCTTGGTGCTGGTGCTGCAGGCGGCCTGGGCGCTGGGCGGC
Source organism: Coturnix japonica (assembly GCF_054131305.1). Lineage (NCBI taxonomy): Eukaryota > Metazoa > Chordata > Aves > Galliformes > Phasianidae > Coturnix > Coturnix japonica. The sequence goes on along the minus strand of NC_140680.1, from coordinate 13,991,900 downwards.
GGGCAGGTGCGCTACTCGGTGCCGGAGGAAGCCGAGGCCGGCACGGTGGTGGGGCGGCTGTGGCAGGACCTGGGCCTGGAGGCGGGCGAGGCGGAGGCGCGGCGGCTGCGTGTGGTGTCGCGGGGCCGGCGGGCGATGGTGGAGGTGAGCGGGGCGAGCGGGGCGCTGGTGGTGAGCTCGCGGCTGGACCGGGAGGAGCTGTGCGGGAAGAGCGCGCCGTGCGCCCTGCGCCTGGAGGTGCTGCTGGACCGGCCGCTGCGCGTCTTCCACGTGGAGGTGGAGGTCACCGACATCAACGACAATGCGCCGCGCTTCCCCGCCGCAGCCAAAAACATCAGCATCGCGGAATTAACCACTATGCCGGGTACTCGGTTCCCGCTGGAGGGCGCATCGGATGCTGATATCGGTTCGAATGCGCAGCTCACCTACACGCTGAGCCCCTCCGAGCACTTCGCGCTGGATGTAAAATCCCCTGATGAAAACCTGAAATCTCTCTTTCTTGTATTAACGAATCCTCTGGACCGCGAGTCGGTATCAGAGCACCGCTTGGTGCTGACGGCGACTGACGGTGGCAGGCCGGCGCTGACGGGCACGGTGCAGCTGCTGATCTCGGTGCTGGATGCGAACGACAACGCGCCGCAGTTCAACCAGTCGGTGTATAAAGTGCAGCTGGCGGAGAACGCGACGGAGGGGACGTTGGTGGCGAGAGTGGCAGCCACGGACCCGGACGAGGGAATTAATCAAGAGTTTTCCTACAGCATTGTTAGTACTGTTCCTTCATCGCAGAGAGATGCGTTCAGCATTGATCCACGAACGGGGGAGATCAGACTCAAGGGTTCTTTAGATTTTGAAGAAGTCCGTACGCACGAGCTGCAAATCGAGGCGAGAGATAAGGGGGCGCTTCCGTTGTCGGGTCACTGCAGCGTGTTGCTGGAGGTTCTGGACGTGAACGACAACGCTCCCGAGGTGTGGGTGACGTCGCTGTCGGTGCCGGTGTCCGAGGACGCGGCGCTGGGGACGGTGGTGGCGCTGCTGAGCGTGTCGGACCGGGACTCGGGTCCGAACGGGCGGGTGCGCTGCTCGGTGCGTCCGGCGTCGCCGTTCGGGCTGGTGTCGACGTTCGCGGGCTCGTACTCGCTGGTGCTGCGGGAGGCGCTGGACCGGGAGCGGGTGTCGGAGTACGAGGTGGAGGTGCGGGCGGAGGACGGCGGGGCGCCGCCGCTGCGCGCCAGGCGCGGGCTGCGGGTGCCGGTGTCGGACGTGAACGACAACGCGCCGGCGTTCTCGCAGGCCGTGTACACGGTGCTGGCGCGGGAGAACAACGCGGCGGGCGCGGAGCTGGCGCGGCTGTGGGCGCGGGACCCGGACGAGGCGGGCAACGGGCGCGTGAGCTACTCGGTGGCGGAGGGCGGCGCGGGGATGGGCGCGGGCTCGGGCTCGGGCTGGCGTCCGGCGTCGAGCTACGTGTCGGTGGACGCGGAGAGCGGGCGCGTGCGGGCGCTGCGTCCGCTGGACTACGAGGAGCTGCAGGTGCTGCAGTTCGAGGTGCGGGCGGTGGACGCGGGGGAGCCGCCGCTGTGCGGCAACGCCACGGTGCAGCTGTTCGTGGTGGACGAGAACGACAACGCGCCGGCGCTGCTGCCTCCTGCGGGCGGCGGGCCGGGGCCCTGGGCTGCGGCCGAGGCGGCGGAGCCGGGGTCGCTGCCGTCGGGCTCGTCGGGTTCGTCGAGTTCTCCGGGTTCTCCGGGCTCGTCGTCGTGGTCGCTGTGGGCGCGGGCGTCGTGGGGTGCTCCGGCGGGGCAGGTGGTGGCGAAGATCCGCGCGGTGGACGCGGACTCGGGCTACAACGCGTGGCTGCGCTACGAGCTGCGCGAGCCGCGGGGCGACGGCCCGTTCCGCGTGGGGCTGTACAGCGGCGAGGTGAGCACGGCGCGGGCGCTGGAGGAGGCGGACGGCCCGCGGCAGAGGCTGCTGATCGTGGTGCGGGACCACGGGGAGCCGCCGCGCTCGGCCACGGCCACGCTGAGCGTGTCGCTGGTGGAGGGCGCCGAGGCGGCGGTGTCGGCGGTGGGGACGGGGGCGGTGTCGGCGGGGGCGGGGCCGCGTCCGGCGGAGGGCGGCCCGGCGGGGGCGGCGGCGGCGGCGGCGGCGACGAACGTGTGGCTGGTGGTGGCCATCTGCGCGGTGTCGAGCCTGTTGGTGCTGGCGGTGGTGCTGTACGGGGCCGGGCGCTGGGCGCCGCGGGCGGCCGTGCTGTCGGGGCCCGGGCCGGCGACGCTGGTGTGCGCCAGCGAGGTGGGCAGCTGGTCGTACTCGCAGCGCCAGAGCCGGAGCCTGTGCGTGGCCACGGACGGCGCGGGCAAGAGCGACCTGATGGTCTTCAGCCCCAACTGCCCGCCGCCGCCCGGCCCCGCGCCCAAGGACACGCCGCAGGAGACGCCCTCGCTGCTCGACACGGTCAGTGCTGCTCGCGGGCCTCTCTCCTCGTCCATCCTCCTTTTCTTGCCTTCTTTTTTGCTTTTTTCTTATTGTCTCTTGTTTCTTTTTTTTTTTTCTGCTTCCTTTCTTTCGATGTAATCCTTCATATAGGAGCCTGGAGTTCTGCCAGCTCTATTCCTCTGCCTTGGAACTTTGTTGTCAAACTGTATCTGATGGTAGCTTTGATTCTCTTTCTTTGTATCTATATTTCTTGCACATGTTTTGTTTTTGTCATTTTCTCTCTATTTGTATTCCTTGAATATCTTATCATTTTGGTCCAAGAACAGTGGCGTCTTAGTCATCATCACTCATTGTTTTTAGTCTAACATAGGTTAGGCAAGCAGTAGTGCACTCTGTTCCACTTCAACTTACATCCATTCTTTGCTGTTCCATTTCTGGGCCTATTGTGATAATTCTGCAAAGACATTTTACATTTGCATCCACTGTGTTGTCCATCTCTGAGTGCCTCAGTTGTTGATCTGGTAGTTCATTCTGATGTTCTCTGTTTTGTATTGGAGTTTTCCTTTGTTTAAATTGAGGGTGATCTGCAGAAGTTCAGACAGGTACTTTGTATACGACATTGTTTAATGTGATTGGGCTTCTTGCTCTGAATTAAGGGATGGCTCAGTGAGGTGCAAAGTCAGTGCTGGAATGGGGAAGGAAAGTGGTGGTGGTGGCAGTAGCATGGAATTCTCTGTATTCTTTTGTTTACAACCATGAATGGAAATCCTTGAATCCTCGTCCTTGCGACAAAAGGGAATCATTGGAAGCCCTCATGGCAGGCCATAAGATAAGACTGTGTGATGTCTGCTTGTGTTCTGTATCCATTGTTCAGAGTGGGGTTTGGTGATTACCAGGGGATGTAAGAAATACAGTTCTGGTGGTCGCTCATCATATTGACATGACTACGCTGCACTGTCTTTAGATGTTCTGAATATGTCTCTCTCTCCCATCATGAATCCCTTCCACTCCTTTTGGCTTTCCTTGATTGTATGTAGTTAATTCTGGCTTTTCTCAGTGATGGAGCAGTGAGATTCCAGGAGAGATCTGGGATGGTGTGAGTGTTTTGCACTTGTGTGCAAGGCTGAATTTGAGTGAGGTGAGGCTGCAGAGGGCCTCATCCTGTCAAGGTGTGATTATTTCCAAAGAGGACAATTCAACGCCTTCCCTGTCCTGCTGTTCCATGGCTTTCCTGCTTCCACACTGGTATTTGAAATTCTGTGTACTCTTGGATTTCCTTCCTAGAATCATTCTGCACTGTAATCCTGCTTTGGAAGTGATGTGTGGTCTGGCCTTTCAACCCTCTCTTTCTGAGCATGAACACTTGCTGCTCAAGCTGTAGGAATGACAAAGATGGAGCATGGTGAAATGAAGTCCATTTCATTCTTCCTTATTTTAAGATACTGTTTTCTTGTTGGTGGTCACACCTGTGAAGTAGTATTTACTCCCCATGTCTCTGCTTTTGGCAGACCATGCTGCTATCTCCCAACTTTGGTCATCAGAAACAGCATCCCCCTTTTTACCGATCCTTCATAAAAATAGTCCTGCTACATGGATATCATTGGCGTGTTGGTGTTTCTTTTAAACTTCTATTACTTTAGCACCACTATGAGTATCCAGAGAGGATGATGTAGCACAATCCGTACTCTGTGTTCTATTTCCATGTATGATATTAGCCACTTGAAACAAAGACTTATGGAAGAACAGCCTGTGGTATAACAAACAGTGAAAGAATTGTTTTTCCATGGTAGGCAAACATGATTTAAAGTGGGAAACTATAGAGGATGTTGCAGTGCTGTTTCAGTATACGCTTTGGTGCCATATTGTATTATATTATATTGCAATATATTATATTACATTATGTTATATCCCATGTGTGCTGATGAAAACAATATGATTCTTTCTGTGTGCCTTAAAAACATATTGTTGCAAAGGGGTGAGCGATTCCTGCCACCAGTTGTAGTCTACTGCTCTGGTACCTGCATGATATAGTAAATGTGTTTGGTAATGGGATGTGAGATGGAGAATGCTGTGTACTTGCTGATGCGTGTTTCCCTCAAGTATTGGGAATGTTACTCATAGCTCTGCCAGTACTAATGCCACAATCTGTATGAAGTCAGACGTAATTCTTCTTGTAACTTCCATATGAGATTGCTTAGAAGGTGCAGAATGTTCAGAGTGCAGTTCCTGCTGCTGGGAAGAGCCTGGAAGATGGTGTGCCCTTCTGCAGCTACCCAGCTGTTAGTGCTGTCAGTGATGAGGGAAAGTGAAGATCTGCGCATCTGTTGGTCGTTATCAGGGTGGGGTTTAGAGCTGTTTCCAGGCAGTGGAGTGGATCAATGTGCAGGTGTTGTGATAGTGATCATGTGAGCAGCACCAAGCATGGTGTGGGTGTTTGATCATGGGAGTCCTTAGCAGTGAAGAGTCTTGTGTGAGAAAAATGATGATGCTTGGTAGATTATACGGTGAATCAGCAGTCAAGAGCTGGAAATGGTTGACTGGGGATCCTGTTTGCTGTTGCCTGGGATAGAGATTGCAAGAATTAATTGTGGAGAAGATGCCAAGTACACTGCGCTGCCTGGCCTGAGTCCTCTGAAAACCTCCAGAAATTGAGCTGTAAGACCTTTGCATGAGAGGTTATGTGTCATTCCTTGTGGCAATGCTTCCTTGCAGTATGTGTTTGAATTGACTCTGCTGTTTTCCCTGAGCATCCCCTTTCATTATGTAGAGGAAGAACCAGTCAGTGAGCAGCACAGCAGATATTGTCTTCAGGGAAGAGTGCTTCTGTTCCCTCTGGGGATGGGAAGAACTGTTCTTCTGTATTAAGGATGTTGGCAAACCGTATGTTTAATTGAAGTGCAGCGGGATCTTTCAGCTTTTTCTCTTTTGTTTTGTGAATCTAACTCTTCTTTTTGCTCTCACATCGGAACTATGTTGGTGAGAGTAGATGAGATACAGAGTGCTGAGTTCTGACTGCTGTCAGACTGCACGCTTTTGGCCATGAGTCTGGGATCTGGATTTTCTACATTATTGATTTGAGGTTGTGATGCAGTGAATGTCATTAGCCTTTAGGTCTCCCTGTTGTTTCCATTCTGATAGATGTGAATCAGGAAATACTACACTCTAATGAGTGATCATGTACTTTTTCTTAACAAGCAGGCACTGCTACAGCATGCTACAGGTAAGTTTTTCATGTGTTCTATAGATAGCTGTATGTTTCGGTGCTGTTTAGTAGAGTTGTCAATGTTTGAATTCTCCACATCAACTCAGATGGTATAAACCAAGTAGTGTTGGTGTCAAGGAATATGGATCTGGATGCCAGACATTTTGCTGCTCCATGTAAGACTGACAGTCTTCAGTATTTCAGATGCAGATTTCCACATGAAATGGTGACAAGTTGAAGCATGAAAGCAAAGAGGACTGTAGGCCACAATGTGTTCCTTGATCCTGACTTGCATTCTCTGTTTTTGAGCTGTAAGAAGCAAATATCCAAGTTGCCTGATGAGATTCAACAAGAGGAAGTGCAGAATCTTGCACCTAGGGGAATAATCCCATGCATCAATACAGGTGAGGGGCTGACCTGCTGTAGTAAAGCTCTGCACAGCTCTGCAACCTCCATCCTGATGGCCAACAGGTTGGCCAGGAACCAGGAGTGTGCCCTTGTGGCCAAGAAGACCAATGGGATCTAGACCTGAGAGTCACATTAAAAGGATCATGGCCAACACGTCAAGGGATGTGATCATTCTCTTCTACTCTGCCCCACTGAGGCCTCATCTATAGCACCATGTCCAGGTCTGGGCACTCCAGTTCAATAAAGGGATCCTGTAGGAAGAGTCTGGTAAGAGGAGACAAATTAAGGGCCAGGAGCATCAACCATACAAAGAAAGGCTGGGAGAGCTGGGTCTGTTCAGAGTAGAGAAGACTGAGGGGGTATTTCATCACTGTTTATAAACATTTGAAGTGCATCAGTCGTGTCGATGGGGTGGACTGTTTTAATTGGAGAGCAACAAAGGAACAAGTGGCAGTGGTGGAAAAAGAGGAGCATGAAGAAGTTCCATTGAAACATAAGGATAAAATAATTTATTGCCATGCCAACAGCTGCACAGAGAGTCCGTGGATTGTCCCTCTCTGGAGTAAGGATCTGCTATAGCATAGGGGGTAGACTTGGTGATGACTGGAGGTTGCTTGCAGTCCCTACAGCTGTGTGATACTGCAGTTCTGTGACCACGAGTGGAAGAAGAGGATTTGTTTCCCACTTACCTCGGTGTGCTCCATCCTTCTAAGGCTTCTACCAAGAGTCTGGGAATCTCTGCTTCCCAGTGCGTTTGTCAAAAGTGACACTTCAATCTGGTTTGCTGGAAGAAATGTCAAGATAGACACTTGAATGGAGCATTCAGAGAAAATTCAGTAATACCTGAAGAATGTTAAGAAGGCCTGCACTGATCGCAGTGATGGTAGACTTTGACCCAGTGCCGACAAATACATTCAATGCATTCCATGGAACAGCCATTTCAACTTGCAAAGAAGTGTGAGAGATTATTTGGCGACTCGTTGCATTTGACAGAACTGCACTTGTACTCAACGAGAGCACAAATTAACGCGGAGGAGTCTTCAGAAAAGAAGAGGAAACAAAAATGGATGCATAAGGAATGGAAAAAGAAAATTAAGGCTGATTGAATCCAGCACGATGAGAAGCATGAGTGGCAATTCCTGTATGGAGCCACATGATGCCGCTCTGAGCTAAGGAACGGGCGATGCGATCGGGGAAAGGGAGGGGAAGACCTTCCGGTGGTGCTGTGAAAGGCGGCAGAGCGAGAGCGAGCGGCGGGGAGGAGGAGGAGGCGCTGAGGTGCCGTGAGGAAGGATCGTGTCGGCGAGCTCGGTCAGAGGGATCGGAGCGGGCAGGTGGGGAGGTGCGGGGCGTGGAGAAGGAGCGGAGCGGCGGTGAGGGCGATGGTCGGCGTAGGAGCGGCGCGTTGGAGCTGGGGGGCCTTGGTGCTGGTGCTGCAGGCGGCCTGGGCGCTGGGCGGCGGGCAGGTGCGCTACTCGGTGCCGGAGGAAGCCGAGGCCGGCACGGTGGTGGGGCGGCTGTGGCAGGACCTGGGCCTGGAGGCGGGCGAGGCGGAGGCGCGGCGGCTGCGTGTGGTGTCGCGGGGCCGGCGGGCGATGGTGGAGGTGAGCGGGGCGAGCGGGGCGCTGGTGGTGAGCTCGCGGCTGGACCGGGAGGAGCTGTGCGGGAAGAGCGCGCCGTGCGCCCTGCGCCTGGAGGTGCTGCTGGACCGGCCGCTGCGCGTCTTCCACGTGGAGGTGGAGGTCACCGACATCAACGACAATGCGCCGCGCTTCCCCGCCGCAGCCAAGAACATCAGCATTTCTGAGAACTCCCCTCCCGGTTCACGCTTCCCACTGGAGGGCGCGTCGGATGCGGATATCGGATCGAACGCGCAGCTCTCCTACACACTGAGTCCCTCCGAGCACTTTCGTCTGGAACCAGAAAAAGCGGATGATCGAGATATAATACCTGATCTTGTGCTGACGAGACCTCTGGACCGCGAGTCGGTATCAGAGCACCGCTTGGTGCTGACGGCGACTGACGGTGGCAGGCCGGCGCTGACGGGCACGGTGCAGCTGCTGATCTCGGTGCTGGATGCGAACGACAACGCGCCGCAGTTCAACCAGTCGGTGTATAAAGTGCAGCTACCTGAGGATGCGTCAGAGGGGATATTAGTGTGGCGGGTGGCAGCCACGGACCCGGACGAGGGAATTAATAGCGAAGTGACCTACAGTGCCACCAACTTTATTCCAGTCAGTGGAAAAGATTTAATTTCTGTCCATCCACAGACGGGGGAGATCAGACTGACGGGTCCTTTGGATTTCGAAGAAGTCAGTATGTTTGATTTTCGCATTGAGGCGAGAGATAAGGGGACTCCTCCATTGTCCGGACACTGCAAACTGTTGCTGGAGGTGCTGGACGTGAACGACAACGCTCCCGAGGTGTGGGTGACGTCGCTGTCGGTGCCGGTGTCCGAGGACGCGGCGCTGGGGACGGTGGTGGCGCTGCTGAGCGTGTCGGACCGGGACTCGGGTCCGAACGGGCGGGTGCGCTGCTCGGTGCGTCCGGCGTCGCCGTTCGGGCTGGTGTCGACGTTCGCGGGCTCGTACTCGCTGGTGCTGCGGGAGGCGCTGGACCGGGAGCGGGTGTCGGAGTACGAGGTGGAGGTGCGGGCGGAGGACGGCGGGGCGCCGCCGCTGCGCGCCAGGCGCGGGCTGCGGGTGCCGGTGTCGGACGTGAACGACAACGCGCCGGCGTTCTCGCAGGCCGTGTACACGGTGCTGGCGCGGGAGAACAACGCGGCGGGCGCGGAGCTGGCGCGGCTGTGGGCGCGGGACCCGGACGAGGCGGGCAACGGGCGCGTGAGCTACTCGGTGGCGGAGGGCGGCGCGGGCTCGGGCTCGGGCTGGCGTCCGGCGTCGAGCTACGTGTCGGTGGACGCGGAGAGCGGGCGCGTGCGGGCGCTGCGTCCGCTGGACTACGAGGAGCTGCAGGTGCTGCAGTTCGAGGTGCGGGCGGTGGACGCGGGGGAGCCGCCGCTGTGCGGCAACGCCACGGTGCAGCTGTTCGTGGTGGACGAGAACGACAACGCGCCGGCGCTGCTGCCTCCTGCGGGCGGCGGGCCGGGGCCCTGGGCTGCGGCCGAGGCGGCGGAGCCGGGGTCGCTGCCGTCGGGCTCGTCGGGCTCGTCGAGTTCTCCGGGTTCTCCGGGCTCGTCGTCGTGGTCGCTGTGGGCGCGGGCGTCGTGGGGTGCTCCGGCGGGGCAGGTGGTGGCGAAGATCCGCGCGGTGGACGCGGACTCGGGCTACAACGCGTGGCTGCGCTACGAGCTGCGCGAGCCGCGGGGCGACGGCCCGTTCCGCGTGGGGCTGTACAGCGGCGAGGTGAGCACGGCGCGGGCGCTGGAGGAGGCGGACGGCCCGCGGCAGAGGCTGCTGATCGTGGTGCGGGACCACGGGGAGCCGCCGCGCTCGGCCACGGCCACGCTGAGCGTGTCGCTGGTGGAGGGCGCCGAGGCGGCGGTGTCGGCGGTGGGGACGGGGGCGGTGTCGGCGGGGGCGGGGCCGCGTCCGGCGGAGGGCGGCCCGGCGGGGGCGGCGACGAACGTGTGGCTGGTGGTGGCCATCTGCGCGGTGTCGAGCCTGTTGGTGCTGGCGGTGGTGCTGTACGGGGCCGGGCGCTGGGCGCCGCGGGCGGCCGTGCTGTCGGGGCCCGGGCCGGCGACGCTGGTGTGCGCCAGCGAGGTGGGCAGCTGGTCGTACTCGCAGCGCCAGAGCCGGAGCCTGTGCGTGGCCACGGACGGCGCGGGCAAGAGCGACCTGATGGTCTTCAGCCCCAACTGCCCGCCGCCGCCCGGCCCCGCGCCCAAGGACACGCCGCAGGAGACGCCCTCGCTGCTCGACACGGTCAGTGCATGTCATGGGCTGTTCTCCCATTCCTTCTTTTCTTCTTCCCTTCTTTCTTTCTTTCTTTCTTTCTTTCTTTCTTGCTGTTTGCTTTCCTTTTCTTTGTTTTCCTTTGCTCTCTTCCCTATTGTTGCTTCTCTTCCTACTTCATGTCCCCGTCTATTCAAAAGCTAAAACAGAAGGTGGAAAAGAACCCAGGAAATACATGTATTCAGTCAATTTGAGTCATAGCAATGCCTTGGTCATGAACTTTATAAATTCTTTTTTTTGCATCCTTGTAATATTTCCTTATGCATTTGTGGAGTCATTGTGAAGCTTGAATTATTTTTATCAGGGTGTTTTCCAAGCACTGTGTGTGTTACACTGTTCTTCTGGTTTCATCAGGTTTGCTGCTGTCATTGATGGAAAAGCTTTGTGAAATCAAAAGCCAAATTAGGGTTGGGAAATACAAGTTGAGGCATCTGGTGGAATGGGAAGTGGAAATGGCACTGAGTGGGGCCTGTCTGGTTCCTCCTGTGAAGGGTGACCCCGGGGGAACTTCTTGAGGAAAAGGAAGTAATTGGGCAGGCCATGGGGTGTGCCATAAGGCAAGAATGAGGGATGTCTGCTTATCTTCTGTGTCTATGTTTGGAATGGGAAATTAAAGTTACCAGCAGGCTGTAAGAAATGCAGGCTGGAAGTCTTGATACAATACATGGTGTGGAAATGCCTGAAATGCCTTTTGTTGTTATGAATTTAGCTGCTGTGTTAGTCTTGAGTCCTTCTCACTCCTCTGGGAATTGTTGAACCTACCTCAACACTTCTGCAGTCCCTGCAAAATGGGTGGGGGAATGGCACTAATGAACTACATGGTGATGTGGACTTTTTGCCCTTGAATGCAAAGTCACATTTGAGGTAGGTGAGGGTGTCGGTGGCCTCAACTTTTCAAGGTCTGATTATCTCCAAAGGTGGCAGTTCAACACCCTCCCTGTCCTGTTGTTCCATAGTGTGCCAGCTGCTATGGGGGGTTTTGGTTTTGTATGTGTACTTGATTTTCCTTCCTAGAATTATTCTGCATTGTAGGCCTGTTTTTGAAGTGATGTGTAATCTGGTCTTTCACTGCTGCTTCTCTGAGCTGTTCAAGTAGAAGCTGTAGCGGAATTTGATCATCCTATTGGTCTTCTCTGAAGGTGATGCTTTTCTTCCTTCTCTTGCTGTTCTCTGCTCACCACATCTCTGCTGTCTACTAACTATGCTGATGTTCACCAAGTGTTTCTGCTCAGAAGCTGTGGTGTTCTTTCCATTGATCCTTCTCAGAAAGAGGCATAAAATGTGTTGACCAATGACATCTGGGTGGGTTTTTTTTGTACAACCTTTGAGGAAATACAGATTTCTTCAGTATCTTTAGTACCTTCAAGATGTTCCTACAGAAGACACAGCACACAGCATGTTACATTTTCCCTTTCCATTTATGATAATAATATGCTTTGTAATACAGAGCTGTAGAACACTACCATGTGGGAGATGCATGAATGAGAGAAGTTTTCTGTATTGGACAAGGCATTGTGTTTGGAGATGACATCAGGGGATCTGGCCATGCCAGTTCCACATATCCTATGGTAACTAATCTTTCTTGTCTGCTGTGAGTGCTGATTAAAATAGTGCGATTTTTCTCTATGCCTTATGATGAGCTTTTGGTACCAATTGGGCTAACAGTTTCTCCCAGCAGAGGTGTTCCCTTCCTCTGGTAGCTGCCTGGTGCAAGAGACGTGCTGGTAATGGGATGTGAGATGCAGAGTGCTGATTATTTTATGATGATCATTTTTCCTCCCGTGTATGGAAAGCTGTTGTGGGAGGGTAATACCCCAGTTTCCCCTCTGTGTCATGGTGGGAACGTGCAGCAGCTGCAACAGCTGTGGATATTTCCATGATGGTGCTCCTGCTCAGAAGGATATCTGAAGAGATGAGGGGAGATGGGTGTGACCTTACATGCTCAAAGAATAATGTGTGCCAGCTGGGATCAGAGCTGTGATCATTCTAAAGAGAGAATATCTAATGACTCTGGTATAGAGGCTGGTAGCATTGCCATCTGAGATCGTTGAGATGGTTCAAAGAATTTAGTGTTCCTGAGGTGGGTAAGAGCCTGGCAGGCACTATGTAGCTCTGCTTCAGCTCAGCTATTATTGATGTTCTGGAGGGAAAGTGAAGATCTGCTCAGCTTTGGATCATATTGAGTGTGGGACATACAGTTGGATTGAGTTGGTGGGGTGGATCAAATTTCATGTTTGCAGTCCTGTGAGCAGCTCTGAGTTGGGCCTGGACATTCATTCTTGGTTTCCTTAGCAGGGAAGAGTCTTGTCTGAGGGACACAGAGACGTTTAGAAAATAAATTGTGTCACTGGACAAGAGTTGGAAAATGCTGACTGAGCTGGAGAAGGTGTTTGCAAGGCACAGGTTAGGGGCTGTCAGTAGAAACCTTTAGAGAAGGCCAACCACACAGAGCTTCCTGGCCTGGATCCTATGATAACCTCGAGAAATTCAGCTGTAAGGTGTTACTATGAGAAATGATGTCTTATTGATCTCTCCAGATCGATATGTTGTTGATCAAGCAAGGAGTTTTTCCCAGTATTGGTTGTTCTGGATGACTTCATTGAACCTCCCCATAATCTTCCCTCTGCTGCTGTTCTTCCCTGGCAGTGGAAGAAATGCTGTCTGTATTCAAGATATTTGCATGTCTTGTTCTTCAATGATGTGCAATGGGAACTTATATCATCCTTCTCTCCAGTTATGAAAACATCCTACTCCATTGCTTTGGAAATATATTTGTTGGATGAAATGTAGTGTGTTGAGTTCTGGCTGCTGTCAGATTTCAGATCCTTAGGCAGTTGCCCATGAGTGTGGGGCCTGACTTTCTATTCTAGTGAGCTCAGGTAGTCACTGAGTGAAAGTCATTAGCTCTCAGGTCTCCCTCTTCCTTCCTTTCTGATAGATGTGTGCCAGAGAGCACTATATGCAGTGACAGTCTGTTTTTTGTTCTAAACAAACAGCTACAAAGAGTACAGGTAAGTTATTTGTGTTAAAAGAGTACAGGAGTGATAGATAGCTGTTTTGGGTGGCGGGGGGTGTTTGTTTGTTTAGATGTGGTCTCTTTATTGAATGGACTGAATGTTGCCAGGATATTGCCTGTTGGTTTGGAGTCTTCTGGTAATCTTGTGTATGCTAATGCAAATAACATACAAGGATGCAGGAGGAAGAAGAGTTCATCTTTGCGTTATGACCTTACACCAGGTAAGCACAGATGGCGGAAACCAAACCAATCAATGAATTCTTAGGAATCTGTACTGAAGACATCATTGCTGTGCTCAGGAAGCCTTATTTCCTTCAGCAGTGGATTTCCACATGAACCATCAATATGTTAGAGCATGAAAGCAACGAGATCAAGAGGCCCAAGATTGTTCAGTGCTGAAGGGTCACGTTGGGCATCATAAGATGGTTGCGAGTTGCTGGCAGATGCCAGAGTATGGGGCAGATGGAGTTGAGTACAAAGGGGGTCAGACAAGAGCTGTGTAGACATGTGGCCAGTTTTGCCCTGCATCTTTAACCACTCAGCCAACTTTGAGTTGAGGAAGAGGAGAACAATCCCAGTATCCAGCCCTGATGATGTGCATGCAGCAGATATTGGTCACAGATGGTGAACACAGATACCCATAGAAGAGGAAAATCTCACATTTCCTTTCTCATCTCAAAGAAGCATCTTGCTAATATGAAGGCTCCTGTGCACATCCTCCCACAGCTCCCACCTGCAGGGAAGTGCAGGATGAATGGAAGACCAACATGTAGCTCTCACCTTGCAACCCAGTTTCCTCTCAGCAACCTCTCTGCCTTCAATCATCGTAGGAGAGATGCACACAGCAACTGAAGTCTCCATTAGCTGGGTGTTGTCTGCAAGCAACATTTAGATTTACTTCGCTGTAAGAAATATACAGAAGGCCGAGCATGTTTTTGGAAACACTTGGGTTAAACCACAAGGTTTCTGACAGAGATCACAGTAGAAACTGTCCCACTAACAAGACTATGGGTGCAGTACATTTCATGGCATCGTCATTACATGTGGAAGACAACAGGAAAAGATTAATCAGTGTCTCATTGCAACTGAGTAGTTTCAACTACTACTTAACGAGTACAGTGAAAATTACTGTAAAAGCACGTATGACTCTATCTTAAGGAGAGCTGAAGCAAAAGAAATGGAAAATTGCAAAGAAGAAGCGAATCCGGCAAGATGTGCAGAAACAGAGGAGCAATTCCTGTATGGAGCCACATGATGCCGCTCTGAGCTAAGGAACGGGCGATGCGATCGGGGAAAGGGAGGGGAAGACCTTCCGGTGGTGCTGTGAAAGGCGGCAGAGCGAGAGCGAGCGGCGGGGAGGAGGAGGAGGCGCTGAGGTGCCGTGAGGAAGGATCGTGTCGGCGAGCTCGGTCAGAGGGATCGGAGCGGGCAGGTGGGGAGGTGCGGGGCGTGGAGAAGGAGCGGAGCGGCGGTGAGGGCGATGGTCGGCGTGGGAGCGGCGCGTTGGAGCTGGGGGGCCTTGGTGCTGGTGCTGCAGGCGGCCTGGGCGCTGGGCGGCGGGCAGGTGCGCTACTCGGTGCCGGAGGAAGCCGAGGCCGGCACGGTGGTGGGGCGGCTGTGGCAGGACCTGGGCCTGGAGGCGGGCGAGGCGGAGGCGCGGCGGCTGCGTGTGGTGTCGCGGGGCCGGCGGGCGATGGTGGAGGTGAGCGGGGCGAGCGGGGCGCTGGTGGTGAGCTCGCGGCTGGACCGGGAGGAGCTGTGCGGGAAGAGCGCGCCGTGCGCCCTGCGCCTGGAGGTGCTGCTGGACCGGCCGCTGCGCGTCTTCCACGTGGAGGTGGAGGTCACCGACATCAACGACAATGCGCCGCGCTTCCCCGCCGCAGCCAAAAACATCAGCATATGGGAGAACTCCCCTCTTGGTTCACGGTTTCCTCTGGAGGGCGCGTCGGATGCGGATATCGGAACAAACGCGCAGCTCTCCTACACACTGAGCCCCTCTGAACACTTCGCGCTGGATGTGAAATCTATCGACAAAAACAAAGTTTCCATTGCCCTGGTGTTAACTCATCCTCTGGACCGGGAGTCGGTATCACAGCACCGCTTGTTGCTGACGGCGACTGACGGTGGCAGGCCGGCGCTGACGGGCACGGTGCAGCTGTTGATCTCGGTGCTGGATGCGAACGACAACGCGCCGCAGTTCAACCAGTCGGTGTATAAAGTGCAGCTGGCAGAAGATGCCACTCCGGGAACTGTATTTCTGCAGCTAACAGCGACGGACAAAGACGAGGGGGTTAATGGGGAAATCTACTATGACTTTAGCGAGACCACTGCTGAGAAACTGAAGGAATTATTCGTAATTGATAGAATCTCAGGAGAACTGAGAACAGCGGGACAGCTGGACTTCGAGGATGTTCAGTCGTATGACCTGGAGATAGAGGCGGGAGATAAAGGGACGCCTCCGTTGTCGGGTCACTGCAGAGTGTTGCTGGAGGTTCTGGACGTGAACGACAACGCTCCCGAGGTGTGGGTGACGTCGCTGTCGGTGCCGGTGTCCGAGGACGCGGCGCTGGGGACGGTGGTGGCGCTGCTGAGCGTGTCGGACCGGGACTCGGGTCCGAACGGGCGGGTGCGCTGCTCGGTGCGTCCGGCGTCGCCGTTCGGGCTGGTGTCGACGTTCGCGGGCTCGTACTCGCTGGTGCTGCGGGAGGCGCTGGACCGGGAGCGGGTGTCGGAGTACGAGGTGGAGGTGCGGGCGGAGGACGGCGGGGCGCCGCCGCTGCGCGCCAGGCGCGGGCTGCGGGTGCCGGTGTCGGACGTGAACGACAACGCGCCGGCGTTCTCGCAGGCCGTGTACACGGTGCTGGCGCGGGAGAACAACGCGGCGGGCGCGGAGCTGGCGCGGCTGTGGGCGCGGGACCCGGACGAGGCGGGCAACGGGCGCGTGAGCTACTCGGTGGCGGAGGGCGGCGCGGGGATGGGCGCGGGCTCGGGCTCGGGCTGGCGTCCGGCGTCGAGCTACGTGTCGGTGGACGCGGAGAGCGGGCGCGTGCGGGCGCTGCGTCCGCTGGACTACGAGGAGCTGCAGGTGCTGCAGTTCGAGGTGCGGGCGGTGGACGCGGGGGAGCCGCCGCTGTGCGGCAACGCCACGGTGCAGCTGTTCGTGGTGGACGAGAACGACAACGCGCCGGCGCTGCTGCCTCCTGCGGGCGGCGGGCCGGGGCCCTGGGCTGCGGCCGAGGCGGCGGAGCCGGGGTCGCTGCCGTCGGGCTCGTCGGGTTCGTCGGGTTCTCTCGGTTCTCCGGGCTCGTGGTCGCTGTGGGCGCGGGCGTCGTGGGGTGCTCCGGCGGGGCAGGTGGTGGCGAAGATCCGCGCGGTGGACGCGGACTCGGGCTACAACGCGTGGCTGCGCTACGAGCTGCGCGAGCCGCGGGGCGACGGCCCGTTCCGCGTGGGGCTGTACAGCGGCGAGGTGAGCACGGCGCGGGCGCTGGAGGAGGCGGACGGCCCGCGGCAGAGGCTGCTGATCGTGGTGCGGGACCACGGGGAGCCGCCGCGCTCGGCCACGGCCACGCTGAGCGTGTCGCTGGTGGAGGGCGCCGAGGCGGCGGTGTCGGCGGTGGGGACGGGGGCGGTGTCGGCGGGGGCGGGGCCGCGTCCGGCGGAGGGCGGCCCGGCGGGGGCGGCGGCGGCGGCGGCGGCGACGAACGTGTGGCTGGTGGTGGCCATCTGCGCGGTGTCGAGCCTGTTGGTGCTGGCGGTGGTGCTGTACGGGGCCGGGCGCTGGGCGCCGCGGGCGGCCGTGCTGTCGGGGCCCGGGCCGGCGACGCTGGTGTGCGCCAGCGAGGTGGGCAGCTGGTCGTACTCGCAGCGCCAGAGCCGGAGCCTGTGCGTGGCCACGGACGGCGCGGGCAAGAGCGACCTGATGGTCTTCAGCCCCAACTGCCCGCCGCCGCCCGGCCCCGCGCCTGAGAACGGTTCTCTCGGGAAGGGCCCCTCGCTGTCTCCATATTCGTCAGGCACGGTGAGTTTTTTGCGTCTTCTTACCGCTCTTTTATTTTTTTTCTGTTCATGGAAGCGTTTTATTTTGGTCGGACTTCTTGAAGTCATTGCACTTAAGTCGTCTGCATTTCTCATTTTGTTATTTATTGTTTGATTTTTTTCATATAAATGTAGTGTTCATACGTTCTGTTGCTCGTTATTGTTTTTGCTGAACGAGGAGTTCACTGAGCTGTTGGTTTCTCTAACGGTTGGAAGCTGAACTGCAAGGACTGACAAATAGGGGGTGTGATTTGAAGAAGTAAAATTCACGGCTGCGCTGTGATGTATCATGGTCTTCCTCCGGATGCTCGCTGAATAGTAGGGTGAACGAGACAACGATAGTTATCGATAGTGGGGAGACCTGTTGGAGGGGCGTGTTTCCTGCTGTGCCTTGGACCCCACGCCTGGTTGGGTTCCCTAAGCCTTGTAACCTTCTGTGCCATCCACCTCTGAATCACGCTATGTAATGTAACGTCAAAAGTTGCTACGTATCAAGAGGGGAAGGGGAAAGAAGCATTTTTTCATATTGTATTTAATAATCTGATGATTTTGAAATGCAAACTACTCTTTTTTTTTTTTTCTCCCGTGCATCTGAAAAAGCTGTTCATACAGATTCATCTGTAGAGTAGGTTTTAATAGTCCTTCATTTCCTCATTTGGAGAGTGTTTGTTTATTTACTGGGTGGTTTGACTATTGTTGCTAAATGAGCTCATTTTGGGTACTGTATGGGAGATTGGTAATCACAGCCTGAACCTCTGATTAATCAGCTGAGGCAAGTGTGGGGTCAGCTGCGGGAGCACAGGTGAGAGTAATGGAGCTGTGCTCCCGGGAGGGCTGGAGCTCGACTCCACCTCCTCTGAGACCTCATTTAAGGGCTGACCCTCACTGAAGCAGCATCTCTTGGAGATCGCTCTTCAGTGAAGACTGCCCGAACTTCGTCAGTGAAGGCATCACCACTGGTGAGTTTCTTTCTTGCTTATAACCTCTGTACACTTACTACCGTCTTTGCTACCATCTGTATATTTACCACCTATACAGATACGCACTGGCGGCCTTGGTCGACTCTTTTCTCTATTCTGTCCAGCTGCAGAACGTTCTCTGTGATAAAGTGTCAGGGTCATGCTTCAAGTTACGTGGTTGTTAGAAAATGGATGTGCCTTTTGCGGAAAAACACAAAGATCTCTTCACGCTGCTTTCATTCTCGTTTTGGTGTGAAAACAGCGTCTGTCGGGTTGTCGAGTTAGTCAGAACAACGAGTACCTTTCTCACTGCATTCCGTTCGCTGGAGGTGTAGATGTGGCTAATTCTCTTCGCGTTGTTCTTCGAAGCCGATTTTCTGGCTTCCTTCTAGAAGTGATTTACACGGCAGTTGTGGTCTGAAAAAGGAAGCTCTCCGATGGCTGGTGATGTGTCAGGGATGCTGCTTCTGGGGCTACAGAAATGCGGTAAAGAAAGCTGAGAACGTCATGGCTGGGGGGGTTCTTTGATTGCTTCTAATGAGCTGAGACGGACATTTCCCGCTGAACTGAAACAATAAAATCCTTATTCGGTTTCCTTCCTGCATCTGTTTTAGATCCCTTAGTAAAAGCGTCCTGTTCTTTATGCAAATGAGACGGGGATTGTGTTTGTACGCCTCTTATCTCAGCCCGCAGCTGATCCGTATCAATACTGCGGGTAATTACCTCTTGATTAGGCAGGAGCTGCCCTCATTTGTGAGCAAGGCTTCTTCCAGAGCTGCAGGTCTGTCATTTTCTTCTCTTAATTCACAAGGATGTGATACGAAGCAGGAAAAGCAAACCGTCATCTCCTAGAGGAGATTTTCTGCTTTAAGTTTATTAGATCAATGGTGTAGAAGTGAACGTATCAAGTAGCTCATTTCCCTTTGCTGTATGAAGGGAGATGAGTCTTTCCTTGCCAAACGCTTTGGGACGGGGTGGGCTTTCCCTTCCGTGTTGTTTCTCTCGGTAACTGACTGCAATCACGAATCGCAAACCTGAATGTGATTTTGCCGTAGTCGTACAGCGGCAGGAAAGAACGCGATAGTTCGTTTAGAAATATACAGCAATCAGAACCAAACCACGTGGAGGCTTTTATTTCCCATGGGAAGGAGTCAGCAGAACATGCGAGAATACCCAGCAATAAACGCTGGCAGCTTGGCAAGCTCAGGCTGCTGGAAAGTGGCGCTGACGAATAGCGGCGCTCTGAGGCGTAGGAAGCAGCTAAAGCAGAGCTTGGAGCCGGGGGCTTGGCGACCCAGCCCGGCTGTGGGAGCTCGGAGCTGTTCGGCTGCACGCGGGGCAGAACCACGCCGCTCTCTTGTCCTCCTCTGGACGCGGTGGTCGCTGGCTGCTGTAACCGAAGCAGCTTCTGCCCTCCTGTAGATGGCAGCTGTCTCCTGCGATGTAGCGTCGTGTCTTTGTTTCTGTAGCTTGATGGGGACAACGAGGATGTGGGAAATCAGAGTTTTCGCAGTTTGCTGAAATCCGACGTCCTCTCCGCAGGAGATTATTTTCCACGGCTTATTTTAGCACTTTCCGCTCCCGCCGTGCCCACGGAGCAGTTGTGAGCTCCCGTGGCTTCCCTAAGGTTGGCTCACGTGTCGCCGAAGCTCTGCGGCGACAAAAGCAGACCAGGGCAGCTGGGCGGGGGGAGGCGGCAGTTCGGGTTCGGTTCTTAGAAGCACCCGGCTTCAGGCTCCGGTCTGTGTGAGCTGTGCTCACACTCCAGAGGGGCCCGCGGGCACCCCCGGTATTTCCTTACGTATCGAGTAGGATGGGACGTGTTTGTACGCTGTAGAAATCCCCCGAAGGCATCGCTCTGCATCTGCACGATCTTGGGTGCATTGCAGTTGTCGTTGACGTAGATGATGCTGTTCCAACACGCGTCGAACAACGAGTGCGGTTATCCCCGAGATAACCCAGTTTAAGTACTCACCTTTATTTTTTGTCCTTGCTCGCTTAACGGTTTCTTCTGGCCGCTACCATAATCATAAGTCCAACGAGCACGTCTGGACTAATGACGTCTTCTGGCTGGGAAATAAGGGTGATTGGCTGAATATACAAGACGGGGCGGGACGAAGAGAACAGAAGGCAATCTCGGCGCTGTGGGGCGTGGTAAATGCAGCGCTGCGGCCGCCAGCAGGGAGAGGGAACGCGAAGGGGACGGGAGGTGATGGAGGGGATGTGGCTTCGGGTGGCAGAAAGTGGCATTTGGGGGAGATTTAGATCGCTCAGCAGTCGAGGGAAGGTAACAGATCTGTTTCGAGGTCATAGAATGTGATGGGTTATAGAAGGGACTCACAAGGATCACAGAGTCCAGCTCCTGGCTCCTCTCAGGACTGTCCCAAAACCAGACCCTATATCTGAAACAGCTGTCCAAAGACTTCTTGAGCTCCTGTAGTTTGGATACAGATACTACTGCCCTGAGGAGCCCGTTCCAGTGAGACATGCCTTTAAATAAACCTTCCAAATGAATCAGTGAAAGAACTTGTCTGCTAAAGGAAAACCCATGTGAAAAAGTTTACATTTAATCTATTGGTGATATCTTATTCAGTCTTGATTGAACAGTTTTCATGATGTTCATTATCAGTGTTCCTCTTTTTTATAGTAAATCTCTATGATCAGTTAGATTTTGCTATTGGAGATGCTTATGACTTTGTTTCAAAGTTTCAACCTGGGCGGCTGTCTGCTATTTGTTATTCATGATGCTCTGGTCTTCAGTTAAGCAATTAGGTCTTCTCTCGGGTGTCTTAATATTGAAGGCTTTTGAAGAGGAAGTACAATAAATATTTATTTCATCATAAGCTACCCAGAGCTATAGGACAGGCATCACTGACTCTTTACAGGGTGAGTACCTTTACATCTCAATTTGGGCTTTTCCATTAGTTGAAGGCAAACGTGAGATCAAGGATGAGAGGTTTAAAGTAATAGTTGATGTTTCCACGTTCTTTGTAAATACTAAGACTGATGCGCAAATACCAAAGTAGGGCAAGACTGGGAAGGAGACCCTTGAGATAAGAGATCATGAAAATCTTGTTAGGAGGGAGGGTAGTAAAACCAGCACCTACACCAGGCTGTAGGTTGAAATGTTTGTTGTTGAGCAAATCTGCCTGGCTCTTGGGGACATCACTGTCCACAGCACAGGAGAATAGCCCAGGTGCCAGAATATTAAACAGGGATGAAAGGTCTTAAAAAGCAGTAAGAAGGAAGGCAAATTTGAGGCAAGTCTCCTAAAAGCATTAAGGTCAGGCTTTAGGCAGCTCTACAATAGACAAGAGATGTAGCAGAAAACCAAAGAAATTTATCTTTAATGGTAAATGTGTAGCAAAGAAGTGAATTAAAGCCAAAATCAGTGTAGGCTGCCAAATACTTCCAACAGGTGAGTGTATCTTGGAAAGAGGCAAATGTATAATTACTTTGACTGGATTTAGCCTTTCTTCATTAACCAGTTCATTCTAACACTGCAGGTGTTTCAGGCAGCAGCATGCATAACTACAGCTGGTTATTAGAATCTTAGTGTCTGTGGCTTTTTTAATGTCCTGTTGAGTGGGTTTACCTGTTCAATGAAAGCTCTTAAACTCAAAATTCTTGGGTTTCTTCATCACCAACTCAGTCACAGATTGGTGAGTGCAGGCCATGTTTTACCTGTGTGTGCCCAGGGACACCAACAGACATTTTTAGGGTGACTGGGTGGGAATGAGGTATTTCTTCTGTTACCAATCGAGCAAAAAACAAGCTCCAAGGTAAACTGGGTGTTGTATATATTTACATTATATGCAATGGTCCCCTAGCCACGTTTATGTGGTGTGTGAATTAAGGTGTGTGCACACTGATGTTGCAATACCTGCAGTCAGCCCCCTGCAGCTGTAAC
Organism: Coturnix japonica; assembly: GCF_054131305.1. Lineage (NCBI taxonomy): Eukaryota > Metazoa > Chordata > Aves > Galliformes > Phasianidae > Coturnix > Coturnix japonica. The sequence continues at coordinate 13,970,011 of NC_140680.1, read as the reverse complement.
AGGTACATCAATGCAGTAGAAGGAGAATGCAACGTTCAGACACTCCCAGGAGCACCTGGAGTTAGAAAGTCATAATAACAGCAAATACGCGTGCTGGGGCCGACCAGGGCTTGCTCTGGTGCAGACAGGATAGAAACGTCTCTGGGAGGTTTTGCTGAGCTGTGAGCTTACAAAGAAATCTATCGATTTTATTTTTTTTCCCCCTTTAATTTATATCCATCTTCTGGCTCTGCTCCCAGTTTTTTAAAGGCCCAGATACTTCCTATCATAGAAATGCTCTTTACTTGGCTGGCATTTCTCAACGGTATAAAGAAGCAGTGCATGCCTGCATGTAGGCAGGGTTAAGTTCTCTTCTTGTTGTGGGTTTACAGTCTCTTGCCTTTGATCGATCGGATCTTGTGATGTTAATAAGCTCTCAGAGAAGGAAGCTGGAATCCGAGGAGACCAGAGGGGATTGTCAGGGTAGAAGCCAGGGGGTAAATTGCTGCTGAAGGTCACTTGAGGAAAGGTTTTCCAGGAGGTATTTTGCAAGGCATTCTGCCCTTTCTCAGCTGCTTAGTGGGCTGGGGGAGCAGACAGCTTTGATTTTCACACATGGGCGGTTATCTCTGCGTGATATCAGTTTGTCTCTCCGCACAGTTCCTAAGCATGTCCTAAATGTAAAGACCGGCGCTAGAAAGCTTTTGCTTCTGTGCGAGCAATTCTCCCGCTGCAACCTCCCGGTCCTACCTACCTGAGCCGTCCCATCCTGCTCTGGAGGTTGGCTGGGAGCTCGCCTGTGGCTGCGAGTGATCAGGCTGGGACTGTCATCGGAGAGACCCACCTTTCCCTCCTGTAATCCGAGTTCATTTACTCTGTGCGGAAAAGTAAGCAGGAAATAGGCTTGTTTTCTTTTTCCGTCTCCCTTTTTAGTTTAACAAGGGTAGAATCTGCTGCCTCCTTTAATCGTGCTCTTAAAACCCCTCTGGGAGATGTTGTTCTCAGCCGGAGCGTGCTGGGACTGTGCTAACCCATGTTTAGCCGATGCCTGTCACTTCTTATATGCGTTTTCCTTCCAGCCCGTACTCTGACAGCGGCGGGCGCATCGTCTGGCTGGAGCAGAAAGGGGGGAGGGAGCGGGGGCTTCGCTGCGTCTGTCTCTCACGGAAACTCAGCCATGCCTTTAAGTCGGGGAGCGGGAGCCTCCTCCCAGCAACGGGTCTCTGTAGGGAGGGGGAAAAAAAAGAGAGAGGGAGAAAAGGCAAAAAGAGAGGGGTGAGGGGAGTAGGGGAAAAAAAGAGAGGAAGAGGAGGAAAAAAAAAAGAGAAAGGGGCGGCAGAGGGGCAGCGGCGGGGGGCTCGCAGCCCCCACCCCCGGCACGCAGGTGACACCGCGGCCTCTGGGTGGCGCCGCCGCCGCGGGCCGCCGCCGTGTGCCCGGTAAGAGCCGCGCGGGGCCGCGGAGCCCGGCACAGAGAGCAGCGGGGGCAGCGCGGCGGAGCGCAGCGCAGCGGCCGCCTCTCTCCGCGCACAGCGGCGGCGGAGCTGCGCGGGACCGGGGCGCCTCCAGCTCCCGGAACGAACTTCTCCTCTCCTCGCACGCCGGTGCGCCCCGCTGCCCGCTCGCTGGGAACTTGGGCTGGTCGGTGAAATATTGGATTATGTTCCTGCCGAGCCGGGCTGCGGGGAGCTGAGCAGGGGAGGAAGAATGCGGGTCTATTGGATGGTCTTCTGCCTTATCTGCTGCACCGCGAAGGGACAAGTGGTTTATTCCATTGCTGAGGGAACAGAGCGCGGAGTGTTCGTCGGAAACGTAGCAAAGGATTTAGGAATAAACGCAGCTGCGCTTTCAGCCCGGAAATTTCGCATGATCACCGGTTCAAGTAAGCAATATTTTAATATAAACGCAAGCACGGGGGTTTTATCTGTTAACGAGCCAATAGACAGAGAGCAGCTTTGTGAACTAAAATCTACGTGTCTTCTGAATTATGAACTTGTACTAGAAAACCCTCTAGAGCTTTATAGGATGGAATTTAAAGTTCTGGATATAAATGACAACTCCCCTAGCTTTCCTTTAAGTGAATATCATGTAAGTGTGCCTGAGTTCCTGTCACCTGGAGCACGGTTTGCACTCCCTAATGCCCAAGATCTCGATGAAGGTACTAACGGCGTCCAGAATTATAGTCTAAACCCCGATGAACATTTCCATTTGGAAATGCAGACGCGTGGGGATGGGAGTGTGTATCCTGAATTGGTGCTGAAGAAAGCCTTAGACCGGGAACAGCAAGCCACTCACAGACTTGTTCTTACAGCCAAAGATGGTGGAGATCCTGCAAGGTCTGGTGATGTCCCTGTCATTGTGACTGTTCTGGATACCAATGACAATGCACCAGAATTTGAGCAATCAGTCTATAGGGCAAGTGTGTTGGAAAACTCCCCCAGTGGCACATTGGTAGTGCAAGTGCATGCCACGGACTTGGATGAAGGTCCCAATGGAGAGGTCACGTATTCGTTTAGCAATGCTACAGCTGCTGACCTACAGCAAATGTTCTTAATTCACCCGCACACCGGGGAGGTGACAGTCAGTGGCAATTTAGCAGTTCAGAGACCTCTTCTCGAGATGCTTATTGAAGCAAGGGATAAAGGGGCATTTGCCTTGTCAAGCACAGCTAAGCTGCTGGTGGAGATCACTGATGTGAACAATCATGGCCCAGAGATAACGATTGCATCCCTTTCCAATCCCATCCCTGAGGATGCTGTTCCTGGCACAGTGATAGCTCTGCTGAGTATTGTGGATAAGGACCCTGGGGAGAATGGGAAAGTAACCTGCCAGATCCCTGATAACCTTCCCTTCCAGTTAAAACCTTCCCTGGAGAACTACTACAGCCTGGTCACCAGCGGGCTCCTGGACCGAGAGCTGATCAGTGGGTACAACATCACCATTACTGCCACAGACTTGGGATCTCCTCCCATCACCACTCAGCAGACACTTTGGGTGCAGATTTCTGATGTGAATGACAACCCCCCTGTCTTTGCGGCTGACACATTTGATGTGTTTGTGGAGGAGAACAATCCACTTGGTGCTTTTCTCTACCAGGTCTCAGCCTCTGACCTTGATATAGGGGAGAACGGGCAGATCTCTTACATACTCAGGAATTCAACAGTTGCAGGCAGTGCCCTGACCAGCTTTTTGTCGGTGAGTTTGGCCAATGGGAGCATCTATGCAAAACGTGCCTTTGACTTTGAGCAGCTTAAAAGCTTCCATTTCCAAGTGGAAGCCAAGGACAATGGGTCACCAGCCCTGAGTGCTGCCATGACCGTGAATGTTTACATCTCAGACCAGAATGACAATGCCCCAGCCATCCTGTACCCCATTGGCCAGAATGGCTCAGTAGCAGTGGAAGTTGTGCCCCGCCTGGCTGACGAGGACTACCTTGTGACCAAAGTGGTGGCAGATGATGAAGACAATGCAGAGAATGCCTGGCTCTCCTATCACCTCGCTCAATCTTCTGACTCCACGCTGTTCCGCTTGGCACCACACTCGGGTGAGCTACGCACCACCCGCTCCTTGCGCTCCACTGACCTCCTTAAGCACAAGGTGGTGGTGGTGGTGCGGGACCATGGTGAGCCGCCGCTCTCCTCCACGGTGACTGTGGGCATCCTGCTGGCTGACACTCTGCCCCAGGCTCTGCCTGACTTCGATGATAATGGGGAGCCACCGCCGCTGCTCAATGCTACAAACATCTACTTGATTGTTTCTCTTGCTTGCGTCTCCTTCATCTTTACGGTGTTCCTCATCTTTCTTGCCATTGCACGGCTCTGCCATTGCTGGGCTTGTCACCACCAGGGCTGCTGCAGCAGCATCTGTTGCTGCTCAGCTGATGAGTATGAAAAGTATCGATACAGTGTGCACATGCTTCCCGGCTCCCACCTCCCACCAGACATGCTGGAGGTCACTGGTATGGGTAAACTGACTCATACTTACTTGTACAGGGCATCTGTAGGCCTTGGGCTCGAGAACGGCAACATCCCAAATGGGGATGCTGGGAATGTTCCCAGTGGCTCAAGGTTACAAGTGCCAGGACCCTGCATCCAAGTGCAGCAGATCCAAAGTGACCGTTTGAGTGCTGTCCTCATGGTAAGTACTTCTTCCTTTCACTTGTTTTCTCTCAGTCATGTGGCCACAAAGACTATGATGGAATAGCAGGAATTCCATGTTGAGAATCTCTTGAGAAGATGTGATTTACAGCACTCATCTCTCTTTCCAAGCAATCAACGTTTCTGTTTGTTTGCTTTGTGAAACTAAAACAGTTCCCTTCTGATCCTCTGACCAAGCTGGTTTCTTCTCATTCCCGTGGTGGGTGACTGTGGAAGAAAATATCTCATTGTCATTACAGTAGAGAGTTACAATGTGGGGCATGTTTATAGATCGTATTTGTTGGGTGTTACCATGGCATTTGTTCAAGATTCAGTTTTCTTATATACAAAGTAACATTAGTTGTGTTTTTAATAGGTGTTTTGCATCTTATATCTATTTTTTGAAGTTTTGAGGTGTTTTGTCTGTACACTATTCAACTTTCCCCACTATGTGTAGCAGACAACTAATGTGTGGATCCAGCAGTTTGGGGCCATAAAGGTATTATTGTTATTGTGAGCTAGATGAGTTGTCTAGAAAGGCTCAGTCATTTGATTTGTTTTTTTACTGTAAGATTTAGTACTGTAATTAAAGAGTGTTCTTCCCTAGTTATGTCAGCTTTGGATGCGTTGGTTTAAGTAACTCAGTGAATCGTGGCCTTCAGGGTGCACTTTCTGAAACTCAACACACACCAGTATGTCTCAGATTCCAACTCTCCAGTTATGGATAGTCACATGGTTGATGGTCTCAGTGGTCTTTTATCAGGCATTGCAGTGACAGGACAAGGGGTAATGGTTTCAAACTAAGAAATTAGAAGCTTACATTAGATATAAGGAAGAAACTCTTTGCAATGAGGGCAGCAACGTCCTGGCACTGCTGCCCAGAGAGCTGTGGGTCCTCCATTCCTGGTGGTGCTCAAGGCCGGGCTGGATGTTCTTGGACTTGGAGCAGCCTGGTCTGGTGGGTGACAACCAACCCATAGCAGAGCTCTATGGAACTGTGTGGGCTTTAAGGTCCCTTCCCAACCATTCCATTATTCTACAATTCTACTTGTTTCTTTCAGAAATTCCAAGTTATGAAAGTCAGGAGTGGATAGAAGATATGGTTGTTGTACTTGGATTTCTGCACCTCCATTGGGATTGCCAAGTTACAGAATAAAGTAAAATGGAAGTATTTGAGAGGGATTCTTGGAAAGTAGTTTCTAATTATCTTGGTTATAAAAGAGAACTGTCGCTCAGTCTTGGAAACTGTTCCTTATTCCAAATACTTTTACTGGCTCTATGGTTTAACATTTTCACTCCTTTTATATTAAAATGAGAGGGCTAGTGTTTCTTTTCCAGCCTTCACCAATGGATATTTCAGTAAAAAATAATGTCTAAGTTTGTTCATTGAATTTTGTGTTTCCGTGCTTTCAGACAACCTCATTTGAAGTGTAATAAAAAGTAAGCATCAAATATTTAAAAGGAAGAGGGATTGTTATAAAGCAAAGCACTGGGAATGACTCCAAAATTATAAGCAGAAGTTAAATCCCCACTTGAAAGAGTATTCTCAGGATTATCATTTTTTAGTACTTGGAAGACCGAGAAATGTCTATATGTACTACAAGGTAGTGGAAGTTCCAGAAATTAAATGTGCTTTCTAAATTCAGGTTTATTTATTTATGGTTGGTACTCCTCTGATACTGAATTGAAGGGCTTGAATGCTTTTTACGTATATGGAAGTGTGAGACCATTTTGTGCTTTCACATCTTCTATTTAGGTTAGTGCTAAAAATAGAACTTTGGCCACAACTGTAGTACAGTAAACTGTAACTGTGCATCTTTCAGCCTCTTACTGTCTCTTTGTGCAGTGTAGCATATGTGACAGCCAAGTGAAAAGCATTTTATGTAGCAGTGCTGCATTGCTGTATTAGAGACAAAGGCATTAGTGGCTTTAGTGACTAAAGGAAGCATTAGTTCACTGGGGTCATTAGTTTTCGGGGTCATGATGTGGCCATGGATTGTTACAGTGTTTTTGTTTGCTTGTTTTGTCCATTATGTGCACAAAGGCCTGTAAGATGTTTGTGCATTGGGAGCACAGTGACCTCTCTGTGATTTTTTGCATTCAGTATTTAGGTTACATGGACAAAAACAGACACAAATGTAGCAGTGGAGAATATTTCCTGGTAAGCTGTAGTGAGGGTGGGATCATTTAATGCTATGTGGCATCCATTTCAAGCGACAAAAGTAGATGCACGTTCTGACAGTGGCATGCAATCTGGGCTGAGCCGCTGCAGGGGAATTCAGTAGATTTCCCTCCTTCTGACCATTGTACTCATCTTTCTCAAAGGATGCATCCTAAAAGTTCAACAAAAAGGACAGAGCACCCAAGAAAGGCTGCAGATGTTGCCTGGCTTGAAACTTTGCATGTCTGATGTCTGCCTTGCAGTACTATTTATAGAAGTAGTGGAGAGAGTGACAGAAGGAGAAGCTTGAAACAAAGGCCTTGAGGGGATGGGAAGAGTAATGTCACTGTACTTGGAGATGTTTAAAGGCAAAGGCAGTGATGGGGAAGCCTGAATGAACTGGACTGAAGGAGAGTGGATGTGAGTAGTACTTCTTGTATGAAAGCGTAAGACAAGAAAACACCATTTGGATTGAGGCCAGTCCTTCCCTATATGAGCCAGCATTTGATCTTAAGTCTTCATATTTAAAGATTTAAATTTTAATTGTAAAAATGCTCCTTTTATTTGCAAAATTCATTAGGTTGTGGCCAGTGTTGCAATTGGAAAGTTATTCTTCCAAGGCTTTGAAACCATCTTCTAACATCCTGTCAACACTTATTTGCTATTAACTTGTAGACATCTGTTCTCTTGCCAGCAATCTCATTTTAGCAAAAATAGTTACTTTCCCTTTTAAGGGCTGACTTTCTTCTTAATTTAGAAAGCAACCATATTTTTTTTCTTAGGCTTTATTTGTCTTTGCTAAACAGATAGACCTCTTTTAGTCTTTTTTCTAGGGTCATCTCTACACTTGTCTGCTTATGCTAACATCCCTTCTCTGCATCTGCTCTTCCTTTGTGGAAGCATGTTTCTTGCAAATTAGTTCCCCAGACTATGTATATTTCCATAGCACCTTCCACACAGTGACAGAAATATTTCCCTATCCAGGGCATAGAAAACACATTGCCTGGTACTTCTTGAGACAGAAGTTACCTCCTCCATAGGTGGACTATGTTTACTGATCTGTCAGGTAAATATTATCATAATACTTTGATGGTAAAGTGGATAGGGAAAGGTTGTCTCCCAAAATGGTGTTTCTTGTGCCTAACTTCATCAGTCTGAATGTTTGATGATTGAACATTATGAAGGCAAAGCCACCTGCTGACAGCAGCTCATCCTCTTCATCTGAGTCATCTCTTTTCACTTAGTATTAGGGCGTATAACCTGATTTCAGACTTTTCCTTTTGTATGATCCCAGGAATCTCTGTGTAAAAGAGATTAGAGTGACTGGAGAGAGTCCAGAGAAAAGCCACTAGGGTTGGGACTGGAACATCTCTTCTATGAGGAAAGACTGAGGGTGAGGACTCTTGTGGCCTGGAGAAGAAAAGGCTCAGAGGAGAGATCTCATATATGGAAAGTATCAGAAGAGAGGGTGTAAGAAGAATTGAGCCAGGCTCTTTTCAGTGCTGCCTTGTGCCAAGACAAGAGACAGTGGGCACAAAGGGAAACACAGGAGGTTCCCTTTGAGCATCAGGAAGCACTGTCTAAAGTATTTTTGGTTTGTTTTTGAGTTGGGCACTCATGAAAAATCTGAAGATAATTCAGCTCTAAAATATTGCTTGGGAGGAAATCAAGTGTAAAAGAAAATAATTTCCTCCCTTCCAATCAGAGAGGGGATTATTGCCATCTTCTTTAGCTTTTAAGAGCTGATGAAGTAAAATCACCCTTGTAAATGACTTGTCTAATCTGAGTTGTCAGTTGGAATGGTTTCAGAGGATTTGGGGTTGTTGGTTTTGAACTGCTATTTGCACTTTCATCTTTGTTTGTTTAAATTGTATTATATATTTGTCAAAGGACTAAGATTAGCAGGTTCTTGTCTTCTCTTTTACAACATCCTGCTTCTCTACAAGGCATTCAATCTCTTTAATGCATCTCACCTTATTTGAAAAGCTACAAGAAAAAATAACTGGAGCTAATGCAGGACATGGAAAGATGCCAACTTGATCAGAGTCAGAGTGTGGGTGTAGAACAGAGATATGTACTGAGGAATACTATATGAGTTCTTTGTCTGGTGAAGCTTTTTACTATTGAAATTATGTATTTCAGGAAAGAGCCTTTATTCATTCAGGCTGCTCAAAGCAGAACCAGATTATTTAGGGTGAAATTGAACTGAACTTTGTGACCCTGGAGCTGTAAGCCCCCACTGTACCAATGGATAGTTGAGATCCAAGAGTCTCTTCTGTTTTGTTTTTGTTGTCATCTAGGAAATGAGGCCAGTGTTTTTTAATGTAGGCAATACAGGTTCTTGTAAAACTTAGGAAACAGCTGAAGTTGGAGTTCAACTTAATTAAAGAAATACATACAAAATGATTTCATCTTATATCTGTGATTCTATGGTTTTAAGGGCTGTTACTGATATTCTTCTCATGTTAGGGAAGGGTGTTGCTCAGTTGATTAATGAGAGCACTTTTGGACTTGAAGGACTTGAGTCATGGTTGCCATCTCATAAAAATACAAAGCACTGATAAAGGCAAAGACATTAGATTCCAAAAAAAAAGTTTACCTGTCTTCATTCCCTTTGAAATGATCCTGTAGAACAAATGTTAAGACAGAGCGTACGGAGCAGAAAAAGTTAAAATAGCTTTATATTTTTATATACTTCTAATGTGTATTAAATAGATTGAATATAAATAAATGGCAGTCTGGCAGTGAGGGATTTTGGAGTGCATTCTGGAAAATCTCCATACCTTGTAGCTATTTAAAATGCATTAAATACCAAACAAGTGCATATTGCAGTATCTCACAATACATTTTGCCTCTCTATACCAAGGGCTTCCAGCCATCTTTACAGCAGCAGCAGAAGTGTGCAATCTGTCAGCTGTGATGCTGTACAATTAGACTGTTCTAAGTGTATGTTTGGCTGCTGCTAATGCACTAGTCTGGTTTGCTGGGATGATTTTATGTAAAAGTGTTCTGTCTGAAAGACACACTTTTATAAATAGTCTCCTGTCTCTCAATGTAATGCATTTGTAATGTAATATTAATTCCTCTAAAAGGAATGTTTTCTGAAATACCTTCACAGAGAGAGTCTGGGCAGTAGTAATTATCGTATATGACAGCACCTTGCGTTCAAGCTGAATTTGCTTCTAGTCCCACACCTATATTGCTTATATGGAGGATATTTTGCTCGGGCCAAAGTATCACGTGTCATCTGTGACCTCTGTCAGATGGAAGGAGATTCAGAAATGTGAGAATGTGAGCATCTAATTACTTTTTATTAATATTAACTAAAATAATTTAAATGGTTAACTTGGATTTATGAACTTCTGTGTTTACATCTGTCTCCATTAGTGAATGAATGAAAACCTTTCAGGCTTTCAGGCTGTGCTCATACCACTGCTTACTATGAAAGCGGTTTGGTGCTATTCATTATAAAACGCTCTGGCCTCTTAGAGTGGTGATATGTCCAAACCAAGTGTTGCCTGTTAAAGTTTTACTGAGCAGTTTGGTCATTCCTCAGACTGAGGGTGGTGAAGGATTTTCATTTTGCCTGCAATAAAAATGTGGCTAACCTTAGAAGGTTTGAAAGTGTGTATTTTTGAGTTTAAAAGACTTGATGTTTGTTGTAAAGTAGTCTCTGACATGTTAAATAGCTGTTGAAGTCTACTCAAGTTGGCTGAGTTATAAGCTTTTGAGAAATTCTTGTTCTCTGAACTTGGTAGACTCTTGGAAGAGCTGGAAAGGTCTTTCCTTCAAGTCCTGCCAACACAGAGCTCGGTTTCAGCCAAGAGCTGGCATGATCTTCCCATAATAGCAGTTGTATGATGGTGGCCCAGATGAGAATGAAAGCTGAGAACAGGAGCATTGAGAGCAAAGGAAAAATAACAGCCGTGGCAGGACCAGGATGCAGGGAAACTGAGGATCCCTAATTTCAGTGCAGGAAGTGTCAAAATACATTGCATAGAAGCAGACCAAGTGATCCCATGACCATACCCTGATATCTTGAGTATCTTGAGATATGGAGACACCAGAGCCTCTCTGGACAAACTTTGCTGGTGCTTAGTTCCCTGCACAGTTAAGAATAAATAAATAAAAGTTTCCTTATTCATAGGCAGAATTTATCTTAGGAGGAAATTAGCTGAAAACTTCAGAGGCTTGTGAGTCCTATAGGTCAGTTACTGCATAGTGGACACAGCGGAACTGACTTTACAGTATCACTAAAAGCACATGGAAGGAGTACAAGGAACTTGTAATAAACTTGTAATAGAGAAACAAACATGTCAAAACTGTCAAAGTTCAGAATTAAGAGCTTAAACAAGTGATTTGATAATGTAACAGTATAGTGATTAAACAAATATCACAGTGGAACAAAGTAGGTGAACCATTTTGTAGCTCTGAAACACAATAGCTAATTCCTTTTGATATTGTTACCTAGAGTGAAGGTGATTTGTTTCCATTAAGGCAGAAAACTAAAGAAGTTTTTGTATTGCAACAGTACGAAACCCAGAAAATAACCCACCAGTAGGTGGCTGAGTCCTTAGTATGAGTGGTTTTATGTTCTTGAACGAAGGACTGCAAAGGAGCTGAAAGTCTTTTAATGAGAATGCAGTGTCAAGATTACTCTGTGTTTATTCAGCAAGAAGATAACTGTGGTGTCAAGTTTTCAGGACAAAGTACCTTAAGAATAGGAACAATGACAAGGCTGTGCCTCCTTATTTTTCTAAACCTTTCTTTGGCTTTTCCTGTATTTGACACCATAGTGACATTGTTTGCTGTTGTAAGAATAAGTAGACACAACATAGGGCTTCCATCATTATATATATGTATATATTTCCATTATTTAGCATAGTTATGCAAAATACATAAGGCAAATTTGCATTAATATTCTAGAACTAGATAGTTCTAAGCACCAGATATAGCCGAACTTTGGCAATATTATTTTATTAGGTAAACCATTTTGAACTATTCAGTAAAGACCCTTGTGCTCAAGGAAGGAAATATTGAGCTCTTCCTAAAGCCAAAATGTGAGTAGTTTGGTGGCAGTGACATTATAAGAATCCTGATAAGAAGATGAAAAACAGATATGCTTTGTGTACTTAAAAGACAGTTTTCTCCCTCCAGCACTCATTACAAATAATAAATTATACATATGTATATGTAACTTCTTCCTTGAGAATATTCATCTGTCCTCTGCAGTATTGCTGTAAGCCTTTCAGTAGCCGCTTGAGCCCAGATATTGCTGACATTTAAAGAACCAATTAAGACACTTGCCAAAAATCACGAAGTCCTCAATCTAACAGTGAATAGAACTCAGTTCTTATGAATTTATGCTCCGTCAGCTGTTTCCATTATTGTCTTAGAATCATAGAGTAGAATCATAGAATATTTTTATTTGGAAGGGACACATGAAGGTCATCTGGTCCCCAGCTATTAACAGAGACACACACACATAGATGAGGCTGCTCAGAGCCCATCCAGCCTGACCTTGAGTGTGTCCAGGGATGGGGCACCACCTCTCTGGGCACCCTGTGCTTGTGCTTCACCACCTTTATTGTGAAAAGCTTTATTTCCAATCTAAATCTTTCCTCTTTTAGTTTCAAACCATTTCCCTTTGTCCTTTTACAACAGAACCTGCTAAGTTCTTACAGCCTCCCTGTCGTCCCCCATCTTGTACTACAGTGGCAGTTGCCATGATCTGGGTATTAGACCTTGCACTTGGACATATTGAAACTCCTGGGGACTTGGACCCCTCTGAATGGCATCCTGTCTATTTGGTGTGTTGACTGCACCACAGAGCTTGCTTTTGTCTTGCTTTATTTTCGAAACCCCCAACTCAGTTCCAGGGAATTTTATCCTCTTGGTCTTGCATAAGAGATACTGCTTTTCATTCCTGGCTCTGGGCTTCTTATCAACTGTCCTGCATTTACTTGCATCTTCTCTTTCCTTTGCATTTCCCTCTAAGGTCTCAATCTCTATTTGCTGTGTCAGAGGTGAGCTTCTTGCAACAGTGAATCTGAACAGAGCTATCTCAGCATTTCTGAAGCTTGCTATAGGCCCTGATTTGGGCAGCTGTGGTCAGCAACTTTCTGACATCTTCTTAATAACTTCATTGCTGTTTCACCTAGACCTGTCAGCCCATACAACATTGTGCTGTCAAGTTCTTGGCTAATTTAGTTTGTGATATTACAGTTCTTGTATTTTCTATGGTCCATTCACCACTGCATCCAGCATAAAGTGTAATAAATAAGGGCAAGTAAAATCAGAAGGAATACAGAAAGGGAAAGCTCAGATTCATTACAGGTAATGAACTCAGACTCTTGATACAGCCTTTGTAAGAAATGATAAAGCAAAACTGTTGCTGAGTTTTTGCACAGGATTATTGGCAGATGATCTTTTGGCATGTTATCAGATGCTGCTTGTAAGTGCCCAGTTAGAATCCAATTGTTCTGTTTTGATAACCTTATTAAGGGCAAAATATGTAGAGGGGTGGAGTAGAGGGCACAAAATGGCTGGAACATAGAATGCAATTGAAGAAGGAGAAAAGAACCAACTTCTGCATGGCTATTCAGGGAGAAGGTGGGGGCAAGGAAAGCGTGAGATCTCAGGGTGCTCCAGGACACCAAAGAGAAACAAAAAATGTAAAGCAAAGTCATTGGCAGAGGGTGTAAGCCGGGCTCAGAAGCTGTTCCTGGTTCTGCTGAGTAAGAAAATCAATGGGTCTTGTCCTGAGGTAAGAGAACATGAGCAGAATCTGCAGTAAAAACATTGTGCTCATTGTGGATGTGGTTATACGTTAAAAATAGCCCAAGCACAACACAGTTTAGACAAATGTGCTGTTTTGGTTTATTTTTCCTAATAGGATTTGAAGTAAAATCTTCTAAGCTCAGAAATGCCTGCTGAGAATTTAGCAAACAAAAATGAAATATTTTCCTGCCCTACTTTCCCTGCTCAGCCATTTCTGGGCAGATGTGAAATACAGAAAGCTGAGGAACAGCAGCCATTGGATTACTGATCTCATAAAACTCCTCACAGAGTCAGAATGTTTTATAGGTCTGGTGCTGCAGTGTGCTTTTATGGCTCTCAGTTGCTGTGTTAAATAGCTCAAGGGTTTATATTTTCTGTTGATGTACTGAAGACCATAGCATGTCTATCAGAACTGCAAGCCAAGACCTGCAGCTCACTCACAAGGCTGATGGGATGAAGGGTTATTGGTTACTTGGCCATGTTGCTGGGCAGAGTCTTTCCTCTTAGTGCTAAAGTTGGGTAGACTTCTGTTATGGAGGCTTTCCCCCATCGTTTTATCACAGGGTGATGTTACGTCCTTCTCACTGTATGGAGAATTACCTTAAATGAGTGGCTCTTGTGTCATAGCAGGTATGCTGAATACTGCTTGTATACAGGTTGTGTTTGTTGTGGGGAGCTCTAGAAGCCATGAGCAACACTTTGGTTTTCCTTCAGTTGTTCATCCATTCTATAGCAAAGAAGTGACTGATATCTGGCTGGTTCTACCTGCTGCTGCTTGGAAGGAATATCAAAAACATGGCTCAGCTGTCCTGTGCAAGTGGTGATCTTGCTACTCAGTAGTTAGCAGAGTAGCTCTGCTAAGTGGGGGGGAGGTCTTATGGTAGGGCTTTTTTGTGTGTGTGCACTGCTTTGTGAATCTGAATTCAGTAAGATTAGCCAGATACAAGGCTCAATAAATTAGACGTCAGAAGTAAAGCTTAGGATACACTTTTATCTCTTGAATTTATTGTTTCTAATTTGATATACTTCAGCAGAATAATGGAATTCATGGAGATGCTATTAGGAAATGCAGCAAATCTGGAAAAGTCATTAGGTGAGCAGTAGGCCAAGAACTGAAAGTGCAATTGAAGGAGATGGAATTGACATTTGAAAAAGCAAAATCTGATCTAGCACAAGATGTACAGTTTATAGTTAGGACACTGACAGTCAATACTTCCAACATGCTCAAAGACAAACTTAGGTCATCATTAAGACAGTGTGAAAACCAACCAACCTGATTGCTAGCTTATTTTCAGATCCAAATAAGGATTTCAGGTTTTAGGTGATTAACTACTAAGAGACACTTAAGAATATGCAAGGGGCAGAAATAAATTTAATAGTTATAACTCACTCTATGTCTTTCAGCAGTGAACAAGAAGCATTTAGCTACTCATGTAGTCTTTTATAATGCAAACTTGAACTCTTTTGCTAATAAATGAAAAGCATTGACAGGCTCTGAAGAAAGTGCTGTCAGTCTTTTACCTCAGTGAATGTAGTGACTGACTGTTCCTCATATTACTCCTTGCCTGTATTTTTGATTCTCACTCTATTTTTACACCTAGATCTCAATTTCCATTGGTTCAGTGCTGCTGATTGGTGCTTAGCTTCCCACTTTATCTGAAATGTGGAGACAAAAATGAAGGGAAAAGGAGACATCAGCATCCCTTGTTTTTTGGAACAATGACAATTTCTCATATACCCAGAAGGACAAGCAAGAAAGTCTTAGGAAGCTGAGGAAGAAAAAAGAAGGGAAATCAACATAAAGAGAGGAAAATATTTTTTTGAAAGAGACAAGATTAGTTGTCACCAGTAACATGGAAAAAATATTCAAGGAGAATAGACATAGAAGGGGAGGATGGGTTTAAATACCACTATTTAAATATTTATAAATGCTAATAATGATAATGATCTGGAAGAAATTTGTTTATGAGGTAGAAGATGTCTTACAACCAGATCACTGAGCTGGAATGTAGTGCTGATGGTTTGAGATGAAAAATCATAGTGTGTATGGAAGACTGTCAAAGACAGGGGCAAAGACTGGAAAGAAACATAGTATAGGTAAAGAAAAGCACTCGGCAATTTACAGCGGTGGAAATTATTCTGTCCCCATCCTAGTTGTTAATGCCTTTTCATTTAGAATGGCACAGCATGTGACAGTTATTGTCAATAAGTTACTGGAAGGATTTATAGTTATCAGAAGAAATATTGCAGAGGACAAACAGGATGAGTCAGAGAGAGAACCATCCTTACATTTTAGACTACAGGTTAGAAATAATTAACAGTAGACCTTGAGAAGCAAAGAAATGCATTTTGCTTGAACATTTGTTATATGTATTTTGTCTGTGTTTTGCCTAAATTCAGGTTTACAACACAGATCCTTCTCTGTACCCAACTCACCACTTTTTCGTTACATGCAGTTTTCTGAAATAGCTTCAAGTACGTGACTGGAAAGAAATTGTGACCTAAATACAAGCAGGATTTTTTTTGGCTGGTTAGCAGCCTTGGTTCCCATAACAGCAATGTTTTAAATAGTCTGCCTTCAGATGTCTGTGATACTGAAAAAAGTAATCTCACCAGTTATTCAAACCAATGGGGAAAAATGGATTTAAGGGAGGATATGAAAGAACAGAATAAATCCAGCTGATCTATTTGGCACTGTACCCGTTTCAAACAAAGGGGAGGCAAGCTGCATGTAAAACGATCACTTGTCAGCTAAGAATGCAAGTGCAGAATATGACTGGAATGAAGGAACAAAGATCTACGTGGCTTCCCACAGGTTCAGGAAGGAGCTGCGTCACAACATTGAGTCACTGGATGTCATGTTTCAGGGATTTGCTTTACTGAAAGTGAAATTATTTGCAAAGTAGCAAAATATCTTTTCAGGTGTTGAAATTCCTTGCAGTTCCTCAGTTAACACAGTGTATGGTTGCGTGTTCCTATATTCTGATATCTCTTTACTTTTGCTTTGTGAGTGACTCAGAAATAGCCAGAGGAAGGAAGAACTCTTCAGTGAATTAAAGAGAACAGATAGGTTGCAGCTCAAGCAAATTTAGGTGATTCTAGTTATGTTGCTGTATGGAGTTGTTTCTGGTACAGGTGTGATTTGAAATAGGTGAACTTTAAGGCCTTCATTCAATAAGTACAGAGCTGTATTTGTTTATATTTGTATCACTCACAGGAGAAATATCTGTGCAGAAATATGTCTGAGGCATTGTGTTATGCTGCTACTAATTCTGGCACACCCATATATATTAAGATTTCAAGGAGGGAATGTGCTGACTTTCTGCAGTGAAATCACTTACGATATAACTTGTAGCTACTATCATGTAACTTAATTTCTTTTCTGAAGATCTTGGTAAAATCAGTGTAATCTTTTCTACCCCTGTATGTGTGCTCTCATCAGAGAACTGATACAATGTAATGTAACCGAGCGAAACAGTGTGGTGCAGTTT
Source organism: Coturnix japonica (assembly GCF_054131305.1). Lineage (NCBI taxonomy): Eukaryota > Metazoa > Chordata > Aves > Galliformes > Phasianidae > Coturnix > Coturnix japonica. The sequence continues at coordinate 13,953,464 of NC_140680.1, read as the reverse complement.
TTGTGTCATTGAAGCCCAACAGCTGTGGGTGTGCAGATACTGCAGGTAGGTTGTATCCAGTCACTTCAGGGGTTCAGAATTGCCTGCAAATGGATATTTGGCCTGGAATGTTCTATCAGATGCTTTTTTGCTGCAGGGACAGATTCTGATGCTCTTTCTTCTATGAACTGTTCAGAAGTCCAGGAGACATTTTTATTTAGTGATTTTTAAGGTATTTCAGAATTTGGAGTTCTATGAAATTTCAAGAAGTTTCTGGAAGCCAAAACTCCAGCTTTTGAAGCCCAAGTACAACCCAAATTGACATTTGGTTTCTGTGTTCCCTTTCTTTTTGTCTTTCTCTATACAAATCAGTATCACTACGGACTAAACCTGGAGGTGTTTTCTCTATGGGAGTTTTTTTCCTGAATTAAAACCCAGATTCTGCAGGACTGACTCAGCATTCCTGCTGCAGCTGGTGGGAACAGCTAAAATTGTTGTGGCCATTGATGAATTTTATGTAGATTCAAAATAACTCAGAGGGTGCTGGATTGGAATAGAAGAGGTTTTGGTGTATCATTTAAGAACTGTATGGGCAGCCTAAATGATGTAAAGCTAATATTTTCAGAAAGACTGTTACATTTGTACAGTGCTGGTGTGTATCAGCCAAGCTACTGTATTAATCTGTTATGATTATATTCATTCTGTAAGACTTCCAAAGTTCCAGAGGCCAGACAGTCACAGGACTCAACTTTTTTGAAATGAGGAGAAAAACCTTGTAGGAACTTGATGTTGTGATTTTGAGACACATATGAGGGGAATTTCTGGTTTTGTTGTGTGTGTGTTATCTCTGTTCAGTGTTACATTCTGCAGTGCTTTATGAAATGTAAGGTGTGCACATTGCTAGCTGTTCACAAAGGGGTAGGATCTCTGGAGGTGCTTAAGGAAAGGGAAGGTGTAGTACTGATGGATGTGGTTCAGTGGGTACTATTAGTGGTTGGCAGATGATTGGACTGGATGGTCTTAGAGGTCTTTTCCAACATTAATGATTCTATGGTTCTGTGTGATGAGTAAATCACTGGGGTCTCAGAGCAATGAGGAAGGGAAACTTGCCCACAGAAGTGGGTTTTGTCTCCCCACTGTCTCTGACCATGGGCATTATTGGTTTTTGAGAAAATCCTACCATTATACTCCTTAAATCAGGGCTTAAGGTGTTGCCTTTTAACCTGTATTTTGGTGTGATGCATGTTTCTTAAAGGACTTCAGACTTGTATGCTTGGGAGATATGGGGCAGAGGTGCTCCTTAGCCTGACTGGATGAGCCAGTATTGGATGGTCTGGAAAACTGTAGATGCATCTGTTCTGTTTCATGTGCTGACAGTGAGCTGTTTTGACTCACAGCCATGTAATCCACATGTTCTGCAGATTCAGAAATTACAAAATGGAAAAAACCAAACAAACCAACAAACAAAAAACAATGACACCAAAAAAGGAACTTTGGACTTTCATTCCCATCTGTCTGTCAGGGCATTTTGTTCTGAATCTTTGAACTTTGTGATCTTGAAGGTGGATAGTTAGCCAAAAAATTGAAGCTGTGTGTGTTTGGCTCCTGTTCAGGCCACTGGATAAAATGAGCAGATTTCCAGATATTGTGGGTACTGGGCTTTGTCATCTGCCCTTCTTGCTCTGCACAGACCTACATTTGTCCTACTTAAAAAGCTAGGTAGGGTGCTTCCACCATGATATCTGCAGACCCTGGAGTATTGGGCATGTTAGAATAAATTTGAAGGCAAATATTTGGACTAGAAAATTGGCCTTGAAAAGTAAATGAGCATGAGTGTTGAACATAAATAGGGTGATTCTACTTATGATATTGTGTCTTCTAATGTTCCTCTCTGATAATAGTGGCTGCTGTTAAAAGCTGATAGACTGGTAATCTCAACAGTGCTGAGTCACAGTTAGGGCAGTTGTTCTTCAGGGTTTGTTCATCAGGTATAAATTTAGTGAAATCCTTTGGGATTCACAGTGTAATCTTGTGCTCTGAAAAAACAATCTGCACTGGGGCAGGTGCCCAGACCCACAAAAGGGCAATGAAAAAGATTTTAGCTGAAAATTGAGGCCCACTGTTGCGTTTGATAGACCAGCCCCATCCAGGAAAGACTCATTAGTCATTCTGGAAGACCTGGTCAGTTAAACAAGAGGAATCCTGTGCTGAGTAATAGGTACAATATGCACCCCTGGAGGATTATGCCCAGTGGTTTGTCTCCATAAATACATCAGCATAGTGACTTGTGTGTTGTATGAATGGATACTTAAGTTTATTGCCTTAACGAAGTTTTGTGGCATCAGGGTAAAAACTTGCTGCAGCACCTTCTCCCCCCCCCCCCCCCCCCCTACTCCTGAGCTGGTTGAATTTCATCACTCCACTTTTTGTCTTCCAACACGAGGACAGAGGAAGATAGAACAGACTGGAAGACAGCTCGTACTGCCGTTCTTCATCTTTTCTCCAGTCACAGTCGTTCACCTTGAGCAAGTCTTTTGCACTGACGGGAAGCTGAAGCCCACCTTAAATGCTCACAACTAGTGGATATAACCTGCAGAATTCCTCCAGCCCAACAGCTGATGGGGCTGCAGCAGGGGCGAAAGGAGGGCGAGGGACCCTGCAGGGGCTGGGCAGAAGGACTGTGCTGCAGCGACTGTGAATCTCCGAGGGAGCAGAGGGGCAGGTCTTCGAGAAAGAGGTCGTCAAACCCACTGCAGCAGCACACAGGCGGCATCAGGCTTGGCTGGAGGCCCGTTTTTTTTCGGCGCCCTGCGCTGATTTAACTCTCTCAAGCGGATGCGTTTTAGCACTGCAGCAGCAGGTCCAGAAGTGCAGGCGGCTGGAGGCCCGCCCCGCGCCCCTGAAGATTCAGCAGCGAAACCGGGGCGGAGGCGAGGGGCGGCGCGGCTGGGCACGGCCGGACCGCTCCCCTCCCTCCCTCCTCGGCGGCGGAACCGGCAGCGCGGAGCCCGGAGCTCCGGGGGGCGGCAACACGTGGGTGAGGCCGGGGCCGGGGGGGGGGAGCGGGGCTCGGCCCGGCCGTGGGGGAGCGGCGGAGCGGCCGCTGTCCGACACCGCGGTGCTGAAGCGGAACCGGCCCCTCCCGCCGCGGAGCCGCTGTTCCTGTCCGCGGTGCTGAACCGCCGCCAGCCGCGGCTTAACGTCCTCCCCCGCCTCCGCCCGCGCGGCAGCTGGAGCAGGAGAAAGCGGATCCGGCGAGTCCCGGTCCCTCCTCCTTCCTCCTCCTCCGCCTTCTCCTCCTCTTCTTCCTCCCCGGAGCAGCCGGAGGGGGAGAGGTCGGAGCCGCCGCCTCGGGCAGCCGCCGAGCATGGGCCGAGCAGCCGGCGGCGGCCGGAGGCTGCTGCTCGCCGCTCGCATGAGGCGGCCGGGCGGCGGGGTGTGAGGCCGGGCCAGGGCCGGGAGAGGCGGCTCCGACGGCTTCCCACCCCCGGCTATGGCGGCGGCGGCGGCGGCTCGGTGGAGCCGCGGCGGGGCGGTGACGCTGGGCCTGCCGCTGCTGCTGCTGCTGGGGCTGAGCATCGGGCGGACGGCGGGCGGGCCGCTCCGCTATTCGGTGCGGGAGGAGCTGCCGCACGGCGCCTTCGTGGGTAACGTGGCGAGCGACCTGGGCGTGGATCCGCGGCGACTGGCGGAGCGGGGAGCGCGGCTCACGTCGGGCAGCGGCCGGCAGTACCTGGAGCTGGAGCTGGGCCGCGGGGCACTGCTGGTGCGGGAGCGTATGGACCGAGAGGTGCTGTGTGAGCTGAGCCCCACCTGCTTCCTCAGCCTGGAGCTGGTCATCGAGCAGCCCATCGAGGTGCACAATGTGGAGGTGGAGGTACTGGACATCAATGACAATGCGCCCCGCTTTCCCCGCCAGGATTACCGGCTGGAGATCAGTGAATCTGCTCTTCCTGGGGCCCGCTTTCACATCGAGAGTGCTCAGGACCCTGATGTGGGCACCAACTCTGTGCAGAGCTACCAGCTGAGCCCCAGCCACCACTTTGCCCTGGACCTTAAAGGCTTCCAGAGTGGCAGCAAACTGCTGGAGCTTGTGCTGCAGCAGCCTCTGGACCGGGAGCAGAGTGCCCTGCTGCAGCTAGTGCTCACTGCTGTGGATGGTGGGGATCCCCCCAGGTCCGGCACAGCTCAGATCTCCGTGCGAGTTGTGGATACCAACGACAACCCACCTGCCTTTGACCGCTCCACATACACCGTGAACCTGCTGGAGAACTCACCCCCTGGCACGCTAGTTGTCAAACTCAATGCTTCAGACCCTGATGAGGGCTCCAATGGGGATGTGATCTATTCTTTTAGCAGCTATACCCCACAGAAGGTGAGGCAGCTCTTTCGTGTGGATCCACATTCAGGAGAGGTACGGGTTAATGGCACCTTGGATTATGAAGAAGCATCCTCTTATGAGATCTATGTGCAAGCCACTGATCAGGGCCCTGTCTCTATGGCTGGGCACTGCAAAGTACTGGTCAATATTGTGGATGCCAATGATAATGTTCCTGAGGTGGTCCTGACCTCCTTGTACAGCCCAGTGCCAGAGGATGCAAAGCCAGGAACTGTGGTGGCCTTGATGAGTGTCACAGACCAGGACTCAGGACTGAACAAGCAGGTGAGCCTGCGTATTCCCCCCGGCCTTCCCTTTATGCTCAACTCGTTCAAGAATTCCTACACCTTGATCACCCAAGGCAATCTGGACCGTGAGAAAGCAGCAGCCTACAACATCACAGTTACAGCTACTGACTCTGGGAGCCCCCCTCTCTCCTCCCAGAAAGTGATCCATGTGGTCATCTCTGACATCAATGACAATCCTCCGCTCTTTGAGGAACCTGTGTACTCAGTTTACATCCCCGAGAACAACCCCCTTGGAGTTTTGCTTTGCACTATCAAAGCCACTGACCCAGATGTTGCCGAAAATGCCTATGTATCCTATTCTCTGCTGGATGGGGAGATTGAAGGGCTACCTGCCGCCTCCTTTGTCACCATTAAATCCGACAGCGGTGACATGTATGCTGTCAAATCCTTTGACTATGAGACACTAAGGGAGTTCCATGTCGTTGTCCAGGCTCAGGATGCTGGGATCCCATCACTGAGCAGCACTGTCACTGTCTACATCTATGTGGTAGATGTGAATGACCATGCTCCAGAGATTCTGTATCCTACCTCAACCAACAACTCAGCAGCCCTGGAGATGATCCCACGCTCAGCTCATGCTGGATATTTGGTAACCAAAATTATAGCCATTGATGGGGACTCAGGACAAAATGCCTGGCTGTTCTACTACATGGTGCAAACCTCAGATCCAGGTTTGTTCAGGATAGAGCTCCATACTGGGGAGATTAGGACTACTCGGAAACTGAGGGAGGAGAGCACACCTACTTTCAACCTGACGGTGGAGGTGAGAGACAATGGAGAGCCACCAATGTCCTCATCAGTAGCCATCACTGTTGCCGTGGTGGACAGAGTTTCCAAAATCATCCCTGATACAAGAAGGCACGTTAGAAGTCCGAGCAATTATTCAGAAATCACTCTTTATCTCATTATTGCTTTGTGCTCCATCTCCTTCGTTTTCCTTTTCACAATCATTGGGCTTACTGTTATCAAGTGCTACAGATACAGTCTGTACGGGGACTCCTGCTGTACAGGTTTCTGTAGGGTCAGAGAACGGTGCCCTGCTGAGCTGTACAAGCAGGCCAACAACAACATCGATGCGAGGTTGCCTCACGGTTTAAAAGTGCAGCCCCATTTCATTGAAGTGCGGGGCAATGGGTCTCTCACTAAGACCTACTGCTATAAGGCTTGCTTAACTGCAGGATCGGGAAGTGACACTTTTATGTTTTACAATACTTGTGGGCCAACAGGAACGGTTCCTTCTGCTGTGGTGACTGAGAGGCATCTGACAGGACAGAGTGGGCAGAGTGCACAAAACCTGATCTTACTTAAAAATGACTCCATTACTCCTAACGAGGTGAGGCTACATTGATAAATGGTCAGCACAGTGCTCTGAGCAAATTTGTACTTAAGAAGAGGTTCAAAATGGAAAACTCTGATTAAGTGTATTTCCTTTGGGGCTCACTGACACATATTGAGAAACGTGGTTCTAAAATATTCTAATGTGTGCAATGCATTTTGTTTCTAGGTAAATGCTGGGAGTTTCAGGGTCCATTTGGTAAGTTCGGTATCTGTGTGTGTGAGATTCACTTCAGTTTTGCAGCATTTGCTATGTAGAGTATTGCATCCTTCCCTTTTCTCTTGCACATCTAAAATTGCCTGCTGTCATAGAGTGCTAAGAAATGACAGACATGGTCTTGAATCTTTAATGCTGAAACTAATATTGCAAGGAAAATCAGCTTGGAAATCAATAGGTTACTTCATGGCAATTATAGATGTTTGCTACTATCAAACTACTATCACTGATCTGATACCTAAGCAAAGTTGTTGGATTTAGATAGCTACAAAAATATGCTTTGCTTACTGATTTGGGCATATTTGAGTTGTTTAAATGCTGCAAACCCTCCTTTGGTAGCATCTGTTCTATCCAGTGCTGCATCACTGACAATCCAGTGACATCTTCATAGAGAATTACAGCAAGTTACCACTGTGGTGTTGCAATGTGGCAACTTCTGACCTACTGGGCTGATACTGAAAATTGTTTAACATCTGTGGTTTAGCCAGCAATATATTAACCTTTTCAGTATCATCCCACAGTGTAGCATTAAAGGCTGCTTCATGTTAGCATGAAGCCAGCCTGCAGTTAGCACGTAGTCTGCATGCTCTGCAGTTTATTTTGTTCAGAGATACTGGATACACTGGATACATGAATTCTGGTTCACAATGGGAAAGATTTGCTATTACTGCGTGTATTTTGTACCCCAGGACTGTGTCAGTCGTAGGATCAGTTTGTGCATTAATGTGTGGTACACGTCTGGATATGGGGAAATTAAGGGGGGGGGAGTTGTGGGGGGGATTGAAAGCATCCTGACTTGTATACCCTCGCTGGAGAAATGTAACTCATTTAGTTCTTTATACTTATCCACATATGGAGACATTAGCATCTTTTGCTACTGGTGCTGCAAGAGTGAAGATGCACAAATCTTAAGGACTATATAAAATTGCTTTTAGAGTGCAATGATTAGCTATTGAAAACAAAGCAGTTTATAACGTATGCAGTGTTTTCCTGTAATTCACAGCAATGTGGTGTGGGGGGTGTATTTTTTCCTTCATTTTCTCCGCAGTTTTGGTACCTTAAAATCTTTCTGAGCATAATCCTATAATCTGTTTGGTGTTGGAGGGGAACATGAGAGTGAAATATTTCTCAAGGAGTGAAATACACACTTTCTGCCTGGTTTTCTTGGGAAAAAAAAGGAGAGTAATAATTGAAAATGATTTTGCTTTGGATGCAAGAGCAGCAGGAAATGAATTTAATAGACAGATTCTTGTCCCATTTTAGGGAATCTCTCCACTGAATGCAGTGAATTAGCAGATTTTGAAAAGCAGGGCAGATCAGGCAGGGGCTGGACTTGGAGTACAGAAATATGGGCATACATAGAACGAAAGAGCAAAGGGCTGCTGGTGTGCACGTGTGACCCAGAAGAAGGGTCAATTAGTTCAGTAGTTCTGTGTGATGTAAATGGAGGTAAAGTTTGACCAAAGCTACTTATTCTAAGTTCTTTTCTTTGGTCTTTGCTTCTTAAACAGCCCTGTGGTAACACATACCATGAAGATGTGTCAGTGCCATGTATGATGTATAGGTGAATGTGTTGGCATTCACTGATTACTAATTCCTACCTAATTACATGTTCTAAAACAATTGGTGTTTTCCTTGTTTTGATTTCAGCATATACATTGAGGATAGCTTCCGTTTCTTAGTAACACCAAATCCTGCTTTTGATAAGCACTGACTTTTGTATGACTGGCTCATCGGAGGACTGTGCTCTTCTGTTAAGCTGAACTTTGAATTCAACTGTGAAGGCCCACCCTTCCACCTCTGAAGCACAGTGATGAGGATCATTGCCCTTGTGACAGTTTATACAGTCTTTATGTGTTTGTCACTTTAGAAAATATCAACAGGTCTTTTTTTTTCCTCTCTCCTTGTGCTCTTCCTTCCCCTCCCCTCTCCTTATAGTTTTAGGAAGTGGATATTCTGGTAACTGCTGAATGATGGGGATGGGACCAGCTGAATGGGCTTTGCATGCATGTGTGTCATGAACAACAATCGTTGTTCATAGTGAGATGAAAAATGTTTCAGATGTGTTCAGAATTAACCTCAGTAACTTAAGCCTCAGTAATGCTTGATGCAATAAGATCTCAGTCCTTTGTGTACTTGCTAGTAAGTTCAAATATATTAGCAATTGCTCTTTGCTAAGTTGTGACTGAATCCACTGAGTCATTCCATGGATGCAGTGGAGGGGAAAATGCAGCGTATTAAGGAGAAGTGTTGAGTTTTTTCTATCTTTTGGTGCAATGGTGTCTGTGTGACTGTTCTGACTTCTATTGCCTGTGTCATTGTAGTGTAATGGGAGCTCATTTCTGCAAGGCAGCTTCTGTGTCTGTATCCCCCCTGCTTGTCTTTGTGGTCTTTCTTAGCTATAGAAGATTATCTCAGACTAGGTGGGTTTAGCATCAGGAGAAACATACATAGCAGCACCAAAAACCTTACAAACAGGTACTGCTGGAAGAGCCTAGTGTTAAGATTCAGATTCTGGGGTTAATGAGCATTGCTCTCTCATCAGCCAGATCACTACTACAGGGTGAACAGGCAGTGTGAGCACAAAGATTAAGGTGACAAGGTATTGCAGCTTCACTGCTGGCAGCGTGTGAGGTTATGAGCAGCCTGGATTCCTGCCTTTTGGGAAGGGGTGCGTGAAGGGGAGGTTTTGCTTCTGTGCATTGCTGCAGTGATGATCTGTCATTTTCAGGGTAGGTTTTGATGTTTCAGACTGGAGTCCCTTTCTTTAAATGCCCGTGGAGATGCTGAGTGATGTCTGAGCAGTGTCTGGTCCTTAGTTTTTCTTTTCATCTCTTCTGTCTTGTTATCTTGTGTGCAGTTAAAGTCATCCATCGTCTTGTGTCTCATGACAACCTTTCCCTTTCAATGCAGAGATGAACAATCAGACCGACATATGTTTTGGCTGAAGTTTTCATTCCCAGAGGCACGTTCCTAAAGATGAATGGGCAGCTTGGATCTTTGACAGAACTAGACAGCAGCACTTCTGATTGCAGATTCCCATTTACCTTTGTGTGTGTGTGTAAGTGTGTGTGTGGCATATGATGGTAACAAAGCACAATGATGATTATGGTATCCTTAGATAACTTTGCACTGCGCACACTTTCCAGAAAGCAAAAGAGCTGCAAATCAGTGGCAATAAGACCCAGTGGTTCACTGGTCTTTTGCATTTGTTTGAGCACACTGCTCTACTTCTGGCTTCCCCTCTGTGTTTTGTACTTCAAGGAAAGGCTGCCAAGCTCAGGCTCAAAATGCAAGCAACACTTGAACACATCTTGATACTGCTTTTAAGTGCCAGCATGTCTCCAAGTGTCTAAATCTAATAAAGCCACAGCATTGTCTGGAGCTATCTTACCAAGAGATTTCTCACAGAAGCTTTAAAGGTATTAATGGTGGAATATCTTACAGTCTCAGTTCAAGAACTTAATCCTTTAAGAAATTCTCCAGCCCCACTGACATTGTAAAGGTTAACTATAAATGTTGGTTCTCTTGTTCAGGGGCTGAATATGGACCCATTCTGCTAAGCAGGGACAGTGTTCTGTGCTTCAGGGAAGTCAGACTCTTAATTTGATCAGTGCCAGAAGAAATTTGCATCCAATATTAAACAGAGGAGTTTTCCTTCTCCTGGAACTCATTAAATGTACTTTAGGGAAGCACGTTCCTGTTCCTTTCACCTTGGTTTTCTCGGAATTAGAAATGCATGTGAGCACCGACAGAAAGCAAATCTTTGGAAGTTGTAGTCTCTTTTAGGTTCCATTCTGCTTTCTTGTGTCACGAACGCATGTTCAGACTATAAATAGGCTGTTCTGTGCATCAAATTAATCTGCAGCATTTACAGAAGGGAATCAGTAACAGAAGTCTCTGTTTTTCCACATCTGTCAGCATCGTCTCACAGGAAAATAAGAAGAGCTGCATGTGGTCAGAGGTTGTGAGAGGCCTTTTATTATTGCTGTGAAGCACATACATTTGATAAATATAGCTTATGTCATGGTGTTGTGTGTTTGTGTGCAAATGGGAATGGAGTGGGATGCTTTTAGCAGTCTCATCAGCTGGAAGCTGTTTGTAAATGTTTCGTTCACACTTCTCTACCTCAGGCAGGCCCTGTTCTGACACCTGCTGAAATCACTGGGAGGTTTGATTTTCACGAATATGTGATCAGAACATCAACATTTTTCCTTCTATCTCAGAGAATTTACTGGGGTAAATCATCAGCTGAAAAAAAAAGGACCAAGCTAATCTTGTAGCAATGTATTCTCAGTTAACTTTCTTTTCTAAGTAGCAGTGGATTGCTTAAATTAACCCATGCTGTGCAACTTAAGAATGAGTGTGTGAAATTTTACTTGAGCTTTTTTTCTGTTGGGGTGACTTCATTTATAATCTAAATTCACTTTCACTATCGAACTTTCTGATAGGGTTGGTTGATGGATCACACTGATGCTCATGGTTACACAGAATGTAACCCTGGCACTTGGAAGAAGCAGGAGGAACAAACATTTGGCATGAGGTGCTTGTATGGTGTGATGGCAAGTGCTGCTGTAGGCATCTGGATGGGTCTTTGCTCACCTTACAACTCTGATGTTGTGTGTTACTGAGGAAGAGCAGGCAATGGGGAGGAGTAGGAAAATGTGCTCAGTTGTGTGGTTTCCCTCAGCTCAACTGTTGTGTGGTAAAGGCAGGACCACCAGCCTCCAAAAACCTCTGAGGGCAGGCTGAGATGATGTTACAGTTAGAAAAATAGACTTGTGTCTGACAATGTCTTGTGACAAGTTGGGAGCTGGAGACATGAAAGGAACAGTACTATTCTTCATCAGCACTGTGTGACTGCCAGGGGATTTACAAATGGGAAGCATTGGGACCACTTCAGATTGTGTTCCTCTTTGTGCTTCCTCTCTGTGTTCATGCTTTCTGGACAGCTGTACCCTGTCCTGGTGGTGTTGACCTGTGACAGGGCTTTGCAGAGAAGCCTGCAGACATGCATTCATCTTTGAGCAGTGCAGCAATACAGTCTCCTGTCCTGTGGGACTGTGCTGAGGACACTGGTCCACTCTGAAATTGGCCATATTGTGCCATGATGCAATGACTGCTAACAGCACATTTCAAAGCAGGTTTTGGCTTGGGATCTGATAAAGGTGAGCTGTTCCTAACCAGAGCCATGGGCCAATCCAAGTGTGCAGACTGGGAGTGCCTGGTGGGTGTATAAGGGAAGTGTTTGAAAGTCAGATGTGACAAGCTGGTTTTTGGTTGGAATAATCTCTTCCTTGTATGAAGCTGTATTTCGGATTTGTGATGACAATAGTGGGGATTTTTCACCTTGGTTATGTATTAATCTCTTTTTTTCTCAGCCAATGAGTTTTCTAACCTGCCCTTCCAAATCTCTTTTGTCATTCCACCGGGGGAGTGAGTAAGTGGCTGTGTGTGCATTTAAACCGCAGCATGAGCTGATTGCTTTTTCCACCTCCAGAGTGTATGTGCCTGAGACAATTCCTCCGTCAGACTCTGGGACTATCACTGCAGCCCTGCCTGAAGAGTAATAGCACATAGAGAACTGACAGGGATTGGCTGTAAGAAGCCACAGCATCTAGATAATAACCTTTGAAAAGACCACAGTCTTCTATATGCTGATATTTCTCTTATTCTGACATTGTGAGTCAGCCCACGCAATGAGAGTTTCTAACTGATGCATCTGAAACTTTGTACTACATCAGACCATACATTTTATGGGGTTTTTGTTCTGTTTCCCCCCAAAAAAACCTGGGGAGGGGTCTGATTAGTGGAACTTCAGTCTTTCTTTCATTGAGTATTCTTATATGGTTGACTTTACAGTTACCTTGACATCCCTGGGATTGGGGCCAAAATGGAATGAATCAGAAAATACTGGCAACATGCATAATGGGCTCCTTGTCAAGCCACTTTCTGCTGAACTCAGCAGAACCTGAGCATGCCAGGCAACTGGGGTCTAAATGGGAAGGAAATTGCTAGTACAGAAGTTTAATGTGTGGTTGCAGATAGCAGCCTCCTCCCTTTTGTGTAATTCAGACCATAAAGGATACTGAGGATGCAGTCTTCCAAGAGCATCTCGCTCTTGAGTGAAGCTGTGTTCAGGAAGTAGAGTGATAGAATGATGGGGGAGGTTCTAATTGCACCATTTTTATTTGAATAAAGCCTATTGATCCAGGGAAAAGCATGCCCAAAACCTCAAGAGGAAAGGCAGAGCTGGCTGTAAATAATTGAGAGCATTCAACACTTTATTTTTTCTCTTCAAGTAATGGGGCCAAATTCATTTCTGATCTGACTCCAATAGCTTGAACAGAATTAAACCATTACTGTCATTTATTATTTGTGTGTTTGGCGCTGTATGAGACACACCAGGAATGAGTGCAGTCCATTATATTTCTGGACATAAGTTCTCTCTTTGGATTCAAGTGCCTGATGTTAATCACTGGCTGCAGTAGCAGGTACAGACTCTGATGCTTTGAGAATCCTGAGAAATAACCTTGTCATGTTCTTAGGGCTGTATAGATGTGCAGAATTTCAAGAGACCTCAGTTTGCTGTTGTCTACCATAACTGAAAATTGTTTTGATGGTCCTCTGACACTGCAAATGCATTTTTGGAGCAAGTTTTTGTTCAACAGAGCTATCTGTTCATTTAGCAAGCCACTCTGCAGCAAGTCAGCATAAGCTGTTGGCCAAAGGGCTTTGCTGTCTGCTTTCCCCTTCTTTCCCCTCTGCCCTCTAATGAATATGGAGAATATAGAATTTCTTGATATTGTGAAAGAACACGTCTGCCTTTGATAAAAGACTTGCTGCAGTCTGCAAATGTGGTACCATCTAGTGCAGTCCTCTGCAGTACATTAAATGCCAGCAGAAACTTCACAGCAGAGGAGCCCACGTGCCTCCTTCACGGGGGGCTCCATTTTATACATCCTCAGGCAGATGCTGTTTGGCTCAGTAGCTGATTTTCCTTGGCTCATCAAGTAAAGCAGCAGAACGTATATTATGAATTTATGATCCCTTTCTTCTTATGCCCAGAATGTTTATGAATATGTAAAATAACTGCCCACCAGTTTCCAGCATTATGTGTCTTTCCACAGAGATCCTCTCTAGCCAAAGGCCTTGGCATCCAAACAAGTTGTTTTGTTACAGAGATGATCTCTGTGTGTCCATTTGGAAGTTTAGATTCATAGAAAGACTGCAGAATTCTAAATGTTCACCAAAAGCAAGGATTGCCATGCAGACTGTTTGAAACCAACACCAAAATGAGGCAGGTGTAGATGCTTTTTCTGCACATTTAGTGTACACTAACCATGTTTTTCTGGGCTTTTATTTCTACAGCCAAAACACCCCAATCCTGACTGGCGCTACTCCGCGTCCCTAAGGGCAGGAATGCAAAGGTAGGTTGTGTGCTGCCCCAGGCACAGGGCGTTCTGTCCTTGGTCTCTCTGACAAAGACCAACCTGTCCCCCTTCTCTGATGCCTCAGACTGATGGTATCTGTAAGCTGAGATGGAAAGAAGATTCTGCTGCCGTCACTTTCAATCTCTAAGTATGACAAATCTGGTCTGACTGCATCTTTTGCTATAACTGTACTATCATAGATCTCTGCTTTTGTCGTGATCACCTTCTACCTTTTTCTCTGTTGACTGTCAGTGCATTAGATGCTCCAATTATTGAATTATTTAATTGCTGTTATACACAGTGCTTGCATGGTGATCATTTGGGACCTTTGGAAAGTAGCAAGGGGAATATTATGAAGCCAGATGATAACTGTATTATCTGACCATGCTCTGTGCTTGTTCAGTTCTGTGCATATGGAGGAGGCAGGAATCTTACGTGGAGGACCAGGAGGACCTGACCAGCAGTGGCCAACAGTCTCCAGTGCTACTCCAGGTAAGGGTGTGAAGTATCTGTGAATATACGTAAGGAAGAGCTTGAATGTAACCTTCATTTCCAGCCTGTTTTCACTGACTAGTGCATGGTGATAGAAACTAAGTTATAAATTTATTGTCAAAATAAATGGCAAAAAAATGCTTATTAGGATATAATTTCTTTTATTCAGTCATTGACTGATGACTTCAGAGCAGTCATTAAGAACTGGCAAAAAGTCCACAGTGAGTTAAGGAAAAAATAAACATTGATATCATTTGCAGAGCAGGCAATAAAATATCCTTATTTTCTGTGTTACAGCATCAATGATATAGAGATGTGCTTGAGTAGAGCAGTCAGTCACTGTGATCAGTGCTTTTAGTCATATTCAAAATAAGCTGTCAGCTTAGGGGGTCATAAGCCTTATATGACAGCTCTGCAAGCACTGTGAATATTCCAGATGTTCCAATGAGGAACAATGATTTCCATCACAGAGCTAGATCAAGTGGCCAGATGTGGGTCTCCAGCAGAAAAGTTATTAGAGATGTTTTTTTTCATGTTATTACTTTTCAATGCAAAACTTTCCATTAGATTATATGTGAATTTTACCTGGATGAAGGACCAAGGAGCAACTCTGGAGTTTGCATTCACAGCTAAAACACACCCGTGGATTAATTGTGTCCAGCAAAATCTGTATGGCCAGTACAGAAGGCAATCTGCAAAAACAGATTTAGAAACAAGATACAATCATCTCCTTGGCTGTAATTACCTGGTTATCCTGTGCTCTTCCCTTTGTTACAGACTTTGCAGGAAGACACAGCTTGTGCATGTTATGCAGGGTGTGTAACTATTGATAGTGTATTTGAAAATGTCACCACGAGTGCACTGTAACCTTTCCAGAAGGTTTCCTCAGGCTCTCAGCTGCGCTGTTCATCCTTCACTGAGTACTTAGTATTACTGTTACCTTATTCCAAGCTCAGTATGGATGCAAAAATCCACTCAGATGTTTGCTTGCTGGTAATGCAGATTCCTAACTCAGAACAGAAATGCAGAATTAGGTTGATCCCCAGATATCTGGGTATGTCTGTTGGCATTTGGGTCCCAGAAAGCTGTTCCACTAACTGGACTCCCCCTCTGCTGTTCTTCTGGGGTCATATCATTTTAGACTCATCTGGGGAATCTGACTGTCTCTTGGTCTCAGGAGCAGCGCTAACCCTTGGCTCCTAGTGCCCTTTCCCTTCATCACCACGTAACTAGATGGTTGTGCAGTAAACACACATGGGTCACACACTGCTCTGTATGAGTTCGTGGCTGTGAAGAATGGAGCAAGCTGTAAGACATGCAAGGGGGAGAGCTGGCACGTGGTTCTGTGGGGTTGGATCACTGCAGAAACGCCAGTCCAAGCACCAAGGCTGTTTGGCCTTAGGACTGGCATCATCCATCCTCATTTCTCTGTGTATTTTAGTTCTAAGCAATATGTCCAAACAAGTTGTAAGGAATGTCCCCAGCCCCAGGAAATATTTCTGCCGTACAGAGAAGACCTGACTAATTCAAATGGTGGTTTGGGGCTACAGGTGACAGCAAGCAGCTGATAGGGAAACCTCAGGATTAATGAGGATTTATTCATAGTCCGAGTACATTATCAAGCATCACATTTCAGCAGATTAAGTTTGAGACTTGCAATATTTTTTCTTCAAGTCAACATACACCATTGATGCAGAGAAGCAGCTTGTTATGGTATATTGCAGTTGACTGAGCTGACAAATGCATTTGCTCCTGAAACATCATCTTCATATGGGTGGAATACTCTTGTGTCCAGATAAGCTGCTAGGTGAGCTGTTGGTTATCTCTGTTATCATCAGCATGTTATGGTAGCTTGAATCCTTGACTTCTGGCTACTATAAACCATTTCCTAGCCTGTTCTGTGCGTACGTGCTCTATGCAGTGGTTTTAGTCAATTGATTAATCCCAATCAGTTTGTCACTAAACCATTCATTCAATTAAACAATCCACAATAGTAATGGATAAGATGCATTATGGAGACAGATTCAGAAAGGTAATCAATGAGAGCATTTGAAGGTGATGTCATAGGAATGCTTTAAGAAGAATGAACAAGACAAGTGCTAAATCACTAAAGCCTTAATTCCTAATGCATTGCTGTGCTCAAACATCACATGATCTTTCATCAAATCTATGTTATCCAATCAAAACCTGGTCCTCATTTGCACTGACAGCATTTTTTACTGACTTTATGGAGTATTTCACCCTTACAGGGAACAGCAAATCTTGATTTGGTGTGTTGTAATTGCCTACATTTTCCTATGGACCAGCACAATGGGTTTGTGGTCAGGATCCTTCCAAATGAGGTAGAATGAGAAGGCTCCAGCTCTCCCCAGGCAGAAGACAGCATTGGGTTTAGCTCCCTGCAGCATGTCATTTGTCCCCCATATGGCACACAGCAAGACTGGGAACTGCAGGCAGGTTTCAGGTTTCTGCTCTGAGTCCTTCAGTTGATTTGGCAGTTGGATCACTCTTCCTGCAGGCGGTCACTAATCTGAGTGAACTTCATTTTCTGGGTGTCTAACCCAGAATAACCGGAGCCTGGTTTCTGGAAATGGTGGAAGCTTATAATTGAAGAGGTGAATGGGAGCTTTGTTCTCAAGATATAATACTGCAGATACATAAGGAAGTCAGACCTGACTATAATCATAGCTCAAACTCGGTGGGCATTAGACAAATCTGTGTGTATTTCTCCGTGTTCCAGATTCTATTGTATAAAATAGAACTGGTAATGTGTGTTGCTTCACAAGCAGCACTCTAAAGATGCATTCTCAGCACATACAGGGCTCAAGAGAATTAGGAGGTTTTGCAATGAAAAACAACTGTGAGGAATTTAAAATCCTCTGTTGAAAGAGGGCTTTGTGTAAGTGCAGTAAATAAGGTGCAGGGCCACACACTGCACATGCAGGGTGAAGTAAAAATGAGTTCTGAGAATAGAGTGAGCAAATACAAAAAGGCTTCATGGGAGAAAGGAAAGGAGAAGGGAAAGGAGCACATCTGACATTTGTAGAATGGAGCTGAATGGAACTTGTAAGCAATCTGGATCTTACTGGAATCCCTGAAGTCCATGGCAAACTGCCCACTGACTTCAAGGAAACTCGGATTTTAGTGTCTGTCGTTAGGAGCATGTGCAAAGAGCTGAAATGTTGCAGGGGCAGATAGCATTGAGAATTGGACAAGGCAGACTCTTCAGTGAGTACTGAGAATAGGTGACTGGAAAGGAGATTGGTGCACTGAAGGTGGGTAATAGGTTCTGGTGAAGGGGGCAGAGAGCTACGCCTTGTGAACAGAGGTTCATTCTTCTTTTCATGGAATAATTACTTGATCTCTTTGCATCTCAACATCAATTTCAATTAAATTGTAACACTGCTTTTGAAATTCAGCAGGCAAAACACTCCGGTAAAAGCACAGAGGGGGCCATAATGCTGTTACAACACTCTTGGCTTTTAAGTATTTTACTGACAAATTCAGTTTAAGGAAAAAGAACCTAAAAACTCTGACTCCACTGAGGACTCAGCTGCAACATATTGCATATGATATAGCTTTACATTGTGGTTTCAAGTGGAGAACAATTGCTTCCTAAATGTCAATGTGTTTCTGTTCATTTTCTTCAAATGACCTTCCTTATCTACAGAAAAAGGGACTAATCAACCCCTTCAGCCAGTTAAGTCACAAAAAAGAATGTACAGGGGATGAAAGTGTTGCTTCTTAGAAAATGCTGAAGTTAATAGATGAGAAACAGCTCAGGATATTGGTCTGGCTTATCATTCGGAGCTCATCGATTAAAGTTATTAAAGATAATAACTGATGTGCAACCCAGAATACGTAACTGGGATCTAGATTCATTGCAAAATGTCACAGCTCTTTGAAGCAGAGGAAGACAGAAGGTGCAGCTGTGCACAGCTCTACCCTACAGAATAACCAGTTTTCCTCAGTGTTTTGTAATTGCAAGTTTTAAATCTAGAAATACCTACTTATCAAAATATAAGCTCTAAGAAACTTACCTTTGTTGTGCAAGGAACTCTGTACTGCATATACTGTATTGAAAGGGGAAAATGAACAGATCTGTAAATTTGTCTTCAAATCAGTGACTTAATAAACATCCACAATTAAGGTCATAGGAAGTTAAAGCAGTTCCTAAGCCTCCATTGTGAAGCATGACAGAGATTTGATTCACAACCTATTATAATCAAGGAAAAACCATCCACATAAATCATACTGCAATTATGTATTCTTAAGCAACTGCAATATCCCCACCAACTCAGTAGAGTCCAGAGGAGGAAACTGTGCCAGCTCTGTCGTGTAGATGTGGAGCAGTGAGACTATCCTGAAATAGAAATAATCTGCTATATAAGGCTAAATCCCTTTCTTTTATCCCGTGCCAGTGACCTTGCTTGTTGGATTCTCAAATCAATTCCACCATTCTAGGACCCATCACACTTAGTGCAAACAGCCCAACAGGCATCAGGCACACAACCAAGCAGGTTCAGAACTGGCATTCAGTACAGCAGCTTTCCCATCCTGATTAGTATACTGCTTAGCAGTTACTCATACCCAAAATGTGTTGGTGCTAATCAAAGAGAGGATACAAGAATTCCAACTAAAAATTAGATTTGCCAGATTGATTCCTATACATTTGGTTGGAGATTCTTTTGTAATTAGAATTATGTCTGATTTTCAAACCTGAGCAGCTTTTTCAGTTGTCTGACTGTCCATTGCTTCAGGCATTTGCTTCTCTCTGATCCTGGTAACAATATCAATGATTTTTCTCTTGCATGCCTACTGGTAACATTCTGTAGCTACGCAGAAAACATGGATTTTGATTTTCATCGCTATTATTTTCCCAGAGGTTTCAATAAATGAAAAGAAAAATCACTCTCTTGCAGCTGCGCTACCTTGAGCCGTGCTCTTGTCAGAACTTATAAGCTAAACAAGTGTTTATCTGGTCAGTACTTGAGGGAATTGGTGGTAATCAAATTTTTTTCCACATGAGCTTACAGGCTCACAGCTGCTTTGTTTTGTCCCTGTTGTGCATCTCTTTCACTCTACTGATGTGTTCATCACAGTGGTCTTAATTTCTTCCTTTGTAGCCTTTTTCTTTAAAGGGAGATATACTAAAATAAATGTTAAACCAACCTGCAATACTCACGATCTCAGAAGAATGTCCACCCTGTTATCTCTTGCACGTGTGTGCAATTTACTATCTGTTAGAAAATAAGTGGCTAAAATAAGCAAAGCTCTAAGCAATAGGAAGACATTTCAATCTGGAATGTATTTCTATTGCAAGTGGGAGAAGAAAACTAGAGAGTGCAGCCCAGTCTGTGATGTTACTTCTTCCCCTAATGGATGTCTGCCTGTGTGCAGCACTTTGCTGTGCACAGAGGTCACGAATGCATTTTTCATGTGTTTATTTTTGTAACCTGCACGTCCTAAGAGATAAAACCAGGCACTGCTTCAGCGCCTGGTATTAATATTGTAGTGTGGCAGTGCCTCTCAGGTCAGATGGCGCTGCACAAAGCCTGTGGTAACAGTGCAGGACAAGTCTTGCCTTAAGGAACTTACCACTCCCATGAGCACAACTAAGTCTGGGAAAACCAGGGAGAGGAAATGGTTATTATTCAGTTTTGAAAGAGACAAAGTGCAGAAGAGTTAAAGTTACTCTTATCAGGGTGCTCTGTTGCAAAGGCATCCAGCCTGCCCCATGCACTCCTTACAGCCAAGGGGGCAGAGAATAAGAGCCGCCTGTGTCAGGGCTGTCCTCCCTGCTCCTCTGGGCTGCAGAGGTCTGAGCTCCCTGAACACCCTGTGGTTGCTGCTTCAGCCTTTCTGTGCTGTGCTTGCAGGCCCTTTGGCTGCAGTGTCAGACCTCCAGCAGCTCACCAGCCCTGCTTGTAAGGAGACGGACAGAGGCTGCTTCACTTTCCCCTTGGCCGCTATATTTTACTCTTTTGCACCTCCCTGATCTCTTTGCTGTATCCTTGCCTGGGCTGCACAAATACAGAGCAAGCCATACTGTAATTCTGCATATTTTCCCAGCACGCCCTCTGACTGTTTACAGAACGTTGGTCTAGAAATGTTGAATTTACTCTGAGAGCTAAACTCATGCAGTCATTACTTGTGTGCACTCAGAGGGTGTAATGAGAGATGTAAAACAGCAACAGCAGCATGCAGAGGCACCCCCTCCATTATGAGGATTTAATTCTCATAAAATCAAGGCTCTGGCTGTGGAGGAAATGAATCTGTGTGCTGCTTCTCTGCTCTTGTCTTGTATAATTACCATCACCCATTCCTAAAAGCGTTCTCTCTTAGCGTGCACATGCAGCTAGCAAAATAAGTGAGTTGATTAGGAAGAGAACAACAAAAAAATCTCCCCAACTTTATGGTCTTGTATTATCCAAAATTTGAGAGTAAACTCACCACTGCAGGGTTTGTACATAGGCATTCTTTGCTTGCGATGTCAAGAGGCCACCAAAGCCATGCTGCACAGCAGCACCATCAAAGAGGCTGGAGCTAGAATGGGGTTCACTGGTAGTGGTCTGAACATGATAAAATTAGATTGCTTATTAAATTAGATTGAGTTTGTCACTGGGAACAGAGCAAGTGCTTCATTTGCTGTTAGTAGCCTGATTGTCTTGTGTCTGTTTCCATCACTTGCTTGAGAAAAGGAGCTGTTGATAAGGAAAGATGTGCTGACCAACAAGCAAGTCCTGTGCTGATGGATTCGCAGGCTCTCTTGGGGTGCATGTTTGTTCCTGTTGCATAGAGAAAGGTGGGGTTTGAGGGCCTGAAAAGTGAGTTCAGTTTTGATGTAAAGGTTTCATTTCAGGCATGTGATACTGAAGCACACACCAGACAGACTGCTGCTTGGGCTGGGAGTGGCACTGATTAGATACCTAATTGTGTAGTTAATCTCCTTAGTCTCACTTAGACAATTAAGGGCAAGAGAGATGCCCCCATTCCTTCTGCCTTCTTCCATGCAGTGAGAAGAGCTGATCTCAGGTTATACCTTCTTATCCTCCCTGGCTTTGGGCCTGATCTTCTAGGTTGTTCAAACGTTGAACAAGAAATACCTGATTATTTCTAGCTTGCAAGCTCTGGTCTTCAACTCATTTCAGCAGGTTTTTCCCATTCATATTTTTAATGTGATGGGAGACCTTATAACACCACTTTTAAGACTCAGCATCCAAGCTGGATATTTCATTGCTATGGAATGTTACATATCGACCACATCTCATCACCTGAAGTTGGAAATTGCTTTCTCCTCCCTCTGCCCTCAGTTTTCATTGTCCCATCATTATTACTTTCATCATGATCCTGTGTGCTCCCAGCAGGATGCCCTCATGTTATTGGTAGGTAAGAATGTGTGACTGTGGTGGTGTTTAATTTTAATTGATAAAACCAAACTGTGTATTTCATCTCCAGTTTTCACCACCCCATTTCTAGCTCTCCCATCATCATCTCGCACAGTGTAAATGCACATCTTTGTAACTGTTAGCAGTGTCCTTTCCAAATGCCTAAAGTCAAATGTATTCAGTCTCATATAGAGGATAAGCCCACCCAGAAACTGAGCCTGCAGCTGTGGTGTGCAGAGACCATTGGTAGAAGCGTGGGCAGAAGAGTGTGCTAGCACTATGATACTCAGTAGGTTTCCAAGGGATTTGTTTCTCTCCAATTATTTCATGCAACATCATCTCTCCATTGCAAAAATTACTTGTTCTTGCAGATTATTATCTTGTTGCAAATGTATGTTACATAGGTAGCAGAGCATCTCCATGGAGCAGGAGATGAATGAATTACAATAAATGAATAACATTCATCTCAGTTTATCTGCCTCAGTTGTTCCTGTAAATCCATCTATCACAGTGTACAGACTTTCAAACTGCAGCTTGTTCTATCCAGGAGAAGCAATAGTGGGAAAGAGAAGCTCTCACCTCTGATCTGACAGACAAAGTCATTTGGTGCCCCTAATCCAGATCCTCACTGGCAATTTGCCCCATCAAAGAAAACCCCATCACAGCTGAAGCTAATTGGCAGCCCTAGCAGGGAGGCTAGTGGGTCATGTGGACTAAATCCATGTCAAGCATCTGATCTTGTCTGAGGCCACAGTGGGTTGGCAACCTTGGAGCAGTTCTGCCAATCTTGTAGCTGTTTTCAGTGTGAAATAGCAGCCCATCCATGAATAGCAGTGCTACGACTGTATCTTCCTCAATGCATTTTTTTTTTGAGCTTGCAAATTATATAACACATCTAATTTTAAAAGCTTCACCCTCATTAAGGTCCACAATGAACCTGTTCCTTGCCTGGTAATTCTGTGTGCCAGTCTGTGCTGATAAGTTTTTGAAACAGGTGTTATAGAAACTACATCTGAATCCTTCATAGCTGTGATGTGAAATCAGCTCCAGCTGGAGATCTTTGGTGTTAATCCCCTCTGAGATACAGATCTTCCTCCTTTATTTATTTCTCCTGATGAATTTGAGTCATGCTTTAGCTGAAGAACTCACTGTCATTTCTTGATGTGGAGGGAAAATCATCAGAGGAAGAGGTGCAGGTAAGGGCAAAATGGAACACTTCCTTTCCACAGATTTTCCAGAAAGGCCTTTTAACACATTTCACCTGTGCAGTTCAGAGGAGAGAAGGAGGAAGGTAGAGAATAGAAAGTGTCTTATTTGGGAAGAGCAATGACAACCTTATGTTAGCAAGTGCTTGGTACAAAATTGCTGCCAAGTTGGCCTACAGAGTTGCTAGGAGACAAAAATATAACCCCAGCTTTGTGTTCCATATCTTGAGCACAATGGATTTGTGCTGCTTTTCCTGTTATGCTTATCATGGTGATTTTGAGTTCTGCTTTTTCTTTTTGTTCATGCCATACTTTCTGATCCTGTCCCCAAATCAGCATCATTTCTCTGACTGTGATGCTAACAGGAATGGGGGCTTGTTCTGTCTGAAAGGATTGTGTAGGTTGGATTCAACTCAATAAGCTTCAGCTGAGGCCAAATGTTGGCACACAGAGGGGTAGGGGCACAGCACACCTGCCTTGGTTCAGCTGACTGCTGAACTGCTTCCTTGGAACAGTGGCTGCTCTGCTTGCTGATAAACAGGCAGTAAGGGGAAATGAGCTGATTTTGCTGTGGAGTTGATCATAAAAGATAACAAAGAGAAAAGGGAAGATAAGGACTTTCATTTGTCTGAGTATGAGGAAGAGAACAGTTCAAAATGAAGCTTTTCATAAGGTGTTTGAAAGGTATGGGGGTCTTCTGACTGAATTAATTCTTTCAAGGCATGTTATTTTTTTTAAGTGTAGGAATGAGAACATTTAACAGATAGCTACAGGAGGAACATTGAACTGCAGCAGTGACAGTCATCTCTGAAATTAGAGATGAGGTACAGGTGGACTGCATTGCGCAGTACTTAGGCATACATGCATGAATGCTGTATATTGCAGTCAACCTGGAAAAATCCTCAACATTTCTTCCATTTGTGCTCCCTGTTTGCTCCAGCACAGCCTCAGGTGTAGATTAGCATTGCAGCTGTCAGCAAGTCTGGCTTTCCAATTCAGCTTTGGGGCTATTCCCCCCCCCCCCCAAAAAAAAACAACCCCAAAACCCAACCAACCATTTCCATTCCCAAAACAGCACAAAACAAATGCAGAAGAGAGGAACAAATCAAATGCTGCAGACATTCATGCAGGCAGTGAAGACCAGATTATTGAAAAAGGGAAAAGAATCAACATTTACAGCCTGCAGCCACTCTCCTCCCTGTGCCATTAACCCTTTTAGCTATCGGTTTTCTGATCATTTATCAGCATAGAGGAGATGCCTGTGTGTTAGTCCTTCCGTTCTTGTGAATTCTCCATTTATATGACCACAAAATTTCTTCTGTAATCTGCATGTAATGTGGATTATGCAATACGTTTTTCTTTCCTCCATCCTGCTTTACTTTCTGTGAGAAGTCAGGTTCTGTACTACTTGACTGGCCAGCCAGCTCCTCTCTCCCATTAATAAGCATCTCAGATGCTAGGATTATTACTCCTGAATTTGGTGCAGATGCACTCCTGTAGCACAGGAATTGCTGTCTGCTCTGCCAAACACAGAGTTTGTGGCTTTGGGGGCTCTGTGCCAAGTACTTCTGTTTTCACAGGGAAACTGAGATGAGTGAGGGTTTATTTGTGTTTTGAATGACCTTTCTTCCTGTTGTACAATTCAAATGTAGAAGTGCATAACAGAGGAATGCTGTGCAAAAGAAGGGAGTGTTTGCTTGCTGAGATAAATGCAGTATCTTTGAGAGGTGCCACGTTGTTGTGCCTGGCAGTGAGGTCTCCTGTTTGCTGCAGGTGAGAGGCAGTGGGTAGAAATCTCTTCCTCTGGTGCATACCTGCTTGTGCTTCATCTCTGACCTGGAAGAATCAGGTCTAGCCAGTCTCTGGCTGCTTCCCATTCATGTGTTAATCTCTCTTTTATTTCTCTGCCAAGGTTGTCAGTTAGGAGAAAAATATCACTGTTCTTTGCAGTGGGAAGGTTTGTCCACCCACTACTTGACAGGGGCCCATTATTCATGTCACATCAATGGTATGAGTGGCAATGGAGTCTGGAGGTGAAAGCTCCCGAATTGTACTAATTACTGATGTTTTTGAGATGCAGACAGGACATCCTTGCAACTGCTCAGCTGGGATTTCAGTATAACTCGGGTACACCTTTATGCTGAGATAGCAGTTTGAATGTACAAACAGAGCTTCCAGATGAGAATGTCACTGCCTAATCGAGAGAAACATATTCAGGTCAAGTGCCAGATACAGTTATGCAGGATAACAGTATTGCTCCACACAGCCTTTAGGGAAGGAGCATAATACTGGAATGCCAACAAAAGGATTCAGAAAGCAGCACACAGATTTGAAGGAAGCCATCGGAAGGTATTTTTCTGTCTTGCAGACCATGATTATTGGTTACTCAGCTCTATGATTCCGAGACATGAGCTCTTCATTGACAGGGATTAGACTTATGAAAGCGCCTGATTTCTCTGCAGCAGTCACGCATGCCTGGCATGTTCTGCTTCTCATGGATGCGTGGATATGGGAGAGCACCTGTTATTGAATGCATGATACAGGAGAGAGTAAGGGAGATAAACAGACCATGAAATTGCAGTGGGTCAGTCCTGTGCTGCCCATCTCAAACACTCAAAGCTTAAGTCTCTAATAAAAATTGTTTTAGAAATCATGAATTTTTTTGGAAGCAAAGAATAAATTCCTCTTGTAACTTTTTCCCTGTGAGATTCTCATACAACTACAGAACTGCTGATGCTTATGTAAAGTGAGAAACATGCAGAGGATGGGGAGAATGGATGGGTGTGACGTGGCTTCCACTGCACTATGGCTAGAGACACAAAAACCCCACAGAGGCAGCAGAAGCTGCATGAGAAAGCTCAGGCTGCGTTTTATGAACTTAACAGTATTGAATTATGGTTCCAGCAGTCTCAAGGAGACAAGCTTGCCTCTATTCTGTGTATGCAGATGACAGTAGCAGCATCTGCTCAGAGCTTTGCTTTAGTAATGCAACTCTAGTGCTGAGCCCAGAACAGAAAACCTGCAGGTTGCTGAGGATGAGCTGGAAGGAAATGGGTGATTCAGTTCAGCTGCTGCAAACAGCTCCAACAAAGCTGCTTCTCAGGAGGGAAAAGCAGAAAGAGTCTTGGGAAGGTGTTTATGATTTATAGTGAGGGCAAATAGTGTTAATTACCTCATGAAAACTGTGCAGGTTTGGTGCAGGGTGCAGACACATTTGTCCAAATAGGCGCATTTGGGTCCCAGCGTGGCCTTGGATCAATTATCTCAGTACCTACCACCCAGTTTTAGACAGGGTCATGGCAGTGTTTGCTCCTCAGCCTCAGTGTTTGTCCTCCCTGTGTTGTGCCCTCCTGAAGGATGATGCATCAGCTCTTAGCAGCTGGCAAATGTGTTCATCCTCACAGAGAGACAAACCTTTCTGCCTGTTCACTGAGTCGTTTCACTAGAGGTACAAACTGGATAATTGCTGATGCAAAAACTGTCAATAGCTGCTTGCTTATATGATTATATGGCTTTTACAGGAAGGAATATTAAGCATTAGTAAATATGCACACACATTCCTGCATTTAAAATTCATATCAACTCAGAACGGTGTGCCTCTCTGATGAGTAAGGTGGTTTAGATCAAACCCAGCATTTTTAAGCATTCCTTTGCTGTCCTCTCTCCTTGATGCATGATAGATGTGCTCTGACTGCACTTCCCCTGGTCTATAAGCCACTGCAGCAATTCCAGCTGCTCAGCAGCTGTGTGTATGCTTGAATGAAGTGTTTGCTATTCCATGTGTCAGCAGGAAGAGATATAAATAGAGCCTTTTCCTCCTTGTTGTTATGAACTATGCTTCTGTTGGCCACCCCAAGCCATTTCTTCTTGAAATGTGGTGTAAAGGGAATACATTTTGTTTAGCTTCAGTGCTGCAGCTGTGGATCACAGGGAGAATATGAAGAAACGCAGGGATTGCAGACATTTACACCTAGTGCTTAGTGAGACAAAGCGTACTGCAATTAATGGGCAGCTTTTGCTGCTGCCCTTTATTTATTTATATATATATTTTTAAACATTTCCAGTGAGGGAATATATTGACAGAACCCCATTTCGTACAACTGCAGGGTTTCCATCAGGGCATGAAGCTCTTTTGGCTTTGTGCTCCCCTGCTGCTCCCACACCTTTACCATGAAGGATTGCTGCTGCTGCCAGCTCATACAACAAATGCAATGAGCTGATGTGGAGATCTGCTTGGTGAGCTGGTTTGCTTGGCATCTGGAATTCCTGAGTGGGAGAACAGCTTTCCCTGGCATAGGAGGAACAT
The DNA here is from genome assembly GCF_054131305.1 of Coturnix japonica. Taxonomy (NCBI): domain Eukaryota; kingdom Metazoa; phylum Chordata; class Aves; order Galliformes; family Phasianidae; genus Coturnix; species Coturnix japonica. The sequence continues at coordinate 13,926,423 of NC_140680.1, read as the reverse complement.
GCGTTTGTCATCATGCAACCTGACATGTGTGAGCTGCATCATGCATCAGTACCCTGTAGACTTGAGTGGTCTATGTGGATTGAAATGGACTGGAACACATTAATCATTAAACTACCATTCCAGATACACAGCTTATAATAAAATGAGCCCACATACCAGAGTGACCTGACCTAGAAGTGGTGGGACTGAGGGTGGATGTTGGGAAACCTGAAGCTGGAGTGAGATGTTCTTTGGGGTGGGAAAGGAGTTGGTCCATTCTGGGAAATTCAAAGACTGGTGCAGGAGGCCCTGATTACAGATGGTTTTTCTGCAATTGGAAATAATCTGGTCTCACTTTTTCACTTTTCATTGGTACAGGGATCTGATTTGGACTCAAGTTCCTGAATGAAACATTCTATTTGCATTAGATTTGGCTTAGTGCAAGGACTCCTGTGGTTAGCAGCAAACCTGAATTTATCAAAGGATGTATGGCCATCATTACTTTGCTGTCTGACAGAGAAGTGCCTTGCACAGCCCCAGTCTGCTGCTCAGGGGACCAGTTGTATATCCAAGTGTGTGTACACACACACAATTGCAGTAGGGGAAGTTGAAAGGTTAGAAGCATTTTGTAAAGTTTCTACATGTAGATTCTACCAGATGTTCATTTTAAATTCCTTTTCATGGGAGGGATTCAGTAATGCCACCTTTTACCCACCACTACTATTAACAGCTTTTGAATGTCTCTGCTCTCTGATAGCCTGTCCCGGTTACACGGACATGTGACGCATTTCCTGGAATGCAAGTCATTGTGCTGTCAATCCAGGTACAGTCTGTGTTCACCTTCCTCCCTGCTCCCTGAAATGCAATCAGCACTAGGCTTTTTATTTTTGAAGCCAGCCGTCATTAAATAGCAATGTAGGTATCAAGTTCATTTTCCTTACTTGGCTCTCAGACATCCACTGCACATCCACTAACACTGTTTTCTTGAGAGTTTATTAGCAAACGTGCAATTCTTTAGTACAATATGAAGAGAAAAAAATAGAGCTTATTCATCCCTCTTTTCATATACTACGTTTCTATTGGCTTTTTTGTAGGAGGAGAAGCCTGATCCGTATCTCCAGTTGCTCCATTGAGGGAACAGATCTTGGCTTAAAGCATGAGTGGGGCTATAGGATTAAAATCTGAACAGCTAAAGCATGAAGTGGACCATTTGCTAACTGGGATTGTGAGGGCTCTATTCTGAAAAGGTTGCAGGAGTCCAACATGAAGCGATGGTTCTACTCATTATACATATATGTACTTACTGTACTCTGACATATATGTGATCATTATTTACAGTGTGAGGCCTCCAAGATGTTATTTACCATCTGATGAATATTTGAGCAAGTGCAGTGCTAGAGACAGTGACAGAAGGGATCAGCAACCTTCCTTACAGTGACTGATGCAATGTGGTGCTTTCCAGTTCAAGCAACTGCCAACTTTGATCTCGTTTCCACTTTGATCACCGTATCTTAATGTTCTGCAATTGTGCATTATTTCCCCCTCAAGTAATCTTCATTAAATTGGTTTTGTTCCTGCATTATATGGCCTTTACAGTGCATTTACAGTCTGTGATTTCAGTGGAGACCAAATGGAACAAATGAATCAGGAGCTTTGTAAATGCATTTAAGTTGGCTGTCAACAGGCAACTAGAGCAGGACTGCATGCTGATCTGCAACATTCAGCAGTATGTATCTATTGATGTAAAATGTTCATCGCGTGGTTCAAGCAGTTACTGTCTTCTCAATGAAGAGAGGGCACCTTCAGCTGCAGGGCAGTGCAAACAGGTAGAAGGCTTAAAGCCATACTGTGGCAGATCCAGATTCTGGGTGGTCAGTTTGGTTCATTTCATCAGTACTAAAAGAATCTCCTCTAAAGGGTTAAAGGCACAAGAAGACCATAAATGATCTTAATATCTGTATTTCCTTACTGCCCAAGAAAAAGTCCTCAAACTTTAAGCCTTGTTTCTCCTTGAAAGAGCCAGGCAGGAGAATGAATGTGTGGAGTCTGCACAAGGTCACCTCCATCTTCTCCATGGAGAATGTTTAAAGGCTTCTGAAAAATAGAGAAATTATATAGCGTGCATATCCTGGAGGCTTATCATATTGTATTAGCAGTTACCCATCACGTTTAATTAAGGCTCCTTTGTAGCTGATGTGAAATAATATTAGCTCCATTCATCCCAGATCAGGAAAAAAGAATAATAATGAGATGTGATTGTAACAGAGATGTTAGGAAGCTATTAATGTGAGATTCGTACTGGGGACAGGGAAGAAATGCTGCAGCTGCCTGAGCTTGCTTTGAGGCCTGCAGCATCTTCAGCTTCATGGACAGGATGGAAGCTATGAGAGTAGCACACTTCTGCTAGAGCAGGTTGCTGACTGCTTCATTAATTGGCTTTCAGAGAGGATAAAGTTTGCAGACACTCAGTGATACTCAGTAGGAGTAGGTCAGCTAAAGGTTTTCTCAGGTCTAAATTGATTTTATGCTCTTGTATGGTATAGTTTGCTTTCGGAATGATGAAATCTCTTGTCCCTCTGAAGGACAAGGCACTGCACTGCCCATGCTCTGAAGCTTTGTGTGGTTTCTGAAAGGCAATTCCAAGCAGAAAGCTTCCCACTGCAGCACTTCATCCCTGGCATTACAGTGGTTTGAGCTGCTGGGGTGAGGACTGAATCCAGGAAGAATGATTGAGGCCTATAGGCTGAACACAAATGCTGAGAAAAAGATTATCTTCTAAGATCGTTTCTTAGGTGTCCATGAGTCATTACTATGCAATCCTCTCCAAGTGGTGAAGCTCTCAAATCCATTCATGTTTAAAATAGATGCCTCTAAAAGCACTGAAATAAACGTGTCCCCTTTTCCTCTCTCTACTGCTTCAATCATCTGATTATTTGGTTAAAATTGGGTTCTGCTTCAAAAGGCTAAAGCTGATGCTGCAGGTTTCCATAGTAACTGCCTTTCTATAAATTGTGCTCAGTTAAAAAGTGGAGATTCTCTTTTCCCTATCAGCACTGGGCTTTGGCAGCCCTGCTGGGCTCTGTCCTCCTCCTGCACCAATGGTGACGTGAACAGCTGAAGTCAGTCTTGTCTGTGGTTTTTACAGCTGTGAAGACTGGTACTTGTGAGGAGTTGGAATGGGAGGTGGTGGAGTCACTGTGCTGGAGGTACAGCATTGCACTTGGGGAGGTGGTTTAGTGATGTGGTGGTATTGAGGTGATGATTGGACTGAGTGATGTTAGTGGTCTTTCCAGCCTTAACGATTCTATGATTCTGGGGTTCAGTGAGGAGTGTTCACTTCCTAAGGCAGACATGAATAAAAACATACTAGTCCTGTCTCCACAAGATCCAATGCTAGGAGAATAACTAATCCTACCTTCAGCTAATCTGAAATCCCCTGACTTGAAATTTTCCTTCCTTGGGAATTTGCTCACAGGCAGCCTGTGATGCAGGGCAAAAGGCAGAAGGTGGCTGTGGATCCATGCTGCTGCTGCTGTCATCACCCCATAGAAGCAGAGTGGCCTCCAGTGGCAGCAGGTGACCATATAGACAGTGCATCTGTGCTCTTGGCCACAGTTCAAGAGCTTGTCGAGCAGGCACAGGGGAAGGGAGGGGTCGTCTGCAGAATGCTGTTATGTGCTGCAGCACCAGCCAGCAAATGCTTCCTCCTTTTCACCTTCACAGCAGGATTTATGGTGCTCTGTGAGCCTGTTGTCTTGCACATTAAAGTCCTTGTGTTTAAGAGTGAATTTATTTAAATCTGACAGAAAGCAGTAACCATTCTGGTTTCCCATAATGCAGAATAGCCAGTGCACAGATCTCTTCCTGCTGTTCAGAGCTTTCTCTCCCTAAGTGACTTTTGCTGTCTTCGCAATATTTAATATCTCTAAATAACAGAGCCAATATGCCTCTACCACACTGATTAGAAGATGGTACCTCCATCCTGATCGCATCCAGGCTGAGATTTGAGCCACAGGTCAGACATCCCAGTTTGTAAACCTTTTTTACTGATAAGAGAGCAAGTGGAGCTTGGGGCTGCTCTGTGTGTTGCACTGTGGCTGTAAGCAAATCAATGTTTACTTGCATGCTTCCTGGAATATACAGGCAGAGCTATTTGGTATCAGGGACAATTGCTGTAATGCACAGTGATGGAAGGTTGCTTTCTTATAATGAGATGGGTAACCTTTATTTAAATTAAGTGTCAGCATGGATAGTAACCTGAGATGGAGCTGGGAGTGACCCTGTGCCCACCCTGTGCAGCTGCATGTCGGAGCAGTGGGAGGTTACAGATCTCCCACAGCATATGTGCTATAATTACCCTGTTTCACGTTACTGCCTTGAAATCCAAGCAGTGGATTAAAGCTACAGGCTCCTCAGTGGGCAAAAGATCTCCTTTTGTTCATTCCTCCTGTGTGAGTCATTAGTGCAGGACAGGTCAAACAGATGGAGGGGCAGAGAGCGAGAATTGTTTGCTTTTCCTTTAGGATTCCAAACTGGCACGGTCCTTAGAGATGGCTGGGACTATTTGTCAAACTGGTAGTTAAAATGGTTCACTTTTGTTCCAGATGAATCATATTTTTGCTTGCTCTTCATTGATGGTATTTTTCATTGTTGTTCTTATTTCCCCTCCAAAATAAATAAAGAAAATAAAGATTAAAAGGGCATTTTAATCCCCAGAAGGCTTAGGGGTGATCAGTGAAGACAGAATATCTGCAGAGATTCTCCAGATGACACAGGGAGGGTTTTTGCAGTGCACGGTGTTCGCATTTGATGTGCTGTTCCAGAATCAGTGCAGGATGTCGGGCTCTTTAGAGCAGTGAATATTCATTAAGCCTGCCAGAGGCAGAAGCTGCAGTCGGTACAGCCTCTGCAGAGGAGGCTGGGAAGGAGAAATCAGGTTAATGACTAGCTTTCTCTGCAATTTGCTTCCTGCTTATTGCCTGATCTCCATTTTAAAATAAATTCATTTAATTAATGTTGGTTGCCACTTTGACCTGGGGACAGAAGGGTCTGTGATTAATGATGGGCGATTCCTTGACTCACAGCGGCTTTAGTTGGTGTGTTCTGGTGGTTAGAAAAAGAGAAAATCGAAGAGATTTCTTTCTGATTTTATAACGATTGATGATTTGACTGAAAGCTTTTATTTAAAGTGTATCCTGGGTCCGTGAGCCACCGAAATTTTAAAGACAGGGACAAAGCAGTGAACAGAAAGCAAGCTGCTGTCTTGGCTGAGGATGTCACACAGTCAGAAATGTCTCTGCAGAGAGCCAGAGCTGCATAGAAATGCTTTCCTCTCCTCCCCCCCGAGCAGGGCACATCTGTTCTAGCATGGATTCTCCTGACAAAGGTTCTTTAAGAAAGCAGTGGAGGCAGAGGAGGTAGTGCCGATATACGTGATGCTCAGGATATACAGGCAGCTCGCGTTATGGGAAGTGAGCACCACCTGTTCCTAGTAAACAGCAGATTGGAGCTGTGGGGCTATGCAGGGACAGGAAGAAAGTGCACCAAAAAGGAGAGAAAAATGTCAGTGAGATACAAACTGCAGTCTCTGTCCAGGCTTGATGGGTTACTGATGGGAGGACTGAGAGATTCCACATCCTGTAAGCAGGAATCTGCCCCTACATTTAGAGTATGTCTCAATTTCAGGCTGTTTGTACCCATCTTTCAGTATTTTGACTTTGTTCCACATATGCATCAGCTCAGCTGGTTTTACAAGCTGATGAACAGCAACCCTTCAACTGAGTGAATTTGCAAGACCTGTATTTGGAAGGACAGCACCACACATTTCAGTGACAGATCCGCATGATGCTGTGTGTAGGTGCTTTCAGAGCTGTTAGGTCTTGATGAGCAAGTGCTTATTGGCTGTGATTTGTATGATTGCAAAGCCCTGTGGAAGTGGAGGGCCACAGCATGTGACCTGTAGTGCCTCTGGAAGAGAAAAAGTAGCTAAACACCACAGCAAGTGGTTCAAACTTTCAGCTGATCTTAGGATCTGGGTTTTCTTTTGCACCCAGATCTGCCCAATGCATTTCAGGTAACAGTCACTGGCCTGAAAAATAGGTATTTTGAATGACAACCTCAAAGTCCTTTCTTACCAACTAAACACATGAACTACTCGACTGCAAAACCTCAGCGGTTGTGTGTTCCATTTAAAGTCCACCGAGACAGTTGTATTTTGAGAGTATGAATAAATGGAAGGGGTGAAAAGTTCATTTTCCCTTTTAGCATGCAGACACATGGGTGAGAGAGCATCAGGAGCTGCAGGTGCAACCTAGATTCCGTGTTCTGCTGCATGCACACGTTTTGAAAGTGATTTGCTCTTTCTGTATGAAGGCTGCCATATTCCTGGAGAATAAGCCAAACAGGAGAGGAGCCAGCCTCCAAAGTTACAGCAGGAAATGGACAGGGTGTATGCCTCTATGTATGCCCTGTGCCAAAAGGAAACCACCCAGCCACCTATGTAGCTGTTGGAAGAGAAGTTTAATGTTTCAGATTAAGTGGTATAAATGTATCTGGGGGAGTTGCTTTATTTAGATATTCCTCTAAGTTTAATAAACAACTTGAAGGCATTTAACAAGACCCAGTGAGCATGCAAGAGAAGCACAGCTAATCCCATTAAATGTAAAATAGTGCTTAAGTGGAAAATGTTTGTTGTTAAATTCCTGCTGATAAGAAAGAGATGTTGGAGGGAGCTTTGGAAACTCGGTGGTACGTGACATTTATCCTTGATCTGAAATAGCTAAACATACAGTGCTTTTAGGATGGCTGAACTGTGACCTTCCAGCCTGCCAATCCAGATGCAAACACATTACCTGGTAAATCAAGCAGAAGTGAAATATCCCGAGGAGGCTGCAGAAGCCCCTCTCCTAGGAAACAAATGCTATTAACTCATTATGTTCTGCCCATCTCAGTCTTTTTGCATGTGAGCTCTCCACACAGCTGCAAGGATAATTGGTTTCCTTTGGCTTAGCGAGAATTAAGGAATATAATTGATATGCTTAGTTTGTGTGGACAACAAACATTCAAGGTCTGGGCGGGGGGTGGGGGGAGGAAGCACGTAGAAATGCAGGCAAGCACCATAGTCTTTAAGTGAATAGAGATTGCAAGGACGAAATGGTGGGCTCGTTGTGTTTGGCTGCATGATGTCAGCTGGATTTGTGATAAATGTTACTGACTTCATCTGGTGAGTGGATTTGTCTGGGCAGAACCAGATTAAAGGGTCAGTATCCTGTTCTCAATCAGATTTCGGTAATGCAGGCATGTACGTGCAGGCTGTTAGCCTAGGAAGAGCTTTCGTTCAAAGGAAAAAAATGTACTGCACTGCAAGGATACCCTCTGTTTCTAAAGGGCTCTTGCAAGTTTTCTTTTTATTACCAAGATAGGTAATATAAAGTCGTTCCCTACCTTCAGCCTAGTGTGGCCACACTGAAATGCTGTGGCCACATGTTAAAACAGCAAATGGCCACACATTAAAAGAAAATGTGTTTTGGCCATGCAGTGATGGCAGTGAGGTCCCTTGAGCAGTGTTGCAACCTTACACTTCTCAAACCCATTTTTAGGCTGTTCACTGCTACAGGGCCATGCCCAGCCAGAGCGGGAATGGTTCAGAAGTGGTTGGAGGTCACCTTCAGCTGTTCGTGGGTTGTTTTATTTTGTTTTGTTTCTGCCAAGAACAGGAAAATAGCATTGGGTGTAGGCCAGCATTGTTTGGAATGAAAGCTGCACTGCCTTGTTGGGAAAGAGGACTTCATTTGTCAAACAGGGCTTAATTTATTGTGTACTGTGGGGAAGTTCACATTTCATATTGCTGGAAAGAGACAAATGATAAATAATTTGGAAATAAGCCAGAACACATTTCACATCTCAATGTTCACATTTGTTATTTATCGCCTCAAAGAAACAAAAGCAATATGAAATGTACCTGACCAAAACACTCCATTAAGCAGAAATGAAAGCTGGTTCGTATTAATGTATTTAGTATGAAAGGGCTTCTTAGGACATTTCCATTACCAACAATAAACATTAAAAATGAATCTGAAGCTGAGAGTTAAGGGCGTAGGAAATGTACAGAACAGCTCCAGCTGACCAGATTGAAATAGAGGAACTTCTGCATTAATAATATCTTGAAGGGAAAAAAAAGATATTTGAGACTCAGGAGATTAAGTTAAGGTCACTAAAAGTACTTAAGCAGTTCCTGGAAAGAACATAAACTCAAAGTTAAAGCTGCTTCATCATCAAAGGCAGTTTGAAGGCGAAATGAAGAAGCTCTTCTAAATCTTGATCCAAAAACACGTTGTAAAAGCAGCCATATAAACTCTTTTAAAAAGATTCCCTGTGATAAAACTGTTACACAGGTAAAGTCAGAGACAATGCTGATGTGTACAGATCCCTTTGGCTCTGTAACATGGGCATACCATGTAAGTATGAGAAAGGTGAAGAGGAATCACCTTGCCAGAAGTGTTTTGCTGCCAGGCAGGAGAGAAGCTGTCAGGCAACAAACTGTGTCCCTTAGCTTTTGAATCTGGAAAGCCTTATGTGCATACAACATACTTCCTACCTCACTACACAGAAAACTGTGTGAACATCATTACCATCCCTTCTTTCCCACTGGAGCTCTTGGCCTGTTTAGCTGGGCAGCTGCAGTGCAGGATGCAGTGGAGAGACTTCATGAGATCCACAGGATTAGCAGCATTTGTGTATTACTGCAAGAATTTGTGCGTGGCTACGAGTGTTACAAGCATGGCATGTTAATACCATGCTTTTAGGGTATAGATAAGAACATTTTCATCAGATCTGAGGCCTTTAGGATCAATGCATAAGCACTGAGCTTTCACCTGTCCAGAATCCCTCAAGTACTTAAAGTGATACACTAAAGTGACTATGGTGTACCTGCCTGAACTTGGGAACAGTGTAAACTTCAAATACTTTTCAGAATGTAAGAAAACACAATACAACAAGGTTTGAAGATTCTCTATCATGTAAAATTGTCTCATTACACTGGAAAATTGAAGGTTTCCTTCTTGCTGGCCCAATCATGGAAGGAAAATGAAGAACTTGCCCCATAGTGTGAGGCTAAATCTGGGGACAGAGCTTTTATATAAAAGCCTGTACAACATGTTGTGATTTACCATATAGCAATGTTAATTCAAAAAGACATGAGATGGTCATGAGGCTGATTTTTTTCCAGCCTTTTTGTTGTGACGTTGCAATAGAAAAAAGGAACTTAGTGTATAAGTTTGGTTCCCTCTGCCCTGGACACTCCTCTAACACTATCCCAAAAGATTTGGCACCCTCAAACAAAGCCCTGTGCTATGCAGCACTGATGCTTGGCTTTCACCACATAGGACACCCCAGTGGGCTGTTTCACAACAGTCTCTTATTCTGAGCACTTCAAATTCAGAAATAAAGAATACAGAGAACAATAATCTGGCACAACAAGGAATCCAGAGTACGTGGGCCAAGCAGTATGTGGGGTCAATCTAGCACTGAACAGCTGGGACATGGACTGGTCAGTAACACCCAGATGGGCAGCCATGCCACCAAGACTCAGCACAGACATAGGCTAAAGCCATAGACATCTCTTATGCAGCTAAATACTCACTGAATGCTTGTATGTCATGATTTAAGCTTTTCTTGCTGTTTCTTGACTCTTTCAGAACCTGAGGCAGGAGAGATGTCCCCCCCAGTGGGAGCTGGTGTGAACAGCAACAGCTGGACCTTTAAATTTGGACCCGGCAATTCGAAACAAGGTGGTCCTGGTGAGTTGCCAGACAAATTCATTATCCCAGGATCTCCCGCAATCATCTCCATCCGGCAGGAGCCACCAAACAGCCAAATTGACAAAAGTGACTTCATTACTTTTGGCAAGAAGGAAGAGACCAAGAAAAAGAAGAAAAAGAAGAAGGGAAACAAGACTCAGGAGAAAAAAGAAAAGGGCAACAGCACCACTGAGAACAGTGATCAGTGAGGGGTTTATACTGAAAGAACCCCCTTAGCCAGTTTTTGTAATAATGGCAGATTTCTCCTATGTAGCAACTCTCAATTTCTTCCTCCTGTTAACAAATTTCCTGTCTGTACAGACTTCAGAAAATCCGCAGGAAATTCATGGTGTCTGTCTAAATTGCTTAACAGGTTTTGTCTTAAAAAAAAGCTTTATTAAGTCTGGTGTTAACTCTTTTTCTCCACTCTGGCTTGTTTTCAGAATCTAAAAAGCAGACACAAGTTTCCTTTCTCCTACGCCGAAAAGGAGAATCTTCACAGTACAGCCAGTGAGAGGTTGGACTCTCTGCACTGTGGTTCCTGTGCTCCTGTCTTGATGACACTTATAGGACAGGTTTAAAAGTTTTAATGTTGTGCACCCTCTATCTGATGGAAATCTTTGTGTGCAGATGTCAGCTAGGTGATAAGAAATCAGGTTATAAGATGCAAGAAGAGCTGGTAAATATGCAACAGAGGAAACACCTAATGAACATACACGTTCAGAGATGTTCAGGCTGTGGAGGAAATGTCTGAAAGGTGGCCAGACTTTTCAGACCTTGAGAAGTCGTTGTGTGGGAATACTGAGTCTTATACATGACGTATTGTACACACTCCTACAAAAAACCCCTCGCATTTACAGCTCTTTAAGATACCGTAAATGTTACCTTTTTACCAAACAAGCCATTGGGAACTCGTCCCTGGGAGCCCTGCATTATCCTGGCAAGGCCCTGGTGCTGTAGGGAGGGTTGGGCTGACATCCCGGGAATGCGACTGACTGTGATGCTCTGTGTCCCTGTTGCCACTCTTGGATTATTTTGCACATTTTGTCTCTGAAAAGGTCAGAGTTTTTCCACGACACTTATGCAAAAGAGAGAAAAAAGAAATGTTAACTATGCTATTTGTTATCTGAGATATTTATTTATAAAGAAATATAGCTGTAAATGTTATAGAAATATGATGCCCTTTAACCCAAACAGAAGTCAATCTAGAGCCATTCTAAATTAAAATTGCTGCTACTAAAGTGCTTTAGAAAAATTGCCTGAAACATCTGTATTATATCGGCCACTTGCCAATAACAGCTTTATTCTGTCGGGTCACTTGGGGGCTGCCTCTTGCATGTTATTAATGAATAAGAGAATTTAATTTTTTTGCATTAATCTGCACTTTGAATACACCTTTGCAAATAAACTGTCCTGATATGAAGAAGCAGAAGCGAACTCCTCACGCAAATGGATTTACTAACCTGCTAGTTCTGTGCAGTACCTTGGTGTTCCTTCCTACGCACCCTTTTCTGACTTTAATTTTACTTTTTCTATGAGATTATGAATTTCTGACCCTATTAACACTTATTACGTAACATTCAAGTACTGTATGTATGCTGTATGCTCTTATAAGAATCCTGAAATATTTATTCCGTGCTTGTGTATGTGAATGTCAATGCAGCTATTATTAGAGTGGACTTTAAGCTTTACCGTTGAATGTAAATTCATTCTTTCTTTTTTTGTACACTTGTGAAGAAGTGAAGTAGTGTTAATTTTTTTAAGCCACTGTTGATTATCAGGTTTTCTTTTTGTGTATGAAACACAAGTAAAATATCTTTCTTAAATCACGCCATGCATGCATTCTGAGATTTATTGAAGCTAAAGCTCTGTGAGTTACTAACCCTATGATTGGAGCACTAAACATGATTGAAGATGTCGGTATAAAACCAACACATGTATTTTTAAAACTAATAGAGCTGATGAGGGAATTCCAAGGAGTTTTCTATGTTACTGTACTTTCACAGAATAAAGCTCAAGTGTTGTATTAATTGGAACTGTGTAAAGAACTACATAGCTCTCCAATTCCTGGCAGTCCCTCTAATCTAGGAGCAAAGGGAACAACTGTATTTCTTGAGCTGTGTCCTGGATGGTTGATGTTTCCAAACTGCTAACAGTTAAGGACAGGTCAATTCCTGTTCATCTGAGAGCCCTGCTGCAAGTCTTAAATCATCACAGAAGATAAAATTCTAATTAAAAAAACCACACAAATCTCTGAAAGTACAAACCACCCTGAGCCCCTCATATGGTCTGTTCAGTTCTAAATTACTACCAGTCTTGTTTTACTGGGAATAAAAGCAATGCCACTTGATTCAGTTTCAAAGTCTAGCCTAGAGGAACAAGCTTACGGTTTGGGGAGGTGATTGTTCTTTTCCTCGGCTTTGCAAGTGTGCTATTGTTACACATCTAGACAGACTAGGATTGCAGGTCACAATCAGGGTAATGCATTCAGCTGGGAATTAGGGGTTACTGCTTGAATATCACACAAGAGAGGATCAGAGGTGGCCAAGACCAACAAGAATAAAGAAATTAGAAATTATTTTATTCTCCTACTGACAATAAAGTCAGGAAACCAAAACTCATTAGCAAAGAACTCACAATTTTGGGATACTTTTTACTACTTGATCAGTTTACTCCTCTCAGAATCCATGTATTGCCTGTGAGCATATTGTCATTGAGAAATTTGTTTGTATGAATACTGGACTGATGGACAAAAACACGGGGCTTTTAAAACAATTAAAGCTGACTTGTGTTGCTTCTTAATTACAAATCATTGTTTAGAGGACATCTCATTTTACACTGGGCCATTTTAATCTTGTGCCATTTATTTCTGCTCCGGATTTGGGTCATGGAAGAGGGTGGGATTCCAATTAAAGATTTCCAGTGATCTTAATAAGGGGAAGAATATAGAACTCAAAATACGTTTCCCAACATTCATGCCTAAAAATCTATTCTGGATCCATTAATTGCAGTCAGCTTTGACATCCTTTTGGGTCATCTTTAATTTCTCCTTCCCCTTTATTCACTTGGTTTCCTTCAAGGACTGCTTCCATTTTTGGAAAAAGTCATTGTGTTATTAATTGACTTTCTCCCCAAGAGAAATGTGAGTAAGCTGCCTTTGTAGACCAGTGCTTATTAGTACGTGATGCAGTGACCACAATTTATATAATTCATGTTGGATAGTCTAAACTTAGACGTGCCCATTCTGGGTCTTGGAAACCTCAGAGTTCCAATAAATACCATTCCCTCCACCTAAAGTAGGTATCTCTCATAACTGACACAACTCCACAACTATTTAAAATGTCTTTGAGTTAGTAGTACCAACAACTATATGATTGTTTGTATGGGAAACTGTTGATCACAGCCTGAACCTCTGATTAAACCATTTGACGCAAGTGACGGGTCAGCTGTGGGAGCACAGGTGAAAGTAATTCAGCTGTGCTCCTCTCCTAGATCCCATTTAAGTGCTGACCACCACTAAGGCAGTGTTTCTTTTTGGAGGTTGCTGCTGCATGGATTTTCTGTAGGGAGCCTCAACGTTGGTGAGTCTTTTCTATATAACCTTTGGGTATCCATTTACTTTACCTTTGTATAATTACAACTGTATGCTGTTGTATGAACAAAGACTACTCACTTATCCACATTTTAAAACTGAAGTCAAGGGCATCTTATAAAACAAACATGGTAGACTTGAAAAGCATATTTCAAAACCAAGACTCTGACAAAGAGCTGGTAGCAGTAAACTGGTCTTCATACCAGGGACAGCAGCTGTAAACCTGCTGTCACTCCCACCATTTGACTCATTTGTCTGACAACATGGGCTGCATGGTGGTGAGGAGGCCAATGGGATATGGTGAAAAGACATTCCCACACTGGAAAATGTTACTCTACCATGATTATTTCAATAAGACACCTAAATCTTTGGATCACCTATTGAGCTTCTTGTTTTATGAAGGCTAAATGCCCTTGCTACCAGTGTGCTGTTCCAGCAGGACTACCATCTGAACCTCCTACTCAGTAGGAGGTGTGAGACCTCAGAGAGCTGTGGGTTTATCAGTGTGTACTGCAGTGAAGCACTGGGATGGGACAACATTACAGTTGGTGCTGGCAGCCTTGATCCATCTTTCTGGTGGTATTTACAGAAGCTTGAGATGTTTTGGTAACACTTGGCACAAAAAATGTTCTTGCTCATTAATTACTGGAAGCCTGACAAAACATACCAGTTGTTACTGCTTTTATTAACCCTGAAGATAAGCTGCATCTTTCTCTGGAGGGTGACTGTACTGAGCACTGGCAGGAGCAGCATCTCCCTCTCTTCTTAGTGATGAAAAAGTATGAAAGTGTGGAACTCAGTTGATTTTATCCTCAGACTCTTTCCACACACACAAGGGGAGGTGTTGGTTGGTCATCTGACTCCTGTAGAGTCAGATTCTTGCCAGCAACACAAGCAAAGAGAGTGGGAAGTATCAGACATTTATAAGCAAGTAAATGCAGAGGGAGTTTTTTTGAGGTGACATCTTCCATGTTAGAAGATACCAGGGACAGGTCAACCCAGGGCACTAAATTCACTTACTTGCTGTCAGAGAGTGGCTGTTCTGCCTATAGATCTTGCTAATGGCCCCCTGGGTCAAGCAAGCTTTCACAAATGGAAAGCCTATGCTATCTGCGAAGCTGTCGAATCCACTGGCTGATGGCAGAAGTGCTGCCCTGTGAGCTACATCACTGCAGTTTTCTGTAGCCAAGAAAAAAAATTAAAAATCCCACTAAGGATCCTTATTTAGTTCCTTATGTGCCCTGCTGGGCTCCTCCTGTGAACCTGCAAAGCTGAACTGTGTAGGTGCTGGCATTCCTTAATGTACATGCAGCTAATGAAAAACAACCTAGAAGTAACAGGTTATTGCAGTTGCCAAAGCCTTCGTGAGCTAATCAATGTTGATGGTGCAGTTAGTTTTGCACTGATTGACATACGAAGTGAAACCCCTACAGCAATAGAGCTCATGGTGAAACATTCAGTGCTACAGTGTCTGCCAGAATTATACAATGATATAATATAATAAATCGATTACAGAGAAAGTTCAAGCACGTGCAGCCCAGTTATACTCTGTGTTGTGCACACTTGCAGGTCTGCTGCACAGCCCTAGGAATAGACTCTGCGAAAGTATTGTGTTGTACTAACCCTTGTCCCACTCCAACAGGGAGATACATGCTAACATTTCCAGCACAGAGAGGCCTTTCCCCAGGTGCTCAATCAGTGGTTCAGGCTGTGACTCAGCAGTTCCCATACAGCAGCCCATTCCAGCACCTGACCACTCTTAATGTACACCTTCATGGCACTCTATGTGGGAGATCCCATCTTGAACAACAACCCCCCCCAATTTTATTCACAATTAATGATTTTGTTGCTCAGTAAAGCTGATTTGGAAACTGAACGCCACTGGGAGCAAACCCACTGTTCAGTTATGCTGATTGCTTTGTTCCAGGTTACAAAGCTTCTTTCTTACCAACCCAGTTTAAATTTAAACTTGAAATGTTGAGCCTTTAATGCTTTATGTAATGTAATGCGCTTCTCACTCATGCCATTTTTAAAGAGATAATGCATTGTTTTACAAATGATTTTATCAAATAAAAGGCAGCTGAGCTTCTTCTAATGCACGGCTTAGTGTATTTCAGACTAGGAAAGAAGGTTATTCCATGTCAAACCTCAAGAATAGGGAAAAATGGGAAAAAATGCTTTTAATGAACGTGAAAGTGATTTGGCCACAAGAAGACATACATTTTTAACAGCTCCACAAAAACGCTTAACTGTGGTTCTGCTTGTGGAACTTGTGATTCTGCAGCAAATGTTGGTATGCTCCAAAATCCACAAGAACAGAAAAGATTTACTGACCAGCTTTTACCTTTGAAACGGGAACTTCCTGTTATTTGCAATTCGATGCCTTTTCTTTACACCCCTTCAACCCAGATTTCACTTTCAGCCCTGCAAACCCCACCCCCAGGCATGGGACAAAGCCCTTCCCTCTGAAGCCAAAATATCCCTGACCTCAGGGCACTCTGAGTACCCGGTTGGTCCGTTGGATTCACAGTGGGATACCAGTGGGTTAATTGGCTTTGCTTTTCTTCCTCTCACCTCTTTGTAGCTTGAATCTAAAACTACCAAGGACCACACTGTCAGTACATAACTGTAGGAGATAACAGTAGTTTAAACATCTAATTGACATTACCCAGTGACGGACAGCACGAAGCTTAATGGGCAATCGGTGCTGCAGCATCACCATCTAATCTCACTGCCTGATCAAAGCCTTCTCTTATCAACATGATCAGCTTAAGGAGTGTCAATGCAAGTACACGTTTACAGCCGGAAAAAGTAGTTGGGGAGGTCCATGTTGTGTTAGAGAACTTGCTTGTTTGGTCTGTGGTAGTGCTTCATTTTTCTGTTCTATTTGCTTTTGTGTTTTTAAAAGGATTTTTGCCCAGTAATAACAGCTGTTAGCTGTGAACCCTTGGAGTAGATTTGTATGCGTGTAAGCCTCTATTCTCATTTATTATGCTGCAAGGATAAACTAATTTGATTTTGAATATTGGGGTTGCTGTACTATTAAATATTAGTAAGGTGCTTAAATATTTTCATTCTCTTCCCCTCCCCTTTTCCAGTAAATAAATACATCACATTGATTTCTTCATCTCATAAGAAACAAATGCTTGCAAGTGTTTAAGCTCTGAAATCACTATTTATAAGTAGTTAGTTTGCTGTTCATACTTGTGGCTGAGGGAAGAGAGGAAAGGAAGAAAATAAGAGTTGTTTCATAATATTACTCTGGATACTGTTCTAGACTGGCAACATCAGAGCAAGGTATGATTTCAGGCTTTTCTCTAGGAGGGTGACAGGGAAAGAGGAGCATTATTTTTCAGGAAGGTTTGAAGGGAAACAAACATAGGAACATTTTAAAAATAAATGACCAAGCTACGTAGCAGCCTGGGGAAGTTACACCCCACAGCATTCTGCAATGCAGAAGTCAATAGCTAAGGACTGTCAAGAGACTGAAATGTCTTATGAAAGTAGACATGGAACATGGAGGTCAGAAAAAGAATTTTCTGCCTTTGATTCAGGTTTTCCCTCTTGAAGAGTTCTCAAAATTGGCCCTCTGGGCACCTGTGTCTCAAGGACTAAGATTATCAAGACCCCATTATGGCAACCTCTCCATAATGAAGGACATTCAAATTCATTTTACAGTATGATTGATAAAGTAACTCCTCTGACTGTGGTGATTATTAATACATACAGCTAATGTGTGTCACTGACACCAGACAAGTCATGTGGGGTTAGTTTTAGAGGTTTAAGCAGCCCTTGTTTATCTGTGTTCTAAAACATTCTATCACAGCAGTCTGTAGTTCCCTGATGAGCACAGGTGTGCTCAGCTGCAGCACAGCAATGAGTCTACCATCAGTACTGAGAGAATCAAGTGTAATTCAATATTATATCTAGGATTTTTGTATTTCAAGTTGCAAAAGAAAAGCTGAGAAATACATGGGTAGGATTTAGGAAATATAGTGGCACACATATCACCTAATCTGTGAAGTCTGCAGCACAGATCCATGCATTTGATCTAATTTTTTAGTCTCCTTTCATATTCAGTGGAGTGAAATAAACTCTTCTGAAATCCCAGTCAGTTGTCCTATCTTTGAGTAAGATGAGGTGACCCTTGAAAGCCCTATTTCTGTCTCTTTCTAAAGAGAGCCCAGACAGTTTAGCTCAAATGTGACAGTCTGCACTGCAAACATCCTCAGTCTGATGGGGAAATCTCGCCCTTCAGCTATGAGAGATCTCTGCTTCCAAAAGCTTGTTTTGCCATAAGTTCCTCTTTTGTCCCTTCTCAGGGGAAGCTCTCAGAATCTGGTTTTAAGCAATAGAGCCATCCCACCAAGATGGCTCATTTGCTATTCTTAATCTTCTTGGAGCAACTCAGCTTCTGGGGCCAGGTTTGCATGTTTAATCATCAATAAAACCACTGTGAAACTGTTATGAAAAAGTGGGGTGGGGGTTTTACATTGTTTTTGTATTTAATTGGGGGTTTCCAGCCTCTCCCTTAAGAGTTCCCCATCCCCCCCATGTGGATAACTGTGGAATCCAGTGAGAAGGTATTTGTTCTGGGGAGCAAGGTATGATGGCAATGCACAATAATTACCAACAGAATTAAATCTGAGCTTTACTAGGACCCACAGACTCACATGATAGGACAAACTGATGCTGATAAAGTACTGGAGAAGTTGTTGCATGCTTAGTCATCTGCATCCCATAGAGAGGCAGAAACTCAAAATGCATTCAGGAAGAAATGAGAAGAGCAGAAATGGGGCGATGCTACTGCAGGATGTTCTGGCTACTGTGAGCTCAGTGCCATCTCAAACTTGGTTAAGCTGCAGGGACCAGCAGCTTCATCCCCAGGGGACGGTTTGGAAAACAATGTAGGAAAAGGATCACTGCAGAAGGCCATGAATTAACAAAACACATTAAAGGGAAATTATTTGCCACTGGTTTTTAGTCTGCTGAAAGAAGATAATACACATGTGTAGGAGTGTACCTGTCATCCCTGCTGCTCTTTGGAGTCTTGCTCAGAGCACATGTGCTTGCATTTGCACTAAAATAGCTTCCAGACAAGAGGAGAAATAAATTTAAAGTGACAGGTGCAGGAATTCAAGGACTGGGAAAGACTCTGGGGATGTATTCTTCTACAGATCACAGACAGGTTAAAGGCATGGTGTAAATGTAAGTGGTTTATGCTAGCAATGTAGTGCTGACTCAATGGAAAAATGTTATGCTCCGTTTGTGTATATATTCCTGCCTCCTGACTTGGGAACATATTGCAACGTGCAATTTTTTGCTTAAAATCTAAATAACGATAAACAGCACATAAAGGCACCACTAAAGGAAGGTTACAAATACTATCAGAACACTTTCTGTCCCCAACTGGAAAATGTTGTGTGTCACAGGATCTCATTAAGTAAGAATTCCTTCAGTGTAACGTGGAGAGGAAGAAGTTTTATTGATAAAAAATCATCAGCTTGGAATTCACAAATACAAAAACATTTGACTTCAAAATAACGGTTTGATGTATCCACCCTCTGTGGCTATTTCCCCCGGGGATCTGGGACATCAGAGCGGTCCAATGTGGAGGATACTGTTACAGACTGTTCTTCCACCTGGTTTGCAACACAACACATAAGTAGCACCCGAAACTGATACATTCTTAAAACTTAGTACTGAAGTGGTTCTGCTACCACCCAACCCGCCTGTTCCAGATCTTAATTGTCCTCAAGGCACATGTTTTTCCTAGTGTATAACCTAAATCCTCTTTGCTGCCAGTTAAGCTGGTTGCTTCTTGCCCTCCATCAGAGGACACAAAGAGCAATTGATCACTGTAATAAGCTTTGATAAATTGGAAGGCTTTTCTGCCCTTCCCTCAACTTCCTCATTCATCATCTAAATAGTTCCAGCTCTTTCAGCCCTTCTTTGAAGATTCTGGCTTTCTGAAATATCTTCTTATTCTCTGGACATTCTCTATTATTCCCAGGCTTCTTTAAATGCTGTGCCCAAAGCAGGAATCAAGTTCTTACTGGTAATAAGTAGAGCAGAATAATTACCTCCCTTGTCTTACAGACAACACTTCTGATAATATATCCTGGAATGCAATTTTCCACTTTTTACTGCTTTTAAATGTGGTATTTCATAGTCTGTGAACCGCTGTAACCCCGGATAGTTTCTGCAGCACTGCCTACCCATTTATTCCCCTATTATACACTGCTCCATGTGCTCTCGTTTTCCTGTCTGTACAATTTTCCACATCTTGTTATGAAATTTTCACTTACTTTAGATTCCCTCCCTGGTCCAGGCTCATCTGAATTCCAGAAAGCTTTCCTTCTCCCCTCTTCCCATTTGGCATCAGCTAAGATTTAGTGTTCATTCCCATAGCAGACATGGTGCTGGTGAACCAGTTTTATAGAGCTGGATCTGTGACAGACTTCTGTAGGAACATGTGTATGAAACATCATTGTGATTTGATGATAGACCATAGTTTAAATGGTGAATTTCTCCTCTATCAATCACTCCTGACTGTTACTGCAATTTATTCTTATCCATTACTGGTATGCAATCAGGTTCCTTTGTGAAGTTTATCTGCAAACTCAAGGACTCAAAAAAATACGTTAGCTTGTACAGTGAAAGGGGTTGGGAGGGAAAGAGGATGAAGAGGACAGAGTTGGTCAATTAAAGTTAACTGCTGCCATATGGCACAAGGAGAATAAGGTTTAGTGGGGAAAGAATAATACAAAAAGTGAATCCAAGGTGTAGGTGACAGATGGACAGGTGGGTAAAGGGAAAGTTGGAAGACATAATAGTTCCCTATTCAGTATTAGGAGTTTTACAGAACAGGAAATTTACCAGATAGTCACTTTTTCCAACACAAGCCCTTCCTTTACAGCCTTCTTTCTTAGCCAGAGCAGTCTGAGATTTCCCTATACATCCACTGTCACTTCAGTTCCTTGTAATCACAGGTGACAGCACAGTGGGATAAACCAAGCATGCTGGTGCCCATGTAATTGGATGCTCCTGTGCACAATAAGCACCTTTTACTGCACAGTTCACAGTGTCTGTCATGTGTGAATCATTCTGTTCTGCTGATGCCTCCTTCGCTTTGCATCGTTTTGTTGCTCAAGGGCATTTTGTTCTTACTTAAAGAAGCCTACGTCTTCCTTCCTTCTGATGTTTCACTGTAGTTTTATTTTGTTTAAGAACTGAAACCTTAGGGTCAAATCTTAGTGTCAGTTCTCTGATGCATACCTTTAGGTTGAAGTGATCTGCTTTCTGGGGAACCAGTCAGCACAAATTGAATCTCCACGTATGATATTGAGAGCAGCCCCAGGGAAATGGTCTTGGGGGGTTCTGGTAGATGAAAAACTTGTCATGAGCCAGCAGCCAGAAGGCCGGCTGTATCCTGGGCTGTATCAGAAGAGGAGAGGTCAGCAGAAAGAGAGCTGTGATTGTTTCTCCTTTGCCATGCTCTCATGGGAATTCCCAGCATGAGAAAGATGTGGAGATGTTGGTGCAGATCCAGAAGAGGCCACAAAGATGCTCAGAGGGCAGGAGCACTGAAAGGCTGAGGGAGCTGAGGGTGTTCAGCCTAGAGAAGAGTAGGCTCTGGAAATACCTCATTCTAGTACTTTAAGGGACCTAATAAACAGGAGGGAGGGTGTCTTTTTTACTCAGGAGTTTAGAGATAGGACAAAGGAGGAATAGTTTAAAAGAGAGGAGATTTAGGTTAGATACTGAAAGGAAATTGTTTACTCAGAGAGTAGTGAGACACTAGCACAGGCTGTTGAGATCTATTGGTGTCCCATCCTTGGAGGTGCACAAAGCCAGGCTGGATGAGCCCTGGGTAGCCTTAACAGGTGGGGTGCAAGCAGCATAAGGCAGGTGAGTTGGAACTGTGTGGGCCTTAATGTTCCTTCCAACCCAAACCATTCTGTGATTCTGTGACTTTCAGCCTTATATGCCAGAATGCTGGACACTCACATACTATACTATCCAAGTGCAAGATGAAGTTTTCCTTAGACACTAAGTCAGTGGGAGGGGGGAAATCTTACTGCCTTACAATCACAGCCTATGTCCAATGTGCCCTTCTCCTGGTCTGCAGTTCTTTTCAGAGGTAGGGAATCAGGTTTGGTGCACTGAAGAACTGTGACTGACTTATTTCCCAGATCAGACAGACAGTATGGTCCATGGTAACAACAAATAAAGACATGGTCATTTTGAAGTGCTCAGCACCAAATAATTGTGGGATTTGCTTTTTATCCTTTTCTCAATGCTGCAGAATCCCCTCTTCAGGTCTGTTGAGCAATAGCTATGCTTCTATACACATAAATAGTCAGAAACTAATCATCAGCTGGAGACCTTCAGAAAGGGGACTGCTGCATCTTCTTCCCTGAGGCAAAACACCAGGATGGGATTACAGCGTGTAGTTATGTGATGCCATGCAGCTTTCACACATATGAACCCCACAAAGCATATAACTAAATTCCATGCAAAGATTTGTTTTTAGAAATACATTACAGTATATATAGGGCCAAACTTTCCAAGCATTACTTCAATTTTGTAAATTGTTTTTACATTATCTTAGGAAGAAACCTGCTGTCTTGCTTTCTGTCTAATAAATGAGAACAATACCAGCCAGACAGAGATTAATGTTGCTTTCTTGCTGCCAAACTGAAAGCTTTAAGTCTACAGACTGTACTTAGAATGTTATTACAGGGAATCAATATGTGGCCCCAACCCTGATCTTCAGAACAGATATCCGTCAAAGTCTGAATTTAATTTCCTTCAAAATATGAGGCTGTTTGCAGATGATCTCTGTAACCGATTATGTTGCTGTAAACATTCCTGCTGGTAGAACAAATGATGTTCTTTCACATTCTTTGTTATTTAGTTGATGTTATCTAGACTGACTGACTGTGTTCCCTCAAGCTTAACAAACTTTATAAACTCATTTTGAACTCACATAAGTAATGCTGGTGTGGGCTAAAGTATAGCTTTGAGGACAAACTTCAGTACAGGATGGGATGGGATAGGATAGGATAGTTTGAAAGGACCTACAAAGATCATTTATTCTAATTGCCTAATTACTTCAGTGCTAACCAAACTTTCAAGAATATTATGGAGGACATTGTCCAAATGACTCTTAAACACTGACAGGTATGAAGTAGCAACACGCTCACAAGGAAGTTTGTTTCAGTGTTTGACCACCCTGAAGTCTCCATTCCTGAAGATATTCAAAACCCACTGGCTGAGAACCTGAGCGATCTGCTTTAGCTGACCCTGATTTGAGGAGTGAGGACACTGAATATGATGGTCTCCAGAAGGTACCTCCTAACATCATCTTTTCTGTGATTCTGGGAATTATGAGAAAACTGGTTTCTGATGAAGCAGTTTGACTGTGAGTTCCAGGAGAGAAAGACAAGACTGGAATTGAATAAGGGAATGTGGTTTAGAGGGAAATATTGGTGATAGGTGGATGGTTGGACTGGATGATCTTTGAGGTCTTTTCCAACCTGGGTGACTCAATGATTCTACTGTTCTAAAGCATTACTCATATTCAGGTAGTGTACCATTCGTGTCCTTTAAAGCAGCAGATGAGGCAGTAAAACATGAAATTGGTAAAACTAATTAAAAGTGGTGTATTATGCCTCTGTGATTAGTAGGGCAAAAGATACTGGGGGTAGAGAAGCTGCGTTTAATTTGATGAAGCTGAACCAATTAAAATTTGATCTACATTTTATCTTTCGATTTCACGTATTTCATTTCAAAGCCAGCTTTTTCCTTCTGCAAGCTTTTCATGCGGTATATTCCTTAATCATTACATTTTCTAATTTAACAGTATGCAGTACTGTGTCAAATCAGTTTTATGTCCACAGTTTCCTTCTGTGATATTTGTTACCACTGTGAAAAATTCTGTCAGATTTGATAGGAGTAACCTCCCATGTGTAAATCCCACAGAGTCAAACTCTCCTTAATTAAATCATAACAGTCCAGCTGGCCTGCTCTATCTAGGTTTAATGGTGTCCTCTGTTACCCTTCCAGTCTTAAATCTGCATTTTCTTTTTATTCTTGTATTTTCCTTAGTACACAAGACAGGTGTTGTATTAAAATTGTTCCAAACATCTCCTTGCTTCCAGGAGTGTCCTGAATACATATGCTAATATTGGCCCAGTTTTTCTAGTAGTTGCCTCAGGATTTTGGGATAGAGTCTTTCTCATTTTGCACACTTGCTTAATCTTTGAGTGCTCTCCTTCCTTCCTTCCTTGGTTTTATTTTTTAAAATAAAAGTAATTTCTATTCTGGGGGAAAAATTTTTGCTTTAATGATTAATTTTTCTTAGTGTTTTCATGTCTATTCTTGTTTATCATGTAACTGAAATGCTGTTATTAACCAATGTCTGATATCATGGCTACGGTAGAACAGTCAGACCATGGGGTCTTTGTTAAATAGAATGTGTTGTATACTTGATGGTGATGGTATGAACTTCCTCCCTATCATGACCATTTAATAAATGATACAAGTAATACAAGGTGTAATGATGAAGAAGAGATAGAACTCAGTATCTTACTTGTGCCTTTCCTTATCTCTGTGGGCAGAGGCTAAACCTGGTATTTTAATAGTAGCAGTGCTAATTTGTTTCAGTTACTAAAGCACTTTCTCTTACATCTTAAGTACTTTTCTGTAAACTCGGATCTTTCTCACTTCAACAAGAGTTATTCAAAGGCAAATGATCAAGTAGGTCAAGAATGTTGATCTTTACCTTCTCCTGTCTGTTTCTCAGTTTTAATCCAGAATATTAAAAATAAAATTCCACCATAATCAACTTCAGAATGTGATTTTATATGGAGATTATATTTGGACTTACAGGGTTCTATATGTAAATGAACCTTAACTGTTCTTCCTTGTATAGCCTACCTCTTCCCCTAAGCCATTTTGTACATGGTTGGTTTGGTACCCCTGTGTCTCTGTTAGTTCTTGCTTCACTGTTGACACATTTGTTTTTCGTAGACTTTTATCACACCTCCTCATCTCCTTCTCCCTAAGCTAAACATTTTTTGGTTCTCTTTCCTCATGTTTAATTTCCTTCAAGGATTTTATCAGTTGATAATATTTCTCTGGATTGGCTGAGCTTATGAACACATAATGCTTTAGCTGCCCTGTGCAACATTGGCATCCATTTGTTTTAGAACGGATATTACAGAAACAGAAGAAGTATAAATCAGCCAGAATTACAGATGGACCTGAAACTGCAGTTCATTAAAAATATTAGAAAACCTTCATGCCTGTTGTTTGGAAAACAGGAAATGTGCAAGCAGTTCATTGTATTAAACAAAGCACAGAGATGTAAGAGTGTATTTGAACTTGTTGTCTTTTTAGATTTCCAGAGGATGCTAGAAAGAAATATATGAGAGAAAGCAGTGAGCACCAGTCTAGGAAACTGCCAAACCGCACGGCTGTCTTGCTGTAACAGATAGGCTCAGTTCCTGCACTTGACATAAGCCTTGCTCAGGCTTAGGAACCACAGTAGGCTTTGATGTGACTTTTTTCTGGACCAAACAGCTCATTAATATTAAACCACCAGGTGGGTGCTGATGGTCATAACCACGAACAGGTGATTTATTGAAATCTCTCACGGAGGAACAACAAATTACATTGAGAGGCTGAAAGCAATGTGGTAAGACTGTAAGCTTGAATATGTGCCAATCACTTTATCTTAGAAAGAAAGCAGTCAGAGAAGACCTAATTGGAGTTCTCCTTGCTGACACAGCAGGCTGTAAAGCAGCAATCTCGCCTTGGGCAGGTACATCTCTCAGAGTTTCTCCTTGATGTCAAGTGATGCTAACTCCATTTACTGGTGAGTAAAACTTTAATTTTTGAAAACACCTGATTTATGTTAAGATTTAGTGACTGAATTCTGCAGTAGACTGACCACTGTGACTGCTGTCATCATAATAAACTAAGAATATCAGCATATTTCCCCTAAGAAACCAAACCATAATGACACCACTGAAACTGTGTAAGTATTCGTATCTTTAAACATGTCTTCTTCGAGAGTGCCAAGTGTCACTCATGACACCTAAGAGGCAGAGTATATCACAGCTCCTTGAGTAAGAATGTTTTGGGTTGTGAGGTGTCCCTAAATATCAGAAGGAAGTACACTAAGAGACTGGGTTTGGGAAAAAGGTGTTATCTTCTTATAGATCCTGTCTACTATTTTTATTAATACCTTGTGACTAACTGCAAAATTTCTTTAAAAAATAATGTATAAGACATGGGAACAGCACACAGTATGGAAAAATTAGCATGGTATTCATGTATAAAGGTGCACTTTTATGCAAGCTGAGCTCCCCGCTACCCTCTCTTCTTTTAATACAGCACATTGTTTACTAGACTGCTGGTTAAAATGCATGTTTTTTTTAATATATAGAAGGCATGGAAAGGCACACAGCCAAATGACTGGGAAAAGTGTTAGGCACCAGAACACGCTGTAGGATGTCATGAAGAAATCAGAGGATTTGAAGCATTCTCACTTGGATCAATCCAAACGAAGAGCAGCTTCCTCCAGTGTCTGTCTCCTGGGCTTAACGAAGATGTGACGGTATCATTAAGCAGCAATAACTACTTCACATTTCTTTGTTTGATGCTACCTCTTTTATTTTGCACAAGGGTTTTTGAACCACGATGGTGTGCAGAATTTTTCTGCCTTTGTCTCTCCTTCACCTGCTCTCTCAGGTCTGTCTGTGTGTTAAACAGCACTGAGCACCTCTATTTAAGCGCTGTATAGTCATAGGACCCTATAGGAAGGATGGCAGAGGTCATTCCAGCAGAGCCTCCTGACATGCTTTGTACACAGCATCTGTTTTAGAATATGGAGAATATTGAATATTGAGTATTGAGTTATTTCCTAACAGTAGCTGCTTTTTCAGCCAGCTGTGGCTCACTGCTCCAAAGTCAGACAGTATTTAAGCCTTTACTAATGTGTGACAGAGAGCAGCATAAAAACCTCAGATTTTGAGAGACGATATCAATAGATATGTTTGAATGTTATATAGTTACTATAGGCTTTTTGTTGTTTCTGTAGTTCCCCTGTTCGCATCAATCTTGAGGAAAATTTCTGCTGTATTTTGATGTTTCTGTCTGTCAGTGATTTATGCCACTCAGCCACCAGCTTGATCTTTTTCACCCTTTTCTCCTGAGGAATACACTGGAAGAAATGAAAACTGTGTAGAAAGAAAGAAAGAAACACTATGTGGGTTTGTTCTGTTCAGCCTAAAGAGTTGGGCAAATAGCTTTCTCCCATGTCTTTTTGATATGTGTATTTGGTGGGAAGTGTTCGTGAACAAAGAGGCTGTGCAGCAAGGATTCTATTGCTTCATGTAAAAGTAGCTCATACTCCATCTACTGATTAACAGGGTAAAGAACATCTGTTTGTTACTGTACTCCAAACACTGGTGCTACCCTCTGAATGGCAGATGATGGTACATAGAGCACACATCTGTTTTCTTTTGGGAGGGTTGGTTTTCTTCTTCTGTATATTCAGAAGAATATATTACATTCTAGTGAATATTGTATATTCACTAATCCAGATTTGGACTTGTGTAAAAAGTTTGTCTCACATGACATACTCCTTTTTCAGACAGGCAGCCTGCAGTCATTCTTAAAGCTGTCCCAGAGTCATCTGTGGCTTACTTGTGTTCAACTAGAGGTCTAACACAACCCAGGCAATATTAAACGTGCATTAGGTATACCCTGGTTTGGCAGGAAAGGAAATTAAGGGATTATTCAGCTCTGGTGTCTCCTACGACAATCCCTGATTCCCAGACTTTAAGCTGACTGCTGTCCCCACTTGCCCTGCAGTCCCAGTGCTGGAGTGAACCAGTATACTGCTCAATACTGCCTTAATTTCATTTTTGATCTGCAGCAAGGGCAGGAAGCCAGAGTTAAGGCGCCTGAGGGTTATAATGATCTCCATGACTGCTCCATGACCTACATCCCCTCCCCAAACCAGCTCGTTTCAGAATGCCAGGTGCCCCTCTCAGCCTCACTAATGACCCTATAATTGACATTTCTCTCCAGCCTCCTGCTCTGAGTTTCAGACTCTCAGTGTATACTTGTTTCTCTAGATCTGAGTGCACTATCCTCTCCCCCAGGCACCGAGCAGCATAACAGTAGCTAGCTCCTGCCAGGAAGGGTGCCAGAGGATGGATAGATAGATGGGTGGATGGGCGAATTGTCGGATGGATGGATGGGTGGGTGGATGGATGAAAAGACCCGCCTCTCTCCGGAGGAGCCTCCCATAGCAGACTCCGGGGAAACCCGGTTGTTCCAGAGCCTTTTTCTGCCCCTCCTTTCGGTGACTTGCAGATTCGCGGCTCACTTTCTTTCCTTGGTGGCTGCCGCCCTCCGCTGGAGCAGAGCGGGTTTTGCAGCAGAGCATCTTCCCAGCCAGGGACCGGGCAGCTGCTCCAACCCCGCTGCCACTGCTCCATCCTGGGAAGCTCAGGGCAGGGACCGATTTCCTGATAGATCCGAAGCTGCGTTTTATTGACCCCCAGAGTTAGTTGTGCCCAAGTCTCATCACTTTCTTGTCAGTCTGCATTTCCATGAGCCCTCTCTACCACTGATGGGATGCAGAAACTTATAAAAAGAAATCATTATTTTTTTTCTCCAGAATTGTGAAGACAGCAGCTGAAGAATCTTGAGCTATGAGGAGTGTTACACTTGTCCCAGGTGCAAACTCTTTGAAAGGGTCGATAACAGCAGGACAAGGGGAAAATGGTTTTAAGTTGAAGGAGGGAAGTTTTAGGTTGGATATCCCGGGGGAGGTTCTTTACTGTGAGAGTGGTGAGGTGCTGCAACAGCTGCCCGGAGATGTTGTGGATTCCCCATCCCTTGAGGTGTTCAAAGCCAGGTTTGATGGAGCACTGGGCAGCCTGGTCTGGTATAAAATGTGGAGGCTGGTGGCCCTGCCTTGTGGCAGGGAGTCTGGAGCTTCGTGATCCTTGAGGTCCCTTCCAACCCAAGTCATTCTATGATTCAATGAAACTTTTTGGAAAGTAGATTAACTGTGATGCACCTTCAGCAATAAGTAACATGCACTCCTTTCCTATCTGTATGTTTTGTAGTGATTAATTCTTTGTGTATGTGTGTGCATTAAGCTGTGTTCAGGTTTTCACTGCTGGTATGCCCATTCCATTAGTAAATGTGATACTGACATGAGTACACACCTGTCATCTAAAAGGTGAATAAACTCTTTCTGGATTTCCCCCCCTTGAGGTGGATGACCTCTGATCTTGGAGGCTCCTTTTGTTCAGAGTATCTATGTGTCATTGGTCAGCAGTGCAAAGCATGTCAAAACATCCTCCTAGAGAAAGATGGCTTTGCCCAGTTCTGTTTTGCCATTGTGCAAAGCAAAGTAGCTAAGATACCGGGCTATCTTAGCATACTCAGGGCCTAAACCTCACTGCTTTGTGTCACAGATGTGCCACTAAGTTCACTGGTTAATCTGTGTTTCTAGGAATGGTTTATTTTTTGAGACACAAGGGTGATGATGTGATGCTGGAGGGTGCCTATGCTGCAGTTGCTGCTGGATGCATTATGTGAGAGGAAAATACAACTGAGGGCAGAGAAAGAGAGGGTGCATAAAGTCTTTGTACTCCCAGGTATCTTCCCAACACAGATCTCTCTTGCTCCTGCGAAGCAAAGGCCAGGTTTCTCTTGAGTGGAGGTTAAACTGCCCTATCCATTTTAGCTGGATTCAGCTTACAAAGAGCACTGACCTTTTAGCAACAGCAAACCAATGTGCTAGTCACTGTATCTTCAGAAACAGTAGATGTAAGTGGGTTGGCTTAAGTTGTGTCATGCTGACCTCACTCTGTGTTCACCTATGCCATGAGAAAACAACAGCTCCCTTCTATCTGTGCCACCTTTTAAAGCCTTTGCTCAGAAGCTCAGTTTCCTTCCCAGGCAGTGACTCCTCTGTCCATGAAGTTACACTTTACTACTGAGTTTCTTTTAAGGTGTGTCTGCACCAAGTATTTACACTTTCACAGTATTTTTAATGCTATGGATTTAATACTGAGAATTAAATCCAAGGGTCTGGAGAACTTGGTTTGAAGATGAACCAAGTTTGTCCTCAGGACACTTAAGAAGACAAACTCTGCTTTCTCGGTCTGGGCAATTCATCCTGTTAGACTGGCTACAGTAGCAGGATTCCCTTTGTTTTGCTGCTACTTTTTGCTAGTTTTCTTGCTCCTCAAGTGGAAAGAGAGGTGCTGAGAGATGGAAGAGAGAGAATCTAGTTCCTGAGACCGTCATCCACAACCTTGTTGGGTAACCTGTTCCAGTGCGTCACCACACTCCGTGAAAAACTTCCTCCTTAATATCTAACCTAAACCTCTCCTGTCTCAGTCTAAGACCCTTTCCCCTGTCCTATCTCTATCCACCCTTGTAAACAGTCATTCCCCTTCCTGTTTAAATGCTCCCTTAAGTACTGGAAGGCTGCAATGAGGTCTCCCTGGAGCTTTCTCTTCTCCAACCTAAACAGGCCCAGTTCCTTCTACCTTTCTTCATATAAGAGGTCCTCCAGACCAATGGACATCTTAGTGGGCCTCCTCTGGACCAGTTCCAAGAGTTCCATGTCTTTCTTATACTGGGAACCCTAGGCCTGGACTCAGCACTCCAGATGGGGCCTCACAAGAGCTGAGTAGAGGGAGACAATCATCTCCTTCTTCCTGCTGGCCACCCCTTTTTTAATGCAGCCCAGAACACAGTTGGCCTCCCAGGCTGCAAGCTGAGACTGCTGACTCATGTCCACCTTCTCATCCACCAGGACCCTCAAGTCCTTCTCCACAGGGCAGCTCTCAAAGGGTTCTCCCATTTTGTATAAACACCTGGGATTTCCCCAGCCCAAATGCAGCACCTTGTACTTGGCCTCACTGAACCTCATTAGGTTCACATGGGCCCACTTCTCCAGCCAGTCCAGGTCCCTATGGATGGCTTCCCTTCCCTCTGATGTATCAACTGCAGTGCTCAGCTTGGTGTCATCTGCAAACTTGCTGAGGGTGCACTCAATGCCATCGTTTGTCATTGATAAAGATGCTGAAGAGCACCTGTCCCGAGACCAACCCTAGAGGGACACCACTCATGACCAGCCTCCACCCTGACTCAGAACCATTGGCTCTTTGGCTGCATCCAGCCAGACAATTCTTAATTCACCAAACAGACAGAATGTTCTTCTGCATGATGTCACGTGGCATAGAATAATCCTGTTACATTATTCACACTACATGCCCCAGCTCCACCTCACCGCAGCCATCATGGCAGTGACTCTTTGCTGCTGAATGGCCTGGTCCTGCCCCAGGTGTGTTTCCATTGCTCAGCAATAACACTGTCTCAGCTGAAACCAGGACCATCTTACACTGACAGGCTCCTTCCAGGCTGCCTTCAGGACAGATCCTAAATATATAATCTCTATGATCAAACTTGTCATCCAAGCAGGTTTATGCTCATCTTCTCTTGGGTTCTCTTTCATGCCATCTTTCCTCTAATCATTCCTGCTCCTCTTCCTGCTCTCCCTTCCTGTCCTTCACCACCAAATCTGCTTCTCATTTCGAGTCCTGCCTCTCTCCTCAGTTGATCAAGTAGAATTGCAAGGTTATCCTTCCTCAGGCCAACCTCTCCCCAGGTTTTCTCCTCCCTTATCTGTGGATCAAAAATAGTATTTCCATGTCCATAACATAATACAGTCTGGATACTTTTCTGCTTCCTATTTTCACTTAACTGCTTTCTTTCAATCACTCATGCTCACTATCTTCACTTAGTCAACTGGAAAAGCATTTCTCCACAAGCTGAATTTTTCTTGCCCTTGTTCCTGTGTTGCCTTTGTGGCCGTTCTGTCTCTGAAGTCTTTTTCAAGGCTATTGCAGTATTACAGTCATCTTATTCTCCTCTACTTCTTTGTGAAAATGTAGAAAGATGGGACTATTGATACAGTGGGCTTGAACTGCATGGCAACTTTGTTTTGCTTATCTGTTCATCATGCAGTTTTTCCATGCATTGTCTCCTCCTTGTCAATGGAAACCCCACTCCAGAAAACTCATAGTAGTCATGAAATATCAGATGTAAAAGCATTAAAATAATCTCAGTGGATTTGATTTCTTCACAATTACATTAACTTAGAGATCATGGAACAGTAGAATGGTTTGGGCTGGAAAGGGCCTTAAAGATCACCTAGTTTGAACCCACCTGGCACAAACAGGGACACCTCCCTCTGCACAGTCAGTTCTCCCTGTGTGTGCCCAAACTATTTCTTTCTCAAAAGTATTTCACACAAGGCTTGTATGGGATGTTTCTTACTGGGTTGGATTATAACTGTCAAACCAAATGGCTGTTAAGAGTAGGAGCAGAGCACTAAGAAAGTGTGTCTATTTGCCAGATGCTTTAGTTGGGAAGAGTATTTCTTCATTTGCTCAATTGGCAGATGAGACCTGACCAAGGACTGGAACAGGCTGCCCAGGGAGGTGGGGCAATCACTGTCCCTGTAAGCGTTCAAGAAACGTGCAGATGTGGTTCAGTGACGTGGTTGAGTGGCCAATATTGATGGGAGGTGGAAAGTTGGATCTGAATGATTCTGTGAGGAATCAGGATGCTGAGGTCGGGGGCAGACGGCTCAGTGTAGTTCTTGTACTGGACGCCCAGTGCCGCTGTTGGCCGCTGCCGAGCAGGGATAGAAACGAGAACCAGCCGGATGCTGCCGGGCTGCCGTTCACTGCGAGATCTTTAGCAGAAATAGCCCGGCTGCACTGGAATACGTCCCAGTTCAAACCTTTCCAAAGGATCTGCCGCACGGAGAACCATCAGGTAAGACGCTGAGAGCACAAAGCAGGACTGGGAATGGGAAAGAAGGAGAAAATCAGCCCGGCTTTCCCCCGCCTGCTGATGAGGAATCTGCAGCCAGGCAGAGCCCATTGGTTGGTAAGCACCGCGAGAAAGAGACGTTTACTTTTAACAGAGAGACGGGGAAGCATAGGACTGAATGCAGAGGAGGCTGGTTTGGCTCTCGGAAAACCACAAACAGGATTATATGCCGGTAAGTACAGTATAACGAAGAGACAGAAGGTGAGGAACGATTCTCCCGGCTTTTCTCACGCTTAAATCCGGAGGGCAGCTCAGGGCTGCAGCTCTGCGAGAGCGCTGGGAATTCGGAGAGGAGAAAGGAGAGAGAAAAGAGAGAAGGGTGAAGAGGGTGGAGGGAAGAGAGAAGAGAGAAGAAACCCGACCTGGGAAGCGGCTGGGAAGGGCAGGAGGGGAATGAACCTTCATCTCTGCAAGTGGCCTTGGAAATTGCTGAGGTTCGGGAAAGAATCGGAGCTGCTGAAGTGAGCAGGAGAGGACGCTTCTCAGAGCTGTGAGGCAGTGATGGAGAGGAAGCTTTCATCCGAGGGGAGATGGAGGAGACATGGCAGCTCTGAAATTTCACTCAGCTGATGTGAAATCCTAATGGAAGATCAAGATTTTGGAAACAGGAACTGTTCAGACTGCAGAAATTAGGGATGAATAAATACTCTCTTAGGAATGCTACGTTTTGAAATATGGAGACACAACAAGAACTGACTGGAACATGTTGCTATGGCTCCTTCCTAAGAATAAAATATGAACCTTCAAGAGGAGAACTGCTTCTTGGTCATTTAAAATGACCTTCTTTGGATAAAGGAGTCATCACTAAACAAAAAACAGAGGAAGCCTGCAACATCACGATGTGCTGGAAGATATAAGAGAAGTCTCTGACACATTCATATAGATTATACATCGTAGTGTGGCTTTTGTTAATTAGTCTGTCCTACACACAATGTGTCTTCACCTACGTTTTGCTTTTTCTATTATAAATAGCCATTTAATTGCAGTGACTCAAAGGAAAAGAGAAGCATTAGCTCTTAAATAATGCACAATAAGTTCCCTACTGTATTCTACATTTCTTTAAAATCTGAAAGCCTCACTCTAAAGGCACCATATTCTGATGTGCAAAGATATTCTACCAAGACCTGTGTGAAGGATCACTGCTCCTCTTATTACCTCTTCTACACCTGAAGCTGAAGGAGAACATCTTCCTGTGAAAGGAATGGAGTTGGAGTGAGAAGTGTCCATGGAAGCACTGCTCACCCTGGATATGTTCACTGTCATAATGGTGCCTCACAGCACCACATCTACCATGAAGCACCTTACAGTAAAGCAAGGTTTCAGATCCACCTTCTTCTTTCTGAGGTCCCAAGGATCAATCAGAAGCACTGCTGAGGGAATAAGCAAGTGGAACCTGGGTGTCACTGTTATTACTGCATGGCATTCCAAACTCTGTCTACTGTTGTAGTTGGCCAATGGCAGGGTTTACAAGTTTCAGTGTTGTCAATAAAAACAGAAATTTCAGGAAGGAAGGAAGGAAGGAAGGAAGGAAGGAAGGAAGGAAGGAAGGAAGGAAGGAAGGAAGGAAGGAAGGAAGGAAGGAAGGAAGGAAGGAAGGAAGGAAGGAAGGAAGGAAGGAAGGAAGGAAGGAAGGAAGGAAGGAAGGAAGGAAGGAAGGAAGGAAGGAAGGAAGGAAGGAAGGAAGGAAGGAAGGAAGGAAGGAAGGAAGGAAGGAAGGAAGGAAGGAAGGAAGGAAGGAAGGAAGGAAGGAAGGAAGGAAGGAAGGAAGGAAGGAAGGAAGGAAGGAAGGAAGGAAGGAAGGAAGGAAGGAAGGAAGGAAGGAAGGAAGGAAGGAAGGAAGGAAGGAAGGAAGGAAGGAAGGAAGGAAGGAAGGAAGGAAGGAAGGAAGGAAGGAAGGAAGGAAGGAAGGAAGGAAGGAAGGAAGGAAGGAAGGAAGGAAGGAAGGAAGGAAATGTAATAATACAGTTATGAAATTTTAAAAAAGGAGATATGAAAGCAACAGTGAATTACTCAGACTAAAATAAGAGAATAATGCTTAACGGTGAATGAAGATGAGATCGAAGCATTTGCTTCCAAGACTTTTCCTTTTCTGGCTTTCTGGCACTGTTGCTCATATTCTCACACATCTGTGATTCCCCCATCTGTTCAAGTTCCTGAAGGTCCTGCGTGGATAAATAAAAGGGAAGGGGAAATGGAAAACACCACTACGGAACGAATGGAAAAACACTTAGGAAAACATTTTGCCATTCCTCAAAAGAATGGACTATTTAACCGGAGCCTTATGGTTAACGACTGGAAGAGGTAAGGAGATCGCAGAAGCAAAGACACAGGAGCGATTCCTGTTTGTGCCGCTGGGTGGGGATGTTGGCCACGGAGCGGCAGCTCCCTCTGCCCGCAGCGCTTTCAGGCGCAGGCGCCCAGAAGAGCCGTGCGAGCTGCTCGGGAAGGGCGGCGGGGCACGGAGCCGGGCGCTCGGGGGCTTTGGGGCCGAGCTGCTGGCAAAGGCTTTGGGCTTTTGGGTGCCGAGCGTCGGGGCCGGCGAGAAAGGCTGCGAGCGATGGGGGCCGCTGGGAAAGGCCGGCTGTGGCGGAGAGGGACGGCGAGCGGGAGCCGGAGCGGCGGCGGCGGCGGCGGCGGCGAGAGGCAAGTGCTGCTGTGGCTGGTGTGCGTTTGCGTGTGGGAGAGCGGGGCCGAAACGCTGCGCTATTCCGTGGCGGAGGAAATGGCGAGGGAGTCGTTGGTGGGCAACGTGGCCCAGGACCTGGGGCTTTCTCCGAGCCAGCTGGCGGCTCGCAAGGCGCGCGTGGTGTCCGAGGGGAGCGAGCAGCATTTCCGCCTGGATCCGCACAGCGGCGTCCTGACGGTGACGGAGACGCTGGACCGAGAGCGGATCTGTCCGCACAGCGAGAGCTGCGCGCTCTTCTTTAAGCTGTTCTTTGAGAACCCGGTGCAGCTGATCCGCGGGGAGGTGGAGGTTCGGGACGTGAACGACAACTCGCCCGAGTTCCCGCAGAAGGAGGTTGTTCTGGAGATTGTCGAAACGACATTACCCGGATCTCGGTTCCCGCTAGGAAATGCTCAAGATGAGGACGTGGGTATTAACGGTTTGCAGAATTACACCCTCTCCCCAAACTCTCATTTCTCCATTGCTCTCGAAAAAGGAGATGATGGAGCCAAATATGCGGAACTCGTCCTTGAGAGGCAGTTGGACCGGGAGGAGCAGCCGGAGCTGCATTTGCTGCTCACTGCCATAGACGGGGGCTCGCCGCCCAGGTCGGGCACGGCTCAGGTCCGGGTGGTGGTGCTGGATGCCAACGACAACATGCCGGTGTTCTCACGGGAGGTGTACGAGGTGCGAGTGGCCGAGAACAGCCCCCCGGGGCAGCTGGTGGTCCGGGTGTCGGCCACGGATCCCGACGAAGGATCCAACGGCAAAGTGCGGTACGAGTTCACGCAGGCATCTGCGCGGTCCAAACACCTCTTTGATCTTAACGCTGATACCGGGGTAATTCTAGTGTCCGGTATCCTGGATTTCGAGGAAGCGAAATCACACAAATTGGTAGTGAGAGCCACGGACGGCGGTGGTCTGTCTGCGCACTGCAAAGTTCACGTTGAGGTGCTGGACGTGAACGACAACGCGCCCGAGATCACGCTGAGCTCCGTGAGCGCGTCCATCCCCGAGGACGCCCCGCTCCGCACCGTGGTGGCCCTGTTGAGCGTGCGGGACCGCGACTCCGGCGACAACGGGCGGACGGAGTGCGCCATCGAGGGCGACGTGCCGTTCAGGCTGACGGCCGCTTTCGCCGAGCACTACGAGCTGCGCACCAGCGCGGCCCTGGACAGGGAGACGACGGGCGAGTACAACGTGAGCATCGTGGCCACGGACTGGGGCCGGCCGCGGCTGAGCGCCCGCGAGAGCGTGTGGGTGCGCGTGGGCGACGTGAACGACAACGCGCCGCGCTTCACGCAGGCGGCGTACAGCATGTCGGTGAGCGAGAACGACGCGGGCGCGGTGCGGCTGGGCAGCGTGAAGGCGACGGACTCGGACGCGGGCGCGAACGGGCGCGTGAGGTACGCGCTGGTGCGGGAGGAGGGCTCGGAGGCGGCCGCCGTGTCGGTGGACGCCGAGAGCGGGGCCGTGTCGGTGGTGCGTCCGCTGGACTACGAGCAGGTGCGCGCCGTGGAGGTGACGGTGGTCGCGGCCGACGGGGGCTCTCCGTCGCGGAGCGCCACGGCGCTGCTGCGGGTGCTGGTGCGGGACGAGAACGACAACGCGCCCGTGGTGCTGCACCCGCCGTCCGACGGCGGCGCGGCGCTGGGCGAGCTGGTGCCGCGGCGGGCGCCGGCGGGCTACCTGGTGGCCAAGGTGGTGGCGGTGGACGCGGACGCGGGGCAGAACGCGTGGCTGTGCTACGAGCTGGCCAAGGCGACGGAGCCGGGGCTGTTCCGCGTCGGGCTGCACAGCGGCGAGGTGCGCACGGCGCGCGCCGTGGGCGAGCGCGACGCGGCCCGGCACCGCCTGGTGGTGCTGGTGCGGGACCGCGGGCGGCCGCCGCGCTCCGCCAGCGCCACCCTGGCCGTGGCCCTGGCCGACGGCTTCTCCGAAGAGCACCTAAGGGCCGGCCAAGAGGCGCCGGCCGCCGAGCCCGACGCCCGCCTCACCCTCTACCTCAGCGTCTGCTTGGCCTGCGTGTCCGCGCTCTTCGTGGCCAGCGCCACGGCCGCCGTGGCCGCCAAGCTCAGGCGGGCCCGAAGGGGCGAGCCGGGGCCCTTGCCCGTCTTCCCGCAGTCGGCCGCCGACAGCAGCGCCGGCTCCCTGCCCCGCAGCTACGTCTACGACGTGCGCCTCGCCGCCGGCACCGTCAACAGCGAGTTCCGCTTCCTCGGGCCGCTCTTCCCCTGCTTCCCCGCCGGGCTGCCGCCGGGCTCGGCCGAGCAGCGGAGCTCGCTCTGCTCGGCCGGCCTCGGGCAAGAAGAAGGAGACTGGGCTGTGCAGGTGAGAGAGCGGAGCGCGGGGGACCGCGGTGGGGGAATGCGGGGGTGCGCGGTCTCTCGGAGAGGGCGTTGAGGAAGAGTGGGAACGAGCGTTTGGCCCCGAGTGCTTCTGTGGGTTGGCGGGAGCTTTATAGAGGCCGTGGGTGTGATGGCTTCTTGTTTTTCCTTCAAAGCTTTAGAGACAGTATAAGTGATATTATCACCTCTGTGCCTCTTTTACCTCTATTGCTGAGTTCCCACATTCATTTTTATCTCTATAATTTAGCATTAGGTGACGTTATTTGTTCCTGAGGAAACGGTTTGTGTCTGCTCCACACTTCCTGATTCATAAACGATTTCTGTTTATACTTTTCTGAGGTCCATATGTAGGGCCTTATGTAAGTCGTATGTAAGGCTATAGGGCTTTTTACTGCTTAGGTGTTCATAGTATCATCACAGTGTCACAGTCTCGTGCGGGTTGGAAGGGACCTTAGAGATCATCGAGTCCAACCCCCGGGATTCGAACCTCTGTGTAGCAGAGCGGCACTTCTACCACTTGTTGCGCCACAGGGGGATTCGAACTCCGGGCCCCAGAGTTGCAGGGTGGCGTCCCTAACCACTGCGCCACCGGGGCACACGAGTCATGTCCCCGCCCTGCTCTTCCTTTATCTCTGGGTAGGGGAAATTGGTCTCCCATTCTCATTGGTTCAGATGAGCTTTCTCAGCTGCTCTTTGACACCTGCTTACCTTTAGCATCCCAAAGTTAGTCCTCTGCTCTGTTCTTTGCAGGGCCGAGCTCCCCTCTCTGAAGGCACAGCTCCCGGGGCAGCGGAGGAGAATGCCAGTTTGGATCAAAACCCCTGGCTCAGCCATCAGTAAGGGAGGAGAAGGAGAAGCATCTCGCTCCTCATGGACAGATAACTTCCAGGTGAAATGAAAGGGAGACCCAACATGCACCAAGAAGTGACAGGGAAGTGGAGTACTGCTCTGTGAGAGCTCAATGACACATGGACACACCTCTTAATCAGTACTTTATTCTTGTATTTATTCAGAAATTTGTAATATTTGGATGTGGATGCATGCTAGGAATAATTAGATGTTATATCTAATTGTGGTAGTGCTATTGTTCCTAATTATTAAGTGAATACTGGAGGAAAATATGCTGAACCCTTTCATACATCTGTTTTTATGCATCCTTTTTTGTTGTCAGGTGGGCTCTGTAATGATGTAATCTATTCCATGCCAGGCTGTGTAGCTGTTAATCAAAGCTAAATGTTGCCAGCAAAGTTACTCTTTAGTAACACCGAGCTGCTGACTGCCATAGAGGTGGCTGGCATTCACACAGTGCTCATTCAACCAGCAGCACTCTTTGAACACTGTATTCATTTTTGCTTTGGTTTGGTTCCTTTACCTGCACAAAGCCAAGGTGAATGGTTCTTTTGCATTTCAGGGTTACGGATTAGAAGATAATGGAATATTCAAAGCAATTTGTTATTTCCAGTTACTTCCTTTTGGGTTTTTTTTTTCTTTCCTCGAGTTGAATGCCTTGTTACAGATACCAATAAAATCTACTGAGAAATCTGACAGAATGTGAGCTTTACTCATATGTGCAAAGTTATTATTGTAGTTAAAAGGTGCACTAAGCATCACTGTTGCTGTCCTGGCCTTCTACACCTGAAGTTGAAGGACAGCATGTCCCTATGAAATGAGGTCAGTCATTACGGGTAGTGTCTGCGGAAGCTCTTCTCCACCTGGATCTGTTCCCTGCCACATTGTTGTCAGTGATCAGGTTACAATAAAAGAAGGGCACGGGTCCACTTTCCTCTCTCTGAGGTCCTAGGGGTGAACCAGGAGCAGTGGTAAGAGCATATGGAAACAGATACCAGGATGTGCAGTAACTGCTGTGTGACATGACTGAGGAGCTGCATTCCCAACCTTGTGTGCTGATGATGCCACACAACTGTTTTTTATAACAAGTTTCTGTGCTGCTGATTGTCCTGTTTGCCATGGGAATAGAGCTCACTTCCTTTGTAGTGGCTGATATGGTTTGTTTTACCTTTAGGAGACCAACCATGTTTAGAACAGTGACTACTAAGTTTTTGCTGAGCAGTGCTGCACAGAGCCAAGGACATTTTTGCTTGTATTACAACATGGGGCCAGCGACTGCTTGTGTCCTGGCTGGGCATTGGCAAGTAGGTGTATCCAGTCTTTATTTTTTGTATCTACAGGTGGTTATGCATCACTTCTTTTCTCTATCTCTATCTCTTATCTGAGTGGTGTCCCCAACTTGTCTTGGGATCACTATTCTCCATCATCTTTTTCAGTGGATCAAGACAGTGGGATCAAATACAACCTTGCCTAGTTTGAAGATGATGCTTCATGTGAGTGGCACATTCGGCGCAATAGATGGTAGGGATGATATCCAAAGGACCTACTCAGAAGGCTCAGAAACTACAGACTACAGATCCTCATGTCTGTTCTGGGGAAGACTGGGGAACAGATTCTTCCGAAAGCCATATTAAGACACATGCAAGAAAAGAAAGTGACACAAAACAGCCAACACTGCTTCAACGAGGGCAGAACCTGTCTGATCCACCTGATGTACTTCTATGGGGAAGGAACACATCACAAGACAAAGGAAGAGTAAGCAATGTCATCCAGATGGACTTGTGCAAGGCCTTTGTCAACAGCTTTATCTCTAAGTTAAAGAGATATGCATTTGAATGGTGGACTGTGCAGTGGGCAAGGAACCGAATGAATGCTTACAGGCATAGGATTGTGGTCAACAGCTCCATGTGGCCAACAGCTGGAGGGCTGGAGTGACAAGTGGTGTCCCCTGGAGTCTGCACTGGGACCAATGCTCTTCAAAATCCTTGTCAGGGAATCTGGACAGTGGAATCAAATGCACCCTCTGCAAGTTTGCTGGTAACATTTTTTAGAGTGGTACATTTGATAGAGTAGAAGGAAGGGTCACCATTCAAAGAGGCCTGGAAAAGCTTGAAAAGTGAGCCCCTGTGAAGTGAATAAGCTTCATCAGGTTGAAGTAGCTTGAAATTGGCTCAGGTCATTTGCAAGTTTGAGCACAGTCTGGGAAACGAAGTAACAGAGAGCTGCCCTGTGGAGAAGGGCTTATAGTTTCAGGTGGACCAAAGCTATGACATGAGCCATAAATGCAAGCATACAACTCAGATGTCCAACTGTATTCTGGACTCCATTAAAAGAGAGATAGCAGAGTGATGGAGGTGATTTTCCTTCGCTGCTTTGCCCTCTTTAGGATCCACCTGGAGTATTGTGTCCAGGTCTGTGGCCACCAGCACTGATGTGGAGCAATTGAAGCAGGATGAAGGTAGGCTGTGAAGATGACCAGAAGTGTGAAGAGCCTCCACTACAAATAAAGGCTGAAGTAGCCTGATTTGTTTGGCCTGGAAAAGGACCTAGGGATAACTCATTGTGGCCTTTCAATACTTACAGGGAATTTATAAAGCAAGGGTGACGAAGTCTATGCCTTCTGCACCTTTCCATTCCCTTCCACTGCCCTGTTGTCTTTATTGCTTCATTTTTGGAATCCCCAGACGTCAATATCTCCAAATTGTGAACGTAGTTTGCATCTTTTAGATTTGTTTGTATACAGCTGGGGACAACTTTCAATCGGGCGTGAGAGCTTTGTTGTGTTGTGATAAAATCAAGCACAGCTATAAAGGTGGGAATGTTTGTCATATCAGAGAAGAACAAGGCCTTTCACACAGGAAAGCATGAGAGCCCTGGATCCTTCAGGTGAGATGCTATACCACACCCAATGTGAAGAAAGCAGCACCAGGATTCGGTCCTAGAGGAGAATCATCTTCCTGGTATGACAGCAAGCTGGAGTGCTTGTGAATCATTTCCTTACAGCAGCTTTCCCTGTAAGCTCTCTGGCACCAGTTATCACATTCAGTTATGCTATGTGTTCACGTGCAACGGTTCTTAATTATCAATTGCTGATTCAAAGAAGAGAAAATGAGGAAAATATGCCAATGCCAGCGATGGAAAGGACAAAATATGATGCAAATTCCACTCTGCACTGAGCAAAGAGTTCGCCGTGGAGACCTGAGAAGTAAAACCCAGAGCAGAACTCTGCGAGCAAGCAGGCAGCCTGCTGCCAAAGGCGGCGAGTATTTAAATTGGCTTTTGGAGTCGCGTGTGCAAGAGGAAAGGAGATTCGAACCGGGAACTGGTCGGAAAAAGGAACAGGAGCAATTCCAGTTTGTGCCGCTGGGTGGGGATGTTGGCCACGGAGCGGCAGCTCCCTCTGCCCGCAGCGCTTTCAGGCGCAGGCGCCCAGAAGAGCCGTGCGAGCTGCTCGGGAAGGGCGGCGGGGCACGGAGCCGGGCGCTCGGGGGCTTTGGGGCCGAGCTGCTGGCAAAGGCTTTGGGCTTTTGGGTGCCGAGCGTCGGGGCCGGCGAGAAAGGCTGCGAGCGATGGGGGCCGCTGGGAAAGGCCGGCTGTGGCGGAGAGGGACGGCGAGCGGGAGCCGGAGCGGCGGCGGCGGCGG
Organism: Coturnix japonica; assembly: GCF_054131305.1. NCBI lineage: Eukaryota > Metazoa > Chordata > Aves > Galliformes > Phasianidae > Coturnix > Coturnix japonica. The sequence goes on along the minus strand of NC_140680.1, from coordinate 13,884,602 downwards.
CGGCGGCGAGAGGCAAGTGCTGCTGTGGCTGGTGTGCGTTTGCGTGTGGGAGAGCGGGGCCGAAACGCTGCGCTATTCCGTGGCGGAGGAAATGGCGAGGGAGTCGTTGGTGGGCAACGTGGCCCAGGACCTGGGGCTTTCTCCGAGCCAGCTGGCGGCTCGCAAGGCGCGCGTGGTGTCCGAGGGGAGCGAGCAGCATTTCCGCCTGGATCCGCACAGCGGCGTCCTGACGGTGACGGAGACGCTGGACCGAGAGCGGATCTGTCCGCACAGCGAGAGCTGCGCGCTCTTCTTTAAGCTGTTCTTTGAGAACCCGGTGCAGCTGATCCGCGGGGAGGTGGAGGTTCGGGACGTGAACGACAACGCCCCCGAGTTCCCGCAGAAGGAGATGGTTTTAAAGATTATCGAAACGGCATCTATCGGTTCACGGTACCCCCTACTAAGAGCGCGGGATAAAGACTCGGGGATTTACGGCTTGCGGAATTACAGTCTCTCCCCAAACTCACATTTTTCGATAGTTCAAAAAGGAGAAAAAGGCGCTGAATTCGCGGATCTCGTCTTGCAGAAGCAGCTGGACAGGGAGGAGCAGCCGGAGCTGCATTTGGTGCTCACGGCCACGGACGGGGGCTCGCCACCACGGTCGAGCACGGCTCAGGTCCGGGTGGTGGTGCTGGATGCCAACGACAACATGCCGGTGTTCTCGCGGGAGGTGTACGAGGTGCGAGTGGCCGAGAACAGCCCCCCGGGGCAGCTGGTGGTCCGGGTGTCGGCCACGGATCCCGACGAAGGATCCTACGGCAAAGTGCAGTACGAGTTCACAGAGTTGACAGATCGGTCTATGCGGCTCTTTGATCTCAACGCTGATACCGGTGAGATTCGGATCGTCGGTAATCTGGATTTCGAGGAAGCAAAAACGCACAAACTGGTAGTGAGAGCCAGCGACGGCGGGGGTCTGTCTGCGCACTGCGATGTTCACGTGGAGGTGCTGGACGTGAACGACAATGCGCCCGAGATCGAGCTGAGCTCCGTGAGCGCGTCCATCCCCGAGGACGCCCCGCCCCGCACCGTGGTGGCCCTGTTGAGCGTGCGGGACCGCGACTCCGGCGACAACGGGCGGACGGAGTGCGCCATCGAGGGCGACGTGCCGTTCAGGCTGACGGCCGCTTTCGCCGAGCACTACGAGCTGCGCACCAGCGCGGCCCTGGACAGGGAGACGACGGGCGAGTACAACGTGAGCATCGTGGCCACGGACTGGGGCCGGCCGCGGCTGAGCGCCCGCGAGAGCGTGTGGGTGCGCGTGGGCGACGTGAACGACAACGCGCCGCGCTTCACGCAGGCGGCGTACAGCATGTCGGTGAGCGAGAACGACGCGGGCGCGGTGCGGCTGGGCAGCGTGAAGGCGACGGACTCGGACGCGGGCGCGAACGGGCGCGTGAGGTACGCGCTGGTGCGGGAGGAGGGCTCGGAGGCGGCCGCCGTGTCGGTGGACGCCGAGAGCGGGGCCGTGTCGGTGGTGCGTCCGCTGGACTACGAGCAGGTGCGCGCCGTGGAGGTGACGGTGGTCGCGGCCGACGGGGGCTCTCCGTCGCGGAGCGCCACGGCGCTGCTGCGGGTGCTGGTGCGGGACGAGAACGACAACGCGCCCGTGGTGCTGCACCCGCCGTCCGACGGCGGCGCGGCGCTGGGCGAGCTGGTGCCGCGGCGGGCGCCGGCGGGCTACCTGGTGGCCAAGGTGGTGGCGGTGGACGCGGACGCGGGGCAGAACGCGTGGCTGTGCTACGAGCTGGCCAAGGCGACGGAGCCGGGGCTGTTCCGCGTCGGGCTGCACAGCGGCGAGGTGCGCACGGCGCGCGCCGTGGGCGAGCGCGACGCGGCCCGGCACCGCCTGGTGGTGCTGGTGCGGGACCGCGGGCGGCCGCCGCGCTCCGCCAGCGCCACCCTGGCCGTGGCCCTGGCCGACGGCTTCTCCGAAGAGCACCTAAGGGCCGGCCAAGAGGCGCCGGCCGCCGAGCCCGACGCCCGCCTCACCCTCTACCTCAGCGTCTGCTTGGCCTGCGTGTCCGCGCTCTTCGTGGCCAGCGCCACGGCCGCCGTGGCCGCCAAGCTCAGGCGGGCCCGAAGGGGCGAGCCGGGGCCCTTGCCCGTCTTCCCGCAGTCGGCCGCCGACAGCAGCGCCGGCTCCCTGCCCCGCAGCTACGTCTACGACGTGCGCCTCGCCGCCGGCACCGTCAACAGCGAGTTCCGCTTCCTCGGGCCGCTCTTCCCCTGCTTCCCCGCCGGGCTGCCGCCGGGCTCGGCCGAGCAGCGGAGCTCGCTCTGCTCGGCCGGCCTCGGGCAAGAAGAAGGAGACTGGGCTGTGCAGGTGAGAGAGCGGAGCGCGGGGGACCGCGGTGGGGGAATGCGGGGGTGCGCGGTCTCTCGGAGAGGGCGTTGAGGAAGAGTGGGAACGAGCGTTTGGCCCCGAGTGCTTCTGTGGGTTGGCGGGAGCTTTATAGAGGCCGTGGGTGTGATGGCTTCTTGTTTTTCCTTCAAAGCTTTAGAGACAGTATAAGTGATATTATCACCTCTGTGCCTCTTTTACCTCTATTGCTGAGTTCCCACATTCATTTTTATCTCTATAATTTAGCATTAGGTGACGTTATTTGTTCCTGAGGAAACGGTTTGTGTCTGCTCCACACTTCCTGATTCATAAACGATTTCTGTTTATACTTTTCTGAGGTCCATATGTAGGGCCTTATGTAAGTCGTATGTAAGGCTATAGGGCTTTTTACTGCTTAGGTGTTCATAGTATCATCACAGTGTCACAGTCTCGTGCGGGTTGGAAGGGACCTTAGAGATCATCGAGTCCAACCCCCGGGATTCGAACCTGTGTGTAGCAGAGCGGCACTTCTACCACTTGTTGCGCCACAGGGGGATTCGAACCCGGGCCCCAGAGTTGCAGGGTGGCGTCCCTAACCACTGCGCCACCGGGGCACACGAGTCATGTCCCCGCCCTGCTCTTCCTTTATCTCTGGGTAGGGGAAATTGGTCTCCCATTCTCATTGGTTCAGATGAGCTTTCTCAGCTGCTCTTTGACACCTGCTTACCTTTAGCATCCCAAAGTTAGTCCTCTGCTCTGTTCTTTGCAGGGCCGAGCTCCCCTCTCTGAAGGCACAGCTCCCGGGGCAGCGGAGGAGAATGCCAGTTTGGATCAAAACCCCTGGCTCAGCCATCAGTAAGGGAGGAGAAGGAGAAGCATCTCGCTCCTCATGGACAGATAACTTCCAGGTGAAATGAAAGAGAGACCCAACATGCACCAAGAAGTGACAGGGAAGTGGAGTACTGCTCTGTGAGAGATCAATGACACATGGACACACCTCTTAAACAGTACTTTACTCTTGTATTTATTCAGAAGATTTGTAATATTTGGATGTGGATGCATGCTAGGAATAATTAGATGTTATATCTAATTGTGGTAGTGCTATTGTTCCTAATTATTAAGTGAATACTGGAGGAAAATATGCTGAACCCTTTCATACATCTGTTTTTATGCATCCTTTTTTGTTGTCAGGTGGGCTCTGTAATGATGTAATCTATTCCATGCCAGGCTGTGTAGCTGTTAATCAAAGCTGAATGTTGCCAGCAAAGTTACTCTTTAGTAACATTGAGCTGCTGGCTGCCATAGAGGTGGCTGGCATTCACACAGTGCTCATTCAACCAGCAGTGCTCTTTGAACGCTGTATTCATTTTTGCTTCGGTTTGGTTCCTTTCCCAGCACAAAGCCAAGATGAATGGTTCTTGTGCATTTCAGGGTTACGGAGTAGAAGATAATGGAATATTCAAAGCAATTTGTTATTTCCAGTTACTTCCTTTTGGGGTTCTTTTCTTTCCTTGAGTTGAATGCCTGGTGACAGATACCAATAAAATCTACTGAGAAATCTGACAGAATGTGAGCTTTACTCATATGTGCAAAATTATTATTGTACTTAAAAGGTGCATTAAGGATCATTGTTGCTGTCCTGGCCTTCTACACCTGAAGTTGAAGGACAGCATGTCCCTATGAAATGAGGTCAGTCATTACGGGTAGTGTCTGCGGAAGCTCTTCTCCACCTGGATTTGTTTCCTGCCACAGTTGTGCACGTGATCAGGTTACAATAAAAGAAGGGCACGGGTCCACTTTCCTCTCTCTGAGGTCCTAGGGGTGAACCAGGAGCAGTGGTAAGAGCATATGGAAACAGATACCAGGATGTACAGTAACTGCTGTGTGACATGACTGAGGAGCTGCATTTCCAACCTTGTGTGCTGATGATGGCCCACAACTGGTTTTTATAACAAGTTTCTGTGCTGCTGATTGTCCTGTTTCCCATGGGAATAGAGCTCACTTCCTTTGTAGTGGCTGATATGGATTGTTTTACCTTTAGGAGACCAACCACGTTTAGAACAGTGACTACTAAGTTTTTGCTGAGCAGTGCTGCATAGAGCCAGGGACATTTTTGCTTGTATTACAACATGGGGCCAGTGACTGCTTGTGTCCTGGCTGGGCATTGGCAAGTAGGTGTATCCAGTCTTTATTTTTTGTATCTGCAGGTGGTTATGCATCACTTCTTTTCTCTATCTCTTATCTGATTGGTGTCCCCTACTTGTCTCGGGATCACTATTCTCCATCATCTTTTTCAGTGGATCAAGACAGTGTGATCAAATACAACCTTGTCTAGTTTGAAGATGATGCTTCATGTGAGTGGCACATTCGGCGCAATAGATGGTGGGGATGATATCCAAAGGACCTACTCAGAAGGCTCAGAAACTACAGACTACAGATCCTCATGTCTCTTCTGGGGAAGACTGGGGAACAGATTCTTCCGAAAGCCATATTAAGACACATGCAAGAAAAGGAGGTGATAGATACATTGCAGCCAGCACTGCTTCAACGAGGGCAGAACCTGTCTGATCCATCTGATGTACTTCTATGGGGAAGGAACACATCACAAGACACAGGAAGAGTAAGCAATGTCATCCAGATGGACTTGTGCAAGGCCTTTGTCAACAGCTTTATCTCTAAGTTAAAGAGATATGCATTTGAATGGTGGACTGTGCAGTGGGCAAGGAACCGATTGAATGCTTACAGGCATAGGATTGTGGTCAACAGCTCCATGTGGCCAACAGCTGGAGGGCTGGAGTGACAAGTGGTGTCCCCTGGAGTCTGCACTGGGACCAATGCTCTTCAAAATCCTTGTCAGGGAATCTGGACAGTGGAATCAAATGCACCCTCTGCAAGTTTGCTGGTAACATTTTTTAGAGTGGTACATTTGATAGAGTAGAAGGAAGGGTCACCATTCAAAGAGCCCTGGAAAAGCTTGAAAAGTGAGCCCCTGTGAAGTAAATGAGCTTCATCAGGTTGAAGTGGCTTGAAATTGGCTCAGGTCAATTGCAAGTTTGAGCACAGTCTGGGAAATGAACTAACAGAGAGCTGCCCTGTGGAGAAGGGCTTATAGTTTCAGGTGGACCAAAGCTATGACATGAGCCATAAATGCAAGCATACAACTCAGATGTCCAACTGTATTCTGGACTCCATTAAAAGAGAGATAGCAGAGTGATGGAGGTGATTTTCCTTCGCAGCTTTGCCCTCTTTAGGATCCACCTGGAGTACTGTGTCCAGGTCTGTGGCCAGCCAGCACTGATTGGAGCAATTGAAGCAGGATGAAGGTAGGCTGTGAAGATGACCAGAAGTGTGAAGAGCCTCCACTACAAATAAAGGCTGAAGTAGCCTGGTTTGTTTGGCCTGGAAAAGGACCTGGGGAGAACTCATTGTGGCCCTTCAATACTTACAGGGAATTTATAAAACAAGGGTGATGAAGTCTATGCCTTCTGCTCCTTTCCTTTCCTTTCCACTGCACTGTTGTCTTTATTGCTTCATTTTTGGAATCCCCAGACGTCAATATCTCCAAATTGTGAACGTAGTTTGCATCTTTTAGATTTGTTTGTATACAGCTGGGGACAACTTTCAATCGGGCGTGAGAGCTTTCTTGTGTTGTGATAAAATCAAGTACAGCTATAAAGGTGGGAATGTTTGTCATAGCAGAGAAGAACATGGCCTTTCACACAGGAAAGCATGAGAGCCCTGGGTCCTTCAGGTGAGCTGCTATACCAACCCAATGTGAATAAAGCAGCACCAGGATTCGGTCCTAGAGGAGAATCATCTTCCTGGTGTGACAGAGAAGCTGGAGTGCTTGTGAATCCTTTCCTTACAGCAGCTTTCCCTGTAAGCTCTCTGGCACCAGTTATCACATTCAGTTATGCTATGTGTTCACGTGCAACGGTTCTTAATTATCAATTGCTGATTCAAAGAGGAGAAAATGAGGAAAATATGACAATGCCATTGATGCAAAGGACAAAATATGATGCAAATTCCACACTGCAACAAGCAAAGAGTTCGCCGTGGAGACCTGAGAACTGAAACCCAGAGCAGAACTCTGCGAGCAAGCAGGCAGCCTGCTGCCAAAGGCGGCGAGTATTTACAATTCATTATTGGAGTTGCGTGTGCAAGAGGAAAGGAGATTCGAACCGGCAACTGGTCGGAAAAAGGAACAGGAGCGATTCCTGTTTGTGCCGCTGGGTGGGGATGTTGGCCACGGAGCGGCAGCTCCCTCTGCCCGCAGCGCTTTCAGGCGCAGGCGCCCAGAAGAGCCGTGCGAGCTGCTCGGGAAGGGCGGCGGGGCACGGAGCCGGGCGCTCGGGGGCTTTGGGGCCGAGCTGCTGGCAAAGGCTTTGGGCTTTTGGGTGGCGAGCGTCGGGGCCGGCGAGAAAGGCTGCGAGCGATGGGGGCCGCTGGGAAAGGCCGGCTGTGGCGGAGAGGGACGGCGAGCGGGAGCCGGAGCGGCGGCGGCGGCGGCGAGAGGCAAGTGCTGCTGTGGCTGGTGTGCGTTTGCGTGTGGGAGAGCGGGGCCGAAACGCTGCGCTATTCCGTGGCGGAGGAAATGGCGAGGGAGTCGTTGGTGGGCAACGTGGCCCAGGACCTGGGGCTTTCTCCGAGCCAGCTGGCGGCTCGCAAGGCGCGCGTGGTGTCCGAGGGGAGCGAGCAGCATTTCCGCCTGGATCCGCACAGCGGCGTCCTGACGGTGACGGAGACGCTGGACCGAGAGCGGATCTGTCCGCACAGCGAGAGCTGCGCGCTCTTCTTTAAGCTGTTCTTTGAGAACCCGGTGCAGCTGATCCGCGGGGAGGTGGAGGTTCGGGACGTGAACGACAACTCCCCCGTGTTTCCGCAGAAGGAGATGGTTTTAAAGATTCTTGAAACGGCATCTCCCGGCTCTCGATTTCCCCTTGAAAGAGCCCGCGACAGGGACGTGGGTATTAACGGTTTACAAAATTACAGCCTCTCGCCAAATTCCCATTTCACCCTCGCTCTTGAAACAGGGAAAAGTGGTGTGGAATTCGTGAAACTCGTTCTTGAGAAGCCCTTGGACCGGGAGGAGCAGCGGGAGCTGCATTTGGTGCTCACGGCCACGGACGGGGGCTCTCCGCCGAGGTCTGGCACGGCTCAGGTCCGGGTGGTGGTGCTGGATGCCAACGACAACATGCCGGTGTTCTCGCGGGAGGTGTACGAGGTGCGAGTGGCCGAGAACAGCCCCCCGGGGCAGCTGGTGGTCCGGGTGTCGGCCACGGATCCTGACGAAGGATCCTACGGCAAAGTGCAGTACGAGTTCACTTCTGAGGAGTCTGGAAATCTATTCGAACTGAACGCTGCCACGGGGGAGATTCGGGTCTCAGGCAATTTGGATTTTGAAGATACCCAACACCACGAGATTGAGGTCAAAGCCACGGACGGCGGGGGTCAGTCTGCGCACTGCAAAGTTCACGTGGAGGTGCTGGACGTGAACGACAACGCGCCCGAGATCGAGCTGAGCTCCGTGAGCGCGTCCATCCCCGAGGACGCCCCGCCCCGCACCGTGGTGGCCCTGTTGAGCGTGCGGGACCGCGACTCCGGCGACAACGGGCGGACGGAGTGCGCCATCGAGGGCGACGTGCCGTTCAGGCTGACGGCCGCTTTCGCCGAGCACTACGAGCTGCGCACCAGCGCGGCCCTGGACAGGGAGACGACGGGCGAGTACAACGTGAGCATCGTGGCCACGGACTGGGGCCGGCCGCGGCTGAGCGCCCGCGAGAGCGTGTGGGTGCGCGTGGGCGACGTGAACGACAACGCGCCGCGCTTCACGCAGGCGGCGTACAGCATGTCGGTGAGCGAGAACGACGCGGGCGCGGTGCGGCTGGGCAGCGTGAAGGCGACGGACTCGGACGCGGGCGCGAACGGGCGCGTGAGGTACGCGCTGGTGCGGGAGGAGGGCTCGGAGGCGGCCGCCGTGTCGGTGGACGCCGAGAGCGGGGCCGTGTCGGTGGTGCGTCCGCTGGACTACGAGCAGGTGCGCGCCGTGGAGGTGACGGTGGTCGCGGCCGACGGGGGCTCTCCGTCGCGGAGCGCCACGGCGCTGCTGCGGGTGCTGGTGCGGGACGAGAACGACAACGCGCCCGTGGTGCTGCACCCGCCGTCCGACGGCGGCGCGGCGCTGGGCGAGCTGGTGCCGCGGCGGGCGCCGGCGGGCTACCTGGTGGCCAAGGTGGTGGCGGTGGACGCGGACGCGGGGCAGAACGCGTGGCTGTGCTACGAGCTGGCCAAGGCGACGGAGCCGGGGCTGTTCCGCGTGGGGCTGCACAGCGGCGAGGTGCGCACGGCGCGCGCCGTGGGCGAGCGCGACGCGGCCCGGCACCGCCTGGTGGTGCTGGTGCGGGACCGCGGGCGGCCGCCGCGCTCCGCCAGCGCCACCCTGGCCGTGGCCCTGGCCGACGGCTTCTCCGAAGAGCACCTACGGGCCGGCCAAGAGGCGCCGGCCGCCGAGCCCGACGCCCGCCTCACCCTCTACCTCAGCGTCTGCTTGGCCTGCGTGTCCGCGCTCTTCGTGGCCAGCGCCACGGCCGCCGTGGCCGCCAAGCTAAGGCGGGCCCGAAGGGGCGAGCCGGGGCCCTTGCCCGTCTTCCCGCAGTCGGCCGCCGACAGCAGCGCCGGCTCCCTGCCCCGCAGCTACGTCTACGACGTGCGCCTCGCCGCCGGCACCGTCAACAGCGAGTTCCGCTTCCTCGGGCCGCTCTTCCCCTGCTTCCCCGCCGGGCTGCCGCCGGGCTCGGCCGAGCAGCGGAGCTCGCTCTGCTCGGCCGGCCTCGGGCAAGAAGAAGGAGACTGGGCTGTGCAGGTGAGAGGGCGGAGCGCGGGGGACAGCGGTGGGGGAGTGGGAGGGAGGGATCCCGTGGGGATGGTGTTGGGGATCCTCCTAGAGGCATGGGAATGCGGAGGCTGTCCTCTAGACGCCGCCGTGTCCTCGGCTGCTCCCCAGGTGCGGTCTGCCCATACCTCTGCTTGTGGCTCCGCGCCTGGTGTACTTGCTGTGGGTTAATTGTTGAGGTGTCACCCCAGGGGTCTGTTAGACCGTGGAGTGCTGCAGAGCAGGAGGGCAGATGAGTAAGACACACCGGGTCCTGCCGCAGCGCTGTGTAAAACCCTATGGGTAGGGACAGCAAGGTCACCGATCCCAGAGTCTATTGCCCTGGCATCACTTGCTTTCTGCAGTGCATTAGTGACAGTATAACTGATATCACCTCAGTGAGTGATGACCGTCTGTTGCAGTCAGATTTCCCTCATTCATTGCCCACTGCATACCACTGGCACTAAAAGATGCTGTTTGTTTCTCAGGAAACTTTTTTGTGTTCTTCCCTGCTCCCATGTCCAATGAAAGTTTTTGGTTTGTATTTTTGAAGTCTTTGTGTAGTGTTTTAATAGGGCTATGGGTCTGGTTATATTGTTTAGAGGCTGTCTTGTTCAGATCAGAGATCCATGTCCCCACCCTCCTCTTTCTTTGCATCTTGGCAGGTAAGGGTGTACTCCCAATCTCATGGGTTCAGATGAGCCTTCTTAGCTTCTCGTTTGTGTTAGTTTATGGTCATATCAGCTACATCAGCCCTCTGCTCTGTTCTTTGCAGGGCCGAGCTCCCCTCTCTGAAGGCACGGCTCCTGGGGCAGCGGAGGAGAATGCCAGCTTGGATCAAAGCCCCTGGCTCAGCCATCAGTAAGGGACAAGGAGAAGCATCTCGGTCCTCATGGACAGATAACTTCCAAGTGAAATGAACGAGAGAGCCAACACGCACCAAAAAAGTGACTGGGCTTTGCCAGAGTTTTCTGTGGGTGGAAGGATTCCTACCTCTTAATCCATACTTTATTCTTGTGTTTATTTTGGAATTGTGTTAAGTTTGGAGATGGGTGCATGCTGGGAACACTGAGATTTGGTATCTAACTGTGATAGTGCTATTGCTCCTATGTACCAAGTGAAGAATTGGACTAAAATATTCTGATGCTCAAGCGATCATTTCCCTACATCTGCTTTTATGTATTCTTTTTTGTTGTCCGGTGGGCTCTGTAATAATGCGGTCTATTCAATACCAGGCTGTGTAGCTGTTCATCAAAGCTGAACGTTGCCAGAAAAGGTATTATTTGGTAACATCGAGCTGCTGGCTGCCATAGAGATGGCTGACATTGACACAGTGCACATTCAACCAGGAGTTCCCTTGTTCTGCATGCTGTAAATAGTCCTCTTTGGGCACTGTGTTTCTTTTTTATTCGCTTGGTTTTCTTTCGCAGTGTTAAGTCTAAATGAAGAGTTCTGGTAAAATACAGGGATATCAAGTTTAATGCTGGAGGGAATTCAATGCAATGTGATACTTCTGGTGTTTTATGTTATTCTTGTGCTTCCAAGAGTTGAATGTTGGTTGACAGAGCCCAATCAATTCTACTGAAAATCTACTGAAAGAATCTGTGCTTTGATGTAAGTGCTGCATCTTCTGATGTGCCGCGATACCATTCTAGCTAAGAGCTCTCTTATTGATCACTGCTTAATTTAAACACTGCTGTTTCTGATGCTGGCTGTTGTTGCAGTAGATAAATAGCTTTTGTCTTAACCCACAGGTTCCTGTTTGTTTCATTTATTTCTCCGTTCTATCTGCCATCCAAATGGGAAGGGCAGTGATGGAACGGCCATGTTGTGCTGAGCTGCTGCCAGGTTATGCCGCAACAGTTATTGCTGGAGCCCAGTGTGGGACCAAAGTGTTGAGATAACCCCAGATCTGACCAGAGTGTTTCCAACCAGAACTGAAAGCAGTGCTCATGTAGTTTAACCATTTCTGACCACATTCTGAACTGTTTTTCCTAAGCTTATTTCTAAACCTTCTGGTGGCATTTCTCTGAACTACTTATTTGAACACCTTATTTACTGTGTATGTTCTCTGTTGTGCTGTTTACCATGTGTGAGGGATGGAATAAGATGACAGTTTTGCTGTTACATGTATCACTGTGTTAAGATATGTTAAAGCTGTTACTCAGGAGATTCAGCTGGTGTTTGCACTTCATGTTGTCATCATCTTTGTACTTACGGAACCATCTCTCAGACATCATTAAGAATTGCACATTTTCCCTTGTGTCCTTTGGGAGCTGGAGTGTGGGAGTGTGAACAAACCACCTTTTCCACCATTACCTCTCACTCCCTTTCCCCTAGTCCAGCCCAGGCCACTAACAATAGCCCTTGAGAATGTAAAATATACTTGAGGTGTTCAAACCAACATGATCCTACTGCTCTGCCTCCTGAATACATTTCCAGGTTGGCTGCATCTAAACACCTCGTTTGGAATACAGGCCAGAGAGCTGCCCTGACACAGTAATGTCTGAGTGTCAGGCTGTGTGGGAGGATGATAACAGGCCTCTAGAAGAGTGAGCACCATCTTTGCTTTGGAACTCCATAGCAGAGCAAGTGCAGGATCTAGAAAAACTTATTGCAGCAGGTCAGGGAACAGATTTTCCGGAAATCCATGTTTAAGACACATGCAAGAAGAGGAGGTGATGTGACACAGCCAGCATTGTTTCTCTGAGGCCCGTGGGTCATGGCTGACACGTCTGGAGTACTTCTATGATGAACTAACAGCATCCTTGTGCAAGTGAAGAATAAGTGATGTCATCACCATGGACTTGTTCAAGGCCTTTGACATGTCCCCACATCATATCTGTAAGTTGGAGACGTGTATTTTAATGGTGGATTATTCTGTGGATAAGGAATTGTTGGATGGTCACAGCCATAGTATTGGGTTCAAGAGTGCTATGCCAGGTGGAGTCCAATGACAAGCGCTGTGCCACAGGCATCTATCTTGGGACCAGTACTCTACAAAATCTTTATGAATGGAGCCAGACAATGGCAACAAATGTAACAACAGCAAGATTGCAAGTAACATTTATTTGTGTTGTGGAGTTGATACAATAGAAAGAAGATGTGCCATGCAACAGACCTGCACATGCTTGAGAAATGAGCCAACATGAGCAGTTTCAGTGCATCCACATGCAAGCTGTTGGATTGGTTTGTGTTGAGCAGGGGACAATTTTCAATCAGGTGTGGAAGATTTGTTCTGTGGAAGCACACTCAGGCATTGGTGCAAGAGAGGATATGCTTGTCATTTTGGAGAAGAAAGATGACTTTCAGAAGGGAAAGAGTTGGAGCCCTGGGTCCTTTGGGTGAGGTGTGATACCCAGTGTGAAGAAAGCATGGTCCAGATTCTGTTCTAGAAGAGAATAATTGCTGTAGTGTGAAAGCAAGCAGGAGTGATGATGAATCACTTCCTTGAAGCATCTTAACCTCTAAGCTGCCTGGCTCCTATTCTGTGTTGGAATCTATTAGGACCATCCCTCAAGGTAACTGCAATTTACTGATTAAAAAGAACACAGAGTGAGGAAAAGGTGAACATACACTCAATAGAAACAACACTTTCCAATTGAGAGACATCAGAGAGCAGAAAAGTCCGTGTTGGAGAGCCGGGAAGTGAAACCCAGAGCAGAACTCTGCGAGCAAGCAGGCAGCCTGCTGCCAAAGGCGGCGAGTATTTACAATTCATTATTGGAGTCGCGTGTGCAAGAGGAAAGGAGATTCGAACCGGGAACTGCTCGGCAAAAGGAGAAGGAGCGATTCCTGTTTGTGCCGCTGGGTGGGGATGTTGGCCACGGAGCGGCAGCTCCCTCTGCCCGCAGCGCTTTCAGGCGCAGGCGCCCAGAAGAGCCGTGCGAGCTGCTCGGGAAGGGCGGCGGGGCACGGAGCCGGGCGCTCGGGGGCTTTGGGGCCGAGCTGCTGGCAAAGGCTTTGGGCTTTTGGGTGGCGAGCGTCGGGGCCGGCGAGAAAGGCTGCGAGCGATGGGGGCCGCTGGGAAAGGCCGGCTGTGGCGGAGAGGGACGGCGAGCGGGAGCCGGAGCGGCGGCGGCGGCGGCGAGAGGCAAGTGCTGCTGTGGCTGGTGTGCGTTTGCGTGTGGGAGAGCGGGGCCGAAACGCTGCGCTATTCCGTGGCGGAGGAAATGGCGAGGGAGTCGTTGGTGGGCAACGTGGCCCAGGACCTGGGGCTTTCTCCGAGCCAGCTGGCGGCTCGCAAGGCGCGCGTGGTGTCCGAGGGGAGCGAGCAGCATTTCCGCCTGGATCCGCACAGCGGCGTCCTGACGGTGACGGAGACGCTGGACCGAGAGCGGATCTGTCCGCACAGCGAGAGCTGCGCGCTTTTCTTTAAGCTGTTCTTTGAGAACCCGGTGCAGCTGATCCGCGGGGAGGTGGAGGTTCGGGACGTGAACGACAACTCCCCCGTGTTCCCGCAGAAGGAGGTCGATCTGGAGATTGTCGAAACGACATTACCCGGATCTCGTTTCCCGCTAGGAAATGCTCAAGATGAGGACGTGGGTATTAACGGTTTGCAGAATTACAGCCTCTCCCCAAACTCTCATTTCTCCATTGCTCTCGAAAAAGGAGATGATGGAGCCAAATATGCTGAGCTCGTCCTTGAGAGGCAGTTGGACCGGGAGGAGCAGCCGGAGCTGCATTTGGTGCTCACTGCCACGGACGGGGGCTCGCCGCCCAGGTCTGGCACGGCTCAGGTCCGGGTGGTGGTGCTGGATGCCAACGACAACGTGCCGGTGTTCTCGCGGGAGGTGTACGAGGTGCGAGTGGCCGAGAACAGCCCCCCGGGGCAGCTGGTGGTCCGGGTGTCGGCCACGGATCCCGACGAAGGATCCTACGGCAAAGTGCGGTACGAGTTCACGCAGGCATCTGCGCGGTCCAAACACCTCTTTGATCTGAACGCTGATACCGGGGTAATTCTAGTGTCTGGTATCCTGGATTTCGAGGAAGCGAAATCACACAAATTGGTAGTGAGAGCCACGGACGGCGGTGGTCTGTCGGCGCACTGCAAAGTGCACGTGGAGGTGCTGGACGTGAACGACAACGCGCCGGAGATCGAGCTGAGCTCCGTCAGCGCGTCCATCCCCGAGGACGCCCCGCCCCGCACCGTGGTGGCCCTGTTGAGCGTGCGGGACCGCGACTCCGGCGACAACGGGCGGACGGAGTGCGCCATCGAGGGCGACGTGCCGTTCAGGCTGACGGCCGCTTTCGCCGAGCACTACGAGCTGCGCACCAGCGCGGCCCTGGACAGGGAGACGACGGGCGAGTACAACGTGAGCATCGTGGCCACGGACTGGGGCCGGCCGCGGCTGAGCGCCCGCGAGAGCGTGTGGGTGCGCGTGGGCGACGTGAACGACAACGCGCCGCGCTTCACGCAGGCGGCGTACAGCATGTCGGTGAGCGAGAACGACGCGGGCGCGGTGCGGCTGGGCAGCGTGAAGGCGACGGACTCGGACGCGGGCGCGAACGGGCGCGTGAGGTACGCGCTGGTGCGGGAGGAGGGCTCGGAGGCGGCCGCCGTGTCGGTGGACGCCGAGAGCGGGGCCGTGTCGGTGGTGCGTCCGCTGGACTACGAGCAGGTGCGCGCCGTGGAGGTGACGGTGGTCGCGGCCGACGGGGGCTCTCCGTCGCGGAGCGCCACGGCGCTGCTGCGGGTGCTGGTGCGGGACGAGAACGACAACGCGCCCGTGGTGCTGCACCCGCCGTCCGACGGCGGCGCGGCGCTGGGCGAGCTGGTGCCGCGGCGGGCGCCGGCGGGCTACCTGGTGGCCAAGGTGGTGGCGGTGGACGCGGACGCGGGGCAGAACGCGTGGCTGTGCTACGAGCTGGCCAAGGCGACGGAGCCGGGGCTGTTCCGCGTGGGGCTGCACAGCGGCGAGGTGCGCACGGCGCGCGCCGTGGGCGAGCGCGACGCGGCCCGGCACCGGCTGGTGGTGCTGGTGCGGGACCGCGGGCGGCCGCCGCGCTCCGCCAGCGCCACCCTGGCCGTGGCCCTGGCCGACGGCTTCTCCGAAGAGCACCTAAGGGCCGGCCCCGAGGCGCCGGCCGCCGAGCCCGACGCCCGCCTCACCCTCTACCTCAGTGTCTGCTTGGCCTGCGTGTCCGCGCTCTTCGTGGCCAGCGCCACGGCCGCCGTGGCCGCCAAGCTGAGGCGGGCCCGAAGGGGCGAGCCGGGGCCCTTGCCCGTCTTCCCGCAGTCGGCCGCCGACAGCAGCGCCGGCTCCCTGCCCCGCAGCTACGTCTACGACGTGCGCCTCGCCGCCGGCACCGTCAACAGCGAGTTCCGCTTCCTCGGGCCGCTCTTCCCCTGCTTCCCCGCCGGGCTGCCGCCGGGCTCGGCCGAGCAGCGGAGCTCGCTCTGCTCGACCGGCCTCGGGCAAGAAGAAGGAGACTGGGCTGTGCAGGTGAGAGAGCGGAGCGCGGGGGACCGCGGTGGGGGAATGTGGGGGGTGCGCGGTCTCTTGGAGAGGGCGTTGAGGAAGAGTGGGAACGAGGGTTTGGCCCCGAGTGCTTCTGTGGGTTGGCGGGAGCTTTATAGAGGCCGTGGGTGTGATGGCTTCTTGTTTTTCCTTCAAAGCTCTAGGGACAGTATAAGTGATATCATCACCTCTGTGCCTGTTTTACCTCTATTGCTGTCTGAGTTCCCACATTCATTTTTATCTCTATAATTTAGCATTAGGCGACGTTATTTGTTCCTGAGGAAACAGTTTGTGTCTGCTCCACACTTCCTGATCCATAAACGATTTCTGTTTATACTTTTCTCAGGTCCATATGTAGGGCCTTATGTAAATCGTATGTAAGGCTATAGGGCTTTTTACTGCTTAGGTGTTCATAGTATCATCATAGTCTCACAGTCTCGTGCGGGTTGGAAGGGACCTTAGAGATCATCGAGTCCGACCCCCGGGATTCGAACCTCTGTGTAGCAGAGCGGCACTTCTACCACTTGTTGCGCCACAGGGGGATTCGAACTCCGGGCCCCAGTGTTGCAGGGCGGCGTCCCTAACCACTGCGCAACTGGGGCACACGAGTCATGTCCCCGCCCTGCTCTTCCTTTATCTCTGGGTAGGGGAAATTGGTCTCCCATTCTCATTGGTTCAGATGAGCTTTCTCAGCTTCTCTTTGACACCTGCTTACCTTTAGCATCCCAAAGTTAGTCCTCTGCTCTGTTCTTTGCAGGGCCGAGCTCCCCTCTCTGAAGGCACAGCTCCCGGGGCAGCGGAGGAGAATGCCAGTTTGGATCAAAACCCCTGGCTCAGCCATCAGTAAGGGAGGAGAAGGAGAAGCATCTCGGTCCTCATGGACAGATAACTTCCAGGTGAAATGAAAGAGAGACCCAACATGCACCAAGAAGTGACAGGGAAGTGCAGTACTGCTCTGTGAGAGATCAATGACACATGGACACACCTCTTAAACAGTACTTTATTCTTGTATTTATTCAGAAAATTTGTAATATTTGGATGTGGATGCATGCTAGGAATAATTAGATGTTATATCTAATTGTGGTAGTGCTATTGTTCCTAATTATTAAGTGAATACTGGAGGAAAATATGCTGAACCCTTTCATACATCTGTTTTTATGCATCCTTTTTTGTTGTCAGGTGGGCTCTGTAATGATGTAATCTATTCCATGCCAGGCTGTGTAGCTGTTAATCAAAGCTGAATGTTGCCAGCAAAGTTACTCTTTAGTAACATTGAGCTGCTGGCTGCCATAGAGGTGGCTGGCATTCACACAGTGCTCATTCAACCAGCAGTGCTCTTAGAGCCCTGTATTTGTTTTTGCTTTGGTTTGGTTCCTTTACCTGCACAAAGCCAAGGTGAATGTTTCTTGTGCATTTCTGGGTTATGGAGTAGAAGATAATGGAATATTCAAAGCAATTTGTTATTTCCAGTTACTTCCTTTTGGGGTTCTTTTCTTTCCTTGAGTTGAATGCCTGGTGACAGAAACCAATAAAATCTACTGAGAAATCTGACAGAATGTGAACTTTACTCATATATGCAAAGTTATTATTGTAGTTAAAAGGTGCACTTAGCAGCACTGTTGCTGTCCTGGCCTTCTACACCTGAAGCTGAAGGACAGCATGTCCCTATGAAATGAGGTCAGTCATTACGGGTAGTGTCTGTGGAAGCTCTTCTCCACCTGGATCTGTTCCCTGCCACAGTGTTGTCAGTGATCAGGTTACAATAAAAGAAGGGTACGGGTCCACTTTCCTCTCTCTGAGGTCCTAGTGGTGAACCAGGAGCAGTGGTAAGAGCATATGGAAACAGATATCAGGACGTGCAGTAACTGCTGTGTGACATGACTGAGGAGCTGCATTCCCAACCTTTTGTGCTGATGATGCCACAAAACTGGTTTTTATAACAAGTTTCTGTGCTGATGATTGTCCTGTTTGCCACGGGAATAGAGCTCGCTTCCTTTGTAGTGGCTGATATGGTTTGTTTTACCTTTAGGAGACCAACCATGTTTAGAACAGTGACTACTAAGTTTTTGCTGAGCAGTGCTGCACAGAGCCAAGGACATTTTTGCTTGTATTACAACATGGGGCCAGCGACTGCTTGTGTCCTGGCTGGGCATTGGCAAGTAGGTGTATCCAGTCTTTATTTTTTGTATCTGCAGGTGGTTATGCATCACTTCTTTTCTCTGTCTCTATCTCTATCTCTGTCTGTGTCTCTGTCTTTGTCTCTATCTCTATCTCTCTCTCTGTCTCTATCTCTATCTCTGTCTCTGTCTCTGTCTCTTATCTGAGTGGTGTCCCCTACTTGTCTCGGGATCACTATTCTCCATCATCTTTTTCAGTGGATCAAGACAGTGGGATCAAATACAACCTTGCCTAGTTTGAAGATGATGCTTCATGTGAGTGGAACATTCGGCGCAATAGATAGTAGGGATGATATCCAAAGGACCTACTCAGATGGCTCAGATACTACAGATCCATGAGCTTCATGTCTGTTCTGGGGAAGACTGGGGAACAGATTCTTCCGAAAGCCATGTTAAGACAAATGCAAGAAAAGGAGGTGATACAACGCAACCATCATTGCTTCAATGAGGGCAGATCCTGTCTGATCCACCTGGTGTACTTCAATGGGGAAGGAACAGCATCACAAGACAAAGGAAGAGTAAGCAATATCATCCGGATGGACTTGTGCAAGGCCTTTGACATGGTCCCACATGACACCTTTATCTCTAAGTTAAAGACATATGCATTTGAATGGTGTACTGTGCAGTGGATAAGGAAGTGACTGAATGCTTACAGGAATAGGATTGGGGTCAACAGCTCCATGTTAAGCTGGAAGGCTGGAGTACACAAGTGGTGTCCGCTGAAGTCTGTGTTGGGACCAATGCTCTTCAAAATCCTTGTCAGGGAATCTGGACAGTGGAATCAAATGTAACCTCTGCAAGATTGTTGGTAACATTTCTTAGAGTGGTACATTTGATAGAGTAGTAGGAAGTGTCACCATTCAAAGAGGCCTGGAAAAGCTTGAAAAGTGAGCCCCTGTGAAGTGAATAAGCTTCATCAGGTTGAAGTGGCTTGAGACTGGCTCAGGTCATTTGCAAGTTTGAGCATACTCTGGGAAACGAAGTAACAGAGAGTTGCCCTGTGGAGAAGGGCTTATAGTTTCAGGTGGACAAAAGCTATGACATGAGCCATAAATGCAAGCAGGATGAAGGTAGGCTGTGAAGATGACCAGAAGTGTGAAGAGCCTCCACTACAAATAAAGGCTGAAGTAGCCTGGTTTGTTTGGCCTGGAAAAGGACCTGGGGAGAACTCATTGTGGCCCTTCAATACTTACAGGGAATTTATAAAACAAGGGTGACGAAGTCTATGCCTTCTGCTCCTTTCCTTTCCCTTCCACTGCCCTGTTGTCCTTATTGCTTCATTTTTGGAATCCCCAGACGTCAATATCTCCAAATTGTGAACGTAGTTTGCATCTTTTAGATTTGTTTGTATACAGCTGGGGACAACTTTCAATCGGGTGTGAGAGTTTTGTTGTGTTGTGATAAAATCAAGTACAGCTATAAAGGTGGGAATGTTTGTCATAGCAGAGAAGAACAAGGCCTTTCACACAGGAAAGCATGAGAGCCCTGGATCCTTCAGGTGAGCTGCTATACCAACCCAATGTGAATAAAGCAGCACCAGGATTTGTCCTAGAGGAGAATCATCTTCCGGGTGTGACAGCAAAGCTGGAGTGCTTGTGAATCATTTCCTTATAGCAGCTTTCCCTGTAAACTCCCTGGCACCCAATTATCACATTCAGTTATGCTATGTGTTAACATGCAACCCTTCTTAATTATCACTTGCTAATTCAAAAGATGAGAAAATGAGGAAAATATGACAATGCCACCGATGCAAAGGACAAAATATGATGAAAATTCCACTCTGCCACGAGCAAAGAGTTCGCCGTGGAGACCTGGGATGAGAAACCCAGAGCAGAACTCTGCGAGCAAGCAGGCAGCCTGCTGCCAAAGGCGGCGAGTATTTACATTTGGCTTTTGGAGTCGCGTGTGCAAGAGGAAAGGAGATTCGAACCGGCAACTGCTCGGCAAAAGGAACAGGAGCGATTCCTGTTTGTGCCGCTGGGTGGGGATGTTGGCCACGGAGCGGCAGCTCCCTCTGCCCGCAGCGCTTTCAGGCGCAGGCGCCCAGAAGAGCCGTGCGAGCTGCTCGGGAAGGGCGGCGGGGCACGGAGCCGGGCGCTCGGGGGCTTTGGGGCCGAGCTGCTGGCAAAGGCTTTGGGCTTTTGGGTGCCGAGCGTCGGGGCCGGCGAGAAAGGCTGCGAGCGATGGGGGCCGCTGGGAAAGGCCGGCTGTGGCGGAGAGGGACGGCGAGCGGGAGCCGGAGCGGCGGCGGCGGCGGCGGCGGCGAGAGGCAAGTGCTGCTGTGGCTGGTGTGCGTTTGCGTGTGGGAGAGCGGGGCCGAAACGCTGCGCTATTCCGTGGCGGAGGAAATGGCGAGGGAGTCGTTGGTGGGCAACGTGGCCCAGGACCTGGGGCTTTCTCCGAGCCAGCTGGCGGCTCGCAAGGCGCGCGTGGTGTCCGAGGGGAGCGAGCAGCGTTTCCGCCTGGATCCGCACAGCGGCGTCCTGACGGTGACGGAGACGCTGGACCGAGAGCGGATCTGTCCGCACAGCGAGAGCTGCGCGCTCTTCTTTAAGCTGTTCTTTGAGAACCCGGTGCAGCTGATCCGCGGGGAGGTGGAGGTTCGGGACGTGAACGACAACTCGCCCGAGTTCCCGCAGAAGGAGATGGTTTTGGAGATACCCGAAACGGCATCCACAGGATCTCGTTTCCCCTTAGAAGCGGCACGGGATAAAGACGTGGGTATTAACGGCTTACAGAATTACAGTCTCTCCCCGAACTCCCATTTCTCCCTCTCTTTAGAAGAAGGGAGAGGTGGTGCAAAATATGTCAAACTCGTAGTAGACAGGCAGTTGGACCGGGAGGAGCAGCGGGAGCTGCATTTGGTGCTCACAGCCACGGACGGGGGCTCGCCGCCCAGGTCGGGCACGGCTCAGGTCCGGGTGGTGGTGCTGGATGCCAACGACAACATGCCGGTATTCTCACGGGAGGTGTACGAGGTGCGAGTGGCCGAGAACAGCCCCCCGGGGCAGCTGGTGGTCCGGGTGTCGGCCACGGATCCCGACGAAGGATCCAACGGCAAAGTGCGTTACACCATCTCACAGATGACAGAGCATTCCCGCCAGCTCTTTGAGTTGGACGCTGACAGTGGGGAGATCCGGCTAACAGGAAACCTGAACTTTGAAGAAGCGCAATACCACGAGATTGAGGTCAAAGCCACGGACGGCGGTGGTCTGTCGGCGCACTGCAAAGTGCACGTGGAGGTGCTGGACGTGAACGACAACGCGCCGGAGATCACGCTGAGCTCCGTGAGCGCGTCCATCCCCGAGGACGCCCCGCCCCGCACCGTGGTGGCCCTGTTGAGCGTGCGGGACCGCGACTCCGGCGACAACGGGCGGACGGAGTGCGCCATCGAGGGCGACGTGCCGTTCAGGCTGACGGCCGCTTTCGCCGAGCACTACGAGCTGCGCACCAGCGCGGCCCTGGACAGGGAGACGACGGGCGAGTACAACGTGAGCATCGTGGCCACGGACTGGGGCCGGCCGCGGCTGAGCGCCCGCGAGAGCGTGTGGGTGCGCGTGGGCGACGTGAACGACAACGCGCCGCGCTTCACGCAGGCGGCGTACAGCATGTCGGTGAGCGAGAACGACGCGGGCGCGGTGCGGCTGGGCAGCGTGAAGGCGACGGACTCGGACGCGGGCGCGAACGGGCGCGTGAGGTACGCGCTGGTGCGGGAGGAGGGCTCGGAGGCGGCCGCCGTGTCGGTGGACGCCGAGAGCGGGGCCGTGTCGGTGGTGCGTCCGCTGGACTACGAGCAGGTGCGCGCCGTGGAGGTGACGGTGGTCGCGGCCGACGGGGGCTCTCCGTCGCGGAGCGCCACGGCGCTGCTGCGGGTGCTGGTGCGGGACGAGAACGACAACGCGCCCGTGGTGCTGCACCCGCCGTCCGACGGCGGCGCGGCGCTGGGCGAGCTGGTGCCGCGGCAGGCGCCGGCGGGCTACCTGGTGGCCAAGGTGGTGGCGGTGGACGCGGACGCGGGGCAGAACGCGTGGCTGTGCTACGAGCTGGCCAAGGCGACGGAGCCGGGGCTGTTCCGCGTGGGGCTGCACAGCGGCGAGGTGCGCACGGCGCGCGCCGTGGGCGAGCGCGACGCGGCCCGGCACCGGCTGGTGGTGCTGGTGCGGGACCGCGGGCGGCCGCCGCGCTCCGCCAGCGCCACCCTGGCCGTGGCCCTGGCCGACGGCTTCTCCGAAGAGCACCTAAGGGCCGGCCAAGAGGCGCCGGCCGCCGAGCCCGACGCCCGCCTCACCCTCTACCTCAGCGTCTGCTTGGCCTGCGTGTCCGCGCTCTTCGTGGCCAGCGCCACGGCCGCCGTGGCCGCCAAGCTGAGGCGAGCCCGAAGGGGCGAGCCGGGGCCCTTGCCCGTCTTCCCGCAGTCGGCCGCCGACAGCAGCGCCGGCTCCCTGCCCCGCAGCTACGTCTACGACGTGCGCCTCGCCGCCGGCACCGTCAACAGCGAGTTCCGCTTCCTCGGGCCGCTCTTCCCCTGCTTCCCCGCCGGGCTGCCGCCGGGCTCGGCCGAGCAGCGGAGCTCGCTCTGCTCGACCGGCCTCGGGCAAGAAGAAGGAGACTGGGCTGTGCAGGTGAGAGGGCGGAGCGCGGGGGACAGCTGGTGGGGGAATGCTGGGGGTGCACGGTCTCTCGGAGAGGGCGTTGAGGAAGAGTGGGAACGAGCGTTTGGCCCCGAGTGCTTCTGTGGGTTGGCGGGAGCTTTATAGAGGCCGTGGGTGTGATGGCTTCTTGTTTTTCCTTCAAAGCTCTAGGGACAGTATAAGTGATATCATCACCTCTGTGCCTGTTTTACCTCTATTGCTGTCTGAGTTCCCACATTCATTTTTATCTCTATAATTTAGCATTAGGCGACGTTATTTGTTCCTGAGGAAACAGTTTGTGTCTGCTCCACACTTCCTGATCCATAAACGATTTCTGTTTATAGTTTTCTCAGGTCCATATGTAGGGCCTTATGTAAGTCGTATGTAAGGCTATAGGGCTTTTTACTGCTTAGGTGTCATAGTATCATCACAGTATCACAGTCTCGTGCGGGTTGGAAGGGACCTTAGAGATCATCGAGTCCGACCCCCGGGATTCGAACCTCTGTGTAGCAGAGCGGCACTTCTACCACTTGTTGCGCCACAGGGGGGATTCGAACTCCGGGCCCCAGTGTTGCAGGGCAGCGTCTTTAACCACTGCGCCACCGGGGCACACGAGTCATGTCCCCGCCCTGCTCTCCCTTTATCTCTGGGTAGGGGAAATTGGTCTCCCATTCTCATTGGTTCAGATGAGCTTTCTCAGCTTCTCTTTGACACCTGCTTACCTTTAGCATCCCAAAGTTAGTCCTCTGCTCTGTTCTTTGCAGGGCCGAGCTCCCCTCTCTGAAGGCACAGCTCCCGGGGCAGCGGAGGAGAATGCCAGTTTGGATCAAAACCCCTGGCTCAGCCATCAGTAAGGGAGGAGAAGGAGAAGCATCTCGGTCCTCATGGACAGATAACTTCCAGGTGAAATGAAGACATGCACCAAGAACATGCACCAAGAAGTGACAGGGAAGTGCAGTACTGCTCTGTGAGAGATCAATGACACATGGACACACCTCTTAAACAGTACTTTACTCTTGTATTTATTCAGAAAATTTGTAATATTTGGATGTGGATGCATGCTAGGAATAATTAGATGTTATATCTAATTGTGGTAGTGCTATTGTTCCTAATTATTAAGTGAATACTGGAGGAAAATATGCTGAACCCTTTCATACATCTGTTTTTATGCATCCTTTTTTGTTGTCAGGTGGGCTCTGTAATGATGTAATCTATTCCATGCCAGGCTGTGTAGCTGTTAATCAAAGCTAAATGTTGCCAGCAAAGTTACTCTTTAGTAACATCGAGCTGCTGACTGCCATAGAGGTGGCTGGCATTCACACAGTGCTCATTCAACCAGCAGTGCTCTTTGAACACTATATTCATTTTTGCTTTGGTTTGGTTCCTTTACCTGCACAAAGCCAAGGTGAATGTTTCTTGTGCATTTCAGGGTTACGGATTAGAAGATAATGGAATATTCAAAGCAATTTGTTATTTCCAGTTACTTCCTTTTGGGGTTCTTTTCTTTCCTTGAGTTGAATGCCTGGTGACAGAAACCAATAAAATCTACTGAGAAATCTGACAGAATGTGAGCTTTACTCATATGTGCAAAGTTATTATTGTAGTTAAAAGGTGCACTAAGCATCACTGTTGCTGTCCTGGCCTTCTACACCTGAAGTTGAAGGACAGCATGTCCCTATGAAGTGAGGTCAGTCATTACGGGTAGTGTCTGTGGAAGCTCTTCTCCACCTGGATCTGTTCCCTGCCACAGTGTTGTCAGTGATCAGGTTACAATAAAAGAAGGGTACGGGTCCACTTTCCTCTCTCTGAGGTCCTAGTGGTGAACCAGGAGCAGTGGTGAGAGCATATGGAAACAGATACCAGGATGTACAGTAACTGCTGTGTGACATGACTGAGGAGCTGCATTCCCAACCTTGTGTGCTGATGATGCCACACAACTGTTTTTTATAACAAGTTTCTGTGCTGATTGTCCTGTTTGCCACGGGAATAGAGCTCGCTTCCTTTGTAGTGGCTGATATGGTTTGTTTTACCTTTAGGAGACCAACCACGTTTAGAACAGTGACTACTAAGTTTTTGCTGAGCAGTGCTGCACAGAGCCAAGGACATTTTTGCTTGTATTACAACATGGGGCCAGCGACTGCTTGTGTCCTGGCTGGGCATTGGCAAGTAGGTGTATCCAGTCTTTATTCTTTGTATCTACAGGTGGTTATGCATCACTTCTTTTCTCTATCTCTATCTCTATCTCTATCTATCTCTATCTCTATCTATCTCTATCTCTATCTCTATCTCTGTCTCTTATCTGAGTGGTGTCCCCTACTTGTCTCGGGATCACTATTCTCCATCATCTTTTTCAGTGGATCAAGACAGTGGGATCAAATACAACCTTGCCTAGTTTGAAGATGATGCTTCATGTGAGTGGAACATTTGGCGCAATAGATAGTAGGGATGATATCCAAAGGACCTACTCAGATGGCTCAGATACTACAGATCCATGAGCTTCATGTCTATTCTGGGGAAGACTGGGGAACAGATTCTTCCGAAAGCCATGTTAAGACAAATGCAAGAAAAGGAGGTGATACAACGCTACCATCATTGCTTCAATGAGGGCAGATCCTGTCTGATCCACCTGGTGTACTTCAATGGGGAAGGAACAGCATCACAAGACAAAGGAAGAGTAAGCAATATCATCCGGATGGACTTGTGCAAGGTCTTTGACATGGTCCCACATGACACCTTTATCTCTAAGTTAAAGACATATGCATTTGAATGGTGTACCGTGCAGTGGATAAGGAAGTGACTGAATGCTTGCAGGAATAGGATTGGGGTCAACAGCTCCATGTTAAGCTGGAAGGCTGGAGTACACAAGTGGTGTCCGCTGAAGTCTGTGTTGGGACCAATGCTCTTCAAAATCCTTGTCAGGGAATCTGGACAGTGGAATCAAATGTAACCTCTGCAAGATTGTTGGTAACATTTCTTAGAGTGGTACATTTGATAGAGTAGAAGGAAGTGTCATCATTCAAAGAGGCCTGGAAAAGCTTGAAAAGTGAACCCCTGTGAAGTGAATGAGCTTCATCAGGTTGAAGTGGCTTGAAATTGGCTCAGGTCATTTGCAAGTTTGAGCACAGTCTGGGAAACAAAGTAACAGAGAGTTGCCCTGTGGAGAAGGGCTTATAGTTTCAGGTGGACAAAAGCTATGACATGAGCCATAAATGCAAGCATACAACTCAGATGTCCAACTGTATTCTGAACTCCATTAAAAGAGAGATAGCAGAGTGATGGAGGTGATTTTCCTTCGCAGCTTTGCCCTCTTTAGGATCCACCTGCAGTACTGTATCCAGGTCTGTGGCCACCAGCACTGATGTGGAGCAATTGAAGCAGGATGAAGGTAGGCTGTGAAGATGACCAGAAGTGTGAAGAGCCTCCACTACGAATAAAGGCTGAAGTAGCCTGGTTTGTTTGGCCTGGAAAAAAACCTGGGGAGAACTCACTGTGGCCTTTCAATACTTACAGGGAATTTATAAAACAAGGGTGATGAAGTCTATGCCTTCTGCTCCTTTCCATTCCCTTCCACTGCACTGTTGTCTTTATTGCTTCATTTTTGGAATCCCCAGACGTCAATATCTCCAAATTGTGAACGTAGTTTGCATATTTTAGATTTGTTTGTATACAGCTGGGAACAACTTTCAATCGGGCATGAGAGTTTTGGTGTGTTGTGATAAAATCAAGTACAGCTATAAAGGTGGGAATGTTTGTCATAGCAGAGAAGAACAAGGCCTTTCACACAGGAAAGCATGAGAGCCCTGGGTCCTTCAGGTGAGCTGCTATACCAACCCAATGTGAATAAATCAGCAACAGGATTCGGTCCTAGAGGAGAATCATCTTCCTGGTGTAACAGCAAGCTGGAGTGCTTGTGAATCATTTCCTTACAGCAGCTTTCCCTGTAAGCTCTCTGGCACCAGTTATCACATTCAGTTATGCTATGTCTTGACATGCACCCCTTCTTAATTATCACGTGCTAATTCAAAAGATGAGAAAATGAGGAAAATATGACAATGCCAGCGATACAAAGGACAAAATATGATGCAAATTCCACTCTGCACCGAGCAAAGAGTTCGCCGTGGCTACTTGAGAACTGAAACCCAGAGCAGAACTCTGCGAGCAAGCAGGCAGCCTGCTGCCAAAGGCGGCGAGTATTTAAATTGGATTTTGGAGTCGCGTGTGCAAGAGGAAAGGAGATTCGAACCGGCAACTGGTCGGCAAAAGGAACAGGAGCGATTCCTGTTTGTGCCGCTGGGTGGGGATGTTGGCCACGGAGCGGCAGCTCCCTCTGCCCGCAGCGCTTTCAGGCGCAGGCGCCCAGAAGAGCCGTGCGAGCTGCTCGGGAAGGGCGGCGGGGCACGGAGCCGGGCGCTCGGGGGCTTTGGGGCCGAGCTGCTGGCAAAGGCTTTGGGCTTTTGGGTGCCGAGCGTCGGGGCCGGCGAGAAAGGCTGCGAGCGATGGGGGCCGCTGGGAAAGGCCGGCTGTGGCGGAGAGGGACGGCGAGCGGGAGCCGGAGCGGCGGCGGCGGCGGCGGCGGCGAGAGGCAAGTGCTGCTGTGGCTGGTGTGCGTTTGCGTGTGGGAGAGCGGGGCCGAAACGCTGCGCTATTCCGTGGCGGAGGAAATGGCGAGGGAGTCGTTGGTGGGCAACGTGGCCCAGGACCTGGGGCTTTCTCCGAGCCAGCTGGCGGCTCGCAAGGCGCGCGTGGTGTCCGAGGGGAGCGAGCAGCATTTCCGCCTGGATCCGCACAGCGGCGTCCTGACGGTGACGGAGACGCTGGACCGAGAGCGGATCTGTCCGCACAGCGAGAGCTGCGCGCTCTTCTTTAAGCTGTTCTTTGAGAACCCGGTGCAGCTGATCCGCGGGGAGGTGGAGGTTCGGGACGTGAACGACAACGCCCCCGTGTTTCCGCAGAAGGAAATGGTTTTAAAGATTCTTGAAACGGCATCTCCCGGCTCTCGATTTCCCCTTGAAAGAGCCCGCGACAGGGACGTGGGTATTAACGGTTTACAAAATTACAGCCTCTCGCCAAATTCCCATTTCACCCTCGCTCTTGAAACAGGGAAAAGTGGTGTGGAATTCGTGAAACTCGTTCTTGAGAAGCCCTTGGACCGGGAGGAGCAGCGGGAGCTGCATTTGGTGCTCACGGCCACGGACGGGGGCTCTCCGCCGAGGTCTGGCACGGCTCAGGTCCGGGTGGTGGTGCTGGATGCCAACGACAACATGCCGGTGTTCTCGCGGGAGGTGTACGAGGTGCGAATGGCCGAGAACAGCCCCCCGGGGCAGCTGGTGGTCCGGGTGTCGGCCACGGATCCCGACGAAGGCTCCAACGGCAAAGTGCAGTACGAGTTCACTTCTGAGGAGTCTGGAAATCTATTCGAACTGAACGCTGCCACGGGGGAGATTCGGGTCTCGGGCAATTTGGATTTTGAAGATACCCAATACCACGAGATTGAGGTCAAAGCCACGGACGGCGGGGGTCTGTCTGCGCACTGCAAAGTGCACGTGGAGGTGCTGGACGTGAACGACAACGCGCCGGAGATCACGCTGAGCTCCGTGAGCGCGTCCATCCCCGAGGACGCCCCGCCCCGCACCGTGGTGGCCCTGTTGAGCGTGCGGGACCGCGACTCCGGCGACAACGGGCGGACGGAGTGCGCCATCGAGGGCGACGTGCCGTTCAGGCTGACGGCCGCTTTCGCCGAGCACTACGAGCTGCGCACCAGCGCGGCCCTGGACAGGGAGACGACGGGCGAGTACAACGTGAGCATCGTGGCCACGGACTGGGGCCGGCCGCGGCTGAGCGCCCGCGAGAGCGTGTGGGTGCGCGTGGGCGACGTGAACGACAACGCGCCGCGCTTCACGCAGGCGGCGTACAGCATGTCGGTGAGCGAGAACGACGCGGGCGCGGTGCGGCTGGGCAGCGTGAAGGCGACGGACTCGGACGCGGGCGCGAACGGGCGCGTGAGGTACGCGCTGGTGCGGGAGGAGGGCTCGGAGGCGGCCGCCGTGTCGGTGGACGCCGAGAGCGGGGCCGTGTCGGTGGTGCGTCCGCTGGACTACGAGCAGGTGCGCGCCGTGGAGGTGACGGTGGTCGCGGCCGACGGGGGCTCTCCGTCGCGGAGCGCCACGGCGCTGCTGCGGGTGCTGGTGCGGGACGAGAACGACAACGCGCCCGTGGTGCTGCACCCGCCGTCCGACGGCGGCGCGGCGCTGGGCGAGCTGGTGCCGCGGCGGGCGCCGGCGGGCTACCTGGTGGCCAAGGTGGTGGCGGTGGACGCGGACGCGGGGCAGAACGCGTGGCTGTGCTACGAGCTGGCCAAGGCGACGGAGCCGGGGCTGTTCCGCGTG
This sequence comes from Coturnix japonica, assembly GCF_054131305.1. Taxonomy (NCBI): domain Eukaryota; kingdom Metazoa; phylum Chordata; class Aves; order Galliformes; family Phasianidae; genus Coturnix; species Coturnix japonica. The sequence continues at coordinate 13,855,717 of NC_140680.1, read as the reverse complement.
GGGCTGCACAGCGGCGAGGTGCGCACGGCGCGCGCCGTGGGCGAGCGCGACGCGGCCCGGCACCGCCTGGTGGTGCTGGTGCGGGACCGCGGGCGGCCGCCGCGCTCCGCCAGCGCCACCCTGGCCGTGGCCCTGGCCGACGGCTTCTCCGAAGAGCACCTAAGGGCCGGCCCCGAGGCGCCGGCCGCCGAGCCCGACGCCCGCCTCACCCTCTACCTCAGTGTCTGCTTGGCCTGCGTGTCCGCGCTCTTCGTGGCCAGCGCCACGGCCGCCGTGGCCGCCAAGCTGAGGCGGGCCCGAAGGGGCGAGCCGGGGCCCTTGCCCGTCTTCCCGCAGTCGGCCGCCGACAGCAGCGCCGGCTCCCTGCCCCGCAGCTACGTCTACGACGTGCGCCTCGCCGCCGGCACCGTCAACAGCGAGTTCCGCTTCCTCGGGCCGCTCTTCCCCTGCTTCCCCGCCGGGCTGCCGCCGGGCTCGGCCGAGCAGCGGAGCTCGCTCTGCTCGGCCGGCCTCGGGCAAGAAGAAGGAGACTGGGCTGTGCAGGTGAGAGAGCGGAGCGCGGGGGACCGCGGTGGGGGAGTGGGAGGGAGGGATCCCGTGGGGATGGTGTCGGGGATCCTCCTAGAGGTATGGGAATGAGGAGGCTGTCCTTTAGACACCGCTGTGTCCTAAAATGCTCCCCAGGTGCGGTCTGCCCATACCTCTGCTTGTGGCTCCGCGCCTGGTGTACTTGCTGTGGGTTAATTGTTGAGGTGTCACCCCGGTGGGTCTGTTTGAGTGTGGAGGGCTGCAGAGGAGGAGGGCAGATGGGTAAGACACACCGGGTCCTGCCACAGCGCTGTGTAAAACCCTATGGGGTAGGGACAGCAAGGTCACTGATCCTAGAGTCTATTGCCCTGGCATCACTTGCTTTCTGCAGTGCATTAGTGACAGTATACATGATATGACCTCAGAGAGTGATGCCCATCTGTTGCAGTCAGATTTCCCTCATTCATTGCCCACTGCATACCACTGGCACCAAAAGATGCTATTTGTTTCTCAGGAAACTTTTTTGTGTTCTTCCCTGCTCCCATGTCCAATGAAAGTTTTTGGTTTTGCATTTTTGAAGTCTTTGTGTAGTGTTTTAATAGGGCTATAGGTCTAGTTATAGGATTTAGAGGCTGTCTTGTTCAGGTCAGAGATCCATGTCCCCACCCTCTTTCTTTGCATCTTGGCGGGGAAGGGTGGTCTCCCATTCTCATTGGTTCAGATGAGCCTTCTTAGCTTCTCGTTTGTGTTAGTTTATGGTCATATCTGCTACATCAGTCCTTCGCTTTGTTCTTTGCAGGGCCAAGCTCCCCTCTCTGAAGGCACGGCTCCCAGGGCAGCGGAAGAGAATGGCAGCTTGGATCAAAGCCCCTGGCTCAGCCACCAGTAAGGGAGGAGAAGGTGAAGCATCTCGGTCCTCATGGACAGATATCTTCCAAGTGAGATGCTAGAGAGAGCCAACATGCACCATATAAGTGACTGGGCTGTGCCTGAGATTTATGTGAAGGTTTCCTACCTCTTAATCAACACTTTATTCTTGTGTTTATTTTGGAATTGTGTTAAGTTTGGAGATGGGTGCATGCTGGGAACACTGAGATTTGGTATCTAACTGTGATAGTGCTATTGCTCCTATGTACCAAGCGAAGAATTGGACTAAAATATTCTGATGCTCAAGCGATCATTTCCCTACATCTGCTTTTATGTATTCTTTTTTGTTGTCCGGTGGGCTCTGTAATAATGCGGTCTATTCAATACCAGGCTGTGTAGCTGTTCATCAAAGCTGAATGTTGCCAGAAAAGGTATTATTTGGTAACACTGAGCTGCTGGCTGCCATAGAGATGGCTGACATTGACACAGTGCACATTCAACCAGGAGTTCCCTTGTTCTGCATGCTGTAAATAGTCCTCTTTGGGCACTGTGTTTCTTTTTTATTCGCTTGGTTTTCTTTTGCAGTGTTAAGTCTAAATGAAGAGTTCTGGTAAAATACAGGGATATCAAGTTTAATGCTGGAGGGAATTCAATGCAATGGGATACTTCTGGTGTTTTATGTTATTCTTGTGCTTCCAAGAGTTGAATGTTGGTTGACAGAGCCCAATAAATTCTACTGAAAATCTACTGAAAGAATCTGTGCTTTGATGTAAGTGCTGCATCTTCTGATGTGCCGCGATACCATTCTAGCTAAGAGCTCTCTTATTGATCACTGCTTAATTTAAACACTGCTGTTTCTGATGCTGGCTGTTGTCGCAGTAGATAAATAGCTTTTGTCATAACCCACAGGTTCCTGTTTGTTTCATTTATTTCTCCGTTCTATCTGCCATCGCACTGGGAAGGGCAGTGATGGAACAGCCATGTTGTGCTGAGCTGCTGCCAGGTTATGCCACAACAGTTATTGCTGGAGCCCAGTGTGGGACCAAAGTGTTGAGATAACCCCGGATCTGACCAGAGTGTTTCCAATCAGAACTGAAAGCAGTGCTCGTGTAGTTTAACCATTTCTGACCACATTCTGAACTGTTTTTCCTAAGCTTATTTCTAAACCTTCTGGTGGCATTTCTCTGAACTACTTATTTGAACACCTTAGTTACTGTGTATGTTCTCTGTTGTGCTGTTTACCATGTGTGAGGGATGGAATAAGATGACAGTTTTGCTGTTACATGTATCACTGTGTTAAGATATGTTAAAGCTGTTACTCAGGAGATTCAGCTGGTGTTTGCACTTCATGTTGTCATCATCTTTGTACTTACAGAACCATCTCTCAGACATCATTAAGAATTGCACATTTCCCTTCTGTCCTTTGGGAGCCGTCTGTGGGAGTGTGAACAAACCACCTTTTCCACCATTACTGCACTCTCCCTTTCCCCTTCTCCTTCAGGCTACTTACAGTTGCTCTTGAGAATGTAAAATATACTTGAGGTGTTCAATCTAACATGATCCTACTGCTCTGCCTCCTGAATACATTTCCAGGTTGGCTGCATCTTAACACCTCGTTTGGAATAGAACCCAGAGAGCTGCCCTGACACAGTAATGTCTGAGTGTCAGGCTGTGTGGGAGGATGATAACAGAGCTCTAGAAGAGTGGACACCATCATTGCTTTGGAACTCCACAGCAGAACAAGGGCAGGATCCAGAAAATCTGTTTGCAGCAGTTCAGGAAACAGATTATCCTGAAAGCCATGTATAAGACGTGTAAAGGAGGTGATGTGACACAGACAGCATTGTTTCACAAAAGCATGTGGGTCATTGCTGATTTGTCTGGTGTACTTCTATGATAAAGTAACAGCATCCTTGTGCAAATGAAGAGTAAGTGATGTCATCTACATGGACTTGTTCAAGGCCTATGACATGCTGCACTTCATATCTGTAAGTTGGAGACATGTATTTTAATGGTGGACTATTTAGTATATAAGGAATTGTTGGATGGTCACAGCCATAGTATTGGGTTCAAGAGTGCTATGTCCAGGAGGAGGACAGTGATGAGTGCTGTGCCACAGGCATGTATCTTGGGACCAGTACTCTACAAAATCTTTATGAATAGATCCAGACAGTGGCATCAGATGCACCCACAGCAAGACTGCTGGTAACATTTATTTGCGTTGTGGAGCTGATTCAATAGAAGGAAGATGTGCCATCCAACGGACCTGCACATGCTTGAGAAATGAGCCTATGTGAACAGTTTCAGTACATCCACATGCAAGCTGTTCAACATTTGTCAGCTCATCCCCAGTTTTGAGTACAGTCTGGGAGAAGAACTAACAGAGAGCAGCCCGGTGGAGACGGACTTGGAGTTTTCAGTGGACAAAGAGCTTGACACAAGCCACAGTTGCCTGCATGGATCCCCAATAGACATCTGTATCCTTGGTTCCATCAAAAAAGTGGTGGTTAGCAGATTGAGAGGTGATTGTCTGTGTCTGCATTGCTCTCATTAGGAACCACCTGGAATAACATGTGCAGGTCTGTGTTCAGGCTGGAGCAGCTGTGCTTTGAAGAAAGGCTGAGGCAAAGTGGCTTATTCAGCCTGGACATAAAAGTGGGGAAACCTCATTGTGGCCTTTCTGCACCAAAAGGGAGCCTATAAAATGAGGAAGTCCAAGCTCTTCCCTGCCTTTCCCTGTCCTGCCCTTCTGAAGCATCATTTCTGGTGTAAAAAAAACCTCTGTATCTCCAAACTGTGAAAGCAGTTAGCAGCTGTTGGATTGGTTTGTGTACAGCTGGGGACAGTTTTCAGTCAGATGTGGAAGTTTTGTCCTGTGGAAGCACACTCTGGCATAGGTGCAAGGGAGGATATGTTTGTCATTTTGGAGGGGAAGGATGCCATTCACAAGGGAAAGAACTGGAGTCCTGGGTCCTTTGGGTGAGGTGTGATACCCAGTGTGAAGAAAACATGGTCCAGATTCTGTCCTAGAGCAGAATAATTGCTCTAGTGTGAAAGCAAGCAGGAGTGATGATGAATCAAATCCTTGAAGCATCTTAACCTCTAAGCTGCCTGGCTCCTATTCTGTGTTGGAATCTATCAGGACCATCCCTCAAGGTAACTGCAATTTACTGATTAAAAAGAACACAGAGTGAGGAAAAGGTGAACCTACACTCAATGGAAACAACACTTTGCCATTTCGAGACATCAGAGAGCAGAAAAGTCCGTGTTGGAGAGCCGGGAAGTGAAACCCAGAGCAGAACTCTGCGAGCAAGCAGGCAGCCTGCTGCCAAAGGCGGCGAGTATTTAAATTGGCTTTTGGAGTCGCGTGTGCAAGAGGAAAGGAGATTCGAACCGGCAACTGGTCGGCAAAAGGAACAGGAGCGATTCCTGTTTGTGCCGCTGGGTGGGGATGTTGGCCACGGAGCGGCAGCTCCCTCTGCCCGCAGCGCTTTCAGGCGCAGGCGCCCAGAAGAGCCGTGCGAGCTGCTCGGGAAGGGCGGCGGGGCACGGAGCCGGGCGCTCGGGGGCTTTGGGGCCGAGCTGCTGGCAAAGGCTTTGGGCTTTTGGGTGGCGAGCGTCGGGGCCGGCGAGAAAGGCTGCGAGCGATGGGGGCCGCTGGGAAAGGCCGGCTGTGGCGGAGAGGGACGGCGAGCGGGAGCCGGAGCGGCGGCGGCGGCGGCGGCGGCGAGAGGCAAGTGCTGCTGTGGCTGGTGTGCGTTTGCGTGTGGGAGAGCGGGGCCGAAACGCTGCGCTATTCCGTGGCGGAGGAAATGGCGAGGGAGTCGTTGGTGGGCAACGTGGCCCAGGACCTGGGGCTTTCTCCGAGCCAGCTGGCGGCTCGCAAGGCGCGCGTGGTGTCCGAGGGGAGCGAGCAGCATTTCCGCCTGGATCCGCACAGCGGCGTCCTGACGGTGACGGAGACGCTGGACCGAGAGCGGATCTGTCCGCACAGCGAGAGCTGCGCGCTCTTCTTTAAGCTGTTCTTTGAGAACCCGGTGCAGCTGATCCGCGGGGAGGTGGAGGTTCGGGACGTGAACGACAACGCCCCCGTATTTCCGCAGAAGGAGGTGGTTTTAAAGGTTATCGAAACGGCATCAATCGGTTCGCGGTACCCCCTACAAAGAGCGCGGGATAAAGACGTTGGGATTTACGGATTACGGAATTATAGTCTCTCCCCAAACTCACATTTTTCGATAGTTCAAAAAGGAGAAGATGGAGCTGAATTCGCGGAGCTCATTCTGCAGAAGCAGCTGGACCGGGAGGAGCAGCCGGAGCTGCATTTGGTGCTCACGGCCATAGACGGGGGCTCGCCGCCCAGGTCTGGCACGGCTCAGGTCCGGGTGGTGGTGCTGGATGCCAATGACAACATGCCGGTGTTCTCACGGGAGGTGTACGAGGTGCGAGTGGCCGAGAACAGCCCCCCGGGGCAGCTGGTGGTCCGGGTGTCGGCCACGGATCCCGACGAAGGGTCCAACGGGAAAGTGCAGTACGAGTTCACAGAGATGTCAGATCAGTCCATGCGACTCTTTGATCTCAACGCTGATACCGGTGAGATTCGGATCGTCGGTAATCTGGATTTCGAGGAAGCAAAAACGCACAAACTGGTAGTGAGAGCCAGCGACGGCGGGGGTCAGTCTGCGCACTGCAAAGTGCACGTGGAGGTGCTGGACGTGAACGACAACGCGCCCGAGATCGAGCTGAGCTCCGTGAGCGCGTCCATCCCCGAGGACGCCCCGCCCCGCACCGTGGTGGCCCTGTTGAGCGTGCGGGACCGCGACTCCGGCGACAACGGGCGGACGGAGTGCGCCATCGAGGGCGACGTGCCGTTCAGGCTGACGGCCGCTTTCGCCGAGCACTACGAGCTGCGCACCAGCGCGGCCCTGGACAGGGAGACGACGGGCGAGTACAACGTGAGCATCGTGGCCACGGACTGGGGCCGGCCGCGGCTGAGCGCCCGCGAGAGCGTGTGGGTGCGCGTGGGCGACGTGAACGACAACGCGCCGCGCTTCACGCAGGCGGCGTACAGCATGTCGGTGAGCGAGAACGACGCGGGCGCGGTGCGGCTGGGCAGCGTGAAGGCGACGGATTCGGACGCGGGCGCGAACGGGCGCGTGAGGTACGCGCTGGTGCGGGAGGAGGGCTCGGAGGCGGCCGCCGTGTCGGTGGACGCCGAGAGCGGGGCCGTGTCGGTGGTGCGTCCGCTGGACTACGAGCAGGTGCGCGCCGTGGAGGTGACGGTGGTCGCGGCCGACGGGGGCTCTCCGTCGCGGAGCGCCACGGCGCTGCTGCGGGTGCTGGTGCGGGACGAGAACGACAACGCGCCCGTGGTGCTGCACCCGCCGTCCGACGGCGGCGCGGCGCTGGGCGAGCTGGTGCCGCGGCGGGCGCCGGCGGGCTACCTGGTGGCCAAGGTGGTGGCGGTGGACGCGGACGCGGGGCAGAACGCGTGGCTGTCGTACGAGCTGGCCAAGGCGACGGAGCCGGGGCTGTTCCGCGTGGGGCTGCACAGCGGCGAGGTGCGCACGGCGCGCGCCGTGGGCGAGCGCGACGCGGCCCGGCACCGGCTGGTGGTGCTGGTGCGGGACCGCGGGCGGCCGCCGCGCTCCGCCAGCGCCACCCTGGCCGTGGCCCTGGCCGACGGCTTCTCCGAAGAGCACCTAAGGGCCGGCCAAGAGGCGCCGGCCGCCGAGCCCGACGCCCGCCTCACCCTCTACCTCAGCGTCTGCTTGGCCTGCGTGTCCGCGCTCTTCGTGGCCAGCGCCACGGCCGCCGTGGCCGCCAAGCTGAGGCGGGCCCGAAGGGGCGAGCCGGGGCCCTTGCCCGTCTTCCCGCAGTCGGCCGCCGACAGCAGCGCCGGCTCCCTGCCCCGCAGCTACGTCTACGACGTGCGCCTCGCCGCCGGCACCGTCAACAGCGAGTTCCGCTTCCTCGGGCCGCTCTTCCCCTGCTTCCCCGCCGGGCTGCCGCCGGGCTCGGCCGAGCAGCGGAGCTCGCTCTGCTCGACCGGCCTCGGGCAAGAAGAAGGAGACTGGGCTGTGCAGGTGAGAGAGCGGAGCGCGGGGGACAGCGGTGGGGGAATGCGGGGGGTGCGCGGTCTCTTGGAGAGGGCGTTGAGGAAGAGTGGGAACGAGGGTTTGGCCCCGAGTGCTTCTGTGGGTTGGCGGGAGCTTTATAGAGGCCGTGGGTGTGATGGCTTCTTGTTTTTCCTTCAAAGCTCTAGAGACAGTATAAGTGATATCATCACCTCTTTGCCTGTTTTACCTCTATTGCTGTCTGAGTTCCCACATTCATTTCTATCTCTATAATTTAGCATTAGGTCACGTTATTTGTTCCTGAGGAAACGGTTTGTGTCTGCTCCACACTTCCTGATCCATAAACGATTTCTGTTTATACTTTTCTGAGGTCCATATGTAGGGCCTTATGTAAGTCGTATGTAAGGCTATAGGGCTTTTTACTGCTTAGGTGTCATAGTATCATCACAGTGTCACAGTCTCGTGCGGGTTGGAAGGGACCTTAGAGATCATCGAGTCCAACCCCCGGGATTCGAACCTCTGTGTAGCAGAGCGGCACTTCTACCACTTGTTGCGCCACAGGGGGATTCGAACCCCGGGCCCCAGTGTTGCAGGGCGGCGTCCCTAACCACTGCGCCACCGGGGCACACGAGTCATGTCCCCGCCCTGCTCTTCCTTTATCTCTGGGAGGGGAAATTGGTCTGCCATTCTCATTGGTTCAGATGAGCTTTCTCAGCTTCTCTTTGACACCTGCTTACCTTTAGCATCCCAAAGTTAGTCCTCTGCTCTGTTCTTTGCAGGGCCGAGCTCCCCTCTCTGAAGGCACAGCTCCCGGGGCAGCGGAGGAGAATGCCAGTTTGGATCAAAACCCCTGGCTCAGCCATCAGTAAGGGACAAGGAGAAGCATCTTGGTCCTCATGGACAGATAAATTTCAAGTGAGATGAAAGAGAGACCCAACATGCACCATGAAATTGACTGGGCTGTGCCAGAGTTTTCTGTGGGTGGAAGGATTCCTACCTCTTAATTAATACTTTATTCTTGTGTTTATTTTGGAATGGTGTTAAGTTTGGAGATGGGTGCATGCTGGGAACACTGAGATTTGGTATCTAACTGTGATAGTGCTATTGCTCCTATGTACCAAGTGAAGAATTGGACTAAAATATTCCGATACCCAAGCGATCGTTTTCCTGCATCTGCTTTTATGCATTCTTTTTTTGTTGTCTGGTGGGCTCTGTAATAATGCAGTCTATTCAATACCAGGCCATGTAGCAGTTCATCAAAGCTGAACGTTGTCTGCAAAGGTATTTTTAGTATCACTGAGTTAGTATCATTAGTTTCATTGCTGGCTGCCATAGAGTTGGCTGACATCGACACAGTGCACATTCAACCAGGAGTTCCCTTGTTCTGCATGCTGTAAATAGTCCTCTTTGAGCACTGTGTTTCTTTTTTACTCACTTTGCTCTCTTTCCCAATGTAAAGTCTAAATGAAGAGTTCTAGTAAAATACAGGGATATCAAGTTTAATACTGGAGGGAATTCAATGCAATGTGATACTTCTGGTGTTTTATGTTATACTCGTGCTTCCAAGAGTTGAATGTTGGATGACAGAGCCCAATAAAATCTACTGAAAATCTACTGATAGAGTCTGTGCTTTGATGTAAGTGCTGCATCTTGTGATGTGCCACGATACCATTCTAGCTAAGAGCTCTCTTACTGATCACTGCTTAATTTGAGCGCTGTTGTTTCTGACGCTGTCTGTTGTCGCAGTAGATAAATAGCTTTTGTCTTAACCCACAAGTTCCTGTTTATTTCATTTATTTTTCAGTTCTATCCACCATCGCACTGGGAAGGGCAGTGGTGGAACAGCCATGTTGTGCTGAGCTGCTGCCAGGTTATGTCATAATACTTATTGCTGGAGCCCAAAGTGGGACTAAAGTGTTGAGATAACCCCAGATCTGACCAGATTGTTTCCAATCAAAATTGAAAGCTGTGCTCACGTAGTTTAACCTTTTCTGACCATATCCTAAACTTTTTTATCTAAATGATTTCTAAGCCTTCTGATGGCATTTCTCTGAACTACTTATTTGAACACCTTAGTTACTATGTATGTTCTCTGTTGTGCTGCTTACCATCTGTGAGGGATGGAATAAGATGATAGTTTTGCTGTTACATGTATCACTGTGTTAAGATATGTTAAAGCTGTTACTCAGGAGATTCAGCTGGTGTTTGCATTCCTTGTTGTCATGATCTTCCTTTTTAGAGAACTGTCTCTCAGACAGTATTAAAACATTTTCCTTTGTGTCCTTAGGTAACCAGAACATGGGATCTTGTACAGGCCATGGTTTTCATCATTTCCTCACTCTCCCTTTCTTTGTCACATTCCCCTTCTCCACCAGGCTAATTACAGCACCTCAGAGTGTTAAAGACGTGTGAGATGTTCAAACCTGCATGTCTCTACTGCTCCATCAGCGTAACATGTTTCCAGTTTTGTGTATGTTTAAACAACTCTTTCTGAATACAACCCTGAGATCTACCATGATGCCATAACTCACCCATTTTTTTATGAGTGTCAGGTTGTGTTGGAGACTCCTAGAAGAGTGGGCACTATCAGTGCTTTGGAATGACAACCCAGAAGAAGTGCAGAGTCCAGAAGAACTGACAAGCTGTTTGCAGCAGTTAAGCCATCACTCTGGCAGTTGTAGAGAGACCAGTGACTGCAGTGTGCTGGGGCTTGGCCTATGCCTCCTGCACCCTGATCAGTGCTGTTCAGCACACTCAAGGAGAAGGGAAGGTCTCTAATTCTGATGACAATGTGGCAGGTCCTGTGGCTGTTCCAACTTCTGTGATAGGCTCTACAGATTCTTCAGCCCTCACTACAGTCCCTATGGTTGCTGTGAGGCCTCTGACAGTTGTTGTGGTGACTCCAAGCCCTGCTATGTGCTCTGTGGCTGCTCGAACTACTGCAACATGCCTGTAGTTGCTGCAATGCCTGTCATCAGTCCTACAGTTGTTCCAGCTCCTCCTTCTGATCCTGTGGTTGCTTCAAATCCTGTGGCAGGCCCTGTGGTTTCACCAGCTCTCAAGATATGGCACAGAGTCACTCCACTCCTAGCAGCAAGCCCTGCTGGTGCCTCTCCCAGGAGAGGCCTTGTGGTTGCTCTGACCCATACAACATACCCTGCAATTGCACCAGTTCTGTAAACATTCTGTGTGGTTGCACCAACTCTCATTTTCTACTAGGCGTTTTCGCCAGCCATCACACAGGTCCTGAGGTTACTTCAGCTCCTGTGTCTGGTCCTGAAATTGCTTCTTCCACCGTGATAAGTCCTGTGGTTGCTCCAACCTGCTCAGCACACTCTGTGCTTGCTCCAAGTCCCATGACAAGCCCTACATTTGCTTCAGTTCCTGCAGCAGAACTTGGAGTTGTTCCAACCCTCAAAGAAGACCCTGCAGTTTCTCCAGTCCCTGAGCCGGGCCTGCTGTCAGAACCAGGGAACCATCTGCATCACTATCAATTGCCCCTCTACATAAGACATGACAATGGCTGTAAATGTCAACTTACTGTCATAATCCACAATGGAAAAAATTACCGTGTGACCATGCAGGAGTATTTTCTGGATTATGGAGCCCTTCGTGACAAGCTGCAGAAACCACTGAAGGAGAGGGTGAATGGAGCCAATATACAGAAGTGCAGGCTGTCCAGCTGCCTTCCAGTATTGCCAAATGAGAGAAGTGACCAATGTTCTGTCTCTGCACTTAACCATGAATAGTGAAAAATACTCATTGGGAGTGGCTACAACCATGCAAGGACTGTAACTGACTGCACAGAGGCAAACCTCTCATATCTGCTGCATTGTGAAAAGGTATTGCTGCCTGTGTGGAGTACGTGATTACAGAAGTGCGTACTGTAAGATGCTCATGCTTCCAAGAGTTAAAGCACTGCATGACATCTAAACAACTGGCTGGTGGATAAAGCTGCTAGGATGAAAATGGTTCAGATAGCTCTGGGCAGGTGACATACAAGTATCTTCTTTATAGTCCAAGGTGCCTAATTTTCCTTTCATTCCCTTTCCTCACCTGAAGGTGAAGAGCAACACATCACTTGTGAACAAAGGGTAGTAGGAGTGGGAAGTGACTTTGGAAGCACTTCTCTGCCTGGATTTGTTCCCAGCTCTACAGGCACCAAAGGTGAGGTTACAATAAGAAAGGTTATGGGTCCCCTCCTCTCTCTGAAGGGCCAAAGGCCAATTAGGAGCATTAACAAATGGATCTGAGGTGTCACTGTCATTTTTGCATGACATGAATGAGAAGCTGTGTATGGCAATAGAAGATGATGATGATACCTTCTTACAGGATACAAACACAATGGAGCAATAGCAGGAAATAAATAAAGAAATATAAATTGGCAAACCCTTCCAGTGACTGCTGATGGCTGAAATGGACTGCAGACTCAGACCGGAAAGATACCACTCCCTCATCTGTGAACTCTTAAAGGAGAGTGTGGAGGCATGGATCCAGGCTCCAGTGCTTCCATTCACTCAGGTGCATTGCTTGCAAGAGAGATCCCTGACTTAGCCATGACTTCTTACCTGGTGCACAACCATTACTTCAGGATGTGATCTGGCAATCCTGCTGCAAGCTGTATTCCCCATTTTGTCTACTGAATTACATGGCCCATGGCTGATCAGTAATAAGTTGAGAGATGGTAATAATCCCAAATGGATGGATGCATGGTAGGATGAATACATTGCAAGCACGGAAGAAGGGAAGGAAAAATGGAATGAAGGAAGGTAGAGAAAGATGGAAAACTGACTTGGACTCTGGTGCGTTAGAGCCTATCATGTTTCCAGGCCAAAGGAGTATAACTGGAAGCCACTAAAGTGCCTGAATTTGAGTGAAGTTTGGAGCCTGACTTTGCAATTCTAAGAAGCTCAATTTCACTGTAAAGCTGGAAAACTACACTAACCTCTCGCAGAGGTCTGTCTTGTGACCATTTTGTATACAGCTGGGAACAACTCTCAATCAGGTGTGAGAGCTTTGTTGTGATGTGATAAAATCAGGCACAGCTACAAATGTGAGTATGTTCGTCATATCAGAGAAGAACAAGAGCTTTCACACAGGAAAGCATGAGAGCCCTGGGTCCTTCAGGTGAGCTGCTATACCAACCCAGTGTAAAGAAAGCAGCGCTAGGATTCAGTCCTAGGAAAGAATCATCTTCCTGATGTGATAGTGATGCAGGAGTGCTGGTGAATCATTTCCTTACAGCAGCTTTCCATGTGAGCTCTCTGGCAAAAGTTATCACATTCAGTTATGGTACATGTTCACATGCACGTCGTCTTATTAGTTGCTGATTCAAAAGAAGATAAAATGAGGAAAATATGCCAATGCCAGAGATGGAAAGGACAAAATATGATGCAAATTCCACACTACAACAAGCAAAGAGTTCGGCATGGAGACCTGAGAACTGAAACCCAGAGCAGAACTCTGCGAGCAAGCAGGCAGCCTGCTACCAAAGGCGGCGAGTATTTACAATTCATTATTGGAGTCGCGTGTGCAAGAGGAAAGGAGATTCGAACCGGCAACTGATCGGCAAAAGGAACAGGAGCGATTCCTGTTTGTGCCGCTGGATGGGGATGTTGGCCACGGAGCGGCAGCTCCCTCTGCCCGCAGCGCTTTCAGGCGCAGGCGCCCAGAAGAGCCGTGCGAGCTGCTCGGGAAGGGCGGCGGGGCACGGAGCCGGGCGCTCGGGGGCTTTGGGGCCGAGCTGCTGGCAAAGGCTTTGGGCTTTTGGGTGGCGAGCGTCGGGGCCGGCGAGAAAGGCTGCGAGCGATGGGGGCCGCTGGGAAAGGCCGGCTGTGGCGGAGAGGGACGGCGAGCGGGAGCCGGAGCGGCGGCGGCGGCGGCGGCGGCGAGAGGCAAGTGCTGCTGTGGCTGGTGTGCGTTTGCGTGTGGGAGAGCGGGGCCGAAACGCTGCGCTATTCCGTGGCGGAGGAAATGGCGAGGGAGTCGTTGGTGGGCAACGTGGCCCAGGACCTGGGGCTTTCTCCGAGCCAGCTGGCGGCTCGCAAGGCGCGCGTGGTGTCCGAGGGGAGCGAGCAGCATTTCCGCCTGGATCCGCACAGCGGCGTCCTGACGGTGACGGAGACGCTGGACCGAGAGCGGATCTGTCCGCACAGCGAGAGCTGCGCGCTCTTCTTTAAGCTGTTCTTTGAGAACCCGGTGCAGCTGATCCGCGGGGAGGTGGAGGTTCGGGACGTGAACGACAACGCCCCCGTGTTCCCGCAGAAGGAGGTCGATCTGGAGATACCCGAAACGGCATCCATAGGTTCACGATTCCTGTTAGGAAATGCCCGGGATAAGGATGTTGGGATTAACGGTTTGCAGAATTACAGCCTCTCGTCAAATTCGCACTTCTCCCTTGATCAGGGAACAAGGAAAGGTGGAGGAAAATACGCGGAGCTCGTCCTGCAGAAGCAGCTGGACCGGGAGGAGCAGCCGGAGCTGCATTTGGTGCTTACTGCTACGGACGGGGGCTCGCCACCCAGGTCTGGCACGGCTCAGGTCCGGGTGGTGGTGCTGGATGCCAACGACAACATGCCGGTGTTCTCACGGGAGGTGTACGAGGTGCGAGTGGCCGAGAACAGCCCCCCGGGGCAGCTGGTGGTCCGGGTGTCGGCCACGGATCCCGACGAAGGATCCTACGGCAAAGTGCGGTACGCCTTCACTGAGATATCAGAGAGGTCCCAGCAGCTATTTTCTCTGAACCCTGAGACTGGGGAGATTCGGGTCTCGGGCAATTTGGATTTTGAGGAAATAGGAACCCACGAGCTGGTAGTGAGAGCCACGGACGGCGGGGGTCTGTCGGCGCACAGTAGAGTTCACGTTGAGGTGCTGGACGTGAACGACAACGCGCCCGAGATCGAGCTGAGCTCCGTGAGCGCGTCCATCCCCGAGGACGCCCCGCCCCGCACCGTGGTGGCCCTGTTGAGCGTGCGGGACCGCGACTCCGGCGACAACGGGCGGACGGAGTGCGCCATCGAGGGCGACGTGCCGTTCAGGCTGACGGCCGCTTTCGCCGAGCACTACGAGCTGCGCACCAGCGCGGCCCTGGACAGGGAGACGACGGGCGAGTACAACGTGAGCATCGTGGCCACGGACTGGGGCCGGCCGCGGCTGAGCGCCCGCGAGAGCGTGTGGGTGCGCGTGGGCGACGTGAACGACAACGCGCCGCGCTTCACGCAGGCGGCGTACAGCATGTCGGTGAGCGAGAACGACGCGGGCGCGGTGCGGCTGGGCAGCGTGAAGGCGACGGACTCGGACGCGGGCGCGAACGGGCGCGTGAGGTACGCGCTGGTGCGGGAGGAGGGCTCGGAGGCGGCCGCCGTGTCGGTGGACGCCGAGAGCGGGGCCGTGTCGGTGGTGCGTCCGCTGGACTACGAGCAGGTGCGCGCCGTGGAGGTGACGGTGGTCGCGGCCGACGGGGGCTCTCCGTCGCGGAGCGCCACGGCGCTGCTGCGGGTGCTGGTGCGGGACGAGAACGACAACGCGCCCGTGGTGCTGCACCCGCCGTCCGACGGCGGCGCGGCGCTGGGCGAGCTGGTGCCGCGGCGGGCGCCGGCGGGCTACCTGGTGGCCAAGGTGGTGGCGGTGGACGCGGACGCGGGGCAGAACGCGTGGCTGTGCTACGAGCTGGCCAAGGCGACGGAGCCGGGGCTGTTCCGCGTGGGGCTGCACAGCGGCGAGGTGCGCACGGCGCGCGCCGTGGGCGAGCGCGACGCGGCCCGGCACCGCCTGGTGGTGCTGGTGCGGGACCGCGGGCGGCCGCCGCGCTCCGCCAGCGCCACCCTGGCCGTGGCCCTGGCCGACGGCTTCTCCGAAGAGCACCTAAGGGCCGGCCAAGAGGCGCCGGCCGCCGAGCCCGACGCCCGCCTCACCCTCTACCTCAGCGTCTGCTTGGCCTGCGTGTCCGCGCTCTTCGTGGCCAGCGCCACGGCCGCCGTGGCCGCCAAGCTCAGGCGGGCCCGAAGGGGCGAGCCGGGGCCCTTGCCCGTCTTCCCGCAGTCGGCCGCCGACAGCAGCGCCGGCTCCCTGCCCCGCAGCTACGTCTACGACGTGCGCCTCGCCGCCGGCACCGTCAACAGCGAGTTCCGCTTCCTCGGGCCGCTCTTCCCCTGCTTCCCTGCCGGGCTGCCGCCGGGCTCAGGCGAGCAGCGGAGCTCGCTCTGCTCGGCCGGCCTCGGGCAAGAAGAAGGAGACTGGGCTGTGCAGGTGAGAGAGCGGAGCGCGGGGGACCGCGGTGGGGGAGTGGGAGGGAGGGATCCCATGGGGTGGTGTCGGGTATCCTAGAGGGAATAGAATTCTAAGGAGATCCTGTAGCCACCGTTGGGTCCTCGGCTGCTCCCAGGGTGCGGGCTGCCCACCCCTCTGCTTGTGGCTTCATGCCCGGAGTAGTTGCTGCGGGTGAAGTGTTGAAGTTTCATCCCGAGGGGAGATGTTGGAGTGTGGGCAGCTGCAAAGCAGGAGGGCCAATGGGTCAGGCACACGGCTTGTCGAGGCTATGGGAGATGAGGCCAAGAAGTACAGTCCTCCCGGTCTCCTCAGTCCTGGGTTTGTTAAGTCCTTGTGTTGTGTTAGCATTTAAATGATCGTGGAGTCTTGTGCATCCCCTGTCATCTCTTTGATGTTATTCCTCATCAGGAACATTTTTGCTTCAACTGCATTAAACCACGTGTTCTTGGAATAGAAAAGGTCTCAGATTATTATTACAAGTTTTCCTCCTCCTCGATCCATGAAAGCTTTCCAGTGATTTTACTTTATTAGGTTCATTCTGTAGGAATGTTTGGAGCTTTATGTTAATCCTCTGTACGTCATAGAGCTGCCTTCTAACCCTTCTCCTTTGAACATGGTTAGGAAAGAAGGCTGTTATAACTACACTGGTTTAAATGAGCCCTCTCAGGTTCTTGCTAATACCTGCTTACCCCAACAGCCACTTGTCAGCTTTCCACTCTCTTCTTTGCAGGGCCGATCTCCTTTCTCTGAAGACACAGCTCCCCGGCCAGCAGAAGAGAACACTTCTTTGGGTCAGAGTCCTTGGCTCACCCAGCAGTAATCGAGGAGAAAGAGAAGCATCATAGTCTAGCATTCTTGCAGGGAAAGGAGAGCATAAAAAACACACCAGAGAGGTTCAAGAGTTCTCTGTTTTAGTGCAGGGACCCTCTCCTGTTTGTTAACTTGTGTTTTATTCAGGATGGAGCAGGAGGACTGTATTGCATGCTGGTTACACTGAGATTTGCTGTCTTATTGTCATAGCTCTGTTTCTCTTGAATCTTAAGGGAAATATGAAAAAGAAGCTGATCTTCAAGATAACCTTATCCTGCATCAGCTTTCTTGTCAAGTGAATTCTGTAAATATGATTAGATTTTCTGTAATCTACTCAATTCCATGCCATACAAATATTAGTCAAAATGAAATGATGCTTGCAAGGGAATTCTTTAGTAACAATGAGGATGTCCTACACTGGAAATAACTGACATTGGCACAGTGTATATTCAACCAGAGGTTTACAAATTGTCCAAGCTGCAAAGTATGGTGTTTGAGTACTGTGTTCTTGTGTTCATGTTTGTTTTATTTTATATTCTTCATTCATAATGAGAAGCTGAAATAAATGGTCATGGAGTTATAGAGTATTATTTTGTATAAATTGATGGATAAGAAATTGGTTGGAAGGTCACAGCCAGTCAACACAATGCAAGGTAGAGATGTGGGTGGAGGATGTGGATGACAGTGTCCCTGAGGTGCCTATCACCTTCCACACCAACACCAAGGCTACTCTGCCAAGCACAGTAGTGGTGTTCTTCAGCATGCAGGACTAACTTGGGGCACAATGACAGGACAAGATGTGACGTGCTGGATGAGCATTTCAACATTTGACTGCTGGCAGGTGAAGCATGTGTGCTGGTGACAGTGGAAACACTGGACCAGGAGGAGGGGTCAAAGTACAACATGGGCCAGTGACATGTGCTCTCCCACACACTCAGCACTGGAGACACTGCTGATGTGGCTCTTGGATTTTAGTGACAATGTATATACCTTCTCTCAGACTATTTACAACATAGTGCTAAGCAATGACAAGCCTGTGGGAAGATCCTGAACTGTCCTGATGCTATGGACACCAGCATGGTTGAAGACACCCACATGAGATACATACTGGAGCAGAAACCACCAGGGACCACTGATGTGATGCACTTCTTATTGGTGGATGCCAAGAGTGGTTCTGTATGGACCTTGTGTACTCTGGGCTGTGAGAAGACGTGCACCATTGAGGTTACTGTGTGTTGCTGATAGGGGCTTGCTGCTGCTGAGCATCTCAGTGCTGCAGTGATTGATGATGTGGGACAAGAATGACAGCATGCCCATTCTGTTGCAACCATTCCCTGACAGCAGAGTTCATTATTCCAATTACTCATTATGCAGTAAGAAGTGTCATTCCATATTGTCTTATTTAATCCCCTTAAAAAATACTGTCACGACGCGTATGATAAGGATTAAATAGAAGTGATGCTCCAATGGGTATCTGGAGATTCTGATGCTGCATTCCGCTGCGTGTTTTCTTCCTTTATTCTTCACCGAGTGTGGCAGCGGGCAGGAGCGCGTCCCGTTCCCGGAGCAGTCCCGCCGCGGGCCGCAGGGTGGTGCTCCTGGACAAGGCGGCGCAGAGCGGCTGCGGGCGGGGAGAGGCCGAACCCAGCGCAACGTAGAGCAGCGCAGCCGGGAGGAGGCGGCGGAGAACGGCGGCAGAGAGCGGCGGGGAGCTGTTGTCCGTGCTCTGAGCTCCGGGTGAGCCGCCGCCGAGCCAGGGCGGCCCCGCTCCGGGCTCCGTCTGCACTCGGAGAGAGGCAGCGAGGGAGGAAGGCACAAAAGACGCCAGCCCGACCCGCCGCGCTGCAGCCAGGCGCCGGTTCCCGCGGAGGAGCGCGCTTCCCGACCGGCCGGAGGGTGTCCACCGCCCCGCCATGGCGGCTGCAAGGCAAGTGCTGTGTCTGTGGGCTTTGCTGGGCGTGCCGCGCGTTCGCTGCGAGCCCATCCGCTACTCCGTGGCCGAGGAGAGCGAGAGCGGCTCGGTGGTGGCCGACGTGGCGGCGGACGCGGGGCTGACCCCGGCGCAGCTCTCGGCTCGCCGGGCGCGCATCGCCTCGCCGGCCGGCCGGCAGCACTTTGCCTTGGAGCGCGGCAGCGGCCGCCTGGTTGTGGCCGAGCGGCTCGATCGGGAGGAGATGTGCGGACGCTCCCGCACCTGCACGCTCGCCTTCGAGCTGCTGCTCTCCGACCCGCTGCAGTTCTTTCCCATCGAGGTGTCTGTGGAGGACATCAATGACCACTCGCCGGTATTCCCGGAAGAACGAGTGTCTTTAAAGATCCCGGAAAGTAGCGACCCGGGTTCACGTTTCTCAGTGGTGATGGCTCGGGATTCAGACGCTGGTAGCAACAGTATCCAGTCTTACAGCATTGTTCCCGAGAACGAGTTCTTCCTGGTCTCCTTCCAGAATCAAAGTGAGAGTGACATGCATGTTGATCTTATCTTGGAAAAGTCTCTGGACAGAGAGGAGCTACCAGAGTTAGATTTCACTCTCGTTGCCACAGATGGGGGTTCTCCACCCAGGAGTGGAACCACTCAAATCCACATCACTGTTCTGGACACAAATGACAATGCTCCCGTCTTCACACAGGACGTCTACATTGGTCATGTTTTGGAAAATGCTCCAGAGGGTTTTGTGGTTCTCAGAGTGGTGGCTAAAGATGCGGATGAGGGAATAAATGGTGACATTACATACGACTTCACCGAATCGGGAGATCACAGGTATGCAGACTTTACTGTTAACGCCAAGAATGGTGAAATCCTAGTCATGAGATCTCTGGATTTTGAGACAATACCGAAATATGAATTCAGAGTTAGGGCAGTGGATGGTGGAGGTCTTTCAGCCATGTGCAAGGTAGTGGTGGAAGTGGTAGACGTGAATGACAATGCACCAGAGATCGTGGTCAGTTCTTTTAGCAGCTCACTCCTTGAGAACGTAGCTCCTGGGACAGTCATTGCACTGTTTGCTGTCCGGGATCAGGATTCTGGTGTCAATGGGGAGATCAGCTGTGCCCTTGAAGAAGAACCTGCCTTCTCCCTCAAGCCAGCCTTTAAGAACTACTATGAGCTGGTGACCGTCAGCACACTGGACCGTGAGGAAACAGCCCAGCACATCGTGGTTGTCACGGCAGCAGATGCAGGCTCTCCTTCTCTCACCACCACACACACCTTCACCGTGGACATCTCCGACGTGAATGACAACGCACCCGTGTTCAACCAGACCTCGTACACCATGTACGTGCACGAGAACAACGTCCCCGCGCTGCTCGTCGGGGCCGTCAAGGCGACGGATGCGGACGCGGGAGCCAACGCCAAGGTGAGCTATTCGCTGGTGGCAGCCCGTCCCCCGGAGCGAGAGCCGTGCTCGTGCGTGTCCGTCAACTCCGAGAACGGAGACGTGTTCGTGCTGCGTCCGCTGGACTACGAGCAGCTGAGGCAGCTGGAGGTGGTGGTGAGCGCGGCAGACGCGGGGTCCCCTCCCCTGAGCAGCACCGTCAGCGTCCGGCTGCTGGTGGTGGACGAGAACGACAACGCGCCGCTGGTGCTGCACCCCGGGGCGCAGGACGGCAGCCCTCCTTGGAGCGAGCTGGTGCCCGCGGGGGCCGAAGCGGGGGACCTGGTGACCAAAGTGGTGGCCGTGGACGCCGACTCGGGTCAGAACTCGTGGCTTTCCTACCAGCTGCTGAGGGCCACGGAGCCGGGGCTGTTTGCTGTGGCTGCCCAAAGCGGGGAGGTGCGGCTGAGGAGGCCGCCGACGGACAGGGACGCCGTGAAGCAGAAGCTCGTGGTGCTGGTGCGGGACAACGGGCGGCCACCGCTGTCGGCCACCGCAGCGCTCAGCGTGCTCCTGGTGCACGGCTCGTGGGACGCTCAGCTGCCGCAGCAGAGCCCTGCTGCTGCCGACGACGAGGACGGCGCCCTCACCACCTCGCTCATCATCGCCTTGGTCTTCGTCTCGCTGCTCTTCTTGGTGTCGGCGGCGGCCTTCGTGGCTTGCAAGGCGTGCAAGAGAAAGGAGCTGAGCTCCGGGCCCGTGCTTTACGGCCCCAGCAGCGTGCAGAGCTACTTGGCCGACGGGGCCGCTGCCGGGACCCTGCCCCACGCCTATTGCTACGAGGTCAGCCTCACCACGGGCTCGGGCAACAGCGAGTTCAAGTTCCTCAAGCCCGTCCTGCCCAGCCTGCCAGCGCAGCACAGCAGCACGGGGGTGGCTGGCAGCCACGCTGACGATTTCCCTCCTGCCCCTATGCTTATGGGGGATGCTGATTTCGAGAGCCCCGGGATTCAGTCTGTGGGACAATTTAATGGGTTGTAAATGGCACTGCGACTGCAATTTCATCAGTTTCATGGCTTGTTTAGACTGGGATCTGTGCTTTGATAGTAAACTCCATTTCCCTTGGTTCAGATCTGCATTTTTAACTGACATCCCATTTCACAAGAATGCTATGTGTTACCTCTGCTCCCCTGAATGCACAACATCATGATGCAAGTTTCATGCATGCCATGTAAAGATATGTTTCTGATCTGTTAAGTCTGATACTGTAATTCTTCTGTACTGAGGTTCTTTCCACGGTGTTAAGGCCAATTCTTCTCCCTCTTGCTGTGTGATCATTGGGCCTTATTTATCCCTGTGTGGGATTCTATGAAAGTCTGGTAAAGTCCCATATGCAGACTTTTGAGCTGAAAATCTGCTCGCATCTCTCGACATTCAATTTGGAAAGTTTCTGAAAATATATTTATGTCACCCGGAAAGGGAGATGTAGACAGAAATTCACGATTTTATTTTATTTTTTTTTTTCAATATATGGCTTGAAACCTGTGTTGAAATTACTTAAAGCGCCAATAACAGCTCTGTATGCTCTGCTGTTCAGAACTCTGTGTTTGGCATATCTATTCCTTAGTGTGTGCTGCCACCCCACAGAGAAGAAGGGAATGTTGGAGAGATGATTTGGCACAATGTATTCAGAATACACTGGCTGTGTGTGATGTTGCTGATATGCACTGTATTGTTGTGAACCCTGTTCACACTGTCTGTCGAAATGATATGGAAAGGGCCTTGGAGCGCCTTTGCTGTAATAAATTGGAGAGTGCCGTTCTGACAAACTTTGTAGAATGGACTGTTTTGTTTTGTTTTTTGTTTTTCGGGATAGATCTGGAGAAGATGGACAGACTTGCAAACAGGTGGGACCTTTTTTTATTTAGTGCCATCAACAGAGGAAGTATTGAGAGTAATTACTGATTCTTCAGTCCTTGCACCTGTGCTTCCTACGGTGGGTGTGGTTGTGTTTGTGGCTCATTTTAAAGGGTTCGTGGATGTGGGTGGGTCGGGCTGGCAGCTCTCGTTGCTGGTGAAGAGGCGGGGAGGTGCCGGGAGCTGCAGCTTCGGTGCGTTGTCCGAATCTCCGTCCCGGCAGGAGCGTGGGCGCTCGCTGTGGGCGCTGCCCGTGGCGGCGGCGCGTGGGAGCGGGCGGCAGCGGGGAGTGAGCGCGTGTGTCCCGGGTGCGAGTGGCGAAGAAGCAGCGGGCAGGAGCGCGTCCCGTTCCCGGAGCAGTCCCGCCGCGGGCCGCAGGGTGGTGCTCCTGGACAAGGCGGCGCAGAGCGGCTGCGGGCGGGGAGAGGCCGAACCCAGCGCAACGTAGAGCAGCGCAGCCGGGAGGAGGCGGCGGAGAACGGCGGCAGAGAGCGGCGGGGAGCTGTTGTCCGTGCTCTGAGCTCCGGGTGAGCCGCCGCCGAGCCAGGGCGGCCCCGCTCCGGGATCCGTCCGCACTCGGCGAGAGGCAGCGAGGGAGGAAGGCCGGAAGGGAGGACGCCAGCTCGATCCTCAGCGCCGCGCTGCAGCCCGGACCTGATTCCCGCGGAGGAGCGCGCTTCCCGGTCGGACGGAGGGTGTCCGCCGCCCCGCCATGGCGGCTGCAAGGCAAGTGCTGTGTCTGTGGGCTTTGCTGGGCGTGCCGCGCGTTCGCTGCGAGCCCATCCGCTACTCCGTGGCCGAGGAGAGCGAGAGCGGCTCGGTGGTGGCCGACGTGGCGGCGGACGCGGGGCTGACCCCGGCGCAGCTCTCGGCTCGCCGGGCGCGCATCGCCTCGCCGGCCGGCCGGCAGCACTTTGCCTTGGAGCGCGGCAGCGGCCGCCTGGTTGTGGCCGAGCGGCTCGATCGGGAGGAGATGTGCGGACGCTCCCGCACCTGCACGCTCGCCTTCGAGCTGCTGCTCTCCGACCCGCTGCAGTTCTTTCCCATCGAGGTGTCTGTAGAGGACATCAATGACCACTCGCCGGTCTTCCCGGACGAACGAGTGACCTTTAAGATCCTTGAAACTAGCGACCCGGGCTCCCGTTTTCCTGTGGAGGCTGCTCAGGACCTGGACATAGGCAGCAATGACATCCAGGCTTACAGCATCGTTCCCGAGAATGAATACTTCAGTGTCTCATATCAGAATAAGAATGAACATGACATGAAGATTCATCTCATTTTGGAAAAGGCTCTGGACAGAGAAGAGCAGTCAGAGATGGATTTCACTCTCGTTGCCACCGATGGGGGCTCTCCACCAAGAAGTGGGACCACCCAGGTCCACATCATAGTTCTGGATGTAAATGACAATGCACCCATTTTCACACAGGATTTATATACTGGACGCATTCCGGAAAGTGCCCCAGAGGGTTCATTAGTTGTCAGGGTGATGGCCACTGATGCAGATTTGGGAATTAATGGTGACATTTCCTATCAGTTCAGCCAAGTGGTGAGCCAGAGCCAATCTGCATTTACAATCAACACGAAGAATGGAGAAATTCGAGTAAAAACCCCTCTAGATTTTGAGACAACAAATAAATATGATCTCAGTGTGCGTGCTACAGATGGTGGTGGTCTCTCGGCACTCTGTAGGGTGTTTGTGGAGGTGCTGGACGAGAATGACAATGCACCAGAGATCGTTGTCAGTTCCTTCAACAGTCCAATCCCTGAGAATACAGTGACTGGAACAGTGGTTGCTCTCTTTGATGTCAGGGACAAGGATTCCAGTGTAAATGCAGAGATCAGGTGTGCACTTGAAGAAGAGCCGTTCTTCTCCCTCAAACCAGCATTTAAGAATTACTATGAGCTGGTGACCGTCAGCACACTGGACCGGGAGGAAACAGCCCAGCACATCGTGGTTGTCACGGCAGCAGATGCAGGCTCTCCTTCTCTCACCACCACTCACACCTTCACCGTGGACATCGCCGACGTGAATGACAACGCACCCGTGTTCAACCAGACCTTGTACACCATGTACGTGCGTGAGAACAACGTCCCCGCGCTGCTCGTCGGGGCCGTCAAGGCGACGGATGCGGACGCGGGAGCCAACGCCAAGGTGAGCTATTCGCTGGTGGCAGCCCGTCCCCCGGAGCGAGAGCCGTGCTCGTGCGTGTCCGTCAACTCCGAGAACGGAGACGTGTTCGTGCTGCGTCCGCTGGACTACGAGCAGCTGAGGCAGCTGGAGGTGGTGGTGAGCGCGGCAGACGCGGGGTCCCCTCCCCTGAGCAGCACCGTCAGCGTCCGGCTGCTGGTGGTGGACGAGAACGACAACGCGCCGCTGGTGCTGCACCCCGGGGCGCAGGACGGCAGCCCTCCTTGGAGCGAGCTGGTGCCCGCGGGGGCCGAAGCGGGGGACCTGGTGACCAAAGTGGTGGCCGTGGACGCCGACTCGGGTCAGAACTCGTGGCTTTCCTACCAGCTGCTGAGGGCCACGGAGCCGGGGCTGTTTGCTGTGGCTGCCCAAAGCGGGGAGGTGCGGCTGAGGAGGCCGCCGACGGACAGGGACGCCGTGAAGCAGAAGCTCGTGGTGCTGGTGCGGGACAACGGGCGGCCACCGCTGTCGGCCACCGCAGCGCTCAGCGTGCTCCTGGTGCACGGCTCGTGGGACGCTCAGCTGCCGCAGCAGAGCCCTGCTGCTGCCGACGACGAGGACGGCGCCCTCACCACCTCGCTCATCATCGCCTTGGTCTTCGTCTCGCTGCTCTTCTTGGTGTCGGCGGCGGCCTTCGTGGCTTGCAAGGCGTGCAAGAGAAAGGAGCTGAGCTCCGGGCCCGTGCTTTACGGCCCCAGCAGCGTGCAGAGCTACTTGGCCGACGGGGCCGCTGCCGGGACCCTGCCCCACGCCTATTGCTACGAGGTCAGCCTCACCACGGGCTCGGGCAACAGCGAGTTCAAGTTCCTCAAGCCCGTCCTGCCCAGCCTGCCAGCGCAGCACAGCAGCACGGGGGTGGCTGGCAACCAGGCTGACGATTTCCCTCCTGCCCCTATGATTATGGGGGATGCTGATTTCGAGAGCCCCGGGATTCAGTCTGTGGGACAATTTAATGGGTTGTAATTGGCACAGGGTCTGCACTTCCTTCAGTCATGGCTTGTTTAGACTGGGCTCTGTGCTTTGATATTGATCTCCATTTCCCCGGGATCAGTTCTGCATTTTTAATTTATATCCCATTTCACAAGAAAGCTGTGTGTTCCCTCTGCTCCCTTCAAGCCAGAACGTCTTGATGCAAGTTTCATGCATGCCAGATAAAGATATGTTTCTGATCTGTTAAGTCTGTTTCTGAAATGCTTCTATACTGGGGTTCTTTCTACGGTGTCCAGGCCAGTTCTTCTCCCTTTTGCTCAAATACCTTAATCAAAACTCCAATAACAGCTCTGTATGCTCTGCTGTTCAGAGCTCTGTGTTTGGCATATCTATTCCTTACTGTGTGCTGCCACCCCACAGAGAATATGGGAATGTTGGAGAGAAGATCGTTTGCTATAAGATATTCAGAATGCACTGTCAGATTGTGATGTTGCTGATATGAACCGTATTGTTGTGAACCCCCCTGTTCACACTGTCTGTCGATATGATATGGAAAGGGCCTTGGAATGCGATTGCTGTAATAAAATGGAGGGTGCTGTTCTGACAATCTTTGTAGAATGGATTGTGTTTTTTTCGGGAAAGATCTGGAGAAGATGGACAGACTTGCAAACAGGTGGGAGCTTTTTTTATTCATTGCCATCAACAGAGGAAGTATTGAGAGTAATTACTGATCCTTCAGTCCTTGCACCTGTGCTTCCTACGGTGGGTGTGGTTGAGTTTGGGGCTCATTTTAAAGGGTGCGTGGATGTGGGTGGGTCGGGCTGGCAGTTCTCGGGGTGGGGAGGTGCCGGGAGCTGCAGCTTCGGTGCGTTGTCCGAATCTCCGTCCCGGCAGGAGCGTGGGCGCTCGCTGTGGGCGCTGCCCGTGGCGGCGGCGCGTGGGAGCGGGCGGCAGCGGGGAGTGAGCGCGTGTGTCCCGGGTGCGAGTGGCGAAGAAGCAGCGGGCAGGAGCGCGTCCCGTTCCCGGAGCAGTCCCGCCGCGGGCCGCAGGGTGGTGCTCCTGGACA
Source organism: Coturnix japonica (assembly GCF_054131305.1). Taxonomy (NCBI): domain Eukaryota; kingdom Metazoa; phylum Chordata; class Aves; order Galliformes; family Phasianidae; genus Coturnix; species Coturnix japonica. The sequence continues at coordinate 13,829,758 of NC_140680.1, read as the reverse complement.
AGGCGGCGCAGAGCGGCTGCGGGCGGGGAGAGGCCGAACCCAGCGCAACGTAGAGCAGCGCAGCCGGGAGGAGGCGGCGGAGAACGGCGGCAGAGAGCGGCGGGGAGCTGTTGTCCGTGCTCTGAGCTCCGGGTGAGCCGCCGCCGAGCCAGGGCGGCCCCGCTCCGGGCTCCGTCCGCAATCGGAGAGAGGCAGAGAGGGAAGCAAGCAGGGAGGACTCCAGCCCGACCCGCCGCGCTGCAGCCAGGCGCCGGTTCCCGCGGAGGATCGCGCTTCCCGGCCGGCCGGAGGGTGTCCGCCGCCCCGCCATGGCGGCTGCAAGGCAAGTGCTGTGTCTGTGGGCTTTGCTGGGCGTGCCGCGCGTTCGCTGCGAGCCCATCCGCTACTCCGTGGCCGAGGAGAGCGAGAGCGGCTCGGTGGTGGCCGACGTGGCGGCGGACGCGGGGCTGACCCCGGCGCAGCTCTCGGCTCGCCGGGCGCGCATCGCCTCGCCGGCCGGCCGGCAGCACTTTGCCTTGGAGCGCGGCAGCGGCCGCCTGGTTGTGGCCGAGCGGCTCGATCGGGAGGAGATGTGCGGACGCTCCCGCACCTGCACGCTCGCCTTCGAGCTGCTGCTCTCCGACCCGCTGCAGTTCTTTCCCATCGAGGTGTCTGTGGAGGACATCAATGACCACTCGCCGGTATTCCCGGAAGAACGAGTGACATTTAAGATCCTTGAAACTAGCGACCCAGGCTCCCTTTTTCCTTTGGACGAAGCTCGGGACCTGGACATTGGCAGCAACGACATTCAGGCTTACAGCATAGATCCTGAGAATGAGTACTTCAGTGTCGTCTTCCACGCTCACAGTGGAAGTGATAATGTTCTTGAACTGGTTTTGCAACAACCTCTGGACAGGGAGGAGATGCCAGAGATGGATTTTAATCTCGTTGCCACAGATGGGGGTTCTCCACGGAGAAGCAGTTCCACCCAAATCCACATCATAGTTCTGGATGTAAATGACAATGCTCCCATCTTCACGCAGAAGAATTACATTGTGCACGTTTTGGAAAATACCCCTGAGGGTTCTGTGGTTCTCAGAGTGGTGGCAAGCGACGCAGATGAGGGCCTGAATGGGGACATTTCTTACCAGTTTAGCCAAGCTGTGGGTCAGAGCCATACATCATTTATGATTGAGCACAGTAGTGGTGAAATTCGTATCACGAAGCCTTTGGATTTTGAAGTTGCACAGAAACATGAGCTCAGCGTGAGAGCAGTGGATGGTGGGGGACTCTCAGCACTGTGTAAAGTATTGGTGGAAGTGATGGATGTGAATGACAATGCACCAGAGATCGTGGTCAGTTCTTCTAGTAGCTCCGTTCCTGAAAATGCGGCACCTGGAACTGTAGTTGCACTATTTACAGTCAGGGATCAGGATTCCGGCGTGAATGGGGAGATTAAATGTGCCCTTGAAGAACAGCTCTCATTCTCCCTCAAGCCAGCCTTTAAGAACTACTATGAGCTGGTGACCGTCAGCTCACTAGACCGTGAGGAGAGAGCCCAGCACATCGTGGTTGTCACGGCAGCAGATGCAGGCTCTCCTTCTCTCACCACCACCCACACCTTCACCGTGGACGTCTCCGACGTGAATGACAACGCACCCGTGTTCAACCAGACCTCGTACACCATGTACGTGCATGAGAACAACGTCCCTGCGCTGCTCGTCGGGGCCGTGAAGGCGACGGATGCGGACGCGGGAGCCAACGCCAAGGTGAGCTATTCGCTGGTGGCAGCCCGTCCCCCGGAACGAGAGCCGTGCTCGTGCGTGTCCGTCAACTCCGAGAACGGAGACGTGTTCGTGCTGCGTCCGCTGGACTACGAGCAGCTGAGGCAGCTGGAGGTGGTGGTGAGCGCGGCAGACGCGGGGTCCCCTCCCCTGAGCAGCACCGTCAGCGTCCGGCTGCTGGTGGTGGACGAGAACGACAACGCGCCGCTGGTGCTGCACCCCGGGGCGCAGGACGGCAGCCCTCCTTGGAGCGAGCTGGTGCCCGCGGGGGCCGAAGCGGGGGACCTGGTGACCAAAGTGGTGGCCGTGGACGCCGACTCGGGTCAGAACTCGTGGCTTTCCTACCAGCTGCTGAGGGCCACGGAGCCGGGGCTGTTTGCTGTGGCTGCCCAAAGCGGGGAGGTGCGGCTGAGGAGGCCGCCGACGGACAGGGACGCCGTGAAGCAGAAGCTCGTGGTGCTGGTGCGGGACAACGGGCGGCCACCGCTGTCGGCCACCGCAGCGCTCAGCGTGCTCCTGGTGCACGGCTCGTGGGACGCTCAGCTGCCGCAGCAGAGCCCTGCTGCTGCCGACGACGAGGACGGCGCCCTCACCACCTCGCTCATCATCGCCTTGGTCTTCGTCTCGCTGCTCTTCTTGGTGTCGGCGGCGGCCTTCGTGGCTTGCAAGGCGTGCAAGAGAAAGGAGCTGAGCTCCGGGCCCGTGCTTTACGGCCCCAGCAGCGTGCAGAGCTACTTGGCCGACGGGGCCGCTGCCGGGACCCTGCCCCACGCCTATTGCTACGAGGTCAGCCTCACCACGGGCTCGGGCAACAGCGAGTTCAAGTTCCTCAAGCCCGTCCTGCCCAGCCTGCCAGCGCAGCACAGCAGCACGGGGGTGGCTGGCAGCCACGCTGACGATTTCCCTCCTGCCCCTATGCTTATGGGAGATGCTGATTTCGAGAGCCCCGGGATTCAGTCTGTGGGACAATTTAATGGGTTGTAAGTGGCACAGGGTCTGCAGTTCCAGCGGATTCATCACAGTATCACAGTCTCCTGCGGTTTGGAAGGGACCTTAGAGATCATCGAGTCCAACCCCCGGGTTCGAGCCTCTGTGCTGCAGAACGGCACTTCTACCAGGTGCGCCACAGGGGGGATTCGAACCCCTACCCCTGTGATGCAAGGCGGCGTCCTTAACCACTGCGCCACCGGGGTACACAAATTCATGGCTTGTTTAGACTGGGCTCTGTGCTTCATAGTGAACTCCATTTCCCCGGGATCAGATCTGTGTTTTTGACTGACATCCCATTTCACAAGAATGCTCTGTGTTCCCTCTGCTCCCTTCAAGCCAGAATGTCTTGATGCAAGTTTCATGCATGCCAGGTAAATGTATGTTTCTGATCTGTTAAGTCTGTTTCTGAAATGCTTCTATACTGGGGTTCTTTCTATGGTGTCCAGGCCAGTTCTTCTCCCTTTTGTTCAAATTCCTTTATCAAAACTCCAATAACAGCTCTGTATGCTCTGCTGTTCAGAGCTCTGTGTTTGGATTATCTATTCCTTAGTGCGTTCTGCCACCCCACAGAGAATATGGGAATGTTGGAGAGATGATTTGGTACAAGGTATTCAGAATGTGCTGTCAGAGATTGATGTTGCTGATATGAAATGTATTGCTGTGAACCCTGTTCACACTGTCTGTTGAAATGATACGGAAAGGGCCTTGGATCGCCATTGCTGTAATAAAATGGAAAGTGCTGTTCTGACAAACTATGTAGAATGGTTTGTTTTTTTATCCGGGAAAGATCTGCAGAAGATGGACAGCTTTTAAAACGCTTGGGAAGTTTTTTTATTCAATGTTTTCAACAGAGAAAGGATTGAGAGCAATTACACATCCTTCAATCCTTCTCCACGTGCTTCCTGCAGCGCGTGTGGTTGAGTTTGGGGCTCATTTTAAAGGGTGCGTGGATGTGGGTGGGTCGGGCTGGCAGTTCTCGGGGTGGGGAGGTGCCGGGAGCTGCAGCTTCGGTGCGTTGTCCGAATCTCCGTCCCGGCAGGAGCGTGGGCGCTCGCTGTGGGCGCTGCCCGTGGCGGCGGCGCGTGGGAGCGGGCGGCAGCGGGGAGTGAGCGCGTGTGTCCCGGGTGCGAGTGGCGAAGAAGCAGCGGGCAGGAGCGCGTCCCGTTCCCGGAGCAGTCCCGCCGCGGGCCGCAGGGTGGTGCTCCTGGACAAGGCGGCGCAGAGCGGCTGCGGGCGGGGAGAGGCCGAACCCAGCGCAACGTAGAGCAGCGCAGCCGGGAGGAGGCGGCGGAGAACGGCGGCGGAGAGCGGCGGGGAGCTGTTGTCCGTGCTCTGAGCTCCGTGTGAGCCGCCGCCGAGCCAGGGCGGCCCCGCTCCGGGCTCCGTCCGCACTCGGCGAGAGGCAGCGAGGGAAGCAAGCAGGGAGGACGCCAGCCCGACCCGCCGCGCTGCAACCTGGTGCCGATTCCCGCGGAGGAGCGCGCTTCCCGGCCGGCCGGAGGGTGTTCGCCGCCCCGCCATGGCGGCTGCAAGGCAAGTGCTGTGTCTATGGGCTTTGCTGGGCGTGCCGCGCGTTCGCTGCGAGCCCATCCGCTACTCCGTGGCCGAGGAGAGCGAGAGCGGCTCGGTGGTGGCCGACGTGGCGGCGGACGCGGGGCTGACCCCGGCGCAGCTCTCGGCTCGCCGGGCGCGCATCGCCTCGCCGGCCGGCCGGCAGCACTTTGCCTTGGAGCGCGGCAGCGGCCGCCTGGTTGTGGCCGAGCGGCTGGATCGGGAGGAGATGTGCGGACGCTCCCGCACCTGCACGCTCGCCTTCGAGCTGCTGCTCTCCGACCCGCTGCAGTTCTTTCCCATCGAGGTGTCTGTGGAGGACATCAATGACCACTCGCCGGTCTTCCCGGACGAACGAGTGACCTTTAAGATCCCTGAAACTAGCGACCCGGGCTCCCGTTTTCCAGTGGGTGCTGCTCAGGACCGGGACATAGGCAGCAACGACGTCCATGCTTACAGTATCGTTCCCGAGAACGAGTTCTTCACTGTCTCCTATCAGACTCAAAGTGAGAGTGAAATGCACGTTGATCTTATTTTGCAAAAGCCTCTGGACAGAGAAGAACAGCCAGAGTTGGATTTCAATCTCGTTGCCACAGATGGGGGCATTCCTCCGAGGAGTGGAACCACCCAAATCCACATCGTTGTTCTGGATGTGAATGACAATGCTCCCGTCTTCACACAGAAGGTCTACGTTGGTCGTGTTCTGGAAAATGCTCCAAAGGGTTTTGTGGTTCTCAGAGTGGTGGCCAGGGATGCAGATGAAGGTATAAATGGCGACATTAAATATGAATTCACACAATCAGGTGGCCAGATGTATTCGGATTTTACAGTTGACACCAAGACTGGTGAAATTGGAGTCATAAAACCTCTGGATTTTGAGACAACACAGAACTATGAATTCAGTGTAAGGGCGATGGATGGTGGGGGCCTTTCAGCCATGTGCAAGGTAGTGGTGGAGGTAGTGGATGTGAATGACAATGCACCAGAGATCGTGGTCAGTTCTTTTAGTAATACAGTACCTGAGAATGCAGCACCTGGAACTGTAGTTGCACTATTTACAGTCAGGGATCAGGATTCCGGCGTGAATGGAGAGATTACATGTGCCTTTCAAGAACAGCTCTCCTTCTCCCTCAGGCCAGCCTTCAAGAACTACTATGAGCTGGTGACAGTCAGCACATTGGACCGGGAGGAAACAGCCCAGCACATCGTGGTTGTCACGGCAGCAGATGCAGGCTCTCCTTCTCTCACCACCACACACACCTTCACCGTGGACGTCTCCGATGTGAATGACAACGCACCCGTGTTCAACCAGACCTCGTACACCATGTACGTGCATGAGAACAACGTCCCCGCGCTGCTCGTCGGGGCCGTCAATGCGACGGATGCGGACGCGGGAGCCAACGCCAAGGTGAGCTATTCGCTGGTGGCAGCCCGTCCCCCGGAGCGAGAGCCGTGCTCGTGCGTGTCCGTCAACTCCGAGAACGGAGACGTGTTCGTGCTGCGTCCGCTGGACTACGAGCAGCTGAGGCAGCTGGAGGTGGTGGTGAGCGCGGCAGACGCGGGGTCCCCTCCCCTGAGCAGCACCGTCAGCGTCCGGCTGCTGGTGGTGGACGAGAACGACAACGCGCCGCTGGTGCTGCACCCCGGGGCGCAGGACGGCAGCCCTCCTTGGAGCGAGCTGGTGCCCGCGGGGGCCGAAGCGGGGGACCTGGTGACCAAAGTGGTGGCCGTGGACGCCGACTCGGGTCAGAACTCGTGGCTTTCCTACCAGCTGCTGAGGGCCACGGAGCCGGGGCTGTTTGCTGTGGCTGCCCAAAGCGGGGAGGTGCGGCTGAGGAGGCCGCCGACGGACAGGGACGCCGTGAAGCAGAAGCTCGTGGTGCTGGTGCGGGACAACGGGCGGCCACCGCTGTCGGCCACCGCAGCGCTCAGCGTGCTCCTGGTGCACGGCTCGTGGGACGCTCAGCTGCCGCAGCAGAGCCCTGCTGCTGCCGACGACGAGGACGGCGCCCTCACCACCTCGCTCATCATCGCCTTGGTCTTCGTCTCGCTGCTCTTCTTGGTGTCGGCGGCGGCCTTCGTGGCTTGCAAGGCGTGCAAGAGAAAGGAGCTGAGCTCCGGGCCCGTGCTTTACGGCCCCAGCAGCGTGCAGAGCTACTTGGCCGACGGGGCCGCTGCCGGGACCCTGCCCCACGCCTATTGCTACGAGGTCAGCCTCACCACGGGCTCGGGCAACAGCGAGTTCAAGTTCCTCAAGCCCGTCCTGCCCAGCCTGCCAGCGCAGCACAGCAGCACGGGGGTGGCCGGCAGCCACGCTGACGATTTCCCTCCTGCCCCTATGATTATGGGGGATGCTGATTTCGAGAGTCCCGGGATTCAGTCTGTGGGACAATTTAATGGGTTGTAAATGGCACAGGGTCTGCACTTCGAGCAATGTCATTGCTTGTTTAGACTGGGCTCTGTGCTTTGATAAGTTAACTCAGTTTCCCTGGCTTCAGATTTGTGTTTATAACTTACATCCCATTTCACAAGAATGCTGTGTGTTCCCTCTGCTCACCTGATGGCACATCAACGTCATGATACAAGTTTCATGCATGCCAGGTAATTATATGTTTCTGATCTGTTAAGTCTGTTTCTGAAATGCTTCTATACTGGGGTTCTTTCTACAGTGTCCAGGCCAGTTCTTCTCCCTTTTCCTGAGTGATCATTGGGCCTCGTTTATCCCTGTGTGGGGTTCTATGACAGTTTGGTAAAGTCACGTATGCAGACTTTTGAGATGAAAATGTGATTGCATCTCTAGACATTCCTTTTGGAAAGTATCTGAAAATAGATTTATATCAACAGGAAAAGGAGATGTAGACCGAAATTCACGATTTTTTTTCAATTTATGGCCTGACATCTCTGTTGAAATTCCTTAATCAAAGCTAAAATAACAGATCTGTATGCTCTGCTGTTCAGAGCTCTGTGTGTGGCATATCTATTCCTTAGTGTGTGCTGCCAGCCCACACAGAGAATATGGGAATGTTGGAGAGATGATTTGGCACAATGTATTCAGAATACGCTGTCAGAGTTTGATGTTGCTGATATGAACCGTGTTGTTGCGAACCCCCCTGTTCACACTGTCTGTCGATATGATATGGAAAGGGCCTTGGAATGCGCCTGCTGTAATAAAATGGAGGGTGCTAATCTGACAATCTTTGTAGAATGGATTGTGTTTTTTTCGGGAAAGATCTGGAGAAGATGGAAAGACTTGCAAACAGGTGGGAGCTTTTTTTATTCATTGCCATCAACAGAGGAAGTATTGAGAGTAATTACTGATCCTTCAGTCCTTGCACCTGTGCTTCCTACGGTGGGTGTGGTTGAGTTTGGGGCTCATTGTAAACGGTGCGTGGATGTGGGTGGGTCGGGCTGGCAGTTCTCGGGGTGGGGAGGTGCCGGGAGCTGCAGCTTCGGTGCGTTGTCCGAATCTCCGTCCCGGCAGGAGCGTGGGCGCTCGCTGTGGGCGCTCGCTGTGGGCGCTGCCCGTGGCGGCGGCGCGTGGGAGCGGGCGGCAGCGGGGAGTGAGCGCGTGTGTCCCGGGTGCGAGTGGCGAAGAAGCAGCGGGCAGGAGCGCGTCCCGTTCCCGGAGCAGTCCCGCCGCGGGCCGCAGGGTGGTGCTCCTGGACAAGGCGGCGCAGAGCGGCTGCGGGCGGGGAGAGGCCGAACCCAGCGCAACGTAGAGCAGCGCAGCCGGGAGGAGGCGGCGGAGAACGGCGGCAGAGAGCGGCGGGGAGCTGTTGTCCGTGCTCTGAGCTCCGGGTGAGCCGCCGCCGAGCCAGGGCGGCCCCGCTCCGGGCTCCGTCCGCACTCGGAGAGAGGCAGAGAGGGAAGAAGGCAGGTAGGGAGGCCGCTCGCCCTTCCTCCCCGCCGCGCCGCGCTGCAGCCTGACGCCGACTCCCGCGGAGGAGCGCGCTTCCCGGCCGGCCGGAGGGTGTCCGCCGCCCCGCCATGGCGGCTGCAAGGCAAGTGCTGTGTCTGTGGGCTTTGCTGGGCGTGCCGCGCGTTCGCTGCGAGCCCATCCGCTACTCCGTGGCCGAGGAGAGCGAGAGCGGCTCGGTGGTGGCCGACGTGGCGGCGGACGCGGGGCTGACCCCGGCGCAGCTCTCGGCTCGCCAGGCGCGCATCGCCTCGCCGGCCGGCCGGCAGCACTTTGCCTTGGAGCGCGGCAGCGGCCGCCTGGTTGTGGCCGAGCGGCTGGATCGGGAGGAGATGTGCGGACGCTCCCGCACCTGCACGCTCGCCTTCGAGCTGCTGCTCTCCGACCCGCTGCAGTTCTTTCCGATCGAGGTGTCTGTGGAGGACATCAATGACCACTCGCCGGTCTTCCCGGACGAACGAGTGACCTTTAAGATTCTGGAAAGCAGTGACCCGGGCTTACATTTCCCTGTTGAGGCTGCTCAGGACTTGGACATTGGCAGCAATGACATCCAGGTTTATAACATCTATCCTGAGACCGAATTCTTCAGTGTTTTCACCCAGAGGCTACGGGAAGACAATACGAACGTAGATCTTATTTTACAAAAGCCTTTGGACAGAGAGGAGCAGCCAGAGTTGGATTTCACTCTCATTGCTGCAGATGGGGGCTCTCCACCAAGAAGTGGTTCTACGCAAATCCACATCATAGTTCTGGACGTAAATGACAATAAGCCCATTTTCACGCAGGGTTTATATACTGGAAACATCGCAGAAAGTGCTCCTGAGGGCTCATTAGTTCTCCGTGTGATGGCCACTGATGCAGATGTGGGAATTAATGGTGACATTTCCTATCAGTTGAGCCAAAAGGTGAGCCAGAGCCAATCAGCATTTACAATCGACACGAAGAATGGAGAAATTCGTGTCAAAGAATCTCTGGATTTTGAGGTTTCACAGAAACATGAGCTGAGTGTGCGTGCTACAGATGGTGGAGGACTGTCGACTCTCTGCCATGTATTGATTGAGGTGGTGGATGTGAATGACAATGCACCAGAGATCGTAGTCAGTTCTTTTAGTAGTTCAGTCCCTGAGAATGCGGCGCCTGGAACTGTAGTTGCACTGTTTACAGTCAGGGATCAGGATTCCGGCGTGAATGGAGAGATTACATGTGCCCTTGAAGAACAGCTCTCATTCTCACTCAGGCCAGCTTTCAAGAATTACTATGAGCTGGTGACCGTCAGCACATTGGACCGTGAGGAGAGAGCCCAGCACATTGTGGTTGTCACGGCAGCAGATGCAGGCTCTCCTTCTCTCACCACCACCCACACCTTCACCGTGGATGTCTCCGACGTGAATGACAACGCACCCGTGTTCAACCAGACCTCGTACACCATGTACGTGCACGAGAACAACGTCCCCGCGCTGCTCGTCGGGGCCGTGAAGGCGACGGATGCGGACGCGGGAGCCAACGCCAAGGTGAGCTATTCGCTGGTGGCAGCCCGTCCCCCGGAGCGAGAGCCGTGCTCGTGCGTGTCCGTCAACTCCGAGAACGGAGACGTGTTCGTGCTGCGTCCGCTGGACTACGAGCAGCTGAGGCAGCTGGAGGTGGTGGTGAGCGCGGCAGACGCGGGGTCCCCTCCCCTGAGCAGCACCGTCAGCGTCCGGCTGCTGGTGGTGGACGAGAACGACAACGCGCCGCTGGTGCTGCACCCCGGGGCGCAGGACGGCAGCCCTCCTTGGAGCGAGCTGGTGCCCGCGGGGGCCGAAGCGGGGGACCTGGTGACCAAAGTGGTGGCCGTGGACGCCGACTCGGGTCAGAACTCGTGGCTTTCCTACCAGCTGCTGAGGGCCACGGAGCCGGGGCTGTTTGCTGTGGCTGCCCAAAGCGGGGAGGTGCGGCTGAGGAGGCCGCCGACGGACAGGGACGCCGTGAAGCAGAAGCTCGTGGTGTTGGTGCGGGACAACGGGCGGCCACCGCTGTCGGCCACCGCAGCGCTCAGCGTGCTCCTGGTGCACGGCTCGTGGGACGCTCAGCTGCCGCAGCAGAGCCCTGCTGCTGCCGACGACGAGGACGGCGCCCTCACCACCTCGCTCATCATCGCCTTGGTCTTCGTCTCGCTGCTCTTCTTGGTGTCGGCGGCGGCCTTCGTGGCTTGCAAGGCGTGCAAGAGAAAGGAGCTGAGCTCCGGGCCCGTGCTTTACGGCCCCAGCAGCGTGCAGAGCTACTTGGCCGACGGGGCCGCTGCCGGGACCCTGCCCCACGCCTATTGCTACGAGGTCAGCCTCACCACGGGCTCGGGAAACAGCGAGTTCAAGTTCCTCAAGCCCGTCCTGCCCAGCCTGCCAGCGCAGCACAGCAGCACGGGGGTGGCTGGCAGCCACGCTGACGATTTCCCTCCTGCCCCTATGATTATGGGGGATGACGCTCTGGACAGCCTTGGCAGCCAATCTGCTGGGCAGCTGACTGGGTTGCATTTTGATTAACATTGTGTCTGTCCATCCAGAGATTTCATGACTGTGTTATATTAGGATATGTGCTATGATATCTCACTGTATTTTCTCCACAGTGAATGTGCTTTTTCTCTTATAATCATAATTGTCACCACTATGCTCTTTGAGAACAAAGTTTTTTTACTTTCCTCTTAGTATAAAAGGAATAAATGAAAGAAAATATTTTTTCTCTCCTGTAGGCAAATACATCTTTCATCTCTTTTATGATCTTTTCCAGTTCTTCTATAGTCTGTTTATTTCCTTGTTGTTCTACTACTGTCTTGTCCCATTTGGAGATGTATGAAGCAACAGACCTCACTTTTTCTTTACTGAGTCCTGTAAAACAAAACATGATGCTGGGCACACAAATCTTCTGCTCTTGGTAATGCAGCATAGGCTGCCTGTCATATCAGCTGGGCAAGGAAGCTGTGAGCTCTGTCTTACAATGCAGTATAAGTATTGTTGTCTTTGCTGGATTATGGATCTCTTTGTCTCTGATAGTTTTATTTTACCTACTAGTCAATATCTTTCCAGGTAAGAACTGTTTATACATATGTTGCACTAAGGCTTCCCAAGAAGTTGCTCTCATCCACACATGATATAGGCTCTTGCATCTCATCTTCAGATTGGGCAAATTCTGAGTCCAAGTGTTCTCTAAGTGAGAGTTATAAATTGCACAAAAAGAGTCTATAAAATGTGGATGATGTCTCTCCTTGGGGTTGCCTCATTATAGAGCAGCACTGATAATATTGGGATAAGCTGTACTTAGCTGTGAAACTATGTACGTTGTATTTGGATGCATTCTAGAACAAGTCCACGAGTTGCCTCAGAGGACATGGAAGTCACTACTGAGATGTGTATGCAGCCAAGGACCTTCATGTTTGCTCTTCATTCCTGTTTGCTGAGGCTTCTCTACATGCCAGTCCATTTTGATATGATTTTCCAGGTTTTTCTAGCATTCCCTCACATTTATTTCCCCTTTTCTTTTTCTCTTACCAACTCAGTTTTAACTGTCTTATCTATTCCCTTCAAGAAGTACTGCCACCCCACATACAATAAGTGATTATTGGTGTGAAATGAGATATGGCATTAAACATTTGGAAACTCTCATGGCATGCTGAGTTGAAGTTATAAACTGTGTATTTATAAATCAAGATGACCTTGTCTGTAATACTGAAATAAAAGAACATCTGAGTGCCATTCCTTCAATAAAAGTTGTTGTGGAGAAAGTCTCTGTGATGTTTTTCTAGTAGGTTTATGAAATACACCACTCCAGCTGGATGCATGTAAATCTAGTAGGATTCATGCCAGGGTGCTGAAAGAGCTGCCTGATGTCATCATGAGACACCTCTAAATTGTTTTTTATGTATCTTGGGAATCAGGAGAGGTTCCAATTGATTGCACATTGGCAGTCATTGCCACTGTTTGCAAAGAGGGTGAAACTGAAGACACCAATAATGATGGGTCTGTCAGTCTCACTTTGGTACCTGGCAAAATTAAGGGGGAGATTTTTCTGGGAGTTACTGAAAAGCTTTTGAAAATCTATGCAGTTATTGGTCACAGCCAACATGGGTTCATGAGGGAAAGTCCTGTTCAGTGTGCTTAATCTCCTATGTAAAGACTTCCCACCCAGCTGACCAAGGAACAACAGTTGATGTAATCTTTTGGGATTTCAAAGTTTTCAATACTGTTTCTCACAGTATTCTTCTATAGAATTTGTCCAGCATATGGCTAGACAAAAATATAAGACAATAGGTGAGCAATTGGTTGATAAGTCAGACTCAAATTGTTGTGGTAAATGGACTTCTATCAAGCTGATGACCAGTCACTTGCAGGGTTCCACAGGGCTCCATTTTAAGGCCAGTTCTCTTTAATATTTTCATCGGTGACCCAGAAATAGGCCTTGACAGTATGGTAAGTAAGTTTGGGATGATACTAAATTGGGAGATGTTTATTCCTTCAAAGATAGATTTTACAGAGACATCTTGAAAGTTTGGAGGGTTGGGCAACCACCAAGCACATGAAGTTCAACAAGAACAAGTCTTGATTCTGCACATGGGACAGGGCTGTCATTCATATATGTTCAGACTGGGAGATGAGAGGTTGAAGAGCAGCCCTGCAGAAAGGGAGCTTGGGTTCTGGCTGGAGGTAAGTTGAATCTGAGTCACAATATACTATGACAGTCAAAAGGCCCATCCGTACCCCAGGGTGGATCAGACCCAGCACTGCCAACCATATGAGGGAAGAGATTGGCTGTACCCTGCCTGATTTGGCCTTATCTTGAGCACTGGGTGCAGTTCCAGGCAGCACAATATAAGGACATAAAAATACTAGAGAGAATCCAAAGGAGAGCTATGAAGATGGTGAAGGAACTGGGAAGTTGGACATTTGAGGAACAGCTGAAATCCCATGACTTATTCAGCCCATGGAAGTGGAAACTTGCAAGGAAGGTGGGAAACTGGCATGGCTGCATCTGCTGGCCAGTCTGATGGAGAAGAAGGTAATGCACAAGCAGCAGAAGCAGGGACACGTAGCCTGGGAATAATGCAAAGATGTCATCCAGACATGCAGAGATGAAATCAGGAAAGCCAAGGAACGGGCCTACCTAAAGTTGGCAAGAGATGTGAAGATGTAACAAGAAGAGATTCTACAGGTACATCGATCAGAAGAGGAAGGTCAGAAGAAGTGTACCCTCCCTGATAAATGAGAAGATCTTCTTTGGACCTTGAGTGTAGTTTCTTCTTATTTAACCAAGAGAGTCTGTGAATTCTCCTTCCCTTCATGGATGGGACATGACCACAAATCTATATGGTCCAGTGACAGGCATCACAGTGGCTGATGTATTTGCTAAGCTGCTCTCATCATATTTGAAAAGACATGGCTGTCAAATGAGTTCCTCAGAGACTGGAAAAAGGGAAACATCATAAACACTTCTTAAAAGGGTAGAAAGGAATTCTTGAGGAACTACAGCATGGTGTGCCCCATTTCCATGCCTATGAATATATGCAGACCCTCCTGGAAGCTAGCTTAAAGTACACATAAGAGAAGGAAGTGATGCCAGGATTCACCAAGGCCAGATCTCGCCTAACCAATCTGGTGGTCTTCTACAGTGAAGCAACAGCATCAGTGATCACTTCTCTAAATTGGAGAGAGAAGAAGTATAGGGATGGACTATTCAGAGGATAAGGAATCAGTTAGATGATCACAGCCATAGGACTGTGGTCAGTGGTCTGTGTCCAGGTGGAGGCCAGTGATGAGTGGTATCCCTGGTCAGGGATTCATCTTGGGACCAGTGCTCTTCAGCAGCTTTATCAACTACCTGGACAGTGACAATGAGTGCACCCCCAGGAAGCTTGCAAATAATAATCTGAGTGGTGTAACTGGTATGACAGAAAGAAGAGGTACCATCTAAAGGGACCTGGACAAGCTGGAGAAGTGAGCCTATATGAATTGAATGAAGTTCAACAAATGCAAGTGCAAGGGTCAGGGCAATCCCAGATATGTGCACAGACTGGGAGAAGAATTCCTTGAGAGCAGCCCCATGAAGATGAATTTGGGGGTTCTGGTGAATGAAAAGCTTGACACAAGTCAGCAGTATGTGCATGAAGTCCAGAAGACCATCTGTGTCCTGGGCTGTTTTTGATACAGCCAGAGGGATGGCCAGCAATGTGAGGGAGGTAATTGTTCCCTCTTATTCTGCTCTCACAAGGTCCCATCTGGAATAGTGTGTACAGGTCTGCAGCCCTCAGTACAACAGAGGAGCTGTTGAAGTTAGTACAGACAAGGCCACAAAGATAATCAAAGGACTGGAGCACCTCTTCTGTAAAGAAAGGTTGAAGCAGCTGGGCTTGCTTGTCTGAAGAAGAGAAGGCTCTGAGGAGACCTCATTTCAGTCTTCCAGTAATTAAAGGAAGCTTATAAATAGGCAGTAGAAGAATTTTTTACATGGTCTGATAATGATAAGGCAAGTGGAACAGTTTTAAGCTAAAAGAAAGGAGGTTTGGATTAGATGCTGAGTGGAATTTTTTTACTCTGAGTAGTGAGGCACTCACACAGGCTGCCCATAGCTGTGGATACCTCATCCCTAGAGGCATTCACGTTCAAGCTGGATATGATCCTGGGCAGCCCGATCTAGTGGGTGGAAATCTTGCCCACAGCAGGGAGACTGTAACAGGATGGACTTTAAGATGCCTTCCAATCTAAGCCACTCTGTGATTCCTTAATTCTATGACTCTGATTCTTCAATTCTATGATACTGGGTGTATGGGAACTGTTGAGTCATGGCCTGAACCACTGATTGAACGCCTGGGGGGAAAAGAACCCAGTCAGCTCTGGGAGCACGGGTGAAGGCAGTTTAGCTGTGTCACCTGAAGGGTGGAGTCTGTCTGCACCTCTCTTAGACCTCATTTAAGGGTTGACTGCAACTGGGGAAGGATTTCTTTTTGGAGATCCTCCCCTTGGAGGGCTCTTCTCTGTCAGCCTAAAATCTTCTGATACAGATAAGCAATCTTTTCCCCTTTTGTTACCGTATCTTTCTATTGCATCAATCTTATTTATCTGCCCAACTGCTACATTTGGTTACTGAGTTATTATGATACTATCATAGCAACATACCATGAAACTGAGGGTCAACCTTATGATGGCCTACAGTTTACTCACAAAGGGGAGTGGAAGGGAAGATCCTGATCTCTTCTGCCTGGTAGCAGCAACAGGATTCAAGAGAATGACAGTGAGCTGCATCAGGGAACAATTAAGTTAGGTACTAGGCAAAGGTTCTTTGACAGAGGGTGGCTGGTCACTATAACAGGCTCCCCAGGGCATTGGTGATGTTACTAAGCCTGCCACAGTTTAATAAGCTTTTGGACAGTGTACTCAGAAATACTGTTTGAAGCTGGTCCTGTGTGGAGCCAGTACTTGAATGATCCTTATGGGTTCCTTCCAAATGTGGATTCCCTCATTCTGTGGAAATTCTATAGAGGAACCAGGGTTTTCCTAAGCCTAGGAGGCTTTTTCTTCCTGGTTCCTTGATGGGGTAAAATTGAGCAAATGCATTTGCTCAGGCTGGAGATGTGGCCCACAGTACATAAAGGAAAGTAAGGGGAGCAGTGATCTGTTGGCAGCTCTCTGGAGGCCTCATGATCCCTAAGCATAAAGTCTGACAGGACAGTTGGGCCTGGTGGGCTGTGATGAGTTGTGCAGAGTCTAGTTGGTGGTGGGTTTGGGTGTATCCCAAGGGTCAGTACTTGTTGCAGTTCTATTTAACATTCTAATTAAGGACTGAACAATGGAGTAGAGTGTAACTTTGTCAAGCCTGTAGATTACACTTAACTGGGGAGGAGTGGATACAGCAGAGGGTCATAGTGCCAGCCAGAGTGACTTGGACAAGCCCGGAAAATGGGTTGGATGGTCATGGAATTCAACAAGGGGAGAAGTAACATCCTGCATATAGAGGCAAACATGCACCATACAAACAGTTTGGTGCAAAAGGCCAAGAGATTCCTCCAGTGGACAGTAAGCTGAACATAATTCAGTAGTGTGCCCTTGCCACTAAAAGGTCAACAGTGTTCTGTGTTGCAGAGCATTGGCAGCAGGTTGAGGGAGTAATCCTTCTCTTCTGCTCATCATTACTGAGGTCACACCTGGGTATAGTTCATTACTCCCCCAGTAAAAGAGGGTCATAATGCAGGGGTTCCTATCATATAAATAAACAGCAGGAAGAATGGTGTGCAAAGAAGATGGTTCTGTGTTGTTCAGTGCCAGTACAAGTTAAATAGTCACAATCTGTAACAAATGAGTAAACCCTGATGTGTTTTAAGTGAAAAGAGACACACTTGCAGCTGGGGTCTGCTTGGCAAGCTGCATGCAGCTGAAGTCCTTCTGGAAGCTACAATTCTCAATGTTCCCCAAATCTCCACTGAAATGAGGTTATCTACACTAATTCCTTCCTATCATTCCCACTCTATCCAGTGGTAGTGTGAATGCCAACACACAGTATGAGTGCCTTCCTCACTGACATCACAATAAACCATCAGTGCCTGCTGTAAAACAGCTGGTTTCCAACCTTTCTAAGCTGAATATCAGGGTGCATGAGGCATCTCAGAAATACCTGTTTCAAGGCAGTTTTTTGCCCTCTGAAAGTGGAAGCCCTTAGGAGTGTCTGCTTAAGAATCAATGCACTGGGTAGAACTTGCTGCAAGGAGAGGTAGAAGGTGAAACTCAGGTCCCAACACCTCAGCACTCTCTCTATCCACACTCGCTCATTTCACCTGCTGTCCTATTTATGCCCTCGTGTACCGGGATATGGTAATTCGGCTTCTGAGAGTGCATCTGCGAAAACCCTGTTTGGGAGACATTATCAGTAACAGAACAGTGGAAAGGAGGTGTGAGTTAGGGCCGTTTAGCCGAGGCAGAACCTGCAGTTATCATAGGCGACTGCGAGTGTCGCTGTTGGCTAAGTCTGGGTAGAGCAAAGGAAGGAGAGCGGCAGAGAAGAGGCGGGCCGGTAAGCGAGTCCACGGCTGCAGGTCCAAGGAGGAAGGGAGCTCAAAGGCAAAATCCAGGACGTACAGCTCCGGGAGGGGCACGGCGGGGCGGTGGTGGTGCCCAGGACTCTTCGGACGGAAAGGGGAGAGCGAGAAGCCGCACGCAGGCGGGGAAATGGTGGTGAGAGAAGGGCGCTGGGGCCGGAGGCAGCGGGCGCTGCTGTGCTGCGTGTTGGTGGCGGCGTGGGAGGCGGCGTGGGGGCAGCTGCGCTACTCGGTGCCCGAGGAGCTGCCCAAGGGCTCGTTCGTGGGCGACGTGGCCAAGGACCTGGCGCTGGAGCTGGCGGCGCTCGGCAACCGCGGCGCCCGAGTGGTGTCCCAAGGCAGGACGCAGTATTTCGCTCTGCATGCGAACAGCGGCCACTTGGTGACGGCCGAGAGGATAGACAGGGAGCAGCTGTGCCGGCTGCAGGAGAAATGCGTGCTGCGCTGTGAGCTGATCGTGGAGGGCGAGATGAAGGTTTATGCAATCGAAGTGGAAATCACGGACATTAACGATAACGCGCCAACATTTAAGGAGTTGGAGATGGAGGAGAAAATGAGCGAGATGACAGCCCCGGGAACTCGATTTCCTCTGAGTAAAGCTCACGACCCGGACATGGGTGTGAATTCCCTTCAGAGCTACACGCTGAGCGGCGACGAGCACTTCTCGCTGTCCGTGCAGACAGGAGCCGACGGCGAGAAGCGTCCCGAGCTGGTGCTGGCCAAGGCGCTGGACCGGGAGGAGGCGGCGTTTCACGAGCTGCTGCTGAGGGCGAGCGACGGCGGCGACCCGGCTCGGACGGGCACGGCGCGAATCCGCGTGGCTGTGCTGGACGCCAACGACAACGCGCCCGCGTTCAGCCAGGCGGTGTACACGGTGCGAGTGCCCGAGGACGTGCCCGTGGGATCCACGTTGCTCAGCGTCACCGCCACCGACCCCGACGACGGAACCAACGGAGACGTGAAGTATTCAATGAAGGTCGCAGTAGAAGTGGCATCAGAATACTTTCAATTGGTGGCAGAAACGGGAGAGATTAAGGTGGTGAAGAACCTAGACTTCGAGGAAGAAGATTCCTACGAATTCGAAGTTCAGGCACGGGATGGAGGGGAGCTATTCGATACGGCGACGGTGTCGGTCTCTGTGACGGACGTGAACGACAACGCGCCCGAGATTTCGGTGCGGTCGGCGCTGAGCGAGATCTCGGAGGACGCGTTGCCGGGGACGGTGGTGGCCCTGCTGCACGTGCAGGACCGCGACTCGGGCGCCAACGGGGAGGTGCGGTGCAGCCTGGGCGAGGGCGTCCCGTTCCGTCTGGAGCGGGCGCTGGACGACTACTACAGCGTGGTGACGGCGCGGGAGCTGGACCGCGAGCGGGCGTCGGAGTACAACGTGACGGTGCGGGCGGCGGACGGCGGGTCGCCGGCGCTGCGGAGCGGCGCGGTGCTGGCGCTGCGGGTGCTGGACGTGAACGACAACGCGCCGGTGTTCGCGGAGGCGCGCTACAGCGCCCGGCTGGCCGAGAACAACGCGGAGGGCGCGCTGGTGCTGACGGTGCGCGCGTGGGACGCGGACTGGGGGCAGAACGCGCGCGTGCGCTACCGGCTGCGGGAGGGGCGGCTGCGGGGCGCGCCGCTCTCGTCCTACGTGTCGGTGCAGGCGGAGACGGGCGCGCTGTACGCGCTGCGCTCGTTCGACTACGAGGAGGTGCGCGAGGTGGAGCTGTGGGTGCGGGCGGAGGACGGCGGCGCGCCGCCGCTCAGCAGCAACGTGTCGGTGCGGCTGCTGATCGCGGACGAGAACGACAACGCGCCGCAGGTGCTGTACCCGCCCCCTCCGGCGGCGCCGCCCGCTTCGGGCTCCGGGTCGGGCTCCGGGTCGGGCTCGTGGGGCTGGTCGGGCGTGGAGCTGGCGCCGCGCTCGGCGGAGCCCGGCGCGCTGGTGGCCAAGGTGGTGGCGGTGGACGCGGACGCGGGGCAGAACGCGTGGCTGTCGTACGAGCTGGCCAAGGCGACGGAGCCGGGGCTGTTCCGCGTGGGGCTGCACAGCGGCGAGGTGCGCACGGCTCGCTCGCCGCTGGCCCGCGACGCGGCGCGGCACAGCCTGGTGGTGGTGGTGAAGGACCGCGGGCGGCCGGCGCTGTCGGCCACGGCCACGCTGACGGTGGTGCTGGCCGAGAGCGTGGCCGAGCTGCTGTCGGAGCTGGGCAGCGCGGCGGCGCCGGCCGAGCCCGCGGGCAGCCTGACGCGCTGGCTGGTGCTGGCCGTGGCGGCCGTGTCCTGCCTCTTCCTCGCCTTCCTGCTGCTGCTGCTGGCGCTGCGCCTGCGCCGCTGGCGCCTGGCACGGCTGCCCCCGCCTCCTTCGGCCGCCGGCGTGTTGCGCGGCGTCCCGGCCTCGCACTTCGTGGGCATCGACGGCGTCCGCGCCTTCCTGCGCTCCTACTCGCACGACGTGTCGCTCACGGCCGACTCGCGCAAGAGCCAGCTGCGCTGCAAGGCCGGCAGCTGCTGCGACACGCTCCCGGCCCGGCCGCCATCGGAGATTTCGAATGCTCTCGTCCAGATGGTTGATCACACCGTGGCGAATGGAGACCAGGCTTCTGTTGAGGTATGTTCTCTATTTTAACTTTCTTTTGTGCCTTCGGTTTTGGTCTGACCTTTGAAAAATCGTTTTATTTAATTGTTTCTTTGCTGTACGTGTTTTTCAATTTTATTTTCATTTCATCTTTCATTAATATTCAGTTTTTGTGCCATATGATCATATATTTTGCATCTTTTAAGCTACTTTTTAATGCATGGTGGTCTTGGCAAAGTGCTCTGTGCAACATCTTGGTCATGAGATGTTGGAATGTAGTAAATAGGAAGTGCTGCTTAATGAATCCCTTCTCTGTGTTTTAACTGTCTGTTTCTGTACTGTCTTCTCCAAGCAACTGTATATCTTTGTCCAGGGCCTAAAGGTCAGTTGTCCATGTTTACTACCTTTTATTTACTGAAACTCTTTGAATCCAAAATAGCTCTTCATTGTGAATGATTATTAATTCATTACTGTAATGTGTCCATAAGTACAGGTTGGAGGACTATTAATAATCTACCACCAGAGGACTGACCAGAGGTAGTAGTAAAACGTATTTTTTCTACCAGTAAGAAGGGGAGGATCTCTTCATAGTGATATGTAGCGAGTAACAGAATTGGTACACGTAAGGGAGCGACTCCATGCTGTTAAGGTACTGTGGAGACTTTTCTAGTCTTTCCATATCTTCTGCTTAAGTGGCTGTGTTGATTCAGCTTTCCTTCAGGTCTTTATTTCTTTGGTGTAAGTAAGATGGGGTTTAATACTCAGATGAGATATCATTGCTTTTTGTGAATGTGGCACCTCTATGTTTTCCCATTGGCTTGTTAAAGCAATGGTAACCAGATGACTTTTGTCAGAAGCTGTTTTTGTGTTTTGGGACTTGCTGTAATAACACTCAGCTTAGTCAAGAGATGTGGGTGTGGTTTATCATAGACATACAGATATGAAGTGATTGGAGGCTGGGTTGTAAGGCGCTGATACTGCACTGCTACCTTTCAAATGCTGAAGGAGATACGATCTGATAGGATGGGTTTGACTGCAGTGGTTTCTCAGTGTCTGGGATTCTTAGCTTTGCTTGGCCATCAGTCATACCTTTGTAAGTGGGAAAGCTGACTTTTAGCTTGTGCTCTTCCAACCACCGAGAACAAAATCACAATTGACACACGGATTTTTGGCCTTCTGCCTATCTTGCCATTTTTCTTATGGCAGTGATAGGAAAGCAGTGGGAACACTCCAACACCACGAGTCTACAGGGCAGTGATCACTGTAGGACTGAGGTAAGATCCTGGTGTTTTTTTGTGTGTGCACTGGACAGGGCTTGTGCAGCAGAAGACTTTCAAGTGTATGTATGTCAAACCTGTTTGCTCGGATAGAATCATGTTAGGAAATCGCGACATAAAATGTTTTGGGCTGGAGAGGATCTTGAAGACCATCTAGTTCCAGTCTGCTGCTGCAGGCAGGACTGCCACCCACTGGATGGTTGCTCAAAGCTCCATCCAACCTGACCTGAATGTTTTCAGGGATTTGCCATCTGTAGCATCTCCGAACAACACATTCCAGTGTCTTATTGCCCTCATTATAAATAATCTCTTCCTAATATCTGATCTAAACCTACTCTCTTTTCAATTATAACTTACCCTTTTGTCGTATCACCACATTTCCTTATAGAGTCCTTCCTCAGTTTTCTCGTAGGCCCCCTTCAGGTACTAGAAAGCTGCTGTAAGTTCTCCCTGGATCTTTCTCTTTTCTAGGCTAAACAAATCCATCTTCCTGCAGTTCTTTATAGGAGAAGTGCACCAAATCTCTGATCATCCTTCTAACGTTTCTTTAGACTTTCTCCAGCAACTCCATTTTTTTTGTGCTGGTGACCCCCAGGGCTGAACATGGTACTCTAGGTGAAGTCTTCCAAGAGCAGAGTAGAGGGAGAGAATCACCTCCCTCGACCTGACAGCTAAACTTCTGATGCAGCTCAGGATATGATTGACTTTCTGGGCTGCAAGCACTCACAAACAGTTATATTCAGTTTTTCATCCACCATTTGGGAGTCCAAATCCTTCTCCATGGGGCTGCTCTCAATCCAGTCCTTGCCAAGCCCATGTTTATCTTTGAGAATGACCTGACTCGGGTGCAGGACCTTGAATTTGGCCATACAGAACTTCGTGAGGTTCTCATGGTCCCACTTCTCGAGGCTGTTCAAGTCCCTCTGGCTGGCAGCCCCCCCCTTCAGTGTTCTGACTGCACCACGCAGCTTGGTGTTGTCTGCAAGCACTCAGTCCCACTGTCCATGCCACAGGCAAAGACGTTGATACAGGTACGAATACAATATCTGAGAGACACAGACGGAAATCTTCAGCAAATTTACAAGTTTTCGATCTTGCTCTCCTGGAACAATGGTGTTTTACCAACCAGCCTCGGAGTGAAGATTAAAGAAGGGAAACCAGGAGCTCCGGGCTGCAGTTCTCAGCGCGGACTCAGGGTGTCACTGTTGGCCAATGCGGGGAAGGGACTCCTCCGGCTGCGGCGCCCGCGCAGTGCCGCTTCGATCCGGGCAGAGAAGCAGAAGCGATCGTGCTCGGCTCCAGCCCGAGTTCCGACCGGCAGGAAAGATTCAATCGTTTTTCTCCGGTGTTGATCCAGCCGCTCGGGAAGACTGGTCGCCTGCAGAACGCGCTTCGGGACTGCGGAGAATGGAGGGACTGCGGAGAATGGAGGTCCGAGCGGCAACGCGGGGCCGAGGAGCCGCTGGGCGGGTCGCTCTGCTGGCCGTGCTGCTGCCGCTGTGCTGCCGGGCGGCGCCGGAGCGGCTCCGCTACGTTATTCCCGAAGAGCTGGGCAGGGGGTCGCTGGTGGGGCCGCTGGCGCGGGACCTGGGGCTGAGCCCGGCAGAGCTGCCAGCGCGTCAGCTGCGGATTGTCTCCGGTGATGAAAAGCGATACTTCGTTCTCGAGGAAGAGAGTGGAAACCTGCGCGTAAACGAGAGGATAGATCGGGAGGGCATCTGCGGAGACGTGACGCCTTGTGTCTTCGGTTTGGAAGCTGTCATGGAAAACCCTTTCAATATATATCACGTGAGCATTACTATCCAGGATATCAATGACAATGCGCCGCGCTTTGACAAAGAAGTTGTTGCTATAGAATTGATCGAGTCCACTCCTCCCGGGACGAGGCTCCCCCTGGGCACTGGCAGAGATCCCGATATCGGGGTGAATTCGTTACAGAGCTACCAACTTACCCCCAATCCGCTCTTCTCCCTTGTAGTGAAGGAGGACTCTGATGGGAGGAAACGTGTGGAATTGCTGTTGGAGAAAAACTTAGATCGTGAAAAACAGAAAAGCTATAATTTGATACTGACTGCAGTGGACGGTGGGGATCCAGTCCGATCTGGAACCACCCAGATAAAGATCGATGTGACTGATGCAAATGATAACGCACCGGTGTTCACCAAAGAGATCTACAAAGTTGGAGTGCCAGAAAACCTTCCAGAAGGCTCCTTAGCTTTTCAGGTGAAAGCCACTGATGGAGATGAGGGTACAAACGCGGAAATCACCTATTCTTTCAACGACATCGCAAGCAGTGCTCGCCAGCTCTTCAGTCTGGACCCCAAGACAGGTGATGTGAGGATTACCGGTCCCCTGGATTATGAAGATGTGAAATATTATAAAGTAACTGTTGAAGGCAAGGACGGAGGTGGGCTGAGTGCACACGCCAACGTGCATATAAGCGTTATAGATGTGAACGACAATGCTCCAAGCCTTACCCTCCTGCCTATCTTGAACCCGATCCCCGAGGATTCAGTCCCGAGCACAGTCGTGGCTGTGATCAACGTTCGTGACAGGGACTCCGGAGTGAATGGGGAAGTGACCTGTAATCTTGACGGCGACTTGCCTTTCAAACTAGAAGCGTCATCAGAGAGTACCTACAAACTTGTAATTGAAAATAGCCTGGACAGAGAGGAAGTCTCTACTTACAACATCACGATCACCGCCACGGACCGGGGCAGCCCGGCGCTGTCGAGCCGCGCGGATCTGGTGCTGGAGGTGTCGGACGTGAACGACAACGCGCCGGTGTTCGAGGAGGCCGCCTACAGCGCCTACGTGCCCGAGAACAACGCGGCGGGAGAGCCGGTGCTGCGCGTGAGCGCGCGGGACGCGGACGCGGGCGCCAACGGGCGCGTGAGCTACGCGCTGGCGGGCGGCGGCGCGGACGCGGCGTTCGTGTCGGTGCGGGCGGAGACGGGCGAGCTGTACGCGCAGCGCTCGTTCGACTACGAGCGGTGCCGCGAGTTCGCCGTGGAGGTGCGGGCGCGGGACGGAGGGACGCCGGCGCGCAGCGCCACGGCCACGGTGCGCGTCTTCGTGCTGGACCGCAACGACAACGCGCCGCGGGTGCTGTGGCCGGCGGCGGGCGGGGCGGACGGCGGCGGCGCGGGGGCGGGTGCGGGAGCGGGGGCGGGGCCGTTCGAGGTGGTGCCGCGCTCGGCCGAGGCCGGCTACCTGGTGGCCAAGGTGGTGGCGGTGGACGCGGACGCGGGGCGCAACGCGTGGCTGTCGTACGAGCTGCTGCAGGCGCCGGAGCCGGCGCTGTTCCGCGTGGGGCTGCACAGCGGCGAGGTGCGCACGGCGCGGGCCGTGTCGGAGCGGGACGCGGCCAAGCAGCGGCTGGTGGCCGTGGTGAAGGACCACGGGCAGCCGGCGCTGTCGGCCACGGCCACGCTGCACGTGGTGCTGGCCGAGAGCGTGCAGGACGCGCTGCCGGAGCTCAACGAGGACCCGGAAGCCGCCGACCCGCAGGCGGAGCTGCGCTTCTCGCTGGTGCTGGCTCTGGCGCTGCTCTCGGCCGCGTTCCTGCTGAGCGCGGCTCTGACGTTGCTGACTCGCCTGCGCCGGGCCGGGCCGCCCGCCGTTCTGCGCTGTCTGGGCACGCGGCGCTTCTCGGCGTCGGGTCCCGCCGTGCCGGCCGATTTCTGCGAGGGCACTTTGCCCTACTCCTACAACCTGTGCGTTGCTCCGGGCCGCGCCGTGCCCGAGGGCACCTGGCTGCTGCCGCCCGCCTTGCTGCCCAGCGTGCCCGTTGAGGAGCCGCTCAGCGGGGAACCCTGCGGGAATCGAAGCCCGAGTGACAGCGCCGGCCCGGGAGATCAGCCCGACCACCTCCGCGCATCGCAGGTCAGTTACTCCGCTCTATTCTCCCGTTGTCTCTCGTTCTTTTCAAGCTCCGCACAAAGTGCAGAGTCCTTTTTCTTAAGGGTTTCTCTGAGTAGCATTTGTAGGAGGCGCTGCTCCGAGACGCTCCAGGAGAACAAAGCAGAACTACATTGTAGCTGTGCTTCACAGCGGACTGTTAGCAGTTTCAGCCCCTGTTTAATCAGCTGTCACGCCGCTGGGTTCGGCTGAGTTGTTCTGGCTGCTCGAAATCCTTTCGCTAATTGTTTTGATAATGTGCTGTATGTATTAGTGTGGCCTATCGATGTTGTCCCGTTATGACATCCCTGGGCAACCCTTTCTCCGTGTCTTTCTCACCACTGCTGTCAGCTTTCTGATTGTTGATCTTTTCTTCGCTTGCCTTTTATATACAGATGATTGTGCAGAATCACTAATGAAAGAAACCAACATATTGTACTGCAGAGCTTGTGGAAATACGAGTGCAGCTTCATGAATGGAAAGATTAATGATTATTGAATGTGGTGGAGTAAGGGCTGGGTAGGTGGTCCTTTGGAGGTGCCTGTTTGCCTGTTCTGAAGATCAAAGAGAATCATTAAATTTGGGGGCATGTGAGAATGGCTGCAATGTTCTGTGTTTGTAGGGCTCTTGGAAGAAAGAGGAGATATTTTATTGATGTTTAATATTGGCCTATTGAGAATGGAGGAATCTCTGTCTTTGGTAGCTATGGCAACAGCCTTTTGTTCTCTTGCATTTGGAAGACAAATCACACAGTGAGGTCTGAAAGATTCTTTGGGCAAGTGAAAACCTTGTACTGCAGTTTAATTTTGAATATGTAGAAGGTAGGTGTTGGTATTCAGTTTGTCCAGGCTTTGGATCTAGGCCTGAGGTTATGACTCCAAGTATTTTCTTTCTGTTATACAAATGACTTTAAAGAACTGTGGCTATAATGTGTGTTTTGAGGTTTTGGAATAGGCACCTGTGCCTGACAGGACTTCTGGAAATGGTTGGAAATAAGCAAGAAGTTTTTTTACAGTACGGACTGAGTCAGGATGCCCAATGATATGGTGAGTGCCCTGTCCTTAGAGACATTCAAGGTCAGGCTGGACCAGGTTCTGAACAACCTGATCAAGCTGCAGATGTCCCTGTTCACTGCACGGGAGTTGGACTAGATGACTTTTAAGGGTCCCTTCTAACTTAACTCTATGATTCTATATGTACCAAGGCATATTCTGTACTGTTCATCTTTGAATACTTCACTTGTATAGATTTCATTTCTTCCTTCTAGTTTATGTCTCAAGACAGACCTCAGTGTGTCACATAATCCTTTAGAAGACTGGAAAATATTGCTATAGACCTGGAGAAGCCTTTTAAGTTGATACCTTGAACATTTACAGATGTTGAGACATAGACTGTGATATACTTTACCTTAAAATACCATTGAATGAAATGCTCTTGCCTGTGGATGACATATATATATACTATATACTATACTATATACTATATACAAGCCAAATATATGTTCTGTGGTGTAACTGAAGGCTTTGAATGTATGGTACAGAGAGGGATGGTGTGAATTTGTACCTGGGGAATAGTTGTCTCAGTGTGGTTTTGGCAGAGCAATAGTTTGATTTCATAGTTGATGGCATGATATACATGATATGCTGGGATCCTGGTTCCTCTCTTTTAATAGGCATTGATAGTTTCCTGATTATAAGATATTTGCATGTGAACTATGCACATGGAACCACAATGAATGGCTTATAATTATTATTATCATTATGGCTTAGAATTTCTGTGTGAAACCACGTTTAAACAACAGTATCCTCTTGTGTTGTGATGTGAAGTTCCTACCTGGTCAAAATTACATTTTCAGGCCTTGGTTTCCATGAGGTCATGGTTCACGTTCATCATTTCTGGAGAAGGCTACTGCAGCTGGAACTGTGACTGTAGGAGACCCTTCCTTCTCTTGTCAGGGTCTCCAGGCACCTGAATATGGATCTTTATGTGGGAAGGAAATGATGCAGAACATTGAAAAGAATGTCTCCAAATTTCTCAGAAGTGTTTGCCTTAGAATGAGGCCTATGAAAAGGTTCTTGCATCAATGGTTCCTTCATTCCTGTGGGCTTCAAATAACAATCTTTGTTCATGTCAAATGCTATGCCTCCATGAATGTGCTATTGTATGAAAGATGCTTATAAGATTTGGACACCAGACATTCATAGTCCTTTATCACAGAATCACAGAAGTGCAGGGGTTGGATGGAACCACAACAGATCATTGAGTCCAACCCGCTGCTAAAACAGGCAGCCTACAGTAGGTTGCACAGGAGAGCATCCAGGTGAGTCTTGAATATCTCCAGAGAAGGAGACTCCACCACCTCTCTGGACAGCTTCTTCCAGGGCTCTGTCACTGATGGTGAATACATTTTCTTTGTGGATGTATGGAACTTTCTGTGTTCCAGTTTCTCCACACCACTCCTTGTCCTATTGCTACCCATCAACCAAAAGAGCCTTGCCACATGGACTTGAATAGCACACTTGGGATATTTATAAACCTTGATGAGATCATCTCTCAGCCTTCTCTTCTCCAGACTGAACAGTCCCAGGTCTTTCCGCTCTTCCATGTACAGGAGATGCCCCAGACCCTGACCTTCATGGCTCCCTGCTGGTCTCCTGGAAGATCCCTATTCTTTTTGAACTGAGAAGGCCAGAACTGGGCACAGTATTACTTATGTGACCTCACCAGGGCAGAGTAAAGAGGGAGGATCACCTACTTCAGCCTGTTTGCCACACTGTTCTTGATGCACCCTAATATACCGCTGGTCTTTGTGCCCACAAGGGCGCACTGCCTGCTCATGGCCAACTTGCTATGCGCCAGGACACCCAAGTCCTTCTCCTCAGAGCTCTTTTCCAGCAGGTCATCCTCTAACCTGAACTGATGCATACAGTTATTAACTTCTCAGAGTAATGAGGAAAGACCATCTATCTGCATGTTACAGCTCTTTTTTTTTTTCCAATGAATGATGTCCTCTTGGGTCACATGAATTTGCAAAACAAACCTCTTCTTATCAAGTATCTCAGTGTTGTGCTGAAGCACACTTTGTACTGACAAGTATGCTATATTTTCTAAATAGCCCATTCAAAAACGTTGTGCTTGTTCATGGATGTTAACACAGAACACAAAGTATGAAACCTTTTTCTCTCTAGCAGGAGTATAGGGAGAGCAGGCAGCTGGCTAATGGCACGACCATGGGAGAGCGGAGAGCGTTTGCTTTGCTAACTCGTTTCTAAAGGGTGCATTTACATATCTATGGGAGGTACTTTCTTGCTGAGAGATGGATCCCAGATGTAAGATATCGACCAGGAAAGGAAAACAAGTTACAAGGAATGTAGCACTTGGATTATCGTACACTGCAAGAACGAGGAGGAAAATTACATTGAGAAAGGACTACAGTGACTAATATTGACAATCTCTGCTGGAAATATCACTTCTGCCAAAAAGAGGAAGAAATCAAAACTATATAACATCCAATGCGTTACAGAAAACGATGCCGAGAGGTGCCATTTACATTCTCATCATCATGAACATGTTGAAGAACAAAAAGTACACGAACAGAACGAGTGCAGGAAGGCGAATTCAGGCAGTCTGGTATGTCTGTAAAAGAAACTCGCGGTGCCAGCGCTTCTACGGTTACTTTGT
Organism: Coturnix japonica; assembly: GCF_054131305.1. NCBI lineage: Eukaryota > Metazoa > Chordata > Aves > Galliformes > Phasianidae > Coturnix > Coturnix japonica. The sequence goes on along the minus strand of NC_140680.1, from coordinate 13,801,059 downwards.
GGAGCCGTGCGTGCAGTGCCGGGTGGCGGCTGCGGGCGCCGCTGTTCACCACGGAGCAGAGGAAGGAGCGGAGCGCTGCAGGCAGCCCCGCCCGCTGCGGCCCGGCTCGCTCTCTCGATCGTTGTGTCGGGTTCCGGGCGGGCTCCGAGCGGCCCCGCGGTGCGGAGCGGTGCTGCAGAGAGGGGGAGAGACCGGACGGCACCGGCCGCGAAAACGGAGACGGAGAAGAAGGCGAGAGAAAAGTGGAGGAAGAAGTCGGAGGCGGAGCCGCGCAGAGGCTGAAAGTGTGAGGTGGCTGCGGGGCCGTGCGGGAGATGTGCGCGGCCAGAGAAGGGCGCTGGGGCCGGAGGCAGCGGGCGCTGCTGTGCTGCGTGTTGGTGGCGGCGTGGGAGGCGGCGTGGGGGCAGCTGCGCTACTCGGTGCCCGAGGAGCTGCCCAAGGGCTCGTTCGTGGGCGACGTGGCCAAGGACCTGGCGCTGGAGCTGGCGGCGCTCGGCAACCGCGGCGCCCGAGTGGTGTCCCAAGGCAGGACGCAGTATTTCGCTCTGCATGCGAACAGCGGCCACCTGGTGACGGCCGAGAGGATAGACAGGGAGCAGCTGTGCCGGCTGCAGGAGAAATGCGTGCTGCGCTGTGAGCTGATCGTGGAGGGCGAGATGAAAGTTTATGCCATAACAGTTGAGATTGTGGATATAAATGATAATCCTCCCACATTCACGAAGGTGGAATTGGAGGAAAAAATCAGTGAGATGACAGCAACGGGGACTCGATTTCCCTTACCTAAAGCTCATGATCCGGACATCGGTGCCAATTCCCTGCAGAGCTACTCTCTGAGCGGCGACGAGCACTTCTCGCTGTCCGTGCAGACAGGAGCCGACGGCGAGAAGCGTCCCGAGCTGGTGCTGGCCAAGGCGCTGGACCGGGAGGAGGCGGCGTTTCACGAGCTGCTGCTGAGGGCGAGCGACGGCGGCGACCCGGCTCGGACGGGCACGGCGCGAATCCGCGTGGCTGTGCTGGACGCCAACGACAACGCGCCCGCGTTCAGCCAGGCGGTGTACACGGTGCGAGTGCCCGAGGACGTGCCCGTGGGCTCCACGCTGCTCAGCGTCACCGCCACCGACCCCGATGACGGAACCAACGGAGAGGTACAGTATTCATTTCCAGAGATTTCGAATACTGCCTCGAACATATTCCTTCTTGAGACGAAAACAGGAGCGATCAGATTGGTGAAGAACCTAGACTTCGAGGAAGCAGACTTCTATGAACTCGGAATTCAGGCTCGCGATGGCGGTGGCATTTCGGACACGGCGAAAGTGTCGATCTCGGTGACGGACGTGAACGACAACGCGCCCGAGATTTCGGTGCGGTCGGCGCTGAGCGAGATCTCGGAGGACGCGTTGCCGGGGACGGTGGTGGCCCTGCTGCACGTGCAGGACCGCGACTCGGGCGCCAACGGGGAGGTGCGGTGCAGCCTGGGCGAGGGCGTCCCGTTCCGTCTGGAGCGGGCGCTGGACGACTACTACAGCGTGGTGACGGCGCGGGAGCTGGACCGCGAGCGGGCGTCGGAGTACAACGTGACGGTGCGGGCGGCGGACGGCGGGTCGCCGGCGCTGCGGAGCGGCGCGGTGCTGGCGCTGCGGGTGCTGGACGTGAACGACAACGCGCCGGTGTTCGCGGAGGCGCGCTACAGCGCCCGGCTGGCCGAGAACAACGCGGAGGGCGCGCTGGTGCTGACGGTGCGCGCGTGGGACGCGGACTGGGGGCAGAACGCGCGCGTGCGCTACCGGCTGCGGGAGGGGCGGCTGCGGGGCGCGCCGCTCTCGTCCTACGTGTCGGTGCAGGCGGAGACGGGCGCGCTGTACGCGCTGCGCTCGTTCGACTACGAGGAGGTGCGCGAGGTGGAGCTGTGGGTGCGGGCGGAGGACGGCGGCGCGCCGCCGCTCAGCAGCAACGTGTCGGTGCGGCTGCTGATCGCGGACGAGAACGACAACGCGCCGCAGGTGCTGTACCCGCCCCCTCCGGCGGCGCCGCCCGCTTCGGGCTCCGGGTCGGGCTCCGGGTCGGGCTCGTGGGGCTGGTCGGGCGTGGAGCTGGCGCCGCGCTCGGCGGAGCCCGGCGCGCTGGTGGCCAAGGTGGTGGCGGTGGACGCGGACGCGGGGCAGAACGCGTGGCTGTCGTACGAGCTGGCCAAGGCGACGGAGCCGGGGCTGTTCCGCGTGGGGCTGCACAGCGGCGAGGTGCGCACGGCTCGCTCGCCGCTGGCCCGCGACGCGGCGCGGCACAGCCTGGTGGTGGTGGTGAAGGACCGCGGGCGGCCGGCGCTGTCGGCCACGGCCACGCTGACGGTGGTGCTGGCCGAGAGCGTGGCCGAGCTGCTGTCGGAGCTGGGCAGCGCGGCGGCGCCGGCCGAGCCCGCGGGCAGCCTGACGCGCTGGCTGGTGCTGGCCGTGGCGGCCGTGTCCTGCCTCTTCCTCGCCTTCCTGCTGCTGCTGCTGGCGCTGCGCCTGCGCCGCTGGCGCCTGGCACGGCTGCCCCCGCCTCCTTCGGCCGCCGGCGTGTTGCGCGGCGTCCCGGCCTCGCACTTCGTGGGCATCGACGGCGTCCGCGCCTTCCTGCGCTCCTACTCGCACGACGTGTCGCTCACGGCCGACTCGCGCAAGAGCCAGCTGCGCTGCAAGGCCGGCAGCTGCTGCGACACGCTCCCGGCCCGGCCGTCGCCCAACGAGGCCGCTCCGCTGCGCGGCGAAGACGCAGCCGCCCACCGCGACTCCGAGCCCGACGCCCTCACGGTGAGTGATGCGACCGCGGCGGATCCCGAGTCTTTCCCTCCCCACTCGATTCTCGCTGGGTGCGTTGCCTCTTTACTGGGTTTCCCTTTTCCTCTCTTCTTTCATTAGCTCAGATTTTCCCTGTTTCTGAGAGTTGTTTCTCTCTCTACCGAGTAGTATTTCAAATGGGGTGGCACTCGAATGTGTATTGTGATATTCTTACTGCAAATCCTTAAACTGTTTTAAGTTTTCTACTGCCTCCCAGCTCATTTCACGCAGTTCTTTTCTATCAATTTCAGCAGCAAATGACCCAACTCACCTATTGGATGAGAAAACTGGGAGTTGTGTCTTGATTTGGTTCAATAGATGGAACACTTTCCTTCTGTTAGTCTTTGGTTTTCTACTTGTCAGTTTTTCAATGTGTGCATTTTGCTTTACACTATCCTGTGGTTGTGTTATTGATGCAGTGGTTGTTGGTTCAAGCATTTTTCCTTTCTCATTTGTGGTAACAGGAGGATTTCATTTACACTTGCTTTGAGTTTATGGCATCTCTGTAGATGTGGAATGCTTGATGTGTGTGTTGAGATTCGAGATGGGTCTTGAAATTATGGGAGTGACTGCATGGATGAAACTGTTAAATTGTTACCAGGTTCTCTGCATGTGTTGAGGAAGCGACTTTGTACCCATGTATGGTAAGTCTTCGTTTAGCTGGCTGAGGATAGGGCTGAGCAGCTGCTCTTTTGTCCCTGTTTTCTATCAACCAATATTCAAGACAATCCTAAAAGTTATAATTGAGATTTATCCAGTGATGATGTGTGTGGTGGGATCCTACTGGAAAGGTGCGTCTATGAAGGCTGACATCTCAAAGGTGGAGCAAACTTTGCTAGGATTTAAGTGCCGTCACAGTAACACCACTGTGTGTTCAGCATTTGAATTTCATGTTGCACAACATTCGATGAGGCAGAAGAATGACATTTGAAGAGCAAATGTGATGTCCTTCTCTTCTGTATTTTCCATGCTATTTCCTTTTTTGTTGTTAAGCTCTCCATGATGATATGTTGAGGGAAGAAATGTCCCTGTATCCACCCTTGTCATGGTCTTTGCACCTGTAATAGAGAACCAGGCTGGGCAACTGGTCCTTTGAAGCTGTTTGGTATTAACAAATATTGAAGGTAGTCATAAGAGTATTATTTGGGATTAACTTGGGGATGCTGGATGTGAAGAGCTTGTGGAGGAAAAAGGATTGTTTGAACTTTGACCTGGCAGAAATGGAGCAGACTTTGCTAGAAGGTAACTGGTATGATAAGAGCCGCTTTGTGAGTTCATCACTTAAACTTCCTGTGGAACAGTATTTGCTGAGTTAGGAAATTGAGATCCGGATAGAGGCCAGCAGGTCTTTAAGTTCTCTGATTTTCTCAGTGTTGCCTTTTATTTCTGTGTGAAGGCCTAAACTGCACTACAGTGTGGAAGGGAATTCTTATTAGTCCGGAAGACCTCTTATTTGCTGTCAGAGTGTGGAAACTGTTTCCATGGATGACTTGAATATTCACAGCAGTCAGGACAAATAGTTGCATATAGCTAAGTTCCCATAAAATCATGTTCTTGCCAACAACAGACATATTACTTGAAGCTGAATATGTGCATGGTGCAAGTAAAGGCTGTGAATGTAGAGCAAGGATGGTGACTGTCTCATATCTATGCGGAAAGCAAGTGGGTCAGCAGCAATATTCTTTGGGTAATGATTTGATTTCATAGCTGTTGCCAATGCCTGCTGTACTCATGCACCTTTTTATCCTGGTTTCAGTGTCTTGCATGCTAATGGTAATCCTGTGGTGATAATCTTTCTTTTGCTGTTGATATAGAGTGATAGAGTGCATACCCATAATGACTTCTAATGCTCAGATGAAGCTTCCTTATTCCGTTTTTCTTGAGGTGAAATCCTCTACTGTGTAGTCCAGAAGACTACATAGCAGCTCATAGTGCAGTGCTGGAAAGCAGAGGAAAAATGAATAGTTGAATGATTGCAATCAAAGTCGGTGGAGTTCATGGTGGAGATGCTGCTTCTGCAAATGTGAGATAATACTCAGAATTCCTTAGAGATAGAATTAAAATTAAGGATTCCTGCTATGTGTTAGAAACATCAGATCCAAGAAGTGATTTCAATCTCCATGACTATGATGACCTTGAAGGAAGAAATGATTGTCTTATCCCCTCCAAGAAGAAATTAACTTATGAAAAGCAAATGAAGATGCAGCTTGATCTGTCAGTGACTTCCAAGTGCTCTGGGAGGTGACTTCTTAAAGCAGAGTTGTGTTAATGCAACTGTACACTGCATCAGTACCTCTCAGATGGGAGAGCTGGAAGTTTGTTTCTTTACTCATACATGCAGAAATGCCATGTGGAGCCAAGAGAACAGATTGCAGGAAAATATTTGGATAACACAGCCATGCTTTTCTACACATTGTTCAGTGGAGTGGCAACAGAAGATCATCAGGCATTGAATAGGCCCATCATCTCAGATATACCTGTGGCATGCTGGCTACTCGGAAACATGTGAGGAGCTGACATGGAGAGCTGGTGGCCAATCCCACAATGTTTGGCTGGGCTGAGGGGATCTGATGGGAAGAATCGTTTGGTTTGAGAACTCTGTTTTCTGTTATACTTGGGTATGTGCCCAGCACATGAAATCCCTTTCCTGCACGAAACTGAAAAAGAGTGTTGGCTTTCTAAAGGCAGTTGAAATGGAAACAACAGAGATCATAAATGTATGCGGCACTCAGATTATTAAAGACATGTGAAAAACTTCGGAATATTATATTCACGAAGGACTGCAAGAAGAATCAGGACATGTTCTGGGAGAGAGAGCTTCTGCAGAAACAGGTTAATACTCAGAAGTGTTAAGAGATGGAATAAACCACAAGGATTGTCCTTCTTCTGAATGAAGAGAAACTCTACCGTCTGTATGGAATGAGGTCCCTGAAAAAAATACTGTGACGTCTCAATCGACTAAAGAACCAAAAGATGAAAAGAAATGCCAGAAATATTACGAAGATGTCGAGAGAGCGCAGAGCCCGGTGGTTGTGCGGTCCCGGCGGTTCCCCCGGCAGAGGCAGCGGCTGCGCTCGGTGGAGCCGTGCGTGCAGTGCCGGGCGGCGGCTGCGGGCGCCGCTGTTCACCACGGAGGAGAAGAAAAGCGGAGCGCTGCAGGCAGCCCCGCCCGCTGCGACCCGGCTCGCTCTCTCCATCGCTGTGTCGGATTCCGTAAGGGCTGAGAGCGGCCCCGCGGTGCGGAGCGGTGCTGCAGGGAGGCAGAGGGACCGGACGGCACCGGCCGCGTAAACGGAGCCGGAGAAGAAGGCGAGAGAGAATCCGAACAAGAAGTCGGAGGCGGAGCGGCGCGGAAGCGGCGAGTGTGAGGTGGCTGCGGGGCCGTGCGGGAGATGTGCGCGGCCAGAGAAGGGCGCTGGGGCCGGAGGCAGCGGGCGCTGCTGTGCTGCGTGTTGGTGGCGGCGTGGGAGGCGGCGTGGGGGCAGCTGCGCTACTCGGTGCCCGAGGAGCTGCCCAAGGGCTCGTTCGTGGGCGACGTGGCCAAGGACCTGGCGCTGGAGCTGGCGGCGCTCGGCAACCGCGGCGCCCGAGTGGTGTCCCAAGGCAGGACGCAGTATTTCGCTCTGCATGCGAACAGCGGCCACCTGGTGACGGCCGAGAGGATAGACAGGGAGCAGCTGTGCGAGAGCGAATCAGAATGCGTGCTGCGTTGTGAGCTGATCGTGGAGGGCGAGATGAAGGTTTATGCAATCGAAGTAGAAATCACGGATATCAATGACAACACGCCCAGCTTCCAAACGGCAGAATTAGAACTCAGAATGAACGAGATGACAGCACCTGGAACGCGGTTCTCTCTGAGAAGAGCAAACGATCCAGATCTGGGAGGGAATTCCCTGCAGAGCTACTCTCTGAGCGGCGACGAGCACTTCTCGCTGTCCGTGCAGACAGGAGCCGACGGCGAGAAGCGTCCCGAGCTGGTGCTGGCCAAGGCGCTGGACCGGGAGGAGGCGGCGTTTCACGAGCTGCTGCTGAGGGCGAGCGACGGCGGCGACCCGGCTCGGACGGGCACGGCGCGAATCCGCGTGGCTGTGCTGGACGCCAACGACAACGCGCCCGCGTTCAGCCAGGCGGTGTACACGGTGCGAGTGCCCGAGGACGTGCCCGTGGGCTCCACGCTGCTCAGCGTCACCGCCACCGACCCCGACGACGGAACCAACGGAGACGTAAAGTATTCGTTTGAAGAAATATCAAAGAAGGCTTCCAACGCATTCCAATTAGAAAAAGATACGGGAGCGATCAGGCTAATAAGAAACCTGGATTTCGAGGAAGCCGACTTCTACGAATTTCTCGTTCAGGCACAGGATGGAGGTGCTCTTTCCGATTCGGCGAAGGTGTCGATCTCTGTGACGGACGTGAACGACAACGCGCCCGAGATTTCGGTGCGGTCGGCGCTGAGCGAGATCTCGGAGGACGCGTTGCCGGGGACGGTGGTGGCCCTGCTGCACGTGCAGGACCGCGACTCGGGCGCCAACGGGGAGGTGCGGTGCAGCCTGGGCGAGGGCGTCCCGTTCCGTCTGGAGCGGGCGCTGGACGACTACTACAGCGTGGTGACGGCGCGGGAGCTGGACCGCGAGCGGGCGTCGGAGTACAACGTGACGGTGCGGGCGGCGGACGGCGGGTCGCCGGCGCTGCGGAGCGGCGCGGTGCTGGCGCTGCGGGTGCTGGACGTGAACGACAACGCGCCGGTGTTCGCGGAGGCGCGCTACAGCGCCCGGCTGGCCGAGAACAACGCGGAGGGCGCGCTGGTGCTGACGGTGCGCGCGTGGGACGCGGACTGGGGGCAGAACGCGCGCGTGCGCTACCGGCTGCGGGAGGGGCGGCTGCGGGGCGCGCCGCTCTCGTCCTACGTGTCGGTGCAGGCGGAGACGGGCGCGCTGTACGCGCTGCGCTCGTTCGACTACGAGGAGGTGCGCGAGGTGGAGCTGTGGGTGCGGGCGGAGGACGGCGGCGCGCCGCCGCTCAGCAGCAACGTGTCGGTGCGGCTGCTGATCGCGGACGAGAACGACAACGCGCCGCAGGTGCTGTACCCGCCCCCGCCGGCGGCGCCGCCCGCTTCGGGCTCCGGGTCGGGCTCCGGGTCGGGCTCGTGGGGCTGGTCGGGCGTGGAGCTGGCGCCGCGCTCGGCGGAGCCCGGCGCGCTGGTGGCCAAGGTGGTGGCGGTGGACGCGGACGCGGGGCAGAACGCGTGGCTGTCGTACGAGCTGGCCAAGGCGACGGAGCCGGGGCTGTTCCGCGTGGGGCTGCACAGCGGCGAGGTGCGCACGGCTCGCTCGCCGCTGGCCCGCGACGCGGCGCGGCACAGCCTGGTGGTGGTGGTGAAGGACCGCGGGCGGCCGGCGCTGTCGGCCACGGCCACGCTGACGGTGGTGCTGGCCGAGAGCGTGGCCGAGCTGCTGTCGGAGCTGGGCAGCGCGGCGGCGCCGGCCGAGCCCGCGGGCAGCCTGACGCGCTGGCTGGTGCTGGCCGTGGCGGCCGTGTCCTGCCTCTTCCTCGCCTTCCTGCTGCTGCTGCTGGCGCTGCGCCTGCGCCGCTGGCGCCTGGCACGGCTGCCCCCGCCTCCTTCGGCCGCCGGCGTGTTGCGCGGCGTCCCGGCCTCGCACTTCGTGGGCATCGACGGCGTCCGCGCCTTCCTGCGCTCCTACTCGCACGACGTGTCGCTCACGGCCGACTCGCGCAAGAGCCAGCTGCGCTGCAAGGCCGGCAGCTGCTGCGACACGCTCCCGGCCCGGCCGGCGCCCAACGAGGCCGCTCCGCTGCGCGGGGAAGACGCAGCCGCCCACCGCGACTCCGAGCCCGACGCCCTCACGGTGAGTGATGCGACCGCGGCATTGCTCGAGTCTCTCCCTCCCCACTCGATTCTTTGGGTTCGTTGCCTCTTTACCCGGATTCCCCTTTCCTCTCTTCTGTCTTTAGCTCAGATTTTCCCTGTTTCCCGCGTCTCTTCCTCTCCTTTTGCCTCTACTTTGGAATTTGACATTCCCCAATGTCTTTTCTATTCTCTCCCTGCTCCACGCTTCCATTGGTAGCGAGGGTGTTGATGTTTTATGTCTTCTCATATTTCTTTATTCATCTCTCTTTGGTCCTGACGTGCCTAGTTTACGCTGAGTTTTGATCCTTACTGCTCTGATGTGCCTAGGAGTTGTTTTGTGTTCTGCTTTTAGAGGATCTTTTAGTTATTTGGAATTCTATATGCTGACGGTGTTTTCGGTCAATGTGTCTTATGAGTGGAATGAGCAAATCCTCATTTGGCAATATCTCTTTGTCTGTTATTGAAATCAAATGGGGTGGCACTCGAAGGTTCTATTGCAGCTGTAGTCGTACTGTAGGATCCAAACTTGAAGCTTTTGCTATCCAGGCTTCCTACGGAAACAAGATTGACATCTGGTTGTTAATCTGTTGGAGAGGGTTTTGTTGTAGTAGACAAGTGTGAATACTGAGTTTATCAGTTGATACATTGCCTTTTCTCTTTGTTCTTGTTCACATTACTCTGCATATCCTTTGCCCTTTATCTCTCACTCCTTATCCTTCTCAGCTCCCGCACATTGATGCAAGTGTTTTGACTCACTCTTTGGATGAGAATAATGAATAATATTATTGTCCTTTCACGTTATTAATTCCTTGTTGTGGGCCTATCTTCTGGTTATCTGGTTGTCTGTGTGAGTGTGACATCTGATTGACAGGATGCTGTACTTATAGAATCAATACAGTGGATGTTGATAGAAGCCACCTTTCCTTTCCCATTTGAGGTAACAGTAGGGTTTTTGTTAGCAGCATTACTGTCAGAGTTATCAGCTTTCTTATTTCCCACCGATCACCCACTTGAAAGAATGACATCTGTGTAGAGTCAGGGCAGATATGAAAGAGTTCAGCTTGCTTTTATAGTACCTATACACATAATAGGTGCTCTTGTTCTTTCTGGTCCTACCTTGTTTGGGATTTTTAGTTAATGGATGTATTTGTTTGCTGCTTGTCTGTTTTTCCATTGTTTCGTTCACAGAGGTCTGTTTGTGCCACATGAAACTGATCATAGAATGGTAGAATCATAGAATGGTTTGGGTCAGAAGGGACCTTTAAAATCTGTTGCATGATTTCCTTGTGCTTCCAATAGTGAGCTTGCTTTGACAGACACTTGAACGTTTCCTCTTTCCATGTTCAGATATCTTCCTCATTGGGCTCATGCTTGATGGGTGTGATTGTCTTGAAATGGAGCATTACTTATCCAGGTATAATTCCTGCTTCCCATCTAAATGCTCCACGGTCTTTCTGTTTGATGATCTGTTGAGGGAAGACCATACTGTAGATGGGAAACGGCTGGAAAAATGAATGGGTAACTGATGCTTTGATGCTGTTTGCTACCAACAAATATTAAAGGCGATGGTAAAAAGTGTATTTGACAATGACTGGGGGATGCTACAGATGAAGAGCTTGTGCAGGAAGGAACAATGTTTGAATGCCAAACTTTAAAGTGTGGAGAAGTCTTCACTAGTGCACAAGTGCAATGACAGCACTCCTCTTATGGGTTCATCACCTGAATTTCATGTTGAGTAATATTTGGTGTGGTGGAAGAGTGATGTCTGATGAGGGATAGCTATGTTCTTCCCTTCTGTACTTTTCACTACTTTGCCTTGCTTGTTGTCAAGATCAAACCAGGCCTGGGGGGCGGGAGGACTTGAATATACTTAAGTTTCCTTGAAGTGTCACTGAATGAAATGCTCTCAGCAGTGGCTGACATATGGGTAAAATTTGGATGTGTTTGATGAAGCACCTAAAGGCTGTGAGTGCATAATAAGGGTGGTGAGTGGCTGGATTTGAATGTCGAAGGCAGCTGGGTTGGCAGTGCTATTGTGAGGACACTGGTTTGATCACACTTGGTGCCAAGGCCTGCAGCATCGTTGCATTTTTAGTCTTGATGCTGATAATATCTTTGATTGTGGGATATGGAGATGAAAACCCTATTTAGACAATATGTAGATGTCATGTTAAGGTGCCTTTGGTTAAACAGTGGTATGATTTTGGAACTTGACACCCTGCACTGTGAGTGAGAAGTTCCATTTGCCAAGTGGGAAGGAGATAGGAATGGTTTTCTGTAGAATGTCAATACAAACAGAACAACATGAAGTTACAACATCAGGAGTGTCTTCAATAGGCAGGGTAAGAGAGAAATAATCGGTTTGGGATCTTGTCTTCCTGCGGTAGCCAGGGATGTAGACGAGGTTCAATTATCCAAGAAGGATGGATCCCAGAAAGCACCAACATGATTTACATCATCATTGAAACAGAAAAGACCAAGATATTCCAGTATGTAGAATTTTGAAAACTGTACAGAGAATACATAGGAAAAAAGTACTTCAGGAAAGACGGCAGGACTAATCCCTGCTATGGTGGTGGTGGTGGGGTCCTTTGTAATAATGTGATAAGACTCATGAGAAAGACACAAAGAAGAACTGCAAGAGGACAACACATCCAACATACCAGTAAAACGGCCAGAGGAGCCCAGTGCTATCTCTCTCAGATCGTGAACCAAGTGAAGAACAGAAAGGAATATGTGATGACCTGCAAGAAGAGAATGAATGCAGGAGTCGAAATGCTGACAACACCACCTAATTGCAGAGTGCAGCCGTTATGCGGTCCCAGCGTTAACATCGGCAGAGGCAGCGGCGGCGCTCGGTGGAGCCGTGCGTGCAGTGCCGGGCGGCGGCTGCGGGCGCCGCTGTTCACCACGGAGGAGAAGAAAAGCGGAGCGCTGCAGGCAGCCCCGCCCGCTGCGGCCCGGCTCGCTCTCTCGATCTCTGTGTCGGCGTCCGAGCGGGCTGCGAACGGCCCCGCGGTGCGGAGCGGTGCTGCAGAGAGGGGGAGAGACCGGACGGCACCGGCCGCGGAAACGGAGCCGGAGAAGAAGACGACAGAGAATCCGAACAAGAAGTCGGAGGCGGAAGCGGCGCTGAAGCGGCGAGTGTGAGGTGGCTGCGGGGCCGTGCGGGAGATGTGCGCGGCCAGAGAAGGGCGCTGGGGCCGGAGGCAGCGGGCGCTGCTGTGCTGCGTGTTGGTGGCGGCGTGGGAGGCGGCGTGGGGGCAGCTGCGCTACTCGGTGCCCGAGGAGCTGCCCAAGGGCTCGTTCGTGGGCGACGTGGCCAAGGACCTGGCGCTGGAGCTGGCGGCGCTCGGCAACCGCGGCGCCCGAGTGGTGTCCCAAGGCAGGACGCAGTATTTCGCTCTGCATGCGAACAGCGGCCACTTGGTGACGGCCGAGAGGATAGACAGGGAGCAGCTGTGCCGGCTGCAGGAGAAATGCGTGCTGCGCTGTGAGCTGATCGTGGAAGGCGAGATGAAGGTTTATGCGATCGAAGTGGAAATCACGGACATTAACGATAACACCCCCAATTTTCGGGAGGAAGAAATGAAACTGAGGATGACTGAGATGACAGTCCTAGGATCGAAGTTTCCATTACCGGTTGCACAGGACCGTGACGTGGGCACGAATTCCCTACAGAGCTACTCTCTGAGCGGCGACGAGCACTTCTCGCTGTCCGTGCAGGCAGGAGCCGACGGCGAGAAGCGTCCCGAGCTGGTGCTGGCCAAGGCGCTGGACCGGGAGGAGGCGGCGTTTCACGAGCTGCTGCTGAGGGCGAGCGACGGCGGCGACCCGGCTCGGACGGGCACGGCGCGAATCCGCGTGGCTGTGCTGGACGCCAACGACAACGCGCCCGCGTTCAGCCAGGCGGTGTACACGGTGCGAGTGCCCGAGGACGTGCCCGTGGGATCCACGTTACTCAGCGTCACCGCCACCGACCCTGACGACGGAACCAACGGAGACGTGAAATACTCGCTGAATAAAATTACTGACAAAGCTTCCGAGGTATTCCATCTTGATCCTAACACGGGAGCGATCATATTGGTGAAGAGCTTGGACTTCGAGGAAGGACAGTCTTACGAACTAGAATTGCATGCACGGGACGGAGGAGATTTATTCGACACGGCGACGGTGTCGATCTCTGTGACAGACGTGAACGACAACGCGCCCGAGATTTCGGTGCGGTCGGCGCTGAGCGAGATCTCGGAGGACGCGTTGCCGGGGACGGTGGTGGCCCTGCTGCACGTGCAGGACCGCGACTCGGGCGCCAACGGGGAGGTGCGGTGCAGCCTGGGCGAGGGCGTCCCGTTCCGTCTGGAGCGGGCGCTGGACGACTACTACAGCGTGGTGACGGCGCGGGAGCTGGACCGCGAGCGGGCGTCGGAGTACAACGTGACGGTGCGGGCGGCGGACGGCGGGTCGCCGGCGCTGCGGAGCGGCGCGGTGCTGGCGCTGCGGGTGCTGGACGTGAACGACAACGCGCCGGTGTTCGCGGAGGCGCGCTACAGCGCCCGGCTGGCCGAGAACAACGCGGAGGGCGCGCTGGTGCTGACGGTGCGCGCGTGGGACGCGGACTGGGGGCAGAACGCGCGCGTGCGCTACCGGCTGCGGGAGGGGCGGCTGCGGGGCGCGCCGCTCTCGTCCTACGTGTCGGTGCAGGCGGAGACGGGCGCGCTGTACGCGCTGCGCTCGTTCGACTACGAGGAGGTGCGCGAGGTGGAGCTGTGGGTGCGGGCGGAGGACGGCGGCGCGCCGCCGCTCAGCAGCAACGTGTCGGTGCGGCTGCTGATCGCGGACGAGAACGACAACGCGCCGCAGGTGCTGTACCCGCCCCCTCCGTCGGCGCCGCCCGCTTCGGGCTCCGGGTCGGGCTCCGGGTCGGGCTCGTGGGGCTGGTCGGGCGTGGAGCTGGCGCCGCGCTCGGCGGAGCCCGGCGCGCTGGTGGCCAAGGTGGTGGCGGTGGACGCGGACGCGGGGCAGAACGCGTGGCTGTCGTACGAGCTGGCCAAGGCGACGGAGCCGGGGCTGTTCCGCGTGGGGCTGCACAGCGGCGAGGTGCGCACGGCTCGCTCGCCGCTGGCCCGCGACGCGGCGCGGCACAGCCTGGTGGTGGTGGTGAAGGACCGCGGGCGGCCGGCGCTGTCGGCCACGGCCACGCTGACGGTGGTGCTGGCCGAGAGCGTGGCCGAGCTGCTGTCGGAGCTGGGCAGCGCGGCGGCGCCGGCCGAGCCCGCGGGCAGCCTGACGCGCTGGCTGGTGCTGGCCGTGGCGGCCGTGTCCTGCCTCTTCCTCGCCTTCCTGCTGCTGCTGCTGGCGCTGCGCCTGCGCCGCTGGCGCCTGGCACGGCTGCCCCCGCCTCCTTCGGCCGCCGGCGTGTTGCGCGGCGTCCCGGCCTCGCACTTCGTGGGCATCGACGGCGTCCGCGCCTTCCTGCGCTCCTACTCGCACGACGTGTCGCTCACGGCCGACTCGCGCAAGAGCCAGCTGCGCTGCAAGGCCGGCAGCTGCTGCGACACGCTCCCGGCCCGGCCGGCGCCCAACGAGGCCGCTCCGCTGCGCGGGGAAGACGCAGCCGCCCACCGCGACTCCGAGCCCGACGCCCTCACGGTGAGTGATGCGACCGCGGCGTCCTTCATTATCCTCCCTCCCCGCTCTGGTAAATTCAACATGTTTGCCTCTTTTCTCCTCAAATTCTATAGATAGATCTCATTGTAGGTAACCAACCTATTCAATTCTGCTGTGTCATTGATAAATGTACAACTGGGGAGCCGTCTCCATACATGCCAAGAATGTTTTCTGCTGTCAGTAGGACCAATTTTACGTTCTTATGTTTTTGTAAGGTGTCACTGAATGAAATGTTGTTGTACATGATCAAGACAGTGCCTATTGCTATTATGGTTGATTGTGTTGGTGAAGTCTGTATGTCGAGAAAAGTGTGTGAGAGACTGGACTTAATGCTAGGAAATAGGTGGTTAGGATGGTTTTGAGAAGGGTATGGTTTGATGTCATAGCTGGCACTACGTCTGTGATGTTTGACCCGCAATCCTAGTTTACTTGTCACGAGAGGCTTCATAGTCCCCTGGAAAGGAAGATTTCACAGGATTTGTATGTGGAACTCTAATTTTCTGCTAGAATGGCACATAATGGCAGTGTGAAAGCTCTTGTATCCGTCTCTAGTTTACCGTAGGCCTGTATGTGATATAGACTTCCTCCAGCTCATTCTTTATTTTTCTCTGCTCTCTCCCACAACAGCAGGTGATCCATCTCACTTGTTGGTTGTTACTTGCAGTTGTTCATTAGGTTTCAGGTATCTCTGGTATTTGATTTTCATTGACATTCTGGTTGATTTATTAAGGCTTGTATTTTGTGTATTGCAGTCCTGTAGGTGTGACATTAACACAGTCGTTGTTGATCCTAGCATTCCTTCCTTTTTAAATTCAGTTACCAGTTAAAGAAATACAGAGTTGTCATTGCACATAGTTTGTTATCTGGAGCTGTTACTGCGCGTCTCACCGTTGGTTATCAAGTTGTTGACTTGTCAGTGTGATATTTGAGCAATAGGATGCAGTACTTACAGCATTGATACAGCACATTTTAATATAATCCACTGTTCATCAACTTTCATGTTTGGGGTAACAGCTGGATTTTATGAACACTGTTACTGCTGGTTTTCTGCCCTTTGTTTTCTGCTTTCCTAATGGTTGGGTAGGTAAAGGAATGACATCTGTGGAGAGACAGGGCAGATATGAAGGAGTTCAATTTGCTCTCGTTTTATCTGTACAGATGATTGGTGTCCGTGGTGGGTTTTTATCTTTTATATGTAGAAGTACATTATCCTATAATCTACAATGCATTCCTTCACTTCATTACATTTCTTGTTGGTGTTTCTTCCGAGACTTCTGTAGGTCTGATATCCCTCAAAACATGGAAGATTCCTCAGAACTGTTGGTCAGGGAGGTGAAACATCCATCCATATGTTGTATGTTCTCAGCTGTCAAGACTTTGATATGTTTATGTTTCCTTAAAACGTAACTGAATGAAACGCTCAGGCTGCATGTGATGTATCACGTAAGGTTGGGTGCTGACTGGGATTTTCTTGCTATGAAAATGAGAGCCTGCTGTAAAGCCTGTGAAATAGGTGGGTTATTGTGGTTTTGTCAGGGCAGTGTTTTGATGTTATAGCTCATACCAAGGCCTGTGCCATTTACAATATGACCTTGGCTTCCCTGTCCTTAAGAGTAATGTTAGAGCCCCATAAATAAAAGCTGTTTATGAGGCTGTGTATGCAGAACAGTATTTTTCTGGTTAGAATGGTAAAATTGCCTTGAGAGACTTCATTTTCCTACATGTACTTCAATGTAAACTTGTGATATAAATTTTCTTCTTAGCCGTCATTATCTATTCAGGCCTTTACTTCCCAGAAGGATTTGGATGACGTTTCTGATTTCTGGAGAGGGCTTTTACATTTGGCGGTGTAAGTGTTGTAATGTAGGAAATCCTTCCTTCCCTTGATGAGACTTCAATGAG
The DNA here is from genome assembly GCF_054131305.1 of Coturnix japonica. Taxonomy (NCBI): domain Eukaryota; kingdom Metazoa; phylum Chordata; class Aves; order Galliformes; family Phasianidae; genus Coturnix; species Coturnix japonica. Next base: position 13,784,805 of record NC_140680.1, on the reverse strand, counting down.
CAGAGGACTTACTGTAGTGTAACCGAACAGGCAGGTCATTCCTCTCACAGTGGGATGATGGAGAGAACTGGAAAGAAAATAGAACTCCTGGTCTGAGGTAACATTCTCTGTGTGTATATATATGCAAATATACAATGCAATGATGTGCCACTCTCAGGCCAGCTCCCAGCTAACAATACAGCTGCTCACTGACCAACATATAACCAGCAATTTGAGCTCTCCCATCCACCTATCAGTGCCCAGCCATCCCTCAGCATCATCCACCCACTGAACTACTCTGCACAGCTTTGTGATGTCATGCAGTGTGGAATAACCCCATGCCCAACACAGGCCAACTGTCCTGGCTCCACTCTTCCCCCTTCTGCAGAGCCAGCATAGCATAGCATAGCCTCCTCTACCATATGGTGCCCCTGCCCAGACCCACCCTGGGTGCTCTTCTGTCCCTCAATAATGACCAAAACATCAATGTGTGATAAACAGACTGAGCTGGAACCAAGACAAGACTGAAAGTAATTTGTGAGAATAAGGGGAAGAAGGGAATTAAAAGTCTAAGCAGAATTTCTTACGGTTTCCTCAGAAAAAGGACTATGCCAAGGAACTCAAACTACATTTCCTTTATTTCTCAGAGATTCCAAGACTGATCCTACTTTGGTTGCCTACTTATTCTTTGTGTTGTGAGCAAGACGAGGCATCTTCTTGATAGCACATGTACTTGATGGGTAGGGTGAGCTTGTCTTGGAACAGAACATAATGACCCTGTGTATTACTTATAAACTGAGATGGAGTATTTTACAAGTTGATAGTGATTGTACAAGGAGGTCAGTATTTAATCACAGACAGGAAAATTAGGCTGGATGATAGGAGGAAATATTAACTCGGAGTGCAGTGAGGCACTGGCACAGGTGCTGTTTTCTGTGTGAGATACATTCCAACAAAGACGTTCATGTAGTATATTAAGAATGAATGAAGAAATCTTCATGCATGTGAACATGGTGCTTGGGCAACTGGTAGGAGCTGGAATGAAGAGGAAAATGTCACTGAAGGATGGAATGAAGAATCTTTGCAGTTAATGGCAGAGATTGTGTGTCCATGAAAGAAAGAGAAGACTCACAAATACTCACCAGTGGGAATAGATAAGATTGTCTTTTCAAAGCGTGAGACACACAGAGGAGCCCTCTGCTATCTTTCGATGACGAAAACCATGAAGAAGAGGAGGAATCCGGTAGTCAGCAGCAAGAAGCGAATGACAGAAGAAGGTTAAATGCTGAGATATTTAAAAAGGATGAGAGAGAGCAGAGTGCGTTGTGCGGTCCCGGCGGTTCCCCCGGCAGAGGCAGCGGCGGCGCTCGGTGGAGCCGTGCGTGCAGTGCCGGGCGGCGGCTGCGGGCGCCGCTGTTCACCACGGAGGAGAAGAAAAGCGGAGCGCTGCAGGCAGCCCCGCCCGCTGCGGCCCGGCTCGCTCTCTCGATCTCTGTGTCGGCGTCCGTAAGGGCTGCGAACGGCCCCGCGGTGCGGAGCGGTGCTGCAGAGAGACGGAGAGACCGGACGGCACCGGCCGCGGAAACGGAGCCGGAGAAGAAGACGACAGAGAATCCGAACAAGAAGTCGGAGGCGGAAGCGGCGCTGAAGCGGCGAGTGTGAGGTGGCTGCGGGGCCGTGCGGGAGATGTGCGCGGCCAGAGAAGGGCGCTGGGGCCGGAGGCAGCGGGCGCTGCTGTGCTGCGTGTTGGTGGCGGCGTGGGAGGCGGCGTGGGGGCAGCTGCGCTACTCGGTGCCCGAGGAGCTGCCCAAGGGCTCGTTCGTGGGCGACGTGGCCAAGGACCTGGCGCTGGAGCTGGCGGCGCTCGGCGCCCGCAACACCCGCTTACTGGATAAAGGCAGGACGCAGTATTTCGCTCTGCATGCGAACAGCGGCCACCTGGTGACGGCCGAGAGGATAGACAGGGAGCAGCTGTGCCGGCTGCAGGAGAAATGCGTGCTGCGCTGTGAGCTGATCGTGGAGGGCGAGATGAAGGTTTATGCAATCGAAGTGGAAATCACGGACATTAACGACAACACGCCCAGCTTCCGAGAGACAGAAATGAATCTCAGAATGAGCGAGACGACAGTCGTGGGATCAAGGTTTCTTTTGTTTACGGCTCACGACCCGGATGTAGGTGCCAATTCCCTGCAGAGGTACGCACTGAGCGGCGACGAGCACTTCTCGCTGTCCGTACAGACAGGAGACGACGGCGAGACTAATCCCGAGCTGGTGCTGGCCAAAGCGCTGGACCGGGAGGAGGCGGCGTTTCACGAGCTGCTGCTGAGGGCGAGCGACGGCGGCGACCCGGCTCGGACGGGCACGGCGCGAATCCGCGTGGCTGTGCTGGACGCCAACGACAACGCGCCCGCGTTCAGCCAGGCGGTGTACACGGTGCGAGTGCCCGAGGACGTGCCCGTGGGATCCATGTTACTCAGCGTCACCGCCACCGACCCCGACGACGGAACCAACGGGGAAGTGAAATATACAATGAAGAAAGCCACAGACACTGCATCAGCGATTTTTCACCTTGAGCCTGATACGGGAGCGATCAGGTTAGTGAGGAACCTGGACTTCGAGGAAGGAGATTCATACGAGCTGCTTCTGCAAGCACAGGATGGCGGTGGCCTTTTTGACACTGCGAAGGTGTCGATCTCGGTGACAGACGTGAACGACAACGCACCTGAATTGATTATTTCCTCGGCGCTGAGCGAGATCTCGGAGGACGCGTTGCCGGGGACGGTGGTGGCCCTGCTGCACGTGCAGGACCGCGACTCGGGCGCCAACGGGGAGGTGCGGTGCAGCCTGGGCGAGGGCGTCCCGTTCCGTCTGGAGCGGGCGCTGGACGACTACTACAGCGTGGTGACGGCGCGGGAGCTGGACCGCGAGCGGGCGTCGGAGTACAACGTGACGGTGCGGGCGGCGGACGGCGGGTCGCCGGCGCTGCGGAGCGGCGCGGTGCTGGCGCTGCGGGTGCTGGACGTGAACGACAACGCGCCGGTGTTCGCGGAGGCGCGCTACAGCGCCCGGCTGGCCGAGAACAACGCGGAGGGCGCGCTGGTGCTGACGGTGCGCGCGTGGGACGCGGACTGGGGGCAGAACGCGCGCGTGCGCTACCGGCTGCGGGAGGGGCGGCTGCGGGGCGCGCCGCTCTCGTCCTACGTGTCGGTGCAGGCGGAGACGGGCGCGCTGTACGCGCTGCGCTCGTTCGACTACGAGGAGGTGCGCGAGGTGGAGCTGTGGGTGCGGGCGGAGGACGGCGGCGCGCCGCCGCTCAGCAGCAACGTGTCGGTGCGGCTGCTGATCGCGGACGAGAACGACAACGCGCCGCAGGTGCTGTACCCGCCCCCTCCGGCGGCGCCGCCCGCTTCGGGCTCCGGGTCGGGCTCCGGGTCGGGCTCGTGGGGCTGGTCGGGCGTGGAGCTGGCGCCGCGCTCGGCGGAGCCCGGCGCGCTGGTGGCCAAGGTGGTGGCGGTGGACGCGGACGCGGGGCAGAACGCGTGGCTGTCGTACGAGCTGGCCAAGGCGACGGAGCCGGGGCTGTTCCGCGTGGGGCTGCACAGCGGCGAGGTGCGCACGGCTCGCTCGCCGCTGGCCCGCGACGCGGCGCGGCACAGCCTGGTGGTGGTGGTGAAGGACCGCGGGCGGCCGGCGCTGTCGGCCACGGCCACGCTGACGGTGGTGCTGGCCGAGAGCGTGGCCGAGCTGCTGTCGGAGCTGGGCAGCGCGGCGGCGCCGGCCGAGCCCGCGGGCAGCCTGACGCGCTGGCTGGTGCTGGCCGTGGCGGCCGTGTCCTGCCTCTTCCTCGCCTTCCTGCTGCTGCTGCTGGCGCTGCGCCTGCGCCGCTGGCGCCTGGCACGGCTGCCCCCGCCTCCTTCGGCCGCCGGCGTGTTGCGCGGCGTCCCGGCCTCGCACTTCGTGGGCATCGACGGCGTCCGCGCCTTCCTGCGCTCCTACTCGCACGACGTGTCGCTCACGGCCGACTCGCGCAAGAGCCAGCTGCGCTGCAAGGCCGGCAGCTGCTGCGACACGCTCCCGGCCCGGCCGGCGCCCAACGAGGCCGCTCCGCTGCGCGGGGAAGACGCAGCCGCCCACCGCGACTCCGAGCCCGACGCCCTCACGGTGAGTGATGCGACCGCGGCGGATCCCATCTCCCTCCTTTCTCGCCTACTCGCAGCTTTGACTCTCTGTTAACTTGTTTCCATTTCCTCTCTTATGACCTCATTCGCTCATGTATTTGGTTTTCGGGCCCCTATTCACAGTGTTGTTGCGCTCTCTGCCCCACAGTGTTTCTATTGGGATGTGGATATATTCTTGTCGCTGTTATGTGGTTGTCCTCTCACTCTTTGATATATTGTTTCTAGCTGTCAGGATAAGGACTTGGTTGTGTTTAAGTTTCCTTCAGCATTTTCTGAATGACGTGCTCTTAGTAGAAGCTGTCAAATGGCTTCATGTTGAATGTATGCTTGGTGCAAGAATAAGTTATGAATGGAGAGCAAGGATGGTGAGTGGCTGCATTTGAATGTGAACAGAATGTTGGCCAGCAGTGATACTGTGTGGACTACAGTTTGATTTAATAGTTGGTGTCTAGTCCTGTAAGGAGTATGCACAATTTCATCCCAGTTTTGACATCTTGCGTGGTAATGGTAATCCTCTTATGACAAAAGTTCTCTCTGTGTGTAGAATGATAGTGCATATCTCTACTGGCTTGTACATCTTGAGTGAAACCTCTCATTTATCTAGTTGTGACATGGTAGTTTAGAGTTATTTCATAGCTATAATTCTATTTATAGGCCTTCTTCTAAGCATTGATGTGTTCCACTTTTCCCTTTTTCTGGACTGAGAATATGCATCTGGAAATGATAAGATTGTATTGCATAGACTCCTGACCTTCCTTGAGGAAGTCTCAGCACATGATGGCAGAATGTCTTGTGTGATAAAACTGAGACTGAATTCCTCATGGTTTGGGTTGTTAGTGTTAGGCTTGTCTGGTTTATTTGAGATTGGACTGGATGACCTTGAAGGTCTTTTTGTACCTGAGCAATTCTGTGATTCTGTGATTGTGTGTTTCCTGAAATAATTAGAGAAGGTTCCTTTATTAACTGTTTTTATTTAATGTTTCATATTGATTGGAGATGATCTGGTGTGTTGGTAACGTCCTGAAAAGTGATGTTTTTTTCCTAAAATGAAATCCTCTACTATGTAGTTCAGAGGAGCAGTTTAGAGCCTTACCTACAGCTTAAACAATGCATTAAAATCCAGATGTTGCTGGGGGTTGGACTCGATGATCTCTAGAGGTCCCTTCCAACCCCTACAATTCTGTGATTCAGTGAATGAAACGCTCCTGTCGTTGTCTGATACACAGTGGCAATGGGGACTCTGTCCATGGTGCTGAAAAGGTCAGAGCTATTAGGGCAGCGCGTGGGAGCCTGGCTTAGATTTTAGGAAATTGCTGGTTTGAGGAGGATTTGTTTGGGCCTCTTGAAAGCAAATCTTCTTGTCTGTATTTCCTTTCACATCTGATTCCAATGCATGCGACTACTTCTGCTTTGATCCTGGTTTCTTTATCCTGGGAGGCAGCGTTAGTACCCCCAGAATCATGAATTTGATAAGAACTGTATATGTAGAGCAGGCCTGAGAAGTGAAAGAGATAGAGTGCCTCTAGAGGCACTCAGTTCTGTGATGCTGAAGGCAAAGAAGTGCAGAAAAGTGGTGTGGGAAAAGATGTCCCCTGCATACACTGATCCAGGGTCATACCAGGTTCCATATAGTGCTATCATATTACAACTTCATGTACACCTGGATGCATAACATTGATGGGACAAAGTTTCCTTCACACCAGTGAATGGGTAAGTATCTGGTTTGAAATCTAAGTGAAATGAAAGCAAGCCCAGTGTTTTTAACTGTTTCAGTCTGCAAATGTGCAAACATACTAGAGGGAACTAATGGGTGTAGACTGCCCAGAGAAAGAATGGTAGAAACTATTTTTTAAATCACTTTTGTGTAGATGCTCACTTGTACATGTCTTAGTTTTCCAAAGGCTAGAGATTGTTATTCTTGCAGTGTAATCATATTTTTCATGGGCAGTACAACAGCATCAAGTCAGCCTTTGAATCAGGAAGACTGATGGGTCAGCAGTGGATTTGTCTGTACCATGTTTTGATTACTAATACTGTGTCAAGTTTAGTGCCTATTTTACTAGGTCCTATTCTTGCAATGTTATGGGTATCATGCATGACAGTCGTATTTGTATGAGCCTTTGACTAGTACCAGTGGATGTAAAACCATGACGTGCAATGATGCAGCTTGAAATTTCAATGACTTTCAGGTACTCTTTTTAAGGTAAAGTTGTGTCAATGAAACTACACTCTGCAGCAGTGCCCCTCCCATGGACCCGCTGTTTCTTTATAATTAGAATTTGAAATATTTGAAATGACTTACCTACTTTGCAGGAAGGAATTTAGGAGGACACAGCCATGCCTCTATACCCGCTATTGCAATCAAGAGGTAGCAAAAAGTTGTTAAGCATTGTTTACATCCTTGAAATCTTAAAGCCCTGTGGCATGTTACATGGGAAAGTAGTACAGACTTGCCTGCAATGCTCGTGGCCACCTCTTGTGTCTTGTTCTCATTCCTTGGAGGACAGGAGGTACAGGGACTGTCATCTGAGAGGGCTGGGGGGAACTCCAGTCCCCTTGTCTAGTGTGACAATAGTGAACTACTTGGACCGGTAAATCGTCTGCATGATGCACTAGAGAATATGCAAGGGAGGTACCCTACAAGATGTGCTATGCCTACAGGAGAACAGGTTATTGTAGGCTGTTGTTGTGGAAAGAACAAGAGAAGTCATCAGTGAATGTAGCATTAAGTTGATATTGCAGTGCTGGAGAGAAAAATGAAAAGTTATTGCAAAACGACAAGAGAATAGGAATTAAAAATAAGGATGCTCCTGCACTACAACAGGGAGGAATCGTTTGGTTTGGGAATTACACTTTCTATAGAACTCTGGCATGAGGATGGCACATGTAATGCTTTTCCTGTGCAAGATGGAGAAAGTGTGACGGTTTTGTAAAGGCAACTGAAATGGAAACAAGAGATAACATGAATTTCATGCAACACTCAGATTATTAATGACGTCTGGAAAACTTTGGAACATTACCTGCACGAGTGACTGCAAGAAGAATCCCTGGACATCCGAAGGGAGACGGTCCTTGTGCGAAAAAGGGCTATGACTCAGAAGTGTAAAGAGAAAGAATAAACCAAAATGATTCTCCTTATTCTGAGTGAAAAATAACGGACTGAGGAGCAACTCACTACCGCCTGTACGGAATGAACACCATTAACAAAACATAACTCGTCTAAGTCGAATAGAAAAAGACCGGGCGAGAAGGAATGTAAAAGAACATTAACAAAATCCTGAGAGAGCGCAGAGCCCGGTGGTTGTGCGGTCCCGGCGGCTCCCCCGGCAGAGGCAGCGGCGGCGCTCGGTGGAGCCGTGCGTGCAGTGCCGGGCGGCGGCTGCGGGCGCCGCTGTTCACCACGGAGGAGAAAAAAAGCGGAGCGCTGCAGGCAGCCCCGCCCGCTGCGGCCCGGCTCGCTCTCTCCATCGCTGTGTCGGATTCCGTAAGGGCTGAGATCGGCCCCGCGGTGCGGAGCGGTGCTGCAGAGAGGCGGAGGGACCGGACGGCACCGGCCGCGTAAACGGAGACGGAGAAGAAGGCGACAGAGAATCCGAACAAGAAGTCGGAGGCGGAGCGGCGCTGAAGCGGCGAGTGTGAGGAAGCGGCGGGGCCGTGCGGGAGATGTGCGCGGCCAGAGAAGGGCGCTGGGGCCGGAGGCAGCGGGCGCTGCTGTGCTGCGTGTTGGTGGCGGCGTGGGAGGCGGCGTGGGGGCAGCTGCGCTACTCGGTGCCCGAGGAGCTGCCCAAGGGCTCGTTCGTGGGCGACGTGGCCAAGGACCTGGCGCTGGAGCTGGCGGCGCTCGGCAACCGCGGCGCCCGAGTGGTGTCCCAAGGCAGGACGCAGTATTTCGCTCTGCATGCGAACAGCGGCCACTTGGTGACGGCCGAGAGGATAGACAGGGAGCAGCTGTGCGAGAGCGAATCAGAATGCGTGCTGCGCTGTGAGCTAATCGTGGAGGGAGAGATGAAGGTTTATGCAATCGAAGTGGAAATCACGGACATTAACGACAATACGCCCAGCTTCGAAGAATTCCAAGTACAGGAAGAAATGAACGAGATGACTGCCGTGGGATCAAAGTTTCCCCTGCCCTACGCTCACGACACGGATTTAGGAGTGAATTCCCTGCAGAGCTACTCGCTGAGTGGCGATGAGCACTTCACGCTCTCCGTGCAAGCGAGAGCCGACGGCGAGAAGCGTCCCGAGCTGGTGCTGGCCAAGGCGCTGGACCGGGAGGAGGCGGCGTTTCACGAGCTGCTGCTGAGGGCGAGCGACGGCGGCGACCCGGCTCGGACGGGCACGGCGCGCATCCGCGTGGCTGTGCTGGACGCCAACGACAACGCGCCCGCGTTCAGCCAGGCGGTGTACACGGTGCGAGTGCCCGAGGACGTGCCCGTGGGATCCACGCTGCTCAGCGTCACCGCCACCGACCCCGACGATGGAGTCAATGGCGACGTCAAATACTCGCTGAGGACAACAACGAAAAAATCATCGAAGGTATTTCATCTTGAGCCTGACACAGGAGTGATAAAGCTGGTGGGGAGCCTGGACTTCGAGAATGTCGAAATGTACGAACTGGAGATACATGCACGAGACGGCGGTGGCCTTTTCGATACGGCGACAGTGTCGATCTCGGTGACAGACGTGAACGACAACGCGCCCGAGATTTCGGTGCGGTCGGCGCTGAGCGAGATCTCGGAGGACGCGTTGCCGGGGACGGTGGTGGCCCTGCTGCACGTGCAGGACCGCGACTCGGGCGCCAACGGGGAGGTGCGGTGCAGCCTGGGCGAGGGCGTCCCGTTCCGTCTGGAGCGGGCGCTGGACGACTACTACAGCGTGGTGACGGCGCGGGAGCTGGACCGCGAGCGGGCGTCGGAGTACAACGTGACGGTGCGGGCGGCGGACGGCGGGTCGCCGGCGCTGCGGAGCGGCGCGGTGCTGGCGCTGCGGGTGCTGGACGTGAACGACAACGCGCCGGTGTTCGCGGAGGCGCGCTACAGCGCCCGGCTGGCCGAGAACAACGCGGAGGGCGCGCTGGTGCTGACGGTGCGCGCGTGGGACGCGGACTGGGGGCAGAACGCGCGCGTGCGCTACCGGCTGCGGGAGGGGCGGCTGCGGGGCGCGCCGCTCTCGTCCTACGTGTCGGTGCAGGCGGAGACGGGCGCGCTGTACGCGCTGCGCTCGTTCGACTACGAGGAGGTGCGCGAGGTGGAGCTGTGGGTGCGGGCGGAGGACGGCGGCGCGCCGCCGCTCAGCAGCAACGTGTCGGTGCGGCTGCTGATCGCGGACGAGAACGACAACGCGCCGCAGGTGCTGTACCCGCCCCCTCCGGCGGCGCCGCCCGCTTCGGGCTCCGGGTCGGGCTCCGGGTCGGGCTCGTGGGGCTGGTCGGGCGTGGAGCTGGCGCCGCGCTCGGCGGAGCCCGGCGCGCTGGTGGCCAAGGTGGTGGCGGTGGACGCGGACGCGGGGCAGAACGCGTGGCTGTCGTACGAGCTGGCCAAGGCGACGGAGCCGGGGCTGTTCCGCGTGGGGCTGCACAGCGGCGAGGTGCGCACGGCTCGCTCGCCGCTGGCCCGCGACGCGGCGCGGCACAGCCTGGTGGTGGTGGTGAAGGACCGCGGGCGGCCGGCGCTGTCGGCCACGGCCACGCTGACGGTGGTGCTGGCCGAGAGCGTGGCCGAGCTGCTGTCGGAGCTGGGCAGCGCGGCGGCGCCGGCCGAGCCCACGGGCAGCCTGACGCGCTGGCTGGTGCTGGCCGTGGCGGCCGTGTCCTGCCTCTTCCTCGCCTTCCTGCTGCTGCTGCTGGCGCTGCGCCTGCGCCGCTGGCGCCTGGCACGGCTGCCCCCGCCTCCTTCGGCCGCCGGCGTGTTGCGCGGCGTCCCGGCCTCGCACTTCGTGGGCATCGACGGCGTCCGCGCCTTCCTGCGCTCCTACTCGCACGACGTGTCGCTCACGGCCGACTCGCGCAAGAGCCAGCTGCGCTGCAAGGCCGGCAGCTGCTGCGACACGCTCCCGGCCCGGCCGGCGCCCAACGAGGCCGCTCCGCTGCGCGGGGAAGACGCAGCCGCCCACCGCGACTCCGAGCCCGACGCCCTCACGGTGAGTGATGCGACCGCGGCATTGCTGGAGTCCCACCCTCCCCTCTCGACTTTCGCTCGTGGCTTTGAGTCTCCGTGGTATCGCGTTTCTCCTTTCCTCTCATATCGTCATTTGCTCTAAGTTTGGTGTTAACGCCCCTAATTTTTACAGTGTTGTTTCGCTCTCTGCTGGGCAGAGTAAGGGACGGTGCAGTTCTGCAGGGGGTATCGAGATGTTATTATCGCACACTGTGAGCCTTTGGCACTTTGACTGATGCCTTACAGTTTGTTCTGTATCCTTATTCTCTCACGTCTATAGCATCGAGTGTTTTGTTCCTTTTAACGTATGAAAATGCACGACTTTGCTGCGTTAAGGATACACGTATGTGTATTTCTCTGATCCTGCCTCCTCTCTTAGCCCTTCTCTCCTTCCTTTTCTCTTGCCTCTTTGCTCTTTCTCCTGTGTGGAGGGAGCTTTCTGTCCTTCGCAGTCAGAGCTGTTTCAACGCGCCTTTTGTGTAGATGCCCTTTGCTGAGGGGATGCAAACCCAGGCTCTGTTGTCAGCATTGATGTTGGGGTGGAAGGTGGGAGGTGTGAGTGTTCTTTCAGTTCGAGTTTGCTTTACCAAGACTTTCTGTGTTTCATTCCTCTCTCACTCATCTTTTTGCCTGCCATGTAAAATTCAAGTTCTTCTGTCGACACGAGATGTTCCGAATAAAACTTGTAATGGTTTTCAGGATCTGCTGTTTTCTTGATAGCTGTGTGCTTATTGAGTCATGTGAGATTGTCCTTGCTGATCCAAACTTTCCTTCCTTTTCCACTAGAGGTAAAGGTTGAATTTTAATACCAGCGTTATTGTTGCTCTTCTACATTCATTGTTTCCTGAGTTTTGGATTGATGAAAGGATAACATCTCTGTAAAGATAGTGCAGATAATAGAGTTTGCTTTACCTCTATTTACCTGTACAGAGCTTAAGAATCTGGTTCTTTCTGACGTCCACTAAAGACTGGAAGATCTCTTAAGATTAATCTCTTAGGATTGTCTCTTAATGATTCTGTGTACAATGTAGCTGCTTCTCCTTTATTCTCTTCAGAAAGTTACTGCATCATGGTGTGTTGAGCAAGGGAATGTCTTTCTACTCTTCTATGCTTTGATTTTTGTGCAAGAGTTCAAGAAACAGACTGGGCAGCTGGTCCTTTGATGACCTCTGCCTGTTATGAAGGTGAAATGCAATTATCTTCAATCGTTACAGCTGTGTTTGTGAATGACCTCGGTGTGATGTGTGTGAAAGGCTTGTGGAGGAAAAAGGGGATGTGGCTTACTGATTCCTAGTCTTCTATCTATAACCTATAAGAATGGAGTTGGGGGTGTCTTTGTTAACTGTGGTAAGAGCTGTTTCACCTTTAAAGGCTGTATTATCAGACAGGAAGTTCCCTTGTAATTGTAAGACTGGGTGAGCAGTTTGCATACCTATCTTGACTGTTTTCAGCTGTGAATACTGCTACGTGCTTATGTTTCTAAGGAGACAGCACTGAATGAAGTGCTCTTGCTGTGATGTATGGCCAAAAGTTGGATAGTTGCTGGCATTGAACTTAGAGGACAGGCTGGATGATATGGTTGGGGCTGGGCAGTGGTTTGATTTCATACTTCAAAGTTGACCTACCAAGGGTGGAGCTGGGTGTGTCTCCACTAACAAACATATAGCAGCAGCCATGTTGCAGGTTTGCTAGTGTCATTTGTTTCTTGGAGTCCTTGGACGTATACAGGTCTGATGGCTGAAGACTTATAGGGCATTTGAAAGAGTCTGTTGTGGTTAATTTTTAATGTATGAAAGATAGGTGTTAACCTTCAACTTATCATAGCTGTTAGATCAGATTTTCCCTTTAGTTTTGTCCAAACTTCCTTGGCTACCTCTGGTTATGCTCTATATTTTGAGCTCTGGGTGGTTCCTCCTGTGCCTTTGCTGTCTACTAGCAATCTTTATTATGCCTATATGTACCTAGTCACATAATTGCAAATGAAATTGATTCCTTCACATATGTTGGCTTAAGGATGTTCATTGTTTGTTGTCAAGGTCTAAAGATGGTCCTCAGTGTGGCTGATAATCCTTCAGAGCTTGGAAGATCTGTTGTAACTGAAGGCCTTGGTGAGGACTTCTACAGGAACACATGCCTTGAATGTTTACAGCTATCAAAACAGACTTTGAAATACTTTGATACTCTTCGATGTTCATGCTGGGTGATGACGTGGCCAAAAGATATCTGTGGCCAAAAATTTGTCAATTGTATCAATTCTGTGAATGCGGAGTAATGAGGGTGTGCATCTGGCTTTGGATCTGAAAAACATGTGGGTCTACAGGAGGATTGTTTGAATAATGGTTTGATTTGATCTGAACAAAGGCCTGCGCTGTTCAGACTGTTATCTTCCTTTCTCTTACCCAAAGGAAATGCTAATAAGTTATTGTTGTTAAAAACTGCTTGTAGAAGGACGCTTTCAATGGGTAGGATGCCTTAAAATCCCATCATGGAATCTCATTCACTTAGCTGTCTCTGCATGTAACACTGTGACGTAGAGCTTTCCTATGGTCAGAATTAAGGTTCCAGGTCTCTTTTTTCCCCCAGGTAGGTTGTGCTTTATATCTCCCATTTCTGGACAGTGCTTTTGCATTTTGAACTGCTTGTGTCATTTTGCTCCATATCCTTCATGAGGCCTCAAGAACATGAAGATAGAATCTTATGTTAAGAAAATGAAGCAGAAATTCAAACCGAATCCCTCATGGTTTCTCATGAAGTTCGTCTTGAGAAAGCATCCCATATTGAGTCCTTTATGTTCTCATTTTGGTATTCATCAGAGATGAGCAGGACACGTACTAGTGAAATTGATGAGAGACTTTGATTTGTTAAAATGATGTCCCTTGTTATCTAGTGCAGAGAAAGACTTTCGGACTTGCTTGCAGCTGTAGACCTTGGTAACTTCCAGGTGCTCTGGAGGTGAATTATGGTGCACACCATGAAGACTGCGGTGCCCTCCTGTGTTGAGTTTCAAGTGTCTGAATTAAAACCATGTTTGTGGGATGATGATGCAAGGGCTGCTTCCTTTGTTTAAAAATCATTGTTTAGGATGAATGTAAGCCAGTATTTGAAATGAATGGGGAGATGCTTGAGTTGGTGCCTGCTTTGGGCAGCTCTTCTACTAGGCTCTTGGGTGAGCATCATCATGACTGCTCTGTGAAAGAAGGATTGCTCTGCAGTTTCCTGGTGAGAGCTGCAGTGGAATAAGCTTGTGAAGGAGAAACTGAGTCCTGCAGTTCATATCTTAACATCTTGTAAGGGAATGGTGAGAGCTGCTTCCTTGTAAGATATGGATGAGGATATGAAGTATTGCTAGAACCTGTGAATGAGCCCCATGGTCACTGATGGAGTCATCTTTCAGAACAGTCAGAGTGCTCGGAAAATCCACTGTGTTTGTAGTTCCCAAGCTCGCTGTCTGTCTAAAGTTTGTACTAATTCATATGGCCTTATAGTATCTATGGTCATGAACCAAGCTTTGCTGGTTTACAGAGAGTCTTCCATTCCGTGCTTTCATTTGATATCTTTTGAGAGGAGATGCTATTACAGAAATAGGTACTGAGAGAGATACATACATACATACATACATATATATGTATGTATGTATTCATAAATATTGCCCTCAAGGGAGTTTTGTGCTTTCTGTTTTCAGAGCTGTGATGTTGTGGTGTGAATTCTGTCGCAGTTCTGGTGCTGCTGATAAACATTCCTCTCCAGAGTTGCTCTGCTTCAAAGCCTGTCTGAGCTTCTGCCTTGTCCCTTTTTAGTCATCTTCTGACCCATGAGCCACCAGCTTGGAAAGCTGCCTGATGTGTTGCATACGCTTCAGGCATCATCGTAGGTTCATCACAATTGCTTCTCTGTACAATTCTCAAAGCAGCACACTGGTAATGGAAGTGTCCCAGGGACTGCAGGCATGTGGGTGTATTTTCATTGTTCCTACATCTACTTCCTTACCTTTCTCACTAAGAGAAGCAGTTTTGAAGAGCAGATGGAGCAGGGCTGTGTTCAGCCTGTTACAGCAGGGAGCTCTGCTGGTCTCCCTGACTTGTAGAAGTGGGAGCTTGCACTGATACTGCTGTCATAGTGAGTGAAGCATGCTGTGCTCTCCCAGGATCTCAGCCACTCTGAGATATGACATGGAAGAGGAGCTCCTCAAAAACAGTGGTGTTCAAGGTGGATCAGATGCTTGCTTCCTACCCCAGCTTTTCTTTGGAGGTACTTTGTTACCGTTGCTGCTTATAGCTCATAGGAATATAAGAGCTGGGGGAAGACAATCCGCAGCACTCGGAGAAGCTCCGGGAAGATGTCGGATCATTCCTGTGCAATGTTTCTGTTCTTACCTGTGCTCACCTGTGCTCTGATGCGCAGCGTCTGCCCCGTAACGCGTTCCCCCTCCGCTCCGCTTCCACGGCAGGGCCGACCTGTTCGCTTCGCCTCTCCCGGTGCCCGGGGAGGAACCGCGCTGCCGCCTGGCGGGCAGCTGCCGTCGGTGCGGGGAGCGGAGCCTCGGACGGCTGCGGTATCAGCGCGGGGCCTCCGGGTGCCGCTGTTGGCCGCCGCCGCCGCCGCTTCCCGTCCCCCCGGCTGCTCTCTCTCCCGGCGCTGCTCACAACGGGCAGCAGAGACGCAGCGGCAGAGTCGGAGCCCGGATCGCAGCGTTCAGTCCGCATCAGAGCTCGGGGCGGGCGATTCCCGGCTGGAATCGCTGCGGGAGGAGGAAGGAGAGCGGCGAACGCAGCTCCCAATGGCGGGCGGGCAGCAGCGGAGCCGCTGGAGATGGGCAGAGGGGCTGCTGCCCGCTTTGCTGCTGTGCTGCTGCTGCTGCCGGGCGGCGCCGGAGCGGCTCCGCTACGCGATCCCCGAAGAGCTGAGCAGGGGTTCGCTGGTGGGGCCGCTGGCGCGGGACCTGGGGCTGAGCCCGGCCGAGCTGCCGGCGCGTCAGCTGCGGCTCAGCTCGGAGAAACGCTACTTCGCCGTGAACGAGCAGAATGGGAACCTGTATGTGAGCGAGAGGCTGGATCGGGAGGAGCTGTGCGGCGAGTCGGCGTCCTGCGCTGTCAGCTTCGAGGCGGTGGTGCAGAATCCGCTCAACGTCTTCCACGTCGAAGTGGCCATCCACGACGTTAACGACAACGCTCCGCGCTTCATGCGAGACAGCATCCAGCTGGAGATCAACGAGCTCACTCCTCCCGGTGCCCGTTTTACCGTTGGGGTCGCCGAAGATCCAGACGTGGGCTCGAACTCGCTGCAGGGTTATGAGCTGGAGGACAACGAGTACTTCGCGCTGGAGGTGAAGCAGAGTCAGGGCGGCAGCAAGATCGCGGAGCTGGTGCTGCGCCACGCTCTGGACCGGGAGCGCGAGCAAAGCCTGCGCCTGGTGCTGACGGCACTGGACGGCGGCGATCCTCCCCGGAGCGGCACCGCCCAGCTCCTCATCAACGTCACAGACGCCAACGATAACGCTCCCGTGTTCGCGCAGGAGCGTTACCGGGTGAGCCTGCGCGAGGACGCGCCGCCGGGCTCCGTGGTGCTGCACGTCTCGGCTTCCGACCGCGACGAAGGCACCAACGCCCGCATCACGTACGGCTTCGGAGAAATGTCAGCCAAAGTGCTGCAGAAGTTCGCGGTGAACTCCAAGAACGGAACGATGACACTGCTGGAAGCGCTGGATTTCGAGGACACGAGGGGCTACACGGTGCTGGTGGAGGCGAGGGACGGGGGTGGGCTGGTGACTCACTGCAATGTGGAGCTGGAGGTGTTGGACGTGAACGACAACGCGCCCGAGGTGACGCTGACGTCGGTGTCGAGCCCGGTGCCCGAGGATGCTCCCCCCGGCACCGTCGTAGCGCTGCTGAAAGTGCGAGACCGGGACTCCGGGGAGAACGGGCAGGTGCGGTGCGAGCTGTCGGGAGAGGCGCCGCTGCGGATCGTGGCATCGTCAGGCGGCTCCTACAAAGTGGTGACGGCCGGCGAGCTGGACCGGGAGCGGGCGTCCGAGCACCGGGTGACGGTGATCGCCACGGACCGGGGCAGCCCGGCGCTGTCGAGCCGCGCGGATCTGGTGCTGGAGGTGTCGGACGTGAACGACAACGCGCCGGTGTTCGAGGAGGCCGCCTACAGCGCCTACGTGCCCGAGAACAACGCGGCGGGAGAGCCGGTGCTGCGCGTGAGCGCGCGGGACGCGGACGCGGGCGCCAACGGGCGCGTGAGCTACGCGCTGGCGGGCGGCGGCGCGGACGCGGCGTTCGTGTCGGTGCGGGCGGAGACGGGCGAGCTGTACGCGCAGCGCTCGTTCGACTACGAGCGGTGCCGCGAGTTCGCCGTGGAGGTGCGGGCGCGGGACGGAGGGACGCCGGCGCGCAGCGCCACGGCCACGGTGCGCGTCTTCGTGCTGGACCGCAACGACAACGCGCCGCGGGTGCTGTGGCCGGCGGCGGGCGGGGCGGACGGCGGCGGCGCGGGGGCGGGTGCGGGAGCGGGCGCGGGGCCGTTCGAGGTGGTGCCGCGCTCGGCCGAGGCCGGCTACCTGGTGGCCAAGGTGGTGGCGGTGGACGCGGACGCGGGGCGCAACGCGTGGCTGTCGTACGAGCTGCTGCAGGCGCCGGAGCCGGCGCTGTTCCGCGTGGGGCTGCACAGCGGCGAGGTGCGCACGGCGCGGGCCGTGTCGGAGCGGGACGCGGCCAAGCAGCGGCTGGTGGCCGTGGTGAAGGACCACGGGCAGCCGGCGCTGTCAGCCACGGCCACGCTGCACGTGGTGCTGGCCGAGAGCGTGCAGGACGCACTGCCGGAGCTGAGCGAGAAGAACGCCGAGTCTGAGGTGGCTTCTGATCTAAACCTCATTCTCGTGGTAGCTCTCGCTTTGGTGTCTTTGCTATTCGTTTTCACGGTCATTTTAGTCGTGTTCTTTAAATGCCGACGGCCCAGGAGCCCCCCCATCTTTCTAACTTCCGATAAGGAACTCTACTCCAGCCTGGGCCCCAAAGCGCCCTTCAACTACTGCAGCAGCACGCTGCCCCTGCCTTATGCCTACGAGGTGTGCCTGGCCTCCGAGTCGGGCCAGAAGGACTTCACGTTTCTCAAACCAGGGGCAGCAGCGCTCTCTGACCTTTTGACGGGGGAAGCCGGTGCAGGTGGTCAGTCCGAGAAGGACCCTCCCGACCCTGACAGCTCGGTGCAGGTGAGCTGCTCCCCCGTGCCCCTCTGTGTGGGTTTCTGTGGTTTCATTCCTCCCTCACTCAAGCTGTCTTACTCTGTGTGTGAGTTTCTGCAAGTTGGGGTACTGGGGTGGAGTGATGGCACAAGGGTCCTGGGATCCAACTGGAATTCCCAGTGTAGGGGAGGGGACTGTCCTCTTCAGTGCCACATTTTAGTGCTCAACCACTTCAAATGGTGCTTTCAGGAGCTCCAAGGTTGTCTCTGTTGATAGCCTGGTGTCCTGTCATGGTGATGTAGATGTAATGTCTACAGGTCAGGCAGAATGTGGGAGTTGGAAGTGTTGCATCTTCAGTGCCCTTCTTGAGTAGGGACATAACTTGGCTGTACTCAGCTGATTACTACTGGGACAAGGCACTCTGAATTTAGCCGTTTCTCCTATGGGGAGAAACTCCTTATAAAATGTGGTGTGTGTGTTAGATCAATTGCTCAGTAAGAGCTTGGACTGGAGAGTATTAGGAAAGAGGCAGTGGCTGGAGGTAAAAAAAGATTTGGAGCTTATTTCAGAGTTAATAAGTGAAGCGGCTGAAGGCTATTTGAAGGTTTAGCCTCAAAACGGCTGTGGATTTTCTTCTTTTTGGATTATAAGTAAGAAGGAAAGGTAATTTGAATTTGCTTGTGTAATGGCTTGTGAAACAAGAGCTCTGCTTTCAGCACTGTGAGCCTGCAGACGTGTCCAGGTAGAGGCGTTCTGGAGCACGGAGAGGCAAAACCCTTCGGACTCCAGTGCGCTTTGCAGCTGCGGTGGGTAAAGCAGGACGTTTTCCTTGGGAATCGTAATGAATTCTGCTCCAGAATTCAATTCTTTTAAGATCATGTTGACTAACATTGGAATTTATTGACTTGAGGCGCATGCTTTTCTCACGTTCTGTGGGCTGGCGATAAGGATGTGCTGGCAGCGATACAATGACAATGATTCTTTGCAATGACTCGGTAGGAAACTCTGAGCCGATCTATTTGATGCTGTTGACGCCGCATACATTCCGTGCTCCTGGCTGCATCTCGGCTGTTAATAGGAGTGTGTGGGGTAAAAACAGGTACCCAGAGGCCATGAACCCGCCGGGTGTCGCGTTTCCCACGTTGGTGAGGGCGATTTGCAGCCCCGCTCACGTTAAGCTGCGGGATGGTAGATAATCGTCATCAGCTGCGGCTCTTCGGAATGAATTACTCGGGATCCGTGCAGTTTCCATCCATGAACGGGTGTGGGCGCTAATTTCAAGTCCGATCGTTCGTCGTTATCAGATATGGGAGGAGCCGTCGCAGCCCGATTTTCACAGGGCTCTTGGCACTCCCGTTTCAAGCTCCTTTTAGCGTCTTCTCATTCCACCGAGAAAACGTAGCAGTTTCACTGGTGACAGCGTTCCAAAACTGCAATAGTTTGAATCCATTTGCGAGTTACAAGCGTCAGAAAAAGCCTCTGTATAGGGAGGTGGTGTGATGACAGCAGGCAGGGAGCTCGGGAAGGGGGCTCACGGTGCTGGCGGCCGGGGGGCTCAGCATGGGACAGGGAAGGGCTGTTCCGAGTGCCGGCTCGGGGCGGGAGGTGACTGTGTCCGGGGGGGACCAGGCGGCGAGCTGGGAGGTGGCAAGGAGGGAAGGGGAGTGCACAGCTGAGAGTGCTACGGGTTGTCCCTCTGGGACAGTGGTGGCGATGGGGAGAGGGGCCGGGGCGATGCTCCTGGATTGTCACTTTGTCGGCGACGCTGCTTTGCTGGCATCCAGCGGTGAGCCGTCGGGACGCTGTGGGACAGTAGGAAAGGGGCGGATTGCTGGAATGACCGAGATCCGCAGGGTCCCGAGGGCTATCGCTACACACACACCTCGTCCCGCCCCTTCCACCGCCCCCTCTCGCTCTGCTGCCCTTCTCCAACGAGATACTCTTCTCTCAGGTGACACTTCCCTGTTTCCAATCTTCCCTTCTGGCCGCTTCCGCTCCATTAACTCGTATCACCGAACCTTCCCCGTGCGTGGGGACGGGATGAGCGCTCACTGAGCCGGGAGCCCCGCGGGGGCGGGCGGGCAGCAGCTCCCGGAGCCCTGCGCTCCGTGCAGTTATTGGCCGGGACTCTATGTGCCGCTGTCGGCCAATGCTGGAGCGGGAGATCGGGCGGCCCGGCCCCGCTCAGAGCCGGGATGAGGCACTGAGAGACTAAGAGAGAGCCGGGCAGTGAGTCAGAGCCGTGCCGCCGAGCGATGCCCGTCTCCCCGCCGCACGCCGCTTCCCGGAGCGCTGGGCAGCGGCATGAAGGGGCCAGCTGAGGATTTCTAGGGGGAAGAGGCGGGGAGCGATGAAAGGCGTCGCTGCGAGGAGCCGCGGGGTGACGCCGGGGCAGGTATTGAGCCTCTGCCTCCTGCTCGCCGCTTCCTCCGGGGCTTCCGCCGCCATTCGCTATGCCATCCCCGAGGAGGCGCGGAGAGGATCGGCCGTGGGCAACGTGGCAGCCGACCTGGCGCTGGACCCGGCTCGACTGTCGGGGCGGCGACCGCGGGTGGTGTCCGGCGGCAGCAAGAAGTACTTCGCGGTGGATCCGGCGAGCGGTTCGCTGCTGGTGAGCGAGCGGATAGACCGCGAGGAGCTGTGCGGAGCGCTCTCCCCCTGCACCCTCAGCTTTGAGATCGTGCTGGAGAAACCTCTGGAGCTGTACAGCGGCGCCGTGGAGATCCAGGACATCAATGACAACGACCCGGTTTTTCCCAGCGGCCAGGCGAGGCTGGAAATCAGCGAGTCGGTGGCGGCCGGGACGCGCTTCCCGCTAGAGAGCGCGCAAGATCCCGATGTGGGAATTAACTCTTTGCAGACCTACCAGCTCAGCGCCAACCCGCACTTCGTGCTGGACGTACAGACGAGGGTGGACGGCAGCAAGCATGCGGAACTGGTGCTAGAGAAGGAACTGGACAGGGAGGAACAACGAGAGCTGCACTTGGTCTTGACGGCGCTGGATGGAGGCAGCCCACCACGGTCAGCCCACATGCAGATCCACATTGACGTGGTGGACTCCAATGATAATGCTCCAGTCTTCAACCAGTCCACCTATAAGGCGAGTGTGAGGGAGAACACGCCCAGCGGCACCCTGGTCACCAAGGTCAGTGCCTATGACCTGGATGATGGGCCCAATGGAGACATCGTCTACTCCTTCAGCAGCCACACGCCAGCCAAGGTACGAGAGCTCTTTGCTCTGGACTCAGACACAGGGGAGCTGAGGGTCAAAGGCCAGCTGGACTATGAGGAAACGAAGCTGTATGAGATTTACTTACAGGCTAAAGATAAAGGTGCCGTTCCTGGTGTTGCCAACTGCAAAGTGCTGGTTGAAGTCGTGGATGTGAATGATAATGCTCCAGAGGTGACGGTGACTTCGGTGTACAGCCCTGTGCCTGAGGATGCAGCCCCGGGGACTGTTGTAGCTCTGCTGAGTGTAACAGACTTGGACTCTCGAGACAACGGTCTGGTGAACTGTTTTATTCCCCCTGGGATCCCATTCACGCTCAGTTCCTCCCTCAAAAATTATTACACATTGAAAACTAAAGCAGCTCTGGACCGGGAAGAGGCATCAGAGTACAACATCACCGTCACAGCCAGGGACTCGGGTTCGCCGCCCTTGTCTGCAGTAAAGCACATCCTGGTGCAGGTGTCAGACGTCAACGACAATGCACCCAAGTCTTCCCAGGACTCCTATGATGTGTACGTGCTGGAGAACAACGTGCCAGGCATCTCTATTCTTAACGTGAGCGCCACAGACCCAGACCTGGGGCGCAACGGCCATCTCTCCTATTCCCTCCTGCAGGGTGACAACACCGTGGGTCACCTCTTCTCCATCAACCGGGAGAGTGGTGCCCTCCATCTGCTGACCTCCCTGGACCATGAGGACCGGATGGAGTTCAGCATGATGGTGCAGGTTCAGGACGGTGGCTCTCCGCCTCTTGCCACCAACCTGTCGGTCAATGTGTTTGTCACTGACCTCAATGACAATGCCCCCACTGTGCTGTACCCCCTCCCCAACTCCACATCCTCCTATACCGACGTGGTGGCACCGGGCACTCCTGCGGGTCACGTGGTCACCAAGGTGGTGGCGGTGGATGCGGATGCGGGATACAACGCCTGGATCTCCTACACCCTGTTGCAGGCCACTGACCCCACTCTCTTCTCAGTCGGGCTGCACAGTGGGGAGATCATCACAGCCCGTCAGCTCCGGGAGGACGAGGCTCCTCAGCACACCTTGGTCATCCTGCTGAAGGACCACGGGGAGCCCACGCTGTCAGCCAGTGCCACCGTCTCCATCTCTGTAGCCGAGAGGGTCAAGGAGGCCCTCACCGACCTCACTGACGTGACACCCCAACATGACCCCAAGAGGCATATGACTTTCTATCTCATCTTGGCTGTCATTTTGGTCTCGGCCGCTTTCTTCATCACCATAGTGTCGGTGGGCATCTTCAAGTGCTACAAGTGGAGGCAGTCAAAGGAGCTGTTCAACAGCTCCAGGAGCACCCTGTACAGGACACCAGGGCCCTTCCACCACGTTGATGCCGTGCGGGGTGGTTTCACACCACCCAACTTCTACCATCAGGTCTATCTCACCACGGACTCTCGGCAGAGTGATCTCCTGTGTAAAAAACCCATCACATCCAGCCCCCTGGGGAGCCGCCAGAACACCATGAGGAGTGGTGAGCCAGGACTGTACCACCAAATGGTGGGCACCGCCAGCCGGCTCCCCGCACCCACTGAGGTAACGTAGCCCTTCCTTGGCATGTCCCAGTGCCAAGCTGATCCGTGGCTTCTTTGTGCCATGTGCCTATGGCAGCAGATTGTGGCTGGGGGAAATATCCAGTTGTTCCATGTTGTTAAAGAGCAGTTGGTTTCTTCGAAGTCAAATGAGCCATCCCATGCGCCGATGACATTTGCACTGTGGTGAGCAGGGTCGGGTTAGTCTGTTTACTCCCAGTAGTGAACTTGTGTCTTTTGGATGCAGTTTTGGGTACGCCTTGCATGGCTAAGCCAGTGGAGGCTGAGGTCAGCTGGCAACCACTTATAAATCCTTAGTAAGAACTCTGCTGCTTGTGGGGTTTCCTTACCTTTGCAAAACAAAAAACAAGTGCTTGCAGGTGCAGGTTGGGGCTGTGATCCCTCTGCAGTGTGTCCCAGTATGGGACAGGTGAGGTGGGCTGGGAGCCATCGGCTGCTGGTGGGGCAGCAGTGCATTGCATCCTACCGTAGCACATGTAGCTGAAGGGCAATTCTGGTCCTGGCCTGTGGCTGTAGAACCGTCTCTTCTCTCCTTGTCTTGCTTGGTGTTTGATTCCTGATGGCTCCGGTTTTATTCCCTTTTAAGTTCTGTGAGGATGCTCATCTCAGGGCAGTTTGGTGGGGTCACAGACTGTCACTGCTGCTCTCAGGGTTCCTTTGAGCCGAGTGCCGGATGCTGAGCCCACCACCCATGTATTTCATTACCACCCCTATCACAAACCCTACAGGTTCTGTAATGTGCTGTCTCACGGTGCTGTCTAACATCCTGGCTAAAAAAACTGCAGGCAGGAAAATGTTTGCGCATGCCAGGCTGCTCCTGTGCTTCATCCCTGCTGGGAATTGTGCAGCATAATTTGCAAGCTTTCAATTATTGGAACACTGCAGTCCTCGGGGGTGAGGCTGGGTGGTGGATCCAGCAGGAGGGGGAGATCTGGTGTGTTTCCAAGGTGTTTGGTGCTGGTTTTGTGTCCCCTCTGAGAGGTGTGAATGGGATCGGCTGGTTGCTTGGGGCGGATGGGAGTGTGATGCAGCGGAAGCCGTGCACTGGCACAGGGCTCTGTGTGCAGCTTCTCACTGCAGCTGAATCACAGGCAGAAGCAGAAACCTCCCAGAGCTATTTTATGCCATTTCTTTTTTTTTTTTTTTTTCTCCTGTCTCTCATCACTTCTCATACTCAGCATTTCTCATCTGCAGCCGGCAGGAACGGCTGTGGCAGCTGCTGGAGCAAGTGTTTCTCTGCCTTTGTGCAGGTTGTGTTACAGCTGGGGACAGAAATGTCCCCCCAGAGAAGGCTGGCAGGAAACCTTGTTGAGGGGGGCAGGGGGAGATGGGCAGTGAGTGGGTTGAAGCTGGGGGTGGGAGGTGATGGAAGCAGGCAGGTAATATGCCTGAGCTCTCCATGTCCTTCCTCAGCCCCCCAGGGCTGTATGAAACCAGCAGTGCGTGGTGAATTTTCAGTCTTTGTGGTGAAAGGGCTCAGTGCTGCAGACTATGTCAAGCCCACAGAGGCTTTACATCTGCATCAGCCTGATGCAGGGGGGGATGGTGCTGCTGGTGGTCACTGCCAAGCTGCGTGATGGCTTTGTTTGTGCAGGTCATGTCTCGTACCATCCCGGGTCCCTGCCCCACTGTGACCACTCAGTGCCCCCATCCCAGACCCTGGCAGATCCCCCATGCCAGATGCTGGCTGCTTGCTCCCACCGCCTGAACATCTATAAGCAAATTGTCTCGTAAGGGGGGGCTTCACCGGACCCGTTCCTGTAGGGGCAGGGCCCCGTGTGATACTGTCTGTCCCCTTGTGATTGTGCTGCCGTATATCGCAGTGTCCGGGTCACGGCGAGTGGTACCGTCGGGAGCCCCCAGGGCACAGTAAGACCCACCGGGCTGCAGCCCGGGAATCCGCGCGTCCGGCGTTTTCCTGTCCTGGCCCTTTAAGAGAGACCCCCCCCCCCCACTCGGAGCGGGCAGTAGGCGGGACGTGGGCGGAGCTCTGCACCAATCAGGAGCCGGGAGAGCTCAGTCTCTGATTGATTGGCAGCAGAGCGGTGCCGGCCGTGGCACTGGAAATGGGCCGGGAGGGGCTGAGGAGGGGACGGGGGCAGGGACCGAGACCGGGACCGAGACGAGACGTGCTTGCTTTGACGGCGGCAGTTCCGGGCACTGTCTCCATTCTTTCCCATGTCCCTGAGGTCCACGGGGTGTCCGGACGGAGGGGACCGGCAAGGCCGAAACTGACACCCCCCCCCTCCCCCGTCCCCAAAACCAGGGCCTGGGGACACATAGGGAGCTCTGTGTGCCCCGAGTGCACCCCCCAGCAGAAGCTGAGGCTGCTGCAACGTGTGCGTGTCCTGGGCATCCTGCCCTGTGTAATGCCTGATGCTGTGGTCCTGTTCTGACCTGTGGGTTCATGGCTGGCACACCCCTGGGTGCTGCTGAGCTTCACCTGCGCCAGGTGGGGGTGGCCATGGCAAACAGTTGGCTGCTGGCTTTGGTGGTCTAGGAAGCCCTCCCAAAGGCACCCACGGGGTTGGCAGCTCTTCGTGTGGGCCTTCCAGGCTGGTGGCAGCCCCACGGGGTTGGTCCCGGTGTCCGGGCATCAGATGGGCACAGCATTAACTAAGGGAGGAGATAGGGGATGGGAGGGCAGCCCTGCTACCTTGGTCCTCAAACAAGCACTTTTTCATAAGGCATAAAAAGCCCTTTGGCCCGTGCTCATTACAGCTGCCCTTTGTGTGCGGGTGCGATGTGAAGCCACCATTGTGGGAACCGGAGTGAACAGGGAGGGTTTGTACCTCGCCGGCTTCCAGGACGTGCAGTTTCCCAGAGAACGGGAAGCGAGCTGCGGGAGCAAGTGAGTCAGGCTGGGCCCGGGGGTGGTGGGCCCCCACTTCCCGCAGCCCCCCATTGGGTGCGCGGGGACAGAGCTGTCGGCCAATTGGGTGCTGATCTGAAGCGGGGGATCTGCTCTCCCCCCACCCCCCCCCGCGCTGGGGCTGTGATTCAGCTCCCCTCCCCCAGCCCACCCCCTCCGCTCGGATGCTGGCAGCCGAGCTGCAGCCTCCTACAGCCCCGGAGCTGCTTCCCGAGCTGGGGAACAGAGAGCCGGGGATTTTTAGCGGCTCCTCAAGGCCGGCTGCGTCCCGGGTCCGGTCCTGGGCCAAATACGTGCGGACATGGAGAGCGTCAGCCTCCAGCGACCCGCCTGGAAATGGCAAGTACTGAGTTTGTTTTCGCTCTGCGGCTGGGGCTGGGTCTCCGGGCAGATCCGCTACTCGGTGCTCGAGGAGTCGGAGGTGGGGACCGCGGTGGGGAACGTGGCCCAGGACCTGGGCTTGAAGGTGGAGCATCTGTCGGGCCGCAGGCTGCGCCTGGGCTCGGAGGAGAGCCGGCAACACTTCGCCGTGCGCCTGGACAGCGGTGTCCTGGTGGTGAGCGAGCGGCTGGACCGGGAGCGCCTGTGCGGAGCCGCTGCCAGCTGCGTGCTGTCAGTGCAGGTGGTGGCGGAGAACCCCCTGCAGCTCTTCCGCCTCGAAGTGGAGATCCTGGATCTGAACGACAACTCCCCCAGCTTCCCCACCGCCCGTTGCAGTCTGCGCATCGCAGAGTCCGCCGCCGTGGGCACGCGCTTCCCCTTGGAGAGCGCACAGGACCCCGATGTGGGCACCAACGCCGTGGGCTCCTACCGGCTGAACCCCAACTCTCACTTCTCCCTGGACGTCAAACAGCTGCAGGATGGCAAACTCTTCCCGGAGCTGGTGCTGGAGCGTGCGTTGGACCGGGAAGAGCGGCCAGAACTGCAGCTGGTGCTGACAGCTGTGGATGGGGGCAGCCCGGCCCGCTCGGGCACAGCGCAGATAATGGTGCAGGTGCTGGACATCAATGACAACGCACCCACCTTTGACCGTGCCACGTACAAGGTGCAAATCCCAGAAAACACACCTGTGGGAGCTCTGCTCCTCCAGCTCAACGCCTCAGATCCCGATGAGGGCCCCAATGGGGAGACGCAGTACTCCTTTGGGGTGCACACCTCTGAGGCCGTCCAGCGACTCTTTGCGTTGGATCCCCACAGTGGGGAGGTGCGGGTGAGCGGGGAGCTGGACTTCGAGGAATCACCTTTCTATGAGATCCATGTGCGGGCCCGAGACAGGGGTATGCCTGAGATGGAGGGGCACTGTGTGCTGCAGGTGGAGGTGGAGGATGCCAATGACAACCCACCAGAGGTTCTGCTCACCTCCCTGCTGAACCCAGTGCCCGAGGACACCCCACCAGAGACTGTCGTGGGGCTTTTCAATGTACGGGACCGAGACTCAGGGGCCAATGGGGATGTGAGCTTGGAAATCTCCCCCAATGTGCCGTTTGCTGTCAGGTCCTTGCAGAACCACTTCTCACTGGTCACTCGGCAGAGCCTGGATCGAGAGACCACCTCGCAGTACATGGTGCAGCTGATTGCCCAGGATGGAGGGTCTCCTGCTCTAACCACGAGCCTCACACTGCTCCTTAATATATCCGATGTGAATGACAATGCCCCACATTTCCTGCAGCCCTCCTATGATGCTTTCCTCCCAGAGAACAGCCCTCCAGGCTCTTTGCTCTGCACCGTCTCTGCTTCAGACCCCGATGATGGAGACAATTCCCATCTTGTTTACTCCATAGAGGGCCATGTGCAGGGTGCTCCTGCTTCTTCCTACGTCCACATCAACCCCAACAATGGCAACCTCTATGCTCAGCGCACCTTTGACTTTGAGCTGCTGCAGGTGGTACCGGTCTCAGTGGCTGTGCGGGACTCAGGGTCTCCCCCACTCCACGCCAATGTCACTGTCTACATTTATGTGCTGGATCAAAACGACCACCCCCCCACCATCCTGCACCCTGCTGCTGACGATGATGTCCACACACCGGAGAGGGTCCCGCTGTCTGCCCCACCTGGCTACCTGGTGACCAAGGTAACAGCAGTGGATGCTGATGCTGGGTACAACGCCTGGCTGTCGTACCACCTGCTGCCTGAGTCCACCGAGCCCTCCTTGTTCCATGTGTCACAGTACACCGGGGAGGTGCGGACAGCGCGTGTCCTGCGGGACACGGACGTGGCAGAGCAGCAGCTTCTCATTCTGGTGGCAGACAACGGCGACCCACCGCTCTCCACCACCGTCACCATCAGCGTGGCACTGGAGGAGGAGTCCTTGGAGGAGAGCTACAAGCCCCGGGATTTCCTGGCTGGTACCAAAGAGAAGCCGGACCTGACCCTGTACCTGATCATCGCACTGGCAGCCGTCAGCACCGTGGCACTTGCTACCGTCACCCTCCTTGCTGCCTGGTGCCTGCGGCGCCGAGGTCGTGCCGCCGCTTCTCCCCGCTGCTGCTGGGCTGCCGAGTCACCGTCCCGGGACTTCTTCAATCATTCCAGCCCCAAGCTGCAGCTCTGCTCCGACGGCACCCTCAAGTACATGGAGGTCACCCTGCAGCCCACCGACTCGCAGTCCCAGTGCTACAGCACCTGCTTCTCTCCCGACTCCGAACGCAGCGACTTCACCTTCCTGCGTCCCTGCCCGCGTCCCGGCACCCTCCCGAGGGAACCCGGGGCTTTCCTGTCCGCCGCCGGTACCCTGCGGGATGCCGGCCAGGTGAGCGCCGGGGGAAGGCGGGGCCGGGATGGGGCCGCACGGCGCCGACCCCCGGCTCCTCCCCAGCGGGGCGATGCGGGGCGGGGGGGAGCCGCCTTTGTCCTCCGTGCCCGACGTGGGGGGCTCGGGGTGGGTGGGTTGTGTTGGGGGGGGGCTGCGCGGGGCCACCGTCGCTCGGAGCAGCGCGGCAGGTTCGCGCCGCGCCGCAACCATTGAGCGCCGCGATTGGTGCCGGTGTTGCTGTCCTGAGAAGGAGAGAAGAGATTGGATGAGCGGAGCAGCACACGGAGCCAATGGAGGGGCGGCTGCGCCGCGCCCCCCCCGTCGAGCCGCGGCCGCCCCAAACAATGAATGGGAGCGGTGAGCGCTGAGCGCGGCCCCGCAGCGCGGGCGGCCTCCTCCGAGGGCATCGCTCCCCGGGCGCCGGCAAGGATGCTGAGGGCAGGAAAGGCGGGCTGGTCCCTGGGGCTGCCGCGTGTCTTCTCCTTCTGCTTGTTCCTGCACAGCTCCTCTGCCCAGATTCGCTACAGCATCCCCGAGGAGCTCACCCGGGGTGCCTTCGTGGGCAATATCGCGAAGGATCTGGGCACCGATGTGGGGAAACTGGCGGCGGCCAATCTGCAGGTACTGTCCGATTCGGATTCCCAGTACTTCTCCGTCAATGTGAACACCGGGGTGATAATGGTGAGCGAGCGGATAGACCGGGAGCAGCTCTGCGGGCAGAACCCCCGCTGCTTCCTCCACCTGAAACTTGCCATCGAGAACCCAGTGGAGTTTTACCGCATCGAGGTGGAGATCCTGGATATCAACGATAACTCCCCAGAGTTCCCCAGCGATGAGGTGTCTTTGCGCATCTATGAGCTGGCATCCCTGGGCGCCCGCTTCCCCATCCAGCCTGCCCAGGACCCCGATGTGGGCACCAACACCCTGCAGACCTACCACCTGAGTGCCAACGAGAACTTCAACCTCAATGTGAAGGCACGCACGGATGGTGGGAAGTTCCCTGAGCTGGTGCTGGAGAGGGCCCTGGACCGAGAACACAGAGCCTTCCACCACCTCGTCCTGACCGCTGAGGACGGGGGCTCTCCCCCCAAGTCCAGTAAGATGCACATCACTATTCAGGTTCTTGATGCCAATGACAACCACCCAGTCTTTGACAGACCATCTTATGGAGCTCGCTTGGTGGAGAACTCACCACTTGGCACCCTTGTAGTGAAGCTAAATGCCACCGATGTGGATGAAGGGCCCAACGGGGACATCCGCTACTCCCTCAGCAGCCACAACTCGGACGCCTTACGCCAGATCTTTGCCATCGATGAACAAACCGGAGAGATCCGTGTCCAGGGCAACTTGGACTTTGAGGAGGCAACAGTGTACGAGATTGAAGTGGAGGCCAAGGACATGGGGTCACCCACAATGGAGGAGCACTGCAGTGTGGTGGTGGAGATCACTGATGTGAATGACAATGCTCCCGAGGTCATTCTGACCTCCTTCTCCAGCTCCCTGAGTGAGGACGCGCTCCCAGGCACGGTGGTGGCTGTCATACACGTCAAAGACAAGGATTCTGGGGACCAAGGCAAGGTCCAATGTCATGTGTCTCCAGACCTTCCTTTCCAGCTGCGCAAGGACTACGAGCACCAGTACTCGCTGCTCACCAGAACCCGCTTGGATCGGGAGCACGTTGCCTACTACAATGTCACCATCTCGGCCTCAGATCTGGGCAGCCCTCCACTCTCCCGCCACACCATCCTGCCCATCACCCTGGTGGATGTCAATGACAACGCACCCCAGTTCGAGCAAGCATCTTATGAGGTGCTGGTGGCAGAAAACAACCCGGTGGGCAGCGTGTTGGTTACTGTCTCTGCTGTTGACCCAGACTCGGAGCAGAACTCCCGCCTCTCCTACTCCATCCTGCAAGCTGGTGGGACAGAGCCTGGACTGGATCCGACTCGCTACCTCTCCATACACCCCACAACTGGACAGATCTCCGCCAAACTCCCCTTTGACTATGAGCAAACCACCTATCTCCAGTTCCATGTAGAGGTCTCTGATGGTGGCTCCCCAGCCCTGAGGAACAGGACGCTGGTCCACGTGTTTATTGCAGACCAAAATGACAATGCGCCGCGGGTGCATTTTCCCAGGGTTGGGGAGGATTCTACCACCCAGTTGCGCATCTCCCCCTCCACTGCCCCTCTTGCTCTCATCACCAAGGTGGTGGCAATAGATGCAGACTCAGGGCGCAACGCCTGGCTCTCCTACCACCTCATGGAAGCCACTGAGCCGGGGCTTTTCAGCGTGGCCCTACGCTCCGGGGAGATCCGCACCACCCGGGCCCTGCAGGAGACGGATGCTTCTGCACATGAACTGGTGGTGGTGGTGCGGGATGCCGGGGAGCCACCACTTTCCACAGCCGTCACGCTGGTCGTGTTGGTGGAGGAGAGGGGCCCCGAGGCCCTGCTAGGCTCCGAGGCTCAGGCTGCAGACGGTGGGGGCTTGCCCACTATCACCATTTATCTGATTGCTTCACTGGTGCTCATCTCCAGTGTCTCGCTGGTGGGACTGGCAGTGCTGGGTGTCCGGTGCATACGGCGGGGCTCGGCACCTGCTGTCCAGGGCTGCACTGTGAAGAGCGTGGACACACTTCAGCTCCCACCCAGCCACATCTTTGGGCACTTGCACTATGAGCCCAAGCAAGGGGATACGGTGATGGGCGTCCAGGTGACAGCCACGGCTCCCCCAGCCCCGCGCTACCGCTCCTGCTTTTCACCTGTCTCTGACATCAGCGAATTCATGTTTGTGAAACCCTCCGTGGGCACAGCCGGTGTGAAACCGTCGGCGCCCAGTGAGGTGAGCTCGGGAGCGGGCGGTCCCGGCCCCCCGGCCGCCATCGGGGGTGGGGGGGGGAGCTGCCGGCCGGAGCCCACCCTTCGCTGCCGGGAGTCCCCAGTTCCCGGTGTCGGGGATCCCCGGCGCCCCCCCGGCGCTGCGGGGGAGGAGTGGCGGCTGCGGGAGGAGGGGGGGCTGCGCCGTGCGTATTTTGAGGAAGGCGGTGGAGGAGGGAGAGAGGAAGGAGGTGGAGGAGGAGGAGGGTTAGGAGGAGGGGGAGGAGGAGGGGGCTGTTGAGAGACGTAGAATTGTCACTCGGTGCATCCCCTGCGCTCGCCGACTTTGTGCGCTTTCGGTGTGCCGAAGAGCCGCTCGGCCGGGCTGCGACCGCCCCCCCCGTCCCTTCCCTTCCTCCCTCCCTCCCTCCCTTCATTCTTCCCTCCCGGTCCCGTTCCTGTGGCTCCGGCGGCAGCTTCGTCCCGGCGCGGCGCACTCGGATCGGGGCGCGGTGCTCTCCGGTGCGGCGGCGGCTCCGGGGCGGGCGGCGGGGGGGAGCCTGCTGGGAGCCGCTTCCTCTCCGCTCGCACAGCCGGCTCGGCATGCTGAGGGACCAGGCTACGCCGTGGCAGCTCTCGCTGCTGCTCGCAGCCCTCTCCAGCCTGCAGCTGCCCGGCAGCGCCCAGCTCCGTTACTCCGTGACCGAGGATCGGGAGCCGGGCACTCCGGTGGGCGACGTAGCCAAGGATTTGGGGGTGGAGGTGCGGAGCCTGGCAGCCCGAAACCTGCGCCTGGTGAGTGAGTCTGAGCAGCAGCACTTCCAGGTGGACCTGGCTGCAGGTGTGCTGCTCCTCGACAGGAGG
This sequence comes from Coturnix japonica, assembly GCF_054131305.1. Taxonomy (NCBI): domain Eukaryota; kingdom Metazoa; phylum Chordata; class Aves; order Galliformes; family Phasianidae; genus Coturnix; species Coturnix japonica. Next base: position 13,753,203 of record NC_140680.1, on the reverse strand, counting down.
CTGGACCGTGAGGCTCTGTGCGGGCAGAGCCCTGCCTGCTCTCTGCACCTCCAGCTCGTCATGGAGAACCCCCTCCAGCTCCACCGCATCGAGGTGGATGTTCTCGACGTGAACGACAACGCGCCACAGTTCCCCAAGCCAGAGGTGGTCTTGGAGATCACAGAGGTGGCCAACCCCGGGACTCGGCTGCAACTGGAGGTGGCAGAAGACCCAGATATGGGCTCCAACTCCATCTCCACCTATGAACTCAGCCCCAGTGAGCATTTTGGCCTGAGTATCAACGTGAGAGGAGATGGGGTCAAAATGCCAGAGATGGTACTCAAAAAAGCGCTGGATAGAGAGAAATTGGCTGTTCATCACCTAACCCTGACAGCACTGGATGGAGGAAATCCGGTAAAATCTGGCACTGCCAAGGTCACCATCCATGTCCTGGATGCAAACGACAACCCTCCTGTTTGTGACCCACCTGTATCCAAGGTGTATCTGGAGGAGAATGTGCCAGTGGGTGCACTGGTCACCAAGCTGAATGTCACCGACCTGGATGAAGGCCCCAATGGGGATGTGGAGTATTCTTTTAAAACTAGCAATAATGCACCTAGTAAATTCACCAAGCTGTTCAGTTTAGATTCCCGGACAGGGGAGATCAGAACCAAAGCCCCTTTGGATTATGAGGAATCCAGTGCTTATGAAATTGCAGTTCGAGCCCGGGACAAAGGATCCCCAGCCATGGAAGGGCACTGTCATCTGCGGGTGGAATTAATTGATATCAATGATAACAGCCCTGAGATTGTGCTGACTTCTCTCTCCAGCCCCGTGCTGGAGGATGCAACCCCAGGGACGGTGATTGCCCTCATTGGTGTAAAGGACAGCGATTCCGGGGACAATGGGCATGTCCGTCTGCAGATAGCCAAAGAGCTCCCATTTAAGCTGGTGTCATCTTTCAAGGAGCATTTCTCACTGGTCACAAATGGTCCCCTTGATCGGGAGAAGGCCAGTGGGTACAACATCACCGTGAGGGCTACAGATTCAGGATCACCACCAAAAGCCACACAAAAAACCTTCTATCTCCAGATCGCTGATGTGAATGATAATGCTCCGAACTTCTCCACCCCTTTTGATACAGCTCATGTTCTGGAAAACTCTCTCCCTGGAACTTCTGTGTTTTCAGTGTCAGCATCTGATCCTGATGAGGGTAGTAACGCTAAGCTGGCTTACTCCATCCTGGACAATGGGATGCAGGACATACCCATCTCAACCTATTTCCGCATAGACCCAGACAACGGCACCATCTACACTGTGCGGGCTTTGGACTATGAGCAGGACAAAGTGTTCCAAGTGCCTGTGGAGGTGAAGGACTCTGGCTCTCCTGCCCTGAGCAGCACTGCGGTTGTCCACGTCTTTGTCATGGATCAGAATGACAATGCCCCCACCATCGTCTACCCTTCCGTCCCTACAGGTTCTGCCTTCCACCAAACCATCCCACCCTTGGTAGAACCTGGCTACCTAGTCACCAAAATTGTGGCTGTGGATGCTGATAGCGGCCATAACGCCTGGCTGTCCTATCAGCTGGAGGAGACAGCTGAGGCTCTGCCATTCCAGGTGGAACGTCGCACCGGGGAGGTGCGTGTTGCGGCGGCTCTCGGCGAGTCGCAGTCTCCCCATCGGCTGGTGGTCCTGGTGCAGGACAATGGGACGCCATCCCTCTCAGCCTCGGTGGTGATTGTTATTTCTCCAGAGGAAGATGGCGTGCAGGACTTTTCCAAGTCCTCTGACTTGCCTCAGTCGTCTCCCAAGGACAACAACCTAACGCTGTACCTCATCATCTCTTTGGTGTCCATTTCCCTCGTGTCGTGTGTAGTGTTTGCTGTGGCAGTTGCCCGCTGTCTTAGAATGGGCTCTGCTGGCTGGGCTTTCGTGGGCTGCTGCCGGGGGTCTGCCCGCAAGCCCACCTCCAACTTCCATGGGCAGCTGAGGCCAGATGGCTTCATCAAGTACCTGGACGTGGGCAAAGCAGGGCTGGGCTCCCAGGGACAGAATTACACCTCCTGTTTCTCCCCAATGTCTGAGCAAAGCGATTTTCTCTTTGTAAAACCCTTCAGCCACTCTAGCACTGCGGAGACCATGGCTGCCTACGAGCAGGTGACCAGCACCTTAGCAAGTCCCTGTGATGGGGTAAGATATGGGGTTCTCACTGCTGCTGCAGGACGTGGCTGTGGGGGATGTATGTGATTGTTCCACCTTGGGAGGTGGCAGGGAAGGGGGCTGGCTGTGCGGGGTGGAGGTGGAGGAGGGGATGGCCATCACCATACAACAAAACCCTGTGTGTTTGTGGAGCTGGGAGCTTCCTCTTGGCCTTGTTTGGACTTCCTGAAGTGATTCTTGCAGTGGGAATGTAGGGTTTGGGGTGTTAAACTTTTTGTCTCTGTTTAACCCCTTTATGCTGTATGGAAGGAGAGTCAGGAGGAGATGAGCTCAAAGCCAGGTCACCTGGTTGTTCCTTTTGCTCTGTTGTAGGAGTGTGTTGGGATTTTTCTTACTCTTTGACTCTCAAATGTTATTAATTCCTGTCCGTGCCGTGACAAAGCACTGCTTTCTAGCTTGATAGTATTGAACAAGAGGCTGATTCTGTGTTCAGCAATGAAAATGGTGCATTTCTGCATAGATCTTGGTGTCCTTACACGCCCTTGGGCTCACGGAAACCTGGGTGGCAGCGCGCTGTGAAAACTTCAGCCACTTGCCTTGGGACATGAAACCCAGATGGAAGTGGCTGCATTTAACTGCAGCTTTTTATAACTTGGGGATATAAAAAGTAAAGTCACTTTGTGTCATAAATGCCTGCCCTAAATTTGAAAGTGGTAATTGCAAGAGGGACTGAAATAAAGAGATTGGGATGGGCTCATCTGATGGGCGGCCGTGTGGCAGAGTGTGCAAAGCTACATGGATCTGAAATCCAGAGAGCGAGTGTGCAAGTGGGGTGATTTGTATGCAGCAGGGGTGGAGTGGAGCTCTTATTCTAAGGGGACTCAGTAATTTATTCTAATGTATTCTTTCATGAGAATCATCAAAGCTGTGGTGAAATTAGTCAAATCACATCTGCTAAATAAAAATCTAGGTCAGCTGTACCCATTTCCCTTCGCCTTAGTAATTGCAAGTACAAGCAGAATAATCCTATAAAGCTCTGTTCCATGGTGCAGACCAGGAGCTGCTCCTTCCTGAGGTAACCAGGAGGATCATTGTCCTTCCCAGGTAGTGTGTCGTCATTCCGGAGTTAATTAAGAGCTTATGATATTCAGAAGTGTGCATCTTGCAGACAGCAAACAACTCCGCTATGTATACTATGCACAAAGGCATGATGCACAAAGCCTGCTCTGCATCCATCCTCACTTACAGAATGCCCATTGTCCGGTGGGGAAATGACAGGGGCAGAAAGCAACATGAGGTTTGCTAAGCGTGCTGCTGGGTCTGAAGTTTGCTGTGCTCTCTGAACAAAGAATGCTTTTCTTTCTTCCCTCTCCGCCGTCGGATGTTCATTCTTTTCTCTGCAAATAGAAAAATATTGTAATGCACTGTGGCCACAGCATCTAGGAAAGTCATTCAAATACCAAGTGTGACACGCAGGCTCAGGCAGGCCTTGCTAAGGACAGAAGGACCGGTTAGGAAAAGGTCTGTTATCACCTCGAAAGCATCTTTCTCAGTATCAATTAACAGTGCCACCCCCACCCCTCCGAGCTCATTGCTTTGGTGCCATCTCTCCTGCTGGAGCAATGCCCTTATCAGTTTATTTCATGCTTCATTTCTTTCACAGCCTGGTTTCCTGAGCTGCTTTAGAAGATTATTCACTGAATGGTTTTTGTCACGCTTTTTGGTATTCATGCTGGTCCAGAAATACTCAGAAGGAAGGGAAGGGGTGGGGGTGGGGGAGCTTCTTTTTTCTATTGTTCTAATAGATCTGCTTTACTTGAGAAGAATGCACCGATATCCCAGGCTGAAATAATCCAGGATTGGTTTGCAGGTGAGAATGGAGGTATTAAAACTCTTTTCTATTTCCTTTGCAGCAAGCTCAACCTAACCCGGACTGGCGCTTCTCTCAGACCCAGAGACCTGGAACAAGTGGGTGAGTGCACCTTTCTCTGTGTATGTATCTGGTGTGGGCTTTGCTCCTTTACACATTGCTCTCAGTGTGGGAAGTCCTGGTGGTGGATGCTCTATGAATGGAGTTTCCCTGTTCCGGATAGAATTGTGACAGAGCCAGAACTGGGGGTGTTTCTGTGCCAGCTCTGTGTGATGGTGGTGTGAGAACTCTTTGCAAAGAGCTTTGGTGTCCGTGGCTCAGGTGGGATGGTTAGGAACTGGAGAGGGCGATGGAGCTGTGAAAGGGTTAAAGGACTGGAGAATGTGCTTCACATGGCATTGTTATCTAAAGCAGATTCTGAGCATTTGGTTGAGATTTATGCAGGTTCTGAGTGCAATATTGTGCTCCCCCTGCTTGGATGTCACTGGGGACTGCTGTGAGTCCCTTATATGCTTTGCCCTGAAAACCCCATGGCAGCCAGAGGTTGTGTGGGTGGTGGCTGTCCCCAGAGGCCCCACTGGAGGAGTGTGTCCCATCCCATGAAATGGGCCTCAGCAGCAGCAGCAGGTCCCTTGCTGCGTGCTGTGTTGTGTGCTCTCTGTTCTGGAGTTGGGCTGGGGCTCAGATCTCTGGACCCAGCTCCAATTGTGGGGAGGTTGGAGCCCTTGCTGCCTTCCTTGGGAAGTGTTGTGTTGCTTAGTTTGGGTGGGAGGCTGTCCCACTGGGCAGTAGGGCAGAGTAGGGCAGAGAGGGACCAAGGGAAATAGAATTAGATCTCAGGAGTCAGGAGACTTACAGGAAGGGCCCCTGAGGGCAGGTGTAGCTTTCAAAACCATGGCTGAGATTTCACCTATCTGTGCATAATGTCAAAAAAGGAAGGAGAAGCATTTACTTTTCATCATCTGCGAGTAACCATCAGGATGAGAAAGGACTTGAACAGGGAGCCCACCTCCTCAGCCACAAATCATTGTGGATGAGGCTGCCTCCTCAGTGATTCCTGTAGGAACAGCTTGCAGCACCTGCTGGAGGGCATTTGGATGCTGTGCTCACTTGGCTGGGTCAGCCCTGTGTCTGCAGAGAGAAGAGTCACTGTGTCCCCATTCTTTGTGGTTATTTGATGGCCTCTTGGCCACCAGATCCTGGATATGGGGATCAGAGCTTGTGTTCTGGGGTTGGCTCTGACCGTGTCTGAACCTTTTTGGATCATTCAGCTTTGTGGAAGGGAAGCTAAGAGACTGCTAATGGCTGTAAGGAGCATCACAGTAGGGTTTTTTATTAGGTTCTCCTTGCTGACAAAGGTGAAATAGACTGGTAGTTTGATGTAAAGCTGAAAGCATTGCTGCCAGGAGCCAGGCATGGGCTTTAATACAAGGCTATTGCTGGGAGAGTGTTCTCAGAGCTCCGTTCAATCCCCACCATGGAGAACTTTTTTAATCAGGAAAAATCTTTCCCATCATTCATGCTCTGCTTCAAACGACAATTAACTGCAGCACCCTGATAATGCAGAAGTGCCCGAGAGCCCCTGTGATGGTTTTGTTGTGAGAAGCGAGGAAATGAGCCCTGTCAGATCATCCTTATTGCTCCCTTTTCCAGCACTGTGCTGGAACTCAAGGCACAGCACCAACACAGTGCAGACCTACTTAACCTCGTGACAGGGACCTTTCTTAGGTCATGGGACAGTGGCCTTAACCCAAAACCACGGTGTGGGCTCTTCACATGCTCCCCCTGTGCTGTTCCCTCTGCCTGCTGAGTGCCAACCCCCTCCTGCAATGCTGGAGCTGCCCAAGCCCTGCCCTGTGGCTGTCCCTGCTGTCAGCCCATGTACAGCTGTGTCACCTGCTGCTGACACGTGTCCCTCTCTGACATGAGCTCTGCTTGGGGCTCAGTGTGCACAGGCATCTCCCAGCAGGAAGAAAAGGGATGTGTTCTTAACTTTATTTGCCCAATCTAAATTAAATAGCATTGGAAGCAAGACAGATTAGGCTGAGGTTTGAATGGGTGCCATTGGGAGCCCAGCACTGACATTAAGCTGGAACGAGGGCTGAAATCCTATACTGTATCTATTTCTACTGTGTTGTGTTAATGTGAGTTAGGACAGGGAATTATCCCAAGTCTAACAGGAGGCTGGGGTGACCTGGCCACCAAAACAAACCACGCTGCCTCTGAGCACCTGCAGGCAGCCAGGGTGAGCTCAGCAAAGCAGGACCACCTCCAGTCCACACATCTCTGCATTCAGGGTGCATCCATATGGGACGAGAAAGCAAAAGTGCTCCTTTGTGATCTGAGACACAGGAGAGCTGTGGTTGCACATGCTCAGAAAGTAGAGCTCAGGCAGCAGCCCTTAGAGACAGGGTCAGGGCTGTAGCTGGGCAGAGCAGTTCTCAATCTTGTTTGGGAGAAAAAGGAAGATAAATGGATCTATTTAATCATCTTCGCATTTTGTTTGCTAAAACCAGCAACATCAACAACAACAACAACAAACCACTCCTGCTGTCTCTGGGCAAATATAAATGAAGACGGAATAATACCAAGCAGCAAATGCAATTCCCAAACAAATCAGATCAGCGGCTGCGGGGGGATTATGGCCATGAGCTGTCTGAGTGGCGTGGCCATGGCAGCACGGCAGGGCGAGCATCTCCTTGGTGGGATCTGCAGGCAGCAGTGTATTCAGCAAAGCAATGGGTGTGGATATCCCACCTAGAAAGCAGGGGGGAAGGAAATGAAAGGAATGGAAAACCCTGGGTTGCTTATAGGTGGCAATGGGGGGAAGGAGATGTCCCATCTGGGAAGAGCTTGTGAATGCTTTCATCATGGTGGGAAGATGGAGATAGCCCAGTTGGGCTAAGCCAGGGAAGTGGAATGGGGGGACGTCCTGACAGGCAGCACCGGGACCCCCACGTGTCTCCAGGGCAGGGAGGAGTGAATCCTGAAGAGAGAGAGCTCTGATCCTTAATTTCCCTGTGCCACTGGTTTCCAGTGCTGGATGTAGTCCATGGAGATGTTTGCTTCACTCACCCATTAAACAGCATCACAGCTGCCTCATCTGACCCCTGGCCATGCAGGGAGGGAGGAACAAGCAGGATTTGCTGGCTGTGGGGATGCTGCAGCAGCACCAATGGGAGAGTTGTGAGGGACAGGAGGGTTTCTTCATTCTTGGTTTCTTTTTTTTCCCCAAGAACTGAGCTTTCAGAGGAGCCTGCCCAGGCTGGGTGATGGAAAAGAGTGTCCCAACAATATTCCTTAAAGCTTTCAAGGATCTTTGGGTCCTCAATGTCTGCAGAGCCTTTAGGTACTGCTGAGGGCTGACTGCAGCCAGGTGGGCATTTGGGATGGGGGTTTCTGCAGCCCATGGGGCTGCTCCAAGCTGCTGAGCTCTGCTCATGCAATGTCATGGGCTGCCCAGAGATGGTCTGTGCTTTGTGGAGTATTGGAAGTGTGAAGTTTGCACCTCCAGCACAGGTGTGTGTTTTGTGTGTTAAACATCTCACAGGGAGCCAAACAAACCCAGCAAGGGCTGGGAGGTTACATTTGCAAGGTAGACCTTGGTGCAGGATGGATTGCAGACCTCTCAGAGGCTCACAGCTTTAGGTGGGACTGTGATTCCCTATTGAATATGGCAGTGAAAATGTTGCTTTGCAGCACTACGAGGTAGCTCGGAGCAGTGCTCTGAGTGGGTGCTGCCATCCCCAGTCCTGTTGGGTGCTGACATGGGGATAGGAGGGAGAGAACAGGTTGCCCAAGGAGGCTGTGGATGCCCCATCCCTGCAGACATTCAAGGCCAGGCTGGATGCAGCTCTGGGCAGCCTGGGCTGCTGGTTGGTGACCCTGCACACAGCAGGGGGTTGGAACTGGATGAGCACTGTGGGCCTTTTCAACCCAGGCCATTCTATGATGCCCTTAACCTCATGGATCCTGCCAGGTAGGACAGAAGGTGTGGAGCATGGAGAAGGGAACCAGCTCAGCCAGGGGATACATTTTTCACTCTGGACAGCCTGCAGCATATCAGGAGTTGCATCATGGTAGCATTATGTATAGAAACATTATTTTGGGGAGTCCAGCAGGTGTGACACGTATTAGGTTGATATTTTCCTCTCTCCATCTGTTTCCTGTGCAGCTGAGCACAGGGCTGCAGAGACGCAGGGATCGACACCGAGGCTCCATCACATTTCCAAAGAATATCTCAAAATAGCTTTCCTGGTGTGTTTCTGGAGTGGGTTGTGGCAGAGACATTGGGGCCCTTTGTTCTGACCTCCCCCCCACGCCCCTTTCATGCAGAGCAGCATCCCAGCAACTTAGGAAGCATCCCCATTACTTTAAGAGGCTGCAGATCTCCTCCTGCTTTGCCTGCTAAAACTGTTCGATCTGTTTTGAAGTCAGGATCTTAAATCTGTGCCTTGTCCAAGCCCTCCCCAAGCGCCTGTAATTGCATTACAGAAGAGTCAGGGAATGCACAGAGCATGGGGGAAGGGCAGGCAGCATCCTCTGTTAAAGGGAGAAGGGAGGAAATCACGGCGAGTTTTGATCTAGCACTGATTTTTGGGGGGAGGCTTGGATTTGGGTGATGGGGTTGGTTGGAGGAGGGGCTGTGGGGTGGGGGTTACTGCCCATAGAGCATGGATGAGCTGCCATCACCGTATCCCCAGCACAACTTAAGAGGCTGTGTGCTGGCTGTCACTTTCCCCACTACTTGTCACTTTGCCAGCACAAAACCACACGGGGCTGAGGTTTTATTGCTGCTGCTGCCTCTGGCTGAGGCTGGGTGTGGGAGGAGGCTGAAGGAGGATGGAAGGAAGCTGAAGAGGGAAAAACAGCAGTGCAAGGAGGGGGAGGCGGGTGGAGGGGTCAGCTTGAGAGCATCAGTGCTGCTGGGGAATGGGGCAGGGGGAAAGGAATTGGAGAAGGTGCCTGGGCCTGGAGGTTGGGAGGGGAATGCTATGGTTGGTGCTGCCCCTGCTAGAGGGTGAGGAGGCAATGGGAGAGCTGGTGGTGAGTGGGTGGAAGGGGAAGGGGCTGGGGTGAGGTGGACCCCAGCTGTGTGCCCCCTGTGCACAGAGCCTGGTGGGATTTGGAGCCATGGATGGGAGCAGCAGTGCTGCTGGAAGGACTGGAAAACCTCAATGAAGAGAGGAGGCTGGGGGTGGGGGCACCACCCTGCTGGGCATCCCCTGGTGCCATAGGGCCACATCCTCAGGGTCCTCCTGGGCACCCACAGCACAAGCATGGCACAAATCAGACTTCCAGCTGCAGGATGCAGAAAACAAGTTTATCTCGGAAATTCACCAGGCAAAAAAAAAAAAAAAAAAAAGGAAAAAGAAAAAGAAAAAAAAATGTTTGTGAGGCATTTGGGTGCCATAGTAACAGTGTCCATGGAAACCCTGCAAGGAAATGAGTATTTCTGTACTGGAAGTGGAAATAGGGACGATGCGTTGGATGGGTTGGAAGAAAATAGCCGGTCAGTGGTGCAAGGCCCGCCCTGCTGCGTGGGCTGATGCCTTCAGGCTGTTGAGCAGTGATGCATCACAGAGCCCCACCAGGGGCTGCAGGGCATACCTTCCATTTGGGGACTGTGAGTGTTTGCACATCGCTCCTGGCTGGGTTTGGTGGTGCCCCACATACCCACGCTTTGATCCCTCAGATGCAGCATCACCGGGTCTGGTCCCTCTTTATCTCAAACACAGGTTTGCTTCCTTCCCTCCACCCTCAGTGCTGGCATTGTTCCCCAAAGCCAGCTGTTTTCTGAGCTTTGAAGTGTGGAATCAAATTGAACAGGAGGAAAGAAAAATAAATAAATAAACACCGACACAAACCCCCCCCCCCCAACGCAATCCTCTGCAGGATGGGTTTTAATAAAAAGCCTATTGAGAAAATGCCATTTGTATTAAAAGCTGCCAGTCCTTGCAGTTCATTTCCATAGGAACCACCTCCTGTTCCGGGCAGTGCAGCCTCAGCCATTCACATCCCTGTCCTATAGCTGTGGCAGGCAGCCAGCTTTGCCCATCAGCTGTGTGCCTCTTTTTTTTTCCCCCCTCCTTCTTTTCTTTTCACTATGAGAAGTTATTTTCGGATGCTTTTAGATTACTGCATTCATGTCTCTCCTGCCTCTGAATTCCAGATGATTGCGCTTGCACGTAATTCAGGCACTTGAATTTCCTGCATACAGAAATGAACTCAATAGGGTTTCTGCAACTCTGGCATTTCTAAAATAGCTCTCCACCTTGACGTCATGGGGAGCAGCACGCTGCTTTGTGCTCTACTGGAGAGTGCTGGGTGCTGTAAGCTTGCAGGGAGGACTTGGGTTTGCATGGGGTAGAACAGGAGGATCTGCAGATGGGGTTGTTCTGGCTGGGCTGCAGCCTGTAGGTCAGGAGAAAAGCTGGTTCTCCCCCATTAGTCACCCGTAGGACCCCATCTGGAGCTCTGAGCCCAGCGAGAGAGCAGGAGCTGCTGGGGTTAAGTGGTGGCTGCGTGGGTTGTGATTTGCAATGGGGTTTAGGTTGCTAAGCCCTTTATAGGATCTCTCCTGAGGCTCTATTCCCAGCCCTGACATGGAGCAGTGCTCACTCCTCGAGCACTGCCACCCATTGAGGCAGGCAGACCTCACTGCCGCCCGTCTTGAAGCCATGCCACCGCACGTGTGGCGAGGTATAAATAGGTTCTGGGATGCCCTGGGTTGCAGCAGATGGCAGGCATTGCAGAGCCTTAGCAGGCAGCCTCTGCTATGTCAGGGACTGAGTGCCACCTGCACAGATAAAGCGGGGGAGTGAGAGTGGTGGTGTGTGGCTGCAGCCTGTACCCATCCCCACTGTGCCCACTGCCCTCAGTACCACAATGACATGATTCTGGAACAGCCCTGGGGATGGTGACTCCAGCCCCCCCACCCCCCCATGTAACCCATTCAGGTGCATTGCCACTATTTCTGAGAAAAAGATTTTCCTAATATCCAACCTCTGGCACAACCTAAAGGCATTACTCTATGATGCATTGCTCCATGATGGAGTAGGACTGCATGGGGTCTGATCAGATCAAGGCTCCCAGCACATTTATTCCTCTGTATAGGACACTGCACAGTGGGGAGGGGGAGAACTGTGCATTCAAGACTTTCCTGCTTGCAAGGCCAATGATGTAGCTGGGGCAGGGACCCAGCCAGCAGGTCAGCATGGTAGATGCGTGCTGTGGTCATGCAGCTGGTGGGACTTTTAGGTCTTTCTGGTGGAAGGAGGGCTCTGGGAACACATCCCTGGCTTCTCTGGTGGGAAAGCGTGGCCACAAGTGAGGGGTGGTTGAACACAGCTGCCGGGCACCTGGCGGCCATCAATGCGGAGCTTGTTTGAAGGCACACAGAGTGTTGATTGTAACTTTGCTCGGCAAAACCTCCTGAAGGGGAAGCCTGGTGGCATCCCTGCAGCTTTCCCAGGCAGAATCACCACGCTCAGCCCAAAGCATCTGCCCCATGTGGTCACCCACCTCCGCTCGCTGCTCTTGGTGGCTGCTCTTGGACTCCCTTCAGAGCAGGATTTCAGTGATGGGCAGCTGCCTCCCTGCTGATCCCAAATCCTGTGACTCTGTGGGATTTTCTCACCTTCGTTCCCATGAATGAAGCTGCAGAATGGAGTTGTAGCCTGAAATAACTGGAGTTGTAGCCTGAAATAACTCAGAAGGGCAGCAACCCCACGTGGCCTTCAGAAGGAACCTGGTCATCCAAGGGCATGTGCATCTCTGTAGCTGTAGGACTGGAGGTTTTTTAATGTGTGTGTGTGTGGTATTCAGCTGTGGGAAGGCACCTAAAGGGATTTCAGGTCATTAGGTGCCAGCTGGCTCAACCAGCAGGCATTAGGAAAGTCTTCCTGGAAGTACCACTCAGCCCCAAGTACTTGGGTTATTGGTGGTTGCTCTTCAGAAGTGTTGGAGAGGGTTGGAGACTTCTGGTGGTATTTACACTCCAGAGTGTTGCTTAACAGAGGGATTTGAAGCCCTCACCCTCCTCTCTGCTGGCAGTGCCCACATCCTGCTGTGAGCTGCTTGATGCTCCAGCAGCGCTGCCTTCCCCAGCCCACCCCTCTTCTCCCAGCTGGAGTAACACGCCATTTCTTTCCTTTTGTTTTCTATTCCCACAGCTCTCAGAATGGAGAGGAAGGTGGAGCCTGGCCCAACAACCAGTTCGACACGGAGATGCTTCAAGCCATGATCCTGGCCTCGGCAAATGGTCAGACCCTACTGCATGCGGGGAAACTACAGCGGGTTTTAAGAGAAAGACCCCAAGAAATGTCATGCCCAGAGATATGTGTGCTCCTGGGCAGTGTGTGGGCACTGGGTTTTGGGTCACAGTGGCTGGGCTTTGTTTGGGGCCATTCCCACGTGTCCTTAGTTTGCTTTGCTTTACGGCTGGGTTGTATGAAAGCAGCAGGCAGGGAGGGGTGTTCCATGGCTTTGTGTGAGAGAAGCACAATTACCACTCCACGCAGAGCTCTGGATAACAAGTCTGGTTTTCCTAAAGCCTTTATTTATAAATACCTCCGAGCCTTTTCCCCCTTGGTTTAAAAATAGGAGCAGCAGCACAGCCATAAAACGCTGGGTAAAATGCTTTGCATGTTTCCTTTGAGCTCGTGGGAGAGAAGGAATCTGGGGGAGGGGGAAGGGATGTGATACGGTATTGCTTTCTTGGAAAGGGCTGCAGCCCTAAGCAGACATCAGCAGCTGTGGGGATGAGGCATTGGGCAATGGGGCTGTTTACACACCAGGGAAGGAAACAATGCAAAAATGGGGCTCTGCTCTGTAAAAAAAAATAGCCTGCAGGACCTCCAGATCCGGTTTCCTTGCTCACAAATAAAGCTGATTTCCTGGCATACAGAGCTGGGCAGTTCCCTTCCAGGTCAGACACTGGCTCCAATATAAATCCCAGCCCTGTTTTGGTACATTTCCCCCTACCCACATTTCTGTGGGACCCCAAGCCCTTTATAGGGTCTGCATTAAACCTCTAATAGAGGGCTGGGGATGGCTTTCCCTGCAGCAGTGTGGTGAGAAGCAGCTTGGTGCAGCCCATCATTTCCTTGTCCATGGCAGTGATGGATGGGGATGGGAACACTGGTGCTGGGGATTCAGCCTGCACTCCTCTCCATCTCCACCGCACCAGGAGCCCCCAGACACTTTTTCTTTCCCACCAGAGCTCTGTTTCCATCTGTCTCCCCTTCTCCCTGCTCTGCTGCTTTAGCTGTGAAGCTAATAGTGCTGATTGGTGCAGGCTTTGATGAGGAGCAGTGCTAATTGCCCACTCAACCTTGTGCTGCCAACCCTTGGGTAATGTTCTGTGGCTGTTTACACGATCCTTAATGCCATCTGCTTGCCCTGGTTGAGCAATGGGTGGGAGGAAGCCCCTAACTCAGTGAGTTGCTCCATGCTTATAACCCTGGGAGGTTGAGCCCTTCTGATGCTCTCTGCTCCCAGTCTCTGGAAGGGGCTGATGGTGCCCTGCCTGCATCCCTACACTGCACATGGGTTGTCCTTCATTTCAAACCCCATGGCTCCTTTGCCCTTGGAACAGGGAGCCTGAGAAATGCAGTGGTTTGTAGAGGCAGCTGCTGGGACAGACGAAGGAGAGGGGATGCTCCAGGAAACCAGACACTGAGGGGCAGCATGGGAGGCACAGTGTCCTCAAAATACTTTGGATTTCAGCAAGAATGTGTAGGGGTGCTGTGGGGCAGCAGGGGAGCCTGCAGACAGGGAGTGGCCGTCAGCCCCACTATATTGGGTGTCCCAAAAGCACCAGCAGCAGCTGCAGCAGCAAGTGCTCCCCGACCTCCTGTCCCCTCTGCGTATGGGGGAGGTTTGAGCCAGGAAGGGGTTATTTTTGCCCAGCTCTCATTTTCCTCTTCACTGTGTGGCTGCAGGGGCCTGGGGACTTTTTTGGGCAATGTCTGGCTGCTGGCAGAGGCTGAGCACAACCTTTACAGCAAGGAGAGCTGGAGTGCCCTGCTTGGCAAGAGCCTCTCGGTGCCCATTTATAAATCCCCATTGTCCCCGTTCCCTCTCCTTTTCATCCCTAATGCCAATGTTACCTAGGAGCAGCCCTTTGCTCTCACCCTGACCAACCGGCACGCTGGGAACTGCGCTCCTGGAAGGTTGTGCTGGGACTGCCAATGAGATCCTGGGAGCAGTGCTGGGTGCCCCTATAGCACAAAGCCCCCGAGCAGCAGGGATGCTCCATGAGCACTGATGCTCCCAAGCCGCCCTGAGGCTGAAACACAGCAGTACATAGGACCATAACAGAGCCCTGCCATGCCACCAGTGTGGGTCCCTAACTGCAGCTCTGCTTGAATGCATTCCCCCTTAGCCTGCTGTTTCCAAGCTCATTGTGGTGGTTTTCTTTCCCTCCTCCCGTCCCAACAGAGCAGCTGTAACTTCTCAAGCTCTGATTGCTTAATACTTCCAACCTCTTCAAGGGGACACAACAAACACTGTATTTCAGTGACTTTGTGTCCAGACAAGGTGGCAGTGGGAGCATCTGTAGGGCTGACTTGGGGAGAAGATGCAGGAGAAGCAGCTTGAGGTTTCTGCTCAGGGTTTGCCTTTACTGCTGCAGTCTGTAAATGGAGAGAGAATGGGCTCTGCCTGGGGCCCTTCAGGCACCATGGTGTTCTGCAGCCTCTCAGGAGAGCATCTCTATGAGGCAGCTAAAACCCCTTGCACGAGAGAGCTGAGCTCAGCCCTTGTGCATGCGGAGAGTTTGAGCAAAGCCATTTCCTACTGGGGCTGTGTTGGAGCTCATTCTCTGTCATCCCTCCGTGCTCATATCCTCCCTCTCACATCCCCCCATTTCCATCTGCTCTCTGCCTCCAGCATCCCGGGGGGGCTCTGCTCCCTTCCCTGCTCTGCGCCTGCTCTTTGCAGCTCGGCAGCAATGAATTCCCATCCCATCCCCCTCTGTACTGATTGCTTTGTGCTTACATCCCAGAGCCAACCGCAGCACTGTAAGGGAGGATTTTCTTTATTGATTTGTCTGCTCCCGGAATAAACCTGGCTGGGGAAATGCTGGGGTCAGGGCTTTGGATGCAGGACGAAGGGAAAAACACTGATATTGGCTTTGCCTTAATGCACTGCTAATGGTCAGTGCTGTGCAGTATTTACAGTGGGCTGCTGGGGAGGGGATGTCTTTGTGCTCCAGAAAGCAAGGCAGGACAGTTCCCAATCCCATTCCCATTCTCATTTCCACCACTCATCCCCATCCCCCTTCCTGCTGCTCATCCCCATCTCCCATGCTATTCCCATCCCATCCCCATCCTGTCCTCACTGCCCATCTCCATCCCCATCCCCACTTCCCATCCCCACCTCCCATCCCCATTCCATTCCACCCAATCCCCATTCTCACCACCCGTTGCCATCCCATCCTCATTCCCATGCCCATCTCCCATTCCTATCCCCATTCTCATTCCTATCTCCCATCCCCATCCCCACCTCTCATTCCTATCCCCAACCTCACTTCCTATCCCTGTCCTCATCCTCACCTCCCATGTGTGTCCCCATTCCCAACTCCATCCCCACTGCTCACCCCTGTCCCCATTCTCATCCCCATCCCCATCCCAAATTCCATCCCCACCTCCCACCCTTGTCCCCATTCCCACCCCCAACCCATCTCCACCTCCCATCTCCATCCTATCCTCACATCCCACAGCCTGGCTCAGCTTAGCCTTCCCTCTGGAGGGAAGAAGAGGATGCTCACAAGCATCTCCCCAGTGCAACAGGAACGAAGGCTCAGAGCCATTGCTAACCCCACTCCTCTCCTCTGCCCCTGCAGAAGCCACTGATGTCAACGCAACACTGGGTGGGGGCACAGGCACCATGGGGCTGAGCGCCCGCTATGGCCCCCAGTTCACCCTGCAACACGTCCCCGACTACCGGCAGAACGTCTACATCCCGGGCAGCACCGCCACACTGAGCAACGCCGCCGGCAAACGCGACGCCAAACCCTCAGGCGGCAACAAGAAGAAATCTGGCAAGAAGGAAAAGAAGTAGAAAGGAGACGTCAGAGCGGCCGGGCAGCGCGTGCCAGCACTCCCCAACACCACAGGAGGACGAATGTGGATTTGCTTTTTATTTCTCATTTCTTGGCGACGCAAAAGTTAGGAAGCGCTGCGAATGTATTGTCATCGTCAGAGCTAGGAGCAGGCTGCCTGCTGTTAGGTCTCATGATGAAAAGCAATCTGGAAAGCTAAAGCTAACACAAACAAGTGCCCTGTGAATACAGCTAACGTTTTATACGACCCCTCGGGTGTTAGGATGCACGAGGTCGAAAGGCTTCGGCCAAATCCTTGGCTTCACTTTGCTCCCAGATGGTCCGAGAAAGGCACGAGGCTCTCGCTCGGCTTCGTCCAGTGTAAATAATTGTAACACCCATCTGTTAATTTATAGAGCTTTGATCGTTTTCATTATGGAAAGAAAAAGGAATTTCCCAGCAGAAAAGCCCCACGCTCCACATTTTCTGCTCTTTTAACTTCGTGAAACTCACCCTGGGTTATTCGTAGCGGTGGATTTGTGGGTAGGGAGTGCTTCAGTTCCTGTTCAGCTGTTTATCTGAGAAAGAAAAAGAAGTGTTCGTATTGCATGAATCAAAGGGAACAATGCAGAGCTGCATCCTGAGCAGTTATTCTTTTGTTTTGTTTTGTTTTGTTTTGTTTTGTTTTGTTTTGTTTTGTTTTCCTGAAGTACAACCAGCCATGGCCTGAGAGCTCCTGGCGTCTGAGCGGGGGTTTGGACCGGCCCTGGGGGAATCTGAGCAGACACATCTCATCCCTTCGTTGCAGTAAATATTTATGTGTACAGTCAATGTTCTTTTGGAATTAAAGCAACGGGGCTGGAAGGGGCTGCTCTGCACCTCGCCATGACCCCACGTGTGCATCACCTGCATCACAGCTGCACTTTGGAACACGCATCCCAACACACCCCCCACCCCAGGATGTCCTCACATGGCTGCATGGCATGAGGTGAAGGCACCTTGTATTTGGGGAGTGGGGGACAAGTAAGTGACAGTGGGTTTGGTGGCACTTGGGGAGCAGATCTGGGCTGGGGGCCCTTGCAATGGCCCAGGGATGGGCTGGGATAAAACATGGTGGAGGGAGAATCTGGCTTTGGGGTTTCCACCTCCCAGAGGGAACAGGAGGATGAGGAGTTGGATTTCTCCATGTTGTGCCCCTTCCAAGTGGGCTCAGCCCAGAGGAGGGTCCTGGTGGCACTGCTGGGGACACCCCAAGCTCCCAGTATCACAGCATCTGTGCCCCATTCCCCTCCCCCTTCCCTCCCCCCCCCAAGAAGGCAGAGAGGGAATTTGGCACCCAAAGTGGGTGTGGGTAGGGAGAGGGTGGTCCCCCCCATTCCCCTTAGGGGCCACTCTATTTCACATAGGATTTTTTGCTCTTTTTTAATCACTAACACTTAACTCACCCCCCCACCCCACCCCCAACCACACACACACCCTGGGGAGGGGGGGGATAGCAGCCCCTCCACACACCCCACTCACCCCATCCCAACCCCACAGCTGCTCCACAGCCCCATGTAGCTGCCACTCCCCCCTCCCACCCAGCAATGCCATAGGCAAATCGTAGTCTTTATCTTTCTTTTTAACCTGCAATCTGAGGTAGAGTAGAGAGTGTTGTGTATTTAGTGGCGTGTTATTTTTATCTCGGTATCTAACTTGTGGAACAGCAGTATTTT
Source organism: Coturnix japonica (assembly GCF_054131305.1). Classification (NCBI taxonomy): domain Eukaryota; kingdom Metazoa; phylum Chordata; class Aves; order Galliformes; family Phasianidae; genus Coturnix; species Coturnix japonica. The sequence goes on along the minus strand of NC_140680.1, from coordinate 13,735,430 downwards.
CACTTTCTCTGTATCTTCTCTCCATGTGGTCTGTGCTCCGAGTGTACATGAGATGAAACACGTTTGCCCTCCCCATGTGTCTAATATTGAATTATACTTATATATTATATATATGCTTATATCCTTCTTATACCCGTATAGACCGATGTCAATGTGTTACACGCAAGTTTTATACTCTAATATTTATATTGCTTTTTCTTTTTTTTTTTTCTTTGGGAAAAAAAAAACAATAAAAATGGTTTCTTCTGAATACATGGTGGTGCTTTTGAGGGAGAACCCCCCCATCCCTATGGCGGACCCCCCCCCCCCAATGCACTGAGGGTGGATGAGGGGGGGCTGAAGCCTGTCTCGCAGCCATGGGGTGAGATCAAGCAGCCGCTGCCAGATGTGCTGGGGGCAGAGTCGGGGGGAGCAGCCGAGGAGATACCGACATCCCACCCCACCCCCTCCCACCCCAACGGACCGGGCCGCGGGCGCCCCTGCAGGAGCGTGGCTGCATAGCACCGGGAGGTAAGGGGGGGGGGAGGGGGGGGTTAGGGGGGGGGGAGGGGGGGGGTTAGGGGGAGGGGGGGGGTTGGGGGGGGGGAGGGGCCCCGACAATGCCCCCTCACACACAGAGACACCCCCCCCCCCCCCCCCCCCTCCGGAGAGTCCCCAACCCAGACACCCTTCGGAGATCCCCCCCCCCAAACTCCTACTCCCCTACACCCTGAGACCCCCTCCCCTTCTCCAATCCCGCTGCAGCCTACAGAGGCAGAGCTCCGAAATCCCTCTGCACCCTATTGAGACCCTGAGACACTCTCGCTCCTCCAAACCCGAAATCCACTTGGATTCCTCCTCAAATCCTACTGCACCCCCTCCTCCCCCCAAGACCCCGCGGAACGTGCCGGGGGCAGCTCCGTTCTCACGCACGTGAATGGGATTTTCCTAAGGGCGGTGTGTCAATGGGGAGGAGAAAGGCGCGGCTCGGACACAGCGGCCCCGGGTAATTAGCGGTGATGAAGAGAAGGCACACCGGGCTCATTGCCGGGGGGGCGTGGGGCTCGAAGATGGAGGAGGTGGTGAAGGATGGTGGGGGGTGGGGGTGGGGGGGGTGGAAGGAAGAGGCTGGGAACACGCCCCCCCCCCCCCCCCCTAAAGGTGGCTCTTTTTACAGCCTTCCATACCCAGGGAGGAATGAGGGGCATTTAAAGCTCTGCCACGTCTCTTCATGCTCTGCAAATTCACTTTGTGATCCTTCAGTTACCTATCCATCCATCTATAGAGCTGTCTGTCTATCTATCTATCTATCTATCTATCTATCTATCTATCTGTCTGTCTGTCTGTCTATCTATCTATCTATCTATCTATCTCCCTATCCATCTATCAATCCATCTCTCCATTTATCTATATATCCATCTACCTATCTACCTATCTTTGTCTATCTGTCAATCTACCTACCTGTCCATCTGTTTGTCTACCTATTTATCCATCTATCCATCCACCTATCTTCTATCCATATATCTAATCATTCATCTATCTCTCCATCTATCTATCCTATCCATCTACCCATCATCCAGCCATCTAGTGATCCTATCTACCCTATCTATCTATCTATCTATCTATCTATCTATCTATCTATCTATCTATCCTATGTCTAGCTGTCTGTCCGTCCAACCATCCATCCAACCACCTATCCATCCATCTATTTGTCAGTCAGTCAATCTATCTGTCCATCTCCCAGCCTGGCTTTCCTATGTGCCCCTCCAGCTCCTCTGCTCCAGCTCCAGGTCAGAGAGGCAGCTCAGAACAGCTGTTTCATCCCAGTTTTTCCTGTGAGTTGCCAGGCACCTGAGGGCACGTTGCTCCCACCTCCAATATCCCACCTTGGGGCATTGCACTCCCCAATTAGCAGCTTTGTCATTGCTGAGTTAATCAAAAGGGCCCTTAGGAAAAAAAATAAAACAAAACAACTTAAAGAGAATGAAGCCAAAGTGGGGCAATAATCAGCTCTCTGCCCTGGTTTTAAAATTATCCTGGCAGTCCCTTGTGTCCACGCCTGCAGCATGTGGCTCATCCCTCCTGCTGCAGCAGTGGGGACACGATGGGTAGGAAGGGACCTGGGGACAGAGTGGGGACAGCTGGTGGCTGTATCCCTGTGAGCAGGGGATAGAGGGGGCTGGAGAGGTGAAGGTGGAAGCAGGAAGGGCTGGAGCATCCTTCAGGTGTACCAAGGGATGGCATTGGTACCCACAATGTACCCACAAGACACAGACCCACGTCATTGGATCCTGCCCCATATACAGGACAAGGACAAGGACAAAGTACTCATGTGACAACAAGCCAGGGACACCAGCACACAGCAGGGCATTTGCCCATCTAACGTGGCCATCTGGACAAAGCAGGCGTGTATGCCAGCAGGGAGCTGATTCCTGGCTGGGTCAGCCCCTATACTCAGTGAGATCCAACCCAAACAGGGCCACACTGCCACATGGATGCTATGGGGACAAGAAAGGCTTGAGGTGTGTAGCCAGAGTGTTTGGGCTTCCAGGTCCCACAGCAGTATTGCCAGAGGGAGGTATTCTGCACAGGGAATGGACAAGGTCCCTGCAGCCCCATGCCACAAACTCAAGGCTGGTCTCTGCACTGAGGTTACAATATGGAGGCACAAAGAGCCAAGATCATCTTTTTAATACCAAAAATAACATTTGTTTTTCTATCTTTTATCCATACAGACTGTCTGATATCACAGTGCTACCAAAGCACTGCTTCTCCACAGCTGCAGGGCCATGAAAAACAGCTTTATATTAAAGGGAACCATTACAAGAAAACAAAAGCCTTTGGGCAAGGCTCCAGCTCACATACCCTGATCCTCATTCTGCAGCTTTCTGGAGCTGTGGAATGCAGCCACCCACATTCAGTGTTCAATGATGACCCATCTCTGCCACCAGCCTGATGTGGCTCTTGCCACCCTGGTGTGTCAGTGTCATGGCCCCCAGCCCCACATGCACCAAGAAAACAGAGGGATGGATGGGTGCTTGAGTTGTTCCACCACCCTTTTTAACCCCATATTTCCCCCCAGCAGTAGGGGCAGGGCCAGGCATTGCTCCTTGCAGACCCCTGGAGCACCCAGCCAGGAGCACATCACTACCAGCTCCTTCTGCTCAGCCCCATCCTGCTCCTCTGCTGCTCCAGGCTGTGCAGCAGCCCCCACCCTGCAGCCAACCTTTCTCTCTTCCACACACAGACCTCATTTACAGTGGCACGTATCTCTTCCCAAGGGGCTCTGAGCAGCTCAGGCAGCTCCTGAGCTGTTAGCATCTCCGCTTCATGCACTACTGGCTTTACATGCCAGAGCTCAGCACCTGCAATGGGACAGAGATAATAAGCACAAAGCGAAGCCGCAAGGTGGAATCATGCCCTGTGCAGAGCAAGAACAGCAGCTGCTGTATGGACTTTTGTTACCGTTTCCAGCCCATAATGGGATAACACATCCCAACAATACCCCAACCAGCACAAAACCTGACTTGTCTTTTCCCCAGCGTAGCACTTATAGATGCAAATGAGAAGGCATGACTTCAGATAGAGCAGCACTGCAGCCCCGCTCTGCCCTGTGCCCCAGCTCTCCCTTGGCAACCTGAGTCACTGCTCTGCTCTGCCCGTGACCTCGCACTGCACGCGCCTGCCAAGCCCCATTGCACGGAGCAGAACATTCACACTCTTGGGTGCGACAGCAGCCAGGCCCAGATGACGCGGGGCTGTTACAGATCACTCCATTACCTCATTGTTGCAAATATGTTGAATTAAAGCAACAACGCAACTCGGCACCTGAGTGGGAGCTGGAACGTGAAATGTGGCTCCAACAGCCCCGACAGCAAAATACTTCCTGAAATCATGACTGCCCTCTGCCATAATCCAAATGCAATGCCCAACTTGAGCTGCTGATCTCAGTGCTCAGCTCAATGGTGCCTCCATCTCATCTTCTCTCTGCTCTTTTGCACTGTTATGAGAGCAGGCAGCATCCTTCCATAGCGTGGAAACAGCCTTTCATTTGCTGCAAGAGGTGAAATCCTTAGAAACAGTGGAAGGAAACACCTTCAGATCAGTTGTCCAGCCTGCCATGCCACAGGATCAGGGCTGGAATAACACTGTGTTTAATGGGATCAAACCCCAAAGGGTTAAGTGTAAGTCCTGCTTGAGGCTGTCAGTGCCACTGTGGTGGGACTGACCGATCTATTTTGCCTGACCAACCCAGTGACTTTCTGTAATGGTGAAATTGCACCAGAGGACATGGGAAGGGTCACTGACATCGTCTCTCTGGACTTCAGTGTGGCCTTTGACACAATTATGTGATACTGTGATTCCACAAGCAAAGGAAAAGGCAAAATGGAACTTCGGGGATGCTTCCCTGTGTGAGGTTTGTGGAGCCCACAATGCTCCCATGGCTTGGGCACGGCTGGTGGCCCACAGTGAGGACAGCAGAGCAGCGGGGCTGGCTGAGTACAGCAAACATGAAGAACTCATGTGCAGACACCAAGCAAGGAAGATGCAGCCTTGCATTTGGGAGGGGGTGGTGTAAGGGAAGGGAGTGCTTGGGAATATAAAGCAGCAGCTGAACTGCTGCACAAGCAAGAGGAATTAACTCTTGCAGGGCTGAAAACCTTTCATTAGCAATTTGGCAAGGAGACTCCAGATATACTGAGAGCAGCCATGCTAAACCACCTGGAAGGGACAGGCAATAGGTTTAAAGGCCTTTCAGAGTCTCTGCTGATGAACTATAGTGAACCCAGCACCTCTTTTCCTGCACTGCAGGAGCACAGAGCTGGGAGAGCAGCTCCAAGGCTGTGCATCCCATGGGAGAGAAGCAGAGGAAAGCAGCCACCAGGCAAACAAGCAGCTTCCAAAGCCCCATAGTTAACAACCTCCCTTCCATGTCTGCTAACACAACTTCCCCTGCACAGTGTGGGCACTTCTGGGTGCTGGGTGTGCCTGCACCCTGTGCAGAGGGATGCTGCTCTCCTATCAACACTGTACCGAGGGGAGAACCAAGCTCTGGGTCTGTGCAGACAACACAGAGAGCATTCATAGATGCCAGGCAGGCTTTGTGTGCTGATCCCCTCGGGGCTCCAGCAGTGGACAGGAGGAGAGATGTCCCAGCAGCTGGACTGCAGCACAGTGAGGGCTGTGAAAGCAGCCGCTTGTATTCAATGGGCTTTTTGTCTCCATCCTCCCTTTGGCACAGCCTCCCCTCCCTGACAGCCTTCTCTCCCTGGCATAAGCCCGGACAGAGCTGCCCTCCTGCATCCTCTCCTGGCAGGTCTCAAATCCTCCCTCCCCCCTCCAACATCTTCTTTCCCCAGCAGTGTTTTCTCTCACCCTCCCACCTTTTTCTTCCACAAATGTGCTCGGTTGCTTTTTTGAGCCGTGTAACCCGTAAACATCCCCGGCATCTTGTATGGAGGAGTGCTGTGAAATTACAGTTCTGCATTTAAACCTTCTCCTCCTCATTCATGCCTCAAAGTGTCTGTGGCAGACACACAAACACCTACGGTGGATGATTTCATACAGATCCTTTGTGCCCCTCTTCTGCATTAAGCACTCCCAGGTCTCCCCTGCCATCCTTGCTGCACTTTTCCAGCTCATTATGTCTCCCCTCGGGCAGAGGAACCAGCACTGCAGGCAGCATCCACAATGCAGGTACACAGCACACTTAAGACTAAATAAAGCCACTGCTGTGCCATGCTCTGATTGCTTCTCCTTCCTCTCCCATGGATTCCTACATCTCACTTGGAGCCATCCCTGGAGACACCCAAGGTCAGGCTGGACAGGGTCTCTGGGCACCTGGTGGAGCTGTAGGTATCCCTTGTTCATTGCAGGGAGTTGGACTGAATGGCCTTGAAGTGACCATCCCAACCAAAAGGATTCTATGTTTCTATTAAGAGAAATACACGAAATCATTACACTGTTTCTAGCACAAGTTATTCATGGCAGGGCTGAGGAGCAGGTGCCTGGAAAGCCACAGTTTGGGTCACCCCCAGCTGACCTGATTCAAGGTTACAGTAGCTCTGGCAAAATGTTTCGGAAAGAGTTGGGAACAGCTGCCTCTGCCCACAGGATACAGAGGTTTCTCTGTGCTATGGCTGCACCATGAGGAAGGCTGCACCCTGCTCCCCTGGCTCAGCTTAGGGTTGGCAGCACTGAGCAATGGGGCAAGGTTGGATTGCTCTTTGTATCGCTCCATCCCCCTTGGAGGAGGGCGAGCTGGGGTGGGATGGAGCTGTGATTGATTTTCCGCATTCCCTTTGGTGTGCCATGGGGAACAGATGGGCCATGCATGACGTTGGGGTGACAGAAGAGAGTGACAGAGAGTGGCTGAGTCATTGCAACCACAGCTCTGAATCACTGGGCTGGGATAAGCTATGGGGACAATCACAGCACCAGGCTGGGGACACTGAGCCATTGTGTGCACACCCCGTCAATGAACCGGCTCCAGCCATCTCCTCCTACTGACCCCGCTCACCACAATGAGGCCTTTAAGGCATGGAGCAGAGCCTGGAGGTGCATCTATTCCTTCACAGACCTCATGAGGTTGTGAATGGGCACAGCTGCTTGGGCAGCAGGAGGCAGATCTGGGCACTGATGGGCTGATTCTATGGCTGTGATGAGGTAAAGTGAGCTGGGAGTGCTCCTGGGGGACAGCCATCCCCAGATCCTTTCCCCCCACACAGCTTTCAGCCACTGCCTCAAGCCTGTAGCACTGCCTGGGATTATAGTGGCCAAAGTCCAGGACATGGTCTTGTTGAAGCTCATCCCATTGTCCTCAGCCCAGCTCTCCAGCCTGTCCATATCACTCTGCTGGGTCTTCAGACATAGGGTTTGGATTTTGGGTGCTATTGGAGATGGGCTCTGCAATCCAATAGATCCCTTCCAGCTCAGGATAGTCTGTGATTCTGCAGTTCTATGAACTCCTGGGGACAACAAGGCACCAGATGGGGGCTGTGGGGAAAGGGCTGAGGGGGGCATTGCACCCAGTGACAATGTCAGAGCTGGTTAAGGCTGGTTAAGGAACTATGTAGGCGCTGCCACCTCAAGCACTTGTGCCGTGATCAGCTCTGAAAAGAGCAGAAAAGAAAAAGGGGGAAAGTGCAGTGAGCAGCTGAAGGACGTTCTTTGGTGACACTCAGAGTGTCTGGGACCCATCTCACCCCTACATGGGTGTTAAGTGCGCTCTGCTGGCCCCTGCAGCCTGGTTAGTGCAGCAGAGATCTCACAAGCAGCAAATCCTGCTGATAGTCCAGTGCCTTCAGTCCTCATCCAGCCCAGGAACTAAGCAGCAGCTGAGCCTCAGGCTTGATGCTGAGCTTTGTTTGTGCAGGTGTGCAAAAGGAAACAGTCCCCACCAAAGGGAAGCGGGGTCTGGAGCAGCTGCGAGGAGGCGAGCATCACCCCAGGGGCTGGCAGCAGCAGGAGAGCTTCCTGCAGGCAGCCTGCACTGGGCATAGTGGGCTGTGGAGTAAATGGAGCTGATCAGAAGGACATGGGCACAGGACACAGGGCACGGCAGCACCGAGCAGCTGGCAGGACACAGAGTGCCATGGTGACAGCCACAGTCCCAGCATTGGAAGAGGAAAACACCAGGAGGATGGTTGTATGGTGACACCAGCCACATGCCAGCCATAGGATCCCACTGTTGGCTGGAGCACAGTCCTGTCAGCATTTTAATCACTACTACTAACAGCTAAGACCTCAGAAACACAAGTCTGTGAGGGTCAAACCCCCTTCTGACACTATGCAGCTATTCCCACCAGCCTCACATTTTTCCCTCCTGACAGCACCCATCCCCATCACTCCCTGCCATCCTACAGGACACCCTGTACCTTTAAATCCTCAACACGTGTAAAAGAAGAGCATCTCACTGCTACTATAGGCTGCTAGAAGGGAAATGAGCATTTCTTTCAGCTCTCCTCCTGTATTTCAGACAGGGAAATTGTAGCTTTCTCTCCTACATCCCTGTTCTGGTTTCCATTTCCCAAAGGCTCGCCTTGGAGACCTCCCTCCCCCACTCCCCTGCTTGGTGACCAGCTGGCAGACACTGCTGTAGCACAGATCTGGCACTGCGTGTCCTCATTTCTGCTTTTCTGGGTCCTCATTTTCTCAGCTTTCTTTTTCTCAGCCTGCAGCCCACTACCTGGAATCCCCCTCACTTTCAGCAGTGCACAAACTACTGACTGCAGCCATTTCTTCCACGCTGTCCTCCTCAGCCCCCACCATTTCTGAGCCTCCTTCCATGTTGTCTCTTTTCCAAACATATTTTGATCTCTTTTCCTTCTGCTACCTGGCATCAGCTTCTTCCCTTCGTCTCCTCCTGTAGCCCTTGGCACTGGGTTGTACCTCTGCATGTCCTGCTGCAACCTCAGCTCTTTCCACCTCTATGTGAATATTTCTGGCAGGAACACAACAACCCTGTCGTGCTCACACTCGGGCATGTAAAACCTCTGATTCTACCTCCCCTGCTTGGAAGACAAACCCTAAAGCTCCATGTTGCAGGGCAGAACAGATGCCAGCACACAGGAGAACAGTGTGGTGCATAAGCCAGCACTAATGGAGTAATGGAGAAGCTATTTTGGAAATGGATTAAAAGGATGCAACGCGTCAGCAGCAATACGGGTATCTGAACTGTGCCATGGTTTCCTTGACAGCTGCTAGGAACAAACACCAAGCAGTTTATATGGGCACTGATTTCCCTTCCTGAACCATTCCCAAAATGCCCAGCATTAGGCAGCTCTGAGAGCAGCACCTGCCTGTCCCACAGCCCTGCTGTGTCTGCACTGACCCCAGCCAGCTCCCACTGACACAGCCACTCAGCTTCATTGTCATCTGCATGGGACTCACAGGGCCCCGTGAAATCCATGTGGCAGGAGCAGGGTGCTGACCTGAGCATCCAAACCCTCAGACAGAATGTCAGCCTCATGCCCCATTTCTCTGCTGAAAAGAGCACTTTTTGTATTAGGGAGAGGGACAACAAATATTCCATGTCCTGCTCCTCATGTCTGGCAGGTGCAGGGCATAACCCAGCTGGTTTGCCCTTCCCTCCCCACATACTTGGATGGAAGGGATGGAAGGGCCAGGAGGGGCCGGGGTGGTCAGGAGGGGATGGATTAGGACCTGACTGCCTGGCAACATCTTCCTCCCTGAGAAGTGGCCCGGGGGGGGGTTGGGTGCTCAGCCAGGATTTTTGGCGTGTTTTCTAAAGCTTTCCCTGGGAGAACCCAGCTGTTGGGTTATTTGCTGCCATTTGAAGCCCCCGAGGCTCCTTCCCTGATCTCCCCGTTCGCTCTCCCTCGGCGCCAGGTTCACTTGTCTCCGCTCTCCTCTCCAACTGGCGTCCCGGCTGCTAATGCCATCCTCTGCCCTCTAATCTCCCTTTCTCTCCCCCGACGGCGCTCAGCCCTCTAAGAAGATTAACTCGGTCTCAGCTGCTTTCCTTCCCCAGCAACAGAGCCATCACCCCGCTGAATCCCATGTGCGGCAGCGACACATGCGCTACCATCAATACAGCGGCAGCGAAGCCGCGGTGCCCCCTCGCGTCCAGGCAGGCAGCACCAAAGCGGGGTGAAACCCGAAGGTTTTGGGACCAGAATGAGATGCAACGGGACAAAGCGTGGGTGCAGGGTTGTGGTCCGTGGCTCTGGGCAGCGAATGGAGCCCACGCGTCCTCCCCAGTTTTTAGCCTTCTGCACCAAGAGATATCGAAAAGCCTCTAAAAACCCAGCACTAAAAAAGTCGCATTCCTTCTGACTTTCCGAGGCTGACAGCCCTTTAATCCCACTGTCTCCAGCACAAATCACTCTGAGAGGAGCTTCTCCTTCCATCAGAGAGAGGAGGGTTGCTGTGCACCCCTCGCAGCCATCGGTGAGGCACCGAAGCAGTTAACGCCGAACGCATGAGCGCTCTGCAGATTTCTGTTTCCAAGACAACAGCTCCTGATGAAACCCAGAGCTATAAAATCCCATTTAACATCTGCGTGAGCCTTCCTGGCTGCCTGTGCTGGGTGCCATCTGCCGGTACAACACTGCGTTTCCCCAGCTCGGCTGTAGGTCCCCAGCACCCCAAAAACATGGATTTAGGGGGGTAGGGGCTGCTGTGCCATGCAGGAGAACTGGAGGGTGAGAGCTGGCTGCCTGTCCCAGATGTGGGGTGATGGAGGGGAGGCTGCCACACTGTCCAGCCCTCAGCTTCCTACCCCATATTGTTCAGGGCCAGTGGAGTCATAGTGCAGACACTGATCACTGTGGCCCTGCCCCTCACAACTGGCATAGATGCTCCCTGCAGAGCAAACCAGTCCTAATTCACCCTTAGGGGCTAACATTGGTGTGACAGCAGCATTCCCTTGCCATTGAGCACAGCTTTCTGGCTCCCCACACAGGTGCTTGTGAACTTAGAGGGTCTCTGAGGACGAGACAGAACAGGGGCCCAGGGGGGACTTCAGTCTGAACTCAGCCCATGTCACAGAATAGAGCTGGGGGACCATATTGTATTGGGACACTGCAAATTTGGATCCCCCCCCCACCTGTGGGCTTTGCTTACACACAGAGCAGGCTGTCCAAATAGCAGGCAGGCAGGTCCCTAGCATCAGAGGATGGTAAGGAGTTACTGCTCTGGAGGAGTTAGTCTCGGTAAGAGCAAACACTGCCTCCCCAAAGGAAGCTCAAACCACAGCTACAGAAATAACCCAGTTCCTTACATCTGTTGCCAGGCTTTAGCATCCTTAGATAGCAGAACTGGCTCCATAATAAATGCATGAGCTTCTGTGCCTAAAGTGGGGTGCAGGACTGCTTGGCCACAGGTATTTATGGAATCTTTCCCATGTGCAGCCCTGAGCTGTCCCTGCTGTCACCCCCCACACACACTTTAGGATGCAGAGGTGTGGAAATTGAAGCTATTTTCCTTCTGTTTTACGAATCCCGCTGAGTCACTGGGAACCTGAGAGAGAGCATCCCCTCTGCCTGGGGGGGGGTGGGCAGGAATAAGGCAGAGCCTCCTTCATCCCTCCATCATCTCACTGCATTGCTGGGCATGGGATGGAAAGCATCTGCTGGGACAGCAGCAGTAGGAGCCCTGGAGCTTTGGCATCTGCTGGAGCCAGGGGAACCTAAAGGGGCCACGGATGAAAGCTGACACAGAACAAAAATACTCTTTGAGCTCCAATTGTGATTGCTGGCACAGCTGCTAGCCAGATCCCCTTCCGAATGCTGAAACACGCCAGCAAGGGGATGGAAATCATTAGCTTGTGAGTTCTCATGTTTTATCCATCTTTACCATTTTCACCTCCCCCTCCTCTTAAACAAGCTGGGATTTTGGGCACCCCAAAGCTGCAGTCCCTGTACCCCCAAGACAGTGGCTGGGACCACCACAAGGGCTGAACACATCCCTGGGCTCAGTGTTGCTTATTGAGGCCAGGATTGGGACCACTTCATTCCAAGAGCTGCGGGAGGAGGGGAGGAATGCGAGAGCTCCAGGAGTGCAGCATTGCTGGGAGGAGGGGATGTGTTTCAGGAAACCCAGAGACACAGGAAATCAACGGAGAGGGACCATAATTGAGGCCAGATGTTGCAAACAAAGAATGGCTCTGGTAGCAGGGAGTGAAGGAAGTGAGAAAGTGCATGCTGTGGGGACAGCACGGGGCACAGGCAGCCGAGTTAACCTGCTGGGCTGAGAGTGGCCTTTGCATTCAAAGGAGCCACTGCTGCTGGTGGAGCTGGGAGGGCTCACTTGTGGCTGTGGGCCTCCAGGCTGGGCTGCCAGATCCCCACTGCAGCACTGCTTGGAGGCGGGGTGGGGGGTACAGCTGTGAGCTCATAGGCATCCTGTGTTAACAGCTCCCATGCATGGCTGTGGTGCTGCTGCTGCACAGCCCAGCTCACCCCAGGGAAGGACATGGGAGGGTGTGAGGGAATGAGGAATCTGAGCCTGTGGCTGCACAGTGTGGTCAGCACTGCTGCTGCATACCTACCTCATGGAGCTGCATCAGGTTTGGGTGCCCCCAGGCTCAAGCAGCAGCTCTGGAAAAGCTCAAAGACCGTCTCTGACCTCTCCCCTTTCCTCCCCCTCCTCCTCCAACCCCCCCTTTAAAATGCATTTGCAATGAAATCTGAAATTGATGTGGCTGGAATAGAGCAGCCTGATGCCAGACGCCTGCATGAACAGAGCACAGCGTGACTGTTTGGAAAGCAGGGAGGGGAGGGCTGATACCCACTAGGCCTCCCAAACAGCAAGGGAGGAGATGGAGCAAGGGACAACAGCACTAAATGGCTGCCCAGTTGGTCACACGGCTTTTGGTGCACCATGTGAATTGCTGCTCTTTATTTAGGTGAGAGGCTACTTAAGAAAGCCCTCAAGTTTGCCCAGTGCTCTCAGAGCGTGTGGATGGAAGTGGGCATACAGTGATGCTCAGCACCTCAGAGCTATGCAGGCAAACCTTCCAGTTGCTGCTCTTGGCATCCACCCTGCCAGCAAAGCAGAGCTGTGCTCTCTGTATACCCAGGCCTCCATCCCCAAGAATCCAACCCCACTCATATCTCCTGCACATTATTGATATAGCTTTGCATTCAGTCCAACTCTTCTGCTGTCTGACACCCAACTGCATCTCACAGCTGCATTCACCTCCACCAGCTGCTCTCCTCCTCTGCCTTCTCTTTTACCAGCTTTACATTCAGTATCCTCTTCTCTTCCATGCCTCCTCTGCTCCTCCTCGACACTCCCACACAACCTTCTCCCTAAAAGCAAAAGCATATTGCCACCATTCTACACATTTATCACTCTCTGTGTCAGCTGGAAGGTTCTGAGCTCCACATTCCACAGGCAGAGTCCACCCCCTTGGTTGTGCTTACACAACGAGACACTGAAATTAAAGAAGACACACAAAAAAAACCCCAGAGAAGCACATTCCTAAAATACTCACTCCCAGTATTATACCAGGAGTGTGGTTGCAGCCCTGCAGCTGTTGGCAGGACACAAGAGATACCCATGAAAACACCATGGCACTTAAATTCAGGCAGACCATCCCCTGCTGCCATCCTGCCTGCAGGAAGGGCTGCATCCTGCTGCTCCCACCTTCCTTCCTCCCTGCTGCTGACTCAGCACGAGCAGTTTTTAATCACAGGGGAAAAAACAATCGGCATCCTTCCTTCCAGACGTTGGATCCGGCTGTTTTGTGGATAGGTTTTTCCTTTGCAAAGGGACTGAAATGAGGCATGGGGTTGTGCAGCCTCCCCCAGTGCTGCTGGGTGACCAGCAAGCCTGAGTCGAGCCTTTGGAGCAGCCTGTACCTGGATGCTGACTTCACACACAAGGATGGATGGAGCACTGCAGACCCAAAGGGAGAAGGGCCCCAACATTGGGGCTCAGAGCTGCTACTGCAACTGCAACTTCCAGGCTGGGGAGGGCACAGTGTATGTGCCCAAATCCTGCTGCTGGGGCTCTGCACAGGTGACAGGGAATGAGAACAAGCAGAGCTGAGAGCAGGGCAGTGCAGCATCACATACAGATGAGACAGAAGGTGCTGACCACCCCATCAAACACAGGATACTCAGCCCAGGGCAAAGCACTTTTCCTGTACAGAGACAACCCTCTGCAGAGTCCCAGTGACCCCCTGGGACAGTAACCCCCTATACAGGCTCACCTGTAATACAACAGGGCTGGTTGGTGGCCACAGCTCTCCCTATCAAGCCAAAATTAGACTCAAGGTGGAGAGGAAGCAGATGAGTCTGTAGGTGTAGGATGAGCACGGGCAGCCCCAAGTCCCTCCCTTTGTACCACTGCCAGGTCAAACACAAAGCATTAAAGCAGTGCCTGCAGACTTCAGACAAAGCAGGACTGGGATTCCTGCTGATCTGAGCACAGGGATCAGCAGGAGAGCAATGCAGAAACATGCAAGTGCAGATGAGGGATGCTGCCCAGGGTGAGCAGCCCAGCAGCCCTCTGCTTTTTGGACTCCCAGCTCCCACGTGGCAGACAAACAACTGCTTGTTACTCGTGCTGCTTCCCAACTCGTGACAGCAAGCAGAAGGGTTCTGTAAACAGCTGCTCTGTGCCTCCAGAGCTCTGCATTCAGATCTCATCCTTGGCTAAAGGAAACAGCCTCAGCCACGGCCAGGAGGGGTTGTAAGGCCGTGCAGCAGCTGGGGAGCTGGGGCAGAGGGCAGGCACTGGGATACTCAGAGCTGACAGCACAGGAGGGCTGAGGGACAGCAGAACTATTTATTGGCTGCTGGGGATTCAAGGGAAAGGCCTGACTACATCCCAGCTATGAAAACGCTGATTCGATCGATGAGTTTAGGAACAAACAAATACCCCACACCCCAAAGCAACAGCACAGAGCTGAGCACGCCTGAGGCACCTCATCCTTCCCTACTACTCATATAGCATTATAAAGGCTCTGGCACTGGGAACAAGGTCAGATTTATTTCCACTCCATTGTCTGTGAGACGCAGCAGTGCTCTCATTCAGGTCACAGCCTTAACCCCCAGCATCCCATCCTCCTGTGGCTGCCTGCATCCAGCAGGGCCAGGAAAGAAGGGAGGGTTTTGTTCCAGGAGGCTCAGATCTGTGCCTGGAAGAGCTCTTGCACTGCAAGAAGGAAAAACAGCCCCGTGATCTGCTGTAACTACCGGCATTGCACAACCAACCTTGTTTTATTTTTGGCATTATATGTGGCAGGAAAGCATGACTTATCCTCCTGGACTTTTACAGGGCAGATTCTTTTGCATTTCAAGCACTCAGTTTTTCCTATACACACAGCCCAAAGCTCTCCAGGTCCTCTCAAGCTGTTTGGATGGGAGCAACTCGTTCATTACTTACCCATTATAATTAAGGGGCAGAGGTGAACCCAAGTGAGCACTTACCAGAAGCTTGTCCTTAATATATAAGGACCTTTGAATGGATCCAGGCCCATATGGGCTCACCCAGACTTGCCCTGTACCCAGGGGAGAGCAAACAGCTTCTTCCTCTGCAGGTCCAGAGGCAGCTTGTTTGGGAACTAAGGTTCCATGCTGGGTATTGACTGTGTGCACTTTGCCTGTGCCGTGCATCAGCCTTTATGCAATGTCAGAAAGCACAGAGGATGCAGGGAGAGGAGGAGTGGGACACCATGTGGAGAACAGAACAGCAACAAACCCAACTTTGCTGTTAAGGGAAGGGGCTGATCCTTCTCTCCACCCTCCTGGTCTTTGTTCTCTTTAAGTGCTGAGGCCTCAGACAAATGCTGCTGCATGAGCACATCCCTCAGTAACCTCCAGCTTTTCCCCATGCAGTGGCTGAGCAGAACCACGCCAGCAATCAGTAATAAAGATTCGGCTTCTCCGTGCAACAAAGTGCATTGAAACTGGGATGGGGAGAGACTAGAGAGCATCTCCCTGGTGCTCGCTGGCATCATCCTGACACCCCCACAGAGCACCATAACCTCATTGAAGACAACACCTTAAATTCAAGCAGAGAGCTCAGGCCAAGGTGACAATATCCAGCTGCACATCACCTTTGGTGGGACAGAGTGACACGTCCTGCAAGGAGCCCAAGCACCCAACAGTGCCATGTGGGAGCCCCCACCTCCTCCCAGGGATGCTCCCCAGCAGACAGCACGGCGCTGCCTGCACACAACCACTGACCTATTTTCGGTTGTGTGGGCATACACGAGATCACAGGCAAAGGGCGCTTCAGCTCAGGATATTTAAAGGAAAAGACACTGATGTAAGTGTCTCCAGAAGCCGCAGTGGCTCTTAGGATGTTTATCATCTTCCTGAGAAGCCTCTTTGTGCGCGGCTGTGGGAAGGAAAGAGAGATAAAAAGCGGTTGGGTACAAGCAGAACAAAAAGCTCCATTAAGCTGCAAAGTCACATTGCGATGAGAGCAACAAAGTGGGAATCACAGGGGATGAAAGGGCTTGAGGATAAATCAGGCCCAGGGCTGAGAGTGAGTGGGACACATCAGTGAGGGATGGGCAGAGTGATGTGGGAAGGAGCTGCGGCATTACCTGGCTGTGTTACCTGCTCTGAGATCAGCTGGACACTGTGACACCAGCTGCCATTGCTGCACATGTACCCCAGGGGTGAGGACCTGGGCTTTGGGTCTGCCCCAATGATATTCCCTTCTGGAAGTGAATGCAGAGCTTGCTTCATATCCTGGATTGAGAAATGCCTGCTTGGTCTCCCCAGGCCGCACTGTGATGAGTAAGATAAGGGCAGTTCCTAGAATTAGAGGCAAGAACAACAAGCACTCAGTTACTGCAGGCTGGAGGTTCTCCTGGGGCTTTCCATGCAGCTGGGAAAGGTGACGTGTTGGTAACAAACCTGGGACAACATCCCATCCAGCACATGTGGGCAGGAAGGAAAAGGGACAAGAATAGAGCTCAGCATCCTCAGCAAGGAAAGAGGGAAGTTGGGCAGGAGCAGCCCCGCAGATCCTATGGGGCCTATGGTGATGTGCCCAGCTGGATGCAGAGATGAGGGGCCAGAAAGTGATGCCACACTCTGAAACAGCACGGAGGGAGGTTGGAGCTGGCAGGGGATAAAGCAGAGCACCCCACTTCCAGCATCTTCCCATGGGAGCCCCTCATGCTGCCTCATACCAGCCTCCTCCTCCCCCCCACCAGCCCCGGGCTTTGCCTCAGCATCTTCCCTCCCTTCTCCTCCTCCTTCAAACCCTGTTCTATTTTCTTCTACGGAAACATAAAATGGAGACTGCAGGAGAGAAAAACATTCGGTTTAAAATGGCTGAGGGAGAGGACGGCTCCGCATTGTGGTGCACGAGCACCCTCTGGTGCCACACAGACCATGGAGGAGTGATGCTCCAACACAAACAGACCCCAACCAGACCTCATAGAAATGACCCTATATTGGCCCAAACACCCACCCCAAACACTCCAGGAGCAGCCTCTTTTCTCCCAAGCATTCCTGGCTGCATCTCCTTTCGACCCCTTTAAACATTTTTTTTCCTCACTGTATTACATGCACAGTCCATAGGGAAAGGCTTAGGAAAATCCAACACTTTTCACCATAGTTCCTATCAACTAAAGCAGTTGCTATATACATTTATATGTGTATATACACACACACAGTTCCCCCACTGATGTGTTCTTTGCCTTGTTAAAATCCCCAGCAGAAACCCTGTGCTGTGCTTCACCCCGATGGAAGCACACCCAGATTGAGAAGAGGGGGCTGAGGGTGACACTGAGCTGCCCCACATGAAAGGCTATGAACCAAAGGGGAATGGCAACGAGCCCAGGACACCTTGCAGGCCATCCCCTGATCCTCCAGGAGTAAATCAGCCTAGGGACAAAGCCAGCTGGATCTGGAGCTTAAATTCCCACGTCAACCTTACAGAGGGTTTTTCAGGTTCAGTTCACAAGGGGACAGCGGGCATTGATTATAGGAGAGAAAAGCATAGATTCAGGATCTGTGTGCTGTGGGGCAGCTGGAGCAAAGCAAGGAAAGGAAAACAGGGAATTAAAACCCACAGCAGAACAGAAAGAGACAGATAAAGCACTTCTATAGGTAACTGTGGGTAAAATCATAATGCTAAAGGAGGAAGTCCAGCCAGGAGCAGGGTGCCCTCACACACTGTGGCACTGTATCTGCACACATACAGCCCAGCACTCACACAACTCAAAGCCACAGCGGCCATGTAACAAACCCCAAAACCCTCTGAGGGTCTTTTTAGGGAAGGAGGGTCCCTCTGGGGTCAGGGCTGGGCTGGGGCAGCAGCTCTGGGCCATATCTGTGCTGCAGCACTGTGCTCAGCTATGGGAGACATGGATGGGATGCCCAGATCCAACCCCACAGATGTTATGGGCACATCCCCAGTGTGGTGAGGGATGAGTGGGTCTGGGAGCAGCACAGCACAGTGCTGCAGGTCACAGCTGGCCTGGAAGGGCAGGAGAAGCACAGCACAGCCATTGCTGCAGTGTTTCTTCATGGGAACGGGCATCTAAAGTGCCAAAACACCTCACCCTCTGAGCAACGATGGGCTAAATAATGGCAAAGCACAGCCCTGGGGCTATTAAATAACGATGCATTCTCAGCACGCCCAGGGTGACTCAGCATGGCAGGGTGGACCCAGCCTGGTGGGACAGTGCCATGGGGCAGGGAGATGCTGGGGGGGGAGCTCTGGGGTCTGGGCCCTAAACCATCAGTAGGGGAGGGTATGGTGGGAGCTGGGAAAGAGGAATAACAATGGTTGGACTGGGGTGTAGTTGGGCTGTGGGGAGCTCTGCAGTGTAGAACAAAGGGATGGAGAGAAGGGCTTGCATAATGCTCTCTGGGGATCTGCTTTATTTAATGGCACAAAAGGCTGCAGCTCCCTTCTCCTGCTGCGTAACAACCAGCACCAAAAGGCTGCGATGCTGCCTTTGTGCACCAGAGCAGGTGATCCCTCCCTGTGCCCCCAGCAGCAGATGGGGAACCCCCCCCTCCCCATTACGGACTTGTCAAAGGCAGGGAAAAAAAAAAGGAAAGAAAGAAAGAAATCCCCCCTGGCAAGGCAGGATAAAGGCGGGGGGGGCAGCGGGGGATGCTGCGTGTGTAGCACTTCCCCTCTTTGTCTGCAAAAGGAGGTCACGGGGGGGAAAAGGGAGGATGCAGGGATGCGTCAGAGCCCAGGCAGGAAACCAGATGACTTCTTCTCCCAATCCCCATCCTCTGACCTCACTTCCAGGCTGGGAGCCAACGCGGCTCAACTGCGCACATCTGGCGGATGAAAGCAGCACTGCAACGGGCTTAAAAACTTCAGTACAGATTTGGGGACCACACGGAATCCCCCCGGGTTTTCAGCCCAGGAGAATCCTCGGACCCCCATGAGGTTATAAAAAGTTGGTGCACCGCTGTCCCTCAGCTGGGGCTCATCCCAGCGCCTCCTGCAGGTGGGGCTGCCACAAACTCTGCCTGGCACCCACATCCCCACACCTGGCACTTAGGACCCCGTGTGAGTGCCAGGGATGTGCACTGTAGACCCCAACGCCTCCCAGTGAGCGCCCCACACCTGCACACGCAGCCCAGCTGTGCCCCAGTGCTCCCCAAAGCAGCAGCCTGATGGCACAGCACTGGCATTAGCAGGTCCCCACTGCTGACCCTTTGCTACCTGCAAAGCTGAGTGCTCTGCCCCTCGATTCCTGCACAGTGAGCACCCCCACAGTGCTGGCATTAAGAAGGGGAGTGGGTGTAACCCCTTCCTAGCAATGAAGCCCCCTGCAGCACAGCTCTGTCTCACCTGCATGTATTTTTCTGTGCACGGCATCCTGCATCAGAAGTGCCAGCTCACCTGCCATGCCAGGATGTGGGTCACCATTGGTAGCCCGTGGGTAATGCTGTGACGAGAGACCAGGGAGCACTGTTTGCCATAGAGCTCATTGAAAGTCGGTTCCAGGTATACAGACACCACCAGCACCTGTGGTGGACAAAAACCATCAGCTGCTGAAACACAAACTGAACTTTGGATGTATCTGGGTTGGCACAAGGAGGTGCTGGACAGTCCAACAGGCTGAGAGCTGTGTGTGCTTCTAGAATCCTTGTGCCAAGAGACTGCAGCTTCTAGGATCTGTGGGTTTCGTGTTGAGGCCCCAAACCCTTCCCTACAGTAACTCAAAGGCACAGACACCCCTTCTGCAGCCATGGTGCAGGAAGAAAGGCTCCAGGCCTCCTCTGAGAACACACCATCCCCCAGCAGCACCATCCCCAAAGCCCTAATAGAGAACACAGGCTCTGATAAGAACTAATAATAAAAAGTTAATATGAAACCAGATCTTCAAACTGAATCAACCCACAAGCCAAACTATCTGTATGTCCATAATGTCATATGGCAACGCACAGAGTGCAAGTTGTGCAGCACAGGGTCTGTATTAATACCAGTGTGAAATCCTGACCTGATGCATAGTGAATTATTCCTGTAAGTATGGAAAAGGGAGCCCAGGTCAGGGCAGAGAGCAAAGCTGTCCTGCCAGAAGAGAATCCAGACTCTCTGTCCTTAGGCCTGGCAGTGAGCACATCTGTTGTATGTGAGTGCTCCTGGACAAGAAGAGAAGAGGGACATCTCTGTTCCTTTTCAGTGCCACTTGCCAGCTGACAATGGCCCAAGTTAACGGCTGCCAGAGGAAAAGCAAAGCAAAAACATAAGGTTCTCTGACAAAACACAAAGGTTTGGGCTGGGAAAAGAAAGGAAGCTTTGCATAGAGCAGGCACTGCAGGGAGAGGGTTCCTGCAGTAAGGCATTGGTGGGCATGGGAAGCAACACCTGCTGATGCCCTGCTTACCTGAAGGGAAGTGAAGAGTGTGTGTGCATGCTTCCATCAAAGCTCAGGGTGTCTCAGTGTTACGGCCTCCCTGCATGACACCCAGCAGGAGATAAATGGAGGACTATTAAGTTGGAAGGATCACTGCGTCCACTCCCTGGCTCCAGCAGCACCACCCAAGTCCTGTGGCTGAGAATGGTGTCCCAATGCTCCTTGAGTCCCATCCACTCTGCAGAGCCTGTTCCATACCTAATACATACGGAAAGAACTTTTTCCACAGCATTTTAGCTTCTAACCTAATGCAGAAAGTGACTGCATGCACCTGAATGCATTATTTGGAGCAGCTCCTGAAAGTGAAGCCCCCAGGCACCAACACAGCAGGGCAGAGGATGTGCTGGGCCAGAGAAAGGCACCAGTACATCCCAGTAAGGAAACTGCTCCAATGCAACCTGCTGGCAGAGCACTGGGAACCCCCTCTGCCAGGCTCTGCAGGTGCTGTACACGGTGCTGGCACTACCAGGGTGCCAAAAATCCACACCTAGGATTGGAAAGTTACCCTGATCAGCATGAATTAGGGCTGCAAACTCCATTCTGCAGAGGGAGCACAGAGCTTCCATTCAAACCAAGAGATCCATGTGCCACCTGGCGTCCAACAGCAGCTCTGCACTGTGACCCGAATTGCTGAAACACCGGTATTTAAACGAGTGGAAGTGATAGAGGACCCTCCCAACCCAAACTGCTCTGGGATTCTATCACAGCCCTGTGTCCTGCTGGGGGTGCAGCAGATGGGGAATGTGCTTTTAGGGGTGCAGGGTGGCTGTGGCTGGGCAGCACTCACACAGTGCAGCGCAGGGAGAGCAGCCACAGCCATCCTGATAACTGGGCTGGAAACTCATTGGTGACATTTCCAGGTCTATTTCTGAAGGTGTGACAGTGTATGTAGGACAGAGCGCTCTAATGCTCTCTGAAAGATGAGGTATGAGCTCCTGGCAGCAGCAGGACTCAAGGTGACACCAGCTACCGTTCTGCCCTTACAATGCACGTCATAGGATCATAGAATAACAGAATGGTTGGGTAGGAGGGAACCTTACAGCCCCCAGTTCCATCCCTGCTGTTAGTTGGGTGCCCCCCACCAGCTCAGACTGACCGGAGCCCACCCATGGCTACAGCCCAGAGCACAGGGCAGCAGAGGAAAGGAGACAAAACACAGAGCTTTCAGAAACACACGCAAGGGTCAGTGGTCTGGGAAGGTTCAGATCCTCTTCCCTATCGATCCCCACTTATTTCAATATAACAGAGCAACCTGGAAGCTCAGCATCCACATTCAAAGTGGAAAGGAAAAACAGGGATAGAATAGATAACACTGAGGTAGGGAAATAGCAGCCCTATGGAGGATTGTGGTGGATGTGGGACATCGCTCTTAGCACAGTGCAGAGCATCCATCCCAACCTGACTCACCCTCCAAGCAGAGAGCAGACTTCCCTATGGACTATTGAACTGGTGCCATCAAAAGCCTCAAAAGGGTGATGGTGATGAGAGTCTGACAAGATGCAGAGCAGTGTTTAAATGCAGGTCTCACCTTGGTCCAGCTTGGTCTGTACAACCATCTCTGTTGGAGACCAAGGATGTGCCTGAAGAACACAGGAGGAGCAGCCTCTCATGGAGTGTGCAATGTAAAGAACCTACACTTAAAACAAGGTATTTACATGGATTCTGCAGCAATCTGGTCAGCTCTCCTTGTTCCAGAGGTATAAGCAGGAGCAGCCATAAACCCAGAACCCAGGGCTCCCCTCACTGCACTCCAGCTCACAATATGCAGCAATGTACACTTGAAGGAAGACAGGAGTCAAAAAAGGCACAAGCATTAAACAGACAAACAGATCAGGTAAGAAAAATACTGCCTCTTCATTTAATGTTTAAAGACATCAGTAAACAAACAGAACAGTACGTACAGTAAGAGGCTGAACCCCTCCCCTCTCCCCAAACAGCACCCTCCAAACCACGAGAGGACCAGGTGACAGTGCAGGAGAAGGAGCAGCAAAGTCTGGAACCTGGGAAACCTCTGCTGTGTGAGGACAAAACAGGACCCATAGGAAGCAGCCTCCCTCACCCGTGAGCAGTGACATCTCTGGGGCACAGTCAGGAGGGGGGGGGGGGGTGGTTTTTGCTCCCAGTGAACAGCCCAAGTTTCTAGCAAACACACCTGTGAACTTGGAAAACACAGCTTGGAAGCTACGTTAGAGCTGCGAGACACACTGCGTGCTGATCTTGGCAACCAAATCGCTGTTTCACAGTGATTTTAACCTTTCAATGAATTAAAAAGGAAAAAAACAGAGTTAGGTCCAACTTGGCAAAGTGTTATGTTACCCATTTGCAAGTGCAAAGCTGAGGACAGGGAAAATGAACAAGACTACACTGCATACATTCTTATACCCTGCTCCAACCATGCTCCTGATCCCTACCCCAGAACTGGCCTTGTCTTCTTGAATGGTTTTCCTTGAGCTGTGGAGCAGCAGATGGGTAGAAAGGATATGAAGAAGCAAAGTCTCGGCGCAGGCTTCAAGAGGACAAACGAGTGGGTACCTGAGCAGGGGGCTGGGGATGGTGGGATGTGGCAGGTGTGATGCTGACGAGGCAGAGGTTTTAGGCACAGACACTTCAGCTCCCACCTTTCTGGCAGGAGCCTGCACAGGAGCTGAAGAAGCTGACTGAGTGGGTTCAGAAGGCAGCTGTGTGGCTGCCAGCCAGTCCATGGCATGGGTCCGAGTGCTGCTTCAATTTCCATTTCCCAGATGGTGACGGGTGGAACCGTGATGCATGGTGGAAAGTAAGGAACATTTCACCGCTCTCTGCCTTGCAGGGAGCAGAAGTCTGCGGTGGTGCTGTTTTCTGCTGCCACCACATGCAGTCGAATATGAAAGGAGGGCTCACTGGCTCCCATGCAGCCCAGTTAACCGCACCAGCGTCCAACATGGCAACCCCCCATGGTCCAGAGTTCAAAGTCCATTAGATTCCTCAGATCTCAACATCACTCTCTTTGTCATTATCATGGTCACCATCATAAAACTCGTTGGCAGCTTCAGGCCTGGGGGTGGAAAAAGACAATATCAGTGAGGAGAGCCCTGACAGAGAAAAATGCCTACCAAAAGGTCAGAAAATGCCCTGCACCCACACACCACATGGACTGTTTTACATTTACAGAGAGGAACCTGCAGGGCCAGAAAGGAAAGCTCATCTCACCAGAACATCAGAGCTGTACCTGCTGTAGTTTTCCTCAGAGCCTCTTTCCTCTGGGTCAGGTTCATCTGTGCGATCGTAGCTCAGCAAGTCAGAAGGGACGTCGTGGATCTGCACGCTGGGAGCATGGTTCAACATCTTCAGATTCTCAAATATTGTCTGCCTGATCTGATCCAAGTACTGTACAGAAAAACACAGAGAGGGATCGTCACCAGCAGATCCGATGCTTTGCTCAGAGCCACAACAGTCAGCTCTACTGCCTGCCTACATCATCTGTGTGGTGGCCATGAGAAATGCCTTTGTGCAGAAAGCTATTTAGCAGAGCAGAAGAGATGGGAAAGTTAATTCAATCACTGAGGCTCCAGCACTCAGAAAAAAGTAAGACAATCCAGCAGAGTTCAGAAATATTATAGACCCTTTGAGACTTTCTGTTGTGCCAGAGCAAATGTATTTGCTTTTCTCTATCAGCTTTCTGCAGCCACAATTCCTAGCCTGGGCTCCATCTCATTTTGCAGGACAGAGCATCTACCACAAGGTTCTGGGGCCAGACATGCAGGCACTCACCTGCCTGGAGTTCTGATTTTCTATCCTTGTACTGACGTCAGGATGAAGAGTGAAATCTGGAGCGAAGTATTCAAAGTACTCTGTGAAAGCATGAGCAGGAGTTAAAGCAGGAGGGCAAAGGAGTCAGTCAGCAGATGCAGAGCTCTGTAGGGAAGCAGAGCTCACCCTCCCACCTTGCTAGAGGTAACCAGACCCTATAAACCACAGTGATGTACAACTCTGCAACTGCAAAAAATTACATGAAATGAGAGTCAGCAGAAGTAATGCTCGAGTCATTGAAGTGATCCAAACAAAATGCTGAGCAGACACATCCTTACTGCATCAGATAAGCCTACAAAGGGGAGATGGAAGGGAATCAGGACTAAGTAAGGTTAGAAAGTGTTGTCTCTTTGGCCCTGGTCAACACAGAATTAAGTGCTAAGTCTTATGCTGATACAACTGCTTTAGCTCAACTAATAAGGAAAACAAGGGAACCTGAACTTACCACTATATGGGAGCTCTTCACTAATTGCTTCATCTACAAGCAACGATGTTTCATAAGTCCTGAAGAAAAACAAAAACCAGATTAAGATGAGCTCAGTCCAGAGAAAGCCACAGGGTGCATGTAGGGACAAAGCCCACAGCAAATGCCTCATCAAATATACAACAGGCCCATAAGACTCACCAGCACCGTGCCACATTGCGGACTGTGTACCCGCCTCCTCCCAGCACCAGTAAGGGGATGTTGAAACTCTTTACGTACTCCACACACTCCCTAGAAACCCCAAAGAAACACATCAGAGCTGCTACCTGCAGCACGCGTTCACATGCCCAAAGTTTCACTGTTTGTTCATCCACCACCACGGCTGGTGTGACAAACATGGGGCTCAGGGCTCCTACTCAGGTCCTGAACCATGTGCTACTCTGTGAACTACTGCTTTTCTACAAAGCCCCATTATGAGAGTCTCTGTCACACAGCAGTTTAAAGCAAAGTTGGTGCAGCTGGAAGGCCAAAGTCAAAGCTCAGGTCTTACAATTCAGGACCATCTGCAGTCCTTTTGCTGTGTCCCAACCCTGCTGTACTTACCCATGTCCTCTTATACTGAGGTTAAAGCAGCCCAAACGGTCACAACCCAGAGAATCCGCACCACACTGGGGAAGAGAAAAAGAACAATTGAATTTTGGCTAGATAGGCATTGATTCCCAGACACACATTGGCATCCCTACCCCTCTGCCAACTGCATTCAGCAAAGGTGATTTCAGCCAGCAGTTCAGATGGGTCACACCAACCCTGACCTCCCAGGAACAGAAAGTAACATGTTTGAGAAATGGCCCTTCGAACTACAGCCACTGACAAGAACGTGCATGTGCACAAAGGCTTGTTTCCTTACCTGCAATACGATGCAGGTGGGCTGATAGTAATCTACCACCTGGTTAATGACTGGTTGGAAGAGGTGTTTATAACCTTTTGGGAGAAAAATAAGATTGTCATGGCTCTGGAGAAAAGGATCAAAGAACATTTGGGCAAGGGACACCAACTTACTTTGGTCATCGATACCATCTCGTAGAGGCACGTTGAGACAATAATAACGACCGCTCTCCGCACCAACTTCATACATGTCCCCTGGCCAAGGAAAGACAGAAGAGTCACAACAGCCCTAAGAGGAGCCAGAAGGCCAGATCTGGTCTGTTAACCCAGCTACAATCTCTTTACTACAAAGAATTATAGTTCTGTTCCTCTCTCGCTGCTTCTCCATGCCCCTCCTTCCCCCCTTTGTCCCTGTAGTTCTATAATCTAATCATTTTAGACCCCTAAACACCAGCAGCACTTTTGAAGGACTCTGAAACAAGGCCAAGTTCACACAGCAAAGAAAGCTACATACCTGTACCAGGAAAGAAATAGTTGCCATATTTATGAAACGACACGGTCATGACACGGTCTGTCAAGTAGAAAGCTTCCTGCACGCCATCTCCATGATGGATATCAATATCAATATACAGAACACGTGGGTGATATCTAACAGAAACAGGAGGAAAAACAGCATTATTGTTTGCTATACGCTCAACCACACCTTTACCATATGCCTCAGTGCTATGAAAATCACCACTGAAGTCTACCTGCAAGTCCACCCACCAGAAGATCTCATCTATCTCATACCAAATAGCTTTAGGTATGTTACATTTATACACAGCATCAACTTAAGCACCCACCCCACTAAAGCATTTTCTTCTGCTGAGCCTGGAAAGAGTCCGTAGAACAAAAAGTTTTCAGACAGGGCCAGAAATACTTTGGAAACCACAGAAAGAGAAACTAATTTTAACCACAAGGGTTGGAAAGCTGCGTGTTGTGTTGTGTTCTCCCCACCCCCCACAACCTGCCAGTTAGTCAATTGTTAAGAACTCCAAGAATTTTTAAACACATCTGGAAATAAATGGTAAGCTAACCAAGGAATGCTCACTGCCTCCTCGTGCCAGAGCACTGGAAGCACTGTGTGCACATTGGTTACTACCAAAGCCACCAGGCTGGGCTGCAGAGGCTGCCTTGTTCCAACTGCTGAGGAACTCAGGGCAGAGGGTTGTCATCCCCTCAGGACAAGCATCATCCTTGAGGCAACATTGTGAGGATGGGTGAAGGACTGATTAACAACAACACTGATGGGGGAAGCACTGAGCACAGTGAGAGTCAGAACAGACATTTAGGTATAGATGGGAAAAGGGTCACTGGGCTCTTTGGCACAGCCACTCAAACAGGCATTTCAGGCATGACATTTACCAGCCTGCTGGGTCACAAAGACAGAGGAGGAAGAATGGGAGATCGTTGGAAATAAACAAACTGGTGTAATGGTCAAAGCTGACATGCAGGTGACAGCACTGGTATTGTCAAGCACTGGAGACATGGCACTAAGCCACAACCTGCCTATCAGCACAAGAACTGCCTGCTCAGATGCAGAAAACTCCCACAGCTTTTCCTAAGGAAATGCTACATCTGGTCAGTCCCCAAGGAGCACTGGATCTGGCATGCATGCAAGAACCTTAGCAGGAGGGACCTGAAAAAACAAGACAGCACTGAAACAGAGAGCAGAAAAGCATGGCTTACACCATCTGTCTGCTGGAAGCACAGTGTTAAGTGTGTCTGCAGTGACCTAATCATGCTGGTTGATGGCGCTGAGCCATGCTGATTAGCAGAACAGCACCTCATCTCAGCCTCCCATAGACACAAAAAGTCATAAAATTGCCCTATTTATCCTATAGGCAAATGATGGCAGAGAACAAGGGGCTGCATAGACACAGCCTTTGTGTAAAGGAAGGAAAGGACTTTTTCAAAATCATGGAACAAAAGAATAAGGACACAACATAATCTCCCATGAGGAGTAATTGAAACCTCTAGTGAACAGGACTCATGTGAGAGAAGAAAACAGGCGTGCACAGATGCAAAAGTGAAGACCTGAGGTCCCAAACTCAAAATAAGGAAGGCTGACAGAGAGTTAGGAGGTACAAGAAACCCCAGTATGTTCCATCAGTCTGATGGTGAAAGTGAACAAACTTGCCATCAGTCACATCACTATTTTCCAGTCAA
The DNA here is from genome assembly GCF_054131305.1 of Coturnix japonica. Classification (NCBI taxonomy): domain Eukaryota; kingdom Metazoa; phylum Chordata; class Aves; order Galliformes; family Phasianidae; genus Coturnix; species Coturnix japonica. The sequence continues at coordinate 13,707,819 of NC_140680.1, read as the reverse complement.
CCAACCAGAATCCTCAAGTCTTTTCTTTTTTGGTTTAATTCTGCAAGATCTTGCCTCAGATTCAATGATAAGCAGGGCACCTGAGAGTATGAAAAATACACCACTGACTAATCCAAATAATGTACAGTATTTCTCTCTTCCTTCTGTTCTGATTTTACTGTTTTCTGAAGAAAAAAATTAACTCTATTCAAAGTAAGCATCCTTTGATCATTTGTGTTACCCAAGTTCTGTTCTTAATCCAGTCAAGCAAGTCAAGAAAAATGCAAGCCATTTAATTCTCCTGTGAGCCATACTCTGCTTTTACCTATAAAAGACTCACTGAGACAAAAAGGCAGTGAGCCAGGAGACCCTGAAATGGCTGTTTCACAGATGGATGAGGAGAAATGCAACTGAACTTCTCCAGATCAATCAGGCAGCAGAATAACAAAGTTGGAGTCAGATATTCTAATTCTTAAGATCCTTGTGTGGAAGGAAGAGATCAGGCCAAGAGACTGAGTCCTTCTTGGACTCCAATAAGGAACAGCCACCAGGCAGATGAGGGAGAGATTCAACACAGAGAGGGAAGTCACACACCAGCCAAGACAGTAGTGCACTTGCCCCACGTCCTTACTTGAGCAGCTCCAGGATGCCAATTACTATGTCGTTGACGTAACAAAACCCAGAAGCCTGCCACACAGAGAAAACCAGACAGCATTAGAACTAGATCAACAGAGAACAACAGGTGCAAAAACCATAAAGGAGGATGCAGATACACCTCATTACCTCAAACTTCTTGGCATGATGTAGGCCCCCTGCCCAGTTTATTGCAATATCACAGATCTGAAAGGAAAGATAAGTCACTTTAACACGACAGTACAGTTACATCAACTCTGCATCCATTATGATAGTCAGAAGGGACTCTGGCCAGTGCAGCACTGTGGCCCACATACACCTCTCTGCCCACTGCTTCACCCATAGAGGCCCTTCCAAAGATGCTCATTAGCCCAAGCAACAATAGATTAGCTGTGTGCTAATCATTCCCCTTTCAATTAAGAAAAGACCAGCTTCCCTCCAGAACCAGGCAAAACACTTGGCACATGCAGCTTTTTCCCGTGTTTGCCTGCTATGCTCATTAGACCTTTCCCAGAAGCATTCTCTCTCTGAAAGACTCACACCTCTGGAGCTTTGTTTGATATCCTCCCCAGCAGACCTCTTCTTCAGACCTACTGAGTGGTCCCATTTAATGCATTTCCATAGCAGACACCTAGCAGCATTCTGGACATCTCTCAGCAGGTGAGTTTCTTTGAAGAACACAGGCTTATTGTTGTACAGTGCTAAAAGCACTTCTGGATTTACTATGCACAGTATTAGCAAGCTGTGACTGTCTCTGTATTTAACAGCTAAATGATTGTGAAGGCATATGAGGAGCAGCTGAAGAAATTGGGGCAGATCAGCCTGGAGAAGAGGATGTTTGGGACAGAACTCATCACTCTATACAGCTACTTGAAAAGAAAATGCAGCAAGGAGATAACAGTCTCTTTTCTCAGGTAACAAATGATAGGATGTGAGGCAACAGCCTCAAGTTGCACCAGGGGAGGTTTAGATTGGTATCAGGAAGAGTTTATTCACAGAAAGAGTGGTCAGGTAGGGAGCAGGCTGCCCTGGGAGGCAGGGGAGTTTCCATTCCTAGAGATATTGAAAAGACTTGTGGATGTGGAGCTTAAGGATTTAGCTTAGTGGTAGACTTGCATTGTTAGGTGGACAGTTGGACTTGATAATCTCAGAAGTCTCTTCCAAGTTAATTGAGTTTATAATTTTGTCATTGTAATAACATAGGAATGGTCTTAACCTTTACAGTCATATAGTGGAAAGAATTTACACTGCAAAAAAGCATAGTTTGCTACATTATTATACTAAACACATTCATGTCCTCGAACTGCTAGCCAGTTGTTTCCTACCAGTGTTTCAAAGACAAGCCCATCAGCTCTGTTACCTTGTTGTTCAGCTGCGTTGCTCCCTGCAAGGAGGCCCCAGTGTAGCGAGAGCAAAACTCAAAGAGCCCTGGAAACACTGGGCTGAAAAAGAAAAAAAGAAGTCATGATTCAAACAAAGGACATCTTCTCATTCCTCCACACATCTTCCAAGCAAAGCCAGTCCTGAAAGCTCTCCTCTGCCACAACACACCAGCATCTGTCTTGCAGCCCTGCTGATGTGTGTCCAGAGCTGGGATATGACTTGGGAAGGAGGACAGGTCTGCCCCATGCTATCTCCCTTTATCAGCATTGAGAAGACCCTGCCCATTCCCCTTCCCAACTCACAGCACAGGATGCAATATACAGTAAGTGGATGTGAATGCAGCTCTTACAGCAGAGCTGAGGCAGGATCAAACCCACCCTGCAGAGCCAGTAAATGCACCAGGATCTCTAAGAGGGCATAGAAACAGAAGATGTGGTGCCCATGTGCCACTAACTCACAAGTATCACATCACAAACATTATCCATGGACAAATAATAGCTTAGAGACTATTATTTTCCCCCTGTATTCTTGTAAGTGGTTTCTGATCAAAGTAATGTTGCATAACAGCCTTCTGATTCCCAGTCTAAATATTAAAAACCTGGCTATCCCAATACCTTACTGGGATAACACTGCTCTTTATCTAATGTCACTCCTCTCACATTAGTACTTACTGCATTCCCTTCCAAAGAATAGAAAAGAACAGTCTTATTCTCTGACAGCCATTACTTTCCTCAGACAAGGCACACTGTGCACTTCCTCGATCACATACAGCCCTTCTACACACTTCTGTCAAGGTTTGGCTCTCACAGATGTGAAAGACTGGAACTGAATATTCGTAACAAGCTCTCATGTGAATATAGAAGCATTAAACTCTCCTCAGTTCTACCTGAAAATCAGGCTCTCAGAGCTACCTTGCACTTAACATGCACATATTAAGGTAGCTAAAATAGGCAACTGTTTAAAGAAATAGATATATAATATTTTCAAGAAGAACAGGAGGTTCTGCAAGAACAAGCGGAGTCACAGTCTCTAACATAACCAGTTTAGGATGTAAATGCAGATCTAAAAGGAGGATGATAAGATATGAAGAGAAGGGGAAGGAATTGAGGAGGTTGCAATAATCTGCTATGCTCAAGAAGGGCATGCACCTCATTCTGCTTAAAAAATAAGAACCAGTACACACTACAATAGTTCTCCAGACACAAACAGTGCAAGATCACAGCAACATTTCCACCCCCAGGTTCACAGGAGGCACAGAGCACTCACCAGTCATCGCCCACATTGAAGGCATTGAGGCTTTTGGTGAAGCCCTGCATGTTGTTGGGACTCACTCTCTGCAGGAAGTCTATGTAGTCCTCGGAGTGGAATCTGCACATGTCATGCTGCGATGCCTGGTATGGCTTGAAAACCTTCAAGAGAAAGACAAGACTTACGTGCTGTCCAAAGCTGTGTTTGCTTTGACTGTAAGAAACCTCAGGCTGACAAATGACCCACACAGAGTGTATCTAAAAGTGTTCCAGTACACCAGCTTCCTGATATTCACGTTCATTGACACGCAACATTCCATAAAGCCTGTTTCCCAACAGATTCCTATCTTTTAGCCATAACTGCAACTTCTGCCCTTCATAATAACTGCAGCTTCTCCTATAAACTCTCTGATCCCTTTTTTCCACCACTATCCCCCCTCGCTTTGGTTGGACAAATGGCAAACCAGCAAAAAAAAAAGGCAGTCGAATCCAAACTTCAGTTCTGTCCTCATGGGGAGCACTACTGCCTCACCAGTCACAACATCCTGATGTAATGGAGGTTTCCATCCCTCCATCACAGCCGCCTCCAGGGGCTGGTAAGTTCAGACATTCATTTGAAGAAGGTTCTTAGGCAGATGGAACATTTGCATAAGCTTTGTTTCCTTTGGAAAGTCAGCTAAAAACAGTCACGTGGCCGGATGGATTCGAACTAAAGTTCTCATGACAACACACATTTGCCAGTTTGGCACTTAACACGCATACCTCAATAAACAGGAAGTTAAAAATCAACACCACATACCCAAAAAGGGGAAATTAAAGCTACACTGAAAGCAGTAACAAAATCTTCCATCTTTCAAAGCTTGTCTTAATTAAAGCACACTCTCCAGAGGGAGAACATGCTGGGGCAGCTCCCACAGCGCACCTTCCTTGGGCCAGGCAGGACCCTGGATACTTTTCAGAAGTAAAATACAACCTAACAAACATAAAATCTCCTTTACTGTGCAACTGTACTGCTCAGCATGAGGCACGGTGCTTTCAATGTGAATGTGTGGAGCTCTGCTCCTCAGAGGCTGCTGCCTGGGACAGCTGGAGCCAGGAGGGTGGGACCAGCAGGTGGGGCTGGACCCCCACAAGGACTATCAGGAATCCTGATGACTGCTTACCTCAAGACCACAATGTCACAGAAAAGAAGAGACACTCACAGGACATTAAGAGGTGCTCTTGGATAAAAAACAACCAGGGGGAGCAGAAAGGAGGGATGAAAAAAACAAAAAAGACAACATCAAAAGCTTCCAGACCTACTTGCTGTTGGTAAAAGTGGAAAGCTGCCTCTTTTCCCCTCATCTTGCCCTTCACTCACTGCAGCCATAACCCCAGGCACCTCCCTGAGCATGCCTGGCACTCAGCCCCTCGTTCAGCCAGCTCAGCACAAAGCTCTCCTGGTTTTGCTGAGTGACCGAGTTCCATCTGTTCCCACAGGATCCAGCAGCTTCCAAATGCAGCATAGGAAAGGCAGCAGGAACACACAGCAGAAAAAGCAGGGAATCATAGAATCACTCAGGTTGGAAAAGACCTAAAAGATCATCAAGTCCAACCACAGCCTAACCATAGTACCCTAACTCCAACAACCCTCCACTAAATCAAGGCAGAGAAAAAGCCTCAGAGGGTAGAAGGAGAAAAAAGAGCAGGTTTTGCTGGGGCAGGAGATGGGGACGAGAAAATCAAAGGATGGGAAAGGCCACATGGCAGGGTGGGTGGCGGGGACCAAGAGTTCCACTGGGAAGAGAGAGCTGATATTAAAGGGGGATAGAGCATCCCCTCCAGCCTGCATTCCATAACTGTGCCAAGCAGGGATTGGCTTCCCAGTGACTGGCCAAAGAAGCCAGCATACACCAGTGTGAGGATGGACCCTTCATAGGGCTCAACTCTCAGTAGCTGCTGATTAATACACCTGCAAAAGCTCCTACAATGGCAGCAGAAAAATCCAAAGGATGCGATGTTACTGAACACCAAACTGCAGGAGTAACACTGAATGCACAAGGGAGCTTTTTTAATACTTCAGCATTCTGAATTAATTGCAGATCTTGCATCACAGAGCAGTTTCACCGGCCCATTTTAGCATCTCCTTTTTAAAAATTGATGCCGTGTGTTCATTTTGGGACAGCTCATTTTCTATTTCCTCCCACTCAATCCCCAGGTCTCTCACCACAGAGTGCTCTGGCAGTGGAACAGCTTGAACTTGAGCCCACGCCAAATGCCAGGCACTCACAGAGCGCTAAAAGATCACGTCAAAATGGTGTGGCATGTTTAAAGAAGCTGAGATGCAGTTTTCCTGCTTGCATTAATTTGTCTGCTCACACTTTGCTACCCTGCCTGCAAGAATTTTGCACCTTGTCCTGCAGACACCACGCCAGAGCAAGATGTGCCAGAATCAACACCACTGCTCTCCCGTGCTCACAGTAACACAGCTCTGGTTTTAGTATCACCTGATTCCTGAGTGCTTGAACAAGTGTCCTTTGAGGACAGGCTTTCTCTGCTATCACAGTCAAACACCCCGTCAGTTCCTTGTAAGTGCAGTGACAGCTTTAATGCTGTGGAAGAGGAAGGCTGGGGAGCTGTCAGCAGTGTGGAGGTTCCTGGCATCGCTGGAATGACTGTTATTTGCACAAAGCTGTCAGAGGAATGTGCACTTGCATCAGCATAATCTCCTGGTCACTGAGTTCAGACACCAGTTACAGGGAAGTTGCTGGTTTGGAGTGTCACAGAGAGCATGGCCTAACTGCAACGGGACAGAGGAATGCAGATGGGGTGTGTGAGCACACAAAGGAAGAGACAGCAGCAGCAGCATCCCCATACCTTAAAGTAATGGTTTATCCCTTCTGTGCTATGTGAGATGATGCCTCTGACAGAAGTGCTTTTCAGTCCTTTTAAAGAGGTAACACCCACAAGAGGACACCTTGTATGTACATGGAAACAAGCAAGTACATTTGCATACAGATACACACAACTAGAAAGGCACGGAGCTGAAGCATACAGCCTCATGGAGAGCAGCCTTTCCCCAGGGCACGTGAAGCAGACGACGGGCTCTGGGGACAAGGAGCAGCCAGACCTGGGTTGTGAATCAGACACTGTGACCTGGATCTGCGCCACTTGGCACAGGAATCAAATCCCTAAGCAGCCAAAACAGTTCAGATACAATCCCTCAGAGCTGAGGTGCCAATAAGCCAGCTAAGAACAAAGGAAGCAGCCCCAGCGCATTCAGCAGCTCAGACAAAGTATTCTGCAGGTTGAAATGTACAGCAGCCATCTCAGAAGCATCGAGCAGGCACATACTTCTCAGCACCCCTGCCTCACTCCTGTACTGTAAGACATAGCAGCCCGTACTGCAGAGCTTTCTTTGCTCTGTACTAGAGAACAGACAGCAAAGTGAACAAGGATTCACAGGAAAGGGGCTGAGCTCAACGCCCCTTATGCCAAGTGAAACAAAGTATTTCACCATACGGGTACCACACATTTGTGGTGAGATTCCTTTCCTCTCTTGACATATAAAAAACCAGTAGCTTTCTTTTTGATCATCACTAGATGTTGACTATGCTTTAACAGGATTACACAGCTCAGCATTCAGGAGAAAAAACATCTCCCCAATCATAACATCAGTAATGCGTTGGACTATGTTGAGTGAACTGGCTGGGTTGCAAGGTTGTTAAAAGACATGTATGAAGCATGGAACAGGATGAACAAACTCCATTCAGGCACCAAGACGGAGCCATCAGCCTCCGGAGGGCTTTTTTCTATCAGCTTATGATAACACACAGCCCACGCTGACTACTGGCTCTGCCTAGAGGCAGCTCCAGGCCCATTAGTTTGACACCCATTAGCACCAGCTAGAAACAGCTCAGCACAGCACTGACAGGCAGCTGTGACACCATGCCCTCAGAGCTCAGGCAGGCCCAGACTTATAGCCACAGTTGTGAGCAGGCTGTTACCTGCTGGGTTCAGTATCACAGAATCACAGAATTGTAGGGGTTGGAAAAGACCTAGAAGATCATCCAGTCCAACCATTCCCAATACTTCCTGGCTAAATCATATTCATCAACACCACATCCAAGCGTTTCTTGAACACTCCCATGGTTGGTGACTCCACCACCTCCCTCAGCAGTGCATTCCAATGCCTCACTACCCTTTCTGAGAAGTAATACTTCCTAATGTCCAGCCTGAATCTCCCCTGGCGCAGCTTAAAACCATTCCCTCTAGTTCTATCACTGATTACACGATAGAAGAGGCCAACCCCCAGCTCACTACAACCTCCCTTCAGGAAGTTATAGAGAGCAATGAGGTCTCCCCTGAGCCTCCCCTTCTCCACGCTGAACAATCCCAGCTCCCTCAGCCTCTCCTCATACGTCCTGTGCTCCAGACCCCTCACCAGCTTTGTAACCCTCCTCTGAACGCATTCCAGGGCCTCAATGTGTTTCTTGCAGTGAGTACGGAGCTGAAGGGGACAAGAAAAACCAACTGGACGTTCAAATGGAGAACCCAGCAATGCAGGTGAAGCCTCAGCATTGAAGTACCTGGGCTTGGTACATGGGAATGAGGGTCAGCAGCTCAGCTCTGTGCCTGGAGGCCCCACATCCCACCCCCCCCGTGCCCTGCATCCCCCCGTATTGCGATGCTTACGATCATCTTCTTGTAGAGGCCGTAGTGCAGCACCAGGCTGTGTGTGAGCGCCAGGCGGTGCGGCTTCATGGGGTGCCCGGCTCCTGCAACGAAGGGAAACCATACAGGGGTCAGGGATAGGCCCAGGTCAGGGATAGGCCCGGAGCAGGGATAGGCCCGGAGCAGGGATAGGCCCGAGTGTGGCACAGGCCGCTCCAGAGCACAGGTACCGCCCTGCAGCCCCCACCCCGAGCCGGGATCGGGCCCATAGCAGCTCGGTGCCCACCCAGCCCCGCACCATAATGGAAATTGCCGACGTCCGGGTCGTAGAAATAGGCCACGGTCTTCGCCATAACGAACAGGCCGCCACCACCGCCCCGCGCCCCTTTACGTCATCACTCCGCGACCTGATGGCGATTGTCTGAGCGTCAACTCTCGCGAGATGTGGGCGGTAAATGGGCGGAGATAGAGCGCTATGGGGGCGGGGCTCCATGGCGATAAGAACACTGCAGTGTGTCCCTATGGGGATAAAGACTTTGGGGCTCCATGGGGATGAGGACACTGCAGTGTATCCCTATGGGGATAAAGACTTGGGGTTGGGGCTCCATGGGGATGAGGACACTGCAGTGTATCCCTATGGGGATAAAGACTTGGGGTTGGGGCTCAATGGGATTGAGGACACTGCAGTGTATCCCTATGGGGATAAAGACTTTGGGTTTGGGGCTCCTTGTGGTTGTAGGTCTAGGGGAATCCTGGGTCCAGAGCCAGCACGTCATACCCCTGTAGTGCCCCATAAGTGGTGATGGAAAGAAAGAAGGATGGGGGAGAAGCTCTATGGGATGGGGTACCCCTGTGAGGTGCCTGGCAGGAGCAGAGCTCACTCCTTGTCTGCTCCTTGTCTGCTTCCAGCTCCTCCCATGCGGGTTCCCCTGGGCATGGTGTTATGGGAAAGGGGATGGCGTGAGCAGGACTGATTGCAGCCCCTGCTTGGACTGCTATGCAGAAATGCACTGGGTGGGTGGAAGCACCAGAGAACAGAAAGGGGTTTATTGTGAAGGATGGTGTGGGCATGGGAACAGATGGGGATCAGCCTCACTATAGGGCTCAGGAAAACCCTGGACCTGCAAGGAGAAGCAAAGAGCAAACCACTTTTAATGTCCCAATCATCAGGCTATGCAGTGCTGTATGTCATTGCAATGTGTTGAGCTGAGATCAGGAGCTCTCTCAAGCAGCCACCCTGGCCTCATGCCCATTGTCTCCCCTTGTCAGGGCTGTTGTGCTTCCATTCCGTCCTGGGACAGCAGACAGAAGGGTGGCACTGGTGACTTGGTGACCTTCTCAAGTCATGGGATGCAGGATGGTCTGTGGCTCTTTGCAGCCACTGCCAGGTCTCCTATGGCCACTTCTGGATGGGAAAGGGAGATGTGGTGGTGGTACAACTGAGGGCTGTGGGTCACTTGCCTTCATACATCCTCATGGGCTCAGCTGCACAAGGAGTCTCAGTGGTGGTGGTGGGATGGGGCTGGTGTCACCAGGGCTCACAAGAGCACTGGGTGGATTTGGGTGCAGGATCCAGAGGTGTCATTTGCAGCAGCAAAGACTTGGGGTGAAACCTCCCAGACTGAGGTCAGAGAGGGAGGTTGTGGCACTGGAATGTTGAACAGCTGGGATGTTTTGGGGAAGAAGAGAGAGCTGTTTGTGCTAACATGGGCTGCTGGATCCACAGGGGCTCCTTTGCAATACCATTGCAGGAAAATACACCTATCTCTGTGCCCAGACCCTTTCCAGCCGGCTCCAAAAACTGCCCTGGAAGGGGGGTGTTGTGGCAGGGAGCAGCGTGCCAGCACCCGCTGCTGCCGCTTGCCCCGCGCTGCAGCTGCCAGCAGCATTTCCCTGATCCTGCCTGCAGCCATCCCCCACCGCGGGCGTTCCGGAGATCTCAAGCTGAGGACGAGCAGGTTGGCAGCGGTCGCCTCGGCAGGCAGAAGCCGCCTGGCTCCTTCCCGAGGAAGCCGGGGCAGCGGAGGATGCTCGCGGCGGTCCAGAGACGCGGGGATGCGGGGTTGCTAGGAGGCAGGTGAAGGTGACGGGGACAGCGCTGCGGAGCACCGCAGGCCCAGGTACCGCCGCAGCCACGCACCGCACCGCGGATGGGGATGGGAAAGCGGTCGGCAGAGCGAACCGGCTCCGGGGATTGCGGGGATGATGCGGGAGCTGGCGGTCGCTCGGTCCTCCGCCCGCCGTGAGTCACTGCGGAGTGATGCCGGGGGGCCGGTGTCCTTGGGCTGCTGTGTGCGGTGGGGGGGATGCAGAGTGGCCCCCGCTGCTTCTGCTGCCCTTGGGATGCTTCAGCGGGTGCGGTGTGTCCTTGGGAAACAGAGCTGAGCCGGCCATGGCAGGGCTGAGCCTTCATCCCCAGCTGGGAGCCGGGTCTGACCCAAGAGGGCCGGGAGGCAGCATGGGACTGAGGGAGAAGAGGAGGAGGAGGAGGCGCGGGCAGCCTGCTGGGGGTCTGCAAGCTGCTTTCCCCCTTCTCCTAGATCCGCATGTCCGACCAGAGCAGCAGCGAAGATGGGGAGTCCGACTCCCAGCACAGCTTGTATATGGTCTTTCTCCTCGTCTTGGTCTTCTTCATCATGGGGCTGGTAGGCTTCCTCATCTGCCATGTCCTGAAGAAGAAGGGCTACCGGTGCAGGACATTCCGGGATGAGCTTGACCCAGATAATAAGGATGTGCTGGCAGAACTCCAGGCCAGTGAGTACAGGGGTTTGGGGGGCTCCACTGCTGCCCTTTGGGACTCCTCAACCACAGCCTTTGGGTGTGAGCTGGGCTGGCTGGAGGATGCATGGTGTGATGGGGCGGGGAGTTAACCCTGCTACCATGGGGCTGTCCCCATCACAGGCAGCACTGAGTGTGGGTGCGAGGCAGAGCTTGGTCCCAGCAAGCTGCTTGACTTGGCTGTATGTTATAATGGGTGCTGGGAATGGGTATCAATAACAGGGCAGATATCCAGCCATATTTCTCCAGCGTGCTCTTTTAAGCTTCAAACACCATAACTCTGGGACTTCCTCCATTGGAGGTGGTTTCTATGTATTTAACAAGCCCTCCTCAGGTTTCTTTTATTTGAACTTGTCCTATTTACCCTTGGAGACCTTTAGCCTTGCAACACCCAGGAGCTGTAAGGTTGACCCAATCCCACCCCTCAAGTGCCAACATTTTTCCTTCCAGATGAAGAGGAGGAGATAAATGAGGACACCGTGGAGAAGATTGTGAGATGCATCATCCAGAATGAAGGTGAGTGTTTCCTTTGCTGGCTCACAGTCTTGCCAGTCGCTTTGGCTGACACAATCCCTTTTTCCTCTCTCTTCAGCAAATGCAGAAGCCCTCAAGGAGATGCTGGGGGACAATGACGGGGATATCGCAGTGCCAATGCCCAGGTGAGGGAAAACTATTCCAGCTTGTGGCTCTTCCAGTGTCAGGGAAAATAAACTGTCGTGTGTCACCTCAGTGCTGAAGCTCTGACCTGTCATGTCCTTTTCCTCTTGTAGCCTTTGTCCCCACCGTAACAGCCAGGATGGAGGCCCCCCTCACCACCATACAGTGCACCTGGGCTCCACACAAGCCCCCTGCATCCACTGCAGCAAAAGGAGGAGGCACCCACTGCACCGTCAGGGGCGGTCCAAGGATGGCAAAGGCCGGATGCACCCCGGAGAGACCACTGTCTTCTCAGTGGGCAGGTACTGCTCAGATGGAGCACTGCTCCACAAAGTCTTCTCTGTCCCCTTAGTCCACTTGCCCCATGCTCTTCCCCATCTCATGCCCCAGGCTGGCCCTGCTGTTGGGTCCTCTCACACCTGGAAATTCCCATGGTGTGTGGCTGTGACACACGGGTTTCCTCCCTCCTCCTCCCTTTGGTGACTCAGGATAAGATGGTTGTTCTGCTGGCTCAGAGCAGGGCAGCACCAAACCCACATCCCTTCTAAGCCTACGGCAGGGTAGGGGCGGCCTTCCTGTGGGACAGGTTATAGGGATCTCATGAAGAGGGGGACAGCAGGTTCCTGTTGCGAGTTACTCCCACCAGAATGAAAGAATGGCTACTCTGTTCCAAGTCTTTGCCTGCAATAATTATGGTAATTAGATGCTGTGGGAGGAAGGTAAGAACAGGGGAGTGTACTGACAAATCCCACAAATAGTCTCCCAGTCCCTATCTGTTCTCACCTCAAGGGACTTCGTCAGCTACCTGTGGTCTCCATGCTGTGAGTAACCCAATGCAATCTGTGATCCTGCCCAAGCTGCCCCATTCCCCAGCAGAAGGGTTCTGTTGACGTCAGCCAGATTGGGCACCAGGGTTGTGGGTTTTTCACTGTTAGAGCCAAGAGACTCAGAAGGGAGGGGAACTGAGGGCTTCATGGGGAGCTGGTGCCCTTGCTGTCAGCTGCTCTGGGTTTTGGGCTAGTGGCTGGTAAGCCAGACCTCTGTACAGTCACATATTTGTGGCTAATCTCATTCCCTGGCCGGAGCCCAGCTCCATCTTTCCTCCGTGTCCTTCATCCGTGCTCTTCTCAGTTTCTTCTCACTCACCTCTGACTGCCTGAAGTTGGTCTCTGTCCCTAACTGCAGCTTCCCTCACACTCTGATGTTCTGTCCTTATCCTTGTTAGGTTCTCATGTCACATAAGATGTTTCCGAGGTTATATTTTAAGTTCTCACTTCCTGAATCTCCTTTGAATGAGGACCAACTGCAAGGTTTGCATAGGTCCACCACAGCTGTCCAGGGCTGGAGCATGTGGCCCATGAGGAGCTGCTGAGAGAATGGGATTTGTTTGGCCTGAAGGGGTCTCAGGGGGGATCTAATTGCTACTTAAAACTACTCAAGGGGTGGGAGGAGTTGAAGATTGAGCTGGTCTCTTCCTAGAGATGCACACTGGAAGGGCAGGAGGCTACAGCCAGAAACTGCAACAAGAGAAACATGGATGAGGCATGAAAAGAAAATATTTCACCCTGGGACAGAGCCTGTAGGAGCAGGGAGGTGAATGTTCAGGAGAGCTTCCAAAACCTGCCTGGAAAAGGCCCTGAGCAACCAGAATAAGGGTGGGAATTGGCCCAGTTATGGAGGGGGGAGGGACTGGAGACCACCTGAAGGCCTTTCCCACCTCAATAATCCTTGTAATTCTGAGCTAGTCAGGGCTATGTGTGCTGTATTCTCCTTTCATCTTTGTCACGTCTACCATGCTGCTGGGCAGCCCCATCAAAGAATGGCAGAGCTCATCGACCCACAGAGCTCTCATCCCAGGCTTGCTCAGCCGCAGCACGCTGTGTCCTATTGAACCAAGTGTCCCAGCCATGCTGCCTAGGCAGACAGCCAAAGCACTCCTGCCTCATGATCCGAAGGGTTCTTACGTTATCTCTTGAGTCCCCTCCAGCTTCTCAGAGTCCTTTCCTGGCTCTTTCAGGCTGACATTGCTCAAAGGCATTACCAAGAAATGATGTTGTCCTTTGTGCCTCCTCCCAGGCTCTCCTTGGGACTGGAGCATTGGTTGGTCTTGTATCACAGTGATGGTTCTTCATCTCCAAATCTCTGGATGGAAAGTCACATCTGATGCTGCTTGGTTTGACCCAGCAGTTCTCAGGATGCATCTTCTTGGCTTTCCAGTTATGAGCACCATTTTTAGCTGTGATTCTGAAGACTCTGTAGTGTCTACCCTGTAGACATAAGCTTATCATTTGGGGCACTCAGTGCTCTTATGATCTGCTTAGAACCTGCCCTGTCTCTGTCTGGAGCTCCCTTGTGTTTGAAGAGAATTTAAGAGCCCTGAACATCTTTCTGAAGTCTCATTCCTCACTGCTGTTCTCTCCTTGCTGACCAATCCATCCTTGTTTGACTTCTGGGACTGCTCAGTCTGGAGGTGGTTCTTGCTCCCTCACCTCTGACATCTCATCTGGAGCACAGACCTGTGTTCTCAGCTCCTCTCTTTGGGATGGCCATTCTCTCAGCTTGTAGGTCTTATGCTTCTTTGAGCAGTGCTTGAGCTGAACTTGCATTTTCCCTGGCTGACTCACAGTTGAGCTCAGCAGAGCCCAGTCTTTTTGCGGTTGCTCCACGTGTGACTCGTACAGAGAGTGTGGCTGTGGGGCCTCATGTCCCTGTGATGAATCCAATGTTCCTCGACCACTGAACACCCACTCACTCTGCAGATTTCCTGTCTGCTGGGCCAGCAATGGCTCATAATGCTTGCAAGGCAGATTTAGAGCATTGGTCGCAACCAACTCACTTTAGACTCTTACACTTCATCTATGCAAAACCCCTCCCACATTCCAAGGTTGTGGTAGTTCTCTGGCTTCTCCCTTCTCCCCAGCCAAAACATTACAATCACCTCCAATTATGGACTCACCCATTGTGGGTGTCAGGTCAACTTTGTGGTAGCTCTCCTTCCTGTCCTGGAGCTCTGAGCTGTTCCTGGTGCACGGTGGAGGCCTGGTGACACCTAGACACCATCCCTTGTCCCAGAGGACTATGCACAGCCACCAGGTGTAATGTTCTCATGGTTGGTAGAGTCCCCATGGTTAGTAGCGTCCTTATGGTCAGTAGAGTCCTCACGGTCAGTATCATCCCCATGGCTGGTAGTGTCCTCATTGTTTAGAGCATTCCTTCCTCCCTGGGCTCAGCCCACTTACTGTACACCCCCCAAATCCACACTTGAGTCCCTCCTCAAGCCCTGTTTTGGTCAAGCTGCATCTCAGGGCATTTCATAGAATAGAGACCCATCCCCATACTATCATGGGGAGGACAGACCAGCCTGGCCTGCACCAGTCCACATCTGGATTGGGTTTTTTCTCTTTCTCTCTGCAGCACTTTGTACTGGGTGTACTTCAAAAAAATGAGGGAAATATGGGATCAGGTCAGTGGGGCATGGCTAGGGTGGGTGTCACTGGTGTTGGAGGAGTATGAGGGGTAGAGATACTCCAACAAAGGAGAAAGAGAGAAGCTCCCAACTAAAGGGATGCTGAAAATAACAATGGGAAGGAAACAGTGGGAGAAGGAAGAGAAGAGCTTCTGACCTGGTCACCCTACTGCAGGTTCCGCGTCACGCACATCGGGAAGAAGCCGGCTTTCCATGAGCAGCAGGATGGTGCCCAGCCCGATGGCAGCAAGGAGCCAAGCACAGAGGAGCTGGAGCGCAGCAGCGAGCGGTTCCAGCGGGAACAGGCTCACAATGGGACTGTCCCCATGCGTAGCCTGGAGAATGGGGCTGTGCAGGAGGGGACACAGGGCAGCAAGGGAATGGAGCAGAGCCGCACCGGCACCCCAGTGCCTGGCACTGCAGTGGGCAGCTCTCCTGGGAGCACCAGTCGGCAGCGGAGGCTGCTGAGCCGCCGGGTTCTGGGAGGGTCAAGTCCCAGCATCCCAGGGCAGCTGGGGCAGGAGGAGGCTGGACTGGGGTCAGCAGATGAGGTGTCGGATATTCACGGGAGCCTGAGCCTACATGAAGTGCCGGATGAGATGGTGAGAGAAGACAGCAGCAGGAGGCAGCCTGGAACAGAGAACGTGGGGCAGCAGGTGGGTTCCTCTTCCTCCTTCTTGTCCCTGTATGGTCTCCTGGGTTGGAGGTGCTGAGGTATTGTGGTGCGACACCCAACTAAAGTCCCAGGGTGCTTGGGTGCTGCCAAACATGCAATGACAGAACGTCTGGGGTTGGAAGGGACGTTTAAAGATCATTGAGTTCACCCCCTGCCCTGCACAGAGACATCAGATCAGATTGCTCAAAGCCCTGTCTAACCCAACTTTGAGCACTCCCCATGATGGGTCATCCACAACTTCCCCAGGCAGCCTGTTCCAGCATCTCACCACCCTAATAGTGACAGATTTCTTTACATCTAGTCTAAATCAACACCTTTTCAGTTTGAAACTCTTGTGCCAGGCTTCTCCCTTTGGCTCTTTGAGGAGAGCTGGGAAAGAGACAAAAAGTGGGTTGTGTGCCCCAGCCCTGCAACTGCGGGGTGGGATGAGACATGAGACATGAGACATGAAGAGCACGGACAGCCCTGGGCACAACTACACCCAGCCCTTGGGCTGCTCCACCAGGGAGAATGGTGATGGGACATCCCTGATGTTTGCCCCCAGGCCCTGGAGCCAGTCAGCAGCTACCCCATCTCCTGGGTCCCTGCTGGGGCCAATATGACAACTGTGAGCTGCTGTCTGGTATGGTCAGGGGGGACTGGGCTGCAAGTCATTCAGTGGTGCTGAATCCATCCCCAAGAGTCCCTGCTGTGGCCATGGGCTGCATGATGCCTGCATCTCTTTTCCCTCCATAGGAGCCCAGCGCTGTGGTGCAGGACCGAGGAGCCACTGTGTGATGTGAGTGCTCGTCTCCAGTCCTGGGGCCACATTTAGAGGTGGGCAGGGGGGGAAGCCACAGGCAGTAACAGCCCACCCTGCCAGCTTTTGGCTGCAGACAGCCCATACAGCTCTTCCAGTGGGTCGGTACCCAGGATCAGGAGATGTGGATGAAACAGGGCTGCTCCAGATGCGTCAATGGCCAAAGCCCCATCCCACTTCTCTCTCCCCACAGCTCCTCTCCACTCCTGGCCCTGGTGGCTGACAGCAGGCACAGGGCCCCTGGCCCCACACAGGGCTAGAGGCTCAGCTGTGGGGGGGCAGCTGGCCCTGGCCCCAGCCCGGGCGAGCAACTTGGCATGGCCAGAGCGACGCACGGACATTACAGACCTCATCCCATCAGCAATAGTTACCCAACTCCCCCCACTGCACCCACCACCCCAGCACCCCGCTGCTGCCCATGACCCACACCCCAAGGAAGGATGCTGCAGGGATGGGCAGGGGCACCGCCTTGAGCTCCCTGACCCTGAATTCACCGCAGAGCACAGCCCCAGTGGTGCCACTGAGCACCAGCACAATGCCCATGGTGCCAACGGGGTGGAACCACACAGCCCCCGGGGGTGCTGATGGAGACAGAGCCTCCTGCCCTGCCCTGCTGCAGGGAGAGCTTTGGTGTCGAACCGCACTGTAAATAGATGAGCTAAAACCATTAAAGCTGCTGAACACAGTAGTGGGATGAACTGGTTTTAATGGGGCATGGTCACCCTGTGCCCACGCTGGACACAGTGCAGCACCCAGCATGGGGAGGAGTAGAGGCCCTAGGGAAGTGATGCCATGGACGAGGGGCAGAGGTAGGGACATGGCTGTCCCACACTGTGCAGGACTGCCCCACAAGCAGTGCTAGGCAGGATATGGCCCCCAAGGAGACCAGCTCAAGGAGTAGCAGGTTGTACTGCAAGTCCTGCTCCCCTCTGCACCGCTGGGAGTAGCCCAGAGGTGAGGGGCATGTGTGGATGGGCAAAGATTTTGCAGCCTGGGGAGGGGCTCAGAACACCCCAGTGTCAGCTGAGGTCCTGCTCCAGGTCAGGGGCTCGGCCAGGTGGTGGGGGTGGTGCGCGGACCTGCAGGGAGGAGAGCAGACATGGGGCCCTCAGGCAGAGGTGGGGAGTCCCATTACCCCAAACCCCTCCAGAATCACACCATAGCCCAGCACAGAGGGTTCTTCTGGCCCTTTTCTGGGCTCTGGGATAGGTTCTGGGGTCAGAGCACCACTATGAAGGGGTACGTACCGGACGGATGCGGTTGGCTGCCAGGTCCGGAGAGCTCTGCCCGCTGCCTGTACCCTCCTGCCTGCAGACTAGATCCATGGAAGGCTCAGACAGGCTCTGTGTGCCCCCAAGTCCACCCCCCTGGTACTCACCTCCCAGCAGTGGTTCAGGGCCAGAATCCAGGCTGGCACTGACTTCAAGGCCAGGAGGGGAGAAGGGTGGTGGGGATGGCGAGGGAAGTTCCTGCAGACACAGAGACAGACAGTGCAGTGGGTGGGCAAAGCACAGAACCCCCATCCATCACCACCACCACCACTGACCTGCCCAACCGTGCCCCGTGCCCCAGTCAGTTCCTCCACCACCAGCGAGGGGAAGACACCGACTCTGCCATTGAAGTCCCCAGTCCAGAAGCCGTCGTCCACCTCATCCTCAGCACGGGGCAGCACACGGATGATGGCTCCCTCAGGGAAGCTCAGCTCCTCAGGGCTCTGCCCCTCATAGTCGTACAGCGCTCGCACCAGCCAGGCTGAGAGCGGAATAGCTCAGCATCCTGGAATGTGGTCCCATGTGCCCCATGTCCCCATCCCATACCCACCTCCAGGCTCCAGGACCAGCTCCGCAGCCATGATGCTGGACAGCTGCCGCTGCAGGGCTGCCCCCGAGGGTTCTGTGGCTCCAGTGCTGGCAGCTGAGTCCAGCTCACTGCCCACACAGCTCAGGGACAGCAGGTACTTCTCAGGGACATAGCCGACCTGCCCTGCCTTGTTTCGAGCCTGGGGGGGACAGAAACCACATTACCATCCCAGCGATGTGACTCCAGACTCCCAGCATTAGGATGAGCTGGATGGGAGATCCCACCTTCACCCACTCCTCCATATCACCATCCTCGATAACCTCCAGCTCCTCTCCCTGCGCGATGGATAGTTCATCTGCATGGCAGCCCTGCAGGGGACAGGTGACAACATGTGACAACCAGGCTGGCAGTGCCATCTCCGTGCACGCATGGCATCAGTGGCTTTACCTGGTACCCGAAGATGACCCGACAGGTGTAGGGGTAGGTGCGGGCAGCGTGTCCAGGCTCAGCCTCCTCAAAAGTCTCATCGCTGTCATAGTCATCGAACTCAGTGGGGTCCAGCCCCGTGGGTGCCTCTGTGCTGGGGGTGCGTGGGAGCTCCCCAGCTGCTCGCACAGCCCCGGCCAGCCAGGAATCCACATCCAGCCCTGCCGTGCGCAGCAGTGCCAGCCGTGCCTCTGCCTTCGCCCTGCCAACCTGCGAGTGGAAGGATGCTTCAAGGGCTATGGAGATGTCTATGGAGTAGGGGACAGCTATGGGGAGGGGGACAGCCCAGCCTCATCCCTCCCTTCCTACACCCAGTACAGCACCCCAGCACAATTCCACACCCGTGGGGTGATGAAGCTTGAGGGCACCCTGAGCACATTGTAGGACCCACCTCTGCCTTCCAGATGTTTTCTCGCACTTCCTCCATCTGCCTCTCCACGACAGCTGCCTCTGCCTCAGGGACCTGGTGCCTCCTGGCCTCTAGCTTCTGCAGCACCTGCATGGGCAGCAAGATGGGGCTTCACCAGCCACCCCATCAAGACCCCCTGGAAGGGACAATCAGGGCTGTGCGCTCACCTCCTCGCCATGTGCCTTGTTCTTGCTGTCTCGTGTTGCCCGCATGGCCCAGCGCCGTGCCTCCTTCTCCAGGCTGGCCCCACCATCCTCAGGCTGCAGCAGGGACACCTGGGCAAAGATGGGGTTGTTGGGAAGGGTCCAGGTGTGCAGTAGCCTATATTGTACTGACTCCCATATCTACCTCCTGGATGCCATCAAGCTGGAAGCGCTGCTCAGGCACCAGCGTGAAGGCAGTGTGGTCCTGCAGGAAGAGGAGGAGGTCCTGCTCCCGGCACACCTTCATAAGGGAGAATAAGGGGTTGGAGGATACACTCCCATCCCCACCGTGTGCCACTCAGCACAGAGATGGGATGGGTGGCAGTACCCGTGCGGCCGCCTCCGAGATGCTCTGGAACCAGTCCCGTGTGATCTCACAGCTCTCCACCTCTGCCCGGCCAGCCGTGCTCAGGTGGTCGCGCAGCCTCTCATACAGGTCCCCATCCAGAGCCTGCAGACAGCACATCCCCATAGGGACAGGCATGGAGCCTTGTCAGCGAGACCATCCCCAGCCCCACAGGACAACCCCGCATTGGGTGACTGTGATGGGACATGGTGTCCCTGCAGCACTGTTGTGACCCCACGCAGCCCCCACCTGCATGATGGCAGGTAGCTCCACATGGTAGTAGTGCTCCAGGTGGGCATTGGCAGACACCAGCATCAGCACGTACTCGTTCTGCACCCCTGCCCGCTGCTTCGAGTACTCCGCCATCTGCATGGAGAACTGGGGATGGGGACAGCGAGGTGACACACTGTCCCCACGCTCAGGGACCGCGCCGTCCCCGTGCTTGCCCACCTTGGCACTGAGTTTCTGCAGGCTGGCCTTGGTGTGGAAAATCCTTCTGTCACTCTTACGGAGCCTGGTGGGGATGGAGACCAGTTGATCATGACATATCTCCAATGCTGCCATAGCAGCCCCTGTCCCATCCCTGCTCACCGTGCCTCCACATCGGCTGCCTTGTCCTTGGCCACCTCGCTGCTGCGCTGCAGGTGGCTGAACTGCTTCTTTGCTTTATCCAGCTCTTTCACCGTTTCCAGCAGCTCTGCCTGTGCCTTTTGCAGCTGCTCCATGCTCTGGGAGGAGACATGAGATCAGGGACATATCCCCACCACCTCACTCAACCCTATGTGATGTGCCCTCACCCCATACCTTCTTGAGCATCCTCTCTTTGGACAGCCTGGAGCTCTTGGTGGCCTCAGCAGCAAGGCTGCGGTAGCTTTCAGAGGCGGTGACACGTGCCTGCCCTGTGTATGCAGTCCCCTCAATAATGCCCTTCCAGACAGCAAAGACACTCCTATAGGGATGGGAACAGGGTTTGCCAATCTGTAGGGCTTCCTTGCATCCACAAGGTTTTAGGGGATGCCCACAGGGAAAGGCAGCCCCAGGTATCACATCTGTGGGGGATGTACCACCCAGTGCTGCATCCTCAGGGCACCCAAATCCAGTCTGATGTTTGTCACCTCCCAGTTGGAGGGCCACACGTCAACCCCTCGTCCCCATCCCCATTCTCCATAGCCCACCTCGAGTCCCCAGCATCGCTGCGGCCCCGCTGCCACTCTCTCTTCACAAACTGGCTTGCCAGCCTCTGCAGTGCCTGTGGACAGACTGCTGTCAGCAATCCCTCATGGACACCCTGCTGTGCCTCAGAGGATGGGGGTAGGGGAGGACCCCCCCCACCCAATGGTCATCCCAGGGGGTCGGGTTTGCCATGCAGGGGAAGGAGGTGAAGGCTGGCTCCACAGTGTTGCCCTGGGTTAGGAGGCAAAGGAAAGCCCACATGCAGCAGCTTTCAGGAGTGAGGACCAGGAAGGGGATAGTGGTGATAAATGCCAGCTGTGAAGGCAGGGCAGCCCCAAGCATTGAGCATCCCAACCCTTTGCCCCATGAGGATGGTCCCCATGGGGTGCTGCACCCACCGAGATGTGTGCTGAGAGCCCAGAGCAGGTAAGTGGCTGAGAAAGCAGCGGGGCAGCAGGAGAGAGGCAGAAGGCACAGTGCAGTGAGGGACCAGGCCCCTCACAGAGCCCCCTGTGTGATGCTGGAGGAGAGAAGAGAGGTCAGGGCTGGGTGGGGATGGTGGCACTGCCAAAATCCCAGTGAGCTGAGAAAAGGGGACACAGGTTCCGGTGTGAGGCACAGGCCAGACCCCAAGGGGTGCAGTGGGAAGCCCTGGGAGCTCAGGTACATGCCAGCCCTGTGATGACCCAACAGACACCAGAGTGGGAATGCTTCTCCCCCCCCCAGGCACTCCCACTGTGCCCCCAAAACTCAGCAGAATGCATTTGTGCCACGCTCAGCAAAGTGCCCCAGGATGCATCGATCCCTCCCGGCTGGCACTGCGCTGACCCTTCCTCCCAAGGGCCCCATCCAAGCCCTGTTTGCAGGGCTGATTTCCCACACACCCTTACCTGCCCGTACTCCCGTTCAATCGCAGCCCTCTGCTTGCTGTAGGACCTGTGAGACAAGGCAGCAGGGCAGGGGGTGGCACTAGGACCACCTCCCCCTGTCACCCCTACGGGTGTCACGGCCATGCCTGCACTGCAGCGGGCTGAGGATGGCCCTACCTGATGTCCTCCAGCAGCTCGGCATCCCGCTGCTGCTTGCTCTGTAGCCCGCACAGCTGCTCGGCAAAATGAAGCTTCACCACCTGGCTCAGCTTCCCCTGCAAGCAGAACGCTCAGCCCTTGCCCGGGGATCCCCATCCCCATCTCTATCCTCATCCCCATCTCTATCCTCATCCCCATCCCCGGTCCCCAAACGCAGGTCCCGGTGCCGTCCTTACCGCACTCCGACCCCGCTCTCACCTTGCGCGGCGGCGGCTGCATCTCCCCAGCCCCGCACCCGGCCCCGCAACGCGTGTGCGTAGCCCGGAACTGAAGCTCCACCCCGCCCCTCCGCTCTAAGCTACGCCTACCGCTCTGCCCTGCCCATTCATTGCAGGCCACCCCCATTTACTGTACGCCACCCCCATCCCCTGTAGGCTACACCCACCGACAGGGCTCTCCCACTTCGCCCATGCAGGTCCCACCCCGCATCTCCAGCTCCGCCCTGCCCTCCCCATAACCTCGCCTTAGGGACTCGGGGACGTGGGGACATGTGGGATATGGCAGGGTAATGGGGACACTGGGATGGGAAGACATGGAGATAGGAATACGAGGACAAGGGGACAGGAGGACAGCGGTATGGGGGACATAGGGACATGAGAACACGTGGCTTAAGGGAACAGGGGGATATGGGGACACAAGAACAGCAAGACACTGAGATACAGGGACGGGAGGATGAGGAGAGAGGGACAGGGAAACAGGGGACACGGGGATATAGGAACAGGGGGATATGGACACAGGAGGACATAGGGAGCCTTGTAACCCTGCTGCTGGGACACGGGGATGTGGGGAGCACTGTGCTATCCAATGTGTGGGCACTGATCCCAGGACGTGATGATGTGGAGCACTGGGAGCCCCATTCTGTATCACATGAAGAGTGCACAGCTGCCAGCTTGGCTGAGCCCTGCCATGTGTGCTGTGCTGTGCAGTGCTCCTCAGTACCCCATGGCCTCCATGTCTCCCACACCTTCCTGTCCCCATCCCCCTTTATTGCTCACTTCTCCTTCTGCTGTCACTTTTAACCCGTGCTCTGCCCCTGCAGGGCTCCCTGCTGTCCCCTCTGTCCCTCCATGGCACTTTGGCTGTGGTTTGGCATTTTCTATGCACAATGCTTTGTTCTGGGTTGCGTCACCCAGCTCTCACTCCCCTCTGCTTCACTGAGAACATGGAGTGGAACCAGCACCCACTTGGTGGCAGGAAGGGGATGGGGGCAAGTCAGGCTCCTCATCCCGATCAACACCACTGAACTCACTGCACATCAGTTCCAGATGCGTCTGCTGCCCTTGCCAGGAAATGCCCACCAACACCTGCTGTGGTTTGCAAACCACCCCTTCCCAGCTACGTAACAACTGCTTCCTCCTTCCGGAGGCTGGAAAGCCCCAACCTCACACGTCTCAGTGACATCCATCAGACGATCACGCTTCGAGGTCACATCTTGTCTGCGGCCACGGGGGAGAAGGACAGCGCATGGACAAGAGACGGAGGAGAAAGAGGAAGGACCTGGTGGACATCCTGCTGCGGTAAGACCGGGCCAGCCCTGCTGACGGCTCTTGCAGGGACACAGCATTTGCAGAGGCCACCTCACAGATATGGCTGGGCTTGTGACATCGCCTGGCTTTGCTGGCTTTGGAGTCACCTTCCTGCTCGGCCTGGCCACCCAGCTATCCCGGGGTAAGTGTCCCTTGGCATGGAGATGTGGGTGATGTGGGTAGAGGCTGAGCCTGGGTGAGGGTGAAGGGGCAAAGGGTGGGATCCTTGTGGGGCATGCTAAGACTTGGCTCTTGGAGGGGGTGGCTGTATGTCAGGGGGACAGCTCAGGTACTGCAGACCCGTGGGTGACTCAGGCCCTGCTGTGGGAGAACATCTCCCCCTGGTCCCCATGCGTAGTCCTATAGGCACATTGTGCATACAGTGCTCCTAAAGCACAGGGTTTGTGGGTCTGCAATGCCCCGGGGAGGCAGCTCAGTACTGGGATACATGGGATGATGTACAGGTGGCTGTGTCCCAGCTCTGACCTGGTGTTGGTGCCCATGTCCCATGTCCCCTAACCCAGGGCACAGCCATTCCTATGTCCCATCCCTCAGCAGATGCTCAGAGTTCCTGTACCCTGAAGCCACCATGGGCCAGAGAGGCACCATCTCCTGGTACATGGAGGGGTCCTTAGGACAGCTGCCATGCACCCAGTTGGGGAGGGGAGCTGGGATGGTGTGTTCTTAGCCCATTCTGACTCCTCGTGTCCTCTGTAGCACAAGGCAAAGGGCGGGCGTTATGGCGCTTGACGCCCAAAGAAGAAGCTGAGTGCCCGGATGCCTCTCTGGAATCCTTCCTCAACAGCACCACGACCACCATCCTCCTCCCCACCCTCTACTCTGTGGTGCTGCTCGTGGGGTTACCTGCCAATGTTCTGGCCTGCTGGGTCCTGACCAAAAACTTCAGGAGATGCTCCAGTAGCCTCTTCCTGCTCAACCTGGCTGCTGCTGATCTCCTCTTCATCCTCCTGCTGCCCTTCAAGATCTCCTACCACCTCCTGGGCAACCACTGGCTCTTTGGGGACCACCTCTGCCGCACCATGGTGGCTCTTTTCTATGGGAACATGTACACCTCCATCCTCTTCCTCACCTGTATCGGAGTGGAACGCTATGTCTCTGTGGCTCACCCATTCCTCTGGAAGGGCTCCATGGGAATGTGGGCCAGGGCGAGCATCTGTGTGGTCATCTGGCTGCTGGTGGGGCTGGGTGTGAGCCCGCTGCTGTTCTACCCACAGACACAGCACATCTCGAAGCTGAACATCACGACGTGCCACGATGTCCAAGGAAAGGACAATTTCTTCCAGCATTATTTCCTCTGCCTGGTGGGGCTGGGCTTTGCTGTGCCCTTTGTTCTCATGACTGTCTCCCATGGCTGCATCCTGGCCCGGCTTCTGGCCAAGCAGGAGAACTATGGGCACGTGGTGCGCATCCTGGCTGTGGTCTTACTGGCCTTCCTCCTCTGTTTCACCCCCAGCAACGTGCTGCTCTTCATACACTACCTGCATCAAGACACGGGCTGCAACAACATCACCTACAGCTGGTACGCCCTGGCCTTGGCCTTCAGTGCTTTTAACAACTGCTTCGATCCCTTCCTCTATTTCTACATCTCCAAGGATTTTCGGGGCTGGATCCGGGATGCTGGCTGCTGTCTCTGGGGACTGGGGACAAAAGGGGAATGGAAGAAGGCAGCCTTGCCCCTGCGGTCCAGTGAGCAGAGCCAGCTGTAGGCAGGGTTAGAGACACTGTGTCATGATCTCCATGTGGAGAGGACTGTCCTGCAGCTGCAGTTTGGGGTTCCCCCCAGCTGACCCTATGCTGTTGAGAACATCCCCATAGTGGACAGTCACTTCTCCATGCCTTCTGTTATCCCCCTATTGCACAGTCCCATCCCTGTCTCTGCCACCCCCATCCCTACCTGGTGTCTCCCTCACACACCTTGCAGTTACCGAACCACTTAGAATCCAAATAAACCTTTATTTCTCCCTGATGCTGGAAGGAGCAGGTGTAAACACCCCAAATAAGCAGGAGCCATCCTCCATCGCCGGGACCAAGCACCGTGCACACATGGCCAGCTCTGCTGCTGGGGACCACCCAAAATACACTGTGATGTATGCAAGAAGGGACAGCGGGGGCAAATGGGTGCCTTGCCCAATGGAAGTGGGGCTGGGAAGAGGACGCTGGGCAGAGCAGCATGGTGATAGCTTCACCCTGCGTACCCCATGTCTCTGACATTGTGTGTCCTCAGCCCATGACAGGAGCACTGCAGTTCTGCTTTTACTTTTCCTTTGACTCGCTTCCCTCGGCGCTGAGACCGACAGCGGTGGCTGATGTGCTGCCCACACATGCAGACATACGTGGTTCCTGTCTGTCTGTCCCCACTCCCAGCCCAGCCCCGGGGTGAGGCCGGGAGGAGGATGCCCACTCTGTGACACTGTCATTGCTGCCAGGTCGGTGGCCATTCCAGTTCATGTCACTGTCTGGCCTGACCCTGTCCCTGTCCCCGTCCCTTGTGTCTGGCCATCACTCTTCTTGAGGATGATGCTGCTGAGCTCCTGGATGAGTTTGTCGCTGATGGGTGAAGATGGCTGTGCGCTCCTCTTCTTGGTGCTAATGGAGGTCTCGGGGCTGGAGCTGTACCCCAGCACTGCAGCCTGCTCCTGGTCCCTGGCCAGCACAGTGGGTGGCTCCAGGTTCCTCTCCAGAGAGGCAGTCAGGGTGGCTCTGAGCCCACTGGATGGGGCTTTGTCACACTCCAGGTTCAAGCCCCGTTCAAGGGACACAGCCTTGGTGACAGAGGGAGCTGGCATCCTCTGTGCTGGGTTGGGGGGCAGTGAGGAGCGCAGCGTAGGGGCTGGGGGCTGCCCATGGGATGAGGATGGCTTCTGGGATCTGTCCATGCTGGGTTCAGGTGAGGGGTCCGCCAGCAGCCCCCGCTGCAGCTCCAGCGTGGCCAGCTCAGGAAAGTTGCCCACCTCCTCATAGACGGGCTCGGTGTCCATCTCCTTCTCTTGCTGCTCCTCCAGGGAGTCCTGATGCACCTTCATGGGGTGGGGACACAGGGATAGAGTGAGACAGTGCCCAGCAAAAGGGTGCTGCCTGGGGAGCTGGGCTGCCTTGTTGTGGGGCTGGTGCTCCTATGGGGCATACATGCTGCTCTGGGTCTCTGGACATGCTCCTGCTGCATGCCCTATTGGCCAGTGGAGCCACCTGGGGCTCATCTGGGATCAGATCCATGCCACCAAGCAATGGCACTACTTCCATAGACCCTGACAGTGTGGGGATGGAGGGTCATAGGTGCCCATGCATGAAACCAGGGGAGACAAGACCAGGCACATATAGAAAGAACCTGATGGAAAGCAGCATCCAAACCTGCTGCTGTACATTTCTTATGTTCAGCCCCTCTGGGAGGTGCTGGGAACTGGGCTGGACATCTTTGCTCTTGGGCATGAACAACAGGACTGTGCACAGGACACACAGGACAGTGGATGCAGTGTGTGTAGAGCAGCACAGACGCATCCCCCAGAGCCAGGATGCACAATGCAAAGCCAGCATGAACACGCCCCATGCATGTGGGTACTTACAAAAAACATGGACAAAGTCCTTCGTGTGTGCAGACGGCGCTAGAAACAGAGGAGACAGGCAGAGATAAGCACCTGCTGGCAGGGATGTGGGGACACCTGCCTAAGTAGGCATGGGGACGGCAGATATGCGCACAACACATAGCACAAACGCAGGGACACACACCCAGAGCGCCTGCTTGGGTGGGCACAATGACATGGGTGGGTTCAGGAACACCGGTGCCAGGCTCTTACCAGGGTCTGGTTGGCAGAGAGCATGGTGGCATCAGTGCTGTCCCCGTGTAGTGGCACCAGTGGCATGGTGCCGAATTTCTGCTTGGCGAGGTCAGAGGAGGAGCGACGGCGCATGATGACGGGGCGTAGGTCATCGTGCTGCATGCCAGGAGTACAGGGTTACACTGGGCTGTTCTGCTGGCCCCTTGCCCACCCAGCCTTGCCTGCACTCACCTGAGCCTTGAGGATGCTGGTGATCCAGTCCCACAACTCCGCCTGCCCCGTGCACACCAGGTACCTGTAAGGGAGCCAGATGAGAACTGCAGGCAGCAGGGACAGCAGGATCCAGGTTCCCCTGACACCTTGCCTGCATACCCAGGGCTACCAGCACAGTTCTTGGTAGGCATTGCTGGAAACAGCCTCCAAACTCACTGTATATCCAAATAACAGTTCTGGTGTAAGGCAACAGCTATACCAGGCCCTGGGAAGCAGCTCTGCTTAGAACCCTGGAGCACCCTGGTTTAGGCTGCATGGGGATGAAGCAGTGGTGGGGCAAATAGTGGAGGGTGGCAGAGCCCTGCAGGTGGCACGGACCTGTTAATGGCATGCACCAAAGCCCATTGCTTGGAGATGTATGGGGGTTCAGAGGTGAATTTCCTCCAAAACCTGGTCCCCACCTTGTGCCCAGGCAACACAAGGACCCAACTCTTTGACCCTTGGGTATCACAGCCAGCCACCAGCTTGGCCCTGACCCTAGGACCCAGCAGCTCCAAATGTTGCTGTTCTGATCCCATTAAACCCAGGGACACCCGGTGCCGCATTGCAGGGACAGATACTCACAGCTGCTGCTTGTCCATGCTCAGCGTAAAGCCCCACCTGAGGAAAGGAAGAGTCAGGCAGTGGGGCAGCATCACCCAGTGCAGCACTGTGCAGGGGTTGTGTGCTCCACAGCCACATCCAGGATGCTCCCACTTACGGTGCTGGTGGCTTCAGCTTCTTCCTAATGCCCATGTAGACCTTGGCTACATCCAGTGGCCACTCACGTTCTGGTTTAGCGCTCTGGGGATGTAGAGTCCAGCTGAATCTTGTGGTCCTTTTAGTGCCACCACAGTCTCCACTGTATCCCTCCCTCCCCACTTCCCTGGTCCCATCGTGTCCCCTCCATACCCTCTTCTCCTTGAGCAGCAGCAGCTGCCGGTTGCGGATGACAAAGTAGCGCTCATGGAACTTGTTCCCCAGCAGCTTGGGGGGCTCCTCACGGCATTTCAGCAGCCCACACTTGGGGGTCTCACGCTTGGCACCTGCCCAGTGGAAGAGATGCAGGTCAGGGGGCCAGGGATATTAGTGGAGGTTCCACTCTGAGTCCTGGCTGGAGACACCCATCAGTGATGGGCCCATCCGTTGTCACCACACCTGTGAAGAGGCAGCTGCCTTCGCTGATGGGGACCTTCCTCACCAGTAGATACGCAGCACTGGGCTCCGGCAGCTTGCACCACTGCAACGCCTGCTCCAGAACCTTCTCCTTGGGGTGCAGGGGCCTCTCTGGGAATGCAGAGGCACCATCACTGCTATGTCCTTTCCCTTTTCCAGCCACCATCCTCCCTGCTCCTGGCATCAAATTCCCCCAGAGCATCCCATCACACTCTATCCGTGGTGCTCACCCAGCTCCCCATTCTCCAGGACTTCGAAGGTCAGCCAGATGTCCAGACTAGCTGCCACGTTGCGCATCTCCAGCACCTGGTTGGTGAGCTCCTCTGCTGTCATCGTGGGAGACACCTGGGGCCAGACACAGAGGAAGATCAGGTATAGGTGGTGGAAGAATGGGACCTGGGGACAAGCTATGCCAGGAGGCAGTGGCCCTTCCTTGATGTGTCTGTCTTTTGGACTCACCTTCAGGGTCACACAGCAGTCAGGCAGCTTCTGCTCCAAGTAAACCTCAATGATGAGGTCCCCAGCCTGTGAGAGCTGTGGGAGAAGGATAGCATTGGTGCCACAATGGCACGGGCACAGTGCACATTTCCTATCCCCAGGTATATTGGGGAGTGGGAGTTGGGCTTGATCCTCAAGGTGACAGAAGGGTAGAGAAGGGAGATAAGGCCCCTTCTGCAAATGTCTGGTCTCAGTGTGGGGAGATCTGGGTCATTGGGGATGCAGAGTGGGCAGCTGATGGTTCTCATCTTTCTCAGCAGCCCAGGCCCCTGATGTGGGGAGAGCAAGAACACCCCAGGTACCTGGGTGTCCCTCCAGGTGGTGATCAGACTGTTCTCCAGCTCCATCTGGGACACCTGGTCCTCATCGATCTGCCAGGGAAAGAGACGAGATGCATGGCATCAGCATGGAGGGGGCTGTGGGTGAGGACAGGGCCAGGTTGGGTGATGCAGAGTGAGGAACAAGGGGCCAGCATGGGTGGAGGCAAGGGGGCAAGGACAGCTTACATTGAAGATGGTGACGTAGTTGTCAATGAGGTCTTCCATCACCTTCACCTCATGCTCGCCTTTGCCATCAGTCTGGAAGAGGCTGGGTGCAAAGAGCAGCGACAGGTTCTTGGTGCTCATCTGGTTGAGGTCTGCACACTTCTGCACACTGGGGCAGGAAGAATGGGGGTGAGAAGCTGGCCAGGTCTGGAGATGTACCAGCCCCAGCTGCCCACTTCCACTCAAAAACCATCCCCTTTCTTTCCAGCTCTCCACATCCACTGGGCATGAAATTCCTGTTTCCAGGACTTCAGGCTGCCATCACACAGTGCTCTGAGTCAGGGATGGGAATCTGTTTCTTTCTCCTATTTTTTTGTGTGCCCTTGATGAATTAGACATCTTACAATGGTGTGTTTCCCTCTCCCAAACTTCTCCACTGCTGTAGGACAACTCTGGGAACATTTGAGCTGCCAAGCACACTCAGCATTTCCCAACACCAGTCTAGGGCACTGGGCTCTGCCTGAACCCCAAGAATAGAAGCCAGCATTCTCTGGGAAATGCCACCCTGTGTGCTGGCCTCAGAAACATCATCAGACCAGGGGACCCGGAGGAGGTGGCTGACCGATAGAGGTGCCCAATCAGTGCGGCCAGGGTCTTGCGGTTGAGGCGAGGCAGGCGATGGATGAGCTCCTTGTACCGCTCCAGGCGTTGGGGCTTGGAGGAGATTGCTGGAGAGAGAAATCATGGACCATACAATCATATGATACGGCTTAGGCTAGAAGGGCCCTTAAAGATCATTTAGTTCCAATCTCCCTGCAGTGGACCAGAACAAACTACCTACAGCCCCATCCAAGCTAGCTTTGAACACCTCCAAAGATGTGGCATCCAAAACTTCTTTGGGCAACCTGTTCCACCATCCTTGAGTCTGATGGCCCCATAGCTGACATGCCAATGGGACACCATTTTGGGCAAACAGATGGGATGAGGGGACATACCTGCAGCCTCCTTCCACTGTGGGTGCAGCTCCAGGGTGAAGACGGGGTCCTCCAGCTCACGGAAGAACCTCTTCAGCACATCAGTGACATCCTCAATGAAGTTATCGCTGATGCGCAACTTGACATTGCGAGCGTCCCGTCGAAACTCCTCCATCAGTACCTTGATCCGGGACTTGGCTCCGTTCTTGCGGTAAATCCCCTCATGGCGCAGCCCTGGGGAAGGGATGCAGGGTCACAAGGCCTGATGGTGCCAGGTGGGTGATGCTTCCTATCCAGATGCATCAGTCACACAGTGAGTGCTGGGCACTGTCCCATACTCACCATACTGCGTGATGAAGGCGATGCAGCTGTCCACAATGATGGGGATGTCCCCACGGCTCAGCTGCTGGTCCCGCAGCGCGTTGCCCCGGCCCCCTGCTGATGCCTGGATGTCAGCATACCAGGCTGCCGTGTCTGCCCGCGACAGGCCCTGCAGGTAAAATGTCCTGAGAACAACAAGGGCGGTGAATTGGGAATTAAGGTCTCCAGGGATGTGGGTTGCCTCCTCCTGCCTCGTATGCCAGGCTGAGCCTATGAACACCCATCCCCAAGGGATCCCAAGCTGGGGTGACCACTGCAAACCCCTCAGCCACAGCTATGCCACCCCACCAGCATTTCCACAGTGGATTTAGTATTATCCTCTATGCACACACCGGTACCTTCACCCCAGCACCTTCTCCACCCTTCGCATGCTCAACTCTCACCTCCCCATCTCCACCAACACCAGCATCTCCTTCTTCTCCGGCGTTTCTGCAGGGGGCACCAGATCTGTGTGGGAATGAGAATGAGCTCAGAGCCAGGCACATCCTCAACTGCACGCTCAGCCTGGGCACTCACTGAGCTCCTGCAGCCGCCGCAAGTTGATGCTGTCCTCAGCCCCATCCTCCTCAGCAGGGCAGATGAACAGGTGGGCTTTCTGCAGGATGAAGAAAGCTCGCTGCCAGCACTCGGGATTGAGCATGCACTTGTAACGCAGCTGGCCCACACGCTGGAACTCGTAGCCAAGCAGACAGTGACAGCTCACAGGAGTGAACCACTGCGGGATGAAGCAAGAGGTGAGATAGGGAAGGCAGGGCTCAGCCTGCTTGAGGATGGGGACAGCAGCATGAACAGAGCCCAGCTCACCTTTCCAATGGCGCTGGCCCATGCCTGCAGTGTATCAGCACTGTCGGCCCCCAGTTGCTGCACTTTTTCCCCAGTGAGGAAAAGCTCGAGGGTGAAGTGAAACCTGCAGGGGATGAAGCCACCTATCAGGGCTGTTCCCACCCTACTCTGTGTGTGTCCAGACACCAAATACAGAGTGATACCCATCCCTGCCCCCTGCATGCCCTTGGGTTCTCCAGGCTTGCAGGTCCACCCACGCCGGGATGGGGACATCCTGGAGGTACCTCTCAGTGGGACCAGGGCTGGAGAGAGGCTGGGCTCTGTTCACACCCAGGGAGAGCAGATCCCCACTCTGTATGTGGCTCAGAGGCTCAGTGCATTTCTCTGTCTCAAAGATGAGTAGGGCTCTCTCCAATGAGCACCAGACACGCTGGAAGTCTGTGAGAGGGGGGAGTAAGTGGTATTGGAGTGGGAAACCCACACTTTCAGACACGCTCCCCACTTTCCCCACATTCCCCACACTTACCCTCTCTGTTCTTCTTGGCACCTGGGAGGCGGGGATGGGCCACAGAACGATGCAGGTACCCACTGTGTGCCACTGGCTGTGTGATCTCATTGTATACACCCTCCAGACCTGGTACCCCTGTGAGGAATGGCATTGAATGGGCCAAAAGTGTGGGTACCGGGGACGGTGAGTCCCTTACTCATGTAGGTGTAGGCAGAGGAATGCTCCAGGCATGAGGGAATCCCCTGAAAAGGGGATCCAGAAGTAGATATCACCCTGCCCCATTCCAGAAGAGGGGTGCAGTGGGGCTGTCATTTGGTGCCATGGCTGTCCTGAGCTCTGGGACAATGGGGCAGTGGTGGGGCAGTGGCAAGAAGGGAACCGCCCCATCACAAACCAAAGGGGACTGATTTACCTGCATGGTTCCTTTTGCTTTCCAAGTCCCACCATGGCTCAGCAGCTGGGGCTACTTCATGGGCTGCGGAGTCAGCTGCCAGCCCAGCTTCTGCAGCAGAGAAGAACTGCAGGATGGTCTTGAGCAAACCTGGTCCTGCCACTGCAGCACACAGCGCCTGGGATGAGACATACACCCATAGGGACCACATCCTGTCTGATGAAAAGCCCATCCCACTTCAAGGATCACAAGATCCCACCCAAGCCCAGCATAGGGATTCAGACACATCAGACAAGCAGAATGTATTGACACCTCGAACTGAGTTCCAGAGTCATTCTTGTCATTCCCAGCACCCTGGCACCCTGCACACACCCTGAGGAGGCCCCTACCTGAAGTACATCCTCGTGGGAGGCATAGTGTGGATGGGGCAGGCGGTACCTCCCATCCCGGTACTTGCGGGAGATGAAGTCCCGTCTCTGCTCAGTGCTGGCATCTGGATGGAGGACTTCTGTGGCAGGGATGTGGGCAGCCCAAAATCTGTTGGCTCGGTCATTGCCCAGCACAATGAAGAGCTGTGGGAGAGACCTGCAATCAGCAGCAGGCAGAGCAGGATACCCAGCATCCCTGCATCGCAGCGGAGCTCATGGGGCTGCTGCGCTGCACAGAGAAGCCCTGTGCACCTCTACCTGCACAATTTCATTGGACCAGACACTGGTGTCGAGCTTCAGGCTTTGCACTTTGGAAATGTTGGAGCCCAGGCTGCGATGCTGACCTGTTGGGAGCAGGTGAGTGAGCACCCATGGCCCTGAACACACCCAGGGTGTACCCACACCCTGCCCAGCCCTCAGAATCACTAGCCTGCGCACTGCTTGCAGATGACCACACAGAGGTTGATGGACGCCCAGTCTGGGCTCTGAGCCCAGCAGTCTGCACAGTATCTGTTGGCTTTGTTGGACCAGATCTTCTCTGCCACCTCATAGTCATAGAGGGTCTCGGCTATGGCCTCCTGCAGGGCCTCCATCCACTCCCGCTTCTCCCGCTCTGACTCTGCCACAAAGCTACAACACCAGCAGCCAGCACTCACACATCCTGCTCCAGATGCCAGCTGCTCCCTGAGCAATTCCCATCCCCATTTCCAACCCTGCTCCCATTCCCACATCCATCCTCATCCCCATTTCCAACTGTGTTCCCATCCCCATTTCCAACCCTGCTCCCATTCCCATCTCCATCCTCATCCCCATCTCCAACCGTGTTCCCATCCCCATCTCCAACCGTGTTCCCATCCCGTCCCTATCCCCATCTCCATCTCCATCTCCATCTCCATCTCCATCTCCATCTCCATCTCCATCTCCATCTCCATCCCCATTCCCATTTCCAACCCTGTTCCCATTCCCGTTCCTATCCCTGTTCCCATCTCCCTTCCTATCCCCATCCCCATCCCTATCCTCATCCTCACCCCATCCCCTCCTCATGCCATTGTTACCTGAATATCTTGGATGGGGTGATAAGCTCGAAGGTTCGGTTCTTGGCTTCACGGATGGTGGAGCCACGCATCTCAATCATGCAGATGCCAATGCCCATTTTAAAGAACTGCAAATCAGAGCAATGCCTGTTCTGGCTCTGCACCCTGCCTGCAGCTCCCAGACCACCAAGACCCGGGACTTTTGATTCCATCCCATCTCATCTGGATTAAAGCATCCTGTAAATACTTTAATCTTAACATTAAAGGCCTTGCTGAGTTGGGTGTGCTGGTAGGGCAATTTGAGCAAAACCCACTTGCTGTGGTTTAGGGCACACTGCACAAACTAAAATGAGGCAGCCAGAAGAAAACAACAACAGGGCGCTAAGACAGTTCAGCACACAGGAGCTGGGGTTTCCTGTGGTTGCCACCAACCTGCTCGCTCTTGTAAAGCCACATCTCCGGCAGGCTGAGGACTGCAAACACTTTGGACTTCTGACCTTTCAGCTCCAGGGTGCCCGACTTCTGGCAGTGAGCCGTGTTGGGTGGCCGTGGCCGAGTGCCCACCAGGTGCTGATTCGTCACCTTCTGCTGCAGTGTGGAGCACCACTCATTCCTCTGGGCTGCAGGGAGGGAAGGGTTGAAGGAGTGGTGCAGAGCCCATCCCTTTACCCCAGCATGGTCAGAGCGTGGCAGGGATAGGTGTCCCTCACTTGTCTCAGCCAGTGTGGGGACAGGGAGGGAGCTGCAGGACAAAGGCAGGGATCGTTTCTTGGGAAACAGAAGGTTCCCAACTTGGGTTTTCACTCACCCTCATTCTCAGCACGGAAGACAAAGATCCGGTGGCTGGTGACGACCTGGAACTTGTTGTCTTTGGTGGAGCGAACCATCTCAATGACGGACAGTGGGATCACACCTTTGGGATAGGGCTCCTGGAAGGAGCAGCCGGAGTGGTCACCCCACTTTCCTATTCCTGCAGGGTATCCCTATGCCTTATTACCCCTGCATCTGCCTCACTGGGCATGCTGGTGCCAAAGTCCCAGTAAGGGACAGGGGAAGGCTGGCTGCAAGCCTCCTGTGATAGCAGCTACTCCAGGGCACTGCATGGCCCTCTCTGTGTTCCACTGATACAGTGTCAGGCTGTATCCTGGGCATAAAGACACAGTCTCTCCTGCCCACATTCTGCTCACTCTCACCTTCTCACTGCTGAAGTACATCAGGTTCTTCCCATCAAAGCGGACATAGCGCCTCTGGAAGACATAGTTCCTGTTGGCATGGCAGAAAAACTGGCTGTTAGGAGACAGAAGGTCCTCCAAGTGCCCCACAACTGCACATAAACCCCACATCTGCACAGACCCCAGGATGAGGCACAGGAATCCTTGCAACACCAAGACCCAAGAAGCCCAGGTTGGCTTTGGGAGACTCAGAGGTGAGGTGCCCATCTCACCAGCCTTGCTCAAGGGGGCTTCAACAATGGGGAGCTGTCACTACCCACACTGAGCACATACCCTTGTGGGGACAGCTTGTCCAACCAACCGCTCAGCATGGCGGGCCGGGGCTCAGACAGTGAGGTGTAGCTTGCGTAGGGAGAGATGGTCAAGTCATCCAGGACCTCGTCAGGGTAGAGGTGGGGTGGCAGGCTGAACGGGGTGCCCTTGGCCCGTGGAGCATCCACAGTGGAGTATCCCTCTGTGTCATTCTGGGCGATGCGCTCGATGAGCCTGGTCCGTGTCTCCTCATTCTCACTCCTCCCCTCACTGCTGTATTCACTGCTTGTCCTGCAAGGAATGGGGCTATGAGAAAATCAGATGTTTCAAACTGCTTCTGGCCTCATCATGAGCTCCTTGGGGTACAGATCTGATTGGGTCTTTGCATCTCCGTGAGTGGGATGGGATGAGGGCTTGGTGGTCACCAAGATCTTGGCACTGGGAGATCCATGAGTCTTCCTCATGCCCAGCTGAGATGCTCTGCAAAGCTCTTGGAAATCATAGAGTCATAGAATGGGTTGGAAGGGATCTTAAAGATCATTTAGCTCCAAAGGAAGGATAGACTGCTGGCAAGTGGAGCTCCTGCAACAGCCTCATTTTCTTGGGAAGCTGTGGTTAGAGAGGGCCTGGTGAGCCTATCCAGCCGTAACAATGAAAGGAAATTACAAAAATAAACCATTAAGCCTGCCCCTTCCCTCAGTCCTGTCAGCCAGGAGCTTTATTTTCACCCCAAAAGGAAACAGACTAGAAAACGTCAGGTGGTCACATGGGAGCTGCTCAGGCATGATGATGATGGGCAGGAAGGGGTCCATGGCAGCAAGGACACCTCAGCAGGGTTGGTGTAAGATGGAGGACTGGTAAGGAAGGAAGGACAAGGAGCTGTAGGTGGATCTGGGTGTTTCAGGTGGGACTATAAGGCAGGCAGTCAGCCTGATAGTGGGCACCTGGTGGCTGGCAGGGTCACATCATGCCTGGGATTTCGTGTCCTGCAGGGAAGGAGCTTTGAGGCATGGGGAGAAGTGTTTAGAGTGGGTATCTCAGAAGAAAAGCATGGGAACACCTGTCCCATTTGGTTCAGGAGCAGATCCCAGAAGGTCTGCAGAGGTTTTTTGTCTCTTCAACTTTCTGAGCCCCAGTAAGATGAAAATCCTGTGAAGGCTGATTCTGACAGCACACTGATAGCCCCATGGTGGCTTTTCCCAATAGACCCATGCTGCAAACACTCCTGGGAAGCACTGCCAGTGCTGTAGGCTCCCTGCATGTGCCCTTGGGATGCTTGAGGTTTCAGATCCCTGCAAGCCCCAGACAGTCTGCAGACAGCACTAGGAGGAGACTGCAGCTCCTTCCCAGCCACAGAGCTCCTGTTCCCAGGTATCTGCAGTCCCCGACACGAGACCCATGTGGCTGTGTCACCTGGGCTGACCAGGTCCCTGGATCAGGCCAGGCGCTGGCACCAGAAACATGAAGGCACAGCAGCCACAAGAGCTGAAGGATGCAGAGCCACAGCTCAGCTCCCTTCTCTGCAAGCAACACAGGAAAAGGAACCCTCCCCATCTGAAATGGGAAGAGCAGCTTTCCTTCCTCTTTCTGAGATGCTATCAGGACTCATGGAAAGTGCATTCTGAAAGCACTTTTAAGGTCTCCTATGCACTCTCATCATCCCTTTGCCTACCTTTGTGTTTCTTGCTCCAGCTCCGGCTCAGTCACTGCTTCATAGCCCTGCCCAGAAGAGACATCTGTGCCCTGGGAGGAGACAGCAGCCACACTTCAGCTGGTACCACAGTCCCACCAGTTGTGGCTCACTGGCTCTCAGGAGATGGGGGACACAGAGTGGCCACTGGTGATGCCAGGGGATTGATTCTGACCCCATGGCCCCCTCTCACCTTCTGCTCCCGGGCTGGGACTATGTTCCCAAAGGTGGTCTCACTGTATGGGCTGATGAGCGGCTCGCTGAGCTCTACAGGCAGGGACATGGGGAGAAAAGGCCATCAGTGGTGCTGGAAAAGGACAACGACCTGCCAGCACTGTGGGGACACCCATAGACCTCCCCAGAGTGATCCCCTCACAGCACACCCCATCCAGTCAGGGCACCTGGTATGGCAGAGATATCAGCTCAAATCTTCATGGGGCTGCGCTCTGGGTCCACCCTCCCCCTGGGACCACCCTCCCACTGGGCACACTGTGGGGTCCTTACTGCACCCAGTAGCCCGGGGGCTCTCACCTGGCTTGCTGGCAGGTCTCTGTGGGATGGGGGGCAGACCCCCTCCATGCCAGCTGGCCCTGCTGGAAAACAGGAGAGAGATTACTGTGTGGCTGTGACCATTTCTCAGCCTCTTCTTGTCCCCTTGGATGTGCAACAAACCTGCCCCAGTGCCTGCTCTCTTCTACATATTGAGACTGTACCTCCTGGGGATACTTTTCTTCCCTCAGCCTGATCCCCTCCAATATGTCCCACCTTGCCCCCTGCTCAAGCCAGCCCCAGAGGCCCCAGCCAGAGCTATTCCACGCTAGAAACCCCTACCCCTGCTGCTCTCACCATCCTTCCCCAAACCAATGTGGGTCCCAGCTTCCCCATAGAGCTCATTCACCAACCAACCTCCCCTGAGAAAGGCATGATGAGGACAATGCTCCCTAAGGATGAGGTTCTGGGGGTGGGGAGCCCTTAAATCTGTCATTCCTAAAGAAAAGCTTCTGCTTACTTTGGCTTCTCGGCCAGTTGTGTCAGCTCCTTTGGGGATGGATCCTGTGTGAGAGCTTGGCCCCGGGGACTGTCCTGTTGTCCCGAGTCCTCCACAGGTGCCAGTGGTGGCTTGAACCCCTCGTAGATGACATTGGAGACCATCTCCATCCTGCCTTGTCCCACACCTGGCACTGAGGCTGGTTTGCCTGTTGCGCCCACAGCACTGAGCTCGGCCACCGGGACCCTGTGTCTGAGCCGTGGTGGCACAGATGGGACACACAGGCAGGGCTTCTCCAGTGTCTCCTGTGTCTCTCCATAGTCTGGGACTGTGGGGAGCCATGCCTCCTCCCGTGCACCCAGCTGGGATGTTCCTGTGCCCATGGTTGACCCTGGGCTCTCCAGATCCGTGGAGCTCTCCCCTGGCACAAAGCCCTCCAGCACCACAAAGGCTCCAGCTGTCCTGTCCCTGTCTGGGCTGTGTGCTGGTGGTGTGGCTGCTGAGCCCTGCTCCAACTTGGGGCGATAGAAAACTGTCCTCGGCTTGGGAACCGGCCTCACCAGTGGAGCATCCAGGTCCTTCTGTGGAACCACAGCTTGACTGCATTGCTGCATCCCAAAGGCATCAGCTGCCACTCCTGGTTCTGCTTTTGTAGCATCCTCACCCATCTGGGGAGCTCGGGGATGGGGGTCCCCAAGCAGACGTGTCTTCTCAGCCAGGTTCAGGATCCTCTTGCGGTGCCCGGTGGCTGTGATGCCAAGCTGCTGCAGCTGCTTATTATCCAGAGCAGTGACATCTCGGGCCAGGTGGAATCCATGCTGCTTGAAAAGGTCCCGGTATCTCTCCAGATGGATGATGGCCAGCCAGTCTGTGATGTCTGAATTAGGAGTACACGGCAAGCTCATGGCCCTGTGATGCCTCCGTGATGGTGCTCAGCCCATCATCTGGTGAAGGAGGGGAAGAAAGAGCTGAGGAGGCAGTAGGAGGGAATTTGGGGGCTTGGCCACACTCAGGATCCCCCCCTCTCAGCCTCTTACCTTCAGCAGTCCAAGCCAGGACTTCATCCTGTTACTTCCCAGCCACAAGCCTCTCTTCCACCCCTCCCTGGAGCCCCTGATCCCTCTTTGCCAGCACTCGAGTGACTCCAAGGCTGGGGGGCTGTTCTGTGTGCAGGGACGGGATGGAGTGATGGTGTGGAGGGGGCTGCTGATTGCGGCTATGGGGGCAGCAGCTGGGCCCCTCCCAGGGGACGAGCTCTGGTGCTGGCAGCCTCGGGGAGGGCTCTGCTGCCGGAAGGGCCAGACCATAATCTGCCGGCGAGGGCATGAGAGAGGTCAACATGACTCACAGGCAGGCTGAGGGGGATGGAACCCACAGGGCGGGCGCCCAGCACCGTGCCCACCCACCCAGGGACCCGCATCCCCAGCTCCCTCTCTGGATGCAGCCGTGGGGCGCTGAGAGCCTTTTTCCCATGAATCATGCTGCTCCACACTAAACCATCTGCGCTGAGTCTGCTGCCACTGGCTCTTTTTTCCAGTTCCTCCATTTCCCCCTATTGTTCAGCGCAGGCTTCCTTCCTGCTGCCTCTGCTCTCCCACGCATCCCCTGTCCTCCCTCAGTGGGGGCTGTATCCCGGCTGTCCCAGGCTCCATATTGCACCGCTGCCCACTGGTGTGTCTATGGAGAGGGGTGTCGTGGGGAGCACAGGGGGGAGGAATGGCTGTCTGGGAGTGTGCCCATGTGAGGGTGCAAAGGGGCGGCCATAGAGCAGGCTGTGGTGACAAGGTACAAGGTACATCAAAGGTGGCCAGGAAGGGAGTGGGAAGCTGAGAGTGGGGACACTGCAGTTGGAAAGCTGCTTGTTGATGGAGGTTGGAGCTCTGTGTGGGGTGTCTGTCCCCACTTCTGCCCAGCGGCTTTCTACTGAAATGGGGCAATTTCTCCCTTTCTCGTGGCCGTATCACCCTGTGGGATCTGTGGGCAGCTCTGCTTCCCCGCCCCGACACTTCCTCAAAGGGCTGAGTGTGGGGTACCGGGGTGGCCCTTGGGGAGAGCCCAGCTGCCATCCTTCTAACTGTCCCCGTCCGCATAGACCCACATTAAGTGCTGCACATGGGTCCTTCCCACAGAACTCTGTCCCCAAGCCTTCCCATCCCCTGCACCCTTGGGACCATCTCTCACCTCTGGGCTCAGCAGGGCCGGCTCCAACGCAGTAGTGTCATGGTGGCAGGATCGATGTCCAGGTGTCCCCTCCAGGAAGGGGGGCTCAGCCTGCAGCGACAGCAGCACCCAGCTTGTGCCTCCCACTAATGGTCCCTCCTCCAGGCCAGCCCTCTGGTCCCCAGCCCTGTCCCCACCCTCCTGTCCTGCCTCTTTGCAGGCTCTGCCCTCCTCTGGATGCTGCCCCTCACACTTCGTCCCCTTTGCTCCACCCTAGAGAGGGTCTGTTCCCATGGCATGGATAAGGGTCCCTGGCTGCCCGCCCAGACCCACGCATCACACACAGCCCTGTGCCCTGCAAGTGATCAGACACATTGCCACATCCACCAGCAATAGAGTGCTGGGAAGGCAGGATAACGCTTGGCAAAACTGGGCTAAAATAAGGCTAAAAGAAAACTGCTGAGGAATGTGGGTGGATGAACACAAGAGATGGGTGGCTGAAACTCTGGGATCCCAAAAGCCACCTCTGTCCTGCAGGGAAGGAAGCAGCACCACATCTGACACTGCAAACAGGAGATGGGGGTGGGATG
This sequence comes from Coturnix japonica, assembly GCF_054131305.1. Taxonomy (NCBI): domain Eukaryota; kingdom Metazoa; phylum Chordata; class Aves; order Galliformes; family Phasianidae; genus Coturnix; species Coturnix japonica. The sequence goes on along the minus strand of NC_140680.1, from coordinate 13,666,901 downwards.
AATGTAGGGCTGGTGGGCACTGGGCTCCTGCCTGGAACAGACATTGCTCTTTCAGCTTTTCGCAAGAGACGTGTGTGGTTAGCCCAGCTCTGCTGTTACCCAACCTTCCCCTCAAGCAGGGGATGTAGGAGGGTGATCTCTCACCACCTTCAGCCATCCTCAGCTCCTGAGGCTCAGGTGGTAGCTGCTCTGTGCCCTGGGTGATCCCCTCACTGCAACTCTGGGCTGTCTGATCCCCAAAACTTACTGCAGGGGAGATGGAGGGACACTCAAGTAAATGAGGCCCTCCTTGACCAAGCCTGTGTGTGCAGCAAGGGCTGGGAACACAGCTTCTCCTTCTGGCAAAGCAGAAGCAGAACTCTGTGACTGCCCAGCACGTCCCCCCCTTCCTCCCTTGTCTCAGCCAGTTACCCCAGGGCATGGGCCTATGGGCTGCCCTGTGGCAAGGCACAGAGCCAGGGCTTCCTGCCTGTCTGTTTTCCACTGCTCAGGTTTGTCTTTGGCATCTGCCGACCTGCTGATACAGACTATGTTTAGTGGCTGGCCTCCTAGTTTTGATCACAACAGGAAGGTTTCGCCTAGTCCCAGGGGGAGGCAGTTGGGAGGAGCAGAAAACAGCTCTGAGGCTGGGGACAGGGCTTGGTGAAGATGCTGGCAAGGGCTGGAGGAAGCAAGGATCAAAGTGGGCTTTGGATCCTCCCAGAACATTGGTCGTCTTCTCTGACCTGGAAGCAAGCAGGATGACGCTGTCCCCTAAGGTCTATGTATCTAGCTACCTACCTGCCCATCCATTCTTCCATTCACTTCCCTCCTCATGTCTTTCCTTCCTCCCCCCCACCATCCTTCCATTCAACCATCCATCCCTCCCTCCCCACTATGGGGTGTGCCCACACAGGATGGTGCTGAGGGATGTGTGAGGTGGTGCTGGAGAATCTCCTGAGCCCAGGACAGGGTGAGGAGCACTTGGGGAAAACACCATATCACAGAGTTGGGTCTGCAACTGGGTCCAAAGGATTTACCAGGGTGCGACAGAGGGGATGGGGAAGCTGAAGGCACTCTGGCATATGCTGCCTGTCGGATAAGGGATGTCCTTGCATGGCCTGTTGGTCTTCCTATGGGTGTTAGGAACAGGCACAGCATGAGATCCTGGGCACAACCTCCCCTAGTGATGTTTGACGGGGACACTGGTGCTGTCTGCAGTCATTCACGTGGGTGGGACAGGGGCCCCACAGACTCATCCATGGGACTGGCTGACATCACTCGCCTCCGGCTAATCTCTCTTCCAGCAGCGGTTTCCCGTTTCCTTTCCAATCTGTGCTCTGGGGCGGCTGCACTGCTCAGGGCCAGGCAGGAAGAGACATCCAGCTGTGCTCTCATGGGGGGCCCCTATCACCCATCCCCCCAGTATCCCACCCAAGGCGCCCTTGGTGTTCTGGTCCCCCCTGCACACCCAGCCTACCTCTCTCTTCCTTAGGGGATGCTGGCATACAGCTCCTTGCTACCTGTGCCTAGAGTAAACCATCATTAATAGAAAACACCATGCTGGGGGTCCAGCACACCATGGAGACCCAGGTGTCCCCACCCCCAGTCCCATGAGCATCATAAGGCTCCCCAGGTGTGGTGATGCTGGAGGCCATGGGCTTCATCGCAGCTCAGCAGTGGATGTGGGTCCCTGTCCTCACCACCCCTGTTGTCCTCCCCATATACCCAATGCCACCGCCACTTGGGGCAGAATGCGGGGTGAGGTGCTGTCCTCGTGGACACTGAAGAACCCTACCTGCATCATGATGCTCAGGCAGCAGCTTCTCACCCCTTGTTAAATCTGGCTGCAGCCTGGACATGGAAGAAAAATATAGGGGAAACTAGGAGAGGCTGAGGACATGCAGGCTGAGACCTACCCCAGCACCCAGAATGGCAGCACCAGAGATGCTTGTTGTACAGGGGATGTGGGTGGTGCAGTGGGGTGGCTAAAGGAGGGCAGTGGGCATCTCTGCCCAGAGTGGGCATCTGGCTGAGACAGGGAAAAGCCCAGCATCACCAGCAACGATTCCTCCATTTGCACTGGCCAGCACAGAGCAGGTTGGAATCATTCCAAGGCAGGAATCCAGCAGCAAATGGGTGGGTGGAAAATCCAGCGTGTGTCAGCTTGTTCCCTCCACACTGTCTGTCCAGACAAACTCCCTGCTGTCCGGCGGAAGCCAACCTGTGCCCACACACTCTCACCCACAGGCATGCAGATGTGCAGAGCCCAGCATTGCCTTTGCCAGATGTGCAGAGCTCAGCATCCCCATCCACGTCCCCATCCCCCCCAGTCCCTGAACCCAGTGTGCAGCACCCAGCACAGCCTGGGGGTGCCCCACTCCAGCCTGAAGCTCCCCGGCTGTGCACACACCAACCCCTTTATTATGCCAGAAACCACTGCAGCAGCAAACACTAGAGGCAGCCTGTGGAGGTGAATCCGTCACCCAGGAGAGGACCTGGGGGGCTCCCAGAGGTGGGGGTCACACAAAGCCTGGGAGGACCTGGAGAGTGAGACACACGACAGAGAGGGACAGTTCTGGTCCTGTACTGCTGCAAAACCTGGGCTGGTCCCACATAAACCCTCCATTCTGGACCTTTGAGAAGCACACCCAGAAGGTCTTACAGCAGCAGAGGGACCTCCTGGTGGTGGCAAAGCTTCATTCAGTTACACAAGGCTTCCTCCCCCCAGACTTTCACCTCTCCTTGGAGTACCCAATCCTGCAGCCTGCATGGAAACATCTCCATGGACCACCACCCTCTCAGTGCACAGACACTGGGCTCCCACAGGACAGTCCCCCCACAAGAAGGTGTCTATAATGAAGAAGGTGGGGGGCACAGGGTGTCAAATCCCCACCGTGGCCCCTCTCTGGTGGCCCATCAGGACAGGCATCAGGCCTCGTGGTCGCTGCCGCTGAGGTGCTCCTCGGACAGCCCTGTCTCATCGATGTGTTCCAGAGAGTCAGCGTGCTGCAGGGAGAGCTCGGCCAGGCTGAGGCTGGGCAGTGTGTTCTGCTCTGGGTACACCCAAGGCTTGTACCCGGGGTCGTGCCTGCGCTTCCACTCTGGGTACTTCAGCCCTGCCTTGTATATCTTCTTCATCGCCTGTGGGAAGAGCAGGTGTGATCCATCACGGTCACCCCAAGACTCCAGCTCCAGCACCTTCTACTTCTCCAAGGTGCTGTCATGGTTCCCCATGGCCCCGCTACCAGCCGTGCACCCTGCTTACCTTTGGTGCCACAAACTGGGAGACTCGGTTCACCACCCACTTTGGCAGAGATCCTGCAAGAGCCCAGAGCTCCATCACTGAGATGAAGAGATGCCATGACCCCTCAAAATCCCTGCTGGGTACATTGGTCAGTGCCCAGTATCCAGAGCTGGACTGAGACCCCAGATCCCCCCATCAGGGAAACTGCCCTGTGCTACGCTCTGGGAGGGCCCCCTCTTCTTCCCATAGTTGTCTTCCCTTCACTATGGGACACAGGATGGTGGAGAAATAAGATGGGCCAGCTGTATCCATGATGGGACCATCTGAACATCATGGAGTTCAGCAAGGCCAAGTAGAAGGTCCTACACTGTCAGGCTGGGGCAGTCCCAAACATGAATACAAACTGGGGGATGAATGGGTTGAGAGCAGCTCTGAGGAGGAGTTAAGTACATTGGCAAGTGAATAACCAAATTCTATGGCCAGCTGCATCCTGGGCTGCATCAAGAAAGGGTTGGCAGCAGGGTGAGAGAGGTAACCATCCTTGTGAGGCCCCATCTGGAGTACTGCACCCAGATCTGGGGTCTCCAGCATAAGACATGGAGCTATTGAAACCATGAAATCCCAGAATGGCTTGGGTTGGAGAGGACCTCAAAGCTGGGGCTTTAAACAACTTTGCTTAGATGAGAGCCAGGGGGTTGGAGCTGGATTGCCTTTAAGTCCCTTCCAACCCAAACCATACCACGATGCTGTGATTCCAAGCTCTGAAGACCCATCCCACAGCAGCACGCTGCAGCACTGCACTTCAGCTCTCACCTCTGGGGTCCACCTGGGTGAGATAATAGAGGACGCAGGCGCTGGTACCGTTGGCCTTGATCAGATAACCGGTCTGCAGGGACACAGCCCTGACAAAATCCTTTCGAGGTGGGTATTTCTGCAAAATAAAGAAGCCGTACAGCTCAGAACCTGCCCCAACCTCTGCCCACAGCCACCCCCAAGACCACAGGGAACCTACCGGGTGCTTGACGCTGTAGTTGAGGATGATGTAGTCGTTGCCCAGGGGCAGCCAGGAGCGCAGGGTGACAAAATCACGGTTCTTCAGGGGACTGGGGCACTTCCCTGCAGAGACACCTGGTTACAGCCTGGTGTGGGGCCGCAGCTGGGGCACCCCGGGTGTGCAGGGGCTGGGGGCTGCTCACAGGAGTAGTATCCCACGTCGGCGTTGACCGTCAGGCGCCCGATGTCGTAGGTCTCGATCATGTTCGAGTCCCACTTCTTGCGGTAGTGGGTGTCGTGCAGCACGTCGTAGAGTGTCTCAGCAGAGACATCCTTGCAGGAGATGCGGGTCTGAGGGGAGACGGGAGGTCGGGTCCCCACTGGGTCCCCATTGGTTCCCCATTGGTTCCCCATAGGGTCCCCAGGGTGGTGCGCACCCCAGGGATTGGGGCTTTAGCTTGTTTCTTTTGGCTGGTCCTGCTGTAACCGGAGCCACCCGCTCCAGCGTGCATTATTGATGACCCCAACCCTGCTCCTCCTGATGCCGGGAGGAAAGAGATGTCATCTGCTCCTCGTTAGAGGCCTTGCATCTTTGATGAGGTGCGTGGCAGCTCCATGTAATGGGAGCCGGCCCTTTGAACGCTGGTGGCAGGTCCCATCAATCTCAGGCGAGCTCTCCCTGCTGGCCCAGGTGATGCTGTCTGCCCAGCAGGGCTGCAGACGTGATGTGCCTGAGGTGTGGGAGCACCCAGCCCTTCCTCACTCAGGTGTCCTGCTGCAGGAGGAGTCCACACGTCCTCCTGGAAATGCCTGTTGCCACTGAGGGGCCATTGCACCCACAAAATCCCCTCCTAAAGCACATTGCTCATCCTCCTGCAGCCCAAGCATGGCCAAATGGAGGCCGTACAACAGCTTCAACAGGCAGTCAGCTGCCCAAAACAGGACTGAAGGGGGTTTCCTGATGCTCCAGATGCTCAGGAGCCCTCCAAGCTGTGCCTTTGTTGGTGAGAAAACCAGGGTTCTTCTGGCCCCATAATGCCAAGCCTGGTTTGGCTTCATTGCAGCTCATGGGAAGGATCCCTGGGCAATGCTGATCAGGGACCAGATCTGACCAGCTCTGTGCTCAGGCCCTTTATGGAGCAAGGAAAAGCCACAGCAAGGAGATATTGGCAGTGACCCAGTCTAGGCAATGGTGTGACACTCAGAATCCCCTGAGCCTTCTGGGAGCCCCTCCTCTACAGGGTCAGCGATGGAAAATTCTGCACCCTCTCCACTGGGCTGAGCTTGTTTGAACAGGGCTGGACTTCTTCAGGTTCCTATAATCTGATCTGGGCACAGTGCCACAGTCCTTGCTGCTGTCCCCATTGCCCTTCATGCTTTGGGTGCCTGAACATGGCTTCAAGGGGCTAGAAGGTGGCCCAGCACCTGCATTGCCCTGGAGCCTTATTCCTGCACATCAGGATGTTGGATGTGAATTTTGCTTCTTCCCAGGTATCAGGGACCTCCTGCACTCACCGTGAATTCCCACAGAGATACCAGCCAGACCCCTTAGCACCCTTGGGTTTATCCTACCTGGTCCTGTGGGTCAGTACATCTATCCCCAGCTGGCTGGGCTGCTTGCTGGCCCTGGCTCAATACCCATGCCACACCAAAGCTGTGCATGTCACAGCTCTGCAGAACTCTGCTGCTGCTGCTCCTCCTCCTCCTCCTCTCCTTGGCTAGATGGACCTCCAGCCCCAGCATCACTGCAACCAGCAAATGCCTGGAGCTCCAGGAAGCCTCCTTCTGCCCTCCTGGTGTCTCATTGGGCTGCTGCCTCTCTGAGATTGGGAGAGCAGTGCAGAAGTCTTCCCTGTACCCTCTACCCCAGGGGCCTACTCAAGACCTCCTTGTGCCTCCCCAGCTCTTCAAGCCACAGAAATCCTCCCCCAGTGCTCCCAGTTGGAAGCCCTCCTTACCGGGTTGTGATCAGATGCTCCAGCCCCACTTGCTCTGGCAGATTCCATCCCTGTCTGATCTTCAGTGAGGATCCCATAGCCACAAAAGCCATGACAGCAGCCCCACAGCCAAATGCTGCCCTACATGATGCTCATGCTGGAATAACCTCTTCTTCAGTGGGGTCTGTGGGGCTCCCTCACCCTGCAGCTGCTCTTGGTACTCTCAAGCTTACCCAGCACTGTCACTAGTGCCATGTGGGTGAGCAATGAGGTTTGACAACACAAGGGATGAGTGAACATCACTAGTCCCTCTGTAGCATCCCAAATCCATCCCCTGGCATGCAGCAAAGCCCCCGCCATGACAGCTGGGGCATCTGAGATCCTCAGCAGTATGGGATGTAAGGCAATTGTACCCAGTGTGCCTGGGGGAAATACACCAGCCCACCCCATACCCCAGGGCTCCCCAGCAAGGCCATCTCCACAAGATTATTCCCACCTGTGTGCAGAGCAAAGGCAGTGGCAAGGCAAGCACATACAGGTGCCCTGGGCGTGTTTCCATGCTGCAGCAGCACCCTGCTTGCAATGCTGAGACACGGGGCAGGCAGAGAAGCTGCCAAGCACGTTACCAGCATGCAGAAGAGCATCCGGGGCCAAACCCCACCGAGCCCTGCTGCTTGGGGCTGGAGCAGGGGAGGGCTCACCTTGATTTTCTGCACGGTGCAGCTCTCCTCCTGGCCCTGGCTCCAGACGGTGACGCCAGCCTTGTTGTAGCGGCAGTGCCAGCCCTCTGCGCTCTCGCACTGCTCCCTGAACGAGCTGAAGTCGGAGTCGTCCGGGATATAAACCATCTCCCCGCCCCTGGACATGGGGGCTGAGCTGATGGAGGCTCCTTCTGCCTCCCCACCCGGCAGCCAGCTCGCACCCAGCTCACGCTGCCGTCCTCATCCTCACGGCCCTGAGGCCGCAGAACGCAGCGAGGAGGAAAGCTCCTTCCCTGCGGATGTTACGGCAGCTGCTGGCAGCTCGGATGTCTTCCCGGGCTCGCCAGGATCACGTTTCTCTCCAGCTGCCCGGCTGCTCCTCTATTATTCAGCAGGTAGCAGCTCGCTAGGGGCTCGGTTTTCAGGGCAGAGCTGCCCCCGGCTGCCCGAGTCCCCGTGTTCCCGTCCCCGCTGTCCCCTGGCAATCTCTGTGCCTGACTTTGCTGCAGCAGCTTGATTGCAGGGAGTGATGCAGCACCCAGCCGTGCCCTTCCTGGTGCACAGCAGGAGGGATGCTCTCGTCCTTCACGCTGCTGCCCCAGGATACAGCTCACTGTTATTTATCATCACGTTGTCCTGATGCTTTTTGCTGGGATGCTGCTCAGCTCCCTGGCCTGGGTCACCTGTCCCACACTGGTGGTGTCCAGGAAGTCCCTGTTGGTCCCTGATTTGAGCTTCTCAGGCATTGCCTTTCCCTACGTGTCCATTCCTCCCAGTTCAGCCTTACTGCATGGGGACAGGTGGTGTGGATCCCTACCACAGCCATGGATGGGTACATTGAGCATGGACCCAGCCTTCACCCTGGGGTGCCCAGCCTGAGTCCAACTGAACATTAAGGCACCGATCACCATCATATGGGCAAAACCCCATGGAAGGAATCCAGCCCCACCCACAGTTGCTTGGGTGAACAAACCTTTGTGCAGTGAAGTCACCAAGATTACCCCCCAGATCTGGGAGCCCCAACCAGGATGAGGTCAGTGCACTCTTGGGTGCTACTCCAAGACCCCTTCACTGAGGATGCTCCAGCTCAAACCCTTCCTCTTAGCACTGTGATGCCCATTTTCCTTGGCAGAATGACACTATATTGAGCTGACGTGCTGGGGGGGGGGGGGGGGGGGGGGGGGGGGGCTGCCATCCAGAGAGACCTGAACAGGCTGGAGAGGTGGGTCCCTGTGTTCCTTATCCACTACAGCAAGGCCAAGTTTAAGGTCCTGTACCTGGGTCAGAGAATCCTAAACATGAATACAGGCTGGAGGATTAGAAAGTGTGTATTTGTAGCCCAGAAAGCTGATCATAACCTGGGCTGCATCAAAAGCCATGTGAGCAGGGGGTGAGTAAGGAGCTTGTCTCCTCTTGTGAGACCTCAACATCCAGTACAGCTTTCAGCTCTGTGGACCCCAACACAAGGACCTGATGGAGTGGAGGACTTCAGAGGGAACTGAAGTGATATAATAAGGGGGAATGGTTTTAAACTAAAAGAGATTTAGTCTTAGTCTTTGCTGAGAGGGTGGTGAGGGCCTGGCACTGTTGCCCAGAGAGCTGTGGGTGCCCCATCTCTGGAGGTGCCCAAGGCCATTGATGGAGTCATGGGCAGCCTGAGCTGGTGGGGGACATCCAGCCTATGGCAGGGGTTGGAACTGAATGGGCTTTGAGATCACTTCCAACTCAATCAGTCTGTGATTCTATATGAGTCTTGTTTTGCACGACGCCCAGTATCTGTGTCGCCAAGGCCGGGTGGTTTCCATCATGTCCTCGGATTCCTCGTTCCGTGCAATCTGCTGCTCTCCCACAGGGTGTCACGCGTGCTCCATCGGCGACAACGGCAGGGAGCGGCCGGGGCCGGACCCAGAGCAGGGAGGTGGGGATAAACTGCTCGGTGCCGAAGGCTTGGAGCCTCCCCGACTCCGTGGAGCCGCCTCCTCTTCCTCCTCCTCTTCCTCGTCCTTTTATTCTGCCCTGCTCTGCAGCCGCACCCACCCCGTCCCCGTCAGGGTCTGGAGCAGCCATGGTGACCCCCCTCCACCCCCCTCGCCTTCCCCGGTGCTGGGGACAGGGCAGGAGCAGCGGTCGGGTGTCGCTCTGCTCCCGGACACCACCGGTAAACCCCTCCTGTCCGCCTTAATGCAACGTGACAGCCGAAGGTGCAGAGAGGACACACTGCTCTCAGTCCCCTCCATCCCCCAGTCCCCCCAATAAGGTACGTGCCTTGCACAGTAGGGTCCCTGTCCCGTCTTCACAGTGAGCAGCAGGGGGATAGGGGACGGCGGTGGGACAGGGAGCTCTGGTGGGGGTCATTGTGTAGCACTGCAGGGCCTGTCCTGCTGCTGGGGTCCCCCTGCCCTCTTCCCCTTGTGGCCCTTGGTCCTCTCTGCCCTGTGTCCCCAGATCCCATGGGGGTCCTAGCAGAGATGGCTCACAAGCTCCCCTGGCTGTCATGGCACCAATTTAACCTCTGCATATCTCAGAGTACCCCTTGGTGCCCTGCCACTCAGACAGTGCCCTGTTCTGGGATGCTCACAATGCATGTGGCTGCATGTGTCCTCCTCTAGGAACCCTCACCCCTGGCTGTCCCCCCATGTCCATAGATGCCCAAATCCCTGCTCTATTCCACTGCTGTTTTCCCATCCCTATGGATGCTATGCCAAGGCGTGTTTGCACCGCGCCCCACTTGGGTGTCAGGATGATTTACAAGGCACGTGAAAAATGTCGTTATTTTTCCTCCTTTCAGCTGCAAGTCAACGCTGGGGGAAGGATGCTTCATTATCTCTGTCACCCTCCTAAATCTCTTTATGAGAGGGTTTGGCTGCAAAGCTCTGTGTTGTTTCGAAGTTACCAGCCAGCATGGGAGCACCCAATGCACCAGGAGCAAGAAGGATGCGGGGACATGGGACAGCCACGTCCACCCCAAGGGGTGATGCCATGCTAAGTTCCTCATCCCCATCACCCGTGTCCACCTCTCACCCCCACACCCTCAGCCTCACGCTGCCAAGCAGAGCCCGGAGATACGCCGGCGCAAAGTGCCACCTTCCTGATAATGCCATTTATTGGACTAGGTGACATGCAGGCTTTGGGGGATAGCAGAGAATCCTCTCGGCTCAGCCTCAGAAAGGATTTCCACAGCCCTCCCGGCGCTTGTCAGCGTGTCCCTGAGGAGTTATTACCTCGGGCTGCTGGGAGCTGGATGCGTCCCTGCCCCCTGGTTGCTGCTTTGCAAAGATTACGCCGCCTTTGAATAAGCTCCGCGCGGCGCTGCTGCCGACGCGTCAGACGGGGGCTAATCAGAAAATGAGCAGGGGAAGGAAACTTGGTGGCAGCAACTTATCAGCGGTGCAGGCGTGCTCTGCCGGCTGCTGCTGCTCCTGCATCCAGCCCCGTCTGTCTGCAAAAGGAAGGGAAATTTCCCGGAGATTTCAGTGCTGAAGTTTGCTGCAAATGTGTGGCGTGGGGAGGGTGCACACACATGTGCATGTGGATGTAGTGTGTGTGAGCATGTGTGCACAAATAAGCATGCACAGGCTTATGTGCACACACCCATATGGTTGCACATGGATGTACGCACAGCATGGCTACATGCACACACATGTACACACATACATATGCATGTTGCATAGGCATCTGTGTGCACACAGCTGATCATGAGCATGCACATGTGCTCCTGCATGTGCATGGCCTTGCATGTCTGTCCTGCCCATATACACACTTACTAACCTGCATGTATTACAGTGTGGGCACAGTGGGTCCTCTCCTGGTGATGGGGGTGCAGCAAGTGGGGGACAGACACTGAGCCATGCTCAGGGGTAACACTGTGTCCCACTCAGCACTGCTGTGACATCCATCCCCACACCATGGTGTTACCATGGGTGCCCCCAGCAGCATCACAGGGCACTCTTTGGGTGTCCCCTCCCTCCCATCTGGGGGGCAGAAGTGAGACTTGGAGTGCAGAGGTGATTAAAATGCACCGTTTGCTTTATGTAAGCACAACCGTCAGGGAGAGTTACAGGGCACTGAGCTAGAAAATAGCATTTACACAACCCACCCCTCGCACCGCAGCCCTGACCTTTGCAAGCTTTATGCATAGCACGGCACCGCCACCTTGGTGGCACTGAGGGCAGCAGGCAGGAGCTGTGCTGGGAGCTCTGGGGCAGAGATGTTGCTTTTGGGGCAGTGCCCAACCACTGCAGCACTGCTCTGATTCTCTCTCCCCGTCCCTTTGGGATACTGTTGGCTCGAGGCTCGTGCTGCACGTGGAGGATGCATGGATACAAGCAGGTGCCGAGCATCCGAGCCTTGGAAAAACAAAGGCATTTGGTAGCAGGGGGAGTGAGGAGGGGGGATGTTCTCCCGAATGGATTGGAATGAGGCTGTGATTGGGAACAGATGCTGGAGATCTGGGAGGGGGGGGCAGCTGTGTGGCTGTGGCATGGGGCCAGCTCCAGCCAGCTGCACGTGGGCATGTGGGGTGCTGGGGGTTCTTAAGTTCATGGAGCCTCACCCCACAGTGGCTCCATCCCCTTTGCTCTGGCACTCCGAGTTCATCCCAAGGGTTAAGGATGTACCTGGAGCTGAGCTCAGCTGTGACGCAAGTGAGAACCTGAACAGCACCCACCACCCATCAATGAGCCCCACATCCCATTGTGCACCACCCTGGGGACACAGGGACAGCTCTGTGCTGCCTTTTGCTATCTGGGCCCCAAAACAATATTTATGGCCCTTTTTAACTCCTTGTGGTGCCCTGGTGCCCGTGCCATGTGACGGCTGAGTCCTGGCACCCGTGGGGATCTGGCGGGCGGCACTCGGCGGGCGCACACTGCAGCGCGGTGCTTTTCTTCTCTAATCTTCTTATTTCATTTTAGCATTTACAATACAGCCAGCCGGTAATCCTGACATCAAACACGCCACGCAGCACTTTCAAGCCGCACCGACGTCAGGCTGCTCTCACTCTGGCAGGAGCTGGCAGCTCCGACGGCTGCAGATAACAGGCAGGAGGGAGAGGAGGGAGAGTGGAGCAACGGGCAGGAGAGCATCCTCCCCAGCCCTTCTCATGCAGTCACCCTCAAGGTGCCCTCTGGGGGATGTGGGTGCTCTCCTTTGGAGTGTGCAGGGTGCTGGGCCATGGGGTGTCAACCTTCAGCTGGAACCACAGCACAGTGTGTTGGGGATCTGGTCTGGAGGCAGGGATGGGAAGCTGGTGAAGATACAGGGGTTGGAACCTGGTGCGGATATGAGAATGGGGATCTGGTGTAGATGCAGGGATGGAGACCCAGCTCTAATGCAGGAACTGGGACCTGGTGAAGAACTGGGAATGGGGTCCTGGTGCAGATGCTGGGATAAAGTCTTGGTACCAGTGCAGGGATGGGAACCAGATGCAGATGGAGGAAGAGGCACCAGTGCAGATTCAGGGATGAGGACTCAGTCTGGATGCAAGAATAAGAACCCAGAATGGAGATGAGGATGGAGATCCAGTGTGCACATAGGGATGGGGACCTGGTATGGGTGTAGGACTGGGACCTGGTGCAGACACAAGGATGAGGACCCAGTGAAGATGCAGGGATAGGGAACTGATGCAGATGCAGGACTGGGGGCCTGGTGCAGATACAAGGATGCTCCCCAGGTCCAACAGGAGACAGCCTTGGGCAGGAGCGCAGTATCTGGTATGTTATCCATAAGCACTACTGTTGATGGAACAGAGCAGTGTCTTAACACCATGTCCCAGCACCAGGGCTGGGTGCAGCTGGTGATCCCCATGGCTCCCTGCCCTGCAGCTGGACCCATAAAAACCACCCGTCCTGCAGAGCAGTCCCCTCTGAAACAAATCCCAACCTCCATGCTCAGGTCTCCTCCTCTTCCCTAGCCCTGCTGCCCACTGGGGATGGCAATGCCTGCACCCCCATGCCTTCCCCATGTCCCTCAGCCCTGTTCACACTGCAAGGACTCAGCACTGATCCCTGGCTTGGCTGAAGTGCGACGCCTCTTATTTGTACTAAAGCACAGGGAGAAGGATTCATTTCCCTACTGAACAGACTTTGGGAAGCTCTCCCTCCCACCTCCATCCTACTGGCTGATGCCATGGCTGCCCATGCCCCCCAAGTGTGGGTACTGTGCACCCCACACCCAGCGGCGATGGCACGGGTGGTGCAGTGACGGGAGGCTGACAGGGAAGATGAATGGTTTTAATCACGCCGCTCACAGGGCACCAGCTGAAGTTTCGTGTAAGTTATGATAGCGACAGTTTGCACGAAAATTGTATTTCCAGGCTTCATTGACTGGCTTAATGAGAATCTTTACGTGTCAGATATTAAATTAAGAAATTAAAGAGCTGTTGCGGTGCGTATAGACTCCTTCCCTCTCACCGAGCTGCTGCTTCCAGATCAATCAGGAACGAGCCTCTAGAAAAGATGGGAGAAGCCTTTGATTTTCTGTCACTGGGGAAGTGAATCTAATCCACGCTGGCACCTCGTTCATGTTTTATTAAATGGAGGAGGAGGAGGGTGCAGCCCCCCCAGCTGCCCGTGTCCCTGCGGTGACTGGCACCCAGTGCTGGGAGCTGGACCTTGTGCATCCCAGTGCTCCACTGCTGCTTGTGCAAGTGTGTGCACGCAGGATGGGAGCTGTGTGTGCACGTCTGTGTGATGTGTGCATCTCTTGGGTGGCTGCATGCAGTGTAGGTGTGCAAGTGGTTGTGTGCAAGGAAGAAGGCTTGCAGAGCACAGGGTTTGAGTGTGAGTGTGTATGTGAGCATGGAGGTGTGTATGTGAGCACACTGAGGCACGGTGCAGGAGGTGGCCAGATGGTGCTGCATGGCTGACAGTGCTCTGAAGAGCGAGATGACAGGGAAGTGCCATCATTGTCTCTCCCCATGCACTGAGCCACGTTCCCCACAGACAGTCACTGTGGGCTGTCACATCTCCTGCTGAGTGGGACAGAATGACACAGAGCCACGAGGCTGCTGTGCTCTCAAGGATGGGGATGGGATATGGGGATGGGGTGTGGGGATAGGATAGAATGGTGGCAGGTTATGGCACATCCCCCTGCAAACAAGTAGCTCCCCAGCACCTCATGTGGTCCCCAAAGTGCACCCCTGTCATTGTGGGTTGCTTGATGACACCATGCATCCTGCCTGCTGTCCCCATGCTGCACTGTGAAGCCACCTGCCCGGGGGTGGCTGGGGGCATCCTACAGCCCCAGGGTTGTTTGAATCTTGAGTGACAACCTGGCCTGCTAATGAGCCCCTGTACCGGGCAGGAGGGCTGACACCCGCATCATCACCTCAGGTCAGCCCGGGGGGAGTGGCCAGGAGGTGCTGGCTGGGACGGAGCTGACACTGATTGCATTCATATTGCACCACTGCAGCACCTTCCCACCCCATGGCATCTCTGCATTGCTGCAGCCGTACCCTGGTGCCTGTCCCAGTTCCTTTGCAGCCCCAGTTCTGTACCCGTCTACCTCCCATCTCCTCTCCATCCTCCCACATCCCCTCTCTCACTCCCACGAACACGCACAGACCTAATCTGCTTGTTAGCCTATCCCTTCATCTAAAACCAATATGCAGCGGAATGCTGGGGATAATTAATTGATCAATTAGATAGAGAACTGCCTGTGCTCATGGCACCGCTCACAAGCGGAGGGGAGGCAGTTCCATTGCACCTGGCAGCGTGGGGACACAACGCATGGCGTGTGTCTGAGCAAGCTGGAGCTGCAATGCACCCCTAGTTTATTGGTGCACACCCAGTTGTGCACCCCCAGCTCTACTGGGTGCACATCCAACCATGCACACTCAGCTCTATTGGTTGCACACCAGTCGTGCACGCTCAGAGGCATCCAGTGTGAGCACAGCAATGCACACCCAGCTGCATTCAGAGCGTGTGCCCAGCTACGTGCAGGCAGGTACATTCAACATGCACCCCCAGCCATGCACACCAAGATGTACACACTCAGCCATGCACATCTGGCCATGCACATGCATCCATGCACACCCAACCATGCACTCCTATCCTTCTACATGTATTCATGCATACCCAGCCTTGCACACCCAACCATGCATACATGCATACAGAGCAACCCCATCGCAGGGCTCAGCATCGTGAGGGTGCAACACCCCAACTGTGCCAGGTCGTGGGTGGGTGCTGAGCACCCTGGGGTGCTGCAAGGAAGTGAATAATGCAGCAAAGCCGTGTCTGCCACCCCCCTCCTCCACAAGCTTTGAAAAGCAACACATTACCCTGATCTCCAGACATGAGTTTTTGTCACCAAACAGGGTGATGAGAAGACTTTGAAGCAAATACAAACACCGGGAAAGGGAATACATAAGAAGGGAGTCGCATGTTCTCTTCAGAAAACAATTGCGGTGTCAACTCCTTGGAGCAGCTGCGCAGAGGGGGAGCTGCTAAGCAGGAACCTGACAGCCACAAACATGGGAAATTATCATCAAAATGAAGACATCTCCCCCCCTCTCCCCCCCATCATCCCATCCTCTCCCCCCAACCCTTGCTGACTGGGTGCTCCTTCCTTGCTCCCCATTGTGCCCCATCAGCCCCAGGTCATGCAATGCATTGCTGCCCCAGCTGCTGTGTGATGCCCGTGGCCCCGTGCACTGCTCCATAATTCTGCAAAAGCTGTGGGAGACGAGGAGCAAAGAGCTACAGGGACAGCAGGTCACACAGCAAGGGGGGGTAGCATGGGAGTTTGGGGACCAGCATCTTTCCTTCTGCAAACAGCCTCTTGCCCTTTGCACATATCTGTGCCTTGTGGGCGCACTTTAAATCTGCAGACACACCTTGTGTGCATGTTGCTGTCCCTCTTTTGCACGTAGACTGTTTGCACAGCTTGCACAAGCACCCACACTATGCATGCATGCTCCTGCCTTACTGGTGTCCTGTATGTATGCTCCTCTTGCATCATGCACGTGCTCTCCTGCCTTGCACACGCATTGCATGCACACTCCTGCCCCCCCCACACACTAGTACCTTGCACACCTCACCCCACATCCCTGCTTTTGCATCCCCCTCCTGCCTGATGCCCTCCCTGAAGGAGAACAAATAAATATATCTGTGTGTGTATATAATAGCAGCACTATATATAGCATGGAATGTGGGCTCATTCTGTGGCAGGTCCCTCTCTGGGACTGCCAGCTCCTGGTGGATTATTTGTGGGTATTTCAGCTGGCTGAGCAATTCGGGCAGGGCTGGGGATCCCTTGGAGGGCCCAGGTGGTGCTGGGGCTGGGGGTGGGCACTTCAGTTCAGCACACCTCTGCACCATTTGATGCACGTGCACTTCTTTGCATGTGCACTCCCAGCACGTGCACACTCATCCCTGCACGAGTCCTTCCAGCCTGCTCACTCTAGCTGCACAAATGTGCTCCTTGCACGACCTGTGCTTTTCTTCATGCCTTACACACCCTTGGGCATGCATCTGTCCTGTATGCACCTGTGGCCTGCATGCACACTGCCACCCTTGACACATACGCTTTGCACGCATGCTTGGCTTCTCAATTATACCCTGCATGCACACCCTCCATCATCCCTGCATCCCAAGCCTTGCTTACATCCACCCAACCTATGCACACACATTACTCGTGCATGCATCCTATTCATGCACCCACCCTACCTGTGCATTCTCCCTACCTATGCATGCAACTTCTGCATGCACACACTCTTTTACCCTACTCATGCATACACCCTACTACTGTGTGCACCCCAGCCATGAAAGCAACCTCCCCATACATGCACCCTACCCAGGTATGCACCCTATGCATGCACACACCCTACCTGTGCACGCATCCTACCTGTGCATGCACCTTACTTATCTATGCATCCTACCTGTGTAAGCATCCTTTCCATACACACGCCCCATCTCTGCATGCACCCTACCCATGCTCAGCTCCTTAGATGCACCCCCAAATCTCTGCATACTCCCACACCCGCCCGCCCACCACCTGCCCGTGTCTGGTGCCAGGCTCCCTTCTCCTCCTGCTTTATCTGCTCTTCCCAGCTGCTCTCGCCCCTCCCTGCTGCAGCCTCCATCTCTCCTTCTCCCCAGCCTCTTGCCGTGGTTATCACAGCCTCGCACACATCCCTCCCCCCTGCTCCTGCTCGTCTTCCCACACTCCTCCTGGCTCCCCTTCCTTACATCCCCACCCCTCATCCCAACCCCATTCCTCAATCCCCAACCCTACATTCAGATTCCCATCCCTCATCCCTCCATCCCACCTCCACCCCATCCCATCCCCATCCCTATCCAACCCCTCACCCCTCCATCCCCATCCCATTCTCATCCCCATCCCACCTTCCCCAGCTCCCCCACCCCACTGCTACCCAATCCCTGTGCTGTCCCCTGGCCCCATGCCCCTGTCACCTCTCAGCTCTCTCTGCTACAGCCACGGCAGCCCCAAACTTTCCAGCTTTTTCCAGCTGTGGGAGGCGGGGAAGGCTGCGCCTCCGCTCCCAGCCCCGCGATGCTGCGCTGCCACTCCGAGCGCTCCCGCCTTATGAATTTTACATTATTACCCACTTTAAAGTATATAAAATAACTAGTCATAAATTATTGAGGGGAAATTTAAAATACTACAAATGTTTATAAATGTTTATCAAGAGGTCTTCAGAAGCGAGCTGCCGCAGCTTGCACGGCTTCCCACGGCTGGCAAGAGTGGGGGGATGGCATGGCCCTGCCCGGGGGGGGGGTCCATGGACCCCCAGGAGGAATGCGGTGCCGGCTCCCAGAGCATCCTTAATTCATGTCCCTGTGGATGGCAGGGAACAGATTTCCATCCGCGCTGTTTCCTTTCACTGGTGGCGCTTCCCATCGCCTGCTGCTGTGAGACCTGGCTGGGGCTGCCCCTGTGCCTGTCTCTGTGCAGGGGGTTGTGTACTGTCCTGCAGGGGATGTGTTCTGTGCCACTGGGGACATGCTGTGTTATAATGGGGACATATCTGTCCCAATGGGAGCATGTCCTGTGCTGCAGGGGGTGTGTTGTGTCCTGCTTGGGAGATATCCTGGGCAACATAGGCATAGCATGGCGTGGGACACCATAGCATGGTACAGTGCCGATGGCACAACATGGTATGGCATGGCATAGACCAGCATGAATAACAATTAAACTTGGACAGCTTGGATGACATGGCATGGCACGGCAAAGCACGGCACAGCCATGCAGGGGTGGCACCTCTGTCTTGGGAAGTGTGGTATTTTTGGGCCTGGAATGGCACAGCCTGCAAGGAGGACAGCAGTGCTAGGGCTGGCACCTCTGTCAGCCAGCATGACATGGTATCGCATGGCACAGCCCTACAAGGATGGTACACTAAACTTGCCAGGCTGCATGGCATCACACAGCACAGCACAGCCTTGCAGGAATGGCAGAGCTGAGCCCAGGCAGTTGGCATGGTGCTGTCCTGGCACAGCCCACCAAGGAATCTGCCACCACCAACCCTGCACGCAGGATCAGGATCTGCAGGCAAAGTGTCGCTGCAAGCAGGGGACAGGCAGGAGGAGCAGTGACGGGGACAGCCATGCATGAGACACAAATGCATGTGGCAGGGACGCGTGGCTGACTCGGAGCTTCCACCAGGAGCTGCCGGCAGGGACTGTGCTGAAAGCACTGCCTGATTGGGGTAATCATGGGAGCACAGAGTGCATTAGCTGCGAAGGTTTATAAAGGGAAATTAAAATAAAATTGGATGTGACAGAAAAGTACATGGAAAATTAGTATAAGAATATGAATATTTATGGCTTCAATAGGAAAGCTCTCCTGTGTGCTCCCCGCCACCTCCTGCTCCTGGGGACATGGGGACATCAGGGCTGAAGCACCCCAGCTGTGTGCCCATGTCCCTGGGGTGCCCATGGGGCTGCTGCATCATGTGCCATTGAGCCATCCCCATGGGATGGTGGTGGTGGAGGCAGTGGGGAGTGATGCCGTGTTTGGGCAGGGGGAGGGACTGGCAACACACATTGCTGGCATGAGGAGCAATGAGGGCACTGGAACATTGCAGGAGTGCCAGGGCAGCCGGGCAAAGCCAAGCTCTAGCACTGCACAAAGGTGCCATCGTCGTGCAGGGACAACAGAGCCCCACATCCCGCCTGCCCAGGGCCAGTCAGCCCCCCACCCCTCCCGCTGTCACACTTAGAAACCATTAAAATAATTGAATGCTTTAAATATTCAGCACTCGGCTTAAATATTCATCAGCAAAGTTATTCTGATTGCTACACTACATCAGCGCAGGCTGGAAAACAGTTCCCCTCCAGCAAGCTCCCCCCGCCCCTGTGAGCAGCGCTGCGTGTGCCTGGTGCTCACGTGGGCACACATAGGCATGCACACGCATGTGCACGCTTGTGCACATATCTGCACACGGGCGCATCATGCAGCTCTGCATGCATTTCCATGCACGCTCTGAAGAATGCTTGCAAAAGGCTTGAGAGGGCGGGGGCAAGAAGGGGTAGTGGTTTGCACCCCCCACTCAAGGGATAAGGAAAGATTTAGGATAAAGGATGCCCTGGAAAGAGGAAAGTGACTTCTACTTGCACGCACTGGGATGCAACAAGGAGCTCTGAGGTGCACCAAGATGCTTTGAGATGCACCAGGACCATAGAGCAAGGTTCGGTGCAGCTTTGGCCTTGCAGCAGGGCAGGGGTTGTGCAGAGAGTGAGTGCTGCACGGGTGCACCCAGCTGAGCACGTGTGTGAGGGCATGTGCCTGTACACGGCAAGGCGCAGCCAGCAAAGCTCTGCAAACAGCACTGATAAAATTGTTCCTCCAATACCTTAAAGCAGGCTTAGGTTTAAGCGATCTCGCTCCAAAGACGGCTCCCGCATACATTTTGCAGGCTCGAGCTGCAGCGTTAATCCTGGGGAATCATCTACTTTGCATCCACATTTGCCATTCACATCTGCACAGAGCAGGCTGTGCGGGCATCGGGGTGTCACGCAGCAGCGGGGTCCCCACCGTGTCCCCACTGCAGAGGGATGGGGCTGAATGGGCTGCGAGGAAGGAGCCATTGGATTTACTCGTGCTGATTCCATCAGCCCTGTAATTAGATTAATTTGTTGGTTTGATAGCGACCTGTTCCTCGCCATTGGGTTTGTTTATGTGTGTTTTACGCTTCGCCTTGGCAATAAACTGGGAGCTGAAGATCTGGGAAGTCCCTCCATGTGCTCGGGTGGGAGATGCTCATCCCATCTCAGCTCATCCTTTCCATCACAGAATCACACAGAATGACCCGGCTTGGAAGGGACCTCAAGGATCATGTAGTTCCAACCCCCCTACCTGGCAGGGCCACCAAACATACACCTTTACTAGATCAGGTTGCCCAGGGCCCCGTCCAACCTGATCTTGAACACCTCCAAGGACGGGGCATCCACAACCTCCCTGGGCTCCCTTTCTATCCTCCCATCCCATCCCATCCCATCCCATCCCATCCCATCCCATCCCATCCCATCCCATCCCATCCCATCCCATCCCATCCCATCCCATCCCATCCCATCCCACCATCTCCATGCACAAGATGGGGAACCACAGCTCCAACAAGGAAAACCAACCCCAACCTGCCCCAATGCTCACACACATTTCCACTCCAACACCGCTCACAGCCTCGGAGAGGGAACGGGCTGAATAATTAACACTAAAAATAATGATTTCGGGGAGGGCTGTAGAGACGAAGGGGGGGTTTGAGGAGAAGCCGGTGCGAGGAGCTCTTTGATGGGCAGCTCCTTTGATCAGAGATCTGAATAGAGCCCTCACGTTTCCGTGTGAGCCCGCTGCCTAATTACGGAGCCGCACGGCCGCCTCCAGCCCTCGGCACGTCGCCGTAATAGATTTCACCGCGTCCAACCTCCAGGAGGACATCGATTCTCCCCGCAGCCGCAGACTCATGCTAACCATTGCGTCCTATCGATCTTGCCTTCCCTTTCCCCCCCTCCAAGCCCCCAACCTCTTTTTCTTTTTTTTTTTTTAAACTCTTCTTTCATTATTATTATTATTATTGTGTAATATATGAAGAATTTTCGTTATTTTCATTAAATCCTTAATCAGGGAGAAATCTACATTTTTATCATTTCTATGGCTGGAGAGGAAGAGAGGAAAGTTATATTGCCATAGAAACCGTTCCCTACCATTCTCAGCCTCGGAGCAGTCCCTCTTGTGCTGTCTCTTGTCAAAAGGCGTAATTGTTGCTCCTGATCTTCACTGCTCAATTAGCAGTGATGTCTCCCTTCAAGTTAATTGCTGGAGATGGGAGGAAGTAGGACAAATGTAACCTTTTAGATGAAAAGATCTCTCCACCCCCCCCCCCCCCTTCCCTGCCTTTCCTCGCCTGCAGGCACTTGAGGGCCCCTCACGCTCCATCTCCTGCACAGCACGGGGCCGAGGGCTTCTTCTCATCTTCCTCATCACTTTATCCAGGGCAGCACCCCTCTCTGTCCCCCCTCAGCTCCCTGCGCCTCCATAGTCCCACCCCAGCTTACATCCATCTCCATTCCTAATTCCATCCCCAGCTCCATCCCTATTTCTAGTCAATCTTCATTCCTTGCTCCATCTCTGTTGCAAGGGGCATCAAGCTCCATTGCGGGTGTGGCTAAAGAGGTGCGAACTCCTTCGCAGATGCAGAACAAAAGACCTTTATTGTAGGTGCTTATAGCCTTTTATACCCGCACAACACAACAGTTTTCCCTCCCAACCAAGACTAGTTACATGTGGGCATTGGGCGCCTTATGGGTGTTTACGTCTGGCTCAAGTTATTGTTGAACTTTACCACTCATTAGCAATACAACCACCTTCTTTCTCCCACACATCTCCAGCTCCACCCCTCTCTCCATTCTCATTTCTACCCCCAGCTCCATCCGTACCCCATCCTTCCTCCATTCCTACCTCCATGCCTAGTAACATCCACATCCCCTGCTACCATCTCCTATTCTATCCCCATCCTTGTCTTCATCCCCAACCCTATTCCCAACCCTATCCCCACCTCCAGCTCCATCCCCATCCCCATCCCTATCCTATTTCCATCCCCATCGCCACCACCATCCCTATCCCCATCCTCATCCCTACCTCCATCACCATTCCTATCCTCATCCCATCTCCATTCCCGTGGTGCTGAGTGTGGAGGGAGAGGCTGGAAAACAGGTGTGAGACTTTCCTCCACCCCCAGAAATAAATATCAGCAGCGGTTTCCCAGATAGGAGAGCTCAGGGAATTGCTTTTGTCCTGGAGGGAAGGTGGACTGTGAGGCCATGTGTTAAGGAGCTGGGAAGTGTGGTAGCACCCTGCATACCCTGTTCTTAAAGAGTCTTTAAGCAGTGCCTGGAGTCCATGCTCATGCCAGGAAATGGGGGCTCCCTGCAGACCATCGCCCTATAGGGGTGAGTTATGGGTAACCACCCCAGTGACCTCAGATGTCAGTGATATCAGTTTGCCTTCTTGTGATTTCTGCACCCTTCCTGATCCCAGTCCTCTGAATGCACCAGAAGCAGGAAGGTCAGTGCTGCCCTGCAGAGCATCCTATCAGAAATGTCTCCTGGATCCTCCCTCTCTGTTGTGCCAACTCAGGCAGCAACTGCTTGGTTTCATCTCCCAGAGCAGGGATGGGGCAGCCAATCTAAGGGAGCCAGAGGTGGGTTAGTGTCTGACTGTGGGCCCCCCCATAACCACATCAGCTCCATGCAGACATCACACCACTGCCCTGAGCATCTCCTGGGTGTGCAGGTAGCAGGGCAGTACCCACCCCACTCAGGGGCATCTCCCCATTGCACACACACCAGACTGCCAACGCTCACCTTCTCCTTGCACATATCTCCTCTAGTGATGGGTTGCTTTGGGACATCTTTCAGCCAAACCCAGCGATGTTGAAAAGAAGAATTTCAGGGGCTGAGCACATGGAGGAGATACTTGATGACTTCCTAGCACGAATGAGTTCTTCCCAGCTTCCCGGCCCCTGGGCTCCGGAAGGCACAAGGAGCACTTGGCACATCGGCCCTTCAGAGCTCACTTCCCTTCCACTCAAAGCAAACGAGCCCTTAACATTTTGGCAAGTGGCTGCTCTGGGGGGGCCCTGTCGGATGATGATACAATGCTGCCCACCTCATGGCTCCCAGCCGTACCAGGAGGGTGCTGGGGCAGCAGCCAAGAGACGTTCCCTGTCACACAGCCACCATATCCCAACCCTGATCCCACAATCACAGCTCACCCCAAACAATGCTTTAACACCAGGTTTGCGTCTGCATCCCCATATGCCAGGTAAGGAGGGGGTCTGCAGGCTTGGGGAAGGATCACACGTGGCAGCTTTTAATAGCAACCCGCCTGCCTGTCACCAGCTTCTCATCACTCCTCTTGAAGCAGTTGCTAATTACCAACAAGCCGGTGTTTGTGTGGTGGGTGTGACAGTCCCCTTTACATCCCTCACTCTGTTGCTCTGGGGAAGGGGGGACCCACGGGTGGGCTGCAAGAGAGGCTGGGAGGGGTCACTGCCTTGGGGACCTGGAGCTGGGATTGAGCAGAAAGTGTGTCCTCCTATTGCCCCCACCTCCTGGACATGTTCTTTTCCTTTCATTCCCTCCTTTGGAAGCATCTAGAGGGTTAAAGCTGATGGGGTTTGGGCTGGCACCAGCCACCCCACTGCTCTCTGGTGATGCTCTGCCACACCTGGATCCAGTGTCACCAGTGCTGTCCCACAGATTGGGGTCATCCTGCCCTGCTCATCACCCCTTCCAAGCCTCAGCACAATGCTCAAGTGTTAGGGACAGAAACAGGAGCTCCAAGAGAGGTGTGCTGTGCCTGGAGGGAGTGGATGGAGACCTGGTGGCAGTGATGCTCACAGGTTCCAACCCCATGGAATGCCTCCTTCCTGTGGTCAGTACCCCTCCAAAGCCCCACAGTGAGATCCCCCTGTATTAAACCATGACAGAGGGCTGCTGGGGGTCCCTGCTCCTGTGTTGCATGGGGGACCCCGAGAAAGAAGCCAGCATCTTCCTGGAGCAGACAGGGCACCCCACAGCACCCCATAGCACCCAGCTCCTGCTGGCACCCTGTGAGTGACAGCACCCAGCCCCCAGCCCACCGCCCCCCTGTCAATCCTCAGGGGAATTATTTATCTCCACAATAGGAATTGTCTGCATGGGCCCTTCCCCCTCCCCAGCACCTACCCCAACAAAGGAAATCATCCTGATATGAAAGGGAAAATTAAATTACCCCAATAAAGACTTAGCGCTGCTTTAATGACATCACCAGACTCAGGCGCTAATTAGCTGAGTACAAAGGAAGCTAAATGTGAAAACGTGAATTTTTGTTCCCTTTTCTGCTGTCGTAGAGCATCAGTGGGAGGCTTGGCAGGCAGCACAGGAGCTGCTCTTCCTGCCCTTCCCAGGGGATGCTGACACGAAGCAGCAGCTGGAACACAGCTGGATCCTGCCAGAGCCCTCTTGCCAATGCCTGGTCCTGCTCTGTGCACCCCTGAGCGCTGTGAGCTCATTCTTGCTACAGGCTGGGGAGGGCATGATGCTCACTCCTCACTCTTTGTGCATGCGTGTGCCCTGCACCGCACTGCTCACACCTCCCAGCAGAGTGCAATGCATGCCCACGCCTCACTGTAGTGCACAGCTCACACCTTGCATGGGACAGTGTGCATGCACCTATTGTACGACAATATGCAACACCATGCAAGAGATGTGCATGCAGTGCACTCTCCATGCAAGACCCTTGCATACTGTACACACACCTCTCTGTGCTGCCTAGCTGGCACCTTGCTCTGTGTGCACTGCATACAACACTGCACAACCCATACTTCTTGCTGCACACACTGCAGGCAAGGATTTGTTCTGCTTTGAGACCAACAGAAGCACAGAGCTGTTTGCCCCAGGCGTGGGACCTTCTGCAGAGGGTCTCCAGACTGGAGCAAGCAGCCTGCAAGCAGCAAGTGCACCCCCCCCCAAGGCACCAGCCCAGTTTGAATTCCCTTGCATCCCTTTATTCACCTCTGAGTTTAGGGCTGCTGCATCTCTGCTCCAGCTGAGTGGTTTTCCCCTTGCTGCACAGGGCTGTGGCAATGCAGAGGGGCTCCAGCAGAGGCCAACAGTCTGCTCCTGCAGCTTCCTAAGCTGTAAGGCCTCATTTAAATGAAAGATTAAACAGCAAAGGAAGCTCGGTCTCCACTCCTGCCCCCTCAAACCTCACCCTAACCCCTTTACTTTCCCACCTGGGAAATTTAGGGGTGTGTGCAAAGTGAACCCCACCCCTCTCAGGCTTTCCCCTATGGGCAGCTCGGACCCAGTGCCACCAGTTGCTCCCAGCCGTCCCCATGGGGACAGGGTGGCACTATGGGTACAAGCTGTCCCCCGCAGGGATTGAAAGGGATCCCAAGATTTAAGGGGATCCCACCGGCCCCGCTCCCCTCATTGCTCACTGCTGGCTGCCGCCCAGACCGATGGGTGCGAACGCCTCCGCGCCTCCTTAAAATGACATCCCTGGTCTCTATGGCAACTCTGCTCTGCCTCAGACCAAGAGCATCATCTGCTCCATCATCCCTGCAGCCCAGCCCAGCACCAAAGGCTCTGAGGCTGTGGGACCCCAGCCCAGCCCTGCTGCCCACAATGCCACTCCCATAGATACCTATATTGCCACCCCCATCCCTTCCTGGGTGCCACGCGGCATCAGGATGAGCCCTTAAAATTCGCGGCAGGATGGGAGGGTGCAGACGGGAGGCAGTTGGTGGGGCTGTGACAGAATGGATGCAGCTGATCCTGGCTGGCTGTGGGCCTGGAGAAGGGGCTGCCAGCTGCTGGGGGGTGATTTGCTGTGGGGGTGAGTGTGGGGTGATGCATATAGAGAGAAGGGGTCTGTATGGGGAGAAGGGACACACATAGGGGGATGTGTATGAGGAGGGGGGATATTATGAGCAATAGGGGTGCATAAGGGTAGAAGGGTTGTATGTGTGGAGAAGGGATGCACACAGGGGGGAGGAATGCATATAAGGAAAAGGGATGCACAATTGGAGAGGGAATCCATATGGGGGGAAAGGATGTGTATGCAGAGAGTGGGGTGCACAGGTGGAGAAAGGATGCAGATAGGGACAAGGGATGTATATGGGAACTAGGGGCTCACGCAAAAAGTGATGCTCATGGGAAGAAGGCAGTGCATACAGGAAGAAGTGATGCATGCACATGCAGAGCTGCACTGGAACTAAAAATCAATGCAGCTGGATGCAGCTGAATGGATGTGGGCATGGAACTGGTATTGGCCATGCTGAGGGGTGCCCTGTGGGGTAGCTGCTGTTGTGGGGTGGAGGAGAAGGGCAATGGAATCAAGCCAGGGCTGCAAATGGGATGGGGTGCAGGAGCCATGGCCCAGCCCCGTGCCACCTGCCCTCTCATTTGTCCTCGTTAAGGGCTGGCAGGGCATCTAATTAGGTGGTGTGAGTGCCAGAGCCCTGCTGACAGCCACCTGTGCACTGCGCCTCCTCCTTGCATTGCCTCCTAATTAGCGGGTAGGATGCTGCTGCCCTCACCAGGATGTGCCAGCAAGAGTGGCACTGCTGTCACCTCAGCCCTGTGTCCTTCTTGGAGCATCCACTCCCATAGACACTCCCAGGACCCCAAGGTCCACATCCCATGGGCACCAAGCTCTATCATTCTCTGTTCACCCTGAGCACCCCAGATCCATGGGATGCATTCACCCGCAGGCAGATACAGTGTGAGGACATGGAACCTTTGCAGCCCCATGAGCCAGGCAGGTCTAACGAGCTGGAGGCCACTTTAATTAGATTAATTGGTTCCCATTCGGCTCCAGAAGAGCTGTCAGGCTGCAAGGGCCTTCCTGCTGTACCTGGCTAATTGCAGCACCACGGCTGCCTCTCTGCAGCACTTGATGGCTATTGAGAGTTTGCACTGGGCAGAGCAATGTGGTGCTGGGCAATGCACCCACAGGAGCATGCAGGAGGCCTTGGCAACTCCAGGAGGTGCCAGCCACAGCCCAGGGTTGGCACTGTGTGTGGCAGCTGCCCAGGGTTGACAGGGCTTTGGAAGGTGCACCCATGGGTGCAGAGCAGCCAGCATCCACCAGCTGGATCCCACACTCTACAGCTACCACTCAGCTTCCAAAGCTCACACAAGACACTCACCCACTCATCTCCCAGCCACTGCACATGTCCATGGGGGTGGCCTAGCCACTGGGATGCCACCAACCCCAGTACTCTCCTCACTAAGATCACCAACTTCCAGTGATGCCCACTCAAACCCAGTCCCCATATGGGATGGCAGCAGGAGGAGGTGGCCCTAAGGCTACATGGAAGGAGCTGGGAGGAAGATACTCCATCTGAGGTGTGCGTGCATGGGACAAGTCCGACTGGAGCTCCTGGATGTGTGGCAGCACATCCCTGGGGAGCCATGCTTCAATGTGGTTTTTTATCTGCTAGTGAATGTTAATCCCTGATCAGCATCTGCTGCCTGCACTCCCGGCAGCCTTGCTGTCCCCAGGTCTGGGGGCATGGCCCACTTGATGAGCCCAGCCGTGTGTGGGGACACAGGGATGGTAATGGGTCAGGGTTTAAGGGCTCCATCCCTGGGAGATGGGGGAAACAGTGGATATCACTGTGCCATGAGAGTGGGATAAGTGGCCACAGCTCCATAGGATGGGCTCATGTCCCCATAGATAGGCCATGTCATTTTGGGAGCACATCCCAGCTGTGGGGTGGGGACAGCGAGGTTTCCTCTTGCCACTGTACTTGGAGTTGGGGTCAGACTGGGGGCTGGATGCTTTTCTCATCCTTTAACTTCATCTCTATGCCTTGTAGCAGCAAGCAAAGCTCTTCTGCTTGGCCTGGTTTGGGACATCTCCTTGGTGACCCTGGGGACATGAGACAACCTGTCTGGGTAGGCTGTGTCCCAGGGGACTCAGCACTCAGCATAGAGCTTCTGGGTGACACAACTACCCCCAACCCAGGATTTCACACACCTGTAGTGAGTGTAGAGGGCTTGAAGGGGGAGCCCTGCCACAGGGGATGTGCTGTATCACAGCTACAGGAACATCTCTGGGTCACCTTGTGGGCAGCAGGGGGGTGGAACAGGGGGCTGGGGCTCCCATCCTTGCCTGCATGCACCCCATCACATGGATGAGGTGAAGGGAGGAGAGGAGGAGGAAGCGCTTCCTCCTCACAGCAGGTGCTGCTCCGAGGGTGCCTGCGCCCAGGGGACAAGAGCCCCGTGAGCCCCATGAAGCCACTTGTGCATTAATTGAATATTCAATTTTTGAAATAACCTTGAGGAACTGAGCAAAGAGGCTGGAAGCGGCGCTGATTGCTGCTGCACCTGCTTGGCTACATGGCTCCCGGCTCTCCACATCCCCCCCTTCCCAGCCCCCACCATACACACAGTGCAGGGACACAGGGGGTAGCAGCAGGGGGACAGTGGTGTGTCCCTTGGAGTGCTCCCTCCCTGCAGTGGGGCACTGGGGTGTGAGGGGCAGCACAGGCTGCAGGGAGTGAGGCACTCTGTATCCCCATGTTACAGCATGGGCTTTGCATGTCCCAATGTCATAGCATGGGATTGGCGTGTCCCAGTGTTTTAGCGTGGGCACTGTGTGTTTCCATGCCATGGTCTGGGCTCTGCATGTCTCCATGGGGATTGATATGCCCCCATGTCACAGCCCAGGTTCTGTACATCCCTATGTCACAGCTTGGACTCCATGCGTGCCCATGTTATGGTCTGGGCTCCGAATGTCACCATGTCACAGTATGGCATCTGTGGGTTTCCATATCATAGCCAGGGCTTTGCAGCCCTCACTCAGCACCCACAGTATTGATGCCACCCTCTCCATCATCCCACCCTGCATCCAGCCATGTCCCCCAAGGGAGCACTCACCCCCTGCACAGTGCTCTCTCCCTGGGGATGCTGCAGCAGCACCTTGGACCCACCAGCTCCTGCCGGGATGTGCAGGATGGAGCCCTGCATCCCTCCGCATCCCCACACCAGCACAGCCCTGCAGATTTCTGGCTGCCTCCACACTTGGCCGCATTAATAACCCGCCGGCTGCCGAGGAAGGATTTACCAGCTGTTTTTCCTGACTCCGTTGGCCTCGGATAAATCAGCGGGGGGGTGTCACACGGCGTTTGCCAGGGGGCTGATGGATGGCGCCGAGCGAGCGAATGGCTCGTGCTGATGCTTCCAAGCGCTGCCGGGGTGGGACGCACAGCTCCGGGGAGGGAACCGGCATAGAGCCCACCCTGCGGGGGGTCCCGGCCCACCCAGCCCCATCCCCGCCTGCAGGAGGGAGATTAGCTCCGAAGAGCTGAGCACGCACAATATTTGCAAAAGCAATTGCAGGGGAAGCAGGGAGCAGCTGTGGGCTGAGCAGCCCGCCCGCCTCCACGCATCCCCGCGACATCTGGAGGCGGCAGCTGTGCCGGAGAGCGAAACCTGTTTGGGGGGAAGGAAGGGAGCAGGACCCTGCGGCATGTAGTGAGGGACCTGTGCTGTGTTTGGGGTTGTGGGACACCCCCAGGAATGGTCCTGATGTGCCCCCCACCCCCTGGGTCCCTTCACTGCACTGGCAAGAGGAAGTGGCTGTGTCCCTGTGGCACGCAGGGACACAAGAACCAGGTGGTTCCTTGCTGGTGTCACTCGTCACAGAGCCACCTAAAAGCCTGGGAAGCAATCAGTAAGCATGAACTATGCAAATGCAATGGATGCATTACACTGAGAGGCTGAACCATGCCAGTACCCCAAAGAGAGGAGATGAGCATCCCTCTGCTGGTGAGGGCACTACATTGGTGGTCCTCTGTCCCTTATTGGGCTTGGATTCCCAACCTGGTGACACCCAATTGACTGTGCCAGCTATGCCAAACAGAGTGAAGTCAAAGCAAATTAATTATTGCATTTAATCAATGCAGGTGTAGTGGGGATGCTCAGTCCTCACAAGCTCTGCCCATGTCCCTGCTGTTATTCCGTGCTGCATTTCTGCACGGGAGCAATGCACCTGAGCAAGGTCCACTTGGCAAATCCCATTGGGTTTTGCAAAAACAAAGCAACAAATAAACCAAGGAGAGGAGCCTCATGCATTCAGGTTGCATTGGCTGTATTTTGGGGTGGTGTTGGTGCAGGGAGCGAGCCCCATGCCATGCAGCATCTCCACTCCAGGCCTCCTGATTCTGGAGGAACCCTTCCAGCATGCTGTGGTGAGCAAAGCCTTCTAAAGGGATGCTTCCCAGCAGCAGAGAATGGAGCTGTTCTGAGGTGTCTGGGTGCTCTGGTCCACACTCTCATTGTGTGTTGGTGCGGGGCTGCCAAGGAGTATTTCCCCCATAATTGCTGCTTCACCATGGCAACGCAGCACATATTGTTTCAGAAAGGTCACTGCTGAGAGTCGGTGGGCTCAGCACAGAGCAATGCTTTTGTTTCTATGTGTTTATGAAGGGGACACGGGAGGTGGTCACAGACCCTGCTGGAGAGTTAAGGTTCTGCAGGGTGCTGGTGAGGATGGACCCTCTGGGAGGAGGTCATGGCTTGGATATGGGGTGTCAGGTGGGAGCACAGGGCATGTGATGCACCATAGTGCATGGTGGTGTACCATGGGATGAGAGTGTCAAGTGCCATGGGGTAGATAATGTGCTTGCCAAGGAGTGAGGGATATGGAGTACTGTAAAATGGAAAACATAGGGTACAGATCCTTAACTCATACAGGGACATGGGGGACACAGGATGGGTCTGTCTAAGCTCTGACTACTGGGGCTGTGCTCCCAGCCCTCTCTCTGCTCCTCTTCATAGTGCCCCAAGCCCTCCCTGTTCACCCAAGGTGTTCCTTGGCCAAAAGCTTGATGGACCCGTGATGCTAGAGGGTGATGGGTGATGGTCTACTGCAGACTCAGAATCAGAGTCACAGAGTGTCTGAGGCTGGAGTCCATCTGGTCCATTGCCCCAGCAGGCCTACCCCAGAGCAGGGTGCCCAGGAACATGCCCAGGTGCCTTTGGAAAGTCTCACAGACTCACTTCTGTGTCAGCAAATGTGCATCCCAGGTGTCCCCAGGATCTCTTATCCCATGGATATGGGTCTTGGCACTGCTGCAGGCTGCCTTAGTCAGGACGTGGGGACAGGATAGGGAAATCACCTTGTGATAAAGAGATAACCCCAGTGCTTCCTGGCCTCTGCTTCATTACCTCATCTGTACATTCATTAATCAACGTTCCTTATGTAAACAGACATATCTCCAGGCCTCTGCTTCCCATCACCTTGGCAACAGTGCAGTGAGACCAAGAATCCCTTTTGGATGCACTATGGGCTCCCACCTGTTCCACAGCCCCAGACAGAACTTTGTGGCTTCTCCCACCCCAAGGGTTGGGCAGCAGGAGCTGCTGGAGGAGGATACAGTGAGCAGGGACTTGTGTGTCTCCAGGGGATGCTCCACAGCACAGAGTGAACAAAGTCTTGCACTGAAGGCCAAGTCATTTAAGGTTGGAGAGAAATGTGAAAGGCAGCAGGAAAAGCAAACATTAGTGGTAGCCATGAAGCTGAGGGGAATAGGAAGGGCTTTAACAAACATATCAAGGGGAAAAGGAAATACTGGAGAGCCAAGACAAAGTAGGGCCATTAATAAATGAGGAAGGATATTAAATTAATGATGATCCTCAAATGGCTGAGTTAGTGAACTACTTATTGAGACCTGCCGTTAACGAGAACAACAAGAGAAAGTGGCTGAGGCAATCAGAAAGTGATGAAGGATGCTGAGAGTGATGAGGTGGGGAGCAGGATTGGGGAGCAGCAAGAACAGAGCCTGAAATCCTGAGGGACTGGGACTGAGAGCTGGATCCTGGTTCCCATAGTTTATTAGGGTTTGTCCTCATGACATCCAATCTTCTGACTCTGACCTGCCCCCATTCATCCACCTGTTGTTTTCTCTCTAAACCCACCAGTGGCTGTGAAGCCCCAGGTTGCTGCAACACCTGTTTCTCCTTGGATGAAAGGAAAGTTCTGGGAAGGGAATGTTCTGTCCTTAATAAGTGCCTGAAGTTCCCTATGTTGCTGAGAAGGGCTGGTCAGAGCCCTGGACCAAATGAAGGCAATGCTGACTCCTGCAACCAGCATGGCCTTGGGCATAGCTCTGTTCCCATACCAGACCCCCCTGGCACCTCAGAGCATCTTTGAGGCCTGTCATGGTGCAGAAGGGACAGGACACACACCTTGAGAATGGAGCAGTGCTGGGAGGCTGCAGGAGCTGGGTTCTGTTCTTTCCTGGGGCTCTTTGCCCAAGGGAAAGCTGCACCAAGGTCATGGGACAGGATGGGGACATGGAGACACATCCCTCACTGATGCTCCATATGAATTTGCTCCACGATGCAGGTCCATGGTGGATGGCATCCGGGAAACGAGGGCCCTCCTCAATGTTTTATGGGCCCAGTGGTCCCCAGGGTGTGTTTACAGGGCAGTAAATTAAAGCACTCAGCCAAGTGACATTTGTGTTCTGCAAATGCGATTATTATGCATGATTAGCAGCCAAGTGCACTGAAAAACCCACACTTGCCATGCACAGCGATGAGCTGCTTGCTGCCCTGCCTCCATCCCCCCCACTCCAGAGCGTGCCCTGTGCTGGCAGCTGCCCCATCCCCTCCCCATCTCTGGTGACAGGAGGGGGGTCGGGTCCCCACTGTTGTGGCAGGGACCCTCCCTGTTGGATACTCCCATGTGATGGGCTGTGCCAGCCCGGCAGTTGCAAGACTTCCAGCTCCTGACCCAGCTTTCCAGCAGAATGCCTCCAAACCCACTTTTTAACTTTAATTATTTATCTGTAACCAATTTGGCAGGAAAACCAATTAAACGAGTGGGTGATTAATGACCTGCTGATTTGCACAGGTACCTAATTTAAATGTCTCTGTAATATATAAGCACATTTCGGAGATGCTTGGATGGCTCGGGTCAGCACTGCACTGCTCAGAGGAGGCAGCTGTGCCTTGGGGAGCATGGTGAGCCAGTGCTACTGCAGTGTTGGTGGCTGTGTGGATGGTGCCCCACCACCCATGCTCCTGGCTTTTTTTGCTCACCCAGCAAATCCCTTGGTGGCATTTCCCTTTAATCTGACCACCAGGTCCTCTGGGCGTGAGCCAAGGGCACACAGGCTTAGAATAGGATCATAGAATTGCTAAGGTTGGAAAAGACCTCCAGGATCATCAAGTCCAACCATCACCTCATCACCACTGCACCCACTGACTCACATCCCTCAGAGCATCCACCACAGCTATGGCTGTGCCATATCTGGGTGGCATATCTGGTGGTCTGCAAGGCAAAAGCTGTGCCACAAATGAGGAGAAACCCTCTGAACTTCTATTCTGAAACCTCCACCCCATCACCTCTGTGTGTCTCCAGCTCCCAGCCTTGGATCCAACACCAGATCCTTGGGTACGGAGGCAGGGGGTGCGCCATGCAGTGACAAAGAGGAGGGGGGAGTGGGACCATTGTTGAGACAGAAATGGTAAATCCATTAATCTTCAGAAATACAATTCGCCGCGCAAAACAGGGAAGGGAAAGAGACACCTCATTTGTTATCAGGTGCATTGTGAGAGTCAGGTTCTTTAATTATCTCACCAAATTCTACAGCCCATTCATCAAGTTTCCACCACCACGCCACTGAGATTACCACCCACCCACCATCTGGGGAGCACCAGTGTATGTGGTTATGGAAATGGGGATGGAGGGACCCAGAATGGGGAGGTGGCAGCAGTGATGAGAACAAGGCACAGTGATTGGATATGTGTGCCAGGCTGGGGACAGCCCCAGCTCTCACCTCATGGAGGATGCAAACACCCCAACGCACACCCTGTGTGGGATCCGAGGTTTGGAGGAGTGCTGGTGAGGCCACATCCAGACTCAGCATCCTTTGGGAAGGAGCTTTGGTGCTGCTCCTCCTGGATGGGTCTGTGCACACCCCAATGGCCACAGCTGGGTGGGGAGGTCCTGCTGGTGGGATGAGCAGAGGGAGACAGAGGGTCGCATGTGATTTGGGTTGGAAAAGACCTTGAAGGACATTTGAGGAGGAAGAGGAAGCTTGCAGGTGTGCAAGAAAAATGGGACCAACTGTTAGACCTGCAACCCTGAGCAGAGGTATTGGTGATCCCATGGGAGGACTGCTCTGTGCTGCTGCTCCCCCAAAACCTCAATGGAGGAGAAGCAGCTCCAGCCCATCTGGAGCCCTGAGCAGCTCCGGTGAGTAATGCAGAGTGGGAGGAAGGCAGACGGCTGCTAGGAGGAGGGAGCAGAGTGTCCTGGGGTGTGGGTGCTGCACCGGCAGTATCTGGGCCTCCGTCACCCACCTCTTCCTGGAGCCATGGAGAAAGAGGAAGCTTTGGCCACTGCTCCTGAGCTGAGACTGTGTCTGGAGAGGGGAGAGGCAAAAAGCGTGGATGATGTCCTTAGCAAACCCTCCTGGCAGTGTGAAATCCTGAGCAGGAGCATCCTTGCCAAGGCTGCCCATGGTGAGAAATGTTTAGGCAGAGCTGTTACTGAAATCACCTCCTTTTCCCTCAAGGTGCCAAGGGAGATTATTTTAAGTCCTGGCACTGACCCGAGCATCTCCTGGGCATGATGAGTGCATGGCAGCCATGCCAGGTTCCAGAGCTGCCGGTCACATCACAGTGGGACGCTGCCTCTTTGGGGTGCTGGGAGCACTGCGATGCTCTGCCCTGCTCCTTGCTTCTGCTGCCATGGGCTGGAGGCACATCTTTGCACACCCTTATGCATCTTCGTGTATCCTTGCATAGCCTTGCACATGCTTGGGCATCCTCATGCATCTTTGCACATCCTTGTGTGTCCATGCATAACCTTGTGCATCCTTGCTCATGTATCTTTGCTCATCTTTGCATGCCCTCTAGTACCCTTGCACAGCCTTGCAAATACTTGTGCATCTGTGCACATCCTTGAGCATCTTTATGCATCCTTGCACACTCTTGTGCACCCTTGCAAACACTAACACATCCTCACACACTCCTGTATATCCTTGCACATCCTTGTGTGCTCTCACATATCTTTGTGCATCCTTGCAGATCCTTGCTTACCCTTGCACATCCTTGTACAGCCCTGCACAACCTTGTGCATCCCATACATAGTACCCCAGCAGGACACCCACAGCCAAGCACAGCCCCCTCTGGTCCAGGTGGGGAGGCAGCACTGTGCAGAAGCCAAGTGTCTTTTGCTATGAATATTTGTTCTTTTCTCTCTATTTTCTTTTCCCTTTTTTTTTCCTGGCCAAACAAACCCATTTCTTCAGGGAACGACTGTGACTGATTACATTTGTCAGGGTTTTTATCAAGCAATTGAAAGAGCCGGAGATTTTTGGAAACCAAATAAGTGAAATATTTTGGCTGGTCAAAAATTGTTTCCCATGAAAATCCTCCGGAAAATGCGGAGAGAAACTGTTGTTGAAAAAATTTACGGTGCAAATTGAAATGTGTTTTTCCAAGGGAAAACTGCTACGGGGAAACAACATTTGTGAGCGCCGGTGCCTTAAGGCTGCTTCGCATTGAAGGCATCGCCCTGCAGGAGCACCCCAGGGTGCAGGTTCCTGCTGGGGTGGGTGCAGCCCATCCTGCTTAGTGGGTGCTGTAACCTCCAGGTCTTGGCTGGAGTGGGATGGGCACAGGGAGGGGTGTGGGAATGGGATGCTGGTCCCTTGGCTTTGGGTCAAGGAAAGTTGGCTAAGTCAGGTTGTATGGTTGTGCCATGCCTTGGGGACACTGATACTGCCATGAGCTGTGCCATACCTTAGGACATTGTGCCATCCCCTCACAATGGGATGCCATGCCATCACCATACGGTGACCTGGGACACCATGCAGCCCAACCATGGAGCCGTGCTGTGTACTGGGACACTGTGATAGCCAACCATGGAGCTGTGCCATGTGCTGGGGACACTGTGTGACCTTACCATGGTGCTCTGCTACATCCTGTGGGCCTTGTGTCATCCCACCATGGGGCTCTGCCATGTTCTGTAGACCCTGTGTCATCCTGCTATGGGGCTGTGCCATGTGCTGAGACAATGTGACACCTCCCCATGGGGCTGTGCCATGTTCTGGGGACAGCATGTGATCTTACCATGGTGCTGTGCTATGCCCTGGGGGCGCGTTGCCACCCCAGCACGGAATAATGCAGTGCCCTGGGATACCACAGTGCTGTGCCATGTGCTTGGACCCTGCGTGACCCAACTACAGGGCTGTGGTTTGGGGCCCCTGTGCTAACGACATTTCTCCTTGCTTCTAGTGCTGCCCCTGCAGCTCTGTGGCCCCGAGCATCATCCTTCTCCCAAAGCCCTGAGCATCCTTTGTGTCCTGGCAGGGTCTGATCCCTGACCCCAGAGCAGCCTGAGCTCTGTGCTGAATGAGCTGAGCTCCTGACTTAAAAATAGCTCATGACCACGCAAATCACCGGCTGGCTGGGTATTAATGCTGATATAAATGTGCCCTGGCAAAGCTGGCAGCCCTGCCCCAGCCACTCTTCCCTTGGTTTTGCAGCGTGCAAAGTTTGACATCTGCTGAAAAGCAGCATGGGGGCAAAACGCAGGAGGGGAGCAGAGAAGTGGGGGCTGCAGGCTCCCCATGCACTGATGGCACCGGGAGCCCTGCTGGATTGGAGGGAATCAAATGAGAGCAGAGGTTCCTGCCACCTCCAGCATCACCCTCTCTCTGTGCTGGTTGGAGGAAGCACCCAGGCACCCAGGCTGTGCTTTTGGGGACTCTTGGTGCAACACAATGACGCCAGCCCAGGGCCAGTGGAGCAGCTGCTCTGTGCACCCCATGCTCCCACCCCCTGGTCCGTCACAGCAGCCCATGCCTCTGAGTAAAAGCCATTTGCCATCTCCACCGAAGCGCTGTGTGTGTCAGATGTACGGCTCCTGCGGGCACAGCAATAGTGGAGAAGAGCCAGAGCACTCCACGGGCAGGGAGAGTCATGTGAAAAATGCTCTCCTTCCCTCTTAAGATGCTTGGAAGCAGCCTGAGGGCTTTAGCACTGTGCCGCTTTGGTTTAAGTTTCTCTAATGAGGTTTGCCTTCTATTACTGTCAGGGAACATTTTTCATTGTTGAAGCCACTGTAAATGCAAAGCCTTAAAAATGAGTTTCCATTTCAGATCTGACAGCTCAGCTGCTAATGTAAAATAGAGAAAAACCACAGATCAGGCTGCCTTTTAGTGCAATTAGCCCTCCAAATGGAGCAATTTACATTGGCACACTTGTGTATCTTCCTGCAGAAAAAAAAAAAGAGAGAGAGAGAGAGAGAGAGAGAGAGAGAGAAAAACCCACCCTCATTACTTAAGCTCAGACCTTTATGAGCAGAAATGAGGGGAAGAGAGAAAAAACCCGCTGGGGAGCAGCGCCCTGTGCCGCCCGCTCAGTCCTGGTGCTGCTCAGTGTGAGACGGCGTCTCATCATTGTCACCTCTCCATCACGCCATCGCGCCCGCAGCTGGCTCCCACGCTGGAGGCTCTCATTCATTTTTAAGTCCCTGCAAAAGCTTGCAGAGCTCTGCAGGCATCGCCCTGTCTGCCCTGTGTGGGAGGGAAAAGGCAGAGTGGTCAGTGTGGGATAGGGAGCCATATGATAGTCAGCATGGGGTGGGGGCACCCAATGAGACCAGTGTGGGATGCGGGACTCTCTGCATGGTCAACATGGGATGGGAACCCCCAGCAAGGCCAGCATGAGACGGCACCTCCCAGCACAGTCAGCATGACATGTGAGCCCCGGCATAGTCAGCATGGGATGAGGACCCCTAAAAATCTCCCCCTGAGCTCACACACATGACACTTCTATTGACAATGTTCACAAGGAGAAGTGCCAGCTGCCTCTGGAGAAAGATGCAAGGAATGCACTGAGAAGCATCAGGGCATCCAGATACACAGGGATGGAGATTAGTTTGGGAGCTGCTGCTTCTCCATCTCACCTCAGCTTGCGTCTTTTCCTGCACCCAAGCCCCCTGATGTCCCCATCCTCCTGCAGGTCCCCATGCTGGGGCTGGGCACAGCACTGAAGGTAGAGTCAGCCCTTGGCCACCAGCCTGGTCCTCTCACATGAAGCTCCCCACACAGAATCCTGCAACCATTTCCTCCCCACCTCTGTCCCTCCAAAAACAAGTCCCCTAAAGGGACCGACCTGCTCCCAAGCCATTTCCCTTGCTGATGCTGCTGATGCTTGAGCTGCTGCAGATGTCCACGTCCTGCGGTCTCCTACATTCATTTCATCCCCTGTGGGCTGTAGACACTCTCCTTCCCACTCCCCCATCTCTGCACGTTGCTGCTTTCATTCCTCACAGCTGGGCTCACTTTTGTCTGCTGCCGCCCGCTTCCCTTAACAGGCCCCTGCTCTCCTGATTGAGGGATTGTCTTTTCAGTAAAGTATTCTCTGCAGCTCAGAATTATGATTCAAATTTTTCAGCTTAAATGTTCTCTTCCAGCTGATTCAGCTCATAATTGTTCTCAGCTTTGGGGAAGTGGTCCGCTCGCTGCCAGCCTCACCCACTGCTTTGGGATTTGGGATTGATCCACATCTGCCAGCTCCAAGTTGACAACGACTTCTCTGCCCGACACCAAACTTGGATTGAACGAGGATGTTGGTTGGTGAATCCACAGCCCCTTTGGATGGAAGATGTTGGCATACACTGGTACCCTCCTGCTGTCCCTCTGTGCCAAGCCTGGCTGTGGTCCAGTGGCAGCCCCATACCTGGTGGATGTGTTTCTCTCCACACTGTTGGGTCCCACAAAGTTTGATGCCTGTGGGACAGACAGTGTGAATACATCCCCCAGTGCTGATCATACTGGGATTGCCTCCAAACTCCCCAAGAGGGAACTGGCAGCCAGTGCCACCTTCAGTCCTAGGGCATGTGGGAATGGGGACTGCATTACACCGCACTACTGTCCCCTCTGATCTAAGCTCTAAGCGTTGCTTTCTTCCATCCCATCCCATCCCATCCCATCCCATCCCATCCCATCCCATCCCATCCCATCCCATCCCATCCCATCCCATCCCATCCCATCCCATCCCATCCTTGCCATTCTCCCTTTCTATCTCACCTCAGCCCATCCCATCACACCTCATCCTACCCTCCCCAATACGGTTCACGATACTCTGCCTTCCCTTACTGACTGCCTCCGCACAAGTTCTCCCCCTCCTCCATTGCCTGTGGTTACTGTGGGAGCCCCTCTGTACTCTCTTCAACCTGTGTTGGTTGTTTTTCCTCTTTCCTTTAGCAAATTCATTCATTTCTTCTCCAGGCTGAAGAGCTCAGAGAACTGCAGCCTCCTCCAGCCAGTGCTGCCCAAAAATCCTCCTAGGAGGCCTCAGCATCTCACATTCCAGACTGTGAATTGCTCATCCTGAACCATGCATCCTTCATCTTGCACTCTGCATCTGACCCCATACTCTGTGTCTTGCAACCTGCATCCTGCATCCTTGCACCCTGTATCCTGCATGCCACATCCCACTTTCCATATCCTCACCCTGCATATTGCATCCTGCACCCTATAGCCCACACTGCACATCCTACTTCCTGCACCACCTTTCTGTATCTGCACCCTGTACCCTGCATTCTACACCCTATATCCAGCACTGCACTTCCCAAAGCCTGCACCCTGCATCCTGCATGCAGCATCCTGCATCCTATATCCTGCACTGCACATCCCACATCCTGTACCTTGCCTCCATCATCCTGCATCCTGAATCCTACATCCCTACATCTTGCTGCATGCATTCAACAGCCCATATCCTGTATCCCTGGGATTCTGCCAGCCCTTTCCTGAGTTTATGGGTACGAGGCATAGATGGGTGGCAGTGTGGGGTGACATTGGGTGTGCACACATTCGTGCATGACAAGGTTGGCATGGCTATAAGCAGTGCTTCCCATCCCTTCTGTGCCATTTATGAGGGCACTTTCACACATCTCTGCTCTGGAAGGGGATGGGAATGGGATTAGGCATGAGATTTGTCCCTGTATACCCCCAAAGATTTGTCCCTATATCCCCTCTGGTGTCTCTGGCAGGGCAGAGGCAGAGAGTAGGACAAGAGATTGGGGTCCTGAGGTCACTAGTGCGGGGGACTCATTCACTCCTTCACATTGATCCTCCCGAGGATGGATCTGGCCCCTCCTGGCACCCAACCTATGAATTCCGAGCTAAAACCAATTCCGTGTACAAGGCAACGGGTGGCTGCATTTTTCATGAGCCAGATGACAGCAAACAAAACCAACCTCCTCCAAACCAGGCGGAACAGAGCCTGCGTCCAGCCATTGCCAGTCACGGTCACTAAGCAAACGAGCCCAGAGCAGAGCTGACAGCCACCACGTCCCCAGCACACGCCGACACTAGAGCTGGCTGTTCTGCCCAGCCTCCAGGCAGCTTCTCACACCTGCAGTGTGGGAGAGCAGCAGGGCCACTAGTTGTTGGCGTCTGGTGATGTGTGCACTGCATCACCCCAACTCACCATCCCTGTGCCCTGGGCCTGCTCTGCCACCCTGTGGGACAGTGATAGCACTTGCTGCTGGTCCTTTGGTTTTGAGCCTGATTAATTAAAACATTGTCTTCCCGAGGGCACTGTGGAATAATAGGAAGGGATGTCCCCCTATGTGTCACCTTGACAGGGTAACAGCAGGGTGGGCATCACTGGTGGACCCTGACAGTATCCTCCCTGTATCTCCCAGTAACATCCCATGATCCCCATAGCATCATCCCAGTATCCTCCTTGCATCTCCCAGCATCACTCCAGCATTCTCCCAGCATCACTCTAATATCCTCCTTGTATCATTCCAGTCTTTCCTTCCCACATTCTCCCAGCATCTTCCCAGCTTATTCCCAGTATCTCCCAGTGTACTCTCAGCTTCTCTTATCATCTCCCAGTGTCTTACTTGCACTGGAGCCTGGGAGGTTAAGAAACCCTTTTGTTACTGATAGGATGATGGAGAACTGGCACTGGTTTTCCAGAGGCTGTGGGATCACAGACTTGGAGCTTACCAACCTGACTTATTTTGGTGCCAGGCACAGCTCTGAGTGACCCTACTGGGCCAGTGTGGGGGGGATCAGAGGGACCCAGCGATCCCTGTCAGCTTTGTGACAGCCCCACATGCAGCTGGAGATCTCCTGCCCCTTTTGGCTCTGGGAGGGACTTCAGTCCCAAGTATCCCAATTTAGACCCATCCAGAGGGAAACAGATTTGCTGGGCTTGTAGTCATTAAGGCTGGGGCTCAGTGCAGAGCAGGAAGCAGAGAGAAGGATGGGAACCAGAGCAGAATGCTGGGCTGTACCAGGGGCCTTCCACCCCCCCCCCTTCCTCCAGCAGTGCCCGCTGCAGCCCTTCACCCATTGATTCCTCTTGTTTGGCTGCTCCCTCCTGTGCTTCATAAATGTCAACTTTTTTCTTCTCATACAAAGAAATTTCGTGGTAATGACTCTTTGTGCCGCTTCTAAATCCCCAATTACATAAGGAGCAGCAGTACAAAGCCATTCCCTTTGGTGGAAATCTCCGCGTAATCCCTTTTCCAGAGAAGCAGCCCGCCAGTGACACGCTTCTAACTCTTTGTTTGTTCTTTTGGATCAAATCTAACTGATTGCCGTGACTAATTAACTTTCCCTTTCTTCAGGCCTCTGTTGTCTTAATTAATTTCACAAATACTTCGTTCCCAGCTCCCAGCTCGGTGGTGCAGATCACCAGCAAGGAGATGAGCAGCACGTCGGCAGTGCCATAGACAGGGACATCGCCATCCACCGCTGTGGGGATGCTTGGCACCCTCTGCCCCATCTGTATTCCCCAGTGGAGAAACCCACTGTGCTGCAAAGTGATGTCCTGCTGCAAATGAGGTGTCTAGCTCTTACTAAACACCAGTGATGGCTGCAGATAGGAGCCACCACGGCTGTCCTCACCGGTGGCGCACGGAAATCCCTGCTGAGAAGCAGTGACGTCCCTGGGGTTGCTATCAGAATATGGAGATTAAATGAACTAACATCTGAGTGCATTTACTCACAGGCACTTAGTCTGTGGTGTGCAGCTATAGATGCTGGGGCAGATAAACACATCTCGGATGGGACTGCCACCAGAATGTCCCCATCCCAACCTGGGATCAGTCACACTTAGAGACAGTGAGTATCAGAGCCTTGCAGGAGGTGTTGGAGTGTCCTGGAAATCAATAGTGGCATCACATGGAGGGCTGGGGGAGATCTTGGTGTACCCCAGAGGGGTGACCCATGTGCCATTAAGGTGGAGGATGGAGGAGCTGGAGGACACCTGGGAGCTGGGCATCCACTGCCCTGTGGGGCTATAGGGTCTGCGCTGGGAAAGCATGAAGAGTTCCCGGAATGGAGGCCAGCCAGGTCCAGAGGCTGCCAACAGCAATCAGCTCCTTTACAGGGGGCGGATTGAAATCCATTTGCAATTAAGCAGAGGCAGTGCTGCTGCGTTTCCTCTGGGGCCAGCTTTGCAGTGTGGGCGTGCAATTGCCTGTCGTGCTCTCAGACCTGGCTGGGGCTGCACCCATGGACAAGAAGAAACATCCTGGTAGGAAGCTGCTCACTCATCTCCAGAGCCCCAAAGTCCCATCACTGGGCTTCAGGATTGCTGGCCTACAGGAATGGAAAATAGGGGCAGAGGTTCAGTGGACAGGGCTAAGGACACCTCTGAAAAACTTTGGTCTGTCTTTGTAGAAATCTTTGAATAAAGCCCAGCAGCTGGGATTGAGTCAGTGCAGCCTCCCCGGCCTCCCACTCCTTCCCCCTTCTTCATCTCTTTCTCTTCTTTTCTCTTTTCTCCCCTTGCTTGGGAAGAGAGCAGATCGATAAATAAATACACAGACGCAAGTTCTAGCTCTGCAGCAAGAAAGCTGATTGAAGTTCATTGGCAACAACAACCCCTGGTGTCTGCGTGGGGGCAGAAGGGACAGTGC
This sequence comes from Coturnix japonica, assembly GCF_054131305.1. Lineage (NCBI taxonomy): Eukaryota > Metazoa > Chordata > Aves > Galliformes > Phasianidae > Coturnix > Coturnix japonica. The sequence goes on along the minus strand of NC_140680.1, from coordinate 13,624,122 downwards.
CAGAAGCAGGGGACAGGTGTGGGGTCCCAGGGCATGGGGCTGGAGCTGTTGCTCAGAGCCTCAAACATTTTGACATGAAAGAGACACTGGTCAATAGGAAGGAAGGATCTTCTTGCAGGATTAAACGTTCTTGTCACAAATCCATCAAAGCACGGCGTTATTTTGAAGGGACAAATCGTGCTGAGAAGATTACAGCAGATTAAAGCTGAAATTCCTGAGATGTTTGGCAGATCAGACCACTGCAGGTGGCATTGCATTGCAGGAGCTGAAGTGAGTGAGGATCAGACCCCGATCAGTTTGTTCCCAGGAGGACTGAACTTCCCAAGCCTGCAGGGAGCCCAGGCCCTTCATGTACCATGTGAAGGAGTTACTCCCAAATCAACCCAGAGCTTCTCCAGAGGGTGTGTGAATCTGAAATCCAGCTTTTATCCACAGCTGTCGCTCAAATACTGTCATCTGGGGCTTGGCTGCCATCACAAATGCACCAAGCTGCCACCTGCCAGCTCTGATGGCTTTTGGATGAAGGATGGAGCATCCCTCTGTCTCAGTGGGGAGTGCTCAGCAGGGCCAGGACAGCCCACATGTAGAGCATCTGAGTGGGGAAAGACCCTGAAGATCATCAAGCCCGTGGTGGTGCTGGTATGCTGTAGGGTGGCCTTGGGATTCCGAAGGCCTTTTCCAACCCGGGTGGTTCTATGATTCCACAGACCCTGCCCTATATACACATTGCTCCTGAAGAGACATAGGGATGGAAACACCCCACATCCTCACTTCCCTCTTATCCAGGCCAGGATTTGACCCATTTCTCCGAGTAGCTACAATAAAGTACGAGACTTGAGCTGTGCAGGCGATGTATAACCAGATTACAGAGCATTCTTCCATTTGCCACACTCCAACAATGAGAGGGATTTCACGCTGATAGGAGATGCCTTCCGTGGCGCAAACATCTTATCTGCGCCCGGGAGATGAGGCTGAGGAGCCTGGAAATGAGAACACTGCCCATTAGGCTAATGTGACATTAATGCTCTGACTTGCAGAGATGGCAGAACCCGCCGTGAGCCCACAAGAGGGGTGGGATGGCCACCGTAGAGCTGCCAGCCTGGGGCCATCTCCAACTGGGACAGCATTGCCCTCCCTGGGGTGCCCCGAGCCGCCTCGAGACCCGTACTCCTTGGGAAGATCGCTTTCACGGCAGTAAATAAAATGCTATTGCCCTATTACAACCAGGATAGCGCTCTAAATTGACTGTTTTATAGTCTTGGGTAATTTAATTTTTTTATTTAGTGAATGGCTCGCCATATGCCCATGGAGTGAGCCGTGCAGCTGCAGCACAGATCGTCACTGCTCTCACCACATCAGCACCACATTCACCTGCTGAGGACGGGGGGATGACACACTGATATCCACCTCCTCTGTGGGGCAAGGGCTGGGTTTGGGGCTGGAAGGGCAGCAGAAGGATTCTCCAGCCCAGTGTTGCTCCTCCAAAACCACCAAAACCTTCAAACCAGTTTTGTGCCTCTTAGCCCCAAACTCTCCCTCTTCATTGCCTCAGGGTGTGACTCCCATATTGTCTCCCAATGGCACACAGTGGTTTTGCAGCTGGAGAGAGCTCTGCCTGCTGCAGGCTCACAGGACCCATCTGATCCCACTCCATTCTCCTCTGTAGCACTTCTTCAGTTTAGTTTCATCTGTGTATTTCAGGGCCATGTTACTTAGGAGAGCTGTGCATCCCATCTCATTGCAGCTAACATGGGTTGGCAACGTGCTTCTGCTCCTAAATCATTTTCCCCAGCTTTCTGCAAAACTCCTGATTATTTCCTCTGATGATTTCTCAGTTGAACTGGGAGAGCACATTTCACGTGCCACCAGCCATGGCGCACTGTTACACAAGCAGGCAGTTCTGAAGTGATTCTGCTCTGCTCCATCATGGCATGCTTCAAGACTTGGCCTGGAAAGGGCCCCAGAGACCCATCAGCCACCAACAGCACTGCAGGACATCTCGCTCCAAAAGGCTTTTCTTTATCGTATGACTCATTCCACATCCTCCGTGCCAGCAGACAGGGCACGGCACCTCCCAGTGCTTTGCAGCAGCTATCAGCTGTGCTGCACTGATCCCTGGGTAGGTCCAGCAGGAGGCAGGCAGGGCTCTGTGGGGCTGTGCCTGTGTCTGCAAGGCAGCTCTCCCTCTGTGCAAGGACTTGGCAATGGGATGTCACCTCTGCATATGACCATGGCCTCCAAAAGCAGCACACTGGAGCTGTCTCCTAAGTCAGAGAAGGAGCAATGAGTAAATCCATTGTCCTGAAGCTTGGAGACCTTTAGGATGCAAAGCCAGTTTCACAAATACCCTGGGGGCTGTGGAAGGCACAACCCCAGCGAAATATTGCAAGTACCTGCGCTGCCCTCATAGTTGGTTCTTCTGTTTACTCTTCCTGCCAAGATTATTAACGAAGGTGTTGAACAAGCAAACCTCCCTTTGCTCCTGGTAGTTCCCCTGACACCTCTTGATCATTAATTGTCCTTCGTCCTCTGCTTTGAGGATGACTGGGCTGACTTGCAGAACTGAGGAACCATTGATTTCAGCAGCTAAGGCTTCCCAGCAGAGGGGCAGGCTCTGTGCCTGCAGGGATATCCACCCTGGGGACAAAGTCCCTGCGATGGATGTGTTTTTTTGCTGGGTAGGGTGACCATCCCCATCCCAACCCTACATTTGCCCTTCCTTCACATGCATCCATGTGGGATGTAGTAAGGTGGTGCCACATGGAGTAGTAAAGAAAGAAAGGTGGTGACCCACCCTGAAAGAGGTTCTGTACAGCAGCACTGGGCAGAGAAGGATCAAGAATGATGTCCCTTGGCTGTACCAGGAACCAGGAGATTAACCAGTGTACAGCCCCACAGCTGGCAGGACCCTTCACACCCATCAAGGAGAACTTCCCAACCAAAGCAGCAGCAGCTCACTGCGTGAGTGCCTTCCTCCAGCAACTGCAGCCTTGGGAGCAGGAGGGGGACATGAAGACACACTCACTGCTCCCCTCTTCCAGTGGCCTGGGGGCTTCCATGGACTCTCCATCATTGCTGACCTCCTGGTGGCTTTGCCATCCTTCCTCCATCTGGTCACCGAGCACCTGGAGCCTTCTGGAGAAGGGAGGAAGGGCTCAGCCCCTGGGACCCAGCACCCATCCTTCTCCTGAGCACCAGGGCAGAGCTGGGAAGCTGCAGCCAGCTCTGAGCTCATTAACACGGAGAGCATGTGTGCCCTGCTCCCCGCACATCGATCTGATAAATGAAGAGCCACTGATGGTATTTTCTACCCTTTTAAGTGTTAAAATAACATTTTAGTGAAATATGAGCAGGTCAGAGCTGAGCTGCCCCCTTTCATCTTGCAGCATGCTGGCAGACTGGCTTGGGGAGGGGTTACCATACACGCATGCTGGCACACCTGGGAGCTGCTCCCCAGGTCCCGAGGGCAGGCATGGATGAAGCTGTGCACAAACAGTGCTAGCACATGTGTGAGAGGGTGAGGAGTCAGTGTGTATTAGTTGTGCACGGCACACGTGGTGGATGCAGCAAGGACTGTGCGTGGCACCCGGCCATGGGATTGTGCCCACGTCCTCCTGTAAAGCTCTGAGTGGTGCAAAGCTGTCATTGCCTTGGCAACCTAAGGCTGCTCCTTGTGCCTTTCTGTGTCTTCTCTTTGCAACTCCTTTGTGGAGATGTCGTGATTTGTATTGGGATGAGGGAAATGGAATCTTTCTTGTGCTCAGCTGCACTGAAGGCACTGAAGGATTCCCTGTGTGCTGAGCCCATGGCCACTGTATCTACTGGGCAGGAGATGAAGGCAACTGAAAATCACATGGAAAATGCAGATTTTCAGCCAAAATAAACTAGTCCTTAAGATGGATTGGATTGGAAAACAAAATATATATATTCACTGGACTGTGAAATGATATGCTGGAAACTGGAGTACTTTGCTGACAGTTGTTCTTGATGGAGTCCAATGTGTCAGCAAATGGAAAGGTAGTGGTGGTGCGGTTGGCAGCTCTCAGAGCACCATGGGGGATCCTGCCTGCTCTGTTCTCATGGGATCAGTGTCCTGACTCTGTGGTCTGTGGTCCTTCCCTGACCAGGGGCATCCAGCAGGGCTGGGGACTGCAGGAGCTGGGGCCATATTCACATCTTGTGTGTGAGCAGTCTGTGCAGTAGTTCCCAGGGATCATGTGCAAGGCCTAGGTCCTGGCTGGTGCTGCCTGGTGCATCTTTGTCTTCCTCATATTCTGTACCCTTCCCTTCTCCATCCTCTTCATCCTCACTTTGCCCATCCCCTGCATCCTTCCCTTTGTCCGTCTCATGCATCCTCACTTAGTCCACCTCCTGCATCCTTCCCTTGCCCACCTCCTGCATCCTTAACTTGTCCATCACCTCCTGTTGCCCTCTGCTTTTCCCACCCCCTTTGCTTTCTCATCCCTCTCCTCTTGCAGAGGAGCGTCTCTTCTCACAGTTTGTGTTCCTCCCTGCAGCCAGCCAAGCCCAGCTCAGCCTCAGGCCCCAGCCCCCCTTTCCACCCTGTTGCCCAATGTCTCTTCCTTCACCACATCTCTGGAGTATGATTGCTTTGCGCCCTGGGTGAGAGCAAGAGAAATATGTGCTGAGATGACATTTCGGTTATACATGATGCTATTAAAATATGATAAGAACGCTATTAACATTAATAATCCTTTTCATTGTATCATTTAGGGAGCAAAACAAGCCATTAAATATTACGGAGTCATTGGTGCTTTGATGGCTTCAGGGAGGGGAACATTTGGCCGTATTTGTCTACATGCACTCTGAAAATGTAACATTATCTCTGGGAAATGGGTTTCTCTGGGCCTGCCACGTCCCTGCGGCTGGGTGGATGTGAGCCAGTCCCCATGCAGCAGGAGCACAGGAGTGGAGCTGGCACGGCCGGGGTCCAGCCACGCAGAGACACAGGGGCAGAGCTGAGCCAAAGCCCCCAAGCGGTTCCAATGCCACCAGGGCCGTCGTTATCCACTACTTCCCCATGGTGACAGCAGCAAATGAGGTAGAGAACTGAGAAAAGAGCAGAGGCTTTTGACAGGACTGTCAGCGCACCGAGCGAGCGCTAACAAGGACAAGTGTGGGCTTTTTAAACAAATCACTGTCATGTCGCAGGCGAATCATTGTTTAACGCCAGCACCGCGAGTCACCAGAAAAGGTTAAAGCAAGGATGGAGCTCAGTCCCAGGACATGTGTCACAGCTGGGTTGTCTGCAGGATGGATCGCTGCTCCTTGAGCCCTGCAGCTGGCTGTTCTCTAGCAGCGTGGAGACACTGAGCCATGGTACTCGGTGCTGGGCACATTGCACAGTGCAGGCATGATGCTGGTGGTGGGCACTGCAGTCGAAGCTCCTGTGCTATGCTTACCTCTGTTCTGCATGGGTTCAGAGGCTGCAGGAGAGGCATGGGCTCTGCATTGGCATAGATTGTAAGCATTAAGGTGCAAGAACTCCCCTGGGATGCTCCAGGGGTGCAATTATAGAATCATAAGATGATTCAGGTTGGAAAAGACCTTTAAGATCACCAGGTTCAACCTTCAGCCCATCCCCACCACTGCCACTGACCATGTCCCTCTGTACCACATCTCCATGGGTTTTGAAAAAAGAAGCAGTGACACCACCACCTCCCTGGGCAGTTCCAATGCATCACCTCTCCTCATGAGAAGCTTTTTCCAAATATCCAACCTGAATCTTCCTTGGCACAACTTAAAGCCATCATCTCTTGTCGTACTGCAAGTTATCAGGCAGCTCTGAAAGGACACCCTGCCCACTTGATCCTGAGCTCCCAGGAACTGACTGAAGGGGCTTCTCTGGGGGTGCTGGACTTGAACTGGTGAGGATCCACCTCAGGAAGCTTCAGGTGTCTTCCATAGTCAGGGGCTCACCAGCTCCTCCATGAGGACCAAAAGCTTGGGGAGGCACCCAGAGGGTCAACAGATCCTGACCCATCCATCCTATCTATCTGCAAATGACAGTAGAGAAGATGTGCCACACAAGGTGTCCATCTGGGTGAGGTGTCCCAGGGAAGCCCCAGCCCTGCCACATGCCCTGTAAGTCATCAAGTGAGATGAAGGTGCCTCTGCCCTGCAGACTGTCAAGGCTACATGAGACATCACCAGAGGCCTGATGTAGCACCAAAGGTAGAGATGAGGGAGGACCATGGAGCTCCAGGGGGTGTCCTCATCCACCAAGGCACTGTACAGAGAAAACATCCCCATGGCAGGAGCCATCTCTCTTTGTAAAGTACAAGGAATAAAACAGTGAAGGTGCTCGCTGGCACCCAGGGTCACCACATGCAATTCATGAGGAGCCACTCGCCGTGTGGATCTGAATGTTCCTGCATATGAAAATCATATGCCAAGGTCACATCAGCAATCCCAGCATCGACCTCAGCACTCAGCTCACGTGCAAGCCATTAGGCAAGGAAACATATAACAAACAGCCCCCAAAGATCCTAAGGGCCCTACCCAGCTCCTACGATGCCTGGCAAGGCTCCTCCATCCATCACGTAGCGTCTCCCAGAGCAGTGCATCAAACTTTAATATCCTCCTCTTAGTCACACAAAGGCTGTAACAAGCCTGGCCTTTCATGCTACACAATCCTCCAAATCAAAGGCTCTCTGACAGAGCAGCGCACCTGAATATAATCTTTCTCTCTCATCTAAATCTCATCTGTTTCAGGGCTCTGCATACCCTCAGCGCTGCGATATACATTGGAGTTGCCAAACAGCCCATTTTCCTGCTGCGTGAAACAATTGGGCATGTTTCTAATTAGATGAATATCATTAGATGGGAGCTGTTGTGGGGAGAGGAAGGAAAGCCCCACGTGAAAGCTGAGCACACCGCGTGCCTGGAGCCTTTGCTGAGGCCTCCATCTCTCTTCAAATGCAGTGCTGTGGGGCACTCTGCCCCTATTTCTGGCAATAAAAGCACAGTGAGCCCACCCTGGTGGGTAAGTGATGTTATAGGGAATGCAGGCTGAAAAAGAGGCAAATGGAGAGTGTGGAGGAAATGCCTTCGAAATGGTTGTGATGAACTCAATCCTGCTCCCCAGAGGGATGTCCATGCCCTCTGCTCTGCCATGGGAGCCTGGAGCTGGGCTCTGTGTTCCCAGCAGGATGGGGGCAGTGGAAAGATATCTTTAAGATCTCCCATCCCCATCCTTTCCCATTTGGGTTCCTGCACAGCCACTGAAAGCCTGGATCTGTGCTGCTGGCAGAGCAATCCCGTGATCCTACCGAATCTGAGATGATCGAGAGGAGAATATTCAGGGCTTAGGTGGGATCAGGAGGAGGAGAGGAGGATTTGGAGCAGGTCCGATGGGTTAAGCCACATGTACTGGCTGAGATTAGGAAGAGAAGGAGCCAGATTTGGATGTGAAATCTGCTTCTGCCTCACTGGAGCCCTACCCAGGGCTCCAGCATCCCTTGGTACAGGAAGATGCTCTGCCATGAAGTATTATGGCCTGCTCTCCAGGGCCTCTGCTCTCCTCTCACTGCTTTGCACAGCCAGAGGTTGCTGCAGACGCCCCCTGCCCCACAGCACTAGATTTGGAGGGTTTCAAGGGCAGAACTAAGGAAAGCTAAAAAAGAGCAAATGTGCATCACAAAGAGCTGGCAGTGCTGACACTGCCTCCTGGTGCTTTGCTTTCCATGGTGTTTCCAAGCCATGTCCCCAATGGCATCAGTGCAGACAAGTCTGGGAGCAGGGCCGGCTGGGAGAGGAGAGCAGAAGGGGCACAGGGAGCTGTGGGATAGAATGTGTTCTGCATGCACATCCAGGCTGAGCTGCAGGATCCAGAGCCCAAGATCTCAACCTGCACCCCCAGGAAGCACCCAGACCTCAGGTGGCTCTTTCCTGAGTACCAGACCTGCCACAACCCAGGCAGAAGCTGCCCTTCCATATGGAAAGGAGACCTAACGAGATGCTTTATTAATTGCTTTGAAAACTTTCCTGTTAATGATTTTCCCCACAACTCCCTCTAGTTAAAGCTAATGGCCTGTGGCGCGTTCAGCAGATGGATTGCTCACAGCGCCCAGGCAGCTGGGCTGGATGCTGCAGGGTGCATAGGGGCTGCTGGTGGGGCAGGGACATGGCCCACAGCTCTCTCCCATCCCAAGGTGACCGTGGGAGCTGTGCAGGGAGCACCACATCCCTGCCCATGCACACAGTGTTGTGGTGATGGTACCCACTCTGCTGGTGATGGAGCTGGAGAGCTTCCAGCAAGGAGGACATGCAGATGGTCCCAGCCAGCCTTGTTGCTTTGCTAGCTCACTTTTCTCACAAAGCCATCATTGCTGCTGCCTGCACAGGAGAGGTTGGGCGGTGGCAGAGGTCTGTGCATGCTGCAGGGCTCTGCTTCCAGATACAGTTTCCCAGGGCTGCCCTCACCTGACCCCAACCCCTCATTTATTATGCTCTCCTTTGATGCAATGCAACCCAGGGCACAGAGCTCACCCAGCTCCCTGCTGCCAGAACCACCCTAGGGCTTCCCCAGCTCCTACAATGGAGCCCAGGCCATTACTCAGCTCAGCATCCTTAGCACAGTGACCAGGTTGTCTTTATTTCTCTGGAATCTTTTTAAGTATCTTGGTCTAAAACCATCCATTCAGAGCAGGATTGTGTTAACCCAGTGCTCCATTTCCTTCTGGCCTCATGTTATTGCTGTCTGCTCTGCATCCCAAGGAGCACAACTGCCTCTGCAATCCTACTGTCTCCAGCCCAGTGTCTCCCATTCCTCACATGGGGAGCAGGGGTTCCATTACCAGCAGTGTCCTTTCCCGGCCGCCCTTATATTTATGGCACTCCTTCCAGTTTTATAGCCAGTTTTGCTGAGTGCCCAGCAGTTAGCTCAACTGCTTCCTCTCATTTCTACATTATTGCCAATTTCCTGTTCCACGGCCTAAATTTATCACATCTTTAATTGTTGGATCACTCCTGGCACTGAGCAGGGTCGTCCTTCCCTACCCAGCCCTGTTCCTGCATGCAGCCTCATGCTCCATCCCCGTGGCCACATCCCCCCACCCCAGCATACACTGCAATGCAATTCCATCCCAGTATCTCTTGGCTGCTTTTAACCTCGTTTCTCTCAGCTCCTTTTGCCTGCCCAGCTCAGCATCCACACTCCAGCCCATTGTTGGAACCTCCCCGGGTTCCTCATGGTGCGTGTGGCTCCAGCTGAGCTCTTCATCTCACTATGAGTGCAATGTGGTGCTGCAGATCTGTGCTGTGAGCCGTGCCCTGCTCGTGCACACTATGCCCTAAATGGACCCCAGGATTCCTGCAGGGTGTAGGCACATCCTGATGGGGAACAACCCACGTTCAGGCTGTGAGATGAGGGAGAGAGTGCTATGGCAGTGCTGGGGCAGTGTCCCCATTCTCCCTGACCCCTGTGCCACCCAAGTCTCATCCAGACCTCCATGACCAGCCACTAACAGGTCTCTTTCCACCACTCACATCCCCATGCATGGGATGCAGCACCCCAGGAGGAGCAGAAAGTCTCAGTGTGGGAAGGGGCTGCCACCTTGAAGGGTGATTTGAGCAGCAGAAGCACCGGGGGGCTTCACGCCTCACATTGTTAGCGCCTGTCAAATATTTATGAAAAAACAATCTGGGGATAATTAATTCAGCAGCTCTGACAGAGCCCGGCAGAGCTTTGTTTGATGGATACGATGGGAGCACGGACAGAGCTCTGCCAAGTGCAAGAGAGTGGATCATCAATAATAAATTTGTCAATAGACAAAAACATCCTCGGATAAACGAGCCTGGAGTGCCACCTGCCCAGCGCATCACCCCATGGCCAGTGCCACCTTTCTGGTGCCATCAACACAAGCAGTGCTGCACAGCTGACACAGCTGGAGGGGAGGGGGGAAACACGACCATCTGCAGGGGGAGCAGCTCCTGCATGCCATCGCTGTTTCCTTTGGTGTCACCGCTGTCCCCCCTGAGAGCCTCTGTCACAAAGGTGACCTCGAGCCCTGGCTGCGCTCTTACTCCAAATAGCTGCTTCACCACCAGGCATGCTGACCCCAGTGTAGGGCTGGGGGTCTGGCTGGGGGGCTGTGCACACTGAGCCCATTCATGGAGCAGAAAGGGGCCCTTGTTCCCTGCAGACAGACTGCAGGGGATAGGCAGCTGTGTGGCGCGGGGCACCCAGGGCAGGAGCAGCCCCCGGGCATGTGGCTGCCTGGATGGCTCCATTGGGGCTGGGTGGGGAGCCCCACTGCTTCCCATGACTGCAGTGTGGATAGGGTGCCTGATGCTGGCAGAAGGCTGTCCTGGTGCTGCTGAGGCAATGCCATCACCTGAGAATGGTCACTTTCTGCTTAAGGCCATGAGACAGAAGGGATGGTCCCATGTAGTGATGTCTTTATGGGTCTGCCCCACACGTGGAGAGCTTTCAGTAGGGTAGTTCCATCCAGGAGAGCATCCAACACTAGGGCTTACAGCTACGCCTCCACCAGCACAGCCATGCTTGGGGTCATTTAGTAGTATCAGTATGATCCAGACCCCTCCCCAAACCTTCCATCCTATTTCCAAGGGTGAGAAGTGCTGTGGCACATCAGGAAAGGGGTTTGGGCATAAGGGACCTCTCCCATACCCCACATACAGCCCTCAGTACCACTGCCCTGAGCTGGGGTCCCCATGGGCACTGGGGCTCCCCGGCCACCCGGGGCACAGACTCTGGCTGCTCCTCATCCATCTGCTCTCCTGTCACATTCCCATCTCCCTGATTATTTTAATGAGGATAATGATTCACACCTGGGCAATTCAAACCCGCTAACAATAACAATTTTAATTAGTTTCCACTACAAATCTGAAACGTCATCATTAACATTTAAAGCACTCACAATTGGCAACCGGGTACAACACCAGGCCTGGGTGGGCTGGGGGCCATGCAGGGAACTGTGGGTGGGGGGACATGGCCAGCACTGCCCCCCCTTGGGGGTGCTTGCAGAGGTGTCACCTGGATGCTTCACTGAGAGCTGGTGCTTGGTGGCGCTCAGCTCCTTGCTGACCCCTGGGCTCAGTGACAAGCTGCTCAGGGTGGGGGCCATTTGAAGGGTCTGGATGTGTCCCTGCAGAACCTTGAGGGCAGTGGATGAGGATGCTGCCATGTATCAGGAGTGGGAGCTGTGTTGGATACAGTGCCAGTGCCCTGGGGGGAATAATGGAGTCTTTCTGTTGGATGGGAAATGCTTACTCATCCCCACAGCCCCACATCTTCATGCCCTAGAGGTATCTCCAGCTCTGTTGGCCATGGCATCACTGCAGCTGTTACCAGTTGGCAGAAGCCAGCAGGAGGGAAGCTGTGAGAAATAGGACTGTGGTCCCCTCCCTGCATGCCTGTCCCCGAGGGTGCCATGCTCACCCTTCCCATATCCAACAGTACCTGCCCTGGGCAACATGTCAGCTCTCATGTCCAGCATCAACCCCATACAGCCCATACAAGATGTGCTGAGCTGGATCTGGCATAATGCTGGGCACGGAAGGCAAGCAGCAGATGATGGTGGCTCCTCATCCTCAGTGTTCCTTGCTGGTTGGGATATCATAGGTGGTGGTCACCAAGGGTGGGTGGCCACAGCTGGGAGCACTGCAGCAAGGCCAGAGCCAGAGCACATCACTGCCACCAGCTCCTGGCCACAGCCACGCTCAGCAGAAGGCAGCGGGGCAGGAAACAAGCGTGAAGATCACAGCCACATCCTCTGCCTCTCCCCCTTACACATCCCCCCCCACCCGCTGCACCGGCTGTTGTCTGCCTGTAAACAAGGTATTTAATATGCACAAGTGCTCATTAGCATCTCCTGGTTGCGGCGGTGCCGTGTCTGCAGCTGGACTCGCGGGACGTGTCACAGGAAATCTCTACACACAACTTTTAATTACAGACAAACGCGTGGACACGGCGGCGTTCCCAGCCCCGGGGCTGAACGCTGCCTGGGCTCTGCCTCACCCTGAGCAGCCCAAGGCAATGGGTGCCGGGATCACCCCTTCCCTTCTGCAGCTCAGCCGATGGCCACGGCTCATCTATCCTCACCCAAAACAATGGGCACTCCCCTGATCTTCATGCTGCAGCATCGTATTGCCCAGGGGAGCTGTTTGCTCCCCAGAGACGTTTCAATTCTCGGTGCTTTTCTGAGCTAATTCTGAGCAGCTTTGCTTTTCTAAGTGACCACGGGTGGGTGATTTAGCATTTTCTTTCCCTTGGGGCTGCTTGCTGGGCAGGGAGGCGTCTGTGTGCCTGCGTCTGTGTGCCTGCGAGTGCTTTGGATGCTGCAGGAAGCATCACTCAGGTGCTGTGCCCTCATCCTCCTCTTTGTGAGGGGTCACAGAGGGCCAGAACCTTGTGGTCAGGCTGGGCTGGGATACCTTACACTGCTGGATGCTCGTGGTGCCAATCTGCTGCCTGCTACACACCCCCCACCACCCCCACCCCTGGCCTGTGGTCTGCCCTGACCCCACACAGCCTCAGATCTCCAAATCATCTGTCTTAAAAATAACTCACCCTGTCCCAGGCTGGCTTGGCACAGCCACAGTGAGCCGGATGGGTGTGTGTGCTCACCCCTGCGCTTATATATAGCCTGGCCTCGCTGCTCCAGCACAGCCTCAGAGCTAATGTGCCCTCTCCAAAAAGCCAGCACTGAGTGAGCTGTGTGTGTGCCACATGGGGTGATGCTGCGCCTCAGCGAGGAAGAGGAGGAGTGTTTAAAGAGGAAGGACAATGAGGATGATTATAGGGGTACAGTGCTGGGTGCTGTGAGCAGCTTGGGTGATGCACAGGGAACAGAGCTGCTCCGGCTCCAGCACAAACCCATCCGGGAGCACAGGAGCGTCCCCCCCCCCACGTCACCACGACCTGGATCCCGCCCCCAACCACGAGCTGGTGACCTCAGCGATAAACAAAGCACTGGAGTAAAACCGGGGCAAGACAGATGCCCATTTTATGGGCTTTTTAAAAGCTTTTGACTCGTTCTGGCAGGCGGGACTAACCTTAAATTGCTATGTGATGGAACCGGTGGCAAATCAGCTGGTATCACCGCGGCTGTGCGATGATCCTTTAGGAGGGGAATAAAAATACCCGGGGAGCAGCTGTGTGGGTGGGAGCTGGGTCCAAACACCCCTGCACCCACAGCCCTACAGCCCTACACCCCCTGCCTACAACCCCAAGAGCTCCGGTCCCCAGAGTTGGCTTGAGAGCCCCTTGGGTAGGGTGGGGTGAGGTCCTGCTCCTTGTGGGGTACCTACGGGATTGGGGAATCCTGTTCACATCGTCTCACCCCACTGACACCAGGAGAGCACCCACAGAATGGGACCCAGAGAGAGCCCGCAGCCACAGCCGTGCGGGGATGGGGCAGAGCGAAGGGAAGGCTTTGTGCTGGTAGGAAAATGGGGCCGCTGCGGCTGGGGAGTGCCCTCTGCCCCTCTCTGAAAGCTGTTATTAGCGCTAATGGCTCTGCTTTGGATATTCAAATAGCAAAAGCGTTTCGTTTCCATCGCAAATCTCCGCTCCGACGGAGACAAAAGGGGACGGACCCTGCGGGGTGCGCGGCTCCGGGCGCTGCGGTCGGGAAACAGAGAAGCCCCGTGCGGGGCAGAAGCATTGAGCACCAAGTGGGGGGCACAGCATCGCCTCGTGTCCCGCAGCCCCATGGTTGGCATTGCTGGGATTCGTGGCAAAAGAAGGGTTTTTTTGTGTCTCTGTCTTTCGTTCCTTCTTCTTTATTTTTTTTTCCCCCTCCCATACTCAGTAAATGCGGAGTTTATATTAGTTGAAAATTGACTCGATAAATATTTCAGCCGCTGTTTTAACCGCGTCCGCGGGCTTCGCAGGCTATTAGGGGAGCAGATTTATACAGCCGGGATCTGAGTCACGTTGGCCAGAGCAAATTGAGGGACACGGAGGCTGCTCTGGGGGGGCTCCTCGTACCTCCCAGTTGGGATAATACAAACTAGTAGGGCTGAGATCCCCAGAATGACAGAGGATGCCCCTTTTTGGGCAGGATGCAGGGCTTTGGGATCGAGCTGGGGGTGCTGCTGCAGGCTGACGATGGCAAACCCTCCTCTCCGTTTGGATATTAAACCGGAGCTTTAAATAATGCTGAAGGCGATCGATGGGGCGGGCAGGAGCCCAGCACCATCCTTGCCAACAGCCCCAGCTGCTCCCAGCCCTCAGCAGCCTTCCCTTCTACACGACACTGGGACCCCCACGTTGCGCCCGCAGCATCGCTTTGGGTCCCACCCCACGGCGCTGCCCCACTGTTCCGGTTCGGACGATGGGATGGGATGGGATGGGGGCAGGGAGCCCCGCTCCGGGATTAGAGCTCTTTGTGCCGGATTAGAGCCCCGCACAGCAATCCCAGGGCGCACCGCCCCGCGCCGCATTGCCGAGCTCGCTGGGATTAATACTTTGTTTCAAGGGATTAGGGCGATTAGGGGTGTCGCGGGGGGTGCTGTGGGATGCGGGTTGGTTGCTGTGCTGCGGCCATGCCCCAAACTCTGCTCCCATCTCTAACGATGGGGGGTGGCTCCTGCAGGGAGTTCTGGATAACGTGCTGAAATCTATGGGGGCACCAGGGTGGATTTTTAGGGTTGACAGCCCATGGAGATGCGTGCAGTGTCGTTCTGCAGCCCATACACTGCCCAGATCTGGCTTGTCCCGTTGGTGTGAGCATCACAAGTGGGCACTGAGCCGGGTACCACTCTCCTCTCGTCATCTCTCAGTTCCCACAGGTGACTCCCACATGGTCAGGGGACACCTGGCTGCAAGCCCCCACTGCTCCATCACCACTTGCACAAGGTGGGGCTGTGCTGTCAGCTTCCCACCCACTTTTGCAGGGGGCAAAGTTGCATTCAGGGAAATGTTCTCATTTGCATGGAAAAGATAGAAAAGCTGCTGGGATAGTGCCAGGCCCTGCCAGGCCCTTCCTGCCCCATGTGTCCCTTTGGGAGGGGATGGGGTATGATGGGACTGTCCATGTCTGCATGCCGGGGCTTCATCCCTTCCCCTCCTCCAGCCTGCAAGGGGAGCTTTATTCTAAATCCTTTTCTGCTGCTCACTCTCCCCCCTCGGTGCTGGTTTAATATCAGAGAGAGAAATGAGTGACTCATGCACATGCAGGGGGTGGAAACAAGGGGAGGGGACTGCGCAGCCCTGCGGGCTTGGAGAGGACATTGGAGGGGACATTGGAAGCAACATCCCTGCTGCCATATGTGTGCCAGGGTAGAGCTGGAGCAGCTCACACCAACTCCATCTCCTCTGTTCCTGGGCAGGGGGAGGTGGTTCAGAGGCCGAGCTTCGGCTTTGCATCCCCGCTGTTTCCATTGTTTTGGAAAAGGGCTATTTGGGATGTTTTACACCAGACAAGAAGCAGAGCACACCCTGGGGCCTTCAGCACACAGAAGAGATGCTCACTCCTGGGCATGATCTCAGCTCTGCAGCCCAGGGGCTGCTGGCTCCAGAATCCCCATACAGGGAGGCTGACCTCCATCATCACACCCCAGCAGGAGGACGATGCTCCCAGACCTCCCATGGCTGACAGCACAGAAAGTGAGGAAAGGGCAGAAAAGCCCAGCAGCAGGCAAGGGAAATGGGAGGCAAATCTCTGCAGCCCTATTCCCCTTTTCCCTTCCATTTCTGCATAGCTCTGTGCATGCGCCTGCTCTCCCAAAGGCAAAAGCGAGCAGGCAGAGGCTGTTTGTCACCCTTATTAAACCTGCATGCACACAGGCTGAGCACTGCTCACCCCTTGCACAGGGCTGCCAGCATCTTGCAGGGCTGCGACTTCTCGCTCACTGCGGCTCCTGCGTATTTCTTCCCACAACACTGCACTCCCTTTGGCAGCAACAGCCTGCATTGCTCGTTCCTCATTATAACTCTTGGCCACTTGTATTACATCAGAAGGTTGGATCAGGCTGTGCTGGTCCGGGCTGCTCCAGCACTGTCAGCCCCTTGTGTCCACTGTAACATTAACAGCAGGGCTGTAGCATTGCTCCATGATCCATTGATGGAGATACAGCACAGCCATCCCCTCCTGCAGACCTCATGGGCATTGCAGTGCTACCACCTCCCTGTGTTCAGTGTTGTGTCTGCGTGGGAGCAGGACAAACAGAGCCCTCCCCATGCTTTCTTTTTTTGTTTCTTTCTGGGTTGTATTATTTTTCGTGCAACACCATTATATTCAAAAGGAGGCAGCAGGAAAGGCTGCATGAGTCAGTTCTTTGCAAAGCAGATCAGCTGAGGTTTCCTGTGCATTGAGGGCTGCCACCAGCTGAGGCTGCTGCATGGGCTGCGTCTTTTAGCTGGATTCCCTCCTTGGTGGGAGCAGTTGGGTCCCTGAGCTGGGTTCTCTGGTGTGGATTGCAAACAGTGGTGGAGAAATGCCCTGGGGATGTCTGGTGCCTCACAGCAGGGCATCGATGCTGAATCCATAGGGTGACACAGAGAGTGTATGAGGGGTCTCATTTGGGAGCAAAGCAAGGCCCAGAGAAATCCCTCCTGAGCCAGGCCAGGGGATGTGATGAGGAGTTGCTGCAGTGGGCTATGGGATGCATGGGGCTGATGGGATGCTCCTGCTTCTGCACAGGCACTGGGAGCAGGCTGGCTTCATGGGGCTGGTGTGAAGCATAGAAGGCGTGTAATGCACTGGCAAGCAGTAACAGTAGGGCAAAGATCTGTCCTGCAATGTTGACAAGCTTCAAATCTCCGATGGTTCGGAACGGAGACACAGCTCTCCTGCCTTGCTCCTTTCATGTCCCTCATCATTCGAGCTGAGTGGGCTGATCCCTCCAGAGCCAAACGAGCAGGCAGGAAGATGCAGGAGGATGCTCTCTACTTTCACGCTCTTTACACTGCGATGGGTCCTGCAGGACATCCTTCTTCCCTTCTGTTTGCTGAGAAGCAGAGTTATGGCCCTTGTGTCCTCCATCTGAACATGGCCTGACGTGGGTCTCACACCATGAGCCACCAAAGGAGCCACCCACAGACACCCAAGCATCTCTACACTGTCCTTCTGCCTGTGACACTCTGTCCAGCCACAGCACCAGCACCAGCCTCAACTCAAGGCTTCTCTTTCTGACTGTGCCATGGGTGCTGCCTCTGCTCTGGATGCTGCTGGCTTGCTGTTAGCAGGTGGCCCACTGGGGTTTGCTGGCAGCCGTAAGGGGAGGGTATTTTTAGCTTCCCACTTCCTCTTGCTGTGGGCAGTGTGTGGCATTTTTTCTTCATTACAGTATTTGCAATTAGGCTGCTTGCACAGCAGGAGTGGTGGCGCTGAGCAGAGGGGTGCTGAGGGTTCCCTAGGCCCAGCTGGGTGGCTTGAATGGAGGGGCAGGACACAAAGACCTGATGCTGAGTGAAGAACTGCTGAGCTTTCTGCATCCTAAGTCTGTCTCCATCCTGCACAGGGATTGACACAGGCTCTGTGTGCTGGTGATGCTCACAGATGCCAATTCCAGCTGTGCATCTTCTACCTATCCTCCACGTGTCCGTGCTCTGTTTGGACCCACATCCCACACCAGCCCCTTGCTATTCCCTCCAGCCCCAGCATCCTGCTATTCCTTCCATCTCCCCACATCACCATGTGCCCCTCATTTTGCAGCACACGGGGCACAGAGCTGAGCACACCAACACGAGTGTCCCCTTCCCACCCCTCTCTGCTCCATTGCAGCAGCTCTGCTCTGATGGGTCCCTGCGAGCTCTCAGGAGCTGGCACCTGCCCAGCACTGTGCTGCAGCTCCTCGTGCTGGCTTATGAATCTGGAGCAGAGGCAGGGAAGCATTACCTGGTGTTGGCTGCAAGAATGGGGTGGGAAGGGAGTGGAGAAAGCAGATGGGGAGCAGGTGTCAAGAAGAACCATGGAGACGTCTCCTGGAGCTGAGCAGGAGGGAGTTCCAAGGGTTTGCTGCCTTGAACAATCTGCTGCTTGCTCTAGGGTAAAAGACGTGCCCATGGGTAGAAGGGGAGCAGGCAGTAGGGCTCTGACTCATGCAGGCACGTGGCAGGGTTGGTTTAGGGCTGCACCAGACTCCCAGTGTGACCCGTGACAGCTCCTGCAGCCCAAAACAATCAAGAGCCTGGCTTCAAAGGCTCTGTCACTGGTGGCACTGCTGCGGGTGGCTCCTCCGCATTACTGTGGAAGAAATGAGGGTGAAATCTTTGCCAAAGTGCTGGCGTTTGGGCTCAGCATGTCCAAAGTGTGTTCCTGCATGGAGAAGAGCTTCCCGTGGATCCCGGTGTATGTTTTCTCAGCTCAGCCTCAGTAACAAGGGTGTTTGTATGCACACAGCAGAGCGGAGGCAGATGTCTGCATGTCCTCTGTAGGCTGGGCTGCACCTTGGGGTACGCAGGTGCTGGGGACAAGCAGGGAAGGCGCTTTGCATGGAGATCCTCGAATCTCTGCCAGGTCTGAAGCAATACCCCACAGCTGCTGGCTGCCGGGCGAGCAGCAGGAGCAGCCTTCCCCTTGCAGGAAGATGCAGTAACCGTGGATACCAGAAAGGTAATTGGTGAGAAAGGAGAAATCTGCAAAAGGCACCTGCTGCTGAATTCAGCCATCTCAAAGCCCTTTGAGGTAGCTGCCGATTTCCACTTCAAAAGAGGGCGGTGGGAAAAGCCTGCCCAAAGGTTGCAGCTGAGCTGTGCTCAGGTCCTCACCCAGACGCTGCCGGCCTCAGCAGATGGGGTGGGATGTGTCCGTCCCAGCTCATCCCGCAGCCCCATGCAGCCTGCCCCGAGCACTCCCTTTGCAGCCTTGGGGACACCCTACAAAGCAACATGTGCTGCTCCCAGCTGGTCCAGCACAGGGAGATGGAGAACATGGTGACATTTGTTTGGCCGCTGCTCACACGTGTGCCTGGGATGCTTCAATTTCTGATGCTTTTATCACAGTGGGTGGGTCTGCTTGTCCCGTGCTTTGCACCATGGCCTCATATCAGCCATGGGCAGCACCCTCCCAAGGCTCATGGTCGTGAAATCCATTCCACCCCTTGCTTTGCCACCTGGCACCATGTGTGTGTCCTGGTGGGTGAAGATGGACGGGATCCTGCACCATGAAGGAAAAAGCCTGTTGGAATATCTGGCTGCAGCCAACCAGGTGTTACCACCAGATGACCACAGTTTGCAGGCCAGAATCTCTGCTCTCAAGCTGTCTGAGCAGCAGATTTTGGAGCAACAAACCATCAGCTCCAGCCAGTTCATCTCACAGAGCTGGGCCTGGAGGAGAAGCAGAACGGGTGCGGAAGGAGAAGGCTGGGAACTTCTTTCACCAAGGATTTCTGCTTGGATCAGCTTCATCCCAGCTGGGCTGGGAGCAGCAGGGAGCAGGGTGCCAGCTGCAGGCCTGGGCTCAGCAGACCCAGCAGAGATTTCCATGGTGAGTTCCCACCTGCCAACAGGGCAGACTGGCTCCCGTGGTCCTGCTGATGGGGACAGGCAACTCACAGTCCCCATGTGCTGCCATATTTCTCCACTGAGCCCCTTCCTCACACTGCTTCCTTTCTGGGTTTGGGACCAGCAGCCTCTCACTGTCCTTTTTCCAAACACCTTCTCCCAGGAGCAAACAGACCATGGCTTCTCTAGCACAAAGAACAGGGAAGGATGAAGCCCTTTGGAGCTCTGCTGCTCGCATGGGATGCAGCTTTCCATGCTCACCCATCAGTCTTGACCACAGCTGATGGATCTGCTTTTGGCAGCGACAGCAGGTGACAAGCTTGTCATTTCTGGAAGCTTTGCTGCACGTGCCACGAGCCAGGGACAGCCTGAAGAGCTCTGGGAGCAGAGCCCCACCATCTGTCCCCATGTATTCCATTCCCCAGGCTGTCCCACCCCGCACCCTGTGATGACGGCAGCTGGTACATTCAGGAGAGCTGCTCAGGAGCTGCAGAGCTCAGCATCCCACAGGGAGCCCAGGGAAGCAGCGTGTGGTCAGTTGGCCCTGGCTGTGGGTGCAGCCCATGGCAGCAGCCAGCCTGGAGTCTGTGTATTAGCCGTGAATTAATGTCCTGCAGAGACTGGGAACGGGGATCATGTGGGGATTAAGGAGGCATTACCCCTTTGTTAAAGCTGATGTTTTTGGGATAATCTGGAAGCTTTAGCTAATACATTATTACAGAAACTCCTTCAATCACAGCAGCAGACAGTAAGCAGATTTGGATATTACTGCATAGCAGTGCGCAGGCCTGCTGCTGCTGTTCTCTGTTGGG
Source organism: Coturnix japonica (assembly GCF_054131305.1). NCBI lineage: Eukaryota > Metazoa > Chordata > Aves > Galliformes > Phasianidae > Coturnix > Coturnix japonica. The sequence continues at coordinate 13,603,872 of NC_140680.1, read as the reverse complement.
GCAGCATCATAACACAGCTGTGTGTGTCCTGCCCCGGAGCTCTGGAGAGACCCTCATGGTGATGGCTGCATCCTGCCAGCCCCAGGGAACTCTCCTGCCTGGAGCTACACGAAGGCAGGCTGTGTTCTGGCCAGGATGCTCAGGGCTCCTCTGAGAGATTCATCAATTTTGGAGGCTCACAAGAGGTTCTGTCTGGGCTGGAGCACCAGGAGTTCAAGCCTTGGTGACAGGCTCCCCACTCAAGCAGCCACCAGCAGCACCATTCAATCCACAGCTGCAAACAGCTGGAGGTGGTAGGGATAGGAGGCAAGGATGGAGGGACCGAGGATGATGGGAGAAGGTTGTGATGTGCAAATCTCCTATGAACAGCAACATAGGGATGTGATCAGCTCATGGCCAACCCATGCTTTCAGTGGTCCCGAGTGTGCAGGGCTTCACAGGTCACTTCTTGGCACTGCATTCCCAAGCCTCATAGGGAGCTTGGTGAAGACAGAACCTTGTGCTTCTCCATCATGTGCCATGACCCTAAGTGCCTCCATGACTCTACCAAGGATGCTTTCCTAATTTAAGCCATCTGGGAAGCTGCAGGAAGCTCAGGTCTTCAGCAGCTCATTGCAGAACTGTGCTGTGCAAGTGAAGCCAGGCCCCTTGGGTGCTTGCTCAGCATGTCACTGATGGTCTGCTCTGTCCATCTCTCGCTGGAGATGCCGTTCAGTGGCAGCTGGTGCTCCCCAAGTGATTTATCTGCTTCTCACAATCAACTGCACATCCTGGGAGCCCTCCACTCTGTCTGTTCTGAAGCTCAACACTTCCCATCCTTCCACAAAAGGTTGTGGGGATGGGAGAAGACAGCAAAATCCTGCCAGGAACGGTCCTCAGGCACAGGACTTTGCTATCTCCAATTCTGTCTCTTGGGGATGCTGTGACTCCTGCAATGACACGAGTGCAGGGGACACAGAGAGGAGGAAGGTAGGTTGTGGCTGCAGCACATCTCCTGGGTGCTGAGCAGGGGGAAGGAGGCTCATGCCTGGTCCTGTGGAGCTGAGGAAAGCAGAGTGTGATGAGAGAGGATGCCAGCTTGAGCCTGCCGAGCTTCTGGGACAGCTGGGAAGAGAAAGGGGAAAGGTTCATGCTGCTCTTATGCTGGATTGTTTGAGTCAAATGCACGTGAGAAAATAGATTTTAACTTCCAGAGAGCTAACAGAGGGAGCAAACGCATGTAAATGTGTGATGGAGAATGGGAAGCAGAAATGGTTGAGGGCACTCACAGCCAATGCAAAATGTGCAGAAGAGATGGAGGCATCAAGGAGGGGAAACGGAGCTGTGGACCCACTCCATCAAAGCAGGAGCACGGATGAATGATATATTAGTGCAGGAGAAGATGCATCCCCAGATGCATCCTCCTTGGGCCAGGAAGCTAAAAGCAGACAGATCTGAAGCCACGATGCTGGATCACACAAAAGATAGCAAATCCCCCTGCCTGTATGACACATCTGGAGTCCTCAAAGAGCTCAAATCCAAGTGACTAAGCTCTTAGCAATAACACACGCGTTCACATCTTCCAACTATTGGACCGGGGGCAGTAAATGCTGGGCCTACATTTTGAAGAAGGCCCCGGGGTGTGCTAGGCATTGCAAACCAATAAGCTTTGCTTCAGAGTGAGGAAATGGTTGGAACAATTATGCAGAAGCTCAATTAGAAATCTCGAGGAGCAGGGGTTCCTGTGCTGCCATAGCCAGCTGCTTTGAGCGGAGCTGCTCCTCTTTTCTAGGGCAGTCTGTCCCTGTATCTAATCCCTCCACAGTGCACGAGGTGAGGCAGTGCAACCAGAGGTAGGTTTGGGGGCAGGATGGATGGCCTGGTGGCTCTAGAGCTTGCTGGGGACACTTGGGGGAGAGCTGCAGTGCATGCATGGATGAAGGACATGCAATGGGAGCAGCTCCATCCTCTGCATTCCTGGACCTCCTCACATCATCCAGCCACCCTGGTGACACCTCCAGGGTTGTGCATCCTGCCCAGCTCACCCCAAATCCTCTCATTTCCCTGGCAAACCAGGCTGAAATGCAAGAGACAAAACCCAGATCCTAAAGGACCCAGCAGTGCCTACACCCAGCCAGGGCAGGGCTGGGCGTGCTGCCTTCCCTCAGTGCTGTTTTGGGTTGAGTGGTTGTTTGGTTGGGTGTTTTTTTCCCCCCCCAGTTCTAACAATGGGATTGAAAACTACAGTGTATTATAGGATCTATTCTGTCACTTCCTTCCCTCCCACTTTCCTAAGTAGGTGGAGGAGTATGAAAAGGTCCGTGGAGTTTTAAATATGACTCTGAGACTGGCACAAAAAAAAAAAAATAAGCTAAAAAAATAGAATACATACTGAAAATACTTTTCTGGAACAGCTTTTGTGTATCATGTAAGGAACCTCAGGCCCATGAGACCCATCAGCAGAGTTCCCACACCCTTTGCCTTCTCCAGCCCCTCAGGAGCTCACCTTGACCCCCAAAGCACTGAATCCACCCATTACAAGGTGGGCACAAGCAGAGAGTTGGCAGGGATGAGGTTTGTGCTGTGGGCTTTGCTTGGCAGCAAGAGTGAACACCTCCCTCGAGTCCCCTCTGCTTGCCTGGTGCCCTGGGGCATTCCTGCCTTTTCCTCTGGAGCATTGCGGGCACTGCAGGGACTGCGGGCAGCCCGGGGGGATGATGCTCTGTAATCCCCTGCAGCTCCCCATGGTGTACGCCAAGGGGACAGAAGATGGGAAATCAGGAGGGAGACCCTGCTCTTAAATGTTGGAAAAGTAGGACAGGTCTCCCAGGTGCTGCTGCCATTGCTCCCAGATTTTCTCCCTCTGAACCCCACCAGCTCTGGCTCCAGCAATGTAATCCTCAGACTCAGCAGCATCCCTGATTTATCAGTGCCGCTCACAGCACTGGAGCTGGGCTCCCTGCAGGCTGACGTGGCGAGGAATGGGGTCACAACCCCTTTGCACGTGGCCCTTCAACCTGCTCCAAGTCTGAGTGACTCTGCTGTAATCAAGCCAAGAGATTTAATTTGATGAGTAAAACCTAATGAGATCAAGTCCCCTAAAAAAGCCTTGCTGCAAGCCAGGCCGATGCTCTCCAGTGATTTCCCTTTCTCTTCTAATCTGGCCATTTGCTTGGCAACACATACCTGGCACACACAGCCCCCCATCACCCTAGCAGCATTCCTTGCTCTTGTCCCTATTAGCTTTGCTTTCATTTCTCCTGCACTGAGCGGTCATCTTGGTGAAGAAATGACACTGGGCCTTGGTGGCTGCCCCACTCTCCCACTACGTTGCTGATGCCCACGTGGGCTGTGGTGCCTCTCAGGGACCTTTGTACCACACCAAGGGAGCTTTTCTTCTTTTCAGAGGAATGAAAACCTTTCCAAAATCAAAGCGTTCGGGTGGCTTTGAAGAGTTTTCTCTGGAGATGAAACAAAGCTGTTTGCCAGCCTGAGCTTTCACCAATGGAGCTGGAGCTCCTGCAGGTACGTCAATAGGGCTGATGGGCTGGGTCAGAACTTGTTCCCACACCCAGGTCCTGGGGGTCCCATAATGGGTGCTTCAGTGTGCTCAGAAGGCTTCCAGCATCTCCTCCTGAGGACTGAAGTCTCCCCCAGCAGGAAAAGCCCAATGCCATGGGGATTTTCTACTGCATTTCTATCTGTCTGCACACTGGCAGTGGGGTGGTATAAAAGGCAACAGGCAAAGAAATAGTAGGGGATTATGCAGAGGTGTTACAGATGTCCAAAGAGCATTCACCCGTGTGCTGCACAAACCTATAACTTGCACCAAAACCCTCAACACTCATCCTGGGGGGGAAGCTGAATGCAGGCCCATGTGCAGCCAGGGGAGAAGAGAGTGCTGGGAAGCCAACACACATGTAGATTATTTGTTGTTTGATATTTTCCCTTTAATGCTTCTGTCCTAAAACAAATATACAAAAGTTCAGGGCCCCGCAGGTTGTGTCAGTTAGCAAAAGAAACGGATGACTGAGTCAGTTATTGCTTTGGAGCAATCGATGCTATTTGTTTACCAGGATGGGCAAAGTCTGGTCTCTGTGGACACATCATGCTCACAGCTCTGCACAAACCTGCCCCGCTGCTGTCTCACTGCCCTGCCCACACAGCTCCTCAGCCTCCCCAGTGACCCCAAGTGAACCTTCTGATGTGGGTCAGGGGGCTCCTGGGCTCCAGGGATCCTCCTTGTAGCAGGTTTGGGCTCAATGATCTCCAGAGGTCCCTTCCAAACCTTTTAATTCTATGATTCTGTGACCCCATGGGGCTGCCCCATCCCCATGTGAAGATCCCAACATGAGCACCCCATGCTGCAGACCCACAGAGCTCCTGGTTCAGGCTGGTTCTCTTGCCCAGGTATGTGCTATACCTGCATGAGCCCAAATCTGGCCCACTGTGCCCATCTCTGCTGCTCAGGGCTCCACTGCGGGGAATGGCATTTCCTGGGGGAAAGGAATTGGTTTGTTTTTAACAGTGTAGCCCAGCTTGTTTGTCACTTGTTTAGCACTGTTTTTCCCTTGGAGTCTCACTCTGGTGTCTCTGGATTTTGCCCTGGAAGAGTGTTGGCCCCCGGGATATCGCAGAGCAAACAAAGAGCAGAGATAAGGGAGATGACAGCCCCATGCCGACAGCAAACACAGTGGCTGTGGGGCTGCACACGTCCCTTCTGGTGGGGCACAGAGAGCACTGACCCTGCCAGCATGGCCTCAGCACTTCTCCATCTCACCCTGGTGTCTTCAACATCAACCCCAGCCTCACAGCTCCCCAGCCCATCACCCAAGGCTGTCTTGCTTTGGCACCTTCCTAATGTGCCTGCCCAAGCCCCATAGCAATGTCCAGGTCTCCACACTCCCCCATTCTAGGCAGCACTAAGGCTAAAGGCAGCCTCTCCCTTTCTCTTTCCTCTCCCCCCCCAGACCAGCCACTGTGGACAAGTCAGGGCTGCAGCTGGATGCTGGCTTTCAAGGAGGAGACATTGAGCAGAACAAAAGCAGGAAGAGGGTGGAATTCTCCTTGGGGAGGAGGAGCGGATTGCTGCTTGCCCAGAGGAGCAGCAGGGATGTGGAAGTTCCCACTGGAGTCTTGCAAGTCTATGTCTGCAGAAATCTGCCCCCCCCCCCCCCCCCCCAAGCTGCCTCCTGCCTTTGTAGGGCCACACCTTTCTAGGAAGCCCCGGGAGCAAAGCATTGGATGCTGAGATCTTATTGCTTGCTGTGATTCCCTGAAAGGAGGCTGTAGTGAGTGGGAAGTCAGCCTCTTCTCCGAGGTAAAAGCAATGAGAGGTGATGGCCTCACGCTGTGCCAGGGGAGCTTCAGGTTGGATATTAGGAAACATTTATTCTCAGAAAGAGCGGTGATGCATTGGCATGGGCTGCCCAGGGAGGTGGTGGAGTCACTGACCCTGGAGGTGTTCAATAAACATGTAGATGTGGTTAGTGGGCAACCCTGTTAGGAGGAGGAAGGTTGGACGTGATGATTGTAGAGTTCTTTTCCAACATCAATCATTCTATGAAGAGCACTAAAGTTCCTCTGAAGCCCAAATTCCAAGGCCAGCTCAGGTGTTGGGCACCAAGCTGGCCAGCATGATCTCAAAAAAGAAAACAGATGCTTTTGGTGCTTTGCTCCCCCTCTGCAGATGTTGGATGGAGAGCATAGGAGCCTTCCAGACCTCCAAAGGAGCCTTCCAGAACTCCACAGAAGCCCATTTGAACCCTGAAGCAAGAAATTGATTAATCACCGTGTGAATAATTGCAGGGCATGACAGACAACCTGCCATGGGTTGGACAGAACGAGGAGGAGGTGTGAGATTCAGCCCAGGCTCAGGGAGTCTGCTTGTCCCAACCCATTCACACAGCAGCCCCCGAAGCTGGATTAAGCGGCTTCTTAAGAGAAAGAGATCTCATCCAAGTGCAAAAGTTTGAGCAGTGCTGTGATCCCCTGTGCTCCCTGAGAAAGCTCTTCCAGTGCTCTCAGCACAAAGCAGCTGGCTTCCAGCTCAGGACTCCACCTGCCTCTTCTCTTCAGCTCCTGCTCTTGTTGCAGCTCCCTGTGGAATTTAACGGGTCCTCTCCATGTGGGAGGACACCCTCAGATCATCTGACAGTGGCTAACTGTGCACCATATCATTAGCTTGGCTGTGGTCAGGAGGCCTGCCATGCCCTCCCAGTCCCTCTCTGTAGTGTGGGTGCAGATGCAGAGCCCTGGCCCTGAGCTGGCAGCCAGGCACGTGCAAGTGGGTACATCAGCTTCATTTTGGAGGAGCTGTTCACACTGCCCCCAAATTCCTCTTCCATAGGCAAATCTGCTGTGCTGGATGAGGCAGATACCCTGGCAGTGCTTCAGGTGAGCTGGCTTGGCTGGAAACCATCTCCAGCCTGCATAGACGTGCCTGGAGTCTTTGCTTTCCAAGATACAGCCTGCAGGCTTAGCACCCAGATATATTCCTGTGTTTGTCTGCATCCAAATGCACCCCGGCCATTTAACCAGGTGATTCAGCAGGAAACCATCCTCTTTCCTCTTTATCTCATCACTCTCGGTGTCATTTTCAAGCTTTACCAGCAAAGATTTCATATCTTCATCTCCATCATTGATAAAAGTGTTTAATAGCTGTGGACGAAGAGTTGGTCCCTGGGGGGACGTAGGTAAAATCGCACTACGTGCAGATATCTGCCCATTAACGACTACCTCTGAGATCTGCCGGGGAAGCAGTTTTAATCCATCTAATATGTGCCCTGTTAATTCCTTATAATGCAAGTTTTAATCAAAATGTCAGGTGGAAGTAAGTCAAATGCCTCGGAGAAATCCGGGTGTACTATATCAACACAATTGCCTTTCTCAAGCAGCCCGGTAATCCTGTCAGAAAGAGACAACAGGACTGTATGACAAGCTGCCACTGTGCCTGGGACCTGGTGGCATCACCACTAGAATCCAGGCAGGAGCAAAAAACCACCAGATCCAGCCAGCCCCTGGCACCAGAGCCCTTCTCCACGCTGCTTCTGTGTCTCCTTGTTTGCAGTGATATTTGAGGGGGGGAAGAAATGGGTTCTGGAGGCTGCACCATGCTTGGCCTCAAGATATTGGCCCAGTGGTGACAGAGCATGGGGGGAGGATGGGGCTGAGCACAGCAGGGCTCAGGGACTTCCCCGGCATCCAGGATCCTTCCTCAGCCGTTGCAGCTCCGGGGCCAGTTCTGCATTTGCAGCAGCCCACAGAAGCTGCCTCTGTTGTCTTATTTTTGTTATTTTTGAGAGGATATTTTAGCGCTGAGCACATTCCCTCCCGTTGCCATGGCAGCCTTGACAGGGGTTATATACCGTGAGAAAAATACCAAAATTAATGAGTGAGCGAAAGTGCAGCTGAGAGAAAAACAAGGTTAAAATAATAATAATAATAATACTAATGAGTTAAAATAGTCATAAAAAATATCTCGCGATAATTTGGCACGGAGCCGAATAGGAACCTGAGACCCCAACCTTGTGAGTGGCTCAGCCTTGGCCCTGCAATGTGGTCCAGGGATGCTCCACTCCCATGTGCTCTCTGGATTGGGCTGAAATCGAACCCCGTCCTCCGCAAACCCGCAGCCCTTCATTACGTGGCGGGCACACGGAGGAGAACTTCTTTAACGCGCTCATTTCCGCGCATTTGGCTTCGGAGGAGCTTTTGTTTTTAATTGTAGAAACAAGCGAATTGTCAGAACATCTGTGTTATTAGCATTTGCTGCCCAAATCCGCGCTGCTGCTTCTCCTGCGGAGCCCAGCGCTGATGAGAGAGAGAACAGAGGAGCCTTTGAACTCCTTGCAGCAGACGGCAGCCAGGTTGCTGCGTGCGTGTGTCGGGGAGGGGGATTTAGTCTCTTGTAAGGTTCATTTGCTCGCCGTGTTTCCCTTTCTTCTTGCTTTCCTGGAGGTTTAGCAGGATGCTTTTCCCTCGCGGGCTTTGTTCTCCCAGCGATGCCCACTGGCACTGCCAAGCAGCTGTCTGTGCTCTGCTGGAGAGGGGTGGGTATGGCAAAGCAGCATCACCAGCACCACCAAGCAGCACTTGGGCTGGTGAAATAACTCTGGCCAAGAATGCAATGGCCATAGTGGTGATTTGATGCTTTCACCTTGCTCTGTATAAGAAGTGGGGAAGCTGAAGTACAGAGCGGTGACTTCCATAAGTGCATGGGACAGGGCAATGCTGGCAAAGGGCTCTCCTGTCTGGAGGGCTGCAGAAAGGAGCCTGAGCACTTCTTAGATCGAAGCAGACAAACCCCCAACTCCCACAGCCTGAACCTGCCCCTCAAAGCACGGTTGCACCCAGCAAAACCCCTGCACGCCTGGTTTCCCAATAAGGAGCACACTGTGTGCATATAACCTGCCTACAGTGGCAGTGAGCTGGGAACCTTTGGCCGCGATGCCCCATGAAGTTTGCCCCCAGCCCCTGTGGGAGTTTGCACACAGCACTGCCCGGGGTGAGCAGGGTCATTTTGCTCTGCTCTTCCCTTCCTCCCACTCTCCTCCCTTCCAGGGCCGCCAGAGCTGAGAACCAAAGCTCTCAGTGTCCCCTGGGAGCTCTGCTCTGCTCCATTCCCGAAGCTCAGCTCCCGCTGTCTCACCCTGCAGCCCCTTTCCCTGCCTATCCACGGTCGGCTTCCACCTTCCCCAGGCTCTCGCTTTGTATCCTCTGCAAAATCCCCTTCCTAAGAATTGATAATCGGAAAAAAATCCCCACTCACACTGGCATGGAGGAAACACAGGAACATGGATGGCCTTTACAGCGCAGCAATGTGTCCCCTCTCGGGGAATCTCCCCCCATCCCCTGCCCTGCGGGATGAAGCCCCGCCGCGGGCTGAGCTCTGCTTTTTGCGATGAAATGCGGGGCTGAGTTGGAGCCAGGGATGCTCGGAGCCGGCCGGCACAGCCTCTAGATGGTGCAGTCACCGCAGCCGAGCTGAGCATGTGTGCAGCGACGGGAGCTGCGCAACAGGTTGGCGTAGCTCAGCGGGCAGCTGCTCCCATCTTTGCGCTGCGGAGGATCGGGAAGGACTTCCCATCGTTCTGGCTGAAAGATCCCCGTGGCCATCGGCCCCCACGGCCCCAGCCTCTCAGAGCAGGTGGGTGCCAAGCCATAGGGTGCCCGGCCACGTAGGGCACCTGCTCCCAGCCCAGCGGCCCCACAAGGCCTTCAGCAGGGCCAGGCTGCAGATACAGCCCTGGTGAGCGCTCAGGGGCAGCGAGGGATGTAATTTCCTTGGGGACTACACTGTCCCTAAACCCCAGCTGCACTTTGGGACTCGCACTTGGCACTCAAGTGTGCCGTAGAAATCAGACATGGTCAGGGCAGTGGGCAGCTCGCAGGTGTTCTCTGCTTCCCTGTTCTTGGCACCGGGCAATAAAAGTGTGATTCAGCCAGGTGTGGCAGGAGAGGACCGCTGGATGGAGTCATGCAAGGAGCCGTGGGTGTGCACCCACTGAGGGGCACCCTTAGGTAGGGGGATGCATCCCCAGCCCGGCCCCCGTTCCTTACGGGTCCGAATAAAGCGACTGAATGACAAAATCCATAAAGAAACGAAAGATTTAAAACAGGAGCAGTGTAAAGGAGCAAAGCGGGACACGCGTCCCACGCAAGGAGCGGGGGGTCCCGCGATGAGGAACCGATAAGAGGGGTCCCGGGGGGGGGGGGGGGGGGGGGGATGCTGTTGCCCCTGCCCGGGCTGGGAGCGGGCGGCCGTGCTGCCGGTGCCCGGTGGGGCTGAGGCTCGGCTCAGCAGCCGGAGCTCCACCTCCCCGTGGCGGCGGCGGCGGCGAGAGGCGGAGGCAGCGGGGATGTGGCGAGGGAGGGGGGGAAGGGGCCGTGCCTGCGCTGCGCTTCTCTTGCACATCCTCACACACACCGAGGGACGGAGGCGGGCACGGACGGAGCTGCCCACCGGGGCTGCCGCCAGCCCTGCCGCCGCCGCTCCGCCGGAGAGCAGCGATCCCGGCCCGGGAAGGAGGGGGGGGGGGGGCGGTTCCCAAGGGGATTTGATTTGATTTGATTTGATTTGATTTGATTTTTAAATCTTTTTTTTTTTTTTCACCCAACCCTTTTCCTTTTTTTATTTAAAAAGAAAAAAAAAAAAAAAGAAAAAAGAGAGAGAAAGAAAGAGAAATTTTGGTTTTCATCCGTGGATAACGAAGCGGAGGAGCCGGGGGGGTGGGGGGTGCCCGGTCCCGGCGGGGAGGAGGCGATGCAGACGCCGCTGGATCAACGCTCCGGGAGCCGGTACGGAGCGCAGCGCCGGCATCCAAGTAAGAGCCGCGGCGGGGCCGGGAGCTCCACGCATTACCGGGGCTGTGGCTGTGACTGTTGAGGGGGAAAACGGGCAGAAGCACCGGGGACTCGGGGCTGGGCGTTCGGTTTCGCTGCCGGTATCTCTGGGGCCGGCCGGGGCGGGCGCTGCCACTTGTTGTGCCACCCGGAGCTGTGCCCCAGCGTGGGAGCGTGTCCGTGGGGGGGCGCGGGGGTGGGTTTATCCCCGTTTGGGTGTGCGTTGGTGAGTGGGTTGGAGGGGCGTTTGCTCTCCTCCCCCCCACCCCCTTCGATCCGAGGGTGTTTGCAGCAGTGGGAGAGCGGTGCGTGGGAGCGGAAGAAGTTGCGGGTGGGCGGCGGGGCCCGTGTCCGTGCGTGGCAGAGAGGAGCGGGGAGGCGGCCGGCAGGTGCCTGCGGGAGGGATGGGTGCAATAGGGATGGGTGCAGGAGGGATGGGTGCAGGAGGGGTGGGTGCAGGAGGGATGGGTGCAGGAGGGATGGGTGCAGGAGGGATGGGTGCAGGAGGGGTGGGTGCACGGCGGTGGCAGCTGCTCTGTATCCCCGTGTCGCCGGGCGATGCGCCAGGAGCGCTTCGCGAGTGGAGGAGCGGGGGCTGCGCGTGTGTGAGTGTGTGTGTGTGAGTGAATGAGCGTGTCAGCGGGGTGCGGGTGCGTGTGGCTCGCCAAAGCCGTGCTGGGCTGCGTGTGTGCGCCGGGCTGAGCGCGCTCCCGGCTGTGTTTTTCAAGGGTGTCCGCGCGATTTGCGTGTGCGATGTGCGTGTGCGATGCGTGCGCTGAGCTGAACTGCCGGCTCCCACGGTTCGGTGCTGCGGAGCCTCAGCTCGGGCCGCCCCCGATCCTTCCCGAGAGCTGCTCCCGCTGTCGGCAGCCCCCTGCGGCCCTGACACATCACTGGCCCCGCCACATCGCTGCTACCCAGCAAAGCGAGAGGGATAGTTGGGATGTACGGGAACCCTCAGCATCCCGGGGAGGGATTTTAGGGGCCGGGGAGGAGGATGGAAGCTGCCCCCAGGGAGGCTCTGACAGGTCTCTGCCTCGCTCCTGTCCGAGTTGCAGTGATGTGGTGCAGGAGAAAAAGCCCTGGTTTTATTCTCTTTTCCTTCACCGCTCGTCTTCCGATTAATAATTCTGGGGTAAAAGCACTCCAAGCCGGCTCCGGTTCCCATCGCAGGGTGCTCGGGCCCAGTCCGCATCTATCCCGAGTCAACACCGAGCAGCCGCAGTGCTCGGAACCGGAGGAAACCCTGCGCTGGGCACGGGACGCGCCGCACATCACCGAGGGTCCGACCCAGCTGCGAGTCGGAGCGTCGGTGGCCGTTTTGGGGACAATATCGTCTTTAATGTCAGCCCTATGCACGGGGATTGGCATCGGGTGGGATATCGCTCCAGCTGGGAGCATAGCAGCGGCTCTTGGGTGGAATCGGTGCTGGGGTGTTCAGCATTTCCAGGGGCTTGAACAGGGCTGGGAGCCATATAATCAGCCCCCAGCAGCAGAAGGGGAAGGGGGGGGGGGGGGAGGGAGGACATCGGCAACCAACCCCATGTGGAGCCGCTGAGTGTGGAACGAGGCCAAGAGGCTGTGGGAATCTCAGGCTTGTTGGAGCAGTTGCTTGAATTCGCCGTGCTTTATAGCCTCTCCCTCATTAGGGCTTGTCTTTTTTTGGGGGGAACGAGTGAATTCTGTCGGATTTTGCATGCCACTGTCCTCCGAGAGCTTCCCAGTCATGCATTAAGCAGCGTGACTAACGCCTCTCTCATGTGGTCGGGTCTCTTCTCGCTCTCTCCCCGCAGGGAGAATTGTGTGTGCCGAGGAATACTTGTTTTGGGAGGGGTTTTTATTTTTAAGCACTCTGTATATTCTGCCAGCAGGTCGGAAAAAGGTGGCTGGCACCAGAGAAAAAAGTGTGGGATGGTCCTTAGATCCCATGGGAAAATAGACCGCTGCCGTGTGCCGGCCCCTGGGAACCCTCTGCCTCCTGCACAGACGTGCTTTTCCCCGATGGTGGAGCTTCCACCTCCACCTCACGCCCTGCTCGGGGCTCTCACGTCTGCTTTGTGTCATTCCCACCCCAAGCATCAAGCAGGATTTGTTTCCCTGGTGAATCCAGGCTCCCATCTTCCTCCTGCAGACAATTCTTTACGGGGTAATGGCCCCTCTCTGCCTTCAGCCCCTCATTTTGGAGGCTTCCTCCACCCATGGAAACACAGGCTTCAGCCCTTTTACCCAGAGCACACTGCATGGGTGCAGGGCACCTTAGGGTGCCTCCCTTCCTGCCCTGGGCTCCTGGTGCCAGTGACTCAGGGCTGTGTGACGGCAGAGCTACGGCCCCGCACAGGGACTTTCACCTTTAGCTGAGATCCTCGCACCTGGGTTTAGGCAGGACGGCTACGTCAGCAGCAGCCCAGCCTCATGCAAACAGGCGTGGGCAAACAGCCGTGCTGGGTGCCTCCCCGCCAGGCATCCTCCGGAGCTCCGTTCCTCACCCTCCCTGCCCTCATTGCACAGACATTTCCAAAGCAATGGGGTAACGATGCTCGGTGTGGGCTCAGCCCCACATCTGCATGTCACAGATGCCCTCGTGCAGGGTGACATCATGCCAGTGCACAGCGACGGGGACAGGGGCACGCGCACACACGTCGCTCTGCACACGCGTGTGCGCGCAGTGCAGCAACGCCAGCTCCATCCTGGTGCACACGCTCTACCTACATGGGTGTGCTCCTTACAGTGTTCATGCACGTATGTACATGTGTGCTTCTTTCCTACAGATGCACAGTCACACACATGCGTGTGCTTGGGTGCTTGCACGCTCACTGCTGGGTCTTGCTTGCATTGATGCAGAGGCACATCACATTGTGTTCCTGCCCAGCTTCCTGCCTCCATTCCTGGCCATGTGCAGGGTGGGGACGGCTGGCTTTCCTCCTCCTTTCCACCCAGGATGTGCCTGTGGATGGCTGTGTGTGCCCTCAGCAGGGTGAGAGCATCTGTCCTCTGGAACAAACGGTGTTAGTAGGATCAGTGAGCAGAGTGGAGCTGGGCTTTGGGGCCAGAGCTTCATCTTCAGAAGCAGAGCTGTGTTTCCACCTGCCATGGGAGAGCTCGAGGCATGGACGAGGCAGGCATTTGTCTATGGGCAAACACAGGGAGAGAGGGACTATGAGAAGCTGGCTTGAGGGAAGCAACAGGGCAGCCAGCACAGGATGTTCCACTTGTTGAGGAGTCACACAATTCTGAGCAAGCAGGAATTTTGTATTTGGCCATGGAGCTGGAGGAGCACCTTCCCATCCCATCCCATCCCATCCCATCCCATCCCATCCCATCCCATCCCATCCCATCCCATCCCATCCCATCCCATCCCATCCCATCCCATCCCATCCCATGCCATGCCATGCCATGCCATGCCATCCCACGGGCTGGGTGCAGAACATGCAGGGAAGTGATAGGAATGGAAGGAGCGAAGCCCTATTGCGGGTGCCATGGCAGATGTTGTGGATGCTGATTTTTTTGGACATACAGTGAAGGCTTCGTGTCCATTCGCAGCCAGGGAAGCAGGGGACGTAATGCTGGTGGCCAGGTGCAGGTGATGAAGTGTGTGGCTCAGTGCATGGGGGACAGTCCCTGCAGGGCTGGCACTGGCACTGGCCCTGCAGTGTTTGCACACTGGGAGGAGGTTTCCAGTGGCTGGATGCCTGCAGTGCAGCGTGCAGTGTGCGTCTGCAATGCAGGGGGCAGCGTTCCTGTCACCATTTCTGCAGTTGGTGAGGTGGACACGGACAGCCCTGGGCACCCTCCAGGCACATCTCAGCCTGGAGCAGGAGGGAATGGGAAGGAACAGGGAATGCTTTTTGCCTGGTGCAGGTTGTGGGGTTGCCTAGAGACAGGGGAGATGCTGTGCTGTCCGTTGCTGTGTTCAGGGGCCATGCAGGGCTGCAGGGAGGATCAGTGGCTGCAGGATGGGTGCAGGGAGCTGCAATGCAGGGTGGACAGTGTTCCCCTGGCATAGTGTCTGGCACTGTCCCTTCTTCTACCGGGGCCACGGGCAGGTGGCAGTGTACTGCATGCAGTGCAGTGCAAGTGTTGTGCAGGGATCCTGCATCCCTGCAGTGTTGGGTGGGTGGTGCCTTTGCAACGCAAAGCTGGCAGCTCAGGGAGGGCAGTGCTGTGCTGTGCCTGCTGTGGCAGTGCGCTGCATCCCTGCAGTGCTGGAGGGGTGGTATCCCTGCAAGCAGTGCAAGCAGTGCTCCATGTCCTTGCATCCCTGTGATGCCTGAAGAGTCTCGTGTCACTCCATCCCTGTGATGCCCCATGTCTCTGCAGTGCTGAGGGGCTTCATCCCCACCTCCCACACAGGGACCCTACCTGTCCCTTTGCTGCTGCAGCCCCGTGGTGCTGACAGGGTGCACGATGCCCCCATGTCCCTGAAATGCGTGGCAGGCAGTGTCCCCACAATGCATAGTGCACAATGCTCCTGTGTCTCTGTGGTGAGAAGCTGTTTCCCAGCCTGGCTGGCTCCCATCGGGTTGCTGGCAGCAGGCTGCGTGCAGGCTGCCCCGTTAGCATGCCTGGCTGGTTGTAATTACAGAGTGTGTGGTGACGAAGAGGGTGGACAGTGGCAGGAGTGGCTTCCTGTGCCTTGCAGGAAGGGCCGGGGTTTCAGTGACAGAGTTTCTCTTTGGGTCAGGGAACTCAGCACTCCAGGACTGGGCTTCCTGGACCCTTGCTGGTAGAGCTGGGGGCCAGGTGGGCCTGGAACCCCCCTTTCTTTTGAGCTGAGGTTTTGCAGTCCCACAGAGGGTGTGGATGCAGCTGGAGCTCTACCAGCTTAACCCAAGGTATTTTGTGTCCTTCCAGCTCCCCTGAGGCACAGGATGAGGACCCTCACCTCCTGCCTGGCCCTGTGGTTCCTCTGCCAGCTGCCTGCCCTGGCCTACGGGACACGCGTGGTCTACAAAGTGCAGGAGGAGCAACCCCCCAACACGCTCATCGGCAGCCTGGCTTCTGACTACGGCTTCCCTGATGTGGGGCACCTCTACAAGCTGGAAGTGGGGGCCCCGTACCTGCGTGTGGATGGCAAGACGGGAGACATCTACACCACAGAAACCTCCATCGACCGGGAGAGTTTGCGTGAGTGCCAGCACCTGCTGCCTGGAGAGCCCTGCTACCTGGAGTTCGAAGTGTCCATCACTGACCTGATTCAGAACAACAGCCCCCGTCTGCTGGAGGGGCAGATCGAGGTGCTCGATATCAATGACAACACCCCCAACTTTGCCTCACCTGTCCTCACCCTGACCATCCCCGAGAACACCAACATTGGGGCTCTCTTCTCCATCCCCCCAGCCATGGACCGGGACTCAGGGCCCAACGGTGTTGCCTCCTATGAGCTGCTGGCTGGCCCCGAGGCACAGGAACTCTTTGGGCTGCAGGTGGCTGAGGACCAGGAGGAGAAGCAGCCACAGCTGATTGTCATGGGAAACCTGGATCGGGAGCAGTGGGACTCCTACGACCTGACCATCAAGGTGCAGGATGGGGGCAACCCTCCACGGGCCAGTAGTGCATTGCTGCGCATCACCATCGTGGACATGAATGACAACGCACCCAAGTTTGAGAAGGCCCTCTATGAGGCTGAGCTGTCTGAAAACAGCCCTGTGGGGCACTCCGTCATCCAGGTTGGTTTTTTGCTCTACCTGCTCTTCCCCAGCTCCCTTATGATTTAGCAGGGACAACCCATTTATAGCACCACATGCTGCTTTGGGGAAGGAGATCCTAGAAAGGGTTGCTCACTGTAGGAGCCCACAGCATCAGGCTGGGATGTCATTTCTGCTAAAACATGGTGGGATGTGACGCTTGGGAAGTCTGGCCCAGGGCAGGGAGCAGCAGCAGGATATTCAGAGAGATGGCAGCAGGTTTTGGGGAGATCTGGGACCCATGGTCTGTGGCAAAGACCAGAGTCATGCCAAGCTGGTCTGAACACTGCCCATGGACATGATATTGACTCTTTCACTAGCTGCATTCCCTCAGCTGCTCCATGGAAACAGAGAGACAGGGGATGCTGTCTACAGAAATGGGGTGCTTTCTGAACACAGGACTCTGCATCATAGTGGGCAGCCCACAGGCTGGGTCTCGGTGGCTCTGGCTAGGAGGCAACATCGAGATGATAGCAGAGACATCTGCTTAACTGCAGCTGCAATCTTAATAAGCAAAGAGTGGCCGGCTCTCATCTGCTCACTAATTCTGATGTGAATTTTAAGAATTTCATACTTCACCGTTAAGAGAATGGAAGTTGGAAGCAGATAAGGGAGCTGCGCGGCCGGGAGGAGAATGGGCTGAGCCACCACCGCTGCCACTGCTCAGCTTTTATCTTTAGGGTAAAATGACTTCCGCCTTTTTTTTTGTGAGTGGAGGTAAAAGGTGGAATTTACATTTAACAACTTTCATTCTCCATCCAAATCTGCTGAGCAAGATAACGGCAGAGCAGCAAATGGTGCAGAGAACAGGCTGCTCGGAGAGCCGATTAGGGAGGCAAATGTTAGACAAACCTCATCTTCTTCAGAAAGCAAATACTAGGCAGGTTTATGTGAATGCAAAGCTGCTGGCAGGCAGGCAGGGATCGTTGGTGCAAGCTGGGATGAAGCTGCTGCAACTGTGCATGCCTCACCATTGTTGTCTTCCTGGCCACCCGAGCCCCACTTGTTGGCTGCAGTCAGTGGGAAGGGATGGCTCAGAGCAGCCGGGGCCCTCCCTGGTGCTGCCTGGCTCTGGCAGTGCTGCTTCCCAGTGGATTCTCTGCATGCTGGAGCCAGCTGGGAGGGGAACTCAGCCCAACCGGCACAGCCGGTTTCGCTGGAAGAGCGAGGGAAGGCCTACTTGTGTAGAGAGCCACTCCCAGCCTCCCTGCCGGTCTCAGGGTGCCCTGTAGGTCTTAGCCTCAGAAGAGGAAATGCAGCCTTTTCCTCCCAGTCTGGTCTCTCATTCACCATCTCCTCCCTCCATCCTGCAGGTGAAAGCCAACGACTCAGACCAGGGTGCCAATGCCGAGATCGACTACTCCTTCCACCAAGCATCAGATATGGTGCGCCGGCTGCTGCGCCTGGACCGCAACACGGGGCTCATCACAGTCCAGGGGCCCATTGACCGCGAAGACATAGGCATCCTCAAATTCTCAGTCATGGCCAAGGACAAGGGGGCTAACCCCAAGAGTGCCCGCACACAGGTAGTGGTCACCATCAAGGACATGAATGACAACGCACCCTCTATCGAGATTCGGGGCATAGGGTTGGTCACACACCAGGATGGCATGGCAAATATCTCAGAGGATGTACCAGTAGAGACAGCAGTGGCTCTGGTACAGGTATCTGATCGAGATGAGGGTGAGAATGCTGTAGTGACCTGTGTGGTGGCTGGTGACGTCCCTTTCCAGTTGCGGCAGGCTAGTGAAACAGGGAGCGACAGCAAGAAGAAATACTTCCTGCAGACTACCACACCTCTGGACTATGAGTCAGTGAAGGACTACACAATCGAGATTGTGGCAGTGGACTCGGGGAACCCGCCCCTTTCCAGCACCAACTCTCTGAAGGTACAGGTGGTAGATGTGAATGACAACGCGCCTGTCTTCAGCCAGAGCTTCACTGAGGTGGCCTTCCCCGAGAACAATGAGCCCAACGACCTAGTGATGGAGGTGAGTGCCAGCGATGCTGACAGTGGCTCCAATGCCAAGCTGGTTTACTCGCTGGTGACCGACCCATCCTCCAAGGACTCCTTCACCATCGACCCCGACTCTGGGGAGATTCGAGTGAAGGCGGTGCTGGACCGTGAGCAGCAGGAGCGCTATGAATTCTTGGTGGTGGCGGCAGACAAGGGCAGCCCCAGCCTGAAGGGTACAGCGTCTGTGGCCATCAACGTCATGGATAGGAATGACAACGACCCCAAGTTCATGCTGAGCGGCTACAACTTCTCGGTGATGGAGAACATGCCACCCCTCAGCCCCGTGGGCATGGTGACGGTGATTGATGCTGACAAAGGAGAAAATGCCCGAATCCAGCTGTCGGTAGAGCAAGACAATGGGGATTTTGTCATCCAGAATGGCACCGGCACCATTCTCTCCAGCATCTCTTTTGACCGGGAGCAGCAAAGCACATACACTTTTCGGCTCAAGGCTGTGGACGGTGGGGATCCCCCCAGGTCTGCCTACGTAGGGGTGACCATCAATGTCTTGGATGAGAACGACAATGCTCCCTTCATCACCTCACCCTCCAATGCCACCTACAAGCACATTCTGCCCCATACCAGCCCTGGCCAGCAGGTGAGCAAGGTCAAGGCAGAGGACATCGACACTGGTGTCAATGCCGAGCTAACCTACAGTATCACAGGAGGCAACCCTTTTGAGCTCTTCCAAATCTCCCCCCAAAGTGGCGACATCACATTGGAGAAGGAGATCCTGCGCAAGCACCACGGCCTGCACCGCTTGGTTGTGCGCGTCAATGACAAGGGCAAGCCATCACGGCATGGCACAGCCCTGGTTCACTTCTATGTCAATGAGACTTTGGCCAACCGCACGCTGCTGGACACGCTGGTGGGGCACAGCCTGGACACACCACTTGACATAGACATCGCTGGGGATCCCGAGTATGAGCGCAGCAAGCAGAGAAGCAACATCCTCTTTGGAGTCATTGCTGGCATTGTGGCTGTCACCTTGGTCATTGTGCTGGTCGTCCTGGTGCGCTACTGCCGACAGCGGGAGGCCAAGAGTGGCTACCAGGCAGGCAAGAAGGAGACCAAAGACCTGTATGCACCCAAGCAGACCAGCAAGAGTGGCAAGAGCAAGAACAAGGTGAAGAAGAGCAAGTCCCCGAAGCCACCCAAGCCAACAGAGGACGAGGAGGAGACAGGGCTGCAGAAATCCCTCAAGTTCAACTTGATGAATGACTCTGTCAGTGACAGCCCTCGTATTCACCTGCCCCTCAACTACCCACCGGGCAGCCCGGACCTGGGCCGGCACTACCGCTCCAACTCACCCCTGCCCTCCATTCAGCTGCAGCCCCAGTCTCCCTCTGCCTCCAAGAAGCACCAAGTGGTGCAGGACCTGCCAGCCACCAACACCTTTGTTGGCACCGGGGACAACAACTCGACTGGTTCCGAGCAGTACTCGGACTACAGCTACCGCACCAATCCCCAGAAATACACCAACAAGCAGGTAGGAGAGCTCATCCTGAGACCTGCAGCGGCCCCCCCGCTGCACCGGGGACCCATCTGGACAGAGGTGTGGGAGTGAGCCTGGACTGCGGGGCGGGGAAGGGATGAGGACAGAAGAGCATTGCAGTCCTTGTCACAGTGCCCGGGGCTGGGACCTGGGTGGTGGTGACATACAGGTTGCTGCATGCCTGTGCCTCTGCATGGGGAGCGCCAGGGGGATACTCACCCAACTGGGTATTCTCTGGGGACTGGTAGCCAGTGGTGTGATGTGAGCACAGAGCTGTGTCCAGCTCCCTATGCAGAGCATCCCAAATGGGAGCTCAGCAACTGCTGGGCTGCCCAGGCAGGTGGGGCTGGGTGGGGGATCAAAGCATTGCCTTTTTCCCAGGCTCAGGTTCTGCCTTTTCCAGGGTTTGGGCCTTCTGCCATCACTAGCACAGTGATGCTTAGTACGAGCATCAGGGCCCAGCGGCTTTACT
Source organism: Coturnix japonica (assembly GCF_054131305.1). Classification (NCBI taxonomy): domain Eukaryota; kingdom Metazoa; phylum Chordata; class Aves; order Galliformes; family Phasianidae; genus Coturnix; species Coturnix japonica. The sequence continues at coordinate 13,583,881 of NC_140680.1, read as the reverse complement.
CACATGGGGCTTCTCACTGGTGGCACGGGGCTGGGAGGTCAGAGTTGTGGGATGCGGGGTCTCTGCTGTGTGCTGCAGTTAGGTCACTGCTCTGCGTCTGGCTGGGACTTGTGCTGCACATGGGGTAGGGTACAGGCAGGACTGGGATGCTGGCTGGTGTGCTTGGAGGTCGTGGGAGGACCTCAGGGGTTCGGAGCTTGCAGAACCTTCTCTACTTGGGCTGTTTGGCCAGTTGGCTTGCACCTCGTCTCTGCTTTGGCGCCTGTCGGGTCTGTCTTTAGCTCTGTCCTTAGCTCTGTCCTTAGCTACTAGGGAGGGAGAAAGGGGATGTGTGGCTCCATCTGTTCCTGGCCCCATGGTGAGGACCACTCGCTCCATCTTGTGCCGTGCTGTACCCCTTTGCCCCATGGAGAGCCCCAAGCGGCAGGCTGGGCTCCTGCCGTAGGGCTGAGCTCTGTTGCCCTGTTGGATTTGACTTCAATAAAGTTTTCTATTTTTGACCGCTTGTGCCTTATTTTCCGTGCTGCCCCTGAAGCTGCTCTGGCTCCTGGCCATTTCCCAGACAGGCTTCCCACGTCCCTGCTGCCCAGAAACAATGTTCTCATGGGCAAGCCCCTCCGCAACCTTCCCCCTTCCCGCAGTAGCCAACCCAGATGTCCCAGGGTGCTGACTCTGCACGACTTCTCCCATCTCCAGCCTTCCAAGGAGCCTTCCTCCAGGACATGGTCCACTACTCATGCACCCCAACATCCCTGTGTCGTGCCTTCTCCTGGTTCATCCCATCCATCCCCATGTCCACATAAGACCTCCACCTCCCCAGGCCAGCAGGCGGAGGAGCAGAGCCCTGCCTTGGTAGCGTGACCCAAATCCTGCCGCAGTGCTGCAATGAGGACGCGGATGCAGATGGAGCCTGGGTGCGTCAGCAGCGCTGGGGGGGCACCCAAAGCAATGAGCTCCCACCCCACCACGAGATGAGCGTCAGCACTGTGGAGATGTCCTCCCAAGCTGGCTTGCAATGGAGCAAGGTCACCGTGCTCCTCAGAAAGGCCATGGCCCGCCCTCTCTAGCTCTCCCCCCTCATTCTCAAAGTTGTTGGTTCAACTTGGGGTGCAGGGAGGCACTGGTTTCACCTCTTCTCCAGGGGCTCTAACCGGCCCCACCAGCCCGCTGGGGAGAAGAGGTCTGGTGCTGGGAGAGATTAGATCAGCTGGGGAAACCAGTGCTTCTGGCTTCCGTGGTTTGAGCCCGGTGCCAGCTTTGGCTCTCCCAGACTCCCTGTTTATTTTGCTAATAGCGTCAGGTTTTATCTCCAACCAAGCGGGAAGCGTCTGGGCCTCCTGGGCAGGCACGGCTGTGCCCTGCGGGAGCTGCAGTGGCTGCAGAAGAGGAAAGGAGACACCAGCACCCACCTCCAGCAGCAACCCTGCAGGGATGGGCCAGCCAGGCTGGGGATGTGGCTTCTCCTCACAGCCCTTTGGGAACCATCCGAAAGCACTTTCCCTTCCCTTCTTGCCCTCAGCAGCTCTTTGATGAACCCGCAGCCAGAACACAACTACATTCAGGTGCTGAAGTTTATTCCTTCTGCCTCCCTCCCAGCCCCCATCCGCTGGGGCATTTCTTCTACTTCTTTTTCCCCCTTCTTTCTCCTCTCCTGGCTGCACAAACCCAAAGCTGCCCTGGTCACTATGGACCCCCACTGCCCACAAAGCCAGCTGGAGTGATGTTGGCTTGGGCACGCTGCTGTGAGCTCAGCAGAGGCACCTGCACCTGCCTGCAGGCAAGGCAGCACGGTGTAGCATTAATTACTCTCTGCAGGTGGGGGGGGAATAAGAGGAATATTGTAACTGCAATGGATTGAAATGAAATTGTCTTGTGGTAGAATTTAGTTGCGAGTCTCCATAAATTGCAGGTTTAGGTGTTGGCAGATGTCTGGGAAAGTCTCCTGCTGTCCCGGGTCAGTGGGTTTTCTCAAGGTTGCTCACGTGGAATGAGCTGATAAATGGATCCAGTGCTGAGCTGCAGATGGAGCAGAGGGTTCAGGGGGGACCTGCCCTGTTTTTCCCCTGCTCTGGATAGAAGCTGTGCTGGGAGCAGTTCCCAAAATGCAAATCAGCTCCTGATCTCCAGCTCTTTTGGGACTGCTGCAGATTCAGTGTGTCGGGTTGCAGTGCAGGGCCCTGAGTGCCCAGGTGGAGTGCCATGGAAGGCAAGAAGCAGGATGCTCCCAGTCTGCACCCCATAGTTGAGGCTGCATAGAGATGGTGTGAGCTATGTCTCCTGCAGGAGGAGGGGGTTGGTATTTTGTTGTTCTAGGAGAGTTGGCAAGGGGTCAGATACTACAGTGTCCAGGGAGGAGGTGGCACAGGGGTGGGCACCATATAGGAGGAGGAGGTGGCATGTGGATGGTGGGGTGTTGGATGTGGATGGGTGGGTACTGTGTTGTCCCAGGAGGAAGTGGCACAGGGCTGTATATAGATTGCACTGCATGGTGAGTTGACAGCAAGGTGTACATGGTGTGGTGACCCCTGTGATCGAGGTGTCTGCCTGGTGGCTCTGGTTCTTCCCGTCCCCATCCTCCTGAGGAGAGCATCAAATCTCTCCCGCTTGGCAGCCTCTGTTCCCCATTGGGCTTAGGGACATCATCCTTTGCTCTCTTGGTAGCTTGCACAGAATTACTCTAATCTCTTCCTTCACACTTGTGCCCTATGCTCTCCCCACAGCATGCTGGCCTTGCAGCCCTGAGCCACCCACTCCAGCCCACTTTGCTGAGCCAGCCACTGGCCCACTCCCCCCTTTTCCCTTTGCCTCTCACCTCCAGGCTTCCACTACAACATCTGCCCCCCTCCATCCCTCTCTTCTGATTGCTCCCTTCCTCCTGCCCTCCTCAGGCAGTTTCCTCCTCACCTCCCATATCTTTCTCCTCCCAAATCCTGAAGGATGCTGAGTCCATGTCCCTGCAGCTCAGCAGCTCCTGCAAGTCCCAGTGCAATGAAAGCGCTGGCTCTGGCCAAGGCACACTGATTGATATTCCCGGCACTGCTCTGCCTGCTCAGCCGGGCTGTCAGCTGCAGTGCTGCTCCTGGAGCAGCCTGGAGTGGAGCTCAGCCCTGCAGCCTGCTACATCAGGCACCCTGATCCTGGGAGGAGGGGGGAGCACAGCCATTTCTGCAATGCCAGCACGTGTTCCCAGCATTTTCTCATCTCTCGGCATATGGGGAGAGGGAAGGATGCTGTGGATGAGATGCGAGATGATGCCTGGGGTGCATCTTTGGGGTGGGATGTAGCAGGGGGAGGACGGAGGGTGCGGTAAGGACTCAGTCAGGGTGCTGTGGGAGGTAATGAGAGGATGCATGATATAGGGCAGGAAGGGTGGGGTGTTGTGGGGCAGATGTGCAGACCAAAGCTCTGTCCCTGGGAGCTGTGATGGGAAAAGCAGTGCGGGATGGCATGCAATGGGGTGACCTCTGTGTGCTTGTGGTCCCAGAGCTGGTGTCTGCCCAGAGGCACTTTGGGGTCATGAACATTGAGAGGCTGAGCTGATACCTTGCAGGGTGCTCTGTGGGGCCAAATCCCGCTCATATCTTGTTTTGAAAGATGCCTCTCAACCTGAGCCCTAAGCCAAGCCCAAAGCACCTTCACCCCTCCCCACCCTCCTCAATGTGCATTCCAATCATACTACAAAACCTGGGCACAGTTCAGCCCCATGGGAGAGCTGTGTTCCTTCCCACTGTCCCACAAGCCAGTCAGTCCTGGCTTCACTTGCACAACCCACACTGTGCTTATGGGAGAAACCGAGATGGTCAGTGGAGATTGCTCCAGAGGGCTCTTCCCACAGCCCTCACCTCCTTAGGAGCACACAGCACTCAGCTGGGATGTGTTAACTTAGGATGATAGTATCATAGAATCATTAAGGTTGGAAAAACACAAGATCATCATGTCCAACCATCAACCCATTTGCCATGCCTACTAAACCACATCCCTCAGTGTCACATCTACCCTCCTCATGAACACCTCCATGGATAATGACTCCACCACCACCCTGGGCAGCCTGTGCCAACACCTCACCACTATTACAGAGGGCTGAGCTCAATTAGGTCTTTGCCTTCTGCTTCCCTTGCAACGGGCCCCAGATCCCTTTCCTAGTGGGGTGCCACCCACCTCCAGCACTTTGTCACCTCCTTGTCACTTCTGGCTCTGTTTCAGTTGTTGCACACACCGCTGGTTCCCCAGGTGGGAGCTGTGCATTGCCTCAGCCCTTTAGCTCCTGCCAGGAAGGAGTGGGTGGGAGGAGAGCAGGTTTGTGGCAGTGACCTGCCGAGAGGGCAGGACCCACATCCTGAATTAGCACGTCATCTACACCCATTTAGGCATTCACTTGAGGATCCTGCCCAAAGATTATCAGAGATGCCCCCACCCCATTAACAAAACATCCTCCTGAGCACCTCCTGGCTTGCGAAATGCCTGAGCTTCTATCAAAACAAGCCCAGAACTGGGCAGGATTCATCAAAGCTGCCTCCAGAGCCATCATTCTGGGAAGGCAGCAAACCACCACCTCTCCCCTGGGATTGACCCTGCTTCATAGCAAAGAATCCGGAGCAGAGTGCCCTGATTCAGCTCCTATGAGAGATCTCCAAAGGCCCAGGCAACCTGGAAGCCTGCAGCTATTTGGCTCCCTCATGGCTCTCTGTTCGCATGCTCCAAACTCCCCCATGCTCCTGAGCATCTGCAAAGCTGCTGCTAGGAAGGATCTGACAGATATCAGTCCCTGCTGCGGGGGTTTGTCTTGTCTGAACTCAGGGCTGCAATCCTGCTTTAAATATCTTGCTAATGTGATGTCTGATGTTCCTTTACACTAATCTGTTAATCTTTCTGCTTCTTCATCAAATGAGCTCAAGCCCAATAGAAGGGAAATCGGTATTCCAGATGAAAAAAAGCCCTTCTTTATTATTCAGGCTGAGTGAGACCTTTCGGGGTGTTGTGACATTGATTTGAGCTGCCTGGAGGGGCCGGAGCTGCTCTTCCTCAGGATTTCAAGAAGATCACAGTTTATTAGGGACCATCAGGTCTCCTTTTCTTCCCATAGAACAGAGCTCAGGAACCGTCTCTGATATCCAGACTTCTTTCTTGTGCCACTGTCTGTAAGGTCTGGCGCGGCTCACACAGGAACTGAGCACTGGAGGAGAGATTAAATTCAGAAGAACAGATCTGCAGTTCCATTAGGAATTCCCACTCATCTGGGAATACTGTTCCACAAGCAGGGTCTGAACAGGCAGGTGAAGCAGAAATTGGTCATAGAGATACAAAATCATTAAGCCATTAAGGCTGGAAATGACCAACAAGATCAAGTCCAAACATTGACTCATCCCTATCATGCCCACTGAACTATGCCCCCCATTGCCACATCTCCCCTTTTCTTGTCCCTCTGAGGTGTTCTTCACAACCAGACCTCTTTAGGGTTGTGGTGTCACAAGGGAACAAAGAGGGGCAGGTACTCGGGACTTTCTTAGCACACGAGTGCTCCCCTTCACCTCCAACCCACGCTGTTGGGTGCAGCCTCTGTTCTGCCCCAGATCCCAGGGTCACAGTGCTCCTCCACCACCTACATGGCTTCCTGCTCTAGCAGAGGATACCAAACACACACGTGCTTCAACCTGATAATACTACCTGTCTTATCTCCTTGATTTCTCCAAATGAAGGTGATTTCTCTCACCCAACATCAGTGCAGGCTGGTTGCAGAGCACTGGTGGGAGGGATCTGTGGATGTCCAGAGCATGCTGACCTATGGAATAGGCACAAATACTCCATTGACCAGGCAAGATTCTGTCCCTTGCCTATGGAAAGAGTTGGTTAGAAGGTGGGATCACCATCAAGCTAAAAATTCATACTTAAAAACAAATCAGAAAGAAATGACAGTCTTTGTTTTGTTTTGGTTCAAGTCAGTGGGCAGACAAATAGGTGGGTAGGGAGGTTGGTATGTAGGTAGGTAGGCAGGTTGGTATGTGGGTAGGTAGGCAGGTTGGTATGTAGGTAGGTAAGGAGGTGGATAGATGGACAGATAGATAGATAGATTTCCTAATAATTTTGTAAAGGCACCATTCTGACCGACCTCTATTCTAATTTTGTTTCATAACCACTCCTTGGCTTGAATTCTGAAGTGAAAATTACCTTTGCAAGAGCATCACTTTCTCATTTTTCCGTGTCAGCAAAGATATCCCCCCTGCCCCAACTCTGAAACAAGATGTTCACTTGAAAGAAGATCTGATTTCAGCAACCTGACATTTTCCTCTTGCAGTCTTCTGTTGGAGCCTCCCTTTGTTAGCTCTCTCCAAGGGACCTGAGCCTCCTGCTTGGGACCCCCTGCTCCCCCCAGAGCCCTCCGTGTGATCCGTCAGCTCCACTGGGTGCAACGGGGAGCCAGATTAGCTCATTATTTTCACAGCATTATTTTCCTACTTGGCAGCTGTCAGCTTCCTTGAGGGCCTTATTCAAGTGTTTCTCTCCCAGTCCTGGAACCTTTTTCAGTCTGGGATTTTCAGATGGTTTTAATGTGATGATGTGACCTCCTTCTGTGTCCCGAGCAATTTCTGCTCGATACCAACCAGCGTCAAAATGGCTCTATTATCAGCTTGAAGGTGATAGACATTTCAGGACACCACGGTCAGTCCAATTCAGACATTATTCCATAAAGATTATGACCCCTTTAGATTTTATGATTCACCCTTCAGATGATCTATTTCCATATTTTCCTTTCCAGCCTTCTTTTCAACCAAAGAAAAGCCAAATTGCACATCCTTGATGGGCTCGGAGCTCTGATAGGCTGTGAGGTTAGGCAATCTCTGTCCCGAGGCTGTCTAAATGGGTTTCTAATTGCGTTAGATCTTGCTATGAGTTAGATAAATTCGATCTGAGCAGGCAGGTTGGCACCGGGCTTTGGCGGCTTCTTTGAGCAGCATGCAAATTTCGGGAGGCTCCAGGGCACCTATGTGGAGACAGTCCACATTTTATCCAGACTTATTCATTAAATAGAGCCTCGGGATCCGATGTCCATTTCAGGATGGCTGTTCTGCTATCATTATTTCAGCAGGACTTGTAACACCTCTCCTCTGACTGCAAGGTCAGCACTTGCTAATTGCTGGAGATGGAGCTGTGTGAGCAGTCACGAAGAGGGGCGAGCGGGTGCTTTCTAAATCACGCTTGGTTCTAGGAGGTGTGATCCACATGGATCCCTCTGTGTCTTTCCTATTGTTGTGTGTTCATTCTGTGGCCTCATTTGTCTGTAGCAAAGGAGCTGCAGGGATGTCACGAGCAAACCTCACGACCCTTGCCAAAGGGATGTTGTGGAAGCAAAGTGGGATATAGGGATGGACTCAAGGATTTGGGACAGAGCAGAGCCATCAGACAGGACCTCATGGACATCAGGTGGACATTGCTAAGCAGAGGAGGTGACCCCAGCAAAATAAATGAGAGGAGGTCAGACTGGTAGATGAGAAGAGAGCAGAAGTGATGCCTGCTCCACACCCAGCCCAGACCCCAGCAGAATCACACGCTGCTGCTGTAAGGCAGCTGGCTGCAATGGCCACGAGCTGAGCTTGGGCCCTGTTCTCTCAGGCCACAGCCTTGCTCTGCACTTGGCAGTTCTCCTTTTGCTTTCCTAGAGGCTCCATTTAGTTTCCAAGGGAGTAATATTTCACTCATCATCCTTCTCCAGAGCCTGCGTCACATTACGTGGAGCTTCCAAACATGACCCTGAAAGATTAAACAATCCCCACATGCGGCAAAACCTCTGTACACAAAAACTTGGAGCTGCGTCGTTTTGGGCACCGTCTTCATTTTAATTGTAAGCGAAGGGATGCCGCGCAGCTCCAGGAGCATCGTGAATTCGACTGAAGTTGGCCAAGTCCTGTGCCACAATGGCTCCCTTGTCACTTATTTTGATATTCTGGGCACCGTGGTGTGACATGGCTGTCTCCCCACAGCTCTGTGAGTTGCTGCATTGTGGCGGTGGCTGGGGAAGCGAGCTCCGTTGGCAGAGGGCTCGGAGGCTGCAGGCGTGCGGGGGGCAAGGAAGGGGTTAACAGTTCTGACGTTTCCACTGCTCTGGCATTAATCCCACAGGAAAAGGGTGCCTGGGGCGGATTCTAAGGTTCCTTTTGTGCAAAGTGTGATTTCTGAATTTCTGGCCCTGTGGTCCCTGCTGCAGTGTGAAGGTGCAAAGGTTGCACTTTAAGGAGGAGCCAGTGCAGCACCCCCATCTCTGCTCCCACGTAGCCCCACTCCTGGTTTCGATGAGTGCTTTGGGAAGCAGAATGAGCCTGGTGCATGCCCTGCTGTGAGCTGGGGATATTTACCCAATCTGGGAAGGAGCAAAGGGTGACCTTGGACTTTCCAGCAGCCATGGGGTACTGGAGGGGTGGGGGCAGTGGTGGGGAGCAGCAGGATGGGGGAGTCCCTGGGGGGGATGAACAGCGAGTGATCATGGTTGCAGCATGTAGAGTGAAGAGAGCAGTGAGAAACAGGAAAGTGATAAATGGGGGGGAGAGGGGAAGTATAATAATTAGTAGAAATAAGTAGTTTCCGAGTGCTGAAAATTCACAAGGAAAGGCAAAATACAAAGAAACAAACCAAAAAACCCCCCAAAACATGGGGGGAATATCAATTTTGACAAGCAGGACACATTGAGGAACACTTAAAAAAAAGCGCTAGGAGGAGGCAGTGCCAGCAATCGTCATTTGCAAATTGCTAATTATGTAGAAAAATGCAAAAGTACTCAGTAAGCAGCATTGGCAATTTGGGCTGAGAGCAAGGCAGGATGTGGCACCTGCCAATGAGCTGGTAGGTGACAAAGGTGTTCAAAATGAGGTGCCCTTGCAACAACACTATTTGGAATAGCGCAATTTGGAATGACACTAATTGGAATGATGCCCTGAGCCGGTGCAGCAGTGAGGGGCATGTAGTGGGCTGGGAGCCCACTGAGGGGACCACAAGTGATGGCAGCCAATCTGGTGGCAGGAGGTGGCCAGGCAGTGTCACCACCATGAGTCTGTCCTGGCCACCGCCAGGACCTATGGAGTCTATTTGACAATGTGTGGCTGATGGAGCCTTGGTGAAGATGCCAGGCTAATAATGCCTTCTGTTGTTATCATTATTACTTCGAATTAACACTCTTCATTGTACGCGGGGCACTGTTGGCTAGGGGACGATCTGGTTTAGTAGCAGAGTAGAGAAGAAAGGCTGAAAAGCCCTGGTGGAAGGGGGTCTTCTGGAGGAGCTTTTGGCAGCATGTCCACACCCGCTGCCATTCAGCACCGCAATCAGCGAGCTGGAAGTAAATACAAAATCACTGCTGATAAAATGTGCATCTGACACAGAGCTCGGCGGTGTGGGAGATCGTGATGAGGACAGAGCAGTCATGCAGAGCAATCCAGATTGCTTGGTAAAGCAGGCCCGCGGAAACAAAGCGCATCTTAACTCAAAGCAGTGTGGTGAGAAGCAGGGGATGCCCATGTGTGTCATGCAGAGCATCGCAGTGCAGGAGGAGCTCAGCTGGGCACTCACACTGCTCTGACTCATGAGTGCGTGCAACCCTGGGGTGAAGGAGCTGGGAGGTGGGAGCAGGAGTGGAGCATTGAGATGTATTCATCCTTAAAGGGATAGAAAGGAAAAAATGGGGTGAGCAAAGAGGAGGCTCGTGAAATGGAATGGCTGGCTCACAACCCAGCCTGTGGCTGGAGCCTGAGGAAGCCAGCTTGTATAACAGCAGGAGAAGGTTGAGGGGTGCCTTGGTCGCACCGCACAAGCAGCTTCTTGTATGGGGAACACTGCTGCTGAAAGGCCCATTGACCTCGCAGAGAGAGGTCAGACAAAACCCAATTTCTGCAAGCCAGGGCCAGACAAACGGAGCCAGTGTCTTGCTGTGCTGAGTCCAGAACAGGGCTGTGCGGGTGGGGAGCCTCAGCCAGACACAAGCTGCTATTATCTCATCCCAGAGTGGTGGGGACTGTGTGGGGCTGAGGGTCCCTGAGCCCACAGCGCTGAATGCAGGAGGGAGCAGAGCTGGGAGGGATGGATTTGCCCCCTCTATCAGAAGGAGTGTGGCAGCTGACAGAGGTGTTCTATAGGCAAAATTGCTGTCAGGGAGAAGATGTTTGGGGAGGTAGGATAGCTGCCACAGGCTGGGTTCAGAGCTGGAGCTCAGCTCTGTGTAGCTCAGAGTTGCTGCTCATGCATGGCACGTTCTGCTTGAGGAATCTCTTGTGTTTTGCCAAACCTACCTAGGTATTTCTACTGCTCTGGGAACCTCCATCTTCCTCACTGTAAGTGGAGGCAATTCTATGCTGCTAATGGAGGGAAGAAGCAGCCCACTGCTCTCTCTTAGAAGAAAGCATTTGCAGAAGGGATGGTTCAGTCTGGAAGAGAGGAGGCTCAGGGGAGATATTATCACTCCCTGCAGCTCCCTGAAAGGATGTTGTGGCAAGGTGGGGATTTGCCTCTTCTACCAGGTGACAGCGATAGCATGAGAGGTGATGTACTTAAGGCGTGCCCAGGGAGGTTCAGGTTGGATATTAGGAATAATTTATTCTCAGAAAGAGTGGTGATGCACAGGTCTTTTCCAACCTTGGTGACTATGATTCTATGAATGCGATGTTCCAGACCGGACATGGCATTTCTATGATCCTTCTGAAGCCCAACTGGCACCGGGCACAGTGTGACTTCAAGACGAATATCCTGCTTATGCATCCCAATATAGATACGTTTTTGTGAGACTTTGACACAGCTGATAGATAGTCAACCCATGATCTGCCGCAGCCCCCAATCTCTCAGCCAGCCTGCTGCTTTCCTGGTGATTATTTTTCCCAAGTGTGCAAATGTGACAGATATATTCCGCATCTGTCATCTGAGCCGCTAATGAAAATACAGGCTAGCAATGGACGCGGGACACAACCCGGAGAATTTCATTTGATACATTGTCCCGCCTGTAAGACTTGTCTTCAGTAATTACTTTCTGAATACGACTTTCTAAAGGCTTTGCATCCACCCCGCAGCGAGATGCGCCATATTACCAAAGGGGAGAAGTACTACGCTGCACCTACAGCATTTCCCTGCATTCCTTATGAGAATATCATCTAAAATAGTGTCAGAAAAGTTCCGAAAGCCAAGCTGTAACGTTTACTGCTCCTCCTCCATCCACAAGGCCTGATGTCTTTTCAAAGGAAGAAGTTCAATGCCTTGACATGTTTGTTTGTGACAAACCTACCGTGGCTGTTACTCATTTCCTTGTTATCTTGTAGGTACTTACAAAGAGTTCTTTTATCTGGTTCGGTATTTTTCCAGGAACTGAAATTAAGCTAACTGTTTTATAATTCTCCAGATCTTCTTTTTTCTCATCTTTAAAGACAGGCGCTATTTTAGCTCTCTTCCACTTTTCTGGAGCTTCCCCTGTACAAATTCTTAAGGAAAAAAAGAATGCAAGAGGGAAGAAAAAAAACAACCAAAAAAAGAAGCCCTAACAGCTCTGAAGTTCCTTAAATCAGGTCTCTAAGCACCTGGGGTGAATTTAATCAGGTCCAACCAACCTAAAAGCAGCAAGCTCATTTAAATGCTCCCTGTGTGTTCCTTCCCCTGGTTAGGCTTGATTCCTTCCCTGTCCTCCTTGGTGCTGGCTGTGTTGGATGCCTGATTGCCACTCCATCTCAGTAAATACTGCAGTGAAAGTGGAATTTAGCCTGAATTCCGCTGTCTTTTGGTCTGTTCGCTCCTTTGCCTCCCCATTGTTTCCCAGTCCCATTGAGCAGCTCCCTGTGATGTTGATTTTGTGTGTCATTCTCTCGTGGTGTTTGTGTGCTCATCACCCTGGTTTTGCCTTGTGAACTTGCCTTACCCCTTCCACTCCTCAGTAATCATGACAAAGAGGGATTTTCTGGAAGGATTTGGAGGAGGCTGATGATGCAGCTTAATGACTCTTTGCAGCAGCTCCTCCATAACATGAGGGAGAGCAAGCGTGAAGTAGGGCTTGGCAGTGTTTAACAAGCGCACAGAAGGAGCGATCGTGACCCGTGATGGAGCATCTCTTACAATGAGAGATGACGAGTCTGAGGCTGTAAGGTGAGAATGATGTCACCCGAGGCTTTGTGCTGAGCCTTGATCACATTAGAAAGGCTCTAGATGGAGATGGGTCTCCAAGAGCTTACCAAGGGTGTGTGCAAAGTGGAGGATAAGGAGACAGTATGAAGGCTGGGGTGGAGGCCAGCCCACAGTTCAGAGCATGGTGCTGATGGGGACCTTTCAGAGCCTGTAGGCTGAGAGCTGTGGCACGGAGGGACATGGTTTGGTAGTATGGTGGAGATGGGTTAATGGCTGGACTAGATGATCTTAGTGTTCTTTTCCAATCTTAATGATTTTGTGATTCTATGATATACACACTGTGCGTCCTCCTTGGTGGCAAAGGAGGCAGAGGCCAGAGGAGATGCTGGGTATGGGGAACACAGGATCCCTTGAGCAGTGTTCCCTGTTGACCCTCTGCCTCCATCCTAGGGTCAATTCTGATGACCCCCATTTTGTGTCAACCACCCAGCAAATGAAAACCTTCTCTCTTCTTCTCTCTTCCTGCAGTTACCTCATCGCCGAGTGACGTTCTCTGCAGCCAGCCAGGCCCAGGACCTGCAGGATCCCTCCCAGCACAGCTACTATGACAGCGGGCTGGAGGAGTCGGAGACCCCCAGCAGCAAATCATCATCGGGCCCCCGCATTGGGCCACTGGCCCTGCCCGAGGACCACTATGAGCGTACCACACCTGACGGCAGCATCGGGGAGATGGAGCACCCTGAGAATGGTAGGTGTTGGTGGCATCCATGTCTTCACCCACCCCGGGGATCCTACACCTGGGGCTCTTTGCCCTCTGTGCCTCAGGGACTTAGTCAGATGGGATCCCACATGCAGCTTGGTAGGGCTGGGAGGCTCAAAGCAAAGGAGCAGCAAAGGCATGGTGGGGTGGGGAGAAGTGAGAAAGGGTAGGGAGGTCTGAGGGGATATTAGGAGGTGGAGGGACCAGGAGGCAGCTCTGACAGCATGACAGTGGGGGCAAAAGGCTGCTCTGAGGATGCAGCATGGATATAAGCACACAGAGGGGCTGTCCACAGTGAGGTTGTGGGCAGAAGGTCCTGTGTTGCCTACCCTGAGGCAGAGGGCAGGGGTGTTGGGTTGTGCTCAGCTCCGTGCTGTGCTCTTGGAGATGTGAAGCTTCCCTGGGGAGCAGAGAAGAGGTTTAGTGGCACAGGGAATATGTGGGGTATAGGACCCAGGAGCAGGATGATGGTAACCCTGAGGACTCCAGCAGGGCCCTTCAGGTCACCTCTCACTTGGGTCCATCCCACAAAGACCCAACAGAGGCATCTGCCATCCCACCACAGCAAAGCTGGCTTTCCCCTGCCCTGGCACAAGCTCACCCCCAGTTGTGGTCCCCATGCTGCCTCCGTGCTGCCTGCTGACTGCCCCAAAGCAGCCCCCTGCCCCAAGCTAGCTTCTCTGGCCGGCTTCAGTTGCTTCCTCAGCCTTGGCTCTGGCTGCGCTCATAACACCAATTTTCCTCTACCTGCTGCCTTTTGTGCTCTTGTACTTAGGGGGAGCTTGCTGGGGAGCTGGTAAGCTCAGAGGAATCTCTTGGGGAGTAGAAAGAAATAGTGCTAAGAGTCCTCCTGAAATCTCCTGCTTCTTGGAGCATCCTTGACTTTGGGACAGAGTTGAGAGTGTTCAGTCTTGGAGCTGGAAGCATTCTGGGTTCCCCTCTTACAACACAGAGGGGGCCCAGGGTAATTTGGGGGCCTGAAGGTCTAGCAGTACATCTTCCCTTTCTTCCCAGGTTAGTTCTCGGGATAATGCTGTGTATGGCAAAGCAAGGCAAGTTGGTGCTGGGTCTGGATGGGTCCCCAAATCCATTGGATGCTCTGGCAATACGAGGCACCCTCCTGCCTGAGGGTGTTGTGCAATTAGCTTTCTTCCCAAAAGCACAAGCCAGACAACTGGGAAGAGCAGTGTGGAGAGGTTTCTGATGCAGAATGACAGCAGTGGACTTGTCAAGAGCTCTCGGGTACCAGCCAGGTGCATGCAGGAAGCATGAAGGGCTTGTGTGAAGGGAGCTGCACGTGGCTGTGCTGCTGGGTACAGCAGAGTGGTGGTGCTGGGGCTGAGCGAGAGGATCTAGAGCTCATGAATGTGACACATGACTCAGAGAAAGTGAAGGAGGAGCAAGGTGAGAGAGGAGAACCTGAAAGTTCTGCAGTAGGAGATGGAGGACATTCTGCAGTCCTTGGGATGTTCATTGTCTTCCTGCCAGGATATTATGGGATGAACAGACCCAAACAAGTGGTTTTGGAGCCAAGGGTTGGACTCAGCGATCCCCGTGGGTCCCCTCCAACTGGGGAAATTCTGTGGCTCCGTGGTTCTAAGACCAGGGGACACTGCTCAGAGTAGGGGCTGCTGTGGGACCAAAGCAGCCAGGCACCTTTGGAGTCCCTGACCATGACCCACTCCACAAATTTAGCACTCCCGTTCCACAGGAGCTGTGGGTGCTCACAGCACAGAACAGAAGGACAGAACCCAGCAGTTCTTTGGGTGCTCATTGCCCCCAGCCCAGATCCCCTCCCATGGCAGCTGCTGGGTGTCCTGCTGCCTCCAGCACCCGCCCTGACCTACATAAAGCCCAGTGAGAGCCGAGGCCGTGGCGGGGCACGGCTCTGGGGGATCCACTGGCATTAACTCCATCACCCCGGTGCTCTGAAGATTATCTGGCAATGGCAGTTCAGTGAACTTGTGGGGCTGGGGTGAGGGCTGTGATGCCTTAAGCAGGCAACAAGGAGACCCAGGCGCCAGGACATGTTGTTTTGGGATCAAAACATGCTGCTTGTGTTGGGTCAGTCCATTGGGGCCATCTTTCCCACTGCATTCTGGACCTCCCAGTGCAATGGGATGTGCTCTGTTTGTGCAGGAGAGGGTCAGGCCCTCCTGCTAGAGAGCTGTGGGACCACTGTGACCCTATGGGGACATCTCAGCATGCCTCTACAGCCACTCAGAGTGCTCTAAGAGACCCCGCTCATTTCTTGTGGAGCTGGGAAGACGGAGCCATTCTTGACCTTATATTAAACTGAAGAGACTAATTGGATCCCACACACCCTATCTTGCGGCACGAGCGCAAGATTGACACGACTGTGCATTTTCTAGGCTTTCATCTAGTTATAAATATCCAACATAACAGGGCTTCCATTGCTTTCTCCAGGAGATTATCCCTGCAGCCGAACCAATCTGATAAGCAAGTATGCAAGGCTATTTATAGCTCTTCAACTGGAAGACAGATCCATGCCTTTTCTTTGTAGATGGTTCTTCACTTGATTAACACACATATCAGTGTCCTCCTTTTTTGGACACCTTTTACTGTGCAGACTGCAGTAAAATGCTGTATTGCAGGGGCTGAGCCAGGTCCTTTTCAGGAGGAATTACGATCTTACTGATGAAGACTTCTCCAATATCTTGGCACTGATGCGCCAGCTCCGCAGTCATCACAGGCATTTGTCATCCCTGGTATTTCACCTAGATGCCCACTGCTTCCTCCCCAGCATTTTGCCATGCTGCTATCTGCTCCTATGAGGTTTCTGAGTTTAATCTCCTACTTGGCCACCAGTTGCTTTCGCTGGAGACATCTGTTCCCACCATCTAATTAAGCGAGGCTTTGCTGAGGAGTGGTCCTGCTCTGCAAAGGGTCTTCCCCATTACAGTGTATGCAGAGGTTGGGTGATGCAAGTGCTGGTATCTCTTTCTCCTCTGGTGAAATTTTAGTGGGATCGCTGTTCCAAGCCATGCAATTTGGAGAATGTTACATAAAGGCTTTGAGAAAATTAGGAGTTGCTATGTGAAGGCTGTTTCATTCTGCTCCTGTGTGGTATGGAGGTACTCAAGATGGCAGTACAGTGGTTAAAGTATTCCTGAGCTGCATTCTTTTGCCCAGAGAACAGGGGCAAATGTTTAATTTGTTTCATCCCTATTATTTAAAGTGGGGACCCCATGCCACTCTTAATGCATGCCATTACAACCCCGCACTGAATATGTAATTAACAACCATCCCATGAGCTTTTGCAATGCACTTAGTGCAGCAGTATCTGTACTTCACAGATGTTAATGAGCCCATCTTACAGCTCCCCTTCCAGGGAGGCAACACCACCATGGGTGAGAAATGAAATGGGAAAAGATAATCTGAGTTTTCTGAGCTGCTTGCTGGCTCTGGGTGGATGAACAGGCGTTGCTCAGGCGCTCAGTGCTTAGAGGGCAAGCGCTGCTGCAGGATCCTGGTGCCACTGAGTAGCAGCTCAGCTGCGGGCAGAGGGCAAAGCACTGGATGCCTCTGGGCAGCTGCTGACGCATGAGGCGAGAGCAGTGCATCATTGAGAGGCTGTGACAGGGCTGGATGCAATAACCTCGCTCTTGGTTCATAGCTATGGGCTTTTCATAGAATCACAGAATCACCAAGGTTGGAAAAGACCTAAAAGATCATCCAGTCCAACTGTTCACCTATTACCAATAGCTCCCAACAAAACCAACCTTTTTTTCTCAAGGTCTCCAGCCTCTTTCGTACTCATAAGCACAGCTGTTGAGTGAGTGAGATGAGGTAGGGTTCCATGGGTTTGGCTGCTGGACTTAATGAAGAAAGCTCCCTCAGTCCCGATTTCCCTCTGTTTTGAGGAAGACTGGCAAATTGATACGTTGTGAAGCCAGGAGGAGCAGCTCATCTGATCCTCTTATGATATGGGTCATAGAATTCCACCCTGTGCATTGTGTGTCTGGCTGGGTCTAAGCAGCAGCTCTCTGGCAGCGGATCCAGCTGTGGTAGCTGGTGAAGACCAGTGTGCTTCATCCTCACTGGGACAGCCCAGACATTGATCCTCTCTGACCCAATCTAACAAACCTTTATTTGAATTCCACTTGAGCATCCCTAGCTTCCATTTCTTCCCATTGAACTCGACAGTACCAGGAGATGCTCCACATCATACATGCTTGTAGATCACATGAGAGCAAGTCAGTGCTTAAAGATCTCTTTGATAGAGTCAAAAACCAAGTGAAGTCTCTTCCCATGAGCAGAGCTGAGGCAAGACATTTTGGCAGCCACCTTCCCTCCCAACCTTCCTTGGGCTCCTCCCAGCTGCTGCCATCTGCTCCCAGTGCCACCACAGACCCGCAGCCCTGCTCCTGGGCAGCAGCAACATCTGGCAGGGCTTGGCTGTGCGCACTGCGTTTTGGCAACCCTTCCAAGGGCTGCCTGGGAGACTTCTCTTCCTGCTTCCCTTTGCCGCACTTCTGAATGTAGCTCATGTCCTCCTTTCCTATCATTTTTGTCTCTGCATGCCCTCCCATTTGCCAACAACCTTCTATCAGTGTGGATGTGTCCAGATGATAGCCCACGGCTCACCAGCAGCATCCGCAGCTCCACCAAGCACCGATATGACACGGCTGCTAGCACTTAGAATATAGCCTTGCACCAGTCATGTGTGCCCTTTGTTTGCAAACCGAGCTGCCTGTGGCCAGTGCTGGGCTGGGAGCAGCATCTGCCCTGAGTGGAGATGGGCAGCCCAGGGGAGCCCTCCTATCATCACTGTGCTCCTAGTGATAAGATGACTTTGCAGCACCGGGCAGCTTCTATCTCCCATCTCCTACTTCATTTCAGCTTGGTCATGAGCTTCTTTCTAAGCTTCTCGCTATTATTGTTCTGCTCCTCCCCGCCAGCAGCTGGGACGAGAAAATGATTTTGTCTCCTCCAACACAGATCTGCCAGAATGAAGTCTCTAGATCTAAAACCCTATTCTTCTTTCTTGCATTATCTTTAAATGTCCCTTTTGTCTCGCGGAAACTGTTCCAGGCACATGTTCAGTCTGCGGATTTTTTGCCTTTTTTTTCTCCCCTCAAACACACCCTGCAGCATTTTTGCTTTGTTGCAGAGGAATGCTTTGCCCAGACTCCCCTCCTTGCTGTGGGATTCTGGCTGGTGCTGTGCTGCTCCCAGTCCAGCACCAGTAAGCCTGGCCAGGATGCCAATACAGATCTCTTAAAGAGAAATCTCACCTTGTTGGAGGAAGATGGGGTGGACAATAAGGAAACATGGTTCTTTGGCTGGCACTACATGTCAGCATCCCCTCTGATAGCCTGAGGTCACCTATATTGACTTGGGTCTCCCTAGTGTTTGGACTCAGCACCAAGAGAAGGCAGTGAGATTTGGTTGGTGGGATTTTGTTTTATTAAACCGTAGCTTTCTCCTTTACAACTCTTCAGGGCTGGAATTATTTATTGTAGATGTTTCATCATCACTAGTGGATTTCAGACCCTGTTCTCATTCAGGGTAGGCATGATGACGATCTCTCTATGATCATAGAATCTCAGAACTGTTTGAGTTGGAAGGGTTCTTTACAGCTCATCCAACTCCTGCAATGAACAGGGACATCTACAGCTCCATTAGATGCTCAGAGCCTCATCCAGTCTGACCTTGACTGTCTCTAAAGATGGGACACCCACTGCATCTATGGACAGCCAGTTCCAGTGCATCACCATCTTCCACATCTCATCTACTTCTACAGATTACTTCTGGGTTTCTCAGCGCTCCTCAAGCCCACAGACATCTGCACATCTTTATAAGAAATCCTGAGCTTCTCTGCTTTCTTCACACAAAGTCTGTCCATCCCATAAGACAGGTTCTGATTTTCCTAATAGCTACTGAAGGGCAACGTGAGAAAAGATTCTTATCAGGAGAAACAGCATCTGAGAGACTGCAAATGGCCGCGGATTACACCATCTTGGTTTCAACATGCCACCTCTGTCTGAGACGTCATTTCAAACTTGTTCTCACCCTTATTTCCTCCTTTCCCTGTTTTCCAGCACTTGTGCCTGGGTAAAATGTCTCTTACAGAAGTCACTGAGGTCAGGGTGGTTGTGGCATGCCACGTCAGCCATGTCACCTTCCTTAATTGTACCGAGGTGAACAGGGTACAGCTGTTTTTCTGCCTCAGACTCAGTAACAAATACATGTCTACCAGCTAGAGAGAATGCCTTTAATCCTCCCAAGACCTTCTAACGAAGATGCCACTTGCTTCAGAGGCTGTCCAAAATAGCTTCAATAATTCATTTGACATTCTCTTCTTTGTCTCCCAGGATTACGTGGTGATATACATGTAAGATTGTCCTCAAGTTCTCCAAAGATCCTTGGCAGATCCCAGACCTCCCTAGAGGCATTATTTAGTTGAAGGAGCCACGTTTCCTTCTTGGATTCTTATGGCTTTTTTCACCCTTTTTGTCCCTGAGCTGTGACTGGAGCTTATGAAGAATCTGGGTTGAATGATCTCTCTGTGTCAATTGCTCCTAAACTTTTGGCCTGAGTCTTTAGTTGTGTGCTCAGTAAGGTGTTTGCCTCCTCTTTAAATGTGGTTTCTCTGGTATGTTCCGATAGGGCCCCTCCATCTTCTGTTTGACCCAATTTTCCTTCCTTACCTTTAAGCTACTACATATAGTCCCTGCAGATACTGATGCTTGCAATATTTGCGGTCCTCGCTCCATCACCTTTCCAGCAGATGAGAGCAGACCTGGTGATGCCATGTAGCTGCAGGGCAGGAATGCTTTCCTCCACCACTGCATCCCAGCCGGGTTGAAGCTGGGTCCCAGCTCTGTAGCATTAAAGCAGGGAGATCTTCACCTTCACACTGTGGTTCCAAGCAGAGCTGTAGGGTGCTGTGATGTGTAGGCTACTGCACCGTAATTACATAGGATTTTTTTTTTGCCATTGCCTGGCAATGGCTGCAGATGCCTAAGCACAATGGTCATCAGCAGCTATTCTTATCTGCACCATGTCTGAGCACCGTTTCTTTGCCTTGGTACAAAGTCTATTTGCCAAAGAATAGACAGTCATTCCCAAACTATTTGTGGGTTCAACGCAAGGTCACTAGACTTGGTTACTGGAAGCAGTCTGGAGGGTTGGGCCCCTTCTTCAGTGCTCCTTAGAATGACAGGTTGGGCAAAGCAACTTCAGGCTTCAGAATATTCATTAAAACAGGGCTGGAGCCCCCAGGCTCGGTCCTGTTTTGCTGCCAGTGCCCTGTGTGCTGTTAGCAAGAGCACCAGCACAGGCAGTGCCCTCCTCCACGGTGCTTTGCTCATCCCTGTCCCTGTGCCATGTGCCCTGCTATGCCAGCACAGCTGCCTGGCAGCATGCAGCAGTTTTGCTCGGTCACTGCTTCTTTTTGCCGGCTCCCTCTGAGCAATTTTCCCATCCTGACTCCACCAAGAGCAGGACCTGCAAAGGGACCGTGAGCAGCCAGAGGTTGGTATTCAGATCCGGCAAGTCTAAGGCAGAATAAGCAACCAAGAGTAAAAGCAATAGACAATTTAGATCCCTCAGCGGTCCCAGACTATTTGTTGTTTTCAAAGAGCTGCTCCCTTAGAAAGCTCCTTTTGAAGTAATTTGACACGTCGTTTCCAGCTCCTCTATGATCTACCTTGGTTATTTCCCCTTTATCTGCCTCGGAGAGCACCTGAATGTCTCTATAAACCTGCCAGTGCCTCCTCCCATGCAAGGGGACTTGCATTAGTGCAGGATTTAAACTTAATGCCCGAGAAGCTTATGAAGTCTCCCATTTGAGCTTCTCGAGGACTTCACACTGCATTTTTTTCTCATAAAAATAGCATGTGCCTGAGTTTGAAGGATTGGTCAGCTGCAGATCCCTCAGATGGAAAATCCCTCTTGTCGGCGTGAGATAGAGGATAAGGGATTCATTCCTGTCCCCAGTGAAATCAATGCGAGCTTTGCTATTGAGACAGGTCAAATGTCAGTCTCAGTTGTTCACTCTTCCCTGGGATTTTATCCTTTGTGCTCGCACTATCAATGAATCTCTCTTCCTGTCTCCTTCCCACACGCTCTCATCCATCCTGATTTGAAGTCACCTCCATTAAGTGGTTGTAACGCCAGCTCTTTGCTTTACTTGCAGAGAGGACACTCCATAAATCTAACATTAGTCATGGCATCTGGCGAGAGCTACCCAGGATAGGCCGCTTTGACTCAGAGGTTATCTAACCGTATCAGCCCCCGCATTTGCCTTCCTCTCAGGGAGCCCAGGCTCCCTGGCAGGATCTAGGGCTGGTTTAGTGTGTGCTGATGCAGACCTGCAATTTGTTCAGGACTTCCTATAGGAGCAGCAGAGCAATCAGCTCCTTGCTTCCAGGCTTATGTGGTCACACCTGAGCTCCCTCTTCACCTCCTGGTGCAAGCAGGACAGCAAGCACTCTGTAGTCACCTGCACATCAGGTCCCTTGTTGTTCTTCATGGTGGGTGGGATCTCTGTTCCCTGGTAGATGCATCCAGGTGTGTCTCCATCAGGAGGTGGAGGAAGGGCTGTGCACTCCCACTGAGTTATTGGGCTTCCCAGGTAACCTGCAGTGGCCTCCAGATGGGCTTCTCATAGGAAGGGAGAGCTGCAGTTCAGAGGAACACAGAGCCACAGATTACACCCGATTGGAGGGGATCAACAGGAATCACCAAGTCCAACTCCTGGCCCCACACTGCACCACCCAAAACCTAAACCATATGTCTGAAAATGTTGTTCAAGTGCTTCCTTTGCTGTGGCAGCTCAGGGCTGTGCCCAGTGCCCTGGGGGGTTTGTTCCATGCCCACCACCCTCTGGTGCAGAACTCCTTCCTAACACCCAGCCTGACTCACTCCTCATGTAGCTCCATGCCGTTCTCTTAGGTCCTGTTCATAATTACCAGGCACTTGTGGACTCACCAAGTCCTACCCAGGCACTGCCCTACTGCTGAATATGAAGAGCCAGAGCTTGTTCTTGGGCCTTAGAGCCAACCAGTGTGGCACAGCTCATGTTCTTTGGGCTGAACTCTCTTGGTTGGAGTGACTTCACCCATCCTGCTCATTGGGAAGGGCTCCTCCATGGGGCTCACCCCAGGCTGTGCCCAGGTTCTGTCTGGCAGAGATGCTCAGTGCTGGGTAAAGCCAGTCTATCTGCAAAAACAGCCTTGGGGATGAGGATTGTGCTGGTGATGGTTTTTGGAGCAGCTGGGATTTATGGCCAAGGCCATTATTGGAGGGTGAGACCTGGCTGAACTGACTGCACTTACAGCCATTTAGGGGAACAAGCATGTCGGGAATGAAGCAGTTTGGCTGGTCTGTGTGTGAGAGAGGACCTGTGCCTCTGGTTCAGGTGGTCATTTACTTGTTGAGGTTGTAAATGGTGCAATGTTCTTACGCGGATGGCCATCAACCCATTGGGTGAGGTGTGGTGCTGGGGCTGAAAAGGGCACGAGTTCATAAAAGCAGCAGTTCTCAATCAGTTATATGGCTGTGTCTGCTTTACAGCAGTGTTGCTTGGAAATGAACAAGCCAGGAGGCAGTGAGAGCAAGGAGAGAATTAGGATCTGGTCTTTGCTCAGGGATATGTCAGAACAGCATGGCGTGGTGTTTTATGGCTGCTGGGGAGAGAGAAGATGGAGTAAGGAATGTAAAATGACAGAGAGTCAGTAGATGTGATATTTGCCTGATGTATTTTGCTAGTAATTAGTATAATGCCAATTAAACGTAAGTAATCTTTTCTTCTGCTGTATAAGTTATTGCTTGAAAATATGCCAGCTAAAACCAAGATATTACGCTTTGAGAGGTAGGGAGGTCTCTGTTCCTTGAGGATCTCTAGATGAAATTACCCAGACAACAGGGATCTCGACAAAAGCGAGGCTTATGATTATCTGGAAGGAAAATGAATAAAAGCCAAAGAAATCGCAGATTCTGTGTCTGGCTGCTCATTAGCCACACAGGAAGGGCACCCACAGAGACACACCAGGGAGAGAAAGCAAACATCTCACTCCTGGATACAGCGCTTCGCCAGCATTGTTCCCCATTGCCTCCCTCAGCCTTGCCGTGCTTGCTCTGCTCTCCCCTGGCACTGCCCACATGCATTTATCCTCCTCCCAGCCCAGTTTTCCCTTTGCTGACCCATTCGATGAGGCTCAACACTTGGGCTGATTTGCCCCTTTGTTCTCAGGGACATCAGCCTCCTTAATGATGATTAATAGTTTCCTTCAAAGGGTCAGTGGCTGATCTTAGACATCTCGATTCACAGATGCTTCTGAGGTCTCTACCTGGCTAATCTGGGGCTTCTCTTTTGAGCAGGTCTGCCGCTGTTTCTCTCAGTGCTATACATTCATTTTCTATCGAGCTATAAGGAGCAGAAGTGCTACTATTATCTCCTTTTGAAAAACAACCTGTACAAATCTTTCCCTTGCACTGATTCTGGAAGGTTTCATGCATCTCTGTTGGACCGTGAAATCAAAATCTCCTCCTGATAGTCCAACTGTTTGCTCATGCTGTGCTCTGAGGGTGATGGAACCGGCAAATCCCTTCAGCCACTGTGCCTCAAACGCCAGATGAGGCTGTGTCCCCACCGCCCCTTCAGGTATAGGCCCTGTGTTCATTAAAGCACATGGTATATCTACTCAGTACCTCCAGGACTCCCTCCAGGGTGCAGACCTGACTGTACCCAACCTGCAGCACTTGAGATCTGCAGCATCCAGTGGTAGTGGGGTCGGTGCTCCCTCTCTGATGGCATTAGCCTTCTTGTTCCTGCCGTCCTACAAGAGTATCATCCCAATAGCAAACATAGGGCACAGCAGTGGCTCATCAGCATCTGGTGGATATTCTTTTTGCCCATATCTTCCCGCTCAGAGCCCTTCTGGCTCTATTCCCCACTCCAACCCCTCCCCATTCTCAGAGATGTGCCTATGCCCTCCTATGCGTTCTCACGTTTGCGAGCTGCAGTGGCGCTGACACCTCCCATTTTTCCATGATCAGAAGGCACCTCCCCACGCACATCCCTGAGCCGCATCCCTCAGCCCCTCCGCTAGCAGGACGGCAAGCAGTGTGATCCACAAACGTCACCCACCTGGCCTCATTCCTTGGCACGTGCACAGTGAGTGCGCTGCTCCTGCCGTGTGCCAGTTGCTAACCCCCTCCCATTCGGCTTCCACTGCGGATTTCCACCCTGCCATCACGTGGATGTTGAAGGAGTGAGCAATGCACACTTCTGGTGCTCCTCAGCACAGATCAGAGGCATGGCTTCCCCTGCATGGGCTGCCCTTGTCCTTCAGCAGCCTCACACCCTTCTCTGGTGATGGTGAACCCATCCTGTGTTTTTCAGGAAGGTCTTGGACGTGATGATCCCCAGATGTCCATTCCAACCCCTACAATCCTATGATCTGTATGCAATTGAGCACACTCTACCTGCTCCTTTCCTCTTCTCAAACCTTGTTTCCTTTTCTCTGCAGTAGGCACTTCAGAGAGCCGCCAGCCCCCAGCTATTTCAGGGCAATATCCCATAACTGCATTGGGTTTCACACTGGGTGCTCTGAGGCTGGTGGTGGCACCCAACCCTGTGTTCATTAGACCTCCTCACAGGGCACCACAGGCAGCATCCACTCAAAGGTATGCACACCAACCTGTGCCACCAATCCTAATCTCAGTCCCTTAGGCTCAGCCTTACCCGGGGCTGCTTCTCCTCCTCCCCAGCCCCATGTCTCCTGCTGGGGAGAGGAGCTGTCTGCCTGCAGCCCCCTCACACCAAGTTGTGCTTCCATTTGTCACTCAACACCTAGGTGACTCCTAAGGCCTTGAGCAGCGCTTTGTGTTCAGCTCCCTGCTCCCCCCCCCCAAGAACAATTTCCCCTGATTCATTGTCCTGCTAGCGAAAGATTATTAAATTGTTGATGGAGCTTAACAAAGGTTTTGTTCAAAGGCAGACTCGTGAATGCCAGTTCTTTTCTCCTTGACACAAGAGCCGCAATAATGCTTCACAATGAACAGCAGCCACCCAGGCATGGGCACGGTGGTCATAAAGCCACATGTCCCCAAGTCCCCATACCCCCCTCCCCAGCCCCCCAGGATGTTCTCCAAGCTGCCCACATGCAAACCTTCCAGTGAGGTCCAAAACCTACAGCCAGTTCACACTGTTTATCTGTTGTTCTCATGTGAATCATTGCCGGGATGCCGGGAGGATGGAGGAGCTGGGAGTTGGGCTCATGGTGCTGGCACGAGGCTGGCACTGCTGCTCCCGTCCCCCACCCTCTCCCACCGCAGCCTCCGCAACCCGCAGCGGGGATCATTAGAGAGGCTGCGCAGCCTCGGGCTGCTTGACATTTAGCATTATTCAGGCTTATTTTCTATTGCTTATCACTTCAGCAGATTTCTAACACTAAAGCTTAAATTTTCCATGCTGGGTTTCCCTCAGGTTCGTTCCTTTTTCTTTCCTCGGTTTTTCTCTTTTTCTTAAGTTTTAGCAAAGGTGTTCCAGCTGTTTTGTGAGAACAAGGTATGCAGCCTCAGCCCTGCTAACAAACCGCTTATAAGAATTCCCTTTCAAGACACATTAGCTTAAATACGCTTCAGAAGGGAGGTGTGGAATTTGGCATAGCAGCCGCCAGCGTCGGCTGGGGGTTGTTTGCCCCCAAAGGGCCAAACTTCTCACTGTCAATGCACAGCCCCACGGAGCTGCACCCACGCATTGTTTTGTGCCCTCTGAGCAGCATCGTGCTCCAGCACAGCCCTTGTGCAAACTCGGTCCCCCTAGCAACCCTGGCACAGGAGCTCTGGGTACATCCTCCTTGCACAGTCCCCTTTCACAGCACTTCTGGTGTCCTCAGATTGTTTTTGGGGTGCTGTGGGACATGGGATGCTTCTTACTGATGGGAGGGTTTGGCTCCAAGGGACTCTTCTCCCCAGTGTTGGCCTTCCCAGGGTATATTCCCTGCCCTCATCCCGTTCCCCGCAGTGGCTGACTCAAGCTCCACTGCCCTCCCTGATGAGCTGCTGCCAGGAAGGGAAGCATGGCTGCAGCTTTAATTAAATGATAAGGGCAGAGCCCCGGAAGTGTGGAGATAAGTGCAGTGGTGTCTGCCACCACACTTGCTTGGGCTCTTTCTAATTAGCTCAGAGAAACTCTGTAGAGGATGGTTAACCCTTGGAGGGAGGCAGATGCAGCCTGAGGCTTGGGGTGCTGCAGGTCACACGGGGGCTAAGAAGTCACCTCCGTGTGCCAGAACACCTTTCCCGGGCTCAGTTGTGAGGTGAAGCTCTAGGATCAGCCATACATGCTCCTTCTGTAAGAAGCATTTGGTGCTTTAATGCATCCCATGCCAGGCTGCTGTGCTCATCCCCTCCTGGGAGCAGTGGCAAGGGCTCAGGAACCATGGGATAGGACTTCAGTCCTCCTCAGAAGTTGTGGGAGGGCAGAAAGGAGATGGGGTAAGAGGCTGTGTATGGGGAGATGTCAGCAACACATAATGATGAAAACCAGGAGATCACAGGGACTGGATGCCATAAGATCCCTGACCCCTGCTCTCCTGCTAATCACCCTCTGGGGGCCAGAGAAGGGCTTCTCTGCTGTGGGCACTCCATTGCTCAGGCAGGCAGCTGGGGCTCTGCTCCTCCTGAGAGCCCCATCTCATTGTCTGCATGTGTCCTTGCATCCCTGGAGAGCTCAAATGGGACAGGAGAGCAGGCCAGCCCCACAAATGGGCCCAAATGGGAAACTCTGGGAGGAATACTGTGCACAGGAGGTGTTGGCAAAGGCCAAGTGGGAATGGTGCACGCAGTGATTGTGTCGGTATTTGGGCAGCAGGAATGTGCATCAGAGGCATGCATGCGCTAAGAGCCCCTGGGGATGGCAGGTGTTGTTCCCTGCCTGTTTACATAACTGTCATTAGCCCTCACAAGAGAGGATGCAAAAGCCAGAAGGGGAGGAACGGGCAGCCTGCAGCGACAAGGGCAGATGAACCAGCTGGGGACATTGAGTCCCACCTCCCAAAGGTACTGCAGCAGCTGGTGCTCACCTGACCAGCCACCCAGCCAGGTGATATGGGGGCATGTGGGGAGGTGGGGAAGGGCTTTGGCTATGGCACAGTTTGGTTTGGGTACTGCAGGGTTCCGTGACCCTCCTGGAGATTATTTGGTGTATATCTGTTGTTTGTAGGTGCTGTGAGAAGTTCTCACTTGGCAAAAGGACAGTGCTGGGGCAATATAGGCAGTAGGGCTTCATATCATAGGTAGGCTTGACACTGTCCCTTATTGCAGAATTATAGAATAACTAAAGTTGGAAAAGACCACTAAGATTGTGTCGTCCAACCCCAACCCACCCCACAATTAACCACGTCCCTCAGTGCCACATCTACACAATTCCTGAACACCCCCGGGGTTGGTGACCCCACCAACCATCCACCACCTCCCTGGGCAGCCCGTGCCAATGCATCACGGCTCTGTTGGTGAATAAATTGTTCCTAATATAAACCCAAACCTCCCTTGGCACTACTTAAGGCTGTTACCTCTTGCCCTGTGCACAGCATCAGTGAGGAGGATTGCTCAGTAATGCCCACTGCTTGAGTCTGCTTTCAGCTGCTTGGAGTTTTGGCAAACTTTAATTGCAAGCAAACAGTTTTGCATGGTGGGCATCTGCCGCTTACCACATGATTTGAAAAGCATCATTGAAATCTGTCCTGATTGCTCATTTCCAAGAGGAGGCAGGAAAGGAAATAGCTGGTTTAGCTCACTGGTAAAGGAATCCTGGCTGCCCCCCCCAGCCCCATGCTTTGAAGACGCAATTTGCTGTGATCTCCTGACCCCTTCATTGCGCCTTCTTTGCTTTCTGCAGCCCGTAGGGTGGAGTCCTGATGGCAGAGCCTCTCCTCGCAGCCCAAACCTGCTGCACCACCCAGTGTCCCATCCCCTTTATTGGAGGACCCCACAAAAGGGGAACTGTTCTCCACCAGCCAGTGCCTCTGGTCTGTATCACAAAGCGGATTTGTAAGAAGTGAATTAAAACTACAGGGACAAACCTAATTTTGGCATTTTCTAACCTTTGAACCCCCCTAATCCTATTAAGGTACTTCTTAATGTCATTATTCTGTAATTTAATGTAATAATTCTGCTTTTTATAGTCCCACAAAGGTTGAAACCCTGTGGTGCCAGGGCAGGAGATCATCCAAGCAGCACCACAAGCACAGACTGTGTGACAGGGGATGGGATTTTCTTCCCTGGGTGTTACAGGGATTGCAAGTGGCCATTTTGGAGGTCTTCCCCTGAGCCGCAGCCATCAGTTCAGATACTCCCAGTGCCGGCGGTGCAAATAGCCATTCCAGTGTCTGTGGGCCATGGGCTGCAGGCACAGCAGCAGTGGGAGGTGGCCCTGAAGCTCCAGAAGCAAAGGGAAGAGATGGGAGATGCACCCCAGGGACCAAAGTGCGGAGTGGGGATAACATGGTTCAGCATTCTGCTACCTGTGCTGGTGATGTTAGGGTTGGTGGGTGCATCTGTCCCCATGAGTGACACACTGGTTCTGCTGTGATAACCTTGGTGGGATTTGGGAAGTCGTTTGCTTCAGCTCTGCAGCTCGTATGTGCTGCTGTAATACACTCTGATTCACTCTGTGTGTGCATCTGGGTGCAGACAAGCCATTGTGTTCAGAGCAAGCTGTCTGCACTGGTGTTTAGCCACCATTATTCAGCATTCAGGCAGTGCTGCAGGGTCTGGGGGAGATGGCTATGTGTGCTCTGTCTGCTGGCTTGGGTGTGTAGGAGAAACCCATCTATGTGCTGGCATCAGAGCTGCACCTCTCTCGGTATTTATTGAGAGCACTGGTGTTGCTCTCCATGGCCTGAGAAGTGTTAGGTGTGGTGCTGAGCTGCAGCAACCAACCGGATGGGCACCAGCGGGTCACTCTCAGATACCAGGAACCATCTGTCTGCATGTGTCATGATGGTGTTAAGTTTGGAAAGCCATCTGCCTGGGTGATGTCGTGTTAGAATCTGTCCCCAGAGCCGTCTGTCTGGGTGTTGCAGTGCGAGGAATGGTCCTGCAAACCGTCTGCCCAGGTGCTGTGGGGACAGCATTAGCTCAGTCCAGGAAAATAGGGGCTGACGTGGTCGGTGTGGAGAGCTCTGCTGCTGCTCTCAGCTTCTGATATTTCTCTGCTCATCGATCTCTGGAGCATCACTGTGGAAACGGGCACAGCTCCAGCAGCCTTTCCCTGAGGCCTGGAAAGTGAAATCAGGATTGTGCTGGTGCTGCCTCAGAGGCAGAGGGCATCTGGTGGTGGCCATGTGCTGCTGGGTGGGAACTGGGGACCAGGAGGGATGGGTGTGTGCTGCAGGGGGGGGGACTGTGATGCTGCAGCCCCCCTGTATCTAGAGGATGAGCATCCACTTGTCGTGTTCCCATAAAGGAGATCTGGGGTCTGCATTTTGCAGAGCAGCTCAGAGCTCTGCAGCCACCTCCCAGCTCCCAAAAGCCCTCTGAAGGGGAAGGGGCAATGGAAGGAGCCCTCGAGTTCTGTGCATCAAAGGGATCGCATGCAGAGCCAAATGTGGCAGGGAGCAGGGGATGGGCTGCTGAGAACCTGCTGCTCCAGCGGTGCAGGGGGAAGACATGGAGAAGGCTGAGACAAGAGTGGGAAGGGACCCATACAAAACTATGAAGATACGGGGCTGCTGGTACATAAAAACAGGATTTGGGGGTGCACTATCCATCTAGATGCACTGAGAGGGAGTAAAGAAGCGGGAGCAAAGCATGAAGCAGAAGTGCCTGGAGCAAGTAGCACTGCAGGAGAGAGGTACCTGGAGGGAACAGTGCTGTGAAACATGGTACCTGCAGGACGTGGCAGTGCCTGGAGGGAGGAGAGCGGCAGGGGGTACCTGGAGGAGTGGCAGCACAGAACATGGCACCTGGAGGACGTGGCACTGTGGGGGATCGGTACCCATAGGCAGCAGCGCGGTGGGGAACGGTGCTCACCGGGAATGGCGCAGTGGGGGGACAACACCTGGGGAGAGCATCGCAACGGGGCACAGCACCTGTGGGGAGCAGTGCTGCAGGGAGCCACGCTGCTGGGGAGGGGTACCTGGAGAGAGGGGGAGAATGGCAGCTGGCAATAGGACAGCAGTGTGCAATGGGGAGATGGGGAGAGCACTGCGGGTGGTGGTGCCGATGGGTGTGAGAGCTTCAGGTGGGAACTGGAGGATGTGATGGTGCTGCAATGGCTTTGGTGAGCTAAGGTGGAGCAGGGGAGTGGTACTGGCATGAGGGAGCTGTTGGGATGAGCAGCACTAGGGATCAGCAGATCCCTGGGATGTGGGCAGGGAGGATAGTGATGCTGGAGTGGGATGACATGGAAGGTCAGCGTTGTAAGGGATGTCCCAGCAGTGGTCAGCAGAGCCCTGAGGTCTTGGTGCAGGAAGAGCAGTATTGTCACGTGTCTGCACCAGGGAACAGAGATGGTAAAGCTGCCAACGTCCTGCCTAGGCCAAAAGAAAGCTGTGTGGAAAGAAGTACTTGGCACAGGTGCAGTGCTGCTGGGCTGGCTGGCTGGAGTGGCTGGCTGAGGTTAGATGCTGATGTTCTCTGTGCCATCAGGTGGGGAAGATGACTCTTTGCAATGTAACACTTTGGAAACGCATCCTGCTTTGCCTCCAAGCTGCTTCCCGCATCTTTGCAGCCCCGAGTCTCCCTGCTCCCTCCTTGCATGCTGTGCTTCCTCCTTTTTCCTCCAGGCTTCTTTGCACCCTGCACAGTGCCCTGCTGCCTCCTATTCCCAGACCCACATTCCTCCCTCCCTGAGCTGCTCTGCATCCTCTCACCCCCAAACTCTCAGCCACGTGTGCTACAGCACCCCTGCTCCCCCAGCACTGCACACCAAGCTCTCGGTGATGATGTCTGATGTGAATGGAAGAACCAAACCAGACCATGCACACTGGAGATGCTGGCACAAAACCATGCTCCAGGCTGGCTCTCAGCATGTGTTGAAGATACTTGGCTTATGATGGGTGAGGGACCCCCCAGCCCATCTACTGCAGGAGATGGAAGTGCTGCTGAGTGATGCTGCCTGCTTTTGTCTCCTCCCTAATGGTACTCAAGTGCACTGCTGAAATCCCCCACGAAGAGCAATAACACTACTAGAAGAGCCCTTGCGAGCGAGAAACAGAGAGATAATTAGCAGCAGCACCAATATGTGCCTCATCCCGAAGGAGATGGCCCAGCACAGCCTCCTGCACAAAGAGGTGCCCTGGATGCTGCAGAGCAGGGCTGCGGGAGGGAGCTTCCCCTCCTCCAGCCAGGGCCGGGACCCAGGCGCATCTCTGAATGCATCTCCCATAAAGGCCCTTTTCATCTGGAAAGTTCAAAGGGATGCGACTTTTACTGCCCCGGCTCATTCCTATGCAATGAGGCCGAGCAGCCCCCAGGCAGCCAGAGACAGCCAAGCAATAGAAAGGGGGGAACCAGCGGGTGTGGATGCTCAAACAAGCACCCATCCCTCCGGGCATGGAGATGCTGATAGTGGGATAGGCTGACCCTCTGGGGTGCAGTGAGCAGGCTGTGGGAAATGGTGTCTACACTGACACCGCAGCCAGAACCAGCCCTTTGTGAGCTGAATTCTCACTGCTGCTTACCCCTAAAGAGCTGTGCTTGGTCGTGGTGGCACATTGAACTCCAGCCCACCGGCATGTGCTGAGAATTAGGCCGTGGGGTCGTGTTTGCAGTAAATTGTGGCTATTCAGGAATTGCACCCTGCCCGTTCCCGGGCTCTGGAAGCAGAGCTGGTTGTGCTTGCGGCACATAATGCGCTCCTTTAGCGGGAGAGCTCTGATGCCAGCATCTCACTGCAAGAGACAGCACTGGAAAATGGCTTTCGTGCCAGAAATAAACAATGGGAAAAGCAGAATAAAAGATCCTGAACACCGAGTTCCTGCTTGGCCCTGTGATTTCTCAGCTGCTATTGGCGCGAGGAAATCTCCATGGCTTTGTTTGATGGAGAGGTGGCATTATTTCTGTCCCACGGCATACCACCTTCCCTTGGAGCTGGAGCATCCCATGACATGAACGAGCAGCACCAAGCCCTTCAGGAAGTGGGTATGGTGAGGGCTTGCCCCACTTGTGTACTGGGAAAGGAGATGAGAGGTGTTGCTTGTTGTGCACAAGTGAAAGACAGCACAGCGTGGCCTTGGTCCAACCAACCAGTGGCCATCCTGTTAGTACTGAGGGGTGAAAACAGGGTTTGATTATTTCTATCTGCAGCTCAGAGAAAGAAATGAGGCAGCTCTGCATTTGCCCAGGGAGTAGTACAACAGTTGGTCCATGGCTCTGAGAACATTCCCAAAGACCTTCATAGGCAAGCACAGTTCTCACAGTGACACTTGTGCTTTCTTTGTCTCCTCCGATGCTTGGTCCCTGGCTTTTGCATCCTCCAGCATGAGCATGGCTGTCCCTTGTGCATGAGTTCTTCATGTGTGCCCATCCATGACGCCAAGTGCCCACATAAACCCACTCCAGTGGGTTGTGTCCATGTGTGTACACATCACCGCAAACCAGGTGGCCTTGAGCTCTGCGAGTCAGCTGGGAGGTGAGGATGAAGATGGAGAAACACAGCAATGGCCAAGCAGCTTTGGGAGGCTGGAGCCTGAAGGCAGTGGGTACCACGAGGACATTTTGGGGCTTGCTGCAGTGCAATGGGGAAGGGAGCAGGAGGATCCTAGGGTGGGTGTTTGGAGGTTGGGGCTGTGCACTGATGTGACCCTCTCGTCCTTTTTCTGATCCTCATTAGAGTCCCCTGAGCGGAGCAGGCTGTGAAGGGGTCTGCACGGAGGTATGTCCTTGGGGCTGCTGCCAGGATATCGCAGCCAACGTGTGTGCCAGGGGATGGGAGAGTTTGGGTTGCAGTGGGGATTGTTTTAGGGCAAGACATGTTCCCACACTGGTTTGTCGCTAACTATGCCTCTCTTCCATGCCTATCCTGTTAGCTCTCACATTTGACCCTTTTTACCCATTCCCAGCATCATATGGAGCCTTCTCCCACAGAGACCTCAGTGTTGCTGGTGCATGAAAGCTCTGAAGGTTGACTTGGGATCACCCAAGACCTTAAGCCCTGAGTTGGTGGCGGAAGGATCATGCTAGCAGAGGCAAAGCCTCAGCATAGCATCAAAAGCTCCAATTTGCTTTTTGCTAGGGCTGTGGATCCCTTCAACCCAGCAGCAGCATGAACCCAGACCTGCCAGCAGGTGCCAGAGGGCAGTGATGTATCCCAGGCAGTGGCAGGGGGCTGTGTTATGCCCAAGTGGGGCAGATGGCTCGTGCCTGGAACAGGTCTCGTAGGTGTGCTATAGGAGTGGTGGGAATTTCAAGTCAGGGCCTCTGGAGACTCTTGGCAAGAGCAGCAAGAGCCTGGAAACCTCTGGCATAGAGGACACAAGGCAATGACCTGGTGCTGCTGATGGCCAGAGCTTCCCACAAGGAGGAGATGCCTTCAGATACCTGGAGATCTGGGAAGGTGTTTGGTACACTGAGAGGTTTGAATGCTTCTGGGACAGGGATTCATGGGTGTCTGACCTCTCTGGGGGTAGGTGTTGGATTGCCCAGGTTTGCTTTGCTCAAGTGTCAGACTCTGAGAGACTGGGAGATGGCTGAGGTCCTCTAGTTAGGC
Source organism: Coturnix japonica (assembly GCF_054131305.1). Lineage (NCBI taxonomy): Eukaryota > Metazoa > Chordata > Aves > Galliformes > Phasianidae > Coturnix > Coturnix japonica. The sequence continues at coordinate 13,550,351 of NC_140680.1, read as the reverse complement.
TTGGGAAGGAACTTCCAGTGGGTCTTTGGAATGCCTAGTGAGGAGCAGGGCTGGATGTACTCAGGGCAGTGAAAAAAACCCAGCAAGTCTGGGGTACTTCCTTAACAACTGATATGGCATGGGGTGTCTGATGGGGCTGGACCGAATGGTTCATGACTCCTAGGGTGGGCTCAGTGAGCTCTGCTGCATTATGATCCTACCTGCTCCCACTGTAGGGTGCTCATCCCCAGGGACAAAGCTGTTAGGAATTCTGAGTTCTCTGCTTACATTCCTCATGTCTATGTGTTCACCTGTCCCCTTCCTCTCAGCATCTGCTCCTCTTCCCAAAGGAGAATCAGTGTCCCTACCTGGTCACCTCTGGGGAGAGGTCCCACCAATGGGAGCTGTGCTCCAGCCTCACCCCACCAACCTGCTGGGCTTGTCCATGCCTAACAATGCTCTTGCTTGCTTCTCTGCAGATCTCCGTCCCCTGCCTGATGTAGCCATGACTGGGACCTGTACCCGGGAGTGCACGGAGTTCGGCCACTCCGACACCTGCTGGATGCCCGGCCAATCCTCCCCCAGCCGCAGGCCCAAGAACGCCCTCAAACTCTCCACTTTTGTGCCTTACCAAGACAGAGGGAGTCAAGAGCAAGTCGGGAATGGCAGCCCCAGACTCTCAGAAGAGCGCAGCACCAAAATGGCCAACCTCCGCCTGCTCCCCACGTACAGTGCCTTCTCCAATAGTAGCCATGAGACCTGCAAGGACTCCCCCATGGAGGAAATTCCTCTCACCCAGACCTCGGACTTCCAGCCAGCCACCACCCCCTCGTCCCAGACCACCAAGAGGGAGATCTACCTGTGAGGCTGGCCCGAGGGGCCAGGAGCAGACATGCTTCTAAGGCCAGCATCCTGGAGGAACATTTGAAACTTGGTTGCTTTACGGGCTTCTGTGGCCGGTTCTGCTCCGGGTGGTGGTGGAGGTGCCCAGAGGCTGCAAGGACAGCGGGCAGGGTGAGGCAGGGACGGAAGGAGCACCTTTAGAACCCATTCCTTGGGTGGGGTGGGAGGGGTGAAGGCATCCGACCCCCAAATTCCCAGCATTTGCAGGTGCGTGTCTCCGAACTGCGTGGTCAGGGAGGCTGGACAGGCTCCTGGTGCGGAGGGCATGGCTGGGGAGGAGGGCTGATGTACCAAAGGTCCATGTAGAGCTGGTGGAGTCCCTGGGGCATAAGATGAGGGTGCCCCCCGTGCACAGGGAGCGAGCTGCCCGGCTCTTTGTTGTAGACTCCTGTAAATACGAACCTTAGGAATGACATTCAAGTCCTGCCTGATTGAAACTTTTTATTGTCCTTGAAACAAAAGACGTTTAAACAAACACACACCCACACACACAAACCCAATCCACAGGGAGCAAGTTCCAGATTTCAATGGTTTGCTGTGTGGAAGAACCCGCGGGAGCGCAGCATCCGGCCCACACTCATGTTCTATATTGTAAATAGAGTTGTGACCAGTCCCTGAAACAGCAGCTGGGGAGCTGGAGGAGAGGGCAGCCCTAGCCAGACTGTAGGGACTCAGCTATTTGTCAGTCTGGATCTCTTTTGGAACGTTGTCACTGTGCCCACAAGCTGCAGGGTCCCTAGGGACTGCCCGGTGCCATAGGCGAGGGCCGTGCCGGGGGTGTCTCTGGTGTCCCAGTGCCCGATGGCCGGAGGAGGGATGGGGACATCCCCAGGCAAGGGACCGGCTGGGTCCGGAGAAGCCCTCAGTCTCACTCCGCTGGCAGGGGGTCATCGACAGCTGTGGCACCTCAGCCCCTCGCCTGGTGCCTCCGCTGGGAACAGGGCTGCTGGTGGGGCCGGCTGTGCCATGCCTTCGACCTCCGTCCTGTCCGCCTGTAAGCCACCATTGCCTTCGTCAGGAGGAGCGTTGTCTCAGGGTCACGCTGGGGGCTGCCGAGCCCCTGACTGCTGGAGTCCCACCGCCCTTAGGCCCCAGGGCCACTCTCACGGGCTCCAGCTTTCTCTTCCATTGCCCAGTTCCCGCTGCCCCGGCCCCCTCTCAGGGGTGACACCGTGCAGACAGTGGGGACGGTGCACCTGGAGATGTGCACACCGCAGAGGGGATGCCCAGGTGCCCTCCTGAGCATCTCTGCCTGCTATTCGGGGGGACCCTGGCAGAAGGGATCTGGGGGACTCACGCCTCATTCCCGGGTCACCCTCCCTGCTTCCCCCCTCCCTGCTGGGATGTGGGGACAGGCTGTGCTGCACCCTTGTTCTTCCCATACTCGCGCATTGCATCGGTCGTCTTCATCTCTGGGATCTTCCTTAGGGAGCGAGGCCAGTGGTAGCTGCAGGACGGTTTCCCCCAGTCTGCACACGGGGAGAGCCCGGGGCCCTTCTTGCCAACAGCTTGACCAGCACAGGGTGCCTGCAGGACCCTCTGCACACCTCCCCTCAGCAGCCCCTCTGAGCAGCTCCTCTCCCTTTGCTTTGGCGGTGCCAGCTCCCTGTGCCCTGCGTGGACACGGTGCCCTAGCCGTGCTCCCCACCTGCCCCAGCACCTCAGGGTGCCAATGGGGGGCAGGACCCCCCTCCTGGCCCCTGCTGCTGCTCCCTACCCAGCGTGGGGTGGGTGTGTGGCTCTGGGGGATGTCCCGCTGGGGGTGCCCGCTCTGCCAGCGGGGCCTCATTCTCCTGGCCTGGCTGCCTGAGCAGGTCATGCTCCTGAACTTGTTTTTAATTGTAGCTCTGTAGTTTCAGGGCCTAACTGGGCAGAATGTGCAATTTGGCCGCACTGGCCAAGATCTCTGACTCCACTGCCAACTCGACTGCTCACACCTCCCCACGGCTCCGGCCGTGTCCAGTGCCCCTCCTGGGGACCCCCCCCCGGCAGAGTCAGATCTGAGGGGTGCTTGTCCAAGAGCAGCTTCCCCAGGCTACTGCCTGTGGGTGGGCTCCCTTCCTTCCACTCGGGGTCACCAGAAGGATCCTGATGCTCCAAGCCCTGTGGCTGGGGTGGCTGTCTTGTCTCCTGGAGCACCTGGCGATGTTCTCAGTGCAAGCGTGTCGCAAACTGGGGAGAAGTGTAGAGGAGATGGGTCCCCAGGGAGCTCAGAGGGGTGGAAGGGGTTGGTACCATGGGAATGGGGCCATTGGGATGGGAAACTCTGGGATAGGTTCTGTGGGTTTGGGTATCATGGGGGTGGATATTGTGTGGATGGGCCTCACAGGGATGAGTGCCATGAGGATGGGAGCCATAAAGATAGGTGCCATTGAGATGGGAGCCATAGGGACGGGTGCAATGGGGATGGGAATCATTGGGATGAGTTCTGTGGAGATGGGTACCAATGGGATGAGTGCCATTGGGAAGAAGATACAGGGGATTACGTGTCTCCTTTGGGGATGCTCAGAGGGTTGGTGGGGCTGGGCCTTTGAGTGCAAGCACAGTGAGGAGAGGAGATGGGTGTTTTGGGGGGTAAGGGTGGATGTATAGTGAGGAAAAGAAAGGACAGAGTGAATGGGTTCTCCACAGGGTGCCAAGGCTGGCAATGGGTCCCTGGGAGGAGAAAACCCTGGACATTTATTCTATAAGGGGCACTGGGAATGGAAGTTGGTATCACTGGGGACTAGTCCTGGGGGTGGGGAAAAAGAAGAGTTGATGTTGGTAAGAAGCTCATTTGCACAATTATAAGCCAGAAGGATAAAGCCTCCATGCACATGGGGGGATACTCCCCATGAGCTCCAGTCTAGACAAGCACAGGGAAGAGGAGGAGGTGGGACGCCTCTGTAGAGGGGCTCACCGCATCTCACACTGCACTAGGACAAGCCAGGGGTAAAACCAAAGGTGGGAGCCAGGGAGCAGGCGGGCTGCGTGGGAAGGATCTAAGCGACCCCTTTGTAGCTCTTCAGTGTTGGTTCTATTTATACGAGATTTCATTTCCTTGCTTGTGATGCCTTGTTTTTTGTACAGTTTTATGTACATGCAGGTGTAGCTTTTCTAAAGGAGAAATCCTACGGCAGAGCAAAGTACCCAACTATTTTTCAGATGGTGACCTATGTCTAAGGCAACTCCTCTTGCTAAGGTTGTATTGCTCTCAATGTGTGATGCATTTCCCTGTGCGGGGAAGGCTTTCGGCCTTGGGCTTGGTTTTCCCCGGGCGCTGTGAGCACAATTGATTCCCTTGTAACTCTTTCTGTTCAGAGCAGTGAGCATGACACCGTCGTGATCCCCTTTCCGTTCTCTCCTGTTCTGTTTGTTTGCTGAGCTGTCAGATGACCAACTCCATTGTAATTAGCCCTTCCTAAAGCTTTACAATAAAAGTGTGAAAACTGGGATGCTGTGCCTGGTGTCTCCTTCCCACATCTCATCTCCCACAGCAGAAAGCACACGCAGGCAGCAAGGAGCCTCCACCTTTGGTCATCCGAGCCCATTTCTCACCCCTCACCCTCTCCTCTACCACACCTCATTTTCTATAGGTTCTTTAGCTCCATCAATTACATCCAGGCCATCTCACAGCAGGAGCAGCTGTTGGGTTTCCCTGCCTGCTCCTGTGCAGATCTCCATGAGGCTTATTGCAGAGGGTGCACATAGGTGCCATGTACAGCTCTTTGCTGAGCTGCAGGGCCAGGGTTTGCCATGGCACCAGGAACAACCTTGGGAGCCACAGACTGTCCCTGGGATGGAAGAGCTACCAAAAGGAGATGATTGTTTGCACAGCAGGGTTTTATAGACCCCTCTTCTACTATCTCCACTCACTCTGAACTCTCCTATTGACCATACAGGGGGGATCCGCTGCTTCTCACCCCAAGAGGCAATGGCCAAGCTGCAATTGAGACAGGGTGGAGGGGTGAGGATCATGACACCAGGGCCACACCTCCAGGTGTCGGGCATCCAGATGTTGCGTGGTGCCAGAACCCCACAGCTGGCACAGAGGCAGGTAGCAAGGAAACCCCCAGGGCTGATAGGACCAACAGGTTCAAGGAGACCATTATGGGGGGCTTCCTAAGCAAAGACCCCATCCCAGGACATCTCTGTCACCCTGGCTTTGCACTGTGCCATCATATCCCCTTCTCCCATTCAGCCCAGGTTGTGCAGCCCCTGGTCACTCCACAGTGTGCCTCCTTCCCCTCTTCTTTCAGCACGGAAACACCTGCTGTTCCTCCTATCTCTCCCTAGCACACCCCCGCCTCTCTCCCTGCACCCATCCATGCAGCAAACCTTCCTCAACCCCTCAGCACAGCCCTGAGCATCCACCCCACTACAGCTGCTCTGGAAACTGTTTGGTTTCCATGGCAATCACTATCGATCAACGGGGATGGGAGGGGATGCTGCTGGGAGGATGCTGCGGCCACCCTGCATGCCTGGGGCTGGCACACACGCCTCCATGTTGCCTGTAAAGTGGGTTTGGGGAGCCCAGGCAGCCCCACTTTGGGAGGGGTGACCTCAGGGTGCTCCCACAGTGCTGGGAATTGGGGGGGTCTGAAATGGAGTTGAGAGATGCAGTCATGGTGTTGGATCCAGGGTAATGTGGGGAGGCAGTGGGGAAGGGCCCCCTGCCTGCTGCCTGGTGGCCTCTCCTGGCTGAGGACATCCAAAAAGGGGCAATGTTGCCAGGTGGGGACAGCATGGGAAGGGGTCCATGTGCTGCATGAGCTTTGGTCTGCCCCAGGTTCTCCAGCACATCTGCTTTAAAATGCCCCTTGCCTCACTGCACTGAAGGGCCTGGGTTTGCTCTGGGAGGGTGCCAGGCCAGGAACTTGAGTTTTGATGGAAATCTCTATTCTATCATCCCCTGAGGGCCCCACCTTGCAGCTTCAGCTGAGCAGCGCTGACAGATTCATCCCCAGTGCTCACAGGGTAGCTCAGATGAGGTTTGGGATCTTTCTGGCTTTGCCTGAGCACAGCAGCACCATCTTCCTAATGGAGACTGCTTCTCCTGGGGCTCTCTCCCAGCAGGGCTCTGCTTAGTAAAATCATTGTGAAGTTTAAATCGATGTTGTCAGTAAGCAGAGGAGATTGTGTTTACTTGGTTCCCTGACTCAGTTCCTCCCTTCTGGCATTCCTGCGAGCCTGAAACAGGGAATTGGGTGAAAATTGCAGAACTGCCTCATCCATTTTCCCTGAACCTTTAAAGAAATACATTGATACTGGGGTAGCAGACTTAGCAGGAGGGTAATGGGAGTCAGCAGAGCTCTGCACAGACCTGGCTGAGGTGGCCAGGTGAGATTTCACACTGTGGTGACTTGGTGGGGGGAGTGACGGGCTGGCAGAGCACTTGCTCCAGCGGTGGCTGCAGATGCACAGCAATAGGGGAACCTGGGGTTTGAATTGGAGGCTCAAACGAGTTGGCAGCGACTGAGGAGCTGTCTCCATCCCTGTGGCAGGGGATGTGTTGTATGCCACGATGTCTGCTTGTTCCTGAGGCACCACAGAGAAGGACTGGCCATGGGGAGGGCAGTGATGGCCTTCACCCTAATAACCCAACAGTGAGATGCTGCAGCAGGAGCAGAATCAGGAGCTGGGGAAGCTCAAATCCTCTGCTGGCTGCAGGGAGGTGGTGGCCACTGCACTCATCCTTCCTTCATCGCCATGAAGAGGATGAATAGGGCCACAGATCCTACCCTTGCCTGTGTTGGCACAGCCCTGAGGGCAGGAGGGGTGTCGTGCTGCAGAGAAGCCCCTGTAATTTCCTGCAGAATGATTGGGATTTGTGAGCAGTGGGGGGCAGAGGGGACCTACATGTCTGCTGATGTGATGGAGGGGATTTAGAAGATTTGAGGCAGCACAGCATCCCCAGCGGGAGGCTCTCAAGCTGGAGCCCCAGCAGAGCATGCAGCTCACGCAGACTGACAGTGAGAGGGCTGGGGTGCCAGCGGGAGAGCAGGAGCTTCTGCTCCCTGAGAGAAAGGAACTGGCACCCTCCACTAATGGGGGAGAAGGGCAGCTCTGCAGCCACACACTTGACTCACAGCATCTCTACCAGCTCTGCACCCCATGTGCCATTCAAATGGAGCTGTGCTCTGCTCCATGTTCCCTCACCAAGCAGTTTTCTCCATCCCCATCCATCAGCTCCATCACTGCTCACACAGAGCAGCTTCCCTCTCTCACTGTCCTGGTGCAGCAGCTATCAGACTTCTCCAAGCCTCTCTCTCCACCCTGATCTCATTACAGGCAGCCTCTGGCTGTTGCAGAGCCCACTTTCACTCTGTGAAGCAGCCCCAAATCCATAAATCACCAGGTTGGCCTCTGGAGAAAAGCAGGGTTTCTTTTTTCTTTTCAGGAGGCTTTAAAGGAGAGGTTTGCGGTGTCAGGGTGGACTCCAAAGCCCTCCTCCTGCTTCTTGTCACAGCTGCAGTGCTGCAGGGATGCTTGAGAACCCCACGATGCCTTTCAGCTGATTTTCCCTTCTCCTGCCCTACTAAATAATCCCTGCTCAGAGGAAAGCTGCTTCCCAGGCTCAGGATGGTTATTCCAAGACCATGCAGACCCAGGACAGTCCTTCATCTCATTGTTCATCAGGAAATGGCTAATAAAGGTCACCTTACTGTGCCCACACACTAAACGCCTCATTCCAACGTGCATCCCGTGCAACCACTTCCACTTGGCCTCTCTGCAGCAAAAAATCGAAGCAAGAGGAAAGCTTTGCAGGAAGCAAACAGCTGCAAGCATTCAGCTACAAGCTGGGAAGGTGCAAAGTGCTGGGATTGGGGGGTGAAGGACCAGAGATCCTGCAGATGTCCAACCTTGGGCTGAAGCTCTCCATCATATCACACAGGGGCAGGTATTGGTGGCACCACATCCCTGCATTACTTGCTGCAGCCACCTCCAGGTGCAGCTGGGATGCTCAGTGATACCTCTCAAAGCCCACCAGACGGGCTGACATCTTTCCTCTTTGCCCAGTGGAGGAGCTTTGCCATGGCACAGCTCCCTCACCAAATGCTCGCCCAAACTGCTGTCAGCACCACCTGCTCCCAAATGGAATGAGGAGGGTGGGGAGAGCTGCTGTTTCCAAAGAGGAGCATGCAGAGGAGAAGCCATTTTCCCCTGCTTTGCAACCTGCTGAACTGTGCTCATGGCTCCAACATGCAGGAGATAAAAGGAAAATTAAAAGCATTCTGTTGTTCCAGAGCTCTGAGTCCATCCCAAGGCGATACTGGCACATACTCCACCAATGAAGGCTGAGCATACCACAGACAGCATTCAAACACTGCAGATGTCACCCCTCCATCTCCCTTTGAGACAGGGTGATATTCCAACTCAGGGCCAGCATCCCATCTTTCTGAGCCAAAACAAGAGGGAGAACAGGGTTGCACACCACTATGGGGCTGGGCTTGGTGACTCAGCTCAGCCCTGCCTGGGATTGCACATGGGGTGTTGCCCAGAGCTGGTCATGGGTAGTAGAAGGGGGACACTTAGCTGGGAGCATCCTCTGCCCCCCCACCAGCAATCATGCAACCAATGCTCAGCAGAGAAAGCACAGCCCTGCAGAGGCAGCTCTCAGCCATGTGCACACCTTGAAGCAGGAAGGGGTCCCAGCAAGGCAGTGCTGTGTTGTGCAGGGGGACATATGTTTGTGGGGGGCTCAGAGCACATCTCCACGTGTCCCTGCATGCACTAACTGAGCTGACATACAGCCACAGGCAGGTGTGTGTGTTGCGTTTGGCTGGGGGTGCCTATTATTCTTTATTAGTTTTCCTGTCTGTCTGACATATCCTTTATCACTCCGTCTCAATCTCTCACTCGCCCTCCTCTCCTCCCTCAATCATCCTCCATTAGTTTTTCTGTCGACCTCCCCTTCCCATAACCCTCGTCAGGCGCTCCTCTCCCTTCCCCACCACTCTTCTCCCCCCATCTCCCCTCTATGCCATTTTCCTCCCTCCCATCTCCTCTCCCCCATCAGCCCGGAGCCCTTCTGGCTCTTTTCCAGGAGCTGGTGGCTGTTCCTCTGTGTGCTCCTGCTCCATCCCCTTTGCTGTCCCGGCTGTGGGCACTGGGGATTTTCCTCTCTGCCAGCAGCAGCCTGGGGATGCTGAGAGCCTCCGGTCCCCCCGCGGCGTGGATGCTACTCTGCTGCTGAATCGGTTGCAAATTAAGTCCCTGGCTGAAAGCAGCTCAGGATCCAACATCTCCTTCCAGAGGAAACAGGTCCCCTTGGATGTTGCCTGTCTCCCCCATTCCTCCTCCATCCACCTCTCCGCATCCTCCAACAGGGAAAGCTCTCAGCCTTGGCCCTGTCCCCCTTCTGGGCTGGCAGTGGCCATCCCCAAACAGGCTGATGCTGCAGGGCTGTGAGCATGAAGGCATCTTGCCAGTCACTAGAAGAGGTCCTGGCAGACAGCCCTGGGCCAATTCATAGCCTTGATTGCCTCTTATCCCTCTCTGTGTCTCCATCTGCATGGATCTACAATCACCAAGTGGGAGTTTGGGAGCTTGGAGTAGGGTATGGCTGCAGGGAAGGATGCAGCTGCATGGCCAGGGGCAATGGAGACCACATGGAGAGATGTGGATGACCCATCCCTGGAGGCAGCCAAGGTCTGGTTGAATGGGGCCCTGTGAAGCCCCATCTGGTGTTGGCAACTCTGCCCACAGCAGAGGGTTGAAAGTGGGTGATCTTTAAGATCCCTTTTAACCAAAGCCACTCTATACTGGGAAATGCGTCATGGCACATGGGAGCATGTGATAGGATCAGCATAGCAGGGATGATTGCTCTCAGAGTACTTTTGAGTGAGGGCAGGGTTTGGAAGGACACATATCCTCCATCCATCAGTAGAGAAAGCACAGATGTTTTGCCACATCTCCTTCCTTTTGGAGGCCAGAAGGAGAAAATCTGGTGTGCAGGAAGGCTCAGGGAAGGACCCAGGCACCCGGAGACAGTGATGCACACAGCCTGATGACAGCTCAACATGGACGTGGGCATGGGTATAGGTGTGGGTTTGGCCTTGGGCATAGGTATGGGCATGGGTGTGGGTGTGGATGTGGGTATGGACATGGGCATGGAAGAGACCTTCCTCTGAGCCTAGAGGATGACCATTTCTGTACCATTCACTCTGCACTGCGGGGAATCCCTTCCACACCACAGCAGCTCCTTTTGCAATGAGAAGCTGTGCCACTGCCCAGCCCCGCAGCTGCTCCCCTCCTGCCCACAGCAGCACAAGAGCCCATTTTGGGGGGCTGGCTATGGCTGCTCAGCAGTTGGGAAACTGCATCGACTGGGGGGCCTCACTAGCACTCATCAAAGTCCAGCAGCCTCGGCTGTACCCTCTTGGCAGAGGGGTGCTGCAGGAGGCAATCGGCCCCGCGCTGCATCTGATGCGGATGCTGATGGATGTGACAGGAGCGAGGGTTGCCAGGAGACAGCATCCTCCTCCTCGGGCACTGCGCAGCCAACGCGGCTCCGTGCCGGTGACGTGATGCTCCTGCAGCACCGCTCATTGCCGGGCTGTGCTGTCTCTCGCAGCCAGACATGGTGGGGAAAAAAAGCTTCACAGGCATCCTGCAGTGCTCTCCAGCCCACACCCCTCTTTGGGTGCAGCCAGCAGGTGCTCGTTCAGAGCAACCTCATGGCACTGAAGTGTTCCCACTCCCAGCTCCATGTGTCCCCATGCATGGGGACCATCATGGATTTTGCCTGCGTGCAAAGAGTGCAGACCTTCTCTCTTTGCTCAGATGTGGGGGGGTGGGGAGGTGGATGGCCACTCGCCCACACCAAGGTTGGTTGAATAAATATCTGGCTACAAATTATCTGCTGATCTAATAAAAAAGATATTACCTACCTCTACAAACCTAGTTTCAAATTATTCCTTCTGCTCTGCTCAGTAGCCTACTGGGAGATCACTGGCAGGTTAATTTGCTATTGAACGGGTCCCAACTGGAATTAGCACTTCAGCCTGCCTCTGCTCTTGCCTGACGGTTAATGAAAGCTGCTGTTATTCACTCCTGGTGCTGGACTTTATGTGCTGCACTGTGCTTCACGAGTGTGAAAGAGCTGACCGGGGTATTTTTGTTGGGCTGGCGAAGTATTCAACGCTCGCAAGACCCAGAAGGTGCTGAGATAGAAAATAAACTGCCATTTGTATGCTTTTACATGAGAACTTGGCGTGTTCTTAACAAAAGTGGCCTTTATCTGGGGACTGTCATTTTGATTATTTTATATCCGTGCAGTGCCCCAGAGGTGTGCACGGAAAATGAAAGCAGATAAAGAGCCCGAGCCAGGCAGTGCTGTGCCGGCGGCGGGAGCAAAGCAGTGTGGGCACTGCAGGGCTATGGCGCAGGTGGGGGCCCTCATTGTGCACCCAAAGCTGTGCCCTCAGTGCCACCAGGATGAGGGTGGCCCCTGGGTGAGGGAGGACAGCTGCAGACCTTCTGCATAAGGCTGTTCCTCGTACCTTCTAGCTCAGCGCATACACCACCAGGTGCTGCATCTCATGGGCTTCATGGCACAATGGGGCTCAGCCCCCAGAGAGCTGCTGGATGGTCTGAGCCAGATCCTGGCCCTCCTTGTTGCTCTCTGCCACCCCAAACCCACTCCGTAATTTCCTCCTCCCTCTGCATTTGAGCCCTTCGGGCACTTGGAGACAGCAATCCGGCTGCTGCCTGCATGATGGATGGCCCAGGCCAGATGGATTGAGTTCATTTAATCTCCTCCCGAATCCCATCCTTCAGTCCCTTCAGTCCTTCCCCTGTGTCTCTGAGCTCAGTGACATCAGCACCTCAGGACCCACTCTGTCCCTGACATCTTCACCCCAGGCTCAGCTCACTTCCACTGTGTTTGCTCTCAGCAAAATAGGGGCTGAAATCTCTGCTGTGGGCCAAAGCCCAGAGATGTTCCTGGTTATTGCAGAGCAAGATCTCAAGCTGTGAGCAGGAGGGACAGAGTGGGGCTGGCTCTCCTGGCCCTGCAGGCACAATGGGTGCAGGTCATGGAGCAGGGACCCATCCTGCTGCTCCAGGTGAGGGCTTCTGGAGCCTGTCTTCCACCTATGTGTAATGAGACATTGTGTCCAGGAGACCTAAAATTCTATGCTTTCACCCCAGAATGGGTTGTTGCTGACACTTGTTTTTTAACCTCCTCCTCTAGCTGATCAGGACCTCCATTTGGCTACATGTCCCAGCACTCAGGCCACAGCAGCTGGATGAACATGGGAACAAATCCATCCCTGAGCACAATGCAGAGCTCCTTGCATGAAGGAGAAACAGCTGAGGATGGGCTTTGAGGCAGAAGTGGGCACACAGCATGCTGGCATCACACTTGTTCCTCATTCCAGAAGTCTCCCTGGCCATCGGCCCTATTGTTGGACTGAAGATGGAGCCGTGAAGTTATCGCTGCTGGGATCGCTGCCTATTCATGCATGCTGGTATACTTCCCATTTCCAAATCCTCTGGTAATTTCCTGCTTCTCTGTAACTACAACAACTCTATTGTCAGGCAATGCTTTATTTCATAAGCTCAGTCCCACCCGCTCTGCACTGAGTGCCCGCAGCCCCACTGATCCGTGCTGGTTCACACTGCCTGCACTCAGGAATCACACACGACAAGCCTTTCTTTATTTCCTTATTGTCTGAGGGCATTCCTTAGATTATTTGACTTTATTTTGGTGAAAGGCAGATTTCAGAGCACCGCGCAGCACTTCAGTCATTTGAGAGTCATCATTAATTTAATCTTCTTCCTAATTTATTAATGGCCCCTACTTTCTCTCCTGTATTTGAGGCTTCCCTGGCGTGGTTGCTAAAGCCATCTTTCTCCCTTTCACCTCTCTGGCAGTTCCATCACTCTGCCCTTCCTCTTGCAGTCACCTCAGGCCTGTTATGTACCACCCCATGAGGGGCTTCTCAGCCTGCTGCCAGTGGGGACCTGCAGGATGAGCCCCATGTGACTCAGTGCCAGAGCCCCCAAGACTCTCCCTGCTGCTTACAGAGCCTCAGCATCACCTCCCTGCTGCTCCCCATGCTGCCAAGGCAGCCCTGGACTCAGAAGAGATGGGCTGTGCTCCATGGGCAGGACCTGGAGCTGCCAGCAAGCAATGGCCAAGCTTAATAAATGGAGCAAACTGATGAGCAAACAGTACTTCAGGAGCAGGAGAAAAGTGTCAAGCCCGAGCTGTGACAGCAAATATATTAGGTTTAATCCATCCCTGGATGAAGTCCCTTGTGTGGCTGGGGTCACAGTGGCTGCAGATCCTCCTTCTGAAGTGCTGCAGAAGAGGGACCCAAGAGGTTCTGGCGCACTGTGAGCTATTGACAAAGAGCCAGAAGAAGGATGGGAGGCATCTTCTGGGGGTGGCCTCGATGGGGACAGCACCACTGGGGACATGGGCAGCGCACTGCGTAGCACTGCCCCACATCCCACCATTCCTCACCCCACCCGAGCTGTGCTCCTGCACCCTCAGACCCAGCACTGGGGCAGCACTGGGAGCCCACAGCCCATCACTGCAGGGCGAGCTACAGAGCTGCGCTGTCACAGCACATGCTGAGAATGTCACTGCTTTTCTTTTCTCCTTCATTTGCAAATGAAGCAGACCCGTCAGATTCCGCTTTTTGGTAATGTATGTATTTTTGAAGAAACGAAGTTCTGGAAGGGTTTCCTTTGGATCAGAGCGAACGTTCAGTGTCAGTAAAGCCGAAATATTCCATTGCAATTTGGGCTTTCTCAAACAGAAGTAGACAGAACTCTGAAATTAAATTTGTTCCTAAATGTCATTTTAAACAAAGACAGAAATTCTTTAGCTTGGAAATGTTGAAACAGACATTTGGATAGCAGCGGTACAGTTAATCTCATTAAAATAAAATCAGATGCGAATAGACACGTTGTATTTCTTCTCTCTCTCTTTTTTCCTATTGATTTGGTCAAAGCCAAAGGAAAAAGTAAAGCACAACTTCTTGTTTTGTACCGCGTGCTCCAAGCAGATGATGGGACCCTCATGCTGTGCTGGGGGCACCTGGGGCTGCTCCACCTCATCCAGCCCCTTTGGGGTGCACCCAGAGCATCACCCTGTGGGTGCAGAAGCTCTGTGTGGGCATCACACTATGTGCTGCTAAAGCACCCCAAAATCCATCACTGCTCCCCAAAAATACAAAGTGTCTTTTTTGGGGGCAGTTCATTTTAGCACAAAATTGAGTTAAGAGGAAAAAAATAATCATAGCATGGGCTGGAAACTGTCAGAGCACAAATTGCGTTCCAGGCTTGCTCGAAATGGGCAAAATGGAGTCTGCCTGGCAGCAGCTGGGGCTCCTCCGCCCTGTTATTTGCTGGGGATTGTTTCTGAGCTCTCCTGGTGCTGCAGCTGCCATCCCTCCTGCTGCACGTGTCCCTGTGTGTGGCAGCTCCTCATCTCCGCCGTGCCCACTGCTGTGCTATGCAGGTTCCTACTGCCCCATCCGGACCTCCCCTTGGCCACCTGGGTTATCTTCCCCACATAAAGTCCCCTTATATCCAACCTTCCTCCCCCAGGCTCCCGAGCTTTGTTATCCTTCCAGCTACTTGGAATACCTTTACTCAAAGTATTAAGCCAACGTGTTGGATGGCATGGATGAGACATTTCACTCTAGGAGCTGCCCAACATGGAACACTTCAAGAAGATGAAGAAACATGAACTCCTATTCCCAAATCACCCCATGGAAAGGAAAAAACAAAAAGGAGAAGGGTGAGCATGGGGACTCCAGGCAGGGATCCCCAGGGCTCAGCACCCCTATTTCCAGCAGTGGTGGTGCAGGCAGTGCAGGGCCCTCCTGGCTGTGTTCCCTCGGAGCTCAGCTCTGGCTGCAGCGTGGAGCACAGCCAGCACCCGCGTGGCAGAGCGTCCATTCATCTCTTCAGATGGATAAAAGCAGAAATCAGCGGTGCTTGGACTGGAATGCCCCGTGGTTGCCTGACAGCAGAAGCCAAGCTCTGATACGGTCACACAAGCAGCGAGCAGACAATAAGAAGATCTAATTATAGAGAGGAGGAAAAGCAGCCATCTAACCGAGCAAGAATTCTTATTTCTACCGGCAGGCTCAGAGTGGGAGGCAGAAGGACAAAGGAAACAGGAAAACGCTGCTCTGGGCTGACTCACGGCTCACTTGACCCCAAGGAAAAAGTGTCCCTGTCTGCTGGAGTGAGAACACACCGTTATGACAGGCAGGTGTCACAGCAGTACGCTGTGTGTTCCAGCACCACTGACCACGCTCAGTGCCAGCAGCCCTGGCCAGCTCAGCACTGCATCAGCACCTTACATGGCATTAGTCAGTATTTGGTTCCTTGGAAAGGGTGGGCTCTGTGGGCTGTAAGGGCTCTATCACGTCCATCCCTGGGTGCTGCACCCCATGGTTGAAGTGGAGGCAGCCCTGTGCTGTGGGGTGCAAGTTATGGGGACAGGCCTGATTGCCTCAGGTTTTCCCCCAGTGCTGTGCAAATCCTGGGTGTGAAGTGGAACCTCAGGCTGGCTGCAGAGACGTGTTTGTCTCCAGGAGCTCAGCAGCTGCCCTGTAAGTGGTAAAAACATCTTCCCCTTTGAACTGCCATGGGGCTCCCATGTTACACCCCCCAGCATTCAGGATGGGGTGCCCAGGTGCCACATCACCATGGGATGCCTGGCAGTCCCCAACACCAGCCTGAGACAGCCACGGCTTCCTCCAGGAGCAAACATCCACACAGCCTTGTGCTGAGGAGCTGCTGCTGCTGCCAGCGCTGAGGATCTGCTCCAAGAGGAGTGATGAAGTGGAAGCAGAAACAGCTGGCATCAGTGCGCGGCGTGTGCACCCTGCCAGCACGGCTGAGTGTCCTGAGCTGTCAGGTCGGATGGAGAAGTGTCACCTCAGCCTCATCACGGCCCATCGGGAGGGAAGGCAGAGCATCAGCAGCAGCGTGTGCAACTCCCTGCAGCCTCCCAGAGCTGTGAGCTTCAAGGAGGCCGAAAGAACCAGAGGGAGTTTTGCAGTAGGGCATCCAGCAGTAGAGCCAAGACACGAATAAATACATGGCCCTGGAGGAGGTTTGGCCACCCTTATGTAGGGACGAGAGTGTATGACAGGTGCCATATTTGGATGGATGGCATCCTGTCCTGCAGGACCTCCACAATGCAGGCTGCCCTCATGGTGGGCATCCCACAGTGAGCAGGGCTGCTATATCATGTCCCCAATGAGGACTCACTGATAACTGGCTCTCTCTCCAGCAATGCCTGCAGCTCAGCTCAGACGCACTGTTTTGCTGCTCCACCACACTGGCAATTCACAGCTGTGCTGTGACTGACTCCCCTAGCAAGCTCCTGGTGCTTTTCATTTACTTCCAGCTACAGCTGGAGTTCCTGCATCAGTAGCAAAGAACCTGACCTCACATTTGTGCTATTGAATTTCCTTCCAGGTCTCTCGCTGCAGTCTTTCAGGTCACTCGGTCACCCCTGTTTGATATTCCACTGCTGCCATGTGTTGGCTTCCTTCTTTGAATCATCAGCAGGTTTTATCAGCATCATCCTACCTTTTGTACAAAGATCATTAGTGGAAATATTAAGTAAAATCAGAGCCCAAATGGATCCTTGAGAACTTCCATTAGCAGCCTGCCTGCAGCTTGCTGCTTGCTTTTTTAACACTATCCGCTGCTGCTTCCCCTCCAGCCATTTCCCATCTCACCCCTGTTCCTTATCATTTCTCCATTAATCCCCATCTACACCAGTTTAATTAATAATTTCTCATGTGCATTACATCAAATGCTTGACTGAGGTTCAGGGAGATGAGATCTACTTCAATTCTTTTGTCTGGAAAAGCAGCTACCTTCTTAAGGAAAGCTATTAGACACAACCTGCCCCAGTATGCCTTCGGTAAATCCATGTGGCACTTAATCCCATTTTCTCTTTATTCGATGTTTTTAATTACAACTTCCTTTAAAACCTGTTCTAAAGCCCAGAGTGGTCAGCCCTCGTGTTGTGTTTTCCCAGATCCCATATTTCCTCTCCCTCATCAGCCAACTCTACCACACAGTGAAGGATGGGTGTGAGCATCAATGTGGCCCAGAAGAAGAGATCCTGGGCATGGTGTGGGCAGCTTGGAGGAGGCCATAACACAACCACAATTGCTGGTGGTGCCCTGAGACTGAGCCACCCCTCTGCAATGAGAGCTGGAAAACTTCCTGGGGAGGGGATGATGTTATTAGAGCCCCAAATCCAGTTGTTCTATACAGGGAACCATGATGAAATCAAACAGCTGCACCAGCCCAGGATGGAGCCCCTTGTTCAGGGATGGATCCCATTACAGGTAGAAGGGTTTGCATACAGATATGGATGCCCAGAGCTATGTCCATAGGAGGGAATGAGACCAGTTAGTGCTGTTGTGGGCATGTTGTGACCATGGATCTTCATGCATTTATGTGCTTGATGTTTTGGAGGGCACTGCAAGGCTTAAGTGGGAAGGAGCTTGTCATGCTGGAGATTGGGCATTTTGGATTCCTGCAGGGGAGGGGAGGCATTTCCAGAGGACTCTCATCTCTCTCATTTGGTTTGATCTGGCATTTAGTGAAGCTGTAGCGTTGTTGCAGTTGTTCATCCAGGTGTATGAACTCACCAGTCCTTCTCAGCTCATGGAAAAGGTGAAGAGTTTTCCCATGATGTTTAACCCAAACAAAAAAAGAACGGTGACTGAAAGACGTATGATTGCTCTCTATAAATATTTCGGAGAGAATTAGGTGGAAGGAAAGGTAAACATCAGCATGGCAGCTTGTTATTTAAACTATAGGGCAGTGTTGGCACAAGAGCAAGTGGGATAAACTATTCATGAGTATATTTTGAGTAGAAATTGGAGGGAGCATTGAAGCCATCAGAGGATCAGGGGTGGGTGGGCTCAGAGCCCTTTTAGTGCTTACAGAAGAGATACCCAGGAGCAAGGAGGGGAGGGTCCCACACTGTGGGGGTCCACATGGGAGAAGCTGCCCGGTGTATGACCACATCCCCATCGCTGCCCTTTTCAGGTGCCATCACTGACCCTGAGAATTCTGTGCTTTGTCTTACCCCAGGACTTTCCTCAAGGGAGCTGGGGGAGGATTTGAGGAGACCAGCTCCCAGGGAGCCATGCAGGTTTGGGAAGAGGTGCTGCCATGTTGGAGATGGGATTCGCAGAAGGGAATGGGGTGCCTTGCATGGCATGATATGACCTTGATTCTGAAGGATGACTCTTGACTGGAGGTGACTCCCACATCAATACTGCACCTGTCCCCACACATGGACATGAAGGAGACAGCAGATCTGGGTCTTTTCCCAAACAAATAAAGCACTATAAGTTCCAGAGATACAAAATCATGTCCTTGCATGTTCCTGCTCCAGCTCTGCACAGTAGAGATATCATCATCACTTGGTGTGTCCCAGTGTTCAATAAGCATTGAACACATTCAGTAGAAGCTACAAAAAACCCTTCACCCAGCAGATGGACACTAGGTTGGTTACACCCAGGCGTGCCCCCACCTCAGACCCCATCCTGCCCAACTCCTGCACTGTGCCTACCCCAGTTCCTCCATCACCCTCCCCCTTTCCCTGCTCAGGTCGCCAGGAGGCTCAGCTGGATGAACACCACTGTGCATGGCCCTGATTGACCCTCAGCTGATGGATGCACAGAGAGGTCCCACAGACCCTACACCCAGCAGGCTTCATTTCTGTGTAGGATGTACCCAACCATCAGGTCATCTCCATCCTTCAGACTTACCCTGAATTGCTAGAAGTGCCTGTGAACCAGAAGCAACCTAAAAACATTTGTTTGTATTTATGTTTTTTTGTTTTTTTTTCCAGCAACATATGCTGAAGAACAGATGCTTCCTATGGGAATGTGACCAAAGGAGGGATGCCTTTGCCTGACCCTCTTTCCACAATGTGCAGACCCAAGGGGAAACTGAAGAGCAAACATTTGCTTTCAGAGGTACAGGAAGCTGCATTTCCACCCCGACAGTCCTTTCTCTCTTTGTTTGCAAAGCTCTGTGCTCACCAGCCCCGGTGTATAAACAACAGTGTCCTCTTGCCAGCCTGCATTTATCTCACAGCAAAATTCACAAACAGATTATATACAAATGAGTTGTGAGCTAGGAATTTTGGGTTTGTTCCCAAAGCAACCGAAAGTGCTGTAGACATTGTGCATCTTTGAAGTAGGGAATGAAAGAGTCAGAGCAATTCCTGGAGCTTTCTCTGAGCCTGGAATCTGGATACTTATCACTTAGATGTGCTCTTAAGACTCTAAGAATTCACTAGTCCTTCCCAATAAAAGCCTGAAAGTGCCTCGTGCTGGACCAGAGCCTGGTTGTTGTAGCCAGGGACTGTAGGGAGCTTCAAAGCAAAGTCTGCCCATGGAGATCACATCTCCATCCCTGGGCTGGTGTCCCACTCCCATCCAACAGCAGATCCTCTTGCACCTCATCTCCTCACCGTTCTGTGTGCATACTTCAACACAGAGGAGTGATGTACACCATTGTGGGTGTGGGAGAGGGGCAGAAGAGTGGTAGGAAAGTCAACCTCTGTGTCCAGATCCCAGACAGCCTCTTGGTCACCTCTGGAGTCTGATGCCATGTCCACCCTGGTCAGTAAATCACAGAACATTTTGTGCCTATCAGCCCAGTTCTGCCTTTTCCTGTGAGCTCTGACTCTTCTACCACTGCTCAAGCAAACCTGCTGGAACGAATTAAACTTCTCTGATTCTGTCCATGCTGTTGTGGCATCAGCTCCGGGGCACAGCCTCCAGTGCTGAGCAATGGCTGTGGAAATGCTGGGCAGACCAATGGTACTAAGAACATCTCCTCCCTCGGCAAAAGGAGCCCAGCTTTTGTCATTTTTCATTTCTCAGCTTTTGAAAACTGGCTGTTGAGCTTTGCAGTCTGCAGCCTTCTCCTGCTGACTCCTCCATGCTCCCCATTGACACCTATAAATAGGAACTGGTGTTTGCATGCAGCTGAGTAAGCAGCCAGTGCCAGCAGCTCTTGTCCCAGCACCCAGGCATGCCAGTGCCCAACCCCAGCTCTTAAGGGTCTTTCCAGCTGTTGCAGTCAGTGGACAGGCAAGCACCAGGAGCAGAAGTCCAGAGGGAGAGCCATTTCTAGGTACACCAAAGCAGCTTGTCCATAAAGGCTGGGGAGTTTCCATCCTTGGCAATACCTCAAACCCAACTGGCTGCAGCTCTGGAGCACCCAAAGCTTCTCCTGCAGAAGTACTTTGTGGGTAATAATGTGCTTTCCATGGTCTGGATGGGGCTGCTTTTCCTATTTCCTATGGTGAACAGAAAGTCCTACAGGATAGTTCTATTCATGCAAGGAGTTTTGCTGGTAGGATGTGTTGGTCTTTGTGCACTCCTCCTGTAGAAAATCCCAGGTAAGATTATTATAGAACTAGTAGCTTAAGTGTGATGCTAACCCCAGTCGTGTGGCAACAGGCTGTTGCCTGCTCACATAACCTTTTCTGTGTGCCTTTGTATCTCTGCTTTTTGCTAATGAATCATGATCAACCGCAAAATACAGCCTTACAGCCTGATATTGCAGCTATTTGCTGCCTGTCTAAAGGGCACGGCTTCACTGCATTTTCAGGGACAGGAAGGAAAAATGGCTCTATTTGGGGACGTAGGAAAGAAAAGTGCCACCTTCTCAGCAAGATCGAGCTCCTTGAGCCATAGTCCCTTGGTGCTCACTTGACCCAGCACCTCGGTTCGTAGGAAGGATCCCATGGCAGCAACCAGCCCCCAGAGGAGAGAATACGTTTCTCAGAGCTCAGGTCCTGAAGACAGAGTTTTGGAAAGAAGAACTCCCCTGGGATGGCTGTCAAAGCCAATCTGTGACATCTAAGTCCCCTGGCTCACCATCAGCCTCTGAGGAGCCTTGCAGCCCAGTGGCTGGAAATAGCAGCCCTGCCAGGAGGCAGCAGGCTCTGAGAGGGCCAGAGCAAAGCACTTGGTTCCTCTACCTGCTGCTCCAGCCAGGAGGCTGCCAGCAACCTCTTGCAAGGGCTGGAGGTTTTTACTTGTTCTCCTTTGGCAGATGCCCCTAAAACTGCAGTCCACTTCAAGACCTGCAGAATACAGTTATTAGCAAGTATGGAGATGAGTGCCTGCAGTCCTAACTTCAGGTCTCGTGATTGCAATTAGTGCAAGTGTTCTTCCATGAGCTATTTTAGACCAAATCTTCCCATGACAATCTGCCGAACTCTGAACATGAAGTCCTCCAAACCACTTTAACTGGTGCCAACACAGGAACTCTACATCTGTAGAGTTGTCTATGATTCAGATTTGAGTTTTTTGGGAGCTGCAGGCTCACTTTTCTCTGTTCTTTTCCATTAGTCTGGGTCTTCCATCTCACAGGACATGGTGTTCCATACAGCCCCACCTGCCTCTCCGGCCATGTACCTTGGCACTACTGGATGGCCCCAGCTTTCAGAAGTGGCCCGAATGTCCACGGGGTCTCTTACTTAGAGCTGCCTGTGGGTGTAATCATCTCATCAATCTGAACACTTGATTTTTTAAATGTTATCTGTCAGCAGCCACTGCAATGTGTGTGTTGGGGGCACAGCCCCCTCGCACAGGAGCCAGCTCTGAGATGACAGGATCGAGCTGCACAGGATGACAACTTTCTGGGTCACGGGCAGTGAAGGGCATTGTGTAGAGCTGGGATGTGTTAAAGCCAGGTTGGCACACTTCTGCAAGCCGACCTCATCCTTATGCTTTACATCTCTGAGTCTTCAGAGCCACTGGCAACTCCCCCGAAGGCCAAGCAATTTGCCCATCTCGCTGCAGAAGCTGACAGTCTCGAGTCCAAGAGACATTCAAAAAGATGCACACATTTAGAGGGACACCTAAAGGTGCCTTTCTGCCTTAACTCTCCCATAATTTGGAGGCCAGAGTTCTTCCCTTCCCTTCAAATCTGTTCTTGTCTCCTTTCAAATCTGTTTATGTCACTGGCTGCAAGCACGTGTCCTGCTCCAGCTGCTCTATACGGTGTCTATGTTGACTGTCCTCTGAGGAATCAGCACTCACACGTGATCTTGTGCACCTACCAGTGGGATGAAGCCATCTCCAGGTGTGAAGACAGCATAGAGAGCATCTCACCTGGTCCTGCTGGGTCTTGCTGTGGTTCTTGCAAGGGATCCACCAGCAGCAGGGCTGGTGGAGGCTGGGTGGGCTGAAGAGCTCCCTCAGCATGTACCCAGCCATGCATGGATAGAAATGGCTCAGCAGCTCAGCAGCACAAAGTCTGGTGCCCCCCCACCCCTGCATGGGGCAGAGTGTCTCACCAGCCTCCCAGATGCTCTGACTGATCTCTGTTAGAGAGACACTCTGGTGAGCACCCTGGGAAATGGCTGTCCCTGCTGACAACTACTATTTGTTCCTGGATGTGATTTGCTTTGGGCTTTTCTTTCAGTTCTTGTGGAACCGAATCATTTTGTGATCTGACAGAACCCTGGACTTGCTCTCTGCTTGCAAACACACCAACAGCCAATGCTACAGCAGCAGCTCTTGGCTTCCAGCCCAGCCCTGGATGGACACCCACACTACCATCTTCCACAGGGCTTCCATCATCCAGAGAGCTCCCATCATCTGTAGGGCTCCATCATTCATAGGGCTTCATCATCCATATGTCTGCCATCATCCATAGAACTCAATAATCTATAGGGCTTTATCATCCACACAGCTCCCATCATCCATAGGGCTCTCATCACTGACTGGGCTCTCATTATCCATAGAGCTCCCATATCCATTGATGTCCCATTATGCACAGGATTCCTATCATCCGTATGGCTCCCATAATGAAATGTGGGGCTCCCAGACAAGTGCTGTGGCCACGCTCCCATTGCTACTGCTCATCAGCCCAGACCCATGGAGGTGTGTGGGGCTACTGCCTGCATTTCTGCCCTTTGCTCTCTCCACTTGGCATCTGTCTGTTTCCTAAGCAAAGTGGGGACCTGGCCTTGATGTTTGTGACACTCTGGCCTGGCTCACTTTGAATTAATAAAATTCATTTCACAGTGCCAGGATTTCACTGAACCTTTCTCCTTATTTTTCACATGATTGCCAACCTCTTTTGTTTCACTAGCCGAGTTGAACAATTTCTCTAACTGTCCAAAAAGGCCATTAATCAAATGAGCACCCATGACGTGTGTGAGATGTGGCTGTGTGCACAGCCCTGTGGAAATCAGCCTCCTCGCATGGCAGGGCAGGAGCTCAGAGCCTGCCTGCTCTCCCTGCTGACTTTGGCTGCCATCCTTACTGCTGTTCTCAGCCAGCTCATGCTCCACGCTGGGACCCGGCTGTGCCACACTGCTGTGCCCAGCACTTGAGGATGTCCTGCTGCACGTCCTCGCTTGGCTCCCTGCTGAGTCCTAGTCAACATAGACTGACATCTGGTCCCATGCAACACACAAGGGTCAGCAGCAAAGATGGTTAACTTGGGCCAGGAGAGCTGCTGCAGCACCATCAAGGTTTGGTTGCTCAGCCCAGGGTCAGTCCATTGCTCGGTCCCTCCACTTCATGGCTGGTTGCCGTGTTCACCTTCTTGCTAAGTCCACACCTTGCCTGGTCCATCTCCTTTCCTGGCTCATCTCCTGACCCATTTCCCCACCTGGTCCATCTACCTGCTTGTCCGTCTGAACTGCAATGGATCTCAGATTCATGGAGTGGGGTAGTAGCAGTGAGAGGAGAGCTGGGTGCCCTGCACCCAGTTTGGGACAGCGTGACTCACAAATTCATGCCTCTGTTTTGTGCAGAGGGCAGAAGGAGCAGGAATTGTAGAGCTTTGAGTTGTGGGCTATGCTGGACGGCTGCCCCTGCTTTGCAAGCCCCTACGTTTCTGAACAGGGCTTTTCTCTGTACCCTTCAGCTCTTAGCAAGTGTCAGAGAGGCATCGTGGGCTGATATCTGCACAAAGCCTTATAATGTCAGTGAGATGTGTTAGGGGCAGCTCCCCAGCCCCCCACCAGCCACTGCCAGTCCCAGGCTGCACCTGAAACACCCCCGAACATCTGAGCATGCAGCAGTGCTTCCACTTCCAGGCAATTGGCTGCGATCTCTGTGTTAGCTGCAGGGTATCTTTCTCTGTTTTCTAGAAAGTCTCTAGACAGACGTTTAATTCCTTCCAGCCCTCCTAGATTGTTATTTATTTATTTTTAAATACCCTTCAGCTCTTTTTGCTTCCTCTCCATTTAGGAGCAAAAGCTTCTTCCAGCCCCTCTCCTCCACCACAGGTCTGCAACTGGTCCTCTTTGCAAAGTGCTTCCTGGAAGGATGGGATGAGCTCAGGGTCGGTCTAACTGAGCATCCTCACCCATGAAATCACCCTGATGCCTCTCCCAGGCAGTCTGGGGCATGTGCCAGGACTAATCAGACGCATTTTGCCTGCAAGTCTGTTGTTCTGAAGCAGAAACAAACGGCCCCATTGGCGAGGTTTCTACCACAGGCAGCTGAAGATGGTGAGATGAACGCAGCTGCTCCAGCTCCCACACACATACACTCTGCATCAGGCAGAGCAGTATCTTTCTCCAGGAACCAGAGCACATCAGCACCTGCAGAGGGGAGCTCAGCAGTTGGGAATTGATTTTTCTGCAGGGCTTTTAGCTAATAGCTGTCCTGCTCTCGCCCCCTCCCAACCTACATCTCCTGCCTTCCAAAGGCTAAATGTTTTCTCACTCGCTAGGGGAGATGTGAAAGTCTGTGCCTAGTGGCACAGCGTAGCAGCTATGATGCAGACTTTGCTCTTAACATAGGAAAACAGGGCAACGTTGACCTTGCTTATGACATGAATAATTGAAGCAACTCAGGCCTGTAGGAGCACAAGAGTGACCTGAGTGTGTACATCGGTGTGTCAGCAAGAGAAAGAGCATGCACCTGAGAAAGGAGGTGAGTAGGATCATGAATTGATGGTCCTGCCTCCTCCACTCCCATCCTCTTTGATCAGAGACCAACTGACCGTGTTGGTGTAGAAGTAGTGGGTTGGAAGATGCCACATACCTGACTTCATGCTGAAGGCTGAGCATAGACTGCAGGTGTTCTCCTTGGGTTGCAGCTGATCACAGACAAAGGTGAAGCTCATGGGTTTGCTTTCTTCCAGGCTAGCTGGAAGAAACAGCACAACGCCCCTTTTGGGCCATGTTTTTGCACTCTAGGAAGCAGACAATGTCATGGAGATGGAAGGGCAGCACTTCAGAACTTGCAGGGAAGTGGGAAGGGCTGGTGTTGGTCTGTCTGGGAAGAGATGATGTGCAGGGTACATGTGATGGAGAGCCTGCTTATCCCCCGCTCACCTCGCAAGGAAGAGTCAGCCTGTGAAACCAGAAGGCAACCTAATTAAAGCTGATAAAAGGAAACAGTTTCATTTGTACAGCAAGAGCTTAGCTGGAGGGACTCATGGCCACAAGGCATGCCTAAGGATGTGGATTTAGCAGGGATCAGAAGAGACTTAGATCTGTAAATGGGTAAGATGAGGTCCCTGGTGGCCACCCTTGCACAGGATCACACATTTGGCTCAGCTAGGAGATAAGCTTGCTTGCTTTGGGCCATGAACGACCACTTGCTCACACTTGCAGAGTATGGCATCTCTACCCAGGAGTATGGCAGAGCTTCATCTGGAGGCTGGAGACAACAGCCCGACAGCAGCCTGAAGATGAATGCGAGCTGTGATGGTACCAGTGCAGATACTGCCTACCAGAACAGCCGGGCCACATATCTCACAGGGCAGGAGTTCTGGGCAGGACAAAAAAGCCTTTGTCCTACTGAGGTTATCCCCCCTAGCTTTGGTATCTTTAATATACTCAAGCTAAGCCCCCAAACATGAACGAAGTGGTGCTCTTCGTTCAGGAGAGCAGCAAGGCTGCAGCACCCACTGAGTCAGGACCTGAGCACCTCTCCCATCCTGTTGCAGGGGCTGCCAGCTCCCCCAGCCCTGGGGACTGTGGTCCTTAGCAGGGATCTGGAGAGGGGACAGCAGTGACACATGCAGGGCGTGGTGATCAGACACTGGTGAGGGTCTCACAGCCCCTCATTGGGATGCAGAGGGCAGCATCTGCCCCAGCCCAAAGCTGAGCTGTGCGCAGACAGAGCCACGCTGGCGACAAACCTACACAAAATCCTGCCTAAACACAAACAGACTGCGCATTATATGAAAGAGCTTTAAAGAATAGAGAAAAGAACACTAATAACTCTTGGTAGGAGCTGTGACCCCGGCGATGAAAGCGTCAGTCTGGCTATTAGAGTCGCAGGGATTTTTCAAAGAGGCTCCAAGTGCAGCATGGACTCGCAGGCGTTTCAGGAAGGGGGAGATGTGAATGCGAAGTTTGGGCTGCTTTGACACGGCACGGATAAAGGATCTCTTTCTAATCAGCAGTGCAGGGACCCAGCAGAGCACAGGCAGTGCGGGGGTTCCCAGGGTGCATTATGAACATTGAATTCACACACCAAATAGCAACCAAAAGGGGAGGAAATAAAGCAGCTCGTATAATTAAACTGCGACTGAAGGGAGAAGCAGCCTCTGCACCGGGTGAGCTGGGGAGTGCTGGAGCCAGGCAGAGGGAAAGGGGGGAGCTATTGTGGTAAAACCTGGAAAATTCATTTTGAACAAACTCATTAGAAAGATTGCAGCCCCGTCCTCAGAGGGGCAGAGGAAGAGCTGTTGTGGAGAGCTATTGTGCTGCTCAGGAAGAGCTCTGTGCTGCAGTGGCTCCGGGCTGTGGAAGGCAGATGGCAGAGCTCCAGGGCTTGCTGTGCTGGGAGCTGCAGGCCAGCAGACCCAAGGGTAGGTGGGCTGGGAACCCCCTGGGCTTGAGGCACCTGCACACAGGGGTTTGTCCCCTTGAGTCCAGCCCAGTTGGCAGAATTCACGTTGTCTCTTTGCCATCTTCCTTAAAGCTGCACACTGCTGTGGATTTGCTTTTCTGATCTGAGGGGCTTTACCAGGACCCCAAGGGCAGGGATGCTGAGGAAGAACAGACCCCAAAAAGAGACACATTCTGGGTTCAAGCTGCACGAATCAACACCAAAACCAAACCAGCACATGCACTGCACCCTGCAGACAGAGCCCTCCAGCTCCCATCAGGACTTTCAGCTGCAGCTCTATGCACCATCCCCTGGAACAGCACCAGCATCTTTGGGAATGGGGAGCCCACGGTGAGTCTTTCACTATCACTGTGAGTGCTTGGGGGGTAAGCAGCACTTCAAGGACGCTGCAGGACTGTAGGACTGCACCCAAGGAGAAGCCATGAGTTGCTCCCAGATGCTCCTTGTAAACAGACAGAACACTGATTTCCTCTTCCCCTCCCATCAGCGTGGTGGGGACCATCCCCTTCATCTGTCAAGAGTGACACGTACACAAACAAATCCCCACACCCAGCAATTGCTGTACTTTCATCAGTGAAACAAAACCCAAAGCCAAGACCTGGCTCTGAGGAACTGACCCCATTGCCACTGATCTCCCACCGTTTCAAATAGCATGCAGGTGGGTAATAAAGCCTGAACTGCCCTGTGTTGTTATGGCTTGGTTTATAGAGGGAATTTGCTAGTGAGCTGGTTGGCTTTACTGGTCCGATGATCTCTGCCATGAGGTTTCTCACTGGGGGTAATGTAAATCACGCTTAATGTTGCCTTGTGTGCTGGCCCTTTGCACGGCAGCACGAGGAGATATCATGAGAACATCTGGGCTGTGAGTACATGGAACTGTCATTGAGGTTCAGTGCAAAACTTTATTGCCAGCAGGAACTGCAGAGCAGCTGCTGTTGCTCTGACAACAGCTGAAGCAGCCTGGTTGCTAGATGAAGTTGTGAGCTCTATGTGAGCTGTATGAGGGTGTCTATTGGTACCACCAGCTCCTGTGCATCTGTTGATGGGCCTGAGTTTGGGGCATGGTGCCCACCAGCAGTGCTGCTTCTTACGGCAGAGGAATCCCATCCATGTCACCTTTGGTTTGGTTTCCAAAGCACTTTGAGAGTGGTGGTGCCTAGGTCTAGGGTGTCATTGTGCAGCCTGGGGGTCTTCTGTCAGGGGGATTGGTCTGTAAGAGATGGAGCCCACAGGAGCAACAGAGCTACGAGGCTGGGTGAGAGTCTGAACCTGCCTGCTCCAGAGCCCTGATTTTTGCATCCCTTTTCTCCAGAGCAAACATAGGCTGGCTGTCCTTCAGCGCCTGGCTCTTCCCCATTTCCAGCAGCACAGACATCCCCATGTCCCTCCCCAGCACAATGAGTGGTGCGAGAGAGCAAGTGGAGACAGAGGAAAGGGCTGCAGCATCTGCAGCCTTTGGGTAAAAGCTTCCCTGGCTGCAAAAGAACCAGGAGCAATCAGCCTGTGACCACAGGGTGCCATGTTGGATGAGCACATCAAATGCTAAATCTGAAATGTCCCTTCAGCCGGCCACAACAGAGATCACAACTCACGGCCAACCTTGGGGGAACAACAGCAGATCCTGGTCAGGAAAATAACTTTCTGTAATTAGAAAGGGCTTCCCAGGCCTGCACAAGATCTCCAGTAGAGCCAGATGCCTCCAGGGGTCCAGATGAGAAGAGCTGAGGAGGTTGGGAGCCCGGTAATGAACTCAGCCTGTTGGTGGAGGACAAACTTCAAGGAAGTGTGGGGCAATCCTATCACAGAAGTAAGGAAGACAGGGCAGACAGGGACAGCAAGGATCACAGTTTGTGTGGGGACAAAGCCTGACACGGGGGAAGTGATTTTCTGGTACTCATTATTCTGCACTATGATGGAGAGGGCCATGCCTCGAGGCTCACCCAGGGTATTTCCATCCAGTATTCCTTCCTTGCTGAGCCTGATGCTCCTTCAGCATGAGCAGGGCCTGACACATAAAGATGGGGAAGCGAATCCCAGCCTGCTTTCTTTCAGCCACATTATGAATGGCTACAGGGATTAGTCCTCTCTGGAGCGAGGATGCACTGCCGGGAATGTCATTAAGAACATGCTCATCTGCCTTCAGCGCTCAAGTGGTCATTGCACATGCGGGGGACAGGAGGCAGGAGGGCCTGATATTAACCGCCTGGGTTAGAATAATGTCATTTACTTTTCCCAGAGGACAGGAGGCAGCTTGGATGACAAATGTGTCAGCGCTTAGTCACAGCGTTGCTGGATAAGTTACTTGCTAAGTGAGCGTGCAGCACAGCGCTGCTGCTTTTCTGGTAGCTCATGGGTCTGGGTCGTGGGACCCCCACAGAAACATCAGCTCTGGAGTAACTTTGAGCTGCAGTGCCTGGATGGGTTTTAGAAGCGATGACGTGCACCTGGCAGGAGGTTCTGCCCCAGCCAGAAAGAAGGGGAGATCAAAGGAAAGTGTAACGAATTGCACTGAAGTTGATCACAAGGTTTGGGGAAAAAAACATGCCCTGAGCCAGGGTCAAGGATTTCAGTGGATTTCAGCTCCAATGGAGACCTACTCAGACTCAGTGCTCTCAAAAAAGCCAGACAAGAGAATGAGAAGGTCTGTGTGCAGGCTGCCTGCTCCCCATCATCCCAGCTGCCTCATAACTATGTTACTCATGGGTCTTCTTGGGCAGAGAATGGCCCCACATCACACGGCAACATGGAGAGCTATGTGTCCTTCTGTGTCAGAGACTTTCCATCACCAGCCCCTCCTTGGTAGTGCTCCCTATTTCCCCAAGAATTAAAGATTATTATTTGAATGCCCTCATTCTCTACTATGGCATCTGTCCCTAAGCCTTGCCACCAGCAGACAGGACAAGAGAGTGAACATGAGCTCCTGGATAACAACCTTATGGGACATGCTGGGGACTGGCATGACACCCCATGGCTGTGAGCATCTCCTGGCACTGCTGCAATGTAGTGCTTGCCCAGGACAGAGCTGAACACCACCCTGCACATGTCAGTGGTCCTGATGCAGTTCTCAGGTTTCTCATTCACTTCAGCATCATCCATGGTACTCAACATACAAATATCCATGGAGACCAGCAACCACCTTTGCCAAGGCTTTCTTTCACAGAAGACAGTGCCCTCTACACTCTGGCAACAACAAGCCACACATTTCTGACCTCCAGGCTCAATTACTGCAGCTCATTATATCTGGGAGTGGAGCCAAGCAGGCTGAGAAAGCTTCCACTGGTGCAAAACGTAGCAGTCTGCGTGCTCAGACGCCTGGGGGCCATGATCTATCAGCCTGCAGCTCCTGCTACTTCATCCGTATTCCAGCTAAACCAGCAACCCTGCCAGGCTGCAGCCCAGGACCAAGGAGTCCCACAACTGCTGAGTCCAGCATTGTACAGCAGTGGTCTTCTCAGTTGTCTGGGGAAGGGGCTGAAAGGGGAGATCATGGCAGAGAATGTGCAGACAAGAGACATGATGTCCACATCTGCTGACAGACTCTTGATCCACCTCTCGGCCTTTGGTCTGATGACCTTTCCCTGCTTGTGTGGGGCTCCCTGATCCCAGAAGGAGAGAAGGAGGGAGAAGATGGAGCCAGTTGTAGACAGAGAGAAGGTGGCAAGAGGAGCATGACACTGCAAAGCCATGAGTCCTTACAGACAAACCAGGCAGGTCCTTATCTCCTGTTGGCTTGGGCAAAGGGCAACCATTGCCAACATTTCTGGTCTGCCCTCAGGGATGGGACTGTCCACTTCTTCAAGTGCATTCAGACATGTTGGAGCTTAGCAGGAGGAGCTGAGTGCCTCCATCAGAGCTTCACAAATCTGAGCCTTATCTCTGCCTTCAGCCTCATCTCCTTTTGCTTCCTTCTGTAGTCTCTACCAACCAGCTCTGCTGCTGCCCTGATGGGCAGACAGGGCATCCCTCTCGCAATCTCTCTTCCAGTCCCCAAGGTCCAGCCCTCTCCCCGCCCCCAGCCTCACTAACTCAGCTCCTGCTAGTTTATGGCCAGAACATTTTGTTTGCAAAGTGCTGTCAGATGCGACATTAAGAGGCGCAGTAAATCAGAGCACAGGGGCCTCTCCAAGCCTCTGCAGATGAAAACCTTTTATCACAATTTGGATCTGTTTGCACTGGTATGAAAATTATGGCTCCAGTTTAGCATCAGATTCCCATTATTCATGTCCCTGTGAGCTGTGCCTGCTAAATTGGATTGTTTCAAGCCTTCTCACCCCGATGGCCCTGAGAGCCCAGCAGATCTGGATTAGCATCCCATCCTTACCTTGATGTCCCTTCCCAGCAGGATTTGAGTGGGTGGGAGGCCACGGGATGGGACATATTATGGGTCTGTGCTTTGTGGGAAGTCATTAAGAAACAAAGTATGAGGGACAGTTCAACAGAGGGCCCCTACTGGCCTGTGCAGGGGCTGGTTACCCTATAGTGTCCCAAGTGGATCAGGAAAACACTGTGTTTTGGGTGTGAGGAGCTCCACACACACCTGGATGTACACCTCAGGTCAGCAGCACCATCCTGGCACATAGGGAAACACTGAGAAACACTCAGCTAGAATCACTGAGGCTCCCACTGTTAAGCATAAGATGCTTTTTGCCATAAATTAATCCAGAAATTTCCATTATGAAGTAGTAGGATTCTATGGAAAACAGGAGCAAGAACCTGCAGAACAAGAGGAAAAGCAAAGTGTGTGATGGCAGGAGGAAAAGAGGAAAAGGGGCTTTCTGCAGATGAGACAAATCTTGCTTGGTTGCAGCCAGGTCCTCTCAAAGCACATTCCTTTCCATTGTGCAAGGGAACCAACCAGCAGCAGCTGCAGAGATCCAGACCTCGAGGAACAGGAGAGAGAAGCGAGCTTCTATACAAGCAGACTCTGATTCAGCTGGCAGCACTTGGGCTTTTCACTTTGCTGCAGAGACCTTGTTGCAATTGTAATTGTGCTTTTTATATCTTAAGAAAAGGCCTGGCCAGATGCTCTCCAAACAAACCTTGAAGTCTATTTCTGCCGGCTTCCATGCGTGCTCATTCCACCTCTCTATGCGCTACGCCTCGTGATTGGGACCACAGCACCACATCCTGCCTCTGCCTGCTGGATTTGGTATTTGAAGGCAATCAGCAGCTCTGCCTGATAAAACACAGCCTGCCACGCAAAAGAGGCTCCCAGTGATCCACACCTGCCTACCCAACCCCTCACCCTTCAGCAGCCATAACGAGGCAATGGGCATTTTAATTGTATCTCAGCATCATGCGACTGCTCAGAACAAGGCAGTGCCACCACCCAGCAGATCCCTGGGGGTTTATCCACCACAGGCAGCTTTGGAGTGAGTTCTGCTAAGCAGGTGACCCTCCCAATAAATCTGGACGTTTCTGGTGGTTTTTTATTAACGCTCAGCCTGTGCTTGGCCCCCAGGCTATCATCCAGCTCCAGTCAAATCCATGCTAAAGATCCCCATCTCCTGCCAATCTCAGGAGAAGTGAGATGACACTAATAAATACGCTTGCGATGCCGCCCGTCTCTGGTGCTCTCTGCATCCTCTCTCGCATTGCAGGCTGTGCAGCTTTACTTCTCTCTCATACATCACTGATTTGCTACACTGTCAGAGTTCAACAATAGCAGTAATAATTAACCATTTAATCTGAATCAGATGCTGGGGCTTGTTTGCTCTGTCTGTGTATAAGAGGGGGGAAATGCTTGCAAAGATCACATTCTGATGTGCCTCAGCTCAGTGTTAAGTGTCTTGACTCTGCAAAATTGCATGGAGTCTTTCATTTTGCTCTTTAAGCTCGTTAGGCCAAATTAAAAACAGCATTCAGTCTAATTTCAGCTTCTTGAAATCCCTCCAAGATCAGCGCTATTATTCTTTCAGATGCCTTGGGAGCAAAGCTGACACCAAGAGATGCTCGCTTACATTCCCAGTGTCCAAATGGTTTCACAACAGAAACAAACCTCAGCTCCATGATGCTGTCACCCTCCTGCCAACTTGCAAGTTGCACTCCCCAAGGCTGAAACCCATTGCTGCCTTGCTCTCAAGGCTTTCAAATCCCACAGCTCAGACCACCTCATGTAGAGGCATCCATTACTCCAGGATGTCTACCAGCTTGGTAGGCAGCTGCCCATCCTTCATCCTCAAGCCAACCTTCATCTCCTCCTGCTGAGGCATCCCAAAATCTCACCTCTTGGCTTGCCACCACGCTCTGCCCTGTCTGGTGAGGTTGCCCTGGAAGAGCAGGAAGGCAACAGAGAAGGTGCTGGAAGGGCAGATGAATTCCTACCCAGCTTGGTGTAGTCACTAAAGGGGAGCAAGGATGGGGGCTGAACAGCAGAAGGTCTTTTATTAACCAACGCACACCAGGGGAGGTAATTCAGCAAGCGCTGTCTGGAGTCACGTCTGCTCCAAGTCTTGTGTAGTCTTTGGAGAGCTCAACAGAAGATGGAAATTACGAGTCTAGGAAGATATAGATGCAGTTAATACCTGTTTTACATGTGCAGTCTATAATATGTTGCCGTAGTCTTGAAAATGTTGTGACTTGGAAGCCATAAAAGCTGGAAGGAACATGCTAATTGAGAACACAGGCAGGCTATAAATCTGGAGGAGATACCCAGGCCTGGGGAGAGGGGGATGGGGAGGAACTCAGGTACAAGCCAGGAAGGAAATTACAGAGAACAAGGAAGGAGGGAGAGAAGGGGAATCCTCAGTGCCCAGGGCTGGTGTAGCCTCAGGTAGCACCTCAGCTTGGTATTAGACAGCCAAAGGAATTGACTCAATTGGAAGTGCCATTAAAAGAGAGAATTTAGAACAAATCGGCAGCAGGATGGGAACTAATTGCCAGAACCAGAGACATTCACCCTAAAATTGTACGGAAGGAAGAGATGACATTTCCCATCTATAGCTGTAATACATAATCTGCTGCTTAAAATGGTCTCTGAAGGAAAGTAAGAGGAGATATCAAATGTGACAATAGGGTTTTTGTGTTTTTCTTTGAATGCATTAAATGGGATGTAGAGTCTTACAGAGTTCTGCGTCAAGCAAATAGGTAGAAATTGTAATGAATAAAGCTATTGGATAAATGAATAAATACGATGTAATAGGGGAGAGTAGCTTCAGTTTCTGTGGAAGGAAATCATGCATCAGAAATCCATTAATGTTCACTGAAGGAATGAATGTGTGCGCAGGGGTGATCTGGTCAATATAATCAGTTAGGATGTTCAGAATGCCTTTGGCAACGTCCCTCATCAGTGTCTCACGGGGAAACGAGCTTGTTATGGGCTGGAAAGGGAAATTCCTCCCACAGGTGATTCTTGCACTTGAAAATCAAGAAGGAAGGGGTTCAAAACCTGGTGCTTTGCACAGTTGAGGGGGATGTGGTCTGGATCACATAGGAAGAGGAGCTGTGGGGTCAACACCTTGACCTGGGGTGGTGGATGGGAATGGAGGTGAGGATGATGGCTGGTGTGAATGCAAAGCACATTTTGCCTCCAAGAGGAACACTGTCTCCCAGCTTTCCTTTAGCCTTTAATGTGAGTCAGAAAAACAAAATCTCATGCACTGGTGCTGCAAAAAACTAATCTGTCTTCATCACTTAGGAAATGCTGACAGCTCTGGTATTCTGCTTGGTGTTTGGGTATAGGACACAAGGGAGGTGCTCCTCCTTTCAGCCCTCTCCTGACATCCCATAAACAGTGTTTCAGGAGCTGGAAGTTGAACCCAGATTGTCATGTTCAGCACTGTGGCTTTGTCTAATAGCTTTTCAGATCTGATTTTGGCCTCCTCCACATCCCAGGGCAGCGAGTGCCAGGTTTTCATTATGCACCAAATGAATTGGTCTGCATAGGCTCTGGGAGCAGCGAGCTGAATTCCTGCCACAGGTGCCTTTCTCACACTCATCACATCCTGAACCCACTTCCCAAGTTCCCTTTTGGTGCCTTTGCTGGGATAAACCCATCACAAGTCCCATCTCCTTGGGATAGGGGAGGAGGGCAGGACAGGCCCTGCAGCTCTTGCTCTGCAGGCAGGGTGTATTTATCCACTCCTTTCTTGCTCAGCAGCAGCTTTGCCCTCTCCTCAGCTGATATCTGGGGAGCACAATCCACACTGACTCCTGGCTCTCCTTCCCTACAACCGTGTGCAGGCTGTGCACAGAAGGGATGATCTTTCCCACGTGTTTGGTTCAGTGAATCTCTGTAACCACTTATGGCTTGTTTATCTTCAGCTAGCTCGGCTCAGCAAAGTTCAGCTGAGCACAGTCAGCCCATTTCCAGATTGTGAAGACCATGAAGCCCAAGTCCTCTTGAACTTTACTTTGGAAGCCTGAGCCATTGTTTGCAGCTCCAGCTGCTCCATCTGCAATACAACATCCACATCAAGCTGACTACTTCATACCAGAGAATGAATATTCCACGATGCCATACCACCACCCAGAAACTCCCCAGGGCTGGACAATACTCAGGGGCAGGATGAAGCTGGGGCAGAACCCACACCCTTCCCCTCCTTCTGGAAGGGGCTGGCCCATGCTTAATCCACTGGGGGTGCACTCCCTCTGCTTTGCATGGATGCTGGTGAAGCTCTTTATTGGCAGCTCCTGTCACTGCCTGCCCCTCATTTCCATGCTCTGCTCTTTTGCAGACTCTCTCCCAGGCTCTCAGAGTGACCCTCACTGCTCTTTGCCTCCCTGCTGCCTGAGCAGCCTGGATGTCCCTCTGGCCCCTGCTCCACACCCTCCTGGCATCACTGTTGTGACTAAAAGTGATGAGCTTGAGAAATGCCCGGTCCCTACAGCTGCAGGGTGTTTCTGTTGCAATAGCATTTCCTTCATACTAAATTAATCTGCCTGGGAGTTCGCTGCTGTCAGTTTGGGAAAAACAATGTTTTTGGTCCTCGCTGTTCTACCCCACACCCAGGCACAGCAGGACAGTGGTGAGGGGACTGAGGTGTGGGGCTGGGCCTCCCACTGGGATGTGGGGCTCTGCACCAGGCACTGACTTGTGCAGGGCAGGATGTATGTGAGCCCTCGGTCCCTAGAGCACTCAGCTGAATGCCTGCCAGAGGTCCATAGGGATGCTACTGCTCACGTGGTTTCCTCTGTTTCCAGCCACCAAATTGCATTTACAAGAAGCAAAACATACATTAAATAACTGTCGAATGTCAGAGCGAGTGGCTGCTGTGGGGGATGTTGTGGGAGAGAGAAGGAGAAACAGCTGCTGTGTCCAGGAGCAAAGGGAGGGGGGCAATGGGTGCGGAAGGAAAGAGGCTGGGGGCTCTGGGGTGAGAGAGGGTTGAGGCCAGAGGCAGATCTTCTGGGAAGAACTTCCTCCCCCAGATCTCTGCTGTGATGAGGCTGATGGAGAGCAGCACACAGAGCAGGGTGCTCCATTGAAAGGGGTGCATGCAAACACTGAAGTCCCAGGTCAGCAGATCCTGGTGGGTCCGGGTTCAGTTGGCACTGCTGCCATCACACTGGGATGGGGGAGGCTGGGAACACTCAACATGTGCCCCCCACCCCAACCCCCCCAATACACACACATACAGCCTCCGTTCTGGCTCCAAGCAGGAAACAGTTGCCATGCCAGAATCATCCCTGGGGATGTGAGGCTGATTGGCCAAACGTATGGATAAATCCCAGCAAAGATCTGCCAGCTCTCTGTTTCGTCGGCAGCGACACGTCCTTCGAGTCCCAAAGCAATGATCCCAACAAAGCTGGGCTGAGCTGTCCTCAGGTTCCTGCTGTGTTCCCACAGGGCCATTTAGCCCAGCATACTTCAGAAAGCAATTAGAGATTCCCACGGGCAGCAGTGCAGCTTCACTTCAGCCTACACCGGACAACAGCAGCCAGGCAGGGTCCTGTTCACACCTCCTCACCCAACCCTCACTACTGTTTGCTTGTAGGAACGTGGGGCAGGTGGATCCCTTTTGCATCCCTGTTCCCTCCCCACCATGCACAGCAGGCTGTGTTTCCCTCCCAGCCCTCACAGCAACACGTCAGGAGCTGTATTTTTCCCTAGGTGGCTTTTGTGTTTCATTCCTGTTTGATGCTCTTTATCAGGAGTGACGCGGGCAAGCACCGTGTCTGGATTCCCATCTCTGTAGCACCTAGGGGAGGTGGGAGAAGGCAGGGTGGAAACCTCCCTCACTGCATTTGCTCTGAAGGTTTTGCCATTGTTTAAGAGCAAATCTGAAAAGTAATAATCTGAGCGCAGCAGAGGGAGAGGCCCCTGGAGGCAGCTCAGCAGCAGAGCCTTGCAGATCTGCATGAATGAGAGCATATGAGGGAGAGAAACAGAGAGAGAGGGTGAGATGGAGAAGAGCACTTGAAGGAGGTTGCTGAGGTTGGGACCATCCTGGGATCTGCATGAGCACCCTCAACTCTGGTGCTGTCTGCCATGTTGTGGGTGGGAGGCCCACAACCTCACCTGTCCCACAGATGGAGCACATCCTCCTTGGCCATTTTGCATGGGTGGCCAGGACAGAGAGCTTGGTTGGTGTGTTCACTTTTGATGGTGGACTGCTGGAACTAGATGATCCTCCCTTCCAATTCAGGCCATTCTGTGATTCTATGATAAGCTCTCCATCCTTTGACTGGGACGTGAATGTGGCCCCAGTGCCTGGGAACCGTGTCAGCTCAGGTTGCTGAGGGCGAGCTGCTCACTCCTTCTCCAAGGGCTTAATTCTTGCAGGCTTTGGGGCCATGAGGAAGTGGAAGACCACGCTGTTCACAGCCCCACGCTGGGACACATCCCTTCCTCAAGCATGGCCGGTGTCCAAGAGCATCCCAAGACACAAAGCGGGTAGGAAAGAGGGAGGAGAGTGTTCCTGTGCGGAGCCTTCCTCTGGCCCTTAGCTATTGTGCTTACTTCCTTCCTCCTCCCTGAGGGCTGCGAAGGAATGGGGCATTATCGAAGCAGGTAATGCAGCTGCTTCCTGCCTGTCTGGGACACCGCTCCTTTCACAGGAGGGAAGGAGATGAATAGGAGCTTGGTGAGGAATTCCACTCCCACACAGCAGCTGGAGCACAGTCCCTCATTTCTGGGCCTTCCTGTTGCCTATGTCCTGCCCTGCGCACTCTCTTATCCCAAACAGGGAGCACTCTACTAAAAGGCTGCTAATAGACCCCATTGGCAATGGCTCTGGGGCTAATTAACCACCCGATGGCTCCTCTGTGCTGGATATGCATGTGTGTCTCATGCTGAAGGTGTGTGAGATTTTCTCTTTGTGTGTCCAAGGATTTTCCCCTGTGGTTCTGGGGAGCAGGGATCCCCAGGCACCAAGCCATGCCCATCAAGAGAGAAGGCAGCTTCACACCGATTTCTTTCTCATCCAAGGTCTGGATGTAGAAAGTGGGGTGAGCCTCCAGCAGCAGCTAGGAGAGGAGACCGTATCATGGGAGTGATGTGCAGAGATCCAGCACATGGAAAAGCAGAACACAGCACTTATTCTTGACTGAAAACTCGGAATTTCAGTCAACCTGGGAGGAGTGATGGGATCCCTGCATCCCCTGGCACACTGCAGCCCGGTGCACAGCCCCCAGGCAGAGGGGTTCAGGGGGGCAGGAGAGTGAAGTGGTAGTGGGACATGACCATGAGCTGATGGGCTTCAATCCCACCAGAGCTGCCCGCATCCAGAGCTGTGCTCAGCCTGAAGGCATCTATTGCCTTCTGGTGGGCTGGTAGAAGAGCCAGGTCCCCTCTAGAGCTGGCTGGGAACAGCAATTAGAATGCACAAAAGGACATTCACCCTCGGAAAAAGACCAGTCATCAACCGGCATCAGAATGAAAATGGAGAGTTTCAAAATGTTTCCAAATGCAATGAGATACCGCAAATAGCCCAGAATTCGGGCCATTGCTCCGGGCATGGGAGAGCTGAGCTCGTGGCCTTCGTGACACAATACTCCACTCATCGGGCAGCAAAGTCCGTCTTGGAGAATCCCAATGGGGGTTGAAAGGCATCTCGGCAGAGAGCCTGGGCCACCAACACGGCGCTCTGCAGGGTCCTCCTTCCCAACCACGGGCTCCACCCTCAGTAATCTGAAAAATGCATCACAGCGCTAAAAGCCATTGCAAAACATCCTCGGGACAAAAAGCTGTGAACTCAGACTGAGCACAAAGCAACAATGTCTTCAGAGCTGCGTGTACAGCACAGGGCTGGAACCAGAGGTTCCAGAAGGATTCTAGCAGACCTTTGGGCTGCTGTATCCTCCTATAGAACCATAGAATAGTGAAGGGTGGAAATGACCATTAAGATCTAGTCCAACCTCTGCAACTTTCCCAACCAGCACCCCCACGAGGTGCACACAACCCCACCTAAGGGCTCAGTTTCATGAACTGGGCTTCTTTGTGATGTAAAGCCAACGATGTCCAGCTTCAGAGAGCTCTCCCATGTGGACTTAATGCATGCCACACAGCAGCTCCTGCTCAGAACAAGAGCATGCTGCATGGATCAGCCTCGCAGTGGCCTATTCACCCCTTTCTAACTCACTACCCTCCACATTTCTCCACCAGACATGACATCAAGGTACGCTTACAAACACTTTCTGCAGCAGGTTTATGGGCAGAGCTCTGAAGCCCCAGCTCCTTCCCAACCTCCCTTTCCTTGCAGTGATTGCACTGCCCCAAGGAACAGCCTGGCACAAAGCTTTCTGCATCCAATATGGGATGTTTTTTTCCCCCAGCACCCTGCAACTGCTGGGCTGCTGGTCAGCCCTCACACGCAGCTTGTGTTGCCTCTCTGGCACACGGGGTCCTGTTTATTTTTATCCTAAATCAGTGCATGGGTTCAGTGCTGTCAAATGATTTGCTACCAGCTCCTTTGCGTAGCAATTTAAGGTTCACCCTGTCTGCCAGCTTTGAGCCAAGAGCTTGTTCTTTATCATTTCTTTTTATTTCTTTCTTGCCATCTCTGAAGCAGGCAAACGCCTCCATCCCTCAGTACACAAACATCTGGAGGCTATGGAGGTGCCTGATGCTTGATCCTGGAGAGGGACCCTATTGTGCCCTGGTGGCCTGCATCCCACTGCATCTCTGTGGCTGTGTGAGGCTGCTCAGCCTCAACCAGGGCTCCCCCTCCACTCCTGCATTGTATCAGGGCTCCCAGGAGGAATAACACGCTGCTCTTTGGTGTCATTGTTTTCCCAAGGAAGCTGTTCTTTTCAGGGGCAGGATTTCAGGTCAGACTCCTTTTGGCTGCAGTTCCCTGAGTCAGGATGGTTTTGCATCCCTCTGTCTGATTACCTTCTAGGAAGCTAGAAGGATTCAGGAGCCGCTGCCATGCATCTCTCTCTCTCTTTTTGTTGTTGTTGTTTCCATTCCTTGTTCTCTGATTCTGTTTTTCTACAGGACTATTGATCTGCAGCCCTGCGGGGTGTTGGGGTAGCATATGGGAGTCCCTGTGCTGCGTGTTGGAAAAGAGCACTTGTCTTTTCCCAGCTGTGGCTGTATCAAAGCAATTGTTTTCCATTCTCGCTCTCATTTTGGGCTCCTTCCCACCTCATTGCCACGGGCTAACGAATTGCTTTGCCTCCCTCGTGAAACTTTTGTGGCCGTGTGAATACTGTTTGAAGTATCGCCACAGTGTTTGTTTCGAAACACGTTAATTAGGTTTTCCGTAATTGGGGGGTTTTCAGGGCTCCCATATTGTTCCGCCGCTGTAATTTGTTCTATTGATCTTCCTCGCCGTACAACTTGGAGCCAATCTGCAGCGAGGCGATGCTGTGTGTGATGTGTTGATACCGGACTGGTGGCCGATGCGCAGAGCCATGTGTGGCTCATTGGCTCCCAGCACGTCCCTGTCCTTGGGTCCCCCAGCCTGGCTGGAGCGGATGATACATGTGCTCTGGGTTCAGCGGCTGTGGGTGCCCGTCGGCATCGCTGCTGCAGCCCCGGAGACACTGTGGCTGTGTCTCCTGCTGCGACGCAGCTCAGTGATGGGTTTCCATGGTAACCCTCAGGCTCGTTCCCCGACTCCAGATTTTTTTTATTCTTTATTTTCTTTTTTTTTTCTTTTTTCTTTTCTTTTCTTTTTTTCTTTCTTTTATTTTCTTTTTTTTTTTTTTTTTCAAAAGAGAAAATTTCACGTTTCCATCAAAAAGAGCCTTTCTGCCTCCAGACCTCCCACCACCTCCCCCAGGCTGCCAACTAATGAGCCCCACAGCTGCCAGCACCCACAGCCGGCTGGTCTTGCCGTGGACACCCTCACTCATCAGAGCCATTGGGATGACCCTCCCTCCTCCATGAGCACCCCAACATCCTCCCTCCCTTTGGGTCCTACCCATGTTGGGTCCACCCATGTCCCCCCTCTTCTCACCTCACCTCACAGTGGCAGTAGCAGGGTGGGACAGTGCATCCCCCATCACTGCTGTCCTCCCTGAGCACCTCCAGCGCAGACCCAGCACACCTGGCAGCTCTGTGACTTTGGGTAGGGATGTGACCATTTTTCTGCCAGCAGACACGATGCATTTCCAAACAATAGCCCTTGCACAACTCATCTCTACGTTCAGCAGGATTTTACAGGCAGAATAAATCTCAGGGACTCTATAAATCTTGTCAGTGTGATAAGGAATGTGAATCCAGAGCCTCGTGTTGAGTGAATCCTGCCCACCTCTGGGGTGCATGAGGAGCATCCTGTATTTCACACCTCTTTGGAGATGGAGATTCAACTGATTTTGGAGCATCTTACAAAACTTCCATTCTCCCCACCCAGAGCTGGGACACTCCCAGCTGCCAGCAGGATGGAGGATGAGATTTCCCAGAGCAGCTGGCACAGTCCCTTGTGCTTTATAGGAATTCAGGGTTGCTCAGGGGGGAAAGCTCCCTGGCTTTCATAGCCTCACATTTTGCATTCTGCACTCAGAGCTCTAAGTGGATGTGCCTGCTTCAGCTGGTCAC
Organism: Coturnix japonica; assembly: GCF_054131305.1. Taxonomy (NCBI): domain Eukaryota; kingdom Metazoa; phylum Chordata; class Aves; order Galliformes; family Phasianidae; genus Coturnix; species Coturnix japonica. The sequence continues at coordinate 13,508,699 of NC_140680.1, read as the reverse complement.
ACATCTCCACATCTCTTGGGGCTTCCCTGTGTTTTACAATCTTCCCATGGCAGTCACCTGAGGTCAAGGGATCTCTGATGGGGAACACCATAATTATGGGCATAGGAGCTGGAGTAAGAAGGAGTCAGCTTATCTTTCAGGCTTGTCTCAATATTGTCACTCTTAGGAGCACCATCTCCAAAATGGGCACCAATTGTGGAAGGGGATGGCTGGAAAAGAAAACGTTCTTCCCACAGATTAACAATAGCAGGGGGCTGCATTCCAAGCAGAGAGGCACGGACGTGCTTTAGGATCCCCACCTTCCTGAAACCCATGGGAGCAGTAACAGGGCAGGCTGGGAACGGCTCCATGGGACAGCCCTGGGGGCTGCCACCCCCTGACAAGGAAAATGCATTACAGACATGCCCATCTCTCACTCTGAAATCCCAACAATGCTGCGGTTTGTTTTGTGGCTGAGAAGGCAGTCGGATTTCTTAACTTTTCCATCCTGCTGTTTCCCTTTTGGCTAGTTGTTTGGATAGAGCAGTTGCCCAGAGATGCGGGTGGCTGCACAAACCATCTTGCTGCTGGATGATGGGCTGGCCAGGAGGTGGGTATGCCTGTAGGTGCTGAGAAGCAGCTTGAGGCAGGCCCCCTTTTCTTAGGGACACAGAGCTCAGAGAGGTTTTTGAAACAGGATTACAACCAAGCAAGATGACTTTCTAATCCATTTTCTCCCTAATAAACGTAAGACTTGGTGAGCTGCTCAGGTCAGAAGGAAGCACTAATCTCATCCCAGAGCTTTGGTTAGGCAGACCTGGGCTGTACAGGAGCAGCTGGAACTGCCTGAGGACTCCCTTCCTCCCATGGGGTAGGATGGGGTGATTCTCCTTGCATTGTTGGAGTGGCAGGGGTTGATGGAAACACCCAAAGGACACCCACAGGAGGCAGAGCCCTGGCAGTGTCGCTGCATGGATCTGTGGCACTGCAGCTGGGAGCATCCTGCAGCCTGTGCTACCACTGGGATGGGGTTATGACAGTAATTTTCTTTGCTTCTTCCTGCAGAAACCTGACCCTGAGCAGACACCAAACCCAGGGCAGGAGCTCCAGGGTCTTATTTCAATTCTCCTTCACCATTTGCTGCCACATCCACTATCTGATGCTGTGCAAATGTTCCCAGGCTCCATGAAGGCTTCGCCTTGCTGAGTCCCATCTCTGATTTCCATGGTGCATCAGAAAAGAAGAGGATGACTCCTCTGACCCCCCTGCTGTGTGTTCATTTCAATGTGAGAAGGAGAAGTGCAAAGTGTCTGCAGAGCATGGGTAGATTAAAAAGCTCCATGGGTGCAAGGGCAGAGCAGATAGAAGAGTCCACAGAGTGTTCCTGAGAACACAGCAATGATGCTTGGCTCGGGGAGACTCCAGGCTGAAGGTTGTGGGAGGGTGGGAGATGGTGAGAGAACACCGTGTGTGCTTACCCATCTTTGTTCCCTTCTCCAGCATCTGCTCTGGGCTCTGTTGGGAGAGGGACGGTTCCACCCAGCCTGCCTTGCCTTGTGTCCTACTCAGCACCAGGGAAAAGCAGCCCCAAAAATGTCATGTGCTGGAAGGAACAAGCAGATGGAGCTTGAAGATATCCATTGTCTCAAAATCCTATCCTCAAAGATGACCCATTGTTGCCCTGTGCTCACCACTGGGTAGCACGGGCTGCTCATGAGCCTTCCCTTTCCCCATTGCAAAGGTTGCCAGTGTTATTGTGTGGAAGTCATCCATGCTAACACAACCGGTCTTTGAAAGATTCGTTTGCATCCCAGACTGATACAGAAAGAAGACCAGCCCATCCAGAAATGGCCCAAGCACACGTGCTGCTGCCACACTGCCTATACACACTTACTTCCTGGTGTTGCCACTTCCCTCAACCAAAATCTGTTTGAAATAAACTGTATATTTTTTTCTGGGAAAAATAAAAAGTAAAGTTCAGATGCCACCAAATGGAAACTGCAACAGCCACGGGTAAGGTGTTGGTTGTCCTCTAGTCTGAATTTGCCAACATACTACTTTAAGCTCTGGATCTCTTTCTGCATTGTTACTCAGACAAGAAAATCGTTGTGTTTTAATCCCCAACGGGTTCTTATAGACGGCTCAAATTGCCCTTTCTCTACCTATTTTTCATCCAAATGCAGCATGTCCCTGCATGCACATTAGCTCTTCAGGGTGAAGCCACACTGGCCGTGGTGATGGTGGATGGACAGAATGCAGACAACACACCCAGACCAGGAGCCCAGGACCATGCAGGATGGGAAAGCTGACCAGATGGCCCAGCAGAAATAAAGAGCTCCCACCAATGCAGTTCAGCCCTGCATTGCATTTCACCATTGCAAAGCATTGCAGGATTTGGCTGAAGCACACATGGGCTCAGTTCCCAGAGCGTTTTGTAAGGGCAGATGGCTTGGAGGCAGGAGGCAGGAGTGTCAGCACAGCTCGATGGAGGGCTGGTCGAGAGGAAGCAGAGCTGGAGGAGGTTTCGGGGCAGCTCTGAGCTCCTGCTGCCTCTGCCACCGGAATCCCCCCCTGCATCCCACACACCCCGCAGCGCTGACCTTTTCTCGCTCTCAGACTTGTCAACACGACCCGCTGGCTGATCTAGGAACGATTTCCCGCTGATACGTGAAAGGTTCTTGGGAATGTCAATTTTTTTTCCTCCCACTTGGGTTTTTTATTTATTTATTTTTATTTTTTTCTTTCTTTGCCCTCAATTAAGTGAATTTCAGTGACTCCTTCCGTGCAGCAGGAGCTGCGCGCGGCTGCTTCACCTGCCACTGCCAATTTGACCTGGATTACGTTTGAATACATGATCACATTTCTGTCAGATTTGCAGCAGTGAAAACAACGCTGTTTATTCCAGCTTCACCCCGGCTGCACAGAGCCAGCAAAAGGGCAGCAGGGCAGGATGTGCCAGGAACGCTGCTGAGGAAAAGCAAATACTACTGAGTGCTTTGAACCCCTGGAGCACTGTGGTGGACTTGTGCTGGACTGGGGCTATTGAAGCTGCAATGCCATCAGCCCATTGGCACTGCATGAGCCACCCTGCAAAGCTATCCTACAGCAACAGCAGAACCTGCCCCGTACATCTCCCCAACACAGTAAGTGCATCTTGAGAAATCCTCCTTAGTTACCTGAGGGGTTCTAAAGGGCTTTCTGTAAGCTCTGGCTTACTGTAGGCATCCCAAGGATTGCTCAAAGCTCTTGAAATTCCCCATGTTTCACCTCTCTGCCAACCTCAATGCATCCCACTCTCCTGCTTGGGGTGAATTCCCCAAAGCAGGTGCCAGGCTGTCCCTGAAGGATAAAAAAGGCCAAGACTTTCATCTCCTGCCTCCCAACAGCCCAACTCCATGGTCTTGGTGCTGCAGCCTGCTCTGATAAACATCCAGTGCCTCCCACCTTCCCCTCTTTGCCAGCCTCAATGGAGGCTGGAGTAGGATTGCGCAGTGCCTGGTAAGTGAGGCAGCCCTGCCCAGCACTGAGAGCACAACCCAAAAGAAGGAAACAGTCTCTTGGGCAAAGAAGGACTCACTTCCAACATGAGCAGGGCTTGCAGGGCTTTTAGAAGGGCAGTGCTGGTGGGGCAGGAGTAATGCACAGCCCAGTAGGGCTGGAGACCCAGGGGACACAATGGAAAGTTCCTGGAAAGCTGTGAAGCCAAGAGAAAAGCCAGAATAATGCATGAATCCCCCTGGTCAGTGAGCAGGGTGAGTCTTCCCAACATTCTTCTTTATTCTTCTGCTTCCTCCAGCAAAACAGAATGATCACCAATCTTATCGCATTTCTCTCATGCTGGTGTGCATTCTTCTGCTTTTTATAGGCTTCAGGATATTCCCCATCAATGCACTGCCCAGAGCAGGCCCTACTCATCCTACTCACAATGCTGGTGCAGGATACCCAGCCCAGGGCTCCCAGCACACAGGTGAACCTGCAGGGTGCTCTCTGCAGACAGGTCTGTCGGCGGCAATGATACATCATCCCTCCTTACTTTCTAATTCCTCCTCTGATGGATGCAGCCAGCCCTTCTCCAAACCTGACATTTATAGCACCAGTTTTCTCTGGGTATAAATATAACCTGAATGCGTTGGAGTAGCAGGAAAATCGTTTAAATGTTCCCTTTGACAGCAAGTTTGAAGATTGCTGACACTAAAACCACTTACTTATATTGTTCAGTATCATCCTGCACTCAGCTCTCAATCATCCTCATTACAGATGTGCCAGGCACTTTGCACGGGGCTGCATCCCATCTCTCCCAACCCACAACGCATCCCACCCATCCAGAGACCCTCCTGCCTCACTGAAGTGGGTTACAGACCCAGCAAGCACACAGAGGGGTGAGCACATGTGTGTATGCCCCTATGAATTTATAGGTGTGTAAACACATAGGGTGGGATGTATGGATAAGAGGTGCACGCCTCCAGTGGGGAGGCCAGCAACATTGCTTGTTTTTGGTGCCCACTGTCCTCATCTGTGTCCAGTCTCTGTCATTCAGGTAACAGCACATTTGCACTTGCATGCAATAGAGAGATTCTGATCTGGATTTGATGCTTGCAAGATGGAGATGGAGGATTTCCATATCCCTGTATTATTTGGCATCCTGTGGCCTATAGCTGGTGGCCAGCTGGATCCCAGCCTTGCTGTTTGGCCCAGAAGGGTAGGGAAGTCTTGCCATCATGGGAGCATCTAGGGATGGCCAAAAAATGGATGTGGGCCCATTTCTTCCCCACTGTAGGTGATAGGCAGCTTTGTAACGGAGGCAGACCCATCACAAGCTGCAAGCACAGCCGTGCCGCCAAGCTACCAGAAACAGCCCCCTGCACAGCACTCCAGCTTCACCATGACAGAAACGAGAGCAGAACAGCTCATTCTGCTGAGATACAAACACAGCCCTCAGGCAACTCAAACATCTCCAGGAGGAGGTTCCTCCAGCTCTCCATCTCCTCAAGCCTGTCACTGCAAAAGGTGGGATGCTGAGGAAGAAGCAGATAACTAGAAGCACCGCGGCAGGCAGTAACACATTACGCTGACACACTGGCTCCTGCAGACACAAGCTGGCGATGAGACAAGTACAATGCTTTAAAAGCCAGGTAGAGAGATGAGCCCTCGGGTGTTGTGTATTCCTGTGACTGAGACAAAAGGCAGACAGGGTGTGATGTGCAACGGGAGGCTGAAGATCTTACAAAAGATGAGGATAAAGGCATATCCTAGCACATCCACAATGGCTTTCTGGGCCAAATGAGTAGGATCATGGCTGTGTCTGGGCTCATGAAGGGATGACGCTGAAGGATCTCCACTAGAGCTGTCCAGAGGTGAGAAATACAAGAGCAGAAACACTGTAGGGGAAGGAGTTCTAAAAGATAGAGACATTAAAGAAAGAGATGGTGATGAAAAGAAGTGCCAAACGCATGGTGACACAGCAAAGGAGATGAGAATTTCATGGGAAGTTTGCAGCAAACTGCTCTGCAATTAAGCCTCCTTAGGGCCAGATGGATCAGGCTGGCCCCTGCTCTCACTTGTTTTTGTGCTAGAACTGCCCTGAAGAAATGCATTTTTCCCTTCCGAGCCCCAAGATGGTTCAAATGGATGTAGATCTGTGCTGACACGAGGCTGAGGCCATACGGTGAGCTTCAAAAGTCAACACAGGGACCTCCATGTGGGGCTGCTGGGATGACCTGCTGGGAGGTGCCAGAGCTGAGGCTCCATCAATGCCGGCTCCTCAGGAGGAGATCACTCAACATGTGCCCTTGTCTCCGGTAATGCCAGGTGATGTTCTCCCCTGTAAACATAAGGAGAGATGACATATGCTTTGCTTTCTGCTTGGCTGGCTCTCAAGTTCTCAGTAGTTCATCCTCCGCTGAGGTGACACGCTGCACGTTGTGGGCCAGGATCGAAGGTGACATGGATGGTGGTGTAAGTGACACGTTGGCGAGCTGGGGAAAGTGAGTGGAAGGTTGTGGAATGCACAGAGTTGCTGAGATGCCAGTGGGCAGGGAGAGGCTGGCAGCGGAACCACCTGGAGAGGCTGAGAAGAAAAGACAGCACACGAGGAGACTGTGGCACAGCAAAAGCCCACTAAGACCCAGCCATCGAGTCCCAGGTGGGGTGACAAAATGATGGGGACCCAATCTGCACCGCAGCTCATGTCCTAAAGGAGGAAGGGCAGGAAAACCTCTTGAGTCACACTCTTATAATACCAAGCAGAGCCAACTGGAAGCTCTCACACTGAAGGCACTTCAAGGGAGGAAAGAAAAAGGAGGAAATTCTTCGCTCAGAGGGCACTGAAGCCACAGCAACCAAGCAGGTTTGGTATTAAGAAGAGCCAGTTCATAGACTTATGGAATTATCAAGGTTGGAAAAGACCACTAAGATCATCCAGTCCAGCTGTCAGCCCATCCCCACCACATCCACTAACCATATCCCTAACCATAACCATAATCCATAACCCTGGGCAGCTCATATCAATGCACTGGTGCTCTTTCTGAGATGATACACCCTGCAGAGTGATGCTCCCAGCTCCCAGCACAGCTGTGTGTGGTGGTGGTGAACTACACAGGACCCACTCAGGAGCTCAGCACAACTCTTTGATAATAAATTGTGCAGAGAACAGCAGGAAAGAGAAAATAACTCCTGACTTTGATGTGCAGGAGTGTGCACTATCTTCCATCTCCATCACAGTGTGCACTGGAAATCAGCATGATTTTTGGGTAGAAAACCCATGGGATCACCCTCATCAGGAATTCCTTGATGAATAACATACAGTCGGATGACACTGCCAGCAAAGGCTGGAAACTTGGAATCCACTGCCCCCAGGAGCTACATGGAGCAGATCTGGCCCAGCAAGGCCTGCAAAGGCTGCAAGATTTGGCACCCTGCACAACATCAGCCTATTCCTCTCATGGGTGAATGACAATAGAATAGGTTCCTGAGCCCCCTCCTCTTATGGGGAGGCATATGGGCATCCACAGCTCCAGTGTCATCAGCCAGTTTCCAGCTAGAATTACACAGTTCCCTCATTTCCATTTGGAAACATTCTCCTTTAACGGTACTGCTGGGCTTCATTCACCCCTCCTGACTCGCAGTGCTGAATGCCTGCTCAGAAATATTGCTGCCGAAATCAAGGCTATGAGCTGCCTTCTCAGGAGGGAGAGGCACGGGGAGGACTGATGCTCCAGCACACAGTAGCAGGATTTCCCCTACGAGGCAGGAGCTTGTGGCAGTGCTGGGCTACAGGAGGTGGTGGCATCACCAGGAAGGCACAGCTCTCTGGGCAAGAACCCCACGGAGCTCTCAGGCTTTTTTAGCTGGAGGAAGTTGCCGCGGAAAATTTGATAGCGTGCTTGAATGCGTGCACACATAATGCAACAGAGATTGAAGAAGGCAGCGTCGCACAAAGCAAGAGCAATATGCATTATTCATCATCAAGGTAACGCTAACAAGATGAGAACATTTAGTTGTTAAATGTTGGAAAACAGGGGAAAAAAGGCCGTTGCCTTGTAAGAAGCTCGGTAATCGTGTCCTACAAACCCCCTTTGACTCAGCCCCAGTCGCCACATGGCTGTAGGATGCTGTTAGGATGAAGCCAAAGGAAAGCGTGAGCAGGCGTTGGGGTAAGGAGCACGTCGTCCCCATGGGAGGAGATGGGGAGGGTGTCCCCAAACCCAAGTGAGCAAGCCCAGGGTCCCACCTCAGAGCACTGCCCAGCGCCATCCCCACGCCAACCATCAGCTCCAAGCCTCTGCCTCCCCACCGCGTGGCTGCAGATAACCACTGAAGCATCATCTGAGCTTTTCCTCGTTCAGCAGCATTTCAGCGTGATGCATTCACTGGAACTACGCCAGAAGATGTTTCAGAGCCTGGTGCCAGGTCACTGCTTTGCTGCTCCTGAAAGCAGCTCCCCACCCAGGGACTCTGTGTCTGTGGGAGCAGCGCGGTGCAACGAGAACAGCCCAGCTGGGGCTGTCAGTGTCCATGGCTGCACAACAGCCAACAAGACATGTGCCCTCAGGCAGACCTCAAATACTAAATTCCCCAGTGTAATGGGGTTCCCGGCTTTAATAATTATACTTACCCAGTTCAGCATAGGCCCTTGAAATCTTCCGATGGAAAGTGCATAATTTAAGTGCGAGGTACTTGTATTGTTGTTAGTGGTTAGTGGTTAGATCTGTGCCAGGTCTGCTCTCCTTTAACATCTTCATTTGATCTGAAAGAGGGAGGGTAAAGAGCATGTTAATTAAATTTGCAGAGGATATGAAATGGGAAGGTGCTGCAAATCCTGGTGAGGACAAAGAGCTAAGAGATAATGCCCTGGGAAAGAAGGGTCAGGCATAGGAAGGAAATAGCCAAATGAAATTCATTCTGAACAAATGCAAAGTAATCCAGCTGGGGAAATATAATTTAACACCACGGAGACTGGGAGAGAGACATTCGGAAAGCAGTAATACTGAGAGCAGCCTAAGGGACAGCAAATTACGTTAGGGCTTGAGATACACGATGGTGGGCTGCAGACTAGGAGGCTCTGCTGAATGGGCAGACGGGATATTCTGCTTTCTCACATAGGTGAGCACTATGTATCATGTCAGCTCAGTATGCTGAGATACTATGGGTCTAAAAGGCCGCCTTGCTTTAACCTGGGGGTGTTTGGAGAGCCAATTTGGGGCCACAGAAGAGCAGGAGAGCACCCAGTGTCCCTGATGTCCCCTTTCCCACATCCACTTGGATCAGGCTCTGGGCCTGATATCTTCCACCTACATTCACTGCTGCCTGTTGCTGAGTGCTAGCACTGAACACAGCAATCCCAGAGCTGCTTCTGGCCCAGAGGGCAGCTGCACCCATCATGAGGCTCCAGCACTGTGCTGTCCCACACTATGAGAGCCAACCCTTTGGGTCACCCTTGGGCACTGGGAACACTCCTGTTGGATTTTGCTGCCCATTGCTGCTCAGCTCTGTTCCCCCAATAGCACCCTGGCATCCCACCACCTAAAGGTAGGATGTATTCCACAACCTCCTCTAGGCATTGAACATCTGCAGGACTCCAGGATGTGTCCCGGCTGTATCTCAGGGTCAGTGACTGCAGGGCTGGGGTGCTGCAGGTGTGATGGGGACCTGTGTGTTGCAGCTCCTGCTTGCTGGCGTTGCAGGGACCCCGCTTGCTCCCATCACACCCAGGCAGCCGTGCAGAGCAGACAGCTCCATTTAAGACGCGCACCAAGTTTCCAAGAAATCATGCTGTCTTCAAAGCGAGCTTGGCATGAATATTTCAGTGCAGCTGCTTGGCCCCGGGTACCACACCGCGTCTCCGGGAATGCTCGTTATGGGCGGAATTCATGTGCAGGGCTCAGCCTGTGGCATCACAGCAGAGCTGGCGTTGCTGTGCTGGAGCCCAGCTTTGCCATGGGGAGATGAGGCGATCCCACAGGCACACACGGCTTCACCCTAAGGCCGCACACGGGCTGTCACTCTTGCTCTGCAGACAAGTCCCTGCGCCAAGGCTGCAGCTTGGCAGCTCTGCTGCGGCCCCCGCGTTGCTGCTCTCGCTCATCACCCTTGGCTCAGCGCGTGGCTCCGTCTCCATCCTCAGCCCCCCCCCGGGAGGAGTCGTGCCGCCGCCAGCTCCCTCCTGTGCTAACGGAGGCAGCTCGGCCGCCGAGCCACACGTCTCGGGGACGCGGGGTACGGACCGAGGGGCGGCACTGGGGGGGACCCGTGCACCGCTCATTAGCCTCGCTCTGCCTGTCCTAATTGCCTGTTCAGGCTGAAACGATTGTGTTAGAGGCTGCTCTGCCTAATTATTATTGTTCTTCTAAAAATAATGGGGGAGGGAGAGGAGGGAGAAAGGGAGAGGGGAGAAGGGGAAAGGGGAAAGCGGGAGGAGAAAGGCTGCGGCGGTGGCTTGTTTAATGGCTGCGAGCTCCGAGGCTGGTAGGGAATAAACAGGTCTGAAATTGGCCGGCCCCAGCCCTCCTCCTGCCTCCCCCCTCGCTCGCGCTGTGTTTATTTCCGAGTGATCAGAGGGAGAATAAAAGCCCATCTCGTGTAATAGAGGGAGAGGATTTAATCTGTGTGCCTGGGACTTCGGTAAACTGCGAGCATCGATCCGAGCCGGTGGGGAGAGAAAAGAAATTTACAGCCCAATAAAAGTATATTAAAAAAAGGGGGGGAAAAAAAGGCAAAAAATAAAGAAAAAAACTTCCCCTGCCCTTTCACCTCCGTGCTGCGGGGCTGCCCGCGGGCGATGCTGCTGGTACCGGGGGGGGGGTCCCCGTGCTGTGCCCGGGAGCTGCGGGGGTCCCGGGGGATGGGTTTGGCCCTGGGGGTGCTGTGCGGCTGGGGGGCCGCGAAGCGGAGGGGCTGGCAGCCAGTCTGACACTTAAGGAATTAGCTCTGCATCATTTGGAGTTTTCTGCTCTACTAATTTTCGGCCGGCTCCTTATTTGCGTCTTTTTTTTTTTTTTTTTTTTTTTCCTTTTTTTCCTTCTTTCTTTTTTTTTTTCCCCCTTTCGCCGCGTGTTAAAGGGGAAGCAGCCCGGATTGCCGGCTCCTCGTGGGAGCGGTGCTGCATGAACTGCTCCGAGCAGCCCGGCGGCACAGCATCCTCCTTCCTCCCCACGGGCTGAGCAGCCCCACTCCCTCCCTTCCTCCCTCCCCAAGGGCCGTGCATCGCTTTCCTCCCCTTTGCACAGCATCAGACCCTCTTTGCAGGCAGCTCCTCACGTCCACACATCCCCAAAAACCCAGGGAGCATTCACCTTGCCTGGCTCAACGAGCAGATTCACCCAGCTCTGACACTGCCCTTCAGTGTTTGCTCTGAGCTAACAGTGGAGGTCCTGGGCTGTGTTGGGCTGTTGGTTGATGAAAAGGAAGCTTCAGCTGTCTCTTAGCTGAGGGTGCCCTTTAAGTTTTGTTTGAGCAGAGGTTTGTGCTCATTGCACACAAGGGCTCTCTGCCACTCCCCACATCCCTGCTGCCCACCTACTCCTGGCTGCAGGACAGGTAAATCCATCTGACCTTCACATTTTTGCCTTCCTACCATGAGAATGAGCCTAGGACACAACATACAAACAAGTCCCATCATCTCCCCCCCTCACCAAACAGAGTCCAACATGGCTCAGCCCATTAACCAGCCCAGCTAACAAAGGAAATCAATGAAATTAGAAAAAAAAATGAGAGAGAGAGTGAGAGAAGAAAAATCAAAACCAAAAACCAGTCCTCAACAAAGATTTTATCCCACGTGAGGAGAAGCAGCAGAAATTCCCCATGGTCAGCTTGGGGCTTTGCAGCACACCATTGATTCTGCATTGATAGCCTCCAGCCTCTGCTGTGATGGGCAAGCAGATAAATAACCCAGGTCCTGCCTACCTCTCTGGGTACCCCCAGCTCCTCAGAACTGCAGTTAGGACACACAAACTATTCCCCAAAACCCATTTCTGGCACTGACACTGTCTGCTGATGCATCATGCTTCATGGGGTCTAACTCTTCAACCCAATGATGTGAGAGCACCAGGGAAGAACCCCACTGCACACTTGTTGTGAGGAGACTGAAGTCATAACAGCTCTTTGGCCTTGAACAGAGATGACTAAAGGGGGATGTGATTAGTTTTGTAAAGCCATGAATAGCTCAGAGAAAGTGATTAGTGAGTGATTATTCATGGCTTCTCATTATATATGAACAAAATGAAACTATCCTACCACTCGTTTAAGTCAAACAAAAGAAAGCACCTTCTTTTACAGCTCATTATTGCACCCAGGAGCTCGCTGCTGCTGTAGGATGTGTCCAGAAAGGCACTGAACACCCACGGAGGGCAGCTCTGCCTGTGGCTGTTAGACACGAATCTGCTATAACCCACAGCGTGGGAAGGCCAGGACAGCTGGGGGAATCACCCCAACGTGCCCAGTTCCTCACTTTCTTCCCTAATTACCCACTCCTGGCTTCAGAAACCTCTGCTCTGAGTCCATGAAGCCGTTCCCGTGCTCTCTGATGCGATTATCTCTGCGTGTGTGGGTCACGAAGCATTGCAACAGAAACCAAATGGAGGGGGACGTGGCTAGGAGCGACTCCAGAGATGGCAGAAGTGACAGTAATCAAGATGTTAAGTGACAAACGCCTGAGCGTGCTGCTCGGCAGCTTGCGTGCTGAAGGTCAGTGCTGGGGGAGCAGCTGCTTGGCAGAGAACAGAGCACCCAATGCTGGAGTATGGTGAGAAGCTGGGCTGGATGTTGCAAGGATGGGCAGGAGGGATGGAGAGCTCTGGTAGCACTCCATGAAGACCTGGGGACATGGAGATGGGAGAGCTGGGAGCCAGGGAGCAGCATATTAAAGAAGGAGCAGTGAGGGATGCTCAGCACCACAGTCCTGATGATCAGCATTAGTGCACAGGAGGTGAAGGGTTGCCTGAAAGGAGGGGAATGAGAAGACAGTAGGAAGGAGCAAGAAGCAAATCAAGGCAACAGGAGCAGAAGGAAGCAGAGATGCCCTTTAGCAGCAGTTGCAACTAGTAAAGTGAGGAGCTGCAGACAAAGATGGTCTCTTACATTTGTGTTCCAACTAAAAGCTCTAAGGAGCACACAGGTCTCATTTCCAGGTCTGTAGGCATTACCTGGGCTTCACAGCAAGCCTTGGGAGCTGCTCTGCAGACCGAGAATGCATCTGAAAGAGGGATATGAAAACTATAGGGAGAAAAGTGCCCTTCTCCAACCAACACCCCCCGTGCTGGGGTGGCACAATGCAGAGAGAGTTACCCGAAAGGATGTGAAAGTGGGTCAGAAGATTCTTTTTTGACTATTGTGGTGCTTTGTCCTCTCAAGGCAAAAGGGCACCTGCAAAGGTTCTTCATGTTCTCGACAGCAACATTTGCACATTTGTGAGGTTTTAGTTATGGGCCACAGATCGTTGCAATTTTCTGGCTCCAAAAAAACACAACAATCAGAGCTTTGGATTTCCCAAGTTTCATTTAAAGGTTTAGTTCATGTAAAATTATTTTGCTTTTCCAATTTGTTTTTGGCATTCTGAGCTGCGCAGGACTCCTAGTGCTGGCCAGCTTCCTAAGTTCCTTGAGCCTAGGTTATTTTTCAGGGATTCAGTCCAGCTTATTTCACATCGAATTCAAAGAGACTCTTGGCCTTCAGCTTTGTGCTTTGAGACCTTCCAAGTGATGCTGGATCGACTCAGGTAAATCTCTGACCAAGTCAGGTGCCCTCATTGATGCTCAGCTTGCTGGACTGTCAAGAGCTCATTGGAGGAGGTGAGTCACAGACCTCCCCAAGGCCAACTGGATCCATTAGGGCTCATGGAGCACCCAGAGAGGCTGGTGTTTCACCAGAGGGACCACGCACAACGGTGGTGGGTTCAATGGGTCTATGAAAATGATGGAAAATAAGCATCAGCCATCCCTAAGAGATGAGCTCATCAAAGATGAAGGAAAAAACCCACTAGATTTGTCTTCCAAGAGCCGACATCGCAGAGATTTAGTTCACTTCAGAAAGTGATGCTTTAGCAAAGTGACACTGCAGATATTTAGATGCTTTCACAAAGTGATAGGTTTCCCTGCTCATTTAACCACCCAGCTTCATCTCCTTAGCAGTATCAGAGAAACCGCTCTGGTAGGGCTTCAAATTGAAAGTTGTGTGTTGTGGGTTGGCTTTCCTAAATGGAGCTGTGACCTCAGAGAGGTTAAATGATTAATTTGTCATGGAAAAACAGTGGGGTGGTAGCACAGGCCAGAGAGAGCTGAGGAAGCTGCCAGCATTACATCAAGCACTGCTGCCAACCGGTTGGCATCTCTGTACATGGACCTGGCTTGGCACAGAGTCTGAGATGCTGCGGGGGCTTTAAAGGGCCACATCTCCAAAACTGAGGTTATGGAGCATATGGATGAGAAGAAGGATGGGAAATAATATGGAAAAGCATCTCCATCTCCACAGAAATCCCAGGGACAAACCCACCATGGCCATTAACGATCACCCATAAGGAGTTGTGCAGGACACAGAAGGACAGCAAGGACATACACCAGCTTCACCTGGCGGCAAACCCAATGGTCTAACATGTGACATCAGCTGCCAACATCACAGAAACCATCACAGCAATTAACAGACGTGGTGCCTGGCAGCATCTGCTGGAGATGATAAGCATCGCTCAACAGGAAGGCTTCAGCCATCAATGTCCAATCTAGTCTCATTCACTTCTTATTTGAAATAACTCCTCGGAAATAATCCAAATAATGAGTGAGAACAAAAGGATTGCTTCATCCTAGAGGAGCCCCTCCTAGGCTGGCACACAGGTAGAAGTTTCACAACAGAAGAAACAGGGCTGCTACATCCAGCTCGGGGAGTTTCAGGCAGTGGGAGGGAGCCAGCTGCACCAGCCTCTGGCTACAGCACAGTGGCTGACAGCCTTGTTCAGGTACTGCAAATATATAGCAAAATCAAAGTCACAGCAGCCTGCAGACCACTGCCTGCTCTGGGATCCGTGTCTCTCCAGGATGCTCTCTTGTCATTTCAGATGTGCTTGCTCCCCACCTCTTAGCTTGCGAAATTTGACGATGCTGATATGGATAGAAATAGATTAGGCAGAGTGGACGTGCTTCAGTGTCCATGTGTGCTCAGAGGGCACTTGTGTCTGAACACACATCCTGTGAGTATAGGCCAGGCCTGAGGAAGGTCTCCAATACATCTCCCTGTGATGCTGGTGAGAGGAGGTGGTGGTGGTGATGAAACACTTCCAAACATCCCACAGAAAGGACAAATAGTCACCTATTGCAGTATTGCCTTTCCTTGGGCTCATGGAACACCCAGAGAGGCTGGTGTTTCACCAGAGGGACCATGCACTATGGTGGTGGGTTCAATGGCCACCTCCATCCCCATCAGACCCCTCTGCATAATAGAGCTTCACATCCAGAGCTTTGCTGCTCTGGATGTGTCTGAAAGTGTGGGGCAGATGCTGTGCAAGGTCTGAGGGTCTGCAGTGGGGCTCCTCCAGCAAACGTAAGGGCAAGCAGAGTGCAGGAGCCCAGCCTGTGCCTGGGGAGTGCTGGCAGTGCGTACCTAGCTCAGGGATGTGCCACGGTTCAGTGCTTTTGGAGACATCTCTAACAGTACCGCTGCAATTATCCCGCTGTTTAGGTGTCCCCGAGGAACGGAGAGTATCTCATTATCCAGAGGACCGAGAGTTTGAATGCGCAGGGAGATGTCAAAGAGGATTTTGAATGCAGAGCCCGAGGAACGGATAGCCACCCATCCATCCGCCCGTCCATCCTGCTTCCTGCTAATGAAGGCAGCCGTAACAAACCACTCCGAGCCAGTGGAAAGGAGAAGAAAACGCGCTAAGGGTTAACCCGCTCTCAAGCATGGTTCAGTGAAATTGTCAAAAAATCCCTTCTGACAAATTGCCTGAGAAGAGAGAGAAAAATATAAAGAGCCGAGCGCATGGTAATGATTTCTGAAAAGTTCCCCAGCACCAAAACGGCAAAAAACCATTAGCAAAGCAAATTGTATTTTGTGCGCATAATTCACACCAGAACACAGAATCCGGGCAGCCTCGCTTTCTATTATTAACGGGACAGGATGCCAAGTCATCTAGAAAGCTCTCCGTGCGCCGCGGTGACGCAGGCGGGGATCGGCTCCTCTCCCCGCTCCCAAACCGTTGCCGGTCTCCGCCGCGCATCCCAGGCTGGGTGGTGCTATGGGATTCACCATGGGAATCAGCTCCCGTCCCGAGCGCTGCGGTGCTTCCCCAGGCTTCCTTGCCCTGTGCGGAGGTTTCCCTGCGCACAGCGGCTTTCATCAGCGCTGGGAGTGGCCCTTCAAAGCAGGACAGCAGCTTTGACAAATCTCATTTTCCTTCTCTTTTTCTATTGCTGGATGAGTTGTCTCAGCCTTGCCCATGCTGCCGGGGAGCCCGGGGCTGGCCCTTTGCTCGTCCCAAGCCCGGCTGGTGCCTCCCCAGCCAGCCAAGCCGGCCCGAGCCGCTCCTCCCCTGCTCCTGGGGCACTTCTGCATCACTCCCCAGCTGACTCAGGGCCCTACCAGACAGATCGACTCCAGACTCTCTCGGACAAACAGCACCCGGCTGGCCGGGCTCCGACACATTCCTGGCTTGCCCTGTGCCCCCAGGATAAACAATACACAGATGAAGTCGGTGTGTGCTGCTTGCAGAGAGCTCGTCTGTAGGACGCTGGTTAAAAATATCACCTGGGCTCATGCATGATGCTCAGGGCGTGCTCTGGGGATGCTGTTTGTTGTGCACATGGCTGGGTCTGCTCTGGCGCACAGGGCAGAGCATTCAGCAATGCTGCTGTGTGGCTCTATGGAAGCATCGCTGCTCTGCCAGCTGCATGGCAGGCAAACCCTGCTTTCCTAACAAGCTCCAGCAATGAAATGTCTGCTCCCCAGCTCCCTGAGCTTGTGGCATAGCTATAGCATGCAACAGCCCAGAAAAAAGCCTCCAGGCTACAGGCAAGGAAGGTTCCTACCCTTCCCCAAGCCCCTCTTGGGGCTGGTCCTGCGTCTCTCCTAGCCCCATGGCTGGAGCCCTGAGACATGGTGCTATCCCACAGTGCCAGGATGCAGCCCCCAAGGGTGCAGATGGGCAAGGGTGGTCATGCCCACCAGAGAGCTGATGATCTTGAAGGTCTTTTCCAGTCCCAGTGATTCTATGATACATCATAGTTACCAGAATTGACAGGATGGAACGTGGATGGACAGATCAAAGTGGTTGAATGGTGGGATCTGGTGGAGTCAGCATGGTAGGACCTGGTGGAGAGACATACAAGCATGGAATATCAGGTGTATGTGCACCTATCAGTCTTTGTACTGCTCTGTTTTTCTGTCCCTCTCCAGCTAGGTCATCACCAAGCTTCCTTTCCCTTCCCTAAAGGCCCCTGAGAAACCCTGAGCCTGGACCCTGCTAGCTCTGGAAACATCACCCTGATGTTAAGCAGAAATGCTGGGGCATGGACTGAGCACACAGGACAGGAGATGGTGTGTCCTCCCTGCCAGCAGCAAAGGGGCTCACGAGGATGGTCCTGGGGATAAGGAATGAAGTGGGAGCTGCACCTGACACCTCCCTGGTCCTGCACTGCCCAGACCTTGGCCACCCCTACTGCTTCTGAGGCTGGGAACGGCGTCTGTGCAGAGCAGCCAGACTGCATTTTGGTCAGGGAAAGGCTCTGTAATTCATTACCTATGCCCCAGGACAGGCAGGATCTTAATAAACACCTTCTTTGAGTCCTGTAGATAGAAGTTACATGAAAATTACCTACTTTAAAAGAACATTAGCATTTCAAAGTCAAACATTAGGAGACAGTGGAATACAATGCCAGCACACACTGGCAGCGTTGTGCTTTGCCTACTTATACACAGTGTGATGTTTTTCATCTCCCTGCTGCAAGTTGTTCCCAACAGGACGGGCCACAGGGCTGGGTACAGGACCTCCTGAAGCACTGCTGGGTCTGGAAGAACAAGAGACTGCTCTTCATTATTCGGCATTAAAAGAGCAGTGGAGCAGGTTAGGTGACAGCAAAGGACAAACCAAGGTTGTGTTCCTGGGTCTGGGTGATCAAAAAAGCATTTCTCTGCCCAAGTGTAAGTAAGTCTGTGCTCTGTGCACGTCCTGAGCAGCCCTTGGAGCTCTGTTTTCCAAAGCACTTGGCAGAAGAAAGATGGAAGCGATCAGGGCCATGAAATGGCCACTGTTGGGAAGAAGCTGAACTAAAGAGATCTGAAAATGTGATGGAAGAGAACTTGGGAATGAATTTTCCCTATAAAGCACTGAGAAATAAGTGGGTTCATCAAGTCAAATGACGGAGCAGTGGAACTGACATGAGCTAAAAAGAGGCACTGAGGATTACGTGGCTCTGTGGTCCTGCATAGGTGAGCCCAGAAATTGACAGGAATTACCAGCACAGATATCCATCAAGGAGTCAAAACCCGAGGTGCTGATACAATCTCTTACTTGGGAAGCCTCTTACCAGAAGTCTGCTTGCTGCTGCTGGAGGCTGTCATCATGGCAGCCAGCTCTGTGGGCTCACCCTGATCACAAACCCTTCCTCAGCACTTTCCAATATCAGCCTGTGGCAAAGTTGAGATGCGAGGTGCTCCCTTGTGTTATTCTCACCTTCCCACGAGCACACATCCTAATGAGAGATGTGGCTGCAGATAGAGGCGTGCTCTGAACCCAACACAGCAAGGTGTGGTGCCTTAGATAGCAGAGAACAATGCTCAAAATATCTCTGATCAACACAGCTGGAAGCTTAGAAAAACCCAAATAACGTTTACTGATGGAGAAACCTTCCTGGCTTTGGTCATGGTCCTGGGAAGGAGATGATCAACAAATAGGTGGTGAGAAGATCCACGTGGTAAGCAAACCAGCTTTGTCTGAAGGTTAATAGGTGTAAATTGGGCGTCCATAGTATCAGACAGTTTGCTCTGCTCAGATTAAGGCCATTTTACACTTGTAATTAAAGACAGGGCTCCCCACACAGCAGCATTCACAATGCAGCAACCCCTACTTGGTGCAGAGATCCCCATTTACAGGTGACCCAAACTTCCTTTGCAACCCCGTTCTGAATCCAAGGCAAGCAAAGCACACTCCACCTCCTGATAGGCTAATTACTCCGTGTTTCTCAAGACAATACTTCAAGTGCTTGAACACAGCTCTTTTTCCTGCTCATCTACCGCAGATATGAAGATCATGTTGTTGTCATATACGAGTTCTAATCTCTTATCTCTGCTCTTTTATCTTTGCCACTCATTTAGCTGTGTCTAAGGTTTTCTCAGAGCCTTGTCTGCTCGAGAGAGCCAGGTTTCCTCTGTGTGATGCCCTCGAGCACTGCTGCCTCGTGGCAGGGTCTCAGCAGCCTCTACAAGGTGTGATATCTCTGGCACGCTTGCATTGCCCACCCGGGGCATGCTCTGAGCACTCCAGCACTTTGCTTCCTTATAAACTGGGTGATATCCTCAGTCCTTCCCTCCAGGACTCTTGCTCAGCCTGTTGCTCTCCAGGCTGTGCCAAGATGACATTTGCAGTGAGCAGCCCTCCCGAACTTATGCACGGTGCATGGTGCTTGGATACAGATCTCTCTCCATGGTGGTCACAGCAGCTGGGAAATGACATTTGGAAGGGAAGAGGGGATCAGCTCAAGGTATCTGTATGGCCAAGACGTTCACAAATCATCCACCCCCAGCTCAGCCCACCTCCACACACAACACAGCCTCCAGTTACAATTTATTTCCTCACTCCTGCTCCCTCCGCCTGCTGCCCTGTGGTTGGAAGTAGAGGAGCCACGGGGTCATCCCCATCCCATCAGGATACGTAAGAGCCATGCACGGTGACAGGCTGCAGAGCCCCAGGAGAGCAGCCCTGCTTGGGGGCCATCTCCCCATGTCAGGCCACATTTCTGCTTGGGGAGCCAGCAGGCAGCTATCAGTGCTGGGATCACTCCTTGCTCCACAACACAAACACAGCAACTGGGCAGGTTTCCCTGGGCTCGCAGAGCTGGGGGCTGGAGGTGGAATGAGGAACAGATCTGAGTTTCTTTTTTTCCCCCTCTTTCAAATTAAAAAAATATCCTGTGCATCCATCTAGTCAGCCACGGGAGGCATTTTCCAGCCGCCATAACAGATTTACAGCCAGGAACCAGAAGATAAAATAATTTACTAATTGGAAGTGGCACCAAACATTTTGCCTCTTGCCCCTTCTGTGATCTCGGTGGCAAGTGGCTGGCAGCAGGCCAGGAGAAGGAGCAAAAGGGACAACGAGAGCAGAGCCACGGCCGGGGTGCGACGCCAGGAGACCCACCCGATCACTCCGTGGCACCCTGTCGCCTCCAATTAATGCGAGCGATGCCCATCAAAGGCAAAGCTGGGTGCAAGGCTGAGGAGGAGTGACAAGGCTTGTGCAGAGGAATTTCACACAACAGCCCGGGCATTTTCTAGCTCACTGAATCGTTTTGCCTTTATGTTTTTTTTTTTATTCAGAAGGCTTTGCACTTGGCAGACCTCAGCATCCTGGCGCATGGGGAGAGCGTGGCTTTCTCCACTGCCAGAAGAAGCCAAAAGTCTTCATTCGCTCATTCAACTGCTCCACAACTTATGTTCATTTATTTACTGAGGCTGGAGCTCCACAGCAAAAGATAATATTCAATATTCAGAGGGTGGAGGGGCCCTGGCATTGCTGTTCAGAGAGCTGTGTGTGCCCCACCCCTGGAGGTGCCCAAGGACCATCTGGATACGGTCCTGGGCAACCTGAGCTGGTTTGGGGCACCCAGCCCACAGCAGAGGGGTAGGAATCAGATGGTATTTTAGGTTCCCTTCAGTGTAAGCCATTCTGTGATTCTCTGCTGAGGGAAGCCAAGTTGGAGTTGATGGTTGCAGCAGCTGGGGCACGGCACCAAGCCCCCCACACAGGGGTGATCTCTCAAGCACAGCAACCCCTGGGCACCTGGACAGTGAGATGTCTGAATGTAGGACCTATGAGGGGGTCTGCTCAAGGTCATGCCTACCGTGATGCTCAGGTATCCCACCACTCAACACCTCCTCCTGCAGCTCAGCAGGCGTTCAGCTCCTGGGGTTTCTTTCTAAGACCCTCCTTAAAATATGGTCCAAACACCTTCCTGTGCCCACAGGACACAGACCAGACACGGGGCACTTCGCCATTGCATACAGAAACAGCCTGACAGGCTCTTGGAGCTCAGAAGCATACACCTGTTCCCATGCAAACACAACAATTGATTTTACAGCTCCATGACATCTCTAGCAAAGCGAGGAAGGCAGAGCCCAACCTGCCCATCTGAAACTGAAGCAATGAGAAACCCCCACAAGGCAGCCTGAGGTGGCATTTGTCTGGTTGGTGACAGAACGGCACTGCGTTCATCAGAATTCAGTCCATCATCTGCTTTGCTGCCCTCTCCTCCCTGCCCGGCACGGCTCCCAGCTGCAGGAATGCTTGTCTTAAGTTGCCATCTAGGGGAGCAGGAGAAGGCAGTGGCTCAGAGGTAGGTTATGAAATGAAGCACACCGAGAGCCTGCAGGTGTTTCGCACAGGGAAACCGCAGCCGCATAAATAGCAACAAAGAGTGAGAATGAAATGAGTTGAGATGCCTGAAATACAACATGTAATTGTGGAGACAAGCCTCTGCTTTGGAAGTCTTAGGAGAGGAAAGGCAGGATTTCTTGGCTTGGTAGCTGAGCAGGACGCTCAGGTGGCCCTTTGGAGAGGGTTTAGGGTCTGACACTGGGCAACACTCCAATGCAGGTACAGCAAACTACTGATGTCTCCCAAGCTCTTCCCTGACTGCTGACTGCTGTGGCCACCCTTGTGTCTGAGGGAGCCCCTTCCCCAGCACCGCCCATGGAGTGGTGAGACCGCCAAGCTCAGACAAGGTGTACCAGAAAGGTCCTACACCCAGCCACCTTGTTTTGATGAAAGGCGAAGATAAAGAGGGAGATTAGAGCAATGAGAGGTCTCCAGCGAGGCTAAATCCGAGTTAAACCCAGATAGGCGTGCAGGTGAAAAATAAATCCTCCAGCCTTAGAAGCAGAGGGGAAAAAATATATAATACAGGAAGAAGATGAGAGAAAGAAGGAAGAAAAATAGCAGAGGGCAGCAGGTAGCACCACCAAGCAGTGCTGTGTGAGCGTCCCGGGGCACTGAGCTGCAGCCCTTTGGGAGCCACTGTGCTCCATCCCACTCCTGAGCTGTGCTGCTGTGCTAGAAACGGCTCCCAGCTCCGCAGACAAAAGGTTCCCTCTATCTGCATTTATAAAGTGCTTATCACAGTGGTGTCTCGCTGCTCTGAGCCCTTTCCTGGAGAAGGGCAGAGCTCTTCTATTGTTGTTGTACAAATAGCTTCCCCTGCCAGTTCCTTTCCTTCTAGGCTACTGAGTGGAGCTTGGCTTGGCTCCCTCTGGACTAATTTGATGAGAGATAATTATCTTGTTAATATCATCTTATTTTCATAAGCCCCAGCCTCTCTTTTATTAATTCTGTCAGTTCCTGGTTGTGTTGCTCTTAGGTCCGTGCCTTTTCAAAACAGTAGATCAGGCACTTAGGGGAGAAAGTCAGAAAAAAGAACAACTTAGAGAATGTAAATATTGACATTTTTCACAATGGAAATCCTTTTGAATCTGCTCCTCACTGAGCTGCCCCCTGTGGGACACTGGCTGCGGGTAGGTGGGATACAGCAGATGGGCTCCATGGGGGGGGGGGGCTCAGGGCTTGGGATCCCACAACAGGTGGTAGAAGAGTGAGGGCAGAATGCTGAGGGCTCAAGGGGGGGATGAGGGAGGTAGGCAGGGAGAAGGCTCAGAACACACACCATGGTGCACCCTGCAAGGATTCCTTCTGTGCCCCATCTTAGAGTGCCCAGCTGGTGGATGGAAGATGGGAAAGGAACATGGATGTGGTTGGTTTCAATGGAAAGGCTCAGGATCAGTGAGCCAAGGGGAAATCTGGGAGCATGAAGGTGTGGCCAACTTGTCTGCCCCAGGAAGATGGAATCTATGCAGCGAGAGAGCCAAATTCCACAAAATGCTTCAAAGCCTTTCAGACTTCATTATCCCAGAATGTTTGTGGTTATTCCTAACATTAACTGTACCATTGTATTACCTCATGATCGTGCAACGAGACTCATTTTTAAGCCATAACAAGGAACTGCGGGATGTCAGTGCATTGTTCCTTGTGTCCTTGCCCTGCTCTCACCAGCACGTAACTGAGGAGGACCCTGCTGCCCTCTGACCCCCTGCCTACATCCCTCACTAGCAAGATGTGCTGTGTTGCTCTGACACTTGGGGGGCATAGAGGATGCTCTGCTGCCTGGGTGTGTTCATCTCCACCAAGGCTGAGGAGCTCTGAGACTTTGCTGGGTTGTAAAGAGAAAGATCAGCATCAGAGAAATGGGGAGAGATACCATCTACCTCACTGGGACAACTTGAAGATTTCGAGAAACTCCACCTCTCGTTAATATGAGGAGTGAGCTTTCTTGCAGGACCACATCAGGTACACAGGGCTTGTTTTGGATCTGGGTCACAGCCCCAGTGAAGCAGAGCACTCACACAGATACTCAGCTCTAACCATCACCTTAAAGCTAAGTAGGTTCTTGAGCTCTTTTCTGAATCAGGACATAAACGCAAGCCTCTTCTCTTTGACTTGACTCTGCTTCAATAACACAGATATCAAACTCATTCAGCAGAGAGGGAGGGAAAATGAGTGGGTCGGGCAGACTTCCTCTGCTAGAAACTGAATTACATTAAGCCTGCTCATGACTGCTTGCAGGAAGCAGCTTTTTTATTCTAGTTCGTACAAGTGCTCACACTGTGCCTGTCGCTGTAGCATCCAAGGGCTTTCCAGCATTGCATTAGACAATGTGACTAATATCCGTAGCATGCTCATAAGCCGTGGATTTCGAGTCCAGAGCTCAGGCTCATTTATTCAAAGGGACCAAACTCTTTCTGTGGCAGAGTGCAGAATTGTGTTTTCAGGAGGAGCAGATGTACTCGTGGCATTTAATCAGGCAGACAAGAAGAATCCTGTCCTTTAGATGGTGTGTCACACCCCAAGGTAGAGTGCCTTTTCACTCAGTCCTTCGCCATTCCTCACGGTTGAGGTCACCCTATGGGCTCTATTGTGAGGAGGGAAGGGAATGAGTAAGCCATTAGAAATAATAAGCACAAAAACGTATCAGTACTTCATGTTGTATTGTGGGAAGGCTCAGGGGGCTGAAATATTCAGATAAACAGCCTTGAGTCGATAATTTGACCATTACCGTGGTGAGAGAGGAAGGTAAAAGGGAGAAAGATGAAAGGACGTGCGGTACAACAGCAGGGGTTGGACGCAATGGTCCTTGTGGGTCCCACACAGCTCAGGACATGTTGTGATTCTGTGACACGGAGGGCAAAGCAACAGCGTAAAGAGGGTTAAAAAGGGAAAAAAGAAACCAGATTGTTTCCCTGACTCCCTCTCAGATGCAGACATGGAGGGGATCACAGCTTGGTTCGTCTCTGCTCTCTGGGCAGAGCAGTGGGGCTCGGGGGGGAAGCTTGCTCTGTTTGCATACTGACTGCTGTCCTCCTGGGACATCAGGTCTGCTGCTTGGCTGCAGCAGCTCAAAGGCACATCTACAGAGAGGCAGATGCCAACCTTGCTACTGATCAGGCCTGGGAAGGAGCTGGTAGACAGGATTCATCTATCTATAAATCACAGCATATCATGTAAGCTTGCTGTATGTACTAACACATTTAAAATAGGCTGTGAGATGAGGGAAAAAGAAGCAAGCAGAAACTTCTGGCTACATCCCTGCAGCTCACTGAGGCACTGCAGCACACAGTTTGATCCTACATCCCCAGAGACAGCGTTCATGTCAAGTGGGCACAGCATCTCAACCCCTGTCACCATGCTTTGGCACAGCACAGACATGACGCTCATCTGCTCAGTCCTTTTGTCGGGGGGAAGTTCTTTACTATGAGAGTGGTGAGGTGCTGACACAGGCAGCCCAGAGAGGCTGTGGATGCTCCATCCCTGGAGGTGTTTGAGACCAGGTTGGATGGGGACCTGGGCAGCCTGGTCTAATATTCAATGGGGAGGTTGGTGACCCTGCCTCTGCAGGGGGGTTTGGAGATACATGATCTCCTTGAGATCCCTTCCAACCTGGGCCTTTCTGTGATTCTGTGAATTTCAGCATCTCCAAACAGGAGCCCCAGCCCCAGCAGCACTTCTTGCCCAGGAAGGGTGGGTGCTGAGAGAGCAGGGGGACAGCACAAGACCAGCACCAAGCTAAGTCAACACCCCCAACACAGAGCGAGACCCACATGGAAACAGTAGTGAGGTTACCAAGCCAACAGCTCTATGTGATGCTGCTGAGCATGAGCACAGTCTCTTACTTCGTATTTCATCCTCATTTTTTCTTGCTGCCTTATTTACCAGCCACTGTCCTGGTCGTGCAACAAACAGAGAAATATTAATGTCCTCATCTGCTTTCCTATGAAACTCATCGTTCTGGTACCCAAGTGCTTCACGGATGTTCATGAATTCATTTGCACAAGACTCTGTAATGCAGAATCAGGTTTATGAAGATTAAATAGATCCATTAGTTTTAGATGCCCGATCTGAGACGCCCAGTCCCTGACATTTTTCTCCAGTAAGCTCATTACAAGGATGGGTTTTATTTTCAACGTAAAGTTCCCACTGACTCGGGTTATAGCACAACTCTAAGCCTTAATTCAAGCAGCAGAGCCTCCAGCCAGATGCCAGGAACTGAGGAGCACATGAGAAGTCCCAGGTGAAATATATGGTGTGCACAAATTGCTACCTATCAAAAGGGAGCACTGTAGCAAAGGTAAGAATTACATGTGGTTCTCCAGGGCAGCATCCCATCCTATTGGTTCTTTCCCTTCCCACGTCTTGCTTTCTGCCCCAGCACCTTCCCAGTCCAGCAGCAAATGAAGGGTCCTACAGCACCCAGCAGGAGCCTTATGCTGGCACAACCACAGCTCCATTCCCAGGGCTGGTTCTAGCAAAAATGAAATTGCAGCTGCACAAGAAGGAGCGAGCCATGGTGCTTATCCAGAAGGCACCTGAATTCCAGCCATGCAGATGACCTTCACTGTTGTGTTCACCGATTTTCAAAGCCATATTGTCCTGAAACTTCCATCTTTCTTAATGACATTTTCTGGTGGCCTCAACAGAGGAAAATACGCATCACCAGATTAAATCCCCCCCCCAACTCATCCAGGGATTTGTGCATGTGCCGCATGGTGTTGGCTGCTGCTACACTCCGGCATCATTGCTCCGGAGAGCAGCTGCCCCCAGGCCATGCCACATGCTTGGTCATTTCAAAGCCAGCCAGAGCGGATCCCAACATTTTCAAGAGTCTGTTTCCTGCAGGGAGGGGGGAGAATTAATTCCAAACAATTTATCACACAGGCAGCACAGCAGGTGGCAAACACAATGCTGGAGACCAGTGATCAAAGAGCACCCAGTGGGTTGGTATCTGAAGAGACCAGGCGTCTCCTAATAATGCACAGCGACTGCTGCCGCTCCCTGCGCAGGGCATCAATCATTTTCCTGTTGGTTATCATTTTCTATCATGTGTCTCTTGTGCATTTTTAATTGGTTAATTACTTTATTCATACACTAAGCACACCCTCAAGCTCCAATTATTATCAGCATTAAGTGCTCGGTTCACCCTATACATCTTTTAAATGCTATATTTGGCTGTTTCCTGGTCTGCACTTCCTTCTCCTACAATACCATGGGGGTCCTGCGGATGCCTGAGTTAGTCCTTTGACAGCCCATAGCCATCCTGCTCATTAGTGTGTTATCTAGCTGCTTATCAGCCCCACTCCCAAGCTCCTCATTATGGCAGATGCAATTACAATAGCAACATTCCTCCTTTCAGGCCAGTACCTCTTCACTTACAGCAGGCCGCTGCTATTCAACTTAACAGCTCCCCACAGCAACAGTAGGTTGACTTTCCTCATATAAGCCAACACCTACGCTGCGTTAATGAACAGCAGAGCTGTTCATTTTGTTTGTTCACACTTCACTGTGGGTACTGTGCATTATATCTTTTGATAAAGGCTCTGGCAAGGAAATCCAACCCTTCCTCATGCTTGCTGCTGTTCCCTGCAGAGTGCGGAAGCCCCAAGGAAGGGAAATTTCTCCTTTCTCCATAGGAGCTGAGCACATCCACCTGATGGGAACATCCAAAGGGCAGGATGGGCTGACAGGAGTCAGATCCCAAAGCATGAGGGCAGATTGGGGGCTGCCAGAACAACAGAAACTACTGGTGTAAGGACGCCTTTTTCCTTTTGCAGGACTCACTACACTGAGCTCGTGGCTGCACAGGTGAGAGATCCAATGCTCCTTTCAGGAGGCAACCTGAAGAAGCTTCACCTTGGCTCTCTGCTCTCCCTCTTGTTGACTGGGAGATCAAGACCACATCACACAGCAGTGCCCTGCTACTTTTCCAGCAGGATCAGTGCTGTGCCCACAAGCCAAGCTTTGTGCTAGAAATAGGGTCAGCTGGAGCACTGCATATAGGTCCTCCATCCTTTCCCATGCCCTTCTGGTCCTGGAACAGAGCAGCCCACACCCAATTGGGACAGCAGAGCCACGCAGAAGGACTCTGTGGATTTCAAATGCTGTCTCCTCTGCCTGCATTATATTCCTGTGTGCAATATTAATTATCCAGCTAACGCTGTTGCCATGACACTCCTTAAAGCCATCAAAGCCAACATAAGCATATCAGACCTCCACCCCACCCTTCCTATTTTCTCCTGGGCCACAGCCACAGTCCCAGTGCCAGGCATTCATGGCAGAGGGACCGTACAGGCTGCCCCAAGGGTCACCTAGCACACAGCACAAGAAAACTCCAGATATGGACTTTTGGAAGTTGTGCCTAATTCTGAAACCACATTCCAAGGATTGACTATATCCAACCATGCCCATTTTTAGGTCAAGCTGCAAAATTACTTTTTCCTTATCACAACATTACCCTATCTTTAGAAGCTAAAAGGGATGATTAGAGTTATAAAGGAGAAAAGAAGGGGGTGGGGTGCATAAACAGATTCAAAGCCCTGAAAAAGACACAAATATGAGATCAAAAGAGAATGAGCCAAATTCTGAGTACCCTGATGTATGCAGCATTTACATCCCATGCGGCTGACACTTAAGAAACCCCACAGGCAGTGACAGAACAGATCTGAATCCTTCCCCTTCCCACATAAAGCACAGCCTGAATGTTGGAGGCAACCTCCTTATCCCTCCGAGAACTGGGAGGAGGTCATTCAGATTTAACCTGAACTGAGGGCAGACGCAAGAGAAATGATGCCCAGTTAAGGATTTGTTCTAGGAAAAGCTTCTTTTCCCCCATCAGAATACTTTCCTCCTCCCCACCGAAGCCCTGCTGTGTGTCCTCATGCTGCCTGAATACCCCATTTGCAGGTTCTGCCATCAGCGTGTGCAGAAAACAGAGCAATCCCAAACATTGCCTGTACCCAGCATCACAATCCCAGCAGCAGGCTGACCTTCAAAAAGCCACAAGGCACAGAGAGACCACCAGGGATGCAAGCAGGAAGGATGTACTTCAGCTCCTCCTGTGAACTCAGTGATGTCTATTTGGGCAGCATAGTCCCTCAGTGCTCAGCAAGCAGAAAATAAAGAGTATCCATACAGTACATAGGCACCTCTATGTTTCTTTTTTTGTCCCACATATCAGTTCTGGTTGCCAAGGAATTGCTGCATGGCTAAACCAAGGAAGCTGGGGAGCAGACCAGCTCTGAGGGCACAGCTCTGCTGCCCCAAGCTTCCCCTGCTTCATCGTCCCTTCGTAACAGAGCCTACTTTCCTTCTGCAGGAGCTGGAAGACCCTTCAGTGCCCTGCTCTGCCTCTCCATGTGAAGAGAGAGCTTCCCTGATAGCCCTCAGTGTGAAGAAGCTGCAAGACCAAGCCAGAACAGGGCATCACCCAGGACAGGCATAGCCTGCAGGCCAGTGACACAGCAGGTGAATGTGCAGCCCTGAAGTAAAACACTTGATCCAGGTCCAAAATCCAGCCATGAAATCCCCTCACAATTAGGAATACTTACAGCAGAGCAGAGGTAGATGCTCAGGTCTGAATTTAAGTAGAGCTGCTGGGGGTGTGAATGGGGAGTCCAAGTGCAGGTACTTGTGAAGTTAGTGCCCATGTAGGTGCACAGTGCTCATGCTTCAGGGCTTCTGTTGCAGGATGGACAGCACGCACTATGTGCAGAGTACAGTGGCCAGCCATGCATACCTGAGGCAGTGGGGCACTTTCTACTCTTGCTGTGCACACTGCCTTGTGCAGATCCCCCCTATCCATCCCAGCCAGGGTGTGTAATGTGGTTCTGATGTCATATTTTGCCCCCATATTTTATTTTAAGGTACTTTTTAGGTTATTTTCCTGGCTTATTCCCCAGTGCCCTGTGTTCTTTATCATGCCAAGATTAGACACACGCTGTCCCGCTGCAGGGTGGTAGTGAGTCGATAGAAAAGCAGAAGGTTTATGTCCCTGTGGTGAAAAGCTTTCCTTTATTCCCCCAAAAGTTTCTCTTTCTTCCTCTGAATGCATCCATGCACCCGCTGCCAGCCAGGGAAGGGGAACGAGGAGCTGCAAAGCAAGGAGCTGTTTCATTTACTGCAGAAGGAGATACGAGTGGATCTTTTACTTCTGCTTATGAAATCCCATTTATGACAATATTCACACCTACAAGCAGCTGGCACCCTTCTTTGGATGCCAGAGGCTCTGCTGGTGATGAGTTTCTGGCTGGAAGCATTACCATTTGCAACTGATATGTTAATGCAATTAGAGGCAGTGCCAAGTGCAAAGCAGTATTTGTCCTGATATTATTGGTGATAAAGGAGCCTCTTGTGTGAGAAGCAAGTCCATTTCCAATCCATCTGTATCTATATCTAAAAAAGCTTTCATTTTCCTGAGCACGGCAGCAGATTCTCCTGATAAACTGCTGCCATATCTTAGCTCCCAACTACATTACATCCTATTCAAATCCCCTTCATTATAACAAGAAGCAATAAGACACCAAAAGCTTGTCTAGGGAATTTATGACACCGTGGAGACTCTTAGATCCACTATACCCCATTAATACCATCTCCCATATAAAACATACACCTTATTATGTACTCCAGTTGTGGACAGCACGTTTCTTTCCACCAGGGCTCCCATTTTCCATGGCAGGGAGGCACAAGCAGCGCAGGTGAACCAGGGATTTCCCACTGAAAGCTTCTCTACCTCCAGCCTGGCTCCTGTCAGAACTTCCCCTGTGCTGAGGGCTTTGTACAGTGGTTTGCCTCCAGTTTGCTAATGGAGCCAAGACAAAAGACTGCACCCCTTTGGCTGAAACCCTTTTTATAGGCCTCTTTCAAGACACAAAGCTTCAAAAAAAAATTGGATTTTGGGTGGAATGAAACATTGTGCTAAACCCAAAATGAAACAACGTGTTTTGTTTCCCTTCAAGTCATTTAATTAAAATAAATTTACTCTCAAAATCTCTTGGGAAGGAAAAAAGGCAACCTGACATTTCGACAACGGGGCGACAATGCGTGTTGATTTCCCAATCTCTTCTTTCAAACACTACCCCTGCTTCAAACCTTGCTTTGTTCCTGGGGGTAATCTCTCTTCTCAGTACTTATGCCTGGAGCTGGGGAAGCAGATAAAGAGGGGAGAGGTGTGGGGCAGCTGTTTTGCTCCTCT
The DNA here is from genome assembly GCF_054131305.1 of Coturnix japonica. NCBI lineage: Eukaryota > Metazoa > Chordata > Aves > Galliformes > Phasianidae > Coturnix > Coturnix japonica. The sequence continues at coordinate 13,478,457 of NC_140680.1, read as the reverse complement.
GAGCAACCAACGCGGTGGTGCAGCAGCCCCCAGCAACAGCACGTGGTCCCACAGTAACCCAAGTTACTGCTGGGATGCTGCAGAGGTGGGAAGCCGTGGCATCCCTCGTTTTGCTTTCTCCCACACGCATGGATGCTCTCCTCCACCTCTCATCCCCCAGCTTTCCCACCCCCTGCCAGGCTGTGCCCTTCAGGAGTCCAGGTGGCAGCTCACTGCTGATCAGCCTGCAGCTCATTAGCCTAGGTAAACATGTTTGTGTTTTCCTCTTTTTACCCCTCGTTTAGTCTCATCCCACTGTACTGTTTACTGTACTGGATTATGCAAATCTAAAGCCAACTGACATCTGAAAGCAGGTAAGCAAAACCTGTGCCCACTGCTCTGGGCCATGCCAAGAACAGGAGCACAGCCTCCCCTTGAGTCACCTCTGGTCTGGGGTCCTCCCAGCCCACCTTGGGGCTTGCCCAGCCTCTTCCACATCCAAATGGGGCCAAGTTGGGCAGTCTCCCACCTAAGAATCCTTCTGGGAGCATACAGGAGTACAGCCATCCTCAGCACAGGGGTGGATTGAGACAATTGCCTCTCCCTGAATAAGTGGGATCTGGCCCTTGAAGCGGATTAGCTCAGTTTTAAGGTGGGTGATTTTGTGCCAAAATTGTTAGGATAGTGAAATCCTGCAGAGACAAGCAGCAAGGAGCAGAGGATCAGTGCAGGCCATAGCAGCACAGATTGGCTTGGATGGAAGGAACCTTAAAGATCATCTAGTTCCAACCTTCTGCCATGGGCAGATCATACAAACATGGAAGAATTGAAGAACTTGATACTGAGCTCTTGCATGCAGTGGAGTAATCTGTAAATAACTCAGGGTAACTCGAGTACAACTAGACTTGTTCATGTGGCTTTTACAGTCATGTAGATCAAGATGAGCAAATGTGTTCATGACAAAATGCCACGGATTATTGACTTAAGGCCAAAAAGGCTACACTGCCCTCTTTCATCAACAGGACCAGATAGTTTTACCAAGTAATTCCTGTGCCAAGCCTGTAATTTCTGGCTGAGCTAGTGTAGCTTTTTCAGAAAGACATCCAATTTCAAGGAATAAAACTCCAGGTAACGAGCCACCTCTTCCATATATTGTTTAATGGATAATTCTCTTCACTGTTGGAATATGTCTTCTTTTCAGGTTGAATTTGTCTAATTTCAGCTTCCAGCCATCAGATCTTGTTACATCTTTGATCGCCAGATTAAAGAGCTCTCTGGTCTCAAATACAGTCTCTTCTGCTGGGTACTTCCAGACTTGTGTCAAGTAACTATTTAAAGTGCTTTCATTAAACCTTTCATTATAAAACAAGGTTTTTTTTCACAGTTTCACTAACTTGTATACCTCGTTTTTTGGAGTCTTTCCAGATTTTCATTATGTCTGACCCTGGAACTGGGCAATGAGCACATTGGTGGTCTTCATAAAAACACTCACAGTCCTGCATGAATGTGAAGCCAGTGTGTGTTGTTCTTTGTCATTCTCCTCTATAAGGACCCCAAGTTTGTGGGTCTTCCACTCAGTCCCACTGTGCTTTTCTACACCATGCCCTGTACAACAGTCCCTCTCTGTACGTAAACCTTTGTTCCTAGATGCATGGATCTCCATTTTGCTGTACTAATATTCAGATTCTTGGAACAAATTCAACCTACCATGTGATTCGTGCTGCCTCAGTGGCAATTCTCCTCCTGCTGAGTTTTTTACTGGCCTTAATTCTTATCTCTAAAGAGACTTCTGGGTCATTGATAACTCCAGGATGTTGGCTTGCACTCAGGAAGTCCTACCCCTGATCTGATGTTTTGCCCTGGAAACCACTGAGTGTGGTCTCCAGTCCATGAGTGATGGAGCATTTTCTACAACTTCAATTTTTATTCGAATTTATGGTTCACATATCATTGATGCTCTCAACTGCCCAAACAAGATGCAGCTTCTTTCTGGATGTCTGTTTGAATGGCAATAAGAATTTGGGTGGAAGGATGTGTACACACGAGTCTTGTGCTAGCAGGAATCTGAAATGTGGCTGTAGTTTCGTATTGGATCTGGAAATTGCTCCCAGGGTCTGCAGGACAGATGTAGGTTTTTAATTACAATTCAGGAAAGCAAAAGGTAGAGGCTCTGAAGAAGAACAAGGGAGGCATACAAATAAGCCCTGACAAGTTAGTCTGGAAAAGAAACAGCTCAATCTGAATTAGCTGTCTGAAGTTAAATATGAATGCAAGGCTGGGGATGGTGGCTGAGCACACAGCACGTGTGGATGACAGGAGAAAGGAGAGTGCAAAGTGTGCCAGCCTCAAACCAGACTGGGCACCCAAAGGCACCCAGAGGCTCCCTGGGCAGCCAGCAGTGATACAGATACCTCCAGGGCAGAGCCAGGGGTGGAGCTACAGTGGGAAATCCCAAAGGTGGAGGATTAAATCCGTGGAGATAATCTCCCTTCATTAAGTAGAGAGGCAACCATGAAACCATTGTGGTTTCTGGAGGGAGCAATCTTCCCACCTACTTGGTGTTCCATTTTGGGATTCCATCAGCACAGGAGAGGAAGATGGAAGGTGATTTATCTGGAAACCTCTTTTTTAATTATCGTTGTTATTCCACAAAGAAGACAGCAACTCCAGGAGTTGTAGGAAGCAGAATAAGAAGCAAGAAGCCATTGTAAAGCATCAACAAAGCCTCAGAGAGTGTGGAGAAGATGGAAGTAAGTAACTTTCTGAAAGGATGAGGTGGGGGTCTGCCTCTTCTCCCAGGTAGCAGCAAATAGATAAGAGGTAATGGTGTCATTACCAATGGTGGTCTTGCTTAGAGCAGAAAGTGGGACTGGGGCAGTTTTATACTGCAGTCTTTGTAATAGTATCTGAGCACAGACCAACAGGGTATAGAAGTGGAGGCTGGATAGCTCACATGTTACTTTGGATGCTCAATACATATTCAGCTAGGCTTAACAAGATCCTGTGCTGTCATAGCAAATAGACTCAGCATTGGACTCCAAACTGTTCTGGCACCATTTGATTCTCCAGTCCCTCAGCTGTTCCTCCTAGCTGAGCACTGCAGCCCTGCCAGCCTGCTTGATGAGCACCCAGCTACATTAAGAAATGCAAACCCCTATTGGATTAGACATGGCAATGTTGTCTTTCCAGACATCACTTTCTAGAATCAAAACTCAAAATTCTCCTTCAAAATCGTAACACACAACTAAAGGCTGCTGAATGGTGATGGAGTGGCCCAAAATGGCTGGAGAACCTCAGCTCCCCTGAGAGAGCCAGGGGAGCGGTTTGCAAGGAGGGAATAAAAAGAAATAAATAAAAGCAGAAGCTGGCAATTTCCCCAAAATGGCTGCTAGCAGTGAAAGTTAATTTGTCATTGTTATACTTCAGCGTCTACATCCCTGTAGGTGAATATGTGCGTTTCGAGGCAACCCCCCAGACAAGCCCAGTTCCCAATTCTAAAATGTTCCTGCTATGTAAAGATTAAAACAATAACATTTTAAGCCTGCAAGCTTAAAATCTGAAGCGGTGGTGGGGGAAGACTCTGCAGCAGAGCAGGAAGACCTGCTAATGATGTCAGTAAATTGTATCAGAAGGATTCTCTCATTTTGCGAAGAGAGATGTAATAGCGCGGGCTATTCTCACTGGCACTAAACTCATTAGTTTGTTTACAGTGTGCCTGCACTGCTCTCCGGTATGCTGAAAATCTTATTTTGCCTTAGATATTTCCAGGCAGAAAGAGAAGGGAGAAGCTGAAGATTCCCAGCAATATTTGATTCCCTCCAATGTTTTGTTACTGGGTGCTGCCTGCCAGAGTACGAGGGGGCAGGGGGCTGGGGACAGCCTGGGGACAAGCACTGATGGAAGGAAGGAGGAGGGCACACTCTGAATGTACTGGGATGTGGTTCTTACATTGTGGCTCCTCCTGTACATCAGCAATCTCCACCAGCACCAGGAAGCCTTACCAGCCTCCAGCAGGCTCCATGACACCCTCCCAACCCATCACCACCATCTCAGTTTCCTGCTCTGTGCATGGGGTGGGATCTGCCTGCCTGTCTGTGCCAGTCAGGATGCATTATCCCTGCAACACAACACAGCACTGAGTCCACCCACTTGTCTGGGTGGTGTGTGGTCATTTTCCAGCACCTAAATATAATACTTCTGGATCCTGAGTGTGACAGAAACCAGTGGGATCTCAGACCTGAGAATGCTGCAGTGAATGGGCATCATCCAGCTCCTTTTACCTGCCCATTGGGTGGGCTCTGTTTGGGCTGCGGCTCATGCAACATGCATGGAAGAAGTTCTGGCCTCTGGGATAGACCCCAGATGATATATCCTTGACTTGGGAAGATGAGACCTTCCCACCAATGATGGGAGTGGAGCAAAAAGGTGAATAAAAGTGAGTTAATAAAGTGGCCTTGACCAGTCAGCATGAAATAGGGCTCCTTGCCCCTCACACAGCTCTGGAGCCCTTCTTGTTCCAGTACAGAGGTCCTCCTGGATGCACTGGGGATTCTTGGTGTAGAAAAAGCCTTTCTGCCTTTCCATGGTCTAGGACAACTTCTCTCTTTAAAAGCCATTGTCAGGGCTGTGCCTGGGAGGGAAGACTTGCTCCCAGCCTCCGCCGTGGTTACTTGTGGCCATATAACACAATCAGCCTGCAAGGTTACTTACTCATCTCATTATGCAAGCATAAACCCTAGGCAGACAAATATAAACTAAAATAAGGTTTATGCCTTATTGAGAAAGCTTATTGCATCTCCTAAATTGGAATAAAATATGAAACAGGTGAAACGCTTTGCTACTATTAGAAGAGGGCTCCCAGAGCTATAAGAAGGGCTTTGAGTGCAATGGTGCCAATGGGGTCAGGGACCAGTCTGTCCAGTGCTGGCAGCAGAAGAGCCAGAGATGGAAATGTTGCACTGGGAGGTGGGGGCAGCAGGATAGATGTGGCAGTGGGATGCAGCTGTGGCAGATGGGTGACATCTGCTCCAGCTGCATCGGTCAGTACCTGCCTCAGTTTCCCAACATCTGGCTCTGAATGACAGCACTTGCTCCCATGCCAGCAGTTAATGAGATCGTGTTAGTACACGGCTCTGAACACAAATGTCTCTGTGATGTGTAAGTGCTAACTACTATTAGCAAGTAACAGCAGCTCTCCTTTGGTACAGGGCTCTGCTGACTTTGCCTGAGGCCATTCAAGCCCAGTGAAGCATCACCCTTGGCAGCACTACCTGCACTGTGGCAAACCTCCATGTCCCACAGTGATCAGGAAGCCTGTCCAGCCACCCAGAGGTGGAGCTGTGCCTCCAGGATCACAGACAGGATTGGTGTAGGAGCCCTGGGGACTGGGAGATGGGAGAGATACCCGTGGGAGACAGTGTTCCACTAGCGCAGTGAGACAGATGGGGGCTGCCCAATGTAGATGCCATGCTCTTAGCCCACATCACCTTGTTCCTCTGGAGAGGACATTGTCAGTGCATTCTCATCTGCTTTCTCTGGCTGTTTCTGTAGCCTACAGGCACCTGTGTCATAAGGCAGGAGTAGGAGCCATCCTCAAAGCCTCTATCAATGCCCCTGGTGGGTGATGCTCCCCTTGCAATGGCATGGCATGCTGCCTGCTCACCATCCATCTACAACTCAGCTGCTTCTGCGCTCACCCTTATGACCATACTATTCACCACCCTTCCTCTTCATGCTACCTGATTGTCTCTGTACTAGATCCTGCCTGGAGACAGATGATGTGCTGGGCAGGAATGGCAAAGTTTATTAAGTTGGTGTGGGAAGCTCTAGCAGGCTGGGTTCACAATTAGGCTCCCAAAGGCAAGAACATAAAGCATTCAGACACTTGGGATACAGGGCTGATTACCAGCATCTTTCATCATTAAATATTAACACCCAGGCTGCTTAAAGGCCAGTGAAAGAATTATAGAATTTAATACCTATCACGCTCTATCAATAGGCCGGGAGAAATATGGTCCTTTCGCCTATGTTTTTTTTTTAATGCTTCAATGTAAACTAGAAGACTGGCAAAATTAAACAGCACAATTCTTGGTTAGGAGCCACTGGGAATTGCAAACAGGGAGCACCAGGGATCAGACTTGTTTGATATGCTAGGGGAGAGAGCTCATTAAAACATAGGCATCGGTACCAGAAGGAGAGGAAATTAAAGCATAATTTAAGAAAAGGAATCCATATACAGAGCGTGGTTCCAGCCTCAGCATTCCCCAGTGTGGCTGTCAGCTCCCTGGGACCCTGAGCCAGCTGCAGCCTGGTGCCCTGGGCAAACAACAGCTGTACCACCTCCTGAAAGAAGCCTGAGAGTGCTGGGGAGTGACGTGGTGTGAAACCCCCCCTGGTGTCCTCATCTCCCTTTGCCCTTGCACATACCTGGGGTGGAATGGAAAGGACGGATGGCTGGAGCTCCCCGGTGTCACTGATGGCATTCTTAACCACCACAGAGAGAACCCAGCAGCCAGGAAAAGATCATCCTCTGAGTGTAGCATGCTGTTTGCTTTGCTTCTTTCCTCTGTGTTACTGTGCCAGGACATCCTACAGCACAGCCATGAGATACAAAGCCACAAATGTTCCCAGCCATCCATGGGGAGAATTCATCCCTGCATGGGGATAGCTTTGCAAAGACCCCATGGCACAAAAGGTCCCAACAGGAGCTAACCAGCAGTGGGTGCAATAGTACTTGTGTCTTGCTTGTTGTTATCCCGTCATCTTACAAGCTGCTCCCAATGCAGTTCTATGGGCAGAGGTTTAATGGATGTGCTACCACTTGGGCAGCCTAGCAGGAGAACCAGGGTTGGCCCAGGGCTGTCCAAAGTGAGCTGTCCTCTTGCTGTACCCTCCTCACACACACAAAAGACAGTTCACATGGCCAAAACGCCACTGACGTTCAGACTTTGCTCCGCTGGGATGCACATCCACCAGGCAGGGCTGTGATTTTCCATCTTGCCTCTGTGTGTTTCCCTTTGCCTCCTTCCCACCTGTGTTGGTGCACGTGCAGGTGGGCAACCGGCCATGGAATTAATGGGAGCGTTGTCACCGGGTGGGTCAGCAGAGACACGAGCTGCAGCATCAGGAAGGCAGATCCAGACATGCATGACTCCGGGGAGCCTGATTGAAATAACTAATTAGCTTCTCGCAGCCACTCGCTTTTGCAAGAATAAGACCATGTCCCACTCCATATTTTCTAATGAATCCCACTCTATGTTTTCTAATGATTTGTTTAACTGGGCTCTCCACATCCCTGGCTGCCCTCCCAACGTGGCCCTATGCAGCCTACCCAGGTGTTGGGGGAAGCTTTTCATTCTCTCAAATTTACCTTCCCATGCTGGTAAGTGTAGCTTTTTTATTATTTTTCCCATCGCAGTAATGTAAATTCCACCTCTCGGTGCCATTCAAAATAATTTCCCCCTTCCCATGTTTATGCATGGAGAAGTATACAGATGGTTACCATTTTTTCTGCTCTTTTGAGCACCCCTCAGAGTGCCTAAATAGGTGAGTTCTTCCCTTCTCCTGCTGGTGCAGCCCATCCTGGCCCCACTAACTGATGCCGTGGATCTGGACTCACATTTTACATCCCCAGTGCCACATTCCCATTACCCACACAGACGCCAATCCCACAAACATTTGTAGATGCAAACATCCTTCCAGCTGCAGAAAGTTATGCGGAACTCAGGAGGGCTGCCTGCAAATAACATTATTCTTGTGCAAGAAGTATTAGGAATATTTTGATCAAATCATCTATTTTAATTGTTATTTTCAGAGGCAATCTCTCTGCAGCGACTTTTCTTGCTAAATCACATTGTTTGTGTCTTGCTGCTCCATTATCTCTTGGCTGTGTGGAGGTACAGGCTTTCTTCCCTGTTTATGCTGCTCTTTTACTAGTGTTTGAGGTCGTACCAACTTATGACAGTTGCTAAAATCATGTTCCTTTCTCCGTATACATTTTCATACCAACACTTGACTTTATTTTTCTCGGTGTTTTATTCTTCCCCATTACACAAATCTTTCCCTGGGGAACTGCCGATGCAACAATAAATCACCGCTCATTCTCTTCCCCGCTCCTCACACCCCTTCTTTATACCAATTTAATTTATCACACATTGATTTGTATACTGCTTATGAAGAACGTTTTTTAAAGGATTCTGTTTGATTTCTGGTCTCCTAAACTCGACATCTCTCAGCTGACAACGATTTCACACCCCTCCTTGTTGACTGCAGCGCTTCTCTTTTCTCTCCAAGACACGCTGGCAGAAGGTCCCTGCATTGTGCTGCTGTGTGCTTGGCCGCACTGTTAGCTAACACAGCTTGTTAGCCCGTCCTTTTTTTCCTCCAAGCCTTAAGAAATCCTATGTTGCCTCCCTCTATTGTATTTGCCATAGCAGTTTTGTGAACTCTGGCTCCTCGAGAGCCCATACTGCTGTTGTCCTGCCTGCTCCTTTTCTCCTTGCATCTCTCTTTCACAGCAGGTCTGTGCTTTGCTATGGCTTCATTATCATGCTTTTTAAGATTCCCCCAGGAGCTGCAGCACCAGTGGATTTTAATATCCCACCCATGACAATGTTGTTATTGGTATTATCACCATTCCGACCAGGACTGGTTCACCACAGGCAGAATGAGTGACTCCATGCAGGTCAAAGAACATCCCTGTTTCACGCAGCTTAATCTGAGAAACCAAAAAGCAGGCAATAATTGAAGACAGAGACAATGCACATGCGTGTGGAAACAGCCAGCATGTTTGTCATTAACAGATTGCAGGATGGCTTGAAGCAGGGCTCCTGCGGACATAGGAGGGATGCAGAGAGCTGGGCATGCTGCACAAGGATGCTCCAGCAGGCAACCAGCTTCCCCTGTGCACAAGCCTTGGTGGTTTGCTGGTGTTTTTAACAGCTGAGGTTGGAAGTTTGGTTCTCATTCCACATGACTGCCCACTGTACAGCTCCTGCCCCTTCCGAACTGTGCAGTATTGAAGAAATCATGGAAAGTGGCCACTTTTCCTCTTTCAGAGAGAAGTCTGTGTTGGAAGGATCCTCAAAGGCCACCCTGATCCAACGCCCTGCCATGAGCAGGACTACCTACTTGTAAATGAGGTTGTCAAGGGCACCATCCAGCCTGGCCTTGGGCATCTACCTCTAGGGACAGGAACTCAGTGTAGCTGGAGATGTCCAGGGAAAGCTTCGTGTGGGAGGGCAGCACAGCTTGTGTTGGTTGAGAGGGTCACCATGCAACAGAAACTGCTGCAGCACAGATTAGGTGTGGGGGGGAGGGTTCAGAAGCAGAAACTGAAGTAAATCCTGCTCTGAACAATATAATACAATACCACCATATCTCCCAGCAACATCCACCGAAAACCAGGGACGAAGGTGGAGAGATGACAAAGAAGAAGAAATTCTATAAAGAGCCCTTCTGTTTCGACAAGTTAAAAAAAAAATAGAAAGTATATGCAGTCAAAGATTAAATGCCAGTTTGAAGAGGCATTCATACGTACTTCAAGGAACAGCTCCAATATAGAAAACAAGAAAAGAACATTTCTGAGGACTTCAATTAAGTACAAGGTAACTTGGAGTCATTCCCATCCGTTCCTTAAGTTTTCCAGACTATCTTCTCCCTTTTATTTTATGTATGGCGCTCAGAAAGGCTTTGCTACATCAAAGATACTTTTTGTCTCCTTTGTTCGAATGTATAAATTTGCCTGCAAAAATTAGAAATATCATCAACGGCAAAAAAATAATTTATTTGTAAAAGGAACTAACTTTTGTTTGAACTAGAGCTGGGAATTGAGATAATGTCTATGAATTGTGGAATGAATAGATGGAAGTATCTGAATTTATGGAAATATATGAATTCTTCTTTGCTGATAGAAAATTACAGTCAGGACCCATCGCAGGACAAATTAATATTCAGCATAATCTCATTCCCACAGTGGAAACCGAAGAGGCAATTGATCTTGTTTCCACTGCAATCAATGGGCAAGCTGTGTGAGCAGCTCTGTGAGCCCATGGCACACCTGGGCTCACGCGGCCCCACTCCTCCTGCCCGCCTCCACCAGCCTTTGTTGCTGCTCGGATTAGCTCGGAATTTAGCATCCCACTCCAGCTCCTTATTTTTTCTGTTTTAAGTCACATTAAACATGCTCCATGTGAGCATCGGTAATTATGCTTATCCCCTTGAGGTCACCTTTTTAGATGTATCCTCTGGATCTTCAATCCCCCCCTGAAGTAAGATGTTCTTCTTAATCAAGGTTGCCATGAAAAGCTCAGCACTTGCAGCCTCACGTGGAGGAATATTAGTGCTAACAGACATTATTTTTTATTTCTCTTTCAAATGCATTGATTTTTTATCTATTTTATTTCAAGATGGAGCCGTGGCACCTATTTTACATTCTGAGTCTGCCACAGGAGCAGTAATAACACCAAGCAATGCATGCTCAAGACATTGTGCCTCCAAACAGGTCAGCTTGTACTCAGTCCTGCCAGCCCTGTGTCCCCAGCATCCAGAGAGCACAGGAAGGTGGCAACTGGAAGGCTGGGGATGGCCGGGCTTGGTGGTGGTGACCAGCAAAGAGGCTGCAGCTGCTGTGTTGGCAGAGGAGCCGAACCCAAACTGGATCGTGAGGGTATCTACTCCTAAAGAGGGGCAGCCTTGGTATGATCAATCTCCTCTTCTTAAATCAGACCCCAAATGTGCGGCCCAAAGGAAAAAGAGGCTCAGCAAAGAGGCTCCGCAAGGAGGATGCAATTCACCATCTGAGCAGATGAGAGCTGTATTTGCAGTGGCACAGCAGAGGAGCAGGCTTCTGAACTGGGCAGTGCTGCTTGCAGGGGGACAAATCGATTCAGAAACTACTCTCACTGACCCAGGATTACAAAACAAACAATGACAGTCACTTGCAAGCTCACAACAGCCTCTCATCCCCTGCCTCTCATCCCGGCTGCTGAACACGCTGTGCTTTGTCGTGGGAGGAGCACGATGCTAGCAAACCTTTATTCTCATATCCAAAGTGCTCAGTGTGGGGGCGGCAGCTGGGGAGAAATCTCAATACAGATATAATATAAAACAGTGCTACAGGAAAAAAATAACAAAAAATAGTGCTTAAAGGTCCAGTCTCATTCTTGAGGGAAAAGCAGATTGGGATAGGATATGCAAACAATAGCTACATCTCTATGCAATCTTTCCTGCTAGGCACAGCTGGCCCATAGCTCTCTGAGTAAGCAAAGCCTGTCTGGGACCATCAGCCTCTTGTTGGAGCAGGAGGATATTCTGGCATCTAAAGAGATGTATGTCTGTCCTGGGTGGTGTGTGGGAGCCCACAAGACTTTGCATGTGGGAACTCATTGAATATTTGGGTGAATACCCATAGGCTACTGTGTGTGGGAACCCATAGGATATTGCAGATGCACTCTGTGCCCACTGCAGAGTGGAGGGGTTAACTCTCGGGAAGGTTTCTGAGCCTAAATAAAAAGGCAGAAAGGGAAGCATGGGTTCCCTTAGGGCTTAAGAAAAAGAACTGTAGGAACTGTGAACAGGGAACTGGGAGAGAAATGGACCTGGAAAGAGGATGGGGAGCTAGGTCCACACCATACTTCATTGGTCACTTCTGATCATAGAATCATAGAGTGGCTTGGGTTGAAAGACACCTTAAAGACCATCTGTTTTCAATTTCTCTGCCATGGACAGGGTTGCCACCCACCAGGTTTCTCAGGGCCCCAAACAACCTGGCTTTGTATTCCTCCAAGGATGGGGCATCCAAAATTTATTTGGACAACTTGTTCCAGTACCTCACCAAAAGGGTTGCTCAATATTATTTAGAGGTTGGTGGCTTTGGGAAAGAAACCACAAGTAATTAACCTTGAGCTGCTAATGGGTCAGCTCAGCTGAAAGCATTGGTTTTGCTAATTAGTCCTGTCCCACTAAGAACAGGATTTCAGACTGGAACACCAGTGATCTGAACCACCATGACCAATGCTACATTATGCTGCTGAGGAGATAAGAGAATTACGATGGGATGCGGATAATAAAAACCACTTTGACATGTTCTGGGTGAAAGATAATGCTTAAGCATTAAGTTATTAAGCATCTTGTTTAGGTTCGTGGTTACAGTTCTTCATAACTCCTGCTTGGTGAGAACTGAGAATGCCCATATGGCTGCGTGTCTGGCATTTCAATAACTGACTTGTCTTGATCAGGGCAAACGGTCGAGTTTGAGACAAGTGGTGCAATACAAATGTCCAATGTGCCTCTCCTGCTCCCTTTTCCCCAGCACAGATGTGGACTTGGCCCTTTAAGCTGATGGCAGCAGATCCTGTCCTTGCCCAAGGCTGTATCTCGACCTGCTCAGACGGATGTAAGGGTGTAAATCTATGTCTGTGCAGGTGCTAACTTGGGCTTTGGCAAATTGCTCTGGTTCACTTGCATAACCTGATTGAGGGGCTGCTGAGGTAGCTCTCATTTCTCATGAGGCCACAAGATAAAATATCACTCACATCCCAGCTCTTCTCAGACGTGGCACTAAGTGGTGTGGGAGGTAGGAAATATGACATCATTTTTCTTTAAAAAGGGCATAAGGAACTGGAGACGAGTAAGTGTGCTTTCTGTGACAGGCAGATTTGAAGGAGCTGTAATATACAACAGAGTTAACAGGAGTCTAGGTAGATCTGGGTATAGTGGGGAAGAGTCAACTTGGCTTCTCTGGAGGAAAGTCATATCTCATAAATCTATTAGATTTCTTTGAAGGTGTCAACACAAGTCCAGGAAGGATTAGCTGGTCACTGTAGTTTAATTGCATCTTCGAAAAGTTACTTTCAAGGTCTCTCACAGGAAGGGCTTAGAGACAATGTGAAGTTATGGGATATGAGAGGTTCCTATAAGTTGTTACAAGCATACAACCAAGGAGAGAAAAGCTAAACAGTGTCTGAGCTGCCCAAAGACTAGTTACCAGGTCCCTAAGAGGCCTGTGCTGGAATCTCTGCTGTGTGACACGCTCATCAATGATCTGGAAAAGTGGTGGATAATGAAGTGACATTGTTTGCCTATGCGACAAAATTATTCAGGATCATGAAATCTAACACTGACAGTGAAAAGCTCTGGAGGATCTTCGGAGCCTGAGTTACTGGCAATAAAACAGAAGATGAAATTCAGTGTAAATAAGTGTAAGGGAATGACAGTAAAGGTGAAAGAAATACAGAATGGCAACCCAGTTCAAGCAGACAACAATAAGCACTGAATTAGCTGTGATCTGATCCTGCATCTCAGAAAGGATATAGTGATGCTCCTGATGCTGAGAGACTGAACAGACCAAGGTTTTTCAGCTCGGATAGGCCATGGGGGTCTATTCCAAATGTTTTTGAGAAAGCAGATTGGAGTTGGTGACTCCTCACTTATAATCAGAACTGAAAGAATTTGGAATATTGGGCTAACCCACAGCAGTATGGCCAAAAAATGGATTAGATAAAACACACTTCCACGCTCCTTCACAGAGCAGAGCTGAAGCCAGCCTGTCTGCAATAAAAATTCTGTAGCAAACACTTGAAGTTTGACTCTGATCCAATGCGGAACAATGCAGCTGAGGAACACAACAAAGGAAATCTTCTCTTTTCACCTGAACGTAAGACGAGGAGTGAAAAATGTATATTTTGTCCGAGGAGAATTACACAAAAATAAACGTGCTTCAGGAGCGAGGTCTATAGACACAAGCTCAGAGGAAGAGATGAAAGTGCACGTTGTGCAGCTCCAGGAGGATGCACAAGGAGAGGCTGCCTTTGCTGCCCCATCTCCAGAGGCCAGGCAGGAGGGATGCTGCCAACCTTACTGCCCACAGAGCTGCCAAGTGAGATGCCGAGGTAGTGCTCTACTCCCCGATGTTTGGCTCTCCTGAATGCATTGCTCAGTTCCTTCCTTTCTTCTTCTTTTTTTCCAGAGAGACACAATTAGAAATAACCCGTCAGAGTAAAATAACCAAAACTCACATTCTGTCTAAAAGTCTATTTCGAGAAGAAAGAAGATTGCGCGTGAAGAAAACGCTCACCAGTGAGGTTCGACATCAAAAGAATGTTTTGCATGGACTAAATAGAAGTATTCATTTTTCATACATGCACAGATTCACACTGACACCAGTTAGACTTTCATACGAGCACACTTTGTTTACTTAAAAGCTTGAAGGAAGCAAAAATGCCACAAATGCTCATGTAAGCCTGCATGTGTGCCAATTGGACACATCCAGCATGGCTGTTTGTACAAGCAAAGATCTCCCAATAGGCCAGGAAGTGTTCGCATACATCATCTGCCCAATCATTTAAAAGAATGAATTATTCATAGACAGGCAAATGTGTTCACAAGCCATTCGCATGAAGAGCTATGTTCGAGGGGTGGATGTGATGCTCACTGTCTCTGCAGCCCGGGTTCTGTGAACCTGAACTTGATTTTCTTTGGTTCCCAACCTTTCCAAACCTGGAACAGTGCTGTAGCTCAGTGCCTCAAAGCAAGGCTGCCCTACATGTCCCTGGTTATTACCCATCTCGAGCTGCCTGTCCACTGCTTGTGTCTTTCCCAACAGATGAAACAGTGGTGTCTCCCACAGGAAGCAATGCTAGTCAGTCTCACATCTCTAAATAACTTAATGGGAGGGTCCCTGGCTGGGAGTGGAGGCACAGAACTGCTATATATCAGACAGGCTTTACTTCTTACCTGAAGTCCTATCTCAGTTGTAAAGGTGATGGATTAACAATGGGACAGATGGATGGACAGATATGCTGCCTGCAGCTCCACTTGTTCTGCCCCATGCCTTTATCTCCAGTACCAGCAGTACATGGCCAGAGAGGAAGGGGTTCTGTTAGTGACCCATCCCCTAGAGGGACAGCCATTAGGAGGGAGATGACAGGGGACACCAGCCAACTAGGAACAGCAAATGCAATGAGTGGGATGAATGGAAGGCTTAGTGCAGCTTATCAGAGACTTGCAAGTTGGATGGGGGTTTCTTCTGCTCTGAGGTTCCCTTGATACCCCCAGTCACAATTCTGACGAGGAAGCTGTTATTTTGCAACGTCAGGCTTAACAGAACCAGCACAGTTCTCTGTAGTCTTCCATGAGATGCAAAATACAAATAGGAAAAAAAAGCTTCAAGTGCCCGTTGCGTTCTCATAGTTCTCAAGTGTCCTTGATGTGCAACCTCAAGTGATATCTGCTCAGTTTTCCAGAACCCACTTACAAGGCCATTCCAAACTTTCTGAAGAAGTACTGCCATGAAAGGTGCGTCCATCCTGCAGCTGCTCAGATCTGCAGACAACAGTCATTTCTAGAAACCAGCCCTGCCTTTTTGCCAAGGAAACTCTGCCACGGAAGGATGTGGCTCCTCTGGAGTGTGTCAGATTGCCCTGTGCTTTGATTGCAGGACACAGATGTGCTCCTTGTCCTGACTCAGAGCACCGATCTCCACCTGCCCAGGAGCTGCCCATGTCCTGCTGTCCATATGCATAACCAGCTGCTGACGCACCATTCATGCACTTCCTCCCAGTCCCCACTGTTCAGAAACACTGACTACACCTAGAGCTGATGAAATACGATTACATTTTTCTCTTCATTAAACATGATATGGAATCATAATTCACACATATAAAACTGTTTTATTCCTTTTTCCTGTTTGCTTTGGAATTATTTCATGGTCTCGACAATGTAAGTTTAGCAATGCTGTCTCTTCTGCAAAGCCAGTCAGCCGCCGGTACCCTGCAATTTTAATGATCTAATCCGACAGCTAGCATGCTTTAATTTAAAGTTTTATTAACGACCGCTTTCTACCCTCAAAGACTATATTAAAATTTGTTAATGGAATTGGAGATTATAAATGCCCCACTGCAAGGCCCACTTGTGCTGTTCTGCACCACCCCCTTTAGAATTCAGAGCAATCCTATTAACTCTTCTTTATGTTTTGTATAGGTCATTTTGATTGCAGTTTTTTTGTGTACTTCCCTTATGAGATAGCGTTCCCCGAATCTAAGCAATTGAAAGAATATAATTTTACAAAAGATCACATATTTCAGATTCATTATCCTTCAATAGTCAGCTTAAAATTTAATTTCTTTGACTTATTGCAAAAAATTTTTTGAGTCTACTGGGGGGAAGAAACGAATTCTTTGGCAGTTTCAGACAGTGTGACAGAAGTGACAGAATCCAACCCCAGTAGGAGAAAAGGGAAGAGGAGAGGAGGACTCAGGGCTGTGTGCAGGACCAGCACCACACCGCTGTCCACCTCACCCTTGGATGGTGGACGTATGCATTCCCTTGCACGGCACACACTGCTCTTATGTGTCCCATTACCGTGTGAAGGCTGTCCCCCCTATCACCCAGACGGCACTGCTGAGCCAGGGCCCCCACGTTCATTCTGCAGTGAAAAGGAGCCCCCCCCTCCCCGTACCCGCTATTTATTTTATTCAAAGAGTCAATAAAAGCATCCCCAATCAGCCAATCTTCACCGATCATACGGTCATTGTTTCACACCGACTGTCATTGTTTGCCTCAGGAAGCGTGCTATTAATCATTTGCTATATAGACTTAATTTCTCACAATTCTCCCCTCTTTATTTGCTGCTGCTATTGTTCCTTTCTCCTGCTTAAACGTTTCAGCCACCCAGTGAAAAGGCAGAAACAACATCAGCTTCTCAAGGAACCAAACAATCAATCAGTTCACCGGCTTCACAATGGGACTCAACGGGAGCAGCCGGGCAGCTGCCTGTTGTTTGAATATCACTCACCCGAAAGGCTTGGCCAGCATGCAGAAAAAGCAGTTATTCACAGGAAAAGAGGTAGGTGAAGGACACAGAGGGGGATTTCTAAGTGGATTTTTTTTATATTAGAGATGTTTACACTTGAGCTACTCATCCAGTCTCCTTTTACAGCAGATGAAAAGCACAGAAATGTAGGGTGCGACTCATCCGGTGCATTTGAAATGTCTGCCTTTGGAGGAAATGAAGCAACCATGCTGTGCAGTACCCATTTCTCTCTGAAAATATCCTGAACAGTTGAGTCAGACCTCTAGATTCAGGTAAGACCTGCACCATCTCCATAGGGAGCGCCACCATCACATTCTTGAGGTTTACCAGCTAGCAGGTCAATCCACCTCCCCATTGCCTTCCTGGAAAAACACAGGTGCCCTGAGCTTTGTACAATAGCCAAGAGTGGTGAGGGGCAGAGGCTACACAACGGTTCTACAGTGCATTTCCACAGTTTATTTTTTGCTGACCTCCATCCAGCTTGGCTGTGACTGCACATGGCTGCAAACAAATCAGTACCACTGATAGACAATCAGTTCCCCTCCACCTTCCCTTCCTCAGAGCCATATTTGTTACACGTCATGCTGTCATTCTTCATTGAGGCCCTTTGCACTGCTGATGAGTTCCATCTCACTGTAGAATTCATTGCATCTGCTCCTCAGGTGGCTTTCCTCTACCCACAGCACTCCACACCACAGCCCTTGTAATGCACGGCATTAGCCTCTGGGCTCATTCCAATCTTTCTACACTGAAATCCTTCCAAACTATCAACAGCTTTCCAGTGTGAGGCCTCCAATCTCAACCCTTACCAGGGAAAGGTTCCCATTAGTGAGACCACCTTGGAAAGAGTTCTTTGCTCTGGGGTGGGATTTCTCCACCTCCGAGTCCTCCTCTAATTCTGAAGCCAACAATGCCAAGTAGACCCTCCTCTGCTTGCCTGTACTCAGCCCGCTTTGGCTTTATACAGGTTGTTCAAACCTGCCCATGGCATGAGGGCTGGAAGGGATCATCTAGTTCCAACTCAAGTCATTCTGTGATTCATAGAATAATTTATGTTGGAAGGGACCCTTAAAGGTCACATAGTCCCACTCCCTGCAATGAATGGAGACATATACACTAGATCAGGTGCTTAGAGTCCAATCCAGACTGACTTTGATGGGGCATCCATCACCTCTCTGGGTACCCTGTGCCAGTGCCTCACCTCCCCTATGGTAAAAAACTTCTTCCTTATACCCAAGCTAATTCTCCCCTTTTTTAGTTTGAAATAGCCAGCGGTGGGACAAACCAGCTCAGGAGCTCCTCAGTGGCCTTCTTGTTCCTTGCTGCTGATTCTTTCCCAGCACCTGCAGCCCAGTCCCTGCTGTGATTTAATGCTCCTATCCACATCCAATAGGGCACATGAAATCAGCGTGTTTATTTCATTCACCAGCTCCTTAACACACCACCTGATTCAGGCACAGAAGCAACAGCTCGTGGCTGTCGAATTTAAGTCGAGAGCTGGCACAACTGGTGAGCACGCAGTTCAGGATTTATCTTTTGTGAATATTTGTGTGCTAAAGTTACAGATTTGCTTTTTCACTGTATTTGCAATAGCACTGCTCAAATATTTGTGGAGACTGAACACAGCCTAATTGAAATTCAGTTGAATTCAAATTAATATTCATGTTTTTTTTTTCCCCCCCTTTCACTCTTCACTCTGCTCTAACTGGAAGCAGTTTTCTGTTGCAGAGCGGGCAGCTGGGAGCTGGAGATCCTGGAAGGGTGCAAAGTTTGGCAGTCTGATTTGGATTTCTTGCAGCAGTCACTAGCACAGAGCAGCTGGGACTTCTCCATAAGGAAAGGGCAGAGATTTGTTGCTTGCAAGCAGCAGAGAGGGATCTGGGGACACTGCTTATTTGTAGCTGTGCAGAATCAGGGCTGGGCTCGCTGAGACCCCAGGACCATCAATTGCTTTTGCAACCATTGATCATGCGATTTCTATTGGAAGTGAGCTGATATTTTTAGCAGGATGTGATGAAATCCCACAGCTCCATAAAGCATTATTTCTGGACCCCTCCGCTTCTCCCTGCCTCGTCAGACTGCTGCTCTCTGTCTGCCACCAAGGCAATCTTGTACAGGGAGATTAGAGATGCCTGGCACACTGAAACCTTCCCCCAGTCACCCAGGAAACATAAGACATTTTTCTTCTTCTTTGGAAAAACATGGAGATTAAATTGGAAGTGCGACATGGGTGCAGCTCTGCCCAGATAAATGCACAGGCTGTCAGGATGCAGATGTTCCTGCAGACTTGTACTGCTCACACGCTTCTCAGAGTATCCCAGGTAGCCTGCAAATGCTTTTCATCGGGTATTTATGGCCCCCAGTAAAGCACTAAGAGAGAAATATTCCAAACTACACATTTAACAAGACAAATAAGAGCAGCAAAAAACACCTGGAGGCACTGCAATGTTTGGAAAGATCTTGTAATCATCTCAGGTAGTTGTTTTTTTGGTTTAAAGACACGCTTTTACCACCACTGACCCTGCATATGGTCACAATACTGTTTGTGTTCCTCTCCATTTTTAATATTCACATCCTCATTCGTGCTGCAGCACCCAGAGGCAATGGAGGGGGCAGCTTAGGGGTGAGGGTAGGCACATGCCTGGGTTGGAGTCCTTGAATAGAGACTTATGACTCCCAAGCATCATGCCCCTTTCTTGCCTTTGCAAGAAGTAAAGCATGAGGCAAAATTATCACACCTCTAAATACCAGCACAGCTGAACATGGATTTTTAAAAGTCACCGTACTGCTCCAGCCCCAGTCATGCTTCTATAGCATTTCACCACCACAAATCACAGCCAGGCTTTCTCAGGCATCAGGTTTGCATTTCCATCCCTTAACACCTTGCTGGAGAAAACCATGATGACCTCAGGCTGCAGAATTCACCACTGAATGCTACAGGAGTGCAGGGGATAGCTGGGAACTGGACAACTAGAGACATGTGAAATGGAGACACCACATTCCAATGGGGACACACGGGATGGGAACACCTGGCTGACCCTATCCCATCTTTGTCAGATATTCATCTCAAGGTGGAAGGAGTTGGGAAGGAGACAGGAAGGCACAGCAAGCTGCCTCTTAGGAAACAAACTTGAGGGGAACTGAATAGTACTTTGGACTTTCCTATTTTATATGTGTGCAAAGGGCTCAGTAGACGGTCTTAAATCTGAATAATTTTTCTGCTTTGGTACATTTTCTACTTTTCCACTTTAGCTAGTCTTCCCTCTGGGGAAATGCCTCAAGGAGCAGCAGATGTAAGGTGCAAGGAGAAAAAGGCGTCTTTTTCTAAGCTGCTGCTGCCCCGTCTCCACTATCCTGACCTCTCCTTTGGATGTCCTAAAAATGAAAAGGGGCTGGGACGAAGGAAAAGGAGCAACCCGAGGGATGCCCCAAGTCCACAAAGCAGCACCAGGAGGAAGGGTGCAGCCTAGCAGGGCCCTTGCAGCTCTGCATGCACTGATCACTTCACCCTGCATCTACAGTCTCTGTTTTCCCTGGTGTTCCTTCATAAAACACAGGCACAGAAATTGCTGCTGCCCTCCAGCCCTCTGATCCTGCACATGTTTTGGCAGAGATGAATACTCTTGCAGCTCACCCAGCAGCTCAGCCACTGTATTATTAGGTTTCTTCAAAACCCCTGAATGTCCCATCTAGACCTGGTGACTTAATATTTTTTAAATTACCTATTTGCGCCAGTGCCTCTTCATTTGATACCTTAATCCTTAATAGCAACTCACCTTTATTACCAGAAAAGAGCAAGTCAAGAACAGATTTCTCCCAACATCCCCCGAGGTGGGAACTTATGAAATGAAATCATTTCGCTTCTCAGCTGTGTCCTCATCTTCCTTAATTGTTCCTTTTAACTCCTGGGGAGCCAGCAGACCTGTCTCATCCCTTTGCCGACTTTCCTCTTCTTGTCAGACTTGAATTACCTATTGTTTGTTTCCTTGCCTTCCAAGCCTTGCTATTTCTTTCCGGCTTCCTGCTTCCTCTCTTCCTGCTTGTGTTTTCTGCCCCTGTTTATTGACCTCACAAAGGTTGGATTTCCATTTTGTGAAGGACCATTGTGTGGCCCAAGCACCTTTCTGAACCCTGCTTCTTACCTGCTTGGCTCTGCCTTCACCCCGCTCATGCCCACACAAGCATCTTGAGCCCATCACTGGTGCCAGCTCTCAGTATTGCTGAGCATATGCTGAGATCTCGTTAATGGCAATTAAACCAGAGCGCGTGGTTAAGTACCTTGCAGAAGGTAGCTGCTTTGCTGTGTCACTTCTTAAAGAGCACCCATGCCAAATTTCAGCATTTTAATCTCTTCACTATTGACTCCGGATGCTGTCGACCAGCTTCCTCCTTTTGTTGCAATCTCTCAGTCTAGAGGTTAGCATAGCTGCGATAGGATTTGATCCTCTTCTTTCCCAACGATGATGAACATAATTACATTCTTAACAAGTGAATTAAATTACAGCATGATTTCTCTAACAATGAGCGCTCTCCTCGCCATGGGCTGAAGAGGAGCTGAGCTGCTGGCACGCGGGAGCCCACGCCATGCTTCAGAATGAGTGAGTTTTCTAAATTCTATTCCATGCATTATTGGGACTTTAAAAATTATGTCTTATTCATCTATTGATGACAGTGGCCTCTTGGGTGTAAATTGAAGCAATTACGAAGGATCATGCAAATTAATCAATTATTTTCAGATTATTACATTCAAGCAGTAGTCTTGCTCTTCGATTCAGTTAAACTCTGCCTCTGAGTCAATTTTCAAACCTACAAATTAAGCTATTTATTAGCTAAGAAGGTCGGGAAGAAAAAAAGAAACCCACCAAAAAAACCCGAAACACTCACGAGTTGAATAGTAGAAGGGGTCATTATAAAAAGACTTCAACACATGAACTGCTATATTTAAATACGTGCTGCAGTGACAGCCTGACCCCAGTGTGAGTGGGATGCTTGGCATCACAGTGCTGAAGCTGTGGACGTCCAAAGGCGCTGTTGTTGGATTGATGGACAGCAGGGCACACACCAAAGCATAGCACCCTCTGCCTTGGGCAGGCACTGGTGGAACCATCATCCCCTCTGGGTTCCCCTTTGCTGAAAGCCCATAGAGGCAGCAGCACCAGCACACATCTTCCCATCCATTGCAGGGAGCTGACCTAGATGACCTTAAGGGTCCCTTCCAGCTCAAACAATTCTCTAATTCTATGGAACCTGCCCAGGGACAAGACAACTTGAGTGTCACAGATGCTCCCAGCATCGGCTTGTACCTTCCCCTTTGCAGCTTTAAACTCTACACGTGACATGGTCCATCCATAATGGATTATCACAGCTCTCTCGAATTGGCCCAATTAATGCAAATGCTGATGGGAGCCACCAGGAAAGGAATTTGGAATTAGGAGGTGAACCAAGGGGCTCCTCACCCACGCCCAACACCCTCCGTCCCCCTCCCACTGCCCAGGCAGAGGGGTTGCAGGGTGGCTGAAGGCTTTTGAGTTTTAATTTAAGTGATTCTAAACCAGCTTTGGGTTTATAGCTAATAAGACATTAGTATGCTAATTAAATTATCCATGGAGTGGTATAAAGAGGCCTTCCTGAAGTTTAATGGCTATGTAAAAGGTAACTCTACTTGCGATGTAATTAATTCATGGAACAATAAATGTATAATTAGATTCTTATTAATATCAGAGAGGCTTTTCCTGCATGAGGAATGAAGACTGGTCATTTTTGCTTTCAGAAAGGGAGAAAGGAGGGGGCAGCTCCTGGCTGCAGAGCACCTCTGTCCTCATTACATCCAGCATCAACATCTATCCCAGCCACCAGAGCTGGGCACAGGTCCTACAGAAACCTCACAGCCCTCGGGTTTCCTCCCGGGGCAGATCTGGTCTGGGACATTCCTGGAAAGGTGGATGAGGCTGAGCAAACTCAGCTGAGCATGAAGCTCTGCTGGACCAGAGCTTATCAAAGGAGAGGCAGAAAGCCCAGTAAGAACAGCATGTGGGAATGGCAACAGTATTTTTGTATTTGTAAGGGAAATGAAATTGCTGTGAATGCATCTAGGTAAGAGAAGCCCCCAAGTTGCTTTGTCTGTGGGATCCCAGGCTTCTCTATGATGTGGCCACTCCAGCCATGAGTCAGCATCCTGAGAATCCTGCTGCAAGCCAGGAGGTGAACAACAGCCCCAATCACATGAGGAGAGATTACCTGGCAAGGATGGGAAATGGCACAACCTCTTCCTCATACAGATTATACTGGTCCTCCTGGGCTGCGCTCCTTCCCCTCTGTGCCCCATTGCCCTGGCAGTGACTTGGCTGTTAGCATGTTTCCAGACTATCCCATGCCACAGTCTGACTTCCTCAGCCCTCACTTGGCTCCCACTGGAACGTCTCCAGGGAGATCTGGGGATTCCAGAGGGGCAAGCATCCCACAGAGCCTTTGCCTGTCTTCCTGATGGCATCCCACTGCCAAGCAGTCAGGGCTGGTTGCCCCTCGCCTCTGTGCATGGACTGGCTCTTGGATGCTGCAGAGTTAACAAATCAGTCTTTTCTTCCATTACAGAGGAACACAGAGTCCCTTGTTTTGATCTCTCCCACCCCTGTCTTTCAGAGGGACGGTCGTTAGCAATTAATTGCCTTGGTGCCTTGTTCATCACAGCTTCTCACCAGGCCTCGTGACACGAAAGCTGAAAGTCACCCCCACAGGTGGTCGCACAGCTCAGTGCCCCACAAAGGGAAAATCTCCAGCCCCTTCCAGCCCTGTGCCTCTGCATGTGCTTGGGCAGAGTGACGCTGCCCTTTTCACCAGGTGACAGCACCTCACTGTACAGCCACAGCAGTGTCACAGCAGCTCAGGGGGGAGGAGAACAGCAGAGCACCATCCCAAGATTGCAGCTCAGTGAATGTCCTTCACGCTGTAGCCCACAGCCTGCTCCTGCTCAACACACCCAAGCAGGATGCAGCACCCAGACAGGCGTCTGATATGCCTGGGATGAGGACATTGATCGCTCTGACCTTTGCAAAGCCCTGTCTGGAAAATGAACGGCACTGCAAAGCACAGAATGTGGTCACGGGAAACAAATGTGGCTCCCGAGCTCATGGTTCCACCAGCATCCCAGGAGCAGGGCCAAGCCTGTGTCGGGGAGGTGCTGGAAGAGCACTGCCTGCATGCAGGAGGAAGGCTCAGAGCAGGGTGCTCTGCTCTCAGGTCCTAACACTGCCCCAAGAAGGTGCATAGATACAAAAAGTACCAACAGGGGGGTGAACTTCTGCCCTGAGGGCTGCTCAGCCCTGCCATACAACATCAGTGCCCGGCAGACGGGAAAACTTCTTTTTCTTCTTTTCTTCTTTTTCTTTTTTTCCCTTTTGATCTTTTCTACCGCGCTTCTTGCTTTCAGCCTTCCTCTTTCATCTCCTTTTATGGATTACCCCACACAGAGCCTATGCAGCCTTCTAAGCCCCCCCACCCCAATCATCCCCAGCAAACCATTCCCCCTCACCTAAGAGCTGGGAGAGGAAGCAGCACTCCTTTCTGTTAGGTGTCTGCATGCATGGAGCCCTCCCAGCCCCGCACAGTCCCAGCTGGCTCAATCAGCTGTAGAAATGTGCACTCAGATGCAAAGACATGCTCAGAGTGCCTGGGGATGGCTCATGGAGCAATGCAGGTTATGGGAGCTCTCCACTCCAGGCTGCTTCTTTGCCCCTTGAGATGGGGACCAAGGGGTTGCAGCTGGGTGGCATCCGATCCTCACCATCACACTGAGGGGCTGCATTTTGAAATATCCTCACAATTTCCATGGGTCTGTTTGACCCCATTGAGCTCATCTCCTCCAAAGGCACAAGAAAGCTTTTGTATGGAGCCACAACAATTCTGTGCTGAAACTCAGCTCAATGAAATCCATGGCATTTCCCTTCCATTAAAACAAAGAAGACAACAACCCACAGTTATCTTCCCCAGAAGAGGCAGCGTGTTGATCACACTTGATCTCCTTCTGCCAAAGACACACTACATTTAATCCTGTTTCTTATTTACCCCCACGAACCTTTGTTTCCTCAGTTACTGTGTCCTTTAGGTATGACTTTAGGCCAGCACAGGTGCAAGAAGGTTGAATTTTTCTTCCTCCTTAGCAGTGGGACATTTGCTCTTCAGCCAGGTGCCACTAATTAGATTACAGCACATTTATTATAACCAGTTCCCTCTTCACCCATGCACCTGTGACCCCATTCTCCCTCTCACATGACCTTCATCCTTGCATGGGCTGCAAAGGGAAGCCTCAGACAAGCTCAGGGCACCCAGTCCTCCATAACTAACATGGAAAGCAGGTTACCAGGTTCTCCTCTGGGGTTTGTTTGCTGCCTTGGCTGTGTCTCCAGACAAGACACCGGTCCCTCTCTGCATGGCACATGTGAGACTGTCACCTCATTTCAAAGTCACCATTGTGAGCCAGACTCTGATTTGGAAGAGACTTTCTTCCTCTCTCCTGCAGGGAAATTAATTTCTCTTAAATGTGCTGATGTACAGATAATTTGCCTGTGGACCCAGCAGATTTGCAGTCAGCAGGCTGCCCTGGTCAGTGCCAGAGAGCAGCATGTCACGCCAGACCATGTCTAACGTCTTCTGAGTGATGGGACTTTGGTCTTGGAAAGGTACTCGGTGCCATCAATCCCCCCAAAGCTTCTCCAGGGATTGGGTGTGGGAGGGCTGGGAGCTGTCAGCAGACCCTGCCAGCCTCCCCTCCACCACCCTACGTTGCTCTTGGTGTGCACAGCCCCACAGCAAAAAGCTTTTTGCTTTCCAACCTGACACATCTCCCATGAGAAACCTGCAGAGCCTGGCTCCCGCAGACCACAGATGGGCCTGAGCATCACAGCTTGGGGAGACGGCTGTGCTGACCCCCAGCAGAACTGGGTCTCTCTGGAGATCAGCCACGTGGCTGCAAGTGACAGCTCAGTAGATATCCTCACCCAAGCACAGCACATGGATGGGTCCTCTGGAAGCAGCAGCTGACTCTCAGCCAGGAAGCCAGCTCAGCAGTGCCCTCGATGCTGCCATTTTTGGACTCTGCAAAGTGCCTCATTGCATCTGTCTCTACAGATTTCCACTTACCCAGATGGTTTTTGTCTCTACCATTATAACGTCTGGTGGACGCTGCTTCCCTCGTTTGCAAGGATCTACTTTACCCAGAGAGAAGCCTTCAAAGGCGCAGACCCAGCCATGACCTCCACTTGGAAACAGCAGCCTAAGAAATTCAGAGAGGTCTAAATGTGATTATAAATAGGTTACTAATTACTCTCTGATTTTCCAGCTCTTTCGCCACTGCTGCTTTTGCTCAACCTGCGTCTCCCTGGGAAGCCAAAGATTTACCTAAATACCAGGTCCCTAGCTGGGCAGCATAGAGGCACATTGAGACGTGCATCTGTTCACGTTTGCATTTGGGTTTTCCTGAGCTTCTGATCACATCCATAATTTCCAGCTAGCCTGAGGAGAAGCATTTGTTAAGTGATCTTCAATTAAGAATGTTAATTGGCAGGTTACAACCTGACTCCTGCCCTCGGGACATGCCGATGTATGGACCCTGTAGGATGCATTAAGGGTGCAGGCAAAGCTGCCAGGTGAACTGGGAAGGGCTGGGAGAGACCCATCACCCCAATGGGTCATTCCTATGGAGAAGAGTCATAGCAAAGGCAGAGGAAATTCCAGGAGTGTGTTGAGAGACGTGTGATAGTGATGGAGGACACTGAAACTATACAGACCACATGTAGAAATGACAATGTTTTGTAATGAAAATGTAGGAATACTTCTGGGCTTACTCGTAGCTATCCATGAGAAGGATGGTCCTTAACCACTGACAAAGGATTGTCCCAGCTACATAGTCTAAGAGCTGGGAAATACTCCATTAAAAATAAGGTGCTCCTGTTTGACATGACACAAAAAATGAAGGGAATTTCAAGAACAACGTGATTCAGAATCCTTCAAGGATTCTGGGCTCCTTTATTCAGTAATTGGACGAAATATGTTTGTTCTGCTACGAGACCTCATAGCACTAGTCGAAGCAGGTGAAACTGGGTTTAATATCCTCATTAAAGCATCAAGATGGTTTTATTCACCCAAGAAAAAAAGTAAAAAAAAAGTCTTTTTCAGATAGATTTTGAGAGCCTGCATGGGGTGAAACGCTTTGTGAAATAAAGAGCCAGCCAAAAGGTTTCCCTTTCAAGTGCTGGTGTTGTCGTGGCCCTCTCCAGGTCTCTTAGCACCAGGGCATGCAGGTAGGCAGCCTGCAGAGGAGGAAACCCCGGAGCATAGAACTGTAAATCAACAGTGCAATCAGCTGCACGGGTTTCTGGGTGGTGGCCACTCGCAGATCTACAGCACTGTCACAGAGCTGTCACATGAAAAATGCTTTGAGTAGACAAGCTGCCTCTCCAGGAAAGATCAGCTTTGATCCTGGTGCGGAAATCAAGCAGCTATTGCAAAGATGCAAATTTATGAAATTCCTACACCTGGCATGTTCACACGTAGCGAGCGTATTAAGAAATCACAACGTCTAAGAGCACTCCCCGCCGTGGGGAACCCAACCAAATTGTTACTGTGCGCTCCCTTCCTCGCAATCAACAAGATCTGAAGGTTTTGCCAAGCCCCCGATGTAAGCACAGAGAGACCACGGGGGCACAGAAAGAAGCTTTGCAGAGGGTCTCTCTAGACCAGTTCTGTACAACAGCCTCCCCCCATTCCTCTTCTGATGTATTGCTAACCTCCAAAGCTTCCAGACTGACCCAACAGCTCCCTGGCACCCAAGCATCACCTCAGTTGTGTTTTCAGGGAGCAGCATCCTCTGACCAGCACACGTTTTAACACCCACTACTCCAGGAGGCACAAATGACTCCTGATAAAGCATTTGTCCAGCAGAAAGCAGAGCAGACCTGCCCTAATCTCATACCATCTCCCCAGGAATGGGCCCAGCCAGCAGTTTGCAAGCAGAGAGAGCAAACTGGGAAGTGCTCACTGCTGCACCCAGCCTGATTTTATCTGACCTTGGAAGAAGGTCAGCCTGTGCTGCCCCTGCACAGAGCTGTGAAAGGCAAATCCACAGTGTTCAGCAAATCTCTTCGTCTAACAGGCTCATTTCTTCTCAAGAATTCATTTTGGAGGGATTCGGTGGCATTGACAGAGGTGGCACAAGTAATTTCGCTGCTCATATTCAGGATGTAGCACTTCATCCTTCGCCCTACAAGTGGGTTAGCCTGTGAATTGCTCTGTGCTTCAAGTTGCAGAGCCTGAATTATTTTGGCTGCGGGACATGGACTGCTCACCAGAGCTCAGCTTTGAGATTGCATCGAGGCTCACCAGCAGCATGGGGAGCTCATAACTCCAGCACCGCTTTCAAGCACTGGTGGCTGCAAATGACAAAATCCTCAGAAAGCTTCATGTGGGTGCAGGAGCTCCTGACATAAGCTCTGAGGGAAGCTGAGGCCTCTTCCAACGCAGCACAGCAGATGCACAGTATGTCCCTGTTAAAAAAGAAGGGGAAGGAGACAAGATGCTGCTGCTCATTTTCACTGACACAACTTGCTGCTGGGTGCATGTCCCCATGCAGGGCCACCCGAGCAGGCTTCAAGCACGTGTTCATCACACATGGGTCTCACAGGGCTGGGGCAGATTCATGCCCACAGCACAGAGCAACCCTTTGGACCCCCTCAACATGCCATACCAGGGGAACAAGGTCTTCTCCAGCAGCCTCTGGGTAGAAAGCAGGAGAGCTTCAGGGCAGCATCACTCCTAGGCCACCTGTTCCTTTTGTGCTTGCTACTTGAGTCTTGCTGTGCTCTTACTGCTGCCAATCCCTTTCTATCTACACTGGTTCTTGTGGGTTTGGAAACTTGCAGTCTCTAAGTACACATCTGCCCAGCCCTCTCTCTCCAGGCAGGCTCCAGTAGGGCTGGTACAGCATTACTCTGCTGCACTCACAGTCTGCTCTGCAGCTCCTGCATTGCTTTTTCTGCCCGCTGTCCTAATCTGCTACAAAGCTTGTGACCTGGAGGGCCAGTCATGAGAATCCCTTTGGGATCCCATTTATTTCTGCAGCAAGACTTGAGCCACGAGTTAACTACTTGCTGCAAACTCCAGCAGGCCAAGGACTTGGGTAGCAGCAGGGTAGAGAGTGTGGTGCAGCCCCTGGAGGGCAGCTGCTCCAGCCAGTGCATCACAGAGAGCTGAGCCCTCACATCCCCAGACTCACCCTGCTCCTCTAGTGACCACTTGCAGTCAGAAGAACTGCCTAAAAATAGCAAAGTACAACATCTGCAGTGAGGCATTTCCTCCTCTCCCCCTTCCCCTGGCTTTGTCACCTCTGATGTCCCACCAGCTCTTTCCTTTCCCAGTCTGCATGGGACTGGGCAGCACAAACGTGCCTCCATGTCTCTGCTGGGCCCCTCGTTTCCCACCACGTTTCTCAAGGTCTCCAGGATCCAGCCCCACAATTACTCAGCTTGCATCCTTCTTGGGACTGAGGAAAGCACAGGGGCCCCTTCCTGCCCTACAGCATAATTCCTCTGGGTCTGCAATTCACAATAGCAACCACCACAATCTCCTACTTGGTACACCAAGTGCTTTCTGCCCGAGGCTATTGCTCTCCAGGTGTTTAATTCCCATTGAGTTGTCTTTGGGTTTATTTTCCCACAACAGAGGATATACATTCAACGAGGGTTGGTTTACATCGTGCTTCCTACCCACAGCTCCGGTCCTTCCGCGTTCCTTTGTGTTTCACTTCTCACCAGAGTTTGCATCTCCTCCCAGTTTGAAGTTATCTGCAAATGTAATTAGTGTGCTGCTAGCTCCCCTCCTTTACATCATTAATGCTTCACCAGGGTGGATTTAATCCCTCTCTCCCCTCACGACTCCTGACTATCAAGAGGCATCAAACCAATGGAGATGGTGCAGGTCAGCCCAGAAAGTGAGGCACGGCAGTGATTTATTTCCATCTGTCCTATTTCAGGCACGGTGCTGGGATGCTTGTGGTTGCCAGGCTGCAGCATCCACACCTCACTCCCTGCATCCCCACAGCATCCTCAGCCCAAGTGGCTCATCACTGCTGAGATGTGTCCTCAGCTCTGAGCATCCATTGCAGATGGGAGTGGAGGAAATAAATAAATAAATAAAACAGTGGGTTTTAGGTCAAGAAGAGTTAAAACCATCCATTCCTGACAGGGCCCCCAGCACAGCGCGTGATTGGAGCCTGGAAGAGTTTGTACCAGGATTTTCGGAGCAGCTATTCTTTCCAAAAATACGAAGTCATTCCTTTGAAGAAGAGGGGAGGGAGGGGGGAGGCGGAGGGGGAGGGTGTTGGGGGGGGGGATAGAAACGAAGGCGAGCTCTAATCTCCTTGCTGCAGAGTTTCACCTCCTGCTTTCTCCGTCCTTCTCCCAGAGCCGAGGAAACCTTTGGGGGGGGGGGGGGAGGCTGAAGTGGGGAGGAGGGTTGCGGATGGAGGGGATAGAGAGGGAGGGGAGGACGAGGCGCTGGGGACATCGCAGTGGGAGCCTCCATCCCCTTACCCCCACCCCCTCTCCAGGACCACACCAGCTTCACGGAGCTGCGGTGCTAAACGCGATGAAAAGCATCGCGTGCTGTTCATGCCTGGACCCCTCCTCCCTCCCCACCGCACCCCCCCCCCCTTCGCCCTGCTGTTCCCACGCTCCCCCCGGAGCTCAGCACAGAGGATTCGAGCCATGTGCGAACCCTCCGCACCAGCTCAGCCTCCCACGCAGCTCCTCTCTCTGCCTCGTGTTTTTCGGAGCGCTTGTAGCCCACGAGGAGGGGCGAGGACTGACTCAGCGTGTTGCACCCCCGCCTGCAGCATCCCCGGGAGGGGGGGAGGGGAGAGGGGGGGATGGTCTGCTCCCCCAGGTGCTCGGTCCCGACGGGTTCGGCTTCAAGGGGGTCCAGAAAGTGCAGGGAGAAGGGCTGCGGTGCTCCCAGCTCCGGTCCCAGCTGCGTCGTGGCGGTCACTGGGCCGTGGGCAGCCCTAAGCCCTTTCTCATAAGGACATCTAGTGGCACCGTGACGGACGGCAACACTGTCCCTCAGCCCCTCTCGGCCCAGGGTCCTCCCCCCCCAACCTCTGCCATCGGCTTTCACTACCACCCACATACCCAGATAGGGGCAAGGCTGGATCCCACCAGCGGTGTCCTTGGGACACGGTAGGTGACCGAGATGGGGACATCTCCAGGAGAAGGGTGAGCCCAGGGGGATGTCTGATCTGTTGTGAAAAGGTACAGAGCTGCAGGACAGAGCATGGGAGGCTCCTATCGCTTTGCAGAGATGTGAGTGCAAAAGAAATATAAATAAATACAGAGCTCCTCTGGGGGAAAAATGGACATCCCAGGGAGAAAAGGGCATGGTGGGACAGTGCTGGGATGGTGCAGAGCAAAGGCATCACACAAAGGGACCACGTGGGACACCTGATCGAGGTGCCCCTTTTCATTGCAGGGGAGCTGGACCAGAGGACATTTAAAGATCCATTCCAACCCAAATGATTCTGTGATCCCATGAGCTCCTGGTGCCACAGGCCAGGCCAACCTTCCTTTGTGCAGCAAAGAGGAAAGGCAAATGGGGAGATGAGGAAGCCCTTGAGCCCTGCATTCCCTATGGGAAACCAGCACAGGCCTACATGCACAAGCACTGAGACATGGGTTCCAGCAGCAACAGCCACCATGCTCCTGCATGAAGCATGCAGGGATGAGAGCAAAGACCCCCACACAGGCACATGCCATCCTCTCATCAGTCTCAGCCTTTCCAGAAACATTCTGCAGCAGAACGACACATGCATGGATGTGGATATTTCTGGGGGAAAAAAAAAACCCACAAACAAAACCCACCTGCAACGAGCTCCGTGCAATTAGGGAAAACATGCCCAGCGTGGAAGGATCAGTGCCGTGCCCCAGGCACACATCTGCCTCCACGCAGCTATTTCCTAGCAAACCTCTTCAGAGCATAATGACCATGAATAGCGTGGACTTGAAGAGCATTTCCATTACAGAAAGGGCATATCATCTCCTGCCTTTATTCAAATGAAAACAGTAATGAAATCACTGCCGCCTAATACAGACGCACTTGGTTAGACATGCACTCGCTTTTTGGGTGTTTTTTCTTCTTGCTTTTCTGTTTCATGGTCAACATTTATGCATTGCTGTCAGAAAGATTGCTTTAATTTTCCATTCTGTTTCAAGACCCTTTGCTGAAAACAAGAAGTATTATCCACTGAAGAACTGTGAATTAACTCCATCTAATATCTTAGGAGCAGACCTAACACCAAATGGCATTCACTTACATTTTTAATGTACCGATGAAGTCATAGAAATCACTAACTTAGAGGCTGGCTCATCACATTTTTCTTGCTAAAGCATATCCCATATCTCCTTCTCTGACTCTCCCCTAGAGAACCCATCACTTCTTTTAATGATTTTCATCATCTAGCATCAACATTTTAAGGCCAGGCATGAGTGATGTGGGTGAGCGAATTTCAGGCCTTCATTGGCTTTTCATTTATGGCATCAGAATGAGCCTGACCTGTTGGCGTTGCTTGTTTTCCTCCTTTTGCTGGCCCCTAACTCAGATCTTACATGTGCTCATTTGACTTTAATGAGGCCACATGCAGACCTCCAGACCAACAGAGTTGCCCTTCCATAAGGACAACCAGAGCCTGGCTATTAGGTTGTCCCAGCAGCAACAGCCACCATTCCAAAACATGATTGTTTTAGACATTTCTTAGTTGTATTTCTCAACACAGCCCTCTACACACCCAGTAGTCATTCAGCACACCAGTTTAAATCTGCTACACCAGATCTCTGTTTTTTTTTCCCTTCCAGGCTCAGCAAGTTATTATTCTATGCAAGCACGATGCCCTCCCAGGACTGCACTACAGGACCAGGCATTTGCTTGGATAAAACAGTTTGGCAACACTTGCTATTGAGGAAATTTGTGGTCTGTGTGTTGGGGAATGACTCAGTGGAGCCAGGAGCTGTCTGAAAGCCCCCGCTGAGGATTTGCTCTGAGCACAGCCTGCGGGGCTGGTGGGTGGGCAAACAATGTGGCTCAGGAGCTCCTGTTCAATAAAATGAATTTGTCTCCAAACAGACGTCGCCTTGTTTCACTCAAAATACTTCAGTTCTCTGTACTAAAACACAAGAAAGGAGAAGGTTTGGTTGAAAAGTTGTCATGCACTGGTGATGCCCATCTCCAAACATAACTGGCTCCCATGCAGCTGCATTGTATGCTGCCCATCTGCTGGCCTGGCGGGTGGTGATCCCCAGGGCCTGGCCCTGTCACCAAGTGCAAAGAAAAGTTAAGGACAAAGGTGAGGGTATCAGATTTGCTTCTGATCCTTCCTCTTTTGTCTCTGTATGAAGCATGCCACATGGTGCTGGGTGGAGAAGCACATCTCTGAACCCTCAGAACCCCTTGGCATGCTGCTGGTGCAACTAGCTTTGAGGGCACACATACAGCACAGATGCCACCCCCAAGGTCTATATGTTCCTAGTTAGTGACTTGGGTCAATACACAGTCCCCAGGGATGGGTGACATTGGCATTCTGCATGCATTTGCAAGATCTCCCTTGAATGAGCCTAATATACCCCTGGTCTAGTATAAGATATGGAGTACTTAAAACACAGCAGGCAGAGCAAGGTTTGGGAACAGGACCCAACCAGCAGCCTCAGGCACAGTAAGCAATGAACTGAGCCCAAAGTCTATCCATGGGCCTGGTCAGGAGAAATACTGAGGACTAGCAAAGATCCAAAGCCCATTCAGGAGGCAGGACTGCAGTTAGATTCACCACCAGAACAGCTCAGTAAAAGTAAGAAAAAGAGCCAGAGCTGATCTTAAATAGCTGCTGGCATGGGCCCAGGTGGGGCTGGTCAGGGCCATTAAGGTCTCCTGGTATAACCTGGGTCCTGACACCTACTATGGTTCCTTGTGACATTACTAATGTAATTAGAACTCTGAGAGTAGGGCTTTTTTTTCTTAAGAGTTTTCTTCTAATAGTGAACTTCTGTGCTGAATTCAGTTTGAAGATGCACCTTTGGCAGCCCCAGAGACTGTCATGTCATCCAGTGACAGTCATCTGAGAGGTCCAACAACCCTAATACCAAAGCCATCGTTATCTAAAATCAAAACGTGTATGGTCTGGGGACTCAGGGAAAGTAGAGGTGAAACACAGGTGTGTGAGGTGCATCTGAACCCAGGCAGAAACCCACAAGCACCTGAGTGTCCCCAGGAAAGGAAGTCCCCACATTCACACCCTCTAGCACAGGGCTGCCAAAGGGAGGAGGAAACATGCCCCAAGCTCAAGGCACGTTCTCACCATAGGACCACACAACTCAGCAAGCAGGGCAGTGCACATAGACATGGCAGAGGGTATTGCCCCTCTCTCACACAGATGAATGCAGCTAAGCCTACTCCTTGTGTTTAGATGAGAGCAAAGCTCCTTGGTGATCCTTTAAAGATGGATTCAGCTCATTCCTAGGTGAGTAGTTTCCAAAGTTAATTACCTTTCCCGTTAAATATTTGTGTCTTAATTCCAATTTGAATTTTTCTGACTTCAGCTCCATCTGTCAGTCACTGAGCCTTGTCTTTGCCTGCTGGATGAAAGGACCCTCTGCTATCAGAAATCTCCACCCCATAAGCCCTCAGACACCGAGATCAAGTCACCTCTCAACTTGTTCTCTGATGAGCTAAATAGGTTGAACTCCTTAAGCCTATCATTGCACAGCAGGTTTTTCAGACCTTTTCTCATTTTTGCAGCTCTTCCCTGAGCTCTCTCTAATTTTTTTTAATCCACAATGAAAGCGTGGATGCCACTATTTGATACAATATTCAGTAAAGCTCTCCCTACGCTTTAGATCACTTATCCATCCTAACTAATAGCCTCTCAAAATACATAACTGTCACATGCATTAATTATAAATTGGACTGGTGTCCTGCTTATCTGGCTTCCTAAGCCGCCTACTGTACCATAGGTTTTGTTGAAGCTCTTTCCAGATCTCCACACGTGGATGACATCTTTGCAGTGAGAATTGCAGTACTGAGCTTTCCATTCCTAAAAGGCACAAGGTTTGTTTGCTGTGCATCTAACAGTCTGCAACCTAACTCGTTCGTCAGGTTCTCACTGTTAGGGCTTCAAATCCAGGTGCAGGCAAAACCTGTGGACTGAAAGTTCTCCCATTGCATTGGGTCAGTCCTTGTTGCACATACATATCCTCCTCAGTCTTGCTAAGTACATCACCTATGTATTGAAATGCAAAGCCACATGAAGCCACAGCCAATGCTACCAGGAGCTTTCCAGATGGTCACCTCTTCACTGCAGTTAAGTTGCTTCTCCCAGCACTGCTGCTCAGACCTGGTTAAATGAGAGAGCATGGCTATGACTGAGTCCCAGCACAGAATCATGCAACATGGCACTCCAGCCCTAAACACTGTCCAGAGAAAAATAAAAAGGAAAACAGGCTATTTTCAAGACTTTTCCAGCTGCTTTCTTTCTCCTCTGTTCCCCTTTCAGCAAAGCACTATCTAGGACGCACAACCAGTGCATGAAATCACTCCTTCCTTCTCCCTTCCAAAGCCACTGTAGCTGGGCCAAGTCAATGCAGAGGAGATGATGGCATTGCTGCAGGTAATTAGCAGTGCTGCCCTCAGTCCAGGCATGCCATGTACATGTACGCTCTGGCTCCAGGTGTCCTGGGGGAGCAGGGAGAGTGGCAGCTGTGGCAGGTCCATCTGGGCTGGAACGCCTGAGGACAAGGCGGCATGGAGGACACACAGCTACAGAATTAAGAGGGATGCATCACTGGATGGATTCCCAGCAGGGATGGCAGAAAGTACGCTCGGTTTGTGCATCTCGGTGACCCACTTCCAAACCTTCCTATTCCCTAAATGGAATCTCCTTCAATTTATAACCACTCTGTCTCTTTTCTGGTGCTAAGAAGCCATTATCACTGTGTCTACTCCGAGTCCTCACAGCTGACTTTAGATGCCACTTATTTTTACTGCAATAACAATAACTTGTGTATGCAGAAGGTTGGATGGCCAAACAGCTGTGCTGTCTGAAGAACTGAGAGATTTAGTAGGGCAGCCATGTCTGGAGATGAGAAAGAGGAAGGGGAAGAGGAGGGAGAAAGAAGGGAAGGGAAGGGAAGGGAAGGGAAGGGAAGGGAAGGGAAGGGAAGGGAAGGGAAGGGAAGGGAAGGGAAGGGAAGGGAAGGGAAGGGAAGGGAAGGGAAGGGAAGGGAAGGGAAGGGAAGGGAAGGGAAGGGAAGGGAAGGGAAGGGAAGGGAAGGGAAGGGACACGACTTTCTAGATCACTTGGATGACCAGGGTTATCTGAGACTCCACACTTCTAAGCCCATTGAGTCCATTCAAAATCAGGCAGGAACTGCTGGAGAAACAACAGAAAGAAAATAAAGGCAAGGACTGGAGTCATAAAATGCCCAGTAGGCAGGCAGAAGGCAAAGAGCAGAGGGACACTGATGTACAGTGACTCACAGTGGTGACGCAGGGTGGACAGAAAGGGAACCTGGAGGGTACCAGAGGCTCACCCCAAATCCATACATCCCAATCTCAGAAGCCATAAGGCAGTAAGAGGATTTCACAGTCAGCATCTCCTACAGCTCCTCTGTCACAGCAAGTACTGTGGATAGATTATGTGGATACGCACGTCCTGGCACTTCTGAGTATGTGGGCATAAGAGAATGCCTGCGAGGGAAATCAATTTCATTTTAAAATAAAATCTTCATTTCCTATATGGACTTGCACTGAGCTTCGCTACATTAGCTGAGCTTTGTTGCTGCCACGTTGCAGCAGATATGCTTTAGATTCCAGATGTTTTGAATTTTCTGTCTATTTGTAATAATAATGATAACAATCATACAGAACCAAATAATTCTTACAGTTTTTGTACGTAAATTGAAATGTTTCCCAAATGTTTTGTGAATGTGTTCTAGTTATCATTATGTACAATGAGGGAGCAGATACATACTGTCCTGGCTTATTCCTGCGGGGCACCCACTCCTCTGGAAAATTATCTTCCCTGTCTAAGAGAGTTTCCAATTGCAGAAATGATGATGGTGCTGATGATTATGATGACTATTTCTCCCAGGAAAAAGAAATATGATATAGAAATGTGCTGAAGTACAGTCAGATCTGAGAACGCGTCTCAGTAATAATTTAAATTAAAAATATTAAAGGCGTATGTTGTCATTACCCAAACGCTCACATACTGCAGCCATGCCATGCAATAATCAATTCCAAAATTCAATTGAAATAGAATTAATCGATTATTTATTCTCCGGCTCCAGATTAGGGTACAATTGTTATGACGGATGCGCCAGCTCCTTTGAGGTCTTGGGTTTAGTTTACCCTTGAAGCACCAAGAGCTGGCCAGCCAGCACATACTGGGAAAGGTTTAGGGATGTCCCATGGGCAGGGTGATGCCAGATGGCCACCACTGGGCCTCGCCATCTCTTCCCATTCTTCTTCCCTCCCCAAAACCTTCTCCAAGCTCACTGTGCTGTAACCATGCCCAAGGAGCGGACCATTTGGAAAAGCTGGTTTTACTCACAGCAAATTGTAGCTTCGGTCTCCTTAATAACATCGACATCAGTCGTTTTCTGAAAGTGGAGCTGGTGATGGCCATTTCCCAAAATAAAGTAGATTCCTCAGACTCAGACCTAGGAAAAAAAAAATGCAGTAATGAAGGCCAGCCAAAGAAAATGACCATTACTTATTTTATTTCACTCTTAACTTTTAAATTCGAGCATGATTTTGCAGACTTTTTATTAGAGGAACTTTGAAGCATTGGTATTATCCTCCGGGGAGGGTGCGAGATACATGAAATACCCACACATAAAGCCAGACATGCTGGCGGATGTGCCATTAAGTGCCGCTAATCGCACGCCACATTTATTGTCCAAGGTCAGAAAGCTATTCTGCTTTCAAAAAGGAAGTGCTGAGAGTCTGAGCAGGATGAAACCTATTCTTCGTGGGTATGTGTCCAATTGAGAACAAGAGAACCTTGCAGCTGCGTCCCTAAGCATCCTTTCAGACCTGGCGGTGACAAAACCCCATGCGATCACACAGGTGACTTAATAAGAGGGAAGAAGTTACAGCAGGGCCATTTCTCCATTCTGCAGCTCCTGTGCATGGCACAGAGGCAATCCAGCACGGGTTATTTTGCTACTACTTATTTCTTTCTCATTAGCACTAAGGAGTCGGATGTGTCCCTCATACATACTCCAGCTCACCGCAATGCTTTCCACTATGGCAATGCCATTAACCCATTGTGAGACTGCTTCCAAAAACTCCCTCCTGTTCCAAATGCATGCAGAAGAGGACAAAGTTTCTTTAATGGCTGTTTGCAAGAGCTCCTTGTTTTCTGCTGACGAATGCAGGAACAGCAGAAATGCAAGGTTTGTATGGA
The DNA here is from genome assembly GCF_054131305.1 of Coturnix japonica. Taxonomy (NCBI): domain Eukaryota; kingdom Metazoa; phylum Chordata; class Aves; order Galliformes; family Phasianidae; genus Coturnix; species Coturnix japonica. The sequence continues at coordinate 13,440,172 of NC_140680.1, read as the reverse complement.
GCAATTTCTGATCCTGAGCGTTTCATCTGCTTTATCATCAAGGATTATAGGTCAGAGTCTGGGCTCCAAATGTGTGTTACCTACTGCTTGACATGCATTAGTCATCCTTCCCTCTTGAAATCACTGTGAAAAGCACCCGATGAGAGGGCATGAATAGCTAATAGTGGGTGCTGGAGACTGCAGTGTGTTCATCCAGATCATCAGGCAAACACGTGCACACCGGAGAAATCAGAGTGTATTCACAAACAGAACAAAAGGCAGAAATTCAGAGAAATGAATTCCCTCAAGAGTGTGTGATGAGAGATGCCTCCAACCTACCTCTCCTTTCCTGCTGGCTGCACTGCTGGCAGCAAGGGGTTGTCTGTCTGTCTGTCCCAAACCAATGCTCCCTCTCCCCACCAGGCAAGGTGGACCCAGACAGCACCTCCCAGGGATGTTCCCTTGTGGCTGCTTTCCAAGACAGAGAGCCTCTTTTAGTGTTGTCATTCAGCACAAACTTGTGTTTCCACCACCTTAAAACCAGCAGACAGAAGTGTTATGTAGGGCCCAGGGTGGGATCCTCCAAGAACTCAGCCCTGCTGCCCTGACCTCAAGCCTCAGGTTGGGTGAGAGAGAAGGAAAAGGACTGAAGAGTGTTATGTGCTGCTTTGGTTTGAGCAGCACAGAGGGATGCTGGGGGTGAAGCAGCTCAGGGGACCAGCTCAGTGCCACGCACTATGGGGCTGGGTGCAAAGGGGTTGGGATGATACTGGAGTGGCAGGAGCAGCCCTGCTCAGGTGTTGGAAGGAAGAAAGGGGCCAAAGGCTGTGGAAATGACAAGGACACAGCTACCATATCCATGCACAGCCACTGCCAAGCAGAGCATTAACAAGGACCTCACCTCAGCTTTTCATCAGCTCAGAGATGCTGAGGGCAGGGATCACTGCCTTCCTCCCACCTACTCTCCATGGCAGCTCACCCTCAGTGCTTTGCATACAGCCCATGTCTCAGGGGTCAGCAAGCACGGGGGACTGTAGATGTGATGCAGCACTCATTGGCAGTCCTCACATGTGTGGGAACCTGACATTTCGTGAAAGGGCCTTTTCCAATAGGTAATTCTGCACTTCATGAAAATTTGTTTGCCCTTCTTAATCTCCGCCGCCAGCACAGCCTTTTGTGTGGCTCCGCCTGGGTTGCAATCAGAGGACTTCTCTCCATGTCTGATCCTGACAACCCGAACATTTGTCAGGGCTCCACTACCTGCCTTTATAATCTCACCCAGGAGTCCCGCCATGTCCCGTGCATACGGATGAGGGCTGAGCCTCCTTTGACACAGCAGAGACGGTTGCAGCTGTGCTCATCTTCACAGAGTCCTAAATCAGCTCTGAATGAGGACTCGTCCTTTCACAGCATCCCACAGTCAAGTCTAGGGCAGTGCATCCCATCCCAGAGCCTTTCAACACACCATGTGCCATGCAGCGGGGTGATGGGAGCCAATAGTGCGGGTCACCCTCTGCAAGCACATAATGTTTGAACTGCCTGCCTTCAGTGTGTCCCATCTCCTTAGCAAATTATCATCATTTTCCTCCTGCCTTCTGCTCCTTTTTTAAACAATTTCTTTCCCCAGGTTTCCTTTAACTCCTCGTTACTGAGAGTGGAGTTACAGTGACTGAGGGCATCAGCATGATCCAGCTCTCCAGGCATCAGATCAGTAATTCAAGGCACTTTCTTAAGTCTCATCCTCAATACAAACTCATTCTCTTCTGTCACTTTTTTCAACCTTTCATATGAAGGAGGAAGAAAACAGGAAACAAAAAGGTGACCAAACATATTGCAAAACCCCTCTTTGTGGTTGATTGACATCAATCAATCAATCATTCCCCACATCACCACATGTTTTCTCTGTTTTTTTATCCTGCATCCTCATGTCACTGGGATGAGAGTTAATGGCCTTAAAGTTGTGCCATCGGAGGTTCAGGTGGGATAGCAAGAAAAATTCCTTCTCAAAGAACAGCAAAGTTCTGTACATCCAATAAAGGGTGAAAATCCCCCCTCGTGGTGGTGGGCTCTGAGGAGACACTTTTCTTACCCTACCAGAAATACCCTTGCTGTGGTCACATATTTAATGTGGCAAGTTTCTATTTGTAACTCCTGAGGGTCTGCGTGAAGGAGGCTGAGGCACCAGCAATGTGATCTAAGGCAGCGTACACAATTCAGTCACATTTCAGCGTGTCAGGAAAATAAATCTCGAAACAGACACAGAATCAAAGCATCTCAGCCCAGCTTGCAATGCCAGTGGTTATTCAAGAGATCAATCAGCACTATGAAATGCCGTCTCTCCCAAATCAATGAACTCAACAGAAAGGTGCCTATTCATTATTTCAGCTCATGCTTGGCCTCATTGCACCAGCCGAACAAAAAGTTGTCTGATAATGATAACTGCAAGACAAGGGATGGAGAAAAGGATTGTCCACCCTGTGTGGAGCTTTATGATGGGAGACATCAGCTGCACCGCAGGTCTCGGGACTGAGTGCTTCTCAATCACAGCCTCATGCTGCTGGGGATAATGTGTCACGCTTAAATATCAGCATCTTCTCCTTTAGTATCTCTGCAAATTGCATTCAGTGTGGACACATTATATTTGTTTCATTGTAAGCAGAAGGAGTTGTGACACAAAATGCAACAAACAAGCAGGACCTAGGGAGGAAAAAATCCTTTCTCCGTTTATTTCTTGCGTGGGAGTAAAGGAGCTAATGTCGTGCTTAGCAGCTTTTAAACTTCCTTTTGTATCTAAACAAAGGCAGGTTTGAGATCTTCTGCCTCAGTTTCTCCTGACAGAGCCCTCCAAGGGACAGAAACCTGGATAAAGCAGACTTGTCCTCTGCTGGATGCTGAGGAGGTGTCGAGGCTCAACAAGATGCTTGCTGGGGTTAGGAACACAATGCCACAAAGCTCCTTAGACCACACTGGGAGTAATGTCCTGTTTTTGTCAATTCATTCGAAGGAAGATATTTTTGTGTTGGAGAGAGCGCAGTGTAAAGTCATTTAGACAATAAAGGAGTGACAGGATTTCCACAGGAGAAGAGATTAACCAAAGTGGGATTATTTTGTTCTGAGAGAAGATGATTAAGAGGTGGCATGATTGAAGTATTTAAACTGGCTCAAGGTTATTATCAAATTAAGCTGTATTGGTGATGGCTGGGCAGCCCTCACTCAAGAGCAGAGTGGAGGGCTTTGCAGCAGCCTCAGAAGGAGCAGTTTGGGCTGACCCGAGGCAGTTGTGGATGAAAAAAGCAAACAGGAGCTGCTGCACACCACGCAGCAAAGGCTGTGGTAGGCTGGAAAGCCATCTGTTAGCAGATGACCTCAACCTTGGCACCATCCTTTGTGATGCACTTTGGTCTTGCACCTCTTCTGCATTCAGGTTCATCCCTGGCCTGTGCATCGCTGCCTGCTGTTCCTGCTGGGCTTCCAGCTCAGCCCTGAGTGTTTCTGTTTCACTCTTGTGCCACTTTGGATTCTCTGCCATGCCTGATGTGTCAAAGCCAGAACAGTTCTCTGTACCCTTCACACTAGACAGTGATTTTTTGGGTTAGCATATTCTAATTGCTCTGTAGAGGGTTAATTTAGGACCTTCAAGTAAGCTCCAACTAAAATTTTTGCTCCAGATCACACAATCAGATTTCAATCTCTTCTGAAGATTCAGCACCCATAATTACAAAATTGGCACTTCAGACCTTGATGAGCTGTAAATGTCTCTATGGTTTCACCTTCTTTCACATGCTTCGGATGAGAAGCCCTCTCTCATGTGCATCGTTTTCATGTTGAGTGCAGCACTCCTTCAATTTCTTCAATAGGACTTCGTAATTACTCTCCACTTCCTGAGTTAACTAAAGAGTGTTAAATCTATAAGTAATCCAAGCCCCACCCTTACCCGCACAAAGCTCTGCAGCTTCCTTTGGCTTTCCCCCTGTTTTTTGATCTCTTCCATCTGTATTTCACATCTATATGGAATTCCAGCTCTGGATACCGCAAGGCCTTCTTCTCCACATTGCCCAGGTTCACCTTTGATTCTGGAGTGAGTACAGCACTCACTTACCAACATAAGTTCAATGTCTTCACTCCTCTTCCACTGGTGATGGAAGGAAAACCCACTTCATCCTACCAGCCTGCAGAGACAGGTGTGGATTTAGACCAAGGGGAAAAGGTTTCAAGCTAAAAGAGGGGCAATTTAGACTGGATAAAGGAAAAAAGCTTTAAGATAATGGTGGTGAAGCACTGGAATATGTTGACCATGGTGGATTCTCCATCCATGGAGACATCCGAGGTCAGGCTGGAGTAGCACCCATGGTGGGTCAAAAGAATCCCATCTCAAAGGTGGTTTTGTCTTCCACTCATTCACACAATGCCCAGATAACCACTCTGCAAGTGGTGGCTGTGTTATCAGCACCAGCATCATCATAAGATTACAGGTCCCAAACACATTTAGGCTCTGTCTGAGGACACGAGCAGCCTAAAAGAGCTCTCTTCTTGATTGACAGGTGAGTTTTCATCATGAGAACCCAAACAAAAACAGCAGCAGCTTCCAGCAGGTTGGCTGCCCCGCACCGCAGCATCCCCCAGCTACCTCCTGCTGCATGGAGAGCCCACGCACGGTGCCTGGGAGGAGAGCAAGCAGCTCATCAGTGCTCACCAACATCTGCACAGCCCAGCGGGGAGACACAGCATGCATGCTTAAAAAGGGCACCGTGGCACAACAACTGCTTCTGCCCCGTTGGGTCAGCAACAAAAGCAATTAGCTGGCGTAGGTGGGAGCGGGGATTTGGGGCTCTGCTTATGCAGCTGATGAGGGATCATCTGTCAGTCTTGGCCTCTCCTAGGAGCAATCCCTTGGCTGCTGCTACGAGCCAGGGAAGCAAATGCCTCTGTGAGGCCAAGACTTGGCATCCCGTTGCAGGGCTGGGAGGTTCACCCTAACTCTCCAGCTCCATGTGCAAGCCTGGCCAGGAGCTACAAGAGCGTCACAGGCAAGGTTTTACACTTTTTTCCCCCAAAACTGTCTTCTTTCCTGCTGGGACGCTCATCTCAGGTCTTTCCAACCTCACTTTTACAGTCAGCCTGGGCACAACAGTTCCAGGAGTGCTCCTTGCAGAGCTGTGCCCACTCCTGCAGTAGCTTCTGCCCAGTGGCCACACACAGCTCACATCCATCATGCTGTCCAGGCCCAGCTCACTTCTCTGCCCCATGTCCTGTGCTCCAGCGCAGGATCCATCTTATCAGGACCTTGGCAGAGGAGGGAGGAGGAGGAGGAAGGAACCCCTGGCACCCACCACCTTTCCTCTCCCCCTTCTCCCACTTGACATTTGGAGTGTGAATGCCTCCGTGTTTGGTGCTTGCGGAGATCATTTCTCCTGGAAGGAGAAGGAGTTGCCGACAGCAGCAGCCACAGGGACGCAGCTTTCCTCTAATGAACTAGAAAATAGTTTCCCTTTAATACTGATTATCCTGGAAGCCAGCTGAAGTGAATGTGATTTACATAAAGATGAACCCGCTCAGCACTGTCTTCCTCAGCAACACCGGGCAACTCGTCAGCAGTGCGGGCTGGGTCCCAGCCAGGGAGCTTTGCTCTGCTCTGATCTGCAGCATCCCGTGAGCTGCTTTGGCAGCTCCATCCACCACTGAAAGGACTCAGATCCTGCTGTGCCTGGGTGGCTGTGCAAGAAACTGGGCTGGGAAGCTGATCTGGCTGGAAAATAAATAAAAAAAGCAAAAACCTATGACTCAGCTCCCTGCATGAGCAGCAGTGCCAGCGCTGGGGAGGCACTGGAGCACAGCGTTCAGCAGCAGCCTGGCTTGCACCATATGCTAGACTGCATATGTGCACAGTGCACAGCACTGCCCATGTGCATTCCTGAGCACCATGATGTCCTGCATCTGAAGGCATTTCCAGGCACAGAGTATGGAATTTTGCACCCTATGATGTGCTGGCCAGCAACCCTCCAATGTACATGTGAGCATCAGCTCACAGCCAGGATGCAGATGGCTGCAGGCTTGCAGAACTTGGACCCATTGCACACGAAGGAGAGGTCTGGCTGCATAGTTTCTACATGCTCACATCCGTGTTTGTTTGTACTGCTGTATGCATTACACTTGCTTGCATCTCTGGCATATTTGTGGCTAATGCCTTACTAATTGTGCTACCACATAGCATATGCCCCTGCACCAAGATTCTCCGTCTGCACCATATGTGACAAATTTGGGGGTGGTGGGGATGTACACACGAGCCCTGCAAACACTGAGGCATGCAATCTGGCCTTCTGTAAGTGCAGCAGGTGCCCACGCTTGGCCGTGGGCATGCAGCATGCGTGAGGAGCAGCCCACAGCAGGTGCTGCTGCCAGAGAGCCAGAGAGCCCCTCTGCCGTGTGCACGGCTCGGTCAGCAGTTCTGACTTCCCCTCAGATAGATTATGTTGTCGACTAATAACCACATAAAATATTCAGGAGCTTACTGCTCTGCCAGAGGCACTGCGGAGATGAGCGTGCCAGGAGATGGATGGGTTGTGGGCTTGGGAAGCTCACGCTGCAACGGGAGCTGGGGAGCCGGGCTCTGCTCTTAGGAAGGGGATTTGTTCTCTGAGTTCTCCAGAGGTAGAGCAGTGAGGGAGGTCATGCTGCTGGAGGGGGCTCAGCGGGGATTGGCCCTGCTCCTTGGATCCCTAGGGATGCAAAATGCACACATGGCTTTAGCACAGGGCAGGGAGAGTCACCAGGAATGTGGAGTTCAGCTCATCTGGGGCTCCAGTGGGAGCTCCATAATGCTCTGTGGTAGGTGCCAGCACCACATTTTCCTGTGCCAGAGACCTAACTTGGGACCCTCTCTCCTGGGGACTCTCAAGGACCATACATGGCATTCCACCACTTTTCTTCCTGCCCAGTATCTCAAAGGACTGGAGTCAGGAATGAGATGCTCCACAGGAGTTGGGAGCAGAGCCCCAGGCTGTGACAGCAGTGCATGGTGCTGGTGATAGTGGCTCCAAAAATGGATGTGGGAGCCCAGTGCAGCACTGGGAGCCATGCAGCAATGCTCTGCAGCAGCCACTGCACAGCAGCACTGACTGCGGGTCAGCCTCTATCACTGCCTCCACTGCAGGCTGGGGGTTGAATGGAGGGAGGGCAGAGAGACTGAAACTCAGGAGATGCCCTGCCCATCTCCTTCCTGCAATGTAGAGTTATACAAACAGCTACTTTCCTGCTTATATTGCTTGTCCTGGAAGGATTTGTTCTTTGTTCTGTTCTTGAGCATAGCAGGAAAAGATGCATTTGCCTTCATTTTGCAGAAAGGGCACTGGGGGTGTACAGGATGTGCAGTCCTCAGCACACCCAGCTGTGGGGACACACAGCTAATGTTCTCATGGCATTTCACCCACCCAGAAACGTGCACATGTAATGTGCAGTGTGCACACGCCCAAGTAATGCCCAGCGTTTCAGCAGTTCCCATGCTCAGCTCACATCTGAGCTACTCCAGTCTGGGGTTGCTTAGCATCCCAGCCCTGTGTAGGGCACTGAACGAGTGGAGGGCTTGGGGTCGAGTGCCCACTGTGTGTACTGAGCTCATTTCATCCTTTTCTTCTTGCCAGGAAGTTCTCACAGACACTCATCTCATCATTCAGGTCTCTCATGCTGCTCTCAGCCCTGCCAATGTGCTGGCATAACCTGTCACAGATATAGCCAGGGAATGAAGTTGAGTCGGATCAGTCTTTACCTGTGCAATGCTCCACACACGGCTTTGCATCTCTCTCCCACAAAGTGCTTCTCCAGGGGATGAAACAGCAGAATCCACTATGGGTCCAATGGGCTGGGGCTGCCCAGGACCTGTTTGCCCATCCCCAGCTCTGACTTGGGACGTGGGCCACTGGGAGTCAGTAAAATGTATCACCCAGCCGTGGCACTGCAGGGGGATTTTGTTTTGCAAAAGGATTTATTCATAAAGTCACAGCAGCAGCAAGCCAATCCTTGTCCTCCGGGCCCTGCAATGTGTGTATAAAGTAAATTAGAACAAGGTCTGCATGTGAAGGCTATAAACTAACATCAGACTGGTTGGGAATGGGAGGGAGAAAAGGAGCCAGAGAGCAAGAGAAAAAGGCAGAGGAAAAGGGAGGGGAGAGCCCTTTCATAATTCACAGTTCCTGAAATAAAAATAAGGCTGGAATCATGTTTTGGGTGGAAGGGAAAGTGCGTAGGAAGTGTGTACTTGCCAATCTGCCAAAAAAAGTTGCTTTTTATTTTCTTAGGAAGGCAATTATGTATTTTTGTCATCCACTTCCTACTTTGAAGCAGTGGAACCTGCTTTGCTCAAACTTTCCAGAACAATTTGCCCTCAGGCTACTGCCAGAACTGCAAGACTTACACCCCAAAGATGAAAGCAGGAGAGTGCCAGAGCCCCTCTCCACATCTGCAGAGCAGCGGCACCTGCAAGCATGGAAGTGGCCATGTCTGCATCTCCGCTGCACAGCACTGGGAACAACCTGCTCCTCTCTCCGCCCCAATCATGATCTGCAAAGGAAGGGAGATGCTGAGCTTCACTTTGCCTTGACTGAGGTCAGAAGCTCATCAGAGGGAGGCAGGGATGCTACAAGGGACCCTGTTGCCCTGCTGGGATGCGCAGCATCTCTGCAGGACTTGCTCAGGACATCCTGTTAGCCTCCGTTGCCTCCAACCCCACTATGTCAGTGGCCCTTTAGATGTCTTCCATCTCAAAGAAGACGTTCCTTCTGGCAGCTGTGAATGGGAAAACTGTTCGGGCAGCGGGTTGCCCACACCTAAGGATGTAATTTCACAGCTGGACTTCTCCAATGGAGAATGAAATGCATTATCAGAGATGTTAGCTTTCATCTCAATCAGTGGGTTGTTTTCACTTGCTATAGACAATGCAAGAAAGATAAAGCAGCACACAGGAGCATTTTGGTCTCTCACTGTGTGTGTGACCAGTTAGCAGCATCCTCAGGGCCTCTGGCTATGTATGCATCTCACCATGCTGAGAGCAATCCCTGCTGCCACTCCCTGTCTGCGATTCCAAATGCCACCAATATATTACTAATAACAAGGATATGTACCTTGGAAAACAAGCCAGCGCCTGTGGGCGGGATGGGATCTATTTTCTAACTCAATGTAAACACCACAGTAACTTTGATATTCATGATATTCATATCCACAAAGCAGTAGCTGGGCATTAAGGTCACCAGATAGCAGCATTACAAGCAACACATTACAAAGATGCATGGGCTCGAAACCCCCACACGCAGATAAGAGTGACCCAGCTACGCCCATAAGCATTCCTGCTTGGTGTGATAGCTCTATCTCCCTATTCCCTGTCCCACAAGCAGCCTTAACACTGGCATACAACGAGTATGGATGGGGCTGGGTGCGTGGAAGGGCAATTGGGTGCTGTGAGTTGTGGGTTGGGTGGCTGCCACTGGGGCCAGGGAGGGTGCACGAGTGCTGGTGGTGGGCAGGTGAGGAGCAAATGCAACCACTGTGCACAAAGGCTTTGCAGTTGCATCACGAGAGGATTGCTCTGCCTGTGCCTCTATACGCTGAGAAGACAAGCTAGCAAAGACAGACGTTGGTAATTAAGAAGGGCTCCAATTAGAGCCGACTAGAAAACTGTTGTGCATTGGAGAACATACGCAGTGCAAAGCTGTCCTTTATTTCACAACCTGTATTCTCTGTTTTTTTCCCTCCAAGACCTTTCCTAGAAAAAAATTCGAGTTTCCAGAAGGTTCAAAACCATTGACTTGAACAGTGGGACCGTGAGTAGCGCCATGAGGAAAAGGCCTTGTGAACGAACTCAGTGTTTGCAGTAATTAAGTAACTGTCTAAATTCCTAAATCCTGATTTTGAAATCGTTTGGTTGACTTGACACATGGAAGTCCCAGAGCTTTTAATTCAAGTATAAAGCTTGATTGGCAAATTAATAAAAGGCTATGAATGAAATTAATGAAAGATTAAAGACCAACAGCTCATGCTGATATAAAAATTACTCTTCCAAAATAGGTTATGCAATAATTAGAATAAGTTACCACCATGTTAATATTAATTCTGATATAACGTTTAGTCATTGATTAGATTTACCGATTCACAGCGGAGATCTCAAATCTTACATACATTTGTTGAATCTTTGCAGGCACTCTAAATCATCTTTATTTTCCGTTCCGCAATTTCTAGAATTGCTATAAAGTGAATTTTCATTAATAAATTGTATAGTCGAGCACTCGAGTTTGCAGTTCCACTAAGCAGAATGAGGTCTGAAGAGCCATTAGGACCATGGAATGGGTAATTGATTAACTGAAATGACTTGGTCAATGCGCTCTGAAGCCTCTAACTAGGGCGCTGTTTTGATGTCAACCTCCTCATCTGGTATCAGCTGGGAAAACTGATCAAAGGTATACAACTGGAGAGAGTTTTAGCCCAGGTTTTGTTAATGGGACATGAAGCTGAGGCATCTGAGGAAATTTGTATTTAGGCTTTGTGGATTTGTCTCCAGCCCGTGAGCGTGGATGGGTTCATCGCCTGTGTCAGAAAAAGGAAGGAACATATTGCTGCCCATTTGCAGAGATTTCTTGTGCCACTGTAATTAGGCTGCGTAAGGTGTCAGCCTCATATTCAGAGGCTACAGTAAAAATGAGAAGTGTTCCTAAGCATTAACTGGGTAGGATGAGGACCCAATACCAAATTCATGCTTGCTTCTGCTTTCTCCAGCTTTACTGGGGATTCTATTTCATCCAGTAAACTAAAATGTAGATCAGCAAAGTTTCTCACCTGAGAACATCCCAGTATTTTAAAAAAAAAGTTTATTTAGTAATTATGTTCATCTTTATCATTACCTGCTGTCTGCTTTGCAGTCCTTTTGTCAATACACCCTATTTTTTTTATGGGCTGTGCAACTTATTGCAATGCTTCTCTCTCTGTCTTGTTTTTGGCAGCTGATAACTGAATTCTTTTGTCTCTTATCACTTATTCTTGCTTTATAGTGTAATAAAAAAAAACAAAAGCACAACAGTAAAATTGTGTAAACAGAGTGTATACACCTGCATATATGTTTTTTCTCATTGGATGGATGCATGCTCACATCCTTGCATCCTCAACCTGTGATGCCCATTCCAGTGCCACACAGAGCCCTACATCAGATGCAGTGGAAAAGAAAACTATGAGCTCTGTGCACGTCCTGGAATGTCAGCTCCTTGTTGTCTGATCAAGGCTGTCTATATATGGTTGGGCTCTTCAAAAGTCTGTCCACCAAGAAAGGCAAATTAAGCTGATCACATTTCTCAACCCTTTATTGTGGGGTGCATGATGAGCAGTATACCCTGGACCCATTTAAGTCCTGCCCATGGGTGTTGCCCAGCTGCTTCCCATCTTCACAGTGATGCTAAAGCATCTGGTATCAAATCTCAAGACATGGCCAAGCTCTGAAGCCAAGAACATGGAGTTTTCCATTTTGGGGTGCTGAAGGAGGACTGGATGTCCTCCTGTGTGCAGTATCTGCTCAGGCAAGCCCTGGCCCTCAGCTCTCCCTCTCCTGCATCAGGACTGTAAGAGCCAAAACCTGTTGTGCAATACAGCACAGTCACCTCCCTGAAGCTCACTGCTGCAAATCACATTTCAGTAGGAGATGATTTTCACCTTCCTTGTAACTAATGAAAAACCCTTTAATTCAACATGTTGATGCTATAGCTCAGCCTGAAGATCTCTTCCTTGGAATACAAATGGAAATGGGACACACGCTTTTGCAGACAAAGATAGTTTAATACTACCTTGGCAGTACACATGCCTAAATCCCAGCCTGCCAAGATGGAATGCAGAACAGTGTGTCTCCCAGGGGCTTTAGTTTACCCACTTCCCATCCAGTCTCACAGACTCCCTGCATGTCTCACCAGCTTTCCCCTGATGTCCTTCCATCATCCCAGAGATGATGCACATGGCCAGCATTGCTGTAGGGCTGGAGAAGCTGGCTGCTCTCCCAAGGTCTCATTCTAGGCTTGCATCTTGGAAGTGCTTCTGGTCCAGCTGTGCGTGAGGGATGCAGAAATACTAAAGGTGGGAGGTAAGTGCTTGGAATAGCACTCGTGGAGCTCTGCAGCAGGCAATGTATTCATATTTTGCTATCTGAGTGCAGACAGTAACTCGGATTTGAATCTTGTTATCTACAGGTGAGGTGCGTGGTTAGCCAGCAAGTGTGTGAGTATTTTCTCCTTACTCTGTGTGAACAACTCTTGCAGCCACATAGAAGTGAAGAAACCGTGTGTTTTTTTGGAAAGGTGCTGGGGAGCAGTCAATGTGTCAATGTGAATCACTGCCAAGAGTAAAGATGTTTTAAATGGCTTTAGATACCTGCTAGATTAGTAAGATGAATCACTATCGTCGTGACCTCTACATGTGTCTGGCAAGTTGTTCTCTTGTTACCTAGTGAACAATCTGTTTTTCATGAACCTAAAATAACAATGTTTAGGAATACACTTTTCTTCTTCTTTTCAAGCTCTGTGTGAGTCACCAGAGCTGAGGGAAAGGAAGGAGGAATCCTCTAGAGAGCAGGGACTGCTGCACAGAAGGGGCCCAGCCTCTGCTTCAAGCCCAGCACCTTAATGGCATCCCCTTCCTCACTGGGGGGGCACCCAGTTTTGTGCCCCTCTCCACCCCCAGGCTGGTGCCTCTTCTTCCTCTCGTCATCTTATTTGCCTCCCTAAGAAGTGCCTGGCTTGGATCCCGTGGTAAACTCACTGGCTGCTGCCAGCCCTCTGCCGAAGCTTTCCTCTCAAATCCGAAACAAGAGCAGGTTGCAGGCTTGACATTTCTCAGCGACTAAGCCAAAGTGAGATGGAAATCATATTTTTACCTTTTCCTCTGTGCCCTTTTCTTGTTCCTATTTGCTTCTCTCTTCTTTTACCTCACAAACAAACAAACAAATAAATAAAAACCGAGCATCAACAACTCAATAACTGCCCTTCCAGCACATCCTTGCCCGAAACTGCTCTGTAGGGCTGTAGGTTCAAAGGCTCTCCCTTAAAGAGTAGTTAAGCTAAAAGGAGTGAGTGCAATGATACTTCGGTGCTGAAAGCTATGTTTTCCTCCCTTCCTTCCCGAGGAATTTACTGACAGTTGAGCTCTTGCACGGCTGTTTGTTTGCAGTGGATGTGTGCCAGCTCTAACTTAGATACAGTTAAATATTTCATGTAAAAGCAGGGCTGCTTTCCTCCTGGGCCTGCGGGCAGGGTGGCTGGCAGAGGGGACCTGGCATCATGTGAGCCCCTGGGCATTGGGCAGGCAGGGCTCATGTTTTTGGGAAAGCTTCCCTCTTTGGAGGTTTTAATTTCTATTTTTTAACTTCTTCCATGAGAGAATCAAAAATAACCCAACACGGACAGAAAGCTGAATTGCTGCGTTGTGAGATGGATTTGATAGCAGCAGGTGCACTTTAAAAGGGGGGAGCAGCGATGACACGGGGCAAAGCAACAGTGTGAGACCCAAAGCTGCACCCTGTGATCATGGCTGTGCAACAAAATCAATGGCTGGATTTTGAGTGGTGCTCATCTCCCAGCCCAGCAGCTCAAGGGGATCACAGGCCCTGCCTGGTCCCATCACACTCACATGTCCCATGTGTGGTGTAGGATCATCGAGTGCCCCACTCACAGTGAGCTGCACTGAGGATCAGAAATGTCCCTTATTAATGCTGAAATTTATGCTGCCTATAAAGTACATTCACATGACATATTTAGTAACCCTATTAATACTCCACGACAGACATTTTAGTGTAACTAATTCTAGCTTGCATGCTCCCTTTATAGTGATATAAATGGCTTTATGTTGTGCTATTGATCTTTGCGGCCACAGGATTTCTGAGCACATCCCTCCCTTCATCACAAACTCCCCAGGAAGGTCCCCAGGCTTTGAATCACCATGGAATTCATTTTCCCCTGGGGCACACAAGGGGGAAATAGGGTGTCTGGTGGAAGGGAGCATCACTCCGCCCCAGTGGGAGCTCTGAGCTGAAGGTTTGGCATCATGGATGGGATGGGTGGCTCCAGCCCCATGGTCCACTCCTCTGAGCCTCTGCTATTGCCCAGCAGAGATGGGGATGTTGTTTTGTCCAGATTTTGTCATCCAGGGTCTCTCCACACTTCTGCAGTGAAGGAGGGTCATGACGCTCCCTTCCAGCTCAATGGCAAGGTTGCCACGGAAACAGATACTGTTGATTTTAACTGATCTTCAAACACTGCCAGTGGCATCGGTGCTGTCATCCACCCTGGGGACATTTCCCAGAATCAGTAGATGTGGGGCAGATGTGGGGGCAGTTGTTCCTCCCACTCACCCTATAACCTGCCACTGTCCATCACTGTATGAAGGATGCCTCAGCTCTGAGCCAGGTGCTCTTGTATTTTGGCAGACTTATGAGGCATTCCAAGGTATCCTTGGGATGTGCACTGTGTATCCCGGTGGGACACCGCATGGCACCTGTACTTCTCCCCATCAAACATCATGTCCAGCTCTCTTCCCCCTACATCCCAATGTAGTGCAGGGTGCTTGGGCAGGAGGGACAGCAGAGGAGACCCAATGCCCATAAGTGCCTTTTTGGAAGTGGGACTGTCTGTAGGGTCTGGAGGCAGGAGAACAGACATGGAGCTCACAGAGGGGGACAAGGGATGGCAGACATGATGCACTGGTTTCATGCCAGTGCTGGAAGGAGGGGAGGGCAGTAAGGTGCTGGTGGGAGCTGGATATGGTTACCATGTGGGCAGGGGACGCACATTGCAGCAAGGTGTCTTCAGGCAGAGCAGTTACTCTCTGCCTCCTTGCTTCCTGATATCCACCGGCTGCATTTTCATTATTCATCCCCCTTCAGGGGAACTCTCTCATAATAATAAAAATGTCAGAAGGAATACACAAATACATACATACACTAAACGAGGAGTTGCCACTGTGCTCAGAGAGACGCAGTGATTTATGGCTCCTGGGATGTCACCTGGGTTCTCTCATGGGGTAGCAGCAGCACCCTGCCCCAGCCACAGGACACTGCATGTGGGGAGTTCAGGGAGGACCCTCACAGCCCTGGGGCAGGATCTCAGGTACCTGCTATGTGGGCATCACAGCTCCTTGTCTGCATTATCCAGAGCTGTTTCTTGCATCCTCTGCATGCTTTCTGCTTAGTCCCATCCTAAGCTTGGGTCAAGAGTCATACTTTGTCCAAGATGGAGCACAAATCTGCTCTGCAGCCCCACCAGTGACATGTGAACACATTCCCATTGGATTGTGTACACCAATTGCCCTGTCCTGGAGAAGAAAATCATTCTGACTGCTCCTAGAGGTGGTGGCACAAAAAGGCATCATGTGCACAAATGCATGTGTGTCTCTGCTGAAAGTACTGAGCACACCCTGCATATGCATCAGTGTGTCATGGCTGGGCACACGCTCCTCAGATGGATTTGCTGGGGGTTGTCCCCAGTGAATGATAATCTCGTCACTCAGAGCCAGGCATATGCAGAGTTAATGCTGAGTGCACATGTTTATGTTAAAACAGTTGATTTATCAGAGCTGTCACCCACTAATCGCTGGGGGAATTGGAACACTCACACTTCCCACAGAGCTGCAGCACTAATGCCATGCTCCTAATGCAGATTTGCAATGCAGGGCAAGCAGGAGCCACAGGAAAGCAACACATGGCTACACAGCTGGCCAGATGCAGCAGCTCACCCCAGGGAAGAGGGCAGTTCCCATGGGGAATGGAAGAAAGAAGTAAGGAGATCTCACAGGGCATGGGTTTCCTCAGACAAGACAGTTGCTATTGCAAACTTGTCTTGGAGATGGATGTTGGAGCTCCAGGGTTGAGTTTCCATGTGATTTCAGCTGCTCTACTGTAAATCTGGTCCTCACCAGGAAGCGATTGCCCTTTCCCTGCTGTGACAGGGATGGAGATGCCTGGTTACTTGGGATGATAGCACACGGTCCCTCATCCTACGTTCCCTGCAAGAAGAACACTGCCTCCAATGTGGCACATCCACAGGGGCTGGTCCCATGAGGAAAGTCACAACCTGGGTGAGAAGAACCCATAGAAACAGGTAGATTCATATCAGAGAATCACAGAATGGCCTGGGTTGGAAGGGACCCCAAAGATTATCCAGTTCCAACCCCTGCCATGGGCAGCGTTGCCAGCCACTAAATCAAGCAGGAGATCAGGTTGCCCAGGGCCCCATTCAACCTGGCCTTGAACATCTCCAGGGTTGGGACTGGAGATTCTCTGAGCCACAACTTCTCTGAGCCAGCTAAATCAATACAGGCTCTTTTCCACCTGGTACGAGCAGTGGAGGGCAAGGTTTTGCTCTAACATGTTCCTGGATGTCATCTGCATCACAAAACAACTACTTCATAATTTGAGATTTCTGGGAGATCTTCAGTTATACTGTGACCAAAGCTACTGCCAAGAAGGACATTTGGTATTTGCTTCACCAAGCTAACACTTACTTCTTGAGCAATATTTCACTTAAAAAGCATAAAGCTTTGTTCTATCACTGTCTTCAAGTTCAGTTTCAACATCCCTTTTCTGAAATATTCCCTTGTACCAGAGACACCAGATTTCAATATGATTTCAGAAAGACTGTCACTGGTATTTTGGGATTGAGTGGCCTTTCTGTTTCTGCAGTGCCCTTTCAGTCATCTCCTCCCAACACCTCACTAACTCCTGTGACAGCAGACAGCACGAGGTTGAGCTAGAAGGCTCTGTCTCCTGAGGAACGGATGAAATTCCACATAAATGATAGAGAAACAGTTTCTGAAATGGCCTTTCCAGGCAAACCATATGGGCTGGCACTTTCTGCTGAGAAAGTGCATTTGCTTGGTCTGAGCAGTCTTTGCCAGCCGTTGGCAGCTCATTTCTGTAGATGCCATGAAGAGGTTTCTTGGTAGCTGCATCAGTCTCTCATTCCCAAACCACAGCTTGTGTTGAGACCTGGCCAAATAATATCTCTTGATTTTTCAGCTACAGTGCCCTGAAGGGAGGTTGTGACAAGGTGGGGGTTGGCCTCTGCTCCCAGGTGACAGCCATAGGATGAAAGGAAATGGCTTCAAGTTGAGCCAGGGAAGGTTCAGGTTGGATGCTGAAAAACATTTCTTCCCAGAAGGAATAGTGAGGCATCAGCACGGGCTGCCCAGGGACGTGGAGGAGTCTCCATCCCTGGAGGTGTTCAAAAGATGTGGAGATGTGGCATTTGGGGCCATGGTTAGTGGCCCCAATGGTGGGAATGGGTCAACTGTTGGACCAGAGGATCTTGGTGGTCTTTTCCAACCTTAATGATTCCATGATTCTCTACATGCATTTTCCTATACATCTGCTAGCATAATCCCTCTGGTTCACCTCCCTGGAGGTATTAGGCTGTATTTTAGGTGCTCACCCACCTGCTCAGCCTGCAGGTACAGCTTTACACAAGAAGCAGGATGCATGGGGACATCAAGCCATGGCTGGCAGGTCTCACTGGAAGGACTCCAGTCCAAAAGCTAATCCTGGCTGATTTCTGTTTTCCCCTGGCATGCCTCTACTTTCAGCAGTGTCAATAGCATAAATACCTCTGAAAACAGCAGAAGGACCAAATCTGGAATTTGATGGACTGCATAAAATAATTCAGTCGTGGAATGACAGTGCAGAGCCATACTGCCATGGAACGTACTTCATGGGGTCTCGCCTAGATGAGAAGGGGATTAATGGCAAGGAGAGATTTTCTTTGTCTTAGTGATTTCTGGACAACTTCAGTCAATCACTGTGAGCTCAGATAATTGCTGCATGCCGCTTCTCCACCAGCTCTCATTAACAGCAGTCATTTTATCCACATCCAAAAACAAACAGGATGAGGATGACCAGCTCCACATCTGATGCTCTGTAGCAGCAGCATGTGTCTGCAGACATCTGCAGGCAGGAGGAGTGCTGAGCATGGCTGTTCATTCCAGGTGTGCATAGCACCCTCCCAGCACCATCCACCACTCGGTCTTGACCAACACAGACACTGCAGTGAAGTCTGCAGCAAGCTTTCCTCTACCAAAAGACACGTGCACTTCTGCTGCTGGTGACCACAGGGCTTGGGATAAACTTTCTGACACGTGTCTTTGTCCAAAATTTCCTCCTTGCAGGCTTTTAGGTACAGAAAGGCGAGTATAAATGATTAACAGAAGTTTTAATAAATCCTGATGGGGTCTTTTAGGTTGATAGATCACTGGAGGTTGTTTATTACCATGTCTTGTAACTCACTATGACATGCTTTATTGCTACGCTCACAGTGACGCATAAAATGTCTGCAACAAGCTCCCACCACGGGCTTAGTCTCTGGGGATTGACTCAAAGGTGAAACCCAAAGTTTCAGCCCAAACGTTTGGAAATGGAAGGAATTCTGCCTGCCCTCCCATCCTCCTCATGGGACACTGACCCTCAGCGCAGCCCCTCTGGCACAGCTCCTTTCTTGCATCAGGGCAAGCGAACCATCAAGGAAGATCATCCCCACCCCCAGTGAGCACTTGGAGGCTGTCCCACCACTTTGTGCTGTGCTCAGACCCCCACCATCCCCAGCCACAGGCAGAGAGCTCACACCTGGAGCTGAGCATCCTGCTGGGTCTTAGGCAGCCTTCTCTTTTTAGCATGGCTAATGTCAGCACTTGGCAAAAATAGCAGCAGTGCCACTCCGGCTCCCAGCCCGACGTCTGGAGGATGCGACGAGTGCTGTGCTCAGACCGTATCTTGCAAGATAAAGGGAATCATATGGCGGGACTAAAACATGAATTTAACTTCTCTTTTTTATACCATGGCTCCAGCAAGCAACTGCAGCTAAAAAGCAACAGAGGCAATTAATTACCAATGTCTGTTGCCTGGTGCAGGACCAGAATGGGAGGAAAACAAGGCAGGGAGCACTGCATTCCTCCCAGATAGGGAAAAATGGACTGATGTGTGCTTCTGCTGACACACTCGAGCATCAGGGAGTCTTTGTTCGCATGGGCTGAAGAGACAGCCGTGCTTGGCTAGACAAGAAAAGGAAGGAAGCTGTACAAAAGCTCAGCAGGATGCTCACCTCCCCAGAGCCCCAGGCTCTCCTGGTACCAGTGGTGGTGCTTACTGGGAACTGGGACTATGTGCTATGAGCATCCCTACCCCACTGTGCTTTGCACTGGTTCACAGGGACCACACCTCACTGGGCAAAGATATGTTCATGTCCATCCCTGGGCAGTGCTGCTGCCTGGGGAGGGATGGGGAAATGACCACTGCAACCTGTAAAACATGGAGCCAAAGGCTCCTGGTGCCATGGGGGAGGTGCTGGTTTTTCATTTTGCAAATCTGTTTCATAATCTTTGCAGGGTTTTTCTGTGTGTTTTTGTTGGTGGTGGTGTTTTTTTTTTTTTTCCCCTCCTGTTAAAGCATACAGCAAGCCCACAGCAGCATTAATTTTGTGCATTTTTATGGCTATAAACATGATTTCTGGTGAGCTGGCACAATGAGCCATCCGTTTCCTTAAGCAGCAGCAGCACACCTCTCACAGGCAGGCTGCTAATGTGGCAGGAGTTAAAGCAGGCAATTTGCTTGAGAAAAAGAAATATATAAATAAGTAGAAAGTGAAAGCAGCTGAAAACTCCCAGCATCCTAATTGTAAATGAAGCACCATTAGATGGTGGAACACAATGCTACCAGGACAGTCTGGATGTGTGGTAAGCTCAGCCTGGTGCCTGAAAGGCTGCTGGGCTGGTAGAGGATGGGAGTTTAAAACAAAATATGATCAAATTAAGAAAAATTAAGGAATGATTAAAATCACATGATGATGACCGTAGTAACTCTGGTTACCAGACACCCACCAGCTGTTCCTCAATGGTTTCTGGGCCATCCACCCTCTCCAGATGGATGTGAACTGGAGCTGCCAGATGCTCAGAGCATCCACCAGTGGCACACCTAAAGAACCATTTTCCCCAAGTTTATTCAGTGCATCGATTTCAGAACAGAAAGTCTTGCCTTGTTCTTTAATAATAGCAGTTTTGTATGCATTTGACTATTTCTGCCCTGGATGAGCCAATATAAACTCTATCTCATTTATCAATTAGCATTTATAAAGTCCTTATCACCATGGAATCAAAACACGGTAAATGGATTAAAAAACCACCAGGCTGCCTGGGGGAGTCGGTAACTTCATCTAGTGTGAGCTCTGTGAAGCAGTGAGATCTCCTCGGGGTGACAGGGACACACACCATTTTTAGACACTTCACAGAATTTGAGAAAGGAGTCATTGAAAATAATTAGAGTAATTATTCCAGAATTAAGTGGCTCTTTATTCTGGACCTGAACGTTCATTGCAGGGAGCTATTCCGGAAGAGCTGTTCTGGAATACTTCATTCTACTTACTAGCTTACGCTAAATTATTTTAACAGCCTCACCTACACATCAGTTCACAGTTGTGGGGCCATTCATATCAATGCAAAGTGTCTGCAAGGCAATGCCAACGCAGGGCGCTGATGTTTCCAGCCACACTGAAGTGGAGTAACTGATTGCGGCAAAACGAAGCTAATGGTCCTGCTGTCATCAGAGGAGCAGAAGACGTCCCCGGGTGCTTAGTGACTTCACATTAAGGAAAACCATTTGCTCCAAAGCTGACCAACCATGAGATGCATTGCTGTTTCAATGGAGGGAAGATGAAATGAACGACAGGAAGCCTCCCTGCCAGGGTTCACAGTGGAACTGGCAGTGTTTGCCTTGGCCCAAGTGTTCAGATTTTAGGGTTGCAGCTCAATATTTGAAAAGCAGGACTATTGTGTTGGTTTTCTCCCCATCACCTCTCCATGCTGTGGAGCTCCTGGAACATCAACCCCATCGTTTCAGCAGGTCTTCACTGTGTCTCCCCCTCTCATATATAAAATTACAGGCTGCTGCTCATGGTCAAGCAGGCACCAAGGACTGTGCAGCTGAACCCTTGTGCTGGAGAATGACAGAGGAATGAAGTTTGGAGAGGACCACTAAGATCACCCAGCCCAACCACCAAACCATCCCCACCATCCAGCAGCTCCACATCTCCATGTTTCCAGAACATGCCCAGGAATGGTGATCCCACCACCTCCCCAGGCAGCCTGTGCCACTGCATCACCATTCCTAATGAGTAAAAACAACCCCTTCCTAACATCCAGCCAACCACAATGGGACACTCGTTCTTTGTGCTAACAAAGTTTCACACAATGTCACCTCAAACTGTCAAGAGGGAAAAAGAAGCACGGTGAGGATATACACAGGATGCATTATTATTCTAGGGATGTGCTAAACTAAGAATATTCATGAGAAATCATTTGTTTATCCAAGTAGCCTTGAGCATTCATCAGTGAAGGAACCAACTTGTAGTAGCCATGAGTCAATATTTGTCCAGTATTAGTCGAGCAGAAGCGGTCATTTTGGTCATCAAAAAAAGTCATCATGCTTTGAGTTCAGAGAAATGAGTGTGGTTTCCTGCTGCGGTGGAAAACAAAACAAAAAGCCCCAATCTTTGTAAATAGTGAATGTCACACCAAGGACAGAGGGCCCAGGAGCTAAGAGGCTATTCTCCTTGTGTTTACACACTGAGCATTTTCATGCTAAATTGGCTTCGGGATGCAGGTGCCAGATGAAAATCACCACAGCCACGTGATGCTAATTGCTTATACAGAGCAGAAGCACATTGCTGATTGAAGCTAAGGCTGAAGAGGCGGATGGGTTTAGTCCATGCTGGGCCAGGCACTCTGCCCACACCCACGTGCTCACTGAGCTCCCCGTTATCCCACTACCCTGCTCTCACCCACAGACCACACCACATCTCCCATTGACAGGAACTGGGCTATCTATGGGCTTTTTCAGGTATTTGGGGTTTTTTTTTTTACCTCTGTAGATCTTTATGCTCAATCTTCCATCAGATCTCTGTATACAACCACTTCACCTGGGAACAGCACTCTGTCACCACAGCCCACCACACGATACCCACGACAGCAGAGCCAGACTTCCTCAAAGCAGTTTTTCTTGCCTGAAAAGCATTGGCAGCTCTGCACAAAGCCACACAGCTGAGGAGATGGGCACGCATCACCTCCCAGAGAGCTATTTTGCTGTGGCAAGGGCAGGGAGAGGAGCACAGAGTGATGAGCAGGTCTTATGCAAACAGCTGTAAAGGGGCTGCACCACAGCTGCCGTGCGCCAGAGCCAGGTGGTGAGAGCACAGAAGGGCACTGGGAAATAGCTGCAAGTGCTGCAAAACCCCGTGCCCTGCTGGGAAGCTTCTCCAGCTGCCAACACTGCTGCTCTGCCCACACCCATGCCCCTTTCCTCCATGCACCCAGCCCATGCTGTCACCCGCACACAACTGATGGGCACCGTGGGACCCCAGAACCCTGCACCCCTTCTGCTGCCTTAGCTTTGCATCTCATGTTGTCTGGATTTGGACTTCACACCCAAGCCGGGCTCTGTCCTCCACAAAGCTTTGCATTCAAAATCTTGACAAGAAAAGGTGCTGCAGGTCATTGTGCAGAGCAGGAAATGCAGAGAGCCTTTATTGCTTCTCCCCATTACTGCACAATGACAATTTGTGTCAAAGTGGAAGATAAAACAAAGCGTTGCTAAACGTTTCAAGTTATCCTTTAGAAATAAATCTCATACAATCTCTGCTTGGAGCTCAGGTCATCCAGTTCCTTTTTGAGGTACCTTAAATCGTTCCCTCTTCCCATCCTAGCAGACAGTAAGGCAGGAGAGCAAGCAACACCTCTGTCTGCAAGGGAAGCAGCCCTCAGGCTCCACACCACGCAGCAGCAACCCTCGGGTGCACACCCACGGGTGCTCAGTGAGTTCAAATGAGTCAGAGCTGCATCTGAAGTGAAGGCAGAGCAGCGACGTGGGGTGCACAGAGCATCACACTGCATAGGGATGGGGAGCACAGAGAGTCCCAGTACCTGCTGGGTGCTGAGTCCAGTCATTGCCATTTCCCAATGGGCATCAACAGGCTGCTGTGCCAGGCTGGAAAGGAAAAACAGCAACAACAGAGGACAATGTCCACATTCCCACTTGGTGCAAAGTAGCATGTTCCTCCCCTTGCCAACCAAAAAAGCAGCAGATCCACACATTCAGTCTCAGTTGTTTTACCACGTTGCCTTTGCTGCAGCTCACAGCAATCTGTGTCTAGCAAAAACTGCCAGCAGAAATGAAAAGCACGCTGTTGCTTCCCCCCCTTCCACTGTGACCCCACACAAATCCCCTCCAGGAGGTGACCACACAACACAGCTCCTGCAGATGGATGGAGGAAATATTGGAGCACACAGACCTGCTGGGTCATAGAGCTACAGGTATAAAATAATAACACAGGTAATCTTTCCCCTCCCACCTCACATTCCTGAGAGTTCTCATGATGTTTTTGAGCTCTTGCTGTAGAGCCCACATTCCAGCTCCCATTTTCTTCCTCCCCACCCTACTGGTTGGAAAGCACATGCTGTCAAAGGAGATGCACGCATGGAAAGAGCCATCAGGATCCAGGCTGGGCAAGCTGATTCTTGCTCCCCTTGCTGGCTGCATGCTGTGCCTCCCGGCTCCGAGTCACAACCGAGCACTTCTCTCTCTTAACTGAGCTGGAGGCTCCAATTCTCTTATCTACTACAATTATCCCAGCAGAGGTAGATTCATCTCCATTGCCTGCAGTTCTGGTTCATCAGGGAGCAACATCAGGGGCAGCCGGTGACATACAGCTTCCCTGAGGCAAAGGTGGGTTTTGAACAAAAACCAGATCAGTTCTTAGAAGAAACAATGAGAAAACCGCTCCCCCACTGCATCTTGAAGTACCAAGCCAGAAACCAGCCTTCCTGCTCTTCCTCCTGTAAGACAAAAGGATCGTTAAAGTTGGAAATGATATTTCAGATCACCAACTCCAACCACCAACCCAGCCCCACCATGACCACTGCCTCCAGTTATTGAACACCTCCAGGCACAGTGAGTCCACCATCTACCTGGGCAGCCCATTCCAAGAGCTCACTGACCTTTTTGTGAACGATTTATATCCAACCTGAAGCTCCTGCGGCACAAATTGAGGCCATTTGATCTCAGCCCATCACACAATGCAGCGCCGCATCCTGCACCAAACCAAGGGCAACCACACCCAGCACTGAAGGCTGCAGAGGCTGACTCCAGGTATTCCACATTGCTGCAAATCCAGGACTGCTGATGACTAAGTCAGGCTGAAGCCTTGCAATTATACAGACAAAAGCATGCACGGGGCCCATTCAATACTTCCTCAGCAGCATATCTGACAATAAAAACCACCTGGACTTTGCTAATCCACTGTCACACCTTGGGGCTTCCTCCATTCAATGCTCAAGGACCTGCTCCTTTTAGGATTAGCAGCCACCCTGCTGGAGTTTCACTCTGCAGCTCCACGGAGCCTGTGTGCTACCAACCCAGTTTCACGTTGGAGAAGCTCTCTGGACTCAGCCGAAACGCAGATCAGTTACATGCAACATTACACTTAGTCTCCGTTCATTTTCACACTCAGAGGATCTGTAACAACTAAAATGAGGCATCATCTTCAAAGTGTCACCCAGCCCCGCAACAACAAATTCAAACAAAAAGGTAAAATTTTAAATCAAAACCTGCGAATTACCTCAAACAATCTCGTTCAGATTTTTATTCACGTTCCAGGGTGCATCTCCAACAGTAAATTAATAAGAGATAAGCTCGCAAGATTTTTGATGGGCTGATATGGCAGCATTTTTTCCGTTTCAATTAGGAAGAACAGAGCGATTGTATTCCTCGGCTTCGGCTGGAAAGGAAGTGTGTTATTTCCTCAGGGTGAGGATCTTCCTGCACTCCCACCTGTGGGATCACCTGCCAGGTTAGCCCTTAAGCAAAGGGATTGCTGGAGGAAGTCGCTGGCACTGGGGAAAGGGTTTATTAATGCTCTCTCCAAATAATGGCCTCTATTGCAGAGGTGAGGGGATCAGACTTGTCTCAGCAATATTCTTCTTTTTTCAGCTTGCTGAGTATCCCCCTTACAGACCTGGTCCAGGCCAAGGAAGGTGGAGGACAACACTATGCCTCCTTTCCATGTTAACCATTAAAACAGGAGGGATTCCTTCCCTACACTGAGTGAGCAGTGCTGCTCATCCAAGCCAACTGTTGGCATCTGAATGCCATGAGACCAGTCATACAGTGCCTGCAAGGGCAAAGAAGAGTCAAAAAACATGTTTTATTTTCCTCAAAAATTCTCAATCTTTATCTTATGATTCATCTTGAGCTATATTGGTCCTCATGTCCTCCCTGAAGCCAAATCCCAGCTCTGCATCTAGGCAAGACCTGAGGAGCAGTGGGGCACCGACCTGTCCCCAGTTCTTATTTGGGGCAAGGAGTCAGGAACACCACGAGATAGCAGGATCATGAGGAGGAATGCAGAAAAGCAGGAGAGCTGCTGGTGTAAAGCAAAGAGGAGGTCAGAGCCCCTTTGCCAAGCAAGGAGAGCTGCAGCTAGAGATGCAGATAAGAAAGCTTCCACCTCATTTGCTGTTCCTCCAAAACATGGCTGATCTTTGCCTGCAGAACACTTCCAAGAAGGATCCTTTGAATTCTAGTAATCCCCAGTGGCATTTGCTGGAGTGAATTCAGGTTTCTCCCAGTTCTGTAATGGTTTTGGCTATTAAAGGTATAGCGAGTCAAAACAGCTTACAGAATTCACAAGTTACAGAGAAAACCACGATTACCAAAAGAATCCCTCATCTAATTCAGAAGGTTTAGCACCTTGTAGCTGGATTTCACAAATTTAACATGACATGAAACAAACTCTCACATTTAAGCAACTGGGCTGTTAGTCCCAAGGTTTATGTTGTACAGGTTGGCAGAGAAGCTGCATGTATGGGCCCTGACCCTGCAGGGAGGTGACAGCAGCACAGGCAAAATCATGAAAATTAGGATAATGAGACATTAACAACAAAATAAGCTCCAAGATGCTCAGCCTCTACCTCGCTGCATGTACTGATGCTTCACTCCTCCCATCCATGCTGGCTGGGGAAATGGCCTGGCCTCAGGTGAGCTTCAGTGCAATGGGAAGCTCAGATGCAGCCAAGGGATGCAGCGGGATGCCCAGCCCCATGGGTGAGCCCAGCCCCGTGGGTGAACCCAGACCCATGGGTGAGTGCTGGGACCTGATTCAGCTGGGAGACAAACTTCACCCAGAGCAAAAGAAGCTCTGGCCAGTGGCACATGAAAAGATAGTGGGAAAGAGCCAGGAACTGTGGATGAGCAAGTCATGGGGACTCAGTGTCGTTGCCCAGTAGAACAGATGATGGTAACAGTCTTATGGAATAGCAAAGATTTAGAGCAAACCTCCCTCTTTGAACAAGATTTAGAGAAGACAGCCTCTACACTAACACCAGACCTGAGAAATAAGATGGAACAACCAGAAATGAAGGAGGAAGCAATGCACATGGGGAGCTGAACCTCCCACCTGCCAATACTCTGCAGGTTGACCAGCATCCCTGAGAAACATCACTGTGCCAGGGCTGTGACAGCAAGCTCTTTGAAAATACCAGCCCAGAGCACAAAGAAAAACCCAGACAGATCAAGTGTTAGGAAGTACAGGGTGAGGAACAAAGAACAGCACAGTGAGGGATGGGGAGAGCTACTGGGTCGAGATGGACGATGGGAAAAATTAGCCTGCTCCTCCCACCCACCATTTCTCCTTCAGGTGGTGACCATCAGGAACAGAATCTGGTTTGCAAAGTGTCTCTGTGAGCAGCTCCAGCCCATTTTCCTCATGCCTCAATAACATTGGCACACTTCACGGGAGCGGCTCAGCAGCGCTGCTAAAGCTTTCTCGCAACATCAAAGAAACAGAACAGTAAAACCCATCAAAATTTTACTAATCAAAACTACGTGTAATTGTCAGGCAAAGGCAGATAACAGAGCTTGGGCAATCTCTGTGAACCCACAGCTTCACTCAGACTTAGCAATTAAGAATCAGCTGCCGCTGCCAGAGTAGCTGTAGAACTATGGGGTAAAGAGTCACAGCTCACCAGCACCAATTAGCTGCTAATGAACATCAGCAGTCCCCCAGGAGAACAGGAGCCCGAGACAAAATCCAGACCAAAATACCACCCACGCTTCATGCCACCACCATATGCCAAAGGATGCTCTGCATCCCTCCCGCTGCACCACGTGGATGGGCACAGGGGTGAGGGAGCCCGTTGGATTTAACCCAGCTGGGAAAGAAAGTGTTGGTTTTGAAGTGCTTCATTCCCCAGGTCAGTCAGCTGCTTGAAGGAGGGAGACAGCCTGTAATAATTTAAGCAGCCCTGCCATTACATGTGAAATCACAGCCTTAAAGGAAGTCAGTCAATTTAAACCCGCTCCTGAAGGGGAATAATTAAACACTCCAAAGATGTGGGAGAATTTTAAGTAGTCAGCAAGGATTTAAGACAACATATCATTTCTATCCAGAATTTGAAAAAAAAGAGAAGATAAAACGTAGGCAGGCAAAGCTGGCTCCTCAATGTCGACTGAAGGGAGCTACGTCAAGAGAGTCAATCAAAACAGGCTCACCTCTCCAGACTCAAAGGAGACTGCAGTTTTGAGCAAAAGCATGTGGTTGTATGGGTGAGCTTAACAGCAGTGGTACCTACCTGAAAGATGATGAAAAGGTCTCAGAAATGGGAAAAACAGGCTGACTCCAGAAGCAGATGGAACAACTCACAGGAGAGGAAAGGAGCAGAAAGCCAAGAGGCTTCCAAAGGGATCTCTGTAGGGGTGGGGTGTTATGTTTTGTGATGGTCTTGTAGGTGTAGGAATAAAGCAGGACTGTACCCTATGGGAACAGGCTGCAGGGCAGAGGCCAATGGGAAAGCAGAGCACAGAGCTGCAAAGTCAGAGAGCACAGGACAACTGGTTCCAGCAGACAAAGCAATCAGAGCCATCCTGGGCTCCTCAGTGCAGAAAACAAGGATGGAAAGCACCAAGTTCTCTTCTTTCCTAAATTTATCAGGATAATGTGGAAAATAAATTAAAGCCCCAGTGGTTCCACTATTACCCATTTGCCTGGCATCTCTAAAGTAGCCCGTCTTCCAATAATTTTGCCATTATCCACTCCTGAGAGAACTAATCAGCTTGACTTCACCATGCAACCCGAGGGAAGCTTGCACACGTGGAGCAGAGGCAACGAGCCACCGTCCCCAGCAAAAATGAGAAATAGTCAGCACCTTTCCGAGTGTTTCAAATGATACCTGCATGCAATATGGATTACAGAAAGGCACCTCTGTGAGCATTATTCAGTGGAAATAGTTCAATCTTAATATTACTGTGAAGTATAGATCTAAGACTCCAAAGATAACTAAACTTATCTTAGCACTTCAAGGCAAGGCACTGTAAGCACTGATATGGAAGAGGAAATTACAAAACAAGAAGAACTTATGCCGTAGCTTTTTGAAGTAATCAATATATTTTAGCATCTCAGCCCTGTCTGACACAGCAAACAATGTGCTGAGCTTCAGGT
Organism: Coturnix japonica; assembly: GCF_054131305.1. Lineage (NCBI taxonomy): Eukaryota > Metazoa > Chordata > Aves > Galliformes > Phasianidae > Coturnix > Coturnix japonica. Next base: position 13,411,658 of record NC_140680.1, on the reverse strand, counting down.
GAACTGCACAAGGTGACCAGAAAGCAGCTGAGCATCACACCTCAAACAGGTGCTGACCTAGATAGAAATGAGGGAATGGCTGGAAATATCAAAGGTTTTGTGGTTGGGGAACTTTTGCTCTTTCTGAATCTCTCCAAATACGACAGAACTGTTAAAACCACTGAACAGGTGAGAACTCTTGGAATAAGGCACTAAGGAAAGAAATAAAGCCAGTTACGCACAGAAAAAGATCCTGCAGGAGGGGGAGGGGATGAGTGTGAATCCTGAAGTCAAGGATGTTTCCTGCGACGGGGCAAAAGCAATCTATGACAAGATCACACGCACAAAAGCAGCTCACTCTTGTTGGTAGGAGATGAACACCCAGCTAAAGCCGAAGAGAATATCTCCAGGCATCAATTCTTTCTGAATGGCTTTAGAAAGAACATTAATATGAAGTGGTAAAAAAAAAAAACAACACCTCACAACAGCCTTTGAAAGAAAATCTATGGATGCAGTCCAAGACCTGTGAACATTTACAGATTCCCCAGAAGCTTTGAAGCTCTGTAGGATTGCAGCATCTTGACCTCAGTCATCTGGAGCTCACGCTCAAAGGTAGGCAAACCAAAGGCAGTGACAGCAGTCAATGGGTCTGCAACATGACCGCTAATGAGTACTTGAATCCCAGGGCCCAGCAATCAAATCTGACCAAAGCTCAGCTCAGCCCTGCAATGAATGGTCACGCTTAGGTGAGGGCTACAGGAACCTCTTTGTGCCTCCTGCACCCCCAGCTGCACTGCAAGTATTGCTCATGTTCCCATGAACAAGGTGTCATGGAATCCTTCATCCACACAGCCATTGCACCAAGCCTTGATGCTGATGTGAGGCTTACCCAACTGAAGCTTTCTCCATTCACAGCAGCAAATAGCTTGGCAAGGTCATAGTTAGACAACATAACAAACACCACACTGGGGCTGCTAATGCTGGTGGGGTAATACCCCAGCTCTACAATGCTGTGATGAACTGATCCAACAGGAGCTCTCTCCACAACGTCAAATTAAGTCACAAGCCTTGGTTGCTTTCCACACTAATACTGACAGATCGTTGTGGTTTGTGCTTTTTGGTGTCGGTATTCCACATCAGAACACATGCAGAACAGTGGCAGTTAAAGAGTTCATGTCCTGGTTCCGTATTAACACCTTTTGGAGCATTTTGGGTTCCCATAGGGGAGGGGTGGCATCCCCTTCCTTTTTTTTCCTTCACTCCTTTGTCTCTCCTTTTTTCCCCATTATCCCAGGCCATGTGCCCCCCTGACCCGGACCGATATCCAGGGGTAACCCCCTGACACAGGTGAGCAGCCAGCCCAGACCTTATTCTGTGGCACTTTATGATGCCATAAAGCCAGCAGCAGACATACGACTTATGCTATGTTTTCTGGCTCAGATTTGCACCGAGGTGTTCCAGCAATAGAGATTTGATCTGGCTGATGATAGGAGATGGGCTATTGAAGACTGACTTTAACCCAGTGCAAGCACAAAGCAAAACCTCCAGGCAAGCCCAGCACAACTGGCAAACATACTGCAGCATACAAGGTTCACCATTTCCTTTGGGGTCTGCTCCTTCTCTAAAGGAACTAAAACTGGCAGCCTGGAGTGCTTCATTTCTGCAAATACTGGGGCTCAAAAAAGATAAGTACTGCTGGCACCGGCTGTGGTTACGATTGCTGTGGACTCCAGTCCAATTTTTGTTACTGTCTCCCACTCCTTCACAATCCAAATGCTTGTGGAAGGGGGTTAATTTCTTAATTTAAGAATCATTAGTGAGAGAAATTGCACCATGCAGCTGTCTCAAGTCCTTACTAAAACGTCTCTACCAGCTGAGGATTTTTGATTCAAGTTGACCAGCTTTGTTCTCATGCATTTGACACCAACAGCAATAGTCACTTTGGGTCAATTAAATGTTTTCTTCTTTGTTTATCACCATAATATATCTGGCAGCACTACTCCATCTGAATAGGCAGACACAGCATCCATAATGCATGTGAACATGGAAATCACAAACGAGTGGATAAATACCAAAATGTCTTACTTTCTCATCTGAATTCTTTATCTCCCCACTCATTTGTTCACCCATTCAAGGGCCTTGTAGCAGCAGAAGGCACAAGGTTTGTCTTTGTGTAATGATTTCAAATACAGTTTTTAATTGCTTCCCTGTGTTTCTGAGAAGCAAGCTCTGTCAGCACAAAATTATTAGGTGTGATTATACAGCAAAACCAGCTGCTGCTGCTGCATGCACTGGCGTGCCCATCCTCTCTCCACCAACCTGGCACGGAACAGAAACAGCAAAGATGCAGGAGTGTGGACTTCAGCTTCTGCAAGAAAGCAGCACTCGTAAGTGCAATTCCTCAGGAGCTTTTACTTTGCTTGTTAGCAGGAGCTAATACCCATGTTAATGCTATTGTTACTGTGCCCTAGAGCCAGCACGGTTACAGCAGCAGACACTGCAATCACTCCTTCATTTGGTTGTGTAGGCATGTCTGCTGTTTCAGTTAATAACCTCAGACTTGGCCTTAATTCAACGAAGCCAGGTTGATCAAGCTTTTGACGCTGTCTCCCTCAGCATTCTCATTTGGAAGCTGGGGAAGTACGAGCTGGATGAAAGGACTATTAGATGGCTTGAAAATTGGCTGGGCTGCTAGGCTCAAAGTGTGGTAATCAATGGTTCAACATCTGGTTGGCAGCCAGTAATAAGCAGAGTGCCTTAGGGGTCAATACTGGGGCTGATATTGTTCAATATCTTCATCAGCTACCTGGGTGATGAGACAGAGTGCACCCTCAGCAGATCTGTGGACAGTACCAAATTAGAGAGGATGACTGACATAGCAAACAGTAGAGCTCCCATCCAGAGGGATCTGGAAGAACTTGGAGATGGGGCCAATAAATTCCCCACAGACCCCTTTCCACCACTTTTCCATAACTATTCAGTCAGGCTACACTCATTTGTTTTCCAGAAAGGCTGCGTACACTCAAATGTTAAGAGAAAATATTGATCCAGTTCAGTGTTAACCCAGAGCCCTATGGTCCCCACCTCAACGTAAGGTCTGGCTATAGTAGAAGGGTAGTCATTTCAGAAGGACATTCATAATGAGTTAGAGACCAATGACAGAGATACCAAACCTCCCAAGCCAGGCTACCCCTTTGATTTATCGTGCTAAAACCACAAATATTACTTCTAGACTTTTGTTAGCTCCTCATCCAGCCTCAGAAATACAGTGTCATTTGATTCTGTGAATAAAGATTTCTTTCAGTATTAGCCTGGGGAGATAATCAAGAACTCCTATCAGCTTCCTAATCTCATTATAAAACTTTCTTTGAGTATCAACAGCATTTTGTCACAAATCATACGTCTGTAGATACCCCCAGCTTTTACCACCCACTGGCATTTTGAGGTAATTTAACTAAGGGAAGACAAGCCTTGGAACTCAGAGGAGATTAAATGCAAGTTATTGCTTACAGAACCTTATTTTACTGTTTCCCTGGACTTCCACAGGGCTCAAGATCTAATTAATTGAAATGCAGTGCCCCTCCCTAATGATCATAGTATTGGCTAATTGGCCATCGGTCTCCCCCACCTTTCCCTTCTATGTCTTCACCTTCCCAGCCTCGCTCCTTCATTCTCATGGCTAAGGGTGATTTGTTAACGCTGGGATCAGAAAGACAGATTGGCTTCCCTGTACAGGCAGAAAGAAAACGCAATTAAAACAAAAGGATTCGTGCATTAAACACTCTCCTTGAGGGGTTTCGTGGCAAGAGCAGAACAACCCACCTCATAGCTTTGCAATAGGTGAGCAGGTGTGCTGCAGCAGGTGCCCAAGGGATTGCTCCTGCTAAGCCTGAGCACTCTCTGAAATCCCACATTACAGCCACTCTTTGCAGTAATGTTTTGACCTCTGGGAATAAATACTGCAAATTAGTGTTCTAACTTCGCATCTTTCTACAAATTAATTCTGTCTAGGCAGTAGATGATATTCCAGCAATAACCTACCTCTCCCACTCTCTCTTCCACAATAATTCGCTGACAAGATCTCCTGATGTGCTTTTAAATGGGAGAGATCAAATTATATGTTTGCATGTAATCATTTAAAAAATAATAATATCTTCAAAAATCCACAGCATTGTTACAGAACAATGGATTTAATTATTGGGAAATGAGCTATTTGCAAGCAATTTCACTCACTGCCTGCACTGATCCTGGCTCTGGGAAGCTCTGAAGGATAAGAAAACTGAAGAAGCTCTTTGAGGGTAATTTGAGTCTCTGCATGTGAAGAAGTGAATGGGAAAGGTTATTTCTTTACAGAGCTCGACTAGGAGCCTACCACCATAGTTCACACCCTAGCTCCATTTCCATCCACATACCATAGGACTGAGCAAGTATCTCAATGGGACAAAGCTCAGCCTCCCCATTTAAGAGCTCATTTGCATCACAGTGGAAGACCCTATGCAAGGGAGGGTGTTGGTGGGCCCTACTTGTCTCACCCTCCCCGAGGGCGGGTGCACAACTGAAGCTTCTTTGCTACAAGTAGGGAGAGGATCCAAGCAAATCCCTTTGCACCCTCCTGCTCCAGAAATTGAATGATAATTGTGACCTGCTGCCCAGAAGGGCACTGCTACAACAACTGGTGTTCTGTGCTGCTCGTCCTCCTGCCCCCTCCCAAGCACATGCATGCTTTGTCTCATCCTTGTCTTTTGCCTCCCCCATTTTTTGCCCAAGTCCACAATGACTCTTCGTATCACCTGCCCTGCATTCTGAATTCTTTATGCCAATGCCCAGGGGAGCAGCACTAAGCTCTGGGCTAGATGCAGTGCACCTCATTGGCAGCTCTCAACTGCTCCAGAGCTGCCTTTGGATCATCTCCATCACAGCAGGACGCTGGACCACATCAAATCTAATTACAGCTTTCACTGCTGCTTTCTCAATCTGCAAAGAACTACTGTTAGATTCTCTTTGCCAGCACTGTGACTTAGGATTTCTGGCTCCTTCCCACTTGGCCATGCCCATGGATGTGCCACCTCTGCCCTCATGCTGTTGTGTGAGCACCCAAGTGAAGGGGACCCACATCAAAGCACCAGAGCTCAGCCCTCACCACGCACAAAATCTCACCTTCCACAAGTAGCGTCAACTCTCTGATCATAATTCCCACCTAAGCACCCTCCAGCCATCACCTTTCCACCGTAAATTGGGATAGTAATGTAGTGTAATCACATAATTCTGTCAGGAAAAGTAAACAAGAATGGCTGAGTGATTTCCAAACAACACACTAATGGCCAAAGGAGAAAATCTCCTGCTTCGCTTCTCCTCGAATCTTCCTTAAAGCAGCCTTTTGCTGATCATATTTACTGTGGGTTTCTCCCTCATTTTTAGGTTTATTTACCCAGAGCTAATGAATAACACTGAACATATTCTATAAACCACCATTAAGATGAAATTTGGAGAAAAGAAAATTACTTTGGTATGATAGCTGAGAGGATGTATGACTAGTAAGTGCCCAATGCAGATATTTGAAGGCTTCTTAGGAGAGGCCCCTTGAGATTTCGTGGTCAAATAAAGGGAGGCATTCTGTAGGAATTCTCTTTTCGGAGTTACATTCATTTTTGTAACACTTTGATGCAGATGCTGTTTAGGAAAAAAAAAAAAAGAGTCTACTATGGACTTTTTCACATTCAAGTCTTTGTGTCTCATTTTTACTGATTACCACAGCTGTTAGAAGCAGCAAGGTAAGCAGTAGCAGCAGATGATGCCATGTGCACTGATTTTAGTGTGGCTTTTCTCAATCTTTCAATAAGCCCTTGCAAGCAAATGCGCACACATGAATAATATTCAGGAAGAGTGGAGTACAGCAGCAGCAGCACAAAGCTTGCTGGAAAGCTGGGTGTGCAGAGAAGCTGTAGATGACTCATTGTCAGAGAGGAAAGATATGAAGGAGTCTTCTCCAAAGCACATCTCTGCCCAGTATTCAGTTGGATGTGTTCCGTTTTCTGCTGGTGACCCAGATGTTTCCATGCTGAGGATGCTTGTTAAAGAAGCTAGGAGAGACTACATGCACGTGGGAGGACAGGATTAGAGCTCAGAAAGGAGCTCCAAGGATTTTTATTTTTTTATAAAGAAAATGATGCTGTTCAATGGCATATGTGAGAGTCCCTCCACTATGCTTGCAGGCACCGTTGCAAGTATTAGGTTACATCAGCTCCTATACAGATTGTGAATAACAAGAGTAGGAACAGATCTGGAGCCCATTTCAGCAAACATCTGCTGACTTTCAGCAGCCCTTGAGAACCTGGTGGCCATAAAGGAACAGACAGGGAAAGCTAATCAGTTCGAGATTGTTTCCCAGGTTTGGCAGCTTTTGAGACTATCACTGCAAGCGTTCAAACACAGAATGTGGGAGATGATTGAGACACAGAGGTACAGCGTGCCAAGGGGCAACACACATTAACTTGAGGGTCAAATGTGAGTTGGAGCTGCAGCATGGGTTGCAGAGCACAGCATCGGGTTGAGCATTTGTCCTGAGAAGTCAATCATCCTGGCAGGTACGCAGGAGGGCACAGCATCCAGAGGACTCCTGAATACACACAAGGCAGAGATCAGCCTTATGTACACGTAACATTTCTCTAGAAGACCTGAAGGGATCCCCAGACAGCTCCCTCTGCTCTCTTCAGGAGAGCACAGTTCTGCACCCCTGTGCAGCATAATGAGGCACACACAGACTTCCCTGATCAAGCTTATTGCTTCCAGGTGCTGAGGTCTGAGCGCAGCTTCCCTGGCCACTCAGCCAGTTCTGCTTTTCAGATAATTTTCTCATGCTCTTTGCTTATTGTAGCTAGAGTCAAGCCTAATGGACAGAGCTATTGACAGTAACCCCTGTTTACATAGATGCCAGAAAGCCCAAATCCAAACATCTCCATAGTCCCATTTGCTATTTGCCATTTATGTCCAGCTATGATGACTACAGCACCAGCTGCTTGCATTTCAAGTTTTATTTCTGCCAGCATTGCTTCCCTTCCTTTTTCCTCCAGCCACACCATAAAAAGCTGTAGCTTCATTTTCTCCCTTTCATCCCTGCATTAGCTCTGTAAACAGATTTCTTGCTTCCTACTCAAGCAAGACTTTGGAAACCTTCACTGCCTGGGCCCAGCACTTTGCTTTCTCTGGTTGCAGTCGCTCTTTTGTATGTTCATTAGTGACACGCTGCTCTGTTCTGTGATCCTGCATTACTTTCTTCTTTCCGAGCAAGGTCCTAAACTGAACAGCAAAGGAGTTTGCTCAGAAGGCTTATGCAGGGTGAACAGCAGACTTGTGGGAAGCATCCTGCTGGAGAAGTGCTTGTACCTGGGGATGGGCTCAGGGGTTCAAAGATGGCTCCTCAGACAGCACTACATTGCAAGATGATTTCCTACTACTTCTTTTCCCCCACTGTCAGTGATGACCAACTCCATTTACTCCAAGAGACACCATCATAGCTTGCACACCATGAGCTATCTCAGCTCTAGTCCTGTGTGTTCAGCAGTTCCAGGCACTGGTTGCCACCCTTTTCTGCCCTTTTCAAAAGGCACTGAATGAATTACAGCCAACTGGTGGGAGATTCCCTATTATTGTTTCACTGTCCATCCAATACAAGGAGGCCATGCAGGCTGTGAACACAGCAGCACAGCCTTAACAGAACAACACTGCTCTAGCATTCTCAGCCCAATAGATGAACATAACCACAGCATAACAGCAGCAGCCAAAATACCTTTGACAGTTTGTTTTCTCAAGTCAGGTGAGAGATCCAGACCTTCATGCTCCCATGGTCAATACTGTCCAACAGCAATGTCCTTCATGTTCAGATGGGTATAAGAGCACTCTTTTTGATACTCCTAGCAGCAATCCTATAGAAAGGTTTCATACCCTCTACCAGCTGCTGGCCAGCCACCTACTCACCTTTGCTACATCAGTGAGGTCCAAAGGCCAGTAACACTTCTGCAAGGACTGAGCTGCTCCTCCTCTTTATGCTGCCAACCCAAAATCTGACCTCACTGTGGCCCAGCCTACCAGTTATCCCCACCTCCAGGATCCCCATCCAGCACCCTGAGGCAATCTGTGCTTCCATAGCCACCCACCATTCTTACAATGGTAGCAGCCACACAGCTCATGATTCAAGCCCCCTCCCAATCCCTGCATTGGAAGATGTCCACTTTCTTTCTTCTTACCTTGTTTAGTAGCAGCATCCCCCCAGTCCATCAGGAAAGCACCCATACAATCACAGAGCACCTTGCAAGGGATCTACAAGCCTACCTTTACAGTTCTACTGGCTGCACTGCCATCCTCTGCTACCCAAGCCCTTCAGCATGCATGCAGCAGTACAGGTCTCTGCACTAAGCACACAGAGAGCAAGGAGCTTCAGCTTCCCTCCCATCCCTCCAAGCAGCATCTAAAGAGTTTCATCCCCATTTCTTCCCCTTGGAAATTGCCCAACCCCAAGAGGGACCACACTGACATTCTCCAGCCCCAGCTCCAACCCCAAAGCCAAGGTGAAGAGACATACCTTGACCAAGAGCCACCTAGCAGCATCCCAGACCATAACAACAAGCACCTTCCCAAGATATCAAGCCCCATCATACCACCAGTCAGCCTTTATAGAGCTCAGACAGCTGCTCATTGGCAGAGCCTGGGCACTCTCAGCCCCCTGCTTTCACTCCTCGCTTTCTCATCTCTCTCATAGGCACACATGGGAGATGTGACTGCTGTCACCTGCCCCAAGCTCCCAAAGAGTAGGAAAGCAGTAATGAAACTCCTACCTAACTTGCAAAACAAGTGGGAGTTTGTGGTGCTCTCCTTCCCTTTGAATATGCTCTGTTGGAATTTTAAACAGATTATGTAAGTGGCTCTCATTTAATCCATCTGAACTATCCTCTTTTAATCGCATACGAGATCAAAGCTGCTGATTGTGAAATGAGCAGGGAGCAGCCAGGCTCTCCCCAAGCTGTCCTGCACTGGGTGAGAAGGGGACAGGCTGTGGGGGAACATGTGCACAACGCTCTCCTGCTTTGTGTCAAATACTCAAGGGGAGTATGAGAGAGATGAGCACCCCTCTCGCTTGCTATGAAGTCGTGGCAGCCCTTCAAATAAGCAGAGGGATATGGCTGGACATGGGGGGCACAGCAGCTGACTGGAAAGCTGCTCCTCAAAGAGAGAGCAGTTCTCCCTCTAAGATTTATATGGTTTACCTTTTTCATTTCTCCTCCTGAAGTCTGACATTTAAAAATGTGTAATTGTGTTTATCCCTGGCAAGCTGTGAATGGCTCCCCGGGCTGCCTGTGCCTCCTGCTCCGCTGTATAAATTACACTGACAACCCCTTATTACAAAGGGAAAAATAAGTTAATGGAAAAGCAAAGCAGAAATAGATGCATAAAAAATCCCAAAGTGCCTAAGTCAGCAGAATTGCCCCCACGTGACCAGTCATTGCCGGTATTTAATTAAACAGGGATCGATCGTGTGGGTGAGTGTGAGTTTGTGTGTGCACACGTGGGGAGGAATCGGTACATTTACCCTGTATTTATTTAATTTTTTTCTAATGGTGAAGTGTTATTGATATTACACTGGCAGCGACTCCGCAGCAAGGTTGGAAATGCTGGAGCAGCCAGCGCTGGGCTGGGGATGTGGCTTTGGGGATGGAGCCTCAGGGAGATGAGCCACAAGGCTCAGCCATCACCAGGTCATCCCTGCAGGATGCTGAGCTGCATATGGGGAGAAACATCGAGCCCAGGGTGCCACGAACAAATAGGAACCACAGCAGCAAGTCAGTGTGCAAGCACAACCCGTCACTGGTAATGGTGGGTGACATAGGCAGGGCTGGATTGTGGAGGGATCCCAAACACTGCAGGGTGGATATAGGAGCAGAGGGGTTTGGGAAAAGGGGAGTGCTGCCCACCTCTTCTATAGTGCAGGTGAGAAGGAAACAGTGGGATCTCAGATCTTCTGGAAATGAGAATGGGCATTACCTGTTCCTTGTGGATATTTGGGGGCTCTTTTGAAGATCAGGACCCCATCACGGGGCTCTGCTTCCCTATTTCCAGCTCAGCCACTCAAAACATAATCAGCCTCTTGGATTAAATGCAGTGCCTGAGCAGGCTATGGGGGAAAAGCAGGAAGATTCTGTAGAAGAACTGCATTTCAAGCAAAATAACCAGTCAGAAGTGGAAATGCTTGGTTGGCAATGCTCATCTCTGCCAACAGGAGCAGGAAAGGTGTTTCTCTCTGGGATGATGCCAGCACTGAGTGCCCCCCCTCCCTCCTCTGTCCCCACGGGTGAAGCCACGCAAATCTGAGCACAGGCTCCTGGCTGGATCGATCTCAACCCAGCTATCCTGGGAACAGAGTGAGGAAGTTACCAGCTGCTGGAAACTGCACACAGCTCCTTTCATTTCTTTGCCTAATTGGAGGGAGCCAAGCTGCACAGGGCTGGGGAGCCAGCCACCAGCTCTGAATCACTGCTGCAGGAGACTGCCTAGGGCATAAGTTGCACCAGTATGGTCTTAATGGGGCTGGGGACTGAAGAACCCCCTTTTCCTATACTTTTAGAGCACATGGCATAAATATATCTCTGCTCTTTCTGTTCCCCATCCCTTCTCTGGCCATGACACAAGCAGAGCGCGGTGTTTTTGTTCCTCCCCCTCTGCAGCAGCAAGAAGGTTTCACTCCCATAGATGTTAACCGAGAATTCAATGCAAAGAAAATAAAACCCCAAACAAAACAAGGGGAATAATTTCTATTTTTGTTTGGTTTTATGTTCAGTCTTACAGCCCTGACATCTTCCAGATAATGACTGAAAATCCCTTCTCCCTGCAGTCTGGGCACCAATCAATACTCCACAAGCAATTTCCAGTGCTCGGCTGGCTCGTTAAAGACCTAACATTCCCTTCCCTGGAGAAGTGGGTGGCACAGTGACTCACAGAAGGCTCAGCAGGATGCCATTTCTACCTGATGCAATGCTGAAACACGGCTTGAAATCCAAAATCAGCCAGAAAAGCTTTTTTTCTGAACATCAGTGCTAGACACTGGAGCCTTCCTGGGCTGGTCTCAGAGGTCCGGGCAATGCCATCCTTCCTTACCCATCGCCAGAAGAAAGAATGGGGTCACACGCAATGTGGAGCCCATCCTCATCTCCAGGCTTTGTAAATCTGCTCCTGACAAATCACTGCAACGTGTCCATCCTAAGTGGCTGCTGCTGCGCCTTTCAGCAGGACTTCCCTTACTTCACATGGCCTCTGGTCACACTGAGGCACATTACAGATGTCTGAGACTTTGCAGGGCTCTGGCAGCATCCATCCATCAGCCTGACAGCCCCAGCCCTCAGCCCAAGGCAGAAGCAGCAATGTTGGTGAGGTCCCTTTGCAGGCGGAGGCACCAAGTCTCAGCTCCAGGACTCAGTGGGTTCATGGGGTTCTTCAGGGGCTCTTCCAGGACCTGAAACCTGGTCCTGGCTGACTGCACAAGGAGCATGCGCAACACCCACCTTCCTGCTGTAACCAGGTTAACCTCTCTGGCAGCATGGAAGCCCCCAGGGGAGCTCCTCAAGCTGACAAAAAGCCTTTCATTTCAAGTTGCTTTGCTTAATTACTCCAGGAGAAGTTTAAAGATGTGACATGCCATGAGCCTTTGAAGTTCAGAGAGACTTGAGCAGGTGCCATAATCCCCTTATTTTAATCCTGATGGCCAAGATACACTGACTGCCCTCTCTCCCAGTCTAGCAGGACTCAGGTAGCTAAAAGCTGCAGTCTTTGCTTTCCTTGGATGGGAATTCTGGATTCACAGTGGTCTGACTTCAGCAGGGCTGGACCAAATAGCAAAGCAGTTGTTTGCAGCCTTATGCTCCGAGAAAACAAGGATGGAGGCTTTGGGCTCAGGAATGGGGCTTGGGAAGGCAGTTGGCTTCAGTACCTCCTGCTACACCGCTGCTCATCTGATAAGGAAAGTGTCACTTATAAAAAGGTTTTGGCACATTCCCCCAGAAATACCTGGCCCTCTTCTCAGTTCCTTATTGGAAATAGCTGCCAAAAGTCAACTCTGAATATTAGCAAACCATTTCAATCAGATTATGTAACTGCATGATGTGGAATAAGCTCAGAAATAAAGTCAATTGCAGAATAACAAATGATGTATTTACTGCAGTAGAGGTGCTGGAGCTTCCAAAGCTTCCAAAATGTCTTTTATTTATTTAATTTTTTTTTCTTCCTCAAAATTGAATTTCCTTGAAATCAATGTATTCCCATGGAAATTCTTTATTACAACAAAATGCCATCCAAATGCCATTTTCTGGTGGAAATGCTCTGTTGGTTCACTACTGACACAGTTCAACTACAGTGCTCATCCTTGTGGTAGCGATGTGCCAGACAAAGCACACCCAGGGCATGTTCCTCTCCTCCTCCAGACATTCCCCCACACTCAATGGGTTCCAGGATGAGTCTGGAGAACTCACCTGCATGTCTTGTCACATCTTACCTGCAGAGTCCCTCTCTGGCAAAGCCTTGTGTCTTCCTATGCCCACTTAGTACTACCTGTGACATGTGATGAGATCTTCCCCAAGGAGCAGCTCTGCCCCTGTTGGACACCATGAGAAATAGGAAATCTCAGCCCATCCCTGCTTGGGAAGAAGCACTCAGACCTGTTGAGTTCCCTCTCCAGGCATGGGAGTCGTTCATTTGCTTCCCATCCTGCACTCCTCTGGCAACAGATTTGCATCTTTGCCTTTGCATTTCAGCCGTGTGACTTCTCCCACACTAGAGATCCCATATGTTTGTCACTAGACTGGTTTATAGCCAGACTGGTTTTGTCCCCAGATGCCCTGGCCCCCTTGCAATCACAGCCCTTGCAGACACCAGGCAGCCCATGCTAAGCAGCTTCTGTATACCTTAATTCAGTAAACTTGGAACCAGACCTTCTTGGAAAGGGGTCATAGCAGCTCCTGACCCACCAGATGCCTGCTGCCTGAAGCTCTGCTCTAACCCCTTCTGCAAAGCATCTCCCCTACAAGATCCCCTTGGCTATCCTCTCCCATCAGGATGAAAGGTGCTGGCCTTAATTTGTACCAGGGGAAGTTTATGTTGAATATTGCATTTCACAGGCAACCTACAGACCTATGGCAAATTAAAAGAAGCTGTTTAGCTATGCAGAGAGACCTGGCTCCATTTTTCATGGTCAAGTTGGGCCATAGAAATTCAGCTTTACCCTCCCCAACAATGGACAGCAAAGACTTTGTTCTATTTGCTCCACTCTTCTTCCCAACATGAAACGTTTGCAGCCGTGGCTCTGCCCCACACACACATGCTGCCCCACCACCTCTAGAACTGGGAATTCAGCTCTGAGGGTGGCATTGACTTCATGGTTCTTTTGTATATCCATGCACAGAAAAAGAATGGCCTGGAGTCATGACATGAGGGACTGCAATGAAAAAGATTGCAGCAGAGAGACTGCAGCGTGGAATGACTGATTTTTATTTAACACATTAACCAATATACTTTTTCAAATATAGGCTCAAGCCTACTTAAGGCAAAGTTCAAGTTAATATTGATATTTGAAGGAAGAAGCACTTTCATATTAATCACCTAACTATTAAACCTCTGTTATGAGACAGAGCTTATGGGCTACGTCTCCAGACACATTTTCAAATGTTTTGGCCTATCTTTGATCCTTCTTAATGATGGAGAGCAATTATATAATGGGTTCAGAACCACACCATTCACACAGGAGGGGTGGGGTTTTATTCTCCGCAGTGTTGTCAGATAATATCTCAATAACATTTCTGGGAAGCAAAACTGGTCATCCTCAACTCACCCGGTGTTTTCGCTGATGCATTCCCAGATTTGCAGCCTGATGGCAGCAGGCCAAGGGCTGAACGTGAAAGAACAGAGTGAGAGATGTGCAGGAGGCTCCAGGGATGCAAAATCCTGCGGGTCTCTGCTCTGGCTGGAGATGCATTGCTGTCCATTACAGGGGGGAGAGGAGCAGGTGCATGCAGCTGCATGTGGATGTGCACACGTGTGTGTGCATGCACATGTGTTTGTGCACGTTTATGTGCATGAACTTGTGTAATGTGTGTGCATGTGTACCTGTGCATGTTTGTGGTCATGCATATCTGCAGCTGTGCATGTGTATGTGTTTGTATGCAAGTGTATGTGTATGAGCATGCATTTGGGCATGTGTACATGTGTATGTGTGCAAAGGTGTAGCCATGTCTATAGGTATGCATGGCTGCATGGCTGCATTTCTATATGTGTGCATGCACACATATACACATGAGTGTGTGTACATGTTTATGCATCCATGTGTATCCATGGCTGTGCACATGTGCATGTATGTGTGTATGTGCTCACATAGGTATATATCTGCATGCATGACACATGCACAAATCTACATGTGTGCATGTGCATGTGTGTGTGTGCATGTGTACACATATCTGTGTGTGTTTACTCATGCACATGTATGCATGTGTGCAAACACTCACATGCACACACACACAACTGTGCATGCATTTATTCAGCTGTGCATGGACCAATGGCCATGTGTGCTCCCACCCAGCCCTGTGCATTCCCTGCTGGCTGTCTGCAGTGCATCTGCACACGTCTGTGGAGGGCAGGGCTCCCTTTGGCCACTGGTGCTAAGCACATGTGCTTCTGTTAACAAGTAGAGCAGATAGAGCGTCAGCATGGAAAAGCTGCCAATGCCTCAGGCACAGCACAGGGCAGCAGTGAGGGATGGGCTCACACTTGGCTTTTTCACACTTCAGCATTTCTGTGTTTTGTAGCTTAACACTGACCTGTGTCTGTGACCAGGGCTGTGGGTGCTGGTGCCCACAGGGACGTGCAGAAGCATCATGAACACATCCAGAGCACAGAAGTGTCCGTGCAGGAGGCAATGTGTCTGTGAAAGCAAAGCTGTGTCCCCACCTGCCCTCCCAGCCCTGCCACCCGCCGGCAGGGTTCGTGCATTTCTGCCTTTGCAACCACAGTGGTAAACTTAACCCACCTCACTGAGCCCTGGGGCTGGGCATGGTGCACTCCTATGGTGTTGTGCCCACAAGGCACAGCCCAATAGTGTGCAAGGATGGAGCTTCCTGAAGGTTCTATGAGCCTCAGTGGGGTCCTAAAGCATTGTCTGAGATGGGTACAGGGGTCAGGTGAAGCAGAGCAGAAAAGCCCAGGCAGCAGCAAAGCATCTCCCCGGGGTCAGCGTGAATAAATAGAGACCTCTATGCAGCACCACTGGGCTCCATCTCCTCCATGCTGAGAGCACAGCTCTGCCAGTAATCACAGAAATGCCATGAGATAAGCTGACAGGAGCCCAGGATGCCGCCCAACCCACCGTGTTCCCCATCCCAGGCCTCCAGGTCACACCTCCTGCCCAGCAGTGCAGGGGATGCTGACAGTACACAGCGCTGCCTGGGAAGCAGGGGAGGTTCTGCAGAGCCGATCGCTCAAAGCCCTTCTGTGCATTTTCTGCTGAATCCTTCCAAATTTTTCCTCTTTGAAAACTGGAGGGTTTCATTCTGCTCTGTTCTGGCATCTTATTAGCCTCAGGTTCCCTTGTCCTGCTGGGTGGCTCATTAGGGAGCAGATAATGAGCTTTCTCTGCCACCGCTGATAGCATTTGATGCAAAATCCTTAGCAGATACATTTGTTTCCTGAGTATTTCTTGAGGATTTAATTCTAATAGGTGTTAGCACAACGAAACAGGGGAAATGCTGTACAGAAATCAGATACACAAAAAGCCTCTTTGTTCACTAAGATTTTCCAGCACAGTGTCAGAGCTGCCCCACTAAAGGAGTCTGCAGGGGCACAAATGGTCCACGGGTGGCTGGATCCTGCTGGGAAACACAACTCATGCCTAATGGGAAGCAGTCTCCCACCCTGAAGCTGTGATGCTGCAGCCAGACCTGTTAAAGGTACACACATCCAAAAGCTCAACTCCCTCACCTGAATGAGCACCTGGTTTGCAGAAATCTGAATGAAGGGATTTGCTGATAGTGAGGGGGAAATGACAGCTATTAGGGACCCTTTTACCTGACATGTGGCTTTTGTTTAGATAACCATGAGTTCTTTGCAATGATGGGTGCTTCCAAGCATTGCTGTTTGGGTAGTGACATCCACAGCACCTCTCAGCATGACAAATCCCAGATATATAAGGAAGTATGAGGTCCCCTATGCATTACATGTGCACACCTCAAAGGTCAATTAGTTTCAAGCCAGCTCTGATGTACCCGGGCAGTGCGATAGCACAGCTGGGGGGCATAGACTGGGAGTTCTGTGCTCAGATTCTAGGTGCAGCATGGGGAGATGTGTAGAATAAATGCCATGTGGTGTTTGTCAGAGGTATCCACTTGCTTCTCCTGCCATGACAGCAAACAGCAAGACAGCACTGGGTTTCTACAGCCATGGCTGTTGGCTTTCAGAGGGTGATTTTGTTATCCAAGAAGAAGGGGATAGAGCAGTACTGCTCAGGTCCCACCCAGGGAGGGGAAGTTCAAGCTTCTGAATCACCATTTGGGAACTGAGGTGGGGCAGAAGAAAGGAAAACCACTTCATTTGACAAGCACAGAGGTCCATGCTCACCTCCAGGGAGGTTTATTTCTCTCCCATCTGAGCACACACAGCACCAAGCCCTCCTTCAGTTAAAACAAAGATGCACCTGTACATGGAGAAGCTTGCTACCATCCTACAACCATCACAGAGAGGTGACCAACACCAACAGGGGGTTATTCAGCACTGCCCTGCTTGGGGTGGAGTAGGGTCTGGTCACAGGAGCAAGGCCGCAGAGGTTGCTCCTTTGTAGACCCTCCGCAGTGGCACCAGTGAATCAGAGCCCTGACACTGCTCTGCTTTGTGCCAGCAAAACTCTGCGTCCCTCCCGAAAGGTGAGAGAGCACTTAAGCCATGTTAAAGCCGCATAAAACCTTAAACCCTTAGTGTCACATAAGGACTTAAACGCTTTAATACTGTAGCACATCACAGGACAGAGTTAAAGCAACATAAGCCTCCTTTAGCCTCTGTGGTCCCCAGAGGGCAGCTGCAGGACTTCCCAGGGGCTTCTCCTCTGCTGGCCCCACAACACCAGGAGGTGGCCCATGCTTCAGGAGCTGCTGCTCTGCAGGGTGCTATGGGAGCAGGAGGGCTCAGGATGAATGAATGCAGGAGGTCTTGGGTGCTCCAGGCTGGGATGCTCCATGAAGGCAAAGGCCTCTGGAGCTTGGCAAGCTGAGGTGGTTTTCTCTCTTTCTTCTGTTGTGTGAAGAAGGAAGTCTTTCTGGTGCATGAGATGTGTCTGCAAGAGGAAAAGGACCCTGCAAGATCAAGGAAGAGCTTTGTCCATCACTTCATCCGTGCACCAAGTAACAACGTGACAACGCACAAGGTCAGGAAGAGCCGCCTGACAACAAGCACACCCTATGCAAACACGTACACCCTGATCCACGGGGCTTATCACAGGCTATAAAGACACATTTTGTGGAAAACCCTGTTAAGATAGTGGCTGCACATCACCGCTTTAAGCCCCTACAGCAACTTAAACTGGCTATAATGTTAAGCCTTTAGAGTATTTTAAACTGCTTAGATTGCTCAAAAGACCAGCTTAATCTTAAACTGCAGCGCAGCTGCTTAAACAGTTTAAGCTGATCTAAAAGCTTGCAGGAACACAGGGTGCCTGAACTCTGCCCAGCCCTTCTTGTTGACCGAGACACCGTGCCGGCCTTCGTGCACACAGGCTGACCTAGAGGCTGCTTTCCTTAATAGACTTTGCAGGGTTTGGAGGAGAAGAAAGACCCTGTGCTATCTCTGCCCAGCACCTTGGTGTGCTCAGCCTTCCCCCGAGCACCTCCAGGGGGAGGGAGGGCTCCAGGCACTACGTCCTCGATGGTGCTGCACAGCATCGTGGGGATCATCGCCTCTGGGGAGCAGCCAGTTCTGTTGGTCTTTGCAATAAGAGTTTTTCAAGGAATGATTCTCCTTAGATGCTTCCTTGCTCAGCCCAGCAGCAGTGAATGTTGGTCATCACCTTTCTGTAAAAGAAAAATTGCTGGAATATCCATCTTGGCCTGAATGGGGCACTCGTGGGAGTCAGTTTTACCCCACTGGCAAAAACTGGGAATTAAATGCTTTTTATCAAACTTTAGAGAAAATAATTGATCTCACAGAGACAGTTAACATCAGTGTGCCTCAGGCTGGGTCCTCTTGGCATGGACAGGAGTCAGAGCACCGGGGAAGTTCAACCTCCATAAGGACTGCAGAGGATGTTCTGTCCCTGAGCAGGATCCACATCCTCAGCAGCTCTTGCTTCACCACCAGCTCAGACCAGCCCCGTGCATCTCACTCCAACTGCACCATTTTTTTTCCCATTCAGATTCCAAATGTTTTTTTTCTTTCCGTTAAACTTCTGCTTCCCCAAATTACCTCCTTTCCATAGCAAAAAAAAAATTAACATTTTCTTCAGGAGCAACTGAGTGTGAAAACATTTCTTGTACCAATCTGGCCTGGCTTCCCTTCTTTGAGCTCTCCTTCTTACCACCTATGAATGCTTGTGCAATGCCTAGATTTGCTTGGGATAAATGGGTAATATTCTGCTTTGTGACTGCAGCCTGGCTGGGAAACCTGCCCAGGTGTAAGAACAGGTAAATGTAGTGCCCAAAGCACAAATGATGTTGGGCACAGCAGAAGCTTTGCTTAGCAGATGTACTCAATACTGATGATAATCCTCACCTTATATATCAAATCTTCAGCTTTTATTTGTTGTGATACTCGGGGGGAAAGGGAAAAAAAAAAAAGCAAGGCCCTGATGTACCCCATGGAAGACTGTGGAAATCCTGCATTGTAATTTTATCCTCTAGAACATTTAACATTCATATTCATCTGCTCAAGCTGCAAAGGAATCTGCACCTCCATCTCCAGATGTGTCTCATACGACGTGCAAGCACATAACTCATTTCCATTTTGACACGTTCAGCTCTCTAGGAGTTTAAGGTAAACACGCCTGTTACTTTGTTTTCCTAATGTCTATTATTTCATTTTCCTAATGCCTGCTACACCAGGACCACGGAGTTTTGCTCTTCCTGCTGATGCTAACTAATAGGCCTTAATTGTCTTGCAGGGCTTTTGTGCAGTGTTATCTGTTTCCTAATAACTGGCTGGAATACGCCTTGCAGCACCATGGCTCGGTGCTCGCACATCATCTGTTGACACACACACAGAGATGGAGGGGTCACCACCACTAAGAACAATTCTCCAACCTGACAAAGGTTATGAAACGCTGCAGGGCTCTGGGAACACATCCAGACATCCATGTACTCTTTCAAGGCACTAGAAGACCAAGCTTCTCCCTGCCAGCATCCAAAGCTATTTCACAGGGTTTTGCTGAGATACAAAGGCCTAAAAATAGGGCTCATGATCAGCAGAGGGGCCTGGAGGTAGTGGAGAAAAAGGCCAGAAGTGTCTCTTACCCTGATGACAACCTCAACATGGATTAGATCTCAGCATGGCACCCCCCTGGCAGAGCTCAGCACTCCCATCAAACACCTCTGCCTGCACAGAGAGGCCACCCAGCACCATGCCCTGACACCCAGCACTGTACCCCAACACCCAACACGGCCCATTGCTGTGCATGGCCCCAGGGAGCTCCTCCTGGTGCTGGGAGCAGCTGGGCTGCAATGAACTTGTTAGTTTGCACTCTCGCTAAGGAATCGTTATCATTTATTGATAGGATGCCTTTGCAAGCCCCAAGGCACTCTTGCAGGCTCACAGGCTGTGCACATATGAATTCAGCTCAGCCAGTGCAGAGAAGCAGTTGCTGCATGCAGAGAGTTACAAAACTGTTCTGGCCGGGATGTACATGAAGCTTTGGCAAAGGTGGCATCGACTGTCCCTCTGCATTTCACACAGTGGTTAAACAAAAAGCAGGATGGCTCAGATGGAGAGGGTACAGCTCCTCACTGCATGTATACAAGCCTTTGTTAAATGCAGTATTTTAGCTGAGTGCCGTGGATCTGCAATGCTGTTTTTTGGATGCTGTCCAGTGCCCTGGCAGGATTTTGACCTGGAAGACACTTGGCGCTGCTCAGACTTTGTTCCAGTACCACGTCCCTAATTGAAGCGTGGGCTGGACTTCACTTGGTAGTGCTGGCAGGAGGAGAGGGCTGCATCACGCAGCCTTTGCAGCATTTGCTGCTCAGACAGGAGCTTGCTGGGGGGATGCTGCAGTGACCAGAGGACTGGAGGGAGCTGGCTGCCTCAGCAGGACATCAGAGCCTGCACAGAGGGCCCATGTTTAGAGTAGCCAGTTCCTGACATCTCTGGCTGTGTGCCATGTTTGAGTGAGAGCCAAGGCTGAAATGATCCTTTTGGAGTCTGTTGCAAAAAGATGAAGTAATGTGTGTGGGGGTTTTTATTCAGGCATTTCAGATGCCACAGAGGACTTGGTGAAAATCAAGAAAATCACCTAAACTTGGTTCTGACCTAACATGACTCTATGAGCTGCATGGCTCCTCCATAACACCCTGTCCTAGCATTCCTGCAGCCTCACTGCTCCCAGCCCCAGCTCTTGGACATCCCCTGCTCCACCCACACTTCCCCCCCCATCAGCTCCCCAGGCAGCAACACTGGTCCTACCCCAAGCATCCTCATGGAACACCTCCACCAGTTATACCAGTCTCCTACCCTCAGTTTTTTGTGAGCTGCCATGGGCAAAATGAGAGAAACTCATAAGCAAAGTTCCTCAGGTCTCTGCCTCAAGAGCAGGACTGTGGGATGGGGTGAACTCGGAGCATACTTTTTGGTTTTGGAACAGCACTGACTCTATGAATGCTGTTTGGTGAAGAAATACAACACCTCTCCTCCTCATCTCGCCTTGAGTACACTAAAAGATATTCCTGTAGTCACTGATCAGAAATGGAGTGACTCAGTGAGATGCAACGTTTCCAATAAATGGGCAATGAAGCAGCTTGAGGTCAAAGCAAAGCTGCTGCTGTTTGCTAATGGAATACTCCAAAGTGCAAATTCATTCTCAAGATCGAAACTTTAAGGTCTCTTCTGCCCACTGAAGGCTCCAGGTTGGAGGTGCCAAAGCTCTTGAAGCTTCAGAGATGATGAGGATGTTTGGACAGACTGGAATAGAATCACAGAATAGGTGAGGTTGAAGGGACCTCGGGAGGTCATCTGGTCCTCATGGCACTGGGACAGGCCAGACAGAAGTGGAGATGACACCTCAGATCTCACTGCATCCTGGTGTGTGATGGAGGAGATGGACATGATCTGGAGCTAACTCAGTACTGAAGGCTACAACAAAACACTCCCATGAGGAATGACATCGTGTTGGTTCACAGAAACTCTGATTTACCTGGCACTTTAGGAAGTGAAAGGGAAGAGAAAGCAGAGTGCTTATATTTGTTGCAGCCAGCACGCACATCCCATACCCTGAGACACATGCACCTGCCCTGCCATCAGCACACCCGGGCCCGCGCATCTCAGCAGCACAGAGACAATGTCTTCCCCTAACTGGGTTAGAGGAGATTGGATTAGCAATTTGTGAGTTAGTAAAAGTCTAAGAATGGAAGATAAAACAAAGTGTGACAGGCTAAGCAGCCCTTGTCACCGGGGATTGATCACGGTGCTAATAGCCAGAGACAGCCGCACATTAATAACACAATAACCCAGCTTTGGATATTGGCACTATCACAACCCTTTAACCTGGTAATAACTCATTGGGAAAATGCTACTGGTGTCCCAGCCAATGTTTCTGCTGCTTGCATCCCCCTCTGCCTGCTGGCATGGTGAAGATGGCAGCAGGACCACCATGGGGCCACCAGCACCTCCATGCCTGGAGACAGATGGCCCACCCCACAGTGGCCCATGGCTGGCTGGGGACATGGCACCAGGGTGTCCTACGGGGCAGGAGGAACAGTTTGGTGGGTGGAAAGAGGAGCTGGGTGGGTGGGACAAGTGATGGGCAGGGTTAAATCCTTTGTGTAGACACACACTATGGGATGGGGAGAGCTGGGCTGTGGGCTGCTGGTGGAGGCTGGGAGATGGGGACTGAGATCCAGCTCTGAACGGTGACAGAGACACCAGAATTTGACAGCAAGTAACTTGGGGAATGTTTCTGAATTTCTTTTCAAAATATTCTCCATTTTAGTGACACGAACCATTCCCAACCTGCCTGGGAAGCCTTCTGTTGCTACTTCTGGCTGGATGGAGGGGGGAGGGGTTAAAAGAGACGCCGGGGGAGTTGCAAAAATAAAACAGGGTTTTTAAGAAAATAGGAAATGAAATCAGAGCTCAGGAATTTTGAAACACTTCGATCAAAATGTGGGAAAAAGGCAACAAACCCTAAGTCCTGTCGTGAGGCCGTCAGCATTGCCTTGTTTACAGAGAGTTTTCTGACTGCTGTTTGGTGTCATGGAGCACAGAGGGGAGGAGGGATGAAGAAATATCACTGCTGCTCCTCCATGCCCAGCACGAGACATTTCCCTACCTTGGCTGGAGCCGGGCTCCGTGCTGGCACTTACCCAGCACTTGCATCTCTAGGCTGAGCTGCTCAGTGCAATGCTGAGAGCAACCGATTTAAGGGATTCAGAGGTCAGCAAATCCTGCCTGCCAGCTGCAGGAGATGCGGCACGGAGCAACAGCCGCAGAGCAGCCCTTCCTTTCCAGCTGGGACTGGGCAAACATCACCACATGTGCCTAAAACCCAGAGCTTCCTGCAGCCAGGTGGGATGCACTCGGGTCTGATTCTTCCAACATCTCTGCAGGATGTTTAAGGTCCTGTTGCTGCACCAAGTTGGCCAGGTCCAGGTCTGCTTATGGCTGATCACACCCATGAGCTGTGCACAGCACCCAGTACATAATCCCTCCAAGCAGAACCAGTTTTTGGTCCTGAGAGCTGCACGAGGCCATGAAGCCCAGGTGAAGCAGCAGGGCCATGAAGGTCCTGTGTCACAGTATAAGATGCTACAACCTCTATATTTCTAGGGATCCTGCAGCCTGTCACTGCTGCCAGGAGCAAGATGGAGTAACACATCCATTCTGCCAAGCAGTGGGGCAGAGAAACCCCTCATTATTACAAAATGGACTGGTTCATCAGTACAGCATTCTCTGTGCCTGTTGCCCATCAATGGCTGAGGCTTCAGTTCAAGCTCTTCTTTGGAGCCATGACCACATAGATACACAGAATCATTTAGGCTGGAAAAGTCTACTATGATCACCAAGTCCACATCAACCCACCAACACCATGCCCACTAAATCATGTCACTCAGAGTCATTCCCTGCCAGCAGTGTGGCCTGAGAGCATGGAAAACAGAACTAGGGGTTACCTATGGGTCCAGTACCACGGCTTTGTCCTAAAGGACTCCAATCTCCTCCCACCCCAGGCTAGGAGAAAGGTAATTGCCCTTCCTTCCCAATGGGCTGTGCCCCCATGGTGCTTCTTCCCCTTCTTTCCAGCTCTGCAAGACAGAAGCCAGATCTAAATAAATAAATATAAAACACATAGAAAAGCAATTTAGCTTTGAAGGATCCCTGACTAATTAATTTTGGAGGCCAGGATCAGCCAGCCTTGCCTGCAATTACTCTGACCAAAAATAAAGACCTCCTTGAGACTTGCTGCCAAACGAGGGGCATTTCCACCCACAGCCCAGATTAAGGGAGAGAGGGGGGAAGATACTACCCTACCATCCCCTTGTTTTTTTACCCAAAGGTGCCCCCAGCGAGAGGAGTTTTGCTGCAGTGCAGCTCTGATGCATGCGAGGGACATGCATCGACAGTGAAAAAGGGAGGGCTCAGCTTGTTTGGCTTAATTAGAATAATGAAGCTGTGAGCCTAATAGGAGGAGGTTGGGAGTGCTGAGGCTGTAATTGGCAGAGATTGGGAAGCGTGAGGCTGTCGGCTGGCAGCCATATGGAAGCAGCAAAGTGAGGGTAGTGAGTGACAGCCCGAACCTGTGGCGCACTCATTAATTCCAACAGCAGAACCGTGATTGATGTGTCAGCTCCCTGCTGCTCCACGATTCGGGCGGCTGGTTCCACCTTACGTCTGCTGCTACTGCTGCAATCCCAGCTGCAGAAGGGGAGAAGAGGAGGAAAGAGCACGGAGGAGGGTGAGAGCTGTAGGAGAAGCAGGGAAGGATGCAGGGGAAGGTGGATGGATGTAAGGATGGATGGCAGGAAAAGGAAAAGGAAAAGGAAAAGGAAAAGGGAAAGGAAAAGGAAAAGGAAAAGGGAAAGGAAAAGGAAAAGGAAAAGGAAAAGGAAAAGGAAAAGGAAAAGGAAAAGGAAAAGGAAAAGGAAAAGGAAAAGGAAAAGGGTAGAAGGAGGGATGGATAGAAAGAAGAAAGAATGGAAAGATGGAAAGATGGAAGGAAGAAAAGGAGGAATGGATAGAAGGATGGACAGATGGAAGGAAGGATGGATGGATGTTCTAGCCTAGATGTTAGTACCTGCAAATACCTAAATTTGAAACAGGAGAGGCTCACCATCTTTCCCACCCTACAGTGGACAAGAGCAGCCCTTACAAAATGCCTACGGAGAAGCTATGCACTGCTCAGACTCCATTTCTGTTATTACTACAAAGCTTCCACCATGCTTCTGGCATTGCTATGGCATCATCAGACCTCAGTGTGAAAATGTGTATAAGGAGCAGTGTCCATTTGAGCATCCCACGTGGCACACTCCTTAAGAAGGCTCATCTGCCTGAGCATGCAGGGTAGGGAGGAGAGCCTGCCTCTCTCTGGGAGGAAGCAGAGCCTCTCAGAGGAAATGTTTGCAGGATACAGACCATGGCAGTGCACAGCAAAACTGGGGAGCATGGATAGAAATGCTTGGAGCACACCAGAATCAGGTTCCTGGTCTACAAACACTGGGCACTGGGAAGGGACTGGGCAGTGTCAGCTGAAGCAATTACCAGCTGTGAGCAGAAGATAGCTGTATATAAACCCTATTTAATTTCTATTCTGTCTGGCCCTGTTATTTTGAATCTTTTCCACTGACAAAAAGAAAGAAAAAAAGTAATTATTGTAGTTCTCCAAAAGCCAGCTTCAGTAGTTTAATTGTCCTTTTACCTCTCTTTAGGGAAGGAAAAATGCCTGGGCAGATCCACCTCAGTGCTGTGGTTGTCTTGGCACAGCCCCCAGGCAGCTTTCCCTCCTGGAGGCAGTCATGGCCATGGGATGTTGAGAGACATGAGGCAAGGAGAGCACCAGCTGTGACACCACGATCTGAGGTTTCATCCATCGCTGTCTGCCGGTGTGAATCAAGACTTCTCATCCCTCCTCCTGAGGAGAGCAGCTACCCATGAAGCAGGTAGGAGAACAGGGGATGAACTGCCAGAATGACAACTCATTTGGGTAAGGCTATCAAGCTTCATTTGCTTCGCCTTGTTGCCTTTGTGAAGGAGCACGCAAACTGAAGGATTACCTTGAGGAAAACAAGACTTCAGCTTTACCCACTCCACACATTCCCATAGTCCTCAGTAGGGGAAGCCAAGGCAGTTCCCCACTGTGTAGCTGCCCCCTATGTGCTGCAAGGCTAAGGAGGAAAACATGTTGCCTTCCCTCCAGGCTGCCCCACTGTTAGCAGATGGCCATCCCACTAATCCAAGGAAGCCAGAAAAGCAAGACAAAGAAGGAAAATTGATTTTGATTGTAGAGTTCCATCCTTGGAATTCCATACAGCTGGGGTGGCCGGAAGCTTTGTACCCAGTGCAGACACTTTTCTGGTGGGTATTCATTTGTACGATGAAGACCATTAGTTAAAGTATCTCAGAATAGCTCTCGTTTGCTGACTGCATGGTGAGGAGGAGGTTTCTGAGCAACCGGTACCTCCTACACAGTGATCATGGCAGATCCTGGGAGTGGGACGAGGCTTTTGCTCATGATGAAGCCAAGGAGTGCTTCACGCATCTCCGTCTGGGTGCCTTCCTAGTGCTCTGTCATGGCTGATGTCCAGGTAGTAGGGCCATGTATGAGCTGCAGGACAGGTCTTCTATAGCTCCCTCTGCATGTGAGAGGTGCCAGGCTGTGCCTGCTGCAGGACAGCCATAAAACCATGGCAAGGCAGCAAGCTCCTGGGAGTCTGGGTTAAGCAAGCAGTTGAGCAATCAGTTTGCTCTTCAACAAGGTTTCCTACCATCCAGCTGCCACACATCTCCTAACTGGAAAAACAGACTGTTGCAGGCTGTTCTCATCCCTGCTCTGACAGCCATGCTGTAATTTGCTCTGCAAGACAGCATTGACCTCGTTGCCTTTGGACTGATCACCACTGCAAAAGATGTCTGGCATCCAATCCAGCCTGTGGCTGCCCCATCCCTGGGGCTGTTCAAGGCCAGGTTGGATGGGACACTGGGCAGCCTGATCTACTGCCTTATTTAGCAATTGGCACTAGACAATCTTTGAGGTCCGTTCCAACCCAAGCCATTCTATGATTCTTTGAACAAAACACTGCAAATCTGTCTGATTTCCCTGCACATTCTCCTTCCTATAGGCATTTCCATGGGCTGAAATGCAGAATTCAGCAGGTTGAGAGACTGGGGCCATTTCCCAGGCTCTGTCCCTGCAACTCCTCATGTTGTCAAACTGTCCTCTAGCCACTGTAGCTGAGAAGATGAGACTGATGCTGATGCTCAGCTCTCCAGAGCCTCATAGGTCCTTTATGACTGGTGGACAACAGAAGGCAGTATTTGTTGAGTAGATAAGAGAATGGAAGTGATTGTGTGCCATCCCATGATTTCCTCTTTGTGGGCAAGCAGCACACTGATGGAGTGGGGAAGTAGGAAGATATTTGAGCTGGCCAAGGTACAAGGCTGGGCTATCTGAACTCCTCCTGTGGCTAGTCTTGGGCTGGAAAGGATATAAGGGATGAAGGCCAGGGTCCAGAGAGCCCACCATCCATCATGGCCAATGTAAGAGTAAATAATGACCCATAAATCTAAGACAGTGTCCCCAGAATTCCATGTGCTGGTGCTATAACCAGCCCCATGTGGCAGTGATGTTTTCCACTTGCTCATTCTGTGCCGTGAGTGGCCAGCTGTGGCTGAGCTGGGAGTACCCCACAGTGATTAACACAGTGATGCATTTGGCCACGGTTGCGAGCTTTTGGGCTGCATGGGTTGCATGACTGGGAACTGGAGCTGATTTGGTTGCAAACAAGCCCTGTGATGTGGATCTGCTCCTTAATCACATCAGGCTCCTCAGGTTTCCACCGTGAATACTCATAAGTTCAAAATTCACGTCTGAAACACATGCTGCTGCATCTTTGTGTAGAAAACATTCCTGTTGGCAAGCTCTGCAGGAATGCTTATAAAGAACAAATATCAAAGTGTGACAACCGCGGCTGATTACAAATAGCAGGAACATTTGCAGAGAGCTGCTCTGCAGAGCTGGCCCTGCACGGGGCTCCTCCGTCTGCTGGCAGCACAGAGCCAGGGCTGCCTCCGCTCTTGCCCATTGCAAGGAGCTGCTCTGAGCCACCAAAGGCAGGAAAAAATGGCGTAAAAGGTAGAAGGAGGGTGGCAGAAATGGACCAGAGAGAAAGAGAGGCCAGGAAATGAATGCTGAAAGCTGAAGCAATATTAGCTGGGAAAGGAGAAAAATTCAGCTCCTCCCGCAGCCTGCACAAAAGCAGGATGATGGACGTGCAGGAGTTATTCTTGTGCTGCCTTTTTAAAGCAATAACGAGGAGCTGGTTAAGAAAGCTCATGTCAGTGCTGCAGAACACACCGTCCCACTCCAGGACAACAAATTCCACTTCAAAATACCACAAAAAAACGTTCCTCCGAGCAAACAAAAGCCCTTATTGTGATATTTCTGGGAGCTCATTTGCATGCAGGCTCATAATATCATCGCAATGTATGTTGCCATGGGCATTCCCTCTGCATCCATGTCAGTGTATCGGTGCTAAGAGCTGCCTCCCTCATGTCAGACTGCCCAATGCTCTGTGGATTTTATGGGAATTGTGAATTTCTTGCTGGATGTGACCGACATAGTGGTGCTCCGATAATAGCAGCACCGCCTGCTAGCAGTTAGTGTGCTCAGATATTAAATAAATGTTCATGGACAATTTTCAGGGTACGTATTGTACCATCTGTCATAGCAGCACTGCTAGGCTTTAATTATGGTTTATATTCTGTCTTCGAGCACCTGGATCGTTGTGGTGGGTTTTTTTTTTTTCCCATCCTGTTATTCCTGATGGTCTGCTAAATAGTGCCTCGTTCCTGCTTGCTGCTATTCCCTTTGAGCAGGTGGAACAGCCATATAAATAGAAAGGTGTCAGAAGGTGTGCGATACGTGAGGGCATCTCTTGCTCAGACACTACCATATGTCTGAGCCAATTCTATGACCGCTTCTAGATTTATCCCTGGAATATTTTGCCTGGGCTAAACGAATTTCTAAGACAGATCCCAGCAGGAAGATGGAGATCCCGATGTATGAGAAACTCAGCCCAGCCCCAGTCCCGGTGCTCACAGCCAGGCACAAAGCAGCTTGCTTGCTCTCTCCCTCCAACCTGGGTATTTCAGCCCAATTTGCACTTGTCAGCTCAGCCATGAGGCAGCATGAACTGTAGGTTTGCAGCTCCGTGATAAAAGTCACTGCCTGTGGGATGTGAGCATCGAGGGATGGCTCCGAAATAATCACTAGGTTACGGGGAAGGAGGGCTGCGAGCCACACTAAAACCATTGGTGGAGTGAAGATGTGCTTGGTCAGCGAGCTGTGATGCTGATACAGCAGGGCAAGATGCACAGTGGAGACAGGTGGGACTGTGTCACCCTCTGGGGCTTGTCCAGTGACAAAGCAGCACTCTGAGTGTTGGCAGACTATGGACAGAACCCTTCAAGGCTCACAAAGTGAAGCTGCAATCTCACGACGCCCACCTAACAATTTTTAGCACGGCATCAAACTGCCCCTCAGCCCAGTTTGCCCAATGAGAAGGCGTGCATGAAACAATAAGGGCACAGACCCAAAAGAGGTGGGGAAAATCCAGGCTGCCAGATATACTCGCATCCATGATATGGCACTTCCAATGAGTAATCACTTGCCAATACATATGGTGTTTTTGTAGATGTGAAATGTCATGGAACATAACGTACTGATATGTTTAAAAATAAATTGCTGGGCTAGCTTAAAAAATAAATGACTGAAGTGATGGGAGCTACGGTGCATTTTGCTGCGGATTAATTTTGTCATTCGGTTTGGGTAAAGCTTGATTCAGGTGTCAAACTCAGTATTGACTTAATAAACAGTTTTTTTTTCCCCTGGCTCTCTGAGGAGTGTTGGGGATCGAGGTCAGTCTCTTAATTAATTTATGTAAATTGCTGTTTTCTTCTCCTCCGTTTAAATGTTAGTGATACCTGTCTTATCTCCTCAGAGCTAATTGAACAGCAACAAACACGGAACCGAAAGCAGAGCTTCAAGAAATCACATGGAGGTGTGGTGGGTTCACACCAGCATGAGCTCAGCTCCACCCCACTGCTCACTTAATGCATCAGGGGAGAAAATGTGGTGGCAAAAGGCTGAGGCTGAGATAAGGAGAAGAAGATCGCCCACCAAATACCATCACAGGCAAAGCAGACTCAGCATAGGGGAGCACAGCCAGCATAGCTCACAGCTCATCTCCGGCCATTGGTTTGGGTCCATTTGGAGCAGGGTGAAGCTGGCTTTGATCTGGTGTGGGGCAGCTCCTGGTCTCCCCTCCCCAGCTCCCCTTTTCCATTTTATCCCAAGAGCTCCCAACTAACTCTATGCTTTTCTCCCTGAGCCACTCTACACATACACACAGTGTGATTCCTCCAGCCACACAGCTCTGCACCAGGCCACCACTGAGGACTGGGTACAGCCTTGCCAAGATAGCAAATCCCAGCACCATTTAGATATGCTTTTTGTTTTCTTTCTCTTTTTTTGCCTTTCAGAACCGCATTCTCCTCAAGTTTTACTCTTCCAACAATGCCAAACTTAGAAGATTTGCTATTTTTGATGTCTGAAGTCCTTCTTACAGACAATTTCAGCTCCCCAGCTTGGTAAGAGTAGGCATGGGCAGCACTGATGAGCAAGAAAACCCCATTTTGTAATAGGAATAACAAAAACGTGATGTTTCCCCTCCAGATATACAGCACAGGAACCCTCCTCCGCCTGGAGGCACTCGAGGAAGAGCTTAGGAATGAAACTGAAAGGGTGATACAGAACAGGGAGATACAGGTTGTGCAACTCCTTGGTGGTGGAGATTGGGTTGCTGAGCAGGGCAGGGAGACCCAGAGACGGCACCGAGGGGTTTCACCTGTGCCCACTGAAACAATGAGGCTAATAATACAATTAATAGTGCAGATAATGGAGCTAACCCCTAGGCAGATGCATGGGAAGAGCCTGGTTTCTTGAGGAAGATAACAGCAGCAACAAGCAGCAAATAGCAGGTATTTCCACGAGGTCTGGAAGATTATTAATCTCAGTTTCTTCTGGATCTTCGTCGCTGTCTAATAATAATAATAATAATAATAAGAAGAAGAAGAAGAAGAAGAAGAAGAAGATAAAATCAGGCTTGGACAGATAATGGCAGGTTCAGCAAGAAACCACAAACAGACTTTCAAACCAAATTTCAGGTTGCTTGTTGGCTTTGTGGAGCTGTTTTCTTTGTGAGAACCTGAACACCCCCAGAGATATATCCCAAAGGCTTTTGTTCCACTTATTTATTTATTTCTTTAGCTACCTATTCATTTATTTATCCATCTAAGAGAACTTAAATTGGTCAGGGCTTGGACTCAATGCTCCTCGTGCATCCTTTTAGCTCGGGATATTGGAGATATGGGCTGGGCTGTGCCGATGGCCGCTGGCAATCCAGCTCCCAGCTGGAGCTGCTCCGGGACACCTCTCTGTCTCCAGCTGAGCCCATGACAACTGCTTCTTGGAGGTGGCTCCTGCGGAAGCAAATTCGGTGCTGCAACAAAGTGTGAGACCGTGGGAGGCGTCTACGCTCGCCCGGGCTCCTCCGCGGCTGGCGGCGAGCCGCTCCGCGCCAGCCTGGCAGCCAGCTGCCACCGTCCGTATGGCTCTGCCCACATGCATCCCCTCTGCAGCGATTTCCCAATGTGCAATATCAACATTGCAGGAGCGCAGGATTTTTGCATGTAATTATCCCAAGGTTTATTTGAATAAAAAAGGCGGGGGGGGGAGGCGAGGAAAAGCCCTCCCGTATCTTGCAGATCATGCAAAGTCTAGCGGCTCTGCTAACAGAGCTGGGAAGAGCCTGTAGACAGCGAAGAGCCCAGACACAGCCATATCTGTATTTGCTTTGAAGTGTGCTGCTAAAACATGTTGCCATCGAGATCCTAAGCCCCACATTTTAAAATATTCATTGCCACAGCCCAGATTCTCTCCCAAGCAGCAGAAATCCAGGCAGAGACAAGAATCTATCTGGCATCCCCTGGTGGCTTCCTTTCTCCCTGCGGCGATGGGAGGACAAGTAGCAAAACAGGACAATCCCAGATCTTCATTGGCCATGGCCAGGTCAAGAAGAGTGGTTGTGTCTTGGGTCTCTGTGACAGGGAGTGCTGGGGTAAGGAAACCACAGTGAGGTATTTGTCGTAATATTCATAGACCCATAAGAGCTGTGACAAGGAGCCTTGGTGGGCTCCTGCAGTGATACCCCTTGGGAACATCTGGGCACATCTGGTGATGTCCAAGCAGGGTTTGGGATGTGCATGGCACCCAGGAGCATGCACACGGGTGAACTTGTTGTGTAGAACATGGGGTGACCACTGCTGCCTCGGAGGAGATTCATTTAGGCTGAGGATGCTGACCCCAAGTATGCGAGCACTCTGCTGCATGGATGGGGCAGAGGAGCCCATGGGCTCAAACAGAGCCTTCAAATAGCAAAGTGAATCTGCAGCCACACCATCATTTCTGAGGGTCACTGTTAAAGGAGTCCGGGTGCTCTTAGGGCATGGAGCATTAGTCTCTGGTTATTGTCCTGGCAATTTGTATAATGGATTAGGACAGATTAGCCCAGTATTCAGAGTCACTGGGTTGCTTTGCATGTACCATGGGCAAAGGATTCAGGCTGTATAAGGGATGATCTAATAACAAGTATAATTGCTGTTTTATAGGCTGTAAGTATTGCCATGGCAGTGGCTCCCTAACTCTACAGTGAGGGCATTGTGTGGACATAAAACCACCAGCACTGTGTGGCTCTTGGTGCAGCATCAGCCTGGCCATCCTTGTGCTGGCTCAAATGCACCCCAGGAGCTGCATACCTCTGCTGTGAGCTGCCAGCAGCAAATGCATCGATGCAACCCATGTAGGACATGAGGCCAAGCACCAGGAGATATATATACAGATCCCTCAGTGCAAACATTCTTGCTTTCTGCTGCTCCAGAGCAGCACCAGAAGACACCTTGGGGTACAAAGGGCTTTCCCTTACAAGACTCCATCCTACTGCTTTCCTCTCCAATTCACTGGGTATTAATATTCAGGGGTGCAAGAGTTGATGTATCTCAGGTGCTCTGTGCTGCTCTGGAGCAAGCCGGCCCCACGCAGCGCACATTACAAAGCTGCTTAGAAAAGGAGAGCCTGGTGATTAGGACAGCACTTTTCAATCATTCATCATTTTGCAAAGGGGCAGCTTCTATAGGTGCTTCATTTCCTATACATTCGTAATGTTTTAAGACTAAAAATAGCAAAGAATTTGAGGTGCGAGGACAGATGCTCTCTGTTTTCCCTGCATTGCTTGCCCACCCCCCGAGCCCTCCTGCATGGCAGGGTTCTGCTCAGACTCTCTGCCTGCACATTTCCGTGCGAGCCCTGCTGGAGCTGAGGGACACGAGGAATTCACGTCCTGCAACTTTCAGCCTCTTATTTCAGAATTAATTTTGCAAGCTCCTCCTCGGACTGAGCTCTCTGCGGGCTCAGGCATAACAGGGCCAGTGAGAGGGGAAAGTCATGTTGCTGGTTAAATCTCCAAAGCAAAAAATAATCCATTTTAATGAAGGTTCACAATCTGCAATGAATGTGAAACAATGTTGTCAGCTAAGCTGTTGCATTATTCACTTTTATTTGTACAAGGTCCTTCCATTAATATTTGACTACAAGAGAATGCAATTAAAAATTTTCTACTTGAATAAACCCCTCACCACTGTGTTAGTTAAAGGATAAAAACCTTTTAGGCCGCTGTAGCAGAGAATTTAGCACAGTGGTTCTATGCACGTGGGTCACACTGAGCTCCTCCAGCTTCCTGCACCCCAGATTTTGTTCTCAGTCTCCTGTTCAGCTCTCAGCTCACTTTCCCCTCTGCTCTGACATTTTGAGCATCCCAAAGCAATTGTTTCCTCCTGAGCAGAGACAAAACAAGAAGGGATGCTGTGGGTATGTGGGCAGATGGGAAGAGCTCACAAGCTCACAATTCCCAGCAATTTCACCAAAATAATAATGCGGTTATCCTGGGTTGAGATGGATCCCAGCCTTTGCATTCATGTGCATGGGGTGTTCAGTGGCAGAGAGAGCTGATTTATTATTTAAATTTCTG
The DNA here is from genome assembly GCF_054131305.1 of Coturnix japonica. NCBI lineage: Eukaryota > Metazoa > Chordata > Aves > Galliformes > Phasianidae > Coturnix > Coturnix japonica. The sequence continues at coordinate 13,378,113 of NC_140680.1, read as the reverse complement.
CATGCATGGATGGGCTCTGAATCAGCTGTAACCACCCAGGGAGGGAAAAAAAAACTCCTGCCAGGATTCTGGAAGACAACTCAGAGAAGGCACAAAGTCAGCAAACAAACCACTCACAAAAGGAGAGATGCTGAGAGACAGGAGAAGAAGGGTGATGCACAAAGTGTGGGGTGGCATAGAGAAATATGGAGCATGTCTGAGAACAAAGGGTATTGGGTGAAAATAGAGTTCAGGTGGCACAGATGCGCATGCAGCCAGGTAGCTGCAGTGCAGCTGGGACCATCTGCAGGCTCCCCAGGGTACCCACATCCCATGGCTGCAATGGGGAATCAGCACAGGGAGGCCAAGGAATCCCTTCTGCAGCTCCCCTCCCTCAAATTGCACAGCCACACATAGAGTGAACTCCGGACCTCCAATGATCTGTGCTTCAGCCCTTCCCTGATACAATGAGGATTAAGAAGCACATTCATCTCAGAGTGTTGTGAAAAATCAGTCCATTAGTTTGCGTCCCATTAATGTTATCTAGGCCAAGGAGATGAATAATTCTGTCCCCAGAAGAAGATTTGTATAGTGAGAGGCGTACAAGACGGGAGCAAACCAAACAATGAAGCTGGAGCGCAATGGTGACGGATGGCTCGTCAGGGGGATGCCATTCATCCCATCCAGGCATGCCTTCCAGCACAGCATGTTTGTAAGCAGGGGCTGCATGATGCCAAGCGTTGCAAACCGCCCTAATTGGGATGTGTCCCACCTTGCGGTGATCAATTTGCAAACCATGTATTGCTTTCTTTTTTTTTTTAATGCCTGTTTTCTTCTGTAATAACTTCCAGAGCTCTAATCCTTGTTAAGCACTTGGGGGAGCACAGCCACATGCTCAGGACCAACCAGGACCATGGGGCTGCTCACCCATCCCACCAAAGCACTTGGCTCCATGTAGTCAAAGGTCTCACCATTAACACCCATTTGCCCTCCAAAGTATGGCTGGCAGAACATCTTACCCAGGCTGCAACCCAAGGCCATTCAGATCATGAAAAGTGCATGAGCTTGGAGCTGCCTTCCCTCATAAAGACACAATGGCCCCTTCCCAAATCCCAGGCTGCACCTGGGATCTGCACCTTTATCCAGGTGGAGCTGCAAGGGAGCATGAGCACAACCTGTGCGCATCCAAACATGCACAAGGAAGGACGTGCTCACCTGTTCATATGATGCTCAGGCTCCACACATGCACAACTGACCCTCCTCCCATGGCTGAATCTACTCACTCTGAACCTACCCCTTTTGCAAACCACTGCTCCAATCAGCTGTTGGGTCCGGCACGTTGTACAAAGCGAATGTGATCTGAAGTAGCTCTCTCTGACCACCTCCACAATGTTCCAAGATATGACTTCTGATGATAAGCAAAGAAAAGATTTGCATTTCATCCCAAAGACCTCTGCTAGGTGTAAGCTCACCCTTTCACAGACAGCAACATGGAAAAATCTCAGTGTCAGAGAGGCAGCCTGAAAAAATTAAAAGCAAATGGAAAAGGCAGCAGCTTAACAGGAGCTGGCAAGTAATCTCATCTTCAGGGAGCCCCGCTTGTAACAGGTACAGAGCTGCCTGAGAAGGACGAAAGGTGCTAAAATATGATGTTTATTGAATGATCAAGGAGTGCTGCACGGCTGTTCAGAAAGATTTATTCCCCATCTGTGCATGTTTTTATTCTGCTGGCATTCCTAATAAATATCAACTCTTTCAAACAAAGGCGTCTCCATTTGCAAACGTGGTGGCAAAGGCTTCCATCCCCACGTGCTGGTGGCTGCTGATAATCCCAGGAATAAGGTGGATACCAAGGGAAATGTCCAAATCACACTGGAAAATCACCCTCAGAAATCATTGCCGTGGAATTAGAAAAGAAATAAGAATAACTTTAAAAAATAAAAATACAACATCAACAAATGCCAGGGACTCGGGAGGCAGTAAGTAAAGTTTGGCAACTTCCAAATGCATTACCCGTTGTTGCAAGCTGTTCCCGTGGCTCCCCAGAGGGCTGGTCCATAAAGGATAACAACCTTTGCCTGCTGGGAGCTATTAGCTTAAATGGTAGCGGGCTGCTGCAGCATTTAAGCCTGATTATAATAGTGCCATTGGATTTGTATGCGCTGGGATCCACGCAGATGGATTGCACAGAAAGTCTGAGAAATTACATCCAGGAAAGGGAGTTAAAGGGATGGCTCTGCGCATGGCAAGCACGGGATGACTGAAATTGCAAATAGATGTTCTCCAGGAAAAAAGAAAAAAAGAAGAAAAAGAAAGGAAGCTTGATTAAGTTAAATGTGATTCAGCCTTGTGTTGGGAAAGCTGGAGAAGAAATGGTTTTCTGCTCTGGAACATCTGCCAGCACCCAGCACTGGGCTATAGGCCATTCTGACATTGACTCTGGGCTTCATCTCCTGTTAATGGTGCCATTACTGTTCCACAAGTCAACACTTCATCTGTGCATTAAAGCCATGTTATTTTGCAAGGCAGCCTTTGGGTGTGCTCAGTGCCCAGGGAACTGCATGCAATCTGCCAGGCTCCATTCCTGCACCACCTGGAGACCAGCACTGTTCCCTCCCAGCACTTCTGGGGGTTCAGAGGACAGACCTTAAGCTGGGGAAGCTCATCAGATCAGATAGCAAAGCCTGATTTTCCACATCCTAGAACCAAGCTGGGAATTCATACCTGGCTAAAGCACGTCACCCAGAAAAGCATCAATCTCTCACGATTCATTTGGCTTTGCCTTGCAGGCACTGGGGTATTTGCACACTGCAACCACTTTCCCTTTGCAAACACAGAGGGTTGAGCTCCCTTGGTCTCTCTCGCTGAAGGAATTTTTTGTTCTCTTTTGGGGCTGCCACAGCATCCATGCATGGTTGATAGAGCAGAGTGTCCTGCAGCCATTCCACGTGCAGCAGGCCATGCCTGAGATGGGCACTTCAGCCAATGCAAAAGTTCACACAGCCTTACAGCAGCTTCTCTGTTTGCAGAGATATTTATAAGCTCCCACCTTATTAAAATAATCACTAATAAGCCTGGCAGCTCAGCATAAGGACCATGTTCCTCCCATGCTCTGAAGCCAACACCTTGGCTCAGTGGTGGCTTTGCCACGGATGCTGGAATGAATGAAAGGGTGGAGGAATAAAGGAATGGATGGAGAGGGTAGGAATGGGCACAGGAATTATGAACAAACAGGCAAACCCTCTGCATCCACTCCCATACCACAACATCAGTCCTTGGCTTTACAGCCTCAGCCAGAGTCCAGCTCCAAGAGCTTTAACCCTTCACTGCCTCCCTAAAGTTCTGCTGCTCAGACAAACTGCTAAGGAAGTCTGTGAGCATTTTGCAAACTCCTTCTGTCTTAATGCTTAAAAAGGAAAAGGAAAAAAAAAATGAAAGAAAAAGAAGGACCAAAAAAAAAATCACCATATTCCCTATTTAGAAACATTCTTGTGATGTTTATTGGAACGGGCTGAAAGAGCTGAGGTTTGAAAATTAGTATCTGGCAAGGAAACAGTGTCCTCAGGGGCCGGAGAACAAGCCGCGCTGGGAGGAAAGTGATGGGCCCAGCCTTTAAAGGCTGGAAAATTGCAAACCAAGTGTGCTCAGCAGTATTTCCCTTTATGCAGTTCTTTTATTCTTAAGATGAAAATTGCTCAGGACAAAAGCATCAGCCTGATACCTGGGACAGGCTGCTCCTTCCTCTCCTTCTCCCTGTGAAAACATGGGCTCCTTTGAAGGGGAGAAATGTTCAGCACGCAGCAGCTGCCAACATGACCATTTTTAATGTGATTCCCCAAGCTGTCCCCGCTCGGCTGTAGCACAGAGATGTGTGAGAGAGTGCAGAGCCGTCACTCCACTCTGCCTCTGTGCAAAGGGAACGTGCCCACTGCTGGCTGTTCACTACAAGGACCCGCCTGGTTTGTTCTCCTGCTGCTTTCCCACCCTGACATGACAGCAAAAGGGATTTTTGTCCCGTTCTCCAGGACTTGTAGTGGAGTTCCTGAGAGATGGAGCTCCTCCACGTGTACCATCAGTGTCGGCCCAGGATAAAGATTTCACTGCATGCTTCAACGAGTGGGAGGACATGTGGGATGTGGGGAGGAGGCTCCTACGATCCGGGCTGCCCACGGTGCAGGGAAATCACATCTCACATTGCAAATCCCAGCCCCAGGCAGCGGCGTGCACAGAGTTAAGCCCCTCGCCGGCGCTCCCGGAGGCCCCACACATTCAGCCCCTGTTCCAGGGGGACGAGCCGCCTGCTTTCCCAGCCTTTCTTCCCACACTCACCCTCCGCAGGGATTCGCGGAGCCCAGAGCTGAGCCCCACCGCCCCCGCGGCCGTTCCCACCGCCCGTGCAGCCAGGTCGGACCGTGACAGCCCCCTGCCGCAGGGCCCGGGCTGCCCTCGGGGCTGGGGGGCTTATAGGGGATGTTCACGTCCCACCTTCAGGGTCCCCAACGCAATCCCACGCTACTGGATCTCTGTGCTGGGGGTTTGTTGTGCTCTCGACACCGAGAGCATCCACAGCACCTTCAGACCTGAGCAACCTCACATTGGCACACAACTAAGCTCACATTAACATCCCTTTGTCCATAACTGCACGGCTTCAGCCTTCACTCCACCCCATGCATCATCCACAGCACTGGGCAGCCCGTTCACCCAGATGATGAAGAAACAGGGTGGCTCAAGATCCATTATTTGAGACTCCAAACCCAACTCTCTGACCCCTCGGAGCCTCTTTCTACCTGTGTGTGAGGAGCAATCACAGCAGGGATATGGCTCAGTGACTTACGAGCCAAAAAACTTGTCCATTCTCCACGGAAGTCCTGGAAGGCATCTGTTTTTAGGTTTTTGGGTGCGTTTTATTTCCAAATTTTTAATTACCAACTTTGTATGTGAGCCATTTGCAAATCACTTTCAGTGCATGTTTGTTGCTATCCGGGCTTTTCATTAGGAGGCTTAGCATCTGCTCAGGAAAATCCAAGGGGCCGACCTTTCCTTTCTCAACACAAAATGGCCCTTCCAGACCCTCTGAGAAATTATATCGAGGCATTTCCTGCCAAGGATGCAAAAAAATATTGATTTTTGCGTGTTCGGGTTCATTCATTATATTTCACAAAATGTTTTCGAGGGCAAAATATCCCACGTTTTGTTTTCAGTAGAGCCTGCAGGAATGGCCAACGATGCTTCTCAGCCACGCAGTGATTAACGAATGTTCATTTTCAGGATTAAAAGAGAGAGAGAGAGAGAGAAAGAGCGCGGGGTTTTATGGCTATTTTCATTTCACTTACAACTGGAGAGCAGTCGCAGCTTCCTACACAAACGCTGCACCGCGAGCCTCTCCCTATGAGCCCCGCTCACACCTCGCCGTGGTTAAGGTGGCAGTGAACAAATAAATAAATAAATGATGCTGATAATTAGCAAAATGCCTCTGAGCGCTATATGTGTCAGCAGAGTAATGAAGTCAGGTACACACTGTACTGTGTCAAACCAAATAACTCACTTAGTATTCCTCTGGTGCTTTCTTCCAAGTAAGTGCTGTATTTACTTCCTCCGCTTTTCGAGGTTTCAAAGAAATGGAGCCAAATGTGCGTTGCATCAGGGGATGGAGGAATGCTGTCCATTGTGTGTAAGTCAACCCATGATCTCACCTGCTCTGCGATGCCTGGATTTGCCATCCTGGGAGGTCATGGAGCTTTGGTCAGGGCAATGCAGACACAATGTTTGTTAGGTTGACATTCATGGACTCCTAGGCAGGGCAGATTCATGTCTTATATTCATGACTTTCTTTCTGTATGGAGTGTACTGGGTGTATTTGTGGTTTGAAATGGATGAAGACTCCAGCAGTGACCATGGTGTCTCCTGAGCAGACCAAGAGATATCAGAAACATCATCCTTCCCACCAGACCTTGGAGCAATCTGCTCAATGACCAACTAATGAGAAGTGAGCAGGGACCTGACTGGGGATGTTGTTAAGTGCCCAAAGGTGCCACAGAACTCAGGACCAACTTGGGGTTTACTCTGGTTTTTACAATTATTTTTCCTCTCTTCTCTTACAGATTCAGCTTCACAAGAGCTGTGGATGACTTACAGACTATGGAGAAGGAGATATACATAGAGCAGCCTGACAGATCCCTGATCTGGGCCACTGGTGGTGACTTATGACCATAAGATAGGGATATCAAAAGGAGCAGAAATGAAACCAGCCATAAACTGGGAAACAGTCCTGTCCATCTGATGGGAAAGATGCAAATCTCTGAGGCTGTAGTGATGTTTTATGCCCATGTCCTAATGAAGCTCAAGGTACATTTCTGAATACAGTCGTAAAAAGAGACCTTTGCATAATGTTTGTCTGCAGATTGGGGTGTCACACTATGATGGCTTCAGAGAAGGACATGCTGTCCTCTTGGAAGTGTCACTGAAATATGTGCTTCCTCCAGAGACTAACGGACAGCATTTGTGTTCTCAGTTCAGTGGAAAATAAGACCCAGTGGGCATTTGGTGAGATATTTATCATGTCATCCACGCCTTGGGCCAGCAGCATGAGTGCAGAAGGCGCTGCTGGCCCCATCCTGAGCACGTCCAACCTGGGAGAAGCCTGTGCCAGCCATACCCCATGAGATGTGGGAGCAATTGGGGCATGCCGTGATGAGCAGAGCAAAAAAGCAGGAGCTGTTCCCTTTGAAGGTAACACCAGGGCCAGATAGCCCCAGATCCTCATGCGATGTATTTCTGAATGAGCAGGGGGCAGGCGTTCATCAACCCAGAGTGACAGGCAGGGAGATAGGCAGCAACTGGAGGGAAAAGGCACAGTGAGTTGGAGATATGGCACAGGTCAGCACAGTGTAACGACAAGGTTGTTTTTGTGGGAAACGATCTTCTTGAACTTAATAAAATCGGGTAGAAGCAGCCAGCATTTATGTTCTTGATGGAGGAGTGTAGCAGAAAGAGCTAATTATCTATTGCAACCTGAGGCTTAAAAAGGAGACTGAAAGTCAGCATTTGAAATGCCATCCTCCAGCCTGGCCACTCAAACAGCGCTTGAAGAAAGCAGTGTGACACCATGAAACCTGTGGATGGGAAAAGAAGATGTGCCCATCCCTGAGTTTAGTGACACTGGGGCCATACCTTGCTCCCACACTGCAGGCTTTTGTCCACCAGGGCTGCAGGAGGGCTCCCACCCACAAGACCTGAGTTTCTTCATAAGCAACAGGAATACAGGAGCTGATAGTGGACACCAAAATGGGCTCTTTTATTTTTTTCTTAATTTTTAAAGACTTCAGTACTTGAAAGCCTCCTGTTGGACCTCAAAGTGTACCTGTTACTCTGTTCTCTTCAGATGATTTATTAATTACAGGCAGAATTACGGCAGAACTGCAGTTCCCTCAGTCTTGGTGATTTGTGTGGAACTGAAAAGAACTTCACCCTCTGCAGGAACAAACCCTGTGTGCAAAGCCAAAAAAAGGGAGCGCAGTCCTTAGAAGACTACACACAAAAATATCTATTCATATATATATATATAGCTTTCGGTGATGCGTCTCATGCTTCAGGACTGAATCTATTTTTATGCTTTCATAAATGACCATGGAAGAGCATTTCAAACGGATCTCAAAGAATAACACCCTTTTATTCACAGGCACTGATACACACAGAATGGACTTGGCTGGAAAATAAAACAGGGCTTTGAAAGGAGGAGAAGAAAGTTACCTGAATAGCTCCAGACTTAGAGCTCCATGAGATATTTCTTTAGTATGGAGAAAGAGATGTGAATTCCTATCTTAGGAAGGATGTAAAGGACAATATATGAAATCACCATCAAATCCTGAATGCGAAGAGACATTTGATATTGTTAAAGAAGAAGTTTAATGCCCTGAATGCCTACAGAGATGTGCTAAGCACAGAGCTCCTGCTCCTGGTGGAAGTGTGGCCATGGGAGCTATGCTCAGTGCATTCAGGGGAATAGCAAGAGAAGATGCACCAGAAACTGAATCAGTGAGTGGACTCCTATGCTCTTTCTTAAACCAAAACTGACAGAATGAGAAGGAATGGTCTCAGGTTGCACTTGCAATGAAATTACAGAACAGACAGTACAAAGCCCACAGACACGTGCCTTCAGACCAGACCAAAAGACATCTCCTTGGAAATCAGATATCAGAAACAGGGAGAAAGGTTTTGTGATAAAGACACCGGGACCAAAGCTGGGCCTTGGAGCAACAGGAAGGTGGTCTGACCTTCTGTTCTTGAATGAAGACTTAGAAAACACAGAAACCCGTCAGAACCAGAACACTGGTATGTGGGATCCAAAGTTAGGATCTTACATTCCTTTTCAAGAATGTCAGCAGGAGGAGAACCAAATAAAAGCTGCCACTGTTATTTTTCTTGTTGTCAGTCTATGGTTACAAGTGAAAGCAGAATAGGCCTTTTTGCATCAGAGGATATAATACAATCCGTAGGTGTTGCAGGAAGAAAGAGGAAAGAAAAAGCAGAAGGGGAGGCGGGGAAGAAGAGCAGAAAGTTATATAAAACTGCAAAGTTTAACCCGTTTGGGGCAATAGAGGGAAAAGGAGAAGCCATGAGGGCTGGGAAGGTTGGGACATGTCCATCATTAGGGCGGCTGTGGGGATAAAAGCTGGAGCAACACTACAGAATTGCAGAGCGTGGCTGAGCCGCGGGGCAGAAGGGAAAAGCACCACACAAGAAATTGATTCCATTAAAAAGTAATCTCAAATTTAATAAAAGTTATGATTTGATTATAGCCATGGATCCGGAGGGCAGGGAAGGAAGGGAGGGGGAGGGGAGGGGGGAGGCACTGGGGAGGGGGAATCAGCGCTCAGGTCTGGTCCAGCCCCCAGCACTGCTCCTGCAGCCTGCCCGGCATTCCCCAGCATCTCCTATCAGCAGTACAGCTCTGCTATCCTTCTGCTCAACCCAGGCACAGACAGGCAGGATGGAGAGCACCAGCAGGCAGCTCATCTGGGTCCAAACAGAGTTCACAAAGCCTTTGCCTCGCTAAGTTTGAGCAAAGCAGAAAGCAGCCAGCAATCCCAGCACACGTGCTTGCTTCTTTCTGCATTCCCACCTGTGCCACTTCCATCTGACCCCTTTGTATGTCCTCCCTCAGCCTCTCTTTATAGTTTCCCTTTCCTGCTGCCTGGGTGGCTCTCCCTGTGCCACAGCTGCCATGGGACAAGCAGGTTTGGGAGCTCAACCAGTACCAGTGCTATGCTGGGAGATCCCCATTGGCAAGAAGGAGATGACAAAGCTGGCACTTTCAGTGCCCTCAGCTGCTGCCCTTGGCCCAGCACCTGCTTGGATTGGTGGCTGGAGAACTGCTTTAATCAAGGCCTGGGAGAGAGATGGAGCCTGATTGTGGTGTGTCTCCTGCTGGTGAGCATGGTGGGGAGGGATGTGCCAGGCCCCCCCAGCAGAGGCTGGTTGCTCTTGCTTTTGCTGCACTACAGATAACACAGCAGAAGCATCCGCTTGATCAGAGAGATTTTGCCTTGCATCTAGAATCAGATGCCAAGAACCTATGGTTCTGCAGTCCAAAATAATCATAAAAATCAAAAACGAATTGTAAGAAGCCTTAAAGCATCGTGGAAACCCAACCCCAGCCCTGTTAAACAGGAGTAACAGCTCGGTGTGGGAGTGCGTGCCGGCACTGCAACCACTGCCTGCCCCTCTCCGGGTTCTCCATGTAACTCAATATGCTCCTATTGATCGAGTTGGCAGCTGGATGGCTGCCAGTGCCTTGTCAGTAAGTGTGCGTGAGTGATATACGTGCATGCATAACATCGCTACATCATATCAGTAAAGATGTTCCTTCAGGTGGAAGTGACAGGCAGGGGCTGGTAGCCGCATATCTACGTGTGCGCATACAAAGAAGGGTAGAGAATAATTAGTACAACACCAATTATCTGTGGTGGGGGTTTTTTCCTTGTACCTTTTAAGCTGAGCTATTCTGTTATTTGAAAGTCTATGGTTAGGAAAGCAAAGAACACAAGGAAAAAGATAAACCAACATTGTAGCAGGACTAAAAGTAATCTGATTTTAGGAGTTAAAAGGGATCCAGGGCTGGATAAGGCCCACTACTGAGTGGGCATGATAAAACTGATGGTGGTGACATTGAAAAGTCAAATATGTTCCAGAAATATTTCTCCTTGGTCGTTTTAAAAAATAAAAAGCAGGACTGCCTATTGTGAGTTTAGAGATAATGAAATAGTTTTCATTATAAACTAACTACGGTGGTTATTAAATTAAATTATTGAATCAAATGCATTTAAATGTGAGATGCTGTGCCCTGCGCTTCCAAGCATCTTGGAGCAGCTCCTGGGGAACCTGTGGCCTGATAACACGTGCTGTAACAATGTGCAGTGCTGAGAGTACAGCAGAAGGTGGGGAGAAGGGAATGCTCCATCAAAACAAAGAGCAGAACCAGGCTGCTTAAAGTGATTTTGATGAATGGAGGATCCTACAGAAAATAGAGGGGGAGACAGTAAAAGATTTGGCTGATAGATGGGGAATAATGTAATGTTATTCAAATACACCTGCTGATGACCCTCACATGGTTTGTGTCCCTGGTAGAAGCAGTGAGGGTAACCACTGGAGCAGTTTTCTGGGTCCCCCTTGAAGCCCCACGCTGTGATGCATGGCTGGTGGGTTGTGCAGACTGCATGGGGACACTGAGCTCAACAGCTCTAAAATAGAAATGAAATCCAGGGGTTCAGAAGTACATCCCAGAGATTCAAAAGCCACAGCTAATCCTCCAGCATATTTTAATGTACTTAACTCCAGGTCTAAAATGCCAAATACTGCCACAAAAAGCAACGTGTCAGGGGAAGGTGAAGGCATCTCTGTGATCCTTGACTCAGGGAAACCACCTCCTTGAACCCAAACCTGGTGACCAGGTTAACCCTGGGCATGGCAGCAACATGCATCATCCCATCCAAGGCTCATCCAAACAGCTGGTTTGACTCGATGATCTGCAGTTAGACTTGATGATCTTTTCCATCCTGAGCAATTCTGTGGTTCTATGGTTCTATTATTGCTTCTTGGGAAGCCTAAGCAGTACCCCACTGCTTTTGGTGGCGATAGGTACAGCCTGGAGCATATTAGACCCACTCACATTGTAGCACATCAGTATGAACACCTTTGTTAAGTTCCTAGGGAGGAATTTAGTTAGGATTTTTTTGATGAAAGAATTTCAGCACTTGCAGTTACCTGCAGAAAAGGCTATTTACCAACCAGCCAATAGATCTCTTTAATTGCAGAGTTTGATATTCTTTTTTTGGTTCTATTCATTAGAATTTGCCCAGGTTTTTGGACTTGGTGCCCTTTTGTATGTCAGTATGTCCCAGCCAACTGATGGACCACGTTCAGAGGCCAAGGCAAGGTCTGAGCACTGCTGAAAGCACTCACAAGAGGCTCTGCCTCCCGCAGGCATCGTGAGCACTGAAGATAATCTCTGTGTGGAATGGGGAAAGCTCCTAAAAACGGGTGCTATAATCTATAACACCAGAAAAGCTCTCTCAGCCCAGCCCTTATCGCATATTTCCTTACATAGGGGAATGCCATCTCTTTCACTTCCTCTGCTCTCCCTCTTATGATTTACTTCTTTTTTTAACCCATAAAAAGTCTGAAATGTCCTCTTGCACTTCTGTACAATTGTACCCAGGATTTTAATAGGAACATTTGAAAAATAAATACTAGCCAAGGAGCACATTCGTTTTTATTATAGCTATTCTCTCTGCATATGCAATGGTGAATTAACTCTCTTCCTGCAAGTCTCTCTTGATTTTTATGTATCAGTGGAGAGAAGCTCAGCCCATAAAGCTTGTTGGGTCCTGTAGATATTCATGTTCTTAAATATGTAAAGATACCCCAATGGAGACCGTACTGTTGCTCCTTTCTGGTGTGATTCTATTTTAGTGCATGTATTGCCAGTGATTTTCATTTTGTTTAATTTTCTTTAAAAGCTGAAATTCTCTCCAAAGCTGTTTCTCTTCCTATTTCTGAGGCTGCCTGTTATTGTTGCGGAGTTATAGCGTGGCATTGCCCGAATATAGGCAATTTTCTACTGCAAGCACATTATCATTATTCTGTCAATACATTTATTTCCTCGGAACCTCTGGGGCAGTGGTTGTTCTGCTCTAGCAAGCATCAGAAGTGGCAGAAACGTACTGATCCCAAACACATTTCAGGTGCCCTGGTCTATGTTGCGCTATGGGGCACCTCCGAAGAGCTTCCATCTGCCAAAAGCCATTTCCCATCCTTGTGTTTTTTGACCTGATCCCACTGTATCTCCGGGTTCATAGTGATGGGATGCTTATGGGTGTACGGCCTGAGCTCTGTGCCTTCTTTATTGAGTTACTTTTATGGCAGCTCATATCCTTCTGGCTTAATCTCATTTTATGTCTTTTCCCTCTCCCGGTCCTCATAGTGGTAACTGCCTCTGATATTTAAATGCCCACATACATGATCAGCTTGTCCTAAGAATAACACTTTACCTCATTATTTAGTAAATGCTGGGTATGGTCTGCTTTACAAATGATCGGGGCGGCGTGGTGCTCCCGTTGCGTGGGCTCTTCTTCAGTGGTCACAGTGGTAATAAATAGGGTTATTGCTATTGTCAGAGACATATGTTTTAAGGCCAACAGGGCCTTTATGATTATTTGGTTGGAGATTATGGATTGCTCAGAGCAGAATTTAAAGCACCGAGTCAAATGTAATAACGTGGAGGGGAGCGCACGTGAACTGAATGCGTGACACAAAGGCAGCCCCACGCAGGAGTCCATTGAGCACGGCGTGAGCACACATGGCTTTAATTGTGTGAGCAGCCACCTCCAGACCGCGGTGCTTCTGTGAAGCGGATCTCCCAGGCTCAAGGTGGTGAGGCTCCTGCGTGTGCTCTCTGAAAAAATCACACATTATTTACAGCTTGGATTCTTGCTGTGTCGATTTCCAGCAGGCAGACCTTGGAATGACAGCGTCTGTTGGCGAGCTGGATGATGTACTGAATGAACCACTGCAGCCTCATGGGCCCAGGGATGGTGTGGGGAGGGAATTGCTCTTCCTCAAGATGCCATCCCAAAATGATACATCCCCCCAGAAAAGCACATTCCTTGCGGGGTCTTTAGAGCCACTTTGCCTCGCTCGGGTCCTGCTGAGTTGTTGTGTGGCTGATTATGATGCTCTGCGAAGAGTTGTTTCACAACTATGATTTTCCAATTACTTAAATCACCTGGAACCGAGGACTAAACCAGTGTTCCCTGTTATTTCTCTTTCTATTTGTTTTTGTGTGGAGCTTTTGGTTCCCATTTTCTCCCCCCAGAGAGCACTTGTATAAGATCCAGGGGGAGATGTGCAATCCCCACCACCCTCCCTCTGCGGGTGGGCTTCGTTTCTAATGTAACACAGCCAAGTGTAGGCATCCAGCTGCAGGTATCTGTGAGACCAGGGATCCCAACTGCTGTTAAAAGGACCACAGTGGGGTTCACAAAGCAAAAGCACGCACACAGCTGAGTGCTAGCTCTGAGTGCTCAGGCACTTCCCATGTGGACTATATTTATTACATTACAGAGGGATGCTCCCCTCTGCACCAGTCATGCTCTTTTGTGAACGTGGTCAAAGCTCAGATCAGATGGAGGAGAGCACGTAGGCATTTCAGGTTGGATATTAAGAATAATTTCTTCTCAGAAAGGGCAGTAATGCATTGGCACAGGCTGCCCTGGTAGGTGATGAAGTTACCATCCCTGGAGGTGTTCAAGAAAAGAGTGGATGTCACACTGAGGGACATTATTTAGTGGGCATGGTGGGGTGGGCTGATGGTTGGACTTGATGATCCTAGTGATCCTTTCCAGCCTTAATGACTCAGTGATAAGGGATGTAGGAATTACTCTCCCCCTGCTCAAGATGCCTTTATGAGGAGATCCTTGCTTCCAGGCAAGTGAATCACTGATGCCAGGGTTGCAGCAAAGTGCACATCCCCTTCCCTGTCCTGTACCCCATAGGGTATGTTCTTCTCCATTGGTCAAAATTCCCCCATCAGAATCTGGGTGAGGATTTAATACAAAACAGTCAGGGTTGTTTTGAGAATGTAAGGTTTTGTTTGAGGAATTTCATCATTACCAGCCCTTCCAGAGCCATTACCCATTAAAGGAAGCTGAGCTGGGAATTACCTATCAAGAGCTGTTTACCATACTGTGGCTTCTGTGAGAACAATGTGGTATAAACCACATACCAGTTAAGTTGTTTAATTAACTAATTATCTATTCAGAGTTTCTTGTAGCTCCTTTTATCTCTGTTCCTTAGCTACAGTACAATATGGAAATTAGAGGAAATTAAAACACTTTATTAGACAAAATAGAATAGACAAGGTAAGAAATCACAGCAAAAGAAATACAGACCAGCAAATCGTGCTTGCAGTATGTGGGCAATACTGGTGGTAGGTGGATAGTTGGACTAGATGATCTTAAAGGTCTTTCCCAGCCTCGATTACTCTGTGATTCTACAAGAAATGATGATTTTAACTCTAGCTGTTATAATAGAGGAAGCCTAGTAAATTAAGCCAGCAAACCTAAGTCACACTGCAGCTTCTGGCCAAGGAAGCTGTGTCCGGTCTGCAGGTGAGTGCTGTGGGATCACTGCCATCCCATTCTGCCCCTGAGCAAAATGTGTGTGCTGAGCAGGCAGCAACTATTAGCAGACAAAGCCAGGCAAGGCAAGGATGTGAGTGCGTCCAAGCTTCATGTCCAGGGGTTGTTTGTCACAGCGTTTTTCTCCTGCGCAGCAGCCGCTCCCCTCCTCATGCATTAAGGAGAGAGTTAAAGCCAAAGCCCCTCGCGCAGCTTTACTCGAGGTATGTGCTTTCAGAGGAGTGTTTGGACACAAAGAGCCGTCTTGTCACTCAGGTAAACAAGACACAACTATCAAGCTCGGTTTGGGGCTTATCAATTGGAACCAGCATGAAAGTGCATTCCCCAGCTCCAGCTTGCAGTCGCAGTGACTGGTTTCTCAAGATAAACCAAGAGTGCATTCAAGTAGTTTCCTCACAGAGTGATATGAAAGTCACATTGTTGTTTCCCCACATCTTACAAGCCAGTTCCCTAAATAGGATTTCAGAGGAACAAAGTGAATGGGACTCTCATTGTACTGGCAATGGGAGGCAGTACCATGTGGGCTGGTGGCTGCTGTTCCCCTCCCTCTGCTGTAGTTTACCCACCCCCTATTTCTGGCAATACAAAAGCAGCAGCATCCCCAGCATTTGGGTGAGAAAGCTCCAGCCACTTGGTCCCTGATTAACTGCACAACTATCAATGATCTTGCTTTGTCTCTTAATTGGAGTGCCAACCGATGAGGGCTGGCACAAGGTACGTGCATGGTGACCTGCTGGCACAGGGCCACAGCAAGCATCATTGTGCTCAGATGCTCCATCTCCATGCCCTAACATAGTCCTCCAGAGTATCACAGCCACTCAGGGGTGTCACAGTGCTGTTCCCCACCCCCCTCACGCCTCTCAGATCAGAGTGTCATCATGGAGAAATGGAACAGCCCTGCACAGAGCCGCGGATTTATTGTTGCTTTAATTACAGCCCTAACAGCCTCATAGCAGTGTAACAAACAGTTATTATCCCAGTTACAATCATACTGACAATCACGCTCCGTATTAATATGGAAAAAGCATCGTTAGTAATGGCCATAAACCCTGCTGGTCTCGGTCTCCAGTTGAGCTCAGCCTTCTGCTGCAGTCAGTGCCAAGGTAAGGCCAACACCTATCCTCAGGCCAACACCAAGGCACTATGAAAATCACACTGTGAAAGCCTGCACGGCTGCTTTGGTCACTGAGAAGCAGCAGCATTGCTGATGAGAGATGGGAGGCTCGATGCAGTATGCGGGTCTTCCTCCTGTTCTGTGATACCCAGTGCTTTGGATATGTTATTATGCTCCTTCTATCAGTATGATAATAATTTCAGTACAGTTTAGCACAATATTGCTTACATTTAATAGGTCATATGTATCAGACAATATAAACATATATTAACTTTTATAAGTTATCAAATATTAGAGCTTGCTCTCTTAGAAAGAATGTTTTCCTATTTTAATGCTCTTTTGTCACAAATGAAGCTTCAAATTGAAAGAGATAGAAAACCTCTTCAGGTGCTGTATGGATTTAGTTATCATTTAGGAAGGAAATGTGACAGCTTTTGGGTTTAAAATAACATATTTTTTTACAATACCTATTTATGCACAGCCGTAACACAAAGGTCTTTCATGACAGTTACTTGGGAATAACTTTTGCTGATGGTTCCATCTAGTCCCAGCTTGGCTATGGAGATGCTGGGGACACAAGGACAGCGTGGGGATGGGGATCTCCTGGTCAGGGCTGGGTCTCCTCCATCACCACATGCCCCCTACATCTCTGCCCTGCCACTCCTGTAGAGCATTTAGCTACATAGAAAACTCCATCAGCTCCCTGGTTTTAGTGCCCATTAAATTACGTGGTCCGCTCAAAATCCCAAAAAATTCCCCAAAAGCCCAAGTGTGATGGGGAGTGGTGCTAACTATGGCAAAGCAGAGGGGTGAGAGCTCATTTTAATAATGCATTGCAGTGTTCACACTGCCCAAGCATCTGCTAACTGCCCTCAATTTTAGGTTTAAAAAAATATTTATGGCCTTCTTCCAGGGAGAAGTGTATGTTTATCTGCAGGCAATAATTAGAGGCTGATGATTCAGGGGCTGCAAAAGGGATAGAAATAAAAACCCAAAACCTTTGGGAGGGACTGCAGGGAAGACAGCTGAAAACTGTCCTAGGAGAAATCGATCCTGAAACCCAGCCAGGCTGAGCTTCTCCCACATTTAGAGAGATGCTGTAGGGATGCCATGAGCCCACACCTGCTCTCCATCACTCTCTTTGGGCCGTCCCCTCTAAGGCTGTAGGCATCCCCTATGGGAACACAGCAGCCTGGGCTGGTACCCCAGGGCTTCCTCCCAGCCCTCTGCTATAGAAAGAGTGTCTGTCCCTGTCCCCAGAGCCCACAGCTGATCCCCTGATGGCATCCCATCACCCTCCTGGATGAGACCATTACCATGTGCAGCACTTGGCCCCAGGTGTAACATGGATGGATGCAGACTGGGGCCATCCCTGTACACCAGGTGTTTAATTCCCTCTGCACTATGAGACGCTCACAAGTTCCATACAGACTTTCAATAGCTGATCCAGCAAGGCTCCTGAACATGCAGTGGGGCTTGACTGGTGCTATTAAATAGTGATTTTATCCAGGTTCACACAGGTATTGGATGGGGAAATGGAGAGAATGTAGCATAAAATAGATTTTTTTTTTCTTTTTGCAGGAGCTTTGGATTAAATAAGTTTGTGGTAGCTGGTAGAATAAATTAGATAGGGGCTGGTGAGATAGCAGGAAGGATTAGAGGGTGCTTTCGTAGGGCCAAGTGAATCTGAGGGGAGAATGGTTTGGGGGCAGTAACCTGGGGGTCAGTGGGAGCAGGGGAAGCAGAGGGGTGGAAGGGACCCCTCTGAAGACCACCTCCCCTCTCTATGCAGCCAGCAGTGATCCTGTCTGTTTGCTCACCTCAGTGCAATGCCAACATCCACCACCTCACTGCAGCCACAAATTCCCTTTCTCTCGTTTGCAGGGATGTGAAGCAGACTGAGGAAAACTTACTGAGTAACTCTATGAAGAAATCCAGGAGAGGACATTAACTGTGTGCTTCTCATCTTCATCAGATCACTGCCCTTTAAGTACGCTCAAGCTCATTTTGCTTTTGCATTTCTTTGCAATATCTACTGAGAGAGAGGTATTTATGCAAAGCTATTTCTCTTTCCTGTACGCTTCTCCATTGCCCTGCTATCATTTGCACATTAAAAAAAGCTTGTCCGCTACTTCCCTTTGTATTTCACCTTCACACGTTGAAAAAGCATTCTCCGGTCTTCTCATTGCTCAAGAATATTCTTATATGGGGAAGGGTTTCCATTAATCCTGTGAAGGTGTGGCCCCTTTGCAGGATCTATCGCTTCTCTTTGGGTGCCCTTCCCTGACCTGGCTGGTTAGACCAGAGACGAGTCACTAATTAGGTTGTCTATTACCTCCTCCGTGAAACTCATTTTGAGCTGATTAAATGCATCTATAAACAGTGCTCATCTGTCTCCTTGCTGCACGAGGAAAGCGCTGCCTTTTCCAAATGGTGTTTTTGCTTTGACTGTAACATCTGGGACAGAACAGAGTCAGTTTCTAAGGAACACAGCATGGTACAGACCCGCTGATGCCTCCAGGCTTGCTCCTGGCCCTGTGCAGAGGGACCCAATCATCTGTTCTGTACATCTCTTCTTTAAAAGCACTAAAACCACCAGACAAATCCAGAATGAGCCTGTGTGGCAGCTGAGCTGAGGTTATAGTGCCCAACACCAAGTGCCAGCAGGGTGAATGCAGCTGGGCTTCGGTGGTGGCCAACCCAGAAAGCCACAGCATCGGCTATGGGTCAGAACGTATCTTTTGGCAGGTTGATTTCTTTTCATATCCAAATAGCTCAGATCAACACTGGGGCTGTGGAGGTCAGAAGGTGGCACAAGGAGCTGTTCCACTCAAAACATCTGAAAAGAAGATGATATTGGCATCATCCCTACACATAAGAGCCTCTGTTAGAGCCTTCTTCCAAGAGCAAACCTTGGGCAGCCTGTCTCATGACACCTAGGGATCTGCAGCAGTTCTCATTTCAGAATTACTGAATGTGAAGGGCTACAAAGATAATTGGGGGCATGAAGCATTTCTCTTACAAGGAAGGGCTGATAGACCTGGGACCCTTCAGCCTGGAGAAGAGAAGCTGAGAGGGTACTTTGTGTATGTTTTTAAGTATCTAAAGTCAAGTGGATGGAGCCAGGCTCTGTGTGGTGGTGCCCAGCAACAGGATGAGGGGTAACAGGCATAAACTGCAACACAGAAAGTTCCATCTGAACATGAGAAAGAACAACTTTCCTGTGAGGGTGGCAGGGCCCTGGATAATATAAATGAGTTGCAGGGCTTCAGGCTGGGACATCACCTTCCTGTAGCTGCCAGAAAGTCACAGAATCATAGAATCATTTGTGTTGGGAGGGACCCTCAATGGTCATCCGTATTAGTTCCCCTGTAATGAACTGGGGCACCTACAGCTCCATTGGGTGCTCAGAGCCCTGTCCAGCCTGACCTTGAGTATCCTTATGTAAGAGAAGATGAAGGATGAGGGAGTTCTCTGCATCTCAGCGAGCGGAGCAAAGGAAAGCAGGACTTGAGGCATCAGTCTGCAT
Organism: Coturnix japonica; assembly: GCF_054131305.1. NCBI lineage: Eukaryota > Metazoa > Chordata > Aves > Galliformes > Phasianidae > Coturnix > Coturnix japonica. The sequence goes on along the minus strand of NC_140680.1, from coordinate 13,358,795 downwards.
TTCTAAACCTAAATATTCACCAATTGCACAGCAGCACCATGGAGCTGCTTGCCAGAACTCAAGCAAAATGTCACCTCCTGGGACACACCACCAGCCTCTTCCTTCCCACTGCATTATCCCCACAGACTGCACTGATGGCAGAGGACAGAAGCTATTTCTGGCAGTCTGAGGCTGCTGTCACACATTCCTGCAAAGCCTCCCCTCTGTCGGGGAGCAGCCGCTGATCAGCAGGGATCCTCATCCCGCAGCCGGGATGGAGAGGACACCTCCAGCCAGCCCTGCACATGGGCACACAGAGTGACAGCTTCAGCTTTGCACAGTCCTGGCCATGTTTTACGGAAGCTTTGAGTAAATGTGGAAAACACACAATTAGAGGCCATTGCGTGATTGATTTCTGGGCGCAGGGGCCTTTCCTCCTTGCCTGGAAGGCCTGGCAGGTATTATTTAAAGAGCTAATGAATGTTAATGGGCACATTATTTGCAAATCTTGAAGTGGAATATTAGATCAGGGCTCCTGTGTGTCATGGTAATCAGCTTTCCCTCGCTCGCTCTGGCTCGAGGGGGGGGGGAACACCCTGCAGTCGCTTTGTTGTATGCTTTTCAGATTAATATCCTTTTTCCAATCCAGCAGCTTTTCGCTGGGTGTTTCAGTCAAAGAAGCAGATGGCTCTCATGCTGGTATTTGATGCCTGACCAAAGGGATTGTCCTGTTCAAAACTGCCCCACTGGGAGTGCGGAGCAAGGATCCTGCTTTGTCTTCTCCAGAATGAAAAAGGAAAAGATGTGCAGAAGGAGCCAGGGATGGGCTGGCAGCAGCTCACCTTGGGGATGGAGGCTGGCCACTGAAGCCCTGAGCTGCAGCAGCAAGTTGGTTGCATGGCAAGAGCCTGGCCCAAGCTTCTGACAGAGGGAAAAAGCTGCAGCAGAGTGAGAAGAGCAGCTCAGCCTGGCACAGAGTTCAGCTTGCTCCATAGCACCCAACATGAGCTGCAAAAGGACACATAGCTGCTGGGTGACAGAGGAACATATTTAGGCACTGGGAGTGTTGGTGCTCCAGCAGAGAACAACCCCAGGTGCTCGCACACGCAGTGCAAGGAAATGATGGGGAAGGCACAGTGACTCATCAAATCAATGCCAAAACAAAATACACAACCCTCACTATACATTTCCTGCATCCTAGTTGGTGAAGCAGGAGGATTTCTACCCAGCCTAAGAAGGGGAAGAGTCTTCTGCTCTGATATGTTTGCTCTGTTGCCTCTAGACATCTTACTGTCTGCCACCCGTTCTCTTTAGCATATTGGTGCCAACCTACTTTGTATTAACAGCAATTCAAATGTTAGCAGATGCTGTCCATGTTAATCAAAAAGAAGCTTAATACAAATATATGATTACTGTATGAGTATTGTATAAGTGATATTCGGCTGTCTTAAGCTAAAATAACAATATACACTTTTATCCAATCCTGATACATTTATAAATATATTTAAATGGGTATAAATATTTATAAATAGTTTCTGTAATCTCCTGTAATTAGGCTTTAAGCTCTGTGACAGGCAGCATCTGTTTGATCTGCGTGTGCTCGCCGTGTGCATGTGTCAGGTTTCTCTATTAAAGGCAGCGGAGCCGTGCAGGTGCCTCCGAGGAGCTGCGGGGCTGCAGGCAGCAGGACAGAGCAATAGGGGGACACACAGCAAGGAGAAGGTGAGGAGAGGATGGAGAGGCAGCACTTGAGTGGCCCCATTCACATCATTGCCCTGGGGGATGCCCATGTGAACACAACTGGAGGGATGTCCCCAGCTCCCATGGGTACCACCCTGTGGTCTCCACCCATGTACCTGGCTAAAGGGATGATAGGTGTGCCCTAACCTTCCTGCCCAACCAGCCTGGGCACAAAAGCATGTGAGAGGAGCGTGTTTTGTCCATGGCCCTGGGGTAAAACCACATCCTGGAAAGGTGGAGAACCCTTTGCTGTTGGATGGGGAGGTTTGTGGGATGGAGACAGATGCTGGGAACTGGAGCAAAATTAGACCCAACCAGGATCAGGGACTGCAGGTGATTGTCTTCTCCAGTTTGCATCTTCAAAAACAGGAGAAGCAAGTGAAAAATAAGCACATTGCAAGCTGAAAAGTTACCGTGTGATCTTTGCTTTGCAGCTTTGCTCCTCAGCTGTGTATCTTTAATCTTACCAACGTCTTTAATCAGAAGAAAATCTGCTTTATCCCTAAAGCCCAGGGTCTGAACATGGGCCATGCAAACAAAAGGAAGAGATTGCACAGAGGGGGTTGTATCCTCTGACTGCAGCTGTGATTGGTGGGCTTTAGGGCTCCAAGTGCTTTGTGGGGCTCTTGGGTTAGGTTGGGTTTTTTGTGTGTTTTGTTACCGTTTTGTGTTGTGTTTTTTTAATGAGTTAGCATGGCTTTCTACAGATTTGCTCTACCATGGGCGGGTGGCCTAAGAAATCACACAAATTTGATAGGGGAAGAAGTACTGTGGCCATTTCACTCCCCTTAGCACACCTCTCCTGCAACACAGTCCTCCTTGTCCGCCTTTCTCCCTCTTCCCTGGGGCCAAATGCTCTTGACAGCTTTTAGCAGTGATAAAAAAGCTCGGAGGAACTGATGAGACCAGGAAATAATCTTGTGTTCAGCTTGAAAGATGAGAGCAGGGCCGGCACCGAGGGATTTCTGCAGCCCTCCTGCTGGCACGGGGCCTGTGGTGCCATCTGCAGATGGTGGTCCTGGGCACGGAGCAGGATGGAAGTCACAAGCTTAACCAGAAACCTGAAACAATGTTCCTTCCCATCCTCCAGAAATTTGCATCTTGCTTAGTCCAAACTATTCCCTTAGAATGGTAACACTGATTAAATTTTATGAACTGAAAAACGTGGAGGAAGGGTCTGATTTTTAATTTAGAAAATGTCAAAAGCATGTTTAGAGTTTTAAATTACTTTTTTTTTTCTTACTTTTTTTTCCTTTTAATGCACAACCTGAGGATTTTAATTGCTTTTTAACACTGTCTCTCTTATCAGGAATAACACTCAATGAATAATGGAAACTCTGGGTTGCCACCAAAATGGTCCCAGACTTGCAGAAGAGGCATTTGGAGGAGAGGTGAGACCTGGGCCATCACCAGGACACCTTTATGGGCATCCTGCAGAGGTGAGACCTATGGGGAGCATCCCAATGGTGCTAGGTGTGCAGAGTGGAGTTTTGAGGATGCCAGGATGGAAGGTGTTGGGATGAAAGCATTGGGGTTGGATGGATGAGCGTGGTATATTGGCTGGGTGATGCCTGGGGGTGTGAGTGGAGAAAGCTGTGTGAACAGGGTGGAAACCAGCTCCATGCTGAGGGACCTGGAATATTCCCTGGGCAAAATGGTTACATGCCCAAACAACACCAAAAATAGCTGCTTCTTGGGTCAACCAGGAGAAGCAACGGTAGATTCAATCCTGAGCAAGCCATGGGGCTCATTTAAAACTCAATTGAAGAGCCTCTCTAAAAGTGCCCATCATGTACTTAAAGTCAGTAGCGTTGTAGGATAGAAAGAAAGAAAGAAAAAAAAGTTCATTGCACTTGGTTTCAAAAAGGCGATCCACATAAAAGAGGTGAGGCTTGTTAAGAAGAAATTAAAAAGCAGCTGTCAAAAGGTTAAAATTCTTCAAGGGGACACAGACATTGTTTAAAAATCTTCTATTAGATGATGAGAACAGATCTATACAATTATCAGAAGAGACTTTAAAAGGGCAAAAAATTAGCTCTTCTCATTAAAGAACAGACTAAAGGAGTTAGACAGAGGTAAAATAGTGTCCTCCAGAAGGTGGAAGTCACGTCCAAATGAGGAAAATAAGAAAGAGCACAAGATGACAAATCAAGCTTAAAACTATGATAAAGGAGAGCCCCTTTTTATTAGCAGCTTTCTAAGGTATAGAAATCCCATAATTGACCCTTTTTGTCTATCACCTCAGCAGTAAGAGCTGTGCGGAGCCGGGGAGGGTGGAGGTGTGGGATCAGAGCCTGAATGTGCAAAATGGGATAATACAGAAAAGGGCCCGAAACACCTCAATAGTCAGAGCTGATGGTGAAAGCTGCAGCCGAACGACTCTGGACAGTAAAAATAAGAGGGAATCCAGGAAATGTGCAAAATGATGAGCACGGCTGAAGCCATCTATTTGTACTTTAAATAGTCGTGAGCCTTCAATGAGCTGTTACTGCCCAGGAAAGATAACTTGGACCTTGCATAGCCATCGTGTTATGAAAACATCGCCTCAGCGATCTGTGATGGCCTAAAAAGTAAATTGAGCGTGGAAATTTTTAGAGGAAAATAAAAGTGTTAAACATAACAGAAGAGATCAATTTGTCATTGAGCAGATCAATAATTCACCTGCTACTTAAATACTGCTCACAGATCTGTTCCCTCCACTGGGAAGCAAAGAGAGGAAACGAGAAAGAAGGGGAGATGCAGTGGAAGGCAGAAAAGATGAGGGCTGGAAGAGGCTGGCAGGAAGGAGGATGTGTGAACCAGGCAAAAGAAATGCTTTTTCGTAACAATTCTGCATAATGAATGTTCTGCCAAAGGGCATTGTAGAGTCTGGATGGGCTGTGGAATAACTGAGCAGCATAAGGGAGAGCAACACAGGGAGATGCAGTGGGATGCTTAGGGTCCCGCTGGCCGTGCAGCACCTCCCATATGGACTGTTGGTACCTCTTAACTCCAGTTCTGGTTTGAAGCTTCGTGGAGGAATCCATCAAGAAACTCCTGAGGTGGGATCATTAGGCCAAGCTGCAATGTGAGCTCAGAGCAGGAGGTCTACACGGCAAAGCAGGTCCAAACTGGAAACAGAAAGCTGCCTTTAGTACACAGCATGTAATTTAGGGTTGAAATGGTGGAGTCACCATCTCGGGTGTTGTTCTAGAACCGTGGAGATGTAGCACTTGAGGACACGGTTAGTGGGCATGGTGGGATGGGTTGATGGTTGGACTACACAGTCTTAGTAGTCTTTTCCAACCCTAATTCCATGATTCTGAATATAGGGTTTTTCACACTGTGGGGTACACCCAGGTGGCTTTTGGTGCTAAGGCTGGGCCAAGGTCCATAGTATCCCCTGTTGACGGGCTCTGCAACTGCAAGAGATGCCATGGGTATCAAACACCCAATTCAGCTGCAATAAAGAGTTGGAAGCCCTTACAGCCAAATCCAACAGTCAGCTCTCACACATGCTGCACGTTTTTACAGCTCTGCCAACTGATTTATTGGAAAACAGAAAACCCTCAAATTCTCAGAGCTATAAATGCTCTTTGTTTCGGTTCCTTCCTGACAAGCGTATTTATGATGATCACAAAGGAAAGATCACAACAAATCCTGGCAAAAAATGGAAGCTAGAGGAGCGAGCCAAGCTGCAGATAATAAGTAACAAATCAGGAAAAGGAGGAAGGTAATGGTTGTGATTAAAAATCAGATGCTATGAAATAAAGAACAACTGATGAGAGAAGTGAAAGTATCCATTCAAAAAACCCGTATCCAAATGCATAATGGACAACAAGAAAACACCTAAAATTACCTGAAACATGAGAAATTCTAGCAAAACGGTGATGGTAGAGATCCATTTTTTGATAGATGTGGTAGTGCTGCCAATAATAACGCAGACATTGCGGAAGGGCCCAAAACCTGCTCGGGGTCTGAAACACTGAAGACAGTGCTTTTTCAGCACATGCTCCCCTCCATTCTCTATTCCAACATCAAGCACACAACAGTTACCAAACTGCTAACAGTTTAAAAGATGTTAAGCTGCCACCCTTAATTAGCTGAAATAATTATTAATTTTTAAAGGCTTTCAATTAATTTTTAAACCAGTTTTCATCTGCACAATCAGCCAACTTGTTTATAAATTTGGGAAGAAAAAGCACTAAATATTTTACAGGAATGACAGGGGGGAAAAAAAAAAGAATAGAAAGGAGGTGTTGTGGTACTTCTTGTGAGCTTGGGAGAGAAAAAAGATGCATTTCCAAAAGCAGTTTGGGAGCCTGGGGTTTGCTTTTGATGTAGAAGTTTATTGCCTTTGTTATTCTCCAAAGAAAGCCGTGAAACATGTTGATTTGCTGGGTCGCGGTGGGTGGGAGGTGATGAGGAAGGTTTGGTTTGTGATTTGTGAGGCTGTGGGTTACTCTGGACATTTGGGATTTCCCTCCTGGTCAATTTGCCATGACTCAAGCAGAATATTGGCAAAATTGCCATAAAATTATCAGGGTCACCGTGCCTCTCATTTCATGATAAATCCAGATGCAATACAAACGAAATGATGTTTAAGCAGGGAAATGATGCACTCCACCCCTACAAATGCATAAAATGTGAAAATTTGGGTTCCAAAAAGGCATCTTTAAGGAGTAATGCCTTCAGCTCTGTAATGCAGCACTTCTTGCTCGGCCAGGCTGGGGAAGCTGTGCCTGACAGAGAACAAATTGCTGTTTGGCAACCATGCCTCACGTCAGTGCCTTCTGGCATCACCATCTGCATTTCAGCAGGGTCTTGTGTTAGTTGTGTCCTGGGTCATGACACCGAGCAATGGTGGGAACAGCTGGAGAAACCCCCACATTTCCCCAGGGCAAATCCAGCAGGGTATGAGGGTATTGCTCTCAAGAATTGCATGAAATTCAGTAATTAAAAGGATAGATCAATTTTTGCTCTAGTTTTTGTATGGCATACATATATGTATATATATATACGTACAGCAATGATATGAGGTTACACGGAGCCACCAGGTTCTTGGTCTACATCTTCACCAAGCCCAAGGTGTAGGTCGTCCTGGGCAAGTGAGAGGTGGGAGCAGGGATGCAGGTGCTGCTAACTTCCATGCATCCATCCCCAGGGCCTAACAGAGCAATAACACCATGTTTAAAACAAAACAGAGCACACTATTCAACACAAGAAAATAAGAAAATGCATCAATGGCATAGCTGGAAAGTTTCAGTTTTAGCCTCTCTCCTGGTCCCTCTCACTCCATATTGAAGACATTCACCATCTTTTGGCAACTCAGTGCTTTCCGAGGCAGTCCGGACATGTGATATCATTCATGTTGATGCAGTACAATCATTAAAGATTATGTATTTTTTTTCTTTGCCATAATGGGTTTCATTTTGAATAGAGCGTGCTGATGGGAAATATCCATTGTGGTGGGGGGGTGCAGTTCCCAGCACTGCAGCAGGAGTGGGGTGCTCCATCACCTGCACCCCTGGGATGAGATCCCCAGATTGGAGCTGCAGCTGCTGCTTGTTCATTCCCACACACATGGGGCTGGTGGGCACCGGGGATGTATGAGCAGCCAGGGACTGCTGCACTCTGATCCAGCCTGGCTGGGAAGCTGATGATGCTGCAGCAGCTGGGGTTTGAAATTGGGTGTCCCAAATCAAGCTCTCCCCCTTCCAAAATCCCAAAAGAGAAGCTCAGAACACATCAGTGGCCACGCTTCCAGCCCAGCCAAATTTGTAGAAAAAGCCAGAAAAATAAGGCACCATCCAGCCCCAGCAGTGCTGGCAGTTGTTCACCATCACTGGTGCATATCCCAGCCCATCTCTGTGGCAGATGTACTCCAGTCAGGATGGGTGAGAGGGGAACACAGGTTCTTCCAATCACCAACAGAGCCCTGAAGTTCCCACCAGTGGGCAATACCTTAAAGCTGAGCTGCACAGGGTGCAGAAGGACAGGATCTATTTGGATGTGCTGAAATATTTGTCTTGTGCTCCTACAGACCCAGCCTGCCTTGCACGCCTGTTTGCCTAACTGATGGAAGCTTGATAGCTGCAGCAGGGAGCTCATTAATTGAATTCCAAAGGGATTAATTACGGCAGGAATAAGAGGGCTCTCTGTCATCTTGCAGGTTTTTCCGTGCTGCTGGATTAGAGGGGCCTGGAACGTGGTGGAAGAGACCACGGTGATCTGCCGTGACACTGCTGACCTGCTGGGCACAGAGAGGGGTAACACCAGGTCTCAGTGGGACGCTATCTGCTGTTTCCTTTATCTGGATGCTGGAGAGGTGTTGAGGTGAGTGGAAGGAGGTGGAGATGGTTCTGCGCTCCCCTCAGGATGGCAGCTGGATGGACATGCAGCAGCACCAGCTTGATGTGGTGAGACCTCAGGGTGTGCATACAGCAGCATAACAGCAGCTATGTTAGCCAAGGTTTGTCCCCATTATGCCACAGGGTGCTTTGCAGGCTGGGTATGGATACAAGGGATCCCAAGAGCTGCAAAAACGTGCCCTGGCAAAGTGCTTGGCATGCAGGGCGCTGCTGCAAAGCATTTCCTTTGGCCCTGCGACCCGTCTGGCTGAGCCCCAGGGAGGGACCAGGATTTCCTGTGTTTAAAAATACACATTTTTATATGCATATATATATAAACATAATCCTCCTTCCCTCTTTCAGAAGTCAAAATTAACTCCAGCTGTGCCAGTGATGCAGTTCACCACGCAGACCCACAGATGTGGGAAGGTATTGCCAGAAAAGCAGTGAAGGGGCTTAAGGACTTCCCTGACCCCCACAGATGCTGGGAAAAAGCCGTTCCATGCTGCTACATTGTAAACCAACTCCTGGCCCTTCCTATTCAACAGCTTTACTGCTTGACACACCATGCAGAAAATGGTTCTTGGCTGTTAAAAGGTTTTAGCACAGTTGTGGGAGGACTTTTTGCCTGGCCCTGGCTGTGCTCTGCCTTAGGGACATGGTGGCAGTTTGAGGATGACTGAAGCAGCAGCCCTGGGTCCCATCACCCAGCACTGCTGATGCTGCAGGGAGGCCAAGTGGTTTTCTCATAGGGATGGAGAAGGCTGGGCTGACAGGTCCTGGGAAACCAAATGGAGGGGGTCCCCATGTGCAAAAGATGGTTGGTACGTGGATGTACCTCCTTGCACTGCTCACAGTGAGGGCACTGCTGGTCCTTGGGGATGCGAAAGGCTGAGCTGTGAGGGGAGCAGCTCTCACATCCCCCCAGCTTCAGCCATGGCACCAGCCCCTCTTTTAATTACTGTATGTTCCTCTCCTGGTGGAGCATATGGCTCCCCTTATGCTGCTGTCGTGTCCAATCTCACACAGTGGCCCTAGTGCTCTTAATCAGCAGGCAAGTGGATGCCTTGGTAAGTGAAAGGTTTATACAGGGGATGGAAGCAATGTGTTGGTTCCCCCCCCCTCCCCCCCCCCCAACACACCTTTGGGTTCCTAGGAAATAAGTGCAAAGTGCAGCTCAGAGTGCCCCCAGATGCATTTCTCCTCTGTGCTGGGGCTGGAGCATCCAAATGAGGGAGGGAGATCCCAGGATGTGAGAACAGGATGAGGAGGGGCAGCTTGGTAGGAGGAGGATTATTGCTTCCAGCGTACCCTACCAGCACCCACACAGCACCTTGAGGGCAGGAAGAGGGGCACATATCAGAACTGTAGGAAATGCCTTGCTGGGAAAGAGTTGAGGTAAAGGGAGAAGTTCCTCTAGCCAATGCTTAATAGAAAAAGGACTAAAGCTAGAGACGGCTATGGAGAAATAAGAAATCCATTTTTTAATGGATTTGCCTGTGCTTTAGACTGGTTCCAAAAAGCTTGGAGTGATCCAATTAACAAGGTAATGAGTTGCTGAGATATTTACACTGCTTCTGGACAAGGCTCTGGTCCAGGGTATTAATTTGGTTGGGAGGGGGTGCATATTGCAGATAAGTTTCCATATTTTTTTTCCTTGTGGTTATTTTCAGACTCGGATGTTTTGGGGTTTATTTTCAAAGGACTCCCATTATTTGTGACTTAGGGTTTGTTCCCTGTGGGTGTCAGCTCCCCTCCAAAGGAAAGAAAGGGGCTTTTCTGGGGGCAGCAAGGCTTTATGATTACCCGGGGGACTGCTGGGAGGTTGCAGGACTGAAAGCAAACCCAATAGAAAGGATCTTCTTCCCAGGATACAACGTTGCTATTCCAGCTCATTCTCTATTTCTATATTTAAAGAGGTTCGGGTGTTCTGATAAAGCCCAGCTCTTAAGTTTTGGGGTACTTTGGCACAAAGTCTTGTGTTGAAGGTGCAGGTGGGCTCTCCTACAGCTCCAGGACCTCGTGGGGTTTTGCTGGGCTGTTATCAGTAATAGAAACACTGGGAAAGCAACATCTCCAGCAGCTTCAGGTTTCGTTTCTCCTTTAGCCCTTGGGTTTCCAAGGTAAACTATTATATTGCTAATATTGAGTGCAGTGTTGTTTGAAAGTAGTAAGGCTTCAGATCATCAGAGGTCAGGTTGTATTTGATTTTGGCCAATTGGCAGTTCCCTATGTTTGCATCTGTTCCTGGAAGTAAATGTCTTCTTGCTTTCTGCGCCAATGCCAGCAGGAGCCAAAAGCTTCCCAGCTGGGCGAGGGGAGATCTTTACCAGCACTGCCCTAAGCTGGGGAACAGAACATGAGCCCCCATTTCTGAGCTCTAATGTTGAGCCTTTTCCAGCATCTCTGACTGCCAGGCAGGAGAAGTTGGATTCAAGCCTCAGATGGAGCAAAAAGATTTGAACCTTGCAGAGGAAAATAAAAGGGTTTTGTGCATGTACCTCTCAGCCTGCAGCTGCAATCTGTCATCCTGCTGCTTCCTGCAGTACCTGGCTGCTCTGTACGTGTGTGTGGCCAAAGTTCCCGTGCACCTGGAGAAGGGGACAGGGTTAGTGTTCAGGATCCATGCGTGGATGTGTTCCGGCTTCCACAATGGGTTTGCACAGTGTGTTTCCTGGACAACACAGTACTTGCCCCATGAGGACAAACCAGCTGCCTGTGGGCATGAGGTCCAACCTGAGCTAGATGAACACATCATTCTTTTGGTCCTACTGGTGTTGTCAGACCTTTGGGTGATATATCTTGAGTACTTGGGAAGTACAAGTCTCTGGGCCCTGTTGCTTGCAGATCTCTGTAGCCACTGGATTTTCTGGTAAGAACACCTCACTAATTTGTTCTCCTGATGGTACTTGCCAGCATAATTCAGCATTAGGACTACAGAGATCAGTGTCCCAGGCAGGGATGCTCCCATTGATGGGGACACCCTGAGCAGCAGCTGAACGTCTCACAGGATGCACGTGTTTGGGAAATGATGGTTGAGGACGACTGTCCAAATAGCACTGCTGGATGCAGATCTTTCCACAGTGCCCTGCAGGATCTTCTTCCTGCATCTCTGAGTGATGATAGAGCTGGGAAGACCTTTAAAAAAGATTGATTACACGCTAGGAAAAGAAGCATTCTTTTTTTCCTCTTTTTTTTCTCATTTTAGTCTGAAGAGTCAGGTTTCCAAGCTTTGTTTTTCAGATTTTAAAGAAATACACACACCTGGGGGGAGGCAGGCGGGTTTCATTAACAGTTCAGCACAGCCCAAAACATGACAGCAAGCCTCCATTTGAAATTACCGACACGGCGGAGCAGCCCTGCTGGGCTCCCTCTTTGCAGGACTGCCAGCATCGCTGCGAACCCAAACACCTGGACGTGGAGGCTGCCTCTCCATCTCCATTAAGGCTCTTTTCATGACACAGCTTATTGTCAAGCACCGCTTGCATCTCTTGCCTTCTGACCAATAATTGTTGCTGTTGGCTTGCTCTTATCTCATTTATTATATAGGTTGTTTTATGCGTTTTTATTGCTTCTTTCACCTTTCATCTAACCGAGGTGTATTTTTCCATTGCCTTTTTAACCAGCGCAGCTGGTATGAACACATCTGAGCATCTTTTAGAACAGTCTTCAACATCTCTAAATTAATCACTCAGAAATATTTCCTGTGATTTTCCTACCAGTTTCTAAATACTTTCAGCTTGGGCACAGCATGTGCCTGCCTTGGTGCCCAGGCACGTATCACTTTTGGGCACAGCAATGAAATCAGGGCACGACGTACCGAGATAGCTGCTAATAAGGATTTTAATTTGGTAATCAGTTCACCCTGAGCCATTAGAAAGGGGGCAAAGATGGTGATATCCTGGAGGCAACAAATGCTTTGAGCTGGAAAATAATCAGGGTATGTTTCTGAAGCTTCAAGGATATGTGATTAAGAGCCACCCGAGGTCTCCCAGGAGCTGTGCCTGCAGCCACAGTAGCGTAGGGTGCATTTATCTCCCTTTAGGTAGAGCGAAACTCAAGTCACTCAATCTACATCACTCCCTTCAGGATACAGTCTGGGGACAAGGAGGAGAACTCTCCTCTTTTGGAAGAGATAACTCCAAAAATCCCCAGTCCAGGAGCTCTGCTGGAGGAGCAGCACGTTACCACGCGCCGGGTATTTTACGGTAGATGCCGGGGGCTGGTTCCTGCCTCCTGGCACTTCCTTAGAGAGAAAATAAATCTTGAATTACCTTGTTTTCATTTCCAATAAAACCGCATGCTGACAGTTGCCTTGGAGCTAATAATCTGATACGGTGCTGTGCATCTGTGAGTGTTTGTAGCACGGGTGTGCTGCTTCTGTGTTTGAGACTGACAGGGCAGCGCTGTATTGTTTTCCTACTGCTGTACTGTGTTCCCAGCACATCACAATAAAAAGAAATGGGAAGGTAGGTGATTTATCATAATACAAAAATGAAAGGCATAATAATGTAAATTATGCACGTCATTAACCACAATTTTTGCTCTATGGTGGACACAGGCTCTACAAGAAAATCACCCTTAGGATGAAGCCATGACAACTGTCTCTAAAGGGCTTCCTGGTAGATGCTGGAAGACCAACGTGCTCTATTCTCATGAGGTTTGGAGAACTGGCTGAGTCCCATCAGTGCAGTAATGGTAGGACAAGGCACCGGGTTGCACCCTCCCCCTGTACCCGTGTACATGTCAGGCAGTGTGGGTGGGATTTGTATGGTTACAGTGGACAACAGTGGACCAGTTGCTCTTATTTCCATGTCTACTCAAGGCAGCTGAAGTCAATGGCACAACCCACTTCACCCAACAGATGGCAGAATAAAGGTAGGTGAACCACACAGCATCCCAGCACAGGAGGCTCAAAACAGCCATCTTGAGTGTCTCACTTCCATCTCTAACATTCATCGAGGTGAGTCCTATCTCACACCACTGCGTCCTCGAGAAACAAAGGAGGGAGGAAAAATCTGGCAAATTGAATGCTCCTTCCTTTCCCATTTCTCACCTTTCTGCTCATGCTTTTCCCTCATCAAAGAGGAGTTTCAGCTTTATCACCAGCTCACTTCCATCACAGGGCAGTGGTGCCTCTTTGCAGCATAGAATGGGATTTCCCAGCCCCTTCCTCACGCTGGTTTACAGCAACTTAAACCTTCCAGTGCAGAATTTTCCCCTGTAAGAATCAGACCTCGTGAAAATAAATAATTCCCACAGGAAATTTCCATTTGATTACAAATATTGACTTGCTGGGGGGAAGTTTTTTTGTTGTTTTTTTTTTCAAAAGAAAAATCCATTTGGAATCAACGTTTTTCAAATTAAACATGTATGTTTCACTCTGTCAGAGTCCTTAACTTGGAAAAGCACCAATTCTGTTTCCTGTGGTTGGGGATTTTAGGAGTTGTTTCCATCCCTGTTTTTCTGCAAGAGCTGAACAAAAAGACGTGTTTTTTAAAGCCGGGCAAAGAGGGGGGGAAAGATTTGTTTTAATTGTGGAGGATTAAAAAATGTAATGTGAAATGTTGTTAGCCACTTCAATGCTTCTAAAAAGAAAAGCATATGTATTAAAATGGAGCACATTAGTAAGGATGTGGCAACCAGCAGACAGATGCAGGAAGGACTTGGTGTTGCACCAGTAGATAGCAGAGCTGTAGCATGGGCTCCCCATTGCTTCTGGGCTGAGCCCATAAGCACAAGAGAAGTCTTCCCCCCTGAGACCTACCCTTGAGGCATTGGGTCTGGGAGGTTTATAGGGATGACTGTCCTCAGTTTGGAGCTTTGTGCCTCATCAGGGTTGTGCTTCAGACACCCCTCTGTCATTCTTGGGTTGGGCATTGGTGACAGTGCCTGGAAACTGGGCCTTGCTGGGAGCCTGGAGCAGGGACAGAGGGCTTTTCCCAGGGGGGTCATCCCAGGTCCTCCAGCAGCCGCAGCTCAGGGCCCTGCTGAAGATAAGCAAGCTCTAGCAGAGACACTGCTCACTGGAGGCATCCCGGTCCCAGCCAGAAATTACTCCAGACAGGCAAAGTGCTTTTTAGGAGCACTTTATTAATAGACATGGATAACAAACCGCTGGTAACAAATGCAAAAAGCCCTTGGACTAAAGGGCTGTTTGCCCAGGCAATATTCCCACTGAGTTCAGCAGCCATTAGTCGCAGCGGGAGGCACCAGGAGCGGCTCTCGCTGTCAGGAGAGCTGAGATCTTACATCAAAGTATGAAAATAAATGCCTGATCTATTTACCTTAGTAAAGGTGCACCTTCTGTACCTTGCCAGCTACACCCCACCATGCAGCCACCAGGTTCCTGCAAGTGATGCTCTAGTCCTACAGAACAGCCTGGAGATGTGGTTGGTGTTTGGTCACTGCTCCAGTGAGCAGCGCAGATGTCTGGCCCTTGCCCTATGATTCCTCAATATTCCTTCTCAAACAATTGTTTGTGTTTCAGATATGCTGTTCTGTGCAGACATGATTAAGCTGTTTAGGGTGAATGATGTTGCCAATGAGGATAACCTCTCGGAAGGTTAATTAATCATTTGTAAACCGACCTTTGGATGCATACATTATTCATGAGTACTCCTGAACTAACAGGATAGATCATTTCCAGCCAGTGGGCTTTGTGGAGAAGTCCTTGGTAATTCCATAGCTGAGGGTGAGTGCTGAGGTGCAGGGAGGGCAATGCCTCCAGGCACCATCTCCATGCGAGGTGCCTGTGCTTTGCCCATTGCTCAGAGCAGAGCCCTGCTTTAGGCTGGACCACAGCCTGACAGCAGCTTTTCTTCCCCACCTGCATCTTTCTTCCTTGAAGCCTGACTGACCTTAAACTATCTTGAAGACTCCTCTCCAGGAGCTTGACATTTAAAAGTGCAGTGACAGAAAATAACTTCTAAAAAATACGTGTAACTTATTTATCAGCACTAGTAGAGGGAAAGACGAATTTAAATGAAGGCATACATATACATTGTGCTGCTCAATCATGACTTTTCGTTGTTGCTGTGTGGTAGCACTGTTTCTCCTCGAGTTGAGCTGCTCAGTGCATTACAGCAGCGTGTGAGGCTTCTCCCCATCTTCCAACCCTGGGCTGGCTGAAGAGGAGCAGGGTTGAGGGGAGAAAGGAGCCCTCGGTCAGCCCATGGCCAGCGAAATAACTGCACAAGGCTTCAGTCTCGGGGGAGCTGAGGAGCTAATTTAACATTTCCCAAGCACCAAAAGTCAAAGGAAGGAAACAACAAGCCAGCATTTATTGAGAAAACACCCTGTGGATCATTCCTTATCAGACTGCTTAGAGGATGGGGGGAGAGGGGGGAAGAGAGAGAGGAAAAAGAATAAGGAAACAAGAGACTAACATTGCACAAATCGGTGAGCTCAGCACCAGGGTAACTGCTTGTGTACCTGCAGGGAAAAGCCTGTGCATCCCATCCCACGCCTGCCAGCCCCTGCCCAGACACCCTGCTCCCACCCCACGCAGCAGAGCCATGGGGGAGTCTCCCGAACGTGAAGCGTTCATGTATCTTTAATTATTGTTGCAGCCACGTAAATCCATGCTGAATTAAAATTCATGATGGTTCTAGGGTACAAGTGCAAACAATTTGTTCGGTAAACTTTGCTCTAATTGGCATTCTGAAAATTTCCTGTTAATCAAGCCCCTTGGGCTCAGTTTACCAGTGTAGTTCTGCCTGCGAATGTCAGCGCTCGGAGGGTGCATGCATGTACGCCGACTTTAAGGGTCTTTATATGATATTAACTCATACACCTTGTCCTCACATTAATTTGCAAGTAATTTTTTAACAACCTTCCGTGGCCTTGCCTTTTATCTTGCTGCTTCATTACTTGCGGCAAGCGAGCGAGCGGAAGAGCCTTTGTAAAACTCAAAATTACATTCAAAACCGTCTCAGATCTGAATGCATCTGAAACTCCTCCCGGCGGGAGCCGTGTTTCCAGTGGCACTTGACTCCAAATGGCCATGGGGGAGAAGTGAAGGAATTCAGACCAGCACAGCAAATGTCAGTTGTGTGGGTGGTGTCACTGTACGGAGACTCCAGCCAAACCCACCTCAACACAGGGCTCTGCAGGTGGGGAATGCTGTCGTTCTCCTGAGCTGACAGTATGAATATAACCTGGAGAGTCAAGGTGTTAGCAGACCTGAGTTTGTCATCTCAGTACTGACATGCATGGAGAATGCTCCCAGGAGGCGTTAAGGTGTAAGGGGTGGGCTGCTGCAGATCACCACTTCCTATGTGCCACCCTGTCCAATTCTGGATCTGTTCTCCAAGCAGTCTCTGCTGCGGCCCCCACTTGGTCCCACCTGGGGGTCCCACCACCAGAAGTATCTGGGAGTTTTCCAGTGGCCCCCTTTCCGTTCTGCAGCCCTATCAGGCTCGTCCTTAATTCACATCCCAAAAGGAAAAGCTACCTGAGCATCTCTTCCCCCCAGCACAATCACACAGGAGAATGGAAATAACAAAATAATGAGTGTCTGACAGATCAGGGAAGCTGTGGAGAAGCTCTCTTGGATGGAAATATGCTGTAAGGAAATGCAGAACTGGCAGTTCCCTGAAGAGACTAGAGATGGTGCACAACAGCAAACTGCTCCCTTGTGAAAGCAGATAAGAAGCATAATTAGATGGCATTACAGCAGCATCAGGGTCTAGAAGCTGGAAAGAAATTGTATAGAAAGTGGAAGCAGGCATGTGCTGGGGGGAGAATATGGGAAGAATACAGGCTCACAGCATGCAAGCAGCTAGGGCTGCATGCTCGAGGTTTCAGGGGAAGCCAGCAAGGGTCTGCAAATGCATTAGCTGCAAAACGAGAGCAGCAAGACCTGAAGGTGCAGAACTATCTGGGGAAGGACAGAGCTTTGACCAGCTGTTCAAAGCAGGAATTTGCCCCCTCTCCCTCGTTTCAGGCTTCAAAAAAAAGGTTAATTGTGAACAAAGCTTAACAGAACCACCTTTGAAGGGAACGGTGGAGAAGGCCAACAAAAAGAAAGAAGTGTAAATCCATTTGGATTTATCAGATGTATTCAGAATGAGAAGATCTGATAAGATGCACCCAGGAACACTGAACTCTCAGTGATTATCTTCAAAATTTATGAAGGCAGAGAGGTCCCTGGAGATGAGAGAAGCACCTTTCTTTATAGTGGAGACTTTAAGAAAATTTGGAATGATCAACTCAATCTCAATTCTCTTCAAGAGGTTAGAAGAAAGTATTAAAGGAGCAACTTGTAAGATGTAAAATGATGAATAAAATCAAAGAACACGGGTTTGTCGAGAGCCAGTCATGTCAACCCAATTTAATTTCCCTCTTTGATATGGCAACAAGCAGACATGATGATGGGGAAGCAGAAAACGCAGATGTGAGGCCTTTTGCATTTCCCCGTGGGACAGCTTCAATAAAGCTGAGAAAATGCCCTGTAAAACCATTCAGAGCTCAATGGCACAGCAACCACTCTCCAAGAGGAGGGATCAAGAGGAGAGGAGGTTTCTCCTGCTTCAACCATCACTCTTGGGAAAGGACAATTGCCCTTCCTCTCCATACAGCCAATGGGCCACGCTTCTCCAACTTGGCATCCCTGTCGTGTGGCCACATCCACAGCTTTGCCCAAGTAAAATCGAGATTAAACCTTTTTATGCTGATTTCCAGTATCTCATGTTCCTTTACCCTTAATTTCCCCATTGTGTCCCCATCTCCACACATATTCAAGTAGACATGATTTGATGCAGCATTATCCCCACATTAACCCGAGGAACTGACACTGATCCAAGAAGATGCTTTCAGTGGAGCTTTGGACCCTCCATCCACCTTGAGAACAGAGCAAATCCCAGCAACCTGCAAAGCGTGAATGCGAGCGTGGAGGCTTTGCCACTCTGTTCCAGACAGATGGATGGATGTGGGCCCTTGCAAGCCATGATCAAGGGACTTGGTGAGCTGTAGCACAGCTGCTGGAGAAATGCAGGAACAGAAGCTTTTGATACAGTTTCAAACAATATGTAATTATCAGGTAGCTGAAAATTAGCCCATCTGTGCCTCGGGAAAAGACAATGAGAAGTTGTGTGTTACTAATGGCTGAAAAGAGCTGGCAAGACAAAACAGGAAATCTTCAGTAAACTTTTCTTGAAGGTAATATAATTACACGATGTAATCCCCAAATCTCACAACTTTTTGGTGGCTTTTGATAAAGCTTATGAGGTCTTCATCCTTCTTTCATTTTCATCTCCTCATTGAAGCCAGCACGGTTGCTGGCATTTTACACCGTGCCAGCCGTCTGCCTGGGCTACCTTCAGCAGCAGATGTGGGTGACATAAACTGCCTTTGCAACAGAACAGCTAACAACCTCTATCAGGTTTTCCTCAAGCAGATTGTAAATATCCGCATGCCTTTGCCACAGCTTCTCTATCTGAAATCAAAGCACACGAACTTATAATACTGTTTTTGAACAAAATTTCTATGCTGATAGAGTTGGAGGGTCAGAGTCCAACCCTCTGATCCGGGTCAAAGCACACAGCGAGCATCAGCACAGTTTAGATTTAGATCCCTTTTTGTTTTCTCTGCTTTTGGTCGTTGCTGATCCAGCATGCAAAAAAAAAGGGGGGGGGGGGAAAAGAAAGAAAAGGAGCATGCTATTTTTTTTTATTGAAGTGCCCCGAGGATCCAGTGATAAGGTCTTTGGGGGTCAGGGAAGCAAAACTGGAATGGCATAAAACTCATGCAAATAGCCTGGGCAGGGTAAATAGCTCATGATTTTTTTATTCATACTTTTGTCTGCGGAATAACTGGGAGCAAATTGCTTTTTCCTCTCCCGGTTCAAATTATTCAGAGACTTTTTCTGCTGATTTTTGCTATTCTCCCTTTTGCAAGCGTTTGCTCTCGAAGATGGCCCGCTTAGCTCTGAATGGAAAGCAAATGTTGCCTTCACCTTCAGTGAACTTTGAAGCAATTGATTTTACCGGCATAAAAGAAAAGCTGAGAAGCGACCGCTCGTGGCTTTTGTATGGGATGGGTTTTGCCATTTCACAACTGTCTGCTCATGAGGAAGCAGACGTTGCAGAAGAGAGATGACAGCTGCTCTTCCATCTCATCCCAGCTCAGCCAACAGCCCCATCCCCTTCTGCAGGTGGGATGAACCCCTGCGCCATCAGCACCTCGCCAGCCACCAGGCTTTGAACACCTCGTTATAGGGGAGGATTCCTGCAGAAATAATTCTCGCTGGCTTTTGTCTGATAATCTGAGGTCAAGGAAACAAACTGCTTCCTCTCTGCTCTCTCCAGCACTGCGGCGAGAAATGCAGCCAAGCTCCGGCATTGAGAATAAAGGCAGAGTTGGCACAAACACAGGAGCTTCTTAAATGAGTTTGCCATTAGCCGGAAGGGCTGCAAATTGAAGCGAAGATAAGCCCCTTAGCATTTCCCTTCTTTAATCCAAGCCTCATAAAAGCGGAGATGTGTTCCTATTCAGTGGGCTTTATACAGAGGCAGGTATTTCATTTACCCAAAAACCCCTGGATCGGATAAATTATTAATGTTATTTATAAAGGCAATTCTGCCATTCAGCAACTTCTTTTGGATCCCTACGCTTAATCTCGCTGCTTAGCATAAGATACACTCCAGTTAAAAGGCAAAATCACATTCCTTTACAAGGCCTGCAAAATAACGGAGTGCTGAGGTGCCTGAAAAAGGGTTGTAGTTTAAATACCGCTTTAAAGACTAATACATTTATCAGTGGCAAACACAAGCACTAACTTGTGCTTGCTTGCATCCTCCCTGCGTGCTGGCTGGGGCCTCATTCGCACTCACTGAGAGCCGTCAGAGCTGCTCAGAGCAGCGGAGATGCAAAGCACGCTTGTGCTAATACGAGCCTTCCTAAGGCAGCTTGGTGGTTGGGTGAGCCAGCAAGGTTCCCTGTCCTCTCCTGGTCTGTGTCCTGCATTGTGCTCCCAGACACCCAGCTAAGATCAGCTGATGGAGTCAGGATGCTCCAAGACCACAAAATGGGTCATAGAGGACCCTGGGGGAGTCACCACGCCACAGGGGCATCACAGATCTCAGCCCCAGGGAAGCCAGCGTGGTGTATCACCATGAAGAGCAAGGGAAGAATCAGGAGGAGCTGGGAGTGCTGAGGCTCAGCTGGCATCACATCTTCAGCTGCAATCTGGGGCGCAGTGCAGCGGTTCCCATAGCAGAGTGCTGGCACTGAAAGGTGGAGCAGCACCACTCCAGCAAAAGGGAGAAAATGGGTATTTCAGGGCAAATGCTGAGGAAGAGGAGACTCAGCATCACTGAAATCAGATGTGCTCAGTCCTCTAGGATAACAACAACAGCTCCTTGTTCTCACGTCAGAATTACACACGGAATTAACTAAAACATGATATTCTGATAGCTTTCAGATGGGAAACATTCACAACTGATGTGTGGGGAAAGTGTATTTGCAAAGCATTAGACCTGAGCTACATGACCCAGCAGGGACACAGTGAGCAGAGCCCGACACCAGGAGGGGCCTCAGAAAGAAGCAGCAATGGCAGCTGAACAAATCCAGCACACAGAAAGAATCCTGGATATTCTTCCTTAGCAGGTAGTTTTGAATTAGCTTAGGGAAGACAATGCATCCTAACATGCATCTTTCCGAGACAGAGGTGGGGGATCAAGAAATGGAGGCTGCAGCAAAGTGGCATCAGTGGGAATTTTCGCTAGAAGTGGTAAAAAGCAGAAGGAACACACCAAATCTGGCACCGTGTTTGGACAGCTCGCATGTCTGACGCAAGTAGCATTTAGAAATGCTACTCGAAATGTCAGAGGCCTCTTGGTGTAACAGGGACGTTCTCTCTAACCCATTTGCCCCCAGAAAACAGGGATGGCTGCAGAGGGGCCGTGGACGGAGCATCCCTCAGCAGGGAAACCCAAAGGACACTCATCCCCTGGCTCCTGTGGGCAACACTCAGCCCCACATGCATCCTGGTTACAGCCACAGTAACTATGAGCTGCGAGCCATCCTCTGAATCTGAGGGCAGTGCATGTGTCATATGGAAGGTGCTGCCTGCGAGCTGCAAAGAGGTTTGGAAAATTCCTCGTTAAACGTTTTCTCCATGCAGTACGTGTGATCCCCAAATCCTTTTTTCAGCATTTTCCTCTCCAACGCCTGCAAATACAGTTTAATTGAACAGCCAGCGCCGGCTGATGTTTCGTTTCACCACAATTTGAACCAAGGCAAAGTAGTTTTGTTTCCTGAACTTGCTCCACCTTTTCTCAGCGGGGTTACAACAGCAGCACGTATCGCTCACGGGTGGTGGTGCCTCTGGGGAAGAAGGGCTCAGGGGGATTTGGGATGTGTGTTCTCTCTTGGGCTGGATGCTGAGGACAAGCGATGGCTGGTGGGTGGCAGCGTGGTTTGCCTTTGATCAGCTGTGAGCAGGGGGGGCTCCCGTGGCTGTGCTTGGAGCTGGAGATGCCGAAGCTATCGGTACCACAGAGTGCTTTTATGTCAGGGGAGAATGAAAAACACAACTTATTATAAAGATTGTAAGTTTGTTCAAGGAGCTGGAATGAAATATTTAAACACAGCACCGCGGTATTTTATTCTCACAAAAAAACGCTGTAATGCCACTTGCAAATCAGAAATGTTTTAAAGTTTGCTTTGAAATAGCAGCATCTTTATGCAGCCATGAGGGGTTTTGTTGTTGGTTTGGTTCTGGGGGGGGGGGGGTTTGAGGGGGTTGTTTTGGGTTTTTTTCCTAGGAATGGGAAGAAAAGAGCTGAAATATTGACCATTTCCTCACAGATGAGATGTCTGCTTTTCAGTCTGTTCTGGTGAGTCTGTTTGGAGCCATCATTCCCAGCTGGAGCAGAGAGAATCAGCCTCAAGAGCAGCCTATGTTGTTGCATCCAGCGTTCAAATGATATTATCTTTGTTTCTTAGGCTGACGACAAGACATTTAGGTTGCAGAGCTCCAGTGGGCATTAGAGCTGCTCTGAAGGGCTTACATGATTTGAAGAAAATGTCATAAAAGAAATACAAGTTCTTGTCTAAAAACACAGATGTCCTACTTTTTTCTTATTATTGGGGCAGTTTTCACTTTCTTTAGGTGCAGCCGATTTGTTTGCAGTTTTTAATTTCCCTTTTTATATATTAGATGTTGTTAAATACAGGAACTCAACCTGTTTGAAGCTCTCTTTAAGTCTCAGCTACTTTCTTATGCATCTCCTGGCTGCTCCCAAGCACTGCACAGCTCCAGCCAGAGCTACCCAAGCTCCTGAGCTCCTGGGTCCAGGCCATGTTTGGACTGCACTCAGATTCAGTCAACATAAATTCAGATGCTGAATTCAAATGTTTAATGTCCAATTCAGATGCAACACCGGAGGTTCAAAGTGTTATTAGGAAAGGGTTATTCTATAATGGTAACCAAAGTATACTCGAATTCATTATCTTTGCAGGATGAAAAAGCCTGAAATCCCCTAAGATGGTGACTGACTTAAAGGAGCCCTTCTGAATTGTGTACAGTTTGTTCATAGGGTTTTTAATACAAAATTCAAAGAACCACAGAGATAGAATGTTGGCAAGAAGCATAAACACTGCTTAAAAATAACATACGAAAGTGTCAGAAGAAATGTATATCACTTATCCAAAGCATCGAGGATCAGAAATAGCTGATATGGTCGAAACGAGAGGCAGAGTATGCTAACAAAAATCCTTCCGAACTGAAATGGGTCTAAACAGACAGCGCAGGCAAGGATGTGTCTTGGCCAGTTAAATGCACAGTGATAATGTCAGGGCAGTGAAAGATTTGAAGGCACAAAAGATGGCTTCCTCCATTCCCCCCATTGCTTCACTGGCTCACTCATGTTTGGGGCTCTGCTTTCCTGACTGTGGCCTCTCTTGCTTCTTCTCTCCGAGCCCACCCGTGCACACTGATCTCCAAGGCACATAAAGCTGGCTGCGATACCACCTACCCTAAAAGCATATCGTGACACAGTTCCCACCTTACAGGTGGAACAGCACTGAAAACCTGCACACATCTGGTGGCACGTTAGATGATGCTTTTGGCTCGGTGCCTTACTCCCTCACCTGCTTCTGGCTGCTGCAAACGGGGAAGCAAAACTCCCGTGATCACCGTGCAGGTGATTAGAGGAAATTGCATTGCTGAAGCGCTCGGTGGCTGCAGCCCTGCTTCAGCTCTCATCTTGCCTGCTGGTAAGCTGCCAGCGAGAGGGAAGTGTAGGCATAAAATGAATAGCAGAAGAGATTGCAGGTAATTATGTTTCTTAAGCTGTTAACAGGATTGGCCATTTGATAAATGAGAGGATTTGGTAATGTTTTGTCACTGACAAGCCATTGTAAGATCAGAGTAGAAACAGGAATGTTTCTCTTCCATAGCACGAACGAGAGGGGAATTCTCCTGGGACACTTAAACTGTGAAATTTAGCTGAAACCTGGATGCCAGAGCAGGGGGGAGAAAGGACAGACACAGGGCAGCTCTTATGCATGTCACTCCTTTGGTTCTGGGGCTCCTCCAGAGCCCACTTTGGTGTCCCCAGAGTCTTTTGTCCTTTTATGGTGCCATCCACATCCCCACATGTAGTTTCCAGGATGCTCCCATGGATGCAGCCCTCTGCTTTGACCCCTTAGAGTCCTCCATCCCACTTGGCATGGATCCTGCTTTCATTGCAGACCCTGACACTGGAGGGCAGAGAAGGAGATAAGGAAAGAACAAATCCAGCTCCCTCAAACCGATCTCTTCTACTGCTTCTCCTCAGAGTTTCACCAGGGCTGCCTCTGCCAGCCAGGACACCCTCCTTGCAGAATCGGAGCCTGAGGCAGCCCCTGCCCATGTGTGGCACAACAGGAAGAGTGGAACACCCCTCCCCCTCGAAAAAATCTCCATTTCAGCTTTTCATCTCTTTGCTTTACCTGGTTCTTAGCAGCTACAGCCAGATTACTGGTATTGTTTGGGTTTCCCTGCAGTTATCAGCAGGGAAGGGTTGCTGCTAGAAGCTGTGCCCCTCGTATATCATTTTTCCAGCAGAGTGCAAGCAGAGCTGGAGGAGACACAGTCCCTGCTTCAGTCCTGACAGCAGTCTGGAGCAAGGGTTGGGTGCCCGAGGAAGGATGAGATGGGAAGCAATTAAGCTTCCTTCCTTTCTTTCCAGCATGTCCTACACTGGACAGGCAATAACAGAAATTCAGGAAGACAAAAGAGATGTGCACCCTGCCTCAGTTTCTTCCCAGAGACTGGAGAAGCAGCCCCCTGCCCATTGTATTTGCATGGGGAAGAAGCTTTCCTGCCCTTGCTTGGCTGCAGCTCCCAGCAGGCACTGGCAACCTGCACCTGAGGAGGTAAGTGCACGTTTGGGTAATGTAGGTAGCAGAAGACACAAATAAGTTCTGGCAGTTTTACATCTCAGCTCTTCCCAACAGCAAAGCGGTGATTCAGCCTAAACAGCTGGATTGGAGAGGAAGATAAGACATGTGTTGATGCCAGCTGCAATAGCTGGTAGCAGCATCCCGGAGGAACACATTGCTGGTAGTTCTATACCAGTGCCAGCTCCCTGAGTATCCTGCCCACAAGTCAAACTGCAATTGGTTGATTTCTGTAACCAACTGTAAACGCCCCCTGTCACGGGGGGATTCCCTTTGAGGAAATAGAGTTGGCCTGTTAATGCACTCTAATATCCAGAGTCCACTAATATCCACTAATATCCACTTTAAGAACAGTGATCTCCAAAGAGACTGGGTTATGTGGAAGCAGAAAGTCTTCAGCTGTCCTTGCACAACCCATTGGGGCTGGGGAGCAAGGTCTGGCAACCTCAGCCACCCTGGTGGGGTTTTGCTCTGTTGTGGTAGCTTGTCTGGTGGGGTCTGGCCCCCACTGTCCATCTTGGTGCTTAAGACTCATCTCATTATTAAAGAAAATCTTCTTGGAGACCTCTCATTAAGGCTTCCAAATAAGGAACTCTTTAGAAAAGTCTTCTCTTTAAGAGCAAGGAGACGAGATTTCAGTGCAGAGATGAGCTTGGTCCGACCAGAGCAGATGAGGTTGTCCGAGTTGTTCCGGAGGCTCAGTTATGTGAGTAATGTGGGCACAAAAAGAGCCACACAGGTTTCCTGCTATCACACAACTCAGTCCCTGCAGTAGCTGCTGCTTAACTTCCAATTAAGCTGGCAGGGCCTATGTCCTTCCAGATGCCCTGTTGTCCTTCCCCCTAAAAAATGCCATCTACCAGCTATTTAACTGCAGTGTTTATGAAGCACATTGCAGCAAAGGCTGGAGTTCTGCAGGGGCTGTGCTTGTTGGGGTCTTGATAAAATGGAGTACAGCACCAGCTGGGCTGAAGGGAGCATTGGTGAAGGAGAAGCAGCCCCTTCTAGCACTGCAAAGAATCAGGAGCTGTTGCATCAGGACAAGTACGGCTTTGGGCTGCCCTCTTTTAGCTCCACAAACACAGCCATGAGCTTTTCCTGATGGAGAAGCTGCTGGGAAAGCTGGGGATCAGGAGCAAGGCAAGGTCTGCTTCTGTGATATGTTAGCAAGGATTAAGCAGAACGTGCACCAAACCAAAAGTCACCTTGTCTCAGTCGTGGTTTGCTCCACCTAATGGTTCCAAGAGCAAAACCAACCCAGCACGATGCTCTCATTCCTGCTCAGCATTTCCTATGGCGCGGCTCCCCAGTGAGGGCTGCAGGGAGCAGAACAAGCCGGCAAACACTGGCCCCTCCTCGAGGTGTAAATGAAGGCAAAATCCAGTTCTTCCTACTTCAAATAGGGTCTCTAAAAAACAAGATCACTAACTCCTTGCAGCTCCAGCTGAAGTCTAAAATGGTGGCCCCAAGCGGCTGGTGGAAGGGCGAAAAAGCAGAGTGAAAGAAGAAGAAAAAGAGAAGAAAGAAGAAAAAGAGGTGAAAAAGCAGTTATTCTTAGCAGTGAGTATCTAGGAAAAGAAAATATGAGTTTAACCAAAAAACCAAATAGCAGGATAGGCACTCCCAGCTCTTCCATTACAACCAGTAGCACTCAGACTCCTGCTTTCATCCAAGTACAGGCAGGCATGAAGATGTGCTCAGTGGGTTTCTGACCCTCTGCTCCAGCAGCCAAGGCTTCACATCTCAGACACCCAGCAGGGGCTGGTGCTACACGCACGGATGGACCAGGCAAAAGCTCTCCCAGAGCTCACCCAGAAGTACAGCACATCCACAGGTGCACAGCTGCTATCAGGTAGGCTGCAGTTCAAGCATTGATATACCTGCTTTTGTGGTGCATTTAGGAAAGGAAGATGGTTTGCCAGCCTGCTCCTGGGGCAGATGGACAAGATGAGGCTTCCCATAGGGCTGACCCACAGTGGCAGCCTTTGCCATTTATAGAGCCCTGAAAGCCATGGGAACTAGAATAACCAGAAAAAGCTTTTATCTACAGCGAAGAGCATCTGACAGTGGAAGACTGAGCCAGCTGCTGCTTTTTGTCCCAGCCAGCCCAGTGAGACATGCCCACATGCAACCCCAGCATACAGTTCAGAAGCCAAATGCCCTGTCCAAGCAGCCTCAACTCAGCAGTTAATCCCAGCAGAGGGCAGCCCTCCTGCAGCCCTTACATCCCTGCAGGAGAGGTGCCAGGCCTGCTGAGTGTTCCTCCCAGTCACCGGGAAAGAAAAAGTCTTCATCCCAGATTTAACTGTGCTAGCAGCAACAAATCCCCTCCAGGTTTTTCATGGATCTTCTGGGATCAGCTGACCCAGCAATAGTGGGATGCTCGTGCCCATAGAGCCTCCTTGAGGTTTAGCATTGTTCACTCATCACTTTGGGGCACTTTTCCAACATCTCCTGCTGTGCCCACATCCTCCATTGCTCCTTACATCATCACGACTGTGCTCTTTGCCTCACAGGGGCTACTGCTGCTTCATTGAGGAAAAACAGCACCAACTGCACTGAAAGAAAAGCTCTTCTTCAGTAAATGAAGGCAGAATCAGACCCATATGGGCATCTCCAACATCCCAAGTCCCAGGCCAAGTTCCTATCTGCAAACTCCAACCCAGCGAATGCTGGCTATGAACTGGCTTACTGCTGGGAGGAGTCTGGGATTCCAGCAGCTCACCAAATGCCCTGCCTGGCAGCTGAATGAATGCAAAAGCACAAAATGCTGCTCTCTATCTATTTAGCACCACCCAAGATTGTTAGCAAACACAGTCACTAGGCACCAAACACATCACTGCCCCCAGCCAAACAGTCCCTGGTAGCAGTGGGCAGCTGGGAAGCCTCAGCAATGGGCACATCCCCTGCCAGTGACAACTCTGAGCTCACAAGGCCATCAGAACAACCCAGTTCTATAAGTTTATAAGTTAATCTAGTTTGGTGTTGGCAACCTTCAGCCTCTTTCAGTTATCCTTGCGGTGCTGTTTAAACATCTGAGCTGCCTTGCTTGGAAAGTGGTTCGTTCAAGACTGCAGTGTGAACACTTCTCCCTGGGAGGACCTGTGAGTAACCTTCATACGCTGATCTATTCATACATCTTTTCAGCTGCTGTCTGCTTTAAGCTCCTTATAGTTGCCATTTAAAAAAAGCACTGAAATAAAGGAAGGTTGCTGAATGCTGACAAAGAAAACAGGGTGCTGGTCAAAATATGTATTAAATTTCAAGTAACTTTTCCACTCCCTGAACCCCTCCACGTGGTTTTCAGTACTAAACCAGATGCTCTGTTGGGCTTCTGACACCCCTTCTCAGGTCTCTGTGTACATCTTGGTTCTTTGGAGTCTATCAGCCCAGTGGAATATGGAACATACACAGGGAGGCTCTGCAAGTACCTGCACCAATGTGTGGGGCAATTCAGCTCCCCTGACCACATCAGAACAGCAGCACAGGGAGGTATTTAGAGACACAGCACGAATCAGCCCAGTCAAAACATACAGCTTTTCCTTCTGTGCTCTCTGAGTTTGGCATATTCTCACTCCTCCATGATAATAATGTGAGGCTATCTATCTGTAAGAAGAGCTGTGAGGCTCCACTGCTTGCTAGCAACCACAAACCCCGCGTGACAGACGAACCGCAAAATAATATGGAGGTTTTTTGTGTGCAGAAAGAAGTAGCCCTGGCAAACACTGCTGAAAGCAGCAGCCAAGCCTCCCTGCTGAAGGAAGGCTCAGAAAGGCAGCACGCCCACCACACC
Source organism: Coturnix japonica (assembly GCF_054131305.1). NCBI lineage: Eukaryota > Metazoa > Chordata > Aves > Galliformes > Phasianidae > Coturnix > Coturnix japonica. Next base: position 13,330,565 of record NC_140680.1, on the reverse strand, counting down.
AGCTCTCTTCCAAACACCAGCCCCACTCTTCAGCTGAGTCTAGGAAGGACAGGATGACCCTTGTCTTTGGTACCCATTGCTTGACAGAATAACTGAGACTTTCTAGTTAATGTAGGGGAAGGAGTTTTGCAACAACTCGAAGGAAGCGACATGAATATGCACCAAATATAGTTGAAACCTGCTGTCTATTGAAATGGCTCATTAATACCGCGCAGACAAAGCAAATGAGTGATGCTTACTGCAGAGTTACCAGCGAACGTATCTGTGCTCAGATTATTGAAGCAGTGCAGAATATTTCACCCCATATGGTTTGCCTGAAGAGGCTGTTTCAGATAATGGTTCTCATGTTGTTTCCATTGAATTTCAATATTCCCCAGAAGACGCTCACTGGAGCACTCCAGAGCAGCCCTGTGTCATTCGGTGCCGCGTGAACTGGCAGAATGCTGGGTACTTACAATTAAAAGTGGATTACAGCAAAAATAATCATGAGGTTCAGATTCGAAAGGAGGAGGCATTAAATGTTTTCACTGGAATCAGGTTAGTAAACCTGGCTTTCAACGGGATTGTTAAATGAAAAGTGTCACTCACAGAATAATTTTATGTACATGGATAAAATTAATCAAAAGCACTGGATGAAAACTAGCAGAAGATTAAGTATCTGCAAAATATGCCCAGGCACCACAGATCTCTTGGCAGCAAGGATGGGAAGGAAGGAGTGGGACTCACGCTCCATCTGCTGCTAATGAAAATGAAGAGATACAGCGGTGAGAGTGCAAGACGAAGGTTCAGCACAGGAAAGCCCCTCAGACTGAAAGTGGTGCAATGGTTGTTATGAGAAAAGAGAGCCACTGGGCTCTAAGGTACAAAGAACACACAGATAATACCCACACAGACAAACCCAATGGCCGCACACCCTGCTTTCATGGTACCGCCTTGTCACCTGCTGGGGGTGCTGTAGAAAAAACTTACCGAGATAAATTCGTATTCTCAGCCTGGGTAATTTGCTGGATTTCCACTTGATAGCTTGTGGTTGCAGGAACAACTATTTCTCCATACATTCTACGTGCTCCTATCTGCACTGCTTCTGAGCTCTGCCAGCCAGCACTGGCTCCTCTGCTGTGTATTGCAGGTAAAATCCTGCTCCTGCCTGAAGCCAGGATGGTGCTTGTTGTTGGACAAGGTCTCTGTGGAATACATCGCTCAACACTGGCAAGTCTCAGCAGAACACACATAGACTAACACAATGAGACTCGTGACATGTCAGATTTCAAAGGGAAAAAAGAAATGCACATCTCTCACCAGGGTCATTCCTTTGCTATATTGCAAGCCCTCGCTTCAAATATTAAAAGACTCCAGCTTGTCAGAAGTGTTCTATATGGGATCGCTATTGGGGAGGTCATATATACATGTATTCATATGCACACAGTATCAAATATATATGACAGAGATAAGCGTATGTATGTGAACACTGGGGAAATGGTGTGTTATTCCCAGCTCTTTGGGCATTTTACTTGGCTCTTTAAAAAAAATCAAGCAAAAATTAATAGACTGTCAGACACTCAGCATGTAATCTTAAAACAATTGACTCGCCTGGTTAACGTTTGTTAGTCATAGCAGCAAACAAACAAACACCGAAATGTCAAACACCAGTACTGCAGATAACTTGTTGTAAATCAATAGCCAGGAAAACTCCTGACCTACATGAACAGAAGCATGAAACAAAGAAACCTCAGAATAAAATCCATGGCTGACAGAGCTTAGTACAAGAAAGTTGTGTTTGCAAAAGAAACCCTAGCAACAGCACAGGGTCACTGCTCGGTGCGGGCAGTGGAATTGTGAAGGATTATGCAGAAAATGCAGAAGTGTTCAAACAGACTTTTATTCAGTATTTGGAAAGAAGGATGATTTGCTTTCATTGCTTGAAGATGATGAAATACTTTCCAGTCTATTAGTAACTGAGAAAGATGTTAGAATCTATCAGCAATGAACGTTTTTAAATCAGCAGGCTCAGAAGCTCCGCAATAGTTGGCAGAGAAGCTCCCGGGTCCACTAACACTGAATGTTAATAGCAGCAGATCTGTAAATGCCCAACTTATAAAATCTGTTAAATGAGAAGGGAAGCAAAGGGAATCAATGAACCATCAGAGGAAAGAGCAACCGTGGGTCAAAGCAAGGGAGGGTTTTTTTCCATTCCATCTATCGCGAGGACTGTCAGGGGTAATGCACAGTCCAGTTCTCCTAATGAACTGAAGCCACCACGGTCGCTGGGCTCATTGAACCCGACAGCTCCGAGGTACCGAGTTGTCACCTGGCAGTCACACAAACCAAAGTCTTCTCCTTGAGGGCACACAGAAGCACAGGGAACCAGCCCACAGGACTGCAGTGCTGTGATGCAGCTCTCAGAGACAGGAGCCCCACCTCTCCCAAACTGCAGCAGCATCCTCGTGTCTTTGCTGGCTCCAAGCACCTGCAAGAGAACAGGCTTGGTTAGCTCCACCTGCTTTATAATGAGGGGCACTGAGAAGTGAACTATATCAGCATATACTCCACACTGCTATGCAAGCTCACTCAAATAACTGAATGGGGCTAGAAGGCATTATTAGGGAGAAACCATCCCTGCCTCAGGACAGCACTAAAATACATTGCACGTGTCCAGCTGTGCACAAATGGTTCTCTTTGGAGTTTATGTATGTTTTCAGAGCACACGAAGAAAGGTGTGGCACTGAACAAACTAGTGCAAGTCGAACAGTGGAAGCTGTAATTCACTCTGTTTGATCTCCCGTTTAATGTAATGAGGCTTCGCTGGAAAAATAAGAGCAAAAGGAAGATTAATCAAAATCCTATGTGAATTTATTTATGGATCACAAAAAATGTTTCTAGAATATCCAAGACATAGTCGAGGGATAAAGTTAGATGAAGTTAGGATTTATCTCGATTACCTAACCTGGCATTAAAATCCTTTCCACTGATCAGCAAACAGAGGGATAAAAAGATTTCAGAGACATTATGTAGGTCTGGAATAATTCCCAGTACGAATTCCTATAAGAAGAGGAATTGTGGGAGGAATACAAATATTAATCAGAAGAAAAGGTTCTAAATTGGGAAACGGTTCTGGCAACGAGACAAAAATCTAAGTCATTAGTGTAACAACCTCTAATCCCTATCAGTGCAGCCAGTCTCGGGGCAGAGATAGACGTGAAATGGCTTTCTCTAGAAACATTTCGGTTTTGATTAATTCTAGCGTTCGGTGTGTGGATGTAACAAATATGTTGTGAAACGTATCGTGACAAAACAGAGACATTGGGCTGAACAATCCAAAGCCACGAAGAAAACTCATTTTCTAGGAAACGGAGGAAGAAATGTTAAAGCTGCTTTCCTCTTAACTCAATGCAAAAAATTCCCCGGTGCCCAACTCCTTACAACAACTTGCCCCAGAAAAGCAGCCTATCTAATTAAGTCCAGAACCATGATGCTGTTTTTGACCCTGATTTCCACTGGCAACACCCCGACAGGCACCGAAATACCTTATTAATTTTTATTTTTTTTCTAGGGATAGCAGTTCTGATTTGTTAAAAAAGAAATGAGTAAATATTTTCTAGGTCAAGAGAAAAAAATAATACTAAACAACAAGAAATGTTATGAGGAGTCCTGCGGTCACAGCATTCAAACAGCGTATCAGGCAGTAAGCTCAAAGTCCTGCCCTGGTGACAAGCGCTCATGTAAAGCTGATCATCCCCATCCAGAGACTGCGGAACATACATATGCATACCAAAGCTCACAGATTACTCAGAGCGCTCTCTTTTTTGCATGTAATTACAAATCTTTTCCTTTCAGAGGCTGTGCCAGCATAAGAAGCTCCCGTGACAGCCCCACAGTTGTGACAGTACATCAGTATTGGGACAGAAGGGGGAAGGAACTCCTTACGTCACATATTGGCAATAGAAGCACTGCTCCTGTAATCACGGTCTTTGTTAGAGGTATGCAATAAAGCAGGAATTCCATGCTGGAGTGGGACACTTGAGTGCTCTTCTACCAGACATGTGGACATGAGGCTCCAGCCCTTCTGTGAGAGGATGCTTCACACTGAATCACCATCAGCATCTCCCACCACCAAACCTTCCATGTTCTTATAGAAAGCGTCACTTTGAGCAAAAGACTTGAAAAAGATCCCCACGTTACTAATTGATTTTACCAGGGGCAGCTTGGTGTGCTTTACACCAAAGGATACAAAAGTCACCATCAAATTTAGCCCCCTTTAAGAGTTTCCAATTCCCATTTTATCATGGACTTCTTATGAAGTGTATTTTAAAGACAGCTGCATTAAATTCCACTTTTGCTTTTAAGCAGTGCTACCAATCTAATTAAGTCACCATCTTCCAAGCTCACACTGTAGACAAGCAACACTGTTTTCCAGAGGACTTTAAGTCCTTCTGAGCTCCGTGGAGCCAAGTTCAGATGTGCCTAAGCACAACAGAAAATACCTGCACCCATTTAAGAGCCAGGTGGAAATACCCCCGGGATGGCCAGCCGAGCAACTCAAAATGGAAACAAGGTGTTTTCTTCTCCTGCAGCACAAAATGAATCATGAAAATACATCCAAACAAACTGGAAAATGAAAGCAGGATTAAAAGAGGGATGTTTGGAAGCACACCACACAGCTTTATTCTAAACTAAACTTATCTGCAGTAGTAGCCATGCTCATATTTTAGTACAACCAGGGTTTTGCTTCCCCGTATCAGAAAGCTGGAGATGTTCTCCAGCTTTACTCTGCAGTCCTGCATATCTTGTTGGCTACTCCTCTGAGGCATCCAATCAACCTGACCACATTCATTCGTTATTGATTGCATTCGGGATCTCATCTGCAACTTCAGTGACGACGGGAAAACCCAAGGAGTCTGGAATGAGCAAGATAAGCTCAGCTGAATGTGGCTGTTAGCAATTCAAGTCTTCAAAAACCACAGGAGCATTACTCTAGTAAAGACCAGAAGCAGTATCTGAATTCCAGTACTTAAATCTTGAGCCCCAGGTAGGAGCAACTAGCTGGAAGCCCTGGGAAGTACAGAGCTGCTGGTGGCTTGCAGCATTCCCTTCATTCATTCAACTCCAAAGTGCTGAAGACCATGAACTATGAACACTGCCTCTCGTTCCCATGTTCTGGACATAACTAGTGGCTAGTTCTATGTCCATCATTACTCTACCTTAATATTTAAAACTCCTATACTGGATTTCAAGCAGTACTTTCCTTTTTCCCTCCCTTTTTCCCTCCTTCCCTCCAAGCCTAGGCTGGGGAATACCACGCTTTCTGTTCCTGAGATCCAAACCATGGATGCCCCTTCATGGCATTCAGTGACCTCAGGAATTGATGCTGGTGGAGTGCAGACCATTTTCTCACTCTCTGTTCTGGCCTGGAAATTGCCCTTGTTGTCCTACTCTGCATCCTCAGCGTCCATCCCATTTACCTCTACCTGCAATAGGAAGGTCGGGGCCTCTATTGCTTTTGACAGTTGAATGAGCCTTCATAATTCTGTTTGGCAGGACACCATCTTCCCATCAGCCTTCCAGAAGTTTTTAATTAATTTATACTTTTTGACCTACACAACAGCCTCTGGCGGTAAGTTCTACAATTTAATAATACGTTATATGAGAATGTATGACTTCTTTTTGTTTTAGACCTGATGCCCAATAATTTTGTGGGACAGCCTTTACTTCTATTCTGAAAAAATAACAGCCATCCCTTCGTCATTATTTTCTAGGTAGGAATTTTCAACATCTCTGTACCAGGTCTAACAATTTTCTCCGTCCGGACATGAAAACCATTCCACCTTTCTCATATACTCTCTGTGGGTGGAATTCAGATTAAAACACTTCGACTTCGTGGTGGAGTTAAGGTATCTACCTCACAGATTGACACCTACAGATAGAAGCCTAAATTTAGGTGTCTAGATCTCTGAGCTAAATAACTCCCACCCATCATTTTTAGTTCTATCTTTTATGCGACAGGATGAACAGAAGTGCACGTATTAATCAATATGTGGGTTTGTCAAACATTTACGTAGTGACATAATCATATAATCATGTTTTTCTTCTCCTTTTTTCTTTTTCAACATTCTCTGTCATTCAGTTTGAATTTTTGATTGCTGCTGGTCATTACATCAGTGCTTTCAGAGTGCTATCCTACAGTCACTCTATTTCTGAGTGATAATAACTTCATGTTCAATCCATAACTGAATAAGTAGAAAATGTGATTTAATATGTATATTCCCAGAGAAACTACTTTGCATTTATTAGCATTGACTTTCACATGCCACTTCTGACACAGTCACTCACTATCATGAGATCCACCTTCCTCTCTTGGCGGGGTTAGATGTGACTTTCTCAGTTAATTTTGCGTCATCCACAAACCTTGCCAGTACATTATTGAAAAGCACAGGTCCTAACTCTTAATAGTTGTGTGACCAAATCATGATGATCCTTTCAGTAGGAACATTGATGTTTTCTCCCACTTTTTGTCCTATTTTTTCTCTGTCTTATTTACCTACAGGAGGACACCGTTTTTTTTTTTTATCCCAGCATAACTGCTTTAAGAGCCTTTGCAGGAAGACTTATTGACATTTGTTTGGGAGTCCTTACACACTATATCAACTAGATCAGCCTTACCTACAAGCGTGTTGACATCTTCAAAGAGTTCAAATAGATTTATGAGACACGGTCTCCTTCTGCAAGAACTGTAATGACTTTTTCCAAATAAATCACATTTATGAAACCGTCTACTGGTTCTCTTCTTTATTATTGCAGTTTTTACCCACTTATTCAGTTTGGAAGTGAGATCTCCTGATCTATGGTTTTTCACATTAGTCCTGGAGTCCTTTTTCCTCAAGGCTGAAGACACATTTGCCACTTCCCATTCTTCTTGAAGTGTGGTCAACTTAAATGACACTTTTCATGCTACATTTAGCTTTCTCTTAATCTAGTGTTTGAGGTCTTTCAGAACTCTTGATTGAGCATCATCTTATCTTGGTGCCTTCTTACTGTTCGTCTTATTGATTTGTTCCAAAATGTCCTCTACTGAAACTTCATTTAGGGACAATTCCTCATACCCTCCACTGCTTCACCACTAATGTACCCCCTTTCCATCCTTCCTCTATTATTTGTTCCATATTAGAGCTTTCCACCTTTCTGCCAAGTTTCCGAGGCATTTATTATATCAATAACTTCCTTTAAAATCAGACATTCTTGTTCACCTCTTTTAGGCTTCAGACTTGCAGCATTTGTATTTCTATATTTTTTATTGATCTAGTTGCCCATTTTTCACAGGGCCTGCTTAGCCTGAACTTTAATTGCTGAGACAATTCTTTGCAATTTCCTTACTCAATACTATTGATTTCAGTTCTTTGCATTTTTCTAAATTACAAGAATTTGCTTATTTCTCTTGAAGAGGAGCTGCCATCTTGAACCACGTTTTGCTGCTTAGTTGGTGAGTTTCCACAAATCTCAACTATAAAAATATCTCATTGTTTCAGAAAGTTAAAACCTTGCAATCTAGTTCCACGTTGATTTATATAGCTTATCTCTCTTGTAAAAGCTACCTCACCAACAACTGAAAATCTGCTTGTCTGGTACTGGGACAATTTATAACACCATGTTCCACTTTCACAATTTCTTTTCCCACTCATTCCTCTGTCATTGGTATCCGCATGATTCACAACTCTAACACTAAATGTGGATACAGAGATCCAGAAAAGTCCTCAGCAGCACTGCAGAAAAGGAAACTTCCCCCCAGATTTTAATAATGCATTTTGGTTACATTTCCCAGAATGCGACTCTTGTGTTTAACTTCTGATTTTCTCTAATTCTTGTATCTTGCCATGATATGCTTCAGCCTCAGTCAGCAGTGTCTTTTTTTATATACTTGGATATTCATTTGCTCTTTTGGCACATTCGAGTCTTTTTATTTCATATTCTTGATCTTGATTAAAATTTTGACCCTGACCTTCAAAGTGCATCTTGGGGTATCCACAAATCTTGTGACTGAGTTCTTTGTTAAACCATACAAGCCATTAATTAACATACTGAGTAGAACTGGGCCCAGGACACACCCTAGCCAGGCATCAGTCAAAATAACTTCTCAGTCTGACAGTGCACCATTGCCACCCACATGACAGTAACATCACGTATCTTCTAAAGGATGAACCTGAAGCTGTGAACTGCATCCTGCCTCCCAGGACAATTGACTTGGCCATAATTTCTCTTACTCTTTTCCAAATCCAGACCTGCAGAAAGGAGGGCTGCCCACTGGATGGACTATTTCGAGTTCACTGAAAGCCCACTTATGGCCTCTGATCATGGCAGTATGTGGATCTATCTGCACATATGCCATAAATCTCATTGCCCCAGGAAGCACTGGCTCTTCTATGCTTTCACAATACAGTTATGTGTTAGGAGAAGGGCTGCAACATATGGTCTCTCCCTTATACAGAAAGAAGGTAAGTGTCTCACCCAGCCAGAAATACTGGGCACACTGATATAGACCATATTTCTTTAGTCTGCTTCCGAGGGAATAATGTGGAACAGTTTCAAAAGCTTTCCTAAAGCAAAATATGTCCCATCTGCTGCCTCCTCTTCATCTACTAGACATTATTTTCTCAAAGAAGAAAATTACAGTGAGATTGCATGATTTATTCTTGGTAAATCTGTGGTGGGCTTTTTTGTGTTTGGGTTTTTTTTGGTTTTTTTGTTTTTCTTAAACCTTCTATTTGCCCTCAATTGATCGTGTATTTGATTTTTTTTTTCAGACTCATTTCCATGAAGGGTGGTCTCTCCTTCCCTGATTTTCATTCCTCCAAAAGTTCACTGTTTGCCCTTGTACACTGCTCAGTGATCTTACCTGCCCTTCCAGGAACTTCCAGGACAGTCACTAACGCTTCAGTAATTGCTTCAGCCACTGTTTCACCCAGAGCAGTTTGAGGCCAGAGCTTCTGATCTGGAAGAGCAAAGATAGAACAAATACAAGGCACAAAAACAGTGTAAAAGGACATAAGCGGGTAGGCCAAGCCCAGATTAGTTGCTCTTATCTCCCCTTTGAGGAGGCTCAGGCTCCTCTCACAATAGGCACTTTAGAAGAGCACAGCATAGCAGGAAGCTGCCTCCCAGCTGAGGAAAAGCAAGCTGACAGCTCCAGGAAGGCTGTATCTCAAAATACATTTATAGTGAAGAACTTTTGGTCTACTGTGCTGATGGGAATTTAAATACCAGGAGCAACGGTAGCTGTGGATGTGATGACAGAGATTTGCAGACTTGTAGGCAGAACATGAAGGGGTCTTTTATGAGACACCTATGTGGATGCTAGAAAATGCTAGGGAGGAGCATGAGGTCCTACCACATGTCACAGATTTTAAAGGGAAATGTAAGCGAAGGATCCTGGAAGGCAAAGTCAATCTGCTGGCTAGAAGATTTAGCCCTAGGGTACTGTTGACAGTTTCTCCAAAACCCCTCCAGTTACACACACAACTCCAATTAGGCAGAGGAGAAGAAGATGCTATCCGGAGGTGACGGTCTCCATCAAAAGTCAAAAGTGAAATCAGACTTTTCACAAGGAAAACGTATATGATGTGTTTAATTAAGTGGGAGCTGGGGGAAATCTGTCATGAGCTAAAGCAAACATTACTAAGAGTTGGTAAAATAAAAATGCTCTGTGTATCCAGCTAGTTCAGAGGAAAAGCTCAGCACAGAGATGAAAACAATTCATACATGAAACTGTATTATATCAAGACGACATCAGACCAAGAAGTTAAACAAACCCAAATTAAGAACTGTTAATGTGTGTATATAAAGCAAAAGTAAGGTTTTAAAAAAGCTGTATTGACCCAGATAACAAAATCAGATCTCAACACAGCAAAAAAAGTAAAACACAATGACGAGGCTGATGGTGTACCATAGTGCGCAGTCACAAGCAAGAGGAAAGAATATAGGTCCTAAGAGTGAGATCATTTTTATGTATTTTTAAAACATTCAAAAGAATTTATTAAGACTAAAATTTGTACTGGAAAAGAGGATTCTGGCTGTACTGGCTGAGCCGTAAGGATGTAAGTATATGAGTGGAGTTATCGGTCACCAGTGAAGTAAGAGTAAGTGTTGGATGCTGACAGGTGAAATACTAAAGATGGGGACCTCTATTATTCATAAATAAATTGAGGTAATGGCACAAAGGAATAAAAGGGTGGAGATCCAATATACAGAAACACAGTACAACTGCTTTTCAGAACTATTAGATCCTGAACATTCGGGAAGACAGGCTTAAACATTATGCAAGATACCAAAGGAGTATTTTCAAGAAGAAGTAGTCAATGGACCAACAGAGAATATGGGCGGCTCTTATAGAACAGAAAATCATGTCTTGCAGTGTAATGGTGATGACTTACGAGGTCTTAATGGACAAGGAGCTAACCACCAATGCTCAGGGTTACAGCGAGATAAAATGGCAGAAGTCATTAGAAATGAGGAATCCGTTCAACCTCTGGGTACGGCACCACTGAAACTACCAGTATATCTAATTCTGATGTTCACATTTAAAGCTGTTGAAAGATTAGTTTGGGGGCAGAAAAGAGCCATAAGAAGTGTATGAGAAGAGCATGTAACCGAGAAACTTAAACAGCTCAATTGTGGGGTGATTCGATAACTACCTTCACAAGGGGAAAATATCAACCAGCACTTTTTAATCTAGCAGAGACATAAGAAAGACCAAGGGCTGAAAAATGGAAGTGATTCAAACCAGAAATGAAACACACATTTTTTAACAGTAGTGATGATTAAATTTGGGAGCAAACTACCACCTGAAGTGATGGATTTTGCAACTCTTGACATCTGGAACATATGTTCCTGTGAAAAGTTCAAGTTTTGATAAATAAGAATATCTTTTTCCTTAAAAAAAAAGCAAACAAAAAAAACCTATTTTGTTAGCAAATTCCTAGCCGATATTTGGGTTACTTCTCTACATTAAAAGGATAGTAGATGAGCCAGAGAAATTGCTCTGTGCATTGAAAGTTGGTAAAAATGATAATTAAAAGCAGAATAATGGAATTCCTAGATAAGAAACACGATTACTGTAGGAGCTAATTATCACAATGTCCGTAATGAACATTTTGCATCACTAATATTTTAGAATTATTCAAACATATCTTTATAATAATGATCAAAAGGGAACTGCTTGACATAATCTACTTTAACATTCAAAAACCTTTTGACAGCCTTTCTCAGGCAAGGCCTATTCCAGAAGAATCCTATATGGCCAGATATTTTGGGTGCTACATGAAGTCAAATCACAGACCGGCACGCAGAGATTAGAATAAGAGTCAGAACACTGCCTAGTATTACAAACAGGTATTTCACTACCAGATTTTGCTTTTATGTTGAGGTGTTAAGTGACAGTATTCCAAGTATAACTTTTGTAATTGCAATCAAGGCACCGAGAACTCTTGTGGAAGTGCTTTTAATACACCACAGGAATGAAATACGGCACATAAAGCACAAGCAACTTGTAGAGCATCATTAAACACACCACAATCATTAACGTGCCAAGGACGGCTTGTACATCTGTATGTAACACAAGTGGAGGAGCTGGGTTCCACTTTCTTTTTTTACATCAGAAAATTCCAGCTTATCCTGAGTCAATAGAATGTGAAATACAACTGAAAAATACACCCTCTTGGGAATTTTCATTGGACTGAGAATTGTGGCACTTCTCAGTAAATGTCAGGCTTATCAGTGTTGTGAGTAAGCATCAGTTAGCTCTCAAACAAGCTGACTCTGTTCATTTTCCTCAGTACTGTATGTAATATTCTCCTGGCAGGGAACAGCTCTTTTAGTAGACTGCAGCACAAATTTGTAAAAGAAGCTTGCCTCAGCTCTGATCCAAGAACCAAAAGAGATCCGGTATGTACTGTATCGCTGCAGAAAGATCTGCTTTTTGACTTAAAGCCCGGATTGCTTGAAGTTAAAGGAACGTAAGAGATATCAGTTTTTCCTTTTAGAGAAAAACATGGATTAATTGTAAGAAAACACTCTTCTTAGTATTTGGTTACCTACTCCAAATTACATCTGTAGCTTCAAGTATGCCTTTGACCCACGAGTGGTTAACGACATCAATATTTGCAACACATTTTCATCCTTTTATAAGGGTTCTTTGTTCATTTCCACCATGTAAGCTTTTCTCTTTATATTGCTAGATGAGACCTAGCAGCATCTTGGTGAGATCTTCATTAGCATTCAAATAAAAATTCATCGCTTGCTTGTATAGTGGGGGAGATGAGTTCAGTGCTCACTGTTACCATCAGAAGTGTTTACATTCACAGCTACGTTTCATTTTCTTTTGACAGAACATAACAAAGCACAAGAAAGCCTGCACTGGGTCAGATCGAAGGTTCCCCTACTGCAGTGCCTGCTTTTACATACAAATGTCTGGGGAATGAGCTTAAGAACATAGCCAGAATACAGCGATGCTTTCTTGGAACATTATTCTGTTTCCCAGCATGCCTTTGGACTTTTTGAACCACTGACTTTGCGTTTGCTATCTAACAGGTTATGCCATAACTTCATTTTTCTCCATTAACTTTTCCTAATAACCCCAGAGCACAAGTAAACTTGGAGCATCCATAACATCCCACAGCAAAGGATTCTGCAGCTTAATTGCATGTTTTGGGAAGAACCATAAGCCAGATTGGTTTCAAGTTCTTGCTTTGGAAGAGACACTGAGAGGGCTTCAGAGTTTGGAGAGGAGGCAACAAGAGGGATATGAGTAAGGCTCATAAAATTGTGGCTGTAGCTACAAGAGGCGGACAGTCCAGGCAGATGAGTGTCACTCTGACCCACTAGAGCATTTCCTAAGTTCCTGTAACCAGATTACCTGCATCTTCAGTAGACTTTCACAGGACTGCACAGTGGATTTGTGAAATGCAGTTTCTCACTGGAAAAACGTTCCCTAACAGACCAGATTTTATCCATTTATACATTATATTCTTACAATTTCCACTCACTTGCTCTGTACAGACTCCAATGTGACGGTCTGCAGTTCTCCATTTCACTCCTGGGGACCTTCTCAGCAATTGTTGTCACATTAACCATCTTCCATGCCTCCTGCAGGGAGGCTGATTTAAGTGACGGGTTACAAACTATAGTAGCTCTATAATTGCATATTTGTTTTCCTTCAGAGCTCTTGAGTGAATACCATATGGTCTTGGCACTTTCTGACTCTTCATCTTATCAATTAGTCCTAAAATGCATTTTAATGTCACTTAATTTGAGACAGTTCCTTACACTTGTCCCCATAAGTTTGGCTCTCAAGGGAGAATAACCAACCTTAACCACAGCAAACATCAACAAAGCTCTGTTTGCCTTTCAGTGCTTTTCCTCTCTCACAGTAATTCACAAATCTCTGGAAAAGTACCTGATTGTGTTCATTTTAAATATTTCTAGTCTTTCCTTAAGGATTTCCTTAAGGATTTCCCTTGCCTGCCCTATAGGTTTAGCTTGATAGTTTATAGGTTTTGGTGGTGGGCTGTTTTGGTGGGGTTTTTCTTGTTTGTTTTTGTAGGTTTTGCTGTTTGTTTGCTTAGGGTTGCTGTTCTTTTCTGTTTCTTTTTAAATAGTTTCTTTATTTGCTCAGAACTCCCAGACTTTGAATACTGACTTCCACTCAGCAGTTGGAATATTGCCTTTTTTGTCCCCTGCAGAATCATTCCACTTTGTGATATATTGCTCTGAGCTTCGGATAGGGTGTTTTCATCTAGTTTCTCATCTTCTGCATGCTTATATCCGCTGCTTTTAATTTCCTTTTAAGAAGCTCCTGCATTTTTGAATAGGTCCCATTCATAAGTTAGTTATTACTGTGAAGTAGTTATGGAAGGAATCAAATACCCTTAAGACAATCTGTCATTAACACCTCTCAGGAAAAAAAAAGAAAAAAAAGGAAAAAAAAAGAAAAAAAAGATAGGTATCAACCCAGGTATTTCAAAAGCAAGCAGGCTTTGGAGGAAAGAGAACAGCCCCAGCTGGAAAGGAAAGGATGGAGAGCACCGCCACCACACTGCACCCTTGTGGCTTACAGTAATTCATGATTTATATGTCATGGCTGAGCTGCGTTGTTTTTTGGGTGGCTGAGAGCAGGCTCATGTGAGGGGAAAAAACTGGTCTCACAGAACAACAACAAAAAATGCCAGCCCGAGAATAAAAACAAAACAAGTAGTATGGGGCCAGCCTCCATGGGATGCAATGTGAGCCATGCAGCCCCCTCTCTGCAAACAGGGCAAGCATGCAGGGGTAACAGCTCTTTGGGCCACCAGCCAATGCTGAGCCAGACTTGGACATGTCAGCAGCTGGTCAAACTCAGCACCTTTGAGATTCCAGTCCTTCTCAGCATACCGGTGTGTCCGGGTGGCTTTCTGTTCATAGCTGAGGGTGACCCAGCACAACAGCACCCTATCTGCAGAGACAGGCTCCCTCCTCGTGCAGACAAGATGTACAAAGTGAAGTGTAAATGGGAGTGCAGAGCAGGCAGCTGGCAGCATCCAGGCAGGCCTGCAGACACACAATAACTCACACAGTGAGGTCTACCAGATGTCTCAGCCTCACAAGGAAGCCACGCTCATATCCTACTGCTGGAACTGTGTTTTGCCTCCTGCCATGTTGCTCTCCTGCAAAAATGCTGGAAAATGCTGGTGGTTTGAGAGTTACTTTCCCTTCCTAAAACTGGTGGTACCTCAGTTTCGTGTAGCCAAGTAAATATCAACAGGAAATAAATCACAGCTTGGAGAAATGCTGTTCTCCACCCTTCCTCCAGCATCACTTGTTTACACTGCTGCGCTGCAATCTGAAAAATGCCATCTATAATGAATACTAACTAGTGGGAGTCTCTCTCAGCAATGTGTTACTAAGCCTGATTGCTGTGCAGTATAATACGCCAGGGGAGAGCGGGGGCTGGCTGCGTGTCTCTGCTCCATGCAGTCATAGAAACTGTCAACCCTAGGTGCCTCTGTGATCTCTGAGCAGCATGTCTCCCTACAACCTTTCCTAGCTACCCATTTATTTTTAAAATGTTACCTTGTTACTGTAGCTCTGTTCTTTCAACCAATTTTATTGTCATTATTATTTCTATTTAAAATTCGTGTACTTTTGCAATTTAATCTTTTTTTCCGAGCCAATTCACAGCAATATGTTAACTGCTGCCTTGTAATAGAAGTCACCTAGAGGTAACGTTCAAAAGTCCTCACTATTAAGAAATGACTCACCTCTCTGTTGCGAAATCTGCACCGAATCGCCTTTCACTCCTGCCCTCGGTAACTTCATGTGTCTCAGCTCCATCACCAAGAACGTTTCCAGCCTCGCAGTGAGCGCCTGCCTGCGGAGGGCACACACAAAACCAAAGGATGCCAGAATGACAGAACACTTTTCACGCATCAGTGATTTCTAAAGTACTTCTGCAGCTCCTCAAGCTATAAGAACCAGGAAGGAGAAGGGGACCTACACTAAAGAAGATGGTAAAAATAAAAAGGGACATAGAAGTAAAGCATCTTAACAGGTCCCCTGCACATCCTTCAAAATTCTTGCTCTCAAAATGGAATGCATCTGCCTACATTTTGGGACTCGGAGGATACTTTGCATTTCCCTCCTCTGCCAGTAGGTTACATCTTCCAAACATTTCAAAACACGACTATGGTAATTCTACACAACAAAATGCACAGAAAAGAGGTACCGACCACAAGGCTCGTTAATGCATGATTAAGGGTTTGTTGAGGCACGGGTTTTATTGCCCTTTAGAATACTGAATTCAGGCAAAACTCAAGCTTCTGAAATCCAGCAAAGGGTTCGTACTGATGCAATACATGTTCATCATTCACTGACACACAGGAACATCCATATAAATATACACACACCTCCTGTACACAAGGTACCAAATGCACCAGCAGAAGTGCTTTGAGACAAAGTCTAATACCTCGCTTAGGTGAGATCAAACTTAACTGTCAGGTGGCTGTTTTGAACAGGAGATAGGAGAACTCATCACACATGCGCTTACAATGAGCTGTGCAAAGGTCATTCTGTTCTGTGAATAAGTCCGTGTCAACACTGAGCACATATTAGAGTTCAGAAAACACTTTGCTGAAGAGATCCGGGCTTTGTGGGTTAAAAGGTTATGAAATTTATTCTAATCTCTATTTCTATTTTCTTAGATCTTCACTACCAATCTATTACAGGGAAAGGAAGTTGGAGCAGCTAAATTTAAGGTTTCCCAACTTCTTTTAAATGACTCTGATTGTATCTGTACAAGACTATTCAGACTTGTAGGACCAAACGTTCAGAATACTCCCAAGCTAACTTGAAATTTCTTATTCATGTGAGACTGAATTTGCTCCTTAATTTCTCAGACTGATTTTTTTTTTCTTTTTTGTTAAAATATTCTTTTCACCATTTTCTCAACAGTCTTTTGTGTCGTTAGCACAGGTTTTCTCCTGGTAAGAAGTCTATATCATTGCCTTCACAACTGTCCTTAAAGTTCCTACATGTTGAAGCAACTTGAATCATTAAAAGTTATATTCTGCAAGTCAAACAGAATCACTAAGGCACCAAAAGATTTAATTTCCAGGAAGAGAAAAACACCTGGATAATCTGAATTATTTCTCAAGCACACAGAAACTAATAAGGAGATGAGGGCTTGTCAACATTAACTCCTCATGAAGCAACCAAGCTGACTGGGTCTAATTTCCCTCTCTAGTAGATAAGACTTTGCAGATAGGGAAGAAGCAGCAGATGCCACATAGCTCAGTGTTACTGAGGCATGCAACTTCTCCCACATGACATTCACGAGTGTATGAATGCCCAAGTTGAAGCCACAACACAAATCTGGTCGGAATCCACACACTGAGATCAGTTTCCAATGGTTCACTGTGAAATTTAAAGGAGAAATTGAATGATTATTCAGCTTTCATCAGTTCCATTCAATATTTTATTGATAGCCAGGCTGAAGAAATGGACTGTTTATTAAACCTGCCAAGATTAAATCTGTGAAGAGTGACTACAAATACACAGGAGATAGAAGTATTAAAAACTTCTGACAACTTGGACAAGCTGTCTATAAAAATAGGAATCATCTCAATTGTAATAAGTGTAGCATTTTAACTTAGGCAGGAGCAAAGTACTCAAATACAGCACATGCAACAGGTGGGCAGAAAAAAAATACCTGAAGGCTGTGATAGCTCAAATGCTGCGTGGATATATTAACAGAAGAATTACCTACAAGACATCTTGCAGGTCCTCTTACTGTATTCAATATTAGTAATGCCTCAGTGCACAGGCATGTCCAGTCTTGGATAATGCTCCTCAGGAAGGGCTGACAGGGCAAGCAGCAAGCATAACAATGGCTAGAGGTCTGGAAAACATGACCTGAATCCAAAGGTGGAGAATAGAAGTGCTCAGAAGAGAGAAGACTGAGGAAAGAGGCAATAACAGCCCTGACAGGATCAGGACAGCCAGGACAGGTGCAGTAACAGTCCTGTAGCTCACAAAAGTCTGACACAAAGTGGAAAAGAAACATTTTTGCTTATGCCACGAATGCCACAAGGTGGGTTTGATCCTGTTGTGAAAGAAGATGGACTCAGCCATAATCTGCTGAGATTTCTCCCAGCTTCATTCTACAATGATTCTATGCTTAGCTGATGCTGATCAGTTTGTCTGTACTCAATTTGTCCTGATGTACCCAAGTGACTTCATACAGTAATTGCTCATACACATTTACATCATTTCTGCATTAACATCGTCATTAAGGTTACAGTGTTATACCTTCAACTTACCATCTCACAACTATCTGTCTTACAAATACCTTATCAAAATGCTATTTGCCAAACCAACCTGACTTGCAACTCATTAATCAGAAGCCATTTGAATAATTAGTGTTCAAATATTAATTCACTAAAATCTTTGTATTTTAATTTTCCTTTCTAACCAGCACAATGGGTAAAAGGGTTTATAAGCGTTTGGCATCACTGCTTTCAGTCTCAAAGAGCGTCAATTAGAGCTGCTGCTGATGGAGTCTCCCACTCCACTCACATCTATAGCTATAATTTTAGAAGGAAAAAAATATATATACATAAATCTTGGGCCTCTCAGATTCAAACTCACAGAAGGCATCAGAGCACTGCTGCTGCTATTAGTATCTGGTCTATTCCCTATTGCAGAAACAGAACCAGCAACACCTACACCCATTCTGACACCAAAAGACACGTATTTGAATGTTTTCTCAGATTATCCGTTCTAGTGATTACACATCCCATAGGAAGAATATATTCCTAATGGCTGCCACTGCAATTCAACCTGTTATCTCCAGTGTACACAGAATAGCTGAATGACACGACTACTTCTTAATAGCAGTTACTCGCTTCAGGTGCCAAAGGAAATCAGTGCTGCCTTATCAAACAGCTATAATCAATTAGTAATATTGATCAGGACCAGCTATAGCTCAGCTCCCCACATGACTTACCAAACTAAATGGTTGCACTGCAGTATTGATGGAAGGAGGATGAAGACCCTCACAAAGCTGTGCAGGTTCTGAGAGGTATGAAAATATACCTCGACTTCACTGGCATGCAATCAGTTAAATCAACATTATATAAAACCAGAAATAATGCAAGCCACAGACCTTGTTAGCTCTGTACATCCTTACACCATTGTTAAACTGAGTTGATATGTCAGAGAGAAAATCCAAAAGATTTCAGATTTATCATGTTAATTCTTTACATCACCCTCTCAAGAATTCACACTGCTGTCATTTTCTCTTCCATTCTGATTACCTTCTTTGCAACATATTGGTTTTCTTACTTTTACTGAATAATTCCTCGTCTATTATATCTATAATTATTCTAATAATTAAGCATGCCTTTTCATCAGCTAGCAGCTAATTACTTCTGCTCCTACCCAGCTCACTCAGAAAACAGTCAATTCATCTGTATCCCTTTCACTCTCACTGTTGCTAAGCAGTCAATGCCAGTCAGCAGTGGCACAGTAACTGGCGTTGTATGGATCACTCTGGCTTTAAGTGTATTCTGCAGCATCTGACTGGTGGTGCCTTTCATCCTCCGAGCAAATGCTTTTCACCAGTAAGCACGTTTTAGTCACATGCTGAAGTGCAGCACCTGTAGGTAAAGACTGCTTATCCCCACCACTTCCAGAGAAGCTTTGGAGCTGTTAGTAAGCAGCTACTACTTGCTGCAAGGTGCAGTTTGCAATTGGAGAGATCCAAAAAGAATCAGCTAGAAAGCCAGCTTCTACCACCTGCAGATTTCCTTCTTTTGTTGCCAGGCCTTACCCATGACTTGCTATGTGCAAAAGGAAGTTACAAAGCAGTCAGATCTCTCACTTTTCTGGCGTTATCACACACTATCCTTCCAGACTTCTTGGTACCCCATCCCATGTCAGGTAACCTGAGAAGTGGATATCATCAGCATAACTCTGCTATCTCACCTTGGCTCCCACAGCCTAGTCAAAGAGTCTGCTCCAAAACACACAATCTATTATCAAGCTTCAGTGATATGGTAACAAATCAGTCCTGACTGCTTTTCTCCAGTTACCTGTTATTTCTTCTGTTGCAGGTGGGAGAGAGAAGCTGATGCTTGAGAGCAGGGATTCCAAATGTCTCCAGCCCCAGCAGCCACTTCCTTGCCTGTTTACAGTCAATGGTGAAATGTTAGCAGCTGATCATTCCAGCCTTCCTAGACACCAGGCTAGGCCAAAATCCTTAAGCCTTTCATCCAGTTTATGATATCAGACTCTGAAATGAAATAAATAAATAAATACAATTTAAATATTGGCAATTGCTGCACTTGATTCCAGAGAAGGGAATTCAAAAATGAAAAAAATTGTAAAAATAAATAAAATTTTAAAAAACAAACAAAAAGAAAAACAAACAACCACACAGAGAGGCAGCCAGAAAGGCAAAATGTTTTTAGATGGCAGGTAGACTATTTTAGGATCCTATATTGGAGGCTCAAAGCAAATGCATATAGCCTGTCAAAAAAGACTTGAGAGAAAAACAAAAAGCTAGCATCATAAAACAGCAGGATCAGGGAGGCTGTTGGAAGTTAAAAGGTACCCGGCAAAAAGCTGAAGTTGCGTCTGAAAAAGGAAAACTAAAAAGAACATAAATTCTGGCAGACTAAATGTAAAAGCACAATAATGTAGACTGAAGAAAGAGTTTAGAAGCAGTTTGCTGAAGAAATGTAAAAAAAATTGTAATAAATCCTTCTTGAGCACATCATGAGCAAGACGGTTACAAGAGCCAGTGGGCTACGTAGGTATGAAAGAAATACTCAGAGAAGATAGTGCTATAGCCAAAAACCCAAAACATTTTTTAAATCACTATTTACCTGGGGAGCCTCAAGAATCTCTGAAACCACCACCTCATTTGGAAGAGATTCATAGAAGGCCTGTCCTAATTAAAAATATTGCTAGGAGTCGATTACAAAGTAGACAAAATGAATAAGGATCCATCACTGGGAGCGGATGATATTCATACAGGGATTTTATAGAATGTTAAACATGAATCATCTGAGCTAATACTTACAGTATGTAACCTTTTGCTGAAAATCACTGCTATTATCAAAGGGCTGAAAGGTAACTAATAAGAAATCAGATTTTAAAAATAAATCCAACAGCAACTTGAGAAACCACAGCACACTAAGTCCAATGTCCATACTGGTCACGTTGGTGGAAGCTCCGTAAGGATAAGTGAATACATGAATAAATACAGCGCATAAAGGGAAAGTAAACATTGTTTTTGCAAAAGGAATCTGAGCCTATTATATCCACTGGAATTCTTTGAAGGCATCAAAAGCACATGAGCAACAGAGATCCAGCTGAGAAATTTTCCCTGTATTTCCACTTCACCCCAAGCTTCCATAAACCTCAGACATTTAAGGTGATGTCTCCTCAAAACTAAACGGCTGTGGCCTACAAGCAAAGACCTCACAGAGATAAACAACTCATTAAATATAAAAGTTGAATATTAGACTAAAGGAAGAGTTTTCTCAGAGGACAAAGACCATCAATGGAATCCCATGGGGTTACATAATAAGTCCCATGGTGCTCAGAGTATTCAAAAACGATCTGGAAAGAAGATGGAAGAGCAAAATGAAGAAGATTTCTGATTAAAATGGAATTCATTAGGAAAATAATTGCTGCAAAAATGTAAAGACATGATGACACTGAGCAGACTCGCAATAACACGGAAGAGAAATTTCAGTGCTGACAACTACAATCTGGCTATCTAAGAAAAGCAACACCAACTTTCCAAACAGAGCGACACACTCTGAACCAGTTTGCACAATTTAGGAATCACATCTTGAACGTACAAAGCTAGTTCTATGAATACATCACCTTATTGCTCAATAGCAGTCAAAAAAAGAAAGCAAATCTTAAGTTCAGAATTCTTAGGGGGAAAAAAAAGGATGACTATGTCACTGTGTGAATTCATGCTGCATCTGCTTCTCAAATATCAAGTGCAGTTCTGGTATCCTCACCTCAAGTAAAATAAAAAAAGAAGAAGAAACAAAAAAAGTCTGCAAAAGGTGAAAGAAATGATACATGGCAGAATGACAAACACGATAAGAAGTACAAAAACGCTTCCATGTGAAAAACAAAGTTAGCATGCAGAGGTTGAATAGGAAGCGATGACTTGCCATTTGTCTTTCCCAATTGTACTGAGCAGGCCAGGTGCCAGCGAGGGGAAACGGACATTGCACGAGCACTCTGTCACCTGCCTCTTTGTTCAGCTGCTGAAGCCTTCATATTCTGTCAGGGGAATTTCAAGGCATGTGTAAGAATTACGACAGCTAGGTTTCAGGCACAGATTTCAGACAATCCCAGCCTGATTTCAGGAAAAAACATATGGGGAGTAAAGGAGGAACAAAAGACTGCTGTACTTGCAGTACTTTCTGTGCCTGTTACTTCTAAATCATCACTCATTAGAGGTCTCTGCTTCCTTTCCCATCTGCCCTTCCCACACTGCAACTTTAGAATTAAAAGCAAAAAAATACAACACAAGCACCACAAAACCATCACCACAGAACACTTAGGCAGCATTTACTAACATTTAACTGACTACGGCAACCCAGCCAGGTTGCCTCCATAGCATTTTAACACAGCTCCTTTCACCTTTTTATGCTTCTCTCATTTTTCAAACTCATTTGAGCATTGTGGGTTCGGGTTATTAGCTTGGCTCCTTCAAGGACAGCACTGCTTTCCAGTCAGATGTGCAGTGGCTTGCACCAATTGGTCCCCTACCTGCTGACAGCCTTAAACTACTGGTGAGCTATTAATAATACGAAAGCAATCATTTTAATTGCAACCCGGTGTCTAGAATTTAGGATCCGCACAAAGAGTTCCTTCTATCTAAAATATTATTGTCCCATTGTGCATTTTGGAGTTTAGCTCTCATTAAAAGTAATAGAGGGAAATAGTCTGTAGCAAACTGAATGTGTTTGTTTTCACAGTTCACCTCCTGCTCCTCTACATGAAAACATACTCTCACTCAGTGACAAGACCACAGCTGTTGCCATCTTTTAGTTACCTGCTGAGTGCAATATTTAGCTTGAGGGACACTGAAGTTTTCTGTTTGTTAGTTATCAGGTCAATAACTCTCACCTTATCACTTCACTTTCCATTCTGTTGATAAAACCTGTCAGCCTTCCTTGAGTGGTTCCTGGCCCTCAGAAGAAATCACATTAAATTGGCACAACCAAGTAAATCTGGAAGGGATGTGCTCCTGACTTACCAAAGGGGAGGGGGGAGGGCTCGAATCTCCCTCCCCACTCTTTGCATAGCTCCGATGTCCCAGCACTCAGAGCTGTGCTGAAATCTTCCCTACACATTCAGCAGTTCCAATCAGCTCAGGTCTTTCAATATGGCCCAGAGGAGATGTCTGCGGAGCCAAAATTGATATGGTTAAGTGCAAGAGACAATAATCATTTCTTCAAGTATAAGCTAAAAATACCCAGAAGAAAGTGGAATTTATAATGGAGATTTTAAAGATCTGTGACATACCAGAGCCTGCACAAGGGTTTTAATGAGAGGGAAGGCAATTTAATTGGTCAGCGAGGGCAGCTGCTTTCCTGGGTGAGGGGTCTAGAACGGCTCATATTCCCATTTAATGCCACGAGCATCACCGCTGTGCTTAACATGGCTGCGACAAGCCCGTGGTACAGGAGCACATCATCAGAATCGGGAGAACCTTGATAATCAACATCTCCGTGCTGTCAGATCACAGAGCTGAGCTACAAGGAGGAAGCAATAAAAAGAGGAGGCAAAAGCTGACAACGAAACATTTCCAGAGGTAATTGCACGACCAACCATCTTTGGTTGTCGACATTTGTTTAATTATTGTGATACGGCTCAGCGTGGGGCACGAAGTAAAAACAGCCCATTAAATTTTAAGGTCTGTTAATGCGGCGCTAACAGGGAGCTGCCGAGTACAAGGGTTAAAATCTGCAGGTCTCCCATGTGAAAACACTTTGGGAGTATATGTCACCATTCAAAGGAAACCCAGAAATAACTTCCATGGACCATTCAATTATAGGCAATCACCACACAGCACTCCCTCTACTTGTGGCATTGCTCATCAATCAGGTTTCCTGTCATTATGTCTCTTCTCATAGCAGTCACCAAAAGGCTCTGAGCTCCCTCCGAATTCATGTGACATTTACTGTCAGGGGCTGTCAACACCAAGAGATTCTCCCAGGGCCTCGGAGTTCATCACAAAGCAACAAGATATATCCCCCAACCACGTTCCCAGCATCAGCTCTGGATTACAGTGACTGACTGAGGGGCGTTGCAAGCTCCAGCTTATGCCCCAATACCTTCCCTTCCTTATTTTCATGTCAGAAAAACACAACCACGTTAAGAGAAACACAGCTCAGGTTTTAAGTCTATGATTAATTATGATCTCCCCAAAAACGTCCCTTATAAACCTATTAGCAGAAAGATGAGATTGTTTACTTGGAAACGTAGGCTTCCCATCTTTAGCATTGATCCTGCATTCATTGTCTGTTGAACAATAAAGTGACCTCGTGGAATAAATTTATAAACCTTAATAAATTGCAGTTGGCAGTATTGACAGAGTGTGTATACGTACATTTGTTTTTGTGTGAACGTATTATAAGAAATCTAATAAAGTAAAACAAACACATTTTCTTTGTCTGTGAGCTGTGAAACTAGATCATCTGTAATTACAGCGTTTCAAGCAGACTTGGTCAGAGTCGCCTGATATTGTTACCATACATTTCTAACTAGAGAAAAAATGTGCATCAAAGCTCTCATCTTCCACTGGGTTACTTTGCTCAAGATGCAGAAAAAGGAAACACAGACAAAATAATTACCCGACTCACCCAAAGACCACTGTGAGACAGGAGGAAACAGTTCCAGCACGCAGGGAATAAAGTTCCAGTGGCAAATGTGTCTTAAAGAAACAACGAGGAGCTTGGATGAGTTGGTTTGGCCCAGACTTCAAAGGGAGATTCACGTTAACAAGTATTTAAACCAACAAATCAAAGAGTGACTTCAATCCTAAGGCTTCTGTAAGATCTGAGATTTTGTATGACCTCTTAGAACTTCAGTGTTTGGTTTTAGCTTACTTCCTAAAGCCACCCTGGTTTCTTCTTTCCACCAAAATAAATACATTCCTTAAGGAGCCAAGTATTTATTTTCTTTATATTATTATGTGATAATTAACCCAGATCTCTCTGCCTCTTCAGGTCACTCAGTGGGCTATTCCACAGTTCCCCATCATCTGAGCCCAGGAAACCAAGCAGTTTTCCATCTAATTTACAGCCCATTTATCCAGCCCATACCTCACCAACCTGGTAAAGCAGTACTGCAGGAGACAATGTCAGAAGCCTTGCTAAAGTCAGCATACACAACACACGCAGCTCTCTCTTTGTTCACTGAGCCTGTCTCATCACAGAAGGCAAACAGGCTGGTGAGGCACAATTTGCACCTGTCAAACTCATAGTGACTGTTCCCGAAACCTTCCTGCCCTTCACATGCTTTGGCTTTCCAGGGAAAGGTGTGCCACCACCTCTCCAGAGACCGAGGTTACGCTGACTGCTCTAAAACTGCCCAATCCTTCTTCCCATCCCTCCTGCATTTATGCAGGATATTTGGCTTTTTCCAATCAACAGAAACCTCTCCTGAATTACCACGACCTTTCAAAGTGACCCTGCAATGACATCGCCTACTTCCCTCAGCATCCTTGAAGGCAAGGAATAAAATCCCACCACCTACTATAAGAAAAGCTGTAGTCAGGCACTCCGGCACCTGCAGCAATTCCTCATGGCTTATCACCTTTGTTCCCCGTGTCCTTTCCATTCTCTCACTGCAAGGACACAAAGCAGCTGACCTGAGCGAGCACACAGCCCTCCTGCCTGCACAGCTCAGTCCCACCACTTTAACACAGTTGCTCCCTTAGCCACATTATCCCACACCAACCTTGGCTATCTCCACTTGATTCTCGCCCTGGACAGTCCCCTGCCTCATTGCTCAGAGCCTCTCTCATCTCCTCTTCATTCAGCTCTTTTCTTTTTCCATAGTAGATGCCATAAATGCGCAGCAATTGCACAACTGAAGTTGTTCCAACTCCTGTGGCATCCTCATGATATGAATCAAAACAGATTAGCTTTGCTATTGACTTGCCAGTTGCAAAAAAGACAGAGTATCACACACCAGGCAGCTGGGGACTTGAAAGAAAACTAGGATAACAGCAACAATAATTCTGTGATTAGCTGAGATCTTGGATAAACCCATAGCAACAAAGAAAGTGTACGTTTCTAGGAGCATTAATTACTGATACTACATTGATGAGAGAGAAAATTATGGCAAGATTACAGAATGGAGGTGCTTATGTTTCTATTTTGCATCTAATTTTCATCTCCAAACAAACTTAGTAGCTTGGGAAATACATCCAGTAGCATTATAGCAAGACGATCACAACATCCAACATTTTATACAGATACGTTTAGTAAAACAGATAGCTAAACAACTTTATAATTACAGTGTCAGGACCGATCTGTGGAGAAGATGATAAACAACGTGCCCCATATGATACTATGAAAAAAGGAGAAGGATGAAGAACTAAAAGAAATCTAGTGGTAGGATAAAGCTTTCAGGATGACAGCAGAGTGATTGTGTATCCTCTTAAAAGCCACATTCAGAGCTGAACCTTGCAGCCATCCACACAGACAGCAGGAGTAATGCCGAACAAGAACTACGAGTTCGTAACGAGAATTACCAGCAAAAGGAAAACCATATTCTTGAAAAAAAAGAGACAAATTGCCGGAACAACCAAGAATTTATGTGCCTACAGAACTAAGAAACAGATAGCACAGCAGTAAGCACAACCCGGGACCCTCTGCGAGCTCCTCCATCACTGAGCCAGGCTGTGGGCTGAGAGCTGCTGCAGGTTCACTGAATGCATTATTTCACACATTGCCATTCACCGATATTTCATGCATTCAATTTCCCACTTATGAATGTTCATAACTAATCAAAGCACTGATTGCGGGATCGCTCAGGTTTCCGATCACACCTGACGTGACCTTTCTCATAGAACCACAGCATAGTTTGAGTCGGAAGGGACCTTTAAAGGTCATTTAGTCCCATAACCTGCAATGAACGAGGACGCTCCATCAGGTGCTCAGAGCCCCATTGAAGCTTGGGGGTGTGCAAGGTTGGGACATCTGCTGTATGTCTGAGAAGCATCTGCCCATAGAGCAACCCGAGGTGCAGCACATCACCTGCACATAGCGTACATCACACATCACATCACCTGCACACAGGGCATTTATTACTGGGTGCACACAGGGCATTTATTACTGGGTGCACACAGGGCATTTATTATGGGGTCCACACGATCCCAAACCCGTGCCCAGAACCTCCCGGCCCCATCCCCAGGTCCGCCGAGCTGTGCAGAGGGGCGGGCCGTGCTATCCGGCTCCTCTCTATGGTACGCTCCGCTCTATCCCCGCTCTCCTCCAGGCCTCATCCCGCCCCCAGCCCCATCCCGCTGCCTTCAGCCCGTTCCTCCCATTAGGACCCCTCTCTCCCCGCAGCCCCACGCAGGAGCTGCCGCCTCAGCCCGATAAAATCCGACACAAATCCCCCTCAAACATCCCCAGCCTCCCACCGTCTCTATGGCCGCCAGGAGCCGCTCTGCTCCGCGGTCTCCAAGCAACTCGTCCCTCTCTATGGTGGCTGTGCCGCCATGTGGCGGTTGTTGCTGGGCCGTGGCGGCCCTGCTCGCTGTTTGCTGCCTCCCCCCCGCCCCGCTGCCACCGCCGCCTCCGACTCCACCGACAGCCGCTGCACCGCGCGGTGAGTGCGGGCCTCGGCCTTACCGACAGCCAGCGGCCTGCCCTGCCCTGCTCTACCCGCCCTAAGCGTTGTGAGGGCCGCCCTCACCGCCTTGTGTCTTGCAGGTGTCAGCACGGCGGGGCCCGCGATGCCCGTGAGCGTGAGGGACGGCGGCAGGCGCTGCCCGGCCTCGTACCGCGCTACTCCGTGCTGGATGCGGTCACCTGGGTGAGGAGCGGTGGGACGGGGACTACGGGCATTGCAGGAGCTGATCGCCCTGGCACAGCTCCCCGGGCTGTGGGATGGGAACAGCCCTGACTTGTGTTGTCTCTTCTCCAGGGGGCACTGGCCGCGCTCCTGCTGCAGCTGCTCAGGCAGATCTCATGGCTGCGATCGCTGCCGGACGCCAGGAGGGAGCCCAGGCCGCCCTGGTTGCCCACGCTGCCCGCACAGCACACAGGTCAGCAGCGCTGGGTTGGGAGCTGGCTCTGAGCAGGGTTTATACCTCTAGACAGCAGACATCCCTCCTGCTGCTGTCACAATGTGACAGGCAGCTTTCAAGCTCTCTGAAGGGATTGAGGGCTGGTATCTGCTCAGGGAATCTTACTCTTTCTTACCTATTTGATGCAATTCTATATTACATCCTGATTCCCATTATATTTGTCTTCTGATCTGGGCCTTACACTGTGAGCTCTCCTGCTCGGCTTTGTCGCCAGAGCAGAGAAGGCAGCTAGAATAGATAAGTTCTGTTTTGCCTCCTAGAGTGGATGCAGCGTGGCTTATGGGAACTGACTCGTGTTCTGTGTTTCAGCAGTACCTGATGCCTCAGCCAACCTTCCCTGTGCCCAGTTGGGGCCCTGCCTGCTGCGGAAAACAGAGGTTGCACCAGAGAATTCATCCTCAGGCATCCCATTAGGGCCAGGAGAGAGCCAGCTCTGGGCAGAAGAAGGTATGTATAATGTGCTACAGGACAGGATACCCAGAAGAAGGATTTCAGAGTTTTTCTAAGGCAAAGCTAGAAGAAGCATATAGCCAGTTCTTGAAACATGGAGGAGGGAATGGAAAGACAGAACTTCGAAGTAATGAATCCAGAGACAGGGAGAAAACAGCTCCTGAAGGCAGGGAGGAGCCTGTGGTATAACTGTGCAGCAGTTTTGACTTTCTCAACGTTGGTCTGCCTTTGTGACCAACATACAACGTCCAGTTTCTGTTCTTGTATTGTGGGCAGACATTTGCAATCAAGAGGGTTCAGGAGATTATTGTGAAGTGATCTGAGAGATTTGCAAGACAACGCGACACTAAGGGAATTATTTTCTTCCAGGAGTATGAAAACAAGTGCTTGTGCTGCTGATGGGGTGGTAGAGGGGGTATTAAAGGAAGTCTTATTAAAATAGGTATTATAGAAACGGGAAAATATACTTTAAAAAAAGCAAAAAAGTCTCATCCTAGGTGTCCTAACATCTAAAGCATGAAGTCAGGTCAATGAAGGTCAGATTAAGCCTACAGTATGGTTATTCACTAGATACATAAATACTAATAGTATCTTTAGGACAATGTATGATTACGGTGTGGAAGAGATACGTTAAATAAACAGCTCACAGATGTTAGATGATTTAACTGTTGCAAGGAAGGTCAGGGGGGTTCCCCATTCATTGCTTGCTTCTGTGCTGAATTAAGCTACTGCCCATCACTGCTTATCAAAGCCATCTCCTGCCAGAGGTTACCATTCCCATCAGTTGGCAAATGGAGCATTTTGTTTCCATGTTCCTAATTAGCTCCAGGAAAACAGCCAGGTTAATTTACCTAAACTGCCAATTAGACTGTTTAACCCATCTGCTTTTGCCTGAAGCATATTAAGAAGCACTCAGATACACTGCCTTGCTGGCAGATGACTGGACACGGACCTCTGGGAGAGGTGGTGGGGAATAAGTGGAGACAGGTCTGTCTTCACTTGGCACAGTTGGCAGTGAATGTGTGTCTATATCTAACGGCTTCCTACTAAGAGTCAATAGGGAGAGCTTTTAGGCAAACTGATAAATTGAACCGTGACAAGTCACTAAGGCCACATGCTCTTTGTTCAGATGTTCTCTGGAGGTTGTGAAATCAGTAAGTCTCTAATGATGGTATGTAATCCAGAGCTGAAATCTGCTGTATGACCAGACTGAACACTGACAAATTAAACACTAGCCTTCAAAAAGCAGGGTTGTTTGTACCATAGAACTGCAAAAAAATGTAATTACAGGGTGATAGAAACTGTATTATAGAATAGAAATGTTAGGTACCTGGATGAGTGTGCTATATCAAAGGTCTGGAAGGGCTTAGGAAGCCATTTCTCTGACCAGCTTGCTCCATTACCTGAGTCTTAACAGAGAACAGAGTTAGAGTTTGTAAATCTATTAGAGTTCTCTGGAGAAGTCAACAGGCATGTGGAGCAAGATTATCCAGCTTTTAGCTTTCTGAAAATCTTTCAACCAGGACCTAAGCCAAAGCTATCAGGAGGAATAAAGCTGTTGTGAGGGAAGACAGAGGGACCGCTCTTGGGCTAGAAATTCCTTAAAGCGTAAGAAATAGTTTTCATGATGGAAAGCCATTACTAGTGGATTCCCCTAAGTGCTTTACAGAAACCTGTTCTGCTTAGCAGAGTCAGCAGTGATTTGGAAAAAGGTGATGAGTGATGTGACAGCAGAAGCAAATGTATTACAAAATTATTCAGGACAGTCAAACCTGAAAGTCGCAGCAAAAGATTGCACAAGAACCTAAGAGGGTAATCTCAGAGGAGGTTAAAGGAGTATGTGCAGGGAACTGTAACTGTAAATACACATACAGAGTGGAGAGTCTCAAATTAATGATTACATTGAAACTGTTAAGTCAGTGCTCAACAGCAGTGAGGGAAATGAAATGTTATTTGTTGCAAAGGAAGGAGCTGTGGTGAAATCAGGATCATAGATCTGTGTAAGTGTACCATAGCTGCATCTTGAACAGTTTAGGAAGAGCGCTCTGTCTTAAAAATCGGTAACCAAAATGGCATAGACAAGGGTGAGAAAGGGACAATTGTAAAGAGAGACGGACTCTTCTGCTTTAGAAGTAAAGACGGTGGGCAGCAGAAATGTGCTGCTCTGAAACAGCTGCTCTGTTTTGTTGAGTGGCAAAGACCTCTGCAGACATCCCAGCTGCGCAGATGACCTATCCTAGTTTTAGTATAACACAGTAGGGTAGAATCTATTAAAACAACAACAACAAAAAAAAACCAACCCACCTGTGTTTAAAAAGAAAAACTCAAGGAAAATTGTTGAGAAGTTGCTTTACGTCTAATTCCAGATCTGACTGTCAGCAAGTTTTCAGATGCATGATCACATCCTATTTTTTCATCCAATTTTTGTCTCGCTCAGAGCTTTTCTTGCCGAAAGTTAAAGGCACGTAGTGCAGGAGCAGGTGATTACAGCCATTCTCAGTGGTACAGCAGCTGAATGTTGCCTTGGGGAGTTGTTTTTTTTTACCCCTGACGGGACTGTAAAATTCGTTATTTCAATTCTGAGATCGCAGGCATTTCCAAAGCGTGTTTTCATTTCAAAGCACAATGAAACCAATTGGAAACACTCAGATTTTCCATGAGGCAGAAATCCTGGATTGTGGCCAGCTCTTGTTGTGAATTAATTCCTGTGAAGTGTTTGGATGTTTCGTTGTGAGCAATCTAGACTATCTATGAGAAGGTTAATAAATCTGCATTTGGAGTTAGCTTCCACTAACATTTGGTAAGTGAGGGATGAACAGTGGGGAAACACTAAATATTTATTAGCTGTAAGGTCTCATGGAGGAAAAGAAAAAAGGGTGTAGAGTCTTATTACATCATAACACAGATTTAAAGGGGTAGAAATATTGTTGAGTTCTAATCTCAATTTACTGAAGCAGAACAAGATTCTCTGCTGCTTGGGGGTGCCTTTATTTCTCCACATACTACTGAAGGAACCTAAACAATGTGTTAGATGGTGTGCCTGGTTTTGAGAGGGCTGCTGTGAGACAAGACAAGTTCTAAGAGTAATGATCTCCGTGAGGAGTTTTGATTTGTGGCTTGCCCAGCTTCAAATGAGACTTCCAAGAGAATTCATTAATCTAATCCATCAGGAGACAGGACTGGGTGTCAGGATTGGCTGGTCCCTCCGTTTTCTTCCAAATGATCTTCTGATCTCTGGGAGTGGTAACTCTAGTCTGGGAAGA
This sequence comes from Coturnix japonica, assembly GCF_054131305.1. Classification (NCBI taxonomy): domain Eukaryota; kingdom Metazoa; phylum Chordata; class Aves; order Galliformes; family Phasianidae; genus Coturnix; species Coturnix japonica. The sequence continues at coordinate 13,298,975 of NC_140680.1, read as the reverse complement.
TCATTTTCTATCTGATCTGAAAATAAATGTAAAGTGCGACTAATAAATTTGCAGACTGTATTAATTTTGGTGGAATGATGAACTGAACCTGTGTTTGCCATAGTGATCTTCCTTGTTGGGTTAGTGAGACTTGTTTAGATAAAATACAGTCTAATACTGCTGGAGGGGAGTTGTCTATAAAGGAATAATGAGGCTGCAGCTAGAAGGCAGGTCACAGTTTCATGCCCTATAGTTTGGTGCAGGCACTAGAAGTGTCGTCTTCTTGCCTGTCCCATGCTCACTTCTGCCCCTGTGCCAGCACAGGCGTTTGCAAAGCCATATGGTGATGGCAGTTAAGGCACTGAGGCTCCAAGAGGACTGACTTCTCACTCCTTTAGTTCCCTGCTCTGCAGCCATGCAGCTTGAAAGGGTGATGGGAAGACGTGGGGAGAACACAGCTACTTCTGCTAGCAGCACCAACTTAAAGTGATCCCAGCTTCACCACCTGGTGTTAGGTGCCCGGTGGGATGTAGCTGCTTATGGTGATTCAGGTTAAAAAATAATTGGCCTCAGTCAAACCTCACTGTTCATCCTTTTTGCTGGAGGTCACTGTACTCTTGGAGCAGCTGGCATAAATGCTTGTGTAATCACTTCCAGCACAGTGCTGTCGAGAGCGAAGTGTCTGAGCTTTTGTTGTAGATGTTTTCGTTAGATAATTCAGATTGAACTCAGACAGATAGTGGCTAAACAGGTGGCTGTGCCACCATCCCTGTGAGGGCAGTGATGAGTAGGTGGGGTGATAACATGAGCCTGCAAACAGCGCAGCCAGAATGGCATGTTTGATCATCCCCTTGCAGAAGCAGGACTGTGCAGTGCAAGGAAAAAAGGAGCTAGGGTAGGCAAGAGCTTAGGCATAAGATCTCTGTGTGATGCTGTGGCCAGCAGGAACGAGAATGTGATTCTGACACATGCAAACTAGGCAGTTATGAATTTGAATGAGGAGGCAATTTTATCCTTTCCGTGACACTGGTGAGAGTGTCCTCACTTCAGTAACAATGTTGAAATTTCAGGAATAGTGGCAAAAAAAAGTAAGTCATAAAATTAATCAACTCAGGCAGAAAAGTACTTCAGTTGAAAGATGTGAACAGCTCAGTCTGTTTAGAATCACAGAAAAGAATCAAGAGGGGTTGATTAGTTGTAACAGGACTTTGAAAAAGAGAATGGGCTTTTTAGTGAAGAGACAAAAGCCTCAGAGAGCGGGTGATGGAGAGCAGAAACCAGATGTATTTTAATTTGAAATGAAGCACAGATTTTTAAAGCCACGATTACAAGTTGCTGGAACAAACTTTCAGAAGAAGTGGGAGACTGTCTTATTGTCCTGGCAGGTCAAGACTGGGCCCTTTCTGGAGGAGGTGCATTAGCTGGCTGCAGATTCCAGGGCTGTATTCACACGGTGCTGATTATGATACCAAGGCCAGATCAGTGGGAGTTCCTTCTGTTATCAGTGTCCCTAACTGGGCACATGATCAGTAGTCTAGGAAAGAACTGAAGAGCAGAGAAAGGTATCAGAAGGAAGGCGTGAATATACAGCCTTGCTTAACCCTGTTTTTTGTCCTTCTTTTAATGTAGGGGAGTTCCCAGTCCCTCAGTGCTCCAGCCTGAGGCCAATTCCACGCAGTACAAAGGTAAGCTTTCATTTTCTTGTGAGCTCCGTCTGTGCCTGAGGCCCCTTTGCTACAGAAAGGCATCTCAGTGCGACCCCAAGCAGAGCCTGAGCAATCCGCTCACACACAAGACTGCTTTCTGCACTGCATAGCTGGAGGCCGGGAGAATGAAAGATGTGATATGCTGCCCTTTAGCCAGAGTAGAGCTCCAGGAGCCACAAACTGACGTCCCCATCCTTTAAAGTGTCTGTGTAACAGCCCTGCTAGTAAAGAAGCACTGGAAGAAAATGTGCCCAAAAAAAACACCAAGTAGCACCAGTGTGGTATATCTGCATTCTGATGCTATCATTCACTGGGTGTCTGTGTGCTGTTGCTATTTTGATTTTTACCAGACAAGTCCATGACTGGAGAAGGTGGTGTCACCCCTCCCAAAGCTGCAAATTGAGACTGAGACTTGTCTGTTAGAGAGAGGAAGAGATACGTTGGGCTTGAAGAGGGTATATCAGGTTGAGTCATATGGTTATAAATCATATTATTGTTTTTGTTGTGATTAAGCCTGTTAATTCCTTGCAATCCAGAGCTCCCCATTTTAAAAGTCAGTCAGCTTAGCAATTACTCAAGGACATTCTGAACAGAATGGAAATATATTCAGGATTTAACAGAGTGAGATCCTCACTGATGTGAATGTGACCTCCTCTACCAGAAAGGTTTTCAGTCGGTCTGCCCAGGGAGGTGAGAAATGAGCTCTCCATCCATCTGCAGGGCCATGTGCAGTGGGGCAGGACTCTGGAGGTTCTCTGGAAAGGAGATGAGTTGGTTTGTGTCTTGTCCTCCTGAGCAGTTTGAAGTGCTGGGTGAGCTGTAAAGCTCTTTGGTGGCAAGGGGCATTTTTGCATCGAGACTGCCCATGCAGAGGCATCTCAGCTTATGTGCAGTGTGTGCTGCTGCCACTCGATGGCACTAAATTTGTATTCAGGCTTGGAAATGAGAGCTGCAGGCCAGGCTAATCCTCCCACCTCCCAGAGCTCTGGTGAAGTTAAAAGTACTGTTCATTACTGAGGAAAAAAAATCATTGTTTCTGCTGTGCAGGGTTTTATTAGGGAGACTGCAGTGTTCAGTAAGCTGTCAGTGTGGGCTCAGTTTGAATTGTGTAAAGGATATACAGGTATGTCAGTGCATGTTTGACAGAGAGAAATGCCACTTGTGCATTGATCTTGGAGGGCAAACAAGGGCTAATCTTACTTTTGAGGAGGTGAATGATGTGTGGTATTTGTTAAATTCTGGTATGATCTAATGATGTCTGCGTGAGTACACCAGGCTCCCTGCTCAGAGGTGAGCAATGTCTGTGTGAAACAGGGAGATTTTTGTGTGGACGTGTGACACCAGATTACATTACCCTCTTGATTTACTACAGGACTGTATCACACTCCATTTCCAAGAAGAATCTCTTTTAGGGTTTGTATGTTTTTACTGTCTTACAACTTTCTTCTTTGATTCTGCAGGAAAACCCAGCTCAGGGACAGCATTTAGAGGAAGCTGCTTTTCGGTTGCAGCAGATTTTCCGGATTGATATTTCCATTGCATTCAATATCCTTGGTAATGTGGACTCGGGTTTGTTTTGTCCTTTAGCCACACGTTCCTCTTTTTGGAGGGCCTCCAAATGGTTTCAGGCCGTATGTGAAGGCAGAGATGGCATATGCCCAAACTGAAGCCTTCTTTCAGCAATTTCAACTATACTTTGAGAGATTTATTGCCCTTTGTCTCATCCTGCCACCTGATTTATGTCAGCATTTTTAAATCCAGGCTTGGTTGAAATCTGCACTGTTGTCCTGACATCTGTATTTGGAAATTAAGTCATCTCTGTCCTTTTTGCAACATGAGCTGTCCTATCTTCACAGCTCTTTTTTCATTGTCTGAGATCTCAGTCTTCCTGGCAAGCTGAAAAAGCAATTGCAGAACTGCAACTCTAAGAAGAGCTGAAGGAAGATGTAGTGATCTAAGAAAAAACTCCCTGCCCTACATACACCACTAGTTGCAGCACTAGAAAAGTAAACTGCTTCTCCATTAACCATATGTTGTGCTAGTACGTGGTCCTTCTTTGCAATGAGATCAGAATAGTTCCTAAAATACAGTGTTGCTGTTTACCCTGTAGAAACTTTGATTATGTGGGGTGGGAGCTGGTGAGCCTGCTAGGAGTGAGCCAGACCACTTGGCATGGGGCAAGGATGGTCAGTAGCTCTGGGGAATGTCTGCTGTATTTGAGACTGCATTCTGCTCTTCTGTTTTCATACCATTTTCTTCCCAGGGATTGAAAGTATGAGAGCTGGCCATTACCAGATAGGCTATACCTGCTTCAAACTGGCAGCAGATCGAGGCTACAGCAAAGCCCAGTTCAATGTGGGTTTGTGTTATGAGCATGGCAGAGGCACAGAAAAAGACTTGGAAAAGGTATCCACAGCTTGTACAGTCATGTATGTGTGTGGCACGCACCGGGGAAGTGGTCCTCGTTGGGTGTGCAAACACATTTCTCCCTTTGAATGGGTGTGACAGTCTTTGAAGTCTGACTGGAAAATGCTGGAAATAATATAAGCTGTGGGTTTGCAGTGCTGGCTTCAGTATCGTAGATCCCCTCAGAGATGTGCTCTTTCTCATAGCTGCTGAGGTCTTGTTGCAGGTACACAGGCTGTGCCACTAGCAGCTGGAAGAGTACCCAGGAGAAACCTGTCATGTTGCTGTATTTAAAACACCGCTGCACATCCAAGCATTTCTTTACATCGTGAGCCATCCAGTTTGGCTACCTTAACTACAGCCTGCCACCTAGTGAGTGCAGCCATAGTCAGCATCCTTCTGTACCTGGAAAGATCTGCAAAGGCTGCCTGTTTTGAGTAGTTGTGCAGATCCCCACTGGCATGAAGCAAGCTTTGGTATCGATGGCTCGGTGCCATACCCTTCAAAACTCGGAATTTTGACTAGAGAAGGCAGAGGTGGTTAGAGGGCTCTTGTACAGCAGTAGTCCACTGTCTCACTTGAATGCCCTCATGTTCTTCAGCAGAAAAGTGTGGGAGGGTTGCCAGGGTAAGCATGTGCAGCTTATGATATGTCTGGACAGAGAGGTTAAGCTTGTCCTGGCCAGAGGGGAGTCACATCATGTTTGAGGGCATGTAGTACCTGACTGACACAAGCATGTTTCTCTGTTCCCAGGCAGCTTTTTATTACTACCGTGCAGCCAGCAGCTGTCACCCCATGGCACAGTACCGCTACGCTAGATGCCTCTTATGTCACAGTCCTGAAAATGAATGGCACAGGCTTCAGAAGGCAGTGACTTTCCTGGAGCAAGCAGCAGTGGCCGGACTTACAGAGGTTAGTGTCCACCATGTGGGAGTGATTTCATAGGAAAGAGAGCAGTATCTTTAGGACTAAAAGCAAAATTCTTCCTACATACTGTTACCACTGCCCGTGTATGAGGGCAGCCCTGCTTGCATGTGCGAGGCAAGTAGGTGTTCATTCTGTCAGTAGTGCTGGTTGTCTGTTTTGCTGTTGGGCTTTTTAGTGTGGCCCTCCTCAACCCCCTAAACAGGAGATTTTCCACATGCTTATGGAACTTCTGCTTGTTAGTAATGTGCAATTTTTGGTCCCATCATGTGCCTGAGATAGGTATTTGCTTCTTAGCTTTATTGGTTGAAGAGAGGATGCAGCCATAACTGATACCAACTGTATAAGACTCTACTCTACAAAAGAGGGCAGAGCTTGATGCACCAGTTCTTAGAAACATGCATGTAACTGTTCTCTCCAATACCTAGATTAGACCAGCAGCTTAGGAAAACTGACCTACAGTTGAAAAACTATGTTTCATTGCCACTCAATTGACAGAGTACAGGTTGCTTTGGTGGAAGAACTTCCATGAGATTCTTTGAGTAGGAACAGATCTTCATACAGTATCTCTGACTTTTCAAGATGATTCATCTGCATAGATCTGTGTACCCTGTCCTCCTTTCCCACTCTTTAGGGGATACATTTAGACATTCGTAACATCTTGTGTTACGAATACAAGCCATTCTGGCAGTGACTGTTTCTCATGTAGCACACTGTTCCAGGAAGTACATCTGCTGTGTCTAACGGACAGCTCACGAGTAGGAGCCATTCTCTGGCTCTGACTTCCACAGTGCAGTTTGAAACAAGATTCTGGGTCTCGTACTGTTAGCATGGTGGTGTTACTGTGTGTGTAGAGGAGTTCTGTAGATCGAGTGGGATTTTTTGTGTTTATAATGACAGAGTTTCTTAGGACAGTCTTTATTCTCCGAGCAGGCTCTGCTGCAATCACGATACCGTGCATGTGAGTATCACAGGTATCCCTGATGAGTTGCCAGAGATTATGTTCTGCTCCAGCAGCAGAGCTTTTACTGGCATTTGGACAACTTGCAAAAACAGGAGTAATTAAGGTGGAAAATCCTGGCTGATTTGTATCATGTGGTTTTGCTGCAGGCACAGGCTTATCTCGGAGTGTTCTACATGAGGGGGCTACAACCTAAGGAAAAGAGAGGCCTCAAGTACCTATTGCTGGCAGCAGAGAATGGCGTAAGTAATCCTTTTGTAAGCTGTGGCTGTTTTTAATTTGGGATCTTTGCAGGTTACAGGTGGCAGATTTCAGGGCTTCTTGGAGGTAGGAGTGACTGCTGGGACTTCACTGTGCTGTCTGAAAGGTCAGAGTGGAGCTCTGGCACACCCTGGGGAGGAAGCAGGCCCTGGGATGCACACCCTACAAAACATGAGCACAGAAAATGCCATACTGGGTTAGAGCAGTTCTTACAGAACCTGTGCTTATTCTGTTTCCAACAAATAGTCCCTTAGCATAATTGTAAAGCTTTCCTGCTATGGAGCCTTTACACCCTTCCAGTCAAAGTCTTTCACCACTGTATCACCGGGAGAACTTTGCTGTGTCTATCTTGAATCTGTTCTTCAAAATAAGCCCATTATTTCTTGCTTCCTACAGAGAGGATGAAGAAACTATTTCTAATTCTTTGCAGGGACTTTTTATGTACTTAAATACTTAAATCCCCATTCATCCTTCTCCCGTTGTTTCACTTTCTCCTCACACATCATGTTGTCTAGTTCTTCTTGCTCTCTGTTGATTTTTTTGCAAGTGACCCATGCTTTTTTTAGGTGTATTTTTGTGGTTTTTGGTTTTTTTTTGAAGGACAATGCCTGACACAGTACTGCTCCTGTGGTTTTACCCATCCTTACAGAAGTGTAACATCTCGTGTCTTGCAGCCAGGTTTCCGCTTTCTTTACAGCACTGTCATTGTTCACTCATTCTCAGATTGCAGTGTATTATAAGGAGATAGGGATTTTTTTCTGAAGAACTCTTTCATTTTATCTTGAGTTCCTACAACTTCTTTGTTATGGAAAATAATGAATAACTTCCCTCTTCTGGCAAGCACTTCTGATTCTGTCAGCCTTCAGTATGTCCTCTGTGAGTCATTTCTTTTGCAGGCTGCAGAGCACAAGTTTATTTTGTCTCTCCATGTAGTTAAACTGTAACATTTGTTTTGTCAGACTTCATTTTTCTAATCTTTATCCATTTTTAAAATGCTTGGACTAAAACTGGACTCAGGGTGAAGGCATGCCAGGAATATGGCATAGGATCCCATAATGAGATCCTATGCTTAGTTCTGTATTCCCTTCTATCAGTTCCTAATGCTGTTTTCCCATTTGCTTGCCAGTGATTGGTGACTTGATGGTTTCAGGTAGATATCACAGTGATTCCCAAATTCATGTCTGTATGCATTCCTTTACATTTGTCAGCAGTTTCTTCTGTGATTGCATTGCCCACTCGTGGTGTGGGGCCTTCATTAATTAATTCTTTACAGTAAGTGTGATCACTCTGAATGACATTACGTCTAATTGCAAACTTTATGACCTCATTTTTCACCCACTTTTAAGGATGCAGACATTAGACCAGTGGTAATAGACCAGGCTAGCCCCAACTGCTCAGACATCATGTTTGTGATGGTTGATATAGTGTTTGATTCCAACTCTGCTAGAGATCTGTAAGCTTCATAGATGATTTCTTCCTTCCAGCCTGATGCCAGATGCGTATGCTGCACGATCAATGAATCATCTCATTAAATAGTTGATTGTCCTTTACCGAATGCACAGTAAACCCCTGAAAGCAGAAAATGCACAAGGTAACTGCTGGTCCCAGCAGTGCTCCTTAGTAGGTCACGGTTTAGGTCACAGCCAAGACAGTTCTCAGAAGCCAGTCATGTTTCCCCAGCTCTGTTTCCCATTGGATACTGGCTACAGACGCACCACAGCCCTGTCTTTAGTGACTGGCATATGTGCAGGATCCCTGGGATGTAACCCCATGTGTTCAGCTGGAAAAAATCCTCTATGAGTATGTTCAATTACCCTTGGCACCCTGGAGTGTTTCAGTTCAGTAGAACTTATGTTTAGTTGGCTAGAAGACTATTCGTTGTGAGTAAAGGAGAAATGGCACTGTTTAGCTACAGCTTAAGAAAGAGAAAACAAACAGAGAAATTCAGGGATTTGATATTTTTCAGGTTTTTGCTGTGCTGAAGCCATAGGGGTGGCTCTGACAAGCATTCTTCCAAACCCAGCAACACTGGAGAGAACTGTGTTTTACTTGGTTACCAAAGTAACCATTTATCTATTTTATTCTCCTTTATTTTATCGGAGCAAGCACAGAATGTAAGAAACGTGTTAAGGAGTGTTCTTAAAGAACTGAGTCAGATTTCAAAGTATTTTACAATCACACATGCCATACTAATTTCAGGATCTCCTCTCCTGGTGGTGGTCTTTGAGGTGTTCGTCATGTAGGAGAGCACTAGTAGAATATTTCATACTTATCTCATCCTGTATCTTGTCATATCTGAGCAGTCAAACCTTCAACATGCTTACCTCATCTCTAAAGAAGTTTATTGCTGTCATAAACTGAGACTTGAAACATTCTGCAGGGCGCCCACTCATTGAGTTCTTTGCTTTCCTCCACCAGCTACATCCCAGACAGCAACACTTGCAATATGTTCCTTTCTTATGGCTTTATTAAAACTTGCAAACTTGCCACTTACGTGGTTTTTTTTCCCCAAAAGCCTGATTTAGATCATTTTTCTGGCAGTTACACTATTCAAGTAGCATTGCTGGCTTTTTCAACAGGAAAGGATCTGCATGACCACTTGCCTGTGTGGTTTTTTCAATGTCTCCAGGACTGTCATCTTTCTGTTTTGCTATCCATGAGACCATGTTCCCAGCATTGGATTAATAAAAATATATAAAGTGCACAGCTGACATGGAAACATAAAACATATCATGGATTTGGATTTGCTGACCTGTCTGCAGTTTCTGGTTCATTCTCAGCAGTTGTGTATGTCTGAGTAGTTCATGCTTTTTCTGTAACGCTTACTTGCTCGACTTCCTTTCTGCTGCCTGAGATTTCTTCTGGAATAGAATTAGTGGGGCCGAGCAAGCTAGTGGTGCAGTGTTGTGTTGCAGGCCTGATGGACTGCAGGGTTGCCAAGGGGAATCTTCCAGCCTTGGTAACAAGACCTCTGGCACTTGATATGTTTTTACAAGACATCTGTGTGAACTGCAGTAGGGTATTCTACAGGGTGTGTTCACAGTTTGGGTGTGATCAGGATGTGGGTACAGTGAGGCCTCTTAGCTCTGACCCCCATGGCAGTCTGGATGCTCTGGGGAGACAGCTGCTCTGTTGTTCCTGTGACATGGACCTGGTCAGTGAAGGGAAATTAAAGTGACTTTAATTAGAAAGGGATAGGGAGGAGTGGAGTCAGAGGTAGCTGGTGAGCATTTCTGCTTGACAATGTGCTTATCAAAGGAAGGGACAGCATTACCAAAGATACAGTATGAGGAACCAAGGATAGAGAAATAAACATCAAAGTTGGTATTAAGGACTGTCTGTTCTCCTGTTGTGTGCTGTCGTCACTTCTCCATCATGTGAGGCTGATTACTGTGCTGTCTCCTGTGGCTAGGATGCCCAAAGCAGATACCACGTGGGCGTTTGCTATGAGAAGGGCCTTGGAGTGCAGCAGAACCTGGCAGAAGCGATGAGACACTATCGACAGTCAGCTGCTGCGGGGAACAGGAATGCTCAGGAGAGGCTGCGAGTGATAGAAGAGGAGATGGAAGGTACCATGGGCTGTGGGTGAAGGGGTTTTGTGGGACTGCATCGTGGCATGGGCCTGTATTGCCAGGGGAAGGGTGGCATGGGACTGTGGCAGAGGAGTCCTTTTTATTGAAGGCAAGGGAGCACTTTTCTTTCTCAATTGTCTCCACTTCTTAGCAGCTATTTCCAGTCAAGTGGAAAAGCTGTTCCCATAGTCTGATACATCATTAAGATCTCATTTTAATGTACTTTCAGATGTGCGAAGAAAGTACCCTTTCCCTTTCGGAATGAGAACCTCTTCCTCCAGCCCCTGTTTCTGGGCCACTGAGCGCGTGCCTGCAGGTCTCCATACCTTCCAGCCAAGACAGCCTGCCCTCACCCTGCCCCACTCCTGGAGTGCAGACAGACTCCACATGATGACACTCAGCAGCACAGAATGGAGCCATGCCCTAGGAAACAGGGCGAGTCCACTGGAGCAGCAGGGTTTGGAGCCTCACCACTGCGGTTACTAGAGCAGCTGGTAAGTGGAACAGGCAGGCAGAAGGAAAGGTGGGCCTTCTTACCTTGTTGCATGGGACTGGAAGTAGGGTGGTAGTGAGTGGTAAGAGAAGGCTCCTATTCCATCAACAGAAAGCTGTATTACAATACAGAGGTTTTCAGATTAAAGCTGGTGATATCTCCTATGCCACCATGTAGCTTATCTCTCTCCCTGCCAACAAAAGGCCCTTGCTTTTGCTCCTTCACTTCCATCTGAAGCTGATCTCCCTCCATGCCACTGTGGGTATAGTTTGGGGCCATTATTTCAGTAGTTTTGTACATCTTTCATGTATCAGAGCAATGCTTGCAAGGCTCCGTATGGTGATGCTGGCAACTAACTGGGTGAGTCTGGCCTGCAATCCCTGAGGCAATTTGATCTTACTTCAGGGTAGATTTCCAGCACAATCTGGGCTTCTCTCTATATGGACACTGCTGCAGTTCAGTCTGCTTTAAAACCTTGTCCAAAGCAATGCAAGCAAGAGAATAAATCCACCTGTGCTGGTGGAAGTAATGCTGTCTTCAGCCATCCTATGCCTTTGTCGGTGCCCTTCAGTCCCCAGTTATTATTCCTTTCGCTCTGGCAGTGAGTTGCTCCCACGGGGGCACCCCTTTGAGTCACAGTGAGCAAGGTTTGCTTCGAAATTTATATTGTACGTGTGTGCTAAGCACGTCAGCTCATTTCCACCAAAGTGGCTAAGGGACGCTCCCAGCAGGCGGTAGCCAACGTCAGGCAGGCAGAGGCAAGCAGCTGGTATGATAATTTCTTCCACTGAGGCAGCTGAGTCCGGAAAAAGGCATTTGTCCACACAAGTTTAAGCTGATTCAAGGGCATCTGTACAAACTGTCCAGCTTCCTGTAGCTATCTGTGTTGCTTTGGTGCTTTGTGTAGATCAGGCTCTGAAAACAAAGGCGACGGCCCCATCCTGAACTTGCTGTGGTCTCCATTCAGCAAGGGAGGGGCACAGCCACAGCTCAGTGCATCCCATAGCTCAGATTGTTCTTCTAGTCTGGTCTTTCTGCCCAGACCAAACTTTCTTGGGCTGTTTCCTTTATCAAGCAGGATACAATTAGCAGGAAATTCCTCGGGTGTATTTCCTATTCTGCAATAATCCACAGCTTGCTTACACAGTGATCAGGATGGGACAGGAGTGAGGGATGGGGAGGACTGAAAGCAATTTGCAGAATCAGGACATTGAACCAAGAGGAATTAGTCTCCTGTTTAACCTGCTCGCTGTAATGTATTTTTGTGTAAAGACTGTCCTTTGACAGGCACATCGAAGTAATGTACCAGAGGAAGATGTGAGGCTCTGCCATGTATTTGTCCTCTGTGCACCCCCAAGATGCAGAAGAATCCTGTCAGGCTGCAGCTCCTCACTGTCGCAGATATGCCACCCTCGTAGTTTGCACAGCTGCATCTCAGTTAGAATTTGGCTCACTGTCATTGTTTTGGTGCAAGAGACTGTTTTGTTTGTGAAACAAAACAGCAAGACATTTCTATCAGCATTGTGGCAGTATGAGCATGCGAGGGTAAACTCATCAGTGGAATTTATTGACAGAGATAGGGTCATCTGTGAAGCACTTTGGAGATTCCAACTGCAACAGTGGGTATCTGGGGTATTAAGAAGGCCACCTAGGGAACTCTTATTGTGTAGCTCTTGAAATTTAGTCCCAGGAGCAACACAAGAAAAAAGAGCAAAGTAAAAAGAAAAGGTTTCATTTACTTTCCTTTAAAATTATGTGTCTGATTCTGTGCTCCTGTGGCTTGTGTATGTGCATGCTAAAAGCAGGGTGCAGTTATCTCCAGGTGCATGGAAAGGGAGTGCAGGTAGGATGCTTTTGAGATGCTCCAGGTCGTATCTGTTGGGTGGTGCTGCCCATTCTTATTCAGCATAGCAGTAAAGATGAAGACTAAAAATACCCCCCAAAGACAACTGATGCAGCAGCCTCAGTGCCAGCAAATTGCTTTTAGAGAAACCTTTGTTGTGTGAACTGTGGTACCCATGGAGAACTCAGTGCGGTTTTTTAATGTAAAGGTGGTGAGGCAAAGGAAGCAGTGTGTGCAGAGCACTGCCGGCCCTGTGCTGTGGTGGGGAGGAGGCTGGCAGTCTCTTCTCAACATATCTTTTGTAGTCACTCAGGAAGCAACAGTGTTGTGAGCAGTGGGAGCGATGGCTTTCCTTTATTCCCATAGCATGATTCTGCATAGCATCGCATTGCTGGAGTGCCCCATGTTTCTTTTGTGCTTTGTATCTTAGTTGGAAAGCAAAAACGATGGTACAGAGATAGGAGTCCTGCATGTGTGTGATCCAGCAGTGCGTACCTGTGGTCTCCATTCTCCCAGAATTTTTAATGCTTCTCTACCCATATGTCAACTGTGTACCACTGCCAAAGCCTACAGTATCATAGAATCACCAAGGCTGGAAAATACCTAAAAAAAAAAAAAAGAAACCCAAAAGACAGGTCCCTTCCCAGTGCTGTCTGCCCCTGTTGTCTTGCCATTTTGAGTGCAAGTCCTCATGGTTAACAACAAATACCTTTGTGTGCCTCTTCTGCTGTTACTTGTATCTGTATCTTATCTTTTCAACACATGCTGTGATTCCAAAGCAGTCTTAGAGCTCACGTACACATGGACCAAAATGAAAACCCACAGTATGGGTGGAGTTTGTGACTGAATATTTCAAAATGGTTTTCACGCTTCCCTTTTCCCAGGTTACCTTTGACAGACTCCAGCCATCTGTTGTCTGCTTCTGGGCAAGGGCTATTCTCCAAAATCCAGTGGCCCTCAAAAGGGAGCGCAAAGAAAGGAGTTGTGAGCACCTAGTGCAACCACAGGAGAGATACCAGAGCAGAAGGGGGTGATTTGGGGGCATTTTACAAAAATCCAAGTTCTCAGTGGTAGAAAAAAGCTGAAAGCATCAGTGAAGAGACCCCTTTCTGAGTTTCTTTTTCAGGCTTTCTGCAGACACAGCATTGTCTCAGCCAAATTGGACCTTGTCACAAAGATATAGTGCTAGAAAAAAACAACTATTTTATTTAAATAAGAACTGAGATCTTGAAGCCCAACTCTGCAGTACATTGCAAAGTCCATGACCGTGCAAGTTTATCCTCCGTGCTGCACAGTCTGTAGTCACATGGATATATCTGTGTCGTTCTCAGTTGTGATCTGACAAAGCCCCCTTGCTCAGTCTGCCTGCCCTGGGAGGAGGGGGCCCTTCTTCTGTTGTGTGAGTTGTGTGTGATCATAAGGTGAAAGATGAGGGTGGAAGAAGAGTAGAGACAGGGACGGGCAGGGGGAAGGGAGATAAACACAGTGAAATCAGTCATGGAGAAATTTGATGGGGTGAGGCAAAGGAAGATATATGCCTATCATGATCAGTCTAGACATGAATGATGCTCTGGACCTCTTAAAACACATGTGTGCCCAAACAGAGAAAGCTTTGTGTGACTCTTTTCTCCTTGTCACAGCTGCCAAGCTTCCTACAGAACAGGAGCACTGTCATCCAGTCCAAGGCTCTTCCCACGTGCTGACAGCTGCCGCAGAAGCCCTGAGCCTGTTTCGTTGTGCGCTTGGACCTTCTGGGACAGAATCATTTCAAAGAGGGTGCTCATTTCTGAGAGGAAGGTACTAGCCAGTCTCGTCCCAGCAGCGTTTGAGTCAGATCCGGTGCCTTTCCCAAAGGTCTCAAAGGTCCGTGGTTTCTCCTGCCCCACAGCTTCCTCGTCCTGTGGTGAGTGCAGGGAGCCAGGAGAGAAGACGTTGTCCTTGTAATTGCCAGTGGGTGGCAGGGAGAGCCGTGCCACCCACGCTGGGTCAGCCGTCAGCCTCTTGAGGGCCAGCTCTGGAGGGAGCAAAGCAAGAATTGGTGGTGAGACTGTGAGGTGGAGGAGACCAAAGGAGGAAAGATGAGAAACAAGGAGACTTCCTGAGATGGAATCTTGGAAGACTGACTGTAAGCAAACCTAGAGTTAAGCCACCAACAGCATCATTCAAACTGACAGCTTACAAAACAAACTGAAATTGGTTTCAAACTCCTATGTTTTGTTTTGTTTTAAATAACCAGTTGGATTTCTTTGCATTCCCACTTGTTTCTAGTGGCACTTCACTAAGTGGTGAGCAAAGCCAAAGAAAGTGAAGGTTTAGGACTGCAGGGGATGCAACAAGGGAAAGCTTCCAAAGGGGAAATGTCAAACAGAAAAAGGTCAGTGGTGGACTTCCCTTAAGAGTCGCTCTGGAGTAGGGAATGGCTGCTGAGTAGTCAGACTGAGACCAAAAAGAAATGGGTTATTGTGAAAACAGTAATAAGAGAAGTGGAATGAAATTCTGGATTATGAAATGCACAGCTGGGTGGTTGAGAGCTAGCAATAAAATATTGAGCCATAAAGTAGTTGTTCATCAATTGGAAACAGATGACCAGCAGTGGGAGCCTAGTGTGGGCGTTGGCTGTGGGCTCATTAATGTACCAGTAATGTGATTCTGCCCTGAAATGGGCAAATGAAATCATACAATGTGTTGGTCAAGGTATTCCCTGTTGGCATAAAGACATATCCGTGGCATTGTTATTAGGTCTGGCAAAACCTGATTAGAGGTATTACATACAAATCTGATTATCCATCCCTAAGAAAGAGGATCTGAAATGACAGAAGTGCAGAGAAATACTGTTGAGATGAAACAGGAGCGAGCCTGAGCTTACAAGATGGAGACCCCAGAGGCAGGGCTGCTTCTCCTGCTCAAGCAAATGCTCACTGGGGATCTGACTGCAACCTGCCATTATTTTGATGAGTTAAGCACCAACAGAGGAAATCTCTATGCTTAAAATAGTGTTGGCAAAAGAAGAAGTGATTAAAAGTGGCCGTGAATAAACATACACTGGAATTTAAAGGAAGGGCCTCATAGCAGAACGAGCCTGGAATATCTTCCTCGCCAGGCAGCAGGAAAGGAAATGGGTTCTTATTTAATAGCAGAGTTTTGCAGTGGATAAACAGACTGATGTACACAGAAGCTGCTCTCCAGCCCTGCACTGATCCATATCCTAAGCAGAACCCAGAACTGCTGAAAGGTGTGAAGGGACAGGCAGGTTTGTGAGACACCTTGAGTCAGAGAGCAGCAAGACAACAAAAACGTGAAATGCCACAACGGCCTCAATCAGAGGGCGAGAGTTGGTGTCATTATAAGAATTATGCCTCTCTCACTGACTTACAGTGAGCTCAGAAAGGAGGGTCCCCATTGTCACGGGCTTGTGCTGTTTCTAGAAGAGCCTGAGACGGGCTCAAAGATAAGTCTCCTTCCTCAGCCAGCTTTACCTTTTTTCTCTGAGACAGAATTGTGCCTCAGTGTGTGTAGGGTGATGGGGAGCTGGGATTCAGCACTTGGGAAGGAGAGGAAGGCAGATGCATTACTTACATTTTGTTTCAGTGGAAACCTCAAAATTCTGTCATGTTTGAAGCTTTCCTCCTGCAGTCTCAGCATTTCCTTTTCATCACAGTGGCTGTTCCTTAAGATCTCTCCCAAGCATGCTGAAGCCCCGTGCTTTAAAACAGCCACAGCGCTGTTCTCCTCAGTCTGTGTGCAACCACTGTGCTCACTGAGTGCTGAGATGCTTCGGCTGTGGAGCAGAGCAGCCTCCTCACTGCAGGGAGAGCTGAGGCTCAGTGGGCTGATTGTTCTGGCCTCTGCGACCGTGAAATCCTTCAATTAGGTCTGTTGAATTTGACTGATGACCTTACTGCCTTATTTTAACAGTGTTTTGTTTTATGATCAATAAAGACATATCTCTTGCCAGCCACTGGGCACTCTTGTTTTGCTGGTAGGGGATAGGTGCTGCTATACTGTTCTGAGTGTCAATAGCTCAGGTGGGGGCTGGCTGCTTTACAGTGTAAACAACGCAATAGCTGCAATAGCCGGCTGGTCCAGATGACTCCTGCAGTTTTTCCCCCACTGTGAATAACACAAAGACCCAGACAGCCCCCAGCCAGCTGTTAGGATACTTCTGAGCACAAGCAATGCTTCCTTCCTCCCTCTTTCAGGATGCAGGTCCACTTGTGTTTGTGTTTGGGAGAGAAGGAAGGAGTCCAGCAGTTCTGTTGTCTGCTCTCTGTTGCCTTTTTGGGAAGGCCTGGACTCACAGTTAGGACTATTTTTCACCACGGCTTCTTTTGTCACGTCCAGCACTACAATGTGAGCAGGAAGGCACCAGCACAGACTCAGCTTGCTGCTATTTACTGTGAAATTCAACTGTTTTGGTAAAAGGCTTTTTTCCTACCAACTGCACGAAGTTTGGGGGTGTGTCTTTTTGGCTGTGCCTGGCCATAGTATGGATTACTGAAGTAAGTTACCACAATTTGCTGCAGTTATTCCCCAGCTTAATACACCTGCTTGCAAGTGGCATGGAGAATATATAAACCAGTGCTATAAGCTGAGCATAAAGAAACCAACATAGCAGGCCATAAACATTGCTGAGGAACACTGAATAACCTTGTTCTGATCGGGGGGCATGGAGAGCTGTTACAGCCCAAGATCTGACTGCGGTGTGAAAGAAGTTGAAGCTGCAGCAGCAAAATCCAATGAATTCTTCATCACTGCGCTTGCTGTGGAGGAGCACAGAGGCTCCACAAAGCAATTTCTGCTGCAGGACGTGAGTCAGACTAACTCTTTCAAATGGAAATGCCAGTAGAAGAGATTTGGAACAAATCAATAAAAGGAACATGTAGAAAATGTCAGGCCCAGATGGTATCCACCCCAGAGTGCTGGAGGAACTCAGATATGAAATTGCTCAGTTTATTAGCTGTTGTTCGTTAACTACTGCTTCAAATAAATACAATATCAGAGGAGCAGAAGGTAGAAATGATGACATGAGCTTTTAAACTCATAAAGGTGAATCTGGTCTGGGCAGATTCATAGGAATCATTATATACCAGCTAATAGCTGAATTCCTGTTACACAGACAGGAACTGACACGGCATTTGTGTCTCTGAAGGAGGTGGGTGATGAGTCCTGGCTGATAGAGGACACCTGAGTTTGCAGAGGACCTGAGCTGAACCTGAATTAACAGCCAGGTTGTGTTAGGAACTAAGGGATGTTAAAAGCTGGGAAAGGGGAGGAGTAAGGAGTCATTAGTGGAGTCCCAACAGACCTGTGCTGTTCTCCATGGGGGTAAATGGTGCAGAGCAGTTAGCACTGATTCCATTAAAACTCCCAGAGAGGTAAAAGCAAGGAGCTGCTGAAGGACCTGAATCCCAGTGACATGAGCAAACACGGCTGCTGGGTTTCTCTGTCTCTGGATAACCAACATGGGGAACCGTGCATCGTGTGTCGGCTACGTCATCTAGTCCAACCATCAACCCATTGCTACCATGCCACGAAACCACATCCCTCACTGCCACATCTTTGCTCCAGGGTCAGTGACTCCACCTGGTCCCTGGGCGAACATCCCTCAGCCCAGCCAGTATTACCTTCCCTCTGAGCTCAGCACATTGTGTGCGTGCATCCCGCTGCTGTACCCCATCCCCAGCACATGCAGTAAGGCCACCTCACCTGCCTGTGGCTCCAGCAGAGTCTCCAGCTCCTCTCCCACCAGCTGCTGCACCGACAGCTCGAAGCCACTCTCAGAGTCACGGTCCTCAGCCTCGCTCTCTCCGTGCCCGCTGTCCTTCGTGCTCAGGCAGTCAGCATCCTGCCCCACTACCCTGCGAGGGCCCAAATACAAGTCACACATCAGCCCCTGCTGTGCTTATTATTTTGAAGATGGTCGTCCTAATCCCCCATAGAAATGGGTTGTGAGCACCATTCTCCAGCTGCCCTTCACCCCACAGCTCCATGCAACCCATTCATCTGCAAATGGCCTTTCAGATGGGCCTGTATGTGTCTTCAGAAATGCCTCTTTTGCAGCCATCTTAGTCAGTTCTGCTTGAAAACATAGGAGAAAAGGAAGAGGATCAGGAGTGCCACAGACTCTTTGAAATCTGGGCTCCAAATGGGTGCTGGGCAATGTGAGTTTGGAGGAACTGTCTGTGTGCAGGACCAGGTGAGGAGCACACAAAGCAGGTCTTCATCCTTCACCAAGCTCAGCAGAGGGAGCTGGTGTTGGAAAAGGTGGAGAAAGCTGCGTCTGGCCATGGCCTGGGATGGGAACAGAGGGGACATGGGAGTGTGGAGGAGGAGGACCTGCAGGGAGATGTGAGCACACCTTACCTGCTGCCATTCTTGGCCGTGTACTTGTTTCCCCTATGGTTTGTTTTGGGCTGGAACTGGCCCTGGTGCAGCAGAGACAACAGCTGGGAGATTTGCTGTAAGGCAGGAAAAGCACGTTGAGCCCTGCAAACACTGGACAAGATGCTTCCTGCCCGGACGTCCCCTCTGAGCCACACCACCTTTTTATAGCGTTTCCTCCTCCTGCAGATGGCTTGGCATCCCCATGTTGGGCAAAACAAGGGTCCTCACAGCCCACCTGGCCCCAGCACTTCCCCTGTGCCACAGCACCATCCCTGTATGATGTCCCCTCCCTAGGAGATAGGTTGTCCCCCTCCCAGTGTCACTCCCACTCCCCACATGTCCTGGAGACATCCACAAGGCAAATTTTGGGGTCTCTATGGCTGTTACAGATTATGGGACATCACCTACCTGCACAGGGGCTGACTCCATAGCGAATTCCCCATTGGGGCTCTGCTCTGCCAGGGCCACCAGTGACAGCCTCACCAGGCTGCGCAGGATGTGCTGGGGCGGCCGGGGCTGCGGGGCTGACAGCGGGGGATCCTCAGGTGGTAGCTTCCCCACCACGTCTGTGGGGCTGTTTCTTGGCCTATGAGATGTGCAGGGCTGGCGCTGTACGATGGGGAGGGTGAACATCCCCTGCTCCTCATCAGAGTCCCTGGAGACCTTCTGGTTCCTCAGGGTCCGGTAGAGAGTAGGGGTGAGGAGTGGGGGAGGCTGCGGGGAGCCCTCCATGCTGGGCTGTTGGGGCTCATTCCCCCAGGGCCGGCCCCGTGGTGTGGGCACCAGGTGGATGTCAGCCTTCTGGATCTGCCGGGGTGGCTTCTTCAGCTGCTGCTGCCTGTGGGCATCCTCTGCCTCCCGGCAGTTGTAAGCCATGCCGTCCTTCTTCTCCTTCTTGCGCAGGGACAGGGTGAGGGCCAAAAGGAGCAGGCAGCTGCCCAGGAGAGCAGCCAGGCAGATGGCGGCCACCACAGGTGGGCTTAGCCAGCCCAGCCCCCCAGATGACATTTTGGAGAAGGCTCCATGGCGTTGGAAGAGCAAACGTACGCAGGCCTGGGTGTGCAGGGGTTCATCCCCGCCATCACTGATGCGGATGGTCAGGTCTCGCTGGGTGCCAGCCAGCCCACTGGCATTGCTGGCATTGAGGAAGGCCTGTCCTGAGAGTGGGTCCAGCACCATGAGCCCCGCACCATCCCCACCCACAATGTCGTACCGCAGAGCCCCATTGCGGCCGGAGTCTCCATCTCTGGCCACTATGGTGAAGAGCAGAGGAGTGTCAGAGCATGACATGTTGGCCAACACTGTCCCCGTGGCACTCCCATTGCCAGAGGTCACCCAGACACAGCCCGTCTCTGCACTCACCAGCACGGACAGCTTGGCCATGCCTCCCACCAATGGTGGCTCAGTGACCACGGGTGCGTTGTCATTCCGGTCGAGTACCTCCAGCCGAACAGTCACATTGGAGGCCAACACAGGGTGGCCGCCGTCCTCTGCAGTCACAAGGAATTCCAGGCTGCTCATCTGCTCATGGTCAAAAGCTTGGAGGGCAGTGATGTCCCCACTGGTGGGATCAATGGAGACCAGACCTAACACCGCAGAGTCCCGGATGCTGTATGTGACCTTCCCATTGAAGCCCAGGTCAGGATCGGTGGCACGGACATTGAGCAGGAAGGCCGGCACATCACCATTCTCCTCCACGGCACGCTCGTAGGAGGTCCTCTCAAAGGAAGGAGCGTTGTCATTGACGTCGCTGATGCAGATGGTGAGGTGCTTCCATACTGCCAGGGAGTGCTCGCCCTGGTCCCGCGCCACCAGCGTCAGGTTGTACTCAGCACGCAGCTCCCGGTCCAGCACAGCATTGGTCATCAGCAGGTAGCTGTGGCTGTTGGTCTGCTTCAGCCTGAAGTGCCCATCCCCTGGGCTCAGGGAGCAGTGCACGCGCCCATTGTTCCCCGAGTCAGGGTCGCTGGCTGTCACCAAAGCCACAAAGCTGTCTTTGGGGACGGCCTCAGACAGCACAGGTGCCCGTGCTGCCCAGGTGACAAGGACATCGGGAGCATTGTCATTGACATCCAGCACCCGGACCAGCACCTTGCAGTGTGCTGGGATGGGGTTGGCACCCAGGTCTCTGGCCTGCACATCCAGCTCGTAGGTGTGGGTCTCCTCGTAGTCCAGTGGGCGCCTCAGGATCACGCTGCCCATGCGGGCATCGATGCCAAAGGTGCTCAGCACCTCTGGGGGTGCGTGCTTGCTGAGGCTGTACTCGATCTCCCCATTGGGTCCCTGGTCGGGATCGGTGGCTGTGACCATCACCAGCAGTGTCCCAGGCAGAGCATCCTCCCGAACCTCGACCACCAGTGAGCTCTCTGCAAACACGGGGCTGTTGTCATTAGAATCAAGGACAATGACTTTGATCAAAGCGGTACCTGACCGAGGTGGCTCCCCGTGGTCAGCAGCCGTCAGCACCAGGTCGAAGAAGGAGTGCAGCTCCCTGTCCACTTCTTTAACCACCACGAGCTCAGCGTGCTTTGTGCCGTCAGAGCTGGAGACAACTTCCAGTGCAAAGTGCTCGCTGGGGGACAGCACATAGGAGCAGTGTGCGTTGGGGCCAGTGTCAGCATCCAGTGCTCGGTCCAGCGGGATGCGCATCTGCAGCGATGCACTCTCTGACATCTCCAGCTCCAGCTCAGGAGTGGGGAAGCGTGGCGCATGGTCATTGATGTCCAGCACTTGGACCTCCACGTGGATCAGAGCCAGCTGCTCAGCAGCCAGCACATCAAAGGACACCCAGCAAGGATCGCTGTGCCGGCACAGCTGCTCCCTGTCCACGCGCCCAGCCGTGCTCAGCTCACCATCCCCACTCTCCACATGCAGAGGGAACATCCCAGGGCTCTGCAGCAGACGGAAGTTCTCCCCCATTTCACCACTTTCTCCATGCTCAAAATGCTCAGCCAACGTCCCTATCACGGTGCCCTCCGGCACCTCCTCGAACAGCCGGTACTGCACCGTAATGGTGGCCACCTCCTGTGCATCGGCAGAGAGGAAGAGGAGCCACCAGAGAGCCCGGAGCTGTAGAGCCGAGCGACCCAGCAGCAGCAGCCCACCAAGGGTGCCCATTGCCCAGCAAGTGGCCGTGGGCTCACCCGACTGCCTCTGCATCCTACACAGACCTCAGGGTGCACACCGAGATGCCGTGTCTTCACGTGCTGCCTGTTGCCACTCACCAGTTGGGTAGAAGAAGAAAGAGTGAGGGGTTCTGGAGCCTGTCCCCTGCCTTACAATCGCCGTGGGATGGGTGGCCAAGCATCCTGGGCTGGAGCATCCCAACAGGGAGAAGTGGGGTCGGCCACCACCGCAGGCAGGAGTGGTGTCTGGCGGTGGGAGGTGGATCAGCTGAGCTTCCTCTGGAAACCCCACCTACAGGAAAAGGGAGGCCCAGCTCGGCACAGTGCCGGCGGGGTGGGGGCTCATGGGTCAGCAGGCCACGGGGTCTGTGAGGTGTGGAAGTGCTCCTCATCTCCAGCCTGCAGGGACTGCCATTGTGTTCACCTGCAAAATGCATTTGGTAGAGTGGGCAGTTCCTGCACCCAATCCTGGAGCCAACACCAAACCCACACGGATGCTTGTTTTACCAAACTGGGATCCTTCTCTTTGTCTGCAGAGGAATACACGCTTGGGGAAGCTCTCTCTAAAGCCCAGAGGTGACAATGGGCATCTATTTCTGCATCATCCATGCTGTTGTCTTTCTTACCTGCCCTCATTCATCATAATTTGTCCAAACACAGCTGTGATCCTCACTCCTCTGCTTTTTTTCTGTTGATTTTGAGGTCAGTGTGTCCATATTTTGCACCACGTGGCTTTTTATGTGCATCAGAGCTCAATTTTCCCCTGGGTGCTCAAGGACGACTTTTGGCAATGCAAGAAACTCAGTGCAGTGTACAGACTGGTGCAGCTCAGCCATGGCACCGGGACTTGTGATGCTGGGCTCAGCCCCACATCCAGGTGACCTTGGCCGAGTCATTTCCCTTCTTTGTGCGGTGGCTTCCTCCACGGCCAAGGGAGGAGAAGCCACGAGCTGTCAGCAGGGATGCTCTCAGGATGCCCGTGGTGGGAGGAGAGGATGTCCCGCAGCCCCGGGTGGCTTTGGGTGGTGGGGAGGGACAGAGCTGCTTCCTGCTGGGGTCAGCGTGGTCTCAGGAGCTGCTGTGTGTCATGGCGTGGCAAGCAAAGTGATGCAAAGAAATGCAGAGAAGGTGAGTGGGCGATGAGCTGGGACTTGCCAGGAGCGCTGCCAGGAGCGTAAGATTCGATGCTCAAAATGAATGAGGTCCCCTCCTGCAGTTGCTTCCTGTTCACCCACTGGCAAGCTTCCAGCTTGCAGGTGCTCCAGGACCTTCACAGCCAACTTGCAGCTCCAGAACTTCCCCCTGGGAGGCTGCATCTCACCCTCCACAGACAGCTCAGGGTAAGCACCTGCTCTGCTCAGCTGCTGCATTGATCTTCAGCCACCGCATGATGCTGCTCGTGCCTGAAGTGGATGCAGAAGCCATTCACTGGTGTGAGAGCCTGGCTGCTCAAAGCTCCACCACGAGGACACTCCTCCATCCCAGCGCTGCACATCACCACGCAGACCCAGCCTGGACACATTGGATCAATCCCTGCTGTAGCCTTCCAATTGCATGTTTTGTTTGAGGATAAATTCTCCCAGCAACTCCAGAAAGAGCTCAGAAGATGGATCTTCCCCATCCCTTTGGAAGAGCTCATAGAAGCTGGAAGGGTCCCACAAGGATCAGAGTCCAACCTCCAGCCCCACACAACACCACCAACAAACACAAACCCTACAGCTGAGAGCACTGTGCCAGCCCAGATGAGTTCCCCTGCCCTGGGAACAGGAGCCACCCCTCCATCCTCCATAAAGCACCTTTCAGGCTGCTGGGCTGGGCGGGGGGAACCTGAGCACAGAGCAAATACACCAGAGTGAGCCCCACCAGCAGCTGTACTGCCGGTTAATTGGCTTTATTTGCAGAGCTGAACACAGCTGAGCAATGGCAATGAGTTTGGAAAGGTGGGTTTTCCCCAGCTCCTCCTGCACAAGTGATAGATGTGGGCCAAAGCGTGTCACAACATCACTGAGCCCTGAGCAGATGCAGATCGATGACCTTAGTAATAATTACCCGTTTTATCTTCCTCCTTATGAATATGCGAGTGGTTCTTCGTCTTATCTTTGCAAACGCGACGCCTCGGTGCCAAGGTTGTCCTTTAGGGGGAGCTGCGAGCAAAGCTCCCGTTGTTTCTCTATTAAAGCCTCTATCAAAACCAATCCCTGCTTTGAACCCACAGAAGCAATGGTCCCTCGTGGGTGATCCCACTCCACACACAGCACAAACCAGAGAGTTTTCCCAAAGCCCAACCCCTGGATCCTCACCTGTGCTGTGGGTGACCACTGGGACCACCACAACCTACAGGCATCACCTAAAGAGCTGCTCCTGCAAGGCCATGAGCTCCTCAGGGCTCGTTAATTACAGGTGTGTTGAGTTACACATAACTCTGTGCTGCCATCCTTCGGGTTTATGCTTGGACTGAGCGATTTTGTGATCCTACAGCAGGGACTATCAGAGGGTTCCAGCCCAAACAGCACATCTTACCCACACAGGGGAGCTGGAAATGCACTGACACCTCTGGAAAACAAACAGGAGAAAATCAGAAGAGAAAACAACAAGGAAAATATAAATTACTTTTATTGTGAACACCAACATTTTCCAACAAGTCCAACCGCTACTTTGTTTTAAGGTAAAACAAGCTGGAAATACATGAGCTGAAGGGAGCCAGAGCATCAGGCAGGTCAGAAACATCCAGCACCCGGGGGAATGGGGAGCAGCCCCAGTTTGTTGCCCCATCCCCATCACTGCTCACATTGCTCTGCAGGCAGCTGTACCAGGGCCAGCAGGAGGGAGGCCAGCATTCAGCTCTGCAGCAGGGCCGTGGCATGGAGCAAAAGTGGGACAGGTGGCTTTCCTGTGCCACACAAACAGAATAACGAGGACACCATGTGAAAACATCCCTAACCCATAAAGCAATTCCAAATGATGCAACTTCCAGCTTGTGCCAAGGGGCTGAGCATTCGCTCGGCACTCCCCGGGTGGAAAGAGGACCGAGGCAGCTCTCCTGGTTGTTCCCAGGCAGCGTGGGTGAAACCAGGGTGAGAAAAACCAGAAAGGATTCTGACGCTGACCCACGCAGGATGACCCACTCCCAGCTCTGCCTTGGGGCAATCAAACACCAATGTCATTGCCTGGCTGCACTGCACACTGCCTGCTGACAGAGGTCTGGGTGTCAGGGCTGATGATGGGTCACTGCAGTTGAGCCCATCTGAAGACTGATATGACCCCAAAGTGCAGGAACCAGCCAGTCTTGGGCTGAGCCAACAGCCCAGTCACTGTTTCTCCCTTGGGTCCTGCCCAAACCTTGTTACAGGTACGTGATCTCGATGACATTGGGCTCGATGCTCCCACAGGGGAGATGGTGCCTGCAGGAGCACTGACAGCTCAGGCTGCCACCCGGCTCCCACTGCCCAGGCTGAGCAGGCTTCTTTTGGGAGCCCAGCTTCCTCCAGTCCATGAGGTGCACCCCATCATCCAGGTCCTGCGGCATGGGCTCCTGGTAAAGGGTGATCTGGATGGTGCGGAGCTGTGGTCCGTAGTGCACCACGACAATGATGAAGATGGCCAGGAGGACAAAGATGACGACGATGGCTGAGATGACAGGCAGGGCATCAGACTTCTTTGTCATGCTCCTGACCACGGAGATGGGAGTGAAAGCAGCTGCATCCTGGGGCTCAGGGTGCCTCAGCGGGCTGCTGGGTGCTGAGGTGTTCATGGCTGAGCAAGGTGACCTAGGACAGAGGGTGGAAAGGTGTTACTGTCAGACAGGGGTTGTCTGATGTCCTCACCTCCTGCCCTCAGCTCCACAGCTCCTGCCTGTAGCTGCACATGCAGCTCCCCAAGCACGGAATCTTGGAATAAGGCATTGGATGCCCTTTGTTTGGGGGTGCAGGGAAAAGATTCAGCCTGAGATAAGGACTGTGGGCATTGAGCAAACCCCACAGAGCAACATGCAGCTCCAGACTGGATATGGCCAGGATAAGAGCTCATTCCAACCACGTGCCCTGCAGAAAGGCACTGTAACACACCCCAGCACTGTGAGCAGTGGCACCCAGGGGCTTTAACCAGACCAAACATGAGCAAAACCTACACTTGGCTGCCCAGCATGACCAAGCGAGATCTTTCTGCTGGCAGAAGCACAGTCCCAGTGGGCTGCTGAGGTACAGGGCTGTCTTTGCGTGTTCCCTCCCCCAGTCTCACAGGACAGAGTAAATTTGGGTGCTCACATCTGTGTTGCAGGGACAGTGAGCATTCAGGCAGCAGAGAACAGTGGGAAGGCACTGCCCTACATCTCGCACCTTCAGTGGGGGGGTCTCCTCTCCCCACTCCCACGGCTGATGGAGACTCCTAGAGGGGGAGACTCCAACCACTCCCTCTTCCCCCATTCCCAGAGCCAACCCCAGACCGAACCCCGTGGGAGGCCCAACCCTCCCAAAGCATCTTCGGGACAGGCAGGGCAGAGAGCTGGGAGAAAAGCAAGGGAAAGCAAAGAGAGAAAACCGGCCCCAGGGTACCTGGGCGTCCTGCTCCGGGGGAAGCATCACCTCCAGCGGGGCAGGGCAGCACAGCAGCCGCAGGAAGGTGCTGCGGGGCGGCCGGGCTCACCTCGAGCTGCCACGTCACGCCCGGGGCTCCCAGCGCAGGAGGAAGCGCCTGCTCATCCCACAACGAGGTGCTGCCCTACCCCTACCTACCGCCGTGCCACATCAGCACGCCCGGCTGCCATGTGCGGTGACACCGCAGCTCCCTCCGCTCTCCCCGCCGAGCTGCCGCCTGCCACACAAGCGGCTTTTGTTCGGGCACCGAAAACCTCCCGGCCCTCGGAGCGCGCAGCCCCGGCTCTGCAACCGCAGGAAGCCCCCCTCCTTTCCCTGACTTGGGTTGAAATGTTTTCGCGTTTAGAAATTAGCCTCAAAATCGCCCTTCTGTGCCGGGAGCTCTTTGCACAACTCGATAAATGGTATCTCTGCTATTCCACGAGCTGTGGATCTTACAGAGCTTTGGCACTCGAGGTGATGGTTTAGTGGGCATGGCAGTGCTGGGCTGCCCATTGGATTTGGCATCCTGGGGGTCTTTTCCAACTGTAATAATTCTATGATTTGTTTTTGCAAAGCTGTTATGAAACACCTCCCCACACTCCCATCCCAGAACAGAACCGTCCTACCTGCTCCTGCTCAGCACAACATCCTGGAGTATTTCTGCTCCATCCTTCCCTTGCACTGCAGGGTGGGTGAAGCCCCGTCCCCCACCCAGCCCAGCGAGCTTCCAGCAGAGATTTGGCTGCACATCAGAGCTGCTGCATCTGGGAATTTGCACTCATCTCAGGATCCAGTAAAACCTTAATCTACAGCGTAACCTCTGAGCATCACATCTGTGCAAGAGGGAAAAAATAAATAAAGGTTGTGGGGGGGGAGGCTGCTCACAGAGGTTTTGTAAAAGCAAAGCTTAGGGCCTGATGGATTCGTGTGTGTGTACTGAGCCCTGCGTGGTTCCTGCACCCACCTCCTGGCTGCAGAAAGCAGGGCCCTGTGAGCAGCACCTGGATCTCCCAATGCCCTCTGTACAGTGACACATAGAGAATGTGCAGCTTCAATGCCCACAGCTGGGGCTCTGCAGCATTCCAGGGCTGCAGCAGGGGCTGGATGTGGCCCCTGGAGACTGGGAAGAGCTGTGACAAATGGCCCAGGGCAAAACACCCATCCCCAGTGTCCAGCCTCCCCCAGGCTGCCAAAGGGACAGCCCCATTTCTCCTAAGTAGGGCATTTTGTAAGGCAGCAAAAGGCTCTGCACCTTGCCAGAGCAAGTGTCCTAGTCTGTGAGAATCAGACCTTGCCAGCAGCCATCTGGGAATGGAATGGACTGCTGCCAGCCTGACCCGTCAGCCCAGCTGGGACCCTTTTCCATTGAAGAACCAGGTTAGGGGAGGCTGGAGCCTGCTTTGTGCTGTTCACGCTATTGGGAGGGTGCTGCTGCTGCCCAAACAGCTGCATCCCACAACCAGCACATCCCAGTGCCCAGCCCTACTGGAGCTGCACAGAGGAGCAAAACACGGGCACAGCACAAGGTGACTCCAGCTGTAAGATTCTCCGTCCCCCTACAGTGACTTCCAAATCCCCTTTGGGGATTTTAAGCTGTCCTCTCTCAGGTGGGATGGCAGAACCAGCTCCCACAGCTCAACACAGCCCTAACGAGTGATGAGGAGCAGAACCAGACCTGCAGCACACACTTGCTCCAAACACATCTCCAAAAAGCAGCACCATACAGAAGCTACCAATGCCCAAAGCCAGGAAGGCCCATTGTGCCTCTGTTCTCCCCCTTTATGAGAACCAAATTCCCCAACAAATCGATGGCGAGGTTTCCTTTGCCGTCGGTAAGCGATGTCTCATATCCTCTTTGACCATAATGGACTAAAAAACACAGTTCCCCTGTGGATTCAGCCCGTTTCCTTCTATTCTTTAACAGGAAGCTCTGCAAGAATCAGCCCAGGCAGGCAGACCTCTCCTCACCCTCTCACACTCGGGATGGACAGAGCCTCTGCAGGGCTGCTCAGCTCCACGCCGCGATGCTGGCTCCAGCCCTCCATCCGCTCCTGTGGCTGTTTGGCTGCGTGCTGCTCAGAGGTAAGGAGCAACGGGGCACAGGTGGGGGGCAGCTCTGGGGAGCCCAGAGGTGGGTGGCAAAGGGAAGCAGCCAGAGATGAAGCAGCTGCCATCAGAGAGCTCAGCCTTAACGTTCAGGGTGCTGGGATCAATCTGGCCCCAGCAGATTTTGCGAGGTTTATTTGACTGTGCTGAAATAACAGGACCTGTTTCCTGGTTAATGAAGGGATTGTTTCTGTTGAGGCACTGAGATACTGAGGCATTTTATAGCAAGTGACTTACATCAACTGAGGATGAAGGTGGAACTTAGAAAAATATGGGACATTTTCCTCACCTTTAATTTCACCTCTTGCTGATGTAAACACGATGAGCACGTGGCACTGCGACTCACACAGTACATTATATACATTATAACTCTGCTTCTAAGTTCTCTGCCACCCTCCGCTCACAGTGTGGGATGCAGTGAGCAAACCACAAGGATCCAGGCTCCTGCTGAAGTGTGACAGGTCCCCATCCTGCAGTCAGTGACAGCTGTAGCAGCTTTCAGCTTAAAGGCATTTGGAGGGCTGGATACTGCAGTATCACCGCTGCTTCTAATAGTCAGCCAGCTAAAATAATGTGTCTTGGATCCAAAGCTTTGATCATTAAACCATGGAAGGTGTCCATGGGTCATGGCCCCTGTGTTGGTAGTCCCTGCTCTGGTCCTGGGCACATGGCTTGGGAATTCTGCCCTCTGCATCCTGCTCCATGTGATGGGCCAGGGGCTGCTCTCATTGCATGATGCCAGCCTGGCCAGCACCTGCAAACAGCAGCAGCATTGCTGTGCTGCAGCTGCACCTCTCTGGCTTCAGGCAGAACCAGCTTTAAACATCATCACGTGCTTTGCCTCAGATCTTCATACCACCACCGATACAACAGCTCAGAACTGTCATAATTCTCATCTCACCTTTGGCGCTATGGAAAAGTCATTAACATGGCCTGGTTCTTGAGCTGCTGCAAAAGGCAAAGCAGCAGGCTCAGAGCAAGGGGCACAGGTCAGTCTGCAGCACCACTCCCAAAACATGGGCAGCTGAAGGGAATGAAGGACCCTTAAATGACACAGAGCAGCTCGGAGGACCCCTTGCACCTGAGGAGGTGGAAATAACATTTTAGAGATGCAAAGTTGGTCAGAATAGCCATGAACTTGTACCTGTCCCCGCACAGGCCCTGGGGACCTTCTTTAAGTCCTTTAATTCTTTTAGAAGTAACTGTAACAAAGCTTTAATGAGGTTCAGCTGCTCTTACTGTGGAATTTCTCAAGTGGGAAGTCCTGGAGCTCTTCCAACATATTTTTCATCCCCCAGAACCACTTAATGAAAATGTATCCAAACAGACTCTTCCTATGAACAGTTTCCATTACGACAGGCAGGCATTTCCCAGGCAAAATCTTTCCACCTAAAAACTCCTTCAAGCCGAGGAGAACCCAGCAGCATTTCCCCTCTGACTGCTGCTCTCCTTATCTGCATTGCAGTCAGTGAGTGAATGGATAATGCCACAGTGAAGATGCCATAAGTATGATCCAAACCATGGGATGCAGCTAAAGGGCAGACATCCAGCTAGCAGGAGACCTCCCAGACAGGACTTGAATCCTAACAAGTATCGAGCACTAGACTCTAGAATTGAGTCTTACAGCTCGTGCTATCTTGTTCCTCAGGCAATAAGAGCAGAACTTGGGGTTTTAGGCCAAAAAAGGCAGAGCAGCACAGCCCTGTCTGGTGTACCAGGAAAAGAAACCAGGAGTGGTTGGAAGTGTTTGTTCACCAAACAAACTGCTCCCTTCTAGTAAGATGAAACTGCTGATGACACTGCAAAAAAATGATAGAAGTAACTGGGGACCGTTTCCAGCAATTATGTTTCCTTACAATAGGTGAGTCAGCAACAGGTGTCCTTGCAGGAGACACTGCTGGTAACCCAAAGACAAGAAGGTTCCTGCTGGGAAAACCCACACACGGGCTTAAGCCCAGGCTGGAGAAGGAAGATCTGTGCCTTGCAGAGCACTAACACTGCCAAGCCCAGCCTAGGAGCTCTCCTTACCCCACTTACAGATGGGCCCATTCAGCACGATCCAAACACAGCAAAAAGCAATTTCCCCATTAGTCTTTTTTTGTAGACTTATGGGCTGTTTTTACATCTCAGCTGAATCATTTCAGTATAAAAGAGGAGCCTCTGCCATCTCAGACTGCAGTGGTCTTTGCAGGACAGAGCACTGGAACAGGCTGCCCAGAGGGCTGGTGGAGTCTCCTTCCCTGGAGATATTCAAGGCCCATCTGGATACCTTTCTGTGCAACCAGCTGTAAGGAATATACTTTAGTAAGGGGTTGGACTTGATGACACTCAGATGTCCCTTCCAACCCCTATGATCCTGTAATTCTGTGACATAGAACCATGGAGTGTGTCCATCCAAGCTCCAGGGGAAGCCCTCCACTGCTGGGACAGCAACCAGCAGTTCCCAGTGAGGGAGGAGATGCAAGTTGGGCATCCCCCAGCTCTCCCACCATCAGGCATTACTGCAAGTTATGCACATTTCTATGGGCAGCACAGCTCTGGGCAAGCAGCTCCAGGCACACAGTTCAACACATTCATGTTGCCCAGAAGTAACTCTAGAGCTGCAAAAAACTTTGGAGTCAGAGCAATCAGAACAGCATGCCATAGTGACAGTGCAGTGGAGGGGGACCAAGGACCACTGTGTGTTGTGCCTGCCACTTAACACAGTGATATAACACTCCTATGCCTTGTTTTCCCCCAGATAAGAGATAAGGGAAATAAAAAGACCTCCTTCAAGGAGTGCTTTGGAATCTAGGAATAACACATAACTGATATCCTGGTCACTCACCTAAAATATGAAGCCAGATGAAGTCTGCCAGGTCAAGAAGCTTTACTTGCCTCTTCTGCATGACATGGTGCTCCAGGGAGCAGCAGGGAGGTACCTCCTTAGCACTGATGCAGAGAAAATGAATGCACCTGGGCAGGGAGTGCTTCACCTGCCCCTCAACCACTCCCCTGAGGTTCAAGGCTGGTGACCTGAGAAGAGAATCATAGAATCGCTCAGGGTGGAAAAGACCTTAAAGATCATTGAGTACAGAGAAGGCAGAAAGAATGAGGACTAGGGGAGCTCCCTGTGGCACCAGCCCCTGACACACCTCACCTCCCAGCTCACCAGGTGGGAACTGAACCCATCCAGCAGATCCCACTCCTGCATGGTGCTTCACAAACAGTGCACAGATTGGCTGTTACAGCAACACCCTGCTCTGCCGGTGTGAACGTGGGGGAAATCTTAGAGCACTTGGAAAGAGAAAACAGGGGAATAAACTGGCAGAGAGCCTCCATGAATGAGGGGTAGTGAGACGTGCCTGATAGGTACCTACCCTGATCCATCACATTGGCTGTGCTGCTGCAGGGGGTGGTGATTTGTTTGCTCTGCTGATAGCTGCCAGAGGTACAGCACAGGAGCAAATTCAGCAGCTGATCTCCCACACCAGCTGGAACACACCACGTTTGGTTAGGAACTAAATCCTACAAAATAATGAGGACCACCTGCAAGGCGACCTGTACAGCAGCAGGGCATTGGCTGAGAGCCTAATTAAGGTGTGAAAGTAGCAGTGCTAAACCAGCCTGCAACTCGTGATGCTTTTCTTCATCCTGCTCTCCCCATCTATACCAAAGCAACATTCTGAAACAAACAGGTTGTGGAGAAAGAAGCAGGCAGCTGGGAGGGCTGCAGCACAGCAGCCTGTAGGGAGCAGGTTTATTTCCCAACCCCTACAGAGAAGTGCCCAGAGGGATGCAGAGGGCACAGGCCAGGAAAAAAAGAAAGCACACTGACACAGTGTGATGCTACAGGGCCCATTCCGTTCAATGTGGTTTCCCCACATTGTTTCTCTTATGGCTTGTTTTCTAAATTCAAGTGGTTTTTAATTGCCTTCCACAAGAAGTCTGACCTGCTCACAGCAGCTCACTGGTTATGAGCTCAGAGCACGATGTTCACAGAGGATGCCCAGCGCTGGGTGCAGCCCTCGGGGGGCAGAGAAAGGCTGGGATGGTTCTGAATCCCCAATGAGATCTGGATTTAATTCCTGCCTCTCTAAAGTTTCTGTAACACTTTGGCCAAGTCATTACCATTCAGAACCACATAGCAGTGAATTGCCAAATCCCTCGAATGTCAGCTGAGAATTAGGTGTTTTAATACCTCTGTGGGTCTGGGACCTAATTTAGACTGTCAGTTATCAAGTCTGCATAATGACACTTTTCCTCTCTTCCCCACCTTTTCTGCCTCAACCTGTGAGACCTGCCAGGCAGAGGCACCTTTTCTTGGATACCTATTAAAATGGGACTGAGACTTTTGCAGAGCTCTTCATTTTCCAGGTTTTGCAATGCAGCATTTTCTTTCATGCAAAAAAAATGATAACAGTTTGGTGTTGTTGCTCTCTGCTGCTTGAACAGCTGCTGCGTTTCACCCAGGAAACAGCTGCATTTGCATTAAGGGTCAGCATATTTTTGTCTTGTTGTCTAATTTCAGGTGGCTGGTTCTCTTTCCTGAAAGCCTTTGTTTATATAAGCTGCCAGCAGAGGTGCAACAAGCCTGTGCAACACCATGCAGGCTTTAGGGCAACCTGACATGCAGTAAGCTGAGGCAGAGCATCATCAGATCTCCCCCCAGTTGCAATGGGAGATGAGTGCAGTGAGCCCAGCAATACACACCAGGGGTCAGACGGTCCCTCCCCCCATTGGTTCTGAATGGATGGGACTGGTATCTCTGTACTAATACCAGAGACCTTCCTATGTGAATCCAGCTGTATGGCTCTGGGAACTTCTCAGCTGCCATGGACAGGCCCTGTGCTCCCAGCATTTTAGAAGGACTACAGCAAATAGAAGGAATCCAAAGTTCTTTTATTGAGAATTAAGAATTAAGTAAGAAAAAACCAGCTCTGAGTCAGAGAGACAAAATGCATCTGCAGCCTCGGTGTGTTTCCCCGGAGCCCTATTGCTCTGGTCACTAATCAGGAGTTTCCCTTTCCAGCAAGAGCAGAAAGCATGATTTCCCATTGTAAATCGCTCAGCACACTCGCCGTCCCCACCTAGAAACACACAATCCCTCTGTAAATCACTGGCACCCAAACACTCCACAAACAGCTCTGCTCAGCAGCAAGAAGTCGCCTGAATGGCTTTGATGTTGATTGCAATTACAGCTGTGCTGGCTGCGTGCTGCATATCGTCATTAACTGTTTATTTAGCCACTGTGCTACGGGGGGGAGTGGGGCCGTGCTGGGGCCAGCTGCTGTCACACCATGGTGTGACTGGCAATGGGGTCCCCATGGAGCTGTGGCACCGTGCTGTGCCCATATCCTGCTGCCCAGCCCCATGGCACAGCTCGCATTGCTCCCCGCTGTGCACACAGCTGTCTGCAGTCATTCAGCGGGATGCTGAGCACCTTTGCTGGAAGAAAACACCAAACAAAGCAGGGCTGTTGATTATTTAAGTTGGCAGAGAAGGTGTAACAAAAAGCGGGGGCCAGAAGTCAGAGCCAGGAGTGCTTTGCTTTGAAACAACACGCTGTTGTGTTTATAGAAGGGCCATTTATTACGGAGCCAAGTGCTAAAAGGAGCTCTGCATCCCTTGGCCTCTCTGTAGCAAGATGGGCACTTCTCTGCAGCAAAGCTCCAATGCAGCAGACCTGGGTGAGCAGCTCCTGGCTGTGAGAACTTCAGGGACCCCAGGGTTTATTTTGGCACAGTGATTTCTGAGGACTCTTTATGAGGCAGCGCTCAGGGGGGAGCTGGTCAGCAAAGGGATGAGCTGGAAGAGTGGTTGAAAAGTACTGAGAACATCTGCCTCTCATTTCAGCACTGAGAGATCCTGAGCTTCATAGTGCAGGGCATCACAGCACAGGGCAGTAATGCCAGCTCCTTTTTCCTGGTGCTTCCCATCTTTAGAGGCTGAGCTCTCAGATTTCTTCTCAGTTACACCAAAAATAAACTGACAGCTCAGAAGCCTTTGTCCCCCCCTTTTCCTCAACAAAGATGATGCTTTCATGTTACGTGTACACTAAAAAGCGCCTATGACAACTTCAAGAAGCAAATGTGTCACAAGCAATTACTTCTCCCTGTGAAGGAACAAGATGGTCTCTGTAAGGAAGTCTGAGAAGGATGAGCTGTTTGAGTTTGGCAGGTACCAGAGGATGGGGGCCCCGTGATCATCTCTGCTGTCTGCAGAGTACTTTAAGGTGTGTGCAAACCAGTACCCAGTAACTGTGTTGTAAAGATGTTTTAGAAGAAAACCAGTGCCAAAGAGAGAGCGTGACAAGCTATTGGGATCAATGGTCAGTGCCCCACAGCATCCCACATTGCAATGGGGTGCATTCCTCTTCCCCTAAAGAAGCATCTCTGCTTCTTTAAGGAGAACCGTGTGCCCAGAAGATCTCGTCCTCCCCTGGGGTGCTGTTGATTCAGTAAATGGTGTTGCATCTGCCTGTAATTCCCATTTACACTACCAGACTGCTGTTCATTTAGGCTGCTCTTCAAAAGCTGCAAAGGATATCCCATATTTCTCCTACGCAATCACTCGCTGCCATTCACTACCCTTATGTCAAGACAGTTTCCTATTGCCCCCCTTTTTCTGGCTGCAGTCTAAGTCCTTGTTTTCTGATCCTGTTCCCAATGGATGCAGAAATCAGATTAGTCTCTTCCTCTCTGTGTAATTAAAGATCTAATCACATCTCCTCTTCCCCTTCTCCTGTATGGACTAGACAAGACATGTTTCACCAACCTGAAGTCCAGAAAACCAGAGCAGCAAAGCATGGAATAGTTCTGAAAAGCCAAGCTCATAACCAAACCCCAAACTGAAAGAGGCTATGTTTTATTATGTACTCAGTGGTTTACATGATGTTTTGGTTCCTGTTTGGCTGGGATCGTTGTCATAAAACCTCAGAGGAAAAAACAATTACGGGTCCAAGACGGTTGCATGAGAAATATGGTATCAGTCAGAATCATGCCAGAGCCAGACAGTGCCTGTGGGGTGAGCTCTGAGCCCAGCAATGATGGCCCCCACATGCAGATCCCATTCCAGATATACACCAACACTGGGGCATTCACCTGAGCTCTCTCAGAACCTCTACAGCGCAGGCACCTACCGTGATGTACATGGCCTACATCACCTCTACAGCTCCCAGCAAGAGACAGGACATGGCAGGCTGCAGCTCCTCTCCCTGTATAGCACAGATCTAAAATAGATCAGATCAGTGGGGATTTAGAAGTGCCTGATCCTCTCTTTGATGAGAAAGGGAGCCTGGAGATTAGCTCTCTTGCAGGCAGGCTCACAAAAGAGGCACGAGAACAGGTGAGATGGGCCCTGCTTGTCAGGAGGACAGAATCTGGCTGCAGGCAGGCACACAAGCACTGTGCTGCTTTGCTGGATCTCCCCATGGGTCCTCACTTCTTGCAATGAGGACTCAGTCCTTATTGCTGACCCCTTTTGTCCAAAACTTGGAGGAACCTTCAGCTGTTGTGGGTCTCTGGTGAGATGGATCACCAGTAGGGCTGGATTCTGTTGGGTTTTGTGGCTGTAATGTAGTTTCTTTCATGCGTCTTAGCTACAGACAACATTGCTATCGCAGGCAATAACCATATCAAAATGTTACACAATAAGGATGTGTGTTTCAATAATGGCAGACAACAAAGTTAAGCCGGTTGGTTTTGATTCAAGCATCAACTGTATTTACATCTTGCAGTCCTTGTTCCCAAGTATGGGAACTGAGTAGTTCTTTTTTCCCCACTTTATATGGCTGCATTTTTAATTGGCACCTGCCTAATTATGGGATTCCAGGAGCTGAAGCTTAAAGAAAACATCACTGGTGCAAGTCATGGTCACAGGCTGACATTGTTAACACTTCTATTGTTCCATTTCAGGTACTACAACTGCCACAGACTCCTCCATCCACAATGTCACAGGTACCTTCTGGGTTGTGATCTGATTAAATATCTGTTGGGATATGGGTGTGCATGCCCATATGGGATGCAAATGGAGAGGCCACTCCCTTAACAGCTCTTGCTCCCATCACCCCCTTCCATTCTTGTGGGTCAAACCCCTTTCTGGCCCATCCTTCAAACCTTCCTGCAGTGATGTGGCATGTCTGGATGTCACCTGCATGTCTCTGCTTGTGTTACAGATCAACCTCAATCAGCAACACGCAACCATGAAGTAGAGAACAATACCTCAGGTAAACAAACCCAACAGGGAAGGATTGTGAGTGTCTGTAATCCCCCACAGAGGGAAGAAGAATGGCATATGTCTGTGACTACCTGGCATCACTGCTTTGCTGGGCAGCCCTTAATGCACAGAGAGCTTGGTGCCCAGTATATGTAAGCACAGAGCCTCACACACCAGGTCTGGCCTTGGCTGTTGGGTGTCATAAAGGAAGTACCAGCAGTTAAGCCATTGTTAGAGGAGTTTCCCTGCATTACACTCACTGTTCAATACTGCTTTCCAGATCTGCACATAACCTCAGCACCTCCCACACAACAGGTCAATGTGTTTCCTGTTTTTCCCTGAGGAGGAGAATGTAACAAGGAATGATCTCTCTCTGCTTAGAAAGAGATCCCCATACGGAGAGACCCCTAAAAGTAAAGGAGAAAGATCCCAAAGCAGTCTCAGATTCTGTTGCTGTGCCTTGCAGGAAAAAGAAAAAGAATGATTCCCCATTTCAGCATTTCAGTGAAGCATTTGGATATAAGGGAAAAGCTTAAAACCATTTTCACTCGTTGCTCATTTTACTGGAAAGCCACAAGCCTGGATGGGTAACTTACCTATAGATTCCACTTTGGTGATCTGCTTTTCTTGGAGAGAACTATGACAGCTTACCTTTCCCCCTGCTATCTTGCTGTGGATCTGCAGGATTCATGCTCTGGCTCTTCCAGTACGTGGCTGAGGAAGATGTCAGCCTCCAGGCTGCAAGAAGTAAAGGATTTGTACTTACACATCTCAGCAAAATGAAACATGGAAGTTAGCATTTCACATAATGAGCAAATAAAGACGTGGGTGCCAGGCAGCTTGAGCCAGTTAGCATCCAGTGATAAAATACATAAAGAAACTATCTTTATTTTGAGATAAAACCCTTCATTTTCTAAGTGAGGAAAAGAGGTGGTAGGAAAGCCAGGCTGGCTGCGTGCACCCCAAGCTCTGCCAGCTCAGCACCTCCTCACACAGCCAATCTTGCCAAAAGAAGCAAAGCTAATGGCAGAGCATGGAAACCCTGACTCCTCCAGCAGGGCTAACTGCTACCCCACAGCTCCCATAGAGCACAAGGGCGCACTGCAGAAGGAATGCCCCCCGCTGAGCAGTTTCTGAGCAGAGCTCTTTAAAGCAATGCTGCTTTTACTCAGCAGAGCCTTCAGTGAAGTCAGCAGCCCCAGCTGACCTGAATCTCACTCACACGGACCAGACCACCACAACCAAATCTTCCTCCAGCCCTCCAGCCCTGCTAACATCATCTGCACAGGGTAAGTACACAAGGCAGGAAAACCCCAACTGTTGCTCACGTGGGACCTCTCTATGCATCCTTTCTCATCCACGCAAACATGGGTGCATTGGAAATCCACCCCCTCCCCAGGTCTGCACTGTGCTACCAATGCACCAGCAGACTCTTTTGAATACATCTCAGCTTTGGCTGAAAAAGCAGCTCATTCCAGCTCACCAAATACACATGGCTGGATGTGCACAGCCTGGACGTGGCAGCTGGACATCTTGATTTTGGTTTGGAGTTCCCCTCCTGTTCATGCCTATAAGCAACAGTTCTCCATAGCATGACTAACGGCAGCTTCTAAAGCTAATTCTCCTTTGCTGTGTTTTCTTTATCCAGATGAAAAGTCCAGTGGAAGCAGAAACACAGCAGGAACTCCATCAACTCCAGGTACCTTATTTTTTTATAGACCAACAATGGGTGCAGACAATTTCACATCAATTAACTTGCTTTATTTAGATGGTGCAGGTTATTTAAGCACTGCTCTGTCTTGGTGTTGAGCCCTTAGTACCACCCAGAATCACCTCTGCATCCTTTTGCTTCTGATGGTTTGTTTAATCTGGCTTTCAAGCAAAGGTTAGAGAATTCAGGAAGAGTTTTCTCAGATTGGAGGCAGAATCCAAATAAGTGGGAAGACTGAAATCTGGGAGCTGGTCTGATTCTCTGTTAAAGACTCAGCCCCACAATGGTTGAGACTGAAAAACTGCTTTGCCTCTCAGATCTTCCCTCACTCACACAAGGTTAAAAACCCGTGGTCAGCCGTGCCTGACAGATGT
The DNA here is from genome assembly GCF_054131305.1 of Coturnix japonica. Lineage (NCBI taxonomy): Eukaryota > Metazoa > Chordata > Aves > Galliformes > Phasianidae > Coturnix > Coturnix japonica. The sequence goes on along the minus strand of NC_140680.1, from coordinate 13,260,360 downwards.
CCACGCAGCGTGTCTGTGCCCAGCTGAGCCAGGGGCCAGGAGCATCACAGCAGATTGCTATTAATTATAACCCTGCTTTAGCTGAAAAGCTCCATACATCTTCAGCTACAGAAACGCTGCTGATGCTTCCAAAACACAGAGCTCCTGTCGTGTGAGACCCTGCATTTCCCAGGAATGAGGCACACACGGCAGGATCAGCACACAAAGCTTCTGTCCTCCACTTTTCAGAATGAAACACAAGGTTTGGTGACTGCTAGAGAACAACACAACTCCACATCATTACTGATTTCTAACCAGTTCAATTTGGTACTTCCACCACTGCCCACCCTGTGCCCCACTGCCAGGAGCTGATTTACACCCCTCTGGGCTGTACCTATTTTGGCCAACAGTGCTTTTGGGAGGGAGGGGATGGGGAAAGAAGAAAAGATGCTGGAGCCCTCGTTTGAACAACCTCTGTGCTGCCACAGCTGCGCTGCATATTGGGCAAGTTAACCCAGCTCGACCTAGCTTGGTTACTTCTAGATAAAACAGCATGCAAGACATGCCCACTAATTCCATCTTCAAGTCAGACAAGCCAAGCAGCCAATCCATGCCCATGTCCTTCTGAACTGCCTCCCCTAACCAGTTTGTTTGTTTATGAGCAATAGTAAATCTGTAGCTTTCCCAGTTCGCTGTTCCAGTGTTTAATTCCTATACCTGCCAAAACAACGCATGAGTGATAGCAGAAACTAAACTGAGCGCTTAGACAGGACTATTTGAATTCCCTGTTTCTCTTTCCAGCACGACATTCATTCTTCTGCTTAGTATGTGATATTCAAGGACAACACTCATTTCTGCTTTTCCTCTGCACAGGTGAAAAGTCCAAGAGAAGTGAGAGTCCTACAGCAGCAACAACTCAAGGTGCCTTCTCCTTTTTCTCATAGAAACAGGCATCAGTAGATGTTTCACGGCCCTTTTTACAGCCAACAGCAATGCCATAGCACTGCTATTTTCAGACATTATGATGTAGAGATAACAAGAACCCGATGGCTGTTAGCCATCCCATCTAGCCCTTCAAAAGCCTTGCAGCACTCTGGGGTTACATGTCACACCTGAGTAGAGAGGCTGTGAGTCACAGCAGGAAAAGGTGACAGTGTGGCAAAAGGCTGCAAGATGGGGAGGCAGGACAAGCTCCTTCCTCAGACGTGCCAGATCAGTCCTTTACCTGCCATGCTCAGCTTCCTTGTTGCTGTCCCAACAGAAAAGCCTGTGGGTGGGGAATCGCTTTCTCAGATTGTTGATAAGCAGAGCCACACCAATGCAATCTGATTCCCACTGAGGATGTTCACATTGGTGGGGCTGCCCATGATCCCCAGTTATTCTCTTCACTAAAGTGCATGTGCGAGTTAGACCATGTAGTTCTGCTAGAAATCTTCTTCCCAATCTTGGAAGGAAGGTTTTATATGATGGTATTTCCTCTCCCCTTGTAGGCACCTCAAGAACTGTTACCCCAGCACTGGAAATCTCTGTCTCTTTGCCTGTGCCTACTCCAACAGAATACGAGTCTCCATTGACTGTGGTAGCTTTCGGTAAGGTCTTGTGCAACCAGGGGAAAGGAGGGAACCTGTTTTGTCAACTCATGCAGGTTAGAACACTCAGCCCTGAAGAAGCTCTCCCCAGTTTCACTCTCCATGCCCAATCTTGGAGATTTCAGAGTGCAAGGGAAAACTCTTGAGAAAAAGGCTTGTTACCACCAAGTAATAAAGCAGGGAATAAACACTCTTAGCCATATCCAGCCTAACAAGGAAGGAGTCTGAAAGTGTGTCATGGCTGTGGCTGAACTCTGGATCTTCTTCCCAGAGCCAGACCTGGGCAGAAATTACGCCATTCTATGCCCTGGTTTCCCTGAAAGGGAACACAATAAATGCCTTACCTTCCTGTAAGCTTAGATAACTTTGCTTTAGCCCTGAAAGCCTGTTCAGCTCTGTCCCAGCCCCACGAAACTGCTTTCCCTGTACGTTTCCACCCTGCTTAGCAGGAAGCAGCCAACTCCTCCACACCATTCAGAGATTGTGCAAGGATGGAGCAAGAGATGCCATAACTTATTCAGACAATGGCTTTAAAGATGGGCACAGGGTAGATTTAAGATACCCACTTTTCTTTGGGCTGTACTGTCTTGCTAAGAGCTCTAAAGCCATCCTAACAAGGCACAGTTTAACTGATAGTTGCCAGATGTCAAAATCAAATCTGTGCTTGACCACTGGTTCGTGAGATAGCTAACGCTGCTCAAAGTCAATAACTCATCTCTCTCCATTATATTACATATTTATCTGACTGCACATACTTTTAGGATAAGATTTCTCAACTGCAATAGGGACATGTTAAGTCTAATTAATTGGCAATATAATCAATTGACCTCTGCCTTCCTATCACTGTCTTATCAACTAGGCACACACCCTTTGAAGCTAAAGCACAAGCTGGATTAGGTCACTCACTCCAGTAACTATTTACTTTTCTACCTATTACGCCCCGTGCTTGCTTTAATGAAAACACTGATTTCCTACACAAATCACAGTGAGAGTCCCAGCCCTGCACTACCCCAGAAGCCACAGACAGGAGAGTTATTAGATCAATAGCAGAAGGTTTCTTCATCCATCCACAGGTGTCATCAGCTTCATAGTCATCCTGGTTGTGGTTGTGATCATCCTCGTCAGCGTGGTCAGCCTGAGGTTCAAGTGCAATCGCTCCAAGGACTCAGAAGGTATTTGTCTGAGGCTGCCTGTCCTTCCCTGATCAAAAAGCCATTGTTTTCTAAGTTCATTTGGCAACTCCAAAATGATGGAGGCACACACATGTACACAAACACATAGTTAGGAATGGAGTGTGACTGCTTCTTTGGAGCCCCATTCCAGACCTATGTGCACAAGGACACCGCATGAAGTTTGCTGTATCTGAAGCATCTAAGCGTGCAGATTTCCTGCAGAAATCACACTCTGACACCGATTTTCCCTCCGAATCCTATTTCCCGTTAAGCACTGCCCACTAGAGGGCAAGACTGCTCTACAGCAAGGCAGGTAACTGCCAGAAGACTGGAGGTGCCAGCAATTAAACAGGCAGCGAAGCATTCACTCCTGCCTGTATAACGTTAAATTAGTTGAAGCGTTTTCTCTGATCAGCTCTCAGATATCCAGTGGTGGCTCTGATTTCGTGTGGATTTCATTTCTAACCCTGTACAACACGATTCAGAATACAGCTGACTTTTTTATTGCACAGCCGCGATGTTTTCTCACCTGCACATCACCAACTGCTTTTCTCCCTCCAGACAAACAGAAGCCAGGGAGCTCCATGGTGTCGGAGAGGTAAGGCTGCTCACAGCATTCATAGCCTGTGGAATATTGTGTTTTATTGCACAACTAATTTTAGCAGGGGAAAAAAGCAACTTTGGTTACATCAGGTGGAAAAAAAGAAAGGAAAAATAAAAGCATATCAGGGCTCTGAAGTAGGTGAAAAACACAGTGAGTGCTGGCAAACCTCATCCTGCCTCTGATGGAGTCAAAGGTAGAAATTCAGCTTTTAGGGTCCCCATTTCACAGCTGTGCCGGTACCAGTGAAAGTTCATCACCTTCCAAAAAGGAGTTTGCTTGTCTTTTCTTGCCTAGATACAGACTTGAGATCTGACCTTGGGCTTCTGAAATTCAGAGCAGTGTCAGCAAACACAGACCAGGTCCCCCACCTACCCCCAGTTATTTGCCAGTACCGCTGTTGCTGTTACCTGGCACAAATAGGATAAAGAGGGGTCTCGGTACAGAGACCTTTGGAAGAACAATGTCAAGTGGAGAATGGTCTGTGTGAACCCCACAGAGAATCACTGCTGCCCAAATAGAGAAGCTGCAGACAGAAAGCATCATGAAGCAAGAGCTGGAAGGGACCTAAAAAGAGGAGAAGTTATCATTGCACATTGCTCCTACTTCCCTATCCTTTCCCATCTGGGTAATATCTCTTCTTTGGGAAGATACAGGGGATGCAGGGAGCAGGGTTTTTCAGAGGTCAGCTCTGGTCCCTGCATCCCAGCCAGCCTCAGCTCTGTTAGTTTATCTCACTGTGTGGAGAAACTCCCTTCTTATTTAGAAAGTAATTAATGCTTTCTCTCATCGACAGCTGCTCTGCAGGCACAAGCGTGAAGGATAACAGCATCACTCTGATCTCCATGAAGAACATCAATATGAACAACAGCATGGCTTACCCACCATCAGAAAAGGTTTCCCTTTTAAGTGTTGCTTTTTAGAGAGTAAGCTGGGGAATATTTCTGCTGCAAAAGGGCATGTATTTGAGATATTTCCTTTGCCTTTACTTCAGAAATGTAGCAACAAGCAGCTACCAGGAAGCTCCTACAGGTCCATCCAGGTTCTAATGAGCTTGAATTCTGTGTGCCCATTTCAGATTTATCCAAGCTGCTTGAACTCTAATATTTCATACTTATGGGTTCCATACAGAGCTGGAGACATTACACTTAGAGACAAGGTTTACCTTTCTGAAGTCAAGCTCCCTGCTCTAGTCCACGCTTCCCATATACTCCTGCTCTGCAGAGCTGTTGGTGATGCAGGAGCACATTCCCATCAGTCCTCTCAGATCCATTCCAAATGAATAATTTATAACGTGGTTGGTTTTAAGACTAAACTCACACTTAGACTTGGCTTGAGGGACCACATTGCTTAATTTCTTTAGCCAGCCCAAATAGGCTGCTGAGGTACCACATTTTGTTCTCTTTGCAGGTGCTATGAAGACAACAACCCAGAACTACAAGATGACGCTTGAATTTCTAAGCTTTTTTTTTTTCCTTTGGGGAAAGGACAAGGGTGGACTTTATATATAAATTATTATGCTCTTTCTGTTCAATACACTTACAGTATTTTCCCCATCTAGGGGGGATCGGGGCTTTCTCCAGCTACAGCCTGACATACTCCACGGCTGATATCTAACTGCATTTTTGACAGGCCTTCAAACCCTCAGATCATTCCAGCAGCAAGAAGTATGAAGGAACCAACTACTCAGCTAAAAACCTGCTGTCTTAGATTAATGGCCTTTACAGTCTGTGCCAGACAGCCACAGCTTTGCCAGACAGTTAATCAGCGTAGACCCCCACTGAGCTAAACCTGTGCATTAGGAAAGCATGGTCTGAAGCTGAAGGCATAGTAGGACTTAAATACCCAAGTGCTAGGTCAAATCATAGCACAGTTGTTCCAAGCCCCGTCTGCACAGTCAGGGTGACCATGCCCACCTGCCTCACAGGGCCGTTGTGAGGGTCTATTAACCAGTGTCTGCAAAGCATTTGGAAAGCCGTGAATTAAAGGTGCTGCTGAAATGCAGACTGCCATCTTAAATGCTTCGTTATTAATACCTGAGCTTCAGGCAGATGGGTCGGTATCTTCCCATAAGTTCAACGTGCAAAGAAGAAGAAGTTGTTTGAAGTACAAAAGCAAGAGCACTGCTTTGCCAGGACCTTGTCTGAGTGGTCATAAGCAAAATGCTGAGATACTCCAATTCCTGAAGTTCAGCAGCCTCAGTTTGCTGGGAGAGCTTCAGTCCTCTGTACTGCTGCTTTCCCAGAGCTTCCCAACAGACCAGAGCAGCAGATACTCCTAGTTTCAAGCACCCCCACTACCACAGCTATGGTAGTGCAGATGCATCCACAGCGTGATGATGAGAACAGTGTTCTGCTAACCTGCACAGTGCCACAGCTCACCCCAGGAACCAGCTGCCAATCATTACTCACCCACTGCAAAATACAGCCCTGTCAGCTGAGCTATGGGAGTGATGGAGCCATCAATACCCAGCTTCCAAATGACTGTAGTGGAAACAAGGCTCTATTGGGAGGTTCTGGAGATCTCAGCTGCATCATGCACTAAAGCACTGACTCTCCAACTGCTTTTCCCCCTGCCTGTCTCCCTGAGGCTCCTGGCTTCAAGCTCTACCAGTTCCTGACTCAGAGACCTTGGAGCACCTCATTTACTTGGCAGCAGTGTGGTGAGAAACTGATTTCTCCTACCACGAGCATCAAAATCTATCAGCCCTGAAGGTAAATTGTGAAATCAAGGAAAAAGGATTTATCCAAGCAGGCAAAATAGGTATCACTGCACACATCCCCTGCACAGCCCAATGAAACATATAATTTACCTCGATCTAATGTTATAGGATGGATACGGGCTGGTTACTGGAGCACGCAGTGCTAAAGATAGCCGTGCTTTGCAGCACACCACCAAGGGCTCAGCATAATAAACGCAGTGTTTTCACCACTCTCATTGAGATCATTGCTCAGCACCCACAGCGGGTATTTTTAGGGGTGGTTTGTTTTGTTTTTAGTGGGTTTTTTGTCTGGTAAGAATCCTCAATGAAGTAGAACGTGACACCATCATACATCCACCAGGAGGTGGGTTTTTTTGTCTGGTAAAGATCCTCAACGAGGTAAAATGTGATGTCATCATGGGGAGGTGGGTCTGTGTGAGGGGGTCCAGGTGATGCCCAGCTCTGTAATGAGCCTGAGAGGGAGCACTGGGGGGGGAGGGGGCTGCAGAAGTGGGGGAGAGGGCGTTTGCTCCCATCAAACAGCGGTACAAGAACGGAGAGGGATTTAAGCTGTGTCTGGGAGGGCCAGGTTGGGTCACAGAATCACAGAATCACACAGAATGACCCAGGTTGGAAGGGACCTCAAGGATCATGTAGTTCCAACCCCCCTGCCTAGCAGGGCCACCAAACATACACATTTACTAGATCAGGTTGCCCAGGAGACCCCATAGATCCCCATAGAGACCCCATAGACCCCGTAGATCCCCATAGAGACCCCATAGACCCCATAGATCCCCATAGAGACCCCATAGATCCCCATAGAGACCCCATAGACCCCATAGACCCCATAGAGACCCCATAGACCCCATAGATCCCCATAGAGACCCCATAGACCCCATAGATCCCCATAGAGACCCCATAGACCCCATAGATCCCCATAGAGACCCCATAGATCCCCATAGAGACCCAATAGACCCCACAGATCCCCATAGAGACCCCATAGATCCCCATAGAGACCCCATAGACCCCATAGATCCCCATAGAGACCCCATAGATCCCCATAGAGACCCCATAGATCAGGCTGCCCATGGCCCCATCCAACCTGGCCTTGAACACCTCCAAGGACGGGGCATCCACAACCTCCCTGTGCAGCCTGTTCCAGGGCCTCACCACTCTCCTAGTGAAGAACTTCCCCTTAACATCCAACCTAAATCTTCCCTCTTTTAACTTAACCCCATTTCCCCATGTCCTGCTATTATCAGCCCTTTCCAAGAGTTTACTCTCCTCCTGGGTCCTAGGGAACGTTTCATCTCAGGGAACCCTATGACGTCACTGAGACTCGCTATGACGTCACGCTGCCCGCTCCGCCGCAATGCCCTCTGGGAGTTGTAGTCCCGGCCTGCTCCGCCGCTCCCAGCGTTCCCCGGTAACCGCCTCCGCGCACAAGATGGCGGCGCGGGCGGGCCGGGGGGTCGGGCTGTGAGCGGCCGGGGAGGGGTCGGGCTGCCCCGGACCCGCCATGACCTACACGGCGGAACAGCTGGATGGAGTGAGGCGGTGAGACGGGACGGGGGGAGGGAGACACGGGGTGAGACACTGAGGGTAGAGCGGCGGGGAGGCGCCGGGCCTGGGCCGGGGGGATGCTGAGGGGATGTTGAAGGGATGCTGAGGGCTGAGGGGATGCTCCGAGCCCGGCCGTGACTCCGCTCCCGTGTGTCCTTCCAGGATAAAGAGCTGCCGGAATTACTACGAGATCCTGGGCGTGGAACGCGATGCCACCGAGGAGGAGCTGAAGAAGGCCTACCGCCGGCTGGCCCTCAAGTTCCACCCCGACAAGAACCGAGCGCCAGGAGCCACCGAGGCTTTCAAAGGTGGGGGCCTGGTTCTGTGTTGGGTGATTGTGGGGGTCCCTCCCAGCCCAGAGCTGCGAGCTGAAGTCGGGCATCCTCTGCACCCTTGTTGTGTTGCAGCTGGATGCAAAGAGTTGGGAACCGGGCCTAAAAAAGCAAAGGTTTCACTCCCTACCTGTCAAAGTAGGGGGTGTTAGGAGGGTGTTTCAAATAAGGGGTTTTAGGAGGGTGTTTCGAAGTAAGGGGTGTTAGGAGGGTGTTTCCTCGTGCGCCGTGTTGGGGTTGTGTTTCTGTATGACCTGTTCACAGCCGCTTTCTGTCAAAGAGGAAGGAAGAAGATGAAGCAGACAGGCTGCTCCATCCAGGTGGTTTGACGTGCACTGTGAATAGATGCACAGGTATTGCTTTGTGGAGATCTCTGCTGGCAGAAAGGCTTGGAATGCGGGTCTGCGTGCTAATAGCTCTCTGCAGTTATTAACTTCTTTGTCAGTACTTAGTTCAACCTGATTGAGAAGCTACTTTCTGCCTCAGCCTTTCAATACGTGAGGTCTCTTGCATTTAAGTTTTCCAAATACTTCACCTCTCTCCATATACTTCAACATTGGTGTCTTTCTCCTGGTAAAGTGATAGCAGGCCCTGGGTTTCATTGCAGGTAATGGTGGTGTCCTAATGCTTCGTATATAAAGTGAATCAGTCTTTGGCCAAACTCACATTTTCTATGACTGAGCATTTTGTTCATCTGCTTACATCCAGAAGTACTGCACTGTAACGCTCCTTTCACTTCATTCTCCAGCAATAGGAAATGCTTTTGCAGTTCTCAGCAACCCCGAGAAACGGTTACGATATGATGAATATGGAAGTGACCACGAGCATGTCAGCACTGGCCAAGCCAGGCACTACAATTACTACTCAGAATTCGAAGCAGACATTACACCAGAAGAAATATTCAACGTGTTTTTTGGTGGGCACTTTCCAACAGGTTGGTATCTGTCTGTGCTGCTTTCCAAGCATCGTGAACTGGCACTAGGCCATAAAGCAGGTTCAGTTCCACTTGATACTGATCTAATAGTTAAATTATCCTTGGAAAAAAGCAGGGACCTGTAGGGATTTTTTTCCCCTTCCTATCTTAGGCCTGTAAACACTCCTTAAATGCACAGCTTACACTTAAGGTAACTCCAGTTCCTAAAAATGACCAGCTTTGCTGTCCAGCAGAGCAATGGGGGGTTGGCTGTTACGCTGTGACACATTCCTAACTCTCAATAATTGATGGCAGCACAAATTAGGAGTAAGAAAATTTTAATTTGGCAGTGAGCAAAATTTCATTACCGTCTGTAGCTGAAGACCCTTCTCTTTATTGTTCTTTTCTCCCCACTGCCTGATGTCAGCTATGGTTTGGGAAGCAAAGTAAGATGTAAATGCAAGGGACGTGAGGCATCTTTGCTGTTGGTTTTGCCCTTGAGATATGCTCCTGGGTGCCCTGCACAATCCACTCCTGTTCTTTCTGGATTTCAGAGCAAAGTTGCTGTTTAGATATTCATGCGGTGACATAATCAGAGTTTAAGCTTCTAATCAAAACACCGTATGCAGTTCTTTCCTCATCTTAGAATTGTTAAAAATAAATCAGCTACAGTCAATGTGCAAGGAAGGAAATATGAATCGTACCTTTTCTCCTCAAAAAGCTACTTGATTCATCTCTTCCCACATTATAAAATCGTTAAGTGAAATCGTTAATAGTTGGATGGAAAAGGAAATAGAACTGAGTGTAGAAGGGCATATGCAGTAATTATAGGAAGCCACAGTTCACGACCTGAGCCCGGTGGAAGAAATTAATTCTCCTTTTGAAAGGCTGGACGTGCAAGACAGGCTGCAGTCTTGCAAGTGAATATGACAGAACTATGAGGTGCAATTATTTTATGTACACACACATATGTTATGTATACAATGTTTTTTAATCTAGTTGTGTTTTTTAATCTCTCTCTTGAGCAGTTTCTGCATTTTGATGCAGATTAAATGGATGAGGAGCAAAATTCACATTTCTTTGGAATGTTTATTGGAATAACATTATTTTGACATTCAAGTCTAAGGTCTCCTAAGTGAATTCAGCCCACGTAGGATAAACCTGGATAATCAACTAGAAACAGAATTACAGGTAAATACCAGCAGCTGGATGAAAATGATGACCCTTTTTGGGCTTCTTTTAACAGGAAATATCCATATGTTCTCAAATGTAGCCAGAGATGCACACTATTATCCACGGAGGCACCGAAATGAAAGAGCATGGACACAGGAGCAAGAGGAAGAAGAAAACAGGCCACAGGTAACTGGGCTTAAACATCTCACCAGGGTGAGAGGTTGACATACCCCTCTGACTCCATTATAGACTTACGCTCAATGCTTTTCTTCAAGAGCTGTACCCAAACAGGTGTTTACACGAGGAATTAGATTGTTTCTCTTTTATCAATTGCTGCTTTGAAAGTAGATTGTATTGATAGGATCACAGGCCTTGGAGTTTCTGTAACTTTTCTGCTGGTGCTTGGTTCTTGCAGACTTGAAGGGCTTGGTAATCTAACAGTGATTGTTCCAAGTGTGGACTGATACTGGATATAGTAGTATTGCCTTGTCCTCACTACATATTTAATACTTCATTATATTAACATACAGTTGTAGCTCAGGTCAGGATGGGTCTGGGATAGATTTCTACCAGCTGGAACCTTCAGATGAGGCACCAGGTGTCACTTATTGCTCATACACCTGTGTATACACCTGTGCTACCCACCTTGGAAAAATCTTCCTCCAGAAGCAGTCCAGTAATCTTAACAAGACTGTTCTCAAGGGAAGATGGACTTTTCCTTGCCATCTCTTATAGACAGGCTCTGGAATAGGCAGTGTGCAGACAGCTAAGCTAGGGCAAATGAATCCGTGAATCCCACCAGCTACTGTGTTGCAGGCACAGTGCTGTGGGCATCTGTTGTCTTCTGCAGGAAGCTGAAGATGGGGAAAAAAATGCTCTAAAATTGGAAGAAAATGGCTTTAAAGAGCTTCCAGAGACTGTTAGTAGAAGTTATTTTAAAACCAATGTGTCATCCTGGGCAGAATTTGGAAATACTCATCTTTTCTCAGTTGGCTTTTAATACATCATTGATTTATGATAGCCTGATTTCTATGAACGTGCAGGTTGTTTTCCGTCTATATATTTGTCCGCTGATTATTGTTGTTCTTTTCAGAACTCTTATTCTGCGTTTATTCAGTTGATGCCCGTTTTCATCATCATAATCGTATCGGTTATAACTCAGCTGATGGCCACTAACCCACCCTACAGCCTGTTCTACAAGTCGTAAGTCACTTGAAAACAATCCTTCCTTTGAGATAAAGGCAGAAGTGGATTTAACGGAAGAAATGCTTGTTACTGTTCTGTCCTTCTCTTTCTCGAAAGTGTTATCAGTCTGTAGATAAGGAAATACCAGCAGTTTCTATTGATAAGTTCTCCTGAGTAAACTATGGTGAGCTTTATTGCTCTGTGTACTGAACAGATAGAGGTGCTGAGCCAGAAAGCTTAACCGGCTGGTGTGAAATGCTTTTGCATGGTGGTACAGTGGAAGGAATGTGGGTGTAGCTTAGCTATGGTACTAATCAGCCCCTGGCCTGCCAAGCCCAGCAAGGTCTGTGGATTGTCTCTTATGTTCCCATGTAAAGTAATTAGGAAATCAGGTCTTTCAGTATAACTTCAGCCAAAATGCCATGGGGAAAATTGTCAAGTGCCACAAATGATTAAAGTTTTGAAATGGCTTGGTTTAACATCCATAAAGAGGCAGTATTCCAAAGTTATGGAGGGCAATCTAAGGTGGTTGGATCTAGAAGCAGAAGGAATGGCAGACCTGCTGCAGTCTGAGTTGGTGGGCAGTTGGAAAACTCATGTAAACCTCTTGGCATCCAGTGCTGGGAGGTGGGAAGCGCTCCAGGCTGGTTTAGCAAACTTCTCTGTCTCTTACTGAGTTAGGAATGGGAACTGGCAAGGTTTGAGGTACCATGGGTGCATACAGCAGTAGCAGAGTACCATGTAAGCTCTCCCTGCTCCCAGTTAGGAGCAAAACTATTCAGGTTTAGGCCTGTATGTATGCTTTCCACCATCATAGTGTAGATTTAATTGGCCTGACATCCCTTACTACTCTTTACCACCAGATGTCAGTATGTAGATCTAAGAGAACAAACAGTTGGAGATTTTTCTGGTTTGGATTATTTTTTTTTTTGGTTCTGTTTTCCAGAGGGTGTTTTTGCTATCTGCCCGGCCCACGTGGAACTTCACACACTGTGCACTGAGCAGCTAATCTATCCTGGCTTGCTTCACTGCCTTCCCTTGTCCTGCTGATATGAGATAGCCTGGCTTGAGCCTCATGTGCAGTTCCAGATGCTGTTTCTCTAAATCATATCTTAAAAAAACTAAAAGCTAACAGCTCTAAAAGAATTTATGTAAGGAAAGCGTACATTTCCAAGGCTTAGTGGGAGGAAAGTTAAAACAGAGCCCAGGAAATGGAAGGAGACGATTGAATTCCATGGGTGGAATGTAACCTCCACATTTTTTGCCGTCTGCCTCTTTCTCTGGGCAGTGACTTAAAACAATGCCTGCATATCTGTGTTCAAATAAGGAAACTCCAAAAAGAATAGTCCAGCCTCTTGTCTGTGCCATTGTGGCCTATCCCACCTACAGGATGCTTCACACACTACCATGGCTACCGGTGATTATAAAGCACTAAAGGGAAGTGTAACTAGAATCCCCTCTGCTAATTCTTATTTCTACTAAAGGATCCAGAAATCAGGAAAGTGTAAATCCATTTACATTGTGCTCCAAACAATATTGGGCTGTGTGCCTTTCCTATGGGTTCTATATTTGACTTTTGTTTCCCACGGATTTCTGAACCTACCTTTCCAGAAGTTAACAGCAAACAGAAGAAGGGGTGTGGAGCTTCTGTTTGCAGATAAAATTGGTTCTCAGGCCCTGGAATTATCTTAACTGAGCTGCTGAGAACTCAGTATTGGAAAGGAACAGCGTCAGCTCTGAATCAGTTCTTTGTAGATATCTCCCGGTTCTGTATATTTTCACTATGTGGGTTTTCTTTTTCAGTGAATTCAGTTTGTGGTGATAAGCTTTCATGGCCTGAGGCTTGTAATTTCCTCACTGCATGGCTGAGGGAGCTATCGTCCTGCAGAGACTGACTGCTCAGAAGTATTTGTGCAGATTCTCTTCTGGAAATGTTAATAACGAGACACATATTTCTGTTTCTTTGTGTTTGAACAGCTGAAAAATCTCTTTTCTCCATCATGTTTTCCCAGGTCCATAGGCCACGTTATTAGCAGAGAAACAGAGAACTTGCAGGTGCCTTACTATGTTGATAAAAACTTTGAGAAGAATTATCAAGGAGCAGAACTTCAAGAGCTAGAGAGAACAGTTGAAAAAGATTACATAGACTACATTCAGACCAGCTGCTGGAAGGAGAAGCAGCAAAGTAAGTTATTTTTCTCATGACCTATCAACAGTTGTTCATCACAAAGCGCTGCCATTTTAGCTTCATGTTCCAGTGCAGATCTAACTTCTCAGATCTTGCAGCTGTATTTCTCACATCTGTTCTTAACACTGACTTTATTGAGGGGTTGTCAAAGTTCGTTTCAGGTGATTGAAAGAGAAGTGGGAAGTAGATTCTGCTATTCGAGACTTTTTTCCACTCCATTTGTATGCTTGGCCAGCTCTTAGTGAAGATGTTTTAATCGCTAACGATCACTATGTTTATTTAGCTCTGACAGCTTGTTTGGGCTAGAAAAGACATTAATGTTTCCTTTGCTGAGGCAAGATCAGTTTTGCTTTGGCTGGCTCTGTGAGAAGGTCATCTGACTCCTTCAGACTTCATCAGGAAGAGTCCAAAGCCTGCCCAGGTGCTGTGAAAATCTCATAGTGCTGCTGGTATCAGTTCTCAAAGACGGTCCCTCTGTGCTTATTTTATGCACTCATTTGCATTTTCTATCTTTAGATGATTTGAGAGCATGTTTCTCACCATAGTCTTTTAAAAACAGGAATTGAATGCAGGGAGGGAGACCAGAAAAACATGAGCATCAAGTCATTCATCTCATGTTAATTCCGAGTCAGTCAGTGCCCATGTGAAGGCACATGTTGTAACCCCAAACTGTATCCCATTAGTTGCTGCTGTTCTTTAATCCGGTACAAGGGGTAGCAGTAGTGTTGCCCTTCCCATCACAGAATCTGAACAATTTCAAGTCAGGACTCTCTATCCAGAGGCAGCTCTTTTATATCACACCAAAATTACCAGCCTTGCTTTGAAGAGAACTACAAAGGTAGGGACTCTGAAGTTAAAAAAGTGGATAAATAAGTAAAGAAGCCATAATATGAAACCCTTAAAGTCACAAACATTCCCTTATCTTTTGGTGTACTTTGTTTGTGATCTCCAAACACCTGTGGCAACAGTGGCAGCTTCTAGGTACTATGTAGCTATTAGTAACCATACACATAGGCTTCTTGTGTGGGCTTGCTGTTGGATCAGATTTATTTATTTCCTTACAGGAAAGAATAGTATTAATTAACATAGTGCAACTGAAACGTGTCCTGTTGTGTCTTTCATGTGGACCTTGAGCTGAGGTGCTGTACCCCAAAATGGGCAGCAGGGTTTGCAGGTCTGAGGGGTGGTGGTCAGAGATGGTGCAGTGCTGAATGCGAAGCAGTGCTGCCAAAACAACCCTCTCTTGAGCTTTTAACACAAGAAGTGTTCAGTGTGTTTACCACCCAGACCAGGGAGAGCAGATATTGAGCGCAGCTGAAGCTGTGCTAACTTTAGTGCAGCCAAGTTTGTCAATAAACAAAACTGGATACAAGATGGAGCACCGGGGAAAAGTAATCTAGGGACCTTGAGGGAGTTGTTCATCAGCTGCTGTTTTGTGACTTCATTCCATTGCTTCTCGTGTGTTTAACTTTGTGGTCGGCCTCTTTCTTTTTTTGCCAGTTGAATGTTTATTAATAGTCTATTTGTTCTATTCTACATTGGCAGTAAAAGGTTTTGACCCATTGGATAAGTGTAAACCAAGTGTCTTCACTGCAGAGCTCTGATCTTTGGGACAGTAAACCCAGTCTGGTTTTGCTGCAGGGCCATCGAGGCTCTGTACCAGCACAGCTGAGCTCTGCTGGAGTGGCACTTGAGTCACTAAAACTGGAAATTGATTCCTGACCTGCAATAAGATGTTTGTGCCCTTCAGCTTGTGAAGCTTTTTGATAAATAGGTAGAGAGTCTTATGGCTTTAAATCTCAGGGCAGAGGACATAAGGCATGAAGGGCCCTATTGAGAAATCCTTTGTGCTCCAGCTGATTTTGTGAAATGAGAGGCTCGTTTGGTGTATAAAAGCTCTTTGAAAAATGGAATGTCATCAGGTAGCCTGTGCTTAGGGAAATTTTGACCTTTTCAGAAACAAATCACTGCTATTGTCGTAGCTGCATCTAAAATACTCTTCGGGGAGAAAACTATATTAAGACTTGCTTAGCTAATCAGCAAGAGATGCTGCCCTGAGTTGCTGGGGGAAGGTAATTGAAACTGTGGGATTATTTCAGTTACGTGTTGCACATTCAGGATCGTATTGTTAATGGAAGAAGGGCTTGGAGACCTGTCAGACAAGTCCCTCACCTGGCTGCTCATCTTCCTGTCATCAATAAGAACAACAAAAAATAGAAGAATTAAAAGAATTTACAGTGCCTTCCGGGCAAACATCTTGGAAGTGACTTATAGACTGATAAGTGTAGCATGAAAAAACCATCTGTATATCAAAGTATCAGACCGGGTGGGTGTTTGTGCCCCAGCAGAATGGGTCCATCGGAAGAGCTGCATTTCCCAGTTCTGTGGGCAGGGATGTGGGGCTGGTATCTCCTGTTTGGCTGCAAACAGCTGACACAGCCTTAAGAAAGCAATGGGAAGAGTAGGCACGAGGATCTCCTTCCTTTGGGCTCATCACTGAGATGCTGCTGACAGGTGTAGGGTAACCCCACCCCGGGGTCTGCGATGGGAAGAGATGGGTGAATTATAGGGTGAGGGTGTCGTGTAGTTGTAAATGCTGGTATTGACCAAGACAGTGGCTGTTAGTACAACAAATGCTGTCTGACCATGTTCTGGACACACAGCTTATGCTCTCTTAGTACAGTTTTGTACTTCATGCTTTCTTTGTAGGCAGTAAAAATCACTCCTGTTTTTTGTTGGTGCTGCAGTGGAGTTTTGGGGTTATTCTTAACTCCTTGAAGTCTCAAGTAACGATGCCAAGTTGGCAGCCTCTCTGCACAGAAAGCACAGCTCCACTGAAATAGCAGCTAGAAGGTGAACTTAACAGATGCTCCTGGGGATAACAAAGCACTGAGAGCAGCGACTCGAAGCCATCACAGCTTCATCCTAATGAACGTGTGCTGTTTTCATCTTCCAGAGTCCGACTTGTCCAACCTGGCCAAGCTGTACAGAGACGAGCGGCTGAAGCAGAAAGCGGAGTCACTGAAACTCGAGCACTGTGAGAAGCTCTCCAGTCTGATCGGAATGCACAAAGGGGGCTGACGGGGCCCCTGCCCTTCTTTTATTTATTGCTGGGTTAAATTATGTTTTTATTTTCCTCTGTATAAAAAAAGGGAAGGAGTCCATTGCAAAGGCTGAGCGCTCGATTCCTTCGTGCTGTGCAGAGATGGGCCGACACGAGCTGCAGGGCTGTGTTTGCTGTCATATACTGTACACTGTATTTGGTTCCAAGGACCAGTGGCACTTTGTACATTTAATTCTCTGGGAAATGTTACGAGTTCGGATCGTGTCTGTGCTTCCAGCAGAGCAGCCAGGTGTCCCATGTATCCATGTATCTGTATCTATGGCCCTGCTCTGTGCTCGGTGCACTGACCTCGTGCTGCTGGGGGCTCTGAGTTCAGTGCTTGGTGCAGAGCAGCTGCCATTGCTCCATGAGGGTCCATGTCCTTGTTGGATGGAGAGCTGGGAGCTGTGCTGAGCTCATGCTGGACATGGGGCTGGGGGTGCAGGGAGCACTGACTGCAGGGGGGGTGGCCCTGTGCCGTATTTCTGTGTCATTCTGGTTCTTATGGGCAATCTCCAGCTGTGTCACCACGGGGCTCCTCGTGTTTTCCCGTCCGGTTTTAATGTAGCATCTTTTTACTCTGTCCAACAGTTATGAATGTTTCACTGTAGAGACTAGAGATGCAAAGAAACACAGCCGTGTATCTGCCTTGTCCTTCATCCTCCTTTACAGAGCCGTTATGGGCAGCCCGATGGGGGGCTGTACTCGATGCGGGGGTTGGGTTTTGCTTTGGGCCGGGGCTGCGGGACCAGCCGCCATTTGCGGCGGGGTGTGAAGATGGCGGAGCTGTTTGTGGGGGGGTTATAGCGGGGCAGACCCCGCCCCCTGTAGCTGCGCTTCGCACGTGGCTCGGTCCGATGGTCTGAGTTCAGACGGGTTCTGTTCGCCCCGTGCTGTACCGCCCGCATTGGGGCCCCGTGAGCCGGGCTGTGCACGGGGGGTTCGGCTCCGGCTGCTCCCAGCCCCGCGTGTGCCAGGTTTAATTTTAGCCGCAGCATCGTGTTGCTCGGGGCTGGCAGCGCCGCTCGGCACCTGCTGCCACTGCCCGCAAACAGCCCCACAGCCGGGACTGACCCCGCGGGGGCGGCCGGATGGAGCCGGGCGAACCGAGAGCCCCGCAGCGCCCGGCCCGACCCGAGAAATGAGCGCGGCCCTTCGCTCGGAGCCGGAGCGTTCGGTGCCGGTTGGGTTTCGAGGCTCCCGGCCGCTCGCTGTCGGGTCGGGGCCGGGCTTCGTGTTCCCGGGGTGGGGACGGGGATGGCGGAGCGCCGCGGAGCCTCGGCCGCACTCGGTGCTGCTGGGGGTAACGAGCGGCTCCTTGGGCTCCCACCATCCCGGGACACGACACCCGCCCCAACGCCCCGTGGGGCAGCGCTGGCTCCCGGCCCGCGGGGTCAGGGCAGCTCGGTCCTTAGGGCAGACCCTGAGCCGGGGGCGGCATCCCGGCACCTCCCGGCACCTCCCGGCTCTTGGCATCGCCCCCCCGGGCTGGCGTCCGCCGTCACGCATGTGATCGAAGCTCCGGGCAGCGCCGCGAGCGGAGCAGAAGGTCGAGCGGCTCCGGGCCCGTCCCCACCATGATCCCCCGCGGCAAAAGGGACCCGGGCCGCCCCGCGGAGCTGCCCGACGGCGCGGACGGACGCGGGTCCCCGTGGGATGAGGACGGGCGGCTGTCCGTGCTGCCCCGCGACGACCTCCCCAAGAGCGTGTCCGACTCGTCCATCTCCTCCTACCACTCCGCGCGGTGCTCGGAGACCACCGACACCTTCAACGACTGCCTGGAGTTCCTGGAAGAGGACGATGCCGTTCGCCTCACTCCCCCGCCGCCCTACGTGCCCCCCGAGGGTCCCCCACCGCCCGGCCCCGGCTCCGGCCCGCGGGAGGAGCGCGCCCGGCAGCCCCAGCTGTCGGTCACGGCTAAGAATAGCGCGGCGCCGGGCAGGACCATGGGCGCCCTGCGCGGAGACCGGCCGCCCGTCGTCGCCTTCGTGGAGCGGCCGAGCGCGGCGGCACCGGCGGCGATGATGGGCGAGGGGCGGCGGGCGCGGAGGGGCGGCGGGGCCAGCGACTCGGACGAGGCCGACAGCGAAGTGCGGGCGCTGACGGCCAGGTCCTTCCGCAGCCTGTCGGGCCCCCCCGGCTCCCGGCTGGACATGTGCAGCTCGTCCAGCCTCTCCAACTCGATGTCGGAGGACGGCGGCGGCGGGCGGCGGTGGGCGGCCTGCGGGGAGCCCCGCGGCACCGAGCTGCCCGGAGTGCCGGCCAAGGAGCTGTTCGAGTGCGTGGACGTGGAGCTGGAGAGCGGCGACGCCAAGAAGGGGTACGGCAAGAGGAGGACCGTCCCCAAGCGGCAGATCCAGCTGAAGAGGAAGGAGAGGAAGGAGGCGGCGTTCTTCCCGTGGGGGGACAGCTTGGCCCCGCAGCCGCTGCCCCCGGCCAGGAAGGAGCCCCCGGGGAAGGGCAGGGCTGGAGGCGAGGACTTCAGGTTCAACTACAAGCAGTTCGTGAAGACGGCCTCCTTGGACGGCGACGCCAGCAAGACCAGGATGGCCTCCAGCCTGGTGAGGAACGTGCTGGCCAAGAAGATGCAGTACGAGCAGCTCATCAAGATGGAGCAGCAGAAGGTGCTGAGGGGCAGCTCCACCTCCTCAGGGCCATCCTCTGCCGGCACTGATCTACTCGGGGATGGCATGGAGGGCAAGTCCAGCTCGTTGTCCAAGTCCGACCTCAGTGCCTCGGCCGAGGACGTGAGGCTGGTGGACATGGGGCTGCGTCCTGTTGGTGCCCATCGGCCGGCCAAGGGAGTGGTGCTGAGCGAAGCCACGCGGGAGAATGTCTGCAGGCTGAAGAAAACCTTCAACGAGCTCAACGAGAGGATGCGCTACCAGGAGGTGGTGCAGTGCCAGCGCCTGCCCGCTGCCCAGCCCTGCGCAGAGAGGACCCCATACTGGCGAGCACGTGCCCTGTTCGAAGGCCGCAGTGGGGATGGGAAGGTGCCGGCCGTCGCCCCCAGGTTTGAGAAGCCGCAGAAGCCGTGGCCCAGCCTGCGGCAGCGCGCCATCCGGCCCAGCAGGGCACAGCTCGTCCCCTTCGAGCCCAAGAGCTCGGTGCCTCCTGCTGTGCCGCCCCGCAGCGTCTACACCTCCCGGGCACAGGATGTGAGGTTGGGGCCGCAGAGCCGTGGGGAGGAAAAGCCGCCGCCAGCACCACGAGAGCCCCCAGAAACCAGGACCTCTGCAGGTAACGCTGCTGAGCCGGGCAGCAAAGGGAAGAGCTTGGTGCCGCAGCCACGGGATGTGCGTAAACTGCTCAAGAGCAGCTACAGCCTCAGCTTTGGTGCTGCTCGCAGACCCCCAGCTCCTGGCCCCAGCGGGGAAAGCACCGTGGAGCCCAAACCTCCATCCCCGCTCATCATCCACTGCACTTCGGTGCGACGCAGCGAGCCAGCACCCAGCACTGTGCCGCCAGCCAGTGGGGACATGGGGACGGATGGGGTCCGAGAGCCCCCACCAGCACACAATGAGAGCACAGCAGCGTCCACCATCAGCCAGGCAGCACAGGGCTCACCTGTGCAGATCAGCAAGGTACAGTCCGTGCGGAGAGAGGCAGCCACTACCAAGAGCCCCCAGCCCAGCCCGGCCCCGTGCCGCCAGCGCAGTGAGATCCGTGTGCCATCACTGGGGGGGGCTGTGGAAGAAACGCACGTGGAGAGTCACCTCCACGTCCTGGTTGGGCCTCGGTCTCCACCCGTGGCTGTGGAGGCCTCCCCGGCTCCGAGCAGTGCTGTGCTGAGGACGGAGAAGACCCTTCGCCTCCCACCGCCACCACGGAGCCCCACAGAAGAGGATGAGGATCACGGTGTCAGCACAGGGGGCAGCACTGGAGCAGACACACGTCGCAGCAGTGGGGACAACCCAGGGCACGTCCAGGATGTGAACTCAGCAGTGAGGAGCGCTCCGAAGCCGCCCAGCAGTGAGCCGGGCAGCCAGCAGACCTCGGCAGGGAACCACAGCCCCATAGACAGCACTGGCCCCACTGTGCCATTGAAAGTGAGGGAGACTGGTGAAGGTCCCTCTGTTCCCCCTGTGCCACTTGCCAGCAGGACACAGGAACAGAGGGAGACCAAGGAGCACGTAACGAAGTGGCTGGGTGCCGGTGATCCACAACTTACTGCTGGCCAGACCGACAACTCCAACTACTTGACAATTCCTGTGAAAGCCCCCAAACCTTCCCCAGTGCCAAAGGTGCCCCCGGTTCCCAGCCCAGGCACCACCTCTACTGGGACCCCTTTGGTCCCCCATCCAAACAGTGCATCCTTTGGGACCTCCTCGGTCCCAAATTCGACCACCACACCATTTGGGACCCCTTTAGTCCCCAGTCCAGCCACTGCACCCATTGGGACCTCAATGGTCCCCAACCCAGCATCTTTTGAGTCCCCTGCAGTCCCCAGCCTGACCAGCACATCCCTCGGGACCCCTTTGGTTCCTAATGCAGCCAACAACTCTTTTGGGACGCCGTTCTTCCCATACCCACTGAGTGCACCCTTTGGGACCCCTTTGGTCCCCAGTCCAGCCACTCCATCCTTTGGGACCTCTCCAGTCCCCAGACTGCCCAGCTCAGCCTTTGGAGCCTCTTTGGTTCCCAACCCATCCAGTACACCTTTTGCAACCCTTTCTGTCCCCAACCTTGCCGGCTCATCCTTTGGGGCCCCCTTGGTCCCCAACCCATCCTGCACACCTTTTGCATCTCCCTCTGTCCCCAAGCGGGTCAGCTCATCCTTTGGGAGCCCCTTGGTCCCCATTCCAGCCACAACATCCTTTGGGACTGTTCCAGTCCCCAGGCCACCCAACTCAACCTTTGGTGCCCCCTTGGTCCCCAACCCATCCAGCACACCCTTCATGACCCCCTCTGTCCCCATGCCAGCCAGCTCATCTTTTGGGACCCCTGTGGTCAACAACCCAGACCCTACTTCCCTTGGGTACCCATCAGTATCTAACGTGGCCAGATCTTCCTTTGCGTCTCCCTTATTCCCCAGCCCAGCCAGTGTTCCTCTGGGTACTGCTGTGTCCCCCCACCCAGGCGGGGAAGCCCCATGGAGCAAACCCCTCCCTGAGCCCCCCCACCCCTCTGACACTCTGACCACTGCTGTGCCCCCCACCCAGCCCCAAAATCACATGGAAGACGTTCCCCGTAGGACCGAGGGCTCCTCGCCGAGCAGCAAGAGCACCCCGAGCCCCACACGGCCCTTTGCTCCCCACCCATCTGCACACCGCAAGATGCTCCTTGATCCCGACAGTGGAAAATACTACTACATGGAAGCGCCGCGGCAGCCCCAGCTGAAAACACTGTATGACCCGGAGACAGGGCAGTACATGGAGGTGCTCATCCCACCGGTGCCTGTGGCCTCACATGCCGGCTACTACCAGGCTCCCTTCAACCCCATGCTCTATGGCACACCCTACATGCCCTATGGCAGCTTCCCAGGGCTGCCAGCACCCCCGCAGCCCACCGCCTCCTCCCCGGCACATCCTGACCTGCAGGGCCAGCCACCGACCTCTGAAAACCCTGGAGGCTTATCTGGAACCTTCAGCCCTGATCCTAAGGGTGAGGGGACGCCTGCAGCTGGGGGTCCTGACTGCGGGTACCTGGAGAGCCCCTATTACATCCCCACGGGGATGCGGGCCAGCCCCAGCCCCAGCCAACCCCCAGCCCGTGCCAGCCCTGCCAGCACCGAGAAGGGACCACTGCCTCCCTTGTGATCCCCAGATGCAGTGCCAGCCCACATTGCCCCCAGCCCTGTCTGGAGGGACCCCGTGGTTGTGGCTGATCTGGTGGTGGGTATTGCCTGGGCCTGACCGTCACCTAGAAGGAAAAGTGATGTTTTCAGCCCCGGTGTGTTCCTGAAGTTGTGGCAGTGTGGCCACAGCAGCAAAGGGACCACGTGGATGGCCCCGCTCGGCCCAGCCTGCAGCTCCCATCCCAGGGTGATGAACAGAAGCGCCGCAGCCACAGCACGGACACCTGGAAATAGCAATAAAGTGCAGGGCCAGCATTAACCCTACAAACCCACCCGAGTCTGAGTCGTCTGTAAAGGGGACACGAGGGGCACAAATGTTCCTTCCAGGGCACATCCTGAGCAGAGCCTCATGCACAGCAAACGGTGCAGGTGCAATGGTGGGGATGGGGGTCACAAGCCCAGGGGGAGGAGGAGGTGAGACAAACCCAGGGATGATGTGTGTGAGGATGGGGGCAGGACTGAATGTAACCAGGATTCTGAATTAAGCCCAGCACCAAAACAGGGGCAGATGCTGCACTGAGTGTCAGCCGGATGCAGGTGCATGGCTGTGCATGGGTGCCTGGGGGTGACACCGTCCGTGCCCGCCCCCATCGCTTCCAGCATCACCCAGCGGTGCCGGGGCAGAAGCATGCAGGCAGCGCTGGTGCTGTGTGTGGCCCTGAGCCTGGCAGCAAGAGCCGGGGCTGAGGATGCATGTGGGGGCCCCGAGGTCCCCTCCTCATCCTACAGCATCCCTGCGCCACAGATGAGTGCTGAGGACCGGCTCTCACCCCACATGCCTGAAGCGCTGCGCTGCGACGCCTGCCACGCCATCGCCTTCCAGGTGCAGGGGGGCATCCCCAGCAACAGCCCGGCACCGCGCTGAGCGCTGCTGGGGGGGTGAGGGGGGTGATGGGGTGGGAGAGGGGTCCCGGTGCATGCAGGGGGGTCCCGGTGCATGGGCACAGCGCGGCCACTTTCTGCTCCGCTCCTGCCGCAGCTGGAGGGGCGGCTGAGCCGCGCGGAGGCGAAGCAGGGCAGGAAGGAGCTGAGCGAGTCGGACTACGTGGAGGTGCTGGAGCAAAGCTGCGTGCAGGACTGGGAGCTGTGAGTGCTGCGACCCTTCCCCAGTGGGCAGCGGGCGGTCGAGCCGCAGGAGCGGACCCCAACCTCCACATCCCTGCAGTTACGGCGTGCAGGAACTGAGAGGGGAGCGGCGGCTGACGGGGCCGGGGCTGCCGGGGCAGGAGGCGATGAGCGTGGCCATGATGGGGGGCCCGTGGCCGGGCAGGTGAGCGCTGCAGGGTGGCACGGAGGGGACACGGGGACGCTCCGTGCCCCGACACCTCGTACCGCCCGCAGGCTGAGCAAGATGTGCCACGGCCTCGTGGGCGAGCACGGCGAGCAGCGGCTGTACCGAGCGCACCGACGGGGCCACACCGCGCTGCGGGAGCTGCTGTGCCACGGCCAGAAGGGGCCGTGCGCCCACCTGGGGGCGTCTAAAGCAGGGGGCTCAGCCCCCCCTAAGGCGCTGCAGAACGAGCTGTAGCCAGCAGCCTTCACCTGCCGGCACTGCGGGTGGTTAATGCTTAATGCCTGGTGACCTTTGGAGCCGGACACACGCGGAGGGGACTCAGGGAGGTGGCACTGCCGGCTCCAGGCCCGGGTTGCCGGGCTGCTGCTGTCCCCATCCCGTGTTTGCTCTCGTGGGGACATCCCCGGTGCCACCCGTGCCCCGTCCGCGCTGTTACTCTGTAACCCTCCGCCTTAATGTTTGACCGAAGTGGCGCGGGCGGCGGTGCCAGCCCTAATTAAAGCAGTTAATCGCTCATCCCTCACCACCGCCACACTCCCCGGTTTCACAACCCGCAGAGTAAAGTCCTCCCCAGCACAATATAAACCACCGCGTGGTGACATCCCCGCACTGCCCAGGATGGGGACCCGCTCGGGAGAACTGCCCCAGCCCCAGGTGACCGCGGCTCCCACCCCGACCCCTTCAGCTGCCCCCATTGGGCGCTGGGGACGGGGCAGGCGGGGAGGGGCACAGCGCCTCTGGGTGGCAAAGGGTGGGGGGGGCTTGGGGGGGCGAGGCCCAGGGGACACACTGGGGCCGTGGTGGGATGCTGTGGCTGGGGCATGGCACCCATGGGGGGCTACAGTTGCCCCGGGGACAGTGGGGACCCCACCACCGTGCACTGGGTCCCCCTGGGGCGGCACCCGAGGGCCCGGATCCCGGCGGGGGTGGCCGGGCGGTGTCCCCACATCCCCAGGAGGCCGCAGCCAGGTTCCCATGGCACGCCCGGCACAACACCGATCCACCCTCTGCCTCTCCCTGCTGCCAGGACGCCAGCCCGGCCCTCGCCCCCTCCGGCCCCCAGCGACCCCCGGGGGCGGGCAGGGTGAGCACTGTCCCCATCCCTGTCCCTGCGCCCCCTGGGGCTGCCGGTGGGCTCAGCGCTTCCCCTTCAGCCGTGCCCTCCCCAGGGCCCCGCGGCGGACCCCGGCCCACCCCCAGCTCGGCGGCAGTTCGACATGTTGTACCGGATCGAGGACGTGCCCCCCTGGTACCTCTGCATCCTGATGGGCTTCCAGGTACGGCACAGCCCCCACGGCCCCAGAGCCCCCCATGCCGGGTCCCATCTGAGCCCCCGCACCGCTGTGCCCCCAGCACTACCTGACCTGCTTCAGCGGCACCATCGCCGTGCCCTTCCTGCTGGCTGAGAGCCTGTGTGTGGGCAAGGACCAGCTGACCGTCAGCTACCTCATCGGCACCATCTTCACCTGTGTCGGCATCACCACCCTCATCCAGACCACCGTGGGCATCAGGTAGGGCTGCTCCCCCCCTGCCCCTGGTCCACATCCCCCCAAGGGCTGCAGCCCCCCCTCCCACCCCGCAGGCTGCCGCTGTTCCAGGCGAGTGCTCTGGCCTTCCTGGTGCCCGCCAAGTCCATCCTGGCGCTGGAGAAGTGGCGCTGCCCACCTGAAGGTAGGAGCGGGACGCAGCGATGGCGGCACACGCTGCCCATCAGCCCTGTGCTCACCTCCACCCTCCTCCACCCCCAGATCAGATCTATGGCAACTGGGTGCTGCCGCTCAACACATCCCATATCTGGCAGCCCCGCATGCGGGAGGTACGGCCCAGCCCAGCCCCACGCGGCCCCACGGCTGCCCCGCACCCGCTCACGTCTCACCCCACAGATCCAGGGGGCCATCGTGGTGTCCAGCCTGGTGGAGGTGTTCATCGGGCTGCTGGGGCTGCCTGGCGCGCTGCTCAGCTACATCGGGCCGCTCACTGTCACCCCCACCGTCTCCCTCATCGGCCTCTCCGTCTTCCAGGCTGCAGGCGAGCGGGCCGGCTCGCACTGGGGCATCGCTGCGCTGTATGGCACCACCATGGGCATGAGGGTGGATTTCAGGCCCTTGTGCCAACGCCGCAGGTATCCCTGGTGTCCTCAAGGTCCCAGTGTCCTCATGGCCCTCTGCTCTCTGCAGGTCCATCGTCCTCATCGTGCTCTTTGCGCAGTACCTGCGGAACATCACCGTGCTCCTGCCCGGGTACCGCTGGGGCCGCGGCTTCGTCCTGCTGCGCGTGCAGATCTTCAAGATGTTCCCCGTAGGGATGGGGCGGGGGAGGTGCTGTGCAGCGCTGCTGGGGTGTCCCCGTCCCCACGTGTCCCCATGTCCACCCACAGATCATCCTGGCCATCATGGTGATGTGGCTGCTCTGCTACGTGCTGACACGCACCGGCGTCTTCCCCAGCCACCCCGACGAGTACGGCTACAAGGCCCGGACGGATGCGCGCGGGGAGATCCTCTCGGTGGCTCCCTGGTTCCGTTTCCCCTACCCTTGTGAGTGACCCATGGCTGCCCCACGGTGCCACACGGGGCAGGGCAGTGGCACACCATTGCTGGCAGCACACACCCCATGGTGGTGGCACGTCCCCACGCGGTGCTGCTCCCCTCAGGTCAGTGGGGGCTGCCCACGGTGACCTCAGCAGCTGTGCTGGGCATGTTCAGTGCCACGCTGGCCGGCATCATCGAGTCCATTGGGGATTACTATTCCTGTGCACGGCTGTCAGGAGCACCCGCACCCCCAGTGCACGCCATCAACAGGTATGGCAGCACTGCAGGGATGGGAACACCACTGTACACTGTCTGTACTCCCATTCTGTGCCCGTGGCTGCTTCATGCTGCCACTTCCCGGTGGCACAGCCCCACACCTTGGGCACGTCTCCAAAGCCACCACAGGGAACAGCAGCCTCTGCTCATCCCTCTGTTCATCCCCCAGGGGCATTTTCACAGAAGGCATCTCCTGCATCATCGCGGGGCTGATGGGAACCGGCAACGGCTCCACCTCCTCCAGCCCCAACATCGGGGTGCTGGGCATCACCAAGGTACCACCCGACCCATGTGTCCCCACGGGGTCACAGCCGCCTCCATGCACTGCCTGTGTCCCCCCGTGCAGGTGGGGAGCAGGAGGGTGATTCAATACGGCGCTGGGATCATGCTCATCCTGGGCACCATTGGGAAGTTCACCGCGCTGTTCGCCTCACTGCCCGACCCCATCCTCGGTGGGATGTTCTGCACGTTGTTTGGTAACTGCACTGCCCAGGGAGCTGCACTGAGGGCTGTCCTGTCCTACAGCACTGCGGCTCCCACAGCACTTGGCCACATCTCTGCTTGCAGGCATGATCACGGCCGTTGGCCTCTCCAACCTGCAATTTGTTGACATGAACTCTTCCCGCAACCTCTTCGTGCTGGGCTTCTCCATGTTCTTTGGGCTGACGCTGCCCAACTACCTGGATGCCCACCCCAAGGCCATTAACACAGGTACCAGGAGCCCCTTACACCACTTGCCAGCAGCATCCCGGTGTGATGGTGATTAGGGTGAGCAGGGCAGGTCTGTCAGTCTGAGCACCTTAACGTGGCTCTGCTTGCTGACCTGCGGTGTGAGTGCACTCGCAGTGCAAATGTGACTTAAGTTGGGAAGGCAGCTCCAAGATAGGACAGCTCAAAGGACCTCAGAGCAGCACGGGAGGGGCTTGTGAGTGGGCAGCGGCACCTCTGAACACCGTGTGCCCAACGTGGGATGCAGCACATGCAATGAGCCTCGAGCTTCCCGCCCCTGCACTCCCTGTGCTCTCAGCCTGTCCCTCCCGCAGGCGTCCCCGAGCTGGATCAGATCCTGACGGTGCTGCTGACCACTGAGATGTTTGTTGGGGGAAGCCTCGCCTTCCTCCTGGACAACACCATCCCAGGTATGTGCAGCAGGCCGGGGGGGCTCTGGTGGGTGTCCCATCCCAGTGCACGGCAGCTGAACCTGCCCGCAGGGACGCAGGAGGAGCGGGGACTGGTGCAGTGGAAGGCGGGGGCACACGCAGACAGCACGGCCTCAGCTGACCTGAGGAGCTACGACTTCCCCTTTGGGATGGGTGCAGTGAGGAGAAGCCGCTGGCTGCGGCACGTGCCCATCTGCCCCCTATTCACCGGCTTCACATGGCGGGCAAAGAAGAGCCACACGGCGGATGATGGCACACAGGATGGCACCGATGGGATGGCTGTCTGCACCAAGGTGTGACGGGGGATGCGGAGGGGCTGAGCCAAGAGCTGGGCTCCCAACAGAGAGCACCGCCCGGGGCTGCGAGCCCTCCCATCCCAACACAGCGCTGGGGAAGGCATTGCCTGTGGGAATGCTATGGCTTGGTTTAGCGTGGGGCTGCAGTGACAGCGGGGCTCCCAGGTGCTGGCCCACGCTGCCTTGAGCTCCAAGCCCTGCTGCAGCTCAGCTTCCATCGAGGCGCTGGGAGCACCAGCACCAGGTTGTGCCATGCCCTTGGCTTCTGCAGGGCTGCACGGCGGATGCAGCTGGTGCTGTGCTGGGTCCAGCATTCAGAGCAGTCCGTTTTAAGGTTATGCATTAAAAAAAACCCAAACCCACGGCCCCTGTCATTTATGACACTGGGTTTAATGCTGAAACCCAAAGCTGCAGGCAGCGCTGGGCTGACACAGCCAGGCACAGGCAGCCGCTCCCTCCCCACCCCACCCCAAGCAGAAGAGCACAAAGAGCAAAAGAGATCTCATGGGAGAAGATAAGGATGGTTTATCAGAAAATCATATGACTCGGGTGGGAAGGGACCTCAAGGATCACCACGTTCCAACCCCCTGCATCAGGCAGACCTGCAGCCTTTAGGTCAGATGTTACATGAGGTTACACCATGGCCCCATCCAACCTGGCCTTGAACATCTCCAGGGATGGAGCATCCACAGCCTCCCTGGGCAGACTATGCCAGCACCAGTGAAAAAATAAGTGAATAATAAGAGAAGGAAGGAGCAGGAGGGAGAAAACCAACAACATGAAGATCCAAGCGATGCAAATGCAACCACCTGCCTCCTCCCACGGGCCCAATGGGGGCCAGCAGGCTCAGCAATGGAAGAACCCTCCCACTGATTTTAGTGCAGTGTGGAGCACAGCATCCCTCTGCCCAGCTGTCCTGGCTGTACCTCACCCATGTCATGGCCACCAGACATGCAGGCTGAGCAAGAAAAAGAGAAAGCCTTGAGGCTGTGCAAGCAATGGCCAGACCCCCAGCATTATCAGCACTGCTTCAGCCACAAACCCAAACACAGCACCCTTGGGAGAGCTGCACAGAAAGATAACTGCCCTAGACAGACACAGCACAGACACAAAACAGTTCAAAGCCAGCAGTTCCTAAAAGCCAGGGACTGACTGCTTTGTTTCACTGCACTGATTTTAGCACAGAACAGACACAGAGCCATGGATCACCCCAAACTCCTCATATGGGGTTGAGCTCCTGGCTGGAAGCAGAGCCCTTCAGCACCTTCCCACTGACTCTACGTGCCCCCAGCAGACACCAGCACTGCACTCACCACTCCAACAAACCATTCTATGTTATGGAGTTGCCTGAGATAAGAACAAAGCACAAAAGCAAATCACAGCAAACCTGCATGTTTCGCAAGCTGGCTCCAGCTGAAGCATTCAGCTGCCAATCGCCCAGAGCTGGGTGCACCTGGGCTGAGAGCTCCCAGAAGGAGCTCAGGGACAATGGCTGCAAGCAAACCAGCTGCCAGCCCTGCAGGGACCAGCTGGTGGAACCCCAGCTTCAGCTCCAGCCAGCAGTATGTGGTGCTCTGCTATTTCCCAACCCCATCTTTGGGGACACGAGCTTAAACAGTTTCCCAGAACAGCAGAAACACCAGAAGAGTTTTGCTACGTCTGGGAAGGTCAACAGATCTGGAAAGAGAAAAGGCAGCTCTGGGCAGGGAGGCCAGGAGTGGTGGTGGATGCTTTGCAGAGCAGCACTCAGCACATGTAAATGCTTTTGGGAGAGCAGATCTGCCAGCTGGAGAAGACAAGCAAAGCAAATTGGTTCTGCTGTAGTACTGGTGCTAAGCCAGTGCCTCTCCTGTTGTACAGCACTGTGACTTCTGAGGTGTTCCCATTTGGTTTAACCAGAGCTTAAAAGAGGGGAAAAAATTCATTAACAGCAAAGGTGGGCAAAGTTCTGATGGAAGAGTGGATCAAGGCCCCTCCTGCAGGCTGCTGGGGGCTGCTGGTACATCCACCCCACAGCCTGCCCACCCTTCCTGCAGCTCTGGGACTTAATGCAAAGAACAGCATCGAGAGCAGCAGCTGCCCAGGCAGGGCCTCCCAGAGCCCATGTCAAGCAGAGGGTTTTATATAGCACCGTCAGCTGCTAACTGGAACTTCCTGTGCTGCCAGAACAGTGGGGCTGAACAGGGATTAACAGCGATGAGAACACAGGAAAATATGCTCAGGCAAACACACAAAGCAGTCGGGCTTCATAGGAGGGGAGGAAAGAGCACAGCGAGAGCTCAGATCAGTTCAGACTATCCTGCCACAAACAGCCTTACAGACACCACATCTGACATGGACACAAACCACAGAGGTCGGAAGGGACCTCTGGAGATGCCCCAGTCCAAGCCCTGGCACTGCAGGCAGCGCAGGGAGGCTGCAGGTATCTCCAGAGGAAACTCCAGAGCCCCTGTGGGCAGCAGGAGGGATGCATTTCCCTGAGGTGCACATTCACGAGACAGTCACCAAATCATTTCTACTATTATTTATTTTTTTAAATATTTTTGAAAAAATATAATTTTTTTACAATATTTTCAACTTAAACACTATTCACACTGAACACGTATGGCAGCTTAACCTACCCAGGTATGAAGTTTAAGAAGCCAAAACTGTTCTAGCTTTATTAAAAGAAAAAAAAAATGAAACAAAACAAAAAGTCGTTGTGCTGTAGACTATCGTGTAGTGATGATTAAACAAAGCAAGGGAAAAGCACCACTCAAATCACTAATGCTAGGGTTTGCTTGGTTAAATCCAGCTATAATAAAGTTGTACGCTAAAAGATACGCAGACACCGCTATGTCCGTATGTGGGCTCTTGGAAGAAACTGTGATGAAACTCACATGTCCTGTAACATAATTCAGAAGTGAAAGGCTGCTAACATGATAACACACTGCGAGCACAGGGAATCCCTTCCTTCCCACCGCTGGGATGTCAGATCAGTAGCTGAGATCTACGACTCTGTGCAGGTCTGTACGACTCCTGTAGCAGCTCAGGCTGCTCAAAAGAAGCATGGATATATATATATTTTTTAAGGGGAAAATGTAACATTAGTAACAATACTGATAATTCAAAGGAAAGTTAGCTAATCTGCATAACAATCAGATAACCTTGCTTTCATTTTAAAGTTAAGGCATTATCAGGTGCAAACTAGCACCGGTTAACACATCTTAGTTAAAAACAGACCATCCAAAGCAAATTCCAAGCCCTACTTAAAAAGACAGAGTCTGCAGAAGGTTTATAAACGTGGTACTTCGTCTCAACTTGACTGGTGCTTCCTACCTCACCGTCTCCTTTGCAGAGAGCCAGGGCCCAATTATGTTTCCATTAAACTTTTGACAGATTTACTTAGTAACAGTCTCAGCACTTTTTATTGAGCATGCAAGACTAACAAAACTTTGGCAATGCATAAGTGTAACACAGTGACAAGAAGAGAGAGCTTTTACAATTAAATCTTCTAATACTGGCTTCACAGTGTGGAAATTGTGCTACATCCACCAAAAGAGGGCCCAGTCTACTCAAATATTTAAGTACTTCACCCCAGGAACAAACTCCTTTGCGTTTGGATTCAGATTACTCTTGACCTGAGGAAGGAAAAAACAGAACTCTGGTTGAATTGTTATTTTCATCCTCTACTTCCAAACTGAAATACAGTTCCAGGAGGGCAGCATTAAGAACACACAGAGTGCAGAGTACCAGGCACGGTGCACGGCTTCTGCACTCACTAGAGAAGCGCACTTTGCTTGCACCTATCCATCCTTCATTAACCCCACCTGCACATTTCAGTCAGATCAGAGCTCGGTGAGTAACAAAACAAGGCATGCACCAGAACCAGCAACTTCCATTAACAGAAGAAGCTCAAACAGCTTCTTCTGTAGTTCAGCTGAAGCACTACAAGGCTTTTTGTTCTTACTTAAGCAAGAAGAGACTTGCTCCGGGAACTTAAGCCACCCCTGGGAATCCAATAGATACGAGCACTGGGCTGTTCATGTCCAACCCCCCACAGGGCAGCAGCTACTTTACAGTCACTGCTCTGCAGGTACGGGGGGGCAGCCAGCACCTCCAAAACAAGCTACTAGTCATTATTAAAAACAGAGAGAGGAACAGGCTTTTGTGTTTGAGCCCCAGACTGCTGCCTGCAGCTGCTTAACCTTGGAAAAGTACATAGGCTTGTATCTGAATTTCACAGCACTTGTGTGATATGACTGCACGCTTCCTGTGCCAAGAACCAGTAACTCCCCTTTTGTTAAGGAAAACATGTACACGCTGCCCTTCTAGTTAAACTCCACACTGAAAAGCTGTAGAGCAAGAAAGAGGGAAATAATCTGTTTATTTAGCTGCTCCCTTCTTCTTCAGAATTTCTACAAAGAGATCTGCTATGGTACCAATGATCCAAATCAGACCCTGCAATGATTTGTACCTACCTAACGTGTAATTGCTGGCAAATACAGAATTAAACTTGATGCAGTCCTGCCATGGCAGCTCAGTCAGAGCGCTCCACTCGCTGCCTCTCTCATAATGCAGTATATGCATGCCCAAACCCACTTGAATTTATGCCATGGCCTAAAAAAGGCACCACATGGTTATGAAGAAAATCACCAAACAGGTTTTATCACCTGGGGGAGCATACCTTGCTCAGCTGCTGCACATTTCCCCTTCCATCACACAGAGTTTAAGAGACCCTGGCCTACACATAAAGGATTTTCTATTGCCTTTATCAGCAACAAAAATCAGCCGTGGGTAAAGAGATGCCAAGTTTTAG
Organism: Coturnix japonica; assembly: GCF_054131305.1. Lineage (NCBI taxonomy): Eukaryota > Metazoa > Chordata > Aves > Galliformes > Phasianidae > Coturnix > Coturnix japonica. Next base: position 13,227,712 of record NC_140680.1, on the reverse strand, counting down.
AAATACAACAAGAAAGTGAGTTTACCACCAGATCCTCCAGTGATGAGCTGTCACTGATAACAAGGTCATTGAACTGGTCCTGGATTTGATCCATTGTTTGTGGGAGATCACGGGCAGGAATAAACCATTCGTGCTCCTCCTCTTCTTCCAGCATCTCTTGGAAACAGCGCTCAATAAATTCTTCTTCCCACAACTCCTCTTCAATCTGTTCAACAACAAGAAAATGCCTTATCAGTAAAGCTACTGAAAGCTGACATCTCCCCTCCAATGTCTGTGCACCTTGCTGACCTCCTTTCTAGCCACACAACAGGACTGCTGGCAGAACACAAGTAGTGTTGCACAAAGGGAAGCAGCTTTGGCTTTTTAATGTCAAGAAGTGCTTTGTCCCAGGAGCTGGAAGAGAACAGCAGCCCTGGCTGCTCAGGTAGCACTTCTATGGAGAGCTTGTAGAATATTGGTTCCAAGTGACAGAACCCACTGGAGGGGAACACCAGGGACAACACACAGCTCTGCACACTCTGTAAGGCTCCCGGGGGAAAAAGCAACTGCCTGTCACCTGGAGCAGGGAGCAAGCAGCATCTCTCCCTGACCTGTATGCTCGCAGGGTGCAGTTCTGAGTTATGATATCATATGATGTGAGCAGTTGTTGGGATTGCTGCCCTGCTGTACTAAAAGCAGGACAGATCAACTGATGCAGAACTGATACACACAGCAAAGATTAAAGGCGAGTTTTGCTTGGTTGTTCAGTAAACAAGCTTTGGAGGGTGTTGATCCTGACAAATTTTCCATGTCCCACATCAGAGCTCAAGAGAGGAAAGCTGGGAAATAGGAGCTGACTTGCCAGAAATAAGGGAGTAAAAAGAAAAAAAATAAATGATTCAGAACACATTAATTCAGTGGAAGCTTAAGCAAGTTCTCTTATTTACCCTTCACTCTGAAATCACACATGCACTCAATCCTCAAGTGGAAATTCAGCCACATTCCTGAAGTTTGTGTCACAGCTCAGAACTCCCACAAACTGAGGCTCCCAGTGACTGGGAACACACACAGCAGCTCACATAGTGCTCGAGATGCACAACTGCTGGGCAATGGGGACTCGAATCACACACTCTAAGTGAGTGTGTGAAGAATTCAAGCCTCACGAGACACTGCCTTACTGCCTTCTCAGTTTCCCTGCTGGTAAAGCAGCCCAACAAGGGCAGCAACCTCCAAGGCAATCCTTCCTGTGAAGGTTTACCATCCTGTGTGTGTGGGCAAAAGGAAGCTGTGGGCACACAGCCACAAGCTTGTGTTACAGGAGGGCTTGTGCAGCTCCAGGTTTCTGTTACATGGATGCGTACCTACACGTGCTTCCAATCTAGAAGTCATAAATGTTTAATCCCCAAATGACTCTCACTTAACGTTGCTCATTTGTATTCTCCAGCCCTCGGTTAACTCGTTCAGCTTCTCACAGGGGGATGTGCCTCCAAAGAGGACAGCATCACACAGTACCTGCCTGCTGTGTTCTTGCTTCCTCCCCACCTGCCCAGGCAGTGCACCTGAAAGGCAGTCTATTCACTTCTGAGCCTGCAGCACATTCAGACTGTACAGGTGTACAGAGAAAGCAGCAACCCGAGTACAAAGACCAAGTAACCACTAAGAGAAGGGCAGCAGAAAGAGGTGGGTTCCTTCCTTCCTCCAACACAGAGAAAATTGTACCCAGGTATAAAGTGGAAGCCAAAGTCAAGGCTTCCTTCCAACCAGGTTGTGAAGACCAGCTCTAAGTTACTTACATGTTAATTAAGTGTTAAGCAACCCTACCAGGACTTAGGTATTAAGTCACCTAACAACTACATCCATCAAGTCCTGTGTGAACAACAGCCCTGCCGGTGAGGCAGGTATGCACCTGAACGCTTCCAGCTCCAAGCTGCAGCTGGCATGTTTGTACTTGTGAGACCAGAGCAGCTGGGCAGCCCAGTGAGACCAGTCCCTGCTGAAGTGCCATGTAAAGACTGTCAGCTATACTTCTTATTCCCACCTGCAGAAGCAGGGAATTAATGGATGTTTCAGAACAGTCTGCACCTCCCTCATTTTCACCAACACTACAGACAGTAAGAATAAGAAAAAAAACTGACTGAAGCATTAGTCTGCTGCCCAGGACCATTCCTGGATTCCCAGCCCTGCACCCGGTCAGCAGGCACAGCACCACTCCCTACAGCTACAACACAGCAAGGTAAAGCACCATTGAGAGAGGGAAATGACTTGCCTGCCTGTTAAACTCCTCTTCGTTTTCCATCCACATGTACTCCGCAAAGGGATTGTCATCTTCATGAGAGTGACCATTTATGATCACATCTTCACTGATGATGCTTGGGCTAGTACTGCTGCGACTGGGATCTTTCATGGCTGCGTCTTTGATTTGAAGTCTGCAATTAAGAAATGCAGTAATTAAAGACGTGCACGTTCGTTTGTCGCCCCGCCCGGGGAGGGCTGCACCTCCGCATGAAGGTGCAGGTGGCTGCAGTGCGTGATGGCACCGAGATAATGCACAGAATGAGGCGCTCTGCTAAGGGCCAGGGCTCAGCACATCCACTGCTCACCATTCCACAGCTTAGACATCAGCATCAGCAGCTGCTGAGCACCAAGGCTGAGCACAGGGATAAAATGGAGGCAGCACGCTGGTGTCCCTGCCCACAGGCACCGCGGGACAAAACCCAAACTGATTCAGAGTGTCTTTCACAACAACAATACTGCAGCTTTACCATCAGGCTCACAAAGCATTCAAGTTCAGAGACCCGTCTGCTGATATCCTGCGTGCTGCACCAGAACGTTGGTGCTGTAATGAGGCAATCCTATTGTTCTTCCTACACTGTGCTGAAGCAGAGATAGGAACGGTGGGAGAGCTGAGCACTGCTTGGAGCTCACACTGGCAGCACCGAGTACTTCAACCGCAGCCAACAGCAACAGCATTTAACAGTCAGACTTGAGTGTTTTTCATGTCTTGGTGTACTTTCAGGAGCTGTGCTGACCAGCAGCCACACGTGGCCACAGCCAAACTGTAACACCAGCCAGTGACTGGTACCTATTTCCATTCTGGGACCAAACAGTTCAACCAATCTGCAATCAGACAGTGCAGCACTGAGAAAAATTCACTTGTATTTTATTGTCAAATCAACACTTTAGCTGTCTGCGTGTCAAAAATGACTTGGCTACAACAGATAGCCAATGCTTCTCTGTTCTGTATGCTTTTACCGCATACAGAACAGAGAAGTCTCCAATGCTGTTACAGTACCGGGGCTTCTCACGTTGAAATACAAGGGAAAAGCATGAGCTGCTGCTGTCCTTAATACCTACAGACCTGCCAGATCCCAGTGCCCAGCCGAGGAGAGCACAAAGAAAAGGATGCTGCCTACTTTGCTCCACTTGTGGGTCTGAATTCAAAGGCAAACCTTCGTGCAGAAGTCAGTTCAGCTCCCTGGCAGGGCAACAAATGAGACACAGACGGGTATTCCAGCAACAGAACATGAGTTCCTCTGGATGTCCTTCCCAAACAGACTGATTGCAGGCAGTGCTCAGCACACACCTGGAACAGGCACCGCATGTAACACAACTCGAGCCTGAAATGGCTTTAAGCACCTTCAGCTGCTCCCACAGCACATGGAATGGAAGAAATAAAGGACTGCGGAGTCTAACAAGCATACTTTAAAAAGAAACAGACACGTAATTAGCGTGTATTTTCTCATGCTTTTTATGAAGCACGCACTGGGCTTCCTGCACAACACCACCATGTGCTGCAGGTGAAATAACACCTCAGCAATGTATGGCACTCAGGCCAAACTCCGGGGAGCTTCTGTGCAGAGAACACTTCATAAAGGCTGAAACAAATGGAATAAGGATGATCATAAAAGCCTGTAAGGTTTATGTGCTGAGGCACAAGGAGCTTCCCTAGATCCTAAACACTGAAGCACAACGAGCTCTTTGGTTCTGGGGAGTGAAGAAGAGCAGCGCTTCATGTCTGGACTGAACTTCTTCCATTGCTGCTCAAGGATGATGTGGTCGACCCTCAAGAAAGACCCAGATCTGCGACTGGAAGCTCCAAGTTCCCAGTGATGCCCTAACCCTGCTCGTTTACATGTACATATGTATTTTTTTACACACGTAAGCACTTACCCTGCACTAACAGCCAGGAGGCCCCAGGCCAGTCTCTTAGTCACAGCAGCGCTGCTCCTTTGATTTTCTGCGACTTACAAGAAATTACCCTACACAGAGCTCTGCTACTTGCCCACTTCAGACAGCAACCAGCCTATGGCAGCCAGGCTGTGTGGATGAGATCAGCCTCAGCTGGTTCAGAGCCATTAGGAGCAGGCAGCTCCGAGTGCTGCAACGGCCCTAAGAAAAAGCAGCACATAAAGTGGCTGCTGTAGGAAACGGGGCAGGAACCGCTGCAGTCTGGATAGGAACAGATGCACCCTTCATCTGCGAATGGGTGGAGAGCGAAGGATCTCAGAGCTCCGTGCACTATGACGGCACAAACAGCATCAGCAGCGCCACGAAACAGGAAAGCGGAGCGTTCTGATACGGCGGGGTGAGAATCAGCCCCAAACAGTTGTGGGGTGGGGCTGGGAACAGCTCAAGTGTTTAAGGAAAGACATGGGAGGAAAAGAACATAGCAAAGAACTGAGCAATGGTATCAGGAATGGCACGATAAGCAGAGCTCTGCTCTGTGCAGGGAGGGCAGCAAATACCTGTGGCTGCCAATGGAGCTGTGCCCACAGCCTGACCCGGATCGGAGCTGCCACCAAGGAGCGATGAAAGGCCAACAACAAAGGAACACGATGTGATGCCCAGCGCCCATAGGGAGCTGTGGGTGCACGGCAGGGCCCTGCGGCTCCGTGACACAAAGGGAACGAGGAAAAAAGCACGGGGAAACCAAACGCAAAAACCAACAACAACAACAACAAAAAGAGACTGGAAAAAAAGGGGGAAAACAAAAAGATGGAGATAAAATCAGACGGAAAACAAAGGAAAAAAGGGGGAAACTAAAGCCGTGAACAACAACAACAACAACAGGCCCCTCCCGCACCGCAGCGCGGGGGCGGCGCTCGGCTCCGGGGATGGGCGGCCAAACACAGCAAGGCCGCAACGGGAGGACACGGGCCGCTCCTCACGGACACAACGCGGCCCCCCCGGCCGGTCAGCGCCGTGTAACGCCGTGATACCCGGTATAACCCGGTGTAACCCGGTGTAACCCGGTATAACAACCCGGTGTTCCCGGTGCTGCCCGCAGGGCGGGGCCGCGGCCTTTGTTCGCCCCCAAGGCCGCCCCCGCTGTGCGGGAGGGGCCGCGTCCCGTCACGCCGCCCGCCGTATCCCGGATGAGCGCCGCTCACACACACACAATGGGGGCGGACGGACGCCGCGGGTAACGCTGCCAGCGGGGGGCGCCCGGCACAGCGCCGCTATTACCGGGATGGGCCGCGGGGGGACGGACGGACGGAGGGTGGGGCGGCGCTCCCGCTCGCACCCCGCGCTGCCCCCGAGCCGCGGCCCCGCCGCTCACCTGAGCGCTGAGGGAAGGAATGAAGGCAGGAATGGAGTCAGGCCGCGCTGCCGCCCGCTCCAGCCGCTCGCTCCGCTCCGTGCCCGCAGCCACCCGGACGTGAAATCACTTCCGGTACCTGCGTGACCTCACAGGCCGCGCCCCCCCCTCCCCCGGAAGTGGCCGGGGGGCGCCGCGCTGCATGACGGGAGCACTCGCCGGGCGGCCATTTCGCGGGGCGAGCCGCGGGGCACGGTGGGAAATGTAGTGCGGGCTGAGGGGAGAGCCGCCATCTTGTGGCGCTGCCGGGAACGGAGCGCGGCCATACTTGTTATAAACTCACATCCAACAGTTATAGTGAAGTGAAATGACTGCCAACAATGACAGCACTGCTGTGATGGAAAAACCAATGCTGGATAATAGGAAAGCAGCCTCCTGGAGATGGCTGAATGAAAGGGTCATTATAAACGAGTACATCCCTGACCCTCTAACTGTTGTGTGCAGGATTCTGTGGGGCAGCTTTAAGACTAAATACATTCACTGCATTATACACGGAACTTACTCTCAATAACATGCAACAAGTCATCGTGGTACATTAAGCCTTCATTACTTGGATGTGTTATTTAAATACAGGCTGTGCCATCAGCTGTTTGCTGCCATTTCACCACTGTCTCCTGCCCAGCTGCTCTCACAGCTGTGAGATATTCAGCTTTTCCTCTGTTCTCACACATAATGTGGCACATCCTCCTCACTTGAGGACCCAAATCAAAAGGTGACACACTGAGGAGACAAGCTACTGAGATTAGAACTATACAAAGTGAACCATCGTATCCACAAGATGCATTTACTTCAGCAAAGCAGCGTGTGCCTACCAGTGTTTTAACCAGTAATAGTTTAATTTGTTTGGAAACAGAAGAAGTCTTAGAAAGTTATTTAGTAAGCTTCTAAACCACAGGAGTTAAAACATGCAATTTAAGGACAGCCAAGTTACAGTGTGCTACCATGAACGGGGACTAAGAGCTCAGTAACGCGATGGTTAACGTGCCAAACACCTGTACAAGAGACTGTTGCCTAGCTCTGTTTATTGGTAAATCACCTTAGTAACCTGAATTCACAAAGAAGCAGTAAATAACAAAAACTACAGATAAAACACAGGTTACACATGCAAATTCCTGTTCACATATCACATGTGCAGGTACATTAATAGCACAGTTCTAAAAGATTCTTGACAAAACCAGATCAACAGAAACAGTTTTAAAATGCAGGTATGAAAATTTCCATGGGCAGAATATCGAGATACTGCTGTTTTGGTTTTTTTTTGTGTTTTTTTTTTTTGTTTGTTTTTGTTTTTTGTTTTTTTTTTACATTTCAGGACTCCAAATGCTGCTTTTGAACATAGCAGAGGTGAAAGACAGCTGCAAGATTCAAGTAAAAGCAGGAAGAGCTGGAGGAAATAATACTGCTCAGAGAACAGGCATTTACTGCTCACTAAAAATACAAGGTGGAGCTGAATAGGAAAGTCTACCAAGAGCTTAGGAAAATAAATCACAACGTTGTAAAGCTGACTAATCACTAATTTACCTATCGGCTATAGAACAACAATGACATTAAAAGAAACCGCAATTCAACAGTTAAAAATGCAAGTTACATTGAACAACTTTTCCAAAGTGAAATGCAATGACAGCCTCACACTCCAATGAAGCGCTGCTGGGCTCAGACTGAAGTACGGAATGTTCCAGGTGAAATAAAATTGCAGTGGTACTTTTTAGTTTTTATTGAGAACGGATAGACCAAATTTCAAAGCTTGAAAGTAGTGAATTTCACTCCAAGGAATTCTTGCCGTAGATGAGCTTTTCCACAAGGATGCAGGATTTTGTCTTTAATAGCTCAGTGTCAGAATGAAAACTTGGTGCCATTCCCACATTAAGAACAATTTTTTTTTTTTCATTAACTTAACTGCTTATGCTTTTTGCTACAACACTGAACACATGAACAGACTTCTAACATCTACTGTATCTCACTAAAACAAAAGAAAACAGTATTTCCATCTACTACTTGTACTGCTTTTAAAAAAAGATTAACATTAAGAACAAAGCCACTCTTTTCCTTACGTCCATCCTTCTTTTTATGCTTCTTTCTTTTGCCTGTAGTCTTCTGCCATCTTATCCAGAATTTTCTGTTAAAAGAAATCAACCACATCTTGATATACTCAGAGTTTCTCACAGTCACAACATTAAGCCCATTAAAGATTAACCCCCCGTTTTCACTCTGTAAATATCTATGAATATTGACTGCAAAGGTTGTAACGAACACGATTGGCACTTCTGCACAAGAAGTGAAGCAGAGCTCCTCTAGCACTGGGTTATCATTACATCACTGAGCATAGAGCTCACCAACAGCTCACAGCTGAACGGCAGCCATCAAGCATTTACTTGGCCCTGCCGTTACCATCTTCCTAACAGGCTGGCAAGCAAAGGGAGCAACTTGCCCACTGTGTGGATTTGTGACTGTAGCTCTACCACTTACCTGCTTGAAATCTGTTATCTCCCCTCTCTAAAGAAGGGTTATGTCAGAAATGTGAGGAATTTGGTCCCACTTTCACTCCCTGCCGGCAAAGTGCTTTGCCATTGTAAATAAAAAGCTGCTTTTCCCTCTTCCCTCCCCAGTTCTAAAAACACACCGAATCGACAAAGCACTCAAGAGCAGCTCTCTCTCTATTTGTGCCATAAAAAAAGGAGATCAGGTTTCATTCAAGTATAAAAGTTAGTAATTTGCTAACAAGTCTCAGCATTATTTGCCCCACTTCCCCATTTACATCAACCCTTCAATGTCCCCACATCAGGTACCTCAAATGGGAGAAAAAAAAAAGAAAAAAAAAGAAAAAAAAAAGCTATGGGTGATGGATGAGGTGGGTTTTTCTTACTACTGGATTCTGCATGGTAGTTGATTTTCTCTTCTACTCCTTGATAATGTTATTTGCCTTGAGACATTTGTTTGTGCCACCTGCCTTCTAAGTGCGTAGCCCTGTATTTGTTTTTGGATTGCCTAGCATTGCACGGGAGAAAGCAAATGTTTCCAGGTCTGAGATACCACCTTATTCCTTTCTATAGAACCCACGGGCTTTGATTTCAGCTCAATAATCAACCCATATGAAACCAAATGAAGTGAACGCTGCGTTATTAGAGCCTTGCTTAGAACTTCCCTTTCTGGGCAGTGGTATATAAAGCAGCTCACAATACAAAAATACAGCAGCAGCATTACCATTCATGCCATGCATCATGTGATACCTCATCCAATTAGAAACTGTCAAACATGCTCACAAAATCAGAAGTTGCAAATATGGATTTTTAACAAAAGTATTTAAATTAAGTTTAAGGTCTGCAGTTAAAAATACTCTCAAAGGGCCAATTGGAGAAGATCTGAGTCACCAGAATTTACTTTGGGCCACTAACTCTAAGCCTGGCCTCTGCTCCAATCAGAATGCCATCTATAATCCAAGTTTGCAAAGAACTGCTGGAGCCCATCTTTCACAGTGTGTATCCTGGGTACTTTTTGCAAAAGATGACGTTTTAGCCTGAGTTGGAAGTTAGAGAAAAAGCCAATTTCAACTGCCTGGGAGCTTGTTTTTGTTTTTTTCTTCCTCTTCAGTCCGGTCTCATTCAGATCTATTCCCCAAGGAAAGAATCACGCCACTTAAAATGAACAAGTTTTTGCCTTACCTTCAACTTTTGATAATGAGGAAGGCTGCTGCAATGGGTCTTTTTTGCAACATCTTCATTTGTGTAGAACAGGGAACACAATTTGCAATAAAACCCTGTTTTGGGTACCACATAATTCACACCTAGAGAAGTAAACACCACAAAATAAACTAAGAGAACTACTCTACATCATTTCTTTAATGTCATATGTCATTTCAAGCTAAATCTTAAACCATAATCCACTTTACATTAAAAGCTGCTTTGTCTTTAGAAGTCTTTGGTTTAGTTTACTCAAGCCAGGGGCCTACAGTAATATGTGCAGACTTCTTTTGAAATCAACCTTTCAGTTTAAGGGTCCGTCTTACTGACTCCTTTGAAAGAACTAACAGCGTTCTGAGGTCAATTTGTGCCTTTTGAGCAGTTAGTATGAATCTAAGCTAATATCACCACTGTGATTTGTGCTATTAATTGAACTAGTGTTGCTAAAACATACCTCTTCCGATTTAATTTCTGCCTAAGGAAAGTGTTATGGAAAACTGTATGGAAATGAGGGGGGAAAAAAAAGAGAATACTAGAGGTAGGGGAGGAGTGAAGAAGAGAAGAATGGAGAGCCCTAAAATGAAAGGCTCAGAGGCAACACACTGCCAGAAATAAAAGCCAAATGAAATGAGAAATGCTACTGCAATGTATAGAGACAGATTTGAAAAGAAATGAAAACAGCCTTACCAACAGGAACATTTGGCTGGTATGGCCCAATCCTAAATTCATCTGGAATAAGAGCTTTCTCTTGGACACACTTTGTTTCCTGCTCGTCCTGGGTGTCTGTATTTTCATTGGCATTTTTCTCAGGATCTGGCGCTGTTGTGGAATCGGAAGCTTCAACAGCTTCAGCCTTCAGATTATCTTCAGTCTTGGTACCGTTTTCTAACGTTTCATTTTCCTGCTCTGGCTCCTCAATCTTGTCTACTTTGATTTCTGCCAAACTATCATCATTTTTGCCAGCAGATTTTACTGCCAAACCTGACTTCCGAAGTTTCTGATGATCTGAGTCCTCTTCATCACCAACCTCATCTAGAGTGACAAAGCCCTCCATGCTCCGTGGAAAGCCACCCACGTATCGCTGTTGAGAGAATGTTTTCCTTAAGTCACCTTAATCTTAATGGCTTCCCTCAAACCACCTTAAGCTCACTTGCTCAAAATGTTACCCAGACATGCAGAAGTGTAACAGGTTCTTTTAAAAGTATTCCACTGCTCCAGAGTCAAGCGTTCAATTTGCACTGAACATCTCAGCATCGTGAGTGTCCATGTTCTATCACATCAATATGTGACCTTTGTCTTGATAATTCCATTTTTTTTAATCTGTTATTTTGAACGTCCCTCTAATGTGAAGTGTTTTTTAATTAAATGAATGCCATTTTGGGATGCAGTTTTTACTTGTAACAATCCCATAAGATCCTAAAATTCAAGCCTACATGAAAGGTAGAATCTTACCAGAATTATTTTATACTCACTAATAGTATGAAAGTTCATAAAAACTAAGAGCCCTCTGTCGATCAGTGGAAGGTCTGGAGCTTCCCCACTGAAAACAAACAAAAAGCCTGGGGGGCTCTAAAAACCAGCTTCACCAACAGTGAAACTGACAGGGAGACATCAGCATTCCATAGAATTAACAGTAATCATGAATAAGTGAGGGAAGCAGCATAAGTTTTGTATCTGTGCTGTAGGAGTTTAGTTCTTCAAGGAAACAAGTCTGGGTTTTGAGGTGCCTTATCCTGACATATAGGTATGTGAAAAGAAATAGTCATTGCCACTCACATGGGCAATATTAACCTTAACACTGCACAACTACCTTCCTGATAGAAGGACTCCCCAGGACTGAAAACAGTGCACACTGAATTCATTTAAAAGCAGGGAATATGCCCCTTATGTCCCCTTTCCTACCAAAAAGACAAAGAAACACGACAGTCAATAATGTTACTGAAGTTTTGCACACATTTTGCATCCTGCCCCACACAAACAAGTGTGATTAAAAAAAAAAAAAAGAAAAAGAAAAAAGCAGCAGCTGGTAGGAGAAACAACTGTGAGAGCACACGATCATCTGGGGAGAAAAACTCAATTCACTGCAAGAAGCACATGGCTTCCAAGACCTTAAAACTATGTATTTTTTTCCTTTCTCAATTGGAAATGGCCTTGGCTAACCCAAATGGACTTGTCTGCCTTTGCAGCTCAGCATAATTAGCAGACACTCATACAATTTTGTTCAAGTCTAAAACAGCCTCAAGTCTCTTATGAATCCTCAACCAGATGTCATTGTTCTGTTTAGTGCTCAAAAGAGTAACTACAGCTTGTTAGGGATAAATAGCTCCCCTGGCTGCTTAGCGTTAGTGAAGAAAGGAGCAAAGACAGGTAAGAAGAACCCCAGGAAGTAACATAGGTGGAGATGTACAAGTTAGTGGCTTCTGTCAAAATAGAAACACTGATTTGTAACTGATTTCATTTGCAAGTTGCATCCAATGGGATCTTCTTTCTTCGTGGAAGCCTTAACACCTGTTTCTCTTCAAACAGGTGTGACATGCACACATTTTAAAGACCCACAGAAAAAGATCTGAAATAGGATACTGTGGTGTACTATTCAACTTAAAGAGCTCTCTAGACTCAAGTAGTAGCTTGCAATATGATTACCTTTTTAAGTTTTTTCTTCGATGCTGGATTGGCCACAACATTTCCCTCGGTTTTGACGGTCACATCATCGGCCGGGTCCTTTTTTTCTTCAGCAGTCACATCAGTTAAATTGGCAACATCTGCATCATCTCCTGCTGAGCTGCCACTTTCCAGCAGCGCTGCTGCTTCCTCCTCATCCACTAGGAGCTCATCTTCAGATTCAAGGAGTAAACTAGGCTCATCTTGGTCTGCCTGCTCACCACTTTTAGCGCCCGAAGGCTCAGCAGTGTCATCTTGCTTCTCCTCTTTTACTTTATCTTCTACAGTGCCACTTTCAGGTTTCTGAGTAGCATCAGTCTTAGTCTTCTTATCACTTGGAGAGTCTTTACTGTCTGGAGAATATGTTCTCTTTCTGTAAAGAAAGAACACTTGCTTGTGAATCTGAATGGCATCCAGAAGCAACTAAAAAAAATAGTGGGCTTAGCTCTTCTAGACAGAAGCTTCCAAACTGTGGTTCTTTGTTCAGATAATGGAAGCTTGAGGGAAACTGAATACCATTCTTCAAGCATGCAAGAGGCTGCTGCAAGGAGGAACTGTCCTTACCAGACAGGACAACTGCTCCTGGGTTTAAATTGGAGGAAGGCAAGGATAATTAAGGACTGCAGCAGATTTCCTGAGCAGTCCAGGGAGGCTGTGAGGTCTTGTTTAAAGGAAAAGGATAGGTACCATATTGAAAACAGTTAACCTTAGTGCACAAACAACATGATGATCTCAGAGCCTGCCAGACTTCTTTAGTATATTTTCTATGCTTTGGACAAGGCATTTTCATATACCCTTTTAAACAACATTGTATTTTAATAATAGGCAGTTACCTAGTTTTATCCTTTTTCAGAAGTTCGACTCCTTTGTTTGGAATCTAAAATTAAAGGAAGAAAAGTCTTAAGTCACAACAAAGTATTATTTATAGAAATATTGAAACATTGTTCTGCCTGGTCTGAGTTAATCTAGGCAAGCGCTACCTATTTAATTAATCCAGGAGTACTTTTCTACAGTGCCCAGATAGCAACCAATCAATGAACTGCTAAATTGTTACAGTACCTCCCTGATTTAGAAACCCCACCTGTCTTCACCAAAACTCTGTTATTCAGCACAAAAATTGGGTAGTCTGCTAGAGAAAATTATGTACAGCATCTCTTGTTTATGAGCTAATTCAGCATGTTGCAAGCAACAGTACAAGTCAGCCAATCTAACCTTTTCACTACCACCAGGAGCAGGCTATGCAGGAAGCAGAAGACTCCCATCACTTTGCTTATTTAGGAATTCCTCAATAGGAAATTCCACTTATCTCCCATGTTAATAATACACAAGTTGAAGCTCTGGGTAAGGGTTAGAATTTGTCACGACATTCATTTTTGGTGCACAGTCATAAGCAATAGTAAGACTGCTCCATACTCCATGAGAAAAAGCCCTTATTTAACTATGCTGTTGATTAGGCAGCTTGACAAAGCTTTCTCCTACATGTAGTTCTGCCACCTAGCTTATGATTTTAAAATCACAGATCATTTGGAGAGAAGAAAGAGAAAAAAGGAACCACATAAGAGGATGTTTAAATAGAACATTTAGTTAAGAGCTGCACTGATTACTTTAAACTTTGATTTTTCATTTTTTCCATCTGATAGGAGAACCCTTCATTCTCTTCTACACCTCAGAACGCCACACTCCTGCTATGGATCATTTAAGCAGCCAGCACTGAATTCTCAAGGAACAAGAGGGGTCTTCTACTTCACTTTATACCTTCACCTACAATTACAAAACAGTTTGCAGCTAAAAATTCAACTTACCCTTAACACCAATTTCTTATATTTTTCAGACAGATCCACTTTCACACATCTGCCTTGGAACCAAAGAGCTTTGTTGGCACAATGTTCAACCATGGCTAAAGCATCTTCTCTGGTCTCCATTTCAATGAAAGCCTGAAAAGATTAAAGTACATAACACAAATTACTATAAAATAATTCCACTGGCAAAGCTATTTAATTTAGAACACAGCATTTCATAATGCTGAAACCAAATTGTGCCTTGGCTCATTCCAAGCCCTGCAAACTAGCCAAATATTTTAGTATTTGCTGAAGTGTCCCCATAATCTTGCTTTTGAATTCCATAATATCTGTGCACTACAAAGTTTACAAATTAAATGTCAGTTATTTCAGTAATCTGGAAAAAAAAGTCACCTTAAAGTGAAATACAAATCAACTGAAAAAGCACCTCTCTCATTTACTCTCTTTTACACTTGAGAGCACTACAGAGCTGCTTCTACTGAAAGAATGAATACTTAAGTGAAAGAAAGGTGTAATAGCAGAAGATAAGTATTAATGTTTCTTCAGCCTTAAAAAAAGTTCAAAATGCCTTCAGATATACATAACAAAAAGTCTCAGTGCTAAATTATACTTCACAGCTAACATCTGTTTTTGCTGTGTCTTTTTTTCCCTTTCTTTTTCTGAAGCAACTTAAGCTTACATTACAGTGACTTACACCCTAAGCTAAATAGCAAACCACCTACACCATTCCCATATCTATGCTACAGGAGCAGCCTAACATTTCTACACAGTTGTGTCTCAGCTTCCAACCCCCACACTCTCAGTTCCTGCCACTGGTTACCTGACTCTTCATCCTCATAAGGATGTAGTTCTTAATTTTTCCATATGGTTCAGCCAGTTTGAGCACTGCGTTATCAGAGTACCCCGAGTGAGGTAAATTGCTGAGGTGAATCACACGACCAAGTTCTGGTTTTGGTGGCTCCGTTTTTTGGTCAGGTTTGCCTTCAGGTTTCTAAAATTAAAGAGTACATACATTGTTTAAAGTAGATACCATAAGTAGTACATTTAACACTGTACCACTTAAAACACGTAAGTAAATTATATCCCTTGATTAATTTGATGTAGCTCAGAAGTACATAAAGTAACAATTTAAAAGCAGCGGCCAGGTAACAATCACTGCCTTGGACTGAAATAGCATAAATAAGCAGAAATATCTTACCTTTATCCTTTTGTACTTCTGTGACAGGTGGACTCTGACTGGTTTACCAAATACCAGCGCAGGTGTTGTTGAATAGTACTCAACTGCAGCCTGAGCATCTTCGGTAGTTGACATTTCAATAAATGCCTGAAAACATAAAAACACATTAAGCATCACCGTGTTTTTATTTCAAGTCTCAAACTCTCCCTTGTTTTCTCATAAGTATGTCTACACTGAAACCAAAAGTTGCCTTTTGGCTATGACGTTAACTGGCCCATAGAACCAGGCATGAATTTCACATACTTCACACAGCATTTTAGATCTGGATTTAGAACATTCAGTTGCTTCCTGCACTCCTTTCATGCTTTTTCACCTCTGTGAAAATACACTGGCTTTTTTCTCCCTTCAAAAAATGACACAGTGTATAAACTACATTTGAATTTCCAGAGAAAATTAAAACACAAATTGAATTATTTGCAAACCATATTTTCAAGAAAGCTAGAATGAACCAGTTGGATTCTTAACAATATTAAAGTTGAAACGCAGTACTACAGTATTTGTAAAAAGAAACACTCTAGTCACTCTTCCCTTCACACATCAGCTTGGTGATGAGCGCTATTTGGCTTAGAAGCCATGCATGTCCTTTACCAGAACTTCAGCTCAGACAGTAAGCATACCAAAGAAACCAAGCAGTCCCAACAGCACTAATAAAGGGCTAATAAAGCACTAATAAAGCCTAATCTTACCTCGTTGATCTTGTTCAGAATCAGGTGATTTGTAATTATTCCAAACGGTTCCACAAGCTGAAGCAGTTGATACCTCAAGTTCTTCCCTCTCTGGAAATCCATGATGTGAACAACTCTGCTTGTTTCCTATTGAAGAAGTACACACACACACATCATACACAGCACATGTGACAACTAACCTTAAAATAAAACTTTGTAAAGATCTGTTCTTTTTTTCCTGCACTATTATTTTATAAAGTCTTAATTAGCAAACAAAACACACAGAAAATGCACAGCACCTCCAGGGATCTTCAGAGGAAGATGCCTGCTACAGTAGTACAGACAGGAGATTGCCCCATGTCTTCTTCATGAGAGAACATGCAGAGTTTGTGCACTTTTAAAACAAACATTTTGGAGAGTATTTGGCAAAATGAAACAATCTCTTTGCAAAGCTTCAATATTTCCTCACAAATAAATCTCAGCATTGTACTATTTTAAAGGCACACCACTCATTAAAAAAATAAAATCCAAGGAACAATACATTTGATTAAATAAGAAGCATATCTGAGATTCACAATGTATTTAATACTAACCACTCTGCCCTTCTGCATGTGTCTCGGTCCTTGCATATTTCCATTTCCAGCTCCTTCAAGAAATTAAAAACAAAATGAGCAAGCTCAGTTCAGCTGACAAGGCTGCCTGCTATTAACGGCTTCTTTACAAGTTCTGGACAGAACTTATAATACTAAAACAGAATCACATCAAGTTTTAAAAAGCCACTTAATTAGTGTCACTAATTGATAAATTAGTACTACTAAGCCTAAAAAGGCTGTTAATCTTGTATACGTCAAAACTCAAGTTTGAGATGTATTGAAAAGTTTACAACGATGCTGTAACGACATCAACTATTAAAACACCCATCACTCAATTACTCCTTTAATGCCTGAAAGATTTCTTATCAGTCAGGATTAGGTAAATCAATTAGTTTTGCTTTTTACTGACTCTATTTATTTATAAAGTAAGTAATAATGACTTCAGCTGAGAACCTGATTCTTATCCTGCCTTCCTGGGAAGATAAGGCTATTTCTCAAATCTATTTCTCAAATCCATTCCAAATCACTTTAGGAGTAAAGACAGACGACAATGAATTCTCCCAAGCTTCACCAGCATGTAGGTAGCTAAATGGAAGACGTGCAATAGATCGCTACACAGGAAAACGTGTACGACCCCAAGGCGTGTGTTGGTTGAATAATCCAACAGCTGAGAAAAGAAACCCATCATAATGTCTGCAGTAGTTTCAAGAGGGGAGAAAGGTGAAAGCATGGAAACAAAGTATTTATGGTGAGGAAAATAAATGAAAGTATTTCAGTTCCACCCCTCAGAGAGCACTGTTCTGTTGTTCCACAACACTGATCAGAAATCAAGAACTCATGTGTGGTTGTAAAGGATTTTGTTTGTTTGTTTTTCAAAACAAGGCAACTAAAACCCCAAGTATAACGTGTTAAAGCTGGTGTTACTGCTGTGACTGTGCACTGCCTACTTGATACAATAACAAGCCTCAGGAACACAACTGAGATCCAGTAATTCATGAGGTGATTTTCAGAAAGGGGCATCCAGTCTGGTGTCGTCCAGCATTACCTCTTGGCCCAACAGGAGGCCCTCCTAGGTGGAATGGAGGTGGTGGGGGTCCCAGAATTCCCGGTGCAGGGTTTGTGGACTGCTGCAACATAAAGGGATCACCCCTAGAAAAAGGGGAAAAAAGATTAGAACAAAAATGGTAAAGCCTTTCTCCTCCAACCATCCAATTCCCAATGAGCATCCAAGCACAAGTCAACCTGGGCTGCTTTTACCTGCTCAGAATGCAGAGCTACCCATTTGAAGAAGTTATGTTGTTTCACATTAAATGTTAAAAAAACCCAGCTTAAGATAATAGTAATAATGTTCAAAATTACTTTAAAGCATTTAGATTAAATAGCAACCCAAACTACACAGCTCTGATTAGTACTGTACTGCTTAACCCAGCAGAAGTATAGCATGTCCATTCGTTACTTACATTCCATGTCCTGAATCACTGTCAGGGTTCCACTCTGGATATCTTAAATAGAGAAAAAGGAAAAAAAAAAAAAGTAAGAGGAATCCAATCTACGTGTGCTCACTTTTATACCTATACCTATATTTTCATATAGGCTGCAATACATTTACATGTTACACAAACTGCAGCATCTAATTACAAAAGGGAATGCTAGTCTTTATGAGAAAATTCCTACATTCAAAGTAACATGGCTGCTGATATATGTTAGAATACGTTATGTATAGAATAAGTTAATCATACAAAAACAATATCTTGGCATAAGCCTGATTAGTGAAAAATAGAAGTTGCAGCAGATTTGCAAGCGATGGGATGCAAGTGAATGGCCTCAAGGTGCATCAGGGGAGGCTCAGAGTGGGCAGGGGGATGTTCCTTGATGGGAGGCCGGTCCAGTATTAGGGTGGGCTGCCCAGGGACACGCAGTCCCCATCCTTGGAGGCACTTAAGGCGTCAGCAGGATTCTGATTTCAAAACCAGCACTCCTTTTGTGTCCCCAAATCGCACTATTAAAGCAGCGTATCTTTATTCCCTGCAACATAACGGGTGGTTTTTTAAGCTTGCTCTGAGCATCACAGTTGACAGTTGGTTACTTCTAAGTGCCCTCACACCACAAGAATGTTTATGTACTTCGAATTCATACATTTCAAGCAGCAGCTGACAGCGTCGGCCATGAGTCGCTCCATTGATATGGTGATTCCACTCCTGCAGCAAAGTAAATAACTGTAAGTTAGCCTGCTGTGTGTGGCTCTTATTTCTAACAAAATAACACTGCAGTAGTACTACCTTCTTTTCTAACCTAAAGTATCTAAGATGAATGTGACGATATCAAAATACTTCTTTAGTGCTCTGAAGACACTCTAAAACTGGACTTACGTCTCAACCCCAGAGCTGGGTGGGAAGGTCTCTGATGAAGGATGCCTTGCAATCTTTGGGCTTCACCCTGCCTCAAACATGCGAAGCTTGCAGGGTAACTGCCACAGCTTTCGTGTGTATTGCTGACGTTCCAACTTCCAAAAGTAAGTGCTGAGATTGTTACGCTTTTAATTTTAATTTTTTTTTTTTTTAGTAATTTTAGAATTTCCTCTACTCTCTCTGCTTCATTCCTCACATTATCAAAGATGAACGTGGGCTACAGACTCAAGTTTTCAAAGCCAAGAAGGAATTCAGAAAGGAAAGACTAAAAGAAACAAAAGTGCATAGCTAGGACAAACTACAGCTATACATGTGAAATACAAAAACTGATGAGCGTTTGAGGGGAATAGTCAAGAAAAACAGGGCACCTAATAAGGATGGTACAAAGGAGGAATAACAGAACTACATCAAATTACCTTAGTACCACAGTGATGTTCTTAGTGGAAATATCCATTGCATATAGAGCAAGAGCTGGGACAGGTCAGCAGCGCAAAGGGTAACGTACCATGCCACAGGGAGCAACGTGTGGGAGAGTAATTACATCTTCTGGGGGGCAGTTTAACATCTGATGGGTTTTCATCAGCTCTATTTGCTGATGCAAACACACACACACTGCATTGGCCGACTGTTTGATACACCTTTTATTTCAGCTATAGGATTTCCCAAGCCCTGCCCTTTCCTGCTTTTTTCACTTGCACCCTACACCATCCTCCCTGCAGCAGCACAGGGCTTTCAGTGTGTGCCCCAAGTGCCCACCTTGCGCTTCCCACAAAGGAGAGCAAACTGCACCTCACAGCTCCCACAAAGCACCAGCATTAAGCCATGCTGTGTTATTACACTCCATGATACACAGGAGAGAACATGGAGCAGGACCAATTTTTTATTTTTAAAGTCAAGGTGGAAAACGAGCACTTTCTCTTGTTAACTGCACAAGGTGTAGGCTCTGCAGCCCTAAATTAGCAAACATGCTTGCAATTAGGATGCAAACAGAAGCCCCAAAGCCCCACAAGCAAGTCCTCTGTCTGTGAAACACTCAGTACTTTAAAGCAAATATTCTTCAGTTTTGAGGCCAGTAGCAAGTTTTAGTGCTGTAATACACAGAGCAGCCCTTCTACCACTAACACCCCCTAAATTCAGCTGCACTAACTGTCAAACCTCACTGCTGACTCTGCAAGGATAACACACCTCTGGAGCTGCCTTAACATGCACTTGGAGACTGTTATGAACTGAAATGGAAGTTATCTGCAAACTGGAGCCAAAGTTTGGGGGATTTGATTCTCATATCTCATCAAACACTTTTTTATGCTGGCAAAGAAAAAAAAAAATAAGCAGAGAGATCTGATGTATAAACTGGGATTATTTTCCCCCCAGGGAAATTTTCCAGCACAACAGCTAATCCATGTTATTAAGTTTTTATTAAGTTCAGTTCTTAATCTACACATTGCTTTCCTCCCCTCCTATATCCACTCTGAGGTGCCACTTGTCTGAGGTTGCAGAGCCCCAGATATTTACAGACACCAATTAATTCTGGGCATTTGTGTTAAAGCTCAAGAAATTCTCAATCAAGTTTATTAAAACAGAAATGACTTTTACTTCAACTGATGCAAGCAAGAGGACACGCTGTTCCCTACAAAAGAAGGCCAAACTTAAGCACCTAATTTTAGATACTGCCTTATGAGGGACACAGCCAGGCTTTCCCTTTGAGATATATCACAGTTTCAAGTGTTTAACCTCCAAACTCATCTGCTCTACTGCAGCAGGCTCTTTGTTTGCAGGAAAAACAGTCGCTATGCATTCAACACCTCATTCCTTGACAAAGGGATCAAGATGGACTGAAAAGCTGGGCTAAACTTCATTCCTAATTAGTTAAAACAAGCTGGGTCACAGAGTCTGTATGCAACAAAGTAATGAAGCAATTGGCAGCATCGCTAAAAGAGGAAAAAATGAGTCCTAGCCTGCCAGGCTGAACTCTACCAAGGGGGGCTGCCTGTCTCCTTGGCCTAAAACAGATACACTGCTTTATCATAGACTTTTTCTTGTTTTATATTCTGTAGTATGTTCATTTGGGGTTGGGAAAGTGAGATTTTGATAATACAGCAATGAGTTTATATTGTCCTAGCTAAGAAAAGCATTCCCTTTCTGCTTTCCATACGTTTTGGTTCAAATCAAATTACTTCAAATGTTAAGTTCTGCTTGATTTAATTTTGTGGGAGATACAGAATAGGAAACTCTGTAACTGTTAGATATGCAAAGTGGAGGAAAAAAGGAGAGAAAGAGAAGAATTCTTGCTATAACAATATTTCTGAATCAGAAACAAAACCCAAACTCGGGTCGTAAGAAACAGAAGATCCAATCTCAAATATTTTATGGTGTTCTCAGCAGCTTAAGCCAAATGTGTCACTAAAAAAGATGGGTTTGTGTGTCGTAGAAGGAGTCACTCACTAAAGTTAAACTGTCAAAAGAATTTGGTATTTCTTGTACTTGGAAAGACACTTCAGGTTGGGCAGCCTTTAATTAAACAGACCTTCATACCAAAGCAAACGACGAATAAAGGCTAAAAAGAACCCTACTTACAGGAGCACTGCTGCCATCTTCAAGGGCCTCAGAAGTTTATGTCCTCAATCTAACCAAATGAAGTCCTTTATACAAAACTGAGTGTGGCATCTCAGTTGTTCGTATTTAAACCTTTCACAAAAACGAATGTCTTGAAAGTACGTAGACAAGAAACCCAGACTGTTGTGATTAATTTATACCAAGTAATTAAAGCAAAACAAGTTTGTAAAGTGTCAGAGCAATTGGAGGAGTACAGCACGTGCTCTAAAGCGTCTTGATCAGCTCCTGGCGGGGACAGGACAACTCACGGTTCAACAAGATGGGATGTATAGAAGCAGCGCTTTATTGAGAGGGAACTGTAAAGAAACGGTTAGTAACAGTAATTCCACATGGCACCAATTTCACAGTCATGGCATGTACTGCAATTTCAATTGAAGGCTAATAAGCCACTAATTGCGACAAGAGGGGCACTGTATTTGCCAATTAGCCAATTAAATTGCCTAGTATCCTGAAAATCAGCAAGATGAGTCAAATTGGAAAAGCTGAAAGTGAGAAGGCTCTGAAAATACCGTCTGAATAAACAGGCCATTTTGAGTCAAGCGCTATCGCTGCAGAGAGCTGAACCAATGGTGGATAAACTAAGAGGGAAGCCTCAGCGTCACTGATCATACCCGAAGACCCACTGTACCTGCCAGCCAAGTAAAGAACACTACTAGGAACACAGAGCAGATACTGCAGCAGGCTGATTGCTCGGAGAGTCTACAGGGATAGATGCAACATGGGACAATAAAAAGTGAGTTGGAAGTGTCTAAGAAAGTTGTGAAAAAGGAGAAAAATGACGACAAATTTCAGCCATAGTATGAGATCGAGTGTTAAAGTGAAATTAAAAAGGCAAGAATGAGCTAATCTAAAACGTGATTTATTTTTACTTATTTATTTTTAAACTTTTTTTGCAAACAGGTTCCAGGGCTCTACATTAACTCTTTCCCTTTGGACAGGGAAAAAGCAGAACTGTGCAAGAATGCATCTTAACTACATGTAAACCGGTAATCAAGACAGATGTGGAGGAGAGCTGAAACTGGCTTCCTGAAGGGCACAGTAGATACACTGCAAAACAAAAATAACCCAAACCAACCAAAAACCCACCAAAAAACTGCTTAAATGCCAGATGTTTGTGGTTAAGAGAACATGTAGATGTAAAATATAAATAAGATATCCCAGTAGATGACAGCTGTTTGACTGGAAGTTAAGCAATCTGGGCAAACAAAATACATTAATGTAAAGCCCTGGTTTACAATGTTTGTTAACAATTACTCGTAAATAAACCAAGTGCCTTTCTCACTCTCAAACCAACTTTCAGATCATTTCAAAAGCAACCAGGCTATAGAAATAATTAAAGAAATAGGTAAATACAGAACAGATACTACAACGTAAAGGAAAATAGAAGTATCTGGTGCATAACTCACCTTATTAGAATGAACTGGCATATCACATATAGAGCACAGATGGGGATAACCCTTCGGTAAGAATCCATGGAAGTCTTCAATATTGCTATTTGGAGGAGCACCTCTCTTTTTCTCAAAGAGAGATCTCTCGGGACCAGGGCCGCGACCCATTCTGTCATACTCACTGTCAAATTTATGATAGTTATGCGAAGTCTCGCCATAGAAAGATTCGTCCCTACACCTTTCTCCATCTCTCAATCTGTCATCTTCATAATCCATTCTGTCATAATAACCAGATTCTTGAGAACGACTTCCATGGTCATAGTCAACTACCGGGTTGAGACTAGGACCACGATCATCAAAGCTATCTCTTCTAAAATGCCTTTTTTCTTCCCAATCATCCCTAGGTACTCTGTACGGTGGTTCCCGTGTGGATGATCTGCCATCTCTACCATAACCTTCTTCAGCTCTCCTCCTTTTAAGTTGTAGAAGGATCTGAGGCAAGTTTTCAGGAGTGATCTTGTCCTCGGGATAGCGACTCAGTTCATCTAAGTCTCTAGCGGACAGACCAAAGCTGGCCAAAATATTAGTGGCCTGGTCTGCATCTCCACGGTGCTGAGAAGACAAAGGGAGCGGACCTCTACTTCCAATGTTAAATATAGACTGCAAATTATGGGAAGAGGTACTACCAGAAGACAGTGCACTATGAGATCCTTGTTGGTTCAATGAAGAACTCATTCCAAGATTCATTAAGCTAGCAAGGCGTGCAGTACCCTGGTTCATCCTTCCAAGAGATGCTGGCATATTTAAAGACTGGGTAGCAGCAGCAAGAAGGCCTATTCCTGCAGAGAGCTCACGCCCATGACCTTGTGAATCCCTACTCAGAGATGACTGCTGGAATGACTTGGACATTGTAGAACTAGAGCTTGTCTACTTTACGGATCAAAATCTTTGTTTGTTTGGTTGGTTTGGTTTAAGATGGCTGAAAAGAAAGCTCGCACTAGAAAGCTAGGCAAACTTCACTTCGAAAATGGTAACGCCAAGAAAGAGGATCAATAATGACTGCAGATCTTCTTCAAGCTGAGAAACACCAGACAATTCTGTAGAAAAACAAGCAGTTTTAGTCATAAATCCCTTTAAACAGATGCAGTTTTAAACTTATGCATCATGTTGATCTAAAACATTAAAGATCTCAATCTTATAAGGCTTTCATTATATAATAAAACAGATACAAGATGTACCCAGAACCTACTAATATCGTTTCAGATAAAAATACAGCACTATTTCCTGTACATTCTTCTACAAAAAACCAAAAATAAACAAAAATAAACCAACTACTTTCATACTGAAGACAAGTGAATTGCAGAAGTTTGGGATGCCTGGAAGCATCTAAAGTTTCCCAGCACGTGAGCCCTGATCTCTGTTTTATGGCTTTGTTTATAACCTGCAGTGCTGCACTACACCCTGTGAGAAGACCATAAAAAAACCCTCAGTGCACAGAATCAGAGATGACTTTGGCATATAACACACATTGAAAATGAAACCTATACCACCACAGAACAGGACGAAAAGAAGTTAAAAGTAATTGAAGTTTGGGTAACAAGTTTCTGCTGTAAGATCTGGTAAACAAGACCAACCACAATATTTCAATCTTTATGCAGTTAAAATCCAATCACCGACGTGAAGATAGATGTGAACAAGAAAAACAAGTTTCAAATTTTTCAGGAAGTAAATAAGACCTCTTGCTCAAATTGCAGTTATACAGGTAGCAGCACATAGGAAGTGAATCTTTACTGTTATATTGCAGCTGTGACATCAGCCTGTACCTTCAGACCTCAAGCTAAACAAGGTCAGGCTTAGTTCTGGGCTGGGAGCCCAAGGGAAACCTGCAGAAAGAGACCCTGGCAGTCAGTAGATGGCACTGGGCCCCGTGCAGCCCCACCAGGCAGCGGCAGCTGTGGCTCTTACCCATGTTCGGCTGCTTTGCTTTGCTTCTGGCACTTCTGATACCGTGACCACACGTGGCAGTTAGAGATCCTAAGCCAGCACTCAGGAGAGATGCTTATCCACCCTATGTCCTAACATAAACGGCCTAGCCTAGCGCTTAAACTCCTGATTTAACTGCATTTATTCTAAGTTTCTAACAGTATTCCTTATAGACTAATGGCTACCTTTCAGAATACTTTTTTTAATGCAGAGCAGGAATAAGCTGCACTACTTCTCTCCCATAATCCTTCAGCCTTGGGATCTATACACAAAATATAAAGCAGTTTGACACACATGAAAACATTCCACAAGGGACATGTTGTTCTCGCACCCCGATGCAGTAAAGTCCTTCCAAATCTCTGCAGACATGTTTTGCTTTGCTCTGCTCCTCAGTTATTCATGGCTTGAAGAAGAAAAAGGCAGAAATCGCATAGCACCAAACAAAACCAGCTCCTGAGAACAGGCACGTGTAGGGAGGAATGGGAAGGGTAAAAGGAAAGCAAAGGTTTTTCCTTGAAGAGTCCAGTTGTGCAGAAGGCAATTTCTTTTCTACTGGAAACAAGAATAAAGGTCAAGGTTCTGCATGTGCCTCTGCCCCAGCTGCCTGCTCAATGCAGAGCCCTGTTCCAGCACTGCACAAAGCTCTTCCACTCTGTTTTCATTAAGCTGTAAAGCACTTCCCATTTCTTTCTCATATTACATACAAAAGTAGCACTGTTACAAAATTACACTTCCATGGAGAAAAATAATGAATACTACAAAAGAAACTGAGCACACAAAACCCTGCCAGAATTCCACCCTCGAACATATCTGCTTCATACCATTTTCTGTATCTTTTGTTGTTGGTACCATTGAATTTGTGGGTTTTAAATGCACATATTTTGGAGCTACTTTCTTGGGAGTTTAATTGCGCAGTATCCGTTTAAGGCTGAGACAGACCCATGAGAAACATGGGATGGAAAGAAGTTTGAAAGTATCTGAGGCAGAAGATACAAAAGCACTGCAGAGGTGAGATAAGAACAGGGGAGGGCAAATCAAATGCTGAGCAGGCATCCAGGACAGGCTGAACACACTGAGCGCTGCTAAGCAGCATTTCAGCACTGCTAGAAAAATCAAGAGTCATTCAAACGAGAGAAAGCAGCCACATCCATCTGGTACCATGTTTGGTTTTACATACGGTCTGTACTCTTCAAACAGCTGCACAATCCTTACTCCATCTCTATGTCAAATTTCCTGCTCATTTCATGCACTCACAGAGCGGTGTGACACCAAACTTAGTTTCTTCATCAAGTCAGGTGTTGGAGAGCTTTACAAAGCAGGCCGTCACCGTGAGGCAGCAGGCAGCCCTGTGGGCAGGCACAAGGCAGGATTTCACTATATCAGGAAAGTTCTCTGCTTTCCAACATAACCCTTTCTCTTTGAACAGATGCTCGCTAATCCTCTTGTCACAATTTTCAATTGGCAGCTCATTGTCCACTGCTTTGCAGAGATTATCAGAGAACAAAACCCAACAGCCCAGCCTAGCTTGCAATTGGGCTGCAGAGTCTGATTAGATGCCGTGCTTCAACCACACAGAGCTGCACAACCACACCACACTGCTGCAACCCTGCAGAAGAAAGAAGCAAGCAGGAGAAAAATAAGAACGGGAAGATGGGGAGGACAATGAGACAAAGAAACAGGGACAAACTTATGCTAAAACTGCAGAACTTTAACTGCCACGTGGTCAGGTCTGTGCACTGATTGCTTAGGAAAGATTTCACATCAGTATCCAACAGAGAGAAGCTCCAGCTGCCGACGTCTGCTGGCTTTGAAGAGTGCCATCAACTGAGTCACAGCACCAAGATGAGTGCGGCTGAACAAAGCCATCTAAAGATCCAGATACGATTTAGCTCAGCTGAAAGTATTTTGCTAATTGCTCTTCATGTAATTTCAGCTCCAGCAGGAACAGACAGGCTTTCAGATATACATTTTTAAGATCTGTGGTCAGAAATTTGGACATAGAGAGATTTGAAAATACATCATGTGAAGCTATCCTGAAACGAGTTTAAAGCCAAAGCGTTAATAGATTCCCAGACAAATGTGGGCAGTGATCAAACACTGTATCTGAGAGTTGTACAAGAGCTTTCTGTAAAGGCAGACAACAAAAGCAAGGGATTTGAATCCTATGGATCCACAGCTGCCAAATGAAGGCCCAAGTAAGGCCATAAGGCTGGTTTCTCAAACAATACAGAAGAACTTTCCTTTATATGGAAAACTGATTACTCCCAATAGAACAGGTTGAGTTCTGGTTCCACATCAATTAGTTTTGTTTCTGACAAAGTTTGGCCCCCAAATTCTCACAGTTTGATCCCAATGGCCACCTTAAATAACCACCGTAAATGATCCCCTCCAGGGAACAGCCCTGGGCTGGAAGTGTTTCAGGTTCCTATTCCTTCTACCACTCTGTTCCTCTGCTATGTGCAAACACATTGATCCTAAGCTCCTTCCTTTCTTAGAACAACTCCTCTTTGTCCCATTTTTCTTCATTATTAATAGAAAAGTCTCAAAAATGAAAACGACATTCACCTTCTATTCAGTTTCACTTTCACTTAAAAAACCCAGTTTGATTAAATTCCGTGTGTTCTGAGTAAATCCGCCTAGAATAAAGTCATTAAGTAATCCAGAAGCTGAAAAATACACCCTCAGTTTGCAGCAATAAAGGACTTATGAAGACCACACAACTTTGAAACCAAAGTCCCAAGTCAAGTTTCCCCTCTGAAATCCCTGCTTTCCACACCCAGACATGCAGATCTTCCCTCTCCTTTAGGTGTTACTCTCAGTGCTGCCATTTGTTTGCAACAACCTACTGTGCCGTGGAAGAAGCCGTACATTTCTCAGCACAACAGATTATAACACATCACGGCATGGAAGGTTACCTACAGGAGAGATCTGGGAGTTACAGACTTAGACTGACAGCTCCCCTTGTTGCTCTGCGAAGTAACTGCAGTGAACACAAGAACCTGCACAGAAACTGGAGGCAGATGTTTTCAGGAGCTGAACCTCATCTCAGGCCAGCAGGATCGTTTTAGCTTGGGCAATTAAAAGCCACCATTTTCTCAAAGGTAAAGGAGGAAGATCAGATTGTCCAGCAGCTTCATGCAGAACATGCAGATTATCACCCATTTCAGATATCAGTATTGCAGGCAAGGAAACAACTCTTGATGCTGAAGCGATCTTCAAAGGTTGTGACCTCAAAAGCCTTCAGCAGCACGTGGCCCATGGCAGCACGCAGAGCCGGGCAGGGCAGCCAGCCCCTTCCAGGGCTGTGGAGCAACTGAACCAGCTCCGTTCCTTAGGATTATTTTCAGCTTCATCTCAGCGAGTTGCTTGATCGGAGGAGCAGGTGGTAACCTGAGATCTGGAGTTACTGTAACACAAGACTGCTTCAGAACAGAGAAATTACACATGAAAAGACTTGTTTATAGAAGGG
The DNA here is from genome assembly GCF_054131305.1 of Coturnix japonica. Taxonomy (NCBI): domain Eukaryota; kingdom Metazoa; phylum Chordata; class Aves; order Galliformes; family Phasianidae; genus Coturnix; species Coturnix japonica. Next base: position 13,199,641 of record NC_140680.1, on the reverse strand, counting down.
AAATTAACTACTTCAGCCGTTATGACATCCTGAAGAACTGACACGGTTTCTAACACACGAGTGCACAGCAGAGCACTGTAGAAATAAGATGCTGAGTTCCTATTTCTGCTCATTACATAATTTCATCAATTCAAACATCCCTTTCTGTATAAGGCTGCAGAGTGCACTCACTCCTTCACAGAAACAACAGAAACAAAAACCATGAACAGCACAGGAAAAGAGGGGAAAAAAAGTGCATTTTAAGAAACTGAAACACAAGTGGCCAAGAGTACATGGAATAGAAGCCAGCATTGCACTGATGGCTCCACAAACAGGCCATTACCTCCGCAGCATCCACGCATTCCTTCCTACCTCCTACATGCCCGTGATTACCGGCAGGCAGCAGCTCCACAGGAGGACAAACACACACACACACACACACACACACACACACACACAGCCTCCAGCAGTGGGAAATGCTGTGTGAAGCTGTGAGCGCTGCTCCACAACGTGCTGTGCCAGCAGTGCAGCCCTGCACAACAGAACCAGCCAGGATCCCAGGCTGGATGCTCCGCTGATAACATGCCCATGCACTCGCCAAAGGAGGCAGCTTCTCTGCACCCACGTCAGTTTTGGAGATAAATTGACTCTTCCAAATTGACTATGACTCTTCCAGGCAAGGCATGTACCAGAAGCACCTTTTCAAAGTAAACAGATCACACAAAACGATGTAAAGGCAGATCAAACCAGAGAACAAGAGCAGCATTCTAACAGACAACTAATCACCTTTTTCTTTTTTTTAAATAATTTTTAACTTCTGTATTTTGCTCCGTTAAGCAATTAAAAAGCCTTCTGATGAATAACGGAGTGCAAGTCTGCCTGCAGGCGTTTCAAGATCTAGGCTAAAAGTGCATTCTTTCCCAAGCAGAACCGTGCTCCTGATGCCACAGATGCATTCAAGCTGCAGGTATGTCCAAAAGAAAACCATCCTGTTGGAGTCCTGGCTGCACAATGCTGTACAGGGAGCCCCACGGGCTGCATTGGGTCAGAAATACAGTGGGGTATTTGGTATTAAGACTTGCTGGCTTCAGAGCGCTGAGAAAAAACGCAAGCAGCAAAAAGGGCTGCACAAATACGTTCATAAATGAAGAGGCTGAAATAAAATCGTGTCTCTGCAGCTTTGCTCACAACATCTTGAGCTGCCTCAGTGTTCAGCTCAGTCTGTGTGCACGGCAGAGAAGGGCAGCAATATTCCTTCATCGCTCACTGAAGTCAGGACCATTTCTATGGGCACACACAAACAGCAGGGACTGAACTTCTCAGGGCGCAGTAACTTCAGAGCTTTCAAAACAGGCACATAAATGGCTCAGGGCATCACAACCAACAACAGAACCACGAGCAAGAGATCTCCCTTCTGAAAAAGACAATATATTCTTACTTGGAATTCACCTCCTTGCCCAGCACACAACAAAGGGCAGAGATACCGAGCACACATCTGCGCAGGGCTCAGTTTCCAGCATCCTTGCTCACGTTTCATTATTCATATAATTCGCTCATGAACCATTTCTCTCATCACAATTCCGAGATAAAAGTTCACTAGTTTTGGAGTAACACGTTAAAAACATCAACATACAGTTTGCTGCATCCTGCAGGGAAGGTGCTTTGATTTAATATGACTTTTAACACACAGCGCTGCAGGGTTCACCCTCAGCAATACAAAAGGCACCGGCTACTGCTGTGCTCGCAAGGCAAAGACCTGCAGGGACCGTGCAGAAAGCAGCTCTCCAGGAGGGAACCAGAGCCACCCAGAGCCCGAAGAATGGAGGATGGATGGAAGGAAGAGCCCTGATCAATAGCTGAGAACAGCTGGATGTTCTTCCCAATGGACTGAAAGGAAACAGCCACAGACTAAAGATGGATTTTTCAGCTTCTGCTGTGCGGCATCAAGGCCCCGTTGGAGCAATGGAGCAGCATCAAGGCCCCGTTGGGGCAATGGAGCAGCCGAGTCTCGCCCAGCTCGTTTGGACTCTTGTATTTTAAACCCGGCAGAGCACACGGCGCGTTATTAACGCGGCAGCGATTCACAACCGCAGCCACAATGACACGAAAGTGAAACTGAATAGAAGCAGCGCTTGGTCCGTCCCCGTCCCGCGGCCTATCCCGTTAATTAACATTGGATACCGGCCCATTAACACACATCGCACCGCAGGGCTGGGATGGCCTCGCTTTGTTCGGCCGTGCCGGGCGCTGCGGGCGGCCCCCAGGGGTGCGGGGTGCGCATGCGCGCAGCGCCTCACGCAGCGGCCTCGCGCCGGGCCCGCTCCCCATCCGTCCCCTCCCCCCCCGCCGCTCCTAACGGCCGGTCCCGCTCCGTCCGTCCCTCCGAGCGGCGGCCTTGTTCCGGTTGTTGGCCGTTCCGCTCCTACCTGCGGGCCGCCTCCCGTTGGCCGTCGCGCCAGCGGCGGGGGAGGGACGGGAGGAGGAACGGTGAAAAGCGGCTGCGCGACCCCGCGCGAGTCCCGCAGCGCTCGCGAGAGCACGGCCCGGCTCCCCCCGCTCACGTGCCCGTTGGCCGCTATCCCGCCGCTCTATCCCGCCGCTCTGCCCCGCCGTCCCGCTCCGCCGCCCGGTGGGATGTGGCCGGGCTGAGGGAGGCGCCGCCGGGCCGGGTCTCGCGAGAAGCGGAGGCCGCTCACCGAGCTCTCGCGAGAACGCCGCCGCTCCGCCGCTCGTCGCCTCATGGCCGCGCGCTGCCGACGGGGCGGGCTTTGGCCGCGCTCCTCCCGCCCACCGGCCGCGGGTTCGAGCCCGCCCTCCGCCTCCCTCATACCGCCAGCTCCGTTACCTGCCCCGGGCCGCGGCCAACCATCGTCCCGCCGCTCCTGGGCCGGGCGATCGGCGGGACCGAGCCGTTACCTGCGCGGAGATGTCTGTGAGAACGGGCTGCGGGCCCCGCCGGGCGCATTAGAATGTTCTAGTAAAGGGGGGGAAAAAACCGCCACGAACCGGCAGCTCCGGGCTCCACAAGGCGCGGCGCATATCGCCACCGCGCGACCAGTGCGGGGAACTGAAGGGCGCTGCTCCATCCTGCACCGAGCGGAGCACACACGGGGCGGGGGATAAAGCAGCGAATCGAATCCGGTCGGTTCCCGTTGAGTCCCGTGCCCGAGTGACACCGTGTCCATCGGGGAGCAACGGCAGCGGTAATGGGACTGAGGGCAGCACGGCAGCACGGAGCACAGTGCGGGCTCAGGGGCTGTGCAGTGCACCACAAGCACTGCTGGGAGCTTTGGGCTCACACAAACCAACCCTGTCCCCTCTTTTTGTGCCATTACAGCCAGGCCTCAAGGCCTCAGGCTCAGCCCAGAGATGGATCCATCAGCCCAGCGCTGCAAAGAGTTCTACAAGGCAAGGAGTCGGCCTGCATGTGTTTGCTGTCCACACAGCTCATGCTCTGCGGCTCAGAGCAGATATTCCTATTTCTTGCCAAGTTTCAGACATGCAGCAGGAGAGACCAACGACCTACATGTGTTTCTTGGCAGGTTAAAGGCCTCAGCCGTGAGCACACAGGCCCCTGTCCCTCCTGAGGGCATCTATATGTTAATTGTAGCATAATGTGACTCAAAACTTGGAAAATTTTGCCCTGAAAATCTGCTGAGCCCGCAGCATTTCTCACTGCACAACACGGAGCTGTGCTCACCACGCTGCATTGAGACGGGCCGGGCGCTATGCTGGGAGTGATGCCCCCATTTCTCAGTTACCCACTTTTGAATTAAGCAGCATCTTCCTCTGAACCCACAACAGTGCAGGAGGAGAGGAAGGGAGCAGCAGCACGGATCTCCCTGCAGCAGCAATGGAGGGAAGGATGCACACACTGTGAGGTCTGGGTGCTGCGTTACCTCCCTGCCCCCATCGGCTGCATTCAACACCGCAAACCCTCCCATATCCCACAGCCGAAAAACAACAGAAACAACAGCGAGCAAAGTTAAGTGATTTTAATCAACAGTCCAAAAGAAAACAATAGGATTCTGAAGAGGCATCGAACATGGACTCATCGTTTAATTCCCATTATACCTCACACGCAGCCCCTTTTATTTGCTAAGGCCGGATCCTGAAGCCATCACTCCGGAGCAGCACAAAGCCTCCACGTGGGACCTTCAGATCGGCACCGACGGCTCCTTTTGTTCCTTCGGACGGGATGGCGCAAACCTGCGATTAGAGCAGATACAGGAGTTAACACGAGAAGTATCCACCCCTTCCTTACCAGCTTCATCCCCCGCCCTCCGTTTTCAATCGAAAGACGAGCCGAGCTCGGAGCACTGTCCGCATCCCATCCAGGAGCAGCTCCACCCGGAGCCCCCCACTCTCGGCACACGGAGGCTGCCGACCCCCGGCTCTCCATGGCCAGAACGGCCCGTCGGGCCGGGGCTGCCCGGCAGCTCGCTGCTCTTCCAGCGGCATAACACCGCCCGCGCACTGCAGCGGGGGAGGCTGACTACCGCTGGGTGCTGCGGGACACAAGAACACACGGCCATAACACAGCCGGCATCCTCACCTCGTGCTGCCCCGCACCGAAGAGGCCGAGCCCCGCCGAGCAGCCCGGGTGGTTCCGCAGGCGCCGCCCCTCCAGGCGGGTCCGGGTCCGGGCCGCTCCCCCAGGCGGGGCAGCCGCTGTCGGGCTGTGATGTATCTGAGCATCAACTCGAGGTTTTGGGAGCCTCTTAACACCGCTACGGTGCTGGCTGTGATGCGCGGAGTTCAGGCTTTGTGTAGACTTTTGCTCTTGTGAAGGTTGGCGATGCTTCCGTTTGTGCCAGCTTCAATCTCTGATCTGCCTTGAAACAAAGCGTCTCGACTCGTCAATCCCTGACACCGCACTTGTGGGAGAGAAAGAGAATGTACTTAGCTTCCACCAGGCTGAGATGAACAACAGGCCCAGCGAGTGCTTCGGTATCAAAGAATAATGAGATGTTTGCTGACATCGGCTGTAGCTGAAATCCTGCCTTGGAGAGGAGGAAGGACAGCACAATTAAGCAGATGAAACCTCTGTGAAAGCTCTTGGCAGCCGATCAGCGCAGGCAGGCAGAGCTGTGCACAGAGCAGCTCAGGACCTGCTGCCCTGCCAGGCGCTGTTTGCACTCACTGCGGTTGTACTCGGCTCGGCATGCTGTGCTTGGCAGGGCTGCTGCGGCACAGCTTCCAAGGAAGGCAGTGCTGGGCTCAGGATGTCCCAGGATCATTCTCTCAGCAGCCAGAAGGGCTGTGGTAGGTGTAGGGGGCACGTCTGCCAGGAAGCTGTGACTTGATTGGATACCCAAGGCAGAGCTGACGTGCTTCACTTGGCACAACAGCTTTTATCCAAGTTCATAAGTGATGTGCGAGCGTGTGCTTGAGCCTGCCTCACTGCATGAGATGAAACAATGCTCTGTGCCCAATTACTAGATAGGAAAGCTGTGCAGGAGCGCAAGGAAAGCCTGTGTTGTGAAATTAGAGGGTGTTCCTGACACTGAGAGTCACTGACTTCTGGTATTTGGCATTTGGAAAGCTTTTGAAGCATCTCCTTGGTGCTGCTGGAAACATCTTAAGGTTATGAGTATTGTCCCCACTCTGCACTCATGAATTATATGGGTTGAAACTGGAACAGTTTTAAGCAGCCTGTGCAGGGCTTGGCAGGGCTCACTGTCCAGGCTGCAAGAAGAGATCACGAAGTGCCCTCTGTGTTTGCAATCACTTGTCCCTCCATCACTGTAGCTTTACATCAGCCCTGGTGATAACCCTGGATTTTCTACCCTGGAGCACAGCTGAGAACTGTTGTTCAGGCCCTTTCCAGTTTGACCATCCCATTTGGTTTGTGTGCAGCTGGGGCAGCACATGCTGGGAGGATCTCTCCCAAGTGCAATGGCAGTGGGCAATGAGTGATGAGAAAACCCCATGGAGGCACCTCAAAGACCAAGGGCTCCATCTCCACCATGGGCTGTGTCGGCCTGTGGTGCAGCTCTGTGGAGTTCTGGCACCGTGTCCTCTTGCTGAGATATTCAAGGGGTAGGATGGGGAAAGTTAATGAGTTGTGAGCATCAGTGCTAACTGAGAGCACCTAACGCTCCTCACCTTGAGCACCAGTGATCCTCCACCAGTGCTGAAGCATCTCAGCATTCAAGTTGGTGTGGATGCTTACAACAAAGCTGACCTCACTGAACTCTCTGGCTTCAATCAGGGAAGAAAAGTGCCTTTACTGCTTGAATGTGGCACTGTTTCCTTCCACACTGAAAGAGAAAATTAGTCCTCAGTACCTAAAGAGAGACCTAAATCAAATTCCTCAGCCTGGAAGAAATTGCTTTCTTAGCCAGAGAATTGAACTAGAAGGATAAATATTAATGAAATGAATCATTTTCACTCTCTCAAAGCAGGAGTAGGGACTTCTCTGTCAGAGATGGATTTCCTCTTAGCCCCAAACTTGTTGAACAGGGGTACTCCTGGGCTTTCCATCTGCCTGAACAAGAGCCACGTGCTTCATTAAGCTCCACAGAGGGGACCCTGCCGTCTCCACTATAATCACAAGGTGGCATTACAGACTTAAAAGCAGAGCTGGCTCTGCTGAGGGGCTGGAGATCTTTCCCAGACCCTGGGGTGTTCAACCCCAGAAGGCCTCTAAAGAAGCTGTGGACTTAACCCTGCCTGCTGAGCTTCCCATAGATCCGAGCCTCTGACACTTGCTTTTAATCATGTCACTTTAATGTCAAGACTGTAGTTTAATTGCGCAGCATGTGCAATGAATAGCTGCAGCGGTTGCTCCTGTAATCCATGAGCAATCTAATTGCACTGATTTAAGCGAGTTACAGTTTTGACAGTTAATGGCACACGCAGCATTTTCATCTTGACCTGCAACACCTCGGGCTCTTCGCTGCCTCCTCTGCCCTGGAGCAGACGCTGCTGATCAGACCAAATGCTGAAGCAGTTAAAGATGTGGCTAAAGGAAGGACAGGTGAACCGTAAGTAAAAGGCATCTTGATTGTTTTTGTTGGAAAGCACATTTAGCACTAGCTTTTGTCTGCCCGAGAATGATTTGGGAGAGCTGCAGTAAAGCTTTCAATAATTCACAGCTGGAAAATGAAAACAAAGAAAAATGCTCCTCCTGGATATGTAGGTCTTGTTAAAAGCCTAAGAGTGCTTCAGGTGCAGCACACAGAGCCCTGCTGTTTTATCCCTGTGTCCCTCAGCACCGGCCCTTGGCACCACAGTCTCATGTCTTCTTCCTGCCTGGACACGGTGGTGGGTCCTGTGTGCTGTGCACGGAGCTGCTGGTTGCTCTGTAAACAGTGCCTGGCTCTGCCCACTGCTCTCAGGCCTGGGGGACACAGCCCGCTGGTGAGGATGGTACTGCTGCAGGCTCATCTTTGCTCTGTCTCCCTTAGGGGGCAGCTGACACTTGATCTTATCTTGTTGCAAAAGCAAATACAAAAACTATCTCCATCAACTCTATGATACCATGGACCTTCTTGGGACCCATGGGAAGGGCTGTCCTGCTGTGATGTTCCCAGTCTGTAACAGGGCTGGGTTAATGTAAGCCTCAGTTTTCTTGCAGGCAAGTGTGCACTCCAGGCTTCATTCACCAGTGCTTCCCCATGAGAACAGTGCTGTGAGATGCTGCAGAGGTCTCACTGCACCTCCATCCCTGGCTAAGGGTCCCACAATCTCCCAGAGGCCCTTGGGATTCACTTTTCTGGAAGCCAGATCTGAGACTGTAGCTGGATAAGACCCTCTGCATGTCCCCCATTCAGGCCTGCCTGTGTCTCTTCTCGCTGCCAGTGCCTGGCTCTTTTACTGTTCAAAGCGCACTCAGGCGATTCAGGCATCTGTGCAGTTTTCCCTTGGTTCTCATTTAACTACAGAGCAATTTCTTTTTTCCCTTTGGTCTCTGGCAGAGCTCTGCAGATGCTCTGCTCCCCTTCCCTCCCTTCCATTCCCTTCTCTGAGCTCCCCTCTGGCTGAGTGCTCCCCCCCTGCTGTCCCCCTTCTTTTCCCAATGCCATTTAACCCTATTTTTCTCTTCTCTCTTTCCCTCCTGGGTGTTTCTCAGTTCTGTGATAAGCAGCTGGAATGACCGCACTGCGCAGCCCTCTCAGCTCTGGGACTTCCAAGCCAGCCCCAGCCCTGGAAGCTGCAGCCCTGCAACATTTTAGCCTCATCTCGTCACTGAAAAAGGCTTTTTTTTCTTTCTTTTTCTTCCACTCTTCCTCCTCTGAGAATTAGTTTTTACCAGTGCAGCATGTCTAACACAGTCAGGGAACTTCACAGTGAGTTGAAATCACATTGATTTCCTGAGGAAGATGCTGCATACTAATTCCTCCTGTCTTCTTCCCGTGAGCAAAGCGGGTTAACAGCTTCAGGAAAGCACCCTGCTTTGTAGATGCTGTGATCCCCACCGCAGTCAGGATGGTCTGAGGTCTGTGTGACCGTCATGGGGAGGAAGGGAGCCTTGACTGGTCTGACTGGCTCCTGGGACTGAAGCTGGCATTGATGGTAAAGTGAAGCAGGTCACTTGAAGAACATCAAAGCAATAAAACAACATTTCCACTGTGTTAATTCAACTGTCCTGAGGACTTACAGGGGTCTCCCCTCTTGCTGTTATGTTAATGCTGAGATCTAGTGGTAGGAGGCAGAAGACTAAAAAGACCCTTCATTTACTGAGAGGGCTCCATTGCCCAGCAGAAAGGCACTGCAGGGAGCCTCAGTGGCTCCTGGGGGCTGACTGAAGCTTCTTACAGTTGGAGCCTCGGCAAAAGCCCTCTCAAAGGGAGCAGAGCCCGAGCATTGAGCCTGTCTAGAGCTCGTGGCTGTGCTCATCCCCACTCTGCTGTTGTGCTGCTTTTGATTCCCATTGGTGCTGTGTGAAATGAAACGATGGAAGAATGAAGACTCCAGATCCAGTCTGCAGCAAAGGCATCCCAAAAGTGCTCAGGACCATTTCCCCTCAGTGAAGTCAGTGATGCTTCTCTCTGTGTCTGGGATAGTTTTTGCATCCTGAAACCTTCTGAGGGCTAAGGAAGGAACAGCATGAATGTGAAGGAGGAAAGGCATAGTGGTGGAATGGAAGAGGGAACATTTGAGACTGCTCCTGAAACTCCCATAAGCTGTTTCAGATGCCTAAGTGGATTTGCCCAGCTTCAGCAGCTCCATGTGCTTGGCTCAGTGCTGGTAAGGGCTGATCTCCTCTCCTTGGAGACAAACCCACGCCTTCAGCCTGTCCCATCTCACTCCTCCTCCTCCCCCTCAAAACAGTCATTACTATCTTGATGATCTTTAGGCGGTATTAAACGAGAGGGAGGTTTCCATACAGAAGTCTCACTGTGATTAATGGATTAAGAGATTTCGTGAAAATTAAAGCCTTTCTTCACACTTCACATTTTTTGCTCTTCAGCTGCTGCTTTCACCCTTCTACCACAGCACCAAAATCCTTGTGCAGGGCAGGGAACAAGGAGGCACTGGGGGATGCAGGGGAGCAGCCTGCCTTGCTCCATCCCTTTTGCTGATATTTTTCTCTATGTCAGCATCCTCCAGCAGAGCCAGAGTGATGCTGGATGTTTTTTTTGCACCACTTTCCTCAAAGCTTCACCCTGCGAAGCCCCAGGCAGAGCTCACTGCTCACAGCATTTGCAGAGACAAGAAGTCTACGAGCAGGGCAAATTTATATACAAAACAACCCAGGAGAGGGGGTGTAAATACCTCTGTATTCACATATTTAACACCGGGATTCAGGATGCATGATGAGGAATCGGAACACTCAATGGAAAGTTGAGGCAAAACAGAGAGGAAATGAAAAAGTATCTGCAAGTGGCAGCTCAGACGAGAGACTGGCAGCCTTGAGGGTTTCCAGCAGCAAAAAGGCTTTCAATTACTGCTGTGCACTGCTGCTCGATAACATCTTCATTTCCCCTGCCACGCTGCTGGCAGGCTGCAGACAGGACGAATTGGGAAAACAAGTCCTCGCTTCACTGTCGCCTTCTCTCCACTGTGGGCATGCCCGGCTGTTTTCCTAAAGCCTTGTTGGTAGGGGGAGATGGAGCTGAGGCCCTAAAAATCCACAGTTCATCTTGTTGCTGATTTATGGGGCTGTTTGCTTCCCAGGTGCCAGTAGATACCATCCTTCCCTGAAACTCAAGTACAAGCAAAAGACGCCCTGATGGTGGGGTCCCCCCTGCATCACCAAGCCCAGAGGGAGCCCAACTTCTGAAATCCTAAACCAAGATGCTGAGCAGCTGTATCACCTTAACTCAGCCCTCGTGGGCTCTCAGGGGCTGCACTGATTTTTTACATATACTTGGCACCATGTGGGCTCCCAGGACCTGTCTGGCACCACTGATGTGCTTCCCCGGTGCTCTTCTGTTAGGCAGTGTTACTGAAGCTGTGTGGGGTCTGGTAACCATTTGTAACTAACATTTGACACCACAAAAACCTGCCCATTGGGCAGCAGCAGAATGCAGGTGCTGACACCAAGTAAATACCCCCAGGTGACAAGCAGCAGGGTCCCTGTGTGCAGCATGGTGGAAAGGAGTTGCAAACGCTCTGCTGGATCACTTCAGAGCATCCAGTGCTGGGTGTTGGTGAGAAGTGATAATTTAAGTCCATTTTTGCAAGGAATAACTTCTCCTAGCAGTTTTCTCTCCCTTAAGCATGCAGCGCTGCCAAAGTTCACAGTCTCCTTGTTTCCACCTAATGGGAAGTGTTTCATTAATTCTTTTAGTGGTTACTCCCTAAACAGTGTGTGCCATGGCCCAGAGATGCCCCAGCAGTGGGGATGAGGAGGTAGCAGCACTGGATATGGCCATGGGGACACTGATGCAGTCAAGCTGCAGCCAGCAGCCCCAGACATTGAATGAATGAAGTTGTCACAACTTGTGGTGGGATGCTGGGGTCATCTAGAGCTGTGGGGCTCTAGAAATAACCTGTGCCCTGCTGCAGCCTCAGCTGCAGGGCTGAGCCGTCCCATGGATGCACCCGAGTGGGAGAAGTGGTGTTGCAGGCTGACACTTGCTGGGTTCACTGCCCTGGGCTCTGCATCAGCTTGCCCGCAAGCCTTCATGCTTCATCTCCAGTGCTGGCCCTGCTGGCACAGCTTCCCCAAGAGCAGGGATGGTCTCTCAGCTCATCATATTCCATTTACCACTCCAGAGCCTCCAAGCGACTGACAGCAAAGCCCCTTTCACCCACCAGCTGCAGGCAAGATGGATTTTTTTTTATGGCAAGCAGAACAGCATTTGGGCTGGTGGGGATTGGGGACTGCAGGCAGGGCATGGCTGATTATCACAGCGATTTGGAGAGGATGATGCTGAAATGGCAGAACTAGTCCTGCAGAAGCTGCTGGGTCCCAGCAGTGAGAGCAGAGATACAGCCTCCAAAATCTCTAATTGGCAGCTCTGGGAGGCAACGTTGGCCTCAGCTCCAGAACAGGACAGGAAGGAGACTCAGGGATGTGGGAACATTGTGCCCAAGGAGGGGAAAAAGAAGAATAAATCATGTGCTGTGGGTGAGAAAGAGCATTTCCAAAGGATGCAGGGCAGCCCTGCAGCTGTGATGCCATCCACTCAAGTCTGTCCTTCCCACAATGAAACTGCTTGCAGAAATCAAGACATTGTGGTCAGTGGCAAAGGCAAGGAAAAGTTTTACGGGTTCAGCTTCTATTCCATTCCCTGGAGCAAAATCCTGAGCATGCGCTTGAAGCCCAGCAGCAGAAAACAAAGCCTGCCTTTAGCAGGAGGTGTTTAAACACAAGGAATCAATTGCATTAAGTGCAAATTCATCGGCTGACACCAGCACCTGGGGGCAGAGCGGCTGCTCAGAGCAGTGTGCGATGCTTCGGGCCGTGGGGAGCAGCAGCTCTGCATTCGTTAACACTATGGGCCAGTAACAGTGTCCAGCAGTGGCTGTGAACAGATACAGCTGAAGTCTGATGGATTAATGCTGCCTCCCACCAATACAGCCCGTGATCCATCAACTACCTACCTGCTTAGTCCTTTTCTCCATCCTTTTACAATCTAGATAGTGCATTTTATAGTCACTGCTAAGTGATGTGATCAACATCAATTACCTACTGAAAGAGAATCGAGTCCCGATTTAAAATTAAGTGCCGCGTTTTGCCATGTTCTTTCTATGTAGCCAACAGAATAATTGCAGCGACATAAAAACTAATTACACAGCTCCACAATTAGGGCTCCCTCCTAGCGCTGTGATTGCCTTTAACTACACTGATAAAAAACTATTCTCAGCCCCAAATTATTCTCTCACACCCATCTTTTGGAACAACCCTCTGTCCCATCAGATCAAACAGGCATTGTTGAAGAACTCAGCTCTTGAAATGCAGAAGATCCTGCATGCAGAGCGTGTTTTTTTTACATCTCTGATGTGTGAGCGATTACAGAGGAGGGGATTAGGCCGGCATTGCAGCACGCTTCTCTCTGGACCAAGCATGAGTGAGACTTTGCAGGCTGCCACCCAATGCTGCTCCCATTGGGATCAATGGCACAGAGTCCCACACCCAGACAAGGCTGTGGGTCTGCAGCAGCCATGGGCTTGTCCTGTATGAATCCTAACCCCAATCTTTTATCTACTATCTGCAACAGATCAGTTCTATCCTGCAGCCAAGGCTCTTTGCTGCCCAAGGATGGAGTGCAGCCTTCCCCTGTGCTGTGCTGCAGGGCAGGACGAGTCCTGTGTCACCCTTCCCTATCAAGGGCAGCACCCAAAGCACTTTGCAGCCCACCATCCCGCTGCCGGTTGGGCTGGATGATGGTGCAGGTCCTTTCTAACCCTGTGGTTTACGATTCAAACCTGGTTCTCACCCGCTATTTGTGTGACTTTAACTCATCTCATGTCCCCCTCCATCACACCGCCCCCCCCCGGCCATGCTGGCAGGCAGCGGGCGGAGCCTCCATTGCGCAGCCGCGTATCAGCCGGCGGAGCGTGCGCAGTGCGGAGCGGTGAGTGGGGGGGTCCGTGGGGTCCGGCCGTACCGGGGCGGCCCGTTCTGTTCCATGGTGGATAAAGGAGGGATCCAGGCCTGTCGTGGTGTAGAAGCAGCCAACAAAAGGCCAGGCAGAGCGCTCCGCTCCTGCTGGAGGCAGCGTGTGACCAGCAGCTGGGCCTGCACCGAGTCACAGCCGGCCTGGTACCTGGGAGCAGACATTGAGTTAATCAATGTAATCACCCAGTTGTGATGAACTGAGCGTGAGGTTGAGCTCTGTCATCTGCCCCAGCACTAACGCAGCCCTCCTGCTTGCTGTGAGCCCATCTCTGTGCTGGGGGTATTGCTAACAAGGGATGGGCTCCATGCTTTCTCCAACCTTACCGTGGCCAGACTGGCTTACACGTGTATTTGTGAGCCACCTGTAGGGTGCTGCTGTGCTGGAAGCAGCCCAAATATTGTCCCAGAGTCTCGTCCCAAGCACTGCAGGAGTGCACCAGGTTCCTTCTGCACAACTGCTTGTTTGCAGACTTGAATGGACACAGATATTTTTCTATTACATATTATTTCTATCATCTGGAAACAGGTGATCCCTGCTGTGTCTTCCCTGCCCTTTGGCCTGCACAGTGCTCCCTATGCCCTGGATGAAGCTGGTTTGTTCTGCCACTCCCACGTCCTCTCTCACTGTTGAGAATTTCCTTAGCATGAACAGCAGAAAGCTTCCCAACCTTCCTGCAGCCCCTGAGCCCTCCCTCTCCCTGTTCTTACCTTGAAGGACTGGTAAAACACTGATGTGGTCAAGCTCTGCTGATGTGATTGAAACTTGCCAGCTTTACACTGAGAGTTTGCAAGGCAGTGGGTTATTGCAATAAATACATATAGCAGCCAGCCCTTCTGTGTGCTGATCCTCCCTGCTATGACTGTGGCTCTATTACCGCTCAGGTTTCCCCTGTGAAAAATAATATTTAACTTTCACTCCTGGAGCAGGTGAATCAGCTTTAATTAAGATTTGTCGAGCGCTTTGTTGATAAGCTCCCTATAAAGCTGGTTATTATTTATTATTAACATGCAGATATTCTTGGCACCTCAGATGTGTAATGCCACAACATGGGATCCTCTGGGAAACAGCCACGTGGAAAGAGAGAGCGTGGGTTAAAGGCTTTGTCAAATCTCTTCTGGCTGTGGTTTGGGAGGCGTTGTGCTCCCAAAGCTCTGATCCAAGAAAAAAGAAGCGCTCTGGGTTACTGTGGAATCTTAAATGTTCCTCAAAGTCACATTCTCGTTCTGCAAAGGACTTGCAGATCTTGCCCATGTGCTGGCAGAGCTCTGGGTCAGGGCCCTGCTGAGTTTGGTGCAGCTGTGTGTGTGTATGTCAGCTGTAGGGGCACAGCTGCTCTGTGCAGTACCCTGATACAGTGAGCCCTTAGATCCTTGCATTGCTTTTGGTAATGATTGCTGCTGATTCCTTTGGTCCTCAACTAGCTCAGCTAGAGGCCCCAGCCTGCGGTACAGGTTGGCTCGGTGGCAAGTTGAGCTGGGAGCTCTGTTTATGAGATCATAGGTGACAAAGGTGTGAATTGGAATGGGCACGGCTGTGCTCGTGCTGTGTGTTGCTGTGTGGGTGCCCCTCCAGCAGTGTGAGCAGCTCTATTGTATTTTCGGGAAGGCTGTTAATTTAGCTCTTGAATGTCATTGCTGTAGTGGTGTAGGAGTGTCCAGATGGAGGGTACTAAAATAAAACATGAGGCTGGAAAAGCCACCTTGTTTGTACCCCCATCTTGAGGCCAGCAAGGGATGCTCGGAGCAATTTCCAAACTGGGTCTCTCAGGGCACTGCTTGGCCCATAGGGGCACTGCATTTTCTTTAGCGTTACCTCTATCTAGAGTTTCCCCTCATGCTGTATTTGTGCATCTGATCTCTGTTTTTGCTGTTTTCGAGGGTAGTTCTTCGCTTTGTTTTTCCTGCTTTTCTTTTTATTGATCTGTGGGTATTTTTGGAACTTTCCTTTAAGTTTATCAATTCCGATCATGACCTCTAGAGTGCTTCAAGCTCTTAACTGCTGGGCACCCTTTCAGCTTTTATAAAAGTACTTTCTCTTTCATTGTACAGGCCATGAATGAAAAGGATGAATAGAATCAAACCTGGTCAGAGCTCTGAGGATCACTCCGTGACATTTTCTCCCCTTGCAACAAGGAGTCATTGACAGCTACCCCTGGAGTGGATGCGTGGGTGAGTCACTTTGTTGTCCTTCTCTAGACATTGCTCTGCCTTATTGAGGTGGGCTCACCTCATCTGAATTCTTCCGAGTTGCCTAAGAGTGATGGATGTGGGAAAAGACTGCTTTAATTCCTGTGTGCTGGCTGGAGATGTGATGGGCTGTTCTCTGTGGTAATTGTGCCCTGCACCTCCTGGATGGCAGGTCTTACTGTGAGCTGCTCAGTGTGGGGATGGGAAGAAATGGCAGCTCCTGGGATGAGCTTCCTTGGAGCAGCAGCACATAAAGTGTAGGAATCTCTCTGCTTTGGTTGCAGAGGGATGTGTGCTGGGGAATTTGTGTCTGAAGTGCATTGCTGTATTTTCATTGTAAATCTGTCCATAGTGAAGGTTAGGTTTGTCTGTGTGTGAAATACATTTTTCTTCTCATGCAGTTCTAAGAAAGTTCCCTGTGCGTTTTCTCAACCCTGGAATAAAACTGGCTTGCTGTGGGTTAATTAATTACGGTGGTTTTCTTATTCCTGAATAGAGTCTTCATGTGGGAGCAGTTGCAGGATACCTCATTCCAGCAGAGCTCTGCTTGTTATCTTCTCAGTATGAACTGTGTTTAAGGAAGAAGGGTTGCTTTAACCAATGAAATCCATTTAACTAGGGAGAATGTCACTGTCCAAACAGGGCTGGCTCCAGCTGCCTGAGTTTGGTCAGTACTGAGCTTCTGTCTTCAGCTTTTTGAAGGTTAAGAGGCTGATCCTGTTCAGAAGTGCACTTCCATCCACTTACCATCTTTCTCTGCATGTCTGTGTAGCTGGAGGTGAAACTTGGCCCCACCAAATTAAAGGCCAGCTCAGGGTTCCTCTGTGTTTCACCTCCTCTGCCTCTCAAGGCTTGTAGCTGGAGGTACTAGGCCACTGTTGTTATCTCTGCGCTCCGAGGATGTCATCGACGTAACAGAGGAGCTGTGCCCTGTTCTCCTTTTTGCCCCACAGGTGATGTCAGTGCTCTGACCAAATTACAGTCCCAGCGAAGAAAATTCAGCTTCCCTCCAGCATTCCTGCAATTTCAGCCAGAGTTTGCTTCACTTCTCTCAAGGAAGCTGTGTGCTGCAGCTGTGAGAAGGTGGTGTTCCACACTGGGTACAGCAGAATTTCAGTGGTTGATAAATGGTAACCTGAGTCCATGTTGTAGAGCCCCCTGGGCTTCCCGTGGTGCAAGAAGCTGTTTTATCCTGAATGTGGGTTCACTGATAATTCTGTAGGATTTTCAGTGGATAAGAGTCCTGCTTGTAGCAGTTCTCTGCACAATCAGAATCTCTGCCAAATAATTCCAGGGTCTGCTGCAGGGAGGGGAAGATGGATGGATGTTAGAGAAACCTGTGGGTCACTGGAATAGGTGGGGAGAAGGTGCATACATATGTTGATCTGAAAGAAATACCAAGCCAGGTATATATCTTTAAGTCCCTAATGAAAAGCCTAAGCAGTTGCCTATTTTAAACCAAAACAGTTACTTTAATGAGAGTTTTTAAGGGTTTAAGTGTTAATTTTAGGACTTTTTATTTCAAGCATGCTTTCACAAAATTAACTTTTTCAACATAGAACGTTTTAATGTCTTCTGTGTTGGTGCTCATTTGCAAGATATCTGTGCACAATTATTTCTTATGTACCAGTTAAATCTATCAGCCAACAGATGTCAAGAGTAGCAAAAATGCTATAATAATATTATGGTCTAATAATAGTTATAATGATTCTAATTACCTGGCACAGCTTTTGAGAGAGGCAGACTTGGAAATTAGTACAAATGAAATGTTTAACCTTGAACTATAGAAGGAGGAAATGGGCACTTGTGCAGATGTTTGAGCTGTGCCCCCTCCTCCCTGTCAGACACCCCATGCCTTCCCTTTCCTCAATCAAATAAGAATGGCAATACAGTTTGCTTTAAGTATTAAAACTTCATTGTCATTACAGCAGAGATAGAGAACAGGGCTGGTGAGCTGTAGATGAGCAGGTTTCTTGAAATAACTGGATGGGAAGCCCGGTCATTTTTAACCTTGTGCTGCAGTCTAGCCTTGCTTTCCTGCTGCCTGATGATTGCAGTGCACGCAGATTGATCTCGCCCTGGGAAGGCTGGGGGAGGCTCAGCAGTCTTCATCTTTTATGCAAGCTGGTTGTGCTGCTTTTAAGTATCAGGGAGGCTTTGACTCAGCCTGGGAAGCACAAAGCCAGATCCAGCTTGTCTTGGTGCTGCCATGCAGCTTTTGTGCTGACTGCTGTTAGGAAAGGGGGGCTGGGGGGAGTGCAGGTGATTGGGAGTGATGATGTGGGAAGGGAGAGGGCAGGGCTGCAGGTAGGGGACAGCCATGTTGTTGGCAGGTTTGGTGCTGCTTTGCCTCTGGCACCTTGGGCCATAGTGGAGACTGTCCCTCATGCAGGAGGGATGCTCTGTGTGCCAAGTCTATGCAACTCCTGATTCATCTCCCCCCACTGTATGTTTCTGTTAGGAAGGATCCTGGGCTGTTTATTCATACACTTAGGTGGTTTTTGCCCAACCTTGCTTTGTGCTGTGAGTCTCAGGAGCTCAATGCATAATGAATTGCTTCTTGCCACAGCTGCTCATTTTAATTTTGCAGAGTGATGTTGGAGAGGAGTCCATGATTCATGGGGAAGGATCCCACAGAGGAAGCGCAGGGTAGGCTGGAAGTTGACAGCTTCCAATGGTTATATGGCAGGCTGAACTTTCTGCCTCTAAGTAAGATATTCAGCGTGCTGATAACTCAGCGGGACCACTGGGAATTCAACTGTTGGTTCTTGATCCCCAGCATGAGCAGCAGCTGTGAATCTTTCGTCATCTTCCTGTAAGAAGAAGGATCCAGATGTGCCCTCACGAGGTTTTCTTTTCTCTTTCTTACAGGCCGGCATGTTTTGCTTCTCACAGTAGTGAGCATCTCACACACTTGGCTCCTCCAGCCCACCTTCCTCATGGGCTGGCACTGCAGAGGGCTCTGCCACCCCCAGTCTTTTCTTGGGGAAGGTTTGCCTTTGTGCTGAGATTTGCACTGCCATCGGCTCCTTCTGTGTGTGAGCTGGTGTATTGCCATGGAGATGGGAGCTGCAGGGTGCAGCCTTTCCCAGACGTGTGTGAGAGAGGATGCAGTCTTGGGCTACCCTTGTTTAAAGAAAATTATTTCTCGGAGTAAATAGTTTGTCAAAGAACAGTTGGCGTTGCCCCAGATGCTATTAAAGAAAAGACAAATCTTGGATCTCCTCAAGCCTGAGCTGTAAAGCTCATGCAATATTCACTTGCTTTGCTCTTCTCAATATCAGACATTGCTCCTCTGACTGACGCTGACTCATTAACCTGTCTGTGCTTTCACCCTAAGAAACCAAAGTTCCCTTTGTTTTTTTTTGCTCCATGTAAATGTTAGCGCAGTATATCTTGTGCTGTCTGCCACAAGAGTGCTTTTCTACATCCCTTCCCTCAGTCTTTTGAGCGTTCTCTTCACTGGTCTGAATCCTCTGGCCTGGTTTCCAAAGGACACGTGGGGGCACTGACCTTCTCTCTGTCATTCCTCCCACTCCCTCTCGGTGTGTTTCTCAGCACTGACCAGTTTCAGGCCACCAAGGAGTGCTCAGAGATGCAGAGTTTGCCCATGTTTGATGTCCTTATCAGGACAGAAGCTGTGTGTGGATCTGCCTCCTGTGGGCGCCAGAAACCTGGAAGGGAGAGTAAGCAGGGCCCACGTGTCCTCTGGAGATGGGGAAGCACCAGCACTGCTAAGAAACAACATTTGGCTGCTTGTGCCAGAGATGTGAGGGACCCTTTGTTAAGCCTTTGTGCATGGTTTGATCTTTGCCGTTGAGTTAAACGTTCTCAAGTTGAGCTTCTATTGCTTTACTACTGTTGTCGTGCATATATGGTACCCTGACTTCATGCTTATCAACCTGTGTGGGCAATGTGTGCCAAGAGCTCATGGAAAACACCCTTCTTCCCTTTCCACTGCTGTTGCTGTTGCCCTTTTCCCTCCTGAGCTTGGATGCTCCTTGCAGTACTGGTGCTGAATCTCTCCTGAATGCAAAATAGCACCTCCGGGCTTGTCCAGCTGTGCCAGCACACGCCAAGTGCTGGATGAGCGTCTGCTGGCCTCCTGGGGACTTGGGGATGCTGCCCTTTCTGTTTGCCTGGTGCTGGCATATGCTTCCTTTGCTGGTATGTGGAGAACCTTCCTAGCGAGGTCTGGAGGAGCCCTCTGGCACCTCTCTGCCTCATTGCCTCCACATCTCATTTCGGTTTTCATCTGTAAACATCTCTTTGCCCTTGCTAAACACTGTGTCTCAATTTCTCTCTGCAGGAGTATTATTTAATTTGTAAATGTTTTAGGACGCTACTTGAAAGATATGATATGAAGCTGTATTTCATTTAGTGTAATGATCCACTAATGCAGGCATATTTCAAAGGCAGGCTAAGCTGTACTGTGGGCTTTAATTAAATTTTATTTTTCAAGTAAGCATCAATAGCCAGACAATAACAAATGGTGGACGATATGCATGCAAAATGAATTCACTCCGTTTTCATTCCCAAGGCCACAGGAGTGGGAATGTGTAGCCCTTATAGCGCACTTGCCCAGCTCACCATTTCTACTGTAGTGTGGTTACTTTAGGGACCTTTTTCAGTGTAGTTTGTCTTATGTTTCTTGGTCTCTTCCTGCCCCTAAAATCAACTCTGTTACACTGTGTTCAGTTAACAGCAGCAGCTTTGAGTCAGGTAGGTTCTTCTGGAAGCTCTGAGCTTAAGGAGTTTTGAATATGCTGGTGTTGCTTTAATGCACGAGGGCTTGTAGCAGTGTGTCCTTGTCAGGGTTACGGGCTGAAGAGTGAGGAGCAGGGCTCGTGTTCCCTCAGAGGAAGCACTTGTCTGCTGTGGCAGTGAGGTTGTTGCATGTGCATTGCTGCATCCACATCAGGAATAAGCAAGTGGCTTTGCTTTAGTGCGCTGTTTTCCTTTCTTCCGATGAGCACGGAGTAATCAAGTGCAAAATGTGTGCAGAGAAGCTTGCAAAGTCTGTTCAAAGTCAGCAGGAGGCTGCTGGAAATCGTAATGGCACTCACAAGTGTGGCACTTTTACAAGTTTTCTAGGGTTAAAGCAATTGGCTGGTGATGTTGTAAATGAGTTCTTTTGTTTGGGTTTTTGCAGAGCATCGCTTTGGGAGGGAGCGAGATTGCTGTCTGAAGCAGCTTTGAGTCCTCGCTGCTTTTCTGGTGGCTTGCGTGGTTTTTGTTCTCTTTATTGTTCAGAAAATTTCCCATTGTTTAAAAACATAATCAGAACTTGCTGAGAAAATCAGTGCGGGTGCCCTGGAGCTCCTCAGCACCTCGTCCGTTTGATTTCTCTTTGAAATCTGCTCGAGTCAGGATGCTGAAGATAAGTGAACTTCTCAGAGGAGGACCTGCTGTCCTCTGCTCAGAGCTGGGAGTTGAAGCCGTGCTATGGGTTTCCACCTGAAGCTCTGCCTGCTGCTCAAGCATCTCCTGTGCTTGGGTGGGTGCACACTGAGAGGGGTCCGTGTCCTGTGCTTGTGGGAAAGCAAAATGTGTAAGGTCTGAGGGAGGCGGCAGGAGCCCGGCTGCAGAGCATCACTGGAAGTGACGTCCTTGTGTCTGCTAACCACCTCCTCCAGGATATTTCGGTGTCACACTTGCAGTGTTATGGCGGCAGTCTGCGTGTTCTGCTTGCTGGAAGTGAGTGCTTCGCAGTTCTTCTCTGCACGTGCCAGCTGACTGTGCTTGTGCTGCACGAGGTGCTGGCAGGAAGCAGCAAGGCCGGCAAGTCCATGTCCTGCACCTGGTGCCATTCCTTGAGGCAGGAGAGAAATCCCAGTACACATCAAACAGCGTCTGGATATGACTTGTCATGGAACATCAGATGCCCTTTAAGTAAATTCTGGAGAAAAACAGCTGCTGAGGTTTGTGCTCCCGATACCGAGGGGAGCTCCCCATGCCTGCCTTCTGTTTCCCATGTTCTTTGCTCCAGGCCAGTTTGTTCTTTTCTTTTTGTTTGTTGTTTATGTGTCGTGTCAGTCAGGCTCTGTTGTAAGATTTTGGGACAGACGTTGCTTTCTGGTGACTGGAGGCAGCGTCTCCTTCTCTCATCTTTCCTTTAGATCTCTTACCTTGCTCCCATTCGCTCTCTCTTTGAAGTAAACCACCCTCCTTTGTGAGTTATAAAGCTTTCCATCCACCTCAGGCCTCCTCGTGCAAGCAGTCTGTCCTGTGTTCATCTCCTGTAGCAGGGGAGATTTGTGTGGTTGGTCTCAGATGGGTGATGCTGACCGTCAGGTGGGTGCAGTAGTGCTTCTCACATTAAGGTTTGACCAAGGAAGGAGAACTGAAATCCCTGCTCATGCTTAGAAGGTGTCCAAGTGTGTTTTGGCTTTGTCATCACAGTGTCACCCTCTCTAAAAGGCGCTGGGACCTGTGTTGTGGTTGCAGGGAGAGCAGGAGAAGGGTAGGAGAGAAGAAAATGTGCCGTGGATGGGAAGGAGCTGAGGAGGAGTGAGGGATGGAGGAAAGAAGCTGAAGTGAAGGAGGGGGAAGAGTGTGAGGCTGGCTGGGAAGGAGCAGCACTTGCTCAGATGGATGAGAACCCACTGCAGGTTGGCAGCACTTCACGTTACTGAAGGTTGTCTACCAGCATTAGCCTTCATAATGGTTCCCTGGGCTGAGTGGGATGCTGTGCTGCTGGATGAGGAGCGTGAAGTCTGTGTTACAAGGGGCTTCAGCCCAGAGTGATAATTTAAAACCCAAGTTCTTTTTAGTAATGGATCCTACCGACGTCTGCCTCACAGAGGAGGTGCTGCACAGGAACAGATTGCCTTGGATTGCCTTGTGCTGATGTGTTTTATAAATGGAAAGTGTTCTGGTCTTTGTGAGCACTTGGGTCTAGCTCTGGCCAGCTCAGGTTTCTTGAATTTTTCTTTTGGAGTTTGGCAGCCGTCTGCTTCAGGGAGTGCAGCGGTCTCATAAGAGTTGATTTGATCTGACACATGACAAATTGTTTCTGCTGGTGGGTACTTGAGGCGCAGTTTGTTAGCTGGCAGCCTTGGCTTTGTGGGCACTGGGGAAGTGGGGCAAGGCACGTCTGCCCTCCTCCCACACAGCATCATTGCAGCAGTGCTCTTGTAGCTCGCTTCCCATCCCAGCCTTCCTTTTCCTTGTTGTTAAATTGTGCTATTTGCATAGATTATTAATGTTGCTTATGGGCTGAGTGTTCCTGCAGATGCTCTTTGTGTTTCTCGTTGCACTTTGGGCAAAGCCTGCCTTTCTGGAACTGGACCCAGTGGCCATTAAGGATGCTTTGTTAAGTTACCTTTCTTTTGGGCACCCTTTTAACTCTGTAATGAGGAGTGGAATATTACTCTCCTCAGCAGAATTACTATCTAGTAATGTTACCTAAAAAGTACACGTCCCTTGTGAGATACTGTAAATACATTTTATCTCTTCTATTACCTGCTGTTTCAAGAATATGTCCCCTAAGCATTTTAATCTTGTTTTCCAGACTTGTCTCAGGGTGAGGAATCACTCTTATTTGCAACCTGGGGCATAATTACTCTGTGCATTAATTTTGTCTCTTTCTTGTTGTCCATCTATTACTGCTTCCAAGAGAAAAAAACCCCTCTGTAAATCTCCACTGAGACAGGACTGACTGCTTGATTACCAGGAGAGTTATCCTTGCTAGAAATGCTTGTGGGACAGCATCCCCTCGGTGTGTGTGTGTGTATCAGGGCTGGCTCAGTGCTTCCAAGAGCAGGTGGGTCCCTGGGCAGTTGTGACACCCCTGCAGTGCTGGGTTGAGGTCGGGCTGCTCAGCCCCCAGGCTTTGTTTTGTCTCCTGTAGCTCTTTTCTCAGCAGTGCCCGGCTGCTGTTATGAAATAGAAATTGGAGAGGACAATGAGGGAAGCGGTTCCTCGGATGACCCTCTTTTGTCTGGGCACTAAAAGCCAATTCGGAGATTTTTGTAGAAATGCTGTTTGCTTTGGTTGTTTTTGCTCTTTAAGTACAGACTCTCAGAGCTGGAGACTGGAGGCCACTGTAATTATTTCTTCCCGTAAAGTAGAATAAATGCTGGAACTGCTTAATGCACAAATGGCAGGGTCCTTGCCCTAGGAAAAGCAAGCTGTGTGACCCTGATGCTGCAGACCCTTCCTTGTGAACAGCCATCCCTGCCATGGTGCACTGATATCACTCTGCCAAAGCTCAGCATGTGCCATCAGTGGTCACTGGGAGCACTGTGGATGTTGGAGCCGTCCCATGGAGAGGATCCACATGGAGCCAGTGGTGCCTGGCGGCCCTGATAGCACACACTGAGCTCATGGTGGCCAAGGTGTTCACTGTGGTGCTGTCTTACAACACCTGCTGGGATCTGTGAGCCATACAGAGGCAGGTTCCCTGGTATGTCACCGTGTCATAAGGATTTGAGATGGAGAAGCTCTTTGAAGCATCAATACAACGTGTTCTGCAGTGACAAGATGGAGACTTGCGTGGTTTTCCTTCCCCTTCCTCAGGGAAGATACTTTCACACAGATCACAAGCCATGGCCCTGCTGGTGTTTGAAAAGACCAGAGGAATTGCAGAGACCAGCTCTTGGTACAGCATCAAAGCCTGCCTGTCTGAAGCACAGGTGCTCAGGAACTCAAACTCGCTGTCCTTCATGTCTGGGCAGCAAAAAGAAAGAAGGTCTCTGAGCCTGGAGTCACTTGGATCAAAGCTCTGCGTAGCGGAGACTGATAAGGTGAAAAGCAAGATTGCATGGGAAGGTCAGAGCGTGTGTGGATGGTGAAGGCTGGCTGGTAACACAGTGGGTCCCCCGGGGGGATCTGTAGAACTGATCATGGAGCTCTCAGTCTGCACTGCCCTGTGGGGTGCTGTGGCTGTGCCAGGTCGGGGCCATTCTGCGGCACCCGAGTGATTGTTCCAAGTGTTCCCTGTAAGAAGAGCTGGAGGGGCTGTGACAGCTGTGAGGCAGCGATAGCTATAATTAAAAGGATGCTGCACTGTCGTATTTCGATCTGTTTTTTTCCGTGCATCACACCTAAAATAGCTCCATCTGACAAGAGATCAGAGAAGGGAAGTATTTTTAAGTTGTGGACTTTCTGCAGTTGACGGTGCATTGTGTGCGGGCAGTTTCTCTTTTAACCCAGTCTCCTTATTGAGAAGCCAATATCTGAAGACTGAAAGGGGGTTATTACTCAATATAAGATCCATGAGAGTCAACGTGGGTGTGGGGTGGAGCTCGTCCTGCATTCAGCTTCAGGAAGATGTTTGTCCCAAAGGTTTTCTGTGCTTCTCCTCTCTTTGGGCAAGTCCTAAGCTGGTAGAAATGCATGTTCCTGTGCTCTGATACAAGCATTAGCCCCGACGCTGCTGAGCAAGAATGTCAGGTGTGTGTGCAAGCAGGCACAGAGCTGTCGTAATGTTGAATACATTTGTTATTTATCAATAATAAATGATGAATTCAGTTCTCTGATCTCTGAGGTGCGCTCTGGTTCTGCTCACTCCACCCAGCACTGAGCAGCAGGCCAGACCCTCTGCAGTTGCTGTTAATGAGCTGTGGGCTGGCACAGGGCATGGCACAGCTCTGCTCGGGCTTCAGACATCCAGAGCACAAAGCTGTGCCCCTGCCCTGCATTTTCTGTGAATGCTGAAGTTTCTGAATGAATTTATGAAGTAAATTTAATAAACAGTAAATGATGTTCAGTGTTAAACTGTGTGCGGTTTGTATAAACAGTGCTATTTAAGTAACTAATGAGGTTTCCAAGAAAAAAGCTCCTGGTTAAGATGTGTCTGCTGGGTTCATCAGGATGATGGAGCTGAGCAGCAGCTTTAACTGCTTGCTCCAGCACTCCTCCCTGTCATCCTTGGCATCACCATGTGCTGGGCATTGGTTCTGTGTGTGGTGCTGAGCGTGTCACACTGGTGCTGTGGTTGCAGACAGAGCTGTGCGGGCTTCGTCAGTGGGTATGGTATGAGAGGAGTAAATATAGCAGCAGGAAGTAGTGTGATGTCTTGGATGGAAAATAAGATATCGAGGAGGTTATATGTGTGATGGGGAAGCTCTGGCTGGGTGCAGCAGGGCAGAGGGGGCTGGGGGATGCTCATTCCCCTGAATGCAGCCCTGGAGGAGCAGTTCTTACTAAAGATGAACTGGAGATTTCTGTCACCTCCTTGGCCATCCCAGGCACTGCTGGGTCCAGAGGACTGATGGCTTACAGACTAATCTGCTCTGAGCCTGGGTGTCTGCAGTGCTGGAGAGATTCCCTCTCCACTCTCAGTTACGTTGGTGTAGGGCAGAGCAGTGTAAGGTGGTATTGCAGCTGTTAGAGGGGTTGACTGGTAATGTTAGCTGAAGGCTAAGCCTGCAGGGGCTATTCATATTTATTGTTGTGAATTATTAATAGTGGCTGTAAAGATTGCATGATGCAACAGTAGGTGCCAGGCTGTGTAAGCACGTGTTTCTGCTGTGGTTGCCTTTGTCTTTGCTGTACGACTTTGCTTGTGGGACAGCATAGGATGGAGAGCTTCAGTGGGGTGCCAGCAGCAGCATGGCAGCCATCCCTTCTGGGGCACGGCCTGGGACAGAGCTTGGTGGAGCTCTCTTCTATTGAAGTGCAGGACTTGCTGTCCCAGGGTGATTTGTGCCCAAGGAGCAGAGTCTCTATTGTTACTTATTTGTGTAAACCTAGAAGCACGGCCTCCTTGCTGTGTGGGCTCTCTGTAGGCTGCAGATATGGCAAGGTGCTCCCACTACCTCTTCCTTGCGTAGGAGTGCTTTCAACACACTACAGCACGGTCCTGGTAGGAGTAAGTGATGAGGAGCAAGCAGGAAGAATAAATGTTTTAGAAGTAGCTTATTAAGTGATAGCAATAGGATTGTCTGTACCGCGGTTTCATTCCATCCTGTAATCTGGCGTGGGGTGAGGTGTCTGCAGACAGGCTGTGTGTGCTGTCCTGTTACCTGTGTGTGAGGCACTGTGCTGAGGTTGTCCCTCAAGCAGATACGTGATCACCTGGGCCTGTGTCCACTGAGACACGGGTGTTTTTAGGCTGTCCTGTCTTAGCCTGGTTACAGGAAAATGGCCACATCTGCAGAACGACCCCATGTGTCCATTTGGAGGTGAGGGCTGTGCTGATCAGATGGAAGTAAAGGGGGAAGTGCACTGTGAGAGGACAGCAAAGTGACAGCAAACCAAATGCCAAGTGTCAGTGATTTTATTGGAGCAGTGAAACTTAACTACAGAAGCGTCTATTTCTAAGCAAAAGAATGAATGATTTAAAAGTGAGCATAAAAAGCAAAATGTGAACAATTCAAACACGAGCATACAAAGCGAAATGCAAACAGTTTAAACAGGAGCGTACTGAAGCGGAGGATAAGTACACTCATCAAATTGACAAGGGATGGTGCTTTTGTGATTAATCTCACCCACTGATGAGCCGCAGTCGGGGATGCTGCCGACCTCTCACATTCTGTCTGACGACATCAGGCTTCTCTGCCAGGCAGCACCCCTGGAGCTTCAGGAGCTGCTGGGAGCTGGGAGCTGCTCTGAGCAGTCTGTTGATACCTTTAAGGAGCAGTATGCAATAAATCATGGATTTCATACTGTTAATTGTTGATTGGTTATGCATGCAACTTACAGGGGCATCCTTTTGCTTTATGGCAGACCTGAGGAAAGGAGCATCCTTCCACATGTGTAGCACTGGAAAAACATGTGCTGTGGTCACTTTGTTTGTCCTCAAATGTCTCCTTCATTCACACAGGCTGGACTTCAGATAAAACCTTCCTCTTCCTTCTGTCCACACAGCTGCACAGCTTGTCAGAAGAGCTGGGACTACTATCTAACCTCAAGCTGTTCCTGAGACATCTCTCTGCTCCTCTGCTCTTCAGCAGATCAACATCAATGGGTGCTCACTGTGGATCTGAGAACCTTATTGCTCAAAGAAATGAAATTCTAGGTTGGATCAGCTGAATTTCCTTTTCTTTCTCTGTTGTGTTTCCACATCACCTCATGCTGGCCTTGGCCATGGATGCTGTCTCATTGAAACAATACTGGGTTTGGACAGGGATCTTGTAACTTGGCGCTGCAGCATCTGCTGTCCTGAGCGCATTTCCTCAGTCCAACATCCCAATTTACACAGCTGTCTTTAAAACCATTTTCTTAACTGCTTATTCCTGGCAATCAAACTTCAGGTCGAGCCTAATTGCTGGGCGCTCAGAGGCCTTTGTGTCACCAGTTCAGCTGAAGGGTTCCTGGGCTGTATTCCTTGGTGCCTTTTATTGTTCGATCACTTTTCACGCTGTCTTATGCTCAGCAAGAGGAACTTTATGAACAGTTTCTTGCTGTAGACATGAAGTGCTTTGGGTCTGTTAGTTGCCATTGGCCGTCTCAATGAAGGCTGGCTGCACAGGTACCGAGCCTGAAACTAGTAAATTTTCAGGCTGTTTTGTGATGCTTACAATTCCCATGCTGCACCCTTGATCCCTAGATGAGAACAAGGATTAGCTTATTGTTATTGCTTCCTCTTGGCCATAAAATAGAGCACGGGCTGGGGAGCTCTCAGAGATGTTTGTGTGCTCTTATGAAGCAGCTGATCAGAATTCAGATGAGGCTTTGGATAGATTTATTGAAGTGACACAGTGTGCGCGGTACACGCTTTGAGTTAGGACATGAAAGAGTGGTGCATTCCCAGCAGCAGAAGGCATTAATGAAATATGTTCCTGTTACTGACTTCCTTTGAACTGTCACCTATGACTACAGCAACTGCATTTGCGGGGCTGTGCAGCACTTACTGATGTGCAGCGGGCGAAACGAGTAAAATATCTCTTCTAGCAGAGAAGGCAGTGGGATGTTGGGGTGTCTGCAGCCACCGGTGCAGGAAGCTTTTCTGGAGCCATGGGGCACAATTGCTCTGTGCTGCAAAGCTGGTAGTGAGCTGTGGCACGGAAATGCTGCCCGCTGTTACAAGGGGATGCTGCCAGGAGCTGACACTGCTTTGAGGGTGACCCTTTGCTCTTCCCCAATTACATGATTTTCAACCACAAGAAGAGGAGGATTGAAAATAACGCCCTGCTCCTTGCTGGGGGAATTGGCAGGGGTGGGCATCCTATGGCTGTACTGATGGACCACAGCTGTGTGTGTGTGCTGCTGCATCCAAAACGATGCCTGAAAATCAGCACCAGCTCTCTGTGTGCAGGTGAGGTCACAGTTACCATCCCTTCTGCTTTGCCAGCTGCAGGGCTGCGTCCAAAAAATGCTTTGTATGTATGTAATATTACGTTTGGAAGTTCTCTCACACCATCTGCTTGTGTCTGCCTTGTAACGAGATGTGAGCTTGCACGGGCTTCTCTCCAGGAGCTTCAAACCCCCAGGTTTCACATGTTAGCTCCTCCTGCCTACCTGGGACCGAGGCAGACTGCTAATTGTTGTGCAGATGTCATGTTCCAGGCAGCCATGAGGTTGTAGGCTTTAAAGAGGCTGTGCTGTCACTTGCTACCAGCCTCCTCGGTACACGTGAGCTCTATTTATATGGGAGTGCACATTTTCTTTCAACCGCTGCTTTGTTGAATTTCTTTTTCTTCTTTTTGTTTCCAGACTTGCAGGTGAGATGTTCAGCATACATCTATTTTTTATTATCCCAGCTTCACCACCTCTTTTTTTATTTATTTATTGGTTTTGTTTTATTTATTGCCACTAATATGAAGAGAACAGCGTGGTTCCTATCTAAAAACCTCTTCTGATGTGAGTGGGGGGGAGGGGGGTCTTTTTGTCTTGGTCAGTCTGAGTTTGAAGCCCTGAGTGTGGCGTCAGCTGGAAGGACACGTTCACCTGCTGAGCATTTGAGCCCACATTCACTTCTCTGGGTTTTGCTTGTAGCCGTGTTGCATTTGGCAGCATCCTAAGGGAGGAGTGTGGATTTTGGCCATGGGTTGACTTTGCCACCTTCCTTGGTGTGATTCTTTGCTTTATGAGAGAGGAGGAGACTACCAGAGAAGGAGACTGGGCTACATCTACTCAGAAAGCAATTACACGAGTTCATGGGTGGGGAAGAACCTTACAAAAATAATTCCACTGCGGGCTGGTGAGCTGATGGATTTGGTCCTGACAGCTCTGCTTAAAGCTTGGTTTTGATTCTGTGGAATTAGAAGGTGGTTGCATGAAGGAGAGGAAAACTGTGATGTTATTTGCCATCCTGATGGACAACAGAGGGAGAAAGATATTTAGGACTGCGTGTATGGGAGGCAGTTCTTTAAAACCTGGATAGGAGTAGGAGCAGGCTTGATGGAGGGATGAGTAATGGAGGAGTGCTTGAACGGAACTAATCAGTCCCATCTTCTTTCAAAAGACCTCATTTAGTTTAATTTAGTAGTGTGTAAATTTAGAGCCAATCAAAGGCAATACTTCTCCAGCCTATGTGCTGGCAGCCTCCCTACCCTCTCCCTACCCAGCACGAGGACAGGCAGGCTGGGCTGCCTTCAGGCTTCAGCCTCGTGCTGCAGCTCGCTGGGAGCGTGGCTGTGCATCTAATGGGTAAATAAACCTGCAGCTCTGGGCTAAGATGGCCGGTGTCCTGCTTCTGCCCATAGTCCATGTGCTTGCAGTGTGGGAGCCATGTCCCACTGCAGCATGAGCAGAGCCAGCCCCGGTGCACAGAGTGGGCAGGGAAGGCTTCGTGCTGCAGGAACTGCTGAGCAAATCTTGTTCATCTCTACAAAATGTTGTAAGCAAACTGTAGCAGGACCACAAACAAACCCTGCTTTTCCCTGTAGTCTCTTCATATTTTCCAGGAGGCGTGAGCCCTTGCAGGGTCAGTACAGAGTACTTTGTCATTACCTGCCATAAACTCCATTAGCAATGAAGTCAGCACCCTGTGCTTTTGTGTTCCCCCTGATGAGCTAACAGCTACATCTGGAGTGTCTTGCCACCTCACACTCCTAAACCTGTGCTGTGGTGAAAAATATTGGGTAAAGAATGCTGAAACCTGTGAAAATTTGTTCTAAAGTGTCCTTGTTTTGTTTTCCTTTGCTTCGCAGGTGGGTGGCAATGTCTCACTGGGCTGGTCTCCTCTGCACTGCTGCCAGAGTCAGCCTCCTGCTCCTACTGGTTTCTGCAGTGTTTTTCCAGTCAAGCCTAAGCGACAGAGTTCCCGTAAGTGTCTGGATGCCAGGTTTGCACAGGGTTGTTCAGACTCTCTGGTGGGTCACACCTCCCTTGGTCATGCTGTAGTGTCACGCAGAGTCTGACAGCAGTTGCTCCGTCACCGCTTCCCTCCTCAATAGCTGATCAATAACAAAATTTCACAAGGGCTTCTTTCTTAAGACTATTTGCCTCAACCTCAGGAATTCCACTGTGATGCTCAGTCAAAAGGCTTTGCAAAGGGAGCTGTGCTCTTGGGCAACTCTCATTTGCTGGGTGTCACTTGTCATCCATACAAACAGCCAGAGCTAATGATGTGGTCTAGTGGCAGGAAGAGATGGCCTCAGTTATTGTGCTAGCTGTGCCTCTGTTGTCACTACAAGTGAGTCAGGTTTAGAAGAGCACCCTCTTGGGTTCTCATGTCTCACTTGCCTGCATTTTGCTGCTTGTGAAGCTGTGGTTGCAGTGGGTGGAAGCTGTCTGCCCTTTGCACTTGTCCACAAATGCAGAATTACCCCCATTCTGCTTCTGAGCCCGGGTGCCCAGCCCTATAAGATCAGATCTGGGAAGTTTCCTGGCGGTTTTTGCATGAAGGAGACTCTGTAGCAGTGCAGAGTGGAGTTTTGTTTGTTTGGATGTTTGGTTTTGTCTGTGGGTTTTTATTTAGCTTAATTTATGCTGTGGCTTAAAATTGATTTCTGCAGCAACACCCACATAGGGGATTACTGGCCTCCCATGTCCCTGGATGCTCACTCCTGCCTATGTGTTGCAGCTTGCTGGTCTGTTGGTTGTGTGGGCTGTGCTATTAACTGGAACATATGCGAGGGGCAGATTAAAGTATATGCTCTGCAGGCCCCGGATCCGTGTGGAGTCAGGTACTGATGTGATAATTTATCTTCATTGCAGAGAGGGCAGGGAGGAAGCTGGAGGTGGAGTGTAGTTAGTTCAGCTGTAGGAAAAAGCTGGAGAAGAATATTGGGACAGCCACTGAGTGCCACCTGCCTGTCCTGGCAAGCAGCCTGATGTGGAAGATCTCCTGTCCCATCAGCTCAGTAGGTAGTTACCTCTTAGATTCCCTTTTCCTGTGCTCCTTCTGCATGGGCTCTGTGGTGGTTGCATCTCCGAGAACAACTATCTCAGCTGTCCCTGCTGAGGGTCCTCAGCTCACTGTAGTGGATTCAGACTGATCAAAGGAAGGAGGATTTTTTACCCTTGAGATTTCCATTGGTCTTTAGAAAACGTCTTTCTTCTGACTATTTTAATTGTGAAAACAAACCAAAAAGGATTCTGCATAATGATGCGATTTGTCGCTCTGCATAAATGAAGGTTTGTGTGGTGTTGCCTTGTTTCAGCACTCTGGAGATGTTAATGGCACACAGGGTATTGCAAAGCAATGTGGGGCCAAACTATGACAGTTGCATTTAAATGAGCCAAGTCACATCGTTTTACCCATATAGAACATTTAGACCACGGCTCTTCTCTTGAGCAGAGGCCATAAACATCAGCCATCTCCATTAAGTGTTTCAACGGATACAACGGTCAGGGGCCTGTCAGTAAATTTACAATGGACTGTATGGGTAAGTCCCTCTTGGATAATAATATAGCAGTGCAAATAAGCTAAGTAATAACTGCACTCACTCATTTATTTCAGTCCTGTTGAGTCTGAGCTCAGAAAATGTTAACATTGATTTTCATCAGTAGAATCTGGCTTTTTATGTTTATGATTGTTACTGAGCTTTAACCATTTGTCATAATCTTAACAATTTCAATCCTCTGCTGCACTGAGCGAAAGCTGGAGTTAAGCTCTGTTTTCACAGTGTATTTCTAAAGTTTCGATCCCTTTTGACAGACAAGATAAAAACATTCTGTGGATTTGTCAGCCATCCTAATGTGTTACCACTATCATGGCTAATTGGATGTGTGCAGCTCAGGCTGCTGTTTTTCTTGCTCAGAAACACTCTCCTCGACCGGATAATAGATATTTATATGCAAAGCATCCAGATTCTGGCAGTAAACATGCACACTTTTTTCCAAGGAGTGGAAGGAGTGAAGGCAGAACATGGCCTGAGATTTCCAGTTAACCTCTGGTCTTTTTTTCCTTTCCCTCTGTGAAAGTATTGTAAGGTTTAATATCAGAACACTTCACGAAGTGAGCTGGCTGTAACTCTTACATTAATTGCCAACAATTAGCAGCCGTCTTTCCCTATAGACTGGTTATTTGAAATTATTCTGTGGTGTCGTTCTTGGCAATATCAGAAGCAGATAATGCACCCTGCAATGGAAACAGAGATATCTGGATGATTAGCCTGGACTGGGTTATCTGTTCCTGTGAAAACCAGAATAGCAGAGCCCAGCTTCCCGAGCACTTAATAGTCTGCTGTGAGATAGTACAAGGCCGGTACTTGCTGTGCACTCTGAATAATTTTGTCCTCTGAGGTTTGTGGTGACTCCCACCATCTCCCTGGGGAGACCTTTCAGTGAATGCTGAGCTTTCCTGAGGGGACAAGGACTTTTTTTCCTGCTTTTCATCCCCTTTGTACAACGCAATGTCCCTCCCGTTACTGTTCTACCACACCTCTGTGTCCATGTGCAGCAGCACAAGGTGAGCGGTGTGTGGATGGCTGCCTTGTAGTTTGAAAGGGCTTGTAGGGCACTGGTGTGTGCAAGGAGAAGGATGCTTCCATCTTCATCGTGTGGGCCGGTCGGTGTGTTGTCATGTGTCCTATTTTGGAAATAGCTGAACTATTTTGGTTGAAATCTTCTCCAAGCCTGAAATAAGTGCATTTAAGAAAAAAATAAAAAATGCTTGAGGCGTTCCAGTAGTGTGGAAAATTTCAGCTGAAAAAGTTTGAAGTTTGACATATTTTTAGGCGAGGGAAAACAGGGTCCTACAATGTTACACAACCCTAATAATAGTCCTGGCTCCAGCCGTAAGATAGGTGAGGCTCTGCAGCAGCATCTTTTAAGCCTGCAGCCTGCACTGGAATAGGAAATAAGCTGCGTTGCTTTGTTCAGCACAAATGTCGTGCTAGTTATGCATGTTTAACCTTTAATATACTTTAAATCTAAATTTAACCATGTGGAAAGAATCTCGGATGTCAAAAAAAAAAATCTGCTGGCGAGGGAAAAATGTAGTATTCTCAGCCGGCACTAAATTACCCAGATGTGATTGCTAATGAGCTGAATCTCTTCTGTCCAAAAGGAATTTGCCCTTACAAAAATAGAAGAGAGCGACATAAAAGATGACAGCGGGAAAGAGCCAATAACAGATGATGATGCTGATCCCGAGGACCTGGAAGTGTTTTACCCGACACATCAGTGGCAAGCTGTCCGTCCAGGTAACGTGCTGATGACTAATTGTAGTGTCCCTCTGAAACCTCATCTGACACCACTGACAGGAGCCTTGCGGAACAGCTAAAAATACCTATTTGTTCCCATGACAATGTATTCTTTTGCTACTGTTCAGACAAAGAGGAACGGACCCAGTGACCCAATACAGAGAAAAGCCACCATCACCAAACCGACTGGCAACAAGAGTGGCTGCTAAAGTGCTTTCAGTTCAGCAGAGCAGGTCGGAGTGGGCTGCCAGTCACGTTGTAGGTGGTGACGTGTCTTGGTCACTAGCTCCAGAGCCCTTTCTCTCTGTGTGTGCTTGTCAAGACTCAGATTTTATAACATTTGTTGGCACGCAGTACTTCAGGTCTGCTGCGCTCCAGTGTGGGTTGATGAAATGCTGCTCAGTGGCAATCTGATTAAGAATTGTCACTGTAACACTACACAGCTTCTTAACAATGGGGTTTCTGTTCCTTAGCTGAATGAAACACAGCTTTTATTCCTCAAATCTTAACCAATGCATCCCACAGAAAAATCTCTTCAGTTATTTTGAGTTGGTATCTTTTATTAGACATTTGTGGGACAATGTATATGAGAAGGCACCAACTGAGCCGGCTGCTTCACTGCAAAAGCCTGTACAGTGGGCAAGGCTGTGTGGAGGATAAGCCCATTTGAACACATGGAAATGCATGAGCGTGCACACTTTGGTAATTGGGATGATCAGTAAATCTGCCTCTGTGGTTTTGGCCAAGGTGTTTAATCCACTTGTGCACTGGTGTCCTCGTGTGTGCACAGGTGTGATGGCTTCTCACCTCAGAAGGGTGGACTTACTAGTAATTAATTTTTATGGAGTGCTCTGAGTTTCTAAGAACTCTATTCAGTCTTCACTATTATTATTGAAAGAATAAATATGGGATCCATTTATCTTGAAATTTCTGCCAGTTAGAGCAAGATTACTTTTCAAATGCAAGTCTTTCTGTAACGGAGATGTCTACCAAAGCTGCACTATATACTTAGATTCCATTTCTGTACCATTATGTATGGAAGGCGTGTGCTGTCCCTGCTCAGTATGCAGACTGGCAGATCACTACCACCCTTGCTGAAGCAGAATATGGATATACTTGCAGTCATTATAAATGTCATTGCTGTTTCTGTTCAGGAGTACCTTCTCCATTGCTTGGGTGTTTTGTTCCGTTTTATTTCTGTAGAAATTCCACGTTAGGTATGTGCAGTAAAGGACTTATGGAAGCAGAGCACTTGTCAGCATTCAGTGTGCTGTAGGGGAAGAATTTCAATTACTGCTGTAAAAAGACTTAAATGGTGGCCTGCTCGTGACAGATCCTCATTACAGGTATGTGTGCAGGCTTTGGTCAGAAACAACAGGGAAAAAAGAAGTCTTTTTTGACAACCTCCTGCCAGCCTGTTTTTTGCCTGCTGCAGGTTTGGCTGAAGTGAAATCTTGCGGTGGCTGTGTGGCTCGTGTTATACACATAACACCGCGTGTCCTGCTCATAACAGAGGGATGCAGGTTGGCGTTGTGACCAGTCCAGCAGCTCTGCACCCTCAATTGTTTCCTGATGTGATTCCTGTGCCTGTAGCTGTGTGCCCTGCTGGCTGCCCTGCCTGCTGTGCGCTCAGCACTGCTCAGGGGAGGCTGCAGCCAAACACTCCAAGTCTGCTGTCCTCTGCACAGCTCTGGGTTGACCTCCTGCTGTCTTCCATTGGTATCCGTATAGCGAACTGAGCCCTCCTCTTCCAGAGGGACCAAATGTCACTCACACTCTGGATCTTCAGTTTTAAATAGTAGAAGGGAGATCAGAGTCCCATTGCCCCTGTCACGTTCCCGTTTCATCTCGTTCCTGTTCTGAGCTCAGTTCATGGGTTTTTGTGCTCATGTCCGGTCCCACGGTTGCTCAAATTTTATATGTGTGTTGCCAGTTTTATTCTGCTGCTTTTCTTGTTCCTGGTTGCTAATTGCGTCAAACCACATTTCCACCGAGACTGCAGCAGTGTCATCAACCTGTAACCTGTCAAATCTCTCCACAAAATTCAATTGTTATTGTATATGTAATGCTGCTTTGTACAGTTGTTCCCTTGCTGCCTAAAATGTGAGCTGGGTTTTGATCGAGTTCTACCTTGTGCTTTGTGCACGCTTCAGGCTGCTGGAGGTAGCTGGATGCAAACACAGAGAGACAGTTACCCGAAGAGCTCTGCCTCCTGCAATCGGGAAGCAGGGAGCTCAGCTGTCTCCTCTGCCAGCCAGCCGGGCAACTGACAAGCTGCGGAAGGTTGGTGAAACTTCACCAAGTCCTTTAACGCATTTGTTAGGCACTGCTTCTTTTGCACATGGTACTAAATAATACACCAGGCACCACTGAGCTAGACACAAAGGATACGAGCACCTTCAAACGTCTCCAGGCTCCTCCATGCGTTTGTTTGGTATCACCTAAGGAAATGATGACAGTGTCTGCAGGGCTTTTCTCTCTGTTCTTGGTTTGTGTGTCAGAACTTGTAGTTTGCTTGGGTTTAGGTGAGTGGGCCTGCAGTGGTTTGGAATGAATGTTCACTCCACTGATTGCCTCATTTCCCATCTCAAGTTCCATCACAGAAGCAGACTTTTATTTTTGCAATGCTTCTTCTAATTTTTCTTTCCTGTTCTGTCTGCACTTTTAGCAGACAATAGTGCCGTTATGAATTCAAAGCTCTCTGGAGACACCTAGCAGAAGTGACCTGCTTTTGTTTCTTATGATAAGCTCTTCCAAGTGCATGGAGGTGAGTCTGTCATCATGCAGGAGCACCTTATGCTTTTCGAGGCAGTCTTTGTTGATTGGTGTGACCAAAACCCGATCCTTAGCCTTTGGGATGCCAGAGATGACTGGAAGCATTTGGATGGGGTTCTTGTTAAAGAAATTCCTTGTTTGTGTGGGTGGCTGTGATGTTGATTCTTATGATGAGTGTTGAGATTACTGCAGTCATGGCTGTTCTGCTTTTCTGTGTCAAACTAATCGATTTTCTGGGCTCTTGTATGTAAATGCATTTGTATACCATGTTTCCATGTGGCCTCAGCACAACATCCTACAGTGCATTAGTACTTCATTTACAAAGCATTACCTGTTTTTGTCATTTGGGCACCTCGTTTCCCCCTCATTTATTAAAGAGCTGTTCCTTCTGATGGTTGGAAATTGGGTTGCTCTGATTATCTAATCACATCACCAACCAGCAGTTTTTCCACTTGACATTAGCATCAGAAGTTGCTCCTCAGGGAAGGCATTGCTGCAAAAAATATATATATAATGGCAAACTTTGTAAAGAATCACTTTATTAGATAACCTAATGTGCAACTTTGAGGGGCTGTGCTGGTTTATACCACAGGCTTGTGCTGACCAAGCATCTCATCTTGGCTGTGACAAGTGGAAGTGCCTGGGACAGTGCAAGGGCAGTGGATGTGTGTAGTGCTGAGCCCTGTACTTCCAGAAGCTGCCCCTGGCTCCAGGGCAGTGGAGCAGAGCTGAGGTCTTTCTGGGCTGGTTTCAGTGGTTTGCTGCTTTTCTGTTTCCTTCTTGCAGTCACTATCACTCAGGTTTTTGTTCTTAGCCAACCTTTTCCTTTGGATGTTTCTCTCTGCTGAGATTCTAGACAGCTGTGTAATTTGTTGAAGAAGCAGAAAAGGCAACTACTTAATAGGGAAGAAAAAGGATTAACTGCCTTTGCCATCGCGGGGACCAGTGAGGTGGGGAGCCTTGGTCCCGTGGTGCAGCTGCAGATGGGCTGTGTCCAGCTCCGTGACAGCAGCACTTGTCCAGCCCCCAGCATGGCAGGAGCTGGCTGGCAGCTTTCTGGCCTGTCAGTTTAAAGTTGTGAATTAATGTGTCCAGTCTCCAAATCCAGATGGATCAGATGGGAGTCTCATCTGCCCAAAATGTGAAAATATTTACAGTCTACCTTGCGTGCTTTCCATTCGAGAGGAACCAGTGATGGGGCTGAGGAATCCTTCCTTTGGTCCTGAGTATCAGAGCAGAATCTCTTGCTGGTGGCTAACATGCAGCAGCACTGGATCTCTGTCGGCATTGTAAGACAGGTGTTTATATCTGCACTGATGGAGCACATGCTGCAGGAGCTGGGCTGGCCTTGGACCTTCAGCTGTTGTTAAACTTCTGACTCGCAGAGCTCCGTGCTGCTACCTGCCGTTATTCAGTAGCATCTGTACTGTGCAGAGTCATTTTCCTAAGTGCCTAATTATATTGCAGTTAAAAAATAAGAAGCCATGACTGCTGCTGTTGATCAAACTGCAAGAGAGAAGTTGATGTGAGCATGCTGTTGTTGCTGCTTCTGTGAAGATGAAACCATCTTAAGTTCAGCAGGGAGCTGATGATACATCACTTAGCATTTAAATATCCACGGCTGCAGCTTCCAAAGGTCCTCGGGCTGCTTTCTCTGTCGGTAGCTATCTTTGCTGTTCATATTTGTCCCAGGTCTTCCTGTGTGTCATTTGCTGCACAAACAAAGTTTTATGCATACAGAAACATGGTTCTCAAAGAAAACATTCACACTGGGGAGGTAAGTTCAGAAGTTGCTTTGAAAGACTTGCTGAGATGCTGTTAGAAAAAGGAAGACTCTGGATGGGGAATAACTCAGTCCAGCTTTATTGCTAGTCTTTCTTTCAAGAGCTCTCAGCATCCAGACGAGCCAGCACTACTGGAAGCTGGGCAGAGCTTATTAAAGCTGGGAGGAGAAGGTGATGACAGGAGCAGGTTTGTGCACACAGAGCTGCCAAGTGCCCTGCCAGTCTCTGTCACTCTTCTCCACGTCTAAAGGGACCCCTCTGGCTCAGGAGTCCTGTGCCAGCCCTCCCCACAGCCTGGCTGGGTGACAGGAGGCGGTGTCCGGCTGGATATCTTGCTTGTACCACTCAGCAGGATGCCTGGGTCCTGCTAATTGCTTTGCTGAATTAATGAATCTGTCCAAATCTTTGGCTTTGGTGTGACCCAGACCTGCCTCAAGCAGTTGTGGGCAGGTCTCTGAAATGTCTGTGTCACTCCTGGCGAGAGAGGGCTGTGAAAAGTCAGTAAGCTGCAGGGCTCTGCTTGTTGTAGTAAAGCTTGAAGTGCATAAACCTCATTTTTACTGGATGAAATGCTTCTTCCCCAGTTCTTTAAAATGAACAAACCTGTGTTCGAGTAGGTAATGTTTGAACTGGGAGATTCTGTCTATAAAAGCATTTTTCAACATGCTGTTGAGGTGCTGTTGCAGCTGCCAATGTGGTGATCATAGAATGATAGAATGGTTGAGTTGGGAGGGCTCATACAGCTCCCCAGCCCCATCCTCTGCCATGGGCTGGGTGCCCCCCACCCACTCAGGCTGCCCAGGGCTGCATCCATGGCCTTGGGCACCTGCAGAGATGGAGCAGCACAGTTCTCTGGGCAGCAGTGCTGGAGCTTCAGTGCCCTCTGAGTAAAAGAATTTCCTCCCTAACATCTAATATAAATCTCTCGTCTTCTGGTTTAAAGCTGTTCTCCCTTGTCTTATCACTGTCGTCTTGCATAAAAAGTCATTGCTGGGAGCATGATCACCTTCATCCCATGTAACTGAAACACCCTCAATACAACCACGTTGCTGTGAGCTAGGGCATCAAGCTGGCTTTCTCCTGGAGACAGCTGAGGTGCAGAACCTTTTTCTTTCATGCTCTGAAGTGGGAAACCATAGCAAATGACAGAACTTTATAGGGCAGTAATTGAACACACACATTAAAAAAGAAAGAAAAAAGACTCTCATTTAAGTAAATGTTCTGCTTCTCTTGTTTGACAGGCGTCCCCATGGAGCTGTGGTCTGTATTCCCCACTAGGCACTGACCCGGCTGGGAGGATTTTCCCCTTGTTTCTCCCCTGTGTCTCCGTGACCTGAGAAATTCTGCAGCCATTGTTCTCAGCAGCACGTCCATGATGGTGTCAGGTTCAGAGAAATGAACTGGGAGCCCCTTTTTTTTTTCCGCCAAGTGCAGATAAAAGTTGGACAGCTTCTCTATCACAGCCAATAGTTCAGATACTGGACAGAGTTGGAGGAAATATGTACTGATGTGTTTTCACATGAGACAGGCTGGTGACTCCCACTGGCTGCTTGTGTGAGCCCATTGCCCCCACTGTGTGTTAGTGGTTGGTTCGGAGCAGTCACAGTGTGAGTGATGGAGCTGTAGAGAAAAGTGGCTTTTCTTGTGCAGTGATAAGAAGCTGGGCTGCATTTTTGTTCAAAGTATTTTTGGAGGTAGCTTTGGTGATGCTCTGGCTGGCGTTATAAACATAGCATTAGTTAAAGGAGTAAGTATATCAGCTGTGTGGTGGTGGATGTAGGCAGTAGGAATCATCTGCATGGCTGTATTTGCTTTGTTTGGTGGGGATCTCCTCCCAGGCAGATCTCTCATTCCTCACATCCTTTTTTCATCCAAACCAGGGATGCTGTGAACTTGTGAGCTACAGAGATGCTTCAGCGTGTACTGGAGGATGAGAAATGTCTTAGTCTGGTTTTAATGTGTGAGCATGCTGTATTTTCTGTAATAACGTTAATAACCTTCCTGTGGCTGTTTAGAAGGATGAACCTCATTAAAGAAGAGGTATTTAATAACAGACCTATTTTTATCTCTGTCTTTATCTAACAGCCTGCCTATTTATTTCAAGCTTGTAAGAGTGCTTTGGAAGAAAAATGTTTTCCCTTCTGGAGAACATGTTGAGAGTGCACCCAGCCTTTGTAATCCTGTATTTCCCATCTGAGCATCTTCTTTCTCCTATGACCAGAGTGACCGTTCCTGAACCCCTTTCTGAAGACACAGATGTGGTTTGGGGCCCAGCTGTGTGTTTGACAAGTTCACATTATCTTTTCATCATTAGGAAGAAAATCTTTTTTCTATGATCCTGCTCAGGTTGTTCCTTCCTGTTTGAGCACGAGGACCTCACTGATATTTATATGAAGCTGATTTTTAGGTAGCACGAAGATGTCTGCTGGGTGTGCAGCACACAGTGAAGCGGCTCCTGCAGGGCACGGTCACCCTGCTCTGTCACAGTTCCTGCCTCCAGTCGGTGCTCTTACTCACATGTGGCTGCACAGATTCTTTTTAACATTTCCATACATTTCTATGGGGTCACAGTTGAAGCAGATTCTCTTTTTCCACAAAACCTTCCCTGAGCCAGGTGCTCTGCCTCCTGCATTGGTGCTTGAAAGCACCTTCCGAGGGAAAGTCTAAATATCCATCATGCTGTCATTGCCAACACATTTGGCAATGTGTTTTCTTTGCTCCCTGCCCTCTCTTCATTTCAGAACCTGCAATGAATTTGACTGGGGTATAAATTAAAAAGGGCATTTGATGTTTCTTGAGGTCTAGAAGGTTGCTTTGCATTTGTTCTTTCTTGAATGCATGCTGAAACGAATGTCTGCTGTACTGAAACAGCTTCCTTTAGCATCTCACGGAAGATTCGGAGTTGAAAATATATATATATATACGTGTTTTCCAGCCCAGCTCTACCAGCATAAGCTCGGGAAAGAAATGTAATCTCCTTGGGTCTGTTTTGACGTTTTGTAGAACTAATTCCCATTTATTGCAAGAACTCTCATAAAACTAAATTCAAGTTTAATTTTTTATTACGTATTTACATTTTGGAAGGAGTAAGTGTGGCGGTGCTGGAAATTCTAATTAGGGATAACATCTCTGCTTCAAAATACCTCCCTTCAATTCAGAGATGCTTTTTTCTCTGTCCTGATTTTCTTCCTACTCCTTCAGACTGCAGGAAGTTTCGCTTGGGTCATTCACTTGCAACAGGATGTTATCTGAATACTGAATTAATGTATGCAGTCTGTCACTTGGTATTTCTTCTGTTCTTCTGCTGGAGATCTCCCAGGGTTGTAAAGACCGTGGAAGCAGCAATGGCAATAACAGGAATGTGCCTGTGATCCTGCAAAGCGAAAGGAAAAAACATTAGGCTGCGTGTCTGTGCCATCACTGCAGGGTGTGAATAAACAGATCTAACCAACAACTTACATTCTAACCCCAGACCAGGTTTTATTTCTAGAGTTTGTCACGCAGCCCACGGGAAACCTTTCTGCTTCTGTCTGGTGGTATTTCCAAAAGCACCTTGTAAATTATCCTCCAGACCCTATTTTAAGATGCATTTAACTTTTGATATAATCTGCTTTGCTTATTTGAAACAAAACCCACCTGTTCTTCATCCATTATGCTGCCGCTTCATGTGCTAACCGGCTGCCTGCTAATTATGATTGCTTCACTGTTCTGCGGTTGCTGATATGCAGAAATGATCAGAAATTTGGTATCTTCAGTAAGGAGAGCTGTAATAAGCTCAACTGGATGCAGTTGTGGGCAGCCTAGTTGATGTGTCCCTGCTTGAACAGGGCTAGGGCTGGGCAATCTTGCAGCCCCACCAGTATGTGACTGCAGGACAGTGCCCTTCTGACCACAGTAGATCTCAAGGTGGGATTCACTGAGAGCTGCAAGTCCTGACGGTGATGCTGGTTGTTCCTTCCTGAAATGTGGGCTGAAACCTGCATGGAGCAAACATGGGAGGAGCTGTGAGACTCTGAGGTGGGACAGCAGAAGGTGATGGC
This sequence comes from Coturnix japonica, assembly GCF_054131305.1. NCBI lineage: Eukaryota > Metazoa > Chordata > Aves > Galliformes > Phasianidae > Coturnix > Coturnix japonica. The sequence goes on along the minus strand of NC_140680.1, from coordinate 13,157,376 downwards.
TGAGACAGTACTGGGGAGGATCTGAGAAGGGCTGGAGCCAGCTGCCAGAATCACAGAATGAAGGTGCCCCACCAGACCAGAGTCTTTGTGCTCTTTCCCAAAACCTTGGCTTGCATTCTGGGGTGGAAAGAGCCTGTCCTGCAACGTGAGCAGAGCGAGGCTGCAGGGAGGACAGCTCTTACCTCCCCCTGCCTGTGGAATGCCCCTGTTTGCTGGCAGGAAGGGAGGAGGAAAAGCTGAGGCTCTTCCATGTCCAGCTGTGTTGGTGAGAGGTGTTAATACAACTGCTCTGCAGGGAGCCTGTGTGTACACTCCCCTTTGTTTGCTACAGCACAAGTCCTCAGGTTAGGTCAAACACTGTCTGTTTCCACTGTTCAGTCCCTTCTGTACTCGATAGACTGATTTATGGTGTGGTTTTGTGGGTGTTTGTTTTCTTTTTGAGTTGGACTAGAGATGGTTTACCTGATTCCTTTAGGCTGCTTTGCAGTGCAGGTGATGCAGACAGCAGTTGGATGATAGCATCTTCTTTTCTCAAGCATCCATCCACAACCCACAGCACTGCCATGCACAGCCTGAGTGCAGAGGTGATTTTTCTTTCAGACTGAAGAACAGTGCACAAACAGATAAAACAAGGTTCTCTGTGAAGACCACATTGAGGACATTGTGTTCAAGGTCTAAGCTGGATGCGAAGTCACTGAGAGGCACATCTCACAGGTAGTGGAGCTGAGGACCCTCACACAAAGCTGAAGCAGCAACTGCTGTTCTCTGCATCATCTCTGCCTGTGAAGGAGGGAGAAAATGACCCTTGTGCTGCATCGTGGTTAGCACAGTGGAGCCAGCACATGAGAAAGTGGTCTGTGTTCACCTGAGCGTCACTGCTGCTTTTATAGTGCATCCCTCTGCACACTACCGACACTTTATGCTGAGTGGAGCTGCTCATACTTGGGGGGACAGGTCAACCCCAACTGGTGGCTTGTCAGGATTTGCAACAGTGGCAGCTGGGGAGCAATGCTGTTATTAAGTGTAACACAGCACCTTGGATACAGAAAGCATGGGGAGACGGTAAATACGGATTGCTACAATGTCACTTTATAGTGTCACTCTTCAGAATACATTAAGACTTAGTTGCAGCGATTCCTGCAGCTCCTTCTAGTTGAATCAGTAAATTCTGCTCATTAACTCCACTGCTTCTTTTGACCTGGTGTGCTTAAAGGAACTATCAGAGGCACAGGAGCACCTCAGTTACTTTCTTTACCAACTGGTTGTTTTTCAGTGTCAATCCGGCCGCTGTTCGGTTTGCTGCTGACACCCCAGTCAGGCAGTGCTTGTCTGCAGGGATGGGCCTGAAACGTGGAGCGCTGTGAGATGTGAGCACGTCGGCCTTTGGTGCCAGCATTTCTGTTTTAATCGCTGCAGCTTCCTGCGGGGACTGTGCAGGAAATGGAAAAGAGCTGAAAGGAGGAGGGCTGTGACTGTCATCATGAACCTGGCTGCCTTTTCATCCCACCTTGACATTGTTTCAGCATGCGAACAGAGTCTTGGACAGGTTTGGGATGTCTGGAGGCAGAGAAGAGTTCCTGGAGCTTCCTGAAGTACCAAAAGGCAATAGCTGGAGCTCTGAGAGTCACTCACTGCCACCTCACTGTGGGTATTGCCCCTCGTTTGTTGTTGGCAGCTCATTGTGTTGGTGCTGAGAACTGCACAGGTGTTTTTCAAGCATTACTTGCTCTACAGATGAAATCATGGCTGTTTCTCCAGTTCTCTGTCAGGCACAAATCACAGCACCGCTGTGTTCGTGTGCCTTTGCTCCCATACTCAGCATTTAGCTGTCCAGGGTGGAAGAAAATGAGTTCAGTTCCAACTTGGTGATGATTTATTATGTTCCTCGCATTTAAGGACGAAATTTAAGTTGCCAAAAGCAGATGTTTGCTTGCTCCTTTTTTAGCTCTCGAAGTACTTTCTGTGTGCTTGATTGATGGACGTCCCCGTTACGTTAATAGCTGGGCTTTGCAGAAAGCTGTTATTACCAGGAGAATTTGGTGTGGGTTTCAGTTTTTCTTCTTGCATTGAAAATCCATTATTAATGTCTTCTTAAGAAAAAGGGCTTCAACTCAGGCATTTTGCTTTCCTTTCTCAGGCTCTTTTGCAACTGTCTTCTCTTAGACACTTTAAAAAAAAAAATCAATGTTACAAGCGTTCTTTGTATTTTACTGTGTGGTTGAGGGTTTCTGCTGCTTGCTATTGATTTCTAATTTTGTTGCAGGACATTTGGGTGCACACAAATTGCCGTGTGACAGATTGCTTTATACGTGTCTTCCCGGTCATCCCTGAGTTGGCTTTGTGCAGGTTTCATGATGATGCTGATGCTGGTGACTGGCTGGAAAGCTTTACCTGCTTGTAGCATGAGAGTGTGGGCTTGGAGCGTTTAACCTCTGAATGTGACCATGTGCCTCAGGTTTTGCTGTTGGGTTTGGTTTTGTGCTGAGTGTGGAGGTGTGTTTGTGTGGTCTCGTGTTGCCATTACAGAATTGTTTTGCTGCTGCTTCTTGTGCAGCGTAATGTTGTGCATTGCAGGAGCCTAAAGAATGTCAAACTTCAGTTTGGGATGATAAACTGCATCTGCAGCTCTTTGGATCGATGCTGGTGTGAATCCTTTGGATCAGCTCTGCTGACAGCCCTTGGCATTTCAGAGGTGCAAAGTCCAAGACTTGCTGAAATAGCATGGAAACACAGACACATCTGGAGCTCCTGTAAAACCACATTTGCCGACAGAGGCACTTGGAATGTGTCAGCACAGAGGTGGTGTGGGCATATCTGTTGGGGGAACCTGATGGGACTGAAGGAGAGCAGGTGGAATGGCATCCTTGAACCAAGCAGGAGCTGAGCATTCTGCTTCAGGGCTCCCCAGGCACTTGTTGATATCCCAGGACCTCAGTGCTTCAGCAGCACAGGCTGCACGACTGCCAGGTGGTTTGGTTACAGCGATGTGCAGTATGTAGGTGGCGTGGATATACAGTCAATTGCTGCTGAATAGACTGGAGTGTTTGCTCATCAAGCTCGTCTTCAGTAAGGTTCAAGTCCTGCACTTCACAGAGGCCAGTTTCAGCTCCTTAGGAATTAGTTGTAATTTATCCCTCTGTGCTGGGAACCAGAGGAAAAAGATGGCAGTGGCACTGCGGCCATGTCTCCAGAGGAACATCGCAGGGTGCGTGTGTTTCAGACCTGCTCACAGAGGACACCAGCAGCCTGACACCTTCCTGGTGACAGTGTGCTGGAGCTGGCAGGCAGGAGGGGCCCGCATGCATAACTATGGGCAGGCTTCGACCTTGCTGCTGGAACTTACTTAATGATTCTGTTGATGTTCTGGAAACGAAAATATAATTCAGGCCACTTTCTCCTCCAAGCTGACCCTGAGAATCTGTGAGAAGAACTACTGAATAATTAGGGGACTTTTTTTTTATCCCCTTCTCCTCTTTTTGCCAGAGTTACTGCTTGGTGTTGAACCACACTGTAAAGTGTCATTAGTTTCCTTGAACTTATTGGTCCAAGTGTACTTTGCATTAATATAATTACGTAAATTGCAGTCTCATTAATCACAGCATGTTCTGCAGCACATCACTGTCTCGCCTTATTTTGCAGATGCTCTCACGAGTAGGAGCCCCTGCAGCCCCCAGCCAGGGGGTAAAGGCAGTGGCTGTGATGCTTCCCCTGTGCTCTGTTTTTACATCCTGCTTTGTGTTTGTGTGCTTTTTACCCCTGAGACTCAAGAGCATCTGCCAGCTGCGCCGTGGCTGAGGAGAAGGGCAGCTGGGATGCAGGTAGGTTCCTTTCAGGGTATTTAAGTTGTGCCATATCCCTGCCTGCTGCTGTGTCCTTCTGGGACCACAGCAGTGCCAGCACACTGGAGTCCAGGCTGCTTGCAAAGCTTCTGTGCTGTGCTCAGGACCAAGAGCCTGGGTTCTCACCTGGGGAAGTGCTGCAGGGCACTCAGTTCTGCAGCAGCTCCGTCTCTGTGACAGAGCTCTCAGCCTTCCTGGCAATGTAAATTCTCCTGGCTGCATGCTAAAATTACACTGAGTTATTGATTTATCTTTGAGAGGATTTCCTTCCCAGGGGACGTTTCTGGCCATCGTAATGATTTAGCTCTTCTGCGAGCACAGAATCTGTAGCAGAGCAGAGCTGTCCTCCTGCCTGTCAGCCCGCAGCCCCAGATCACACTCCTGAAAATGAAAGGGTATCTTGTCTTTGTGCTGAGGAAGCTGCAAGTCTCATGTGAGCTTTTTTGCCTTGACCCCAACATTATTATCCTGGACTTGTTGCAAATGCAGCTTGGAGGCTGGTGGATACGAGGCATGAAACTGGTAGTAATGCACACGAGCTTGTGTGAGCGTGTTAACTCTTTCAGAAAGCTCCTGTTTGGTGCTGAAGGGGAAGGTTTGGGCCGGGATGTCAAGGGCAACGTGTCTGTTGGAGTGGGAGCAGCCTTGCTCAGACAAAGGCTGGCTTGCTAGAATATATTAAGGCTCTTGCAGTTTTTATCACTGGGTGGCTGCATTGTGACAGATGCCAAAGATATTAGCAGGGATATGATGGGAGCAGGATCATGCAAATGTTTTTTTTCCTCTGATGATACAGGTTATGGCCCCTCTTCTCTTTCTGCTGACTCATGGAGCATCTCCCAAAATCAGGCCAGGCAATTTCCATTTTAACTTCCTCCTTGAGCAGCTGAGGAGACAAAGCCAATTCTCTACCTCCAGCCCTGAAGTTACACTCTGCGATTACAGCACTGAGCACCATCAGTGACCCTTCAGGAAATGTTGAAGTAATGTGTATAGAAGTGAAAGGACGGGACTTTTATGTTTTTGGGTGTCTGAAGTACATTCTTTGGGTTCCCATATCTATTCCTATTGTGGGTTTGGACTTGATTTCTGCTGCAGGGAGTGCACTGCACACTGGTCCAAGTGCAAGGCTGCTGATGTGCACGTTGTTAAACCCCCCCCACAAAACCCAGCATCTCCCAGTGAGGCCCAGGAGGAATGTCTATTTATTTTCCTGTGAGCCAAGCATGGCACAACTACTTTCTTTCTCAGTGATCTATCTGTGAGATAAAACAAGTCCTTAGTGCCTGTCTTAAATACTGCAGTGTTGACAAGTTCTCTTGACAAAAATTAGGCTAATGTCCCTTACGACTGCATTAGCTGTAGAAATGAGGCTTTAAATTGAAGCTTAGGAAAGCACTATACCAACACGCTCTCCAAGGCATCTTCTTATTCCAGCTTTTATTATTCAAATTCATTCTCACTATGGCTTGGCAGCAGAGCTGGCAGACGTTGCGCTCGGTGCGTTCTGCTCGTCTCACAGCCAGGCACTTCGGATCAGGCACCTTCCAGTGCTTAGCAGGGGAAATGTTGTCCAACTGTCTGCAGACCTGCGCTCTCTTGGCTCTGGTGGATGCTGTAGGCCTGGTGGAAGCGGTGCTGGGCTGTATTGTGACCATGCTGTGCAGTGTGAGTTGGGCCAGCTGACACACATCTCGTGGAGATGCAATCCCAAGCATTAGGCAGCACGCTCTGCCAGCACTACAGCACATCCTGAAACGCTCCCAGGGATAACTGGAGCCATGCAGGGGGAGGACTTTTCCTCTGTGGTTTGTTTCTGTCTTTTCAGTTTCAACCTTGACTGCTTTATTTACACAGAAGGTGAGCACAGGAACAGACACTACTTAAAGCTGGTCATGAAGACCCCTGCTGGAGCTTCCCAGCCTTCCCTTGGAAAATAGGGTGGGATTCTCTTGTTGGTTTGTTTTTGCCCCTGCTCCTCTCCCTGAATCTTAGGCTTCAGCTTCTCATCTCATATCACAGATTCAGCATGGCTTAGCTCAGGCCCCTGCTTCTCACACTGGTGCTGGTCCTGATGGATTATTCCTTCCAAGAGTGGGTGCCAGTGGTCTGCTTGGCCACGGCTCTGGTCATCCCACAGTGAGTGCTGGCTGTGCTGCAGCAAGCTGTGGACTGTGCCATCATGTGGGAGACCCATTAGGTGCTGCCAGTGTGGTACAACTCACAGCTTGTCTGCAGTGCACATCGTCATCTGTCCAGAGATGGGGTGGATGCCCTGTCCCTGGATACACTCAAACTCAGGCTGGACGAGGCTCTGAGCAACCTGATTAGTTGGAGTTGTCCGTGTTCGTTGCAGGGGAGTTGGACTTGATGACCTTTAAAGATCCCTTCCAACTCAAACAGTTCTGTGATTCTAAGGGAGCAACTGCTCCTTTCCATGCATTGCCAGGTTGTCTCAGGGCAGTTTTCTGTGCGTGGTCATCTCAGTGCTCTCTGGAGAGAGGAGGAGAGGCTCTTTGAGAGTGACTTTTCCCTCTCTAGGACAGATAACGAAGACAGCCATGTTTGGTGATGTTTTGGAGGTGCTAAAGTCTTGCACAATAAAGAAGCTGATGATGCCTGACTCAGAAAAAAGTATCTACCAGATTCCTAAAATTAGGCAGGATAAATATCTCATTCAATTCCTGCTGTAGATTCTCAGTTCTCCTGGTCATCCCTACTGTCCTCCTCCTACGTTCTGCGTTGTTCTCTGAATGTAGATAAGCGTGCAGCATCCCAGATGGGCTTTTGAGTATTACAAATACACCTGTGGGATGACAGTTATTGAACAGGTTGCGGTGACATTATGAGGTAGTTTAGGAATAAATAACATAGTGAGCTGGCGAGGGTTTGTGCCTGGCTTTTGTAAATAACAGGTCTGCTCGATGTTGGCTTGGTGACACGGTGAGACTCAGGTCAGCAAAGAGTGTGTACAGCTGGATAGCCAAAATGAGCCCGGTGTGGCTGGGACCTCCGATCCCTGCTTTCTTCTTGCTGCCCAGAGCTTTGGAGCAAAGTGCTCTCTGTACTGCTGCACTTCACAGAATCCAGCCTGATATGAGCACGGAAAATAAATTAAGTGCTTTGTATTGAATTGCTAAGCCACATGCATCATGCTGTAAGCAGGGGTGTGGGGTGGTGCGTAAGAAATGGCTGGCTCAAAGCTGGGGATAAGGTTTTGCTTATAAAGCAAGACCATATGTTTTTGTCAGTGTGATGCCTTCATGCTACTGCTTTTTTTGTTGTTTTTTTTTCTTCCTGGTGTATTATCTCCTGTTGTAGTGCAAACGAGAGAATCCTTTGCAGAAAGGGAGGTGGAAGGGCAGCAGCACTTGTTGCAAGGAGCTCTTTGCCATTTGAAGCTTTTCTGTGTTGGCAGCGGCAGCAGCAGATACATCAACAGATGCTACAGCAGTGCCTCCCATCAGAGTGGCACCATATGTCCTCCCTGAGCACTCCCAGCACTCCTTCCCCGGGAGCCTTCCTCGCTAGCATCCGCCTTCGCTGCCATCGCTCTCTATCTGAGCATCCCATGAAGTGGCAGACGCGCCGTTCCCTGCCCCACGCCTGCCTGCAGGCTCTTGTCCTCTGCGGTAACTCCTGCTGCAAGGTGTTTGAGTTCTGATGGGTTTTTGGGCTGGCAGCTGGCTCTTTTTGCTCTCCTGGCCAAGGCAGCAGGTGGGTTTGGCAGGAGCTGCAGCCCAAGGCACAGCAGGCCTGAATAACCCAACTCTCAGCGCGTGCTTACAATTCAGAGAGCACAAATACTGGTGCAGTGGGAGAGCGCTGGCTCAGCTTAAATTGGCAGCCATAAGCAGTGGTCCAGCCGAGTGTCCAAATGTAACCGATGCTTTCACATGTCTGACCAAGTGTTACCTGTTGGAAAGCACCTTCCTTGCGAGCTTTTGTTCTCCTTTAGCTGCAGATCAATTCACAGAAGGAGGGATTGGATTCTGAAGACGTTTTAAAAACATTTTCATTATATATGGTGAGGGAAACAAATTACAGAGAAGACTTTTCTGCACTAGAACAAAGGAGGAGCTTTGAAACCATTTCCAAATAAACACGCGTTGGAGCGGTAGGCCTGACGGATGGTGTTTAAAGACATCATCATTACTGCAGCAAGCAAGCTGTTGACATTAAAATCCTATGATACAAAAAAGATTAAGTCCTCCCAGGGTTTGCTGTGGGCACTCAGCCCCCTATAACCTTGGCTTTATGGAACCCAGAGCACTCCAAATCTGTGCAGGGCACTCTGTGGCATCAGCCATAGGAAAGCAGAATCCCAACAAGCACCAGTAAGTGATTTCTGACTCACTGAATGAGAAACTGGAATAGAAAACGGCTTTTTCTGTGCCCTGAGGAGTGACTCAAGTCCAGCAGAAAGCAGGTTTTTTCCTTTGGGGCACAAAAGGGCACCTGGGCAAGAGCAGAGATGGGGGAGCTTTGGGATGTGTCAGTGGAGTTCTGGGGGTTTCCTTGGGGGTGGCTTTGCTGCCAGCAGCAGCACTGGGGGTTGGTCTGGGAACAGGTTCAGATGGCTCCATCCCTGCTTGGAGTGGAGCACAATCAGTGCTGGAGAAGATTTTGTATTTAGACATCACCATTTTGACAGGCTGAATTGCAGGGTGTTTATTAGCGTAGCTTGGAGTATTATAGAAAGGATTTGTCAGATAAATGGACCGACTAAGTCTTTTATGTGAAACATCCTCGTTGGGTTTTTGTTGTTGTTGGTGGTGGTTTGGTGTTTTTTTTTCTATGTTCTGTTTTTTAACTGTTTCTTCAGCCCTTGATAATCCATCAGTTTCAGCCATTCCTGGAGGATGCGGTATGAGTTGCTGCTGAGAGCTGGTAAGCACGAGGGGATGCAGTGCCCCACTTGCAACAGTCTGTGGGGTGTTGATGCCCAGAACAGTGTCTGAATCCTATGTTTGCCCCATTTAGAAGAACACAGTAATTTAATTTTGTTCATCTTTAGGAAGAAGAGGCTGAATATCTGAAACTTGTGAGCTTTGTAGCCTTCTTCAGCAGTAATGTGAGCTCATAGCAGTGGCTGTGAGAAACAGTTTGTATTTGCTGCTTGCATGTGCCATAAGGACAAATCTATTCTTTCGTGGTTTCCTCGGTGATCCCAGCAAGTGATGTCTCTCTGTCCTTGTAGGTACTTTGCGCAGCGGGTTCTTTGTTCATACTGAGGTCTCCCAGGTGCCATAATAATGCAGAATAATGGGGATGGGAGCAGCTTGACGCTGTGAGGACTTTTGCAGACAGAGGCAGCCCATCAGCCATCCGGGCAGCCCTGGAAGGGATGTGAACTCTGCAGACGCCACAAGCACTTCTTTAAGTAATAGGCTGTGAACATTGTTGGCATGCAGTAATTATAAAAGGGAGCTTCCTCTCTATTTAATTACAGCAGGCACTCGAGCCCCTGCTGTCACTGACTGTGCAGAGCTGAGAGTCATGGAAGGATGGGCAGTGAGTTGGATAGGGCTTCACAAAGGGTGTGCTGCACTCAACAGGCTGCCACTGCCCAGCAGAAGAGCAGAGTCACTGGAAAAACGAGGAGCACACACAGTGGCCGTGGCATCTGCATAAAGTTTGGTCCAGCATCACAGAAGCTCATGCTTAAAGGTGAGCATGAGTGTTGGAGCAGGAGCTTCCTCACTGCTTCTGCTGCAAATGAGGGGCAGTGGGAGATGCCTGGGATGGCTCCTGTGCAGAGCTTTGGGGGCTGATGCTGCTGGGCCTCCCCCCAGGAGGTGACCTGTAGTGTATTAATTTCCTTTTCAGGTGGCACTGAACTGGGAGGACCTGTGAGTGCTGGGCAGCAAACTAATGTAAAAGGCCGCAAGCAGAAAAAGTGAAGGGCAGAAAATAGCAAAATGAGATTCAGGCTCTGTGCTTTCTCTTCCCATCAGTAATCCATCTCTTCTTGACCTGTGCCTGCTACACATCTTCTTTTCCTTTTGCATGTAAAAATGTTCTGTTTTGAAATAACAAGTAGCCCAAGGAGTGCTATGACTCAGCCTCAAGAAAACCCAGGCTGCCTCTGTGCTCACCACTGCTAACCAGTGAGTCTGGAGCCGAAGCATGCTCCAAACCACTCCAGAGTAATGCTTCATCTGCTTTTCTTTGAGCGCAGCACTCAGCCTGGCAAGCAAACAGACAGCACCGTGCTCACAGGGCTTCTCGTGTGAAGCCCCACCTGCTCAGCAGGCAGAGCACACAGCGGAGCACGCAGCTGGGAGGTGCTGGACAGTTGTCATTGCATTGCATGGGCAGAACTATCTCCAGCTGCTGCCTGGGCTCTGTCCCCTTTCCTTTGCACCAAAGAGACTGTGGTTGTTTCTGACCTGAGCTGCACTGGGGCTGGTCAGTATCCAGGGGCTGATGCTGGTGCTGCTGGCTGCTTACAGCATTTCAGAGGCCACCAGAATTCCTCAGCATCTCCTCCCTGCCTGCCATGGTGCTGATGGCTCCTGGACCACAGCAGAGGGGAGCTGTTCTGCCTCTGGGGATTTGTCTCCTTGTGCTTTTTAATGATTATTTTTTAAAGGAGGGGAGATGGTTTTATCAGGTAACTTCTCAGGGATGCTCTGCCAGCCTTGTGCAGCCTTATTATTTTCACAATTTGCTTTGCCGGGAACGTTCAGGCATCGATTTGTGGACTCTTTTGTTGCCTATATCAGAAAGTTCCATCCCCTCACTCCTCTGCGCTGAAAGAAACAAAGAGCAAAGAAAGGTAGATGCTATCTGGCAGTCTCTGAGACACCGAGGTGATTTCTAAGAACTGCGGAGCCAGCCACTGACTTGGTGGTTTGTTTTCACTCTCTTTCTTCTGCAGTGGTAAATGAGGATACTTGCCTGGGAGGAGAGCAGGCAGAAGGGAGGAGCTGAGCTCCCTGCTCCTTCCTGCAGAAGCCATCCCAGAGCAGCTGCCTGCTGCGGGAATGGAGCCGAGCTGCTACTGCTGGGCAGGTCCACGGGGCGCTGCTCTGTTGGAGGTGGGGAAGCTCAGGGACAGGTTCCAGATTGCTGTGTGAGGTTTATTTATATACATGTGCTGCAGAACTTTCCCTGATATTTGTCATGCCTGCTTATCGTTGTTTGAGTCTGGCTGTGCCTTGTCCCTGTGCAGAGGTGCAAAACCAGAGGCCAATGTGGGCAGCCCCACACAGAGCAGTGCACTGGAAGGGTGCTGGGCAGGATTGCACCTTTCTTGTTCAGAGAGGAAATGCAGCTGGCATTTCATCCTTGTCTAGAAACAGAGGGATGAGGTTACCTGGGGATTGCTATGTGACAGATCCTCAGCACAGCAGCCCTCTGCTTTCAGGTACTCTGCATATACTGCGCTGATTCTTCCCTTAGCAGCGCGTGTGATGGAAGTGTGTTATGTTTTCCATTTGTTTATTTGCTTATAGTCTTGTTTTCAGCCCCTGCAGAACTTGATATAGGTGCAGAGCTTCAGAAACGTACACATAACAGAATAATAGATAACTGTGATTTGGTTACAAGGCAATAATTTAAGCCGACAGGTTTAGCTGATAACATAAAACACACAAGAGAAATAAGATCAGTTTATAAATGTCAGCAGAACCCCTGAGAGTGAGTTGCTGTCTCACAGCTGACTCCGGTGCGGTTACTCCATCTAATATATTATAAGGAGAAATAAACGGATGTCTGAAAAAATCTGGCTGACCAAGATTAAAAGAGTGAGGCTATAAATTAAATCCTTCCTCGGTGTCACTTGAAGCAACTTTCAAGACAGACAGGACCCATCTGTGTGTGACGAATGCTGATGTGTTGCTAAGAGCTCAGGGACCTGGCGTGTCTACCCAAGGGGTAGAGCTGGAGGAACTGGAGGTCGCTGCAAGGTGTGGTTCTAAGTGTGAGTGTGCAACACACACCTGTTTGGATAAGCTTTTCTTTTCCAGAGGCATCAAGGAGAAAAAAAAGGGCAGAAAATCACTTAAATATAAAATAGTTGTTACTATTTTTAATTGAGCTTTGGTTCCCAAATGCAACTTAATAAAAACAATAAGTAACAATGAATTCCTCTAGGAAAAAAAAAAAAGCCATTAAGAATATGCTTGTGTATCAACAGAACGTTAAGCTGTGATTGCTTACAGACGCGTTGCTCCGGTGCGTGCTGCTGGTTGTTGAATAGTATCAAATTATAGGAATCAAAGAGAATCAACTGTTTTTGAGGGGAACGTCTGGGAGCTGCGCGCTGCAATGGGATTAACGTGCAGGGTTTCCAGCTTGCTCATTGAAATCAGCAGCTTTAATTACGTTGTTGAAGTCACCCTGCCCTGAAACGCGCGCTGTGAACAATCCTCCGAAGTTCCCCGAGCTGAACAAGGCCGCAGAGCTCACCCTGCCTCAAACATCTGGAATGTCTTAAGTGGATGCACGAATCTTCTTCTGAAAGCGGGGCTGTCTTTCCTGGTTTATTTCATAAGGCAATATGTTTGTCCTGCTGTTGCATCAACCTGTGCTGCTGTGCACAGAAACTCCTGCAGCAATAACTGCCGTTTAAATACATCAGAGCTGAGATTTCTGCTCTGGGCTTTGGACAGTCGCAGTCAAATCTCGTTTAGGACAGTGGAAAGGAGCAGGAGTAGAAAGGTTTGTGTCTTCTCTGATGGCAACATCCTTAATTCAGCCGTGCTGGGTTTGTGAGCTCGTGCACGCCGGGGTTCAGATTCTCTTTTATTTACTGCTCACTGAAAATAGAAACTGGGAGGACTGGCCACATGGGAGTCGGGCAGCCCTACTGGGGGCTGCTCCATGGCTGTGCCTTTTTATGTTTCTTTTAAGTAAAGCCCGTCAGCCTTGTTCCTCTCCCCTGGCAACAGCGTGAACTAATGTGGCCAGATGCACCAGCAACATGAAAGCCAGAATACACTGTCCTGTTGTAAGAGGGACGTTTATTTCTGGCTGCATTTGACAAATCGGGGACTGCTTGAGCAGGTGCTGTGGTTGCAGCCTGGGCTGCCTGAGTGCTGTGTATAACAAGTCAAGGAGCAGTGCAGGGGTTGGGCCACAGGGCTCTCCCCTGGGCTCACAGAGTTAACACAGATGATCACATCAGTCCCTTTGCGCATCAAACTGAGGCAATGTTCTGCTGATAGGATGTGGTGGAAAGAAAGAGTTGCTATCAGAAATGCACTCAGAAATCCTGCAAACTGGATTTCCCTGGGTTCTGTGGGTGTTTGTACCTGCTGTATGGCTTCAGGCTTTGAAATGCTTTGCATTGTGACAAATGTTACAGTCTGAAGTAGGAAGAGCTGCATCCTTTGATCAGTGAAATGTCTCTTTGGTCTTCAATAGGCGGGATCAATCTGTTGATTCCCTAGATTAGAGGATTTTATGTATGAGAACATGCATTTATTGTACAAAATAATTACCCTTGTCTTCACTTCCCTTTGATAGGAGATGCTACCTGTCTCCTACATGCTGAGTTGTTTTATTCTAGACATCATCGTAGGAAACAAAGGAAAGACTAAGGAGGAAATCCATGTAGAGAAGCCAGTGAGCAGCTGTCTGTCTGTCTGTGTGCTTCCGGGTACGTGCAGCTGAGATTTCCATGTTCCTTCAGCTGTGATCCTGCTTTCTTAAGCAGACAAACTTCTTCCATTAAATGGAGAGGAAACAAAATGAAGAGGAAGCAACCAAACATTGTTCTCTCTCCATCCCTGTGCAACAGTTGGCCATTGTGATGTGTTTGTGCTGAATTGTGACCAAGAAAAATACTCTGAATTTCCCATCTTTTGTGCATTTAGAAGCAAAGCTTAATGTATTCCGTGTATTTTTGTTGGCAGGTAGCAGTGATCAGCTATTCCTTTTAATACAATATTTCCAAACCAACACAACCTCACATCGGTACACTTGATATTCAGTGCACCAGGCTGTACTCAGATGTGTGCTTTGATTTCATTTTGGCAGCTGCGTTTTATTCAGCAGTCTATTCCCCTTCCTCCAAATAGTCTCCCAATTCACTCCTGATGTAGGTTTTTAATGCTTGCTTAGGAACTGGCATGTAAGGTCAGTGTGGCATTTCTGCAGGGTTGAAGCAGCACCTGTGTCCCAGGGTTGAGTGCCCAGCAGTGAGCAATTTGCTGTTTGCATTGCAGGATGGGTTTCTGTGTGGCTCTTTGGAGCAGGAGCATTTGACTTCAGCCTTTTGAATACAAACCTGCAGTAGTGCAGGTGGCCTAAAATAACCTGACTTTTTGTTTATAGGTCAAGCTGTTCCTGCAGGGTCACACGTTCGGTTAAATCTGCAGACGGGAGAGAGAGAAGCCCGGCTTCCAGACAGTGAAAGTGGGAAAAGTGATGCAAAAGAAGAGAAGAGAAGAAGAAGGTACGGTGACACAAAGCTCCAGACTCCTGGCTGTGCAGATCTGGACAGACTGTGGTTTCACGTCTTTCATTAGCAGCCAGGATCCCTGGTGCACTCAATTGCTGTCTCTGCTGGAGACGTAATTGCTGGTTTAAGGGTTCAGCGGTGCAGAAACCTGGCCCCCATCCTTTGTGTGTCCTTTGGAAGGTGGGTAGAAGTGCTGAGCGTGGATATTCACACCCCCCTTTGTGGCTTCCTGTGCCACAGTGAGGATGCAGCCTAAAACTACTCATCATCCTAAACCATCAGAGCAGCTGTGGGAGCTTCGTTTGTGTTGACCTGAGCAATGTGACATAGTTTTAACTCTGTGCTGCCTGAGGGCTTACAGCATTCATTTACATGAGTTACTGCTGATGGGCTCCTTAGATCACACAGCCTTCCCTGCACCCAGGCTGATGTCCAAAGTTTCTCTCATGCTGGCTTTTCCCTTTTCCCTTAATAAAGTCAGGTTCAGTTACTGTGAGTACCTTTCTTTCCTGAAGTAGGGGGGTTTGCCATTGTATTTACCATTGCAAATGGCATTTATCTGTGCAGGTGTTTATGGCTCAGGTAAGTTCCCAAACCAATGAGCTCCATGTATAGAGTAATTCAGTGTCATAGATCTCCATGTTAAAGCTTACGAGTTCTTAGCAATCTTTGAGTAACATGGTGGTCCCTTTGAATTCTGAAGCATTTTTGTTTTTCTGTATTCCTACATGAAAGCAGAGGCATATATTAATTAGCAATATTTACTGCCTCAGGACTTGAGATTTTAGGCCAGCATGCAGATTCTAAAGCCTTTTGTGGTTGTCAGGGTGAGGTATCTGCAAACCACGCACAGAATACAGCACTGGGACTAAATCTTTTGTCAAGTGTGGAGTTCTTCTAGTTTTAAGTGAGATACATGTAATCTGGTGCTCCTAGCTCTTTTTCCCCCGGTATTATCCTTCGCTGATATATTACAGTGAAAATATTACAGATAAAATTGTTCACTCGTATAATGCTTTTTCTGTTTGCTTCCTCTGCAAGGCTGAACAAGATGGATATTGACACAAATTCATTCACATCCCAGGAGCTCAAAAAGGCATTGGCGAAAATGAAGGAAAATGAGAAAGCAGAAAGAACGGTAAGGACAGTTCCTTGTTTCTAAAGCAAAGCACAGGATGCTGATGCAAACACCCTGTGTAGAAGGCCTTGGAAGTACAATGGTTAAAACAAGCCACCACGTTTCTTGCTGTCATTCTTGGTGATCCACTGCTGGTGTGAAATTACAAGATCTTTGCTGTGAACGCGGTGCAGGTGCAGTAAGATGACCAACCCCTGAGAGTTTTCTGTTTGGATACTGCTGTGAGTAGACCTGAATTAATAATGCAGAAACGTTACTTGCAAACACTTATGTGAACCCACTGCTCATTTCCTTTCCATTGTTTGCGCTGTGTTTTTATCCATTGTTTAGATGTATTTGTTTAACTGCCACTTAGTTCACAAAGATGTCTGCAAACCCCAAAGCAGAATGAATTTCAATGTGGTGATGTTTGTAAAGGAAGTTATGTGCTGTTCCTTATCCTCATTAGAGTGAGGAAGTGCAGAAAGTTCAGCTCAGTCCCTTCTGTTTTGAATTCAGTGATGGTGACCAACCACTGGATGTAGCATCCTCTGAACACTTGGATATCATGGCTCAAGTTTTCAGTCTCATCTGGTAGCAAAAACCAGATGGCTGTGCTGAAGCATAGGCTAAAGTTTGCTTACAGAAGTTGTAAACGTCCTGGTCAGTTACACAGAGGAGACAATCTGAAGTCAAACAGAATGTGTGCTGCTTGGACCTGGTCCCCAGGATGGGACCAGCCACAGGCATGACATGGGTGGATTATATATGATCCATTGTATTGTTCACAGCCTTTTTTCTCCTTTTCTGCTTACAAGCATTTCCTTAAGCCCTGGCTCCTCCTGCTGCCTTGCAGTTGAAGGGAAATTGAGGTGGGAATCAAGGCAATAGTCTTTGAGTCCCAGAAAATCTTTTCTCCTCTATCTGGCATCAGGGCAGTGTTTTGTTTACTGTACGATTATTTATGCAGCAGCCAGCATTACTGATAGCAGGACTTCTTGAAATGAGTGTCATTTAAATGCAAAAATTAGTGACACTCTATTATGTGAAAATAAGCCATATTTTAGAAAAACCTGTTAGAATAGCTATTGTCCCAGCAACTGGGCTAAAACCAGCTACATCTAATGGACCTAAAGTACTCCATTTAAAATCTCTCCTGCAGGGAGCAAATTCATCCTTGAAGTAACTGTGTCAAAGTAAATTGAGTTACACCAAGCATGCTCCTGTATATGCTATTGCAAAAGCAATTTCTCCTATGTGGTTGGAGTTGGGATAGCATTCTGTGTGTCTGTGCAGTTCCTATAGTGATTAGGCTGGCAATCATTAGTGCAGATTGTACATCATTAGATTGCTTCATTCCATCTCTGTTTCTTGCCGTCTTGCTTTCTCCAGCTCTTGGGCAGCCCACCTTTAGTGTGTACCCTCTGCTTTCTGTGTCCCTGTACACAGCAGCAGGCTTTGCCCCTCCTGTCCCAGTGTTACCAGTGCTGCAGCTCTTTAGGCTCCGATCTCTGGCAGAGCCTTCCCTACCACACACCCTTCCATTGCTCTTGGTTCCTCAAAGCTCTCTAGATGTTGTTTGTACAAGCAACACTGCAAAATGGCCACTGTCCTGCAATGAACCCCATGGCATCATGCTTCAGCTGCCTCCCCTTTGTGCAACATATTGCTCAGCACAATCAACACGAGAGCTTGCCCAGGGCTGTGAGCAAGTCAGGTCCTGAGAACATCCTCATACAGGCAAATGAAGACCAGCAGTGCTTGCCTCTGTTCAGTGTTGTTTTGAAAGGTTCACAAGGTATAGAAAACATGTACAGGTGCTAAGCTGCGTGGGGAATGTGTGCTGAGACCCAGGGGCTGTATTTGACAGATAATTAGGTTCCAGGGCTTCTCAGAAGTGCCTGGGTTTGCTTGCTAAACTTTGTCTAACCTGCCTTCTTATTTTTCTCCTGCTTTCAAGGCCCATGAAGAAGAAGTAAGGAAGAAGTTCCGTCCCATAGAGCAACTGAAGGAAGAGTTTGAAAAGCTGAACGTGAAGATGGAGACGGATTATGAAATCATGGATAAACTGATCAGCAAATTTAACAGCTCCGCTTCCACGCTGGATGAAAAAGTAGCGGCACTTTATGATCTTGAATATTATGTTCACCAGGTAACAAAACCCCATTTGTATCTACCATGTAAAATCCAGGGACTAAGGTATCATAAATGAGGTTTTATTTTTCTTATCAGTATCAGGTAATATAAATTCCTTAATTAGCATAATCCTGGGACAATAACAGATAGTGGAGGGCTACTGCAGGCTTATTTTTTTATCCGAGTTTGAATAAATCAGCACTCGTAACAGTAGCAAGCAGTTTCCTAGGGGTTAGTGTTGCTTTATTTGTTGTCTGTTCTCAGGATTTTTTTTCCCTGTCCTCTTTTTCTTTCTTTATATATGTGTTAATATTGTGAAAATGGGTTTATCTGCAGTTTTGTGGCTGAGTGTTGTGGTGGCTGCTAGAAGAAAGCAGCTGTATTTTCTCGCTCCTTCCATGGGAAGCGTTTGTAGCTGCAGGTAGGTGCCCTTACACCAGCTGACAGAGAATGTCTTCGTACCAGGGAAGATGAGAGACACCCAAAGCCTGTGTTTTGTCTTGGCATGAGTAAGGAATGGCCTGCAGAGCCGTCCTCAGAGCTGGTGGCAGAAATGACTGAAGGCTCAGGCAAACGGCCAGTTGCTGAGCATCAGCTGAGCCGTGCTAATTAACTGTGCGTGAGGCTGAATATCTCCTGAAATCTGTCCTCTTCAATTTGTGCTCACATTCTCTTTTCCCCCCTCAGATCTCTCTTTGTGTGCTTTAAGCTCACACATTCTCAGCTCTGGTTTGCTGCAGGCTGTGGGCAAATCACTCTTTCTTTGCCGTCGGCTGCTGCGTGTCCAAGCATTGAGGCTGTGCACAGCCTCGTGGGGAGGATGGGGTTCTCCCTGCCCAGCAACTGGGAGAACTGGAGCAGACTGGGAGAGTAGTTGCCCTCATTTCTGAGGGTGAATTTATTAAAAAGCAAACACGTATTTTTTTTTGCAGTTAGCTGAAGGAATGAGCTGCTGGGAGTGGAGTCCCATGTTCCATCTAATAGAAGTGTTATTTCCAGGGCTCTTTGTCTTGTGTTTCCACATTAAATCTCTGTCATGCACACGCAGAGGCTTCCTTGCTGTTTGTTCTCAGTGCCTTTGTTTCACTGACTGCATCTGTCTGACTCAGAGAAAAAGTGTGAACAATGGGCGCCCTCAGAGCTTTGTATTTATTTATACTCAGGCTAATTCTTGTGGTTAAGGGTGCCAGAGCATCAGGCCAGCATGCTAAGAAGTAGCCCCCAAACACACTGGGATGCTTTGCTTTCCAGCATCGTGTTCTGGATTATTCCAGCAGAAAATCCTGCCTGCTTTAGGGTGAAGGATTTCAGCCCATCGAGAGCAGCAGGGAAATGATCTGCGCTGCCTGGCCAGGGACTGACCGGAGCATCAAAGGGAGCCGCATCCAGCATCAAATGGGTCAGACAGGGGAAATGGCAGGGAAGCTGGCACGGAGCACAGAGGGCTCCTTTGTGCATCGATCACAACGCCGCTCTGTGCCCGCACTGCTGGGGCAGATGGCTGGGCAGCACCTTCTCATCAGGCAGGAAGCTGATAAGAAATATGACTTGTCTGTAAGCCAGCATGGCTTTTCCTTCCCTTTCTTCTTCCAATGACTTGAATGCGTCCAGAATTCTCTGCTTGGTACTGACTTGAGCAGCACTGGCTTAATGTAATTACTGAACAGCAGCCAGATCTGCCTGCGCTGCATATCAGTGGGCTGACCCATGGCCGGGAGACCTGGGGCACTACACAGAGACCAGGGGAAACCTGCTGCTGCTGTGCTAACTGCATACAGAGTTCCTGTTGGGCAACGCACACTGTGCCCCAAGAGCTGAGGATCATGTCCTGCTCCACAGCATGGTCTGGGCATCCTGGACCTGACTCACCATGAGAACTGCAGGCAGGGGCTGAGCTCCTTCTCCCGAGTGCTGGCCCGAGGGCTCTGTACTTGCTGAGGGTTGGGTTGCCAGCTGTGCTTTGCTTCTCATCAGTCAGGATTCAAGTTGGCATGTTTGGGAGCCCATCTTGGAGGAAGGGTTGGCTTGCTAGGTTATCTGTGATGCATAAAAACCAAATGCAAATGTGAAGGGGCCAGAGCATAACTCATTTATAAACAGAGTTCACGGTGCTTGCACAGCAGTGTGTGGAGCCAAGCCCAACTCCATGCTTTGCAGTCTCTTTCTCTCAATTATTTACTCTCCTTATCTTTCTCCTTTCCCTCCTCTGACATGCTACACCATTTCTCGTTGCTAATTTCCTCTCCATTGCAGATGGTTGTCATGCAGCTTTCCCTCGCTCTCATTCTCCAACATTTCCTCTCTCATCTCCCCTCCCCAGTTTCTTTCTCTTCCAATTTGAAGGTGTTCCCTTGAGTAACTGCTGTCATATTTGTTCTTCTCCCATCCCTCTCCTCTCCAACCTTGCCTGTGTACTTTAGTCAAGAGCTCTTTTGATCTTTGCCTTTCTTTGTGCTGTTTTCAGTGGACTGAAATGAGGCGCAGGCAGAGTGCCTCTCAGCAGCCTCTGCTCCCCAGAGAGGTCAGTGCCTCCGAGTTGTGGGGTTTGGGACTCGTGTTGTGGTTTTTGGTGTTCCTTTTCTCTGTGGTGAGGGAAGGAGCTCTCACGAGATACTCCAGAGAAGAAAAGGATGCTGCTGAAAAAAGAACTCACCTTCAAAATAGGCTTTGCAGCACAATCTGTATGCTGTGGCAGAGCTCTGGCTGGCAGGAGAGCTGCCCCGCAGGACTCTTCTCTATGTGAGGATACCACGGCGGCTGCGTTCATCCCAGCTGCTGCTGGGTGCAAACTTTCTGGCCTGTTATTTCCTGGTGAGTCTGTTCCTTCCTGAGCAGAAGAAAATGCCCAATTCTGGCCTTAAAACTGCCCCCAAGTTCTTACATTGGAGCCATCAAAGCCCTGGCCAGTGGGGGGGATTCAAATCCTGAATGAGCTGCAGCAAACCCACAGAGATGGACTTTCTGTTGGCAGCTTTGCAGTGGGACAGTGAGTGGCAGCTGTTGTCTGAGTGGGGGGAACGGGCGAGCTATAGCTCCCCACTTTGTGCTTGTAAAGGCTCGTAGGACGTAAAGCTAAATAGCTTATTTGTTCTCTTGGGTGCCTGAAGTGTGTGACGTACGGCCAATTTTGGTGAAGGTACACGGTAAAGGAAAAAATTAAGCTGGGCACGAAAGATCTGTCAGCTAAGGGAGCACATGGGAGCGGCGTGCAGTGTTTATTCTGTCCTGCTCCGTCAGCTCAGCGCTCTCACTGAAATGGGGAGGTCATTTGGCACAGTTATTCTAATTCTTCTGTTCTGTTTCCATCCACTAACACGGCGCTGTCGTCTTTGTGTCTTTCACAAAGGAAATTTTTTTTGCACAAGCAATTGGGTAAATTTGTCAGACGTTTCCTTTTAAGCTGCAAAAAAAGCCTTTAGAACCAAAATGCATCGATTTGACTTTGGACCGAGTTTTGTACTGGAAGCACTTTGCTCTGCTTCTCTGACTTCAGTCTGCAAAGCACCCAGAGCCCTGCTTTAACTTCCCCCTAAGAACAGACGTTTGCTGTGATTTCTGCCTGCTTTGCCCCACGTCTCCTTCAAGTCAGAGACTGATGAATTTCCCGCAGGAATTCCCACTAACGTTTAAACTTCTCCCTAGTGGCGCTTAGTCCAATATTGTTGGATTTAGACAAATCATTGTATGGGCTGCCCCAGGGAAGGGCTCCTTGCTGGCGCTCCCAAACAGGGGCTGCCTGCTTGCTATTCACATCTGTGTGGAAGTTTTCACTGTGGTCATGGAAAACAGGAACAGCCGTGCAGCGGCTGATGTTCTGGGGCTGCTGATGGGCTCTTAGACACTTGTAACTCCTGGTGCTACCATTAGAGCATTAATTAATTAATTGCGTTTGCAAAACAGATGATTCCCTGGGTTCCGGTAATGGCCGCTCAGGGGACTGAGCAGAGAATTTTCTCTGCTGACATCACTGTGCTCCCTGCACTCCCAAAGCACGTGCTGAGGGAAGCTGGGATGGTTAATCTGAGTGTCAGCAATGCCTTCTGCATTGGATAATAGTCACCTGCCAGCAGACACATGACGTCCATTGCTCACCGGCAGCACTGTATGAAACACCCGCCACAACTGCTCTGTTAATTTGCAATTGCTTTTAATGCTCAGAGCTGATGAGATGGGCAGGGACGGGGAGCTGATGCTCCTTCTGAAACAAAGCGCTTCTGAAGAAATTGGCTCCACAGGCCTGTGGCCGTTCTGTGCTGACAGGGATCTGCTCTCTCCCAGGTGGACAACGCGAAGGATTTCCTCTCCATGGGCGGATTGCGGCTGGTGATCGAGGGCCTGAACAGCACGGAGGCTGTCCTGAAGGAGCACGCTGCCTTTGTGCTGGGAGCCGCGCTCTCCAGGTGAGCTCTGTGCCCCCACACCAGGTGTAGCAGGTGCTTCTCCTCAGCCCTCTGGTTTATTTCCCATTGCCAGAGCTGGCAGCTTTTCTCCTCCTGCAATGCCCAAATTTCCTCTCCCCCCACCCGGCCTTTTGCTTCCCCCAGGCTTCCCTTCAGTGCATCCTCATCCTGCTCATTAGACTTAGCCAGAAGTAATTCAGCATGGGAACTGATGGCTTTTTTCTCTGAGCTCCTCAGTTTTGCACAGTCCAAGGGGAATAGTTCTGCCTCTTCTCCTTTCCCCTTAGCAGCCCTTTGAGAGGGAAGATTTTGAGGATGATGCAGTTATGATTGCCCCGAGAACTCCTTTCCCCCTCCTATTCCTTGCTCCTGGGCTGCTTTAGGACAGTGAGATGCTGATTTCAGAAACGTAGCAACTCTCATGATCTCTGAAGGTTTTGTTCTTAGCCCTGGGGACACGTGCCTCTGACCTACAGGCACAACCTACAGGGTTTCAGTTAGGCAGGGGGTTACAGATTGATCTGGAGGATTCTTGTGATTCACTATGGGATGGCTGTTGCCCAGAGGAGCTGCTCAGGCTGCCTGGTGCCACCTGGGAACGTGCACCACTCTGGCTTGCTATATGGGCAGAATGGGGGTTGTGTTGGTGCTCGTTTTGTTTGATGGCTCTCTGGGCTTTTCCCTGTGCGTGTATGTGGTGTGCATTCATCTGAGACTTCAGAAATGCATTGGATGGACCCAAACTTCAAGGTCAGAAGCTCAGACTGAAGATTGAAAGTCAGGGCCATTATATCTGCTTATTTCTATGCCTAAAAATACGATCGCTTTCTCCGCCATTATAAATTATTTATCGCTTAGTCTAATATATGGTCTACAGATCTACATTTCTTTTGCAATCTTATATACAATGCAATTGGTCTTCAGCATGTGTAAAGTAATGTGGCTTCAGTGACAGCAGCAGGTGCCCTGATTTACACCAGGAAATGATCCAGCTCGTGGTTTGAAGCAGAGCTTTGACTCACTGATCACCATAAGATTCATTCCTTGACTTCAGAAATGCAGACCTGCCCTTCTTATGCCAGCACGCATTAATATTTGAAACAACATTATAATCTTTTCCTTAGGATCTTTAATGGCATGTGGATGTTTAATTATGTTTCATAAAGAGAAAAGTCATGCAGGGGCTCTGGAAGCATTTAAAGAAAACCTACAAGACATAAAGGGACTATTGAATCCTGCCTTCCCTGGCTTAGCTAATGTGACATTATCAGGACTCGAGAAATTAATTGTCTGACGATATGAGCATGTAGCGGTGGCTGACGAAACTAATGCCTCGCATGGTGTTCCTCAATTAGAAGTGCCTTTCTTTGGACAGAAACTGTACTTCTCCAACACGACAATGTGAAAATGTAACTTTAGAAACTTTGAAGCCTTTTTTTCTTTAAAGGATATTCTGACAGATGGTAATTTTTAGTGGTTCAGATGAAGTATTGTCTGAGAGCTCAGTTCCAGAATGTGAGGAAATATTATGCCTGGGTTTTGAATTTGCTTTTTTCTCCTTGCTGTGCTGTGCTTAAGCTTTCTCAGTAGACACCTACATGCCAACTCATCTGCTTTGTGCTAGCTCCTTAATTTGTTTGTTCGTACATTTTCTCAGGTTACTCTGTGCTCTGTTTTAGCTGCCAGGGGCATTTCAAGTACTTAATGCCAAGCAATTTGGGTTGTGTTTTGTTCTTTGAAGGGGTTGTTATTTCTTTCTTTCCCCCAGAGCTGTTCCTAATGGCCTCAGTCTGTAGGCTGCAGGAATTTTCTTGCAGTGCCTGGAGAAGCAGCGTGCTGGGCTGTGTGCTGTCCTCACCTGCTGGGACCAGGTGCTGTGCTGGATGTCTGGGCACTGAAGGGGCAGCAGTGCTCACAACCACCTGCTGGCTGCTTGGCCATCCCCAGAGCAGCTAGTTTGGCTCAGGTCAGGGGTTTCAAGCTAAGCAAACCTTCCCCCCAAAAATCAGACTGTGATTGTAGCAGCTCCTCAGCCAGTGTGGGATGGCTGGAACTCCTTCTGTAGCTGAATCTGGAGGAGGGAGCTTTACCTGTGCTGTTGTGAATAGTCAGCTTGTGTTAGGCCCCAGAGAAACCACAGGGCTCTGAGCGGTCTCAGACCTCACTGAGTCAGAGCCAGAACCTGTAAAAAAGTAATAATAATATTCAGGTTTTCTTCAGGCATTCTTTGTCCCTGACCGTTCAGGTGGGTACGGGTGTGAAGCTGGTGAGGGATGGGGCAGCCAGGTGCATCACCCTGATCTTGCTCTGCTGTGCAGAGACATTTGAGCCACGTTCCCATACAGAGCCCAGTGATTTCCCAAGTCCACAGGCTAAAACCAAAACCTGATTTCTGTCCCCAGACTTGGAACTTTCTCAGTGCTGAGTGAGCTGCTGCAGGGTGAGCAGGAGCTGGAGATTCTCCCCTTGCTTTGGTCACGGTTTCAGTGTGGATTTAAGTGCAGCTGCTGTAGGATGGGTGGCAGTGCTGCATCAGGCTGTGTCCCTGGAGCTGCCTGCCTGCAGTCCAGTTGAATTCTAGCTCGGATCTGAAAACCCAGTTAGAAGAAAGTGGTTTTCAGGTATCGGCAACCACAGCCCTGGGGCCGTGTAACCTGTGTGAGGTACTGAATCAGCAAAGGAAGGAGGAGGCAGAGGGCACAGCAGGGGCAATTCAAGATTTCTTCTTGCTTGAAAAGCAGCCTTAGCACAGAGGGGTCTGGCTCCCAGAGCAAGGAGTCGCAGAGTCTGCTTGCCTGGGTGTTGCTGGGACGGATGCTGTCCTCCAGGTGTCCATCTGCCTCTGTTTGTGAGCCTCCCTCTTGGAAAAGGGTGACCTGGTACGAAAGAAATCAACATTTCACCTCTTGTTTCTCTTCTACGTCCTTCATTTTTGACACTTGGGGTTTAATCGCCACGTTTGTGACCAAATCAAACATCGTTCCATCTGGCAGAGCTCTCTGAGCGCCGCCCTTATTGCAACTCTGCAACCTCATCACAGCCTCTCTGTTCTTAAACCTTTAACAAAATGTTTTCCATTCAGCAGTTTACAAAAGTAAACTTCATTGGAACAATCCTCAAGTGCTCTGATTGCAAATAAAAGTTAAATGCACTAACAAAAATAATTGCCAGGCATGTGGGGTTGTACATTTAGGTATCCATAATTCACTAACAGAATATGCCAATACACAACATTATCTGGATTTTCAGTGATTGCATTAGCATAAAAGCACGTTAGCGTGTATCCAGTGGTACTAACATTGAAATATATATAAAGTATGAAATATTAAGATAAGGCATTTTGGAGGCAAGTGAAACTGCTGTCTGTAAAACGTTGCAGCGTGTTTCTGAAGGTACGCTGCAGTGTCTTGGGGTGGCAATCAGCATTCGCACCATTGGGTCCAGACATTGCAAAAATGTCAATGTTTTATGCAAAGAGGAGCTATATTAAGCTAAAAAGATTGCTGATGAGAGAAGTGTCTTCTGATGTCCTCTGAGCTATTTACAGGCTGCATCTTCCTTTGTTCGCAGCACTGCCAGGCCTCTGCAATTTGTATCGAGATGTTTCACAAGGCTGGAAATGTTAACCAGCATGGATTATTTTGTGATTAAAGCTTCAGTTTTTACAAACTTTACCGCCAGGAAACGTTTTTCCACACCAATAATTTGAACATTTTAATATTTTGTAATAAAAGGATTTTTGTAATCCGTTTAAAAGGGGAACAGTAATTTATGTCAAACGCCTTCTTGAAGCTTTATCCCAAACGCTCCCCATATGCTTAGGGGTGAATTAGAGGTGAGGATGGAGAGAAGCTAAGCCATGCAACCTGTGAGGCAAAGAGAAGCAGTTGGTATTTCAGGGGGAGAGGCAGACAGGGCAAAGAGTGAGGAAGGAGCCACGTGAGGAGCCAGGACTGCAGTTCTGATCAAGCTGCATGGCTACAGACAGGGTGTCAAAGCTGTTCTCTGAGCTGGTGTTCGCTGTATGTCCTGGCAGGATGCTGGGCAGCCCCATCTCAGCTTCTTAAGCTGGGAGACCTTTCAGTGAGCCCAGATCTTGCTGTTCCCCATTTGGGGTTGGTGAAGTCTTGGGAGCAAACTCATCACAGCTGGTAGACTGAGCTTCGTCTTGTTAAGTTTCCTACGGATACCTCATGTCAGCCCATTGCTTCTCTTACCCGTTTGGTTTGAGATTATTAATCCCTTAAACTCCAACCGTGTGCATCACAAACATCCCAGCAGCCGCTGTTCCCCTTACCAGCCTCAAGGTGCATTTCGGGCTCACTCAGGTGCACATGTATTGCCCAGCACCACAAAGTGCTTCTCTTTCCAGTTTGGCTTCTGCTTTCTCATCTTCTTTTCTTTGGGGTCCGGGCTGGGGAAATGCTGCCTCGCATCCCTGCCGTGTGTGTATTCGGAGGTGCCTGTTGTGCAGCGTGTGGCTGCTGTGCTGTGTCAGAGCAGCACTGGCTCCTTCCAGAGTATCTTTGTTAGAGGAAGATGTTCCCACCAGATTTAATGGCTTTGAGTTCAGTTTGACCTCACCGTGGAGCTGGTTGATGCTTACTGCTGTTTGATGGTTAGGTCCAGTGTTAAGCAATAAAACTCAGAAAAAGTGAAATTAACGACCTCGCTTCAGTTCTGTCTCATCAGGACATCAGAATGTCCAGGCAGCAAAATACATACAGTTAGCTTAACAAGCGCTGTCCCTACCCATTTATTTCAAATCCATCTTCATGTTTGTCCCATCCTCCTCCGGCTTCTCTTCTTACACCCTACAATCTTTTCCCATCTCTTCATTCATTTGCACTGTTTGCTTCAGTGGCCTTGTTTGACAACTCCGTGTGCTTGGCACCTCTCAGACGCGGTAATTCTCGCTCGACTCCCTGCCCACTGGTAATTTCCTGCTTTGTAGGCTCTCTTCTATTTTGATTTGAACTCCT
Organism: Coturnix japonica; assembly: GCF_054131305.1. NCBI lineage: Eukaryota > Metazoa > Chordata > Aves > Galliformes > Phasianidae > Coturnix > Coturnix japonica. The sequence continues at coordinate 13,130,491 of NC_140680.1, read as the reverse complement.
GACTTGTGTGGAGTTAGCAGCCTCGCTGCACTTCATTTCAAATTAATTTGATTGGGTCGCATCAATTTTTTCAGCAGCGATAATGAACTCAACCTATTTAGCCTTTCCCCATTATAAATAACCTTAACAAAAACCGCGGTGTGGTGTAAAACTGTGTTTCATCATCATGGTTAATTATGTGGAAGAATCAATCCCTAAACATTTTTCAGCGTCTAAAATGTAACAAGGAAGTGTAATTAACAATTATATAGTAAACTGCCGTCCTTGGCCTCTCAGGAAGGCAGGGAGAGCAGACACCAGGAGAAAAATCTAGAATCAAAGGTTTGCTTCTGTTTTCATTTTCCTGAGTGCTTTGGCAGGTTAAATGCTGGTTAAATGCTGGTTAAAGGCTGGTTAAATGCTGGTTAAATGCTGGTTAAATGCTGGTTAAATGCTGGTTTCTGGGAGCTGGTTGGGTGCAGCAGTGGAGGCTCAGCTGGACATCTGGGGCATCTCAGTCTGCCCCACAGGGATTGTTTTCAAGGCTGAGGATGTTTCACTTGTGTTATATGTGGGAAGTTTTCAGGTGTTTACCACATCCAAGGGTTTGGGTTGGGTTGCACTGCTGGAAGGAAGGGAGAGAGGAGGAAGGAGGCTCCGAAATGTAAGTTCAGTTGCTGATGGCTGAAATCAAAGTGTTGGAGATCCTGCTCCAACAGTGAGAAAACCTGCAGCTTACCTCCCAGCATCACTCAGCTTTGCTCTTTCTAGACTTGGACAGGACTGGAGTATCCTCAGTCCCAGGTGTGTTTGCTCACTGCTCTGGGGCTCAGCCTGGGTGATGCACATGATCCCATCCCCACATCCCTCACCAGGAGGTGAGGCCCCAGAGCCACCCAGGTCCAGCGTTACGTAAAACAAGCTGCTTCTGTCTTCTCTCATTCAGTAAATGCACAAGGCGTGCTCTCTGCTAAAGTAGTTGAGTTATTGTGGTTTACATTTAAAATATGCATTCGGACTGGTTACCTAACCACTTTCTGCACAAGCCAGTGTTTCATCACTGGACACAACATCTATTCCGTTGTCACTGCAGCCACTATTTATTCATCATCCATGCTCTCTATTTATCCTTTCTACTACAGCCTCCGTGCTCAGTTAATGGCTTTACGAGCTTCAAAGATTTTCCTACATAACACCTACATTATTACATTATTTTCCTGACCTGCAGTGACTTTTCCACATTGCGTGTTCTCTGCATTCCCTCCAAGTAATAGGTGCAAAAAGCTCCACAAAGAAGAGGCATGTGTGTCTACTCTTTAATCACATTGTGCAAGAGGCTGTAGCAGCCCCTCGTTAATGTGTTTTTAGAAGGGAGGTTGAAGAAGTGCTTTGAATAGAACAAAGAAACAAAAAAGTGGAAGGAGGACGAACAATGGGAGCAGGAAATGCAGGATCTAGCCTCAATTATGTACCTGCACTGAGGTGTGTTTGGGGCAGTCAGAACTGACCCAATGGCTACATCAGTTGTTTGAGCATGTGTAGGAGGATCTGGATCCCATCCCCTTCTTGCAGGTCTTGCTATGTGCACCCTCCTACCCCTTTCCTGATCGCTGCTTTTGTTGGATTTAATTGCTGGCAGGCTCTGTGCTAGCATGCATAGGCAGATCTGTCCAGGTTTGGTTTGCAGTGTGAGTGGTAAAGGTGGACTCAGGCTTTCAGAGGGGATTTGGGGACCTGCCTGTAGCTCTTGCGGGGGTCCAGCCAGCAGCTGCAGGCATTCACAGCATTAGGGCTGGCCCTGGCCTGTGCTGGCTGAAGAGCCACCAAGGCTCAGCATGTGACCACGTTCCCAGGCTGGCATCTTCCAGCCCGCCTGTTTTCCAGTTATAGTGTTTTGATAAAGTGTTTCCTCTTGTGTCTGCTCAGATGCCTTCCGATTCATTGAAATAGTTGGTTATTCATCCACAAAGACAGTTCCTCGGGTCTTCTACCAGATTGCTTCCAACTTCAGCCCCTTCAAGGCTCTCCACATGTTTGTATAGGGTAATGTTCTGCCAAGAGAAAAAACAACAGCTTACTGGAAATTATCTTTTTCTGAAGAAACTCATCATCACTGCTGACTGCTTGCTGCTTCCCTCAGGTGCTGACGTTCTGCATCTTCTTGTGAGCCGGGTTTTGATCTGTATTTTAGATGATCCTATTTCTGCTCAAAAGAAAATGTCCGTCGGAGCCCCTCGAGCTGCCTCATGTGCTTTGGAGGGGCTGACTGGCTGGGCTGGCTGGGAAGCTGGGCACAGCTCTCAGCCCCTCGGCCTCCTGGGGACAGCCCCTTTCCCACACCTCAAAGCCATCACCAAAATTTGAGAGACATTACTGCTGCTCCCTGACACCCCTGTGTGAGATCTGAATAGATTTGAAAACTAATTTGCTTCTCTGTACGTCACTTGTCCTTTCTGCTGCATTTAATGAGTTTCAGAGGCAGTGCAGCCACTTCCAGTAGGCTGCCGTCAAAGGACCACGTCCCTGCCTCCGTCAGAGTCCTGCAGCACGCTGTGCTCCTCGCACATTCTAACCAGTGCTGTCTCCTGAATCTGTCATGGAATGCATGGTATGAGGTCTTGCAGATGTCCTTTGCAGATTGGCTCTCCTTTATGAATCTTCAGAATGCCCTGGAAATAGGCAACAGGAAAGAGAAGGAACTCCGACAGCATTTGGATGGTGTTAGCAGGAGTGCACGGACATGTGGGTCATGGTGGAGGTCCCGTCCATCACACTGCTTCTCCCCACGTTCATGATTCTTTATCAGTCATTCCTTCCCAGATGTTTGATTCTGCTTATTGCCCTGTGCATTTTGAGCATCCTTGCATATGTCTTGCCTGTCACAGACTCAGCATCACCTCTTTTCTTGGGAGAGGAATGAGTGAACGTGGTGCTGGTGGAGGCTATTCATCCTTGACTCCATCTGCTGAGATCAATAATGAGAGCTGCTGCTTCGTATGAACCACCAGATCAACATAGGAATTGCCTTATTAATGCAGATGTGTGGTCTGTCTGGTCAGCACGCACCTGTGGCTGCAGTCAGTGCAGGTAGGAGCAAAAAGCTTGAGGTGGCGATGGTACAGTGAAATGCAGATGAGGTTCCCTTGCCTGAAGCAGCTAAAAACTGCCGTATGTGATGAGATGCAAGGGTTCTTGTTTTTTAAATCTATTTCTGTGGATGTGACAGAATTTAAAAGGGTTTCTGGATTCTGGTGCATGCCTGGTGCAGCAGGGGGCCGGCTGCAGGAATCCGCCGCTCGGCTGCTGCACACGTGAGCCCTCTGATCTCCCTCTGCGAGCTCCTGGCCTCCCATTGGAAGCGGGCTGCCTTGCCTTCCCATCCCTGCTCTGGTCGTGAGAGCCCATAAACAGGGCACTGGTGTGTTTGCGTGTCTCTCACTAAGCAGGAATTCACCTGTGATGTTTCCCGAATTAATACCTTGCCACTCTTCTTATTTAACAAGATCATTTTCCAAGCTGAGAACGGTAACTACCCTGAAATTTTCTTTCTGAAAGATGCTTTTTCTTCTCAGGCACTTTATATTGAAATCTGTCTTAATTTCAGTTCAGCTAGTGTGTGAAAACACACAATGCAGCAGTATCAGTCCCTGAAGGAATAAAGACAGATGGAGCCCAAAATGGGCTTGGCATTGTGATTAAGTGAATCCTTCCAGAGTTGCAGGGAACCAGAGCTTGGTCCTGCCCAGTCAGGGGCCTGAGATCAGGTCAGTGGGTGAGGAGCCCCGTATGACAACCACCACTGATGTCTCTCAGTGGGCTTCATCCCCTGTTGTTCCCCTCCAAGTGATCTGACATGGCTGCTGCTGCTGGAAGAGGGCCTGAGAGCGGGCAGAGCTGTGCCAGCGATGGGTGGAAGAACCAAAGGGTGTAACAGGGTCCCTGGTGCGTGATGACGTGCGTTAGTAACAAGCTGCTATTTCTGGTCCCGAGCTTCCCACAGCTGTGCTTCCACTGATGGCTCTTATGTGGCTGTGGTGATGGAGAGCAGAGGGGGAAGGCTTTGGAGGTATTCCAGCAAACTTGGGAACGTGGAGGTGCAGAAGCAGAGTGTGGTTAGTGTGTGCTGAGGGCTTCTTTGCTTTTGAGATGTGGAGGGTTCACCTACCCCTGAAAGGGAGCAATAGAGAAATACGGGTGTTGTTGTCTGGGCTGATATCAGCATTAGCAGATGTTTTCGGATTCACACGCTTTTGGAGCTTTTCTCACCTAACTGCTGGAAAGGAGAAAGAAGAAGTGTTGCAGAAAGGACATCTCTGCTGTGTCTAATGGGATCAAGGCCTCCCCATGCAAATCAGCCGTACAGCTCAGACCACGCAAGCATGGGCAGCGAGCTCTCAGCGGCTTCGGCAATGGGGAGAAGCAGTGAGTGAAGGCTGAGCTGCTTTGCAAAGGCCAGAACAGGGCAGCACACAGGGTTGTGCCTGACTGGATAGGGTGCCAAGGGGACAGCTGAGCACAGTGCTGGCATCCCAGGGCATGGCCTCGTTTCCCACCCCATGGCTTGCATCTGTCCCTGTGCACAGGACGGTGGGTTGTGCTGGCACAGGGCACGCTCTCCAGGGAGGGTTTTGGGTGCCTCCACCCTGACCAGTTGAATGAGGCAGAGAGTTTTATGATAATTTCATGAAGGATTTAGTGTAGAAAGCTGATATTGCCCACAATAACCATGGTTTAGTGTGTGCACAGTGGGCAGAGAGATGGATGAGGAGTAGCCTCCATGGATGCACATCAGCGGGGAAGAAGAGAGCAGAAGGACATAACATCTCTTCTGGCCAACCAGGGCAGTCTTCCTCAGCTCCTGGTACACTCTCCTGCAGTGCTTCTAGGTTAAGAATGCAAATAGGACCTCGCTAATTGTCCTAATGAGTGGGAGGGCTGCTGCAAATGAGCTGAAATTGCCAATCAATAGAGAGTTGAGCAAACAGGTGGAGCATCCAGCCTGGCACCTCGCAGAACATCCATAGTTCATTTATTCTGACAAGTGCAATTGAGGTTTTGTTATTCATGACACCCTCTAAGCACAGCAGGAAACTGCCACAGTTTATTTTGTGCAGGGAGGGAGGGTGTGTGATGTGAGCTTTCTCTGCAGGATGGGGCCAGGAAGTCTCAGAGAAATTGTAGGGGGTTGTTGTGGATTTTCCCTTTCTCCCTTGGGGACTTTGTGGATTGCAGATCAGCGGATGGTGGATTAGTGGATCAGGAATTAGAAATGCATTTTTCATTTCTCTGTTACACACTAATGAACCGACAAATTTAATTTCTTTAAATCCAGCTGCTTTAGCTCAAATAAGTGAAGTCTTTTTCTGTCTCTTTTGGTAACCTCAGAAAAGCCTGAATCAAGATCTCCTTGGGCATCACGTCACAGAGATGCAGTTATTTGTCTTCAGCCTGTTGCTGTTATGAAAGTGGAGTCTGTTTGCAGAAGAGATCATTGCCCGTGGGTGTTGCTGCGTGGGGCTGTAGGCAGAGCTCCGTGGTGGGATGCAGCTCTCCTCCAACAGCCTGTCAGCACAGCCAGGTGACCTGAGCCTGCAGGAGCAGCGTGGCAGAGCCTGGTGGCTCTGGCTTCATATCTCACAGAATCACAGAATCACAGAATTACCCGGGTTGGAAGGGACCTCAAGGATCATGTAGTTCCAACCCCCCTGCCTAGCAGGGCCACCAAACATACACCTTTACTAGATCAGGTTGCCCAGGGCCTCGTCCAACCTGGTCTCGAACACCTCCAAGGACGGGGCAAGTTGCCTCCAGCCAACTCAGGCAGCCCTCTGGTTGCTCCTACATGCACATCTTTCTGACATGCAGTGCTACTGCTCTGCTGAGAGTCTGCATGGCACAGCATAGGTTGTTGGCTGTCTCTAGGTGAGATGTGCTCGGCTCACATCTCTGCATTTCTCCTGTGCTTAAGCTCATGTGCGTGAACGAAGCTGAGGTTGGATTGCTGTGGAGGGTCCCAGTGTGCAGCTGTGCTGTTCTGCAGGCCCTGTGGGATGCACCTCCCTACCCAAATTTGTGCCAGGGTAACACAGAGCAGTAAAAGGCATTTGTGTCATTAAATGCCTGACCAGCTGCGCTGTGGGACCTGATCTACAGGGGAAACCAGCTCTATTGTTACCCAGACACATTTTGGAGCTTTAAGTGAGATCTAAACAAAGCAGCCTTGGCTTTTTGGAGCAGGCTTTGTTCGTTCACTTTGTGATCTTGAAAGTGGGTCTGAAGTGCAGCTCGGTGCCAGCACCCAACAGTGCCGTGAGCTCATGCCCATGGCTCCATGGCTGGAGGTTTGCAGTGGGAGCACATGGCTGAGCACAGTGCTGGGGTGTCACTGCTCCCCAGTGCTGATGGAGGGCCCTGGGGCTTTGCTCGCCATATCTTGATTAACAATTAATGTGATGGAACTGGGAAGAGCATCTCATTTCTCCACCCAACCTGACAGATGATAATATATGTTTCTTGGTTTATTGCTGTGCCTTATTACAGCCTATTTATGATTGATTGAAAAGCAGAGGCTTTCGATAAAGAGAGACCTTTAATCTCCTGGCAGAGATGAGTGTGTTTCCCTTCAGGAAGCACTCAGTCTTTGCTGCTTTCTCTAACCCACTCTTTAAACTTGAACCTGGCGGAGACCAGAAAGAAGGCAGGATCAAAGCAAAGATAATTGGGATCGCTGGCTTCTGTGGGCAGTTTAAACCCATTATTCCTGCTCACTAACTAGTTATTCCTAAATAACTCTTGCTAGAGACAATTCAGCAGTTGCAGCATCTTCTTGATAAAAAGCTCTCAAATGTAATAACCATGGCAACAGTTGCTGAGGGCCGGCCATGGCGAGGGACAGAGCTGGGTTTGCTAAAGGACAGCAGACCCAACTTCACCAATAAGTGACTGTAATGCTCCAAGGGGACAATGTATGGTGAGCTCTGTGTGCCAGCCATTGGTCTCGTGGGGACCCATCTGTGTGCTCTGTCCTGGGGATGTGGTTTGCCTCAGTGCAGCTGTGCTTCATTGATGGTGGTGCATTCCCTTCCAAATGAAGTGGGGGTTCATTACCTGAAACCAGAGGAAACACAGGGATAGTCAATTAGGAGAGGCCAGGAAGGCAACCTCAGGAGGAGGCACAACCTCCTGTCCCAAGTCACAGATGTGCTTCACACCAGTTGTGTGCCTGTCTGCCCCAGGTATGACTGCATCTTTCTGCTTCTTTCTGGTTCACTGGGATGCAAATAACTGCTCTCCAAGAGCCCGTCCAGCCCAAACCTCCGAGCTCTCACTTGGACTCCAGAGGCTGCTTTAATTCTGGGTAGATTCAGCATTCACCACCTTTCAGTAGATCCTGCCCTTGTTGCTAGGCAGCAGAATTAAGGTAAGGAAAGTACCTCCATCAACTGAGTCACTTCTTTGAGTTTCAGTAGGACTCAATCGCATGAGGTGCTCCATTTCTTTTGGAAAAGTTCTCTTGTCCTTCCCAGGCACGGAAGGAATGAGAAGGAAAGACAGGCTGTGGAAGGTGGCCAGTGGGTCCTGCTCTTTGTGTGTGATGGCAGCAGGTGCTGCAGGCAGGTATCAGGTACAAATACCTGACAGGTTGGATTGCAGAGCTGCTGCTCTGCCATGGTGTGGAAACCAGCTGAGCTAATGGTGCTGGACCTGAGCCTGGGCCCTCAGCCCTTCTTCATGCTGTCCTCTTGCCCAGGGCATCTTTGGAGCACTCGCTCTCAGGACAAGGCTGAACAGACCTCTCCAGATGTTCTGGTCTTAAGCTCAGGTTGGGAGCAGTTTAGGTTATGAGATCCAAGCCTTTCAAATGCCACTGTGGGAACCATGTTATTTTTATCAGGCAATATTCTCTTTCTGTTGTCTTATCTAAGCGAACATTCTCTAAGTCTGAAAAGTAAGAGGAAACTCTAATATTAAAGAGAAGAAAAGAAGAGGCTGCTGAAAGGCAGCATTTCCACAGATTTCTGAGAAGGAGGCAGTAAATACTCCACCTCTGCTTAATAATAATAATAGCTGGGCTAAGTATCTCTAAAAATATAAAATAATGTGTGCCTATTTGGAATAGTCAACATCCTTATCAGCCTGCTGTCATCTCTGCAAATAAGTTTCACTAGAGATTCTGGGCATGATTTTCAATGGCTCTGAGCAGCTGGAGCTTCTTTGACTTCAGTGAAAAGTCTGAGTGCTTGGCACGGTGGCAAACCAAGCCTCTTCCTTTCTGCCTCAAATTGGGTCTTGATTCTAAGTGAGATGAATTTTCTCCTCCTGATAATTCTGTGCATCTGAAGTGATTACAGCTCCGCGTGAGTGCTCTTTGCCGAGATTTGAATGCAGCGTTTTCTTCCGTCTTAAAAAGGTTCCTTCGAGCTTCTGATGCTGGAGAGGGGGGGGAAAAAAAAACCCCGGTGGAAACTGTCACGTCTTCCCATGCAGATCGGAGATTAAAACTTGTATTTTTGTACAACACATACGGGGGCTAAATCAGAAAACTTCTGTTCAGGCGAGCAGGTTTTGGCTGTGCTGCTAAATTCTTCCCTGGCGATGGGAAGGCAGAGCCAGCGAGTGGTATTATTTGGAGTTCTTAGAGAGTGAGCTTTAATGTTTGCTTAACTCCACTAAAAATAGACACCGCCCTCTTTTCCTAATAGGCAGCATTTGTCACACTTGATTCATTTCCTCTCCCAAACTGAGTTCCTTCATGAATATTCATCCGTACTCCCCAGGAATCCGCCTGTCCTCAGAAGTTGTACTCGGTGGCTACGCCGTAACAACGCGACTCAACCTTTCCTGCTCACCAAATACCCAGAGCCTGAGCTGGGAAATGCTGCAATACCAACAGCTCTCATTGATTTCTGTCTTCTCTGTGAGCCCTGATTGCTCGTTATCCCTCTAGATGAGACCCTTAACAAGGCTCCCGTTCCTGTTGTCATAGCAGCGCTGCGTAGCCCAGTATCGCAAAGTCTCTGTCACTGTTAATTGTGTGATGGGAGGATCATTTTGGCAGTTTTTCTAGTGAGGATTAGGCCAAAAGGTCCCTTCTGAGCTATGATGAATGTGGTTGCCTTCAGAAGGCACTATAAGTCGGTAGTTACAGGGTATTTCTGAAGGGGGAAGCTTTGCACAATGGAGAGAGGGACAGCAGTCCTTACAGGGCTCTTCCCATTCATGCTCAGATGCTTCTTGAAGCAGGGAAAAAAACTGGGCTGCTATAGGGAAATATGAGATAGGATTTGTGTGTAAGGAGCTACGTCAGGAGCTCAGCCCTGCTGTCCCCAGAAGCCCCAAGCAAGGTGAAGGCCCCTGACCCTGAGCTGTTGGGCTGCAGGTTGGGGCTGCAGGGGAGCAATCTGCTGGTTGTGGGGGCAAAGTGTTGGCACGGGGCTGGAGGAGCCTGAGTTCAGCAGAGCTGCTGGATCCACCAGCCCTTGGCCAACAGGGTGTTACATGGAAGGACGTCTGTAGGACTGCACAACAGGTAACGTGTGCCACCCAGCAGTGATCCAGGAGGACACCTGGGACATTGCTGTGTGTCTGCTCCTGCACTCACTCAGCATCCTCACCCCGCTTGCTCCTCACCACCTCCCAGCCTTGCTAATTGCTGAACTGAGTCAGGAGTTGGATGTGATGGTCCTTATGGTCTGTTCCAGCTCAGGGTGTTCTGTGATTCCATCACTAGGGCTGGTAGATCTCAGCAGCCTGTTGTCCTCACGAGGAACACCCGGGGGGCAGATTCCTGTTGCCAGTGGGTCTTTGCCAGCAGGGAACAATATTGCTTTCCAGCAGAGGGCTTCATAGGGCTCGCTCTGATCTTGAGAGTGAGAAATACGTGGGTGAAAAGGAGTGATCTGTTAACAACTTCCTCCCTCAGTACATGCCCTGCTCCTGGTGGAGGAGCACGGAGTGATGCGGGTGCTGTTGGCTCAGCACGAAGGGGTGATTTATCAGCAGCAATGCCATCATTAGCTCAGGGACCTGCCTGTGACACCGGGTCAGCACGCCTGCTCCCTGCACAGCACTGCGTGGTTGTTGGCCAGCAGTGCTGGGCTGGGGTTGTGTGTCATCTGCAGCCTATGGCTTCTCATCTGCAGGCTGGCTGCTGGCTCAGCACAGTGCTGGGCATAGGATGGCTGACTCCCTGCGTGCTGAGGGATGGGATCAGCTGTGCTCCTTCCCACTGATCTCTGTTAATACAGAGGGCAGACGCATCCTCTGTGCATATTGCTGGGTTCACTCCAGAGCTCTGAAATTGAGCCAAAATAACCCATGACCTGAGTGCAGATACGAGCAATATTTCTAGAAGGATTCTAATTCTAAAGGAAAAAACAGATCCTCACCCCCTCAGCCTCTCCCCAGAGATGAAAACCTCCAATGGCTGCGCCCCACAAATGAGCTTTTTGTCTTCTTCGTACGTGCAGTTGGGAGCCAGATTTTTAAAGGCTGGCTTTGAATTTTACAGGCATTTATTATAGGCATGAATAATTGCTGGCACCGTGTTACCACTGCTGTTGTTTGCTCTTACGGTTTAGGCCAATTACATATGTAAGCCTCTGATTTACAAGCAAAAGCAGAACTAAAGTGGCTTTGTGGCCTACATTTGAAGAACAAGAAATGTGTCCCCAGTTCGTTGTAAGTCCCCAGGTTTGTGCCATGGAACATGGAGGTCCTTTGGCACAAATAAGGGTCCCAGATTGTCACAGGCATTGCTTGACATGTTATGTCTCTGCACAGCATGAAGGACATGGACACAGAGCCATGTCTGGGCAGTGGGAGCTTGCCTAGATTTATCCCATGGCAAACATGCTGGAAGATTTGTGCTGGAATTGGGGAAATTACAGAGAAAGCACACAAAAAGAAGGAATTTGAGTTAAACAGTGGGTTCTGCAAGATGGACTTAAAAGCAAAGTGCTATTTCCCAATGTGGTAATTGGCTTCTCTCTGGCTGTCAAGGGATCCCTCCTGGGGGCGAAGGACAGCCCAGACCTGCTGCTGAATATCACATCGATCAATTGAGATCAAGTTGAGATTTTTTTCCTTGCTTTTGCACAGTGGGTGGGAGTGGGGAGCAGTGGGGTTGGGTGGGTGTGTTGGCTTCCCTGCAGGGCTGGGTGGGACAATCCCATCCTGCTGTGCCAGTACCACTGTGCACCAGCAGCTCTGGGATGTGGAGCTGTGCGGATCCTCCTGGGGCTGATGGGGAGATGCTGCTGGGGGAGCTGAGTGAGGGCAGGAGCTGCAGGAGGTGTGAGGCCAATGATGGCTTCAGCAGCAGCCATAAGGGATGTTGTCTGCAGGAAGCAGCAAGAGCTGTGCTTGGGAAGGAGGCCAGACTTCATAACTGAGGGGATGGCCGGGGGAGGGTGATGCACTCATGTCGTCATTAGTGCAGTGCAGGTGGCTCCTTACCTTGCTGGGTTTGTGCTCACTGCTTGATGCTGGCGCAGCTTCCCCTGTGTAACTGGGCTGGAGTCGATGTGACTGTGTCATGCCGAGCTGATGATGCTGGTACAGGATGTCCTCCCCAGTTCCTGTGCAGCAGCCTGTGACGCTGCCCTGGGGATGTCTGTCTGTGCAGGAGGAACTGGGGAAGGACTCTCAGTTCCCAAAGTGGTTTCCCTCAGGAATGTGCAGCTCCTGCAGGTCGGTGCTGCCTCCCCCAGCCCTACAGGCAGAGCTGGGCACACACCATGGCTGGGAGAGCTCCACGGGGCAGCTGCTCTCCTCTCTCCTCCTGTGACCTACAAAGGACAGATGGAAATGCAAACCCAGATTTGTTTACTAGGCTGTGATCAGCTGGGGCTTTCTGCCCCGGCAATTGCTGACAACTATACTCTCCTAATGTGCCTTTGCAGAATGTGTGAACTCCTACCTGTGTCACCTTCCCATCCCCTCCCAGTAACACTGAGCGGTGGGAAGCAGCCATCACAACAGGTGCCATGAGTCTTTCCACAGTTCGAGTGCTGAATAAGTGCAGCCCCCCCTTCTTCTTTCCCTCTTCTTGTTTAAGCTGTTTCTGAATCCTGGCATCTCAGATTTTTTTGTGCCCCAGGGATTCAGCCTTTACCTCCCGTCCTGGAGAACACACCTCTGGCACCCCTGTAGCTGCTCTCTGCTATGGTATTCATCTCAAGATCTTCCAGGCTTTTCCATACCAAGTCTGTCTGTTGGCTCCCTCCTCCACTGGAGCAGAGGAGGGCTTTTAGTCTTTGCCTTTAAGGTCATGAAAACTTAATTAGTACGTTGGCTTTCTGCATTGAGGTGTCCCTTCTCTCCATCCCACTGATGTAGGACACACTGCTGAAATTCCCCTCTTCTTGCATAAATGTCTTATTCCACTGCATCTTTTATGCAGCGTTCCCTTCTGAAAGCGCTTTGCCTCCTGCTCCAGCCCTTTCTGAGCATTCAGTTCAGCTGTGGTACCTGCTGTGGCTTTGTTTCTGATGTATGCATATTCATTGCTTTATTAACATATTGTTTTAGCTGGTTTGGTCATTTAAAGTCCTTGGGAGCTTGGTTGCTAGTTTTTTCTCATGGCCTTTCTCTGACAATGGGATCCACAGTGCTTACATTCATCCTTCCTGTGTGAGTATCCTGAGCTAATTGCAGGCTGCATCTCCAGCCAGCTCCCAAAGGTGGGTCATTCCCTGCAGGATGGGCCTGAGACCATCTGCTATGGGGCCAGTCACCATTTCTGCTCACTTCCAGTGACTGAATTCCTCAGTAACTTGAAAACAAACAGTTATAGATCTCACTACAGCAAATGTGAAGCCTTTGACTATAGACTCACCTTTCTGAATTAGCCTGGGCAGGCTCCTTGCAGATACAGAGTTTGCTTCTCCAGGGATGTATAGACACAGATTGGATCATGGCACCAAGGGAGCCCCGGCAGCACATTGAAACTTGGTATCTGAGCTTTAGGTGTCTGACGTTAAGTGAAATGAATCCAACACTTAGAAAGATTGGGGGAAACGTTTCTGTCTTATTTTACATTTGGAAAATATGAAGGTACGTAGTGACTGTTTGAAAAACAACAACAGCAATAATAACAGTAATTATATGTGGGTGCAATTTTCCCTTATCTTTGAACTGAAGCTACTAGAAAAATCACTGCTGTGCTGATATTTGGCAGCGACGCCGATGTGAGTACCCACTTGTTTCTGAAAAATGCTGCTGGATTTTTAATGACCATCAGCAGCACAACCTTGATTTTAAATGTCATCCTAAATGTAGCAGTTCCAGCCTCCTCTGCCGTAGCGTGTGGGTGTTGAAGGGATGAATCAGAAGGCAGAAAGCATTACTGGTGCTTTCTGTGACTCCCAGCTTTTCCTCGAGGGCTTCCCACCCAGGAGCTGCCCTCAGGAGCCCAAGGGCCCATCGGCATCACAGAGCCCGCTCCCTGCTGGCATGGAAGGACCTTGCCTAACCCTAACCCTGCCCTCTGCTGATGCATGGAAGTCAACTTGGAGATATATCCGGGAGTCCTGGTGTTCCTCCGGTCATACTTTGTGTTTATAAAAAATAGAGATTTGCAAATGCAGCTTTTAGCTCTATCTCCGCTTTCCCCCTGGAAGTGTTCCCCAGGCTTCTCTTCTGGAGCTGAAATTCTCTGTGCTTGGCATTTGCGAGCTGGTGATTTGCTTTTGTAAATGGAGCAGAGTCTCAGCTTTGAATTATGACTCAGTGAAACAAATCTCGTTTTCCACTTTAAAATTATCCTAATAGCACTCTGTTAAACCCTGTGGGACCAGGAACAGCCAAAGTTGGAAACATGACAACTGCGCCGGGTGCCGTTGTGCCTGCCATCCAGCACTTCCCCTGCGCTTGGATTGAGTGGGAGAGGTTGCAGGAAGGCTTGGAAGTGATGGGCCTTTGGTTTGGGAGCAGCCCCTTCTGACACGTGGGGACGCTCGGGGGGCAGAATGGGCTGGGGAGTCTGTAATACTTGGTGTAATGCTTTGTGTTGTGTGGTTAGCAGAGGAATGCAGGGAGTGGAGGAGCAGATGGCGGGGTTAAAAAAGGACAGTGCCGCTCGGAGGTACTGCTGGAAGAGCCAAGTGCTGTTCTCACACTTTGCATTGTGGCTTATGGAAGGGCTGCTCAGTGCCTGCGCTCTTCCGGCCGTCCCAGTGGGAACAAATGCTTTTATTTTATTATTAGCACTTGTCTTAAAGAAGAAGCTGCTCAAACGAGGAAGCAAACAGATAAATAGAATAACCATCAGTGGCCGTAGCCTCGAGCTGCCTTTAACGTCTCCCAGGATTATTGGTGTGATGTGTTCTCCAGGCACTCGCTGCCTCTCGAGAGCACAAATGGAATACTGGGGGTCCAGCAGCCGACAGCGAGGCTTTGTCCTTGTGGTGCCCTGGTGGTGTTTTGCATTGTTTTGTTTTACCTAAGGTGAGCAAACGGGTTTTGTTTGACTGTTGGAGGAACTCAGGGCATAATTCAAGGCACGTGGTGCATGTTGCAGCTCTTTTGGGGTGCTGGGGCCTTTAGAAGCAGCAGAGAGCCATGTAGGAGCTTTTGGGTGCTCCCGTGTTTGCCACCCATTAGGCCAGCAGAGGTTTGGAGGTGCCTGGAGGCACTGCCCATCGCGGGGCCCATTGGCAGGAGCTGCTGCCACCGCTTGCAGTTGTGCTTGGGTTTCCCTGTCCGTAAATCAGGGAGGGCTTTGAAGTGGCTCTGATGAAAAGCACTGGAGGAACTCAAGGACGCAGCATTAATCTTGCAATATTGTTCTTGTTCCTTGCTGTGTTGTGATTTTGAAAAGAAATCAACACAATTCTTGTTGGCTATGGCTAAAATTACATAGAAATAAATGAGTTTTGCCCTCATAGAAAAACACTCACTCTTTATTAGTGCAGCCTCTGATGAAACAAAACCCATCCTTAGGCAATGAGATAGATTTGACCTATGGTGCAATAACAGCCTTTCAGAATTGCATATTGTTTCATACGATGGCATATAGAGCCCTAAGGTTGATTTACGCCTCAAAGCAGAGTGTGTGATTGAGCACCGAGGGAGTTCCTGTGCTGTCCTTCTCCACACACCACAAAGCGCCCGCTCGTCCCTACCTGGAGCATCAGGAACTCAGCAGGGATCCACAACCCAGCACAGCCCTGCGAGGGAGCAGCGCCGTCCCTGATGGCTGCAGGAGGGGCGTGAATCCCCCCAAGCCACCCCTAAATCACAGAGCACTCTGCAGCAGGCAGCACAGCCCATCCCTCACCATCAGGAGGACAGGCAAGCTGGGCAGACGTCTGCGGTGCTGCTTCACCTCCAGCTCCGCGCTGACAGCGTGAAGTTGATCGCCCCCAAGAACCTGAGAGCTTTTCATCATAAATCGTTTGTGGGGTTGTGATTAAACTCCTGGAAGCTGAGCTTGCACCTGGGGCTCTGTGTGTGCTGCTATCGGTGGGTGCATGAGCAGCATCGTGCAGAGCTGAGCAGCTCAGGGCTGTGCTGGGGCTCTCCCTGGCCCAAAGTGTGACTGTCCTGCCCAGTGCTCTGCTGCTGCGTGACATCTCCAGCTGTTCTTTTTATACCCACAGATAGAAATACAGCCCGTCATCGTGCTGTTTGTGAGCATTAGCAGAACAACCTGCCGCAGCTGATTTTATTACAGCACCTAAGATTTTATTGTCCAGACCTGGTATTCACTTTTCTACTCTGCTGCACGGCGAGGTGAGGAGCAAGAGTGGTTTTACTGCTTTGCTGCAGCTCTGCCTTGCTGCTGGCAGGGCTCCTCTGTTCTCATTGCTGGCTCTGGAGCAGTTGCCCTGGGCCATCCCTCACTTCGTGTTGACCCTGACAAGTGCTGGGCTCTGGCTGCACTGCCTGCTCCCTGTACCTGGCCTGCTGCATCCTGGGGGCTTTCCGATTCACTGTGCCATCTTTTTATTTAATGACTTGGTTTTACAGCTCTTTGTATAAATCTAATTATCCATCTGTTATGCTACATAATGGCACTGCAGCTTGCCTAATTGTTTCCTGTTCTAAAACATCACCCTTGCCTGGCTCTACCCGCTCCAGGCTCCTCTACGAGGCCAGCACGTGGGCACATGGGGCTCTCCATCCTGGGAGCACCACAAGGCAGCTCTGCCTCGAGCCTGAGGTCCTTGGCTCTGGTTTCTCAGCTCACTGAAAGGGCCCATGTTGGGTGGTTGTGTTTCCAGAGCACATCAGAGAGCAGAGCCCTCCCCAGTTCAGCCCAGCATCGCTGTCCCCAGAGCTCTGGGCATGGTGGCCTTATCTGCAAATGGGAATTGATGGCAATCCTGCCTTGAGCAGGGACACTGCGGGGCTCCTCGTGAGCCCAGGCTGATATCTGGCTGATATCTGGGACACAGAGAGCAAGCCAAGGTTCCCCCAGCTTTTGCCAGTCACTTCTGTGCTATTTCTGCCTTTGTGGCATGAATCACGCTCCCTTGGTTTAAGTATCACATTAGCCCATCAAAACCCCACAATCACGCTCTCAGCTCCAACTTATTCTCCGCAGTTCTTTTCTCCTCTTAGCAACAAATACTCAATAACCTAATTGCTCATTAAAAACCACGCTTGCATCTATGTAATCCATTATGTCACGTTGAGACACGTTGCTCTCGCAGGGATGCTGCTGCTCCCCCGCTACCGCGATGAGCGCCTGGCTTGGTAGAAAGTGAGAAGGCAGCATTGCATTGAAGTGGAGATTTTCATCTTCTCAGGGTTTTTTTTTTTATGTCTCTCCTATATTCCGTGCTTTTGAACATCTAACGTCTCTTTTATGCTTCACATCTTTCATACGAAATTGTTGTATTGTGTTGCCGACTGAAACCTAGTTTTCCTTTTGTCAAGTTTTCCCCCCTCACCCCACTTTTCTTCTCCGCCGTATTTGGATCAGCACGACTTCTTAGGGCTCCATTTTGCTGGGCGCTTTCACGTCTCCTCGGGTTGTAGCACTGAAGGCCTTTCTGATGGTCCAGCTTTGGGGCTGATGCTTTCTAGGGCGGCTGTGCTGTGTGCAGACCTGGGGCTGGGCTCTGGGCTGTGTGTTCCTCCTCTTCAGCTCTGAACCATCACAGGTGGCTGCTCTGTGCTCGGGGCTATTGTACTGCCCAGCACATCTCACTCTGTGCCTTCAAATGTCCCATCTCTTTTTCCATAGCGTGAGGCTCTGCAGCAATGGGAAGCCTCTGTGTTAAATATGTATTTTTGTGAGAGGTTTGCTCCCCTCTGCGCGTCAGCATCATTTGCTTTGTGCTGCAGCAGAGGCAGCCTGCTGGGCTGGCATCACACAGCGGGGCCGGGTGGCTGGTCTGCAGGGTGGGGGGGCTGCACCATTATCTGCATTGGGGTGTCTCAGATCTCAGATATAAAATTCAGGAGGTGCAGCCAGTTGGTACACACCTGGGGAGCTGCAAGGTCTGAGCTGCCTATTACGGCATGGAGCAATGGTGGGTTGCCATGTGCAGCACAAGGAGCAGAGCTGTTCCCACTTCTAGTGGGCACTGCTGAGTGTGGGGCACCATGTTGGTAGCAGAGCTCATTGCAGCCGTGACATGGGCATTTCCCATGGGAATATTTCATGCTGCAGCCGGTGCTTTGAATGCAATGGGACCCGTGCTCTTTGTGTACAGCACTCCTCACTTGGAGCGTTTTTATGCTTTCTTTCCTTAAAGCTGTAATTTGAAATTCAGCTGCACAAGAACTAGAAGCCCTTGATCACCCAGCATCTCCCTTCTGTTCTTATTCAGAGCCACAGGTTTAGAGCTGCAGGTGAGGTGAACCCCAGTCAAACCTTTTAGCAATTGCAATGGGCAGTTTTGTTTCTGTACCTGCTATTGGTCAGTAATTGTAATGTGGTGATTCCTGCAGGAGCTCCAAACCCAGTGGCCTCACAAGGACAGGTTGTTGGCCTTTTGGCTGTGATGCTGCTGGTGTTGTGCTGTGTTCCCAGTGCTCTCAGAGGTTACTTATTCCATCACCCTGCAAATTCCCAGCCAGATGCTGAGCTCTGAGGGCACCACACGCAGCCCAGGGCTGTGTATGGGGCAGCCCCAGTGTCCCATGAGCAGACTGTTGGGTGCTGTTGTGCTCTTTGCAATCAGAGTGAAGCCGCATCACTTCCCTGCCCGCTTCTGATCCTTGGCTTCCAGCACAAGCTAAATAGACTGTATTAAATTTTTTAGGCTGCTTCACAGCCTTTGATCCTTGCCTTTGATTTCCCACATGGTATCACAGTCCGCTGGTTCTGAAGAAACAAGAGGCCCATTAAGTGCTGCCCAACCCGGCGATGATCGTCCCTCTCCTGCATCTCACCACGCTCCCATCGAGGCCTGTGCTTGGGGACGTGCCCAGCCCCCCTCCATTGCCCACCCCCATCCCCACCTCGCAGTGCCTGGCTCCAGCAGATGCTCAGAGCGAGGAGGCAGCCCTTCCTACCAGGGTGTGGATTGTGCTCCGTGTGGTTCGTACATTGTGTTGGCAATAAGCAGGTCAAGAAATAAATATTCTGTGTGTGTCCTTGCCAGAGCAGTAGAGATGAGGGCGTTTGCCTGCCTGCCCTGCTCTGTGCTTCCAAGTCCCCGAGCCCCTCCACACCACTTGACTTCTCTGTTTTTTTTAATTTAAATCTAATTTTGCTGCTGTATTGCAAGCTCCGTCTAACCGGAGAGCTGCTGCTGCCTCAGGGCTGTGCTGCTGCTGTTCAGCCTTCGCACACCCTTCCAATGTGCAGACTGGATAAACTTTAAAGAGACTCTTTCAAATTTAGGCATGTGTGCCTTGGGTCATCCGAGGATGGGGCTCTGCATGGTGACAGTGTAAAGGCACAGCTCAGCAGGGAGTGCTCCCAGTGTCTGTTCTTTAGCAGAATGGGAGCCGGTTCCATGTGAAGGTGCAGGATTTGCAGCCCCCAGCCTGCAGACAGCTGCTCACTGCTGGGCCATCCCCGTCCTACAGCCCTGCTGCTGCTGCAGATGCTTTAGTTGAAGGGAAAAGGCTGCTTGGGGCAAACAGCCCAACCCGATGGCTGCAGGAAGGTGCTGGGAGGCCTTTGGTGCCTGCCGGGGTCAGGACTGCTCAGCCCCAGCTCTGTGCCAGCCTTGTTTCAGCTTCCCTGCCCTGTCCCAGGTTGCAGCACACTCATCACCTCACGCCTGCGCTCACCCGTGTTCATTTTTCTCCCCTCTCTGTGCTGTGGAGGCTCGTGGTGTTTTGGCAAACAGGCCCCGGCTGTAATAATTTCTGTCCCCTCGTGGGAAGTTATAACTCCAGCACAGTGAAATATAAACCGGCAGGAGATGGAGTGTTTCCTCCTGCAGCAGGCAGGCTCAGGTAGAGCTTTTCTTATCACTTTCTCTCCCTGCTGTTGTTTTGCCCTTCTCAGCCGAAGGACACGGTCACCCTCCTCCATCCAGAGAGCAAAAATGTGCTGCACTGATACAGTGGCACATTAAATTGGTGCCAGGCAAAGGCTCCCGGAGCCTGGGGAGGAGGCAGCAGTGGGAGGCATAAATAGTCTTTGCCTTGTGGCCAAATCCGTGCATCCTCACTGCAGCAGAGTGCGGGGCAGTGCAGGTGGCCCCAGTCACCACCAGTCTGCAGAGCTTGGAGAGTTGGCCTGGGGTGGGATCTGAAGGTACAGAGAAATGGACCAGGGGCGCTGGGAAGGAGGGTCCGGTGGCCGCATCCCTCCTGATGTGAAGCTGCTGGAGCCTGAGTGCAGCACTTGTATGGGGCTGAGCCTCACCCCTGGAGCTGCACCCTGCACCCACAGCTCTGCCCTCCCTGTGCATCCAGGGCTGCTCGTTGTGTGCAGGCTCTGCCCTGCTGCTCTCCCAGCTTCGTTGCAGCCTTTTCCTGCTGCTGCTGCCAGCATCCCCTTATCTAGTGACAGATTAGCACAGGTTGAATTTTCGATGATAGCAGTCCACAGTCTGTCTCATTGTATTTATTTTGTTCGGGCTGCTTTTCCCTGGGCTTGACAGTGTAATTTGTACAGATCTGTGCTGAATTTTCCAAACCCTCAAATGAGCTTTTTGTTAGTGGACAATTGATGGCAGAGACATGAAACAACAGAAATGCTGAGAAGTGAGCGGCACGTCGAGCATCCAGGAAGGCTTCCCAACCTCCAGAGCTTCTCTTTGGCAAAAACTCCATGGTTCAGAGATTTTAATTAGATCTAATGCTCCGGGTGACCAGCCAAGCATTAAAAGGCAGAGCAGTTTTTCCGTTATATCCCTTGCTGTGGAGTTTTTTATTATTTATTTTAGATAGATGTGACAAAAGAACTTCAAGATCCCAGTTCTCTTTGAATGGCACGAAGAGCTCTGCAGTCTGAGAGCTCCTTTCCATGCACCGTGCTCCAGAACGTGCCTGCCTGCAGCCTTACTGCCCCCATTGCCTGGAGTAACATTAATGTGAGATTGGAGGGGGATTTAGGATCAGAAACTGTATTTCCAAGTCTCAGAGTTGCCAGCTCCTCATTGGAGTCTGGAAGCGCAGCGTTCTTGTTCTCATCCTCACCACTAATGGAGCTGCAGCTCCTGCCTGGCAGCACTTGGATGAGATGCCAGGCAGAACCTGAACCCCTGCATCTCCATTTCACCAGGAGAGCTCAGCAGAAGCAAACACAGCCCAGCTGTGCACACACGGAGGTAGAGACCAAAGCTGTCACTGCTGGAAACGGAGCTGGAAAAAACCGTCCTCCTGTTGCCTGGTTTGCAGCACAGCCTGTCTGGGTTCTGTGTCTCTGGACTCCCACAGGAGCCCAGTCACAAGCCCTCAGTATGTCTGCCTTGATTCAGCTGGGCAGAAGGGCGATGCAGGGTTCATCCACCTCTCTGGGGGGCTCTCCCTGCCCACTTGCTGCCTGGGGTTCATGTCCCACTCGGCAGCTCTGTGTGCTGGCTGTGTTGGACGGGTCTGCAGCACAACCCTGACAGCTCCGAGCTGATGTTCCCGTCCTGCCATTGTGCTCTTCCATCTTTGCCCTGGGGGAAGTGGCTGAGGCTGGTGCTGGGATGCAGCCCCTGTATGTGCTCACTGCTGGGGGCAGTGGTGGTTTAGCTGCCCTGGGCTGGGGTTGCTCACACAGAGCTGAGGGCTTTGCTGTCTTTTTGTGAGCTAATATCAAGCCACCAGTTCAATTCGAGGCTGCTCCCTACCCAAGTCCATTTATCCTCCGTTTTTGTTTTTTTATGACCCTGTCTGCCTCTGTCTCATTTCTTGTATGATTTTCAGCACTGGCTGCTCCGCAGCTTTCTGCAGCAGTGAGAGCTGGGGGTGTTTGCTGTAGCAGGGATGCTGACCTCTGTGTAATGTGGTGCAGTCGCTGCTTCAGAGCTGAGAAGAGGCTGAAGTGCTGGAGCTCTCCCTTTGAGCCAATGAGACCTGGGATCAGTGTGGGACTTCCTGCAGTCTCAGCCCCATTCTTCCAGCCAGAGGGACGCACTCAGCCTCCTCCAGTCCTTGAGAAGCACTCGATGAGAGATGTGTGGGTGGCCAGACCAGGCACAGTCTGTTTAAAGGCCCCGGGGACGGCAGGTCCTTCCTCCAGGTGAAGCTGGGGCAGGGCTGGTGCTGCAGCATGGGCACACAGCAGCAGGGGAGTACGGCTGTAAATCAGCACAGCAACACTGAGCGAGGGGGAGGCGAGTGCCAGGACAGGCCATTAAGGAGCAGAGGCAGCGCAGAGCTGCAGGATTAATGGAGCAGTGGCTGCAAGGCCAGGGTGAGGGCGGGCTCCTTGCTGGGGGCAGATGGGCAGGATGGAGGCACACAGCAGGGCAGCACGGGTTGCCCAGCTCGCCTGTCCCCATCTGCACTGCCATCCCCTCATTGTCCCTGTATGTGACAGGCCTTTGTGTTTTTGTTTGCAGCAACCCCAAAGTCCAGGTAGAAGCAATTGAAGGAGGAGCGCTGCAGAAGCTGCTGGTCATTGTGGCTACGGAACAACCACAGGCTGTCAAGAAGAAGGTGAGCAGGCAGGGATCACTCCTGGGCAAAGCCATTTGGGATGCAGCTCTCTACAGGGTACCACACCTTATAGTTTCTGCCAGTGCGACGCTCACACAAGCACGAGATCCGTGCTGCATCCATTCTGGGGACATCTGATGGACCCCATGCACCCCAGTGTGGTGCTGGTGGCCAGGCCACAGCCCATGGCCCTGATGGGTTGCTGCTGTGGTCTCGCTCATTGCACACAGGGGTGCACGTCATTGCCTTGGGGGACAGGCTGGATGCTGCAGCTCAGCTGTGGGGGGAGGCGGGGATGCCCGCAGCAGGCACCAGGCTCAGAGGGCTGCAAGCACAGGAGCTGACATTTGGAAGGAGCTAATTGCCAGCGCCCGCCCTGCGTCCTGCCCCCGGCTGTGGCCGGCAGCGGAGGCTGCGCAGCGTGTTGAGCGGCTCCAAGAGCCCCCAGCCAAATGTGCAGCGCTGTCCATTGGGTCGGGGATCCCTCGCTGCCTCCCCGCCGTGCTCCCCGGAGCGTGAGATCTAATTACCCTCCATTTGGCATCTGATGCCACCACTGTTTGTTGGCCATAACATTTTCTGTCGGCTCCTGAACATCCAGCCCCACTTTTTAACATGGTGACCTTCCGCAAGATGGAACTCGATGGGGTGAGGCAACTCACAGCTCTTTTGTTTGTCTTTAATGTACCCGCCATTGGGCAAACAGTGAAGTGCTGCATGAGTTTTAACAAGGAGCTTCCACAAAGATGTTCCTCTCTGGTCCATAGCAAAGCCTTGGGAGGAGCTGAGCAGTCCGCAGCTGTTTGGCTGCTCCCTCACTGCTGGGTGGGAGCAGTGCCTGCAGGAACCAACCTGCAGCTCAGTGTGCGATGGGAAGCGTGGCTGGGATGCACAGACCCTCACCAGCCCCTTCTGAGCCCCTGCTGGGTAAGGACCCTGAGCTCAGTGCCATCCATGTACCCACGTGGCACTTTGGGGCAGAGCTGAGGCCTTTTTCCAAGAGGAAAAACTGAATTCCCGCAGCCCGTTCCTGTGCCCACAGTGCCCCCAGCCCCCAGGCCAGGTGCCCATGATGGGTTGTGCCCGAGCCTGCAGGTTTCCGCACCGATGCTCGCAGCACTGTGCTGCAGCGAGGCCAGAAGTGCATCCTTCACTCCCCGGTCCTTTGGCCTATGGTAAGAAAGGAGACGGAAACATCACTGATTTACCGGAGGCAACTGCAGGGATGTAAAATAGTAACAAATGGGGTCGGGGAAGCAATGGCTGTCAGCTTGGATCTGTCCTCAGAGCAGGGCACAAGGCTTGCCATGGCACGGGGCTGGATCTCTATGAGACCCCCATGGCCCCATAGTTGTGCCCGAGGGTGGTGTCACCCAGCACTGTGCTGGGAGCAGCCATCAGAAAGGGGCTGTTGACCCTTGTTTACCCCTCTGTGCCAGCCCGTCTGTTAGGGACACAGAAGGGAGCACACGTGTGCTGCTGCCACACTCACAGTGTGAGATGTTGCTCCTGGACTGGTCCTCTGCCCTCATGAGGCAGGAGAGGTGATGTTCCCTGGTGTCCATCTCTGCCCATGGCCAGGCTCTGTGCCAAAGGCAAAGGGAAGGAACTGGGACAGTGCAGGTGCTGGCTGTGTGTCACCGTGGGTGCCCAACTCCTGCAGTGATGGGAGTTCAGGTGGGCATCAGCTGCGGGTTGTGGTGGGTGGGGTTGGGGAGGTTTGGGATGCTCTGCATGGCCGGGCTGTGTGGGCGCTGTGTGGGCAGCCTGTGCCCCCTGTGCTGCATTACAGCCCTGCTCCCCCTGCTCTCCTGCAGGCGCTCTTTGCTCTCTCCTCGCTGCTGAGGCACTTCCCCTACGCCCAGCAGCAGTTCCTCAAGC
Source organism: Coturnix japonica (assembly GCF_054131305.1). NCBI lineage: Eukaryota > Metazoa > Chordata > Aves > Galliformes > Phasianidae > Coturnix > Coturnix japonica. The sequence goes on along the minus strand of NC_140680.1, from coordinate 13,106,623 downwards.
TGGGCGGCCTCCAGGTGCTGCGTGGGCTCTTCAGGCAGCCGGGGACCTCAGCGCTGTGTGTCCGCGCCGTGACGCTGCTCTACGACCTCTTTGTGGAGAAGGTGAGGGCTGTGGGACGGGGGGACGGAGCCCTCCCAGCTCCTGGGCTGGACCTGCAGCTCCCGCAGCTTTATTTCCACGTACCAGGGATTAATGCTGCAAATGTCAGTTCAAACGCCGCCTTTCCTCGCCACCGCTTGTTATTTAGTTTGTGCGTCTCTCTTACTCCAGAGAATGGGAGTTAAATCCACTTTCGCTCTGTTTATGGCCAATTTGCCCTGCAGATTATGGCTGCTTTAACGCTCAGATTCCAGGCTCCGCAGAGGAATGGCTGAGCTCTAAAACAGTTGTTCTCCATGGGATTATGTGAAGGTGCACGTTACTGTGATGGCTGAGATCCCATCAGGTGTGAGCTCTGATTCCCTGTATGGGAAATGCTGAGTCCCAGCCTGAGCCACTGATGGAGCACCTGGGGAAGGGTCAGCCCTGGCAGCACAGGTGAAGGCAGTTCAGCTGTGAGGCAGGAAGGGGTGGGGGCTGCCTGCTCCTCTTTTAGGCCTCATTGAAGGGCTGACTGCCCCTGGGGAGGGTTTGTGGTTGGAAATCTCTTCCTTGAGGAGTCTTTCGTGCAAGTCTGGATGTTCAGAGGTGGGTGAGCACCTTTTCCTTTGTAGCACCATTCTATTTGCACTGATCTCTCCTTCTGCACTCCTGTATTGCCCTTCCTCTGCATTGACCTTTATGACTGTAATGTATGCTGCCCTGTTCCTCTGCTACAGCACAAGGGTTGGTGGGCTTGGCTCCTCCTGCCACATCTCATGCTGCCCCTCATGCAGCCCCAGCTCTGCTCTGGCTGCTGGAGGTTCCTCATGCCCTGCAGAGCCTCATGTTTGTACCCACACGTGGCTGTTGCTGCCTGCAGCCCACCAGGCTCAGCCCCTTCCAGGGCCTGCAGGGAAAACCAAAACACGATGGAACCTGGTGGGGAGCAGGGCTGGGCCAGCAGGTTTGGGGCTGTCTGGGTGAAAATGTGCTTCTAAAATCATACAGTAACACCAGCCCCTGTGAGTGCTGGCTCTGCACTGAAGTGCAAAGCAGTGTCTGAATGATATTTGTCTCCTCTTTTTTTCATCCCAAATCCTGAATGCCAAAGTACATATGGGCATTCAGCAGCAGCCCTAATGGGAAATAGGGCATCACTCCTTTGTCTCTATGCCTGGCAGTTCAGTGGCACAGAGTGCTGTGATGGAGTGGGGATGGTAGAAAGAAGATATTGAGGGAGGGCACCATAGACACCCTTGGGTACCCAGCTGGCCATGGAGATGGGGCCATCCTGTGCCTATCACTGCTCTCCCTCTGCTCCTCTGGCTCTGGGTTTCTGCTCTTGGCTCCGCAGAAGCCTGAATCCTCCTTCATCTCCCTGTGCCATCACCTGCCCCCTGTCCCCCACAGATGCTGCTGGAGGACTCTCAGCACAGCGACCACATGGAGAAGGTGCAGCAGTACCGGCGGGTGCAGCTGGTGCCGGCGGTGCTGGAGCAGGACTGGTGTGTGGCTGTGCCGGGGCTGCTGGCTCTGCCGGAGCACGACGCACGTGAGAAGGTGCTGAAGGCCGTGTCGGTGCTGATGGAGCTGTGCAGGGAGCGGTTCCGCGGGGACACGGCGCTCAGTGCCACGCTGGGGATGCTGCGCAGTGAGTACGAGGAGCTGGCAGCTGCCGAGCGCAGGGATGGCGATGGGGACGGGTACTTCCAGGAGCTGCTGGGCGCTGTGAACAGCATCGTGCGGGAGCTGAGCTGAGGATGGAGCTCGGACGGGTCGGGACAATGGTGTGATGTGTGCTGGGCTGTGTCAGTGCACCGGGAATAAATGGCTGAGCTAAGGGAGCTCCTCCTGTGTGTGCCAATGGGTTTGTTACCGGACAGAGGTGCTGGGGGCTCCGTCCTTCACAATGAGCATCACTGGGAAGGTCTGTGCCCAGAGGGATGGAGCAGTTCCAGCTCACACTGCTGCTGCCCTCCAGACAAGGACCTGCTGCCAGTGCCCTCTGCAGCCCAGTCTGTGGGTCCACTCCTCCCATCATAGGACATAGTGGGTGCTGAGCTGTTCCTGGCCGTGGCTGTGGTCGGCCGGCTGTCACCGCTGCAGGGAGGCACTTATTGCAAGTATTGATTTTAGTGTTTGTTTTTCTCATTCCTTGGGTTTCTATTGGAGCTGCCTCCCTGGGATTAAAAACCTGCTTTGGTTTTGTTCCCCAGCACCAACCATTCCCAGCTGCCTGCTCAGGGCTGGGGTTCTGTAGGGTTAAGGATAAGCACCATCTGATGGCTGTCACTGCTGGGGTAGGTCTCAGTGCTGGGCACCATGCAGTGCTTAATGGGGTTGAGGTGTCCTGGCCCCATGGCCCTCATGGTCCCCAAACTCCGGGGCTGTATGTAGCTCTGTGTATTGTGCCCTCTGTATGTGTGGCCCTGTGCTCTGTGTATTGTGCCCTCCTCGTGGTGGGGGTCTGGGGCCACCTCAGGGCAGCAGTGAGGACAGTGGTGCCCATGGAAGCACAGTCACCAGTGCTGTCCCTGCCCTCAGCAGGGTTCAGTGCAGGGGTTGCAGTTCTGCCAGGCTTTGCCTTTCCTGCTTTCCCCCCCTGCTCTGTTTGTCCCATGGTGCCCAGGTGTGTGGCTGCACAGATGTGCACAGCTCAGAGCCACAGGGTGAGCGGCTCATGGCCCAGTACAGCCATTGGCATTGCCACCAACTGCTGGAGGATCGTGGTGGAGGGAGAACACTGTCCTGAAAGGAAGCTGATCCTGGCATTGCTTACCAAGGAGCGCTCTGGTGCTCAGGGAAGGTGCTGCTGAGGTACCTGGGCAGTGTGGGCAGCCAGAGCCCAGCAGGCAGCACAGCACAGCGCTGCATTGTGCCTCATGTAAGCTGAGCACTGCGTGGGATGAGCTGCTCCTTTGGGCGCAGGGCAGCTCCTGCTGTGCTCCTCCACCCACAGAGGCAACAAACAAACAGCTGTGGTGTCCCTGAGCAGGGCAGCGCTGGCAGCACATCCCCGTGTGCTCCTCAGCTCTGGGCTGTGCTCACGCTGCTGCCAGAGGAACAGCCTTCCCTCCAGCACTGCGGATGAGACGAAGCGCACAAGTCCTTCCCCAGAGCTTAATTGCATCAAGCAGTAATTACTGTAATTCTTTTCAATTGGCTCTAATAAAGTTACGGTGCCGCTCCTGTGCTGGATGCTGCCTGCCTGGGCCCTGCTGGCTCCTGAGGGCTGGGGATGCTCCCAAAGTTCACAGCCCAACATGAGTTTGTGTTCACACTAAACCTGGGTGGATTCAAGTGTCTGTTTGCTGCAGTTTGTGGTGCTGACAGGTGGGGATCCGGAGGAGTGGGATGTGTTTATGGCATTAAGGTGCAGCATTGAGGCCCTGGGTGTTTGTGGGGCTGCAGCCAGCACTGACACTGCAGGGCATCGTCACCCGTCCTTGGAGGCAGCAGCACTTGGGAGCAAAATGGGCAACATTAACTCCTAATCCTGACCTGCAGCTGGTAACCTGACAGCAAAGGGCTTGATACAGTAAACCGTGATTGAGGTAAATGGAATTATAAGCTAAGCACTGCCAAGGAGCTGCTCTCAAACTCAGTTACAGTCACAGCACTGCACCAACCCCTGGCCACGAACCACTCACAGCCTTCTGGGGATGGAGGGACCTCGTTGGTGGGAGTAAAACACACCAACACCCACAGTGTGTAATTAAATAGGGGTGAAGCGATGCCTGTAGGTTCATCACTGCACAGCACTGCAGCCGGAGCTAACGAGAGCTGCTGGGAAATGCACACAGCGCCAACAGCACGAACAGCACAACGCAGGGTGGGAAAAGCAACTTTATTGTGTCCTGCAGCAACAACATCCGCCGTCTGCAGCCGGGCATTACCGCTCTGGTGTCACACAGAAGCCAGCAGGGACCCCAGCAGCCACGGGGGGCACAGGGATGGGAGGCAGCACAGGGAGCACTGCAGCCCGTCCTGGCCCTGCCCAGCCGTGTGCCATGCAGCTCCATGGCAGGAGCTGCTCGCTGTGTTCTCAGCTCCTTTTGGCACTCACAGCTCACTGGCTCTCGGCTCCCAGCAGGATCCACATACACACAATAATCTATTTGTAAAACCTTTTTTTTTTTTTTTTGAGTGAAAAGCCTTAATTTTTCCCTCTGGATCACAAGGCAGAACGGCCGTCTCCAAGCAGGACGGTTCAGCTATCAGCGTTAACTGTTAGTGTTAGTGTAAAACCTCTTTGGTTATAGAATATTTCATTTAAAGCGAGATTATACAAAATAATTTCCAGCTAGAAATACACCCCTGGAATCTAAAAGCAATCTAAAGGAACACACTCCCGCAGTCTGGAGCTATACTGATAGGATTCGTGATTTGAGTATTTCCCCACATGATCTAAACAAAGTTATCAAAATTATATTAAGTAAATACATTTGGAGGAGTAGGAAACTCCTGAGAATCCTCAGGATGTTAAGAGCAGAGTTCTGGCAGTAGCAGTAGTGGCCTAAAGGAAAAACTGACCGACACGGGCACCTCTAAATGCTCTCCATCGCCTTGAACTCGCTGAGCGCCTGCACCGGGTTCACGTGCTTCTTCTGGGACGCCCGCTTGATTTTGGTCTGGGTCTCGTCCTGCTTCTCCCTTTTGACCAGGGGCTTCTTCTCCGGAGCCTTCATCTTCCAGGACACGGCGGGGAGGTTGAGCGAGGCCATGCCCTGCGACTTCTGGTACTTGGTGGACGCCACGTAGGACGCCTTCACCGTCTGCACCACCGCGTTCATCAGGTTCTTGGCCGCCTGGATGAGGGACATGGCGCTGTCCACCTGCAGGGAGGGAATGGGGTTACAGGAGGTGACAGACCCCAGCAGCCCCACAGCAGCACCCTGAGCTCTGCACTGCACCCACCCCACAACTGCTCTGATGGCTTTGCTCAAAGCCTGGAACCCATCCACACAGTGATGTTCCCCTGCTGACACTGCGCCCTGCCTGCTCCATGCTAATGGCAACCGAAGGGATCTGTGCTCCACTGTTTGCTTTTGGGACTAAGCTTTAAAAGCAGCTTATTCTCTAATGAAATTAATAAAATCACAGCAATATCTTAATTGCTGATAATAAACATTTAAATCAGCCGGGAACATGAAGTTATATTACAAAGGGAGGAGCGCAGTGTTATCTTCACCGGGCCTGGAGCCCTTTGCAGGGTGGTTCCTACTGACAGGAGCTTTAAAATGAGACAGAATTCCCTTGCAGACATGGGGCCTTCCCCTGTAACCTGACAGAGCTGAACAGCACCCGGCAGCACTCAGCCCCATGGGCAGATTGCAGGGGAGCAGATAAAGCGGCAGATTAGATGGCAGATGCCTGCTCACATAACTAATTTATGGCAGGAGGGGATGTACGTTCTGAAGAAGCTGAATAATGGCAGTAAAACCCTGGAGTCCACATTACTGTGTAATGACACATCCACTCCTCTGACAGCACGATGCCTTCAGCCTCCCACAGAGGAGCACATCAAGCAGCAGAGCTGTGTGGCACCAAACGTCATCCTACGTACCCCAGACACGACGAGTTCCCCTCCAAGGTTCTGCACTTCAGCCTTCACTTTGCTGCAGATGTTGAGCTGGTGGCAGTACAGGGCGATGCGCTGCAGATAGGCCAGCAGGTCCTGCTTGCACGCCGAGTCGGGGCACTGCAGGGAGAGACACAGCAAGGGTTGGTGTGGGGATGGAGTCCATGGAAGTAACTTGTTCAGCTTTGCATTTTCCAGCACCCCACATGCTCATGTAGGGAACCCAAACACCCTCCAATGCCCCACTGTGATACCCTGCGACACACTGACACCCCGTGATACCCTGTGATTCTGTGGTCTGGGTGGCAGCAGTTGCCTTCGTGCCCCCCAGCCAAGCTACGAACACACCGAGGCACCTGCAGCTCTCTTGGTTTCCATCAGCAAAGTGAAAACTGCATAACAAAGAGGTGAGGTCTGCTGGTTATTTTCTTAAGTGAATCAATACCAGCCAGCAGTGCAAGATGTTTTAGGGAGAGCTCACAAACACCGTGGGCCAAGGAGTTAATGAAACCCTGCCATTAGCATCTGGGAAATGCTGTCCATCTCCTGAGCAGCTCAGCTGGGGCTGAGTGCTGACACACACACTGCAGCGTGGCTGGGGGTTGTGCACAGCTTGGGGTGCTGTACGGGTGGGAATTAGGAAGAGCCTGTGGTGGCAGGAAGCAACCAAACAGCAGTGGGAAGGTAAGAAATGGGATCAGAGATATTATTTAATAGCAGACATCAATATGACATGACTGGGAAACCCACAGCCTACACTGTGTGCGCTAATTCGATGAGCAGAGCGGAGAATTCAGTTCAAAAACCAATGATGTCTGCAAAGAGAAACTACCCAAGATAAAAGACAGCATCCAAGGCTGGATGTGGCTCTGGGCAGCCTGGGCTGGTGGTTGACAACCCTGCACGCAGCAGGGGGATGAAAAGAGATGATCACTGTGGTCCTGTTCAACCCAGGCCATTGTAGGGTTCCATGGTTCCCACACTGATTAGGACATGAGGCAGCCCTGTGTGGTCCCAGCAGCACGTACAGCCATCAGCCTCCCATCACTGTGTGCAGCAGCACAACGGGGTGGGTTTCCCTGCTGTAAATATTTCAACATTAAAAAAAATAATAACAGAGAATTGCTGCAAATCATTTTCATTTGTGTTGTACTCGGAACTCCTTCACGTTCTCCCATTCAAAACAAGCAGGCGGCTCCTCTGAGTGAAGGATGGAAGGAAAACCCCTGGGGAAATCTGCAGGCTGATGGCTCGATGCCTCTCAGCAGACATGAAATACCCGGGATAACAGCTGGGATGTTTGAAGGCGCTGCATTGTGAAGCTGGGAGCCCCGACACGCTGACACCAGGGCTGTGATGCAGCACTGCCACGTGGGCTGTGGGACACCAGGACCCTCTGCTCGCTCACAGCCATGTGAGATACAGGAAGACATTCGTGCTCCACCGGAGCGGCTGCACGCAGCCCTCTGTCTCTGTCAGGTATGTCTGCAGAGCATGTAAGCCTGTCTAATGAAATATGTAAGGTGGAAGTGTTAGCAGGGTGTGGAGTCACAAAAAAGCCATATTCCTGTCAAAGTGACTAACTGTGCTTTCCTGCTGGTATTTATCTCCTGACCTGTGCTTCATCTGTTACATTTTTACCCACCTGATGTCTACTAAAAGCAGCCATTTAACCTCCCCCCTTCCAGCACTGCTCAGTGCAGGAACCATCCACCAGGTTTGTGCCAAACACATGAATCAGAAACAGCAGCGTTGGGAACTTCAGCCCCAAACCCCCCCGAGGTCTGTGACACAAACTGCTCCTCACTCCATGTCCCTGCATTCAGCAGCAGTGGCTCCTGATCCCCAGGATCGGGGCTGGCACAGCGCTACGGCTGGGAGCCCATTTTAAACAACACCTTCCTGCTTTTGCTCCTCATCAAACGCTTCTCACTGCACCATAAACACACTGAGGTGAGCACAGAGTCCTCTGGATGTAACGCTTAATAGAGATCTGCATCACAAAGATTTAATTCCAGAGTAAGACGGCTTCATTAGAAGCCTGGTATTATCAATTATGTTCAGAGCAAGACTGAAAAGCAAGCAACAGCTGCACGAAACACAGTTTAGAGCAGTCATGATCTCAGACTTAACCTACTTGCCTTGCAGGGCACCTTCTAAAGGCAGAGCATTATGATGTCTGCAGTTTGGGTGTGGACTCAGACCAAAGGTGTTTCTGCTTGTTCCAACCCAGCTTGTGCAGCAGCCCAGGACACACCACATAAACCCTGAGCTCAGTCCTACACAATTCATTCCAAATGCTGCAGGTCACAGAGCACACAGAGCACAGCTCCTGCACCACAGCCCGGGATGATGCAGAGCACCCAGCATTCGTGGCTCCGCATCTTCCATCAGCTCTGGGCTGGACAGAAGGAATCATGGTGAGGCCACCATTCACCTATGGGGCATCTGAAAATCGTTCAATATTAAAAAGCTGCCTGAAAACTAGTATTACAGGTTGTGCAAACAGGCCACGTGCAGTAATTATGGCATTGCCTACACAGCCCTGTCACTGCTTTGGAAAGTGCTGGCAGCCTCAGCATGAGGAAAACAACAGGAACAGTTCCAGCCCTGCTCTGTTAAGGCACCGGGCTGGAGCAGGGCTGTCAGACTGCAGGTACCTGGTTGAAGCTGAGGAGCTGCAGGTTTCATGGCTGGACAAACTGAGCTGCCTGCAGTGCTGGGATGGCAGGAGAACAGCGAGCAGGAGACACAACTCTGGAAATGCAGAAGAACAGCCCAGCCCTCACAGTAACCACAGGCTGCGACATTCACCGTGTCCGTAGCACGAAAACATCTGTTGCTCATCTGTGCTGGAGGGTCATTAAAGGAATGGTGACTTACGTGGTCAGCAATAGTGCGTCCCAGCTTGTCCATCCTTGACCCAGCCTCTGCGATCTTCTTGGCTGCACTAATCACATCTGATGTGTTTTTCAGTGGACCTTTACCTCTGGAAAGCAGAACAGAGCAAACCTTCAGAAAAACAAGAGCTGGAACAAGGCGCTGCTCTTCCCATTGCTCATTACAGTGGCAGCAAACCCCACAGCACAAATGAGGCTGCACAAGCAGGCGGGTCACAGGTGCAGCCATTAATGCCTCTTCATGCACCTCCCAGGCAGATCCCCCCCGCAGCCTCTCCCCACGTTCAGATTAAATGTAGGAATAAAAACATCTTAAACTTTACTGTTTCAAGCAAACTAATTATGATGAGAGATAACATTTTAGAAGGCGGATTTGTAATTTGCATGGAACGCAACATCAAGTTTAAAAAATAGTGTTGTATGAAGTCTAGTAAATGGATTTCAAAAGCCATCAGAAAAACACTCTTTCTTTTGCAAATAACTGTGCGAGGAACTATTTCTGTAGCACAGCAATAACGAGAAGCCCATAGAACTTAATGTTGTAAAGAACTGAATGCTATATTTATGTGTAGTTGCATATATATGTGCATATATATATATATATATGTCTATATATACACTCTTTGGGCCCAAATGCCCCTTAAGAAAGAAAGAACATCAGGCAACAATTGCGTCTATCTACAGACCAATCTAAACAGCTCCGGTCGCTGCACAGTGACCTCTCCCAGGTTAATCCCAGGCTTTAACAGGTTAACATTGACAGTTACAAGAAGTGAGGCTGCTAAAAAGGACCAGCACCATCTCAGGCAGCTCTGAGAGGTGCTGTGTGCACAAATTACAAACACTCACCTGGTGAAGTCTGTCATTTCCATCATAATCATACACATTTGTTTGGCCAGAACAATTATATCGTTACCGCTGTCATCCCATTTTGATACTTCAGCATCCAATTTGCTCTTTTCTTCCTGGAAGCTCGCTACCTGCTCAGCAATCTTGGCCTTTTGCTCTTGAGGGAGCTGTGCCATGATAGCCTGAAAGAGAAAGCTTTCTCACAGAGCCTCCCCCAGCCACAAGGCAGAAGGCTTTGCTTTGTGGAACACTTCACTGATAGCCAATTTAAGTTACGTAGATGGGGGATAAAACTTTAATAGCAATCCTCTACCTAGAGGGTTTCCAGAGCAATTTCCTTCCATTTCGAACATGAAGTTTATGCTGTATGAATTACTACCAGCTCTAAAGAAGAAAAAATACCCAGACAGACAAGCTGACATCCAAAGCACAGCAAAACTGTGTGACTCCAACCATGTTTGCCACATGTTACCATCCCTCACAGAACAGCAGCACGGCGAGGAGGGAGCAGCCTCACCTCCCAGAGAGCACAAAAGCCCCGGCAGTGAGCACAGCTCCAAAGGCAATGCGGCAGTTTGATAAATAAGGCCCCACCATTCCTGCCTGGTTGTGGACGAAAAGAGCCTTCAGAAAAATCTTTCGTGGCACTTTCCCAAGAGGATAAATTGTTATCGACCCAGAAGGGAACACGTCAAACAAAGGCAATAGGTAAGGCCTGCTTTTCCTTCCGTGTACCAATTTTAAGTTATCACCTGTTAATGATTATGTATTACGTATCAGTGCTTTCATTTTAAACAGTCATAGGAAATTCACTCTGTTTAAATTACTTCATTTTCCAGCTGCTTTCAGCATTGTCTTGATTAAAGGCCCAGTGCCCAAACTTATACATAGGAAAACCTTCTGTAAAAAATGCCTGAGCTGCAAAGTTTGATGCTCACACAGCTGGTATTTGCCTGTTGTAACTCACAGCCACACCATGGAATTACTTGTCCTGTATCTTCCTGCAGACACTCCTTGCCTGACTAAATGGCAGTGCCTACAACATCTGCTGTAGGTTGGATACCAGGGGGAAGTTCTTTACTCTGAGAGTGGTGAGGTGCTGGCACAGCTGCCCAGAGAGGCTGTGGATGCCCCGTCCATCCCTGGGGGTGTTCAAGGCCAGGTTGGATGGGGCCCCGGGCAGCCTGTGCTGGTATGAAATGGGGAGGTTGGTGGCCCTGCCTGTGGTGGGGGGTTGGAGCTTTGTGATCCTTGGGGTCCCTTCCAACCCAACCATTCTGTGATTCTCTGTGATGCCAAAGGATGCAGCAGCTCATCAGTACAAAAAGCAATCTGATCTTTCAGACCATCTACAACAAAACGCTGGTGTCTGTGACATCCATCACACCACCTGCTGCATCTCACTTGAACTCCTTCTCAAAAGCAAACCAGAAACAGAGAATTTCTGCTTTCTGACCTAACCAAAATTTAACCTGGATCTTCAATATGAGCTGAACTGCTTCTTGAAGGCAGGACACGCTCTGCTAACACAGAGTTCTTCCTTACCCTTGCGCTTTGTCCAGCAATGAGTTGATCATCTTCTGTCTGAATGCTTGTTCTGCTTCGGACATCAAAATCCTCCGTCTCGAAGTCAGAATCATCCAACTCCTCTGGGGTCTGAGGGGAGAGAAGCACACCAAGAGTCAGACAGCAGTTTGAGTGGCTCTAAAATCAAGGAGAACGCCGTGTTTGTGAGGATGGAAATAAGCCCAGGGAAGAACTGTTCAATGTCCTCAACAGGAAGGTGTGACAGGCCTTACAGACACGTGTGGTGAGCACAGCTGAGCGCTCACGTTAAACACGGTAGAAATCCCCCAAATTACTGAGCAGTCACTGAACATCTGAGATTTGTCAGAGGACACGAATGCACAGAGGAGCCGAAATACAGAGAAAGTCTTTCCAAAATGAACATCACCTTTTGCAACTTTGATAAATGTAAAAGCTTCGCCTGACATCCTGGAGCTAAAATTACATACAACTTTAAGCCGTGGTTCACAACCACGGACGTCTTCTTTAGCACAATTATGAATCAAAGCATCGACTGAATTAACAACAGACAAAACGTATCGAAATTTATTCTCGTCCCCCAGGAGAAGCTTAAAATGTTTAGCTCGTAAGGGCCAGCTTTTATGCTGTCGGCTAAACCCAGCTGACCTACTTCCCGCCTGCCTACCATTTATTTTTGCTACTGCCAGTCTATGGCTGGCAACATTTTTATACAGCTTATCATTTTAAACAGCCACGTTTGTTCAAATACTGCAGCTCTGCTGAGCCTGGAACGTGAGGACAATTCTGCAGAGCTGGACCAACAAAGACCTTCACTGATAAATGCCACGAACTGTGATTAATGGGCAAAATGCAAACCAAGTCTTTGCTCTTCAGGTTTCTTTCCCATGCTCAATTTCATGAACTCGTTCCCTGATTCTGATGCAGACATCTCGTAACACACTTAAAATAAAAACACTTATGCAAAAGAGCAGCAAAAAGGCAGAGGTGGTTGAGCATGCTGACAACTGAGATGTATTCTGGCCCCAGCTCCTGCCCATGCCTTTACGAACCGAGCAGGGACACACAATGTGGTACATCAGTGTGTCAGTATTTTAAGAACAGGGTTAAGATCCCCCCAGACCCATCTGCCACATCTTTAGGAAGATGCTGACAATGCCAGAGCCCCTCCCCTTCCTGCCCATCCCACAGCCCAGGGGGCAAAGACTCTTCTGGGGCTGACAGGAGGTTGCCTGGGACCAGGGAGCACAGAGCTTTGTTTCAGTAACTACAGACAGAGTGAGATTTTACTTCTGAAAACAGGCTGCAAAAACAGGCTACAAAAGCACAAAGTCAGGTGAGGAAACGGCTTTTCCTTCTGGTTTCCAAGCTCCAGTGCTCAGGGTCAGGCAGCGTGCTGCCCCAGCCACGCTCTGCAGCATCTTGTACTGCTGGGAGGCCGTGCCCGCACTCAGCCAGAGCCCAAGGCCTGCAGAAGTGGGGTTCTGGCACCTTCTCTTTTCTTCTATACCTTACAGCCCTCTGGACAACAAATAACAACAGCCTGGCTTTTTTTATAGGCCGCCAGTGTGTCAGCAGTGTGCTGCCGCCAGCGACTGGCACCCTGACATCAGCAACAGGGGGAAATGTCAGCAGTCCTGGCACTGCCAGCTCTGCTAATTACTGCCGACGTGCAATTGGCAGCCCTGCTCCCATGTCCTGAATAACAAGGACTCTAGCAGGGGGTGAATCCAATTAGCTCGTCTGCGGAGCAGCAAAGCGCTGATATCTTCATGTAACATTGGCTCTCTATTAAATCCCAAGCGTAAATACAAGAGAATTATATGGACAGCACATATGTGGCTGTCAGCGTTTCTCCTGATTTTCGATCCGACTCTTTGCTTTAAGCAGCAAACATGAAGGCAGTGTTGCAGTGGTTACTGTAATCACGTATGTTCTGGGGCTGCACCTTGTACCGAGATGCATCTGCAGTGGTTATGGTCTGAAGGACAATGAGTTTACCTGTGAGCAGGAGCTCTTCTGCCCCTTCACTGCTGCACTCAGGGCTGTGAACAAGTCTCTCTTTAACGAGGTTTGCCAATTAATGAATAAATGCTGTAGAAACCTGGAGAGAACTACAGACCCAGCTCCTCTCAGCCCGTTCTCAGCTAACTAGCACTAATTCTCAAAATTTACTTAAGAAAGAGACATTAAGCTTTACTTTCAGGCTCTTAAACCATGAAAAAGCATCTACAGTAGGAATTCATTCGCAATTGTTAAATCAAAGGTCACTGATTTAGCACATTAATAAACGAGGCATTAACATGATTTTATAAAAGATGCGTGAAGGGTATTTAGCATCACCACTCAAGGCTATCATTGATGCTCAGATCTGTTTAATGAATCTGAGTCAACACGCACTTCTGAAGTACTCCACAGAGTGATTAGCACTTTTTAAGACTGAGAACGTTAACATGAGCTAAATGAAAATCTTACGCTGTCTGCTCTGAATAAAATTGATGTGTGTTAGCTCAGCAACTGGGGGAAAGTGAGCAGAGGCAGAAAGCAGCTGAGGGAAGTGACACTCACTCTGATCATCAATACGGCTTTCCGGATGTCTCTGATTCCATCGTACACCAGTCGCGAAGCATCAATAAATTCATTCTCATCCATTGGCTGAGCAGGGTCTGAACTCAGTGCTTCCACGGCAGCTTCTACTTGCTCAGTAAAGCGTGGCATAACTGTATTAAGAGCACACAACAGCCGTCATTTACAGCCCAGATCCCCTCCCAGGTGTGCGTGTGGGAGCATCGTTATTAACTGTTGCTGGGAAGTGTGCAACAGTTCCCTCTGAACTCAAAACGTTTGTTACCAATCAACACCAATTCTGGTGCTTCAGTCCTATCTCTGCTGCATTTTGTCTTTATTCTGCTGCTACTTGTTTCCTTCCTCCCCACACAGTGCAAAGTTTATCACACCCTCATAGAGCACAAGGAGAAAAGTCCTGGGGAAGCAGCTGCAGTCTGTGGGATACAACATTAAGCACTGGTTACACATTCCTTCTAGACAAGGACACATCAGCGTGGGGGGACGTTACCACCACGAGGCTGGAGCTGCACAAGGCGCTGAGCAGGGCAGTGTGCGCCTCTGTGCCTCAGTGAGCACCATCATGGAGCCACTTACAGCCTGTTCGGCTCCTCAGTGCCATCGTGATTCTTCATCACAGTTGTAATTAAAATAAACACAGTAACTAATCCTTGGCAAACCCTCACTGAAGCACCCAGAACCATTCCTTACCTTAGACGGATGTTACCAGCTAGGTGTGATGGGGGACCAGGACCTACAAGTGCTTCTTTTACAAGGTACACAGAAATGTTCCCTCGCTCTGCTGGGGCAATGCAGCAGAAACCCTTCCAGATCGTGGTACAGCACTGCAAGATGCCCGGTGTGCCCACAGGCCCTGACTCGCTGTCTGGGACTCGTTCCCTGGCACTTCCACTTGGCTCAGCTCAGGCTGACAACCAGCACAGCCAGGGAGACCTTTTGTGCTGCTGAGTTTTGAGCCAGTCAACAAAGCAAAATTACTTTTCTCATTTTGCAACAGCTCTGCAAATAACTCCCACTAATTTTCATTACAGTATGTAAATGGAGTGCTTAATAGATTTCATGGGCACACTGCTATCCGTTTGCCCACCCACTAGGAAGCAACACGAACCCGGGGTCCTGGAAGTGCTGCCTTACCTGTGTTGGACAGCAGCTTCGTCGCTTCCAGCACCTTCTCAGTGTAGACTCCAGGCTCGTAGTTATCCATTTCAGAGGTGACAACATGAATGACTCGAGCAGCACGTCCTCGAATTGCACCAGCTGTGCGGTCTAAACCATCAACATCTTTTTCTTGGAGAGCAATGACACATTTGTTTACATCTTCTAAAATATGGTTCTCTGGTGGTAAAAGAAGGAGGATTTAGACGGTAATATCTTCCTTTCTGTCGTGCACATCAGCATTACAATTTCTCAGCCCTGCCCTAAGAAACCTCCAGCTAGATGCTGTAAAGCATTAATGCATCACCTTGCTACAACCAGCCAACAGCTGTTGGTCCAAACCAGTTGTCGTCTGGAGGCATCCAAACCTCCTGTCCCCTTTTTGTACTCAGTTTTGCCAACAGAAAAGCTGCCTTCAGCTGGAGCTTCCCTAAACTCGCTTCTTCCCATACACTGAGCTGCCAAAGCCCTCGTTCCAAATACCTGCAAGCCACTCCCGCTGTCATTACAGGTAGGTGTCCCAGGCCACACCTCACCCACTGCTGCCCTGACAGACCAGGGCACTGGGTGCACATTTCTGGCTTCCTACACAGAGTTCTCCTACAACCACTCACACACAGACCATGGGAGGTTTCACACTGTGTGCCCTGCACACGCATTAGGACAGGTAACACACACAGTGATTTATGCTGAAAGCGTTCCAGCAGTTCAGCACTCACCGCCTCACAAGGAAATAAAGCCACAAAACCTCCTTTTGTCATTTGCTTTAAGAAAATACATTTTAATAGACATGTTTTCCTTTGCTCATCAAGCTCAAGAGGTTCCAAATGAGTAAAAACCCTTAAGAGATTTCTGAGAACGCCTGGAGAGGTTTGGGTGCTCATCAGCAAACACCTTCCCACAGCTTACAAACTCTGCTCTCACAAACCCTGTCAAACACTTCTTTAATACATCAGCAGCAACGATTTGACACCACAGTCCAACATTTGTGCTGCTTTGTAAGAGGCCTCCTTGGAAGCATCCCTGCTTTGTCCCTTAAATCGTTTCCAGCGTTACCTTCTGCTGCCTTAAACACACAACACGGCTTCCAAAGGAGCTTTCATTCCCTGCCCAGGTGGTAAAAGGGCTGTTTTTGCACAGGCTGGGAGAGATGAGTGGCACAGGGAGCTGAGAGAGGATTTGTAAGAACTGGCTGGAAGGGCTCTGCCCAATTTACATAAAATGAGCAGAGCCAGATGCAATATTACAAGACTTGTGTAAGCAACCCGGACAAACAGTGCAATTGTGAAACACCTCTGAAGGAACTCAGCCCGGGCAGGTTCAGCTGAGGGCAGGATGTGGCCCTACAAGAGGAAAGTGCAGGTTGGTTAATGATGTGACAATTCAGTGAGCAGGCAGCCGCGCTGCAGCAGCCCCAGCAAGGAGCACGCACAGGCTGAGAATTAAAGCAAGAGACAGACAGCCCTGCAAGTTACAACGGCAAAGAGAAAAGCATCAGTGTCAGGCCAAATAACACAATGTTTATTGCTTGAGTTCCTAAAAGAATAAAGTAAGCCACAGATCATTTAAAAGCCTCTTCAGATGATACGGGCTTTAATAAAAGGCATGGGTGAAATGAGGATGAATGTTAAAATGCTGCCGACCACTTAATGCCCTCTGCAGATGCAAAGTGGCCACGGGGATGTGAGGGGGGTCTGCAAGGGCCGCAGGAAGTGCAGGACTGTCAGGGGCATCCACTCTGCTCCAGCTCTGCGGCTGGACGACGACAGATGAGATGTGACACTGCTCTGTGCCCGTACAGGAGCACGCTTCCACCTGTCCTACAGGCACACAGACCATGGGTGTCTGGTGCTGAATGCCATCTGCTGAGGCCAAGGAGCAGGGCAGGGAAATGCTGACACACGGGTTCAGCTCTGCTACCTGCGGGGACGTCACAGAGCTGTCCTACATCAGCCTCGGTGCTGCTGAGCAGGAGAAAAATCTCACAGCAACAGAAGGTAACATGGAACAGAACAGCGGCAGCAGCAAAGGGATCTTGTCCTACAGAAGTAAGTACAGGGAAAAATGGTGTGGTTTGGTATCGAGGCAGGAGAAGGGAAGAGGACAGGCTGTATTTTTTCTAATAGGAAATCTTTTTTAGAGCAAACAAAAACATACAAAGAACTATGAAAAGGTAAGAGAATTCAAACCCCTGTGACTGTCCATCCTCAGTCCATCGCCACAGTGCACCTTGCAGCTCCCCATCAAAGGGGTTAGGGACGCCTTTTCCAACACCTTAAGGAGGTGTGCTGGGGGCTAACGGGGGCCATAATACAACAGCAAGGTCCCACAGTTTAAGTCATAGATGCAATTCTGCTTCTCTACTGTGCTCCCATGGAAGGTCTCAGAACCATCTCCATGGTGGACCTTTTCTTGACAAGGGACACTAGAGAAACCAGGTGAAGCCACGGTGTCAGCAGATGTGGTTACAGAACCAACACCTGCGTGTTCATACAGTTAAAAACACAGCATTTGTTTTGTAATAGGGACAATCAGTGGGACCACAAGTATTCGTCCAGAGGCTCTTAAGAAACATCTCCGTCATGATGGATGGTCTCCAACTCAAACCTCCATCAGCACCAGAATGGGAAGCAGCACATGGAATGGTTTTTAAGAGGGTTCTGAAGGAGAACCAGGTAACTTCAGGACACCAGATTTGATTTTTACTCAGTGCTACCAGCAAGTGAAGGACAGTCAGGGGGAACCACAGGCAGAGGGCGAGGGGATGGGATCCATCAGGGGACAGGAATCACAGGAGGTCCTGAAGAGCTCTGAAATGAGGAATAACGCAAGGAGATGAGTGGGGAGGAGCAGGACAGAGGTCTGCACATTCACACACTGCAGGAAGTGAAAAAACTGTTCCCACCTTCTACACTGGGGGCAATGACTGGAGCAAACAGGTGACGTGTCAAAAACAAGGAGGCTCTTCACACACAGCACAGCTAAGGCTGTGAATTCTGCACAAGATGCTGCAGATGTCAAGGGGTGATAATGGCTGAAAGAGCAACTAACACGACTTTAAGGAGAGAAAAACCTGCCAAGAACTTTTCAGAAGGTATCACCTCTGCTGCTGGAGCTCCCTGGACTGCAAACCACTCCTGGCTGGGAGCGTTTAGGGAGGATCCTTAGTCTTTAGGAGTCTCCTGTCACCAATTTCCTACGTCCTAACAATTAGCCACTACCAGACCACTTCCATCCTAACAGAGCCTTTCTCATGCTGCACTCCTCATAAAACCAACCCGCAGCACTGCCCAGTCAGGTGTCCTCACTCCTGTACAACCATCCACTGTCATCTGAAACCAATGTCTCTCTCATCAAGCCTGTTCTGAATTATAACAATTCTAGCATAAACTGATGAACAAAGCACAAGCTTTATGCTGGACACTGCAGGAATGTGATACTGTACACAAACACACAGACTGCACACTTTTATTTTGCTTACATCCCAGTTAGCAATCTATATAAACCCCACCATGCTCAAAGATCCCAATAACCCCAAAGGGAACCTGGCATAAATCACACCCATCACCATTTTATCCAACGACACGTTTCGACTTTCAGCAGAGAACTGCAGCAGTGGCATTTATATGGAAAGCATTTATCAAAGTTCAAACAAATAATACTTGAAGCAATATTTATTGCTTTAATATTTTTCAAACACCTCTCTGATAACGCAGCAAATACAAACAATTGCTGAAGGCACTCGAGCATCTGAAGCAGCCACTGAGCTTGGCATTGCCACGGCACTGCTCTGCTGCTGAGCACACAGGGCAGGGACGCTGCCTCCTGCCTCTGCCCCAGGACAGAAACGTCCCCTGCCTGCTGCCAAGGCCCTGCAACTCTTCAGAGCCATTCAGCAGCACCACGACCTGCCCCCCAGAAGCACCCATCTCACCCAGGGGGGCTGCACAAGGAAGGAGACCACTCATTCCCGCTGCTCTGACCCATTCTGAGCCCCACCTGTAGGCAAAACACAGCCAGGAGGCTTTATGCGGGCTGCAGTTCCACAGAATAACAGCTTTTTCTCTTTAAAATGCTTCGTACACTCGTGGACAAACTCCAAATGGAGCCATGAACTTCAGCACACAATTCTCTCTAAATATATTTCCCCAGAAATAGGCTCCTCGCAGCTGTGCAATTTCAGCTGCTGCTGCAACGACAAACACGCAGAAAGATAAAGAGAACGGGGACGTTCAATTGCCGAGTAAGCTTCTGCTAACTCACTGCAGAGAACGGTTTCATTCAGCACCCAGGGCATAAAACACACACCACAATACTGATAACTCTTTGTTATCTGTATTTTCACCTGCACTTTCTAGATACGTTCACTGGGTGCTTCCGATCCCACACATCCTCCCGTGAAATATCGCTTTACGACTCGGCTTTCTAGGTCACTGGAGATGCTCCAGTCTGTTTGCACCAGGAAAACGAGGCCCTGGGTTTGTAGTGGCAATTTGTGAAAGCCAGTGCAGCCACAATTCATGTGTTACAGCTCTGTGTCCTCTGACTCAAGTGGAATTAGAGGACGTGAAAATAAAAATGCCCCTATTATTTCTAGGTCACAGCAGCTACTAACGGGTCTTTATCATCTGATGCTGATAAAACAGGTTATCTTGGCAAGCACTGTGACAAATGGAATTATTAATGTATTGTGATAAGTATCCGATCTTCCTTAAAAACATCAGTAAAACTGATGTGATTAAAAATATTCACAGAACATTTTCTATGGGAGAAGTTTTAATTAACTTGTACGATTATAGCTGGATATTAATTTTTAATGACGTAAGAAGAGTCCGAGGTGAACGGAGGGATTCTCCTTTCACTGCCATCAGCAGTGAGGTTTGACTCCAAGAGCTACATGGTACCCACGGGAAGCTCAGCTAGCAATTCTAGATCCCAAGATTCAGAGCATCTTTGTATGTAAGCTGATCAGCCTGCTGACATGTAAATATGTACCTTTATGCATGCTCACTCTGCAGGAGCAATGACAAGTTTCTGGAGTACCTGCGAACCAAACTATCGCTGCTTTCACACTTGGAAAAATACCTTTCCATTTGTGCCAACATCTCCTGCTCTGTTTCTACATCACACTCAGCAGAAGGCAGCGCCTGCCAGGTGAGGTGTACCAACATCACTCCATCCAAAAACAACAGGCTCCAGAGCGGGCGGATACCACTGGTCTCAGCCCCCCCGTTACCTGACACAGCCAGGAAGTCATCGATGGAGGTGATGTCATCCACTGCGTCGGTCAGCACGCGGACTTGCTTCTCCCACTGCTCTTTGAAGAGCTCCATGTTCTCCTGGGCCAGCTTGCTTTGTGGTTTCGCAGCCAGGGCCAAGGCAGCGTTGATGACCTGCAAAACACCATTGGATTTTTAGAGAGCTCCTAACTAAACAAGTAGGCTCTGTATGTTTATCCAATGAACTCAGCAGCAAACAAAGCAAGTTTAGTAAGTTTTGAGGAACTTGATGTTTAAACACATTAGTGTTTATTGTGAAGCTTTCACACCCAACTCATAAGTGCTTCCACATTTGTTATGGTCAGTTATTGCACTCAAGGACTCTCAGCAGGCATTCACACCTGCCAGCTGCACCTTCCTCTAACAGCTCATGCTAACAAGGTGCAGCACCTTTCTGAGCACACATTATGTTGATAAATATTCTGACACGATGATGTTGGCCCACTGGAGGCTGCATTTTCTAAGCGACTTACCAGAACCTGAGAAAAAAGGTCCAAACGGATTAAGTCGAACAGTTTGAAAGCAGGAACAACATACAAATACAGAATTTAAGATACATTTTGTACTTATCTTCCTTTCCTTCAAATTTAAGTCTGTGCCTCACCAGTAATTGTTACAATAGCTTAAGTCTTCTGTTATGGTTCTGGATTAGGCAGGAAACAGGAGGAGAGGGTATTTGGTGCTCCCCTGCTGCTCCTCCCAAACACCCCTACACGTTTTCTTCAAGCTCTCTGTTAGACTGTAATTCCCTCTAATCCTACTGTTTTGCTAAGCAGAGGTGTTACACACACTGCTGGTAACAAACCTACGCTGTGCCAACTCCTTGGTCAGTTAAATGTCAAAGAAGCCCTTCCAGGTGTGGGAAGGAAGCAGCCACAAAGCCTGCTCCTCTTCCAGCATCCGCTCTGGCTCCTCTGTGCCTTAGCAAGATGACCTGGAGACAAGCCAGGCACGGGAAAACCTCCAGTCAGACCGACATGACAATCCTAATCTTGTTTTCAAGCTACAGCGTTGGAGCTAATTAACTCATAAGTTCAACGTGTAATTTTTCTTCTCTACTTTAGGACTGCATTAATTCCACAAAGTTGTTGAACAAAACATGTAAGCGCCAGATGTTCCTGCTTTTACAAAATCGACACTTTCTACCTGCTTCGTTTGAAAGTGTCACAAAGCATTTAAAAGAAGATATAACTCACTAAACATGGAAATGATGATGATGTTAAAGATACGATGGCGTTGAATGAATCAGGAGAAGGAGGCTGATTCACCCAAGGGATGCTAGGAACGAACAGTGCCTGAGCCAAGCTGTCCTGCTCTGCAGGCTGCCACGCTGCAGCTGTAGATGGAGGCTGGGAATTTTGGTCACATCTATAAGAGAGTTTGATGGCCTTTGTAGCGAGTGTGCAAACATAAGAAACAACCTGGCACAAACCACGATCTGTCAGCAGAGCTGCTGGGCTGAAACACACCTCTGAATCCTGGCAATGACAGCACTGCCCACGTCTCAGTCCCCTGCTGCTCCCCCGGCCCCAAAATAATACCTGGATTTTGTGCTGCCTGTGCAAGCAGTGACAGGAACAGGAGTCCCTTTGGGGAGCCGGGGGGTGCAGGCTGCTCTGAGCTCTTCAATCTGTCCATAGCACTGCAGCTCCCCAGCCCTGGGGGCTCTGAAAAAAGCCTTGTGACACGCATGGAAATTAAGTTCAAAACCTTAAAATCAGTCAGAAATAGAGGTTTTAGAAAGGGAAGCCCATTCTCTGATCATGGTGCCTGGTTCTTAAGTCTGGCCAATGCCATTTCTTGCCTCAGCCTAATTTATGTAACCCACTGTCCATCTATCAGTGACAATCTAGATATCCAGAGTCTCATGAAGACAAATGCAAAATAACGAGCACTGCACAAACAGAATGGGGAAAACAAACAGTGCTCCATAAATCTGCTCTGAGTTTTAATCCTGCTAGCAACCGCTACTACGGAGACACAAGACAGCACTGCCAGGGCTCAGGATGCTTTCTGCTCCCCTCTCCCAGCCACCCTGGCTAACACCAGGTCCAAAAACATACTTTAAGCACTCAGACAGGTCAGCCCTACTGCCGATGGAACACATGGCCTGTGTGATTGTGTCTGGGCAGCAGCAGCCGGCTGAACCATTAATCTTTGTCAGCAGCACATGCCTAACCCCAGATGCCCACATTAAGCAGCTCTTCATATCTAATGGTAGAGCTGTCATAGACAGAGGGCTCAGCAAGTACTCAAAGAGCTCAAACAAGGCACTGCTACCAAATTCAAATGCAAGAGGCACAAGCTGCACCGTTATCCCTCAGGCAGGTCACTCACCCACCTGCAACAGGATCCTTGTTTTGTAGTTACACCAGCAGAAATGAACAGTCACCTCAAAGGCAGCTTAACAAACCTACCAAGCAAAACTAGCAGGTAAGATCTCCTCACAAACAGACCTGCCTTGTGTTTAGAAAGCAGCCAGCAGTGCTAGAGATGGGGATGATGGAGAGGTGGGGAAATCAAAGGCTGTTGAGAAGCTCTGCAGAGCTAAAGCCAGAACTACAGCTCAATACAGACAACCTCATAAAGGCGTGCACACCTGAATGTGTGCTCAGGAGGAAATTCAAGAGAGCTGATGCAGCCCCAGAGTCCTGTTTCATTGCACATACTCTGTCTCACAGTTATGAATCCACCTGTACACATTTAGCATCTGGACCTCCATCTGCACAGTGGTCACAACATCCAGTTCTAGCCAGGAGAATCAAACCCTTCACTCTGTCAAACATGCAAGGCTTAAGATTTACACAAATCCTCTGGCCATCATCTGGCTGGGGTAATATCCCAGGGATTACTGATCAAATCCTCCAAAAAAAACAACAACTTTTCAGGTAAATAAACTCTCAGGTGGTATCTGGTATCCACTACAGAGCAACCCATTTATTTTCCAACAGATGCTTGGACAGATTTGGCTAAAGGATGGAAATATGGGATCTTCTGTGTCTGTAGATGCTGTGGGTGGTGGGCTCTGCAATTCCCTAATTACCTCAACTGAACACCTTGGGGAGTAAAGGTGAAGGGACTGATTGAAGCACACAATTATTCCTCCATAAAAACACGAAACACCAGGCATTTAATTCTATGAAATGGGTTACAATACAAATAACTCGTAGGGAGGACACATCTAGCCCCAAAAATAGGCAGAATATGGCAAGACTACCTGAAATGTAGCTGCTTCCATGTAAAACACTTGGCAGTGCAGGGAGATATTCTGTATTTCAGAGCTTCTCAAAATTCTGCCAGAGCACTGTGATCACAATGACTCACTGAAGTTGTACAAAGAAAAGAATCAAACGGGGACATTTGAGACTATCCAGAAGGAAATGAAGCATGGCAAGAAAACACACTATTTTTATCGCTGCTTTGTTTCATACAGCGATTGCAATGCTCCAGTCATCCAACATGTTCCTGGAGCTGCTCTCCTGTGCCTGCAGCTGCAGCCAGGCCTTGGCAGCCCTGCCCTGACACGGGGGAGGCTGGGGATCCCAAAGCCTTGCAACTGATGTCTCAATCTGCACCTCACGGCCTCGTGGGAACAATCTGCTTTTTGGCCTGTTGGTTTGTTTCTCTTTTTCCCCTATTGAAAATAGAGATTAAAGACTGAAAAACTTTCTGGCCCCGCATCTGGAAGACCGACACAGAAGGCAGGAGAAAGCTCCTGCACTTTTGTTTTTCCCACAAGAGCCACTCTGAACACTTGGCTGGCATGGCCGAAGGAAGAAAGTTCACACGGGAGAAGAAAATTACTTATTTGATTTGCTTTGCAATTCTTACCTATTGTACCTTGAGATTATTTCAATGCACACAACACCCATAAGCTACATAACAACTTGAGTCAGTGGCTGTAAGCATTAATTGTATGTTATTTTCGCCTTAATCTTTTTCATAAGGACCTTTTGCTCTTTGTAGGACACTGCTCCTTCTGCAGCTGGTTTCATTTTGCCCTGTTTCCTGTGGCACTGGCTTTAGGATGCTGCTGTGCCTTACTAAGAAGCACCCACACACCTCCCCTCACCTCAATAAATAGCTGTTCTTTACAGCCCAAATATTCGGGGTTAACTCTTAGTTCGGGTTGTTTTTATGGTTTTTTGTGTGTGTGTGTTTTGTTTAGTTTTGAAATAAAGGGTATGAGATCCTGAGAAAGTGATTTAGGTGCACAGCAGGGGAAGCTGGGGGGAGGCAGGCTCTTGTTGAAGCTGCCCAAGCCACGACTGCACCATGCAGTGCCCCTCACTTGCTCTGTTTTCTTGCTGTCGCCCCACAGACAGAGGCCATGCAGTGCTGCCTCTGCTGCTGCCCTGACCCCCAGGGCTGGCTGGGAGGCACAAGAGCAGAGAGGGAGCACAGTTCTCAGCCCACAGCTCCCATACAGTCACCAGAAGGGCTCCTGCCCTGTGCCACCCAAGCTACCCCTCAGCAGGATGCCCCTGGCTTCGGTGGATTTTCATGCCTGTGTTTTTCTGCATTAAAGAAAACAATCTGCTTACTGGCAGTTTGTAAGAAACTGCTCCTAACTTCATTTTCCATATCCCAGATCCCCAAATTATCTCCATCTTCACGTCTCCTCTGCTCCCAATTCCATTTTGCTACAAGCAGAAGCACAGTTCGTAAGCAGGACATTTAAGTCACTTCCACTTACATCCAGCCCCAGGTTTGCATTCACATGCCTGTGTGCCAGCCCTCTACGTACTTCAATACAGCAAAAAGCACTCTGCAGAGACTGATGAGCTGCAATGCCTGGAAGCAAAACACGCCGAGATTGCTTTGCACGATCTCCAGCTGTAATGGCAGTGACCAGTAAGTGGACAGAGGCTGATGCACTGGAGGAGAAGCACAGAATCACAGACAGAATCACAGACGTTGACTTCTGACTTCCACTTCTTTGCTCCAGTGTATAAAAGGTACTTAGACCACTCTCCTTGCCTTTTTGGGATTTGTTTCAGGTGTCTGCAGAAGATATTTCCTCCTGTTGCTTACAGTGCCATGACCTCTGACACAGAGCAACACAACCCTTCCCAGCAGCTTATGCTGCCATCAAAGTGATTTTCTATATGTATGCTGTGTATATATGTATGTATGTGTACATACCTCTCAGCCCAGAACTGAATCCTCCTATCGCTGACTCTTTCTATACAGATCCAATGAATCAGTAGCTGCTCAAGTTTCTGACCTTGTTTCTCTGCTGGCCACTCCTGTCCTGTGCTGGTTCTTCACAGTCAGCCTTCATGACACAGAACTTCAACGTTAACTTTTACACAGCAGTTTTTATGCCACCTGAAACCTCTGCATGGGACTCCTTGCACTCCTGCATTTTGTTTGTGTGGCAGTAGGTGTGATCAGCATACGTAACCATCTGCCTCATCAGAAATCTATAAGCAGCAAATTGCTTTTCAAGCATTTCAAAATTGGAATGTATGGATGTGGAACAGCAGTCATTAAAAGAAGACATTAATACAAGAAGAGCCAATTTATTTTTATAAAAGATGTAATGTAATCCAAGACTCCTCTGAAGCCTGTTTAATCAGTGACACTCATTGACTGCGCAGGGTGGCTGAGCTCTGCTAAATGCTGGTTGTGTGAGAGCAAGCACGGAGCGAGCGGGGAAAAGATGGCTGCAAACGCTGCCTGTTGCCCTCCAAATGCAACCAGAGCTGCTCAGAGTGAGCCCTGCCACTCATGGATGGGACTCCTGCAGCTGCAGGTCCATCCTGCACCTACAGGCTGCTCCCCAGGATGGTTGGTCTTGGGGCGATGGGCTCCAGCACACAGTGGTGGAAGCAAGCAGCCAACCTATGGAAGTTCTGTTCTGTAATTAGTTTCTAAAATTCTGACTGCCATTTCACTATGAATCTACAGATGAACTTTAAAGGCTTTAAAGAATGGGAAAATCAACAAATCACCGGTAGAGGCAGCTGCAAATGGCATCAGGCTGTCACATCAAAAGGCTGCAGCAATGCTCTCTCCTTTCATGAGCCATGCTGGGGCATTTTCACTGTTGCTTCCTCAACACCTACAGCCTGTATGATCACAAAGCTTGCTATGGTTAAGTTCTCTTCTTAGACATCTTACATTCAAAATGCTGTTACAAAACAGCTTTCACATGCTTCCTAAGCAAGTGCTTCTTGGAAACAGAACTCAGAAGCCAAAGTTACAAGCAAGGATCCAGGTTTTTGAGTTGAGATAAACAAAATCTTTCACTAATTTACAATTGGCAAGATCTGCGCTCAGCAAGAAGGCAAAGAAAACTTCCCCAGCACTTTGCTAAGCAAACGGGAGCACAAGCAACTATTCCAAGTATTTCACAGCAGTACTTTTCCATTTCCATTCAGAAAGAGACGTTAAGCATTTCATTTTCCAAACATTTAACTGTAATGGTTAAGGACTTTTGTTCTTTCATCCCAACACACCGCAGACCTGCCCTTTTCCCTTACCTCCTAGTGAGGCACAAAGATGCAGGAACACAGGTAACCCCTGTGGGAAGCTGGAAGAAATCCCTGCACTTCAGCAAGCAGAATTTCAGCAACAGATGCCTTCAACCAAAACAATTCAGGCCGGCTTTCAAGTCCTGGCTTCACAGGAAAGCACAGCAACCCCCAGCACAGTGTGATTTCAGCTCTGGGAGCCCAGCCCAGCAGCAGTGACCCAGCTGGCTGATACAGAGCATGCAGATCTTCCCAGCGGTTCTCCCTGGACCACAAAGCAGAGTTTAACTGCTAGATTTAGTCTCCAGCTTTGCCTTCTGCATTAACTGGCCAGTCACTCAGCAAACAGCAAGGATATGTGACTCAGATGACTTCTCTGGGGGAAAAGCAACCCAACCACACTGTCCCAGTGTAACCGCTTGCTGCTGCAGTGATTTCTTAGATGAACAATTTTCCACGCCTTCTCTTGGCTGTAATAATGAAATTTCAAACCTGCCAATGCCTGAGCCCTCTGGTGACGGGCAGTGAACGGTTTATTATCTACACCAACAATGCTTCCAAGCCTTGCCTTGTGTGAAGAGCTGCACAATCCCAACTTCAGCTGGAGAAGGCAAGTTATCGCAAGGGACCGACTAACTGCCCTACCTGAGATACTGCCTTTATAATTAACTCTACAGATCGATTTCTGTAGAAATCGTTCTTTAACCAGGAGTTCCGTACTCCCAGAATGGCCTCTACACTGCTAAGC
The DNA here is from genome assembly GCF_054131305.1 of Coturnix japonica. Taxonomy (NCBI): domain Eukaryota; kingdom Metazoa; phylum Chordata; class Aves; order Galliformes; family Phasianidae; genus Coturnix; species Coturnix japonica. The sequence continues at coordinate 13,079,420 of NC_140680.1, read as the reverse complement.
TATTTAAGAAGTTACCTGGGGACTTAATCAAGTGCATTAAATTTCAGTTTCATCCTTTCTACCACAGCAATGCCTTGAATTCAATTTCATACATTACATTTCCTTGTGATATTGATATATTCACTCGAGTTTCAGAGTGTATTATAATTACTGATTGACTTCACTCACTCTGAATCCAGCAACTTTCTGCAAAAACAGCATCTAAGCAGAAAAAAAAGCAAAAAGCAGATAATATTGGGAGTAAATTTGTATTTTATGCCTAATTTGCAGGTTTGTCACCTAACGATACCCAAACTGTGCATCTCGTCAGAAATAAACTGCAAAAGAAACCTGTAATTGCCTCTAAAGAACAGCACCTCACTGCGCTGCTCTGTGCATGTAGGAGCATCTGGGATTGTTTGGGGTGTTCAGTGGCAGCCGATGAGGACAGCAGCGTGCTGCACTGCATGGGCTGGAAGGAGAGAAACGTCTGAACTGTCAGGAGGAAGCAGATGCCATTTGTAAAGCAGTTTAAATAAGCGTCCCTAAATATCTCTCAGGATTCACACGCTCAAATACTCTCCCAGCATTAAAGTATCAACCAGAGAACACAGTGTAACATAAAGGCACTCTCACAAACCCTCTGAACATCCATGGTGCTATTTCCTAATCCCTCGACCGCCCTAAAACTCAGGCAGATCGCACAGCGGAGCATCAGAACTGCAGGCTTGGAAGCTCAGATGTGGAACTCACATAAAGCCAAATCTCATCAGTTCCAGCCCTCCATGCCCATTTCACCACAGCTCCCAGCCACAGCAAACCTATCATCCACAGCCCCTGAAAACAAAGGTTAACAACTGCACCTCCGTATCTGTGACCACATTTCTGTGACCATGGGCTGCACTTTATTATTTCACGCTGACTTGGCTGTCGTGATGCTCATCTTATAAAGGTGAAGACTTATTTAAATACGAGGTTGTTGGACAGGAAGAGAAAGAAGAGATTAAAACAAACACCATTCAAAGACCTTATAGACCTGTACAGGTCCTTTCCATTTATATACATACAGAAAAATGGGACTAAATTCCAAGCAATCCCGAGATGACAACACACCTTATTTTCACATGGTGCTACCTGGCCATTTGTGAGGACACATTTTCCATCAGTAATTACTTACCAACAGCAGCTTATTTGCATGTTTTAGACCTGAACTTCCCGGTGCTTTACAAGATGCAGCCACAAGAACTGACAGCACTCTGCAGCCCTCAAAGTTCATTCCAGTTTCTTGATATTTTAAATGCCAACAAGTGGAGTATCAAAACGAAAGAGCACAGCCTAGCTCCTATATAAACCTAATTCCCTTGTTGTCATTAAGAAGTTATTAATTAAAGGACAGTCTCGGGCAGGTTCAAACTCTTCTTGCACAGCCAGTTTTTACTGATTGTGGTCCATCAGGAAGATTTATTGGCGTATTTATATTCTACTTATGCAGAAATACTAATAATCATAGCACACAAAAGAGCAGCGGCCGTGTCCTTACAGCACATCTCCTGTACCATGAATACTCACAGTAAGCCACTGCAGCTTCTCTGGTTTACTGTCTCACAGGTTACAAGAACTCCCAGCAAGAGGAACTTACAGCTATTATGTAAAGAAGAACCTCAAGATGCATCCTTAACACACACCTGATTACATTCTATCGTGTAGTTTTAAGTATGTAAGTCATGATGCGTTTAATGCTCTACATGCACTAAGGAAAATGTCAAGACCTGCAGAAAGGTCTGTAAGCAGACATAAAATAGCAGAACCACTCGCCAAATTATCCAGGCGAGGAGCAGGTTCTTTAGTGCTTCATTACCTGGGGACACAGGGCTTCCAGCTGGCTGGCTGACATGCGAACCAATTTGACACCTTCCTCGTTGTTGGAGATGGAACAGGCCAGGTTGGCAACCTGCATCAGAATGGGGAGAAAACAAAGAACTGTTAGCAAGCGATTTTTATTTTCCTCTACAAGGAGCTCTGTGACCAGTGACATGTCACAAAACACAAATGATTCAGTTCTAATGAATTCTGAAATCACTAACCATGTTTCTGATTCTGATGCACTTCCCACTGAGTAAAGGGCTGCTGGATCCAACAGGCAGAACTCAGCCCTCTGTCTGTGCTGGAATTCACCAAATAAAGCCACATGCAGGTACAGATGACACTGAAGACCCACCCCCACCTCCCAGAAAATTGGAACAGCATCTCATGACACTTTACTCCCAAACCTTGACCTGCTGCACAGCAGCATTCCTAAGTAGGCCATTCTGAAGCAGAAGAACTTCTGGTACCAACTGCCTTTTAGGAGTACACAGGACAGGGACAGCACTGACTTTTTTGGTAATTGGAGATATTCCTCATATCGGAGCTACTCTCAGGGGAAGGAAGTCTGAAGTAAGTTACATTTTGCAGCTGACAGGTGAGTGACAAGTATGTTATTCTGAGCCATTTGAACACAGAGCTGTAAAAATAGTATGGAGTGAATTGAGACGAACACTGAGTTCTGTCGTTCCAGGGGCAGAGCAACCTGCAAAACCCCGGTTAGATGCTGTAAAGCACCACTGTAAACCAGCAGAAGCGCAGCAGCACCACAAACCAGCTTTGTACAATAGAGTTTCCTGTACAAAATGGGGGGAAATTCCATCCTCCCTCGAGTTAAACCATCCTGTGCATCCGTACGCAAGTCACTCAGAAGTAGTACTGGCAGCTGTATCATATGCTTTCCCCCTCCCCAAGCTGTTCCCTTTACAGCAGATGTTCCCACACAGAATACATTACTGTCCCACAAACCATCAACCACATGCCAGCAGACTTGAGTGGAGCGTTTCATCAATTCCATTATTAATTTTGGGACCGCGGCATGTTCCCATCGCAAGGCACGCATCTTCCTTCCCCCACATCCAAATCCAGTTACAAAGGATGTAAAGCCGTCAGCTGTCAGGAGGAGAGATACGCTCCCAGCACTGCACGACTGAGTAAACAGATGCTGCAGCATATATTTGGACAAAAACAAACCGAAGTTGAAAGGAAGACTAAGCAGCGTCAACACACGCCGTACAGAACTGTGCCAGCTTTCTGCAGCATCACTGCTGAACTTCTCCACTTTCTCTCCTGCCACATTCCGCAGAGAAGAGGCCCCATATCAATAGGTGAAGCTGCTGTGAGCCTCAGCTCCCTGCAGGGCTGTGCAGTGTGCTCCCAGCTCAGCAGAGGTTCTGTCATCACACATGGCATGGCCACCAACAGGACACCCTCCGTGTCACCCTGCCAGGAAGGAGCTTTCCTTGTTTTGCTGTAGATCTGCTGCATCTTCAAGCCCCAGCTTGCAGGGAGCTGCAGTATATTATGCTTTTGTTTAGAGGCTCTAAAATAAAAGGCCAGTAAGATGTCATGATTTAAAAGTCAAATAAAGGTTTTGCTGTTGTTTTAAGCACAGGTCGTATTTTTGAGAAATACCAGTTTGCCAATACTTCTTACGGTCTGTATTTCGACGTCATTTCTGCCTCCCCACCAGCTTCTAGAAGTGAGAACACAAAGCCCTATTGAGATGAGGCTGGATAAAAGCTACATTGAGGCACTGCAGAATCAGCCTCTCCGCTATCTGGAGATGTTGTGCTCTCTCTCAAGCCAAGTGTGATGAATCAAGCGCAGAGAATCCTCGCTCTGTCTGAATACAGAGAGGCAAAGAAGTTGGTAATTGAGTGTCCCCACCACGGTGCTGTGCAATTTTGCTTTTTTTGCACAGTCATTTTTGTACAGTCATTTTTCTTCTGAATACCTCACTGATGGCAATTCCTCTTTAGAAACGGCCCGACTGGGACTGCCAACCTTTATGAAAGAAGCGTGTGTGCTTCCGTGACTGAGCTTCCTTGGCAGTTGAAGACAATCCAGTTGCTGGCTGCCACATCCCATCCTACTTCTGCGCCTCCAAATCTGAACACTTCAGCACGTTATTCCAAGAGCAAGCTATTCGTTTTGGCAGATTAGCCTCTCTGCCAGATTAGCAGACAAACTTCCCAGCAAACTGTGCTGAGCATCAAATCCAAAGCAGGAACGTCACGATGAGTTTGGAGTGCAATGGGTCAACCCCCACCCCACAGCAACGCTTAATGTGCAGATACTCTCAGTCTGTTGCAACAACTCACAAACCTCCTAAAATACCAAATTGACAAGTGCTATGTCAGCTTATGAACCACACTGTGAATGACATTACAATGACGTACTTCAAACAGTCATTAACTGGCCAGTGCTCCACGGCACAAACTGGGTGCCTGGATGATTAGGAAATTGAACTGCAAAGTGTCTGAAAGCACAGTTCATTGCTAACGCCTGCCTGGTACCTGGCAAACAACTTCAAGTTCCCTGACAGGGGGAGGAGAAGGAGCTCCTGGCCAGTTACCTGATATGTGCACATAATGCACAGGGTTTAGCAGCTAAGATGAAGATCAAAAGTGACTAAATTTGCTCTAAAGCATGCAGAGCATCTGCAGATCATATACATCGCTAAACCTTTCAAATAAAACAGAGCACCTCAAGCAAACAGAAGCTCCCTTCAAATCAAATGGAAATGAAATAGTTTTCCCGTCTCGCCGACAACATAGCTGACTGACATAGTAAGTGGTCAGATTTGATTTAGAAAGAACACTTGTGCTTGAGAGCAAAATAGCAATTGAATTCCCGCTGCATTTGTTCATTCTTACCATTCAATATCATCAAGCCCCTCTACATAAGCACTGCTGGCACAGGCATCAAAGGAGACAAAAAATTGCAAATAATGTAATCAGCCATAATGGCCAATTTCTTGAAAGAACTTAAAAATACACAGGGAGGCCTAGGCAGGCTGCAAAGCAAGTCAACGTGCTCAGATGCCGCTTGCAGCACAGCTAGGCCAAATTAAAAGCATCTTTTCCTGATGCAACTCCAAGGCACCGGGAGTTTTCAGAGCACACAGCCACCTCCCAGACCCTGCCTTGTGGATCCTGCAAGGGAGGAGGGATGAGCTTCAACCCTCATCAACAACAAGCATGTGGAGCAGCAGCACGATGCTCATGGCACAGCCATGCTGCCACTGCTCCTGCAGCCCAAGCTAATGAACCTCTGCCATGCAGAAGGCTGAGATACCTTTGGAAGAGGAGCCAGTTAACCATCCCCATGCAAAGTCTTCACTTTGTCTTCACTTCCAGCTTGACAAAGTCAACTGGAAACAAACTATTAGCGACAAGGTGCAGTTCCAAATTAAAGGAATAGGGAAAGATGATACCATCTGTCACAGTTCTAGCTATTTTCCTACAGAATTTACTATTTTTAATCAGGAAGAGTCTTGATATTTTTATAGTAATTTTTCCCTCTGTTAGCAACAATTTGCCAGCCCACGTTTGTGCTGTCGGATGTTCCAGACAATTGCTTTCTCTGACATTAGGCAGCGCTCACCTTTTCCACCTGAAATTCATTATTTACTCATTTCACTTAAAAATTTGTTCCTATGACAACTCAGGAGCTGAGGCTCCAACAATTCTGAGGCCGCAGCAGCCTCTGCTACAGCAGCGTGGGGTCAGCATGAACTTCTTACATCGCACCTCTGCAAGCAACCAAGAAATACTGCCATGGCTTTGCAGCTGTTAAACTGCCTCTCAGCACTGGACATGCCAGCTTAAGGAGTGGGGTTACTTCATACAGGACTGTCTAGTAAAGCCTTAATGAACTGCTTTTTCAATAAAAGACAAAAGACACAGGAGAGAATAAAGGAGCCATAATCCCTAACACACCCAACCTTCCTTTTTTCAAGGATTCTGAAGGCTGCATTGAAGAAGCACCACCACGCTCTTCCTCCTTACCTACAGGCCCTATTTTCAGCTTCTCCAGCAATCCAAACACACAAAGCACACTTAAGTGGGTGCTGGATGCAACCACGCAGCAACGGTGGGATCCAAAGAAGGCTCAGTAATGAGTTTATTGTTACATAATTTATTTGAAACCGTCAGAGCCCGCCTCTGCCACATGGCATCGTTACAAGCCAGCGTTGTCTCTGCGTACGGAACAAACAAGCACTAATTGAGTTTAAGAGCCCAACCACTCTTGCTTTGAAACTGTGGTTGCAAAAACAGCATTCCAGAGGTAAGAGTTTTCAGTGCTCCTATTGAAGAACTTAACGCTGCAGTTGGACAACAACCAGCATCCTCTCAACTGACACTCACAAACCCCTGTGCAAAAATAAGACAAACCCCATTCTCATACCCAGGTAGTTCAGGAGTTCCAGCAGCACACAAATTACACATCTCAGAAGTGTTCTTAGTACTTTAAGATCTGGTTAAACTCCAACATTTCAGCTTTTCATTCCCCCTTTTTTTGTTGTTTTTTTATCTTACAGTTTCTCTGGGAACATGAACTGCTGCCTTTAGCAGCTAAAATTGCCCATTTAAAATGAGTACGAAAAAAAAAGGACAAGCAGCAGTCACTGAATATTTCCCTCTTGAGGACAGATCCTCTCAAAACTCAGCTACAACAGATGTAATTTCCTCCTCGCCCATATTATGAAAACGGTCCAGATTCACTTGGCAATGGCCAAAGCCCAAGGAATCCATTCATCTGCAGAGAGAACCCATCTGCCAGAAGTAAGTGGTGACTGAGGACTTTCAGAAGTGGGGTGTCAATTAGAGTCCAGACTTCTCTCTGGAAATAGAAAAGGGTTTTATTACCCAGAAAGTCCCTACATGTATTAATTCACCCATGTAGCAGCCACTCAGGGTGATCACAAGCACGTCAATGTCCATCCCTACGAAGCAGAGCCCTGCCTTCCCTCTATCATGCTACCAGCGTCCCAGTTTTGCAGAGGCACAGCCAATTAGGAACTGTGTGGAGTGGTTTAACCACCTCAGAGTGGGGAGGGATGGACAGAGGACATTGGTGCAGGCCCACAGGGACTGTGCAGCAGGTCACCAGGAGTCCTGCTGTCAGCTGCTCTGTGATTTTATGTGACTTAAATAGTTGCAAATGCCTGCAGGTCTGCAGCAGGTACCTTGCAATGGCTTCTTGGGCAACACAATCCCAGTGTATTAACTTAAAACAGTGGAAGTCTTTAAATAAAACAAACCATACAACCTTTCTTTTGGGATGAAACCTCAAAACCACAGCCACCCTGTAGGCTGTGTCTGAGCACACAGATAAGGAACACAGTATCACATCTGGCTCTCAACCCAGACAAGTTGTCCACCACTGCCTCTCCCAGCTGTCTGCTGCTCCCCCACGACAGCTCTGTTCAACACTGGCAAGATCCTTCCATACCCCAAGAAAACATCTTTGTCCAACAGCCCACTTGGTGCTGTCGAAGTTGCAGAAAGAAAGATGACTTTGCAGGCTGTGGGATTTGCATCATGACAAACTGAACAGGCTCCATTTGCTGAGCAGCAAGTGCAGAAGGGAGAGGGCTTCTCTCACCAACAGGAAGGCTTTGCAAACAAAGAGGGGGAAGGGGTGTGCAGCATAAGACACCCAGCAGGAATTTGCTAACAGCACAGGAGTACCTTTATTCCCAGCCTGGTAGATTATCCTTTCTACTGACCTGACCTAGAGAGCAGAGCTGGTGAAGGAGCAGCAGTGTCCGACATGGGCACCGTGCCCCTCGGAGATGCAGCTGGAGCAGCAGATGCAACTATTGGCACGGGAACCATTCCCTCCTCAGACAAACAAGCTAAAGTGATAAAATGTTGTTACAGGCACAGAACACATCGGTTACACAAGCCGGTCAGAGCTACCATGATGGAAATATCACCACTGGTATGCAGTGCAGAGCTGATCATAAGTAATAACTTCTAAAGCAAATCCTCATCTTAGATGCCTCTTAGCAACATAAATGTTTTTCTTCAAAATAAAAGTGTTTCTAATAGTGCTATTCAGTGTCTGAATATCCAAGATAGTCTCTACTGAACTGGAGCTTAAGCGTCCTTTGCTGTAACATTTCCTTTCTGCTCAGCATGCTGTGTTATGACCAAAGGTTTCTGACCTGATACCTATCACTAGCTGTTCAAACCAGTTTGTGGTGACTCAGCTAACTGTTCGTGTCAAGTTTAATGGGAATTTTAAGTACATTATGCTCCTGAAGAAGGTGACAAAACAGCAAGAGGAATGAGCTCTACACAGACTTCAGGCAATCCTCAGTGGCTCTGTGTGAGTAATAGCCCAATACTGCTAACGAGGGAGATGATGAAAATCCAGTGTTGCATCAAGGCTGTTAATATATTAGGAATTAAAACATCTACATCACATCTATAAATGCTGTACCCAAAAAGGCTACCTAAAGATGCTGTAAAAAATCAAGACTTAAGTATCTGGAAAAGAAAGCAGCCCAGGACTCCGCTGCTTTTCACTACACTACATCAAGAGCATGTACATAACAGTGTCCAACAGCCCACATTTCATGACCTTCCATGGATTTCCCCCACTGTTGTTATTAGGAAGGAACAACAGATATGTGGGCTTGTCTCTTGCATGGCAGAATTAAACCCAGTTTGCCAAACTCTAACCTCACTCCCTTCTAACTTCTACACCCCTGGCCCAAGTGTTTGGAGCTGAATCCCCACACTACCTACAATCCCACAAGTAGTAATAAAGGCTGTCCCTGTGGAAAAGGCACAGCAGAAACGCCTCCTCAGCAGGGAGCAACAGCGAACCTGGGTGCTTTTCAATAGGAGCATGGCCAAAAACTCCAATGCCCATCCCAGTATGTGAGCATTCAAACTCATCTTCAACCACTTCACCCCTGCACTATTTTTCCTGTTCAGTTGCTCTATGTGCATCTGTAGTGAAATCTGGATTATGTTCAAGTCTTGTCCTTCTTCCTACCACATTTTTTCTTCCTGTTGGCTTTTTGATCTCTGCCACCATTCTTCACACCCTGCCATACATAACACGGTGCAGCATTAAACACCGGCCTCAAAGAAACCTTACAGGAACAGAAGTCACCCTATTAAAAGGTCTCTTGATTTTCATTCTGTATGCTGGATTAAATCTGTGCTTGTGGTTTTGCTGGAAAATGAAACAACTTTTTTTTTTTGCTGAGGCTTCCCTACATTACTGATTAGGAACGCGTACAAGGAAAGCGTGTTCTGTGAGTAGAACTTAATTTATTTATGAATTAGTTGACTAATCAAATGAACCTGCGAGGAAAGTTCACCGGTTCTTGAGCAGTGTCAGATTTTAGAGGGCACATCAGACTTATGCTGGGCTTTTGCTGAAGACGTTTGTTTTAAATTGCTGCCAAGGTTATCCACAGACAAATTACAGAGAACGTGCTGCTTCTCTGGAAGAGATATTTTGCTATGCATCTTAAAAAGGGAAATTACTCCTGAGTTGGACTAAGTCTGCCTCTTCTCTCCAGACCACAGCACAAGGACATTTCCCCTGTAACACACTTATCTTCAAAATAAAAGCAGGAAGATGACAAACTTCAGGTTGCAGATTTTCTTCCTCCCTGTAGGTTAGCTCACTGAACAGGAAATAGAGGTGCTCGGATACCATGGTAATGACTGATAATGACTCCAGCCTTGCAAATGCCAAGTTTTGAGAGATTAATATACCCAAAGATTCAGAAGAGCATTTCAAGTCAGCGTCTGATCTGGGTGTCAAGGACTGGGCTTGTCAGCGCGCCATGCACCCAACATCCATCTGTCGTGCAGCAATAACACGCACCTCTGATGGCAAACGTGACAAAAACATTTAAAGAACGAGCAAATCCCACTCCCACAGCCCATTCCCATCCCCAAAGCTTCAAGTTTCACCAAGTTTACCTTTGCTATGTCAGGTCCTTGAGGTGCCCAAATGCTGGCTACTATTTTAGCCCAAGCTGAGTGTTACCCATCTCACATGAAGGGGAAAAAAAAAGCCAAAAAACAACCCCCAAACCTTGCAGCTGTTTGGCTCCCTTAGGAATACACAGGCTGTAAGTATGAGCAAATCGGGGCAAACTGCAATAAAAACGTTACAAGTGTGCTTCTGGACAGCGGTATTTTTAGACCGAGGTCTGAAGAATTATTTCAGAACACAGGGACAGACAGCGAGGGCGACAGAAGGGGAAAATGTCAGTGAGAGAGGCTATGGATAGCTTACGGAGTTAAGTGCCCAAATGTGAGGCTTTCCAAGCAAATAAATTTGCAGTCTGCATCTGTCCGCAGGTTTTCACTGAAGACGCGAAAGTCATCTCGGTGTGCAAGATAAAACCCAACGCATTAAAAAAGGCACAGCGTCGTCTTTTCAGATAAATTGAAGTAATTGGGAAAAAACTGATGCTTATGAAATATCACGGGCAGCTCTCAGCGCCCTGCTCTTATCGGAGCTTCTCAGAGGAAGATTTGAAAATAAAATCGGACTCAGGAGAACCATCTGACCCCCACGGGGCTCCAGACCCGCTCCTGCACAACATTGATGACTATTTTTAAGTAACTACCAACCCTCCTTTTCAGAAATGTCCTTTAGCAAGCAAACGGCCACCGCACGCTTTTACCTGCACTCTGTCCTCATCTGTCTTTTCAATACCTAATTTCTTAAGGCCTCGGAAAACTTCTAAATTGAAATTACACAGTACGGTGACAAATCAACAGCCTAATTTTTTATTTTTCTCGAGCATTCAATAGCAAAATGTTTCTTCTCTGACATTTATGGCTCTCTCTCTCTGCAGAGAATAGCCCAAGTGCCATTACAGTGACTGCAGCGAGCAGCACGCAGGCAGCTCATACATAAGCACACTTCAAAGCCCAGGTGAGCGAAGGCAGCACAGTGACAACACTGAAAAACAAGCCTCGAGTTTCAGGACAGCCTCGTCTCTGAGAAGAAACATTAATTCTAAGAATGTCACATTTTTCCTTAATAGCAGAGTTTGAGAGCCAAGGTTCCTTTATCCATCAACATAAAACCCACCGGAACACAAGCACATGCTTTACAAACAGTATATTAGGAAGACCTGCATAGTCCACGAGTAACTTTAACTCTCTTACATTGACTCCTGAAGTGCTGTCCCTTCTGCTTTTCTTTTCTGCTGTGCTTAGATTGGCTTCTCCATCCCTGAGTTAATCCCAGGATGAGTACTGGCTATTTAATGGGCTGTTAGTGCAGAGTGATTTTGAAAGCTACCTTTGAAATACATTATTAAAGTGAAACAAATCTAATCTCACTATTTTACCCTTTCTTGGTTTTCAACAAGCAGGATAAAGGGCCAGTATTTTACTATGAAAGCACAAATCAAATGGAAGCCCCCTGAGACAGCTTTAATGGTACAGTTTGTCTAGACTACACAGGCCCAGCAGGCAAATCAGATTTCTGTGGTTAGACGTATTTTGGCTAAATCTGGCTCCTTCAGAACAACTAGCAAGGCAGTGGTCCACTGCCATGAAGGGAGCACTGTTAAAACAAAAACACCCAACTCACACACTTGGGTAGCTCTGCAGCTACATGGAGGGCCTGTAAACACAAAATCACAGTCCCCTCCTATGGTTAAACTCACAGGAAGGCAGCACCAGCTCCTCTAGGTCACAGCGCAGAGATGTGCACTGAGCACTACACACAAGCTGCAAAACTTCTTAGTTCAGATGGGAATCCTCAAAAGTTCTGTCCTGCAGGACAGGTCTCTGATGTACATTTCTCCTCTCTGCTTAGTACTGAAGGGAAGGGCATGTTCTGTTCTGCATCTAAGGCACAGGAGTCTGTCAATCACAGAGCACTACACAACACCACTGCTCTGCACTGCAGCTGTTTTGTCACATTTGATGTCTCGAGGCGTTCAGCAGCATTTCTGAGGGTAGTTATGATAAACTCCCCAGCACACTTATCTCCCACTGAAAGCAGGTGGAAGCAATCACTTCTAATCTCACCAGGTGGAACATCTTCTCTTTTGTTCTTACACAGACTTTATTGTTTCTCTGGATATCTGCAGTGGAGATTAACTGCCCACCAGCAGAATGATGTGGGAGCTTGCAAACACCCCTCTCTGTTCCAGCACCATAAGCACAGCCCTCCCCAACCTGCCTTCCGTTGCAGTGAATTTGACATCACAGATGACTCCACAGCAGCTCTGTGTCCCCTGGAGACAGGCGCTTTCCAGGAGTACTCTTCCCCTTCTAAGCTAGGCATATGTAGTAATCCATCTATATTCATGGAAGAGGCTTGTAAGTCATCTAGATCATGCTACTCTTATAGCTACAGCTGCGTTTTAGACAGCAAAAGCAATAAACAAGCTTTCAAAAAGTTGTTTCAGCAGCATATAATTTTAGCAGAACCTTTTGATGCCAGCCAGAAATATTATTTAATGCACACTTCCATGGGAATAGCCCTTCTTGAAAGGCAGACTGGTTGGTTCAACAGAAGCTCTGTAAAATTCATTTGCAGCTTGGCATTTTGCACACAAGGTCAGGTCAGTAAAAGCCATTATTGCACGCCAGTGACTACAGCTCCCACTGCTTTTCGGAAGCCACACGCAGTGTGAGGGTGTAGGGGGTGATGGCTCAACTAGCAAGGGGCAGATGTGGCAGGGTATCTTCTCTAACAGTGCCAATAAACTCCTTGTGTGGGCACTGTGTGTCCCTTGGCTGCCACCTGCTCCTGCAAACAAGCCCTTAAAATAATTTTCTTACACTGAAAATTAGATTAAAGATAAAGATTTGGATCTTTATTAGGAAAAGGTGAAGGGGATTGGATTTATCATGGCTGAAATTCTGTATGTGTGTTCACAGGCTCCAGGATTTGCCAGAAAAGAAAAAAGCCACCGGGATTCAGTAGCAGGACAAGGATGACAGAAGGAAAGCCATGCTGCTGTCTGCCTTACACTGTATCTTCCACCACCTCCAGTTAACAAAGCAAGTGAAGGTAACAGTATAATAGAACTACATGGGCTATGTAATAGCATCTGCCTTTTGATAAGCTTCCATTTTGAGTTATTTAAATATTACCTTCTATTTAAATTCATTAAAAGAACATTAAAAAGCAAATTTATTTTAAAAAATTGCTGTTTGTTTCAACAGAATTGAAAAGTGTGTTTTGCTTAGTCTTGACTTCATTTAAGGAGCGCTAATTCCATTTTAATTTGCACCATCTTACCTCAATCAATTTATTGGCATGTTCACGGAAAACCTGGGCATATTCCTTAACTTCTTTCTCGTTCCCATTCTTGGCAGCTTCGATCAACACTAAAAGTGGAACGTTTGTTTCCAGAAAGGAGTCTGACACGTGGTCCATCACAGCTTTGCGGAGCTACAATAAAAATAAAAGAATAAAAGAGGTATTTTTCTCGAGCGTTCCTCTGCTATTTTCCTTTCGCTGTATTAATATGTAAAGCTTAAGTACTTTTGTCGCTGATCCTTTTTCCTTTGTGTGACCAAGGCTTTCTCTGCACTAAGTCTTGTCTATACACTTTTTGCTCCAATTTAAATTAAATCTCCTTAAAAACTGGATTAGTTATGTAAGTGCAAGTCACCAGCCTGGCCACAAATATTGATTTAGCAACTCATATTGGTTTTGTCTGAGTAAATTTGCCACTTTCCCTCAGCTGATGAAATAAAATGCCCATCCAACTTCTTTATTTTTTTCTACCAGAATATAAACACTTCAAAATAAACTTCATCTACATCCATATTTACTTGAAAAAGGGAATATAGTGCTGTAAAAATAAAGAACCAAACAGATACAAGATTGGCGTTACCTTACAGTTCCAAGAGAAAATGTTATCTAAGATGAAAACCAACAGACTATTAAAACACAACTGGTTATGTTTAAAACTCATAACATGTTAGCATTTTTTATAGTCCCTGTTGCCATCAGGATGGCTAAGAATCCAGCACCTTTCTCACACAGTTAGTGGGGTTACGTTTCCACCTTACACTTATGAACAGGGCACTGCTTTCATTCACTCTACTTCACAAGCAGGAAAGCTCTCTACCAATTGGAACCAAATCAGCAGACTAAATACTTCCAAGACAGAAGACATGCAAAGGTGCATTGGTTTGTCTCAGCAGGTATTACCCTCACATAGCAATTACCTGTCTGCGCAAGTCTCTGGTCTTTTTGGTCATCTTATCAATGGCAGAATTCAGTGCATCACTTCTTTCCTTGCGTCCAGCCTGAAAAACAAGAGACAAAGAGGTAAACAGGCATTCAGGGTCTCCAAGTAAAACCACAATGATTTATTTCAAGACAGCTGTCAGCTCCTTTAGTATTACTTTTAAGTGATTATTCAAGTTAAAAGCAGAGTCTCCACCTCCTTGCCCAAGCATTATTCTTCCTGGCAGGCTCCAGCAGTTCAGGAGCATCTGACAGCGTAAGGTTGCATCTTTTAACACTCTTCAGCTTCCTTTCTGGAGAAATGGATGCTTTCCTACACCTAGGCTGCTTTTTGCTCCTCATCAGCCAGAGACTGCATTTAAAAGGCTAAGTTTAGATTTCTCTTCTCTGACAGCTCTGTTGACAACCACACAGCTCGCCGTGAATCTCAAGTCCCAGGCAGCTCTCCCTGCCTCAATCCTCGACCTTTTAGGACGAAGGGCGATGGACGGCACCCCAGCATCTCCTGTGGCAGATGGAGGCACCGGGTGGTGCAGTACAGCAGTGCTCCCTGTGCAGCTCCATGCTTCGCTATCACAGAAGGCTGTTCTCCAGCAGTCAATCGTAAGCCAAAAATCAATTATATTAAAGGTAAAATCTTTATAAAACATTTGTCAGGGATGAAATCCCAACGTCAAATAAGCATCCAGGCTTGCCTGCTGGGACCTGGATTTCGCCGAGTTCGATCCAACAAGTTTCACATTAGCACCATTGTTAAAAAGAGGGAAAGGGGCCAAGATGCAGTGGCAGCTTCCCTCTTCCTAAGCAGGCAGTGGGCTGAACATATCTGAATTTGTATCAAGTTGGGAGTGCCAGATAAGACAGTGGTGGTCTTACAGTCTCACAGGAGGGCTTTTCTATACAACAGAGCTTCTCTGAGAGTTATATTCAGTAAGCTTTATGCAAGCACAAACCAATTTCTGAACTTCTAAGCCACGATCAATATAATTATCCTGTGGAGAGAAAAAAAAAACACAACGAAAAACAGCAAAACCCATTTCACAGCACTAAAGCGAGGCTATGCCAATTATTGTTCTGCAGATGCCAGGCTGGTTTGAAACACTCGCATAGGCAGCCTTGAATTGAAAACACAAAGTCCACTCTACAGCAGGAATAAAACCTGAATAAAACCAGGGGGGAAGCTTTGGATCCTGTCAAGTAATTATAATTTATTGAATTTCTGAAGATTTGTCACTCCCCTACTCTAGTCACTGGCTCTCATTGCAAATGGTAACCAAAACCAGCTGAAAGAAGCTTGTTCCACCACACCACACCGCTCTAGCAGACTTGATGCTGGGCTGGTCTTCACACTTCAAAATGAAAACACAAACCTCTAAATAAGGTGGAAATGAGCGCTGCTTTTATTGAGCTGTTCCCCAGCTGGCTGGGCACAAAGCTGGCAGGCAGCTGGGCTGGGAGCTGTTCTGCAGCCCCTCCAGCACTCAGGGCCTGGGCTTTGCCTGCTGCACCCAACGCAGCCCAATGCAGGCAGTGTGCTCCTGGCAGCCCCCTGTGCCTGCTGACACATAAACCTGCCATTGCTCACGTTTCCATACCTCCTGCAGCGGGTCTGCTTCCATGATCTCAGAGTCCCCTTTTAGATACAAGGGAACCCAGGGATGGCTTCCACCAATGGTGTTCAGTTCACAAGATCTGACCACAGGCAGCCCTATGTAAAATGTTCTGAAAAGCATTCAATGTGTACATTAGAGGCTAAGCAGCTCCGATTTCACACTGCTGATCCGTTCCTATTAAGTCACACTATGTACTAACACAGAAATAGCTGTATAATCTAAACCCATTAGATATAAGCAAAGCAGCTCCGGTTTACTTCCATCTTGTTGGTGTTCTGAAATTTTGGTACAAAAGCTTGTCAGAAAGTATTATGAGCACTTCCCATGGAAAGCTGCAGCATAAACACCCCACTAATTGAGTTGCATCAATTTACCATCTTCATGGCTCAGCTGCTGACCCAGTGACTTCAAGTTCTAAACACCATCAAGGATCACCTCAATCCCATTGCTCAAGTCCCACGAATTTTACCCACTGGTTCCACCCTACAACTTAACAACTCCCATTTGAGCTAGTCTCTAAAGTAATAAAGCACATGTTAAAGGCTCATCACCTCTGGATAATCTGCTCCAGTAACCAATTACTCTTCCTATTAAAAAAACCAGCCCTTGTTTCTAGTCCAAACTTCCATGAGGAAGCCAACTAATGACACAGCAGAAGAGCGCATCCCAGCGATCAGCTTCTGTGCATGGGATTAGGACTGACAACAGTGAATCCTGAATATTCAGACTACTACAGGGAGTTTTAGGTATTCAGCATGGAAAGCAGCTATGGCCCAGGGAATCACAGGCTCTGCAGCCGGTGGCAGAGGAAGCAGCTGATAGATTCCTTGGATTTAACAGGGTCATACTGACCGCATCAGTCATTCTGCATTATGATACTACTGCTCTGCCCAGTATCACGGATAACACATTCAGCCACAGAGCAAATATACTTAAAATCTTCATTAAAACAGCCAGGACTGGTGTTAGAAGCTACACGTTTCCCCCACCCCTTGGAATCGTTGTTCTCCCACCATCAGTGCTGTTCTGCTTGGAAGGCAGCACAAGCAGTCACTGTCGCATCTTTGCTCTTCCAGATCTCACAGCTATCCTCACTACTTTTTTTTTTTTTTCCAATGGCTTAAAGCAGAGAAAGGGGATTTGTATACAGAGAGGCAAAGCGGAATCACTGTCTCGGTCCACAAAGCATTCCCTTTGTAGGCCTGCCATCTGACTCAGAAACAAAACCAAACCAAGCTCTTCCTGCAGCTCCCGACATTAAAATCCAACCGCAACTAACTCATAAATGTGAGAATGTACAGCACGGTGCTGGCAGTAAACAAACGCTATCTGGAAGCAACCAGAATCAGCAGAGCACATATTACAGTGGAGATATGCAGCCACGTTATTCTAGCTACACAACAAAAACGTCCCTTATTAATCTCAGCGCTTCACCTAAGATCAGAGAGTAATTGAGGAACAGCATAACAGCATCTCCCACCCTGCAGCAGTTCCTCTACCAAAAAACAACAAAAAAAAAGGTCATTTGCAAAGGGATTTCTGCTTCAGGTAACCTTTAAATTGTCTTCTAACCAAACCAAGGAGCAGTGCTGTGCTTAATGCTGGTGATTGAGTAAGTGACAAATGGGTGCTTGGCGTTCTGTCCTCGGGGCAGGTGGGGGAAGCCATACATCAGTGCAGGGCTGCTAAGCAGTGCTTCATGGCCAGGCATGAAGATGTAGTGCTCAGATTCAAGTCTGTCACATGCTTAATTCTCACCTTGACACCTCGCCTAATTGTATGTCTACTAAGGATGGCCGCCCATATTACCAAGAGAGAAGAGCTGCAAACAAATTCCAGGTATAACAGTTCAGATTCCAGACCATAAAGGGGAGGTGATGGAGCACGATGCACAAATTTCAGCAATGTTTACCTATCTGATATCTGGTGTTTGAAGAGACAGTAACATCCTGGCTTGTTATAGATGTGAGTGTAAGGAGTCTCCTATAGCTATTGCAAAGCACTGAAATGTAGGGGTTGCACAGCCTCTCCATTGGTACAAGCAGCAAAAGAACCCATGTGACAGTCCAGCCACACCTGTACTAGCCTCCTCTGCCATATTTGCACAGCAAGAAGACCAAAAAAGCAGCAGCTGATAGTCCCATGACTCCCAACATGCTGAAGATCATGAACAACCACCATGCCCATCTCCACACAGACAGGAGCTGTGTGCACAGGTGCAAATCCCTGCAGCACCCACACTTCCATTCTCCGCACCAGAAGCACAAAGAGGTTTCCCAGCCCACACCAGCATCATAGCGCCATTAGCCTGTTTGTGGGACTTAATGCACCAGGAAGGCTTCCACCAGATGTCAGCCTAGCTAAATGACAGTGCTGGCCTCGTGCTGCAGCTCTGCTTGGAGCGCATGTGTTCAGCATGAAGACCAGTTCTGCTGCGGCACAACAAGCCAGGTAAGGGAGGGGCTCTTTGGTCCTACAGCATTTCTTTTCAAGAAAGCCACATTTCCTCTTTCCCCCAAGAGTTACAGCTGTGGATGCCACCTCAAAGTGCCTGTTCTGGAAGGAGGCTCCAGACAGCACCAGTCCATGGCTTCCCTTGGCATGCAAGGAAGTCTGCAGTCACACAAGAAATGTAGTGGTGAGAATGAAGCAGGGAGCTGGAGTCTATTCTCAGCCTATTGCACCTCGGCACCCCGGGCAGCTCCCAAAGCACAAGGGGAATATTAGCACAGTGTCAGTTTTAAAAGGAAGCGGAGGTAAGCCTTCAGTAATGGATGCTGCTTCACAACAAGCATGCACAAAAACAGGTTTTGCTGAGAAAAGCTCCCGTAAAGCTCACATTAATTCTGTTTCCCAAACAGGAAAGTCACTGGCAAGGTGCTAAATAGCCCTTGTTTGGTTACAGGCCAGAGAACCAAGAGCTTCAGCAAAGCAGCAGCTCACCGTGTGCGAGCAGCAACTCCCAACTCCGTGCCAGATTACGCAACCTTCACGTGGGAGGAACCTACCAACAGGCATGGATGCGAAAAAGCAGAAGCCTTCCAAAAGGTACCCAAATTTGGCCACTCGGTAATAGTGCAAAGAGTGGCACAGCAGGGAACTAATTTTTCATCTCGGAGCTTTTTCAATTTTCTTAAATGACACCTTAGGAACATTCCTTAAAAGACTGTGTTATCATATTTATGCGCTATTAACATTCAGATCAGCGCTGGGGTCAGGACAGTGCACCAGATGAGTGCTGAGCAGCACAGCTACAGGCACGTCGCTGCTGTACTCCCCCAAGGCAACGGGCGGCTCAGGCTGGATTTCGGCTGCGTTCTTCCTGCACAGTGAATATTAACTATGGAGAAACTCTCGGAATAGGTCCGTGTCATTTCTTTACATGTGTTCCTTTCAGCCTGGAGCAAATGCTGAAATATTTACCGTGACAGAACAATTTAACACATTCACCTAGCACTGCCCCGTTTATCATTAAAAATAGTTAGGTTACTTATTTTTCTGTTCAGCTTTTGCCTTCCTTTGTGCTTTGTGTTCCCTCCATTTTACTTAACACCTCCCCTGTTGGGACAGCCACGGGTTGAGCACTGCAGCCAGGGACACAGCTCAAGTGTAGAACAAAGGAAGGAAAGCAGGGAGAAACCAGCAAGGCTGAGCTTAAATAAGGAACCAAAGTTTAATAATGAAGCTAAATGACCACGGACTTCTCAGAACCTCCTCTGGCACAATCCATCTCCATCCCTGTCAGCATGGGGAATTTGCTATTCTCAGCTCAGCTCCGTCCCGAGGTCATCACTGACACCTCCCTGCCACAGGGCAAACATCACCGAGCACCTCGTGCTGTGCGTCTCAAGGTGACAACAAAGTCCCACGGGAGAGTCTGCTCTGGACAGTGAGAGCCGCGATGTCCCAGCCTGCAGCCCAGGACCAGGCTGTGGCCCTGCAGGGCTGCTGGCACTACAGCACAGCTCAGGACTGTGCATGCTGGATGCAGCTCCTGCCATCACCATGGGTCCCAGCCCCTGTTCAAGGACTGTGAGCTGCAGGGAACCCCAGCTGTAAACGCAACCGGCTCTTCTGTATGCAGCAATAAGCGACACAAAAGCCAGGGTATAAAAAAAACAAAATTAAGATGGATTTCCTTGTTTCATAACTGCACGCTGTCAAGCAAGATTCCAATTAATTTTTTTTTTTCCTGTGCTTTAACGTAAGCTTTGCTTTCTCCCGACATTTCCCAGCACTCCAAACACATTTCTCACTGCAGGGACTCTGGGGCGCACTGCCGTCCCAAAAAGCACTGCCCTGCACTGCCCTGTGCTCCGCAGGGACCTCCAGCCGCCCCTCCTCCCTGCACAGTGCTGCTAATCAGCGCCCTCAGTCCAAGTGGGGCACACTTCACAGCCCTGAGCATCCCCAGTGCAGCCAGGCTGGACAGGCAGCCGGCAGCATTGAGGCTCCAGCTGCAGCTCTGTGCTGCCCTCAGTGCCAGCCCAACGCAGCCAGCAGGAATGCAGGGGGGGAGCGGGGCGGCGCGCGGCTCTCCTGCTCCTCACATCGCCGGGACGAAGGGCTCCGACAGTTGATTTTTTTCCCCCTCCTCAATCAGTGGTCTCAAACGCGACCACAGTATGCAGCACAATGCTTTAAAACAGCAAAGCTTCTGGAAAACCCAAACAAAAGGAACGTCACCGGGTGACGTCAGCCTATATACAGCCCTGCACGGTCGCAGCGCATAAGCAAACCCATTCTTGTGCCGCTTCCCTGAAAAGCTTTTCAGTAAATGCACTCATGCTACTCCAGGAGCTTCTCTCAGCAATAAGCCACCCATCTGCCATCAACAAGTTAGGACTAAAGGAACCCACAGCTGCGGAAAAAGAAAACGTGAGCTTCAATTAAACAGCCGAGCAGCCGCCGAGGAAGAAAACTTCTATTAAGCATCGACTTACAAACTGCAGCCCTGTCGGAGGAGATCACGCCGGCGCTTCCAAAAGGGATATTCTAAGCAAGCACGGTGGATTCAATTTTGCACTAATATCAAAGGACCCTAACGCGGTAAATTATTCACAGGCTGTCTCGCATTAGAGCCTTTCACAGACTCACCGTGTTGAGTCTCAAACTACGACTGAATGCAACCTCCAATGTACTCAAAAGAATGGGTAAGTGTGTGCCTTTCTCTCTCCCTTGTCTGATGAATGATGGCTGTGTGTGAAGGCAGCGGCGAGGTGCTTCAGCCCGCTTCGCTGGGGTGAGCCTTGCGAGAGGAATGTGTTCTGATTGTGACGCTGTAACCCTCCGTAATGCCGATAAAGACTCGTCCTAAGTGTAATAGCCGGTATTCTGTGTGTAGTACTAAGTTGTTTCTTGCATTTAGAATAAGCTTTTCGGAAATGCATGGAAATGTTATCTGCAGTGAAATCTTCCACCGTGATGTTCAAAGTATACTGATAAGGATATCCTATCTTGTTGTTTTCCTAAATTATATTCTGCAGGCTTACATTTCAAGTGGCCATTAGGGGCTCGTATGCTGGCAGCACTATATGCAATGAGCATGGTTTTAAAAATGCTGCCTGCCTTGGGCATGGCTTGTCCACCAAAATGTCGCTGTGAGAAGCTACTGTTTTACTGTGACTCTCAGGGGTTTCACTCAGTGCCAAACACCACTGAAAAGGGCTCTCTAGGTTTGTCACTGAGGCACAATTTTATTACTGAACTTGAAAGGGATCAATTTGCGAGCTTCAGTCAACTTACTTGGCTTCACTTAGATCATAATCAAATTGCAACAGTCAGAGAAGATTCTTTTCAAGGACTGTATAAACTTAAGGAATTAGTCTTAAGTTCCAACAAAATCTTTCATTTGCCCAACACCACTTTTAGCCAGCTGCTTAACCTGCAGAATTTGGACCTCTCTTTTAATCAGTTGTCCTCTCTGCACCCCGAGCTGCTCTACGGCCTCCGCAAGCTGCAGACCTTGCATCTGCGCTCCAACTCCCTGCGGACGATCCCCGTCCGCCTGTTCTGGGACTGCCGTAGCCTGGAGTTCCTGGATCTGAGCACAAACCGCTTGCGAAGTTTGGCTCGCAACGGCTTTGCGGGATTAATCAAGCTGAGGGAGCTGCACCTAGAGCACAACCAGCTGACAAAGATTAATTTTGCTCATTTCCTCCGGCTCAGCAGCCTGCACACGCTCTTCTTGCAGTGGAACAAAATTAGCAACTTGACGTGTGGGATGGAGTGGACCTGGGGCACCTTAGAAAAGCTCGATTTGACTGGAAACGAGATCAAAGCCATCGACCTAACAGTTTTTGAAACTATGCCTAACCTTAAAACCCTCCTCCTGGATAACAACAAGCTCAGCACGCTGGACTCCAAGATCCTGCGCTCGCTGCCATCACTCAGCACCGTGGGGCTCTCGGGCAATCTGTGGGAATGCAGCGCCCGGATCTGTGCGCTGGCCGCCTGGCTGGGCGCCTTCCGGGGCCGCTGGGAGCACCCCATCCTCTGCCACGGCCCCGACCACGCCCAGGGAGAGGACATCCTGGACGCCGTGCACGGCTTCCAGCTCTGCTGGAACGCATCCACTGCCGCCCCGTCCGCGGCGCCGACGGACGCTCCCACCACCGAGTACACGAAAGGAATCAGCTCCTCTCATTTCCATATGGGAGACAAAGAAATCCCCACCACGGCAGGCATGGTCGTCACCACCGAGGAACCCTTCCCGGAGCCAAACAATGCCATCTTCACTCAAAGGGTAATTACAGGGACAATGGCTTTATTGTTTTCTTTCTTTTTTATCATTTTTATAGTGTTCATCTCCAGGAAATGCTGCCCTCCCACATTAAGAAGAATTAGGCAGTGCTCAATGATTCAAAACCACAGGCAGCTCCGATCCCAAACGCGGCTACATATGGCAAACATGTCAGACCAAGGACCGTACAACGAGTACGAACCCACCCACGAAGGACCCTTCATCATCATTAACGGCTACGGACAATGCAAGTGTCAGCAGCTGCCATATAAAGAATGTGAAGTATAATACCTACAATTAAAGCAGATAAGTAACCTATTTTAAAATGGTAGGGGACCTACAGCAGAGTCTAATTTTTACAGATGCCGACACAAAGCCTAATTTTCCAAGCTACTCAATGGAAGAATCGTTTCTGGAGTGGTGTGGTATTTTTAAGTTGTTTTTTTTTTAAATAAATCCATGATATTTTCAGTGTTAAGGAAGCAATGATCACGTTCAACTTGCACTCCTAATGTTTAAAAGTCTAAAAAGATGCTCACCTCAAACTATGTAAAACGTTCTGTGTTATGTAACTCTCCGGCTGTGTGTACCATTTATACCCAAGTCTCCACTCTCCACTTTCCCCAGTAAAATCAGCCCGGGTGGAAGGAGGGAGGATGTCAGCACAGAGACCTGCAGAGGAACATACACTGCATTTGTTCCCCTGCAGCTGTGCGATGCCAAACATCCCAGCTGGCTCTGCTCAGTTCAGAGGCACACTGGAGGAAGGCTTCCTTCCTCGGATCATTTCCACTCGAGTGACAAGGGGAGAGGGAATAAAAAGGTGACAAAGGTTCAGGTGGGGATTTAGACGCACTGGGGACTGGCAAATTAATTGTTAAGGCAGTTTTCCTACCTCCATGCTCACAGTTTGGCTTGCTTACACATACCTTGCTCGAGCTCGCAGCAAACGCAGGCAGGAGCGGTTCACACGACCACCAATTAACCAGGATGGCTCTCCAGGCACTTGCAGAGTACCTGGTGGTGCTTAATTAGGAAGGTTGGTAGGATGATCTAAATATTAAAGGCGTTCAAATCAGATCAACTCTCTGCTTTGCCTTGATAATGCTTTTCATGCATTCGGGCTAATTACTTACGCCTACGAACAAACAGCACTTCCACACCTTTTCATGTGTAAATACCCTTAACACAAGTTTTTCTTAATTAAAAGTAAATATCAACCACGAGGTTAAGAAAGAAGGAAGGAAGAAAGAAACCTCTCTTTGTCGTCCCCCCCCTTCCCCCCTCAGGCTTCCTCTTGCTGGGAGCTATTTTCATGCACTAACTCCACGGTTTCTCTGGAGACAGAATTAGCCCCTGTAATATAAGCTCTCACTTGTCCTCCTCTCCCAAAATTCAAGGTAATTACCAGCTGGAAGCTGCGTACCTCCCGATACGTTAGGATAATGATTAGTTTATAGAATAGTTCACGGAAAAATGTTTTGTTTCTTACTTGATATGGGACAGAATCTAAAGTAGTATGCCATTAAAAAAACCTTATATAAATATATATATACACACACACGCACCTCATTCTTCAGGGGTAATCTGATTTCTTTAACCAGAGGTATCATATTGCTATTTATACTATATTATGAAATGATATGTAAATATTTGCAGATCTATGCAGCGACAGTGGTACTGAGATGCCATGGGGGGGGTTAAGGGGGGGGGTCTGCAAAGGATTACGTTATTTTTAAGTCAACTGCTCAAATATTGTAAACGTTCTAACCAAAGTTAAAAGGACCAGAGGGATGGAGTTTTTTAATATATATATACATGTATGTATAACTAAAAAACGTGTTGTGTCCAATGCTGCAGTGTCAAACAATTACCAGCAAACACGGATGAAGAGAAATTCCTCACAGTGTCAACATACCTTGAACGAATCAGTAATTACAGTATGCTAATTGTGTTGTACTAAACTATTCTGCAAACTTTCTGAACAGAAAAATCACTGCATAAAAATCTGTTCGCTATTTCACTCTGCTTTATATATCTGTATTACCACTTAGTGAGGTATTTAGGGTGCAATTATACAACAGTTTGATGTTTTATTGTGAAATGAATTCGTCCGAGGCATCTATAGCAAGATAAGTGTGACTTCTGTTCAGATTTTACATAAAGATTTTTTCAATTACTGGTTTTGAAGATATTAATTTGCATCATTTTACTTTTACGGTGCCCTTACTATGGAACAAATATTTTGTGTACTTCCTATGACTTTGTACTTTAATAGCAGAGGTTCAGAGAAGACTGTGGTTTTCCATGTAGTTCTCTTTGAACCCTCTGAACTGCTTATAACACGACAAGCCAATCTGCATCCATTCTAGGAAATCAATTGTTGCTTTTTCTGCTTTTACTGCTTTTAACTGAATACGATATATCCTGAGAGGCAGGTGGACAGGGAGTGAATGTGAGAGGGTGGTGAGGCCTTGGCACAGGCTGCCCAGAGGAGCTGTGGATGCCTCATCCCTGCTGGTGCTCAGGGCCAGCCTGGATGGAGCCTGGGGCAGACTGGTATGGTATCAGATTAAGTGGTCAGCAACCCTGCCTGTGGCAGGAGGCTGGATCTAGATGATCTTTGAGGTCCCTTCCAAACCAAGCCATTCTATGATTCATGGTTCTATGATTCCGTATGATTACAATCCACATGATTCAGCCCTAAGCCAATACAAAACCTTAGCATACAACTGCCTGTAGGAAGACTTGCTTCCTTCCCAGGAGTCAGTGCCCAGGGCTCTTCCCTCAGCCCCAGGCTCCTGCTGGGCTTGGCAGCAGCCCACCCTGCTGTGCCACCCCTACCAATGTTGGCTGACCCCATGCCTGCACCAAGGGTACCGGGGAGCAGCAGTGGTTTCCACTGAGGCACCAGCAGAGACAAAGTTCTGACTTAACTCATGACTTCCAGTGCCCGTATCATTAATCTCAGTGCATCACCACCACCCGTCAGATGGCAGCACTGAACACCAATGTCCGAGCTACATGCACAGGACAGAATCCCTCCTTCCTGCCCCACATGCAGCCAGTCCAGAGCTGGGAGCTTACAAGGCACAGAGCCAGGTTGGATGGAGCCCTGAGCAGCCTGATCTACTGGTTAGCTACTGTGTTCATGGCAGGAATATTGGAACACAGTGATCTTAAGGTCCCTTCCAACCCAAACCGGTCTATGATTTCCTGACTGCAGCATGAGGTTCATCCCACAGCAGTGCCCTTCCAGTACCCCAGAAGCCCCCTCTGTCTCTATCAGCTCGTAATTCTGCCCCAGAAAGTACAGACCGATTCTCCAGCTGTGTCCTCCATCCCTCTTCCTCCCATCCCATCACCCCAGTTTTTCTGGTCCCACAGGCTCTGCTGGCTGGGGGGCAGGGAGCCCACCCACACTGCCTCGCTCAGCCCCACTCATGTTTATGCTCCAATGTGCAGCTGCTCTCCCAAATGCCGTGGTTTATACCTGCCATTTCCTAAACCATTTGTTGCCAGGTTCCAGGCGCGAGCAAAGCAGTTCCATAAACATCACATTTAGGGTAACAGGTACAATAAAACCTGCAGAATGTCAAACACGAGCAGCAAAGTCAACTTGAATTCCCTTGGGAGGGACAGCAAATGGCAGGCACAGCCATCGCCCTACACAAGGACACCGTGAGAGGTTGTTAATCCTTTTTGGTTGTTTTAAAGTTACTGTCTTCCATTCTCAATGGCTTGTGACTCTTCCAAACAAAGAGAGGATTATAATAATTGCCTTAGTCAGCAGTCTGATTTATTTTGTTTATGGAAGACGAAGCAGGATGATTTGGCTTAAGTTAAGTGTTTTTCAGGATGAGCACTGACTGATGAAGAGGTTGTTAAATTCTTCTCTGAGACAATCACCTCTACTGCACAGCCTTGGTTTCTGCAGATACTCAACTAGGGGAACATTCTTTACCAGAGGGCAGTGAGGCCCTGGCACTGCTGCCCAGATGCGTGGTTATTCCATCCCTGGAGGTGCCCAAGGCCATGGATGGGGCCCTGGGTAGCCTGAACTGGTGGGGGGCACCCTGCCCACAGCAAGGATTGAGGGGGCTGCAAGGTTGCTTCCAAAGCAACCACCCTGTGATTCTATGATAAATGACTGAGGTGCCTCATCACCTCTAAGCACAGCATCACACAAACCATTTAGAAATGGAAATTTGTTCTACTGCTCTAGGATCCTTGTGCCACCCAAAGACATCCCCCAGCCTCCCCGAATGCCTCCACTTCCATTCCCCACCCTGGTGCCAGTGAAATGCAAACCAGGCAGTACAAGCTCCATTTGAGTCATCGTGTTGGAACAGGTCTGAATTAATGCTTTCAGCTCCCCTCTCGTTAGTCGCTCTGCATTAGATCATCGTTTAAATGCATACAACCAAGAATTACTTGATCGAGAGTAAAACGGGTTAGCGCTGAGCCTCCGATGGGAGCGCTCCTCTGCCAGCACAGCTCCCATTTCCATCAGAAGGAAACATAATTAATGCTGCTGAATCAATGTTGGGTTTTGTTTTGCTGCAGAAGTTACGTGATTTTTTAGAGATAAGCCCAGCCTGCACGCAAAGCCCAGCATCTGAGCCTGCAGCCTGTGTGCCCCTTCAAAAGCTGCAGTCTGCTGCTGACATGTCAACCAGAAACATCCAGTGGCTTTAATCAGAAGTCTGCACTACATTCTTGGTTTTTTAATGTGCCTAAGTTAATTTCTGTAGTACTTTAATGAAAATAAAGTTGATTTAATTTTGTGAGCTGCACAGCTATTAAAATCCATCTGTTCAGACCTATGAAGTCCACTGAGAAAGCTGAATTTCATCTTAATCTTTACATAAAAATTAAGGAGTTCAGAAAGGCGCACAGTATTACTCCTCCCCCAGTAAAAAGAACAAGAAAAGAAAGCCAAGAAACAGCAGCAGAACCTGAAGGCAGCTGCACAGAAGCAGATCTCCCCTCCCATGCCCCTCCGTACTTCACAGAGTCCCATGCACTGGAAGTGGGGCCAGATTTTGCTTTCTAAGCCATGGTGCTGGTGGGATTCTTGGGGATCATTTTAGTCAGCTGGAAACGCAGCATTTCACACCTTGAACAAAAATCTTTTCCGAGAGGTATTCAGGGAGAGGTGACAGCAGCTTTGATGGATATAACCAACCTCAGACAGGGCAGAACTTGTGCTATTTAAGGACAAAACACCACATGGCTCGTGCACCTGTGATATACACACAAACCTCCACCTGCCAGCCCTCAGCCACTCATTTGTTATAACAAACCCTAAAGTCCAAACAAAATCAGCACCCTGTCTTGCTTCTCACCCTCATGAAACATTAGCGAGTGAACTATTCTACCAGCTCAGCAACTCGAGATGGAGAGTCCTTAATGCACTGTATTGAAATTATAGTTAAAGCCAGTTCCTGATGGGAGGGGGGTGTAAGTAATGGAATAAAAAGAAGTGCAGTGTACAGAAAATTTTTGTTATTAAAATTGTGTATACTGTAAAACTGGATTTGCCTCTTTTTTTTCCCTTCCTTTTTCAAGCAGATGTGCCCAACTGCTTCCATCCAATGGGGTTTTAAGAGCACACCAACTGCATCCCCAGTCAGATCTAGGCTGGTCCCTGTGTCGTGGCAGCCAGCAGGACCTGTGGGCACAGCCCTGGGCCACATGGCAGCGATGCTGGCAGTGTCAGTGCCAGCAGGAGCCTGTCCCCCCCAGCAGCACTGCTCCTCCAGGTACTCAGCAGGAACCACAGCACACAGAAGTGTCAAACCACAGCACATCTCACCGGCTTTGAATTATCACAGCCTAGGAAGTGGCAGAGAGATACGGCCCCGTACAAGAGTCCTTTACACAGGCCGCTGTAACTCTGTGTTCTAAGTCACGGTGCTTCAACAACACCAGAACAGTCTCATTTAGACAAGTGACAAGTTCACAGGCACAACCCAAAAGACTCGATACAACAGCTAAGAAAAAGAACACGTTTCAGGATGTTCAATGATGATTACATGCATTACATGGAACTGCCAGCTAAAGTCACTTCACTATCTCAGCCTGAGCTGCTTCTGTGCAGCAGGTCTGGCTAACACAAGTTCTCAAAGCTTTTAGAAGCCAGTGGCTCCTCAGTCCTTCTCACACTTCAAAGCAGCACAGGATCAATGTATTTTCTCAGACTTTCAAAGAGATTGATTTTAAGCTAAAAAGCATCTCTCTAAAATGCAAAAGCTGTTGTTTTCACAAGGAAAGGTAAGACACATATGAGAAAAAAAAAAAAAAAAAAAAAAGGCACACTGAAAATTCTATGCAAAACCTCTGAAATCAATTAGCAATAAGAAACAGGCAGCATTGCCAGCAGCTAGCTTTTAAATGTAGGCTGTGTTAAAACAACTGTGAAAAACTGAAGACTCAAGAACAGCCCAACAGAACTGAAGCACAAGAGGGAGGTTCGGACACCCCCAATCCCTTCCCCCCCCCTTCCCCCCTCCAGGCCTGTGGTCTCATGCTGTTCAAAGACAGAACTCTGTGCACGAGGTCACCCAGCCCAGAATCCTAAAGTACTGTAATTACTCTACAGTAATGTCTTCGTAAAGTAACTTTTTTTATTATACCAACCTTTCACCACCTATCACCAGTTTGATTTCTATTAGATAAGAAGAGGTTTGGCTGCTGAGGGCATTCAGCAAACATTTCCAGGCTCAAAGGTAACCAAACCATCATTACAGATCTGCTGTTTTTAATTGACAAGGTTTAAAAAACTGTTTCTTCTCATTCCTTCATCTGTTATGGGACCAAAACCTTAAACACACACAGAAATCATCTGCAGTGCCAACAGTGAGGAGCTGAGTGGTGTGGAGGGGAGAGCTGGGCATCCACCTGCAGGACACGCAAGGCCTCTTCTCCAGTAAGGAACACACACAGACAGAACCAGGGTGGTACCTCCACAGCCAGGACACTTTAAGAAACAACAAATCCTTTTACAAATACTTTGTTATTTTAAACGCAGTTCAAGCAGTTACTCCTGTTTTCTCCCAACAGGCTCCACTACTCGTATGCTAAACACTCAGACAAGGGAGGCACAAAGTGCTTTCATTCCTTTCTCCCAACTATTCACCCCCTGGAAAGGAAGCAGCGCATCCATTGTTTGATATGGGTGCGTTATGCTTCTATCAGTTTAACATGCAGCCTTACTTCACAAAAAGTCTGGAAGTAGAAAAGGTTCATCCATCAAGAAGGTTCTTAAATAATGAATGGGTCATAATTCTTTACCATCAAAAGCAATTAATTTTCTGTACTATAATCAGGAGAATAAATCTGAAAAATCCATTCTAATGGCTCCAAATCTGAAGGTAGTGTTGCAGCTGAATTCTTAATTTTAAAATACAAGAGCAACGAGGACTTCTGCTGTTTAAACATACAGTCTTGTACCAACCAGAACAGCTTTACTGCATATTTAATAGGTAGAACGGGTTTTGCGAGACCGCATGAGATTAAAGAATAGCACCAGATACAGGAAACGCATTTCAAATAGAAAGGTCCTTCCAAGATGCTTCCTAACCATATAGCTACAGAAATCCGGAGATATCCTTTACCAAGTGCACAAACCACTGCAGGGAAGCTTACTGCAAAAGCAGTGTTACTTACATGATTGCAAAGAGCTAAAAATACGGCCAAGAGCAAGGATGTGAATCCAGCTCAGCCCTACGGTAAGTGCTTTCCTTAGGAGGTATTAGCTCTCTTTTCTCCAGCTCCTAAATAGTCCATCACACACCCTCTGCCTCTGAAGCCATGTGCCAGTTAACCAGGACTATCATTTCCTGCCCTCAAACAAACTGCTTCAACCCCGATATCATCTGAAGTTTTTAATCTTTCAGAGAAGAAAAACTGCAATACTAATAGAGCCCATACCACAGCTGATAATGATACAATCTGTAACAGCAAGTATATGGGGAAAGGGATAAGGACACAGACTACAAATGAGCCTCCGACACTAAAAAAAACCACACAATGGCTCACACCAGGAAAACACCAGTGCATTCCTAACTGGTGAGTGCATCTCCAGCAGCACTGCTGGCAGCCCCAGCTCTGTGCACACAGAGCCCACCAAACCTGAGAGGGTCACCCAGCAAGCAGGCAGCTCAGCATGGGGACATGGGCAAAGGCCTGGTGCCTAACTATGCAGCTCATACACAGGGCACAGAAAGCTCCATCTGTATTGTCCTCAGGATAGAAAAAGATGCTTCAGCAAAGACGTGGAATTCCTTCTCAATCTTCCCAGATAGGCCTGAAGATGGAACCAACTGGGACGAGACAGAGCACAGGTTGCCACTTTGGCAGCTTTTAACAATAACTGTGAGCTATGTGGGTATCAATGGCATGTCTGTGGGGCCCTCAGGAACTCAACAGGTACGAAGATAGGCAGGAAGAGAAAATCTCTTCTAGCATATAATATAATATGACTTCTAGCATATAATATAGAGAATGATCTCTTCTCTACAGACAACCAGTTCAGCTCATCCATCAGCACCATGGCGCCTGTGTGACCTGGAGGTAAGGGAGCACTAACTCCATGAGAAATGCTTTTTTCCTGCAATCAGCATCCATTGCTAAGAAACCAGAAACACAAAGGTTAAGATTAGGCATTTGATTAGGTTGCACTACAGGACAAAAATACACAGTATTTTATATACTGTACCTGCCAAAATTGCTAACACAACATCACAGTCCCGAGCAAAACAAAAATGATGCGGCTTCAACAAGTTACCAGCCTGCAGCAGCTGCCAGCTCTCCATGGATGTGATGTTTGTCCTTCCTCACCTGCACCACGAAGCAGTGTGCTCAGCATCCTGCGTGCTCTGAACTTCTGCCAGGTGTTGCTGTCAGCCCGTAAGCGGAGAGCAGCTCTCTGCTTTAGACCAGCTACAATTCGTCATCCCTCCGGCTGAGGGACACCTGCTGCCGACAGCTAAAATAACTCAGCACCCACACAGTCCACAGCAGAGAAATCAGGAATAAGGCATCCCAGATATGTACAGACCACGCAATTGACATACCTTCAAACACTGCCAAACAAGCTGCCAATGCTTCTCCTACTCCAAGTTTCAGATCCATTGGCAATGTAGGTATTTGTTGACAAATCCGGAACTTGGAAGATCTGGAACTTTTCTTCAAGCTCCAAATGGGAGAAGCACTGAAGGACTGAATTCAGAGCTCGGCTCCCATAGAAGAACAGCAGAGCCAGCTGTGGATCAGAGGGGTTCCCACCCTGCTGGAGCTGCTCGGTGCCTCACCGTGACACAGCACCAAGACATCGGGATCCTCCATGACTAACAGCTGTCTGACAGCACGCCATAAAACACCGGAGACAAATGAAAGCGCTGACAAAGCACAGAACTACTCCAGTGCTCCACACAGATAAATTTCAGGGATATTACCCCTTCATATCTACAACTGTCCGTGGCCAACAATTAATTTGACAAAGCGTGCCAATGAGAGTGTCCAGAGACACATGAAGAAGTTTTATACCACATTCAGATGAACCACTGCTATTAGATTGCTGACTGCTTTCCTCTTCTCAGTGGGCACTCCATCATTTGAATAAGCCCAAGTAAAGCTGCATCATCAGAAGAGGAACTTTCAAACACCCAATATTCCTGTCCATTCATTCAAAAAAACTGTAATATTCATCAGGAAAATTAGTAAGTGATCATCAGCAAAGCACAGTTTCAGTTGTTTATGCAAACTGAAGTACACTGTAGCCCATTTCTTCTGCTTACTATAATGCCACTGACTGCAGTCTGCACTGTAACCACCAGACCACAGCACGGGTCCGTGTTTCCTGACCACCAGACATCAGCTGGTAGCCCAGTGAAACACGAGGAAGACATGCACAATAGATGAGTTTATGTATGTAACAGAACAACCCAATCACTCAAGCCTCAAAAATTACGTACACAAAGTATATAACTGCAATATGACAAAGTATGACAAAGTAAGCCCACGTGATACAAGTACACACAAGCAGTGCCCCAGGGGCACTCACTGGGAATCATGTTTAACTATCACAAGTTAAATCTCAGAAGTCACTAACAGGGAAGTTCTGCTGCATAGGGCAGAAACGCAGCAGGTCACATCCAAGAAGGGCTCAGGCCTCCCCAGACTGGAATCCGCACAGAGATACTGCGGTACCATTCTCCTCTAATGTGTTAAGTAATCATTTATTGTTATCTTTCTCAGATTCAGCCCTACCACATCACTCTAACCAGCGGCTGTAAAATTCCCTGCCTACTTCACAACCACATTTTTCTGAGCTTTCTACCTATTTCCAGCTGCAGGCCAAGTGTGCCTGAGTTGCTACACAAGGCTTTCAGTGGATGAACCATTAAAGTACATTTCTTTTTTCCGAGTTATTTGTATGTAGTTTCCTACACTCGCTTATGCAAGACATATTTTAAACTACTGAAAGAATTAGGACTTGGTAACAAGATCACACAGTCGACAAAGGTTGCCCACAGACAAGGCACAATGTGATAAAGGGCAACAATAGGTTTCTGTGATCTGACTCAAAAAAGCATTCTGAGCAGAAAATAGGACTTTTGTGATTATTGAAACAGCTTCTAGTAAGGACATTACACAGACTGATTCCTGCTTTGACAAGTTAAAAGAAATTAATGAGATACGTCGGGAAAGGCCTGTTTTACCATTCATTATCTTTTATCAAGAACATTCCTCTGACTTTGAAACACAATTCAAATTAGTGACATATTTGTAGGCTTTTCATTAACACAAAATACTCCAAAAATCTTTACTTCCTCATCTGAGGAGGGAGAACTCACAAGTCACTCAGCTTCCAGATTTCACATCTTTTAGCTTTAACAGCAGCAGACCAAAACCTTCATGAATTCCATCTGTAATGCCACGAGACTCACCTCAATCCAGAGCTGCCACTCGAGGGCAATGCTGGGAGCACGGGACACCATCAGCAACCTGTCACTTCACATGGAGTGGGAAGTTTCACTCCCAGCTCCTGCAGGAATCCAGTTAGTAAATAACTAACCTGTATACATACACACATACATACAAACCCTGCCTGTCCTCCAGCTGCATGGGTAACTACCAGTTTCATTCAAATACCTTCACAGGAGAGAGTAACTGAGGAAGTGCTCTTACAAGCAAAGGTGAAATCAAAGCTTTAAAATTACTGTGCAGTGCTACCGATACATTTATTTCTCGAGGGAATAAATGATATTGAGACGGCTCCAAGTAATTTTTTTTACTATTATTTTCACCAGTGAACTTGGGGAGGAGATGGATGGAAGAGAAATGTCTGGCCTGGGAAAGAGGAGAAATTAAACTGGTATGAAACGTTTGTGAAAGAGCTCTACCAGCTAATGGAGCTACCAGCTTTCTGTTGAGACTTATATCTAAAGAAGTTAGCAGCCTGGGTTTCACAGTTAAGTACATACAGGCTCCGTATCTCTGCAACAAATCGTTGGTAAATTCATCTCACCACATCACTGCTTAGACCAGCGTGGAAGGATGGATGGGAGAATGCCTTGAGTATCAAACCCGATGGATAACGCTTCTATGGGAGATACACGACAGCTGCTGGGGCTGGCAAGTGAGCTGCTACCACAGTCTCTTCTTACAGGCTAAACCTTTCATTTTTATGTTAATTAGTAACATAAACTAAAGAAAATCTCAAGTTTTTCCTAATAGACATATCCAGGAAGATGAAAAGCAGTCTGAAGCTTACACCCAAAGTCATTGTAAAAGCCGTGAAATATTTCAGTTTTTATCATACTTTACATGCATGTGAAAGGCTTTAGAAATAGAACAACTAAAATTGGAACAACACAGACCCCTGCAAGACTCAAATTAAAAAGAGTGAGCCAAGACAGCATATGCCCTTTCCAAGAGGAAGAGAATGCATTATAAATCTGGGAATAAAGCCACCTAACTCCTGGCAAGACAGCTCAGAGAAACAGATAATGAAACAATCCTGCCCATAAAGTCATAAGACATTCAAAGCTAGAATTAATGTAACCTTTATTCATTATTAGAAATAGAAATAGCTTTATTTTGTGACAGATTTTTAAGTATTTCCTGTAGAAAAGGCTTCAGCAGATCTACCCTGCAATATAGCAGTGAAATACTAAATCTGAAGTTGCCTTCGACAGGAAGCAAAAGGCATTAAAATCCCTGGAAATAGCATCAGAAGCTGACTAACTGCGGAGGGACCAGCTAACAAGCACCTCCAGCCTTCCCAGCACCAACACACTGCAGCCTAGCATCTCCTCTCCCTCCCACACACAGAGCTCAATAACTTCACTTTCCTCCACAGAAGACAAAATTGCTGGAAGTGAGAACAACCTCACTGACCACGGGTTGATGATACTGGTTTGAGTTCAAGAAAGCCAGCTTACCCTTACTTCTATCTCCTCCTCTCACCTAATGCAAGTGACTCACCAAGAAACTGGCCAGGATTAGAAAGGCATTAAAACTGCGGCATGCATAACTTTCCAGAGACACTATCAAGCCATTATTTACTAAGCTAACTAATTAGACAGCCACCCTTGCAGATAATGAGAATGCATTAAAGTATTTAAAATTCCAGCACTAGGCTGACACATACAAAGTGGCTGCCCTTCTTCAAAAGAAAGCGGATGTCAAAGGAAATAAACCAGTTAGGAAAGGCAGCAGGCTGAGGCGGAGCAGAACTGTGGTATCATCTAAGGAGGAGCTCAGAAAAAGGGCAGGAAGCAAAACAGAGAAACATGGGATGCAAAGATACCTCACATGTTTATTTTATCAATTACTACTTGCAAAGAAGCCACTAGACAGACGATTTAAATTAGCGTGAGATAGATGATAAAGAAGCAACTATTCAAAACAAACAGAAATCTTGTATACAACTGTACAATCTGGTGCAGGAAAACAGGGATAATGCAGATAATGATCTGAAAAACTAGTTGGTTAAATCCCCTTTTACTCCAAGGAAAAAGCTCTAAAGGAATATACAGTTCACTACAGCCTGGCATGAAACAGCTGCTTTCCTTTAGGCATTACCCACTTCTGAAGCAGTGCATATAACCAAAAGCCATAGAGGAAGGCTATAAAGTGCATTAAAAAAATTAATCCACCTCCTAGAAGTGACACCAGGAACACTCTGAGGCAATACAGGCTGCCTGCCTTGCCCTCTCAGAAAGGTTTCCTAAACTCCATCTGAAAGTACCCTTAGTTCTGGGGAGCAGGGAAGGCAACGTGTTCCCTAATAACGGTAGGAGATGTTCTCACAGCTCCACAGAATGGACTGGAGATAAAAGTTTAGAGGAGATTTCAGCATGCAGGAGTACCAGGACACAAAGACCGACTGCTTCATTACTACCATTGCCTTGGACTGGCTCTTACAACTCAGCACAAGAGCATCCACTTGAAGGAAGGCAAGGTCTTCACAAATCTTAATTACAGACCTGATTTAAAGTATCCCAGAAGAAGAAATAGGACCAACTCACAAGCCATTAGCTCCAGAAGGGTCAGCTGCTCAGGCACAGGACAGCAATGCTTTTGACTTTCCTCTTCCCAACCTAAACCTCGTTGCAGTTATTTCCGCATTAACTTCTCATTTTCTTGGCTTTTTTCAGTCCGCTGACCTCTAGAATTGGGATTCCTTGACTCCTGGAGAAGTGCCCAAAAACTCATTCTGCCTCTAAGGAAATTCACTATTTGGCATTTAAGGGGAACAGTATCAAATGATAGAGCTGCAGCCTTATTTTTTACTTGACATCAGAGCTCTCCTGTCACCTTCTTCCCCTGAAATGACTCAATAATGACAATTCTTCTAAAGTTGTCCTCAAAGTGAAGGTTCATAGTTGCTGTGGGGATGAGCAAATAAGCCTTAAGGTTACCAGAGGAACAGAAGCACTGCGGGTCTGGCCAGAGGCTCAAGAACTTTCTCCCTACATGATTTAATACAGTGGAGAAGGCACACCAGCAAACCCTGAAAAAACAGAAATAAATGAGGGAATTCAAACCAGACACAGAAGCCACCACAGCAGCAGAGGCAATGGCTGGGGTCCGGTAGCACATAGTGACCCCTACTAATTTTAAATGAAATTAACATACCCTTGGAAGCAATGCACAGTAAGGTTGAAAACTACCAAGGAAACACAGATATTAAGGCTTGGACCATCACTGACACTCACTGCTGGGAAGCTCTGAGAAGAAAACTACCTGTCATGACCCCCTGCCATTAGACAGAGGACTGTGAATGTGCCCACAAGTCCTGGGTCAAGATCATATCAATGTATTTAACACGTATTAGCCAGAATTATTCCAAGTTTTGCACATTAAGATATCAAATGCCTTGTCTCCTCTATGCCTCCTCTATGTCCAGCTTCTCTGCATTGTAAAATCTTAAATTTGGCATTAAAAGAAGGTTCCTGCCCCACTTGTAGGTGGAAATCATAGCCCAAAATTCTATCCATTTAGCACAAAGGTAACAGAGAGAACATCTATTTTATTTTTCAAGGAGCCCGTCTTCTAAATAGGAGACCAAAATGCATTCTACAGAAGCCTTGCAGATGAAAGGTAAGCGCGAATGAAAATCTAGAGCAAGCAAAAAGCAGAAAGGACAAAGAAAGTCCCTCCAGGGACACCTGCCTGTTGCTGGAACACCTTTCCTGCCTGAACTAATAAGCCAGTCTGCAGACAGCAAAGACGAACTTGTCTGCATCCACAGGAGCCGTAGCTCAGCTCTCCAAATGACTGCACTGCACACCCCCACGTCTCCTGAGCTTCCTTTGCTCCAGAGATGCTGAGCTCTTGAGACTTCACACATACAGAGTCAGAGACACAGAAGAGAACCTTCTGCTTTCAGAAACCTTTTTATTTGTCTAAGTACTATCAGGTTTCATTTTTCAAGCTCTTTCCACAGGTTTTATAAAGTAACTGATAATGTCAATTCACGTTAGCATATTCAGTACAACACAGATGACAGCACCTCAGGCATACAGAAAAGAGTTGGAGCTGAGAAGCTATTTTATATTTTCTGTCCACATATGGAAGCAGCAGAGCACCCTATGAATGGCAAAAGCATTTTTCTTGACAGTCAAAGGTTAACATATATGCAGGATGAGTCAATAATCCACAAATGGCTGCACATCACGCAACATTTAAGCTCAGCCTGAAACACAGAGGATAAAGAAAAACACACTCAGTCCATTAAAGGCAAAGCTACTTGTGAAAATGAGCTCGGTGGATGGCACTGACCACCACACATGCTGCAGACGTCCTGTTTTGCCCCTTATGGCTTGACCCCTAGGGAAACGCCTGCTGGTTTTATTTCCAATTGGCAATGAGAAAAATACGCCTTTTAGTACACCTCTGCAAGACAGTTCTTGGCCTGGAAGCCCACAGTTTTGCTACTGCTATGCTGAAGAAACCACCCTTTCAGACTAGCAATTCAGCAACGATAACCCTGACTGCTTGACTTTCTGAGTGAATAACCAGAGTTGAGCAGAAGGGTTTGAACCCTTGGCACATGCAAGTTGTCCCTCCTCTGCTGCTCCTCTTCCCATTTGCCTCTAACTCCTGTCCCTCCTGCTGCAGCAACACGTCCCTGGGCAAACCAAAGGCAAGATGAATTTTTCTCCTCTATTTCAAGATACAGCTTAACCCTCATCCTTTCCTCACACTAGAGGAGGATTAAGTCACTCTTCTGCCTCTATTTACATTCAAGAGGGCTGCCACTACTTGGATAAGCCACAAATGCTAATTATTCTGTATTGATTCAGTTGACTTTCCGGGACAAAGTAGCTGTAAAGCTCCAGGAGACATTATGAGCATTACAGAACATCAGCTTGTTTGAACAGGATAAGACACGCTAAGCCAAGAGCGTGGTCTAGATGTTAAATGCTACACCTAGAACAGAAGCTCCAGTGAAGACCCGTTCTGCTTACGTAGCTGTCTGTAAGAAAGTAAAGAGATGAGAGGAAAAGAAGGAAAGAGAGCTCAACTCATTATCCAGCTCCACCGGACAGCAGACAATAGAGCACCATGTGTGCACACAGCAACTGTCCTCTTTTCTTGCTTTGTTACCTTCTGAATCTCATCATTTAGAAAGACAGAACTTAATGCAGAGTTTTATTCAGATCAAGGAAAAGAAAGGAAAATCAAGGACCTGAGACACAAGCATTTGGTTCCAATGCACAAAATACAGTATTCCAGCTTTGCAATAATTCCATTGTCCCTTTCATCCAACAAGAGGGGAATTAAAAAGCCCAGTTGTGTGTGTAATACTTCTGCACACTGAGAGCATGATCCTGCTGGAGGCTACGAGGCTGTTTATCCACAGATCAGCAGTCACTGCACAATCTTACATGCTCTGCTCTATCTGTTCTCTCTGATTTTGAGAGAGTACTCAAGTAGCACTGAATAAACTGACTAAATATATTATCTGACATAGAGAAAGTTCAAATATTTTTATACTAAGCAGTAGAATTCTGAAGTGGTCTAAAAACAAAACTTTGAATTAGAAATCATACACATTTATATAAAATGTCCTACAGTTCAACAGAAGCGAAACGCTGCTGAGTGCCACATCACAAACATGCAGACGCCTCTTATTTCAAGCCTTCTTGCCACCCATCTTCAAGGCCATCAGAATAATCAAATTAAGAAGATTCTGTGTTGTACAATATTATAAAATATTAGACTAGTTAACATTGGAGATAGCACGTCTGACAGGACAGGTGAGGGCTGGGGCAGGACAACAGGTAGGACACATCCATCACAACCACACAAGGTACCCCCACGACTCAGCTCTCCCATTTACCTGCCTTCAGTTCTCCTTCAGCAGAATTCTGCTCCTCCTGAAGGGCAGCAGCCTTTATTTTAATGCGTGCTAAGGATCTAGAATAAAAACACTGAAAGGCATGTGAGGATTGCAAGTGGATTGCAGCTATGCAAAGCAATTCCAGCTAAATCCCAAATGCTGTCAAAATATTCCACTTTAAAAGGTTTTGCTGCTTGTTTGGCACCAGATGTCTCATAGCAGAGGCTGCACACAGTACACGGAGGGGAGCAATGATACCAGCAGGCTGCTGAACCCATTCTAGAACTGGGCCTCAGGTGCCGCTTGAGCTTTGCTGAGCTCCCGTAAGGGAGTATCTCCCTGAAGGTAATTATGACAACCGTACTCTTCTTTAAGAAACTCGTTTTCACTGCTCAGTACAAAGGCTGCCTTGGGCCTAAAAAAGCATTTCCAACTCGTAAATTCTTCCTTTTCTTTTAATAGGCCCAATATTGCCACATCAGAAGAGCTCCCAGAACATCCTCTGAAAGCACAGTCTGTGCCGAGTCCCAAAGCAGGACAAAGGGAAGCAACCTGGAAGCTTCTTTTTGGGGCTCAGAAACAACGAGCTGATGAGCACCACCTGAAATTCTCACCAGGCTCATCATGCTCACCAATTTACTTTACACCGCCCTGGAAGCATTTCCAACTTAAAAACAATATCGCTTCAGAAATTTCTCTATCTTCTTTAAGTAGCATTGTTGTCAATCTGATAACGTCTATGGAAATTAGTGCCCAGAGAACAGCACGCAGCTCTGCTCAACAACAGAGTCCGTGAAAGGAAAATCCAGAGGCTTTCAAGCCGTGTCCATCACTTCAGCACTCAACCATCTTGAACTGACAGAAACAATATTAAAAAGAAAGGGTAGATTATCTCAAGGCAGAATTTTTTATCAGCATCTATCATAAATATGGATCAGTCTGCCATCTTCATTCACATACACATCTCCACTGATACAGCTGCTTTCATTAAAAGGGCTGTGCAAAATCCTTCCAAATACATGAGTAGACTGATGTAAGTTTAACAGTCACGTGCAAATTCACATGTATTCCTTTCTGAATATGGATCCTTAATTGGAATACAAACTGCCGGTATTATTAATAGGCAAATTCACAATAAAAGCATCTCCGTTCTAAAGTCTCACATGTCAGTGGTAGAAATACCCTTCAGCAGCAGTTCCAAAGACAAAATCACTTCTCCCCAAACTTCCTGAAGATACGAGCTAGGTATCTCTTGCTCATTCACTTTCAAGCATCAGAGATGTTTAAAGAAGCTTTAGGAAAGAAAAGCAAACCAGTGGAATGACGATCAGGAGAACAAGCAGCACATTGCCCTGAGCACACTAACCACGGAAACAAAGTCCAAAGGAAGCATTTAGCAAGACATGGGACCACCAAGTCTGAAAGCAGAAGAGTGACATCTACATCAGGTATCCAGAGAGCCACAGCACCCCAGGCAGCACAGAGTCTGCAGTTCAGCTGCTTCGCTTACCTCCAAGATGTGCTTTGCAACAGTTGGAAATCTATTATTAAAGAAATACAACACCCCCTCCTCTGTCCCCACCATCACACCCTGCTATGGTTCTTCAGGCCAAGCAGAACATGGAAACTGGAAAAAATCAGCTGAAATAATCTGTGCTTGGAATGCCTGCTCTGAAGCTGGCCCCAAATGGTTTTTCTCCATTTGCTGCCAAGCACCTCTAATGCAATCCAGACAGCCAAGGACACAGTCAGAATGATAATATGAAAGCATTAAAATTCCCATTGAAATAGGACCTGTCAAACTACTTTATGTAACACGATTTATTGTTTCCAAATGTAGTAACAAGGGATTTTATTGTACAAGAGCATGTTGTACACAATGGGGCTCTGGGTTCACATTCCACTCTAGCCAAACCAGAGCTTCTGACAAAGTTTATGCAAGCACAAGTCTGTTACTTGTGTGCATCTGAAAGGGTAGTTAGAAGTATGAGAAACTGGTGGGGTACAGAATATGCTTCAAAAACGAGACTTCTCTGTACATTTCTGGACACCTCCAATCACTACTGTCTAATGGCTCAGTGTTCATGGAAAGAAACCCAACAGCCCGCATTCAACACGGCCAAACAAGAAAATCCACCATCAGAGGCTGAAGGAAGCCCTT
Source organism: Coturnix japonica (assembly GCF_054131305.1). Classification (NCBI taxonomy): domain Eukaryota; kingdom Metazoa; phylum Chordata; class Aves; order Galliformes; family Phasianidae; genus Coturnix; species Coturnix japonica. The sequence continues at coordinate 13,037,982 of NC_140680.1, read as the reverse complement.
ATTTTCAGTCTTCCACATCAACCAGCCAAGTACAGCAGATTGGTATCTTTTGCAAGTTCAGCTTAGTAGTCAAACAGCTCAGACTGAAAGCTTCTGGCTCAGCTTCCAGCTGACAGCCTGCACTCTCCATTCTAACCTGTGAAACCCCAACCTCAAAAGCCATGACCTCCTTCATCTCTCATATTTAGCACAGTCACTAAATGAAGTCAAGCTGTCCATGCTCTAAACTAATAATGCCCAAGGAGAGCTCCAGCACAGAGCACAGTGTCACAGCTGAGTCTGTGGATGCTTCTGGATATTGCTACATCTCCATTCTGTGTACCTGCTTCTTAAAGGTGCTGAAATATTTCAGCTCTAATTAGCTCCCTGTTCTTTTTTAATGAATTCACTTCAACTACTCTAGATAATATAACTTGCAATGAAAGCCAAGGCTATAAATTTAAGGGAGTCAACCTGTAGGGTACAGAAAAGCAGAAACAAGCATTGTATCTGCTCTCTGCATTAGGGAGGGTATCATACCATCCTTCCAGTGCAAAGGATAAACTGGTGGTACTGTCCAGAAATATTCAGCTTCGTGTATTTTCTTAGAGGGGTAAACCAGAGTCAGTCAACATCCACCTACATAAAATGATGAAGCTATAACAAGATACAATAAAAAATGTCGGTTGTGCCCCTCCTGAATCCTAAATCCTAGCTTTTTTAGTATCTTCTTCATTGGTGAAACACTGATCTTGAACAATATTCAAGTAGGTGCTTTGTTCTGTCCCCCTCTCTCAAAGACTGGTATCAGCATCCAACTAAGCTCAGCCATGCTTTGAACATTTTTCCCATTTAATTAATAAAATACACACCATGAATGCCTAAATGCAACATCACACAAAGATCTGACTCTTGCCATCGATTATTTATATTACAAGTTCAGCTATGACTAAAGGTGGGTAATTTATTGCATTCGAGGCAGTTGAACTCCCATCCAAGACCTTGGACTATTCTGCTTTTACAGCGCTAGTCAGAATCAATAATGAATTTTCTTCAGCCTTCTGATTTTCGCTGTGCCACTCAGCACCAGCAATAAGAACAAAGCTTACTCAAAGTTTAAAAAAAAGAAAAGAAAAAAAAGTAAAATCACACTCAGATATTCATGTTTGCTATTTGAATCCAGGAGGGAACCGCAGTGCTAGTTTAAAAGGGAAAGTATTTCCTATTAGAGTCATGAGGCTGAAATAAGCCGAAGCCATAATGGAAGTCAGTCCTCCTTAGGGGAAAATGGAAGATGAAGGAGAAAAAAAAAATCACTGAAAAATTGAATGCTACAATTAAGGGATGAAGAGTTGGCATTTTTAGGATATAAATCAAGATATCAGCTAATAAAACTGCAGATGAAGTTCAAGAGACAAGAGGTATTAAGTGATGCACAAGACCATCTGACTTTACATTCACAAAAGCAGACAGTCCCTATGACTCAGAAGCTACATTTTCACGTAGCAGTTTCATCACGTTATCAACTCAGCGTTCAGCAGCTATCAAAAGCAAATCAAATATCAGACATTATTAACACATGACTAAGAAACAGAAACAAAACCAAAGCCACTACAACACTGTCCTAGAGTGCTTATGACTCTACAAATCAACAGCATGTCAGAGTCTCCAACAGACCAAATGGACCAGGCGCAGTTCTGGTCTCCAAATCTTAAAGAGAACTGAAAACCCAGACCAGCCTCAGCAGGAGGCTGAGAAATGCACCTACACTAACGTTTTCACTCCTGATCACTGCCACACTGCAGTTCTTCTCTCAGAACCTCTGAATGACTCAGCAAAGAGACACCAACTGTGCAGCAGCACCCAGCATCCAGGATTCACTATAACCAGCTGATGAAAGTTCTGCAAAATGGCTGAGGAAGGGCATCAAGTCCTCATTCCCTCTTCAAATCCCATTCTCCTGCACCACGCTGGTTAGTAATGAGGACAGCCCAAGCAGAGAGCTGGTGTCAAAAGTCTTCATCTTGGCAAGCAACTAATGAAAGTAGGACACTTCATTCCGGCAAAGAGAAGATGGCACAGCTCTGAACTATGTGGCACAGAGAAGGGTGAGGGGGGAAGAGCTGCCAGCTCTGAAATGAAAAAATTCATTTGCTTCAAACAAAAGGATGTTTCTTAATGCAAAAACATTTTCTTTATCAAGGAGTTCTCCAGCTTATGGATGCTGAAAGTTTATAACGGTTCAGAAAAACAAGACAGATTCATTGGAGGAAGGTCCATCAAGAGCTATTAAACACAGCCAGCAATGCTAGCTCTGGAACCATTTGAGCTACAGACTGCTGCTATCTGGGAGCTATTTTGGGCAAGGAAAACTACATACCTCCCTTGTTACTGTCATCTTTCTTGTAGGCATCTGCTATTGACTGCTGTCAGGACAGGAGACTGGCCTTGATGTAAATTTAGTTGGACCAGTTTGGGTTATTCCTCTGTTTTGAAAACAGTCAGATGGAAAAGGAAATAAAATCACACCAATCCAAGTAAAGAATATATAACTTTTATAATGAACTACTGAACAAGCAACTCTTGCCCTTCTTTTAATGATGTAATCACAGGTTTCATCACCATGCCAGCAAATGCAGGGGTCAAGGGCTTCTGTGATTCAGTTTCTTTATTACTGAAAATTGTATTTAAACAGAAGCTTCTGCCGCACATCATAACACAGCCAGCAATGCTTGCAGACTTACAGAACCCTTGGGGACAGGCCCAAGGAGACAGCTGAACCAAGGGTCCAAAAACACTAAACTCTGAGTTATAAACTACCTACGGAAAAAGCCTTTTTATTACCAAAGATCTAAAAGAAAACCCAGAAGCTAGAAGAAGCCACTAAAACAGAAGGCATTAAAACTAAAAGGGAATCTGCCTGAAGACATTCCTGTGCTTCAGCCCTTTCAGCATATTCCTCATTCAATCTTGCCTTTGAATTTTTACACTTGGCCAATAAATAGTTCCTATTCTACCTCTCAAACAAGATTTACGAAGCACTGCAAGCACAGTGCAATTAACAGATTTAATTCCTGATTCACCCCCGTCTTCAAAGGAAGATCAGAGAAAAGCACAACAGGAGATGGCTGGGCACGGTGCTGTGGGTACCTCCAATGTGCACACTATGACACTTCCTCTGCTGTGGCCGTAAGCAGCACATCCCTACTCTCTCTGTAGATGAGCCATGGCTTTTTCACTGTTTAGGTCCCCAGCTACTATTCATTCTTCAGCTCCATCATTCGGATTTCTTCCTGCCCTCAGTATGGATTTTTACACATCATCCCACATTTTCACCATAATTTATCTATTGCTTTTTCCACTCCATTTCACTGAATTTCTAATCTCATTTTCCCAACTTCACTGTCTACAATCATAATATAGCAGTGACTTTGAAAAAATTCAGTATGCTCCACTAATTTCACAATGTGTTAAAAGAGATAACATAGGGAATACATTCTTTCCATCTCGGCATGATTACTTTAACTTGCATATCAGAGACAGCAGTACACAGCCAGAGGAGCCAGATAGGCTTCTGGGCCCAAGGAAGTCAAAGCTCCAGAATCTTACATAGGTATTGACCAACTATCAATGAGAGAGATGCACTGAACCTTTTGTGCACAAGACTAAGCATTACCTCCTCCATACTTTTCATTTGCATTTTGAGGATGCTTCATTCTGTTGTGCTCACAGGCCTGCATCCAATCCAGCAGCGCATTTGATTGACGGATTGCTCCAGATGCATCATGTACTAATAAAACACTCTGCTCCAAAAGGCATTTTAAATGGCACAACACAGCGGTTGGCATCCCTGCTGCAGTCTCAAGCTCCATATAATGTCAATGCTGAGCACAAGTTACTTTCACAAGCAATTAAGACGGACAACATGAAGTACCTAGTTCAGCCTGCCAGCTATACAGGACTTGTCTTTTAGTTTTGTTCAGTTACTTTGCTCTTGTCTTCCACTGGTAGACAGGAACTCTTTCTGTACCTCTGCTCTCCAAACACCCTCACTCACACATGCAGGATTCAGAGCTCCATTACCTCATGCTGACGTATCTTTCACCAAGAAACAGCAGATTCAAAGGTAACACACAACTGCAGCTCTGCTGCTCAATGAATTCTACCATCAAAAGAAAATATCTTTGAACTATGTTTTATCCCAATAGTAAATCAGGCTTCACCTCAGCCCATCATGATTTCTTCAGCCAATTTTACTTGCCGTGACACTACAAGCCACTTCACTGCTGCAATTTCCACAGCTTTTCACCTGGAACCAATTCTCTTTTAAGAGTATTTAAGTTTAGAGACTTCACGTTGTTTAAATCTTCTGATATCCCAAGCACTGAACACTGCTAAAGCTATTCAGATTAAAATCTTTTGAGCCAAGAAAGAGGCAGCATCTGATATTATATCATGACGGCTTCAAACTTAGCAGCTCATCTTCATGACATAACACTTTTTCCAACTGTAGAAACACACTCAGGCTTCAAACCCTGAGTGCTTACATGCAGTGTAATGTACAAATGCTAGATGCTCAGTCCAACACTTCTACCAACCCGTTCCCACAATTTCTTACTCAGTATTCAGTTTTATCTTTGCACATCTTTTCTGATTAGATGGAGTAGCAACAGCAAATTAACTTGATTCTGAAAAATCTCTGACTTTAGCTAACAAGTTCACACATGCAAAATTTTGAAGCATAAAGAAAGTGGAGACGTTCTACTTTTTCCATAGGCCAAGTTACCTTATTCAAACTGATATGGTGGGGAAGGCAGCCTAATTCCACAGGATTTTTATACAAATCAATGTAAGAGTTATAACCAAAAACAGTTCTGAAGGGTCAATGCTATGATAACCATTTCTGAAGAGCAGAGATCAATCTTAAGGTAAGTATCACAGACGGTTTAAATGCACTCAAATCAACCTCCAGACTGGCCTTCTAACGAACCTTTCAGGACTCCTGGTTAACGTTCCAGTCCTATGTGAGGACAGAGTAGAGCAGCTTTCAAACCCCTTTTGGATAATCACATGGAGTTAAAAAAAAACAACACAGAAACTAAATAAACAAACAGAACAGAAGATACTCACATTCCCCATGTATTCTGAAAGAAGATCCTGCAAGGCCTGTCGCACCGCATTACACTCTGCAACTATACGTTCCCGTCGGTCATCACGTGTGCAGGATGAATCAGCCATCAGGGCTGCTCCACTAATGATGCTCTCCAGGCGCTCTTCCAGGGAAGGCCTAAAACGTTCCTCACTGAAGGTCGATGGATCCACAATGATTTGTTTCTGGTAAGATAAAGGTTTCAGAAGTTAGCAGTCAGACTGAGCAGTAAGTTACTGCGGGTCATCAAAAAGACAAACGTTTACAGCAACTCCCCGATCAGGCATAAAAAGCAAACAAAATTTTGGCATCGAGAGTGATTTTCTTGAGTAGTTTAGTAAAATTGCTAACAGGTTCCCCAGCACATTAGGTTGCTAGTCATTTCTTGCGCTGCTTTGACAGCTAAACCCAACTCAGCCACAAGAAGTCTCATTATATGAATGGCAAAAATCAAATGTGCCAGCACTAATAAAGTTCAAAGCACAGAACTCTTCTTAACTACATGTCAATCCGGACATGCCTTCACTATTTAAACTTGTCAGATATAATTACCTCATCATGAGCAAAAAAAAACCAACAAGAAAAACAAATGTCCAAAATTAGCCCTATATATAGTACTGCAATGTCCTAGTTTATCAAGACCTCCTTCCTTGACTAGTATGCAATTATACAGGTAAATACAACAGCATTTTCAAATTCATGTAAAATGACACAAATGAGAGCAGTAGCATACAAATTGATTTCTTCATGGCAGAAGTTTGTTACAGCTTCATTCTGAAGGACTATTAGTAAGCACAGCTCGTATTGAGAGACCTAAGGCTAAATAAGCAATACTGATGTATCTCCTTTCCAAGGGGCCAACATCATCATCCAGAGTTCACCAGGAAGAAGCAGTGTAGCACACACCACCTTGTGATGACTTCCAGGTGGCTTATTTAAACAGGTTCTGCAGCTCAAGGAAAACAGTACGACCATTTCAAGGTTTACTGATTTGTTTAGGGTTTGCATAGGTTTTCTCCCAGTTAAGGGGCAGGATGGAAAGATGTTACTAATTCATCATGAAAGAAGCCCCAAAGCTTTTTGCAATAGGAGTTTTCTACAGTCGGTTTGTATGCCAGCTAATTTCAACATTAATGTCAGCACAATTAGTCTCCCAGCTGAGTAACCACAGAATTCACAGCAGGTTTAGACACAGCTCACGTTGTTCTAAATATTCCCATTTGTCCTGAAAACTTTGGCCATTCAGGTCATACAGTGGTAGTATGCTACAACCCCAAAACTGCACCAATAAACGAGATAATCGCTATCTTGTTATCTTCTGGTAGTCATTTAATATTTTACCATCATGGCAGAAACGCTGAAGCACTTGGGAGGGACGTGCAAAACCTCTATTACAAAAGCACAATAACACTCACGCGTTAACAGGAAATGAAGTGCAGGGATAACATCTGCAGAGAACCTGGGCACATTTGTTTTGTCTGTCTCTGTTGGCGAGGCTGAGCAGACAAAGCCATTGCACACAATGCCCATTCAGGCTGGCCTGCTGAACAAGCCCTGCTGCTGTTAGTGAGTCACACGCTGTGTGAAACTAAAAGTTCAGAAGCTCAATGCAAGCTGCAACACTCAATAAGTCTATGGCCATATATTAGAGAGCTCATAGTAAAATATGAGCGCACAGCACAAATCATATTAAATGGTCTGAGCAAGAGTAGCCAATATACAAATTGGAACTGACATGTTTTTCAGTTCTACATACCAGAGCCGGTCCTCAGCATCCTGTGCTGGTACTAAAACTGCCTTCCCATCCTACAGATCTGATCGAACCTGTGATCCTTTGGGTGTTAACCCAATGCACGTTCTTCAGACATATGTAGCTGAATGTACAACTGACAGAATTTGAGATAGATTTAAAACTGAAATCTGTCACAAAGATCAAGATAACCACCATGTCCTCTTGTAACCCAAGAGATGACAGGGAAAGGCTTCATATTCAGCACAGGGAAAACCTCAAATAGGATTTTATCCTTTAGGGAGATGTTAAAAGAAGTTAAGAAATATGGAAGAAAGTAACAGAGGAGCAGGGGTGGCAAGAGCAGAAGAGGAAAAGGTGAACAATATTTGGCAAAAAAGAAGTACTAAGAATTTTGTGACTGACAGCCTTGTGATACCAAAAAAAGTTTTAGAGGGAAGTTATTTCCAAGGTGGTTAAAATTCTCAGACCGGATCAGCAATAGACACAAAATACTGGCTTCAGATGGAAAGTAAAAGTGCATGGCTACGCTCGGTAACTTATGGAGCATAAGATAAAGAAAATGACAGATCAGTACTACACATTGGTTTGAACTGACTTCATTCCCAACTAGATAACACATTAAACTTCCCACTCTATGTTCTTCTCAATAGGTAGTTTTGGGTAACTCCAAACACATTATTCACTTTTAATAAGTCATTTCTGTCACCAACAAGAGTAAATTACATAAATATATTATAAAATAATCAATTTCAAATAAACCAAGGGCTTATATCTACTGTAGCAGGAGGCTAACAGCTATTTTTGATCTAGTTTAACTTGACAGCCTTCAATCACTGAGAACTGCATATCTCCCTTCTATATTTTACCAATCCTAGTTTTGAAAAAGCCGATTTTCAAAAAAATAAAAGCCTGTTTCACCTGGGACTTGCAGTATTTCAGGTGAAAACAGTTTTACCAGGTAACAAACAAAAGGTGTTGCTTGTAAATCACGTAAGTAAACACAATACTTGGAGTTGCCACTTTTTATGTACAGGTTCAGAACTTACATCAAAATTGTTCAGAGCATAAGCCAGCTCTCCACCTCCACCCTGCTGCTGGGCAGCATCATCTGATGCAGTTGCTTGAGCTGCGTTTGAGATGCCCGTGACTGCTTGCTGAAGCTGTTTGTAGATCAAATCCCGGTTAGCTTTGTACGCAGCCACATCAGGGTGCTGCAGACAGGCCTGAGATGCAGTATAGAGAATAGGAACATTCTTCTGCAGGATTCCTCTGGCTGCCGCCATCTGATCACGGTGACCCACATCTTTCAATTCCTATTAGGAAAATTAAAGAAAGAAGCAATTGAAAACAGTCCCCACACATAATCCATATACTGTCTTCCTGCATCTTCAAGAGACAGGTGGATTCTTTGCCCGGCATGTTCAAATCTAATTCAACCTTGAGCTTTCCCCATATTCCTGTTATTAATAGCTCAACCAATCTCAGAACACAACAGCTCCATAAAAACTCAAATAAAAGTAGTATTACAGGGCAATTCACAGCTCCACATTTCAAAATCCAAGACGTGTTTGCTCCTTGCCACAGTAAAGGACCAGCACTCTGAAAGCAGACAATACCGCTACATCAGGAGAACTCAGAAGCTGTGACCTCACTTTTCCATATGTGCTTTAAGATGCCAAGAGATAAGTGACAAGCATCATTTAACTAGAGGAAGAAAAAAGAGAGGTAATCTCTGACAATCACTGACATTAGTCTTCTGGCTCTCTTTCAGAAGTAATTAATCAAATGAATTTGTGCAACGAGCACAGAGAGATTGTGTGAGAAATTCATATGGTTATTCTGCATGGTGCAGTTCAACCACAGGAACCACGCCATGAATTTTGCATCTAAGAAGTCAGATCTTAAATTTAACCCGTATACTCAAAACCAGTACGTTTCCTTTAATCTCACCTACAGGATGGAGCTCACTTCCCTCACGAGACTCACATACTTCATTTACAAGAACAAGAATATCACTCAACTTCTTATTCATCTCCAAACGGAGCAAATTAATCCAACGACCATAATTATTACTAATTGAAGGCTGAGTGAGCCCATAGGTCCTTTCACAAATACTCATTGCTGTGATTCTTTAAAGCACCATCATCTCCGCTTTGGAATCTAACTACTATGAATGGAGAGAGCTTCTGAGTCCTGCACAAGCAGCACTGTTTATAAAAAGGAAGAAGCAATGCAATTATTAGCAGCACAAACACTTTAAAGTTACCTCTTAAGCCTTACAGAGAGGTGATGAAAATGAAGAAGTGGGCTGCTTTACCAACAGAAAAAAATAAATAATCTGACAGACTCTTCAAAATGAATGAGTAATACACGACCTCTGTAAGACACACACTAAGCAGCGAGGGCACTCCAAGCAGGCTTTCAGATTTACAGATTTAACACAACCACTTCTCATAGTGTAAAACAATCCATCACAAAGCAGTTTAAGGACATTTATTGTATTGCCATCACAACCCCATTCCCATTTACTGCAATCAGATTCTAGATACATAACCAACCAGCAATCCATTTAAACTGTTCCTAGTTTATTTTCAAAGATAAATCCATGCAAGAAAACAAGCAGCGTGAGAGGTGCATAAACAGTTTGGGTTTGTATAGATCAGCAGAACAAAAAATACAGTCTACAAAAACTACGCTGTTTCAGATAACTGAGACTGCCTACACCTTCCTCTTAAGACTTACCTTACATAGGAATGAGTCACAACAGTCATGTTGTACAAAAGCAAATTCTACATGCAATTGAGGTTTGGCGCTAGCTATGCAAATACAGAACATACACGAAGGACAGGACAGTAAAACCAAATGGGCACTTTAAGAGTAGCCTTGGTGTGGTGCATCACTGCCTTGAAGAGTCGTAATTCTACCCCTAGCCATGACAGTACATCGGTGTGAGCCACAAAGACAGCGTGGTCTTGTGGTGAAAGCACCAAGCATTAAGCCATGTCCCAGTCCTCTTTCCTTACCCATAACTGCACTGCTTTAAAACAGGATGTTTTGACATGCACCAGTGCAATTCTATAGAAGCAGCATTTCACAAAGGTACTAAAGCATTAACATAAACAAATGCTAGCATGGAAACTTCAGTCAGAAGCGGTGTTTTACAGCTGGGCAGATTTTCTGCTTACCAGGCAAGTGCCATTCTGTTTCCTAAACGTCACCGAGTGCAAGACAAAGTATTCCAAAACAAACAAACAAAAAGTAAAAAAATTAGTAGGATCAATGGGCAGCCTCTCAGAGCAGCAAGGCTGCCTTACCTTCTTATTTTGAACAAGAGAAACAGCATTCACAAGTAAGAACTGCCATCACGGTACCTGCTGTCTTTTGGCTGCCATTATGTTAAGTTTGTCCACTTCTGGTTTGAGGGCTTTGTATTGGATACCCAGATCCTGCTCGGTGCCGGCATTCCTTAATTTCAAGATACCTTCTTCCACCTAAAAGAAGATGACATATTCACATATTTTTTCCCAAATAAATCACAGTTTACGAAACTGTTTAGATTATGTTTCAAAGCAGACAAAGTGATTTTCTTGTCCTTCCTTTTGTGTTTTCTTTTTGTGAGAGAGCCATGTCAGGGCTAACTATACCTCAAGCTTGGCTACTCTTTCATAGTCATTAGCTACCAGAGACGGCCAAGAATGCATAACTGGAAGAGGCCAGAGTCCCAGTGGAGCTGTGGCTGCCAAGGACAGAACCTCAGACCCCAGATGAGTCACACCAGTATTAAGCCTCACTGCATCTCAACCTCCACACAAACCACCCACCTCCTACTTGCAAATACATATAAACTTTTTAAATCACATTCAGTTTTACTTAATCCACCAAAGCTATTTTTTTCTACTAATAGCTAGTCACATCTGCTAGCTACAGGAAAGTAGAAGTCAATGAGGAAACCAAATTATTTCTTCATGATTAAAAGATTTGATTATCAAATTTTCTGCAGTTCACAGGCTATGGCGCATTAGTCTCAACTCTAAAAGTTGAGAATGAAGTGCAACACAGCATCAAAAGCTACTGACAGTGTCTGCTGGTTGTTGTTAGGATCATCGGTTGCACTCTTTCCCTTTGAGTCCCCCAACCCTCAGTGCTCCAGAGGCAAGCCACTGCGAGTGAGAGCTCCAGGCTCAGCGTGGCACGCCAGGAACAGCTCAGGCCTGCACTTACTACTTTCAGTTGAACCAACAGCTTGTAGACATCTGCCATGTCTGCCAGAATCAGCAGCCGAGTCACTGCAGAGAGCAGGGCACGCGCCGCTCGCACCATGTTGCCGCGCTTCACCGAGGAGCAGGGGTCATCAGCAAACTCCCCCGAGGCACTTTTCATCAGGTCACCTGCAAGAGAAGAAGGCCCCACATTGCTGTCACAGCATCTCAGGGTGTAAGCATTCCTGGGAGAGACAGCCTGGGCTGTGACAACAAAAAGCATTTGCCTAAATACAGCCAGCATTTCTGCTGCCTCCAAGCATGGTCATCACAGAACTGAGGGAGTGGGGCAGGAGGGAGGAAGGGTTAGGGAATCACACATGGTCTGTCTTTCAAACTATGCAGGTGCTTTGGTACACCACGGTCCTCTGGAGAGGCGAATTCAAGTGGCACTGCTGTTACAGGCAGCTCTGCAGTGTATGGTTATTCCACAGACAGCAGCGCTTTCATTAAGTGGAAGCTCTGCTTTCAAGCAGAAGGCAGCAGAACACCCTGTGAGCACAGAGAGAAGTGCCACAGCTCGTGGGGCTGTAAACAACTGGGAGCCAGGACCTGGCCGGCTGTGCCGCAGTCTGCACGCAGGGCAAGGCTCTGCTTCCTGACACACTCCAGCATTTCATTGCCTGTGGGGCTGCATCTGCTGCAGGAGAGAATGTGGATTTCAGAGAGTAACGGTGCAATAGGATAACTATGAAAGCAAAAGCTGCTTTAAACAGCTAGAAAAATTCATCCAGAAGCCGTAAGAGTAATTCCTGCATATATTCAGAGGAATAAAAACAGCCTTTTATTTTTTTTCCCAAGGGCAGCATTTTGCTCCTGCCAGCTCAATTCCTGCACAGCAACCAGGTTTGGAGTGCACGTTATTGCTCTTTGATCTCCTTGCATTTTGGAAACATTTAGAGAACAGCTAGGATATAGTTTAGAAAACACTGGGTGCTCAAGGTCAAAGATCTGTGGGCAATCAGAGCTGACCAGGAAGGCACACTAACTGCTCAGTGGCTGACGGCCATGCCAGAGGCTTCCCAAACCTGTTTGAGAAATGTCCAGCCAGCCAAGTGCCAGAACACAAACAGCACATTTCTCACAGATGAGAAAAGAACTTCAAATGATGCTTCAGAAGGGAGAGCTTCCCAGTGTCCCCAAACAGCGCTGGGATGGATCTGCATCTGAATCCCATGGCAATGCTGCACCATGACCTGCTCCCATGGGCCCCAATCAGGGGCATCACCCACTTTAACCACTCAAACATCACCCACAAGCACAGAACATGAAGATAACCATGTCACCCTTGCCCTGAAGTGTTTCCAGCACAGCCACCAGCCTGTCCGAGCAACCACACACAGACACTCCGTTCTGTTCAGATGCTCCCTCCTGTGCAACATCCTTCCATCATCTTAAATACTACTTCCAAGAATGGCATACAACATTTTAAGATAAAAAATGCACTACTTCAGCACTGTGACATATGACAAACCTGCTGTGCAAGTACAGACCAGCTATAAGCATCAATCTACAACTATCTCCTACCCAACTTTTTGAGGGCTGTGACTCATTATTTTAACAAGCATTAAGAGCCATAGTTTTTCACACGGGTGAAGGACAATATTCCTCCAGTGCTAGAAAACGACGAGCCATGAGATTACGAAATTATGTAGCTGACATGACTATTTATTCTAGAAGAGACAAATAATAGTGAAATTCATTTTACCACAAGGAGAAAAAAATATATCTATGAAGAACCTCAGGATTTAAGATACATTTGTCATGAGCTCCCTCTTTTATATGTAAAATTCCCCCTTTCTTCCTCCCCCCACCTTTCTCTCTAAAGAAAGCAATTGTTTTCACCAATTTCTTACTCAAAAACTCGGAGGTGGCCACTCAGTTCACTTGAACCTCAGAAATCACTAAATGAGGCTAAAAAAATAAGATCTTCCATCCGTTGCTTAAATCATCACCTTCCGTGCCAGTCCTGAGATGAAATGCTCTCCCTTTTCATTTTAATGAGAGATTTTAAAGATTTACTAAGTTTCAAACAGCTTGTCAGGGTGTCACGAGATAACCGGCTCCACAAATTAATGGGAGCTTCAATTTAAAAATCATTGCTTTTATTGTTTTTTTCCTCTACCAATTCAAGTAAGGGAACTTTCAGAAGCCTCGGGAGTTGTGGTTATTGGAACCACATCCAAAGCCCAGGAGGGAACCCTGCCCCGGCCTCTGCGCTGCTACTGCACATGGTGTACGGCAGGAGTTCAAGTTGGATGCAATATAATCTTCTCATTTTCAAAGCTGAGCCAGAGGTAAGAATGCAAGCTTGAAAGTGGGATTTAAGAGTTAAAAGATATACACCACAGAAGTGCCAGACTGCAACTCAGATCATACAGCTGATATGGATTCTTATAGGAGTAATCTGTTTTTCCAATATCACCTCAGATTTTTCACTAGATACTAGAAGGGAAAGATAATAAAAGAACCAAGAAAAGAAGAGGCAATGGTAGCCACACTATGATCTTGTCAATAAAATGCTAAGAATTCAATTAAATCTAATGGAACAAAGCCCATTTCAGAAATATTAAGATTTTAGTCCATCAAAAGAAAATTACCCATTTTCTAGTCTCATTCCCACCATGCCCACAGGGTCTGACAGCACTTTCAGACAGCACTATTAATCCTGCTCAGCAGCACGCTGCACGATGACCATGACAGAAGAGCCTTGCTCTGTGTGAGCGGAGCAGAGGAGGCAGGCAGGGCTGAGGCAGGGGACACCTATGTGCATTCAGGGGACACCCATGTACGTTTAGGGGACACCCATGTGCATTCAGGGGACACCTATGTGCGTTCAGGGGACACCCACCAATTAACTTCTATTTTTTTCCTTCAAGCTACAAATTCACGCTCATCATCTCGTGCCCTTCAGCACCCTGCAGATTAAAGCCTGTCTCCAGGCTGCTTCACTCTCAGTATCAGAAATACAAGGCATGCTATCAGCGTGCCCTCTCCTGCATATTCTCCCTTAGCATTTCTGAGCCATTTCACAGACCGGCATGGACTGGCCATGCCTTTGCCTGGGCAGCCTTCGGTGCTCCCATCCTGTGACCGTGCTCACTGCTCACTCTCACCCACGCCATACCTCTGTGCACAGCACCAATTCATCTCTGCAGAGCCCCCTATTCCCTGCCAAATGATGGTGAGGATAAAACCAGAGCCTGAGCACCGCTTTACTCTGTGTTGTGAGTCCTCCCTTCCACTGCTGCTGCCTTCAATGTCCTCCACGGGGGCACAGTGGGCTGCCCTGGCTTCCTGCTATATATGACAGAGTCCCTGCTGCACTCCAGCGGACACTCACTGATTCTTTATTAAAGCCCGGATTTTAGATTTCCTTTTGCCATATGAATATGGGGAAGTGATGCCCAGGGAAACAAAAAATCGTTAATTCTTTAAATTGTACCTTTAGTTCAATCCATATGCCACATACAACACTCATCCGCAGCCTGCCAAGAGCTGTCGTGGAGCTCCCTTCGCTTACAGCTTTTCAAAGGTCTCCAGTCCTGGGCTGGGGAATTACTTCAATATAACAAGAGGCAATCTCCAAAAATGTTTTTCTTGCAGTAGAATGAGCAGGAGCTCCGTAGTCTTTCAAGAAATTAAGCTAATTGGCCACAACAGACTTGTAAAGTTGAGTTTTCCAAGAAGAATTCAATGTTTAACTACGCTATTTGTGCAGCTGGCTTCCTTCTGTTCTTTTGAAACCCTTAAGCTGCGCATCTCATGTGAAGTACAGCTAAAAAAAAAACCAAAACACCTTTCTTAAGCTTTCATAATTCCTCCCCCCGTTCTGTTTTGGAGAAAGCTTCGCTCAAGCACAAGGCTGAGAGTCATCACACTGAATCAGCCTGTCCACTGCTCTGCAGGGCAACCTCAAAGCCCCCAGGATTCCTCAGGCTATCCATTCTCTTACCTCAAACCCTACACAATGCTTAATGTTTTCTAATTTTAAGCTTTAATATCTGGTCTTTAATGTAAAAACAGCAAGAATATAGTGTGAGGAACTACAGCGTAAGCTGACACACTGATATGCAGAGGCAGCAAACCACAGTCGGCAAGGCAGGGGAACAGGAATAGCCTGGTCAGCACAACCCTAGAGGAGTTTCCTCCTTGACCCCAGTGCTCACAGCCCACCTTAGTGCCAAGCATCTGGATGAACACCCTGTTGGATTCATTACAGCTCCAGCAGCTGCCACTTCAACCTGCACCAGCCCTTGGATCTTCAAAAAGGGTAAACCTGTATAGCAACAGTAACACGGAGCAGGAGCTTGTGGTGGGGGACATAAGAACAGGCAAAGCTGTTATGACCCATTCTATACCCAGTGAAGTCATAATGGCAAAACTCAGTGTAATACATACCACAGGGGGGCTGAAATCAGAGTTCATATCAGACATTTTCCCACCACTACAGTTCTTCTAAAGCCACAGCAGGACAAACACCGCAGTTTTGTTTCCACTAACATTTTTCTTTTAAGAAGTTTCAGTGCTTTTGAAGCAGTCAGAAGCACAGAGCCTTACACGGTCAGAAATCCTACTTTGGGGTACTCTGTGAAGCTGTTTAATATTTTAAGCAAGTTGTAATTTATTCTTCCATTCTAAAATCAAGAAGACTTTGAAGTGATCCACTTATATTGATTTAGTATGTAGCCACGCTATCCTTCATTCTAAATAGCTCTTTCCACTCCTTTGTTTTTACCCCCAACAAATAGATTTTATGAACCAGAGTGCTCACTAAAATCATGTACCCCCTCCATCTTCTTGCTAGGCTAAAAAAAAATTAAAAAATTAATTCTCTCTGATGAGACAAGTTATCTATTGTTCTAATCATCTTCATAACCTCTGTCCAGATTCATTCATCTCTTTTTATTACAGTATCTAAACCTCTCACTATTCTAAATAGAGGCACTATTAATTCTATTTTCCTGTCTTCTGCAGAAGAAAGATTGGGCTGCACATCTATAATCCGACTGCTGCCTTCACAGACACAGCCGCTCTATGGCCCTGCTGCTGACACAGGCAGCCAGACTCTCCTCTCTGCTTTTTGCCTCCCACTGCAAATGGCATAAAAATGCACCAGCACCCAATAGGTTTGTTAAGCAGATGTTTTAGAACAGATTAGCTTAACTGGGAAGCACCTACAAAGATCAGCAAGTCCAGCTTCCCACCCACTTCTGTGCTGACCACAAGTTGGAGCCTATTACTACAGGCATTAGCCAGCTGCCTTGAGCACTGGCAGGCACTGGTTGTTTGCTCCACTCTCATTACTCCAGTCTGTGAACTCCACTGGCCTTCCAGGCCACTGGAAGCATTTCTGAACTGCAGAGACTGCACATAAATGTGCTCTGCGAGTTTGTACCCCCTATCATTAGCACTACCAAAGTGCAACCCTCCCAACACAGACCCGTGGGCAGGGCAACAATAACCCTCACTTCCATGGTCTGTCACATCTCATTTTCCATCATTTGCTTCTGATTACCTCTAAGGTTCTATTTCCTTCTGACTAGTTACTCTGCTCAGGCTGCCCAGGCACTGCCCCACAACAGGGACACAGGACTCAGCCCCATGGTGCTGCCCCAGCTCAGCCATGTGATTATTGCATCCTCACTAACTGTTGTGGGCAGGAGTTGTATTCAGCTGCATCTTTAGGTCTAATGTTCATCCACACAGCTCTCAAAATGGATGCAGCTGTTTTCCCTGTGCATCAAGCTTCATGCAAGCCACAGGTAGCATGAAATGAAGAAGCAAAACAGAATTATGGTAGAAGTATTTTTAATCCAGCACCTCTCAGCTCTGAACTCTACCTCCTCTGCTGAAGAGCAATATAGCAGGGAAGTATGGACATCAGACTTGATGTCCATTGCTTGCCTCATCTCAAATGAGAAAGGAGCAAAAGATTCATAATTAAGCCTCTTGCATCAGTTTTTCCTACCAGCTTCTCACTGCAACATACAAACACAAATTCAGGTAATGCAATTTTGCATTCCCAAGCAATGAATACAACTCCCTCGCACACCAATCTCACTACGAGTGATGTGAAGATATTCACAGATGAACTCTGACTCTCAATACCGAGCAGCAATCAAGCAAGCACCAAAGAATTAAAAGCCTTCAGGACACCAGGGTCTCTTTTGCTGCTGTTTGTTGTTGTTAAGATAAACCAACTCAATTAGACCCCTTGCACTGCAGCCTTCTTACACGGATCTTTCTTTGGTCTGTCAACCAGGTTCATTCAGAACTGAAACCATTTTCAACTAATATTTCATCACTGTGAAACTTCAGCTACAAACAAGTAATTAATGCTAATGAGTTTTTGTTGTTTTGGTGTTGTTTTTTTTTGCAGCAACCACCATTAATACCAGTTGACTGGGTTTCACTGAAGCATAGAAAAGGCTCATGACTGGAAGAATGATAAATGATTTATGAGCAACAACATTTACTAGTGCATATTTTAGAGTAAGCAGCTCCATAGGCTTTCTTTGAAAGGACCTGCAAGAAAAGCAACAAGGAAAATGATAAAAATCAACACTAGATGTGGGGGAGGAAGTCTGGAATATTTAATGAAGGTCCTTGCATTCTGTTTGTCACTGTTTACATTTTGCATATTCAAGACATCCAGTTCTAAGTCAATATTCAGCTCTCCCTCCTACAATGCTGTTTTAAGCACATCCAAATTGCACAGAAGGTATCAACAAGTATTTGAGATGTGGTTTCATAACATTTATAGGCGGTGCTTTAGGGGGAGGAAGGTTACTTTTCAGCCTGAGGGGTTTTGTTTTTTATGTACTTCAAAGCCTCAGCCTTCATCTCTCCTTTGAATCTCTACTTGGGACATTTGATTTCCAGATCTGCCCAGTTAATGTTTTTGCTAGAGGAAGTCAGCTAGACAAGTTGACAATCCAAGCAGAGGAGTAATCCACAGGTAGAGAAGTAAAATCATTACAAACAGCAGCGAAGAGAAATGGGAACAGCCCCATTTGCCATGAAAAAATCCAGATCTAAAAGCCCTTACCTTGTTTGCGAACATCTTCCACAGCCGCTACCAGCTCCTCTTTGAGGAACTGGCTCTCTTTTGCAATTTTGTCTCCTTTGTCCAAGAAATTCTCTGTTGCTTGTTCAACTGAGGCAGCCAAAACATGGGCCTTCTTCGAGCGCCCTCGCTTCTTATTAGAGGGGCCCTTGTTACTGGTGTTAACCAATGTTGTAACCTAAAGGTATGAATGGAAGGGGAAAAAAATTAGAAGTTTATCATCCTGACAGCAAGGTTGTGCACGTGTAATTTTTTCCAACACCGTATTTGTAATACTTGCTCTACTGTCAGCTCCAAGGGTTAGATTTGCAAACAAGCGTTTTTCACTTCTCTTTAAACATTACCGTGCTTTGTGGTTCATTAGATGAGCCTTATAAACTCAGCTAAACTGCTCAGAGATTTTTCAGGAGCATCAGCAGACCTGAAAATGTTAAGAATTGATTTCTATTTGTATCTTTGATAAACTGCAATCTCAAAAACAGACCAGAGCTATTTGGCATCACATACAAGGGAACCAACCTGAGGACAGACTGGAACAGCTCTCCAGACATGAGAAGACTCAAAACAAGGCTGAAGCCGTGATCTACAGAAATCTAGCAACACGGCAGCTTTTCAATCACAACCAGAGAATATTAAAACCAAACAAGCAGGTGCAAAGCAAAATACTTTCTAGTGCTCACTATTTCTCTAAATCAACTCAAATCAAATGTTCACAGTCCTCCTGTAATCAATGAATGTTTCAAGCTTCATACTAAAGCCCTGCTGGGAGCAGAGTCCTCTCTGATCAGATGACCAGGTACTCCATTAGTGCAGGATCAAGATCTATTCCCTTCAATCCCACGCATACAAATGTCATAAAACCCAACTCACTTTTTCCATTAGCTTTTTTTTTTTCCCTCCCCTAAGTCCAGTAAGATTCATACTGAGCTATTTCAAAGGGACATTAAATTACAATGCTAAAAAAATTAATGCTCTGGAAAGCCCAAGGACTGCTGACATGAAGGTCCTCTGAGCTGAATCCATCTTCTCAGTAGGTTGGTTCACGTTGATTCAGAGAGGTAAAGCCATCTGCTGGGAGTATCGCTGCTCTTTGTAATGGAAAGCATTCGTATCTGGTAGTCTCAATTCATCATGTACTACAAATAAAAAGCTAGTTGCAGCAAGGCAATTTACTCAACTTTCTTCTCCATGTTTTCCCAGTCTCATCACTCACAAAATTTGGGATT
Source organism: Coturnix japonica (assembly GCF_054131305.1). NCBI lineage: Eukaryota > Metazoa > Chordata > Aves > Galliformes > Phasianidae > Coturnix > Coturnix japonica. Next base: position 13,018,547 of record NC_140680.1, on the reverse strand, counting down.
GTCAGTAGAGCCTGCTGGGTTGCTTTAGAAATAGGTTACGGACAACAAACTTGGCCAAAAAGGTCCTTTGTTCAGTGAAGCTTTCCAAATCTTCTACTTCTGATAAGGAAAGATTCCATCAGTAACTGCAGCTTCAGAGCTATACAGCAAACAGATACAGCCCAGATGTGCACCCAGAGGGAATGACTGGAAAATTCTTTCAAAAGCAAGGACTAGAGCATAGCAAAAAACACACACATGGAAAACTTAACTTGCTCGTTTCAGTTCTTGCTTTGCTTAAGTCGTGTCCAATCCATATCAGCACTACAAAAATTCTACTGTTCGGGAAAATAACACTAAGAATATAAGTTAAATCTCTCCAGCATACCCTATTAGGTCTGGAAGAGAAAGATTAGTTCTTAAGAACCTCTAAAATGCCCAAAAGATTCAGATTACATTCACAAGATTCACCATAGTCTCCCTATATCTTCCCATGCATTTTACTGAGCAACATACACCATGCATAAACTTTAATTCACAACCCCAGTGCGAAGTGCAGGCAGAAATCAAAAACAGAAAGAAAAAAAGAAAAAAAGAAAAAAAAGGAAAAAGCAGCATATATTGTAACATACACCGAAACAGCAACAAGTGCCATGAAAGCACATTTCTTAAGTGGGACCCTGTTAGGAGGGGTTGGTAATTGATACTGCTATGGATTGCTATGGACTGCTATGGATGCTGCTATGGACTGCTATGGATGCTGCTATGGATAGCCTGCAATGTCCCTTCACACAGAGCAGGAAAATGTTGTCTCATTGCTTTGAAATTAATAAAATAATCCATCAGGAATTTCACCATGTATCTGAATCTCCTTACCTATATTTAGGGTTCCCTTCAGAATCTCAAAGGAAAGCTTTTGTCATTCCTCAGCAACAGGGCTTTGTAAATACACAACAAATTAGAAACATACAACCCAGAAGAGAGGTGAGAAACAGCGTATCAGCTTCTGCATCTCCAATTGAAATGCTGCGTCTAATCATGCACTGAGGGAGCAGAGCTAAGCCCAGTAACTGCTAAAATAAAACAAAGAAACGATTTCTGCCTTCTTCCCTTTCCCTGGGCTTGCAGTGTTGTTCTAGAAGCCTGAGTTACTAGACTGGAATGGCACATCAAAACAGGTAATCACCCCTTGGAAGGCAGCTCCCCACACCTTTTTTCTCCTTTACCTGTGTAACAAGAGGCTCCAGCAGCCTCTCGACCGCCAGCGTTCTGATCTCCAGGCTTTTGGGGTCCCATCTGAAGTTCACGTTTCCTGCAGTAACAGCCGTCATTTCTAGAAGAAAAGTGCTCTATGAATAACATGGCTCTCATTAATTCCATCAGAATTTAGTTGAAAAACAGAATAAAAACATAGGCTATTAAGTGTGCAGCACAGCCACCGTGTGTAAATTAAGTTCATACTGTGTATGGAAATATTAGTTCGGGTTCAACTGGTGCTATTTATTTATTTTTAATGGCTGATTGTGAAGCATGTGAACCTTACCTTTCTTACCTGTAAGGTTAGAAAGAAACTGAAAACAACAACAAAGCACCCGAAAGCCCCAATATTTCAACAGGATGATGACAAGACAAGTAAGGTTGTGTGGTGTCCAAGCAACACCAAGAGCATCACAGGTACGAAGGGCACTCTGCCCTATGTCTGCTGCCCTGCACACCCAGCCCAGGCCATGGGACAAGGGATGGGAACACTCCAGCTGTAGCTCAACAGGTCACCCAGCTCCACACAGAGCAGCCACCCCGAGCACCTCGGTGAGCATAGAGCTGGGCCAGCTCAACCCGCTCACCCAACACAGCATCTCAAGAACAAAAGCAGAAGAGCCGCACAGAGCCAGAGAACTCAGCTGGCTCATGTTTAACAGCTTGGAGATCTACTGCACTTTCCCTTCACATTTACATAGGAGGAAAAAAAAAAAAACCAACACAGATTTGCATGAAGAGAGCTCTTCAAAGCTGTCACCGAGCCTTTCCTTTCCATTACGCTTCTAAACCGACATCCCAATGGAACAGTAGAAATGATTACAGGAGAAGTTCAGTGAAATGGCTGGAATAGCTCTGCTCACAACAAAGCACCGGGTTAACGCCACGACACAGCCCTGCAAGTCAGCTTGTAAATCACACACCACGTTTCATTCCAACTATTTATTTTAAGTCCTCAAAATACAAAATTGGGCTTAATGTAGTTTTGTAACTTTATTTCAAGAAAGTCAGCAAGGATAAGTAATTTCCAAAGCCTCCCCCCCCCCGAGCACTTGCTGTTGGGGCTGTTTTAAACACTTGTTAGCTGATATTTTTAAATCTCACCCTGGACAGGACAGTGTCTGCACAGCATCTCAGCAGACAGACTGCTCTGACAGCACCAGATGTCCCTGGGCTGCCAGGCAGGCACGACGTCCTATTATGTTGAAGAAGCAGGAGGCAAAGCACTAATTTTGGTGCCCGGCGACGTTTACGACACATACCAAGAACTAACTGCTTCACAGCAATGCTGACAGTTACACGGGCTGAAACAGCAGACACAAATGGTTATTTCTCATAAAAAAATAAATTCTCTAGCACTTGAGAAGCTCGGAGAGCAGGCGGGGAAGTTGTGCTAAGCAGCACCTGGCTGCAGCCCCAGCACTGGCCCACTCCCCTGCTGCAGGCTGCCTTATAACACAGCAATACAGCAGCTAAATACACAATACTACACTGAAACACATCCTTGCCCTCTCCCCCCCACTAACATACATTTCTCAGGTGTTGTGCTGTCAAAGTGTGCACAGAAGCTCCTCTTTGCCCCCCGCCATGCATCACCTTGGCCTGAACAAGGAATTCCACTGTTTTATTCCCCCCAATTAGGTGAACATGAATGCTGCCTAGCCAAGAAAAATACGCTGAAAGCCTTTATGGTTCCTGAGATACATACCCAGGTCTCTGGAAAGCCCATTAGGTTTCCAGGTAAAAGCTGTTTCTATATATTTAATGCTGTTATGCCTCTTGGAGAAACAAAGCACAGGACTGGAGGTAACAGCAAGATGCATTAATTGTATTAGTAGGGTAATGAAGGCAATTCATCTGCGAATACGTTAGTATGACAGCTCACGAATTGGTCCAAAGTAATGGTCCATAAAACCACTTAGTATGAACTTTATTGGAGTTTATCTTTGAAACATGGCTTGATACCAAATACATTGTTTGGCAGCAACAGCTTGGGTATCATTTGTACAGAGCAGTAAATATGGTACTTTTAATACCCATGAAGAATACAATAAAAGGCCTCTGAATGCACATGTGAACTGGGTAGTTTCAGGGGATAAAGAAAGCCAGGTGAAGGAGGGCTGCACCCAAGATCACAAAGGTCCGATGCTCAGCGCTTCCTCCTGTGACTGCACAAGCTTTTACTTCACTGGATTCAAGTATCTTAATATCTTGTCAACAGAGGATAGCACAGCAGAGTGCTTAACTGCTCCATCTCTGAGCACATCCAAGGATTCCCATGACGACTGCAGAAGCTGTAGCATTTAATGCAGGCAGATCCCCACACAGCCAGCATAGCTGCAGCAGGACTGGGACAGCCCAGGGGCTACAGGAAGGGATGGCATAACCATGGGCTTAACCTGGCCAGCACGTACTGCAGGACTCAAGGACAAAGCAGCACACAGCAAGAGAGGAAGCAACACTGAATCTCAAGCACTGGAATATTATAGGAAGACACCGGCGCACAAGAAGCTGCGCTCACCCAGCTCATGGTTCCAAAAGCAGCAGGGAAGCTGTTTGGGAACCAGCATTCATCCTCCCACAACCCTCCAGGAGCTCGCTCCCATCTTCACATCCCACTCCCTTGGTGCTGGCACAGCTTTTCCCACGGCTGAGCGATTAACCAGATGGGGAAGAGCTGATTTGGCTGGAGGGAAAGAAACCCATTTCTGCAGGGCGGGATGTGCTGCCCATCTGGCTCACTGTGCTGCCACAAGTACTGATGCAAGTAGAGCAGCCACATGGCTGGCACCCCGGCACAGATGTACAATGGGCACAGCGATGCTGGATGCTGCTGCTGAGTTGTGCCAGGGGACACTGAAGATACAGATCCAAGTGAAGCAGAGAGCGGGAATGCCTTCCCAGCAGATGCCACCTCCAGATATATGAAGCCACAAGGTTATCCACACTCACAGCCCAGCAGGACAAACGTCAGCCCTTCAGGTTGTTACATGGTCAGTGTGGTGCTCACTTCAGTTGTATGCTTCCTAGAACAATACATCTCATGGGGTTTGAGCAGGGTAGGGGAAGATGATGAGTTTAAAGAAGCCACTTCCAAAGCTTCGCAATTGCTTTCAGAAGCTTTAGTTTCCAGCTAACAAGGACCTCGGCTGGAGCCCTCGCTGGGTACCCCACCCCCTGCTTTCTCAAATGAATCAACAGTTGAAGCTTAAGAACAGCTTCCCATTACACTTCCAACTACGTTTAGCAATCTTACTGCAGTACTACTGCTCCTTTCCCCGCCACCAATCTGCCTCAAACTGGCACCAACTCTGGCACCCACTCAATGCAGGGAGCCCAAAGACTCAGGGTAATAAAGTCTCAGAGGGGTTTCCACGGTGCTGGGCATAGGACAGGATGGAGGCAGCGTGCACAGGGTGAGCTGTGCCCTGCAGCACATGGATGGCCTGGCAGAAGATCGCTGCTCAAGCTACGAGGCTGTGTCTGCATCTCACACTAAAAAAGCTGGCAGGCCATGAAGGTGCTGCAGGCAATACGCATGCGGTGCTCCTTCTGAAAGCCACAACTAAAGATCGTACTGTTTGCAAAAACTGGAAATTCCAGGTTTTAAGAATAACCTCAGATGCTTAATTCCAGCATTTTGGCATGCAAACAACTTCTAAACTCGGGTAAGGGAGAGAATGAAGCCCCATGGCTTCCTTGCAGCAGCGTCCCAAAGGCATCCAGTGCTCCGCAGCCCATAAAGCAGCGTTCCCACAGTGAGCTCTGCACACTGGCAGCCCTACAGCAGCAAACAGGGCCCAGTGCTCCCAGTCCTGTTTTCCCAGGCTCTGCTCCCACACGCACCTGATGGCAACGCTGGCTCCATCCCACACAGCACTAAGTGAGCACGCCCGACCTGCTCTGCACCCAACCTCAGCTTCCTAAGCTGTGCACCAGAGCCAACCTTTTGGCTGTGAAGCAGCAGATCCAACCTCTGGTCTCCTCTCCCGCAGTGTAACCCCCACCACTTCGTGCCTCCCACACCAAGCGAGGATTTTTCTTCTCCTTATCTTCAAATTTCAATCACCCCAACACAAGGCTCTGCAGAAGGACCCTCACTGTTCTCTTAATAAAGGTGATGTGCAAAGCATGGCCCCAAGAACACAACGGGAGGCACAGCCAGGCCAAGCACCACTGCATGCTGGATTTGTGCACTATGCAAAAAAAGCAAAAGAATATGATACAAGACTATTTAAAATGCAATCCTTGGTTTCTACCTGGGAGGACACGCTCCATTTTAGCTCTCCGTGCTTCCCAGCCATTTGTTCCCATTTTGTGCAGCCCATTTTGCCCAGGCTCAGTAATACACGAGAACAGTATTTTGCAATTTATTTCTCCCTTTCATATTTCTCTATGTAGTCAGTCATGCTGAATTATAACCCCATCCTCTCCTGTGCTTGCAGGCTGCCCTTGGATATTCTGTGCGATATAAAGAGAATAGCCCTTCTTCCATCATCCAAGCATGAGCATGGAATACGGGGGGATTCGTGACAACGATCCCACTCCATCTTCCAGCCAGACAGCAAACCACACTTCTGAGCCCTCAAAGGAATTCTGGTTTTGTCTGTTTGCTTTATTATCCAAGTACCTAACGCAGCCGGCAGTCAGCAGGGATCTTCTATCCTCGCTGGAGGACAAGATACAACAGATACAAATCTATGGAACTTTGGTACTTCACATCCACTGTAAATGTCGACCTTGTAAACATCGTGGCATGAAGAAGGTTAAGACAAGCTACACGCGGAGCTCAGTTCCCACGAAGGGTTTCCATCGCACCCTCCTGGCAGTTATGGATTGTTCTTAATGTAGTTGAAGTATTCAGAAAAAGTGCTTTCGTTCTTCCCTCTTTCCCTTCACAACCTCCAGATGAAGTCCTGCCTCCTGCCACAACCACCCGCTCCTCTCAGTTGAGGAACGGCTGCTGGTCAGGGACATTTGGCTGCACAGTTCCTTTCAAGGAGGATTTGAGTGGTTTCGATCTAAACTGCTCTGAAAGCCAAGTACACACACTCAGCTTCTAGCAATCTTCAATTCCTTCTCAGCTACCAAATCTCGTTCTCCACCATAAAAGCAATGAAGTTTAAACCCCGCACAAAGTCCTAGAACCAGGTTTTGAAACACAAACTACAGATGTTGTGCTGACTATATTCATTAATCCCCAAAATATTCCCATCACTTATTCAACTTCACTACAAGTTTTAGTGCAGCCCATAGTAACCAGCCAAGTAAGAGGACAAATTCAGCTTAGGATAAACCCACTGCTCAGTAGATCCAGCAGAACAGGCACCACTCAGACCCAGCTCTCAGCTGTCTGTGTACACTCCTATTGCTGCTGTGGAAAAGGTTATGCAGGGTGAGCTGGAGCTGCAGATCAGAGGGCACTGACAGAAAGCTTTTCTAACTCAGCCATTTGTTTAACAAACCTCTGCACCTCAAGGAATGCAATCCAACCCAGCATCTCTGTGCAAAGTAACAACTTCCACAACAACTAAGAGCTGCCTCCTGCCTTGTCACCCAAGCCAGCAGCCAGCAATCTACTTCCACTACCAAGTTTTGTTCTGGCTGTCACATGCTGCAAACAGCTTCACCACTGGGACCACAGCAACAGCTCCACAGCTACAAAGGAGCCATTATTTGGGAGAAGCCACTGCTAACAACAGCCTCTTGCCTTCGGTTACATCAGCATTAGACTTTAGTTGTTCTATTTTGGCAGGACTATTCTGCCTCAAAGGAGCTGGAAGGGAGGTGCACGGGAAGCCAGATCACAGCAAGCATGGGCAATTACTGCTTTATTCATGCCACATTAAGGCTTCAAGTCATGGATGAGATCCTAAAAGGATGCAAGAACCAAACTTGTGCTTACGCCTGTTTAACTGTCCAGATGGATATCATCGTATGGCCCAACGAGCTTCCCGTTTATTTCTGCATGGCTTCTCACTTCCAAAACTCACACAGGATTCTAACAACATACAAAGAAAACTGATGATGCATCAGACGCTGCTTTACAACATACGCACACTCTTCCTTAGTTACACAGGAAATCCTTTTGCTAAGATTAATTTTACCATTCCAGATACAGACTTTCCAAGTGAGACGGCACATCCTGAGCTCTGAGCTCCCACCACGTCTTCCCACCCTCAAGGCTCACAGCTCTGCAAAGCTTCTCCAAAGCCATCAGGAACAAACAGGAGAGCTCCCTGCCACTCACAGCACCCAGTGCACCTCTCAGAGCCTGGGGACACACAGGAACTGAAGAGGCAGTAAATGGGCTGCAGCTACTGATCTTCAGCACTTGATCTGCAATAGAAAGTGCAGTTTAAGTTACAGGGTCAGAAATAAGCAGAACCTGACCCCACTCAAACCACCATCTCATTCCCAAAGCGACTCACTGTTATGTACCACCCCTCGGTGCTTCCAGCTGACCCCATCCTTCAATGCCAGACCCTCATTAACAGTTATAGGAGAGAAGAACAGAAATATTGGAGCTGTTTGAGCTGACACATTCTGAAAAATGAGAAATGAGACTTCTCTAATTAGAGGTTTGGTAGACAACAATTTGCTTAAACATGGATAAAATGGTCAGCGTGTATTGAGAAACTAAATGTGATACTCCTCAATTCCACGAGCAGTGCAGAAGCAACTAAAGAGTAAGGAGCAAATAAAACCAAACCCTGCAGACTGAGCACGAACGTAACACACAAGTGTTGTTTGGATGAGTTAAGTGTCTTAAATGATTGCAATTACCCGGAGGAATAAGTAAGGAAGGATGCTCAAACAAACGCCTTCTCCTCCATGCACCAATGGAGAGCAAAGCTTCTTTTATTGCTTGCCTGTCGCTTTCCCTTTTGGGGGATGATTTTATAGACTGAGGGGGAAGACAGAAGGAAGCCAAACGATTGTGGGGACAATAAAAGAGATCGCCAGAGTCAAAGATTATAAATAGGAAACCAGAGGAAGACACCAGTCACTACCAAAGAGCATCTATTGCTCCATAAATGCATCAACTGTTGCAAGCGATGGAATTCTGATTAAACCAGAACAGTAACGCTCACAGTGTGACAAGTAGAGGGAACAGCCCTTGAACTCCTGTCTTATTCTGTGGCAAATCTTTGACACTGAGCCATGAGACCCCTTAGGCCTCCAAGTCGTGTCCAAGGAACTTTGCTTTACAAGCAGGCACTACATGGGCACACTTAAAGCAGGTACAGAATGGGCAGTTTGTATGCATCCAACAGCGACATTTATGCAGAAGAAACACCTGCTTGCACAGTCCTGCACCTCCACCAGCGCACAGCCAGCTCTGTCCTGATATTTCAAAGCTGTCTCTTAATACAATTATCATTTTAGTCAATAATAATAACAAAGAGCCTCTCTATAGCTTCATCTGAAGATCTCAAGAGCACTTTGCAAAGATGAATACTAACTCGCCCAGTGTTACGCAGGTTAAACGTTATTTTATAAGCACACAGCTCAGTCTTGTTTACATAAAAAATTAAACTGACCCTTTTGGTTAAGTAAAGTTTAGTGCTAACGCAGCCCTCGTGCACACCATTTTATTTAAGCCAGTCTCCTGCGCTGAGGTTATATTATCCAGAAAGATAATGCAAAAAGAATCCTCCCTTAGAGCTGTGGAGATTGAACCCATGGAAGGACCCAGAACAAAGCAGTGAATAAATGAAAACTCTCTGGACCTTCGAGCAGGTTAAAAAAGAAAAAAAAAAAGGAAAAACAAGCCATCAAGGTCACCAGTTTGTGGTAGCATTATTTCTTATTGATTCCCTTATTAATTTAAAAGGTGCCAGTTTGGTAGTTCCCCAAATGTCCTCTTGATCTTGTGCTGCACAGCAGCGAGGACAGAAGCGCATCAGAATCATCTGCCCCAAACTCCCCTCATTTCCTTCAGGCAATATCCAGAAGAAAAAAAAAACAGAGGACAATCTTATTTCCTTGAGCCCTCATCAGCTCTCTCAAGCCCTGTAATTTCAGGCTCCTTGTCCCAAAATAACTACTCAAAGCCACTCCAGACCAAAGTGCACCAACATGCTCACAGCATCTCCTACCCCAGCTTACATCCACTCCCTGCCATCAGCCCCACGCTGACCAGGAAACCTTCTGCAGCATGTGGTGAGTCACAGCTCTGATCTGCAACAGCACAGACAGCTTTGAGAACTGAGATCTGCTTGGAAAGAAGCACACACTGAGAGCTGTATCTCACTGTGAGCACTGAAATCCTACCTGGCACACCACTGCTGGCTCTAGTTTGTTTGCTCATCCCTTGGAAACATTAAGGACTTCAATTCACTCTTAAGATTATAAAGACACAGATGTGCTAGGGAACTGTTTGGCATCCAGTTTGGTTTGTGTTCTCGCTACTGTTGCACTCTCTGTCTTGGTAAACTACCCCCCTTAGCTGTATGACCTCAAGCTTGCCTTCTCCATTCCTAGATGACTGAATTCAAAGAAAGCCTTTCAAGAGATACGTGGATGATACAATGATTCAGGTAGCTGCCTTATAAGCTAGAATTCTAAGTAAGGGAATGTCAAGAGACTGCAGAGAATTTCCACTTGCAAACTGGTAGTATAGGTTGGCACACTGAATTTCCATTGCTTCATAAAGTGTGGAAAAAAAGGTTACTCCTCTCTTACTCTACCAGAGCTGTTTATAAACACCCATGAAAGGGCCAGCAGATGTTTTATGTTGTACAGCTGGGATTGACTAACAAAAAGATGTAATCATGCCAGATAAAAGGTAGCTGGTTCCTTAAACAAGGCGGAATCATGAATCACATTCAAGTATCAGATTTGCTAATAGGAGAATCTATAGTAACCCATTACACACATGAAAACAGTCAACACCCATTCTAACCCTGAATAGAAGATGAAGAATCTCAGTTACTCAAGAGAAGGACCCAACTCACAGTTGCAGTAACTGCATTCCTCCTGTAACTCAATGAGGCACATCACTGCATCGCGCTCTGCCAGCCACTGCTGCCTTATGGCCCCACAGGTCGCTGCCAGTTGGGTTCCTCCAACAAAGGTGCTGCTGCAGTTTTTCTTTCCAGCCTCACACGTTGGATTAAAGCCATATGAAAATACAAGTAGTAACTGTCAAACATCTGCACTTCCTGGAAAGCTGTAACTCAGTTTGACCAATGCATGAGCTACATACAGTGCTACTCCTGATTAGCTATAAAGCCAAGGTAGGGTGGATTCCCAGAAGTAATAAAGAACCCAAATCCTCAAGGTTATACACACCGATGTTCTACAATGTAAGACTTCGAGTGATTTCCAGTTAAGGCACTTCAGCAGGGAACAACAACGGGCATTCAGCTTTGTGTTACATGACCTCATCTCAATATGGTATTGTGCTAACATAATATTCAGTCCTCTTTTATTCACCACGTTTCCTCTGATGTCCAAAGCCAAGAGGTGCCAGTAAAACCAACCCAGATGCAATACACCGAGTCCTTTCAGGGAGGACCATGGCCTTGTACTTCCTCACTCAATACCAACCTTACTAAGCATCCATGATGAGTCGACTGGCCATGCCATTAAATACTTCCATGAACTTAACAAACTCTCTTCATAAGAAAATAACCTTAGAAATTAAGAACTAACAGTAGATGCAACTTCAATGAAGGTCTGACATTCTACTGAAGTCTATTTCCAGCTCATAAACACTTCTACTTATGTGGATTCTTTTGCAAGATCAGTTTCTCCATCTCACAGCTGCGGGAGGAAGATATTCATGCTGCTGAAAACACACAAATTGTTTTTCTATTACATCTCTCAGTTAACTTTATCAGACCCACGGACACCCTGTGAAGCAGCTGTATATTGGTATTTGCCATTACACATGTCAGACACTGGAAATGCTGATGTTACACGAAGCTGGAGAATTTATGGAGACATAAATACTCGCTACAATATTTTAAGTCACCGTTTTGGGTGCGGGATTTCTAATCTCCACCCGCTGTGCTTCCCCCCGCCACCCTGGGTAAACTTTTAATCTCCACTGCTCTATTATTAGAGCTGGCTGGAAAAAGCTAAAGGCTGAAAGCTTGTTGTTTATTATGGAAAAGGTTAGGGCAAAGCCTTCAAAAAAAAAAACAACCAAGAACTAAATCATTGACTTTTCAGAAGAGGAACTAAGATATTTCCATTGAAAACTGTTTCTCTGAATAAAAAAATCAGTTAATGACTCAACATGAAATGATGCCCTTTCCAAAGAAAATATTTCACTACAGGAAGGAAAAACAAGTGTTAGCAAACACACAGCACCCAAAGATGGTCCAAACCGTACCCAAAGACCACGAGTTCTGTGAAGCAAACTGGCTTTCACACCATTGAAACACAAAATGACCACCCCACAGCCCAGCCCAAGGGCTGACAGGCCCCACTGAGCTGGGCAGTGTGTGAAGCCTCACCAGAGCCGGGCTGGGGATGTGCACTGGGATCCATGCAACCAGCAGAGCCTCCCCACCTCCTCCTCTTCCCTGCTCACCACGCAGGAATAACACAGGAAGCAACTCCAGCATCAGGAACAACTCTGGTTATTCAGCCCCTGTCCCAGGAAAATAAAAGGGGGGACGGGAGGGAGGGGGAAGATTGAAAAGGAAGTGGGGGGTGAGGGGAAAGAGCAATTGAATCCAGTCACCTCAGCCATGCCATGGGTGGTCACGTTGGGTGCTGGAACGAGGACACGGGCACTCCTAATGCAAACAGGGAGTGTGAGTTATTGCAGGGCATGGGGGTTATCGACTGGCAGCTCAGTCAGACACAGACATCGCCCTCTGGGTGAGGACGGGCAGACAGAAGCAGGGAATAAAGGGGGAACAAGAGAGGGGTCTGGAAGCTCTACGGGGTGTGGGGGGGTAACATGGGGGCAGACCGCAGCCAGCTCCCAGCAAGAGACACACACACCTCGCTGTGCCCACACCGGGATGCTTCACACGCGTTATGCTGAGCTCAGTGTGTGAAAGCAGAGCGCCTGGTGACCCCGGGAGGGCTGGTGTGAGCCAGCAGCTGGGGTCTGACACTCTCACCCCACGCTTTAAATAGGAGCGATGGGACACAAGTCGTGGCCGGCCAAGGACGAGCGGGGGCAGCGCCCAACGCCGCTCCCAGCTGGGGCGGACGGAGAGAACCGCGCTTAGAGCCAGGCCGCTCCCGAAGCGTCGGAACAGCCCAGGGCAGAACCGAGGAGCCGAACCGAGGAGCCGAACCGAGGAGCCATGCGGGCAGCCCGAGCCCTCGGGGAAAAGTCTCAGCGAACTCCGCGCCGCCACCGAAACTTGCCCGGACTTTGCCGGGCCCCGCCCGCCCTGATCCGGGATCACCCGAAACGGGGCACACCGACACACACAGCGCGGCCCCACAGCCCCACGACCCCACAGCCCCACGGCCGAGCCCCGCTCCCGGAACCCGGCCCAGGCCGCGCTGCCCCCGCCCCACTCGGAGCCCCACAGGCCCCGCTCCCCGCCCGCGGCCTCAGCTCCGACCGCCCCGCGGGGCCCAATGCAGCCGAGCCCGGCCCGTCCCGCCGCCAAAAGTTTCCAAGGCGCCGTTAAAGCGGCGCTAGTGCGATAGTTACCGGAGCAGGGACGAGGAGCCGCGCTGCGCCGCCGGACCCGCACCGACCCCCGGCCGCTTTGTCTGGGCCGCACCCGCTCCGTCCCGAGCAGGAAATGGGCTCTTCCGGGCGCCTCCCGCCGCCGCTCCCGCCCCGCCCGGCCGCTGTTCCCGTCACCGCCCGCCGCGCCGCCCCGCGGGCAGGTGAGGGCCCGCCATGGGGGTCAGCCCGACATGGGGGTCCCACCGCCTCCACTCGGCCCTGCACCCCTTCAGGCCCGGCTGCAGCACCCTCACATCGCCCCACACACCTCGTGCTTGGGGCAGAACCAACAATTCCAGTCACAAGCAAAAATTGTCCAGTTACCGGCCAGAGTGAGATCACAGCATGTCTGCGCTTGGGAAAGACTTTAGGGACCCCCCAGCCCACCCCCCACCAGCACTATTGCAGCCCCCAAGGGCCACATCCACACTCTCAGTGCCTGTGGGACGGGGCCTCATCGCCAGCTCCAGTGTTTTACCATCCTTTGTATGAAGAAATTATGATTATTATTGGTGTAGGGAGCCTGCTTTGGCAGGGGGGTTGGACTGGATGATCTCTAGAGATTCCAACCCCTACAATTCTGTGATTCTGTGATTATACCCAAATTAAACATCCCCTCGTGCAATGTGCTGCGTTCACCCTGCGTTTTGTCACTTGCCACAACACTGAGTGCTCCTACAGGCAGCTGTACAGAGCCAGAGGGTCACCCCAGAGCCTGCTGTGCTCCAGGCTGGACAGACAGTCTGTAAGTGCTGTTAGAAGAGCCTTGCAGGCCCCAAAGTCACAGTGTGAAGCTGCTGTCATGTCCCATGTTGGTGCTGTGGCTCCTGACTGGGACGTTACGGAGTTTAGTTGGTCTTTTGGTGTCTCATCTCAACACACAGAAGTCTGAAGCAGCATCCTTGTGCTGCTTGGTGCGGTCAGTGGCAGCTCCTGCTCTTAGGGAGCTTTTAGGAGCTGAGTGTTAGTCAATGAATGTAGATTTGTGGATGGGGAGAGATGTCTCCAAGGAGTAATGTATTTCAGAGGCTTTGAAGACAGCCAGTGACCACGTTTTCCCTGCATCAAATCACTGGTATTTTTCATAGTTTGTTTTGACATGACTTTTAATTCAAATATCTCTACAGAACTTACGCTCGTACTGGATTGTAAAAACAAATGAATAACTGTAATACATTTCATGACTCATTTGCCAGCATTTCCGAGTTACCTGAACCTATTTGCTCTGTCCTTTGATACCAATCAAAACACAGAGCTGGGCAGCCCTCAGGGAGCAGAGCATACATTGGAGCAAGGCAATTCAGCCCATGTAGATTCCTGGGGTGCCAGCCCCCAGCCCATGTCATGCAGAGCACACTGTGCTTCACACCATGGCTCTCGACACTGATTTTTCCCTGGTCCCATGCATTATCAGGGCTGCACTTCCTATCTAGGCCGTGCTCCTACCAGCCGCTGCTGCAGGAAGGCAGGCGGTGTCCTGCAGCGATTCAGATTGCATTTTTCCTTCCTGCGGATTTAACCCAAGAAAGGGATCCAAGGCAGGGAAGTAAAAACAACACCATTGTTTGTCAGACCAGGAAGAAAACAGGGATCGAGAGTCCGACCCTGTGAGCAAAGTTAATCGAAAGAAAGCAATTCTCTGTTATTATAGAGATGCTATTTATTAGGATGAAGCTGGAAGTTTGGTGTCTTAACAAATGGGCTCTCCTCTAGAAAACACAGAGAAAACAGATTTCTACGCTCTCTGTTTGTACCAAGCCATTAATATTTTGGTGTCGGTTGCACCAGGAATCCAAACTACTCATTTCTGATCTGCGGCGTACTCACAGTAAAATTGAGTTTACACTTCAATAGCTTGCTTTCTTTCATTGCTCCTTTTAATACCGTGTCTTGGCCTCCTGTGGTGGCTTCCACATTCACTGCTTTTGCACGTCTCACATCCTTTCAGGACAAAATGTCAGATTAAAAAACAAAACCAACAAACAACCACCTCTTTTAAAAGTAGAAACCCGAGGGTAGAAGGGCTGGAATGGTGGGGAATCACACGTTCTGTGCCACGCTGCTGAAAAGCAAAGCAAAAACGCAAGCAATCAGCTGGCAGCTCTGAAGGGTTGTGAATCAAGTGGAAAGACGCAGCAAACAACAACAAAATCATGTAAAAATAGAGCCAGCCAGGTTGGGATTGGACTTTGCCTCTTAATTAACAGCTCTCTCAGAACACGGTGGCAGGCTCTGTCAGCAAGACTGAAACGTGGGGCGTTGTTTGGACAGGCACCCAGGAACTATAGCTGGCACTTCCCATCCAGCACATGTCACTGAGACAGCATCAGGCTGTGCCAGCAGTTGAAACCCAATCCATTTTCTGCAATGAGTCAGAAGTTTTCTGCTTGCCCCTGAATTTCCCTTTTAACGGTGTTTATGGTTTTGTAATTCCATTTTCTTCTCGTGTTTTCTTTTGTTTTCAACTCTTTTCACCAGCGAAAAAGCAAACGCAAACCAGGAGGAGAAGCAGGCAGGGAGGAGAAGGTGCAGCAGCAGAATTGCTCAGCACAAAACAAACAAACGCTTTGGATCTTGCCTGTTAGGGAAATTCAGGGTGTAGCACGTCACAGGCTGTGGCTGGAGATTGCGCACTGCTGGCAGAGTACCTGCATTAGTCAGAGGTGTGCACGAGGCAATCGCTGCCTACTGCTGCATAAGGATACCTGTGTGGGTGTAGTCACAGCAGCAGCTGCCCTCTCCCTGCTGTAACCTGGGGTGGGTCTGCGTGCCAAGCAAGGATCTTGTTTACATGGCACCTGGTGTACCTGTGCTGCCTGCTAGTCACAGCTGACAGGGGGTCCAAGTGATGTGCTGTAGCTGGAATTGGATTTTCTGTTTCTGTGACAAGATTGCTGAAAGTAAACTAGTTGCTCTATGCATACATTCATGCCTGCTTCAAAGCGCGTGTTTGATCTTTGTGGGTTTTGATAGGAGCATTTTGGTTTTGTTGTTTTTGAGAAGTCAGCATTGAAGCAAAAGCGAGGGGTATGGAAACAGGACTGCAGGGGCCAGAGGTGGTAACAGGGGAATCGAGAGAATGGGAGAGGGCAGGAGATGAAAGCAGCAAGGAAGAAAAGATGGTAAGGTATAAAGCAGCATTGAGTGGAAGATCCTGCAGAAGAAGCTGAACTCTTGTCAGTGACTCTTGTCAGTGGCAAGACTGAAAATAAAAGACAAGTGTAGAAGAATCTCAGGGTCCACACAGCTGGGGATATGGGCTTAGTGGCAATGTTACAGCCCAACAAGGACAGCTACAGAGAAGCCACACAGTGCAGAGCCATGTAGCATCTGCTCATCCTTGGTCTGCCAGCGTGGGGCAGGGCAGGGACCTCACACCTGGGTAAGCAACATCCTCTTGGATGGCTCTAATGAAGGCAGCAACATAGCACAGTGCGACCAAACTGAGGGTCTGGCACAAATGCCACCTCATGAATGTCACGGCACCAGGTCCTGAGGGACCCCAGATTCAGTCTCCTCTGCATTTCCATGCTGCTGGGAGACATCACTGATCCTCCTCGGGGCTCTGACACAGAACAGCATAGGAAGCTCAACCAGGATCCAGTTAGGAATCAGTGCAGCCAGGAAGCTCATCTCAGTGCCCTGGGGGCATGGATGCCTCAGGACTGTGTTAGCAGGGTGGAAGCACTGGGAGGTGCTGCTTTTGGTGGGACAGCAGCCACGCCATCCAAGCTGTGCACAGCAAAGCAGCAGCCTCAATTAAACAGAGCTGAGTCAGGAGGAGAATAGATTTGCCAGCCTATCTGCCCCCACACAGCACTCCCACTGGCACTGCTTTCTGCCTGGGAATGGGACTGCTGCCCTGCTGGGCTCTGCTCTGTCCTGGGGTTAGCACAGTGTGCATCAGTTGGGGCTACAGCCACTGTGCCCATCCTCCTCTCACCACTCCAGGGCTCACAAACCATTTCATTCACCATCACTGCCCACTCTCAGAGAAAAGCATTCTACTAGAAACATGCTGGGCTTCATTCTTAGGAAGTGACTGTATCGGAACAGAAGCACTGCCTCCTCCTCACTGCTGAGTGTTCCCAGGGCCTGTGGAAAGAGAAAGCAATCCATAATGCTAGCGTGACCGCCAGCAAGGGGCCAGCAGCCCCTGTGCCCCCTCCTATGGTACGGGCATCCTGAAACAGGCAGAAAACAATGGAGAGAGACGATGCTGCCCCAAAAGGCTCAGCATGAACTGGGCTCAGCGGCTGCTGCTTTGCCAGCAGTGCAGCCCCAGCAGTTTGCATTCACCTCCCGTTCACACAGCCTTTGTGTAATAAACTGCTGTAGCCCCAGAGAAGGGAACATTCAAAAAAGTGCCCCGAGGCAATGCATAGCAGAAGCCTGAGAATCCTACTGTATGAGTCACTGACCTCCACACACTGCATCTATTTCAGCCTTTAATTAATAAAGTTTTACATTTCTATAGCACTTTCCATCTGGGAAGATGCTGAAACGATGTGAGGACTTAAGAGCAGGCAGCACCGCGGAAGGAAACGTGGTTCCCAGGGAGGTGGGACTGTGCAGGGCAGCAAAGCTCAGCCAAGGGCATGGGGAGAGAATTCTTAATTTTAAATAGAGCCTCTGTTATATCACTGAACGTTTCATATCCACGGAGAATAGAAGATTTCAGTTTCTAAGGCACCACTTGAATAAGTAAGCATTGTAGGCTGCTTTCTTTATCCTGGTGGGAAGCAGTGCAATACAAGTATCGTGTGATTTTAATTTAGGGTGTGAGAGGACCCCAAGATAACCAGCGCTGCTGGCTCAAGGCTTCCCTCCTTCCCAATGAACACCTTATTCCCACCTGCTGGACACAAGGCTCAACACACAGCTCTTCTTGGCTCACTTCTCCAGGGAGAGAGGTCTGTGCAATGAGCCAGCCTTGCACAGGGGGACCCAACCATTGCTCAGCCCCCCCGACACCCCTGGCTGTGCTTGGCCAAACTGGGCTGGCATCTGTTGGCAGCAAAGAGATTTCAAAGGGACATCAACATTCTCTTTTTCTCAGTGCAGTTCCAGCCTATTTTTATCTGCCTCTTTCTGGAAGAAATACATGGGCATGGACAGGGCTGGTCGTAAAATTTCATTGCTTTCCGAGGAGAAATTGCAGGCAAATTACAGACTAGTGCACTCCTTTTATGTCTGTGCTGCTCGGGGCATGTCAGCACCGCAGCATTCCCTTCCACCCTGCCACATTCCTCACCACCCATTCTCTCTGCTGGCTGATGGAGCTGCTGATGTGCCTCTGCCGGTGATTAAAGCACCCTGCTCATTCACAAGGGGTTCGTCGTGGTGGCAGTGGATTGTTGGTGAAACACATCCCTCTCCTGTGCAGACAGAAATAGGTACAAGTGGCCTTTATGGGGTTGCGGGGAAACAGAACAGATCGGTGCCGTTCTCAGATATAAAGAATCACAGAGTTGTTTACACTGGGAAAGACCTTGAAGATCATTATGCTGACTGCTGACCATGATGAGGTGGGCAAAGCCCAGACTCGTGTCCCACCATTGCCAATGCCTGAGTTTACAGAATCACAGAACCACAGGGCTTGGAAGGGACCTCTGGATGTTACCTAGTAAGTTCCTTGCAGGTTCACTACTGTAGGCTGCAAGGGAAAGTATCCAGATGGGTCTTGAAAATCTCGGGAGGGAATCCAAAGGTCTCTCTCCTCCCTGAGCTGGAAATCCCACTGCCACACATCAGAACCTCCTCCACAGGGAGATATGCTGTCATCAATGACAAGTATTGCCACCAAAATGTAATCAAAGGGGGAGTTATCAGCTTGAGTGTACTGAGGAATTTCTGTTTCAGAGAAGAGAATTATCATTGAGAAAACAATCCTGTAAGGTGGATGCTATTGACAGAAAAATAAAAGGAATACAGTCCTTACCAGACAGACCTAAGTTGCTCCAAATTGCTGTCAGCTTGAAATATCTCACTGGTAATTTGTTTTCAAATTCCTTCTCCCTAAATCTGATTTGTTGCTGTACAGTGGAAGATCTATTGGGCACGGCATCTCAGAGAGCGTCCCAGTGTCCTCTCGCCAATGGTGAGCTATCACTTCTAGGAGCTGGCAGCATTTGTTATAAAAAGGGACATCATTGCTTGAAAAGCAGGTTTTGTCTGAGGACGTGGATCTGCTGCTGTTGCAAACAGAGGCTGAGATCACAGGGAGGGAAGTCATAGGGGAAAAAAATTGCATCTCCTCTCATCTCTCAGCCTGTCCACACGGGCAGCTGGCTGTGCCCTGTGGTACAGAAAGGATGGGGCAGTGCTGTCCTGTTGTCTTCCCAGTTTCCTAAGAAAGGAATAAATATTTCATAAACACCACCAGGATATTTCTTAACCAGAGAAAACGTCGGTGGGGTTCCCACCTCCTGGGGTACTGTAGAAAGAGAATGAGCATCACACCCAGTACATTTATCTGCTGATCTGCTTTTCTCTAATGCAGGAGAGAAAGAAGTAGCGCTGACTTGGGGAACATCCTGCTGGATTCAGTGATGTCATGTGGGCCATGTGTGGGGCATCCCCTTAGCTCTGAACCATCACCCCCAGCTCTCCAGACACATACATCACTAAAGCAGAGTATGCCCCCAGCATTGCTTCATTCTGAGTCTTTTCAGGAAAGCACTGGCAATGTTAACATATTTCTGCTGATGTCAGAATGGTGCCGTGTTGTATCTGGAGCAGCAAATCCCCAGGTGCCACTGCCAGGCTTTGGGACTTCACGTGTCCTTGAGCTCAGGGACATTTCTCCTCTCTGCAGGAGCAGCTGGAGCAGCACAAACCCACCTCTTGCTGCTTGGAAAGGCATCTACACATCACAACCAAAGGCATCCTAGAGCCACATGGCAGAAATGGAGTTGTGTGCTCAACCATTTATAGCTGAAACTTTTCCAGCCAACTGTGTTCATCTGCTGGAGCAGAGCAATGGGGTCCCAATGGGAGCGAGGAGTAGGGAGCAATGCCCCAGTGCAGGGCAGCCAAAGCAGAGCAGTTCACATACAGTCCAACCCCAACCATCACCACCTGAGTTGTGCCTCCTAATTGGGGGGAAGGGGTGATTCCTTTAGCGCGGGTTTAATTGGGTAGATCAGGGAGGGGTGATTGGTTTTGTAGCCCCACAGACATTGTGTCAAAGGGGTGGTTTGGAGATTTTAGGAGGGAACCTGCGGGAGGTTCCACCAGGGGATTATGGGGGGAAGAATATGAAGGGATGGAGCCGAACAGTGCACTTCTGCTTGACTGATTTAGGACAGAAGAAAGGAATTGCCAACCAGAGCTCCTCTCTGACTAGTCTCCATCATGACATATGTGGACTTCCTGGGGGAGGGGGGTGTCTGCAGCACCAGCACCTTTTACTCAGCTGCTTTGCAGTGCTTCAATCTGAGCAGTGGTTAAAAAAATAAAATAAAAATCAAAGAGGAGAAGAGTGCCTGTAACCATGGCGATGCTCCCAGCTCCTTCTGCAGCCGCATCCCTCCTGCTGCATCCCGGGGCTGGCAGGCATTGGGAAGATGGAAATACCCAACAGCGAGTGGGGATCGGCCCCACCACTACATCCTCCAGGGAAAGAAGTGCAGCTCCAGGGGGACTCTTCAGATAATATGGAAGAGGTGGTGACCACCTTTTGCCACCAGAGCTTGGGGACACCCATATACAGGATGAGAACTGCCCAATGCAAATGGAATGAATGTGGGCCAGCTCCATCTGCAGGGAGCATCACCTTGCTTTAGCTCCGTGTTGGTCCTCCCTTCTAGCACTTGGGCCATTGGAAAGTGCTGGGCCACATCCTCCAGCACAGCCTGGATTTCAGCCCTTGGCAGCCGGGGAACTGCTGGTTTGGCTCTCATTAGGGTAAAACTGTTTAATTCCTTCCCAGCTCAACGCCACCTTCCTGCACAGCTCCGTAGCAAGGTCTGCACACAGAATATTAGGGATTAATGAGACAGGTGATTAAGTGCAGTTCTGCTTAAATTCAATCCCAAGAGAACAGACGTGGAACTGCCCTGCTGTGAATTAGGCAATAAAGTGGGGGAAAGTGGAAAACATGGCAGGGACCGGTTCTGTTTCATTAGTGCTCTCCTGCCTAACGATCCCAGCACCTCTGCTGTCAGAAAAAGGCAGAAGGCACAATTATAGCATGATTCCAGCAAACCTGTGCAGGCACTGGTCTCGCACTGCGATCCTTGGCTGCCAAGCCAGTCACAAAAGAATGTGCAAGGGCTGGAGATGGACTTGGGTAGAAGAAATGGGGCAAAACAGCCTTCCAGCACCAGCACCAAGCTCTGAGCCTAAGCACTCAGCAGCAGCACCATTACTTCTTCCAGGGGAACCAAGGGCATGGATTTGCCTCATGTAGCCCAGGAGAGCTGGGAATGCAGCAAGATCCCTGATAAAGGAAATCTCATCCCCAGGATCATAAATGAGCCATCAGATATCAACATCAAAGCCACAAGCCCCCAGCCCAGCTGTCCTGTGCAGCTGAGGGCATCCACGCTGGCAGGACTGAAGCAGTTAAGGCTGCCCAGCTCATGCCCTCTGCTCACAGCTTCATTCTCCTTCCAAAATACCGAGATAAAACTACCCATGAGCATCACTAAAGTCCTTGAGAGAAGATAACTTCAATTCCTCCATCTGCTTGCAATGCTCCACCGACTGAGAGCTGGGAGTAGGCACAAGCTGAGCTCTCTGTGCCCAGCAGCAGCAACGTAGCTCCTGCTGAAACATCTGGGTTTGTGCTCCCCCAAACATCACACTGAGATAAAGCAGGGCTTTTCTTGCACTTGGCTCACGCTGAGTATAAAGGCAAACTCCTGGTGGCACAGGGATCCAAAATTCCCACTTTCTCCCCATGCACAATGAGCTGCTCAGGAGCAGAGCACACTGCCTGCAACCCTCTGCTCTCTGTTCCCTGAGGTTTGCTGGGAGTTCATGCCCCAGGCTGCAGTCTGATGGAGAGAGCCAGTCCTGCACGCTTCAGATGGATATAAAAAGGATATGCAATCAGACATGCACTTAAGCAAGTATATTACCAAGCGAAATGACTTTGGTTTGACTAAGCTAATTAAAAATGGAACAAAGCAATGATCAGATTAAGGTCATAATTAATAACTCCATAGGTTCAAATTATCCAGTCACCAAATAAATACTGCATGTCAGCGGAGGAAGACACAGCAGATGACTGGAGGGTACGGGTGTCCTGCTCAGAGCTCCTGCAGAAGCAGCAGCTATTTCTGAGTGCAGCCCATTTATGCACCACATTGGCTTCACTGTCAAGAAAACCCCACTTGTAGGGCTCTGGGATGTGGGAATCACATGGACTGCAGGTGGGTGGGGGGTCCCTCATCCCAATAACCAATGCAGGAGCTCTACGAGCAGAGACCACATCTTATTCTCTCCCCACACAGCCATTCTCCTTTGGCGGATTTTAATGCTTTGAACCTTTTTAAGGCATCACAGAGCCACCTGGGTCAAGTGCTGTTAGCTGGCGTTGTCTACCTCTGCACATCCCCAGTACCCCAAGGACTTTCCCTCACACCCTGGCAGCCTTCAGCCCCATCTCACTCATCACAAACATCCCAGAAGGGATCTGACATACAAAGGAGGAGAAAAGCTTTGTCAGTACTGAGAATGGGGCTTTACTGCAGCCCCAGCTCCCAGACCTTCAGCCCCTTTCTTGGAGGTGGCAGTGACCCTTAATCATGCCCTAAACCACCTCCCGGTGCAGCTGGGGATGGGCTGCCACACTGGGGCACCCACATTCATAGAAAACTACCAGAATTTTGCATAAAGCCTGCAACTGCTGCCAGTCTGCTCCAGGCTTTGGGGGCAAACTGGCAGTCAGGGTCTGGCCGCAGGACCCCCATCCCTCCAGGCAGATGGAGGGAGGCACAGCCACAGATATTCACTGAGGAGCCCTCTGTGCCAGCAGCTGAAGCATTTTCCCCAGGGAAAAAAATAAAAAATAAACCCTTTTATGATTTATTACTGTTCGCAACATAAAATATCATTGCAAATCTAGCGTTTCACTGCTTGGGCTGCAGCCCTTGGGAAAACACTGCTAAGCCACACCAGCAAAGCCCCAGGCACTGCAAGAAGCCACAAATCAATTTCACAAGAAGCCACAGCGCTCAGGTCCCCAAGCAAGAGAACCTCAGAGCTCCACGTGTCCCTGCCCTGCACCCCCTGGCACGGCAGCAACAGGCTCACACGGCTCATCCCCATGGCAGGAGGGCAGGCACTGGGTTTCCTCCAAGTGGTTCTTCCCTGCTGTGCTTCCCTGCAGCTCTACAGTCTGGAGGAAGAGCAATGCTACTGTGCTCCCAGCAGCTTTTCAGCACCATCTTCTTAATTAAGGGAGACATGACTGCCTATGACACAGGTTGTGAGGCTTCTGTGTTGCTATCAAAGCCCTAAAGAGGCTTGAGTTGCAAACTAGTGGCCACCAGGTGTGGGTGAGCAGGAGCACTGCACCACTGGTTTGGCCAAAGTGAAAGCATTTCCCTCCAGAAAAGCATCCTGTTGCAGTTTCTCTGCAGTTTCCAGCACATACAGAGCCTTTTGCAAACAGCCCCACATTGTTTCTGTGTATTTTAATGCTCCACTATTTTGGGAGCCTGTTGCAGACCCTCTCGGCTGCTCAGGGAGCAGCTGTGTTCATTGAAATGCCAGCCCTGCTGCCTATTGATGCTGGGATTTGGGACACTGCATCCTAAATCCTCAGTGTTTGGCCAAGTTTACATGTTCAGAGGACTGTAGTGAGGCTCTGGGTATGGAGTTTTGTCAGCAGCAGCTGCAGCAGGGCAGCCAAGAGCAGGAGGCTTTGCCAATTGCACGATCCTACTGTTAATTATCTTCATTAAGGGCACACCACTGGGTGACATCTCCACAGTGGTTGAGTCACACATCCCCAGAGCTGTACCTGTGGATGTGCCTGGAGCAGACTGAGGGCTGAGTGATGGGACAGCAGGGCAGGGGCATGCAGGGAGCACCCCGGATCCCCCCGGCTCCTTTATCTCCATGCAGGAGGAGAGGGAGGGAGCAGGGATGCCCAGAGATGCTCTGTCCCTGACCCCAGTGTGTCCCCATGCTCAGGACATGAGTGATGGGGAAAGCTGGAGTGTCCCCTCCAATCCCTCCCCTCCCAGCCCGTTCCATAGCCCTCAGTCACTGTTTATGAAAAGCAAATGTTTTGCTGTTAGCTAATCCAGCTTGTTTGTGAAAGCCCCGAAGGCTCATTTTAATTGCGAGTAAATGATTCTTAACGATATAAATCAGAGCCAGCAGAGGCCGGGAGCATTTGTGATATCTTGCACTGTAACCAGGAGTCAAGAAATGAATTAAGCTCAAATTGAAAAGAGGAAGGTTTCAATCTGAAATTGGGCAAATACGAGACTTCATCAAGTAGAGATAATCACTGTGCGGGATAATAATGAGGCTCCAGCTTAGCAGTTTTGCATGGAGAATCCCTAACGTGCCTGTAGCAGATTTTGCTGCCGCAAGCATTGCAGGAGACAACTCAATAAGGAGCCCAGTGGGAAGCAAACACCATGGCAGCCCCAGTGCCCTTGGCCTCCCTGCACCTCAGACACACTGGGTCCCAAAGCCATTGGGATTCCCAACACTGCCCCAGTCAGCCCCTCCATGTGCTTACAATGGGTATTTTGGGGAAATTTCTATGGAAAAATGGCCCCCACAGTAACTGAAAGCTGACTGGCTTTGCTTAATCTGCTGTGCAGCTATCAGACTAAACACAGGACAAAAGCATTAACACAGATTCCCAACAAGCCTGTGGTCTCCAGGTATGAATTGGAAATCCATCGGGCCAAGGGAGAAGAGCTCACGCAGCCGCTGCCCTCGCAGTGCTACGTGCTGTGTCCTCAGCAGTGCATTAGTCATGGAGATGCCATGAAGTCACCCAGGATGCTCGCTGGACTGAGCAGGAGGGAAAAGTCAAGCCTGAAGGCGAGGTGAATTGTTTCTTGGCTGTAAATTATCTCTTTGAAGCAGAGATGAGGTCTCTTCTGGGAAAGGGCTGAAGAAATCCTCTGTGAGCTCAGGAAAATAAATGTATTCACATCACTGCACACCTTGGCCAGCATCTGACCTCTGAGAGTCACCAGGGGCTGGGGCAGCTCTGTGCCTTCACCCTGCTCAGCTGAGGCACTGTGAGGCAAGCAGACATGAGGGGCTGACCTGAGACCAAAGCAAAGCCCAAGTTTTTGGCATCCCTGCTGGAACGTGGCTGTTTCCACTGTGCAAGGAAGAAAGGAGGTGGCCCCATGGAGGGGTGGGTTATCCCTGGCCAGCCCCAGCCCATACTTCAATATACCCCATGGCTGGGGGGCTTCTGTGCAACCGAGAATAGCTGGGTAACCAATCCCATCCAGACACCCACATGTAGAACAGGACAGAACACAACAGCAGGGTACCACTGCTGTCCATCCACATGTATGTAGGGTAGGACAGAGCAGTACAGCTGGGTTGCCAGTCTCATCCAGCCATCCAAACCCACACATACAGCATAGGATGCAATAGGATAGCTGAGTACCCATCCATAGGAATATAAATATAACACATATATATGTACATATTAAGAGAAGAGCCCTTTACTGTTTCAGTCACACCACAAGCTTGATTTCCTTGCTGTGCTACTGCCAGCACAAGGAGCAGAGCAGAACCACACTCCTGTAAGGCTGTGCTGTGTTTTGGGGCCAGCTGCCTCTCCCCCCAGCTGCAGGATGGGACATTGCTGTGAGCCTGTTGAGCTCCATAAACATCTGCAGGGTTGGGGAAAGCCCCTGAGTGCTGGGCTGAGCTGCTCCATGCAGCACCTCGGGAGGTGAAGCTCCTGTGCTCCCACCCGTGGTGCTTTCAATGAGAAATTGCTTGTTGACGCACATGGTGCTTTGTGATTACCAAACTACAGTGCAACAGATCCCACCGGCACGCTGCAGAGCTCGGGAATGAATACAAGAGGCAGACTTTGCATCTTTTATGTGCGTTAAACATCAGTTGAAACGCAATTAATTCTTCCAACCTGCACGTTGGGGATCGCAGGGTGCTGTAATATTGATGGGCTCTTGTCATGAGCCCACCCCAGGGTCCTGATGTTTGGCAGGCAGATGGTTTGCCCCAGCTGAAGCCACCAGGTGGGATGTGTGGCCACGAGCCCCCTGGGATGGTGCCACCTCCTGTGGTGCTGACCCACTACTGGCACTGCTCAGCGCACAGCAACCATTGCCATAACCCGGTCAAGAAGCAGCATTCATGAATTATTACAGCCAAAACCCAGCACAGAGGTTGCCCTGATGAACTCCAGGTGAACTTCCTCACAACTGTGAAAGGAACGAGGCTGGCTGGGTGCTCAGATAGAGCCCTGGGAACACTGGGTGGTAGGAAGGCCCCAATGGCTTCACCCACCCTGACAAGAGTCTTGGAGATGTTCAAAGTCACCTGGACACCCTCAGGGTCAGGGACTTGTGCAGAAAGGACTCCAAGCAATATTTCCTTTCCTCATTCACTCACACCTG
Source organism: Coturnix japonica (assembly GCF_054131305.1). Classification (NCBI taxonomy): domain Eukaryota; kingdom Metazoa; phylum Chordata; class Aves; order Galliformes; family Phasianidae; genus Coturnix; species Coturnix japonica. Next base: position 12,992,069 of record NC_140680.1, on the reverse strand, counting down.
CCCATTCCTGGGTGATGCCACCCTCATTATAAGTATGGCCATACAGCCCTTACTGTGGCTTCATACAGCATACAGGACAGGAAGCCTTGTGATGGGCTTCTGCTGGTGCCAAAGCCAGCTGTTGGTTCCAGTGATGCTTTATGAAGCTGGCAGCTCCTGTTGGACAGGGCTTCATCCAGCCAAAATGCAGCTGGGATGCTGCTAGAGGTTGAGTTTGAGTGTGTTTCAAGAGAAAAGCAACATTTAACTGGATGAAAGCAGAAAGACCAATTTTTCTTCTCCTCTCAATAAATGTAAGTTCCACTTGCTCCCAAGTTGACCTAATAATTGTAATTCTAAATTAAATGTAAATGTATTGGCTGCTGGTAAAGGTCATCCCACAGAAAATGGCTGTGTTTGCCTCTTCTTCAGATGCATGAATACTAAGCATGTATAATTCACAGAATCATTAGCAGATAAAGACATTCCCCACCTTTGCTCCCTCACTCTTGAGCAAATCCATTGCATAAGTCAGCGAGTAAAAGGAAATCTGTTCAGCCTTACCTTCTATAGCTGGGTCCATCTGCCAGAAAAAGTGCAGTGCTCAGCACGGCTCGGGACTTGGCAGAAGGCTGCCTGAGCTTGGGTACAGCTTGGGCTGTGACTGCAGGACCTACAGCTGCTGCCAAAGCCCCTCCATCCCCAAGGACAGGAACCCCTCAGCCCCCTCCCACCCAACAGCGCTCACAGAGATAGAACACATACATCATAAAGACTGCTCTAAACTAGAAAGGAGGCGCCACATCGTGGGTGTGCTGTTGGTTCTAGTCACCCTCAGCAGCCTCAGCTGGGACCCCAGCTCTATATGAGCTCAATTTCTTCCTTACATATACTTTTCAGACTGATCTGATTGCTAAGGGCTGATCAGTAGTGTTTGGGTTGCCCTTTTAGGGTGATCTTATCAGTGTTGCCCCTGTCCTGGGCACCAAACCATAGGGCTGAGCTCTGCAACAGTGCTAACAGTTCCTAGCACTGGGGCTGGTTAGGGTCTGCTGACAGCATCTAGAGGATGCAGCAGGAGTTAAGGCCTCCTTTTGTACCTGGGCAGCAGTCAGTGAGCCAGGAGAGCAGAAAGCAGCACTGGGGGCAGGTAAGCACCAGCTGCTCCTGCATTTGGGCAGGGGACTGGGAAGTCCATTGTAGGAGGTGTTAGTCTCCCTTCCCCAGCAGCACCTCCCCAAATCCTAATGGCAGGATCTGGGTGCATCTCCTCCATACTGGGCTCTGTCCTTGTGCCTTTGTGCAGCTGCATGGAGGGAGGCAGGAGGTGGCAGCATCCTGGGGAGGTGTTTGCTCATCCTGACACCTTTATTTGCATAGAAGCATTTGGGGCTTTTTGTTGCTGGCTGACTTATTGTGTGAGTTCTCAAAGCTGTGATACTGAATTATAAATTGAGACACTGTATCCATGAAAGATTGCTCTTTGACTATAGGCAGCATTATCGAATATGGCAGTCACAATAAATGCATGCTATAAAGCCGAGCTAAATATGCTCTGCAATCCAAGATGTGCAAATCAAGCAAAGAGAAAAATAACTGTAATATTTTTTTCCAAACAATTCCAGAACCTTGGGTGATGATTTTGTTTAGCTTTATGCGTTGGCTCCTTGGTGAAACGCTCTGGCAGCAGATAATGAAATGACCTACTTCTGCTGTCTTTGCTCATGACAACACATAAATTAAGAATTATGCCCCTTCAAATTAAACTTATTGTTTTTGTGGAAGCAGGAATGTGGAGCAGGGCTGTGTGCTGGGGGCAGGAGCTGGTGCTGCCCGTCCCCTGGGGCTCAGCTGTGGCCATCAGCTCTGGCTCCCGGGGACCTCTTGGGCCTCAGGGCCAAGCTGTGCTGCTTAGCCATGGCTTAAGTAATGCTCTGGGTTTAAACTAAATGCTGACTTGAAAGCTCCTGTAAACTGGTATCACTTAGAGCAAATGCCTGGGGAGACCCTCCCTCTTGATGGGGATTGCTGTGCCTCTGCCTGCGTGCAGTGTGTAATGCATTGTAATACTTTCTGGCCGGGTGACAGCAAAAGGATGCTTGCTTTAATTGAATTTCAGATGGGGAAGCATGGTTTGCGGCCTGTGGGGCTGGGACTTGGGGTGGGGTGGGGGTCTCTGAGCTGTGATGGAGGCATTATTGAGTCAGAGTGTGGTTATTTGTTAAAATGACATCTGTGTGCGGCTGCTGCTGCTGTGGAGCCTCGAGGCTGGGTCAGGACAAGGTTGTTTAATAACACTGTGTAATTTCCTGAGGAGGATGCTGAGGGCTGGGAGGAAGGAGTGAGGTCCAGGAGCACTGTGTGCTTGCAAGGAGGGCTGGAGAGCTGGGATGGCTCCTGCCTTCCCCAAACACATTCAGTAGTCTGCGTGGTCCATTATGAAACCAAGTGCTGTATTTCCATAAGCAGGAAGCTAAATATAGAACTCAGCATGCTCTGTTTCTGCACCCTGGGGGCACTTTCCACATGTGCCTGTCTGTGCTGGGGCTGTGAGTGAGCGCGGGGACATGGGGACACCTGGAGCAGGATGGGCCCAATGGCTGGGGATGGCATTGAGCTCCCACCCACACGGGCTGCAGATGTTCTCCATGTTGATGCCACTCCCAAAAATGTCTTATTTAGAGCAGATTTTATTTTCCAAAGCAGGCTGAGGCTCGGTCTGAGCTGCTCGGGGCCCCTCATTTGGAGAGATGTGCTGGTAGGGCTGATCGAAGGTGCTCCAGCATCATGGCTTGATTTTCTTTTTCCTTTTCATGGCAGATTGATTTTCCTGCCCATGTGCTGCCCCCCAATGAAGTTCCCAACACTGCTAAGTTCAGGCCCCGCTTTGTTCTAATTATTGCTGTCTCCACACAAAGTGAGTGAGGCAAATTCCGTGGTCTATTTTAAGGCATAAGGGAGATGATAACCCTGCAGAGCTGGGGAGGCTGTGGGGAGCGTTGACTCAAAGCCCTGAAAACAAAACAGCCCATGTACACCTGGAAAGCAGTTTCAGGGCCTGGCCAGACCTTAATCCTGTCCTGTCACTTGGCACCACCAAAAAGAGCCTGGTGTTATCCACTTGACCCCTGCTCTTTGGTAAGGACCGACTGGATCCCCTCTCAGTCCCAGCTGAGCTGGAGCACGTAGAGTTAGAGCTCATCTGAGCTGAGTGCCATTTTGGAGATGGTGTTTTTACCAAATACCTCAAAATGTCTTAAAATAACCCACCCAAGTACATGGGAAGGCTCAGACTGGGAGCAGCACTGGAGGTCCTCTGTGCCACCCCAAAGCAAAGCCAACCTGAGCTGGATTTGTCTCTGAATTTATGCTGCATTTATTATATTTTTAAACATCTTTGAGTGCAAATCTGATTATTTTCTATTTGAAGCCTCCAAAATTCAATCTCCATTTAAAAAAAGTTTCCAGAGCTTAACTATGGCCAATGGCTGAAAAGATGGCTGCAGAAATAGGTACTTCAAACATCAACCATTTGCTGGCCTATCCTGGATCCCTTTTCAGAGACACCCGTCCAACTTGGAATGCCCTGCGGGGGCTGTACCCCATCCCTGTCCCTTGCAGAGCTTCTGCCATGAGCACGAAGGGCTGAGCTCAAACCTCACTGAGCGTGGAAGCAGCACCTTTAAAGGCTGTTCCCGGTGTGTGCATAAAGCCAGCTCTGTTTTATTACTCCCATTTTGTTTTTCTTCCTGTTACTAATCTCATTATGCTTAGGAGTGTAAATTTAGGTTGGCACAAATCTGTATTGCTAAAATATTTTACCTTAAGTTCTTCGAAGCTTTCTCCATCTGTGAGGATAATGCTAAGTATTAATTAACCAGCTAATCCTATGCAGCGCTTGCAATACATAAAACACCATGTGGAAGAGCAGGTCCAAAGTGTGATTCTGACCTCACAGCAAACTCTGGGGAGAACGATGTGGGGTTTCCTCATTGCACTGAGTGGTGCCAAGGCTGATGTGTGCTCATGCCATGCAGTGCTGCCCTGCTCCATCCCCATGGCCTCACCAGCCCTGTGGGGCAGTGGGGTCTGCCCTGCTGCCCTGTATCCACCCAGCTCCATGTGTGTGCTGCAGAGGGTATCGGTGCAAAATTAATTAGTGGAGTAATTGAGCTTCTGATATCTAATGAGCAGGAGAGATCAGATCCATGCTGACTTGTGTGCAATCAGCATCCCTCAAAGAGGAGCTGCAAGGTTTGTGTGCTGTGTCAGTACGGTCATGAGCAGAAATCCAGCATCTGCCTTTGCAGTGCTAAGCAGTAGGGGAAGTCAGTGCACTACTGTGCTGTGATCTCCACTGGGGAAACAACCTGCAGAGCACAGTGCTCAGACAGTGACTCCTCGCTGCTCTGTGAGACGGTGTCCCAAACCCACAGCCATGGCTGACCCATGTCCCTGCAGGACATGGCTCTTGGTTTGGGGACATTGGGCTGTCCCTGAGGGAATACAACCTTTTGTAGTGGAGTGGTCCAGGATTCACATAATGTCACTAAAATCAGAACCTGGAATGCTATTTCTAATTAAGTGTTGCTCTGATACTTCATATTTTCTCCCAGCTTTGCAATATTCTGATAATTGCAGCCTCGCTCCCCTCCCTCTGGCTTTAATTTGCAGCCCATCACAGTGCTGGTTAGGAGAATCAATCTCTAAGGTCATTATCTTGAGCTTCTTCCCAATATGTCCTCCTATAGTTTGACCAGATCGTTGTGTTCTCCCTTCAGATCTCTTTTCCCCTCTATGGCTGCTGGAGACGAACGACCCATGGCTGAGCACTCCTGGCTCTGCAGGGCACAGAACAACCCTGATAAAAATGTGCCCCCAAAGCATTGCTGGCTGCAGACTCTAATTACAGCACGCTTCTCACTGTGGCTGCACGGGGCAATGCACTGACAGCTCTGGTGTTATCTGCTGCTTTGGTTTGTCCCATAGAGCATCCCCTGTGCTGCAAATGGGGATGAGACCCCAGCTACATTGGTGAGAAGCTTGTGTGACGTGTGGCTTCTTAATGGAGGGAAAGGGGAAGGAGGAAAACCAATTTAGAGACCTTAAGCATGAAGTCTCAAGTGAAGTATTTACTTTAACACTACTCCTTATCCCTGTTCCTCTTAGGCAAAGACTTTTTACAGCCTTGTTTGGCTGCCGTCTGGATGGCATTAAGGACAGCAATAACTGTCTTTTGAGGGGCAGAAGGGAAAAAAAATGAGCCAATATACGCTACAGAAATTGCTGCTGTTCTTCTTGGGGCCTGATGCCATTTCCTGAGGCTGAAGTCCAGAACCTGGGCAGCGCTGGGGCAGCTGCTGGCCCTGCTGTGCCCTCCCTGCTCTGCAGATCCCCTACAGCACAATGTGCTGCCGTTTGCCCCATCTCACCCCAGCGCTTGCTGGCACTATGTTAAGGGATTCTGTTATCCCCTGTGCAGAGGTTTTCCTTCTCCAAACATTCTGGCTTGCTCTCTGCACCCTTGCACTGCTGTCCCACAATTAACAGCTGCTCTCCTCCACTTGCAGCCTGGCTCTTTCATTGCTGGCTCAGGGCGTGCTGGAGGTGCCAGCAGTTCTCCCAGCGATCCTTTCTCTTATTTCCAGTTTTCACTGCCTATTTTTATTTCCTTTTATCTCAAACCCTTTTTTTCCCACCCAGAAATGATCCCGCCAGAGGGCGATTCCGTCGGTAGTATTGCTTTAGCATTTTAGACTTTTCAAGGACTAATGAACTTTATTAGATTATAATGAACTTATTACTCAGCGCTGCTGACCTGCTTTCTAAAGAACTTGAATTATTATTTGGAACAGGCCTGTTGAGGGACTGCTTTATTCTTCCTGCAGTGCAGAGTTGGGTGCATTAACTCTTTGGATTTCACTGTTTTTTATTCAACTTTGGTGATCTGAAGATCCACGTGGAACACAGCAGCTCTGTGTTCTGCAGACTATGGGCTGCAAGGATGTGGAGCTCCGGCCTTTGGGAGATGGACCAAAGCTGTTGGCTCCCATCTCTGGCTTCCAATGCATCGCTGTGTCTTGGCACCACGAGAGGCTCTTGGGGACACTGAGAAATATCCCCTGGCCAAGTAATGAAAGCCCTGAAGCTGACACCTGGGCCCAGGAGGTGCTGGAAATGTTTCTAATCTCTCCTCCTGCTTTGCTTCTCTGGAAGAGGAATTGATCAGCCTGGAGGAGAGGAGCTCAGGGGAGACCTTTATCTCCCAGGAAGGAGGTGGGATTTGGGGGGGGGGGGGCTGCCTCTGCTCCAAGGTAACAGAGATAGAATGAGAGCTGATGGCTTCAAGGTGCATCAGGGGAGGTTTGGGTTGGGTTCAAGGAAACATTTCTTCTCTGGAAGTGGTGATGCAGCAGCACAGCTGCTCAGGGAGGTGGTGGGGTCACCGTCCCTGGGGGGTTTAAGAGCTGTGGAAATGTGGCACTGAGGGGCGTGGTGGGACCAGGCATTGCACTGTGGTGTTTGCTCACAGCCTGCTGGAGCCCTGTACTCTGCTCTGTGTGAGCAGCAGGGGATGGATGCAATGTGAGTGCATGAGTCAGGTGCTGGCAGGGCATCTGCTTGCTGCAAATCAGTGTTCATCTCTGTGATGTGCTCTGCTGGGCCAAAGGGAAGGGGGCAAAGGGAAGGGGCCTGGCTGATCTGGCTGCCCCCATGTCCAACTACAGCCCAATGGAGCAGCCAGATGGAGAGGGGTTTGACAGCAGGAGGTGGGGGGAGAGAAGCATGGACAGAAAAGGACCATGAGAAGGGGACTGAGCCCATGGCACGGGGATGTTGGTAGGTGAGCAGTGGGGTGGGGCTGCAGGGCAGGAGGGCAGAGGCTAGCACTGCTGGATGTGCATTTGTGGATGAATATTGCTGGCAATTATGATAATGGCCAGGATACCCAAACCTGACATCTTCCTCGTGGATGATGAATAAGCTGTCTGACTCCTGTACATTTTTTATTCAAAACCTCAATGCCAGCTAATCCAGAGCTCCTGTGCTAAATGCTAATGAGGAGAGCACTGCCTGCCGCCCATACTGAGCAGAGAGGCAACTCCTGGGATCAAGAGGGTTAAGTATTGAAATTGTCTCGTACATTAAATAATTAGTAGACAAACAGATTGACTTCTTGAGCCATCACCAGCCCCATCTGTTTCCTGTGCGCTTGCTCTCCCTTTGCCTGATGGATAACTGGGCAGAGCCACACTGTGTTCCTTGCCCCACACATGGGCACGGTGCAAGGAGAAGTGAGGCTGCCCCATACCCAGTGGGGAGCAGCCAAACCCCACACGGGCAGTGATGGAGCAGTGTAGATGCTATGTGCCCATCCCTGCACACTGTGTGCTGCTGCCGGGCCCCTTCCAGCTGGAAAAGAAACAGAGGGCAGAGACCCAGGAGAAATAATTCCGCTGCGCTTCAGCCCAGCTCACAACAAAACAGCACGGAGCACAGGCTGCAGGCCGGCCGGGGGGAATGCTTTGAAAGGCCATTTGCTGTGCAGAGACGTTTCTGTAAATGGTCCAGATGGAGGCTTGAAAGCTTTTATTCCTTTATTTCCTTTTCGGTGCTGATGCTCGAAGGTTTCCTGTAATTGCTTCCCTGTTTTTACTGCTCTGCGGCTTTCCTGAAATATTTTTTGTTTTAATTACGATATTGATTTAGATACGGTGCTAAAAAAGACCCCTGAAAAAAGTTAATGAAAAGCAATTACCAAGGAGTGCTCTGATGGGAAGGAGGTGCGTGGGAGCCAGCCTGGTTCTTGTGGCCATTGGAATAGGTGGGCCATGGGAAGGGGCATGTGGGTTTACATGTGGGCAGGGCTCTGCCCTCCATGAGGAATTGGGAAGGGATGTTATGGCCAAACCTCTTGGCAAACCATGTGCAGGTGCCCAAATCTTGCTCAGCCTGAGAACTGCGGCGATGCAAGGCACCCTACTGCCCACCACACAGGAGCTGTGCTCCTTGCTGTGCTCTGCCCTCCCTGCTGGATGCCACAGGGCGACCTTTTGTTTCTTGCTCTGAGATCTTTTTGTAACAGGGTTCTCCCGTCAGGCTGTTACCATGACAGATCGCTGCTCAGCGGCGTGAGTGTGACGTGGGATGTGGAAGAAAGGAGGCACTGAGAGGCGCTGAGTGTTATCTTGTCAAGGTAATAAAAGAGATGAACCTTAGGACTGTCATGGAGAAGTTGACTTTTTTTTTTCCCCCCCTGAAATATGACATATTGCTGGGAAAACTCTATTAAGCATTTTTAAAGGTGAAAACCCTTCATCCAGTGGACTCCTGAGGAAGGTTCTTTGGCATAGGATATATAAAGAAAGGCTTTGCCCTCAGATGTTCCAGCATGAAAGGGAAGTCCTATGAATACTCACCAGATTAATGGGACAGAGGACCTATAAATATGCCAGAAAACCCTCAGTGGCTGGAGATGAAATAGATGCCTTGTTGGGATGCAAATGAAGGGATCCTACAAGTGATGCTCACAGCAGTGATCAGGTTGAGATCAGCCTGGAAAATACCACACCAGTGTTTGCACAGACCTTCCTGGGGTGTGCAGCAGCAGGAAATATGCTGAAATGCATCCTCTGGTGCAGCCTTTGCTTTTTCCCATTGCATTCAATCTCATCATTGAAATGGGTTTGTATGTGGGTCCATCTGGTTCCTTCCTGCAGTACTCTGGAGGGTGCTGTGTACACAACTGCGGTGCTGGGCACAGTGTTTGCTGGGTGATACCTCTGGGTGCAAGCTGGGGTAGGAAGGAACATAAAGTACCACAGTGTCTCCATGTTGGGCATGGGGATGTCTCTCTCAGCCACATGTTGTAATACACCACTAGGGCTTGGGATGCAGTGGTGTTCTCATCTGCTACCTGAGCCACTGTCATGGAAGCGAGGAGTTGGTGGTAAGCAACAGGAAGCATCCCAAAAAACAACCTGCTGTGACAGTGCTGGGAGATGAGTCGAGGTGATGCTGGTGCTTGATACTAAATGGTGCTGAGCTCAATGCACTGAGGAGTGCAGGGAGGGAGCACAAACAGCCCACCCTGTTGGTACCTTGAGCCACTCCTGAGCAGAGACTGGGGGTCACCTTGTTGATCCTCACTGCATCCAGCCTGGGATCATGCTGGGAAAGGAACTTGGAGCAATTTGGACCACTGTGTTCACCTGCAGAGGTTGTGTGTGGTGAGAGAACAGTACGGCAATTCCCCCAGACAATCCAGCCAAAACCCAGCCCCATCTTCAACTTCATCATGGGCTGGGGAGATGCCTGCATCCATGCAGGTCCTCTGAGCAAATTTGGGGTGGGGAGGTGCCTTTGGTGTGGGTCCTGGGGGACAAAGGGGAGGACATCTCAGACCATTCTCTGTGTGCTGAAGACATTTTAAGATTGGATGCTTTTTTACATGATGTGGTCTTGTTCCTGAAATGTTAATCAGTGGAAATACAAGTGGTTGCTGGTGATGCTCAGCACTCTCCTGCTCTGTCCCCACATCCCTCCTGGGCTCTGGATGATGGATGGCACTTCTCCTCACTCCCTCTCACTGATCCCTCTCTTTTTGCTAGGTGCAGTTGCCAGCAGCAATGCCAACTCTTCCCCCATGGATACCAGTGCATCAGCCCAGCATGGAGTGTTTCAGCTCAGCAGCATTGTGCGTTTCCCCACACAGTGGCAGGTGATACCAAAGGTGGTGACCCCAGGCTGGCAGCAGTAAGTGCCACTTTTCCATGCACAAAATGCAATCAGCATCCAGCTGCTATTACCAGCACTGCTTGTTATTGATGATGGCAGCTATCACACCCCAATGCACTGTGCACAGCATCTCCCAGCTCTGCCCTGAGCCCACAGCAGGCTCATTGCCATCCAGCCACCTCCATGCACCCCCCAGAGCTGCTTTGGGGTTAGAGCTGTCCTCATAAGTTGCAAAAACCACTGTGCAGCCTTCTGGGGCACTGAGATGCACAGGTCCTGTTTAGCACACTGTGTTGAAAGGAAAGTAATGGATGTATCTGGCTTAATGGTCTAAAAGTCTGTCTTGTGCAGAAAACTCAGCGTCCCCAAATCCATTTTCATTTATAACATTATGAGCGGTTCTACTGGCAGTGGTTTTTTCTTCATGTATTTATTTATTGGAGGGAGAAATTCCCCATCCCAGCATAATGCTCTTGCTTGGATTGTGTGGCTGAAATGTGGAGTTCTGAAGTTCCAGCCCTGTGCTCAGCGTGCTCCCTGTACCCTGCAGGATGGGGCACCTCAATGGGTAAAGGCAGAAAGGCAAAGCAGCTGCCAGAGAGCAGAAAGAGGCAGAGTTCACCAACCAAACCCAGAGCACCTTCAGCACGAGCTGTGCTGAATATCCATGCTGACCCACAGGCTGAGCTGGCACTGAGCAGGGTCCCAGCCCGTGTGCTGGTGGTTGGTGCAGTGCTGCTGGAGGAGTAGGGTATTTGTCATCGTGTCGGTGACAAATGGCTCTGCTGAGTAGAAAAATGGGTTATTGATTTGTAAGCGGAAGTGTGGGTGAGGTGGTGCCTGCTGTGCCCGCTGCTCCCAGCAGCGCTGGGGACGTGAAGGAAGAGATGCAGCCAGGCTTTGGCACAGTCCTCTGCTCTCCTTCCAGCCCAGCCGGGCTCCAGCAGAGCACTGTCAGTGCTCAGTGCAATGCAGGCAGCTGCTGCATGGAACCTGAGCCCCCTGCTCACAGCCGGGGGTGTGGGAACCAGCATCAGTGATCAGCCCTATATTGGGGGCTGCAGCTCTCAGGGTCTTTCCCTTGGAAAGCAGCCTGGATGTCTTGTTGTCCTTTTTTTTTTTTCTATGTTTAGCTGCTGTTGCTTCACCCCATCACACCTTAAACAACCCGAGTGCAATTAATCACCGTTTGCTTCTCTGTGTTTGCATGGGATTCCTTATCCGCAGTAAATCCTGGGGGGAACAGATGCAATTATGAAAGAAACACCTATTAAAAAGAACTGTATTTGCCATAAAAAATGTCAGGACAGTTGTCCTTTAGCTGTTTGCAGCGTTGCCAGCTGCAGTATATGATCCTGGTTTCCAGCCAGGCTGTGGGGAGCAGGATGGGAGAGGAAGGGGCAGCACACAGCTGGAAACCAGAGAAGGGATCAATGATTTGCTGTCAAGCAAAAGGATGGATCGAGCAACTTTCTGCAGGAATCTGCCCTTGGTCTAATAGGAGTCAGTGTTTTCCCTAACGATCCGAATGATGGAATATTCACTGCTACCTCCACAGAGGGCTGAGATGGGAATAAGTGCTGCAGTTGCAAGAGAAGGAGACTTCTCATGGCCTGGCAAGAAGGACAGCTCATGCTGAGTGCTCTGCTGGGGGCTGGGGGGGCCCCATTGAGTCACAGAATTACAAATGTCGGTAAGATCTCTAAGATCAGTGAGTCCAACCACCAGCCCATCCCACCACGTCCCTCAGTGCCACATCTACACACTTCTTGAATGCTGCTGGGGGTGGTGATTCCTCTGCTGGGCAGCCTGTGCTGGTGCATATCCATTGGAAGGGATGAAGAAGAGCTTGCAGAAATCTCTCTGGAGGGATGGAGCTCACTCAGCAAGGCAGGGCCAACCCCCAGCTTCTTCCATCCTCAACTTCTGTGAGCCCACCTTGTTCCAAAAGCAGCATTTCATCTCCTCTGATTTCTAGGGAAAGGTACCTTATAACTTTGGAAGCGAAACCTGGTGCCTTTATCTCAAACGCTTCAGGAGACATTAACCCAGCTCTCCCAACACAGGGCAGGAAGGGGGGAGCCTGCAAACACAGCCAGAGCGGGCTCAGGTTTGAGCAGCCTGGCTGCCATGGAAAAGCATTGGGCTTCTGAACACAGGGAGTGTGAGCAATGTTATTGGTATGAAATGAGGATAAATAAATAAAAAAAGTCCATCCATTCCTCTGGCAAAGGCAGCTGGGCATTTGGAGTGGCGGTGTTTGAAATGCAAAATGTACCTCATTGGAGAGTTGTTTGATGCCATTCATCTTCTGAGCGTGCCTGTGCTCCTTGTTTGCGGTGTGCGGCTATAAACCATGCTTTGTGAAAGCGCTCCGGCTGGCTCGGAGGTAAGGAAGAGAGAAGGATGCTAATATCAGACGTTTCAATCCCCACTGCAGCCTACATTGCTCAAAGCAAGATGACTTGCAAACATCTAACACAAATGAGGAAGATGAATCGTATTCAAGGTCAGGCTCTACGCCAGGAAACTGATAGAGGCAAAAGCGGTTAATTGCTTTAGATTCCAACAGCCCCCAAACGTGCCCTGCGTACAGACATCCCCGCCTCGCGCTGCCATGGACCGCACCACCCAAACCGGCAAATAAAATAGGAAATGGAGGTGCTCGTCGTGATTTTTAATGTCAAAATTAGATTCACTGTTGCCTTATGGTCTCTGTAATTACCAGACATCACTCATCGTTTTTCTCTGCTCAAGGGATACTCTGTTATTGACCTCACTGGGAAGATATAAATACATTACTGAATGGAAATATCGCCATTACCATTGTGGGAAGCTCTGCACCGTGGCTCAGAGGACCCTGAAATCTTTATCTCGCTGTACCTACAGCAGAGAACACCTGATACTGTTGGTGCGATAGCAAACCAAGAGCTTTCAGAGGGGAAAAACCTATTTCTGGTTATTAAAGAGAGCTGCAACAGCAAACAGGAGCTGCCAGAGGAGGCAAACAGATAAAAATCCATCAGTGCAGCCCTTGATGGAGGTGCTGGGGGCACAGCAGCCTCCTGGTCCTGGGATGGTGGGGCCACACCAAGCTGCTCAGCAGTGCAGCAAGGCAACAGGACCAAAGGGTGTTTCATAGGATGTGATGAGCACTGAAGGCGAGAGGAGGAATCAGTTGTCCTTGTCCACAGCAGTCACACACTTTGTTTTCTGGGTCCTTGGGCAGCCTCTGAGTAAATAGCAGTGCTCAGCAGTGAGACCTTCTCCCAGGCATCCACGTTACCCTGTGAATGAAGGATCATGACCACTGGGGCTCCTGAGGCCGCCATCCCCATCAGCCCCTCTTGTCCCTGCTCTGATTCCCTGTCAGTGAGCTTGTGGAGCCAGGGAGGTTTCTCTGCTTTCCCTTCCATGCCAACCCACCCCATGTTTATTTACTTGTACACAGCTGATGGAGTTGGAGAGAACTGATACAAAAGAGAGAAATGGCCACTTAACTTGGGAGAGCTGAGAAGCCCACGATGTGTCTGAGGGATGGAGGGGTGAGCAGCCATTCCATGTGGCTCTGGGCCCGTGCTCTGCTCCCAGCTGGGTCCCTCCAGCCCTCACTGGGATGCGGTGCATTGTGTGTCCCTGCAGGGAGCATCGCTGTGCCAGTGCCTGCACGGCATCGTGCCCGGCCCTGCTGTAAATGTCACGCCAGTGTCTGTAAGTGCCCTAACATATTGGAGATCAGCGGCGAGGGGAGGGAAGATGACCTTTTGCATTTTGCCCAGAGCAGCCGAGGGTAATGCAATTATAATTCTGTGTAATTCATCTCCTGACGCTGCCGTGGCTCAGAGCAGCGCAGTGAAACAAGGGGCCCCGAGTGTGGCTCCAGGGAATGTCCCAGCTGGGGAAGCATCCCCGAGCCCTGCGGTGCTCATCTGTGCCCAGTGCTGCACTGGGTGCAGCTGGGGCTGTTGCACAGAAGCCCAGGGTGCAGCACAATGCACCCACAGCAGCCGTGTGGCACCGAGCTGCGATTTGACTCTGCTGTGGGGTTGGCCTGTGCCTTTGGAGCTGAACCAGCAATAAGCCTCCTCCTGGCAGAGGGTGCGAGGTGCTGTGACCCCCTCAGTGATGGTGCTGCAGAGCTGCACCCACCTGGCATTGCTTTTCATTGCTCACTGATGGCATCCTGCTGGTCGGGGATTTTATCCCCAGTAAATCCTCCAGGAACCCCTAACAGCACAGTCAATCTTGGCAATGTCTGTGACAGTGGAACTAGACCTCATTTAACTGTGAGTTTGGTCTGTGGGTGCACTGCTCCCAGTGCCCACCAGCACCAGGTAGGAATCACACAACATTTAAAGGTGTTTTGTTGTTGAGTGGTGGAAGAGAAAGCATCAGAGATTAAATGGTTTGGTTAATAGGAGAGGTTTGGAGGAGTGCATTGTGCTGGGCATTGCCGGCATCTGGAGGCTGTGTGCCCCTGCCTTGCTACAGGGAAAATCCCTGATTTGGGGTGAATTAACCTCAGGTTTGTGTGATGGGGTATTCTGGGCAACGTGAAGCTCAGAGCTGAAACCTCATGGAGGCTGAAGAGGCAAGGATTTGTTCAGCCTCTGCTGCAGTCAGACTGCAGGACACAGCAGGGACATGGCCTGGAGGCTGCATCACTGTGCACCGTGTCTGCAGAGCACAGAAAAATGGCCCTGTGCAGAGAGAGCCAAGGAAGCTCCTCCATCAGCGCAGGGTGGTGTGGGCTCAGTCAATGAGAGCGATCTCCTGAACACCAGCCCCCAATCCATCTCCTCCCTCTGCCCTTCGTGCTGCCCACGGATCCTTCACAGCACTCATCTCGAAGGTGCCAAGAAATACATCTTCTCCTATTAAAAACTGCCCCATCCTTGGGCAGGGGAAACAGAGATGGCCACTTTCCATGCATGGGGATGTGTCAGCCCCTCTGCCCAGCTGCCATGATGGGTGCTGATGGACCTGGTAGGCAGAAGGTTGTTTCCAACATCAGTGATTCCATTATTCTATTCTCAGTGTTTGGCTCCCAGTGTCAGGATGGCCCTGACTCACAGCTCTCTCCTCCTTGCAAATCCACATCAAATCCCAATGCTTATATCTGGATTTGTTGGCTTCTTTCGGAGCAGCATAAAGAGGAAAGCAGAAGTTAAAACAACACAGCACCTCCCAAGTATGGATTGAATACAGTAACTACCTTCTTATTTTATAACAGACAAGAATGTGACCTGCTTATTTTGGAAGCATGGATTTTTCTGTGTGAAGAATGGGAAGGTGCTTCTCTGGTCGATGCCACTTAATTACAGCACGAAACATTAAGGAGCAGAGCTGCATCCCCTGCTTCCTACAGCCCATTGGTGAGGACAGGACCTGTCCATACCATCACTGCCCCACTGTCCCAATCTTCCCTTGTCCCTGTGGGGCAGGGATGTAACCCCCAGCTCAGGCTGCTGATGACCTTGGGCATCTCCAGGGATGGGGCACCCACAATGCCATGGCCCCTCTGCCCTCATGTTTTCTTCTCTATCTGGAGTGGTCCCCAGGACCACCTGCATGGACAAACAAGGCCCACCTGGCAGCCCCAAACACCAAAGGGTGCATGGAGAGAGGCAGAACATTTACATTCACAGCTCTGCCAGAGGTTGGGGATTTATCTCCGTCCTGGGAGGGAGCCTTATTAGTGGCTTTTGGGTACACGCTCCTGAATAATGAGGACAATCCTGTCTCGGGAAGATAAATCCCAGTATAATGATGCCATTGTCTTTCCTTATTGTAACTCTGTCAGCACCTCATTTAACTGCTGTTTTACCCAAAGATTTTGACAGCCTGCTTTAGCGCAGGAAGGATAACACAATGCTTCTTAATTGCCACCAAACCTAAAATTAACACTGGGCTAACGAGCGTGCTCCCGGCCCATTGGGGCCAACAGGCCGAGCATGGAGGGCTCCTGGCACAGGGCTGCCAGAAACACAGACATCACCCAATGCGTGCACACAGAGGAGCATGAGCAGCAAGGAGAGGGGAGGAAGAAGCCGAGGGCACGGGGTTTGCAGGGTGCCCGCTGTCCTCGGGAAGCAGCTGCAGCTCACGGCAGCTCCGTCCCAGTGATGTGACACTCTGTGGGCACTGTAAGAATGAGCTCAGTCATGCCCTGGAAAAGAGAAAACTCATTTATTTATGAGGCTGTTTGATTTCCTTGCGACGCCTCATCTAGCAGCCCCTCTCCATTAGAAACGCTCTCAAGCTATGCGAGAGAAAAGCCATTTCTTATTATTTAAATTAATAAAGCAGCCGCAAATTTTTACTTCATTTTTAAAATATGGCGATAGAAAATATCCTTCCATGGACCATTTTTTTTTTCCCCCGTAGTTTTCTTCTGGAATATTCCTAATTATGGCCATTATTAATTTTAACGACTCACCCGTCATCAATCCCACAGTCGTTTATAAGTGTCCTGCCGCTGACTTGGAGGAAAAAAAAACGCAAAGCAGCTCCCTCCCCCGGCTGCCTCCTTAATGAAACCTGGGATTACTTAAGGAATTGGCACTTGGCCCCAGCGATGCAGAATTGCCCGGTCCTCGGTCAGAGCCGGCCCTGTCCACCCTCTGATGGATGGCATCATTCAGAGCTTTTATAGGCACAGTGAAAGAGGCCAATCTGTCCGCGCTGATAAATCTAAATCTTGTATCATATTTCATAGCCCTACCAGACGGCGGTGGGAAGCCAACGTGATGCTGCGGCGTCCCAGGGAAATGGCTCCTCTGGGACCGCTGGGCATCACCGGCGTCCTTGGGAGAGCTGCAGAGTGAGGAGGGAGCGGGGCAAGGTCGGGGTGGGAGCTGGGAGGAGCCGCGGGGTCACATCCCTGTCCTCTGCACCAGGACAGCATCCCCAATGGAAGAGCTCCCAGCTGCACATGGGCACCAGGCAGCACGGGAGCCCTTCTGTTGGAGAAGATGCTATTGGAGTCCCTGGGGCTGCTGTGCACAGGAGTGCGGGCTCACCGGGCTCCGGTTTCCTGTAGCACCCAATGAGAACCACTGCTCCTAATGGTACCCAGCAGGCAGAGTGATGCTGCTGTTCTCCTGGTGCCGTGAAACCAGGGTCTGGAGGTCTGTGGGTGCCTCCCTGGCAACTTTGGGTACACCCAGATTCACTGCCCTGGTTGGAGAGCCCAGGTTGGGGCTATTACCAGTGTGTGCTGGCAATACAGCTAACCCCTCCCAGCACCCCATGCAGCAGCTATGCATCCATCCTCCTTACAGCCCCTGGTATATTTCCTCTGGCAGGGCTTCATCTGCAGCCACTGCTGCTAGGTTTATTCAGACTGGCCAAGGGCAGCATGGAGAGGGGTCAGAAACTCTACCTCTGTCCTCAGCATCCAACAGACTGGCTCGAAACCTGTGGCAATGCTGAAATATGGTTTATTTTTGAGCGTTTTATTTCTGGCCTTAATTTCCACTGTGCTTGGGAGGAGGGGAGAATACTAAAAGCATTCAATCTCCTGAGGAGCCCATGAGGATTTAAAAGGTGTTTGCTCTTTACATATGCAAGGTTTAGCGATGATAGCTTGAAATGTGAAAAAAAAACCCACATTTCCTCTTTACTGCAACTCTAACCAGTGAAATATGGGCTGGCCAGCAGCTGCCGCAGCCGTTTTATCCTCCGATTTACTGCTCTCACTTCAAGCCCAGTCCCGAGAGCCTGGCTCCCTTTGTACCACTTTTCTATTAGTGCTTTTTATTTGTGGCCAGGAGGCAGGACCGTGCTGCGTGCCAGTGCTCTGTGCTTGCCGAGCTCAGCTAAGCCCCTGGAGCATGGCATTGCTGCAGCTCTGCGTGCTGTGCTGGAACGGATGGGGATGGGATAGGGATGAGGATGGGATAGGGATGAGGATGGGGTGGGGATGCTCCTGTTCATTGCATCCCAGCCCTTGCATGGCCATCCCCTCCATCCCTGTCGCTGCTCTCCTGGCCGTGCTCCCAGTCCTCCCAGTGTCTGCAGAACAATGCCAGCCCAGGTCGCCTTGCACTCAGCCGAGGGCACTTAATCACTGTCTCGGTGTGATGGAAATACGAGCTGCTCCTGTGCCAGTCAGGACGCGCTCTTCGTGCACGGCCAAAGATGAGCAAGGAGCCATCCGAGCATGAAATAGTTGTCAGGCTTCCAGAGGGTCACAAGATAGATGGATTATGAAGTGAAGACTCCCACGGATCTCAGATGATCAAATAGAAAAGCTGCAGGAGAAGATTGCTTCAGCTTATTGGGTCCTGGGAGCACTCCCCTGTGCTCAGAGCCGCTCTGGAGCACAAAGGCTGCCTGGTTCCAACGAGGCTCTCATCAGCTCTGGGTTTGCCCCAGGTTCAGCTGTCACCGTGCAAAGCTCTCACATCTCGGCCATCAGCACAATCCGTGCTGTTCCTAGCTCAGTTCCCAGAAGTGGGCAGGCTTCATTCCTGTGCCACGTGGAGCAGGAGCCACCTGGAGTCAGAGCACTTGAAGAACCAGAGATCGGGATTAGGGGGACACAAGGTGAAGAGGAGCAAATGGGATCAGCTGCTGCAGGTCTGCTGTGGAGGATCGAGTGCCTGCAGGCTCAGCACCCCTCTGCCATGCTATGGGACACAGAGCTGCTGATTCCCAGGTCCCTGCCAGACAAGTCCATTGTGACCTGGATGTGCAGGAAGTTCAGCTGGGTGCAGGCTCCTTGTTCATTTCTCCCCTTCAACAGATCTCCAGCTGGGGAGTTCCATGGTCATATAACCTGGCTCCAAACATGGCTCCGTGCCACCCCCACCTGCCTCTCTTCCCTGAGCCAGGGCTGAGCCCTGTGTGAATTAATTGCTGGAGTCCATGTCAGTGCCTTTATGCAGTGCTGCTGTGTAATTCCATCCCCTCGTTTCCACTCCCCACTCATTGATTCACTCCGGGTTGGTTGCAATCAGCCCAACCTCTTCTCTCTCTGCAAACCGCAATCCCAGCCTTAATACATAGCATCCCCCATGTGCTGGGGTGAGCTCAGCGCCCCCAGACTCCAGCATCAGTGCCAGCCCTACAGGTGGGCTTTGCTGTGCTCAGTTTGCCCCTGCCCTCATCACTTCTACCAAGCTGTTTTCTCCTGACTGAGCAAGGGCTGAAGCTGGGCTTTCACAGTGAGCCCACGTGCAGCACTGCTGTCTGTAGGGACGTTCTTAGTGGGCATGGTGGAGATGGGCTGACAGTTGGACTTGGTGATCTTAGTGGTCTTCTTCAACCTTAATGCTTCTGTGATTCTATGCACATGTGGAGCTTGTAGGGAGTCCAACATTACAAATTCCTGCAGAACTTCATAGAAAACCACCTCAAAATCCACCTACGCATTGTGGTTATCCCCATCTCTTCTTGCTCAGGAGTCAATCCAGCCCTACCTACCAGCAAACAGCTGAGCAGAGCTGAGATGGGAGCCATCCGCTGGGGGCTGAAGGAGAGCCTCCAGGTGGGCTGTGCAGCAGTGATGGAGGTGTTGGGATCAAGAAATCATCTTGCTTATTGATCTCTGGTAAAACCTCGTAATTGGAAAAACAGTGATTGTGTGCGTTAATGCTCATAAAGGAAGGGAGCAAAATCACTCTGAGGCTGACAGTGCTCCAATGCCTGCAGTCCCTCCTGGAATGGGACAGCAGGGCTCCCTGCAGCCGCATCGCTCCATCTCAGGGCACAGAGCTGAGCACCCACGCTGGGCCTCATCCTCCATGCTGCCACCAGCAGGCAGAACTTCATCCCACCCAGCCTCACCTATTAGCATGCTGCTCTGCTCTCAGTTTCATAAGCTGGTCTGACTTTGTGAGATAAAAAAGTAATAACGCTGCCCTCTATTATTTATTAGCAGCCTTTATTTCTCCCAGCACAAAAAATTCCCTTCCTCCCCAGCTTGGCTGGGAGCTCAGCATGATGCTGTCACCCCTTTCTCCAGGTTGCAGACGTGATTTGGAGAGGATGGGGCACCTCTGCATCCCAGACATCGCTGTGTTATCAAGTCTTTTTCTCCTATAGCCAAAACACTGCATCATACCAGCACCATGAGGAACATCATCTGTCCCAGCTGAAATCAGGACAGTAGTAACAAAGGGATACTGCAACCTTGTACAGGACATGCTGCAGGGGGGGGATCCATCCCACAGGTGTTTGCAGCAGGTTTTGTGACCCTGCCTGACACCATTCCTTTGTTTTAGCCCTGTTGTCCCAAACAAGAGATGTCCATTACCATGGTGTGCTCCATGGAGCGTCCCAGGATCCCTGTCAGTAATTGGGAACAGAGGGAACACTGTGCTCATCTTCAGCCTTGTACCCTGGCCACAGTGCTGGGAACAGAACCCCTGTTTCCAGGTAGACCTATGCCAGGAGGCATCAGGCTGACTCTGGAGCTGCATCTGTCTGCTTAGTGCCCAGAGATGTGCCAAAACATAGGCTCTTATTTCCATCATCTTTCTGCCATCACTGCTGTTCAGGCAGTTCAGGTAGTGGCTCTCCCCATTTTGGCTGCCATCCCTGGCATGCAGCCCCAGCACAGACCCTCTGCACCCCATGGGGGCACAGCCCTGCTCCTGCGGGCACCGGAGACCAAACCAGATGGGCCATGTCAGGGAGGAAGGGTCCCCAAAAGGAGAAGGCTGAGGTGCAGAGCATTCCTGTCCGAGGGGCCACAGGGCTCTCTGCTCTGCACCCACAGCTCCTTCCTCCTCCCAAAATCCCCAGGAGAAGGAATTTCCCAGCCTGCTTGGGATCAGTTCCCAGGCTGTCAAGATGTTTTTCTCTTAAATAAGATCTTCAGAAGGATGCTTTTCGGATCCTTGCAGCCTTATTTATTTAGTTGGTTTAGTTTAAGATTAATCAGAAATGGGGAAAGAGCCAGAGACATGCAGAAGAGACTCTAAATAATTCTGAGTGATTGAGAGCACCGTGATTAATGGGATCTGCCAATGCCATTCGGGTGGGAGCAGCCTTCCGAAAAATGGATTTATGTTAAATGGAAAAATACAATAATGTCATTCACAACAGGAGAAAATGCGGTAGAAAAGCCTGCCCTGAACAGCAGTCACATATAATTCAGGTTCATGATGAACCAAACTTAACTTCTCTAAGCTCTGTGTGTCCCGACTCTAAATTCATCCATTATTTTTGATTATCTGCGGCCCTACCCAAGTGCAATATATTACTTTGTACAGCATTCACCACGCTTCGCGTCGGGCGCAGTTTAATATTTCATACTGTTCATTAAGTAACACATTCAGCTCTGCTCACAGCGCCTCATTCGTGATCCCATCTCCGTCACCGCAGAGAAGCAAACAAACAGAAGGTGAGTGGAGGAAGGCAGCAAAGAGTGCTGACCCTGAGCACTGATGTCTATGCAAGGGGATGGTGCTCTCATTCACCCAGCTCCTATTGGAACAACCCAACCCAACAGGAGATGAGCCAGGACCCGCAGAGACCTATTTGTCCATACACACGTGCAGGGTCCATTTGTTGCTCCCTCTGCAAAGAGAAGCTGTGCTCAGTGAGCGCAGTGAGCAGAGGGCAGGGCTGTGTGGGCCATCGGAGCAGCAGCTGTTGGATCAGGGCTCCAAGAGCACTCATTTTTTCCTCCCATTGCCACAGCCGTCACCAGTGGGCAGGATTCTCTGCCTTCTCTCCCTTTCCTCCTCCCACCCCATTTGCCAGCGCAGAAGAATTACAAGAACAGAAGGTGAAGATAGATCTTCCTCCTTTATTTTTATTTCTTGTTTTTTGGCACCCACCCCTTGCTGCTCCGCCAAGCCTCTCCCGCCTGCCTCCAGCACCCACGCAGCGGGGCCGCTCACCACCCATGGGTGCCATCAGCTCCATCCCAGCACAGGGAGGGGGTGGCAGAAACCCCAGGGGGAGCGGATCGCCTTCACCTGCACCCACTGCCCCAGCCCCATCCAGCATCCCCACCATCCCTCCCACTCCATGGAAGCACCCCCAGCTCTGCTCATCCCTTTCCCCTGCACAGTGTGGGTGCACGGGGGATTTGTACATCAGCACTGTGATTTTTTTTATGTATGTATCTCTGTGTGTGTGTTTTGCTCTCTGTTCTTCTCTGAGTAATCCCTAACATTCAAAAGCTTTTATTATTTCTTTTTTCTATCTCTGCTGAGAAATGAGCCAATGCTTTTTTTTCCCCAAAAAACTATCTATTATAACCCCAAGATCTTGTTCCCGAGAGTTAATAGTCAGCTCAGAGCCCATCATTTTCTTTCTGAACTTGGGAATGTTTTTTTCCCTTGTGCACCACTATTTATCCACACTGAATTTCTCCTGTCACTTTCTTGGCCGCTCACTCAGCGTAAGGTCCTCCTGCAATCCCTCACAGTCAGCCCCTGTCCTTAATATCCTAAATAATTTGGAACCATCAACAAAGCTCTCGTTTCACTTCCTCTCCTGCTTCACTGAGACTATATGTGGGGAAGTTCTGGGGAGATGGGGCTGGTGAGGTATGTGACCCATAGAAGAGGGGCACGGGGGGCTGCAGTGCTGTGCTTTCTGTGGGCAGAGCAGGGATGGGCTCAGGGCAGTCCCAGTGATGGGGAACCTTTAGTACTGGGGGTGGAGGGGATGTCTGTGATGGGATGGAGCTGAACAAAGCTGTTGTCAGATATGCTCTGGTCATGCTTTGTCATAGAATCACTTAGGTTGAAAGGGGTCTTAGAGATCATTGAGCTCAGACCCCCAGACATGAGCAGGGTTGCCATCATATCATTGGACACTGCAGGCAGGGAATGAGAAGGGTCCTTCATGGCAACGCTGTTGTGCTCTGCTGAGGATATAAGACAAGATTGGGGCACAGCATCACCCATAGGACCAACAGCCCTCATCCACCCCGGGGCTGGGCACACCCCATGGACTGACTCACCGTACTCCTGTGGTTTATTGGGGAATGGGGTGGAGGGTCCGTGCTGCCCATCAGGCTGAGCGCATCCCCCGGAGGAGCAGCCATGGTTTTCCTGCTTGAGCAGATGCTGCACAAAAATCAATGCTCCCCGGGGAATTGTTCCAGAAGGTGGATGGAATAAAGTGATTCACAGCACTGAAAAAAAAATAATATATATATATATATAAAATAAAATAAAAAGAGAGACATCAGAGCTCCTGGAAGCTGTTCAGTTGGCATCGTGAGGTCTGCGAATAACAGACGCCCAAAGGAACTAATGTTTTAAGCCAAAGCAATTTGGGTAACAGGACAGGCTTGGGGGAAAAGAAAACACAGTGCCAGTTTTTGGATTATGCTGCACATCAGTGCTAAAAAAGAAGCCACACATGTTGTGAATGTATAGCCCAGGAACACGTTTTATGAGCATATTCCTAATGTGGCGCGTGTGGCGCTTTCTCTTATTATTGATAATAACTAACTATAGCTTCTGCTTCTGCTCTCCCTCCTGTTCTCCCCCACTCAACTGCGGGATTTAACAGGCCAGTGATGATACCCAAAAGCGGGATCCAGATTCCTTCTAATAGCATTAAAACGTCCTGCTGAGCACAGTGGCTGTTTGGAGGGCCCATCCCTGTGGGTTCATTTGGGTCTGACACTGGGGGGCGTCCATCTCCCAACCTGGTATCTGTGTTCAGGCTGTTCTTGTAGCTCTTGTGCGGTGTTTCTTCTGGCAGCTTTCAACACCAACATCTCTGTACCCACACTTGTATCTGCTATGACCTGCACAGCAGCAGGTACTCTGTTAGTGTCAGCCTTGTAGAGCAATGTACACTGTGCTCCTTTGCTTTTACCCCTTCGCTCTTGGAGCCCAGGGATGGGCTGGGTGATTTGCAGACTCAGCTGAAGGTGTTTGGTGGCCTTGGTCCCAATGAGCTCAGGCACAAACATCATGGCTACGTGGTAGAACTGGTGGTTTTGGGGTCAGATCTGAGGTTCTGCCCCAAATTCTCACTTCCTCCATTTATCAGCATCCCACAGAAGAATCCATTCTGTACTATGAATCAGATGCAGCTTGGACCACGTGTCTCCACTGATCGTGGCCCATTAGGGTTGGCCTCCACCCCTTATCAGCATCCCACGGAAGAATCCATCCTGTACCATGAATCAGAAGCCAGTTGGGCCACGTGTCTCCACTGGCCGTGGCCCAGCAGGGCTGGCTCCCACCCAGGCAGTGCAGCCAGCTCATCCCCACCGTGTGGTGCCGGGCTGGGGGACGGAAGCACAGCTCACCCCCGTGTCACGCCAAGCACCACCGTGCATCGGGCTTGGCATGACAGCTCGGCTGCCTGCGGTCGTCTATGGCAACTGAGCCACCTTGGTAGGCTGAGCTGCCTGTGTGGGTTTGAAATTGTGTGGTTGTTTTTGTTCCCTTGTAGAAAAAAAAAAGACAATCTGATTTGTATGTAACTCTGAATAAATTCCTTGTTAACCTTTAGAGCCATCTGGAGGGAAAGTGACTCCTCGCACCATGGCAGAGAAGGGAGAAAGGCTTCTAATTATTGGTTTTGGAGGGTTTTGAAGGGGCTGGAGGCAGAGCAAGGTGTACTTGGAGATCAGGGTGGCATCTGGGATCCCCAGTGATGCCTGAACAGAGCCCAGCATGGAGGTGTTGGAGGATGGAGTGTGCTGGAGGTGCCAGGAGGTGGCTGGTGGCAATCTGCTGCTGGATCAGGAACAGCTTCCATCTGGTTGTCTCACATGGAAATGGAGATGGAAAACCCCTTTCTGAGGAGCATGATGGAGCTTTCCTTTTGCCATTGGGGTCACGCTGCCCCAGGTCTGCACACCCTGAACCCTACTGAACATCCGGCCTTTGGGGCTTCTGTTGTTATTCAGTTATGAAGGGCTGAAGGTCCAGATCTGCTCCAGGTGCTCAGGGTCCCTCAAGTCAAGCAGGCAGAGTTGGATCAGACCTGGAGGTCCATCCTCTGTGTTGGGGGATAAGGGGCTGCTCCTCTTCAACATGTTGGGGTGGCAAGGAATGGGAGCAGAGGTCTAGGGGGATATTGCCCATGCCATGGTTATGGTGGCTCTCTGGGATGGAGATTCCCAGCAGCCCAGACAATGGGATGGATTACATTTTCCCCATAGGAGAAAGCAGAGGGAGTGGCAGCCAAATAAACACAATGCGACTTTATTTTCTTCCTTTCTCCATTCCTTTGAAAGTTTATAAATATTTTGAAAACTTTCCAAAGGGAGGGGAAAAAACAGCAAGTTGTGCATCAGTGACTCAATGCAGTGTCACTTTGCTCATT
This sequence comes from Coturnix japonica, assembly GCF_054131305.1. Lineage (NCBI taxonomy): Eukaryota > Metazoa > Chordata > Aves > Galliformes > Phasianidae > Coturnix > Coturnix japonica. The sequence continues at coordinate 12,967,091 of NC_140680.1, read as the reverse complement.
AGGAAAGAAGGAAATCACATCATTACTGGAATTAATAAAGAAAAATCTCATGGTTGACTAGGAGAGGGGAGGGGGTTTACTTTGAACTGATCAGATGTAACAATGGTGTGGCTGCTTTCCAGCCATGCTGAGATCTGTCTGAAGGTCTTAATTATAAGCAGCTCAAAAAAGCCAATGAGAAAAGGAATTTACAACACAAAAGAAATAAATTAGGTCTCAGATGCCACTGTACATATGTAATGGTTGGGATGCTGAGGAAGAGGAATCTCTCACTGTGGCTGCCACTACCCGGATTTGGGGTAGTGGGGGTCTCTGGGGTGGGCACCGTGCTGGAGAAATGCATGGAGCACGGCTCCTGGGGCTGGGGAGAGGCAGCAGCCCATCCTTGGGGCCATACTATTGCTGATAACTGCGCAGATCATTCACCTTCACCCAGAGGCAAGTTCTGAAGCTGCTCCTTACGCATCGATCTGCTGCAGCCTCCCGGTAACTGCTTACACCGGGGCTTTTTCAGGTTCAGGTCGGATATTATCTCTCCCTGCTCCTGTTTGTGTTTGCGCAGCGCATCCTCATTAATTAGGATGTCTTGTTGGACGGTGCGTGGTCTTCGGGGAGTTCCTCTAGTGATTTGTTTACAGATGTCAGGTTAGCAATAAATTGGGAGAAATAATTGACCTTTCCTGTAAGACTTTGCTAATCCTGTTTCTTCTTAACTGTTTCCAATGCTTAGTGTACTGCAGTGTTTTTCTTAATCAATTGTTCCGACTGCGAGAACATTAAAGGAGATGCGATCAGGAACACGTAGCAGTGATGCCATTTTAATGATTCATTCACTGCTTCTCATTAATTCATTGCGTTTCGCATTTCTAGAGCTGGCTGAAGAAGTTTTCAAGACTTTACACCGTTCATTAAAACCATCTCTTCTCTTTGTTGGCCTTGGTGCTGAAGGGCTCCATGGGTACAGGGCAAGGATCACATCCCACCAGGTCCCAACACCTGGGAGCACCCGCTGCTGATCCCAGCCAACATGCAAAGAGAGCAGTCAGCACAATGTTTCTATTAGAACCCGTTACTTTTAAACAACTTAATTTCCCCAATGAACCGAGCCACTGTAAAGAGAAATCCCACGTGGCGGGCTGAGGATAATTGTGATGTTCTCATTAGAACTGCTCAGACTGCATTGATTTATTTATTTATCTTCTGAACTTTTGGAAGTTATCTCAGACAACGTGGAGGAGATCCAGCTTTCGTTTCAAAGGAAACAGTTCATTTTTATTACTATTATTTACTTACTCATTTTGTACTGTGTTTCCAAAACCCTTGGAAATCAAAACCAGAGGGAATAGAACATGAAAATATTGGGGTTTTTCCGTGTCATTTCTTTAAAGAGCGTGGTAATGCTTCCTCCTGGTCTGCCACAATCACCACAACCAACATTAATTATGGGAGCACCAACACCTGGCACTGCTGCCCGGAGTGCTGTGGGTGACCCATTCCTGGCAATGCTCAGAGCCCGACTGGATGAGGCTCTGGGCAGCCTGAGCTCACAGCAGAGTGTTGGAACAGTATGATTTTTAAGGACCCTTCCATTCCAACCATTCTATGATTCTACCATTCTGATCCTATAATTAATAAGGTAGAGACTGAATTGTAGCTGTTGGATGTAGCCCATTCTGCCCCATATCATCTCCTCCTCCCACTGAGGCACAGCATCCAGCAGCACAGTGGTGCATCCCTCACTGCCTCTGCACAGCTCCTGCATTCCCCAGGGCCACGTTAATACCGCGCCAGACCCAGCAGTCTGCAAATCACACCGTCATTAGCCGGCGCCTCGGTTGTGTTTCGTAAGCAGCTGTCGGATTGAGGCAGCATGGCCAATGGTGTGCTATCTCTGGGCTATGGCAGCCTTGGGGATGCTCTGGGAATAGTTCTGGCCAGTTCAGATCTTCTGTCACCATGCACATTAGTGTTAGCAATCTCCCCTTCTGTCAAATACTAGCTTGAGGAAGGAAGGGCAGAGGGACCCATCATTGCACGCATACTCAGAGAGACAGATGTCATCACCATCACATAGATTTATGCTCCTTGGGACAAAAAACAAGCTAAACATTTGTAAAATCAAGCCATTTCTAGCTGTCAGGATAATGGAATGTGCCAGGAGGTGGATGGTGAGTGCCCCAGCCTTCCTTCCTTGCTCATTTGACTTCGTAATTCTGCCCCGTCTCCGTGCAGATTCTCATTGTCCTTGCATGGAGGAGCACAGCATTGGTGATATGAGATCCCCCCGTCTTCACTTTTGGGGTCATTTGGGCTTATTTTTGTGATATTTAGTTCATATTTGCTGACAGGATACACTTTTACCTCTCCTGCTGGACTGTGCAGTTAGCTGCGCATGGATGGTTCAGGTTGGTTGGAACCTCTATCTGTTGGATATGATTTTGTTTGTGCGAGGGGAAATCACACAACTGTCCAAAACTAAGTAAATCTGAAGCTAAAAGAAACTCATAATGATGTAACTAAAATAAACCCAGAGCAACGGGATAGACAATGGGCAGGAAACTGCTGCTGCAGCTTGGACAAGCTGTATGGGGCATCAGATCTTACCTGAAATGTATCCAAAGCCTGAGAAGACCTGAGAACTCCTGGATCTGTCACGGCTAATTACTGCTGTAATGCTGAAGGCACTTGGCAACAGGGCTGCCCAGGGAGATGTTTGCCATCACCATTCAGGGCCATGGTAAATAGCAGCGTGGTAGGGAAGTGTGGCTCAGCCCCAAATAAGGCAAAGGGAAGCCATGAGCTTGAAATTATAATATTTAATGGCAAAAGCCTTCATCTGCTCTCATTGCACAGAGCTGCATGTGTTTCCCCCACATATACAATAAATACTTTGTGAGACTCTTGAGGAGGAGGATTACAGCTGAAGAAGCCCATCCAGCAGTGGAGGTGCAAGGGTCATTCCATCTATTTCCAGCACATCGTTATACGGCAGAGGACCGTGGCCTCTGCATAGATTTAACAATCTGATAAATGGAGGATCCAGCCAAGGTACATGAGTTTAGAGCTTATTTTATGAGACTGACCACATGGTGAATCTAATAGTGCTGAGCTAGCAGCCTTCCCCATACAACTGCAACTAATGACCACCTCTAGAACTGATACAAGAGCAGCACGGGGAGATGCATGTGTGGCTGTAAAGGCAGAGACCTGCAGATGTAACAACTGCAGCAAATCCATGATGGGAGGCAGCTCCTCACCAGGAACCATTAGCAGATGTGGGAGAAAAGCCTTAAAGTCAAATGAGGAGAAAGAAACCTTGTGGCCATGAGTTGCCCAGGAAGGGGTCCAGCAACTGACAAAACCAGAATAAGGAAAACACACCAGGAAATGGCACTACTGGAATGCACTATGCAGGGAAAGGACCTTGGATATGAACTTCTTCTGGCTCATCCTGATGCCAGGCAAAGGAAGTACTGCAGGAGGCTGATATGCTGTCATGGGCCATACTGAACCAAGAAGTCAGGCCTGTGGCCCTCCAGCTTCTTCTGGCCACCCCCAGCAGTGTGTGGGGCCAGAGCACACACCACTGCCTTGGAAAAGCAGATAGGAAACACCAGCATTTGCTATTGCCCCTCCAGCCCCTTCTGCAGCCCAGTGCACAGTGCTGGCCATGCCCCCGATTCATTCAGCTCTTCTGTCCTGCTGCAGGCAGGAATGGTAATTGTGTGGCTGGCAGGCAATCATCGTGCATTTCAGATTCTAATAAGCACTTGCAAGACAAACGTTCGGTTCATCTTCTCAAGCTTCCTGTGAGGACATACAAAGCTGTGCAAAACATACCGAGTGGGCATCCTGCACTGAAATGGTGCAGGGTGGGTACAGTGCAGCACCCGGAGGGAAGTTCTGTGTGAGCTCACCGGCTCTTGGCCACATTGTCATTAATGAGATGATTTGGGCAATTGTCTTAAAGAGCAAGATAATGCCGGGTCTGGTTTTGAGAACGCTCAGCCATAATTGTATTAACGGGATGAGTGCTGACGACTTCCCAGAAGATGCGATAATCCCTGTGTTGTGTTGCTTTGCTGTTATGGCACTTTGGGCCAGACAGCATGCAGCTGCAGCATTCGTTTCCCATGGGCCGCTGCAGGGTGCTTTGCTTTAGCTGTTGGAGGGCCACTGTGATTTCAGAAGGTCCCTGAGTGTGCCTGGTGCTCCAGCTCCTTGTCCTCCCATGCTTTACCACCTCTGCAGGGTCTCCCCAGCAGAGGGATGGCCACGACATCAGCTCCATGGTGTAAGTTGGACTTCATCATGTAAATAAGAAAACAAGCTTTGAGAGGTGTCCTGCCTTTTGGGTGGCCGGCCAGCACGCATGCTGCTCCTGCTGATTTCTTCCCCCTGTTTCCAGCTTCCTCTGGAGCTTTTCCAAGTGTTCATGGCCATGAGTTTTCTTGGAGTCAGAGCAAGAGCTTGTTTGACATGCGGTAGCTGTCCCAAATCATTACGTTTTGCACTTACTCTAATCAGAAAGATGAGATGCCATGCTGCCATAGCAGTGCTTGGATCATAGCTGGGCGTAGGGAAATACTTGTCATCATGAGCTGTCATTCAGCCTGGTACCAGTTAGCCTGGCCTCGTGGCTGAAAGGTGTGAGGGATGAGTAGGAAAGCAGCTGTGACTAATGGAAGCTCTCCTGCAACATACGTAGTCATGGGAGTTAATGAAAAGAGGAAAGAGAGCTGGCTCTTGAACTCTCCATCCGGAGAAGTGAAGTGTAACACCAGGCAGAAAAAAAGAGCTATCATTTTCAGATTCCTTTCCAGCAATTATTTTGTATTTCCAAGTATCTCTAAGCTCTCAGAGCAGCTTAGGAGACCCTTTTCTGAGTATTTCTTGGAAATCCCCAGCATCGGAACAAGCAACCCCATTCTGGCCCCATCCCTGCCCTTCATGGCAGAGGCAGTGAGGGCAGGCAAGGGCCAGGCCCTGCCATGCTGGGTGTTTGTCCCACTTGAAGTGTTTGTCACCATGCACTTGATGCTCATCGGAGCAGGCGAGCGTAGGAGCAGCTGAACTGCTGCCTCAAGCTGCCCCTTCGGATTGCATTAAGTCCTTGTGGCTCGGTCTTACTGCAGCAAGCAGGGGAGAGCACACAGCGTGTAAGCATTGAAAAAGCCCTGTTCCATTCAAGAAGTTATGGCTGGATTAATTATTTCTGACTCTTTGCAAGAGATGAATAAATGCTGTACAGAGAATTTTGAGAATGGGAGAAGTGTCCTGAGGAGGCCAGGTGGGGAAGGACAAGGAGGAAGGGGACAAGAGCTGTAGGGCTTTAGTTGGGCTGGGGTTGGGTGCTGCATAGAGGATCAGGGGGAGAAGAGGTACCTGTGCCCATGGGAGGTCATGGCTCTGCTCCTTTGAGTTATCTGGGGCTTTCTCTGCCATTTTTACTTCCTCTCTTGTGTGCCTGAGTTCTGGGGCTGCCCACCTGTGTTGAGGAAGGACTGGTACTGGGCTGCTAATTTGCCTGGAGCTGGGATGGCTACAGCCCTGTGGGCTTCCCTGCCCATCCATGGGTGCTCAAACCACCCTTGGTGTTCTGTCCTCTTTGCTGGCATGGTTTCAACCTTCCCCTCAACTGAGATTCTGAAAAAGCCTGTCCTGGTTTGCTAATCATTGCTGCTCTGTTAGCACCTGCGGCACCAGACAGGGAGGCAAACAGCAGTAACCGGGGAGGAAAGGGCTCCAGCAGAGCTCTGGTTTCATTGCACCTACCTTTCTTCCCCCTTTTAGCAAAAGTGAGAGAGCCAGGCTGCATATTGCTTTTCACACGCCTTTCTTTTTATCCCTTTTATAATCAAGCCAGCTTTGAGACAAAGGCAGCAAACTTCCAGCTGGATTCCTAGGAGCAGCTCAGTGACCAGAAGAGCTGCCAGACACGTGCATGGTCCTGTATCTCATATAGCTGAGTCCATAGCCAGGTGTATTCAGCACCAAGAGCTCTGGCTGCTACTTGCCCCCAAGCTTTCAAACAGACTGGAGGATCCCATTTAAATCAATAGTGGCACTGACCTGCTGAACCAAGACATGTTGTGGGTGCCCCATCTGTGATTCTATTACTGAGCCCACCAAGCACCCAGTGGGATGTCAGCTTTACTTTCCAGCAGCAGCACAAGTCAGTTTGAGTAGCACCACGAGCTCAACCATGGATCTGTGGGTCCCTGATGTCTTCTATGCATCCCCACCACCAGAGGCAGATGCTCTGGTGCCCAGCTCTCTGGCCATGAGGAGCTGTGGTGTTCATGGATGCAGTGAAGCAGATCACAGTAATGGTGATGGGCTTGGGTATGGAGAGTAGAGCAGCCCCTGCCTGCTGATAGGGCAAATAGGTCTGTCAATTAGGGAGAGGCCATAAGGAGGGAGAAAACTTTCATTTCCAATGCCTTTTAATGGATTTTCTGGGGTTAAGGACTGTCTCTGAAGCAGGCGAGGGATGACATCAGAGACATCTTTAAAAGGTAGAAACAGATGTTACCCACTGTTACGCCTCAGAGAAAAAGCGATGGATCCCAAAGCCCCCTAATGCTCACTCTGGCCACTTCAGAGCCTCCAAGATGGCAATGCCATTAGATGCACAGCAGGACGAGCATTATCTCTGCTTCCCAGTTTCCCTGTCTAGGGCATCCAAGAGCACAGAAGATGTCCCAGGTGGGTGTTCCCATCACCAATACCATAGCAGGAGGCGGTATTACCATAGCAGGAGGAGGAGGGTGGAGACATCAGCTTTCCTGATCCCTCTTTTACCAGCTCCAAGCACAGGGATGCTCTGCAGTCACAAGATCTGTTTCTCAAAGCATCTTGTGCTTCTGCACCTGCACATCACAACAATGTCAAGGATGTGATTGTTGATACCTGCACAGGCTCCTTTGGAGCTCCCAGCATCCCAACCAGCTGGCTGCTGGTAAAAGCTCTCTGTGATTCTGTGCACTGTGTGCAGGAGCACTGTAAATATTTAAACCCATCAGAGCGAGATTTCCTAAGAACTCTAAAGAGATTGATTCCCCAAACCCCTGTGACTGCAAACGGAGGCTCCGTGCCAGCTTCCTCCCAGCCAGCGTTTTCCAGGGAGCCTGCATACAGCTCTGCGATGTGCCAGCAGATTTGGGACTCACTGCTCCTGATAGAAATCCCTTTCCCCAGCAGTGCAGGATCTGCCAGCAACGAGATGCTCTGTTCAGACCTGCCATGCTCTATCTTCCTGCAGGTCTGTATCTCAGTTGATGCTCTTCCTGTGTTTTGTCCTTGGCAGCCTCCAGCTCTGGGCACAGCACCATGGCTCAGTCACACCTGGATGCACAGAGCCCAGCATGGAGATCCCTGGCCATGCTCCTGGTAGAGTGTTTCCCAGAGTTGGGGATTAATGGAAGCAAAGATGGAGCATGACTCCAGGAGCTCCTTGGGCTTCCTGAGGGCATGCAGCAGGACCAGCAGGAGAGACAGCCTGCAGCCCTCAGCAGCACCCCAGCCACCTCGTGTCCCCAGCAGGAGGTGAGCAGGCAGGTGGCACTGGCTGGGCACAGCACATGAGCTGCTGGTTGGGTGCCATGGGATGGGTCCCATAGGATGCAGGGACACGGGTGACACTCTGAGTGCTTCCCAACTAGAAGGAGCAGGGATGGGGGCTGCAGGGATCTGTGAAATGCGGGGTATGTTGACCTGGAGTGATGCTGCAGGCAGCAGCTGCTCCTGTTACGCTTGGAGATGTTTTCCCAGCTCAGACCAGAAATGCTAAAACAGGCTCTGCCCGTGCTTGCCTGAGGCCAAGTGAGCAAAGAATCACGCAGCACGAGGAGAAGAATATCTAGAGGAAGGTCAGAGAGCACCATCCATGAGCAACGCCGGAGAGAACTGCAGCAGTTCCAACGCCGGGGGGAGATGGGGTGGGATGAAAGGAACAACCACAGCGCTGTCAGTGCAGATTGGGGCCGGAGCGATGCGTGTGAAATCCCTGAAGGGCTGTTGCCAGAAAAAATAAAACCCAACAGAACGTCAAAAATCCAAATCGTAACAAACAAAATAAGCAAAGGGGGAGGGTGAAAAGGAATAACGAGATGGAGGGGGCAGCAAGGTGTGCAGGAGATAGGCAGAGGTAAGTGGTGCAGCAAGTGGGATGGAGCAGCGCTGCCCAGAGCAGAGATGGGCTGAGCATAGCTGCAAATGAAGCAGGGATGTAGGGGCGTGAAAGAGGTTGTCTGGAGTGCAGATAACAAGCTGCAGCACACAGGGCTGTGGAGCTGCGGCCAGGGAGATGAGCAAACTGACAGCCCTAATGGCACTGTGCCCCCTGCTACCCCCATCCTGACCTAACCCTTACAGAGCAAACCCCACGTGCTACATTTTCCATGATAAAACAGTAATGGAAAGGGACCCACAAGTCCCTGTGAGTCCTCTATGGCTGTGCCCGGCTCCAGCTGCCCCTTTCTGCAGTGCCCTGACAGCATGTGCTGCTCAACTGTTCTCTGCGATGGATGGAGCTGCTGCAACAATCGCCACCCCGGTACAGTTAGTGCATAAATAACCTTAAAATATCAGGACTGTGGAAGGGAAATCTCCATCATTTCTATGCGGTATTTTTCCATCAGTGCGTTCCATGGCTGGGCAGGGTGAGATGAGTGGGCAGGGATGCAGGAGCAAACCACTGCCTGTGTGGGTCACTGGTCCTCTTGTGCACATAAAGGGGTGATGGGGGGCACGGGGCTTCATCTGACTGTGGGATGTGGGATGAAGACATGACCCTCTGTGTGATGGTCACTTTAAAGTCACCTGGATGGGCTTTGAGACAAAGTGTTCAAAGCCAAATGGAAGACTCACCCCTGCCCGTGGGGTCAGGGTACCCCAAAAGCCCCTGTCCCCATCCTGGTAGCTGTCACCCATTCAAGGAGGACTCCAGGGCCCAGAGTGCAACAGATGGGAATTACAAAGCTTTTAAATACGGGTGCATCCTACAAATAAAAACAGGACAAATCCTACTTGTAAAGGGGGCCTGACACCTCCAGCTGCTGCCCCACCACTGTGCAAAGCAGCATCACCCCACAGCTGCACTGGGACAGGTAGGGATGGGGCCACGGGTGGGTGTTACGGTGCCAGGACTTGGGGCTGTGCCTCAATAGGGCTGAGAGGGGAGGGCTGCAAGCAGCCCAGTGCTGAAGGATTAGCAGCAATCTTGTTTGCAGCCAGCCTCCAGATGATACAACATAATAAGACATATAACAGCCTCTTGGAAGAAAGAAAGTTATAGTTCCCACAGCAACCGTAACTCAGCCGCGTTACACACATATATATATTAAGGCATAAATTTAACAGCATATATTTTAATACAAAATGCTGGCAATACACATGGGGGCAAATAGCAGGGGTTGATCCATCATGTTTGGCTCTCCCCATTTTCTCCTGCTCCAATCCCTCCCAGCTGCAGCCCCAGTGCAGGGAGGGGGCAAAATGGCCCTGGAGTGGGTGCAGGCCAAGGGGCACCCAAACCCAAGGCATGGAAATGCCATTGGAGGCAATGGAGCATCCCACAGGGCACTGACAAATTGTCTTGGACATGGCGAGGATTTCTCCCACTGCTCATAAGGCTGAATGCAGAATGAGATCCTTTCAACTGATTTTTTTTTTTCTTCTTCTTTCCAATTCTGAGGGAATTGTGCAACAGGGACATCATTCTCTATTACTTTTTATGAAATGGCCCAAAATCACGATGTTTTAGCTCATTTTTCCAAACACATTCCAGACCCCAGGAGCAAAGCACACATGGTGCTTTCCCCCACGAACTGCTGATGGCTGGCAGTGATGGTTGCAGACACAGGGACAGCACACACTGCATTGATGGCACGTCCCTCCCGGTGCCTCAGCACCCTGCAAGCAGCACAGTGCTGCCAGGAGGACACATCCTGCTCTCCTCCAGCCACCCCAGGCTGATGTTAAATATGTGTGCTTATATATGTGTGTATATATACCTGTATGCTATTTACTGAGCAATCCCAGCTAATCTCTATCCATCCAGGGGTTTAAGATGCCCTTTCAGCAGGGATTTGTAGCGTTTGCTACACTTATTTCCTGAGAATGCATTACCTGGACTTTCGGATGAATAATGTAGGTCCTTGTTCAGCAAGTTACTTACAAATGTGGAGCCTTAAACCACTGAAGTCCATGGATCTGCTTGTGTACTTAAAGATAGGCACAGGCTTAAGTGCTTCAGTAAATCAGGGCCTTATAGCCCAATTTGGCACTCCTAATAAGGTCTGTAGATATAAATAGCAGGCTGTATTGACCCAAGGGTGCGTTTGCCTTGGTCAGTGCTACATCTTGCAAGACAAATGCCAACAGTCGAGGCAACAAAGCCAAAATGTCCTTGGTGCATACAGGGACCCTGTGTACAAGCGCAGGGCAGAAGGTGCAGGGCAGAGACTTCTTACATGGTCTGATGGTGACAGAACAAGGGGAAATGGCTTTAAAGTAGAAGATTTGGGTTAGATATTAAGATGATACTCTTTACTCAGGGGTGAGGCTGCTCAAAGAGCTGTGGTTGCCCCATCCCAGCAGTTGTCCAATGCTGGATGGGGCCCTGGGCAGGCTGAGCTGGTGGGAGGCACCCAGCCCACAGCACAGGGTTGGAAATAGATCAAACGGGATCTTTCCTCCAACCAGATGAAAGTTAAGGTTTCTTCTAAGCCAACCATTCTGCCGTTCTATGAGGCTATGGCCGCTGGGCACTGGGATGTTGGATGAGTCAAAGATGAAACACATCTTTAGGGGAATCACTGCTGCCAAGATGGGCTTTCACCCCACTTTATCAGGTGGCTCATCCATGCTCTCGAGGCTCCTCGTTAGAGCATTGAAATGATCTGTAAAGCTCAAACTCATCTTTCTGCCAGCCCTCCTGAGCACTGCCCTGCGCCCAGCCATCCTCAGAGCCCAGCACAGCCAAGCATCCTCCTGAAAGCCCCTTGTAACTGTGATTTTCTGCCTGTTCTGGCTGAAATTATTGCCTGTGGAAAATGCATGGGTGCCTTCCCCGGGATTTATGGCAGAGCTGTAGGTGTGTGTCTGCATGCGGAGCCCACAGGCTCTTTGCTCAGCTCTGGCAGAGTCTCATTCCGCTCCAGCCCTCCCAGCCCTCTCCCCACCATGACTTTGGAAGAAGTCTGCACACCACAAACCAGCAATTTTTAACATCAAAGCACACAACATCAGAAATCTTTCGGCTCTTACAAGTCCAGAGATAAAATCTCCATCTGAAGTATTTTAAAGCAGCGTTTTAGGGTCTAAACTCGAGTGAGCAAGGATTGTTTAAGCATTTCCAAGCCATGAGGCTCACTGGGGCTGAAGCAGGGGATGCAGTGGGGGGACAGCTGGAGGTGGGCTATCTCCTCCTTAGCAGCATTTTGGGGATTCTAAATGAGGTGGAGTTGGGCTGTCAGCAAGAGCTGTGGATGCCACCCATTGTCCTCCCCAAACCCGCTCCCACGAAGGCCTTCAGTTCATTACTGTGTAAGAAGACTGGCTTCTCCCCAGTGAGCAGCTCTCTGTGTACGTGTATGTACAAAGGAAGGCTTCTGAGCATAGCCAAGGTTGGGTGTAAAATAAAGGCACGAGGTTGCCTTGCTTGCATGCACACTGCATTTTCAGTGTAGGTAATTTGGGAACGATATCCCACTCCCAGCACAGGGAGGACTTGCAGAATTTGTGAAGTGCTCAATGTTTTTATGGAGTGTTTCTAACCCTCTTCTCTTTGTGCAGTAAAGCTTGGCAGGGGAGCGGCTCACCTGCTCGTAAATTAGAAGGCGAATTAAAGATGTGCCTTTGTATTTCTGCTCTCACCACTTCTACCTCCTGCTCTTAAGATGTCCAGGGGTGGCGATCCTTGGAGGGGGGGGCAGCAGCCCCATGTGCCTCTATCACCTGCATGGGATGAACAGAGATGGGAGCTATTGCTGTGTCAAAGCTGCCCATGGCCCAAGTGTGGACTGATGGAGCAGCAGGGCAGGGCTGTGCCATACATGCAACACAGCCTGGAATTTCCTAGAATTGACTCTTGCTCCCAGGCTGTGAGCAGCCTGGATTTGGCAGCCTTCAACCTCCCAATGTGGTCCTGGGTTTTGCTACCCGCTGCAAAGCTCCATTAACCAGCGGCTTGATCTTGTATTAACAAGGGGAAAGAGGCTGGGAAAGGAGCTGCAATTAAGGGAGGTGAAAGTTAAAACATCAAGGGAAGTTTTTAATTGAACAGTAGCCCTGCAGGGAAACACAAAGGAGAATTTGGCAGTTTTGCGGACAGTGATAATGTCACACTTTTTTTTAGGAGAAAGAGGAGGGAAAAAAAGAGAGCTGGGGTGGTCAGGAGCTTTGAAGAAGTAGGACGGGTACAAAAGGAAGGAGAGGGAGGGGAGAAAGGCTGCTGTGTGCTGCTGGCTCTGCATCACCACCGCATCCTGCCATGTGCCAGGCCTGGCAGGAGCCTCCATGCCCTGCTGTGTGTGTGCGGCTCCCCAGAAGTTTGGGCTATTTATTTCAACTCAGCACATTCAGAACAAAAATGCAGTTCCCTATCAGCCATAGCACAGGACTTAAACTCAGCACCCCGCTGTGAACTTATCAACACAGCCCCCAGAGCTCCTTCCCTTGCAAACCAGAATAAATTGGGTCATTTGGTATTTTGCCATTGACAGATTTTGGTGAGCTCAAACTGAGCCTGTGAGCCTCCCACTGTTTGCTGCCTGGCACCCAGGGCCCTTTTGCAGGACTCTCTCTTTGGAGAACAGTCCTTACCATGAACCCAGGGCTGTCTCAGTCTGTTCTCCAGCCAAGCCATCAAAGTTAGATTTTCTCTTCTAGGATTTAGTTACAGGGATGGAATTTCTGGTCCTGTGCAGCCACCTCCCAGCCTTACCCTGACACAGAGCTGGTAGGAGCTCACTGGCAACACAAGGAGGAAAGTACCCAGAGGAGTGCGAGGCACAACTCAACCCGAAAAAGAGAGAGACTTCAGTGCCTGAACTGTTTGTGATTGTTGGCTATGCCAGTGCAAGATGATAGAAGATGCTCAGAATTTTCTGCCTTTATCCACTTATGCAGTTTTACTTTAAAATTAACGTGGATGCCAATATCAGCCCCTTTGCAGTGCTGGGTGACCGAAACAGAATTAAAGCAGCTATGTAAACCGAGACAGCAAAGTGCAAAGCCCAGCAGCTGGTGGTTGAGAACACCGAGGTGTAAGGACCGGGAGCTGAGAGCCCTGGGGACGAGTCCAGGACGAGCAGCTCCTGCCAGGTCTGCATTTGCTGAACCACACTCACATCACAACGCTCATTTTCTGCCCTGTTGGGAACTGCAGCTCCCAGGGGAACGGCTCCTCCATGGGGACTCACTGCTGATGTCGTTCATCCCATGGGCTGTGCAGCACCCAGCGAGGCAGGCTGCTGAGCCCACGCAGTGCGGCGTTCCCTCCTGCGCACAGCAACGATGGTGAACACCCTGCTGGGACCAACACACCTTTAATTAATGGCAATTTGGTGGAAAATCCTGTAGATTCAAAACAACCCTGTGAAGAATTGAGGCGTGCTCTCTCGCTCTGGTTTATTTTAATCGCGTGCTCAGGGATTTATTGAGACATCCAGGAGGTGTTTTTGAGCATTAGGAGGCTCCCTCCATTACAGATCCATGGGTTTATGTATGTAATGGACTTCTAATGGAACTTGAAAACTGGAAAGAAGCCAGGGCTGGGGAGTCCTCAGGGCGTCACGGCTGGCACCCAAGGAAGGAAAAAATGGAGAGGGAAAAAGTTAATGAAAACATATATTTGTATAAACAATCAATGAAGATCGTGTTCGTGTGTTAAACAACCACCTTGAAATTGGTCTGTCTCTAAGGACTGAGCAATTGCAGACTACCTTAGCATGAATGATTTATGACATTCATGAACTTGGCAACTGCATCAGTTTTCCTAAACCTGGCAGCAAACACCACCTGCATATTAAGTGAAGATTTATGATTTATAAAACTCACCTCATTATGCAGAGGAACATGAATTGTCTTATGTGTGCAGTCTATAACTCCCGGGACAGATGAAAAGGCAGCTATGACACACAATTTATGTGCTCTGGCTGCTGAAGTTTGTAAGGGAAAAATAGGCAGAATATCTGGGTCTTTGAGTTGGGTATGTTCAAAGCTGCTGAACAGTGGCTAAAAACACCCACTTCCTTGGACAAAAAAAAAGGCTTTGGAAAGATGCCCTGGCTTGTGCAGACACCAAGGGCAGCAGTCCTATGTGCCAGGCAGAAGTCCCACTGCTGTCCCCATGCTCCTGGACTTGTACCTGTGTCATGTCCCCTGCCACACAGCAGTCTCCCCTGCCATGGCACAGTGGGGCAGTCACAAGCACCTCCCCTTTGTCCTTGCTGGATCCATCTCCATCTGGATGAAGGGGCATGAGCTGAGAAATGCAGGTCAGTGAAGGCTCAATGGGTTTTGCTGCTCTGGGGGCTGCAGTGGGGCTGTCCCATGGGGGTGGCAGGGAGGAGTGGTGCAGGGGCTGGGGAAGCTCCTTAAGATGGAGCCAAGGTGCTGTGGGACATGTTCTCTGTTAGGAACAAAGGGGCTGAGCAAGGCTGGTATGGCAGGGGGAGGAGAGGGGATGAGGCTGGAGGCTGCCTGGGTATGTCCTTGTTCTGCTGTTTCAGGGGAGACACATTCACTGTTTATTTATGCTGTAAAAACCAGCATTGTAGCTCTTTGAAACAAACCTTGGTGCTACTGGAGAGGAGGGAGTCAGGAATGTGAATGGCTTCTTATTTCTTCCCCCCCTCTCACTGTCTTATTGCCAAGGTAGCAGAGAATGAGTGAATTCTCTCTTAAACCCAAATCAGGAATTTTTCTCCTCCAAATGTTCCTCATTTTTTTTCATGCCTCTCATGGGGCTGATTTCAAAATGAAATTGTTGTAACTGTGAGCATAAAATAAATGGGAGGCTCTACCTGGCCTCGGTTGCTCCAGCAGGAGTTTCCAGCACAGCCCTGGCAGCTGGGGAAGGGCCGTCTCCCCCCGCCTCACATGCAGGCAGCCAGCACAAAGCAGAGCTGCACGAAGCTTTCTGCCTCGTAGCTTACAAAGGAGAGGAGGCATATTTAGGAGACGACAATGGAAATGGTAAGGATGTATTAATGGAGTGATTTATAACACTTTCAGATTAAAAGAAAAAACAACCCACAACACAACAATAAGAAAAAAACACCCTGTACTGTTAAAGGATAAAGACACTACATGAGGACTCGTGCTGGCTGGGGATTTTGCATCCTCTGGGTTGCATCAGGGATGGGCAGTGATGGCTGATGGATGCAAACACAGGGAGCAGGTTAAACTGGCATGGTAAAAGGGCAGCGAGGGGGAACTGCTGCAGGAGGGAACAGTGTGGTTACAAGAGGGTGCAGAGGGGCTGCCCTCTGTGCCTCGTGATGGCCAGAGGGTGTAGGGAGGACTGTGTGTTCCCACAGCTGATAGAAATCTAAAAGCATGGCTCTGCAAACAGCAGAGAGGGAAAAAGGAGTGGAGAGACTTGGGAGTGTGGAGGGACGTGGACCCTTGGGCTCATGCTGGGAGCTGTGGGATATCTGGGAGAGATGGTGAGAAGCCCATCATGAATCAGGCAGGGCGAGAGGTGAATCACACCAGCACAGCACAGGACAGGCTTAAGCCAGGGCAAGCACGAAGCAAAGCCTTGTCAAGGTCCCCAGGGCTCTCCTGCTGGCTCAGCCTCCCACCACACCAGTGTGGCACAGCTTGGTGTGACCTTCAGAGCAGCAGGACAGACAGACAGCTGTCAGCATTGCTTTGCCCCCCTCGAACTGCTCTTTGTACCTCAGCTGCTTCAGATCAGGGCAAAGAAAATCTGCAGAGTACTGCATTTGGAAGTTTTCGTTTGTAACATGCTAATTGCTCTCATTATTATGGTTCCTGGAGGCACCTCGTATCCTTATTACAGCAGCCGCAGTCGTGCAGGGGTGAGATGCGGTTTGCTGCTCCCTCTGGTTGCTGCGTCCTTGGTTGAGTGACAGGTCTCAGCCACAAGCACTGCAAGGAGAAGGTCTGGTGAGCTGCTGGCAGGCTTGTGGGCAGCCTTTGTGTCTGCAAGCCGGTTCTGTTGCTTCTGCATTACTTCCTGACACATTATATGATGCTCCACAGGCTGCTGCCTGTTGCCAGTCCCATCGGCACCACAGGAGGAAACCAGGAAGGATGCTGTGGTGTCAAACAGCTCAGTGCTGAATGCCCACCCCAAACCCTTAATGTTCTTGCTGCAGTCCTCCCAAGACAACAAGCTAACCAAGCATCTGGTGTAGTTCATTACTACAGTGGGGCACAGGAACTGCTAGATACCCAAACCAAGGAGAAACACCTCCCTGCAGCTGGGGGGCTTTATTTATGCCCTCTTCTCATTGCTCCTGTGCACCATAGGCACATGAGATAACCTCCAATTCAAACATGAGCTTCTCTTGCACACCAAGCATGGTGGGACTCTGCTTGGCCTCCTGCTGTGCCCAGTCCCTGCTCTTTCCATCAGACTCCATGTCAGGGCACAGGAAAGCAACAGAAGTGCCACTTTCTGACAGCTGCCTCCGCAGGCTTCCCTGTACCAAGGCACCTCAAGCCATGCCTTCCCCACTCAGGGTGACTTCATGTAGGAGCAGGAGAGCAGGAAGCATCTTCAGTCCCTGCTGACGGGAAGTAATGGATGTGGATGCTAACGTGGATTCCCTGTGGGCCTTGTCATGCTGAAGGCTCCGGGCTGCCTCAGCGCTGACAGACGCCTCAGACATGCTTCTCCCTTTGAGAAGGGGAGCGACCTCCCTGTGTTTCACCGTTTACAGTGACATCCTTCAGACAGATGCCTGTGGAGCTGACAGATATGGCAAAGCAGCTCGAAGCTCTCTTAAGGAAACCAGTTACAGCCCCGCTCCGCTCTTGGGAGAGTCCAAGTGATGCTGGGCTGCTGATCCTGCTGGATGTAGGATCCTGTAGGACGTGGGACCAGCCCTGGCTGTGCTTAAACCACCTCAGGTATGGCAGGAAGGCAACAAGTCAGGTCCCCATGGGCAGCTCCTTTGCACCACATCTGTGGCTCTGCGCTGTGGATGCAGTGGTCCCACTGTGGATCATCCAAGGGGAATGGCATCGCTTACACCTTCAGAGCAGGAGGATTTCCTTTTGTTTTGCCACCCCTTGCAGTGGCTGCTGAAATACATTCCCCTGTAGTTCCCCTGGGAGCAGTTTGGGCTCACTTCCCACCAAGCCCAGGGTGAAGCTTCTTCCCAGCATAACCGGGCAGCACGGAGCAGCAGTGCAGAGAGCTCCTGGAGCAGTGCACATAAGCTCGCTTGTGTTTTAATTGCAGCCCTGCCAATGCTTGGGAGCTGTCAGTGATGTGAATTAAGCTGTCACTCTCTCAGGATCACGATGCAGGGAGCGGTGTGTGAGCAGCGCTACCATGGCTGTCTGCTGCCCCTGCCTGGCACAGCAGCGGGTGACACACATTCCTGCCTGGCATAGCAGCGGGTTGAAACCCATGTTTGTAAGGCAGTGGGTGATACCGGTCCCTACATGACATGGCAGTGGGTGACACACAGCACTGCATGGCATGTGGGACCATGTGGGTGAGCCCAGCCCCTGCCCCATGGCCTGGCAGTGCTGTATGTGTCTGACTGCTCACCCAGCACCACGGCTTCCCATCAGCACAACACATGGATGCTGTCAGTCCCTCTGAGCCCTGCAGGAGCACACAGCGAGCTGTTAGCCAGGCATATGTTAAACCAGTGTATGCTATGTGGGCTGTTGGATGGGGATGCTGACCCTGCAGGGCCTGGGGGTGTCCCCTAATCTCCCCCTTGGGCTGCAGCCCCCTGGCAGCCCCCATAGCACTGTGCCCCCATAGCACTGTGCCCCCATAGCACTGTACAGATCTCACTCATGGCTCCATCACTCCCCCCCATGCAGCACTAAGATGCCCGCAGGAGCCCCGCGCATGCGCAGTATGGCCGCACAGGCACAGGGCGCTGCGCGCATGCGGCTCCTTTGGTAAAACTGCGCATGCGCATCCGCCCCCTGACGCAATGCCGCTGCAATCGCTCTCGCTTTATCCTGTCCGACCTTGAGTGCGCGGCCGCTCTGAGGCCCCGGGCTGCCCGCGGCGGTGCCTGTGTGCAGCGCGACACATCGGCTCTCGTTCCTCCATCAAGCTGTGCGGGAAGAGCTCGATTATTCTCTCCCATCCTCTCACCAGCTCCACACAGCTTCGTGCTGGCTGCAGCTTGATAACAACACCCTGAGAGTGAGCGCTGCCAGCAGGCAACCTCTCAGTCAGCCCACACCGTGGGTCCTTCTGCTATCTCTTCCCCCCCCCCCCCCCGCAACCCACGTGGTAGAGGCTTCCAGAAGCGGTTCCGCGCTCCTCGTCCTTCCCGCTCCGCCATGATGGCCGCCAGCCGAGCTGCCCGCCTGCCCCTGCTGCTACCCAGGGGCGGCCCCGTGCCCGCAGCGCCCGGCATCGCGCAGGTACGTGAGGGGGGTCAGGGGAACCGGGAACGGCACGGCCTGGCCTTGGGGGGGGAGTGTGTGTGTATGGGGGGGTGATGGCGGACAGCGCGGCCTACAGGGCTGGGCCTCACTGCAAGGAAGATATTGAGGCCCTGAAACGCGTTCAGAGGAGGGTTATAAAGCTGGGGAGGGGTCTGGAGCACAGGCCTTACAAGGAGAGGATGAGGGAGCTGGGGTTGTTCAGCATGGAGAAGAGGAGGCTCTATAGCTCTCTATATTCCTGAAGGGGGGTTGTGGTGAGCTGGTGTTGGCCTCTTCTCTTGTGTAACCCATGATAGAACTAGAGGGAATGAGTTTAAGCTGCACCAGGGGAGATTCAAGCTGGATATTAGGATATATTACTACTCAGAAAGGGTGGTCAGGCATTGGGATGCACTGCACAGGGAGCTGGTGGAGTCACTGACCATGGGGGTGTTCAAGAAACACTTGGATGTGGTGTTGATGAATATGATTTAGCCAGGAAGTATTTGTAATGGACTAGATGATCTTCTAGCTCTTTTCCAACCTTGATCATTCTGTGATTCCTTACGTTTCTGCTTGTGTTTAATGTTAAAACAAGAAGCTGGGCTGTTGCAATAGGGCTGCGTTACTGCAGGAGTTGTTCTCCCCTGGAAGTCCTGCAGTGTTGGTTTCTGAACGTCCCTCTTTGTTTTATAGACCTTCTGGAATGGCCTCAGTCAGAATGTCCTCAGAGCGGCGGCCAGCAGAAGATACGCGTAAGTGTCGCCCTGTTTATCCATGTCTGTGTTTAGTGTTAATTCTCACTGTTTTCAGCTCAGAACTGAGGCGCTGAAGCAGCAAAACCAGCGTGGTGCTACCAGAACCTGTTACTACCGCAGTTCTAAGGCTGCAGCACTCACAGGATGCACGTTGCTGAGATGTATTTGATGGAATGAATGAGATGTAACACCTGGAACAAGTTGTTTTACGCTCCTGTGAAGGCAGGATGATGATGTGTGCCTCCATCTCACTGCACATCAAGCTCACTTCCATCACTTTGTGCATGTTAATTGCTTGCTTTTTTAACAAGATAGTGAGTAAAGAACAGCAGTTGTGTAACTCAGTCAGGTGTCTCTTGGGCAGTGCTGACTCTGGACACAGAATGGGAAGGCTGTTTAGGTCAGGAAAACTGCCCAGCTCTGTTCAGTACAAAGAAACCAAGCAGTTGTGTGTTTTCAAGATCACTTTATGTTGTATGAGTGTGGTTAGGGCAGACAGACACTGTGGGAGCAAGCAGGTGATGTCCTGGTAATAACCAGCCCTGCTGCTGTGTGCTTCTTGTCCCAGAATGTGGCTTTGTTTATGAAGGAGAGCTGTTGAGTCAGGAGTTCTTTCTAGCCTTGAAAGTGGTAACACAGCCTTCCTAGAAGGAAGAGGGAGGTTCAAGTTTGCCTTGTGTGAAAGTCGCTATCATTAATTTATTGCTTTTTAGGATCAAAAGGTGGTTATTTCTCTCTTTCTCAGAGAATTCTGCTTAGGCTTAGCTCATTTTGTCTTTATGTGTTGTGTTGTTCACTCCATGCTAAGCAATTATAAATGAACTCACCCAGTTTACTTGCATCTTGAGTCCAGGTAGATTCAAGTTTGAGTGTGAAAATCAAAAGAAACCCAAAACAGGTCCAGGAGACTTCATGTGAGAAGGGCTGGAATTAAACACAACTTACTTTACATCGAAATCTTAATGGATGTTGAGAACTCACATGGCCAAGACTTACTTGTTGAAATAATAGCATTTTTTGTACTTAAACATTGTGCTGTAAGTGGTCTGATTGAATAGAGAGCCCATAGTTTAAAATCCAGTGTAAGAGTTGGAGGGCATGTCATGGTCTGAGATAGAACATGGGTTTGCTTCAGTGTCTGGTCAAAAACGAGTTCATCCTGCCTTCACAACAGAAAGGTTGTTGTTATTTAGTTAGCTGCCTTCCTTTAGTAGTAATGTTATTTATCCTGTCATGTGCTTTACAGCTCAGAAGCAATTAAGGGCGCTGTTATTGGAATCGATTTGGGTACAACCAACTCCTGTGTGGCTGTTATGGAAGGTAAACAAGCCAAAGTAAGTAAGAGCAGATAAATCAACCCCATCTTTACAGCTGAATTAGTGTTTTCAGAGGCAGTGCTTTCTGATGGTGTCCTCTTGTGGTTTTTACATAGGTGCTGGAGAACTCTGAAGGTGCCAGGACAACGCCTTCGGTTGTTGCCTTCACAGCTGATGGTGAGCGCTTGGTTGGAATGCCAGCCAAGCGGCAGGCAGTAACTAATCCTCATAACACCTTCTATGCTACCAAGAGGCTCATTGGGAGGCGCTTTGATGACTCTGAAGTGAAGAAGGATATGTAAGTGATTGGGGGGGTGGCAGGAAAAAGAAAATACAGTGCTGTGTAATGTGACCAGACATTGCCCTTGTTTGGGTGAAGCAGTTTGAGTGGTGGCTGGGTGGTAAGGGAGGTATGCCCTCATGTCTCAAAGCTTTACTGCTTATTTTCTGGGGGCCGTGCTATATTTTTATTTTAATGTTTTTAGAGAAGTAATCAAGTGGAACAGCACTTGGACTTTCTCCCTCAGGCACTGTGCTCAACAGTCAGCATCTGCCAAAGGAGACTTTTTGCATTCCTGAGAGTATTTAGAATCAGTGGTCTATGATTGTGCCTAAGGCTTCTGATTAAATGCTGTAGCTGAATAAGGACAGAAGTATATTGGTACTTCTGGGGCACCCTGGACCTGAATACTTCAGTATTCTTTGTCTAGAACTTGCATGTGTTGTTCTGATGGTGCTTATTGTGGTGGCTTTGTGCTTTTTCTGTTGAAACAGAAATTCCATGTGGCGTTATTGTTTTTCCTTACTCTCTCTATATATTTTATATTTTTAGTAAAAACGTTCCATTTAAAATTGTCCGTGCCTCCAATGGTGATGCCTGGGTAGAGGCCCATGGGAAGCTGTATTCTCCAAGCCAAATTGGTGCCTTTGTACTAATGAAGATGAAGGAGACTGCAGGTTGGTACAGTTCTGTCTTTGCTATGTGTAAATACGAATGTGAGCCCAGTGCTGTGAATTGGTAACTGGCTGTGCTGCAAACATAAGGAAACTTTATTTGACATGGGAATTCTTGCATAGTGAGGTGTCCTGGGGAGCAGACTGTGGGAGGGGTTTGGTGGTGGGCCTCAAGGCGGCTCAGTGTGTCTGCTTCAGTCTTTGGAAGATATTAATGCTTTACATCTATATCAAAATAGAATTCCAATTGAAGTGTTTTTATTTTAAATTGGATTGAATGTAGCACCCTTGCTTCAGAAGGGGGAGCTCCTTTTCCATGCAGACTTCTAGTCTTTGTGCCTCCCAGGCTGCAACTCAGGAATATGATTTCAAACTAAGTAGCAGCAGTGTTGGTATTCTTTTCACTTTACAGATAACTTTGTTTTGTCTTTTTTTCTTTTTTTTCCCTCCAGAAAACTACCTGGGGCACCCAGCAAAGAATGCTGTGATTACAGTTCCTGCTTATTTCAATGATTCTCAGAGACAGGTATTCAGCAAGCCCTAAGATTTTCAGGCTTATAACTGTATTTAGTACCAGTTCTCAGTGCTTTTTTTCTTCCTTTCCCACATTAGGCTACGAAAGATGCTGGGCAGATCTCTGGCCTGAATGTTTTAAGGGTGATTAATGAACCAACAGCAGCTGCTCTTGCCTATGGTCTGGACAAGTCTGAAGACAAAATGTAAGTGCCTGTTTGTAACACCCTCAATTAAATCAGCATGCTGTAATTTGTTTTGTAAATGCATCTTTATTTTTATCTTAATTGCTGGTTGGAATTCAGCCAAAGTAGACTCTCAGAAGTGAATTGTGCTATGTAATGTCACCTGTATCCCATGCTGACTCTATTAGACTGAGGAAGTTCATCACTTGCAGCTACAGCTTAATAACAAAGCTGAGTGTCAGTGTAATTATTTTACCTGCTGGTGAGGTTGATAAGTGTGGCTCGGGACAGCAAGGTTATGCGCCATCATTGCATAGCACATTCTGCAGCAAAAACTTCTACCCAGGCTCACTGCACTCAAAGAACGTTCACACTGTAACCTGCTTATTGTTACCTTTACAAAAAAGCTTTTAACTTCTGTGGACAGCAGCATGAATTCTGCACACTTCCATCTCCTGGTGGGAGTGGTTTCTGAGCCACGCTACTTTGTTTAGATAGTGATGTTTTTCTCCGTCTGTTCTTGTAGCATTGCAGTTTACGACTTGGGTGGTGGCACTTTTGATATTTCCATTTTGGAAATCCAGAAGGGAGTCTTTGAGGTGAAGTCAACCAACGGTGACACTTTCTTAGGTGGAGAAGATTTCGACCAGGCTTTGCTACAGTATATTGTTAAAGAGTTCAAGAGAGAGGTAAGACATCTCATCAGAATTCAACCTTGCATTGCATTGTCTTCTAACATCACTTAGGTGGTACATAAAGATGGGAATTTTGATAAAATCTTAGAGCTTCATTTGGGATCTGTGGTACAATCGAAATTTACAAACTGTTGAAGACACCTGACATCCTGTTCTTACATTTATTTTCTTGAGGCTGGATGTTCCTCTCCTGGAAGATAGATTAAATAGTAGGATTACTGCTTTTTGCCTCCTGACGTGGCGGGACTGTTTAGCCTGGGGAAGATAGAGAAGGGATCCGATCAGTGCTTATAAATATCTAAAGGGCAGGTGTCAAGTGGATAGGGCCATGGGTTTTTTTGCTGGTTCCTAGTGAGATGAGCTGGGTCAACTGGCACAGGCCAGAATGCAGGAAGTTCCATCTGAACATGAGGGAAAACTTGTTTTCTGTGAGGGTGATGGAGCAGAACAGACGGCCCAGAGGGGTTATGGAGTCTCCTTCTCTGCAGATACTTAAAACCCACCTGAATGTTTTCTTCTGCAGTTTACTGTAGGGAACCTACTTTATCGGAATGCTGGTCTAGATGATGCCCAGAAGTCCCTTTTAACCCCTATGATTCTGTGATTCTTTAATTATCCTGCGTTTAATCTGCTTTACTTTTACTGATGTGATCCTGTGGACTAATGGAATGTGTCAGCACAGATGCATGCAGTACATTGTTGGCTATGGGGAAATTTCAGTGTAATTCCAACTCCATTGTGAATCCTTGCCTTTGTATTCTGTGATACAGCAGCTTTTGTAGCCTTTTATCAGTATCTTACTAGATGATCTCTTCCAGAGCAGGGAGGGCTAGCAGACATTTTTGAAATGCTAGAGGAGTTTGCCAGTAGAGATACCAGCAGAACATGTCAGGGTGTATTTGTACAAACATTTTTGCAGTCAGGATTGATTAAAAATATGAACTGCAATGAAGGAAAGCTCTTTGTGACTCACTGCTAACTTAAATTTTTTTTGTTGCTTAGACAGGTGTTGACTTGACTAAAGACAACATGGCCCTTCAAAGGGTGAGAGAAGCATCAGAGAAAGCAAAGTGTGAGCTTTCTTCATCTGTGCAGGTAGGTGGCTGGGTTCAAAGCAGACCATCAAAACGTTTTACTGCACTGTTCTGCATTATTTCTGGTCCCATAACTCTGAAGTAGCTGCTTTTCTCCTGTGCTAACGGAGAAACTTCAGTCAAGTGGCATCAGTTGAACTGAAAGTTCTTCAGTGGGATAACCTCACAGAGTGTGCTTAGGAGCAAAATCAGTTGTTGGAAAGCAGGGAGTGATCACAGATGCTGGATTTTGCTTTTGTTCTGATGCCGTGTTTTCTCATCTTGCAGGGAATGTCACCTTGTTCCCAACTTACATCTGAAATATGAGAATTTAGTTGCAGCTGGTACTGCTCTGTTACTGGAAGTACTTGTGGCTTCGTGTGAGCAGTTCCAAAATCTTGTGATGCTATTCCCACCACTGAACTAATAACAAGAACCAATTTCTATAAAGAATCTTATTCCCCAGCAGAGGCCTTATCTAGAGAATAAGCAGCCTGTATGCCTTTTTCACCCATTTTGTATCTTAATATATTCAAGCACATCCATTATTCGCTACTGAGTGAGAATCTGGAGAGGCAGTAAGCTAAGGGTGTGATATTCTCGAAGTGAAATTAAGGTCAGTTATATAGCAATTGAAATGGGGATTCTGCCAGTTTCTAGGTTTTGAATAAACTTTATTTGTTGGCTGTTGGGAAGCTCATAGCTCGAGGTTCAGGCCAGTCACAATGGTTGCATAGTTCTGCCAGAGACATAGCAGGCTCTGTGTTAGCAGGCTCCAGAGCTGGCAAATACAGTCTGTGCTCACCAGGAAAAAAAAAACAAAAACAGCATCTTCAGTGCTGAAGGGAAGGCAGCTTCCTTTCGGCCTTGTCCTCCCTATTTCTGAGCACGCTGTTTGTAAAGTAAAATAGCATGTAGAAGATGTAGATGTAGAACAGAACCTGATCTGAAATCTATGGGGAGTTGCCTCTCTTTCCATTCCTGCTTTTCACACTGTTTTTGTGCTGCAGACGGATATTAACTTGCCATACCTTACTATGGATGCCTCTGGACCAAAGCATTTGAACATGAAACTGAGTCGCTCACAGTTTGAGGGCATTGTGGCGGATCTGATCAAAAGGACAGTAGCACCATGCCAGAAAGCCATGCAGGATGCTGAAGTCAGCAAGAGTGACATCGGTGAAGTCATCCTCGTGGGTGGCATGACCAGAATGCCAAAGGTATGGGCTGTCCTTGCCCTGACACAGCTGGAACTCCTTGCTGTTAAGGGTGATCTGTAGCAGTAAAGCTGAGTGTCTGGTAACCTCATAGCTCCAGTAGTTGAAGACCCCAGGAGCAGATGTGCCAAGTAGCCACATGAAAGGGGTGGTGAGGCACGCTGCTCCTGCTGCTCAGCATGGTTCTGGGGGCTGTATCTTGTTGCAGTTTAAAAAGACGAGTGGGGGAAGCATTGGGAACTGAAAATTCAGCTTGATTTTCTGTTGTTGACTGAACATGTGAGGTATTGGTGAGATGTACAGAATGTTTTTTCCTTTCCACCTTTATCACACACTGAATTCCACTTCAGTAATGGCTGCTTGGTAGTCTTTGCTTTCTAGTAGCTTTCTTCACGTGGCTGTTGTCAAGTACATTTACTTGGCTGTTCTGAACACTCATTACCTAACACCTGGCCCTGGTGTTACGGTGATAAGCTCCAAGTAACTTAGAGGCTTGTTCTGCTGACATGCACCGTCTTGCAGATAAGGCACTGCCTTCTGGTAACGTTTTTGTTCAGAGCAATGCAGACTACTGTCTAGCTCCCCTGAAGTCAGTGCTGAACATGTGTGCATGCTGCTGTCTTCACAGATACAGGTGAACATTTTCTACAGCGATCATAAGAACAACAAAAAAACCACCAATCCTGTTGGCAATGATTCGGGGTTTGGTTGGGCTTTTAAGTTTGTTTTTTTTCTCCCCGTCCTGTAATGGAGTGGCTGCAGTTGGTATGTTAATAAGTGCAGAAGGTCACACAGGCAGGGGAACCAGAGGGAGAAGATAAGCAAAAGCTGCTGCTGTGAGCAAAGCTGAACTTGGAGTAACCTTCCCAAAGCCCAGGCTGTTCCAGCTAGGAAATGAAAGAGGATAACCACATATAAAGTGAGAAAAGCAATTCTGGAAGTGGGGAAACCCTCCTGGGACATTATGTACCCTTTGGGAGCAGGAGACACTATTAAATACTTCTTAGTTACAAGTTTTATTTCCCCCATTTATATACAGCTCCTGTACTTAGAGCTTTCCTGAGTGTCTGAAGCCAGAGTTACAGCTCTGGCTCTGAGATCAGTACCTGTATGTTGTGCATAGTACACAGTGTTCCCTCATATATGTTTTTGTTTGCTTCACCCCTGCTGGGAGAGAACTTGCCTTCATCAGAGTGCTCACGTGGCCAGCACTCCAGGAAACACAAAATGGGTGGTTAGATGTAATGGTTCTTTTGTGCTGCTGTAAAATTTACCTCCAGAGAGAGAGAGACTTGCAGTTAATTATATGGTTGAGCATAAAGTGTCTTCCTCTTCAGCAAACACTGCCTGCAGATGCCCAGTGCCGCTGCACATCAGCAGAGACATTTGCTTATGGTGCAGTTTCCCAGGCATGCGATGCTCACCTGTGTCAGTGTCTGCCTGATGAGCCCTCTCAGGGAGGAGGGAAGCTGTGAACAGGAACCAGCTCCCACACTTTTCTCTGTAAGGGAGAGAAATGAACTACTGAGCTGTGGCACTGCTGGTGACACATTACTGCATTCCCTTCTGTGGATGCTTCAGCACTCAATCTGTTGCGATTGTGAACCTGTCATTCCAAAGGGACAGAGCAGTGAAAAGCTAATAATGCAGCTTAGACTGTCTGCTGACATAGCTGATCTACCTCTCTGTGAAACAGCCCATTAAGTAAAGAGCTTTTTCATTTCATTTATTTTTTGATTTTTGTAATACAGAAACAAGACGAGCTGTCCTTGCAGTCTGGGTGTTTGACCTTCCTTGTGCTGTTTGCACAGTTGTGCTGCCCATTGTTGTCTTGTACAAGATCTGGAGGAGCAGTTCTCAACTCCCACTTGATAAGCACGGGGTGATCCTTTCTGAGGATAGCTGTCCTTTGTGAGAGCGCCGGTGTAGTGTGTGCTCAAACTGACTTGTAGTTGGCTAAGTTGACTGTGAGAAAACCTCCAGAGGAAAGGATTTTTAGACTGAATTGAGTATATTTAACAGGGTGCTTGAAAGATGGGGAGTTAGGGGGCAATCACAAGCCTAAAGCTTAGTCTTTCTTTCATGCCACTGGACTATGTGGCAGCAGGAACATAAAGATATAAACCCTTGGCCAGAGCTGGAGTGTTCTTGTGAGCACAGCACTGCAGTAATGGCTCACTCTCTACACGAACTTTGCTTTCTCCCCATTCAGGTGCAACAGACTGTGCAGGATTTGTTTGGCCGTGCTCCTAGCAAAGCAGTTAATCCTGATGAAGCCGTTGCTATTGGTGCAGCTATTCAAGGTGGTGTGTTAGCTGGTGATGTTACTGATGTGCTGCTGCTGGATGTGACTCCCCTCTCCTTGGGGATCGAGACACTGGGGGGTGTCTTCACGAAGCTCATCAACAGGAATACTACCATACCAACCAAGAAGAGCCAGGTACAAAATCACAGTGGCCACATGTTTTGCAGTGGTCTCAGCACCCAACAAAAGCACCTCGGCAGACAGTCTTCTCACAGAGGAGAAACTTAGAAGTCAAAATTGAATGTTGACCATCAAATATCTGTTACTTATTAGTATGCCCAAAAGTGGAGAATCAACTGAATTGAGTTAATGTGTGCCAAGCTATCTCGGGATGTTTGTCCTGCTCAGGACTGCAGTGTGTGTGTGCTATGATGGAATGTCAACACATCATTCTGAAGAATTGTGTAGAGACCTGTAACTGAGCACAGCACCTGCTTAATTAAGCCACCTTTCTTAGTGTTTTTTCCCCAGATATTTTCCTGTGCTTTGGCCCCTTAATAGACTTGGGTGAGATCCTTTCTCTCACTTTGCCTTGGCTGGGTTACTGGTGTGCACTTCTGATAACACTTGTTCTCTCTGGGGTGTGGGGTTGGGACAGGAGCCTTGCTGCTTCAGGAGACAATGTTCTGTTGTGTGGCTGGCTGCCAGCCCCTGGAGCCCTGCTGGTGTGGAGTTGGCAGCTTTTGCACATTCAAATGCATTTAAGATGAAATGCCAGTGAACTTGGCTGTTGCTGGTCTTGGTGCTCTATTGTTTAGTCAGAGCTCTTTAAGGAATAGGAATGTGAAAGCAAGAATCAATTCACATATTGCAGTTTAGTAGCTGTCTAGTTACTTTATTTGTCTTCCACAGGTGTTTTCTACTGCTGCGGATGGGCAGACACAAGTGGAGATTAAAGTGTGCCAGGGGGAGAGAGAGATGGCCAGTGACAACAAACTTCTTGGCCAGTTCACCTTGGTACGTTGGCTACTCAATATTCATGACCTTAGACATGACTTTCTTTGAGAAGGTCAGAGCTTCCTCTGTGTCAGGTTACCCCTGAAGGCAGTAAGGAGGGATTTATCCTACCGAGGACCTTTGATGCTATTTGTGGTATTAAAAAAATAAAGGCAGTGATTTGAAAGTGAAGCCTGATTCTGGCCAGCTTTTCTATGGCAGCGGAACAGCTGGTATTTAAAATGGAGCTCAGAGTTTCTGAATGCTGTTGTTTGATGCAGTGGCTGCTGTAGCTTTAAGGCCAGGTTCAGTCACACTAGATGAGCTGTCTCCATGTCTGGGCATGAAGAACTAATGAGCTCTGCAGTGTTAGACCTGTGCAGCAGATAATCTGAATGCTGAGCTTTCTCCCAGTGTTTCAAAGATGAGAATTAAATCAGGATCTGCCCAACCTACTGGAGGACAGTCGTGCTCCACTGACTTGAATGTGTGGCACGTGGCTGACTAACCAGCTCCCTGCAGGATTGGATTGCTCAGCTATTAGTCAGTGACAGCAAAGTTCCATCAGGTACAACTGTCTGAACTTGTTGCTAGAAGAGCCTTCCAAAAAGAAAGGGATTGCCTTCCTTTTGTACTTCTAAAGGAAATCTAAATAATCTTGAATTTGAGATACTGCTAATTCACAACACTGATGCCAACAGGTGTTTGAAGGGCTCAGCTTTGAGGCTTAGTTAATCTTCAATTCAGCTGGCAAATCACCAAGATGATGTGCCCAGTGCTGGAGCCTCATGTCCTAAGCCTGTGTCTGCAGGGCAGCTCATGACTAAGCATTTGTCCTTTGCAGGTTGGGATTCCTCCAGCACCACGTGGGGTACCCCAGATTGAGGTCACTTTTGACATTGATGCTAATGGTATCGTTCATGTGTCAGCCAAGGACAAAGGCACTGGACGTGAACAACAAAGTAAGTGCTCTGGGATGCTCTGTAGGGCTGAGAAGGAGGGGTGTGGAGCAGTGTGTTGTGGCCTGGGGGGACAGAAGTTGGAGGTTTGGGAATCCTGCACCTTGTTCCTGAGCTGTGCAGGGTGCGCTGCTCCTCCCAGAGTATTGGCTGCTTACAGAGGCTGCTGAGCCTGCCAACGTGGAGGTGCCAGCTCTCAAGGGAGAAATCTGGTAAACTAAAGCCATCCTGTGACCCTGTTTTGTTTCTCATTGTTTTGTTGTAATATGCTGAAATTTGGGCATATTGAAGCAGCAGATATTCTTCATTATTTTTCCTTGGGTTTTGTTTTTTAACCTGCTAGAACACCCTTTAGTCTGCAGCCTTCTTGTACACATTTACTTTTTAGAAGTAATAACTGGTGAGCAGACAAGGTGACATGCAAACCGCTGGTCAAGAGGTGTCTAGCAAAGCTGGGGAGCATGGATCCTAAGCTGATGGGGTTTTATCCTGTTGCTTGTATCACTGCCATTCCCAAGGCTGGCTGCTTTTGTATTGCCCATGGAGCCTTCACAGGGGCGGAGTCCCATAGCAAGGCAGCTGCCAGTGAGAGGGTTCAGGAAACAATAATCTCCTTTCCTCAAAGATGAGAGCGCGTTCTTTATTAACATTACTTCTCTCCTGCAGTCGTTATCCAGTCTTCTGGAGGCCTTAGCAAAGATGAAATTGAGAACATGGTGAAGAATGCAGAGAAATATGCAGAGGAGGACAGACGAAGAAAGGTAAAGTGATTGCTGCAGTATCTTGCAGTTAGTAGTTTACCCACTGGATATTGCCATTACGTGCTATCATATGTCACCACCTTGAAGGAGCCCTAAGCACTGATCTGCAGGCTTGAGCTGTTTGCTTGTACAGTTATGTAGATGTGTGCTTGCTTATATTCTGTGGACACTCCAAAGCTGCAAGAAAAGATGCACGGAGGGACATTCTGTGGTTCTTGGGATGCTTTTGAGTTTATTATGGAGTTATATACTCCATAAGTTATAAACTTATAGAACCTGCTAATGAAAGCTGCACCAAATCCTCTCCCTTTTTAAGTGGGAAGTTGTTTTCAGTAGTCCTTCAAGTCTTGCTGTCTGGCATCTTAAAGGTGTTAATTCTTCTAATCACAGTGTTTGCCCTTGTTGATGCACATGAGGCCATGAGGAGATGTTAGAAAGCCTCACTGACAGTGTCAGAACAGACTGGCACTGGCTGACTGACACTTGCCATTGCTGAGTGGCTGAACCAGGGATATTAATAGGATTAATGGTTGGAACTAATTGGTTTAAGAAGAGCAGGACTACTGAATTACACTTCTGAATACAGAGCATTGATTTTTAGGCAGGCCTGCCCAGAGGTACAGCACCAGCGTGTGTGTAGTGAGTGCTGAAGCTGGCACACTGAATTTACTGCCTTGTGTACTGCTCTGTACAAACCTGTCTCAGATGTTCCCACAGCCCTATAAATCTTCCCTGCAGTAAGCGAAGGGATCAGGAGAGAACTAAAGGAGAAAATGAGTGGAATAAATCCGCATGAAGTAGCATTTCCATGCCTTAAAAGCTCTATAAGTGGGACTTGCTGGGTACCAGAGTTAGAACTGTGGCTATCTTGCCTTGTTTAGACTGCCCATTGGGCATTGGTGGTGCTGGAATACACCTAGGAAAGGCTCATTTGCTATTCATTTCTCTACCTTGCTGTAAAGAAGGACTGTGGGTGGGAGCTAAAATGGAGTTAGGCAGCTTGGAAAAGAAATGTTAAAAGCCAGTTCATATGTATGTAGTTTGTAGCACCAGTGCTGTGTGCAGTAGGCCCTTATGAGTTCTCTTACCCAGGAACGTGTGGAAGCTGTAAACCTGGCTGAAGGCATCATCCATGATACAGAGTCTAAGATGGAGGAATTCAAGGATCAGCTGCCAGCAGATGAGGTAGGTACCTTGTGTTACCTTAACAGTAGAGGAGGTAAGATACTTTCACAGCATCTTTGCTCAAAATCTCATTTAATTCATAGCTGACTCTCACCAGCAGCTCCAGCTCTGTGTGTTGCCAGTCTGCATGAATACAGCACAGTCACTGACTTCCAGGGTTTCCCACTTGAGTGGGATGGGTGTGACTGGGAGGATGTGAAAGCATATCGATGTGGTTTGAATGATAGCAAATATCTCGTTTCAAAGTGTGAATTCAGTGGAAGTGAAGATCTAAGAGCCTGAGAAGCTGTTAATCCAAGATTCCTGCGTGAATCGTGTCCTTGGCCTGGCCTTGCGGTGCTTTATAAGGGCTGCTGTGGCCTGTGTGAGAGCATTGCTCAAAGCTGTGCCTGCCTGTGCTCTGCAGAGGGACAAAGGAGAGCTGCTGTGCAGTCCTGGTGATCTCAGTAGTGTGAATGCAGCAGCTGAGACCTGGAAGGCAATGAAAGTTCTTGTATTCACTTAGCTCCATTTTTTTTTTCTCTGTCTTTGGAGTGAAGTGGATCTGTGTTCCCTGTGGGGACTGTTCCCAGTGATGTTTTTTGGGGGGGAAAACCAAAGGAAAGCGAGTAGCGGCGCTTGAAAGAAGCGCTGCGTGATCTGGGTAGAGATAGCAGCCTGGCACAGACCTCAGTTGCCTTCTCAATCCCATGGGTCTGAATGAGGAGAACTCTGCCCACGTCCTCGCTGTGAGCAGTGCTGAGCAAGCGCTGCTGGCACAGCTGTCCCCCAGTAACCTCCCTTCCCAAGCCTGCAGCGTGCCAGCCTGACAGTGAGATGCCAGACTGTGTGGAGGGTTTGACAGATGGCTACAGGGGCTGGGATGAGACTGTATTGCTTTTGTTTGCCTCTCTGCTCCTCCCACGTGTAACAAAGGGATTAAACAGGTTTGTGAGCAGCGTTACTTGTTGGCTTTCCGACAGAGCCATAAATACAGGTGAAAATCAGTTTTCTTTTCCCTTTACTCTGGCTCTGGGGCAACTGATTGGCTGGTAAGGAGTGCCAGGGAGAGCAAGCTCCTCCTTGGTGGGCTACTCAGTCCCAGCAGTGCTTTCTGTCCTTGGCACCTCCACTGAAACTGCGAACAAGGGACCAATTAATGCCAGCCGTGGTGCATTTAGTGAGGTGGACAGGTGCCCATTGGGAACTGAGCGCAGTGCTGGTCCCTGCAGACCATATGGCTCCAATTTGAGACTAACTTCGCAGCTTCTGACAATATAAAGGTATCTTTTTCTGTGGCCGCTGGGTGGGTGGGATGGATAGTGGGTGAACAGAGCGGTGCTGCATCATCTTTCTCTGATTTCTTTGCAGTGCAACAAATTGAAGGAAGAAATTGCTAAAATGAGAGAACTTCTGGCTCGTAAAGACACTGAAACGGGAGAAAATATTAGGCAGGCAGCAACCAACCTGCAGCAGGCTTCCTTGAAGCTCTTTGAAATGGCGTACAAGAAGGTAGGTTCATGGGCATTTGTGTTTTATAGTGCTGGGATGAGGAGGGGTGAGCCCTGCCACCAAACAGGGGCTGTGCTGCAGGTAATGCTGCGTCAGTGCAGCTCCTGGCCATCCTGTAGATAGGCTGCCTCAGATTGTGTTACATTACTGCATAGCATTGTATGGGAAGATGCCGGAACCTATTAATAAGGAACACCAGTAACACATGGATCAGGCTTTCCTCTGTATGTCTACAAGGTACTTGAAGTAGTAAAGTGATGCTTGGAATATTTTAAATGACTGCGTGGCAGGTTTCCTGTTCACCCTGCCTAAAATCCCCATA
This sequence comes from Coturnix japonica, assembly GCF_054131305.1. NCBI lineage: Eukaryota > Metazoa > Chordata > Aves > Galliformes > Phasianidae > Coturnix > Coturnix japonica. Next base: position 12,933,815 of record NC_140680.1, on the reverse strand, counting down.
ATAAGACCACTGGGATATTTCTCTCAGCCTCCTTCATAGTGAAGGGTCCACCTGTTGGAGCCCTTCTTGGCAGATGTACTTAACCTGTCCAAGGGATATTTATTGCCATGAAAATCTGGATTCATCCATGCAGCCTGGATGGTGCTCAGCCGTCCTTCCTGCTGTCAGACTGCAGTGTAAGCAGATAATTCCTTCCTGTTAGTAGCAGTCATGCAGTGATAAAGATGGCTTCTGTTCTCCAATGAGCAGTTACCTTTTGAATTGAAGAAAAGGTGAAGAAACCTTGTGGGTCTATAAGTAACCAGATGGGAAAAATGGATTCGAGAAGCACGTTGTTGTTACTGTGACTAATAAACTGATTCTATCACAGATGGCCTCGGAGCGAGAGAGTTCTGGAAGTTCAGGAGATCAGAAGGAAGAGAAGCAATAAGAAGAAGCCTGTCTTACCTCGATGAGAGCACGAAGAAGAGGTGGATATTCTTGATGCTTGGGAGAGAAGGGACCTTCCTGAGCAGAAATGGGCAGAATTCAGACTTACTGTGTTTTTGCAGTATTCTATATATAAAATTCTTCAATGTATAAACTTAGTGATGTGTCCGCTAGATAAATTGTCACATGATGGAAGTTAATTCATGCAAGATGAAGCTCTAAGTGTTTGGCCCTGTGGTATTTGACTGAGGCTCACTGGGACTCGCTGAGCATTTAATTCTGATACTTGGCACAATGGTGTATTAAATCCGAGATGAGAGTTTAGAAACCATGTTATTAAATCAGAAGGTGGAGACTGAAATTCTGGTGGATCTGAGTATTTGTGAGCAGGTAACGAGGCCTGTGAGCAGTGCAATGCTGAGGCTGGCTGTGTTAGTAGGGAATACTCAGATCTGCAGCTGGGTGAGCAGCTGATGCTGGAGGAGATGAGTGACTGCAAATGTGGTTACAACGTTTCTGATAGAAGAAGAGGCCACGTGGGGGTTGTACTTGTGTGGGCCTCCTGCACCATCCTGTGTCTGTTCTTTGCTTATGGCAAAACAATTTCCTGGATAATAAAACTGTTATTGGATCCATTCTGGATTTTTCTTTTTTAAAATAAAAGCAGAAAAGTATTTAACGTGGAGTTGTTCGTATGGTGGAAAACAGGGGGCTGTGAACTGCTTGAGAGCATCAAACAGCTGCAGTGCAATGGGTGGCTGCAATTTGTGCTTGACTTGAGCAGGGAAGGAATGGACTGATGTGAGGTTTGGTCTGTCCTGTGTGTGATCACAGCTGCCCTCACAGGGGATGCATGGACGTCCTGCTGTGCTCTGTGCTGTACCTTGTCCTGCTGTGCTGTATCAGGCCATAGGCTGCAAACAGCAGCTGTCCATTGCAGCTCCATGCAGCCATAGCTTCACCTCGGTGCTCCATCCCCTTGTCCCATCACCTGGTCACCTCAGTTGCTCTTTGCTGGCTGCGTGTGTAACCTGGAATAGTACAAAGCAAAGCCTGTATCTCCCTGTACCTGACAGGGAACACATCAGAAGCCATTAGAGGAGGCTGGAAGTGCTGATATAACATAACCCCCCTTTTCCTTCCAGTTGTGGCCATGGAGGCTGTGGGTGCCCCATCCCTGCAGGCTGGATGTGGCCCTGCACACATCATGGTCCATTTCAGCCCATTCAGTTCTATCACACTCAGCTCCTGCTCTCATCTCTGACCCCAGCTCTTACCCCCTGCGCGGCCCCTTTAAGAGCCCCCGCGCTGTTCTCGCGAGACTTCCCCACACCTCGCCTCACCGGAAAGCCTCGCGAACTACACATCCCACAACCCCCCGCGCGTTCCCTCCCGTCATCCAATAGCGTGTCGCTCCGCTCCCGCGCGGGGTGGATGGGGTGGGCGGTTCCCCCGGAAGTGATGTCACAGTCCCCATGTGAAGCCGATTGCAACACATGCAGCGCGGTGAGGGGGAGCGCGAGCGGCAGAGCGACGTCAGCGCCAACAGCAGCAACGCCGGGACGGAGCGGGACTGAGGTGAGAGCGGGGACAGAACGGAACGGGATGGGAACGAGCCGGGATGGGCCGAGCTGGGGTTAATATATGTGTGTGTGTGTGATGTGCCGCTACAGGCCGCCACAGCCGGAGGAGGAGGAGGAGGAGGGAGAAGATGGCGGACGATCCCAGCGCTGCCGACCGCAACGTGGAGATCTGGAAGATCAAGAAGCTCATCAAGAGTCTGGAGGCGGCACGAGGGTGAGCGAGGGGGGCCGGGCCCTCAACCCTACAGCCCTCAGCACACAGTGCTGCTCCCAGCCCCGCTGCCGGGCGCTATGAACGGCCGTACCGGGCACTAGTGAGGCCTCATGTCCCCCCCGGTGCTGCCGGCAGGTGGCCGGGTGGATAAAGCGGGTTGAGGCCCCGCAGCGCAGCCGCCAACGGGAGCGGTGTGTCCGGGTGAGGCGGAAGGGCCCCGCGGCCTCACGGGGCGGGCGGCCGCTCTTTGTTGGCGCTCTGCTCTCGCCCACGTTCCGCCGGGTTGTTCGGGCTGTTCGATCCCATTCTCCTGCCGTATGAAAGTGGAATGTTGGCCTTGGGTTTTAATGCAAGGCCATTACTTTACTTCAGCTGAAGTAAAAGTGTGGGCTGTTCCTATGGTGTTCCTCCTGCCCCCATGTCAGAGGGGGGTACAGGCCTGTCTGTGTGGGTCAGGGATTGCTCAGGCTTATTGCAGGAGCTGTAGGCATCGAGAAAAGTATATGTTTCAGTAAAGTAAAAATGAAGGGCAGCTCCTCAGCCAGCTTTATGGCTGCTGTTCCATAGGCTGCTCTAAATGGTGTTAAAGCAATGGAGGTGCTGCTGCCATCCTGCTCAGTGCACCCTTCCTGTTGGTGCCTCTCTGAGCAGCTCCAGGCCACAATGTCCCTCTTAGTGCTGGTGGAGTGGGCTGGGGAGCCATCCAGCTGGGAGCTCAGACAGGGAAGAGGGAAAGGAGAGGAGAACCGGAGCCAGATCTCCTTGAGTTTGTATTTTTAATCTAATTTGTGATGTAGCCATGTAAGGGTTGGGGTGTGGGAGAGGGGAATGTGGAGCTGGGGCTGTCCTTGTCTCCTTCAGAGCTGCCTTTGGCTGCCTGAGCTGATCACTCAGCTGTGCCTTCATGCATTGCTGACAGCACGTGTTGTGCTGGCAGGGGTGTCATAGGAGGACGGCTCTTGCTGTGGAGCTGGGGGGGCTCAGGCAGCTACAGGCATCTGTTATAGCACGTGAAGACCCTTCTGCTCCCTGTATAGTGCTGAGGGAGGCTGGGCTGTGTCTGGGAAGTGTTCTCTTTCTGATTCTAACTGCAATGAAAGCATGTCTGCATTGAACAGCAGCTCTTTCTTTTCTCATCATTGGGAATAGGTGGATGTTGAAGAAGCCCAGGTTAGAACTGAGAAGTCCTGGAAATAAAGTGAGGTTGGGGTGTGGGGGATCCCCTGGGTCCGGGGCAGCTGCCCATTTGTCCTCCCCCACCCATCTGTGTTCCCTGGCACACCTGAACTTCATGTTCAAGATGAAGCAAGTGCAATAAAATGCATGTAGGACTTTTAGGTGAGCCCCCTGGTCCGGCATATCTACTAGATGTTGTGATACTCGTGTTCGTTGTGTGTGTTAGCTGCTAAACCACCTGGCAAAGGCTGCTGATGCCAGCAGTCCTTGCTGTAAGCAGGATTATGCCAGTTACATGTAAATGCATGTTCTGCTTTCAGGGAGTCCCAGCTGAAATTATCCTTCTGTCTTTGGGTCCAGTAAGGGGAAGAGATGCTGTAGCTGCTACCCAGAAGCATTAGGCTCATTGGCACAAGAGGTGTGAGCCAGTGAAACAGGCTTTTCCTGCCTTTGGGAGAGTCGCTTCCTCTTCCTGCCAAGTAGGAAGACCTGTTCTGGGGTGGGTTAGGGGGCAAAGCCTTTAAATAGGACGGCGTGGAAGCCAGGACTCCTTGGTGTCTCCACCTTCCTTTACTCATGTACTCCTAATAGTGACCCAGCAGTCGTGTCCCAGTTTCATGCACTGGTTGTTCCTGCAGTGGATCAAAGGACGGGAAATAGAGGAAGCTGGAGCTGGGCATTCAGGCTGTGTGTGACAGCTGGGCACTTCTGCTGTTTTCCAGCCATTTCTATAAAACCTCAATAAAATTTGTGGAGTATTCCCAGAATGTTAAGGAAGCACAAGAACAAGGAAATGCTTTTATCATGCCTGGGATAAATGAGGTAAGTGGCAGCGTGTGGCCAGAAAATGAGGAGAGAAGATTAGAGCTTCAGCTTTACCAGAAGCTCATCAGCTGGAGGGCAGTGAGGGGAAAGCTGCTGCTTGAATATTAAGGGAGCATCCTAGCAAGAATGTCTTGTTACCTTTTTCAAGCTGTGCTCTTCTCTGGAGAGCTGCTGTTACCAATGATCTCTGGTTAGCAACAGCCTGACAAAACCAAACACAAAACCCAACACTCCTCCAAACCTACCCCCAAGCCCCTCTCTCTGCTTGCAGGGGGTAGAAGGAGATGAATTTAGTGTCTCGCTCCTGAAAACAGAAATGTCTGTTGTCTCTGTGTGCTCCTCCAAAGCGGAGCTGCGAACTGTCTGCCCCTGTGCAAAGTTAATGAATTGGTCTTTCTGATATTGTGATAAGGGAAAGGGAGTAGCTGGTGTCTGCAGAATGTGTGTGAGAGGGAGCAGGTGGGGTCTGAGTTCTGTGCTTCAGGCTATTAATCGTTCCAGCCAGGAGCAGATGAGGGTGTGAGGCCAGTGATGAGCAAGTTCTGCCCTTGTGAGAAGTTCAGCCCTTCTCTCTGGTAGCTCGAGCTGCTCAGATTCTCATCCAGCAGCTCAGCTTCTCCCTTACAGCAGCGTTCAGCTTTGAGCAGTCAGCAGTCCACAGTTGGTTTGTGTAACACACAGTTGCAGTGAAAGGCCGTGCCCCCCCGGTAGCTGCAGCTGTTTCTGCACTTGGATGTTGCAGCAGCTTGAGCAGAAGTGGTGTTCATTGCTGTGTTTTTCCTTACCCTGTTTCTCAGGGCTTTTCTGTTATTGCTTCACACAGTTTTCCAGTGTCAGTATTAAACTGACAATCACTCTTTGTTCTTCCATGGTTCAGAATGGTTAGCAGGGCTGAGTTCAGTTTTTCTGCTCATGTAAGCTGTAAATGCTTGGCAGAATCAAGTAGCAGCAGCGACCAGCACTCTCCTTGCAGGCTTAAGCCTGAGATGTTGCACTCGAATAAGGTTTGAAAAACTTCTCCAAGTGCAGTAAGGCAGGAAAATGGAGAAACAGCAAGAGAAGAGGGCAGTCGTGATGTCTTTGGAGCCATGGGGAAGTGAAATGAGGCTGTTCCTGACTAGGGCTTGGATTTTGTCGAGTTGAAACTTCCATCTGCTCTATGGGAGAAACCAAATGGGAGGGAAATAAAAAGCAACCAGTAAAGAGAGGTGTGAAAATATACAGGAATTCCTGCAAAATGAAATGTATGATTGTTCTGCAAGCTGACCCGTGGTGTGGTGCAGAAAGCTGCAATAGCATCTGGGCATCCCCTCAGCCCATCTGGAGCCTTGTTGGTCCTGGTGGAAGGGCCCACCTTTGGAATTGGCTTTGGTCTGCTGCTGCTTCCAGCCATGAGCGACAGTGATGGGAATCTGCTTGTGTGGAGGTGGGTGTTGGGCTGTGCATCTCTGCACCTTGTGCTGGTGTTACTCAGGCTGGCAGGGCTGAGACAATGCAATGGCCCTGGAGAGCATGACACATTGTGGTCTGTTCTGCTGTTAGCACAGTGGGCCTTGCCTTTGGTCACCTCAAAGCCCAAAGACTTGTGAACTGCAGGTGTTTCCAGCAGCTTTCACTTGTGTGGGGAATGTGAGAGGGGTATGTGAGGAAAGGACTGGTTGGGTGGTGTGGCACACAGGGTTTATCTTTGCTGATAGCGAGTTCTGTGCTTGGGCTTTATGAGCCATCATTAAAGCGTGGAGTGTTTAGGGAAGAGGTTATGATTTAAGTTTGTATCCGAGCTAAAGTGCTTTCTCAGTCCAGTTGTCTTCAGGGCCTTTTCCAAAGAAGGGCATGTTTCTGTTGGAAAGTCAGAATATTAATACTGCCTTTTGCTCTCAATAGCATGAGGAGGAGCAGCAGAGAAGCTGGTGTGGAAGTAGCCCATGGCAGGGGGGTAAGTGAGGGCTGGTTGTTGTCTTGCACATTGTGGCTGCCTGCTGAGGTCTGCCCTGCAATGGGGACAAGCTGTGTACACACTTCAGGGCTTGTATTTGGGGGTGTCTGGATCAGCATCAATGATGGCTGGTCTGTGGCAGCCAGGAGGGCAGCCCCCGTGTCAGAAGAGCTGCTGATGCCCTGCCTGCGTGTCATTGGCGTGCAGCACTTCCTGGGCCTTCTCACCTGCCTGCTCTACCTGTTCCTTTGGAATTATAGCAACAATTAGGTGCTGTTTTGAGAATACGTTCTAGCAGGTGGCACGAAATTACCTGCTCTGGGAGAACTGTTACGTGTCAGACGAGCTGCAGTCAGTGTTTTATAGCCTTTGGTAGTTTGGTAGCCCAATACCCTCCTTTACAACCACGTGAATCATTGCTGAACAGCATGATTCATGCACAGATCATCATTCACAAAGAGCTAATGAATGAGACCCTGAGTGCTGAAGACAAATGACGTGGTAGGAGATGGGAATGAACACCTCGAAAGAGGACAGTCTTTTTTGGCTTTGTGGCAACGGTTCTTTTTTTCCCCTGTTGGCTTCATATTCCCATGCAGCTCTGAGGCATTAACATCTTAACGAGCAAATCTGGATTTGTGCTTCAGTCCCTCAGTGTACATCTTGTACCCAACTGGCCCATTAGCATAATGCAACAAGTCTTTAAAACTTGGAGCATTAATAATTGGAGGGAGAGCAGGGGAGCTGTGTCAGAACCAGGCCTGCCAGTGAGTCACAAGTGTCTGAAGTGCAGAAATGTCTGTTCCACTTACTGGTAATTGGAAGTCCGGGCTTTCTGCATTAGGTCAGATGCAGCCAGTGAGGCCTATTCAGAACGTGGCTATGCAATTATCTTTGTGTCGTGTGTTGCCTTTGATCCAAGGATTTCAATGTGGTGTTGCTTCACCTTCCCCATGGGGCGCACAGTATCTGCTGGTGCTGATCAGACGTGCCCCAGTGATGTGGGATGAAGGCTGGTTCCCTCCTGGAGCCCCAGGACCCACGTGGGACCCACACTGTTGCCACAGCAGCAGCCCAAGCACAGGAGCTGCTTGTAGCTGAGGAAGATCTTGGAGCAGGAGGTCAGGGTGCTGCTTGTGCTGAGCTCTGACAGCAGTGTGTGCTGGGCCCATGGGCACGGACTCAGTTACCTGCTACCTTCAGACAAGTGATACCTGGCCAAGTCCTGCCGTGTGAAGGAGTCAGTGACCCAGTTCTTCTGTTGCTGCCCTTCTGTCCCTGGGGATCGGTGCGTGCTGAGCTCAGGAGGCAGGTGCTGGCTGTGGTCTGGTGTCTGCTGGGGGGGCTGCACCACCTTACCAGCCCTTGGGATGTGCTTGTAGCTTTGCCTCTGCTCCTGGGCAGGAGCAGCCACCTACTGCCTCCCTGTGGGAAGCTCTCCCCTGCTGCTGGAGCTCACTCCATGTCCAGGGTGGGTGCTGGCGTGCTGCTGAGCTCCATAGCCCTCACTCAGCTCGCATGGCACCTGGGGGCTTTTCCTCGCTTCCTCTTTGAGGAGGTCAGTGGGTTAGGCTGAGAGGACAGAGTATCTCCTCAGGGCACTCCTAATGCCTGCCTTGAAGTTGTTTCTGGTTACACAGAATGCTTTGTATATCATCTTCCTGTAACATGGGACCTTCTGGCAGATGGGATAGAAGATTCCTGTCTAGGGCTCTGGGTCAAGGTTACAGCATGAGAGCGTGGTGCTGTGTGGACTGAGGCAGCAATAACTGCATGTCCTTGTGCTGTGCAGCTAAGGGATGTCCTTCTGTCCAGGGCAGAGGTGGTTTCCAGAGCTGACTGTGGAATTAACCACTTGGCTTCCTGGACTTGAAGGGCTTCCCTTTCTCCACTTAAAGCTTAACACTGAAAAGTGCTCTTGAGGAAAGAATGGTTTGGTCTCCCAGCTCCACAATCCCTCCCCTGTGCCTGCTCTCCTCCTCATCTTCTGCTTCTTCTCTCCTTCTGAGATGATACTCGTTGGCTCACAGGATTTCTAGGAAAAGCTGCATTGCTTTTGCATCTGCAGTCATCTGTGTGGGTTTGGCATCTCAAGTGAACTTATACCACTTCCTATTTGAAGGAGGCTTTGTGGACATAAAGTCTTCAAAGGGCACATCTAAGACCTGTCTGTGCACTTCCCAGCCATAACTCATGATCTGTGAGAGTGTAATGTAGAACTTCCCTTAGGCAAGGTCAGTGCTGTTACACCCAGCCTTATATGAATAGGGAGTGTCTGGTGGCCTGTGTTCTGTGTGTGAGTCCAAACCAGCAATTTCATACTTGCTTGTACCAAAGGACATTTACTTTTTATAGCCTTTCATTCAACATCTCTGGATCAAAAACAAAAGTCCTCAGCTGTTCTTATACATTGCTGAGCAAGGGCACGTTATCTGAAAGCTGCTTCACGCTTCTGCTGGGCTCTGGTGGTTGCATGTAGGCCTTGTGCTGCTCCCTTGGTTCCCAAGTAAAGCAAGGCATTTGTAAGCTGCTGCCTTGTAAAAATAAGCTCATCTCGAGTCACAGAGAACGGCTGACCTCCCTTGCCTCTGTGTCTCCATGTTATGCAGTGTGCTATTAGTGTAAACTGCTTCATTGTGGAAGAAGCACAGCTCAGCTGTTGTTGGTCAAGTCTCTGATGCCGTGGGGTGGGCCAGGAGCTGCTATTTATATTGCATGGCTGTTACATGAGTGCTGTCCCATGTCCCAGGAGGTCGGCTGCTCCTCGGGAGGAGAGGGGGGAACAGCTGAGCCAAGGGGGCAGCATTGCCTTGCTGCATTGGTGCTGCATTGGTGCTTCACGTGGGCATTGCCTTGAGGTTCCTGGGCCTGTCTCTGCTGTGTCAGCTGGAGCTCTTTGGTCTGAGCAGCAAAGCTGAACTCCTGCAGATGGAGATGGCTGCCCAGAGCAGGAGGCTCAGCTGTAATGACACCTATCCATGGGATGCGTTTGGCTGCTTGTTTCAGATGTGATGCACTTCTTGCTGTGTGCACTTGTTATGTCAGGGTGGTTTCTTCGTGTTAAACTCAGAAGTGCAGACACAGCACCGCTCCTGAGGCCGGCTATGGCTGGGGGCTCAGCATTGCTGACCAACTGGGTGAAGCACTGTCTGAAGTCTCTGCTTTGCTTCTGAAGAGCCCAACGTGTCCTGCTTTTAGATCCTACAGCTGTTATGAGGCACGGTGAGACCATTGGGATGGTGCATCTTAGGAAGTGTAAGAAGATGTCACACTAAAAACCTTCTGGAGGCCAAGGTACCCCTTTAAAGGAGCACCAGCAGAACTTGTCCCTTTGGTTTTGGACAAGACCAGAATGGATTCACACCTCACACACTGCTGCTCGCTGTGATCAGTTGCTGGTGTTTGTAGTTCCCTCTCCCACACAGCTCGGGTGGGTTTTAGGGGTGAAGCTGGAGGTTCTCTGGGATGGTAGGGGTAAATCCAGAGCCTGGATCAGGGCTGGAGATACCCACTAACTCCAGGCCATGCTAAATCTGAGCTAATTGCCCATTCCTGGCAGGGCTGGCACGGTGTGCTTAGTAACCATAGCACCCAGCAGTGAAGTGTTTCCACTTTTCCAGAGGTTGGCACTTAATTGCCCCCACCCTCCCAGTTTCTTTGCAGGTGCCCTCATTGCTTCCCATTGTTTTCTCCTCTGTAGTTCTATGAGCGGTGGCACATTTTGTGCTGTCCTGCAGACGAGGATGCCAGTTTCTTACAAAGCAAACATCTCAGCATTTTGGATCTCGGTACACATCCTTACATTGCAGTGGCAGCTATTTGGCTGCTGTGCTGGCGCTCTGAGCCCGGAATAGAGACAGCCACTGTCTGAAGCTGCTTAAAACTTCCTGGCGCAGTTCAGTCTGCAAGCATTAGCTTCCAGCTGATGGAGCAGAATTTATCTTGGGTGCACTGGAACCAGGGGGAGAACCTCTTGGCAGTGCTGAGCAGATCGTAATGGGCAATGACCCGGGTCCCTCCTTGGGGGAAAGCTGGGGGTGATGTGGGGCGCAGTCGGCTCGCTGTGTGTTTGATCCCTAGCTGCGAGTGAGTGCTTCCCTTAATCCAGATTGATTATTTAATTGTTCTTTCTAAGAGCTCAGTAATGAAGTTCTGCCTGGCGCTGTGCTTGCTGTGTGAATCGCGGTTGGCAGCAGCCTGCCAGGCACAAATGACCCATGTGCTCCTGGGTAGCAAAGCCCATTGGTTTCAAAGAGTGCTGCTCACAGAGGCTGCACCAGCACGATTCCCATACAGTGTTCCTAGAGTGAATGTACTCAAACTCCTTCAGCAGCTGTGGAGGAGGACGAGGCATGGGAGGTACAGAAGTACCTGTCATTTTGCTGAGGCATTGGCTGCAAAGACCAATAGGAAACCCAGAGGCTGTATCGCTATGCAGAGATGCAGAGTACTTCCATCCCCCAAGCGTTTTTGAACCAGTGTTTTCTTAGAATTTCTTTGCTGCATTTTGTCTCTGAGGCACTTTTACGAGGTGGAGCTGCAGATTTTCAGACCTGGCTGTCCTGCAGGAAGGTCACGTGCAGGTACAAGCTTCCTTTGGAGGAGGAAAGCCATTTCTATGGCAGGTGAATGTGGTCTCTGTGCTGCACAAGGCAGCTCTGCAGCAATCTTCATCACCTGTGTGCAGATCTGCTTCAGCTGATGTCCCACTGGTCCAGGGACGTGCTCTCAAGTAGGGGTCAGACCTCAACCATGCCCACATGTAAAGAAGGGGGAGCTGAGCAGGCAGCAGTGGGTGCTGTTACCTCTAATGAGCTGGGCAGGCTGGCTGTGATGTGTACTGGCTGGGGCTGCCCCTCAGAGTGTGGGGATGTGGGTGGCAGTGCTGGGAGCTGAGCACCCACTGCTCTATGGGGCACTGCAGCAGTGACTGCCTGGAATAGCTTTGGCTGAGTAAATAGTGATGAAGGCACGTCAAACCTGAGAACTGCACTTGAAGTTGATGATGGAAGGTGCTTTTGGATATAAATCTGAGCAGGAGCTGAGCTTCCTCATCTCTGCTCTCAGAGGAAGAAATGAGCTTGCTTCAAGAGTGTTACTTAGAAGGAAAGTGACTCTACTTTTCTCAGATAGGCCTCACTCAAAGGAGCCTGCTGGGAGAGGGAGGCCGTTAAGTGTCCCCAAGGCGTGTGCCATTCACCAGGGAGCGAGCTGCTTTAATTGAGTGGTACATGCAGTATTCTTGGCTGGCATGACCTGGAAGTCTGCGATAGCTGTTAGGCAGCACGGAGCTCCTCCTGGGAATAATGCATGCGAGTGTCTCTTTACGACTTTCTTGATTAGTGTGTATGAGGATCTTGGATATTAAACCCAATTAGTTGTCTTTAAGGTCAGAGACTTACTTGACCTACCAGCATCTGATTCAAGTTGGCCTGAATTGAAGATCTTTGGGAGAGCTGTACAACTGCTGTAAAGAGGTCAATGAAGTGAGGCTTCCTAAAGCGCTTCCCTGCTGCCTCTGTAGCCCAAACACTTCATGTAGGGGCTGTGTTACAGCATTGCAGCACCTTGTCCTAATAGAAAGAAAATCCCAAAGAGCAGAAGGTATTTTGGTTTTTCTCGTGGCTGAGAAACGCTCATCACTGTTGGTGATCTGGTTCACAATGAGTGCAGCTTTTGCTCTTGAGAAGCCTACAGGACGTGGTAGGTGTTTGATTTTTATGACATTAGTCTAAATGTGAAGTATGAAGCCTGGGCTGAATTTGAGATGGTGCAGAAGCAGCACTTCAGACATCTGGGATACTTCAGTGGCGAATGGGAGGTACCTGCTGGAAGGCAGACAGGAATGTCCCTCATTTTCATTTTGGCTTTGGGTGGAAATGAACCACAGCGCTGCTTTTGGAAATAAAACCTCTGCAGGTTCCATCCCAAAGCCATGAGAGAAACAAATATCAATCTTTTTTTTCCATTTAGCTTAAGCCAGCTCTGTGATTTGTGGGGTCTTATCTCCTGACTCTGTGCCTGGGGCTGGTGCTTCTGAGCCAGCAGTGCTGTTCTTAAGTACACATTTAAAGCAGGGGGCTTCCCTTGGAGGTGCAGTGTTAGCAGGGAAGTAGAAAAGAACGACTGCAACAAAATGACCTTCCAGTTCAGTTTTTTTGCGTTAATCTGAGGAGAACAATGTGTTCAAGCAACTCTTGGACTGGTTTGTGCTCCAGCTGTCTGAGAACAAATGGAATGGGCTTCAAAATGTCCTTAAAGTATGTGGCTGCATTGTTTTAAATAACTGCAAGCAGCCCTCAGCTGAAGTTCTGTTCTGTTCTCCTCAAGTCATATGCCAGGTTAAACAAGCACCTTTTGGAGGACTTGACTGTAAGTGGCTAACATGAATTCTTGGTTATGGAGACAAGTCTTTTGAATAGCCTGTTATATTTTCTTTTCCCTCTCACTGTTGTCCAGCAGAAGATGAACTGCCCTGTTAGCAATGGGTTGAAGCATCCTCTGATTCTGGGGAAGCCACGGGAGGAGGGAGGAGACAATTGTTGGCGTGGAATGTGGTATGAATGCACAATGGTACTTTGGCTGGTGGCTGCTCACAAACTGTCTTTTTCCTTTTTCAGCAATGGTACCAGCATGATATCGTTGATCATTCCCCCCAAAGACCAGATATCACGAGTGGCAAAAATGTTAGCGGATGAGTTCGGCACTGCCTCCAACATTAAATCCCGAGTGAATCGCCTTTCAGTACTGGGAGCCATTACATCTGTACAGCAAAGACTCAAACTCTATAACAAAGGTAACTCCTAGCGTCTGTGGCTGCTGGCAAACTTCCCCCACTTGGAAGCTGTCTTAAGTTCCTGTATACGTAAGCAGAATTCTGCTAATCAGATCTGTTAGCCTGTGCTGCTGTTCTGCTTTGGTATTCTGGATCTGCTGGGTGATGGCTTTAGGGGTAGCCCTTGGAAATGGGTAGTAAAGTGGCCCTTGCTTTTGAACTAAAATGGTGTTATATTCTGTGCAGTACCTCCAAATGGTCTGGTTGTTTACTGTGGAACAATTGTGACAGAAGAAGGAAAAGAGAAGAAAGTCAACATTGACTTTGAACCTTTCAAACCAATCAATACATCTTTGTATTTGTGCGACAACAAATTCCACACGGAGGTAAGAAGTTTCCTCTCGTCTACTGCAAAGCCAGTGGACAAGATGTCAGTGCTTTGCTAGATTCACTCAAACAATCCTTGGTGTGTGAGTCCATGGTTTGTATTGATTAAGGTGTCCTGCTGCTGATGGCACTGAACGTCTCGTGACTGGCTAAAATGCAGAAATATGTGATATTTGCTGGAAGGAGTTGAAGAGCTGAGTCCACCTCTTGCTATAGCTGGTTTTATGTCCCACTAAGCAGCTGCTGAGTTTGTGTAACCCGCAGACATTACCTCTTCACTGTAATTGGAAGCAGTCTTTTTTTTTTTTTTAAACCTTAGAGGCCCATAGATCTTATTCCAAGTCAGGCCTTAAAGTAATGCCAAGATAACTTCAGTGCTGCCAGTCTTGATAATAGATGTGTTACCCGAGACCCCTGATGAAGAAACCTGCATGTGCATCAGGAGTGAGGTGGGATTATTTTCATCCCGCATCTACTTATCTTAGTCAAATGAATGGTTTGAGGCATGTTTAAATTAATGTGGGTTCCTGTAGCTTTAACTGTGTGAGGTCCGTTTGTGTCTGCATGTTTTGGCTCTAGCAGTGGCAGTCTCAGAGTCTAGGTGTAGTAGTAGGTGACGGCACTTCATGCCCGTGATGTTCAACACAAATAATGTGTGAACTGATCCACCTTTGACCTGTGAGGTGTGGCAGCTGGGTACAGCTCTTAAGGGCTCAAGTCGAACTTGTGTGTCCCATAGGTGACAGAAACCAGGAGGTAGGTGAGAGTCAGGGGCAGAAAGCCAGGGGAGATATTTGTCCCTGCAGTTGTTGGCAGTGGGTGGATGGTGACAGGCTGCTTCTGCCCTATCAGGAAAGGGATTAATTTGGTCTTGGCCACAGCTCCTGCTTCAGGGCACTGATTCAATACAAAAAAGTAGCTGCTGCCCAGCAGGCTGTTCCCAGGAGGCAGCTGTTAATGCTCTTGCTGGTGTGTAGCACTGCTCAGCAGGAGAGTGCCAATAACTTGAGAGGAATTTTTGATAATTGATACTACTGATGACGTGATTACTAACAGCATCTTTCTGTGGTGGCTCTTTGCTCTCCTGTGTCTTATTTGAGCATGTGCTTATTTTTACTTGGTATTGTCTGCACTGCGGAGTCAAATTTAGCTGTGAAAGCCCACTGCGTGCTACCTCAAGCAGTGAGATGATGTTAGCATTGGAATTCAGATCTGTCTGTGGTTGTTGGATCTGGTCATTGAGCCATGCTTTTAACCTACTGGTTCCTGGTGTGTGGCTGGAACTCCAGACAAGGCATCTGCCAGGGCACGTGGGTGTCATAGGGAAGTGAGGACAGGTCAAGGAGTGGAAAAAAGGGCACGAACTTCAGTGTTAGGCTGAAGTGGGAAAAGGAGACTTCCCAGGCTGAGGGAATGGAATAAAAGCACGTATTCCTTTTTTGTACTTGGTAAGTTGGGTGGTGGAATTGCTGACAGAACTAATGAAGAGGAAATTGGGGGAATTGCTGATCATTGGATACTTTAAGAATAAGAGGGAATCGAGAACATCAGAACCGTAGTCATTTGCTGTCTGGCAAGGGTATCTGATAAGATTTTCTCTAGACATGTTATTGCCTGTGTGAGACTGAAGTAACTTCCCCAGAGGGATATGAACCCTAATGTGTTTCTGAAGGCTAGGATTTACAATGACTTATTTTGATATCTTGGCTGGAGCATTCATTCCAGTCACACGATTTGCTTGGCTCTGTCCCAGTTAAATAGATTGCAATGTAATATGCCACTTCCTCATCTCATTCATCCCTCTGCTGAGGAATTAATACAGAATATTTACTTTGGCCAGAAGATTCCATTAAACCTTAGTGTCTGTTTCTTTTAAGCCTGAAACCCGTAGACTTGGTTGTGTGGATTTTGGATAAAGATGACTGGTTTTTATTCTTGCTGCTCAGCCCAGTGATCAAGCTGGCAGGCATGCAGGCAGTTAGGGATCCAGTGGAGTAAACCACCATCACTCTTTCTCTATTAAATTGGTGACAAAGCAATTTGGGACTCCACAAGTTCTCCATCTGACTAATGTATTTCTGCCAGCATTCGATATAACATAAGAAACAAGATTCCCATTCTGTTCTTCTTGGACAAATAGAGTTGTGTGCTGTGTCTGCCAGTTTGGGTTGCCTTAAGAGGGAACAGCAGGTGACAGATTCCACTGCAAAAAGAGCTGAGGTAACCGCAGATGTCCCATACCAGCAGAACGAGGGCTAAGCAAGAAATCAGGCAGTAAGGCTTTGCTGTTACACTTGATTGTGACCACATATGATGAGCTGGTAACACTGTGAAAACAGTTATCAAGCATAAGTGTTAGTTTCTTTCTGTATCCTTCATCATTGGAGGTGTAGCCAGGAGTAGTTCCAGCTTCTGAATCTGCCACCCTTTGATTTCTTTGTAAAAATCTTAGTAACTGTGTATTGAGCTGAGGTACGTTGTGCCTGGGAGTCATCTTGAGCCAGGATCTGCAGCAAACCAGTTCTTCATGGTGACAGCACTTCTCTGTTCCAGGCTCTCACAGCGCTGCTTTCTGATGACAGCAAGTTTGGCTTTATTGTAATAGATGGTAGTGGTGCACTCTTTGGAACTCTTCAAGGAAACACAAGAGAAGTCCTGCACAAATTCACTGTGGATCTCCCAAAGAAGCATGGTAATGTACTGGTTCACCTCTAAACTGCTAAATACCGATGTGTTGGGAGGGGGATGTGAAAGTAGAAGCAGGAGACTTAGCCTGGATGTGTATAGCTGAACTCATTTTCTTTGCTCCCTTGAAATCTGACAGTGAAGCCTCTAGTCGGAGCCTTCTGTCAAAATTAATGAATCACAGTAATGTGCAGCTGATCTCCTTAAAGGGCTACTTGTTATTTTTTTGATGCATCTGGTCATTTACTTCATTTGGGGATCTCAAGCAACAATGAAAAGCACAAGTCTGTTCCTTGCAAGAAGCACAGAGGCTCCAATTGTAGCTCCGTTATGTTGTGCTGTATTGCACTAAGTCACTAGTGAATTTAGCAAATTGTCTGTTAGCTACTCTTGGCTTATTGTCCAACCCCATAGCTATGGAGACAGACATATTCTCTGCTACAGAAATGCTGGGTAATGGTGTGTCAGCGAGGACGGTATGTGAGGCAGTGAAAATAGCTTTTACTGAAGGTACAGGATGTAGAGTGTGCAGATGTGCAACGTTTCTATAGAGTTGCAATCTGTACTTAAATAAATAAACCTGCTGTGAGATGCACGGAGAAAAATCTTTCTGTGAACAAATAACTCCATTTGCTTTCTGTTCCAACTGAATGCCCCTAGCTCGGCTTGTGGCAGACTCATTCGGAAGGCTGCGTCTGCCCTTGCCTTCACTTATTCAGGGCCCAGTGGGGACCATGTACTAACAGCCTTCCTGAAATGAAAAGTCTTCTAAATTTCTACCTCACATCTGTTCTCTTGTGTAGGTAGAGGAGGTCAGTCTGCCTTGCGTTTCGCTCGTTTGCGAATGGAAAAACGACACAACTATGTAAGGAAGGTAGCAGAGACGGCTGTGCAGCTCTTCATTTCTGGTGACAAGGTGAATGTGGCTGGTCTCGTTCTAGCTGGATCGGCCGACTTCAAAACTGAATTGAGTCAATCTGACATGTTTGATCAGGTGAGTGGACATCTCTGAGTAAAGCTCAAGCGTGTAAGCTGTTGGTAGTAACGTGGTGGTATCACAGTAGCTCTGGTGTGAGATGCATGCCCAGAAACAAGTAATCTTGATGTCGTAAATGATTTTCCTCTTCTCACTCTGAAAGCTTTGAGGTCCCTCTGACTCAGAACAACCCCTGCTTACAAGTGAACAAAATAAATGAATGATGTGACTCTTGCCAGCTATTTATTCTTAAGGTGTTATGAGGTAGTTCTATTTATGGTAAAGCTGTCTAATACTTTTTGTCTCTTTTTTTTTCTTGCTTAGCGGTTGCAATCCAAAGTGCTCAAACTAGTTGACATTTCTTATGGAGGAGAAAATGGATTCAATCAAGCAATCGAATTATCAACTGAGGTCCTCTCCAATGTGAAGTTCATTCAAGAGAAAAAACTAATAGGTATCTGACTACGTATTTAGTGTTTTCCTGAGCCACATGTACTTTGAATGATCTTGTTCAGGCCTGGTTGAATGCATGCATTTCCTGAATTGAGAAAAGCGCAGCTGGCAGTGATGCTTTCTGTTCTCCAGACTCCTTAAATGCTGTAGGATTTAATGTCACTTTAAGAAGTGTTTGCTTTGTTGCTGTTTTCCCCACCGGGGCTCCCCTGACCTCCTGTCTATCATTTAATCAGCAGCTGCCTTAGTTTCAAGCGTTTTGGTGACGTTGGGATGAGAGGGAAGAAAACATTTCCTCAGATTGCTCGCATCTGCAGCATAAGAATTAAGATTTGTTTTTAAGGTGGCAGTAGAAGTGATCTCTTGTCTGACTGTCAGCAGAGAGATGGTGTTCGTTTGAAAGTATGAGAGGGTAGTAGTAACATAACAGTAGCTGCCTTACACTAGAGAGAACACATCTAAGTAGTGTTTGCTGGTGGATCAGTCCAATTGGCTGTTCCTTAGCTAAGGTAAGCCTTCAAATGGATTGAGTTTTCTGACAGGGCAGGATTTGATAGAATCAATTTACTGATGAATCTTCTGAGTTGCATGCTCTGCTAAGTTGTCATATACCTGATTTCTCTACAGCAGCGTTGCAGTTCTGTTTCTTCTTGCAATCAGATCAGGCTTGTTAAAAATCCAGGTGGTGTGAACTTTGTTCTTGACAATCTATTTCTTTGTATTACTTGGCTGCAGGACGATACTTCGATGAGATCAGTCAGGACACGGGGAAGTACTGCTTTGGCGTTGAAGATACACTAAAAGCATTGGAGATGGGAGCAGTAGAAATACTGATAGTTTATGAAAATCTGGATATAATGAGATACGTTCTGCACTGCCAAGGCACAGAGGGTAGGTGGTGCTTCTGTGGGACTGGATGGTGCATGAGGAGTTTAACACCCAAGCCACCTCACTTGGGTAAACATTGCTGGAGAAGATCCTCAAATAGATCTTAAACAGGTTAAGGGAATGTTGTGTAGGCCCAAATCTAACTTGCAGCTTCCCTGCTGTTCTAGGGAATAAGTCTAAAACTAACAAACTTCCATTGTGGAGAAAAGAATTGCAGTGCTAGGGTGACAATTTGTCATAACACTGCCATTGTCTGTCTTTTGCTTGTGTAAGTATAAGTGCACTGATACCAGTGCATCACAGAAGGGAGAGTGACTTGAGTTCTTTGGCCATTAGCTTTTTTGTGGCTGTTGGGTGGGTTTTTTCCCTTTACACACTGGTGTACCTTGTTAGCTTCTCACAGAGCATCTGCTAGGAAGGAAGGCAGTGTCAGCCCTCTGTTATGGCTCTTCTGGTCTCCTACTGATTTCAACCTGCTTCTGATAGTCTCATCTAACCTATTATTTTTTTTCTATCTTTTCAGAGGAGAAGATCCTGTATTTGACACCAGAGCAAGAGAAGGATAAGTCCCACTTCACAGACAAAGAGGTACTTTGGCTTTGCAGGTGGTACTGTGAAGATAGACTGATTGTCTGACTTAGTTTGTCACAAGCGTGTGATGGTGACCTTTCATGCTCTCAGAGGAGACCTGGGGAGGGTAGTCTGTGGCTCCTCAAATTCAGCTTCAATATAACCCCTGGTTTGGGCTTTTCGGTCTAGTCTTTCATCCTGCTTGTTTGGAGGCTGTGTAAATTAGGTTAGGTGGCAGGCAAGATAGTGTCTTTGACCACCATCAGCCCATTCATCAGAGGAGTTTGGTAGCTGCTCTGTGTCATATGGTCCGAGGTCCCTTTGTTCACTGCTTCAGTCAATATAAAAATGTATCTGTCATTGACTGTCGATGTGTTTCATGCCTTTACGGGCTGGAAAGCCTCAAGAAGGTGGGTCTGTATTGTTTGATAGCAGTGCAAGTTGGGCAAAAGTCTGTCCCATATAAAAATGGTGGTCATCTTTATCTTGCATTAGGACCTCCAGCACAGCCATTCTTAGCTGTTTTTTCTCCTTTTGGGGTAACTGCCTGTTCCTTCTGTGTGCAGAAGGTTTACGTTATTATCTGAAGTGATGTAGTGTTTCTATGCCAATAATCACTTGACCTTCTACTTACAACACTATGCTTTTTGCCTCTGTATTTGCATAGACCAGTATTTCCCAGAGTAAACAGTGCCTGGTTAGATGAGTGCCAATAAGCTGTTTGCTGGGTACAAAGTAAATCTAAAGAAACAGTGAAAACTAAGTGCAGTATGAGGTGACAGCAGAGTGGAAGAATAAACACTTCCTCACTGACTTCCGTGGTATGGAAGCCCAAAACAAGAGCCGTCAGTATTTAATCTCTTAGCACCAGGAGTCTTGTGCTTGTGCCAGCAATCTCTACTACTGAGACCCTGGCAAATGTCATGCTGCTCTGACCTGTAGAGCATGAAGGGCTAATGTGTCCATCTGAAGACAGACGAGACACTGATGTAGAAGGCAAAGACAATTTGCAACGTGAGTGTTATTGGCAGTTAATATGCAATGACTATAACATTATTCTTTTCTCCTCCCCAAATGTCTGCATAGACTGGCCAAGAACATGAACTGATAGAAAGTATGCCCCTTCTGGAGTGGTTTGCAAACAACTACAAGAAATTTGGAGCAACATTGGAAATTGTTACAGACAAATCACAGGAAGGATCCCAATTTGTCAAAGGATTTGGAGGAATCGGAGGTAAACCACAGAAGGAAAATGCTGCTGTGTTTTGTTTTTCTGTAGTGGGTGATCTGATAATTTGGTTCCAGCACAGATGGAGAACTAAAGAGATGAGTCCTACTCTTATAATCATTACACCAGTTTAAGAAACCTGTGTTTAGCAGGGATCTCCAGTGTACATTCCACAAACAGTGAGATGATGGCGCATGTTAGGCAGCTGTCACTTCCAAGCCATTCCTCAGATTGTTTTGTCCTTCAGGGTGCATGGGGGGGGGGGGATCCTTCTTTCCAGCTGCTGAATTTCAGAAGGGCTGTGAGCTGCTTCCATCTGTATGTACAGCTGCACTGTGGAACGCTATGCCCTACTATGTAGAACCGGTGTGTGACAAACACAAGTCTCATTTTTGAAGCAGATGGATATATTACTTTTCTCTCAAAACTTATCTGTATTTTGCCCTCCAGTCTGAAGCTTCTTTTCAAGAGAAGGTATTATTAGACCAACTTTGTGGAGAAATAAAAGTTCTGCGGTCATTCAGTCTATCTCTTAAACTCACCAAGAAGCTTAGCTTGTAGTCTGTTGGAGGTGCAGGTAGTTAACAGTCTTCAGTCTGACAAAAGTCAGGGGTTGAAGGGTTTGAAGAACAGCACTCAGAGGAAATAAGCTTGAGGAGTTTGGCTGTGTATGAAACAGCAGGCTTCTAACCTTCTGAGGGTTTGTAACTGTAGGAGTCTTCTGGTCTTGTCAGATCCAGGCTCTTTGCATGGTGGGATACTGTTTAGTTCAGATAATGCTCCATTGTAAAAGTTGCTCTCTGAACATAACTGCTAGGCCTTAGTCAAAGCAGTCGTGTTAGGGCAGATGGAGCTATATCTGGTGCTTCTTGGAGGTGCGGTCCTCCTAGAAGTGGACCAGCTTTGCCATAAGGAAACTGTGCTGGGCAGGTAGGTATTTCTCTTGGCAGTATATTATGTTGAGCTGTGACACGTGGCCGTGGCGTTTTCACTACTGTAGTGTCTGCTATCAGCCACCAGCCTGAACCTATCTTGCTATACAAATGCAAAGTTAGCTTCTGCAAATTCAGGTGAGAAACTCTTGATGTACAGGGAGGGAATAAACCTGTCAGTGCTGTCCGAGCTCTTTGAGTTTGGAAGAAGCTAAAGTGTGTTGTTTTTACCAGGTATCTTGCGGTACCGAGTGGACTTCCAGGGAATGGAATACCAAGGAGGAGACGATGAATTTTTTGACCTTGATGACTACTAGGTAGTCGACCTGGGTCCGGCAAAAACGTGCCTCGCCCCTCCAGCATCCAACCCAAGGAGCAAACTCATGGTGGAAAACACGACAGATCCCTGCCTTAGAATTGGAACATTTCCAGAACTTGATTCACAAGCATTGGATTTAAAAAAAGCAAAACCCTACACTTTGATTTGTCATAGTGTCAGTACAGCAGCAAACTACTAAGTTCCTATATGCCACTTCGGACTAATTTAAAAAGAATCCCAATTTTTACTTTTACTCAATGGTGAAATTGGTTGCTCTTGTATTTTATGAGAATGATTTTTTTAACCTTCATGATGCATTAACTGCTGTAAACCTCTTCCTTCAAAAATTAATAGAAATAAGATCCTACTGGTTTGTTTCTTCTTACTTTGATTGGAGAAATCAATTGCTGCATTTTGCAGCAACGTGACCCATTTACATGGCATTCTCAGCTTAAACTGCAGAAGAAGAAATGTAATGAAATTGGAGCCATTCATTCTCTTCAAAAGAGTGAGGAAGCACTTACCTGTGCTAGCTTTATGAGGTGTGGCTTGCAAATTCAGATGGTCTGGGGAGGCTTACCAGCCAAACGTGCTTTTGCCTACGTGCAGAAGCACTGCCCTTACAGACTAGGAAATGCACTTCACTGATTGCAATGAAAATGCTGCTGAGGTCTTTGGGCTTAATTGGATTTGAGCAGTGCAGCCTTCAGGATTTTTTTTTTCCAGTGTTGACAAAAATAAACATGATTTAAGTGAAGTAAGGTACACTTTGTTTTGTTCCTCAGTCATTTTGTTTTGGTTTTGCTTTAGGACTGCGTAAGGTTTCCTTAATTATGTGAATTTGATTGAACCCACAGTTCTTCAATGGAAGCGGGTGATTTCCAGAAATAATCAGTAATCTGAGTCCTTGGCTGAATCCTTAGTGCTGGTGATTTGGGCTGCATGGTGCTAAGGTGAGCTTCAGCATAACCCACCAAGGTGTCCATCTCCCAGCACTAAGGAATTCCGCTGTAGTGGCTCTTAAGTGTCCTGTAAATCTGATGCTGAAATCTAATGAGCCCTTAACGGGTTAAAAATTCTGGTTGCATCGAGACTCCGAAGCTTTTCTTGTCATGCCTACTATATAGGATGCGTTTTGATCTGGTAGGAATGGGCAAGGATTTTTTCAGGTGGTCCTGCAGGTGGAGTTAGCACTGGTGCAAGATGATGAATGTCTTGCTTCTTTTGGGGGTTATTGGGTTCTCTGCTGGGCACTGTGACACCTTCATGCCTGGCAGTTCTGTTCTTTGCTGGGATCGCTCTGAATGCATCAATCAAAAGCAGCTTCTGTTGCTATAGTTGCATACCTGCCTATTTTATTTTATTTTTTTTCCAATAATCCTGTTTCACTTGAATGGAGGAGGAGCTCGTCTTAAACTTCTGCCACACTGTTCTTTGAGGTCCAAAATTACTGTCATTGTGAGCAATATAACTTGTAACCCTGGTTTATAAGCTGGCAGATGGCTTTGCTGTTGTTTTCACATCAAAGCTGGAATCTCTCTCGGAAGGTGTGACTGGGTCTGCCGTAGGTGTGCACAAACCCAGCTTTGAGCTCACCTGCGGCCTTCACAGCAGTATGTTCTGGATTTTGCCATTGTAAATGGGTCTAATGTGACATGACAAGACCAGAAAAAATTGGGTGTAAATTTCCATTTTTTGAATATACTGCTTGTTGTTTCACATGATACATTAGGGTATGCAGCTCCTTTTTGTAGTTTTTATTTTTACTATTTAAGTTTGGAAATGATGCCAAATTTTTGTATTTCTTTAATCAATGTGTTCTCTTCAGTGATATATATTGCATTATATATTGATGTGTATATCAATATATACTGATATGTATTACACTTACACATACAAACACATTAAATGGGGGTGAAAAATCCTAGCCTTCGCATACTATATAGCCTCTGCAGAGAGATCCCAAGCAGTGATATCTTGGTGTTGTGATGTACAGAAATGGAGAAGAGTATTAAACCATATTTAAGAATATAGTATGGACTCCTGATTTATTTCCTTTAGTCCATGGAACGCCTGCTTTACTCTGTATTATTTACGCCTGCAAGGCTTCAGATCCGTATGTGAGCTTTAAGGTGGCTGCTACGTAACTGAGCTTGAGAACACCTTGTGCTGAGCTGCTCTATTAAGCTGTGGCAGAAATTTGACTTGAGAGGGGGATTAAAGAAAACACACCACACCAATAAAAAGTTGAGATGCTGTTGTGTGTATTACCTTACCTAATTACCTAACGTGGTCTTTTAGAACTGTTATGGAGCTGAAAAAAATACTTTGCAGGTGCAAAAACTGATGCTTAGTGCTCCCGTCACAAATCACCTGAGTGCTGAGAGGCCCCTGTTACCCAACCCTTCATGCAGGACTAACCCAGATCAGAGCTGTACTTGCTGCACTCTGGCCTACCTGCTGTGCTTTTTCCTATATCCAAAATAGATGCATTGATGGCTTTGCCAGGGGCAATATGTAAAATATGCCATCAATAGCAGGAGTTCTAAGCCTAAGTTCTAGCCCCCCACTGCTCTCACCTGGTAGCGATTGTCTGAAGCTGAGCACCCACCCTTGTGCTGCAGTGCCGAGACAGCAGGAATGTGTGCTGCGGTTGCTGGGCTGCTCTTCCTTTCCATGTAGGCTAATACTGCAATAAGATTTGCTGCTTCTCTGGGGCAGTTTGATAAGGAGTTCAGCTTCTGAGCCCCCTGCCTTGTTTCTTGGTCTGTGCTGTATAGGCTGGTGGTTCTGGGGTTCCTGGGTGCTGGAGGCTGTGGAGCTGTGGCGTTTCTGCTGATAAGATAAAAACCATGCACAGAATGCTTGCTGTGTGCATCCCATGCTCTCTGCAGCCCTGGTACAAACAGCTGACTGCATTCAGCTTGTGGTGCAGATCAAAGCGTTGAGCTGAGATCAGCATGAAATGAGGCATCCCATCGGTCAGGGCACATCATGGGAGAAGCAGGAAACGTGCACCCAGCCTCACTGCTTGCTGTAACCGAGCTGTGGATGTGTGTTGTTTTCTGGAACAGCACAGTTTCCTCAGTTAACCTTTTAATGACACTACCAGCAAACCTGATTTCTGATGTTCAGTTCTGAATTCCAAAAGGGAAGGAGGAGCAGCAGAGCCTGGCTGTTGTGGAGGGATGCCTGAAAGCTGTCTAGTTCATTGTCACAGGAGCTGCATGCCAGACCTCTGCTCTTACCTCCTCTACTAATCTACATGGTTGCTTCTCATATCTCTTCCCCTTCATGTTTTAGTGAGGAAACACAACTTGGTCTGCTTTGCGGAGCAGCCATGTGAGCGGGGCTGGGTCCCCTCACTGTGTGTGTCTGGCACCTTCCAGCTGGCAGATAGCAGTGGCACTTGGATCCCTAATATCACCCAGGGATGTGTCAGCAGAAGGATGGGGCCGCTGAGGAGAAAAGTGATGAAGCTATTGCTTGTAGCTGCTGACATATGGGCACTCATCCCTTTAGCCCTTCGGAAACTGCTTTTGTTGCAGGCTCGCTTCTGTTTGAGTTGCAAGGGTCAGCGTTAGCACGTTTGAAAGTCTCTGACAGTGTCATTTGAAAGCACTGACTTAGTCTTTTTTTCTGCCCTGAATAGTGCCACGGGCTCAGGGTGGTGACAGGCACCTATTCTGCCTGGCATGCGCACAGGACATCACCCTGTAGAGCTCAGAAGTGACCACGTGTCACCGCAGCAGCTCACAGAGTGGGTGGTTTGTGCTTAAAAGCCATGCAGTGTGGCTCCAGCATCCCTGCTAACTGAGCATCCTCCTGGAAGGGATCTGCTCAGGCTTTGCTGGCTGAATTTCTATTTTATGCAAAGTTAAGTCTGTCCCACTCTTATTGCATCCCCCTGTCCGGTGTGAAGTTGGCAACGTGTGTTCAGGTATTTGGATCATAGTCTTTTAAAACAGTTTCTGTTTTTAAAACAGTTTTTTGTTTATTTTTTCAAAGCTGTAATTACAACCAAATTTTGCCCTTTAGAACTCGTTATTCAGGGTGCTGGAGCCCGGCCTGCGTGTTGTCACCATCAGCCTACAGCTGCCATTGTCCTGGTAAGCTGAGCGCAGCCGGCGGCGCTGGAAGGCAGCTCTGGAATTTCGCTCTGCTATTTTTAGTCGGTGGCAAAAAACTGCACTTCCAACACTTCTGAATCTCTGACGATGCGTAAATAAATGAAAGGGCAAATGCCGGCCTCTCACTAACAAAGAGACACCACAGTGACCTCACCTGCATGGGGTCAGCAGGGACGAGCCCCTCTCCTTGCTGCAGGGCTGCTCTATGGAGCTGTCTGATTATTGCCACGCTGAGGTTGCTGCTGGCTTCTTGCCTTTCTCCCTGTGCCTCTTTGCAGGCTGCTTCCCTTTGGCTACTCTCCAAATAGAGGGAGATTTCCCTCAGTTCCTGGGGTGCTGTGCCTGCTGGCCGGCTCCTGGAGCAGCTGTGGTCACTCCATGGATGTGGCAGCTCTGAAATGGGGACGTGGAGAGCAGAGCTCCTGAAGGATGCTGTGTGTGAGTCTGGGCTGCTGAACTATTTGGCAAGTGTTGGATTATTCTTTTCAACTCCATCGCCTCTAAAGCTGCAAGGCAAAACCTGTTGCTAACCCATGGTTTCTCTCTTTTAATGTCAGGACCCCATCTCTTCCTTGTCACTTTTTTCCTCCCTCTTTCTCCACAATGATGTCTTATCTCCACTAAATCTTCTTATTTTTTAATACCAGAGTGGATTTTGTTTGCAGCTTAATGAATTTTAAACACTTTCCTCCCATGTGCTCTGTGCCTCCCAGGTGTGACAGAGCCCACAGGGATTGCACAGATCTTTGTAAAGCCATGGGTTGCAGGGATGGCACTCCTTTAGGCCCACCTCTCCATTTCCAGGTTCCTGCTAGAAGCTGGGACTGCCTCCTGTGGAGAAAACTAAGACATGTCTGGAAAGATGTGACAGCACGTCTACAGAGGTGTGAAAACAAATATATTCCAGGCATCCAAGTTAGAAAATAATGAGGAGGGTGTATGGTTTTGACTGTAGTGGAGCTGGAGACCTACCTGAGCACTGCAGGGTGCAGAGCAACAGTGCTGGGACAGCTGGGTCACAGCCCATTCCTGCTGGTTTGATGAGGGCTGACCATAGGTCTGCATGAGGGCAGCTCTGCTGCAGCTTTGGGGTGATTCTCACTGCCCCTCATTGCAGTGGCTGTGGGAGCTGTGTGTGCAGCGATGGAACAACCCCAAGGCTGCTCCAGCACACCCCACCCAGCCATGAGTCATGGGATCCGGGCACCGCAGCTGGGCACAGCCTCATTTCCCACACCTGATCTCCATTTCCTTCCCTGATCCATTATCTCCACATCTACATTCAACAAACAAGGCCACGGGAGGAGCAGCCTGTGTCTGGTGCAGGTGGGTGCTCGGAAGCCCATTCAGCAGCACTGCTGCCTGTGTCCAGTCGTGCAGCATCTTGGTGCCCAGCAACCACACAGACTTTGTTACTCCAGCCCTGCAAGGTCCTGCTGTGCAGGCCCTTCCTGCAGCCTGAGCTCAGGGCTCTGTCCTGACCAGCCCCATAAAGCAGGTGCAGGAGTTGTTACACATCCAGCTCTTTATCTAAAGTAGAATAAATAATCAAACCTTGTGTCATCCATTTTAGATACAAAATATTTATTGAAGGAGGAAGAAACATTTTCATAGTTGTAGTGTGCTGGTCCCTGCCCTAAGAAGAACATTTGCTTGTATCTCACTCCTACCAGCTCTAAGTGAAGTAATATTGTTCTGCCAGCAGGGGCATTTGAATGGGATCTGCCTTTGCTTCCCTGCACTGCAGTGCATTACTATCATTGAGCAGCCTGACACCCCTATTCAGCAGCCGAGTTAATGGAGATTTAGAGCACACACCCCAAAATGTGCTCTTCAAATTGTTGCAGTGATTCAGCAGAGCAAAGTGCTTGACTCTACCAAAGCCAAGTGATTCAGCAGAACATTCTTTGTATCTCAGACTAATCAAAGCTCTGGTTCTTCATCCACCTTGTTAAGCCTTGGGTTGGAGGAACCTCTTTGTTTTGAGAAGGTCGCCAAGAGCCTCTGAAACAATTTGAAGTTACAAATAAGAAGCTGTATGTCATGTAGTCTCAACCTTCCAGGTACGCAGCACAAAACCCAATAATCTGATTTTTATAGTGCTTACCTTGATTCCTGCCAACACCTCTTTCTTGTTGTTATTTTTCTACCAGCGTTGATGCAAGTTACACCTTTTTGCCCAGGTTTCCTCCAACAGCTTCTGAGTCCTGCAAGTGCTCCTGTAGCTCTTCATGCATTAACCACAGCTCCATGCAGGCTGCCAGGCCACGGATTCACCTCCCTTCAAACCTCTGGGGGAACATTTGCCTGTTTCTTTTCTTACACATTCAGCAATGCTTTGTGCTTTCAGAGGACAACACATCAGTGCCTTGTCCACACAGCACAGTGGTGTTCAATGCCTTGCATACACAGCACAGTAGTGTTCAATGCCTTGCACACACAGCACAGTGGTGTTCAATGCCTCGTCCATACAGCACAGTGTTCTTCAATGCCTTGCACACACAGCACAGTGATGCTCAATGCCTCATACACACAGCACAGTGATGATGTTCAGTGCCTTGTCCACACAGCACAGTGGTGTTCAGTGCCTCATCCACACAGCACAGTGGTGTTCAATGCCTTGTACACACAGCACAGTGGTGTTCAATGCCTTGTCCACACAGCACAGTGATGTTCAATGCCTTGCACACACAGCACAGTGGTGTTCAATGCCTTGTCCATACAGCACAGTGATGTTCAATGCCTTGCACACACAGTACAGTGATGTTCAATGCCTTGTCCACACAGCACAGTGGTGTTCAATGCCTCGTACACCCAGCACAGTGTCTAGGTGCAGTGTAGTTCTGTAGGCAGCTCTGTGACACAGCATTGTCCCCATCAGCACATCTCTCCCCTGTATTATGAATTAACGCACTTTATGCTCGCTCTGCTGTCTCATATCTGCTGTTCCATTTGGTCCCTGGAGCGAACAATGACAGTGTGCAGCTCAGGATCTCTACAGCAACCATGGAACAGCTTCACCTGCCAGTCGTTACTTGTAGGCCGCGGTGTGAAGGTGTGAGGAATCCAGCCCAGCTGTAGCAGGAGGGGCTGTGTGACATGTGTTCCATGGTGATGTTAATTGTGGTGAGGGCTGAGGTGACACCGTGTGCTCTCCCATCACAATGATGGCACCGTACACCTGTGGTGTTTCCCAGCCCGGCGCCATTTTCTCTCCACACACCCAGGCCGCCTTCCCGGGGAGCCCCCAGCAGCCAATAGGAGCTCGGCACCGCGGTGGCTGCTGGGAATTGTGGTCCGCTACTAGGAAGCGGGCGCCATGTTCTTCCGGGCGTCGTGACGTCACGTACGTGCGTGCGTGTGCGCGCGCTTGGAGGGGGGGTGGGCGAGCGGCGGCGGGGCCTGGCGGGTGGCGGGGCGGGCGGGCACCGCGCGGAGCTACCGCCGCTATGGAGCCCGACTCGGTGATCGAGGACAAGACTATCGAGCTGATGGTGAGTCCCCCTCCCTTCTCCTCCTCCTCCTCTTCCTCAGCCTCCCGTAGGGCCCGGCCAGCTCGCTCCGTGTGGGCCTGAGGGGCCCGGCGCTGCTCGGAGGTGGCTGCGGGCCTGGCCCGGCCTCGCGCCTCTCCCTCATCCTCCATTGGGAGCCGTGAGGTAAAAAAAAACGTTATAAAAAACAATGAGTAATTGAAGGAATAGAGAAACTGATGGATAAACGTGTATCCAAATAAAGGGGGGGAAGGTCCGGAATTCCGGGCCTGGGGGGAGCTGCCCTTCCGGCCGCCCAAGCGAAAGGCCCCGAATTGCTGTTAATGGGGGGAGCAGCTCTAAGCTGTGAGGAATACAATCACCAATAGAATCACTGCCATGTTCGCTGCTTCATAGCGCTGTGTGCGTGCTGTGATGCTGCTGATGGGATCCTGCACAACGCAATGGAGTTGGATGGTAAAAAGCAGCTGGAGTGGGCTGTTATTGCGCATTGAAGGGGAGCTGGGTGTAACGGGGCTCACCCAGCAGCTCTGCGAAATGCCAGCTGCCCTCTGGTATTACTGTGGGGATGCAGAGATGGAAAGTCAAAAGGAAACGGCGTTTCAGTGCTCACTGTGCATCGCTGAGGCCAGAAGCTTAAAGGCCGTTCTGGGTGATCCCGCTGTCCCAGCTGGTTTGGTGAGCTCACTCATTGCCAGCGACATCAGAGTGGCTGCGGTGCAGGTGTGTGTTCCAGCAACAGAAAACTGCCTAATGCATTTCCAACACAGGCAGTGCATCCCAGCAGTGCTTTCCTAACTGTGCCAGTGGGTTGCAAATACCTCCCGGCCTTGGGGTGTGTGAGCTGCAGTGATGAGGCTGGAAGGCATCGTGGCCTCACTCAGGTTTCTTGGTTGCCCTTTGAGAAGCGTTCCCTGCTTTTGGCCAAATTACCAATGGGTAGAAGCAAATGGAATTTCTCAGTGCTGATAGTGGCCCTGTCCCCTTTTACAGCTGCATCTTGGAAATGTGCAAAGGGAAAGGCAAATATGGGTGGGATATGAAGATTTTCATTACATAGGAGGCTTAAGAAACAAGTTTTTTCCTTTTTCAAAACAGTATAAAATTTTAGTAGGGTGAACAATTAATTCCCAATAGAAATCGCTATTCCATAAAGCACAGCTGGTAGTTTAATTTTGATCCCTCCAAAGGCTTGTGCAGAACCACTTGTGTCTGAGCAGAAATGCTTCCCTGGAGTCACCAAAAGCCCATTGAAATGAAGCCCTGCCACAAGGGTTCTGTGCTCTGCTGTGGTGGCAGATGAGATTCCATGGAAGGTTTGAAACAAAGAGAGCAGAAGTTGTGTTGGCAGTTTTCAGCCAGCAATCACAGTGTTCTGTGCAGCCTCTCGTTGTTAATAGCAGCATTAAACATTGCAAAGCCAGAGATGAAGGTGCAAAACCTGATGGGATGCTCCTCTGTTCATGAGTGTTATTGTCAGGAAGAAGAATGGCTGCTTGCTTACTGTTCCAGCCTCCCATTGATCCAGCAGGCTGTATTTGCAGCCCTTTGGGTGCTTGCTCAGTGCCTTCCATTGCCAGGGCTGAGTCCTCAGTACTGCAGGTGCAGATGGATGATGCAGGAGTTCTGAGTAGCTGATAAACCAGAGATAATGTATCAACACGTTAGTTGCATAAAGTCAGAGAACAGGGTGTTCTAACACTCAACTTTTCCTGCGCTGGATGGATCATTTGCATTTATTTAAGGAAAAACCAGTCATAGAAATAACCCCGGTCTATTTTTAAAGCTGAAATTTAAGAGAAATATCTTAAGGCTTCAGAGTGACAACTTCTATTTGCTGTATGAAGTTCTAGCTCGTGTTCTGAAGTTGCCATCTTAGGGCAGCTGGAGGCTTTAGCTATTATGTTCTAGCTCTGGAAATCACATCGTTAGCCTTTTAACAGCGATGAGCAGGTGATGTAGTTAGGACTTGCCATAGCTTTCAGTTGTACATGGGATATGGTACTTGGCCCTGTGCTGGCACTCGGGGGGTGCTGTGTCCATTGGATGCACTGTGTGAGCGGGTGAACGATTGGCAATGAGGAGTAAGGAGGTAATCCAGAACAGATGGAGGGATGCCAAAAGGATGGAAAGGGCTCGTTCTTTGCCTGGTTTTGGTTTTCTCTGTGAAATCAAATCACAATTACCTTTGTGCTCTTCTAAAGGATTGGACTTTCTGAAGGTGAAATACTGACAACAAATGATTTGTGAAATGTGTGGGATGGGGCGCTGTGCTCAGCAGCACCACCACCATGTGCTTGTTTACATTGCGTTGGAACTTGTATCTTAAAGTTACATATATGGAAAATATTCTCCTTCATGTGGCACCTTTGTTGTCTAGAATGTCTCTCTCATTACGTTGTCCAGTGTTTAAGTGCCTCCGTAAATAATAGAAGTGAAGAACTTCAACATTCAGTATGTTGCCAAAAGTCTTTCAGTTTCTCCTGGCAGAACTTTGATGGGAGCTGCAGGTCTTCATACTCACAAGGTAACAACATCTCAGAGCAAAGTGTTTCTCACAGGACCATTATCAGCAGCAACTTGTGTAGATGGTGCTGGTGCTACACAGGATTCCCTGGCTCACTGTGGCTGGACATGCCCCCAAACTGAAGCTTTACAGTGCAAAACAAACCTGAGCGTTCTGGTTGGAAACACACATACAACAGCTGGATGTGTCTCCATAGGCCTATAACGTTCTGCTTTGTTTCTCCCCTCCCTCAATCAGTGCATGCCAAGCAGGCAGTTGCATTTTGTTCAGATTTTTCCAAATGTTCTTGGAGGAATCCTTAAAGGAGGAATCCTTAAAGGAGGAATCCATCAGAGAGTTTGCTCTTGTGATAGAGATAGTGATGGACTGGGCGATGGTTGTATTTGCATCTGGAACAAAGCAGGCACTGTTCTTGCTCCAGTGGCTGTTTTGCTCTTAATCAAAGCCTGGGAGCCCTTGGGGAGCCAGCAGGATCTTTGGAGACCTGTTTATTAACTAGTTAATGTGCTTTCTTTTCTGGGATAGCAGGCTATGCCTTACAGTTCCCTTTATTTGTTAGCTAAATGAGCAGCGTTCTGAGTTGCGTGGCAGACATGTGAGTGTGCAGCCATCACATCAGTTGGGGGCAGAAAGGGAAATGGTTGAGGGCAGGTGTCTGACGTGGTGAGGTTGCTTGCAGAAGAGCCTTTGGGGCAGCAGATGTAAGATCTGCACTGCTGCAGAGGTCATCGGACTGACAGTCACGTTTCACAGTGCCCGTAAGAGGAGGGATGATAGCGTAAAGTGAATAGATTTATGTGACTTTGGCAACAGTACAGAGCGGGAAGGAAGAGCTTAAGGAAATGAATTAGAGCTGGGTAACTGAATTTAAAGCCAGCAGAGCTATGGAGAAATGAGAGAAATAGCCAGAGAAGTGTGGAGAGCTGTATCTTTTGGGAAGGGCTCAGTGGAACAATAGGCTGAGTGGGGAACTGGTTACCAAGGGAAGAAGGGCCTGGATGAGTACAAAGATGCTCAGTGCAGGTAGAAGCGAGAAAAGCCAGCTGAGGTGCTGGTTTGGATGGCAACAGCTACTGTCTATTTGAGCAAAGGAGAACTGCAGATGCTCCATTTGCAGGGAGAATTCTCAACCTAAGTATCTTTAAATTCTTTCTGAGGGAAGCTTGCAGTTTTTTAAGGAAGCTCAATGCTGGCATTTCACCAAAGCCTTTTAAATCTCATTTGGGATTATTTTTGCCTCATTTCAGTTAAATTATCTAACATGACTCGATTTGCCAGCCTCTGCAATAGCAGTGAGTGCATAAGAAGCAGCAGTCAGAGCTGCCTTGGTGCCTGAGAAGCACGTGTGACCTCCAGCCCCTGTGAGCATCCCCAGGGAGCTCCAGGGCACTGCACTGCAATTGCACAGGCCCTGAATCATGCTGAGAAACCCAGTGTGTTAATGGCAGTGTGGGATGGTACCTACATGCAGGCATGTGCCAGCCCAGCCCCCTGACCTGCTCATGGGTGCTCCTATGGGAACTCTTAGGGTGCACGTATGGCATTGGTGCATTTCAGGCCATGCAGGCTGTGTCTGTCCCTTGGGGAGAGTTGTTGGGTGTTAAAGTTTGGCTCACCAATGAGCGTTGCACCATCATCTCAACAAAACAAACGGAGCTGTCTTCTTCCAAGCTGTGCCCTGAGAGAGGCCCGGGGACGTTTCTCTGCAGGATGGATGTACCTTTTCATTTTGTGTGATTTTGTGAAACACCTTCGCTGCTTGTTAAATCAACTTGATGTATGGCTTTTGATGCGTTACGTTTTATTGCTGTGCAGTTTAGAGGTCAGCATAGCGTTAGCATTTTCAGTTTCATCTTCCTGTGCTGCTTTGAGTGCTTGTGCAGCAGGGTGAAAAGCGAGATGGGCTTCACATGAAATGGATGGTGCAGAGAATGGGCCAGTGAGACAGGAATGGTGTGTGGGAGAGAATGAGAGGCCATGGCTGTAAGAGGGCTGCTCTGCAATGAGCTGCTGCTATTGCCAGGGAGAGGAGAAATGGAAAGGAAACGAGGATCTGTACTGAGTTGTTTAAACTAATGCTGATTAATAACAGTTACTTACATTCTAGCTTTTTTTCTCTGGTGATGTTTTCTTTATCCTACTGCCACTGTTTGTTGCATAATCTGATTTCACAGCTTGATTTCCATGGTACTGATAGTACTTCGTTATTCACAGCAAATCCAGTTTTTCTGGAAAATCCCCTCCTTCTCCAGTTTGTTGGTGTATTTATGAGCTCAGTGGGGTGACATCTGACAGCCTGCTCCATTTTCCTGTGCTACTTCCATGCATTTCCCAGTACGAGTGGTGAATGACCCAGACCAAATAATGCAATATTGCAATACTTGTTGTGCTTTAATAATAAAAAGGGGAGTCTCCTTTTGGAAAATTAATTCATTTCTCAAACAGGGTAACTAAGTAATGGCACTGCTTGGAGGGAGGTCGATGTTTCTTCATTGCTTTACTGAAACAGGTCCCCATAGGAGTTGCATCCCTGTACCTGTGGCCTGCAAACCCAAAGTGTTTAGAGGTAATTGTGGAGTAGTTCCACATCCTGGGCTCACTCCTGTACAAATGTAGACTGATTTCTAAGATGTAGGTAGGTACCTGCTTGGTATAGGAATAGGAGGGAACCATTGTGCTTTCTGTGTAAACTGGCATAAATCTTTTGGGCTCAACTCTTGGCTGTGCAACGTGGCCAGGTTTTGTTTCCTTCATTGGCCTGGCTAAGGCAGCGAGCTGTGCGTGGTCTGGCCGGGCTGTGTTCTGTTTTGTGCTGCTGAGAGGTTCCAGCGTGTGGAATTTTGGCACAAAAGCCGTGTACATCCTGCTCCGTGTGCCTCCTGGGGAGGTGTGTGTACAGGATGGCTTGCACACTGATGTGCTGTTTCGATCTTCTGCCTTTTTAAGTCACACCAATTGAAGCATTTCAGACAATAACGCATGCGGCTCTTGGAAAGCCTATACTCAGAATCTGTTTGCAAAACTTAAGCTCCAATTACAGCTTGTATTTGATAGGAGATCTTTTAAGCGATTCTGTCTTGGCACCAAAGGACTAGCCAGGGAAACTCGATATTTATGTTGTCTCCATCACTCCTTGATGGGGAGGAGCATCCAGGAGAAAATCAGACCTGTGCTGTCACACTCCAATTCTTGTAAGGAATGCCTTCCTGCTTCTGCTGCTGACATCCTGCTGGCTCTGTTGTGACTTAGCAAATCAGTACATTTATATAATTTTGATAGCTGGCTGAGCTATATTGTACTCTTACAGTTCTGAGTCATGTGCCTTGACATCTTATTGCTTTACTTGGCAGTATTCATGTATTGGATGTGGTATTAGACTTACAGCCCTGCTTTGCCTTTGAAGTGTATGTTGCCCTGTGGTTGCTGCCTGCTTTACAAAGGATCACGAGGCAAAAAATCATCCCACACTGAAGATGCTCCTTTGCTGGTGTACAAGGATTGGATTGGAAGGGTCACCATGGGAGATGGTGGTAGCACATTGCTCTGTGAGCAGTGCAGTGATGCGTTCTAGAAAATGCTTCTGCTGTTTCTGGCTGGTGTTACAGGAAATCATTCTGTTGTCTGTCTCAGACTTGTAGAAAGGTCTGGCTGGGAGTCACACAGCCTGGTCTGCTTAGGGTAGGTTCTCATTATTCTGTTACGGGTGTAGCTGGAACTTCCACAGGCTTGGTTTTCTCTTAGGTTGCAGTTAGAGCTACTTCAGAGGCAATGTTTCCTACTGTAAGCTTGTTGCTGGAGCCACGGACTCCCAGCCTGTCAGTGCACACAGTGTTTGTCAGGTGTAAGCAGGTGGATGAAGCTACGGTGGTTATATCACCATTAGCAGCACAGTCTTGATCTTTGCAAAGTGAGCTGTTGCCCCAAAACAGTTTGTTTAGGATTCATTCATTTATAACACGGGAAAGAGCAATTTGTTGTCTGTGAGTCCATTTCTTTGTCTTAGATCCACCAATCCAATGCCCCACTAACACAGGTGTTACCGGTAAGGTGTATTGGCCCTAACAGCGCTAGCAGTGCATAATTGGGATTTCATTCAAGCAAGGATAGATACACCAAGCTGAAGATGATTGGCTGCTCTCTTTTAACAGAAAAGAAGGAAAGCCCATTCGAATCCCCTTTCATTCTGGATTGGTGGATCTGAAGCGCAGAAACAAGGTTTCAGGTAAGCAGTCACCCTGTACTATATCCTGCTGCTTCTGCTTAGATGAGTTTGTCCGCAAATTCAGTACCCGCTTTAACTGCTCGATGTCCCTCAGATAGCAGAACACAGCAATTAGCTGCCGGTGTGAGCTTAGTGTTCAGAGCAGACAGCTGTGCATTGTTAGGATGCTGCTGATCTCTGAAGGCCAGGCCTAGGAACGTGGGGTAGATACTAGACAGCAGTATCTACAGATAAAGGGGCATTAAGCAAACACTTCCCAGATCTTGCTTCTGGAAGGAGGAGGCAGCCTCATCAATGACCGGTTCAGAAAGTGGCAGCTATCTGCTTTGATTTCTGGCTGTATTTTCTCACGAGTTCATTGGAAATGCAGAGGACTTCTCCACTCATTTGTGTGATGAATTTCAGTAGCTTTGTCCTGCTGAAATACCATTTGAAGTTCTGTTCTGGGCAGCACTTGGAATCAGCATTTTAAATCCTCAGGGAGGTTTCAGCTTCAGGTTCTGTTACTGATGGTTCTCAAAGCAGTTCTGAGGAGGTGCTGCAGAGCCGCAGCAGGTTTGTTTCAGAGTAGCACTGTGGGTGTGTTATGAGTCCTGTTGCTCTGAGACTTTGAAAAGACTGTGAAGGGCTGCAGTGTGGAGTCTCAGATAAGTTTGGGAGGTATCTGCGTGTGTTAAGAGGGAAAGTGAGATTGCTGGTTGATAGAGAAGGATGTTGTACCTTGAATGTCTGGTGGGAAGGTGAGCCCCTCTCCTAAGGCCCAGCTCTGTTGTGAATTAGTGCTTTAATGAACTTGTCAACTCATTTCTAAAGCTAATGTGAAGCAGGTACACCTCAATTCCTTTTGATATTAATAGCAATAACACTAAGCCGCTTGAGTGCTCTCCTCTGTAGACAGCTATTAAAACAAATGTTAAGGCCTCAATATTTAATATACCATAGGAGAAACTCTTGTAGGTGCAGCTGATACTTATTATTTTAGCTGTGTGTTTCTTTTGCTGGTATGGTATTTTCTGCAAAAATTGTACTTGCATTTAGTAGATGAAAGCACACATAATGAATTGCTTGTGCACGGGATACTGTTGTTTCCAGGCTTGAGTTTTTGAGTAGTTGAATTAGGTTGGGGTGAAGAAGTCCTGGATGTGCTTCTTAGTTCAGTCTACAGAAACCCTGATTAAACTCTGAGGTTTAATCCTCAATCTGACACATTTCTTGCAGTCTCTCCTACCCCATCAGGCCATCCCTCACCTCAGAGTTACACTGCAGTAAAACCTCCTGGAGCATTTGCTGCCCTGAGTGTGTGCCCTTCTCTAAAATGAGAGAATTGGGAGACAGGACTGATGTTGACATCTCTAACGATGAGAACTGAAATGAGAAAATAATTAACATGCGCTGGGGGGAGGGAAGGAGAAGCTGTAATGTGTACTCCTGCTGATTAAGATCCCCAGTGTGCTGGTATTCAGTATTATAGGAACTGCTGAACTGCTTGGAACGTGGAACAGTCCTGTCAGAGCCATTCAGAAAGCTAAGCTGAGCACAGATGTAAGTGTACACACATCGCAGGCTTAGGTCTCATCCAGGTTTTGAGTCCTACATTTTTAAAAGCAAAGTGCAAGTCACCTTTCAAAGGCTGCTGAAATACTCCCCTGCAACATGAGGAACACAAACTCTGAACGTGACTGCAGCATTTTCTCACACACTAAGGTTGGATTTCACATGTACTTCAACACTTCCAAGTTAAAGTGCGCTCTACTTTGCCCATATGTGATTTTTTAAAATCAGGTTAATATTTGTTAGGTTGCACTAGTCCTTATCCTTAATAACTTAATACAGAAACGAGTCAGAGCCAACTTAATAAGCCTCATGTACAGGTTTTGAAGCGTGTAGCTTACTCACTGTAAGATTTCACTATTTCAGTTGGCAGCACTAGGTCTGTGCAGCTGCTTTTTTCCCTCTGCTTCTGATTTACTGTTAGCAGGTGTGCTGATGTCTGAATGTCTGGAGCACCTCTGCTCCTTCAGCATAAGGGAAGGAAAGCCAGTTTTCTTCTGAGGTGGCCTGTGTGTAACATAGGATGTGCTAGTGCAGCAAGGACTGTTACAATTCTGAGCTTTTGAAACTGTTGCAACTGGGATGGCTTGTCTGAAGGACATAAAGATTAACTTAAATACTGTATTTCAGAAGATTCGGAGTGATTTCAGTTAACACCGTAGAATAACTATGTTGCAAATGTATTAGGATTTTCTTTGTAATCTTCCGTGTCCTCCTGAAAAGGAGCTACTGCATTTCACTAGTCTTATCCTGATGAATAAATGATAACGGAGTAAGGTTGTGTTGCTGTATACAAAAAAATGCATTTAATCTTTTCTCCACTGAATCCATGTTCCTTTTGTAGCATTCGTTTTGTTGTAGCGAACGCATACTTTGATCTTCAGGAGCAGAGCGGGACTGCATTGTTGATCACGCTTCTGTGAATTCATTGCCCTATGTAGAAGAACTGCGTGGTAATGGAAAACAATTTTTCAGATCAATTCTCCTCATTTGTCTTGCTTTGAGCTTCCTGAATTCTCACTTAGTGTTCTCCCCAAATGCGAGAATCTTACGTGCAGGTCTTGAATGACAGCTGGGAGGCTGAGCAGAGATGGTTTTGGAATGGCAATCATTTATCTAAATAGATTTTTCTGATGGAGTTGTGACTCAGCTATTGGTTTCTTGGTGTTTTTTTGTTTTTTTTTTTTAATGGTCTGCTGACAGTAAAGGAAAAATCAAAATTGTTATATAAGTTCGAGCGAGTTCGCTACTCTTTCATTAATTTTTGAGAAACTCCCTTTTACTTCCATAGCTCTTCAAAAGCCAGCAATGCAAGAGGAAGCCAGATCTCTTGTACGGAGACTGCCTGCTTGACCTGGGAGTGTGGCCATTAAAGCAGAACAGATAAGCACAGGAGTTGCGCTCTGTGCATTGTGGGGATGGTGCTCAGCCTTCCAAAGCAGCCGCTCAAGACTGGATGTGAGATTGCATTTTGTATGTGGAAAGGTAGTGATGTGATGGCACCGGTTCATACTCGTATGACGCATGTGAACACGCCACATCTCTCAAGGGACAACTTGGTTTTGAAATGAAAATAGGAAGAGTGCAAAGCCTTGCTATTGGTCTGACAAATTCTCTTTGGTTCACAGTACCTCAGCAAAAATACTAAGTGTGCCAAAATGTGCAACGTAGTGAATGTACGACTGTGCCAAGCCAGGCTGTCACTTGTGGAACGTGCTTATTTGTGTTATGTGCATGCCCACACACTTTACTTCCAATTAATTATTCACAATGACGAATATACCTTGACACTTCTACTTTTCCACTTGCAAATACTCAGGGTACTTGTTCCAACATCCAGTTGGTTCAGCACTGTTTTGCTTATCAGTATTTTGAATGAATCACTTCAGGTAAAGCTGCCAGGTAAGTTCTAGATGACATCCCAGCAAGCCAAAGGGCTGGGGGTGGTCGCCAGCTCTTCCCTGCTGAGTGTAAAATAATACTGAAGGCCTTTGAACAGTCTTAACTGCTTTCTGTTTTTTCTCTTATTGTGGTTCATGCTGATTTTTGAGAAGGTTCTGGGCTTGATATTAAATTTGCCTTGGGAACATTAAAATTCTATAGTCATCCCATCTGAAAGTCAGAGTTTGTGTCAGAATCCCCCTTCAGCAGCACTTAAAATGGGCTGCCACTGCGTGTGTTCGCAGACAGAGCATTTCAAGTAACAGCTGTTACTCCCCGAATTTATCAATGTTAAGCACTAATGGAAAGAAAGAAGCATCAGTTCTGCTAGTCCAGGCTTAAATCAAAAGTAAATTGAAAATCTTGAATAGCATGTAAGTCTCTTACAACTGAACGCCCAAAGAGAATTCAGAGGGAAGATTGAGGTTTGTTGGCTGTGCCTGGCCTTCCCAGTCTGAATCTTTGCTCTTTGGAAATGCAGAACAAGAGCTGAAGCACTGAGGAGCTGATTGGTTTTCATGAGGAAGTTGGGAAAAGCACTTAAGGACGTGGGAGCCCGAATGATTTGTTAGGAGCTTCTAAGTGATTTGGATTTTGTAGTAAACTGTGTGATCAGGAGGTCACTGCAGGAGGAGTGAATTCATCTGGTTAGCTGTGCTTCTTGACAAATGTGTTTCTTGTATTTCTATCTGTAATTAAAATGTAACTCCCTCCAAGCTTTTTTTGACCTGTCTAGAAGCATTGCAGGGGCAGGGCTGACTTTGCTTTCAGAGTGGACTCCCCCAGTGTGTAAACCTGCCTCAGGTTATCTCTGTATAAATAAATAGAGTGTGATTTTGATGAGAAATGTTGAAATGTCACAATTCCAGTACTTTATAGAAGTTGTGCTAATAAGGGTTAGTCATTAATGCTGCCTTAACTGTAACATTGCAGCATTGCCATCACCGGATCAATTAGTTCCATTGGGAGCACAAGCTTAAGTCCACGTTTGTTTCTAGAGTTAACTTAGTGAGCATGACAGAATATTTCTTTACTTATTTTTCTTTTACATAAGACAGAAATCAGCAATGTTTCAGTTGGGAACTAAACGCTAATTTTAGAGGCACCAGAATGAAAAATGCTCTGGACGTGTTACCTTGATTGATGAAACAGCACTTTGCACATATGGGAAGTCCTGTGTGAAGAAAAACCTTTGAGGTGTTTGGGGTTGAGGAGGTTGTTTTTACCCCTTATCCTTTAAGTTACTGCAGTTCAATATATCAGAAGTTGTTTTTCCACCCGCCTTTTGTCTGGGATGAGCTGGGGTAGGAGCCAGCCTCTCTGGAACCAGAGCCTTGTGCAAGGACTTAGTCATGCAATTTCTCTTCCTTTTCCCGTTCCCAGTCTTTATTTATAGTGCTGCAGCTCACTGGGAACCTGCTGCAAGGCAAGTGGAAAGTGAGGGCAGAAGCTCAGGTGGGTGTTACTCGAAAAGTAGGAGTCTTCATACAGCACTGTGCTCATATTTCTGACTGACGGCACCGATACAGACAGGGTCAAGAAAATAACACGTCAGGGAAACCCACAAATATTTGCACATTGCTGTTTGAGTGTGAAGTAGAATCTGTAGCATTGTGCAATGTCATTGCTGCACTGAAGCATCCAGTGTTCTTTATGAATCCTTTTATTCAGGATTTCCTAATACCGTGGAGAGGTTTGTGGTGTGGCTTCGACTTGGTGTGGAAATGGCTTCTTTGTTTAATGTGTTAAGAACTAAATTACAAAGTTATTCTCAGGTTACCCACGTTGCTCTTCAGTTCTTCATAATGAGCTCATTTAGTGTGAGCCATTCCTAATACCAAATGCAGTCTCATTACCACCTCATTTTTAAGTCAGTGCAGTAGACTGTCTGTGCTCTGTCCCACCTGATGAGTGCTTTGAACTTTAAAGGTATAAAAACCTTTTTTTGCTGTCTTGTTGAAATTCAGATAGTTGCGCTGATATCACTGATTGTCTACAGCAGTTCTGGAAACTGAATTCCAAGGGTTCATTTGAGGATACGTCACATCAAGTAGCTGTAGATACTGGGTTAATTGGCAGCTTAATGGAAAATCACATTTCTCTAAGCTTTAAAGAACCTTTTAATAATACAAACTATTGAAGAAAAAAAAATCCAAAAAAGCATTAATTTTATTTTTACTTCTGTCCATAAGATCTCATTACTGTGCAATAGTGCAGAACATCCGTTTGGAGCTGCACCCTTCCTATGTAGGACTGGAGGAGAGAAATCAAGTGGGTTTTGGTGCTGATGGGATCATCCTCGTCCTGGTTGTGCTTTCATTTCTCTTTAGCACGGAGGTGAAAATCGTAGGTTTTCTTGTGCTTTCTTCATAAGATATGAAATCAAATTTGCAAAAAGGTTTTGCCTTCCTCAGCTGCTCTGGGTTCCCTCCTTCCCCTCATTACTGGCAAATTAACTCCTTTCCTCCAGCCTTCACCTGTGGGTATTCTGCTCTCAGCTTCGACATCTGTGCCTTTTCCTTTTAACGATTTGGTGTTTGTTACAACTAATTTGGAAGCCCACGTGAAAGTTACAGGAAGGCAGGTTTCAGAGCTGGGTCTGTGACTGCTTGGTAGTAATTGAATCCTTTTCTCGAACTTTATCTGATGGTTGTGTAGTGTGCTATTGTATCCTTAAAAGGAGCTGGGAAATAATACCACGGAGCTATAAAAGGTCTGGAGATTCAGTCTGCATTGAATTTCTCCAGCTTCGGAGAAACATGTTTGAAAACATTCCCCAACTTCCAGCATTACCAGTGTGGCACTGAGTAGTTAAGCATGATTCTTCCCAGCTTGGATGCTGAGATGAGCCATAAATACTGTTGGGCTATAATTTGGCTGCCAGGATGCCTTTAACTGATAACACCAGCTCTTCCCCCAGTGACCCATTTAATCAGGATACCATGCATGTTGACTAAGCAGAGCTTGGGCTGGCAGTCTGAACTTAGGCGTAGCTCCTCTTTTTAAAAAAATGACTATTTTTGGTTGTGTTGGTGTCCCACACCTTGGCTGTAACCTCACGAGTCAATGCGGGCTTTGCTGTCAGAACAAATAAGCACAAATGGGGAAAGCTGAGACAGCGTGGGGTGCCAGACCTTCATCACCAACTCCCCAGGGCTGCGTTCTGAAGAGCTGCCACCTAATGAAGGGCTCCTGTGCTCCTCTTACCTGGGGCAGGGGGTGGGGGAGGCAGTGCCTGGCAGTCCCAGTGCTGAGCAGGCAGCTACCCTGCATGGCTGAGCTGCTGCAGCTGGAGCACTGCTGGGAGGGAGCTCAGTGGGCACCTAGGCACCACAGCCACGCAGCTGCAGGTGAGGCAAATCAGTTTGTTATCCTTATTAGGGCAAAGGGATGGCTTATTTCCTGCAAAGGATCTTCAGTCGTTATTTTACCCTTGGCCACTAACCTTGCAATGAACGTAGAAATGCTGTAGATAAGTACCCATGTGAACGTACTAATGAGTTGCCTGCGTTGAGTGATTTGTTGTGGCATCTAACTGCTTCTTCTCTTCCTTCCTTTTTGTCACCCTGCAGTGTTCTGTGCCAAGGTCTTTGTGGCTAGGCTGCTCCAACCTGGTAGAGAGCATGTGCGCACTGAGATGCCTGCAGAGCATGCCCAGTGTCAGATGTCTCCAGGTGCCTTTCTTCTTTCTTGTTGTAAATGTTATGCGTATGCTGTTGAACTTTGTTAAACTCATAGGACTCTGTTTAATCGAATTGTTAAAGTCTGCTAAATGTTTTTTGTGCATCCTTTTTTTTTCTGAAATCTTCTACTTAACTGCATTGTAGGAGTGAACCTTAAGAGTGCTTTCTGTACAGGAGGTTCTCTGGGGGGTGGTGAGCTTTTGTGTTCTATTGCCTGTTTATGAAGTTGTGATATAAGTAG
This sequence comes from Coturnix japonica, assembly GCF_054131305.1. Classification (NCBI taxonomy): domain Eukaryota; kingdom Metazoa; phylum Chordata; class Aves; order Galliformes; family Phasianidae; genus Coturnix; species Coturnix japonica. Next base: position 12,890,653 of record NC_140680.1, on the reverse strand, counting down.
CATAGTTGTGCATGTTGCCTGCTACGTTTTGCTTTCTCATTTAATTAAAAAGAAAAAACAACAACATCAACAAAAAACCCACAACACATCCTGAGCTTTGTCGTTTCTCTTATATTGCAATGAACTGAAAAGCCTGTAATGTTTTTGTGATTTAATTTAGAAAGGATAAGCTTTTAATTTTTTTCTACTAAGAACAGCCCTGCTTTTACAGCCTTACGTTTATCACTGCTCGTGGTTGAAGGCAGGGCAGTTAGCATGGAGCCCTGCAGCTTTGGCAGTTCACAGAGTCCCTTAGCAATTCAGCTTCTGAAAGCAAGGAGCAGGGGATGGGGGTGGCTCTTAGGGGTGGAGAACTGCTGCTGTTGCTTTACTGGTGTGGGAGGGATTGGAAAAGATAAATAACAACAGTGAGATTTTTGATACCAGCTCAGTTTTGAGCTCCCAAAATATTTACTTTGGAAAGTAAATGCAGGACACGTGTATTGTCTATGTGGCGCTTCCCCCAGTGTTTCGGAATGCATTGTTTTTAGCAGATGTATCGATGATTTGATATTGGTAACTTCTGTAACACAGCGGTGTTGTTCGGTGGTTTGGTCTTTCATGTGAACAAAATGAGCATTTGAGAGAAGCTGCTTTTGTGAATGGGAACGTAAGCAAAGTGAGCTCTGTTTGCAGTCAGTTTCCACTCAGACACGGGGCAATGTGAATGCTTGGCCTTAGGGACTAACAGTCTGCACGCGAAATGCAGCTCTAAGTTTCAAAATTAGACATCAGGATTTGTGTTAAAATACGCTTTTTCTGTTGGAATGTTTTATGTTTATGGTTTTTAAGTGATGGGGAATAAAGTTTCTAAGGTAAATGTATAGATGGACAATAGTTTTACAGGATGGGATACTGCATTATGGCCAAACCCTGATAACAGCAGGTGTTTGTAATCATGTGTGGGGCACAGGGCTGGAGCTGCCCTTGGAGTTTGGGCATGTGGTTTATGTGCAGCTGTGTGGGATGGCCTGAGAACTAGATAGCAGCAGTTCTGCTGTGAGTAACAGGATTCTGGGTGGTGGTTGAGGGTCTTGGTTTTGTGACTGCAGGCCGTGAGTGGGGGGTAAGCTGCTGGGCTGTGTGTGGGGCTGGGTGGGATCTGGATTTCAGTCAGGGTGTGCATGTCTGCAAATAGCAATCTGGGAACTGGGAGGACTGTTTAGTAGCGCTGAATTGAAATAATGGCAAACTGTGTTATTCTGAGCAGCTTTTCTTAAAGCGCCTTTTAACAGTTTGAACAGGTATGTAGTAGTTAGATGGAAGCGTAGCAGGTGTAAGCTCAGACCAGGCTGAGCATTAGATGAATTGATGCTGAACACACTGTATTCCAGACTTCACTTGGTATTATTGATGGTAGGATGAAGTACAGAACTGTGTTGGTGAATGTACTGCTGAGTACACAGTGTTTTGGTAAGGTGAGCTGTGCTCAGCAGGCTGCTCACAAAGCCAGCTGTAGCCATCACTGCTCATAATGTTGTTCCAAAATAAAGGCCCATATGTGTGTGTGCAGCAGTGACGTTTTGTAGGACTACAACCAAGGTTAAGAGTTCTTCAGTCTTTTAGAAGCAGCTGTGAGGGATTTAAAAAAAGAGTTCTCATTTCAGGCATGTGACTCATGAGCCCCGTGGGGAACTTGGAAGTGGAAGTGGCACCAGTTGCTTTCCCCATTTTTCTGTTTTTGGCACCGTGACTTGCCTTTCGTTGTTCCATAGCTTATGAAATAATAGAAATGGGTAGGACATGTCTGCCTGGAGGTACGTGATCAGTAATATTAGAGTAATGATGATTAATAGTGAGTATAAGGGGGTGAATAGAGAAGCTCTTCAGTGGCATGAAGCTATCAGAGTGTTGTATCAGTTATCTGTGTGTTATGTGTATAGGCTGGGTAGTGAATGGTCCAAAGGAAGAAGAAATCCTAGTCTTAAATCTGGGTTAAAACCTAACTGTGCTTCTAAAAATCAAACTGTAGCATTTAAGCAGATGTCCTCTGGTGCCAGTGGGTTGGATGGCCATGTTCTAATTCTTTAGGTTGAGTCACACTTTGTATTCTGTGCTTTTCTCTTGCAGAGAAATTCCTGCTTATTTAGTGGGATTTTCTGGACAGATGCCCTGCCCGAGGCAGGGAGTTGGAGTCAATGATCCTTGAGGTCCTTTCCAACCCAAACCATTCTGTGAATATTTGCCCTTTTACTGTGACCTGTTAATGAATGGACAGATACGTAATTAAAAAAACCCCACAACATGGCTGGTGTTACTGCATGGAAAAGCACGTCCTGAATGCCAGTTACCTGTTGAAAATACTGTAAAATCTGAGGGCTTATTTGTGACTACTGAATTGTCTTTAATAGCAGTTTAGTAACAAGGTGTTGGCCTTCCCATTCTTGGATTCAAATAGCTGCTGTTCTCATCCTGTCTTTGGTACAAATTTGACTGCAAGACTGCAAGCAGGCTGGTGTCTTACACGAGTGTTCCTACCAATGTGCCCTTTCTTGCTTCCCCCACTCACACCCCTCCAACGTGGTTTCCTTGCTGCTCCTTTTTATTTGTTGTCTGTCAGGCATTGCTCTGTTGTCTGCAGTGTCCCGTGCTTCCTTAGCACTGTCCCAGGGCTGTGCACCACAGGGAGGTGACATTGGTGTGGTTCTTGCCAGAGCCCTTCCTGCTTGCACATTACAACAGCAATGCATTGATTTACTCCCCATAACTGGAAGCTGTCTTTGCAAAAATGCCTTAAGAGCCTTTTGAATTGACCGATTCATAATTTATTACTGCTTGGAGGAACTTACAATTTGCTAGTGGCGTTATGAAGCGTTAGGGCTTCAATGTTCTTTTCCTTATGATGGCATATTCTGCAAAGGAAACGATTCTCTAGCGATAAGGAATCTCAGTGCTATCACAGCTGAGCGAGGGCACAAGGGAGAAAATGGAATTTATTTATTGCTAAGATACAATTTAACATGAACTTGCCAACACTTCTATTTGTTATTCTTCACTAATTTTGAGTTTCTGGTGGTTGGCGTTTCTATTCAGATACCAGATGGAAGTATAAAAATGGAAACCAGAACCGGAGAAGATTGTATCTGAAAACTAAGAATTGATTTATCGATGTGAAAACTTTCAGCATCTTATTTTTTTTTATTGCCGTGCTGTTGTTTTCACAGCACAGATTCAGACACGGACTCGAAGCAGGGCTCTTGAAATCACAATGCGTGCAGTAGGTGCGTCCTGTTAAAGCCTTTTTCTACGGTGTGCAAAATCACAAATGGGAGAGTGATGAATGGCCTGTCACTGTGCTGCCTGCCTCCTTCTCAAAATGTTATTCCTCCCCGCAGCTGTTAAAATGAGTTGTAATAGCCAGACAACTGCTTTCCTTCTCCTCTTAGGTTTGAAATCATTTACAAATATTTCTTTGACGTGTTTTCTGGTATTTTGCCTCAAAACAGTCGGACTGTTACCGTTCCTTCTTGGAAACAGTCCAACAGGTCCATTAAAAAGAAATGCAGATTTGATTCCTTTTTATTTTGTTTTTGGAAGGAACACGGTGTTCTCACCGATCTCTGAAATATTTCTGCTTGCCCCTGTGCTTTAAACAGCTTCTTTCTGAGACACAAAGCTGTAGAGCCAAGCCCAGCCTTTGTGGAGGGCTCTCATGTGATGGCTGGGCTTGAGGATCACAGTGGGCTTTTCCAGCCTCGATGACTGCATGGTGTCCTGTGATTCAAGCTGTGGATAGTGGCTCAGTGCACCTGTTGTACAGTCAGATGATGCTGGGTCTGTGAACCTGATGGTTAATGCCCATTTCTTTCCTGCTGCACAGCCCTGATGGGGGCTGGACACCCATAGGATGAGGAAACATGAAGTGCTGGGAGATTTTTTTTCTTTCCCAAGAATGATTTATTATCCAGAGGAAAGTGTTGCGATAAGCTCTTTTTTCAGTCATCCTTTGTGTATCAGAGTGCTTTCAGTTTTATGACTTTAATTATTAACTAAGCCTGCTGCTTCGTCGGGGCAAGAAGAGAGACCTTCACTTTATTGGGTCAATTCATGGTGTTTATTTTCAAGCAGAAGAGGATGGTTACTTGCTGGATGACTTTGAATGTTAGCCAGTGAGCTCAGATCGAGCTATGAACCAGGGCTCTTCCTCTGTAGCCTCTTTAAGAAGCAGAAGTGTTCCCTGATGTCAGAGGCCTCACACTTGCACTGAATGTCTGTAAGTTTTAATTCCTGATCCCCCATCTTGAAGTATTTCTGTGTAATGCAGGCGTTTCAAGTTACTTGACTAGTGACTGTTAATTACAGGGCAGTTCTCTCACCTCTGTTTTTTTCTTCAGAAGCTTTTAGTATTCAAAAATCAGCTGCCTAATCTGTAATCTTTATGGCTGTGATAGAGATCAGAAGGAATGTGTAGTTCCTTGACCCTCTTTGTGATATTTCACTAAGCTGCGCACTGCAGAATTCTGAATGTAGGACCAGAAATGGGAGCTTAGGAATGCACTCCTCGTCAGTCACTTGCTAACTTGCCTTTGCTGGTGTTTCTCTGTGGTGCTGTTAGAGATCCCAATCTTCCTTCTCTCAGGCTGGGAGGGATCCCTAAGGAGGCAAGCACGCTTCTTGATGATGGATTCACCTATCAGCCGAAGATGCTAGACCTTGCTTCAGCAAATCCCGAGCCATGGCTTCTATCTGCCACAGATAAGCATCACTTCAAGCATCAATTTATGTTCCTCGGAAAAGCTAACACAGTTGTGCTGAGGCTGATGCATTTCACAAGCAGTGGGTGGGAGTTGTTGTTCCTGATAGCCCTTACAGAAGCCTGCATCTTGGTGCACAGAGATGCTGGGCACGCCTTTGTGTGCATGCTTCCTCTGCCTCTGTTGGGAAAGTGGGGGTTTTTTGCTCCCTGCCCCTGTTAGGGCGAGAAGAAATCTGTGAAGTAAACTGCCATGTTCTTCAGCCTGCCTACTAATAATGCCGTGCTTGTGCTGGGAGGGAGTGGAGTCTGCCATAGCAGGGAAGAGGATATGCAAGGCGGTCTATTCCATGCATGTCTGATGCAGTCCTTGTCCTTGAAGATGTCTGCTCTGCCTCCCTTCAAAGAATTTGCAGATTAACAGGAAATAATAATTTCCTGCTAAAGTGGAAATTAAATTTGTTCAGCTCCTTCACCCAGTGCTGGTAGGTTTTGGGTCACAGGGTCACAGCCAGGAAACTGGTGGGGAATTGAGCTGCGGTGTTGATAGCAGCATTAGTCGTGATTGTGGCAGTGTGAATAGTACTGCCCATGGAGAGTCATCGCTGTGCAGGGATGTGAGGACCCGTGGGATTAGCAGGCAGGGTGTTCCCTGGTTTCTCTGGGCCTCCTCTGTTTGTGTCTGATCTTTATGCTGGAGGGTCTTAGTGGCTGCAGTGCAGGAAAGTCTTAAAATACATGGTTTGGTTTTCATGGGTAGAATGGACATAAATCACAGTTGCGGATGTGCCAGCAGTTGACGAACCCAACAGTACCGAGCCAATCTTCCAGACACCCACATATCAAATATAGGAGAAGTGATATAGCAGAGAAAGGAGGAACTGGAACCAAAACTTTGTAGTGTTCTGTAGGATGTTTCTATCGCAAATGTGACTATTTTGCAACCCTTCGCTACAAAGAGGTGTTGTAAGTCCTGAATTGACGCTTGGCATTGTATTGGTGCTTTTAGGGACTCTTACCTTTTGGAGCTGAACTCTTTCCTTTTGAGTTCTTGAGTGTTATCATTCTTCAGGTTGACGCATGCTCCTTGATATACAGATATTAAGCCAGATTTGAAAACCAGAGTTTTGCTCTGCTCTCTTTTTGTTCAGAAATATACAGCAGTTTTCCTACTGAAGTGATGTGAAACTCCAATGTCTTCAGAAAGAGAGGAGATAATTTTTGGCCTGCTGCAGCAGTCCCAGCTTTGGTTTCAGGGCCTCATTGCCCAACACACTCCTTTTGGCTGCGACGCTGCCTTTTGGATCCTGTAAAACTTCACCAGCTCTCAGTGGGAGCGTTGCACTGTGCTGTGCTGTAACACAAAGTGAATTGCTGAAGTGATGGATGAAAAACAATCCCTCGGAAAACGGAATGTGAGACACTGGGCACATCTTCCCCTGCTCTCAAATCCCTTTCTGTGGACCCTTCAAACCAGAGACTTTCTGCTATTAATTAACTGCATGTTGAAGTTGCAGGGAGAAGTGGTTCTGACCTCGGAGGTCAAGAGCATTTAGACCTCCATTATATAAATCATGTGAAACCCCAATTAGGCGATTGCACATTCCTTTTAATACCTGGATACAACTGGCACTTCAGTGTAGTGTTTGGCTAAGCCCAGGCAAGGCTGGGTGGAGATCTGGACCAAAATGAGGATTTGATTTTAGCATCTCTCATTGCTGAAGGCTTCTTTCTTAACCAGAGCTAGTCCAAGGCCTTTTTCTAAGAAAAGCCTTTCTCAGGGCTTTTGGTTGAATGTCAAAAATGCGCTGAAATTGGGTATTAAGCTAAGGCTTGTTTCATACAATTAATGAGTGGTTAGGATTTTGTGGATTAATATGGCTTCGTTAGCTGCCAAATTGGAAGTACATTGCTGTGCATCTTTGGAGGAAAAACATGGTCTTACAATGGCTCTTGAATGGTACTGGAATCTTTCTTGGAGCCGCTGGCTGGTTTGAGGCTTTATTTTTATGGAGTATTTGTATTGTGCTAGCTTCTATAATTTCTTGTGTGCAAGAATGCTTCTTCCCACACTTGTATTTTGCAGAAGACAAATACTTGAGGTTACTGAACACATTCTGTGATTTTGCTGTTTCAGACTCCTCCGTGTTTTTGAGTAACGTTTTCATAACTTACAGAAAGAAAAAGCCTCTGTAGGATCCTCTGCAGAATGTGGCTGCAGTTCTCCTGCTCCCTGGGGAGGAGCAAAAGCCAGAGAACAAGTTCTGGCCATCATCCTGATGGCCACTAAAAACAGAGGGATGGAGAAGAAAGTGCCAGGTCTGCTCCTAGAAAAAACAGGGAAATGACGCAGGCGAGCTTAGAGGATTGATTGTTCAGTTGAAGCTCGTACTTCTGATCCTTAAATTCTCATTTGTCAGTCTTTCATGATAACAAACTTGATCCTGTGGCCTTGTGGTTCCTGGGAGTTGCTCTGTGTGCTTTGGTGTGTGTGTAGCAGCTCTCCTGTGAGGAAAGGTTGAGGGAACTGGGCTTGTTTAGCTTGGCGAAGAGAAGGCTCCAGGGAGACCTCATTGTGGGCATCCAGTACTTGAAGGAGCGTATAAACAGGAGGGGGAATGGCTATTTATGAGGGTGGAATAGGGAATGGTTTTAAACTGAGACAGGGGAGGTTTAAGTTGGATCTTAGGAGGAAGTTTTTCACTCAGAGGGTGGTGACGCACTGGAACAGGTTGCCCAAGGAGGCTGAGGATGCCCCATCCCTGCAGGCATTCAAGGCCAGGCTGGATGTGGCTCTGGGCAGCCTGGGCTGCTGGTTGGTGACCCTGCACACAGCAGGGGAGTTGAAATGATCATTGTGGTCCTTTTCAACCCAGGCGATTCTAATATAAAATAAATATATATATGACAGTGGGGATGGGAGGAGAATTGGATTTTTAAGAATGACTTGGTGATTGAGGTTCTTTTAATAGACTGAAGTCTTTGATGCCCACTTGTGTTCTTTGTATGGCTTTTTAGGCACCTTTGTGCTGGGAGCTGGGCTCAGCTGCTGTCTGGCACACTGAGGTAACTAAATTTGGGTAAGAGTGGGTTTCACGTGGATCCAGAAGCAGAAGTCTGAACCTAAATTCCCTCTGGGCATCCAGGAATAACCCTCAGAGTATTTTAGCTTTGCAGCAGGCAACCAAATTGCAAACATGCTTAATCTGTACATAGGCTGATTTATTTTGGATGAATCTGAAGGCGTCTGAGGGTGACCTGCTTACCAACTAGATCTGAAATTTGCTTCTGAGACGCTCCTCATCCCACCTGTAATCTGAAAAACTTATAGGAGGGATGGGAGTTGTGTAGGAGAGCGTGTGGTTTGTTCTCTGGCCGCTCAGGACAAGTGCCTGTGATGTAGTGGAAGCTCTGACAACTTCAGCTGCTTTTAATTCAGTTAGTTCAGAGATTCCCAGCATCCACAGTTCGAGGGATTTTCAGCAGTGTCGGCAATAAGCCGGAGCTCTGTAGCACACTGCAAAGCACTGAGATGTTTTTGCTGTGGGCAGGAATGCAGCCGGCTGCATGCAGCACAGAGCCTGCCAAGGAGGGCTGGGTGCCCGGCTAAAAACAGGCAGGGCTTGTGAGCTGAAGGTATAATTCAGCCTCTGAGTGGGCTGGCAGAGCGCTGCGCAGTCCAGCTGGTTGAAGATAAAGCCACTTTTCAGCTGAAAGGAAAATGCGATCAGTGCGTAGCAAAGTTAAGCTATAGAAGTGAGAGCGAAAGCCCTAAATTAATGCGTGGGTTTGGAGGGCAGGAGCTGCTTGGTGGGGGCTGTGGGCTCTCACCTGCCCTTCTGCAGGGCTCTCATCCTTATGTGCAGGGAAGCAGTTTGCCTGATGTCTGTGTTGGGCAAGCCTGCATTATGGTGCTCAGAACAGTGCAGGGCTGACTCATCTGAGCCACAATTACACAACTCAGTGCTCTCTGTCCTTATGCATACAGCGTGTTAAGATGTGATGGATGCAGGCAGCTTTTGGTTACCGAGTCTTTGCTCCAGACACTCAGAAAATTAAATGGGATCAGGGTGTGTTTGGGACAGTTACACAAGGAACATTTTAGGCACCATCCCCTTAGTACCTGGTGGGGTAAACGCTGCCCTAAGAAGTGCAAAGCTGTTGCATATTATTAAAAAAAAATAGGGGAGTGCTCAGGCAATTTAAATCATCTGACAGATCAAAAGCATTCTCCTCCCTGTCTAATGTTAGCAATTACACCTGCTGCTGGAAACACTGGTGTCTCCTGGGATCGCAGTAATTATATGTTTTTTTTTCTAGTAACATCTATTGAGTGAAAATACACGCGTGCTGGAAAACAGCTGGTAGTTTGGACAGAAGTAGCAGGGTTTTCTCTTGTTCCAGCCTAAACTGACTGCGCCCCACACTGACTTCTGAAGTTAACTTAATGTTGGATCAGACGTGCTAAATATTAAGAGATGCACAACCATGTATTGACTGAAGAACAGCAAATTAATTTTGCAGTGATGTAAGGCAAAGAATGATACTTTAGAAGCCGAGTTGGAATACTGGTACTAATTGCAGTCCTGAAAGCATTCATGATTAATCAGGATAACCTGTTGTTAGTAGCCATTTGTGTTCTCACCTTCAGAATAACTGTTCTAGAGCGCTTGAAGTGCAGAGACAGTTGAGGTTTTTCTATCTCTGAGCAGCGATAGAACAGCTGGGTACTGGGAGCTCTTATTGATCAGGCAGAGCTTCCTGGAAATCAGGCCCCTGGGAGATGTACAAACGGCAGCATAAAAGCATCAAGTATCCTTATCTAATGTTCAGCCTGTGAGCTGTGCTCCGAGCAGGGTTTGTTCTCACAAGTGTTTGTTCTCACCCTGTTACCCTGTTGGTGTTTAAGGTATCTGCTGGTACTGAGTCTTCTTGCAAACCTTTCTGTGGTTACTCAGAGGCTAATAAAAGCGATGCTTTATTTCCAGTGCGAGGATTTCCTTCTAATTTTGCCTTCAGCTGTTAGATCTTGGTACGCTCTCAGTATTTCAAGTATATTTTCAGTTGAACTTCCAGCAATAACTGCACTACCTGGCAACTGGGGAGCCTGGCTGCTAGGGGAGGACTGAACGGAACTGAGCATGATTTGTATGGTTACTTAATGCTTACATAAACAGTTCAGTTTAAGCTGAAAGAAGAAATTAGTACAGATCTCAGATACAGGTATGACCGTGATCAGCAGAACCAACTTTCAATCTACTTGAAACCCTTCAAGTTGAACTCACTGACCCTTAGAGCTTTGTTTTCATAGTGCTTTATAGCGACGGAGCTGTGGATGAAGAGTTTTCTCTGCCATCATGTGTTTTCTGAATCTCTTTTATTTGGCACATTATTTGGCTGTGGGCTCCACTGTCTGCTTTTCATCTCAGGGGACTGTTTTCATGCAGGTAGGGCTTAGTTGTCTGACTAAGTTGAAAATCAGAATGAACAACAGTGAATGACAAAAAGAGATGGTGCATGGCCCCATTTATTATAGGTATCCTGAGCCGAGACCTGGAGCTGCGGTGTTGGCCATCTCCTCTGTGAAGCCAGACATCTTTGTTGCCCTGCTCTCAGTAACTGTTCCTAACCTTTTATTACTCTGTTGATACAAGAATCTTTTATGTGCTTCCTCCCTAATAGCCTTTGGCTATACTTGCAGAGATCTTTTTGAGGTTCTGAGTCTTTCCAGTTGTTAACATAGGCACGTTATTTCAGTGGCTGCCTATTTCTGAGCTGGAATTCAGAGCCATCAGAGTATTTTGCATTCCTCTGCAGATTTGGAGAAGAGATTTTGTCCTTGATGTGAGAAGAGCTGCTGCATGTTTTATGTGGTTCTCCTGCTTCACTTAGTGCTTGGGCTCTCAGTAGTTAAAAGATGTCAAGTGTCAAGGTGTTTCTAATAAACATCATTTAACAGATTCCTGGATCAGAAATTAGTGATCAGTCACTTCCTAAAGATGGACTTGTGTTCATTTTAAAGTACTCTTAAGCCATCTGGGGCTTCCTGGCTATTTCAAAAGCAGGAATCCATGAGAGACACAGCCATCACTTTCAGATGTTAGAAATTTCATGCTGCTTTTCTTCCTCATCCCCTTCCTGATGTGGTCCCATTGTCGTGCTGGGTGGTGGATGCCTCTCCTCCCCTGGGTGCTGATAATTAGTGCCTTCAGCAGTCTCTGCCTGGCAGAGCTGGTTTCAGAAGGCAGTGTGAGTCTGCGGGGAGCCAACTTCAGCCTCTGTGTTCAACTTCTGAGTATCCAAGTATGTATGTAGTTACTGCTGTCATTTCTTCAACTTCTCTAAGGCTAAACGTAGGCATGATTTGCTGAAGGAAATCAGAGCTAAACTGCTTTGATTGGTTTTGTTCATTTCGTAGTTTAACTAATATTCCTTCAGTGAATGGGAACTTTGTCAGAAATGAGAACTTGAAATACTTGGCTTACTTGGTCTCAGATTCAAATTGCTGATCTAACGTTGGGGCAATGAAAGCTCCTGTTGGTCACCGCTTTCCATTTCACCGTAATACTGCTCTTCCATTTCTCAAGGTAGCACAGCTCCTGTCTAGTTTTGGCTAAACAGATCCATCCTTCAGCAGGGAGGAGTTACTGGAGAGTCTCAGCAATGTTGTTTTCCTGGCTGGGAGCTGCTGCAGCTGATTGTGAGTCTCGTCCCAGTTCCCAGGGTTATTGCTATCACCTCTGTAATTGCTCTGTCGGCACTGGAACTAAAACTGGGTTAAAGAACAAAGCTGCATCGTGCTGCTGCTGTTCAGTCGATTAAGTGTCTAAAAGCACTTCCAAATGCAGTAGCTTGGTGCAGAGCTCTCAGCTCTACCTGCCTGTAGCTGGCACAGCTGGTAGAAGACGAAATAGCTTTGTGCTGGGAACCTCTTCTCTTGGGTTCAGGGAGTGAGACCTGGCAGGGAAATGGAAGTGCTGTACGTTTACATGGCTGTGGAACTGTAAATCCTGGGGAGATGCCAGAGTTTAGTTGCTACCAGGTATGTGAGGATCTTGATTGACACTGATTTATAATGTTTCTTTGATACCTGCAATATTTTTCCCTTTTGGAAACGTTGATGATTGCTTTTATTTTTTTTGAACTTTTTGGAATCAGATTTCTGAAGGAAATGAGCTTTACATAATGATGTTCCTTGTCAGCATCTCTTTCTTCACCGCAAAAGACTTTCGCCACGTCCACCTGCATCCCACAGAAGGGTGGAAATCCAAGGGCTGGAAGCACTGCATGCAGAAAAGAAAGTTCAAGTTGAAGGAAGCTTGGAGTTCTTGCAGGGCTATTGGAAGAACATGGGATGCTGCAGCATGGAAAGCAGCTCATGCACTTTGTTGCAGCTGCTGATTTACTGTTAGTGGGAATGGAGACGGGCTGTTCATGGAGTGACTTTATTCAGCTGAGCGTGACCGTAGGGCAGCATGAAATGTCTGTTCAGAGCCATTGTTACTGTGTCGCTGTCGCTGCCTTTCCTGGTAGGGGATGGAGAGTGCTTGTTCCAGGCTGACTAATTAAGGAATGACAGCTGGTTTGAAATATCATTCTAATTTTGCAAGAGCTATGAGTAAGTTAACAAGAATTTCTGGAAAAAAAAAATGAACTTACAAGCGGGATTAATTGACAGTATTCAGAAGCTCGGCTTCTATTGTGAGGAGCTGATGGGCTTCTGTGGTCCTGGCAATAGCACATCCCGCCTGTTCTGTCTGTGAACGCTGCTCAGCCCCATTGTAGGGACTCAGGGCTGCACAGCTGAGCAGGAAGGAGTTCAGTGCCTGTACCTGTGTTCATGTTGTGGGGAAACAGGGTGTGGGTGAAGTTCCTGGTGCTTGGGAGCTGCCGGGAAGCTGTGCAGGAGGGCAGCAGGAAGCTGGGTGTTGAGGCTGGGTGGGGTAGGCAGCAAGACACAGGTGGAGAGCAGGGAATGAATGGCATGATAAGGAGGAGTGTCCAACTTGTAGATGCCTATCTGCCTTCTTGCTCAATAGTTGGAGACCTTCCCATGCATGGACTGGTGACACCAGCTGTTATGGGTTCTGGAATTCTTCTGATGGGCACTGTGGATGTGTAGGACAAATTAGAGCTGTCTGATTGCTTCTTCCAGGCACCAGGACAGGATCCGCCTTGGCATCTTGTGTTCTGATGTGTTAGTCTGGGAACAGTGTGAAAATCCCATGTGAGCTGGGACATACGTGATCTGGGAATAGCCAGAAAAGTTCAGTATGGTAAAGGGCAGAAGTAGAAAGGATGTATCAGGAAGAGAAGATAATAGGGAGCAATTTGGAGCAAGTTTGGGATAGGAGAAGACGACACAATTAACGCTGTAGTAGATACCATCAAATTAACGTAGCTGTGTGTTAAGTACAGTCTCATAGAAAGAGTTAAATTTCCAGCTAAAAGTGGATCCGTGCGGTCTGCCCTCATCTCTGCAGCTCAGACATCAAAAGGACGTGGATGTGCCTGTCAGCAGCACTGCTGTGTGTGCCAGGTAGTTGCTGTGGAACCAAGAAACTGTTCTGGGCCAGAACTGTGCTGACCCCCTGAAGAACGAGGGACAAGTGGAGAGGGGTTGAAGTAATGCAGCGTTCCTATTGCTCCAGTACAGCGCTGTACAGGACACAGCACTGCTCTGAAAGCCTGCTACCCTTGAACCGAGCAGCGTCAGAGCCAGAGCAGAATTTGTGTAATAAGAGCTTGCTTTGTAGTCAGCACAGTGTGGAAGTCTGAACATCTTGGTCAAGTTTTTCTTGTGTGCTTTATGTTAGAGCTCTGCTCTGCTCTAGCTCTGTTGTGTGTTCCTGGAATGAAAAGCATTGCATTTAGAGCTTTATTCATAGCCTACATCCCAGAAAAAGATAATGGTGACCGCTGAGAATTTTCCCAGTGAAGAAACAGAAGAAAGCAGTGACAGACACTGCGTAACATACTGAAGGAAAGTGAGGTTGGGCTGAACTGATAGAAGCTGGGATTTCTGCAGTACCCGAGCCAGGCATGGCAGTGGGAAACTTCAAGGTTTGATACTCTGAGAGTTCTTCTTCGTGGCTCTTAGGTAATGGCAGCTCATAGAATCAGTGCATGTTTTTAACCTTAAACATCAGAAGAAATGGTGATGTTCCTTACTCGTGTAGGTGCGTACTAACTGAAAGCACTGTCAGAAATAAGTGGGAATTTCTAAGTAGTGTTTTAATATTTATGATTTTAAACTGACAAACTTGCCCGGTGTGATTCCCTGGAGCCGTGCCTGCCTTTAGGGCCAGGCTAGTTGGCGTGGACCTGCTGGGTGCCAGGAGGGCTGCAATGGGCTGTGCAGCACAGAGTCCCATGGGCACAGCTCTGCTGGGGCCCGGGGTGTGCTTCTGTAGAGACCATAAATGGGAAGTGGGACGTACTTCTCTAATGTTACTGTTCATGTGTGTCCAGAAGCACTGGAACACACCTATGTTGGGAGTAGCAGAAGTACCTTTACTGCCTTTGTCCAACTCTGGATTCCCTGCTTGCATCTCCTGAACTCGTATTTGGTGTTGCTGTTTGTGCCGTAACCAGACAGACTGGAGTGTTCTGTCACCCAGCAGACAGTTTTCATAATGACATCTTGCCTCTGTGTGAGATGTGATTTTCATATGTAACAGCAAGGCAGGAGGGGGCTCAGGGTAGGCTTCAGGACCAGCCCAGGAGTCGAGTGGTGGAGCAGGGCTTGACTGTAGGGATAATGCTGCTAATTTTTGGTTTCAAGTTTGCTGATTTCGGTGTGGTTCACTCCTAATAAGAGAGGGATGGGGAGACGAAGTGCCAAATGTTTATTGATGTGGAGGAGTGTTTTGATTTGGGAATGTAGCTGTTAAGGAGTTAATCCATAATCAGCAATGGCAAGTGTAAAGGAGATGTGTGACTTATTTCATCATGTGTTTGACTGGACTGTATTGTTCCTCTTTCCGCTGAGAGAGGGGAAGAAAGATTGAAAAAAAACTAAAGGCAATGTCAGGTTTTCTTGATGGCCATCTGGCAGTTATTCAGCTTGCAGTGGGGAGGGCAGACTGGTGGGAAGCTCAAGTGTGGAGCACCAGTGAGCAGGCAGAAAGAAATGGCAGCTGGGGTAATGACAGCAGAAATGAGCAGGTAATTAAAAGAAGGAAAGATTCTTATGAAGTCAAGTGACCTCTAAAAAGAAATATCTGTGGCTGAATGTTGTTAGAAATTCTTCCATCTGTTGTTCCTGAGCAAAAGGGAAGATGAGGAGCAGTGGTGAAGGAGGGCGAGCCTTGAAGTTAAATTGGGGTGAAGGAAGCTGCTGACTGCCAAGGGGCCATGACCACAAACTGACTGCAAGCTGCAAGGATGTTCTGCAGAGAGCGATCCCTCCTCTCATGCTGAGCTACGTCTGCAAAGAGGAGTTAATGCTCTGTTGCATGCAAGCAGAATATCATGATTTTTTTTATTTTATTTTATTTTCAACTGGATGTGTGTAATTTTGCTTTGGCAGAAAGTGCTACTTGATTGCTTTGACAGGTTTAATTACTTTGGCCTGAGTAGGATGCAAGTGAATTTGTTTCCCACTGAGAAAAGCGTTGAAAGGCTGCATGAAAACCCTTCAAAGAAATTGAAGAGGGGCTGGGGAGTTGTCTTTACAGTAAGTGGGTTTGATAAACCTGTCAGTTAGAAGGGGAATTTATTTACAAGATGCAGGTTTTGTGGCCAGAAATCTCTGCTAATTCCATTCACAGGGAAAATTAATTTTACCTGTTCAATTAATTTGCTTTTCCATCATGCTTGTATAGCGAGGATTTGCCATAGTATGAAAAACAGAAAATTAAAGTCTGAATTCTGTTTTTCCTAGAACACGTCAGTGATGGAGGATCAGAATGAAGATGAGTCTCCAAAGAAAAATACCCTATGGCAGGTAGGTCTGTGTGCATGGGGAGAGGTAGGCTGTGGTTTTCTTTGGGAAGCTTCCACATGCTTGTGTCCGCAGATACATAATCATCCTTATATGTGGTTGACTATCATCCTGAAATAAGCTCAGTATTCAACTGAAGGATGACATCAATGAGCAATGCTTAAGAAATGATTGGATCTTAAGTTCTGTGGTTTGTGCTGACCTTGAAATGACACAGTTGTGCTTCAAAGAATATGCGTGAATACGGTGCAGCCTTTCAGAGCAGGTCACCTTTGTTTAAAAGGAAAAATCCAGCACTTGCTTATAGAAGGGAACTGCAACCAGTTGGCTTTGGACTATTTTGGGAATATTTAGGAGAGCCTCAGCAGCACTTTTTGATGTCATAAATTGCTCAGAAGACCGTGGCATGAGCCTTTGATTCTCTTTACTGATAAGTAGTGAGTCGTGGGGTGGTGTTCTGAAGCATCCTTATTTGTCGCTAAAGCTCCTAGGGTTTATTTTATGTGGATGCCTCAAACATTGAGATGAGCTGTTTTTCCAGAACCAAAACAAGCATTGCTGCTTGACATCACATCATTCTTGGGCCTTATTTGTGGGCAAACAGTGCGACAGCGACATGGATGGTCTTGATGGTTTTTATGTTAATTGGGGAAGTTGTAGCCAGCTTTTGTACATAACTGAGCGTGTATTATTTTAAGTGCTAGAGCCTCTGTAAAGCATTTGTGGGGGCAGACTGCAGTGTGCAGCAAAGGCAAACTGGCGTGTGCAGAAGAAACCACTTAGTTGGAAAAATTTGTTCTAAAACAGGTTAAGTTTTTGAAGTTAAAATTGTAAGAGGTAGGCGAATTCAAGTCTCAGCTTAGCTAATAACTTCTGGTTTGGAAGAAGAGCCTTTCGCTTGGCTTTATCTATGGAAGATGAGGTGCGCACAGCATTGCTTGTAGCTTGAACAATGTATCGCTCGTAGCTTGAACAATGTTTAAAAGCTTGGTTATTGTCTTTGTTTCTTCTCATGTTCTCTTCATTGGAGAGTTCTTAGAAGGCTGCTTTTGTTCATTTTAAGTACTGACGTTTTGTTTCTATAAACAGATAAGTAATGGAACTTCATCTGTGATTGTCTCAAGAAAAAGACCATCAGAAGGAAACTACGAAAAGGAGAAAGACTTGTGTATTAAATATTTTGACCAGTGGTCTGAATCAGATCAAGTTGAATTTGTGGAACACCTTATTTCACGAATGTGTCACTATCAGCATGGACATATTAACTCTTACTTGAAGCCCATGTTACAACGGGACTTCATCACTGCATTACCAGGTAAATTATTACTCATTTTACAAGAAGCGTGTTTATGAAAGCGTTTTTCTGGTACACTGAATATATGCAGGCTTTGTGAACATCCTCTAGATGTAGATTGGCTGCTTTAAATAATGTGATGTCTCCTGGTCAAAGGAAACTCAGGAGGACAGCTGAGTAATTCAATTCTGGGATTATTTGAATTGGCCACTGGATGCCAGTGTTGTTCCATGAAGAGTAGTTTGAGTTGGATATCCTGAAGAGCAGCAGGTTTTCCAAATCCTGAATGAAATGCTGCCTGCACAGATAAACGAATCTGGTTTGTCTGATCCTGTTGCTGACTCAAGAGCAGAAACAATTGGGGATTTCTGTGTGTTGTCCAGCTTTGATTTCTTTCTTCACTTGTTCAGAACCTCCAGTGCCACAGATCAGAGTATAACTTTGTCAACAGTTTGAATATGAAATATATTCTTTCCCTTAAGGTATTCATATTTGAAAATATGGAGCATTAATAAGTAGGTACACAAAATCACTCACTTTTAAATTTCCTGGAAAATTGTGGGGTTTTCTTCCCATTAATTTATGGAAGGATTTCTTCTGGAAGGTAAATACGTGGGTGTCATTCTCAGAATGAGAAATATGCATCACATAAGCAGTCAAATATATTCTGTTTGCCACTGGCTGTAAAATAGCACAGACTGACACCTGCAGTGAGTGGTCTGTGGCTGGAGGAACTCAACTTTTGGAAGTAGTGATGGGATTTTGACTCATCTGTCAAGCATGGTTGAAATGAAATTCTTAGTAGCCAGAGGGATGAAGTAGGAGGATGAAGAGTATGGGGTAGGACATAGAATAATACAGAATCTCATGTGCTCTCGTTCCTTTTTATTAAAAAAAAAGTCTTCGAAATAAGAATGGAGGCCATGAAAGGGAGGAAATTGCCTTTTCTCTCACATCTCCATTTCATAGAATCTCTTTTAAAAGTAGGCTTAGCTTATCAAGGCACATGCATAGAAAGGTGCTCCTCATTCTAACTCCTTTCAGTAGTGGATGTTTCTTTCAGCTCGCTTTGCTCTTGATTTCCTGATTTCTCTGGGGGAATATCTGAGATGTAACAAAAAAATAATAAAGTGAAATAGACCATCACAGTCATCATGTGCAAGCATGAGCTTCAATTATACTTTTGTTTGCCTTTATGTTACATGTCAAGGCGGATATAATGGAGATGCATAGTTCTTTTGTATTACATTTGTATTGCTGAGATGTTTCTGGGAGCTTCGTAGCTGACAGTTGTTTTTACTGCATTTATATATGTAACAAATAGATATTTATTTTGACAACTTTTGTTGTTTGGAAAATGTGAATATTGGAAGCTGTTCCTATTTCCTGTGTCAGCTTTTCTTAAAGGTAATATTGTAAAAAGAGATGCTTCGCTGGGGATGATTTGCTGTTTTCAGTTACCTTGCATTGGTTTGCTTATGTTTGGCACTACCTACAACGCTCTGAGAAGCAGCAGCTGCCTCGTGTCATGAGGGGCTTTATGATGTTTTTATTCATTTAGAAAAGTTATTTTTCTGCAGATACTCATGGTAGAAAATGCAGTTTCTCAGAATGGCCGATAGAAGCCAAGTTTCCATGTGATGCTGTGCTGCAGTGCTGCTGGCTGGGCTGCTGAGCAGGGAGCTGCCCTGTGCAGGCACCTGTCCAAAGTGTCTCTGCAGAGAATAGTGGTGTTTGTTGCCTTTTGTCTTTATCCCAAATCTCCAGCATTTAGATGGGAACTCTGCGCTGTCGGTGCAGATTTGTTACTTCTTGGGTTGCATTAGGACACATCAGTTGCTGTGAGAGCAGAAGAAAGGATTCATTAATTCTTCCCTTACCATCAGGCGCAAGGAGAAGTGGATTTGAACGTGTGGTGTTACTGTGTAGATTTACCCAAGAGCTTAATTTGACACAATTGAAATCAATGCCATTGTAGAATGACTCTGTCCCTACAGGTCAGGCTGTGCTCAGGATCTTTCCTGCTGCCTCAGTTCCTGCAGATCCCACCCGGATCTCTGCAGTGATCAAAGTCAGTGCAATTGCATGAGCCAAGTGACTGCTTTGTGTCTAGTGCTGGTCAGGTTCATAGAGCTGACATCCCATTTTTGTGTTCCCTTGACATACGAAGTGATATTTGCTCATTGAGTTTACAAATTCCTGTGGATTTAATTTTTTTTTTTTTTTAATTTACTATTGAAATTCAACCATCTGGTACCTATAATGAACAACAGCTGGTTTTTTTTCCACCATCTTCCATAACACTGCAAAGGCTCTGGAAGAGATGTGAGGGTGGGGAATAACATGATTCGCTGTTAAGTAAGCACACCAATAACTGCTGGATGCATTTTGCTGAAGAAAATTCAAAGGTTTTAGTCCCTAATTTAGAATCTGCTTTTCACACTAAATGTTCAGAGACTTTTAATACAAAACAGGCGTTTGCAGCCACTTTGGGCTTTAAGTTGTCAGAAAGTGAAGTCCTGCATGTTGTCTGATGGGATTATCACAGGCCCATCTGAGCTGAAGTGTAACTAGCAGGTCCCATTGTGCAGCTCCACATAAATATTTCACTTGACACGGCTTTGGTGAGAGTGAGGTCAATCTGTATGTCTTTGCAAGCAGAAAGAATTGGAAGAATAGACTTGGTGGCAAAGCTCATCATCCCCCTGGAGGTCAGCACAGGTTCTGGAGAGACTGTTGGGCCTTCAGGCTGCAGCTTGAGGTCAATGTGCTGGCAGATGGTTGCTGCCTTGCCCTCATCTTGGCTGGCTTTATTGCCTGCTAGAAAGCACGCCATGTATTTTGAATACCTTAAAGTAGATTTTATTGTCTGTTAACCATCATATTTATTTAATGAGGTTGCATTTGTCTTCTTAATTTGATTGCATTTCTGGACTTGCAGCATGAGGTGGATTTGGATCCAGGTTTTCACAGCTGCTTTTCAAAGGAGTGTTACTGCCCTTTCAAATGTAGTTGTTTGAAGACTGAACAATTATGAAGCATTTCTGCTTTTGCCTGTCATTTTTCTTAGTCAGTTCTGCACAATGGCGTTTAATGTGGAGAACTATCATTTGGAAAAAATAGTATTTCACAAGGAAAAGAAAAGTAAAAGCCCTTGGATTAGAGCAGCTGATGAATGAGCACATTGTATTACTTGATCACGTTTTTAAATAGGGAATTACAAAACCTTGGGCTTTGACAATCCTGTATTTGCTTAGCACCACAAGAGATAAGATGGAGAGCCAGCATGGTGTTTGCTGCCTGCTGTTATGGCTGGGAACCTGATGCTCTTTATTGGTCTCAAAACAGCAATGGGAATCAAACTGCCAAAACTGCCTCAGTGACACTGAAGTTCTTACACAAAGGATTTCAAATAGCACGTCTGGATTTCCAATAAGGGAGTGTGCTGTTTGCTGCTTGTACTTGATTCTATAATGCTTAACCTGCTGCTGGAAAGCAAGGGGGTACTGCCTTCCTCACTCTGAAAGGCATTTCAGTTCTGCTTAGAGCAGACCTAGGTCTGTTTGGTGTTATCTGAAGATGATCTAGGTATGGTACAACAAGGGCTGAAGCCAATGTGTGCATTTATTCAGTTCAGAGGATGCTTTGCAGTGTGGCTTGTTCATTGGATTAGCTACTGGTAACTTCACAGCCCCTTGGCATTCTTGTCTTGCTTTGTGGTGGGGTAATTATTTAGTTCATTGCCAGGAGATGGCAGTAACAGATAAACTTTTATAGTAGTATAAGTGCATATGAACAGTGCTTGGATGTCCTGTGTTATCTGTCACGTTCTGCCTTAGGAACTGGGACTTTACATTGCAGAGACTGCTGAGAGCCATGAGCAAGGTGTTAGCAACAGATGGATGCCAGCAAGGAGACTTTGTCCCATACCCTTCATTTTTGAGGGTGTGGTTGAAAAAACTGCGGAGTTAGGGTTTGCTTGAAACTAGTTAGCTGAGAACATTTAACTTTCCCCATCTGTGAGTGTTAGTCTGCCCATGTGGTGGCTTTTTTCATTTAAGTTTAGCCAGTCTGGCAGCGTTACACTTCTCAGGCCTGGAATTACAGGAGCATCCAATAGGAGGGTTTGTTCAGCATGGATCCTGCTGTCCCATCTTTGTGATGAGAGATACACAGTGAGACTCTGACCAGAGCGTGTCTGCTGAGGACGGCTGTTCCCTTGGTGGCACAGCTAGGTTATTTGATGAACTTCACATGATTCTTTTGCTCGTTCAGCTGCAGGCTTTCAGGTGCTCAAGTGAAGGATTTCTTTCACACCTTAAGGGTGCAGATGATGAAACATTTGCCTGTCATCATTCACATGCTGCTGGTTTTTATGGAACCCAGGCATAGCCAGAGTGGGTTATTCCTCTAACATAAAGAGAAATTAAGGTCATCTGAGAAGATTAGCTTTGTGTGTGCCTCTGCTCTTCGGGCAGGCTGCAGCTGATTAAACCCATTTTTCACGTGGCAGAGACAGGACAGCATCCTGTAGCTCTGGGCTGGCAGAGCACTGAAAGTCAGTGCTCTTGTCCTGCTGTTTTACAGACATTCTGTTGGCATCAATGTTTACATCCCTTTTTAAGCTTGAAACATAGCAGCCTGATCCTGGCCATGCTATCAATTCTGTAATTTCCTAGCATTCCTTAGTCTTATTGCCTAGTGATTTGACTAAGGATCCTTGTGCAAATCATAATGCACCAGCAGCCCCACACTGTGGTGCCTGAAGAAGAGCAAAAGCTGTTCTGTGCCCTGTTGGTAACACCTGTAACCTTCAGCATCACAGAGCTGCTCACTCAGCAGAGCTGTCTTGTTTTCACAATATATGTCCTGCTTTTCACTGTGAGTGGAGTTATCGTCTTGATTCCCAGTGGTTTTGTGCCTTTAACATTGGGGAAGGACCTTGCAGTGATTACATTGCCCAGAGAATCCTTGGGATAGTTGCCAAATCACAGTAACTTCAATGTATCCTCAGTAAACAGCGCTTTGAATCCTTGATAGTTACTAGCAAGGTTGGGGTGGAGCAGACTGTAAGACAGCTTTCACAATGTGTACAGATACAAGCTGCTATTAGTGCAGGAGGTGCTGCTGCTCATAGCTGCACTGAGATGCTCCATTGTTGGGAGAGGGTTCCTTGACTTTGGGATTACTTGGGTTGGAGACCCACTGGGAGAATTGTAGAATCACAGGTTTCAACCTGGATTGAAAAGGACCACAATGATCACCCAGTTTCAACCCCCCCTGCTATGTGCAGGGTCACCAACCAGCAGAACAGTGTGCCCAGAGCCGCATCCAGCCTGGCCTTGAATGCCTTCAGGGATGGAGCATCCATAGCCTATCCCAGCAGGTGAAGAGGAGATGCAAAGATACCATCTGTTATTACGGCTGTTTTACATATGTTGTGAAATCTTTGAAGCTAAACTAGCATTACTTTGGACTAGAATGTATGGTTCAGAAGCTGAGCCGCCACCTGTCAGTATTTCAGAAGTACTTGACTCCTGGGGACCCTGAGCTGGCTTCAGTTGAATCTTACACTTAGAAACAATCACATTGCCGGGATACAAAATTAAGTGCTGCATTGAATGTGGCTGTGTTAAACCTGAAGTTATTTAAAAATGAATTATTCCTCTTGAATTTTTCTGTAGCTTCAGAGAAGCTGCAGCTGCCCTCTGCTGCTGGTGTAGTCCTTCAGTAATAACTTCCCTGAGCATGGAGACTGGTGGCAGCCACCTGTGAATCAGCACAACTGCCTGAGCTGTTAAAGCACCACGTTCATGTAATGCATTTGTCCGATGCATTCCTGCTGCTTTCTCCTGCTTACACCAGGCTTCAGGGCATGGAGCATACCTGAAATTAAGGAGAGGCATTGGCACCTGGGATGTCTGTATTCTTTGATGTTGAGTCTATCTTCTGCTAAGTTATCTAATGTTACACATAAGGCAGCAGGAATCAATATTACAACCTTGTATTACAGATCTTGAGGAATACCTGCTTCTTGGGCCATGTAGCCCCATGGATTATGTGCTTAAAACATCCAACATTCTGTGCTGAGAAGCAGGAAAGTGCTTCTGCTGCTGATGCACAGCAGTGAAGCTTAGTTTGCTCTCATTCTTTCTGTGAAAATGGAACAGCCTAGTAGTAGGAAAGGACTAAGGAGAGAGGTATTTTGGTGTATCTGGTGGGATTTATTTGTGACTGATACTTCTGTGTATGATATGATTAATCACATTTGCTCCGGTGCCTTAAATATAAAGCTGTGTTAGCTCTCTGTACTGTAAAACATGTTTAGTAGTTTACTGCGAAGTGATTGACGTGTTGATTGCTTTTATTTCTTTGTAGAGCAAGGCTTAGATCACATAGCAGAAAACATCCTTTCCTATCTTGATGCCAGATCACTCTGTGCAGCAGAGCTGGTATGCAAGGAGTGGCAGAGAGTCATCTCTGAGGGAATGCTATGGAAAAAATTGATTGAAAGAATGGTACGCACAGATCCGCTGTGGAAGGGACTGTCAGAAAGAAGGGGTTGGTAAGTACCCAGACAATAATTCATCTCTTACTGTGTTTCCCTTGATAAATTAAACTAATCGTGAGCATTACCAAAGAGCAATTGATAGTATCACTGCAGCTCTTATCCCTCCTGTGGACTGCTGGGGCAGCAGCAGCAAAGAAGCTTTTCATCCTTCACAAGGATACTGAAGGTATCAGGTGTTCTGCTTTAGAAATGTGTTTGTCTGTGCTCTCTAGTGGTGTGCCTAAGAAAATGCAAGGCATGCTGTAAGGAGCTGTGCAAGAGGAGGACACCCTGCTGGTCAAAGCCTTGTGAAGCAGAGGACCCTCAATCAGAAAGCCATAAGGAAAACACCTGTTTCTTTTCAAATATAGCTGTCAAATTGTAAAGTCACAAGGGTTATAATTTCAATACTACAAATTATGACAAGTATTCTGTAAGAATGTATTGTAAGTTCTTGTTCTGTGCAGATTTTAAATTCCTTTGCGGTTTGGTTTCTTTGTGATTAACTGAAAAATATGTTTCTGGTTCTTTCTAGGGATCAGTACCTGTTTAAAAACAGGCCAACAGATGGCCCCCCAAATTCGTTTTACAGGTCCTTATACCCAAAGATAATACAGGACATAGAGGTATGTTTTCTGACATGTCATATCTGCAGTAGAATTTATATTTATTTCAGCCACGTGATGGGTATAAAGTTTTGGTCTGAAGTTCATTAGTGGGGAAATGTGTTCTGATGTTTAAGGCAGATGTGATCTAATGGAATCATTCCGCTATGGCAAACGTGAGTCTGTGTTGCTTGGCACTCTGTAAAATCATTCAGAGCTCTTAGTCTACCTGTAAAACGTAACTGCTGCAGAATATAATCCAATTTTTAAATATTTTTAGCCCCTGTTACACAATTAATGAACATCTAAAGGTGCAGAACTAAGGGTTAAATGTCACACAGGTGAAGACAGATCAAATTTGATGCTTGCTAGCTGAACAATGCACATCTTAGTATTTGAAAGGAGTTGTATGTGTAAGGAAGGGCAGTGACAATATAGTGATGGTAAGTGATGGGTGGTGTTGTACCATGTCAGTGCTTTAGGCTTTTGAAACACTGCTGTTTTTAGGTTTCCATCCTGGAGTGGGGTTGGTGTTTTTGCTAATAGCCCAGGGTCCCCTATAATTCATCTGCTTCCAAGGGTATATTAGATTTTTCTTTTCTTATAAATCACCCTTTTAAAACTTTTTTCACAAATTGCTTCTCTAAAGAACTGTCAAAGGAAGCTTTTAACTTTGTTTAAAAAGGTGGGTAACAATGGCAACAAGAGCTAACTGTAAGGCTTGGAACACTTCCTAACTTTCTTCTGCTTGGTTTTGATTTTGCATCTGTTTGGGCTTTTTAAGCCTAAAGTTACACTTGCCCTTACTTTCATACTTCTCCAGTTTCTTCACTTTTCAAAGCAATATGCGGAATAAGACTTTCATTTTAGCAGAGTTGAAGAGGTTTCTATCTCTGAATATCAAGATGTTTTTTCTTTAAATATTTGTCTGGGCCTTTAATGAGATCTTCATTTTCTGTCAGAGCTTAGGCATGATGAGCCAGTGATGCAGACGCTCCATTTGTCCTCCTACCAAGGCTACTGTATTAGCACTGCAGTGTGATCAACTTAGTATCTATATTATCTTGCATCCAAGGGGCCCAATTTCTTTATTTTTAATATAGTAATAGCTATTTGATGTGACAGAAAATCTAATCAGTCAGTATTGTACCTGTGGAGAGCAAAGATGGAATACGTTTTGCTATGCTGTTACTGATGTGAGGAGGTACCAGTTTACAGAAGCTGATGCTGCACTGGCTCTGTGAGTGGAGATGAGCTCTACAAGTAATGTCCTCCATTCTTCTGGTTGACTGAGAGAACTGAAAAGTAATCCAAGGCTTGAATTAATGATTGGAAGGGAATCTGAGGAACGATACGTAGCGAATGTGAATTGTTTTCCTCGGACTCTATTTGCATTCTAGGTCAAAAGTCCACGCAGCCATGAAGTGTCGTTAACTGCAAGGTAGGACAGGCTGTGATTCAGCAGATGAGGCTCCCTTGCCTCTCTGAAGGTTTATTAGTGCCAGTGTCTATTTATTTCATGCCAAACACATTTTAGGAACATAATGTCACTTCTGAAGTCATCGGATTCGAAAAGAAGAGGACATTTAGAGATCTGAAACCAAATTCTTGGAAAGAGGTCTCTCCCTCCACTGTGAAGCCAAATATTTAATAAGGTTTCATTTCACAAGAGGTGGTCCAGCAGTGCTAAATGTCTCCAAGTTCCATGTTGGATTGCCAAGCTCCTGTAGGATAATATATATATATATTTAGGGGAAAACCCATTTGTGGGCATATCTTAGCAAATGGAATTTGGGTTTGTGAGACTTGTTTACAGAATTTTTTTTGCTGCAAGGTGTCCTGTGACTGGGTGCAGTCCTGAAGCACTGCATGAAGGTCAGCTGTTTGGAGTGGGTTGTGTTAATGGGCAGCGTGACAAGATGGGAAGCTTAATACTGCTGATTGCAGAACCCCAAGTCCCTGGATTTTTTCCATATTATTTGTGAAGCCCGGCCAACTATTTGGTTTTCCCTGCAGTTCTAGCACAAGTATCCATGTGATGAGTTGAGAAGACTGTTTCAGAAATGTCATGTTCTCGAAGTTAAGGGGAACAAGTTCTCATCTTGGTTCCGTGGAAACGTAGGTCAACCTTATTCAGATGAGAATTAAAGTGTGATTTTTGCTCTGCATTTTCAGACTTGAGCCACTCGAAAGGCACATCTTAATGTGAAACTGGCCTGCAAACAGGCAGATTGTAACTGGCACAGGCCTTGACTTATAGCTGAGAAGGGCAGAAAGCTGCTTTTGGGTCTCCATGCTACAGGGCAGGTCCTCAGCTGGGCTTTTTTCATTCCCTTTGTCTATACTACTCCTGCTTTCCATAAATAGGCAACCAAGGCCTTTAATACAGTTTCTGCAGGCCTCCTTCTCTTCCTCTGTAACAAGTGAGCCTATTCCGTTGTCCATATCTATCTCACTCAACATCCAATGTGTTCTTTCTGTGGCTTTAAAATGGGTTCTGCAAGGCTCCAGTGAGACTTGGGGATAGTGTTACCTAGTGGACCACTGAACAGCTTCTTGTGTATCGGGTTGGTTGCATGCAGGAGGACAACACTTCATCAACTTACATTGTTCAGCGAGCAGTCCCCTTGGTTTTGGGGGTAAAGATAAACCTGCTTTGCAATAATATTTGCAAGGATAAAAGTCCCATATTTAGCCAAGGAACTGAACACAGAGTACATCATTAAGCATGGGGAAAAAAGACCCTGCTCTTAATAGATTATCCTTAACTGAAGTATAGCAAATGTTCCAACTGCTAGTTCAGACGGATTGCATCTTTTTTATTGTCCTTGTACCAGTGGACTTATCTTGGAGTGGTTAAGACTTGGCTATTCCTCTGTATTTTGGGCTTCTCTGGGAGTTTTTCTAAGTGCTTTTCTGTCCAGTTCTGCAGTTCCTCAGCTGCAAACTGGCTCTCCGCATAGCAGAGGTTTTATCTTCACATTTGTTCCCTATCCCTTGTGTCCATACTGTTGGCTGTGTAGCATACTTGCTGCTATCACCCTAAGTGAGCATTAGTGAAGTGTGTGAAACTGTCAGCCGTGCCTGTAAGCCAAGGAGACAGTGTTCTGCACTACTCACTTTTAGCTGTGAAGCCCATGTAGAGGGGCTGTTACCTTGGAGACTTGCTACAGAAAATGCAGTAGAGTGCTTCATGAATTGGTGTTAGGTTTGTTGCTGTAAGCATGCAAATAAATGGAGTCTCTCAACATTGACCCCATGGTGCTTGTAACAGTCTATAAAACAGAGTAGTTTCTTCCTCTCTGCACATGCATACCTACTGAATGTGTACGTAGTGTATTGAGATATCTCCTGGAAGGAGCTGCAGCTGAAAACCTATTAACTGCACTATTTGGTAACAACCAGGAATCTCCTCTAGCAGAAGCTTTTATGTGGTTGGCAGTATTGTATTAAACATGTTCCTTTTCAAAGGGTCCTCCAGGTTGCCCACCCACTCAGCTGCATTTAGTCATCTAGAATAATGTTATTCCTCTATACGTACACATCTGTTTTCACTCTGTTGCTAATTTAAATGCTGCTGTATGTTCTCTGTGTATTGTGGCTACTTTCCCAGCACACTGAAAATTTACACAGTGTAAGGGGATTTTACAAGTTCTCGAAAAACATGAAGTATTTTCCCACAGTAGCCACAGTATTTAACGTAGAAATGAAATGATATCTACTCGCAGAATTAAAATGTGCACCTGCATGTGACTTGCTGCTTTATGGTGCCTTCGTGTAGATGTTAAACAATACCTTCGTTTCTTTTATCTGACGCCAGCCTTTTCTTGTGGTAAGCTTATTATGTCGCTTCCTACAGTGAGCTGCTAAGAGTTAAGCCAACACTAGTCCCAAAATGTTTGGTCAGCACACTGCTACCGACTGCTGCTCTGATTAGAAAACTGCTAGAGACAGCTGATTGCTGCTGTTCTTAATGTGTTCTGTAGCTATTGGTAATGGCTGCCACAGGAGCCTGAGTTGTGGAGGTGCTCAAATGGTGTTGCAGTGCCTGGAGGTCTGAGTAATCCAGCACGTGGTACATAAAACTGCTCATTTCTGACCTTTTCAAGAACGTTCCTGTAGGGAAACTCTCCCTTAGGCGACTTCTTAGAACTGAATATAAATGGTTTCTGAAGCTATTTAAATTGGATGACTTGGATCCGAGATACTTTATCTCCAGTGTATTCAGTGTTAGTTATTGCACTGTTAAATATCTTACCTTCAGATCTCTAGTTAGAATGGCTCGTGCTATTAGTGTCTTAAATTCTCTGCTGTTTCCAAGGCTGGTCTATGAGCTCTATAACAGTGAAGGAATTAACGAGTTGCAGTTCTGCCCTCCAAGCACAGATGATAAATCTTCAGCTGAAGCTTGAGAGCCCTTCCTTCCTGACACATCCATCCCATGCTGAGGAAGTAGCAAAATGAGCAGTCTAGTACCTTCAGAGCAGGAGCCCAAGTGGAGCCAATGTCAGATCTGAACAGCCTGAGCCTGGTTCAGTCGTGCTAGCTGTCTGGAAAAGCTGATCCCAAACTGGGAGATGACTTTCTATCTTAATTTCATTAGCTTCCCCAACAAATTGGAAGAGAATGAGTGGGGATGAATAACTTGTCAGCATGCTCTTCCAGAAGCTTCCTTTAGTACTTCTAATTTAGACAAATTCCCGTGATACATCAGGTTTGTATTATAATTGTGGATAATTCTCTCCGAGTTGCGTAATGGGAGACAATTGAAGGAGTAAGCACATGGAAAACAAAGCAATACACTGTTTTCTGCTAAAACAGGCATATTTTCTTGGAATTGGGAGGTCGTAGTTGCAATGTTCTGCAACTGGACTGTTCCGGTGCCCGTGCTGGAAGATGAAAGGTGTTCCAGCCTGTGGGGTACTGCTGGTGTTGTTGCAGAGCTGCGTGCAGACCTTCTGACCAAAATCCCTTATCTCATGTGTCTTTGAAGCCAACATTGGTCTTTTCACAAGCAGGAAAAAGCTGATCACAAGATGGAGTTAATTCTTGTTCTGCCATGAAATAGTTTGTCTCCTTTTAAGGTGTCCTGTCTGTTACCTAAAAGGAGAATTAAAAAGAGTAAGTTAGCAGAAGCTTCCGTATCTCAGTCCCTTGGATGCATGACAGCTAATGCAGGAAATGGCTGGGCAGGGGCAGGAAGGTGCAGGGATTGATCTGTAAGCTGGTTACTCAGTGGTGCTGAGCACACACCATACAAGTTCTTTGCTATCAGATGACTGCATACATACAAGGCGAAACTGAAATGTATCTTTCTGATGGTTACTCTGAATGCTCTGATGAAGGCTGCTTGAGTGTGATTTTCAGCACTGAACGCTGCTTTTGTCATGGCAAAATATCGAGGTCTAAAGTCACAGTGTCATAAGTGCTTTTATGGGTGGGTGGAAGAAAAATGTATGTGAATTTTGCATTTAAATCTTAAGGGTGAACTCTGTAACAGTGAGAATAGATTTGCTGGGCTTCTGTTGGAGTAATCATGCTGGATCATGCAGCCTTGTGCCTAACTCCCGTTGTTTCACCTCTTGTTAGACTATAGAATCTAACTGGCGATGTGGGCGACATAATTTGCAAAGGATTCAGTGCCGCTCTGAAAACAGCAAAGGTGTCTACTGTTTACAGTATGATGATGAAAAGATAATCAGTGGCCTACGAGATAACTCCATTAAGGTAAATGCTTTTTTGGTCTTTCCTTTATAAGTGCCCCAGCATTTCTTCTTGTAAAACAGGTTTTTGTCTTTTCACGATCCTTGGTTTTGCTGTAATGCCAAAAGCTTCCATCAAGGAGACTCCCCAAGTTAGAAGAGAGGACAAAAGTTGCTGTCTGGACATGCAGCCAAGGGTTCTTGCTGCTGTGTCCAGGTTTCTTCATTTCCTCTCAGTAGCAGCAGTATTCAAGTTTTTTGAACCCGTGTTCTTGGCAAGATGTTTATAGATTTTATTTTTATTTTTTTGACAGATTTGGGACAAAACAAGCTTGGAATGTTTGAAAGTATTAACAGGACATACTGGCTCAGTTCTTTGTCTGCAGTATGATGAAAGGGTCATTGTAACTGGATCTTCAGATTCTACAGTGAGGTGAGTGTTAAGTTTTGGGGCAAAAAAAAAACCTAAAAAAAAGTGAAATCGGGGTTGGGAATATTTGTAATAATCTCCAAATATCAGAAAACATCCCTCGTGTGAGTGTGATACCGTTATTCCAAAAATAAGGTGTTTGCACGTGGGAAAGCATCATGTTCAGTCATTTTTTTCCCCAGTCTGTCTCATGCTTTGTGGTGTTAAGCATTGTGAAGGAATGTGACCCTGTCATTCAAAGCACAACATGAAGTAGAATGGCTGATGCATCAGTTCCATGGTGAATACCTCATTTAGGTTTCTTACATCAACTTCTGACATACTTTAGTTATGACCTATAATGAAAGGACGTTTTGTATGTGGAGCAACAAACACAAGACTTCAAATATGCATAATGTAGTTCCTTCATTTGGGATAAAATTCTTTTCTTTTGCAGGGTTTGGGATGTAAATACAGGTGAAGTTCTGAACACGTTGATTCACCACAATGAAGCAGTGCTTCATTTGAGGTTCAGTAATGGCTTAATGGTGACATGCTCAAAGGACAGATCCATTGCTGTCTGGGATATGGCATCACCTACTGACATCACCCTGCGCCGTGTCTTGGTTGGCCATCGTGCTGCTGTTAATGTGGTAGACTTCGATGACAAGTATATTGTGTCAGCATCAGGTGACAGGACCATTAAAGTAAGTTGGCTGAACTCTCCTGTGGGTCTGAATGCCTACTAAGCCAGAAAAGCTTCTGAAAGTTACAATTCAAATTGGAGTAGCCAAGGTTTTTGCAAACAGTTCTGTGCCTTTCTCCTTAGCATTCAGCTGGCTGCTTCCTCCTACTAGTTGTTAATGTCTTCTTGCTCATAACAAGTCTTGTAACGTTTTTGTTGTAACTGTTGTACAGCTCCAAAAAAGTAAAGCCTACTCTAATCTCAAGTTGGATTTGTTTGTTAAATGTGGCACATTTTGTGCCTTTTTCCAAACGTCAGCTTTTTTATTTCAATTGGCAGTCCTGTTCCAGACATGAAATTTATCAGCAGTTGCTTTTCCATTCCACACCTTCCCAGCTAAACCAGACTTTGCTGTGTTTAAAGAATTAAAATGCTGTATTTTGAAAAATTTACATACCAGAAAATTTGAGTTACCCAGAGTGTATCAGTATAACAAAAGCGTTTCCACCCTTCCTTCTCTACCACCAGAGCTACCCTGGAATGTGCCAAAAAGCTCTTGGCAGTTCCGTGTCTGAATATGTGCCAAGAAACCCACTGCACTTCTTTTGGAAAAGGAGCTACTTTACATGAGCCCTTTATGTTACAACTTCAATAACAGTTCATTAAAAAGTGAACAAATTTCATCAAAAACATTAAAAGAAGAAGTAGCCACCAGGCTTTAATAGGCCGTGGCTTTGGTCTTCTCTTAGAAGCAGATTGCTAGCAGTTTATTTGGTAAAAATTACAGCTTATTTTTGCATATGAGGTAACATCCTCTCTTTTAAAGGATTACTAACTTACCAAGATCTAAGTGTCATCAGCCTTTCAAGGTCGTTTGGACCAGTATCATCTGCCGCTTGAAAATATTTTATGTAAGCCCTCTACTTCCAGCCTCCCAGTCTTTCTCATTGACACTATGTACAATAGCAGAGCTGATGGCTCTTGTCATTGCTAGGCTCTGTAATGCCATCCTTCACTAACACCACGTGCCTCCTCTTTGCCTGTAAAAACACTATGGAAGATTTCATTCTGCTGTCCAGCAGAAGTCAGCCTCAGGCTTCTGCTTATGAGTTTGTAACAGCTTCTGTTGGAAGTCAGAAACCTTTATTGAGCATGATTCTCATGTTTCGTAGGTCTGGAGTACAAGTACGTGCGAGTTTGTTCGTACGCTAAATGGGCACAAGCGTGGCATCGCATGCCTGCAGTACAGGGATCGACTGGTTGTCAGTGGATCTTCTGACAATACCATTAGGTGGGTGCCAGCAGGCTGTCGGTATGTACCTATGTACATTTAGACATGATAACTCATGCAAACCATTTTCAGTATGTCTTGCCATTGAAGCAGATGCCGTACAACTAGTTAATATGTCGCATCCATGTGAAAAAGTGAGACTGTGATGTTCAGATGGAGGGAAACAAAACCCTCTATCCCTGTAGTTTATGACTTTGTTTTCTACTTGAGAGATGGAGACATTGGTCACTGGTTTTCATGCTTTCTGAACCTCTAGTAATTACTGATTTATGCAGGACAGAAAAGTATGTTAAGGTTTCTTAAAATAATCTAGCAAGTGTACAACCTTTACTTATATGTAATTTTGAATGTCTAGATTAGTTTTTATGTACTGCAGCTGCAATGCAGTTTTCTCTGAATTGCATACAAGGAAAATCTAGTTCTACCAGCTGCTCTTTTTAGCAAATTGTGGTATTTTCTGCAGGAAGCCATTCAGTAGCATGCTGAAATCACTGTGTGTAAGGTAAAGGGATGGCACTGAACCTGAAATGCTCAGGCTTTCTTCTGTTCTTTTAAGGTTATGGGACATTGAATGTGGTGCCTGTTTAAGGGTATTAGAAGGCCATGAAGAACTGGTCCGATGCATCAGGTTCGACAATAAGAGGATTGTTAGTGGAGCCTATGATGGGTATGTTTCTAAGAGCTGTTTCAAAAGATTCCAAACTGACTTGTGTATACAAATGTAGTTAGTTGGTCTTGAGTATAAACAACCCACTTGGACCATCACAAAGACATCACTGTATTTGCTGCTAAAAAGAAATACAAAACTGCCCGTGTTTTACGAGATTCAGCTTTAGTAAATTAGTGAAGATAAATTATAACATTTTGCTCGATGCTGATAAATCAGCTGAAGGGAAGATCTGGAATATTCTGTCCATTGCTTTTAGAAGATTCTGTGCTTACACTTGAAACAATGCTTTTAACCTTCTTATCTTTCTTTATAGCAAAATTAAAGTTTGGGACTTGCAAGCTGCTCTTGACCCCCGTGCCCCAGCAAGTACATTATGCTTGCGTACGTTAGTGGTATGTATAATTAATTAATTAATTTGAGGATTTGAGCAGTGTGTCCTAGGTGAAGTCATGATGTGGTGTGTTAGTGCTGTACAAAAACTGGGTTAGCAGCAGTGTTGAATGTGAAATGTTATGTAAGATGGAACCCCTGGTGTGGACTGTTATTGCCAGCCAGTCTTTGTAGATCGATGCTTCCTGATAGACTGTGTTAGTCTTAATAATGTCACTCTCAACATGTGCAGTGGGCCCCTGCAGGGGAGAGGCAGGGCTTATGAGTACTTTATTTGAAAGCTGTGTGTTATGCTGAACAACGTTTATGTATGAAAACTGCTTTTCTTTAGAGTCAAGTGTGATTATAACTAAGGGCTTCTTAAACAGAGCACCGAAATTTTAATACACCATTCTGCATCCAGGTCTGAGTACAAACATAATGAATTGTTATCCTCTTCTTGGCCTGCTAACTGATGTCCATTACTCACAGGAACATTCAGGACGTGTCTTTAGGCTCCAGTTCGATGAATTTCAGATCATTAGTAGTTCCCATGACGATACAATTCTGATTTGGGATTTCTTAAATGTGCCACCCAGTGCCCCAAACGAGACTCGCTCTCCATCTAGAACATACACTTACATCTCCAGATAACAGTCTGCACTTTACTACCCTCAGAAGGTAAGTCTTTGTCTCTTCACATATATAAGTTTATCACTTCACCTGTGTGGCATAGTTGTGTTCTTGTTGCGGAAAGCTTGGTGCCATCACTGGTTGTGTCCCCATACCCTATAGACAGAGATGCTCCCGTTGGCTGCTATGCCACATGGAGCAATACCTAGGTGAACTCTTACTGTGGAAACTCCGAGGCTTGTTGGAGTTGAATGGTTACTAGTTTTGATTTATGGAAAAGCTATACGTGGTTTGTCTTAAGCGCAAGAGGAATATGTTGGTGACTTATCTTCTTTCCTGCCACCTGTGACCTGCAAGATCTGCTGTCAAGGAGATCAGTGGGTGAAATATGAAGAGCCTTTGGCGGTGTGTTCTTCCTTTCAAATTCTGCACACTTGACAATTTTGAGCAGCTTATGTCTGACTTGTCCTGTGATGCACAACTAAAAACATGCAGGGATATGATCCAAGGAATTGCTAGTGTTGATAAATGACTGTCCCTTAATGATATTTCCTGTACAGGAGAGATGCTGTGATATCATTTTCTGAAGGGTTTTTCTGAAATCAGAATCCACAAAGCATAAATCTACATACAATTATGGTCAAACAGCTAATATTTCATTATGACACTTAATGAAACAGTTTTATATGCTTTCAAACATTATAGTTTTCTGTGTTTTGAAACAGCCCCGCGCCCTTGGTTTTTTACAAGGCTTGCAATGTTGTGCCTCTTCAAAGCAGATCATTTTTGACAGTCCTGGCAGTTGGCTGTGAGAGTTTTATTGCTTTCTGTTGAATTCCTGTTGTTTATTGTAACATGATAAAAATTGTTACCATATGATAGTCTGATATTCTTATATTAAGCACTAGGTCTTGTGCTAGGGGGAAGGGAAGCCATTGGTCTAAAGATGTTTTAACCTTTGATGGCAATTTCATATCAGAACGGGGTGGTTCACCATAGTCCAGAAAAGTGATTTTGAAAAGTGGCAAGTAGGACTGAAATTTGGGTTTAATTATGCCAAATATTTACATGATGTGACTGGATGGGGGAAACGGAGTCTAAAACTAGTTTTGGTGTGTTGTGTTTTCTTAAAATCCCATTTACTGGAAGTGAAATTTATATCCTGAGCAAAGCTTGTTCCTCTGCAGCATGGGGGGAAAGAAGGTTCCGTTGTCACTCCTTCAATTAAGTACTCAGCATTTAGCAAGATGAGCAGGTGGTTCAACTTTTAGTTCCCCCAAAGGTATGTAAGAAAGATGCTCAAATGTTCAGAACATATTCTGCAGCAAAGGCAGTGTCCCGTGTTCCATCCATCCATCCTTGGAGGAAGGACTTAAAGCACAGAATGGTTTAAAGCTGTGTACCTCCTTCACATGATAAGCACTGTACTCCTCACAGGTGTTTTGTAGTTTCAGCCTGGAGTGCCTAAGATGGTGCTTAACCTTCTCCGTATGTCTCCAAAAGGTGCTTTTTGACTTGCGTGTCCTGTGAGTTCAGTTTGTCTTTTGTCTCTTTCAGGGTTTCACAGTCTTGAACTACTGGATTTTGGCTCCTACATGCCTGAAGATGTTGATCGACAGCTAAAGTCAGAATTGGTTCTAGATGCTGTGTAGATGCAAAGCAGCACGATTCTATATCTAAATTTCTTAATCTTTCCTGCTCTCAGTGGTCGTCTTTGAATTTACTACAAATTCACTGACTTCGAGTAGATGAATTTCAGAAGCCTTCCCTTCCCTGCAGTGAGAAATCCAAAGCTTCACATGTATATTGTCCGTAGAACCTGAACTCAGATGGCTTGTTTTTCAGAAATAAATCAGACGTCAAGAAAGGACTTGGCCTAATTTATATTGCTTTGCACTTTTGTCTGACTTTAAAGAAAAAAAACATTCTCCGATGAAATTTGGGTGCCAAACACATACCCAGAATGTACAGAGCTTTGCTTTCAAAGTCATCGCTGTCCTTTAGACTTTGCTCTTATGGCAGATTCAGAGCCTGGTTTGTTTGATAGGAGTGTACGTTGGACTCTTAGAAATATTTCTGAGTTGCTCAGTAATATTTTTGGATTACAGTTTACTTGTTTCTGCTCCGATAATTTCTTTTAAATTAAAGATTTCCTGTAATTCAGGCTAGGTTATCTAAACTAGTTGTATAGCACCGTCTTTTCCTTTTAACTGTGCTCTGTACGACAGCCGTCCTGCGCTTCCTAATGTTTGGTATAGTAAAAACCTTTCCGTGTGTGCTTGCCTCATTTCAAATACTGTATAAGCATGTAGATATGATGTACATAACAGTGTAACCTCCGGGTGCTGGGAGTCAGGGTTTCCTGGCACTGCACACTAACGCAAGCTGTGGTAGCACTTGGCAGCAGGATGTTCTAACTACTGGCACTGTAGGGGTTAATATGAATTACCTAGACATTTTCTCTGCAAAAAGGAGGTTTTCAGTATTCGTTAGGATTTTT
The DNA here is from genome assembly GCF_054131305.1 of Coturnix japonica. Classification (NCBI taxonomy): domain Eukaryota; kingdom Metazoa; phylum Chordata; class Aves; order Galliformes; family Phasianidae; genus Coturnix; species Coturnix japonica. The sequence goes on along the minus strand of NC_140680.1, from coordinate 12,854,268 downwards.
TTAATGGGAACTACGTATTTTAAAATGTAATTTCTAAACTTTTTAAAAATTAAAAAAACCGAAAAAAACAGACAAACCAAGAAGAAGTTTAATTTATGTTCTGTATCTTATATTTTGTGCCGCAGTATTTACAGTTGTCTTTCTTTTACCACCAGTAGGTTCTCACGGCCGCCTGCTGACGTCCTTTAGCATTAGTTTGGCTGCTCAGTGGAGGAGGTGCCATGGGCCAAAGCGAAGTTTATTTATATTCAGTTTGTAACCCTTCCTCATGGTGGAGAACCCTTCAGGTCAATGCTCTGATCGCCCTGCAGGGTTCCTTACCCGTAGCTCTCAGCTGTAACCATATTGCAGCGTCCTGGTCATGGTTTCTCTTTGTTAGCATGCTTTTATTTGGGAATCTCGGTAGTTCCTTTTTATGTTGTCTCAGCCTCCCCTCTAATTTATGTGCTCACATGAACGCTACTGCATTTCTCTTACATTGGAGTAAGCCGTGGACAGATGCAGACTTGAATATCGTACCTTCGTTAGCCGTGTGTGACTCTGCTGCTGGCTTTTCTTCAGTGCTTCAGTCAATCTCAGCATGGAGCGCTCCCGTTTTCCTGGTGAAGACGTGTGTTGGCACAGGGATGGATCACCACGGATTGCTGTGTGTTTGTGTCCCCTGGCTGCACTCTGTTGGGTTGGAGTTTCTCCTCCGGACCATCAGGAAGGCTGAGGGCTGTCAGGTTCCTGAGTGCAGGGAGGCATCACTTTGTGTCAAACCAGCTCAGAGAAAGTGTGAATCAAGACATTGCCAGGGTGGTACAGCAGAGCATCTGTAAGGTTCTCTCCTCTTCACATTGAGAAGTGTTGGGGTCAGTGTTAAACTCCCATTCACGTGTTACTGCGACGTCTTCCCTTCCCCAAGATGAACCCAACGTGACGAAGTACAGAAGGCTAAAAACGGCTCCTGATGGTGGCAGTGCTGTGTGAAGGTATCTCCCTTCCCCTCCTTGTCTGATAGCTTTAATATCAAATGGTTTAAAATCTGTTGCAGCCCTGAAGACAACCAACCAACCAACCAACAAAGCTAAGAACGGAGTCCTCTTTTTTTTTAGGTGCATGTGTAAGATTGAAATTCCTGTTTTTTCCTGGGGAGATGATGGTATTTGAACATGCGGTCTGAACTTCTTTGTGCTTTGTGTAACATAGCAGTGGACTTTTGTGATTGGCACCCAAGGAACTCGGCTCCTGGGATTCACGGTAGAGATCCTGGCCGCACTCTGGACTTTGATTTGCTGACATAATTGAGCAACTGTACATTACTGCTATATTAATGTTTCAAAGCACTGGGATAGTCTAATTCTAACTTGTAATTATGTTTGCCAATTACCTGTTTGGAAAGTTGGTGTATGAACAGCTTATTGAAACTGTTAAATTGTACAGATATCGTTCATGATCTAAAGCTTTGTACTGTGGAATGTGCTTAATAAAAAAACAAAACGACTTTGAACTTAACTTGTCCGATAAATGGATGGGTGATGTGCCATTGTGAATGCCTTGCTGGGGATCATTACCCAGTTAAGCCCTCAGAGCTCTGAGAGGCATCTACATGTACCTGCAGTATCGCTGCCAGGTCTGACTGAGCAGTGGGGCTGGATGCTACAAACTGCCCCGAGCTTCCTCCTTGGCAGCTCTAGAGCTGAGTGCTCCAGGTTCTATGTCTGGACTTGCTGACTCTCCTCTGCTGCAGTGTGTTTTTCCTTTGCAGATGTCTGTTCTTCATTTACCTCTGCTTCTCACCATGTCCAGAAGCTCTAATAGTTTTTTTCCTGTCTCTGAGCAGCTGTGAGATGCAGAAATCCAAGTGGGGAGTGTGAGCGGGACGGCCTGGGCTTTGGGAGGGTGGTGGTTACCCGCTGGGAACACTTGTGGAGATAGAATAACTGGAGGGGAACAGTGTGTGCAGAGAGGACTTGGATGCAGGGTTACACCTTGCTGTCCTGTCCTGCTTAGCTCTTGTATTTCTGCAGAACCTGCTTGTGCCACATCTCCTGCTGTGGGTCAGCACCTACCAGGGATGGCAGCAATTACAGCTGATGAGTTTCAGGTGTTTGCTCTTTCCTTGCTCACTGGCAGGGCTGCCCGATGCTGCCCTGCAGCGTATGCTGGGCAGACACCAAACCTCTTTGCTTGTCTGGAGCTGGGAGCTGCTTTCTAACAGAGCAGGTGTTGGTTACCAGCCCGGAGGTGACCCTTGGAGCTCTTGCCCTGCTACGAATAACCATTTCTGCAGCATTTATCTATTGGGCTGAATGAAGGGAGCATCTGGAATGGGGTTTTTTTGGCCTTTCTTTCCGAAGCTTTATAGCAAATTGTGCAAACACATGCAGGAAGCATTACAAAACCTTCGTGTGTCCAAAGAATTAGCAGATGTTATCCCTCTACTCTTTTAGGGAGCAGGGATGAGCCTGTTTGCTCCTGGGGCTGGAACTGACCTAAGGAGAGCAGAATGACTCGGATTGATGAGCATGGAGCAGAAGATGACCTTCAATGTGCAGAGGTGAGCTCCCCTCAGTGCAAGTGCCTTGTGCTTCCCAGGCTGGTTTTTACAGCTGTTATTCCCCCTTATTGCTCTTTTTGAGCTCACATTCATGGGTTTGCTGATATAAGTCCACATTCTGGATGGAGGGCTGCACCTTCCAGAGTCTGAGAGGTCAGTGTGGGTCAGTGGGTTATTTGAGAGCAGCTTTAGGAATGAATGGATCATCAGATAGACGTCCCCACTGTTTGTGGATGCCCCACATTGAGCTGCTGCTCAGAGATGACATCCTCATGTGAAATGTGTCAGTGCAGGAACCATTCTGCTTTCATCCAGGAGCACAAACAAGGTGCTGGGGCTGCCAGGCACCATAAATTGCACCCAAAGCTCCTGCTGGCCAATGTGGTAAGTCAGCCCCTCGTGGGTGGCCCTTTTTTCTTCTCCTTTTTTTTATTCCTAATATCTGCAGGCAGGTCTTGGGCTGAAGTAGAAACAGCTTCACTTGTCTGAATAACTTAAAGAGCTGCGATTTCATCTTTTCCTTGGCACAGCTCAGTACAAATAAAGGGAGATGCGTTTGTATCTCTTGACTACTCTCTTGCCACAGTCTAAAATCTTCTGTTTTCTTTTCCTCCTTTTTCCTTTGAAGGAATCCTTTGAAGGTTTTATTTGTAATTTCCAAACACACGCTTGGAGGGAAAGATCACTTCTTTTCTGTATATTTTCCCCTGAGACGGGCTGGCACTTCTTTGCTGGAGGAGCAGCAGAGCTGGGATGGGGGCTCAGGCTTTACTAGATGAGCCTGTTGGGTTTAAATCTTTCACCTGGAAGGAAATCCTGGGATCAGGATGATCATAGATAAAATGCCAAAAGAAAATATGGGAAAGATCTTCCTCATCTCCATCAGTGCTTCCCCTAACAGTGCCAGGCTGGATCCAGGAATGCAGCCTTGCTCTGCTGGAAGAAGGGCAGAGGAAAATCTACACGTGCCAGATACAAACTCCATTGCTTGGCATGCTGATGGAACAGGCCGCAACCATCAGTTCAACTTGAAACCCAAACTGACTCACCCCTTGGGAATGCTAAAATGGCATTTTGCTTGCTCTGTTGATGAGGGTTTCTTGTGATCCAGGCCCAGCCTGCTGAGGAAACTGCTGTGCTTGTTGTCAGTGGCAGCTTTTATTGCTGCCCTGTCTCATGTCGGACCCCATACTCCTGCAGCCTCTCGCTATTGCCCTGCAGCATTCATTGACTTTCCCAAGCTCCAGCTTTTACCTGGATACTTTAAAACATTTGTTATGCTCTTGGAATAATCGGTCACTATTGCATCTGAGTATAGCAGGATGAAGGGCCTGCTGGAATGGAGGTAGCTCTTGGTTTGGTTGTTGAGCGCCCTCAGTGTTCCTTCTATCAGCCAATACTCACTGCAGCCCCAGCAGAAGCTATTTGTGGTGGTTGGAGCAGATAACTGTTAATCCTCTTGTTTTCTTCTTAAAAGTATTCCAAATGGTAATTAGACAAGTCAAGATTGCAGCTGAACCAAAGAGATCCCACAGAGCTTTCAATGGGCTTTATGCACCTCTGCAAAACATATTTGGATATATCCATGTAGGCATCCATAAGGACTGCTTTCTGTCTCCTCTCTGATGATTAGCTAATGCTGCTTCTTGTGAGGGAGTATTTAGTTACAGCTGCATTTACAAAGGTTTGGAGTTCGACCCCTCTCTGTCCCTGTATTGTATTTCTTGCTGTCTGGGTGCTGCTATGGGCCTGAAGCAGCCCTAATGGGAGGGGATCCGGTTGTGTCCATGCAGGCTCCTGCTGCCTCTGCAGCTCCTGGTGTCAGCGTGAAGGAGCTTCTCAGCAGCAAATGAACCCAATGACCTTCCAGATCTCTCCTATCTATGACATCTCTGATTAGTTTTGCATATGTCTGTAGGATGTTTGTCTGTTTTTCAGTGGCTCCTTAGAGGTGAAGTGGTGGATTTGATTGAGAAAAGGTGCTCAGAGTATCAGACACACATCATTGCCTTCCAGTCCCCCCGGACTGCTTTGGCAAATACCAGGTAAAGCCATGACGGCTCCTCCCCAGTGCTTGTAGGCATTCCTTTACTTCAGCACACGCTCCTGGCAAACAGGCAAAACCTTGACACAGTTTACAGCAAATGCCACGAGACTCAAACTGCGAAAGGAAAAGTCCAAACCACCGGCATTTGGATTGAAATGCACACATTTCCCTCCTGAATGGGACTGAGCTGAGAGAGGAAGAGAGAGGCAGGGCAGCAGCCAGGATGGTGTTGCCCCAAAGCTCTGCTTCCCATTGGGTGGGATAGAAAATCGTTGGCTTTTTGTATGGACCCTCTGTTTTGCAGAGGGCTGCAGGCATAAATGGGCTGGTAGGCCATGATGTGTTGCCTGGTTGACATCTACAGAGGCTCATTTTGTGCTCCCTACCCCACCTTGGTGCCTTTTGGCATGAAACCCATGGAAAGGAGTGTTCCCATCTCTGTTTGCAGCCCCTCTGGTCGTAGCCCTGGGTATGGACTGTGGGCAGAAGGATACAGAGTGGTCTTGGGGGTGGGAAGGGCAGCACAAGCAGCAAGGTGAGCAACCTCTGTGTAGTCTGCCTGTTGTTCCTGTCCCCAGAAGCAACTAACAGCTGCTTCTCAGTATTCTGTGTAGGAAATGTCCAGAATCATGAGCCTTGGCCAAACGTGAGGCTCTATCAACAGGAGGCTGAGCTACCACCCACCACTGCTTGGCTGCTGGGCGCTGAATTCTCTATTGGCTTCTGCCTGCATGTGGTAGGTGTGATGCTCTGTGAGCCGTAGTGCCCAGAAGATGCATTTTAATGGCCAATATCACTGAGATGGACACACACAAGAGAAGTTTGAAGCTGTGGAGGGAGGTGAAGACACAACCTTCTATCTTCAGACTAATGCTGGCTCCTGCTTCCAGGCCTGTTCAATGGATGCGCTTCAGAAGTGAAGCCGAGTGCCCCGGTAACCACCTGAATGCAGCCAACTCTGTTTGGAGACATCCCATCAGGGGCAGACAATGCTTTGCTTGCTAATTGCGTTTCAGGACACATAATCCTGACTTCACACTTTTTCCCAGACAATGTCTTTCCATATAATCTTAATGATTCCTGCTGCAATAACAAATAGGCAGCCCTGAGAATAACTTTGCACTCCATCGCTCGTGCCAAGAATCTCACCACTTGGCCCTTCGCTGGGTGTTTTCCCTCCAATCCATCTGCACAAACAGAAGTGGGCCAGTTCTGCGCCTCAGGAATGAGGAGATAAAAAGGCAATCATTTATTTTTCCACCAAAGCTAAAAGTATTTTATAGAATTTGCTCAAGTTTTTGTTTCAGGAAATTTCATCATGTCTCCAGGAAAAAAAAGAAAAAAAGAAAAAAAAGCGTCTAATTGGGCTCAGATTTTCTAACTCCCTTTTCATTTTTGTAATATGAGGAGGTCTAGGTCATCTCAAGGTCACTGCAGTTAGTGTTGCTTTAGTGCACCTCTGTGGATACCTCCTTTCTGCAGCAGTTTCTCCTTTAAAAACAGCCCCGTCCTGCTGCTGTAACAGCCACTTTCCTTGGCAGCCATTTGCATTCCTTTAGCATATGGAAATATTTTGTACAACACATACCAGAGTTTGCTGCTTATAGGTGAAACTCTCCGTCAGAAATGGAGCAAATGCTTCTAAACTATTTGAACGTTGTTATATATATATATCTGTATATATATATGTATATATGTATAAAACTCGCCTGGCTTTTAGCAGAAAGCTGCCATGTCCCATTATCTAAATTGGAACTTTAGCTAACGTCAAAATAAAGCGCTGCTGGTTATCAAGTGAATCAAAATGTTTTGCTTGGGAAAAATGTAATTTCAGCACCCTCCCAAGACTTCCTGCTGTCCTGACGTGTTGCTTTACATGGCTTCAGGTGGTGAGCTGTATTCCGGCCTTTTAGCTGGGGTTTTCTGACCTGAGAAAAGATGTGGACTCGAATATTTCACCTTGGGAAGGATTGGTTTGTGATAGCTAGAAAAAGGAGCATGTGCTGTAGAAACGGTGGTAAAAGGAAGCGTGTGTATCTTGTTTTCAAAGAGGCAAGGAGCAAACAGGACGGGTGAAAGGAAGTATTATCCCTGTCCATTGGTGAGGAACTGCAGCATGGGGAAGAGTAGCTATCGTTTTGTTGAATGTCTGTGGCCAGGTCGTGCTTTAACATCTCCACCCCTTACCTACAGACCAGCTTTCCTTTGGATGCGGTCATCTCAGGCTGGAGTCGATGGGTGTTTCGCTGTACATTTACATCACAGCCGATGCACTCTGTGTGTACCTCCATGTCACATCCATCTGGTTTTGCCTCTTCATGTTGTTGGTGTCAAAAACTAACAAAGCTTTGTGAATTCACAAATACGGCGCCCAAGCACAAATGGAAATGGTCGTACGTAGCAGTCCCCTGGAAAGGCAATGAAGGTACAGCTTTGCGGTGTGTGTTTGCATTGTTTGCCTTGCAAAAATGTTTTCATTCAGTAGCATCTTTATTATTCAGTGGAAAAGCTGCTGTGTGCCCACTGCCAGGGATGTCTTGAGAGACTTAGACCAGCCAGAAAGGCAAGACAGGATAAACTTGGCTTTGCTAAAGATCACGTTTCTGAGAACATGAGGGCAGAAATGGCTGCACTGGTTGTCTTGACAAGATTAGGAAAGAAAATTGAAGCAGAATTCAGAAAATATATATATATATATTCAGGGTAAGGGTAGCAATGAAAGCAATACGAGAATTAGCCCTGTATGACCAGCAAGGCAAATTGTGACGTTTAAGAATGAATTCACTTTTCCTTCAAAGTCAGGTTTGCAGGGTCTGGTTTACTGCAGAGATGGACTATGACAGGCACAGGGTTAGCAGATACCTGAGCTTACTTGCACATTACAACTAGAGTGATAGTGCTGTTTTTCACATGCACGTCCTTGCTCATGTTTCTTCCTTGAAATCCCTTGTGCTTGATGAGCTTTTTCATGTTTTCGCATTGGAAGTGTTGTGTTTTAGATGTCATGAGGTTTAACGCAACCTCAGGGATATGTATTGTGAACAAATTACCCTGGGCTGCTTAGAGTCATCTTGTTGCAATTGCAAATACCATTGAACAAGTACAAGGAGAAACAGGCTGTACTGTTTTTGAATGTTGTTGATTGCTCGTTTGCTGTGATTCTTTGTGAGTGCACTGTTAATTTGCACGGATGAAAGAGCCACAGATACAGCATTTGGATAGCAAACATCAAAGCAGCCCCGTTTCTTGAGGAACAATGCTAAAAGCAGATGGCAAAGAAGATCTGGAATAGCAGCAGGGTTGATCAGAGGTGACAAGAGTGAGTATGGGCTGGTAGGCTGCCTCCCCTCTCCTGGAGATGTGGGTCCTGGTTCAGCTTAGATATTCATCTGCTTGTTCATGACTTTACCTGAATCATTACATTCAGCCACAACAGGGCCTTCATCTCACTTAGGGGCCCTTCTCCCACAACCATAAACGAAGAAAAATTTTGTAGCTATTATTGCAGGGCTTAAGTTCTCTCTCGCAACCAGACACATGGCCTAATATCTGTTGGCAAGCTGGGGATACAAAATGAAACACATTATATATGATCTATTTACAGCTGTATATGTGCTGATGTGGATCCATCTGTGTTTTAGGCCATTTGCCACTTGGGGTATGCTGGGAGGGAAGCCCATTCAGAAAACAAGCCTGCAGAACAAGGCATTTCTATGGATCACAGACTCATAGAATTGCTCAGGTTGGAAAAGACCTTAAAGATCATCCAGTCCAACCACAGCCCAGTCACATTGCCATGCAGTGAGTTACACAGAGTGAGTAATTAATCATGTATGTTGGGTGCTTTTGTTGTGTTTTGCTTTTTCCTTCCATGGCTGAATCACTGAAACGAGAGGAGTGAAAAGAGGAAATTCAAGTTGCCACATAAAGGCATCCAGCAAAACATGCCAGAGCCAACACACATTCATGTGAGAGCTGGCAAGACTTTCACTGCTTCCACTGCCTCCATCACATTTTGGCAACTCCTGATCCCGTTGCTGAGCTTTGAACTTGTCCCATCTGACACAATCCAAATACACTTGCTGTGCTTCTTCTCCTTCATTGCAGTGACAGAACAGGCTTCCAGATGATAATCCTTTTTAAGGAAAATCAGTAGTTTTTTATGTGTGGAAGGACTTAATGGACTAGATGTGTGTCCTCTTTGCTCAGCCAGTGCCCGTGTTGATTAGGAAATGAATATATTGTCATGTGGGCTGACAGAGTGCAAAATCTCAGTTAGGACCCTCTGCACATCCAAATCACTCACAGTCTGGTTTCATGCTCTGCTTTGGATGGATTTGGGAAGGAAAACTGTCTTGTCAAATAGGAAAATCTGGGCACAAGATGGGGAGTAGCGGGAACTGATGTGTTCCTTATGAGTACAATATGGAAAGTGCTGATTCAAAGGATGTGATAACATGACCTCAAACCTTCGACTGAGTACACCTAGGAAAGACATTTACAGCTGAAGATGCTATTGCTCTCTTTGGATCTATATTCCCTGTTTAATCAGTTTTCATTAGTTCATAACTGCTTGTTAACACCTCTCTCAGCTGCATCACTGCACCTATTGCTTATAAATAGTGAACACCTCCAAAAAGAACTTCTTCCAATTGTATATCTGTCTACTTTTTTTGTGGGTAAATATCCTTTGCTTCCTTGTATACACATATATGGGTTGTTTGGGGTTTGTTTTGTCCCAGTGTCATCTCATGGGAAAAACTTAGTATGATTTTCTGAACTCACTGTGCTTTCAGATTAGCGTGGAGGTGCTGCAGAACCACTTCACAATTGAGCTGCTGAGCTTCAAACAGCTCAAGTCACACCTGAGAGCAAAGATTTTTGAAATGATTGGGTTTTTTTGTTATAGTAACTTCTTTTGCCTTCTTACATTGTCAGTCACAGAACAAAAGCCACCTTCAACTGCGACAGGGATCCCAGGTAGCAGGTATGATGGTGAAAGCAGTAAGAGATGGTCTTTGCTTTGACAAGCCTGGAAACAACATGCAAAGGAAAGAATGAAGAAGAGCAGGAAGAGAGAAGCTGGCACTTCAAATTGCCCCTGTATTTCTTCAGGTACATCCAAGTTGATGTGTTGATCTTTGACCACATTTTAAACTTGGAGTAGTTTGTTGCATGCTTTCTTGCAGTTTTTAATCGTGTGGGGTTTTACCTTATGTTTCCTTCTTTCTAACAATTGCAATACCCTGTCTTGACTTTTGAGTAATCAGAAAGATTTGGGAAGAGGAGTGGAGTCTAGTTTGAAAATCGCTCTTATTTGCAAATTATTTACGCCCTTGGATGGGAATTTAATGGCAACACTGACACTAATGACAGGTGCAGATCTATTTTCAGAGCTACAGCAAGATCTGCACTGTCTTTCAGCACCTCCAGCCAACAGCAGTCAATTCTCTGCCCAAAGCATCCCATGATACTATGAGTTAAGTGTCCTGACTCTTCCCCAGCACAAAATGGGGCCCCACTGCAGAGAACATGAGCTTGGCACGCAGCTTGGAAATCATTTCTCTCTCATATACTCAGCCACCTGGCCCAGCTATTGATTAAGTAGGTTGTTCTCCTCACTTGCTTTTGGTGCCAGTCCAACTATGGTTGTCTTTTTCACAGCGAAAAAGTCAGTATTTGCTTATCATACTCACAAAGAATTGCTCGCATTTAATTAGATGGGGCATATCTCCCTTATCCCTCGTGAAGAAATTGCAAAGAGCAGATGACTGCACGTGTCTCTGACAGGTGTTCTGTCCCTATAACGTGCCCCCTTGGGAGCATTCGAATATTAGCTTCAAAGTCTTGAGTGGAAATGAAATGTAAAAAATTCCAAGAGAAGAATAAAATATTATTTTGCTTCAAAATGAAATCATATCTCATAACTCACCAATATCATTTTGGCTCGTCTTCTCCATTGCATGTTGGTTCATACACATCCATTGCCATTGTTGTAGTTGACATCTCCAGGAATGCAAGTCTCTCCTTTGGGAAATGGGCTTTCTTTGTTAACTTGTCTTCTCCCTTTTGGCTCAGCTGTGAAATCACACCATAAGGTCATGCACAGAAAATAAGATCTTGAAAATGTCATTTGCTGCACAAAACAACGATATTCCTAATGAATGGAAGTGGGAGATAGCTGTGAAAATATACCGTGACTGTTCTAAGAGGCTGGTGAAATGTGTTTATCTAGGTGATTCATTTCATATTACCTTAGTTCCTTCAACTGGGCTCCAAAGACAAATAGAAGTAGAACAAAATATGAAATTATAAGAGCCTTCCTAAGATGAGGTTAAAGAATTAAATAATAAATAAAATTGAGCAGGATGAAATTAGTCCCTTCCAGGGATCGTATCCTATTCTTTGTCCAGTTCCAGTGATTTGTGTGAAAAGAAGTTCCTTATGTGGGGGATTGCACAACTTTTGTGGCGTTACATGCAATTACCTTTTACTGCCCAGACAAACTGTCAAGAGCATTAACCTGAGGTTTTTCGTGCAGGGTTCCAGATGCACATCCCTCTCGAAAGAGCCCGTAATGCAGCTTATTTATAGCTGAATAAAAAAACAATGCCTCCTAAAAGAAGTCAGAGTTCACAGGGATTGGTTAGCACAGCGTTTAAAAGCCTAGTTCTCAGCAGGTTATAAGGCTGGGGTGAGGCCATAATAGGATACTGAAATGATTTTCTTTTTCGGGCTTGGCAATAAATTCCTTGACATCCCATTATAATTTTATGAGCTGGTAGAGATTGTGATGTTGTGTTGGCTCCTGACAAGCATCCACAAGGGGAGCTTCATGAGCTTGCATTTGTTGTCTGCCCACACGTGATGTCAGAGGTAAGTGGGTAGGTTTATGCCTTGTTTACCTGCATGGAAGGAGATAGAATTAAACAATCTATAAAACCCTCATTTTAATGCCACGTGGGGCTATCCGGGATTCTTGAAAATCCCTGTGTGAATCTTCAGTGCCAGTGCTAGTCTGTCCATGGAAATGCAGATGTGAAAGCCAAAAGCAAAGGAATGAGTCTGTGAAGAGGAGACCACAGCCCAGGCTAGATCAGTTCTGAGCGTGGACTGGTATTACGTGATATTGTAGCTCATGGTGATTTGCAAACTGACCTACTCCCATATCTGACCTGTATGAGCGGATTTTGCATCTGCCTGTTGAAAAAGCATCCATGTTCCATCCTCTGTGCCTTCTGTGAAGTGTTTTATGTGCTGCTTCCCTTGTGCAAAGGAAACAAGTAAATGGACCACAGGGAATGTTCTGTCTGCTAGTAATATATGTAACAAAAATGCACACATAAACTGTCTTATTTCTCTTTCCCGATGGCTGCAAAATCAACACACACAAACATGTTTATAGGAGGGGGCCAGAAAAACAGCTGGTTCATCAAATAAAAAGAGGGCATGGTTGGCTCTGCTTGGCCAAGCATTCAACTGGATCCCTTGTATTCATGAAGTGAGAAAGTAGAGCATATTTGAAAATGCAGGTGTATAAATATTTCTACCAGACCTGCTGAAGCATTTGAAGTTCCCTTCAGGCCGCTGCTCTGACTCACTGCTTTCCAGCACTCAGGGAATGCTGCCCTGTGGGCATCAGCTGTGGCCTCAGGGCTGTGCTGCCCCAAGGAGGATTTGCTGGGAAGCACTGGAGAACAGCCCCGGGTCTGACCTGGTTCTGACTCCAGGAGGGCCATGGCAGAGCAGCTGAGCAGCAGGTGAGCTTTGGGATGGGTCCTCAGTGGAAGTGGTGGGTTGACTCCGTGGAGGTGCCTCAGGCAGATGTGGAACTGTTTGTTTCCTTGGCCTGGCATCCATGGAAGGAGGCTGCAACTTAACTGCCAAGGTGGAAAAACCGCCTCAGTTCTGAAGCCTGAACTTCAAAAGCCACCGTTCCATTTAATGTCACAACCCCCCTGGTAATCCTGAGTGGGGAGAGCAGGGCAGCAGCTCTGGCACTGATGCAAACTGCAGACTCAATGCAAACATCATAATAGATGTTTCCCAGCTACGACTTCCTCCTGAGTGCTGTCACTGCCGCACACGGGAAAGCAAATCCTTTCATAACAAAACATGTGTGCACATACAGACCCAGGTGTACACCTGCAGAGTCATAACACAACAGCTACATAACACAGGCTTTCCCAGCAATGCTAATGCAGGGGTGTCTGCTATGGAACGAACCTGTGCTTTACCTAAACTGCTGCCAGCACAGGGTAGTATGCTTGGGCAAGATAAGGATTCCATTCTCTTTTCATTGACATTTTTGAAGCATCTTAGAAGAGCTCATCTAAATCCCATTGACTCAATGATGGCATCATAACTTCCCTGAATCTACCACTCTGCCGGTCCAGTCGTGCCTCTCCCATGTCCACCATGACGCTAAGGAAAGCCACTAGATGTCACTACTATATAGTAGGAATAAAGCTAAGATAATATTTTTTTGGCAGTGAATGTCCTGACTCATAAGGAAGCTGGGATATAAAAGCCGTGGATAGTTTGGATTCCTTCCAGTTAAAAAACAAAACAAAACTTCTTTTTTTTTTTTTTTTCTCTCTCTCTTTTACTAAAAATATTGGATTCAAGTTCAAAACAGTCATTTAACAAATAACGTTGACTTGTATTTTAGAAGGAAAAGTACTTTGAAGTTAATACCAAGTAAAGAAACGTGGTCTGCGGCTCTGAGAACTGCGATGATGGGAAAAATTATATCTGGAGGTCTACAGTGCTAAAGACGAGGCTTGACTAAATGTAGGGCTGGGGACATTCAGGAGTACTCATATTCTCTTACTCAACCAGAAGCTGAGGCAAAGGGCCAGTGAAATAATAGTAATAGCAGTAATAATATTGTATATTTATATGGTGCCTTTCATCTCCCAGATTTCCACGCTGTAGTGTCTAGCTGACTGCAGATACAGGAATCACTTTGCTCACCACCAACATGGAACCACCCTTGGCAAGGCCATGGCAGCCATCACACAGCACCTTGAGAATTACTGCTCCCATCCCAAAGATCACAAGGGCATCCCTGAAGCACGTAAAGTGTATTTTGACAGGGCAGCTTTGTGTCTGTGCTTGTTGTTGGCGCCCATTCGAGTTCTGTTGTGATGTTTCTCTCCTCTGCCTACTCTGTGCTCTTCTCCAGCTATGCCTGTATTTTAGCATTAGTTAGAATGACTTAGGTGGATAGATCTGTGGTTTGAAAAATGCTTTGGGAAAAAATGCTTGTGGATTAAAGGCACTCTATCAGTGTAGGCTTTTATTTAATACCTGGTATCCAGAAAGCAAACAAACAAAAACCAACAAACTCATCCGAAGACAGTCACAGACAAGCACTCTAACTAGAACTGGAGCAAAGCTAATTAGTAGTACTATAGAGTTAGTATGTTCAAGGTCTAGGTAAACTCCCAGACAGAGAAGGAATGAGACAGAGAAACAAGGCACAGGCAAGAATAACTCACTTCCTTGGCTCAGGTTACCAACAAAAGCATGAAAGACTCAGCCCATACTATAAATTATGACCTATCAGCTCAACCAGAGTCATAATAAGAAGGGAGGAATCAGATGAGTAAGGCAATAGGGGAAAAGCAAATACCATGAGTAACAGCAACAAGAGGTTAGTTCCCTAGAAGTTGTCTAACCACATTAGATAGCACAACTTAGTGACTGAGTCTGAGCCCAATGTCTAGAGAATAAATCAAATGTTTTATTTTGTTGTTGATAAAACATTTTCTCCACAGCAGATGGATTTAATATTTCCTGGATCCATACTGTTCAAGGCTTGGAGTGGGGATGCTTTTCCAGGATTGCATTATTGATGGTTTTGTTTCCATGGGATGCAAACTCAAGAGAGTTCTCTTAGGACTTGTTGCTATAAACGTTTAAGTGAGAATTTTTCTCTCTTCTTTGTTTCTTCCCTCTATTTATTGACTTAAGTCTTTGCTCCTGTTTCTCTTCAACTTCTCTGGGATGAGTTAATTCTTCCTAGTCTTACTTCTTACTTGCTTTTCTGTTCTGCTGCTTCCATACCTCTCAGCTGGCTGGGTTGTGGGAATTAGCCTAGATCTTGCTTTTGGACAAATCTAATTGGGAATATATGAGATATATTGATCAGGAATAGACCAGCCATGACAGAAACCTAGATGTATTTCAAAAAGGTAGTCACAGCTAACCTACTAGTTTTATACATAGATATAACCATCTTCATATATGTGTCATGTATGCATGTGTATATTTGAAGACATGTACCTACCTTTCAATAGACAAAATTCTGACTTGTAGGTGATTGTGGTGCCTGGGAAAACTGAAGGCTGGCTGTGTATGAGAGCTGCTCTACTTTTCCAAAGAGAAATGCACCACTTCCAGTGCTACCAGCTCTGACTGGGCAAGCAAGTGCTTTTAAATGGCAAGAGGACAGAGTGGCAGTGAAGAAAGGCCAGCTTTGAATGTGAAGGAAATAATAGCTTTCCAGAATGGTGACTGGCAGTAAATCCTTCAAAACCCATCCCTATGCATGTATACATGGTGTTCATAAGACAGTGTTATTCCACAGTGACTAAGTTGTCCTGAAGTATGGTACGATTTAATAACAAGGGGAATTAGGTTTGCTGGTACCAAAACCATTTTATTATGACACATCCACAGACATAAAACCCTCTTGTGCAATAATAAAGGGAAAAAAGCTCTTTCCATCCACTTGTTCAAAAGAAGCCTCGAGAGATTAGTGCCATAATAAGAAGAAAACAAACATGATTCAGTTCAGAAAAATGTAGCTAATATGTCTAAAGGAAAATGCAAGTACTTAATCAGACAGAGAGTTGGGAAGCAGTATTATTGGACATGACCTGTAAGTAATGGGGAGACAGAAAATGAGATGGTAAGTTAATAACTGTGCTTTTTCCCCCCTAAGATGGCATTGGCATCTTGTAACTTGGGGTGTTATGTTCAGCTGTGTGTAACCCAATTGGATGGAAGATATGAGTGAGGGATTAAATAGACCTAAAAACAATCAAAGGAGGAAGATAAAAAAGAAATGGGAGGAAGGTTACTAAAAAGAAAGGCTGTATTGGAGAATTTGGTTAATTGATGACACAAGGTGAAGGAGCTGAAATATATGAAAGCCTTAAAAGTGAAGAGGAAGCACACAGTGCAACACATGAGATGCAGTCTGAAAGATCTGGAGAGTGAGGACTGTGGAACCTCATAAGAGTTCATTTTATTCAAACCAAATACATGAAAGTACTGGGAAACATTGGAGTATATGGCTTGATTAGCATTTGGGCAGGAGGAGGGGAGAAGGGAAAAGAGTGGAGAAATTAGGTCAGTCTTTTATATCTCTAATTTCAAGGCTGATTCAGTCTCATCTCACTAATGTACTTGGGGTTATCTTATCTGAACATCCGTGATCAAAAGGTTGGGTCACATTTAAAGGTGTTTATCTGAGCTCTCCCTTAGAAGCACTGTGAACTTTTTATCTGGGGCAGATAAGTGGCTGTTGCCTCTGGAAATCTTCCTAGCTACTAGAAGGCTTGAAAACAGAAGGTACATCTTCCTAACCTCACCAGGCCTTTCAAGAGCAATACCCTCATGGCAACTGCTCTCTTCTCCTTTCTGGAGAGTGCACCTACTTGACCCTATTTTGACTTCTTCTAATGCTGTTGCTGTACCAGTACACAGTCCTTAACACTGGAACAGCAGCACTTTGTTTCCTTGGACTTCTTAAGGAAAAAAAGGGACAATTTTGTATTAATTAAAAGCCTATTAACAGTGCATTGACAATGCACTGAAACACCCAGCTAGATGCATCTAATACACATAAGTTTGTCTGGGGACAGAGAAAAAGGAGACAAGAAGACTGGGGAAAACCAGCCAGCAGAGCCTGGTGTTGTCTAATGTAACAAAGTACTAAGAGATGGGTAATATCCCAAAGTTTGCAGTTGTTTGTAGCACAATAGAAAACATCAGGAAGGGAAATCATGGCTTCAGGTGTGGGGCTGTGAGAAGAGGCAGGTGGACAGAATGTATCAGTGGTTCCTCATTTTGTTTTCCGCATCTTAGCTTGAGTTTTCTGTTTGCCCAGCATTGGTTACTGTGTATCTTTGATGTAGACAACATGAGGCTCTGCAGTTTGTACTAAAAAATTATCCCTGAGGCTATAAGGAATGTGTTGTAGATGGCCTTGTCCCAGCAGGAGGACTGAGATATGCACAATTAGCAAAACCTGCACTTCTCGAGCTCAAGTCCTTTAGTTTCGATTAACGACAAACAGGGCGGTGCATTGCAGCAGAGCTTGATTGCTCTGTCACTGTGGAACAATGAGCAGTAAATGCTACATTATTATTTGAACCTGGCTTGGCCAGGGCTCTCTGCAGCTGCAAATTTGAAAGCAACATTAGAACTGGCTCTACTAGATATGACTGCAGTGGGAGTTTATGGGATGGAGGGGGATGACTGTTAACTTGAATTGCATACTTTCGGGTTATTTTTTCTTTTATTGTTGTTAATTTTTTTTTCTCATTAGAACTTAGGACTGCTCCAATCAGCAGCTTTGGTGCACAGTGGGGACTGCACTGCCTGCCCACTGTGATGATAGCTCTCCCTGCCATGGCTGGCACATTTCTATGCATGCATGGTCATCAGTTTTTTTGCCATTGGGTGAGACTTCTAGATCAAAGAGGTTTATGAGCAGAACCACCAATGTGTTTGAGGTTTGCCCATCACTGCACGATACTTCCCAAGAGCACATTTCCTCATTAAAAAGTAGCCAGACTTGTTCCTGACTGCATTATGGTTAGTTTTGATTCAAGGCTGCCTCCAGAATCAATGGGAGTGTGCTCTTGGAAAGTACTATACAGAGATGGGGAAACCTCAAACATTTTGGAGGTTCAGTTTGGAAACCTCTTTGGTTTGGAAGTCCACCAAAAGCGTGTCATGAGATGGTTAGAAGGTTGGGTGGGGTTTACATCTGAGGATAGAGTGCAAAAGTGAGAATTGTTTAGTTTGGAAAGAGAAAGGTCTGGAGAGTATGTAAGTGAGGTGTTTAAGAAAGATAACATGAAAATTAATCCCCTCCCCAAATTAACATCGCTCCCTAGAATGAGAGCAGAGGGTCTGTTAGTTACAATGAAGTAGGGAAAATATTTCAGCATGGACCATTTCACTCAGGCTGTAAAGACTGTAGGCAAGCAATGGGTACAGACAACACAGTTTAGCAGAAATGGGGCTGATTTTGAGACTTTTGTGCCCCTAAACAAAGCTTTTCCTACTCATCTCTCCTGTTTGAAGATTATAGAGTGGAGAATCAGTCCAAACCATAGGCTTGTAAAGCTGTTCAGTCAACAAGGCTTCATTCTTGGTAGTGCATGTTAAGCATTTTCTAAGTACCTGATCTACTACAGACTTTTGTGCAGATTTCATAGAAACAGATGGGACAGTCTTTGGACCGTGTTCAGGCATTTAACATTAAAATTGAGTGTCTGATGGGATTTTTGAAAGTACCTATTTGACAAAGTCCTCTTGGGATAGGAATCCAGTTTCCATCTCCTTCTGAGAATTCCGCCAGACTTCTTATTTCTATCCCAAGAGTTTACACACAAAAAAATCTGGTCTTCTTTCACTGTGTCTCCCAGTAACACAACAGGTTTATTGGCACCTCTTCCTCTCAGTGGAACCCAGTGGCTGTGTATGTCAGCCCAGGAGATGCCTAGATAGCAAATAGATAAATAAGTGAAGCTTAGAAGGGGAAACTTAGGAAAGAAATCCCTTCAGTTCTGGAGAATGGCACCATATCCAGACCCTTCAGAACAGTGGAGGTGTGACACTTTACTCCAAGCATTCCTGGATAAAGTATCCACCTGTGATGAATGTAACTCACCACTGGATGTCATTGTTTCTCTATAGGAAAGAATTAAGGATGCTTGTTTGGCAGCAAAATTGTTTTTTTGTTGTTATTTTTCCCCCCCAAAATAAAGAGTTTCACATATGGGATATTGAGGTATTTGGCACCTTTTCCACTTGGCTACAGCAAGATGAGGAACCATATTATGCTTCTTGTTTTCTCGGGGTGGGGAAGGTTTACAGCCTTGAGGTGAATATGGTCTATCCTCAAATTAGCAGCTATTAGGCCAGATTGTCTGCTGGTGTAAATTGTACTGCTCTGTTGAGTCAGAGAAACGATGCCAACTCAAACAGGCTGAGAACCCAGCCCATTGTGCCTGCTTCTCTTCCAGGCCCACTCAAATACAGCCAGTCCATCCTGCTTCCTCATACACCTCCTACATGCCCCCACAACTCTACTTTGTGTTCTCTCACAACATCCATATTCCTTTGCTTTTTTCTACTTCAATCCACCTGTATTTTGGTGTCAGTCATTTCTGTATATTCTTTCTGCTTTCGTTTGTGTTTTCCTCAAGATGCTCCTTCCAGATGCTAATCTGTCCTGAGAGAGAGATGGTCAGCTGGAGAAAGAAGCAGGTCATATAGATTTAGTCCAGAATCTTGTCTATTCAACTTAACAACTCAACTTGGCTTTCTGGTTGTTCTGACTTTGCTTCTTATTCACTCCCAGCGCTAATTCTCTGTGCACACAGATACACGCACAAAACCTGTGTTTTAAAGCTCAAAAAATGTATCTGGTCAGATGAAACTGTAATGTGGAAAGCGTGTATGCATGTATTAATCTCAAGTGTGGCTATAATAGCAATCTCTTCTTTCCAATTAAACAGTAGTCTATGTGAGTTTGGGATCTGACTCACTGGAGTTAGAAACAGGAAAACAAATTCTGACACTCACCACTGTTGTAGCAGGGTGAGGTACACACTGCTTGTATTTCCCAGTGGGAATTCATTTTATATCCCTTTTATATTTTTCCTGTTTTATATGAACAAAAGATGTCTGTGGCAATGAGGTGATGAGGGAGCAGGGGGCTGTTTGGTGTGTCAGGTGGAGTAGTAACTTATGAATGCTGGATGGCTCATAAAAAGGGCTAAAGCCTCTACATCAGAGTGCCTCTCAGAGGATTCTTTCTTTAACAGACAAGCCCTATGCACACAGAATGCCCTTGATGTGACACTTTAGGATGGAGCAATCTGTATCAGGCAGATGAAGAAAAATCAGTCCCAACCTCCAAAGTGTCTGACTTTGGGTGCAGTAGATAAAATATTTACAGGAAACATTTGAATTAGCTTTGCAGATCAGAAATCAAACTGTGCTCTAAAATGGATACAGAAGGGGGCTGGACAAGATGAATTGCAATTTCAGACATCATCAAAACAGATTCAGCAATATAAAGCCATCTATCTGAGGCTGCTGAACAAGAAAGTAATTTAACCAAAAATCAGCCTGTCTTATAAGGATTCCTCTTGGTCTTTGACATGCTATGGTTTTCAGTTTGAATGCCAAAGTCAGTTATTTTACATTGAGAGTTCATTTCCTTGTTTATTTTGCCAGCTGCTCTCTTTTCTATATGCTTATATTCCGTGGTTATCACATCAATATCTTCTGATGCAATGCATTCAGCTCCCTGCTCATTAGTTGGTTTAGGGACCATAAGTGAAAAATTGCTGACGTGAACACTGAAGAGGGAAGAAAGAAAACAAGAAAAATAAAACAAGATATAATTGAGTCTTGAACATGGAGAACAAATTGTTTCTCAGCTTTACCACCGCCCAGGTTACGCACTCAGTGACATTTGTAAATCTATCTCAATTGAAATCAGCAAGGTAGGCTGTGTGGATGTGGGTTCCAGTAGTGACTCCTTTTCCTGGAGGCTTTGGCTTGTAAAAGCAAACAAGGCCGCTACCAATAAAAGCTTCTGGCTCTGTCCCAGATTTTTTTATGGGTCAGAACAAGCAGATAGTAATATGAAACAAACAAACAACAAAGCACATATTTCATCACATTTATTCTGAACACTTTCATTGCTAGGAAATCAACCAAGATTTTATATCTACAGCCCTTCCCCTGTTCCAAAACACACCGACATTGCAAATGACGCAATGCAAACTGCAAATGGCAGTTAGCATTATTGCTCAACAACTGATGGCTTTTCAGGGCTGAAGTTTCTGCGGCGCATGGCACACAGCTGGAGGGATTTCCTAATGCTTATCAAAGGTAATCAGAACATTGATTAGGACTTCCAGCAGAACGTAAATTGTTTGGATATTTAACTCCAGTGAAATAAATAAGGCGTAGGCTTCTTTGCAAGTTTATCCGTCGTGCCTGTACATTCAATTTGATGACTCACCACTGGAACACAGCTGCCCAGGCTGGAACGTGGCAGCCATTCTATGCTAACAACTCAACACGGCGGTTTATTTTTCTGAAGAGGAGATGTGAGGAATAACTCGTCCAATTGAAACTGCAAGGTGAGTCACAAAGGTGATGACAAGGATTAGCTTCCTGCAGCCTGGGCTCATGACTGCAGAAATGCTTTAGCAAGTCTTGCAGGAGACAACTTCACAAAGAGCTGGAACCCATTTGATCCGGATCCACTGGGGACCCCCGTGGAGTATAATAGCAACATGGGCTTTTTCTCTCTGACCATAAAGATGAGACTTAAAAGGCTTTTGTCTGTGGTTGTGAATATTTTCCAATGAATGTCTCAGATGGAGAGCTCTTATCGATGACTTTGAGAATGCTCTGGTGTTCGTTTGTAAAATAGCTTTATTATTTTCAGCTAGATGAATTACTAGGGGAGTATAGTGCTCCTTTATACTCCCTCAAAGTGCAACAGAAGAGTTCGTTGCTCAAATACTTGTGGTCAGTCAATAGAACTGTGATATCTGGCCCCTTCTGTGTGCCTTGAAATGTGTCTCCTTACAATGCTGTTGGAATTCACTATATTAGAGAAAAACAATTTGTCTCATTTCACATTCTGAACCACCATGTGTAGCACAGCCACCTGAGCACCAGTACCCAGCTCTAGAAGGGATAGTACTGAGGGCTTTACTGGAATGCCTGGTGTCCTGAATATGGTAACAAAGGGAGCAACATATCAGAGTTGCAGGTTGTTTGGCTAACAACTTAAATTTCTGCTTATTTCCTCACACTGTAGCTGTGATCTGGGCATTTTGCAGCCACTACATCATTACCTAGAAGTTCATGCCAATGAAAAGTACTTTAAAAAATAACTAAATCAAGTGGTAGATTTGACTCATCTTCTTGTTCCAGATCCTCTGGAGTGATTTTCATTCATGTTCAGTCACATTCATGGGAGACTCATTTGCCCAAATTAAGCTCATTCCCAAGTGCCTAAAGCTATTTTTGTGTCACATGGTATATGTCACACTTCTCAGAGCTCTGACATAATATATTTGCTGTCTGGAGATGCTGCTTTGAAATTTTCTAACTCTAAAGAAGCCAATTCTTTGCACCAAGGGTTCAATAAAAGATGCGATGATCAGTTTTCCCACACATTCTCCTGGATGGAGAGGTCAGAACAAGGGAATTACACAAGATGCCAGCATAGACAAAGCTGAAGGTAGCCCTAAATATTTTAAACAGTAAATCTGACCATGCCAGTCTCAGGGCTAAAGCACAGGCTTTAGTAATGACATCAAGGGCACTAATCATCATCATCTCATAGATGAAAAAGGAACAGGCAAACAATGTTCTCTCTGGCTTCCATGGAAAACCATTTAGGAGCTCTCATGTTATATGAAGAAAAAGGAGACGCAATGAGCCCTGAAGCCAAACTGCAGCTCTTCACCTGAGAACTACTTCACATGAGCAGATCTGCTGAACTCCAGGCTTTTACCCAAGGAATGAAGTATCTCTCAGTCTAATTAAGGACTGCCTCACTGGACCCTGTAAATACAATAACCACCTTTATCACGTAGTACCTTAAAGCCCAGTACAGGCTACAAATCAAATTTTCTGCACTCTCTTCTTCCAAAATGAAATCAGACACCTTTTCTTTTCTTTTGGGATGAGTCTCCCCTTTAGAAAAATACTTTTTTTGTGTGTTGAGCCAAGCAGCAACTGCTTTACTGACTGTATTTAATGCTATGCCACTAAGGAGGGTACCTTCAACAGTTTGTATCATCCCCTCAGCCTATTCTTAGCTTCAGCCAAGGTTATCCTATTAACTCTTGCTCTGGAGGCTGTCTTGGCCTGGAACCTGTTTTGCTGCACTTACTGACAGCCTGAAAAGCATGATTATGACCATGATTGTTAAGACTGGCAATGAAGAATTTTTTCACAGATGAGGTCTATTTTTCTTCCCAATATGATTCAATGCTATGATGTTAGCCCGATTTGTCATTCTGGACCTCCTAGGTTATTTCAATGACAAATAAACTGCAGGTATGTTGAAGGGCCACCTGCTTGTCAGGTGGGATTGAAGTACTTGCAAACTATATCCTTTTGTTAAATCTAATGTTACATATGTGGCTGAATATGCTATTGCACTGTGTGTGTTGAGAAGCAGCAGACCTGAATAGCATATATGAGAAATGATGCACAAAGCTTGTGAGTTTATATACTCCTTTTTGAGCCAAATACTTTACAGAGGGGATTAATGTGCATTTTAACTTCTGCAGCTGTTTCTCTGTGTTCATAAAAATTCAAAGTTCAGTCTCAAGTTACACCATGGTAAACCAGATGTACTTCATGTTTCAGGTACAGAAAACTACAACACTAAAAACTACTCTCAGTTCACAGCAGCACAAGTGTGACTGGGATGAATTTGCCTCCCCTTGAGATCCTTCGTCCTTGTCTTTATAAGTCTGAAACTCCTCTGACTACAAGACCTTCTGTGATACTAATTCCTTCCAGCACTGCCAGCTTTTACAGCTTATTCATAAACCTGGATTTGCATGAAGACAAAACACATCAGTTGTCACACTCTGTTCTTGCCTGTCAGGGGAAAATCTCTGTTTGGGTTGGATACCTTTCCTGCTTTCTTCTTCAAGCAAAACAGACATCTGGGTGCTGTGGAAAGCAGGCAGTGCTCTGTTTTACCTCCAGAGGAACTAAGAGGAATCGAGGGATAGGATGGGTCAAAAGGAAGAAACCAGTAGTATGGATAAAAAAATATCTTTGCCCTCCTCTGAACAACAGAGCAACTACATTCATCTCAGCTGCAAAGCCAGGAAGGAGGGTGTGAGGGAAAAGGAATTACAGAATCATAGTAGAATAGCTTGGGTTGGAAGGGACTTCAAAGATCATTGAGTTCCAAGCCTTGTGTTAGGCAGAGTTGCCAGCCACAAGATCAAGCACTACATGAGGTTGCCCAAAGCCCCATCCAAACTGGCCTTGAACATCTCCAGGTCCTGGGCATCCACCTCACTGCCCCACGTGGAGCTGCTGCTGGGCTCCTCCTGTCAGCAGAGCAGGGGCTGCTCAAGTTCCACACATCTATGGAGAAATCAACCCCAACAGGGAGGACTTTAGGCCATTTCTGTCACCCTGCAGTCCAAGTGCACAGCTTGTATGAGGGGCAGCACATTGCTTTCATTACTTGACCTTCAGGGGATCATTTGGGATGCACCCCTTGTTTCTGAGGGTTAGCAGCTCCCTCCTGAGGGGAACCTCCACCTGTGGTTAGCTGATTGCTCTCAATTTGCTTAATTATCAGCTCAGACTGAACGCTGACCAGGTGCAAGCCAGCCCAGGCAACAAGAGGCTCTCACATCACCTCAGCATGGGGCTTTTTGCACCTGGATGCCATTGTTTGGGGACAGGTGGGAGGGGAAGCCTCTGTGCAGGGCAGCAGTGTTAAGTGGCTGATTTGCTTAATTCCCCCATCTTCACCTCGTTATTTTAGCAGGAGTGACAAAGAGAGAGCTTTTGTAGAGTCAGCTCTACACCGGTATGGTGTATAGGTTAGTTCTTGCTTTTCTCTGTGGTAGAATCTGTCTTGGACTGCCCCAGCTGGGAACTGTGGCCTCTGGTGAGCATTATCTTACTGTAAGATCTGCTGTTCTTGCTTTATGGCCTGTACTGATCAATTTGTAAAGGAAAATAGGAGTCTCAAACACCTGTGTGGCCCTCTCCTGGGCAGGGGGCTGGTGAATGGGGTTTTATCTTTGGTTCTAAAGAGTAATCCTACTGTTGTCATGGGGAAACCTGTAGTTTCCCTGTAGTTCTCTACACCTGGCAAAGGAGATACCCCATTACACTGTTCTTTTCAGGCAACAGGAATGTATTAGAAGGTGTTCACCTTGAGAGCTGGTAACAGCCACTGCAGCCTCCTCTACAGCTTTAGGAAGCCTTTGACAAGAATTGCTGCTTTGCCATTGAGCAATGTTGGGTATGGGCTGTCAGCAATTACTGCAGAATACGGGAACATCCTTCTAGCAGCTTGGAGGAAGCGCAGGGCTAAACACTGTCCCTGTAGCCTGACGAGGATTATTAATCCCAGCTTTCTGTTTACTTTGAAGACTTGTGCTGCTTCAGTGGAATGAAAATTGGCCAGCATAACCAGCCCTGGAAGTGTGGTAACAGCCAGCCTGAGGCTATACATTTCTTAAACTGTTCCAACTCAGCTGACAACAGTGTGTTAGCCTGTGGCTTCTGTGCTAATTAGGCTATGTCATCAGTGTAAGCAAGTATAATTTCAGAGTGTCTATGTTAATTGCCAGCTGAGGATATTGCTGTTTGGCTGTAATAAAGCATTCACGGGGCAAGTTTGCATTGGAGGGTAGAGGCAGCACGCTGCGTTGCTTGCTGCCAGGGTTTGTCTAGAGATGTGCGAATACCAAGAGTCATTCATGCCAGTGTTTTTGTTGAAGAAGAGCTGAGGGGCAGTACAGAACTTGTGTCTGATGCGTGGCCTCTTGGGTGGGTGAAAGAAGGCGGCACCCTTCAACATTGTGATGACAGTGTGTGAAATAATAACTAATAAGGAGGGGATAAAAATGCACTGGCTTGGACCAGATGCTAAGGCAAATTGATTTGAATTGATTTTAAATTAGTTAATTACACTGTTTATATGTTTTTTAGAATTACACATTAAATAGCTTATTTTGTGTCACTACTGCTTTTTTTTGTTGTTGTTGTTATTTTTCTTCATTATCTTCTTTAGAGATTCAATCTTTCAAGGTTGGCTTGCAGAAAGTAGATGAACTCGCAAGGTTTTCTTCTAGAATCAGTAGTTCTTGTGCTTTTAGGAGCAGCAGAATAAGAAGCCCTTAAAGATTGCTTCATGTACGTGAGGGTAGTCTAATAGAGTAAGCAATATCAATGGAAGATTCTGATTACAGTGCCTTTGTCTGATTTTTCTTACTTGCTTTTCCATTATCATACCACAGCCCTGGAGCAACAGCAAGGGAAGCCCATTGCCCCCAGCACATCCCAAGTCTGTCCAGGGACTGCAGACCAAGACCAAGAGCTATGCTGAGATCATGTAGTTTTTTGTCAGATTAACAGCTGATTGGTGGCATTGTCTTCTGATGATCAGTTTTTGATTCCTTCCTTCCTAACATTTTATTTTATTTTGGTTTTGAAAGGCAGTGTAAAGAAGTGCCTGAGGAATTGCTGAGGTTACCCCTGAGCAACACATTTGAGCACTGAAATGGTAAGATCTCATCACCTTACACATGCTCCAATAACACTGGGGACATTGTAGGATGACTAGTTTTTTTATATATTTCTTTTCATATTATTTACTGTCAAGTGGAGTAGAATGCTCAGAAATGTTGATATGCTCAAGTTCTGCACTACAGGAGGATCTTTTGCAGCCTCTGGCATGACCTTATTTTCAGATCCTCATCTCTTCACAGTATTAGCCTGTGATGCTTTGTTTACGGGAAGCACAGATGCTTCCCAAGACCCATCTTGGGTATGGACTGTCATTCCCAGGTCCCAAAAGTGGCTCTCCAATTTGTCTCCTTTGTGAGAAATAAGAAAAAAGAAGAATGTGAAGGAAAGTAAATCTGTTAAGTGGTTGTCTGCATTTATTTTTGGTATAAGATGCTGTGAAAAAGGAACAAGACATTGAAACTTCCCCCCAATTCATTTTCTTGCTGCTTGTGCTTTCTGAACACCTCCTCCTCAATCCTACATGTTTTATTCTTTATTTAGAGGAAAATGTACAAGCACAAGTGGACTCTAGTTTTTGTTGTTGTTATTGCTTATATTTGGAAATGAAATATATGTTTAAAAAAAGAGCTCATTTAACCCTATGTGCTCATATATTCCTGTTATAGCCCTTGTAAGTCACCACCGCGTTCCTTCTTCAGAAGGCTTCTTGTCCAGATCTGAATTCTGAAATCAACCTCATGCATCTCTCCAATTTGGAGCAGTGTCTTGGGGTGGTTCAGAATTGTCAGGCTGGCGCTGCTGAAATGCAATGGTAGACAAAAAATGGGGTTTGCCTCTCCAGCCTGATCAGATTGAATGGCCAGTGTTCATGGGAGAACAGGTTCCAACAGTGAGATTTCTGGCTGAAGATCTGTGAACTGCTTGGGGAAGTAAGTTAACAAATCTAATGATTAAGTGTTATAGCATGACATTAGCAAATAGTAATACCCTGACATACAGTAGTAGAAAAGATGATTGATTTGTAGGGTTGTTATGACTAGTCTAAGGGTATGTCAAGATAATGTTTTCTGTCAGGAAAAACCACAGAGATCTGTAGCTCATGGTAGCAGTAAAGAGATAATGTTCCTAACAGAAACTACACAAGGCAATAAACAGTTTTTTGCGGAGTATTCAATGAGGAAATGAAGTTATAAACTTTACATACAAATACATCTCTTCCTGCAGGAGAAATGCGATCAAAATGAATAAATTTCAACTTAAAATGCTTTTCAGTGTTCAAGTACTGTGAGACTGCAGGGTCTGAGAGCATTGTGGATTGCTCAGATCACATTACAGACTTGTGCAGGTTGTAAAGGGTTAAGGAGTGGAGAAACCAGGTGAAATTTTGTTGGCTTTCTCCAGTAGGGGGCTGGTACACTTGCCTAGTGGCTGAGTTAATAGCTAAGGTGAATAAGTGCCCATCCATGTCGTTTGCCTCCATTTATAAACTGCTTGTCATCTCCTGCCTCTTGCAGCAAGCTGGTATGATAGCTAGGATTGGTTGGCATTATAATAAAGTAGCTTATTGGGCTTTGTAATATGCTGAGTAATCCTATTTGCTTTCCCCCCCCATTTATTTTTTGCCACCAGTAGCTTTTGTTACTAAGCAGGCAAGTTTGGAGATTTCTTCTCTTTTTGTCAGTCCAGGTTCATGTAACATGGCTTTTACACTTGGTATTTCTACACTTAGTGCTGGTTATACAACTTCTGTGTATTTACACAGATTTGAGCTGATTGTTGTAATTTGAAGGAAGGCAAATGAAATAGTTGAATCCTGGGTGTTTACCCCGCTTCCTGATGTTTGTATGTTCACAACAGTTTTTATTGCTGGCTGTGTTTGGCTTCCTTTCATGGACACCCAAAATGCTCTACAGGCTTCTCCTTAAGGAATACACACTTCTGAGGTCTTGGTTTTTTTCCTTCTCCTTTCTTGCCCTGCTGACATTCTTTTCATATAAAACAATGTCCTTATTGGACAGCTGTGTTTTAGCTGCTGTCAGTTGCCACCTCTGCATGAATTTCTTTTTCTTCTCCATTTTTATTTAATGCAAGTGGGTTCTGCGGTGTCAAAAACCTGCAATTTTAGTTAATCTTTGCTGATGTAATGTTTCTCTTCCCCATGTTACCAACTATGCCAGCTTTGCTGCCTTCATCCCTTGTCCGAATTTGACACTCTCGTAATTCAATCTCGCAGTCAATGTCTTGCTTTAATCACTCCTCAAGCATGCCAATTACATTACACTTCTCCCTTTGCACATGTGCTTCTAATTTACCACACTGTCACATACCAGCTGTGAGTGTTCCTTTGGATCATGTGTATGGCTTAGTCCTCCCTTGAATATTGCCTAGAGAGGGAAGCAGCAAGGAGTTCATCCTCCCTCTGTCACCAGTGTGAGATGCTCCCTGGGGAACGAAGGGGTTCATATGACCGAAGTTACTGGTAACATTTACTTAGGAAAACACTCATCTAGTTAGGAGTCATTAATAACAGGACTGCCAGTGTCAGGCAGATCTCACAGGTCTGCAGTAATGAATGACAAAGGTTGCAGGGTAGGAATGCAGACTTTGTGGTTGCATAAGCCTTGTTTCTGCAGGGAAACAAGACCAAAATCAGATGCCCCCCACTATGGGAAGACATATAAAAAATGTTTCCACGAGGAATCTACAGTCTCCCTAATCGTGGTGTTTTCCATGTCATTCAAACCATTTAAAAGCCATTTTCATAACCACCAGCTATATAGCTGTGGCATACTAGCTGGTGTTTTGGGATAGCACAGCTGTTCCAGCTGCTGTGAGATCATTTCATTATTGCAGCAATGTTACCTCGACAGCCTCCAGAATGATCCAGGCTCTGTGGAAGTGTGACTTTCTGAACTTTCGGCAATAGCTTTGGAAAGCAGAGGCTTAAATAGGTATTGTAGTTCAATTGGTGTGACTATAAACAACTTTAACAGGTTCCTTGAGGTCACTCCAGTTTCCAGGAGCTAGAAATTGAAGAGGATGATTCAGTAGGAGTTGAGGATGTGGTGACGAAGGCCACAAAGCTGCTGAGATACATACTAACCAAGCCGCTTGCTATATTCTTCATGAGTAATAATGTGTAGACTGCTCCAGAAGTAATGCCTCCTATTTATTTCCAATATAAGCTAAGATGGAAGCTTGACACTTGTTCGGATGGAGTTAGAGGATACATGACTGCCTGTAGCGTGCTGCTTAATTAAATGCACCTACAGACTGATCCTATGGGGAAATAGCAGAACAGAGATGTTCTTCTGTTTGCCCTGGTGGTGTGCAGGTTCTGGCTGCTACCTGAGCTTTCTTCAGACAGCAAACAATGCTGATTTATATGCAGCCAGATTAGAGTTTGGAAATAGGGTCGTGGTTGCTGGCACATCTGTTTTTTGTGATTGTAAGTTACAGCATTTGGCTTAGATAGTGGTAGGCTTATCTCTGTGTTTGAAAGCCAATGCTGTGTTGCATTTACAGCTTAATACAAATAAGCAGAATTGTTTTGTGTTTCGGTGAGTGAGAGTAATTGCTGGCAGATGTGAGTTTAGGTTGGTGTTCCCAAGTTACTCACCATTTACAGAGTTCCCCTGAAACCATGCTGCAGCACAAGCCTCTGTGGTTCAGGGACCACAGGGTGAATGCTGCTCTTCTCTAATAGGAATGGACAGCAGAGGCAAGAGTTGTGCTTAGAAAGGGCAATGCTGTAATACTTATATTGCCTCATAGCGTTGCCAGGCATCCTTGACTATTTCTAGTGGAAAAAATGCAGCTTTGACAGTTTCTTGTATATCTTGATCTTCCAGGCATTAGTCTGGTTTGTTCTAGATGCCCTGCTAGTGCACAG
This sequence comes from Coturnix japonica, assembly GCF_054131305.1. Taxonomy (NCBI): domain Eukaryota; kingdom Metazoa; phylum Chordata; class Aves; order Galliformes; family Phasianidae; genus Coturnix; species Coturnix japonica. Next base: position 12,824,262 of record NC_140680.1, on the reverse strand, counting down.
TTAATAGTTCGGGATTGCTGTCAAGTTTATGGCTTGTCCTTGAGCTGTTCCACAAACCCTTTACTGCTCTGTGATGTTGCTGAAATGCGTTGGGTGGAGTATCCCATCAGCTTCATTAAAACACTGCTCTGGAAATCTGGTTTACTGGATTGAATGAAGACTTTGTTTCCCCATTGTGTGTTTGATACAAGAGAAGTCTGAAGAAATCTGTACTGATATACATCTGATTGGATGTGAAATGGCTGCTAATTAGTTTCTAAGGCAGTTAGTTGAAGTCCTCTAAAACAGGACAATTTCACCAGTGAAATGGTGTCCTGTGACCAGTCTGTAGAATATATTAAATGATTTGTCTTCATGTGGCTTTATAGTGTCTTGGCAAGCAAGAAGGTTTGCCAAGTATTTACTATATATCAGAATCAGGAGAAGAAATGTTTTTTTATTCCTAAAGCATCTGACTAAATGGTTTGAGTGCACAACTGACTTCAGGCTATTGAAGGAGAATTGTGTTGCTTCACCCTCCGACACAGCAGCAGTTTGTGTATCAGCATGAACAGATTTTTCTTCCTCATCTTGTATTTACAGTGATCCTGAAGATTCTGCTGCCCTGGCTGATAGATAACCTTGACTCTGAATAGAGCGTGTAGTGCATTTCTGCAGCTTTTTCTCCTTAGTCTACAGCTTCACCAGATGTAGTCGTGTCAAAACTGAGCTGAGTCTCATTCCTTTAAAAGCAGTCCCTGGGGTAGAGCTGGAGAGAAATGGTCACCATTTGAGTTTTCAGAGCAGTGCCTTGAGCAACAAATGTGCCAGAGTTCTTTAATAAAAACAAGATTAGTTGGATTTATGGCCCAGATTTTCAGGAGAGATGGTAATAGATGCGTGTGTCAACCAAGAGAAGATCCATATGTATGGATCTTGTATATAAATGTGCAAGCTAGAGAAGTACTAAGAACAACTTATTTCATGTATAGATGGAGATGAAGTGGAATGCTCTGAGCCTAGAGACAAATTGGATGCAGCTTTTATCAGAATAACAATATATCAGACTGGTTCTGAAAGCACGGAGGAATTGCTTGCATTTCTGTTATATTGGCCTACAGTGATTCACGTAACCCAGAGAAACACAGAAGTATACTGTAATTTATCCTATAAAGCAAAGAATTTTATTCACTATGAAAACCTATGTGCCTTCTTTCTCCTACTTGTATGCTGCTGCATCTAAGCACCTCAGTGTCAAGTACAAATCTGAGCCAAGTTTTTGTTGCTGAATTGAAGCCAGTAGGACATGTTTACATGCTACTGACCACAGTGGCTTTTTGCAGTGGGTGGAACTATATTTAAGGTGAAATTTGCTGCTATAAATGAAGTTATTTCTCAGTTCTTTTCATAAGAATCTTGCACACAAAGCTTAAAACTTCAACATCACTTTAAAAAACAAAACAAAAAACCAGAACTGTAAAACCTGTAGTGCTTAACTTCTTTAGGATGTTGGGGTTTTTTTATACCTGATAGTCGTTTCCCAGCTTTATTATGTCATCTCCATTTGTGCTGCAAGATGGATGTCGGAAATATTGTGTAAATACACTCCAAGAAGCCATTGTGTCACCTTGAGTTCGTTGAGATGTTCACTGCAATGTAGCAAAGCTGGCAAAGCCGCCATGGAACAAACCTCCATGATTTATAAATTACAGATGTCAAGGCTTTAGGAAAGTTGGTGAAGTACTTTACAGGTCACCTCTATTTTTCCTACCATGGATGCCTTGCCTCACAGGTTTCCTTTATGTCAGTCTGTCCATATTCTGCATATTATTGCAGTGAATAAAGAAGCCACTGTATGTTTAGATGAGTAGAATATTAAATGCAGCTTGGGGGGCTGCCTCAGAAGAGAGGAAGTGAAGAAGCACCAAATTAAATATGAACATTTAACATAAAGACACTGGAGGTACGTTACCATTGTACAAGTGGCAGTACAATACATGAAGGATAGAACAGTGCTGGCATGGAAGAGCCTGCTGTCTAACTAGAACAGGGCAGGAGGATGGAGGTGATGGTATTACAATGCAGAAATAGGAAGCTGAGGCCTGGAAGAGGCAGATGAAGTAGCCAAATTTAAGCCAAGATAATAATCGGTGTGAAGTCTGGAAGCAGATTTCGGGCAGTGCTCTGGGCAAAAGCTCATTCTCCTTCACTCTTGATTAGCACATAGTAACAGAACCAAATGTGTGTATTGAGACCCTCTGAAGACTTGTGGCTACTTCTTCGTGTTGTGCATCTGGGATTCTTGCTTTGAGTAATGACTTCTCTTTCTGATGCCCACTGTAAATAGCTGCGTTGTAGTTGGGAGTAAGTTTGTCAAAGACCCCAGACCTGCCAACACTGTAAGAAATTGAGATATGTAAGGAGGTTCAAATACAGTATTTCTAGATAAACAGACCAGGCAAAGTCAGGATGAAATTTTAATCCTAAATACGTTATAAGTGATGCTGGTAGTGCTGCCTATAATTAAACTTGCCTCACATTTCCCATTATAAGACCCTGTTTTCAGTGGCATCTAACTTGGCCAAATTTTAACTGTTTGGGCTGAAACTTTCCATGCTGAATGTCTGCTTCAGATGAATTGTTTGGAAAGCTTAAACAAAAAATGGTTTCACCATTTCTGGGAATGAAATTAAGAGAAAAATATTTTCTTTTGCCATGCAAACTTAATTCTGGCATTTCCTGAGTTTTGAGTGCTTGGGTCTGTAGCCTTGATGATTTTGTGTATGTATATTTACATTTCCTTCAGAAAAGGAAAGTTTATAACATAATGCCTACATACATACATTTGGATGACTAAAGAATGTTTAAGTTGATGTGAAAACTGTAAATAATTAACTTGCATTAGAAACAATCAAATTACTTTGATTTATTGTTTATCCTTGGGAAGTCACTCGAGGCCTGATTTCAGCAAGTTTATCTCTCATAAGGGCCTGTGTTGTGTGTAACTTCTAAATTGGTCTCTCGGTCTTTTTACTTCACTGATTTGCATATAAATTATAGCTCACACCCTTCTTCTGCACAGTTTGCCGTCAGACAGAATTAAAGTTCACAGGCAGTTTGATTTGTGTTACTGTGATATAAGTGTTGTTACCCAAATTGACCTTAGTAACAGGTTTGATCTTTAGCTGGTTCAAATGGGGGGGTTTTTCACTGGGTTCTGTGCCAAGGTCTGGTACACACTTGTTACTTTGTCTGTCCTTAAATACTGAGGCTATCCAGAAACCTAATTAGAGCTATAACGACTTATGCAAACCAAAATTTAACTTGTTACTAACCAAGTCTCTCACTCCTCCTTTAATTAAAATAAATAAATAATTGGAAAGGGAGACATAGGGTGAGGACAGTGAGTGAGGCACAAGGGAAAAGCTCCATTCAATGCTACGTATCGTGTCATGGCTGTGGTAGGATCTAAATGAGACAAGCTGCCTATAGAGCAGTGTTGGGTCGTGAGCTGCTGGACTCATCTGAAAAAAAATCAGTCTGTTTTGCAAACAACTGGAGAAATCAAAGAGTAATTGGAGAGTAATAAGATGGATTTTCATGCAGAGGAGAGTTGCTGGGGAATCAGACAGGTGTGTAAATTATATCATTTGTTGTGCTAATATTGTTATTGCCAAGATTTTTTAGTTGCATTGCCCAGGAAATTCTTTCGCAAAAGATAGTGCCAGCTTGATACATTTTTCTGTGTTATTGGCAAGATCTGTGACAACAATGAAATCACTTTCTGCCTCTGTGCTGTGGGCCCAAGGCAAGACTTCCTGCCTTTCACAGCTTTCTGTGTACTTACCTTTCAGTAAAGTTAACTCTAGATGAATGGATTTTGATCATAAGGTGCATCTCTACAAATTACCTTCACTCCCTCTTGAGGCGAGTAGCTGCACTCAGGGTTGGTGCAGTCTTTCCTCTTCTAATGGCAGTCATTTTCCATTCAGAAATAAGAAAAAAACAACACCCAACACCAAAAAAAACTTATCCCCATCCTATCAAGGAAGGAATTACCAGAGGACTATAAACTGCATTCCCACTTCAAAGGGTTCTGAGCTAACTTGGATGAGATTCCCGTCTTGAACACTCTGCTGTGGAAGGGCTCCATCCAGCAGCTAACAATCTTGGCCCCGTTATGTCTCTGAACTCGGTTCCTCAAAAATGGGAGTGGTGGTATACAGTGGAGGGGAAGTTGTTTGCATAGCATTTCTCTTGAAATGACTCTGTCTCGCTCTGTTCCTAAACCACGTGTGCATTCTTTCAAATTAAATTTCAGTGGATGTGGTATTTTCCTCCACTTCCTCCCCTGAATGGGTGTTGACGTGCTATTAAACAGCTGCCTTGCTCTGCTCCGGAGATAGGTGCTCTTCCAGAGGTTGAAGTAAGGCCTGCAGACATCCAGTTTGTCTTATTAAGCTGTTAGGATTGCTCGAGAACAAAGCTACAGAGGAATGCTGTGTCTATGTGGCAAATGACCTGGAAAAGGTACTTTGTTGTGTATGTGGAATTACACTTCTAATATGCATCTGTAACAGCCATCAGACCTTACTGTGCAGCTTTTGTTCTCAATGCAGGGGATTGCTGATGCAATTCTATAACTTTCTTGACTGAAGTTCAAGTATATAACTGAAAATCTGATTTCTGAACGAAAACCTTGAGAAATTAGACTGTCTTCAGGACTATTTCTTGCGGGAAGTGTGGCAGCAGGGCCAATGTGAGAGTAACGGCAGAGAAGTGGTCAGTATGTTGGAGGTGTTACTTTCCCAGCTTCTCAGAGGGCTTTTCTTTAGCTTGTAGCTTCTTAAGCAAAGGAATGATCTTTCATTCTCATTTCTACAGTCCCATAAGTATGTGTAGTCTGGAATAGTGCAGTTATGTAAATAATAATTGAAACCTGTTTTTGGGCACGTAGTTGTATTTTTCTAGAACCTGTTGCTCATCATCCTTTCTGCAAACCAGCTTCAGAAAGGTTTATTGGCAGAGGGAGCTCACAGCCTTATTTTAAGACAATTAATAAACCATAGCATGCCTTTATTACAGGGTGTCAGTTCTGAGTTTTATAATGCATTAAAGTGCAGTTGTGGTCTGCTTTCATTGTAAGCTAAATACTAGGAATATTAGCAGTTTATTTCACTTTATAATTTGTTAATTTATTTCTGATCACGTACCCAGAATGGGTGATAAACTTGAATTAGAGTATTTGAATATTTGAGTATTGGGATTAAAAAGAAATTCTGAATGAAGGAGTAAGTTTGCATTACTTAACTAATGCAAGCATCAGGCCAGACAGGAAAATGTTGTGTTTACAACTGCTTTGAAAAAACATTTCCACTCTGCTGTGCCTAGTGCTGCTGTGAACTTCAGAGTTTCTTGTAATGTGAAGATAAAGGGTTTAAAGGTTGCTGTGGTGAGATGTCAGTTCCTTTGATACAAAGCCTGGTGGTCCCAGTCCGGATCTTTCTTTCCTGATGCCTCCATGTATTTTAGGAAAGCGAAAAGCATGCAGCTATCATTCTCAAACCAAACCCCACAAAACAAAACAACCCTATTTTGGGGGAACCACACTTTGCTTTACAAACTGCTTACAAACACTGCTGGATTTCCCAAGAGGCCGACAACGTTTGCCAAGCATTGACTGATGTTATATTGTAGGCCAAACACTTGACGATATTTATGTTATCTGTCAAGTGGTTCACAATGTTTAATAACATCTGCTAAGTGCTCTGGGATGTTAATGATGTACTCAACAAGGACCTGAGGAGCTCTGCATCCTGTACCAGCTGGTTGGCCACACTTGTGCTCTCCACCAAGAGGCACTCAGTGTGTATATGGACACGTTGCTGATGCAGCTTCTGATTTGGTGGGACTGTGTTTGTAAAGGTGAGGCCTGTCAGGAGCTTCTCTCTGGGTAAGGGATTTTTTTCCCACTAAGCCTAAATAGCTTTTCTATAGACCCTGAACTCATTTTCTTTTTGATATATGTTCTCTGCTGTTACAGTAAAGGTACTCAGCTCCTGCTTGGGACCTGTAAAATTAACTATGTTTTTCATACAACCTTGATTAAATTGCTTAAGCTCTTCATGTCTCGCTTCTTCTCTATGTGCATTATGTACTCTGATGACCTTCAGGATGTAATTTCTATTGTTGTGTGTTTGGATAGTGCCAGGTGTGGTAGTTCTGGCTGAAGCTGCATGGCCTGGAGGCTGTTAATTCAGGTATTCAGCCTCCAGCATGCACTTCCTGTTGTGGTTTCAGACAGATTCTGTGCTGTTAGTTGCATGCAAATAATTTCTGTGCCTTATGGGCCTTGTTCAGCAATTTAAGAGCCTTGTGAATGGAAGACTTTCTATAAACATAGGTCATTATTACAATGTGGAAGGATACGAATGGTGGCTTTAGTCATGTGGGGCCTGGAGGTGGAAGTCATCACTCCAGGAAGCAGGAAAGGGACGTGAGACTTGTGTCAATTAGGAGAACAGCAAAAGTGATATATGTACTGGTATATGTATGTACATGTACTTATATATATGTAAATATATATATGCAGCCAATATGTCCAGAGCAAACTGGTGTTTTTCATGTGTGTAAAAGTTTATTTTTTCTCCTGATTGAAATCACAATGGAGTGCTACACTTGCAAAACCCAGTTTTATGGATCACTGTGTCCCACTGTAAATAATGAGGTTTGAAAACTGAATTGTGAGTAGTCCAGCAAGCTTATTCTCTTAGGCCATGGCAGTGAGAGTGTTTAACAGCTTGCAGGAGTAGGACCAGCAATTTTTTTGTGTGCACTTCTGCACAAAGGGAACTAGAAAGAGAACAGTAACTTAGTGTCTTTTTTGTTCTGTTCTTTGGTCAGCGCAAAGCCACTGAAGAACACAACAGATCTCCTTAGGAAACTGTGTTACCTTTCTAATTATGACTACAACTTCTGGGACGTCTTTAATCTCTAAATATACTGCAGAAATAATGTTTTTTGTTCAGAGACTTGGAGATGATCTTTGTTTGTGATGAGGAATCAACAGTTAATTTCTCAACTCCCTGCCTTACGAAGTCAGCCGGTGATCTGCTGCTGCTCACTTCTGTATGCATGGGTAATGGAGAATCTCTAGAGATCATAAATAATTCTCTAGGTGCTTCACTAGGAAGAATGCAGTCATGGTGCCTGTAAAAAGCCAAGTTCAGTTATAAGCATTGCCAGGCAGTCTCATTTAGTGCATGATTGTCTTTGCAGTTGGAAAGCTGCTCTGAATTTGTACCTCTTCTGTATGATTCTCATTAGTGTTATCCTGCCACTGTGAGAATCTACAGAGTAAATGGATCAACTCTTTGGAAGTCAGCAGTTTGCCATGATGAAAGTGGCTTTAACAGCTATCAGGCAAATATTTCTGATTTTATTGAGGTGATTCCACTGTATTTCCACATTCTACATCCCACTTCAATATCAAAAGTGAAAACAGAATGTGCATGATTTTTTTCATCCCAGCTGTACTTGGAGTTTATTTAAGCATCTTTTAATCTATTCTATTCTAAAAACCTTCATTTTCTTCAAGACTTCTTTTTGTTTGAGACCTCTATTTAGTTGTTTGCTAGCACAGTCTTGGTTTTGGTGTTTCTGAGGAGTTTTCAAGACAGGTTGTAGTGTCTACAGTTCCACCACTTCCAATGTATTTAGTATCAGACATGAGGCATTCCAGGCTCTGGTGCAATCTCATTATTCTAGAATAGGATTAAATCTTGTATTTTTCCACACTGAATGGAGTCCCATTTTTTTTCCTGAACAATCTCTATGTTTGTGCTTTGGTTTCTAATAACCTCCTCTCTCTCTGCAGCCCTGGCTTGCTTGGTGTTGGCTGTTTGTATAGGAAGCATGCTACCTATTTCATCATTATTGCTGTTTAGGAAAACTCTAAATAAAATGTATTAAGGGCAGCCTCGTGCATTGCAGCAATCAGCGCTACCAAATTGGTCAGCATGGTTTTCCACCCAGCTGTGCACATACATCTAGACTAAGAAATGTCCAGAATGACAAAGTGTTGCTAAATCAAGTTACTTGTACTTCTGGTCTCACTGCCCTGTCTGCTGCTTTTGATAATTTAGAGCCTGGGCTGCATCTACTGCTTTTCCCCAGCCTACAAAATCTCTCGGTCTGCTCCTGAAGGAAGTGGATTGCTTTGACATGATTTGCTCTTGAGAAACCCATGTTGGCTGTTAGTCATCTCTCTCTTGCTTACTGTTTGTGTAATGATTTGTTCCAGTATTTTTCCAAGAATTGAAGAGGCAATTGTTTCAATCTCTGAAACTTTCAGACTTTCTCTAAGTGCCCACGGATGAAATGCTTCTGCAGCCATTGATTTGTGACTCGGGATCTATTTGTATACACACACATTTTTTTTCCTGCAGGCCAACAGGGTATTTCATCTCTGTCACTGTTGGGTTATCCCACTGTGCTGTTTGTAATTTCTTGAACTTGTGACTTTAGTTTTGTTGGCAGTGCAGTTAATTAGCTAGAGCACGTTCCAGGCAAAAAAAATCCTCAGGAAAGTGCTCGGACAAATAGCAGACACGTAATGTTTAATATGGAGTGTAAAATATCTCATTCTAATCAAGTCTGCTTTTGGCACTCTGCGTTGGTGGTGTTTTCTGTTTAAAAAAACAAAAGCACAAATTGCAAACAAAATTGTTTTGGTGGAAAATAATTAAATATAAAACGATCTTTCTTTCAAGGCACCAGCGGTTCCTGAATCCAGTCAGTGCCATTTTTCTCTATAGCGGTTGAAATATGTCAGGCAGGTGTTTCAAAACTCCTTATGCTGCAGGGAAATATACTCTGATGTAATCTGCCTAATTTGACTCTTTGAATTACTTTCAAGAACACTTGCTGTTTGTAATGGAAATAGCTCACCAGCCACTTCAGAGAGGACTTTGTAATGTGAGCTGGTAAAACTCTGCAGGTGTAGTGGGTTTTTATTTTATTTAACATCTTAGGTTTGTTTACTTTAATGTGTTACTGAAAAAGTGACATGAAAGTGGTTTAACAAGTCATTTTTCATTTGAAAAATGTTTTCTTATTAACAAAGTTAACATCCAGTATTCTGCAGTAGAACTACCAACTCCAGGAAACCACATTTTGCCCAGGAGAGTATGTTTCCTGAGGCTGAAATTCCCCGTAGGCTTTTGTTTGGGATTGTACATACCTGAGGCATTTTGGCATGAGCATCAATTAAAAAATGGGAAATGGTGTTTTCCTTGCTAATTCTTGGCTACTGCATGGAGGTTACTAAAAGCCCTCCATTTTAGCAAAACTCTTAATTTATTTTTCTCCTAATGTAAGTTTTATTGTGAATTAAATTGGGTTGGCCTCAGGGAAAAAGACCCCGAGGTGTCAGAGTTCAGCACTAAACCTACGGAGTTTGGCAGTTGTGTTTGACCAAAAATTGTATTTTTTGAGTGAATGGTCATTTCTAGAAACAGAAAAGCCATCTTTGGTGTTACGTTGAGGATGAGTGTTCAACACACAGTGCTCTTATGTGTAAAAAGACTCGGACACCACTTACCAGGAAGAAAATCCAACGAACACAGATAAGGACCAATCATTGCAGCTGTTGGTTTCCAGGCACTGCTTCATCACATGAGTGAGTGGTTTTGCCCAGTTTGAATGTGCTGGTTTTTGGCACATTCACTACTAATATTATCATAGAATGGCTTGAGTTGGAAGGGATGGAAGGGACACCATGGATCACCAAGCTTCAAACCCCCTGCAGCAGGCAGGGCCATCAGCAATGTTATATTTCAGTATAGAAAGAAAAAGTACAAAATTAATGAACAAAGAATGTATAGTTTCAAGAAGATGCTGTTTTGCATGGTATTTAGATGTGGGACTTAGCAAGGAGAGCAGAATGCAAGATTTCTTCCTATATTTCAGCACTTGTGCTGCTAGCTTCAGCTTCCAAAATCCAGGCATTACCATGGAGCACCTTTGTTGGTGCCATCAGCTCCTGTAGCCAGTTTTAAACATCCCTAAGTTGGTTATTTCAGAACTGAAAACAGAGCACTTGCTTTTCTGTCAAGGCTACCATTTGCCTTTGCCAAGTCTGGAGTTTTAAATCAAAGCTATTTCTGAATTATCTGAGTGTGCACAAAAAAAACCTGAAAAATAAAGTTGACAGCTGTGAGGTTTTCTTTCCACATTCATCTACCTCAGAAACAGCTGAATGGATTTTATAAGACTTTCCAAAAATATCCCCCTTTACGCTTAGGGCAAAGTTAAACAGCAGAAAAACTTAGTAAATCTACTACAACTTGCTTTGTTTTGACAACTCTTGTCTCGTCCTTATTTACCAATTGAAGTAATTTACGCGTGTGTTTTGTTGGTAGTAATATTTCAGGGATGACTGCTCTTAACGCAGGTTTCTGTGTTTACAAAAGGTTGGTTGCCATTCATTATTTCCCAGGGTGAGGAGTGTGGGATTAGTCAGAGGTCAGGCTGTGCAGCCGTGGCTTGTGAACATCTTCTAGCTGAAGTCAAAGCCTGAAAGGACTCTGAAAGGAGTATGAAGTGAATCGGGAAAGAAAGGTGGGGAGAAAAAAGGCAACACAATACCACTACTGACAAAATACGCGTTCACAAAGACAAACAACAACAAAAACCCCATAAAAACAGATGTTTCACTTACAAAAAAGAAAAGAAAAAGTGCGAAAGGATGGAAGAGAGCTGATATTTCTGTGAATAGTTTTTCTATTGGCCTTCTGTGCCCAAATGGAAGACATTCCTGTCTCTGTAGCATGTTAGAGAGTTTACAACCAAGTCAGACTAGGGTTCATTTTCTCTGTATTTTGGTGAAGCTGTGCAATAGCTATTTCCACCGGGCTGTCTCCATGACCTGTATGTATACCCCAGTTCTAATTCAGCAGAGAAAGAGTTAACAGCAAGCCGTGCCTCCCTTACCTGCCCTTTGGGCCCTAATGGTTCTGTGCTCTATAATGCAATCACATAAGTGGGAAGCCATAATGAATTGGTTGGTTGCTGGTCCTGCAAGTGTGCGTTTTATTACAATAGGCACATCTGGGGAGCACCTCGTGCTCTGCAGCATCTACAGAAAAGGACCTGCATTCCAAATCATAGCGGATTTTGACTTGCAAGTCTTTTTTTATGAGGTGTATGTGCACGCCTGCCCCGGGAGAGTGAGTGCTGTTTCCAAAGGGGCATTTGGATACCATATGCTCTGAAAACACCAGCTATTGCTCAGAAAAAGCAAAATACCTGCTCCTGGTGAACGCTGCATCCCTTCTTAGTGAAGGGTTTGTCTCTGTAATGTACTCTGAGAAATGATGAGCAATAGATGAGAAACTTGGGTTACTGTCTGTGACCCATTATGAAATTTAAGCTGTTAAATCATTTTTGCAACAGAGGTTCCTGGACATTATTATTATTTGTTCAGTCAAATGCACACTGATGTCACTGAAAATATTTCTATGTTCTCCAGGTGACATAAATTTGGCCTCCTATAAGCTTGGTGACTGCATGACAACCTTAATATTTCATCTCTAAATTTAATGGATTTAGTTGTAAAGCAGAACTAGAGCTGGCATTTAGTTTAGATTCACTTTGGTGAAGTTCATAGACACTACGGTACAATTAATGACATGAGAGGTCCTGGTTACATGGATGTAGATCAGGGTTGTTAGGACCTGAAGCCCAGACTGGTGCTTTGTTCCCCACAGCTGAGCTAGTGCAAGGCTGAGCACCAAGCAGGTGTGCAGCGGCACAGGAGGAGCTGCCCTCATGCTCAAAGCAGGAAGCGTTTCTATGGGAATTAATTCTGAATTCGGGTGTGGAGAGAGCTGCAAAATCCTTTAGCCTCGTTCTTCCCTCCCTGTTCTGTGTCCTTGCTCATTCTCTAATTAATGTCATGCAAGCAGCTCCAGAAATCCAGTCTTTCTGTATGTCTTCTGTCAGGCAAGGGAAAATCCCTATGGGGATCTCACTGGATGATGTGAGAAAACCTGCAGCTCCAGGACTTGTGTCCAATTCACTCTGAGGGTCTCCTCTCTGATCCTACCTTGGTGGTCACTTCAGGATCAGGAGGAATCAGTTCTTGCCATGCAGCCTTGTCTGTGGCATGATGTGTTGTTTTGCAGAGTCTTATGGGTACTGGTTTTCACATTGAGCTTCCAGAGAGCAAGCAGAAGAAATGAGATTTATTCTTATAAAGGAGGAAATTAAAACCTTGTAGCATTATTATATTTTGTTTATGGATCATTACGAGGAACCCAGTGGATCTGCATCTTGCAGTTATTTCTGTCCAAGGCTCTGCTCAGTGCAACCTGCTCTGCACTTAGGCTCAAATCCATCCCTGCCAAACTACAGTGACTTTTTATTGACTTTTCACTGTTGTTTTTCTCTTTTACTTGAAGACGTGCTTCCACCAGAAGATTCCTTGTTCTGATTATGAAAATCCTGTTTTCTGAGAAGTGAGCCTATTTCTAGCATCACCAGGGAACTTGTTGGCACAAGGCTGAGGATCCAATTGCTCATTTATATCATGTAGTTGTGTAAGATTTCATAGAAAAAGGCTCTCAGGTTCTCTTGCTCCCAGAGGCAACCTATGTGCTTCCCTCCAGGTCTAATCCTGCCGCTGCTGTACCTGTGCATGTTGAGGTCCTGTGCAGCAGAGCACATATTCACTATCCACCAAACTCAGAACTTTCCACATGTCACCTAATACAAACAGATCCACACTTGGTGTGCTTATGTGTTTGCATATTGTGGCAAGCTGAAGCTTGCTGGAGGTGGCAGAGCTTCTGCCTGGTGTCCCAGTGTTAGCACTGCAGCAGCATCTGTAATGCTGGTTTCAAAGTGGTTTTCATTTTCATGTTTGCTATAGAAGGGATGCTCTGTACAGGCAGAAAAATGTAGTAGAATATACAGCAATAAGATGCAGAAAAGTATAAAGATTGAACAGCTTTTCACATCATGTCAGCTTCCCTCCGACTGGTGTTTCTGATTGCAGCTGCAGAGCAACAGAAATGTTGCTTTTTTCTTTTTTAATGCATTTCAGTCTTTTTTCCCCCCATTATTTGTGTTCAGAAACCATGTGCTGCTGTGCACCTGCTTTGTTTAAAATATCTTCTATTTCCTCGGAGATGTTTGGGAACAAAAGCCAAGAAACATCACAAAAGACAAAAACAAATAGATGTGCTGTTTCTTCCTGAAGCTCGTGGCTTTAAGATGATATTTTGGTGTGTGTTTTGAAGCCTGATATTAATTAAGTACTTCTGGTTGCCATTGCTGGGTGAGTTTTAATGCCCCATTTACAAAATGATGGAGGGGGGGAAGCTTTCCTACCACATAGAAAAATTATGTTAAAAATGTACAAAATCCAAATACTGACGTAACGGAGACCATATAAATATCTAAAATAAACACACAACAGGATTGGAAAAAACATTTTGATTCTACTGCTATTCTTTCTGTCCTTTTTAGCAGACCTCGTAATTTGGAGTGGTTCTGCATTGAGAAACCATCAAGGCGGATTAATAACACTCTCAATGTCTTATTTTTGTACATGGGCAAGCTAATATCATTAATATCTGTCTTACTTTGGCTGGCTTTGTGTGGATTTTGTGCAGCACACTACATTAAAAAGAGATTACCCTGCTATGACCCACCGAGTTTCCCTTTCCACCCAAAAAAATACAGGAGAGAGCCAGTACACTTGAGTTCAAATATAAACGGATGTGCTTCACCAGTGCCCTGGTATGCTTTGTAGTCTCTTGAATAAAACAAAGGCTCAGCACGAGCTGTTGCTTTGTTCCAGCCTCAGGGCTGTGGTACCCCGATTCAGGGCAGCACTGGGCTCCCAGAATGGCCTGAGCTGGGTTTAGTCCCTGTGCCACCTTCTTGGAGAATAATGATCCAATTCAAAGCTAGGGGCTGAGCATGGCAGTCTTCCCTTAGATTTCTAGAGGCTCTGGACCACGTCTGTTGTGTGCGGAGGTCAGGGTGTCAGTTTGTTGAAGGTTTCTTTGGCAACCTAAAAAAACAGCAACCAGCAACATAAACTTTACTATACAAGCTTAAAATCCAGGGGGAGGTATCAGGGTTGGAAGGTACACTTCTGCACTCTCATGTGCTGGGCTACAGAGGTACACAGGGATTTGCTTTGGGTTGGGCTTCAGCGCTGTTGCATATTTGTGCACAGAGGTCTGAGCAAAACCTCTCCCAAATCTGCCCCTTGAGTATATGTGGACCTTCAGAGGAGAAGCAGAAGGCAACAAAAATCCTCCCAGCTGGGAGAGAGGCTCTGGGACCTCCTCACTTTTCTCACCTGTACACAAGGAGTCCATTTACTTCTGCCTCTTATGTCCGCTCGTAGTGAGGTTGCTCTTCAAATGGGTTGGATTATTTAGGGTAGTGTATTGATTTTTATTCACCTATGTATGTTCTGTCATCCCAACCCTTCTGGGAGAAGGAAGTCTGCTTTCTGTTGGTTCTTGCCATTAGACAACTGGAAGATGCTCCCATTCCCTGTAGGCACATGGGTTCGAACTCTGCTGTACAAACATGGCAGAAAATGTCCAATGCTTGATGAAGGGGAAAGAGTTACTAGTTTCTAATGTGGATTTAAAACAAGAAAGAAAGGTGAAATTAATTTCTACCACTTCTGCACATGGCTTACAGCTCCAGCTCCCTGTCTGCCCACCCTACAGATGTTTTACTATGGTTTAGCTGCTGTGCATGTTGTGCTGATAGAGTAGGGGTGGTGCATTGCTGAAGAGGATCTTCAGACATTTTGCTTCATAAGTGATCTGTAGTGCTGCTGATCCTGCTCAGATAGGGGATAGGAATACATAGGAATATATGTATTCTGTTCCACCACCCCCCCCCAACAGTCTTTATGTGGTGAGCAAGCCTTCAGGTGCCTCGCTGCTGGATCTCAGTGCATCAGTCGTGCAGGTTGCCAAAGGGGACCAGACAGATTGCTTTGCCTTGGTGGTCTCTCTGCATGATGATGCTGCTTATGGGTGCCAGGAACCAAATGTAGTTGAGTGTAGCTATAGCAAAATCTCTCTGGGCTTCTGAAACTGAGAATGTACAGCTGATAGGTTCTGGTCATACCAGAAAAAGGAGACAAAGGCTGTTTAAGTGGGGAAAGTGAGCATAAACAGCATTCAGATTGAATAGCAGGAAATATGGATAAATTGCTTTCCAGTGAAAAGGCACAAAAAAATTCCCCATGTGAGAATGGGTCAAACCCTGCCATCCCCTTGAGAGAGAAGGAGGAGCATGTGCAGTCTGTATTTCATCCAGAGCTGTGCAGCTTTGGTACCTCTGTGCTCGCTAGCATGGGGGTCTGGTTTGAAGAGTAACAGGGAGTGGTGCAGACCTCAGGCTCTTAATCATGCAGCTCTTTCTGGCAGCAGAACATTCCATTTCTGCCTTGGGAACTATTCCCCTGTGGATACAGAGCAGTATGATGGGACATGTCTGCCCTTTTTCTTTTCAGTACATGCGTTGTTTAAAGACAGCCAAAATATTACCAGTCTAACCGACCTCCTACATTTGATGAAATGAGAAAGGCAGAGTCACAGCAACCTTGTAGTACGTATTTATGCCTCACACATCTTTGATAGGGAAGCCATACTTCTAAATCTGCTCTTGACTTTTTTTTCCCCACCAGTTCTGTGACTTTGATGTGGCTCATTTAACATGCATCGTCTCTGTGCTTTCTCTGTCTTTCCTGGTTGTGCAGTATGAAAGAGTTGTTACCTGCATGCTCCCTGGCTAAGCATCAGGTCACTGCAGCTTTGATGCCACCTCCATGGCAAGAGGTGCTGTTACTTCTAAGGCATAGTACAGTAGTTGTTAAAACACTTGATAGCATAACAGGATGGGTTAAGAGAGAGCAGTATGGAGTGAGCACTGTAATGTATATTCTACATATGAACTCATATGTGCTGAGTTCAAAGTAGTAGTGACCCATCAATAGGAACTGGCTGAAGCCCAAACCTGGGATGTACAAGTGCTTTGAGTTATGGAGTGTGCAGCACTCAGATCCAGGCAAGACTTTAGACTTGAGCCTACATCTAGAAGAATTAACTGTTACAAGTACATCCATGGGATTCCTTTAGGATTCTTCCAGCTGCAAGTGCTAAATGTGGATGTGCCTAATACAGCGATCAGATCTGAATTCCTTGTTCCATACCAAGAAACAAAGGGTTGCTTTCTGCAGTATGGGAAGCATTGCTGTACTTCCAAGGTACTAGGAGAAAAACAATACTTATCAATCAGCACACTTGAAAATGTATACTTTGCACTGTGAATCTCACAACTTTGATCACATTTCTCTGATGGAGGACCTGGCTGATTATTAAATGACTTGGTGTAGTCTGATGTTGTGCTGACATGTTGTATCGCTCACATCTTTTCTCACCACCGTCTGCCTATATCACATTTCAGAAGAGGATCATCAGAAAAGAATGATGTAAGTTGCCCAGTTCTCACAGGAGTTGTTTTACCCTTGTTACTGTTGGGTTTGTATGAAGCTCGGTCAGGAACATCTCCCTTGGTTTGCTTGAAATTCTTGTTTCATTTAAAAGAAAACAAACACGCATACAGAAAAATTCTTTCAGGTCTTCTCTTTTCTTCCATGTCAGTAGAGACCTTGATATTTGTTACTTGCAGATAGGAAGCCACAAGAATAGTCATTAACAAGGACAACTACTTAGAGGGAGTTTTGTTCTCCATATGTTTTGCTATTCCTGATGAGAGAAGTTCCATTGTATATGGTGAATGGCCTAATTCTTAGACTGGGTGAGCATCAGAGGCTATCCCTGATTTCAAGAAGAGTTCGAATGTACTTTTGGGATCCATGCTGCGAGCTGCCTGACAGTACTGCAAATCAGTGGCAGTGCTGGGAATGTACCTGAGCAGATTTCCTTTTCCCCTCAGCTCATTCAGAAGTCAGACTTTCCATGTTTGTGGCATAGTGAGGGTTGTTCATTCTCTATGAAATATTTTAAGTACCACTTTTGAACAGTTCAGCACTACAAGGAACTGATCAGTTGGAATTAATAGCACAGTTACAGAGATGTTCTGCCTTTGTTTTTCTTAACTCTGCAGGTAATAGAAGTCTATTAGAATAGAAGGTTGCAAGAGTTGCTTTGATTGCTGAAACCTCTGGTCAAGCAAAATGGTTTTCTAGGAAATGTTAATTAGACAACTGATACTGAAAGTGTAGAGGTGAGGCTTCTGCTAAATTCAGCCTTGGATGGTAGCAGCAGTACAGGATGATGTGTTAAACTGGGATGTAGATTTTATAAGCAGAAGACTTTCTTTTTGTACTTAGTCATCTGCTGCTGCCTTTTTTGTATGGAGAGCATAGCCTGCCTCATTCTGGGAAGCTGGATTAAACTTCAGACATTCAGGAGTGAGTTCCAGTTTGGAAAGGGTCTGCTTCATCATTCTCGAGAATCAGTATATTTGAAACTAAACAAAAGATTCGATGACTTTTATGTTTAGGAAGAACACACCAAACTTCTGTTACACTGCTCCAGATCTGTTGATTTTAAATGATTTGTCTTGGCAAGTGATTGAGAGAATATGAGAAGGTAGCAAATTGCAAGACTATGCAAAAAGCCTATGATTTCACTGTCCCAGATAGGTTCCGCTTGCTTCATTTTCTATCATATTACAATAATTAGTCAATAGTCTGATTGCTGTATTCAGGGATTAGTGTCACAGACGATCCATCACAATTCAAACATATGTTCTCTTGGATGTACCACATTTCTCTGCTTATAATTGCACTTTCATTGTGCACATCAGTCAGAAGAAAAACTCTTCCTTGTTAGTATCTGTTTGAACACACTTGTACCAGATGTAGGTTACTGTGGATTTTTTTTCCACCTGGGATAAATCAATACAGATACCCAATGAGCTTTTAAAGACAATGGCTGGATTGTGTGAGGGTATTTTGTACCTGGTAAGGTTGTGCATATCCCCAGTGTTATTAATTCCTCTGATCCCTCTGATTTTCTCTAGGCAAATGTCCTTTCTGTCAGTGTTCATATTTTTTTGCAGTAATGTGAAAGAACTTGCCTTTATAAATTCACAGGGCCAGTAAAAGGTGCAAACCCTGTGAATGTGAATGAAAACTGCAATTCTGATCTGCCACTCCTGCTGTGAATTGTTTGCCAGTATAGTTTCATGAGACCTCAGTATACAGAGCCTTGAAATCTTTTGAATATGTGTCCCTCAACTCTAATCCTGTGATACTTAATTAAGGCTCTCAGCTCTTCAGAACACCTCATAGCCTCAGGTACAGCTCTTTTCTGGGGTTTACTGTTGAAGGAGTCTGATCTCGTTTCCCAGGAACTGGATTGTCTTGAGTCCCATGAAAGACAGCAGAGACTGCAAGGCTTTACTGATGCGCTCACTGGCAAAGCTAATTGCATTGAAGTAGTCTTCTGGATCATGTTCTTCTGGCACATGGATCTGTTTCAGACAGTCAGATCTAATGTAACAGTAAGATATAGACTGTGGGATAGTTTTTTCTTTATTGAAAGTCAAGTTGTAAGTTTTCTTGGTTGAAAAAATGTGGGGTGCTCTTCGGAATAAGAAGTAAAGTAACAACATATACAATATCCTTGTGATAATTCCTGTCCTGTCTGTAAACTGTCATTCCAAAACTAACCTGCGAAGACTCTTCCTTATAATACTTTGCAGGTTGAAAAAGTGTACTTCATTATACAGATAGGGATTTGGCAGAGAAAGGAATGAAGCCTTCCCCAGCTCTGGGATGTCTCTATGACCACTTGAAAGACTTGGTGCTTCATATGTAGCTTATGTTGTTATGTAGTTATGGTGTTCTGCTCGGTGTTGGTTCTTCTGTAGCAGTTGTCACCATGGTGTCCGTATGAGGGAAGAGCCACAAGGTGAGAGATACTTACAGTATAAGCCAGAGCATTTCCAATGTAAAAGTTAAAGGAAGTATCTGTGAGCTTCAAAATACTTAAAGCTCTACTGACATTGAATGTGTTGAACTAGTTTTATTGTAAACCTTAAAAAAACCCTCCCTCCCTCCCTCACACTTCAGACAAAAATCAGGAACTGTTTGTTGCAGTGAGATTTAGAAGAAGATATAAAGCATTCTCCTTTAGTTTACCACATGCCTGATTTATGCTTTCTGTCTGTTTTCATTATCCCTCCTAAATGAGCAGTGTCCTGAAGCCATCGATTGGGTGGGCTAATGTAATTCATTGTTCCCTAGTGCTTGATATACGTAGCCTTGCTCTGTTACAAGGTGTGTTGAAATAATAAATGATATAGCAACAATGGATGTAATAACAGTCCTCATACTTAAGAAATGATTTCCAATCATACCACTCTAAAATAGTTAACGTTCTTTCTGCTTGACAGAGTAATAGCAAAAAAAAAAAAACCCAGCCAAAAAACAGAACCAAAGGATGCTGATGCTGGGGGCTGTCCTGTCCCCTCCAGAGGCTGTGAAATAAAGAAGCCAGAAAAAGGAAACAAATTAATTTATGCACTCTGGGGACGGGAGGAGTGATTTGAGTGGTGCATGGGAAGAGGAATGCTGGGGAGCAAAAGGAAGCTGAGAAGATGGATGGTGTGATTAAAAACTGGGCAGTGCTCTCTGCTTTGGCCGTAGTGGATGAAGTGGGTGAAGCTGCAGGCTGCCATGCTGCCCATCAGAGCCATGTCAGTTACCCTGAAACCAGAAGGCCAACAGAGAGGCCTTCCCCTTGCAATCTTCTTTTTCAGTTGCATGGATGAGCAGCAAGGACAAATAAAGCAGAATTCACAGCAGTGATGTTTCTCAGTATGTTTCCCCTTCATTTGCTTAAAACAAACAACACTTTAATTTTCTATGGCTGCATCTTTGTGTTTTATTTTATGCAGTCATTTTTCGTTTACTTTGATATCCATCCTTGCATTTGTAGACTGTGCTCTGCAAACCCAACTGAACCAAGCTGCGAGTGGAAGGGCCAGGTCCATGGCCTGAGAAACACAACTCGTTCTGTGGTTCCAATCTGTTTTAAAGCACAGGGATTGTGCTGCAAAGGCACTGGGAAGGGACCACACTCTTGGCACTGCTGGAAGCTGCATGGAGCTCGGTGCCATCTTCTGGGCTCCTGTCATTGTCCCTGTGCAGAAGCATAGAGGACACCATTTGTAATCATGCCTTATTCCTCAGGACATACCTGGAGACAACAGGGAGCTCAGGGCCATCCACTGGATTCCTGTTATCTCAGTGCAGTCCCAGTCCTACCCTCTTCCCGAGGGCTCACCTGGAGGCTGCTAGGAGCTCAGGGCTGTTCACTGGACTCCTTTCATTGTCCCAGTGCAGGAACATGGAGGACACCAGTCCTGTCCTATAGTCAAAATGCTAAGTCATGTCCTGAAACAGTGATGGAGCACCTGGTGGGAAGGCGGGGCCATCCCAGGGGAGCTCAGGTGCAAGCAATGAACCTGAATGACTGGAAGGGGCGGAGCCAGGATCCACTCATTCCCAGACCTCATTTAAGGGTTGGCAGAGAAGGTGAAGGTTTTTCTTGTCAGAGATCTCTGCCTACCTAACAACTTCTGCAGGTGAGCAGCTTTTTTTTCCTTTATTTCTGCATCTGTGGCTGCTGCATTTTGGCTTGTTCTCATTTTCTGTAGCTGATGTTTTTGACACCTTGCTATTTACATCCTGTTGTAGTTCTATGTGCCCTTTTACTCAGAGTTTGGGGAAGAAGAGGTGAGAGGTCTTGAGGAAGGATTAAGAGCAGTGCTGAGCTCTGCTGTCTGTGACAGAAACAGGGCCCAGGGAATGGCATGGGGTTGTGTTGGGGGAGGTCAGGGGGATGTTATGGAAAGGGTCTGCACCAGAGGGTGGCGGGCATGGCCCTGAGCTTGGGGAGCTGGAGGTCTGCATGTGTTTGGGTGGTCCTGTGTGTTGTCAGAGGTTGGACTTGATGATTCCTGTGGGTCCCTTCCAACTTGGGATATTCTATGATTCTGTGATATCAGCGGTTTGCCTGGGAAATACCAGATGATTTTTTTTTTTTCTTCTCGTTTTTCATGGCATTTGAACTCATAGTTTCACTTCTAGAACTAGGAGACGAGTTTGCCAAGGATAGGGGAAGCTGTGTCTTTTTTTTTTCTCCTATGTGGGGAGTGTGTATTTCCTGCCTGAATTTGTGGGAGCTGGTGGTTCTTCCCATTGGGCTTGGGGGTCTCTGGCTCTGACTGTGGCTCAGCCCCATTCACAGGGCTGGGCTCTGGGGCTTGTGTTGCCACTGGGGCTGTTCCAGTCCGCTGGCCAGACTGTCTTGCAGCTGCCCTGCCTGTGAGGGAAGTGCTGATAGTTGTCAGCATTTGCTGTGGAAATCTTCTCATTGGTGTGACTGATGTTTCGGAATAGTGAGCTGAGAGAAGTTAAGGAATGATAGTGCGTGGTTAACTGGGCTGTATGGCAAGTGGGTCTGGTGAGCTGCCTTATAAGGCACTCCTGGATGCATCTAGACTTGCAAATTGCCTCTTTTAAGAAGGCCAAACTGTCTTTCAGTGATTGTTCTGGGAAGCTCAAATCACTGGGTGTGTAATTCATTTCACGTGGAATTTCAGGGTCAGACATAAACGTTATCCACTTTAGAGGAAAAGCTTTAGAAAAAGGAGTGGGAAGCTGAATTGATATTTGGAAAAATGAAAAATGTTTGAAGTATTTCTTTGCAAATAAAAAGCCCTCCACGAACAGTCGTTCCACTCCACTTCTGGCTGGTCTCAGATGCTTGTCTTCCAGAATGTCTGAGTATAGATGAATCACAACACGGTCCTGGGAATTCTGTATCCCTGTTTGTTATCCTTTATATGGCATCAGACACCACTTGAAGATAAAGAGTGGAGAAGTGTGTAGTTCTTGAACCTCACAACACTGTGGTGTACAGTTAGATACATACAAGCAGTTCATAGCTCCAAGGAGAAGGGGATAAATCTACAGTGTTGTAGAATGCATAACATGGCTCATTGATACTGAAGCTGTGTTGGAAAACTAATACTGATTAGTTTTTTGAAGATATCGTGACCAGAAAGATGGGTTATAAGAAGAGGGGAAATAGATGTATTTTTGTTCGTTTGTTTTGAAAAAAATAAAGAGCAGAACAAATCAATGCAATTTGAAATTGGAGTAATTGTTGTTTCAAGCATTAATTTCTTTTCCTGCTGTCAAAGCATTGAAATCTGCATGAGGATCTCCTTTTTCTAGCCTTGAATGTTGGGTTCCTGGTGTAAAGCTCCCTAAATAAAACCAGAATCCTTTTAGAGGCTGAGTTCTTTGAATAAATCGCTTTGATAAACAGAATTGGCACTGAGTAGGGAGGAAATGTGCTTTATGGGTGGCAGCAGGAGAATACCCATCAGGCTTCCAGTGTTCTGCCCTTTCCCTCTTCTAATTGCTTTCCTTGGAAAAAGGCAGGTTTCCGTATTTGTTGAACCAGTCTGTTTGCTATGAGTTTCAGTGGATGTGAGTGAACTCAGAAGTAGTACCATGATCTTTATTTTACCTGTGTGAGTGGATGTGAGATGTTAGGCTGTAGTTTGATTGAAGATGTGGCATTTCTCTGAGCTAGTGGGGCAAGACTTGTAGCTTCTTGTCCTTCCGGTCTGCCAGTTCTGCCTACTTAGCAGTATTGCTGATAAATGAACGACGAGAAGAGTGTGAGAGCCTCAAGAAAAACATGTGTACAGTTCAGATTCAGCTTCTCCTCCTCCCCAGTTCTGCTAAAAGTTCTAAATAAAATCTAGGAGAGAATCTTCCAAATCCAGGTGGTAAAAGGTCTTAGTGCTTTAATGTGTAACTGGGAATGTTCCTAATGCTAATAAAAAGACTCCACTGCCAGCACGGAATTGGGCCACAGGGCTGCCTGCTGGATTAAATTCTGTAGATTGATTATATGCTGTTTGAGATGGAATGTTCCTTTTTTCTTTTTTTCCTTCAATAGAGACCTCAATGGTTTACAATCTTTGAGACGTTTTGATATATCAATCACTAGCAACTTGCTAGAGCTTGAACTAGTTGAATTGTCCCATACAGATCTGTTAAATAAAACCTTATAACCACTTTGGAATTGTAGCTCTGAGCTATGCTGTGCCTCTGGTGTGTATGTCTGTGCTGCAGATGGCATCCTTCCTCATCCTCGTCCTCCCAGCTGCACTCCTCATTAGCTGTAGGTATCACCATCAACTTTTCTACCTCACAAAGCAGTTCCTATCTGAGCAGGGACTCTTTTACCTCCCAGTTTTTCTGTGGCACCTCCATATACTGGTAGTTCTCTCTTTCTATCCTTCTGTCTTCTCTTTGCCCCAGGATATCAGGCCACTTTAAAGAATTTTCAAGATATTTCCTTCCTGCTTTCTTTGTGTTGTCCTTTTTCTTAGTGAGGAACACCCTGGAATCTTCTGCAGAAATAACCATTCCAGGCTTGTGTTGTTTACCTGTATAATCAGTTACTCCTGTCAAGGCTGTTGTTCTCTAACTTGTCCAGTTCAGGATCAGTACATGTCCTTTGTCCTCTCTGCTTGTATGGATTTACCTGAGGTTTTTCTTCAGCCTGCTTTCCTTTCAGTGCTGACAGTCGTAAGGAATTCTTAGTTGTGTGCTGCTGCATTCAGTTTCCTTGACACATTCATTTTTGATGTATGGCAGGTGCTGGTGATAGCAGAGCCCCTGTTCTCTCTGAGTGACTCGTGCTGAGCCAGCGTTTATTGAGCTCTGACCTTCAAATCTTGTGACAAGTCTAAACATAACTTCAGGCTACTGCTGTGGAGCTGTGGTTCGTGCTGCTTTGAATGTAGTCCTGCTGGCCAGAGATGGACAAGGCGGAGATGTTGTGATACTGAGCGAAGTGTTGGCATTTGATACTTCAGGTTATTTTATAGAGAATATTGGGAACCACCAAAATTTAGTGAAGGAATGTTATTGGTGTGGTTGTATCAGGCGTACCTGATTTCATGATGGTGTTTGGTCTTTCAGTAGAGTTCAGGCTCTGACCCCTCAAAACAGTGATCAGTGCAAGTTGCAGATGACACAAAGGCTGACACACTAAGGCTTTTATGAAGCTTTCACAGAAATATTACCTATCCTTATCAGTCCAATTGGTGTGTGACATCCAGGACTGAGACATTCCTTCCTATGTGTTTGCTTAAATAGATGCTGTTATGTAAGGTGCATTAAGGCATTGGATCTTAGCTTTGAAGCACAGTGAAGGCAATTGGAGGGCAGGGACATGACAAGTTGGAATCATAGTGTGAGCTCAAATTCAGCAAAACATTACTGCTAAACAGGGGCCTCAGGCATGTTTTTTAAGTTTCTCTGATTCCTATAAGACTTAAGCATCTGTTTGTTGCTTTGCAGAATAGATGCCCAAGTGCCCTGTTTTTTGCCCGGGGAGAACAGTGCACTTGCATGTCTTGTATGTCCTTCAGTAAGGACTTAGTAAAAACCAGCCCTAGATGTTCAGTGAGGGAGAAGCAGTGAGAGAAGCGAGCCCAGTGAGTGGTGGGAGTTCTGAGCCAACGGGTGGCTGTGCCTCTGTCTAGACCGAAGAGGTTTGGACATTTTCAGATTAGCTTTGGATAAGCCTCTGAACTTCTGGATGCTTCTCCTAACCAGATCAAACCTCTCAAAAGCTTGAGGTTTGTCCATCGCTAATTTTCATATGAGTTACATTAAAAACTCTTAAGTTGAAATATTTCTTATTTTAAAAATAGAATAATAAAACAATAAATCAGAAGGAAACGCATGGTGGAAAAAAAAAAGTAGGAAACAGATGAAAAGCAAAAGGGAAAAGTGAACTTCGTAAAAATACCATACATGCCAGACCCTTCAAATATGATTTCCTGCATATTGCACTTTAAAAAGCATGATATTACAACATGCTCTCACATACAGGGGCCAAAAATATGAAAGAATAAAGTCTTGTTTGATCTCAAGAGTTGAATGGATGTCATTTGACCCATCCATGATCTGATCCTAGACCTAGGACATGTCAGATGATTTTCCACTCAATGAGTGTCTGCACCACTCCCTTGTCTCTTCCCCACCCTCTTGTTGGACAGATAGTGCTGACATGCTTCCTGTTATGGGCTGCTGCTCCGGCTCTCGCGCCTGCTGGCACTGAGCCGCCTGTGGCTTCGGCACGGCACTTCAAAAGCCATTTCTGGCACAGGGATGAAATATTTTGAAGTGAGTTTGGGTGGTTCCCAAAACGACCTGCTCCAAGCGAGCAGAAAGAAAGCTTACATTATCTCATGTAAGAGACCCAGATCCTCTCCAAAGCCTGCCAGAGGTTTATGAAATGCTGTGTTACTGCTGAAAAGCCTTGACAAAAATAAAAAGCACAAACATGATGTAGAGATAACAGCTCAATTGCCTGCTCTTAATTTCTCAGGATCTATAATGTAATTGGTGCTTGTCTTGTAAATGGTGTAAAGTACTTGTTTTGTAGTTGGTTGAAGGCAATTGCATGTGTGATGGAAACTATGGAAGAGAAAAGGGAGGGAAACTTTAAATATGACACAGAAGTTATGGCCACTACTAACACATCTTTCAAGATCAATGTTTTGTATGATTTTTCATTACTTAGTGAAAGTTTGTTTTATAGCTAGACCTTGAGAGCTTTGGAGAGAATATGCAGGGGGAAAAGCAGATGCACAGCATATTTTGGTACAGAAATAGTGGTTGCTGGAGTCTTTGACAACAGCATCTTGAATCAAGGTGGAATAACAGCTATGTTATTTTCTTATCCGTGACTGGGCACGTAGCTGGCATTGTAGCTGGTTGTACTGGAGCTCTCTGCTCAGCAGTTCTTTTCCCATAGTAAATAAATTGTGATGGCTCTGGAGCTGAGTAACGCTACAAAATACCTTGCACTGCAGATGAGCAATACAGAAGCTCAGCTAGGAGAAAGCCGAGCTGCTTCTCTCCATGTCAGGAAACAGTCTGGCTGTGTTGGAAGTGTGTATTCGGTGCCCGTGCTGTGGGACCTGGCACTGTCTACTCCTGGGAAGCCTGTGGCACAGGAGCAGGCAGCCTGAAGCTTCATCCCCCACCTGCTGCCTGGTAGCACTTCTTGGTTTGATAAATCAAGTGGGGAAAATTGGCTGTGTAAACGGCTTTTAAAGAGCACTGTATCTTCTTCAGTCTGCCTTTCTGCCTAATTCTGGCTTGTGACTGCAGTCAAAGGGCAGCTGTAAACATGAGGACTTTGTTCTGCCTGCTGCTCTTCAGCTGCAAAGGACCTGATTTCGTGTTGAAAATGGGAATGAAGAGCAGCACTGGCTAGATAACAAGTGTTAAAAGAACCTGTGCTTCATCTTAATAGCACAATCTGCGTATCTCGGTTGGGCAAAAAAATGATGTAATTTTCTCCTTATACTCTCATTTGAAGTCAAACAAGCTTTCTCAGAACAGACTTTCCAAGTCAAGGGCAGATGTCAAAGTAGCTCATCCTTGTGCTGCTTTGTTTTGTCCCCTATCAGTGTAGGTGCCTCTACCCCACAAGAGCTTGGTGTGTCCCAACCTGGCCAGGGAATGTGGCTGCAATGGCTTAATGTTGGCAATTAATAGACACGATGTGCTATCAACATTTTACCATGGCCCAGTGCCACTGTTCTCAATGAAGGTCCATGCTTTGGCTTCAACACATACATGTCTTTCTTAGCGTGCTAATTGCAACTTTTCCTCCTTTGCCAGAAACTCAAAATGTCCTAGAAAATGCCAAGAATGTTGCTTAGAAAGAAGCATGTGATCCAGATTTTCTGGTTTGCCCAAGCTGTATTTGAACCAAAACCAGCAAGGGAAAACAAGTGCAACTTGGAGCTATTTTTGATGGCTTGATCTTGGGACTAGTCCAGCTTCTGTAGCAAGTTAGAACTGCTCTAGTTTCATGCAAGCCCTGCTTGAGTTGAGGGTATCATAGCGTGCAAATCTGTCCCCCTTTTGATCGGAACCCGTCTCCACATGCTGTGGGCTTGTAGAGCTGGTGTATTCCCAGTGTGGCAGAGTACAGCTTCACTGCATTATGTTTAAGGCATGTTGCATAGGCCACACCATCCTTGGGCAATGGAGAATGTGTGTAGCATCCCACTGTTGTCATATCTGAGGTAATCCAAACCTCATATATGTGGGGCTGACCACGACCAGTGCCATGAACATGAGAGGAGTCGCAGCAAAAGATGCCTCCTAAAGTAACTTTAGAGGAGGTGCACTTGATATCCCATTGCTCTTCCAGGAGCTGCAGGCTGCCAGACATGGTCCCATCCCTCAGTGCAGTTTTGGCCCTGAGATCAGCAGGTCTGCTGCTCCTGGAGCTGAACAGTTATCCAGCTTTGTTCTCTGTATCTGCATAGCTTTCTAGTGAAATAAAACAAAACCAGAATGCAGCCATACCTACTCTGCTGTGGCATGAACTGTGTTGTTAGAGAATCTCAGCCTGACATTGTAAGTGTGGTTTCCCCTCACCCATCCTCCCCCTTTATTTTTTTTCTCCTCTGGATTCAGAAAGCTAAAACGTGTGTTTACATTATGCTGCAATGACTGGCAATATTGAGCTTATTTAGATAGTGGGAATGGTTTTTCTGTGATAACAGAGGTGAAAAGCCTGAGATAAAGCTGAAAGCCTTATTGGTAATTGGGCTGGAATTGCTCTAATTTGTTAGTCTGCTTTAAAAGTTTTAAATCCCAAATGCAATAAATAGCTGAGAGAAAATGAGCACAGATTAAACCCTGCATTCACTCTGTAATAACAGATATTATGGAGAATTATTCTGAACTTGAAGCTTAAGCACTGTTATTACATTTGAACTATCTGATTTCTTTTTATCTGGGCGATAAAGTGCTCGAGCGCATCCATCAGCTCTAAATGGATGTATAATCCCATAACCGTTCCCTGTTCAGCGAAGCTCCTCAGCACGTACTTCAGTCACTGTCTGTGACGTTTGATGCTGCATCTGAAACTTGGCTGTCTAGAGCTGGTCCCTGGATCAAGAAGTGTGTGCTCATTAAAGTCAATTCAGTCCCATCAGAGATTTGTCAGTGACTGCATTAAATTGTGTCAGTATTGGGGGTAAACACTGTTGAGCTCCCTATTATTTATTCCTGCAGAACATGTTGTCTGTGTCTTGAGCCTTATAGAGGGACTTTTAAACTAAGGGAAGAAAATAGGGAAGAATAAAGGCCTTCAGAGATGAAAACCAACCCCAGCTGTGTTGTTTGTAGAGGAATTTGGAGACTCTGATAATGGGAACATTAAAATGCATGGCCATGTGACACGGCTCTATGGATCTGTTGGTTGAAGGGCAGTTTGGTGCCAGAGAGGTAACTTGCTGCTCCCACAGTGACTGAACCCTGCAGCCAGTATTGCACAGCAAGGAGCTCTGTGCTGCCATGCCACCAGGCAGTGCTTCCTATTCTGTCTTTTCCACATGCTTCGGCACGCCCTAGCTTGAGGTGGGACTGGAAGAGAAAGTTCTGGAATACTCAAGGAAGACCATTCTTGTGGTATTTCCATCCCAGCCAAAAACAGGAAGCACTGGAAAACCAGCCAAAAAGAAAAAAAATAAATAAAGTAAAAATCAGACTGCTGGGGAGTTTGCCAGCCTGGTTTCCAAGCCAAAGGGATTTGGAAAAGCATCCGAATGTTTCAGAGGTTATCCAGACCAGGCTAGAAGACTTTCCCTCACTGCTTGGTGTATGGGTGTATTGCAGCCTTCTGAGCTGTGCTGTCACTGGGGAGGTTCCTGTACTTGGTTCATGGCTCTGTCCTCCCAACCCTATCTCCCCATAGCTGAAGGTGCCTGCTGCCCATGCTGCAAGCATGAGTCTTATTCCTGAAAAGAGTGAATAGAGAAGGAAAGCACTCCAAGTGTCTCTTAAAGACAAGCAGCCTTTTCCATTGCCCATCAACCTTAGCCTATTCTAAACTCATTCACTGTTGCTTCCATAAATGTGGGACAGCTATGAAGGGCGTTTTCCCCCTTCACTTTGCTTCTCAGAGATGCTTTCTGTAATTTGCCAAATGTGGTCACTGTTGCATCCAAACAGGACATATATTGCTATAAACCACCAATGTCAATGATTATTGAGAAGAAAGGCCTCCAAAGCCATGCTGGAGTGTGTGTTTGTGGAGCAGTTTGAATTTTGGCTCACATGTTCTTTTGAGCAAGTTTTAGCCGAATTGCTTGTGTCAGTTTTACAGACCTAGGGTGGTCTTAAAGACAAGAATGTTAATGGCTTCTTCCTGTCAAATTGGTTTATGACCAAAAGTGTTTCTTTTCTTTTTTAACTACCAGCAACCATCGCATTAATCTAAACAAACCTATCCCCCTGAACTGCTCCTTGCACTCCTAGTGAGTCATAGCTGGTGTGGGCAGAGATCTGTGGGTTATCTTCAGGACAGACCCTGTGGCCCTGGAACAGAGGGAAGCTGTGCTGTTAAATCACCGGGTAGGGAATCTCTTCTTCCATAGAGGAGCTATTTTCAGGATGAAATGAATTTACTAAGCTGATTCAGCTGATGTTCTGGTTGTGTAGCCAAGCAGCTATGATGGACCCAGAAGTATCCCTGCTTTTCTTCTCTCTGGGCAGCCATGACCTCTGCTGAGATCTCTGCGTTTTCTAGCTGTGAAGATTTTCATAGTAAGAAAGTTTATCACCTTTTTTTTCCATTTTAATAGTGACTCTACCAGGAATAATAAAAACCTTCAGCTCTTGTGCTGAAAGCATTTTCATTGCCTCGAGGAGTGATCTATTAGGAAGCATTTTACACCTTTTGCTGGGCCCTCTGAAGGATTACAAATAACCAACCAAACAACAGAACACATAGCAAACTGCAGGAAGTCTGCTTGCAAAAAGGCCGTTCACACTTTTGGTAATATTACCATCTTCAGCTTGAATCCAATGGAAAGAGGAGCATCTCTTTGCAATAGCATTATAGGAGAATGAATGAACTCCACATGTGAACCTTCCCCCCACAGAAATGAATTATCTAATTATTCTTACATTATTATCCTCAGCTTTGATACTTTTTGTTCTTCATATAAATGAATACCTGCAGAAACCCTCTAAGGCTGGAAAAGGGGAAAATGAAGAATAAGCTGTAATTGAGTATGAAACTCAGATTGTGCCAGCACATTTAGCTTCATCAGAGTGTTTACTTCAGAGCAATAACAGCTTAATGAGAGTTCTTAGGAAGATGGGTGCCTCAATTGCATAGTGTGTTTGCTGCATGTGTATTTACATCTCAGTGGTCCATGCCACAGAAATGCTGAAGCAGAGGTGTCTGTTGCTGGCATACTTACAAAAAGCAGGGGCAGAGCAGTTGCTTGCTGTGCCCTGACGACCCCCAGAAATCCATGTTGTTAATAGGTGTAGTCAGAGCTCCATGTTAGTCATGAGGTACTTCTCACTGCAGTCATCGTTAACTGGTGGGCTTTCCTATGCAGAAATAAGGTACTATTTGTTTAGATCTTAGCGGGAGCTAAATTATCTTTCAGCAAACGTGGAGATAGAGTGGCAGCAGATGAGACCTTAGGCTGTTACAAGACTCTGTGTGAAGCTATAAGCTCTTGAATCCAAGTGGAATTTTGCACATCTCTCTAGAGCAGAGGGAATATTCCTGTTTGCTCTGTCTCTGTGTGCTGGGCTATTCTTTGGTATCTTCATTGCAGACTGACCAGTTGCTTTTTCAGGATGCATGTTTTGGGGTGCATTGCCAATCATTGTAAAGAGACACCTTGAAGTGCCTGGTGTGATGTCCAGCTGCACAGCTGAGAAAAGCAGCTGTAATGCTGTCAGCTGGAGTTATTTAAAACCTATTGCAATTTAACAGGATTATCAAATAATCTGCTTTTATCCATGTTTACTAATACAGTCAGAGTTTTTTTTTCCTCGTATGATTCGGGAGAGCTGTGCTGCTCTTGGAAAGAAAACAGTATGTGGCTGCAGACACAGCTCTCCCTGCTGGGCTGTGCTGGCACTGAGGGGACACCCAGACACAGCAAGCAAACAGTATCAATAATGCTGGTAGGTCAGGATCCTATCGTATTAAAACTAAAATAAGGGAAAATGCATGCATCTTTGGGATAGAGTGATTCTCAGTGCCATCCTGATTTTACTTGTGTGAAAGTCAGCAGGTGCCCTGGTGGTGACTGCAGTTAGAGCAGAGCATGGGGACACAGAGTTCATACAAAGCCATTGTCTGTCAGTAGTGCAGCAGATGTGAAAGCTTCGCTGGGAGGATCCCAGGAATGCTTAAATTTGCTCTGCTGGAAGGGTGGTGCCATCAGAACCCACAACACTGTTAATAATTCTTAAGGACTCTATCTTCTGAAGTACACACTGCTTTCTCTTTATTAGTAGAAACTGCATTTGGAGATCAAAAAGACACTGGGATCTTCTCATTTGTTTTTAGGGGAATTTGGACCTTCCTGTTGAGTTCCAAGCAGCCAGGTAGGTATTTGGTTGGTTTAAGTTGAAGTTCTGTCTGTCTGCAATGGAAAGATGGACAAAAAGCATTATGGCTTAATTTCCATCTCAAGTTGATCTATGGTCCGTGCATGCTCCATGGCCTTGGGTTTGGAATAGAGCAGAGCATGGATGGGTTTTCAGATGAAGCCTCTGTTAACCAGATAAAAATGTGCATTTCAGAAGCAAAATACATCTGCGTTGCAGCATGGCAAGTTCAAAGCCACTCGGAGAAGTTTATGGGAAGCAGCTGTGGGTTGTCTCTGCTAATTAGGAACAGAGCACACTGAGGACTTGACACAACAGGTTTACACAGTGTGATTAGGTAAAGAAAGTTAATGTCTGCTTTTAATAACAAGAGCAAGTAGCAGAGGTGGCAAAGTATTTTTAATGACATCATTTGCCCAGCTGTTTTACACATCTGTAACCTGGGACGTCGTTCCAATTCTATAACACTTCATCCTTGCTCTTCCACACCTTTGGGATAAGGGATAAAGTTACCTGTCTGGGGGAGAGCAGCCTGGGCAACGTTTGCATTTGTGGCCAGTTATCAGCATTGGCCGTGTCCAAACACTGGCTAAGCCCTCAGCGTACCACATTAGGTCCATATATTTTTCAAAGTACTAATTACTTCACTGTGAATTTGGCACTTACACAGATCCCTGTGCTCTCGGCCAGGCTTACATCTAGGAATGAAACATTTGCAGGCAGCTGCAAAAATGTTTTGACTTATTTAGAGCATTCTAATATTTTATAGCTTTGAATAATGACAAGTCCATGAATCAGGCATCAATTTGCAGTGTTAGATGCTTCCCCTTGTGATGTCTTAGACAGTGATGGCATGAGGGCTGTGCCATGGGGCCCTGCTGCATGGCTGTGTGGATGTACGTTGCCTGCCTATGTAGGAGCAGGTTCAGCTGATTGGATCCAGTGGGATTTCCACTGAGAGGGCTTTGATGCAGAGGCCTTTTTCCTCCCTTTGTAATCTCCATGCAGCTGTGTAGAACTACCACTGGGGCTCTACCTGGGCTTCTGTTTCCAAACCTAAGCAGCTTATTCTGCCAAGGTGTTGTGGCCCACTGAAGATGGGCTCACACCTGCACCTGAAGTGTTACTAGGAGTCAACTTGAGGGACTTGATTACCTGTGTGCTAACGAAGAGGAGATCTCTTTCAGATTGTGAACACTAGGAATGCTGTGCAAAATGTTTGAGGGGTTTGCTGTCACTTTAGAGCAGTGAGCAAGTCTGAAAGGACTCATCCAGCTGCTTTGCTTGGTTTGCTATTTGTTTTTGCTCTCAAATAGCTGTAATGCGTTTGAAAGTCTTGTGTTTTGTATTTAATGCAATTTGTGATGTGTGGAAAAAGAATCCAGGTGGATAGCACAAGTGTTATGAAAATAAGTGAAGACAAATATAGTTTCAGAGCAGGTGTTATGGGTTCAGAGAACAGCAGAATGTGTTTCTTTGCAGTGACACAGGAGCTTGAGCTTTCTGAATTCACCATGAGACAGGTGAACATGTTTATCCTTTCAGGCTTCTTCAGGAGATCTGTGTGTGATATCAAAATGAGAAAGTAAGAGAAAGTGATGGTTTGCATCTGTGGGTACTACCAGGCAAAACCAGTGGGATATTTCACGTGCTGTACATACTTTAGAAGTGGAAAAGCCTGTCCTGGTGATAACAGCAGAGTCATTGTTACATAATTTGAGTTCTGAACGCTCTTGAGCTGTAATAAGAGCCTGAGATCAAGATGGGCCAGAAGCCAGGTATGTGCGGAACGTTTCAGGGATGCACTCAGTGCTGATGTTCTCAGCATTGAACAGCAGCCCTACCAGCTCCTTGCCCACCTTGATTCATGCAGAAAGCTCAGGGCATCAGCTTTCAATCTTCTTTTCTGGATTAAATCAGTCCCACAGCAAGCACTATCCCTGTTCTTGGAAGAGAAGTTTGCTGAAAAGGTGCTAAGTCCTTTAATGCTAACTTGGATTGCTTCATATCAAGACTGAACCTTTCCCTCTAACCGTATCTTACCTGAACAAAAAAGATTTGTCCTGACACAAGAGTCATACATGATGCTTTGTGTGCTTTGTTATGTAGGAGGTTACCTAGATGATCATCAGTTTTCCTTGATGGCTTGAAGGTCTCTTAATTCTTCCTGTTACTTGAAAGCATAGCAAAGCTGCATGACCCCAAGGGAGCACAGCCAGAGGAAGGGTGCAGCTCGGTGACGGGCAGCACAGCAGGTCTGCCCAGGGCCCAGCTTGGGGCAGCCCAGAGGGAGCACGGCCAGCTGCCAAGCTGTGCAGCGGGCGGCTGTTTTCATTGAAAATGCAGCCCGAGAAGTTAAAACCTTCTGAGTTTTTAAAATCAGCTGGAGAACATTATAGTCACGCAGAACTGAAGGCAGACAACTCGTTAAAATTAGCGTTGGCCGTAATTAAAAACATGCCGGGGGAAAAAGTCCATGAGAAGAAACAGACTCTTGGAAAGCTCCTGACATAGCTAAATGTCTAAATGGAAACGTAGCTTGCTAATTGATTTAAATGATTGCCCAGCTCCTCCCTGCTCACTCCCTGCAGCAGGTACCAAAGCTGTCCTCTGTGGGCAGCCAAGCTGGGCACAACTTCTCTTTCTCCCTACCTTCAGCAGCCTGGTGCCTGGGACAGGAGGGGCATTAGGTGCCCTGCAGCTGGCACCCTTGGGGCTGCATGATGCCCACAGCTGTGCCCTGCTCTCATTGAGAACGTGAGTGTACACAGGAAGGAGGATTTTCAACTCTGGGTTGAGTTAAACCTTTGCAATGCTGACTGCTGGTAGCAAATAACAATGATTTGGTTATGCTTGTGTCATCAGGTCTATTTGGAGTGTCATTGCTTAAGATAATGCCGCTGTCAGCATTTATACCTGCAGCAGGAATGAACACAGTTTCTGTTTTTGTTTCCTTTTGTTCTGGGCAATAGACCCAGTCCTCACACAGGTATCTTCACATGCTCTTCTGGTCAAGCTTCCTGAAAATGAAACAGCACTGGGGCTTCAGCTGCATCACGCTGTGCTGTGTGCTGGATTTCATGGCCAAACAGCCCAGGTGAATCCCATTCTTCGTTGTACTACCAGGCCAGATTTTGTGTTGCTGCTAATCTTACATCCATCCTGTCCCATTTAGCTGCTGTTTTTATTTCCTTGTTATTGCTTATGGTTAGGAAGCATCCCTTTCCACACATCACCATTAACTTTTCTATTGGCTTCCATTGTATAACACAGTATGAGCATGAAAAACTCTCCTCTTGTCAGTCTGGAGAAGCCCCATTTCATGTTGTCATGTGCAGTCTTGGGGTTTGTGTGTGTATTTATGAAGATAACAAACCCCGCTTCACAGCCTTACATAAGGCCTACTGGCTTCAATTATGTGTCGTAACTCAATGACTACCCTATTAAAATCATAATGCAATTTATATTGGTTTTTATTGCACGTTGTAACATGATGATAGGCCCTTTTCATGTGATGCCTTTTGGCTTTTTTAACAAATCAAAATGTAATAGCCCACCTTTTTATATTCTAATGTAATGAACTCTTTCCACAGCTTCGTCTGATGCTTATTGGCTTCTCAGAGAGATCCTATTCCTAATTTATTGAGTCCCTCTTCACATCATAATGTAATTCATACTGGCTTTTACAGCATATCCTCGCGCACTAGTGCCAAATCATATTGTGTCATAAAGCTAAGTGGCTTCTAATGGACATCACACCTCAGTAACCCTGTCACACGTTGTAACATTTTTGTCTGCTTCTCTAACACATTGCAAAAGCCCAGTGCTTCTCCAGAAAGTCTGCTGCAGGCGTGAGCCCTGGCTTTTATGCAGCAGGCGGCTGCGGCCCTTGCTGAGCGGCTGCAGACTGTCGTGCTCTGGCTGTGTGTCACAGGGATATTTGAAGGGATGTTTTAAAGAAACACTACCCGCCTGACTTTAACGACTCCCTTGCTCCTGTTATGGGTTATTGCACAAAGAATGCCTTCAGATCTATTTCTCGGTGTGAGTATTTTTAAGCTCACATAGGGTTTACCTTACTTAAATTCTTAATAAGGCATATATATGCTTCTTTAACCAAATTATGCTTTTAGGGCTAAGATTATTTTTTTTTGCAATCCAGAGTCCATTCTGGACTTTGATATTATCTGAGGAAACACTTTTCATAGTGAGAAAATTAAATTCCCTTCTCATTGTATTGCTGGCAGTGATTTAATCTTCAGATGACTTCCCTTGTTTCAGTTTGTGCTCATTGCCTCCCATACTGTCACCAGGCACCCCTGAGAGGAGCATTGTTTTTACTCCTTCTCTGCCCCATCAGGTATTTAGATACATTGAGAAGGTCCTTCAAGCATCTCCATGGCCAAGTACTGGACTCAGGGCTTAATGATAGCTCTTACGTTGGAAAAACCATTGCACTCCCTTGTACTTAGCTTTGGGTGAAAGCACCTGCAGTCACTGCACAACAGCCAACAGCAGAGTTCATTTTATCAGCAGCTTATATTTACTGTGGTATGTATGGCTAGGATCGGTGCAGTACTGTTATGCAGACGTATTGGTGCTAATGATGTTAGAAAAAGAAAACCTGTGTGCTGTACGAAGGCAAAGAGAAATAACTTGAATATACGGATGAAAAAGTTGAAATCATAATCATGTTGATTTCATTGATGTGGGTACTGGAGGTAAAATTGTAAGAACAGAAAATGAAAGGAAGTGTTTCATAGTGTCTTGTCTTTCCAGGAAAGGGAAGCTTCCGTGTCTGCCCTGGTAAATGGTTCTCCTACAACACCATGTCCTGTCCTCCAGCCAAGGAGGGCTGGCTGTGACAGCTTCATGGCCCATCAGCACTGCTCCTCACAATGGTAGGTGCTACTGGAAAGTGTAGGAAATTCTCTCTCTCTCTTCTGGTTTTATAGACAATCGGTGCTGAGTCTCCAGCAGTCCTGGCTAGCTTGCCTGAAACAATTAAGAATAACACATTGTTGAAGTGATTTTTATGGGTCCAGCACAAGTGTAGGGGATGATTTTATGGGCTAGCACATCCTGAGGGGATGAAAAGACATGTGTTTCCCTGAAGTGTTGTGCTTGCTGCTCAGTGAGCTTCTGCGGGCAAATGAAATTAGGTTATGGGACAGAAAACATGTTGTGGTCTCAAGCCAGAAATGTTGCTCTCTCTGTGCTGGAGATGTGGTATCTCTTCAGATCAGCATAGGAAATATGCTTTGATAGCTGTTATTGCCTTTTGAAGATGCATGTCTTCATGGGCATGATATGGAGAAAATGAAGGGAAGCAGCTGAGAGGAGAGCAAAAAATGTATGATTAATTAACCAAAAGGATGTAATTCAGTGGGGAGAATTATGCTATCAACAAATTACTTGTAGACTAAATAACACTCTCAGGATGCCGGATTTAGTAATGCAGACACATGGAAATGCATTTTGTCTGCAAGTTAAATGTTTGAGTCTCATCTTGTACGTAGGACTTCTGGGTGAAGTTGGTTGCACAAAAGATAGTTGATTTATTTAATGAGATTTTTCTTTGCTGTTGCATGACTTGGGGTACAAACTGTATTCCATGAACTGGGTGATAAAGCCACATCTTTCGGTGCAGTTCCTCAGCAATGCTGGGAGAACTTCTCTGAACTGGTAAGCACGCTCATCCCCACTGATACTGGCAGAATTGCCTCCTAGTTGCTTTTAAATGATGTAGTTTGTGTGTGGGCGTTGTGTTCTGGGTACAGTGTCATACAGGAATTTAGTTAGGCAGCAGTATTCCTCACTTTTCTGTAAAGTAGCGTTATTTTATATTTTCTAGCTATTTTTGAGTCCAACATTCAATAGGTGATCCCCAAGTTTTGGGCGAGTATACAAAAAAAGCATACTTGACTGGCTCAGCCTGCCCAGTCAGTCATCGGGGAGGCTGCAGCACTTCTAAGCACGGGCTCAGTTTATGGCCTGAGATCAGGGAACAAGTGATGTGCTCTTGCAGAACACTTCTCCCTCCAGCCCCTGCAGTGCCTCCCCCTCCAGCTGCCATCCCTGCCTTTCAGTCTGGCATTATGCATGGCCATGGCAAAGCTGGAGGGTACCTGGACAGGGTTGTAGGGTCCCACATCCTCCCACAGGAGCAGAAGTGTGTCCTGGATCTTTCCCCTGTACCGCAGGTAGATCCAGAACGCACTGGTCTTAGAAGCAGGTTGTGCAGAATTTGATGGTTTGGTTTTTCTATTTATTTTAAGCTCCAGTCTTAGGAGTTACTTCATTTTACAAGTTGGAGAACTCTGCATGTCGTTGGGAAGCATAGATAATTTATTTACTAAACTCTTCTGGCTGCTTAGATACTGAGCTGGTTTGTGTATTCAGTTCTGTTACGAAACTGTTTTGGCTGCAAGCATATCCCTTAGGTACAATAAGAAGAAGGAGTAAATATCAGCCTCTCTGCTTGCATGGCACTGCCTTTTGGGAGCCTTCCCTGGGCCTCTCTGCAGAGCAGACTGGCAAGTATTCATCCACTGTGTTACTTCAAGTCATAGAGATTTGTGCATTTATTTTACAGGGACTTTTCTAACCTCTGAGTGCTCTTCCCTCTTATACTATGAACAGATTTCTTGGTAATATGATTCCAGTTCCACTCATCACACTTCCATTTGGGACTCAGTTTGCTGTACTGCTGTTTTGTACATGGAGAAGTATGATTCTGACATTAGCAGTCAGTATTGCTAGTGACTAGGATGTGCACTCTGCCATATAGCTCTGTTCTGTCCCCTCTGATCCAGGTAAAGGCTTTGTGTTGCTGTACAAATGAAGAACTGAATGCAGTCCAGAATCTGGAGTAGTGACTGCTAATATTCATGGCAGTTTAAACAGCAGCATGTTCTGTAAATGTGCTTCTGGTCAGCATTTTTTTTTTTCTTCTGAAGAATTACAATCATGCTGTTTGCACTTTGATATCTCATCCAAAGCCAGCCAGAGCTGAGGAAGCATTTGGACAGTGCATGCAGATGTAGGGTTTAATTTTTAGGTAGCCCTTTATGGAGCCTTGAGTTGGACTCAATGGGCCTTCTGGGTCTCTTCCTTCTGGTGTTCCCAGAGTCTGTTGCCAGCTCAGAGGTGTTCCCTGTAGCACAGCATGTGGGCCTGCTTGGTTTGCTCAGGTGGGGAAGATGCTGATCAGGGGCAGAGAAAAAACCTTTTAAAACAAGTTGAACGTGGGGACCAGTGGTCATCATTTCTCTGTTAAGAGGCTGTTGTCATTAACGGTCTGTGTGCTGGTGTTTGGCACTTCATCCTCTTCCTTCTAAGCATGACGGTAGCAAGAAGTGATGTTCTTTATTTCACTCAGTATCATGTTTTTGGGCTTCTGGTCTCTTAAATCCTGTCATAGCTTTTAGTCTAGAAGGGAGCAGAAGTATGTGAGAACTCAAAGCTGCTTTAAATCACAGCAATAATAATACCCACACAAATAATCATTACAGTTAGCTAACTGTAATAACAGCAGACTTTGGCTTTTTGTTTGTTTTTTGTTTTTGTTTTTTTTTAAGCACTTTTAGAAATAGCAGTCAGTCCAGAATAAACTCACCATCAGTTACTCTGATTTACATCCATTTAGCAGAGCAGAATCTGACCAATTCAATACATTCCTGGGGTTTAAGAGCAGAACTCTCAACAACAAATCCAGTTCTACAGAAACAAGGCCACGATCTAGATGTTAATGCAGCAGTCCTCAAGAGATGCTTGCAGAGAGATACGCTGCAAGGTCACTTGGCATTTTACCATGCAGTGACATTGTGGGTTCTGACAATTCACTGTAAAGAAACTCCAGAGCACGTGGTATCTAAAAGCAGCATCTGGCATAGCCACTACTACCAGTTGTCCTGAAAAAATGGGAGCTGGACAAGTGTTTATTGTAAAGTTAGCTGGGCAGAAAGCTTGTGACTCAGGCTATGGCTGGTGGGAGGTATTACTCAGCTCCGTGTGAACCTTCAGTAAAGTTCAGTACAGTTTTGAAGCTGTGGTTTTGGCCAGGCTTTGCTTTTTCTGCGTCAGTCGGTTCCTTCTTTGTTTGGACCATGGTTGATTTAAACATTATTTTTATGAGTGGATCCATTGACTGTTTTGACTGTGTTTGGTTTTTTTTTTTTCTTTTCTTTTTTTGATCCTTTGGTTAGGAATAATTTGGGGGAGGATGATTTAAATAAGGACTGATGTGTCTTGGCTGGGCTTCCAGTGGCTCAGGAATGCATTCTTCACCACTGTCTGCTCCTCCTTTGTGGCTGGCCAGGATGCTGAGGATCTCGAGATCCAGAAGGCACTTGCTTTTCTCCATAGGGACACCTGGTGTATTTTATGACAAGGGCTTTATACCAGCTTTAGCTGTCTGAATTGGCCTACACTGCTTCTTCCAAGTATTCCAGGAATTTGGGATAGAAAGGGGGAATTCCAGTGTCTCATTAAAACGTAAGCAAACAAATGAATTTAAGCCTCACTGTATGCAAGCTTATTTATTTTAATTCTCATGCACTTTGTTG
The DNA here is from genome assembly GCF_054131305.1 of Coturnix japonica. Lineage (NCBI taxonomy): Eukaryota > Metazoa > Chordata > Aves > Galliformes > Phasianidae > Coturnix > Coturnix japonica. The sequence continues at coordinate 12,784,152 of NC_140680.1, read as the reverse complement.
TTGTTGTTGTTGTAGTTATTCAGGTAATTTTAAAAAAAATCACACATCTGGAAAAAGAATGTTTTTTTAAATCTTTTTTAATAGCAAAATACAGCACCCTATAAGAAGTAAAAGCAACCAGTGTGGCTGGGGATGCGGCCTTAGGGTGAGGATACCAGACTTGCATCATTCTTTCTGTTGCTACTCTCACACATTGCTTTGGGAGAGCCTTCTGACTTTGAACGTGAGGCTCTTCCTTTTCACTGATTCACCCCATAAACAAGCTGTGTTGTGATTCATTCATTGAGGATATGGATGTAGCAAAGCCTTACTAATGTTTCAGGAGTTTTAACTATGTTTCAGATACCATGAGGGGGTTTGGGAGTACTGGAAAGCTTTTGAAATCTTCAGTGCTTGCATTATAAGTCTTCAAAATGTAGAAAGCCCTGTTGGGTCCACTGTTTAGGATACTGGAGCAGATTGGAGAGCTGATAACATCATCTAAATCAACAAAAACACCCAACCTGCAGTGTACATAATGGTATAGGAGTCTGCTTGCCTGACTCCCCTTGAAAAGTTTGCAGCTATTTCCATACTGACTCCCACCTACCCAACTATGGGGATCAGGCACTGAATCAAATGTCACCTCAGCAAGAAGAACGTGCATGAGCACACAGTGAAAGTGGAAAATGAGCCCCTTTATTATAACAACCCTTCTAACCTCTGAAAAAAAATAAGATGGAAATGGCAATTACTTTTGTCTCTGAAGGAAAAAAAAACCACCTTTTTTGCACATATTTTGGTTTGATGACAAGTCAGCAGATACAGCTCTCTATTGGGGCTGCTGCAAAGCTACTGGAAAGGAGTGGGCTGTTTGTTAAAAACTAGCTGGTGCTGAACAAATGTAATAGCTGTCTTCAGTGTAATTAATGACTCAGTTAGCACATAAGGGGAATTTGATAGATATTATATTCTTGGCTCTTAGCAAACAGTTGATTTCCTGCCATAAGAAAATCTATTAAAAAGCTGGATATATAGCAAGCAGATAAAAATTCCATGGCGTAGATTCTGTATTGGCTGACATGCAGGGAAGAGAGTAACAATGATGCAGAGACCTCTGAGTGTGAAATCCTATAAAGCATTTTTTTTTCTTCAGACATCAGTGCTGGGGTCCAATTTGTTGTATCTTTTATATAAAGCATTTCTGCAATTCCTTTTTTGACCCTAAACCAGGCTTTGTAAAACCAGAATATGTGATGGAAGGTTCCATTTTGAAAACACCGATTGGAAGACACTGATTAACCACAATGTGGATGTCCTTTGCTGTGTTTACAAACCAAGCACTTCAGTACTGAGCCTGAGATGTACTTCTAGATGTACTTCTCTTTGTGTTGTTGCCTCCTCATTGTTGACAGATAATTTCATTAATCCTTGCAGGGCAGGTAGCTGGTTAAGCAAGCAGCCTTTTGGACTTATCTTTGGAAGGCAGGTGAATGCAAAGAGTATTTAGCTAAATGCAAATTGATATTAGAAATTGTGAGCACTTTGCTTCCAAGTGATTTTCTCCTGTTTTTTGATTCAAACAAGAGCAACATGTGAGTATTATTATTATTATTTATTTATTTATTTATTTTTAAAGCCAGTAACATGTTAAACGTAGCTTTCTTTGCATTCTGATAACCGATGAGACTTTGGCTGGCAACAGCTTTCAGTAGTGTCTGAACTAGACTGGATTTGTCTCATGCTCTTAATGTGTCAGTATTTCTTTTCCAGACATTTGAATCAATCATTCCTTTGCTGTTTATCTCTTCTGGTTGCTGGAGATGAGGGTTACCACATCACATCCTGATTTGTAAGATCAAGCTTGGTGATTTTCAGTAATTCAGGATATTCTTGCTTTTACTTAGGTAAAAGAAGGTATAATCTACCATACTGTGACATTTGCTTTCCTTTTCTTTTGTGTAATGCCAAGGGATTGTGTTGGAGGTGCCTGCTGCTTCATGTGGCATCCCAGAGCTTCCCACGCAGCTAAAGTTTCTGGTTATGTAACAGGAAATTCTCAAATATGGTCAAAATTCAATTTCTAGTGTTTTGGCATCTATATTAAAGTCAGAATGGTTCCAATTCAGACAGTATGGTCTCACATATGTTTTTTGTCTCATATTGAAAGAATTTGTACCAATTTGGCTACATGACTACTCCACCCATAGTTTGCATATTGTCTTCTTTTTATGGTGAGGTTTGCCTGTTAAGTAGAAAGACAAAATATGCTTAAATTACAGAAGCAGAGATAGCTTAGAGGCTCAATACAGTACAGGCCAGCTAGAGTTTGACTTTAGTCCCAGAACACCACAATTCTAATGTGTGATCAGATGTGGGTGTGAACCTTACAGACAGGTGTTTTTCCTGGGTCAGTTGTTTACCTTGCCATGAAAGCCAGTTCTTCTTTTCTCTACCTCTATTTTCATTGTTCATATCTATCTGCATCACAGAATCTCTGAAATATTTATTTTCTTTCTGCTACCTGTAAGGTGTAAGGAAGTTTGTGTCTGAATGTCTTTTTGCAGTATGTGCAATGAGGTTGTCAGTCTTTCAGGAAGGTGAGTGCCTCCAGACAGTAAGGAAAACTGCTGGCTCGGGCTTCACCTCCATTAACACAAGGTCAGTCCTTTTCCTCAGAACAAGTCCTGCATCAAGCCATGGTTTTAACTTGCAGATGGAGTTCTTATCTCAGGACTGAAGTGCAGAAGCTCTCTGACCTCTGAAGGCACCCTTACCTCATGTGGGTGTGACTGGCTGCTTTGCTGTCCTACAGAGATGCTTTAGAGCCCCAGAGTGCTTTTTTCCAGAGCCCAGATGAGGCCCTCCTTAAGCTGAACTGATCCGTATCCTCCTGGAGGCCTTTTCTTTGTTGGAAGCATGCTTTAAAAGTAAAACTAAATAAAACTGTGGATTTCCATTTAACCATGTTCTCCTCAGTGCTGTGTAGAACCGCACTGCAGAATTAGCTCCTTGGTACTGCTAATAATACATAAACCTGTAAGAAGTGGAGGAAAATGTCTTTTATTTAAGTTTTGTGGAAAGAAGATGTAGAGGAGGGTTTGTGTTATGAAACAAAGTTTCTTCACTGTGACTTGTTAATAGGTACTTTCAAATGTTATGCATTGTAATATGTGTATGTGTTTATACATACACAAATATATAGGGATAAATAATACATACGGCTTTTTAAAATGTTATGAAGCTGAATATCCAGTACATTTCCAGGGCAGAGCTCCTTGTCCAGCTCAGCATCTCAAAGATCAACATGTTATATGAATTCTCTGCAGCTGATAAAGTGCATTTATTTTAAGGAAACTCTTCCAGTGCCTCATGGAGTGCAGCCTACTTCTGCAAAGGATCCTGATTGTCTTCCAAGTATGATAGCATTTTCATAGCACCCCATAGTTATCTCTGCAGTTATGCTCTTTTATTGGCCTAGTTGTTCTAGTACTGTCCCTTTCCTTACCTGTCCAATTCCTTACAGGTGCTTATCTCAGCCCTGATGGAGAAGGGTTTTGAGCTCTACGAGCAGCATCTTCCTGGCTGGGGTGATGCCAGCCTGTTTTGCTCTTCAACCTTGTGAGTAATACTTGTCCTTCAGCCTTAGGTGGAGGCGTGTGCTCCTCAGAACTTACTTTTTACCTAATTGAAGAGGTTATAAAGCTACTCATCATAACTTCAGCACAGGTGCCTTGGAACCTCTCCCTCCTTGTCACTGCTGTGCAGCTCTGTGAGCTCAAGAAGAGCCTAGCATGAATCTATCTTTGACACGTCTGGATCCAGCCCAGGCCCAGTTGGCTGAGTGGTTTTCTGGCAAAGTCTTTTTTTTCCCATCCGTATCCATTCTTACAAAGTGAGCTTTCCCCATTCAAATATTTTGATCTCACTGAAATGTTTCGGTTCAATATTTCTTTTGCAATGTCATTTTCTGAAAACAAGCACGTTCATGTAGAATGTTTGAATCTTTTCTAAAATACTTCTGCAACTGGAAAATGCAGTTAGAATAATGTCCATTTTGGAGAGGTCCTACACATTGACCCAAGGTAACAAAATTGTAAGGAGCTCTGGACATCTTCCAGTTCAACCCCCTATTAAATCAGGCTCCCTACAGTGGGTTGCAGGGGAAAGCATCCAGACAGGCTATAAATATCTCCAGAGAAGGAGGCACCACCATTTCTCTAGAGCCCAGAACTGTGCACAGTATTCCAGATGTGACCTCTCCTAGGGCAGAGCAAAGGGGGAAGATCACCTCTGTTGACCTGTTTGGGCACTCTTTGTTCAATGCATCCTAGGATGACCTTCTTGGCCACAAGGACACACTGCTGGTTCATGGTCAACCTGTTTTCCACCAGGATCCCCCAGGTCCTTATCCATAGAGTTCCTTTCCAGCAAGATGTGCAAAGCCTTGTTCTTTCTCAGTTATTTGCTTCTTTTTTTCTGCGTATCAGCACTTTGCAGGTGCCTGAAGGCAGTGTGGTACTGCACTGTGCAACAGGCACTTAGCTCCTGACCAGGCAATTGCATGGGCACCAGCTCATCTGGGTATCCTGCAGAATACTGGGATCAGAGCAGGAGCTCTGTGAACCCAAGGAGAAGCCACAAGACTTTGGAGGTTTCTTGTCCCTCTGAGCAGGCATGGCAGAAGCTAAGCAATCTGTTAAAGCACATACATGCCTTATAGCACGTGTGTGCTTCTTGTCTGTGAGACATTTGTATTTTGAAAGCTAAACCCCTCTGCAGTCAGGAGGTTACCATCCAAACTGGAGACTGCTGAGGTGCCGGAAGGCCTTTCAAGGGGAAAAGTCATCATCTCTTCTTTTGGAGAGAGATGTTCATTGGGGGTGAGCACTGTGCAGAAAGTAGAAGGGGGAAAGGTGTTTGCATGAGTAGGTGTAACTGAAAGGAGCAAAAAGGAACAGGCCCAGGACAGATTGCTGGGGAGGAGGTGGATCATTGCAGATTTGTTGCACTTAGCATTAGGAATTGCTACAGAGCATGCAGGTTGTAGTGATTTTCTAATACTGAGTAATATGTCAGAAAGGCTATTCTGGATTTAGACCAATATATACAGTTTCTTGTCTAAGCAGAACCATATGCTCAAATGAGAGATCATTTTATTTTACTAGGATGGACAGTAAGTAGAAACACATTCCAGATTTCATGAGGTTTCGTCCCCCCCCTTGGCAGTCACAGGGCTGCTTGTGCTTAGTCTATGGTTTTTCAACTGTTTGATACCTGTCCGTTACTTTGCAGGGCTTAGAATCTGACTGTATCATGGTGTCTGTTGAACTGTGACTAATGGCTGCATCACAGAGCTGGTTTACCAGGTCACCTCGGCTGTAGCTGGTAATTGTGAACAATAAAACAAATGGGTCTGATGCATGCTTTGCCAGCATGTTGTACAGTAGAAGATGGAGCTTTTGTGTCCGTCCTCTACTGAAGACTTAATGTTCTGTGTTCAGAGCCTGACCTCAACCAAATCCTTTCTGACAGCCTCCAAAGAAAAAACCTGTTGTGGAATGTGCAAGCTGGTGTTTAATACATGAGCCCTTCACAGCAGGTTGAGCAATAAGAAGTAAGTAGATATTTATCCAGTCTGACATTGGTAAATAGTCACCCCCCCTCCTCCTGCAGCCGCTGATCATTCTCATTCCAGTTCTGCGTGTATTTCTGTGTTGTTCAGCTCCACCATCAGCCATGCAGCTGTCCCTGGGTGTAATGAGGCCTTTCTGACCTGATCCTAACACGGACCCTCTGATTGCTCACCTGGACCAGTAACAGCTGGCCACTGAACAGCATTTAATGGCCATGGTCAGAGACTCCATGTATGGGACTCTGCTGGCATCGCTTTAGGAAGGGGAGGGGATTGGCTACTGAGGTTGACTAGCTCAAAGCAACACAGATATAACTAAAAAAACTGTGTTATATCACGTGCTCATCTACTGCCTGGATTCCACCTCCTGCTGCAGGCACTGCCGCTTCCCTGCATGCCCTGGGAACTGCAGAAGGTTCAGGTGCTATGGGGCTACAAAGAAAATCTGATCTGCTTCAGCTTCTTCTATGCTCTTTGCCGGGTCACTTCTTAGGAATAAGGTGGGTCACCCCATGTGATTTCTTTCCCCTCCTCTGCCTTGGCCACCATATCCACCCTGGGAAGTTGTTTGCCGATGCCCAGAATGATGCTTCTCCCTTTTAGCAAAGTGAGCTTACAGCACTGAGCTCTCAGGACTGAGTGCTGTCAAAATTGCTGCTTTCCAAAGGAGCCTCATTCAGGAATTCTACAGGTATTTCCTATCTGCTCTGCTGTGTGTCTGTGTATCAGTTAAGAGGCTGAGAACAGCTGAGCATCAGCAATCTCCTTGTGCCATGTTCCATCCTGTGGCTTGTTGCTCCATCTCTGAGATACTTTATCCTACTCTCTAAACCAAGCATGTGTCCAGGAGATAAACTAATTCTGCTGGTGAGTGGGACTCCTGAAGGAGCTGGGCTGGGGCAGATGGAGATGCCTGGGATGGGCAGGGGAAGCAAGGGGAGGTCTGCGTGTGTTTGTAGGCAGTGGGGTTAGAAACTCCAGGAGGACTGAAGGAAAACATTTCCTTCTCCGTGCCTTGGTCATCAAAAACATGTTTGCTTGAGTAAGCTAGAAGAACCCCTACTAGGGGCAAATGCTACTGATCTGTTACAGAAATCTATTCCTAGAGAGCTCTGAATGAGTGCACAGAGCATCCAGAATGAAGCGTGTTCTGCTGGGCCAAAGAGTTCTGTGTAATCAAACACTGTAGTTTTGCTTTTTGTTGTGGCAGGGACCTGCCTTCCATTGTGCTACTGAAACATCATCAAAGCCAGGAAATGAGAGTGACATTCCAGTGAAAACCTTTGCAGTGCTGCCGCAGAGAGCCTTAAATTCAAAGCAGGTCTGTAGACTTGGCATCTTTGCTAATAACAATACAGTATGTGCTGAGAGCCCGTCTGGAGGCAGTGGAAGAGGGGTTGTGCTTCTGTGGTGAGGTACGAGGCTGCTCTAATGATTTATTCAGCTCTAAATTGAGGCAAATTGTACTGAAAGCTGCAGGATGCTCCCAGAGGGGACAGTCTGAGATTTCAGCAAAACTCTCCAATGGGCTGGGAGTCTGTTTAAAAGGGTTTGAAGGAAAATAAATGTTTGAGAGACTTAATATTCCTAAATTCTGAGCTTTGTTTTTCCCCGGTGAAGGAGGCAGATAATGTCCTTAAACACTCATTTTCTGCTTTCTAAAGGAATTATTGCTAGCAACATTCTGCAGTGAATATTCCTTGTTCAGTTTCCTCTTACCTTTGTTTGGTTCATACTGGTTTTGTTCTGTGTATTGGACTGTGTGCTCTGCTGATTCCCATTCCCTGCAGTAGGGACCAATACGCAGCAGTCTATTATTTCATAGGCAGACTGTTCTAATTCAGTCTTAAAACAATAACTTACCATCAGTTACTGTTATTTTTTTATTGTCTTTTCCTAGTACTTTAAAAATCAAATCTAGAAGGAATTGCATTAGGCCAGTGAATGATTCCAGCTTACAGTGCCCACACATTTGGGAAGTCTGCTTCATCACTTCATTGCTATGTTTATCAGTAAGTAATTATAGCTATTTGATCCTTTTTTAATCACATAAGTTGCAGAGCAAGTGGCTGTGCCTTACTGTGTGCTTTCATGATGTTGATACATATGCAAGTGACCCTCTATGGACATCTGAAAGCAACTCTTCAATACAGTGTCAGCTCTTAAAACTCAGAGGAGCAAGGTGTGCTGGCAATTTAATTGAATGAGATTTTACACAGGGACTTAGAAGAAGAGCTGGATTAACATGGCAATTACCTGCTGCAAAATCAAGTTTCTTTACAACTTCAAATGCATGTATTAGAATCCCCTCTCCAAACCATAAGGTTTCGGATGCAAAGCATGTTATGTCTGTTCAGCCTTCTAACTTTGTGTCTTGAAGCAATCAAACCCAGCACGCCTCTTAGTACCTGTGCTTATGTATTTTTGTGCTTCATGCTAATATGTTCTAAATGGGGCATTGAGTCATTTGCCCCAACACCCCGTGTGCACACAGCCTCATGTGGCATGAATAGCTGTGTGCTCACAGTGCTGCTGTCCTCCCAGCATGGAATGCACTGCCACAAGGTTTGGCCTGTTCCTTCTGAGCTATTAAGGGCTGTAAAATGTTTGTTGTTTTGGTTTTGTTTTTTTGTTAAGGTAAAAATACACTTCAGAAAAGATAGTGAAACAGTAGCTCTGCCGGCTGCCTTCCAACTTTAATGTCACTCTCATTTGGCTGTTAAGACCTACAAGCTGTAGTACAAACATACACTGCTACTTTGCTTTCTTCCAGAGCTGTTTTTTGAGCATTTACCATGTGTTCAGGGGATGTTCCTCTGCAGGGACTCTCCAGGACTTGATGGGAATGCAGCTGTCTCAAACAAACACAAAACAGTTCATGACTTACCTGAAAACACATGGCACAGTTCTGAACTGGAGTTTTTTCACATCTGGAGGTGTTGTGGCTGTGGGAGCAGATGGCCCAAATTAAAAAGGTGGGCATCTCTGTCCTTTTTCCCAACTGAAATGTGTTTTAGGATTCAGATGCAGGAAATATCTTAATGTCTTATTTGCACTGCCATTTCTGTCTTCAGTTTTTGGTGCTGATTCTCTTAGTTTTCAGAGTGTGTGACCAGAAGTTAGCCTGGCTGTGATTGTGCTGTGTGTACAGCCTCAGAAACTGCTCTGGGAATGCCTAAAAGGATCCACTTCTTATTCCTTGAGACTTCTGTTCTGCTGCAGCTTTGTTTCTTTTGGGACAGAACATAATGACCTGTCAGGGTCCTCATGGTTTTATTTTGGTCTATAACGAAGTACATGAAGTGCAGGGTGATGGCACTTCAAGGATGTCTCCATTCAGGCTGGATTTCCAGGCTGCTGTGTTAAGGGAGGGGAGTCGTGGCACTGAGGTCTGTGTGTAGGGTCTTGCAGGCTGGTATGGGCTGTGCCGATGTCTGATGTTCCTGTTGCTGCATGCTTGCAGCCAGCATCCCACTGCTGAGCTCATTCCACCCATGTCTATTCCAGGTGTGTTTAAACATGAAGGAATTTCTAAAACTTGGGAGTTTCAAAAGCAAAGTGATACATCTTCCAGGCAAAGTCCTCAGCCAGAACTCCAAAGGAGACATCTGCTGGAGCCCAGTCACTGGGGACAGAATGGGCTGGATTGGTTGGGGGGCAGCGCCAGGCATTGAGCTAACCTGCAGAGGTCACTGCGTGCCTCGAACTAATTTGACATGAGCTTTTTTCCTCTGGATCTGCAAGGTAACACCAGCAGAATGTTGCAGCATTTGGACAGTCATAAACCAGAAATGCTGAACAGCTAGAAAAATATTTCAGCCTGCTATTGAGATTAAAGCAAGCCCCAGACAGCCGTGTAACTGTCAGATGAACCGAAGCGTGGCACGACGCCTCGCAAGGGACGACAGCTCAGGGCTGTCCAGCAGCCTCTAAATGCTGCTTCAGAGCCTCCAGCGTGGCTGCACAGGGCCCTCCCTTGGGGAAGTATAGGGTGGCCAGCTGTGGGAGCGTGATGGAGATGTGCCACGAGCCCCATGCCACAGCGTGACCCCTTGCAAGGGTCTGCGGGTTGGCTCTGTGCGTTGGCTGCAAACAGGAAAAACACTGGAGTGCAACTGAGAAATATAAACTGAGACTGTTATTGATGGGGAAAATGCAGTCCCCACGCTGCATGAGTCATGTAATCCACAATGCTTTTCAAGCTTAATTTGAGAGAAGCAGAGGTGCATGGAGGATGGTTTCAATTTCCAAGCGCTGCTTTTTGACCACTCATGCTTTTGAAAAGTCAAAATAATATCTTGGCTCCGGAATGACTGTGAAGCAGAGGTATTCTGCTCCTGGCCTGTTGCCCACTCACCCTCTTGAAACAGAGCATATAGATTGTGATGGAAACATAACAGCTTATCCTGCCAAAGAACAGGTCATCTGTTCTGCAGCCTGTGAACTGAGGAATTATGGCTGAAAGTAGAGAAGTTGGACCAAGCGGATTCAAAGAGGCTGAAATCTGGATAAATTGGTAATTTGGGGTTGCACCAAATTTTTACTTATTTATTTATTTTTAATGGGAAAAAGCTTTAGACTTACTGTGGGGTTCCACTTGAGAGATGAAAGCATTCTGAAGGTGCTAACTGGAAAAGAGATGAAGCCTGATTCTGAGGCCAAGTCAGCTTCTTCAGAAGATCGTTGGTTGTATGATGTAGTTTCCATGGAAATAAATAGGAGGCATTACTTTCAGAGCAACCTGCCTATTCTGACCATGAACCTTTATACCCTGACTGTGTTCTCATTGGCCTTTCTCCCCACTGGCATAACACTTTTTGCCTTAGTAACTTTCCTCCCAATTTATTCTTATGTTAAATGGGACTGCTCTGGAGTTCAGAAGCCAAATGGAATCTTGGAAATGACTCCAGAATACTGTAACAATTTTTGGGTCATAGCAAAGCTGGACTACACCTCTGTGGAGGTGTGCTGCTGCAGCTGGGATGGGTCTGGCCACTTGGTTGTATCTGGGAGATGTTCAGTGGGAACCATGGAGGGAAGCCCGTCCTGTGGGACCAGTAGCTGCAGCAACACTTGGAAGCAGCATGAGTGGGATAAGGAAAAGGTGATGGAACTGTGAGCCTAGGGAGTGTCGGCAGGGCAGGTTCTACCCATGTGTCCTCCTGAAGTGTTCTTTCATGAATAAGAGCTGGAGAGTTCAGTCCTGGAAGGGTATGAAGGAATTCAAGAAATGCTGTGAACTTCACAGAAAGTCAGAAATTTGGGAAATCTGCTTTTTAAAAACTAAAAAGTGCTATAAAACTTGCCTTGTTTCATAGAGAATTATGGAAATGCAATAAGATTCATGAGTCATTCATCCAGAGCTGCAAATTGGTGTGTAGGTCTGTGCAGAGAGAACATTAATATCTGTTAAATTCCCCCAAATTAGCTTAAACATTCCAGAGAAGGGATGTAATTCTCTATTGTGCAGGGAAGGAATTTGCCACTCCCCCAGATTTTCTGCTTTCCAGGGACTCAAGCAAACCAGCAATCCCAGGGCAGTCGTTTTCCCCCATTAGTAAGCATTGCCTGGATTGGCAGTGGGTGTGCTGGGACCTGCCAGAGGTTTGGGTGCCATGGAGCTGGGTCCTGCACAGTGGTCTGCACACAGTGCCCAGCCCAGGCTGCCAACCAGTTTGAGTTTATATCATGGTTCTCAGGTTTGTTGCACATTGTTCCCCTTTATGGTGCCAAATTTGTCAACTTGTTTTACTTGCAAATAAGTAGAGATGCATCACTGTCCAAGGTTTATTTATTTATTTTGACTCTGATGTTTCAGTGTTGATCTTTAACTTGGTGCTGGCTTTTTTACGTTGAACCTGATATGTTACTATCACAGACAGCCTTTCCTGCTAATGAGAGAAGCCTCCCATAGCAAAAAAGCCTGAAGGCTGCATCTCCTCTTACCAACAGCACTTGTGTGCTGTGTTGGGAGGAGAGCTGTGTGCGCAGGGTGCTGCCAGATGTATTTCAGTTTGGGGATGACTTCTGCTTGTTTTGACAAGTGTTTGTTGGAAGGAAAAAAGGAAAGAAAGAAAGCAAGCAGACTTTGCCTTCAGCAAAGACAGTGATGGACAGGAAGGCACCAAAGGGAGTGTGACGGGTGAGGAGTGCAGCAAGTGGTTTTCAGACCTGTCCCATGCACCTGGCCTCACTCTGATGGTCAGCGGTGCCATCGTGTATTAAGGTGGTTGTGGGAAATGTTGGGTGCAGATGCTGGAAACGTTTGGGGTTAAGCCAGCTGGAGGAACTTGGGGTGGGAAGAACAGGGAAGGCTGCAGGTCTCTGGGCAGGAGGGCAGAGGACAGCTGGCTATCACAGCCATCTATGCAGGTCATGCACTGCTTTTGTGCTGGCAAGTTTACCTAGCAGTGGATTTTTTGCTTATATTGCAAACATTTCTTGCACATAAACAACTGAAATGAAAATGATTTTGAGAGAGAACTCAGTAGAAATGACTTGAGCCTCCTTCTGTGAATAGGACTTTATTCAGGAATATCACTGAAAATGGGAAAGGACTTGATTTTTGAAGGCTTTCAGGCTTTTAGCAATGACCAAGTCAATTGGTTGACAAAACAATTGAATTGAGTGTTTTATTACTGTAGCCATAGGTTCAGATAAAAGCACTTAGCTGAGTGTCATTTTAACAGATCACCTGGCCATCATAATCTGGGGACCTCAGAGGTTGTTGGTTCCCATAATGACATTCAAAAGCATCTCAACCCAGCAAGGTGAGAGTTTGTACTGAAGGCTGACTTCAGGTGGGTGGATTCATGGCTCAAACATAAACCTGTGCACTGGAGCCTGACTTCAGCACATGAAGAACTTTATGGAATGGACCCTCAGGGAGCACATCTGACCTCCATTTAACCAGGACTCAGGGAAATCTGGAAAACAGAGGGCCCTGCAGATAACTGCAGGCTTTTAGTTAAGTGAAAGTTTATAACTATGCAGGGAAGGCAACTTAGGCCATAGAAGAAGTGGCCAAATCCCCCAGAGATGCTCTGGGATCTATGGAATTAACATTTCTGAGTAGGGAGGGTTGGAATGGATGCAGAAGGTTCTGTAGATTCAATACAGAGTTGAAAAACAAATGCATTGGGTGGGACTGGCTTCTTTGGGAAACCAGCAGAATGGGATGAAGCAATGATTAAAAAGGTAATTAAAGCAAATAGTGTTGGAATAATGGGGCACTGCTGTTACCTTATGAACTGGGGGTTTCCATGCATTTCTGCTGTTGGAAAGAGCACACACAGCCCTGGAGAATGCCCCACTCAGCTGTGGGGGGCCGGTGGGGATGGTATTTGGTAACGTCACTCTGGCTGCCAGCCACTGAAGCAGATGATTTATTGTTTTCTATATGAATCTGCTTTTAAAGCTTCTCATATAGTGTTACAGATGATATCATGCAGTGTTAAGTACTTAAAAGATCTGTTTCAGGCTTTGAATGTATGCAGAGATACGGTCTTGGCAATCATAACACTTGGTCCTCTTTTTCTTTGGAATTTGAAGCTATTTGTGTTCTGCTTTTGTTCCTCTGAGTATGCTCAGGAATGGAGATGTAGCCCATTTTGTGTTTATCATACATTTGCTGTCTTCCTCTCTAATGACAGCCTGGTACCTGAGGGCAGGTCGCTGGATGGCGGTTTCTTACTGCCCTGCAGCTGGGGAAGGAGTTTGCAGCCCTTCTACTGAGAACACAGGGCTGGGCCTGCAGCAACTAAAAAGACTGGAAGATTTCCTCAAATTCCTGCATTGCTGTGAGCTGACACAAGGACACAGGGCTCCATACGGTAACCAGCAGATCTGCAGTGCAGGGTGCGTGTCGTGGAGTTAATCTGGTTGTTGCCTAGAGAGCAAGGAGTTAAAGAGCAAATGGTTTGCAGATAGGTGTCTGGAGAAAATCCTGAGCAGCCTCGTTCCTTGGATGATCCACTTACACATTCCTGTTGCAGTAACCAGAAGCTGAAGGAGCTGAGCTCATTGGCTGAGCCTGCCTGTGTACCCTATGGTAGTTGTCACAGTATAGATTTGCTAATGAAGGAGGGCCACAGTGATCATTACTTATGCAGCATCTCAGGAAAGATTAATGGCTGTATATCTAGCTCTTCTCATAGCCCATTAATCTTCGCTGCAGTTAATGAGCCTTTATTGATTCTGTCAGGTAGGGTAATTTCCATTTCTTTCACCAGGCACGTTAAATACATGCTTATCTACTTTACTTATTTATTTATTTAGCTAGTTATCTCATTGCTTGTCTGATCGAGGCTGGAAAAATTAATTGTCATTAATTCGCTGACCTGAACCTGGGCCAAGCTTTTCTGCCACATTCAGCTGGCAGAAAACTAATTCAAGAGAACTATATGCTATATTCCCTTGCATTGCCACCATGAAATGCCTGAGGAACCTGTGAGAAACAACCCTCTATCATCAGAATAATCTAATGACTTATTTCAGTTTCTCAAAGATTGACTTTTAATCAGTCTGAAGTTGCAAATTGTTGGTTTAATGAATCACAAGCATAGAAGTAAAAATATATGGATCTTATAAAAGAAATGTTGAGCACTTGACAGGCGTGATTAGAGCAAACTAACCTGCAGATTTTAAGTCTCTTAGGACCTGTTGCAGGCAGCTCGGTTCAAAACAGCCAACGAAAGAACAGAGCTGCAGGAGGGCTGCCTAAGCACCACTCAGTGCAGCTCCTAGAGGAGCAGCATTGCATTTTCTGTTTGGTAAACTGCTGACTGTGCTACCAAACAGTACAATCTTTGAAACAGCAAACTGAGCATGTGCCATCCCTTTGAAGGACACATGCTGAAACGCAGGATGATTAGTTCCAGATAAGGCAGCGCCGCATGTCAGTGCCTTCAGCGTGTCGCACAAAGTTGCTGATAGGGGACAAAACAAAAACCACAGAAACAAAAGCAGCTCAACACATTGTACTGATGAAATGAGAAGTCTCTCCCCAGTGCCTGTACGTTCTGTGTAATGGATCATGGGAGCCTCAGGATTCACCAATGTCTCACAAAGCTGCACCAGGCAATGGCAGATGGCAGCAGGAACACGCGGTGTAAGAACGCACCCTTCTCTTAAATACAGCATGAGGGTGGAGGCCCTGGGCTTCTTTCCACGCATGACTCAAACGAATCTTCTGCCTAATTAGGAGCATTTTGAAGTCAGCTTAAGGATCCTACAGTGATCCTATCTAACCTGCTTCTCCTACATAAAGATTAATTTTTTATAATGGCGGTTTTCCTCAGAGCTTTCTTTCCAGTTGCCCAGGGCAGTTATTTGCTAGGGCAGCCTCCTATCAGCTGAGATAACAAAGGCAAAGACTGACAGTCCAACAGAGTCTGGGTTGTGCTCATTTCTGGGGGAGCAACACATTCTATTAATGTTGTTCAGGCTTAAATAGAACCAAGTGTCTCATTGGGAAAATATGTTGGGGAGAGAGGGCTGTGCTAGGGGGCTGCATACCCAGATTGTGTTCCTGTTGGATGACTGGCTGATAAAACCAACACTCCTGTATAACCTTGCAAAAGTCACTAATGAAGCTACATTAGCTCATGGTGACGGTGGTGTTCCAGCTGATGGAGATGTGCTGGAGTGAGCTGCAGTAACAGTATCTGACTGGCAGTGTTCCCTGCTGGGCCCCGCTGTCAGGAAGGCACAGCAGAGAATACATAGGCATATTGAAACAGGATTTGAGATCATATCATCTAAAAGATATAAAAGGACTCTTGTTGTATTCTTGCAGTTTGCAAATTGCTGCTGTTACTTACAGCATTAATTAGGTCATTATTTTTGAACAGCAATTATTCGGGGCAAATCACGAACACATCTGATTTTAAATGTTTTAAGAGGCTGTTTGGTAGGTGAAAACATCTCTAACCCAGTGGTGAGCCCTTGGGGGGCTGTGTGGCAAGTGATGCAGGCTGGAGGTTTCCATAGGTATAGGAATCCGGTCAGCAGCCCAGGCTTTGTGCCCTTGGAGTTTGCATTGCTGTGATGAGCCATCTCTGTCCTCAGCTGAGCACAGGCACAGAACAAGCTGTGGATGCCAGAGCCTCAATTTCTTCTTCCAAATAACAACGGGCTGCAAAAATTAACATGAGTAAAATCCATCTCCATCCTGGGAACATGTAAACATCTGGACGAGTAGTTATGAAGATTAATGTTATGCACAGGGTCAGAATTCCCACTGACATTTGCTCAGTTTGTCCAAGCAAGTTAGTAGAAACCTCCTGTGAATATGAACTGTACTCGGCAGCGCTGTGCAGGCATTTAACATCTTGGATGCCAGTTTCCTCACAGGCACATCTGTAAGTCTTAATCTTTAATTGCTTATAATATAATACTGGGAGCAAAATAAATAAATAAAATCATAGAGATATGTGTAACTTTTAAGGCTAAGCAGAACAATAAAGTTCTTATCTTTGGACTTAAAATCGGTCCTGACAGAGCCAGTTCTTGAAGGAGGGTGAGTGACAGCTGTCTGTCAGGCCTGAGTGAAACATTCAGGCATTAATGATCAATACCTGAAATAATGCTGAGGTAGCTCTGTAAGATCCACAGAAAGGCAGCAGCTGCTCCAAGCGCAGCACTGAGTGTGAATACCTGCTGTCTTGTGGTGAGGGGTTACTGCTCTGCCTGAATCCTGGCTGTGTCTGTGGTCAGATGCTCATGGAGGTAGTACTGGGGTGGTGAACTTTATTAAAAGCATGCCATGTTTTGGGTCTTGTGAGCAAGTAACGTGCATCCATCTGAGTGTGCAGGTTTGAACGTGGCTGCCATAAGGACATTCTGTATTTGAATCTGGAAGCAATGTGATGCTTTCCATGCAATGAAATCAAGAAATACACAGAGTTTTCTAATGTCCAACCCCCTTCCAGTCCTCCCTGTTTGAATGTGCTGTCATCATTACACCAATACTTGCTGTGTGATACACTTTAAATGAGTGTGAATGTGTTATGGACTAATGTGGTTATCTCCATCTGGCAGGAAGTTGCTTGGTCAGAGGTCATCTCCATACTGGTGTAATTCCAGGCATGTTGCTGGTTTTAATAATATAATGATGATAATTGATGTTCTAAAACTGGTAAGGTCAGTGTTCGCTGGCTGCTACATTTATTTGGCAGCCAGCTCAGCAGTATGAAGAATTAGCACGAAATGAGGAACAAATCCCACGTCCTGCTCCAAGACCTGATAACAGAATGGGTGCTCCAATGAATCTCAGTGCTGTTTACTCCTTTGGCACTCCTTTCTTGCTGCCCTTCTCTGCCCAGGTAAGACGGGGTGAAGCCTGAAAAACTCTCACGTGGCAGTTTTGCCATGACGAGTTAATTATGGCATTTGCTGATATTATTCCAGGCTTTTTTATTTTTTTTTCCCTTTGGATGTGTGCAGGTTCACAGAGCAAAGGCAGGATGACTGTTGAATGTAAATTAATGGCTATAAGAAATATAGGTCCCAGTTTGCCAGTTGTTCTGCCAGGTTCTCAGACAAGAATGTTTAGGGAGCTTTTTCTCAGCATGGTGCAAAGCCTGGAGCTAAGAAAAGAGCCCAGGGAAGATAATCTGCCTTTTTCCATGTTCAGCATTTCCCACCCGGTGTGAACCTAAATCATGTGGATTTCACTACTGGCTTTGCAATGTTATGGGGAGATAAGGCGGTGACAACTCATTTGTATTCCCAGATGAGATAAACCAGAAGCACATCTCATCGTTTGTAAGTGGCTTCCTATCAGAGGTGAGAATAACTGCGAAGCACTAAGCTGGAAGTCAGCAATGATTAATAATAGTAAATCTTTTGCATAAATAGAAAGGTGGCATTGTGCATATTTCACTTACGGTGTTTCTAATGTGTGTCTGTAATTAAATTATATCTACTTTTCTGTCCAAGAAATTAATGTGCACATGTTGGTGCTCTTATGTTCAGGAGGGAGAAATGAGTGTTCTGCCTTTGCAAGTGGAGATTACTTCATCCATAGCTTTTTGGGGAGTGAAAATAGATTTATTCTATTTTTGCATGTTTGTCTGATTCGGTGCTGAAAGCACTGAAGTAAATTCAGCAGTCCTGGATGCATTCAGTTCAGGATCCTATTCTGAATGATGATGGAAAAGAAGAAATGTGTTATTCTGCACTAAGTAAGAGAAGGGGGACTGTATTGAACACCGAGTTTGCTCATTTGATTTGTAAGCATATGAAATAGCCTGCCACGTTCTTCAGCTAAGCACATAAATTACTTGAATCGTGGTTGTGTGTTCAGTGTTTGCTGTTACCATTGGAAGCAGTTTTATCAGACTCCAGTCCCTGTGGTACTTGAGAAAGTTGTAAGAATGCAAAGCTATCTGAAGGTCATTTGCAATCTTAGCAGCAGAAATTACTAGCTGCTGTCAGCTATTATAATAGTGTTGATATGTGGCGTAATAGTTTTACAGTGAAATGGGAGATGTATTGAAGGTATCTGAAACAGAAGCAGAAAACGTGGCCTTGGTGTGCAGGCAGGAGGATATTTCAGTGTCAGCTCTGAACACGATCCCTGTATTACAGTGAGGTGCAACGATTCCTTAATGATGGAGGCTGCTGACAGTAAGACAGGCACTTGAAAATTTTTCTTTGCCAAGCATTTTGGAGGCAGATGGCAGGTTTCCAGAAGTGTTCTGCTGGAGCTGCACAGCAGGCACATTGAGCGAGCCTTGGTTGTGTGCCAGTTCGCTCTGTGGCAGTGGATCAGGATTCTCCTGAGAGGCTCTTCAATCTCCATCCTTGGGGGAGCTTCATGAATGGAGTGGTTGGTCCCGAGCTGTGGTCTCCATAGCTGACCTGTGCTAAGCAGGAAGTTGGACCAGGTGACTTTGTGAGGTCCTTTCCAGCTGGGATTCTCCTGTGATAACCTCCTGAGTAGGTTCTGCTTTACATGGGAGGTGGGAGATTTTCATAAACCAAAATGTTAGTTTAAAATTTACTTTCAAGATGGCTTTGCCCTTTTGAAGCATCCCACAAGGAAGTCTGTGTCTTGGCTCAAGTAATGGCTTGGAGAATAACAGAGTGTTTCAGGTCATTTCCCAGTTGCTGAGGGCAAACAGCAGGTTCCTGATCACGGTGGGTAAAGGCAGCTTTCTACCATAGCCTTGCACTGCCAGCTTGGTGTTGTTTAGCATAAGGCATAAGAGCCAAGGAGAATTTCATAACTTAATTTTTGATGGCTCAGGCCACATTCAAAACAGATGATGTGTCTGCTAATCCTACATCCAGATTGCTCTGGTGGGTTGGGGTGGGCATTGCATCATTTTGTTCTCCTAAACTCTTGTGGTTTTTGTCTCTTAGCATCTGACAGAACAGCAGTGCCCTGGCAATATCTTACTGCCCAAAAATCAAAAGGAAATTGGAGACTGGCTTTGTTAAGGACATCTTCTGTTCTGTGGCACTGTCACACACTGTGTGGGAGTGCATACGTTGTCTACAGCTGGTAGTGAGGAGAAGTCAAAGCTTCAGAGAGAGCTGCAGGAACAGCTGGACCTCATAAGAGCTGCAAAAGAAGATTCCCCAGTTAAAACATGTCCGTGGAGAGCCATATGTGCATAGCTGTTAGGATTTTGGAATCAGTGTGGTGGAATGACAGGGAGATAATGGGTAAATATTAATTGAGAGAGCAACCCCTGCCAAGAAATTCTTTGCGGTTGTGTTACCTTCTCTTCATGCAAAATATTCACCAAGTCAGATGCTGCCATTTAATTTACTGTAACTTTGTAGTCATTGCACAAGGACTTGAAGAGAAGGCCCAGAGGCCTGGCAGCCTCCTGGCTAACCTAGAGGCAGCAAGACTCAGTGTGGCACCATGTGCTGGGAAGCTGTTTTCCATTCTATATGCAGCATCTCAGTGCTGTGCTGAGCCATGTGCCAAGCTGGCACTTCGTCCAGGCCAGCTTTGGGCCAGGGGATGGGAGGGGAAGCTGAGCTGATGGGTCTCTCATCTGTCTGAAGAGCTAGCAGAGATCTAGTGGATGATCTAGTGTTGGTTTTCTTTCCAGAGCTGGCAATGTACACATGTAAGGCTGGTAGCATAGAGAAGGCCATACAGGGAATAGAAAAAAGAGGGAAAGTCCATTTTACAGGTATTTCTGCACTACTATTCCCAAAACCTTTTGGGGGACAATTTTTGTGTTTCATTTGCTTGGAGAGCCTGACCTGGGACATCTCAGGGATGCTTCTCCCACTTCTGATTCAGTAGATTTGTATTTCAGGGACTCATTTGCACTGACAGGCAGAAAATACTTCTGTTTAATTAGAATAAGTTGTTCTAAAGTTGAAGAAGATGACCATAGGAGAGTTCTACTCACATCTTCAGTTGATGCCTCTTGCCCACAGTTGATGTGGGAACCCTACTCCCATACCAAAGCCACAGGCCATGTGCACACTGAGTAATCACAAATTTACACATCAGCATTACTCAACCCCCAGGCAACGTGCGGTCCATTTTCATTTGCACTCTTAAAATTGTTTCCATTTAACGCCCTGAAGCAGCTCTATGACTTACAGTGAAATATTAAATGACCCTCACATTTGCTCTCCTGCTCATTCAACACGACCGTTCCCTGCTCGGCGTGGCAGCGTGCGTTTCATGTGGCTGCCCATATGCCCTGCACATGACTGTGATCTGGCTCCCAAAAGGGTATGTTGTGATCTGCTCGCATGTGCCAATTCACATATCTAAACGTTTTCATAAGGGGAACCCCTTTCTGTTAGTCATCTGGTTGTCAAACAAGACCTGGCTGTGATCCTGGACCTGGCACTAGATGAAATATGTGCACTTTAAACATTTCATACTGAAACTGATGGGAATGGGCAATTCCTCAGTACATTTTCTCAAGGTTTTTAAACAATAAATGTCAACCTAAGGGCAAAGCAAGACAGATTTCAGATTAAAGAGACGGGCTTTGCTTAACATCTATAAATCCCTTAGTCCCAACCTCCTTCATGGTTTTTGAAACAAAGAACAAGGAAAGGCCATGTCAAGCACAACGGACACTTTTGTCAACACAACTTCTGCCTTTGGTAGCATGATAGAAAGATTTCAAAAATAGATTTTTCTGATGGATTCATGACTTGGCATCCCGTAGAGAATCTAGTATTCTTCCAAGCAAAGCTAAAGGTTTGTGTTAGAAAGCGAGCAAAGCCAGTCAAAAGAGCCTTTCATCCTCAAGATTACTAAAATATTCCTTTGTTTATTTTTCTCCTTCAATTACTTTTCCTGTCTTGGTTTAATCTGTAGTGCTGAAGCTTGTCAGCACCCATAGCCTTTTGTTTAGGATAGATGCCTTGGGAGCATGAATAAAAACAATTTTCATGTAGCGTCTCCTTGTCACAGCTGCTGCCCGAAGCCCATCGACTTCTCTTTCCAAAGACCCGATTATGCACACACAAACAGAACGGAGCCTGGAGCCAGCAGTTTGATATTGCTCAGCGCCAGCGATGAGCCCTCGTTAACCTGGTGCTCCATCATTTGCAATTGAAGCAGCAAATTTGTTTTCTCTCCTGCTTTTCAAAGAAAAGGTCTCCAAAAACAGTGTGTCGGAGTGCTTGTCTTGACTGTGACTGACTTAGTACAATTTTTGAGCATTCTAAAATGTAAATTCTAGAATTTGCAGCTGTGGGGAGCAGCTCCGAGTAGGAAAATGAAACTTGTATTTGGAAAACTAATTCTCAAACAAAAATTCCCTGTATATGTTTTCTTTTTCCAGGAAAGTGATTTCTTGAAACTTCAGCATATGCTTTCCATTTGTGTGAGCTGGCACTGCCACGAGCCAGAGGAGGCTTGCAGCAAGCGGAGCCATGCGGGACTGGCACCTGCTGGATTGTGATTGGGTGACTTCTGGACCTTCTAGTACTGTGAGTAAGCCACACTCGATGGAAAGATGATGAGCATTTTTTCTTGACCCTGTGTCATTGTGGAGTAGGTGGTGCTTGCTGTCATGGACAGTCTTGTCTTGCAGAGAGCAGCACATCCCTGCAGAGGGAGAAATGCTGTGGTTGTTCTGGTTGCAAGAGAAGCTTCAAGGAAAGTTTGCATTTAATTATTAGTAGAAGCGCGCAGCAAAACAGAGCTCTTTGCAAAGCCATATGCCTTTGTTTCTGGGTTCCAAAACCACATAACAAACAAAACAAAATAAACAAACGAAAGCAAGACCACAAGCAAGACCACATAGCAGTAATTAAATGCCTCTGTTCCAGAATAGGGTGCATATTGTGGTCATGAATGGTAGTAGCAGGGAAGCCAGGGTGTGTAGCTGAGGCAGGAGAGCAGAGAGGAGCAATGTGTTGCCTCTGTGGGGAAAGAGGAGCATGGGTCTGTGTGCACTGTGGGGAGGGGTGCCTAACCAAGCACACGGAACCTGCTGTGTGGTTGTTTGCGGCTGGAAAAATGCAATGGAGAGCTGGTGATTCTTCATGTAATTCTTAGGTGAGCCTGTTGAATCAGTTGAACCTGTCCTTTGCTAACTCATTCAAAACTAACATTTTATTCTGTCCCAGTGAGCTGGAGCAGACTCGCTTACCTCTCATAGTGTCCATCCAGCTGCCCTGAAGACAGCAGAAGGAACCAGAGACTGTGGTCACGTTTCAGTAGCTAAGTGGAGGGATGAAGGCCATTCCTCTTAATGGGACGGTCTCTTCCTACTCCCTGGCACCATTTCTCTGTTCACTGTTGCTCCTGCTAATCAGGATGCTTTGAAACAGAGAGAGGAGATAGCTGGAGGTGCAAGAAGGAAGGCTGAATTGAAGGCAGAAGAATGCACAGTGGGGATATAGACAGAAAAACAGGCTACATGCTGAGCACATTTAAAGAGGCACAGCTGGAACAACGTTGGAGAGTAACAAAACTATCTTTCCATGTATGTTTGCCTGTTCCCATGTTATTTTTCCCCAGTATTGCATACAGCATGGTTCCTTAAAAGGTTAAAGATCAGAATAATGTTTTATGTAGGTAGCAGAATACCCTGTGTAGAGGAAGTGGTACATGATTTTACTTAAAGAACAAAGATTCCATAGTTTTTAGCACACTCAAGGAAATTTGTCTACTGGCATCTGCTGTGGAGATGATATCTCTTTGCTACAGGTCAGGAAGGAAAAGCATTGGTGGATGTGAGGGTGTTGCTTACAGAAAACACTCGTGCAAATATCTTCGTTCAGGTCTGGTTCCCATCCAGAAAGAGGCATGTCCTCAGGATGGCTGCTGAGTGCCATCAGCACTGGGAGAGAAAAGAACAGATGTGTGGCTTTAAACCAGTCCAGGTGCCACAATGAGTGTGGAGTATACAGGCATTTCACAGAAAGCAGTGACAGCATGATCTGCATTATCTGGTGATGTGATGCATCTTGTGTATACCTGTGTGATTATATCTGTGTGTATCAGTGGCCTATGATTATGAAGTGGCACTTCATTTGTGGAGTGTACCTTGTGCTGGTGTTCCATAGTGTTGATGTGCTCATGCATGGGAAGACATCTGTCAGGCAAGCACTAGTAAATACCATGCAGCTGTACTTTGTTAGGGTTTCATTTTGCATTTCCCTCTGTTCTCCACCTCAGCACTCCTTCAGATCACACTGACATCAATTGCAGTTATGGCAAAAGAAGATCACTCCCGTTAACCCTGTAAGATGCTTGCATAAGATGAAGGCATTTTCTTAATGCACTCATAATCTATAACCAGTTGTTTTTAAAGCCGTTTGAGAACAGTACAGAGAAGGCATTTTGCATTTGGTCAGTCAGAAGTTGGTAACTGTTTTAGAAGCCTATTGGAAAGAAGACATCAAGAAAAGCTTTTGCAAAGCTGTGCTTTCACCTCACAGTGCTTTGCAGAGATGCATTCTTGGGCTTGGTTCATATGGGTTCATTTCTCTGAGTTTCACTTTGAATTTTGGAATCAAAGGCATTTTAAAATTCTAGGTCAAACTTATTAGAAAACACCGTGTCTCACCTGGTTTCAGCTCTTTAAGTAGTGAGAAGCAGTGCCTCCCCTGCTGTGGTCCTGATACAAATCTGTAAGTCATCATGCCAGAGCGTTTGAAGCTCGGCCTAGCACTTCTGTCCGGAGTACAGCACTGCTCACAGAGTTCATGGCTTCTCCTTTGAACAGGGTGTTGCAGCGAAACAGGCAGCAGGTCGGATTTCTGGGTAGATGACAAAGACAGCACCCAGCTTTCATTTTGGGGATTTTCCTAACGTAAAACTGCCTGAGCCAGGAGGCAGTTTGGGTTGAGTTGAGTTTGAGGCCACAGATCCCTGATCTTGTTCCTTTGAACCAGAGCTGGTGTCCTTTTGGGTGCATCAGATGTGTTTGCTTCTGTCCTGGATGCTGACATTCAGCCATCATGGCCATGGCTGAGGTGGTCTCCATCTATGGCTGAGGTGGTCTCCATCCTTGCCATATAGGCTGGAGTCTGCAGCAGTGAGGCTTAGAACTTGGTATAAGTCTGAAGGGAGAGTTCTGAGCATGGCAGCTGACAGCTCACAACTGTCTGATATGTCAGACTTCTGAGAACACACCTGAGGGAGGGTGAATACAGTACCTGGGGAGAAGTCCCTTCCCTTCCTCCTAATGGGGGGCAGTGGGGCTGGGCCTGTCCCTGCTGCCCACCCTGCTCTCTGGAGCTCAGCTGCCCCTGGGGTTTCCGGGAATCCCTGCCTGTATGTGGTTTCTTAACCAGTCCTGCAAAAAAAAATGTATCTTTTATTGAATGTTATTCTAGCCATAAAACTTTTAAGCTGTTCAAATACTTTCCTTTGTACAGTAGACATCTGAGACTATTAGGCATTAACAAGTAAATGTACTTTTTTCTTTTTTCTTCAATTGCTTCAATCTGCTAAAGAGTTTTCTTTGGATCGATTCTCCTCTAGTGTTGTACCAGAAGAAACATTACTGTGATCTGATATCATATCTCCTCACTATCTGTCTCCTCAGGTCATAGATGTGGATGTGTTTTATGTTAAATTACAAAGGGGCTTTATTTTGTGGCAACCAATTAGGTCAAATAGCTCACCCATGATGCAGAAGTGTTTAAAGCCCAGAAGAACCAATGTGATTCACTGCAGTCCCTCTGTAGAACCCATAGACTGTGGGGTGAAAGTGTGGGCTTCAGTAAGGAACAGCTGGAGGATTTTAGATGAATTTCACTATTTCTTTACCAATTTAATAATGAATATAATCCATTTTATAACACCTGTCACAAGAGCTTTGTGTCACTGGAGCTGTTGATTTAAATGTACTTCATTATTTTCATATATGTTAAGAACTGTCCATCCCAGTCTTGTGGGGATGTTCCTGAAAGAAGGAGGAGGAGATGCTGGTGAGGCTTCATCTTAATCAGGCATGCTTGTAAGAGCAGGAGGGAAAGCACGTTTTAAGAAGTTGCTTTTAGGGATATAGGTTTTGGGTAGACAAACAGACATACACATGTAGGAACTGGGGAATTTTGTCTTAATGTCCACAGCCGTTGACTTGCAGAGCTGCCTCCAGAAGATGCAGAAAGGATTGGAAGGTGTCTTCCTAAAGACAGATTAAAGCAACATCTTTAATTTCTGGCTTGTTAGCAGCTGATAGCCAGTTATCCCGTAACCTTTACTCAGACCTCGACTCATAACCTTCACAATTATTCTTCATCTCACAAACATTAATATTTACTATATAGTCAATCTCCAAACCACAGGGAGTTATTTGCATGTGTGGTATCACTTGCACTTCAGCTAAATAAAACCATTAACCTTCTGCTAATAGAATTAGGTCATAGAAGTCATACTTGTGTGGGTTGTGTAGCTTAGGTTAACGTCGTAACATTTCCTTCTCACCCTTACAGTGCAGCATCTCCAGAGCGTGGCAGCCCCAACACTGATGCTGAACTTGTGTGCCCTGTCCCAGGCAGGGAATGGCATCAAAGCAGGTCGCACTGAGCGATAACTGTAAATTCTCTGGGGCTGGAGTCACCAGCCAGTAATCCTCTATGCACAGGCTCCCCCTTATGGAAATGAAAGATACTAGACAATGCTTTTTTCCTCTGGTCTCAGACAAAACTCATAGCTTATCACTATGAATACACTTCTCAAGCCTACAGTAGTACTTTTCAACTCAACGTTATAAGTTTGGGTGATGACAGAATGGACATAGGCTCACCATGGCAAACAGGAGTGATGATGGTACGTGTATGTATTTATACTCAAAGTGATTAGAGCCCTGTTTGAGGCTGGAAATTC
Source organism: Coturnix japonica (assembly GCF_054131305.1). Classification (NCBI taxonomy): domain Eukaryota; kingdom Metazoa; phylum Chordata; class Aves; order Galliformes; family Phasianidae; genus Coturnix; species Coturnix japonica. The sequence goes on along the minus strand of NC_140680.1, from coordinate 12,758,251 downwards.
TTGTGATTTCCTGGTGGTGAAGAAGGGGACAGGAGCTCTTCAGATGTTAAGAGATGCTGCAGAGTGAACCACAGCTGTAGCCTCCTCTGTCTTCAGAGAAGCAAAAGAAAGTCAGTGGGATCAAATAACTTAGTTTTGGAATAGCTGTATTTTGGTGCTCTACAGTGGGTATTCTGGATTGGATCCTGATAGATCAGAATGATTGGAAGAGTTAGGAATAGACACTGTGGATTAGGGAGAGATACCATGTATAGACTTAGATACGCTCTTGCCTCGCTCTTTTTTCGCATGAAACATGGTTACCAGCTTCATGAAAGCTGTGTGAGAGCAGCTACAGTTCTGTGCTCAGCTTATTCTGACAGATCATGTTATGCACCAGCAAAACATGAAAATCAAAGAAAACATAATTTTTCAGGTTTTATTAGTATTATTGATTAGTATTGTTCTTCTAAACTGTTTATTGCTCAGCTTTGAAACCAAAATCCTAGTGGAGCAACTGGAATGGACCCCCATGCTAAACTTGAGCCCTTCTTCCCATCCAAATGAAAGTCTTCTGCTGGGCATGGCTCACACAGTGGTTGTGGCCTCTCTGCTTTGCCTGTGTGATGAATGAGGTTCAGGCCTTCATGGGATCTGTGTGGTGCCCTCCTGTGTTCCTGGTCTCATTTCAGTGCTGCTAGGGAAACTGATTTTAATTACACATGCTGCTAATCACCTGATCTCATAAGGGGGCATGGCTGAGAAAAAAAGAAGCCAGAAAAAGGAAGCTAATTTATACACCCTGGGGACAGGAGGAGTGATTTGAGTGGTGCATGGGAAGAGGAATGCTGGAGAGTAAAAGGAAGCTGGGATGATGGATGGTGTGATTAAAAACCACAGGGGAAGGATGAGGATGGGGATGGGTAAGAAGGGGTTCTGGAGAGCAGCAGCTGGCCCAGGGGCTCTCTGGTGGATGGTGACTCTTCTAAGGCTGAGATGGAAATCAAGAGCCTCTGCTGTGCTGCCAGGTTTCTCCAGGCAAGCATGATGTTATAGTGCTTGCCTGGGCCTGATGGAGATGGATCCACCTCCATTGGTTCGTCCTCTGGAGGTAGATCCATCTCCATGGGGTCCACTGGTTTGGGCTCACTGTTGCTCTCTTTGGTGGAGGAAGATGAATCCTCCACAAATGAGGAGGAGGATGAATTAAAGTGCATCAGCAAAACATGAAAATCAAAGAAATCATAATAAGCACTGCTGCTGTAGGAGGGACATTGCTGAGACAGCAACATTAAAAAGTAGCAGATATATCTGAACTACTCTTCAGGGTGCACTGAATATTTAATGTTGTTATGTAGACTAGTTCAACCTGAAAATTATGTTAGAAGTTCATTTTGCACCTTTTCTGTAGCTATGGTGGCATGTGCAGTGAAAGCAGATTGAGTATTTTTAACTTAAAATGATGACAAATTCACATTCTTACTGGCTGAGTGTTGTAGCTTTCTCACCCATTGCCTGAGCTCTTTGGCTTGCCAAGTATTGACAGAGAATCTAAAACCAACCATAAAAAGTACCCAGCAAAATATCTGTTTCTCATTCCTTTATGGTTGTAGTGATTTTGTTCACAGTGAGCACCAGTGCTCCACTGGGGTTGGACTCTGCTGCTGCGAAGTTGTCTCTGCTGGGAAAAAGAAATATTCCCAGTTCACGCCTTCACTTTGCCAAAGGATCCACCCATACACAACATGGAAAGTGCCTTGAATGAGGGAGGGCAAACTGCATCGCTGCTGTTGTGCAGCTGGAGCTGCTGTGCAGGCAGGAGTTGGGCCTGGCCCTGGTGCTCCCTGAGCCCCATCACAGCCATATTTGCCTTTGTGGTACTGGTAGTGGTTAAAAGTATGCAAGGATGACTGCAGTTGTTTCAGAATTACTAAGGATGGTAGTAGGATGGTTGTAGTGATCTGGAAGTGATGTCATGCAGCTCCTGCCAGTGTGCATCCCATATGTCTCTGAGATTGGGTTCAGGTTGAGATGGGTGCTTACCCTTCTCTAATTTAGCAGTAATTGAAGTGACTTTCAGTGTTATTCTGTTGTGTGATGATGGAAAGAGGAAGACTCCTTCCTCCATGTGATTGTTCGCTCTCCTGAAAGCAGAGATTGAGATATACCTTCTAAGGTGGTAAATATGGGCAGGGGCCCATGATCCCCACCCACAGATTGGAGGATGGGAGTGAGGACTCTGGGTGAAGGTGGCAGTGCCCAGCAGTGCTTGGTGCTGGGCTCCAGCAGCACACGGCGCAGACTCGTTATGCCTGACATCCTTCCCTCGGTGCTAATCATTTTTCCATTTCAACAACGGCTGTTTACAGCAGCTGCTGCCTTATGTTTAGTTTGATCCCGTTCCAGATTTTGCAAGTGATTAAAATGCTGCTAATAAAGATATTTTAACTAGGATTTATATGTTGACTTGCCTTTTCCAGCTACAAAATACCTTCCTATCGCTTCTTTTTGTCATCTGCACTGGTGCAACTGCCTGCTTGGCAGTTCTGAGTACCCAGGCAGTGCCCATTGCTGTCAGCCTGGCTCACCCGGCTGCAGGGAGGTGTGGGCAACACTTGGATTCTGGAAGGAATCCCGGTGTCCTTGCAGCGCACGATAGAGAGATTATCTTACACACATTCCCTTGTATGTTCCCTTGGTTTACCACATACTTGAATGATTTCTATTGGAATATTATAATTACATTCATATGGCCTAATGGCAATGGCAGTTACAAAAATTTCCACATAAAGCCCATGCCGTAGCCGAGGGCTCCAATGCAGTCCACATTCTCTACTACACCTATGCACTGTGCTGTAGGGGAAAAGCCCCCTCACTAGACTTAAAGAACAAGGAGTTTCCTGCCATGTTTTTAATCCTTTGGCTTTGGAACCAGCAGGTTTTGTATAACTGGGGATGGAGGTGTGAGCAGTTCCCATCTTTCAACCCATAAAAGCTGAGCATGGGGTAAATGCCAGCTCTGTCCTGCTGGGTGCTGGGGTACCAGGCACATCCGATGAGGTGCTGCAGGTAGGGCTCAGCAGACACCCCAACCTCACGTGGGCTTTTGGCAGGAGGAGTGCAGCAGCAGAGGGTGCTCTTGGTGCAGGAGCTGGGGAGAGGGCTCGTGCAAAGCTCAGAGCTCCTTGCAGTGAGCCCAGCCGTTCTCCTCTCCCTGCTGCCTGCTGCTCACCCCTCCTGCTGCAAATGCAAACCCTCCTTTCTGCACTGAAAGAAAAAAGGAAGAAAAAGAGAAAATAAAAAGATGACTTTGGGCTGGTGCCAGCACGCAGAGATGTTATTGTGGATTGGCATCTGGCCGCGATGCTGGAGCAAAGCAGTTACCTTGGAGGAGGCTGTGTAGGAGTGCAGAAAATGCACAATGTGACTCAGTCATTTTTAATTATCAGTGGAGAGGAAGGCGAAGCTCCTGGTGGGTTTTGTTCAGCAATTCATTCGGGTAACTGCAGGGTCATGCTGTTGGCTGGGTTTGAATGACCCTGAATACATATCCAGTGCTACTGAAATAAGTAGTGTGCTCGTGTTTGATAAAGGAGGGGTAAAATTAATGAAAATTTAAGACAAGGCAAAATTCTTCAGAAATAAAGATCTAAAATGCCATTTAAGGAACACACTGTTGATTTAACATTTACTGAAAATTCCCTCTGAAGGGTACATGATTTGGCTGACAAAAAGCAAGAATAAGATTTGAATTCTGTGGCAAATGATCTGCTCTTTTTTATATCTCTTCATGTCTCTTTCCTCCGTTTCTTTTTTTGTCTATCACACCTATTTAGATTGTCAACCCTTTAAATCTGCTCTGCATATATACACAGTCTGGCGTGTTGGAGACCTGACTTGAATTACGTCTTGAAGTGCTTATACAGTACTAATTACATTAATAATAATTGACATCAGTGAGCTTTGGATCAACCTCTGACGGAATACATTTACATCTCGTTAGTTCCCCTGATGGAGTTATGCTTCTGCTTCTTCTACAGACACAGGGGGACTGCAGGAGGATCTGCCTGTCCAGCCACAGTGGGTCCTCTGGCCTGGATGTGGGGAGCGATGCGATGCCAGGAGCTCCTTTGAGCTGGCTGGAGGAGAGCTCAGTTTCCAGTGGATCTGTGCCGTGATGCTGACAGATTTTGCTGTCGACAAGGTGCAGTTCCCCACTGATGCTTTTGCTATTGACATGAAAAGCATGAACGATGTGTCCACCGAGGCACCTAGACAGGTTAAGCTGATTATTTTTTCCTTCTCTCAGAGTAGAGGCTCCATCCCTTGAATTCTTTGAATCAGAGTTAAAAATATCTACTCAAACTCAAACAGATGTTTTTGTTTTACTATAGCAATGCTAGGTAAGCTTCTGTTGGCCAGCATTGTTCAATATTAGTTAATCTAAATGTTTTACCCTCCTGCAATAGTGATGACTCAGCTGACCCAGGTAAGGCATGAGTTGATCCAATGAGTATTTTGTCAGCAGAGACATGTTGTTGGTTCAAGTACTTACAATGGCATTTCCTCTGTTGCAGTGAAATACCAAACCACCTATATTGTCTTGCAGTGTTGTGTAAACCCTCCTGAGATCGCTGGAGAACAAATAGATGGTTCAGGAGAGAGCTTCAGCCATAGGGGACATGCACTCTTTGGGAATCAGCAAGCAGTCCTGCAGTCAGTAATCTCACCTGGTAGTGGCGGGAGGTCTTTTATGTTTGGTTTGCTGAGTATGTATAAGCACTGCTCTTTGATATCCACGTTGATCCACGGGGAGAATATGCTGGAAAAAATCCTTTGATTTCGGCATTCTGAAGGAAAATATGTATGTCTCTAGCTCCCAGGACGGAGTGAAAGTGGGAACGTTGGGGGATGTTAGAAGCAAGAGACAGAAATAAGAGAAGGAAGAAAGGAATGTGAAGACAGAAATATTTGACTGTTTGCCATTTTTCTTTCCCTTGATGACACCTTGGAGCTACCTCAAAACCAGAGCTTGGCTTGGGAGCGTATAGAAGTGATGTTTAGCTCATAGCAGAAGAGAATAATGAATGGCAGTGGTTGTGGGAAAACCCTGGGGAACCTTAGGCTGCTGAGGTGAGAGTGTGAAGACCAGATACACAAATATGTAAAAAAAACCCAGAACAGAACAGCCTATAACAAGCTGGAAATTAAATGAGAGCTTAAGTAAATCAAAGGAGAGGATTATTATTGTTATTATTTTGCTAATGAGTCACAATTAAGAGAGCTTTATTTCCTTTTAATGTGAAAGATCTGAGTTCTTTCACAGCTCAGTTTTTCATTCAGTGTTGGGTGGGGTCCGTTATGGAAATGAAGGATCAGACCCATGGTGACAGATATTCTCCCACCTTTTCCACATCCTTTCTGAAGAGGTTGTTCAGTCCAAGATTCATGGACACAGGGGAGTGGGAAAACTGTGCTATATTAAACCTCTGAGCATGATTATAGCTATTGCTAATTAAAAGAAGTGTGCCCTGTGAAAAGCCTGTGAAAGTTGCCTTAGCACTGTCTGTGGTGGTGTCTGGAACTGGGATGTCAAACATGCAGATTATCCCTCTTGGGTTAGCTAAAAAGCATTGAAGTTTCTTCCTCTGCCCATCACCTCTTAAATCCCTATTTTCAAATTAGCATTATCCTAATAAGATATGCTGAGATCCTGCCTGTTCCTTATCCAGCTGGGGATATATTAAGACTGTATTTCATTAGCCAATAATATATTGACCTTATTGTATGATGGTTGCTTTGCAACTCCTGTTCTTAGTACCTTCTGTGAAGGATCTTGATGTGCTTTCAAATAGAGAATTTAATCTTGCTGCTTTTGTGCATGTTAAATTTGTATTATCATCTCTGTTACACACAGGGAAGAACTGTAGATTGGTTACCTTTCCCATAGCCCAGAAAATCTGTTGTGTAGCATTTTGTGGGATGCTGGTTTCAATAGTGTTAATGAGACAATTTGCTACTCTGGTGTAAGATTCCAGCTGGAACACAGATAATGATGTGAATTAGATGCTTTAAAGGTGGTGTAAAACAGCAGCAGTGGTGATTACAACCAGAAAAAAACAAATTGTTGTCTGTGAAAACCTCTCCTACAACAGCAAATCTGTGGTAATGCAGGCTGACCAAGCTTCAGGCATTTTGCAGGGAATGAATTAAATTCTAGATTACTGCTTCTAGTTACCTTGAAAGAGCAAACTCAACCATATCAAGGTTTTCAAAGGTAAAAATCTTTGTCCCATCAGCTGTTTTCTAGATAGAAGTCTTAGTTTCAGCTGTAGCTAATGTGACCACTACTACCTTGGACCAGTTGGGGATTGTATGGCTGCAAGTTGCTGGGAGGAGCTGTGACTCCTGAGTTGGTGTCATTATAAACCACATCTTCAGCACACTGTTCCAGAGTGAGACCTGTAACACAATCTGTCTGTTTGGCTTTCATGATCACAATCTAAGTAACTATTTGCGCACACTGGTTTAGTTCTTGTGGGAATGAAGTTATATCCTCCAGACAATGATCCATGTGCTAAGTGTGGCTAGATATGAAAGCTACTGACTTAACACTACTGCTTTACCCACTAGTGATTGCTGAACACACACGGTCCTCCTGCTGCTGTTGAACGTCTTTGCAGTTTGTTCCTTATCCCAAACTGCTTATAGGCCAGGAAGATGCTGATTATAGTCTGGCTCCTGCTTTGGTTGTAGTTCATGACCTCTTGTTTTCAAACTTCAGGAAGTATGGCACTGTGACAGCAAAACAGAAGACACATACATTACATGTCAATCTCCTCCTGAAGTCGCATTGCAAGCCTGTTTCAGCCAAATGTGTTGCCAGTGGAGTGCCTGTAATCTATGGTGTATGTCTGGGATTTGATTAGAAAAGGTAACTCTATAGCCTCTGTGTGCTGATACAAATTCTTCTGCCTGTGTGGTATGATGAGAGACCACAGCCAGTATTTTATGATGTAGTTCTCAGGCAGCATGCTAGTAAGTGAGTCATTTCCTACCGTCCTTTAGAATTATACTCTGTGCATTCTGGGAAACCTCTTATATATGGCCACTAGGATAGAAGGACATGGTTCAACTGGAAGTGCAGAAAGGCTTTAATCCCCTCTCCAAGTAGCTGTGAAAGAGGTAGTATTTTGGCAGTGTATGTTACCTCCCCTTTACAAATAGACGTTATGGCTGCATTCACCTCATTTGTGGGCATGCCTTTGAGGCCACATTTGTCAATTGCTTGCACTACCTTGCTGCAGGAGCACCCTGGAGAGCATCCTGATATATCTCCATCTGTTACATCCTCAGGGGAACATGAGAGCATCCTGCCCTTAGTGTGACCTCCAGGCACCTCTGTGTGCAATGTGTGAGCCCTATGCCCTGGGGTAATACAGGTCTGCATCTGGAGGCCAACTCACAGCTCCCATGCAGGGGTGCCTGTTCCACTGTAATATCTCTTTGTATGCTTTTGAGAGCTGCAAAATATCTCTGGGGAACGTATACACAGTTGTGGTGCCAGCATCATGAGAAGGTGGTTGCAGTGAGGCCATTTTGCAGGCAGTCAGGTACTTTCCACCCAGGAGCGAGCCACTCAGCACCTGTCTGCACTCCTATCTCCTGCCTTTTGCAAGCTTGTAAGTTGTAAATGATCCTTGATTCTTCCTGCAGGATGACCTGGTGTCACTGGCAGAGCTGAGAGTGATTACCAGAGAGTATGTTTGGGACTAGCTTCAGGATCTGTGGGATCCTTATGGGGTATGTGGAACACAGAGTGGGACTGGCCAGCCTGATGTGACACAGATATCATCATCAGTTTGGTGGTGGTGCCTGTGGGGTAGGAGCATCCCCAGGACATAGTAACTTCACATGAAGCTGGGACCTGCGGTGCTGCCCTTGTGGTTTGATCACACTGATGGAACTGATGGGGCTACCCCATGGGGCTCTGCTGCAGCAGACCCCCAAGGAAAAGGAAAAGTACATGTGATTATTCAGTGTGATTTACCCTTGCCAGCAATCTGTGTTAGAGTTCATTGGTCATCATGGCAACATGTGACTTTAAGGTACAGAACAATGCAAAATTTGTTCTTACAGTGTAAGTCGATTTCCATGTACAAAACCTTTGCTACTAGTGTGACAATATATAAGCCTGTAGCTAGTGGAAATCATATGCTGTTATGAAACTGTGATAGATTTATGCCACGTGAACAATGGAAGTCTGTTGTTTCGATGATATGATATATGCTGCAAGTTTTTGGACTATATATTTAAATAGAAAATGTTTCAAAGCTCTGATATATGCAATAGAAAACTTATATTATGGTGTACAGATTTGTACTCTCAATACTCTGATATGATTGCGCCTCTACATCATCTCCTGCTGTCTGTCAGTGCCTGCTGCAGTACACAGAGCTTGTAACTAACATGAAGGATAACATCTAGTAGGGGAGTATGGGAATTTCTGCTGATTGACTGGAATGCAGCATGAGGCTGCGTGTGCTAAAATGAGGGGTTTGGAGGCATCAAAGTGTGTGTGTCCAGGCTGCTGCCTGGAGGCTGAGGGGGGCTACAGAAGAGCAAGAGAGAAAGGAGAGAGAGAGAGCATAAGACTGTAGGGGTTATTTCTGTAATTGGGAGTGATTCTGATGTGGGCAAACAGTTCTGCAGTTTTGTGTCTCCTTTTTAGTATTCTTGTGTATTGAAAGTGTTTCAAATTGATGGCAAGATACTGTGATTTTGATCACTGATAAGTACAGGACAGTATTTTCTAACCCCACTTGAGCTTAGGAAATCTCCATGGTCTAAAGTTTGTTTTCTAAACACCATTGCAGCTTTTGTGTGCTTCATTTGGATTATGAATCTATGTGAATGTGCAAACTTCCAAGCTAGATGGCTTAGCTGCAATTAGTCAAGCAGCATTTGTTCTGTTCTAGATCTGTACTAGGATAACTCACATTGCACTTTGCACTAGGTATTCGCTCCCCTTACTATGTGGTTATATTTGCTTATTCATCTTATTGCTTGTGCTGCTCTTATGTTGGATGAACTGGGAAAACCTTCAACAGTGTATTTGGATTCAGATAGTTCTGAGCATCACACTTGGGCTGTTCTTAAGCTGGGTTTGCTCACGTGTGAGAGCAGGGTCCTGGGCAGATCATGGTGAGATGCCATAAAGCATTTCAGGATCTGCAGAGAAAATCCATTCTGGTTTTGTTTGGAAGACTTGTCAGTCCTCTGTAGAACGTGCAGAAAGGTTCTGCCTGTGTTCTGTGCACAAGAGAAGCCTGCAGCCATTTGTTATAAAGGAAAGAGCTTTGCCTTGGCCCTGGGCTAGAGCTGTGAGGCAGGGCAGGACCAAAGCACTCAGTGTGAGTTCTTCAGGAAACAGAACAGGCTCGAATTTGCTTGTTGACCAGTTGACCGTTGTTAAATAATGAGGCAAAACAGCACTGAAAGCTGATATTTTGCAGGCCATAGGAATTCCTATAAATAACTTCTAAAATATGATGCTTGTACCTGGTGCATCCACTGAGACATTTGATGAAGCAGTTGTGTTGCATTCGTCATGCCAAAGCCCAACACTCCTTGGACTTGCAGGGGGTGTGAAGCAGGCTGGGTCTGCGAGCATCCTCCTCTCTGTGATGTAGGAGGAAGGCAAGGCTGCAGTGAGTGCTTGGGGCTGCCTCCAGGAATAGGGCTTGGGTAGCTCCAATCTGTGCCTGTACCTCACTGGGCAGATCCAGCAGACAGGCACATATGTGATGAGTTGTGTTTTCATCAGTGAAATAATATGTGCTATATCTAATGAGCTTGGGTACAATCTGACCGGGACAGCTGCCAGCATGGATTGCCTATTTCATTGCATGACACTGTCTAATTTCATTTTATTTATTGCCCTGTGTAGCACCTATAACAACAATGTCTGGGCGATGACAGAACAATCATTCTAACAAAATACACCGTATAGTTTTTATGGCCTCTGAGACTTGTACTGGCAACTCCACAAGACACAATGCTGAAGGAGGGAGACCACTGTGCTGATCCTGTCTGGTGAACTCACTGCTCCTTGATGCATGAGCTGTTGGGATGGGGCAAGGGCTCGGTTCTATCCATCTCCATCCCATCAGCCTTGGCCTGCCCAGGGCACCCTGAGGCAGAGATGCCCTTAGGTTGCTGCACTGAAGGCAGTTCAAAGAGCTGAGCAGTTTTCCTTCTTTCCCGAGGTATTACAAGTCCATGGTGGGCCACATGAACTGTCTGAAGCAATATTCCTTCATATGCTGTATCTTATTAAAGTTGCTGCTTTCTGCTAAGCCATTTTTGTAAAACACAGTGCCTACAGAGCTTCAGTGCATGAGAAGCACTGTGAGTGGGGAGGTTCCTCATCCACCTCCCCAGCCAGCATCACACCTTCCTCGGGGTTATTGAGCTGCTGGAGGTAAGCTCACATTCCCCTCACGTTTTCATTAGGTGTTTCCAGGCCTCAGTTCTGCTCAGAGTGTATTCTGGGTTTCTTATTCTCCTTGAGACTGTATGAGTAAGCAGCGTCATGGTGTGTGCTATCAGCTGGATGCTCCTGCTGTGGGATCCGTTCTTTTCTCTATCCCTTTGGTGGCTGTAGCTGTAAGCTTGCCCTACTAGGAAAATCTGGTCAGAATACATCCAACTGTTGTTCCCAGACTGCTTAAACCTGGGAGCAGAGCTGGCTGTGACCCTATTGCTGTGGTGAGCTGAGGTCACAGCTCTGTGCTGGCTCCTGTCTGTCACCTGGGGCAGCCTCTTTCCTCAGCAGTTTGATAAATTTTCATGTAAACTGTCTTAGAAGCCACCATGTAAAAGCCTGGCAAAGATGGTGCCTTAGTGAAGTAAGGAGTGTAAATGGTGACCCTGTGAAATGGGTATGCCTAGACTCACTGAGCTCATTTTCCTGTTCCAAGTACCATTTAAATGTCTGTGCCCCTTACCATCAGCAGCGTGGTGCTGTCATGTTTTACAGAAACAAAACCTCAAGTTTTCAAGCAGCTTGTCTTTCACTGGGGACCATGAGGAAGAAGTGAGATCCCATTGCACCAGGCTGCCTTCCTGGCCCACTGACCTCATGCTGCTGGGATGACCTCTTACCTGCTCATGTACCTGTGGCACTACTGCTGTGGAGAAAGGTGAGCTACACTGTGTTGAAATGCTGTCCAAACCAAGCACTGTGAAGGTATTTAGGCCTTGGCCCGCTGTTGCAGGACATTAATGAGAGGGGTTGCGGTGTTTAAATTCCCTTTGAAACCAGCAGCAAGGAGACCCTGCAGTGTACTCTAAAATAACCCTGTTCACATTTTCAGTGCCTTTAAATATCTTTAAAAATCAGGCTGGAGATTATGTACCTACAGTCAGACAGGATGTCTAGACCCAGGCTTGTACTGTAACTGCAAGGCTATTCTGTTTCCCAGTAGATAGCCACAGAACAAAATAATGAGATGAGAAGAAAAAAAATGAGATGATTATTTTTACAAATTCCTTCAAATGCACGAATATGGCAGTGCTTTTCTGCAAGAGTGGAGTGTGAGCTATTCTGCTGGTCTTCTGTGAGATAAGCTGCTTTAACAACTTGTCTTGGGTTTTGGTTTCTCACTGAGAGCCTCGCTTTTTCTGTTGGAAAAGCTAATATCCTAAACATATGTCCAATGATTGATTCCTCTGTATGCATATTCAGTGTGCATAATACTCTCTTAAGGGAGCAAGTACTTCTGTAGTTGAGTCAGCAGGACTGGAACAGTAATTTAATTAGTGTTTTTTGGTCAATATTTACTAGCAATGACAAAACAACTTTTTGCTGTATGGGGAGTATAGCGTTGTATCTCTCAGTGCAATAGTTGGTGGATAAAATGCTTGGTTAACCCATTAGAAGTTCTTCTAATCTGTTGCTGATAAAAACACAGTTCAGTTTCCCTAAAATATTCTTTTTAAAATCTGATCTACTATTACAGTATTTCTGTAGATTTTTTAAAGCAGGATGTTTATTCATCAGCGAAGGATTTTTAATTGCCATCATTGATTATGAAATCATCAAGGGGGTTTAAATCACTTGACCTGACTGCTTCAGTGATGTAGTAGGGCATCACTTGTGGCCAGTCACAGCATGAGCTTCTCATAGAGCTGCAACATCTTTTGAAAGCATTCAGTCTTGCAGAAATCTTGCAACCAGCCACCCTCTGTTCCTGAATGTGCTGGCCACTTCCTGACCCCAGTGGCCATTGCATCAACTGGTCCCTTATCCTGTATGGCTGTGCCTGGGAATTAGCGTTATATGTGAGAATGTACCTGGGGAGCCAACTGATTTTTGGACCCCTCTATCCAGTCTTGGAATTTTTGCAGCTGGTGATGTTGTGTAAAGCATGTTTGCATTGTGCAGCATGTAGCTTCGGTACAAGAGAGCAGAAGCTTTTAGGATAGTTGAGAGGATACTGAAATGTACATCCTCATGAGAAAACACAGCCCCTGTAAAAGTGATGCAAGTTTATCTGTCATCCAGGTTGGCTGTTGTCTTCTGGATCATGGGAAACTTCACCGGAGCACTGTGTAGAAGTAAGTAACAGGGCAAAACAATGGCAGGGCTACAGAAACAAGCAACTTGTGCTCTTGGGGAGCACAAGTCAAGTCATTCTTGTCATCAAACATCCCAGTCACCTGCTGGGATACCTGGGGGAAAAATTAGGGTAGCAAAACACATATTGTTTCTTTTGTTAAAAGTGCCAAGTTCGGTGGAGATGAATTGGCCATCTGTTCCACTCCCAGCAACGCTCTGGCAAGCCGTAAAGCTCATTTTTATACGTTGCCACTTTCCATCAGCGCTAACAAAAGTCAGAGGGAATTGTTTGGGTTTTTCCTAGAACATTCTTCCTTCTGACAACTTGCAACCAAGAGCCTTTTCTACAAGTTCTGTTCTCCCTCTGGCCTCCCCGTGTTTGCACAAGACATTCAGGTACCTTATCTCCGAGCAGGAGGGTAATCAGACACCTGCTTAGACTGGAAACTAAAACCCCTTGGTCGGCTTCACAACAAAGAGCTCTTGTCTAAGCAAACACTCCTCATCCTGGTGTCGGTCCTTTGGCAGACACAGGCCCTGGGTTTGTGCACACATCTTGTAGGACAGTCCCTGTCTCTCTGTTACAGCAGGGACGTGGCCTTCTCATACTGTTTTTCCTCCCTTAGCACAATGGTACGATGCAGCCATTAGGTGTGTTCAAACTGACTGTTGCAGCCTGCAGATGTGTTCTCCAGTACGCTTCTAAGGCAGCAGAATCCTCCCATCATCTGAATGCTTGAACTGTTCCTGATAAAGCACACCTTCTGCATGCTGATTGTTGTCACCCAGGGCTGGTTCCTTCAAGGCAGGAATGAGGAGGTCAGTGCATCATATGTAGTGTGTGAGGTGTGTGACACATCCTGAGATGTATCAATCCACGGATGTTAAATAGTGCCTCGCTCTGCTGAGCTCATGTTGTGCTCCCTCATGTGAGTGGCACATGGCTCTGGCAGGTAGGAGCTCCTCTTGGCTACCAAGGAATGGTGATGAGGTTGCTGGGGGAGCAGAGAGGAGGGCAGCTCCTCTGCCTCTATGGGGATGTGCTCCTGCCTGGAGAAATGGCTTTGTATGTATTCAGATTTTCCAAATTCCTGTAAATACTTTTAATAGTAATTCTTTTACGGTGTTTTTCCCTTCCTGAATGGCTGTTACTGAATGCCAGCCAGCCAGCTGAGCTCTCTTGTGTTAGGTTTCTGTATATGGCTATTTTGGAACTCTATTTTGCTGAATGAAACCTTTAAAAGGTGTTTCTGGGTTTTAAAATTTGTTAAGGAAATCTCCCTCCATTTTGGTGCTCCTTCGATGTTGCAAACAATTAAAGAAATTATTGCTTCTTTTGAAAAATAAGAAATATTTTTCCTAGATAAATACAAGGAAGAGCTTCAGGAATCCTCTCATTTATCAGCCCCAAATCCCTTTGACATTAGCAATCATGCCTCTTGAGAAAATGTTTTCAGGTGTTCCTGCCCCAACCACCCCCATACAGAGCAGTGGGAGGGCAGCAGGAGGCTGAGCTGTGTGTGACCCCCCAGCCCTGGACCAGTGTGTGCTTTGTATGGGACAAAGCCAGCAGAAGATGTACCAGGCTGTGTGGTTCTCCCAGGCCCTGCTGCCCCAGCATCAGCAGCACAGTGCCGTGGCTCACTGTCAGAGACCGTAAAATGAAGTAAGCAGTGTCAAACAAATGTCCTGTGACAACTGTCAGGCCATTAGATTATAGAATAAATAATCACAGCCTATTTAGATACCTAATTAGCTTCTGTATGATTACTAGTGTATGAAATAATACTTCATTGCTGGAGAGGAGCCAAGGAATATTTACGTACCCCTCCCACTGCTGCGTGGATTGCTGCTGGCAGGTAACTAAATCCAATAATTACTAGCAGGGAAAAAAAAAAGGCAAGTCTGGTGTTCTCCCTCCAAATTGATTATAACTCAACAGAACAAGGGAAGTGAAAGAAAGCCCTGGGAGCTGGAGGAATTTGAAATGCTTGGTTTTGGGCATGTAACCCAATCCAGGTTGCTGAGGGCCTGTGCCACCTGCTGCATGGGATGCAGGGCAGGAGCAGCAGGGCTGTGCATGCTCCAGGCAGTTTTAGTGTGAAGACAGTCTTCATCTATCTAAAAATGCTTGCAGTGGTTTTGCCTTTCCCTTCATATGCTTGTTATTCTGTGCCTTTCTTGATGCAGTTTGCACCAGTGAAGGAATTGAGCAATCTAATCTTGTCCGTATATAAGAGTATATAAGAGCTGCTATCCCAGCATTCCTGCTTGTGTGTTTTCAGGGTGATCCATGTGGGGGAACGTGGGGCTGCTTGAATGGCAGTGTGCTGGAGTGGTGGCTTAGCAGGGTGATACTGACTTGGGCTCGACAGCAATGCTGGTGGCAGAGGGAAGAGTGCAGACAGGACATCCACTTAGGGACTTCCTTTTCCTCTCTCCTAAAGAGGAGCGACAGCAAGGCTTCACCTCCTGTCTTTTTCTCCCTGCCTTCTGATAAGCAAACACAGCACTGGACTGACAGGGTGGAGACAGCTCTTAACCATGATGGCAGGGATTGGAGAGTGCAAAAAATTTACTGTCCTGTTCATCACTCTGCTGTGTGGTTACAGTCATACACACGCGTCCATGCTCCCCAACGAAACGAGCACTACACGTGAATTCTCCCCTCTAATCTATCTCAGGCAGACTCCAACCATGGTTGTAAATTACATACAGACACATGACATGGATATATTGTCAGGGTAGGATTTTTCCACTCTGTGCGTTTAATTTGACTCAACAGTGTTGCCCCAGTTTCTGCAGATTATGGAGTCCACACTCTCAATCATTTCTATTGCTCCCATAAGGAGAGAATTTTGCTTTATTTCTTTCTTGTGTGCCTGCACCTGCTGCATTTCATTGTCCTCTTTAACCCTTTTGTGCCATAGGTATGTTCTCCCAAAGCTGTTGGGGGGGGGCTGGCTGCCCTGCCATGTGGGAAGGGCTGGCAGAGGGGTTCATGTTGCTGTGTGCCACGTGCCCTCCTGGTAATCCAACTCTGGAAATGTATTTTCAGTTTTTTCCTTTGAAATATGTAATGAGATGTATTGCCAGTGAGTACGATATTCCTCTGCTATTAGTTCCTTGAGTAGATTAATAGCTGTAAGAATGATGTTTTCTGATGATGGTATTTGACACTTTGCATTATTTCAAAAACAAGAGAGGAGGGGGGTGATGATTGATCTCCACATCAGGTATTTTTTGGTATATTTGTTGTTTTGTCTGCTTTGCTATTGAGTTGAGAGCCCATCTCAGTAGACTAAGTTCATCATTTTCTTTACTGATAAATCTATAACATTGTACGAATAACTTACTTTCCAAGATCTCCTTTGGATGTTCACTTATCACTCCAGCAGGAAGAGACTGTTCTTTACCTTATCTCTACTGGTTTTTAAATAGAGTTCTATTTAAGATCTTGGGGTTGGTGGTCACTGGCACCCCAGCTCCTCATCTTCTACCTGCTCTACTTGCAGCATCCTTTCAGCACTCATGTTTTTAAACTGAAAGAGGGGAGATTTAGGTTGGAAATCTGGATATGTTGGGATCTACCTGTGTTCAGAAGGGAAGAATACCTCCAAAGGGTGGGAAACTGCCTGTTTCTAAGTCTTGCAGTGAGCAAGAGATGTCTGGCAAACAGAGGAAAGGTATGTAATGGGTCAAGGAGAAGGAGAGATCATGGTCCAGATCCAAGATCTACAGTGGGCAGAACAATATACTCATGAGGGTCTTGTGCTGGTGATGCAGAAATTCAGCATATGACAGGAGTATCCCTTGTGCTTCTGGGACTTCGATGGTGGTAGATCTCTAACCCCGGCTCTGACAGAGCTGCTGGAGCTCCCAAGTCAGAGGTGCTGCTTTTTGTGCTGTCAGTGCATCCCAGCATCACTTAGACCAGCTGGTGGTTTTCTTGAAAGTAGCTCAGCTGCTGTCATGGGTAGAAAAAATTAGACTGGGCAAGCATGAGAGCAAGCAGGACTCGAGCCCATGTCCAGCATCAGAAGGATGAACACTGTGTGCCAACAACAGCTCAGGTGTGGACTTGGCTGCTTACTGCAGCTGCAGTTTCCCCTGCATGGAAGTTGCAGTGATGTGAAACAGGAGAAAATACAGGTTTGCTGGCATGTGTACTTGATACCTTGTTAACACCTGTGTTTAATGCAGCAAGCTTCTCTCTGGTGTGTACTTTGAAGAAAGTCCCTTTATCCCAGTCTCATGCAACCTTTACTGTCTCTGATGACTTCAGTGTTGTTCCTGTAGCTCATCCCAAACCTAGTCAAATATTTCCAGAGAAGTGTTTAATCATAGAGCATTCTTCCCATGTTTTATGACATTAGCTAAGAGTGAGTTCCCATCCAGGAGCTGAAGAAGTGAGTTTGTTTGATTATCCACTGTAATGTTTGTTTTTCTTCCCATCAGACAGAAATGGGCTTGTCACAACACTTGTCACTTGGAGAGGAGGTGTGGGGGAGAGGAGTGTGTTAGTTCAGGGCTCTGTGCATGACTTGAGGCACTGTTAGGCATCCCATGTGCAACCCTACAGACCTTCCTGGAGCCTCTTTCCAAGGCAGTTTCCTTCTGGGCATCCAATGTTCCACCAGTGGGGAAGGAAAATGATGTCTGCGAAGGCGCTAATTG
Source organism: Coturnix japonica (assembly GCF_054131305.1). Classification (NCBI taxonomy): domain Eukaryota; kingdom Metazoa; phylum Chordata; class Aves; order Galliformes; family Phasianidae; genus Coturnix; species Coturnix japonica. Next base: position 12,740,973 of record NC_140680.1, on the reverse strand, counting down.
CTTGTGTTTATCAGAAGTCCAAGATTCTGTAGAGAGCTGGGGGGGCATTTACAGCTCGGAAACTTCTCAGTGCCCAGCCACTTCTGAGCAGGCGGCCGCTGCGATTTATGGCTCTGCTCACCGGCAAATGCTTCGCGCAGGGCTGGGTTGTGCTTTTAAGCGGTCAGACGTTTAATATAGAAAAGATTAGAAGTGACTACGCTGGTTCATGACTCAGAGACTGCAGCAGCGAATAAAACATGCAAATTGGCTGTTTGTAAATGCTGCAGAAAGTTACTGTGGTGCAGTTTGGCTCCAAAATAAGATAGGAAGTGAAGGGCAGCCCACTTTTAGGCAAGGGAGGTCAGCAAGCAGTGCTAATCTGGGTGAGGTTTGCATGCTGGTCCTCACACTGATGCAGACATAGGAGCAGGGTTATCTCTAGGCTTTAGTTGGAGGGAGCCAGTGGCAGGAGTTATGGCACTGCATCAATGCCTGGCATGATCCAAGTCCTCCTCCTGCCCCACCCAGCGTTTGACCTGTCCTGTTTAAAGGTGGTGATAGCTTTGAATTTGGTTGAAAGGATAGGGAATATGATAAAAGCAAAACTCACCAAAGGTTAATCTCCCCATTGCAATGCATTATGTACAGGCTGGCTGGAGGAGCTCAGCGGGACTAACCTCTCAGTTGAGGATACGGTCCTGGACACTGCTAAAATATCTGCTGGCTTCAGAGCATCCCCTGTGCAAACACACAGCAAGAAGGTGGCTGTGGCTTCTTGCTTCAGAAAAGATCAGGAAAGCTTTCTGTGCAGGAAAACTCATGGCCATGAAGTGCTGATGCAAAGAGGACACAGCAGGAATATACTTACAAGTCACTCTAGCAGGAAAGGTATCCATCATGTAGTCTGTATTTGTGGAAGTGTATTCAAGCCATCTCACTGTCATAAAAATGACATTTCAGTTGCTTGTAATTCAAGTGAAATTCAGAAGATCTCTCTAGTTGTTAGGTTATGTCACAGGTTAAGAGGGTGTGTAGGAAGGAAACTGATGTGCTTCCGCAGAGCTGCTGACCTGCAGTGCATGCTGACAGACCTGGGGTTGGGCTGCACGTGTCCCACTTTTGGTTCTGGTGCTATGATTGAAGAGGCCATGGCTGCCCCATGGAGCTGCAAGGAATGGAGGTGCTACTGGGGTAGGGTCCTTAGTGACAGGCAGGAAAGAAGAGGGATTGGGTGAATGTCCTTGTCTGTATCTTTACCCTTTCTCAACCTGTTTTTCCCCAGACCTGTTTTGTGTGTAGTGGTTAGTTGCTGGCCAAGGTCAACTCATAACAACCAGGCAAATCTTATCTGTAGAAAAAGTGCCCTTTTCCCTCAAAGAGAGGCTTCTTAGGCCAGGTTCATGCTGTTCTGATTGAGGTAATGCTTTGAGGATTCAGCCTCAGATTTTGCACTCTTTGAGCAGAGATTGCTTTTATTTGTGGCCATACAGTATTTTTTATAGAGGCTTTGAATATGAACACTATGGAGAACAGCATTTACTGCTCCAGTTATGATGTGTGCCAAACTGAGCATTTGGTCAGGCAGCAGCGACAGCCCTGGAACCTTTGTGGAAATCTATTATTCCATGTGCAGTAGTCAACACTTTATAAAAAGATCAAGCGCCCAATGAATCATTCCAGAATTTATTCTAAGTACTGATGAAAAAAGAGGAAAGATAATCGACTTTGACTGCATTGCTGGAGAACACGGGCTAATTAAGAGCTTCACAGATTTGCAGGATATCTAGGGAAAACCACCTCTCCCCCTGCACCGCATGGTTCCTGCTGGTGCTCTGCAACATTGAGATCATACAAGGAAAGGCCTCAGAGGATGTGATCAGAAGTATTGCAGTGCTTTCAGGTAGAGCTGAAGCAGGGATTTGCATTAGTCAGCAAGTTACTGGGGTAGCAGCTCTGAATTCCACGTCATGTTTGGCACTGTCACCTTCTTTTCCTCTAATGACAATAAAACTGTCATTGTACGCTCCTTTAATTGAAGAAACAAGTGCAAACCTTTCAGAGTCATTGAAGTAGGGGAAAAAATGTGTGTTTTCAAAGAAGGAAATAGTACTGGGTTGCTGTCAGACGTGGTTTTCAAGCGTAAGTACATTCCTGCTCCGTGTTAATCTACAGGCTGAGTCTGTAAAGATTCCACCCATTCCATTCTACTTTCAGAGCATAGCAGATAACAGTATCAAATATTTACTTGAGAAATATTTTCTAAACAGGTGGCAAAGATGGCACGTGGTGGGAAAGGGTGAAATGCTGTTGTGATTGTTCTTCAAGTTTTTTTTTGCTAGTTGTTATGTCATGAAGCCAGACATTTTAGACTGTGTGACAGTGTATGCAAATAATGGCACTGACAGTCAGACAAGCCTGCTTATCTCTCCTGGCATAATTACACCTGGCATCACTTTCTTGCAAGTCTTCTCAGATTAAATAGCACTGTCTGGGAAGGTAGAATACTCAAGTTCAGTTACTAGCACAGCAGCTGGAGTTCTTACGTGTGCCAAGCCAAAACCACTAAGTGCCCCTGGCCCCTTTGGGTGGCAAGATGCATAGTGTGCAGCATGTCTTTATGCACCAAGAGCAGCTGACTGAGCAGAATCAGGCAAGGGAATGATGATGGCACACTGTTGAGCTGGGGCTGGGAGCCCTAAGAAAGGTCGGTCTGCCTGAGCTTTCATCTCTTTTGTATATAAAGCTCTAGTGAGCTCTTCTGTGGGTTTACTTCCATTTAACTTTGTGCAGAACTGCTTTCCAAAATTGTTGCCTTAAGCAGAATTTCACTGGGGGCCAACGGTGCTAAGCACCAACCTGACATCTCAGCAAGGAGGCAAAAGGCAGTGCTGAATTTCCTTCACTTCACTAAAACTCTTTGTTGTTCATTGATGTAAATGGAGAAGGCTCATGGAACTGGAGAATGGAAAATACCTGCCAGGTCATCTTGTCAGCCCTTCTGCCCACAAAGGGCTTTTTCTAAAGTATCTTCTTGAGAATATTGATGGCTCTAGTTATAAAATCATTCAAGTAATAGGGCTTGCGTGTCTTTCCTGGGCCAGGCAAGGTGTGCTCTTGGATAACTTTCCTTGTCTCAGAGCTTTCTCTGTCACTTTTATTAACGAGTTTTTGCTTTAGCACTGTGATACTGTTCTGATTTTCACTGATTCACACATTGGAGGGTCTCTGGAGACCACTAGCCTTACAGCTCGACCCCCTCCTCACACTCTGGAATCAATTTGATGCATATTTCTCGGGCTTTGTTTGACAAAAACCCACTGTGTTTGCAGCTTAGGCCAAACATCTCATGAATCACTTGCATAACAACTGGGAGAAGATTCCAATTCGGAGCCTCAGAGCAGCAGTAGCTCTGCCACCCTGGTGCCCAGCCTTTGGCTCTTCTAGGTGCAGGCAGCAGGACAGTGCTGCATGGGGCCGGTCTGCATCGCCCTGCCTGGAAATGGCCTTCAGCCAGATATTCCTTTTTTTTTCTGTCACCTGAGCACAGAGATTATCTCCAGCACAGCATTCACTGCCCTTACTCTACCTTATGCTGAGGTCTGCAGTGCCGAGGAGCACAGAGCAATGCTCTTTAAGGGCTGTGAGTGCTGAGGCTTGCAGAGCGCATGAGACTCACTCTGTTCCCACGGCAGTGACTGACTAAGCTGGGTTAGGATAGCCCAGAGCCACACACTGAGCCATCCCACCCCTGGCCAGCGATGCACATAGTGCTGGTGATGATGTGAGCCGTGGCGCAGGCGCAGAGCGGGGTCCAGCTACAGCGTCCAGGTTGTCGTGCCAAGGTACCGCAGAGGATCCGACTGCAAGTACATATTGCTGGCAGGACAACAGCAGTGAGAAAAACAGTCCCCAAGCAGTAAATATGGGCAAAGCTCTCGATATAATGGAAAAATACAGATGCATCTGCATTAGAGTGTAAGACCTCTAACAAGAGTTATTTCTATCCCCCCCATTTCCTGCTAGTGTGGCTTTCCTAGAAATGGACACCGAGTCCTCGTTAATGGGCCCAACTGGGGCCTCTGCCTGTACTGACTTTCACTCACCTGCCTGGATGCCCATTTATTCCTGGAACTGCAGCACTGGGAAAATAGCACTTTAAAGAACTCTCGCTGAATTCTGTGGTTGAAAACCATGCAAAGTGAGCTAAAGAAGTAAGTGTATGGAGATACTCGCTGCTTTTAGTGTGCACTTCATAATGCAGTCAGTTGGGATCCAGCTCTGCAGAATGACCTTCTGTATGTTACTTATGTGAAAAGCCAGAAAGCAGATGCGATTCCTTAGCGTATTCAGAGCTTAGCGATTCCTTAGCAATTCCAGAGCTGGTGGACAGGTTCCTAACATATCTTTCCTGGAAAATGGTGCTCTTCTGATACTTGAAGAGTCTCCCTTTTGGAAATCCTCATTTTCTAGTAAAGCATTTGGGGTAGTTTTAAACATGTATGGGGTTAAAGTACTTCAAATCATACAAGAGTTTCTTCTGGGCATTTTTTATTTCTTTCAGCTGGATTTTTTTATTATTATTATTATCATTATTATTATTATTTTAAGGTGAATACTGCAGACTCACCACGGTGCTCACCTGTTGAAAACTGCCAACCATTGATCACGCTTCCAGCCACTTTCCCCTTCTACCAAAAAACCTTTGGACCATTTGGCTGATTGCAGCCAAGCTGGGAAGAGGAATGGAAATCATGGAGGCAGCTTCCAGGTTCATCAGAACAGGTCCCTCTGCAGATGAGATGCCAGAGATCCCATGGAGGCGAGGAGGAGCAAGGTGAGAGCAGCCAGGGAATAACTTGACAGCACTGGGCTTCATCCATCCTGCACTGCATCACCACACTGCTTTCTTTCTCAGTGTCTTTCTAGGTGCATGTTGAAATAGAGAACAAGTTCTGGACAGAGAAACATTTTTCAGTACGCCTGTGCAGAGCCCAGTGAAACACACTTCTGATATCAGGTGACTGCTGTAAGTAACAGCTATATAGACCGCTGGCTCAATCCGTTCTCATACAACAGGAATTTTCCTGCTTTGCCTTTTTTTAATCAGTAATTCAAAAAGATACTTCCCTGGAATTGCTGTAATCACTGAAAATGACTGATCTGTCCTCATCAGTATTTCTTTTCCTCCTCTTTTCTGAACGCTTCTCCCTGTAGTGCTGGTAATGCTTGTCTGTATGCAGCTTTCCTTACATTTTGGCAGGCATGGGGGATTTCAGCAGCAGTAAATTTGAATGGATAGAATTAAGAAGGAAGACAGCTTGCTGGAACACAGAGCAAGGCTTTTTTGGGTATTTTTTTTCTTTTTCTTTTGTTTTTCCTAGATATATCATCTATGAATTCTCACCTGGGACTGCTTTTACATAGAAAAAAAATCATGTGCCTAAATGTCTATCGGCTGCACCTGGAATTGAAAGTAGCCTTCTGTTCCAGTTGTATTTCTCAGTTGCCTGTCCCTGGAAGGAGCTCTCAGGATCAAACTTTGACTTGTCAGATTTTATTCCCCTGGCCTTTTGCTCCCTGTGAACATGATATTCAGTAACTTGTAGTAAACAGTTGGACTAGGCATGAAGTACCCATTTCTCTCTGTTGTCTGGCAGTGCAAAATTGATTGATTCTGGGTGCAAGTCGATGTAAATTCACTTTTTTGGGGTCATGCTGATCTGTGCCAGCAGAACTGTGAGCTGAGCCATCCCCTTGCACCCTGAGCCAGGCCTGCTTCCTGCCTCCAGCGCGTGCTCCTTTGTTCCCTGGGCTTCCTTCAGATCATCCTTCTTACCAGGGTAACCATATACTTCCCTGTGTGCCGTGCAGGAGGAATGCTGTGGGCAGCTTTCTAATCCCCGAGCAAAGCTGGAGGCAGCACCTAGTATATCACATCTCCATGCACTGAGCGCGGACCGCTCTGCATGGCCCCTCCAGGTCTGGCCTTGATGTCTCCTCAACCTGGGGCATCTCTCACTACCCAGAGCCCCTGCTGTACACCAGCACATCTTACATTAGGTATATTTTCCAGATGTTTGTCTTAAATTGGCCTCTGCTGGCTTCCTCCCCTCTTCTCCTAGCTGAACCCAGTTGCTCTGAGGAGGCTTTTCAGTTGCAGTGCTTTTAAGTGTTACAGGCTGGTAGCACCATAGGAAGTATTTTCACCAGTTCTGAAACAATTAGTGACTGCAGGAGTCCAGAAAGCCCATGGGAGGAGTTGGCATCCATGAGGGCTTGCAGCCTGCAAACAGGCCTTCCTCCCACCGCACTCTTCCTCTCACCTGGCTCCTGGGTCCAGTGTGGCGTGCAGTAATGCAATGCCTCTTTGGGCCCTTGTCCTCACTTATAGCCCTGTGCAGCAGTGGGTCCTGGAGATATGAAGCAGCATGATGCCACCAAGTATGAGTTGGGTCCCACATATGTCAGGACTGTGCTGCTGTGAGGCTTGTGGTGGTACTCTGTGTGGGGGTACCCAGCTCAGACCAACAGGCCACTGTGCTGCTGAATGCAAAGCAGTGCTTGCAGCTTCATCCTGTGCCTGCATGACTATGCTCAGGTGTGGTGTGGAGGTGCTGCATGATAAGTACAGGGTTTTGGGATGCTTTGCTTTTTCTGGGCCTCTCTGTCCTATGTGTCATGCTCTGGTGCGTTGGGCTGCTGGTATAGAGGAGGTTCTTGCTAGGAGGAGATGTGGTCTTGTGCCCTCAGCTTGCTGGATTTGCTCTGTGTTACCCTCTGTGTGTCCTGGTTCCCTCCAGGGTCCCTTAAAAAAGAGAAAATAACTGACTGTTTGTTAGCAGCTGTTGGGGCCAGGTGTATCTATTGCTCTGTTCCTAGAGCATCACATACAAGCTGCATCAGTTTCACTGGGATATCTCCTGGTCAGCTACACCCTTCTAGCAGAGAATCTTCTGTGCCTGCAGTGATGCTGGAAGTTCACTGTCAGAACAGCTCTGAGAGTGAAGGCTGCAGCCTTGCACAGCACATACAGAAGCCAACAGGGCCAGTTTCACCATCTGTCACCATTACCATTCATCCAGAGGATGGGCTGAGGAATTCTACCCTCCTTACCTCTTATGAAAGTCTTGATTTGATCTTGTTTTCATCCTTCGTGGTCCTTAATCCCATCAGCATGTTTAATTAAGTACTATCCTAAACACTGTGATAGTCAGTTGCTTCATCTAAGGATATGGAATCTGTGACTTTATGAGAAGAGAATGGTTGTTTGCTTTTTTGGTATTGATCCACGTAAAAATTAGCCTCTGAAGAAGAGCAAAATGTGTGCTGGAATGTGAAGGAAAGAGCAAGCTGGGCTGTGATGCAATACCCAGGAGCTCCACTTTGGGTCTGCAAGCTGCATCTGCAAACAGCAGCAGCAAAAACAACAGACAAGCTCTTTTTGTGATATGTGAAGTGCAATTATGAGGTGAAATATGAAGTTGGTATCTTAATATCTTAACGATCCTGAATTTATTTTCAAAGTTAAGCTGTACAGAATGAATCATTTATCAGTGGGCCATATGGAAAGGCACTTATCGAAACCTCCTTCCTAGTCCCAGGTGTGCTTCTTTGGCAAGAACAAATCACACACAGCATTTGGAAGAGAACTTAAATTCCAGATGCGCAATTTGAAAAGATGCATTTGCAAAAATAAAATAAGGCCAAATTCTGCAATATGTTATTATTCTGCAGCTTCGGTGAAGTTAATGAGGTTCCATGGGGGTAACTGACACAAACTACCACTCAAGGGATCCCTGTTTTTACCGTGTTACTCCGTTTTCATGCCAGCATTAGTTCCTGAGGAGCTAGTCAGTTGCAGGGAAGGGAACCCAATGAAAAGTGTCTGCTGCCTGAGGTCTTTATGTCCTATTCCTAAACATCAGCAGCAGAGCAGCAGTGAGAAGGAAGCATCTGTAGATGCTTGTTACACTACTGTGTAAAAGCAATATTCCACCTTCGGCTGCCTTAAATTGAGCTTCTCCAGGTTCCTGATGTGAGAAAGGTGGAGCTGATTTTTCCTGGCTGTGATGTCCAGTGTTTGCAGCACAGCCTGCTTCACTGATGAGGACTGCTCTCCTAGGAAAAGCCAGGAGGATCAAGTCAAGAGGTCAAGTCTTTCTTCAGCTCTGTCATTATCTTGTTATCCAGGAAATGAAAAAGCAGAGATGAGTTTTATAATACCCGATATAAAATACATATATATATAGAGAGAAAAAAATTGCTTTAGAAATATTAAGAAACTATTCAGAAATAATTTCTCTCCACCTGGAAGTGGCCTGAAGTTGTCCCTATGCACAGATCCATCGTAACACTGTCTTCCACTGGATGCTTTGTTTTATATCAGCAAATCGATGTGTTTTTATCAGAAGGCTCATGAGCATTTCCTGAGTGCAACTCTCTGAGAAGCATTAGGAGGAACCAGAGCAGAGCCTGTGAGGATGTTCTGGTGTTAAACCACACATCTTGGCAGCGGGAGGGATCAAGGTCAGTGAATGGGGAGGAAACATGATAGAAGCACATCACTAGGTAAAGTAGTTCAGGTCCCTCAGTGCTCAGACCTCCGCTTGATGTGTTTGTGTTTCATGTCAGACTAAGTTCAGTTTGTCATCTTGGACTGAATGTCCCCATCCTGAATGTGGCCCCCTGTTGTCTGCAGGGCCGTGCACTGTGTTTCATTGTGGTGCTTCCAGCTTCACTGTGACTGTGCTCACAACTGATCCAACACACAGTAAATGGGAATGGCTGAGAGACTGGCTTCAAAGCTGCCCTTTGCTCAGGATCTGACATTCTACAGGTGCTGTAAATGCCGTAGGATCAGGCTTCCAGTGATGGGAAGGCGTCGGGAGAAGGGTGAGATGAATTGCAGTCACAGGGATGATCTCCACCACAGATGCAGATGCAGGATGGAGGTCCTCCAGGCCCTCACAGGTCAGTGGTGCTTATCTTCGTGGCCACCACTCAGCCCTGAGGCTCTCCTGATGGTCCTTTACTTGAATTCTCAATTTTCTTTTCCCGATGCTGGAAAAAAAAATCCTTTCTTGAGCCAGCTTAAAAATCCTCCACTTTTTCTCTTTGTTTGGCTTTTTTGTTTCTTACACATAGCGTAGCCTGGAGACCATGAGTGACTGCTTCCCAAAGAAAAATATCTCTGTTGCCCAGGCCCATAATTTATAGGATGGCTTTTCTGACCAGTTGTGTTTTCCATTTAATATATTTTCTGTTTTTCAAATCTACCCCTTCAAAGCGGAAATGCAACGTTCTTTCGAGCTGTGATGGTGGAATGCTGCTGAGAGCTCAATTTAAAGGTCAGGGGCCTGGGGGACGGGGCGTTCCTTTGCATTCTGCTTTAAAATATGCTGAAGACAAAGGTGAAGAAAGAAAGGAGAGGTAAATGCCGTAAGATCATAAACAGCACTGCATGTACAATCAGGGCCCTGCGTCTCACGTTGTACATCACCATGGTGGACTCATTAATGTTGGTTCTGAATGTTTCTAAACCTCCGTTTCCCAAAAATCATCTGTTCTCATGTACAAAAACAAATGAAGTCAGCCTTGCCACTTCCCTGCAGTGCTTTCCCCTGGCAGGAGGCCATCTGACATCCCATGGCAGGGGTACTCAGGGCACACTTACTTGCACACTCCACGGGCTGCATGGCCATGCAAGCCAGGTGCTGCATTGCACTGTGCTGCCCAAAGCAAGCCTGGGAGAGCACAGCCCTGGGAAGGTGGTGTGGGTGACAGCAGCTCATGTTCCCATTGCTTGTCTCATCTGCATTGCTGAGGCATGGTGAATACACTGGGAAAGTAAAATGGAATATTCTGCTCCAGAGCTTACTGTCTTGGGTGTCATTCATGCCCAAGTCTTGGTAGTGGGGATTTGATTTTTTAATGAATTTAGGTGCACATAACAGATCTAAAATTCAGAGAATCCTCTTCGTTTTGATGGCTCGGTTTTCATTTATACCTCTTTTACATTCATTACTGTCAGAAGGCATTGCACAATGTTATGCTGATTGAAACAGAGGCCATCTGGCCCCTCTGGGTTCCCCTGGCAGGCTGGAGTGTGTGCTGCAGCACAGGGCACCCACACCAGCCCCAGTGGGCTCTGAGCAAAGTGCATCCCCTGGGAGAGCTCTGTGCTCACAAATGCATCCTCAGGAGCCTTGCAGTGCCCACAGTGTTCATTTGGTGAGAATACCCTCCTGCTGCTGCTTCTTTATCCAGCATTTCCTTTAGGAGCTATAATTAGGGCTCTAGTCCTAAATAGGACTGATAAGGAATGTTTTTTTTACATGAAAAAAAAAAATAATGCAGGAGAGAACAATATGTTTTGTCAGCAATATTATGTTTTTATTTTAGAAAGGACAATGTTGTGTTTTAATTAAGATCCAAAAAGTAGATATCTGAATATTTAAGGTACAGTTGGATGTAGCACCTGGGAGGTATTTTCCAGGTGATGTTGTTTTTCTGATAACAGCTGCTGTCTGTTGAGCAGCTCAGTGAGTCATGCCTTGCACTAGGATGGTTTTCTACTTCCTTTATCAGAAGCTTATGTATAGATGTATCATCTGTCCTGCTGAGTTCCCACTCTGGCCTGATTCAGTCTCACTGTATCGAAGTGCAACTGCAGGTGATCTGATCGTGTTTGTGTCACCAGCAAGAGGGATGTGGTGTCACACAGCTGTGCAATGATGGATGAGGTGCAAGCCCTGAACCAGAAGTGGGAAGGTGCAGCTAGGCTTGGTTAGCTAGGATATGCACACTGCATGGTACAGGACTTATTTTCCTGTAAATGCATTATAAAGATTTATATCTCAGGTTGGATATTGGGAAAAAATTCTTCTCAGAAAGAGTGGTGATGTACTGGCACAGGCTGCCCAGGGAGGTGGTGGAGTCGCTGTCCCTGGAGGTGTTAGAAGCAGTGCAGATGTGGCACTGAGTGACATGGTCAGTGGGCATGGTGGGATGGATCGATAGTTGGTCTTGAAATAGTGGTCTTTTCCAACCTCAGTGAGGCCCAAGCCTGTGTGGACAGCACAGTGCACAGCCCGGGCCTTGGAGCTGTAGCACTACTGTTAGTGTGAGCAGGATCAGTGCCCAGAGCTGTGTGGCTTCAAATCATACAGGTCACACACATCACAAGACCCAGGATCATCTCTTCCTGCTGAGACCCCACTGTCTGATAATGCCTATGCATGCAGGTCCTGGGAGCATCCCAGCCCAGCTCACCCTTCCCAGAGCTGCCTCTGTAGGGCTCCTGTGCTCTGCTAAGGTTCACCTGCAGTCAAATGGTGTGGTGCTGTCCTTGATCCCATCCCCTGTCAGTTCCCTCTGTCTCCTTTCAGTTCTTTCTTTCTTAAAGAAAGGAAAAATACTTCTGGTATTGACTTAATTGAAAAAGGAAACTGAAGTCTATTGATTTAGTAGGAGCCAGCAGCATGGATGAGGCTGAGTCCACGTTTTCTCCCATGAAGTTGTCACTAATACTGTACGATATTCTTTTTAAATTTAATTTATGAAATATCATTGAAATTTGGAAGGGCTTGCAGTGACTGGAACTCAGCAAGAAGCAGAACTTTATGACCCCTAACGAGAACAAACAGGACCAGAAAATCCTTCATGTTCTCCCAGCTAACCATAGAAACAGCCTTTTTTTCTTTTTTTTCTTTTAAATATTCTCAAGGAAAAGTTAGAGAAACATAAATTAGAATGACTGCTGCTGATTTATTTTTCTGAATAAAAAGGACATTCAGTAGCAGGTCATTTGTTTTTGTTTTCTTTCAGAGAGTAAATGGAAACATATTCTTACCTCACTTTTCTCACAAGTACAGTAGATTTCCTAAGCTTGTGTCAAGGTTTTATTGCCAGGAAAAAGTGGTTGAATATTCAGCATTTGTAACGAGGGCATCATCAGACATGGAATACAGCTGTCAAGGCTGGTACATTCATTTTCTAGGAGAGGGGTCTGTCTGGTTAATGACCTTTGAGCGTCACTTTGCTGGACTCTTCATTATGAACCAGTTTTGCAGAGAGAAGGTGTATTTCTGAAAAAGAAGATGCTGGGGCTGGATGAACCTGCTGAGAAACCAGGTCAGTTTAAGAGAGAATGGAGATTTTTGTTTAAATGCAAATAGTGAATGAGATGGACTCCACCCAATGAGACTGTGGCTCTGCTCTGTTTGGTTTCTGCCCTGTGCTGGTATCAACTCTTTCAGAGGAAATGTGTGTCAAAAGGTTTTTCTGAGCACTGACAGGAGCACTGAACATTCATCCCTCTGACAGATTGCAGAGTCAGTATGATCAAGTCGATTAAAAATAGGACTGGAAACTCCTGAGTTCTCGTTCTGGCTCCATTCTCAGCTTTCTTCTGTGACCTTAAGCAAATCATTTGAACTTCTCTGAGCCAGATTCATTGCTCCTGTAATTCTATTTGATAGACCAAATGAGGAAGTGTATGGTCCTATATATCTTAATTTTCCTATCTGTAAACGTGGGTGAGTGCTTTTGGTGTGTAATTATTACCCACAGGTTCTGAAATGTTTCAAATCTTTACAGCGCTTTGATGTCAGCAGCCCTATTTGTTGATATGTGGGCTATCTGCACAGTAAGAAGTTTTAGAAAAGTTTTAACTTTCATCTAAGAGTGGGTGGAAAAAACGTGTGTGTTACATACATTTAATCTTGTTTTCAGCTTCCTTTTAAGTGTAAGAATTCGCCCATCATTTCTTTGTCCAACAGTTTCCCACCTTCTGCCAGAAGACTTATCATTTAGAGCTCTGTCTTCCTTGTTGAAAAAGAATAAAAGTTTGGCATGAGTATTGAGAAATCTATGAGAGGTCATTTGTGCAGCCTGGATAGGTCTAAGAGAGCAATGGTGGTAACAGTGATGTTCCCAGTGCGCTCTCAATGCACTGAGGACTTGACAGAATCCAGTGAGGACTTGCACAGCTCATTTTACTTATTCTCAGCTCTCTTTTCAGGTGAGAAGAGTGTTGATATTGATTTGAGGCAAGAAACATCTTGCTATCAGTCGGACTCTGCTTGTGCTACACCTATTTAGTTGGATGCCAGGTCAACTCTGTGTGGTGGTTGGTGGAAAGGTGGTGAGGAGTGTCCTGAAAACCACTGCTCAGAAACAAACCCACTTCTGAAAATAGGTAGGTATTAAGAGAAGCCAGTATCTACAGTCTGTGTAGTTTGCAGCTCTGTGGTCGTGCAAGTACTCAAACCTTTTGGCATTGTGCTGTTGTCTGCAGAGCATGGTCTGGACCTCCTGGTGGAAGCATGTGGTCAGATACCTCTTTGAGAGGTGACTTGTGTGGTGGTGATAGAGTTGCACTGGGTCCCATGAGGCTCTGGTTTGCTCTCAGGCTTCACAATTAATGTGCTGGGTGAAAAGTCATTTTCTTTCTTTTATCTTCAGAGTTTGCCTGGGGCAGGAAGTATCTCAGTAAGTGCTTGTGTGGTACTTTGTACAATGAGGCTTTGACCTCAAACAATCTAGACAAAAGAAATAATTATAACCTACAGTGAGGCAGTTCACTGCAGTGTTGCTACAGTGATGGAGACCAGTACTTAACAGCCTTGTACTGCAGAACAAGCATGCTGGGGTCTTTTTTATTTTGGTCTTATTTGCATTTAATGGTATTGCAGTTCGTGAGCTAAAAATCAGAGGTGGAAAAGAGACCAGTTAGGTCATTCATTTTGTTGTCTCTTGACAGAATTACTCCTGGTGCCATGTTCTCACTGAAGCCTGATCTTGTCTAGTTTTGATTAATTCAAGTCATGGCGCTCCTGCTATCTTCCACATGGAAAATGTATTTCAGTGTTTAATAGACCTCCTGGGTAGTAAATTCAGACTCAGTTGAGTCCAGTAACTGTTGTTTGTAATTCCTTGAACCATCTGAAGCAATTCCACATCTATCTTTGGTGGATGGGCAGCTGCAATCCCTCCAGTTTGCTGAACTGAGCTCTTCAGTCACTAGTTTAGCCCAGCTCTTCTGTTGCTCATGCTTTCCTTGTTAATCTGCCCCTCTAGGCCCAAGGATTTCACTTTTGCTGTCAGAGGTAATCAGACAAACGCAGAGTGAGACCACTCTGCACTGATACCTTGATACCTGACTCACTGCAAGTGAGTCCCTAAAACAAGTGCTTTGTGCCATTGCCCTAATATCCATTCATAAATGTTAATCTTCGTATCTGTGTAGGGCCTCGGAAAGTGTGTGAAATGTTACTTAGTGAAATGCAGATTCCTGCAGTCACCTCTCAGTTATGCTCATGGAGCCATTGTGCAGAAAATGCTTCAGAAGTCCTGCCCTGGGGCTGCCTGTGTGCAGCTGGGTAGATATCTTGGCCTTTCTCTTTCTCTTTCTCTTCCTGGGAAAAGCATTCACACACTGAGCATGCACTGAATGCAGCAGGGCATCACCACAGCAAATCTGCTCATTGCTCACCCAGGACAGGCTAAGTGCTTTCTAGAGGTGAGTCCTCTGTGGCTTCTATAAAGCTATTACAATAATGCCCTGAAGGTGGGCAGTTGGGTGGCCAAGCCCTGCACCCAGCACACGTGAGCGCACGGAAAATGACGACTTGGTGATTTTAGTTCAAAACTATGTGGACTTGGAAGCACTGCGATTTTCTTTCATGCATCTTTTATCTGAGAGTTGGCACGTATGTTGTGCATAGAAATGAAGAAGATGACTTGGGGCTCTCTTCTGTCGTCACTTACATGGTGTGTAACTCAATATTTTGTTTATTTATGGGAAAATTCTTTTCTGCAGCTCCACAAAGATTGTGTGAGAGCAAAGGAAGCATGAGGAAGGAGAGGGCCAGCCCTCTCCAACCCAAAGTGAGAGCACTGAGAAAATAGAAGCTGGCGTGCAGGCTGTGGCTGACTGAAAGCATCTTTCATTTGTGCATTAAAGCCAACGAATCCCTGGCTTCATCTCTCCCAGCTCACCCTCAGCATCAGCCTGCTCGCCAGAAGAGTGTGGGCCATGGGAAAATAAACCATGTGTGTAGGAATAACTCATATCTATTAAAAGGCAACGGCAATTAGAATGTCTCACTGGGATCCGATTATCACAACACGCCTCTCCCATCCCCTGCTTGGCTCTAAATGGTCCCTTGTAAAAACAAGAAGAGCTGCCGAAGTGTTTGAGTGGGGATGAGAGAGAAAACCCTTCATTTTTGTCCTCTCTGTGTGCATCAGAATGCATCTGACAGTGGTCCCAGGCTCCATGGCTGCAATACTTGGTGAAGTGTGGGTTATCTTGCTATAACGTGTCCTTCTGCAGCTGAGAGTGTCTCTGTCAGGTACATTCCTTGCACAGGGACAAGTTCTGCACGGAACACTTCAGAACACAAAGACGTAGCTAAGGATGCCAAATGCTTCCAGGTGGTTGGATTATATTTCCAGGCACAAGGCTGGGCTGGTTGATGGCCTTTGAGAGCTGCTTTGCCAGACTAGTAATGACAGAGGCCCTCTGCAGTCCTCACCCTCCTTATGTCATTACGTATTCTGTTGTTTGAGGATTCAGATAAAACCTTAAGGGTATAAAATGCTTAGGCTTGATAGAAAGGCTAATATGGATAAGTCAGAAAATCTTAAATTGAGAGGGGAATATTGACTCTACAAAGAAAGGAAAATATTTGTTTAACAAAAATACTGCTTAGAATTTGCTTGTCTGAAAGAAGCTCAGGGGATTTGATGCGATGGGCTCAAAACCGTCATGAATCATAGAATATCCTGAGTTGGAAAGGACCCACAAGGATCATCAAGTCCAACTCTCAGCCAGAACAAGGACAGATGAGTCCCTCCTGCCAATTTCAATCTGCTTACCTGTGCCACTGCCTTCACTTGCAGAACTACCATGGGCAGCCAGCTGTCAGAAAAATACAGCCAGACCCACTGCAGTGTTCGTTAAGAAACAAGTTTCCATTTCTAACTAGTCCAGTCCTATTAACCTTGAAGAGAGGGGTTATTTTTTCAATGAAATAACTAACTTACCTTGGTGTCAGAGCTCCCCTGACACAGGCTGAGTGCAGACATCAGCCAACAATAATCTCAGACCAGTTGGACCATCCAAAGTACCAGGATGCTTTCACCCATAAACCTGTGCCTTGCTGGCTTGTCCCCTTGCAATGACCATTTCTCCATTAGAATAACACTTGCTGAGATCAGTGTGTCTTGCTTTAATGCCTGCCACACATCCGTGATGCTGAGTACTTTTGTTCCAACCTCCCTCTAAGCAAAGTTCAACCTTTGCATTTTCCTTAACGTATTCCCATCACTGCCTCCAACTCAATGATAACAGCAAGGCCAAGTCCAGCTGTTAGCAGGAGGTGCTGTGACAGAGTAAAAGAAGCCTGCACCAGCCTGAACTTCTTCAGTTTCTTGTCCTAAAATTCACCCACCCTTCTTATTGCTCTAATTATTCTTCCAGATACTCAGCTGGGGTGAGTCAAAACCTCCAGCGTGTTTGAAGAATCTGCATGGTAGCTGAAAGGCTGTTGAGGTCATGTGTGAATGCTCACTGCGGTACCGGTCTGACTGCTGTCTCCAGCAGTGAGGACAGGGTGGGATGTTCTGGATGCTGGGTTTGGCCTTGTTGGGAGGTAGAATGTCTCCCCAGCCCCTCTCTCAGGAATAGCACTGGAAACAATTGTTAATGCATGGCTGAAGTTGATACAATTTTTTAATTAAAGACAAAATTCTGCCTTTACTACAATAAAGGATGGATGATTTATGACTTCCTTATTGAACAGCACACCAGGGACTAAGTGCTGACTCTTAAGTCCCTTTGCTATTAAGACACAGAAAAAGTTTGTAACAGCCTCTGTGCTTGACCTGTCCCACCTGTGCAAGGAGGTTACTGCTGTTTCTTAAGCCACAATAATAACAAACTATTATTAGTTATCATTTAACCTTCTTTATCAGTTTTTTCAGCTTTTATCTGTACAGTATTTCTGCTGAATGCACCTGGATTAAAACTCGGTGGTATTGGAAGTTTGTTAGGATTGCCTTTTTCTTAGTGCTGAGCTGGATCTGCAAACCCAAAAATATGTGCATGCTTGGTTGATGGCAATCCTAACTCGTCTTAATTTCCTAGTAGTTTGGTTGTTTTGCCACTATACCACTGTGATGAAAAACAGAAGTGAGAACTGTCAGTGTGTTTTATAGCGTAGTTGTTTGAAAGGATAGAGTGACCATGGGGCCACACATCATTGACTCAGAAAATTGGCAGAGAGTAATTTGTCTGCCTGTAATTTGGGGACAGTGCCATAGAGCACAGTTGGAAGTCTCCCGAGCGCTACTTGGGAGTTCATGTTATCTCAAAGGCATCTCTAGGTCAGGTTTAGGGTTGGTAAAGCTACCTGCTTTGTGTAAGGGGGCTGAAGAGAGAGAGAAAAGGCAAGTGAGGTTGTGAAGAAGATAGATCATTGTTTCAGGGCTACCAGAGTCGCCCAGTGTATAGGGAAATGCCAGTAGCTTCAAGATGCAAGACACAGTGAAGGAGACTTTCCAAGTTGTGTTGAGCATTTCAGTCTCTACGATGAATCAGAGTTGGCTGCTTATGTTCTTTTAGATTCCCAAGAAGGAGTTGAGTTCATCGGTGCTAAGCCAATTCCAGTGCTTGGAAAAGGCATTAATCTGCTGATGCCAGTCTGCTGAAACCAAAGTTCTGTGCTGAAAAATGTAGTTTCTTCAGCTCCTAACTTGAAGTGAGTTTTCACGGTAAGAAAGTATCCTCCATCAGTTTAAGACCATTCCCCTTTGTCCTATTGTGATCATGATTCATGATCATTCTTTTGTGATCAGACCTTCTTAATTCTAGTTCAGGGCAAGAAAAACATCTCAGAATCACAGATATTCTCCCAAGGACAGGAATGCAACATCACTCTAACTTCAAATGTTTTTTCAAAGGGGCTGTGCGCATTCAGAGGTCTGAGATGGTAGGCAGAGGAGAGCAGGACATTATTGTGGCATAAATTACCACTGTGTGTCCTGCAGTCAGGTTTGTTTCCTCCATTAACAGGAGTGGTCGTGCATTTGGGGTGGAAGGTCATGTGTTCCACTTTCCCCTTTTAAAAACTGGCTTCTGTCTCCACCTTGTGCTTGGCAAAGGCTTTTCCATGATCACTCTACTTGCATTCACAGTGTGTGCATGCAGTAAGTTCTGAGGAGCTCAGATCCCCAGTGACTGGACCATGTTCTGTCTGTAATGTGCTCAGTGCCACTGTGCTGTGGTTTGAAACCTGTGTGCCTTCACAGAGGATGTGTATGTGGGGGCTGGCATGGGGAGCTTGGCTGTGTGGTGCAGGCACCCCTTTGCTCACAAGCAGTTGCCCAGAATTCACTTTTTCCTTCCATTCAGCCCAGCAAAGTATCAACTAAAAACCATTTCTGCAGGACAGTGGAAAAGTGAAGGAGGGAGCTGAAGTCATACCAAGTTGGTGTTCATATTTTTAAGTCTTTGTTTCTTTGGCATTCTTGAAATATGAAAATACTCAAAAAATTAGGAGTTGGAATATAAACCTCTTTCCTCTTTCTTGCTTGTTTCCAAACTGTCAGGCTCAGAATCATGAACCTCACTGTAGATGCAGGCCATGCAGAGGGGTGTGAAGGTGTCATCGTCCCCCGTGACAGTGTGCTAAAGCCCTGTGCCAACCTGGCTGCATGGGACAAGGGTGAATAGTTGCCACATGTGATTTGCATCTGCAAGTGCTGCAGGGCTGCCCTGGCTGTCACAGCAGAGGATAAGACTCCAGTGGTCACCAGCAGGACACCTGGGAAGGTGCTTGCTTCATGCAGGTTAGTGCAAAGCACATGTGAACTGGGCTGTAAGAATGAGAAACAGCCCCCGGGGGCTATGGACCCCAGCAATCCCAGTGTTGGTGCCAACCAGGGCCAGCAAGCCTTGTGCAGGAACAGCAGCTCAGATATGCGTATGTGCATTTACACATAAATATATAAATGTAAATATATGTGTGTAAAATATATGAATCTGTAGATCTAGGATTGGCACAGTGTGTGAGCTGGAGCCACTCTGGGCAGTGTTCCTGTGCCATGAGCCACCTCTGTGCCAGGTTGTGCTGTCAGCTTGAAGCACTGTGGAGGTTTTTGACTTCCTCAGGCATATGGCCCATCTCTCCATGAGGCAAATGACAAAAACAGATCCATGGTTTGACTGGGAGGTGAGTGTGAGTTATGGCCGCAAGGGGGAAAAGAATGGTAGTAATTTACATGAATACACATATCTCTGTATTTCTTGACTACCATTAAAAGCATTAGAAGATCTGTAAGGAAAACATGTTGTCTGTCAAAGATGGTTTGAAAATAGAGTTGCATGCGGATAGCTTTGACTGCTTGCTGGTGACTTGTAAAATGCATCTTCAGAACAGTGAGAAATACAGGGGGAAGATGCTTCTTCCTACTGCTGGTTTTCAAACACAGAGACTGAGGACCACAGCTATTGTTTGCCACTAGAAGAAACCACTACTGTAATAGATGGATAACTTGAGAGCTGTGGGCAGAAACATTCCTTATAGGATGCTGTAGAATGAGGGCTGTTCATCAGGCAAGTTGGATTCCCCCACCTGTTTTGTGGGTGTAGGCAAGTTGCTTCCAACCTTGTTATCCAGTGGATCCGGGGTGTCTTTTACTCCTCTGTAATTAAGGGCTTCAATTTATGGGCTGCAAGCATAGATGTGTTATTTCTGAAGAAGTGTACAAGATGTCCAAAGTCTTCATTACTCGTATTGCAAAAATCTCACTGGAAATCCCATTCCTTTGCTTTGCAAGTTCTGCTGTCCTCTCCATGGACCAAAGAGCAGCGTGGCACCATCATACACAAGGTGGGAGCTCTGCATCCTGTGAAACCAGCTGGAACATCGTGCCTGTGAGCAAATGAACCAAGTAAAGATGTGCCATGTCTATCTTTGTTTGCAGAGCAGTCACTGCTGGAATGAGAACACTTGAACAGTGCTGCAATGAGATCAGTTGTCTGACCCCCCAGGGCTGCTGATCTTATTTATTTTATTTATTGTATTTTGGGGCTATCTGGAGAACAACTGTAGATTTAGTGGCCATTTGGGAGTACTTGCAAAAAACTCCTAACTAGGCTGTGCATGTGTGAAGCATTTGTAACCATCAGACTTGCACATTCACAGAAGGCAGCATCTGATAGCCACTGGTGGGAAGTCCTACTGCTCATCAGAACTTTTGTGATAAATAGCATTGCTTGGTTTTTAAAGTCAATTTGTCTGCTGCTTGCTGTTTACTCAGGAATCTGGTTGAAAACCCCATGCGGTAATATAATTGACTGAAGAACCATAATGTAACCAGAAAATGAATCAGAAGGAATTATTTTACAAACCCACCACTTAACTGCGAGCCAATGGCAACCCGCAGTGGCCCTTTTCATGTGCTTATCTTCATTAAGACATTAGAGATAATCTGCTTCTGCTAGGCTGTTCCTAACCCCAAATTCACAAACATCCTCTCTCTTTTCCTCTTTGCTAGAGAGAGACATAGCTTTCTGCTGGTATCTTTACCACTTCAGTAGTTGGAGTGAATAAATTAATGTCAATGGATAAATAAAAATATAGATAGTGCCTTTACTGCTTTTGCTGTAAGCATGCAGCAGGTGCTGCTTGAGGTGCTGTAGGGGCTCTGCAGGACCCTGGGTGCTTGGGTTGGGCACTGCACTGCTCCTCATGTATTCACTCTGCTCAATTACTTCAGATCCTCCTACAAATGTTGGGAGTCCTTCTCTACAAAGCCCAAAAGCAGATGCTCATCGTCAGACCTTACGGTGGAATTCAGCAGTGAACTGTCTTTTAGGCATTGTGCTTGGCCTTGATGATCTTTGTGGGTCCCTTCCAGCTGAACTGTTCCATTCAGATCTGAAGTTTTACAGATCTGAGGTTGTTCCTGTTTGTTTCCATGGCAGAGCGGAGCCCTGCTTAGAAATGGACCTTAGAGTGGAAAGAGTCAGGTAGGAGGAGAGTAATTGGTTCCTTTGATTGGCATCTGACCTGGCATCTCTCCTCTGTCAGCACTCCTTGTGGGCCCCTTCCTTCTTGGAATGCCCAGTGATTCTGGATCTGGGAATGCTTCTCCCTGTTCACTTTGCCTCATTGGCCATTGAAGTAGTTACCATTTGCTAAGTAGTAAAATACCGTTTGCTAATCTGTTGCCATCTGCCTTTATTACTCCAGCCCACTCATCTAGACACTGTAACAGCCACTTCACTGTGTGTGTTACACTGACTTTTCAAACAACCACGTACTCTATTTAGTCCCTATTTTTAATAGACACTGAGAACATCCAGCTGCTATCCTGGGAAAGTTATGGATCCTGTGGATTTAGCATTTTTCTGCAGATCTTGCTGTATTTTCCAATATCTAATCTTTTTATTATTATTATTGTTATTATTATTTTAGTTCCATAGCTCATTTGGTTGCCAACATTACTGTAGGTTTCTTAAAGTAAATCAACCCATTGCTGTCTTACTGAGTCTGGATACTAACCAAAACAATAGCACCAAGAGGTGTGAGTTTTCCCCATTCATCTTAATAGGCTGTTAACTTCAAAGTCATTTTCTGACCACTGAAAGGCAAAGTGTTAACCTCTCCTCCTCCAGTATATCCAACAAATGCACTTGTTGTCCAGCTCCATATGGACACACCAGATGTTCCTCCCACCAGCATGGACATTCCAGAGGAAATTGCTGCTGGTGGCGTGGTCCAGCAGCACAGCAGAGGTAGGATGCTGGGCCAGTCCAGCCCAGTGCAGTAGTGGTATTCTTTTTGAACTGCAGATGCCAGCTTTCTAAGCTGTCTTCAGCAATTCCTCCTGTGAACTCCCACTTCTAACCATTTTTCCAGATTCCATAGGGATGCTGCTAAAATTGCTGAGCAATTTTCATCATCTGCATCCAATATTGAGAACTTTAACAAGTCGTGGAATATATATTTTTTTCCCCAGGCACAGAGAGAAGAGGATTTTCAGACATATTTTTCTTCCCTTTTTCTGTAGAAATGAAGACAGACATTGACTAACATTTGTTCAAGGCCATCTATGTGAAACGTATCCAAAACATCTTTGCAAAGCAAAGGTAAGAACAAACTTCTATAAACAATACCATGAGTACAAATTGTGCCCTTCTTTCTATTACATTCATTTAACACTGATTTACTACATAAATCACACCTGTTTTGCTTGCTTGTCAGGTGCCAAATCAGAGCAAGTTACTTTACCAATGCTATTTGCCTTACAATTAGTGTTTACCCATTAAGAAAAGTTGTGATCATTGTACTGCAAATCACTGCAGGTTTTCCCCAAATCATGTTCTTCCATATCTTCCATCCACATCTTCCATGTAGACACTTCCTACCTGCTTCCTGCTTGCTGCTTCTACTCTCCCTTTCTTATTGATGATCTTGCTGATACATTCCACAACAGAAAAGTGACAGTATGCTCTTGCTCTCCCTTTGGTGTATCTTCTGTTCGCCTACTTTGTCTCTTCCTGTGTCCCATCCCAGAGATAGAAACTCCCTTCCCATCCATTGCCTTCTTCTAAGCCTTACACCTGGTCTTATTTCTCAGTCTCACAAATCTTTTGTTTGTAATCTTACATGTAGTCCTTCCTAACATAAACTCAGATGCTCCCCTTTCATTTAGTACTGGCAAAGCTTCCAGGCTCAGTGAGGAGCACAGGAGGCAGGTGCACGGACCTGCTGCCTTCCTGAAGTGCTCCTAGATGGTGGTTAGTTGTCTAACTTCTTCCTTCTTTCTCCTTGATGGTTATTATGATCTCTGTTCTCTGTTTATAGTAATGTGTGTTTACTAATAGTGTGGTGGCATGCCTCTGCCGAGCTTCTCCTGCTAACAATAAAAAAGGGAAAAATGA
This sequence comes from Coturnix japonica, assembly GCF_054131305.1. Lineage (NCBI taxonomy): Eukaryota > Metazoa > Chordata > Aves > Galliformes > Phasianidae > Coturnix > Coturnix japonica. The sequence continues at coordinate 12,718,034 of NC_140680.1, read as the reverse complement.
TATTTATGGAGACTCGGGGGCTGGCCGTGTTCTAGCGCATGATTTTTATTGTAGCTGACTGCAGACTTTTCAGACACAGGAATCTGTATCTCATTGAGGAGAGCTGGTTTCCATTTCAATCTGGGTCCCATTATTGGGGTTTGGTTTACATTCTGTAAGGTTAGCCATGTGCAGATTCACACAAACAAATATGTATTTTATGTCTGTAGCTTTCACTTGCGGTATTTAAACCTCCACCTATTAGAAATGCATCTGGAAGGGGATAAGAGGAATGGATGGCTATGTTGTATAGCAAAAAGCAGGCTAATAGAAAATTTGAATTCGATTCCACTCTTTCCTGAACCCAGCAGGACATGAGACTGCAGGAGATGCAAATAGCCCAGGCTCCCAGCATTGCTGTGCCTCCCCTTGCTGCACTGGCTGTCCTTGGGAGGCTCCAGGTTTCCTGCAGGGCAGCTGGTGTTCTTTGCTCAGCAGCCTTTCAGGGGATAAAGAAGAGTTATCTGATCATAAAGGGAACATAAGCTGCCGGTTAGGCTTGGCAGGAGACCTTGGCTCATGGGCATACTCAATCCCTACAGCTTCCATTCACATCATAGGTGTTACTGATGATGTCTGTTTCTTTGTGTCCTTTAAATTGCACATGACTGGGTGTCATGTCCTTCTTGGTTTTAGTTTTGGTTCACTTGGTTTTTTAACCCTGTGGCTGCCAAAACAAAATGCTTGTAGGAGAATTGTTGGCTTGACCTTTTTACTGACCAGAAAGGGTTGTGATGGTGTCTTAGTAAAGGGGACCACCCTTGGTACAGGAAAGGGGAGAACAGTATTTCAGGAGTCCTACAATTCAGCTGTGTTACAGTGCATCTTATACACATGCAAGTTTTAATGAGCTTAATGAATTTAAGCTGACTTCTTGGGAACTTAACTGTGCAACTGTATAGTCTCTCTACAAAGTTATATTATGAGAGCATGTAAACATCAGAGGTCTGATTTGTCCTTTTCCAATCCTACATATTCTCAGTTACATCAGTGCTGAATAAGTGTTCTCATTCCTGTTCCCATGCAGTTTCCAATGAAACCCACTTTGTAACCACAGAGAATAAATAAAATATAAAGTATGTCTGCCTTTGGAAAGTTTTCTGGTTTTCTTACCTGGATTCCTAGCTTATATAGATGTAACACACTGACTGTACTAAAATAGCAAAAAATGAGTACGAAAACCCAATATATTACCAGTTAGTGATCCCTTTTCTGTTATACAAGAAAATTATGACTTGGCTCCAGAGCTTAGAAAGATGGAAAAACAAGTCTTAGGATGAGTTCAGAAGTGGCAGTTGCCTGTGGTTCCGAGTGTTCATTGCAATGAATTGTTCTGCCTGCAGTCATGCTGAAGCAAACAGTATTAGTTTCAGTGTTCAGCATTTGCTAAAGCTTCATGGAGAACGTTTCTTGAGAAGTATGGATGCTTTTGCAGTCTTACAGTGCTTTTGTAATGTTAGTTATAGCCCTGAATTGTGTTTTGTTTCGCAAACGAGAGCCTCATAATTGCGTTGAATGCAGAATACTTTTAATGTAAGCATTTGTTTTGATATGATACTCAGATCCTCACTGAATACAAACTGGCATACCTGCTTTGTGGCAATGGAGTGAGGTGCTGGCACATGCTGATCCAATCCCTCACTTGTATGCTCACAAACTGAGCACAGAATGTATGAGCAGCTTTCAAGGAATGCTGTTGCTTCAGCTGCTGGACTGGCCATGCCCACCAAAGTCTGTTGCATCACTGTTTGCAGCCTCTGAATTCTGCTTACACTTCAGGTTCAGAGCTGTTTGAGCCATCAAATGAGAACAGGTAAGGATGGCACCTCCCCTCTGTCTGCCCCATTCTCTGCTCTGTGTCCTGCTGTGGTGAAGACCTTCTCCTGGTGTTCCTCCCAGGGCAGGAGTGCCCCAGCAGGATGGTGTTGTCTCATTTTAAATCCAATAATATTGATTGCTGAAGTGCTCTGATTTCTGGAGGTTTCTTTCTCTTTGTTGTGACTGGGCTCTGAAGCGCTGAGCACCAGTTGGTGATGTTGACTTTGTTTAACACCAAACCTCTCACCCTACAGCTGCAGGCTGCCGTCTGTCTCAGGATGGGTCTCCACATGAGGCTATTGGTGCTCAGCAGCAGAGGTGCCATTCCAGGTGCCAGTGATGGCACTGCCTGGCCTGTCCCTGAGGAGGAACCCTATGAGGAAACAGCTCAACGCTGTGCAATTGCTCAAGGTACTGAAGACAAAACCTGAGCCAAGATACTCAGTGGAACTCTTTAAGTTTTTGTTGTCACAGGTGTTCTGAATTACCACAGTTGATCAGGTTCTGACTTTTTTCCCTAACCATCACCAGGAGCATGGGCTCCCCTTCCAGGCTGGGTACAGCTACTCAGTCCATATTGAGGAGGTTGCCTCCTAAACCTATGGCAGCACTGATGGCCTCATCTGCATGCCCTGGTGCAGAGTCCATCCTTCTATGGGATGGATCGAATCTCTTTTATAACATTGTGTGGCCCATTCTGCTAATGCTCTATAAGCACATGCTGAATAATGGTGTGCTTTATACGTCCCTCTGGGAAGCATTTTTTTCTGAGAGGATAGCAGCTTGGATTCATGCTATGTGTTTGAAACTTCACATATGTTGGTTAGCTGTGATTAACGCAAATGATGGGTCATTGCTCCCAGAATGCATAAAGCATAACTGTTATAACCAGGAGAGCTGGAAGAAGACACTGGCAAAGAAGTATCCAGGAAAATTAGGCTAATGGCATTAAGTGTGTTGGCTGGAGCAAAGCTTAAAATAATTTTGCAGCTTTTTGCTTTCACACAATGTAATTGCATGTATGTACATGGTTCTTGTTGGGAAAGCTCTGCATAAATCTGTGTTTGGATTCTGCCGTTGCCTCTGTGTCAGAGTCTGGCAGTAGGTTTTGTGATGGCATTGCATCTCATGTTGGTTTTTTGTGTGACTGTTAGCACACAGGACTAAAATATGCTTTTAATGAGCATTTGAGTTAGTATAAAAGTAAACCCAGTAGAAGCATAAGCACGGTGAAATTGAATTTGTACTTCAGGGGAGAGAAGGAGGGGGAGGATTCATTACTATTTGCAGCTCTTGCCGTGATTGTCAGATGTTCATTTTGACAACGTATGTGAAATGTATGTAATGTTCAGAAGTAGCTGGAGAGACACGGCTGAGTGTCACGCACTGCTTGATTGTAAGAACATCAAACTGCACATCTGTCCTGAAGTGTGCCATGAGAGCTGCCAGCTCTGCAGATGGGCACAGGTTGGGACATACCTGGGCCGTTGTCACTAAGGGACTACTTCATTTTAAAGCACAGTGCTTTAGCATGTGCCAGCATATACAATGCTTTGTTCAACTCTGAGACAGTTGGCATTTCAAATATTATTACCCATTTTCAGCAATAACATTTAAGAAGTTTCAGTACTCCACTGTATGCATTTTGTTGGTGGCTCTGCTTCCAAAAGATCAACATTGACCAACACCCCCAGGTCCATTTCCTCTATGCAGACTTCCAGCCACTGTGCTACAAGCCTGTAGCATTGCCTGGGGTTGTTGTGGTCAAAGTGTAGAACACAGAACCTGGTGTTGCTGAACTTCATCCTATTGGCCTCAGCCCAGCTCCCCAACCTATTCAGATCCCTCTGTAGGGCCTTCCTATGCCCAGGCAGATAAACACTTCCTGCCAACTTGGTGTCATCTTCCTCATCCAGTCCCTGTCTATAACACAGAGTGTTTTAGTGAGGAACATTTGAAGCTTCGCTTCTTTTCACAAGTAACAATTATTTTCGCATTCAGCCAGCTTACTTCTGAAACTAAATTCTTGAAGTGTTCTTCCAGACTATTGCCTGCTCCAGGACTGGAGCCTCCAGAAAAGTTCATGCTCCACAACTACGGAGATCATATGATGGCTGGAAGGGATTATGACTTCTTTACTGTTACTATTTTAGAAGCACCTGGAGAATAGATTTAATGCATTTGAAAGGTCCCAAAGCTTGCCTTTTCCTGGAGACAAAGAGAACTTGACTCCCCAGGCTTGAAGCCCTTGAAGCATAGACTGAATTGAGATGAAGTTATTGCTAAGAGGAGCGTCTCCTCTCCTAGACCTGCAGTCTCGGCACTGATGGGCATACATATCACATCATTTATTTATAAAAGATTGTTTTCTGTGTCTCAGGCATAACAGTGCATTTTCTTCTGTGAGCACTGTGGGCAGAGGCTGCCTCTGGGCATGCTGTAAAGCAGGAGGCAGTCTGACAGTTCCAGGATGGTGCTGAATGGTGCTCCAGTGGGGTACCAGGTGATGAAAATCTGAGGTACTCAACATGGGCAGTGAAAGAACCTGACTAACCATAGCACTTGCTTGCTTCAGCTTCTGTTTCACATGCAGCAGGTACCTCGGGACATACAGAAGGTCAGCACAGAGCACCCAGCAACGTCCTGTGTCATTCTGGCACTGAGGTAGGATCCTTGTCTGCATTATATGCACAACAATATCCATGGCTTGTTTGAGATTTTACACACATGGGACACAGAACCGAACTGCTTTCTAGTTCAACTTTCCTGTCTGATCTTCAGATCAGACAGCTTGGGGATCCTGAAATAACATCAACCCTATCTAGGGAGACTGCTGGCTTTCCAGGCCTCCTAGTCGTCCATCTCAGTGAGGGACAGCAGAGGTTATACTTTTCAGAGGGATGACTCATGTACTTTGCCACGGGCAGAGAATCAACTATTCCATGGACTAAGATCCCCTGCAAGTTGGCCAAGCAGAAAAGTTGGCTTTCACTATAAAGGTAGCTGGTAGCTTGCCCTTCACTTGTAGGTAAGAAGGGTTGGAGAGCTGCCACTCTGGAAGTGTACTTCAAAAATAGGGACAGAAATGAAGAAAATATTAAAATGGAGAGAAATGCGAGTGAAAGAGCCTGTTATAAACACCTCTGAAGGCTCGCTAACATAAGCCTCACTGAGCAGCAGCTAACAAAAGAAGGGAGGCTTGGCAGCCAGCTCTGGATAAAAGGTTATTAAGAAACATACCTTTTAACATTCAATTACATCATATTGTTTCCAAAATAGAGACAGTTATCTCTAGGTTTAACAAGTGATTTAATAAAATGGCCATATCTGCAGTTCTGCTTCTGAGGGAATTGGGAATTGTTTCCTCAAGTCTAATCTCAGGGTTTACCTCTTTTCATCCAGCTTCTGAAATCACTGCAGGCCTCAAATTGCTTTGTAATTAGATCTACTTCTTACAGAAAACCTCCATCAGTAGGTCCCAGAGCATCAGTGTGTGGTTGTCCTTTGCTGAGCTTTACGAGTGGAAGAAGTGAGGCATGGGGCTGGGGATGAGGAATGAGTGAAGTGATCTTCAGTGCCAGCTCCTTGCAAGTGAGGTGGACTTGTCAGCTCTGTAACAAAGCTTTGTCATTTCAGTATCTTAGGCTGCATTTATCCTGCCAACTTACCCTGGAAGGGAGATTCGGATCTCAGACTCTGTGTTCTTTAACAGACCTCCTCGCTGATGCTACCTTAGCTTCCTAGCTGCTGGGTTTGGGGACAGTTGCATTCTGTGCCATGACCGGTGCTTGGGCAGCCCAGCTGCTGTGGGGTTCAGGTACAGCTGTGGGTAAGGATGGCTTCAGGCAGGGAAATGTGGTTGCAGGGAGGGATTTGCCCCCAGGTGAGTGCTGGCCCTGCCAGCAGCATGGACACATGCAGCTCAAGCCGTCTGCCTCCAGCATCTTCAGCAAGGCGCTGTGTGCTCTGGTTCCATGGAGTCTGAGCAGCAGGGGATTTCAGCAGTGGTAGGGGTTGCTTCCACCATAGCAGAACTGCCTTTTGGAACCAAATGCCTTCTAATTCCTTTTTATAAAGATCATCGTAACTTTTCCACCTTTTCTTTTTCACAGTTGCTCATAAGCCTTGTGCTTCTCTCTGCTTTTAGTCATTTTTGTAGCTTTAACCTTCCACCTGCCTGGTCTACTTCAAGGCTTGCTTAAAATGCCCCAGCTGTAATTGCTTTACCAGTATGTCCCTCGTGTAAGTAGCAGTTAGCGGTAAGACACCCAGAGACCAGGTTTTAATCAGCCTTGACTGAAGACTAAAAATGATTCACTTCTGTCAGCACTGGGCAACGCAACAAACAGCTCTCCAGCAAATCACTTAAGCAGAAATATGTTGGCATGTTTCTATAGCAACTAAGGAAAAATATTTCACACAGAAGTCCATCTGCTGCAACATAAAGGGAGATCTGGCCAAGGATCGTGTTAGAAATTAATCTTAATTTGCAAATTTTATTTTTGCAAACCTCACGCAGCCGCTTGCACAAAAAGGCAGAACGTCGGCGACAGGATGACAATTGGGTTTGGATACAGGCTGTCAATTAATCAGCAAACTGGTCATTAATTCGAGAAGCAGCGATTGTCCAAGGATGAAAAATCACAGCGTGTTGGAGAGGTATTCATCTTCCTTGCTGTTTACCAATCAGGCTGCATCACACCATCTTGTACGCAGTGTATTTGGAAACACACACTGGTTTTTCAAAGGAGGCTGGTAGCAGGCATCCAATATTTTTTTTTTCTTTAAAAACCATTTTGGTTTGATTTACTTGTAAAGAGTTACTCAAATTTATTCAACCATATAAAATGCTTTGTAGAAGCCATCAAAGTGAGGAGAGGGGGGAAAAACCAATGCGATAATTTGGACTGCAATGCATTTTATTTTATGTGATGTCAACACTTCAAAGCCTATTGGAGCTGTGCTCGGGAGATCTGAAACATTTTACGGGGTGCTTGGTGTCTGTGCTACAAACCATCTCCAACTATAGATTCTCTTGCACAATGTTCACATGCTGCCTGCCAGTGTTTCTTTCTTTCTTCCTTTCTCACTTGCTGCTTTCTGTGTCTCCTCTGGCAGCTTTGCATAGAACCAAAAAGGAATTCAAAAAACAAGCTGGATAAACAAGAAAAACTTTCTGTCTGCTCGGAAACATGTAGGCTAATGTCCTTGAGCATGTGCCAGGCCTCCGGGGGTTACGTCCAGGGAACGTGAGTCAAGCCTCGCCAGGGTCTGTCACCTGCAGCTTTGTGTGCAATGCTATTCCTTCAAACATTTCAGGAAGAGGTGAGATTTGTGTCTTATGTCATGCACCCTTACTCACATGCGGTGATACTTACAAGTATATTGACACACATGGTTGGCAAGCGCTGGGAAGGTAGAAGCACATTTTCCAGCACAGTGGTCATGCTGTTCACTCCCTGCCACGATTTTCCCTGCTTACCAGCATCCTCCAAGAGGAGCAATGTCAGCCTGCTTGATTTTGGTGCATGGTCTGCATGGAGGTGTAAACAGGTAAACATGGAAATGGAGCTGGTTCTAAAAAGGTAACCTGAGAGGATGAAATGGGAGAAGTACAGCACGTCAGAAGCCTTGCAAAGGCTGTGCTGTTCCTTCTGTGCACCCCTTTTCCCTTCAGCTGTAAGTATTCTTACCAAATGCCATCTTCTCAGCAGAGCAGGATTAAAGTGGGGGAAATTCTCTGGATAAGTTTACAGCACATTTTGATTTTAAGGAGCAAACAACCATTCACTTTTAAACCAAAAGATTTGCAGGGACAAAGGTGTTTTCTTCCTTTATGTAGTCGTGTCTCATCCACAGTCTGACATACCTCACACAGATCAGCTGGAAAACAAGCAAGCAGCTTGCGAGCAGCAAGACCTGTCCACCCAGAACTGAAAAGCAGCTCAAATGCTTCTTCATCGTTTGTGAAAGCTAGTTGTTTTCTCCGAGCTTTTGTGATGCACAATGGTTATTATTAGTGTTCCTTAAGTTCTTGGGGCAGAAGAAGGAAAACTGGGCTCTTTTGTGGAGAAAATTGCACCCTTGGTGGTGATCTCTTGTTCTGCTCTCAGAAGCTGGCAAAATATTTGTGCTCTACCTGCCGCATTGGCTTTATCTGGAATTTATATCCAGGAGTGTCAAACCTGTTGAGTTTTAACACTGAAATAAAAAAAAAAAAAAAAGAGGAAAATATAAATGCAGCTGCAGAGTTAGAAGCGTGAAAGAGTGAAAGAGTCTGCTAAGCACATTTGCTTACAAAAATGCTGCGGTCTACTTTACGGTGGGGCCATCAGAATAATTAGGGATGAGTGGGTCAGGAAATTTGGCTCACCAGGCTGGGCCCAGCGCTGGCCAGTTTCGAGCTCTAGGAGGAAAAGGTCTTTCAAATGCAAACACATTACAGCATTTCATATGGATGAAGTTCCAGGCTTCCAGGCATTATTTAAGAGTCTTTGTAAATTGGTCTGTTGACCATGAATGAAAGTATTTGAATTTGATTTGACACTGTAATAGCTAGCATGAAGCTCAGTTAAATCCATAGCATTACCCAGCCACATACAGTAGTTTTAAAGCCTCGAAGCACTGGATGCATCCAGGTTAGCATTCCTAAGTGAATAACGGTTGTGCAGAATTCATACTGGGAAGGAAATGAAGAAACTGGTTTTGGTTTAAACAATCTTCCATCCTACTTAATTCAGTCAAAGCCTGAAAAATCTGAACTGAACTTACAGTCATTTTTGGAAAAGTTTTATTGAATTCTTTCATCCTGGACTGCTTTAGCCAAGATTTATTCCATAATTAGTACAGTGATCTGATCTGAAATCATTTCTACTCTATTATTATTGTTGTTATTATTATTATCATTACTAATACTGCTACTATTACTATTATTATTCTATTTAAGCACATTAGGCTTGATTATAACTGGGAAATTTTTGCTGGACACAGTAATCACACTAAGCCTTAAGTATAGGTTCTTCTTGGCTGGGTTGCACAGACGAGCTCCTCAGCAGGGTATCTTGGTGAGTGTGTTCTTAGATGAAAAAGGAGAGTGGAAATACATTGGGATGGTACTGTTTTGTAGAACCTAATGATTTGCTCCTCTGCTTGCACGAGCTTGTGCTTTACAAAGTCCATAGTGTATCAGCAGTGATTACACTTCGGCTGTGGAGTTCTTTTGGAACTAAAAGTCAGTCTTCTCCGAAATCCACCCTAGGTCTGTCATCACGAACAGCCTCTGTCCAAGTTAATGTCTATGTAGAGATTAGAATTGGCTCTATGAGACTTTGATTTTTTTTTATGGAAATGCTAAAGCAGCCTACATCTGATTTCACCTTCTGTATACTTTGTCACAGCCTTGTTCTGTTTGAAATATCCTGCAGGTCACTTTCATTGCACTGTCATCATGGGTTGCAAGTGGGTTTGGTGGAGCCTTGCAGCATTCTGACCGAACGTTCAGTGCCAGTCCATAAGGTACCGTTATATTGATCTTCCCAGTACCATTCCTCAAGTTGAGACCCAAATCCCCGGATCTGACACTTGTGGGGTTTTAGCCTAATTTCTTGAGAAAACAACATCAGATAAGCTTCAATTTTCTGCAGCTCCCCCAGCACCAGCTTGAGTGTCCAGAGTGCAGAATACTGTAATGATGTGTCAAGTTTTTCCAGAGGCTTAAAGCTGAAGCCAGATTTTCTTCCATTGTGAAGTAGTATTATAAGATTGCTTCAGGTGAATCTTCTTTGGCATTCATTTCTCACACCATGGGGTTGACGGTTGGAATGTATGGTCTTAGAGCATCTTGCTCACTTGGGTTTGGTATGTTGTCACAGTTCTGATTCCTTTGCCACTGAATGACTGTTTACTGCACTATTTTTTGTCATTCACAGCTCTTTGTCTTCAATCAAGGAGGTTCTTAAAAGCTCTCATTGCCTCCACCTGTGGTTCTGCATCTTCCTTACAGTGGTCAAGGAGCTGGGTTGGAAGTTCAAGTGGGAAACTTCTCAAAAACCTTTCCTGCTCAGAGGAACTTTGTCAAAGCACGGCTTCATTTGGAAGGTAGAACATGCCATGGGATTAATATTTGTATATATGACATGTTTGTGAATTCAGCCTCTTGTTAGTCATGATTTTGGCTTGTCTCATATAATTTTCAGTGGGTGGATACTAGAGCTGCTGCTGAAGGATAGTTCTGGTTCTTCGGTTTAACTAATAGAAGCAACCATAGGGCAGAAAAGCAATTTCAGCCAGAATGTCTTTATGTAGCTCCATGTAGCTTTCCCAAACTGTATCAGGATTTGCATTTTTCATGGTCAGTTTATGGTAAATTCAACACAAAAACAAACAAACAAGAAAACAAATAATGTATATCTTTCATTTTGGAGTGGCCTGAGCTAAATGCTCCTGTGGCAAAAGTTGGCATTGCTCTTTTTCAGTGGAAAGGAGAAAGCTGCATGAAAAACTGAAAGCTGGTTCAGGGGTTTCCCATTGGAAGGATAGCACTTGTCTGGCTCAGAAGATCCACAGCTGACTTTGTTCAAACCCAGTGTGTGTTATACCTCTTGGTAGAAACTGGGAAACAGGTGAGAATCGAGCTCTCCATAATGCTTATGGCATATTTATCAGTTTGTTTCCCTCTACTCTCATTGTTGCATCGGCATCTAAGAAGGCTGGAGATGGAGACACAGGGTGGGTTTGATAGTTGGTTATCACATTGTTGTAAATTAGCTTTGAAGTGATTAGTCCTCATACAGAGAATAGGACTGGCAATGCTGGAACATTTTCCAAATGTTTTAGTAAATCTCACACATTCTTGCCAACTTGTGAGCTTCAAATGCGTCACGACATAGAAGCACTTCAGCTATCTCTGCCTGCCGTTAATATTTTGTGCTCTGTGAACCCTAATTAATTAGGATATTAATTTCCGTATGTAGTCTTGGAACAGTGCCACGCTGGGAAGGAGATTTTTCTCACACACTGTTATTCTGGTTTTGTTCATTTACCCACATTTTGGTTCTGTTTATTACCGTGCGCATCAGGTAGGGCTTGAGAACTGGAAATGTTGGTGGAGGGGGAACTTTGGGACATTTTGCTTAGCATTGGGTTATTTCTCAAAAAGCTCTGAATGCAGATTTATCATTTCTGGTTTCTGTGTAGTGAATCATTTGTGAACAGATTTTCATTTTTACTGCTTTAGTGACATTTATCAAGAAAGTGTATGCAAATGCACTTTGTGCTAGCAGTTGTTCATTAAGGGTGCACTCGTTATTTCTTATCCATTGCTTGCAACTGATTTCTTAAACAGTTCAGGATTCATTCCTGCTAACCAAGGAGAGATATGAGCTCCTTTAATCCCAAAGTGACGAGAAGGGAGTAGAAGTGTAACCACTTTGTTTATGCAGAAAAAATAACCAAATTCATACAGAAATTTCCCTCTGTGGCTACAGTATTCAGCATCCACAGCCCTTCCCAAAAAACGTATGTGAACAATGCCACATTTTTCTTAGGGATGCAGAAAATCTCTGGTTTTGTGCGTCTGCACACTGCTGGCTGCTGATTAAAGGCTCCAATTAAAAGCAAAACTATGTTCTGTATGTCAGATTGACATTCAGAACTGAACTGCCATCCAAAGACCAGGGATGCTGTGAAATATGTTAAGCAGTTTTAGGATCTAGAGTTGTCCAACATCAACTGCCTACACAAAGACTGCTTTGATTTCTTGGGTACCAAGTGTGGCATCCTTCGTGGTCAGTGGGAGCATCAAGGTGATGAGCACTGGGCAACTCCAAGCAGCACTTCTGGAGCAAAACTTGTTGAATTTTAATCTCAGTTTGGCATGTTGGAATGGGAATTAGGAGCCTCTTTGACTTTTAAATGATCTGAAGAGGAATGTACTTGATACAGGTGGTAAGCATTATTCTTGGAGCCCTCAGATATTCCGGGCACACATATATTTTCATTCCTCATAAACGTATCCCTGGTGAGAGGGGTGGGGACATCAATTAAGAGGAAAGCCATTTTCCACAGTAGCAAAGGATCAGGAAAAAAAAAAAAAAGTGTTCTGCAGATTAAGCAGAGGTTTTGCCAACCAAATTTTTCAGATTTCTTCAGGATTCTAGTCGTGGCCTGTGATCTGAGATATCTGCCAAGAATTCGGCAGAAAGAGGAAAAATACCCCAACCCTGAAGTTTTGAACAGGGAGGTGGTTTGTGGCTTTCATGGGATTGCATCAGAAGTCTGATCTTCCCGGCAAAATATACTCTCTTTGCAAAACAATGAATCCCCTAAAACCACAAGTGCCATGAAGTCAAGCTGCATGTGGTTTGGATAGGAGCAGGCCAATTTGTCAACTTTGTTTCATTCAAAGAGAATGAAATAATGAGTGGAAAAACATGGAGATAAAAAAACAAAACCTCAAGATACTTGTTACAGATTGATCCTCCCAAAGCAGAATCTAATCTTGTTTTTGCTTAACAGAGCTCCTCTGTATCTGTACTTCACATTGCTAGCTGATTTGAATAATACATATTTATAATCTATAATTAGTTTTTGACTGGCACGGGGAGTGTTATTCTAGCTAATACAGGATTTTGTGGGAATTTCAATTGTGTTTTAGAATCCAGTCTAAATATTGTGACGAATTTCTAGCAGGTAGTTTGAAGGGACAAACCCCGTGGAGGAGGTGGAGCTGCCCTGTGCATCCCGGCGTGACCGCACTCAGCTCCCAGCCTTTCCATCCCGGAGATGGGGCTGAGCAGCTCCAGGCATCCATCCTGCTATTACTCTGTCATTCCAATTGGTCACACTGTATAGCATTGTTCTTTGAGGCAAAGTTTCATGTCTGTTCTTCCTGTTGCTACACATGCACAGCACCCACCCTCGACAGCAGCGTTAGAAGTGTTCAGAAAAGTATTTACCAGCCTCACTTATTTAATTTTCATCTTCTTTGTCTTTCAAAAGATAAAAGATGGGAAGGCTTTAAAATTCCAATCTACAGAAAAGGGCTTTGCCCCACCTAGAGAGTATTTTCTGGAGGAGTGATGGGTGAAATCTTGGCTTCGAAAAATTGCAGGGAGAACAAAAGTGTTTAGATTCACCACAAGGATTTTGTGAAAGGTGAACTCTGTAGGAAAATCACATTCTCTCAGCAGTTTTATAACGTCTGAACCAGGAAAACAACCTTTTATTCTAACACTAAACTCCGCACTGCAGGTCAGATTATCCTGCCCGTGCAACAGTGATGATTTCAGTCTGGAAGTCCATTTTGCTCCTCAAAAATGAAATCCTGAAAGTCCTTCTTTTAAAGAAGAAACTTTCCATAACCAAGCAGATGCATTGTGAAGGTAAAATTAACTCTGCAGCTCCTGCTCCCAGCTGCTTTAACTCAGGGAATTCCTCTTTCTTGTATTTTAGTCTTTGCTAACAGGTGCCAGCTTGATTTCAAAATGTTTTAGTTTTGGTGTAAGCAGAAGGCAATCTCCACCCACATCTTCCTTATGATCTTTAAGAAATTCCACGAAACTTGTAGCAACAGCTTTCAGAGTCTGCAGAGCTTAATTACCATCAGAGGAGGAAAGCGGAACAGATTTTAAGCACCACGGATCCACTTGAGCAGAGATTGTAGTCCCTCTAGCAGTCCATCAGCGACCAACCTCTGGCCCTGCATATGTCCCAGCACTGCCAGGTTACCAGAGAGTCATCACCTCTGGAAGGCACAGCCTTTGCCACTGCTGTTGGCTGCAGTTCCAGGTTTGTTAGAAGCAGGTCAAAACAGAAACCCCCCATCTATAATAAGCCTGTACATAAAAGGAAGGAGGGATGTGGTTCCTGGATCTTAATTTTCCTTGGAAAGCATCAAATTGAGATCTCAGCTTCTGAGTGAAGATACATCATCTACAAACCATTCTCCTTCACTGCTCTAAAACAACAGCATGGAAAATGGGGTTGATGGCAAGAGGACAGTGAGTATCCCTGCCTAAAACAAAATTGCACCCAATCTCTTTTTCCTCTTTAACAAAATAACTAAGGAAAACAAATACGTAATCCATGAAGGAGCAGGCTCCATGGTGACTTTCATGCCAGCACTGGCGTCTTCCCACCAGCTCATTCCAAAAAAGTCTGAGGCCCCCATGCTTTGAATTCAGTACAAACTCCCACACAGGTTGGCTTTTGGACTGATTTACAGAAGATCAAACCTGGGAACAAAAGTTCATATCTCCAGCGATGGGCAGCAATAAACCTTTGTGCTGTAGGTGCTGGACGTGTAACCACTGCTTCGTGGGGTGGGAAACCCAGGAGGGAATTCCTCCTAGCTATGAGTTAACTATTGCCAATCCATTTGAACTCTTGTGAAAAAAAAGATGCAGAAATGGATGTAGCCCAACTTCTCTATACATAATGTTTGTGTTATTTAGTTCCAACTTAAACAATATCCCACCCAGTTTCTGAGCAGTACAGAGAATGTGGTGGTGACTCAGTGGAGGGGAACCAGAGGTCATCAGACATCAGTTCAGTAGCAGAACAGAGATCAAGGCTAGCAAAATGTGGAAAGCATGGGGATTTAAGCACAAACATGGGGTAGTCCAAAGCTAGAGGAGGAATGTGGAAAGTTGACTTACTTATCTGTGGGTTACCCCACTAAATGTAAGCGTAGTTGCATTCAGCAGAATGACAGCAGAGAATGGGATTTCCTCAGTGTGTGTTGTGTTTTAGTGTAATGCTTTTCCTATCAAGTGAGGCTGCTGACAGAAATGGCATTTGCTGTTTTTCTTCTTTTCCTTTCCGATGGAATAAAACTCCAAAATCAAAATGCAGTTCTCATTTCCGCAGTACCAGAATCTGAGCTGAGTTGTTATGGTCAAAGAGCCTGAAGTGAAACAACAGGAGATGGCCGAACTTAGATATGGGGGCAATAACAACAAGCCAACAGCCCAGCCTTGAGCGCCCAGCCTGTGTCAGAAATATGGGGCTAGAAGATCTGTGTGTGTCATTATCAGCTGGCTGAGTTGACCAGCTAAGGCAATACAAGAACCTTTGTTTCTCCTGGTCATCTTGGAGAGGAGCACTGTCCCCACCACCACCCATTTGGCTGCTGTGCAATTGGGGCAGGTGTTTTCCAAAAAGGGAAGATTTATGTGGGAAACACTGATCCTAATAAGAGGACACAATATGAGTAGGGTACAGAAATCTTAGTTTACCTACTGCATCAGGTTTCTTTTTTGGGAATGTGTGTGTCCTCCCTGCCTTTCTCTGTGCCGTGATTCATGGAGGCTGAACTCCTGCCTTGAAACCTTCTCTCTTTCCATATTTCCAATCCCTTCTCTTAATCATACTCCTTCCTTCCCCCACCTGTTTCCAGGACCAGGCTCCATCCCAGCATAGCCAGAGGCATCCGGCTAACTAAAATTACGGTTATGAGCAAGCTTGAGTGGAACAGACAGGATCCGTTCTTTTTTTCCACAGGGTGTAAGTCATGTCTGAAACCCCGAGCTAGAGTTTGTGCAGAAGATAAAAGGGATGGGCCCAGCCCAGTTAAACTTGAGATGGCTCGAGAAGTGTCTGAGCCACATCCCTGTAATTCATGTGGTATGATAAGTCAGCACATAGTGCATAATAGCCCTCACTCAGGCACCTGCAAGTGCTTTGTTTTGGGTCCAGTAATCCCAAACGCTGCTCTCAGATAGCTGGTTTCATCTCTTTCCTTTTTCTCAAAGAGAAATTTGGATTGGCTCATTCTTTAATTTAAACCATTTGCCCATCGCAAGAGCTTTTACAAGCAAAAATCTCTGGTTTCACAGGATCTTTTAAGTCATGCTTACCTGTTGAAAGAACTTGAGCAGCAGGCACATGGTGCATCCCTGGGTCTCCTCTGCTGTCATGTGTCTTGGCCATACCCTTCTCCCATGTGCTCTTCTGTAGTTATGGGGTATTTTTAGCTCATAATTTCTTTTAAAAACTTTCACAGATATGCCCAAGACAACAGAGATCTTAACTAAAAACAAATTACTGGTTACAAATGGGGCTGTGGACTTCCAAGAAGCCTGTGAGCATTAGCAAATAGCTTGCAAATGTTGAGCTGTTGAGCTTGTTTGGGAGGAAGGCAGAAGAGTTACTAGATTTGTTTCTTTTTTGTCAAATGTGAACTTCTGATTCAGGACAAAACCTTGACTGTCGTTTCTCTTCACACTCCTTTTGTTCCTTATCAGTTCCATCCTTGAGATTGCCACGATTATGAAAGGTTTGGGTTTTTCTTTGGCAGTAAGACTCAACAATTCCAAGATGTAGTACATATTGTTACAGAGAAGGTCTTGTAATCCAAACAGACAAGACAATTCTCTTTATTCCACTTACATAATGCTTAGGCACCGGCAGAACACAGCGTGCTGAAAAGAGGCTGCGGCAGAGCCAGAAACAAAGCCCAGGTGTTGTGCCTTCCTCGCCAGCTCTTCACTCATACCCTTCCCTCCCAGAGCATGTTTTGTTTGTATCCATTTCCAGTTTTCAGTGTGGAAAGATAAAGAGGGTGGGATTCACCTCCCCTAACTTCAGCAATCTGAAAGCTAAGAAACTGGTCTGAACTAGTTGCTTGGCTTCCCTCCAGAGCTGGCTCCTCCAGGAGGTGATTCAGCGCAATCTCAGGGCATGCTGGTTCAATCCATTTCTGCAGGGAACTTGCTGAGCTCTGTGACTGCCAGCAGGACTGGTGGCACTAGCCAGAGCACACCTCTGTCCCCTGAGTTGATGTATCATAATATAAAGAGCCTGCAGTGAGAAAATATCCTTCCTACAAATTATCTGTATACATGTATATGTATATGCAGCAGTCTTCTCTCAGACTGTGATGCATCCTCATGTGAAGGGCCTTCCTTTTCTTGGATCTTCATGGCTTAGTTGAGAATAAAGCAACATAGAGCAACAGAGTTGTTCAGCAAAATGCAAAAGACTCACCTAGGATTTGACAGAGCACTTGAAAATTCATTTCCTAGAAATGGCTTACATGAGCATCTGTTAGATGGTGAGGTTTGCTTCAGGAGAGATTCTGAGCACAGTCTGGATGCGGATACATTTTTGGTGACAGAAGGAAAGCAGTGTACAACACCAACAATTATTCTTCTCATTTTCATCTCTTTGACTCCATAGGAATAAATAAGCAATCAAGCTTGTATGTGACCTTAATACTTATTAATATATTTTGAAGGAAGTACCTTCTTAAGGAGATTAAGTTCCCTATCAGCAGTGGTACTTTCTTTCATGGGGATATGTCTGTATCTCCTCTCGGTTCACAATTGCAGTGCATCAGTTAACAGTTGCAATAAGGGAATCAGTTGACAATTGCTAAATATTTTCTGTCTTTTCTTCCCCCAGAACATCCTGCTTCACTTTCATGTCCAAAGCTACTGCGGTGTTTTGCCAACTCTGAGCACAGCATTAAGATAAAAGGGAGACTCGATCCACTTGGCATTCACGGATAAGTATTTTTTTTTCCTTCTTTATTTTCCCATTAGAAGTGTTCAGCAGAAGCTGTAGGTGTTCCGTGTCATTCAGGTTGTTGCCTGGGGGTGGAACAATGAAGATTCTTTTGGAAAGTGGCTAAAATTTGGGGCCATGAGCATGATGCCATTTGGCACTTGCGTGATTTTCCCTGCTCACAGCCACAAGGATCTGTCACCAGAGGCTGCAATCTTTGCTGCCAACTTTCAGCCCAGGAAAGGTGTTAGAGATTGAACTGCACTGTGATCCTTGGGAAAAGAGGGCATATCTTTGTCATTTTGTTTTACTGACATTTCTGGGGATTTTGACAGAAGGAAGATAGCAGGAAATTACAACTCCTGTCAGTGAGCATCCCGAAATATTTCTGAGTAAACGATGGCAGATGCTTCAAGCCAGAGATGCTGTTAGACATTGAGAAATATGATTTTCTTTTACTCTCAGTTGAAGCTCTGATTATTTCGTTTTCCCAAGCAGAAGGTTAGTATGACATGCACGTCATATATTCATACGGCAACTCTTATATTTCATCCTTGCCATTGTTTTTTTGTGTTTAAATAGAGATAAAACAGCTAAATGCAGTTGATCACTAGGCAGGAGACAGGCAGTGCTAATAAAAAAGTTTCCCTTGTTTAAGTAGTATTTCTTACTTAAAAGCAAGTTTTATTTGGCTTGTGTGCAGAGCTCTGTCTTCATAAACCTTTAATCTCAGAGCTGTCAAACCTCCTTTGACCCAGAGTCTTACAGTAAATAGAGGGGGGAAAAAAATGACAAAGATGCTCTTCTGTAGAAATGTGAGCTTAGGGAATGAAGTTCAAGGTGAAAATCCTGTAGTGTTGTTTCAGCATCATTAATGGAAATTGATTCAATGGAGACTTTTCAGTCTCCATTCCTGAATCTCTAATGTCAAAGCCTTGAGAAAATGATAAAGTACCATGATTTTCTGATTTTCCAGGAGAGTTCTGAGTGGCCTCTGCAATGGATGAGAGAAGGCAGACGGCGTGGAGCTATGCTGGGGACATGGCAGCATGGAGGTCATTAAACAGGTGAGCTGCTGTGTCACACTCAGCACAGAACTGTTCCATAGGTGAATCAAACCATGACTGTGTTTTCCTGCTTCTCATACTCTACACACAAATGTGATGTAAGGAGACAGTGAAACAAGTACTTAAGCACTTTGTTCCAAGTTTTTGTACAAGTGTACCTCACTGCAGCTGGAAGATATAAACATTAATTATTTCTGTATTGCACCTTTGGAGTGATGGGAGGAGTACAGATGTCAGGTGCAGTAGAAGCACAAGCAGAGTGTTTTGTGAGGCTTTGAGTGTATTTTGTGGTTTATTATGAGAAAGGCAAGCAATGTACTGACAGTCCTCGGAGATCTTTTGAGTATTTCTTCTGTTTGCATGGTGGCCAGTCTTTGCATTTACAATGTTTATTTGAACAAGTGGGTGAGGGAAAAATAAGTGTGGATAGTAAGCAGCAGTAGGCAGATGCAGTTGATGGAATGGGATGTGTGCCAGGACATGGGCCTGATGGTTCTTCCCGTATTCATAGAGAAATAGATGAAACCATTTGGGTAAGAAAAAAAAAGAAGAAGGAAAAAAAAAAATACAACCCACAAGAAAACCAACCAACCCTCACCTGCTTATTTCTAAGGCTCAGAGGTTAGATTTTGGCTCAGGAGAACATTCTGTGATGCTCTTTGAAGCACCTTCCACTTTCAGCAGCTGCTGCAGAATGGTGAAAAAAATGTGACCTGGAACATTAATGAAACAGGGACCAACTTCTTTGAATGGGGAGCTTTGGGTGTGTAACACAGGGATACACCACCAGTTCATAGAAGAGAGTGGATCATGTGAAGAATTAGTCTATTTAGAGAATGTGGTCCCTTTCCCAGCTCACAAAATGCCTGCAGATATCTTGTGATTTCCATAAGCTATCTGGCAGACATGCTCTTGGATTAATCCAGGTGGACTGTTCATTAATAATTTTACTCTGTTGTTTGGCAGTGATTGGCCATGTGAATCACAACATGTTGTTTCCTTGGTGTGAGTAGAGAAGAACACTCCTACTTACGGGATGAATTTTGTGTATGCAATTTAAAATCCATTTTCTGTGAATACTCCTGTGTATGATTTTGAAGTAGATTTTTATAAGTATTTTTGCCAGTAAAACTCACTCACTTTGATGCTGTCAGAAAACAAGTGCTAAAAGATGCATGATATTGTGTGGTTATGTACTTTAATGTTATTATCCTAACTGTATTTCAAGCTTTACTTCATCCTGAGCAGTGAATGATGTCCAGACATTTCATTTCAAACAGATTATTCAGTATTTCATTGTGCTGTAGACGAAACATACTTGCTCATGAGTCCCATAAGCTGTGCCCCACTGTTGGTATTAAATTTGAGTTCAGACAGCATCACAGGATTAAACAACAGCTTTAAGTGGACGGATAGATGGAGTGCAAATGAGTTCAAACTTGCCTGTTTAGGAGCAGGCAGGCAGGACACCCACCTCAGCAGATGCTCTGGGAAGGTCAGGAAGGGAGGGGTCTTTTATGACTCCAGTACCACTTGGATGTTACTGAAAAGGCACTCAGCCACTTCTTTCTTGGAAAGTTAGATTTTGCACCTGCAGCATTTCCCAGACTAAATGAAGTCATCTTAAATAAATGATGAAAATGCAAAAAATACATCTGTGAAAAAGAAGCAAATTAAGAAAACAGTGAAAGTACAGTTATTTCTAGATAGGAGCATGCTCATGTCACAGCTTCAGGTTCATATATGCCTTATCTGCTCCTGGATTTATTTTCACTAACTGAGAGTCAGAATACCAGCAACATTTTTGCACTCTGATGCAGCAGGGTTGGGTAGCTGGTCTTCTGTTACCTTCGTGCCAGTTCTTTATGCTTTTTTTTTTCTTTTAAAACCTAAAGACGTGCATGTTTCAGGCAGTATAGAAAGATAACAGGCACCCTTTCTCTTTGTATATTATATACTCATGACCAGTGTGATATATCCCAGTGAAGTGATTGTGTCTGGTAAAGAAGAGATATCAGTGGTGATAAGGAAAAGAGCAGACTTGGTTGTGGGAAACAGAGGATCTCTGCATTTTTGGAGCAGACTGGAACACCATTAATCAGCATATGAGCAGTTTTGAAAAACTCATTCCAAGTTATTCTGGGGCGAGGTGATGGCCAAAGATAGCACAGCTAACAAAAGGTGTCAGGGAGGGACAAAGAGCAAGAGGATGAAGACTAAGTGCTCCTGGGTATCAGATCTCATGTCTAGATGAGTTTTTGGGATGTGCTAAAGGCAAATTAGAGAGATTGCAGGTTAGATTGCAGGTTAGATAAGATGTATACAGAGTGATTGTTTGCTAGGACATATGATTTATGAAGTCTTTAAAGTGTTGCAGTGAAAAAGACCACTTAGACTAGAAGGAATGTGCTAAGAATCAGAAACTTGGGGCAACCCTCAGAAAGGAGGAGGGGAAGGCCCAGGAATGGAAGCAAGAGTCAAGAGAAATGCAAAAAGAGGGAAGACAAGAGAATAGTTTTGAACAAAGGGCACAAGGGATTGCTTAGAAAAGCTCTGTGTGGGGGAGAGAGTCAATGAGGTGGAAAAATGGGCAGAGGAAGGTGTCTGAATGCTGAACCTCGACATACAACCCCAACAGTCAAGTTCAGGATGTCAGAAGAAGCCTCGGGTCCTGTAGCTGAGTGGTGTCTAGAATATCACGAGAGCTGGCAAAGAAGGTCAGTGCAGTCATTCAGTGCTGTTTAGTTAAAGTGTGTTTTTGTAGGAGTATTTTCAAGTTTTCAACCAAGAATCTTTGCCCTTGTTTGAATAAACCTCTCCTTGTTTTTTCAGGCCAAGCAAGTTCAGTATGTCAAATGACATTTGGTTGAGCTACCTTGGTACTGCTAAAACAGCCATGCTTCTTGAGGTTCTGTGGGAGTGCTGGACAAGGAGAAGGTTGGAGAAGTCAGGCGGGAGCTGTGCTATTCCCTGCAGAGCCGGATGCCAGCAGTGCTATCCCAAGGGCTGGTTGAGAACAGCAGCTTTGGCATATTTGGCTGTAAGTGACATTTTGGGAAAGGCAGCATGTAGTTTTAGGGCACAGATCTCACCTTGCGATCTAACTGAAGATCCTTCACCTCTTCCCATGTCCCAAATCCCTCTTTGTATTGCTCTCCTCCTGCAAAAAGCAAGGGCTACTATCCGCTCATCTACTCTAGAGTCAGCATTAAATGTGCTGTCCTGCTCTGAGCCCTGATGAGCAGAAGAGGTGCCATTCCCATCTGCCAACCAAGGCCTCCTGCATCTGTGGGCCCTGAGGGTGAAGAGTGGGCTTGCTCAGGTGGGATGTCCATGTGAGCAGGGGCAGAGAGGTGGGAGAGGGGAGGAATGTCTTCCCAACTAGTGCAGCCTATGCCTATTGCTGTAATAATGGAGTTTGTGGTTCCTAGGGAGATCAGACTCACTTTGAATGCAAGGGAAGGATCCCGCTATGCATTTTAACACAGGAGGACTGGAGCCTCAGCTATTTTTAATTTTTGAAGAAGGATTTTGACAAGTGAGTGACAGATTTCAAGTTTCCTACTCAGGAATAAATAGAGGCAACTGTTTCTTAGCATACCATATTTCCAGTTAATAAAATGTGTGGGACTTGTGGCACTCATAAAGCTAGTTAGCAGCGGGGAGCCCCTAATTTCCATGCAGAGGAGACACGTGTGCCTGGTTTGGGGCGTTCAGCGGCTGCTGATGGGATTCTCTAGGCTCTGTGAGCTGAGCCTTGCCGGCCAGTTCACAGACACAAGGATGGGCCTGGTTTGCTTGGAAGTTCAAGCTCAATGAACTGAGACTCCAGAGAACAATTCCCCGGCTGCCGCCACCTCCCTGCATGGCCCTCTGAAGCCCTCCATCCTCAGAACCCACCGACCTCCCTCTCTTAATACGTTCACAAATTTTCCCAACAAAAGAGCAATTACAACCTTACAGAGACTGCTCACAAAGAGAGTGGGGATGACCCCAGCGAGGGGTTTGCACTACTCAACACATGGCCAGTCACCAACAAAGCCAGCCCTGCTCCCATTTGATCCCAGAAGAGCCTCTCAGACTGGCACGCTTGACCAAAAGCTGGCCGGGTGATTCATTCGTCTGGCGGCTCAGTGATTCATGGGCCTCCAGGAAGAAGGGAGGAGGGAGGCAAAGGCTTTTCAGAGCTGAAGTTAAATGCAAGAGAAACACATTCCCCAAAACCTGACTGTGTCCAATTGGTGTGTGAATACCCAGACAAAGCCGGGGCAGGAGCCCTGGTGGGCCACGCTGTGTGGCTTTGAGGGCGAGCCATGCTGCAGGTGGCACGTTCTCAAATCTGTGCTCTGAGCCATGTGGAGTGCATGAAGAAGTAGTGCTTTACATCCTGTGTGTGCTCCATGGCTTCCCCTGACTTCCTGGTCGGGCATGCTTTGGTTTGGATACTAAGGGCTTTCACCCAATATCAGGGTCAAAACTTCTACTGACTTTGACTTAAAATCTAAGTTTCTAAGCTATGCTAACAATTCTGGCTTCTTCTCATGTCTATGAAGCAAGCATACAGGTGCCTGCTCATGGGAACACACTGCAGATGCCTCTCTACTTATGTGCTCTGGAATACCATACTCAGTTCTGGGATCCTCAGTTCAAAAAAGACGGAGATTGAGGAGAACCCAGTGGAGGGCCTCCAAGAGGGTTGGCGCCTGGAGCATCTCTCATATGAGGAAAGACCAAGAGCCTTTGGGTTGTTCAGTCCGGAAAAGTTTGAGAGGAGATCTCATCCCTGTTCATAAATATCTGAGAGGTTGGGGTCAAATGGATGGGGCCAGGCTCTTTTTGATGGTGCGCAGCAACTGGACCAGGGTAGTGGGCACAAAGAGCTACTCAGGATGATCCATAAAATATGAGGAAGAACTTTCCTATGTGGGTGACAGAGCACTGGAACTGGTTGACCAGGTAACTGGTGTAGTCTCCCTCTCTGGAGATATTACAGACCTGCCTGGATGCTTTCCTGTGCAATGTGCCTTAGCAAAGGGTTGGACTGAGGTTCCCTTCCAACCCTACAGTGTGACTCCACCATCCGGCTGTGCTGCTCTCCTCCTCCAGCAGTGCCCAGGAGATGCTGCAGGGTTTCCAGGCCTCAGCTCAGCCTGCTGAAACTGCATCCCGTGTACCCCCGCGAGTCGCCTGCTGCAGGGGATTGTGTTACATATTGCTTCAGACACATGGGTCAAAACGCTAAATTATTTAGCAGCCATTGCCAGATGGATTTTAAAACAATTAACAAGTGCTAAAAATAGGCAGCTCTCTCTGTCTCATGGATTTTGCCAAAAAGCATCTGTTTGCTGTTCTCTTGCCAGAAATTTATGCTGAGGGTGCAGCAGAGGCCTCGTGCTCCCTTGTCGGGGCTTCAGCCGTGCCTGGGCTTCTGGATGGCCACAGCGTATCAGGGTAAAGGTGCCACTGGCAGGTTTAGGTTTGATATTAGGAGGAAGCCTTTTACACAGAGGGTGGTGATGCACTGGAACAGGTTGCCCAAGGAGGTTGTGGATGCTCCATCCCTGGAGGCATTTAAGGCCAGGCTGGATGTGGTTCTGGGCAGCCTGGGCTGCAGGTTGGCAACCCTGCACATAGCAGGGGGTTGGAACTGGATGATTATTATGGTCCTTTTTTACCCTGTCCATTCTATGATTCTTTGATCCATGTGGTAAGGCATTGTGGGATATGTAGTTCAAGGTTTCCTGGAGCCTGCAGCTCCCTGTTGTCAGGACAGGTGCATCCTCTGGCCACGTTTCAGGGCTCTGCTGTCAAGACTCTGGCCTCTGAGCATGTGTTTATTTCTGCAGCACAGGATGTGCTTTGCGCAGAGTAAAAGGCAGCGTTTGTTTCTTTTCTGAGTTTGCAGTCACCCATAAAAGCAGGTGCTTTGCACTGAGCCCAGGGTTTATGAGCCTCTGCTGCCAGCCGAGCTCTGATGCTCCACTTGGTGCCACTTGCAGCACTACACTCAGCAGACCCTGGGGAACAGTGCAGATGATGGAGCACATTTCACTGAGTTTCTGTTTCTAAAAAATGTTACACTAGGCAAAGGAGTTGGACCTGAATGAAAGTGGCGGATCTAATTTTAGACAGTACCTATGAATGAAACTTGAAACGAGCTGTTCAGGAAATACCTTCCTCTGCACCAGTGCCAGGGAGAGTATGTGATTTAATGCTAAATTAGCCAGTGCCTATGAACAGGTTACTGCAAGATTATTTTCCCTTACTTTAACTGAATTATTGGGAAAAAAACAAAAAACAAAGTCATAATTTCTACATATATGCCCATGTCCTTTTGCAAAAGCTACAGATCTTCCACCTCTGGGGAGTGAGTGCCTCCTCTGCTTCATGGCCATATGTCACCTCTTGAAGGCTGTTTGTCACTATGGCCCTGCACTCAAGAGCTCTTTTCTTCTTTCTGGTGTCTGGGGATGTCCAGAAGTGAATGGTAAATATGAGAGGACCTTGAGAAAACTGAAAGCCTATCCCAGGGCTCTTGCCCAGATGAGCAGCCACGTTAGCTTTCAAGACGCCAAATCTCTTTCAAATGTGCTTTGTTATCTATTGACCAAACATTCCTCTTTTCTTAAGAAATACAGAAGGGAATACTGCCTCTCCAGATACCAAGCAGGCATCCTGTCCCTGTCGCTCAGGCCTTTTATCACACAGCTTTTCATGTCCACAGTTTGGGACCCTGGAGACCTGATGATTGAGATGAGAAATAAATCAGCAAACAAGCTGTGTACCTTCCTGCAAAGTGTTTGCAGCCAAGCACCAAGTTACAGGCGCCTCTCTGCATAAGTGGGCTAGGCACAGCAAGCACAGCACTCACAGCACTTGATCAAAGAATAATTTACAGGTATAGTAAGCCAGTTACTCCTATCTAACCTGTGACAAGATTCTTGGCCCTTGGCAAAGGAAGCTGTAGTAAGTAAAAGTGCAGAAATGTTTTGTAATGCTTTTTTTCCTTTATCCAGATAATCTGAGTCTTGGGTCAAATCCATCGTTAACTAACCAAACCTCCCTCAACCCCATGTTTTATGAAGTTTCCACGTGGAAAGGCTTTAATGAGTTCCTGTTCATGACGAAACTTCCTATGTTGGATACAGCCCTGAATCTCATGCCAGCACTGGCTTAGCATGGGTTGGTGCTGCTAGACCCAGACATCTGGAGCTGCGCTGTGTAGGTGCTGGGTCATCGCAACGCCTTCCAATACAGCCACTCCAGGAGTACTGGTAGATGCATGACCCAAGGTGAGCATGAAGATGGTAGAGCACTTTACCTACTGGAGCAACTTTATGCTGCAATCTGAGGGCAGATGGATACCAGCTCTTTCCCTCTGGACAGGTGAGCCAGGGCAGAGATGACCACTGTAAAATGCTTAACAGAGAAAATGTGTTTATGGGAATACTGAGGAACAAAGGGGTCTGCAAAGCATTTATGTGTGGTTATGGTTAGTAGGGCGAATTCTTTGTGTATGCAAAAAGCAGCTCTATTGGTCAGTGTGCTGGCCACCAAGCCTACCTCCTCTATTGGCAATAAGGAGAAGCCTGCTCCATTGTAAGTTCAGCTGCTCTCCTCTTGTCTGCATTGCACAAATGTAATGCTGTAGCTGTAGTAAGTTTGTGTACCCCATTTAACAAGTCACAGCACCAAATGCAGCAGTGATTAGTTCATGTGATGGCCGCTGTTCTCCAAGCAAACAATGAAATCAGTTAACCAGTAAATGAGTTTCAGGCCTTCATAATACTGCTTAAGTCTAGGAAGTTGTCTCAGTCTCTGGCAGGGTCACCTTGGCTTGTCTGTGTGAGAGCATGCTGTGCCCTTCTGCTTTTCCAGCATCCTTCTGGCTTTGTGCCTTATCCCTCAGTCACGATCTATTGCACATCATTAAATCTTCATAGACAGTAATACTGTCTGATTACAGTACAGTGAGAGAGAGAGCAGGTATGTTGCCTGAGCTTAGGTAGTAAGTGCCTTCCTACTGTGTATTCACCCTTGATTTATTGCTCTGTCTTCTCAACATATATATGGAAAGCTGCATTGCCAAAACAGTTCAGGCCCCTTAAAAAGATTATGGGATTCATAGAAATATCCAGAAAGAACTTTCCCTTAATTAGTAAGGAATATACAGTGACTTCTTAAAGTATTGACTGAGGCAGAAGGAGTGAACCTTGAATCTGTGTCAACAGCACAAAGTGAACTCAGGTAATTGTGAGACTGTTAAAAACGTAGGTACTTGCACAAAAACTTGGTCCTGTTGAAGGCACAGGAGTTTATCAATGAAGTGAAGGTTTCATTTGGGTTCTTCCTCTTCTACTGTCCAAATCAGACCCATACTGCACGGTTCATCTGCCCTCTGAACACCTGATTCTGAGAGAGCTTAAGCAGCTCCTAGGGCGATCTGGCCTTGCTTAACAGCCATGTGAGATCTGGGCAGCTGGAAGCTTCCAGCCCTTTGTAGTTCTTAGTACATGCATCAAACTGAACTCAGTTGCTTCACTGAATGCATTTTAAGTACTAACATTTAAACTGAGATTTTCAGAAGTCTGATGGGGAGGTTCGTCGGTATTGCCCATCCTTGGATAGAGCAGTGTCCATCAGTCCCATAACTGCCATTTAGAATCTTATCTCTGCTCTTTTCTTAAGCTAAGTAAAAACAAACTGCATGTCTTGGGATTTGTTCAGAACTGCTGGATACTCATAAAATACACAACTGCCACGAGCTGTCACTTCTCCATCCCATCCGTAATACAATTCTGGGAAATAACACCTTTTAACAACAAGCAAACCTGCCTTAATAAGACAAAAGTCTTGTTGCTAGGAGTCCAACTTTCCACTGGCAGTGCTTCTGGTTAATACTGGAAATTCTAAATATCTGATTAAACATTTCTGGAATTTCTGGGAATACAGAGATGCCGTATGGGCAAGATCTTCAGAAAGTTCTCAACAACGTAGCTCCTGTTGGGGCTTAAAGGACCCCTCCAGGTAATCCATTTCCCTAATTTCCTGACGTTGTTCCTCACATTCCCTGAGCTGGCTCCTTAAATGACTTATGTTCTCCTTTGCAAAATGCACAGGCACAAATAAACCACATATATGAGAAAGGAATGTTCCTCTGTCCCACAAAACAAATTAAATGCTTCAGTCCAAAATCACTCCTGGGGTAGCTCCTGTGAATTCAGACAAAACGCATGAATTGAGTTTATTAAAGCAGCGTTTCTGATAGGGATTTGGAATAGCAGTCCAATGAGGTTTTGCAATAGTAAAATGGTTGTTTATTAGTGATGAGTGAATCAGAAAACGTCTGGCGTGTATGTTGATCCTAGAAAAAGAACTGAAGAAGTTTGAAACTCGATCAGGTCTCTCTGAATCTGTATGTCAGCAAAACTGCCTGGAAGTAAGTCCAAGTCAGGATTCTCATTCAAACGTACTTCAATGTTCAGATTTATAAGGCTGGCTGTAGTCGTATCCCAGCAAGTGCTAAGAAATTAGGGATGGTAAATTAAACTGCTGAAGAAACAAGTACAAACTCGTTCCTCAATTTTATACAATTGTGATCTTTTGGTGATAGTCACACGAATCCCACAGCTGTGCCAGAGCTGCAGAGAGGGATATAAAAGCCAGGGAAACAAAATTAGTTCCTGATTCAGACTTAGTAAACAAACAGCACAGGTTATTTCCAAACATTTGTTTTGTTTTCTTCTTAAGCGCTTTGTCAAACCACAAGTGGCTTTTCAGATGTCTCTGCACATAAATAAGCTTTGGGGTTGGAGTAGAGTAATTTTATTTGGATCTTCCAAGAACGTTTTTGAGATAGATACTCTCATCATGTGCTGGGCCACAGACTTTCTCCTGTGGAGCACAAAGCCAGAGATCCTCCTGCTATGGCCGGTGAGCTGGCAGCTCTCACAGCTCTGACCTTGGAACTTCAGCTTCTTAACTGACTCCGAAGGACCTGCAGATACACCACAGGAGATGTGGCCATAGGCTGTCAAGGGTTTGGCTGGTTTTGTCCACAGGCATCACGGTGTCCCTTGCACATACATGACCCATGAGATGATCTCTATGGTGAAACATGCATACCGTGAGTATGTTTTCAAACCATTGTTAGCCTTATTCTCACAGCGTTCCTTTTATTCTCAGTGTTGCAGATGAATTTTGTCCAAGACTGCTGCTCACTGGGACACCTGAGATAACAGACCAGACAAAGCCAAAGGGCAGTTGTAAATTGAAACAGGCAGAGTTGCAACCAGTCCCTCCTTCCTGATTGCAGTTGAATGGCAGAGGTCTGAAGAACTCTTGCTGCCCAGGCTGCCAGGTGGATGGTCTCTGGACAGAGAAGGATGGTCACTGAGGGGCTGCTTCATCCCTTTGGCAGGGAATTGAGGGGAGGGAGCCTCTTCAAGCACCCATGTAGCCACTCTGTCTGTGCCATACAACTGGTGGGGCCACTGCTGGCATAGCAGAGAGTTTATTGGTCCCCATCTACCCACTTTGTGCAGGGGAATGGGGCAGTTGGAGCTCCTGGCTGTCAATGCTGTCTCCTCCCTGTCAGATGTTTTCCATGGGGCTTTTAAGGCCATGAAATCATGAATTTCTCTCTCATTTGTACTCAGGATTTCTCAGAAAGACACCCACATGATCACCATGGTGCTCACAGAAGCCTTTGTTGGGAGGAAGTTCACCCATCCTGGCAAGGGGAGCAGGAGGGAGAGAAGCCCATGTGAGGTGGATGCTGTGTGTGCTGCATGTTCCTTCTCTGATCAGGTAAGGGGGCTGGAGGCAATTATTTACTGTCACAAATTCCTCATGAAAACAAAGGGAATTATGCTGTCCTTTTGTACATCCTCCATGTGTATCTTTTGGGAATATGGTAAGGGTAAATGCAGGGAAGAGGCTTTGAGATATGCTTGGTTGTTTCATGATTCTGGCCCCCTACTCCTCAATAGCTGTAGCAGAAGCAGCAGGTAGGTCAGATCTAACTGGAGGCTGCACTGTGGTAGCTGCAGTGCACTCCCTCAAGGTCAGAGCTTTGGGAAGACCTTGTGCTCTCAGACATCCAGCTTCAATTTCTAGCCAAGTTCATCTTAACCTGCATTAAGAACTGCATCTATGAAGATCACTGAGGCATGCTTAGATACTGGGGGCAAACCAGAACTTTAAGGAACATTGTCCAAATTGCATCTTCCAGTTGCGTTTCAGCAGTGTGCAGTACTCTGCATTCCTGACAGCCTGCGATTGGTGCCATGGAGCATGCCTGCTCCTCGGAGCTGAGGTCAGCCAGATCCTCAGAGATCTGAGGAGAGTCTTGTCTGAGAGCTGGCACAGCAAACTCCACGTGTGGTTGTTTGGTTACATTTAGTGAAGATGGAGTCTGTTAGCTTGTAGCTCTGGGTGAACTGTGACTGCCAGGAAATGAGGCAGTGCGGGTTGATCTGAGCCCACCTTTGCAGCCTGGAGAGACCTTCTCGTTCTTGGAAAGCTGTTAGCAATTCCTGTGTGCTCTCACAGCCAGGATCTTACCTGACCCTATCTAAGATGTCCTTATTTCTAGAGCTAAGCAAGGACAGCTGGTAATCTGGAGTAAGTGTTTAAATGCATTAACTCAGAAATACTGGTCTTCGGAATCACAGCAATATACCACGGGGAGATTCTGAGTCCAAGTGGTGCCCTGGGAGGAACAGTGCATGTCTAAAGAAACACGTCTCTCTGGAAATCCAGATGATTTCTAGCAATGGGAGAAGGAGGGCAAAGTCTCATACTGAGCCATAACGAGAAGAGCTGTATGATCACCCTGGTGGATTTTTCAGTGGATGAAACAGAGAAATTCAAGCTTAACTAGGGAATTTATGGCTACACAGAGTCTTTTTTAATATGCATCTTTCTCCAGAACCAAGCATTAAGTTTAAGCCCATGCACTGTAAGAAATAGGTTTCTTCTTTTATCTTCATTTAGCCTGGCCATAGAAAGATGCAATTCCAAGTGCCAGCCTGCGAAGCCAGAGCAGCACATCCCTCCTGCTGTGCCCTCTCCAGGAACCAACACAGAAGGTCCTCAGGAGGCTGAAAGGGGCTTCTCGGCAGAGCTGCGTGAGTCAGTTTGCACGCTGGAGCCTTGGTCTTCTCGTGACAAGCATTAGTCAGAGTGTTCCTGGCACGTGGCAGGAGCTTGAACCCCGCGGGTCCAGCGGCTTATGCCGGCCTTTCTCGAGGTGGCTGCCGTTCAGCGGCATGCAAGATGATCCCGCTGAGGAGCAGCATTCTGCTGGGGTCTGCGGACTGAGAAGCCCTCCACAAACCTCCCTTATGGCTTTCCATTAGAGCAGCTATACATAGCTCCTCTCGGGATCTACGGAGTTGCATTAACAGGCAGACAACAGAAAGCACAAATTTATCAAAATTAAATGGAAGTCAAGAGAACATACTGTCTAAGGCAGCGAGGCGGTTCAGACAGCTCTGCAGCAGCCTAAACATATGACAGACTCAAGCAGCTCCCACCGCTGCCAACACAACTGCTCGCGGGGTCTGCCAAGAAGCCAGATGCTGCTGCTGGAAAAAATATCTTCCAGAGTTTGGCATCAAGATCCTGTGATTACCATCCAAATGGGAGGAGATGGAGTGGTAGAATGTGAGTTTAGTATTTAGCACCCCAGAACTGTGCAGCAGCCTTTGAAGGCAGAGGAAAAAAGTTCAAGCAAAATATTTTTGCTAAAAATATGTTCAGAGAAATGAAGTTTTTTTTAAATAGCAGAAAACCAAACTATTATTAAAACAACACAAAAATATTTTATGTCTGTATCAATTAAATGAGTAAAACCAAAGAGGATTGTGGATTCTTTACTTGAGTAAATTTTGTTAAGGAATAGTTTTATAAAGGTCAAAGCATGAGCTCTTTGTCTCTCATGTTGTTGCTAATGGAAAGTTCCACTGCAGATAGCATCACAGCAACTCCCCTACCCAAGACAAATAGAGATGGGTCTGAGCGTTCCCGCGTATGCTTGGGAAGGGTTGAATGTGGATCCAAAGTTTGCAGCTAGTCCTCCTCTCCTGGACAAACAGAGGCTGAATCCAAGCTGACCCAGGCTTTGGGGGAAAGTCGGACCTGTGTTTGGTTCCAGGCTGTGAAGTTCAAACCCATCTTAGAAGGTGTAGCAATCAAGGTGTGGGCCATTCCTTAAAGAAGTTTGAGACTGCTCTTGAACCTCCTTCTCCTAACAACCATACTCTCATAATCTGGGAGTACAAGAGGATCTGGAGCTGCCTGTGTTGGGTGAGGTGTCCCAGCTGTGGCCTCGAGGAGCCTCCCCAACAGACACAGTGGTTATGGGTGCTCAGCACACAGAAGCAACCCGGCCAAGCAACGTCAGCTCCCCTGCCTGGCTCTACTCACCTCTTGTCTCCTTTCTTACTTTTTTGTGTATGTGATGATTCTGCTTCCTGACTAGGAATCCTCTTATTACATTAATAGTAGTAATAATAATAATAACAACCCAAGTGGGAACTCAGAAGCTTACATATGGAAAGTTAAGACATGAAGACTGTTCTGTTTCACTTGTGTTTATTGTTGCTTATTTTTATGACTGTTTTTCCACAGATGTTATCTCCTTTCCTGTTGGAAAAGTGCAAACAAAGCCATTAATCATTATCTCCCATCCCCGTGGACATGTCAGATCTTTTTACAGGAGAAGTGGACAGGAAGCAAGGAGCATCTATTCCCTCACTGAGGAGCTCACAAGGATTTCTGTGATTCTGTGATGACTGCTTACCTGTACGATCTTCCAGAACCATTTTACACAGCTGAGCACGTGAGTTGATCAGTTCAAAAGTGTTGATTCTAGAGCAACTGTAAGAGATAATCCAAAGTCACGTAACCTTTCAGAGCCCTTCATAGTACCATAGAATCATTTGAGTTGGAATAGACCTTTGAAGTCATGTAGTCCAACTCCCTACAAATAACAGGAACACCTGCACTAAATTGGGTGCTCAGAGCCCCATCCAGCTTGACCTTGAGTGTCTCCAAGGACTGGGCAGCCACCACCCCTCTGGGCAATGAGAGCCAGTGCCCCACTGCCATTATTTGGTTGATTAGCTTAACAAAGGCTCCTGCAGTTCCCTGTGCTACAAGTCCTCTCCTCAACCATTAGTTTTGATCTGAGGTTCAGGTAGAAGGCTACGTAATGCTATTCTGGTATCCAATTTATATACCAGCCACTGGAAATGTAATTGGGTTCTGTTTCACAAGGAAGGCTTATACTACTAAGAAACTTAACAGAAGTGGATAGGTTTTCTGCTGCTTGAAATGGATTTTCAGTTGAACTTTGGGGAAGAAAAGAGGGGTGAGTGAACCTTTGCAAAGATTATCTGAGCACCTGTCTGTCAGACAAGTGCCCACATGACAATTGATGGAGGATTCTGTGTTCCTCATGTCTTTCCCAGCTGTGCAGGACATCTGGATGCTGTATGTTAGCTTCTATGTTCGTGCCTGCAGGTGTTGAAGAATCTTAGCTGTAAATGTGTTTGTCTGCAGAATCTTGCATTAAGGGACAAGCTGTCCCTTGAAATAATGTCTGAAATCAAGACGCTAAATAGTTTGCATTATTTAAGTGTTAGCATATTTTCATCACTTTAAAGAAGTGTCACAACCAAACACTTCACTGGTCAGAGTTTTGACATCAGTCCATCGCTGCTGAGTGTGTCAGAGATCTGGGTACTGGACTGTCTTTGCATGCTCACATCTTTATCCATTATCTTCTGGCAGAGACTATAACTCCATCAACATGGCTTAATCTCCATGAGATTCAGCGTTAGACAACAGCATCTCAGCTACTCCTCAATATTTGCCCGTGCTTGCTTTACCCTGGAGTAAAAGTACATCAGCTTTTGTTCTTGGAGTAACAGACAGCTGTAATGATCTATAAATTCAATTTACACAATGGTATAAATTATGTTTATCTCACTGAAACCTCTGAGTGTCCACACCCCTTGCAAGACTGCATGTGTTGAATGCTTCCACCAGACTGTACAGGGAACATGAAGAGGGAAGCTATGTATGATTCATGATGGAGGACTTCCATGCTCAGTTTTCTAAGTCAGCCTCCTCCCATCAATGTACTGGAGCCAGTTTGCAACCGGCCTATTGCAGAGCGGGCCAAGCCAGCACTAGTTAGAAAACACACCTGAGATCTCAGATGCTTTGAATCAATAATCACACGTTTAAATAACGTATCTCACCTTCAGAAAGCATGTAGCAAGTCAAAGTTTGTCCTTCTGAATAGAAAGGTAATATAACACACATCTGAACAAATGTGCAAAAAAATAAAAGGAGTTACAGCTAAGCCTAGGCACTTCCTTTGCAAGCTGAGAAAAATGCCTCTTCTAGGGAACGCTGCTAAGAAGTTGGATGTTTGCCTGTCTCATCTACGAAGGGAGCAGCCAACTGCTGGTTACCTCCTTATGTTAGTATCTGGCATTTGATCATTCAGAGAACTACCTGAAGCTCGGTTTTACTTGGATGATGTATTTCTTCTATTTTTCTGAAGAAAGCACCTTCATTTCATCTGTATCTGGAACTGACATAGGTGAGTTTCTGAATATCATACAGAGATATAATTTGCTTGGATTGTGTGACATAAGCCTTTAAAGTACACATGCTGAGCCCTTAAGGCAATTTTAGTGTCCTCTCTTCCTGGGAAGCAGGACTCTTACTCATTAGGTGTAAGTCACCTAGACTCAACAGCCCTGGTCATTCCCTCAGGTCATCAGCTTTGCTCAGGCAGCTCCAATTACCTTAGCAGAATAGTATCACTCATAACAACCTAAGGAAATCAGGAAGTCACCAAACAAGGGAAGTAATTACAGCTTCTTTCAGTACTGAAAAAGCAACCTGTTCTTTTACGACCCATCAAAACCATGTGTTTGCCTTTAGTGGTTAAAATAAAGGGTGTGCAATTTGGGAATAATCCAGCTACAAAGTTTCCTAAGTAATTGGCAAGTCCTGAAAGGTTTTCATTTCTGCAATTTAAAGGTGGTGATCTTGAGATTAATTTAATTTTCTTTTAGATTAGCCTTTAAAGGACACTACGAAACCAAAGAACGACATTTTCAAATGGCAAACCCACATTTCACTCATGCGACACGAAGATTATTTTGTTAACTACCTTCAAATTTCATTTATGGTGTGATTTAGTTGTTCTGTAAATGAGAATGTCTTTCACTGCAACTGAGTCAGAATTCAGAATTTGAGAAATATTTCCCACTTTCATCAAAAGCTCTAGCATGTTACTCAATCCTAATGGTAGCATTATCAGTTTACGCAACTCGCACTTGTTTTTCACTCTTCATTTCAACACACCCATTCATTTGATTCAGATTCAACTGATTGTAGGTGAAAAAAAAATCACTCGTTTGCAGTCAGTCTACTTGCATTTTCATGAAACAGTTTTCAAATTCTTGAGGTACAAACACAGCCCATTGGTTTAACGGAGGGAGCTTTTGTAAGTCAGAGCGTGAACCAGATCTTCTGTTTCTCAGAAATAAAACAGGCTTATCCCACACGGTACTTTGGGCTGTGCTTGCACTGAGCATATGAGTAATCTGGCTGAAATCAATGGGATGACTCAAAATGCTCAAAATGATGTGCATCCCTGCCCCAGGGCCAAGATGCAGGACGCTTAATGCTGGGCGAACAGTTAGCCCTAAGCCACAGTTCATTCACTCTTTTTTTCTAGAAGATGCTTTAAAAAGAACAACAAACACAACAGAGTACAGCTCCAGACTTCTGTGCCTGAAGATGACCCCCCAAAGTTGGTTTAAGAACTCAGTAGTTTGATTGTTGTGTTGCATTGCTCTGCATTAACGTGATACTTCTGTGTCAGATTTCCCGTGTTATATCCAATAATTCCCATGACACTGATGTCCTGTTTCCCTGTTCCTGAGCTATCAGCAAACCTTTGCCTGTTTGAGGTGCAGGATGTTGGGGTATTCCCAGATCTTCTGTATGTTCACTGATTCATCCTCTCCATTGCTGAGACACCTAAATGCTTCCAAGGGAATGCGAGAAACCAGGTCAGCAGAGTGGAAGTAACCAAGGAAAAAAAAACACATCTTCTTGTACTGGGAGAATTGTCAGGGAAAAAGAAAGAATAGAGAAAGTGGGAGTAAAGAAAGAAAAATAAAACAAAAAATCAAAAGAAAACACTCATGGTGTGGATTTCAAAACCAACGTCTGACAGCTGTAGTATATTCAGTGTCTGACATCCCAGTGGCTTCAGTGAAAAAGCAAAGCTACTGATGCTAGCACTGAAAATCCCACATCCCAGCTATTTTGAGTTCACTCGCCAAAACTACCAAAATATAGCCATGATTTGCTTTCTGTTTCTCTTAAATTCTTGGGAAAACAATCAAACTTGAGACATGATCTAAGGCGCTGGGTAAAAGATGTCAAAATATTCACTCATAGAAAGCAAGTGGGAGCCCAACCTCTATGGGCTTTGTCCCTGGAGAGCCTGAAAGGACACATCAGAGCTGCTTCCCGAGGCTGGTGTGCAGGACTGTGTGCAGGACTTCCAGAGGAACATCTGGAGCTCTCCACGGACCAGCCCAACCAGCAAAAGCTTACTGAAGAAGGTAAGGCAGTATTTCCTTTTGTTTCCCTCTGCTAGCTCATAGTTTTGACTTTCCCATCCCTGTTCATTGTTGGGTTTTGTTTCATAGCATAGGTGCCGCTGGGGACAATGGTGCACAATTTGCACAGCAGACATATGGGGCTCGGAGCAGACCAACTTCTCACCCATTTACCCACTCTTTCAGGGCAGTTTCATCGCCTGCATCAAGCACCCAGGAGCACAGCTGGCTGATGCCACTGCCAGCATCCAGGCAGACTCTTGTGATCCCAGCCACAGCCAGCAGCCTGCATGTAGATTGATTTCACTCTCAGTTTTGCAGCTCGGGCCAACTGGGAATGTAAACCGCACTGACCAAGCAGAGTTGGGGAAGTTGCCAGCAAATGCAGAAAAAAGGAAAGGAAGGAAGATGTGGAAAGCATGAGGTAAGAAAATGAATGCTGTTTTTTAATACTCAACGTTTTCATTTGGGCCAGGCCTTGCGAAACTGTCACATTTCTATGACCTTCTTTTCGGTAGAGCATATGATCTTAGATCAATCCTTCAGCCTCTGGGTGGAGCTTAGCTGAACGAACCATTGACAGTGACACCAGGTGGGTGCACACCTGAAAACCCACCTGTCTGTCACTGCCATTTTGCAGGTTGGTTCAACACACAGTGGACAGATGGAGGTTCTCATCTCCATTCAGGTGGAGAGGGGAAATGTGACCATCTACTGTACCTTTCCCTCAAATTTTAAGAGTGCATGGCCCCAAGAGTTGGTTCTGACTCCATTAAGGTAAACTTAGTCCTCTAGAGGGCATGGTTACACTGATTATATATTTAATAATTGACTAGTGTTACCTTGGCTATCTGTTTGCCTTCCTGGCGTAAATCAGGAATAAAAGCACCACTAGTAGTAGAGTTTCATTATCATCAGATTTTCCATGTAGTCTCTCTTCTTGAGGAGGATAATTGCATATGGTCCAGAAGCTTTGGGTTTGATGGCTGGGGAAGCTTTCCAAGAAGCACCTGTCATTCTGTCATTGCTACCAAAATCCAGTGTCAATGCGTCTGTTTTGCTTGTATTTGTGATCCCTCTTCGGTTATTCCCAGCATCCCTTGGTAGCAGCCTCTGCTGGGCCACCTGGATAGCAGAGTAATGTTGGGTTCCCCATGCTAGAATCCATCCTTATCAGAATATATGGCAGCTGCAGACAGTAGATGGCAATTAGTGAGATTTAGGGATTGTGGTGACTGAACTACCTCAGACAAATTTCAAGGATAACAAAATTGTGCAGATGTAAATATAGCCACCATCTGTCCTGCTGTATGTGTTTCCCTGATGCACACACATTGCAGAGGCTTGAATCCAGGAGCCTGTCATCCCAAGGAAGATGCTGTGCTACCTGATCCAAAAACTCACCACCTTCTCTGGGGTAGCACAAGCCATGCCAAGCTCTTTTAATCTGGAGGTCACATCTTTGTAGACCTTATGCAAGGCTCACTTGTCTGTCATGCAAACACCTGCATTTTATTCTGTTTTACAATATTTAAATCCCCTTATAAAATAAACAGCTACTGGCTGGAACCTTACCCAAGCCTTATGTCCAAGATCTGATGAATTTAAAGCTATTCACTAAGGTGCATTGGAGAAATAGAAGGACTGGAAGCAGCCATCAGCTAACATTACGAATAGAGATGTATTGGTCTATTTTTTGTGGCTCCCCTCAGCTCCCGAGTACATTCCATATGCACAACATGCTAAGATTTCTTTCTTTGGATCAGTCATAGTGCCAAACCAAACCAACACCTAGGAACTGCAAAAAGTGTTAATCTGTACTAATTTGTTATCATCACTGAGCTGTGCTGAGCAGTATCCCTTTACTTCTCCTTTTCTTTAGTTAAAGCTGGAATCCATCCTTAGCCATTGCATCCCACATGTCTGTTACAGTCTCATATTCTCTCAACTAGCATAGTTCAGATCTTCAGTTGGTTTTTCTGTGCTCAGCCTTTTTCTCTCTCCATCTCACCTGCTGTGCTTGCTCTTACTGCAGAAGTCTGGGGGGCAGATGTGTGCTGTGTTTTAATCAGCAGCTCCCTGCCCTTAGACACCTTCACTCTGTTATAGTGTTGATCCTGTTATCAGAGTTAATAAACAATAACAATAGGAACCAGTTATGCAGAGCAAATTCTCAGGCTGCACTTACATGGCCAGAGGCGCTCAAATTAGCTCTTTTTCAGCATATCCAGATACCTCTGTGTTGTGCTGTAGTCTGCGGTGCAGACATCCCTTGACACCGCTGTGGGCTGGATGTACTTGCCTATGTTTTTGCAGCATACATGAAA
Source organism: Coturnix japonica (assembly GCF_054131305.1). Lineage (NCBI taxonomy): Eukaryota > Metazoa > Chordata > Aves > Galliformes > Phasianidae > Coturnix > Coturnix japonica. The sequence continues at coordinate 12,679,616 of NC_140680.1, read as the reverse complement.
ATGCAGTATTAGCCCATGAAAGAGGAAGGAGGGGGTTGGAATGGGGCTGCATTGGCTTTCAGCACTGGACATGCTGTCTCAGATCGTTGTTACTGCAACCATTTCATTCTAATTCATCCATATCAGCCATTTTTAGGTCTTCTCAGCATTTCACTCTTGCCATCAGGCCGAAGAAGGCTTTGGCCATGCTTCATTATGCTTGGCTGGTGTCAGCATAGGAGTGAGTGACACTGTTATCCAAGTCTATCTCTCCACCACAATGCAGACAGCCAAGCACTGTTGGCCCCAGTGGATATTGCTCAGCAGATCTTTGTCAGGCTTGTTCAAACAAGATATGTTACCATTGACCTAACAGCTAAAAGTTCACGCCTCTGACTCTGAGATACTTCTTGTCTTGGTGTCATTTGTTCATTGAAATAATTGGTTGTTGTAAGATTATCACATTAAGAGGGATTTTTGTTTGTTTTGAGAAGAATGGCATTGTTCTTAGTATCAGATACTTGGTAGGTAGTTTATTCTCTTGCTTCCTATTCCACTGTGGGTTTGAGTACACAAAAATCAGAGAACATAAACCTTGAACAGATCCAACTGCTATACAAACCTCCTCTTGTCTTTGCCAATTTAATTCATTGCTGGCTATGCAGCTCAGGCTTCTTGTAAGTGAAAGGTGCCAATCACACAGAATTAAACAGTGGTTTTAAACAAAGCCAACTCACCTGTTTGCTGGAGACTTGAATCAGACCACCAAACAGATTTGCAGTTATGCCTAGACATGAGCCAAAGCCACGGAGTCCAGATCCAAAACTGGCTTGAGGCTCTCAAGGTCTCATCTGGATGGACTCTATGGCTTCTTAACATAAATCATTGTAGGAGATGAAAGAATAACATCAGATTGGACCTCTGAGGCATGACAGCACATCCAGTCCTGATTCAGAGCCACCACTGAATAGGACCTAACCAACACCTCATTCACTGGACAAACAAATTTGCAGGTTTTGTTCTGATTTGATCTATTTTTGATGACTTCTGGGATTTACGTTCCATTGCCTCAGTTCCCAGGTCCATATGAAATCCTGGATCAGTCCAAGCATTGCACATCAGAACTGATGTTGGCCCACCCTAATTTCACAATGATTCCTTTACATGTAGAGCAGAGTGTTTTTGGATCTGGCATCCAAAATAGCTGTTTCTCTTAACATTTGTTGACTGAATTCAGGGGAGCTGGCTGTGCTGGGAATTCAAGGGGAAAGACTGCATTTCATGAGGCCTTTCTTTTTTTAAAGCAAGCTTCAAAACTAGTATTTACTGTTGGGCTGATAAGCAGCCCTGTGCATTTAATGTGCCCCCCTGGATGTCGAGTTCTGATCTAAGACAAGTAACAAAACTCATCTTCCAAGGCAGAGGCACAGCACACTGAGCAGCCAACTGCATTAAGTTATTTTGCAGGACATCTCGGGAGCCAAGATCCAGTCTTCTCTGTAGAAAAGCTGTGAGAGATCATCGCGCTTCTCACAGAGCAGTTTGCCTTTGAGTCTGCAGTCCAACATTTCTGGGATCCATCAGGAAAGATTGGCAACCAGGCACCAGCATAGTGCTGGAGGGTGGTAGCCATCCTGTAAAGATTTAATTTCTGAAGCAGAGTGACTTCATGGAGCCAAGATGCTGTGTGGAAGGGTGAGCACAAAGGTTCCCCCCGAGCGCAGGTCAGGCATGTGGCTATAGGTCTGTGGAATTTTAGCATTTCCGACTTGAAATTCTTGTTACTGAGCTTTCAAATTTCCTTTCAAGTTCCTAATTGCCAACAGCCAAACCAAACTAGTTTGAAGCCCTAAGTCTCTCTGTCCATCCACAGCCTAGCAGCATTGCCAAGTGATATTCTGTTACACCACTTAGGGATAGAAAATAATTTGCGCTTCGATGTATTTCTAGTTTTAAAAGATGCATTTCTTTAGGTTTTGTTTTTGCTTTTTCGTCCTTCAATGTGTTTACCTCCGTGGAGCCCCTTGCCATCAGAGATCAAGGGCTAATTCTTTCAGGTTACTTTGTGGGAATTTAGGTAAATAAGTGGGTATTCCCATAAATCATGTTTTTCAGAGGTCAGTGAAAGTGCATGTATCTCCATTGCCTCTGGAGGGATTTTTAGCCTTAGCTTCTTGATAAAATAATTAAATGCTCTTTTGCTGACCAAAGCTCAAACTGTTCACCAAATCATTGCACGTTTTGCACGGGACTTTGAGAACGAGGCTGCCTTAATCCCATTCTGCAAAGAGTCTGTGCTGAAGACCTTGGCTTGAGCTTGAGTTGTGGGAGGAAAACAGCAGGAAACACCACGCATGAGGTAAGTTCACAGACTGGGGTGCTCCCTGCCTGCTCCCAGCAGACATCTCTCTGCTCCCCACTTTCCCAGCACATCTGTGTGCAGGGCAGTCACACTGCCTCCATGCAAGCACTGCACCCCTCTCAGCCTCACCCCACTTGGAAGCATGACTTCCATGAGAGCAGACACTTTTAGTGTGAAATGGAAAGGACCTGAGTGCAGATTGAGGACAGGGAGTATGGAGCAAGGCATGCTGTCTCCAAAGCGAGGAAAAAAAATACAGATGTAGAAACAGGTGTTCAGGATACGTCTTTCCCACCTTACATCCCTGTCCAAGCTAATCCACATTTGAGGACACAAAACAGTGTAAGCATTCCTCTTTCTCCCGATACAACTACATTCATTCTTCCATCCCACAGCTTTCAGCACCAGGCGTATTCCATCCACACAGAGCATAGCTTGCATACCTCCTCAACCACAAACACACATCCTACTCATAGTCTTCCATGCTTGCAAGCACAGAGCAAGTGGAGAATATTGCACTTCACTTAGATGTTGGCCATTGCTCCAAGGTGTGTGTGGTGAGCAGGAGATCCTCCTCGTCACTGCTGGTTCTCCTCAGCCACACTAAATCAGACAGTCATTGCTTCTTCTTTTTCAAAACAAAGTGATCTGTGAAATAAAGGGAGAAAATGTGATTCAACACCTGTCATAGTTACATACAGGTGGTTACCATCTTCAGATGGAAAAAAATCTGTCAGATCTCATGCAGGTGTCACTCACAAGTGGGTGTACTCACTGCATTCAGGGTTCCCCTTGGATAAAAGGCAAGTTGTGATTGTTGTGGGCCATCTAGTATTCTTGCTGAGGATGTGAGTACATTTTGATACCAAGGATGCAATGGTTTAGACTTTGGAATAGAATGGTTCAATTGGAGAGTCCTCTGGGTGTCAGACATCAGTGCCTCTGCAGCTCACAGGGAAGATCTGTGTCTTTCTCTACCCAAAATGGTGAGCTCTAAATCCTGATCAGAGTGTTTGGCATGAGGTTGCCATACCATTCAAATTAATAGAAGTAGACCATGACTGTGATTTGTTCTTTTTTCCCTCTTGTCTGACAGATGCTCAGATTTGTACTACAGCATTAATAAGTGTGATTAATTCTTTGTGGTCTGGAGATATTGGAAAGTAGGTATCAGTAGGATGTGCCAGGTGAGGAACTGTACCATTCATAGTGTTGAGTGAGGTAGAAGGCTGCCTAGAGCCCTTGGGCTATCGGTTTCTTATCACGGTATCATTAACATATGTACTTATGTCTCCCGGAAAAGGCTGTGAGATTAAAAATGCCTTTTATGATGCCATACCTCCACACTGCAATGGCAGTATTGCCTCTGACCTTCAATAGATCTGAGGCTTTTCTTGCTTACATGTTTCTGTGGGATTTTGGCAGTGCTTATGTTTACAGCATACCCCAGAAAAGCCACTTTGGGGCACAGGCTTAGTGGAAATGCTCTCAGCCATTTCTGCCATGACTTTTTTTTTGCATGTTTTTGGGACACGGCAGATGTGGTCAACCCCTTCCTGTTCCTCCTGAATCCAGCAAATGAGGAGGGAGGCTGGTATTTTAACGCTTCCTCCAGGCATGTTACCTGTCCCTGTCCATCCGGGCCTTGGGTAGCCTTTCTTTACCTCCCAGCTGTGGATCTGTGTAGGCACCAGATTATTTCAAGTAACATTTCGGATGGACATGAAAAAGGAAAAAGAACTAATTTGGTTTCCGTGGAAATGCTGTCTTTGTATTTGGCCCTGGCTGCCAGGCGTGGAAGTAGCTGTGAGATTTGGGCTGTAACAGGTTTGTAATTCTATTGAGTGATGGTTGGAGGGATGCTCTGAAGCAGTTCACACATCCTCACACAAACCAGTTTGCCCATTCTGCTGGCATCCAGTACAGCTGCTCAGGGGTCTAAAGCTGTTCTGGAAATCTGCAGCCAGTGAGTCTCACCATTAATTCTACCATCTCACCCTGCAGATCTGACCTCTTTTAAGAGTGATTTGATGTTTCTTTAAGCAACACCCCGTCTCTATGAAGAAATGCCAACAGAGGAGAAGTTTCAGGCTTGCTATTTTTATTTAAGCTGTTGGAACAGTATGGACATAATGTAAGTAACTGGACCAGCCAACAGGGTGTCTGTCAGTCAGTGACTCAGTCTTCAGATCAGACAGATGCAAGCCCATATAAATAGGTTCAGCCCAAAAGTCATGATAATAAATAATTTATTTTCATACATTTTAAAGCACCAGATACAGTAAAGTGAATGTTTTCTTTGGAAGCAGGCATTACTGGTCGGCTGTATTTGCTTCCCACACCAGCAATAACATGTTCTGAATGAGTGCAGGGAGACTCCAACCACCACTCTGCCAGAGCTTACTTGATGCTAGGTTGAAGGCAGCTGAATCTTAGGAAGTCAATCTGAAATGAATTAATGTGCTGTCTTGATGCACATGGCATCAACAGGTTTGCAATCCATCACTCAGAGCACTAGAGATCAAGTCAGCCAGGTGGACATTGAAAGAAATCTGACTTTTAATGTGCTTTTTTTCTGATCGTTTATTCGTTGTTGTAGGGCTGAGTCATGCACAGCAAATGAAAATTGTCCCAGGACATTTAAAGATAATTTTTGGGCATGTAAACCACCATGTAAAATCTAGGAAAATACAGTCATGGCAAAACAAATCTCTTTTCCATTCAGATGAGATGTGGAATCATGGAAGCTCAACAGGGAATATTCATATGGACACTGTCCGTCATCCAGACTCCTTGGTTGGATTAGCTTGCTATTTCTTATTGAACGAGTGTTAAGGGAAATTAACTAAGCATCTGTCTAAAATACTGTTGCCTCAAGTTGAAAGGTGCTTTGAGATCTTAACTATGCTATCAGATTCATCTTATCTCGGCCTGCAGTCTCCTAAACACATCACACAGTGTTATCAAAGAAGACCTCTTAACTTCTTAAAGAGTTGCTTTGGGCAAAACCATGGTACATGCTCACTCTTTGCTTTTCAAACTAGACTTCAGGATGGGGGATAAGAAGAAAAAAAATGAGGGGAAAAAAAAAAAAGAAAGAAAAATATTGAGAAGAAAAGCAAAAATGAGACTCTTGTCCTTGGCCATACACAGTCCAGGCAGGGTTGTGTGGGATGGTCACTCTGCATTGGTGAGATCAGGGTGGTCAAGGAGAGGACACCAGCATGTCTCTCCAAGGAGTCTGTAGTTGCTCCAAGAGCAGTCAGTTCTGTTGCAGAGCCATCCTGAATGACATGTGAATGGAGCAGATTATCCTGTGATGTTTTAGGGTTGATATCATGTGGTCATTGAGTAGTTGAGATCCTCTTTGGTCTGACTCAAACATCTTAAGTGTTGATATTCTCAGTGCTGGGTAAGATTGAATATAGGCATAAAAACCCAGATAAGGTTTCCAGATGCTTCAAATGCTCAGTGGAAGTTCTGTTTGGAATAGAATTTATCAGTAAGCTGGAAATGATCTCGTTAGGAGAAAGGAAAAAATAAAGTGTATTGTGTCATAATGAGCATATTCTATGATAGGTGGTCTCTCCATCTGTCAAATAAACCCTTACCCATGCACTTATCCTTGACTACAAATAATATGAACTTTCATGGAAATCTTTAGCCCAGAGCTGTAATTAATATGATTATTTAGAAAAGTTTACAAATAGTTGCATTTTTTAATTTTATTTTCAATGCCCTCTAGCTGTGCACGTATTGTATTTGTGTGATGAAGGAGAAAATACCAACTGCTTTTCTCGCCCAGCTCCCAGTGTAACTTGGCAGATGCCTGCAGCATCCTTGGATGTAAACCTGGGGTCATGCACACCTTATTTGCAGCAGCCCTGTTCACATATTTGAGTTTATAAATGGAGACATTGATGTATTTCAATTTACAGATCAAATGCAGCAAGTTTACTAATAAGAAGTGAGAAGTTTTTTGTGGCTGCTAACTCCACAAACTCCGAGTAGGCAAAGTTCTTATGTGTTTGTCAACAGCATCAACAAAGGTCCATCAGGTTGATCATCATAGAGACTTCTTGTCTTCCCCATGCAGTCTGCAGTTAGTTGTGCAAGTAACCTAACAGAACTGATGGGTGAGAAGGAACATTTTTTAATAGCCATCACTCCCTCGGGTACAACTACCCTTCCAACACCTGCAAGGTCTAGCGAGCTCCTCTGCCAAGGAAAACACCTCTCTTCAGAAGAATAACTAATACTTTAGAGTAACGATTAGAATAACTAATACTGCTTTGAAAAGTTGAGGATTAGGTTCGCATGTCCTAGATTAAAGCACTTGAAGGATCAAAGCCATCTTCAGCAGTTTTTGTTTGAGGCTTTTGGAAGAAGTGGAAGGGAAGAGAGCGTGGAGCAGATTGCTTTCATTTTAGGTCCTTTGTCAGGAGGACAAGAGGGCACTTGCAGGTTGGGGTACTGAAAAATAAATAGCAAAGCAGGTACAATCGTTGACAAAAGCTCTTACAAGCCAGGCTCTCAGGCTGGAGGCTCCCAGGTATCAAATACTTTGTCAGCCTCTGCAAACTGGTAAATAAAGAAAAGATTCTTCCACATAAATCTTTGGAGCTGATCCTCACAAAGAGTGCTTTCAGCCCGAGCTCCTACTTCAATACAAGACGGTTGTGGAAGAGAACAGTGAGTCTTATTTACACATCCAGCAGTAGTTTATGACGGGCACCATCTCATCTCAAGGGTCTGACATATGCATGCATTGCTGTCCAATTTGCAAATTCTTGCATCTAAAAGTTTAATAAGCTCTTCATTTGATTTCTTAATGTTTTTCACAGAAAGTGAACATTTTTCCTGGCAGAGAAGGGGCCGTAAGCTCTTTTATCTGCACCCCATAAAGGGCTGGGATGTCTCTTTGAGTTTGGCCAATAATTTGAAAGTAATCCAGATTTTGTTTTTCCTGCAGGTTTAAATGAAAAGTGAATGTTTTAAGTGGAGGAGTAAGAGGCACATTGAATTTGGAAATATGACCACAGCAGCAGCAGTGCTCTGGAAAAATTCAAGGAGTTATTAAAATCTTTAAAACGCAATTGTTTAGAAATTAGGCACATAGTTTAAAAATGACGTTTTGGCAAAGCTAGGTAACTTAGCCTTCCCATCATATATTACATTAAACCTCTGCCAGGTGTCCCATTGGGATGGCCAGTGCCCTGGAAAGTCCCATGGTTGCCTCAAAACCCACCAAATGGCCAGAGAGCAGCACTTCTAGCCACTGCTCACCAGCATTTGGGGGCTACTTGGTGCTGGGTTCTTAATTACTGGAGACAAAAGTGAGTTTCTGCCCAAAGTCTGGGTCCTTGGAAAGGGAAGTCTCCAAAGTAGACGAGCTCTCTCCCATGATAGTGCAAGCATCCTAAACCGAGACGCGTTGAGTTGCTTAAGGCTGAGCTGCTTCTCTCACGCTGGAGGAACAGAAGAACATCTGGTCTTAGCTACTGTTTTTCAACTGGATCATCTTGTGCCTCACTAAAATGAATGAGAAACACATGCAGGCTGTATTTTCAAAAAGTTGTATTTCATTGATGCAGCTAAAGTAGTGATTTTCACATGCAATTAGATACACAGATGTAGACAAGCAACAATTTACACACACACTACATTTCCAACGAGGCCCTACGTACATTCCCATATGCTTTACACATGCAAAATATGTGCATGGTGAGGAGGCATGGGAAAGTATTTACATGTGCAATTGTATCTTCCCACAGCAATGCCTGGGAATTAGAAAGCACTAACTTAGACAATATTTTGGATGTAAAATCTGATGACACTTTCAATTCTGTTCTGCAGGCTCCACTATAAATAACACTAATTATTAATTATGATCTGCCTACAACAGCACTTCAGCAGGCACTTCAGCAGATAGGCCAGAGACTGGGAGCTCAAATCAGCCTCATGTTCTTTTATATTCTAGAAGTGTTTTGGAATAGACATCAGTGTCCAGAGCCCATTGGAAGCATGCTGTGTGCAGGCGTCTCCCAACGCTTGATGAAGAGTGAAAAAGTGAAGAGTGATGCAGAACAGCCAAACTAACATATTCAGGAGATACAGGTCCAGATTGTGGAAAATGTTGAGGGTTTGGTTTTGTTTGGATTTCTTAATTTATCTTTACTAACGATTATGTGATCGGAAAAGCAATGAAAATGTCTTCTTTATGAAAAAAAAAAACACCTAAAAAACAAAATACAGTTTTATTGAAAGGCTGTTTTGTAGGAAGCAGGATGAGACTTTGGGAGCCTGCAAGGCCTTTCTGATGCCATTCAGCCTCCCCATGTCTGAGTTCTCCTGGTGGTGGGATGGAATCTCTTCATGTTTTTCTTCCTCAGTGCATATGATGATACAGGCAAGGTGTGGTGAGGTGAAGATGTGGTCATGGGAGCCAATAGCAGAAGCAGAATGCTGCTCTCCTAAGAAAATGCTTTTTGTCTGTTCTTTTAACATAAACAGTGTGTTCTTTAAAGAGCACACTGGGCTGTGATGTGGCTTAGAACAGACCTGTAAGAATTAAATCCTGTTGCCATGAATCTATATTCTTTAAAAAGCATGGAGAACGCAGCTGCTGAAGGTTTTGCTACTATGAGTCCAGCATGGTGAGCTTGCTCAGTCTACCAGCAGTCTTCAAGATAAAGAGCTGTGTAGGGTATTGACCTTGGGGAGTAATACTGAGCACAGCATTAAGAGCTAATGGCTGTGGTTTGAAAGCTGGGATGGAGGTGGTGTAGGATGGCCCTGGATGGGACAGAAAGCCAGGGGGAGGTGAGGGCTGAGTGTGAGCACGCTGCTGGGTGAGAGGCTGGGGGACAGGCACAGCAGCAGCTGGGCTGGGGACACAGGTCCATGAGTCAGAGCCACTTGAGTCTCCAGCAGCTGGGGGCTGAGATGCACCAGCCAGGCACTGGGAGTTACCTGCTTGAGTCCTGGCTGAGAGCTCACAGCAGACTTCCACTCCTTTTTCAAAACAGACCATTTATGTGACCCTTTCAGTCCTTGTTTCTGTTAGCGGGCCAAACAAGTTCTAAGTGCCAACATACTGAAGAAGTGGAAAAGTTAGTTTATAGAAGGGAAAAAAAGGGAAGGAGAAGAAAAACAAAACCCAAGTTATTTCACAATGTTTGCATTCCCATGCCTTAACCACAGTATTCCCAGCACGCGGATTTTTATGGTGCATCTGAGAACCAACCACAATGCTAAAGAAACTTCAAAAGGAAAGTCAGGAGGAAGAAGTGTGGAGGGAAGTCAGACGGCAAGGAGCAGAGCATGGCAGCAGCACTGGGTTTGCTGTTGGCAGTGCTTCCCACTCTCCTTCAGTCCCAGCTGGGCCCCAAGAGCAGAGGACCCTGCAAGGCAGCCTGTGTTAAGGTCATGGAGGTCTTTGTGAGTATGAAATTTCATGTTTTCAGTGCCCTTGCAGCAGGTTGCAATAGCAGGGCAAGTCCAAGATATGGTAGATGTAGCTCCTTTAAACCCCTGCAGTGATTTCTGCTATAATAACTATTATCCCATGTTCAAAGAGTCTGACACCAAGAAAATGTGTTGGGATTAGGAAACATCGTACTAGTGAGCAGTTACCTGCAGGAGACCCTTAGCCAGTTTGGCTCCTGGCAGGCTGAGCTTGCAGCTGGCTGTGGGTAAATCCAGACTAGTGTCCACGACAGCAGTAACCCAGGCTGATGTGTGCAGGAGGCACACTGAAAGGCAGCCAGATGTGATGGAGTGTATTCTGAGCAACTCTTATTCGGGAGTCAAGACTTTCTGGGAAAATTTCCCAAATTAAATGGAAAACTAATTCCTTTAAGCCAGCCAGGCATGGCTGACATGATAAATGGTGAAGAGGCTACCTGGAGTCATCACTGCCCAGCCTCTCTGTGGCTTGGTCAGCCCTGCAGCTCCTCTTTGGGCAATGACTGGGGTTACTGTGCTCCACTAAAAACATCACTTCATCCACGGACCAGAGGGAAACTCTCAGCTGTCTGGAAACAGCATAATTTTATCAAAACCAGTCAAGATGTGGCAGGGTGCATCATTGGAGAATCTGGGCTGCTGTGTTCTTTTGATTTTTTTCTGTGACTTTTTTTTGTTGTATTACACAGCTTTCCACTTGGGGATTTCAATGCCTTTCCCTCATGGTTTGTATCTAACAGAACGTATTGCTGCAGCAGAGTTCATCATCAGTGTGAGTGCTCTGTCATATTCTGACACAGATTCAATATGATTTTTGTTACATTACTGTCCACTTGGCTTCAGTAAATGTTATAGACCTGCTGTTTGCAGCACAGTCTGTCTTCAGTGGAGGAGATGGCCTTGACCAAAAAAATTAAAGACTGTTATCCCAGTTTATTGGAAGAGAACAGAAATACCTGAGATGTTCAAGAAAGCATAACTCCCTCAACTGCATTCTGTAAGCATCAGAATGGCCTAACCAGCTTTCAGAAGTGCATCCCAAACCTTCTGGCTCTGAATTTTTCTCGTATGACCAGGGGAACCTTTCCATCAGCATCACTGTGTACCTGTTAGCACTGAGACTGTACCACTGTAGACTCTATTGGATGTCTGATTGCCAGGTGGCCTTATGAACCCAGGAAGGAGGACATGGAGAATATCTGAGGATGCATAGTGTGACCGTCAGCCTGGCTTACACATCTCGGGGTGAGTAGTCGCAGCGTGCTTGCATTTAGCTGCACACAGCACAAGGCGAGCACAGCTGGGATATTACAGACTCGAGGTCGATATGCTAGACAGCAGATTTACAGTTTGCACTCCAGTTTCCATCTCAGGCACGTGGGGCTAACAGCACACATGCTCTGGGAGCTCATACCCCTCATCCATCTGGGATTCCCCATTCAGATGTACGGCAGCTCTGCAATCCTATTTCATATCTCGCGTGGCTGCAGTGCATTGTGGCTTCCCCGTCTGGGTGAGGGCTGTGTTGCCTCTGCCATTGCTCCCTCTGGGAAGAAGCATTTTATCTCCAATTCCAACTTACATATTCCTGCAGCCTATTTCCCACCCCAGCACCCTCCTCAGGTACAGAATAGTGGCAGTGGTCACTGAGCTAACAATATGTTGGCCCATGCAATGCCATGGGCAGATGCCGCAGCCCTTCCCTGCAGTGGACCTGTCCTGGTGTGGAGCTCCTTTACTCACTGAGATTTTTGTCAACACCTTAGCATTATTAAAATGTTGTTTTTAAAGTCAATTTCCTTTTCTTCTCTTTGTAGTTTATGGAGTGTTGCTGAAGAACTTCTCCCAGGCTAAAATGAGGATCAGTTCCAGGTTTCCAATCATATCAACAGTAGGATCGTGATTTATTTCTAAGGTGCTTGTGTAATTACCCATACCCCACACACACCTCCCGTTCACACTGAGTTTCCCTGTAGCTAATGAGTCTTCCCAGAGAGAAGGAGGACCGGCTGGTTCCCTGAACCCACTGCAAATGAATGAGCTTCTAAACCAAATCCAGCCCCTTTGAAGACAGCGTGTCCTGAAAGCTATCAGGCCTTGTTGTAAACACGACAGGCTCAGCTTTCTCAAACAGTGGTGGGCTTTTTGTTGTTGTTGTTGGGTTTTTTGGCCAAGTTTTGCTAGCAGCATTGTATTGATGTCCTGTTGTTTTTTTCTGCTGTTGTTGTTTTGGTCAAAGCATTGATGGGTTTGTATGGCCATTATGGCTTGTGTCATCTTGCCAGCATGTTTCCTAGACACAGGTTTCCTACACAAGGGTTCGGGCAGCAGAGCCTAAGTTACAGCCCCAAAAGATAATACTACATATTTGGGAATCTGAAACCAACCCATTCTAGAAATCTGTGCAAAAGCAAAGCAGTGCTCCTTGGAGACCTGGAGGAGCTTGGAGGGGCCACTTGGTACCTCTTTAGAGCACACAGCACATTGCCAGCCCTGCTGGAACCAGGTGGCCCTGGGCTGGGAGGTGGAACTCCTGCTGCCCCATGCCAACTGCTGAGTGGGTGCAGGCTGTGGGCAGACCGCGTGCAGAGCAGCTTGGGGCTGCTTGTGTCCGGGCAGTCTTTGAACTCTGTCTGAAGTGAGCCGTGCGTTGGCCCCCAACGTAAATTAGAGCAGCCTGGAGACTGTTACAAATTACAAAGCGGCTCTAGCCCAGAGGCAGGCACACATCTGGCCATGCTCCCATCAGGGAAGCAGTGCTGGAGGTATTACTTTGGCTGTGCCTCACAGTCGGACTTCCCTTTACTGGGGTGATCTTCTCAGAGCTGGTTATAACAGGGTTAGAGCTGGGAAGTTACTTTCATGTTTTCTTTTCTGGACATGGTAAACACAATAGAAAGTGTTCTCAGCCTGTGTGTCTGGCTTCCTGCCTGCACTGAGCCTGCTGACCACCTTTCCTGGAATCACCCTTCTGTCTCCATCACCACCAGCTGTCCTCTGGAATCCTTAAAATGATACAGGTAGTGTGCAGCCTGAGTTCAGACAGCCTGTGTGCTGGGTGTAGTACAGAGGTTGGAAGGAGGGCAGACAGCTCAGTCTGTAGCCTCACGACATCCCTTCACAGTGTGAGAAAAGATCAAGCCCTTTTTGTTTAAGCTACCTGATGAATTTTCGTGTTGCTATGAACCCTTAGTTGACTTATCTACTGTAATTCAGCTACTCCTGAGGATGATAACTCCTTCTAGTACACTTTATGACAGAGTGCATGGGCAGAAGGAAGAGCAAAGGACGGTGCTCCACAGCCTAGGTGCTCATCTCTGCTGGTGACCCTTGGCCAAGGCACTAACTGCTCACAGCTCTACTTTTCCCTTATAAATTAAACAGAAATCAGCCTTTACACTGGCTTTCTGATGAGGAGAAAAGGTTACCTTATCATTTCAGTGCCTTCTTATAGCCCAGAGCTCTTCAGCTGGCAGAGAAATGGCACATAAAAATTGAACAGAATTGTCTTTGCTGTATTTTCACTGGAATTTTAGATTATTTAAGCTAAACCACCTCTTTTCCTAAGTGTCATACTTAACATCAGAGATGACTTAAGAAGATTTCAGTGTTTGGGATCTGGATAGATGCCCCTATTGATGAATCATGGAATCATAGAATCACCAAAGCTGGAAAAGAGATCCAAGGTCATCCAGTCCAACCATCCACCTACCACCAACATCTCCCCACTAAACCACATCCCTCAGTACAACACCTAACATTTACTGAGCACATCTAGGCTGAGAGCCAGTCCCTGCTTTCCCTTCAGCCCACACTCCAAAGGGCTCGGAGATGATGCTCAAAATGCCAAAAAAACAGGGGGCATTTCCAGGAAAAGGAAGACTGTGCAGTTTTTACTTTCTCATCATCACCAGCAAGGAAATAGGTTTGTTCACATGAAGTCACTGACCACTGGACTGCACACTTAGTGACATGTTTTGTTAGACAGAAGACATTACACATGATTTTAATAACAGAACTTTTATAGACAGGCTCTAATATTTGCAAGATCACTTGAAAAGGGGTATACAAAGATAGCATTTTCAGAAACAGCGTACACAGAATGAGCAGTAATAATGAGAAAGTAGGAATAGCGACTGATGATTCTGAAAACATTGGAGTTGTAAGGGATAATACTGGGTTTACCAGATGCTTTTATTCTGCCACGGGATTGGATGCCTGTTGGCTAATGGAGGTTGGGAAGTGGTTGTGCTCATTTCCTCTCCAAAACACACCGTAGGTTTTTTGTGTGTACATGTGTGTTTCTTTGTTTTAATTAAGGCTTATAGGTGAAAAATAAACAATCCGAGGAAATCAGACCATTTTCACAAAATACTTGCTTAAAAAATTAGCTACAGAATGTTGGATCATGCCTTTGTGAGGTAAATATCAGCACTATGAGTGGATGTAGCACACATGGCGTATCTTGGTGGCAGAGGACAGTGCTAGCAGTTGCCTGGCCATCCTTGTGTGATTTTTCCAATCTCTTCCATTCATTTATTTGCTCACAGGTCTGGGGCTAAATTGAGCTGCCATCAAGTCTTGTACAGTTCAGCTGATTTCAACAGAGACACCCAGGAGGGCACAACTGGTCTGACTGCATGTGTGATGTCGTGTGATGCTGTGGAGTCTCCTAGATGGAAGGTGCTACAGAGGTGTGAAAAATGGGATTTCTTTGGAAGTGCTGAGGTATGAGGGGTGGGCTGGAGAACTGAGCATGTCTGTGTCAGCATGGGGAGTACAAAGTGGCTTCCCATATGGTCAGTTTTTAGGATTTCTCCTGTTTCAAATCTGCATAAATGGCCCACTCAAGGAGGCCCAACTATTAAAAACAGCTGACGACGAAAAAGGGGGAGGTGAGCACCAAGCAAACAGCAAGTAAACTATGTAACTGAGCTGACAGATGGCAAATTAATGTTGTCAAATAGAAATAAGTACATAAAGCTAAGGAGCACTATGACCAGATTGCTTTCTTGCACATGAAGTCTTTAATCATATGGATATCCTTGCTATTTTTACTCTAATGAGATTGGGAAAGAAAAATAAGACCGAGGCATCAAATTAAAGATGAATTAGCTTTGAATCTGCAAGAAATTGAAGCCCTTGCAGAAATGAGGAGAATTATTTGCCAGGCAACATTAGTGTCACCGATGGACTTGTTTGTGCTTCTGAATTTGGACATGTTTATTTTATTGGTAATATTGCTAGAGCAAAGAATCAGTGTGGGTAGGCGGTCGAACGAAGTTGAGTGAAAACTGATGTTTATGGAAGTTTTTGCCCTTAAGCAAAGGCAAAGAAAAAAAAAAAAAGAAAACTAAGCCCAAAAAACAAAAACGCAACAACTTCCACCTTGTCCTTGTAAAAGAAAAAAAGTAGAAAAAATGTGTCTGTTGCATGAAACATCTTGATGAAATACCAGTGAGCCAAGTACACGACCATAAAATAAGGGATGTATTTGGCACGTTCTGAGCTTTATACTAAGAACCGGACTTTGCTTTGTTGCATGGATTTCTTTACTGGTAAGCTTGAGGATGGCTTTTAATCAAGAGGCTAACATGGACTCTGACAACAATTAAGGTATTCACACCTCTGATTAAAGGGAGAATCGGCCTGTATCTGAGCAAGGAGCTCAGTAAACAAATACATCAATCATGGAAAAATATCCCCCAGCATGTGTGTGGTCAGAACAAGCCAGCCAAGGCAGTTAAAAGGAAGCAATTTTCCTCAGTGCTTGGAAGTAGGTAATATAAAATAATCCATAATTAAGTTTAATCGTGGCTTATCAGACCTTTCTAGACTGTGAGCATTGTGGTTAATGTTTAACATATTACATTTGCTATAAGCTTTCTCTGATGCCATTTCGTTGATACTATGAGCCCGTTTTATTTGGAAGTGGCAGATGTGACAACTATGCCTGCAGGCTGGGTTTGCAGCTGATCTGAAGTGGAATAGCTGTAGCAAACTCTAACATGGTGTGGACTAGGTCCTCTGCTAACTCCAAATGGGTTTGCTGTGCTGCAGTCAGTGGAGCCAATAGAGGAATCCAACTTATGTGTAAGAGCCTGGCCCAAATAGCACCCTGTTGCTGTGCAATGGCCAGATTTGAGTCCGTAAGTCTGTTGATTTAATCTAGAAACTGCTTTGAGCACTTTCTTTACAAAGGCAGAGTTACTTTGCTGGTAGAGGAAGGCAGTGTCTGGTACCCTCAGAAAAGTGCTGGCACTGCTCTCCTTGCCCATCGAGGGCAGACCTGAGTGGGATGAGCTCTTCTGCCCAAGAGGGATGGGAGAGAGAATATGGCAGGGATCATAGTGGCCAAGGCTGTTGGCTTGACCAAAGAAGTCTGCTGACCCCCAGCCTACCCAGCACAGAGCACAGTTTGCCAAGTCTCACAGCAAGGGGACAGTCCATTATCACAGGCTGCCTACCTTGCAGTAGGCAGGTTGTCCCTTTGTGAAACCAGTGCTGGGTAAATGTCAGGCTTCTTGCATGCCTCTTAGAGACAGTTTTAAGACCAGAGTTGGGTGTGCTTTTCAGAATGCTGTTACGTATGAAGTATGCAACATTTGCTTCAGAGTAACGCTACAGATCTTCTGAGTGTCTCAGCACTCAGCTAAAGCTGAACAAAGATTTGCAGGCAGAGATTTGTTTTCCCACTTCAGAAAGGAGACCAGTTTGGTGCTAAGTAGGAACTCTTCATTAATCAAGATATTTCATTTTAATGCTGTCAAATGAATGCTTTTATGTACTGAGATGACATTTAGATAATTCCATTTATAATCTTTAGAACTGAAAAACACCATCCTGAAAAAGAATTTGTAGTTCACCAGAGAAAGAAAGAAAGAAAGAAAGAAAGAAAGAAAGAAAGAAAGAAAGAAAGAAAGAAAGAAAGAAAGAAAGAAAGAAAGAAAGAAAGAAAGAAAGAAAGAAAGAAAGAAAGAAACTCGGTATTAACTTTGATGAGAAAATTGGAGAAAATATGCTGGGGAGGGGAAACAGTCTGAAACAATTTCTTTGGTGAACTGAGAAGTGGGTTCCTCCCAGCTCCCCTGTCAGCTGACTGAGAGAATATCTGTAGACTGTTTTTCAAGCCTTTCCTCATGGCTTTATGTTTAAATGCTCTTTCCTGATTTTTTTTATTTTATTTTTTTTGTCCAGGCCATCACATTTTCCAGGTCCCCTTGAATTTAGACACATCTGGACTTAGGCAGGCCTCCTTTCATTTATTTTCACTCTGCACTTGCTGAGCCATGCCAGCACTTTGTGTGAGCGCATGCATGATTGGCAGGATCTGAGCCTGCAAGTGCCGAACATCTCTGCATCCACCCAGCATCCGTGCCTCCCCGCAGCGCTGGGGGATCTGCGCCTCATCCTGCAGTGCTGGGTTTCCAAGGAAAGTTTCCACCCTATGACCAGAAATAGAGGCAGGCATGCAAGGGGGGAAACACAGCACCAAGTGCCAGGCCCCCCAGGTTGGGCAGCTTCCTCATCAGGGTCGAGTTACTCTGAGCTCTTCATGTGAAGTGAATCGCAGTGCAGCTGTCTCATTTTAGGCACGTGCTTAGGTAGTTTGATGAAGCAAGACTTTGGGTTTCTCGGGATGAGGACTGCTTTCCCCACTCTGGGGAGCCCACCAGTGTCTGACGCAGTGGGAAAGGGTTTTTTTGCTCGGGCTTTGAAGGCTGATCATTATTCCCATGACAATATGCAACCTGCAAGCAGCAGAAGTTGGTCCAGTGTCCCCAGAGGTGCAGCCGTTGAGACGTACAAAGGTCCATAGGCAGTGTTCCAAATGACAAAGCTTGGAGAAGGTCTCAGGAGTCTCAACCATCCTCTGCCTGCCCCTGCCCTGGCCAGAAGGACCTGTGCCTATCTGGCACCTCTCTGATAGCCCATGGTGGCTTTGTCCAATGTTCCAGAGAGCTCGGCTCTTCCAGAGCTGCAAACATAAAACCAGCTAATAAATAAAGTGTTTGCTATTTCTTTGGCAAAAAGAAGAAAAGCTACAAAGGAAACACCTACAATAGCAGGTTT
The DNA here is from genome assembly GCF_054131305.1 of Coturnix japonica. Taxonomy (NCBI): domain Eukaryota; kingdom Metazoa; phylum Chordata; class Aves; order Galliformes; family Phasianidae; genus Coturnix; species Coturnix japonica. The sequence goes on along the minus strand of NC_140680.1, from coordinate 12,661,735 downwards.
TTGTTTTTTTTTTAAATGTGTCTGGATGGGAACTGAAGGTCTATCGCAAAGACGCTTCTTTGGCTTTGATTTGACACTAGATTTCAGTCGGTCCAATGGAATTTCAATGCTATGGCCAAATATAACATCAAATAATGAAAAACTTCAATGGTAAACATTAACACAAACAGGCATCGGGTGTATTAAACATCTTTTAGAATGCAACAGGCCAAATCTGCAAATTGGGAACAGGTCCCTGAGCTGGCACACTATAAAAGCAGGCTTCAGTTTGCCATCTCCAGGACCTGTGGATGGAGTACAGTGTATATCTGGGTTAGACTCCATTACGTGTTTAGATTAAACTCTGTGTAGCATTGATTCAGCTATTTATTTTGGCTGTGAGGAGCTGGTTTTCAACCATGGGTGCCTTAATGGGATGTCCATAGCTCGGGTCCGCATTAAAGGGTCTAAGTGCTTGTTTTGTAAGTCTGGCTACTAAGATCAGTGGCTCAACCCAAGCCTTGAAAAGCCAATAACAAAAAAGGGGCCAGCTTTTTTGTTGTTTGTTTTTTGGTTTTTTTTCCAAAGCAGATACCTGCAGTGTGTGCTTTGCCACCTGAAGGAGTCTTTGAGTCTTTCAAAAGTGCAAATGCCCAGCAGCTTCCAGGGAAAGCAGCATGGTGCAGGTGTGAGGGGCTGACAGCCCTTTTCCTCCCTGTGCTGTTATTGAACTGGTCAAGATCTCAAGATCTGTCCTGCTGAAATGGGTTAGTTCCTTTCTCTTTGCTTGCTGGCCAACATGCATGAGGGTCACTGTGCTTAGTGCTGAAGAGGACCAGACTGTTTTGGAGGACACTGTGTGGGGACCTGGCTCTGATGTTGGAGAAGTGCAGTGGATTGAGGAATGGTGCTTCTGCTCTTTCCAGGCACACCTGTAAGTAAGTAATAAATGAAACAACAGAAGTAAGTGGGCCCACAAATAAGTTTCTGCCATTAAAATAATTTCTTAGCTGCAGACCCTATTCGCACATGAACCCTCCATAGCATGCAAAGTCACATGCGTGTCCTTCTGTAGGCAGCTGGGCTGTAGCCCAGTGCCAGCTTCCAGCAGGGTTGTTTTCCCTACTTTGATTTATAATTGCTGATCACATAGAAGGATGGAGAGAAAAGGCCTGAGTTTTGTTTTTTGGGGCTTTTTTTTTGTTCTTCATTTAATAATTTAATTTGTATTCTGATCTTCAAATCCCAATAGCACCATGTGAAGTAGAGAAACTCTGCAGGGGAGGGGGGAGGAGGAAGAAAGGAGGGAGCCAGGGCTTTCTATTTCCATATGGTGAGCCTCTCCTCCTCGCGATCACAGCTTGTCATCTGTCTTCTTTTAAACTTCAGATCCCATGTAAAAATCTTCCCAGCAAAGAATGGGCAATAAATGTGACACAAAGGCAGTCCATGTGAAGAGACTGCGTGGGGTAGTCATGGAACATGGCTTTGCTAGGGGTTTTCTTTACATACAGGCACAGACATGAGAATAAACAGCCCCAGGAATGGTGTATTGCCATAGAGAGATACAGTGGACAAGAGCCAGGCTGGGTTTTGCTGATATTCTGGGGACATGACCCTGAATATTCCCCTATGTTTACTTGGCTGATGGAATTATAGATGCCTTTCCTATAAGATTTAAAAGTCAGACTTAATGATCACATGATTTACCTGCTCTTCATTGAAGCCGATGGCTAGCATGGCTAGCACAGCCCATGGAGCTACCTCCACAAACAGGACCACCTTGAACCTGGTATTGTACAGCCTGAATGCTGCTCACACCCAGCGCTTCTCAGCATCAGTTTTATCAAGCTGATTCAAGTGAACTTTGCTTTAAAAGAAAGATGGTGGTGTATAATCTTAGTGCAGTGCCAGCACCTCTGCAACTTGCTCTTTGCGTGCCCTCAAGCTGTCAATGTGGTGCAGGTGGCAGAGTTTGGGGACAGCCCTTGCTGCATCCCTTTTGTTGTGTTGCCTGCACAGTGCCCTCCTGGTGCTGAGCAGGTGCTCCTTTTCCTTTTCCTTTTCTTTACCTCCTGTATGGGAAATCACAGCTTGAACCTCTGATTAATCAGCTGAGGCAAGTGTTGGGTCAGCTGCAGGAGCACAGGTGAGAGTAATGGAGCTGTGCTCCCAGAAGGGGTGGAACACGACTCCACCTCCTCTAAGACCTCATTTAAGGGCTGACCACCACTGAGGTAGCATCTATTGGATGGAGAATGGGATAATGGTCTCCCATTCCCTTCCTCTTCCCTTCCACTTTCCCCTACCGTCTCCATCTTCCTTTTCCATTCCCACTCTCTCCCCTTCCCCCACCCCCTGCCATTCCCTTCCCTCAGGTCCCCTCATGCAATAACTGCTGCCTACACACCCAGGACTTCTCCCCAGTAGCAAGGCCACGAGGCCATAGGATCCACTGCAGGAAGCCCAGTGGCCAAAGCAGCCACCAATGGGCAGTGCCAGAGTCTCCCGATGTTACCACTCTGTTCCGATGAAACACTATATGTAAAGATATAGGCAAAGCATTATGCTCACTGCCTTTGCCAACAAGTTATGTTTTAATGTAATTTAACTGTAATCTCAGAGTGTTTTTGTTAGCTATAATTAGTAAAATATGTCTGTTTTCTGTGTTCCTTGAAGACGTCTGAACTCCTGCCAGTTCCCTATAGTTTTCCTGACATGCAGTGTAACAAGCAGACCACCAAAATGTATTTACCAATAACTGTTTATTTACATTCCATGAAATCTAATAACATTTGCTGCCTTCATTCGGGATAAATGCTGGCCAAAGTGTAAAGCATAAAAAAATAAACATTGACTTAATTTCTAACCCGGTCCACAGAATATTTTTGCTCAATTTGCCCTGCCTGTTAGCATTCTGGCATTCTGCTGTTTGGAAGTTGAAAAAATAATAATACTAATAAGTTGAAAATGTTCTGTAATGTATCTTCCTGTTCAGTCCAAAACCTTGCAGGGATTTCCTGGACGTTTTATTTCTCATTTCTGAAGTCTGCACGAGTTTGGTATTTCATTTCTTTGTTTTCAGCTCTCACAAGTGTTTGAAACCATATTGCAGAGAAAATGTCCAGGGCATCAGGCAGCACGGGTGGCTGGTGCTGCACTGGTGCCAATGTAAAGAGCTTCTCACAGTCTAAGAGCCATTGGCTTTGCTGGTGTAAAATAATCAGAATTAGGTCTGTATCTTGTTACTAACCGACTGCTCTTGTTTGAGAAAAGTGTAACCCAGGGCAGAACCGTCATCTCAGATCTTCAGCAGGTTCCTCTCCTCCCGGGTCTGCTTTCATTTAGAGCAGCACAGGCTTTCTCCCAGCCCAGCAAGATGAGATGGTGCGGGAAGGAGAGGTCCCACACAGCTGTGGGCGGGATCCACAGCTGGCAAAATCTGATGCAACCCTGTTAATGTCAGTGGTGCACAGCCCTTGCCCCGCCAGGGAGGGGCTGATGTTTGTACACAGCTCTGTAATGCCAACGTGCTCACCCGAACAGTGTTAGCAAGTGCTCATCTCTGAAGGCACCACGAGGCCAATGCAAGGTGGGTTTTGGAGGCAGCCACAGTTCATCTGTGCTGATCTGAGTGCTGTGCAGCAGAGGATGGAGATGCTGAATGTGACCTTTGTGCCCTCTTGAGGTATGGAAAGACAGCATGGCTGCAAAGTGCTTGAAGAGCTCATCCATTTGGCAGCAGTCCCTTCTGCTCCACAGCCATGCCAGCACCCAGAGCCTGCTATGCTACGCTGCACAACCCTGCTGCATGGCCTCTCTCAGGGCACAGCTGTGGTGCAAGCCAAACCCTCAGGAGGAGATGGACTCAAGAAACTGGGTCAGAGAAACATCAGCTGGGATTTAGGAAGGCAGTGCTGTGCCACAGCAATTCGTGGGACATGGGGAAATGCCACCAGTGCTGTGTGTTCAAAGGGACTGGCTCCTAGAGGAGCCCTGGCACTGCATGAGGTCAAGGCACTTCTGAAGCTTTGGGGAACTTGTTTTTAAAGCCCCTCAGGAAGCAATCCCCACCTTGCTTTGTTCCTGGTTTAACTGGTAATTTAAGGCAGAGGCCACTTGCATTTCTCTATATGCTTTCAGTTAAGGAGCTCCACACATGGAACATTAAGAAGTTAAGCCTGAGAATAACAGAGTTGTTGGGGGAATGCTGAGCTGCCCAATTCGGTGTTAGAGATAATAGGAGAGCTTCTCGGCTACAAGCCTCCAAACTACTTCCTGGCTCTGAACTCACTTAAATTGAGGGTAAAATTTTACCTGACTTCAAATGAGAGCAAAATGTGAAAGATTTTAAAGAATATCTTCAAAAATTCTCGGGCTCAAAGGTAACTCCCATCCCAAACAAAAGCAGACGTTGATGTGGGATGAGGAGTCCATCCTCTACATCCCCCTCTGAAGGCAGAAAGGGTGGCATCTTGCTTTCTGATGCAGACATATTGTCCAGATGCCCAAGCTTCTGATGGAGCTCAACGTAGGAAAAAAAAAAAAAAGTCAATTATGGGTTGCCTAGTTATGAATTTCTGGATTTCTGGTTCCTGTCATTTTCCTCATTCAGTTTTCTGCTCTATCAGACTTGTCTTTGTTACTGAGTGGAAGAAGGAAGGGGTTCCAGAGCACTAAAGCTCTCAGAGAAGGTTTCTGCCCCATTGGCAGCACTGGATGAGCATCATATGCTGCCATTGTTCTGGTAGGATGCTTGGAAATTGAGCTGTAAATAGCTCAGTGGATTGTTTACTGCTAAAAGCATGTTTCCAAAAGCAGGGGAGCATTCTGAAAGGAGTGCATGAAGACACGGTGCAATCTGCGGGCATGGAATGGAATGCATTTACTGCACAGGGCCTTGCTGGTTGCCCTGCGCATCACTCCCAGCCCATCCCTGGGCCTGTGTTTCCATTTTGCAGGTAGGTTGGTGCTGAACCTCCTGGCACAGTGGGCTCAGCCCATCAGGGCACTGGCACCTGCCACATGGCACAAGTACCAGTCAGTCACCAGGACTGGTTCTGAATGCTGAACAATGCTGTAAACCAGACCAGACAAGTTAGAGGCCAAAAATATTTCCCAGAGATAATTATAAATACTGGAAAGTGAGGAAGAAAAAGAGAGAATGAGAAAACTGGGATGTGCTGACAGAAAGAAAAACCAGAACAAAGTGCTTTCACCCTGTGTTTACAAACAGAGTCTCACAGCGGTTGCTGGGCTTAGTGAAGGCGCAGTTTTGGAGTGGGAAAGGAAATCACCTTAGGACTTTTGGACCACATTGAGATTGTTGGAGACAAAGGCTGAAAATAAACAAACAAGCCCAGCAAATAACAGAATTCCTCGGCAGAAGGAACATTTCCTCCAACATGGGGAGCAATGGATGGGATGGAGCGCAGTCCCCAAGCTGCTAGTCATCACTTGCTTTGTTACAAGTTGTGGTTCCTCCTAATAGAGGCTGGAAATCTTTCAAGTTGCTCTCCATAAAAGCAATACAAAGCAGTGGTGACAATCTGGGCCTGCTGATGGCAGCAGGAGTTTCACCGTAAGTATTAAACAGGCTCAAGTTTGTGCCCAGGGTTCCACTTTGCTGATTGCAGCAACATTCTAGGACCACGGAGCTGGGCAGGAGGCCAGGTGCAAGGTGTAATTCTCTGTTAATATGGGGTTTGAGTTTGTTGAAAAAGCATTCTTTCCCTGTGAGGTACCTGCTAGAATAGGATGCTGCTGCTCAGTTTTCTCCTAGCCAACTTTGTGTATGTGCTATCTGTGTTGCAAGGCATTTCCTCAGTGTCATGCATAGAAGGATTTCAGTACATAGACACATTGTAAGTCAACTTATATTGCAGAATTTTAGCTGAAAGTGTAGTATGTCAAAAATAAAGTAGCCAAAGAACGTGGAGCAGTTTCAATTTGTTGGAATTCATTGGAATCTCCTTGTTTCTCTCGGGATCAGGATTCCCAGTGGAGGGGCCAAGGTCCTGGGCTATGGCTGGTGCTGCACCCCTGACCCTCAGGCAGGTCTCCTTGTGAAACGTTCAGCAGAGGAGGTGGAAAAAGTAGGTCAGACTCTGCTCACAAACGCAGCACTGACATGTGGCCAATTCTAATGAAATTAGGGAATGAATCAGTGTTAAAACCTGGGCAAAGGAGATCAAAACTTGGTCAAACTCTCATAGGGAAAGAGCCCAGCTGTAACTACTGCCGAGTTGGTGTCTGAAAAAACTAGAAATGAAGTAAAATGGACCTGTGTGTTCTTAGAGGGGAAAAAAGAGTGCAAGCAAAGGGAAAAAAACAACCACCTTCATGCAGCACTTGGTGAAGACACAGTGCGGGAGCCTTTCCTTTTCAGTACCCCCACCCCTGTACTGCTCATGTGCTTCTTGCTCCCTCTGTCCAACAGCCCAGCTATTTTTTGCTGATTTATTTCAAAATCTAAAGCTTATTTGCAAAGTTAATTAATTAATTAATTACAAAAAATAAAAACTAAAAGCACCTAAAAAGCCATCTGACTCATCCACACCAAGACCCACTTGTTCAGATGCAGAGCGGGGTTAGGGAGCTGCAGCTGGAGAGGAGCGTTCCTGGGCTGTCATTTCAGCCCTGACCAAAGCAACTCTTCTTTTTTTTGTTGTTGTTGTTTTAAAGTACCCCGACAATTAGTGGTAAAAAGGTCACCAGTAAAAATGAGTTTTGTGGTTTTGCAACTTTGCATTAAAAAAACCACCACGCTTCTGGCACCGCGTCTCCCGGTTGGCAGCCTCTCCGCAGAGTGAATTGAATAAGCATGCAGGCTGAAAAGCCCGTTCAGATCGGTCCCTCCAGGTCAGGGCTGAGTTTTGCAGTGGGGTGTTTGGGAGTTTGTGTTGCACCTGCCTGAATACAGCTGGTGGGAGAATTAAAGTGAGCTGAGGTTTAATTTTCCCTTAGTCACAGCCTCTCGCTCTCTGTCAGCCCTGGAATATATCATTAGCAATTAAAATAAAATGAAATCAAATTGTGAGATCATTTTGGAGTTAGTGACCCTAACGTTTAACAGGTTGTGAATGTTTTTACAAAGGCTGAGGTGGTAGAAATGTTTTATTTTGCATGCTTTATCCTTCAGAGACCTAAGTAATAAACAATGGAGCTGAACTCAAGCTAACCGTGGATAGCACAAATTGGCTTTTATTGGGTGTCCAGCACAGCTTTTTTTCTTTCTTTGCAGCTTTTAAGAACTGGGACCCAGACTTGGAACATTATCAGAGGTGATGAAAGCAGCTAAAACTGACAGCTTTGCTTCATGTTTTGCAATGAGAAATGATATCAGATACAGCCTGGAAAAGATCTGCCACTGTGTAATGATCCAGCAACTCAGGAACTCCCGAACTGGCATCACTCCAGGCAGGTGCCCTGTTAATGCTTCCCGGCCCCATCTGAAGCTGCATCGAGCTGCATGGAAGCATCAACAAACTGTGTGAGTGATGAACTTTCAAGCCCCATTTCTCATGGATTTTGTCTTTCTTTCAGTCCCTTCACACTTCCCTGTTCATCACACAACCCAGCCATGTTCCTCAGGGAAGAACCTCAAATGTAACTGCATCTAGGAGGTTTCTCAGCGGGATAATTGACCAAACAGTGACTATGCCAGTAACCAGCCTGGTTCATCTTTGGACTGGTTCCGGTCTAGACGTGAAATTATGTTTTTTAAAATGTTGTTTCAGAAATGTAATCCTTTTTCTGTTCTTCCCAATGGGTGGGATGAGTCTGGCAACGTTTTGGTGGAACTCCAGGCCTGTTTGAAAAGCAACAGCAACAGTCTTTTTTTTTTTTCTTCAATGAACTAAAGTTTCATTTCTGCCCTTTCAAAACAGGGTTGTGATGGGATCCAGAGCAAGAGAATTAAGAAATGTGAGGAAAATCCCAACCACTGCAGGGCCTGCGTTTCCAAGGACACAGCTGATCTTTCTCACGTGATGGCATGAGCTTAAACTGAGCTCCGCAGAAAGGTGAGCCTGCAGACTGCTGTGCAAGCCAGGCGTGTCTCTGTTTTAGCAGCATGTTTAATCAGATACTTCATCTGGTGGCTGTCCCATCATAGACTTTGCAAGGCCTGGGCATGCTCCAGTGGGACAGGCACTGATGTGTAGTAAAGGGGAAAATACAATTGGTTTTATCTTCCCAACAGCATCCTCCCATCATTCAAGGGAATTTGTTAACCCTGTGCCTCTTGGTGCCACAGCAGCCAAACCAGAGTAGTGCTGGTGTAGGGGTAGGCCATGTGCTACAGGGTAAGTTGGGGATCAGCTCCCAGCCCTGCTCACCTTCAGGATGTGCGCTGATTTTCTTTCATCTCTTGGATTTAAATCCACCATAATAAATAAAATTCTTCCTGTCTGAAAGATACATTAATTTTGGTGGTCTCAAAAGTAATGAAAATAAATACTGGGCTTGGCATGCAGAGTCCCGACTGGAGTGAGGAGCAGAATGTGTGAACTTGGAGCTGTTTTTACAAGAACATAAGCTGTGGAAAAAGCTTGGCGTTTAGCTTGCAAGCTCTGCGTGTCTGAGGAGGAGCAGGGAGGTTTGAGAAGTGCAGTCCAACGTCGTCAAATTGGGGTTTTGGTGGGGAAGCAGCAGCTGAGCCATGCAGGGCAGCCTGGCTGTGCCCACAGGTGTGGCAGTGCCATCCTCTGTGGCTTTGGGGCTGTGATGTCACATTGCCACAAAACCAGAGTGAGCTCATTGAAAGGATCCACAGCCTGTTTGCTGATCCTGGTGTGGTGGTGGCCAAGGCATGGGTGCTGGGGTGCCAAAGTGGCCTTACTGGGCCCCAGGACCCACAGAGGAGCTAAGCTGTCCTCTGCCCTGTTGGCTAATTACTGCCATTATATTTTATATTAAGGTCATTTAGATCTTCCAGCTGACTGCACAGTGCTAACCAGATGCCCAGCAGCATCTCCCATCGCAGCCATGCAAAGGGCTGGAGCAGACGAGGCTGAACCCAAGTGCCAGGGGATGTGGTCTGTGCTGGCTGCTGCTTGCAGCTATCCTGGCTCTTCTGAGCACATGAGCATGCTTCCAGGCCATGGGTTTAATGGCTCCGTCACTAAAACATGAGCCAAATGGGCTTCACTGCTGCTGATCTGAAAGCAGCATGGTTCTGAATGGTGCTGGTTGTTTGAGAATAGAAGAATTGCTTGATGTTACCCATGCAGATAAGCCACTGCAAATAATACTATTCAGAATTCAGACAGAAGCTGCTGCTAATTCTGGAACCCCTCTGACATTCTAACAATTATTTCTTCCATTGTCTAAAATAGATGTGTGCCTCGGGGTTTGTTTGTCTCACTCTGCAAACTGAGCAAGATTCTCCAGTGGAACAGACAAGCAGGGATGGGACTGCACACTGAGAGATGAAGTACAAACCTGAGTTTTAATAAGCTTTGTAAAATATATCAGGCTCCCAAATGTCACAGAGTGAGAAAGACATTTCAATCCTGAATTAATGAGTAGCGTCACAGAGCCAGCTATAAGGCAGGCACGGATATGAATATAAATCAGCATGTGTGTCTTACCAACAACCAAATAGCTTGTGACATCCTGCAGCATAAAGTTGTTAATAAAAAGCATAGCTAATTTAGAGATCAAATTAATGGTGTCAGGAGTACATTTCTTTTCCCCCTGGATGACTAGAATGATGCCCCAGGATTGGACTCCTGGCAGGTGGCACTTTGCTAACAAAGCAATGTCCAGGACTGGATGAAGTGCAGTCCTATGGCAGCTCTGTGTGCAGGCAGAACCAAGTGGGCTTTGGGCATGGGGTGCGTTCCTGGAGCCCACGCACTTCCCTCTCCTGGAGAAACCAATGGAGACCATGGTGTGCTGGAAACAACAGTGCTTCATTCAACCTTCCTGGCAGTCCTTTGGGCTGTATTTCAATGAGTTGTTATTTTGATAAACAGCTCGCATGCCAAGAGCTTGCAAGGTGAAGAAGCGCATGCTCAGCGTTTCCCAGAAGCTGCAGCATCGCATTTGGATGCACGGCTCATGTGATTTCATCTCCAGAAGCTGCTTACTTTCATTATAATGTTGCTTTGTGCTGGTTGTGTTTTGAAAAGTTGGCTACTGTGGTGAACCCAACCCATGTCAGGGTTGAGAAAGGGTCAGGTTGGATAGAAAACATCCAGCAACACCAGCTGCAGGGCTGGAGCTCGCTGCCTCTGCTCTTCTCAGCCAGAGCAGTGATGATACAGCTCAGGCTGGGCAGAAGGGATAGAAGGTGCCAGCCGCAGTGTCACTCATGTCACTTGTGTCACTGTGACCTGGCCACGATGACGTGTCTCCTGCTGTCACACTGCCACCCTCATGGCAGCTGGGGAGGTTTTGAAGGGATAACTTCAGGCAGCATAATTCAAGACTTCAGCTCAGAATTTAGCCCCGGTTCTCTGGATTAGATGCTCTTGTTTTGTGTTTAGCTTTGGGAAGGAGAAGAATTAATCAGCCTGCAAGGGGCTGATGCAAAAAGAAAACCAAAACTAAAAGAAATTTTAATAAAAGCTACAGCATTAACAAGTACTGAACTAATGACCTTTGATATATGAAGCAAATGCTTCATCCACTAGTCTATGCAATGTTTCATTACCAGCCATGGGAATTTACAGGTGTTAAATTAGCTGCAAGATAGCTCCCATATTGTGACCGTAATAGAACACATTGAAAAAGTTAATAAAGAACTGAACATAGGGGCTGCAGAGTTCAAATGCAACCTCCTTGCCAGTTCATTTTGAGGTCTTCATCAGCTGAATTCCAGCACAGGCAATGATTCTGCATCTGATTCTCTTTATTCCTTCTTAATCCTGGAGGACAGCATCCACTAGAAGTGCAGCACTGCTGGTACAGAGGTGGAAGCCAAGAGAGCAGCCACAGAAGCGACATTGCACTGCTCTAATCAGGCATTAGTTTCACATCCTGCCTTGGATTTTTCTTTTACCAATTTTACTACAATCTGCAGATAGGAACTATCATTTTATACAATTATGAAACGGTTCTGAAACTGTTGGTGTCAAACAGTTGGACAGATGTAGAGGCTGAAACTTCATCCATACTTTCCAGTTAGACAACCACAATCGAAAAACAACTGATTGCCTATGATGCCTGTAAATGTTACAATTGCATTTCAAAGTCACACTCCAGCTTCCTTGCTGTTCACAAAACCCTGGTAGACAGCACACACACTTGCTCAAAGTCCTTGACTCAACTCCCTACACAGCTGCTCTCTCTGCTTCTGTTTGTGCTGAAGCTGTGGCCATTTGCAGGTGCATGGGATTTCTTCGCCTCATGCTGTGTGCATGATGTAGGTTCTGGTCCACTGATAAGAACAGTTATTGCTTCCTCTCTTGGAGATAAAACTGTGTTTGAGAAGTACAGTGTAATACACTCGGGGCAGGAAGGAGAGATTCTCTGAAGGTTCACAAATAGGATTCTCAGACTTCACTTTTTTCTTCTTCAAACAGGATTTTGTGTGTTCAGAAGTCCTTTGGTACTACCAAACCACATAGATTAAAGGCTGGATTTCATCTAACAGCCTCAACAATTTAGCAAAACAAAATCTTTAATATACACTAGCAGTAAAAAATATAGGGGGAAACAAATAAACAAACAACAACATGAGCAGGGGAGTGGATGGGATTACTCTCCAGCTCAGGCAGACCATGAGAACCAGCAGTCAGACTGGATGCAAAGAGAAGAAAGGAAAACAAGCAAGGTGGGCAGAGCAGGTGCTCCTGGTTATTGTTCTCTGTGCTTTTCGTTGAAGAACCAATTATTCTAAGACTTAGGTTGTTAAAGTTAAGATTGAATGAATGGCTTCAGCAGTGGTGAAAGTGATGATGGAGAGCCCTTGGCTGGGCAATGCAGGAGGACAGCTAAATTAACAAGTAATTAGAGCTCCTCTGGCCATGGCCAAGGCCACAATTCAAAGCAGAGGATCTGGGGCAGGAGGGAATGAGCAGTCCTGTCCATCTGGTTGCAGCCATGTTTGCTGCCTGCAAACGTTCTCTCTGGTGCTACAGGAAAGCCACAGGTTATTCTGCAAATGCAACATTCATTTTCCATGAACAACAGCCAGACAACAAGTTTAAAGCTAAATTAGATACAAACATCACGCAACATCCCCCTCTAAAGAAGCAAAAACATGACAGATGGGAAAATATACTAAAGTAATTTTATGACAGTTGCAACAAGCCAAGAAACTATGGCAGTAGATAGAAAATAGAATTCTAGGATGTATGTACCATTTGCTGTTTCCATTGGTGTGGGGCTGCGTGGCAGAGCCAGCAGGCAGTCCCTCAGTGCCCATGTTGGCTGCAGGATGCCATGGGGCAGGCAGACAGCACCGAGCTCAGCACTGCCGTCCCCAGCCCTCGTCCAGGCAGGGAGGGGCTGCACGGTGCTTTATTTCCTGTTGCTCGTGGCTGCCTCGCTGACCCCTCTCCTGGTAAATGAAACACCTCTGGCAGCACAGTGAGTTTGATTAAAAAACAGGAAATATAGGAGGTAAGACATTTTCAATAATGCCTTCAAAACTGGGGCCTGGTCCAATGGGCCCTAACTCATCCATGTCAAAGAAGCTATCACTGGGTAAGGGATGTGAGTTCCATCCTTGCTGTGCAATGAACTCAGCTTTGGAATGAATCTCAATTGTTTTTCTTGATCTTTCCTTATTTTGTTAAACAAAGGCTCTATATGATTTTCTCTCACTGTGTCTCCTGGGAGGTTGCATTTTCTCTGCTCTTTAGCACTGAATCACAGTATGTTACATTTATATGGTACCCAAGGGATCCCGAAGCATGCAGAAATCATAAGCCAAATTTCACTCTTGGAAGCATGAGCTCAGCTCATACCAAAGTTAATGGGAGGTGAGCACAGACATCTAAAGGGAAGAGTTGGCCCATCAAGACAGAGGACTCTTTTCACCCACCACCTAAAGCAGCTGCCCGCAGGCAGAGCCCAGCCCAGCCCATCCCGGAGGTGCTGGTGGCTGCCAGTTGCCAGTGCTGTGGGACAGCTCTGTGTTAGCACCACCTGCAGATGGGCTCTAGGCTTCCATGGACACTGTTGCATCACTGCGCGACCCCTTGGTTTCTACAGTGACAAAATCAAAGGGCTCTTAACACTGTTTCTGTTTCTTTGTTTCTATTTCAGATTGACTTGCACTTTTCAACCTGAATCATTCCATGTAAGGGGTTTTTAAGGCCCGCTCTGTCAGACAGGGAAGCCTGAACAAAGCTCTGTAGCTTGTGTGTCATCGCTGTGCTTGCTGTGCTTGCACATCAGAGGAGAGATTTATTTTTAAATTCTCTCTGTTCCTTTTTTTCTTGCTCTGAAGACAGGTGGTCAGTGGGCTGATGTCCCATCTGCTGGCACAAGGCACAGCGTCTAGTGGCACAGGCATGGATCACAGGTTCACACCCAGTGTCCAGCACAGCAAGCAGAGAGGAGAAACTCCCTTCCCGTGCTCTTGTTTTCCTTCAGTTTTGCTAGCGAAGGATGAATTTCATACTGTTCTGAGTACTTTTTTGGATAACCCACCCCAAAGATGCAATCCAGATGCACAGCCAAGTGCCTTAAACCTCTGAACCGACTAAACCAAATTATATAAAATCTTCTGAGTTTGCAAAATCGAGTTGGGAATCTCAAGAAAACAGGCGTGCTTAGGGGATTTCCAGCATTTCCTCCTCCTTCGCAGGTTGGCAGTATCACAGAGCAGCCTCTTCCCATGGTGTTCTGGCACTCCTGGGCTCCTTCCCAGCCAGGAGAGTAATTTGCAAAGGTGCCCAAAGTTAAAAAATTATGGGGGAAAATGTTATTTGGCCTGTTCAAAGCACAGAGAGCTTCTTTTAAGCATGGGACGAAATGATGGCTTATTATCCAGACAGGTCCTCCTTTCCCCGACTCTTTGTGTGATGACTGTATGGAGCTGCTGCTGGAAAGCCAAGTGCTGTGGGACCTGAAAGGAAGAGCAGAAAGCTATTTCCCTGCCTGTTCCACTTGTGGATGGACTTCAACCAAAAGCTAAGATCCATGCTGAAGGAAAATTGTCATAAGGCGCCAGGACCAGCTCTCACAAAAGGCCTCTCACTCTTCATCAGCGTAATTAACCTCCTGAGGCCAAACTTAAGAGCTGGAAGCACCAGGAAGCAGCCCTCAGTGCTCAGTGTGCTGGCTTAGCATGCAGTCACACTCTCTCACGTCGCTTAATGCAGGTGCACACCACTCCCATTTCCAGACAAGCTCTGTCTCTCTCCCTGCCCATTGCTTCCTTCCAAAAGCTAGAATAAGTCAGGGGCCAGGGTGTCTGATGCCTGCACAGGCTGCTTAGCCCCAGCCTTGCTCTGCATGCAGAGCTGAGCAGGGCTGCTCCCATCCCCAAGCTCTTAGCTCCCCACACTGCACTTATCAGCAGGGCCTGGTAACTGGCCTCAGGACTGCTGCCAAACCAGTACAAATCTACAGGAACTCTTTTCGTTTAAATCCTACTGCTCAGATGAATAGGGCTGTGCATGCACGCACACACAGGGCTGCTGCGGCTTGGCAGATGAGCGGCACCTCATTAAGTTGCAATAACTCAATCACGCGTTATCATCACAATCTCTATTCTCTTAACTCCGCAGTTGGGTGCTTTCAAAGGCTCTGAGAACTCAGAGGTCCCACTGGCGGCGGTGGGGCTCACAGGTGCTCCAGCCTCTGAAGATCAAGGCACTGTGTGCAGATGTGGGAATACAGCTCTCTGCCTCCACTCGTGGGGTGCCCAAGTCAGGAGACCACAGTGCCCACTTGGAGGAGTGGATGGGTTGAGCACAAAGGAGCGGGCATGGGTTTGAACTGGGAAACTCAACACTGGCCCAAATCCTGGGGGGACACCTGACCTCGGTGTGACTCCACAGACCCCAGTGTCCATTTATCGCTGTCATCCTGAGCGCTCTCCTTTAGCTTACAAATGCAATGGACCAGCTTCCCTGAGGTCATGTTTTAAATATACAACCCTGGGGCTACTCTTTAAAATTCAAAGCATCAGAGGACACACAGAGAGGGCGTTTTGCATCATTTCTGACAAGCAGAAATTCTCCTTGACAAACTGAAAGGTGAGCACCAGCAAGCCCTGAGCCTCATGCATAGACAACATTAGGATGAGACCACAACAACAGTTTTCACTTACTGCACCAACTTTTCTTCCTCACAGTTTGCCCACAAATCTGAACAATGATGCTGAACAAGTTTGCTGTGGATAGCCCTTATGAAGGAGAGGGGAAGTGATGCTGCTGAGGTCAGATCCCAACATGAGTATGGGAAGAACCCCAAGGATGAATGCAATGACCCTTCACACCAGTCAGATCTAGGGATGAAGGGGGTCCCCCCAGCACAATGATGCTCTCCTTTCCTAAGAAGCACCAGCAAACTGGTGTGAGTGGAGAAGTGACTTCAGAGTTGAACCCAAGCTCTGCATGGCTGCCAGCAGCCATCCCCATGGACAGAGCATATACCTTTAAGTGCTGTTCACTTGCTCTCTAAAAGGGAGAAAAAAAATATATTAATAAAATAAATAAATAAATAAATGTCTGTTAGGAATTATATTACCTGCAACAGCTGAATTTAATTAGCAATGCAATCACAACAAATATTTAAAAGCTGTGAAGGGAAACTTGCTTCACTGAGTGAGAGACCCATGCCTTGTGTGCACTGAGCATAGCAGAGCTCTGCCATCAGTGAGTCACTATGGAGAAACATCACACAGCCACGGGGTTTCCTGCTCTGTCTAAGCACGTTGTGCTTTGCTGTTGGTCCAGCCCAGCTTATCTCACCTTGGGGCATGGAGGAGGAAGGAGGGCTCTGAGCTAACATCAGAGTAGCATCACCAGGAGATCTCCTGGGGGCTCTTCCATCCTCCATCCTCAGGGTCACAGCCCGTGGGTGGCAAAAAGAACCACATAAACAGTTAAGTCAAACAACACACAGTTGGGTGCAGCTTGGCTCTGCTCATAGCCAACACATGAGAGCTATGGGCAAAGCTGTAGCTCACTGGTTATAGCCTCATCCCATAGACTTAGAGATGGAAAACACTCATTAGGCCACTGAGTCCATCCCTCCATCCCATCTGCCAGTGAAGGATTGTTCCCTGCAGAACAGTTCCCTGTTCTCATCACTAATAATATAGATCACGTATTGCTGTTGCTTAGACACAGCTGGTTGGAATGGCACTGGGGAGAGTGTCCCAGCTTCTGCTCCGACCTCCTCAGGGGTCATGTGCCCACAAGCGTGGCTTTCTACAGACCCTGCCTGCTGCCTTCGTCCTGTGCAATGAGTAGTAATGACACCTATGCACCAAAGGTGGTTTATTGCTCTAAGTAAGCAAAAGAACAGTGGAAACCACAGCCTTCCCTTGGGTTCTATTTGTTTGGCAACTCCCAAACCACAGAGCCTGTTTTTACTGGGAGGACTGGGAAACCCTCAAGAAGAGCTGAAGTGGGGAGGTGGCCAGAGTGGGGGTCCTGGGCATAGATGGAAGACCTGGCAGGAGCAGAACCTCCAGGAGCTGCCTGCAGATGGGGATGGGTAAGGGGAGATGAGGTCAGAGAGGTCCTGGCGGGTGGAGCGCATCCCAGGAGGCAGGTCACGTCCAAGCGAGCAGCTCTCAGTAAGTCAGATGAATTATGTTGCTTAGAGCAGCACAGATAACAGCTAAGGAGGCTGGGCTGTATCTGACTCAGGTTTCCTCATTCTGAGCATTTTGCAGAGCACCTTTTATTGCCTTGTCTACTGCCAAACAAATGGATAAATAACCCTGCGCCTCTCCCCCAGGCCTTCTTATCATCAGGGTGTGAGTAAGTCCTGGTGCTTGTATCCAAACTCACACTCCCAGCCTCCTGGGATGCCCATCACGCGATCCCGTTCAGATCTGCACACGTCCTCAGGACCTGAGAGTGCCCCTCTAGTCCATCCCATCGACTTCACAGTGATTTCCATGGCAGACCCTCAAGCTGTCCTTCAGTGAGTCCTTCCATAGCCAGGGTAACTCAGTGGGCTCTGATGAACCTTGCAGTCAGAAAGCTACCTCTCCAATGACAGGAGATTCTCAAGTGTAGTAGAATCCGTCCAAAGTTCAGATGCAATTAATGATTAGATGTTAATTCCATCAGCAAGTGATGGAGGTGATGCAGCTATTGACCAGAGGCACTGAGCTGAACTAACCGGCTGCAAAGAACCAAGCTCAGAAGCACACAGTGCTTGAGTTTAACTGTCTGTGAGGATGAGTGCTGTCTTCATTCACTCAGATCCATTTGGGCTTTTCTGACAGCACAGCGCTGTATCAGAGCACCCTCTGTTATTCCAGCACAGCAGTCAGCAACAAGACCTCAACATGTGCTAGATAAAGCATCTTGAGGTTTGTGAAGAAGTTATGTAGATGAATGATAACAGCCAAGATTAGACAACCGCAACTCTGTAAACATGCTGCTGCTGCTGGATCACAGCTCGGTGAGGGTGACCGCCAAGCTCTGCGTGCTCATGGGGCTGACAATTCCCCGACCACAGCTCCCCATGCTAATGGGACTGCCACTTCTCCAGCCACCTGTATCTGAAAGTGCAGGAATGGCTGGGTATAATGAGCGTGTTATTTGCTCCAGTGATTTTAACACAGGTCTTCAGATTTCCTGGCAATTAGCCCATTGGTAGGAGTGTCACACTGCAACAAGTGGTCATAGCAAACCAATGGATACAGAGGAGAGGTGAGAAGTATGTTCCTCCTGCACTGCAACAGTGAAATTAATAAAGCACCTACAAAACATGCTGCTCTTCAGCCTGAGACCAGCCCTGGGCCAGGATGCAGCAGTTGAGTTTGCGTGCTCCCATCAGGGACACTCAGGGCTGCAGCTACACTTGGGCACACACCTCCCATCACACATCCAGGCCAAGGATCCAGAAGTCAGGAGCTCCTGACCCAATGCAAGAAGTGCCAAGCATTCTCCATCCCTTCCAAAGGAAACGGTGGAGTCAGCACAATCCTACCTACACCCGGACTCCACCGAGGCAGCTCAGGATTGGAAAATCCTATTACCACCCGTTGAGACACCATTAAACAATTTCCCAGCCTCACCATGTGACTGTGCACAGGCTACACGGGAGCCCAGGCTTTAGCAGTGCTTTCATACTTCCAAAATGTGTCTGCTGGGTCATGTGGAGGCTTTCCAAACCCCTTAAATCCACCCAACAAATGCACCTTTCCAGCCCAAGCCAGCAGATCAGTTGGGAAGGGAGCACTCAGCACCACCTCCTACCACGGGTGCTCCTCACCTGGGGTTTTTTGGCCTGCTGCAGGCCAGACGGTGAGCGTACAGAACATACCATGCATATTGCTGTGCATCTCTGTGCAAGCTTGGCTTGTGGCAGAACTCTTCCCAAAGCAAGTATTCCAGGCTCGCATATAAATTAAAGCTCATAAATCAGTTGAGAAAAAAATCTCCTCGATGGCAATGGCCAACTTGTTAGAAGGGAGCTAAAGGCTACAAACGGTTTTCAATGAAGCCTCGCTAGCTGTCAAGAATGCACGAGGCAGCGGCGGTGTTTGGATTGGGAACGCGAGTCAGATTTTTCTCCACTCTTTTGAGGACAATGAAATGTAGCAGCTTTCCTTCCCCTCCGAGCTGCTCGGAGTGACCTGAGCCGGCAGACAACAGCACAGATACAATCTCTGGAAATCATGAAGTGACCGAAGAATGGCTGAGGAGTTCTGAATAACTAAATAAAGTCCTCTGTGTTTTCTTTAGCAAGTAAAGAAAATACTTTTAGCGTTTTAGTGTGACTTTTGGGGTCAAGGGGGAATCTCGAGTCCAAATACAACAAACCCGTGTGGAAATTGCTGCCAAGAGTCTGATAGCTGGGCTGGGAGTTTGCCTTGAGGCTCAGATGTGCGAGCGCAGCCCGCTGGAGGCAGGCTGAGCCTGAGTTCTTGCTCAGAGCATGGGAATCTTGGGCACGTCCTCTCTCCTCCAGCAGTGTGCCCCTCTGCAGCTCAGTACCAGCACCCAGCCATCCAACAGCCAGGACTGTGGGTCAGCACAGCAGTGCTTCCCAGTGCCTGGTACAGATGATGTGCCATTAGCAACACCTTAGAGTGTCATCCTGCATTTCTGTTAAATGCCCTTTTAGGACACATGCTATCACTATGGGATGTTACTGGGGTCATAAGGCTCAGTGTTCGTGGGTGAGCCGGGGTGCTCAATAAAGGAATAGGAAAAGAAAATTTCTGGTATCTCAGCTTCCTGAACTTTGAAGCACTGTAGTAGATAGACTTTCCTTCTCTAGCACACCCCCTCAAAGACTTAACAGCTTCTTTTTTTAACCTCACACTGCTAAAACAGTCAGATCTTCCAATACCATATATATTATAAAGTAGAAATGTAATTCTGGCTTCAAATGTGCATTCAAAAAATCTTTGGGTTTTTTTTTTTTAGGTTTGCCTAGAGAATAATTGAATACTTGTGTTAGAACATCACCCACTGTGCCAATTTCACATACCCCATCTGTCATCATTGGCACAGGTGGAAGGACTCTCCTTCTGCTCTGATGCCACGAAGAGAGGATCCACACTGCAGAAGCGCACCCCCTTGGTTTCTTATTCCAGCATAGGATTGCTGTAGCCATGATGGGCAAAGGAAATAAATTATGTTGGAGAGAGATAATATCTTTTGCTGGACCAATATAGCCCTCCCAAAAAGCAGACTAACTTTCAGACACACAAGGTCTTCTTTTGAGAGATTTTGGGGATCACAACAGCCTAATGAAAAATATCTCCTCTCTGCAAAATTCTGGTACAGCATTCAGCCACGTGAAATCCAGGTTACAAGAAACATCATATATGTTTTCTCTTCTTTTCTTCTGTTACATTGCTGTTTTTGCAAATGAGATGCACCTAGGGTTCTTGCAACCTTGCCTACCTCATACAAAGATTCATTGCACAGCTTCCTTACCAAGCCATCTGCTCTCAGAGAGGAGAAAGCCAACATCTGACATACCACATACCATCAAGCAGCCTCAAAAGGACAGTAGTGGGCAAATGATACCCTGCATCTGCTCAGCTCGCATTCATTTCCAGCCACCTAAGGTTTGGCTGCTACAGCTCTTCTAAACCCAAATACATATGTTGGCTTAAAGACACCATAGTAAAGTAGCCTAACAAACCAAAGCAATTGGTTTTAATAAGAATCTTGGCTTGTTTTGACAATGCACTGAATCTTCACGTTGGCACTGTGAATGTTTTTTTAGGAAAATGTATGCATCTTTGCAGCTCTCAGCAACTAAATCCTCTCTGCACTTCATGGAAAGGGTTTCCTGGCTATCCGCTTTCCGACGTATTCCAAGTTCCTTGCAGCTGATTGTTGTCTAGGCTGAAATACTTTCATATGAAGCTCAGCTATTTGCCCCCGTTGCGTGCTGTATGCTGATGGTGTGCGAGGTGTGTGGGTTGCATGCCATGCCCTTCATCCTCCTGCACCTACAGAAGGGGTTGGGGCTGCGGGGACGTTTCGGTGCTTCCTGAAGTGCGTTGTGCAGATGTGTTTGGAATAGCAACGGAAGCGGCTGTCTCCTGCTACCCGGCCTTATTACAGGCAGTAGCAATGCTCCCAGAGTTCAAAGGCATTTCATGCTCACTGAGCGTTTTTCAGCAAGAAATCTGAGATTAAATAAACTCCAACCCTCTCTGAGGAGAAAGCAGAAGATGGAGGGAGAGGCGCTGACTCTCACTGCACAGCATGCATCTTGGTGTACCTTGGAAAACACCCAGGCGAGGTGCTCCTCAAGCACACATCTGGCCAGGACATTGCACTGCTGGGGCCAGGACTGTGCCTGCTGCTTTTGAATGGGCTCATGCCAAGGATGCCAACATGCTCGCAATCCAAACAGCACCCAAGATGTTCCCCAGCCTGAGTCCTACCACCTCTACGCTGGCTCCCAAAGGACCAGGTGGTTACATTGGATTTTCAGCTTTTCTCCTGTTTTCTGCTGTAAAAGATGATAAGCTAGATTGTCACCAACAGAAATATTTAGCTTTCAGTGAGTGTAGGTACATGAATCCCTCTCAACTGCTGACCTGCTCCTTTGGAGCAGCGCCTACACCCTGCTTTTGTGCAAAGGAATCATGTGCCCAGGGCATACCTCTGGCCACGGACACAAAGGTGTTGCTCAGCCACACTCAGAAGGCTCAAGGAATTGGGTTGTTTGATTTTTCTCCTCTCCATAGCGACACAGGCTCTGTGGGAAAAAGAAAATACGTGAGTCATAGAAGTGACTGAAGTACCATTCCCAGTGATGGCAATGTTTACCCAGGCTCAGCTGGTTCAGTAATGCCCTTAGCAGGCTGTAAGGTTTATCCCTTGCACTCCCCATCCCCCCAGTGAATACCATGGCTGAGGGTGGGCATAGGCTCCACGCAAAGCACCTGAGTTGGGAACGTTTCACTTCTGTGCATCTTCCAGACTGAAGGCAAGGTGTGAGCACAACCTCCACAGCTCAAGGAAGTTCTGTGCTCAGCTTCTGGGGCTGGGCTGGCTTCTCCAGACTCATAAAGGTGTTGATGCTCTTACAGACAGTGCAGATATTGTCCAAGAGTACAGGGCATAGGCATCCACACCCTCAGCATGCTTGGCTGCTTCACTCTCATCGGCTTCATTGAGACAAAGGCATTTAATAACACTGAGGATCTGAGCCCATTGTGGTTTGGAAAATCCCATTAGATACTATTCCCCATCTTCAGGTGACTAAACACTTCAGAAATCCAGTCCCAAATGCCCTCAGAGACTCAACAATCCCCACATCAGTCTTTTCTGGACTGCCCTATTAAAGGTCACTATTATGGTGCTGGAAAAACCACCCAGGTTAGACCTGATCCCAGAAAGACCCTGAGGTACATACAATGCAGAGGTAATTAGGGCATACTCTTTGCTGCAGACAGTACACTATGAGCCCAGGATAGATCTAAAAGCCTGAGAGGCAGACATGGAAGAGTGTTATGTTCTCTGTCTGAGATCCGAATCCCAGGGAGGGTGGAAATAGCAATGTAGGACAGCTGTGAGTATGCTTAGTATTAATATCAAATATAATGGTAATTCAAAACAGAATCTTTTGGTACAGATCTGAACTACACAAGCCAAGTTATGAAATGATATTAGCATCTGGATCTGAGAAGCAGCTGAGACTAAGTTGGCCAGCGTTTGCCATATGTCTCATCTGCAGAGAATATTTAAATAAGTAAACACAATGAGTTAATATAAGTGAAATAACTTTGCAAGATAAGCACATCTCTGTGCTAGTGGGATGGCAGACTGTCAGAACAACCCTGTTCAATGGAAATCCTGAAAGGGTAAAATTCAGATGGCACAATACTAGCTTTTCAACTGGCTAGATAGTTTAGCCCAGAATGGTGAACATTTACAGTGATTTTTATCTGCTGGCAGGTGAGAGAATCCCATTGCTGTTGCCAAAGCCTTAACTCATCAGAAAATCAGTGGTTCTTTCTTGGAAACATGAGCTAAAACCTTTCACAGACCTTCTAGCTACATCTCTGTGTAGGGAAAAGGGGCTATAATTTTAAGAGCATCAAAGGTATAGAAAGTTGTGCTGCTTTCCAGTAATTCCCTGACAACACCTAGAGGGTGAAACAAACCTGCTGGTGGTCTAATCTGAACTGAAGGGGAAAAAAATGCTCTTAAATGCTGATTCTGGGGAATAAATTATTCCCTAAAAACAAGCCAGACAGATCCAGTGTCTTCATTTCATTTTGACTTGTGCAACTCTCTGAATGTCTCCAGTGAAGAATTAACCTAGAGAGGATTTCAGTATTTGGCCCAGGAGAAACTCTTAAGGGACTGCCACGGTTCAGGCTTTTTCTTAAGAAGTCTCTCCCCTCTGAATAGCAGATCAAGGCTTGAGCACCAGGTCACTGGCATCCAGTTGCTTGGCCATGCACACAGGCTCCTAAACACATCCAGCCTCCCAGGCAGTGTGCTCTGATGCTGAGTCACATTCCTTTATTAATGAAGAAGAGAGAAAACTATTAATTGCATACCAAGGACATTTTCTATGCAGGAAATTGGTAAGCTCAGCACCGCCTTAGAAGATGTCAGTGGTATCGTTCTAATAGGCCCTGGCAACTCCACGTGCCGTCAGTCCATCAGCCCCAGCTTTTTTTACTTTGATTGGTACAAAATGTTTCTGAAAACCGACACTGCTAATAACAATAGGTGCCCAAAGTGATCGCTTGCAGTTAGTTTTAGGAAAGTTCAAAGACTGAGTTTATTTTGGCTCCCCAAACCAGAGCATATAACATTCTTTTAATTTAGAACAGGACTTTGCTTCAGCTCTCCTTGGATGGATACGAACGGGTCCTAAGGATGAATGAGTTGAATGGCCCGATCTCTGTTCTCGTTCACTCCATTTTTGCACGGCATACCAACAAACTGGCTGTTCTGGCACACATTCAAGTTTCAGGGTCAGTTCAAACAGGTGTAAAATCCCCACAAACCATAAAGGGAGATCCACAAAAGCAAATCATATCTGAACAGTCCATATAACCTTTTCCTTGCTTCTTCCATACAATTTGTGAACAAAGTTAAATTTTGTATAGGCTGATTATACCTACTGGTTGTGATTCTTAGTGATCCTAAGCTCGAGGATTCAGTAGGAAGGCAAGATATGTCATAAATGGACTGCTCTACAGTTCCAGCCCTCTTTCCCAAACAGCCCACAGCAAGGCAGAAGAGCTCTGTGCATTCACTTCACTACATCTTTCCAGTTCTCCTTGCTGCTGTGCAACTACGTTAAGGTTCCCAACCCACAGCAACTGACCTCAAAGGTTGTGTGTGCCTCTGCCTCCAAACTGAAGAGACAGAGCACACTGAGTGGTAAGGGAAAATATAAAATACATTCTTATGCATGAAAGTGAAGAGTGAAGCAGCTTGAACCAACAAGAAGGAGCAATCGGCCCAAGAGCACAAACACACAGAAATATGATGGGTATGAAATCATTCTGAGCCAATCAGTAAGCTCCCAACTTCTAAAGCAATTTCATAATTGAGTAATGGGACACAGCAGGGTCTGAACTATTGTGTATTATAATCTGAATGGAATGCTGTGAGAAGGCTCGAGCAATCTGATCGCACCGAGCCCTTGCACACCAGAAATGCCTTTGACATATTTCCTTAAAGCACAGCAACGAGAGTGAAGTAACTGCTTGTTAATGACACCCCGATGGGTTGTCTGCAGTGCTGAAACTGAGATAGCAGAGATTGGAAAGCCTGTGCCTCTCCTTGGCTGGAGTTAACACACCAGCCCCCACAGACTGCCCACCCACTTCAACCTTAATCGCTGGCGTGCCTGTACAATCACCAGTTTCACTTCACTACATATTTCCTCCCCCAGAGCTTCACTTATAAAGCAGGAGGCACTAATAATCTGCGATGATCCTGCGCCAGCCTCCTGTCATGGCTTAGTGCTTTGTGGCTGGAGCACACAGCTGAGCCATGGCTATCTGCACAGCCTCACAGGCAGGCTTCATTCCCCTTCTATTTTCCAGACCCTCGTTGGATGTGCATGCCTTAACTCCTCCAATAAGTTCTCAGCTCTCTCGGTATTTAAGGACATCACTGTCTACTTACAGGCAAGCTTGGAATGAGCCAAAACCCCAGATCTGGAAGTGCTTGATAGCAAGGCAGCAGGGTTGGTTTGAGATCTGAACTCCAGGATGTGCTGCAGGACCTTGGCCTGCTGGGGCACAAAAGCTGACACATCCATCATGCACAGTATAGGTGTGGTTAGGTATTCCCCGATACTTGAGGGAGAGAGTGGGGAGGACAGAAGTGCAAAAACTCATAAATAGAAATAGTTTGATAAAGGAAGCAAAAGCTGCGTGCACAGGCAAAGCAAAGCAAGGAATTTATTCCCTCCCTCCTATCAACAGACAGGTGTACAGCTGCTACCATCACATGTCATGGAGAATCGAAGAAACAAACACACTCTGACCACTGCAACTCAGGCTGGATGAGAGCAACTTGGAGATCTAGTCTCATGGTGCCTTAAGACACAGCCTCCATCTCACCAGTCATATAAGATTTCCAGCCCTCAAAACAGCAAGGTGAGACAGCCCACCAGGAAAATAAGAATTAGTGAGCTGAAAAATAACCAAAAACGGAATTGCAAGACAACACCAATTGGTACAGTTAAAGCTGGGAAGAGAAGGACTGGTGTAGAAGCATGGAAAGAAAGCAGCAACTGTGCTTAGAAACTGGAATATATATTGCACATAATTTAAGTCCTGTACATATATGTCCATCCTGTCTCCTCCACCCCAGAGGATAATTTCACAAAACCTTTAAAACTCTATAACCTGCATAACAATTCTGAGTTGGTACGGATGCTGCCTGAAGCTCACTTGTGCTTGTTACTGGAGGATGCTGGCAATTAATCAATTTGTTATTCAAATTGACCAATTCTGAGCCCAATACTGAAGCACAGAGGATACCTGAACCTGGGTGCAAGCATGGGAGAAAAACCTGTTCCTGAGAAGACACTGGATGGGACACTCCAGTCTCCCTCTGTATCTAGGTGGACTTAAGTCAAGCCTACGTGAGCTGCGTGCATGCATGCAAGGTGGCCTGGATTTGTTGTTGGATTGAGTTGTTTGATAGTCCAAACAACTCACTAATAAGCTGCAGACCAAGATGTTCTTTTTTCAGAGATTATTCAATAAATGTTTCCAAATAAGAAGTTTCTATGGGAAAAACCTAGCCTTTTCCTACAGACAGCTCACATTCTGGAAAAAAAGGCAACACTGTTCATATGAATTATTCATCACAAATTACTCACCCAGATCTTGCAGCCAGTGGTGCTTCTCCTCTACCTGGAGCTGTAGAAAAGCCAAGTTGTGTCCCTTCAGAGAGAGGGGAAGGGTCATATCAACCAACTGTGGGGCATCCAGCCAACATGGCACCTCCTATTATGGACACAGAGTTTGCCATGGGACCTGTTCCTTGTCAGTGACTCAAGGCACCTCCTATTATAGGCACAGAGTTTACTGTGGGACCTGTTCCATCAGGATGTTGGGTGTCCCCATCCCTCATTCAGCTGGGCACACCTGACTTGGGTGAAGAAGCAGCTTCCACACTCAGCGAGGCTGAGTTGGACAGCGTGATGGAGATGAGAGTAACACGAGAGCCATGGCAGGAAGAGGCATAGTTCTCACATTTGCTGTGCACTGCCAAGTGAAAGAAGGGTTCACTATGAGACAACCTGTGGCTGGGAAAGGGACTAGCTCCACTCTTGGCTGCTTGTCAAAGCTAGCTATTTTGTAATATTAATAAAACCAGCGAGTCCATCTTCTGCAAGACAAGTTTTAATTTCTCCAGCAAACTCAGCAGCAGTCAGTCATGCCAAGACAGGCAGTCAGTACAGCTTCTTCAGAGCTTTGAATCTGCAGGAGAACATACAGGTACAACCAAAATAAACAAGGAAAGTAAAACTCACAGCACAGCTTGTGTGGAGGCAGGCAGGGAGGAACTAGAGGCATTGCACAAGCGTGTGGTCAAATACCTCACCAGTATCATGTGTTCAGGATGGCCAGAGTGCTGTGATGGTAGCAGTCTGGTTGCACACTGGCATGTAATAATGTCCATCTCCCAGTCCAAGTTTGCCAAGCTTCTGCATACCATCAACAAGCAAGGCATCCCAGAGCTTCATTGCAATTGCACACCTTCCTTGGGGTCAAAGCATTACCCTTCATTAGGGTTTTACATTAAATATGGTTTGTATAAATTCAGAGTTGTGTCCTTCCTTGTTTATACATCCAGAAGTCTTTTCTGCTCCCATAAAGCTATCACCCATGACTTCCAATTCCCAAGACAAATCCATTCATCATGTAATAGTTCTGCACACCATTTGAGGTGTCAGGCATTATTCTGCATCTCTTGCCACACCCATCAGTGCAACCACAGTGCGGTTTTAGAGCATCCAGTGCAGCTCCTCAGGCTACACTGCACTGAGCCCTGCACCCAAGACAAAGCAGGGCATCATTACACCTTCAAAAGCAGGGCGCGCATTTCTATCTAACAGCACATTAAGTGGATATTGTTCTTCAGCACTTCGGGTGCATACTCCAACTAGTTAAAAAGGAATTACTGGATGCGAGGCAACCCAGGACTCCAGCATTTTTGTTTCATCTTTCTCTGAACCTGACAACAGAACAGTGCAGACTTGCAGACTTACCAGACTGCTGAGGTCCAGGTGCCATGGCTGTACAGGAAAGCCAGTTTGAAGAGATTAAGAGGCAATTTGAACCAGCAGTTCCTCTGAAGGGATGCTCTCCCTTGGCAGAGGTCCCCTCCAGCAGAAGATGTGAGCATGCGTTCCAGTACACGCAATCCAGTGAGCAACACTTCTTGTCATCTTCTTCCTCCTGCAGCATCTTTCATCTGCTTGAAATTTAGAAGGTGATTTAGCAGACCTGAATTTGGCTCCTAATGAAGGCGATCTGACTCGCCAATCTCTCTCGTGGCTGTTGCAAGAATCTTTGATAATAACTTGGGTGGGATCCACCCTCAGAAGGCAGTGCCTAACACTAGGCCATCTGGACACCCACCATGTGCCAAACACCGTCGTTCACATTCAGTCCAGCTTCCTGCTCAAGTCAAATGGTGTTCTGATGAGTGACTGCTGAAATGCTCAGGATTTGACCCTCGTGTGTTTGTCCTGCTGTCTCCAGCAACACCGATGGCCTGCTCGTCAGCTGTTTACTCAGTTTGCAATGGAGCCAGCTGAAAAATTTTCAACAGTGCAGTTTCTCATCCAGTACAGTCTATTCAAAATCAAAATATTTCTCGGCAGTTTGTCAATTTCAATGAGATTTTACAACAGGAGGATGTCAAAACACAGCCTTTCATCACCGCCGCAGTGATTCTTTTCAATGGCATTGATGCATTCCATTTCATTATGATCTTTTTGCTTCCACGACTACACATATAAAATCTGCATTGCATTTGTGTCAATACTCAGACATGTCTTACTGCCTGATGTCTTGTTTTTCCATTTTATACAATAGGAGAGTAGAAACAAATCAACGTCATTTAGTCTTATTTAGACTTCTCTTTTTCCTGACTAGTTTCTAAATACGTATCTCATGGGAGACTTCCAAATTTCACTTTCTCATCTCAATTCATAACAAAAAGAGCTGAGGAGCATCAGGGCTTCTCCTGGAGCAGAAATCCCCCCTCCTGACCCAGACCTCATTACCACTCAGTCCTCCTCCAGCCGCAGCTCCAGCCAAAGTCCCTGGCTCTGTGGGAACAAATAAGGTAGATCTGATTCACAAGCTTAGCAACAGCTTGGGAGAACACAGCTGGCAAACCTTCCCTTTGTAAAGCTGCGTGAATCATCGTGGCTTTGATGACTGCCCTTCTCACAGGGAAAATGTTCCTCAGCAACAGAAATAAGATCTCAAATCAAATCAAATGCAGCTTGTAGTATTTACCTACAGTTCTTCTGGCAGCAGGAATTGTAGTGGTATAAATTCTCATGGTTATTTTTCTGCTAAGGTGGGCACAAAAGAATAAAACCCTGAGTGTATCTTGACCAAAACCAGGAAAGAGACAGCAAGAACGTGAAGCTGCAAATCCAGGCCACTACAGTAATAACATTACTGCCAGATCCCACCACAAGCAGAGGAACCTTCTCATCTGAAGCCATGTGTAGCAATTGGACAGTTCAATACAATGGGAAAGGCATTACAACAAAAACATGATGACAAAAGGACTGGCACAATAGAGAGGTGCTATCAAGGAAGGGAAGAAGATTGCTCACCTGTATCAGAAGATTCCAGGTTCCCAGGCTAAAGCTCCACTCTAACCAGAAGTCCTAACCCAGTAACAGTCAGCCCTTATATGAGATCTAAAAGAGGTGCAGCCAGTCTCCACTCCTTCCTGTCTCAGAGTTGAATTGCCTTCACCTGTGCTCCCAGGGGTGACTGGGTCCTTTCCCAGGTGCTCAATCAGTGGGTCAGGCCATGACTCAACAGTTACCATACACTACGTTGACACATTTACTCCCATTTCATGTTTTGCTTCTCTGTTTTCCTTGCTGGTTCACACTTCTCTGGAGAATCTGTCAAGAAGACCTGTGATATCGGGGAAGTATTTACATTAGGAAAAAAACTGGTTTAAGGGTTACAGTTAGGGCTGTTTCTGAGATCACCTACAAAGTGACTTCACCTCTGTAGCACCAGGAGCTTAAGAATCCTGCTGGCCATTGGTAATAGAACATCACCTAATTCCAGGTTTCTCTGGACCAAACTATCCCAGTTCCACCAGCCTTTGCTCCTACGCCCACTACTAGTCAACTATACTCAAGCTGAAGGCTTTCAGTCAGACTCAAGAGCTGATCCAGTCTGAGGTCTGCTCTCCAACCTGCTTCCCTGAGAGCCCTGCAGCCTTTTCCTCCAACTGGACACAGATCCAGCATACAGAATGGCCATCCTCCCATCTCAGGTGCAGAAACACTGAGTTATTCAGCCCACAGATGCCCACCCCCAGCCAAGAGGTTACAAACTACAAGCTTAGATCATCAGTAAAACAGGGTGGGGACTTCCTAGCAAGGCTAGGAAGCCTCTTTGGGTGATTTCAGTGCAAATAAATGAACTACAACAACAACAACAAAAAAAGTCATGTAGTTCAAATGCTGAGCCCCAAGTGTTCAATGCTGGCTACCCTCAGGCAGAGCCCTGGGGACAGAAGGTCACCCTGAGGTGCCCCGGCCAGCAGCACGTTGGCCATGTCCTGCTAGGGAGCAGAGAACCGTGGTTGGACTCTGGTTTCACAGCTGCACTGCTCTGGCTTTGGGTGATGAAATAAGGCCCAGACAGGAAGCAGTTTTCCTCAACAGTAAGCTGCTATTTTTATACATTTTGCTTTTCTGACCAAGGAGACACTTGAAGCCACTGGGTCTTGTTCTGCTGCTCCAGCACCAACAGCCCGAGGTGTCCCTGGGTCTTTGGCAGCACACAGCCTGGCAGGCTGGGGGACACTCCTGCCCCATCTGACGGGGCAAGATGGGCAAAGGAGCTCCCATGGCTCCAGCATCCCATGGTGACAACAGGAGGCCATAACAGGGCAGCAGGGGGTCGGAGGTAAGTGGCATGGCCCCATCCAGCACCCTGCTCGGGCAGCTGCTGCAGGCTAAATCACACTGGTATTTACAGATGAGATGGTGGATCCCTGCAGCACTGCAGCCCGTGCCTGCAATGCCATCTCACCATCCCTCAGGAGCAGGAAACAGGTAATGCCACACCATGCTCCAGTGGTACAGCCAAACCTCATCATAGACTCCACGCCACCTCTGTCCCTTGCTCAGCTCATCCTGCCTGCACAGACAGCTCAAGAGGCTGCAGGATGAGCCTAATGAAAACATATAAATTAACATGTGCCTCCTAGGGGGGTTGTTAGGCTTAGCTTGTTAACAGTTAAAGCATATCCAGTGCTCAAAGTTATTTGTTTGTTTGTATTTTTGCAGCTGTCCTTATTTCTCTTCGGTCAAGTAGAGGTGTGAGGTCCAAAATAGCATCAGGATGGCTGAGCTCATGTTTCCAGCCCTGAAAAAACAATGAAGTGCTAATAAAAGAAAAAGAAAAAGGGAAGAAAAAAAAAAAAAGCCTTGTGAGAAAGATTCCCCTCCAAAGCCCTCTGCAAACAATGCACACAAGCAGGGAAATGCAGGAGCCTGTGCACCCTGGGGAGGGGAGCTGCTGCCAGTTACTCTGGGAGGAGAAGTAGAGTCTCGATGGCTTGGGGAGGAAACTTTGGACACAGATAGTGGGGTAAGAGAAGTCTCTGCCTCTCTGCTCCTTAACTGCAGTGCTGTAGCTCAGCTGAGCTGCTGACACAGGGTCAGATGAAGCCACTCATCCGCTCTGGCTGCTTGGACCCACTGGGAACCAGTCCTGCCTGCATCAGCACCCTGCAGCTCCATGGGAGCATCCCCAGGTCCCAGTGTCCATGCTCCTCTCTAACTCTGAGGCCCTTCTTAGTAGATGTCCAGGGAGATGTGCATGCTCTTAAGATATGAGCACTACAGGGAGCAGCTCTTCTCCAACTCTAATACCCAGTCCATACAAACAAAGTGCTTGGAACAGAGTTGACCCTGTTTTAAAGATTTATTCCTTTTTCCAGTTTAGCACAGCAGTACAGGTCTGGAAGCAGGTATAAAGGCATAAGTAGAAGTCAGAAGCTCAGAAAATGATGTAGAAGTGCTGTTACCCATCTCTGGATCAATCACTCAAAGCAATGGCCATGCATCTCTGTGCATCGCTGGAAGTGGACAGTTCTGGATTATCCAGCTGGCAGTGCTGGAGTGAACCTGTGTGCTCCTGCAACTGGAGGCTTGAATAAGCATTGCACTATAAAATCAGGCTAAACATGAAGGCACGGTGTGCTAAGTGGCAGAAAAGTGAGCTCAGAACTTCTCCACTTGCTTCAGTTGACTCCAGCAGAGACGCATCACTGTTGTTTCACAAGGAAATTCCACTAAAAGTGGCCCCCTCAGCTCACTATTGCACTCTCAACTCCTGTATGTTTGTATCGCTGTAAGGTGATGGAAGGACAAACAGCCAAGCAATAAGCCAAAGGAAATTTTGTCCCTGGAAATGACCCTGAACCCAGCAACACTACTGCAGCCCCGCCTCTGAGGTCAGGCACCAAAAGGGCTTCAGAGAGAGCATGCGGAGGCAGAAGGGATGCCCACAGAGCAGCAGGAGTGACACAAAGCAGCACTTGGATATGCATAAGGTCCACATCCAGAACGGGAGCTGCCGGCACACTGCCCTGAGCCAAGACCCAGCCCGGCCATCTTGGTTGTTTTGGTCTTTCTTTGAGGGAATGAGCTCAGATGAAACCAAAGCAGGTGCTAATTAAAAACAGGGCTATTCTTCAAACTGGGCTTTTAATTACTGTAAAAATATGTTGAGGAAAGTTGCAAAGGGGAAGAAAAATAGTAATTCCTTGTGCTACCTGCCATTTTCACTTGATTACCATCACACTTTTCTGTAGAGCAAAAACATCAGTCCTTCATAACAAACTCCTCTCTTGGGGGCTAGTGTGAATTGAGAGCTGTGAGGCCCTGCCATGGGCTCCAAAACTAGCAGCATAATGTCTGTAACAGACATGCTACCTAATTAAATTGTTAGGGAACAGGCTTTTATATCTTTAACACCTAATTTACTATTGTTTCTTTGAAAGTGTTTGGCTTCCCTGTGGTTTTTTGGGCCTCCCTTCTCAGTTTTACGACGACTTTTAAGTTTTTCGTGTGTGTTTCAACTAAATAACCATTTTGGAGGTTTTGTTAGGGTCCCGGCTCGAATCAGACCGAGGGAAACCAGGGCCTGTTTTACTGTTGTTCATGCTGGGCGAGTTACCACTACCGTGCTAATTATGTAATTACCCCATTTTAATAGCTATTGTATACTGCTTTATTGCTAACAAATCTTATTTCCTCTTTCTTTTCTCAGTGATTGAAATGTAAAAGAATAAGGACACACACAAATATTATACTGAGCTATAAACCACAATACAAGCCTTGCAAGAGTTCACACCGTAAACGAGCATCTCTGCTTATCCAAATCTATATGACAGAAGCAATGATGTGATTTTTGCTCATCAGGAAGACACCAAATTGTGTCCTTTATCAAATACCAAGTGCAATGCTGCAATGGCCACTGCAAGTCTCTTAATGTACCTTGCTTTGTGCAAAGAGTGTGGATTATACTGAAGATATCCAGACTGCACTGCATCAAAAGAGAGTAATTACTTCCTCATCGATATTTAAAGCAAAGTGAAAGATTTGGGCTCAGAGAGATAGGGGAATGCCTCTGCAAAATGATTCCTGAGTTGCTCTGTTAGGGACACACCTGGAGGGAGCTGGAAGATCTTAGGGCTGAGAGCAAAGGGGTTCTGCCCAGTAATCAGGGCAATGGCCAGGGTGTGCTAGGCACAGGGCAGCCAAACCCCAACTGCTGTCCTCCAGCTCTCTCCTGGCACCCGGACCATCTCCGCAAGGGCTGCCCTTCTCCCCATCACATTCATCCTTAAATCCATCCTTTGCCAGCATATCTACCGAAAAGACTGACAGCAAAAGACTGAATTAGGCTGCTGGTGTGCTAAGACCACTGTCTATCATACTGAGCAATATTGGCTCATCGTCCTCCCACGCTCGCTCTCTGTCTGCACCCATCTGCTGCCTGCAGGCTTGCACTGGGGTTTGGAGCAGTGATGCTGCACAGGTCGGGGACAAAAGCTGCAGGATGCTGTGGCAGCAGCAAGACACAGAGAGACACACCCCCATGTATGTACATGTGTATACAAATATACATCGATGTAAATAACTCTAATTCTTTATTTATACCTATATCTCTACCTGCATCTATATTTTTACCTGCACTTACATCTGTACCTGCACTTATATATATATACTTGGGGGGCAACCTTTGGCAGTCAGTGTTTTGTTTCTCCTGGCTGGATATGCATAAATGAGGAAACAACCCCACCAAAAAAAAATGGGACTTGGCTGAAATCTGAACGTCTGCAGAGCGAGATCTGTTTGAGCCACTTCTTCCACCAGGAAAATCAAAGTGTTTCATTCCATGACAGACTCATAGAAAACCCCCACCCTGGGCCATAGTGGTGTGCTGTGGCACATCCTTGGTGCCCAAAGACCATCAGGAGACAAAGCAGGAATGTAGGAATGGGGCTCTGGCATTGCCTGAGGATGACGGCACCTGGAGCTGTGGCTGCAGGAGACACGGCGAGGAACGCCGGCCTGGCCTGAAGTAACACAGGATGATGTTTCCACACTGGAATTTCTCTAAGCTCTTTGTGTGGTTAGAAGTTTCAGTATTCTGAATTCTTGCCTACCAGCATCTCTTTCAGTGCACATTTCAGCCTTAGCTCCTCACACTGAGGACTGGCTGGGCTGAAGAGAACAGGCCTGAGGACACAACCATGCACCAGCTGCACAAGATGGACAATGCCAAAGTAGAAGAGCAGAAAGCAAAGCTTGTCCCCTTCCTCTTAATTTCCCAGCTCACATCTCAGCAACATGTGCTGCTTCTGGGGCACGCTGGTGGGTTTAGGAAAAAGTCTGCAGCATCCTACTTCAAAATAACTTCTGACATCCAAAGCACACCAGGTCCAGAATGATGGAAGTCAAATTTCAGGAGGCCCAAAAGGCAGCAGCTGGTACACAGAGCACCTTTTGCTGAAGCATCAGAGTCCTCCTCTGTTGACTGTCTAATGCCATCCAGCCACATCATCAGCTCTGTGTGGTCTTCAGGCTGGCATTGGCATTGCCACACTGACAGCCATGTCAGCACAGCCCAGCTGACATCACAGCCCACAGACATCTCTGCAGCACTAGTGACTGTGCATTAATGGATTATCACCGTTTTGCAGCTGCTGGCCCAAACCCTGAGTGCTCCACCCAGATTTGAGCTTGCAGGCATGGGCAGAAGAGCAGCTTTCTGGCAGGCATGGCTTAGAGACATCATCTGACGCTGCCCATGAACTCTGTGCTCCAAGTCCCTCTTTCCAGGCACTAGCAGGCTTTTAGGATGCTTTTCAGAAGGGCCATCCCCATGTCCAAGAGCTGCACAAGTGTTGGGTCTCTGGGTCGAGACGCAAACTGCAAAGCATAACCACCCATTTCATAAACAATTTCCACCTGCTTCTGCTTTCCTCTTGCCTGTACTACCCTGAAAGAGATAAGAAGGATTTACAATATTTTTAACTTATATTACTCAATTGTATCAAATGATTATTGGATCGCATATTAAGTGGAGATTTTTTATATAATATCTGTTGCGGATGGAAAAAGCAAACAAACAAACCCATCATCTATGGGTAAGTGTAATCCATTCACTGGTTTGCTGATGGAGCCCTCTCTGGGGATTGTCAGAAATAAACGTGCTGCCCCTGTTTGCAGGATTTTGCATTTGGATTGCTGAGCTAGCTGAAAAAACGTGTGAAATCACATGGAAGCAGACAGCTCCCTATTGACTCGGCATACGAACAAGCTCGCATGTGTTATTTATTCCAGCAAGCCCATGGTCTGTGTCGTGCATGTGAAATGTTATAGCCTGCTCTGAAATGAGAATAGATAATAATCAATAATGCTTTGTTCATAGCACATCTCTCATGTGCACATACTGAAGGGGTGGAGGTCTGATTGGATGCTGCAAGGCAAGGAGTGGCATTGCCTGGGGCAGCCCACCCGGAGCATTCCTCAGGCAGGTGGTGCTGGATGCAGCCCTGGCCAAATGCTGCACTTCAGGCTCTCAGGTGTGCTACAGACGTGGATTTTTATGTGTTCGATTGGTTGTTTTTAAGAAACAGCTTCTGCTGGAGCAGCTTTCCAGTTACCTGCTATAATGTGCCACAGCGGTAAAAATTGCTGGATATTTTGGGAATTCCCATGAGGAATTAAGGATATCAGGGTAGGCAGAGAGGGGAGAAGCGATGCACACTGCCCCTCCAGCTCCACCAGCCCCCTGCCTTCATCCCCATCTAGGCTGGCCATCACTCCACATCCTCCCCACCGGGCTGGCACGGCCGGCGTGGCACAGCTCCAGCACGGCATCACCCTCACTGCACAGCTACCGGCAGGGGATAATTAGTGCCTGCCCCATCTGCTCGATGAGCTGGGAGGCGAGGCTGGGGAGATCTGCCAGCCAGTGCTTAACTCTTCCTTCCTCAGATGTCTCCCGCTGTGGGAGCGGCGGTGGGAATGGCTGCATACGAGGGCCAAGGTCACCCAGACACCCATCGCCAGATGGACAGATTCGGGTTTCCCCACAGCAAAGCCCCTCCACGCTCTGTCCCCATACAGAGCAGATTGCTCTGTGTGCAGCTTTAAGTCGGGTGTTGGCATTGGGGAGATGAGGGAGGATGCTAACCACTGCAGAGCAAACGCAGATGCGAGATTAATGCTGCTCTCAGCAGCAGACTTCTCTCCTGCATTAAAGTCAACACATCACCCAACACTTACTTCACACCCTCCCTGGGGTGGCCGGAGAGTTCCCTTTAAAAGGTTAATACCTTCTCCACCCCCACACCCCCAAAGAAACAGGATATTTCCTAGCTAATTTGTATGTGTCTAATTTTCATATCAGCAGCACTGAAGCTTTCTCAGCTTTGCTTTATTTCTCTCCACGTTGCCGGCTCACCCCGAGTCGGTTTCGATCCTTCCTTTCCTTTCCCAGATTCCATTATCCACAGGTTTCTGGGCAAACAACAAAACAGCACATGCTGGAACCTGTTCAGGTGGGTATTTTCTCTCTCTTGGAAAACCTTTTCCCCTCGCTTTCACCCTCCCCGCCGGGGAGTTCAAAGGGACACATTCGCAAACACGGCCGTGCTCGCCGCACCCACCCTTGCCACCTTGAGGGAGGGAGCGGCACGAAAACTCGCTGGTGAACATTTGTGCAAATATTCATCTGGCATCTGCTAATGTCAAGTCTGGCTGGATTGGGGAGAGGAACTGCCGAAAAGCATCAGTGAGGCGGGTAGACAGCAAGTGCTAAGCTGCTTCGTTATGTAAAGAGGAGCTGCACGAGGAAGGGGTCCGACCAGCCACCCAGCCGAGCAGCAGGACTTTGGGTTCTGCTTTGGGCTGAAAGCATCGGGGTGTTGGAGCCGGGTTCCTTCTCATCATCCCAAAGACTTCTTCCTTATTAAGGGCTGGGGATGGCTCCCACCAGCAACATGCCTGGTTGTCATGTAAACGTGTCTTCTAACTCTGGGAAATTTCCAGGAAGGTCTGATAGTACACACAGTGATGGGCCCACGGGTAACAAGTCCTGCTCATTTAATTCGTTTGCTCACAGAAATAATGAATGCAGAACTGATGGTGGTTTTTGTTTGTTCCCTATAACAATGTTATCAGTACATGCCCTCGGTGCATTTCACTGCAATTACTAAGGTTATTCCAGCTGGAAAGAGAGTCAGCTTAACTTTTTCTTTTAAACTAATGACCATTTAATGTCAGATAAAAGGTTTAGAGGAAAGGATTAACTACCACTTTCAACAGAGATGCAGGAGATAATTGACTCAATTTACCCCAATCCACGTGGGTGCAGGGACTCTCTAGCAGGTGTCCCTGCCCTCCAGGAGGATGCTTCAGCTCTCAAGCAGCCACGCTCTCAAAATAGAGAAATTGCAGGTAGGATGCGAAGCAGATAACGAAACCCCAGGAGCAGATAATGAACCCAAACACGTGGTGGGTGCCAGGAGGAATGGGTGCAGCCCTCCTTCTGAGCTCTGAGCCTAGCAGAGCTACACACGCTCTCACTCTCACCCACCACTGCTGCTCTGGAAGCTTCCAGCCCTGCCACCGCTGCTCGATTCCCTCCCACCCCTTTGACCTGCTTTTTCTCCCCAAACCTTTGGGTGCTATTTCCAGTACCTCAGGATGATCCTTGGGCAGCTGTAGGCACTGGAGGCAGCCCAAGGGAGGTCAAATGGCCCCTGCGTGGCTCTTGGCCAGGCGAGTGAGGGGCTGGGGATGCTCTCTTCCTCCAGCACGTGATGCACCGCGGGATCACACCTTGCACAGTTACAAAGCAAACCTGCAGCCTGAGTCACTTGGCTCCCACAGTAGATGGGAGATTAGGGCCGGGTTCAGACCACCTACTGACATCCTGCTTACGGCAGGGTCCCACGACACCCAGCCCCCCTCCAAGTCCCCTCGGGGCCACCCCCAGACACCCTGAAGCACTCTAGTGGATGGGATCTGCACACCCACAGCCTCCAGGCAATGGAAGATCTCAGCCCAGAGGCTCAAAGCTGAACACAGCTTGCCATGCTCAAGATCAAACAGCTTCTCCAGCCCTGTAACGGAACTGACTATACTTAGGTTCCTGGCATGGCTTTTGTGGGACCTGGAAAAGAGCTGGGCTGCCCTGTGCATGCAGTGCTGTTGACTGTCTCCAGCTCCAGCCCAATACCATGCCAGCAAAGGGGCCAGTATTCCACATGGAACATCCTTTGGAACCCACCACAAGCAGATGCGGGAGACCCCCATGGGAGAAATGTTGCTCTGGAGCTTCTTATAGGGATGGAAAGGTACTTGAGAGAGGAAGCGTGCACCACAGCTTTCAATCTGAGGAAGGGGAGCATGGTAGATAAGGTGCCCTCCATGCCCAGGGCAGGTCTTTCATTGCACAAGTCCTTCATGGTGAAGGAGCAGGTCTGAAATTCACACCCTGGTCCTCATCTTGGACCACAGCTGTCACCAGAATGTCACCAGCCCAGCCCAAGGCAGACAAGACAAGCAGCATCGCACCTGCCTGGCAATGAGTGTCAGCACCTGCCTGCCATGCCCTGCATTCACTTCCCTCAAACCCAGAACAGGTCTCTCATACCAATTTTGGACTTCACTGCCTTTCATCAAATTCCCCTGCCTGTTTTGGGAGCAGGTGAGCGGGCGGTCCTCATTCACTTTCCATGCAGTCTAGACTATTCATTACTTTCCTGTCTCCAAATGAGGCGGGCGCAGTCCTTTCAATACCTCTCCATAAAGCGGTCCCTCACATGGCCTCTAATCGTCTGCATTGTCAGCTGCTGGGTGCTCATTATGGCCCTCCATCCCCTTCAAGATCGGATATCCAGCAGAGCCCGGCTCTCCAGCAAGGGTTTCCTCGAGATTCTCCCCATCAGGAATACTTTTAATCCCTCCCTTTAACCATCCCCATATTTTGTTTTACTTTTCTGACAGCAAAAAAAGGGAAAAAAAAACAAAACACCTCAGAGTCACTGTGGATGGCTCAATAAAAACAGTTGCAATTAATTTGGAGCCCAACGAGGTTCATGAGCTCGAGCTATTCCTCGCGGTGTGCCGTGCCCTGCAATTGCTGGTGGTGAATGTTAGCTGCCATTGTGCTGCCCATTCACCTAGCTTTGTGTGGTCTGACAATATCTCAACCCAAGGTGGTATATGGTTGCAGGCACTGCCGCTCTCGTTATTTACAATGGCTAATTAAGATCCTGCTACAACCTTCATCCCACCCTTAATTCTTATGAAGCAGCCAACAAAAGGTTTTGATTTCCTTTTTGGCTGGAAGACCTTTTGGCTTCTGCAAAAAGGGGATTAAGAATGAAAGCACATAAAGGTATGTGCACAATCACAAAGTCATAACAGCTCTCCCAGTGCAGTCTCCCAGGAATGAAACGCAGCATTAGCAAGAAGGGCTAATTGGGACTGGTTTAAGGAGCGCACATTGTGTAGCAGAGCCCGGTAACACTTTTGATCAGGCAGACAACACAGCCACAAATTGCTTTCTTCCCTCTCCAAAATATCTGACCCCTGAGGAAATGGTATTTTACCTTTCCCAAGCAATTCAGACAGATGGGCGGGACGGAAAGAGCTGGTCTGCAGGGATGCAGGACTGGGAGCTGGGTCCCCACTGCTGGCTCTAATGGCATTCACCAACATCACTGCTATCACTGCCCCACAGCTCACTGAAACCTTCTGCCTAAACCTGCACGCAATATTTTGGGTGCTGTGTTGGGCTTCCATAGCTACAGTAAGACAACCAGGCTCCATCCCCTGCTAGTGTCTGGGCAAGGAGCGATGCAGATCTGGCTCAACTACCTCCTGAGAATCTCCTCATTGCACACTTTGCTTGAGAAGGAGGTTGAGGATGGCCTCCCTTCTGCTGCTTCCCACCATGGGCAGTGGGCACTACTCCCAGCTCCCAGCTCAAAGCTCCCCTTGCAGTCCCCATGCCCCCAAGCCAGCCTGCAGGCTAAGAGAATCTGGTTTATTAGCTCTTGGCAATGCCACCCCCCAGAATGTCATGGCATGCAGTAATCTATGAAAACCAGAGACCCGAGACATGTGTTTTTGTTTGTTTGCATGTGCCAACATTTCCAATGTCTCAAAAATGTGTGCCTGCAAAAGCTGCGTGTGTGTTATTCATTTAGGATCATTTTCAGCCCTTATAATAGGAGGCTCATTTTATCCTCTTGAAAGCTCTCGAGCAGCAATGATCACAGTCCCAAAGCCTGCCACTGCTGTAAACAACATTTAGACTCCACGTAGCTGCGTCTCCTTGGGAAGAAATGTCATGAAGGAGTGAAAGGGTTTTCACTGTTTTCTTGTGTCGGATACATTGATAGATAGGCAGCTAATTCCTTTAGGCTCTTTTGTAAGCCCCAGCCAAGATTTGTACATTCTGATTCATGCAAATATGTTCATATGATCAAAGGAACATGTGCTACCTCCCAGAAACTAATGTACTGATCACTGACGTGCCCTGGGCCATGGCCCATCTCACACCATCACTGTGCACCATGGTTCCTGACACTGCTTCCTCCTGCCTTGCACAAAGCATCTCCCAAGTGAGCCAGGGATGGGGGCTGCTCTGAGCCAGGAAGCATCACCAACCATCCCAAATCCATTGCCTTCTCCTTTACTTCACCGCACATGCCAATGTTGCTGATGGCAGATTTCTGCCAGTACTGATGGAGAGATGCAATAACAACATCCTGAAATGCCTACCTTTCTCCATTTTCTTTAGCAGGAAAGTCTGAAGGTGAAACCTCCAAATCACAGATTTCTCCCAGCATTCCCACCATGGGCTCAGAACTGCCTGAGTTGACAGCAGATGGCCCTCCCAAGCCCAGGACTGCTCTAGCAGGTGCAAGTGCCAGGCAGGGCAAGCAGGTCTGGGCTGCTGTGGCAGGGAGGGATGCTCATTGTGCCCACAGCCATGTGCTGTCCTTCCCCAGCTCCATCCATCCAACCACACCCAGAGCTCCCACCACTGCTCCACAGCCTAGGGGAAGCCATCATTGATGGCTGCAATGCGATTACATCTTCTGTTATTCCTGGCCCCTACCGTTGTTTTCTTCCAAGCAAAGGTGGTGTTTTCTATCCTTCAGGCCCAAGCAGACCAATTCATCTCTCTTCAGGTTGGTTTGATGTGGCTTGGGAAACTCAGCTGCTGCTTTCCCAACCTGTTGTCATCCATTTCTGCTTCCTGTGGTGTGGGGCTCACAGCACAGGGATGCTGAGTGATATCCCGATATATATACCGATGTGCTCTGTGACTGCACTGCACTCCTGACTCCTGGGGGTCACCGCAGGGACTGCTTGTGACCCAGAGCTTGTGGGATCAGCTGGGACCATTGGCAGGCTCCAGATAGCAAGGGGTACAGACACACTGCTGGGCAGTGGGATGGAGGAGCAAACTCAGGAACAGCACTTTAGAGAGGGGGTGCAGACCTACTCAGAGATTTTGAAAGCAGTTTCCACTGAAAAATAAGCAGAGAGATTTCTTTAAGCACAAAATACTGCTTTTTTTTTTTGTTTGTTTGTTTGTTTTCAAAGTGAAGCTTCTCATTTCTCACTTCTTCCTTTCAAATAGGCTACATTTAAAAGAAGAAATAAAATAGGTTGAATAGGTTGAATTAAACGTTTTCGGCAAACCCAAATCTCTCCACCCACTACTTTGTCTCGCTTAAAAAAGAAAAGTTTCAGTTTGACCTGATTTTTCCTCCCTAATTTTTCAGCTCACACCGTTGGAAATAACAGAGTCTACATAGGTTACATCATTCGCGAAGAATCTCTTCTCATCCGTCTCCAAATGAAAAACAACAAACATTCAAAAAATAATTGAAGTTTTATATATATCCCTTGGCCATTCAGGTGGTATGGCTGGCACGAGACAGCGGCACTTGAAACAGCTGTTGTGAATCTTAAGTGTAAACTTCCACCCTTTGGCAGGAAATCAGGAAATTCTGCATAGGAATATACCTGCTTTCCCTCACAGCAGACAAAAGCTGCAACCTTTAATGCAGGAGAGGGGATGGGGAAGGAAGGCTTTTTCCCTGGGGTTAGCCAGGCTCCGTCCTTCCCTTGGTGTTGAGGGGTGGACAAGAGGGCCACGGGTTGCCATACTTCTTCCTCCTTCCCAGGCAGGTACCTGGCTAGAAATTAATGGAACCACAACCACAGCCCCCTAGACATGCACTTCTTCCCATCATACATCCTTATTTCTCAAGGCTGAGTATGGTAACACAGCGTGCTTTTGGAGCGAAGCTCACATATGGTTTGTGTTATCCACCCCATCCCACCTCCTGGAGCCAACTGCTCGCTCTGGGTCAGAGCTTTGATGGTGGAAGAACCCTCCCTGGGGAGACCAATCACTCAGCCATCTCCCACAGCACAAGGGTGAGGGCCCAGCTGGAGCCTCTGCACCCACAAAGACACTGAGATGCTCCACGAGCCCAAGACAGACCATGGGCATCCATGGAGCCATTTGTAGATCTGTAGCCCACAGTGATAAACTTACATAAGCTGGGTGCCTGCTTCACCTAAAATAGACCTTTTCAGTGCTGTCTGCTTGTGAGCTGAGACAAAGAGTCACCTTCTCTAGACTCCCAGAGTTTCCCCTCTCA
This sequence comes from Coturnix japonica, assembly GCF_054131305.1. NCBI lineage: Eukaryota > Metazoa > Chordata > Aves > Galliformes > Phasianidae > Coturnix > Coturnix japonica. Next base: position 12,619,202 of record NC_140680.1, on the reverse strand, counting down.
GACAGACAGACATTTTGGCACACCGCAGGCCCAGTTTCACAGTCAGATCAGCTGTGGCATTACCAGAGTGTCCCACAAGCTGAGAGAGCACAACTACCCCAGCCCCATTTCTGCTGCAGCAGCTACAATATGCTGTTATTAAATTCAATTAAGGAGTGTATTTGTTTAAAATGTGCCCACCCAGAGCTCCACACACATTAACACCATCGATTGCTTCGAGCAATCATCTAAGTGTTACACGCCTTGCTATTGAGGTTATTTCCACAATGGTAATTAAATTCTCATTAACAGTTTTCAATTATAAAGTAAATGAAAGGTAATAGCCTACACAGAGAACTGTAGATCATATCCAGGCAGCCTGAAGAATTTCTGAAAGGAGGAAGTAAAGGCAGAAGAGCTTCTACACAGCACAGAGGGAGCAGAGCACGGTTGAGTGGGTTGAAGCCCACTGGTGGCCTCCCATCCCGTGGAGCACAACGCAGACATAGGAACACCACAACCAAGCCATATGAATACCATGATGCAGCCATAGGATCACCATGACCCAACCATGGGAACACCATGACCCAGCCAAAGGAACACCACAGCCCAGCCATAGGAACACCAGAAGCTGCGTGGCCTTGAGCATTGGCCTGTATGGCTGTTGGTACATAATGGATTTCCCTTATTTCTTCTTATTTCTTGACCATCTCCTTCCCTGAGCACCCATCTGCCCTTTTTTGAAGGCGCTCTGAAGGGAGCCTGGTGATGAATTCTTCTCATCTTTTCCGCTGCTTTTGTTGCTGTTGCTTTAATAAGGTGTAAGGATCAAATGTTCAAACACAAATTCTCAATACGCATCATCCACAGTCCAAAAATCTCTCAGAAGGCTCCAACCCAGGTGAACGTGGCCATCTCCTTGCTGTGCTAATACTTCACAACCTGAGGAACCTATCTCATTGGTAAATATTTATCTGACCCAATGATACAAGTGTCAGAGGCCCTTTTGCTGACTGCTCAGCCCCTAGGTCCCACGTGCCAGAGTCCAAACCCAGTGCCACTGTGTAACTGGGAGCAGATCCCCCCCCCAGCTCTTGGCCACACAGAGACCTTCTGCCAGCCCTTCTCCAATATCTAATGCCTTCACCCCTTCTGATTTCCCTGGTGGCAAACAAATCCTATCATGCTGACAGTGATCCTAAGTACCATGGGCCATGGCTGTATTTCCAGGAAAAAAAAGGCACCTGTAAGCCCTTTCTTCCCCTGGAAATCAGCTGGGTTTCTCCTCTCAGAGCTGCTCACACATCAATCCACAACCACTCCCAGTCGCCCACCCCCAGTGCTCCTCTGAACTCTCCCCAAATCTCTCCCACACGCATCAATCTGAAGGCAGAGCTGAGCTGGCAAAGCCCTCCAGCACCCACCAGCCATATCCACCACCACGCTGCCATCCCGCGAGGTCCAGCTGCAGGCTGCTCCCATGCACTCAGGATGGAGATGGGCTGCCCAGCAGATGCCCATGCTGGCTGAAGATAAGGCACCACCTGCAGGGCTGCCTGGCTTTCCATCAAGCAGCGTGGAGTGACCCCGCTCAGCATTGCTCATTTTTCTCTGAGCTTGCAAAGTTTGGAGATTTGTTTCAGATAAGCATCCTCAAGTTTGCATGCTTATCTGCACCATCTCCCAAACGGCTTTGATCTGCAGGGTTTGGCTGCAGCTCTCAAAGTTATCATGAGAAAGCTTGTTCTTGGGAGAGCCGTTCTGATTAACAAGAAAAAGCTTTCTGAGTGACTCTCAGCATCCCAAGCCCTGGCTGGAATCAGGGAGCAGAGCCACGTGCGCATGCAGGAAGGCAAGCGAGCATTTCCTTAATGGTGCTTGGATGTCATTTCAGCTATAATTTGAGGTCAATCACTTTGTATTCCTTCTTTTTGCCACTCTCAACTCAATGCTGCCTTACTGGCTCCACCAGGAAGGTCAGAACATGCTGCCTGCAAGCACAGATGAGCGCTTTGTGCTTACACATGGCTTTACATCACCCAAATCTCTGCTGAAGTCTCATGAAGAGAATGGGCTGCACTGAGGAGCAGAGCACCCAGAGGTGGGGAGAAACGTGCAGGGCAAGGAGGGGCAAAGGGTGGCCTGGGGGCTAGTTGGGATTAGGATGAGTCTTCAAATATTGAATCCCGTCGACTCCATGGAAACCAATAGCACCTCTCCAGAGCTCCAGCAAAGGAAACATAAGCCACGAGTAAGTACGTGTTAATTGAGTCATATGCTAATTTTCCAGTTTACCTTTTCCTTGGCCATAGCTTTAGGAAACATTTAGTGGGCTGAAAAGTATCAAGTTTAAGTCCCGCTCTCGAAAAACTCTAGCACATGTTTCCCCACTCTCAACCCATCACCCCACAAAGGTTTCCTCCCCTTTGGGAGCAATGAGGGAGAAGAAAGAAGACAGTACTGAGGAAAAAGCAGAACTGCAGAACCGGCAATAATGTTTATAGCAGGGAAACCATCCCAAAGACACCGTGCAGTCCTCACATCAAAGATAAACAGCCACTAAAACAACACTATTCAGCAAGGGGGAATTAAGCATGAACAGCAAAAATATATACATGTGTTTTAAATAATTTTTTTTTTAATTGTTGAGGCAGTAATACTTGGTTCATGGAACTGCAATATACAGAGAGGTGAAATAAATAGCTTATATATATATAATATATATAATATAGCTGGTTTTAAAATATTCCCTTATCATTGGTGTACTAGGTCATTTTGTAGTCACTTGAATGTAGTTAGCAGCATTCTCCAGAACTGAGCGCAATGCAGGATCACGGAGCCGTGACACCTTATGTCGTCAGAAAGGTTACAGAAGATCGATGCGTCGAGAACTCCACGCAAACTCAATCACTGCGGCACACACCATCTTGTCTCAGTCCAGCTTGCAGCAGACAATAAATAGATTACTGCAAAACTGGCAAGTTTCAGGGCAGGGTCTCAGTAACTTTGGGAAAGAACTTTGGTTTTCTTTGGCTTTATTTATTTATTTTTAATAATTACTCTTTTTTTGTTGTTTTTTTTTTCTTTTTATTTCTTTCTTTTTTTTTTTTTATTTTTTTGTCTTGTTTTTCTTTTTTTCCCTCTGGGGATATGCTTGAAAAGTTGTCCTTTCCAAAAAGAGAAATAAGCACCTGTGTGTCATCAACAACGAGAAGTCAATTTAAATAGAGCAGTTCATTTCGTTTTTCAAGTCACAATAAATCCCTAACAGCTTTTCCCCAGCGTTTGCCATCTAGTCTTTTATTCGTTTTTTTTTATTATTTTTTATTTTTATTTTTTTAAACACAATGTACAAAAATAGAGCTTCTTCCTTATCTTTAATGTAAAAATATTCCTCTGGTGCAGTTTTTTTTTGTTGTTTTTTTTTTGTTTGTTTGTTTTTTTGTTATTTTTTTGTTAGGTTTTTTTTTTTTTTTGTGGTTTATTATCATGACACTGTTTCATCTACTTTTAACTGGGGTTGGTGGGTCGTATTCTCTTAGTCCTCTTGGTGACTGTTGTGTACTTGAAAGGTTTCTGTATCTCCACTTGCCCCTTTGGGTACCTCTTCATAAAATGTACGTCTTGCTGGTTTTCCCGGGTCTTGGGCCCTTTCCGTGGCCTCCCTTTTTTGGTGAATCCAACATACCAGCCTGAATACTTTGCTGACATCAGCGCCGTGTAGTTGTTTTCTAGGACCTTCTCAATGAAGACACACTCCTTGCTGGTGCCATCAGGCTGAAAAAGGAAAGAAACAAACACCAAAATAGTAATCATTATCCAAATGCAATCTAAGTGTCCATAACCCAACCTAGCATAAATAAAGTCATCTGAACACTGGTTTTGGTTCAAACATCGCTAACAGGAGCAGTAACATACCATCAGCTGCAATAGAAATGACTTTGCAAGACCAAAACATAACCAACGTCAGTTCACCATCTTTCTGAACACTTCTACCCAAGGGCAGAGAGATTTCTCACAGACAGTGGTGAGTCCCATCCAGCTCCTTCACCTGCAAGCACCGCAGGACATGCTGCTTCATGTTTTCCATTAGAAAGCAGGACAAATTGAACTTGTTCCATGGAAACCTCATACTTATCAGGAAAAAACAGCACTTCATGTAGCCCAAATGACAACATTTCTACTTCTACTGCTCATTTTTCATATATTTTCAAAAATACCCTATAAAATTAGATGTTCCTGCTGCATCCCATGCACGGCAGTGAGCAGATAAGCTATGTCTGGAGCTCCCAGGGTGGATGGCTGGGGCTGCAGGCACAAGTTGTGTTCCCAACCCCCACTTGGACCCCCAGTTAGGTGGAAGCCAGCCCTGGCAGTGTGGCAGCACAGAGGATAGTCCCTATGCCAAGCAGTTCCTCCAGGATGGGTCAACATCCCACACGCCTCCCAAACCCAGAGCCAGCACAGCTTGGGGACTAAGTCCACTGCCAAAGGGGATGATACATAAGATGATACATACAGATATACATACATACACACACACACACATATATATATATATATACATATATATATATCTGCTCTTCCAAGGTTTGGAAGAGGGTTTCCTTTCTAGTGGGCATCAGCCTTCCCCTATCCATCTCAGTCTAAGAGTAGACAATCAAAGCTTAAGGAACTGACTGAGGAGAACACATCCCCCGATGGCTTTCCTCTTTGCAGGGGGAGCCAGAGTTAAATGTAGAACTGGAGGTCAGACCTCCTGTTCCCAGAGCACCCCTGGGCAAAATGCCTGTCCCACCAGGACTGCTGTTCAGACACAGTGCAAGCCTCCTCCCCATCACTGCCACAGCCAGTGTGGCAGCATCCAGACTCAAAGCACTCACTGGTTTGAGACTTTGGCAGGAAAGGTTTGGCTCGGCATGGAGAGTCCCTGCCAGAGCCAGGCCTGGGTGCATGGCATCAGTCCAATCCAACTCCCCAGTGAAGTCACATTCAGGTTTTTGAGAGCTGCAAGCCCATGCTGGCTATCAAACTCTCCCCGTCCTGCACAAACACAGCAGTATCAGCTCCTGTGGCCACGTCTCCATCACATCTACAGCGACATCAAGGCAGCACTGAGCAGGACAGCACCACAGCTGCAGGAGTTGGGGTGAGGAGCCCACTGGGCTGCAGCAGGGCTGTATGCTGGAGCTGTTCCCAATGCACAGTGACACAGCCTGGGGTACACCAACCCGAAAGCTATTAGAGCCCCATCCTGCTGAAGAGGCTTCGTTACCACATGTCAGCCTCATTAAAAGCACACAACAGAGCAAGGCAGTACCAGGCAGGTGTGAGAGAAGGTGCTGGATGACTTCATTCTGTGCAAACAACTGATCTGGACTGCACACCCCAACGGGGCTGAGCTCGGCCATACAACTGGCAAGCTTCACCCCACACCAGGCACAAAGGTCCGAATTTGATCATCTACAATGCAAGGCCTGAAAATGCTTTAATGAATGGCAGAGGTGGGCGAAGCGCAGGGTTTCAGGTCCTGGGGGGGTCATTCTCCAAGTCCTGGGTTTGATCAAAGCCACATGAGCGGGGAAGAGGAAATCAGTTGACACCACAGGGTTCCACCAGGTTTCAATGCGAAGCCATAAAACCAGCCCCGGGTTTCTCAGGGCTCAGCCCACTACAAACCTTTCACCAATGAATGGAGAACTTTTAAACAATACCATGGCTGGCTTTCAAATCCACCCAAGCCCAGGTGCTGATGAAGCGACCAAATCTGTACTGCAGGGCAGCAGGTAATTGGAGCGGCCGTTTCCCCTGCGCTCATAGAAAGGCCCTGGCATTGAGCCCTGACCTTGTTGCTAGGAGAATTGAGGCGTTTTCATGCAATTTGGGAGGTTTCTGCTTGCCCTGCAATGTCAGTTTCTCATGGAAAACGAAGACTGGAATTAAAAGAAAACGTGTGTGTAGGAGGGGGAAGTTATTCTACTCATAATAAAAAAGTATTTACTTCTACCTTCAAATTTGCCAGCAGTGCCTAAGACAGAGACGGGAGGTGTAGGAATAACAAGGTGCAACTCGAGGCCAACCTCAGGGCTAATTTGAAGTAAACAAAGTGCATGAGATAAAATAATTTCGTTTTGGAAGAGGAAGAGCCGAATGATTTGATAACATGAAATTACAGCAACATTTACAAGTACTTCGAGATAAACGAGGATAAGGAGCTCGCTCTTCCCCAAACAGAACATTCCTGTACGTGCTAAGGCACGCCTGAGACAGACAAATGATTTTCAGATACTTACAAGACGATTTTACAGCATCTCTTATAATCCCCAATAGGACATAAATCACTCACACACTACCTACACCATGAAGAGCTGGACCCACAATTAGGGCAAGAAACAATCTACAAGGGCTCTCGGTATTTCTTGTCACCTTGTTTTCATCAGGTGCCCATCGCTTCATTGTGTCCCTGCTCAAACAGCAGCAGAATACTCACTTTCTGGGTCTGCCTCCCTATCACCTCTGTTCTGCACTGCAGAGATTAATGGAAAAGGCTTTTGCTGAGCACCAGAGGCTTTCAGGTGAAGGTACTGGCTAATAAGCAGGCTGCCTGCCCTTCTCTGGAGTCCCAACAACATATGCCACCAAGATGGGGTTGCATCCACTCCTGCAATGTCAGCAGGGAGATGCTGCCAGGTGCATTTCATGCATACTTAGCAGATGGGATGCACCTCACAGAGCAGCCAGTGCTGCTCCTGTTCTGCAGCCCATAGGCACAAGACAGGGTCTGAGGAAAGCAGATGCAGGCTGAATTGGTCCAGCACATCCTGAGAGTGTCAGCTTTTGGTGGCACACATAAAAGCTTCACCTTCATAAGGAGTACATCCACAATCACCAGACACCTCCCAGCCAACAGCAGTGTGTGCTCAGCAGCGGGTGCTCAGTGCTCTGTCCCATCCACCTCTGCAGCTGGGGGGAGCTGAGGCTGCAGGCAATTAGGCAAGTAAATTAAGTTTTAAAGAGCAAAGCCCAATACTACGTAACAGCTTATGAAGACTTCCTTCTTTTGGCTCTGAAAGCAGAGTGGTGTGCAGCAGCCCTTTCCTGCTCTCAGCCAGGTCTGCCTGCTGCCCGCTGCCTCCAGGAGCTGGCCATGACCATTGAGTGCAGCAGGAAGGGCTGAGGGACAGAACCTCAGTCTGGCACCAACAACCACACTCAGTGCTGGAAAGAGAAGACAAATGGCTTTCCTGCAACCTCAGTTCTTGCCAGAGAAACCATTCAGAGCTTTTTTGTTGTTTTTTTTTTTTGTTTGTTTGTTTGTTTGTTTTTAATTCATCCCTAATAGCTGTTAGATATGGCACCTATTAGCCAGCCTCATGACAAACCTATAAAATACCCAACCTCAAATGGGTTCTGCAGACAGACAGCTCTCAAGCATCACCCAGACCTGCAAAGAAGTGAGCAGGAGGGCAGCAGAGGCTTCAACAGAGTACCCTGGTGACTGACTGCTGCGAGCAGCTCAGATTGCCTGGGGGCATTGCCAGCACCAAGGCAGAAAGCTGCAGCAAATATAATCCCTGTACCACACAGAGCTTGAGCAGCAGCAGTCACCATAGAGCCAGGAAAGGCCATCTCTGCCACGGAGCTGCTCATAAAACCTGGACTTGCAGCCCATGGGCAGCGGAAGGCAGCATTGCTCAGGGAGGTACCTTTGAGCCAGGGCCTCTCCAAGTACCACAAACATACTGAGCAGCACTGGATTGTTTGTGCAGAGCATTTGGCGACAGTCTCTCCAGTATTAAACACGAAACACTGAACTGACACTAAAGCAGAATTAAGTGCCAAAGCATTTGCTGCTTCTGCAATTACACTCCGGCACACTTTGGTGCTCCTTCTCCCTGCTTTCCTTTTTATGACCCAACTTGGTCTTATTGTAGTTTTGCTTTCTTGTTTTAAGTTCTCCAAATGGAAAGGATCAAAGGGCCCTTTGTTGTTGTGGCACTGCTGCCACTAACAGCTTGCTTCTAGGGGGACCTCATGGCAGTTCTGCCACCAGCCCCAGCTAAAGCACTAGCAGGTGCACAGCCACCTCCTCCTCCTCCCCATTAGCCCACAGCACTAAGCCACCTGAGCAGCTTTTTATGGGAAAGGGAGGCCAGCGCAGGTTTTCTCATTTATGCTTCACAAATCTTGCTCAGTGGGCACCGGCAAATCCAAACTTCCTCGGCTTTTACAGCAACAATAAGCTTGCACAAACGGCGCGGATAACGACGCTGCACGGGGAGAGATGCCTCCACAGCTGAAAGGTTTCTCTGTTCACAAAGATCAGGGCACAAATTAAGCCCCACCAGTAATGCCGTGTTAAGCTGCTGTTAGCTAAGCTTATGTTCAAGCACTTCCCCTCCCCTCCAAGCCATGCTGACATCAGGAGCTCCTGGATAAGGCTGCGGTGACCAAATGCACAGCAATGGGCTGCGGTTAGGAACAAACAGCAAACCATGTGGAGCACCTCTGGTACAGCCTGGGAGAGCCTGCTGGGTAAGACTCAGCCTTACAATTGAGATCAGGATAACCCCCCTGCCTAAGGTTTCCAAATGGCATGTGCACCCAGCATTCTGCAAGGAAAAACCCTGAAAATGGGCCATTTCTGCATCCCTCCCTCCTCCTCCGCACACAGCCAGGCATTTCCCAAGCGCTGTGCTGGGTTCTCACACCACCCCCAGGTGAGAGGTACCCCCGCAGAGCACAGCAATTATTTCAAAGGACTGCTGAGAATTTCCCTCTAATGCTGGCACTGTTATATTCACACACTGCACACTCTGCAGAAGAAATCCTGCCCTTGGTTGTCTGCATTTCAGAGCAGTGACAGCATGCAATGCTGAAGTTTTCAGGAGGTGTGTGGCTCAGCAGCCCCAAGGAGCCACAAAGAGCCATCCCCAGGTGAGGACCAAAGGCACCCAGCATCCCCAATACCCTCTGTAAGACACTGGAGCTGTGCACACAGCATGAACATAGCAGAGCGTGATCTCAGGAAGCACATTACTTCAATGCTTTTGCACCAGCCCAGCCCCAAGCTAAACAGATATGTTACACTCAGAGCCTCCAGACTCATTTAACGTGGATTAGAAAAGCCTGAGTGGAGGAAGGTAAGGCAGGGCCATGCTAAAATAGCAGCTTTTAGCACTCCCACCTCTCTGTGTCCATACGCACCTTCTAAAGGTAGGTCAGGGAGCAGGGCAAGTGAGGCAGGTGCAGCATGTACAGTTCCATCAGTGCTGTAGGGGAAACCACCCCTCACAGCACAGCCAATCTGAGTGCTGAGGCCACTGAAAGCCAGACCCAGCCACGCTCGTGCACTTTATGGGCATTACCAGGACAGATCTGTCATATGCATCCTGATGCTCAGCACCCAGGATTTATGGCCAGGCCTGCTGACCACAGAGACACCTCTTGACCCAAATGCACATTCTTGCTCCCAGCCCAGGCTGTAAATCAGGGAAGCTGCATCTATAACTGCCAAGAGTTACTCAGCCTCGTGCACGCTTCTTCCAGCTCTCTGCCCTCTGAACCTGCCCAATCCTCCGAGGAAAATACTTACGAGCCATGATGGGCAGCTCAATAAAAGTGTCTGCCAGAGCAGCAGAGAGGTTAATTATATACACAGGACATCTAAGTGCATCCAGAAAGCAGGGGAAGTGATGCAAAATCTATGCAGTGGGCATTCTCCGAAGAGAAGGTACTTCTGCCTCAGGAAGCTAGTAGAGCCCACTACACCATTGCAGACCATTTTGCACACACCTGTCTATAGGCATCAGTCACTCCAGAAAGCATGCAAAAATGGGCACAGTCTTGCATGTGTGGGGTGGGTGTTCTGCCTCTCATTGCTAATTGAAGGACAGCCTGGGAAGGTATCGCTCCCCATCCCTACAAGAAAACTTTTAAAACACTTTAAATCATCAGGTATAGATAATAACTAGAGGAAGAACACAGGACCAGAACATTGCTGACCTTGTAGCAGATCTGGTAGATCCTACATTCATATTTATTAAACAAACATATGCATGGGCTCTTCTAAGTTATCATTTCACACGCACAGCTTTATCATTGCAAGCACAGTCTCCATCAGCTGACATTCTGGAAGTGACATCAATTTCCCTGAGGGAAGCTCAGATCAGTGGATTTTAGGACCAAGAATGGTCATTGATTATCTGCAGGATGGCAATAGTTCTCTCCACATCAACTTATATAACTGAGAAGAAAGAGAAGCCCGTGATCAAATCAAGTGCTACCCATAAATCATCAAGAATTGCCCCAGCCTGCAAATGACACGTCTCCTTTTGTAAACAACAAATGCAGGGCTTTAAAGGCTTGTCCTTCTTCAGGAAAACCTAATGCCTTTCTATAAGTAATAACTAATGCTTTCCTGTAAGCAAACAAGTTCTATTTGATGCAAGCATCTGCACAAGTAACACGCAGCATGCCCTGTCCACCTAAAGAGGGTGAAAGAGGCGAAAGCGGGGCTCAGGGATGATCATCCCCTCTCAATAATTGTAATTAATGTTTAACCCTAGGGAACTGCAGTACTCTGATGTGATACACAGCTGCAATCATCAAGAAACTCAAGGGACAGGATGTTAGCAGCTTTATGGTGACACTTGCTCCTTGAACACAAAAAGGATTAAATTAAATTATCACGCAGCTTTCAAGAAGATGGCATTTCTTCCCTGGGAGGGGATATACAGCTTTCAGCCACAGGATAAGAAGCTTCAGAAGCCAAGCTTACAAGCCTGGAAGGTGACTCTGAGGGTCCTTGACCACACGGTCTGACCTATGCAGTGATGAACTGAGCACCAGCCCCATCCTAGACGTCCCAGTGCCACCCAGGGCAGCTCTCTAACCCCAGTTTGGATGAAGCTAAACCTCCTGTCCCTGGCTAACCTGGGAGGATCAGCATCCAGCAAAGGTAAATAGAGAATGCATTACCTGAAGGTAACACAAAAGGATTTATTACGGACCTTAAATATTCACATTACTCTTTTAAGATGCTAGATATACAACCAAAAAATACAAATGCGCTGCCTGGTAAAGCAGCTAAGCCTAAATCCAATCCCAGCAGCATTGTATATATGTAAATGTACTTCATAACCCCAAGATTTCATAACCTGTGACCTAAATCCATCAGATCATGCAGGTAAAAATGTATACTCGGCACCCAGAGCTTCGAAATCTCTGATGACCAGGCAGCAAAGGGAAGACACAAACCTCCATGCAGTGCCATGGACACCACAGCCCCCTGGCTCAAACACCCTTCAGAGCACGGGCATCCAAGCATGCATGTACAAACACAGCCCTAGGCCAGACTCTATTAAGAACTGATGCAGTTTTTCACTGTTCATGAAATAGAATAGTCTTTTCCACATAAGCATGCTTCTCCCATCTTTTCAGCCTCCAACACCTTCAGAATCTCCCACCCATCCCCATCCTCCCTGCAGACTGTCCCACCTTCCCAACCTTCACGGCTGTTCAGTATTCATCAGCATCCACAAAAGCCCTCACCCTCTTCTGAATACATGGAGCTTCAAAACAACCTCTGCTCTCCCCACAACACCCAGATCTGCCGCTTGCTGTCCCACACAACGCCCCAGAACATCTAAACTCCTTCCACAAAATTCATTCCCCACATTCACGTCACTTTCCCCCCTTTTTTCCACCTCCAGAGAAACTTTTAAGTAGTGCGCTGCTGTAAACAAACTGCCAAGAGCACAGACCCAGGACAAGGCCCATTGCTAACAGCAAACATAAATGCTGCGAAGGTCCAGGTAACGCATACAAACCCCAACCACTTTGAAGGAACCACTGAGCATCTACGTCCATTTGCTTTTGTGCCAAGGCAGCCTCAGCGCAATAAACACTGGAAAGTAGTTTCACTGGGCTCAACCATAAATGGCTTTTGGGAATCATTACACGACTGTGCCATACTCAGCAGGAATTCCTGGAAATGCCAGGTAGCGCTCAGCATCTGCTGGCTGCCCTGAGCCATGCTGCTCAAGGACAGGAGTTGTCCCAGTGTGGTTCCTATGTGCCAGGTATGCAAACGCAACGTGCCCATGCCAGCCCTCCTACAGACAGGAGGAATCTTCACAGCCTGGTAGGGAAGGTGCATGATGGGGTCTGTCCAGCTTTCTGTACATCAAACCTAGACAACACAACAGAACAATCACTGTGTGTCCACACAGCCTGAAACTGTATAACAGCATCCCTGCCGTGATGACTATAAACTCCTTTATGCAAAGCTCTTCTGACACATTTCCAGCACTGTAGAGATGTGAAATAACAAGTGAATTACCAGATACAAATACCATCAGCATTCACAGAAGTTTAGATGTAATGCTTCTGCTTGCCCAGCAATGGAAAACGAGCAGCTGAGAAAGGCTGCAGTATTACCAAAAGCTTCATGACATTCAGGGGCTGTGAACAGAGGAGGGTGATTTCAGCTTCTGCTTTTAATTTTACAAGAATGTCAGTTTTAAGTTTTGGGTACAAAAAAATCAAGATTTTTTCCATCGGTTGCAGGAAAAAAAGAGTCTGATTATGCGAATGCAGAAGACTAATCACTCACCCAGCTGAAAGAAAACTGGCTGTGTCATCTGATTGGTATTGGGCCTTTGTAGTCCTGGAGTGCTGAACTGAGGTTTTGGGGCACTTGAGGTTGCTTTCAGGTCAGGTCCGTACTCTGAGTTGTTGGAGGATGCTTGGTTCCAGGTTCCATTGGGGTGTTTATTTAGATGACTAAAACTAAAACAAACTCAAAGGGCAGCAAAAGCCTGGGAACAGTTCATTTTTAAAAAGGACCGATTCCACCATACGTGGAGAACCAAACTGCAGTCCAAAATGAGATCGGAGTGAGATCCAGCAAAAGACATGTCAAGTTTGGCTCTCAAGTGAGATGCCAAGTCAGGATAGTTTATGACTGAACATGTCACAAAGAGATCTGCAAAACACGTGCAGTTAAACCCAACACTCCTCTGTTTCTGGTTTTGCTTTTGATGCAAGGTCAGCATTCTGTCCCAGAAATCATTAGGTTTTACAAGCCCTTCTGTCAAGCAACCTGAATGCTATGCAACTCCGTGAAAAATCCTGGATAAGCATCAAAGCTGTACAAAAATGCAAAGTACTGCCCCAAATGCAAAATGCAGGGTTTGGACATATATGCTGAAAAGTGCAAACACCTCAAATATGGCATCAGACATACAAACTAAAGCCCCTGCCTATAGGAAGCCTAAAAGCAGGTGTCTGGGTGCCCCACAGCCCCAGCCCAAACTGAGTTTGGCTTCAAAGTGGTCAGGGCTATAACCCCCACCCAGGTAAGACTCCTGCCCTACACAGGCTGGCTCCCAGCGAGCCACCCCAAGCACCTGGAAGACAACGCTCCTTTTCCTATAGGGTTGGGGTATTGCAAAGGGCCAAGTCTGCATGCATAGGCCCTAACAAGCGCCTTCACTCTTTGATGCTGTCAGAGCTTTTTTAGCCAACTTTCCTGACTAAACACACACATGCTTCAAGAAAACCCCTATTTTAAAGCTGCAATGTAAACAACCCCAAATCATTACTATCCCCTAAAGGCTACTGCTGGCAGGAATCAGTGATAAAGCTCTGCCAGAGCAGTCTGGCATCTAGCAACAATTTGTTTGTTGTCCTGCAAAAATAGAGAGTCTTGCCATATGGTAGAAGCAACTTTCTGGTAACGTTAAGAAATACATTGGCTTGGAAAGCAGTTGTCACACCAGAGAAGATCTTACATTTCTAATACAGGTTACAGTGGGAGCAGTACCAGTGCAGCCAGCAGAGCTGCGTCACCTCCAGCTGCTGGCAGAGCCACATTACCTGGCATTGCTTTCTTCAAGGCTGAGAGGAGCTGGACAGGGCTTTGAGGGAAGAAGCTCAGCAGTGCTCCTCTGTGCTCTGTGAATGCCAGGAGGGTTTCAGGGCTACGGACAGAGCAACAACAGGCTTGTCCCCAAAAGCACCCGAGTTAGCTGCCTGCAAGCTGAAGCAGTGCTCCAGTCACCCCAAGCAGCCAGGGAGCTCCTGCCTTTCCATGAACAGGTTTTTCCCACTGATCATATTGAACAGGGAAAGCAGAAACAAAAACAAACTCATTAAATTGCTCTTTCCAAAGTAATGCATTAAGTAGCATAACTATTTTATGAGAATGGTTGTATATGGGGTCACTGAAGATTTTTAAAGAAAACCCAAGCAGAGGTGGTGCATGTCAGCATGCGGTTTGAGTGGGAAACTGCCCATTTTATAGCATCCCATAAACTTTGGCTTGAATTCTTTGCAGGCACTGAAGTGATATAAATGACGAGAGGCTTCTGGGGACACAAGTCCACAGTTCTCACCTTCTGCAGAGCTCTAAATGTCTTCTCCCTATGGTCATAGAACAGAACCAGAACCTGGAGCCAGAACCACTCCTCACACAGGCAGAAGCCCCACTGCTCTGAATGCCAAGGCTTTGTGGAGGGCAGTGGGACAGAGCCAAGCCTGAGCACAGAGCTAAGGATCCAAACTAGCAGGATTCCTGCTCCCATCTGGTTTCAAATCTGGCACGCGGGGTGCTTTTCTATCTGAGCATTGGGTTGAGGAAACCACCAAGCAGAAAGACTCGGTCATCACAGTCATCTAGGAAAAAAAGCAGTAGGTTTTCTCATGCTTTTCATAACCACCCTCCACTTTCCCTTCATCAGAACAAACTGGCAGGGAAGGATATTTGTGAAAGCTCCCCTTTTGTCTATCCCTGAGCCTATTTCTGGCATTTTCTCCATAACCACATCCTGCCCTTGAACAAGGACTCGCAGTAGCTGGACGACAGCTGTGTGATATGGAAGAGCAGCACCCAGCTGACCAGTGATCGTGCTGTCCCTATGGCTCCACACTCAGGGCCCGTCCCCCTATGAGCTCCAGCACCCACCACCTGCTTCTCCTTCCTGGGAGAGTTCACCAAGCAGCTCAATGCTGAGACACGGAGCTGTACTCAAAACGTAACCAACAAAGAACAAGGAACAATATTGCTGTTGGATCTGGAAAAGACAGAGCCCAGCTAAGGTAAACCATGGAAGAACATCAGTGAGATTGCTTGGAGCATCTTCTGAAGAAATTTCTGGATCAAATCTAAGACATGCTTAGCTCTTTCTCCATTCTCCTCAAATCTTTTGGACTCCTTCCAGTCATTACCTTTGCTGCTTCTACACTGCTCTGACAAACATGGATCCCTTACCACACTCTGCTTCTCATCCTGCTCTCCTGCTCTGTAGCAAGATGAGGTTCATCCTCCCCCAGCCTTGGTCACCAAAAAGCCAGGCCTATTTCCTTCCCTCCCTTTATAATTGAGAGATCAGTGCTTATGCAGACCACACAGTGTGACTGCACACTGAGAGAACCAGGGGAAATTCCCTGCCAGCTCTCCCTATGGGATCAGAAGGTAACTGAGTCAAATTTAGGCCATTTTGGGCTCCATTCTCAGATTTCCTTCAGAGTAAGCACTGTCACATGGCACTGGCTCCTGCAATAACTCAGAGTCTGCTGTGCCATCTTCCAGAAGACACATCCCCAAAATCTGTGCATTACATGAGGAAATCAGGGCAGCACCTAAAGGAAGGGGCAGGGCTTTGGTAACCTTGCACCTGTGCCGACGGATCCACTTTGAGCTTCAAACCCCTGACCTCTTCAAATGCTCTCTGATAAGAGGATTGGGAAGGAACAGGGAAAGAAAATCTCTGCAAAGACATGCAATTCTAGATAGCACCAAACTGCTCTAAAGGGCAGCACAGCTAGAGCAGTTAGAGGTGGCTGAGCTAATTAAGGGCCACCTGCTCACATTCTGGTCTGCTGATTCTTGCTTTAAAAGACTTAGCTCTGAAAAGCATCGAGTCCCCACCTTAATTATTATCCTTAATGCACGAGGTAACAGAAGCTGGGGCAGGAATTAAAAACAGAGAAGGGCTCACCAAGAGAATGACAGCTAGAAACTCCAAGCTTCTCCACAGAGACCATTAATTCATCTCTCCAACAATGAATTATCACCAATACTGAGCTCCTCTACCCAAGTGAAAAGTCACTGCATGCCTTCTGCTACAAACTCATACATACAAAACAAGCTAATATTTCCACATGTGCTAAAACAGACAGACCAAAAACCCACAGGTAAAAAGAAATATACAGTCATGAATAAAAAGAATCTTCCTCAGCCCTTTGTAACACCAAGAAACAACTGAGAATCACAGTTCAGTTTGTCCTCCCCTGGAGCAGGTCACCTTTAACAGAAGTCACTTCCTATATTCCTCTGCCCCACTCCAGGTTTCCACTCCAGGAGCATAGGCAGCCTCTCATGTTGTATGCCATGACATTAAATACCATCCAAAGCCAGCCCTCATCACCTCAAAGCCCTTTGGCCAACAGTGGCTGTGAACACATGGTAACAAATGAGCAAGACAACACATTTGAGGCTCTTGAGAAAACTCCATCAGATGGCCTCCATTCAGAAAAGCCAGAATGGGAGCCCATAAATACATAAAAAAGCCAGAGGCTGCTCTTGAGAAAATCCCATGGATGAATCTGTTTGCCCACAGTGCAATCAGGTGGGGACTGAGCCCAGTATGGGGAGCACTCACATTTGTCACAGGTCCCATCTGAGAACAACAACCTGCTCCCATTTGTAATGCCCTTCGTAGGTGATTATGGAAAACAAAAAGGACTAAATTCAAAGCAGGTTTTCGACTAGGGGGGATCCAAAAAAATGCTGACTGTGAAGGAGAACAAAGCCAGATGGCATATGCTGGTATTGTCAGGGATTATACAATGTAAGGCAATAGGAAATGAGCAGAGAAAAAGAACTTGGCTCCTCCGCTGCCAAACGAACATTGCGGGGCAACCATGAAACAGTCAGTTTATGGGCTTCATTCTCCTGCACCCCCAGACTGAACTTAAATATTTGTATAAGCCGAGGCATAACTTTTATCTAATGTTATCCTTGGGGTTTACTCGCTGTTTAGAGCATTCGGTCTAAAAAGCATTCCCCCAAACTGCCGCAAAAAGAGCTGAAACTATGATACTAATTAAAACCACACTCTTTGGTATCAAAAAGACATGCTATTATTTTCTTTTTTTGCTCATGAGAAGCTGTTAATACGGGCATTGCGTCTGGAACATTTTCCTTCCAAGCACAATGCTCTGTACCCCCTCCTGCTCAGGTCGGCTGCTTTATGAACTTGTCAGCAGTCTGGGGTGGGAAGGCTCAGATGGCGTATTTACAAGAATAGATTTATTTTTTTTTATAACAAACTGTTTGCCAACTTCATGTTATAAAAAGCACGTCGAGAAAAAAACAAAAGCTTTACGCCGCATGAAAGGTGACGAGCTAAAGAAATGTCCTGCCTTCTTGCCCAATGGGCAACTGATGTTGCCAAAATATACTATACATTGTGAAAAACAGCCTCCATCTCTGCCAGGATGCTTCTGGACACTCAGCACATACCAGGAGAGGATGTGGGTGGCAACGTGTACCAACAGTGACCCACGCTGGGGTAAAATCTGTTACAGAAAACAGCAAGATTTCATGCTTACTTTATCCCTGTATAACTAGGATGCTTATAAGGTCTCCGCTATTGTGCTATCAGCACATCATAAATAGTAACATGTTTATAACACTTCTAAGACAAGGGGAAAAATGGTATTAGCACATTGAGTGGACAGAAAACTAAGGTGTAAAAAATTAATGCCCAGCTTTGTGTTCAGTGCAATTTTCAAAAGCACCTGTGTGCATCCCAATGTGTCCACAACCAGTTAAAAAAACCAATTCCTCTGTCCAAGGTCATAGAATCACAGAATGGCCTGGGTTGAAAAGGACCCCAATGTTCATCCAGTTCCAACCCCCTGCTGTGTGCAGGGTCACCAACCAGCAGCCCAGGCTGCCCAGAGCCAAATCCAGCCTGACCCTGAATGCCTGCAGGGATGGGGCATCCACAGCCTCCTTGGGCAACCTGTGAACAGTGCGTCACCACCCTCTGGGTGAAAAACTTCCTCCTAATATCCAACCTAAACCTCCCCTGCCTCAGTTTAAAACCATTCCCCTTGACCTATTGCTAGAACAAGTTCAAGCAATGGTGTTTCATCCAGAGCAAGCAGTCACACTGCAGAGATGCAGGAAGCAGAGAGAAATGGCTGCTTTGGTCCAATCCTCCTGAAGCACATCCTATTTCCAAGTCTCCGCAGCGTTCTGGATGCTCCCTGCTTTGCAAAAGCAGATCTCCAGTGGGTTAGGCAGGGTGCCACTGCTAGTGCTGCCTCTGAAAGGTTTGTGCTCAGTCTCTAAATAAACATCTGTTGTGCTTGTGAGGAAAATAGAAGTGGCAGGAATGATCCTCCGGGGGAAGGCACTTGTCCCACAAGTGTCACTCTTGGGACCACAAATATAAATAAGGTTTCATCAGAGCAATTGGTTTCTGGTTTCTGTTTGGGAGTGTGGCTTTCACTGTTCTGCCTTTGTTGACTCAGAAAGAAACTCAGCTTCCCTTTTTCACAGCCACAGAGATGCCAGATTTTAATTCCTGGCAGCGCACGGTGCAGCAGTGGAGGAGGAAGGACCTTTTGGGGTGTTTGGCCATGTCTTAGCTTCAAAGCACCTCCTGCCCCGTTAGTGAGCTGCCAGCCTCACCAGCAGTTCAGAAGAACTGCCTAAGCTACAAAAACAAGTTAATGCACGAAAATATGACTTCAGCAAAGAAGTTAAGCTGCATGGGTAAATACGCTGTAATTTCCAACACGCTTCCATTGTGCAGGGATCCAATGTAATAAAATATTCCTGCAATGCTAGAACCACGAGGCCTAGTCCCAATAAGATGTTCTGATTTCAGTATTAGCTTTGCCATGCTATCTTAGCATTGAAACCAGCACTACATTGCTAACCTTCCTAGCACATTTTTGTTTTCCCTTTTTCTAATTTCACTCCAAAGTCAGACAAGATTCAATCAAGCCACGAAGTTACAGGGACCACATTCCATAACGCTGCGATGCAGAATTGACATCTTTTGTCAATTTACCCAAATGTAAAGTATCAACCCATATGCTTCCAAAACATCACCGCAGAATCCCAGTGGATGGTTGTAGAGTTGGTTTTAAGGACATGGGGAAGGCCTGGTGAAGGGACAGACCGCCTTCAAGTGCCACATTTGCTCAGTTCTGCTTTGCACTTGAGGCTGACAGGCGCAGCTCATACACGTCACTGCAGCTTTGAGGAGGCTGCTAAAGGTAACGCTCAAGTTAAAAAAGAATTAATAGGAAACACTTACCTTCCCCACTAGCTTGCCTTTCCTGTTCATGCAAAGGTAGAAGTCTGTCTCCTTCCCTTTGATCCGGACTTGACTGCCAAAAGTGTCTGTTTCCACTAGAAGCTGGGCTTGTAAAGGAAGAAGAAAAAAAAAGCGTTTACCAGTGTGGTCATGTTAAGTCAGTGTGTGCAAAGCAGTGCGTTGTCCCATTGCCTCCACTTGAACCACACCACACTTGGATGCTCTACAAGGGAACAACCCTCAGAACCACCCACAGGCTGAGCTTCAGACTTGGTTAGAGGTGCCAATCTGACACGTCTCCATGTCAGACGCTTCAGATTTAATGCCACTTTAGCACAGAACAGGCACACACAAGTGCGCTCTGTATGTCCTTGCTACCCATCAGGAATGTTATGCTAGAAGCAGCCCTCCACCCTGCAGGAGGTAAGAAAATGGATTTCTGTCTCATGGAAGATACAAGATTAGCACAACCAGAATGAGATTCCTTTCCCCACAGTCAGCAACCCCCAAACACTTTACAGAGGCACCCCAGGCACAGGCTCTTGGTGCTCACGAAGCTAGTGGGGGAGAAACACGGTGCTGTTTGTGTTCTGTATGATTAAACATCCACAATTCATAAGTCCTGAGCATATCAAGATGTCTTTCCAGGAGATCACTGATTGTGGCAATACAGCTCTGCTGATCCTGCAACTCCAGGCCCAGCTGGGAGAAACATGGCCAATCTCATTGTGTTTTGCATGTCTCTTATTAAGGCCAAATACTGCGTTGCAGCATTTCCAGGAGCCATGGCAGGGGCTAGATTTCTGCTCCATCTGTATATACCACCTGCCCTGCTGCAATTTCATTTGCAGAAGCGGGCCAAGCTGTCAGACAGATGTATAGCATGCTATCATCATCACTAAAACCCATACACGCTCAAATTCAGCCTTCCATTCTGACTCTGATCTAAACTCAAATTCCAGTCATGCTCGAGGTTCAGATTCCAAGAATTTCCCTGGAGAGGCAGGAACACGCAGACTGGACATTTTGGTTCAGCTCCATCTCCGATATGCAGGGGAGAAAGTAGACATGGTGGAAACACAATGCAAGAATGTGTAAGTGTCAGCAAGTGCAAATCCACGCTCCTGCTCTGGAAATTCTCACGTTTGTAAGAACTGAGTCTTACCGTAGAAACACAGCGTTTGCCAAACTCTGAAGAATGTTTGATCTGTGCTGCAAAAAGTCACATTCTTTTTGGCATTCATATTTCAAACTTTAAAACCCTCTAAGAGCAAATATGTTCACCGTTAAGGATTTACCATGGGGATAGAAATAGGAGTTTGTTTCATTTAAACACATTAATATTTTTCCCACTTGTAAAGTCAGCTTTTGGCTTCTGCAGCAGTGCAAATATCACACACCTTTAACTCACGAGGGCCCTAAACGGAGTTCTCCCTTTGCAGCCCAGTCACACATGCAAGTTCAGGGTTTGCCAGTTACTGCTCACATTTATTTAGATATATTCATTAAATCTTTATCACAAGGGGTATTTAAAGAATATGTTTCTGTACTTCTTTCTGACAGCAAGTGGGATAATGCCTGTATTATCCCAGTATGCAGCTTGCAAACACATAAATAAGGACATTTATCTGTCTTTCAGGCAGGTGCCGTGGTTGGAGGATGAATACCTGACTGCCAGCATCAGCTGCGTGCCGCATGCTTTGTCTCAGCACATGCCCACATGGAATCAAACCAGTGCTCACCCACACTTCAGGCATGAAGGCCACAGGGCCAGAAATATTCCATCACTGTAAGGATACAATGATGAACAAATAAAGGATGGCAGAGCATGCCATGGATCAAAACCAGGTCTTCACTGAGCTAAAGGGTGTGTACCTTGGAGAAGGTCATCACTACAAAACACTCAGTGGGGCTGCTCAGATCCAGTGCCATAGGATTGTATCAGGGAATAGCCAGGAGTATGAGCATCTCCAAAGAAGTAACTGTGAAAGGTTGCCTTGTACTAAGGGTCGTGGTTTAGTGGGGAAATACTGTTTGGTGGTGGATGGTTGGACTGGATGATCTTGGAGGTCTTTTCCAACCTTGGTGATTCTATGAGGAAGGGACAGAAACTAACAGTGCGAGAGGGGAAAGCAGCAGCCTGAAAGCTTAGGAGCCAGATGTGAGATGCCAAGCACTGGCCAAGAACTGTTGTCAATACACAGAGCTACAAGGAGCTGCCTGCAGATCTCCATGTCAAATCCATCCAGCAACATAAACAGGGCTGCCAAACATCAGCTAGGACTCAACAGCTTGCACTCAGGCAAAAATAGGACACAGGTTCACCCACACTACCTGTCCACCTTCTGCTAACCCCTACTCTGGGAACGCCACGTCTAAGCCACAAAGCAACCCCATCCATCCAAGCATCAGCGCAGCTACTAGAACTGCTAAGAACAACCCTGAATATCAGATACACTCTTTATCCAGCCAAAGGAGAAATAAAGGTCAATAAAATGCTCCACTTCCCCACTGGAGCTCGAGCTGTGGGCTGCCAGATGGCCAGCAACCCGCACACAGCCAACATAGGCTGACGCCGCGCGTGCCCAGGCTCAGATGAACAAACACGGGGCACGCACCTTGCTTCCCCCCACCCCCTCACACTGCAGCCAGTATGAGTAATATCCAAGCTGATTTTAATTTGAAAAATATCACCTTAAAAAGATGCCGGTTCCCTGCTGTGAAAATTAAAACCATCTGGATGGAGTGATTTCAAATAATTAATCTAGGTCTCCTTTGACACCGCTGCTAATTAAAATATGATACCTTCCTCCCCCTTTTTAAATAAAGAATTTAAATAAAGTTTAAAGATCTAATAAAAGAACGTTATAGTTTAGAGCTAAATGGAACTCACCTTCCCCATGGGCAGCAGAGGTTACATCGGCACCACCCCCCAAACCAGCAGAGTGCCACTACTTGCACCAAGCAGCAGTGATGGACAGACATCTACAGCATCACTGACACGGATGCAGGCACTGCTCAGAAGCCCCTGATGTCCAGGAAGAGGGAGAAGAGGCTCAAGCAGATGCTGTCTGCTCCCTGCTCCAATCCTGGCTGCTGAAGCATGGGCTAAAGCAGCCCACTTCTGGAAAAGCTGAGTCGTAAGATGCTGAGAACATGTTCTTATTTTTAGGGATCCTCCTCCTCCTTCCCCTCTAGAGAGATCAGTCTGGCCTTGGGGTAGGGTTCATAACCCAGCTGGTTTCCACCCTACAGATTCTCCTTTTTAAACTAGGCATCTATGATTTGCCCATCTCTCCCTGAATTCCCTTAAGAACCCAAACAGAGATGCTGGACATCACACCTGGACAACTAAAATGAGACTAAAATCAGCCCTGAAACTGTACGTGGGCCCTCAGTGGCAGTGAGCCTCCCCAAGCCCCCCCGCACACAGCACCTCCAGCCCCATCCATCCCCGGGTGCTCTGCAGAGAGATTACAATCTTTATTTTCAATAGCTCCGCGCTCCAGCCTTCAGATCAGCTATTATTGTTTAAATTCTTTGACAGCTAGATAGTCTGATACATTTTCCAGAAAAAAAAAGAAAATTGGAAGAGAGAAAGAGAAAAAAAAGATGTCTTCAGAGGGTAAGATCTTCTGCTGCATGATTTTGCCTTATTGGCCCATTTAACCTAAACCTTCCTGAAAACTCCCACTGGAAGAGACTGGAATTCCTCACATGTCTAGGTGAAAAGGATTACATATAGATGTTGAAAAGCTATCTTCCAGCTAAAAAAACACAAATGTTATGTGAAGGTGGCAGAAAATATGCCAAATTATCTTTGAAATATTTCCTGGAAGTGCAAGGATGGGAGCCAGAAAAGCACAAGGAAGGACAGAAGAAAAAGGTACCTGTAAAGTATAGGGTCATAATGGTATTTATCACAAACAGCTAAGTGCCAGCCAGGTGCAAAACAGCAGTAAAGGGGAAATGCAATGAAGGCACAGAAGGACTGGATGACCCACAGATGTTTCTGAAGAAGCTCTGGCTGTGAGCACAGCAGACCTGTTCTTCCTCTAGGAGAACAAGACTCACACTTGAAGGGCTGTGATTGCAGGGAGAACCCCAGCCAAGGGCAGACTCCTCTGCACATCCCTGCTTCAAATAGTTGAAGCTTGTTCAAAACGCTGCCTGCCCCCAAGCAAAAAAAAAAATAAGAGAATCCTTTACGTGACCACAACATCGGAGAGAATGACCCTGCCTCCACTTTATATTCATGACATAATAAGAGGGAATAATGCCAAAATTATGTAAAGTCTGCAAGGTCTAACAAGGCCTGCAGGCTGTTGACAAGCGAGGGAATCCATGCTGCATCTGTAATTTTTATTTTCTCATTTGTATACTCCTCCAAACGGACAAGATCTCAAGCAAATAAACCCCTGGGGGCAACAACCCAGCTCTACATCCCATGACATCCCTCCAGGCCTGCTGAGCAGAGCATGTGAACAAAGCAAAGACTGCAGAGATGATCCGACCTTCTCATAGCAGCACACGCCAGCACTCGGAGCTCTCAGGAGCCAGACAGGTTAAATATTTGCACAGGAGACATCAGAAGAAAATCTATAACTCAGCAAAGACCTCAAAGGCACTTACACTGCAGCAACCTGATCCTGCAAATACTTCCACACAAAGGACCTAGCACACGTCGGAAGCCCCTGAGTGCCAATACAGACCATGAAGGGCTGCAGGGTCTGGTGTCTGCACACAGCTGCATGGCCAAAGCAGTGGAAGCATGGCTTTGGGCAGCAAGGTGTGAGCACCCACCCTCCCCAGGGCTCTCTACTCATCCAAAGGGCTCCAGGAGCCAGAACGAAGCACAGGATCTTCTCAGTTACAGCAGGGAAACAAGAGCTAAAATCCCTTTCCCAGCACGCTAGAGCAGCTTCCTGGGACTTTTACCTCTAAACTGCCAGATAAGGGCTTCCTTCAGGCTCCCTGAAGTACCTTCTGGCATTCTCATTGCAAACCATCCAGCAGCAAAAGGATGTCCTGTCTCATCTCCAGGACCCTGAGCTCATCATCCAGTGGGCACATCAATGTGACACGAGGCCAAGACAGGCAGAAACATCCACACTGGTGCCAGCCACATCATCCCGAGCCCCCAGCCCAGCACAGCTGTGCAAGCACGGCATGCTGCCATGCTCAGCTGGCCCTGATGGTGCACAAGGCAGAGACAGCCAACCCCTAAAGATATTCAGGTTCTACACCATCACTCACACACTGATGAACCATCTGCTCTTTAAGCCTACTGAACAATGATTTCACCTTCAGGGATGCCCACCCAAAAAGTCCCCTGCCTGTTCAACAGCGGCCAACAAGAGACACACAAGGAATTACTGGGAGCTGCTGGTGCTTCCCAAGCACCCCAAGGATCCTCTGAAGTGAGCTCAGAGGTTATTGCTTCCACCAGAACAGCAATACCAAAGGAAAAAGAACAAGAATCTGAACCAAACAAGTCCTCCTTTCAGGACTGCCCACTTGGGTCACTGAGGGATGACAAAGCTTTCAGACACAATCCCTACGAGCTAACTCCATAAGTAATAATATTCATCTTGGGAGAAACTTACATGAAAATTCACCGCACTTTGAGGTCTGTAATCAGTCCATATGCATGAAAATTATTTGATAGCATAGCTGACATAAGACAGGAATAAATACCAAGATACATCTGAAAGGTTTTACCCAACTTAAATAAAAATAAATTAATTAAATTAATTATTTTTTAAAAAAACCAACCATCCGAGGAAAACATTAAGACCATAAGTATCATGCTGCTGGCCCAGTTCTGCACTCCTCAGACAGGGATTTGGGTTAGGGTTAGTATTACATACAGAGCCATTTGCGCCCACCTGTAGATATGAGAATAAATGCACAAAGCAATGGAGAATCAGGCCTGGCCTCTCGCAGATGTTTCGTGCAGAATCTAACATAAGAGACTAAAAATACTTTGGCAGTAGCTTTAGCTATGGTGAATAAGCTTATTTAGACAAGATTCAGTAAAACTGGAGGCAATAGGTGGTGTGCTTTAAAAACGTCTGGGCGGGGAGTGGCAGAGAACAAATTCTGAACTGAACTTTACCACCTGCGAGCTTGCAATGACTAAGACGTAGGCCTGGAAAGAGAAACGTTTAAAATGTTAGCACAGAAATTCCTCTATCTCACCAGGGTGTCTTGCTGTCTCCAAACACAGCTCAAGTGGACAGTATTTCTACAGATGCAGGAAAACTGCTTGAAAAGCTGCCAGGCTCTGAGTCTGGAATTAGTGAAGGATGAGCCTCAAAAAGTTCAGAAGCTCTGTTATGCTTGAAAAAGCACCTAAAATGAAAATAAAGGGCCAAACCCTGATGTCTTTGATCATTCTCATTTGAATAAACTCCTACTGACATAGTAAAGACCAACAGACAAGGACCTCAGAACCTGGCCCTGTGCGCTCAGCTGAAATGCATCCAAAGCACTGGAGTCTCCTGGGTCTGGAAATAACGTGAACCTTCCCCGTCCCACAGAGGGTTAGAATTACCGCAAGAACAAACTTTGCCGAGGTTATTTTGACTCTCCTCTTCCCAGTCTCAGCCAAACCCCAAAAAAATACCGATGTACACAAAAATAACAATAAGCAGAGAACGACAACGATGGGAACCCCGTGTACTCTTGCTTCTTCAAAGCTCCTTTACTTGTGGCCAGAAGCGCAGGACAGCCCATATTTACCCTGAAGCACTCATCCATCTAGCTCGGGCAGCCTAGTGGTTGGCTGCTCATCCTCAGCGATGAAGTAGGTGTGATGTTAGCACCACCATATCCTCTTACCGAGGACTCCCAAACACATAAATCTCTCTCGTGTGCCAACACCATGATGGTTGCACGTACGCCAGATGTGAACCCCATCCAGGTCCCACTGTTGTGCTTGTGAGTACTCCAAACTGGGGCCAATAAGGAGAAATGCAGAAGGCATTTGCAGAGTTATTTGAATTAACATTATCAGCCGTGTCTGGCACAGAAATATGTAATGTTCTCTGTGTACTGTGCAGGTTTTATTATCCTGTGCTGAGCTGAAATGATGACATTTAATTTTATGGATGGGAATGTAAGCATGTTTGTGCAGTTTCTTGAAGGGGCTCACGGTAACTTTCCCTTCTTCCAACAAGTAAAGAACATGTTCAAAATAAAGTTGCACGATGCTACGGTATTTTCAGTGGGATTCTTGTGGCTCTGGAACCCAGAGGAGCAGAGGTAGCGGCACAATCTACCACAAAAAATGCTCTGGCACACTGGGGAAATTCCTCTGTGTTTTAAGGTTATAAATGGGAGTCATTGTTACAAATGGATGCAAAATCAATTTCAAAGGAACACGCTGACTGTTTACGCCTTGCAGTGCTCTGAGATGAAGGACACAATCGTCACTCACACATGACTGTAATTAATTTCCAGTAAAGGTTGATAGAGGAGGACACAGACCAACCAGCTACAGAGCATCTCCCTCCTTTTCATGGAGGCATGTCCATCTGGAACCAACCACAGCTAAGAGAGCCCCTGGATGACATACCTCACAGGAGATCCCCTCTATCAGCCCCTGTTAAAGGTCTCTACCACCAGAAATAGCACAATTCTTCCCGCTACTCTCAGAGAGGAAGCAACAGAAATAGCAAAAATCAGATATCCTGTTAACCCTGCCTTTAACACCTTTAGTTTCATAGATCTATTTCTGTAAACGTATTTTTCCTTCACTATTACTCACAGCATAGGGTAAGGCACAGCATAGGTAAGACTATTTACCTGTCTCCTACTGAATTTTTCACTGCATGAAAAGTTTGAAAAGTTGGCTTTTTTGCTGCTTTTCTTTTTCTCCCTAGAGTCCCTTGGGACAAAAAAGGCATCTGGCATTGCACATTTAAATGAGACCTGTCAGAACTGTAAAATTAGTTTTATGTATAATAAATGTACTTTAAAAAGCTCAAATATAATTCCGTGTTCAAAGCACGAGTGTTTGGATTTATAAGAGGAGATTCCAAGCTGAACTGTAATATAAGGAGTAAATCAAGTGCAGAACTAAGCCAGTCCTCATCTGCAGCATTACAAACAAGAGCAGGAAAGAAGCAATATCTCTAACAGCTTATTTGTTGTTATTCTGGATTTAAAGAACCAGCGTAGATAGGGTAGAATGCATATTACTGTTGCTTATTTCAGTTTCAAATCAACTAGAGACACACATCATCTGCAAAGCTCAGATTCAGTCCCATATTTACAACTCAAAGTTTCTCAGTGTTTCCCTAGTGCTTCAGCACAGGCTCAGCTCATCTGGAGGCCTGTAGGATCTTTTAATAAGAGTCCAAATTCTGCCCTGATTTATCACTTCTATAATACCACCACGTTGCAGAAAGCCTCACTGCACAGCTGAGCATGAATGTGACCTCATCCTTCACCCCGTGCACACACGTTTCTATTCTCCCTGCAACAGGAGATCCCCCTGTCCTCTCCTCATCCCAGTGGGATGTGCAGGGGTTGGTCCCTCAGCACAGTGGGTGAAATGCTGGAGGCATAAGGCACGCCACTGCTCTAGGTGTCCAGCAGACACCTGTCCTAGCACAGACAAACACAGCTTGTTTAGCTTGGAGGACTCTTTGGCCAACTCTTCAATCAGCACATCATTCACTTTAAAAAAAAAAACTTCACATTTTCAAAGGAAAAATGCAAAGGAAAAACCCTCCTTCCAGCACTCCTACCCCATGCCTGCATTGCTCCTCCCCAGCCGGACACCTCGTTACTCTCCTCTCCAGTTCTCTCCTGCAGCCTTAAAGGAGAATGAAGGATGCAGAAGGAAAAACCCTCTTTATTTATAAGTAGTGGAGCTTCAGTATTTAAAGGTAGCTCTGATGGCCACGTCTTCAGCTCCACAGCCACATCACAGAGTGGAGCAGCCCTTCACCTCTGCCATGGCAGGGCAAGGCCACCTGAGAAACCTGCCAGCACAACCCTATGGCTGCTGCCTTCCCTTGAGCTCGGTTCCCTGCTGCTCGGGACCGTGACTCCCATCCTTGTCACAGCCACAGGTTTGAGGGAGCCCAAGGATGTGCCTCACTACCACGGACAGCCCATGGGAAACAGCCTGCCCAAAAGCCTTAAAGCCCCCTGCAGAGTGCAGTCACTCTGGGTGACACATGGTAGAAGAGAGTCATTTCTCCATCTGAGAGTCCAGAAGGAACCAAGGAGCCAGCTGACCTGAGGAAAGGAGCTTTGGTGTCAACCCCTGGCAGGGGCAGTAGACAGCCCCTAATCCAGGCCCCACAGGGCACAGCCCTCCCCAAGGAGGGCCAGAGCAAAGCATGAAATGAACAGAGACCATCCCATGCATCAGGGCAGGCAGGGCACAGGGCAGGCACAGCCGCAGTGCAAGCAGCCTCCAGCCAGCCCAGCAGAACCATGGTGCTCAACCTCACCCTCCAGCTCCCGACCTGTTACTCCGCTTCAGGTCCACCTCTAGTGGGAAGAGTTAAAATTCATCCCCAGAGAGGCACAAATGAAAAGGAGACAAAAAAGCAGGATGCTGGTGAATGATAACAGTGGGTGGCCAGTCGCCCGTGGCTGGTGCGTTCTGCATACAACAGGCACAGCCGAGTGTGTCTGGCAACAGACCATTATTTCACCCGAGGTGTGTGAAGCGGGAGCCCCCCATTCTCCAGGCAAACCACCCAGCCATGTCGATGAACAAAAACTCTTGCCGGGAACAGGCCTTCTCCTCGCTCGCATCTCCCCACCGGGTTTGTCTGTGTTGTCCTTCCTGCTGTGGCATTTGCAGCTCTGAAAAAAGCAGCAGGTCAAACATCTCCAAATGGTGCATTTAGTGCTTCCCCTTGGGTGTCCACGGTGTCCCGGCCATTTTCCTCCTGGATGCCAGCAGCATTCACTGGGGAGCGAGCTGACCCCTCTGCGGTGGGTGAGAGTGCCTGACGCTAAGTGCTGCTAATGCGTTCTGCATTTGTGCTCCGGGGCAGGAAATCTCAACTTCCAGTGCCAAGGGGCTAATTATAATTTATATAGCAAGATCTCAGGCAGTGTTGGTTTTTTGTTGTTTTCTTTTTTTTTTCCTTCAGCTAATTAAGAGGTACAATTACCTCTGAGAATCAAAGGGCTATTTTGGTACCCAGCTATCAGAAACAGATTACAGTCACTTAGAACACAAGGGCATCTCAGCTTTTCTATGTGTGCTTCATTTTTCATTTAGATCATTAAAAAGACATCGTCATCTTTCTGCTCCATCACCAGCGAGTCAGAAAATGCCTACAAAAGCCATTGCAACACATTAACATCTCACCATGTTGCTTTCCCAGTGATGAGCTGTGATTCCAACGCCGTGTGCTGTCGCTGCCACCCAGAACCACAGACAGTGGGTGAGTGCTGGGCAGCTCGCAGCCACCTGGGCTGGGGGCACAACAGTGGCCTGACCTTATTGCCCCATCAGCTCCTTTCCTTCGTGTCTGTGCAGAGATTTAACAGCTCTGCTTCTGTCCCTCTCCACTCTCAGCCGTGTTTGCCAAGCCACCGCAAAGGGTTCGTGTAAATTCAGATGTAGGGAGATGGATTTTGAGGTTGAAGATGGCAAGAAGTTCTGGGGAACCCTGGAGTCCTGCTCTGGGAGTCATTGGGGTAACACACACAGCACAGGCTGCATCCTCAGTCTGATCCAGCACAGGCTACACAGAAGTATTCCAGCAGTCACTATTGCACAGCCCTGGGCCATGGCTCTGGGAAAATGAGCACTATAGTTAGACATTGGTGTTGTGTCCCTGCCAGCAGACCACATACACTCCAGGCAGTTACAAGTCAGGATCCTGCTTGTCTGCACCCTCACCCTGACCTAAGATGCAGTCAGAAGCACATATAAGGCTGGCAGAGCCAACGAGGGCCAGCCACTTTTCTGTACATAGCGATAGGAATGTCCATCCATTTGAGTTAGAAATCAAGCAAGTACTATCAGAGCCAAGAGAGCCCACCAGTGGGCATCCAACATAACCCACCTCTGCCCGCAGCTCAATTAAACCTCCCCGGTTATCGCTGCCCTTTGATGTGCTAACTAGCGGCTAACTGTGTTGAATTTGCCACAAAGCAGGCGGAAACACACAAACCAAATACACAATAATGAAAGGCATTATTGTTAATTTACGAGCAGATAACGCAATCAACACCTCGGCATGGAGGGATGCTGACTGGCACTGCTCATCTCAAAGGAGCTCCAAGAAGTTCATTTGACACCTGACAAGGACACGCCTGGTGTCCTTAACACGTTCTCTCTTCCACCCTTGAAATCAGTCCTAGATAGGCAAGTGCCACAGAAAGGACACAGCAGCTGCCACAAGCCTTTTCACAAGAACATGTAACGATACCAACTTGCAGCAAACAGAGCAATCACTGCATTTGGTGACTACGGGAGTCACCAGGCAGAACACCTAGTTCCACTGCAGGAGTTCAAGTGCAAATCACATAAGTTTTCCTATGTAAAACTTGGTATGAGGAGTGTAAGATGAGATGGTGTTTATTAGAAGGTTTATCATTGTGCAAAGGGAAGGGGAAAAAAAAAAAAATGAGGAAAGAGAAAAATGCTGCAGACTGACCAGATGGTCCTAGAAAGTTCAGCTGGAGGAACAAACCAAGGCTGCAGCAGCACAGTGCACACCAGCACCCAAAATCCAGCACCTCTCCTAACACTGGGTGCAGGTGGGCAAAAGACCTGGCTCTGCAGGGCAAAAAGCAAGATGGGATCATAGAACTGTTGCTTGCAGTCCTAGACTAAGCCACTAACCTGCAGCATCTCACTGAGAAGGAACAGTGAATCAGCAACACAAGCAAGCTACACAGGGGAGAAAAAGAGAGGCATATCCAAAGGAAAATACATATATACCTCTCCTTCAAGCTCGCTTTTTATTGAAGAAGCTGCAAAAGCTCCAGCACACTTCAGAACACAAACACTGACACTGAAATTCAGAGCCCTGAGCTGCTTCCAACAGGGAAAATATACTGACCGCAGTCTGTTTGGAGGTCAAACAAAATCAATAGCTTTTCTCTCCAGTCTGTCTCTAAACTGAGCTTCTTTCAAAGACATCCAGAGAAAATGGATCATCTTTTGTTGTTGTGTGTGGTTTGGGGTTGGGCTTTTTTGTTTTGTTTTGTTTTGTTTTAAGTGGTCAAACAGTCACACAAACCTAAGAAGCTCCTTCCTCCCTCAGCACACTGAAAGGATTGTATAGAGGTCAAAACCGCCATCAGTTTTACTACACAATAGATGAGTTATCCAACTCTCGGGGAGGAAACCAAGCTGGAAGCTGCTTAACGCTTGGTAAGAGAGGAAAAAATAAATCAATGCATTTGCTTGATCAGGGTATGTTTAAAGCTGGTTGTCAATTAGTTCAACACAGTTTGCTGTTAAAGAGCACAACAATTTAGCCCCAGGAGCTGAAATTTGCAGCGTTTCCTCAGATTCCTCCTGCTGAGAGACTGATATTGGTTTCAGCCAGGTCAGACACACAGGAGCAGGGCTGGGGCTGAAAGTCACAACCACAGAGAGGAGCTTGGTGAAAGGAAGCCTGGGAGTGGGTATGCAGGGCTGGAGACTCAGGTCTGGAGCTCAGGGAGCAATCTGCAGAGGGGCAGGCTGAGAGATCTCCTCTCCTGCTTTTCCTCTCTATTCAAAGTACACAGTAGGCTGGTTTAATGCTCAGAAAGGAGAAAGGATAACACATACTGGTTATTGCACTGGCCCAAAGCCTGCCCCTCCACTACATAGTGCAGACCTCTGAACGAACTACAGACGATGCTGTGTGCAGAGAGGTGTTGCCCTGACAAATGCTCATTGCTCCAACCTGAGGCAGAAGGACAAGCATGGCAGTATGGCAAATTTTGCCTCCATCTGATTTTTGAGACTACAAATTCTTTAAAATTTCAATACAAAATCACAAGGAGGAAATGGAGAGACAGGCCACCACTTCCTAAGGATCCCACCGCATCCAGAGAACCACTGCCTTCAAAGCCACTGATCACTGACAGCTTTAAGTGCCAGCTCTGAGTGCTGAAAGACACTCTCCAAGTCACAAAATAACACATTTGCTTAATGAGCATCAGAAAGTTATTAATATCCACTCCAAATCGACAACCCCCATCCGCACAGCTCCTGCTACCTCCAGTTTGGCACTCTGCAGGTTGAGGTTTACCCCCAGCACACATCTCTCCCCTCACTGCATGCCTCCACGCTGCAGATGAAGAACTGATGTCAGATGCACTCCCACACCACTGACTTTTGCTCTTGTCAGTATCTATTCTAGGGATATTAGAGCTACTGTATGCTTTACAAGATTTGTTTCTGCCTGCTGCACTCACACAGTTTGCCAGGCCTACAGCTACATGGATCCTGACTCATCCACTGTGCTGCACACACATATGCTGCAGGAAGAAAGCTTTGTTCCACCAGTGCCATAAGGGGCACTTCATTTCCAAGTAAACACATTCAGCATCATTTATAGGATCTTAGCTCCTTCTTATGCTCACACAGGTTTAATAGTTCCAGCACCAGAAAAACCCTGGCAAAGCACAAAGTGGGTAACAGCAATTGTGACCATCGAATGTTCACACAAACTCATTCTATTTGCAAGAGCAGACAAGGCTTCCAGCTAGAAACTACACTGCAGTTTCTTTGCTATGCTTTTCAGCTCCCCTCCTCCAGTCCTCCCAGGTGGATCAATTTACCCAGTGATCATCCAGCCTTTATGTCTACTTGTTAGCACCCCCAAATTAGTAGGTGTAAAGTCAATATCCTTTGGTCTATTTGCTCCTAAGGAGCCACCAGTTAAAAATTCAACTTGAAAAAAGGGTCAGGAATGCAGATGCAGAAGCAAATGAAATGAAGGCAAGACTCACTGCTGATCAAATGTCCCACAAAGACAAGGGGCTGGGCTGGCCACGCAGCACCGTACTATTGTCACCAGCTAAAACCTAACAGCTTTGATTTGCCTCCCACTGGCTAAAATGGTTTGAAATGCAAGGTCTTAACAAAGGTGCAAGACACAAGAGGAACGGGAGGCACTGCTGGGATCTTAATCTCCTTTCAGTCTCACGGGGAGCTTCAGGAACTGCTGAAGTCACTGGAGTTTTGTGACCGCAGGCAAGAAGGAAACCAGGCTGCAACAGAGGTCCAACTCTGTGACCCCTCCAGAACCCCACAGCAGCAGAGATTTTGCTTAGGATTTCTGCTAAAGTTTGAAGACAAGATGTTTAGCTCCTGGAACCTGAGACAACATCACTGATAAGACCATCTTTCAGCAGCAGAGATCACCCATTGCCTTGACACAATGTGATTCAAAACCAGGAACCCAGAACTTTTCTAGCAACAGGAATTTTGTGGTAAGGATGCACCTCACCTCTGTCCCACCTAGGAGGAGCCACAGACACAGTGAGGGCATCGTGACCATCCCTGATCAAGCACTGAAGTCATTTAGATGTTACTTTGCCACGTTTTAGACTTATCTGGTGTTTCTATGCCACTCAATACTTAGCTCTTCCATGCTGCTTCTCCATACCACGGATACTTCAGCGCTTCCACGCCTACAGATGATCTGCTGCTGAAGCTCCCCCTCCATATCTGTTTGTCTGCTTCCTCTCCTGGCCTTTCTTCACACAGCACTTGAAAACAATGGGTATAAGCTGAACCATGCCAGCCACACCAGCATGAAAGTCTGCATCCCAAGTGCATTTCACCTACCATATGCTCCAGCATCGACCATGACACATTTCTGCTTGCATCACTGACATCCAGGTGCAACACCCACTTCTCCATTGCACAAGCACAGTTATTTGATGGAGAACAGAAGCAGAGGAGCAGCACCAGAGGACGAGGCCTCCTCTACACCATACTACCTGGGGCAGATCCTTCCAGTCAGCACAGCTGCCATCCAGTTGTGATCGCTGGGAAGCTGCTTGTTGGAGAGAACCCAACACTCACTACTGCTACAAGAAGGCTGGGCTGCTCTCATTGCTTTGGTTAGAAAGGCGCCTTTTTTGGCAGCTGCAAATGCAAAGGAGAAGCCTTGCAGGCAGTCATTTCAGATCTCAGATATGAGGGTAAAATAAACTTGAGCGCTACCAAGAGATGCTTCAAACTCAGTGACTCCAGGCAGCATAAGCAAAAGAGAGGCACTAAAATGACCACAACATCGGGGACACAAAGCTCAGGAGACTGCTCTCCTTTAGAAGCTCTCAGCTTCTATGTCACTATAAAAGCCTGAATTGTCTCTTATGGGCTTTCTGAAAACACTTAAAATTCAGTAGGGACAAAAGCATGGACTACTCATTGCTGGCATGGCTCATCAAGAAAGATGCTCACCCAGCGCAGCCATGCAACCATCACCCTCCAACCCCAACACTCCTCTCTTTCTCACAATAAGAAAGAGGCTTTTTTCAAAGGGCCTTCTCATTCCCTTTGCTTCCAGCTTGCCTTCCCCGTCTTGTAAGAGCTGAGGAGACCGCAGACGCTCTACACGTTTTCTCCTCTGCATCCCACTGGCAGGCAGTCTGGAAAATGCCAGTATTGGAACGGTCTGAATTCAGCGGTTTCTGAATGCTGATCGGACACTATTTCGTTCAAGCCACAGATAGTCATTTTTGGGGGGTATTTTCAGCTCCCTTTTTCGGACTCTTCCAGATTTCCAAGCGTCACACATCAGCAATTTCTCCTCTTCAGAGCTTCATATTTTTCACCTTTCTGCCGAGCCCGAGGCTCTGTGCAGGCTCGCAGGGGACAGGGCCCTTCCCTGCTCTTCCAGACGGTCACGCAATGCTACTGGCATGGCGAATGTTTGCTGTGCTCCACCTCGCAACGGCGGAAATTCCTAACTATCTGGTTTGTGGAAGAGCCGAGGTAAAATCTGAGCAATTAAAGCGCCTTAGTTTTTATAAAGCCCAACACCTTTCCTGAAGAAACCCAAACCTGAAAACAAGAACGTCCTCATAGCACCTGAAAACACCAAGTAAGCAGTTCGAACCAGGCTACTGGTCCCCATTACCACCATCTCTTCAGCACCTCTTCAGTCATAATGCCACCATCTTTATGGTAAATCCACAGTGTGTTGCAGTTTTTGTGTTGGAGCTCAGGGAAGGATGCCCAATGATGTTAAGGATGACATTTGCACTGCATCGTTGTGCATGAGATCCAAAGTTTTTCCCACTCTGCTGCCTGGAGGCTCTGGCCTGAGCACCTCAGCACCTTACCTGGGCAGGCTATAAGCATGCCCCAGCTGAGGAACTCAGCCACCACTGCTGATACCGCACTTCTGGCAAAGCAAGCTGCTGCATTTTGGTCTCCCAAATAGTACCCTAGCAAGGTACATATTATCTTCAAGCAGAATTGTGCTCACCACACTCTGAGATTTCATTTATCATCCTCACTTTAATTAGTCGTGTTCTCATTGAAGTTATTGACATATTTTCTCTCCCCCAAACATATATTACGAAAGACAGATCTCACCGTCCACTTGACAGCACACACAGTTATGTAGATGAAGACAAAAAATTCTACAAGTCGATGCTTTTCATGAGGTCCCTCCCCTTCCCAAAGTAAAAGCAATTTTCAAAGCCTTTCAGAAATGCTGACTAGCCTATTCTCTGGGTACCTTTCATTGGGTTCCAAGAAGAAACTCAAATTCACAACTATCTTGATGCTTAGATATGAGAAAAGCTAAGAAAGCACACTGCAATGCCTGATGAAAGACATTAAAATAGAGCAACCAAAAGCAACTCAGAGAGGTTTCCTCACCATTTCTGTGTACACACGGCCTAGAAATATTTAAAATTACTCAAACTTATTCTAGGACTTCATCTTCCAATAACTACGTGGCAGCCCCCATGTATAAATTCTGGATAGAAGTAATTTTTGCACTAATATCCCCAGAGCCTCTTTCCCACCCTGGAAAAGAAAGGGAAGCCCCAACTTTGTCTCTGTGTTATTTCATCACGGAGAAGAACATTTAGCAAAGCAGCTGCTCAAGCTTCATGGGAAAGAAATATAATCACGGCAAGGCAGGAACAGATAATATCATATTGACCTGTCTTCAGGGTCTGGCATTCACATTTTCATAAAGTGCCTAGGAAGATAAATCACTATACTAATAATATTTGTATTGATTATCTAAACTGAAGCAGCAATCGACTCCATTGTCTCACTTCCTCTTAAATTGCTCACAGATGGGATCCTATTTCCTATTCTGCATTTCTAATGGGAACACTTAAATCACGGCACAGGATTATACACACAAACTGTTAACAAAAAACCCTCTTACAACTTGCACGGAGATGAAGATTTTTCATTCTGTAGCTCTCTTTCCACCCTGCATAGAAATTAAAAATGACAAATGATCAGCAGACCTTTCTATTACCTCTCCTCGTTGTGTCTGAGCACCTAATATTTACTGACAGGCAGGCGTAGGCTTTCCAGACGTCAGTCAGTGATGATGGGGCCCTGGAGTTCAGACACAGAGCTAAGAGGTGATTCCTTTCTCCCTGAAAGCAAAGGCTCTTGAAAATACCCCAATATCCCAAAGGAGGGAAATCATCAGAGATAAAACAAACAACAGCTTCTGCTGGAAGGGCTCCGACAGGTACTGACACCAAACAGGGAGCAGGCGGCCAAACGTCAGGTATGGAACTTGGCTACAGTGGGGGGTTGGGATGGCAGCTATCAAAAAAACAGAAGTTTAGGAAACGGGCAAAAAAAACCCCTGCGTTATTTGAAATAGGTTTGTCACAGACCAAAGAGAAAAAGGTTTGGATCCTCTTTTTTCCTATCCCTCCCCAAACATCTCGTTTTGCCTGAGCAGAGCGTTCTGGCACAGACGCAGAACTCAGCAGTTAAAAAAAAAAAAAGAAGAAGAAAAAAAGAAAGTCTCAGATGTACAGATGGTTTGTATAAGATGATTACAACATATTTCACGTGGCTGCTGAACCTTTCAGAGTCAACTGGAAGGTGACGGCAGCCGAGCCCCCTCACTTGCAAGGGGAAGCCTGGGAGGTCCAGCCCAGCGCCGTGCCCCGGGCTGCACAAAGCAGCCGCGCTGCTCCCCACACCTGCGGCCAACATGGGGCTGCTGCTGGCCCAATGCAGCACCCGGCTGCACAGGGAGACGTTCAGAAGGAAAGAACAGTAATAATAAAGCCTGCAAGATGTTGGGCAAGAGGGGAGAAAAAAACGAGACGCAACGCAGCAGCTGGACAGCGAAGGCTTCTCTGGCTTAGGCCAATCACCAGGACCCATATGACTGTACAGCTGCCATGGTGAATGATCATCGCTCGCGCTGAGGTCAGCTCTGCCCTGGGGCTAAGTAAGTGAAAATAAATGGTTGAGAAGATAAAAGGTCTTTTAAAAAAATTATTTGTCTTCTTGTCATGTCAAAACTGTAATGGGAAGAGACGGGAGGCAGCAATACGTAGTTTAAATAGGAAACAGCCACGCTGATGTCTCAGCTGACTAAATTACAAGGCGAAGCACAGTGTATTCAGGCTCGCTGGCTGATCTGCACTGGGCTGGACAGGTCCTTTTGCACGCACCTGGTTCCTGGGATGAGAAGCATGTTTTTGAATGCAGAGCTTGTGGAAATACAGCTGTATTTAACTAGCTGCAGCCACTACTTGGGCTACACCTCCTGTCTTTCTCGCAGGTTAATTCCATGCCTTCCAGCCACAACGAGTTCAGTTTCCCTTCCTGACCTTCCCAAGGGGATCAAAATTGATTTTAACTATTCCAGGAAGGGAAAGGGTTAATCAGTTTTCCCAAGGCGGCTTGCTGTTAAGGTGCCAGAAACACTGAGGGGAAAGAATGACTTGCTAAGGATGGGACAATGGCGCTGGTATTTTGCATTTGTTTCCAGGCTTTGAGATAGAACAAATGGGAGTCATTAGTGAAATGAGTTTAGGGAGTTCTAAATTAGCTGTCAAGCTGCCAAACCCGAAGAAGTGCTATGTCAGCTCATTAATTCTGGAGAGCACAGGATTACCCAAACCTAGGAAGGAATCCTGCAAAATTTCGAGTCAATTAAAGGAGGCTATTTTGCTATAATAATATTTTCCGCACGTATTACACCTCCTCATGGAACAGAGCCCATTTCTACCACAAATGAAATCTCTGGCGGGATGGAGCGTGGCTTATGTCTAGACAGCTGTAATGTGCTCTCCATGGGCTTGTTCATTGGCATCCCTGGGAAGCTCCAGCTACAAGCAGCAGTGGGACAGCCGGCTGTGTGCACACCACCAGGCAGGGTGACCCTGGGATGGAGGCACCCACCTCCCACATCACTTTGCTTCCCTGTACACTTGTAGTTGCCAACTGCAACATTCAGAACTTGAGAGCCAACCAAAAAGGGACACGTGCATGGAGCGTGTGTTTGCACCACCAACACCTGCGATATGTCCAATTTCATCATCCATACAAGACACCCCTTGACTGTGCTTTCCTTCTTGGGCTGCCTGATCCCAGATTTTCTGACCCAGTAAGCAAACACATGCTTTGTCCGTCTCCAAAACGTTCTGTTTTGGGAGCGTTTGCTGAGTCCTCAGCTTAACAACACCGAGATCAGAGGGAGTTCTTGAGGGTGCCACGCTGGACCTGGGCAGCCAAAAACACTGGGAGCCAACAGGATGCCAGGAAGCAGAGAGTGAGCACACCCATGTGCTGTGTCCCTTGTGTGGGACATCCTCAGACAAAGACTCCCACCTTACAAACTACAAGAGATTTATTTAACCTGGATAGACCTAGCACTGGCTAACTAATAACCCACCTGCGTATACCACGTCCTTGCCATATGGACAGCCAAGTATTGCCATAAATAAGAAATTAACTCAATTCTCTATTGAGTTAGTTGAGGGTGAGCTCAAACACCCCACAAATGCCCCTCACATCTGTCCACATGCCTATCACTGCACTCAGGACAAGGGTAGGCACTTTAAAACAAAAATCACATGGCTGTGAAATACAAATGAGACAAAAAATGCCTTCACCCAACCAAGAGAGCTCTCTCACCAACTGCACCGGATACAAAGATAGCGAGCAAACAGGATAGAATGTCTTCTGCCTTTTGTGAAATGAAAATAAATGAAAGGATCTAAGGTTTCAGGTCACTGATCCCTCTCTTCCCTATCTGTACCATTTATCGGAGGTAGAATATAAAGGTTGCAGGTCCTTTTCTTTTTTTGTCAGCACTTTAATGGTTGTTTTTTCTCCTTCCCCCTTTCATTTTCTGAATGAAAGGACCACTTAGGAACCTGCAAAGTAATAATAAGCTTATAGCAGGAATATTGTTTTTCTGAGCCAATGCAAACTCGTCCGAATAGGTCGAGGAGATTAAAGTAAAACAGCAATCTGTAAATAGATCAGTCTTTTAATTAGTTTATAGTCTGTTAAGAGATAATATTTTGCTCACATAGATCCTTCTGTTATCTGAAAGATCTCAGAGCACTTTAGGAACATCAATTAAGCCTTAAAAAAAAAAAAAAAAGAAAAACAACCCACAACCTTGGGAGATAGGTAAGTGTATTTAGATTAATTAGCGTAGCTGTGAGCAGCAGGCATTATTATTAGATTTAATTTAGTCCAATAATTGACTTATCTGTTAATGGATTCTAATTCATCTGAGAAGGGACCAAAATCTATCTGATTAAAAGGATTACATCGACTCAATTAATTCTATTAACTGACTTAATTTGCCATTTAATAATTCCACATATGGGGCCAGATCTTGGCCCTGAACAATGCGTAAACCAAACATCACATACCCGAATTATCACACCAGTAAAACCATGCATAACAGAGATATATTTTTCCTCGTATGTGGGACACGGCAGGTCCAGATAAAACATTTGAGGGTCCTTTCTCCCACTGGATTTCTCCTGGCCCTGCAGATCGCTGTCTTGCTGCTTGGTCATTTAGCTGTACTCGTGATGGCTGCCTGGAAACGAGCAATTCACTGCCTGAGATTTGTCACTTCCCCTCTTTTCTGGGCATTCTCTTTAACCAAGAGGTGAGAAGTTTTACAGAAGTCAATAAAACCTTGCAATAAAACTAACCAACTCTCCATTCCTTCAAAGGCAGAATAACCCTCACATGCCAGCCATTTGGAAGCTGTATATGTGCAAAAAAATAAAAGGCCTCTCTTCAATTGGACGCACTGCTCTGTAACCAGTTGTGAAAGTATGGGAGGAGGGGGGAAAGAGGTGCTAAAACATTACTACCTCCCCAGCCTTAAAACCGACTAGTGCCTATCCTTCATGATGCGCGTTATGGACCACAGCCATGGTCTCTCTCTCAACAAAGTCAGCCCTGCTTCCCACACCAAGTCTGAGCTGTGCTGCCCTTGCCTAATATTACCTCCATTTAACGGGACCAAGTTCTTGGAAGGGCACAGCATCATTTTGAGAAGCCAA
Source organism: Coturnix japonica (assembly GCF_054131305.1). Taxonomy (NCBI): domain Eukaryota; kingdom Metazoa; phylum Chordata; class Aves; order Galliformes; family Phasianidae; genus Coturnix; species Coturnix japonica. The sequence continues at coordinate 12,578,397 of NC_140680.1, read as the reverse complement.
GAAAACAGCTTCTTGCCCCCTGCACACTCCACCTCCTAACTTCTGATGAGCCTCCTGCTCTCAGCTCGGACACCCTGCAGCAGTGAGTCTTTGAGCTGGAAGCACACTCAGTAACACTTGCACCTCACAGCTTTCCAATTTGGCACCTCTTTGCATGGCCTGTACTTGTGCCTGAGCGGATACAACTGTCCCCAATGACTGCAGAGCTGGAGCCCAGCAGAGGCGTGCTGAGATAGCCCTGCCCGTGTTTGAAATGCGGTTCAGGAAGGAGTAGGCAGGAGAACGCAGGGCTGGAGCCAGCTCACGTTCCACCTCCACAGGCACCTTTTCCCACATCTGTTGCCTTTTCTCAGATATTGGCTTCTGCTCGTCCTCTCAAAGCCTTCCCTGGGCTGACACTCAGCCTCTGTAATCCTTCCAACATCAATTCACATCTCCTCCACCATGATCTCGCCTTTCCGTGGGGATGGGGTTAAGACAGGGGAAAAGCTGTGGGAGACTGAATAGTCCGCAGCCAAGAAAAGAAGTGGGAACCAGGCACTCCCTAATGCTAAGCTCTGACTCACCGTGCCAACTTAAAGGCAGGGAAAAGAGGAAAGGAGAGAAAAAGGGCAGTAGGAAAAATAGCCATCTGCTGCCTAAGAGGGAAAGGTGTCCTCCTTCAGAGGCAGATCTGACCAGCAGCACTGAGATTTGGATCAAAAGTTCACAACTGTTCAGATCCCCAGACCTGGTTTAAGCCTCTCTCTGGTCTTGATCAAAGGTTACTCCATAATAATGCCTCTGGGGGAGGGGTTCCCAGCACATAATGAATCCTGTGTCATTGCCTTTGTATCCAGTTTTGGCTGTAACACAGATGGTTCTCACTTCAGTAACTCTGACATCTCTCCCCCCTTCATTATCACAGCTAGGAGCTCTGCATGGTCACATCCTGGACCTCCATGCCCCACCTCACTGTCTACCCGATTATCATGCTCTAAGTGTTCCTGTGCCAGGCAAGATGATGAACAGATTTCCATAACCTTTCAGCATGGCTAGAAATGGGAAGGCTTTGCAGCTTGACACATCAAGGAGTTTTATTAGTAGGAGAGGGGGAGGGAGCAGGCAGGGGTGTTAGCAAATGGCCTCAACGGTCAGAGCATGTCGGGTTTTTAGAAGGATGCCAGCAACCAGAAGAGTAGTGGATTTGGTAGCAAGCAGCGATGTGCACAACCCAGAGCTCCTCAGACTGGAAATGTAAGGCTCTGTGATTGTGCAGCTTCTCCACTGGTCACGAGCACTCTCCTGCGCTAGGATTTGTTGTTCAGATGTGATTGTATATGTATGAAGGGGACAAGATGGGCTTTGACACATAAATTAGCACTTGTCAGCTGCTCACAGGCAGACTTCCCTGCTGCACCCCACTGTAAATGCTGCCTTCTTTCACGGAGAAGAAAACTGCATCACATTACCTGACATTCACTGCAGGCAAGAGCGCTTCCTGGGACACCAGCAGCTAACACACAGTGATTAGTTTACATATCAAACCTTAAGAGAATGAATGCAATAAAATGACACAATAATTAGCAGCCAAGTGGCACTTTGCACACCTGTTTTATCTGGGAGTTTTGGAATGACAAAGAATGACGCTGATGAACCTGCAGGGCAAGGCTTTTTCTGAGGGATGGGGTGAGTCTGCAGAAAGCCCTTGGGGTTCATTTCATAACAGCCAGGTACCTTTGAGCTGACACCTCTAGCAACACAACTCTACACATTTCTGCAACAGCAGCAGCTGCCCCTCTGATCACAGAACTGTAGGGGTTGGAAGGGACCTACAGAGACCATCAAGTCCAACCCCCTGCTGAAGCAAGCAAAATGATGGCCACGGACGGTATGTCACCTTGTCTGAAAGCCACTGATGGAATAACGGTTCTCACATTCTGACCTGCCCTTCATCTGAGATGAATTGTACCCCATCTCCACATCCACCTCATGTGAATGTGCATGCTGGCCAACACATCTGCAGCAACACCTATGGACTGCATGTCCGTAAGGGAAAAAGGACCACTTCTCAAAACAGCCCTAAAACTCTTCCAGCAACGATGAATCAGGCCTAAAACAAGTCGGGCAGATGTACCTCTGCCAAAGCCATTTCCAAGTGTACAAAGATGAGGAAGCTTTTTCACAGCTCAGTCTCCAAACAGCACTTCTATCAAGATGCTTGTATGCAAACCAAGGCGGAAACTGCTGAACACACAGCCAGCCTGTGTAAGTTATGTGTGCTCCTGTAGGATCCACGTACCTCAGGATTCAACTTAAGCACTCTTAAAGCTCAGAAGTCTGCTTAATTTCAGCTCAAACCAAAACACTCTGCCCTAGAAAGATGAAAGTATGCTTCACTCAAGCACCGGGATTCTTCCACCTTCAAGCCCAGTTCACAACCACAGCTTCCAAGTCACTAAGCCCAGGAACACAGTTCCTAAGGAAAGAACATCCCAAGCGACCACCTTTGATATCACATAAATAACATGAGGAAAGCTGCATGCTCACCTGCTAGGCAGAGAAAGATTTTTGTCTTCAAGCACCATCATACATTCTCATACACAAGGGCACTACAGTACCATGGGTTGGAACTGCCTGCAGCTGGGAGCTGGGCTGACAGCCTGCTCTAACACAGCAAATTCCACGTTCTTAATCTGAAAAGTTATTGGTGTTTTTTTTCCTATCTCCCTGTGATCCTCTGCATTTTATTGCTCTTCTCATTTTTCTCCCACAAGGTTCTCAGGCCAACACAGTGAATAAAAGCTTTTGAACTGGAGTCTGGGGGATCCCAGTAAATATTCTTACCATATTTATCTCCGTCTTCTCCTTTGGCGCTGATCCTCCTGCCCAGCACTTGGATGTGTTTTCCGCTTGTCCTGCTGTACAGCTGATAGAGCCGGAGCTGCTTCCTGCTCACGTCGTCTCTTGCTCGCGTTTGGTTCTCCACGTGTATCCGAAAATCTACATTCTCCTCGGCAACAAACATCTGAAAGTGGTGGGGAGGGGAAAAGAAAAGAGAACAGACTATGAAACAAAATAAGCATCTCGGGTAGAAAGATTACACATCAACCTGCCAAAGGGCACGTGGTGCAAGATGACTGGGATTTGGCTGGCCTTCATTTGACAGTCGAGGCCGTGGTATCAGGCACTCAAAATGTAATTCTACCCAGAGCTGGCTCTAGAGAGTAAACCAAACCTGAGTTTTTACAATCAAACTGTATGTGGGGGGGTGGCTGAGTAAAAACTGCTGCTCAGTCCTGCTTTGATTTAAGCCTGGTCAGCCACACTGGACATAAATTAGGCTCACTTTTGCATATTCATAGCCTCTACCAAGCTACATGGATATGTACAGGAGAAAGGGGACTGACAACTCAATTTCAGAGAATTTGTGCTGTATATGTGGATTAATGGCAGGGAAGAAGTTAAGGGAAAAACCCATTTACGCTGACGCTAGCAAACTGGATTCTAGCTACAGACAGGCATAAAATCTAGTAAGATAAAAGCGTTGTGTATTTGTGGGCTCTCTTCAGAGTAAATTTGTTGCCTGCTTGGCTGTAAGTGAAGCCTGATCATTGTTGACTGTCTATTGATGCATCTCTGTCCATCCCAACCTGGGGAGGGGATGTTTGGAGCAAGCAGTAAGAGCACAACCAACGTGTCCAGCTGAGAGGCCATTACCAGCGGGGTTCTGGGCGCTTCAGCCTCTGCCTGTGTTTTTTCTGGCCAATGGAGTAAATTAACCTTAGTTAACTACAGCCTCAAAACATTACCAGAAACTTTCTCAGTCACATCTGCCTCTCTCTGTTATACTGTTTCCAATCTTAACTTACAGTTCCCAAGAAACACTGAAACAGGATTCCTGCTTTTGCTTCCAGACCCATCCTGGCTTGCCCAAGGTCAGAGGAGGAGGCAACCAAGATGCTCTGGAGAAGGCCCTCCCAGCCGGGAGGTTCAGCAACACACAGCCAAAAGCAATTCACACTCAAACATCACAAAAGACCAGAGACTGCATCCCAGTCTGCCCCTGAGAGCTTCTGCACTACGTCCACGCTACCCACACAAATCTAACCAATGGATAATGTTTTGGTGGCAGACTCCCATCACAGCACAGCAGATCATTCAGACACCAAAAGCAGCAAAAGATAATTGAGCGGCCGTTTGCATGTAAGAAACAAACTCCACCACAAAATAAGAATCATGTGGGGATTTCACTAAGTTTGGAACTGGTAAAGGGATGACACACCTAGCAGAGCTACAGCTTCAGCTCCTAACACATTCCAGCTACAGCATGCTTGTCCATCCAGCCTGGAAGCAATAATGTTCTGATATATTAGGGTGTGGATGAAACTGGCAACGCAAATGAAAAGGGGTCAGTAAATCCCTGTACAGGTCCATTCTGCTAAGGCAGGGGGGTTGGAACTACATGATCCTTGAGGTCCCTTCCAACCTGGGTCATTCTGTGATTCTCAAACACATAAGAGAAAGTGGGGAGCAAGTGGCCGAAGTGCACAAAATGGTCTCTCTTAATCCTTCGGCATCTGTCGTCTCATAGCAGTGCATACTTTGAAGCCAAGTAGTCAGATACTCCCTGAACGTCAAAACCTCAAAAGAACTTTTTAGCTTTTCCAATTATCAAATAGACACACAGATCAGCAGCAGGAGGAAAACTTCAGGCAGGCAGTGCTGCTTAGCACCAGACCTTCACTAAGCAACCCAAACAAAAACATTATATTCAACACAGTGGCAGCAGCAATGAGGTTTACGGGGATGTTACAGGATCGCCTTTGCTGCCCTTATTAAATGCTAGGATTACAATACTTGGATCCCAAGTCCTAGGAAAGAAACTGGTTTAACTTTCTTATTTTACTGTCAGTAGGAGACTGCAGGAGCCAGGCGCTCAGGCTGCACTACAGAAAACAGTGTATCTAAACAGACACTCGGCAGGATGACATAAGTGAGGGGCAAGAATCATACAATTAATATTTAGCAATATTTCCCACTGTCAGAAAACAGCACGGCAAGAAGCAAGAGCAGAACAAGCCACTGCACCTGCTGGGAGGATATGGCACAAGGTCAACAGTGCTCTTAGCTCCCATGGGCATCAAACTCTGCTTGCTTTCCTCTCCAGTCACCAGTGCTACCTCTGAGCAAAGTGAGCTGCGTTTGGCTTCTAGCATGAATAATTATCTATTTATTTCCTTCTTCCTCCACCTTTCTTTTCAAATAATATTGCTAAAAGGGATGTTGACCAACTAGAAGTAGAGATGTTCAAATAACATCGACATCAAGCCTCATACCCACAAAAGCAAGGCTATTTGCTGTTAGGATTCTGGCTCCATCATGTTAAGATTTAAAACAGATTTTAAATCAAGATGACGTCGCTACATTGCTTTCACCACATGCTAATGAATTTCACATTTATTTTTTTTCCTAGGGAAAAAAAAACCAAAACAGGTGGGATTTGAAGGGAAGGGAAGGTTGTTTTGCTTTCCTGGAAACTTCAAAATAGAAAAAGCAACCTATTTTCCAAAACATTCTAATTGTTTATTTGTACTGAAACACCTCTGAGGTGGATCAGCATTCCCTGATATTTTCTTTGCTGTGTCTGATCTCCCCTCCTGCACCTCACAGCCTTCAGCCCTATGCCCACTCCCACTCATTCAGAAGGATGGAGCCCTGGTGTCTGCTCAGGTGCACAGAGCTCAGGACCAACCACAAAGGCCCTGATCCTGACTGTACCCACCTGGCCAGTCCAACAGAGTCTCAACATCTAACACAACAAATAGCTTTAAGGAAGGACAGGTTTTAATTTGCTAAAGCAAATTTCTTAAGAGATTCCTCAGTAGATGAGATGATCTGTGCTCACCTGGAGCTCAAGCACTTGCAGCTCAGAGGCCCCAGCCTGCAAGCAAAGTACACACATGCATGCAGCTCCAAGCAGGCCATGCATCTACCTGCAAGCATTTGCCAGTCTTCCTGTATGGCACAGCACGAAGAGCAGCCAGTATCACCTTTCCTCCCATTGCAAGAAGGGCAAGCACCTCCACAGCAGGATGAAGTCTCCCAGGTGTAGGGCTCCATCTGACTGAAGGCTGTTCATGTGACACAACTCTGCCCTCACCCACACCCCCAGCAGTGTGCCCAAGAACAGCACGGCCTGAAGCAGGGCCAGCCGGGATCACCTGGAGACACCAAACCCCTCCAGGGCCAGCCCAAGCCTATGTCAGCCCATCACCTCTCTAATAACAGACCTAGCTCTAAAACAGGAGGAGAAGTCCTGAAAAAGGAAGGTGGAGCTGTAAACTCTCTCCTTGTGGCTGTCCCCTGGTTAAGATGCCCCAACACAGAGAAGCAGAGAAGTGAAATCACCAGGATTTGGCTGTGTGCTTAAAGATAAGCACATGCTTAATCACTTTGCTGAAACAGGATGCTTCGCTGGAGTATAGCCAAAGTGAATTAGCTGTGCCAGCCTGGGCTGCATCTGGCCCACAGCAAAGAGTATCAATATTCTAAAATAAAATTTCATGCAGTGTTGATTTCATGAGATAAAACCTATTTGATCACTGCTGAAATCCATTCTCACAGTATCCCTGCCCTACAGAGCATACTCCCTCAAGCAGCTAACTTTACTGAGATAAGAAAGCCCATTTATATATACCATAAGTGGGGCTCTCTTTCATAAAGCTCAAAAAAATTAGTAACATATGCCTCCTTCAGTAACTGATCGCCAGCACTCACTCAAGGTCACCTAAAACCAAGTCCATTCACCCCAAAATATACGTCTGTAACAATCACGACCACACCAAAACGAATACAGAAATGTCTTCAGGTCCAAGCTGGGCTGTAAAACTTAAGGGCTTCAGGTTCTGTTCACCAAAGCAAAATTAAATATTTTTTTAAACCATGTACTTCTTGTTTCTGCATGAAAACTATACACAAAATGACCACCTTTTCCTTTGCCTTTTAATCTGATCATCCACACAATCTGCCTTGTAAGCACAGATCCTGCAAGAAGCACATAAGCCGGCTCCCTGGAAACTGCTGTTGCCTTTCTGCTTGCTTCAACGAAGCATAGAGGAGGCCCTGGGCCAAGCATCTGCACGTGCAGGGGGCACTTAGCAGCCTTACACAAAAGCCAGCTTGCAATACCAGACCCGAACAGCTGCAGTACCTTTCCTGCCTGCAACAGTAACACCTATGGATACAAAGCTCAGCACAAAAGGTCCCTGAAATCAATGGCCAATTGCATCTTCTAGCTCCAAACCAGGGAAGTGCTTTAGAGGACATTCCTGGGACAGAAAAAGGATTTCCTACATTATCTCCTCCAATATTTAGTTGCTATTTGGTGCTGGGTCATGGTCTATTCTGCAAACCTATTCAAACTGGTATGGACCACTGTCTATGAAAGACAACTGCAGCATCTCAGAACAGCAGATATATTGAACACCACCCAATTCTCTGCCAATTGCTCATAGTCTGCAAAACCTAACAGAGAGCATCACACCCGGCTTCATTTTCATTCTTCCTTTATTTCCCTTTCCCAACGACCCACCAGCTCTGAGAACCGCTCTGCTATTTGTTAAATCCCAGACAGAGGGCTGGCGAAAAGATGATTTTGCTGACGCTGCCTAAGATTTCAGCATGAAGTAATCCAAGAAACAGTCAAGAACCAGAAGAGCCCCTGACAGCAGCACCGTGATGTTAGTCCTACACAAGCTCATGCCACAATCCTGCAAACGCCGCCGCGCTGTTTTGAACTACGAGCAATCAAAGCCCCGCCGAGGTCAATGCAATCCTTCCCGTGCCAAGCCATGTTTACGGGATTTGGCTTGCCATCCAACCAACCTCTGCACATGCCTCATTTTCTATTTTTAGCTTTCCGGTAACAGGGAATGTTAATATGTTATTGTTCGTGTCATAAAGCGTTACAGCGTCAGATGTCCAAGGCCCACAGCACGGCCAAATGAGGTGGGAGCTGGACTTGAGAATTTCCTGATTTCTTGCTTTCTGTAGTACTCAGTCTCCAAGCTTCATCAGAGAGCAAACCGTACGTCATTCCCCAAACGGAACGAGAAATACCAAATCCCTCTCACCAAGGGCCGTACTGATTTCAAAAGATAAACAAATCAAGCGACTCAAAGTCCTTTCAGAACCCAATCTGATAAGCAGGAAATACTCATTACCTTTCAGCCATCAAATCAACCTAATATTAATGATTGTCTCCATGACCTTCTAAAGACTTGAAAGTTAACTTAATAAGGTCAACAAGAGGATATCCAAGACAGATCTCTCTCAAGTCTGCAAAGGCAAGTAACAAACCGCTCCGCTTCCATGACTTTGGCAAAATTCCTCTATGCCAATTACGACAAGATTTGCTAGCTCACCACCACAGCCATTCTTTGACATACAGGGAAACATAATGCGCTCCTTATTTGCTGCCTTTTCTCCTTCTTAACTGCAAAGTCAACCCACAGCCGGGATAGTGTTACAATCACGTTGCACAGCGCAGTTTGAAGCAAGACACAAGTGGACGTGCACTGCTCTGACGCACTCACTTCCTTGTGCTCAAGAGCACGTTTGGAAATTAATCTAATGCAAAGCTCTCCACGTTCGGATGCACAGCAGGAAGCCCAGCTGAAGGGAGAGGGCACTTCAGAGTGAATCCCTGCACAACCAATGGGAGAGGCCATGGCACAGCACTGCTGGAATTGCACAGATGTTGTGTAAACCTTGCATTATAGCAGCACTTCAGATCTGTGCTGCTGTGCTGTCTTGCAAGGTGACTTCTTCCTGCTACTCACAGAAAAAGGTTTTCTCCCTTTGACATAAATCTCCCCAACGAGTCTTGTCGCTGTCTGTCTCAGCAGATGCCCCTTTGGATGGACAAGCAGCACGAAGAGCAACGTGCTGTGCCATGGAACTTCTTCCAACCACAGCCACCAGACACTCCAACTCCATAAAAGACTCCACCGATGGTGCTTACAAAGTATTCCCTTAAGATGCTTTGAGCTTTTGGTTTTCTGGGCTCTTTTTTGACTGGTTGGCTTGGGGTTGGGTTGCTTTTTTAGGGTGATCACATGAAAGTCCCATTTAAAACTCCACAAGAGCCCCATCACCTCCATCACCCATTTGCAAATCAAGTTAGAAACCACTTTTTGCCTCTGTTCCTTTAGAAAGCTGTTTCAGAAAGACACTTTCCTAACACTCTACGACTTCATTCTCCAGCATCTTGTGTACTTACGTCCAGCTTACGTCTATTTATCCTTGTACCAACAGCGTCCTTCAGCTTCAACAACACCTTTCCCCCTCGCGCTTCTCCTTGGGATGCATTCAGGCTGCTCCCTCTCTCCGCTCTCCTCCCAGCCTTCATCTCGCCATGCTGGGGAAGGAAGAAAGCCAAGTACGCCCATGTTCCTCACCCACCGCCCCGTCCCCGTCCCCGCCCGCCGCGCCGCTCCGCTCCCGCAGCCGCCGCGCCCCCTGGTGGCCTCCCGGCCCGACCCGACCCCGCATCGGGGTCCGGAGAGCGAACATCCCGTGTAGGGCAGCATGGTACGGCACTAAGGGATGGAGCCGAGAGGGAGAGAGGCCGAGGCGGCCCTTCCCGTTTTATTTCAGCAGTGCAGAATGAGAGGAGAACGCTCTGGAAGAGCACAGCGCGGTGCTGGTCTATATTGGATTCAGAGCTCAGAGTCCTGCTGAGCCCAGAGCCACGTGGGGGCAGGTCCTGTGTATAGCTGTCCTTCGTGTCCCCGAAGTGCTCAGCACATCTCCTGGGGGTGGCCAACACTGCCCTCCCATTGCAAAGCACCATCAGATGGCAGACAGCAACACAACCGTGCTCGCTAGCATGTGGTAAGCACAAGGGATTGCCAAGAACCAGGAACCTGAGAGAGAGCCTGAGGAAACACATGTTTTATGGCCTATCACTGAGTGCTTGGCCGTTCTCTAGAGGAAGACGATGACGCCTTCGAGAAAACCAAGTTTCTCCTTTTGATGATGGACTGAAGCTCAGCCAGCGCTGTGAAATCACGCCGTTTGTTAGAAGGTGACATTTTCAACTCGTTCCACCCAGGGAAACGGTTCAGGCTGGGGAAGAGCAAGGTTTCAGCCCTGATTAATGATGTAAAGAAACACAGGCACACTGCATGAAAGCAAGGAAAGAAGCTGGAAGGTTTGCAGGACCAGGCATCCCTGCACCTGGCCCTTGCTGGCAGAGCTGCACAGCAGCACATCACCAGCACCAACAGCACCATCCTCTACACACCACCCCCACCTGCCCATTCTCACCAACCCAAAACCAGGTTGTTGGCTGCAGCTGAGTGACTTCATTATTATAACAGTCTGCAAGAGCGAGCCCACCCTTCCAACATTCCCCTTTCTCCAACTCAGCCTGCACTGTGCCGTGCTTGAGCTCTTCTCACTGCACCCACCAGGACCACAGCAGCCTCCTATCCATAGCACCAGGTCCTGCTGCCTCCATTAGCCAAAGCAAACCATCCTCGTGCACCTCAGCCACACAACAGGTATCTGCAGTGTACCACCTCTTGCCACAGTACTTGTATTTCCTTCTCTAGAAATACAACTCAGATCCTAACTCTTTTTCTGACTTTTTTTCCCCCCAGTTGTGAATTTTTTTCTTCTTCAAATTGAGCTGGTGTTATTTTACCACAGCCATCAATCAGGCAACAAGCAAGCAGGGCTTTTCTTTCTTCCTTTCTTCCTTTGTCTTTCTTTCTAATGCTTGTTATATCTCTCCTACATACTTCCTCCCTGCACAGAAATATCCCTTCAAAGCTTGATATTATTGAGCAGCTTTCAACCATGCCCAGCAGAGCCATGTATTCTCTGCATTTGTTTGGCCTTTGTTTCTAGGAATGAAATACCAGTGTCTTAACAGTGTGACTTCATTTCACTACTTCATTCCAATACTTGTTCTATTTCTATCCCACTGGGTCAAACTCACCTATTGTGAGACCTCACCGATTTCAATTACATCAGGGATTAATTTGTTCCATGGCGTTGAAGCTGTTAATACAATCCTTGCTGGCTCTAGATTAGAAAAGGCACGATCGAGACCTCCCTCACAGGCAGTGTGCTTAACAGCGGTCTTGATCTTCATTTTGTTCCTCTTTTTTTTCCTCCCCCCCTCCTTTGTGCCCCTTTGCCCCTCTTTTCACAACCATCTCCTTCCTTTCTAAATTGTCCTTATCAGAACTGGGTGGTCCTTCTGACTTCCACTGTTAGTGGCACAAGGTTGCCTACCAGCAGCCACTGCCCAGCAAGGGAGCTGAGGGTCAGCAGCTACAGGTCTGGCCTGAAGCCACCCAACACCTCACCCAACAGGCTCACAGCAGCCAGGCTGCTTTATGGAAGATGGGCACAAGAAGATCTCAACGAGGGACATCAGCAGCAGATCTTCCTGCACCACCCTCCCCTGGGCATATCATCTCCCCAAGGCAGCACAGGGTTTCAAAGAGAAACTGCAGGTCTCTCTGCACCCACCTGGGTCTGCAGGGGTTCTGAGCTTCTGCAGCTCAGATGGTTGGTCTCGAAAGTTTAGATCCTGAAATACACATTTGTTAGGCAGCTCCATTCTGGAGATGATAGGGCTCCTCCCTAGATGGTTTTGCTGGAGAACTCCTAAGCTCTTTACCACAGTTACCTCTGACGCCTGCAAGTTCAATGAGGGCAAAAGAAAACCCAAAGCAGTGCTCCACCTTCCCACCATTCTTTCCACTCTCTGCTTGGGAGAAAGTCTTGGTATTTGTTAGTCCATCACACAAACTGCACTCCTGGTTCAGATCACCTGCATCACCTTTCAGAGGAACGGGGACATCCCTGCAAGTGTGTCCTGTGGGCAAGATACAGCGTGGAAGCACCATCACTTCGGCAAGTGGAAGCTACCAGCTGATGGGTGGCAATGTGCTACAAGTGCAGCAGGGGCCATGCATGAGCCTCAGGTCTGTGCTATCACCACCACCCTTTGCTGTTAGCATCAGGCCACAGTTTTCAGATGCAGCTTCATGCCTGTGTCCCCTCTGCCACAAACAGAGCAGCCCTCCTCATGGCACAGGTATTGCCTTGAAGGCAATGGTAACAAGGCTATACCAAACAGCCCCAATCTACCCCTGACATCCCAGATCCCCCAGCAGTTACACTGGGGAAGCTTGCCGTGCTACAGCTGCCTTTGTTAACCAAAAAAACATTTCATTATGGAGAAAACACTCCTGCTGAAACAAACTGCCCTGACATGCAGGAATTAAAACTATTCAGCAATCCAAACTGCTGCACGTAGCTGTCTATTAGCATTTCTGAGCAGCTGAAATGTGCATTCAAAAAACAAAACCTAGAGAAGAACACGTGAAGTCTCTGCAGTCCAAAACAAAATCAAAGAGCAAACCTGATCTCCAGCAAGGCTGCAATACAGAAACCAATGTGTCTGAACACACGTTACCTGCACAATAAGCCATAGAGGAAGCAAGTTTTGAAGCAGACTCAGAAGCAGCAAACAACTGCAATTAAACTACTGGAAGTGCCTTTGCACAAAGCAGAGCGAGCTCTGTAAAGTGGAGACAACAAGCACAGGGTGCTGCCAGCCTCGTGCCCAACCAGAGGGGCTGCTGCACCCCATTTGTATGAGCTGTGGGGAGCCCAGCCTGGCAGGAGGCTGCAACACAACCAGGGCAGTCCTCCCTGCAGGGTGCTCGAGGACAAAAGCTACACGCACACCACTAAAAATACTTACAAGTGGCCTGTTTGTCTCCTTAAATGTAGCCCAGATACTGAGAAAAAAAACACAACAACAAAAACATTCCACATTTGAAACACCCAGGGAGCTTTTCTCTCCCTTCCTCCCTCTATCAGCTGGGCCTTCCTGCAGAGCTCCAGCCATGAACCTGTTCGGCCACAGCAACAGGGAAGAAGCCTCAATCCCACCACCCTAAAATGGGTCAGATCAGCCTGGAAAGAGGCAGCCGTTCACCCCCAGGAGTTACATAAAGCCCATGGGGTCCAAACTGATGTCTATGTCTCTTCTGCTCAATGCCAGGTCAGCTGGGACCTCCACAAAAACAGGAGCAAAAGCACAAGACATGGAAAATCCAAGAGATGCTCAGTGAAACACTGCTGTCAGAAGGAGACAGATGATCACTGGAGACCGATCTCCCCATAAAAGAAATAAACATTTGCAGTGGCAGCACCGCAGCAGTGACCTGGTGTTTACCCAGGTAGCTCCTTTCATCTCGGTCCCTTTACATCGTCCAAGGAACACACAGGTCCCTGCTCCCACTGCAGAAAAGCAACTCCCTCTAGGGTAAAGCGTGGCAACTGCCGAGCAGCGCACGCAAGTTTAGGACAGCATTTCCAGAACACTTTTTTCCACTGAGTTTCTAAAGGCAATACAGAGATGGGAGCTGCTGTCCAAGGAGACGGTTGTTAGCCACAGCCTCATGTGAAACGTGGCTTCTCCAAATGCACACAGCTCCCATTTCTCTGCTGATTCAGCAGCGATACCTGGAAACCCTATCAAATTATCCTGTGCCACTTTTCTTCTATCAAGTTTCCTCTGCAAACCGTTTACTAAGCTCCAGCCAGTCCCACTCTTGCTTATTCTGGCAAGATAGCACAGTGATCCTATATGGGAAAGATGCCAACTGGAATGGGACACACTCAGGTGTCCCTGCTCCATCACTCTCTGATTCAGCAGCACCCACATGGCACTGGGATGTAAGGAGAGGGCTGTGACCAGGAACAGGAGGTTTCAGTTGTATAACAATACCTGGATGCTAATCGGGATTTTCTGGAATTGCAGGAGCCATCTCACTCAGCAGCTAATTAGTACATGTGCTGCTGATAGCTCGCTTCTGCCCCCAGCTTTGATTTTTTCATGCCTGCTTTAAGGACTGGCTGTTAGAGATACCAAATCCTTCCCATAATTTGCACCCTTCCCTCCCTACGTGTAAAGTTTCATTTTCCTGTCATTTGGGACCCACAGATGCACCCAGCTGAGCTGCTACTCCACCCTGAGTGGAGACGTTTGCAAGCTCAAGGCAAGGATCAAGTCTGTTCTATGGAAACTATCAAAAAAAATGCTGAAGGCTGGTAAATACGCAGTAGCCTCAATGCTTAATGCTTCCTGAATACCAGTTTGTCATTGTTAGTTACTAAGGGGGAGAAGTCCTGACCCTTTGGGCTGATCTCCTTCAGTCACAGCACCCAACGGGATGCTCAGCTCAGATCAGCCTCCCATCTCCTCATCCCAAATGGCACAGCCCAATCCTGAGGGCCCCAGCGCCTGGAGAGGGCAAAGTCCTGCACTGACAGCATTGAAGGAAGGGCAGTCAGGGTGAGAAGCAGAGCAGGCCTGAGATTTACCTAAAAACAAATCCTGCTTTATGAAGTCACAGCCATGGAGATGAGCATCCAGCTCAACTCACGTGCTTTGCCAACAAGTTTCCTTTTTCTTTCCCCACATTACAGTGATCAACCACCTGCATTGCTAAGGTCTGTCCTGCGTGGTCCTCTGCTCAGGTACATGGGGAACTTCTTTATCTACAGAACTCTCTCAAGTTATTGCTGGAACAGGGCCTTCCAGAGATGATTTTGATCAGTAATTCACTTATTTGAAACATAAGATGCAAAATTTCCATCATCTTTGCATGGGAGATATTTTCCTTTGATCTTTCTTTAAGGCTTTGCAAGGCAAGCAAAGCAATTGCATGAACTGTGCTCTCTGAGCCCCAGTAACATCTCATTGGGAACCCTGCTGATGCTAGAGGTGGGCAGAAGCAGTGTCCATTTGGAAACGTGCTACTCCTTTGAAAGAAATCTCTTCAACTCCTCTTAACTTGGAAAGACCTGGTTTTACTTAACGAGTTTAACTGATTTGTTGCTAACAAACGTCTTCTCCATTTAAGATCATTTCTGCAGGGTGGCCCCCACCTGGAAGCACACAGCAGAACCTGCCAGCACTGTCCTAGAGGTGAAATAAATGGCTTTAGGGCTCCAGCTTAGCACTGCCTGTCACACCAGCTCGGCACCCACTAACAGAAGAACTGAGCACACACTTGGTGCTCCCAGTCCCCCTGTAACACCCTGCTGCCACCACACCTCCTTTCTGCTGGAGCCTGGGAAGATGTCATCACTGCCTGCTCCCTCTTGCAAGCAGTGGGGCTGGCAGGTTGGCTTCAACATATCGCCCCCGATGCAGACCCAAGCCTGCTATCTCAGGACAACAGGCTACGCACGCGTTTCTGCTGAGTTATCAACCCTGCTCTGCCTGCAAAACCCATCAGCCATAAAGAGAGCCATAAAAATCACCCAGCCTGGGCTGCTCAGCCTCAGCACTCCTCCAGCACAGCCAGCACCGCACACCCGCTAACAGCCCAAAGTTTGCTTTCCCCAAAAGTTATTTCCAAGCTCTATTATCTCTCCTGCTTATACCACACTCCCTCTATTACTGAGAGATCTCCAAGTAATTTATAAGCCCACAAGCTCCCACGCTAACGGGGCAGTAAATCACATTCACGCACTGTGTCGCCTACTGTTGGAGGGCAGCGGCATGGGAGCAGCGGGCAGCACGGCGCAGGAACATCACTAAAACCCTAAATCCCATGTCCAGAAGGGCTGTAAACCACGTTTTAGGAATCTGAGAGGCTGCAAATAGAAACCCCACTGAAAGAAAAAAAATCAATAGGCTTTTTCTTCCTATTTTTCATTTTCATAGTTCATAGAGCAGCCCTCAGAGCTGCTTGTCTGGGCTCCGTCTGCTGAGGCCGGTCCTTGGATGGGACGAGGCACTCATGGCAGCCATGTGCTCCTCTGAGTCCGGCTCCTTCTGAGGCACATCGGGACATCTCATTCAGAGCAGGGCAGTGCTGTTCTGAACGAGCCGGGCATTTGTTTTGTAAGGGTACTGGGAGGATTCCAGTCTGCGTCTCACCTCGCTGTGTTTTCCCCATCTGACTCAAAATACGAGCACACAAAAGAGGGTTTTCTTTTTAAAAAGCTCAACCAAAGGAGGAGGATGTTTTTGGCTATTTTCCTCAAGGAAAGAGGTTGCCCATCTAATAATCCCTAAATGGGCAGTGGGTTGTTGAGTTTTCATCCGCGTCTCCGAGCCTCATTCCCTCTGCCAGGTTGCTGGTTTTCTTTTCCACAGAGTTGCAAAACCCCTGAATAACAAGGTTTGTGCATGGAAGTGCTGACACAAACCTTAACTACAGCATCCTGAACATGATACCAGAATAAGGACGCTCCCTGTGTGGCCCAGCCTATGGATAAATAAAGCATTTCAGCAGCCAGCGCCGACAGATCATAAACCTCCACGAGCATAAATACCAACAACAACCCAAAAAGATTAGAGGGCTTAGGGGCGAGCCAGGCTGGGATGATTTAGAGTTGGGGTGGAAGGGTCATTATTTCTGAAGAGGTGGGGGTAAGTGGGCCAAAGAAATCAATAAGCCATTGCGCTGCCTGGAAGGAAGGGCTGTGCTCATTGTGATGTCCCTTGGGCAGGCTCATGCTACTCTCTGGGTGCGACTTACTCTGATGAACAGACATGGGCAATGCCAAGCTCCATCCCCATCTGCTTCAGAGCTGACCAGTTGCATCAGAGGTGGAGGCAGCCTCACGACAGTGGAGGTGGCCCCACGAAGAGCCAGACACAGGACTTCTGCTTGCTACAGCAAGGGCAAACGCAGTGCTTTGCAGCCATGTTCCCAGACCCATGGCTGCTAATCACAGATTTCAAAGGCTGCAAGTTATTCCCATCTTGCCTTTTCCCTCTCCTCATTCAGCCAAAGTCTTGGATCTTTTTCCCCTCCTGTTTTCTTTGTAGTGAGCTGAGCAGCAGTGAATGACTTTGGATTAAGAGCCTTAGCAGAAGGGAACTAAGCCCATGTACTAATGTAACAAATATATAAGGTACCAATCAATACCTACTCGTACCCAACATATCAATGTACCTGTGAGCCACCTTGGGGACAGGGCACAGCAGGATGCTCTGGGATCCCATGGATGTTAGTGGTGCCAGAACTCATGCACAGTAATCCCATCTTGCAGGCACACACACAGGTGCAAACACTACGGATCTTCATTCCCAGAGACCCAGAGAATGGAGCCAGTTCCTGGTGTGGGGGGAGAAGTATAGGAACCTGCTCCGATACCTCCCAGTGAGCCAGTCACCTCCTCCACTGCCTTTGCAATGATATTTAAAGAAAATTCTCTCTCTATCACTTAATAAAATAGCTGGAAACCTGACCAGGTCATGTCAGGCTTACTGGAGTTAATGGGTTTCAATTTTACTTGAGACCTTGAGAGTTCTCAAAATCAGTAATTTCATCTTCCCTCCAGAAATGAATTCCTCAATGGTTACACTGCAAAAATATTCCCAGAATGGACAATTCTGCTGTTAATGTACTAAAGCCCACATGAAAAAAAGTCTATATCAGATAATTATTGAGCCTTATCAAAAGCACGGCATAAACCATGTGTTGAATTTAATCCAAACCAAACTGTCAATCTGCCTTCGGGATCAGATATAACAAACATGTGAGCCTAGGGCCAGAAATGAAAGCACAGTTTGTTTTCTAATACAAGATTTGTACTGATCTGTATTAGCCACACTCCTGCAAGGAAATCTTGACACTGCAAATGCCAGACAAATAGGATTTCTTATCTTTCTGCTTTGTTGAGCTGGGGAAAAAGTTTTGTTTGTTTCTAATTAATCTTTCATTGCAGGTTTCCTGTTTGCAGGGAATAATTCTCAACAGTTTCTGAAAATAAACCCTTTCTGAAACTTCTTAAATAAAGGGGAAAGAAAATCCAAAAGAGCCATTGCAATCATTAGGCATCTCCCAAAGTGTGGGCATCCCCCTGCAAGGGAGCTGCAGGCAGAGCTCCACAGGGACCAGCACACAGGCAATGCAGAGATGCCAGCAGCTCCCATGGTGCTGGGGATGCCCATGGGATGCAGTGGATTTGCTTAGCAGAGGAAGGACCCACTTCTGGACCTGGGCTTACCACAGTGCTTTGTACACGCCATCATGGTGTGAAGAAATGCCCAGAAAGGAGAAGTGCAGAAGTAAACTCCATGTACTTGTTTGCTAAACATTCCAGCAGCAATTCAACTCCCATTATCTACTATTTCTATACAAACAGCACAGGAAGAACTCCCCAGCCTCTCTGGCAGACCATTTCCATCTATTGCTTCCCCTGCACATCCCAGGGACACAGCAGCAAAGACATTGCTGTGGACACAGCCCTGCAGTGTCAGTGCACAGATGCTCACACCCCATCCCACACCGCCTGTTATACAGCATAAAAGCCCAACACTGAGTTTTCCATGGAATTCTAGGCAAAGTTTCCAAAAGAACTGACCATTCCCTGTGATAAAAGCACCGTGTGTACACAGCACGGCACACTATTCCTATAAAAGGCCCCACAGCCAGACCCACCAGTTCTCCTATTGATTGCTGGGGGCTGCTCACTGCTCTGATCTCAGCTGGTCGGAAGTCTCAGCAATCGCTGTGAGGTCACGACCACGGGGTCAGAAACCAGCACTGCATACATCATAATTTATTTCCCAGGCAATCGATACCCAACTCTGCTGTGCAACGCTGCACTGCAGCGTCACATCCAGGGGCTGATGCAGCACTGGAACCCCAAGGCCTAGCAGCCTCAGGGGTCAAACCCAGCACACACGCACACCTTGGTATTCAGCAAGCTCCTACGGTTTGAGGTTAATTCTGTTTTGCTGCAGAAGGGTGGCTCAGTGTATTCCAAAAGATACAGCAGCTTTTCAACAAGCTGTCCCTGCAAGTGGTGCCAAAGACAGCATTTTAGAAGGGAAGACAGGGAATGAGAATGTGCAGGAGGAGAAACAGGAGCTGGGAGGAAGAAGTGGTGCTGGAAGCACCTTGCAAGCTGCTATCAACTAATTGCTCAGGCATCTGTGCAGATGCAACCTGCAGCTCCCTGGGAGCTACACCAAATTCAGATTCAGATCTCAATGCGCTGCTACAAAACATTACCAGGAGGCTGACAGGGTACATTGCATCCCCTTTGCTCCCCTTCAGTGCCATCCCTGGCTGCTTGCTGGACCCAGCCCTTCCAAACCACACATTCAGCCAAAGCCAACAGACAAAGTGCTGCACTTTCACCTGCTGCAGTTTGCCTCTCTGTTTCCAAGAACCCCAGGGGATCCTTGGGCAAAACACTTGCCCATCAGCTCAGCCCAAGGGCTCCACTGCAGTGAAATCAGAGCAACACCAAGCACAGAGGAGCTATTCCCAGAGGATGCTGCTATCACACCTGAAGGAAACAGGCCAACACCTTAAGGCAGAGCAATGCATTCCTTATGTCAACACATGACCCCCCTCATCCAGTGGCTGCAGCAGAAGGAAGCAGGTACCCTCATGGGGTACCTCCTACCCTCACTGCTGCTGATGTTCACCGAGCAGCCCGGTGCTGCACCTGGGGAGGATGCATTTCCACTGCCCGTCTGTGCTTGAAACCCAGCGGCTGCTTGAGCACAACAGGAGGGAGCTGCCCAGGGGCGGCTGCTGCGATCCGGCCCCGTGCTGTGGGAGGCCGAGGGGAGGGGGCACAGCCCGGCAGCCCCCGGCAGGGATCGGCACGTCCGCTCCCACCCACCGCAGACACCGGCGCGGCTAGGAGCTCTCACAAAAGAAAGTACGCAGACCATGACAGGCTAAGCCTCCTCCTTCCTCTCTCTGTTCTCCTTTCTTCTCTCTTCATGCTATGGCGAGGCTGCTGAATGCCAATAAGAAAATACTTTGGCAGACTCAGACGGTCTTTTCTATGTTGTTTTTTTGTGTTTTTTTTTTTTTTCTCACTTCCCCTCCAGCTACTTCGCTGGATGCTAATCCCTCCATCGGCATTTCAGACACCAGCGAACAGGAGACACGCCAGGTAGGCAGGGCTGCACCATTCCTGCTTGTGCCTGCTGCTATGGCCCAGAGGGACCTAGATACAGAAGCTCAGGGATGGGACAAAAAACAGTCATGAAGAAAAAGATACAGGCACCGGGCTGAAGCCCCGTGATCCCCCCATAGCAGAGCAGGGAGATGCAGGGCACGGGGAGGGCTCCACACTGCCCTACCCCTTGAGGCACAGAACCATGCAGATGCCCACAGAGGTTGCATGCCTGGTGGTCCTCGGGGCTGGTGTCCGCCCTCCCATGTTCCTTTATTCCTTTTTAAAATCTCACAGTTCCCTGAACTTCTTTTTCACCTGCTCTTATCACAACTGATATCAAAAGCGTCCGTATCTGGAAGGACTCAAAGCAAAAGCAGATAGCGCTGACAGGAGGAGGGGAGAACACGCAGCAGGGGCTTTCCCAGATCCTGAGGAAAGGAAGAAACCCACAGCAATGCCCCAAAGATCCAGGGATGCAGGTTGTGTATGCAGAGGACTGACTTTCAGCCCCAAGGGAGCCTTTCTCTCCAGGTCCACTTGCTCAGCTGGATCACATACAGCTGCAGAAACAGCCAGTGCCCACACTGGTGCTATAGCTTATGGCAACATAAACTATTCCGGGTGCTGCCCATGTGCTGGTATTGCTGCTGGACTCAACACCAGCTCTGACAAAACCAGGAGGGCCTGGGCAGTGCCACCCTTTACTCCTATCACTCTTATCTGCCCAAGTTGCTGTATGAGCACATAACAAGGAGATTTTAAGCAGGCATCCCTCCAAATCCCAGCATCATTCACCTCCATCCAGCCTCGTCCATGCCAGCTGCAATACAGAAGGTGAAACACAAAGTAAATATGGCCATCACAGCATGTTCTGCTATCTTGGATGGGGAGCTCTGATCCCACACCTACTACATCCTGCCCACCTCTGCCATGACCAAGCCCATCCTTCCTCCCTGAAGCACCCCACATATCTCTGAGCTCTGAAACTGCAATATGAGCTCCAGCACATGGGTTTGCAGGTTAAGGCATCCGAGCAGCAGCTCTGCTTTGCTGCCCATTGCCACAACAGAAAAGTCCTGGTTTACCAAAGTTCACATACGTGTTTTTGCCTCTCTGGACAGGAATCTATAAGACTGAGGCCTCTGCCTCTCCAAAGACAATGCAGCGTGGCAGGATGGTGGGTGCTGTAGATGACAGTGATGGCCCCAATCCCAGCAGGGCAAAGATGGCAGCCCTGAGCCTCACCTCACCTGGGCCACCCATCACAGGACACAGGGCCTGGCCTGCTGAGCACGCGGAAACAGCATTTATCTATGTCCCAATTTACACAGCCCTGAATAGTGGTTGCCCAGAGCTGCACGGGAGCTTCAAAGAAATGGATACTATTGGAGTGGTGTAGCCATCTCCCTCTTACACAACAGCAGATGTGAAAACAGCACTGTGCTGCCGCATGCGCTGCTCTGACCTCCTGTTTGCTTCTGGATCAGATTCCCAAGCTGGATCCTAATCCACAAGAGGCATCAGAGTGAGGGGCTAGGCCCTGCCAGGCCCCCTCCATGAGCCAGGCAGACACGCATCATGCTGAAGGGCACGGTGAGGGGCAGGAGAGCTAAACTGAAGAGTGCTGAGGGGCAGTGATAGCAGGAGAGGCCACAGTGCAGCAAAGTGGGTCTAAAGGGAAACCTGCATAAACAGCTTAACCTCCCCAGTGTCCCCAAAGAGACTCCCCCTCCCTACTGCCTGGGACTGCTTTCAGGACACAGCAACACCGGGCAGCAGAGGAGCTGCTGGGAAGCAGACAAGATGGGAACGTGGCCGCAGGGATGGAGCAGGAGCCGCAAAGGGATGCTTACAGCTGTGCCAGGAGCTCAACTCTGCACTATGCATCCCTCATGGGATGTGTCACCCAACAATGGCACCCTGCAGAAACCTGGCTCCTCCATGAGCCCAAACCCACTGCCAAACCCTGCACCAGGGGATGCTGTACTGTGAAGGAGCCTCTGCCCCATACCACTCATGCAGCAGAAGCTTATCACAGGACCCAGGGCACACTGCAGGTGCATCACCTTCACACACAGAGCCCCAGGTCCCTGCACAGGCGCGCAACCAACGCCACCAATGGGACAGCGACAGCAGCAGGAGGCAAAAATCGGCCTTAGGATATAATCCATCCACTCTGAGAATATAATCCGCCCCTAAACCTCCCCAACACCGCGCAGAGCCTTTTTAAGCAAAACCAAACAACTTCCTTTAGCCTAAATAAATATTAAACCGAAGCGATGCATTAATTTACTCCGGTTCACCAAAGGCTAACTCCTACCCAAACTGATCATTATGAAAGAAATCCTATAATCCCTCGCTCCCATTCAGGCTCAAAACATGTAATCCCGTGAATAAATCCAGAAAGAAAGTGTAACAGAATGGGCAATAAAAACTTACGGCGCTCACATCTTTTCATCTGCCATTAACACTGCAGACCCCCATGTGGCCCTGCTGGATGGCTGAGCCCTGACACAGCGCATCCCATACCGCGCTACGAGACAGAGTTGTGCTTCTAATAGCACCACAGCACGGACTTGTTCTTTCCCTTTTCTTTCTTTCTTTCTTTTTTTTTTTTATATTATTTTATTGCTTTGGAAGCCCGCGAGCTCCAACTGTATAAATGCCAATAACTTCCCAAGTTTTAAGGCTGCTGAAGTAAGAGATCAGATTTTAGCAAGTGCTTTCCAGGCAGCAGGCCAAAACTTTTTCTGATTCACTAAAAGCACCGAAGGGAGGGGGAGAGGGAGGGGGCCGGGGTTGATTAACTTCAGTTACCACACAATCACAGAAAAATGTCTCCCGCTGCAGCGGGTGCCATCGCAGCCGGGATTCCTCAGGTCCAGGAATAAAACAACAACAACAAAACGTACCGGAGAGCTGTGATTTACAGCTGCGGTCTGAGCGACGCAGGGGCTGCGCTGGTGGTTCACCCGGGGGAGTCGTGATTTTTCAGAAGGGATGAGGAGAAGAATAAGTAGATGCGTTCGGAGGAGGGGAACAGAGGATGGGGCTGTTGGGTTGGGCCTGACCGTAGGGACGCAGCCCCTCGCAAGGCACTGACAGCACCACCCCTGGCTGCAGAGCACCAGCAGGTGCAGCAGGGCCAACACAGGGTTGGGTGGCACTGAGCAGGCAGCAGGGCTGTGGCACCTGCTGTGCCCGTCTGCACTGGGGTCCCGCACAGACACATACGTCACTGGGGGTCCCACAGACACAGCAATGGGGATCCCCCTGGATGTGGCACTGGGGGATTGTGGCAGTGGAAGCCCCAACCCACGGTGCCCCACCAGCAGCTGCCTTCTGCCCAGGCAGGATCAAAGGCAGCAGCAGGCTTGGACGCCTTCCTCCAGAATAAAGGGGAGGGAGCACTCAGCCTCCTCCTGGCTTAGGCACGCCGTGTTTTGCAAAGTATCGTTTTTTGGGAGTTAAATCCCTATAAAATAAAGAAAAAAACCACCAAAACAAAACCAAACCAGGAGCAGGAGAACGTCTGCAGCTCCAATACAAGTGCATCCCTCCGCACCCAGCACAGCGCTGCCTCCCGGACCCCGCGGGCGGAGCAACCGGACCGGGATCCGCGCAACCGGAGGGCGAAGCGCAGCGCGGAGGTGAGGGGAGAGCCGGGGTCAGAACAGCCTTTGTTACTTTATCTCTTTTAAACAACCAAAAAGCGAAAGAGGACAAGAAAAGGACAACGTACCTGTACCTGAAAGCACAGCAGCAGGAAATGTAAACATCTGGAGAGGAGAAAGGGAAAAAAAAAGGCAACAAAAGATCAGACGATGCGGTGCAATGCTTACGGTCGCGTTTGGGTTTGGGGTTTTTTTTTATGCTATATATTTTTTTCTCGCTTTGTTTTTCTTTGCGATTATTTAAGCGGCGCAGATCGGCGCTGCGCTCAACGAAGGGACTCCGGCTCCCCCGCTCCCACCTGGCTGCAGGCAAAAACGCAACCGGAGCCTCCGAGATGAAAGTTTCCCAAATAGAACCAAGAAAAACAAGAATAATTAAAAAAAAAATGATAATAATTAAAAAGAAAGGGGTAATAATAATAATTTAAAAAAAAAAAAAAAAAAGCAGAAGGAAAAAAAAATAAAATACGTATATATGCCATAATCCTTACAGGCAAGTGCAGGCGGAGAGCAGTGAATACATCGCTGGGCGAGGAGTGTTGCTCAGTGCTGCCCGTAGCGCCGTGCAGTCCCCCGGCGCTGAGCTGACATGGGCGCGCTCCGATCGCCGCGCTCCGTTCCGCACCGCTCCGCGCTGCTCCGCGCCCCGGGAAGTTGTGGTCCCGCCCGCCGTGCCTGCGCCGAGTGACTCGCTTAGGCATCAGCTCTCCTCTCCCCCTGTCTCTCCTCCTCCTCCTCCTCTCCCTCTCTCTCTCCGCCTTTGGGGGGGATGAAGGTGCTTATTGTCAGTAACTTCCGATCATCAGCCCCGTGCCCCCCCCCCCCCCCACCCCAAGGCCGGCCCCGCGCCCGGCACTGCGCTCCGCGGCCGCGCAGCGGGAGGGGGCAGAGCGGAGAAATGAAAAAAAAAAAATAAAAAGGAAAAAAAAAAAAAAAAAGAAAAAAAAAAAAGGAAAAAAAAAAAGAGAGAGAAAGACACGGCGATAACCACAACGGCCCAGGGGCCAGCGGGGCCGCGCCCCCCGCCCAGCAATGCGGGCAGCCCGGGGGGAGGATTAGGGGGGGACGGGGGGTTTCTTACCTCGGGCGGGCGGAGCGCGGCGCGTCCCGAAGAGCCCCGGGCGGGCGGGCGGCAGCGTCACCCCCGCTGCCCTCGGTGCGGCTCCCCCCAGGCTGCGGCCCCCGCATCTCCCCCGCTCCCGGCCGGGTCCCGCTGCCGGCTGAGCCCCGCGCATCGCTCGCCCCGCGGCCGCGCTGCATCCCGCTCCGCTCCGCACGGCTCGCCTGCCCTCCAGCGGCCGCTCCGCCGCACAGCAGCCGGCACCACACGCCCTCCTCGCCTTTCTGAGCTCTTATTCTATATACAAACACGCTCCTGGTTGCTTTTCTTTCCTTTTCTTTTTTTTTCTTCGGAATAAATGAAAATAATCACACTTTGGGATCTCGCGGTGAGTGCCTGCCTGCCTCAGAGAGCTCGTTTCGAGCAGACAAAGAGCCGGGAACTGCAAACCTCCGGCATATTCTGAGTCTCAGAAGAGAGCCTAACGTCAGTTAACACCTTATTAAGTGAGAACATAACCATAGCTCATAACCGCCAGCTTTCCAAACACTCGAGTAACAGTGCACGTCAGCACACACACCCATGGGGACAGCCCGCTCCCTGCAGCATCTTCAGAGACGCCCTTCAGAGCACAGCACCGCACAGTGCTGTCCCACCTGTAGCTCAGTGAATAAGTCTGAAAGCAACGACAGAGCTTCTTCAGCATCCTCCCAAGTTAGCCAGGAAAATATTCCCTGCTTGCTCTTTAACAACAGCTGGGCCTCAACACACTGCCTTGCACCCCCATCAGGTATTTCTTCCCCACTCTCACTCTACTGAAGGCACAAGCATGGCCCTGTTAACCCAATGGGAAATGCAGAGCCCGGTACAGGGAACAGTTCATGGGATGCTGCCCTAGAGCTGCTGGGGTGGCCCTGAGCCCCATAAGTTGGGTAGCATAGCACAGCACAGGCTGAGCCCCCCCCAGAAGCATTGAGCTCTGTCTGCACCGCCCTGCAGCACCACAGTGCTGTCACTGAGCTGAGTGTTTGCAAAAGTGAAATTCACTCCTTCCTTCTGGACCACAGAAACCCCAAATCGCTCACATGCGGCACAACACAGCTCCCCTCCCTGCCCTGCCTTTCTGAGGGTGAGCAGCCACATGTGGGCAGAGGGGATTTAGCACAGCTCATGACCCAGCGGGAAGGGATGCAAAGAGGGACGTCGCCTTTGCTGCCAGCAGCTCCCCACAGGGCTTCACCAGGTTGGGCAAAGTGGTGATGGTGGAGCCTCACACCTCTGGGTGCCAAAGCCAAAGTGCCAGGGGGGCACAGAGAGAAGTGACCCCCATCCCATGGACCCCTCATGCACTGAGAGCTGCCAGGAGCACAGGGCTGGAGGTGGCAGGGAGCACACAGCGGGGTTTGGGTTTAAAAGCTGAAGATATTCCAGTTAAAATCAGAAACATGGTGTTTACTTCAAGAAGATCCACGTTTTCTGCCTTAGGAGTGTGACAAATCTTCCTTCAGTCTTATGATCCCAATGGAGAATAACACAGCGCATCCCTGGCAAGCAGCCCTGCACAGAGAACAGAAAAGGTGGAAAAAACAAACCACCACTTGGTACAGGGCAAGGAATGAATGCATCACACTGTGTGTATATACACAGACAGAAAGGGCAGCTCCCTGCCCCTACCTGCTTCCTTCACAGAAGGCCTCTCTTGGATCCAGTGAGCACCTCAGCTCACTCTGGTGGTTCCAAGGTGCAGATTTGGGCACAGCAGCTCCTGACAGCTCTCATCACTTTACCTTGAAGCAGTGCATCTCAATGAGATGAGCCAGGCAATGGGGGGGGCACAGTGCGAGAGCTGCTGTTTGCCAGAAGGGCTCAGAATAACCCCAGTGTGCCCAGGAGGACCCGAGCCCAGCACTGTGATGCTCAGTCATCACAGGAGGAAGGCAGGGCACAGCTTCAGCTGGGAGTGAAAACCCAGGGGCCCAAAGCACACGGCCACACACAGGAGCTTTGCACGTGGACACAGACCTATAGGCCTGGAGTGATTCTGGGGGGCAAGAATGGTCAGATCTCTGCAGACATCCCCACACAAACCATGGGAAATTGCAGCCTTTGCACTGCACTAAATCCTAGGGCTTGGCTCCTCGCATTTATATTCCTCCATGGTTTCATTTTTCCCTTAAAAAAAAAAAAAAATCACTAGCTGTTAAGCTTCAAAACTTAATATTTCCTTAACTCGGAGCTTTTCAGCTCAACAGCTCTTAAACATAAACCTCTTTAACAGAGGTCCCCTGAATTAAGCTGTCTCCAGCAAGTCCCCACCTCAAGCCCAGCCCTGGAGCCCCCTCCTCTGGGTGGGGATCCGTCCCTGCTGAACCTCAGGGCAGGGCTGCACATGAAGGTCACACAACCATGTTTGGTGTGTGTCAACCCAGAGCAACACACACATAATATGGAGCAACCTTGGAGGAGCTCATGGTGGGCTTCAGGACAGAGCAATCAATCAACCCCCTTGGTGGGAACACCTCACAGCCCTGTTACCTCTGCAGCTCTTCACCCCTCATAATAACAGCAACAGGGCAAACTCCAGCACTTTAAACTCCTTTCCATGCTCCTTTGCTCTTCCTTTCCTGTTCTTCTGGCTTGGACTTGGATAGCTCATAGGTGTAGTACAATGGAAGAATGTTTCTGAAGAAAGAAAGCAAGGACCACAAAACTCATCCCAAAACAACCAACCAACCACAGCCCATGCACGCAATTAGGAGCATTAAGCTGTCTCTGCACAGGCATTTATACCATCGTAATTAACATGTAATATATATTTTTTTTCACTTACTCATTTCAATCCAAATAAAGCATGGCTCAAATCCTCTCTTAAAAGAGCCACTCGTATGACATGCAACTGACACCAAAGAGCTGATCCAATGGGACACATGGGATTGCTTCCAAAAGCATCAATACAGGCTAAAGGAAAAGCAAAAAGCAGCAGGTACAGCCCAGGATTGCCCCCATTGAGAAGGGATGAGGCCAGCTCTCAGCCCAACCCATTCCCCTGCACCCAGCCATGCAAACTCTGCTCCCCCTTCCATCAGAACACAGTCAGGACTCCGAGCAACCCCTAATGAATACCAGATCACAAAACCTCCAGCCTCACTCAACGCAACGAGCTGTGTGTGCTGCTGCTTGCCAGGACCTACTGCCCATTAGACCGAGCCAGGGAATAAAGGCACTCCATTGAACGCTGAGCTCCAAACCACCAAATTCATTTGCAGCTTCGGTTATGACATTTCTCAAGTAGGATCCAGTCTTCCTTTGGGGCAACGCTAAGAGGAATCTATATCTGCTTGTTCCGCAGGGAACAAGGGAAGGGAAAGCTGGGAGAGGTTGGCTGCCAGTCAGTAACGGTCTGTTGGAAGGACAGGACATGGCCTGGGGCATTTGGTAGAATTACCAGAGGAGGGGAGGACACAGAGTGCTCCAACACGAACACCGCCCCAAGGGATCGTCTGGGTGGCGAAGAGCCCAGAACCACCACCCATCCCAGCCTTGTTTTCCATTACCTCAGCCCACACACGCTCCCTTCCAGTCATGCCGGTGTTGGGCCTCCCCAAAGGCTGCAACTGGTGCTGGTGAAGCCAAACCCTGTGCCAGTCACATCTCTCCAGCTCTGAGACTCTCCATGCTCCACTTTGGCTATTTAATTTTACAGGACCAAACAGAAACCCAAGAGAGAGTTAAGGAAAACAAATTCACTTTTCTTGAGCAATGCAAGGAAGAAGACAAATCAAGACCTGAAATTGAGAGATGCTGTTTCGCTGCAGGACAGCATCCTTCTTACCATCACTTCCTCTCAAGTCGGATGCCCAGGCTTGGAGATATCCAGTCTGGAGAGAGAACAGACATGGGGACCAGCTGCAGCCAGCAGCATTGGTTGGGGCACAGGAGGCACTGGCACTGCTGCATGGGTACCAAGATCTGCTCTGCCAGGGTAGGGACAAGAAAACACATCATTCTTTTCTTGCTGCATCTCTGCATTCTCAAACAGGTCACCCTCCAAGGACCAGAGCCATGCAGGCTCTCGTAGTGCAAAACACCAATTTCCACCAAAACATGAGTTTTACTGCAATTACGTTTTAAGGGCAACACGCTGTAGTCAAGAAGCAGGCCAAGTCAGGTTTGGGGATGGATGGAGCACTGCCACGCAGCAACAGGCCAGATGGGGCACGGGCAGCACATAGCCACCAATTGCTGCTCACTGCTGGAGCTGCAAGACTATTAATCGGTTAAAAAAAGAAAGAAACAAACAGAATAAGCCAACTTATAAGCTCATTACAATTACCATTTTTATGCTATGATGCAGATAGATGCCTCATGGTAGCCTGATGATTTGGCATTACGCTGTACTTTGGCTATAGTATGGGTACACACCTCCCCATTAGAACCACCCATACAAGCTCCACCATCCCGCTGTCAAACACGGCTGTGGCCATTAACACCCTGCTTTAGGCAGTGACTTGTAGACACACAACACACACCCTGGGTCTTCTCTTTAAGGCTTCATACTCAGAATATTTCATTGCCTGGACAACCTCACACTCACATTACTGCACCATTTCCACATCTCAGGCAAAATGGAGGGCAGTTTTCCTAACCTGAGCCCATCGATTCTATTTCACTAAGGAAATTTGCGCTCACTCATAGATATGACAGCACCTGTTGACATAACCCCACAGGAAGACACATTTCAAACCCTCACACTTCCATTTAATACGCTGCTCTTTAAGGGAAGCTTAAATGCAATCTCTGACACTGGACCTGCACTGTCAATACCCTACCATGCTTTATTTTCTCCAAGGGGAAACATTTGATTCTAGAGAGTTGCACTGGATTCCATCACATCCATCATCTCCACTAGAGTCCAACTTGTTTTAGCAGCGAACTTGTTAAATAAATAAAATTGTAACATTTCCACATATTAAAAAGCACATTCCACTTTCAGAACAACTCCAGCAGCCTCTATGGGTGATGCCATGACCAGCAAGCACAAGACATGGTGGGCTTTTTGGTTTAATCTGGTACAAAGGAAACCAAAGTTTCCTTCTAAACAACTTCGCACATCCTTCATGCAGGTTAAAACAAACCCTCCAACCTCCAACAAGCTGCTTCAGCGCCTTCCAGGTCTCAAGACTCGTGCTGAGAAAAAGAGGAAAGTCAGTTGCATTAACTCACACACATCAAGGGTTAAATCAAGTTTAATTGTTACAACTGTTTCAACATTTATTAGCGTTGTTTTGGTCTTCATAGCATTACTGCAGTTACTACACAGAGAGAGCATTCAAGCACCTGAAGCAATACAGCATTTAGACAAGAGCTTTGAGAACAAGTTCAGTGCCAGGTATATCATCCACGCTTGCTTTCCTCCCTTCACATACCACTGACTTCATACCCTGGCATTTGAACCTCATATAGCAACTGAACATAGACCAACGAGTTACTTTAAAATGATCCTTTTAGTATCACTGCTAGGCAATCAATAAAAATAACATAGCTAATAAGGCTCCATTTCGTCATCCCGGGCATACTGAAGAACAATTACTGCTTAGTAAGCATCGTGTTTACTCTGAGAATTAATTGCCTCCAAAGATCAGTGTAAGAACTGAACATGCTTTGCCCCATTTAAATAGGAGGATTAAGTTTCAATGTGGACAACCATTATCTGGAGTGCTTCGGAGAATGATCTGAGGAACTGTGATGCAGACTACCTGCCCATCTGAGCTTTTGGGATTTGCAGTCTTCAATCTTCAAAGACCAGAGGATTAACTCTCCGTTATTCCCAGGAATTTCTCCATGGGCCACTGATCCCCCTCATTGTGAGCTCCTTGGGCACATCCTTCAGCATTCAAGCTTACACTCCCCTCCACAAAACCCTTAGCCCAGTCATTGCGACAACCTCAGAGACTGCAGCCCCTCAGAGTCACAGCACTGCCAGCAGTTCCCAAATCAAAAGTATTACATTTTACAAGCAGAGTCACAAACCCTACAAACTTAGCTGTTAGAATGAAACCATAAACCAAAAGGCAATGAAGCGGGTCAGAAACTGAGATGCAGGAAGGGCTGTTGTATGCAATTACATAATTAGTGGTCTCTTCCAGACAAGAATAAAGTCCCGCTTACCACTAAGCCTTCTCACTATGAGCCATTTGCTCAGTAGCTGCGGAGCTCACGGAATTGGGGTATGGCTGTTCTTAAAGCTGACAACATGACCGAGACCGATGTGTAGTTGCTAAAGAGAAGCAGCTCAAATAGTTAGCAGTAGCTCCTACGAGAACTTAAAAGCCCTGTTATCTCCTGGGTTTGGTATGCAGCCTACCCCCAACCCATAAAGAAAGAAACGATAATACTTTATTAAAATACTAAATTTTATTATTTTGTTTTCCACGTACATTTAGTCTTCCCACCATTTCCATTTGTCTGACCACCACCACCACACCACCATGCCTTATCAAAACATTCCATACATACTTAAAATGAAGCTGAGGGTGGAGTCCCGTCTTTTAAAAACTAAACAGGCATTTTGGACAACACATTCTTGGCAAGGTAATCTGGATGACATTTATCAGACACTGTAGGGAAAGCTCTTTCAGCATTTGTAAAAAGAACAGCCAAATAACGGTTACAGAAGTAAGACTGCAGACTTTAACAAACTGTTTAAATGGTTCTCTTACAGAGTCTGTCTCCATTGCCAGAGAGCTTGAATGACCTGGAAGTGTACACAAATGGTTAGAAACTGAAATCTATTTCTTGTTGTGGTTTTTATTTTTCACCCGCTTTGCTATATTGACATTCAATGACCAAAAAAACCCCACATTTCTTTCAGAGGAAACTAAGCTGAAAGCAACACATCGGATCCTTCTGCTAGAAGGCTGTTATTCGCTTCAATCACAATAATAAAAATTCAGTGAAGGTAAGTGAGAGGATGGGTGTGGACCAGCTAGGCAAATATTGGCTGAACTCTGCCTACCCTGGCTAATGTCAGACTCACTCCAGTAGCTGAGGCTAACTGCTTTTAAGCGCTCTTTCAAGAACCTATCAATTTGCCTATCAGACACGTTTACTCTGAACCACCGAAGGAAGCAGGAAAGCGTAAGGAATTCTGTCACTGGAAGAGAAGTTTTCAACTTACAGGAATTTCTGTAGGGAAATCTAAGACGCTTTTTAGCCCAGTACAAGTTGAGTAATAACTAATACAGAAGCTTGCTTCCTGATACCACCTTTTGGCTTGCCCTCTTACAAGAGTTCAGTTGACTTTGGGAGAAAACGCGGCGAGAAAGCCATAATCTCAATTGCAAAACAGTTCCCCCTCCCAGACACCCTCCCCAACAAAAGGCTGAGCGGCAGACTGGCCTAGGTGGCCAACTTCAGCAGCAAGGAAAACCACAGCTCATTTCCTTCACCAATACGGTGCCAAAAGGAAAATTCTGTGGGTTCGGTAAGCAAGAGATAATTTACCAACCATATAAAAGCTGGAAAAATGTAATAAAATATTAACTTTCTCATCTTAGCCAACTAAACCCTTAAAACCGTTCCCATTTAATTTGAAGCATTGTTCGTGGTTTGTAACCCTTTGAAAGAGTCCAAAGCTTGTAAAGATTAAGAAGTGGAAAAGAATCCCTAGGTTAGGTTATAAAAGGCTTTGGGTTTTATCAGGTTTCAATAAATCCAGTTACCTTTTGGTCCTCCGTCCTGAAGCAATTCTTAACATAGTTGGCAAATTTGGGCTCCAGCTTCGGAAGGGAACAACCCTATTTTGAAAAAAAGCAAGCTTTATTGGAATGATGCAACAAGCCGCATACGCTCCACAGCTCTGCTGAAGCTTCAACCTTCTGCAACGCAAGTGGAATTTTACTGAACTCACCTTGCCAGGTCCAAAAGCTAAAGGTTTAAGTTTGCTTTTCTATGGCACCCAGGTATTTCTCAAAGCACTGTGCCTGCACTGAAATGCCTGGACAGGCATCTTCACTCATGTTATCTGGATGATGCCTTACCCCTGCAATCTACTGGTTTCATTTGCTTGCTGATATCTGCTTAATATTTACTAAAGAAAACCTTCTTTATGACATTAATAAAACAATGGAAGCTGTTCTTTAAGCTGTTAACTCACTGGCTGTTACAGCTAAACGCCACACTGCATTTTGCATAGAGATAAACACCATCTTAAAAAACATGAAATCTCAAGGAACCACCCCAGCACCCATCTGTACCAAGAGGTTAACCTGACCTCAAAAACATCTGTCAGCATCAGGTTCACCACATAAGGATCCGCATGTCTGTCCTGATAGAAGCACCACCCATCCATCCTTGCTCACTCTGCACCCCTCTGTACACTAAAATAATTTTTGCTGCATTTTGCATTAGTGGGACAAAACTGCCTTAAAACTTCAGGAATCTAAACACAAGATAAGCCTAATCCTACCAGCATTCACAGGTTGCTCAGAGAAGGTACAGATACCCCAATGCCTGGAAGCATCCAAGGCCAGGCAGGATGGGGCTTGGAACAACTGCTCTAATGGAAGTCATCCCTACTCACACACAGCACAAGGGCTGAAACTATCCCAACCATTCCATGATAGTGAATCTCTGGGTGACTTGTCAGCATAAGGAGGACACAGCTCATCTCAAATCACAAAAAAAAACCTCTCTCCATTCACTGACATCACTGTAGGTTTCAGCTTTATTCAAAAACAGCTTTCCAAACGTCTTGTTCAGTCACCAAAGGACACATGATTTTTATGCAGTTCTAAGTTACTGAAGTAAAAAACCACAGCTGGTGATGTCAGGTCCTCACCTCCAGCTGTTCTGCAGTAAAGGTTTGTCTGCAGTGAACCTACATAGCACACAGGTATCTAGACTTGGCTTATGGGAAAAGAACTGCTGATTCTTACCACACTTTTTACTCAAGCAACTTATTGACAGAGCACTTCTATCCAAACACAGCTTTAATCACAAGCATCTATCTCCCCCTTCTGGAAGTTACAGAGCCTTACATGCCTCTGGATATCAACTCTGTATACTGCTGGAGGACAAAGCAATTCCAAGCATGCTAAGAACTCCTCCTTACTCTAGCTGCCCCAAACACAAGACATTAATACTATTTTGTACCACTAGAGTAAACATCACCCCAAGTGATTACTGTGCTCCACTTTTATCCTGCAGCCTCACACTGAGTCAGCAAATACAAAACTAATAACTACTACTGGTAAAATATTTTTCCCCACTTTCTCACAAGCAGAGGCTTATTCTAAATCACCTTTCTTTCACTTCTGGGTGTCAATACTAATTTATCAATATACACTAAGTTAAGAGCACAGCAAGCAGTAACATGCAGTTCTCAAAACCATTCTTCTGCTGCTGGAAGTGTTAAAAATAAGGCTGATCACAGTTGAACAAACTCACCTTGTCTACGGAGGCTTGCATTTTTGCTTTGATCTCCTCTAACGACAGAGGAACTTTGGGTGTTTTTGGAGTTAGAGTTTTGTCCTTCTTGGAATCTGGAGTCTGAAAATTATTCATTTTGTTAGAGACCACATACAAAGCTGCATACAGAGTTATGCATAAAACAAGCTTTCTGAAAACAGAAATACTGGGAAACCTACTGTAGAGTTGATCTTCAATACAAGAAGCAGCTAATAATTATCATAATTATCTTGAACTATTTCTATGGACGTGTCCACACTGCTTTTTCTTCAAGCAGAAACGAAACTGAAACCAGCCCAAACATTCCCTGATTTAGAGCTCCCTCCACAACTACAGCCAAGTTTGATTCACAACTTGGAAAGGCACGCACTGACTGTGCTTTTCAGATGCCATGCTTGTACCCATCATCCCACTCTAATTTGTGTATTGACCTTGTTTGAGTAGATGCAGAAAAACTACCAGACATCTAACCTTCACAAAGGACAAATACTGAGTTTCATGGGGTATATGAAGCAAGGAAGTAACAGGTTTCTGAAGGCACATGAAGCATGCTAACTTGATGATTAACACATTAAGTTTCTGCTAGGCAAGGAAACCAGCTTCCAGAGCAACACAATCATTTCACTCATTTTAATTCCACTCACTTTTGTTTTAGATGCTGGTGTGGACGGCTTTGAGTCTTTTCCATTTTGCTTTGCTTTCTGTGCATTTTTTCCTGCTGGCTCCCGGGCAGGCTGCAAAGAAAGTATTCCAAACAATTTGCCATGAAAACACAATACTGCTATGGGTGCTAACAACACTGAAAAGCCTGTGACAAATAAACACTATTTAGCCTCAAGTTTTTGCATGAGGTCTCATTCCCCATGTAGTGTGTTCAGTGCCCATTAATTAAGCGGAAATTAGAAACAACAGTGAATTACATATGAAAAGACAGCCTGCTTGCTGCTTCAGCACCGCAGAGAACAATTAAGTTTTGCTACAAGGCCATAGACAGGACTATTTCCCTCATTTATATCCTAGATTCTCTAGTATTTTATACAGAAATCTACTCTGGGATTGTGGAAGAGCAATGCCACATGCATATCTATGAACCACATTCCTGTGTTCCTATTTAAACCAAAGGTCCATTTCACTCAGTGATTAGATGACTGGAAAAACCTGATACATTAACTGTTCCGTCCCTAAGAAAGCTGTTATTTTAATACAAATTCAAGCCGATACATACACGTTCAAATAAAGCATTAAATCTCTGCAGCTGTGAAGTTGTTTTGTTTTATTTTTACCACCAGATGGCACTGAAGGGCAGACAACTTTGAATACCAGGCATCTAAACACCCTTCCCATAGGCTCACACATTTTATACCCTTTCTTACCCAAAGTCCTGTCACTACCATCACCTTTATCAGACTGAAACAGCAAGGCATAATCCATGTGTAGGAACAAATATGTGCTTGATGCCCAACACCCATACATAAAGCTACCACAGCCTACTGCACATGGCACACAGGTGGTTAAGAACCACTCAGCCTCCCTTCCATACCAGTGTAGATACAACAGAGCTTGTTTCCATGTCCTGCCAGAGTTTCTTTATATACATCAAGCTAATTAAAAAGCATCCCTTTCACACACACCTTTCCCAATCTCCCTCTTCAGGGTCTTCAGGTTAACCCTCAAACATCACTCAAAACAAAGACAGTCATTAAACACCTATTAAAAGGGTTAAGCAGCATAAGCACTTGCCACTCCTGGCTGAATAAAGAGCTCTAAGACTGCTCTTCACAGGTGAAAAGGGTCACATGTATTATTCAAAATAACAAATGGACCACTTACTTTCTTCATTGGTGTTTTAATCTCTTCCTCATCATCATCCAAGTCGTCTTCATCACTACAATTAGAAATTTGTCATTCACCATAAACTGTTTTAACAGGTAACATGCTGCTAAGTAAAATACTCTACTTACCAACGGTGCAGTTAAATATACTGCCTTCTACTTCAATGCTCAAGGTGCAAACCTTACAGTTATCAATACTACAATAAGGAAATCCTAAATCTATAGAAAGTTACCAAACTACACAAGGCTGATTTTCCCAACCCAAAATTACATCTTTGAGTAACACTAATTTAAATTATATTTGGAAATAAATTTAAGCTAATTCTTTTCCTATAGTGAAGGCCAAGAAGCACCTTGCTCACTTAATACCTATAGATACATCACACAACTCATACTCCAAGTGATGCCTCTATTTCAAAACAAAAATACATACTCATCATCATCATCCTCATCTTCATCGTCGTCCTCATCATCTTCTGATAATTTTGCTTTTTTCTTGGAAAAAGAAATAGTATGTTAAGTATCAATACCATATTAAGCCTTAAAAGTCAGCAACCTCTTCTTCCACGTAATTTCTGTCCTAAGAACAATTTATCTAAAAAATTAACACACAGAGCTGCCCAATCAAATGCTATGAAACAGCAAGAATGGCCACATCAATCCTTTATGCTATACCAGTGTCTGAACAGTATACTGAAAGAGTTTGAGTTTAAGTGCAGTTACTGCAGTGGTCAAAGTAACCTTTAAATTAGCCCATCCAGCTTTGGAAACAAGCTGTATTTAACAGCACTTTTCTAAGTTAGTACCTGTCAAGACCCATGTACAAAGCAAACCTCTCCAACACTAATTTAATAACTAACTGCTCACTTCCAAGGCAGAATGAATACACTGAAGCAAAACAGAACTATGCAATCTGACTGGGAGTGTACCTGTGGTGTTTTAGCTCCTCCTCCACTTGCTGGTCTCTTTGTAGAAGCATTCACGATTTTTGTATCCTCTTCCTCATCCTCTGATTCTGGTTCTTCCTCTAATGCTGATAAAATGATGGCAATGTTTAAAACATCCACCTTGTTAACAATAGCATAAGCAAGATGACACCACTCAAGCTCACAGATCCTCAGGCAGCAGTGGGAACTTCCCAATACCGATGCCTCCTTATAAATAACAGACTGCTTTAGCATCAGTGACATGCAGGTTTATTACATTGAGTTGTAAAAATCCCTTTGTTTTGCAAATGAATGAATAGTTTTGAACATCAGTAACCAGAGCAATACATACCTACAAGATGCTGACCACTGACATAAACAGGGCCCGAACCACATTTCAACCTCAAAACAACTGGTGGTGTGATCTCAAATCCACCTAGTGAAACCTAAGGGAGAAAAGCAAAGTGTGTGCAACAGGTAATCCATCCAAACTACACCAACATCTGGAGATTAATAACTTAACACACCAGCCACACTCTTCAAGCTGAGAGAATATTCCAGAAGCATTTGGAATTAGTTCAGGGTCAAATTGCAGCAATAGCACTGTTTTTAAAACATGGCGATGGTGTATCATAATCAAAACATGCTTTTTAAAGCCAGACCAATCCACAATTGTCTTTGCATGTGGGTGCATCTATATGTGATTGTGTAGGACAACATGTAAAATTAGTACAATATATTAGTAAAATGTAGTATTTTTAAAATGTGTAAATTGACTCAAAGCCTGTCAATTGCCTGTGACTACAGCAAGCCAAGAAAAAAAAATATATATAGATAGATAGATAGATTTAACTTGTATTCACTACATCTGTGAATCCACTAAGCACTATGACAGATCAATACAATTTGGGCAGCCTAAACCCTCTTCTAATATACCCACCTCACCTGAGACCCAATTTGTAATAGACTGTTCCAAGTCCATTTACTTACTGTAGGCTGCACAGACATTTTCAGAGATGCCAGTACTACTTTAGTAGGGTTGCCTTCGTAGTCCAGTGCTTCTGCTTCTACAACATGTAATTCGTCTTTGGCTCCAGGCCCTAATGTAACCTGTGAAGTAAAGAACAGTGCACATCCTAAGAACACTCTTCAGTATCTGAAGTCCTTTAAATTGTGTTTGCAGTTCTGCACACAAAGATTGACATTTGTATCTGCGAATACTAATAGCTGAGTCACACTCCTCCCCAAAACCACCACCTCTCTTCCCATAGCACTCGCATGTACAGTGTGTGATTCCAGACAATTGGTGTAGTGAACTTAGACTTATTGCTTTCAAGGAGGAGGGGGTGTCAGTGACAAGTCCAGACAGCACCGTAACAGGCCCATGTGACGAAGCACACATACATGGCTACAGGAAGATAAAACAGCTGCTATTATTACCAGAGAAACACAGCCTCGATACTTTTCCCTTCCTTTACAGCTACTTCTCTGTCAAGTTCTCACTGCAACACCACACTGTGTTGTTTACTTTAAGTTCAAGGAGAGTTTAAGTCTCGGCGCTGCTGAGTTTAGAGCTTTTCTTTTAGGCACGAGCCTTCTGCATTAACCCACCAAGTACTGAGCGCTGTCATCCTAGTGCATCTCAGACTCAAGTACCTTGATTCCTTACACCACATACAAGACAGGCACGTTCCAATAACTTGAAAATTGTAGCTTGAAGGTAGCAAACAAGTGACAGACATAAACCAGGCCAGAAATTCCAGTTTTCTGAACCTCTGGCATCTGAGTCAGAGTTATATGCAAGTCCTCTGAAAACCAAGAACTTCCTCAAGTACTACAATTATCTCTGAGGCAAGCAAACATGGCTTACTGCATCCCTTCCCAACAGCCATGAGAAGAAAGCTTCTCACTCTTCATGAATTAAGTGTGTAAGCACTTCACACAGACAGTGGCATGCTCAAGCTTCCATTCCCTATGAAATGTGTTTTAAGCAAGTGATCACAATCTAGGCAAAGCACATCAAATGAAGACTAAGAAACAGGATGTAGGCTCCACTACATGAGGCAATGTTTTATCATGTGAATTAGAAGCAGTGATATTGGTGCTCTGATCTCACCTCTCAAATGGATCCGCACTACAATCAATCACTCAGCTGGTGGGACTGCCCACTAGGATGAGAATTTCATTTTAAAGCATGTCCTCCCTGCCCACAGCTACCTACCCCTGCCATCTATACCAGTTCAACCAATATTATAGTAACTAAGATACAATTCTTTACTGAGTGGCTGGCAGGCATCCATTTACATGTCTTGCCTTCTACAACAAAGGTAGACTAAACAATAAGGGGAACAAGGCAGCAACCACTCCACTAGCTAAGTGAGCCCAAAGATAAAAGTTAACCCTCATACAACTTTCTACCTCTACACACATCAGTGCTCCTCCCCTTTCACTTTCATCCTTCTTTGTCCTCACTTCCCCTCCCTCCCCAGCACAATTTGAGACAGGGACTTAAATGACACGTGTCTACCTTTATTCATTTAGACTTTCATCCTGAGCACAGACACAGTGTTTACAAGAGTCATGCTTTATCTTCCAGAACCTCCTTACCCTGCTTAATAAGCCATCTCTTCCTTGTAGATTCTTTTAAGAGATGCCAAGCTTACGTCATTACTAACCTGTTATTTCAATCCCCATCATTCCTTTTGGTCATCTTTTTAGTTTAAAAATCATGCTGCTGAATAAGACTTTTTTTTCCCCACACTGGCCTAAAACTACATTCTGCTAAGCATAGAATCTGCTCCATGCTCAATGAAGACCCCCCAGTCCATCAGGAGATGCTACAGCTCACTTCTAAAGTGAGAATCTTTAGACAAATCCACACAACTGAAGTATCACCATGTGACAATTCTTACTTTGTTACAGCCATACAGGTATGAGAACCACCTGCATCAACCTTCTCAAAGAACTTCCCTCAAAACAAACTCTAAAGGGCCGACAATTGTGTCTAAATTGCACGTTGTCAAGTCCAGACTGTAATATCCGTGAAACAAAAGGGTGAAGACGTGACTCACACAACTAATGTTGAAGTGAAAGCATCCTAAGTATCGTTCTGATAAGGCTGTGCATTGAACAACATTAACATCCAAATCTCCTGCAAGGAGCAATTCTCACTTCTAGCTTTATTTTTTCTTTTACATTAAGGTGTAACCTTCATGTTTAAATATAAGTGAAAATGCAGAGGCACCACGACTTCCTTGGCTGGGAGCTACAAACTCATTGCATGTTAAGTTGCATCACCTTGTATTAGTGATGAGGAAAACAACACAAGCATGCTCAGCCTTGAGCCAAGGCCCCAAAATGCTGCGCCCTGCTCAATGCCACAGGCCCCAAAAAGATCCAAGTCCACACATTATTAGCAGTTTGTGGGGAAAAAAGCCCAGAAATTACAACTGGGGAGTATATGAAAGATCCATTTCAAAGTAAAGTTCCTGTGCTCTGCTGCAATGTGCCCTCTATGATTAATCTAAGTCTTCCCCTCCTCGTGCTCCTGGAACAACTGAATATTGCACTCAATGTCAGCTCCCACCATTAATTCCTTCCAGTAAGCATTTATTAACTCACTGGAAATAGATTACCATTTTTTCAAGCTTGTATTACTTGTAATAGTCCACAAAACATCGGTGCTTATTCAAAGATAAATCAGTTCAATGCAATGAGTTTACACACCACACCGGGCTCCTCGCAGCAGTTACACGCTACTCGAAAACCCCACCTCAGAACTCGAAAAGTAGCAAAACAAAAGCTACTTACCGTTCTCAAGGACAACTGATGCTCGTTCTCTTCATCATCTACTTTGAACTGATACTCCTTCTCCGCTTTAAGCTCACAGCCTGTAATGAAGAGTGAGCAGACGACAGAGAACGATGAGCCT
Organism: Coturnix japonica; assembly: GCF_054131305.1. Lineage (NCBI taxonomy): Eukaryota > Metazoa > Chordata > Aves > Galliformes > Phasianidae > Coturnix > Coturnix japonica. The sequence continues at coordinate 12,537,544 of NC_140680.1, read as the reverse complement.
CATGGCCAACCTCCCCCGTTACTCCATAGCCCCAACGTTTAGGACACATCCACGTTTAGGACACGTGCTGTGTTAGGCCCAGACCTACGACCGACCACGCGGCCGCTCTATATGCCGCTCCCCTCCCGGTACAGGCCGCATCTCCCCCCTCCCACATGCTCCATGTGTGCTGCAATGGCCGCAGGTCCCCGCACGCCGCTCCACGTGCTCAGGGTCTGAGGAACAAAAGGGCCGCATCGCCACCACATACGGAGCGGAACCGGAGCGGCCCAACGCTCAGCGCTGCCCCGCGGCCTCCTCCGCCTCTTCGGCCTCCTCCCACCCCAATGAGGCCCAACGGGAGCCCCCTCAGGCCTAAAGCCCAACCAACCGCCTCCACAGCGCCCCACAGCCCCCAGTACGGCCGAGGGGAGCCGATCCCGTTACCGAAGAGGAAGGTCTGCGGGCGCAGCGGCCCCATGCTCTCCATATCCATAGCGCTGTCCTCCATGTTCTCGGCCTGGTCTCTCGGCTGGATCTGGGCACGATGCGGCGCGGCGGGCAGACAAGCACTAAAGGAAGCCCCGCGCCCGCCCCCCTCCTATATATAGCCCGCGTGTTCTCGCGAGATCTCCGGCCGTGGAGGAGGGTCGTGGTTGTGGGTGATGTAAACGGGGCGGGCACAAAATGGAGGCGGTGTGTGGGATGTGATGTCATCCCATTCATTTCCAACGTGTCCTTCGTGCTCCTCATCCCTGTGTTCGTGTTCTAACAGTACCAACCGGTCCCGTTACCAAATCCCGTTAGCAAATCCCGTTACCGAGATGTACAAATGCAGTGCTTTGTGCTGGGACTGCTAAAACACCACAAATGTGGTGTGAATGAGGATTAATTCATTAGGGCTGCATGGACCACGAGCTGCATCCATTGCAATGTCAAATCTGAGCTTGCTAAAAGGCATTTTTAACTTAAAGGGGATAAAGATAAAGATAAGTGTGTGTTGCTCCATATGGATGCAAGACGAGAGCAGCACCTGAGCTTAGCATTGCATTCGCTGCCCACCATGCCAAACAAACTCAGTTCCTTTAAGCTGGTCACAAAGCCAGATGGGTATGGAATGACAGGAGAAGTCTAGGGGGAAGTTCTTTACTAGGAGAGTGGTTAGGTCCTGGAACAGGCTGCCCATGGAGGTTGTGGATGCCCCGTCCTTGGAGGTGTTCAAGGCCAGGTTGGACGGGGCCCTGGGCAACCTGATCTAGTAAAGGTGTATGTTTGGTGGCCCTGCCAGGCAGGGGGTTGGAACTACATGATCCTTGAGGTCCCTTCCAACCCGGGTCATTCTGTGATTCTGTCAAATGTGATTCCCTGTCAAAGGGAAGCAGTGCAGCCCCAGCACGTTCCTCTTCAGACCGAGTCACTTTTAATTCAATTACACCCTTCCATTACCAAGGAAATAAATGTGGGAGGAAACAAAGGACAGACGCAGGGAAGCAAAAACAGGGGTAGCAAGTAGGAGATATATGCTTACTGCATCTTGTTTGGCTCCATGGGGCTTAAGAAGGGCTGTCATATATCACAACATTTATTATTCCTTCCATGTACTAGGATGAGAAGTCCATTACAATATCGATCATTTTATTCTGCTCAACTGTATGCCATCTAATATTCAGCATAGCTGAAAAAGCTTAGGAGTGATTTAGAAATAGCTGCACTGGGAGAAGTGAGGAAGAAATTGGAGTCAACGTGGTTTCCCTTAATGGAATTCTCTTTCTAGGAGGCTTTTACAAAACTTAGGAAATCACATTTCGAACACGGTTAAAGCCACAGCATGGCTTATGTTACAGACATAAGATAGATTTCCTATGCAATCTCAGTTTGCATGCTGACGTGATGATACAACCTTCGTGTACCTGTCATGTACCCCTCCACAATTCATGCCCTAGAGAACTCCAGGGGAAGATCTTAAAAGGCACCAGAACTTACCCTTCCTTGATGTCAGAAACAACACCTACAGACCTGAAAGTCCACGTGTTCCCCTTGAACTGGGTGACACAGGTGACGCTGTCACTAGGACGCTGCTATCAGTACCTGGTGGCATCCCAGCTCTGAACTGTTCTGCAGCCACGGATCCTCTCAGCCTCACCTCCTTACTGCAGCCTTTGGATCCTCTGATCCTGTCATGGGTGGCACTGGGAGTTTTCTTTGTTCTCCTTTAGTATGTAGTCTGTTTCATGCAGGCTTTGCCTGTAGCACGTTGTTTATGCAGAGCAGCCCAAGGCCTGCATCAGAAGGTCCTTCAGCGCTGGAGAAAGCTGTGTGCTGGAGGGAAGCCAAGGGCGGCTGATAACCAAGCTTGCATGCTAATGGCAGCACCTGCTGCTGCTGCTCCATCTCCTCTGAAGCCTCTCATTTTGCTTCCAAGGGATCCATTATTTGTTAGGGCCCCATTTCAAAGATCTGCCTCAAAAATGGAGGAATATCCACAAAACAGACACTCGAATGTCACAGAGTCACACAGGTAAATCACACCTGGCATTACCATCAAGGCATTAAAGCCTGAGCTCACCTGAAGTTTCTCCTTATTTCTTTATTAAATACCCTAACAGCTGTTTTCAGTGTGTACAGAGCCTAATCATTTGGAATGAATGAGCCCTGAGCACGAAATAACTGGCTCAAAGTCAGTCCCTTTATATAAAAAAAAGGAATTTAAACTGTACAGTGAGCTTTTATACATGCAGACAAGGGTCAGATATGGCTCTGCTCATTCCCAGATGGGTTTATGTTCCTGGATCTCGTATGTGCTCAGATCTCACCAAATGCCCTTGCCCCTTTAAAGGGTCTGCAGTGCCTCCCACTGGGTTCTCATTTGCTGCTGTGTACTACTGCAATATCTGCTTTCAGCTGCCAACATTACTCTGCTTGTTAAACTAATGAACCCAGTCCTGAGGTGATGCTCCACATCGGTGCAGATGTGCATGAGCTCTCCTGACCAAGGCATCGGTCAGTGACCAAAGACGTGGAGAGTGGAGGGGATAGATGGCACTCCACATAAAGCAGCCTGTTCTGGTGGTCATTTTTCACTGCTATTTATTCTGCTTTGGCTTTACAATAATGCACTCATGCACTGCTTCTGCGGGTTCTGAGTAAGGGAGAGCTAAAGCTGCAAGGTGGGCCCACAGAGTGCATGTATCCAGGTCCTGAGCTTCCTGTGTTTGATGCACTCTACAGCTGCATCTGAGTATCAGGGCCCCAAGGATGGACCCATCTGCTGTTCAAGAGGCAGATAGGGTGCAGTCAGTCCGACACAATGATGGGCTGATGCTCTGGATACGAGCTTCAGGAGTGAAATTTCATCCTCTCAAAGCTGTCTGCTCTCGTATTAAGATCAACAGCACCACCTAGTGATCCCAAATCAGCTTCTGTTACCTGCCTGCCTCATACCCTGCGTTTCATGCTTTGCTCCAGGTCTCCCAAGGTTTCCCTGGTTCTCCCCACCTCCAGCACTGATGCTCGAGGGTTGCTTAGAAGAAGGTATTGCACGGTGGAGGCTGGGAGCACTCAGACATAGACCTCCAGATTGGGGATGAGGTGATCCTAATCAGCTCACAGACCAAGAAACACCACTGAGCTGTGAGCTGGACCCCATTTGGGGGTCCACAGCTTCCACATTCAAACTAAACCTCTTGAGGGAAAGAAATAGTCTCTCCTTATTCATCCCTTGGTTCTCTCCTGGGCTTGACCTTGCCCACATGTTGTTTAAACCATGCAATGGAAGGACCTCAAGAGCATCAGTCAGAGGCCATGCTTTGTTCCCAAACCCCCACTGGTACGTGATGATGATTTTTAATTATCTCTAAATTATTTCCAAATTTGAAGTCTAAGTGCAGACAGCAGCCTCACAACGAGAGCTCCCATCTGCCTCGTATGGCATTTTGCAGGCTTTGCTCTCTATTTGCAAATCTCTGACGAGCTGCTGCTGAGCTCTCTGCCTCTCCTGCCAACATCTTCACTTTGTTTTGTTAACTCAAATTGTTAACTGTCCTGACACAACCAGATGCACTGCTCACGTCTGTGCGGCTTCCTGCAGGTCCCATCAATTTCATTTACCTTCGTTGCGGTGCCTTTTAACATTTAATTACAAAGCAGTGCTCCTCAGTCATTTTACTTATCACTTGCCATTTCTATCACCTCAGCAAGAGCCCAGAGTCCCTCCAGATCCTTTGCCAGTGAGGTTTAGAGGTGGGAAGGATTGCCCTAGGTGCCTTGTTAATAGCAAGCTACTGACAGATCAATTAGCCCTCAGCACTCCCAGTGTTAGCATTGCTCACGTGCTGCTCACTTGCAGGTTGTCACTCGTGTACATTCCTATTTTCATCTATCAGTCATGCCTGGCACATGGCACAGACATCTCCTATGTCCTGGGCACTGCTTATGGTGCAGGGTAGTGATGGAGCTGAGCAGAGGACCAGGTGCCTGAGCTCAGCAGGATTAATGAGCTTCACAGTAACATCTCCCTTTCATGGTCATTGCACAACCCACCAGCAGGCTGCATCAGGCCTGAGCTAAATGGAAGCTCTCATCAACTGCAAACATACAAGGTTAGCTGTCCTGGAGCACGAGGCCAGCTAAGGGAGTCTCAGGCTCCTTACACCTCACCTGCTGCCAAACCCATTCTTGTTGCAATATTAGGCTCCGATTTCACTCTCAGGTGGGCAGGACCCTTATTTAGTTAACAGCTGAGAAGACTGAGGGCTCTTGGGGCACTCGATAAGTCCATGTCCATGCGGAGGGTGTGGGATCAGGGTTTGAGTATGGATGCTTTGCACTCTTGTAGGAACGCCAGGCAGCTGGGCTGTGCGCGCAGGCTGTTGCGCATTAGTGGGTGTTGGAGCAGTGATGCACTGGAGGTGTCTGTACACGAGAGGGCACTATGAAATTACAGATGGCAAAAGGAAAACGTATCGAGTTAGTGAAGCCGGGGAAAGACCTCGGCTATGAGAAGGGGTGGAAGCTGCAAATAACGAAATCTGAACCTTCACACCGCCGTGTAAGGGTGACTCTGGAATATTAAAACTGGTAAAGAAGGAGCTGTATCGGAGAGACAGATTCTTTTGCTAACTAAATGTTTAAAACCAGCAGCCGTCCTTGCAGTGTTGAAGTTTTGGCCTTTCATTTAGGGAGGTTTAATTAAAAGGCAACTTTGCTGGGGTCAAAACCCACCTAATCAACACTGAATCTGCCTTAAGTGTACTCTAAGCTGTTCTAGAGCCTGCCTGCACCTCTCTGCAAACCCCACACTTCACAGCACCGTTGTCCTTCCTGGAAAGATTTGGGCACCCAAACCACACAGGGAATTCCTTCGGGTGAAATCCCTGTGGTATCCAAACAGCCCTAAATGACCAAATCCCACAGGGCTGCCATGGCTGCACCTTGGTAATCTTGCCTCTAGACAGCAAAAGCAGACATGCTCAGGAGCAGATTTGCTCTAGAAAGCCCCGAATGCTCCCCAGGGACACGTCACATCACCACACTTGGCACTGCGGGTGGATTTCTCCTCTCTTGCTGCAAGCACAGCATCCTACACCCGCTGTTAGTGGGATCCTGCCTGAACCTAAAGACCCAACCAAGTGGCGGAGGAAAGGTGGCAGACCAGCACCAGACTTGCCCTGAGGATGAGCTCTGTGGGGTGTGTGGGGCTTGACTGGAGGAGTGGGCTCCTGGGAAGGGAATCCTGGAGGCTCAGGTATCTCCTCAAGTCACTCGGAGGATCCCAGCTCAATAATGGAGAGCCAGATAATAACATTTGAACACTATCTTCTCCAATTCAATTGTATTGACTTATTGCCTGTCCAATGAAGCCATCAAGTGTACAAAATGGTTAATCTTTTATTTTATTTTTTTTTTTTTTAATATTTTTTCCTGCTGTCATCTCAGAGGAGCAAAGCTGTAATTGCTAATCCATGCAAGTGCAAGGGGAACACCTGACTTTCCAAGGCAGGTGCTACAGTGTGCCTATGTAAATCTCAGCCTATTCCAGCATGGGGCAGGGAAAGGACAAAAGCCCTCCTCATAGGAGAAGATGCCCCATTGGAATATCTGAAGTTTGCTTACAGACCCTTCTGGCATTGCCACACTGCTCTAAGCTCTGGGGCAGGGCACAGCTCCCAGTAGGAGACGGGATGAAATCAGCCCCTGCCACTCTACAGCCCTGCAGGACAGCAAACAGCAGGATGCAACAGCAGCAGCACATCCCATGCTTCCTGCCACCCCACACCCAGCTGCAGCAATGTTGGGCTCCATCATACTGGGACTGGTGATGCCCATCCACCTTGCACCACTCACCTCCCTACAAGTGATGCTGTGTTCTTACAACAGAGCTCCAGCAGGCAGGGGTTGGTTGCTGGAAGCACAGTGCTGGGTCCTGAGCTGGCAACTGGGAGAGAGGGGAAAGCGATTTCTTTAGAAGAAAAATAAAAGTATTTTCTTTCAAAATGTACATTTGCAATTAAAGGCTGAGTATGCCGTATCTTTTATTAATGATGTGGGATAACGAGGCATTTTAAAGGTCTCTTTTGTTGTGATGATTTTTGGGAGGAGGGGAAGGAATTGAAATGGAAAGCTTAACACTTATGATTTCAAAAAAATTTGGCTTATATTTTAGGTTCTGGTAACATGCAATTACAGGCACTTAGAAAGAATTCCCTTTTTTATACTATGCCCTAGAGCATAAAATTAAGAGGCCAATTCAGGCTTTGTACTGCTTTCAGAGGCAGTTTGCTTCAGCATAGATCAACATGGAGACTGACTGTCGCCTTTCTATTGAATTAGGTCTATATTTTTGACAAGTATGGCAGCAGTATCATCACTTTAATCACCAACAATCCATTGTGTCTCTTTACGCTAATAAATAAAACATTCGGCGTTAAATATTTCCCAGTAAGCGCTTGAAGACCTGCAATCACCACTCCTTCTATATGTTCCCAAGTAAAATAATACAATGGCAATAAAATCAAATGATGTCTAGGAGTTTTATAGACAACTAATAGCAGTTATTGCAAAGTGCACATCAGATACCAATTGAAGGTTGCATTTCTCTTTAATATAATATAGCATGCATATTTCACTAACTGTCTGCGTATATCAAATGAATTAAACAGCGCAGTGATATAGGTCAAAACCCGAGTTCTTCAGCAGAGGCCTCTGGGCTGCAGGGCTTCGCTGGAGCTTTGAGTTACCAGTGGGAGCCTGCGGAGCCACAGATGAAAAATGTTGGAAAATCATCCAAAGTTACTTAGAAACTGCCAAGGAAACCTCCTGCCCTACCCAGCCAGGCTGCTCCCTCCCAGGAGAGCTGCTGGAGGGGCTGCTGCTGCCTGGGACCTCCCAAATGAACCCATAAGCAGCCAGGAGGGAGCCCACAGCCCAGCCCACCACCCGGCCTCTGTTCTGGAGGAACATGCTGGTCTGGGATCGAAACAGAGCCAGAAAGAGGGGATTTAGGTCTTGGGAGAAACGTAACCATCAGAGCCCAGGAGTCACCCTGAAGAAATCCTTGCTCAGCTCTGGAGAGCCTCGTCAGGGGGTTTCTCCCATCCCCACTTCTAATATACCTAATATATTCTGGGCTCTACTCAGTCAACGCGGATTGTAAACCATTCCTCTAATCCCCTCAACAATACCCTTCCCCAAACCTTTTTTTTTCTATCTTAATTAGATATTCTATCCCTTTGGTTTAAAATAGTATTTAATTTCACTTAATGATTTCAACAAAAAATATTAGGATTCCCCAAACAGACATGTTCCTTCTGAATTCTCTCATTCTTTTTTCGAGGGCTTCACTTTCATCTTTTTGTTGCTTTGTCAAAACACAGCTAATTGACTGTCCTAAAAGTACAATTTTGGTAATTTCTCTCAATGAAGCATCGCCGCCTCCTCTATTAGCACTGCCTAATTGGACTTTGAATCCCCAGCCGGTGACTTCACCCATACTATGGGCCCGAATCACTGCAACAGTAAATATCAGCATTCCAGTTAAATGTTGGTTGGCTCACATTCCCCCAAAATTGGCTTTCCGCTCCTTGGAGTACAATCTGATGCAATATTACATTAACTACGGGTTTTTTGAGGTTGGTTTGGTTTGTCTTTTTCGAGGGGAATTGAGGGAAATGAGGAGGAGTGGAGCAGCACTGCAGCAGAGTGGGGGCGTTGGTGGGGTGAGAGCTATGGGGCTGCTGTGAGCCCCATGTCCTCCTGGCCTTGCAGCCTCTAATCCCAGCTGGCCTGGAGCACCTGGATACAGGGAGCACCCAGCTGTGGGGCTGGGCAGCAGGATGGGCTGGGTGGCACCCCATGTGTCACATCCATCACTCAGGGGGGGATCCCCACCACTGGTCCTTCCCCATCCCTGCTCCTCTGCCTCCCAAATTCATGGCACGTGGCTCACAGCCCTGGAAGCCCTGGGCATGCAGTGCCAGCCCTGCCATGCCGCACGCAGCAGCAAATCGCCCACGGCATTATCTGCAGCGGCTCTAATTATCCTCCAGCATCTGCTATTAAAACACAAGCGTCAGGCCAAGCTGCGGGGAGAAAGCAGAAACAGAACTGCTTGCTGATGCCTATAACCGGCACCGAAGACATATAACTCTGCTAATTGCTAATTGCTAGGAATGGCGGCAGTGCTGCAGGGCTGCCCAGAGCTGCCCCTCAATGCTCACCTCCCTGTGGGGTCTGGGAGGCCACTGGGCCCGGATGGGACCCCCTTGATGATGGGAGCCCATCATGCCACACCAGCAAGGGAGCACGAGCAGCAGCTTGGAGTGGGGCAGAGCTCCCCGTGTACCATGCTGTGCCCCTTGACCCTGCGGTGGAACCCTATGGGTCCAGGACAGCACTGGACATCCTGCCCTGTCTCTCTGCCTGCAGAGCAGGCTGAGCACTGCTGGTAGCCCAGCAAGCCCATACATCCCCATGTATGCCCACAACCCCAGGCTCCTCCTGCAGCCCAGCACAGGCTGAGATGCTGCTCTTCTCCACTCCACTCTGCTCTCCCTCCTCCCTCGCTGCCAGCAAGCGCGCTGGCGATAAATGTTTTCTTGTAAACATGCCATAGATGGAAGTAGGAGCCAACGAGATGGAGATGCCAGGAGCTTTTTGTCTTAGTGATTTAGTTTCTTATTAGAACATGCTACTGGGAAAGAAAAGATATCATTGATAAGACTGACATTAGAGCCAGCCAGTGAAATTAAAGCTCCCAGAGTGGCCTGGCCTTTTCCTTGTCAGCACAGAGCACAGGTTCCTGCCGTGTGGGTGCTTTCAGGTGCTCATAAATGCTGGGGATATAACTTTCCAGAGAAGGAGGAACGGGCTGATGGTGACAGGACAAAAGGGAATGGCTTTAAACTAGAAGAGAGGAGATTTCTGTTAGATGTTAGGAAGAAACTCAAAGAGCTGCCTGGGCTGGGGCATAGCAGTGTGCCATGGCCAGTAGCACTGGGCTGGGAGGGTTTATGGGCACTTTGCTTCTTTCAGGATGTGGCTCTGGGTGGTGCTGGGAAAGAGAGCTCAGAGCAACACAGCGAGCTTCCATCCCAGCCCTTGTACAACCTCCAGCAACCCCAGTGCTTGTGCCACACACCTCACACACGCGTTGCACAACAGCCAGCAGGCGGATCTTAACGGGAAAAGTTAAACCTCTTTATGCAGCTCAGCAAAGATACCTTGTGTGGTCATTAAGAACTGATTAGCTTATCTAAGGAATAACAGCCCCGGCCCTGTCAGACCGGCACACAAACACTAAGAAGAGCAGGGATCAGATATCGCATTAGGCTAATCATAAAGAGAAGGAGAGACAAGCAGAAGCATAAAATAGCCACGTGGACAGCATTTTGCTGGGTTTCCTCTTTGCACGGAAAAGGCCCAACGCATTCTGCAAGCGAGAAATGTAAGGATTAACAAATTCCTTTCCTGGCCTTATTGCTTTAGCAGTGTGGGCTCAGATCAGCGTGCACACACAGCCCAGACCTGGCTGCAGCCAATGGGCTCAGGCAGAAAGAGCCCTGCACCATGCTGTGCTGCTTGTGTCCTTCCACTATCAGCAGGGGACAGGACCCCCGGATGAGTGCTGCAACCAGGAACATCTCAGACCTGCATGGGAAGGAGGTGCTTCTCCACTTTTAACACTTGTTTCCTTTCTAAAGCTTTTCTTTGTCAAATCCTAATATTAATAATGATGGCAGATACTATTTTCCTTGAGGTAATGCCGATTTTAATGCTCTGGTGTTTGTTTTTTTACATAACTGTAGTATTAGTGAGGAACAAGTAGTAAGTGATAGATACTTTAATGTAACGTGAGTCAATATGTATTTATATGCGCTTTATGACTTAATCAATATTGCTGCATTAGCAAGAATAAATACGGTGTTTCCTTTTCTGGCCTTGGGAGGAACAAATAAGGAAAGTCACATTGCAAAGTTTAGAAATGAATCAAACTCCATGTTTCGCAGACAATTCAGAAAACCTCTGACATTCATTTGTTCTCTGGCAGCAGCAGGAGGAGGGTCAGCCTGTGACCCCACTTCTTGTTGTTCCCACACCTAGTGTAAGGTCCGTGCACCCTAAATTTGGGGACAAAGGGCTCTGTGCACTGAGCGAGGAAGGGTTTTGCTGCTGGGGAACATGAGGAGCCCACAGCTCACTTCACTCCATGCTTCTTCTACCAAGAGAGTGGTGAGGTGCTGGCACAGGCTGCCCAGAGAGGCTGTGGATACTCCATCCCTGGAGGTGTTTAAGGCCGGGTTGGATGGGGCCCTGGGATGGCTGGTATTAGATGAGGAGGTTGGTGGCTCTACATGTGGGAGCTTCATGATCCTTGAGGTCCCTTCCAACCCAAAACCATTCTATGACTCTGTGATTCTTTGCCTGCAAGCAGCCCAGCACCCAAGCAAAAGGGAATGGGGAACTGGAGTCCACTCACCTGTGCCAAAACTACTGATTGTGACACACATGGAACATCCTTCTGTAATGGGCCGAAGCTTTTCCATCAATTCCTTGTTCCATATAGAAAACTGACTCTGCATGAAAGTCAGAGGGAAAAGCAATGTGTGTTTGCTGATTGTCCTCCCAATAGCAGGAATGAGGCACACCTTACTGGAGGGGCACCAGTCCAGCCAGTGCATGGCAGCAGCCCATTGAGATGACCTCTTACATGCCCTGCATGCTCACTCCATGACAGCCCTGGGCTCAGCACTCTCACTGGGGATGCTGCTCCCTGCTCTGCCCCAGGGAACTCTGCTCCCATCCCCTCACACCCTGAGTGACCCCATTCCCACCAGTGTGACAGCACACCTGCAGGCTGTGGGCAGCCTTACCTTGCTCCGGATGGACAGAGGGTGCACGAGCCAGCACGCACAAATTGCCTTTGGGCAGCCTGATGGGGCTGCTGGACAAGGCCAGCTTCTCATGTGGGCTTTGGATGTTCCCAAACCACACCTGAGGAGGGAAGCTCACACCTGGCATTGCTGCTGGAGGCCAAACCCAGGAGAAAACAAACACACCAACAAACCACAGTGCTTGTTTGTTCTCCAGGGTCCCAAACCCAAGCAAGCAACATGAATTCCTGGTAGGAACTCCAAGAACAGCATCATTATGATGCTATGATTCACTTCTGGGTGACACAGAGCATTTCCCACTATTCCTTGCTCACTATCTGCCCTCCTGGCTGCAGTGAGCAGCATGAGGAGGTGCTGGAAAGCAGCTTGCAGCTCTGCATCTTCTAACAGCACTCACAGCATCTTAAGCTCCGTGCTGAGAGGCTGGTGATTCCCACAACCCGTGACCCAAAGTGCTGTCTGCTGTCCATGCTTTACCTTCCCCGGTTTCTTCTGGTTGCTGCAGGGTCAGCAGTGGTGACCAAGCCTGGTGGCACAGGCAGCAAAGCCGGCATTCTCCTCCATTGCAGACAGACAGGGGCAGTTTGGCACCACGTGTTTATTTTTAACAGATTGCTGCTGCCACCCTTCAGACCTTTTCCTGTTGCGATCGTTAGAACTTTTAACCGGATCATAAATCTTTTAGTAACGTTTGGTATTATACTAATTAAAACTGTTCCCTATATGTATTATTAATTCCTCCAGCACTCCTTGCGAGGGTGACACTTTTAGCTGGCTTAGCAGAATGCACCACAGTAAATAAGGAGAAACTCATTTCCAGGCAATTAGGCTTGCAGAAAAAAAAATAAGTTTCTTAATGGAGGGCACAATCGTTACAAATTTTACCTAAATAAACAGGGTTTCTTAATGGTAACTCTTCAAGCTAAGTAAACAGATTGGTGTGCTAATGTCCTAAGCAATACTTAAATGTAACTGTTTAATAAATTGGTAAATTACTCATTTCATCTCGGAACAAAATGGTAATACCGTAGTAATAACCGAGTATATATTCTGTAAATATGAAGCATTATCACTTTAGCTCTGAAGAAATCACCGCAGCGATCTGTCAGCATTGATCTAAAACTGCAGCATTTTATCTCAAGTTTATTACCCATTTTTGAGAATCGCTGAGATTTTCAGAGCATAATGGCAATAAAAGAAGAATTTAAAAAGCGCTTAAATGTGCATAAGTTAATCAGAGGTATCCTCGGGGGGAAAGGGAAATTTGGTAAAACATGAATTATAAGCATCATTTAAACTTACTTTGGACACTAGAGATAATAAATGGCACCATAATTTAGAAATAGCTTTTAACATCAATGACTGTAAGTAGCACTTTACTGTTCATAAGAATTGCAAAGCAACGGTGCTGAGGCCAATTTTATTAGCCATTTTTTTCCTTATAAAAGCAATCCAAGCATTTCCAAACGGCGCAGACAGGAACAAGAGTTACGTGTTAATATGCAAAAAGGCATTTCGCTTTCGGTTGGTTGTTTTGTTTGTTTTTTTCGATAACCAGCAATAAATGTACCAACAGATACGGCCCAGGGACAGCTGGATGATCGTTTGAGAAGAGTAAAGCTTCACACTTTATATATTTGGGAGAAACGGAGCAGAGGGAAGAATCGCCGCCTCCGCAGCTCGGGAGGCACCAAATCTTTTCTTCTTTTGGTATTTTAATGCTTTTGCTCCTGGCCACTTTAGCATCGCCGGGTTCTACCACGGGCTGCCCACGCTGCCCCTGCAGTTTGCCCTGCGTGTACAGTGTGGTACGAACGGAGGGGAGAAGGGACGGGATGGCCGCGCTGCAGCTGGGCGCTGTGAACAAAGGGAAAGCCAGCGGCTGAACGAACCTCCGCTTCCGATGCGAGAATCCGAAATGCAAACAAAACCTCATCAAGCAAACAAGTGTGCCACCAATTCCGATGGCTGGAAGCTACAATGATGCAGAACCAAGCCAAAAAGTGGGAGCACGAGATCTATTTTTACTGTGGCTGTGACTTGGCACTTGGGTCGAGAATCGCTTTTCCAGCACAAGGAATGCTCCACGGACCGGCTTTGCTTCTTTCGTGACTGATCTTAGCTCACATCAGGGTTTATTGGGGAGCAATGTGTCATTGTACACTAAATTAGGGTGAGCTTGACACGGGACAACTGTTCTTTAATTTGCTTTTCTTAACCTAAAAAGCTCTGGGTGATTTTTTCAAGCCCTCTCACTGTTCTCCTGAGGGGAAATCTCCGAGCGCCGCAGGTCGGCACCGACACAACGTCTGACATGGGCTGGGGGAGACGTGGCTATGCAAAAACACCCAGAGAGCCCCACTGCAACATCCATTGAGTCCCCCTGCGGTGCCCTGCAGGCAGGGGACCCCCCTGCATCACTGCACCCCCAGCAGTGCGACCTCCGTGCCCCACTCCCTCAATGCAGCTGCATACAGCACGGCCAGGAGCGAGCAGCCCCGCTGCTGCAGCCACCCCAATACCCAGCGTAGGGCTGAGGGTCGTTCAGCCAAAAAGCACCGCCTGCTCGCTAACATCCCAGCTCCTGCCGCCTGCAGCACGCCCGCCTGTCAGTCTAGACAAGTGTTTGCACACACGATCAGGAAAAGCAAACGCGTGCAGTTATGAAGATTAAAAACTCCAACCAGAAACGTGTGCTGAAGCATTTGGCACCAGGCAGGGCTGGTAAATCGTCCCCACGAGCCAGATTGTGCGTAAATCAGCACGGCTCAGTGAAGGCTCTGTCCCAGCGCACCAGCTCTTATCGCAGAGCAGCAGCCATGAGGCACGAGTCGGTTGTGTGCTCCTTGTGCCACCCCGACCCGGCCCGGCCCCACAGCTGGCACTTACGGGAGGGAGAAAGGGGTCTGTGGGGCTCTCCCAGTCTATGGAAGACTGGAGCTGTAGGGCTGTTCCAAGTGGGTTCTGGCCCCTCTGCCAGCCCTGGCTGTGGCAAGAGCATTGGTGATGCTGGTGCTTGTTGCCCCATGCCCATTCCCTGCAGCACTGGGCCCTGCTGTACCCTGATGCCATGCAGGGACACCAGCCTGGCAGCGGAGCTCCCCATGCCCAGCAGGCTCCGGAAGAGCTACAGGTGTGGGATTTGTCTTGGCTGCTCTGCTCTGTCCTCATCTGTTCCCATCCATCTCAGCATCAGTTCAGCCAGGGCACAAAAAACTGTCTGAAAACAGATCTAAAAAAAAACAACACCCAACAATCAACAAAGGAAGATCCCCCATTGCCCTCTAAGCAAGCACAGCCCACAAGTCCTACCTGGGGGCTGCCCGCTGCCACCCCTCTCTGGGCCCACGTGGAGCACCACGGGAGTGTTGGCTGAGCAGGTGGCAGTGCGAGCAGCCCCCAGCTGCCACCCCGTGCTGTCAGCCCATGCTAGTGTCACTGGGCGCAGATGGTGCTGGGCAGCCCCTGCCACACGTGCCCACCATACCCAGAGGCTGCTGGGAGCTGTGCTGGGGGCATACTGCCATAGGAAGGACTCCTGTGCTTATCCCCCCCCTACCCCCTGCTATCCATGTGGCTGTGCTTGCTTTGCTTAGTGACACAGTGGCTTTGCCATGAAGCAGCCCTGGTACACTGTGCACAGAAATTTTCCCCCTCCTCACTGCTCTGTGTGGGCTCACGCTGAACAGTTTCTATTTCTAAGGCCATACCTGCTTGCACCCACTCCAATGTACTCGTAGCTCCAGCAGTGTGTTTTCCATTGGCTGGGCACACATAATTTACAGCTGGGACACTGTGGAGTGAGAATGGCAAGGAAACAGGAGCACAACACGGTGGGCAGAAGAGGCAGAGTCACCATTTTTCCAAGTGAAGTGGTGAAGAGCAGCGTGAAGAATATACCAACTGCTTCCTGGCACTGATAGGCACATTTGGCTGCCGACATGGAAGTTGGATGGGTTGGTGCCAGAGAAGGGCTTCCCTCCACCGGGAGCAATGTTGGGGTGGGCTGCATGGGGCGGGCTGCAGGCTCCATCCCAGGAGCTGCATGGGCAGCTGTCAGCCTGCAGCATCTGAAGAACGGTCCCGACACGAGGAAGGATGTGGGCTGTTCTACTTCCTCTGCCCTTTTCAGGATCTGGGGAAGGCAGTGAGGAGGGCACGGTGCTTTTGCTCCACCCCTGTGCTGCAGTGCTGTGTCCTTTCCCCTCTAAGCGCTTGGCCGAGACATAAATGGAGAAGAGCAACTTCACAGAGATCGATGTTGGAAAGGCACAGAATGACAAGGCAGGAAAAAAAACCCAACCCCAAACCTAAAACCCGTCAGTTTCCACACTCGATGAAGTCAGGGCAGAGCTGATGCTGCAGATCTCAAAAAATACCCCCCGCACCATTTTTCCCCACCCCCTCACCTAACCCAGGGGATCCCATTTGGAGGCACTACCCTGGCAGCAGCGCACAGCAGCCCCTCACCTCCTGCTGACTAAAGGGCCACGTCCCAGCTCAGCACATTCCTCACCAACCCTCTGAGGACATGGGAACCTCCAGGGCTGCACGCTGCAGCCGGTGCCATGCACGCCAGCTGCTGCAGAGAGGCCACAGAGCTCCCAGCACTGCCACAGCCCCATTCCCACATTCCTGGTTTTGGCCATGGGTACCAAGGAGGGATGAGCTGCCTGCAGGACCGTGCACACAGCCACTGGCAGAGCACAGCCCTGCCAGGACCAGCCCAGCACTGCCCGCCCCACAGCGCATCCCCGCAGCTGCCCCATTACCCCTAATGGGTACGGCGTGCGGATGGACAAGGGAGAACCTAATGCCTTTCTATTATACCACCGATTAAGTACTTGGGGTCGTGTCCTCAGCTGATGTAAAGTAGATGAGATACACAGAGCTTAATGGATCTCTGCACCCCAGCCAGCAGCCGGCCCTCTTGCTCCGTTAAAGCCCACAGCCCCTCAGCAGCCCCCATGTTTAACCCCTCCATCCTTCAGCCACGAGCTCTGTTAACTATCCTTCCTTTCCCAGGTTCAGTTTCACTGCTGTATCTGAAGAGCTGCTGCCATCACCCAGGTGGAGAACAGTGCAGAGGTGCAGACAAGAGGGCACAGAGCTGAGCTTGGGGCTGCAGGCACCCAGAGCAGAGCACAGAGCCCTGCATCCCTCTGCCCTTCCCACCCAGTTCCCTGCAGAATGCCTGAGCTGCTGAGCAGCACTGGATTACCTGGCAAATAAAACACTATTTTGCAAACATAGATACATTGATTCTTGTGTTAAAGCATTCCTCAGCTCATGCTCATGAGCTGCAGCAGGTACACAGGTGGCTCATTTTGCCTTCTGTAACTGGACGGAATATGGAACATTCAGTGCATTGCTGCAACAAGAAGGAGTGGAGGCAGCGAGCTGCATGGAGCTACAAACACAAATGTTCTGAACAAGGAATGCAATATGGACAGCCCTTACAGACACCGTTCTCGTGCAATAACTTAAACAGCGAGGATTACTACTTGGGGAAATAAAAGACAACATAACTTTGAAACTTGAAAAGCTCTTCCTTCGTTGTAATCAATTGCAATAATCCACGTCAGTGATTTAGATGAAGATCAACTTTACCTTTCTTTGCTGATGACACAAAACTAGGAGCAATAAAAAACTTAAGTGCATTTGTGCACAACTAATGGATTGGATGTGGCATGTGCCAATGGAAGTCTCTATGTATAATGCAGCACATACTGGATGCCAAATTAATGGGATCCTTTGGGCATTCTGGAACACTTGTGGCACCGGGCTTAAGTCATCTAAGGAGCCTGGCAAGGGTTCGTGACCTTCCATTTGCAAAAGCCTGCAGAAGCCTTGCAGTGCTGGAGGCAGAGCAGCTCTTCTGCCTGGCTGCTGTTGAGTCCCAGGCACAAAGATGACAGAACAGAAGAGAAATCTGGGCTCAGCCCCACACCAGGATGTGCTCCACCAGCTGAAGAGGAGCAGCCCAGGATCTCACTGGGGTGAGCCATGTCCCCACAGCTGCTTCTCATGGTGGTGGTGATGGCTGCAGGGCAGAAACACACTGCAGGGAGAACTGGTGTGCACAGGGATGTGTAAATCTCAGTCTGATTTATGTTAGCTATAGATAAGTTAAATTATGGCCCAGCTAAGTGAAACACTTTTGTAAAGCCGGGCTCTGAATGCTGTGCAGTTTGTGTGTTTGCCAGGGCTGTGCTCTCATTGCAGAATAGAGAGAAGAGCAAACAACCCATTGATTTTAAGGCTCATTTAGGAAGAAGATTGCCTATACGGATCTATCTGATCACCGTGCATTACTCCATAACATCAAATACCTCGGGCACAAAAAGATGCTGAGAGATGCAAATTCTGCAGCCATTTTTATATGGAGAAGGCCAGTGCTGTGCACATGGGTGTTACGAGGGGCTGGAAATGGGCTTGGGAGGCTCTAGGAATGTCTGCATGGATCGAGTCCTGCACTGTACCTCTGGGCACCGTACAGAAAATCACCCACACGCACCTCTCAGCAAAGTTTAAGCCATCTGCATGGAGCCACGTCCTGCTGACAGCTCAGCACCATCCAGTTCTCCATCCCTATCCAGCCACAGCTTGGAACACGGGTTTCCCTGTGTTTAATGCTTCTGAAAAGAAAGGGACACAAACACATTGTGCTTCCAAGGTGCACATGCAGACATGTAACAGTTCAGACTGCTCAGGAAAAACCCTCCAGCCGCTGAGAACCATCACTTTTGTAGCTGTTTCAAACACGGATGTACCCAACCCAGCTTGGAGGGACACAGAGCACCTCCCCCAGCCCCCACTGTCCCACGGCCACACACACCCGGGCACAGGGTGTGGATTGAGCCCCTGTAGGATCAGCACCTCCAGCGCACCCCAAAGTGTCCTCTGAGCCCAGTGTTCCTTGGGAACAGTGGATGCCCTCTGGGAGCATCGCTGTTATCCTGCACAGCTCTGCTCTGCCGAGGGATGGCCCTTCCAAGAGGCGCAGGACGGACTGTTGGGCAGCACAGCCACGGCAGACTCGGGCTGGCAGGGCTGGCTGCTGCCACCCACAGAGAGAGCAATGCAGCGCGTCCATCTCCGCTGGCGTTCCCTGCTGATGCCCGAAGCACAGGTGCGGATTTCCTGCACAGAGCTGCATCCCGCAGCAGCTCACGTCTCGTCCCCAAACGATCAGGGGACGACAAATAAACTCCCCCGGCCCCATTTCCCGGCACACAGCGCTGCGGCTGCTCGGCCGGGCTGGAGGCTGGTGCTCCGCGAGGCCTTTGGCGAGGCTGCGGGTCCGAACGGAGCCCCCACCACCGTCACAGTGTGGGGCCGAGCCCGTCATCCCGGTGCTGCTGGCTGCGGGGCCTTGAGCGCTGCGGGGCTCCGCGCCGACTGCTCTGCTGCGCGCTGCGGTGTGCGGGGGTACCGCGATCAGAGCGCTCAGCTCCAGCCCTATTTATTTGGGAAAAATAGGGAGCACGTAAGCGTACGGCCGCTCGGACAGCCGGGAGCAGCGCTGCCTTCAAACGGCGCTGGCAGCGGAGACGTAACACCGAGCACACGGGTACCGGAGCCCCGGCTCTGTTCCCTCCCTGCCCTCGGACCCCCCGGCGGAGGGGCAGCCAAAGCGATGTTCCGCAGACCCTCCTCCCGGCCGACGTCTTATCGGCGTCGGTTTTATCGCCCCGTCCCCGCCGGGCGCTTCCCCTCTCTCGGGTTTTCCATCGCGGCCGCTCGGTTCCGTGTTCCGAGCGGCACCGCCGGGTTCGGTTTCAGCCGTGACCCGCACGACGAAGCGGGATGAACTCTACCACCATCCCCCAACGGCGACCCATGTACCACTCCCCGCACGGCCCGCTCCGCGCTGCCGACGCCGTTTGGGGCCCTTCCCCGCACCCGCAGCGCCGGGTGGGACTTTCGTTCGCTAAGGAAAAAAAAAATAGATACATATATCTTAAAAAAGAATACAAAAGAAAAGAAAAAAAGAGCAACGAAAACCAAACGGCGAAGCCCCAGCGCAGCCCCACGGATCTCACCGCGGCTTTGCGCGGCCCGGCGCGGAGACGTGTCTGTAAAGAAACCGTTTATTTACACGTGTCGACAATTACAAAGTATTATACACGGGCCGTGCCAACCCCCAGTCTTCGTTACGCTGAACCGTAAGGCGCTTTCTCTACAGCAGATGCGAGGAGGTGCGGAGCGGGGCTGTCCCGGCTGCGCTCGGCCCCTCCGCTCGGGGACCTCTTGTTGAGGCCATCCTCGGAACGGGAAAAAAAAAATCATAATAATAATAATAATAAAAATGAAAATGAAAATGGCCTTTCGGTTCCAAAGCCGACGCAAAAATACCTACGTCCGGATTTCGATATAAATAATGGAGGGTTTTATATAATTCCGTATTAATAGTGCCCAAAATCTCGATGCATAAATAAATTAAATTATTAACACTTCTTACAAAAAGGAACGCCTCGCCCTCCGAACGGTACCCCGGCCCCGTGCCGCCGGCTCGGCTCTGCCCCTTACTGCGGGGGGAACCGCGGGGCTCCGAGCATCCGCTTGGTGCCGTGGCCTCGCTCAGACGAGAGAGGTGACCGGCGGGATCTTTGCGCTCTCCTCCTCCCAAGGCTGCAGGTTCTGCAGCGCGAACAGAGACGAGTTGTGCAGGCACAGCGGGTCGGGCTGGATCGACTCGTTGAGCGACTTCTGGAAGGCGTCGTGCTGCAGTTGCAGCATCAGCCGGCTCGCCTGCTGCCGTTCGGCCTCCCGTTCCTCCGCCGTCTGCCGCCTGCGGGCACGGGGCACAGCTCAGAGCTCAGAGCACCCGGCGGGACGGGACGGGATGGGATGGGATGGAACGGGACGGGACGGAATGGGACTCCGCGCTGCGCCGCTCCGCCGGCAGAGTGAGGGCGGCCCGGCGCTGAGCGGCTCGGCTGGGGAAGCTCCCTCGTTCTGAGGTTATTTCTCCCCTTTCCGATGAATCCCTCGTTTTCCGGGTAACTCCCTCCGGTCTTCCTAATAATCCTCTCCGGTTCTCCCCAGTAGTTCAACCAATTTTCCCCGATAAATCAACCAATTTTCCCCGATAGTTCAACCAATTTTTCCTCAATAAATCAACCAATTTTCCCCAATACTTCAACTCCAATAATTCAACCACTCACCCCCAATAATCCAACCAATTTTCCCAAAGCTTAACCCGTTCCCACATCCATTCCTCCGATTTTCCCACTACTTCCCTTATTTCCCCAATAGTTCGCCAATTTCTCCTAACACTTCACCCAATTTTCACACCGCCTCCCTCAGTTTTCCCAACAATCCTCCCAACTTCCCACTATTTCCCCCTATTTTCCAGCTGTTGATTTTTCACAGCCGCTCCTTCACTTTTTTCCCCCTAATAATGCCTCCAGTTTCCCCGATCACTCCCGTCATTTCCCAATAGCTCTCTCCATTTCCCCAGTAATACACTCCATTTTTCCATCGCACTCCTCGTTTTCCACACTAACCCCTCCACTAATTTACCAATTTCCCCATCGACTTCCCCAATTCCCGAATCATTCCCCTATTTTTCTCACCACCACCTGTTTTCACACCGACTCGTTCCCGTTTCCCATCGGTTCCCCTCACTCCCTATCGATTCCCTCAATATAACGCAGCCATCGCTCGTTTTCCCCAACGATTCCCCCACTTTTCTCACTCACCTACAGCTCTTGCCACCGCCTCCCCCCGTCTCCCTTCGCGTTACCCCCATTCCCGCACAGCCGCCCGATCCGCTCCGCTCCGCACTCACCTCCACTTCGTGCGTCGGTTCTGGAACCACGTCTTCACCTGCGCGTCCGTCATCTTCAGGGACTTGGCCAGGGCCGCTCTCTCTGCCGACGCGAGATATTTCTGCCGGTGGAAGCGCTTTTCCAGCTCGCAGATCTGCACTCTGGAGAAGGACGTGCGCGGCTTCTTGCGCTTCGGCGGGGTTCGGTTCTGGTACGGGTGTCCGATGCGCCTCGTCACCGTGAACGGCGTCAGAGCGGCCGCGGCTGCACGCGATGGGAAACTCACGGTCAACGCGGCCGCTCCCAGCCCGACGGAGCCCCCCGCCCGCCCGCCCCGCTCCTACCCACCAGTAAAACGCTCCTTGACGAAGCGGCGGCTGCTCTCCATCCAGGGGAAGCTGAGGCCGCCCAGGCCGGGCACGGCGGGGATGGCGCTGGGAACCGGCGGCGGCACGGCTCCGGGGATGGGCCGGTGAGCGGGGACGCGGATCACCCCGCCGGGAGCCAGACTCAGGTTGACGCCGTACGGCCCCGATTCCTCGAAGGGCGCTGCGATGGCCGGGAAGGGACCCGGCAGAGCGGGGTAGGGCGCGCCACCGCGGGGGCCGCCCAGGAAGGCCGCGCCGTCGGGGCCCCGTGGGGGCGGCGGCGGCGGAGGCGGCGGCGGCGGAGGAGGCGGCGGGGGGGGAGCGCCGTCCTGCTCGGGGCCGCTGAGGATCTGGTCGATGCCGAAGCTGATGGGTTCGTGTTGGTGCGGGCCCTGCGCGCCCGCCGCCGGCTCCATGCTCCCGCACCGCGCGCAGCCCCGCGCCCGCTATAAAGGCGCCGCCGCCGCGCGCCCCGCGGCCCGGCCGGCCCCGCCGTGCGCCGCGCGGAAACTTTGCGGATCGCGCACCGCCCCGGCAGCCGCCCGTCATCTCCTCGGGGCCGCCGCTCGCCCCGATCCGCGTGCGCCCCCGCCGCCGCCATTGGCCGCCGCCGCCCGGCCTCTAAGCTCCCATTGGTTCCCGCAGCACGGAACCGGCCCCGCGACCGACCGCGGGGGGCTCCGCGATGAGCCGCGGTGACATCACCGGGGGCGCGTGAACAAAGCGGGGCGGGGCGGGGGGCGCCGTCGGGGCGGCGGAGCGGAGTGAAGCCCGGAGCGGCTGAACGGCCTCACGTCGGGGCGGCGGGGTTTGAGCCGTCCCCTCCCGGCTCTCGTCGGTGCTCAGCCCCCCGACGGCAGCCCCGAGGCTGCCCCGACGGTGGCGCTCGGCCCGGGGGCTCCCGTCGCTAAGTGAGTTTGTCGCCGCTCCCCGACGTCCAAATGGGACTACAGGCGTTAAAAATTAAATAAGGCGTCGGATGCATTTACTTAGTTTTCCCCTCTTATAAAGGGAAATGAAAACAGGGAATAGAATTTTCCTTTTAATAGAATGTAATGGTATTTGATCAGCACCTGGTAGGGCGAGCCCGATATTCCGGGAGCGGTGACACGGAGGCACTTTATTAGTTTTTAAAGCTCGGGATTCAATTACCGCAGAGCTCCGTAATCCCGACGGCCGGGTGGACACGGAGCCCCGACGCTGAGCGGGGCGGTGCGGACAGAGGGAGGACCCCGACGGGGCAACGAGGGTCGGAGAGAGGCTGCACCGCCACCGCCGTCGGGGCTCCGTGCGGCCGAGTGCGGGGACGGGACCGGCGCATCCCCAGGCGGTTCGTTGCCTCCCGGCCGCCCCCGAGCGCGGGGCGGGAGGAAAAAAAAAGGGGAGGAGGGGGGGGATTAAAAAAAGAGAAAGAAAAAACCCTTCGAACGGGCGGTAAATAAATAAATAAAGCGGCGCCCGGCCCCGGCTCGGGGCTTTGTTAGAGAAAATTGCGGCTCGATCTGCATAATGGGAACTCGGGCCGCCCAAGGCTATCTTTTTATTGCGTGTGTGTCTGCTGTTATCAATTTTGTGAACGATTTCACAGGGAGCCTGGCAGACTTGAGCTGGAATAATATGCAAAGATGAGCTCTGAATAATGAATGATGTGCTTTTAAACCAATTCCAAAGTGTCTGTGATAGTACAATATGAAAAGGGGTGGTAAGTAATAGTATATTTAAAAGGCGCTAGTATGTTTTTATTACTATATTTAAAAAGATATCTATATTATTTTTGTGAAATGGATAATATATCACGGAGTCTTTGATAATCAGCTAAACAATACATTTTTCTTTGGGAAAACTCTCCCGGTTTTACACAGTTAAATACGGAGCGTCGGCGCACGCCGTTGTACCGCTCGGCGACTTGATTAAATATTAACTCTATTTTAATATTAGCTTTTAAATTTAATATGTTGACGTTCCGCAGTTTTTACTTTAATTACGTTTTATAATTAATAACCCGGGACGTATGGTATCCTTAAATGCGGCTCTCCCGCTGCCTCCTCCCACCTCCTCACAGGGCGAGACGGTGCCGCGCAAACCCCGCGCAAACTCCGCGCAGTCGCTATTTTCACTCTCGCCCCGACGTCGCGGCGCTGTCCCGGGCTGTACGGCTCCGGTGCGTTGCTCTCCAGCACCTTCTCCCTCCTCCCGCACTCCCGCACAACGGCAGCGGTGTGAAACTCCGCAGCAGGAGGATGCCGGCACCTGCCCGCTCCCCCGGGGCCGTCGGACGGGGCTGCGCGGGTACCCGGGGTACGGCAGGATGTCCGTCCTGAGCGATCCTCGGCGGAAAGTTTGTTGTCTTAACGTGGCGTGGGCCGAGCGAGCCGTGACACCTGTCTTATTTCATGCTTACCGCTAATTGTTTGTAAAGCAGCTGGTTTCTAAAGTGAGAGGGAGCGATCTCTGGGAATGACACCGAGAGAAAGCGCTGCGGGGCTCTCAAGCCACGGGGACGTCGGTATCACCGTGGAGCACAAGCAGGGCCGGCACGGAGCTGCTGCTGCTCCCTCCAGCTCTCCCCGTGCTCTCGAAGCCCGCCCTGCACGGCTCACGCTGCCCCGCAGTATCCTCGCACGGTTCCGCAGCTGCCACGGTACCGGCACCTCATTGGAGTGCATCTCCCACCCGCTGCTAAGCTGGCTGTCCCGCTGCCACAAAGAAATCCTGCTCCTTTCAGGGCGCTGGAGGCACTGCCTCATCCCGAAGACCGGTTCTGCTCCTGTCCCAGCAGCCCCGAACTCATCCGGCCGGCCTGCAGGGCTCTGAGAGGGCCGAGCTGCCCTAAAAGGCATCGCCTGTTCTTTCAGATGCCCGTAGAGCGGCACAGAGCAGCCCGAAGGGGGTTGTGGTGGTGGTGGGGAGAAGGGTAGCTCTGGGCATCGCACCCTGAGGGAGAGGGAGAATCCGAAACGCCCCCTCCCCACTTCCCCCCTGGGCAGCAGCTGCAGGCGATGTGCAGCCCCAGACATGAAGCGTGCCCTGGTGGCTTCAACTCACATTCGGGCACCTTACCACTTCTATAAGAAAAGCCAAAACTTTTAGTTCCAAACCCACGTCTTGGCCCAACAAAGCCCCACTGGGACGGGGAGGGTGGCAGGAGGGAAAGAAAGGAGATGAACGGAGGGAGCTCAGAGGGTGATGGGCAGATGGGGCCCGGAGCTTCTCTGCCATCTCTGATAACATCAGGCTGAGCTGGAGCCGGCAGGGATGTCCCGGCAGCGCTGCCGGGCACGGACATCTGCTCTGCTGTGCACGGTGTGGGCTCAGGGCTGCCGAGGTGCAGTCGGTCTGTGCCAGCCCCTCCTTTTCTTATTTGCCTCACCAACCTACGTTTGCTGCCTGATTTTTATACTAAATATGACTTTGTTGGGCAAATCACATTAGGGTGGATGCTGCAGGTATCCATTAAGGTTTATTTATCGTGATACGGGTTGGATCTCACGCTCATAAATAACTTATGTTATGGCTTTTGTTTGTAGAAATGTAACTTACATATTTTATTACGCTTTCTGTAAACCTCAAACAGAACGTTGTCAAAGCAGCATTTTGACAGCCGCCTAAACCATGGTACATAACATCTACACCAACATTATTTTTTAATAGGGCAAGGAAGCGCGTTACCCCTCTGCAGTTTGAAAGGTTCGCTGCCATCATAAACTCCGACTACAATAAAACATTAACAAGTCTAAGGAGCTGCTTTACAAAGTGCGCATCAATGGTGGCTGAGGTTCTTCGGAGCTTCCCGTGCCAGCAGGACAGTGCAGGGCTTTGCTTTCCCTGTGCCAGGGCTGCTCTGCTCCTCAGAAGGGTGGGCACTCACCTGCAATGCAGCTGTCGGTGCCGCTCAATGTGACCATAGAAAATGAATCTGGGGAAGAATCAGAGCCATTCTGCAGTCCCAAGCTGTCAGTAGAACCAGACAGACTCGCATTGCTTTCTTGAGAGGAAACCACTCGGGGCCGAGTGCAGCCTCTTTCCTGATCATCCATCCTTTCCATTATTTTGTTTTATTTTTTGCCTTCTTAAAGTACAAAGAAACCAGTCTGTGTCACCGGCACCCTGTGCCCACTTCAGGCCCTTCTTAACTGTTGCACACAGAGCGGTGGTGCTGTGTATGTGTGTGAGCTGCAGACCCAGGGAGGGTTTCTGGTTGGTACACATGGAGCTCTTCACCACCTCTGAGAGGTGAAGACAAATGTGCTGAGTTTGCTGGTTTAGATGCATGTGTTCATCTTCATCGTGCCACAAGCCACGTAAGTACGAGCGATATGTCTTTGTAACTGCTTGCTTTTTTGGTAGGAGTAAATGCATTTAATCCTCTTTAAACAGCATCACAGCATTCAGCAACTTCTTTCTGTCCTGGTTTCCCCCCCTCCCCATTTCCAAGGACCTGGAAAACTTGTGCTGGTGAAATTCAGATCCCATCAGTGTTTCCATAATGGCAGTTCCTTCAGGTCTCTTATATTATATGCAACATTCTTAATTTCCTGGCCATACTTAAGAGCCTAAAGTGCTCACCTGTAGTCTTCCACCTCCTTGTGTACACTGTCATAAACCTCCTGCATTGAAAAGAAATGTATAACATTTTGTAGGAAAACAGTCATTTGATTACTTCAAAAAGACATCACAAACTCATTTTAAAATCATTTCCAAACAAGTACAACCTCAGTTATAATGAGCTCAGGGTTTTCCATTGGTAAGAGTTATCATTTACCAACATAAGCAGAACAGAGACTCATTAACTAATACAGGTAAAGAAGAAAAGCATATTTATTTTAGAAGTTATCTCAACAAATAGTTTCTGCAAGGGTAAAAATCTAACAATATAACAGGGCTCCAAAGCTTTCCGAACAGTCCCATTAGTCAGCTCTGCTTTCCCTAGTCCTTGTCAGTTCTTCATATCCAGGCTGCCCACATTAGCCGACCCTTCGCTGCACAGTGCCTTGGCCATGGCTGCCTTTGGAATATCAACATGTCCTGGGAGAACCTGGGCAGAAGAAAACCCAATGGTTGGTAAGGAGAGAAGAACAGAGGAAAATGGGAATAAATAAATAAATAAATAAATAAATCACTATGTGCCCTTGAAAAAGAGTTTTACAGTATAGCAGTGAACTCAGAAGTGTATTTGGACAGCATTACAAACTCAGCCCACCAGTGGTGTGAATCACATAACAAGTCTGCTGGAACTGAATGCAATGAGGAGCCTTTCCCTCTCGTGTGATTCAGAAACCTCCCCAACTTCCAGCAAAGGGCTCTCTGGGATGCACCCAAATGGTGACCAACTCCAGGCTGCCCCACTGCCACTGATAGGATGCCAGGAAAATCTATAAGCATGCTGCATTTAAGGTCTTTGGGTCATCTTTGGTTTGTAGCCTCAGTGCTCTCTGCTTTGACTGTCAGACTTTTCTGGTTCACTACAGCAAAGCTAATAAATTTTGCCAAAGAATGGCTCCTTGGGGCTCCTTCTTGCACGGGGCTGCACAGACAGGTGCTTGTGGAACTGATGTGAGCTCAGGCCACGTCTCCTTGCAGGGACAGGGAAATAATCCTTCCTGCCCACCTCCACAGCACCGCAGTAGATGGGTATGTGTAACAGCAGTGTGGTAAACGGGGACTCGCTGTGTGGAAGCACAGGATGCAATTATGAGTTCATTCTTTATTGTATTCATAATTTTTTTTACTTTTGTGTTTATTTCCTTACTAATGGAAATTGATTTCTGCTCAAATTTAAACAATCGCAGGTAAAAGAAGCCTCCTGTCCCGCAGAATAAATCAGACAAGGATTACGAATCAAGGGCTGAAAACAGAACAGCCATCGTATTAACTCATGCTGCTTACTGGGAAGTGATGGCTTAGAAGTCTTCCTAAGTTAGACAGGCGGATGCTACCCAGACAGACGAGCTGCTTGTCTGACCGAATTATCCCTGTCCCCCTCACACCTGCACCCATCTCTCCCTGCTGCAATTCCACAATAGCTCCCCGAGAGCTTCCACACCACCGCCCATCTGAGAACACTCCACAGAGCTCAGAAATGAAAATACGCCTTAAATCTACATATATTTAAATCCAATGCTTGCCAAATCTAATCTTTGCCAGCAGCCCTCAGGATAGAAGCCCCTGTCTGCTCCCTGAGCAGGGAGAGAAGAGCCACATCCCTCATGGCTGCTTCAGGGGGCTCAGCCTCCTACCACCCCCCCTCCCTCAGCCCACACCAACATGTCCAGCAGTCCCCTTCTGCCCTTTAAGTCCACCTTCTTGGAATAAGGCAGCTCAGAGAACCTGCACATCAAACCCTGCTTTTCTCCGAAAACTGTGTTATCTTGAGGACTTCTTGCCTTCAATAAAAATAAATAGATACAGAACTAAGAAACTATCAGGTTCTAAGAATGAGTTTTGCTCGGTTCCACATTTGTTCACGTCTCTTTTCTTTCCATGTGGTTTTATTTATTTACGTAATCCAGAAGGACTTTTGAGTCAAATGACTCCCCCTGGCACTCACAGCTGCAAAGTCAGCCCATGTCCTACAACTCACCGCCATCAGCTTGGTTTTTCTTCCTTTAACAAGCACTCCTGTCCTTTCTGATGCCTTTCTGTCTTTTCCCCCAGTTTTCTCCCAATCCATTACAAGTTACACAAAGTCTATGAGAGCTGTTGCCAAGGATGTGATCTGTGCTTCTCTGGGTTCACTTCCAAATCCCCCTATCTCTGCCTATCACCACTTGTCAGGCCATAATGGACTTGTTTTAATGCTGGAAACATTGAAATATGGGAAAACGGGAAAATGAAACAAAATAACGAAGACCAAAATCGATGCAAAACTATGTAAGGATTAAAAAATAATCATCGATTTCCACAGCAACAAAGAGAAAAGAAGTCAGAGAAATAAAGTCAGCTGAGAGCCTCTCCCATGGCACTGCTGCTCCAGCACTACAGAGCTGCACTGAGCTCAGGGGTTTCTGGGGCTTCTCTGCAATTACATCACTTCTGCCCATTCACACACATGCTTGTGATTTTCTTTGGTTGAAGAACAGCAAAAAGGACATGCCAGGATGGCATCCTGGCTGCCATCAGCATTTAAATTAAACTCGCTGCCCCACTTGGGGGAGAGGAAGGATGTCACTAGAAACCATCTCATTTGATAGCAAGCTGATGCTGTCTCAAAAGATTTAGCATTGTTTTAGGGTGGACTCTGAATACAACTCCCATTTTGGCATAACTCAGCCTATTAGGACAAGCAAGTATGAATCCCAGCTTTTCTGAGTCCCCAAGTAAACCTGCTGCCTTCCCTTTGAGATGAATTATCGGCAAAGAAAGTATCATTAAAACAAAAGCAGATGAGAACAAACAATAGAAGTAAAACATGGTTAATGTGTGCTTGCTACCACAGGAGCTGTACAGACAGAGACCCCACCTGAAAGAAAGCAATCTGCTTTCAATAAATAAGCTAGCGGTGTACTGAAACGAGCCGAGGAAAGATGACTCTTACAGCCATATCTAAGTACATTACCTACTTCTTTCTGAACACAAAATAATATGCTCCATGCAAAACAGGCAATGCAAATATTGTAAATTCTATTTCCTGTTTTCCATCCTTCCAAAAGAAATGGAAGGCTTGTTGATCAGTAACGGCGCTTGTACATATCCGTGTCTGCTAAGCAAAACACATAATCATTAGAACTAGTCTAATTTCAGTAAAAAAGAATATTCTGCCAGTTGAATTTATTTCTCGTGATTTACAGCTCCACGGTTTTATCTTCAAGTGAAATATTTAATTTCTTCTCATACTGAAGCAGCTAACATCAAAAAACACATAATTAATATGTAGTCAGGCTAATACTTAAATGCTATAAATCAGAAGCATTATATAAACAAAAATGTCGTCTCGAACAAGATTGGGAATGCACAAAACTACTTATTTCCCACTTTTATAATGATGCAGTGACTCAGAGCAGATAGAAAATGATTAGTTTTCCTTCCAAAGTAGGAAATATTGCTTCCATCTGTAAAGTATAATATTGTGATGTCATAAAGTTTTCCTAAACACTGAATTTGCCCTTATTCCCTCTCAATCATTTTAAAAGAACTGCTCTCTCTTATAGAGCCTGGATTTAAATCACAATAACACACCAAGAAGATGAATGACAGTGCTATTGGATATGGCTAAAATTGGATCCTTCAGCACAGGTGAATGATGAGACAGCGCTTCTCTTCTTGATATATTTTCTTCTTCTATTAGTTTCCTTCCATAGCTGGGATTTCAGTTTGAATTTTAATGTATGCAGTTGCTGCTAATCTTAGTGTCTTATTTTTTTCCAGCACCCTCTTACTGTATAGACAATTCATTCTCCAAAGCAGTAATACACTGAGGCTTGTGACTGCCCAAGATATAAAGCAATTCGGAATAAAGTTAGAGCCAGCTCTGAGCTGTGGCAAATACAGCAGGTCAGTATCTTCAGAAACAATGCCTCGCTATACAAAAAAATGCACACATTTAGATCAATTCCCATTCATTTACTCAGATGGTTTCCATTTCTGACAATATTGTCTCTATTAAGTCACAAGGGAAACATGATGGGTATATCCAAATTCATAGTTTCAGATTTTATTGAAAGGGCAAATTGCAGAGTATTTCCTGGTTTATACAATTTGCCACAGATGAACACAATCCAAATTGCAATCAATGCCGGTACTTAAGTGTAAGAGCTCAGATAATATCCCTCAAAGCTGCTCGTTCCTGTGAAACCTTTCAGAAAAAGGAATTGGTTAACTATTTTTCTAGGAAGCAATTTTTCTGATGTGATTTCCACAGTGTTCTTGTTTCAATGCTGTATCTAAAAGCCAGATGAGCTTGCCTATAAATTCTACCTCATTCTGGAAAAGCAAAGATTTAAAATCTGGTAGTAATAATAATAATAATAATAATAATAATAATAATAATAATAATAATAATAATAATAATAATAATAAAACCAGGTTTGCTATATTTGCATGATCTAAGGTTGGGTGTCAAAGTTGGGGTAAAGTTGGAGAAGATTTTCTTGTCAAAATGAAGCCACTCAGTCTTTGTGAACTAATGTGTAAAACATTACCTGGTTCATGAGCTGAACTTTACTGTTAGAGCTCAGCTAAGTGAGTTACATTCCAAGGAATGAGGGAGGGGATCTGAGAAGGCCACATGTAGCTTTGTTCTGTGGGAAAGAAATATCCCAACTGCTTGGGCACGTCAAGAGTGCGCCTGGTAGAATCTCTTAAATACTCACCCCTCCCATTGAGAAGTGTAAGTCCAAGCAGTGGTCTCGACACATACCATAGGCTCCCGCAGTCTTCAAAAGTGATGGTGTTCATTAGGACTGGCATCGTCTGAAAAAAATTCCAGCAGTTTGGTGATCAGGAAAAATTAACAAAGCCTTTACTAGTCATGCTGAGATTTCCTGGATGGACGCGGTACCCCAAAAGTCCTTCTTCCAAACAAATATTTCTGTAACCAGAACTACCAGGTGAAGAAATGAAGAAATTGACTATTAAAGCTTAGCTCCAAAGTTGTAATGATAGAAGTCAAAGCAAACAGGAATAGAAACATAGCGTTGTTTTTATTTAAGGTACAGATTCACTTCCAGGACAGTAATATCTGTGTGGCCAGAAACTTGTATTTGTTTCAGATTAATCCCAAGGTGATATTCAAGATCCTGGTTTTCTCACACCCACCTCCTCCTTCCTGAAAGGCATTAGAAGGAAACCTCAATTCTGATGAAGGTAATCCTGATCACAGCAAAGCATCTATAAATCTACATCGATTACAAGGCAGTTACAAATCCAAGCCTGTGATTTTGGACATTTTACTTCTGTTACTTAACTTACAGAGATCTACAGCAGGCATAAAGCCACTTGATCATCTTTATAAATCACTGAGACCTATCAATCCATATAGCTAAGTTCTTCTGGCACTCGAGCAGAAAATAGATAACTTTGATTGTTGGCTGGCTTTGGGCCTTTGGGCCACCACCACACCGGGTATTCTCCCCTGGCAGCATCTACTGGTCTTGCTGTGCATCTACACTGCTGGTGTGTGTAGCAAGGGAAGGTGGGACTGATTTTAGGGACCAGCACAACTTTTGTAAGAATAAATCACAAAATTGCTATAGAATCCATTTAAAGACAAAATCCGCACAGATATCCTGGAGATACCGTAGTCCCAATTGCCAAAGGCCACAGCATACACGAACCTAAAACCATTACTCAAAGATTAAACAGCATGAAAATTTGTAAAAATGTCACCAGTAAATAGTTTGACTCACATTTATAAAATATCTACACCCTAAAACCAAACATAGAAGGAGTAGAAAATCATTAAATCCTTTCTTCTAGGCCAATGAGTAGCTATGAGCAGGGTCTCCAGAGAGCTGCCACACTACAAACTCGCCTGTAATAACTGACCAAGGCTAAGTCAAACAGCATGTTTCACTAAATGAAAAAGATGAATCCTAGCACTACAAATCACCTGCAACAGAGATATCCACAAATTATTTGAGCTTTCAAGTTAGGAACATAAGGTCTGACGAACAAAAGGCCAATTTTAATCCAGACTCCACAGTTTATACATCAGGCACAATATCTTCTGTTACTCGTAGGACAAAACCACCTCCACACTGCTTTGCAACTACTGCAAGCAATCCAAATAGCTCTGCACAGGTACTTTCCAAATGTGAACAATAATTACATCCCTTTACATGTAGGTTGCTCCAAAACTAACGTGTCCTATTTATTTCACTGCAAACTTCAACAGATGCATAGCGCATAATAACACTATTTGATAGAGCAAATTCTCAGCTACAAAACATCGTTTTTCAACATAATCACCACTGGTACCTGTGTATTTTCAACAGCAATGAATAAAAGCTGCACCTGTAGCAATCTGCACCAGCATAGATGACCCACTGCTACTGTCACCATTGCTGTAAGGCAGCACCTACCCCTCACTGTGCTCACATCCACTGTCTGCCTCCATCAAGATGAAGGGCAACAAAATCCATGATAACAGCCTCAAACGTCCTTCTCCTGTTTTCTATGTCTTTCCATCACAACTACTGCTGCTGCTGCTTCGTTTTACTGTGTAGCAAGGTTTCCTGTGCTATTTCTACATGAGCCTACAGCAAGCTGTTAGCGTTCCAGATCCTTCTTTGTTTTACAGCACTGCTGACACACACCAAAAGAGATTGTGCCCATGAACAAGCACTAGGAGGTCACCCCAGCTGCACAGAACTTATGTCTAAGTGACGCAGCTCCACAGCCTCATCTGCAAGGCAACAGAACTGGTCTAGATGAGGCTCATGCTACTTCATAATGAAGCTTTGCCTCAGCACACATCTCACTTATTGGCAGTGCACCAAACTTCAACTCTTTCTCAGGCAGAAGTACCATGCTGCCACTTAATTTCCCTAACTCTTCACCCCGTACAGAACAGCTCCCTTCCATGTTGACAAATGATATCCTCAGTATCCTCACAGAGGCTCCGTTCCTGCTAGCTCATGAGAAACAGGGTGTCTGATGCAACAAGTGGAGAAATGATGAAGGCAATGTTATGGCAATGCAATGGTGCCCAACCATTTGAGCAGTGGGATGTAGGCAGCCCTGCTTGCTGCTGGCTGGAGCCAGGTGAGGTGCAGCAGGCTCAGCACTGTGCTGATGCAGGCAGAAAGAAAGGCCTGAGGTGGGGACAGAAGCATTAACAAGGAAGGGGTTGCGGAAGCAGATAATCCATTTTCTATATAGTTCAAACTGGCACTCTTGTCTCCGTTCTCTTATCTTAAATGTAAGGCATCGCTTTATCTGGTTCAATAATGTTTCTCCTGACACATTTGTTCTGTACGAAAGAAACTATTGACAGAAGAGCCAACAGTAAAGAACTGTTCTTCCAATAAATTAATTCTTCAGAGCCTCTTTGCCTTCAGAGCTGCTTTCTCTCTGTAGCAGTGGAGGAAAATGTTGCTCAAGACACCCCTCACTCTGATTTCATTTTTCTAAAGAAGCTGGGAAAGAAGCTGTCTTTCCATTAAGAAGGTTCTGCTGCTGCTCCATGTATCAGTAGAGCAGAACTAGCATCAGAGTGGGTCCTGTCACTTCTCTCTCCCACACATTGGGATAAATACTTTATTCTAATGCACGTAATCACATTTTTTACTTCAAGAACGTTACATTAAGACCACAAACAGCATTAAGTAGACCTTCACAAAGACCCAGAACGCCCTAAAAACACACAGGTTATGAGCAGGCCCATGGCTGGTGAGATCACGTTCCAATCAGACCCGAAAAAGATTCCAGTTTCATTGTTTAGCTTACAAAACTTTGTAGATTTTACAGCTTTAGCTTCAGGCAATCTGCTCTTAATTTAGGAGCTGTGATTACTAATTTAAATGTCCTTTATAGTTCTTAGTTCTTTCATCATCAATTCTTTCCATATCAATAAATGGATCATCATTTAACTAATAATATTCAGAAGATTTAAATGCTCCAAGATTATTAAATACCTTAAATTTTAATCTGTTGTTTTAAAATATTTATTTTACTAGAAAGCCTGACTTTCACACTCACGTTTTCTACTTTGAGTCTCTGCTCAAAAAATAACACTTCCAAATATAATGATAAAACCACAGCCTCGTATTTATTTTGAAAGTGAGAACAAGTCAATCACTCCTCAACTGAAAAATACTTCTCACTTGTCAGAAATAGCAAATCAATTGGAATTTGAAAAACATAAGGGTTTAAGGGCATGTAATCCCTATATCTATGTATATGTGCATGTATATGTATTTAAGCACACATTACTAACTATAATCTCATGACTCAGCAACAGAAGCTTAAGAAGCTGCAGGAAAGTCTTAGAATAAGACTGTAAGGGATCCAATCTGGTATCTCAGCTGGGTCGGACACCGAGGTTTAAACAGTCAAATAAAAAACAATGGAAAATAGAAGGCAGGGCATCTGGGTGATGTACCTCATGCCAACAACCAGTATGTATCTGCAGCCCAGGGACTGAAATAGGATTCAAGTGTCTGTATCTTTCACAGGGTATTCCTACCAGTTATATGTTATATTGTGCAGGGAGGGTCTCTTGTTTTTAAACCGCTGTTCAGAAGGGATGGCAAAGATGTGAATAAGGGAACTGTTACAGAGAGTAGAACTTGTCATTTCCCTGGATATGTCTGTAGAACTGGCCAAAGGGCTCTAAGTGTGGGAGTGCTCATTTGAAGTAGGTCCAGATCATGAGCCAGAAGAAATAATCACACAATAAGATAGTACTAACTTATGTCAAACCTGACTTTGTATCTGAAAAAGAAACATAAGCACATACTCAGAAAGATAGGTTTAGGATGATAGCTTAAGGCTAATGACAAGCGCCTGCAATGCGCCCAATAAATTTGCTATACCAGAGCCACTGAAAATAGCTTTCTATTTCTTCACTGTTAAAATAAAACTGGCACAATAACACAGACCAATAGGGCAAAGCAGACTTTTCAAAACTAAGGCTTGCTTCCAGCACTTCCCACCAGTAGTGAGTCAGTAGTGAGTGCCTTTCAGGCAGCCGCACGGATCCCAGCAGCTGTTTGTACTGAGCAAGGATGTAATGAGGGCAGAGCTGGAGCACGGGCAGCAGCTGCATCCTGCACACAAGCTGGCCAGAGCGAAACACTCTGCGCTGTGCTCTTCCCTCTAATTTGAGGACATATTCTAACACAACAGAACGTGTTCTATTCGTACTGCACTTGCCTTTGAGCTGTTATGTGAAGGTCTAAGATGCTGGGTCCTTTCTTGCCTCTCAGAAGCAGGTTCCTCTATCCTAGGGGGGTTCCTGGGGCAGCTGGCATCCATCAGGGTGGAAAAGAGATGCCAGCTGACTGCTGCAAACCCTCAGCAAGGAGGTAAGCTTGTGGGACAGAGCAGGTCTGCCCAGCCCATGGGCTGGCTCATAAAATACTGGGAGCAAAACAGTTAACTGAGGCAAAATGGAAGACTCCTGATGAATGAAACACCTCCTCTTTCTTCGGGGAGGAGGGGACACGGCTCATTAATTGTTACCTACCAGAGTACGCCGACTTGTTTCCGTCTGTGCTGAATTTCATGTAAAGCCTCTGCTGAATGTCACATACACGCAGCCTGAAGTGCTAGGTTTTGTATTTGGATATCTGGTGCAGCTGACAGATGTTTACAAACTCATGTATCTGCACAGCTTCTTTCTGCCTATCCATCTGTGCTCCCTCATAGGCAGCAAATTATTCTACCTCAGGCTGGAATAACTTATGACTGTAACACCAACTCTTCGTCTGCATTTTTAGGTGGTATTACCCTGAGATTTTCAGTTACAGACACTGTGGCAGTCATGTTAAATTAACCCGGGCTGTCTATTTAAGAGGCGGCTCTTTCTAAATAAGCGGCCATAACATACAGCATTGCAGCTGTTTTTAAGGATGATGGAACCGTGATTAATTAGGACTTTGGGAACGCACAACTTATCACATTTGAAACATAAACTTCAGGTTGGTTTGGTGTAGGAGACAGCTGAGCTCTTTAAAATCCTTATAAAAAATTAATATACACTCCTCTTTGCTCTTATCAATAAAGAAGAGGAAGCTGGGTTCAGATCTTTGCAGAACATCTCATGTCAGCTCGGATGATTGCTAACGTTCCTCCCTGCCTGCAGGATAAGGGCTTCTACCTTCTTGCTCAGCCAGCACTCCTACCTGAGAGGTGGCAGAGGAAGAGGTCGGTGTTCACCACCAGCACCTCCCAACTAACATCTATTGCGGAGTATTTCATCCTCTTGGGAGGAGGGAACAGCAGCTTCACCCACACCCACTAGCAACAGTCTCTCTTCAGGAATGTAAATAGCCCTACATCTGCATCTCATGTCTTCCTCTCAGCTAACAGCAGGGCTTACAGTGTGCAGTTCCTCACACACAGTTCACTCCTGCCTTACCTTCCATCAAGTGCTGGGAGCTGGTGCACGAAGGCAGTTCAGGATTTCAGCGCTGCAGAAGGGTTTTGGAATAGGAACCGGGTTCTATACCTGCAGGATCATTGCTTTTCTGCAATCTCTGTTACAGGAGGGTCTACCAAATGGCCAGTTGGGTGGCAGGGATCTGTGCAGCCCTCCCAGCCCCGCAACAGCACCACTGCCTGCACACCTCTTGTACTGACACTGCTTGCCACTTGCTACTTGCAGTAGCAGGGAGAAAAGCAGAACCTGGGTAATTATTTTATCCATACTTACCTCAGCTTAGCACTGATATGGACACAGTCAGCAGGGACAGGGAGGAGGGTGAGCTTTCAAACCACTCCTTGCAGGAAATCTGGCTTTCAGAAGCCCAGCACTGTGGCTCTAACCACTGCTTAAGGATCTTCCATAAAGCAATGCAACTGACTTGATTTCAGCAGCTTAATTGCGTGAAACTTAAAAAGGCTAATCAAAGTATTAATTACCGATTGCCCAACGCACTTCAAGCCTCTTCTGTTTTCAAATCATTCACAAACTGATTCTAATTTCTACTGCGGAACAATTAAAAATGCTTTTGTTATCCCGGTGAACTGAACTGTAACCAAAGCCATCGCGAATAAACATAAAAGACGGATGATAAAGATGGTAATAAGCACATTGCTACTGTGTCTTGAATAGTCACCGACACTTCTTAGTGAATACCATCTTTCACAACAACAACAAAGGATAAGAGCACAAGGCTATTTCATGCAGTCATCAAAACAAAATGCACTGAATATTATATTTCATACTAAATACATTACCCTGGCAGTTTGACACTCAACATTTCAATAGATATTGCGTCTCCCTCAACATTCTCCCTGAATTTCTGCAGATGGACTTTTAAGTATCAATGGAAGATTACTTGACTTGTCACACTAAAACGATTTTAAAGGATGGCTGCACACACTTCATTTTTAATTCTTTTTTTTTTGTTATTTTTTAAAGGGAAATGGATCACAAATTCAGAGCCGTGGTGACACACAGAGGTCAGGCATCATGTGCTGCAGGAGCCCTTTGATGGCTGCCCATGGTCCCAGCTTGCTCAGCAAAGCAAGGGAAAGTTACACAGCCTTCAACTAAACCACAGTTTGGCTCAGCTGAGCTAAATGAATGGTGCTCCCAAATTTCATCCATCTGTTGTGATTTTTATTGTTGTTGTTGTTGTTTTTTTTTTGTTCTTGGAGATACACAAATGCAAGAGAATCTCAGTTTTCAGTGGAAAACAAACAAACAAACAAGGAAAAGTGAGGAAAAAAATACACCCCACAACCAAAGTTTCTAGAGTTCACGATCTCAAAAGATCCTGACAGCACAAATATTCCTCAGGATCACAAGAAACCAGACAACAGCAATTTATTAGCCTGAGGAAAGCATGGATTTTGAGGTACCATCCCAGAACCCCAAAATCATGAAT
The DNA here is from genome assembly GCF_054131305.1 of Coturnix japonica. Lineage (NCBI taxonomy): Eukaryota > Metazoa > Chordata > Aves > Galliformes > Phasianidae > Coturnix > Coturnix japonica. The sequence goes on along the minus strand of NC_140680.1, from coordinate 12,499,541 downwards.
CTGCCAAGGTCATCTGCCCCAGGTGAACAAGTTGGAGCAAGAGCTTGCCAAGCACTGGACCACTCTTTTGCCCAGCAGCAATTAAACATCTTTGTAATCCATGGCTATTCTAGAACTTTACATTTGATTCTTTTAAATGGAGGAAGGGGAGGGCGTTTGTTCACCCAGAGTGAGTTTCATTACTCACATAGCAAATCTGCCAGTAGCAGCTCATGGAATGGATTGTTACCTTTCCCTATCCATTTTGTAAAGATATTGCTTTCTTTCCAGACTGCAAGCATCACTTCTAACTGGATTTTGAATTATAATGTGAACTTTACAAAATTATTGGTGCTATTCATATCGCTAGTTAGATTCTATGGAGCGGCAATATTTTTTGCCCTTCCCCTAACCAGCACCTCTTAGTGTTTTATATCAAACCACCGTGGCCAGCAGAAATCGAACATTCCCAAGTAATGTAAAGTATTACATTGCGCCCGGCAAACAAGGAATAAAACATTTTTTATACTTAAACTTATTTGCTTTTTGAAAATATTTATGCAGCGCAGGAGGCAGGAGCTTATTGAGAGCTACAGCCCGTCCCTCTTCTTTAATTGAAACATTTATGCTTTTTGTTCCGCTAACAAAAAGCAACCAGCAGCAATAACGCAAGATAAATACACAAGAAACTTATAGATATGATTGTAAAACAACATCACCCTAATGCTTCCATTTAATTACCCTGAAATGTATTCTATTTAATATTCATTACTCAAAAGCCAATTTAAAAGAGAAAGAGGTGAAGGGACTTATTCAGAAAGACGGACTGTCATTCACTGCAATAGTTATCTAATATACAGAAGTTAATAAAGCAGATTAATCTACAAGTCCCTTTAAGCCATCACTGAGTTTAGAACAACTGCCTCTTTGACCCTTAACCCTCCCGCTGTGCACCAGTAGCAGGTGCCAGCTGCACTGAAATGATGGCTGCCGTGTCGCAGCGCAAAGTCTTTTCTTACTTTGCTTCTGACCAGCAGCTGACCCTGTAGGAACGATTGTTTCATGTGCTGGCCTAAAGGCTACATAAACCAGTAACTGATAAACAAAAGCATACATACACCAGCTGCCTAGCCTGAGGGTGCACATCCAACACTGACACCTTCTAGCACTTTGTGCTATGAGCCCAATTGAGGCTTTTTGTTTCCACGCATGCATTCTGTACAATACTTGTTACTCCGCGGCCCCAAACTTCTCTCCGTCCCCAAAATTGTTTGTGTAAACTGCAGCACAGCTTGGGTGATTAAGAGGAGATTCCCAATTTGATTTAGCACCATTATTAAGAGCGTGAAATCTTCAGATACATCAGTAATGATGATGCATTTTAACATTAAAAGTCTTGAAATCAAATTACTCAATTCACATGACAGCGAATCACAACAGGGCTTTAAACAAAGCAGTATCAGAAAAGACTCCGAGCTCATTAATATTGTTTGATTTCTTTGCTGACAGCGCTCACGCGGTGAAGGCGGTGTGCTTAGCAATATTCCGGAGACTGAGCCCTTTGCTGCTGTTACACGTCTGCAGGAAGAAGTGTGTGTGAGAGCAGGAATCGTATTTTTCATTAAGATAAGGTGGTTCTGACATAGTTATTTTGCTGGTACAAATTACGCAACCACAAAAACAATCAGAGTAATGATTAAATGCGGTTATGTACATGGGAGACTACTAGTGCAAATGTTAACATATTTAAACGGGTTCCCTTCATTAAAAAAAATTATATATGATATTAAACCATCAATCAAATCGAAACACTAGAGTCTAAACGTATTGTCACTGGTTAAAATAAATGACTTGGAGACTGAATTTTGGCTCACTCAATATGGTGCCTTTTCTGTTGCTTAGCCACCCAAGTCTCTGCTGGCTTGGGCTACAGCTGGTACATCTCCATCGCTTTCAATTAATAAAGAAAGTTATGATAGTGTTGGATAATGTTTCTAGATTGTGCTACGGGGTTGAAAACAGATGTCCCACTGAAAATGCCTCTCATTGTCGCATCAAAGCGTCCAAGCCTGCAGAAGCTGAGCACTCTGCTCCTGATTCAGCAGAGCCTCTGAGCACATTTCATTTTGAGCACATTTCATTTTAAGCACAGGAATGGCTGCACCTGTGGGTCTGGCTGCTCTTAAAATTAAGCATGTGCTCCAACACGTGGCTTCAGGTGCTCGCTACTCAGCGCCCTGCACAGCTGACCTCTGTCAGCACTACCCAGATTTCTTTCTGTGATGCGCTCACACACAAGTGCTTCCGCATGGGTTTTTTTCTGCAGGAGGCCTAAACGCACCTCCTCTCGGTCTTTCTATTTCAATTACTGTTCATAGCTCTGTGCAAGCTGAATATGGCACTGAGGTCTATCTGAGAAACACAAACATCACCGATTTTACTACATAAAAGGGAGAAAAAGGAAGGTGACACTTGATAATACATTTTTACCCCAGTAATAACATGATTTTTCACTGCAACTGCCATTTTAATTCCTGGTTTACAACTGCTATGCAGTGCTGCCATGCTGCCTCACACCGTGCACCTCTGTCACTTGCAGGAGTTGGACATCACTGGCAGCTCTCAGCAGCTTGTTGAGCATTCACCCACGAGGACTGAGCAGCACAACCCCTCATTATTGCTCCACTACCTTCCTCATCCTTTTCATATCCCTGTCCCTGTTCCTTTGCTGCAGCCGATGAGTTGAATGCTGCCCTGGTGCACACCTGGTCTTGGCACAAGCATTGTGCAGATCTAATCCAAACATTTCTACTATGTTTGAACACAGCAAAGAAAAAAAGTCCACGGGTTTATCTGCAAGCTTCTACTGAAAATGATGCACAGAATGCAACCGATGTGTGATACACTGTCCCATTCCTTCCCATGTGCATAAAGTCAGGAAAGGAAGGGATCACCTAAATCATGTTTCTGTGCAAACAAAGTTATGTGCCCACCATGTATGGTTCTGAAGGATGCCTATCAGAACTATGGGGGAAAGATGCTACAAAACAGATTGGTTTTTGGAAAGAACCAACACAAATAACACTTTTCCATGCCAAAACTGAACGAACAGCCTAATGTGTATGGCTCCAGAAGATGAGCACTAGAACACAGAGGGAACATCTTGAAACCCTCAAAATTACACCTTCATTCATACAGTGGAGAAAACATCAGCTTCAACTGGTTTAGATGATGTTGGAAAGTTGCCCCTGAAATAACAGCAAGTGACAGTAGAAGCCTTATAGAATTATTCATCAACATGCTTAATGCACAACCGCAATGTAGGAGCGATAGCTGAATGTAATAGATTTATATCCATGCATCTCAGGTTACTTGACACATGTAAATTCAGTTCAGCTGTAGGATAGACACAGTGCTGTTGCACACAGGTGAGACTCAGTGAGCAGCTCTGAGAGAGCTAAGAGCCACCGTTATGCTTTAAAAGGACACTGGTCCTTACGCCTAAACATGAAGTTGTTTTGCTCCTGGTTTCTATTGCTCCTGTCTATGTACACTCATACCTACTTACTAAAAAAATCACCCAGAGTTGCGATGGGAATTTCCTAAGCAAGCAAGATAAGAATTAATAGGCTTTAATTACAGAACTCCACTACTCTAGAGGCTGAAGATGAGCGCCTTGGTCACAGACAACCACCTATTTACCAAACTATATCCTGATGCCTCATCTAATAGCGAACAAGTGCTCTGCTGTATAACTTTTAAGCTAAGCTCTCTTTCAGAGCTCAGAACACTGGTGCCATGTCAGGTACTGCTGAGAAACAGTAGGTGCCCACATGTGCTGGGAGCCCCAGCCTCTCCTGCTGCAGAGCTGTATGCTCTCTCTGCTCCCAGCACCATGCTGCAGCTGCTCCTACAGCCCCAGTGCTGGCACAACAGCCCCAGATCTCCATGCCAGCCCCAGGGAATGATTCCCAGGGCCTGCTTTGAGAAGAGCTCGAAAACCTCTGCTGATTTTCAAGGAGGAAAGTAGTGTGGTTAAGCCGTGCTGCAGCCCTGCAGCTGATGGGACAAGCTGGGGCAGCTGCTTCTCCATTGCTGCTGGAGATTTTAATTATCCAACTACTTCCAGGGATCCAACTTGAAAAAAAAAAAAAAAGTGTTCTAACTAGTAAATAATTGCAGTTATCATTGCATCAGTTTAGTTTAAAGAGCTGACAAACCTCTCTAAACTCAACGCACAATTAGTCATTAGGGTCTAGTTTTTCAGCACTGTTAAGCAATTTGTAACCCATTGCTTTTAATAGGGTTATGCATTACTTAACCGACACAGATGTCTTGAAAACCGAAACCGCTGGTTATGAAGCAGCAACCTTGTTCGTGAGCTGCCAAGATAGTCAAATCATCTCTAAAACCAGTGTTTAATGGCCAGCCGATGAATAATCAATGTCTCACTTTTCATCCGAGTGTGAAAATGAGAATAATCTAATACATCGCCCCTCTGGTAAAACGCGAGGCCCTGGGTTCCGTTTCTATTCAGGGCTGATTTATAACCCAATGGAAACCTGATGTAAACATATGATCAATGAGCCCCATCATTGCTGATAATAACCCCCAACCGGCCCACTCCCTCATCTCAAAAGCCATCCCTTTAGGCTATTAGTTTCGTCCAGCTAATCCTCTCTACTATTTCTGCCTGCTGCTTTTACCTCGGCCATCCGTTCAGTCCGGCAGACTCAGAAGTAATTTTATACGCAGCAGAGAGCGGGTGGAATTGATTTTTCACTCAGTGCTCGGTTCCCATCTGAATAATTATCAATTTTACTGCCTCATAAAGGGAAGAGTCAAAATTTCAAATCAATTCAAAAGAGCTTCTGAGACTACAGAAACTGTGCACGAGAATAAAGGTCAAAGTTGTCAGTGACCTCGGGAGATGATGTCAGATATGAGTACACTGAGCAGTTGACATCAGAGGCACTCAATATGATATGACTAGTGCTAATGCAAATCATATTTATGCTGACTACTGGAGACCGGCCATTAATATTTAAAAGAGCTTGTGAAAGCCTGCATTCAAAATAAATATAACGTATTCCACAGAATCTGAAGTTAATAAAGACAGATCACCGCCTGGTCACATGCTGTAAAGTGAAAGATTACTGCGCATTAACAGACAAGGTAGTGCATTAAGATGGCCACAAATGCAGACAAGCCCAGAGCCTGGGCTGCTGTTCTGGTCCTAGAAGCTGGAATCGTGGCATGTACGGGGCTGAGTAATTTGACATATCCAAATGCTGACTTCATCGCTAGCTCTTATGACACCCCTATTCAGCAAGTAAAACACGAGCCTGTGTAAGACAACGAGGGAATCACCATATTTCGATAATTATGTCAATAATAAACATAATTAATATTCTCCCAACACGCAACATGATGCCAAGGATGAACTAGTTACTTCTCACATTCAACCAAGACCAGAAAACAAATGCAACAAGAAGCACATGAGGATGGTGACTGCTTCTATCAAAATGACAGTATATCTATTAGGGCAACACAAAGATGACCACAGACATCTGCATTTTGTTAATAACTTCTATATTGGCTAAAAGCCTCCAGACCTGTGAAACACGGCTCCTGAAACAGCAGCTTTGTGACTGCACGAGGAATCCACTGAGTCTGGTAAATGCACACCTTCCAAGAGCTGAACGTGATTTCAAGGGAACATAGCATGGAGCAAATGGGGAGATACACAGCTAAGAACATCCCCACCTTCCCTTAATGCACTCAGGCTATGGCAAACTGGACTGGGGTGGGAAGGGGAAATCTTTCTTGAGCGCTGCAGCAATTGCTTCCATTCCACAAGTGTGGGATTCAATTTCTATTGTATTCACCTTTAACTGAAAAATCCATGACTCACCTACTGCGAAATAAAACATTTCATTACGGAAGCTTGTGGCTGAATTCTCCTACGACACTGATCAGAGAACTTTTCTTACCACTTTTTTAAAGCAGAAATGCAATGATTACCTTAACACGCCTCACTTGAGGAACAAAAACGGAACACAAAGTTTGAAGATACTGTACAGCCAAGCATTGATGCATTCCAGTATGACAGGAAATATCTTCAGCCTTTGGTTGTCATGAGAACACAGCTGAAGCTGCCCTGGGTTGCATGCCAGCCTAGGGAGATTTGTTCTGCTACTGAATCGCCAACGCTATTCCGGTATGCAGTAACAGAGGGCTCAGAAATCAGGAATATTCCAAAATGTGATAATATCCCATAGAAAAATCCAATAATTCACCTGCTATAGCACTTCCAGGTGATGCTGCATGAAATTATTCAACCCTTGTCCATCCTGTGAAGTCGCTGTGCCTCAGAGCCTTCTCACCCTCTTTAGCTGGGTGCTTGAAGAGGTACGGGACAATGTAGTCTAAACTGGCACAACAGCTGGAAGAGATGACTGTACCTGTGTAAAAAATGAAATGGTTTTGACTTTTTTTTCCCATGAAATAACAAATAATTACATTTTCTAGTACTCAGAGAGCTCAAATTTCAAAATCTATTTGACTTTAGCCTAAATGACACGCCATCATGCCTGGTTTTGGTGTATGAGATCAGTTTTGAACATTACTTTTAACAATACACAGTATGAAACTTAGGCCATGTTGAACATTTCAGGCTTCTGAAACCTAACATTCTGTTTTGACCCACTAACTGAAGAAGTGAGGTTCAATCAGTAGAGCTGCTCCCTGGCTTTCTCCTGAGCAGCACATTGAAGGTCAGGTTGGAAAGAAGAAGCAGAGGCCACAGCACATAGTGACAGGGTGACCACAGAGCAGCCAAGCAGTCACTGCAATTAACAATTAGCAATTCAAGGAGATTAAAACTGCTTCCACCTGGCTTTCAACAACACCTCTGCAGTGACTAACCAACAGTTCAAAACTGTCCCTAACACAGAAAGCCACGACAGCAAGGACACTGCTGAAAAGCAGAAGCAAAAGCCACTTCATACCATTACTCAACATTCCTATAAGTAAGGAAGATTAAGTGCATAAACCTATTTGCAGAGTAAATATGTCCGCCTGATTTATGTAAGTTATTTCGTTGCTAGGTGTTGCCCGCTGTGGTGCTGCTGTGAAAGGGGATTCTGTTTGCTTTTGTGCCTCAGCATGGTGATAGCAGTGTGCTGGTCCTCCTTTCTCAAGTGCTCTCCTGGTCTTCCTCCTGATGATAGAGGTGAGCCCTTTCCTCCTTCCCAGCTGCTGTCTCCTACTGGCTTGACACCTGAGGTGCTCCTTGGCCCCAAACCAATGGCTGTGACTTCCCCATAGCTGAAGCTCCCTGTGTGCATGCAATGCTTTAATATGCTGGGTGCAAGGTTTAGCCAGAGCTGACAACCCTACAACTGCAAATATCAAACCCAAGAGAGTGGAGCATTTAGGCCCCCATCCAGCTCCTACTGACTTCAGCTAGAACTTGTCCAGGCCTTTTATAGTTCATAACATTTATTTTAGATGGGCCACTGGAGTAAGAGATGTGTGGGGGTTGCAAAAGGAATTAAACTGTTAAAATGCTCATTCTGAGGGAAAAGGGATTAGAAGGATCCAATTAAATGTACCTTGAATTCTTTAAATTACGCTAATTTGGAGGCCTGCCAGCCTTGCAGTGTTCATTTAAACGCGTCCCTCTGGACACCCAAGTATTTTGATCTGTGCTTGCTTAACTCCTTAAGCTCTGTGCTGGCACTGTTAACTCTTTGCCAATTGCTGAAGTAAATGCTGAAGAAACATTTGCTGGCAAAGAAGCTACAAAAGGTCTCCTAAGACTTGATCCTCCAAAAGCTACTGGCTGACTTAGCAGCAGGAGCTTCAAACTGTCAAACAGATCACAGAAACAAGCTTCAAAGACTCCATTGGTCTCCATTGGCCCAGTGGGTTTACTAGGACCAAATTCAACAGGGCAGGATCTGAAGAAACATCACCCATACGAAGCCAAGTTCAGAGTTATTGGGTCTTGCCAAAGTAAAGACTGGAACCTGGCACTCGTTGTGTTCTGAACTAGAACGGTCCTGCATATAAACTAGAAACGCAATTCATGGTGGAATTGAATCACCATCAATAACAACAAGTGAGAGACTTGAAAATACATATTTCATAGGAGGGCTCTGCTGTATTTCTAAACCAGTGCTTAACTCTATTTCTTTTTAAATTGAATAATACAAAGTAAATCACTATCATCAGTTTACAAAACAGCAGTAGTTCTAAACATGCTGATACTGTACAAGCAGATATTTTACATTCGACAGTAAGTGATTTTAGCTGGACAGCAGACAGGTCTATGCTATCATTTGCTCATGAGAATCTGATATGAGTGTTAAGAGCTACTTAAATTTGCCCATAACTATATATCAAATATGCTTCCCTATGCTCATTTTTCCTTTTGATTGCAAGGATATAAGAGACAGGGAGCGTCAAGCAAACTCCCTTGAATGACTCTTCTGGGCATGTGGAACCTTGTGCTGGAGCAGAAGAGCGCTCTCACTAAATCTTAGTGAGACAAGCAAGGCAACCAAATAAATAGAACAAACAAGAGCAACGAGGAGCTACGAATTCTGGGTGATGGTCAGAAGAAATAATGGAGAAGACATAATAAGGATAGAATAATAAAAGACACTGAGGTAAAAGCTTGGGATAATCAGGAAAAAATGCAGTCAAACCACATGTCTCATTTCTAGTCAACTCAGATCTACTGTCTGTGAACTAATGGTTTGGACTGGGAAGCAAGCAGGCCGTGGTTACAGCACATGGCTACAGCCAGAACCAGCCCCACGTGTGCAGCTGGGTTCCAGCAGCAGTTCAGCAGCCATGGTAGACAAAACCAAGTGAGAGTTAATCTGCTGATAGGCAGGTGCCTGTGCTGGGGAGGAAACAGGGATGACAACTCTGGTGCCAGTCACCACCACATTAACCTGGCTCCTGTAGTTCCTTCTTTGCCAGCATGTATTCATTTGACATTATCAGTGCTGATTTCACATGCATTTCTTTCCTTTAATTATCTCCATGCTTTTGCATTCTGCGTGCAATTCCAATTATCCATTAGCTCAAGTAAGTGGAAGTAGAGTTTGTCTGTTAGAATCAGTTATATTATTTAGGAAAAGGCAAACAAGGAAACCAAGCAACTTTTGGTGTTAGTAATAACAACCACAGCATGCTGAAGGGGAATTATTTCTGAACAGTTTAATGACATTACTGAATCTCTGCAAATTAGAAGATTTTGTCTTGCTTTTCACATAAAGGTAAAGAGAAGGAGCTAAGTGATGTTTTCCCTGTCCATCAATTGCTTACAGTTCAATACTGGCATTATTTGCCTTTGAGACTAAACCTAGAAAGTAAATGGATTTAGCAATTTAACATCTAAATTAGGCAGCAAGACAGAAAAGATGTTTTGTGTTTTTTTTTTTCCTCAATGAATAGCACACTCCACTATTAATCATACAAGAATTAGAAAAAAGCTTTGCAGAGATTAGTGACAGTATGCCAGGAGGACTGCATTAAAAGGCTCCGATCCACTGAGTCAGCTGTGAAAAAGCCAGGTAAACACTTTAGAAGAGAACTATTGGAGTGTTTATCCTTGCAATAAAAGCTTAGATGAGGGCTTCCATTACAGCTGATTTACAGCTAGGGCCCTCCAAAGGAATACATATTCCTTCACAGTATTTATGAAGTGTGGAATCAAGCAAGGTATTTACTCAGAAACAAAATGAACACTCCTCAGAAATAAGGATTTGGGGAATGTTTATCCTACAGTTGACAGCAATGAGAATCTCAAAGCTTTCACATATGTAAAGGGAATAGAATAAAAGGCAGATATGCTTTTTTTTTCCTGCTGTCAAACAGAAGAGATCTCCCAGTGTTTGACTTTTAAAACAAAAAGGCAGCTATTTTGTTTTTATAAACATTTCTGAGAATGACTTATGTGTTCTAATCAGCTTAGCATACAGTTACCTCTCTGATGATTTATAGCCCAGAGCCCTACTATTCTGACAATGTTCTTCTGCCACTGATGTAAGAGGCAATGCTTGGATAGACTTACTTGCCTATTTGCTAAGGGCAGGAAGGATGCATGTGATCAACCAATGCCTAAGAAATAAACTTGCATTTCATGGTCTGACAAGTAGAAACGCCCCAAACACCACAATTTTAGAAGGGATAAAAGATTTAGAAGAACTTTGAGATGACACCAAAATGTTAAGAACTACAAACTCACCGAAGAGAGTCCACCTGGACGTGGCACTGTGAGAGAGTGGGAAAATCATGCACTACTTAAGTAAGTAAAACCTCCGGAATAAAAATGAAGAATTGAATGGTCTACATCAGTACCATTTTTTGAAACATTCAGAGTTAAGAAACATGGTTCAAGGAGAAAAGAGCACACTGGCTAAGCAACGTATAGTTTACAAAAGGTGAGTTAAACTTTGATACTCTGATAGGTTTTTTTTTTCCAGCAAAGAAAACATTCCTACAAGTCATTCCTCATGACTCAACTCCTAGATACCTAAAGCACAAAACTTTACAACCACAACTGAAAACAGACACTTTTCTTCCTCCTCCTGTCTGCCCCGAGAGGGAGATCAATGCTCTTTGAGAGGAGAAAGTAAACGTAACCGAAGCTTATAGAGATTTTAAATTTTCTTCTCTCTCTTTTACATGAATTCAAATTGGATTTCAAAGAGACGGTTAAAGTCAACTTGGTATGGTAGTGAATTATTAAAATGAATATATCCAATACCTCAGATGCGGTGAGGGGTAATAACGGGGATGAGGAACACGGCGTGCTAAACTGGTAGTTGTCCATCAAACAAACACCGAGTACAACACATCCATTTGCAAACAATCAACAGGCAGCCTCACAGCAGAACCAGCCTATAGGCATAAACTGCTGTACCATCATTACAGGTGACAAAGCACTCAAAATATCTGGGAGAAGATGGATTTCAGCATTATATAATAAAGTGACCTGAATACTACTTTACTGCTGTTGCTTAGCTATTCACTACCCATTTTCTTCCTAAGAGTGGTTTCCCTCTTGCAGCAAAAACTGCTGAATGTGTTTAACATAGCAAATGCTTTGTGAGTCTCAGTACATTCATGCATTCCTGTGGGGCTTGACTGACACTTGGCAGTAATGAGAAATGTTCGCTATTATGGAGCAACATCTATACACACTAATGTTCCACATTTCTATTTTTTCCCTTAATAACCACCCTAATCAATACATACTACTGTTGGGTTTTAAAGAGTTTCTCAGTCAAACACCATACAAATGCATGGTATTCTCAGGTCATCAGGACACAACTAGGGATTTTTTCTTCTCCCAAATGCCCAGTCTTCTCTTCCATATTCCAAATGAATTTAAGCTATCAAAAGAGAAAACCCACCAAAACCTTGAATATTTTGTGCTTAAGTGAGTTCCTGTAACAGGCTCTGCAAAGGCAAAAGCACCTGCCTGTTTGGTGGAATTAGCAAGCTTACTCTTAAGGACCTGCGTTGAGGACTTGTATTTTTGGATGGCCAGGAATGTGCAAGATGTGCACTTCACTGTATACAACTAACACAACTGCTCACTGAGAGAAGCTCTTCCAGTTCTATAGATCATCTTCTTGCGATAGGCACAAATCTGGATATTAACCATCTCTAACTATTCAAAATTTGTCTCTTCCAGCAAGAAAATGACAGTTCTGAACAAAAACATGGAAAAAAACAAAGTTTAGCATTTTTCTTTTTTTCCCCAGAAAAGCTTAAAGAAAATCCTGGTAAAGCTCCCCTTTTACACAGCAGTTATATCACCCTTTTATTATAGATGTCTCAATGTAAATAAATCCAAGTAATCAAACTGAAAAATGCATGTGAGCTGTTCTAGATCCCTCTGTCTCATTATAACAATATAAAGCCTGTGGTGCTGTTATTTCATATTTCACCTAAAGACTCCCAGGATGAGTAATTGCTTACTAGCAGGTCACAGTGGGATACTGAAAAGCAGCATTTCAACAAAGGCCTGAAGTACGTTGTCAAAGTGGTTGTCCCCACAACACGTCAAAGCTGATATAATTTCCACATAAGGCAGATTTGAGTGCGGAGTAACAGATGGAAATGGAAATGCCCCTGAGTTTCAGCAGATAAACCTGATCTTCTGACAAAGCCCCAAGAGAGAGGATCTGATCACCTGTTTTCATAAAAAGAAAGAAAGAAGCTTATGTAAGTAGCTGCAAATTTACAATATCTTGATGGCACCATCTAAGCCCATATTTTGTCTTTATTTTCATTACTATTCCAAAGGAAGAACTGTTTCTGCATTTACAGTAGAAGATCTGTTCAGTAAGCATGAGTCGAACTTAAAAGTCACCAGGGAATTAATGTGCAAAAATTGAAATATACGCTGTGGAACTCCTGCCACTGATTTACGCTCAGACCGTGACTGAGTCTATCAGCATGAACTCTTCATCTCAACAGAGCTGCAACACACGGTTTTATAGTTGCTCACGCTGCAGCAAAGCCTGGTTTTGATCCATTATCATGACGGTCTCTTGGGATGGCTGCTGATGTATACACACACTAAATATATCCCTCAGAAAACAAATATGTCCATTACAAAAGCCTCTATTTTACCAGTCACAGATGGGAATGACTTTTTAATTAAAATCCATGTTTAAAATGTAAAAATAACAGCTAACTGTAAATATTTGCTGTTGTTACTACCAGGCAGTCGTGGCTTTTGGATCCACCAAGCAGCAGTGCAGCAGATCCCACTGCAATGCCCCGTGCAAATCTGATTATTCACAGGCATTCGTCACCAAGTTTTTTAAAGGCTCTTGTCATAACGTCATTCTTATTTTCACAGCACCCCTGTGTTAAGTTTGTCTTCATGAGAAAAGTGCATTTAAAAAAGTAATAAATGAAATGGAGCTAAAACAGTTGGATGAACATAGCAAAGATAGAGTGCTTCAGCTCTGCCATGAAGCAGCCTCACCTGGTGCTGATCACCGTAAGCTGGGCAGGTGCAAAAACTAACCTAGTCTTCACTCAGTTAGTACTCAACAAGAGTTCATTAAGGAATTCTAACCAGATGGAAAAAACACAAACTCTGGTATTTTTAAAAGACTTCCTACAAATAAAAGCACAAAGGTCTGCAGATCAGGTGCTTGATTTGCCTGCTTTCATCATTAACATGAGAACATTAGAAATTTACATCACATAATTAGCAAAATGGGGGGTGGAACCATGTATCTAAACACACAACACACTCAAGTATCACTCTTTGGTGCTATTCATGCCAACAGGGAGAAAGGCATGTGATACTGTTTAAAACATCGATGTTCTTCACCACTCTAGCAAGTACAAAGCACTTTATCCATCAGGTTGTAACGGAAGAGCAGACTTAAAAGACTGGGAGTACAATCAGGGGTTACTTTGAAGTAGTAGCCAGGGTCTGGAATGACATCACTAGGGTTATGGAAGGGAAGAGAAGAATCAACTCTTTAGCTAGCAAAGATGGTCACTCAGAATCAAAACTGAAAAGCAATTAATACCTGTGCATGAAAATGCTTTCCATATTGTAAACAACCATATAAGCACCTGAAAGCTGCAGACATGAATGTAATGCAAGAGGGGAAGAGCCTGACTGCTACTGGAGAGAAATTCATGTGAGAAATTCATGTCAAACCCAGTATACTAAGAATGACCCGCATCCTAAAGATCCTCTTCAAAAAGCTAAGCACGGTAAAAAATGAAGAATTTCCTCTACCGTACTTGGATATCTGTTTGTTGCAATAATTTTTATTTGCATATAATCAGAAATGCAATTAAAATGAAGGTCCTACAGGTGCCCTTCTAACCCAAGACATTCTACCATTCCAAAGTTCGTTCTATCTTTCTGCAATCTTTAAGGTCCTCTTGAATCCAACCCATCCTACTATTCTATGATCTTTAAGGACCTTTCCAACCCAATCCATTCTATCATTTAATGGTTCTATGATCTGCAAAGTTCCTTCCAACCCAACCCATTTTAAGATTCTGCAGTTCTTTAATCTTTATAGGCCCTTCCCATCCCAGTCAGATCATTTTTACTATTAACCCTCTTTTTGACATGACCTGGCCCAGTTACTGAGATGATTAATGAATTTCGGATTCTGCGACAGTTGATCCATGGCACCATGAAATCCTAGCTCCTTTAAGAGCTCAGAGTAATATGCAACAATAGATGGAAAGAGATGTCAATGAGGTAATTCAGTACAGTATATAGAGGTTAATTGGAAGTTGATGGGAAAATGGAATAATGAAGAAGGAATTTGAAAAAAAAACAAAAACAAAAAACAAAAACTAGGAATCCCTTAGCCTGGGAACATGAATTACAGGAGTTACACTCTAGGGCTGATCTTCTAGCATTTTTATTACTTCATAGAAAAAAAAAATAAAAAAAATAAAAAATCACAGGATGATTATAACCTTAAATCCATTTATCAGCACAATACATTCCATCTAGAAGGGCACCAACCTTACCCTAGGCAGCTCTGGCAGGGAGGAATTCAGTGCCCATCCCCTCTAATGAAAACACTGAGAGAAATTTGTGACCAGTGCAAGATTAAAAGCTGTTTTTTTTGCAAGCGGACAGAGTCCACAGAGAACTGTTCTGCGTTCATGGACTCATTTTAAAAGGGCCTAAGAGTAGGAACAGCTCATTTCAAATTAGCAGCAGAGGTGAAGAGACCTTGCGGTCCCTGTTACCAGCGCCCCCGGCCATCAGCCTACAAGTCAATCGACACCGTGCTGCAAGAGACTGGTGTTTTAGCATTAGTTATTGAAAAAAAAAACAAACAGATATGAAGTACGGCGCTATGCCTGACCAGATGAAAAACAAGAATGTTCTACACGTAACATTTAGCAGGAGTTTCAGGGGAGTATTTTCACGCACCACAGATACTACTGAACGTAAACGAATTTACTGAAGGACTTGGAATCAGGTCAAGAACAGCTCCTCGGCTACTGAGGATATGTTTACATTTATAATCCCCACAGCGGAAGACTGAAATGCAATTTCATAAACGACTGTTCAAAGAAATGATTTAAGGAAATTAAATCGCCATAAAAATGACCTTTGATGCAAGGAATTCTTAAATGGTGTTTGAAATTCACAGATCCTGTCAAAATGGAAACTGCGGAAACCAACCGGCCAACTTTCAGTGTTAGCGCTGAGGATCAAGAAGTCAAATAGAAATTAAACATGGGTCAAATTCTTAATGTGGAAGAAACAGAACAGTGCAAAACCTTAAAATACAGGCCAAGCTTCAATATTAATAATTTTTAATACAACTTTTTGCCCTGCATTTCACAGCAGTACGTTACATATGAAGTATTATATACTCCTTCAGCCTCGGAGTTGATACAGAATCATTGGAGGAGTAAAAGATGTTTGAAGATACTGGATGACACTGGTATATAGGATATAATGCCTGTGTTTGGCCAGCAGCATCTCAACACTTTGGGAAGAAGGAACTATAGGAAAAATATGTGCACATGCATAGAAGGAAGACAAAACCAGCTACAAAACATCTCGGGATGCTCCGACCAAAGATAACATCTCCGTGCCTCAGAACCCCACAGGCAATCTGCACCAGAGCTCTTTGCACAGCTCATTCCCTCACTCCCTCCTGAATGTGGGAGCATGTCAGGACAGGCAGCTTCCATTTCAGATCTCTCGCTTAATTGCTTTTACAGTAGGAGCCATAATACAGATATGATTTCCTTATGGCTGAGCTTCCGTTAGGCAGGGCATGTTCTAGAACTCAGTTCAATTCAAGCAGCATTGGTAATAATAGAACCAAATAATGTTTTAACGCGTCAAATGGATTAAGTTAAAAGAAAATACTTCAGTGAGCTTAAACAAAGGAGGTGAAAACTTACCATATTTATAGAGGGAAAAATAATATTTCTTGTCTTTTCCCCTTTCATATTGTTTATTATTCACTACTGCCCCGTAAAGATGAGTTCTGAATGTATGCCTTGCACGTGTTCAGAATGCTACAGCAGGATAGAGAAGTGGCCATATATAGAAAACAAAAGGAAAACATGAATCATAAAGATGAGAGCAAACTTCAAAAACTAATTTTTGAAGCCTCCAGAACAACAAAACATGCATAAAAACCCTCTCAAAACGGCACGAGCAGCATCAATAATGCTAAGATAAATTTGCCAAAAGAAAAAGATGATGAAATCCGAGTCGGTAATGAAGAACAATATATTATGGAAGCAGCATTGCAGAAGGGAGGACAGCAGATGATCAGCGATTGAGAACAGTGAGTGAGCCACTTGTAAGCAAATCCATTGATCAGAAATACCTGCAGTACTGCAAGAATCGGCTTAACCACAACTTGGAGGAAGAAGTGCTGCCTTATGAAGTTGCTAGCACTGAATGGATCACCGCGCTAAGTTTTGAAGTACGTGCTCTAGAAGCAATTTAAAGCTCATTAGAAATAATTGTGTCTGGCTACTGGAAAATGTGGTAAAATTTAATCCACATCCAAATGCTACCTGGGCTGTGAGAACAGGAAATTGTTTTGTGCTACTGTGGCTAACCTCATGGCTGACCCTGAGCAGTAACTGCTACAACAGCTGAAAGCTGAAGCAAAATTAAAAACTTACATCAAAGTATATCATGACAGAATGTAGATAAATAAAAACAGCATATTGAAAATATTATTTTTATGTCGGTCTTCTATAATGAAAGGCAAGAGGTGCACTAAAATGTAAAGAGGGCAGAAAACAAAAATAGATGGTCCCAAGACGTGCTGAAACATAATTCCTATATGATTGGAAGTTCAAAAACACGCAGTGAGGAGTCTTGCACATACAGAATTAAAAGTGAGATATACTGGCTACGAAGAAAGGCGGACCACATACTATTCAACCTCCTTTCAATTTTCTTCTCTCAGCTGTTCATTTTACATCACTGTATCGCTCAGTCTCGAACCATAATGGACAAGATCCTAGCAAGGATAATTGACCATCTAAGTGCCTTTCGCATCGTATGCCAGGGTTTACATCTTTGCAACATATAGCACTTGTAAAGACCTCCTAGTCAGAGCTGCCCTCAGCACGGTGTCATTACTGGATAAACCAGCAGCCCTAATCACAAAGCCAGACCTGCTATGTACAACCATGCACTTGCCGAGGTGCTGATTTTCAAAAGCACAAAGACTTCCCATTCTAAATTTTGTTCAGTGACAAATGCCAATGCTGGAAGTATTTTAATAACAGTTGACTGGGGCTTTGTTCTGCTTTTCACTCAAAAATGTCAAATGACTACATACAAGTCTAAGAGAAAAACACATGCCCGTTTTAGTCAAGATTTAAGGAGATTCCAGGATCCATACTCATATGCAGTCATGCACACCCCATCACCACAGTACTAACCTTTTCCCCCACCTCTATTTCAGTCTGGCATAGACCCTACAGAACATACACAGTAAATGGAGGCGCCAGCTCTACATAAATGGACATCATCCAACTTCGGACAGAAAGCGATGCACCAGTTTATCAGATGTTTGTTTAGAGTCATCGTTCCCATTGAAACAACAGCACAGTGTTTACACAGAAGAGAGGCATATGTAAATTTGAGATGATTCTCATCACATAAAGCAAGCTTTGCAAGGGAGCTGTGAGTTATCCATCATTGCTCTGACTCTGTGAGAGGAGCTCAGCATCCAGGGCACAGCAAGCAGGAGAGGTGAGGAGTAGTGAGCCTGGTGGTCAGGCTGGGATTGCCAAGACAAACACAGTTGGGCCTTCAAGTGACAGGAGGAACTTCACAAGGATACACGGCAGTGTATCTTGAAATACAGTGGTCAGCAAAAGCCTCTCAGAGTGTAAACCAACGACCACTTCATAAAAGATCTGCAGCAGTTTGAAATATCACTAATCTAGGTTGCTTATTGTAGGGCCCACAGCTGAGCCGTGGCGGCCGTCAGGCCAGTGCTGCCCATCTGTGCCAGCACAGAGCCAGCTGGATTATTGGAAATCACTGCTTTTAGAGGCTGCTTCAGCTGACTGCGCTGGGGGCTCTTTCATGTTCATTTTGCAGCAAGTCTAATCCTGGAATCAATGTTGACAATTGCTCAAAGAGAAAACGCGAACTTTTCCTCTAAATATCTGTAAGTATTGGAAAGATGCTGCTGTGACCCTGGCTCTGATGAGAATATGAATGTGTTTTAAAAGCAAAACGGAAAAAAATATCATATGTATATAATTACATACGCACAAATGTTGTGTAGAGGCTTTTCTCCCATCTCCATATCTTTCCTCCAATTTTAGTTAACAGGTGATTTAAAACATTTATTCTGAAGGTAATGAAGAGCCCTCCTTCTCCTGCTACTGCAATCCGTATTGAGTAAAACAACATCTTTCCAAACAGTTATGGAGGACAGGGAAGGAAACTGTGAAATAAAGCCCTTACATCATCACTTCAAGTCTGCCTATAACACAGATCTCCAAACTGATGCCACACATCCCTCACGACCTTTCACAAGAACCAGCATTTAACTAAGAGATCAACAGGAGTTTGGACCCGGCCTTCAGCATGTTCTGTGGCTCCACTGCTTCATTTACATCTTAAGTCTGCACTGTCCGGAAATTTCCTTTTAAAATGCTTGACTACATTCTAGCATGAGCCAGAAGATGCTGTCTGTTCCCCGTGCACAAGAATTACCAATCCTTTAGGAACGAGAACTTGATGAGTTTTGCGCACACACATGTTTTGCATTTGAAAGCAAAAGGTTTCTTAATAGAGTATTTTGTAGACCTGAGTTAAGACTGAAGAAGATTGAGGTCTTGTGGCTGACTAAGCAAGTATCACAGACTGGAGGTCCACTGTTAAGATAAC
Organism: Coturnix japonica; assembly: GCF_054131305.1. Classification (NCBI taxonomy): domain Eukaryota; kingdom Metazoa; phylum Chordata; class Aves; order Galliformes; family Phasianidae; genus Coturnix; species Coturnix japonica. The sequence goes on along the minus strand of NC_140680.1, from coordinate 12,480,634 downwards.
TGGATGACCAATCCTAAGGTATCTTTTTCATAAGAGCAGAGATGATGGTAAAGGCCGACTGCAATTAAAAGAACAAAAGAAAATGTAATGACAGTGGGGTCAGGTACTGCAGGACAAGTGAGCTTGAAGCATAATCAAGAGTACATTTGCATTTCTTATATCATCAGAAGAAAATTTCCAGCCATTAAATGCAAACTAACATAAATGCATACACTCTTTCCACACCCCGCAGTTCAAAAGCAAATTATGCCTGAAGGGTTTTATACAAGTAGCCACGTAACACACACAGCTTCCAGACCTAAAATTCAGCCTGAATGCATCGAAAACATACTTGATGCACCGGTTTTCTTTCCTGAGAAATAGCAGGACATTTATGGCTATTTCTTTGTACACAAACCACAAATCTACAAAAATATAGGAATGTTCCTTTCAAAGCTACAAAGTTAGCTGGAGTCTATTACAAACAGTTGGTGTCACAGACCTGTTGCAATTGAATACCTGAGTGGGAGCAGTAAAATGAAACAACTTATTATGAACAGTTGTAACAGTGCTCTAGGGTAAAGCTGTTATGGTCCTATTATGTTTTGGAGCTGCTGGAATATAATTTGAATATATAAAATCAACCCACAGCTATCAATCAGTAGCCGAGATCAAACACCTCACGAGTATTCCTATCTTTGTTGAAATCCATTTACAGCTGCTAAAAGAGGAGTTAAAGTGATACACACAACAATGCTACATGAATACAACCCAATCTGTGAAAGAAAGGAGCTGCACTGGTGTGCCGGTAAGCTCTGCAGCTCACAAAGGACTGAGATGGGTGGTAGTACATTACAGTCCTGCTTTGTTCTCTAGAACTCAGCAGTGGCCAGGAATAGGAACGAACAGGATTTTTATATCATGAGACAGGCAAAGAATGACACAGAATGGTGCAGAGTTCCCGTAGTCCAACTAGCTTGGATAACTTTTACCCTTGCTTGTTCCTAAAATCAGCCAGCCCCCACTGGTTATTCTGCTACATAAAACTCATGGCAATCAAAAGCCAGTTCTGTGAGTGCAAATTGCAACACATGCATTCTATGAACAGTCAGACCTGAAGAAGATGGAACCACATTGTCTCCCCTGATGCAAACACTTTAGCAAAGCCAACACAAATTGTTTGGTCCCCAACCTGGAAGCACAGCAGGGTTATTGCCAAAGTCCCTGCTGTATTTGCCTATTCTTTCTGTGATACAGAACTTTAACTTCTAGTTTATGCCTAAGTGAGAACCATTTAGTACTTAAAAATTAATTTTCAACATAGATCTGAAGTTTCTGAGTAACTTTAGCAAAATCCTTACCCTTAGTATTAGTTTGTCCTGAGCTATCACTGCAAGACTTAAAACAGATCACCCCTGGCTGACCTTCTTTCGGAGGTGTGTGGGTTGTAAGACCCCTATCACAGGGACAGCAGTGGGTATTTTTTACTGCTCCAAGTCTAACTTTCTGTTTTCTGAGCCCCGACCTGCAGCCTCCCTTGCTTCAAATCACGGAATAAGGCTGAGTATTTACCAACAAACAAAACATGCCATGTATAAAACATCTGTGGATTCCACATGCTCAAAATGATAACGGCTCGCAGAGGCAAGAACAAAAAGAGCACATCTTCTCAACATCTGAGTGGCATAATGCACAATCTGATACTTTGTGACATATTTTAACTGTGTCAAAGTATATTGTATAATGGATTCTAACCTGTAAAAACTAATGTGGTACACAACTCATGAAACCCTCCATCCCAGATGATGTTTTCTAAAGGGAACAAGGTGGATTTTCTGAATACCAATAGGCAGAACAATATGAATATGGAAAGTAATCATTTTTTTTTTGCTTAAGATTTATTGTTCCAGTTCCTCTTTGCTTCAGTTTGCTATTATTAGAATTCTGCGTTTATGTTTCAACAATCTCCTCCTTGAAATGAGCTGCAGCACTATTAGAATATGCTGCTTGTGAACTGCATCCTCAGTTAAAATAGGTCAAACTTTTCCAGCCTTTATTTCATAGGGACATAATCAACCCACACAAAACCAAAGAGGAAGCCCCAGCAAACCAGTCCACACACATAGGAACCAAGAGCTGTCCTCTAGGCTGTGCAGCCATGCAGGACTTCAGCACACACTACGCACACGAGCGCTTCCCTAGTTTCAGGCACTAACTTCCTACCTCTCCATTCCACCAAGTATTTCTTCAAACTTCAAATATTGCAACTTTTCTCCTTGATAGTTTTACTTGCAAGGCTGGATGGAAAGTGATGTGAGCACAGACTGTTCTGTTGAGAACCCCAATTACTCTGGTCATGAAGACAAACAGCACAGAGACATTAACTATCCATTTTTCACTTCCAATTCATTTTTTCCTTTGGGCAATACACTAAATATTTCCAACTGTAACATCCCCAGAATAAATTGTTCTGTTACTAGTAGTAAAAGAGTAACTTCATTCTAACACCTGCAGTGTAAAGTGTTGACATCACCTACTCAAATTGTTCTGAGGCCTTTTCAGGGAGCCCATGGAGAAGTATTTAGATGTGGGACAAGTTACCTACAAGCTGACTGTAAATAATGCTGTATTGGATAATATTCTTTCCTACTTTCAGCTAAGAAAAAAAAGCAACTGTCAGGGAGTTGCAGTTTTAGAGGCACATATGTACACTGTGTGGCTTAAGGCAACAATTCAGCCTGCAGCAAACCTTGATGAGAGACTATTTTCAGATATTTAATTATGAAGTCAATATTTACCTCTAGTTAAAGCATACTATTGCACTACCTTTTAATATAAAATTGCAGCGAGCTCTTGTATGTTCCTGATGGTAAAACAGCAACACTGAGAGCTCAATTTCATTTGTGAATGTTGTTCCCAAATCTGGAGAAGTAGCAATGTTAAAGACAAAGCTAGAAAGATGGAATGCATACCACTGCAATATTCATCTCTTAGCTCATTTCCATGTGATTCTTACCCATTTAGCAGGAATTCTGTCACCAGCTCCAATATAGGTGTTGTACACGCAGGCTCCTCGTACCACAGTCCAATAGCTCTTTGCAGAACAGAAATGTATTCAGGGAATCTTCATTGCAATTAGTTAAAGATTGTACTGACAAAATGATACCCTCCAAAACTTCCCCCTATCCAAACCACACCGACTTGCTGGAAAAAAGAGTTTGTCTGGATAAGAATGCAGGCCAGTAAATACAAGGGAGGTAGCACAGCTCAACTGGCAAAGAATTAAACACTTTTTATGTCACTGAACCAAGAGAATTTAACTATGCAATTTGCTATTAAGATACGATCTAGTCAATATAGTCAATGATTTTATTTAATGTTAAATTTATTCTTCTTTTAACTTTGTTTCACGTCATATAATTCTGCTTTATTTAACAGAACTAGAAATAGTGACTTAGGTCCTTAGGAAAACGCTTCTGCCTATTCAGACCATGAAGGCAACAACTGTGAATCTTACAGAGTCACATACAGGCCAAGCACTCAATGCTGGATCATGAAATAAAAGCCTGAAATGCATGAAGGTTGACATGCTTCCTGGACACGTAGACACAGTCGTGTCTCAGCTCTTCTGGAGCAACCCAAGCCATCACACATGGCACAGCTGATGAATGACAGCGCTGTGCAGACAGATGGAAGGCATTCTGGCTGCTGCTTCTGTCTGAGGCACTTAAAGACTTGTGCCTTTTTGCTGCCAGCTGCTTGAGGCACTGTAGGCACAAACTCTATATAGCAGAAGAGGGGTGACACAGAATACACCTTGCATCCCTCCTTCATAGAGTTCTCTACATCTTAAATGAAATTGGAGCTAAAAGTACCATGGAGGATTACTCAGTAATAGATACGGATTTAAATCCCATTTGCCTAAAATATTCTCAAAGGGCACAGATGCCCCACATCACCTCACAGCTTTGTAATTTCACCAAAGCCAGTTCCATTGCTTCCTGTGAACGACTTACAGCGAGCTCACTCCCTACCACAGGATGATCAATATACTCAAAACAAAGCAAGTATCACACAGGGTACAGACTGAGCTGAGCAACTCATCTTCAAAGCCAGACTTCCTCCTCGGTCTTCTCAGCAGCCCCATGTACACAAAAGGGAGGTGGTAAAAGACTCCAAATCTCCATTTTGGAATTCTGTGGGGTAGGAAACAGAAAACAGAGCAAGCTGGAAACTGAATCCTACACTCAAAACACAAGTGAGAAGTACTTATCACAGGCTGCTAACATATCCAGTATGATTAACTATCCCAATTCACAAGCTCAAGCATTAAGCTCACATTAATTGTCAAGGAAAGTCTGGAAACCAGAGGTACATTTTGTAAATGCGAGGGTCAACAGAAAGGCTTCAGCAATTTGCTATTAAGAATCAAACAACAACAACAATGAAGTAGAAGAAATTAGTTTTAAAGACAACATTATTTTTCAGTATCTTAACGACAAACTTCAAGGAATCTGGCTAATTCACAAATGTAACCCTGCCAGCTTTATTGTTCAAGCTGAAAAGAATGCAAAATGCAAGAAATGATGCTAAAGTTTCAGTCAATGCAATTGGCAATAGCACCGATTACACACAGATTTGGGATCATGTATAGCCTTGTTTTATGGGGAGATATGTTTAGAAAACCTTCATCTCTACCGTTGTTTAGGCGGTTCTTTCCAATTCTGAACCCTTAAAACCATAATCCTAAAATTTCAGTTCTTAAAAACAAAAATGACTTTTGAAGAGGCCAACTTTGGGCTGCAAATGCCTTTATTTTGTTAAAAAAATATCAGATTTGGATATGTATGTAACAACTTGGTACAAAGACCTAAAGAAGAAAATGCTCAGACATCCAAGGTCAACCACAACCCCTAAAAGACCCTGAGATGTAACTCTTCCAGGACAGATCATTTCCATCACCTTAATGGCTATGTCTCTCTCCCTCTCTCTCTCTAGATGTCTTCATCTTTATTCTCAACAATTTCATGCACACACACGCCATGCTATCCAGCACAATCCAGCTCTGGCTCAACCTAGTAACCTCATTCTTGCAACCTTTTTTCTTTTACAGGCATCAGAAATAATTAAATGCTGAGAATCAACTGAGAGGAACAGCGGAAAATTGCCTCTAATGACCACCTAACTCTAAAAATACTGACTGGAAGTGCAGAAAAGTGGGTATCACCCTGATACCAGATATCAGATACACCCAGAACAAATCACCATGGATTTATCTGACTGCAGGACCTCAGACTACAGCCTCACATTAGTAGGAAGAAACACATCAAACATTCAGAATGTTGTCCAGACAGCCTTGAAATGAGAAAGAGAGTGAAAAACATGAAGACAATCATCACCACCATTAAGAAAACCAGACTTTGATTATTTTCAAATAATTCCCTTTTCTTGAGGCCCGAACAGCATTCAAGTTCAAGACTGACCATCAAATTACAGCAACCACATGTTGCAATTATAAGAGGCAAGAACTTTCAAAAGCCGTGGTACTGGAGTAGTTGACAGCCTGACATATCGGTGTATGGGGGAGAACAAATGACTTTCATATCCAGTTTTTTTTATTCTCTTTGGTGGTTTGTATGATGTTTTCCTTCATCTCTTGGGCAGCCTGATCTACTGGGGGACAACCCTGCGCACAGCAGGCATTGGAACTCAATGATCTCTACTGTCTCTTCCAGACTAAGCCATTCTGTGGTTCTGTGACCTTTCATTAGGAGGATTCTTTAGGAAGATGCTACACGTAACACCTAAAACTGCTTAAAATATTTTGGTATATTGTAATGCAGTTTTTGTGAGAGATCACCTAATACAACTTTAAAACAAATTTCACTATTATTGTAAGTATTTTCCCTTCATCCCTTGCCAGAGGAAAACTATAAATCTTGTCTCAGCTGAATGAACACCATTTATCATATTCATTTTCTTGTCAATACAATTATGAAAAGCCTTTGGCCTTTTTCCAAGGAGCCTGATTTGCTACAGAAACTCAATTAGTATAAGCAAGCCTGCTACATAACAGCCCTATTTGGCAACCTAGCGCAGCCTGAGCATACCTGACGATTCACCTCTAAACCACGATCCTAATAACTCTATCATAATGGTAAAATAGAGGATACAGGGGTGTCACCCACTCCCCTCAAGACTGAAAGGACTTGAAAGGCATTATTTCTGCTCATTTTTGCCATCTACTGGACAAAAAGGTAAATCCTGAACACTTGGATCAGAAAGGAGAGGAATCTTTCACCTGAGCATGTAACACCGAGAGTAATTCACTTGATAACAGAGGGATTGGACCCAAAATATTTCCTTGGAAAATTCTGCTGTTGATGACTTATAAACAACTGCTTCTGTGCTTCTTCAGTACAGAATAATCTCATGGTATTAAATGCTCACACTTTTATTTCTTGCCTATCCATATTGTATACTGACTGAACAAATGCAAGTAAGTAAAATGTATTGCGGATAATATCCTGTACCTGCAGCTTTTACTATTAAAAGACTAAAGCTTCCAATAGTACAGGATTAAAATCTGTTTGGAAAAACAGCCTGCCCTTAGAATTTAAGTCAATTTTAAATTTTCTGATGCTATATTTGAAACAAGAAATATACTAATTGAAAGATACACCTTAAACATAACATGATACGAGTAGATGCTGACTCTCCCTTCTATTTGCCATTCCCTATCTGTCTTTATGTACAGCACATAGGAGCTGAGATAACAGCAACTTATGCTGCTGTAATGTTTTGGGTCGACACTTGGATGAAACTGGACTCAGCCAAGTGAGGTGAAAGCCACTGCTCTGAAGCACACATCTATCCTTTGTGGCCAAAGGTGGTAAGGAAAGATATGCTGAACCTATACAAGGGAAAGGTACCTGGGAAAGCTTAAGCTTCAAATGCCACAAAGACTCATTTCAGTCTACTTATACTCTTGGTATAGATTCATGAAAACCAAAAGTTTAAGTATGGTTCTGTTTATCTGAAATGAACTTAATTTATACAATGAAATTAATGTATATTTCTATTTTGAATTCATAGAGGAAAGGGTCCCAAGGGTTATGTATCCCTGATCCTTCAGAAAAAAAACCTCCTCCACGGATGAATCCATTTATTTCAAATGCAGAGGAGGTAAGTCACTCCTCTCCCCTTCTCTATAGCTGGAGCTCTCCAGTTTAGCACGGAGCAGTGTGATACCCGTACTGTACCAGGAAAAACAAAGTCAAATGGATTTGAAATTGAAACAATACTGATCTACTTTTACACATCCTCCAGGCTGTATTATTAAGTTTTAGAGCAACATAAGCACAAACAGTACTAATGAAGTTAAACGTACCCCAATGGCGCTCACTAGAAAATGAGATGCTAATTCACAGGCTGGCTTCAGTGGTTTGTTTGGCTTCTTTTTCCTCTCCAGTCCTCTAAACATGAAATTAAGTGATGCTTTCCATTGATTTTTTAAAGGGAAAAAAAAAAAAAAGAGATTATATTGCCTTCTGGTTTGGATGTTTTGGTTTTTTTTTTTCCCCTGCAAGCTGTGTCATGCAAGCAGAGCCTGCACATGGATAGAATCATTTTTAGCTTGTTAAGGTCTCAAATAGGGCTTATCTGAATGGTCATCACAATCCTCCTGCCCACCACGCAGGGATGTCTATCAGATCGTATCGGGCTCAGTTCTACAGCCTGTCATCCTCTCAGGATAACGTCCCAGTCACCATTTCTGATCATGCATATTTTTCCCCTCTCAAAAACAGCAAACAAAAGATGTTGTTTTATTTAACTGAAATATTTTTAGAAGCTTCCTGTCTAATAAAACATGCAGCTGCACTTGAACATTATTTTTTTCTGTTCACAGAATAAACATACTATAAACATAAAATTAACTTCCACAGCTCTGAGATCTAAATTATACAGCCAATGGCTGCAGTGGCTTCACTGCATACTGCAGTATTTTTTTACTAATATGACTCTGCCTAAAAAGAATTACGGCTACTGTATTTATGAAAATACAAAACATTTCTCTAAGTATTCAGAAAATACCCACGAGAATTATCATATTTGTTGGTACAAAAATATATACAACACCGAAAGCAAATAGAGCCCCATTATCATCACATATCTAAGAAAGCTGCAGCCTAAACATTCGGATTTTGGTTTCAGAAGTCCATTTTCTTCCGATCAGGAAGACTGCAGGTGTTGTGATATTAATAGAGCTGACATAAATAGACAGTAACTGACTAAATTAAAGACATGATTCATACCAGAGAGAAATCCCCCCAGATTGCACTCGTACAGGATTTTTTTTTAAAGCACTTCTGGTTAAAACAACCATAGGTACATTGTGCTTAAAGACACAGCTTTCTCTTTACAAAAACATTATGGATTAAAGCGGGGGCAGGGACCATTTGGATATGTTTTCCAGATTAGTAGTGTGACATAACAAAAAAAGTGACCTCTCTGTGGTCTTTCCCAGTTAACTGCATGGTTGCCATTGTGCTGTAATTTTAGCTGATTACACATTAGTTCATTTAGCTTTGTTTCCTCTTCCCCACTGTGCCATACTATTAAACTAATGCAAGGGGCCTGGTATCCCTCTGTGCACAGAGCTGGTATTGTCACAGCGTAATAAGGATACATCCAGTCAAACAGCATGGTGTAGCTGGTCTTTGTGTTTAGTGCAAAGGCAATCCCTCGAAGATCTCTTGCCAGCCCGATCAACATACGCTGTCAGTGGGAAAGAGACACAGTAATTGATTTTCACGTTAGCACAGAGCAGATGGAGTAATAATCAGCCAATAATGACCACATATCTGATTTTGATTCATTAGTTTAAATGCCTTGCTCAAATACTTCTTTTTTTTTTAATAAAAAACACTGAGACTCTTTCAACAAACAACATTTCCACAACTTTGATAGAGAAAACACTTGCAAAATGCTTAGAAAATGCTTCTGATTATTCCATATACCATGCTAATGAATAATGCAAATTAAAACAATGCTCGAATACAGTGCATTAAGTTTAAAAGCACTTCCTGTATTAATTTATTTAAAGTAGCAATAGGAATAAAACATTAATTTAAGCCTGTAATGCTTTAAAATGAGGTCTAAGACTAATTGCTAGTCATAACGAGCTACTTCTAAGGTTATACTGAGATTCTCACCGTACTCCTATTTTAACTTCATTTTTGTTTTTTGAGGTCATTTTCCAAAATAGGCTCCTTCCAAAAGTGCTGATGTTTGCAGAGGACCAAGTGAGTCTCCATCCACATTAATATTGGTTCTGAGGCATTTTTTTCCCCTTTAATGAATAGTGGCTTCAGAACCTTTCCAGCTCAAAGGCAGACAAAGCTACGTGTCGATAATTAGCCCCTACTAAAAGGGTTTTTCACTATAATTAATAGAAATAATCAAAAGTGTTCGCGAATGAAAAGTACTTTCACAACATAAACACATTTTTGAATGTAGTTAAACAAATATTCTGTTCTGACAATGAATTAGTACTAATAAATTTAATCCATGCATGGCAGGTGGGGTTCGTAGGGAGTGTTTTTTTTCCTATTATGAAGCCTGCAGTACTGCAGAGTCTGGTTAAAAAAATCATAGAAGCACGGCAACAAAACAGCCAGGAGTTCTCTTTTTCAGAGAAGAGAGTTTTCCAAACTGCACCCAATGATAATACCGTGATAATGACAGAGTTGAGAAACGTAAAAGGTAAGATCCATGCATTACTTCTAATTGATCACACAAAGAACAAATTATGGCTGATGCCGTGTTAAATTGTTAAATGTAATCTTACACAAAGGCTGATTTCTACTTTTCCTACACAGGCACATTAGTCCAATTGACTTGGATGGCATACACATACACGTAGATTTAGCTGAGGATAAATTGAGATCTCTCTGAAACAGTGGTGAGGTTGCTAGGGGTATTTTAATATTTGCACTTCCTTTCTTTCTGTTATGCACTGTAATGGCCTGAACTTTCCAAGATGCTCAGAGGTCTCAACTCTCATTAACTTTAATGGGACTCTGAAATCACTAGAGAGGAAGTGTTCAATACCGAGAAGTTATGACATAAAATCGTAACTTTATCCTTATATTTATCTGCATTTTCATACTTTGTGCACTGTTTTGCCCACACAGAAAATAGCTCTGTGGCAGACATGGCAGCCAAAACATAAAGAATGAAAAGAACAAGGCAGCAATGCTTTACACTTCTTTCCAAAGGGATACAAAGGCACAACAATATACGGGGAAGTGGAAATCTTCCAGAATGACTTTGATTCTCTCACCCATATGCAGTAAGATAAAGTAAAATAAATCAAGGTAAAAAAAAACTGGACAAAGTAAAGGCTGATGTGAGGGAGCTACAGTCACTGGCAAGACATGAACTTGCCTTTGCTTGACGTTGAACTTGCCATCTTACTGCAGTCTCTACAACATGGTTTAGATGATTGCAATCAACCCAGTGTACATCCCCATAACATGCTTGCTCTGCCTTTCAGTTTGGATATCGTTATTAAGAGGTTCGTACCATTAATTACATAATTCTTGATAAATTGCCTCAATCTACAAAGCAGCACAATAGTTAATTCTCTTGTACCATACGATCCCAGAGAACTTAGGCTCTGAATCAGAACCCAGCTTAATAAAAAAGGACCTCTGACAGCTGAGGGTGTCCAACAGCCTGTATACAGTGCTACAGAATCCCAAGGTAAACCTTGCTCCATTTATGTCACTGCTAACAAGCATCTCAAAACTTCAGTTGGAGCAAAAATCACTCTGGATTCCACGAATGTTTGAGTCGCATTAGCAAAAAAAACAACAAACCAACAACTATAAAAACCAGGCCAGGACCTCACCAAAGTCATCCAATTCTCAAGACATTTAAGGATTTCACATTTTCTGGTCTGCTACGATCTTTCAAATAGCATCCATGCGCTCAAAACTTATTAGAGGCAAACAATAACGCCGATAAGTCTGCTTTTAGGCTGTCACCACGGGGGATTGGAAGTGCCTTACAAACTTAACAGAGCGATCTGAAGAGGACATGAAGATGCTGCTTCATCCCAGCTACGACCAGCCACTTTTGGGGCAAAGTGACAGCGGATAGCAGCACCAGTAACTGCAAAACGAGTAAGATGAGAAGTAAACGACAATAAATACAAGACACACAGTGAACAGATCTCGTCTGTGGTCCACAGACTTACGCATTGATTTTCCTACTAACTAAACAATTTTGATCAAATTTCAGTTTTAAAATACTCTTCCTCGAGCGTTAAATCAGACCCATCTTTACAAATGGCAGCGTTTTGGTTCAAAGTCCCGACTGAGCCCTTTCAGCAGGTCTTTAAAAGGGAAGAAATGAACAAGTAAATGCTTTCAGAGCAACCACCCTGATGTGCCAGCCTGTGCCCACTGCCTGGCTTCAGCAATTGAGCAGGGATGAGACTCCTCACGGCACCCACCCCCAAAACAGGGTTTGTAATGGAAAGTCTGACAGACCCTTAACCATAGTGGCACTACTGGGTGCAGCTATAATATTACCCTCATAATTCTACTATATAATAACAACAAAGGAAAAAAAAAAGGTGAAGGGTCATTGCGCTTTGTCTTTAGAATTAAGATGGCTGTCTTCATCCTTACAGCATACTCTTAATTCTGGAGACACGTCTTAATAACCTCTAAATAGTTCCAACAAAAGAGCCGTGTCAGAGGAATGAGCAGGCCCCAAGGTGTTTCAACTGGAGTGTTTTCATCTGCCTTTATTGCTCTATCCCTCTCCAGAATTAAGGCAATAACCTGTGATAAATTATTCAGGAACTGCTACAGGGATCAAAGCAAAATCATTCTGTTAAAGTGCTGTTTGCAACATTTGGCACTTAGTGTGAAAACTTTTAATGTGTGCAAGCTGAAAATCAAGGATTTTAAATAATTTAACAGCATGGAGTTTCTACAAACCGGCTAAAGATAGCATGTTGCTATTTAACTGCTTTTTCCTCAGATGCTTTTTTTTTCACCCATTTCTATCAAACCTGATGATGTCACAACTCTGAACAAAGTAGGCCTGAGGGTCGGGCTGCCCGGTCAGTGCATTACCTCAACGGATTGGCAAGAGAAAGCCCAAAATTCTTAGGGGAAAATTACCTCACTTTTAATATTGGACATCTTTCATATTAAGACCAGAATGTGAAGAAGGAGCTCGTAGAGGGGAAAAAAAGCGACACGCAATTACTTAAGCCATCTTCAATTATGTTTGATCTCAATGGAAAAGAAACCTAAACATATGTTTTGTATGCAGACTGAACGATTACAAATGTATTTCAGAAAGAAAGAGCTCCCTTGCTGTGACTGCTTTTCAATGGCGCAGTTCAGCAACATTAAACAAAAAACCCTCGCCAGTTAGAAAGTCCTAGTAAAAACCACAAATTAAATGAATTTGGCAGTCCTGGACCATTTTTGTAGTGATATTTTAACAGTGTCATCTCCCTGTGGAGTGGAATACTAAGCATTTTATTGAAGAACTGAACTGTTTTTGTTTTCAGTACTTGGGAAATGAAGTACCTGAAAGCACTTTTGCATGTATTATTTATTCATCATGATAGAAAAATAGCTTTAACCTAATAAATTACATTTAAGAGAATTTAGAGCAAAAGTTTTGTTTATGATAAAGCAACAGATTTAGTCCTTTATCAGTAGCTTAAAGCACCAAGTTTTCTTTATACAAATTAGACAGATGGTGCTTACAGTAGAATTTACTAAAGGTCTGTCACAACAAATGCAGCCAAGCTGCATATTTAATCACTGCAGAACCTTGTCTACCTGCAGCTGCCAACTGCTAATCCAATTTCCCTGATAAATGTGGCAAGAGACACGATCAGCAATAAAGAGCATCTAACTCCATTTTCCTGCAGGGCGTCTTTTGATGAACATTTAGGACGGAAGCACGGAGTGCACTGTGTGGCCCTGGCTTGTGGCAGCTGCATGCATTTTGAAGACACAGTTCTCAGGTTACTCACTTAATTCTGCCACTATCATTATGTTGCTATTGATCTCAGTAGCTCTTGTCTACACAGCATTACTCTAGATGAAGCTGAATCAGGCAGTTATCATGCATCAAACTTGCTCAAAAGCCTGGAGATTTCCCCTTAATTACTTGTGATTTTATTTGCAAATACCGTTAAAGTGTAATCAAGCAGTCACTTTCCAGGGTCGTTAAGAACTTGCTAGTTTAGGAATATATCACTGGCACTCCATTAAAATTTCTCTGCTGAGATGGTTCCTAACAAACCAGACGGGACAGCAGCAGAATTATTTTAATAAACAGAATTCTCACACGAGGTAAATGCTGCCTCCTGCAGAAAGCACAACCACATCCAGTGACCTCCGCATTCCCATCGCTTCAATTAATGACTTCAGCATATAAAAGATGAACCCCAAATAGTTCAAATGCCTGTCTGTCACAATCGAAAAGATATTAAAGATGGAAACAAAATTAAGGAAACTAGAGGAAGTATATGTTGAAATAATATTAAGCATCATTTTTAAAAGACAACGGCTCAACTCGAGTGATTACTCTGAACTGTGCACCCTCTGCTAATGTCAGATGTGCACTACAGATAAATCACTGCGTAAATATTTCTAGCCTATCTGTTCGTTTTCTTACAAAAAGAAAGGGATAAAAATGCTGATGTCTGTTTAATTTTCCATTATTTTATAAATTATTTGAAAATAGTGGGTTAGTGTGAGGGTGCCTTCCAAATTACCCTGCTTGGCTGAAGCCCCGTTAACTATTTATTCAGTGGCAGTAAAAGGGCCTCCCTTCCATGCAATAACTCCCTAATATATTATCATTCCTGATGATGCAGCTTGCATCTAGGAAGTCTTTTTCTTCCCTAAAATATACTGTTGTTTTGACACAAACAGCTTGCTGCACTTAAGGATTTTACTAATAAAACATAATGTTGTGTTAGATATTATGACTGTTGCCACAGCTGAACTGACTTGTCAAATCAATCCTAATATGGCTCCCACAGGCACATAAAAACCTTATTTAGCTATCAGTTATCCTAATCACTTTGTTCAGTTTAAGGGTGCAATACTTCAAGACCAGTTCCTATTTATACATATATGCCCAGCCATTTAATAAAGTCTTGATTTATATAATAAATTCTTGTTTGAAAAAAAAAATACTTTAAAGCAGCAGTGTTTTATCAAGCGTGTTACAATATGTCTCCTTATACTCCCAAATAGATATGTTAATAAACACAACAGGATACTAGTGTAGAAAAGGGAAATTTGAAACGGATCAACTACCAATGAATTACCATCTTCCCTTTGATTACAAATGGAACTCAAACAAGGTCACTTGATCCATAAAGTACTGAACATCCCAAGGTCTTTATCAAATATTTGTACAAAGTTTCTTTCATGACAGTCATTCATGGCCTTTGTATCTCCACTGCCTACATGCCTAATTATCCACAAATGCATATAAGTATTAATATACGTATCGATATACTCACATATACATTCAACAGGGAGAAAAAGAACTGAGATGGCAATCTGTGGCTGAACAGTTGCCTGACTGTAAGTCTTTTCCATCAATAATTTATTTCCCTGTAATTGAAATAAACCTACCTTTGCCTCTTCTTGTTCTAAACTACCACTGAGCATCTGAGTCACACTCTCCTATGCTTAACAAATCTACTATGGTTCATTTGTTGCAACCCAAACTACACATACTCACATACATACCACATAAACATACAAACTACATCCTCAATGCTCTGTGGGAAAAAAACAAAAAGATACCTCACTTGATCATTACATCAGATCCGCATGTGGCTTAAGGCAATGATGTTTAAACCTGCTTTACTTAAGAGGTTTGGCACAGAGCATGACTACATATACCTGTAAGGGCAGGACGCTGACAAATGATGCAGAATAGCTCCTGAAGGCATATTCTACAGTTTACATCTACTGCTTTGAGCGATGAAAAAAGAAGTGATAAAAGTAAACTAATCCTTATTGCAAAACTTTTCAACTTACCCTTTACTGGAGTTTTCTGTAATAGTTTTCATTAGCCCGTCATTCACTCAACAAAATACTTTGTTCACTTTAGAAGTCTTGGACCAAGAGCCAGCCAGACAAAATGGTGCAATTCTAAATGCCCCTCCCAATTAAATAGACATCCTGGGACATAAAGCTTTCAGAGTCTAACTATATTTATGCAAGGTTAAAATTATTTGACAGACCTCAAAGTACACTTTAAAGCAAATGATAATGAATATTCGACTTTTTTTCCCATTACAGTCACATTTTGCCGGTTGCTTCAAGAGCACGTTGTTTAAAAGGTAAATATTCTCTATTTATTGTATTTCATTAATTCCCCAAAATATTTCTACAACAAAATGTTACTCAGAACGACTCACCAATGAACTCATCCCAGTTTTGTTCCTTTGTAAGTTATTCTGATATATCATATACAAAGATGTGATATAAACTCCTGTAGCTTGAAAAAGCTGGAGAAGGCAATTGGTACAATGCTTTCTGGTCTAAACCTACTACTAGGCACAGTTTGGTAATATCCCTTGATTCACATAATGCTACCACTTAATTCCTGTGCAAACACACAGAAACCACAATACACTGTGCTCTGCTTTTTATTCAGACCCTAAAATGCAAACCTAGACTTGTTTGCTGCTCCAGATGCACTTTTCTACCAGTTCAATTCCAAATTAACTTCAGGAGGAACAAAAAAGGACAACGGCCAAGAGAGCCTGATGCACGCCTTTTCCAGGAGCTCCATTTCAGATTTATTAGCTGGTAGCCAGTTCTAAGTAACATGCTTGTATTTTGTCTGATAGACATTTACACCACCTGTAACATGATGTTATTATTAATACTTACAATCTTGTTCTTACCTTTTTTTTTTCCTTTTTTCTTTTTTCTTTTTCTTTTTTTTTTTTTTTTTCCACCTACAGGAAACATCATGTGTAACCTAGAAAAAGTTATCTACTATTGCTTACGTTAATATAAAACTTAGCCAAGAAAAGACAGGTCCAGGTCACAGCTGCCATTCTTTAAGAAAAATCTGATGAATACAGATTGGTCTTGTCTCCAACTCAGCTATTTTCATCAGTGTTTAGCAGCAGACAGAACAGGAAAACATTAACATCAAAGGGAATATCAACTACTATTGACTTACAGCTTTGTGTCAGTCTCTTGCCCAGTTAAGTCCTTGCGTGAGGATTAGAAATCAGTACATGAAAGACTAGCTGTGTTATTTTTTGAAAGCTCTAATCTGCAGCCCCATCTTAGAACATCCACAGAAACTGTTCTGTAAGGTGGATCTCCAGCTGATATAGGCCCATGGCTCTGATCAGCTCTGGGCCTCTGACCAGAACTGAGGCAGTTTGAGTCATAATGTGTTCATTCACTCAACTAGTCATGGTTATTTCTCCAACAGAAGACAACACAGAGGCTGCCACTGCTTACTGCCATCAATCTCTGAAGTTGATTGGCACTGGCTTAAATACAAACTTAAATATTTACTGTGCAATGAAACTGCTGTTTAATTGGTGAATTTGCCAGAAAAATTCATAGTGTTACTAATCTTTACCAAGACACTAAGGTGTTGCAGGGACAGCTGAGGATCTTACCTAAATTTACCATGAGAAGACAAGTGAGGGCAGTATAAGAACATTGTCTGGCACTTGAGGTCGCTGACGGTGTAATTATCACTGATGCCCAGGAAAGGGAATTGCTTACTCTGTTGAAACATAAGTGTATGAAACATTACGTGCTCTGCAACATCTACCACAAACTTAACATTGTTTAATGTTGCGAGAAAACTTATTGTGTGATTCTGAAGCATGAATTTCACAGCTCCTATTTTCATAAGTCTAGACCTTCCTATCTCAAATGATTCAACTATTTGGACTTGGAGGAAGGAGATAACACTGGCCAGTACTGCACTGCAGGTACAGTTCTTGTGCTGCAGGTAGAGCTGCCTTCAGGTACGTCTGCACACAAGGAGGGAATGGGCAAAGCAATGGCCCACATTTTCTAACTCCTGCTCCTTCATCTGACATAAAATTCCTGGATAACTTTCAGCAAGTCACTTAAATTCCAATGTTCCAGTTTCTACAATGATAGATCCAAGTGTCCTAAGACACTTTTTCCCAAACATCATTAAACAAAATGCAAGAAGCAAAAATATGCATCAGAAGCACAAAATAAAAGGAATTACAGGCTTGTACAAGCACTATAAAAATAGGAGTCATTTATTGAATACTATTTCTCCTTGGCATTCATTTTGTTCTTTAGGAAATAATCAGTATGCAACTGTATAACTTTACAGGAGAGCACAGACTCATGCACACACAAAAACCCACACTCTTACTATTGCTCTGTTTTCCTCTGTAAGTGCTTCACTCTGCCATTCTTGCACATAATTGGTTGTAGCGTTGGATTACTTTTATAGGAATAAACAATTTCCCTTTTCATTTTAAATGGATTAAATTCTTTTTAAATGGATAAAAGTGTACCAATAGGTTTCATAGCTGCTATTAGAAAACCCCCTAATCTAGTTTTAAGATGATTCTTTGTCAATCCACAGCATTTTCATGTTTTCCTACTGCAAAGCTACAGTTTATACTCCATTCTTTCCTATTCAGAGAAAAAGCCTTCCATAGTGCTGTAAGGCCAACCAAGACAAGGATAAAGAATTGAGTCTCTCAAAAATACTTTAACTCATGCCCCTGTGCAAAGTAAAAATGAAACTGTGAGTATCTTGATACAGAAATATACAGGGGAAAAGTTAATTATTAGAAAGTACTAAATGTGCATGAGGGAACACTATGGCTTCCAAGACATAAAGGAATGACTAACATTCCATTATGTAAATTAATTCAAAGATATTTCCGGACTGATCAGCTAGGAGGGACATAATGATTTATAATTCAAATAACAGAGCTTTGAAATCAAATTGGGCTAATATATTTCAAAATATGCAAACCTGTAATAATTGTGAAAGTAATGTAAACCATGACACCAGCTCCAGTCATTTGTTGCCTTTGTTGTTAATAATGCCTTACGCTGTTCCTTCGTTGTTAAATTTTCCTGTTGTTGTATAACAGAGTTACTGGAATAACGTTATGCTTTTAATCCTAGATAATCTCCAACCCCAAATAACCCAATTTGAAAGGCTGTCAAGAAGCTGATTGACTTACAGGACAAGTGCTGAGATTAAATAAATTATTATTGTAACCTTTCGGGCCAGCCACGGTTTAATCTATAGCAAATACTGAAAATTGATCCATTGGATCCAGCACCTTAACAATGCGCTGCTTCCTTCACAGCAGTACATACCCACCGCTGTTACAAAAAACTAATATAACGTGAAAAGGCCAAAGTTTGCAATGCCAGGAAGTAGTTATAAACTACTTCATATGTTCGAAATAAAAAGTACTTCAGTATTATTATTAAAAAAAAAACCTATTGGTAGAGTTTTTTATAGGAAAAAGATACATATCTTTAAAAGCCAAAATGACCAGTGAAATTGGGTTGCACATCATTTTCTGGGAAAAAAGAAAAACAGCGTCGACAGGTGTAATTTATCATTTTTCTGATTTAATACCAAAGAAATATATTAAAATAATAAAAAGAATCCTGAAATCCTCAAAATTTGTAGTGATAAATAGCCCTCCCTGTCTTTATTGCATTATGCCTACTAACAGAAATATTGCATGGTGGATTTTGCCAGACAAGGACGATTATTTTCCAATAAAAAGTTGCATATTAAATTCCAGCACAAAAGTGGGTGTCTAATACTTTCGAAATCTTTTATGGTTTGCCAGGGAACACAATTTTAAACTTAACTAATACAACATCACGCTGAAGTGAACCGGCATTAAAGCTGTCTTTGTACAACCCCACCCAGCTAAGCAGAATAGCTGCTGTTCTCGGAACTCCTGCTCGAAGTATTTCCACTGAAAAATAATTCTGTCTCCTTTTGGTATTTATATGTTGGTTAATTTTTATTTTCCTCGCCTTTAAACATTTCCAACAAGGTTTAAGATGCGTATTTATGGAGGCAGTGCTGCTTTACATTGTGATGATACATTGGGGACAATGTATCTGAAAATGGCCTTGCAACAGTTAGCAAGTTTCTGCCAAGAAAAATACAATTTCATCACAATTTTATTCTTCAGGAGAGCTTGGGTTATTAAATATCTACTTTTTCATCCTTCCTAGGTTCTGACATTATTATGTCTATTTCATGAGCAGAAACTCATTTACTGCAGATATAATTTGAGTAATTGGAAAACTAAAACTATCCTAATGTTTCAGCCTTGGAGAAAGTATCATTTTCATCACTGACCCCCCATTCTTGAGAGTTAGCGTGTGAATAAATGCCTCTGGAAGCCTCCATAACCCAGTATGAAATGTTAAAGGCTTATTGGCTTTTAGAGAAATATGAGGCTGATTATTTCAGCAAGTATACATATAGGAACAGCTTGGCAGACACTGTAAGTTAGGTGCACCATGTCAAATTTTTCAGTTACGTTTATGTTTTGAAGCCTACTGAAGTATATCCTATAGGAGACAAGAGAGCTCATTAGTCTTTCATAAATCTTATTAATTAAATGAACGCCTCCTCTTCTGTTTTTGTGACATTTTTTAGTACCATTTCACTTTCAAGTCCTTCCCAGTCCCAATTCCTAGATGCCTCGAGAATATAAAGGCACGCATAGCCAAAATACCCCAAGTTGTCTGTTTAATGCTGTGTCAAAGAAACAAAAAAGTAAACATCGCACGATTTTTCACTAAACAAAATTAACTTATGGAATGTCATCTTCCCACTGACAGAAATATATTAGAATTCTTCTTATACGATTAGAGCTCTGTAGAGAAATAAAATTATTTTGGTTGTCATATTCTACTTGCCTTCCCCTTTGCTTGCCTACCAATCTTCTCCAGAAAATTACTAAAAAGCTGTTTTTATTTTAAGATAGCAAAGGATTTCCCAATGGAATGTTTTTATGAGCTCTGATCATTTATTCCCTGCTGTATACCTTTAAATATTATGTCACAGCAAAAATAATCGTCTTTTGTTTCTAATCTTCCTCTCAATCCACTGAAAATTCAAAGAATAATAATTCTTCTCCAACTTATGACACACAAGTGAATACTAGAACAAGCCAGAAAAGGTTCACCATAGGTTGCTAATGGTAGTTAATAGCTAATAGATAGTTAACAGTAATCACTTGGGGAGAACTTTCACAAACACACCAGAACCCAGAACAAAAAAAACCCCACATAACTGCTATGATTTTTCCAGTAGAACAATGATGCTGACACAGTGGGGAACTTTGGATCAGGCAAAAATAAGAAAGGTGTTGTGCTTCTTATCTTAGTTTGCACATCCTCAAAGTAGAACCAGTCCTGCTCCCAACTGCTTAACGAATCAACCCTGCTCTCAATACAGCTGAACTCATCAATGATAAGATTAGGAACAGTATAGATGGCCATAAGCAACTAGTTGTATTTCTCTTTTGTTGGTAAGTAGGTGATAATAAGCATGCCTTTAAAAAAAAAAAAACACCACAGTAACTCTACATATGAAAAGATAAACCAAAGCAAATAGACATCAACATCCCAGATTGCTTTGAAATGCAGCATATGCAACAGCCACTAAAACCCCCTTAATTTTTACCTTATTATACGCAAATACACCATAAAAAGAATATCCAACAGAAAGGTCATTTAGAAACTGAAGAGTTCTTGAAATCACAGGTTCACACCTTCTCTGGTATTTAAGGTTTGTCACAGTAAAACAAATTGATAAAAAAAAGTGATTTTAGAACATGATTTCCTCCTTCTGAGAATTGCCATGCATAAGCTCAGACTAGCACAACCCTACATTACAAACATATTCCTGTGATATGTCTTACAGTTTTCCATTTACGAGACAGAAAATGCTATAAAAGCATGCTAAGTGTGGGTTTTTTCTTCCTGAATAAGATATTCTACTACTTTTATAATACCCACATTTAAAATACCCCTACTAAAACATAAATCCATCAATACGCCTCTGTCGCGTGTCGTAATGAAAATACCAAAGTGAAGCTTAGCCCTACCTGCATTTATCTCACTTTTCAACACAAAATCCAAACACCTGACTTCTGCAGTATTCCTCTAATTCTCCATGAGCTAAAAACAAATCGCTCACATTTCCCTCCAGAATACAAGAAATGGAGCACGGAGAAAAACCAGAGGGCCAGATGCACTGAGCTACCAATGCACCCAACTGCAATGGAATCCTTGCCTTACGGTTCATGTTTTAATTCCCATTTACCTCTTATAACTAATACTCAAGATACACAGCAGATGCTGCAGTTCTCCTGATTGAATCCTTCTGAGACATTGGCCCACAGAGCGAAGGAATGCCATTTTTCTCATATGAGGAGTGGTTACAACAGCAAGTGAGGAGCTGCTGGACTTGTGGACTGGCATGGGAACGCCATGTGCACCTCTGCCAAGGATCTGAACACTAAAAGGGCTACTCTATGAAATTCCTGGTAAGGCTATGATGAAAATAGATCCATTAAGGAACACTCTGCCTACGCAAAACTCCAACTCCCCAGAAACAGGACTGGAGAAATTCAGTAAAAGGCACATTCATTAACTTCCAATGATAAAGTGATAAAGAGTCTTGGGTCTGATGTGACTGTAGCACTTTAACTCTCGTCTGAAGGTCTAAAGGACAGCTTACGACATTAATAAATCTCAAAATATTCCTGTGCTACAAAAAAATATGCATTTAATGAACCTTTAAACCATAAATTGAACATTGGTTTCTGCAGGTACCAGCTGCTACAAGAAATAGTATCTCAAATTGTTTTTCTGTTAATGACTGAACTAACAGACTTGATGAGTTATCAACAGAATGTTTTATTTAGGAGAAATAGGGGTATGGTCTCATATTTCTGTATCCTGCCCACTGCTCTTTGAATGTACACAGTGTCAGTAACAAATCACCTACAGTGCCATACTGGATTGCTCCATGAGACCCTACTGGTTGGGTTACATTTTGATTTCCCATTGACATGCTACCACTGGTGAGAAGCTAGCTTATTTTAATTAGCACAAACATGAGTCTGTTTGGACAACAGCCTCACAGCCAGCTCTTAAAGAGCGAGTACCAAAGTTGTTCTTTGTGGATCCATACTTCCGAGAATACATTTTGCCAGGTGTTAACAAAAAGCAAACTACAGGAGTCTCCCCAGCACAAGATTTGTTTAACTTGGCCAACAATCTATTCTGAGATATTTGACGCTTTACAAGTAATGCTATCAGCATCTGAGGGTGCAGGAATGGAAGAGGGGAAGGGTGGGATCTGCTTATGCCGGGGCTGTCACTGAGGAAGAGTCTATGAAATCTCAGCTTTCTCACATTAAGCCATTTCTGGAAGTGATGTAAGCATCTAGGAGGGTGTATTTATATGAAAGTGCTTATTTAGAGGCTTGAAGGACTTTCAGTCAGCAAGTTATGGGTGTTCTAAAAATTACTATCCTTTAAATAATTGCAATTTACAGAAGAGATTTTTCAAGCAAATGGCAGACAATGAAGTGAAATAAAACATGGATTTTACATAAGCATTAAAGGCAAAACAAAATACATGCAGAATGGAACCCAAGCAGCACAAACTCACGTTTTTGTCATAAATATTTCCAGAACACAGTTGTCATCTCTTACTCATAAGACTTCTGAAATGCGGGCATACACCTAGAAATAAACATCTGCACAGAAACATGTTATCAATGTCACATGTTACAAACATTTGCTTGTAAACATTTATTCTACAATATCTCTCAATTTTGACATTTTAGGAGAAAAGTACAGACACAAATGCCTGCCAGTCCAACCTAAGTGAAGCACTTCTATGAGATGATAATATTTACTCTGTATTCTTCATAAAAAAATTGAGTCGTTTTTGTATCCAAAAATCTAGTTTGGGTAAAAGCGTTTATTTGGATCAACTTGATAAAGAAAGGAGAGGTGCTCCGTAACTTCTTCACAGCATCCTGTAACCCACTTTAGCCTGAGCGCTTGTAGCTCTGCTGTTTGCTTAGAACCAGACATTTCATTTCAGGCATTTTAGTCTTTAGTTAATGTGAACTAAGCATGATTGGTTACACATAATTCTTCCTTATTACGTGATCAAGTCAAGGATCACCAAGGCCTGAAATGCGAGCACCAGCCCCAGCAGATGCAGTGACAGGTTACCCAGCAGTGAAAGCCTGGTGCCATCTAGCTGTCAATTCTGCTTGCTGACATTATATATTCCACACTAACTCAGGCAACTCCGGTTCCCATATCTCAATTTCCTCGTGCCGTGTTCCTTTCTGCTAGTGAAGCAATCCCATGACTTTCATTACCAACCAAAGCAGCAGCATTCTACCGCTAGGGAAGTTAATAAAAAATTTGTGCACCAAAAACTTCAGCTTAAATCAGAGCATAATAAAAGTGTGAGCAAATAAAAGTGCTGCTGTAGCCAGAAAGTGGAGCAAGATCGTGGATAATTTACTTATCTTATAAGTTAAAATATCACCTTTCATAATCGTATGCATGTAACTTGTTGTGATGAATGCCAGCAGTGAAAGGACAATCGAAATATGAAAGAAAGCAAGGAATATGAAAGCACAAGGAATACAATGTCTTTCAAACTCTACAGAATATTACATTCACATTGTAAATGTGAAGCTGTAATTGATAACAAAACATAGCCACAATTATAATATATGCAATGATAAAAATCCTATATTCCTATTTAAAAATAACCCATCTCTCTCTGAACAGTGTGCCTCTGAGATGCTCCAGTACTCTCGGTTTTAGCTAAACCTAACTATGCTTTTTAGCCGGAGAAGGAATTGCTCCAAGGAAGGAGAACGGTGGGCAGAGTGGGCACAGGGGGACGGGGCAGCCCAGCACAGCCTCTGTCCCGCTGTCAAACCGGGCTGTGCCACATCACAGTTTAACACATAAATACTAAACCAGCAGCCCGCACTGACAAAGAGCAGTGCTTTAATCCACAATTATCCTTGTAACTCTTACTACTCCTTTTATCATCCATTAGCTTTGATTCCCATTATCCCATCA
Source organism: Coturnix japonica (assembly GCF_054131305.1). Lineage (NCBI taxonomy): Eukaryota > Metazoa > Chordata > Aves > Galliformes > Phasianidae > Coturnix > Coturnix japonica. The sequence continues at coordinate 12,456,434 of NC_140680.1, read as the reverse complement.
AGAAGTGTGTCAACGCTTTTGTCCCTAGGGATTTCCCACCACCGCTAGGATCTGACAGCCAAGCCCGAGCGCTAAGCAGGATCATTACCTCTTAAATCCACTTATCTGATCCACTGAATAGTAAATTGAAAAGCTCATTAACAGCAACAATCTGATTTGTTTTCACATGTGACAGGGTCATTTCAAGTCAGCATGAATACAGTGCTTGTAATAAAAGCTACTTCTCGCCCGGTAATGTGACAAATCGTAAGCTAAAATAAATGTGATATTTTAAACGCATTCTTCAAGATCATTTTCAAACCGAAACGCACTCTTAGGATGTAAAAATAGAAGAGCAAACAACCTCCAGCCACAACAGTGAAACGCCCTCAGACTTTTAAGCTCTATAAAAAATTAATGATAAAGCATTTTGGACGTATAATAATAAAATACTCTTCAGCAACAAAGGCTGCACTACGTATTCAGAAGGAGAAAAACACTGTTGAAAGGCGGGGAGGGGGGGGGGAGGTCATAAAAGGATGTGAATTGCATGTGGAAGTGATCTCATCTCAAGCTCGTCTGCATCATGAGATGCCCAGCCATCCCTGTACAGCAAGGACAGCCATGACTCGTGGCTGCAGGTCTCTCTGGAGACCCCGAGCAAGGAGCAGGATCATTAACTTGCAGTAGGAAGCAACCAGGTAAAGCCTTTGCACAATAGTTCCCCAATCCTTCCAGCTGTGGGATTTGTAACTTCCAACGTTATGCAGTCGTGCTGTGATGCTGCCACATAATGTAAGTCTCTTAATAATAAAATCAGATCACTGTCATCATCTCATTTTTACATCAGTTATGAATGGATGTGAAAAATCCACAGGAGTGCTCACATTAGGCTACAACGTTAGATGAGCTTCATCTAACATGAGGTACAAGTTCATAATCAAGGTCCTTAAAACAAGGCCAGTCTCGTACGACCACTTCAACCACAATGACAGAGTACAGGTCACAATACTCACAGGTGATTGCCATAGCCATGACAGTCAAGATAAAGAAGAAATCAGTAAGATACCACCAATAATAATAACAACATTCTCAAACATGTTATATCCAAGAATCACATACACATCAAGGTCGGAAAAGACCTTTAGGGTCAACAAGTCCAGCCATCAACCGGACCTATCAAGTCCCATCACTTCACCATGTTGCCCAGTACCATGCTCATGTCTCTCCCATACCTGGCATGGGGATTCCCTGGGCAGCCTGTTTCAATGCCAGACCTCCCTTTCTGTGACAAATTCTTCCCAGTGCCCAATCCGGACCTCCCCTGGTGCAACCTGAGGTTGTTTCCCCATGTCCTATTGCCTGTCACCTGGGTAAAAAGACAAACTCCTCCACTGTGCAACCTCCTGTCAGGCAGCTGTGGAGAGAGGGAATGAGGTTCGCCCTCAGACTCCCCCAGACTGAGCAGCTCATTCTCTCAGCTGCTCCTGTTAGCTCTTGTTTTCTAGCCCATTCATAGCTTTGCTGTTCTTTGCAGCACACACTCCAGCAACTCCCATAGCTTTCTTTCTGTGAAGGGCCCCAAACTGGCCACAATACTCCCAGTGCAGCGTACCAAGGGACTGGCTCAGGCTGCCTAGAGTGTGCCATCCCTAGAGGTGCCCAACACCAGGCTACCATCCATCCAGCACCATGCAGCCCCAAGGGTGAACTTTACGGTCCCTTCCAACCCAAGCCATTCTATGAATCTTTCTATGAATGTAACTTCCCTGATCCTTCAGGGAAAGGAAATTGAGTGTTTAGGCAAGAGATCCAGGGATCCTTCTTTTTGGCCCCATTCGTACAGTTAAAGCCACCTCTGAGCAAGAAGGATGCTGGGGAAGGCAGCAGGCTCACCGGCTGTGGTGCCGCTCCATCTTTTACCACCCAGCAGCCTTATGGGTTATTCAAATGACAAATCTCTGCGCTTCCAAATGACTCGAACTCTATTTTCCACATTTCAAAAAGAAGAAACACAATTGTGGAAGCCACGTTTTATAAAGCAAAGCACCTGCATGTAAATGCAACTTAAAGGAACAGAAAAAAGATGTGGTAATTACACGAAAGCTTTATTTCCCTGACTCCACTGCTCTTTGGCCTCAGATAAGTTTAACCTCGCTTTGTCTTCTGAGGTCTTTTTGGTGCTATCGTTATAACTCTGAAGAAGCTAATTACGTCAATTCTTAAATGTGAAGCAGATTACAGAACTGGGAAGGCTCAGAATATGAGTTCCTAAAGGTTGTATGGCTATATAATGACAGTCACAGAAATTCAATAACGGCACTGTATGGAATGTACTCAAACACACCCCATGAAACAAATTAAAACAGAGCAATGAATCTCTCATACTGTGCAAATAAGAAAACACAAGAAGATGTTGGTTTCTATATGTTTCATAAGGGCTATTATAATGAATTAAGATTTTGGATAATGAATCTTCAGAAAATTACAGGAAAGTTATTACCCGTAGGCAGAGCATAAATGCTTAAGATATTATAACTTCCTTGAAGCTCTCCAGGCCTTGCTGCAGAGAACTATCAGTGCAACATTAAAGTATTTTGTCATGTATACTGAGGGAAGCAGATCTTAACCGTATTTACTCTGAACTGACAGAAGCTGGGCTGCCTTTGAGCCCCGAGCAGCTGCGCTGGGAGCCCCCATTGCCCACAGCCTTCCCCTGCCTGGCAGCTGCTCTGTGCTTGGGATGCTCTGACCACCACCTCTGTCCGTAACTGCTGAACTCCACACCAATCACAAAGCAAAACCATAAGAAATTGACCCAAATAATTTCAGATGGATCTTTGACAAGAAAATTAAGGTACATACAAAATAAGCAGGCTGTTCTCCCCTTCATTACTGCATGCATTCCTATGTGTCAATTACATAAACAACACACCACCTCCTGCCTTGCCCACAAGCCTGTCCGAATAAAAACACTGTGTTAAGTCATTTCTTAATAGACAGATTGCTACTGTAAAACAGTATTTAAGAATCAGGGCTTTACTATGGTGACTAAGTGGAATGTTGAGGCAGAAAAAGTCAATATGCAGCATGGCACACTTACAGCTGAAATGCTCTGTCCCACAGTGTGGATAGCAGCAGGGAGTAAGACACCATCCCAGGCTGCTCCCATCTCCATGCTCCATAGCCCAGAGGAGCAGATAATTCCCAGCAGCTGTGGGTGCCACCTGAAAAAAGAGGGCTTAGTTCATCTGCGAGGTCTTATTTAGCCCATTGTTAAACAGCTGTTTAGCTTTAAAAGTCTCCAGACTACCATTCTTGTAAAGGACTGCCACAGATTTGCAATTCCACTGATTCTTTTTTTTACCCCCTGGGGTTAAAGTACAAATATCATTCTGAAAACTGATAAACAGCGTTAGTAGCTATTACTTCTGAACATCATCCCCAAGATTTTTGGTTTCCAAGGCACGGTCCTGCTCTGCGGTTTCCATCAGAGCCATACACTGCACTGCAGAGGTGCAAAGCCATCTATGCACTCATGCATTTGTTTCAACAAGAAAGTAAACTGCTGCTTTAAAATCCTCTAATGACTGAAATGAACCATTACTGTATGGATTACAATTCAGCAACAGATTTCTTCTTGTACTGGAGTCACAGAACTCCCAAAGGTAAAGTAGCATCTACCCCCTTTCTTACTTGCCATTGGAATACTAAAAATCTTCCAGCTTTGTTTTATTTAGCTGCTTAATTGTATCTAATGAGTGTCTCACTTAGCAGGCTTACCTGCACTAAACTTCAGCATTCAATATCCTTTAACATCCACACCAGTTTGGCACTTAAAGACAAGTCATAAAAATCCTGGCTATTTATTATATTTTGAGAATTGCTATTTCTAATAGTATTTCACTGTCCTGACTTCAACACAGCTGCAGGTGTTCTGCATCTCAGGATCAAGCCCTAAGCATACCAAATTCGGTGATTTCACATATATCAGAAAGGTTTTGCACTGGCGCTGTACATCAGAGTGCTTTTTGCACATCTATCCCACGGCATAAGGAGAGGTGTTACAGCCACCACAGCTAATACTAGCAATTTGAACAACCCTCTTTGGCAAGCCAGAAATAAGATAATTGTTCAACATAGGCTGGCTCTTCTGAAATACTGGAAGCATTGCCTGTAATTATAGACATCTGTCATTGCTAGCCACTCAGTAGTAACCCTGACATCAATATACAACTATAACACTAAACTGCCTGCAGGCATAGCAATGGAAGCCAGATACGAGAGGCGGGCAATCATCTGCCTCATCCAAACTATCTGTCAAAGGTTCCTAACCACAAATAGCTCTTACGTTTTGTATCCTTAGGATAATATGTTGATTTATTTTAGATGCTCTAATATTTACAGTCCAGGCCATCTACTAAAATAAAGAAACAAACCTTATGGCTAATGGAGGCAGTTACCGTTCAAAATCATCATGAAAGGTCATAGCTCACCACTCAAATGTTAAACACCGACGGCTGCTTTGTAGATGCACCTGTGCATAAACTTCCCCCCTCCCTCCTCCAAAATCATACACCACCATTTCCAACTACAATTCGCAACGACTGCTATTCTCTCATCAGCCGAGATGTTATCAAACGACCCGGAGAAATATTTACATTTGGAACAGCTGCAAACATCTTGGCAAAAACGTGTCCAGCATCTTCTGCGGACACACGGCTGAATTCCAGCGCCCCGGAGCTCACCGGGTCAGTACAGACAGGGCTTGGGGCTCTGCACAGTAATCGTCAGCGCCCAGATCTGAGAAAGGAATTAGCATTCATCATGCAAAGTGTGTTTATGGATTAGACCTTTCATCGATGGTCAGTGGGAAGCTGAATTTACCCCCAGCCAATGAAGAACCTTCCTTGAAATTAGCAGGTCAACGTAGATAATTCCCTTTCATTTAAGGTGAAAATCATGCTGAAACCATCAATCTGCTTTTTTTGTGTGTTTCTTTTTTTGTCCTCATTTGGAAATCAATCTCAGAAAGGGGCAAAAAAGATTGTAGGTTTAAACTAATTAGGAATTAACATCCTTACAATTATCATAATTTGTTATTAACAAAAGCGAGATTTCTTAGTATGATTCACAACAGCCTCTGCTGAAGAGAAACTATTAATTATTAGACAGACAGTTAGCTTACAAGTGAGCTGCATTTTAAAAACCTCCTTTAAAATACAATTGCTAAATGCCTTACAGTGCTGTAATGTGAGACAGGTTCAAATCTTATTACTTCACCGAAATTAAAACCTAAGTTTTAATACTGTTCAAGTCGAACAATGATTCCACACTTTATTGCTTTTGAAATCCCTTGATGATCATAGGAAAAAATGCCCTCGAGAAAAAGAGACTCTGTTTTCGATAAACAGAAAATACAGTTTGCACTCTTAGCCTCTTTGTCATCACAAAAAAAGGATTTAATGCCAATTCTTTAAAAAAAGACTTTTTTTCACAAAATGTGCACCTTGTGTGCCATTTGTAAAATCAGCTCACTTTCTTTTATTTATTACTGCAGCGCGGCAAGGCAATAAAGCAGCTACTGATAGCTAATAAATTACATGCCTTTTAAAACAATTCTCCAGCTACAAAAACTTGTAACTACAAAGGCTTACATTTACATGGTACATCGAGTGAAATGTCAGTATTTATGTTCTATTTATCCACATAAGTAAAATCTGACCCTTTATTAAACAGCTGAGTCCAAAGCAGGGGCTGCACGCGAGATTAAATCACCGTAACTTTATAAAGCTCCCCTAAAGGTTGAGAGAACTGAACTTAAAATGTAACAGGAAATTGGCATAAACGGTTCAAGTGCAAACCATTTTAGAGATGAAACACATCTTTGAGGATGACCTTCAAACTCCCTTCAGGAAAAAACGCAATCACCAATTATTGCACGCTAAGAAGCATTGACTTCCAAATGTAAAAATAACCAAGTTTTCAATAATAGTAGCAACAGATCACTGCAATATGAAGCAAGGCTTTGCCATCACATACCATGAAAGTCAAGATTTGTTTTTTGTTTAATTTAAGTAAACATCAGAGCCTTGGGAAGGTGTTTTTCGCTTAAAACAGACTTGAAACAAAAAAGCCCCGCACACTTATTCCTCCTAAAGATGCTGTACATCTCTACGGACCTTAGAAACTCTTTTTATTCCCCCCAGCTTGCCTGCTAATTGCCCTGCACAGAACGTTGAGCTGCATGGTCTTTACTTTTGTAGTGCATTACCTTCAGGCTGATGTGCTCCTTATTTTCGTATGTTTGCTCCTTATAATTTGACCATCTCACAAATCATGAAAGCAAACACCACTTTTTTTCCTCTCTCCATCACCATGCACGCACATGCATTTAAAATGTGTGTTACCAACACTCACTTTCCCCCACGCACTGTCATTCGCATGGTATCTGTGGCTTTGGTATAGCTTTGCTCACTTTTTCCTCACTGCTGCAGTCCCAAAATGGCAGTTCCTTTCCTGAGCACAAAAACAAACTTTGACTACCTGCTAATAATTACAAGCACTTAAAATACTGCTCCTCAGTTTGAAGAAAGCAGCCCACAACACGTTAGTAAAGATGCTGCATGATTCCGGATTCCTCACCAGGCATACACCAGCACCACCATCAATCACTCTGAATGGAGATGCTGTGGGGCAGATCTTTCAGTCTGACTGAGCACTGCTTGATGCAAAATGAGATGGGAAATAGTTTTCAGACACTTTTCGACTCCCTTAATCCTCAGGCCACTTTTCCCTATGGTAACCAAAGGTTTACTTGGGTAATATGTATTTTCTTGTATTTTATACAGGTAATCACAACTTCACATTATCAAGTCAGTGGCAATCATTAACTAAAGCAGTCAAAAAAGGGCTTTAACCAACCAAGAAGTGAGAAGAAGCAAAGCAAAGCCCATGATTGCCTAATTCAGATTATTCTATCTACTAACGAAGACAAAATACAGGTGGAACTTTAATTTAATACAGAATAAAGAGTGAATGGCACCTTGTACGGCTGTACCAGGAAGGTGGTCTGTGCAGAATTGGACACCTAGAAAACACTGCTAAGAGTGGAGAAGGAATTTAACAGGGCTTACCCACTGGAGTTTGATTCAAGAGGAATTACATGTTCGTATGAATACAAAAATAAACAGCGCCACTCAGACACTGAAAACTCAACAATGGAACATAACGGCAAACTTAAGTTGGAAAGTGGAACACTGAAATGAAGCAAGAGCTTAACAGAAGGCAGAACACAGTCCTCCTTTCCAGAGGCCTTTGAGAACAGAAAGCATTTCAGAGTTGTGTTTTGGAAAGAAAGTTGTCGTTACCAAGCTTTGCTAAATTTCTGATTATGGAAACAGACACAAATTGACAGAGAGACCTATAAGATAAGAGCTCTGGCTGCAAATACAAAGACCATCATCCAGGCTAAGAGGGAAAACGCAGAGCAAATCAAAAGGCCATAACGTCCATCATTTGAATGAGCCACACTGGGATGAATACAGCAAAGAACAGCACGGTTCAACTTATGGAATCAAGAAGCAGCACCTGATGACCTAACAGGAAACACCTACAACAGCCAAATTTCATCCACGCACATCTTTGCATCTCGACCTTGCCATCTCCATTCTGCATGCAGTTCTTCAGGTGATACCATCATTTTATAGTGTGATGGACAGTAATGGTCTTTAATAATATACACGGCAGTAGTTGGGTATGTTCTGCTGACCTCTTAAGCAAACGAGATAATCAAATCCACGCAAACATGACAGATAGCAGAACATTCAGCTATGACTATGTTTTACAGTAAAAGAATCTCAAGCACTTCAGAAACCAAGCAGGCCAAGGTAGGGTGCACTCCGAGGTACTTACAGGTGTTTAGCTTAAGAAGAGATACTGCAAAATTATTATTCTTTCTCTTTATTTAAAGCTCTAAAAGTACGTACATTTGAATGACTATGCAAAATTAGCAAGTTAAAATGAAATTGGGCATTAAAGAAAATGCATAAACTCGCATGTAATTGAGCTGTACAGAGCTCATCCAAAGATTGTCTATCATGTTAATGCTACTTAAATCATCATCTCCTATCCATATTCTTTCCAAATTTAAAATATCTGGTTTAAAAATGACTATATGTTTCTATACATCATGTGATAAGCTGCCTTATTGTGTATATGACATCTATACAAATCATTTAATACTTAAATTGATATAAAAATCCTGCTTCAGAAATAAAACTTTGCTCCCATAAGACTTCTTTCTCAATAGAGCTACATGCCTCAAGAAACAACTCGTCAGTACTGAGAATGCTCTGGAGAAATAATATGGAACCTTCCTCATGGCCTTCCTAACTGCAGCTCTTTTGATCCAAATTGATGCCAACTACTGACTGCTCCAACAAAGAAGATACAGACAAAATCTATGTGGCACAAGTAACTGAAATGCTGTTTTCCTCTCTGTGCTTCAAAAGAATGTGAAATGGCAGCTATATGCCTTCCTATGATGCTTAACAGAAGTGCATACAACTCTGAACGTTATAATTTAAAAAAGGATTCCTTAATTATAGCCTTATGAACTCCGATTTAAGTCTGCAATGAACATAAAGCCCCAGAGTAAGAAAAGATAAGTTATGGAACATAAAGCTGTAGAAACAAATGGCAATATCATGCCATACTCCGTTCAGTTATTGATGATGATGTCTTAAGAGTGATTTCAGCTAAGAAAGGACTGTGTTTTTTAAGAAACATCCCTAAGTACATTCTTCTCTTCCCATCAGCATCACAATGTAATTTAAGATGGTTTTATAGTCATTTCTTACCTTAATGTCCAAATGCCTTTAAATGAACCACACCGTAGAGGAGCCAGCAGTGTGCCCTCACTGCAAAAAGACAAACCAGGCTGCAGCAGGCAGAGAACAGCCAGCAGGCTGAGGGCAACGCTTCTCCTCTGCTCAACACTGGCAGGACTCCCCAAGGTTGGTGCTCAGCTCCCCAGAAATGGATTTATTTGTTTATTTGTAGCAATTGAAGGTAGAAATAAATAAACTTCTTGCCTTTGCCCACACTTTTAAATGTAGATACACAAGAAGCAAAGTTTTACTAGGGGATTAACCCGTATTTTCAGCAGAATCAGAATGGCACGGGGGCACTGAAGCACTATTGCTATATCACTGCAGAAACCAGAAATCTGACAGCAGAGAGAAATGCCAGAACTATTAACACAACACACACAGCCCGTCCCAGTATTCTCCCCTATACTATTTAGCCTTTACAGAATAACTGCATACACATTCACTATAAGGGAAGGAGTTAACTCTGACACTCTAATAAGCCATATTTAATAGTAATGCCTTTAGCCCATGCACACCCAAAAGCTACGTTAAATTGTTAATGGCTTACTTAAAATCTACTTCTGTCAAGCTCAGGCATTGAGCAAATTCTTCTGCCTCTCCAGAAGTTGATTTTTTTTTTTACTCTTTTAATCTTTCTGTACTGCAACTTTTAATATCTGCATTGCAAATGTTTCACCTTTTAATCTAACTGATTGAACTGGGACAGACAGGTCCTGGTGAGCCCTTTTACCGTACATGCAATTCCTACCTGTCTGATCAGAACTTCTGCAGTTTTCCCCCTTGCAAAATACAACTCTGTTACTAAGATATTCAGTGCAAAAATACCAGTTATCCTGAAAGCTGCAACAGCAGCCCGTCCTTAGGTTAGCAGGCTTTTCCTTATCCTCAGCTTCATAGGAGCGAAAGCTTGTTCTCTCATTAAGATTTCCTATCTGAACATGTGCACTCTTGCACACTATTTACACAATTAGCTATCTAAACCTAGATCACAGAAAATGCCACTAGAGGGCTCACATTATTATAATACTGCATCGTTCCTATGCATTACTCCACTAATACAATTCTTCTAATCAAAGGAGAAAAACATCGCTGTCAAATGTGATGATGGCTCATCTTATAATATACACCGACAATTGTCAGCAGTCAATTGTACAGACCAGAAGGTGGTATTTGTATTTTCTACACAAAATAAGCAGTCAAAACCCTTGCTTTCTGTCCAACACAAACCATCAGTAAGTGCAGGTCACGCTCAGTGTCACGCTATGTAATGTAACACTATAATGACATGCTAGAGATAGCCTTTCACAGTTAATGGTGACAATCTTTTTTTCCCCTTCTTTCTAGGTTCTGTTGGAATGATTATATTCACTAAGTCCAAATATGATAAAGATGCTGCCTCTGAATCACTTCAGTAAGGGAGAACTACTAAGAACTCTACCCTGCAACACGATGGTCACTCTATGCTGTGCTATTTACATTGGTAAGAGTAGGTGGCTTCAGGCCCCATGCTGGGTCAGACCTTTACTGCTCAGTATCAATAGTTTTCTGCTTCAGAGGTCAATACACAAAACAGCAGCAGCAGCAATAGGATTGAGGTTGTGTTTCTCCCACACACAGAGCAGGAGACAAGAGCTGGACAGAAATCAACAAGGAAGAACAGATTATTATTATAACTATATGCATGCTGTAGATACACACAACCTGTTTTTGTTCCTGTCCGTATTAAACTGTGTGCCAACAAGAGGGTAAAAGATAGTAAAGAATTATATTTATGAATTATTATGGGAATTGGGTCCAAAATATTTTTATGTCAAGTGAAAGACTCTAAGCAAGTATTTAATTTTGGAGCAAAATATCAACACTGTGCATTTTAGACCAAAATATTAGTTGGCTGCAATCTGTCTGACCTAAAAATAAACTAAATAAAAATTAAGATTAACAGAACAGTGTGAGAGCAAAATTAACACTCTATGGCAGATGAATCCTCTATTGCACCTGTCCTCCACTGTGCAAAAGAACATCAGCCTGCCTCTGATTATTTCTTTTTGACATGATTTATCGCCTACTATTCTTTAAACTTGATAAAGCAAATTAATCTTTGATTGCAGGAGCCACTGGAGGTTGTCATTAGTCATGTAGTTTGGTGAGGCTGCATGTGTTTCATTTACCAGTCACAAAGAAATGAAAGCCCAGCAGCCATCACTGGCTGCTCCAACTGTTTTCCCGATCCACCCAAGAGAAAAGATAACAGCATTCAGTGCATGGGATTTTAAGCAGCTACTCTAGAACTGACCCAAATCAACAGAACGGAGTATTTGCTCTTCCAGAAGGAATGCAGATGCACTAAAATTTATGCTCAAAGAAAGTAAATGATTGTTAACAAGCAATAATTCGATCTGATGGACAGATTTCAACCTGTCAGTCTATTCAGTGGCATATTCTTATGTTCCATAAATAAATAAACAATTAATTTGATGTTGGACTGTCCCCATGAGACCCCCTACCTCTCCCACCTTGGCATATTTTTCCACTACGCTCAGTCTCACCATAACATCCCATGTCCCAAGTCATCCGATGCCCACATCCTTCACATTGCTCCAGAGCCACCAGCTCCCTCTCTGCAGCACTTCACAACAGGAACAAATGGCAAACAAGAACCATCACACCGGACCTTCAGAGAAGTCATTTTGAATAGAGAACAGCTCTCAGATATAGCTCTCCAGTATCAATGGCAGTCAGGTCCGAAATGCAATTGCACCAGTCAGTCTGGGTAGTGCCTCGCAGTATTTGTTGAAGAACAGAGTGGGTCTGGGGGTGAGGATGCTCCAGCTTAAGCAACCAAGAAGAGAGAAGCACTGTACGTCACCTGCAGGTGACCGGGAGGTATTTCCCTGGATTAGTTAAGGACTTACCTCCATGAAAAACAACAAGGAAGGAACAGTTGTCCTACTCAGAGGAACTGTTCCAAATCAAAACTGAAATACACCTGGCAATTCTACATAGAGTTCAATACTCTGTGAGGAACAGAGCAAAGGGCCACAGCAGGCAACTCTACCTTATGTTCTGCCAAGTGTCATTTAGTAAGTTTCAGATGCCTGATGGACACAGAAAACAACAATGTTCTTCCATCAGGCAGCATTTTGGTGCAGTACATATGTTAAACAATTACTGAGCTCACAACTATCTATGGACCATTAAATGGCACAGAACCTCACACTACCTACATGTTTCCTCTACTAGCTATGATGGACAGGTCTACATCTTTAAGATCATTAATTAGGTGGTCAAAAAAGCCAGAGGGACTTTTCTTCAATCTCTGTCTGCAGTTTCAAAGTTAAACCAAGATTTTCTAATGGCTGTTAAGTAATTTAATGCATTCATGTATTTATTTTTTGTTTTATTTTTAAACCAAGTACTGTAATTTGAAGGTGTTTTTAATGGAAATTACATTTTGCTCCTAACTGAGCTTCGTATTCAAGAATTAATAGCACCAAATGCAGACAGCTGAAGGGAAACTCCTCCAAACTACCTGCACAGGCTTCTCTGTAGAGAAGCAGAATAAACACTCAACTGTGTTTTGAGTATTATGAGTAGCAGTTTCTGATACAAAAATGCATTTTTTAAAGGTGAAAATCTCTATATTCAGCAGCTGTTCTGTATTTTCTTTAGTTGTGCAGATAATTCTATGTTTATTTAACAGGAATACAAGTACAGGAACTTGCTATTCATATATAAATACACGCTTACTGTTTGGCTTCAATGAGAAGCTATAAATTTCATCTATTGAACATTAGCTAAAAAATTACATGTGTTTATCATCTGGATTATTCTCAGATTAATAGAGATAAATGACAAAACATAATCAGCACCAACTCTGCAACTTAATCATTGCATCTGAGCTATAGGAAACACTTAATTACTCTCATTTACTAGGTGCAATCTAATGAGAAGGCATTAGCCAAATGAAAAGAATGCAGTACAAACAAACAAAATAGTTATACCATCATTAAAAAGAAACTCTGACAGTGCAGGTGACAGCATATGCAGGATAAATTACCATAATGTCATAAATGCTGAGCTGTCAGCATGCTAATGCAGTGATCAGATACCCTGGGAATCTCAGCACTATAGCTGTCAGAAACAGGTATCATAAATCACCTCTCTCTTCTGTACTGCTCATTACCACAGCTTTCCTATACATGGTTCTCAGCACAATTCAGTACAGGCAGGAAAGAAACAGACACCCTTGTATAACACTCTAACACAAACCTGCTTTCAGCAGCCTGCAGAAGGGAAGAACATCTTTGTGCAGAACTCGGTGTGAAGCTCTCTGTACCCACCCATACCTTTAGACCAAGTTCCACAACGATGAAGGTGAAGGTGCATGAAGCAATGGCCATCCATGTTGTACAAAGCATCAACCGGTGGGCAGCATGGCTGAGTGGGGCTCATACAGTCCTCAGCACACAAAAACCCACATGGGTTGTGGGTCTCAACAGAATTACAAGAGTTGAGTCCTATTCACAGTGTAGGCACTTGAGTGTAAGGTCTGTTGTGGGTTGGGTTGTTGATTTTTCCTCTACTTAATCAGATAATACCACTTTAAACAACAAAACAAAACATTAGCTTAATATTGTTTGCACAACACAAAACACAGCATCAGCCTCCAATGCCTGGACATGAGGATTTCTTTGTTACCAGCTGTGGCACAGTGATGAAAAAAATCCCTGGAAAAGGACTGAAACAATATTACTGTTTTTCACTTGACCTTTCAGATTTGCTATGCCGAGCACAATAAACATTCATTAAACTTTGAGAGCTGTAAAGTTTCAGATACCTGTGGGTGGGTCCAATTGAGAGTTCATATATACACACCCATTCATCTTATCTCACCTTTATTTTGAGAATCAAAGTCATAAGTGATAGAAATGCTAGAGAAGGTGCAGCAAGTTTGAAAGATGAAACTATTTGATCTGTAACAGAGCCACCATAAATCACCTTTAGATTGAGGGAAGAAATGAACTTTAAGAGCCTGAAATGATAAATCTGAGAATTAAGGAATATTTAGCTTCTCTAATACAAGAGAAGAGATCCTGTTATTAAGAGGTTTGATTTTCAGGTGTGTTAAATTCCTGATGATTTCCACGGTGCTAATAACTCTCATCAGTCCCCAAAATTAAGCCAACGGGCTTTTCCACTTTTGAGACTTAAATACTGCAGCAGGTAGGGAGGCCTAATTTTAATTTTTTACATTCATGCTTGTGGGGAAAAGTCTTCTCCTTCCCAATGTAAGATGTAATAGGAAAAAAAGCAAAGAGGAAGCAGCGGCACACGAAAGAATCTTGTTCACACAGCCGCATATCTGATCGCGAGCTGCACAGTCTCAAAAGGAAATGGGAAAGTTTGTGTTACGCAGATATCCCGTATGTGCAAATACTTTTGAGAGATAATTGATTTAACAGCGCATCTTCAACAATTCAACAATTCTTCATCATGTTTATGAAGGGAAGTTTTAAAGAAGATGGTTCATCCATGGGATGTGATTATTGTCAGTAGGTGAGGACAGCAGCCTGTGAAAGACCCACAGTATGTTACGAGCTGTCTCGAGAAAATAACATTGCTTGCCTTTCAGAGATGACATATTCCAGTAATTCTGTGTTTATCATTTTAAGTAGGCTTTAAAATCAAATTTTCAGTACTAACAACAGAAAAGAACAAATAAGAATTCTTGAAGTGCATGCAAAAAAAATCTATATATTATAGACATGTAATAGGATTCTTTGCTCTATCATAAGATATTGCAGGGGTGGGCAGATAAATTGCTGTCTATATTCATAGAATAATAACGAAAAAACACTCTTTAAAGGAAATCCTTCCAGATCTGTAAAACAGTGGTGACAGCAACAATCAACTAAGGAAAAAAGCAGTCAGACCTTGACTGATACCCTCATTCATTTTTATGATGAATGAAGTGCATTAAAGGGAAAACAGATGTAAGGAAGTCTGTTTAAAAAAATATATCATGCATATTCATGCAGTGCTGTGACACAACAGAAAGAATTAAATCTGAGTAGAATATAACCTGTTTCTCAGGTACCCTTGGATATAATCAAGCAAGCAGCTCTTCACTATTCCTGCTGAGTATTAGTAGAAATGAATATATAAATTCAATTTATCTGAGAACAGATAGAAGACTTGAAGGTCTGTAATCCCTAATATTGCTGTTAACTCAAAATTTTGTTTAAAAGCTGAAGAAGATATATGAGCAGTTAATCCCTGAGGAAAGTAAAACTATACCTACTAGTCAATGAGAAGTTAAACATCTGTAGTACAAAAAAAAGAACTGTTTTTAATCTCGAAACACTGGCAAAATTCTCATTTAAAACAATGTTGATTTCTCTTCATAAAACATTTCCTCATCCAGGATTGTTCATAACAAATCTATTTGTGAATCCTGTCAATGGCAAATACAGTAATGTCAGTGGCCTTCTGTGTACAATGCACTGAAGTCATAGGTGTTATTAAACCTATGAATTAGGAATTAATTATATTTAACTATTTAATGACTAATAAGCACTTTCGCTATTTTCTGAGGAAATGAGCAAATTATGATGTCTCTCTCTTCATGAGAAACCCTCTTTGGGCAACTATCAATTGAGTGTGGCTGTAATTGATAACCTAAGCTGATTTTACATTCTGTTACAAATCCAGGTTCAAAAGGTTAATTATGGCCTGGCCACAGCTCATCCGGAAACACGAAGCTGATTGCTGTATGCCTACTTAATGAAGATGTACTGCATGTATTACAGAAGCTTGCTGACAAACGATTGGGACCTCTAACATCACTGCAGCAAGCATTAACATCCACTCTGTCAGTTTAACTGTCAACGTCATATTTACAACCCCAGCACTCTCATTCAGAAAATATATGGCTCCTTTTTCCTATCAGATACTTTCTACTTTGTTTTTTAATTCCATTAAATCCTGGAGTTGGTAGTGGTGAGTCAATCCAAAATGTGTTACCCATTAAGAGGGCTGCTTCAAAAGTAATGCCTATTTTACTGTTAGTCCATGGTGCCAGAGATGGATGGTGGTGGGATGGCAGTAGATGTTGAACCTTCCTACCAATACCACATTACATTGTGTTGCTGTGAGACAGATGGCAGCAGAGGGGCAGTCTGACACAATGGCTCTGATGTGGAAGTGTGTATGAAGCGAAGGTGAGGAACTCAATTCCTACATTGCCATCCAGCAATGCTTGCTCAACATTTATGGAGACCAAAAAGATGATATGAGCACTTGCTGCCTTCTGACTTGCATCCGTTAGGGCTGATGAAAGATGGCTTGAGTGGCCAACATTTTACTAGCAACAAAATTTTCTTTGCTGGAGAAAATGCAGAGCTAATGGTGGGTACTAGGATACAAAATAGTGTTTACTAACTGAGAACCTGCTCTATCAAATAGCATTATAGTGCTCTTCTGATCTCTGTTGTAGTTTCCATGGAAATAAATAGGAGGCATTACTTTCAGAGTGATCTACGTATCCAACAAGCTTAACAATCGGAAGGGTCAAGACTTGCCAACTTTTGCATTTACCTTCCTCTCTAAGACTGAATTTAACCATGCACATTAGTCTCGGCGTATTTAAATGATACCCATACATAAAATAAATATATTTCAATGGCATCTGAAAATTACCATTATAAGCCACTTATAAGGCTAGAGGTGACAAAACAAACATTAAACTCTAAATGAATAGCTCCTTGATTTCATCCACAAGACCAGCTGATAATAAGATCCTCCTGCATACTCTGCACAAAGCACAGTACTTATAGGGCTGGAAAAAGATGTTTACCATTTAGCAACAACAACAAAAATAGCAGAAGTTTCCAGCAGATGAATAGTATTTCTTTTTTTGCTCATTTTTTGTTCACAATACAGTATTTTCATGGAGATGCCAAGCATCACTGTTATCTATTTGGGTGCACCTGGCAACAGTAATGGTATTTCCAGACATAACTGGACTTCTGTTACACATCACAGGTTAATAAAGTCCTCTTTCGACCCATGACATTTCACTTCTTATGTAGTATGCAGCTGATGATAGCTCAGAAAATAAAACATGCAGTTAAGAAACAATAGTGACCAGTTGCACTATTGCAGCTAAGCCAGTGGTGATGTTCCAACTGTAGAAACACAACTACCTTCTAAAGGAACCCTCCCCTCTGCATACAGATTCTTACCAATACAGGCAACCACGTCACTTAATCCTTTTATAAATCTCTCAAACTTCATTTTAAAAATCTGTTAATAGTTTTCCCTCCACAAATCCCCCTCTGGGAGGCTCTTCTGGGGCCTCAGTCTTTTGATGAGAAGAAACTGTTTCTGAATTTCTAGCCAGAGGTTATTGATAGCCATATCCATTTGTTCTTCCGCCAACAGCATCCTTAGTTTAAAAAGCTCTTGTACTTCCTTAGCATTTTTAGCCCTGCCCTTTCCCTTCCCCCATGCATATTCACAGCGATCAATTACATCCCATCTCAGCGCTCCTTTGCAGGGTGAATCCAAGAAGGCTGAGGCGCTCTCCATTTCAAGTTTATGGCCTTTCTCCATGCTCACTCTACTTCAAATGAGTCTCTCCAGCAGATGTAACTGCAAACACAACAGAACTCTTCTGACATCCCATACAAAGGGTTCCCACAGTGTTTTTTATTTAGGATTTGCAAGGGGACAGAAATTCTCAGACAATAAATTGCTGCGCCTCAGGCACCATGCAATTAAGCCATTAGAACACAATCTTCTGTCATCACCTCACCCTACCTGTGTCAAAATGAAAGCTGAACAAAAATTCTGACCTGCCAGACCAGGGAAGGTGAAATTTATTTAAGTGCCTTTAAAATGCAGGAAAAAAACCTCTTAGGAAATGGTAAAATAAAGCATTTTATGCACAGCTTTCCAAAACTGTAGTGTCTCCTTCACATATTCAACACATCTTAAAATGCATCTGCAACAAATAAATAAATTCAGCCATAAATACATCTCCCAGCGCAGGCAGAAAACACAGTTCAGCACATTCTGCTCAAACAGCAAATGCTTCCTTTTGTGCCCACACAGCCTGGACTAAAGATGGAATGACTGCTGCATCCCTTCTGCGGGGAAGGGTGGAACTGAATGCACGAGCAGCTCGCCACACCTAACGCAGCAAACAGGCACATGAACAGTGCTGTAGCACAGCCAAACTAACTACCTTTGGGAGTCTCTGCTTTACAGATGCTGCGCCCCTGATTGAGAAGTACTTACTACTGCAAAATGTGCACGTTAATCTTGGTTCTAACATCCCCTCCATCATGGCATAACATCTCTACTTTCTGGGGTCATAAAGCCTCTTAACTAATGATGTACGCATTAGAATGCTTACAGACTTTCCAAATTTAAGACCGGAATTTTCAGAAAATAAATGCCAACCTATTTGCTAAATCACCACCACATTCTTGATTTAACCGATATGCAATTAAAGCAATGTTCATTAGCTTCAAAAACAGACATTAAAATATGATGATGAACCATCATCAATATCTACTTATTTCAGGAGAAAGCAGCCGAACCCATAAAGCTGCAGTCAAATACCTGAGCCTTTCTTCTTGAACTGCTAAAAAGGAACCAAAGGGAAAACTTCAGCCTGTTGTAACAGTAAAAATTCCCTGAATGCATGAAGATAGAGTACATAGAAAGCAAAATTATCTACTTCATGATGGGAAATCAAGGACACAGTCAGCTAATGTACTTAAAAAGCAAACTAACAAGCTGGCCTATTAAATGTGTACTGCCATTTGCTATGTTTCTTTGCTGTGTATTACTGTATTTACAGTCACAGACAAAGCCACCTAAGAATAAGATTGCTGTCCTGAAATATCACTGTCACTTCTGTTAGAGACTGGTTTTCTGCAACATGAAGCAAGGATGCCTACTGCCACCAAAATCCATGCACTGGAAATAGGGTAGGAAAACACCCATAGAGATGTCATGTAGGGAAGGCCTACTTCGGTGCACTGTTAACAAATGCAGGTACTGTGCAATGAGTTCACCGAGACAAAACTTAACCAAACTAGCTTGCATAAAGCCACACTCCCCATGCACAGCCACACTCACTCATTAAACAGGTGAATAATCCCACAGACTTCAGCAGGATTACAGCTGTGCTTAAGAATAAGCTCTTCCTTAAGCAACATGCTGACTGTGGGTGGATTTCTGAGCACCCTGCAGAAATGCTCTGTTAGTCCAATTCAGCTGTATCGGAGCTCCACCACTACGCGAGACAAGGGAAAGCACACAGAGAAATGCAATGGAGGCCAAGATGGGCTGCTTCACAAGCAGCAAGGAGGGACTGCTGTGAATGTTTTTCGCCACTCTGTACTCAATAGGGCTAATCAATTGAGATAAACTACTGAAAATATTCCATCAGCTTGTATGCAATAACTCCAGTTTAATAATTATTGAACACAGTTGTAGCCAAAGCACTGCAACCTTAAATCAAATATCACTTCATATCAGGAGGTCTTAAGGGACGATTTTGTCTAGCAGTGTATGTGGCGTACTCAGATATTAGCATAAAACTACAGTTGCTACAGTTATTTTCAATATAAAAGGTTGTCTACAAATCAAAATTAAATCCCCTTCACTTTATTCAGAGTAAATGGCTGCATAAAGATGCAAACAAATTAACTGAAAGCTTGAAAGTCAAGTCCTCAATTACTATTTAGCAGCAACTTTACTGTATTTGAGCATTATTTACTGTATGCTTAGCTGTTTTAAAATGCAATCCAATACTGTATAATAAAAAAACAAATGGCACAACAAATGATTGACGATAATGCAAATGTATGAATACCTGAGTCTGAACAGTGCTGCTGCTAGATATACTGCTAAATACTGTACCATCCTCATGCCTAACAAATCATTCACGAAAAGCAAAACTACAGTTTGTTGTGTAACTGCTCAAAGCCAGCATCCCTCCTAAATGTCTGCTGATTCAATGACTTCCAAGCAGTTTTTATACTCGGTTATTAAAATAAGTTGAGAACTCTCACTTAAATATAAGCTGTTTCTACTGAGTGGGGAAAATACATAGAGCTGCAGAGGTTATGAAGAGCAGCCATTATGACAGAATAAAGACATGATGAGTTCATCAGTTTAAACACTATTGAACGCACACAATGTTATTGTGTTGACTTACAGCACCCAGTAATTAGCAACATTACGAAACAGCACCGCGAGTCTCCAGATCAAGATACAAAACAGCTGCATTATCATAGAAGGATGTCTATAACATCATCTTTATAATAATGATAAAGTGTTCTATGCAGAGTGTTCTATTTGCAGCAGTGATTCATTGTGCTGGGGGAAAAAATGCTGACACTTTGAGAAGATATTTTCCCGTAAAAGGTTGAAGTCCTTAAGCAGCAAAAAACACCAACGTCCATCATCTTTAAACTCTATTGATTTCTGGTGAAGATTTAAAAGGCTGTTTACTTATTTCCCATCATTTCTGTCAGAGCTGTAACAGTTCTCTTCCCACTGAATAAACCTCTCATGATCCTCTTGGTGATTAAGGTCAGACAAAATGTCAAACTCCTAATGCTAAGTGCTTTCACATTAAAAATTAATACCAAATCACCAAGTAAAATCCAAACAAGAAGTCAGACATGTAAACAGTACACAATAAGGGCAATACTGACCATTACAAAAAAGAGGTATAATGCATACATGAAAAAACATTTGGCAACAGGTAAGAGCACATTCTTTCACTTTTGCATCTTTAACCCCCTTTCTTATTTTAGAGTTATTGTACTATGTTTGACACCATCCTTTTAAAAATCCTTTTTCCATTAAAGCTTGCAGTCATCTCCTCTATTTACTCTCAAATGCCATTTATTATATGACCAAAGTATTAGAAGGATTGGTTCTATTTTATTCCGAGCTTCAACCAGGAAGAAAGTATTACTTTCACAGCTGCTGTTGAATACAAAGCAACTACAGTGGTAACCAAAAAACATCCAAAGGGTCCCCTACAACCAAAGGGAAATAACTTCTCATTATCTATACAGTATGTAAAACTGGAGATCATTGTGCATTCGAATGTCTACATACATGAAAAGATGGCTAGAGAATACAGCCCCAAAAGAGGTTTCCTTGGCCCGTTATCCCGGCTGCTGCTACTAGAGGCAACCAGACAATATTACTTCATTCATAAACTTATCACGTTCAATCTTAAAACTAATTACTTTCTTCAACCTTTTAAATGGTTACTCGTATCCTGAGGAAAAGCACGAAACCAACACGTGTAGAGCCAAACTTCCAGGGCGATTGGAAGCCTGCAAGTAACTCTGTAATGAACTGTGAAAATAAATCTCAAATAAGGTACCCAAGTGGCCAAGGGTGAAAACAGTAGTTTTGTGTAACTAACTGGGAGTTTATTTAAGAAGACAGGTTTCAAATTCTGGTTCAGCTTTCCAAACCAACTACAAAAGATTGCTCTAGTTTCAAATACAACACCAACGTAAATGAGACATTCACAAGTGTCAGAGCGAGGAAGGAATCTCTTGATATTCAGGGAGTTCTAAACTACAAAAGCAAGAAATGGATCTATCTACAAAACTAAGCAAGTATTCTGTGCTCCGGCCCAGAAATTAAGGAAGAAAATAAGAGTATCATATGTGGATCTGTATAAGCAATATGGCTCTACTTAACTCTGAGAAGAGTCAGTTCACTTCTTATCAGTAATAACTGATAACTTTCGTCAGTCTACAGTGTTTGAAGATATACTATAAATTCTCAATATCTTGCTCTCAGGAACCTATTTGAGAAACTGAGTCACACTGGTGACTGCAGACATACCTGCTAAAGAGCTATTCTTCACATGACTATCCAGTATGATCACAGTACGAAGCAATGTAAAGTAACTGTATCACAGAAAAAAAATCATGAAAATACATTAAATGATAATACCAAAGTTTTTGCTTCATCCTCTGCATGTTGAAAACCATGTGTATACATCTCTTCTCAAAGGGAGAGCACAAAGTCATACTCAGTGACTACACACTGACAAAACAACCACCACCCTTATTATCTGTACAATCCCTATTATTATAAGTATTACTTGCTATAAAACTAAGTTTCCATGCTACTTAAAGACAACTAAGAAAAGAGACTGTTGAAATGAAATCTCCCTGTGCAAGAAGGAACAATAAAGGAGATTAATTTCTACTGTTGTAAGCTCCAGATTAATCATAAAGGAATAATATTAAGAACACCTAAATTACTCTTCACTAATAACATTCTGTTTTCCACACATAACTCAGCTTCTAACAACAGCCTGCTCATGTACGTTTATATTAAGATGCTGCAAACCTTCTGCTTTGAAAATGTTGTGGGTAATTTTGTTTTATTTGTTTCTTTATTTTAAGGAGAAAGGAAATTATTTGGACTAAATGAACTGGAAGCCTTTAAGACCAGTAGCCAGTCAGCTGCTCCTAGCTGGTGCAAGTTTTCACACACTGATGCCACAACGGATGTATTTAACCTTTGAAACCAGTGGGATTCAACATTTTGGCCTCATTTCTGAGGAAAAGGAAGTGGTTTTCTCCTTCACTTGACAAAATTCAAGAATCTGGAGCTCCACAAACCTTTCTGACATTGAGTTTCTTTTGGACAAAGTTCTCCCTCCTATTCAAATACCACTGGGCACAATGAATTTCTTTACTGTTCAAACCTCAACGTATTTGAATCATTGGAATATTCTGAAAATAGAAATGTGTTTTTCAGAGAAGAATCCACTATGAGCATGAAAAAACTGTTGGAAGTGTTAAAGTTACATATTCTAATTAGTTTGGCAGAGCTAATACAAATTATGTTTACAGAATAACAATAATAAAATTGAAGTACTGGTTAAATATCTAAAATAATTAAAGGAATCATTTTTAGCCTGGTATAATTAGCTAATTCACTTTACAAGCATTTATTAAAATGAATTCACATGTTATATTCCATAGGTAGTTACACAATAGTGTTTATACAGGAAAAATATAATGAACCAAACTCTTTGTATCCAGCCCTCCACAATTAAAACGAAGACTCCCCAAGTAATATCAATCTAGCATAGACTAATTAAGTTTGGTTTGATAACCATTCATTTCTTCTATTGCCTCTGAGCAAATTGTTTATTAGAGAAAGTTATTTTACACAAATCAAATCAAACTGGGTAAACCATTATATTTGAGAGAAACCTTAGCCATCCGTCAATTAATCCATCATTTTCTCCAGACACTTTTGTTTAACGAGCAGATCATATTATCAACAATTTAGATATCGTATGATTCAATTATGACGGAAAATTTATTGACAGCTTCTCTAATACCTTTGTTATGAATAAATATTAAATGTTCTCCACTTTTGATGAGCAAACTAAATGCAATAATATGTTAAATCTAAGTAGTCAGAACTTGAGTCAAACCCTTTGTGAACGGAGTGCTTTAAAAAGTCTTTTAAACCAAAACAAGTTGAATTATTAGACAA
This sequence comes from Coturnix japonica, assembly GCF_054131305.1. Lineage (NCBI taxonomy): Eukaryota > Metazoa > Chordata > Aves > Galliformes > Phasianidae > Coturnix > Coturnix japonica. The sequence goes on along the minus strand of NC_140680.1, from coordinate 12,432,990 downwards.
TGCATCCCAGGATTTCTGGAAAACAATTAAACAAGTTCTGTGATTTCCACTAGCTGCCTAAGTGGAAACACATTCCTAACATCACCAAACAAGTGCGAAGACCAAAATACAAGGCTTCGTTTGTCATTCTGGGACAAAAGGCACTGCTATGTAAAGATGACATTACCACAACAAATAGACAGAGACTCTTCCTGCAATTATTTAAGAGAATTGCCTGACCTTAAGAGAAATAAGACCCTTCAAAGTTAATATGAAGATATTTGGTGTTAGGGATCATAATTACTAAAGAAAAAGCAACATAATTTGTGAGGTGTTTGTAATTACAGATGTCTTCAACTAAACAAAAGAATACTACCCAACACAGATTGCACCCCAAGTATCCCAGCCTTTGTTAGACATCTCTCTTTGAAGAAATAAGATACTGGCTCATTTAGAACTGAGCTAACCAATTCACAATGAAAGGGCCAGAGGACAATGGAAAAGATCCATCTAAACTAATGCCCATTAAAGAGATAATGGAATTACGTAAACTTCTATCAATATATTAGGATAACATTATTACTTCAAAGTATTTCTTTGCTCAAGATAAGGAAGTTGCTTTAATAGTGAAGGGGACTGTAGCAGGTTTACAGCTGCACAGGAGAAGCACGGCAGCTGAATATCAGAGTTTCACATCCATATAAAGAAAATAACACATATCATCTGTCAGCATCCAAACAGCGAACGAACCACTGACAAAATCTCTTCAGGTTTTTAAAGTCTCTTTCTGTTGGACACACATATATAACAGTCACTGCAGTTAATAGACACTGCATCTACTTCTTCAGGAACTGAGATGACATTGTTAATTTATGCCAGGAGAACCTCAGTGGTCAGGGATACAGCAGTATACAAGCTTACAGCAGATATACTACCTTAAAGAACTCAATGAGACTTCATTAACTCTTAAGGTTTTTATATCAGTCTAACTTCCTCAGTCTCAGATTAAGATCTCCAGCTTTATTTGGAAATCTGCAAGTAAAACTGGAAAAGAGATTAGAAAACAAACGACTGTATTTTAAAACTCCTTTCTGATACCTGCACGCGTTCCTGAGAATAATAGTACAGTATGAATAAACAGCAATGAATAATGCTTCATAAGCATGCTTTTCACAATTGACTTCCAAACTGCTTTGCTTGCCAGACAGGCAGATCTGCAGGAGCTCCCAATTGCTTTCCTGCCTGGACATTATGAATTATATAGGCACAGCTAAAAACCAATTCTAAAAAGAACAAATCTTAACTATACACTCATATGAGCTGCAATGACAATTTGGGCAAGACAGAAAAAGGAGAGAATTATCTTTCCAGCCACAGATGGCTTTAAATCAACTTAGGTGGACCATGAAACTGTACTGCCAAGCTTCATTAAAGGTAATTCCTAGAGCTGTGACATCAACAAGGATTCCCTTTCCAATAGATTCTATTCTTCTTACACATAAATCAGCAACACATGATCAGCTTTTTAGTCAAATGAGATGACTTATCAGTATTCAGAACTCCCTGCAGCACCAGGCCCACTTATGTGCCCTGCTGCAATTGTAAATATAGCCTATTACTTAAGGATAGGTTGTTTTTTCCCTTTAGTAAATATAGAGTCTACAAGATTAGACTTAAACCATTACTGCAGCATGCTTGACGTGACTCTTTAGTGCAAACTCTGTCCAGCACCATTTCACTGAGGGCTGGAGGCAAATGAGCTTAGAAAAGGAAAAGACAAGAATATGGCTACTTGGTCTATGCATCTCAAAAATTACCTTTATTTTCCCCTGGTTTTTTTTTTGTTTTTTTTTTTTTCCATAGGAATAATAATTGAGGTGGATACCCATTCAGTGAGGAAAAAAACAAGTAATAACACAGATTCACAGTTATGTCAGTGAAAGCTTCAGATTACCTACACCTACCACCTTTTCTCCGAACATATGGCAGGAAGGCATAAGTATCAGTCACCAGTAAATAAGGACTGTCATTTATCTCTCTTTTTGACCTTGCCACAGAAAGCCAGACAGGCAAAAATATCCATCTCCACCCCAAAACACCTATCAAAACAGTACTCACAAACTGGCATTGATGACTATCCCTGCTTTAAGGAAAAGCAGCAGTATACTTCAAACTTTAGGACTCAGACAGTCAAACGTGTCTGTTTAAAGGAGAACTTTACAAGGAGTAACCTGGCACCTGGGAAAGCAAACCAAGGAATAAAAGTTCAAGAGCTGGATGCCTGTGGTTGAAGAGTTACAAGCGGGCACACACAGGGAGGGAATTTTCAAGAGAGTAGAATCAAAACCATGGTAGGGTTAAGACAGTGCTACATATGACAGTTACTAGAATCAACACACCTACTGTGACTTGAGAACGAAAGCAAAAGTTAGGGGCCCAGAGCTGAATCCCTGGGATCCTGGTTGAGCTACAGAAGAGTAGCCATGAAGATTTACCATCATTCAGCAGCCAATGATTCAAGTCCTGTAACAAGATAATACACCCAGATGCATGGGGACACAGTCATATTCCTGCTTTCCTATTTGTTGTTTCCTACCATCCAGTGCAAATGACTACAAGCTCCCTGAAACCACAATTGCATTTTCACTACAGTTGGTAAAATCCATTTTTCTACATATCTTCTATGTGGATGCTCATAGCTAGGTACCAGAACATAAACAAGGCTTGTGGATCCCACTGATGCAGAAGGAATTGATCAGTGTGATAGCTTGGAACTGCTTCAGATACTCTGAATGTTTCCACTCCTTCCAAGCCAAATGATGCAACTTGGCCTAGTCATAACAAATCCAGTTATCAAATACCTTAAATTCTACACAATAAAAGCTTTAGTTTTATGAATGAATTAGCTCCAGTGATATTTCAAGTCACTAAAGGGAAACATCACAGAAAGCATTCATTGTGAAAGAAGCAGAGAGGAAGGTTATTAAGGAGAAAGAGCATGCAAGCAAGCTGAGAGAGAAGGAAGCAAAGAAGAAGATGGCAACACAACTTACTTTAAGAGCATCCTATGGGTTCTCCTGCTGTACAGCAAAAGTTTCCAGCTCTTTAAGGTGGGATTAAGTTTCCAAACTCAGCTTTTTCCTCCTAAGATCATGAGAACCTGAGAACTTTCACTACAGCTCTTAAAATTCCTAATGTATATTTTGCCTCTGGTCTGCTTGAATAATTTAATCAGTTCTTATCAGCTGATGTCCGCTGGTGTATTTTCTCTGCTGTCTCTTTTTTGCGCAATACAATAAAACTGAAAATTGCTGTGGATGTTGTATCACCCTGCCCACCCCTCCACAGCCACGTCAGTACAGCAAAAGGCATCAATTCATCTCTGGAGGTGAATGCTGCAGTGCAGGCCAGGTTTTTAACTGCTTCAATAATAAAAGAAGGCCCATTTGAAATATGAAAAGGGTACGATTCATGAAATAAGGAAACAGTAACTTGATGATAACAAATATATTTGACCTTTAAAGTAGTATCAACAAACATTAAAAACACTCAAGTTGTCCTTTGCTGCCAAGCTTATTTTCCTCATAAGTTGTGCCCCATTATGCAACAATAATCCTTCATTATTCCAGTACAATAATGCACAGTCTATCGTCTACCTATAGTTGTCTGGTGTCTATTTAGTTTTATGGCAAGCAAGCAATTTGAGAATATGGTAATAAAGCCTCAATCACAGTAGTGATGTATGATGGGCTGTAATTTCTCTGTGCTAATGGGTTACAAACAGTATTACAATGATGACGGGAATCTCATTGATTCATTATATGAGTGCAATAATATCAAAATGACTTAATATAGATCACTATTTACTCATGCACATACTGATAACAACCTCTATATATTTCTATGTAGAGATATATAGAAATAAAATTAGTATTAGTCTTTCCACATAAAAGTTCACGCGGCACAAAACATTTTGTGTAGAGTTTCTTAAATCAATGTTTAAAGTTGAAATTACTGCATTGAACGGGTTCTTTGAAAAGCAACCCATTGATTTTAATCTGCTTGAAGCAATCAATTACTCCCTGTCCTCTTTATTCCAAACTGTAATGAAAACTAAACTGCGTTGTCTTGAAAACTAAATGTGAAGATGATCATAAACAGAATTTAAACTCCATGGATTATTCATATCTACCCATTTAGATTTGCCATTTCCATTATGAGTACATTTGCCATGAGCATTTAATGGACATCTAAAAGGGAATTCATTAAAGCAGGAGCTGTTGGCAGCACTTATGGGCTTCAGACTGCTTTATGTTTGCCTTTAATAGCTCACTATTATAAAAGTGATATATTGTGTTCATCCCATTAGTAGTTTGTAGAAAGGTCTGTAAGACATAACAAATCCTTTTGAGTATTGTCAGAATCAGAACTAAAACACGAGATATTTTTTTTTTCAAGCAGCATATTATGATCCCAACAATGTACCATATTAGGTCATCTAAACTTCGATGATCTTATCCAAGTAACAATTTAATGACTATGCTGACAGTTTGTACTTTTTAATGAAACACACATGAATTATTAACGCCATCTCAGATGCACAGATTTTTAAAACTCACTGTAACTATTAATGTTAAGAATCCTTAAAAATTAAACATGTTTCCTCCAAAGTACGTTCTCACTTGTTTTGGGCCAAAGTCATGTCAAAAAAAGTAAGGCACCTTAATGCCACAAACCTGAAGATGAAGACACTGCAGAGTGACCAGTGTCCCCCCACCTGCTTCCCTTCCTCCAGCCACCCAGAGATGAATGGACGGCATTTATTTGCAGAAGGTCCTTCCTTACTGTGCAATGGAGAAAGTAAGAGAAAAACTATAACAAAGTCCTTCTGCCCCAGAATCAAATGCTAAGAGTAAAGCAGCTATTCACACTTCATTACCTGTGCTTCACAAAACAATCCTATGGATCATAGCTCAGATCTACTTGACAAGTTCTGTACGCTTCTAGAAACAACATAATATAGACTACAATATAAGAGTATGTAAGTTGGTAGTATGAAAACATAACTGTAATTAATTCTCTCAAGAGCACAAAGCAAACAAGTATTTGATTACTCACTGCTTGTGCACTGGAACCTTTACAATCACGAGTCCACCACACTGAATATAATTCTCTTTGTTAACTTGTGCTCCCTCTGCTGATTTCCTAGTTGCAACACATGCTATTTCTTTCCCAACAGATGTTATTTACTTATTTGTAAAGAAAATGGCAGATTTCAGGATGCATGCAATGAAAGTGAGTTACTTGGAAAAGCGTTATGCCAAGCACTATGAGGATGAATAATAAAGTTTCTCTCATTCCTATAATTTACTTGGCAAAATACAAACTCCTTTTAAACCCCAGCTGTTTAGGAGCACACACTTTCTCCTTAGCTTCAAAGAGTAAATGCATGTTAAATTGGTGTTCCCTTATAATTCAAAGGATGTGTGTTTACTTTCACATATAATTATTGTGAATTTTGTTATAACATCTTGTAAGAAAATGCGGTAGTCTGAATGGTGGTGCAGATCCATATGAGATCCTCTGGTCTGCATTACACCATTAGAACATCCACATCTAGAATTTATGACTCTCTAATAGATTATGGCATTTTCATAGCAGCAATAGGAAACAACACGTCTTATTCTCACTCACAGTAGACTGAGCCAGTATTGCATAGGAAAAAAAACACATTTGTGTGCACTACAACTGCACCAAGTGTTGGAACCTGCAGTTCATGGAAGATTACCAGTGAAATCAGATTCTGCAAGAAAAGCAGAAATTCTCATATATACTGCTTGGGAAATTATCCACTGCCCTGAATAGCCAAGATCTGGGCATGTAGCATGTAGGCTCTTGTCCATCACTAGTGAAAACACACAGCTAACAGTGGTGACTATATCAAAAAGTAACATTTTGAAGCTGAGAATTTGCTCTATCAAATAGTGCTCTTGTGCTCTTTGTATCTGTTGCCATTTCCGTGGAAATAAATAGGAGCTGTTACTTTTAGAGTGGCCTACATGATTGTAACAAATAATTTCTGAATACATACTTAAGTACCAACCCAATGAATAATCATTTCTTATTAATGAATTAATGAAGCATTATTCCCATGTAATGAATAATCATGTAATATACTCAAAATTATCACAAAGAAAAAAGAAATGTTAAGAATGAATCAACATCTTCCTTTTTTCCTCCCTTTTTATGACAATTAAGGCTGTTGAGAAGCCCACAAAGCTGTTCTACTATGCAACATTCCAATTGAGCACCGAGGAAAGAATAAGTCCAAAACAGATGAGAAAAATAAGTGTAAAATAACCAGTTATAATTCAGGTGTCCGAAAAATAAAAATACAAATCCCAGTTCTCCCACAGTGATCTCTGCCATTCTTTTCCCCACAAGTTATTCTCATATAGATGGCTAGAGGTAGGACATACATGCAGCATCACAGCTGGCTCAGAGGAAATCCTTCCCCAACTCACCACAAAACTTTGGATTTTTAATTATTCTTTTTAAACCACAATTGGGATATTTTCCTAATTTTGCTGAACTCAGCATATCAGGCCATTTGTATTTGCACAGGGCATGGAAAGCTAAGGGTAGTCCAAATGAAAACACTTGATTCAGAAATCTGATGACTTCATCAACCTGGAAAGTTTCCAGATCAAAGGAGCTGCAAAATAAAGGAAGCAGCTGAAGCCTCATTTATATCTTAAACCCCAAAAGGCTTCTTATACCATATCCTGGATTTGACTGCTGCTGCTCTGCAGGAAATAGTTCTTAGCAATTCAGCACTATTGACTTTCTCTCTTCTAGAGCAAAAGCGATTTCCTGTTGGTTAGATTAGATAGTGAAGGGACAATGGCCTGATGCAAAAGGAACAGTTTTCTGTACACGCTGCTCCACAATGCTTATTTGCCTTCAATCTTAAAGGATCGACATTCATCTTTTCAGTTGAATACATGAATAAACCATCGTAAGAGGAATGGAAGCTACGTATTCCAGTTGAAGAGAAAAAAGGGGGAGAAGATATAAGGAAAACTAGAATGTACTCCACAGATCTGGATTGTCTTAGAACTTATACCTGAAAAAATAAGCAGAAAGTACCCCGAGAGACTGACAGCTCATGGGCAACACTTCACATGGGTCAGCAGAGCTTTTCTGTAAGGTCAAAAACAATTGACCTTCAGGTCACAAAGAAGAGAAGTCTGTTCTTTATCTAATTGATTACTGCATTTGCTTCATATTAATGCACTGGAAACGTCCCTGTTATGTGGGTAAAATATTACCACAGAATTAAATCTTTGGAATGAACTCAGTGCTCAAGAACAATTCCTTTTAAGAACACTGTTACCCAAATACGTGCTTGCCATATATCAACACTATCTAGAGGAACATTTGGGGATGGCTTTAGTAATATACTATTAATCAATAATTAAATTAAGCTCTTAAGGAGATGCTGAACTTCTGATCAGCTGGAAGTAACAAACAAAACTTTTAGCCTTGTTGACCAATGCTGAAGATGAACACAGTACCTGAACAGAACAAGGTGGAATTCACAGCACAAAGAATACTCGAGCATCCTAGGTTTATTTTTTTCTTTAGATATACTTATCAAGTTATTTTGCATATTTTTCCCTTCTGAATTAAACAAATATTCAATTTCATAATTAAGTTTAACTTGAGTCATAAAAATTCCAGTAGCCTAATATTAAAGAATCGTTCACTCTGCTGTGAACTCTGATAGTTAATTTACTTACTGCAAGGTCTGTGAGATTAATTCATTAAGCTACTTAAATAATGAAATAATGAGGGTTAGAGGCCAACATAAAGTAGCAAAACCAATAGACTTTGGATGAGTAAAAAAGAGACAGCCCGTTTTTTCTCAGCTGAGATGCCCCAACTGCTACACATTCCTTTTTGCTATACTGCAATGGGAAACACAGCAGAAGCGAAGAAGTCCATTAGGCAGAAGTTACTCAGTCCACCTCCAATGCTGTGGGCCAACGTAAAAAAAATGAGAGGCATTTCTTTTGGAGCAGCCTTCATATAGACTATGTCAGATAACAGTCACTAAACAACATAATAGTTCCTTTATGCTAGATGTATTTTAAATTTCCTTGCTATTGAAGTAAGATAAAAAGTGCTGCAAGATGGATTCTGTTTAACATGCATCCCTCTGCCTGCATTCCTATATTTCCATTTCTGAAATAAGGTAAGCAAACCAACACTCTAAAGAAGTAATCCCAAGGAGACAGAGCATGACAATCCCTAATTAACCTGCCTGACTGGACACTTCAGATTCTTCTGTCTGCATACAGATTCAAACACAGACTCAGTCCAATCCTCTTTGAGGTACTTGTGTATCATTATCAGTAAAGACTTTTCCTTATTCTTTTCTTAGCATGCAACAGGTTTTGATTTCTTCTTCCCCACAAGTAAACTGCTGTGCTAAACTGCCTGAAATCTAACATCTAACTTTGCTATAAGCAAGCAAACAAATGAAAAAGTGGCAAAATAAAAAGAGCAGCAGCACACATACCCCTCTGTGACATACAATAGCACTATTACAGCAGCGTGTTGCTGCTGCAGTCCTCCCTTCTCTTGCTACCCATTTAATTTGTGCTGGGCACTGACTATGTAAAAAATAGTAGTCTCTCTCAAATAATACATTTTAATCACATCCGAATAACCCAATAATGTATTTGCCAAACACTAAAGAAGTCAATTTGTGATGGAAGCAGGATTAGTTTTTAAGTCCGCAAGTGATAGTATCAATTCTGAATCGTTTACATATTAGTTTACAAATGCTGCTTATAGCTTAATAGCATCATAGATGTAACTTCACAAAGATATTGGCTCTAGACAGTAATTATATCCTCAGCCTAATGTTGCAGTTAATGGACATACACATTTCAATGATAATTGCAATGCCTGAACATGATAGTGTGCCTTTATTAGCAGCTACAAAATAAAGCTCAGTTACAGCCAAGCGCAGAACTGAACTATGCTAATTATTTATTTTTAAGATTGCCTGATTTGTGTTGTAAAATTATAAAATAAAAAAGCACAGCACTTTGAAACCAACGTTTTAGCTGCAAATGCCATTGAACGGCCCTACAAAGGTTCATTCAGGTTGCAGCTGTTGTGAGCAATGGGCCTGAACCGAACAAGTTGGTAAGCCATGTGAGCAGGTAACCCAACAGCAAATACACAAGGGTTTTAAAATATATATATTTCATCCAATTATTTTTCATGTGGAGTAAGATCTTTGTTAGTACAAGCCACGATCCAAAATAACCCTACGTTTTTAAAAGTAATGACCCAATTAACTTAGCTTGTCCCATTCTGGGGCAATCGAATAAACTGGAAGAGCAGCCCAATGGGATTTATTGGAAGTTCTTTCTACCGAAGAAAGGTCAGGAACTAAAAGGAGACCAACCTGAGCAAAATTCCCTTGAGTAAGTTTTTGCTACTTTCCCACTTTCTAGAAAACAAACCAGTCAATAAATGTCAGATCCTCCAGGACAGGACCAAAGCGATACACACTCATATGAAGGAACTTGTTTTCCTGATGGCTAACAAATTAACAAATTACCAGCCCTTTTGCCCAAGCAACTGATGAACAGTGAACACTGAACTCCTGTAAGCCCAACTATCAATTGCAATCCCACAGAACAATCCTAAATTTAAGTCTGAAGTACAGATTGGATTAGTTTTGTGGTTGTCTCCATGCTGTAGCACAGAAGTATAGTTCAAGAAATACGTTCTCATCTAATTTTTGCTCTTTAAAGCTTTGGAAGCAATATTTTTTTTCTTTAAAAGCATCACTGAAATCACTAAGAATTCACTCCTCAAATAAAGCAACTGTATTAGTTTATTTCAGTCCTGTCTTTACCATCACATTGACCAAACTGAACTAGAATTACCCAGGTTGGAAAAGACCTTGAAGATCATCAAGTCCAACCACAGCCTAACCATAGTACCCTAACTCTAAAAACCCTCTGCTAAATCATATCCCTGAGCACCACATCCAGACGGCTCTTAATGACATCCAGGGATGGCGATTCAAGTGTGTAATGCATATCTACATTTGCTAGTGGGTATCAACATTTAAAACTGTTTTGAAATACACAGTGGTACTCCTCAAGGTTGGTATGTAGGCTCAATAGTTGCTCAATTTTGCAGTTGAAGCTGTTTAGAAGAACAGGTTCACAAAAAATCAGTAATGAGATTTCTCACATGGGATGTTTGCATCAGTTCAACAGATTAGAAACCTCTGATCACCAAGCAGCATCTGAGTTTGACTGTCATGTACTTTCATGGTGCTACTAATTATGTTCAATTCAATTCCCAAACAGCATTACCTGAATTTGGAGGCATTTATGACCAGCCCTATGCAGCGTCTATATATACTGTAACAATACTTGCTGTGTTTGATAAAACCTGCTCAGTCCTAATGGCGTCATTCTTTTCTGCACATATGTTCTGCCTCCAAAGGAAAAGGATTCTGCAAGAGCTGATGAAGTTTTTCCATCAGTACCAGAGGGATCCAAGCTGCACTACAGTCAATGCCTGCCTTCCTGTAGGACCTGCATAGAGACTGAACCCAACACAGAGCAGGAGGCTCCTGCTGCCTCACAGAACAGCAGGGTAGCTGAGGAACAATAAAATGAGGTTTGGCCCAGTGCAGTGAAAAACATTAGTGACTATTTTTCTTCCAAAACAGCCATTCTTTATTCTTCCCAAAATATGCCATGGAAATAAGTTGTACCCAATCCTCACTACAATGCTTCCTTAACAAACTCTAAATGTTAAACTTAAATGAGAGGCATTTCATGCAATCTGAAAAATATTCAGTTCAATTAAAAATAATTGATGCATGGTGAAATAATTCTTCCCAAAGCTGCTGTAAAATCTTCAAAAAATAAAGCTACTTAATAATTTTCATCTCCTACAGGCTAGAGAGAAGCATTATTGCATATTAAAAATTGGAGTGTGGTTTTCCCAGAGGTAAAAGAAAGTTATTAAAACAACCTATTTATTGTTGATATAACTATCCATTTGTGCTACACAAAAAGTAACAATTTCAGTACATTAAAAGAAAAGCTAATTAAGGCATAATTAGTATTTTCTATGTTTTGATAATTAAGGGTTAGTTGGCTATTTCTTCTTAAATTCCTTTTTGATGTACCCCAACCAAGCCCTTAATGAGCAGCTAACGCTATTGAATCCCTGATGGCTGAGGAGTTTAGTGACCACTACTACATTACTTCCATTTATCACTGCCTCTTTACCTATAAATTAAAGTAGCCCTGTAGCTATGTTGATCTACTTTATATCAATTTCTTCATCCATATCAGCTGAATATGTATGGCATTAACCTCATTTACTAGTTTGGAAAAGCTGAATTAAAATGAGATCTAATTTCTAGCGCACAGAACAATTTCAAAACTGCCTGCTAATTTCCACCACCTGTCAGTGTTGTGATCTTCAACTCATTGTAATGAAATAAAACAGTATATATATTTTACAGCTCAGAAAAGAATAATCACTCATAAGTGTTAAGCTATCATTAATCATGAAGACACCAGGACCCAGGATGTCTTATAAGATGCACCACAATCAACACTTTGCTTGCAAAGATCCCCACTAATGTCAGTGGGATTCCCACAGACCTCTGAGTCTCAACCTGTACAGAGTGAAAGCAGTCAAACCCTTATAGCCGTGGGCTTGATTTTTGTTCTGTTTATTGTGGCTTGCATTTTTTTTTTGCCTTTTTGCTAGGTCATGCTTCTGTGTCTGCAGGCAACGCAATCAAATATACATATACCGAAGAAATATCAAACTAACATAAGTCAACAGAACACAAGTACCCAAGTTATGCATTAGGAGACAACCCCCTGTTCTGTGTTTAGATGATACTCGGTTACATGTGTTTTTTGCTTTCAGCTACTGCAAATAACAGAGCAAAGAAATGATATTTTTCCTCCCCTCTTCACACATTGTAGTCTAAATTTTAGACCCTCGAGATATTTTTTTTAATCATAATGCAGATCTACCTCACATGTCAAGCCTGTACTTTAAAAGCTTTAAAAGCACAAACAGATGCAATCCTAAATGTTAATAAAGTAACATCTTCATATTCAACACATTAAAAAAAAAGTACAGGATACAGTAAGAAGTTCCATTTGCATCCTTCACACCCCACTTTATCATCACGTTTCAACCTGTACATGGAAAGATTTTGTGTGAAACAAGGATCCAAAGTTCTATGTAATGGTTTCCTCTCACCTGCCCTACTGTTACTAAGAAATAAGATGCCATATATTGCACCTGACAAAGATTTCAGCTCTCTCTCTCTTCATTTTTACATGGGGCAGTTACCTAGAAACAAAATTATCTGGACTGTAACTTCTATTTTCTCCTCTGGGACTCTCCCACTTTTATTCAAAGCTAGAGCAAAGAAAAAGCACGGCTTAGCAGAACATCCTACTGTCAGTGATCTGCACTTCAAGACATACCTCTCAAACTACTGCCAACCAGAATGTACCAAAAATACCTGCAGAATACTCTAAACACACCAGGGCTGCTGCTGGCTTAGAAAGAGCAGAACACAAAGCCATGAATTGCTTTGTGGTGGAGCAAAGGAGTTTACCCAAAAAGTATTTTGATTGTTAAGTTTTGAGCTACTTAAAGCAATAACAACAACTGATTTTTCACACAGAAAAAACAACCTCCCAAGCCTAACTGTTCTGATTATGGGTCTAAAAATGGCTCTGACTACGTAAGGTGAGAGAACAGAGCTCCAGCAATAACCTTCAGTCAGGCTCTGCTGAAGAGCACGGCTCAGTCTAAAATACTTGCTATTACTAATGTCATTTTCACCACGCTACCCTCATCTGACATGTGAATACCTTCCAGCTTTGACCTCTGTGTTTGAAGAATGGCAACAGGAAACTGAAGGGACAAATCTAGATAAATAGCGCCACATGCTGTACAAAGTACACATGGCAAGTGCACAAGTGTGGAAGATGCAATTCTTAATCTGCTAGAATGTAAAAAAACAGTGAAAGTGACATAATGTACAGTTTCATACCCTAATTCTATAGTCTATGCAATGCCAGAACATTTTACATGTAATTTCTTTCCCTTCTATAGAACCACTCTCATATTCCACTACATCTTCCTGCTTTCCATCACTTTCCTTTTTTTACCAGCTAAGTACCATTTATTTCACCATTCACACTAAACCCAAAGGTGCAAAGGAACTAACAATAAGAACTTCAATACAAATATATATATTTTAAAGTTCAAGTTTAGATACGGTATTAAAACTTCTGTGCCATTTTCATCAGACAATGATAATGAATAAGGTCACTGAAGAAATGGCTTCTTTTGCTGCCATTAAAAGACATAACTACAGCTGTCTATAGGCTTTTTTTCTGAGAAGCAGTGCCCCAAACTGGGCTTATTATTCCAGCTGCAGCCCTATCCGAATCAAACAGACCTGAATAAGAATCTCAAACATGTGACTAAATATTCCTCCTACCACACTACTAGGAATGTCTTTTCTAGTATGCCAAAGCAACACGTCCTGTTGACTATCCCTACCTGTAAAGCACTAATGTCCTCAGTATTATCTGAAATAATGCTGTCTGGTTACAGATTTCCCCTTCCTAGATGTAAGCCTAAATTTTCACACCTGAAAACACTGGTTGAACACCATGTTTAACTTCTAGGTTCTCCCTCCAGCTTATCAAGACTTCTGAATTCCTACTCTGTCCTTTGCAATTACATTTCCTCCCAGCATAGCGTAACTTGCAAACTCACATAACAACATAGTTGATCATGCGTTAAGAGCACTTCAAAGGAAAAGTGTCATTGAGAAAAATGTTTTCTCTCATCATCAATGCTTGATGTCAGGAGTCAGATTCCAGTATAACATTACACCACTCCCAGTAACAGCCTGCAGTGGCACGATAATAATAGAGCTACCACTACTCTGTAGATAACTAATGAAAGATGAAGCTCCAAATTCAGTCATCGGCAACATGCCACTGTAAGATCACGCTATTATATCAGCATTAAACCAAAATACATATTGGTAGACAGACAGAAAAATCGTGATATTGCTATAGAGCACCAAAGAATCTAGTCTAGTATTTAACAGGAATATAAAAATGCATTCATTCATTCGCTGCTCTACTTAATTCAAAAGACAGCATTGGATGTATTATTCTTGTATTGGAAATACAGAAGTACTTAAATTATATCACAGTATCACGGAAGAGATTTCCAGGAGTTTCCTATTCTTTCGTAGCCAGCCAGCCCTGCTGGACTGTTTACTAAAAATGCATTCATTTACTGAGCCCAAAGCTCTTCCATAATGGGCTTGTTTTTATTGTATGCACTGATGTAAAAACAAGTCAATTAATGAATAATATAAATATATTTATACAACGTGCTCCACGATTTTGTTCAGCTATTCTGCCTTCTGTAACCATTTTCTGCATGCGAGTGTATGATTAACTTGAGAAATACTCCTAAAGATAACTTCGACATGGCTGAAGCATGCAGAATTTCCATGACACATTCTGTGAATAAATCCATTCAAGCAGTCTTGAATATTTATATAAGTGTGTATTAAGTTACTCACTTGATATATGCCTGATATTTCCGCTACCAAGTGCAAGCCTTTTTATCGTGTATTTGTAAATACCTGCCAGCAACACACTGCACCATGGGATTTGCAACTGTGAGGGTAGAATGCCATCTGCTGCTATGCTTGCTGTTACAGCAGGATAGAACAGAAGAATCATCAGACAAGTGCTGCCTTCTGCTTTCTCTTAACTGCAAAATGTCTACAATCACTTTATTAAAAACTGCAAATAAAAAAAAGAACCACAACAAACAGCTCAGAAGCATTTACACAGTTCTCACTGTAAGATCAGGTGAAGTAAAGGGATACGGAGCACAGAATTCTATCAGTGCAAATGAGAGGCTGTTATATCAAACCTATTAGAGCAGAACAGAAACAAGAGAAAAAAAGAAACGTAATTAGTGTAATTTGAATGCAAACGAAACTCTGCTGGTACATGCTGTAAGCAAACCATTCAAAAAGCACATCTTGAAAATGCATTTGTAATGAATTACAGACTGGCTAGAATTTAGCAACAGCCCTTGAAGGGTTTTGCACCATGGCAAACCTTCCACTTTCTAGGCTGGTCTCTGACAATGCACAGGTCATAAACAGAAGCAGAATGTGAAATCTGATACAGTAACAGTTTGATTCATGCCCACTTACTGAGAGGAGAAAGAAAATACTACCATCACCACCACAACAACTAAAATCTTCTCTTGAATTCAACCTACAGTTTTACGCTGAGCCCTCTGGGTAAAAGCTAATTCTTTCTGATCTAATTGCTCTTCAATAAATCAAATGCAAACATTAGGCAGCACTTTACTCGATAACAAACCATTTAACCTTCCACACTGAATGCAATCACAGAGCTGGCCTTACGGTTATTCAAAACACGCTGCTGAGCCAGATAAATCCAGAGGTACTGAACTTAAGTGTGGCTGACAAACATGTAACTTTCGCATTTTATCTCCTCAGAAGGCACCCTCAGGTGTGCACTGCTTTACCCACACTGAAATGCTTTCAGCCTTCCCTAATGAAGGACATGATGCTTAGGTAGTCAACCTCCCAACACGTGTTACAGCACATTACGTATTGACTGGACTTCTCCACACAGTTCGAGCCACATCAGTCAGACTCCAAAACCATAAAATCAAAACCCTCAAAACTGATGAAAACTGGACAGAAAGACGAAATAATCTGGGAATTAGAGATCATAGCAACACCAAATACAGCCACTTTGCCTTTGAATTGCCATTGATAAGAGTTCTGTTAGTGAAAATACCAGTGAAAGTGTGCTATGTTCCTTCACTTAGCACAAGGGAATTGTGCCATATTTAAAAATAACAAACCAGCTTTGACAACTGAAAGGAACACATCATTTTCATGAGAAAGCCATTCAGTACAACGTAAAACCATTCTTAATCTTAAGTTAGGAACCATTCCATTAAGTTGAGGTACAGATCAAACCCAAAGGGATAAAGGAATTGGTACCAATCACCAAAAAGGATATGGTAAAATCAGATCTCAGTCACTGTCACAATTCTTGCTAAAGATTCGCTTGGGGCTCCCAATAGAACCCTCAGTCTTTCTCAAGATCAATTGATCTCACCTTACTGACATTCTCTTTACAACATCTGTATTATGACTGTCCCCTACAGTTAAGGTGAATTAACTGCTGCTTCTTCAGAAATGCATCTTACTTTGCCCTCTTTTGTATTTAAAATGCAGAAAAGCTAAGTAATGAGAGAAATACAGTGGAAACCACGTAAATGAGTAACTGTCAAAAGAAAAGAACTATTAAAAGAATAAATCTTGTGTACCCAGCTGTGAAATATAACACAATATAGCAGAACCCAGCTACATGTTTGAAATAAAAAATGGAAATGCAAAGTAACCTAAAATTGTTTAATGAATGCAGCTGTTAAAATATTAACTCCTTGCGTGCTTAAGAGCGTGATGACGCCACATCAGCAAGTTACACATCTCTCCAACCAACCACAAGCTGAACTCCACAGCTTATGCATGTTAAGGTCTATTATCATGTCAGTCTCTCCACAGGCTTGCTCTATTTTGAATGCCACTGTTCAGAGCAGACATTTACCTTTGAGATGTGCTGAAGCCGGACTGATCCAAGAACCACAGAATTGCCAGTTCTACTTTTTCATTATTAGACTGTGTTAAGCAGGCATCCATCAAAGACAACAGCTGAAACGCCCTTTAATAACAAGAAAAAAAAGAGAAATTTTCAGGATGGACTTCCAAGTTAAATGATATTACCATCGCTAATTTCTTCAGGAACCCATCAGCCATTTTTTGTTTGCCTAAGTATCTTCTAGGATTTTGTTCTGCTTCTATGCTAATTATGCTAATTGACCACTATTAAACATAAAACATCAACATAATGCTTTTCTAATTACTTTGTCACTTGAAATTTTTCTCAGATGCATATGTTATGCCATGGCAAATTTGTAATATATTTTCTGTTCTTAGATCATTAATTCCTCACTTTAACAAAAGACACATTTGAGCACCATGGGTTGCAAACTGGAAGTGCAAGGAAAGAGTTGGTGAGGTTCGCTGAAAATTGAAGCTATTGTACTCAGAAATATTTTATTCTATGTAGTATATGATGCACTGTCTCTTAAAACATCTGCATGGTATTTTCTGATCTAAATTCTTACATTGTACACATCTCTTTATCAGGACTGATTTCAACTATATGCCTTTATGTGTTAGCTAACTGGTGTAAATACCAGGATCAACAATGTACACCTCTTTTCATATGGTCCTGGGTGTAAACAAGGATCAAGAAAGTGTTAAATCCTATTTGCCACAGAGTATATATGTAATTTACAATACTTCCTAGTATACTCCTTAACCTCAAAGTTTACATAATGGGGACTACAACACACACGTTTTAAATCTAGTTTAGTGATACTAAAACATTACAAAAATAAAAATAAAATCAAGTAATACTTACCAACAGGACAATTCTCCATATCTTCATCAGTGTTCATCATCTTCATCAGCGTTAGGGTACGTTCATCTTCCCCTCATAAAAGTACCCACAAAGCAGACAAGCCATGCCAGACGTCCAAACACTAAAAAGAAGAAAAGACCAGTTACTGATGACAAGCCATTAGTACAATACACTTCCATAAGGCATCAGTGCTTTCTTAAGGCATCAGACCATATAATGCTGCCAAGAGAACAGTTAAGTTTCTCATCTTCTCAGACTTAAAACCTACCCAGAGAACTCAACCAACATTTCCAAGCAGAACTTCACAGAGTCACCAAGGCTGGAAAAGACCTACAAGATCATCCAGTCCAACAATCCACCAATCACCAATAGTGACTGACAACTCCAAACTGATGACAACTTCATCAAACACATCATAGACTGCAGTACAAACAGCGGTTAATTTAAGACATGGAGAGATTAACACCATCACTAACTAAAGACTAAGCAGCTGAAGTGTCTAAGAGAACAATTAGTGCTCAAATCAAATCAGTATTAATAGCTACTAAAGAACAACTATTCAAAGATAGTATCAAAAAGCAACTGTGAAGTGATGCTGGCCTCTCCAAACAGCATGACAATCACTTTGGCCAATGATCTTTACAAAAAGAAAAACCTGTATTCTCTTGCAAATGGCAGTAGCTTGTATTTAGTTACATGATACACAATTTTCTGATGACAGCCCTCTTCTCTTTTTACAATTAAAAGGTTTTAACTTCTTTCCCTCTTTTAGACCCTCAGTATTTAGAATTTTCAATGCATTTGCTTTTGCAGCCACTTAGGCAGACAACATCTTTTCTCTTAGAAAATAATTATTGCAGTAATAATCTGTAATTATGGTTTATAACAGCAATAATCCCAAAGAAATGAGTCATTACCATAGATCAGGAGTAATCATTAACTACTGCTAATGACCCATTTCTTGGGGATTATTGTTTTAGTAAACCATGACCACATCACTATTGATACTGAGAGTAAGACAGTATAATAAAATGGGATCTTAATATGGTATTAA
Source organism: Coturnix japonica (assembly GCF_054131305.1). Lineage (NCBI taxonomy): Eukaryota > Metazoa > Chordata > Aves > Galliformes > Phasianidae > Coturnix > Coturnix japonica. The sequence continues at coordinate 12,414,291 of NC_140680.1, read as the reverse complement.
CTTATTTTGCAACATTAAAAGCCATTAAACATCTAAATTTAACTACGTATATCTAGGGGATGTAGCAGCTATTGTTCTCCATGAGCACAAGTGTTCTGTTTGCACAAAAGAAACACAACATTTAAACTGCATCAAATATTTTCTAATGCATAAAGGCAACAGTCTCCAGAGCACTGACACTGAAAGATTCCAACTTATTCCACCCCTCTCGTCCCCCTTATTGGGTAATGGAGTGTCAATTCAGACTGCAGCTAGTCAACAAAATCAGGTCATTCAGTGGAAGTTCTCCTACACAGAAGTTGCTGGGTGCATGGGAGAAAGAGGACTAAATAAAATCAGGTAAGAAAAAAGGTTTAATATACATTAATGAAAAAATAGCTACTGCATAGAAGGAAATAAAAATATTTAAATTGACAATGGAAGAACAGCAAAATATATCATAAATATTTAAAAGCATGCAGAGAAACAACTGTATAACACAGTAACCTGCCTCACCTTGTCCAAACAGCACCATTTATCCACATAAAGACGCAACAGAAAAAAGATAATTTTATTAAGAAAGAGCAAGTAGTTATAATTTAAATGAGATACAGAGGACCAAAAATATGTTAAAAGTACTGCTTACTTTTACAACTTACACAATAACAATTAACTGGAGTTTCTTGAAGGCCTGGTAATTTATCTTAACTTAAGCCTGAATGCTCCTTCTTTGCTTTCCCACCCAGATCTTGCCCAACCATCACTGAAATGCTGATCTGCATATAAAACCTTAGCACCTGGTGCACACAACAGATGTAAGCACTCATTTTAAAGACACACATCGCCCTCCCCACCCACCAGAACAATCTTCTTTTGTGCTATCCTTATAATGTATGGCTTAAAATGCAAAGAACTACGAGACAGGTAGGAGATGAGATTGGCACTATGAACACAAAGGTAAATCCTGAAAATCTGAGGTCCTTTCTGCTTATGCCCAAATAGTAACAAGCAGCATATTTCTAATAGGATGATTGTGGAAGAGAATTGGAATACATAGCAGAAATGGATTTTGCATATTCATCAAATTATGTACAATTTTATGATATCAAAGCCAAGAAGTAAGTTCCAGTAAAGTACCGGGATCAGATAAACTCTAAATTCAAAGAAATAAGTGTTTTAAAGTTAACAGTTTAATCTAGTAGAAATGTTTTGAGCACTGCAGCTGATCAGGTGGGTGACAATTTCATTTGCACAGCATTTCTGCTCTATTTTGAATATTAAATCAAAGCAAACAGATGGCAGCCTGAAAGTGGCTTTGATAGATTCAGTAAGTTAATGACAAATGTGACAGGAAAAAACCAAGTCCACGGCTGTTTCAGCATTTCAAATAAATAGAATCACAAATAGAAAGACGGATACCTGTGGATTTTCAAGTATTTATTTCACTCCTTTGATTAGATTACAGAGATACCTGGCATGTTCTGGATTGCTGAGTAAAGATCTCCTTGTAGAAGCAAAGTGAACAAAGCAGGAAAGTGCCTAAAGGATAAAATAAATGTAAGAATCGTATGTATATGTTTAATGTGTGTGTGTGTGTTTAGAATAATATTATCTTATTCCTTGTATCAAACGAATCACAAATCACAAAAATACTGAGTGAGATGCTATTCATTGCACAACACTGCATAAAACACCACTGTCTTTGTATTGCATCTGTCCTACAGCTCTAAGAGTATCTCCCTGAAACTGCACATTATGCAGCACACCCTCCATTGCCTGCAGAAAGCAACTCTAACGGAGGTAGGTAACTGATTTCTTTGGGTTGTTACAGTAGCACAACAAAACCAGCGCCAGACAGTAAGGATTAGTTTGGAGCATATGAAAGCAAAGTCAAGTCTTCAACTAAACGTCCATTGACTACCATAGGGTCTGCAAGCACAGAAGACACTAAAAAGACTGAATTACCAAGTCACCATGGAAGCACATCAAGCAAACTACAGCACTACTCTCTGTCAGGAAAAAGCAAAAACATGTTGAATAAAAGATCACTGATGATTCACCACTATGTAATCCCACAAAAGATGTAACAATTTAAAGTTGTTCTGTTTATAAGCACTATATTCCTACAGGCAAAAAAAAAAGAAGTTAATATCCCTTACACACTGTTTGCACTGAGTGAGGAAAAGGGAGATCCTTCAATGTAAAATTTAAAGTATCTGAAGTAAAATCTTGGAAAAATCTCTTAGTAAATTACAGGCACTTGAACAAATTCAGCCTTTCATCACTATTTCCCTGCTTGCCACACATATCTAATATGCCTCACGCTGTGATAAAAGCCTACAGTATATTAAGTTAAAAGGAATGGAAACTGATGAATACAGTTGAAATCAAAAGTCGTATCAAACGCTACAGTGCCTTGTTATATAATTAGGGAAGCAAAGATGGAGGAAGAGTGGCTGACAACCCTGTTTTTTTCCAGCCCAGAGCAGAGGAGCTGAGGGCAGCCCTCGTAGCAGCTGCAGCTCCTCAAAGGGCAGCTGCATTGGGGGAGGGTCTGGTTATGGGAAGGGTCTGCACCAGAGGGTGGTGGGCATGGCACAGGCTGCCCAGGGCAGTGGGCACGACCCTGAGCTGCTGGAGCTCAAGCATCTGGACATCACTCGTCTATAGGATGTGGGTGTTCCTATGTGAAGCCAGGAGCCAGACATGATTCCTGTGGGTACCATCCAATTCAGCCTAGTCTGTGGTTCTAAGTAAATCACATTTAAACCTCCAATCTTGGTTAAGGGAGATAATGTAGAAGCTTTGTTAGAAGTAAAGCAGACTTCCAAGCAGGTTAATTTGGCAAGAAAAAAGACAAATTAACCGACAAAGAGCTCCCTGTTGCTAGTGCTAAACTGCTTCCATTACCCAAGGCAATGAGCTAGCTTGGATGTATCTATTCTACAGTGCCATCTGCACTGTGCAATATCGTGAAGTTAAAGCTTTAGAGTCTAAGAACCAGAATAATGCTCCTGCTGCCTTCATTAACAAATTCATATTCCAGTGCAAACAACCAAATTTAATACATGATTTTCTCATCAGGGAGAAGAGGAAATAAATCAGACGTGCTACAAGTGGAAGACCTGTGTCCACTTTCAAAGTCCACAGCTTCAGCATCCTTGGCACCCAGAATTCATCTTTGTCAGAACCAAATTACCATTTCGACAACTCTGAAGAGCAACTCAAGTTCAACTAACGAACAATCTGGCTTTTCACCTGCCCAGCTTTTCACCGACATCTATTTTGATAGAGAGCTTCACCTGTTGCCCTGCCTTCAACATGATGAAGCATCTAAGAACCTGAAGGCTCAGGGCTCTTTAACATTCAGTATGAACATTCCTTGAATCTCACAAACCCACACAATGGATAAATGCAACCTCCCCTTTCCACTGCTGAGGAAAGCTGTGCAATGAACTATGCGGGAACTGAGAACAGAATTACACACCTACCTGCTATTATCCTTTTTTTAGATATTAAGTCACATTCAAATTCACACTGGATGAACTTCAGTCTGCAAGTGCATACGTATTTGAAGCTACCATTGTTTGGGGATTATTTTTTTTCTTTAATATAAATTTAATTTGCCAGTAGATATACGGCTTAATTTTCTTTGCTACAGGAATTCTTAATTTAACTAAAGAAATCTCTTAAGCAGCTAAATTTTGTATTTAAATCTCCATCTTTAATGAACTACACACTGAAGAGTCATACTGCAATCATTTTAATAATAAATGCAAAATCCAATTACAGTACATTCATAAAAATTACTGCAAAATGCTGGAGTACTATACTTGAGTTTGTTTTTAATAACCAAGATATTGCAATCTTATCTTTTATTAGACATTCCCAATGTAACTTAGAAACAACATTAATTTGAATAGTACTATGAACAAACTCAGCCTGAAAAACAAACATGACAGACATGACAGACTCGGTGGCAAGAGATTAACTCTAACTTCCTGTTTTCTTGCTGGGTTGCTAAGATAACTGACACAAATAACAGATATATAATATATCTGTATATATAATATATATATATATATATACATATATATATATATATAATATATAACAGATATATATAATATATATAATAACAGATCATTTTAGAGGTAAATCTCCAAACACCTCAACCTCCAACTTTTCTGATTCCTACTTCTCAAAATAAGTATTAGGTTTAATAACCACACAGATATTCAGAACCTACATTTTTTTACCTACATGTAATTCAGCACCTAAAGTTGTTAGCATTAAGTTATTTAAGTTGCTTAGCTTGACTACATGTCACATGGGAAAGAGAAATAAGAATGTGAAGGCTTTATATAACCTGGGTAGCTGCTGGGGCCTACAGAATTTCTCTTATGTTGGTCACCAACACGCAGACCAGGAATCTAGAAGGTATAGCAGAGCACTATTTCATTTAGTGCTTTAGTATAGCACTAAGAGTTTGCTTACAAGGAATTGGACCAAGGCACAGCATCTGAATGCACTTCCAAAGTGTAACAATCCCATCAGCACTTGAGATGTATGATTATCTCATCATTACAAGTAGAAGGTAGAGACCCTACGCAGTTGATCTGAACTGTGATTTTCATATGTGGACAAAGATAACTTAGCAACAAGTTCAGGGAAAGTCCAAGAGAAAACCAGGATATAAGGTGAACCATCAACATACAAACTTGTATTAAGATAGTCAGTTATTCTTACAAGCTCATTAACTAATAATTTATACAAGAAGAACAGAGAGTGGATTTCAAAAACACACACACTTCAATGTATTCTCTTAGTGTGTTAATGCTACACTGAAATCTAAGCTGAGGATATGAATTAACTTCTTGTTGAAATGCTACAACTGCCAAGGATCACACGTTATCCACAGGACAGGAGGGAAACTGACCACGATTTGTCTTTTTTAAAGCAAACTTGAACAAGAACAATTTCCTAAGAAAAGTTGCTTGCTGGAAATTGAGAGTGATGATCTTCAGCACTTTGAAACGCTCTGTATGGATAACCAGGTCTCAAGATATTATGATAATGTTCCTCATGGGGAATGTATGGCCAGAAACCACTTGGAACTCTGCCTGCAAGGGAACTTGCACCCACCGCCTAAGATGGCTCCTGCTGCTCCCAAAGCCCACCGCCCCCAGCCCAGGGAGCCACACGGGTCTGTAGGAATGCCCGGCTCCTCGGGAAGAGCCCTGCGAGGCCTTATTCCCTCCCCGCTGTTGGAGACATCCCTGTCTCCATATCGGCGCTGCCGTCCCCCTCGGACATTCCCGGACACGGGCTGTCTGCACCGTTCGGACCCCAAGTTCCGCGCGGAGCCCAGCAGAACCCTTAGGCAGAAGAAGCGCAGGTGCTGCCGGCTCAATCGCCGGGAGCGCACGCACTATCACGATATGGAGCAGGAAAACCCAACCCCGGAGGCAGCACCAGCAGCAGCAGCAGCTCGGCACCTGGCCGTTCCGACACGGCTGCTCCCGATCTCACCTCCGCCTCCCGACACCGCTCCCCGGGCACCCACGGCCCCTACCCCCCGCTCCAGCCCCAGCACCGCCCCCATCGACCGGACCGGCTCCCCTCGGCTCGCTCCGCCCGCTGTGTCTCTCCGCACCGACCTGACCATGTAACGCCATCTTCCAGAACGCAGGGACGGCCCGTGGGCCCGGACGGGGCTGGGGGCAGGATGGAGCCGCTCCGAACCGGGGCGGGGCGGCTGCTGGGCGGAGCGGCAGCTGGGAGGGGCTCGAGGGAGACACGCACCGACGGCTCCGAGTGGGGCAGCGTGTAGGGGATGCCATATTGTGAGCGTGGAGCTCAGTGGGTGCTCAGTGGGTGCCCTACCCGGTCCTTAGCAGCTCCTTCCTGACTGGAAGGACCAGCGTTTTCAGTAGGTACCGCGGCTAAGTGCTGCTTGAAGTGATTTAAGGCTTATATTTTGCTTTAGGTAATGAAGTGTTTGCGGATAGCATCACGTTGGTGATGTGTATGAGGATAGGAGGGCCCTACCGAGGGATTTGGACAGGCTGGTCATTGGGCTTAGGCTGCTGGGATGTCCAACAGTGCCAAGTGCCGAGTCCTTATAGGATTGTGGCAATGTGGCCACAGCATCCTTATAGGATATGGCAATTGGGCCACAACAACCCCAGGCAGTGCTGCAGGCTTGGGGCTTAGTGTGTTGCCAGCAGTTTGCCTGGGCAGCCAAGAGTATCGGTGGCATCCCGGCTTGTATCAGACATAGTGCAGCCTGCAGGAGGTGGGAGTGATCATCCCTCTGTGCTCAGCTTTGGTAATGCTGAGCCTCAAGTGATGTGTTCAGTTTTGAGTCTCTCACAAGAAAGGCACTGAGGCCCTGCAGTGTGTCTAGAGAAGGATAACAAAGCAATAGATCAAGAGGGAATGGCCTCAAATTACACCCTTCCATCCCTCATCAGCCTTGGTCCCAGTTCTGGTCCAGCAGATGAACACAGATAAAAGCTGAAAGCACAAAGCTCCTATCCCAAGGCACACAGTTGGTGCTCACTCTGCAGCACACATGGCATGGCTGTGACTATTTCTTCCTTGGTTTAATCAATTTAATCATTTAAATCTCTCAGATACGGACAATTGCATTTCTGTATACAATTTCTGTTAATGATAGACTGATAATTTTAAAGGGAAAAAAAAAACAAAAAACAAAACAGTCTAGCTGAAGAATTAACAGATTCCTAGACTAATACCTACCAAGCTCCTGAGATTTAACATAGCAAGTAAGAATGTCAGACTGTGAAACTGCTTCAGACTGTGTCAAAGTCCCAGCATTAAGGACAAATCTGTGTTTAGGAATGTAACTTGTTTAGAAGCTTTCATGCCATTCCTTTATCCTTACTTGGGAGGTGGTAATGACACGGTGAAGATGCACCAGTTACAGTACTGAGACCTTCCTGCAGCCTTCACTCCCCTTTGGTTTCCAGCTCAAGTCTGTGTCTCATTTGCTGCTAGGTGGAATTACCTTCAATTTGCTGTTACTTTGCCTTATGTGAATAGATCTGTTGCTACAGGCAGTGCGCTCACAATTAGATCCGTTCCTTTGCAGTGCTGCTTACAGAGGGTTGAATCTTCTCCATCCTTCTTTTATTTAATTTAAAGTGACTTGATTAAAACATATAAACAAAGTCAGCCATTTCTGTCTCCCCAGAACCAGAACTAGCAAATGCCCAGGGTACACTAACATGCACTTTTCCTATTGAAAGGTATAGCTAATAATTGACAAGGAAGTGATTAAATTAAATTGACAAGTAAAGATTAAATATATATATAAAAGAGAAACCCTCAGGGATAAATGCAATGGATTTAAATTAGAAGGCTTTGTAATAGAAAGGTTAGGCTTTTTAAAATAGACATAGCCCACCCACACAAGCAGTTGCAGTGTGGTATTGGATATAGTTCTGCTACACATTTTCTCATTCAACTATTGTTTGTTTTCCTTCTCTTTCTCATTTTGCATCAGTAATGGCAGAAGGCCCTGAAGAATTACCATTTATCTCCATGGCTAATGATTTCAAGATCATTTTGCTGTGCCACGTTCTAGCCCCTGCCAATATGCATGGCCACAATTTAGCGAGTGCTTTAGTAATCTAATTCATTCATCTGCAACACAGATTGCAGTTGATCTCGAACATATGTCTGAAGATTAAATAGTTACATTAATAATCATCCATTTAAAAATACAGTGATTCCTACCAGGCCATTTTATGTTAAAAGCTATATGGAGTGAATAAACAAAAAGCTTACTAGACATAACACTAAGCAGACCAGAAAAGAGTCCATAACAGCAAAATGAGTGATTAAATGAAGCCATTTGATACTCCTAATTAAAACTAATTAATCTTTTCAGTGACCTAGTGGTGCGCTTTGTATTGTAAGTTGACAATATTCCAGGAACTCTGAGCCAAAATAAATTATTCCACGCTTTTTTCTTACCTGTACAAAGATCAATAATACCTCAGGGCAAACACGGTCTATAGCCAATCTCTTAATGTAATTTATATTGAAGAAAAACGTCTCATGGCAAAGGAAAGCACAAAGCAGCACAGCATTAATGGTGGTGTTTGTGATGCGCTGTATATACATTTTAAAAACTCCACAAAGTGTGTACAGCAATCACTGCGTGTTTTTGTGCATTTGATTAAGATTACAAATAGTGAGGGTTAAAATTCAGGTGCCTGAACTTGTGCTCCCTTCTTGTTACTGAAGTCTCTCATTAATTTACTGCTATTCGCAACTACTGGTTCTCCATGTGTCTGCAGGGCACGTGCTGAGCCACAGAGCAGCTGCCTTCCTTAAACTGCAGCAATTCCCACCAGAGGTTGTGATGTTCGTAACATAAACAGCAATTCCAAACCTTAAACCATTGCTTCAAGTGGGAAGGAGTCGGTGCTGTTAGAATGGCTCAGGAGCTGTTAGGAAATTAGAGGGTACCTTTGTCTGTTTGGATGCACAGGAAACCTTTCCTGGGCATTGCCAGTAAAGCAGTGCTGACTTGCATAAGACTACAGTTCATATTTGTATTAAAAGTAAACAAAGTGGCACTCTGAAAGGCAGGGAAAATGGTGAGTCTGAATATACCCAACTCTGAAGATTAGAATCTTGTTAAAACTTACAAGAAGTTAGGAACTAAGAAGATGAAAGTCACTTTTTCCAACCTTTGAAGCCAGGCTTGTCGCCATGTCAACAATCATTTGCTTCGTATTTTAAGTAAATAAAAATAGGACATAGGTATAAATTCAAAGTTTAGTGTAACTATTGACATTGTTTTGCTAGAAAAAAAAATGTTAAAGAAATTATAGAAAAATATCAATTTTAAAACATTCATATAAAATTTGAACCTTTCAGGGCGCTTACTGAGTACATGCTTAAGAATTTTATTATGGTCTAAATGCATGAACTTCAAACTGTTTTTATTTCAGGTAAGTATCACTCCATACTTCAGCCAAAATTGAATTCCAGGAAGGTGGAATGCACAAATGAGTGTAGAGTTATCAGAGAGGCTATTTACAGCACAGGGAGTACAAGTAGATGTGACAGTGTGAAAGGTGGCTGACAACGCATGGACAGAAATTGTTATTCAGAGTTGTTTCAATTTTCATAGTCCCCAGATTCATATTCTTCCTCATCCTCATCGTCATGGTCATAGTAGTCGTCATAGTCAGTGTCATAGCTTGCACTTCTACTGCCAGCAGTTAAGGCAAATGCAGAAGATGAACCTGCACAGCAACACATCATTGAATCCTAATTAATTCAGTTGTAAATAGGAGTGAACAGGACCATGCTGTTCTATGTGTTAGCCTGTAGGACTGGCACAAAGCAAAACAATAGCAAAGCTGTTTCTTATATCTTTCCAAACTCTTATTGGTAAGATACAGCTTCAAACCTGACTTTCTGAATAGCAAACAGATAAACTGAGCTGGTGGTTCAAACTCTGCCTGAGCTGCAACAGTTGTGGGTTCAGAGCTTCTACTAACATCTCAGGGCTTCTGTAGGATGAGGATAATGCAACTGTGTCCCAGATCTGTGACTGTAGTCCTCAGCATTCTGTTTGTTTCTGGAAGGTGTTATCATTTGAAGCAAAATATTATGCTATTAGCACATCGTTATTTTTCTTCTGCAGAACTCATAGGCACCTGTGAGTTATAAACCCTTTGCAAGCTGCTTAATCTTTTCTATATTCTTCAGATAAAAAAAACCCCAAACCAAACAAACCCCAAAAGAAAATCAAAAAGAACAATGTACCATCAATGACTTTCAGTCTTGCAGAGGCGTATGTTGCACCATACTTGTTTTTGGTATGGCAGATGTAGATGCCTTCATCTGATTTTTTGAGGCCTTGAATCTGCAGCCAGCCTGTCACACCGTACTTCTGAGGTCCACCTCTGGCCTGTGAGATGAGAAAGAAACAGTCACCATTAAATTGAAGTCAGGTAGTTAAAAGGCAAGAGGGTATTTCTAAAAATAATCATGGCCAGATTTAAACATCATTGCAAACTTTGCTTTTGTTTACTATGTCTTGCCATCACGCTTTGATTCTGTGTTTGATTCTGCTGCCATATGTTCTAACTTATCACTGTGTGTTTCACAGTTCATGCTTTCCTTGCTTTAAATCTTTAAATTGCTGCCCTTTGCAATGTGCTTGTTCCTGGTCTGCTTCTGCTTCCCAGCAGTCCTCCCTTCTCTTGTCCTGGCACCACTTCTTGCTGCAGCTTCTAAGCACTGCAACTTGTTCTCAAGCTCATCAGTTTCTTTAGGATAAGATTGGCATTTGAGTCTGGGCCAAGCTGACACTCATCATCCAAGTTTTAACAGACATAGCATGAGCTTTGTTAGCTCTTCTCCCCTAGAATGTTATTTCCCTTAAAAAGAATTAGATTTAATTTTAGCTCAGACTTTTGGGCTGTTTCAGCATTCACTCAAAGCCCATTCCACTGTTCTTCTATGCTTTCCCTTCAGACTAAAACACAATATCCTCCTTATAAAATGAGCAAATTTGTTTGTTTTCCTTTTGAACACCTCAGGGACTGGTCTCAGATGGCACATCTCCAGAAACAGCATCTTGCAAAGGAGAACTTTAGGTATCTGCCAGAATGATGCTTCTGCATGAGGAATAGAAAAATAGCTGCTCACAGCCATCTTTCTCAGAGTGCACCTTCTTTTACATGGTAGCCTATTCAGAACTATACCTGCATAAGGAGAATCTTCACCTTTCCCTGAAGCAGGATGGATGGTACCCATCCTGTTATTCATTCTACTTGGAATGCTGCAGCAATGATCCCTGCACTGGCCAAAATCAAGATCTATAGCATAATCATAGGGCCCCTGTAGGAAATCTGTTTATTGCAACAGCACTACATCGTGTAGAAGAAATTCACTAACAAATCCCCCTACTCTTCATTCCAAACCATAAGATGCAGAAAATGCAGTTTTTACCTGTACTGAGATGTGGGCGTCATCTCCTGGTAAAAACATTTTATTCCCCTTTTTTTTCCATTCCAGATGTGGCATAGGGTAGGCTGACACCTCACAGCCAAAAATGACATCGTTGCCTGTGAAATTCTGGACATCCTGAGGTGGCATAGATATCACAGGGGCTGCAAAGACCCAACAGAATTGCTTTAGGAGACTGTGAGCAAAAGCCAACACAAAAGAATATAACATCAGTTCTTGTTTTAGGTAGTTTTCCCAACTCATAGATTTGGAAGAGCCATATGATTCCAAGCAGCTTTGAAAGCTCAGAAGACTTCACGTCACAGTGAAGTGTGAAGAGGTATTTTAAATACTTATTTTAAAGGATCTGCTTGTCCTTTCTCTGTGCACGCGGTTGTGAAAGTTAAGATCAAAGTTCAGATCGTGCCATTATGAACTGGACTTAAAAATAAATGAAATCTAATTATTTTATAAGATTTTGAGTTTAGTGAAATTATTAGATTTCCACTTCCTTCCTATTGTTATTTTACGCTCATCCTCCTTAACCATTTCTTTTCTACATCTTTAAATTACTGCTTTCCACTTTTTCTCCCAAAGAAAAGCTATCATCAACCACGAGAGGGAGCCAGACCAGGGATTTGAAGATATTAAACCATCACCTGATGCGTTCAGGAACTCTTGAAATACATATCCATCTACAAGCACGTATAAGCATACTCCCTTTTAAAAGGATATGATGCTGTTTAGTAGCAGAGAGGAAAATAACTTATTTACTCTCACTGCAACTCTACCGGTTTGGGAATCTCTTTGTATTTTCTCTCATCCACTTATGTTCAGTGAGAAATGTTTTCTTTCTAAGGTATATTTTCCTTCTCTCTTTATTTTCTGGGCCATTACACTTGTATTTACTATTGCTCTTGTTTTGTCTTTTATAAATAATACAAACCCCACGTGTCTTACAACACCAGTTTGCTGTGGTGAATTAACAAATTCACCAACTTCCTAACTGAGTGTTTCAGAGTTTGTGTTCCCATGCACATCTACGTGGTGTTTCCTCGCTAGTTTTGCAAAAGTGTGCCTTTAAAAACAAGTCTTTGCTGATATGATAATCAGCTTTATAAAACAGATGAGTTTTTGTTAGTAATTATAGACAGTGTTCAGCTGCCTCCGTGTACAGGAGTGAATGCACAGCAGTTGTACCTTGCCTTGGACAATTCCAAACGATCCTTCTGTGTTACAGAATATATAAATCAGAAGCCCACAAGCCAGGAAAAGATAAAATACTGCTTCACCTTTCATAACTGCCTTTAACCACACCAGACAAAAGAATTGTCTAATAACAGGTTTTCGTTCCTTAATTTGTATTCATTCTTGTTAACCTGGATGTGATTGGATGAAAATGGCAGAAGAAATGGGTGGATTAGGGTTTTTTTTTGTGTTTGTTTCTTTTTACTCTAAACGTTGAATTCCTACTTGTTTTTAACTTTATATGTTTAATTTAAAATTCTATGTTATTATGCAGTACAGCTAATTACAAAGAGAAGCATTGCTGGTTCTGTTACCTCATTACATTATCAGCAGGAAGGCTTTGAATGGGGATAGATTAAGCGTGGAGAATCTGTCTATAATCACTGTACTTAGTAACCTTGGTAAATTATTAGATAAACCAATCAAAACTAGCATCTAGAAAGAGAAAGGCTTTCTTTCCATGTTTCTTTAGGGAGCTAGGCCTTTTTCTTCCCCTTTTTCTGGTTGGAGATGGAAGATAAAAGGCTGTGCTCTTCTGATGAAAGGAGTTTATTGTTATTTATTTATTCATTGCTTGCTGTATACAATTAATCCTTTTGGCATCAGTAGGAAACAGCAGATGCTTTGAAGGAAAAATAGCAAAACAAAGTACTTGGAGTTGACTGAAGGCTATATTTATAGATTGGTACCAAAACCCCACAGTGTTCAGTGTTTGTTTCACATGCAAATTGGAGTCAGTGGAAAGCAAGTGCCATAGCAGGGAGGCTGCTGCTGTTGGAGCCAGGCTCCCTGTTGCCTTTTGTCATCGGCCACTGCTGTGAAATAGCCTGAATCACTGTGCACTTTCACATGCCCGCTGTATGTTTCAGATAGCTGCGGTGGCAAGGAGAGGGGGCTGTTACTGAGGACCCAAACATGGCACCTACATGGTAGCACCGCTGAGTCATCCTAATAAATGTCTCAGTATTTCTGGAGAGAGGGTCCAGCCTTCCTGGGGACCAAGGGAAGTGGTAAAAAAGACACTGGGGGTGATGCCTCTGTGCAGAGGAGCTGATCTTGTTCATCATGTTAATGAGCAGCATTACACACCTCAGAGGTAGCTCCAAGTCCAAATCAAACTTTTTGGCTGGGTCTGTTTTATTAATTAGAACAAAACATAGCTTTAAGGTATTCAGGCATGCAGGCTTATCAGTTGCTGTTTGAATGGCACTTCCAACTGAAATGTCCCTGAAAGGGTTATGTTGTAAGAACTAGTGCTATTTTAATGCCAGATGAGAAAACATACCTAAGGGCAAACAGGCTTTCAGTCATACTATGAGCTGCTGCACACTGAGTTTCCTGAATGTCTCTGCAGACAAGTCTTACTTCCCAGCTTAATACCTTAATAGCAAATAAGTGATTCTCTAATGGATGCTTCTTTTGCGACTAGAGAAAACAAGAAGTCTGTTATTAGCTACTCATCACCTCTCCTTTTAAGTATTCAATATCCAGTGTCCATTTGATATAAGAGCACAGCATATGGTCTAAATTGGAAGCAATAGATTGCCAGCAAGGAATGAGTAACATGCACCTGAGTTACTCTCATATGCAGATGTCTGCCAGAGATGCAATTTTGGATTCTCAAGTATGACCTATTTGTGACTCAGAAGCCTCTTCTACTGATATTTGAGAAAATATTTAATTTTTTCTTTTTAAGTAAAAAAAAAGCACATTCTTTTCATTCTATAATCACCTGAATTAGGTGTAAGGTGCCCAGGAGTAATGATGTGAAGAATGAGAGCAGCATATGAGCAAGAGACAAGATTTCCTCTTACAGCCTGACTTGGAGTCCTTCCACTAGCAGTCACTGCAGAGGAGCATGTATTCACTGTAAGTACCTTTAATTGTTTCTTTTTGATTTAACCCTAATATATGGATTTCTATTTCATAGGCACCTAGATTTTATGATTCATTAATTAGATTTCTTTGGACATTTTTGTAAAAAGCATACATAGATCTATTAATTAAGTCCTATCTTTTTCTCTACTTAACCATTCTTTATATATACATACAGATACATGCATATGAATGAAGTCTGCTTTGTCATCACTGCTTCAGTATTATGTCAATCCTTATATATTTTGCCCAGTCCTCCCAGACTATTTTATCTGTTCATTTATTCCCAATTACACATACAATTTTTGTAGAAAATATCTAATATTCTGCTTTTTTAGTGCAGATCTGGTTCATTTGTGCCTTACTAGTTGCCACGTAATATAAGATCCACTAAGAAAATACATAGGCTTATTACACACATTACTAGCTACTCAACCACAGTTAACACAAGTAGTATTGCAACCAAATAATGATAACTAGAACAAAAATGCTGCATTTGTTTGATGAAGTTAAGACTGGAGCATCTAGTAACATTGCAAAATCAGAACTGCATCTTGTTTTAGTTTGAAAATAACTCTGTACAGGTTACCTGATTCACACGGTCCCTTATGTTTCATGCTGATATTTCCTTTAGTTGCATAAGCCTTGTTGAACTGACAGATGTTCTCATAGGTCTTCCCATCAGATCCGCAGATGCTCTCTTGAAACTTGCACACACACTGGGGTTCAGGGACTTCCCCAAACCTGGCTTCATCGGCATCCAGCCTGCACTCCAGGTTGTCCCCACACTGCCCATAAAAATGATTGCCCTGATCCAAGTCACAAATCTGACCTTCCACATTTCCACATTCAGAACAGCAGCCACAGTGGTCCACTACAGTCCCAGCCAGACAGTCTTTTGGCTCAGAGCAAAGTGCCAAATCACATTTTCCGCAGCTATCTCCTTCCTTTAAGAGCCTCCACCAGCCTCGGTGGTACAAGGCAGGGAAACTCTGAGTAACCTGCACCAGTGCAACCAGCACTGCTGTAACCACCGGGGGCTTCATCTTGAGAATGTAACGAGCAAGCAGAAAAGGTCCTTGGAGTAAAGCCAGGGGAAAAAAAAAAAGAGCTTGTGAGAGAAAAGCGTCACAATCCTTTTTTGTTTTAGAATATAAAATCTCCTGCAAGCACAGGCTTTAAGAAGAAATTAGCATCAGATTCCTAATCTGGAATTGATAATAAAAATGCATACAAACCCACCAGCTTTTCTCTAATGCAGTTTGGAATGCGAGTATTGCTTGCACGGAAACCAAACTGCCCCTTCTGACAGCTCTCTGAAAAGCTGTTTGCTCATTGTCTCCTTCAGCCAAATTTGCAAAGCATCGCTCTACTGAAACAACATTATGTTGCAGCTGTGTAGAAAGGGGAACAGAGTAAGTTAGTGCAAAAGGAAGAAATTCACCAGTGGGAGTGTTTTATTTTGAAAGAGGTTAAGAAAGAAAAGAGAGAAGTGGATAGAAAGTAGCACCCTGGAGCTCAGCTGGTACCCTACAGAGTAGAACAAGATTTAGCACCAAATTTCACCCTTTAATGATCTTATCTAGAGGTTTCTGAATTAGTCATTTACTTACAGGCTCTTTACAAGCAAGGAACAAGCCAGGACATCTGAAGCTGACTTTGAAGTCTTGGATTTGAGAGGATGGGTGCTTAGACCCAGTAAAGAACCCATTGTTCCCTGTCCATTTATCTTTTTTTTGTTGTTGTTCAGTATTTATGGGTGTCTGTGGTTTGCAATCCAAAATAACGCAGTCCACATGTTTGGCTCTTGAAACAAAGTCCGAGTGATGTAGAACATGCGCCAACATAAGCAAGCTGCTGCAGCATCTTCAGATGTACCACAAAAAGGTTTTGCTGAAGTTAATGCGTCACTTGTTTTTTCAGTGCACTTTCCTGCTTCTGTTTCTTCAGATGTGTTTACACCACTGATTCATGAAGGATGCTGAAAGAAGTTACGGTCATTTCTTCTCCATTTCATTTGTGCCTGAATTTCTGCCAGTGTAGAGAGACAGTGTATAAGACAGTGTTAAGAAAGAGTAAATGAGAGAGAAATCACACTTGTTCCTACTTGCAAATGTTATATACAAGAAGCTTTTTCCACTCCCTTTCTATCCATGATGCTGTGATGTAAACAGCATGAGTGATGCATTTTATTGTACAAGACTTACACCTTTTCAATGCTGAGTGATGCCTGGACTGATTCATTTTCTGTACTGCATGCTGGTTCTGAACACAGAATCATACTCTAAAGGAGTACAGTATGTGTGTAATTGATGCTTTTAACATTGAGAGGCAGCAAAAAAAAACCAACAACAAACCATTGAACTTCATGGGAAATTGATTTCTTGTCCTACTTTCTTATTCTGTTTAATGTGTTTTATTTCACACTTCCTCATCAAATTCTAATTGGGTGGTTTTGCATTATAGAATCTACTCATTACTGTCCATTTTATTGTGTCTACAGCTGTATGGATAACTAAAGGATAAGGATTTGCTGAGATTCACATCAAGTAAAAAATGTTTGTGAAGTGAAGCCAAAGCTAGGAGGAGCTGCAGGCCAACACTGCCTGTGTTATGACTGAGCTTTGCTCATCTTGAGTTCCTGGAAACGAATGAATATACATGCCAATGTGTCACATACATATATCTTAAGTTTTTAAATGTAGAACTTGAGTGCACTTGATTTGTTAAGTCATCCATTATGTATAATTTGGAATAAAGGAATGCCGCTTTCTAACACCACATTGAAGTTGGGGAGTTTCTCCACAGATTTCAGATGAGTTCTTGGTGGATACAGCCTACAAAGTAAGAACTGGACATACCTGAGGCCTTACTTGAACAGCTGCCACTTGGTAATGATCTGCAGCTGAAGGTTATTTTGGCCACCGATTCCTGAACTCACAAGCAAGATCTTACAAAATAATTCCTGTAAGTGAATTGTTAAGGAAATTGTATTCCTATTCATTTCCTGCTTTCTTTATGGGGCCAGTGTTATGCTAAGCTGCTGAGTTGTATTGCTTTATTCTACTTTGCATGGCAATAGATGAGGTACATGGCTGATGCAATTTGAAATCCTGTTGCTAGTGATTCTTGAAGTACTGCTTTTTCAAGCAAAATGTAGTTCAGGTCTTCAATTCGTATTTATTTGTGTCAGTAGGAATTTTACTCAACTAAGGATTTCTCAAGCTGGTTCCTATCAGACTCTCAGATCTGTTTTCAACAGACATGCACAGGATTTCTGTAAGGAATATTGGCAAAATACCAAGTATTGATGTTCCCCTTCTATTCCCTCAGTCCTGTAGAGGTACCTCTTGTTAAACAGTTGAAGTTGAGTTTGAAAACTTCAGTGTTTGATCTCTTAGAGTGTATTAAGTACCCGTTCTTAAGGTTTCTTAGCTGACTCAACATGTTTCTATCTGGGAAACCTTATACATTATTTTACACGCACATAAAATCAGCGTTAAAGGAGATGACTTACGCGGGGTAGCAGCAGATGAGAGATAGCTATGCCCACTGAGTATATGTCTTTGTAGCATATTATCCAGTACTATACACCAATCTCATAGGATAATTTTTCTCCTATAGTTTTCAACATTGAGCTTCAGTTAAGGTGTTTAGCTCTCCTGAAAACAGTATCTGTTTTTATAGAAATGAGTGGAAACTGATGACAGATCAAGCAAAAAATAGTTGGATGTTGTTTGTGGGTTCCCAGCAGAAATGCTGACTTACAGCAATACAGGCAATCCTGGGATCCCCAAGCATGTTCTTTGATGCCAATCCTATTTGCTGACACATTGCTTTCACGAATCTCATCATTAGTGAAGTAAGCACATGAAGAATAAGTTAATTCTACTGTAATGAGATTATTAAATCCATTAATCAAAGGCAGGATATCCGTAATTAACTTATTCTCCAGCATCAAGTAAATGATTCTACTGTGAGGTTTGAGAAAGCAATTGTTCACAAATATGCAAACATACAGTGGGGCAATTAGAATATAAGGCTTGCATAATTGTATAATTAAATAATAATTTTTGCATATTTTAATAATATAACATATATTTTAATTACGAACCCTGCAAGGTTAAAATGGGAGAACATTATTTTTGTTTATTTTTAGTTCTTACGTCCCATTTGGTAAAAAAAATAAAATTCATGTCTGTTTCCTGACTGAAAGTTGATAGTGTTCATGTCAGGCTTTGGCAAGGCTTTTATTGACTCATTAGATCTGTTCTACCAGTGGCTGCCTATAGGCTTTTGCTGTGTCACACTTCAGCATCATCACCGTTGATAACTGTAGGCAATCAAGTTTCAACTTGTAGTAACAAAAGAAGCTCTGGCTGGCACTGTTGTAGTACCAAAAGCTCAGGTTGGATTAATGCAGGCTTACTGATGCTTTTTCCACACAAATAAGCCTGAAAATTCCTTTACTCAAGCTAATCTTTCCTTCCAAGGGGCAAATACTTCAAGGGTTCTTTTCAAGTCAATTTCACTTCTCTGCTGTGCTTTAAGGATACCAAATTTCTGAAAGCTTTGCAGTTTCACTCAGAAATGCTTGAGATTCCTGTCCTGTAAGAGGGAGGTGATATAGGTACGTTTAGAGAATCAGCAGTTAGTAATAAAGCATTTATCTGATGTCATTCTTTTGAAAACTGAGTTGTAGTGAGGTAAGCACAGCCTGTCCCAGGGTTGAGCGTGCAAACCTGCTTTCCCATGTCAACTGGGCGACAATGCTCTTCTCACTCCACTTTGGGTGTAACTCACTTTCAGCCTCACTGGCCTGATCCTTATCCCTAACCTGCCACAATTAGGCTCCAATCACTTGGAGAAGGGCTGGAGGAAGAAAGACTTGAAAAGTATTATTAGCTCTGAAGGGCAGATGTGCTGATGCATACTTGCCTGTCCCCTACAAGCGAGGCAGTGAGTGGATACAAGAGCTGGCTGAAGCCCAACGACTGCACTGGTGATGATACTAGTTGCCTACACCAGGAGTTCTTAAAAAGGGCAAACCAGTCTTTGCTGTGAAAGCCTTCTTTAGAGAAGGAACTCTAAAACTTACAGAAATGAACAGAGTAATTTTTTCCTTGGCAGCCTTAATGTTAATGGGTATGACAGTTTGCCTTGTCCAGTTTATATAAGAGCAGCTGATACAAAATGACTTCATAGCTGGATATTTATGAGAAGTTTCATTTCAAATAATATAGTTTTTGCCTCTGGCTGTGCTGTGGTTTAGCCCTGTTATTACTGAGAACTAAATCTTTAGGATATTCTAACTATCACTGCAGGGCCCGTTTGATCTACCCAGCAAATTTAATATTTTCCAAAGCAATGGAAACTTTATAATGGAAAGTCTCATTAGCAAAAACTACCAATCCCTAGAAGAAGCAGGCAGAGAGAGGAAACTTTGGGGGTTTTCTTTCACCTTCAGAAGGGATATGCATGTTGTGTGTAGGAAGAGAGGCTTTGCTGGGGCTTTGATCTGCAGCAGCACAGGTCCCAGCTACTTTCATTTCTGAGGATCACAATAATCTGGGAAGCTTACCTGTGATTATGCTTTGCATGTCTGTTCCTAATGAAGGGCACAAAACCTGGAACAGTGAGAGGAATAGGAGTGAAAAATTTGCATGAATTAAGGATTGTGTAAAAGCCTGAGCCCACTTAAATCAATAGCCAGGCTCCCATTAACTTAGATGGGCTCAGGATTTCACCCAGCCTTTCTTTTTTTGCTCAGCTGGCTTACTGTTTGAGTTGGCAGGTCAAATGGTCTTTGTCCCAGTCCAGCAGGGTGTACTTTAGTTTGTGTTTTTGTTGTTGAGGCTGATGAAACACTCTTAGAAGTTTCAGTTTGTTCTAACCAGTGTGACTACAGATAGTGAGCACAAACATCTGCCACGCACTGAAGTCAGAATGGTTTTGTTACAACGGATGTCTGAAAGCACAAGTGCTTCTTGAAGAGTTGGTTTGGTCTTACATTTAAGATGACAGCTGATGATGTCTGACAAATCTACATCTGCTTAGAAAGGACTTCCTAATTAGCTGGAAACCTCTGCTTATAGAAAATGCCACTTTATAGAAAATACCAGTTTAATGGCATCTATTGATGCTGCAGGAGTGGATGAGGAGTGCTCATAATGACAACAGAGTGGAGATGAAAGTTTTGTAAGACATGAGAGTATAATGGTGCCTGACTCCTCTCCTGTACCCCACAGCGTTAGGAGAAAACAGACCCACTGCTTCACTGCAAACCATTAAATGAGGTCTGGGAAGCGGTGGATCCTGGCTCCATCCCTTCCAGTCATTCAGGCACATTGCTTGCGCCTGAGCTCTTGCTTGGCCCTGCCTTCCCACCAGGTGTTCCATCACTTTTTCAGGTTGTGACTTATCACTTCCACTACAATACCTAAAATTTAATCAACTTTCCTTCTGAGTTTAAAGTTCTCTTAATATCGCTTATCAGGAAGGATGATCACCCATATATTAGCTTTGTTTGAATACTTTCAAAATACGGATTTCTTGTTTGCGGTCAAAAGCATCTGCATTTATCCAACCCAGAAAATCAGACATAACAGATTGCTTATTCCAAACAAAGCAACTTGCAATTCAAAACTGAATTCTCTTGGAGTGCTCGTCTAGCGTGACAACTAAAAAGAGCTTTAGACCACAGGAACTTTCAGGAGAACTGTCCTGTTTAGGACACAGGAAAAGAAAGGGAAAGGGAAAGGGAAAGGGAAAGGGAAAGGGAAAGGGAAAGGGAAAGGAAGCATTAGACAACTTGCTACAGATTTAATACTCACCTCAGATTTACAAGAAGCCTGTTGTCTGATCCTAGATGTAACAGTAGACCATAATTTAAAGCAAAGAATAGGAAAGTTATTTCAGTGAGAATTTGGAGTGAAACTGTGCTATTTAGCAGCATTATACATATCTTTTTACAAGGAAAGATGGTTTTCTGGCTGGCTGTGTGCTGTGGCACTAAATGCCATAAGCAAATAAGTGATTTGTGCTACTCATTCAATGAATAGGTTTGAGATGGGATTAACTTTTTAAAAATGCAAGCAGCAGATGGTAGTGTTTGTGTATAGAAATACCTTTCAGAAATGATAATATAAACCACATGTTCTGAAACAATAGGATTCCTGAGCTGAACACATCACCCTCCTGAAAATGCAAGAGTAATCTACAGGCTCAAGCTGGTGGCTGCTGCAGCACAGGACCTGCTTGTGCTGGGGTGAAGAGGGCACGAGAAGAGTTGGGAAAAACAAAGGTGGGGGATGTGGAAGGAAGCAGGAAGACACTGGGATGCACACAAAGATTATATGTATCTATCACTCGGTTACTCTCTTAACTAGCTCTAGACAAGGGTTACAAACAAGCTGTGATAATCTGTTCTAGCCCTTCTCTGTAGAACAGTGGTTTCGTATTTTAAACTAGTCAGATAATCCCCAAAATACTACATATATAAAATATGTATATAAATAGTACATAGCATACTCTAAGGCATAATTTTTCTCTGGGTAGCACCAGATACAACCATTTGCAACACCTGAAAGCAACATGTTTTCCTGTGGGTCTATGTTAACCTAAACATATAAATAACCTATATATATTTAACCTATAAATACTTGTAAGGAAAGGTTAGAGCAAACCAGACCAGAGCAAAGTCATCTCAGAAAAAGCAGGTCAGTCTTTTCCTTCATACATTTCCATTTGGCCAAGAGCACAAACAAACCGGCACCGTGATAGAACAGGGAATATTAGGAGTAGATATCAGGTCCTGTAGCTCTTCTACATCTGTGGTGCCAGTCAGACAGGTGCAGTCAGTGGGAGATGAAACAGCTCCCAGCTCAGGTGATTAGCTTAGAGACCAGAGATCTTTCAGAGAGTGGGCTGCTGCTCAGAACTCCTCTTGTTCCCTATGAAGCATACAACAAGGATGACACCTTAGGCAAACCAGAGCCTGTGTTCAGAGCTTACCTGTGGCTTTGCTCTCACCAGCAGTGTACGTGTTACGTAGCAGTCCTCTGTGCAAAAGGAGGATTTCCATTTGATGTCTCTCAAGGTATCAGGGCTTACCTTTGCAAACCAGAAACAGAAATTGCTCTGTATTGTACATCTATCAGAATATGAAAGTCTCCCATTTTGAACTTAGTGTTGCTTCTAGCTTATGTTAGACAACATCTGAAAGGGACAGGAAAGAAAGGATCTTACAGTGCACCATCCTGACCACTCTGAAGAACAAAGATGGGCTCATGGTGGTCATGTCTGTGCCAAGAACCATATGTGGGACCACAGCAACACCAGCAACAACATGGGGTTACTCCAGGGTATCGGGGAAGGTGAGTTGACTTGTGTCACTATAGAATGTGCAATTGCAGAACTTAACTTTGGTCCCTCCAGTATGCCCAATGTACCTGCAGCAGGAGGGAAGCTGCATTTCACTAGGCCTAGTCAGTGAAGGATGGGTAACTTAGAACCACTCCTGAGCAACCTCAAAGCCATGGAAAAATAAAGAAGTGAAATAAAAAAGCAGCATCTATTGAAAGCAAGCACTGAGATGGGCAGCTCAGGCAGCTCATATGTCTTCTGCTATAACATACAAAGGAATTCCTTTTGTTAACATTAATATTTGGCAGCTGTTACAGAGTGCACAAGGGTATTTTAGTTGGGTTTTAAAGAAAGAAACTGACACAGAAAGAAGGCAATGATTTTCTTTTTTATTTTTAATAGAGGATCTCTCTGGGGGTTTGTGTTCATATCACCAATATTCACTTTATTACATTTTATGGAATGGAGTTTAAATGCCAGTATATACAAGCCAACATTTCATTATTAGAGTTTGTGTTTATTCACTTGCCACCGTAAGTCTGTTCCCCTTTGTCTTTTTGTGCTGCTCTTTGTAAAATCTATGATTTATGAATACGTGGCTTAGATCCTTCACAATATAGTGGTGAGGTGGTTCAATAAAAAGTTATTAAAGTAAAAAATATATATATACAATAATCTATAGTTTCACGTGCTTTGCCCACCTTCTATAGCAGGTCCCAGTAAGAGACTCCTGCACTAAGCAAACACTGCATGCATGAGACTGGAATATAAACTGCATGCTGAGAGACCTCGTTCAGCCCAAACTCCTGCTGACTGGCAGCCTCTACAGGCAATTACTGTTTTGCCTACAAAACTGCAAGATAATGCCCTCAAAGCAATGAAAGGAGGGAAAAAAGTCTGCCATAAAAGCTGATTTGGATCATTGTGCCTTTATCCCCACTCATGGATTTTTCACCTTATAGAGCTGCTGACTCACCGCAGCTGCAGAACCATATATAAGGAGGGACAACAAATTCACCCCTATTGCATGACCGGCAAGAAACAAGGGCTACTTATTACAATGAAAGCTGAAGGCACTCTCCAGGATGAAGAACAATCTATTCGTGAGGGAAGACAAGGAAGGGAGTGAAGCTGGTTCAACTGCAGCACAACAGTAAGCAGCCCAACAGGAAGAGCATGAAATGTGTTGTAAAAGGCTTTTGTTGCCCAAAGACTCTGTACCAAAACTCTGAGGGGGGGAAAAAAGAAAAGCAAAAACAAACAACAACAACAATGCACCTCTACAAATGAACAGCCCATCCTGTTCTCTATCTCAGGGATGGGTAACTTCAGCAAATGAGGATTACCACACTGAGTCTGCCAGGTATTAAAAACAACAAGTCATACAACTTTGCTACTGCCAGCATCACTGAAATCACTGCTCTGGCACTGCATCACTGCTGGGACAGGGAAGTGCCGTGCATGGGAGCCATTCCTCTGCACACAGCACACTGCTGCCTTTGGGTACACTTGTTTGAACAGAGGAGCTATTGAGATGGTGGTCACAGTCCCTTTGTTACTGTTATCTCTAGCAAACACAGAAGAACAGCTATAATCATACATCCTCAGAGAGATCTAAACGAGAAGGTTGCAATCCACTTCAGGTTATCAGGATAATTTTGCTACCTCTAGTAATCTGTGCCACGTGCAGTCCTACATATCCATCGCTGGCCAGAGAGGCTGGATGCTGCAATGAAGAGCCTTTAACCAGCCAAGAGCCCAGCAAAACCACTCGGCTGAACAAGCAGGTGTCCAGAGTCATTGTTGCTAATGCTGAAGCATGAAGACTTTGCATCACATACTCCGCCCACTCTTTTGCTCCAGACCTCAGGAAATGCAGAACATTTTGTCTATGCTGGATTCACTGAGGTTAGATACCTAGATGACCACTGGCAGGATTCCTTTCCCACTGAAGTGGGAGAACACAAAAACCCATTCCTGCTAAAAATATAAATAATATGCCCAATAAAACACATTGACCAGCATAAAAAACAATGGAAAAAGCAATTTGGAGTAGTGGTCTACATTACTGGGGTTCTGAATTGTGAAATAACTGATAATCCTGTACATTTTGTTTCTCAAGAAGCATTTGATTTTCTCATGAGTTTTCATGGTCAAGTCACTGCAGTTAATATTATCACCGGAAATCTCAATGCCTGTAAAACTAATTTGCTGCTTATAGCTGGTGATGGAGCTGCTGAGGATGCTAGTGATGTTGATTTCTTCCATTTCTTTAGTAAGTTCATTTGCAGGCCCCTAAGAAACAAGAGTATACATACCAGTTATACCACAGTTGTAAGGTTTGTCTTCTCCTACAGAGGAAAAGTACTTGATCAATAAGGAGACCTTAGGGATAAAGATGCAAACACACAGCTTCATGTATGCTCATCCAAAACCCCAGTATTCAAAGCTAATTGCAGAAGTGCTGGGAGTCCCAGAGATGTGTGTCCTTCCACTGCTTTATTTCTAGACAGTTTTAGTTCTTTAAAGAAATCTCATTCTAGATATCACTGAACAACCCAACGTCCATCTTCTGCAAGACCTAATGGGCCGGACATGGCAATCTGTCTCTCTTCACTTCTACTTGATAAATAGCTGGAGAAGTCACCAGGGCTCTTTCATTTCTGTTAGGATTTGTACCCTTGATGACCCCTGGGCTATTGTCATACATGAACATTTAATTTCTTCCACTAAAGCAGATTGCTTTGAGCAATTCATTCCATGCCTAGGAGAAGCAGCTGTGAGCTGTACCCATAGCAAGAAGAACAGTCTATGCAATTAATAAAAGACTAATTATTGTTCATCTGAGATCACAGTTTTTTTATGGTAGATCAGACTTTACCTCTCGAGGTGTTTTAGCTGCATGTTTTTGTGATGAGCTGTAGTGAGCAACTGCGTATTCCACAAGGGCACCAAAGATGAAGGTGAAACAGATGCCAAGGTAAACATCGATGGCCTTAATAAAGCAATTGGTTTTTGAAAGTGAACTTCGTGAGCCAATCATCAGAGTTGTCATGGAAAGCACAGTTGTTACTCCTAGAAAAACAGAAAAGGAAAGACCTTCTCATATAGACACTTAGGAAAAGGCTTGGCCTATCCTCTATTCATGTACCCAGTAATGGGAGCAGTGCCACTTTGCTTCTATGCAAAAACAACACATCTTCTCATAGCAGATCCAAGTCATCCATCAACTGAGCTGCTGGTATAGCAGCAGCTACCAGATCCACAGACATTCTCTCAATTAATAATAATTTAAAAAAATATACAAAAACTTCCCTCCACCAAAGCTCATTAAGCTCATTAAGAATACGTGTGCTGCTCTTTGCTGTAAACCTACCAGGAGCCAGTAAAGGAAGAATGTGAGCAGACCATTGAAACAGAGAGCTCGAGAAAATTACCATCTACCCAACCATCAGAGTCACTCCTTGCCTGCTGAAATCTCCTTTTCTCAGGTAGCAACTCACCAATGCAGGTTCTTGCAGGCACTGAATCCAATGTGATCCAAAAAGAAACCCAAGACAACATAACAAGCAGAGTAGATGGCACATAGGTCTCCAAAATGAAGTACAGGACATTTCTTCTCAGCTCAAACTGCAGTATCAGTCGTGGGTAACTGCCTGTTCACAAAAGGAAGAAACACAGTGATCATGAGATTTCTAAGGACCCTCAGCCTGAAATGGGGACTACCCAGCACCATTCAGTGGAGCCTCACTGGACTCATGGGACATGCTTTGCTTACAGAAGCTTGACTTCTCGCTTCCAAGATGTTTCCTATCTAACATATCCTAGACAAAAGGACACGTACATGCAATGTGTGGTTTGCAGTGGGGCTCCTAAACAATCTGCAGTGGGAATATTGTATTGCAGCGTCATAACTCAAAGTGCAGAAAGGCCAGGGCTTTTTTCTATCCTCTTTCAGCACAGCATATTTTATTCCCAAGAACTACTGTGACAGAGCAAATTCATTCTTATCTGATGGCTGAGAAATTGAACAAAAGATCTTCTTTTGATTTCAGCATGCTTTGGTTCATGTCCCAGAGCATCCCATTATCTTATCATCACAGGGATTTACATCCCCTTTATTCGTTAGTAATTTGTGATCTTTGCTAACTGTGTCTTTTTGCACTCAAAAAAAAATAAAAATGTCAGTCTATTCTTTTTTACAACTCAGTTTGTCTTTACACTGACGTAAGGATTTGGGGGCTGGGCTGTAAGTGTTTTCAGGAGATATTTCTGCTGTTTAAACAATAGTTCCCTTTGAAGTATGGAAACAAAAAACATGTTGTTCTTTGGCTGATTACACTACAGTAAATAGAAGAAAAACCCCCATCGTTTTTAAAACCTGGCCATTCTGAGGAAAATTTGCCCCTTAATATCCAGGTGAATAGAAGAATGTTTACACTGAAAATCAAAACGACATCGAGTTGTCTGATGCACAGAGGGCTCTAAATCCATCCAAAGCAATGTAATTGTTCATTAGGAAGCAAGTACGTATTTGAAAGGTTTAATTCAGGTGTCTGTGAAGGAAGACACTGAGAATATAGAGAAAATTGATTAAGTGAAATGTAAGATGTTAAAAGATTCATCTTTCTATTCCACAGAATATCCTGACTGCAATGAACTGGATTTCACTTTCTTCCCATCTCTTTGTACAATTAAGTTTTGCTTAAGGCTTTGCTTGAGGCTTCCTGAGTCAAACTGCATTAGTCTGCAGATGAGAGGGGAGATACTTGGGGTTTTTCTTGCTTTTCTCCTTCACTGCTTTACCTGTTTCCTGCTGTGACTTTGAGATGAGCGTGTAGTAGCGTTCCACCGTGTACTGAGAGAGCCGCAACTTTTCTATGCCATGGACAGAGTCATTTCCTCTCAACCATGTGAAGATTACATCATTTTCATCATATCCCCCTACAAAGAACAATGGATTACTGCAGTCACACAACGAATGCCCAGCTGTTTTTCTGCCTTCCCCATTGGGTGGGAGCAGAAACGTCACCTACACACTATAGGCTGCGCAAAGACCCTCTAACTGCATCAGACATTGGTTTTGATTTGACTTAGGAACACATACCATCATGAGTGATGAATGCTGCGCAACATGAAAGACTGTAGAGAACGTATTTCAGACATGTTCACTGTATATTTTAAACTATTTTAACATCGTTAAAGATAATTTAATGTGGCATCACCACATTGATGGCACACAGCAGGATTAAACTACTGCAGTGACCTCAAGCCTTGAGCATAGTCTCTCTGGTTACATAAGGTGGGCAGAGGATTGCTATAGTTAAAATAAAGTAAAAATAAAGTAAATAAAGTAAAATAAAATTAAATGAAATAAATAAAGAGTACATGTCTCACCAAGCCCCCTAGCAGGTTGAAGAAGCACATTGCTTTGGCCCATCTATTCAGCTGCCTGTAGACTGTGGAGCTAAGACTCCCATGCAGTTACAAAGCAGGCCCTTCTGACTGTACGTGTGTTACCCAGCTCTCTTCACAAATAAATGTATTTAGTGTTTAGGTAACACTGAATTCCTGCTCCAAAACACTGGGATAGGTGAGATTAACAGTTCACATTCCTATCACTACAGCCTACATGTGCTGGCTGCAGGAACTTAAGCGATGGCATAACACTGTGTCAGGTTACTTCATCCCATAGTTCAGTCTAAGGGATAAAGCTCGTACTCAGGCATCAACTAGCCATTCACTTCAATGTTTTTCACTTAATTTAGGAAGAAATCCTTTCAGTCTCGCTGACGTGATTCTTTTATTAAGTGCCCTTCTGTGGGAAAACGAGTAGGGATGCCTTTATACTGATAACGACCTGTTCATCCTTGTAGAAGGAATAAGATGCAGTCGCAGTTCTGTTTTTACCTAATTGTGGTGGGTTTTTTTATTGTTTTGTATTTTTATTAGACACAAATTAGCAGAGCTGGAGTGTGATAAACTCATCAATTAGGCGTCCAGGGCATGAATCCCTACATAGAATCATAAGCACGTGACAGTTCAAAATCTCTAAACAGCTTTATAAATTGTGATTACTAAGGAAAATTTTATAGTAAATGATAAAGTGTTGTTAATTCATCTGGCATGTTTAAATAGCATTATTTCTGGGCATTTATCCTAGTGAAACCTCCAGTGGGCAATGTGCATCTAATTTCATTGGAGTTATACAGCAACTGAGCATGATGTAGGACCCAATCATTTTTAAAGCAGACCCAAACAAGCTATGCTTTAGCAGAAGAGGGCAATCATTATTATTTCAGGAGCTATTCTTTGTAATAAAGTTAACCACGGTGAACTAATATGATTTTAATGTGAAAGTAATATGTGCTTCCTTAGGTGCTTCATGCTGCAGCCCCAGAAGTTTAATCTGGTCTTTTCAGCACTGAGATTTCAAGCATTTCTTTTTGTGACATGAAGTGGGAGGAAGTTGCTCGCTTGTTGCAGAGCTTCAAAGTCACATAACAGCAGTTCTGCTCTTGCTGAGCTCCTGGGCAAAGCCCTGTAGTATCCCAGCTTTTTTTGAGCATTGACCTATTGTTAGAGTTCTTAGCCAACTTTGCCACAGATAAACATTTAATTTAAGAGCAGAACTCACTGATGATTGCTTTCCTTGAGACCTGCAGGGCTGAGACTCCTGTTGATGAGGATCTTACCATCTCTATTACTGCAATAGGCAACCCTTGCAGAGAAGGCTGGGCAGGTTTGGGAGGTACAGCAGATTTCAGAAGAAACGTGGAAGTTGTGCTAAAAGAAACCATGCAAACCAGCAACTACTATTCAATTCTTTCTGCATAAAACTCAACATTTTGCCCCTTGATAAAGATATGATTTGTTACCACTTTTGTTTTAGTTGCACGGTGGCAAAAATCCTCTTATCTATAGATTACAGCACAAACATTTGAAGAATAATGAAAGGAAGTTGTTCTCTTTTGGACATTAATATTTGCTACATCAAGAGGTCACTGTGTTAAATGCAGATATCTAAGGTGCATATTCAGAATGAATCCAGCCAGGTTTTGTTATACTTACAGCTCTCTAACTGCAGTCTGCATGTCTGTGTGTCCATGGGATATTTTGACAGGTCCATGTTACAGGCAACAGTGGTAGTAATTCTGTGGGAGGAGAAAGAACTCCAAAAATCACCAAAAAAAGTATAGTGGGATATTTCTACTGTGTATTTCTACCCCTTGCCACCTGAGGCACAGTAACTAACTGCACATACACGCTGGCTTGCTTCAGTGCAGAGGGTGAGTCAGCTGCAAGTAAAGCTGCTGTAAGCTGAAGTCACTGGCAGTTACATTGAACTGGGAAGAGATAACACTAAGACCTCACACATTTAACAACATGCGTTTCTACAGTACAGGTACACAAACACTTCTTGCTAAAGAGAAGAAATCACAGCTAAGTGGCATCAGATAAGCAAATAATTTGATCACTGAATGGCTTAGATTGGAGTGGACCTTAAAGATCATTTAGGTTCTGACCCTCCTGCCATGGGCAGTGTTGCCAGCCACTAGACCAGGCTGCCCTGGACCCCATCCGGCCTGGAATTGAACACCTCCAGGGATGGGGCACTCGCAGCCTTTCAGGGCAATACATTCCAGCACCTCACCACTCTGAGTTAAGAATTTGGTCCCCTCCATCTGCAACAGGGCACAGGGTCTACCACTATTAGAGGGGTTTATCACCCCAGTGCCTTTCACACAGGTATGGGAAGGAGTTGCTCCACCAGTATCTCCTTCTCACATTCCCTGATGCTGCTTAACATAATTCTGGAGATCTGTTCTGAGCCATCATCATTCAGGGAAGCCAAAGGTTGGTTTACCTTAAGGCATACAAGATAGTGCCATTAGAGAACAATCTGATGAGGCGATTCCCCACGGTAACATCATGCAGGAAGGACCTTTTTGACTCCACAATGTACGTGTCTGGTACCCAGAGCAGTTCCACTAGACGAGCATCCAGTGTGAAGCTCTTGTTGCCATAGAAAACTAAGCGGGGATCCGTCCAGCGCTGCCGCAAGTAAATGGTAGCTGTGTAATCCTGGCAAGAAGAAAAACCAGAGGATGCACATTCAGAACATAGCATAAACTATAGGCATACACCACGTGTGACAAGGCACAATGCATTTGTTGAACCCATCATAGCATAGCTCCAAATGCAAGCAGTAGAACCAACAGGTCATTGTAGTTTTATTTATGTTTCCCCATATACACTATAAGGTTTATTTTCTGTTTTCATGCTATTTTATTTTATTTTTTAACCATCTCTTTTCATTATCAAGCCCGTATTTCCATGGCACCTGCACAGCCTGCAGCTATAGGAGAGCCCAGTTCTCCTCACTACACTGAGAAGTGGTCACTTACAAAAAGCAAAGCAGCCTGAATGGAACAGTTTTGGTGCTGAACACAAGGTAACACATGAGAAGTCTCTCAGGCAGATTCTGTTATCTCTTATGCAAAATAACTCACTTACCATGTCACTCTCAGATATACTAGAAATGCTTGCAATGTCCAGGCTCATTGCAATTTGAACAGGTTCTCCTGTGGAGGGAAAGAAAAACATAGGAGAGTATAAGGTGCAGTTAAAACCTCTGTCCAGCACAGAAACCACACTGCAGAAACCCAAAGGGCCAGCAGACACAGCAAGTCCTGAATCCCGGCTGTCTACTTTCCATCATCAACTCTTGACATGCACCACCAGAGGGCAGCCGATGCTCACGGATGGATGTTCTGCTCTGAGCAGGGCTTGATGTGTTCCAGCACTGCCCTCTGCCCCCCTGGTAACACAGCAATGTCCTTCTTTTCCTCATCTCTAAATCACATGTAGAAAAGTCTATAGGACACCTTCTAAATTGCTTTCTAGGCTAGAGGGTTTTGTGTCATTGTTGTTATTGCTCCTTTGTTTGTTTTTGAAATGTTCCAAATGCAAAAGGCATGTCATTTGCATAATATATATATATATATATATATATGTATATTTTAATGTAGCTGTCATTTACATCCTTCCTTTATTATTAAACACCTGAACCCCAATAAAATGAGTGACTCAAGGGCAGATCCATGAGGACTTGGGCACTCTGGAGGAGGTCAAACCTGAGCCTGACCATTTGTGTCTCATTGCTTTAGTAGGCATAGTCTGGTATAATGTCTCTTATGTAATTTGGAAGCTTCTGCTGGCTTATGTGGCAGGCTCTAGTAGAGCTGTTCTGTTCCTGCATGAGACATTTTGAGCCTAACAAGCTGCTGAATACCGTGATGGCCTAGAAATGTACCATCATGGTCAGAAAAAGGAAGAAACTCAAAGCTGCCAAGAGCAGAAAGTCATCTGCAGGAGCTGCAATAGAGACCTGACACCCGGCAACAGCCTCAGGTGAGTTCCTAAACAACTGACTGCCCCTCAGATGCTGTTGCTCTGGATCTTCACAAGGGTTCTAAAGGAGGTTTAGTTTTTGTCTCAAACTGAGGGGAACATGTGCCAGAAGCCAGTGTTTCTAGAAAGGAGAAATTCCTCTATGCCCACACAAAAAATAAAGGAGAAAATCACATGGGTAAGGCTTTAAACAGAAACATACATGAAATGCACAGAGCCAACATACCACCAAAGAAGGGCCTGAGGTATTTGTTGTATCCCATTGTGAGGTTCTCAAATCCAGGGAGGGATGCTGAGTCACTGTCGCCCAAGCTGGATACATGTCCTAGTGAGCATTTCCTGGGGACACAAATAATGTATGGTTAAGTATGTGGTCAGACATGCTGCTGGGCACATCAGGTGTGCAGCTGCATCCCCAGCTTGTACTCAGATAAGCAAACTACATAAAAATAAGTGCATCATTGAAATAATGAGCATTTATTTATACTTACTGACATTGCTTACCTTGGCTGAATAACTGACACCTTAAAGAGGTGTAAAGAGGGAATATAGTAAACTGCCTGAACAAATAACCTCAGGTTTGCAGACAGTGGCTTAAGGACATTCTTAAAATGTCCCAGGCAAGTCAAGCAAGGTCAGTGTTATCACGAGACTTAATAATAGCCTGTAATCTCCCCCATCTCATTCATCCTCATAAAATGTATATAAGGAACCTTTTTCATCCTACATACAATAACCCAAGACAAACCTTATGGCCCAACAGCTCCTCCTTCTTAATCCTCATTACCATAAGCAAGATTTCATCCTTATCTGTTAGCATCAGGCAGCATCCCAATGGCCAGAGTACGCTGAGAAGGGGAGAGGTAAAACAGCAAGTGCTTCACAGACCATTATGAGTTTGATGCTGCTCTGTGAAGGGCTGAAGGAGCTGCTGCCTCACTCCAGAGACTCAGGACTGCTGGCCTGTGCTTAAACACACATAGTCCTTAGAGGTTTGCTGCAGGTTTTAGATCAAAAAGAACCTTACAGCAGAACTGAGAAGTTACTGTGCAGGATAAGCCATATGAGAGCCTTTAGGACTTTAGGACTTAGGACAGTCAAGAATGGCAATAACTCGGCTAGAAGAAATGGAGTGGAAGGCGACAGCGTGGTAGACAATTTCCAGCAAAACCAGCACAATTTTCTGCTCTTGAACAGAGAAAAAGAGCTTGCATTGTCACAGTGAATTACATTCTAGGAACCTGTGCAGGTTGCTCCCCTTGCCTGACCCTTTAATGCACCCAACTTTGAGTGGGCTGTAAAACTGGAGGTGAAACTTCCTTTTGACCCACATCACTTATGTTAATCATAACTCAGATGACTTGTAAAGCAAAACAAATGCTGTACTTGCCTTCGAGTTTGAAGGAAAAGACACAGACTGAAGAAGCAAAAATATCTGCAGAACATCTCCGGAGATTATTTCAGTATTTGCTCTGCTCTCCTGTGAAAGAAAAGAAGATTTTTGTGATTTATGGAAAACTATTTGCTCAGGAACATGACTTAGCAGAGGGCTGTTAGAGTTAGGGTAGCATGGTTAGGTTCTGGTTAGGCTTGAAGTTGATGCTCAGAATGTCACCAAAGAAAAGACCTGATCAAATAGATAAATATTTAAGAATTTCCTAAAGATCTCTGAAACCACATGAGATCCTTCCCACTTATGACGGTCAGCATCTTACACTTCTGTGCTCCAC
Organism: Coturnix japonica; assembly: GCF_054131305.1. Classification (NCBI taxonomy): domain Eukaryota; kingdom Metazoa; phylum Chordata; class Aves; order Galliformes; family Phasianidae; genus Coturnix; species Coturnix japonica. The sequence continues at coordinate 12,380,680 of NC_140680.1, read as the reverse complement.
TAATCACCTACACAGAAACTCTGTAGCGTTGCACTCCATTAGCTTGGACTTCAATCAGCCCATGCTATTAGTATTAACACTGGCGAGTCACTCAGCATGCAGAACGGGATGAAATCATTCCACTTCAAATGGGTTTCGTTGACCTTTCTGGGAGTGGAACCAAATCCTGGATTCTGGCCTGGAACTCCCACAGGCTCGTGCTGGTGCCACAATGGGCAACTCTGCCCATGCTCTGCTCTGCATCCCTGCTGTCTGCCTGAAATGCTGCATCAACTACACACTTTCATTAGGGGTATAGATAACTCTGCCATGCAACTGCATGCTCTCACAGCAAGCTGCTGCTGAAACAAGCTAATGAGTATTACACCAGCACAGCTGCCACAAGGACACTGCTGCTGGACCATCACTAGCTTGAGCTAGAAATACAGTACTGCTTGACCACTGCTTGAGTTCCAATTTAATACCTTTCTTATCATGCATGGCAATGAGTGTGTCAATTTCAGACATGGCTATTACATAGTAACCCAAGGGTTGGGAATTTTCTGCTTGGGTTAGATCCTTTCTGCAGTAGCTCACCAGGCTCAGAGGACGCTGGGCCTTCCCAGCTAACTGTACAGCTCTGCTGCTGTGCTATGGAACAGTTGTGCTCCAGGCAGCTTCTATCATCTGCTTTTTGCTGTTCTCTTGCCTTGAGTGGTTATCAGCAACCACAGACAGGTAAACAGGTGACTTCAATATACCCACAGAAATTTCAAGAACTTCCGTGAACTTTTGCTATTGGTAAAAAGTGCATTCTTTCCATCCACACCACTGTCATTACATCACATGAAAAATGACCTCAGTTCTAGAAACAGCAACACTGCCAAGGGCCTCACTGAGGCTGCAGCATACACTCCGCTTGTTTGAGGCAGCCCTTGCTGTGCTTCAATGTGAAGCAGAGCTTGGTGCTGTGTGGGACCAGCCCTTGTGTATGGACCGGATCACACAGTGGGGATGGGATGGAGCTGCACCAAATGGCAGCTGTCCCAAGGGGCTGGCTGCACTAACAGCATGATTTATAGACTCCATTCTGTGTGCAAACACATGGAGTGCCACAGACCTTTATATGCACTGATCTCATAGACAGTACTGTTAGTTTACAGCAGTATGAGAGCAGGAAAAACTATCCTATTACTTACATGACACCATACACTGCAGGCCTGGTTCTTGTCTTATTCATTCCAATGAAAAGCAGAAGTAACTCCAAGATAAAATAAATGTTAAAATAAAACCAGGTTCATTCCTTATGTAAGAGTGTTAAAGTCATGCCCAGGTAACGCATTTATGTCTTTGAGATGCTCTGATCCTTCAAGCTGCTGTGGGAAGTGGCAGCCAGTGCTCACATCTGCCCACCCAGCACACAGGTCTGCCTTCAAATACATGCAGGAAGCCTTAAGTTATATAAGAATGAAGTTTACTGAGGTTTACTTACGTGAAATAAATTCTTCCTCCAGAACATCAAGCTTGGCTTCCGTTTGGTCAGTTCATTTACTCTAAACAAATGCCATGTCTATCAAATTTGTTTTATACAGAAATTTAAGTCACACCAGGCACATTTTTCTCCTGCACCGGATATATCTTAACTCTAGGCTGCAATGTAAACTTGCCTGCAATTTCCTGTCTCCTATGGCTGCAGATCCATGAGCTCACAGCTGCCCATGCTTCATCATGTTGGGGACTTATTGCCGAGCACTGGCTTCATTCATTTAGTAAACCTGCCCCTCATTGCAGGCAGGTCTCCAGGGCCAGGTGCAAGAAGCTCATCTTCCTTCCTAACAGGCACAGAGATCACCAGCCAAGCAACATTGCTTTCTATGATTTTGCTCTCAACTTGCCAGCCCTGTAATTGTAACCCTATATATACGGTCCCTCCCACCTCAGCAGTTCTGCTCACTTAGTCTCCTCCATTGTGTATGTGCAGGTATTTTATGTGAGACTTAATCATTCTTGTTTATATCAGCCAAGACAAGCATGCATGACATTAACTCCCACGTGGGACATGAAATGGTGCACCCTTCCAAACCATCTACTTCCAGAAATGGATCAAGGCTGTAGGATCTTCTTACATTAAAAGCAATTAAAGCAGAGGTGGTTTACTGAGAGGCTTTACTGAGTACTCTGCTCAGTCCTGAGTATGCCAGATGAGGAAATGGGGGTGGGGGGAAAGAAAGGTAATTATTATGGAAAGATTCACGTGTGAGGAGTATTTGAAAATAACGAGATTATGTCATTTCAACAGAAAGGAATTAGGGGGGCATTCAAAGAAAATCAGCAAATAGAGAAAATAAATCAGACCCTTTGGTTCTGGTTATTCTCTCTGTGTATAATACATAAACTAAAATAGGGGAGATTTAGACTGGATGTAAAGGAAGAGGCACAGGGTGCCCAGAGATGAGGTGGATGCCCCATCCTTGGAGACACTCAAGGTCAGGCTGGAGGGAGCTCTAAGCACCTGATCAAGTGCAGGTGTCCCTGTTCAGTGCAGGGAGTTGGATGAAATGACCTTTAAAGGTCCCTTCCAACTCAAACGATTCTATCTATGACTCCTTATCTGAGTGAGGGCACAGTCAACTTACCAGAGGGCTGCAGCCACAGTGAGCACCTCATTTCCCCTTCCAAGGGATTCAAAAACACCAAGTAAATAAACACGAAATATGAAATAAGAAACGTGTGGATGTGCTGTTTAATCCTGGGTTTGCTTTGCTGTCATCACTGACAGCCAGGTCAAGGGGAAGATTTCCCTGACAGAGGTTTGTTGGCCGGGCTCCATCGCAGCGCTGCGTGCTGCGCCTCCCGAAGCGTGCAGTGCAGGCTGCACATAGGGCAATTAAGCAACAAATGCGATGCAGTCGAGCAGTCGCTACGTGCCCTGACCCATCCCTCCAGCAGGGACTCGCTGACCTCCCAGAGGATAAAAGTAGGATCACTTCATTATTCCTGCATCCTTACTATGCTTCTGCCTTCCAGGAGCAGGTTGCTGTGTGCTGAGATGGGCAGAACCTTGTTGGGTGGAAAGACCCAGTGGGCAATGGAGGCCCTTACATGCTGAGCACCTTTGGCTTTGCTTCACCTGCACATGCAGTGTGTGCCAGGTGCTGCTGTATGCTCTACTCAGTCCCCTGTGTGGGGTACAGCATAACTGCAGGCCATCACTGGGACGGCGCTCATCAGTAACTGCTGGCCTCCCCCCAGAGACGTGGATCAATTGGCAGATATTATAATCCCTTCAAATATTAATGCCCTATCAGGGAGACAATTTCACAGGGCCCAGAGACTCTTCCATTATTAGAAATTATGCCCCAGCCTTAAATAAATTAACTCAATAAATGTCTTACCATGAATACAAATTCCTGCTTAGGGCCTGCAAATAAAATGATTTAGAGCTGTTCTTGGAGGAAAGATGAGGTGCTTAAGCTTGCAAAAGAAGAAGAGCCACCACATTCATCGGTCTTTTGTTCTAAATTGACTTCTCCTCCTAAACCGACGGCATTCCTCTCAGAAGGGAGGGCAAAGGTTTGGGAAAATTAAGTGGTGACATTTTCTTACACCGTGCTTTATGGCTTCAGCACTGAAATGCACAGATGGGCCCCCAGCTTTAAAGGCAGCCCTGGCACTCAGGATCCATCCATGTCCCCACGGCTGAAGGGAAGCTCTCTGCCCATCCTGGGGCTGTGTGTGCCCACAGCTGGGAGGACCCTGCCCAGCACCCTGTGCAAGCTGAAGCCCCCACAGCCACAGTTCACAGAGTGCCCACTAACAACCTCTGCAGTTAATGAAGCCTCAGCAGGTGGTTGCAATTTCAACAAGTGATGAGGTGCATCCAGACCCATTCATCATCCCAGGCCTCCTGTCAAAGCATTTGCCCTTTTCATATTGATGAATTGAATGTGGCAATGTGAAAGCCACGCTGTCACGTTTCATTAGAGCTGTACTTTGCACCCAGTAGTTCGAGACTACTTTCCACAGCTCTGCACTTTTACCATTCTGAGTGTGAGATCACCAGCAGCTGAGGAGCACTTTGGCTGGCCCTGAGACATGCTCATATCCCCTGCATTTCTGGCTGGGGATCTTCATAGAAGCTTCATTCACCAACACACTGCCCTTCCTGTCCACAAATGTACTCTACAAACACATATCTTCAAAAACTGATTTTCTCCTTTGCTCTATTGGCACTGCAGCCCAGGGCAGCTCAGAATCCAGCATACACACCATGTCCTAAGACAAAGCAGTAAATGGATGCAACCTGCAGATAACAATCAACAGAATGATCCCCCCTGCAATAGTTCTATCTTTTCTCTGTGCTCAGGTATCAGTTTGATGAGACTCTGGTTTCTGATAACCACTGTTGTTTCTTGATTAAGAGCTCACGTGGCTGCTTCTTGGTCCTGGCTTAACAAGAGCAGAGCACCTCTTGTAGACAGATGCATTTCCTACTTCTGAATTCATACATACTAAAAATACATGAAAAGCTCAGCCCCACACTGCAAGACACGCAATAAAGATGCAACCTTAGATGAAAAAATAGCCACATTCCACTTGAGTGAATCAAAGATTTGTGAAAGAGACCACGGGTTCAACCTCCTTTTGTCTCAGATAAAGAGAAATTCCATCAGAAGCCAACCTCGAAGCCACTTCACACACAGGAAATTCTATAAGAGGATCAAAGAGATCACCTTGGCAGCAGCCTTCTCCTGAGATTTTCCTCTTCACCGCATTGACTTTACATCTGCACATCATGCATTCCCACCCGATGCAGAGGTGTGGTGCTGTGCTGGTTCTCCAGCAGCAGAACATGCTGCAGTTTCTACCTGCAGCAGCTGAAATTGCTTCTTAGCACCCTTGATGCTTTGGATAAATGCAACCCCTACTTAGAGAAGTGAGAAACCGAGATAAAGGGAAGCGTGTGTGTGGGGAGAGGCATGCAGACTATTCCCTCCCTCACCAAGCACCCCTCACCCAGCACTTGGTGCCCACTGCTGTACCTGTGCTACCACGGAGCCCTCAAGCATCCACAGACACCACCACAGCCCACAAATTGCTTCCAGATCAGAAACCTCTGTGAGTCTTTTCCCTGCAAAGCTACAGATATCTCCAAGTGTGGGATGTGCCACAGGGCAGCCCACGTGGGATACCATCAGGGAACAGTGCTGGGTAAAACAGCACAGTCCTGCATTACGTTTAGGACCTGTTATCTTAAGAGCTATCTCTGGAGTAATAACGTGTCTCAAAGCAACACAGCAAAAAGCATGCTCAGCTGTGTTGGGCCTCACAGGAGCACAGTGGCTGGGTGGGCAGTCACCCCCCTCCCAGCCCCTCCTGCCACCCCCCTCCATCCCCACACCTGTGGTTCTGACTCTGTCTCCACATGGGCCAGGCTCTGCTCCACGGCAATGCAGCTGGTGGGGATCCTCCTGAAGCTGGCCAATGCTCTGGGAGATGATTCCTTAATAGGCTGATCCATGCTAGCAGGGAACTGAGGGAGGGAGGAATACATTATCAGCACTGATCTGGCATTATGATATATTTTCTGCTTTGGTTCTGCCTCCCAAAACCAGAATTAATTGCTAGGCTAGAACATGCAGATAAATCAGTTGGATTTATTTATATAAATGCATTACCACTACTTTGTGCAGCCACATGCCGGGCTCCTGGCAGTGACACCCACTATGACAAGAGGTGATGGTCAAACTCCTTCCCCAACCACCTGGAGGTGCAAGCAAGGATGGGCAGTGCAGCCATGGCAATGCCCTGGTGTCAACACTGCTGCCCCATTCCAGCATTTAAGACAACTGCCAAGTCAGAGCCATTGCATAACTTATCTCTCTAGCTTTTCTAAAACAGGGGCTTGAGAGGGTAGAGAGAAGGCAGAAAACCATGTGAAGAAACAAACGCCACTTTATACCATGGGCATATTTACAACAAACTCTGACTTGACAACGGTGTCTACAGCAACAATAAGAAATAAAACACTGAATGGTAAGCAGTCCACCCTGCGTGGGTGAAAGTATGAAGCAAGACATGAACTTGCAGCCAGCCTCCCCTGGCTGCACAGGCAGCCCCATGGGTTGGACTTTGCCCTGGTCCCAGTCTGCAGTGCAGGTCGCTGATGACTGATGGCCGAGACCTGTCACCAGGGATGCCTAAGTGCCAGCAGTGATGCTCCCATCCTCCCCTTTGCCACCAGTCTGATGCCAGCAGAGCAGGATGTACCAGCAGCAGCAGCACAGAGCTATCCTCCCCCCAATGATCACGCCTTGATTCCTGTGCATTTTCTTAATTTCATCTTAAAGATCAGTATAACCTCTTGGCAGATACCAGAATGAGTGTCGAAACAGACAACTGCACACCCAGTGTCAAGCACATAACATTCAGTTATTATCTCAAATTAATGCACAGCAGTGCCTTAATCTTTGGCTTAAAAGATTATAAAACTTTACATGGTATGGTGCCATACCTTTCTCCTCCCTAACTTTTATAATACATATCTGCTCCATAACAAGTGCCTCCAGTACCAAAAGATGGGCAGGTGCTTTAGCTGGCACTAACAGTAGGATCTGGTGGGAAGCATTGCTTATTTTTCCTTGTGTAGGTTGAAATACACTGAGATAACAGATCAGATTGAGATGTGCTTTAGTAGATAGGCTGCTTTCTGGTTTGTACATCCACAAGATGTTCTCCTCCTTGGGCTACCTGTTCCAGTGCATCACCACCATATGTGTCTTACATGTCTTACCTGAGGCTCTTGATGACCAAGAATCCGAGACATTTCTAAAGCGATGGAAAACACCAACCACCTGTATGGCATTGCTCACCGACACTGAGAAAGCACCCAGTGTGTCCTGAAAGGCCCTCTGTCCTATTTACATCTGCAGCCACACTTGCACCACATCACACACACCTAAAGCAACTGGAAAAGTACTGAGCAGTGTCCCTGTGGGCACCCCAAGCCCCGGTGCACTCCCAAGGAACTTGTTTATGACAGGGCCATACATCTGCCTGCAGAACGCACGCACTGCACAGCGAGGGAGACTGCAAGAGAAGGAAGAGAACCAACGCTGTCATTAACGTCACTATTAACAACTGCCTTCTATCACCACGTACAGGTATTTTAAATGAATTTCTCACTACTTCACATCAGATGCCGCTGAGCTGATGGGACAGCAGTGAAGCAGAGAGCCACGGTATGTGATGTGTTTCAGACAGAGTACATCAGCAGTACTGTAATAGATGATGAACATGATCACTCGTAATGCTGAAACCTGTGCACGGAGCTTCTTCCCACACTACAGTGTTTCTATGTTTCAGTTGAATAAATACACTTGGAAAATATCAAGTTTATCCCTTATAAAGCCAAGAAGATAAAGTTTTATAGCCAAAAATTTGCCCTATCTTTCCTCCATGGTGAATGCCAGCCCCCTTGGGGCCACCTATTGAGCAGCATGGGAGCTCTCCTAACTGCCTTGGAACCACCAAAGGATACTGCTGCAATGCACCAACAGCGTTGTTTTCTGGGCAGTGTTGCTGACTGACATCTACTGCATCGCCTCAGAAATGAGAGTATTGGATTTCTGTGCAGCTCTGGGCAGGGGGAGCACACAGAAGTGCCTGGAACTGTGGGATGGGGCTGCCTGCTGCCCATGGCAGTCTCAGCTTATCTGCCAAGCAGCTGTGCTCAGGGGGCAGTTCTGGACTCTCTGCTTGGGCTGTGCATGGAAGCTGGGGCTGTGGGGGAGCTGCAGAGCCGCCTCTCCTTGAAAACAAACAAGGAATGGGCAGTCAAGGGCCTGGCTGCCCATATATCAATGCACTAAAAATACCTCGAGAGCGAAACCATAGAAGACCAGCCAGACAACATCTATTTCTCCCCTCTTAGCCAAGTGTGAAGAAAGAGACAAAGGAGGAAAAATCCCAGTGCGGGGAACAGGTCTGACCAGCTGTGCCACATTTCTCTGCTCACCCTCCTCTCTAACACACAGACCCATGCAGGGCTCTGTATATCTCATCCAGACTTTGTCAGCACTGTGAGGCACCTCCAGCCCCTACCCCAGTGGGCTTCATCCCATTGCCACTAACTTTCCTCAAACCCCAAACAGGGCATCTTTTTCTTCCAGCCATCAAGGTGTTTGGCTGCTGTCACCGCAGAGGTCACGCAGAATATTTTAAGTGCTGCACCAAACCCATCGTAAAGTGTCACTAAAGGAACAGTACATCTCTTCCTGTCCATTAGATTTCTCAACGCTGCTTTTACAGCATCTAAAATTACCTACAGGTCTCTGCAATGTCACACAGATTTCTGCAGTGATCTTTTCTGCCCCACTGAGCTGGGCTCCTCAGGCCCTGGAATATCCTTTTCTCTGGCTGTAATGAGATTTCTGTTCCAAACAGAGATTAAGGCCAACGTGCTCTCAGAAATGGGAGTCTTCCAATTCAGAAATTCTCCTTTTTGGGTTTGCAGCTTCCAAAATACCTTCCCTCATCTTCCTGGCTTTGCATTGTTCACATTATTGTGTGACGTGCATGAAATATTCACTGCCACAGTAAGGCTCACGCTTAAATACTCTATTTTATTGCTGAAACCACCACAAAGTATTCCTCTAACTGAAATCGACCTTCTTTTCCTTTCAAAATGCCTCTTACTCGCTCATGCTTCACTTTAAAAGGAGACTGATACAGAAAACAGTTCAACTGCTTTTTTGTAGAGATGTCCTTAAAGATTTGAGCATTATGTTACCACAACTTAATGTGAAATGAAACAGGTGCTGGGTAAGTCATCTACTCAGCAAAATCAATTTTCAGAAGTCCAAAACTAAAACTGAGAACTTGGAAGTAACTTTGCAATGCCTAACCCTAGGATTCAATAGATAGATCTACCTTGATTCTTTAAAATCAGCACTTTCCCATCATGTGCCATCCTTCTAGAAAGTTCTGGATCCATCCCAGCTTCCCACAAAATGGTAAAGGAAGAGATGACTGCATATTACTAATCCTGGTTCTTCTACCTCCATCTTCTACAACGTTGGTGAATGTTGCCTCTTGGCTTTCCCTGCAAACATAAACACTGAATACATGCAGGGAAGCAGAAATGTGGCAGCACCTAAAACTGCCTACACCACTCAAACACAACCCTGGTGAGCAGCAGATGAGTTCCCAGAAGGATCTCACTATCACCAGCCTTCTAGTATACAAAGGCACACAGGACTCCTGCTTATGTAGCTCCCACATCTGATCCTTCACAGCCATCTCCTTCCCCTTGCAGTGCTGTCAGAACCTGCTGGCTGCTGGTCCTTACTGACATCTAGCGTTCTCTGTCTGAGCTCTACAGGCAGCAAAAGCACTTTGCCAGTGTTTATTTTATCTGACCTTGTGGAGTGGTCAGACTCTGCTTTCCAACAGCCAGACATCTATTTGTTTGCTGCTGAAAACACAGCATTAATTATTCAAGCTGTAAGTTCCGATGAAACCAAACCCACGCTCTTTGCTGGCAGCACATGGGCTACGTGCCACTGACCCAGCACATAACTTGTTAACTATTGGAAGGGCAGCAGTGGTTCCTGGGACATCACTGGTCAGCAGACCCAGCAGCAGGCATTATGAGCAGTATTAAAACCACCTGTTTTCACAGAGCAATTTGTTAAATTGGGTTAAATCAGACTATCCCAAAATGCTCCCAGCTGCATCCCACTCCAGTACAGGGACAAGACTCACTTTCTCCAGCACGTTGCACAGTTTCTGTGTGTGTTTCCATCTCAGATGCATTTTCTGACCCAAAATGGAAGAGAACCGCATGGTCAGTAAGTCCTGCTAGTGAGGAGGTCCTGATGCCAGGTCTCTTCTCCTCCACCTCTGCTGTGCCTGTACAAATGAGCAAAGATCACAGAATTAATCTCACAGTATGAAGGCTTTGAGTTCTAAAGTAACCGCTTCCATATGCTGAGCTGCAGCACACCGCTCCTTCTCACTCTATCACACCCAGGAAGACGCTCCCAGAGATGCAGTGTGGTCAGTGCTAATGGTCAGCACAGCATGCAACCACATAAGCAGATCCAGTGCTTAAAAACATGAATCAAAAGTAAATGCATGCAGCCGTGTGCCAAACCGTGCGGCCACTGGTATAACCTGGTGCTGTGAGAGGTGCCAGCCAGGAGCTTCAACAGCTGTACATCCCTGGGCAGCATCTGTGCCTCTGTCCATGGAAGTGCCATCACCCTGCACAGACAGCAGTGCTGGCTGCTCACTTGCTGCTTGCTGGCAGTGCACACAGCCAGCTGGCATGGGCTGCAGTGGGACTGAGGTTGTGTTTCATACAGAAACCTTTATTTTTCACATTTCTGCAAGTATGCAAAACAATGCTCCTTGTCTTGGGATGTGCCAGTGGATATATTATACTCTACATGATAAAGCCGACCAAATCTTCATATACGTATCTACACCTATACAGATATATATCGTCTAGTAAAATCTCTTCTGCAATCCTCCATGTGCCAGAATGGATGTTTTCAGCAAACCAGAGATAAAGGGACATGGAGAGCTTTATTTTTCATCTCTCTACAATAAAGTGGTGCTTTCATGTTCTTCATTGTAGTCCCTGTTACCTGGATGTACTCGAGAAAAAAAAAAAAAGAGAAAAAAAGATGTCTATAAGCTTTTAGTTTTTACTGTTCCAAAACACTACTGGTGAAGCCGGTTGAGCAGTTCCAAGCTGTGATTCACACCAGAGACAAACAGAGGTGTACATCACCACACCCAACAGACAAGCACCCCCTGATCAGCAATGGAAACAAGTCATTACCATGTAAACGTTGCTTGAGCAGTTTAACAGCCCATACGCAGACTGATATGAGGTTCCATCAGCCTCCTTTGTAAAGACCTGACTGCACATCGTTAACCTGACAGCATCCCGTAAGAGAAAAATACATACTGGGTGTACAGGAAGACGCCCTCCTTCAGACATGTAGTTTTTATTATTAAAATCCACATCTTTAAAACCATTCAACAAAATGTAATACAAACTGCCATCGGATAACAGCATTTTTAATAGAAGCGATGCACCGCCGCTCCACCAGCATGGCTTTAGTTTGCACGACTGACACCAGCAGCACTTTGCCACAAGTCTTTCATGGCACTCCCACGAGCAACGAGCTGCTGCCATCTTAGCAGTGATCACACACAGACATGAAGGTGCTCTGCTCTTACCGTGTGCTGCAGCCAGGCAATGCCAAAGTCCTGCCCGCGGCGCCGGAACCTTCAAACATCCGCACCCTCAGGTTTGCAACTCAACATACAGTTACTGACAGTATTGCAATGCGTAACAGGAAAACATACATAGACATCAACAGACAGATTACATTGTTGTTTGCATTTTTTTTTTGCATCATCATTCATTATATTCCTATCTTTCAACAGATGGTTGCCTAAAGCACGTGTTAGAAAGGCTCTTTTCAGAAAACGCTGGCATGAAAATGCAGATTAATGCTCACAAGTAGTGAAACAGTCAGACTTACAATGCAAGACATTACTGAAACATCCACAGCTTCAAGGAAATGTGCACAGCTGAGAGCACTGGCGGAGTCTGACTGTACCTTAGCAGGCGGCGCAGCAGCCACCTTCACATAACTGGCAGGAGGATTGATGGCGAGATGAGATCAGAACAGTATACTATGTTTTATTTAGAAAGCCGTAGCGGTAAGTATTTGCCATAAATATTGCAAGCCTCATTTATGAGCGATGAGAGGCTTTGCAAGCTTACAAACTAACGTTCACCGAGAACATAAAAGGCAAACCCAAAGACATTTCCATGCAGAGTACGACTCTCTCACAGTCACTGGATCTCAGTCACCTGCCACACGCGTAGATGCTGCTCATGGAAAGCCCTGAGGCCCTCGGGCACTGATGCACACAAGCCTCTGGCTGCTATCAGTGGGATCGTAGACAAACACAGGAGATTAAATGGTTTCACAAAGGCAACTGCTCTGTCACAGCCAGAATTTACGATCAGAGCTACAGGAAATACTGCTGTTGTGCGTCACGTGGCAAATCCTCCTATTGAAGCAACAGACTTACGATCACAGAATCATTTGAGTTGGAAGGAACCCTTTAAGGACATCTGGTCCAACTCCCTGTACTGAACAGGGACACCTGCACTAAATCGGGTGCTCAGAGCCCCATCCAGCCTGACCTTGAGTGTCCCAGCAGTGCTGCATCCACCTCATCTCTGGGCTCTGATTATGGCTTAGGGGCAGAGTCAGGACCAGAGCAGCTTCCAGCATCTCCCTCTCTTCCTAATGCATTACTGGGAACTGAAAAAAACCTACAGCAGCGCAGAAGAGGAGATACCAAAAGCATAAGGGCACTAATAGTAGCCTGGCTTCAGCAATGCACTTAAAGATACATTGAGAGTAACATGCAGATGTTTCAGGTACGTTGCTCAGTCAGGCTGTACTTGAACCAGAGCAGTCCTGGTCCACGGGACACAACACTTCTGTTAGTGGAGGCTGAAAACACAACTGAGGCCAAATTCATCAGAGTGGCCCAAAATATTACCTTAGCTCCAGGGACTGCAAGTATCACATGGCTAATAACGTTTCTGTTCTAATGAAAAAGGCACATTCCAGTTCTGAGAAATATTCAGGCTACATATGCCATCTTGTGAGCACATTTGGAGCATCACTGTTAGAGGTGAAAGACACTGAATAACTCAGCACAAATGGTTCCTTTCCCTTTTCTTTTTGGTCCAGTGAAGTTACCTGCTCAGACTGACAACAGACAAATGCTCTGCAGGGATGGAGGAGAAAAAAGCAGGTTGCTTGTTACACTGAATGCTGTTATTTGCCCAAGTGGTTACAAGAAGAATCATGAAGGAACGACATAAGTTTGGGGCATTATTCCAGCTACAGCTGACGTCCTTATCAAGTGGCTATATTAAACAAAAACCAAAGAGACAATACTGGACAGCTGGAAGACAAGGCTACTCTCATGGCACTGCATCCCCTTCTGTGAATCCCAGCACATCACTGGAGCTGCTCTGCTTCTGCTAGAAGGAATTAATTTGTGGTAACTGTGTGCAAGGCAGCCAACAGGACAGACTAAAGTGTTATTCCTGCATACAAGTAACTCCCCTCAGCTGACCAGCTGTTTTGATGACAAGCGGTCAACTTGGGGGAAGAAAGCAAAGAACACATGGAAGAGTGTGCAGAAGCACAGTAAAAGGGATCGTGTCCCATCTTAAGGAATACACACAGCATTACTCTAGTACCGATCAGACCTACTTCTACAACCAGGAATATTTCAATAGATTATTATTATTCTTTTTTAAATATAAAACATAGGGCTGCAGAAACTAGGCATACTATATCTTCAGTGATATAAAAAGCTTCCACTTACATAATATTTAAAATATATCTTCAGTGCCAACAGTGTATTTGCAATATAATATCTGACATAATAAAAATATATGCTTACTGGACAGGAACGATGCTGGACTACAACAGGGGATTCTCCTTTGTGTGTGGTTTGTGCAGCTGGCACAGGTGGCTGCTCCCTCCTTCCCTTGGTTTCCCAACCATCATCTGCTTGGGAACAGCCATTTTCCTTACGAGTCCTCTGCAAAACAGGCTGATGTGTTCCTCAGCAGACACATCTACTGGACATAATCCAACCTTGGTATAAATTCGTTACATGACTCTTCCTGTTTCACTCTTGAAAGAAACAGATCAACAATTCCCTACAGCAAAGCTTTTTGGGGCGTTAGTAAGGATCAGGACTTGTACGAGTCATGAAACTGCCCTGTGGGATACAGATTTTGCTCTAGAAAACGTTGAGCTACCCTGGCAGACATTCCTGATACTAACAGCAACCATGTAGGTGCCATTAATCTTATTTGGTACTCTGTGGGTGCCAGGGCCCTTATGTGGGAACGCAGCTGCACCACCTGGCCCTTTTCTGTCAGAAGTAAATCTGGAAAGCTTAAATAAATCCACAGAGTAGAAAACACTTTGCTTTAACATCTAATGGAGAAATACAAATGTTCAAGTGATGCATCTAGGAAGCAGGTGCCAAACTACAGCAAAAGGATCATCACATACGGCCATGGGGCTGCTGAGGTGCACAATGGAGAACTGCTAGGTGTCCCACAATGTACTGGGACTGCAGAAGGTGGCTGCAACCAGAGCAGGTATGCATCTTTCTCTACCAGCCCTTATAAACCTACCTGGTCCTGCAACAACTTACCATCAGAAATCAGATTTGCTCTACAGTTTGAAATGTACGTGCTACTCATGCTTTGCTCCTTTCTGACTAACCCTGGCATGAAGTTCCTCTAGTTCATGTGCTCAGGAATAGCTCCACCAGCCTCAGCGTGGTGGCACCAGTGCATGTGAGAAGCGAGATCTCTGCAGAAATGGGGATGCTGGCTACATGGGCTGCCTGCTTAACGTCCTGGGTACATTCACTGTTCATTTTTACAGATGGCCCTTGTAGACTTTTTTTTTTTCTCAAAGCAGATTAAAGGCAAGGCATCCAGAAAACATTCAGCCATATGGTTGTACGGACCGAGCTTTTTGCTTGTAATAGGTGGCTGAATATGCTATCAACATGAGCTATCATACGCAATCAAGCTTGCTAGACTAAAGCAGGACTTGTGGCTTGCAAACAGAATGCTGTGTATTACTCATTGAGCTTCAAGCAGCAGCTCTCTCGTCAGGTTTTATTAAAGTATTTGCATGCTTCCAAAACAAAATAGAGGTCCACCGCTGTCTCTCAAGGAGGAGAGATGGGATCAGTTGCATTCAGTTGCCATTTGGTTGGAGATGTCATACAAAATCCTCACACGCTGGCTGAATAGAACATGGCTGAATTGTAAAAAGCTTTCACCCAGAAAGGAGGTCTTTGTTACACACGCAGTCTCTGAGTCTTCCTGTGCTTTCCAGGCATGGTTACATTACGTTCTCAAAGAGCTGTAAGGACCGCATGATATTGTCATCCTGAAAGCAATGAGAAGAGATGTTCATGAAAGGAGCACTGAGGAACACAACTCCTAACCTGGCAGGGCACAGAAGGGGGCTCAGGAGTCAACAGCCTTGCTTTCCATTTCAGTGAGCTTAAATGGATTCAGTAGTTAGGTCCTGATTCAGAAAAGCAGTGCTTTTACTTCATGGTTTGAGGCATGCAAGCACAGAACTTTCTCCTAAGCTTGGCTTGCAGCACGAGTTGTGCTTCATTGAAGAAAAGCTGAACCAGCACTGAAGCTGCGCCCTCAGACATAGGCACCCATTGCTCTGCACTGATCCTGAATATGAAGGTGTGTATTTAGCTCCATCTGCCTCTAAAGCCCAAATGAAATGACAGCTTTGAATGGACAAACATGCTGCCATGAAGGACCACTTCCTCACAGAAACACCGCAGTTTCAAAACAAGAATGCATGAAATCCCAGCCTCTCTCAGGCCCCTGGTCCAAATGAGAGAGTTGGAGATGTATAAGGGAAAGACCAGATTGTTTCTCAAGAAGCACTGAAAGTGTACTTAGAATTATTCTGGTTATTACTTCAAAGAAACAGTGACACGTTTCCCTATAAACTCAGTTATTCCAACACTCAGAATAACTGCAACACCAAAATTATGTTCCAAATTGAGCAACTTCAGAGATCTACAGCATCATTCCTCCATCTTCTTAGGAATGATCTCATCATGGCATGTCCTGCACCTTTTGCTGAGCTTAGCATTTCATCCTTACCTCCTGACACGATTCGATAAACTCATCTAAAGTTACAACACCATCTTTGTTTTTATCCATTTTCTGCAAAATAAAAACAAGCATTTAGTTCCCATAGATAACACGGTGGTTCTTGTACAACATCTTATGTGCTGTAACTTGAATAAACCTAGGGCATGTGACCTACATTACAGACTTAGTATCACTGGTTAAATTTGCTGGCAGCTAAAGACTGGTTCACTCTTGTATTTGGAGAACTTTGGTTATCTCCACTTGTACCTTTCTTATACACATGCAGCAACCTCTGCTCATATTACATGATTTATTTCTTCACTGCCTTACCATATTATTGCTGTCTGTCTTTATGGACAGTTGATAGGAGAAGCACCAAATGACTGTGATACATGCCATTGCAAAGGTTTGGGCTAAGTCAGAGAGGATACCTCAGACTCAAGAATTCAGCAGGCACTGTAGTGCTTGGTTGCTACTAGAATTTGTTTTAGGATGTACAGTAGGAAACAGCAAGACAGCTGGGATTAATCTTAAAGTGCATCAGTGAATAGCTCAGGTGTTGGGAAGTCATCAGAAATCAAGTACCTGGAAGAACATTTCTACGTGCTGCCTTGGAGCATCTTCCTTCAGCACTGGGTATGTGTACTTTCCCATCATATCATAGATTGCCTTTACTATATCCATCATCTCCTGCAGTAGTGACATGACAAGAGAAGCACAACAGGGAAATTAATAGAAATGATAGCACATTTATTTCACTTCCCTTTTCTTCACATTCTCCTGTTAACAAAACAGCACAGATCTCATACCCATATCTGCTGTCAGCCCCAAGAACACATGCATGCAGACAGATGCATCATCAGATACATGCTAACCTATAAATCCGGGGGGCTTGTGGTGCTCTGGATGAGCCCACATCACACCTCCCAGCGCAGCCAGAAGCCCCTTATATGCCTTGGTCACTGAGTACCTGCTGTCATCATCCCCTCCCCCTCAAAGTACTGCATTGCTCATAGATTAAACCAGGATTTTTCCCCAGGTAAGAGCCAACCATTAAAGCCAGCATAACAGAGACAAGTCAGCTCTCATAGAAATCAACCACATTTGTCACAAACAGCCCTACCTCCTTGTTTATGTAGCCATCCTTATTTATGTCGTACAGGTTAAACGTCCACCTTAGCTTTTCATGAACTGTTCCCCGCAAAAGAATGGACAACGCCATCACAAAATCCTGGTTTGAAGCAGAGAGAGAAATGAGAATCTGAGTCTCCTTTCCCGAGTCAAATCCCTCACTACATCCACCGAGGAAGTTCCCTTTCTAGGATGAATGTATCCTCTCTGACTGAACTCAATGGACACAGCACTCGCTGAGATGACCCGAGCAGTGTTAATAAATGTGTAAGAGGTAACTGGGAACAACCCCAACAGTTCTCAATTACTCTGCTGTGCATCCCTCTCTGTGTCCACCTTGAGAGGGATGGCCAGATTCCTCTGCCACATAGGGAAGCTCAGGTTTTGTCCTCTGGCAAAACACAACACATTTAGCCAGGTGTGGTTCCCACCTCTACTAACTCAATCTGAGACACAGTACTTTGTTTGCATTTTCGGTTTACAGTGGAGTTATTGCTTCCAATAACACTGATTTATTGTTTGTGCTGCACAATGGTTCAGCAGCACTGCTGTATTTGTTAGTATAGGCAGAGCTTTAAGTTAAAGCAACTACATTCTACCTGGTGCCTCATTTAACACACTTGGTCTGCCCTGTGTCATCTCCATTGGCTCTGCATGGGGCAGAGCACCGCTTCCTAAAGACCTTTGTTCCTTTTTACCCACACTCAAGAGAAATTAAAGTCTGCTGAACAATACAAAAAAAGGGGACAAAATGCTTACATTTGATAACCACCAAAGAGACCGATTTGCCAGGAAGGAAAGCTCAGCGTTTTTTAATATACTTGTCTCAGCATTTTGCTGTGGGTCAGTCCATTTAGGATTCTGGAAGTCTCATAAAGCTCTCCACAAAGAGCTGCTACAGGCATAACTCCCACTGCAGCCATCACTACAGAGGTGCATTTACATACAGCAACCTTCCCACATTTGATCAACAATTTCTCTGTCACACCTTGGACTAATGAGGATTTGGCCAGTTTGATTTTCCAGGAGCATACACATGAAACCCTGTAATGCATGCCAGATGCAGGAAGCGTGAGCTTCTCTGGTCCTTCTTATCTGTGCCACTCGCTGGTCTCTGCTCACATGGGACTTTTAGAGCCCTCTGCTTTCTGCTATATAAACCTCTACACTTTCTCCGTGTGGTATTAACACTCCTATGCAACTGACTAATGGTCTGTTTGCTTCTCCAGTGGAAAGGAATTCAATCCATCTGCATGAGAAGCCTGCGTTAAACAGAATGAGATTTGGACGTTTCAGCTTGTCGTAGCCCTCCATAGCCTAGCAAATCCCATAGTTTACAATGAAGAATGGATAGGGAAGCTAAAACACACAGACCCGAGAAAAAGGGCATTAAGACAGGACCCAAAACAGTTACCTCAAACTTCACTGAGCCATTCTGTGCAGTGTCAAATGCGTTAAAGAGATAATGTGCATACATGCTAGCATCTGGAAAACACAAAAGGCATCGATTGGTACAACAGCTCCTTATACACCACTGGCTCTCAGCAACTTCTCATTCAGCATAAAGCCATCCTTAATGCACTGCCACTCTGTGAGTCAGCAAACATTAACATAGACTTGCAGAAACCACAACCCCATCCCACTGAATGGAGAAGTTTTTATTGCACAGAGCATGATCTGGATTGTGGGGCAGCACTTGCAAGAATAAATGCAAAAAGAAGCACACGAGCCTATCTCCAGAGCCAATGCAGCATTAGCTCCAGCAGCAACTCCATCTCACAGCAGCACATTGCTCTGTGGCTGATGACTACTGGCAATCTCTAACATGGGTTTGCCTTTATTCTTGTTACCCAGCTGTTCAAAGGGCCTTCATCAATGTTCTTTCCTTGCTCGCGTTTTTGTGCAAGATCCTACAGCCCTTACCTCACTTTCCTAGCACAGAGTATCCAAGCAGCTTTGCAGCCAGGTGACAACAATGAATGTTAAGGAACACTTCAATAAACCTAACAAAGCATCCAGCTTACCTCCATGAGGAAAAAACTGTGCATAGATCTGTTTGAATGTCTCTTCATTAACCACCCCGCTAGGACATTCCTGTTGGAAAAAAAAGAAACAAAATCCAATCAAAACACACACCCCAGCTTCATGTTAAGGTTCATTTGCAAAACTGCATGAGCCCAAAGAGAGCAATTAGACAGATCACACCCCTGCTCCCACAGCACTCCGGATGCTTGAGCTGCACAGCTGAAGAAATTAAAACAATTCAGATTTCACTCCAAGCATCTCACAGATTTGGTTCGCCATTATCAACATTGTTAAACGGTGTTTTCAGCAGTGTTTAATTCCTTTTTTTTAACAGATGACAGCCAGCTTGTGTTTTCTGTCACACAAAGGCCTCCTTTAATACATCACAAATCACTGCTAGCTAACACTTCCCTGCCCCATCCCTCTATATTAGCCCCAAGTAGCCAGATACCCCCACACCAGCTCCATGGAGGCTAACAGTACATGCCAACAAATTCTCAAACACAAGCACTGGTATGAGGCTTGAAACTAGATCATCACTTCAGGACAGCCCAAATAAAATTCAGGACCAGGTTTAGTTTTGCTGTGTGCCTCATTCCAGAGGCTTAATTAAAAAGCAAACCCCAAATCTCACAAACCAAGGCAAGTCAGCACCAGGATGTAGCTTTATCTCCCAGTCAGCCACCCTGAACCACTGCCCATCCCTCTGCACAGAATAACCCCCACTGTTCCTATTTAGACTCAGAGATCCAAAGCCTTATCTTGTTCAAAGGCCCCATTTGCATGACTTTGTTTAAAAGCTCATCCATCCTGTGATATAGCATACTTGAGTTCAACCACAGTTATATTTTTACCCAACCAGCACAAGTGACAAAATCCATTGTCAACTGCTGCTTCCAGGACACTGAACTTGGAATGAGCAAACTCAGGAAGCCTGAGAAAATCCCTTTGAATCCATGACACAAAGTCAGAGGAAGATTCAAGCCAGTGACTTACTGATGAGTTATTTAGTTTGTCTTTTAAGAACAAAAGGACCTTGACAAGAAATTCTGCCATCAAGAAAAGCTTATTAACAGAAAATACGTCTGATCTGCAGCGTCACCTGCTGCTGACGTGCATTCCCCAGCCACGGGAAGGGCAGAACAAAGAAATCACTTCATCCTATGTGAGTCACAGGAGAGCAAGGAGGGGCACTTCTGGCAACACCAAAGGCACCCCCCTTCCTCACCACTACAATGCTTTAAGACAGTTTATAACTACAGGGACTACCTATTATGCATCAAACCTCCAGGAGCGCAGTACTGACACTGATCGCCCTGTTTAGCTGTACATAACAGGCTGATTTCAGACACATACGTTACTAGCAATTCATTTGCGCTTAACTGATCACCATTTTGTTTTGTAAGAGTCGAATAAAGCTCAAGAGGCCTCATTAATGCTACAGCACATCTTAAGGCAGCTGACTCGAAAGAAATCTCTCCTGTGAAAAGGAGCAGATAAACTCTGTGCCAGTTGAAATTCCACTGAAGGCAGCAGAGGTTTCCTCATGCAAGGGAAATTTCATAGCAGCATGAAACAGCACACCCCACTCCAACGCACACAAAGCTTTCCTTTGACAGCAGCGGGTTAAATTTCATGTAAATACCTCATTTTTGCTTTTAAACCTATGAATTCTTCCCAAGTGTCTGACGTGAGAAGTGAACACTTGGTTTGTATTGTTGGCAAGCACAGAAACAATCCCAGCCTTTCCCAAAACCTCTCTACCAAGCACTGGCAGCATCCGTCGTGTATGGATCAACCTTCTCCAACTTCTACAACACTACAGCAAAGCCAGCGTGCTCCCAGCAATCCCTTCATTGTTTGGGGTTGCTGCTCTCTCAATGAGTCTTTGCAAAGTGTCCATTGCAGATGGCAGCCATACCCCTAACAGAATTCCCTTAACACCTGGCTGCTATGAATACAGCAGGACCGAGAAGGACCTCGTTCCTCCTGTGCTATTCCAAGTGCCTGCAGCCCTGTGGTAACCCAGCTGTTGCCTTGTGATTAAACACGACCTGTGCAATCAGTGAGAGCAAGCAGCACGAGCTGGAGAGAAAAATGACTGCATTCCCACAGGGACTTTGAATCTCCAGATGGCACTGTAACATCATCCCAAGAAGCACACGGTTCAGTACAACAGGAAATATGGTAACAGCTGAGATAGCTTGCCTACTGTGCATAATTACTCATTCCATTGAAACCATGATTTATAGGCTAGAAAAGCTATAGCTGCCCTTTCAATTTAAACTTTAAATATTAAAGCTTCATGCACATTGCACCCACAGCAGCTGGAAGAAAACACGCTGCTTTCCTAATGACTTGACAAAGCCAGGATCGTGCCAGCACTGTCAATTAACACCAAGACCATCAGTGGGGTCTTACTGAAGGGCTGAACTCACAAGCTAAGTGCACTTTTATCATTATTCTTCCCCTCAGATGCAGTGCCTCTGTACTGCAAAATAATTGCAGAACTGAAGTTGGGGGATTGGATAAACCCCAGGTCTGTTAAGAGCTGCAAGGCTCAGGTGCCTCTGGTTTGCATTAGGGGTGCTGACACAGCCTCTCCTTCTCAGCACGGTGTCCTGCACTGGGTTCCCATACACAGCAAGAAAGGTATGTCAGCAAGATAGGAGAACACAATGTTTAAGAATGCACTTAGTTCTGCTCCCCATTGTAGGGGGTTATATCATATTATACTATATATTAACCTATTGAGTCCTGTCTTAAAAGCTGTATGCTTTGTTATTGACCAGCCGGAGCACAAAAGAGGTTTCAGAAGGTTCATCTTCAGTGGTCAGACTGAGGTCCTCACGTGAAATGACTCCCTACATCCAGCAAAAGCTGCACAAGCACAACACACACAATAAGCCAAGATCCAGGCAGTTGTGCTGTGCTGGAGAAGTCAGGTATGTGCAAGAGAGAGGATGCAACCAAATTTAAAGAATGCAAAAATAAGGAAGGACCTTTGCAGCATCCAACAGTTTTCCCTCAACAAGACTTGCACTTAAGGTGGCTCAATCTTCTTTCAGCCAATGGACTGGACCGTTTAAGAAGTTACAGTGTTTTGCTATGACAGTAGCTGAAATACTGCAGCAGTCCAACAGAGCAACTTAAAAACCACATGTCTTTTATTAAGCTGGCTCAATAACAATTCATTAATCAACATCAAAGAATTACCTGACACAAAACACCCGTATGACAAAACTCAGACCCTCAGGCAGTCGTGTAATGACTCTTCAACCTTCCAGATCCATAACACATCTGTTCCACATAGCCTCAAAATCCCGTTTCTATTTAGTATGAGTCCCTGTGAGGCAGCAGCAGCACACCTACATGGTGAGGCTCACTGCCCTGTGGAGACCAATCCTACCAGGGGGAATTGGCTCAGGCTGAGGTTCATGAAGACCAGCACATTGCTGCTCTGTGCATGCAGTGTTGCTAGCTGGCACACTACCTTATTTCATCTAAACCTGTGGTCTCCTACACCCTCTCCCTGATACCCATTACCTTCTGAGGTCTGTTGGGCTCTTGCCTTGTTCTCTACTTACCCTGGACTCTGTAGTCCTAACTTGCTCCAGTAATATCCCACTTGAATAGCAAGAATTATCCAAGACAGGGAAAGGGGGAAAAAAAACAAACACCAAACCAAAAATCCCAGGGATCCCAAGCAAACAATACAAGTCAACCAGCAGCAAGAATTGAGCAAGCAAAAAATTAAATAAACATGAAAACATTTGCAGATTATCATGAAGTACAGGCACAGCTGAGGAATTTGCAGCGCGCTTAGTGACATTTAGGGAGTAAATGTAATGAGCATGATGTGCTCATCCAATCCTCATTTTAAGCAGATGATGGGGACATCAATATGAGATGGAAAGGTAGATCGTGAGCTCATTTTGCTGTGGCAGAGGAGATATGGTGCAGAAATGCTGGTACGTAACAGGGGAACGATACAAAACGCAGCTGAGCAGTTGGGGCTGGTGGAGACATACATACTGGATTCAGTTCACTGCAGTGCTGTTCTTACATTTTTAAATCCTCTGTAAAGCACTTGAAGCTCTCTTTTAGTGAAATTGGTTTGTGCTTCAAGCTGCTCCAAGCCTTCGGGTCTGTGGCACACCGTAGTCATTTCTAATTCATCTTCAATTTTATCTAAAAGAGAAGACAGGAAGGTATTCATTTTGGCTGTTACCTTTGCTCTGTTAACGTGATGGGTAAGACAGATTGGATTTCAAGAGCAATAAAGGAAAAAAAACAGAAGCCATCAATAGAACTGGTCTTTATAACTGCTTTCAACCTCTCAAAAGCAAAATAAAAGCCAGGTGAGTAAAGCAATAGCTCATACTTCTTACTGGGGCTGCCAATTAGCCAAAAACTGATGGGGAGAACAGGATAGGCAGCAGACACATTGCTCTAAAAGGCAACACCAGATACTCTTAGCTAAATATTGAAATGACACTGAAAACAGGCCTTTCAAAGTACAGACCTGACAGAAAGCTGAGCAAATACAAGTAAGAGAGCAGTCATGCTTAAGCATATTAGACAACGACATTACACTGAGGGTACACAGTGAGGGAAACTCTTCTGTATGCCAGAGAAGGGCTTCCTACCTGGACACCAAAGGTCACGTTCAGCCCAAGGGAAATTCTAATTATGCCCACAGTTACTGAATCTGAATGAACCCAACCTGCATCTGCATGGGCTGGAAACTGATAAGCAGTGAAAAATAGTCATGTATTTTATTCAAGGAGATCACCCTTCCACAAGGAAGAAAAGTATCTGAGATGTATCTCATGCTGGATTCTCGCAGCCTCACCTCTTCTCTGACTTCTCTTTTTACCTGTCAAGCCTGTTTCCCCAGCAGTGCAGGCAACGCCATAACAATACACTGGGGTTTAGTGAGTGTCAATTTGACATTATTTAAGCTTCAAATATCAGTGGCAGCTTTTAGCTGACATAACTCATAGAATAGTTTGAACTGGGAGGGACCCTTAAAGGAGATCCAGTTCAACTCTCTGCAATGAACAGGGGCACCTACACTAGAGCAGATGCTCAGAGCCCCATCCAACCTGATCTCGAGTGCCACATCCAGCAGCTGTACCCCAAGTCTTTTTCTGCATGGCTATGCCCTGTAACATCCCATTTATATCCAAAGATTGCTTGGCATAAAAGTTAGTAACTCCCCCCAAATCACCTTCAGTAAAATGGTCATCAACTGCTTCATTACCATGGACTGAGTGTATAATGTGCAGTATTACTGAGACAGATAAATTGGTGCCTTGAAAGAATCAATTTGAAGAAACACAATCTGCTCCAGCATTTCACTCTCTCCAGATCTTCCCACTTCATTGGACACGAGTGCATTAATCTGCCATGGTACAGAAAAAGTTGTTTCATTGGCAGTTTATCTTTAAAACACACCAGCAGGGTAACACACAGCAGGACAGCTCTGCAACATGGGCTGCTCCCAGGCAGGAATGTGCCCCAGCAGCAGAGCATGCAGTGGGGGGAGCCCTGCTGAACTCCCCTGCTGGCAGCGCACCTTCCAGCCATGCCTTAGAAAAACATCTCATCAATATTCTTCAGCTCCAACAACCCTTTCTGCACAAGCAGAACAGATTAAGCTGCCTGCAGACAAGGCTGAACTGTAGTTGTGTACTAAAAGGAAGAAAAAACTGCATGTCATTTAGCAGCTGGCTTCCTCAGCTGTGACTGTGAACAGCAATGGGGTCTGAACTGAGGAACCTGCCCAGCCTTCCCCTGCCAGCACTGACCTATTCTTTTCTTGAGACCCCTTTGACTTTCAGCTCCATTTTCCCCATTAAAGCAACAACGCCACACTCATACAAACACACCTGGGTCTGACAAGAATGTTCTGCCCACCTGAACCTCGAGTACCACCAGGTGGGGAGAAAAGCTGCCTCAAACCTGAGCATGATCAAAATCCTGATATTAAGGCAGAAACTGGAATGAAAAACTCAAGCAGAATTACAATATTTCTTGGCTAATCCTCACAATGATCCATACAAAACATCAGGTATCCATCACTTCCTCTGCCTCTACTGTTGTGCTCACTACCACTGAGCACACAGGGAAGCTAGAACAGGGTGAAACTCTGAGAAGGACTCGGAGCCCACAGCCCCGTCTAAAACGTCTTTCTGGCACACAGCTAACACCAGGTAGAGCAATTAGAAGACTCTCCAACATGGCTTTACATATTTTTGCAGGCATCTGTTAACTCCACTTCACATCAGAAATAACACGGCTCTGATCATTTCCTGGGTAGGAGACAGCAGGATGTCTTCCAACTGCATCCTGAAATGAGGGTTGCTATTTTTCCTCTCCTTGCATATTCCCACCTTTCTGTAGCAGCATTTATGAGGAAAACAACATGTCAAAGTGACTGGAAATCCACTGAGAGCTTCCTGGGTGCTCTGCTGCTTTTCCATGGGGATAATGAGGAGAAGACACTTATGAGACAAGTGATTTCCTCCAAGCTGCTCTAAGGTGGATTTGCAATTAAACCTCGCTAAAAGGGAGAGAAAATCACTTGATTCTCATGACTTTTGGAAAATTCTCATTCACACCATCTTAAAACTTTGGAGTACCATCTTAAAACATGGGGAGAAGCTGAGCTGCCCAGAAGGTGACTTGATGTACTGAAGTGCCACATGCAGGATGCTCTGACTGGGGCTGTCCTCAATAGCCAGGACTTGGCAGCCCCAGTCTGGGAACTGGGAAGATTTTGAGCATCTTCAGTGTGTTTGCTGCCAGAAATGAAGTGGAGAAACTCTGCCTTGGGGTGAAACTGGTTCCTGGCTTAAGAAAACTTTTGTTCCAGAAGTTATATGACCAATATAGCCAAACTGGTTTAAATTTTACCTCTCTGATACACGTAAAACCATCGGGCGGGGTCTAGGAGAAAGAAAAGAATTTAACAAAAAAAGAATGTGACAACCATACACAACTTTGTCATTCCTTAATCTTAGCGTGACATTGGTTGGGGTTCTGCAGAAGTGCCACGCTCCCCTTTCCCACTGAGTAGAGGGGTTTTTCCAGATTTATTTTCTACATTTTCTTTTTTTTTTGCTGAACTGCCTCTTTCCCTCACCCCACAGGGCAGGAAAGAAAGTCAGAGCCCGCTATCCCTGCAGGAGACTCAGGACAGCACGTGCAGCAATGCATGCAGCAGTCACACTCTCATGCAAGCACCCACGCATGCAGCAAGACAGCAATGCCGCAGCCATCCTAGCCACTCTGGTCAGGGATAAGGAGGAATCTGCATGCAATCTTTGATGTCTTCTAACAAGCAATAGGAGGGCCCCCAGCCTTCTGTTTCCTCTCCATGGGTAACTTTGACAGCTGTAGAAATAAACCAAATAGCTGGTAAGGGAAGCAAGTGTTAGTTAGAGGGAAGCAAGTTCCAGGATGACCTCCCATCAGCATTGCTGACACAAGGGAGGATACCGCTCAGGTTGGGTCAGGCTCCAGTTCTGAGACCAAAGGAGCAACAGAAGGAGCTCAAGCAAGTAAATCCAAGCAGGTTCTCCAGCTGCTGTAACAGAAGAACAATGTACCAAAGACAGTTCTATGAGATGATCAACAACGGAAATGAATGTTGAATGTCCAAGAGGAACTGCAGATACCTCTATAGACTAACACCTTCCAGATACAAACAACACCTTCTCTTGACATGGATAGGAAAAGAGCTCTCAAATAGCACAAAGCTCTGTGTAACAACAGGTTTTTATACACTTAGCAAGAAAATTCCTAAAGCCGAGTTTCAGTGATTCAACTGAAAATTAATTATCTTTTTGATTATTAAAGTTAGAAACTAAGTTTTTGATTCATACTCTGTATTTATTTAACATTGAATTCCTTTTTTCTTAACTGGAGAATGGAGCACAAGAAGGGAAGCAGTAAGGATGCTAAACCCAAAGCACAGTACTTTTCTAGAGAAATACTGCAAGATCTTTGGAGAGCACTTAATAAATGAAGCAGTCATAGGAGAGTTCTGAATTATAACTGAAGCAACTGAATGTAAAAAATTGTTTCGTAGGAAGAGGTTATTCATCAAAAAGCCTCTGATGAGTCAAGACAATGCGTTACAAATGGACTTATTCTCTCCGAGAAGAATTATTGCTGCCAATGGTTTTTTTTCTCATTGAAAAGCAAATCAGACGTTCCCAGTCCCTGATTTATTACCGTGCTGATTTCCATGAGCACTGGTTTGCTCTGGTTTTCACTTAGAAAAAGGTTTTTGGATCAACGGCAATCAATGAATATATAATGTGGGAGAATCAAGCAATCAAATAGTAATTAGTTCAGTGCCTAATCCAAGGACATGCTATCCTTGGCTTATCATAGAGAAATGTTTTATTTGTGCATTCATGCATACAGGGTATAACTGCAGTCTTCACCCCAGTCTGCTTTCCCCCTCAGAGGGGATTTTTTGAGCACCTACCCTTGATGCTGCACACAGACTTTGAGGGCCGAGCAGACATTAGGTAGATTAATACAATGGTGTACAAGGCCCTGTACCGTAGCATCAGCACCTTGTACCAAGCAAGGCAACCCAAACAGCAGGCCAAACTACAGCTGGAGCAGATGAGGCAGGAAAGGCTCAGGAGAAGGGCTGTTCTTACTCACTCCCAGACACCAGCTGTCAGTGCTGTTAACCTTTAAACTTGCCACTACAGCAGTGGACTGCAGAAGGATAAAAAGGGCAGCAGGGCTCACCACACTGTAAGTCAGTCTCTCAGCACACACCCTGCTCACACCAACCACACTCTTGACAAGTCACCATGCAGTGCAAGTACCCAATTATTTAGTGTTTGCCATGGTGAAGTTAAAAACCTAAAATTCCACTGATTTGTCTGAGAAACTTTGCTTCTGAAGCCCCTAGGAATACTGGCAAGTTCAGAGCCCCAGTCTGCACTCGCAGTACCACCACCACTGCATCCTGCCACTCCATACAGCAGTGCTTCTAAACACCAGTGCTATTCTGGTTGACACAGCCCAACGACTTGTGCAGCCAGAAAACAAATACACACTTGAGAACACAACCGATGCCAGAATGCAGCTTATTAAATTTTCATGCTGACTGATTACTTTTGTTTAGCAACACAGATGTGCATCCAGGACTGGGGGCTGTCGTGCCTATGAGGGATGGGAGACAGCAGCATGAGCAGGATTTGGAAACCAGTCCCTTAGAGCAAATGGTGCTCAAGTGCACACTTCATCAGTGACTTGATTTCAGAGAAGCCATGAAAACATTTTAATATATTAGATCCCATAATTTGATTTATCCCATCCTGTTTTAATGGAGCCGCACATTGAACTACAAGTGGGTGAGAAACAAAGATAGGAAAGCATTGCAAAGAACAGTTATAAAAAAACAACACACAAACAACAACATATATCACCAGAATTAAATGAGGGTATTCTGTCTGAGATGTAAATGCTGAGCAGCTCTCATCTGTTCTGTGTGAGCAGAGCTCTGCAACAGAGCAAGATGAAAAGAACAGGTTTTGTTGGACACACCATCAGTGTTAAGTTCATCCCAGTACTAGCCCAGAAGCACCCAAATACAGAGCACTTTGGCTCTTACTGTCCTGCTCTGGGCACTGATATCCATATGCCACAGGACTAACAGCAAAAGGAAAAGGAACCACGATCTGATGTGCTGTGCTGATGGCAGCTGATCCAGCTCTGACCTGTGTTGCTCCTTTTTGCTGTAGGTAGGCAGAAACACTTGACTTGAAATATTGTAGTCAGAAGGAGTGAAGATTAAAGAAGGAAAATTTCCCCATTCTGAATGCTTTAGATTTCCTCTTGCAATTTCAATTCCCCTTTTAATCATCTGCAAGAAATGTAATAAAGCTTTGGCCTAATCCCAGAATAATGGGAAAGCGGAGTTAGAGCTGTGCAGGCACAGAGCAGCACAGGGGGAGGCTGCATGCTGCCAGGTCTGCCCCATGGCCAGCTGCCCTCCTCCTGCCCTAGACCATGGGGACACAGCAAGCTGCCCTGCTGGGCACTGGGTCTGGCATCCTCACCTGTCTTTCCTGTTAGTGGTGCATAAAAGCAGACAGTGCTATCAGAACAGCTGCATCCCTGTGGCTCAACTCCCCTGTCCCCATTGCACCACTCACCCAATGGGATCAAGGAGCCATCAAATGGACAAATGGCCCAGTGGCCATCAAATGGACAAATGTAAGTTTTTACTTCTGTGCGCTGTGAAATTTCCTTTTAAGGAGGAGGATTAACTACTTAAGTAGTTAATTAGGACTTAATTAAGATACACTTGGACACGCATCCTCAATTTGAGCTTCCCGTGTGTGGATTTAAGAACCATGGGAGAGGGATTAAGGTAATGTTAATTATGTCCCATTTATATTGACTATTTAAATAGCTATCCCTTCCCAATTACGAGCTTCTCCAACTCCATTTCTTCCAGGAAAGCAGCCTTACCCTGAAATTCTCAAGGATGTTCTTCAGCCAAAAGAAATTTCTCCCTTTACTGCTGTAAGTCAACCAAGTTAAGTGAAATGATTCTAGATTTAAAACCATGCCAGCTGAGAACAGCTCTCTTGTAGGTTTTTGAAAGAGAGGAGACAATGAGGCAAACCATGGGTGTCAGGGGGATTGGCTCCTGCTGGTGAGAAACATCAGCATGAGAATTTGGACTGCAGCTTCCATTCGGAAGCTTAGAATTAGTAACAGTAATTCCATGGTACCTGGGCAAACCAGCGAAGTGCAGCAGGTTTCAACATCCCAAGAGAGCCAAGACATCACAACAACTGCCCCAGGGGCCAGTGCAGAGACCCTCCCTCTAAACCCATGCAGTCTTTGTGGAAGTTCCATCTATCAGCCTCACGCCAAGCTCCTAGTGAAAAGGCAGCACTCCCACATGGCTGCACGCAGCATCTCAGCCCTGCCACGGCCTGTAGTGCCCATAGGCATCGTGTCAGGAGCTGACAGCACAACTGACTGCGTTACAAATTGCTTTAGGATTCCACTTACGGGATTCCCAGTAAATGAGATTTCAAGCACCTTTTGGATCATGGCACTTTATGTTACCGTTAACAGTACAAGATGAGGATCCTTATCCTTCTTTCTGTAGTCTAGCCATGTGTCCTTAGAATTAAGTAATGAAAACAGCACTTGTTTTGATGATTTAGAGATGCATGGAGAAAGAAGTTATTTCTCCTTTCTGCTGCAGTGAAAGACCATATTTATTTCATAAAAAATCTACCACCATTATTTATTAGTAAGTGAAAGGCTGGTGGGTGTAATAAAAATGTGCCACGTAAAGCTGCGGCTGCCTGAGGAGAGGAAGAATTAACTGTAATGAAAGAGCCTCATAACATCACTTTAAAATACCAAAGAAGCAGAGGCAAAAGGAAGAATAATATATTTTTTTTAAACCCACAAACTAACATCTGTTCTTCCTGCTAATTTCTCATATGAAAACCATGGCAAATTCTAGTCTCATCTTTCCCTCTTGGGTGCATACAGAGCATTTCCTTCCCACATACGCTAACACTGCACCTCTAAGAAGCAGCAAGGTCGGTGAGGATTTCTTCCCAATGGCAGATGTTGTACTGCTGGGCATCAGCCAGGTGAGCAGTTCGCAGGCCAAGCCAACCTCACGGGACTTGGAACACACAGAGCCCAGCTCACCAAGCTTCAGCCAGGAAAATGATCCCAGCCATATCTAGAAATTGAATTATTTCTATTTGCAATGCATTGGCAGGACTGGAAAAACAAACAAACAAACCAATAACAACAACACACAAGTATTTAGAGAGGAAGTGGGCTGCCACCTCCAGGTTCCTACCCACAGCACAGATGGCTCAGAACAGGGCTTCTTCCTCATCCCAAGGCAGCAGACACTGCTGCCGTCTCATTTAATGCAGTTACAAGCTCTTACCACATGTATTTTATTTTAGATGTCTGGCCCTATTAAGCTTTTGTGTGCACTTTGATCATCTGAACGTCAAGGTTTGGTGGTTGTATCTTGCAGAGGTATTCAAAGTTCCCAGTGCAATTGCTATGTAATAATGCAAACTTTTAGACAGATTTACAACCCTCAGATTCAGTTACACTATACAAGACAGACTTATGCCCTTCACTAAGAAAGTACTTAGTTGATTGGCTGAACTGATTTGGCACAGTAACCAGTGCAGGGAAGGCACAGACCCCCACACTGCAGAAGATGCAGCCCAACCCCACAGCCCACCTGCTGTGCCCAGCCTGCCCCACAGCCAAAATGCACTGTTAATGTAGGAACTAACTCTATGACCCAGTGAGCTGCTCTTTTTTTCTGTCTGGCTCCCCAGCAATCAGCAAGAGCTGAACTCATACATCCAAACACCTACGAGATCAGACAAGCTGCCCAGATTCACACTGAAATAAGCCTATACAGTGGACTAATAAATTAATCACCAGCACTTGCTGGGCAGGAGCTGCTTTTACAGTTGCTTTCGTTTTTTCCTCCTCCTGAAGTACTTTTTCTCCTTTCCCTATGGAGAACTGCTCAGGTTCATGGCACATCAATAAATTATGGACCCTGTGTGTGAATCTCAGCCATGTCCCCACTGATACAGAGTGCAGCACAGCCATCAAAGCACAGGTGGGTTTCAAGCAACCTTTGTACCTCATCTTAGTGCATGATACTACAGCACAGTGTAATTACTGCGTGGCATGCAGAGCTGTGTTTAGATTGCTGCTGCAATGATGATCATTAATCACCATGGCCAGCCCGGATCTCTGAGACAGAATGCATTTCATTTCCTCATTCTTTATCGTAATTAATACATTTGCATTTAGTTAACCACACAGCCCAGATGTGACCACTGACAGATAAATGGCCCAAACCTGCCAAACAGTACAAGTTATTTCCCTTTTTGCCATAGGAAGATGCAAGCAAGGCTGTAAAACAAATGAACATAAAACCCTCATCATTCCAGGATGCTTCAGTTTGATTCCCACCCTCTGCTCCATGATCTACAAGGATGAAACAAAACGTGAACACCTGAGACTTCATTAGAATTACAGAATAAAAGAAACCAAATATACAGCTGGAAACATCACGGAGCACCTTCCAGCTTTTTCCTTATCTCATGTCTTTGAGTGAACTAAGGTAAATATTTCCTCTGAGAATTTGTATTGAACACAATGTTTCTTGCAAAGCAATTTCAGTTATTCAAACAGACCGATGCTCTAAAGTCAACCGCAACTTCGCCATTACAGCTCCCAGTAACAGCACTAAGGGTCACTTCACTTCATGTCATGCACTGTGAGCAACCCAAGGCTTGGAGCAAACGTGGGCAGGAGGTTAAAATGGTTGAGAAAGCAAGAGAATATGACAACCTGTTAGCTGGATATCTTTGCTGGAACTTCTCTAGGCAATGTCACATGGAGCTCTGTTACTATCAGCACTACCCCCAGCTGGTCCCTCTCAACAGAAATGGAGTTTTACACACCCCACCAAAGGGGATGGATTATTTTCTCACTACTGTAAGCCAGAAAGAAGAAAAAGTCACGAGAGCTCAAAAAGCATCAATATCAATGACATGCAAATCAGGCTTTAACACAACATCTTTTCCTACTTAAATTTCTAATAGTAATAACTGAAAAGCAGCAGAATGAGGGGTTGGTAACTCATCACAGGAATCCTTGTACTCAGGAGTGTTCTGACCACAGACACACCTGGATGGAGAGGTCCTACAACACCCAAGAAGAATGAGGCCTTCTGCATTATGTGTTTCCAAGTGATTCTGCAGCCCATAAAAGCACAGTAACACAAAATCCATTTTCTTTGCTATTAACCATCTTAAGTTCATAACAGTTCTAATACTGCAGAGTGCTTTGATTTAGTTTCCAAGGTACAATTTTAGGGTTGATGAAATGAATGGCTTTTGGCATCTTCCAGTCAGCTAATTTGTGTATGTAAATTATTTATGTTGTTATGGAGTTGTTGGGATATTAATTAAGTTTTCAGCAAAAACAGATTAGAAATGGGAAAGGGGCATGGAAAAAAAAGAGATTACTTTTAGCCAAACATGGATACATACGTTAATGTTACCACATCCTGCTGAAGGATATACAAAGGTGTTCAACTGTTTGTACATGAGCTCACAACAGAACACGAGGTCCCTTTGTGCTGTGTGAAAGGCTGTCAAGTTCCCCAGTTTCAGCATGATTCGGTATCCCTGAAGAAATGCATTTCCATAGAAGCACCACAAGATTTTTGCTAAGAACTGGCTAGGAAAGAGCAAAATAATAATAATAAAATCAATGTGGATAAAGCTGCTCTCTACATCAGATCCAGTACTGTAGAGTTTGTTAAAAGAACCCCAGAAATACCATCAATATGGGATGGTAAGACACGATTCAGCATAGAAATGATTGTGTTTAGCACTACCTTTAATAACCTTTTCAATAAACATCTTGATAAGTTGGGGGACATGATAACCTGCCATTTTCCACTTGTAAGTACTTATCTTTCCCCTCCAGAATGGGAGACAGTGCAAGCTTTAACAGAAGTGCAAATAAGGTATTAATCATAGAAACTCAAGCAAGAGCAGCAGCCTTCAGCCATCTGGGAGGGTGGGACTGGTGCAGGGCAGAGAGCTGAATGAGCACAACCTCCAGCCCGGCTCTGTAAAGCACTGCTAACTTTATGACAAGCGGCCAAGAGACATGAGCACAAGGTGCAAAAGAAGGGGTTTTATACAGCAGTGCTGCGCTGCAAGGGAGTCCAGGCAGAACCCTGCAAAGGGAAGCAACAGCTGTAGCAGAAACCACATGTACCTGATCTAGGTGCTAACCAGAGTGCCAGAGCCAAGCTGTAAAACCACAAGGAAACAGCCTGCTGAGCCACAAATGCATGCAGCAGTTCTACACACGCAGACACAAAGCTAAACAAAGAGCAAGGAAGTGTGAAGCTATACTGCAATGTGAACAAATAAGTAATTTGTTACAGCAGAAAGGTCGGCAGTAGGATGGCTATGATACACATCCAAGCTTGAGTAGGGCAGCATGCTCTTCCAAACACAGCCATGGATAATTACAGCTTCTAACTGCATCGCCCCCATGGATCTGGAGGGCTGTGGCACAATCTCTGCTGCTAAACAAAGCCTTGTGAGCTACAGACTGGAACTGACTGTCTGAAGGAGTGCTGGATGCTAACTGCTACAGTGCTAGTGTGGCCATGGCATGAACAACTCAAATTAAGTTCCTTGGGGAGCAGAATGACTTCAATTAATCCACCGTGTCAAACTCTTTCCCTCTCCTTAGCGAGGCTGAAGCTGAGGAAAGCCACAGAGGCAGCTGTCAGAGCTAATCTGGAGAGACTCCTTTGGCACTAGCAAATGCCACCAGACAGGGAAATGGAAGGTAATACCCAGCAAACAAAGTTCACTACAGCCCCAGCTGGGAGCCAGCAGCTCCCTGCTCACAGGGCAGGCAGGGGACCCTGGGGACAGCTCAGTATGAGAGGGGAACCATGATAGCTCAAAGGAATTCAACCTATTAGTTGAGCAGCTTTTTATAAGAAAAGCTAAATAATTATAAACACATGTAAGCCTGAGCATCTTTCTCTTCAGTTCTACCTGAGCAGGAGGAGAAACAGCCCCACTGCAGTGTATATATTGCAGCACGTTATGCTCCATTACACAACTAACCAGGCATTCAGAAGTGTAACCATGCAATCCTTGAGGCTAAACACTTTTTCCTTAACATATAAGCAGACGTCCATTTACAGATTTTATAGGTTTCTGCCTTTCCCATTAAGAAAATAAAAGAGTTCAGCAGTCCCTGCCACAGAGGCAGGTGCATGAAGTAATGGAGGTAATTCCTCTGGAACTTCCATGAACATTTTCATTTATTTTTTCATCCCCTTGCATTCAAAAAGGGAATATTCTTATGTTCTTCCTTTGCACTGTACTTGCATGACTAAAAAAACCAATATAGAACATGGAGGTAAGCGAAGTGCTATAGAACACTGCAGAAAGACACGAGGAAAGAAAATTCATAAGCAACATGGATCCAGCCAGCACCTGCCAGCAGGTATCCTGCTGAGCAAAAGCCAGCAATTCACACCAGAGAGCAAAGACAGGAGGAGCTGCACCACCAAAACCAGTAGCAGTGGGATCCTGCAGTAACTGGACACTGCAGAATGCAGCACTGAAGCCCAGGTACCCACCACCCTGTGCTTCTGAGCAGACATGCTGTAACAATCAGCTGTAGTTCTCTAACACCTCCAACCTCCATATTTAATATCAGACCATGCTGCCCAGGACCCCATCCAACCTGGCCTTGAACACCTACAGGGATGGAGCATCCACAGCCTCTCTGGGCAGCTGTGCCAGCACCTCACCACTCTCATAGTAAAGAACTTGCTCCTGACATCCACCCTAAATCTCCCCTCCTATAACTCAAAACCATTACCCCTTGTCCTGCTGTTATCTACCCTTTCAAAGAGTTGAAATAACTGCACTCTGAGGACCAACACACTCAAAGATGCATTTTATTCCACTTATCTTCAGGATTTGGTACCTCTCCATAGGTGTTACTGTGTCAGTGCTGAACTAGTCCAACAGCATAGTGTGTAGTTAATCTGGATCTCTCTAATTTGAAGAAAGATGATTTATGAACGCTTCAGACATCTCTAGAGGATGGATGGTCAGCAAAGAAGCTGAGCTAAAGCCAAACTCATAAAACAGATGTACAGCCAGAACTGACTCTTGCATTACAGGGAAGGTTATTGTTCCCCAGCCGTAAGTTAATACAGAATTCCCCCAGATATTTTCCCAAATGGCACGTAATGACTTCAATTGCTTGTGGATGTATTGCTACAGTGAGGAATGCAGATCTTTGACTCAGCTCACTGCCTGGGACGTGGCTGCCCCATCCCTGCAGGCATTCAAGACCAGGCTGGATGTGGCTCTGGGTAACCTGGTCTGGTGGTTGGCAACCCTGCACACAGCAGGGGGTTGATGCTGGATGGTCACTGTGGTCCTTTTCAATCCAGGCCACCCTATGATTCTCTGATGATGCAAATACCCACTGTACCTTCCCAATTACAGCCATGCAGAGCATTGAACAAGAGTGTAATGCCATCTTTAAGGATTTCCTAGTGATTGAAATCTGCACTGCACTCCATTAACAAGCACTTGCATTATATCAGTATTACTACTTATACAAGTAATTAATTCTCAGTACAAGTGAAGAGTCAGAAGGGGAAAAACCACAAGATCCTACAGTTTAGTGAATAGCAAATAAATGCCATCTTGGTGTCCAAATGAACTGTTCTGCAGCAAGAAAAAATTCCAGCAAAAACTCAAAGCCCAGAAGGTTTGTAGTCATGCTCTGATCTGTCAGATAAGAGCAGCAGCTATCACGCACTGCGTGTATCAGTAATTATTGCAGTGCTCCCTTAATAGGAGCTGAGAAAATTCTTAAATCCTTCTACACTTGAATGGATCAAGTGATTGACTGATGACTGCAAACACACACATCCCGAGCTGTTCAGCGAATGTAATTTGGATTATTTGCTCACTTTTCTTTTGCTCATTTCATCTGTGAGCAGACAACTTTCCCACCTGCCACATATTTGACTTTGCTGGAGAATCTTCAGGGGAAAGCAATTGCTCTGAAGAGAGCAGACATCAGAATTAAGGTAATGAGATCTGGAAAGAAGGGATACAAGTGTTTGTGCTGTTAAAGAGGCAGCAATGCAACTACCTCAGCGTTTGACTTGACAGCTCATTTTTAAGGTCAGCACTTTTTCCTGCCATTATTTGGAATTAGTTATTGCCAGGTATCTTCATTTATTTGTAACTACATAATTGAACTCTAGTGCTACACTAAGGGTAAGCTAAAAGCTCCCGTGATACCCGTTCTGTAATAGGCAATACCAACACATGTAATAACAAGTACATAACAATTTTCATCCTCTAGTAGTATAAATAAGTACCACTCTCATTCAGGCCAGTTTTAACACTTTTCTTCAGTCCCACAGGAGGACTGTACAGCAGCACTGACAATCTGATGGCAAGAACTCCATTTCTCTCCTTGCTTTTCCCATTAGCCAGCCAAACAAATCGCCTTTACTTCTATGCAATCCTTTGTCAGCCTCAGCTAACCCATGCTTGGAGATGCATGAATAAGTAGCACAGGGATTTCTGCCAGTATTTCACTACAGCTAATACTCTCCTGGACAAACTTGGAACAGTCAGCGATCTATGAACACACACAGTGAGTTGGAGGGGTCAGTTTGATTAAAAAAACAACAAAAAAATCTCCTTTGCTTCACCAGAAAGTTTTTCATTTGTAGATGTCATTTATTTTTACTTTTTAATTGCTATTTTATTTATTTTTAAAGGTAAAAATAAGTATTCGTGCACCGAACTGTCAGCTGTACTTCTATTACCCCAACAGGGATATTTTTTCCTCTTCCAGGTTGGCATTAAATTTGTTTGCAAGGAAGGGAAGAAGTTAACAAGGAAAACTAATCAAGAAAATGAGATAAGGTAACACAGAAAGCAAAAAATAATAATAATAATTAAAAAAATCACAGCTTCAGATCCTCTCTGGCTGTTAGAACCCACTGAAAGCAAGCAGAAGTCCCCAGTAAAGCACAAAGCCTAATTCCCTCTCAGCAGCTTGTATGATTCGTAATAAAGATGAAGACAACCCTGAGAAGCCAGCACACAGACACACCACACTTCCCTCCCTCTGCCTACCTGCTGCTCACAGTGCCTTCCCTGAAACCTGCCCGAACAGAAGCAAACAGGAGCTGCAGAACTGGGAATCTCTCTTACCGTCCGACAAGTCAATGAGCCCGAGGTAGTGCAAAAGTTTCAGAGAGGAGCACACCACCACCACAATGCCTAAAGTCTGCAGTCCCTCCGACTCGCCTTCAGTCCACATCCTTCAGGGCACCACGCAGATACCTGCTAACAGAGCCTGCAAACAGCCGGCAGGCATCTAAAGCTGAGAAATCCTCTGGTATGGTAGAAGCTTTCCTTCCCGATGCTCAGCCAAGTGCACGGCACAGATCCTCTCCCCCCTTATTCTTGCACACCCTCCGTCTCTTATGCTCTCCCCTTTTCCCAGCTCTCCTCTTCCCCTCTCTCTCCTGCTTGTCTCTTTTTTTTTCCTCCCCTCTCTTGTCTTTTAGACATCCAAGCAATTTCAACATCCCACAGTAACCTGTGGTTTTATTTTCTTTCACTTCAGGGTAATTCTCTCAAGAGAATATTTTCCCTGCACAACTTAACACAGCGCTCCTACCCACAGTAGGTATCTCACATGATGCTTACTGCTTTAAGTACCTGGGATATCAGTCAATTTTTGCACTGGGGATTTTCTTGGTAATCCTGGCAATTCTGAGCCTTTTTGTCAGTGTCTTTTCTGTATTCACAGAACATGGCACACAAAACTTTCTCCCTTTTTTAATCCTCCTCTTACTCCGTGTTACTTAAATAAAGCAAGCAGACAATGTGCTCAGTGCCACTATGGGATACAGCAAACACTTGCCGCTGACACACAGGCACCAACCAGGAGGACCCACACAGTAGCTCAGCTTGCTGCTGCCCAGCAGCTCACCTAGACAAGCATAGCACACATGCAGGTGCAGGGAAGGACCACTGCTGCCCTGGAACAAGCAGCCTCAGCAGGCAGCTAAGTAAGACAAACTACTGTGCTTTACACGTGCTCATCTTCACAATATTTCACTGGGCTGCTTGCATAGGGTAGCACTGCAGGTTGCTTTCAAGTTAAGTCAACTATATGCTTCTGTTGCTTACTCATCCGTGGAGGTATCTGGCAGGATGGGTGTTTTATCAGGACAGCAGATGCAAGACTACAACACCAGTAAAAGCCACACGTTTCAAGCACACCCTTAAGAAGATGCTGGTACACCACACATAGGATGTTGGCAGTCTCCGTCCTTCTGAACATCTTTCTTATTATCTCCCATGCACTGATATTATGGCGGGTAATTAAACCTTACTACCTTTCTGCTGCTATTTAATCATTCAAATCACAAGTGGCTGGCTACAAAATTGGCTACAGATGCTTATTGGTGACAAACTCTGTAGGCCCTTGTGTTCTTATCGCTCTGAGAGCATCTTTCATCAGAAGGTTCCCTCCACCCTTGGCCCATTACTTACAGCAGCACTCATTCTTTACCACAGTACTGAGCTAATGAGAGGAACTGATTCTGATTTAAAATGGACAAAGGATCCTCAGTACAGTGTTCCAACAGAAATATGCACAGAAAGAGTTCCAGCAACATCTGTCAAGAGATAGAAATATTAACTAAGAGCTTATTAGGTGTTTTATTTCAATTGCTCATGGAATGAAGAAAAACCCAACTGAATCGATGCCAAGCAGTTGGACTCAGAATTTGAGTTCTTTGGAATAAATATTCTGCAGCCTAGAGACATTCTGCAGATACGCAGCAGCTTTTGGATCAATGTTTCCCAAACACTGGAAAAAAACCTGCAGAAAAATACATCCTGCTATTCTCAGAGAGGGTAACTCAAGGGCCTGAGTGCTTTTAAGTAAGACCACTCAAAAGCAACACAGACTCAAGTGCTGCCATTGAAAACAAGCTTTGTAGAACAGCAACTGGAAGAATGCTGTCTTGCTTTATATGGATGAGCTTATGCTTCCTGGGGTGACAATAAAGCAGCTTCATTTTCACAAAATGATAAAGAGGAATGAAAACAGGTATGTTTAATAGGCATCTGTTCTTCCTAATGCCCAGCATACACAACTCTGACAGACAGCATGAGGGGCTGAGTGGCTCCTTGAAACGTGAATGAGGTTTATGCTGGATATGTACAACACACACCCCTTGGGGGAACATAAAGAACTTCATAGTGATCAATCAAAACAACAAATAGTGAAAGAACTCTGTGGTCATAAAGGAATTGCAGTGATGCTCATATTAATGACCTACATAATCCACAGTCAGCTTTTAAAAGTGGTTAGAGAAAAATGGTCTCATGAAGGTGCAACTACACAGCAGAATAGAACAACCTGCCCATAGTGCGAGCCTCTCTCCATGGCTGAGCTATTAGGACTATATTTATACTTTCAAAAGGGGAGGATTTATCTCCTTGCTCCATTTTAAAGCAAATACAGCATGAAAGGTTCTCATTACCCACACCTGTAAAAAACCAAACTCCAATGGTTTGCTATGATTAGCCTGGTATAAAAACCCAAATATGAAGTTTGTCATTTTGATAGAACATTCCTTTGTGTTTGTGTTAGATGAAGAATAAATAGAACCATCTGATTGATTCTTCCTGCACAGTACTTCATTTCAAGCATCTCTAGAACAACTTTGTTTATGGATCTTCCTTCTCTACTTGGCAGTACCCACACAGCCACTTGGCCATAAATATACTTCTACTGCAGATCTGAAGCTCTTCTACTTCTGTTGTATTTTAAAAGCACATCATGAGATCATTCATACTACTGCAGGTAGATATAACATCAGAAATATGGATTTACTACTCTATATATACTTCTGCAATACAATTTGCATTCAAGAAGTTGGAGGAGAAGAGGGGCTGAAGCTACTGTGAGCCTCCCGGCAAGCTGCAAATCATGGGAAAGCCAGCAACTAATAAAGGAATCATGCAACCATGTAGGACCAACCTGAACCACTGGCAGCTGCTTACTGATGCCTGCTACACTACGAGAGGAGCTGGGGAAAGGAATCAAGACTTTCCTTTGACCTACTTTCCAAACAGACAATGAAAGTTGAGGATGCACACTGAGAAGAAATTAGATGAGAGGAAGCAAGAAGTCAGAAGGCAGCACAGCGCAAGAGGGTATTTCAAGCCTAAAATAAGGAATACTGAAGCCATGTGATGTGAACAATAGATCTAGGAAAGACTGGATGAAGGCTATATGTACTTTGAAACCTCACAGAGAAGTGTAAAACCTGACATTTTAATTGAACCCAGAGCTTTCTAAAATGAATGCCCAGGAATGTTTTCTAGTTGAAGAGTTGGCCTGGAAGTGAGTATTTTCAACTTGATATAGGAACTTAGGAGATGAATACCACTGTAGACTTTGAAGGCAATATACAAACTGTTATCTCCCTGCCTCCTCTTATCTCTGCTGACTTAGATTTGGGTGGCCTGGAAGACAGGAACACGGGTACCTGTTGAGGTCCCCCAAGCCAGAAGCTGTCACTCCAAAGAGCAGTCTCGACCAC
This sequence comes from Coturnix japonica, assembly GCF_054131305.1. Lineage (NCBI taxonomy): Eukaryota > Metazoa > Chordata > Aves > Galliformes > Phasianidae > Coturnix > Coturnix japonica. The sequence continues at coordinate 12,339,479 of NC_140680.1, read as the reverse complement.
TCTGGACTGGATGAGAATACATCTGTAGTCACTGTCAACTGACCATGCACCTTGGACAACCCACCACTACCAAAGATCAGCACCCCCAGTGCTAAGACATCGCTGGATTGAGGAGCGATGAACCACTTTGCTGCCTTTGTATTTCTATATGTCTACAGAATTTAGTCAACAACATTATCATCACAGCTCCAGTGATCTCCAGTTCAAGCACTGGCTTCTCACCCACTTTTTTAAGTAGTGAGCTGAACAGCAAGTCTGCCTGGTACATTTCCAACTCTCCCCTGCATCCATCGCTAGTGGAATACTACCATCTTATTTCACATGAAAATGATGTAAAATATTACCCAGTAAGGATCACCTCATTCATTCTCCATGGTTACAAAATACTCATTACAAGCTTAAGCACTGAACCGCACTCTCCGCTTGTAGAATGCTGCTCCTGTCTGTTACATTAATCAACATTTTCTTACCACTCTTCATGACATTTTGGATTTCTTTTTCAATAGCCTCAAGCAGTAAATTAGCCGCAAGCACATGGCTTATTAAACAAGCCTATATTTTCACTTATTGGTCTGCTGCAAGAGGAAACACCCTTTTCAACATTCTCATTGACTCTTGGCTAAAGTGTTCATTGTATCATCTACATGTTACTTGCATTCCAGTTTTTATCATCAGTAATTTGTATTTCTATTCCCCCCCAGCCTGAAAGGAGGCTTCATTTAATTGCTTATTTGCATAATTATTCAGAAAAAGACTGCCAGACTGCCTCTGCTCCACAAGCAATGCTGTACCTGCTCCTCTAGTGGCAGCACAATAAGCCCTACTTCTGGGCACAACACAGCAGGGCTGAAATACATAGAAATGTGGAGGTCTGACCAATCAAGGGCTTAACAATAATAAGCAGTAATACAGGTGCACATGGCAAAGTACAGAAAGGGTGCTAAAGCTAAGCAACAGCCATGCATAATGTCCTCCTTCAAGCCCCTGCCCTCATTGAGTATTTTAAGTACTCAGTTACCAAGCAAGCTGGGCTTTAGTGATGGAGCCAGCACATGCCTGCCTGTACTGGGGAGCTGGAAAGAGAAGGGGAAGAAGCAAAAAGCCTACAGAACCCACAGACTACCTCTTCAAGAAATGAGGGGATCAAGAAGCAATGTAAAATGCTGACCACGCATCAAAAGTTAACCAGATGCATGGAAATCAGCAGGACGGAAAGTGAAGGTGCCAGGGGTTTTCAGCAAGCAGATTTACACTTGGAAATTAAGCTGAAAATCAAGGACGAAAGCAAACTGAAGGAGATTTATGACCACAGTGTCAGAAGCTCATTTCCCAGGCTGCTGACATCACTAGGCAGGCCCAGAGCAGGGCCAGGATGTATAGCATCACACAGCCCTGCACCCCTCCCAGTGCCTGCACATCTGCAAAAATAAGAAAATCAAAACCCAAACATGCAGCAAGAAGGAAAAATATTTGCAATACAAAGGAAGGCAGAAGCACAACTTCCAGCAGACCGTGAAATTACTCTGCAAGGCTGAGCTCCTTGCAAGAGATGTAGGGCTCTTTGGTGATGGAGCTCCAACCCTTTGAGTAACTCGAGGATTAACCTGCTTGAAGAAACCAGGATTGTCTATGCTAAAAATATACCCCTCTTTTTTCTACCCTCCATTCCAGTTTTTTTTATCCTCTTTTTCCAGTTGTGATTAAAGGCTGGCCTCCAAATGGGCACAGCCTCAGACTCAACTGGAACAGAAGCTCAGCTTCACACCACCACCTTTCTGCTTTGTTTTGCCATTTTAGTTGTATAGCCTTCTTACAAGAAGGAACGTTGAACCAACCAAGGGACCTCAGCCAATCCTCACAGTCCTCCAGGCCCTTCACCACCTGAGCAATGTTTCTTAACAGCCGTATGCTCTCCATCTGTCATGGCACCCAACCTGCATGCAAGCACACACCAGGCAGAGCAGAGAGGTACGATGCCTTCCCTTACCTGGTACACCCCCACAGGATGGCTGGCCCCTTAATGGCCAGGGCATACTTCAGATTCAGCATACCTGCTTGATTTCACAGCATATAAGAAAGCTGTCACGTATCCTGTTGCATTGATCTGAACAGATCACAGAATTTTCTAGCATCTCGTGTGCTGCACACATTGCAAAGCTACCATCTTCTGTGCTAACATGCACAGAAATAAGCCTCCCTGCATACTTCTCCTGAATGTCAAGTAGGCAGTCTGGAGCTGTTAGGATATAAGCTCACAGACATCCAAGCACCAGCAAGCATTAATATTTAGGTTTATTCAAGCCTGGGCATAAACTGCTTTCCAGTGGGAAACATATACATCTTTCTGAACACCAGAAGAGTGCCTGGAGAGTCTGCTAAGAAAGAACAAACATCTTCCCAGTGCATTATCCCAAATCTCCGTTTGGGATTAAAAATTTCACTGTTATAATTCCAGAGAAAGAACGTGTAGTTAGTGTATTTATTCAACACATTCATTTCAGTTTATGCAGTAATTGTGCTGAGAGGGGCATTAAGGCAGCACAGACTTGGAAATGCCATACAGCAGTCTAAAACTCAGCATCAGCTGAGGACTGCGGTTGTTACTTGTTTATGGTGACATTAACTGCACAGACTCTCAATTGGATTTAACAGCGCATCATTTTAGGCTTTGTTTTTGGTCTCATTGCTACCATTCCAAAGCACAGACAATCAATTAAATGTGCCAAAAAGCATGGAATTGACAAATCTTAAACAAGGGCTTTACTTAAAAGGAAAGCCAAGCTACACAGAGGTGAAAGATTCCAACCTGCATTGTAATGAATTGTCAGAGCTGAGTTTGAGCCTTCACAGGAGCTATTTAATACCTCTCCTTCAGTGGGGTGCAAGGAAAGGAGGTGGACACCCACACACACAGCCCCACAGCAGAGGAGCAGGATAAATTCTTCATGCTTTGTATCAAAAGCAAACAATCGTAAGGGCAGAGGCCCAACAGAGTATAGTGGGGACTGGCTGCAGGGACACGAGAACCATCAACATGGCCTGGGCAGGGGGGCACACACATTCCTCTTCAGCACCTTTGTATGCTGCCTGAATACACTTACTTGTATTAATAGTCCTTTGAGAACAAAGCCATATTTCTGTCCCCTTTATTTTTCGCTTGGGTAAATGTGTCAGCACTGCTTTTTTACTGGAATGGACATTTTCTTCTTGATGTTCAAAGTCTGCCTGCCTGAAATGCTGATATGAGAGTCTGCCCTCCTGTTACTCTTCAGTTCCTGCTGGGCTATCACTTGTCTATCACTCCACCCCATTAACCACTAATAGGCAGTCAGCGTCTGCTCTTGCTTGTTCCAACCAGCCAACTGTGAGTCACAAAGAGACAGAAGAGATGGATGTTAGCTGTAGATCTAGGAAGCCTTGTAGTTCAGCTGGGGAGAAGCAAAACCACATCCAGGTCACAGAAATCAGCATGTTTTAAGGCTTTTTAAGTGCACACAGGAGGTGTGCACTCAGCCTGAGCTTCCCCATTTGCAAGTGGGCTTACAGCACAGTCTCAGATGGATCTTATAGAATAAGCCTAGATACTTGGGTATGTAGGGTGCAACACCTGGAGGAGTCTTACAAAGCTTCTCCAGGACCTTACATATGTTCAGCACTTATCACAGGTCAGCAGAGAGAAGGGACAGGTACAGAAGGCTTCAGGACATACCCTTAGTTGAGTATGCTCAGATCCAAGCTCTGATATTGAAGCTTGAGGTTTTCATACAGCCTAAGGAGAGCAGCAAATCACCTCTGCCTTAAAGCAACTGATGGAGAGAACTCCCTTTCACAGCATGTGCTTTCTGAGTTACCAGCTCAAGCTCTCTGCCTCCTTTATTCCTTATGACAAAATATGACATGCTCATTTTGATTTCATTTCTCCTTATAATCAAGCTGCAGAGTCTGCCTGTACTTCTGTTGACAGAAAGCCTTCACTGGCTGTCCTGTGATCACACACAGCCATTCCGGATTATTTCTTGAGCGAAACTGACAAAGGTCCCCATTTCCCAGCCATAATGAAGTAGAAATAAATCCTGAGAACCTCCTCTCCACATTAAGTCTGTGGAGATATTTTCCAGTTTTAGGCTATACTTTTTTTTTTTAGCTGCTGCATAAATGTGCTTTAAATATATATAAACAGTGTATAAAACTTTAGCAAATGGCAAAAGAATGAGACTGTTTCTGCAGATCCCAAGAAATCCATTAACAGGAATAGAAGAAAAACCATCAGTAAATGCTTTAGATTGATATTTACCTTAGCTCAACGTCAACCAGGATAGAACTGTCACAGCTATTATAGGCCTTTCACCTACAGTCCTATAGTTTTAGAATATTTACAAAGTATATTCTAATAGGGAAACACCTGAAATCATTCTGACTTTGGAGAGGAAAACCACCATACAATTATATGGAACAAATATAACAACAACAACAAAAAAGAAAAACCAAAGCATCACAGAAGCCATAAGACTGGAGAGATTGAAGGGGAATAAACACAAAAGCAGGAAGCAGCAGCATTATACATGTATCTCATGGTGGAGTGTTTCATTTGTTGAGCTAATGCAAAGCCCACAGATCCTTCTCCGAACAATAGGAGATTTTAGCTTCATTGGGAAGTCACTTGTTCCAGTGAAATAAAGAGAATCTGAAAACCTGATTTTGTCTTCTGGAGTGAACTCTAGTATAATACACTAAAGCGGATTAACAATAGTAATTCCTTCAGCATTAAGTACAAGCAAGCTGGTGCCAGGAACTGCACTGATGCATCACCTTGTTTTAGAGAGTAACTGGGACAACAGTCACTACGGCAGAATAAAGGGTGGGATTCTTAGGGCACTACAGCAGTTTCACCTCTGGGCTTTAAGATGGCAGATTTGAACCCTTGGTTTCATATGGATGCAGAATTTCCTGCCTCCCAAACTCCCAGAACACACTGGGATGGAATCATTTTCTGCTCCTACACTGATCGCATTCGTTCAGTATAGAAGTTGAGCACCACATTCAAAACTGAATAAGCTGCCTTTGGGACAGCAAGGCAATTCTGTTGCTGTCATTCCTGAACTTGCACGTACTTCTCTGGTCAGGGGAAAGCAACAGTTTAACTAACAGAGAGCTAAGCAACCTGTAGCTGTAAACAGCATTCCAGCATCAATATAAATGCGCAACTAACTAACATATATTTATTTGGAGATCAATATTTCTCCTTTTGCACAGAGCACTTTAAAGTTTGATGTAGAGGGAGAATGAAATAGCTGCAAGCTTCAAAGTCCGGCATAGGAGATTTAATAGCCTTCACTCAGATATATTAGGAAGCTATTAAACGTCTCCATACAGGTAATTATTGGAGGTTTGCCATATCTTTCAATGTCTCCAGGCCAAGACACAAGGAAAAAGGAGTCAGGGGGGGGGGGGGAGGGAAATGAGAGGGAACTTGATGGATCCAGCCAAAGAGCATTTCTCAGTAATCACATATGATTGGAAAATTGTTTGCTTCAAAGAACAGAAACCTGAAGCTTTATCAGTAATGAGAGATCTCAAGTTCCTAATTAACTGAAAACAGAAGTACCACGCATTTCTCATCATACGTCCTTGTCACATAAGCCCTCGTTTTCTAATTATTCCCTGAAGGACTATTTCACCCATGATGTGATGGAGAGGGGGCTGGGGAACAACAGAACAAGCCAGGAAAGCCTGACTTATTCCAGGGCAAACATGGCATTCACTTTAAAGCCCTAAATTCTCTTCTACCAAATGCATCCCTCTGAGGTTTTCACTTCACCATCTTCTGCTGTAATACTGAGATTTGATGGTTTTGGTTGCACAGAATCACAGTAGATGAAGCTGGAATGCACAGCTCAGAGCAGGGCTGACTACAGCTGGTTGCTCAGAGCAGTTTGTTGACCCACTGGAGTCAACAACAAACCTTCTGCTGACTTCAGCTGCCAACTTACCTGGCACAATCCCACTCATTATTTAGGCTCATAAATACTTTAGAAGATCATGGAGGCTGTTAAGTGTTTTTTACTATACTTAAGAGAGTTTGATTCACTGGTATGGGAATAGCACATTAATCATTCAGCACAAATTGGAGTCAACTGTATATTTATCAATTTTCCCTGTCCTGTTTGAAGGCCAAAGCCAACATAAATCTCTCCAATACCCTCTCATAATTCACAATTTAAGATGCACAACTTGTTTGCAGCTTGTACTGTATTTAGCTAGATAATTTGGCTTTAAGACTTGGTAAATAACATCACAGACCTTAAGACCTAATTAGGTATCCCTGTAGAGGGTCACTAACTGAAGCAGAAGACAGCAGAAAGGTCACACAGTGTGACTCTATTACAGACAATGTTTTCAGAAGATTCTAGCAGTATTTTATTTAGCTCTTTAGAAAGCTTCTACCACATTTTCATCATCCATAGCCAAAGACCAGATGTGAATTTTGCATTAGGAAGGTTCCACTTCAATGGAAAGACTACAGTATTTTGTAGAAAGTTTAACAAACTCAGTAATTAAGAACAAACCAACTTAGAGCGTTTTCTCACCCATCACTCCACATATAGATAGTTACATCCATAAGAGGCATAAGCTTAAAAGAAAGAACAAACACTTTGTGGCTAAACCCAAGCAGTTCGGGTAGGGAAAGTGAATTGCAATGCTTTGTGCCCTCTTGCTTCTGTGGACAGACTCAAAGCCAGAACGAACATGCACCAACCCCATACTGGCTAATAAGGCCGTGAACTCAAAGGAAACATTTTTTGTTATTTATTACACCAACTACAAAAGCCAGTTCCCTTCTCGTTAGGCCTGGCAAAGACAGCAGTACATTAATAGGATAGCACTGCAGATGCAGCACAACAGAAAGCTGCTTTCCTCCCTTGTGCTTGCCTATTTTGGCAAGGCAACCACATCCACATTTGAAGACATCTCCAGACCTATATTTTCTAATGCACAGCAGTTGTTATAGTTCTTTGCTATTCCTATTTTATAGGTAGACTTTAGACAGAACTTCTTAGCTGTCTGTTGTTATCACAGCAAGGTTAATAGACCACATCACCACGAGAACTACATCATGGATAAAACTCATATGTAGGAGCAAGCTGTGGGAGGTGAAGCCATACCAACAAGATGCAACAGTCTGTTTGTACAGCTCTTATTATTTACTTGGTGTCCTGTGTGTGCTCAATAGTGCATAGCATTAGTTCTTTGCTTAATTACAACCCAAATTAAAGTGGTATTTACCAGAGGGCTGATGCTTTAATTAAAAAGAAAACATTTCATAGCTAAGACACAGCCATGAAATGAAATTGCACAAATATTCTGAGAGAGCTGAACACTGTGGTCAGCTCTTATAGGAGGGAGGCTCAACCCCAGACTCCTTCAGCAACTCCTATTAGCCACTGTATGTTTCCTTGCACAGTGCAGCCATTTTCAATATTAAGTTCATACTTGCAACCTGGAGAGCCGTTTTATCCTTAATATATCACATAACCAACTACATACAACCAATACACACCATTTCCCCCTCCTATTTTTGTTATTTTTCCCTGCTGCAAGGAAACCCAAGAATTTCTCCCCACGGGTGGGTGGTAGCAAACGTTAGGGTTCTAATGCCAACTGCCAATAAAACTACTTTAGAAAACCTGGCTCAATCCAGCAGGCTGAAATTCAGAATACAAGACTTGCTTTTTAACAGGAATAAACAGCAGGATGTATCAGAAATGGGATTCTTGTGGGATTTTTTTTGATGTACATTCTCAAATACATTTCATGGTTCGTTCCTCCTAAGAAGGCATTCCTTATCTGCTGAACCACCAGACTGGGAGGCTGAACAAAACACAGTTTGCTTCAGCTCTTTCAGTACACTGTGCAGGAGGAAGGCAGAACACCAGGCTTACCCTTACCTCAAGGGACAGCCATGCTGCAGTGCAGCACCAGCCTCACCAGGCCCACTGTGCAGCAAGGACAACAGGGGTTTGCTTGGGACAGAATCCCAGCCCCAAAGTAGAGGTGTTAAAGCTGTTAAACACACATTAAAAAAAATCCAAGTCATCCATCCTTGCTGTTATTTTAACTTAAATTAACCAGCTCTGTTGGGCTGCCTTTCATTAAGGCTTTTCTTTCTGGAGCTGCGTCTACCAGCTGTGATGCCAATTCAGCAGGGAGTGTAAGGAAGTTTAATGACTTGGTATAAGGCAGAGATCATGGTGAGGCATATTACAAGTCTGCCTGTTAGGAGATTAATGAAGACAAGGCCTGGATCTTCTGGAGAAAAGGGACAAAGCAAGATTTTACAACAGAGACAGGAACAGAGCGAGGATTTGCTCTTATTCCACTTTAACTCTTCATTCGTAGATAATACATATTTCTGAATATGTTCACCTACAGATTGGACACCACAGTATAGTTTTCTTCTGGGCACTGCACAAGGAGCTGTGATGTTCCAGGTAACCAGTTTTGTAATGAGGAGCACAGACTGGGAGCAAGGCACAGGCAGGGAAGCTTCCCATATACCAAGTACCTCAGCCTGCATCTTCTGCTTCAAGCCTACTCTTCCAAGGGTTAGGCAGAATGAGGATTAAACTTGTTTGCACTAAGCTGGATATAGCAAGAAAACATCTATGTTGTGGTTGGCTACCAATCAGATTTCAAACATCCTAAGGAAAGTTTTACTCTGCACCTTCACAGCTTTTCTAAGCAAATAGTTTACTTCTTCAATAGATGACTGTGCCACTAAGTTTAAAACTTATATTGCTTTGCTCTCTTCACTTTTACATCCCTATTATATCCCTTGTGAACAGGATAAACAAACAGACCATCAATATTGTTGCTCAGCAGTTTGCTGATTTATAGAGAGACTTCTGCAGCAGTGTTACTTACGCCTGCTAGAATTAAGCTTTTTCCCAAGGCTCCTGCATTAAGGAGAATTAAGAAATCGTTGATTTCCTTCTGAGCGAAATCATGCAGTCAGATTCAATTTGCATCTCCTAAACATAATTTAGTACAAACAGCTCAGAGGAGAAATCTGATTTCTTTCAGGCAACGATTTCCTCTCAGGATGATGCGCCCACAGCAGTCCCCAGGGCATCCCCACCTGAGCAGCACTGCCCAGCCCAGGCTTTACCCACACCCAGCACAAACAACCTGTGGGCAGCACCAAAGTGGGGGACATGGGCCCAATCCATTGTGCTTCAGAGCAAGGTCTCCCCAGGCTCAGCCAAGACAACTGTCATCTCTGCAGCACAAGTTAGAAGCTCTCAGCTCCAAAGGTAACACTTCTCTTTATACCACTGAAGTCCTCCACAAAGGCAAACAGACATTTCATCTTATGTCCTGGGACAGCAGCAAACCTGCAAACTCCTGCATGCAACAGCGCACAGATCTGCACCACATTTCACCTTCTGCCTGCTATATCCCATGTGTTATCCCACAAACAGTAGTAAAGAGCACTCCACAACCTAACACAGAAAAGAAGAACAGCCATACCATCCTACCTGGAAATGAGAGCAGTGACAACTCTTATGCCTTCCAGAGAAGGCAGATGTCACCCATTGCCAGCTTATGTGATCTGACCAAATATTACCTGCTTCCAGAATATCACAAAGAACATCCTACAGCTGTTTTTAGGAGATGAAAGTTTGGCCTCGGGGCATCCTGATGCAGCCTGCTCTTGGCTAAGCTATCGCTTCCCTGACATCAATTAACTAAGGTCAGCAATATAATTTATCCATTCTTAAATTACAGTGCAGAACTGTTGCACAGAGAACCACAAAATGTGCAAGATTCAGCAGTGACCTGGGAGCTCAATTATTAAACACACAAGGGAGCATATTATCTGAGTGCATTTCACATTAATGCTAATAGCACGCTGAAAAGAAAACACACTCTGTAAGCTTTCATTGCTCACTTTCTCCCTTGCCCCTTGACAAATGAGTCGCTGATGCAGACTCAGAGGTAGGTAAACATCCACTTCTCACTGTGGCAGCACTTGAGAAAACCAAACAGCCTTTTTCTTTTAAGCGCAGTCACTGCCCCATCTCACACTGTGGCCAAATATCACTAAAGAAAGATAAAGGAAGGTCACGAGTGTTGTAATGAGTGGTTTGGGTATCACACAGCTCACACAAAGGGCAGAGCAAGTCCCTTTTGCCTGTCCAACAGGACTGCTCCTTGGGAAGCTGCCACACCTCCATGAAAAGCAAAGAAAAGCAAAATTAACTTATGGGACATGAGTCACCAGACTGCCTCTGCTAGCAGGAGAAAAAGGGGAAATTACTTATGTGGAGTGGGCATAGGTGGGTTGCCTTCTACCAGAGCTTGGCACTGAAGTTGCCAACCACAGCCTGGGGCCAGCAGGATGCTGAGCAGTGACCCAGGCTATGCAGCACCCACCTGCATCTGTGCCATGCAGGAGCAGCATCAGGCAGAGGCACAGGGTCAGCTCCCAAGCATTCCTGCCAGCTCTGCTTCTCCCCTCCCCATATCTGTTCTTGGCCTCAGCCTCATTTTCTTTTATTTTTTCTCCTTGGCTGCCAACATGGTTGCTTTGGGGAAAGATGTAGGAAGAACACATCTGGACCAAATGACCATCTGCATTTGCTTCAGGGAGCTGTTTGTACTTGCAAGGCTGTAAACAAAAGCCTTATTTCTTTAGCTGCCAGGTTGTGCAGAGCAGGAAGAGGAGGATGTTTTCTAGAACAGTTACTGGATATAAGACACTGCATAAACAAACACAAGTACACCTAAGTTAGAATCAGCAAAAAGCCAATCCTGAATGCATCTTATTAATGCTGCCCCATGGTCCACCATTTCCAGCACCATGAACTACCTCTTAATCTCACCTGAGCCACACCAGTTCCCCTTCACTAAACACAGTAATAACACTTCACAAAACCCAGCTTTACCTGATGAGCAGTGAGAAGACCCAAATCAGATCTGTCTTCTCAAATCTGATAACCCTCTTTCTATCTGGATTAACACATAACTGGAAAAAGCCAAAAACTTCAAGACAACAAATACAGCAAGAGATCTTACCTCACCCCAGAACCTGTAACTCCAAACCTCTGCAGGCTCCCTACATAACCAGACCATTCTCTGCTGCCTGGAGCCCCCCTGGCCAGCAGCTCCGCACTCAGGTCCTTTACAAGCACAGCTGCCTCCACTAAAGCAAAGGAAACAACTTTCTTAAGCCTCACGTACAAAAGGCTATAACACAAAGATATTTGGTCCTTACATACAAAAATAACATAATGATAGAATAATAACATATGCAAAAAGACAAACATACCTGAAATTGCCTGACTGTATGCTGGCATTCTTCTAGGCCATGGGAAAGCAGCACAGAGGATGGACATTACACGTAATGGGTTTGATCTTTTTCTGCTCAGCATCCAGCTTTCCTTATAGCAGCTCAGGAAGTCACCTAGCAGCAAGAGCTGCCCTGAACACAAAGCCACGTTTTGCACAAATAAATTTCTTCACGTGGAGATGTATAACAAATAAATCTCAATAATAAGGCCAACCTTGAGGTATATACAAGAGCAATAACCATAACATTCAACAAGAGAAAGCACACACCACCAGGACAGACTCACACTAAGGTGTCCCAGCAGCTCTTAACCTGGAATACATATTGCAGGTTTAATGGAAACAGCTGCGAATAAACTGTGAACAGGTGGGCTGAGTTATGGGAGGTTTGCTTCATAGCAAACAAGCCTTTACCCTGATGAGGCTCTGCTCACTGCAGCTGGAGCTGAGCACAGCCTGGGGGTGCAGAGCTGGGGCAGGCTGTGAGCAAGCACCGGTCACTCAAATAGCCCTTTTCTTTACCCAGGTGATGTCCTTGCAAGGATGGAATGACTTTACTGACTGCATTTGGCTCCCACACTGGAGGGAGATTGCATGTAGCTGGTATATAAGAAAGAGAGAAAGAAAAGGTGGTGCCCACTGCTTCAGTTTCCTATCAGAGGGAGACCCACCTCCCCATGCTGGTACCTGATAGACCAGGAAGCTGTTCTGTGCTTCGCTCAGCAAACAGTGCCCCACACCAGGCTCCTGCTACAGCACATTTGTGTTTCAGTCCTAATGTATCTAAAGGCACATCTGGTGATGAAGGTTGTTGGTTTCTTGTTTGTTTGTTTGTTTTCCTCTAAGCAGCACAGTCAAACTTGTTGCTTTGACCACATTAACTTGACTTGAATGGCGAGTGAAACCGATAAGATCTCTGAGGGATTCAGGACTTCAGAAAACCAGGCTGTTCCTTTAAAGTTGTAGCTATTAACATGGATCGCTTTTTAATAAAATCTTGTTTAAGTTTGTTTAGCAGCTGATTTAAGGAGATATTTCATAGTCTATCCTGGCACTTGATCAATTCAAATCAATGTTAAATCTATCACTTTGCCAAAACTACACTCGCTCCAAATTGGAAAACGAGCGTCTGATTTATTCAATGTTCTGACTTGTGATATAGCACGTGTGCTAGAAATTAACTGGAAACTACTTTTAAATATTCAGTATTCTGTGTGATAGTATCAGAGATCAAAGGACGCAGAGAAATTCTACTTATTAATTAATAGGCCAGGCTTTAAACCACAGATAAGGAGCAAACAGAAATAGGAAGCTGTCATTCATGAAACGTAAGTCACAATTTTCTATTTCTTTTCCCACCTAAGTAATCACAAACAGCAATGAACCGTGGCCAAAAATACTTAACGACTTCTTGTGGGAAATCAATGCCAAAATGGCCTATTTAGCCAAGGGATAGTAGCAGCATCAAGAACATTACATAAACTCCAGGTTTCTGACTAATTAGGGTAATGTGGAAGGTATGAGACTGGGAAAGCAGTGGGAGGGGATTCGTGATAGATACTTTTTACAGCAAAACCTGCAAGGGAAACTGAAAACCCTATTCTTACTTACATTGATGCTGATAGTCACAGCAGTTTTTGCAAGCTGTATGGAGTTTTAGCACAGATCACTCATATATCAATATTTACTTTCTCACTGATGTTTTTTCTCAACTGAATGTTAAGATGTGTACTGAAGCAGAAGGTTATAAGCTAATTGCTATTGTCGTTTCTTCTCAGTTACTGCCTACACTAAAGCTGTCATGCAGCAGAGGCAAGAGAGGGAGCAACTCCACTGCTAATGGTGAATTTCATGGCTTTTATTGCTGTGTCAAAACTTTATCATTCTGTAATCACCGACTTTCATGCAAAATAGCTCAAATGGCAGCAAAACCCTGATGTAAAGTATCTTTAAATATCAGCTTAGTGACCACAAGGACTGAGCACTTAAGAACTGCTTGATTTCAGCCAGCAGGTGTAGCCAGGGCTACACCTTCCAAGCTAAGGCTGGGCTGAGCTCCCCTTGCCCAAGGCAAGAAGCTTCTTTGAGGCTTTCAGGAGGCTGTGCTCCATGCAGGCAGCAATGCTGAGAGAGGCACAGAGGAGACCTGATCCTGTGCTGCAGGGAACTGAGCACTTCTCTGCAATAGGCTTTCACTGCCACCTAGCATTTCTGGAGTTCCATTTCAGAGTTTGGGGACCAGCAATCATGGTGCTCATCAAGAATACACAAAATCCTCTGGGTATGTAAACCCACGGTGTCCTTGGAGCACTCCTGGCATCAAACAATGGGTTGCTCCTTAGTTGTTTGAGTATTAAAACTATCTCTGCTGCATGACAAACCCCAGCTAGGGAGACTAGGAGACACCTGGACTAGGACAACCCCCTAGGGTGAGATGTTAGTAGTCCTGGGCAGGAAGAACACATGCACTCCAATCTCAGTTCACAAAGAGGAAACTTCACCTCTAAGCCAGATCAGTGCTCCAGTCTCCCACAAGATGAGTTTCCTCCTCAGACTCCACCAGTTTACCTTGTGCTTTCCTTACAGCAGCCTAGATTCAACTCTTCCTATTATGTGAGCTACCTAATACAAGCTCAAATGAAAGGTGCTGTGTACAATTAACTTTATGCCAAGTGAATTTTTCAACAGAACAAAACGGACACCGATTCCACAGCTGCATTCCAATGTGGTACTTTCCCCTCCACTGCTGTGCAGCCTTGAAATAAAATAATCTGATATGCACAGAGTGTGAGGGAGAAGAAAACACCGTGTTGATGGATCATGACAGACGACTTCTCATCAATGAACAGTGACATTAATTGGTCCATACCTACTAAAGTTACAGTTATTAAGCAGCAGCCCAATCTACCCATCCAACTGAGCATGGATTGCAGTTTCAAATACAGACATTTTTGTATTACACTTGCAAATCCCACAGATGGAAATTCAGGATAGGATTTATTTCTTTTAATCATGTTAGGCAAATACACTCACTTACAGCGTGTACCCCTCCCTCCAAGCAGAGGGCTCTCTCCTGTCTGCAGACGCTGGTATGACTCCCTTAAATCTCCTTCCTGCAGAAACCACCAATGCTCACAGCAGAATTTGTGAGACAGGCCCTCTTCTAAGAAGCAGCATTTATTATAGATGTAATTCTGTGTCTCAGCAGCTCTTTCCCCTCAGGTAGCTCAGACACGATCCTTTCCCTGGAAACGAAGCATGAAAGTGCAGAGAAATATTCACAGCTTGACAACTGCAAATCCTTGAGAGTGTGAGCCAAATAACCAGGAGTGCTGTGAACGCACAGAAACCTCATCTACAAATCAGCCTGTTGTACAACTCAGAACCAAAGCATCATCTACACATTTTATATACATCTGTATACATTTATACATATATTTATATACATTTTCTATACATTTTAAACCCCTGTTCTGCCTGAAACGACTTGTTCTTTTGGGTACTGGGCAATATTAATTAGCAATGATGTTTTCTTAGGTACTTCCATCTAACAAAACAGCACAGCCATTTACAGATTACTTTTTCTTTTGCTTCTGAAGCATCCAAGGAACATTACTGTGTCAAACCACGAAACCCTCACCAGACTCCTGGATAATGAAACCAGAGTAGAAAGGGAGAGCACACAGTAGTGTACAATTGCTAGAAAACACCCAATACTTCTTCACCTTTCCGGATAAGCCTCTCCATGGCTAATACATGGAGTTGACTAGGTGAACTTCCTTCTCTGCTTGCAAAAATCCCAGCTTTCACGTTTATGCTACAAAACTACTCTGCGTATGGCTTAACAAACATCCACAGAGCCAAGTTGTTAAGCATGCTTTTCTTCACTTGGGATCAGATTTTGTCACCAACACTATGTTTATGGTGGATGGCAGGAGGAGTAGCTGGAATCAGTATCATTCTAAGGCCCACTGCTGTGTTTGAATTAATTCTCGGATTAATGAGTAATTCATTTAGAAGGGACGACAGGCAGCAGAGGTTTCAGGAGAGAATCACAATTATAGACAACATGTTTTATTCATGCTGCCAAGGAAGATTTAAGCCTACTGTGTCTGGGTGGAAACCTGTTGAAGGCTTTCACTGAGAAAGCAGCAGAAAATAGGTCAAATTGAGATGGTCCCTTGGATTTACAGGTCCATACTGTGACTCCATCTACCTCCAAATTGGGACTAATCTTCAGAGGTGAAGCACCTGATTGTGTATCACATGTTAAATGTTGGGAACTAACAAGAGCTGACTGGCCACTTCATGGGACTTTAAGGTCAGCTTAAAACTCAGTTGTATCTTGTCTGTCTAAAACGTTTATAATACATGAAAGCTTACAACTGGACATACACTGGCCTAATGTACATCAGATGAGTCACTGCAGATATGTGAGCTCAATAGTCATGCACAATTCTCAGTAGTAATTTGTTCAAAATGGTATTTAAAGAAAAAAATCCAAGACTTCTGTGGAACCAATTAAGTTTTGCAAAGTCTTTTCCTTAAGACACAAAATTCACTAATTGATTTTCATGTTTGCAGGCAACTTACATGCGAGGGAACCTTTTAATGTAATTAAGTTCTTCATCACTGAAAGGTATTAGTGCAGCGTTCATGCTTTGGCAGTGAGATGTTCAGCTGCAGGACTGTAGCTCTTTCACTCTGGTGATTAATAGTATTTCAGAAGAAGGCCATATTACACATCTGTGCCCTCCTTCCTTCAATTTACCTGATGACCTCACTTATCAAACTGCTTTTGTTTGCTCGTAGCCAGGATTTTTAAACAAACAAATATATTGAGATGCCTTAACGAAGAGAAACTGAAAAAAAACAAAGCAACCAACCTAAATCATGTCATAAGAAGCTGCTATGCTTTTGGTCAGCTCTTCCCACTCCCAGCCCTGCACTTACACGTTTTACAGCTAAAGCCAGAAGTTTTGCCAGCAGTCCAATCTGGCTGCTGTCAACATGGTGCTGAGCACAGGATAGCAGGAGCGAAGTCTACTGAGTCACATGCGGAGCTGTGACACCCAAAACTACAGTAGTCAAACCCCATCACAGCCAAAAGACTTAATTCCAGCTTCCACAACAAGAAGTGTCTTGGGGCGCCCTCTGTGCATCTGAAAAACAGCTCTGATGCAGCTCAGGGTCAGAAACCACAGAACTAACCCACATTAAACGACAATGCCTTCATTTGAAAACACAGCTCTTTGCTTCTAAGAAGTGTATGTGCCGTAAGGTCTTTCAAACTGGGTTTGCTACCTCACTTCATTTCTAACATAGTAACCCAATGGAAATAAATTCTCGGCAAGTGAATTAACTGACAGAGCTTACAAAGAATTTCAGTTCTGAAGCACAGTCTCATGGTTCAAATAAGCTATTACACTTCATATAGTTGGGAGAATAAATAATCCCAAAGTGGAAAGCACACTTTCACTTACCAATGTAAACAAACAACCAAGAAAAACACATGAAAACGGTGTGATAATATACAGATCTAAATGATAGAAGCTGCTTCTGTGTAATTTTGCTGCATTGCTTAATAGGAAAAACTCAAAGTGAAGAACTGTCAGAAACTTTCACTGAATCTGCACCTCGTCCACTCACAAAGTAGCAGAAAGTGACACATGCCCTTTACTATTTTCCACTTTTGATGAGCAAATTTGCTCTACAAACACTGCAACTTGATGCCCACAGAGAAGAGGTTAAGCAGAGAGGTCGGTACTTCTTTGCTGTGATCTTCTCTATTTAGAAAGGTTTTCCTCGCAGCAGCAATTTGTCATCACAGCACTAATTCCAGCCAGTGTCCCAGAACACCCAGTCTGCAGCTGACACATCACAGTTGTACTTTAGAATTAACCTTCTCAAATTAACTCAAGGGCACTTTATTTTCTCCTTCAGCTCAAGCTTTCCTTCACAACTGCAGGGCTACCCTTGGAACAGGGAAGGGCTACACCTGAGATCTGGTCCCATCACAGTTCTGCCTGTCTGCCTTGCCCCTCCTGACAAGCTCCAGAGCTGATAAAGGTACCAGAGACCCAATCTTACCCACTCTGCAACTACAGGCCCAAAATGAAGGAAATAAACCCAGCAACTGCTGTTGTACAGTCTTTTTTCCCCCCTACCATTTTCTGCAGTAAAGATCTAACTTCTGCTTCAGGTTTACCTGTTACAGTCAAGGAAGGCCTGTTTCCAACAGAAAGTTTTGCCATTAGCATCTTTTCAGGTATTAACTTCTAACCTTTTCCAATATGGGATGGGAGGTCAGATAGATAAGAAAAGAATTGAACTGTAGCTAAGTGGTGTCTCAAAGTAAGGGAAAAATTTGCTTAAGATATTCACAAAAAGCAATTTTGGATTCATTTGTTTTATTCCACTCAAAATAAAAGCATGCTGTTATAGTAACTTGTCAGAGAGTTCACAGCAAATGTCAGCAAATCCTATAATGAAATCTTACAATGCAATTAATACTGCATATGGTAGCATTCAGCTTGTTAGTTCTTAAAACAGTGTTCAGCAATCTGCACCTTAGGAAGTAACACGCTGTGCCAAGCTTTTAAAGTGCTTTACAAACATATTTCATTAATATTGAGCAACTTAGAGTAAGGACGATAATGTGCACTTTTACATCAGTGGAGGAAACATTGCACAGAGAATTAACATGCAATTATATAAAGGCATTTAATGCTTCACCTTCAGTAAAGCTCAAAAACATGGCTATATCATCAAGGTCCCTGGAGGGAGCTGAAAAGGTCTAAATACAGGCAATAGTAACAACTAAGGCATAGGAAGATTTCTGCATGAGAAGAGATCAGATGGACTGGAGCTAGTTAAAAGAGAATGAACATATGGATGAGAAGACAGAGCAACATGCAAGTTGCACCCTGGTTGCTTTTCTTCTTCATCATGGTTTAACAGAAAGCTGCAAGTGGAGATGTGCTGAAATGCAAAGGCACTGAAATTCAAAGTTAAGGAAATAATACTGCATACAGCTCACGCATCCTTATGATCATAAAGCCTATGTGGGGCAAGAAATGGCTTCAACCACACCTGTGCTCCAAATAAATGCACACCCCCTTCTCCTTCATCACCCTGAATAAGCATACAAAGAAAGAGGAGATCATAGAATCACAGAATTGTTTGAGTTGCAAAGACCTTTACAGATCATCTTGTCCAAGTCCCAGCAATGAACAGGGACACCTACAGCTCCATTGCTCTTTTGTGGCCCCTCTCTGGGTGCGCTCCAAGAGGTTCACATCTCTCCTGTGCTGAGTACTCCATATCTGGACAGAGTACTTCATTTGAGGTCTCACTAGGAGTCAGACCATATGACGCTTGCCGAAATATATAGCTGGAATCAAACCTGCTTTAGGTTATTAATTAGCAATAAGCTGGTCAGGGCTTGAAGAGTACATCCCAGATAGCTAACTCACAACTGCTGGGGAGGGGCTCTATACTTTTCATTTTGACCCCACCACTTCTCTTCCACCAAGGTTTCCTGCTCATGCCTTTGTAGCAGTCAGTTTAAAAGTCATTAGGGTCACCAAGGAGAAAAGCATCAGATCAGCTGACTGCTTGCAAGAACAGAGCAGGCTTGCAGCCAGGGCTGAGCAACATGCTGTGTACAGACAACATTTTTGTAGAGTACTTTGAGGGTACCCAGGCCTGCTGTCATTTGAGTTGTAAGGAAAAGAGTGTCTCAGTTGCCAGAAGTATCCTCTTTCTGAAATAAAAAGGAGTCCTCTCTGAAAGATGCACACCTGAAATCCAAGCTGGATGAGAAGGTGTTAACTGAGAAAAAAGAATCCAGGGCTCCTTCCTTGGGTCAAGTCTACTAATCCAAACTGCCAAACCAGTAATATTCAGGGAACTGGGTTTTTTGTTCTGTAAATAACTGGAAAAGTGATCTTGAACAACAAGGACAGTTGGCTGTCAGAAATGGTAATTGAAAGCAAGCCGATATTCTCTATTTGGAATGGAAAATTCACCTGGAAGGGTATCTTTCCTCTATCCCTCTGGAGCCCTTCAGCACCTTAATGCCTCGCACATCCATGGCGCCCCACGCACTACAGCTCTAGATGCACCTTTAAGTATTGAGAGGTGTAAGGAACTGGGATAGATCAACTTGCCAGCAAGAACATGTAAGGTCACACAGAAAGGCAATGTAAGAGCAGACAGCAGTTTCCTCTGGCTCTAACACTCTTGCTGTTGCCAGTTGCTCACTCACCCCCCAACTATCTTAATACAAATGTACAACATGCATTAATCTTTCTCACCAGACCAGAAAGCTAAATTCCAAGTCCACTTGATTGAGCTGACCAGAAAGCTATCGGTATCTTGTTCCCATACATAAATTTAGATTCAGTTTCATTTCCCAGACAGTAAACCACTGATTATCAGAGTCCATGCAATAAAGCCAGATGTTACAGCTCCAAAGCAGCAATTTTCCACCCCCGGGTGCAGACCATGCACTCCTCTGCTCTTCATCCCCCCTCCCCATTTCCATTTGCATTGCCTGTGTCCTGGTTTGTGGTGGAGGGTGGCTGTCACATTCCTTCACTTCACTGAGAGATTTCTTTATAATTTGCATGAGTGTGTATTTGCGTAATGGCAAGCTGGGGAGTTCAAAGCTGTTTTCTCACTTTCAAAGTAGTCTTTGCGTGTAAGCTGTCCCAAGTCTGATGTGCACCAACCTTGTATTTTTGTCCTTGATTGAGCACTGCTGCACTATATTCCTTTTAAAACTCCAGCTATTCTGGGAGATGTGTATAATTTAATATGTTCAATAGATTTCTTGTCAGGCATTCATGTACAGCTTCCTTCATCTCACGCTCAGATGTTTCATTTTCCACAGTAATTGGTTTTGCCACATTTGTGTCTACTTTTACGATCTATAGTAAATAGTGCTTCGTTAGCCATGGACTGTTAAAGCTTTTGCCAGACCCCACAACAGCCTACCGTGTAGATTTATCATGTGTTTCCAAGTCCTTGGGTGTTAATGGGTCTTAATCTACACTTACGTAGCCTGAACGCTACATTAAATGGAAACTCTTGTTTATAAGAGCAGCTCCGGGTATGCAGTGCAACATGATGAACTTATTGGTTAGATGCACAGCTGTTTAACAGACTTACAGTGGGTCAGCCCCCACGTATCCAAGGGTCCAAGAAGGGCAAGTTTGCTCACAAGAGCTGCTCTGATGCCCATTCACAGGCAGAACTGGCCTACCCATTGAAAGCAACATGAGAAATCTGAAGATACAGTGCAAAGACCTTCAAAAGCTTCTGCAGGGACAGAGCCAAGATCCCAGGGAACTTAAGAGTAATGAAGCTGGTCTAGGATTGCAGAAAACAAAAGCAGAAATAGACCAGCACTTGGTGCTGCTAGGAAATAATTTTAGGTCAACAGGAAGCAAGTGATGTTAATGCTCTTCAGAAAGAAAAACAGACAAAGCAATTACTGGAGCTATTCTTATTTGAAAAGGAGAAAAGCCATCAGGCTATGGTAAAGCAAGCAGGTGAGTGATAATATTGGCAATGGATTCAGATCTCCCAAGTTCCTGCATATAAGCACAACCTTTTGAAGGACATAAAAATGAAAACTAAGATGGATCACAGTTTTATGGACCTCTTCCTCTTTTTCCCCTGCTGAAATATGCATATTGTACAGCAAAATTGTCACAGGGAGGAACTGGGAGGGAAAAAAAAGCCCACAACTTTCTGAGGATGTCAGAATTAGGTCATCTCAACACTGTTGGGATGTTTATTGAATTCATATTTTTCCACCTCATCAAACGACACAATAGAAGAAATTCTTTAAGAATAGTAACAATTCAGAGGTCAGGACAGGAGGCAAAAAAGGGGAGAATTTTGACAACTGGTAAAATCTTTTGAATCCAGGAGAACTGAGCAATGAAGCAATTTTAAGCACAGAAGCATCCAGTTAGGACAGAAGTGGGTCAGGTGTTTAATGGAAAAGCACAGACTAAAGCAAAACGTTTTTTTCCACTTCACAGCACAGCAAACTTGCATTAAATAGCAAGCCCAAAGCTAGGGTTTTTTTGAGATATAGAAATAAAATTGACATTCTGTCAATATGAGCAGAGCATTAGGCATTATGCAGAGCCCTACAATTGCCCCACAGAGATTACATCCATCATGGTGGACTCTGCAGAAACTCTGGGGCCACAGACATTCCCCACATCCTTTAGAAACATCTGCACTGAGAAAAACAAGCTTGTGTATTGAATCCTTCTAACTTGCATCCAGTTTCCACCTGCCTTATCCTACAGTGTGATTTTTCAGCATCACATGTACCTTTGCGATGGAGGTACATGTTGACACGGAACCGGGCACTATTACTAACGTATCACCAGCCAGTGACACTCAGCACTCATCCCTTCCCCTGCTGATACAACCTCCCCCTTGGGATACACATATTCTAGCAGTTTCTACCTGGAAGAACTGTCCATCTATTATTATTATCATTAATTTTACCTCCTCTGTTTGGTGCTGAGACAAAAAAGCTGCTCAGTATGCACAGTCACAAGGCATGAGTGTCGTAGCCACAGAGCATAACAACAAGTTGCACATGCCTTAACTTCTCATACACAGGAAAGCAGTGCTTCAATGTGGTCGAATCTTTTAGCTATTATCTGTCAGGGAGAAATATATCACCTTTTTCTCTCCATATGATTGCACAAGTACATCCAAACCCTTCACATAGGGCATTTCCCTGGCCTAGACTCACCAGCCCACCAAGTGACAAAGCTCCAAGCACAGAAGTCCTTCAACGTTTGGTAAAACAAGACCAAACAATGAAACACATCAAGACAAAACATAAGTTTAAGTGGGTATCACAGCTATGTGCACACAAATGTCACTACAGCCCACCTACAACTAAACCCACTTCAAGCTAAATAAAAATAATTATACAAACTGCTTTATTATCACATAAATAAAATAAATAGCAATTCAATCAGAGCTGTAATAAGAGTAACTGTCAATTGGCTGTAGAAACCCAGTAAATGATTAAGGAGCCAGTAAGTTATTCTTACACAGCCCAGAAGCTGTATTGCCATTGAGAAAATGCCTATGTGTAAAAAACCCAACTGAACAGAGCTTTATGGGCAGCCTCTTTCTATCTGTACTACATTTTATTAACAGAAGGCAGAGATGCCCAAGTCAGAGTGAAGAAAAAGCTGTGAGCACAGTCTGGAAGCTGTGCAGATATGCTCACAGCAGCTGCAGTGTAATACAGCATTCCCAGCCTCAGGGAAAAAAACATTTGAAGAACAGTGTGAGAACTGCATCATTCTTACAGTAATTGTGGATGGATGCTTTTTTTCATCCCTACTTTTGCACAATATTGTGGGTATGTTAAACCCTGCCCTGCCTTCTCTAAGGGAGAAGAGGAAACACATCATCTGTGTTGCCCACAGCACTGCCAGCGTATGGGCTGTTCTGTACCTCCCCACTGGACTGAAGCCCTCAGGCATGAAAAACAAAAGACAGGTGCTCAGTTTTAAAATGATCCCAGATGAATGGAGACAAAGAACCACTAAGCAGAGAGCATGATGCTGCTTGGGCTAAGGTGACCTACCAGGCTAAGGAAGAAAAGTGAGGATGCTTATCAAAAAGCAGACATAAACCACGTCCTTCATCAGCTTGAATCCTAAACTGACATGTCCCATAGGCAGACATTTCATTTCCAAAAGACAACTGGCTTTCTGCATCAACAATCCCTTTGGTGGTGGAGATTCTTTCAAGGAACTAAATAAAAGCTTTCCAACTAAAGGAGACAAAGGAAGAAACAAGGGGCTGATAGATAGTGCTCTCAGTCCTGCCCCGCATGCCACAATCACGCTCTCCCTGTGCCTGCTCAGGGTCCCAGTTGCACTGCTGTTTTTGGTAGCAATACAAGAGGCATAAGCAGTTTGCCAAGAAAAAGTGCAGTGTTTCTAGTGCTGCTTTTTGAGAGGAAAGAAGGAAAGAATGCTTAGTACTGGTTAACATTTTCTTCTTGTTGTTTGCACGACCAAGATCCATCTGGCCTTTGGTGTCCTCAGATACCCAAGAAGCTCAACCCCACACAGCTTTTCTCCCTCCATGCTCTGAGCTGTATGATGAGAAGGGCTTGAGGTACATTAGACAATATACTGACCTTACCTCTTCCAAAAGTCTATTCCACTCCTATCAGAATAATCAGATCCTCTGACCCTCCTTGCCAATGTCCTTTATGTAGGATGTCTGATAAATTGAAACAGCAACTAATTCAAACACAGACTGCCTGCCAGAATGAAAATCACCTTTTTGCTGGATAGAGAAGAACAGCAATGACAGCACCGTGGCAATGAGGGAAATCAGTTCCACTCCATCACTGTGATAAAAGACAACAGTAAAAAATGCATTTAGAAGTCAAAATATCTGTAATGATTTTAGAACTTAGGTGGTAGCAGGTATCAGAGGAAGCCTTGCCCATTCTGCTTCTCCATACATAAGAGGAGAGGTACAATCTTCTGCCCAACCTGTGCTGTTACCTTTTCTATCTTGACAGCTTATTAGCAACTATACACTAAGCCAGCATCTCTTTTGTTACTTTCTGCATCTGAAGGAAGCGTGTATGCCTGAGGAATACACTGAACATGAGAAAGGTGCAGCTGTATATTTACCTGGAAAACATCAGTACTTTCAGCAGAAAAATTTTGCCATTGCAGGTAATGAACAGAGATGTAAAATATCCCGCTGACATTACAAACCAGGAGTGATGTGAGATTAGCGGGACAAAGTCAGGATCCTAATTCTGCATTACACCCATCAAGTCTTTTTGTGACGATCTCTCACCCAACTTCTAAAGAGCGAATTAGATGATCACTATGAGGAGTCTGTCAGTAGTGGCAGAACGAAGAGAGGTTTATTATGTGCTCAGCAGTACATAACAGAACATTGTTACCAGAATCCTAGGGTTTGATCTCTACTGATTTGGTATCTTCCCATTTAAAAGTTCCAAGTATTTTATATATTAGGGCCAAGGTGTTTTCAGCAGTTGGACTTGATTCGTGTCTGTTCCTTCTAATTCTGATATCCTATGACCCCATGATTCACTTTAACTCTGTTTTACATATGGAAAAAATGAGTATGCACAGGAAAAGTGATTTAGTCTGTCCCAGCATTGTGTTGGAGAAATGAAGAAAAAAACCTGATGCTCCTGTCATGGTTAGGCTGTCCAAAACCACAGCACAGATGGCAGCAAACAAGCTTCTTTGGCACACTCCTTGTCTCTGACTTTTTGAGCTCATAAACATGGGCACAGTCCTGTTAGCTGTTGCTGTGGTTTTGGTGGGGCTGACACAGCGTGCTAGAAGTGCAAGGCACAAGACAGATTCCAGGCAAATACTGGCTGGTAGTTCTGACCTATCAGTTCCTGCATTGTGCAGATTGCTCATGCTTGGTCCAGACTGGCCCACAGTGAGCTTCTTTTGTCTTTAACAAAAATAGCTTACTAGCCTAGGTAGTAGCTGGGAGATAATATTAATCATATTAGCCTGTTCAGTAGCTGGGAGGTAGTATTAATCATTCATACCATCAGAGCTCAGTACTTTCCAATAGCGGAAAAGATGGGCATTATGCTCAGTGACAAAGAAAAGCACACATTTGGCTTCTGACAACCCAGAGTGAGAGCACAGTTTGATACTACCTGCTAAGCTACGGTCAGAGCACAGGAGACCTTGAAAGGAACTGTGGCTGTGGCAGCAAATCTCGTACACTGGGTATGATGGAAGCTGCTGTCTGCCCTGCTGGGGGAAGCTCCGTGCCACCCCCAATGCCCCAGATAAATTCTGACACTTCAGAAACCACAAACGGAAGCTGAAATATAGTAGCTTTCCCCAGGAACACTGAGCTGTTGAGCAGGTGCTAAAAAAAGAAGCCTTTCTCCACTATGTTTTAATACTAACAGAACAGATGGGGAACGGCTTGTTTGCAAACTTTTTAATACTGTTTTCAAAACACCTTTTAAAATGCAGATAAATGCCCAGTTAGGAAAACTCTGAAGTCATCCTTTTTGCTCAGCTAAACGTGTGGTTTGGGCTAATGCTTTTGCAAAGCAGATTACAGGCTTGAGTGCTGCACAGGTTGCTCAGAAGACCTCAGCAGCACTAAGTCCCCTTGCTGGCTCTCCTGTCCAGATGTCTTTAAGTGGTAGATTGAGAGCAAAAGGACTGTTAGATCTGAGAACTCAAATTCGAAGGGTGGAATTTCTCTTTGCTAACAGTGACCTCCAGCAGAGCATACTCATCGCTGGCTGGAAGGGTTCAGGAGGTTCGGGTAGTTTAGACTGCTTCAGTCTGTGGTCATTCTGGTTCTTTTCCCCTTTAAGTATATACAAGTTTTTCAAGAGATAGGAACAGCAGCTACAAATTATCTAGGCCAAAGGCACCTTCCAGCTACTGCGGCTGCTGTTTGTATGCAGTCCATATGTTGTGCTTGAGATTTAGTACACACCTTTCCACTGCCATACGTATCCGATGCATATTTTTTCTTTGCATAACAAAGCGTGACCACAGCAATTTGTTTTCTTGTTAGGATAATCTGGCCTTGAAGAATTTACACTGTACTGGCAGACACAGTCCTAAGTAGCAGCATACTCTCTAAATCCTTGAGAGCCCTATATAGTAGAGCTTCTAACATTAATAAAAGGTAATACCAGTTTAAACCTTTTCCAAATAAAGTATTAAGTATTATCTCTTCATGTAACAATTACCACTCAATAAAACTATTGCAACAAACAGTCCATGGTCTCTGATGTCTCTGATGAAAAACAATATGAGACAACCTGACTTAAGCCATCTTAATACAAGGTAAGCATCAGACTCCACAAGGACAAGGACTACACTGAAGTACGCATATGCTGTATGTTTTCACACTGGGTCGACACCGCAGGAGCAAATAGGATTAAGCCATAAATGTGCACATGTTCAAGCTACAGAGGATAAATATGCCAACTTGCTATGAAGTTACAATCTCTGCAAGTAAATTTTACCTGAGGCCGTTTTCAGCATAATCCAACAAGTAACTCCAACCTCGTACCCTGTATTTTCATCTAAATCCCATCAGAAAACAACTATTTGCTCTGAATTATTCAACTATCCCAAACTTCCCCCCTTCTTTAGGGGATACCAAGTATGCAGTTCCTCCCTCATGACACATACGCAGGTCTCAAGTATGGGAGAAAACGTGATGTTGGGTAAATGCAGCCACTGAAACACACAGCTCTCTCCTAAAACTTCCTTCTTCAGTGCTTTTTCTGTTTAAACCAAGTTTCTAAGTAGCATCTGCCCATCGAATTCACTCAGACAACAAAAATATTCCACAAAACAGGTGCTCATATGGAGCCAATTCATTAAGGACTCTGCCGGAGCTAAGACAGGAAATTAAGCGTACATCAGGCACCATATAAAACTTTTTCCTATCTATGGTAGGAGCTCACAGACTTGTGAAGACAAATGAAAACAGGAATAAATGCCTTTTTTTTCTGTAGCCACTCTGTCTTGCTTACAAAATATGATCATTTCCATAGACCTTGAGCTAGTATGTACAGCCACTAGCAAACAGTCTGTACTATAGCCCTACCTCCAAAATGCTGTTTCACAATGCCATGCAACAATAATCACCAGGAACCTCCTGATTAAGCATAACAGGTTAAAGAAAAGAAGTCAAAGCAGCAGGAGGAAAAGAAACACATACATGTATGGCAAGTTAAAGCCAAAGCACATAACCAACAAACCAAAGCTTTCATGACTTTTATCCTCCAGTAAGTACTGCCCAATGGTCACCAAGGTTCCTTGAACCCCACACTAAATTTTGCCAGGTAATTAATATGAGGCCAGCAACCTCACCTTTTTCCAGGCTTTCGTGAGCTTTGAAGCAGAAAGGAGTAATAGTTCAGTATCTGTGGGTAGTGAAGGTTATTTTAATACCTGCGTATTACCAGCTCACCATGAAAAACGACCCTTGAGTTTCCATAAAAAGCAGCTGTTTGATGTATATCACATCCGTGAGCATTCTGACTACACTGTAAATCTACTCTTCCTATTAAACAGTGCTGCTGTCTACACAGGCGTGTTCTGATTTATAGAGCACACTGTCTGAAATTCATCCCTACTGCTTCTGTGTAATATGTCCATGCTTCTGCATGAATTACATTGTTTATAAAAACAGAGAGGTAAGGAGAATTAAAGCATCTTTAGTAGTCAGCTCCCTCAAACTATCTTCAGCATAGCAGATTGACTTCACTATCTGTAGTTTTCTGTGTGCTTTTGTAAAGCATTTGTGAGATTATAGAGCAAGAACAGGCAGATTTGTTAATGATAAACACTCTAAAAGAGGGCTGAGCTGATTCTGATAGAAATACTCATCCCTATAAGCTCAGTAAGGTTTGGGGGTTTTCTGTTAATAACAGTCAATAGCTAAGAATAAGCCACGACATTGCCAGCAATGAGAACAAATTGAGATGCTGCAATGATAAACTTATTAAAACATAAAGCCTTCCTTCATTCTGAGCTCCAGGATGCAAGCTGCACTTTGCTAAAGCAAACAGATCTGCACCGAAGTTCCTGAAACAATCTTAAACACAAGCAAAGAATCATCAAAGACGATATCATCTACTTCCAGAGCTGCAGTAAAAACTACAATGCAATACTGGCATATAAAATACATTTCATTTGTCTAAAGAAAGCACCTTAAAGTTATCCGAGCTGTTATTCGGCTGCTCAGATACTCAGACGCTGTACATGCACAGATTCAAGTATAAAGCTCTGCAGCAAATGGCTTTCAGAATAAAATAATTTTGCATTTCTTAACGTCCTACCTTCATAATTGCCTTCTAGGAGACCCAGATGCTCAAGCGCCTTCACAAATCCAACAATTATCACCAGTACCACAATCATTTCAAGTCCCTCCAAGTTCATCTTGAAAAATTATTCGTGTAAAAGCATCTTTTCTTAGGGAGCGTCCTGACTTCAGAGTTAGACTTTAATTAAAAAGCCCTCCTAGCCCATGCCATGTCACACAAGCACAGAAATACAATGCTAAAGAAGCCCAGCATATTCCCACCATAAAACATTTCTATTGACAGCAAGATGAACACAGGAATGTAAGGAAGTCAGATCTTACCATGGCTGCATCACTTGCCTGCCTGGATACAGATGTTTCAGTCTCTAAGGCAACAGAATATACAGTAACCACTTTGTTTAGCGTTTCCTCTCAGTCACAGCCAAAATTAACCAAATCTGTCTGATATCTAGTAAAACCCCATGCTGCTTTTCCCACACTGAATTACAGCTTTAGAGAGATCCCATCTGAATGAACACATGGGAAAAAGTCCAAACTCACTCTTAGGGCACACACTGAAGCCAACTTCAGAAAAGTCAGAGAAATAATTTCATTTAGAAAGTGACCCATTGCTGTATTTCCCTATCAAATGAAATCTAGATTCAATCGCAGACTTCTAGCAGACACTCAGTTATCTTTTTTCCCCCCTACCACAGACAAGCTGTACATCAAATATCAGAATCTAGTAAACAGTAAATGTGGTAAGAAGAAACTAGTTAGAGAGGAACCTATCTTTAAGTTTTAGAGATGTGTGAGCAATAAATGCTTCCCCTCCTGCTGCTCTGTGTGCAGGTGGTGGAACAGTCACCTTGCTGTGGGTCAGCTGCTGCTCCTGGGCCATCTAAAGGGCAGAAAGGAGAGCAAGGGCACTACAGCCATGGCCAGAACAGTCACTCACTCAAGGTTAACTCACTTTGGGATAATTTGACTTTGAACATAAACTGAACTGACATTAATTACTATGGTGATCACCTGAATGCCTGGAATCTGCCTTGCTGCTTTTAGTTATTGTTTTTTAACCATTTGTGCACTTCTGTCTTTAATGATGCTTTAGTTGATACCTCCCAGGGCAATGCCATGTTGCATTAAGTGCTTAAATGACACAGCAGGAAACCGAGTGCCAAGTCTGCTATATGCATGAGCCCACCCTCCTGGAATCACAGACTGTGTCTTTGCTGCTGTATAGATCACTCAGTCCCACAGACTCCTCTGATAGCTCTAAACAGTTTCCTAATTCACTTCAGCAATACTGTGCTGTGTTGCAGTGTCTTGCTAAAAGTCTGACTCAAGTTCTGTTTCCCATGTGATTATTCCAGTGTATTAATATTTTAGAGACGTTCTTTCATTATTTATATAATTAGCGTCATCAGCATCCACAGCTTTGTCAGGTATCCTCCCTCAAAATAAAACCTGTATTTCTCTCCTCTATCAAACTTCATTTGAAGATCTCACAACTTCCTTCCAAATTTCTTATTGGGCCTGAATGCTCTTGAGGAGAGGTTAAGTTACCATAGGACCAAATCCAGCTGCCATGGAAAAGAAACACCTCTGGGACAGTCCAGACATAATGTACAACATTCGTTTATCAGCAGTGTTTCAGTTGAGAAGGGAAAAGAAAGAGATGCTGACTAATGGAAATGGCCTGGGATGGAGAAGAAGAAAATGTCATAAGCCTAATTTTGGCCAAGTTAAGCCCATGAACTGGGTGATGTGAGTTGGGTGATGCCAGTGAGCATCCCAAATTAACTTTCACAGTATCATAGAATCCTTAGATTTGGAAGGGACCTCTAGAGGTCATCTGGTCCAATTCCTTGCAATTAACAGGGATGCCTGCACTAGGTCAGGTGATTGGAGCCCTGAGCAGCCAAACCTTGAGTGCCCCCAAGGTCAGAGCATCCACCTCTCTGGGCAACTTGTGCCTCACCATCCTTATTGTAAAAACTTCCTCCTTATACCCAATCTAAATCTTCCCTCCTTTAGTTTGAAGCCATTTCCCCCTGTCCTGTAACAGCAGACCTCACTAAAGAGTCTGCCCCCTTCCTTCGTACAGCTCCTTTAGATACTGGCAGGCCTCTAGAGTTCTCCCTGCAGCCTTCTCTTCTCCAAGCTGCAATACCCCAGCTCTCAGCCTGTCCTCTAGGTGAGGTATTCTATCCATTGGATCATTTCTGTGCCTTCTAGCTGTTCTCTCACCAGCCCAAGCCATCAGTAACAGTGGCTCTGTGGGGACAAAGTAGAGGAGCCTACCCAAATATACACTGATTTCAACTGGTTTTGCTTGGATGAGCTGGCAGGACAGAGCTGCAGGCTCTGAAGTTCATACCAGCTATTGCCTCACAGAAACACACTGTATCTGTAACAAACTCTCAGTACAATTCTCAATGTTCATGTTTCAACCTGAGCAATCTGCCACAAAGGAAAACACTCCTGTTAACTGAGAAACACTGGAGAGTGCCCTGGGAAGAAAATGCCCAGTTTCTGCTGGCTGAGTATCTGATTATTCATTCACCCACCTACCAGCAGTGATAAGGAGCCAGTGTGTGCTGTAATACTTCATCCCTGCTGGGAACAGCTGTATGCCCAGGGCAGGGGACCTGGATGGTGTCAGCCCATTGCAGCACGCAGGAGGGATGCACAGAAAACTGATTATCACTGCAATGTGCGGGCAGAATCCAGTATACCTGGGGGTTCATTAAGCATGGGCACTAGCCCTAAGTAACTGCTTAATTATTACCTGCTTTGCAGGCAGTTTTCACAGCATGAGATTAAAATTAAGGTGCACAAAGGATAGACCAAGAAGAAAAAAAGAGAAGGGAAACATGGGTAAAATAAAAACTATAGAGAGTTTTCTCCAGCCAGGCTCTGTGGGAGATGCTCACATCACTGCTCTGATGCTGGATGAAGTTAGAAACAGCATAGGGGCCGCTGCCCCTCCATCCCCACCACACCTATGGCTGCAGCTGATTTGGGACAGGGAGCCCTAGACTAGCCCATATGCTTCTGCTCCTCTATTCCCAGCTCCTTAATTCTCAGTAGCAACCAGTCTCTCAACTGAGTCCTGCTGCAGATGACTCTGGCTGATCCATCATTTTATTAATAGCATGATTACAGTATAAATATTTCATTCTGCGGTGTGTAGGAGGTTTTATTATGCCTCAGTATCTTCGCATGCTCATCTTCTTTAAATACAGCTCTGTTCAAACTTATGGCAAATGTGTCAGCTCCAGCTCTCTCAATATTTCCTTTCATGCTTTCATTAATTTCTCAAATGCTAATAATGTTAATTCCCAGCCAATTTATTCAGTGAATAAAATCCACATCCAATAATATAATTTTATAATACAGTCATACAGAAAGAATTTAATGCAAGTGGGAATTAAGTTTCTGAGAAAGAAATGGTTGTTAAATTCTTACCTTATAAGCTATGCTGTATGGTATCATAGGTTGGGTGTCCAGGGCAGTAATTGCACCTCTCAGTGCCTCACTAGTCAACTTCACCTCACTCTATTTTTTTTCTTCAGATTCATAGCCAAGCCATTAACACAAGAAGTGCCTTCTCTTCCCAAAGTACCAACCATATCCTTAATACAGGCACTGTCAGCAGTTTTTTGTGCTTTAAATGTAATGAAACCTTCAGTACAACAACCAGCTTTCTGCTTGCTGAATAAGCATCCAAGGGGCAATGGCACCAGCTTCACCCCATGCTCAGTGATGCACTCCTGGAGCTGTTCCTAAAGATGGAGCTCCATCATGCTACTGGGTTACAGGCAGAGAATGGCACATGTGGTGTGATGAAGCAACTTAGCTACAGCCATGAACCTGC
Organism: Coturnix japonica; assembly: GCF_054131305.1. NCBI lineage: Eukaryota > Metazoa > Chordata > Aves > Galliformes > Phasianidae > Coturnix > Coturnix japonica. Next base: position 12,307,378 of record NC_140680.1, on the reverse strand, counting down.
ATGGACAGAACTAGCAGCAGAAAGAGAGGCTCCTAAACCTCTCCTTGGTGTCCTGCTAGCCTTACAAAGCCATGCTGCTCATAGATCCAGCAAAAGAAACAAACAACACTCAGCCCAGGAAGCAGCTGAGCCTCTCACATGAAAACAAACTAAGGTGTGAAGGTGACCTTAGTGCCTCCTTGTCTAATAACCCCTCATTGTTGCCAATGAAGCATGAAATTAGGGGGAAGAAAGACAGCTGCTACAGGCTGGCATAGCTGTCAGGACACTGTTTGCAAAGAAATGCTTAGAGATTCTCATTTTCTTCCTGAAGCTTTAATCAAATCGATTACACCACACTGCTGGTGTAATCAGCCTCAGCCCTTTCTGAATGACAGTGGAGACCTGTTGCAGATACCCTGCCTGGAAACCTTTTTTTATGTTAAATAAGAAAAAAAAGAGGTGAAGGGTATTAATGGTGAGAGGAAAACCATACAATGCATAGCAGAGCCAGAAGAAAGCAAAGCAAGTTTTCAGAACTTTCAAGGAATAATAGCATGAAGAATATTTCCTTCAGAAGTGAGCATATAGTGATAAGATCTGCCAGAGAGAGAAAACTGGGATGTCCAGTCCTGAGCAGACAGACACCTGTTTGTGACAAGCAGCAATCAGTCATTGAACAGAATGGTGTCTTGGTCACAAGCAAGGCTCAAGTGTGCTACAGCTGTTCAATAAACCTGTGCAGAATCCAGTGGGAAGGATTCCCTTCACTGGAAGAACTGGTCTAGGACACATCACATAACACGCATTAAGACCTTAAGAAAGGTTATCTATTCATAGAGGAAAACAACCCATTTGTTTGGAACCCGTGGTCTGAAGGACATACCACACACTTGAAGGCAGCCTGTTTATTTGAAGGTATTTTCCCTTCATCACAGCTCTAAACAGAACCTTGAAGAACCGCATACGCAAGCTGCTGCTTAACAAGCAGGCTGTGCAAAGCTCCCTAGCTTGTCATATGTCTTGAAGCACTCATTTTTCCATAGCGTTCTCCATTAGAGTCTTGCTTCGTGAGAAAAACCTTTTCAAAGTTACTCAGTGGCACATCTCAGCTTTCTCCCTTTGTCCTCTCAGACATTAGAGCTGTAAGCAGCTACGCAAAAGATAGTAAATATGCCCTCTGCAGCTATGCAGAATGCAGAAACACACAGCCCAGGCTCACACACCATGCAGCCATCACAGCACTGCGGCCATGGGCCTCATTCTCCTGCAAAGACTGGAAATAGTGCTGTGAACTGAACTGTTATCTCACTATAGGAAGTCTTTCTTCCCACAGGAAGCTTGATTTAATGCCAGTCCCCTTGTGAACGGGACTGAAGTTCTGTAAAGCCTGAACAGTATTTGAAAAGAACAAATGTTTACAATTTGCCATCACAACAAACACCAGAACAAGTGCCTCAGAACAAACTGAGTTTGTTTCTGGCTTTGGCAAGAACTGAGCTCGATCTCCATGACATGGCACTCAATGCACACCTCTGAACTGGGAAGAAATCGTTTTAAAAGCCTGTGAAATCCTCATTATATAAACCACTACCGAGCACCCGACTTCCACCTCAGGGGAAAAAAAAATGTTCAAAGAACAGCTGATAAAATGAGGTTGCAACACAAATCTTCAATTTTTACATAAATTACTTAACAGAAATCTTATGAATAATACTCTTTGTCTTGCAGACATTTCTTATTGCCAGGACCATGTCGTGGGCTTCATAAATCACAGGGCTGCCCAGGCACCTTGATGTAGGTACTGCTTTCCATCATTGGAACAAATAGGGCCACAGGCAGCTGGCTGACATTTCAAGGACCGCAATGGCTGAGCCTGCTCTGAGATTTCAAGTGTGCTGCTCTTCAGCACCCAGCATCATATTGATGCTTTTGAAACCATGCCTGACAAATATCCAAATCTACAGCAGGAGAAGCACAAAATTCTGACTCCGTGGTTAAAGCTGAGAAAAAATTCTGCCTCGTATTTCATTTCATTCAAAATCAAAGATGCCTATATAGGTGAACACCAGCACAATCAGTCTCCTAGCCCACGGGTACTCAGAGAACCATAGTTAAAAACAAGCATTCGTACGTGTCAAACAGGTGCTGAAATACAAGCCTGCCTTTTATTGCAATGAAATATGATGGATGACATTTCTACATCTATACCCTCTGCCATTAATAGATCCAGAGTGTCTTCAATAAGAGGAACTCCCACACAGCCTTGTGACATGGCAGCATGCTTTTTCCATTGATAATGTGTGATGTGCCTGATTAGCCATGATACTTACTGCTCTTGGGGGCAATTAATATATTGTTTTAAGTACCTGGAGAATGCTTCTTGTTGCAGAACTCCCCAAGTAGGGAGTGGTAAGGATATCTGAGAGTGTGGAGGAGGCCTACAGCTGGATGCCACTTGTTCAGCATGTTGTTCATGAAAAGGCACAGAAAATTTTCACATGTAATGACAAAAATCAATGGCTCACACCTGTATCAGGGGAGGGGAAGGAGCCAAGCATAAAAGGCTGTTCAGCATTTATATAACGTTTTACTGTTTGATCTAAACAGTAATTGAAACGAGGTAACAAAATGCATACAATGCAGAGCAGCTGCAAAACTAATCAATGAATATGAGGACAGCGAGTAGCTTACATGAGTGTTCAGATGAAATATTAAAGAAGTCTGTATTTGCAAAGTGAACAGCTTAAAGCTTCAGAAATGACTGCAAAAGAAGGTGCGCTGTGTGCCATTTTCTGTACCTTTACCATCCAGTACTTGCCGTGTTACCTGGCATTGCAGTGACACAGCTATGAACAGGTATCACAACACATGTGTAAGAAATACTGCTAAAAGGTTTTTGTTACTGGCACTGGAACGCAAAGTGGAATCAGAAACCAGGAGGACAGTATGAGCAACTAAATAAGCCATTGTTTGATTGACCCCAACAACACTTGAATTAGATGGGAGATGAATTTAACTATTCCTGGAGGTAATGGGAGAAGAGAGGATGAAAAAAGTCTAAGAACATCATACAATACACATGACACCATCTCAGTGTAGTCTGCTCATTCTGATGCAAGGAAGCTTGCAAGGTCAGGTGGTTGCTTTTTTTTTTCTGCAGGAATTATCACAAAGCAATGTTCAGGTGGGAAGCAAAGCATGCCAGATCAACAGCTGCATCTCACTGACTGAAAGCGAGATCCTAATGCCAGTTGCTTAATGAGAGAGAATCAGTTCTGGATGATCTACAAAGTAAGCTTTTCAGTGCGAGACCTGTTAACTTGGCTCTATTCAAAAGCAGACATTTTCACACCTGAGAAACTGTTGTAGTTGGAGAACCCATTTCTGTGTTCACAGAGGAAGTTTTATAGGAAGTTGTGTTGTCCTATATGCTATCAAAAGTGTATCTTGTTTTATCTCCACCTGCTCTTGGTTTTAGAATGAACTGGAGAAACAGCATACAAAATAATTCTCAAGAGCACGTATTTATGTGGCATTCCCATCTGAAACAACAGGGAGATTCCACTGAGTCTGCGTATCTGTATTGATCTGCAGTTTCATCATCCAGTCCAGTTTCATTTCAGCTTACAGTATTAGAGCTCAAAAACAAATGACAGAACTCTGACCTTGTTAACAGGCTGGAACACCTTGGAGAAGGCTTACTTTGTTCACTCCCATTCCCAAAGTGCACAGTTCAAACACACCAAGCCAGACTTACCTGCAAGAAAACAGAATACAGGTTTGGGGTTACAGCTCGAAGCTTAACAACAGTCTGTCACTAACCAACAAAAAGAAATAATGCATCCTTGAAAAATTTCACCACACTTAATGCTAAAATGATGGAGAGAAACACTTTCTCCTTTTACACAGTGTTACAAATCTAAAAGGGAAACATAGTGGAAGGGCAACACAAGAGCATAGTAACAAAGAGACTAGCACGAATGAAACAGTGTTACAAGGGAAAAGTGCTCACCTATCTCTGAATATCCAGGCACACAGGGAAAACTCAACAAAGGAAAAATCAACAACCAAAAACCCTTCCCCAGAGGCAGTCACCCCTTCAGTGAGTTCTAAGAGAGCTGCAGCCAGGCTCCACCCCTTCCAGTTGCACAGATGAATTGCCTTCACCTGTGCTCCCAGGGCGAACTGGGTCCTTTCCCCAGGTTATCAATCAGTGCTTCAGGTCATGACTCAACAGTTCCCATACGCACTGTAAATTCATTAACAGTGATTTAATAACCTTGGTAGCAGGAACTGTCCCAGGAGAGATGGCAGGCTGCTGTTTCTAGTGTAAGTGCTCCCTGTGGTATGTCCCACCCCAGCTCTCACAGATTTCTAACACAAGTGCATCAATATGACCCACAGATACAACAGCAGAAGGGAAATCATTAACCACTGCTGCTGCTGTGTGATATGGTGTTGTGATATTCCGCTCAGTGGTGAGTGGAAGGTAAAAGCAAAGAAACTGATCTTTGCCTTTTGCCTTTCACAGCCATCAGAGAATCACAGAATGGTTTGGGTTGGAAAGGACCTTAGAGATCATATACTTCCACCCCCCTGCTATAGGCAAGGACACCTCCCACTAGACCAGGCTGCTCATCCACCCTGACCTGGAATGCCTCTGGGGATGGGAGCTGAGTTTAACTTACTTGCTTTGTAGCTTTACCACTGCTACACTGCTGAAAGACACAAACCTAATATGTAACTGGGATGGAAACTCTAATATAAGACTGAAAGGGATCTTATCCCCACCTGGTGGCTTTGACATAATTGTCAAGAAACAAAAGCAAAGGAGCCAGGAGTCAGCTCGGAAGCGCTGTTTTCTCCATATTGCATTTCAACCTTGCTAGAATGGAAAACCACTATTCAGTATTTATCAGACAATGACAATTAATGGTCGACATCGTTTACGCTTTCTGAGATTCACAAGGTCCGAACTTAATGAAGGACCCAACAGTCTTTTAAACAGCAAAGCACCACTGCACGTTTGTCGCTTCGGTGAGCGCCTCTCCGGGGCTGCTTTCCTGATGCAGTGCAGGCAGACAGCGGGCTCCTGCTGCCCTCTGCTGTCCCTGCGCCGTACAAACAGACGCCCTGCATCCACATCCTGCCGCTCCGAAAAAGCAATAGGTGTTACACAGGGAAGCAGAAATACTGCGCTAGTCGGACAAATTTAGGTTTATCCCTACAAGGAATTATCCTCCTTTTCTGGTGAATGAATGACTTCTTCCCTGCTGGCTCGTTTTTTAGCCTGGTCCTGTGCCTTCAAGATTTTGTTCTTGAAGAGCATCTTGTCTTCCAGACACCACTGCCCTTAAGAACTGCCTTCTAAGACCTTGTCAGTCAGGTCCCTAAGTAGGTCGAAAGCAGCCCCACAGAAGTCCTAAGTAGCAGATCTGCTGACTGTCCTTGCTTCCCCACGAACTGAGAACACTATTATCTTGTGATCGCTGTGCTGGAGATGGCCCCCAGCCAACACATCATCCACCAGATCTTTCCTGTTAACAATTAACAGTCAAGTGGGTCACCTTGCCTGGTTTGTTAATGGGTTTTTCTCTGTAGAAATCCTCTTCATACACCAAATTTATACTTTGCATCAACATGAAAATGGAAACCATAACTGACATTTAATATATGCTGCTCATCTCTAACTCTTGATTGAGATGAGACAATGGCAATCAAGCACTCCAAGATGGAATGGATTTGAGTAGACTCCCATCAGGTCCTTCACTACCACTGAGATGTGAATGCAAAACACAGAGCCTTATCAGCAAACATTTTCCCAGTTCAAACTGTTCTGAAGGCCTGTGTTAGGAGCATCCTCTGATCTGTTCTAATTGTGCGGAACTGGTGCTCATTTGTGAATAGCTTTCAAGTAGACATTGTTCTGTTGGGATGGATGAAACTTTCCTAATACAGTTGATACCAAAGGGAAATACATATCCAGCCACAGTGGATAAATTAAACACAGCATTTCCCAAAGCATTCCATGTAATTAAGGGCAAGCCTGTGCTCACCCTTTGGGAGCTGTCTCATGGAGAGCCAGCCTTGAGTGGGAAGTGCTGCCAAATTAATTCTGTAATGCTGTGAATGGTACTACAAGCTGCATGCATTTTTGAGCTAAATTAATTTCTGCTGTAGCTGACCTGCAGCTGAAGAATGTTGCTTACCGGGCTGGGAATAGCTTGTTTGTTGGATCTATAAAATATTGTTATTTCAACAGTCCAATGAGCTCCTCTGACACAAGTTCTTTTTCCCCTGAAGGCTTTTCTCTGTAACTGGAGTTATTGATACTTCTAGCTTAAAACAGGAAATCATCACTGCATTAGCAACCACCAAAAAGGCCTTCAGTCTCTAGAGACTGTTTTCTGGCATGCCATTGACTGGGCTTTTTAAAGACAGGAATACTGTTAAGCTCTTCTTTTTAAAGCACAGTAATGTGCAATGTATTTTTATATAGTCTATATAGACTATATATAGACTTTTATAAGGTCTATAGTACCTTCCCTATCTTCACAGCACTTCTTTGGATGTTCTCTAATAGCTTTATGTCTTTCTTATATTGTGGCACCCAAACTTGCACCCAGTGCTGAAGATGAGGTCTCACCAGTGCAGAGTGGGACAATCCCCTCCCTTGACTGGTTGGCAGTGCTGGGCATAAAGGGAAATTATTAACAGGAAAGTTCTGTTTGTTAAATATGAATCCATGTTGGTTGTGATCAATGACTTCATTATCTTCCAAGTAGTTTCCAATGACTCCCAGAATAATCTCCATAATGTTGCCAGGCACCAAAGTGAGACTGACAGGTCTGTAATCAGCAGGATTTTCTTCCTTGCCCTTCTTGAAAACTGGGATATTTGCCAGCTTTCACTTATCCGGGACCTCTCCAGATTCCCAAGGCAGATGAAAAATCTAGGAGGGCACCTTGCCTAATTAGCTCCCTCAGTACTTATTCCAAGAAACTATCATCAAGTGTCTTAGAGACCTCCTTAACCTATTTATATCAGCTGTACTGTATTCCCAGTTAATGTCTGGGAAGTTGAAGTCACCCATAAGGAGAAGGGAGGCAGATCTAGAGGTATCTCTTCATTCCTTAAAAAATGGTTCATCAGCGCTGTCATCATCACCAAATCTTGCATTCTATTTGCAAGCCTTGGACTGTATCTTTCCCAGCATTCCCTTTCAGCACAGTGCCAAATGACAGAAAAGAAATGGCTACAATAAACACACCCATAACTCACACCTTACCAAACACTGCGATGCCTCGTCAATATAAAAGATTAAAGCTCTTGATGCCAGTGTAACATGTTAGAGGCATCAATATCTATGGATATCTATGGATGCCTCAGCACGCTGCTCTGCTGCAGGATGCAGCACTACCATTTCAGCAAACCCATCCTACTGGATTTGGTTTTGATGCTGCAGCACTAAGTCCACTCCTGGGGTCCTCTGCTAAGTGTCTCAAATCCAAAACAAGAAGATATTCAGTGGATTCATCTTTCTATGGGAAATAACATTTCAGCTTTCTAAACGTGTCCGTGTAAAACTGTAATGTTATCTGTTCAAAATGAATTTCATAGGCAGAAGAGGCAAGGAAGAGAATCAAATTGTCTTTATTACTGGCAATCAGAGCTACACTGAGAACAGATTCCCAGGCAGCTAATCAGATGAAAGCAATGGTTCTCATTCCAGGGAGATTAACAGGACAGTACTGGGGGGCAGAACACAGCAATATTCTCAGCAAGAAGGTGTGCAATGTAACTGTCCCCCCACACCATTTGGTAAATTATTGTCTTGATGTCATAACTTGCAAGAATGTCTGTGTACTTCTGAATATGCAAAATGCTGGTGGCGTGGTACAAGGTTTGTTATGCAAAATACCTGCTGGGTAGTGACTATCAATCAGAAACAGACCCATCATAATTTACCAGTACTGAAGGGACAAAAGAGAGCAGCTCCCCTCACATCTGGAAAGCAGAGAACTTTCTTGCTTTTAAGACTCAGTGTACCTTCCTGTGATCTTACTGAAGACTTTTCCACTAATTTAATAGTACACAACTACGTGAAATCATGATGTTTGCACTGAAAACATTCCACTTGAGAAACGTGTGATTAGAGTGCTAATGAAGTGATCTCTCGAGTTGCAAACTCATTTATAGCAAACATGAACCTGTCAAAACTGGCTTCGCCTTTACAAGAATCTGCATGACCTCCATATTAATTTTAAATTTATAGAGCAATTCAAGAAACTGTTATTTCCAGGACAGCACTGCTTTGGCAAGATTCAACATCAATATTAAACTAGTAGCAAAGACTGAGAAGGTTCATAATCAGTGCAGACTCAGTGAATCCAGATGCAGCTCTCTCTTCTAGTAGTGGTATGGCCAGTTTTGGCTGTAGTCATTGTACTACACAGACTAGCAGCAACAGCAATATTTCCTATCCAAGTTTACCCATAGTTTTCCAGTGTCTGCATTGGATGTAGGAAGCATTGGGAGCATTTAGAGCATGCTGATAAAGCTGAACTCCTGACAAAAGAGCACTGCCCTGGTTAGAGTACCATTGTCCAGACCTTGGAAAGCTAATCTTTGAATATTCCTCATGATTTATTCTTAAACATAACTGATGCTACTCATGTGCGCTGTTCAATGTACAATGTACAGTGCTGATCATTTTAGTATCTCGATGAATAAATAGGAATTCAAGTCAACAATTTAAAAAATGCAATGTTATCATAATACGCCACCTCCATTAACAGATTCTGAAGTGCTGTTAAAATCCAAGCTGAATATAAGCTCAGTTCCAAGATCAAAAAGCAGCCCATGTTCAGATGTGCGTAACACCAGACAGCACTCTTCATACCAGTCTTTTTCAACACATGCATTAAGCGTCCTAATTAGTGAACAGTTCATTTCCTTAAGCATTTAATTTCCAACCCTAATCAGCAGGCTTAGCAAGCTGAAGTCAAGACCCCATTAAACCTCCATCTCATATTTCTTGGGTTTACGCAGCAAACCTCAGTAGCTGCAATTTGTTCTCATCTCTTAATCAGCAGATAAAAAATCACCTTCTTTGGGAGGGTTCTGCAAGAGCTACCAAGGGCCCTGTGTGGTTTCTCTAACTGAAGTTAGTCTGAGACATTTGGAGTTCCCCTAAAGATGTGTGCAGGATGAATCAACAGCAATGAGGCCTTCCTGCGCCAACCAAAGGTACCTTCAAGTACAAAGCCATGGCAGCAGTGGCTGCCAGTCAGCCCTCACCGTGACAGCCAGTGTGTGTAGCTCAGAGGAAATGTTCCATCCTTTGAATGATTTTTGTGGCTTTTCTCTGAATGCAGCCCAATGAATCCACATCCCTCGTGTGCTGAGCACTCCACATCTGGATGCAGTGCTCCAGGTGAGGTCTCATAGTGCAGAGCAGAGGGGCAGATCCCCTCCCTCACCCCACAGCCAAGCTGTAGTTTGCTTTCTGGGTTGTGGGGGCACATTCCTGGCTCATGTCCAGATTACCATCCACATGTACCCCAAGACCTTGCTCTTGATTTCCTTGAATCTCATGAGACTCACCCTGTCCCACTGCTGAGCCTGTCTAGGTCTCTCTGGATGCCATCCTGCCTCTCATGTGTACTGACCACACCACACAACTTGGGGTCATCTGCAAACTGCTGAGGGTGCACTCGATCCCACTGTTGATGTCACTGATAAAGATGTTAAAGAGCACTGGTCCTAGTACTGACCCCTTATGGACACCACTTGTCACTGATCTCCATCCAGGCATTGACCCACTGACCAGCACTCTGGGTACAATCTCACAACCAGTTCCTAGTCCATTAAACAGTCCACCTCTCAAATCCATAGCTAAAAATATTGCCTTTATATACAATTAAGTGACCTTCCTGCTCTCATGTTATCTGACAAACTGCATAGCAACCTCCAGGATGACTCATTCCTTTTAATATTATAATACAACATTCTCTAAATTATTTAATTGTCAAAATGAATGCGCACGGAGCTTATGCAATCCTCAGCCACAGCCTCAGCCAAGAGGTTCTTGCACAAGGTGGGTTGATGAGGAGCTCATACAGATGGAAAGCAATTCCACAACCCAGCAGCTGTGTTCTCAAATGGCGCTTTTAAAAATTAAAGAACCTGACAGTAAGTTGCTTCCTCTTTGCAGGCTCTTTAGACCATCCTATGTAATTAAATGCTGTTATATCCAGCTATGAAAAATACAGATCGGTCTCAAAAATCCTACTGAGAGGCTACTGCCCCTGATTAAACTCTGCAGGGCTTTTAAAATCTAAGTTCTAACCTCAGCTTCTTGCAGCTCAAAAGCTTCAGCAAGTTTGCAACAACATTAATCAGCGTGAAATAATGAGGCTGTGAGAGGCAGCATGTGATTTCTTTATTTCACCTTATCATTATCATTTAAAATTTTAATGTCAAGAACTTGACAAGTGTTTGAGCAAGAGGAATCACTGTCTCAACAGCAATTAAGGTCCGGCAGAGAAACGTGCTCGATCCCAAAGAAAAGCAATGAATCTGTCCTGTCACCACAATGCAACCCAAATCTCTGCTGGGCACTGCTGACAGCACAAAGGGCTGGTTCAGAAGCCCCAGGCCTCATCTCAGCTGATATTAAGACAGGGGTTGATGTCACGAGCAGGTATGATGCCAAGCAGGGAGAACCCAAACCACTGGAAGCAGCAGGGCATCTGTCTGGCAGGAACTAGGAGCAGTCCCTTAAATCATTTCGAAATAGCCACAAGAACCACAGAAATGCTCATTCCCTGTCTCAGCAAGAATCTAACCCATGTTTTTGGCAGTGCTGCCAACACTGCCATGAGGCTCCTTTAATATTTCAAACCATTTGACATGTATTTCATACTTCCAGAATTCTTGCTTATATTATATTAAACAGTTCATTTGCACTGAATCCTACTGAGAAATGGTAGATTCGTAGTGAAAAATCCCCACCTCCAATATAGAACTGCCAGCATATGGGCTGTTAAGGTGAACTGAAGTCCAGGGCTGCAAATCTTGGATGCTCAGCAGTGAGGATAAGCCCTGACTGCTCACACACAGACAGCTGTTCCCTGGTTGATGTCAGTTCTGCTTTCAGCATCACCACCCCAGGAGCAACAGGAGACTTGGAAACTATGTCAGGTTAGACTCCCAGCTAAGTGATGTGCACCTGCTTCAGGCTCTAAGTGGCTGTGTGCATTATAGATGTGATGTTGAAAAGACAGAATTAGACTGGAGTGAATGCTTTAACGAGCAATTTCAGCCTCTCATTGATCAAAGAGTAGTTGAGGCTGGAAGGGACCTCTGGAGCCAAGTTATTAATGGAGGGTTAATTTGCACAAGGTTGTTTGTTTTCTATACAGCACAATCCTCTCTGATTGTTCAATGGTTAAACAGAGCTTCTGTTTTTCAAAGGCAAATATTTTTCCTGTGCCCTTCACACTCTAACTCGGCCTCTGAGCTCAGCCTCTGAGCTCAGCCTGGACTACCAAAGTACTTCCAAGCCTTCTCTTATTTTTCACCTAGCAGCTCTGCTGCTGGCCCTGGATCCATGCTGGGATGTGGCAGAGAAGCTACGGCCATGGCCTGGTCAGTGGTCACCCCACAGCTTTGGGAGACCTCAGGTGTGTGGTTTGGAGGAATGACGGTGCCTGTGTGCTCAGGGACCCCTCTATGGAGAGGTGAAGCAGCTGCAGCTGCAAAGAGGAGTGCTCAGCATCACATGAAAAACCCAGAAAGCCTCTCCAAATGCAGGAGGTTTAGCTACTCCCAGTCTAGTCCAACCCATAGTATATCAGGATAATCCTTGCATTTTATGCCCTTTCCTCCTGTTATTTTAAAGTCATTAGCCATGATATAAAAGGTCTTTCTTTTAAAAATGAAATTACTAGCTCTATTATAGCAGAAACTTACAGAAAATCGAGACTTGTAGGGCTGACTGAACTTGAGCTATTAAAATGATGACAGATTTATTGATGATGGACCATTATACTCCTGCACTACAGAAACAGATGTCCCAGTGCTCCTTGCTTGCTAAGGACATAAGTTAAAGATCATTGTATTTAATTCCACAATTTATTTTAATTTGCCTGTTGGTTTAAACCCCAGAAATGGGGTATCTGTAAATGAATTAGCAGCTTTCCATGTGACAAATCTATTTACATCATCTTCGTACCAATGTGTAAAGAACTTCAGCCAAGTAAAAAGCTTCAGAAAGAGACACATGAGCATGTTCACATGGAAACTTTGTCCTGCAGCTCAGCCCTATATGGGACAGAAAGCCTGTGCTGTGCTGGGAACTAGGTGGGTATAGGTTTTAATACAACAGGTGGGTGTAAAGTCAACCCAAACGGGACACAGACCAGAAAAGGCACTGTTTGCCTGTTCTCCACACTAGAGGCTGAGCTATGGGACAAGGAAGCATTCTGAGCAGTGTGTGCCCAAGCAACATGCAGTATGGGAGCATTGCACAGAGGTGGCAGAGCACAAAGCAGCTCAGGGCTGCTGCAATTATCCCCAAGGAGGTTTACACTGGAACAGCTGAGTGCATTTAGAGGGCAGCTTACATTGGGCCTTACAAATGCGATTATTTTACACCATCAGGCAGAGCCTTAAAAGCCTTTCCCATTTACCACCTACTGTGTCTCCTGTTAGCAAATCATGCAGCACTTCTCGTCACTCGACCTGGAATGCTCTCACTCAATATGCTTATTTCCACCAATTATAAAATACCAGTTGTCTTTTAAAAATGATTTCCCTAAAACAAACTCATTAAGGCCACCAAGACACAATTTAAGCAGCACTGCAGTTCAGTTTCAAACCCCTGCAGACATTCGGAAGCTTCACCCAGATGCACAGAGATGGACAAGCCAAGAACATGCCTGCAATCCCACAGCCAGGGGAGGTGGGACCACTCCTGCTGCTAAGCCCAGACCAGAGGGATGTGCAGATTCCCCTCCAGACAAACAGCTCATTAACCAGTGAGTACAGCACTGAAGCTCATGCTGATGATTTCCATGAACAAACATTAATATAGCTCTGAGCTGCTATAGATGATGCTACAAAATACACAGTACAGATTCCCATGCTGCTGCTGAAATTAAAGGCAGCCTCATTCTCTGGAACATGATTGCTTCAGGAATTGTCAGTTGACTTCATTTTCATCTTGCTTATGTTGCTCCTTACTAAGTTTTCATATATGTATACAGACACATATACACACATATATGTACAGGTTAATATCCAAACACATACATATACACCCACACAAACATTTCAAATAGCCTAACCTCCTTACAAAAGGCACTGGGAACTTCATTTTTCTGCCCACGCAGCTCACAAGTAGCTGATGAATAGAACAGAGAATTACGTGCCCTGCTGGAACGCAGCACCTCACTGCTCTGAACCAATTCCAGTGCCTCTCTTCTCAAAAGACTTCAGCTCCCACCGGTAAACCAAAACCATCCAAACCCAATGCCTGCACATTGTCTGAGCCCAGAACCCATATTTGAGCAGCAGGCCAGGGCCACACAGATCTTTCAGCACCCAGCACTGCTATGCATGCACTCCACATGGGATAGATGTAGGAAGGACCAGCCTGGTCAGAGGCAACTAGTTGCTTTTGAAGGACAGTGCTGTCTGCTTCTCAATCCAAACAGCATGGGATGTACCAAGAGTAATGTGACCAAACACAGGATGCCAAACTGCTGCATCCTCTGGGATCTTAATTTCTCTTTGAACCACTGGCTGAAGAATTAAATACCAAAATGCAGACTGGGTTATTGAGAAGTCAGTGGAAAACTAGAATTAGTAGTTTGCAGGTTGTGGTTAACCACTAGAACAGTAATGAAAGGATGGGCCTGGCAGCTGTTACTTGTTCCTTAGTGCCAGCTGTGCTGTGAGAGAAGCACACTCTGCCTCCCCCAGCTTACCAGCTAGAGAGTGCAAGAAAATAATAACAAGAGGAGACAACCACACAGCGGGAGCCCTCAGAGTAAGATGCAAATCCCTACCCTTGCATACTGCAAAGGTAATGGCACGATGTATGCAGATTAGTGCTTGTGAGCCTCAGAATAAATGGATTTTCAGAAGGGATTTGACTAATGAGTAAGTGAAACTCTTCTCACAAAAGAGTTAATGCCTAAAAAGCCATCTTGAAGCAATGAATTCCTTTTATTTCCTTCTTTATTAAGCCTTTGGTGTTCTGCTGCCTGCAGTAACAGCAGAGGTGTGTCCCACCCTGCATGCAGCTGGGGGTACCTCACCTTTTTCCTTGTAGAAATAGCCCTTTTTTGCCTCAGTTCTCCCTGCGTACAGTAAGGATGGTTTATCTGCACAGCACAGCACACATGACCTGCTCCACCATAGCCAGGAGTTTCACCCATCCCACAGTCTCTGTGCTGAGCATCACTTGTGTTGTAAGTATATATATATAAAAATATACATATATTCAAGTATCTATAAAACAATCATTTCTTTCTTCACTTTCTGTCCTAGTAAGTGGTTTTTATCTCAACCTATGAATTCAGCTTTTATTTTCCCCTGATTACAACCCCCATCCCACTGAGACTGCAGGGCTCCCCAGGGCTCAGAACTACTTCATGTACAAACTTCTACAAGCTCACATGTGAAGCTGAGAAACTGTGGTTCAAAATGGCTCTATTGAGATATTTTAAATCTTTCTAAAATAGATCAACATTGTGCTACTGAAATATGGCCAGTTCATACCCTGAAGCACCAAATATCCAGTGCTCCAACCCATCATTCGGTCCCCACTGGTGGCCTGAAGGCCATTACCAGGAGAGGAATTCTCCCCCTTCTGCCACTGTCACCTCTGCCAAGAAGGATGACAAGCATGAGGAGAACACGTGTTTTCCAAAAGACATTGGATATGTGCTGCCAAGTGAATTTTCATCAATCACTAATGAATAACATGAGGGAAGGACCTTCTAGTAGCACAGGCACAGAGCATCCAGCACTGAAGTAGGTGACTGTACATAATGATTTTTCTCAAGTTAAGGTAAACACCATATGTGACCATGTGCAGAGCATCAGCTTGCAGCCTGAAGGAGGGCTGGTAGGAAAATCAATCAATCAAGCCCTGAACCTCATATTTGGGATGTGGGGAGGCTTCTGCAATCCTCTCTGTAACTCATGTTCATGTCAAGAGTGCCCAGAGGCTGTTGGGGTTGTGAAAATGTGGCTTCAGTCTGTGTGAACCAAAATCAGTCAACACTCTACCCTCTGTGCTCCAACCTAAGAATCTGCACCAACCTGCTTACCTGTGAACATAACCTAGAGCTATCAGCAACCCAAGCACGATGCAACCCACATGAAACCTGCTGTGAAACCAGACTGAATACATTTACAGAAATGAAAACCAGGGTGTTTAAATTATTTACCAGAATCTCTCTGTGGCACTAAGTTGTGACACCCAGAGGACAAGAGGAGCAAGGACCCTGAGAGCAAGGCTGCTCTGTGTGCCTGCTGCACGTGGCCTGCACTGATGGATGGCTCCGAATCCCCACCGAGTGCACAGTAATTATGGGAAAACAGCGTGCACCCGCATTAATTGTGGCAGCCAGCAGAGCCAGAGTGATTCACTGCTGTTTGTGGAACTCTCATTGCTGGCAGAGAAGGAAAGCCTTGAGCCACAGACAATATGAGGCTCTATATATATGCTGTTGCTTTCTAATGCATACATAAGTCCCTGTAAGGGTCAATGTCATCCACAGCTCTGCTCTTGATGTGAGCAAACCTATTTCATGAAGACACGCATGTTAATACTGAGCGTGTCTCAGCATCCAAACAGGGCTCTTAACTGTCTCAGAGAAGATAGAAGAGATGGGTCTATATTAAACATATTTACTGTCTGCAGTACCACAGAGGTCTCCTGCAGTCTAGCAGTTACGTGACACATCTTTGGTCCTGTTGTAGGAAGGAAAGAACATTGGTCATTAAAAAACCCATCCTGTGTTTCTAGGTAAGCAGCTCAGATCAAATCAAATGAGCATGGGAAATGTGAAAGCAATAAGAGAAAAAGCAGAATCAGCCATTCTGCATCTGCAGATTCAAGTTTTAAATTGTCTTTTGATTGATGATACTTCTTTTTGTGTCTTTTTCTCACAACCAACTGATTAGAAGCCAGGGGGAGAGGGGGGTGGTGGGTTTTGCAGGCAGATGCCGACATGATTCAGTGCTGGAAGCAGCGTGGCTGCTGAGCACCGTGCTGCAGCGTAATGCCTGCAGCAGGATGAGCAGCACAGCTCTCCTGCATCCCCTCCCAGCACATGCTCAGCTATGTCACAAGTGCAGCTCAACTCCAGTTTTAGGTATAAGAGTTCATTTCCAAGACTTTCTACCAGACTCAGCCTGTTACAGATCTCCCCAAGCCCTCACCCATGAATACACCCATACTGGAAGAACCTTAAAAGAACAGTTATCCAATGAAGCAGCTGCTGAAGTTTTACTTGCAAGCAAGATTTGCGCAGAAGGAACTGAGGCCCTTGTGATTTCTATTCACAGCATGTCTTAGAAGAAGCCAAATTAAAACCCAGATCATTAAGGAGCTCCCATAATCACATGCATCACTCCGTATTAGCTGCAGAGAGCAGTATGACTCACTGGCTAACAGAGGCAGATCTATTCAAAAAACAGGAAAAATTCTATCCTAAGAAAATTATTCCCTGAGATGTAGCTTTACTTTAGAGAAAGCACCAATTCCAAACAAATCACTTCTATCATTCGTGCTGCCAACACAAGAAATTCTAAGTCAGGATCTTTTAACCATGTACTCCTCTGGATTTCCTTCCTGGCTCACCCACAGTGCATCAATTCAGGATTCAAAAGAACCACATCTACCTTTATTTTTCACAGAGTACGTGTTTTAGGCGTTGATGAGTTCAACAGTAGATACACTGAGCACGATAACCTTAAAACAACTATTAAAATATCATCCCTCCAGGCACCTGTCCCCTATACAGCCACTTTACCATGTGACAGAAGGATCCATCCCTCAAGGGAGCAAACCCATGCACTGACAGAACTAGCACACGTTTGAACAGCATTTGTAAGGTCGTTTTAGGTCAGAAAAGTGAAATGGAAAAGCAGAACTGATTGCAGCGTGCACCAAAGGGTCCGGCTGTCTCAGACAGTTCATTTCATGAAGATCGTAGTGCTAAAATGGGGCGGTTTTGCTCTAGGAAGAGCAGGCAGCTGGAGTAGCAATTTAGTGCAGGTGGTGGCAGGTCATAGCCCTGCTGGAGCGCAGCTCACCACTGCAAGGCCTGCAGCCTTCACAAAGAGCTCCATTTCCTTACGGACCTGGTACAAATTGGTGCATTTAGCTCAAGACTAAAATTGATGAGTGGTCAGGCTGGAAAAGGTGACATTTCTAACCTTAGGACAGTTTAGACTGAGGTTCAAGAGCAGTAACCTCAGATGTCTCATTCAAGAGTTTTTTTCTAACGCTGTTGATTTTTAATGTAGCTGCAAGCTGAGACATCTGCCACAAGAATTTCCACTCCTGCTCTCACTTCCCCTAGGGCCATACTGAAGAAAAGAGACTTGCAGTGCTCTGCAGACCTTCTATGTTTCTTTCTCCTTAGCAGCATGCAAGAGTGCAGCAGAGCACAGGGAGGGATGCAGCCCATCTATCTTGAAGTGTAGAACAAGGGAGAGCACTGCAGAACAAGGGAGCCAAAATTAAAGGCCTGGATTGCTGCATAGAAACACCAGAGGACAGGAGCATGCAATTGTGAGCAATTTGCTCCAGCAGACAGTGTCAAATAGAGCCATGCAACAGCTGGGTGCTCACAGCAGAGACAGCCATGCATTGCATGGCAATGGGCACAGTGCTGGAGCTGTGTGGTCTGATTGATCACAGTGCAGTCAGGACATTATATATATATATAAAACTAGATGATCATCATGGTCCCTTTTAACCTGGTGTAGTGAGTGGAAAGCTGCAACTGTATTCCATGGTATATGAGATCAGAGCACTCCCAGGCACAGGACATTTAGTAACATCTTCCCTTTTCTAAGATGTACCTGGAAAACATCCAGGCAGCCACTTGTTGCAGCTTTAATGCCATTTATATATTAATGTTCTCTGGAATTAAAATGATGGGCGAAATACAGAAAACAACTGGTGACTCCAGGATACATCAATACAACTTCATGAAAACAGCATTTGGAGCTAATTACAAGAGCTATGGGTTAGAACAGCATTAAGCTGCCAGAAATCCCTAGATAGTTACTTGTTCATCATGAAATGAAACTGAGCAATTGAGTGGGGAAATGTGGCGGTAATAGCAATCATGCCTGGAATATTCATGGAGAAGTTTATCAAAAGACTCTGTGGAAAATAAAGAATTAACATTTATAGGCCTTGAACATGTCCGTATACTCTGCTAATCTCACTGTGGGCTGCATCATCTTGATGAGGTAATAAGTTCGGGAGCACAGAGCAGGCAGATCCACCTGATCATTAGCTGGTTCTGAGGTTGGTGTCACTGGCAGAATTTTGGGTTATTTTCTTTTATATTTACCTCTGAGCAACAGGTGTGAGGTTCTGGGGCTGAAGAGGAAAGGTAACAGTCAAGACTCAGGAAGCAACCAGTACAATAAGATCCAACTAAGGAACCATGTTAGAACTGGTACCACCTAAACAAGGCAAGGAGTCTTAGCAATTGAAAACTCCTTCATAGAATCACAGAGTCATAGAATGGCCTGGGTAAAAAAGGACCATAATGATCATCTAGTTTTGCCTGACATTGGTCCCTTTGCAAGAGAACAGCCACAAAAGTGGAGAGAGAAAAATCTCACTATAGGCAAGAACCTTTATCCACTTTCGACCATGGTCTCCTGCTGTAAAATCAAGTACAGAGATTATTTCAGGATTAAGTATGATGAGTTTCATGAGTGCAGCCCTGAGCTTTATTACTACCCAACACTGCCCATCTTCATTGCAGGGCAGTTGGAATAGATGGCCTTCAGAGGTCCCTTCCAACTCTAAGGATTCTATAATGCTATGACTAGAAGGGCCCTGCAGTCCCAAACTGATCAGAAAGCAGTAGGTTACCAACAGAGATATGGTTACACAGCCACCACAAACTTTCTTGATGATTTAGTCCATTGTGGCAAGAAAGAAGAAAAGCAATATATAAATAAATGACTAATTTCCAGATTAACTTTGGTTTTCCTTTCAGGAAGGTGAGTTATAAACCTGGATGACTGGATACACTTGCTAACAAGAACTGAGCATCCCCTGGGGCGGCTGCTGGACAAGTGCACTAAGCCAGCAAAGCACCTGCTGCAGCCTTTGCTGCTGCCCTGTGCACTGTGCTTCCATGCAGGATGCTGAGGGCTCTCCTTGCTGTTCTGCAGTTGCCTGAAGTCACTGGAAAGTTGTTAGGCCGCTTTAACTTGTAAGCTATTGATAAGCATTTAATGTTAATGAGATGTTACTGCTGAGTAATTCTGGCATTACACTTCATCTGAACCCTGCTCTGACTAGAACGAACAACATTGTTCACTTCAGCTCTTGAAACAGCACATGCAGGGATGGATGCTTCAGCAGCCCATTTGTATTCATTCAGATTGTCACAACTGAATTCTGCTTATGAGACAGCCTGAGGTACATGATTGATGGTCACATCTTTTAAAACATGATGAACTTTGGGAAATAAATCAATTGAAGCTACTATAGCAGAGAAAACAAGCATTGGGTATCCTTAAAGTGGGCTGCGTGCTGTCATTTTATTATTTAATGTATCACAACTGGAAAAGCAATTTTGAAAAGTCTCTGTGATGAGCACTACCTGGTAATAGCTACTCCATTTGCCAAACAAACTTTGAAGTAGCATCCACAGAATTAACTACAGTCAGTAAGTAAAAGAACAGTAGATACGAGAGGACATATATCATGCAAATATAAATACAGGGCCTAAATCACACAGACACTCCACTATGTTATAGAGTAAATCTCTGTGATAAAGTGACATATGAAGCATAGAAGGGGCTGGGAGCTGGGAGCAGCCTGCTGGTACCACTGCCTGGCACTGCCCAGGACAACCTCCTCTGCTCCCTGTTTTAAGTTAGAGCTTTGTAGAACCAGAGCAGCCTAGTCTGGTGGTTGGCAACAGGAGGGTTGAAACTAGATGATCTTTGAGGTTTTTTTCAACTCAGGCCATTCTATGATTCTATGACTCGTTTGCAGGTGATGGAAAAATCAATTTGAAACCAGTGTCCCTGTTGGAAGACCACAGTATAAGCGGGAACACCAATCATGGTTTTTATGTATCTATTACAGCTAAAGTGCAGGCCACAGTACTAAAGGGGAGAACTTCTTCAATAAAACCAAGGATAAGCAAGGGCTGAAGCATTGCTGAGTCAGCTATTAGGAGCACAAATCCAGCTCTTCACCTTAAACTGTGTCCAGTTGAAACCAAGCACTACACACTACCTCTGTCCCAGGGGTCTCCTTGCTCCCCTCAGCCTCCAGAAAGGACTGTCTGGGGACAGCACTGTTACTGCCACTCTGAGTACTCACACTTGCCATATTTACAGCCAAAAGGTTTTGTCATGCTGTTTTCAGGGCTGGGCAGGTAGCGGAATCTTGAATCAATGACAGCTCTCATGTATATTCCTATTTTCCTCTTATCTCTAGCTAATGTTTAAACATGGTTAGCTATGAAGTGAAGGAAAAAGAGAAAGGGATTTCCCTGAATGTCATTAGCAAGTAATTTACTTCTCTGCTATGAAGTGATCATGTTGACTTTTCCTTTGTACCACAGGAGAACAAGGATGGAGGAAAGCAGAGTGTCAAATGTTTTCAAAAGCACAAAATACTATGTTGAAACTATACACAGAGTTACAAAATTACAAATCTGTACCAAGAGGTTTGAAAGCATTAAATGGGAAACAGAAGATCTACAGGTATATAAAAATGTATGTGGAATTAAAATTAATAAGAACTATTGTCCTTTACCTCGTGCATGCAGAAAGAAGTGATTAGATCTTACAGAATCTGCGTTGAGCTGGATATAACGTTTCCTGCATTCCTTAGCTGAAGTTTCACACTAGCTCAGAAGATAAGAGCAGTGATTTAGCATCGCTTTCAGACAGGAGAGTAAGAGACTGTCAGTGTGATCTCAACATGTCAACACTGTGCCTTTATCACCACTCCTCTTGAGACACAGAGGAAGCACGTTATGCACTGGGGTCATTTTGATTGCAAACCTGTTTTCTTCTAATCTGTTTCAGTCAATTACACGCCAAGTCTCAGAAGACCACTTGGTTCAATGAATGTCCAAAGAAACGTGGAGATGGCAAGAGCTGGTATTGCAAACAGTGCCATAACCTGGAAAACACTCTGTCTGGACTCCCTACAAATCTCAGAGCCATGGAGAGTGGTGGATGGGAGCAGCCAGGTGCAACCCCTTAACCCTTGGACTATGCTGCTGCCCTATGGAAGTTACCAGGATTCAATAAGGCCTCTGGATCCCAGGAGGGACTGCAATCCAGAAGAGAAATATTTCCTGGTCTTGGTGACTTGTTACCCCCATCACTGGCTGCACAGCAGATGAATTTCAAAGCAAAACCCACTCATTCTGCATGGAGAGGGGATGGCGCAGCCCTTGGCCAGCAGTGCAGCATGAGCACTGCAGCATGTTGGACAGCCCAGAGCAGAATTTGGATCTGCAACTACCGCTCACAGCCTTGTACACCCACAGGGCACCAAGCACTGTGCGACTCACTGCAAGGTGCTGAGCTGTGCCACTCCATCCCAGAGTATTGGCAGTGCCATCTGGCAGCAGCTCGTGCCTCCCTGATTCTCTGCAGTTATAAATGGATCAGAGACCTGTCAGGCTGCCAAGTGAACCATCATTATCATTCACAATATCATTTAGCACATACTCCACATGGCAGTCAATTGCTTGCGTTATAATCACCTCGTAAAACTGTGACTCCATAGATATAATACCCCTGCGAGACAGTCTTTACCTGTTACATTAAACTTAAAGATATTTAAAATGTCAGAAGATCTTTCATCTGAATCACACTGCTGTCTAACACAGTCAGTCAGCCAGCACTGGAAGCGGGTTCATAGTTCTCAACAAGGAGGCAGGAGGAAGATGCTTTCCTGCATTTATTCACAGATGTCTGATTTGTTTTCAGATGGGAGAAACCAACCTTGTTGTGTGCAACTGGGAGTCTTTCTATTACTACACCTCTACCTCTGAGAGACCTTGTGAAGACTAAGCAGCCTGTCAAGGTATGAGGCTTCCTCTTCTATGTTGTCTTCACTTTTGGTATTGACAACCTCCACCTGTTGGCATGAGCCCCTCTTCAGCTGTCATTTCCCACTCCGGTAGGGCTTGGATCCTTTAATCCAAGTGTTGCCCACCTCATCTCAGTAAAGACATGACCTGCAGCACATGGTGGACCCCTGAGGATCTCAGTCTCTATATCCAGTGCTGATGGCACCGCTTCAGAGACTACTAAAGCAGGCCAAGATGCTCCTTCCCTAGAATGAAATCCGACACAAATAGCTAGCTGGGTCTTTGTCAGCAGCTCCTCGCTTCCTCCTGCCCAGGGGCAAAGCCATAAATAAGGTCGGTGCTCTCAGGAAATGTGACAGTTATTATTCAATAACTGAATTATAGGCTTATTCTTGAGAAGGAATAACAGCAGGCTGAAAGGGAAGAGAAGGTGGTGTTTCACTTCACAGGGGATGAAATACCTCAAAGAAATATTAAATCTGTGATAGGAAACATTGGTGAGCATTTTGTACTTTGGCAACTTTCTTTTCTTTTGGTATTATGACTTCCAGTGTTCAGAAGTGTTTGTGAATCACAGAACATGTGACAGCAGGCGCAGTAAAAATGCATTTCACTGTCACACTGCATCTCCACAACATGCAGGAGGTTTGGGATATGGGGACTGGCAGGAGGGCTGCACCCGCGTGCTCTGCCTTATGTTCAATTAGAACCAAAGCTCATGGCTTCTACAGCATCTTCAGAACAAGTCAAGCTGTTTGGAGAGAAATGGTCTGTGCTAAAACTCTTATTATCCGTGGAAGGAAATCAGGCAGCATAATGAAATGGATAGAAAAAAATTCCTTATGCACAGAAAATGATCATTGCTTTAGATCAGGGAATAGCAACGGATCTAAATCTGAAGACACCGTTAGCTGTGATCATTACAGAGAGGCAGCCTAATAAGGCATCGCAGACAATAACGACGAGGCACAAACTCTTCAACTAAACAGACTCATTTAAACAAAACAGCTTGACAGAGAAATTAGGATATTAGAGGTGTAGGTAAGAGATGAGGAGCAATGTCCTACTGCCACACGCTAATTACCATCCTGGAATTGCTCTGAATTAAATGACAACAAACAACACTTTTTTTCCCCCATTAAAAGACAGTCCTCTTTGAAAATCGGAGGCTTTCCAATAATTAGCTAGGATGTGTTTCTCTTGTTATGCAGTATTCTCCCTCCCCCATTCATTTTGCAGTTTTCTTGTAGGTCTTCCCTTTTGGGCATCCTTTTTTATCTTTTATAATTGCTTTTAGAAACAGCCGAGCCTGATGCACGATCTGCAGCTTCCTCCAGACTCACGTAGGAGTGTGCACTGACACACCAACATAAAAGGGGAGAAAAAGAAGGAAGAATCACACTAACTCCCCTAAAGGCAGGTAGGCAGGAAGCACTGCGTTCTGCCCCAGGACTTATGGCTGTCAGGGCACTGTGACCCAGCGAGCTCCATGCTGAACCCATTGCATGCACTCATGCAGGTGACCATTGAGGACTGCAGGCTGTGCAGCCTTGCTGCCCTCCAGGAAAGAGATGTGGGCAGATTTGGGATGTGCCTGCCTGAAGTTATGGCTGGGTGCCCTTCCCCGCTTCGGGACAGGGTTTTCCCCTCACCTCCAGCTGCCATTTTCTACCAAGTGCATTTTCAGTCTCCCCTCATGTTCAGTGAAATGCAGGTAGTGGCACCTTTTACCTCAGAAGCCCCTTGGATTGTGCTGTGCTCTTCAGATGGCAAAGCAGCTAAAGAAAAGAAAAGCAATGCCTGAATCACTTGGCAGCATTTTGAAATGCCAGCAGCCCTTCAGAGCATTATGAAGCATTTTTTCCCTGGCCTGTGTCTCCCCCATCCCTGCAGCCTCCACAACCACTGAGTTCTCATGGAATTTGATGGCCACAGGGCACCCCCGGGATGCAGAAACTTGGTCCTGCAGAGCCAGGAGCCACAGCTGCTTCCATTCACAGCAGTTTGCACTGCCTCCAGATCTACATTTTGATTCCTGTGAATAATGCTGAAGAGCTTTTAGTGGAAACAGAATTATTGATGGTAACAGTAAAATAGTTTTATCTACAGAAGCCAGAGACAGCATATAGTCTATCAGGTGCATTTAGGCTGCCACAGAGATTAAAATACTTTTGTTAGAAACAGCACTTGGAGCATTACAGAGTTGGAAACAGCACCCTGAGCTGATCTGCTGGGATAAGAAGAATGTTTTCTTCTTCCTGTTTGCCTTTGTAAATTCTATAAACATCATGGCAAAGCTCCCGAGGCAGGCATGGAGCTGACAGCCACACTCAGCGTGTGCTCTGTGCTCCTCATGCTCTAGGCAGGTGGACTCATAGACCCAACAAGCTTCTCCTCTCCAAGAAGGAGCAAACATGCTGCCATGTAGTCACAGTCCAAGACGAATTCCAGTAATAAAAAAGTCACAACATGGGAAGAGAACCGCCGCGTTGCTCACAGGGGAGATAAATCGGACGTGAGCAGCAGGGGTGTAAATCAATGCGATGGCTTTGACAGATGGATTGCAGACAGCAAGCCCTGAGTTGCAATGCAGAGGCAAATGCAATGCAGAGGTCAGGATAAAATAAGCAAAATGATTTGGGACTGTAGGTATCTCTCACTTCAGCCTGCTCCCTTCTAACAAACACCCCCTTCCAGGCCAATTTTCCCAAAATTGAGGCATCTTGAGCTATGGCTCAACGGGCCGACACACAGTTATATGGGAGTTCCAGCTAGTTCCTATGCAACATTAAACGCTTTGAGCCACATAGGGAAAAGATGTAGGACCAAGTATTGTAGGTAGAATATGTGATAGTAAAAATGAAATTCTGGGAAATTATTTCATTTTGTCTGGGGGCTACATTTTCTCTTAAGAAAATAGCTTAAATGGGGAATTCTCAGCCAGCTCTCCCAAATGTGTCATTACTGAATAACATCTTGGGGCTGCTCTTTGCACAGCTAAAAGGGGACCATCCTTATAGGGAAATGCAAATTGTATCTTCCATTTCTTAAACCCATTTGTTATATTTTAACTCACTTCCAACTCCCTTTTCTGCATATGAGCCATGCTCTGCTGCCTTCACCAGCTGAGAGCTAACCAAGCAGCACATTCAACTCAGTGTCTCAAGACAATTGAGTTGGTCTCCAAAAATGCCTGTTTTTCTCTGCAGCTTCTAAAGGAGCTCACAGGGGTGAGCTTAACCAGGACATGAAATGTTTAAAAGCACTTTGCTGGTGTCTGTGAGTCATCCAGGCTCTTTCTATGCAAAGGAGAAGAAAAGCATGTGATTCATCTCATACTGAAATAGGTGTCCAAGGGAGGTGGGATGCAGACTGGCTCTGAGCTGCCTCTCTTCCACGCAGAACTGAGAGCCACCCTGACGAGCCCAGTCACAGCACACAACTTTTACATCGCTAATGTATTCAAGATTCATTATGCAGAATGAATTAATACAGGCAAGCCCAGCCTTTGCAAATTATTATTGAATGGAACAGGGAACCAGGAATAAAATGAACTAACAAAGAACATGGCAGTCAAAAATTCACCTAGAAGTGAATACCCTCGAGGGCAGCTGAAGGAATGGAGTGGAGGACTTCTCTTACACCAGTGAGCAATGGGTGCCCACCAGAAGGCACTCAGCATCCCACTGAATGGCATAGCACTGATTTCTGAAGTACTTGGAATTCCAACCGTCCTGAAGCCTCAAGCTTCAGTAGAGAAATATGAACAAGATGCTATTTAATGAGGAGGGATGAGCTCAGAACCAAGGCTAATTTAGACATGGCTCAGAAGTGCATGCACTGTGCGTTGCTCTGACCTCCTGTCATCCTGCAGGTGCTACCAGCAAAATGCTTTCTTGCTCCTTGTTTCACCCCCATAAATGGAATACAGCTTCTTTAACTTTCTGGATCTGCAGCACTAGATCTGCTCCTTAATTGCACCCCTATAAGCTCGCAGAGGTCTCAAGTTCACCTGAATACCAAATTAATTCACATGCTAATATCTCATTACTCTGGTTCCAGTGAGCCATTCCTGTGCTGTTAAGTATTCTGCCCTGACCCTTCCCCTCGCAGCACTAAGTATCACCAGATTAAAGGCACACACTGTTGCTGCTAGTGGTAATAAAAGAAACAGGACAACGATTAGAAAGTATACAGCACAGTGTTCCTTTGAATTGCCTTCAGGACAGTGATCTGCATTTCTGCTCAGCATAGATGGCACCGGAGTGAACAGTTATATTTTGATAGTGCTAGTGCAAAATAGGTTATGGGAAGGGGATGGTGGAAAGGGTTCTCCACCTGAACTGTCACTGAGAACAGGGTGAATACCGATCACATTCACCTACAACTGTTGGGGTGTTAAAAATGATGCCCAGGTGGAGTAAACAAGAAAGAAAGAAAATGGAGAAGCTCTTAAGCTCTTCCTTTCCAGACCTGGGCTCAGACATTCAGAACTCCCCAACAACCTTCCTGCTGTCCTTTCCTTCCCACCTGCATCAGTGCCAACACCCTACATCCTATAGCAATTTTATTCGTTAGATCTTGGTTTTATATTGAATTAATTGTGTCATATACAGGAACAGATGCCATTTGCCCCAGGCAGACTAATAAACTGGTACTTTTTTAATAACTATTTTTGAACCACAGAGTGAATTCCTGGTTACCATTCAAATACATTTATGGATGGACAGGCTGAAACCAAGGCTCTATTACTTATTTCCATGCCGTGGGGCCCACACGGTTTTGTTGCAAAATTAGAGGAGGAGAGCTAAGGAACTCTGCACTGCCTATTGCTCATGGTGCTACGCAGCTGGCAGCACCCAGAGAGAAACCAAAGGCAAGGGGCACATGCAGCCCTGCTGCAAGTCCCACTGCAGTGACCTCTGCTCAGGTGCAAAGACCTGGAGCAGGTCTGCAAGCATCCCATAGTGGCCAGCAATCTGCAGACATGTCCTTCCTCCGCTATTTCCCTTCAGAGATCTTTTCCAAAGGCGTTTCTGACCCACCCACATACAGATTTTTGTGCTGTGCGGTCACTGAGGACACCCATCCTGTGCTCACAGGATAAACTGCTGTGGTTCATTTCTTATCATTCAAGGATGATGTGCTGAGCAGGTTTTTCTCAATAGCAATTCAAGTGTTTGAAAAACAAGGCCAGTCCCCACAGCCCGTGCACACAGCGCTGCTGAACCCTGCATCACCCACTCCCCATGTTATGCAGATCTTGGGACCGATTAGTTTTAAATCCTCTCTTTGTAGAACAAAACTGTGGCAAGCATCTGAAATTGCAGTCATATTACCCAAGTATTCATGAGGCCGTCCCAGTAATAAAACATGTCCCTCTGGAGATGGTACCAGCTCAAGAAAAGGCTTTTAACTGACATTTAAATGTCAGGCTGCTACGCTGAATATTATGGGCACATCTCATTGCTCAGCCCAGGAGAAGCATGAGCACAGCAAAAGCTCCTTTATTAAGCCACAATAAATGCTGATAGGCTTTGGCACCTGGAAAGGCAACGGCAGATGACATGTTTAACCAGAGCTGATGGATATCTACCTAATTCAGCAGCATGAATGCAAACCCACACACATCCCCAGTAGACCACAGGGAGTCTATCAAAATAATTATTTCAAGGATAACGAGTTCATTCTTTTAGAAAAATAAATAATTAAAAACCCTTTTCCCAGAGATTCCTTGTGTCCTATTCACTGCCAGCCTGACCTTAGCTTAGTGGTATTGAGCCTTAAGGACTAAAAACCAGTAAAAATCTGCTTTATTGATAATAAGAGAGCAGGAACTCGCCGTCCACAGCCATGCAATCTACAGCTATCTGAAATCTGAAATGATCCTTGTATGTGTAATTCAAGAAGGCTATGAACAATAATCTCTCTGAATTAATACACTACAAACCAATAAACTCTTTAAAAGGTACAGCAGGGATAAGTCAGGCTTGGCAATCACAACACCCTTCAAAGATGCAAATGTAGGCTAAATGAAATTAAGAGCTGATACATGTAAAAATGCTGAAGTTGCCACAGGAATAATGAGAGATTCGATCAGTGTTCAACTTCCCCAAGGCCCTTCCCAGAGGGGCTGCCATGGCTGTCAGATGATGGATCACAACAGCAATCACAAGCATGGTAATCGCTAATATTTGTTAGCATTTGTTAATGTTGCACAGTTATTTCTGGGAGTAAAAGCAGTGTGTCAGATTGTTCATTTTCAGCAGTCAGAGATGTGCTACCATAGCTGTTGGCCAAAGATACCCATCTCTGCAGCCTCAGCTCCTGCAGGGAGGAGAGTGGTCACAGGGAGAAATGCAGATGGGTGAGCACATTCAGCAGGTCTGCACGTCCTCTCATACCCCCTCCTGTACAGTTCTTGGGATTCACAACCTGAGAGATGGAGGATGGGAGAGAGGTGAGCTCATAAAACATGCCAAGGTCTGCAGCCAGCCCCAACATGTGGCCCTTTGGCAGCAGATGTGGCACCAAGCAGCTGTGCCTCCTTCTCCCCACTCTGACACTAGTAATCACAACCAGGTTCTGCCATCTTTCATCACAGCATAGTAATAAATGCCATGATGAGGATATTAGCTGAGAAAGTGAGCTGGGCTTCCTACACCACTAGGAAGACAAAAAATAGTGAAAATATTGAAAGTAATTAAGACATGTAATCTTCCTAATCTTCAGAGCTATGCAAATGTAATTCTTGTCAAATTACTAGGAGGTACATAGGCACGTATTAGTGGCTGAGGATCTGTGCGAAGATGGCCTCATGATTAAAGAAGTAAGCCAGACTTTTCTGAGAAAAGGTTGAACTGATGCTAAGAATTATAAGAAGATGTAACAAATGACTCGGTACCAGGCAGCTGACATCTTTCCCAGCAACTTGCAATACTCATCTCAGACGCTGCAGAGGTGCTGGATATAAAAACCACCTCCAGTACAGCCGCTGATGAATGACTGTATCACAATGAGCGCTGAACCATGCATCGCTGGGGATGTGATGCTTTGCCAAGAAGTGAACAAGCGCATGCTTTGTCAAAAACTGAACGACTGCTTTCTATATATTGTATGGGATCCAAACGTTACGGAATAGCCTTTATGGCAGAGACCATTTGGCAAGAAGCACTGATCCTGGGACTCCTTTCACATCCTGTTAGAACATCATTGCATTACAACGCAGCTGATGAGCAGCACATGCAGCTAATTCTCCAGCACTAGCCAAGAAATCTAGCAAATTTAACATGGGGTTTCTATCCATAGCAGGAGCTGGCAGTTGTCACATTGACAGTTAAGGAAAGCTGTGGCTGGGGCAGGCAGAATCCCATAACCTCCATCAGCCATCAGCTCTGTTTTGACAAGTGAGGCAGGATTATTATTCTGTACCTATGCCCAAGTGGATAATTAAGCTGTAATCTTAATGATTACAGTTGATATTATTGAACAGAAATGCCTAGAAGATTTATGTAAGCCTTGCATAAACATCTCTAAGCTTTCCACATCCTGGCTTTCTCATGAAAATATCCAGTATGGAAAGCTACACCAGGTCATTCCAGTTTCTGCTACAAGCTCACCTACAAAGTCCCTGCATGAGCACTGAGTACACCGAGCAGGTATACCTTGTGCTGGCTTATGCTTTAACCTGAACAGCAGCACAACCTGGTCCTGCCTCCTGGCTGCTGCGCCCAGGATGCCAATGGTGCTGTTCTCACCCCATGGGCATTGTGCTCAGCCCTAGCAGATAAAGTCACTAAGCAGGAGTGGGACCTTTGTGCCAACCCAGCTACTGGGGATTCATATTTGGATTCACTGTTGAATAACATTTGAAATTCCCATTTGAAGCACAAATGCCCAGCCCTGACATTTTCCCTGTGTCTATCAATCCAGGACTGCTTTGGAACTAATAAATTAATGACTGACAAAACCTGATAATCAAACTGCATTTCTTTTCACTTTGTCATTTTTTCAATCCTGTTTATGTTAACATTTGCATATATATTAGAAAAATAAAGCTGCAAATCAGTTCCAGTATTGACTGCATTCATCTTTCTTAGTTTCTCAAAACTATTCATCTTTGATTACAGAAATGCTCACATCTAATTGGGTTTGCTAATAACTCTCTGTATCCAGCCATAGGACTGCGATGCAGAAGCATAACATAAAGCTGGCAATAAAATTTTTTTACTGTCATAAAGCTGCGATTTCAGCTAGATAAATGTGACAATTTATTACACCAAATGTAAAATATCTACTGTGATTTCTGTGGTTCAGCAGAACATTTTAATGAACAGCTGAACAGCAGCTCTAGCACTGCAGGCACACCACTGCTGAACCATCCATGCCCAAGTCCTACTAAGCAATTAAAGCTATTAAAACTTTGACCCCAATTATCTTCAATTTTCTATTATCCTGAATAATTCAGATGATTTCTTCATTCTAAGATATATGATGATTGAAATATATTGTAAATAGCCTGTCCGGCACACAGCAGAAAGCCACCATGAGCTTGGAGAGGCAATGAGAAGTAATCAGCTCACACTCGTAATGGGAGCAGAAAACATTCAAGGTATATTGATAAGAGCAGTGCCAGTGTTGGAGTGACAGTATCTTGCCCCTAGTTTGCTTTTGCTTATTTTTGTCTCCAGGAGACAAAAACTGGGGAGAAAAAATACTGATTGCACAGTATGGTGTCCCTGCTGGTCCAATTATCCATTGGTTGTTCCAGATTCTGCACAATCAGAAATTTCCCTGTAACATGAGAGTAAGAGAACAGCATGCAGAAGGGAACCAGAGAGAGAACTATTCTTGAAGCAGTGCATACCTCTGCGCTTTCAGCATGTGTGTAATTATAGCCAAGCCTTTTGAACATTCAACGCATCTCACAGAAAATGAGACATCCACATATTGTGGCTTAATGAAAAGAACTGAAGGAAATGTACCAAATTATTGGTTAAAAGGCAGCTGCTTCATAAATGCTCTCTCCCATCTTTTTTCCCCTTCTCCTTCTATCAGCTCATTCAATCCAGTGCCTACGAAGCACTAAGCCTGATGTCTCAGCGCTTGGAGGGAGCTCTCCTGCCAGTGCTCCTTGAGGTGGCATTTGGTGGTCAGCCAACATCAGCAGAATAGAGCATTAAAGGATAAGCAAAACTGGAGCTGAAACAGCAGCACTACAGACCTGTCAGCACAGCTGCTCTCCCACCTTCCTCTTACCTCCCTCACTTCCAGTGAGCTGCTGAGCAGTGACATTAAATGAACGCTCCATTTGTGAGTGCCCCATAGAAGTCAGCTCCTAGGAGAGCCATTAGGGTAAATGCTCTGCCGAGGGCACATTACACATCCCAGCAGCACTGCTGGAACAGGCTCCTTCTGAGACACCTCAGGCACTGGCCACTGGTGAGGTCTGCTGCTGGCCTTGCAATGAGCTCATCAACTACGGCCCAATAATCAGCAACTTCTTATGCAAGATGAGAAGCATCAAATGGACGCGGCAGCACAGACAACACACTGAGCCACATGCAAGGTCTGCCATGGAAAGCCAGCAGGAAACATCTTGCTGGCCAGAGATCAGCCCTGTCTCCTCAGGGACTGCAAACATGCTTGCAAGTGGGGGGACTTGTTGGATTCTCTTTCCCCCCAGCAATAAGAACTATTACATTTTCCATCATTCCAACCGAGGCTGCTGTCATAAAATATTCAGCTCAGCCATCTAGTTCCACAATATAATTACCTGCCCAAAACTGCTAACAGATCCACTTCTGCCATCAACACAAAGCTGGCGAATCCTCTGGGAACCTCTTTTTAATTAAACACCTAATACGGTATGATAAACACTGAAAATATGCACTGCTCCCCTATTAAGAATGTGGCTTGATTTCTGAAGTGCACCTAATCAATTCAAGTGTAATATTTACTGTGGCAGCAAATCTTTAGGGCTTCATGTAGCAGGTAAAGCTTGTTTTAGCTATTCTATTAGAGAAGGAATGAGCAAGTGCAAATAAAACACATCTCAGTTCAGGGTGGTGGTTTACTCATCAAGCCTTGGCTCTCCCTCCTGTGTGCTCACACTGCCCAGTGTGTCCAGCTCTGTGCCTTCACCTTCACTCCTGCTCTGCACTGCTGGTGTTCAGCAGTGACATTCCCCCAGTGAGAGGGGAACGAGCTGCAGAAGCAAATGAAGCTGTCAGGAAATAAGGACATCTTCTCTCTGCCAATAGCTGAAGCACTGTGTTTCTGATTCGCCTCGCAGGTGTGCTCATGCATTTGGCACTGAAATCAATGAGACTTGAACTTATAGATCCCAGTGTACATTTATGGATGAGCTGCAATGATTCTTGAAAAAAGCATTAAAACTGCACGAGGCCAAGGAGGCTCTGAAATCACCTTCATGTCTTTCTGTAACCACACCGAGCAGCAAACAGCAAGCAGCCCCTGGCCAGGATGAACATGCCATAGAAATGTGCCCAATTATGAAAAAAAAATGAAATAAAATAAAAAATCCAGAAGAGTTTTTGTAATTAGGATCCTTTTATGTTTCAGCAAAACAAAGGCACTGATAAATACTGTTGGACCCAAGCAGCTGCACTACGTTCCCAGACGAATTAGAACTACACAAACCCACTGACACTGCCCCATTTCTGCCCTGTGTGATGGACAGAAGTCACTCCCCACACCTCCTGCTGGATACTCCTCCGATGCTGCGGGAGCTCACTGTGAATCACAGCTATTTGTAGCAACACGGTGTTGACTGAGAGCAATGATAAGAACCCTTCCAAAACCAATAATAATTCAAAGGAAGGTTTCTTTCTAACAGTTGTACTTTTCCAAGCATTAAAGAATGGTATTTTCTACAGGAAAACACATAGAAAGGCAACACAGGGTATTACCCGAGCCCATCTCTGCAGTCTCAGTACCAAGGCAGGAGAAGGATGCTGCCTGCAGGTAGGTTGGCCCACACCCACCTCATACTAACAATGCACAGATCATCATTCTCTGGGAACATGTTCTGCCTTTTCCTGGGAAAATAATGCTGACTTTTCTCCATTTAGACAATAATCAATTATTTAAATCCTTCGTGTAAAACGAAGCATCAGCAAAAAAGGAAAAAAAGGGCAGGAGGGGGAAGAAGGCATTAACTCAGAGCTATGAACTTCCTTCTAACTGCCTGCAGCATCCCAGCAGAGCCAAGGGCAGCCCTGAAGGTCCCAGACCCACCGTGCTCCCCTCCTACCCCTGCTTCCCAGACAGGCTGTGTGCTGCAGAGCGGTGCTGCTGTCAGTTAATTAGCCCAGATCATGCTGTGAGAACAAGTTGTAAAATGAAATTATCACTGAATTAACAGGTATGCTACTGCTGGGAGGGCAGGATGCGCTGGTCTGTGTCTGATCAATAGCAAGCCAGAAAAGACAGCTGAAATCTTCCAGCAAAACAGCACCGATATCACTCTTCCTATATATCTTATAAATACTGACCTAATTCAGCTTATCCTTACACCTTGGTATACCTCCAGCACAACACAGTGTGCGGAGTGTGTGACGAATAAACATAACAAAGTGAGCTCTGGATCCAGAAGCAGATTGGTCACAAAAGCACAAAATGCTTCTATAGCTTTTAACGACGTGGAAAATTAGCATCCCCGTGTTCAGGCACAGTGTCCTGCCAACCCCTGTCTTCATGGCACAGCCTGGCAGCCTCTTGTTTGGCCATGCCACCTCATTAAGCATTCTGCAGTGCTCGTTATGCCTTTCGTCAACTTAGATTTTGAAGAAGGGATCCTACTGTTACCCTGGATGCCATATCTACAAGAAATTGATTCAAACCTCAGAAATCAAGAAGTTCTCCCCTGCTGCTCTGTGCCAAACGAAGCAAAGAGGAAGAAACTTAGAAAATTCCCAAGTCCTACCACCCCAAACACAAAGTCCTGTAGGTGAAATACAGTGCAACGAGATTCACTCGGCTCCTTCTGGTTGGTTTACCTTCATGGGACAGTTGGGGTACAAGGTCATAAATCCTAAAGCACAGCTGGGACCTGTCCCTCGCCCAGCCCCACATCACTGCCAGCAGTGCCAGCTCCTGATCCCTTCACCTTCCTGCTGACAGACAGCAATGCCAGCCCACCAGACAAAGCCTTGCTTTTGTGTTTCTCAGAGGAAGTTAAAAATATTGGGCACCATACAGACTTTAAGCATCGCTCTTCAATCAAGTGAAATATTAAAGCCAAAACTAATTCAGTGGCAGGCAGTAAGCATTGGGGGACCCTGCTTATCTAATTTGCTGTCATCTGCAGTAATTTTTGCTATTAATATTGCTAGGAAGAACATGTCAAAAGCCTAAATTCATCACTTTAGCCGGTCATTCAGGCAATGTGTACCAGCAGGAGTGATTACTCCTCTTTCCTCTTCAGCTGCTGTTCTGAATATTGAAACCTCAGCTGCAGTGCAGTGACCAGCATAAAAATATGCACCCAAACCATGTGCAGCCATTAGAGATGGGTGGGGAACATTCAGCAGAGCTCAAGAAATACACAGGTGGCAGGGTCCACCTTCACATGGCCAGGAGGGGGGAAGTTCCCTGGCTGGGGAGGAGAGCAATGGGATGTGGGTGCAGCTGTGCAGGGGTCTGCATGGCACACAGCCCACAGGTGTACAACACAGAGAGTGACAATGATGGCTATGACAGCAGCCAGCCCAAAGCGGTTGTGATTGCACGCAACCACACCACCACCTCCATTTGCTTTGCAACACATCCAAGCTGTGCCTCCCCCTGCATCCTTCCTGCACATCCCATACTCCACGTCATTCTAGGTATCAAACTGCTCCGTATGCTCTCACATCTGCTCCCAGTTAGGCCTTCCTTTCATTTTATCTAATTTAATCTTCCTATTTCTTATCAGATTGCCTGACCTAATAAGATAGCTGTACTTTATAAAGCAGAGGACGGCAAACGGCAGCTAAATAATGTTGCTATTACATCAAGGAGAATTGAAATGTGGAGAAAATACTTAAAGACCACACAAAGGATTCTCCATTGCTCGCAATCAGTTGCATCCCTGGCTGCCAACAGATGGTGTGTGATGCTTCTTCAGCACTAACATCTCTGGCACAGTACTGGAACAAGGGAAAGGGAACCCAGTTCAGCATTTCTCAGCTGCTATTGGGCGTATTCCAAGAGAAATAAGCCATAGCTTATCTCACAGAGGGACCACATCACTGTGCGCTAACCCTTCCTTTATCACAGAGAGACAAGAAGAGCCCCAAGAGAAGCCCAGCCACAATCAATTGCCATCTAAAGGCACTCACAAACTGCACTTGGCGCTCAGTCACCTTAAACACCTCTCGCTGTTGTAACCATGATGC
This sequence comes from Coturnix japonica, assembly GCF_054131305.1. Lineage (NCBI taxonomy): Eukaryota > Metazoa > Chordata > Aves > Galliformes > Phasianidae > Coturnix > Coturnix japonica. Next base: position 12,271,650 of record NC_140680.1, on the reverse strand, counting down.
ACAACAACAACAAAACAGGAAACATGAGGTCCGTGGCTCATGGAAGGAAGCCCAGCTTGTGCTAAAAGCTTTCAAGTTCTGCATTATTTTTCCATGTTTTGCTATTTAGGTAGTTTATTTATTAGCATTCAGGCTAAAAGCAAATCAGTAATGAGAAGTCAGCATAGAAGACACTCAGCTCTTCACTGGTGGAGTCTAATGCCTTCTGATCATTACATTTATTATGAACATTAAAGAACACAACACTTTTCACTCACTTTTTCACTGTTTGACTTGTCAGTCCAATGAATGTATCAATCTGCCTACCACCAGCAGAAAACAAGAGTTTGTATTTTTTTCTTCTTTAGCACTATTTCCTACTGCCCCACACTGCAAAATATAAACCGCATCTTCCAATACCGCATCTTCCAATGCCATATTAAGTGTTTCAGTTAATCACCTTTATGAGCCTGGATGTACACCTAGCTGTGAGATACTGAACGGGGATCGGTGCCAGTGAGGTGAAACCCTCACCAGAAGGAACATGAGGAACATTTGCTGGAATGGTGTGGCCCAAAATGCATCCTGTGTCAGAGCCTCCTACAACTGAAGGCCCTACAGGACCTAAGGAGGGAAGAAAGAAAGAGAATGTCCCCTCATAGTGATTCACACCTGAGCAATGGATACCACCTCCAGCCAGCAGCAGCCCGGCACCAATTAATGGGGTGTTTGCTTCTCCTTCCCTGCTCCCTTCTGCAGACAATATCAAGCAGCAATTCACGTGTGGAAGGACAATCATTTCTCAGTTAGCACATGAAAGAAATACCAGCCTGGTCTGCAGTAGATTACGTGCGACAGCATGTAATACATTCCCAGCAAGTTATGACATTGATTCATTCCTTGGATTGAATTTGTTCACAGTAATGAATGTATTACTTTTTCCCCGAGGGCCTCAGTCTTTTCTCTCACCTTTATTGATCAATGCTTTATAACTTTGAGACTATTTGCAAAAGTGATTAATGAAATTTACTTTCCAGTCTTAAAACAGCACAAGCAATTAGGGTTCAAGCAGCAATTCCCTGCCAGTGCAGAAGTGAGCTGCAGGGACCAGCACATTATCTGACACATCAGCCTATGCCTCAGCGCAGCAAACAGAAAGGGTTACATCAACACAGCATCAGAGTACATCCATCTCTCTGAAATCCTGCCATAAAACATGGAGAATGGGCTGGGAAGAATTAATGGCTCCTGCAAAGCCTCTGTATAATCCACAAGAAAGTAATGGGAAGAGTGCAATTCTTAATCAAAAGCAATAGTGTGATTCATGGCTATCAAGAGGCAAACAAAAATTACAAGGGCTTCTCCAAAAATAATACCTCCTGTTATGATGGCCCACGATGTCAGAGATGGATGTTGGTGGGATGGCAGTAAAGGCTGAACCTTCCCATCCATATTCCATTACACTGTGTTGCCGTATGACAGATGAAACACAGGGGTAGGAGTGAATTCCTCCATGTGGAACAAAAACTGCATCCACTGCCATTCACTGACACTTGCTGAACGTTTCTGGAGACCAACCCATGGATGTGAGAACAGTGAGAGGTGAGCAATACGTTTCAGCAGTGGTGACACTTCTGTGTTCACTAAGAAGCTTCATTACCTGAAATGCTGCTCCATGTCTGTGTGTTTGCTTCTTACCCTAACAGATGTTGTTCTTAAAAAAAAATGTATTTAAATTTATTTATCGATAGTGAATTGTATGGTTAGAATAGCAGAGCTAAGCTGCCAGCCAGTCCTGAAGTTCACTCTTTGCCCTGGTTAGGCTGCAGCTACACCCTTTTTGCTATTTATGACTTACTGAATTAGTAGGAAGGGTGATGAACCTGAGCCTGAGAGACAAAGCAACTGCATCACTTTCTGCAAGCAAAAGACCCACACATGGAAATCTGGAGGCCACATCCAAGGCACAAGGTGGAGATGGCTGAGCTCCTACAGGGCAGGGAAATGGGTTCCAGGCAGTGGAGTTATGGGCACTGAGGGCAAATGGGGGATCTGGGCTGAAAGCAAAAGCAGGGAGCAGGGGTACATCCTGCTGCTAGTGCCTGTGTGTGGGGAGCACTGCTTTCTGTGTCCTTCCTTGTGTTGTTTCCATAGGCAGCTGGGAACATGGACATGGCACTACCGATGCCAGCACAAGTCAATGGGAGCGATTAACCACAGTGTGTATGGCAAGAATCAAAATAATTCTAAGAATAAAATTAGCTTGACAGTAAACTAGAATCTGGTGTTGGAAACCTGCACTTACACACATATATTTATGCATATTTCTGTAAGTTCCCCCTTCCCACACCTTGTGCCACAGTTCTTGACTTGCTCCTTTAAGTCTGATGCACAGGCACAAATCACAGGGGACAGCCAACCACAGCGATGAGTGGGAATATGTCAGTCTTTGCTTTTGAAGCCACTGAAACCCTCAGTTTGTTCAGCTGGCAGCAGCACTCCTTACTGGGAATGTGGGTCACGGACTTCCCTGGGAGTTGCTTTCAGGAATGAATTGAAGCACAAAGGAAATACAGACCTCACCTAGGGGAGCTTCCCTAAAACCCTAATTCCAAAAGAGGGAGTTGGAGTGTCCTTGCGATGAATGCGTCTTTTTCACTAAAATCAGATGTTTCTTGAAATTCTGATTAAAACAAACAACGAAACAAACATCTTTTCTTCAGTTTGGAGAACTGAGGTCACTCTGAGCTGCAGAAAGAAACACATTCTCTAAGCATAATGTTTCAGGTATCCGAAGAGGTTCTGGTCAGAAGCACCTCTGTACTTCACATCTCACCTGGAAACCACTTTCCAGCCTGGTAGAACAGCTGATGAGTAAGGAATCACGTGCAAGAGAAGCAAGGAAAGGTCTGAACAGCTGCAGAGTAACATACTGAGCGATAACCACAGTACTGAGCAGAAACTGCATCAAACCACTGGCAGTACTCACTGCAAATGAAAGAAATAGCTTGACTAGAAGTGTGTGCTTAACTGGCGGCTCTTATTTTTTAAAGACATGTAGGTCAAGTTGTGATGATTTTGTTTTTCAAAGCCTCTAAGAGCTTCCATATCTTCATAAGGGTCGGCAGCTCATTTTGCTTTCAGAGTGAGGTCTGTGGCTTGAGTTGCAACCTGAACACACAACACAGCTGAATAATGCCCAATTTTGAATGAGTCAGCAAGCAATCACCGGCTGAACAAATAATTGAGACTGAACTGCCTCCAGAAAGCATTCATTTTCCTTCACACACAGCCTGCCAGCCTGGCACATGGCCATAAAGCTCACAGGGAAGCTGCCCAGCTCCCAAATACACGATCCTACTCCACCTGTCCTATGACAAACTGTTTTGATTTTAATCACTGTGTCCTCAGGAGCTCTAGAATAGATTGCTTCTGTGCTGGCCTCAAAAGAAGAGCTCTGAAGCTTAATGTTATCGGCTGCTTTCAAATCAGGAAATAAATAAAAGCAATGGTCACGTATTAGTAAGAGGCACAACAGCTCCCTTAGGTACTGGGAAGACCCAACTCCATGCTTTCTGGCCACCTGTAGCACAGACCGGGGCCACAAGCATCCCTTGTTACTTCAGTTTTTTCTTTGGGATTCATTTATCTTACTTTGCCCACCAAAAATTTACGCAATGTATCTCAAGAACAGTCAGAGAAGAGCAATAAGCAATTCATCACATTTCCTTTTGACACACAGATTGTCCTTTGGAGAGACATATCACTCCCCATTGACTGTAACTGGGCCCTAGAGTAAAAGCTGATCTAAACATCTACCTTTCTGGCAGCTGGAGGGAGGGAAGTGAGTCATAGCAGGGTATTCAGACAAATACTACAGGGATAAAAAAAAGGAAAAGAACCAAATGGCTGCCACTTGGAGGTAATAATCATTTGGGGGCTGCTGCAGCTGCACGCTTTACATTCAAGTGACAGACACTTGTCTGAAATTAGCACCTCACATTCAAACACAAGTCTGAATGGGTAATACCTACCAGATGCCATACACAGAATGAGTTTGAACTAGAAGGGCAATCTGTATCTAAAGCCATGTTCAAACAGTCAGGAGATCAAAAAGACTTCAAGTCTACATTTAAAAACTCCCAGTATGAAAGACATCAGTGGAGTGGATGCAGCCAATCCCTGCAGCATTCTGTATTTCCTAAATAATCAATTCCCAGATTACCTAGCATGCAAAATAAAATAGACAGGCTTATGAAATGCCCATGGGGGTGAGCGCAGCCCGGGGCAGTGGGGCAGGGCAGAGCACACTGCAGTGCCCCACTGGTCTGAGGGTCAGCCATACACCTTGCAGTGTGCCAACACATGACACCAAGCTGATAGAGAGAGATGTAACGGGGATGTAAACAACGTTTCTATGAATCAAAAACTATCGACTTTCAAGGAATGCAGAAGCAGAGCTCATTTAAAGGAGTGCAAATCTCGATTTAGATCAGAATCTGCTGCTGATAGGGTTCCTTCAATTCATTATCTAAATACGGTTGTTGCTTTCAAGTTCTATAGTGATTTGAGGATAAACAACGAAAGCATTCACACCAAGCTGACCCTGCAGACTACAGCTTGTTTATCAATCACTCACCATACAAAATACCATTCAGGAATATAAAAGCAGCAGCTCCTTATGCAACAGCTCACCCCCAACCCAGCTCATTAAACTGTGGAGTCAGATGGGATTAAACACAACTCACATCTCTGCTCTGTGCTGATTGCAGCTCACCCCATCATTCCCAGGTTCTCTTTGCTGACATAGCTGCTATGATGTTGTTTAATTGCCCAAACTTCTATTTTTACCCCACTGATGCCAACGCAAGAAATTTGTTTCAGAAGAGAAAGATTTTAGAGAACTCCCCCTGATATGGTCACATAAACATCTCCCTTGCCCTGTGCCAAGGCAGATCTTCAAAGCTTTGACTGCTCCCTAGCTGAGCATTTCTTAAAGCTCCAGCCCACAGCTGGTAGGGAGCTGTCTGCTTCTGTAGAACACTGCTTTGAGGTCTGTGAAGGGAAGGAAGGGCCACCTGTCTCTAGATAAAGGAACAGGGAAGATGTTCTGTGCACACTCTAAAGCTAAGCAGCACAAGGTTTTTTTATCATAATCTAAAAGTTAGCTATATAGAACTACAGGATTTTTTGAGTAAAAAGTACCAATGTCAGTCATATATGATCTTTCTTCCCAGGGTTTAATTATTATTATTATTTTTAAATTGGAGTCTTTGGAAAAGGTTTTCTGATGGCAGCAGCTTTATTTGTAGTTATGAGAGCAAAGCAGCACATGCTGACTTTTGACAGTCACATTCTGAAAAGACAAAGCTGCAGGGAGGCACAAGGGCAGCACAGCTGCAGGGAAAGACCTACCTTGCTGTTTTTCTCAGAGTAAATGAGTGCCTGAATATCTCCAAGGAACCACTGGGAAACAGTTTCCCAAATATTAAGCTTTGATGCCACATAGGAAAAGCCATGAGTTATACCAGAGCCTCCAGGGGTTGATTCTGAGCTTGCCTATGGCTTCATTCCTAAGTCCATCCATCAGCAAGTATCTCTGCTGCTGCTGAGCTGACCTGGCCTAAAGGTTTCCTTCAACACCCATTATGTTGCCCTAAGCAGGAGTTACAGTGTGTCAGGAATGGAACTGCAGGCAGAAATTGCAGGAAAGGTCCTATCAGTGCCCTCACTGGTTACTGTTTCAGTCAGCTGTAGACTGTTTGAAAACAAAGGCAAAGTAGCAGAGCTGACAGGGTGGCTGTTTGCATGACTCTAGGAGCAGAAGGTACATAGATTGGTCTAAACTAACCCAGATCCCCAGGTGATTTGAACCAGTACCTTTGAGTAATGGGTGGATGCTCTGATCACAGCCAAGGCTTTGTTGCAGCAATTGTAAAGCTGTTGATTTGTTGTGCAGGAGTGCTGAGTTCAAACTGCGGGCACTGCACCGTCATTGCAAATTACGAGCATCTTTTATTCAGAGGGTAATGTCATAACTTTTATTTCCTCACCCAAGAGTAAAGTTGAAATGTAAAAGAATTCAAGGTTTATTTTCTTACTGGTCAGACTGAAAGTTCTATTTGCGCATACAACAAGAAATTCAGCAACTCTATTGCAAGCACCTGGTTGTTTCTATAGCCCGTATATTTTAACCTCATATGTATTTGAAAACAGGCAAGGTACAAAGAGTGTGGCCAAGGCCACCACTAAGCCTGTTGTCACCATTTGTGATGCTCTGACTGAGCACTGAGCACACACAGCACAACAAATCCCTTGTTGCCTTGACATCCGTGTGTTACACAAACAAGATGGGAAATGCAGTTGATCACATCACAGATATAGCCTGGAGGTCTCCCAGACAGCCCCAGGGGTTTGCAAAGATGGGATTTCCCGCATGCTTTACAACTCCTGCACGGATTTCTGACACTGGCAGCCCTTGGTGTCAGTTGCATTTGTCCTTATGAGGTGCCTCTCTGCAGTGCTAGCACAGAAAGCCCATAGTTAATTATTAATTCTGCTAGATATCAACAATTGTACAATTGCTAACATATTACACTGTATTTTTCCCCTTTTATTTATTTATTTTTAAGATTTTTAACTCCAAGAACATTTGTTAGTATGCATATAGAGATCCATTTTTGAAAGACTACCTCGGAACACTGTGGGCACCCATCCATCCTGCTGGCCCAGTACTTCCCCCCAGAACCTCATAGGGCACGCAGCACTGCATGGCATCACTGGGGCAGGAGGATACAGGGAAACATCTCAGGCCTCCCCCATTACCGCCTTCTGTGTATGGATGGGAGAGGAAGAAGGGAGAGCAGCTCTCTGCTTTAACTAATATGGGAGCCAGCCAGAGCCATGACAGGGGGCAGTGAGAGCACAGGTCTTCAAGACAGAAGGGCCCATACATGGTCTGCTTGTGTTTGCACGTCATCTTTCCTAGGTACAAATCTCACCTCTCCAGGCTTCCAAAACCAGTGAGTATTAAAGACCAAAGATCTGTCCAGCCAGCTCTATTTATAACCCCCCATACAAACCAGCAATCGGGAGCAGGCTCTGCTGATGCTGATCAAGCTGTTTGTTAGCCTCGGGTATTTAAATATCATTAGAATTCCTCCTAAAGCTGCACTGGCATGAATCTCATTGTATCATCTCTATACTGAAATTAGTATTATTTAAGATGAAGCATAGGGAAACATGAAAATAATAATAATAATAACAACAATAATAATAATAATAATAAAAGTTCTGGAGGATGAGACATGCAATCACAGCCTTATCAACTGCCCTAAAAATTAAGATTTTACTTTTTCAGTAATCCAATGCAAATCCTTTCAGTACTGTGCTTCAGGATGCTGCCTCGGATGGCTGCTACCCAGCATGTTCCATACAGGCCGACCCAAGGACTCACTTTGGCTTCAGGGGGTCAGATCCAGTCCCTTTTATACAGACACAATCAAAAAACAGCACACAGGAGTGGAAAACAGACCAACTGGAATACAATTACATTTGATTCAGTAAATAAAGCAACCAGATGACTTTCAGTAGAAGTGTGGGGACTGAATCCTACTTGCTGCTGCGAGGGTTACTTTGCTCCTTTGATTTGTGTGTGAAACAGTTCACTTTCCATTAGCAGCAGCCTCCTATTTCATCCCTAAGGCTTTCGACAGGCTAATCTGTCTGCTAAATGCTCTCCAGCTCAGGACAGAGGTGTGATTACCACAGCCGCATTGCTCCGAATTACCTCTTTATGACCAGCAAGCTAAACCATGCTTCAGAGAGCAAGGAAATATCAAATATGTTCCCATTTGCTCTTTGCTTAGAGAAAGTTCTATAAAACCTGAATGTGTGCACCAGAGCAGCTGTGATGTGGTGCAGGACTCAGGCAAAAGCCAGCACTGGGGCACACAGGGCCACCTCTGAGCATAACCAAGAGACACAAAGCTGAAGCTACAAGGAGATCCATCTTAATATTCATGCACAGCTTAGCTGCATCAGACTTTGCTTCTCCCAGCCATTCCCACAGCCACTAAAGCAGCAGTCTGCAGGTAACATGCTCCTGTGCAGACCCAAGGCTGCAATCCTGCATCGTTCTCAGGCAGGTCACTGGCTTTATCCCTTCAGAGGGAACAGAAAAGCTTTGGAAATGAAACTGCAGCTGCAACAGCATAAGGGGGGGAAGAGGAATGGATGTTCTCTAACTGTAGGTAGCATTCTTCTGGAACAGAGCAGAGGTGAATCTCTAATTGCAGAAATAGTAACTAATTACACATTCGTCACTCAGCATGGAGGCCAGGAGTTGGTTTGTAAAACACTGAGTACTCGGAAGCTTCAGCAAAAGTGATGCAAACTTTGCTTTGATCTTCTGTAGCACTACAGCATCCCCCAGCACAGCCCAGCACCATGTAAAGGTAACAAACCCAGCATGACAGCTTTGCTGAGCTACAGAAATCAACGTTAGTCCCTGTCTGCAACTTACTCTGAAACAATAAGAAACCCCATCCTTGGACACTTTCTCGCCAGCAAAGTGCAGATTTCTCATCATATATAAGAACTAAACTCACAGAAGAACACTCCAACCTTGCATTAACTGTAATGGAGGCACAGCCTCTCACTGATCAGCAGATGAGAGCTGCCCAGCACTGGCCATTCCCAGTGTGGCAGCAAGGCAGGAGGCTCCAGGGGAGGCACCAGGCTGGCGGAGGACACACAAGTGAAGCTGTGGGGACTTCTCTGCCCTGCTCTCTTCTACTGTGTCACAAAGCATTTCAGCGTTTATTATTTTTTTTAAACCAGATTTTGCAGAGTATGTTTTACCCACTATAAGTACATCTATTTTTGTTCCCACACTGATGCATCTGAGGACTCCTGGAACATCCCGTTGTCCCATTTCTCAGCAGACAGTTCCTTCCCAACTCAGGCAGCAGGAGAGCTCTTCCCAGGCTCCCCAAACACCCACTATATTTTTCCAGCCCTCGTCCTGTATTTAAAAACCATGACAAACCTCCTGCATGCTGCCCAAGTCTCAGTGCCCACCTTGTTGTCATGGCACCTTCCAGGCTTGCAGTGGTCGTGGCAGGGAGTCACTGCACTGTAAATCAATGGCTGGTTTAGGAAGCGTACACGCAACATGCCTTTAAGCATCTCTGCCCCACTGCGTAGGACGTGATTCTTTTAACTAAGCACTGTGTTTGCATCAAGTGGGCGTTGCTCACACGTAACCCCTACCTTTCTAAAGCACGAGCTCCCAGCCATGCCATGAGCTCAGCCATATGAGGGGCACCGTGCTGCCTGCATCCCCTGCCTCATGCTCAAAGCTCTGTGATTCCTGTCCAGAGCACACAGCGAGAGCCAGGAGCTCCCAGGCTGCAGATTACAGCTGTACACAACAGCAGGGGAGCAGAGTACCTGCTGAGTTGGAAAAAAAGATGAGAGAAAAAAGATTTCACACTTTCCCAGTGACTGGGTAAGAAACACATATCAATAAGGCAAAAAGAATCATTTTGACAAATCATGTTCCTCTCTAATGGAGCTGCAGTAAGAGGCAGCCCAGCAAGCTCACTGCATTAAGCCTGTTGCCTGCCTAGCATGCTGGCACTGCTGCTATGCATCCAGGACTACCTGGGAGCACAAGGCTTCCAGTAGGAACCCAACAATGGGCAGCAGGCTCAGAAGCAAGACAGGGAGAGAGGCTGCAGCAGGGACACAGCTGGCATTACTCTCAGCTCACCCATGACCCTGGTAGTGGGCTCTGCAGGATGCATCACACCAGGACTTGGGGCCTCACTGAGGTCACCTCCTCCTCTGCAGCCTCCTGCCCTCCCCACCTCATCCTTCCCCTCTGAGGTATGCAGTGCCATTCTTAGAAGCTGTACTCTGGGGTAAATCGGGGCTGGACAAACCCTCAACAGTCTGCTCTACATCAAAGGGCCAGCAAATGGCCTTAATGCATCTCTTTTTCACCAGCTCATTCTCAAACCCCATTGGGCAGACCCAGGCACGTAGAAGCAGGCAGGAACTTTAAAGCAGCAGAATTCACCACTTTGAGCTCAAATCAAAGACCACAAAATTCATCCTAGAAATTGCATCGCTGAAGGTTACCTTTCTACTATATTAAGAGGTAATAGTTTTGAAACAAGCAACAGAAACATATTTGTAAGGGAATAAGGTGATTCAATTCCTTGGCCAAAACACTGGTTGCAATTACTTACAGCAGCTCAGGAGCTCAGAGGTACACATGTGTTACCCACGCTGTCCCTGACTGCAATGCTTGCTGGCATTTTGAGTTTGCCAAAATACATGCACTGCTTGTGAAGGAGACACTGAAATCCCACCCAAAAGAAGTTAAAATGACACAGGAACTTATTTAATAGACCAAAATGAGGTTAAGGAATGCTTTGGAAAGAGCACAGGAGTGGAGGGAATATACAGCTGTGCCTCCCCAGGCTCCAGCTGTTTGCGATTCCTGACCTAGATGCCACCGTCTCTGTATTTAAGAAAGCCCATTCAGACTCCTTGTACACTTGCAACTTCACTCCACTGTGGCAAATGCTCACTGAAAGCAGCAGCTGATGTGCAGAGCAGTAAGATGTGCAGAGTCATGCAGTGTCCCCACAGCTGTTATTTGCTGTCACTCAGTGTCCCCACATTGCATGAACTGACATGAGCAGCACAGGACAATTCTCAGCCTAAACCATCCCTGCATATCACAAGCCAATTCAGTAAGACACGTCATAGACAAAGTCTCTCACTCTCAGAATGCTGTGTTAGGCATCTAAGAATCTGTAAAATTAAGGAATTAATCATTGGTATAGGAAATGCCAATGCCATGAGTGAGTATATTGTATTTATGGAGAACTAGTTTGTCCAAAGCAGGAACACCAAGCTTGTCCATCGTGGTTTTAGGCTGTCAGAAAGTTATGCTTGGAAGCAGCATCCAGCCCCAGGAACACAAAGCTGTTACACCCAACAAACCGCACAACCTCAGCCAGGTTGAAGTGCCCCAAAGACCCTGGGCTGGCACCCAGCTGACTCCATCTGCATGGCCCAGAAATTCACACACATAGTGCAGGTAAAGCTGCTCTACAGATCACCACCACAGGGCTTTGCAGGAGGAATTACACTTGAGTTCATTACCGCTTCTGTTCTTTTAGGTACCTGAAATCCCATTAAAAAAAGCACAGCTCCTGCAGTGAGGGAGAAACCAAAGCTGAACAGAGGTGAAGCCAGGAGCCATCCGAGCACTGCACAAAGGAATCAAGGGCAAACATGCAGAGGAACTCACCTGCTGCAGCAGGGACAGAAGTGCCAGAAAAAAGCCCTGAGAATGCAAGGATGAGGAGTGCAAATAGGGAGAAATCTATGAGAATCACATGGCAGGAAAAAGAATAAATGTAGAAAATGAAAAAGAAAGGTTTAGCAAAGGATTCTAAAATCAAGAAGCAATTAAAATAATCAGTGCTGAAATGCCTGGAGGGCAGCCCAGGGCTTTGGCAGCAGGACAGCAGAATCTGCATCGGGAGACACTTCCTCACTAGGGCCCTTTTATTATTCCAAATACAGCAGGTTTGAGGCTGGAAGAGCAGAAAGTACTTAAGTGCTTATTAAAGGCCCCCGGGGGTGCCTCAGGCAGCTCCCAGCACACCAATCCTGCATGGAAACCATCAGACCCCACCTGGCCTGTGCCAGCGAGCCTTGGCCACAGCGAGAGGAGCAGCTCACCCACCAAATGCAGTTTGGGCTGCCCACGGCACAACTTCTGTGTCAAGGAACATAACACTGACACCTTCCATAACATCCAGAGAATTTCTCTTTGGTAATTTTTAGGCTTTGCCACAATATTTGCTTGTATCCATATAAAAACGCTAAGCTAGTTGTGTAGCATCTGTTGTTAAATTGTATTTAAGCTTCTAAACATGCGCAAATGCTGGTGAGGCAAAGGTGGCTGCCCTAGCAAGGGAATAACATCACACACAGCAACCAAACACCTGAGCTCCTGCCTTTAGCTGCACGCTGGTGTTCAGAGATACAGACAGCCTGTTACCTCTCCGTAAAGGCTGCACTACAAACAGGCAAGATCTTTGTCCATCAACACCAACAAACTTCTGGCTTCACAAACTGTATAAATTCAGCAACCTTGCTCTGTCAGAGAACCACACAGTGCAGCACACACAGCTTCCCAGGAGCACCCAGCAGCAGTTGAGGAGCTGAGCTCTGGCCAGGAACACCCACAGGGCTTCACTCTGAGCAGCAATGGTGCTGGAGCTAATGACCCATCCAACACACGGCTGTTAGTGATCTGCAGTTTGCCTGTCACTTGCCAAAACAGGTTCCTTCCAAATACAGTCCTGCCATATTTGCTGCTTTACATTCCCCTCCATGCTCTCCTGCCAGTGCTTCTGCACCATCCCTGATGAATGGATCCCAGGGAGGTGGAAACACCCCCAGCCCTCAACGTCTGGGAGGATGCTGCACTGTTGCAGCCCAAGCTTCCACTCCTTGAAGTAGGTTACTGCCACCATGGGGAGCAATAGCCTGTAAATTAGCCTGTGTGTTAATTGTCTCTCTGCCTGCCTGCAACACCAAGCGTACAACTGCAAGTGAAATGGAAGTGGGTGGAGAATCACCAGCCCCAAACTTCCCAGCCTGAATCCAGCCCCACCAGAGCTGGCATCTTGCTGGGCAATCATCCTGTACTTTCAAGCTGCCCTCCTACACTGAGAGGATTCTGCAGAAGGCAGGCACACGTTTTTCATCTGCTTGAGTTTTGGAAGCCGAGGCTTAAGGAAAACAAGATGTGTGCCAGCACAAGATGCTGGAATGGAGTATCCTACATATGCTCCAACAAGGAAACAAGGAGATTTTGGGAGCAGGATTGTACAGATCTCCATTTCTATTTGATGGGGGTGTTAAGGTGACTAATTAGAGCACTGCAGAAATTAAGCTGCCCAGTTTATTTCTAGTGCTCCCCATCAGCACCATGGGACAGCAGGTATAGTACCCAAAGCTGTTCACAGAGATCCCGCTCAGTAAAGTGATGTCAACAGCAAACTGCCTTACACTGAACGGCAACAGAAAGCAGCAACACCAGCGATGTTCCTCACGTCTGCCAGCATTTTCATTCTGTAGCTATCTTCACTCCTATTTCAGTCCAATGAACAGCTCCCTAACTAAGATGGAAGCAGAGAGCCAGGGAAAACTCATCTCTGATTTTGAGACAGTTTATTTACAGGAATCAAAAACCTCCTCCAGAGTTGTTCCACTAAATTCTCTTTAATTCTGCAAGTATCTCACTTATACTAATGCTTCAGGTTCTCTGCTTCAAAGCCCTGTGTGCCTGCAGAGACTCTGAGCATGTGCATCTCCTGCATGCTCCATGAGTGTGTCCCAGAAACGCATATGCATGAAAGTCAAAAGCAAACAGCAAAGGAAAAACATTTTGCTCCCTTTTCTGGAATGCCTACAGTGAAAACCAAGGAGAGAAGGAGACAATTTTGGTGTCTTTTCCAGGGGACATCCCCTGTATTCCACCTGACCCGATACGGAGGAGCACATGCCCTTCCCTCATTTGTCTGGTGGGGATGGACACAGCTAATCTGTGATACTACTAAGTTATTTAACTTACAGGAGCAACATGTCCTGACCTCTGTCGTTTGCCTCTGCACTGACAGCCCCACAGAACAAATGGCAGTACCTTAGTTTCAACCTCCCAGCCCCCAAAATCTCATCCTGTTGGGGATAGCTCAATATTTAACAAAATACAGCAAAATTAAACCACAGGCAATTGAGACAGCAAAGCTGAGCGGATGTAGCAATGACTGCACACAAAAGCTCAGCATGCTGCTGCAGCTGAGCACCACAGCTTGGCACCAGCACATCTCCCACCCAGCCCAGGCTGAGCTGCTCCTCCTGCAGCAGCATCCTCTGGTCAGCCATCCTCAGAGGTTTGATCTATAGGGAAACGAAGCTCTTTCATCAGACTGATTTACATTCCAGCTAATAGGAGAGAAACACAGCCATTAAGTACATGGGCGCAGCTTGGCTAGGTCATTATTCAAGCACCTTGACGAAAAATACAGGGCATAACCACAAGCTGCTGAGCATTTTATGGCACCAGTCTGCAAGTGGGAGCACGTTCCTCAGAAATGAGGGATGCTGATATCAATGCCAGGACACTAAGCTGCACCTGCTCCTCTTGGCTCTGCCAGGGTGATGGGTTTGGCTGCAACCCTGTCACTGTTGGAGCCGGAGCAGTGGGGTTGAGGGTGCAGCTGAGGCTTGGAGAGCTTGGAGTAATCAGAGCCTGAGCTGGAAGTGGCATAGGGTGAAGCAGGGCAGGAGCTGTGGACTTCACACCCCTGCAGCTACCAGTCATCATCTGTCCAGAATGGAGCAGGATGGATGTTATTTAAGAGCCTTGATCTCGCAGCTAATCCCTCAACAACAACAATTTCCATGCAATAACTCTCAAGGGACTCCGTCTGGGTAAAAACAATGCAGAGATATGACAAGGTTTCTTCCAAGTCTGAGCATTTCCAGACGAAGCATTTCTGCAGCCATTTGAGACAGCAGGTTGCTCCTCTCCTCCATGTTGCCCCCCCAGCCAGCAGCCTGGGAGAGAATCACAGAATCACCAAGGTTGAAAAGACCTCTAAGATCACCCAGTCCAACCCTCCACCTACCACTAATATTTCCCACTAAACCACGTCCCTCACTACAACATCTAAACATTTCTTGAACACCTCTGTCAGCTTCTCAACCACCTTCCATGTTACCTCCATCAGCAGTCAGGCCAGAGGGAGGAGATAGAGTGGCATTAGCTAAAAAAAATGCAAATGAAGCCATATAAAGAGCTACAGCTGACGGCATCACCCAGAAAACAACCGATCAGACATTGCTTGTTTTCTTGATGGTCTATGGTGAGCCATGTGCAGCTCCATCACAGGGGTGACTGTAGGGCAGCAGTTCAGCTGCAGTTCCTCCCTCCTGCTGGCTACCAGACTCCAAATGGCTCAGCATCCCACTGAGACAGCTCCTTTTTGATCAAAAAGGAAAAGGCACCTGCAGGAGATGTCTCAGGCTGGCTTTACATCCCAGCATGTTATATGCTCACTGACCCCATAAGGAGGAAGGGGCCACATGGGCTCGGGATTTCACACCCCACTTCTGCCCATCCTCGTGCACAGATCAGTGGGCACTCAGGTGGGATTTCCCCCCTGCTCTGATGCAGTCATTAGTCTATCTGCATGCAGTCCGGTTAGCTTTGCATGTGCAGCACTGCAAATCAGACCCTCAGTCAGCTCATATGTTAGAATACCAGACAAGAACAAGCACTGTGTCACAGAGGCTCAGGACCACACAGAGTGATGTTCCAGTCCCTGGGACACCAGTACATGCAGCCCAGGGTCATGTCTGACTATGGCTACTTGCCAATCTACCACCTACAGGACAAGCTTTGGGAGAAGAGAGTTTTGCTGGAGCAAGAGGAAAGCAAACACTGGTGTGTGCAGAGCATTGGGTGTCAAATATGTCAAGAAAGCTCTGTTTGGATTGAGCCTTTCTGCATTGTTCCTTTATGTTCCCTGTGCAATCATTTTTAGTAAGAAAGATATGAGCACCCAGGGCTTTCCCCAATGAAACAGAAGAAGCACTTGAGCATTTGGGCTGCTCACAGCCTCAGCACCATTACAACCCTTGCTGCACAGCAAGAGCCACACAGAGCTGTGCCAGTGGCAGGGAATACACACACACACCTTGGATGCTAATGTGCTGTAATATGCAGTGTGCTACAGGATGGACTTTCCCCCATCCATTTTACTTTCTGGGTCTGACTACAGCAGTTCATGCAGGCACTGTACTTGCGTGGGAAGCAATCAGGGAAACGCACGGCTTATTTTAATTTAATCAGTGTTACTCGCTCTTAAGACCAGCTATTTGAAATCACTTTCCCTCGCTGGCGGGAGCTGAATTTATAGGGAAGCAAGCAGGAAGCAAAGCAAGAGCAAGGGAAGGCAAATAGAGCAAGCTGCCACACTGGAGCTAAATACACTTGGGCTGAACGATGGGGAAGCAGGGTCAAGAAGTAGCTGTAGGTCTGCAAGGCCCTGCCTATGGCTGTGGCTCCCAGTCTCTAAGAAAATCCCCCAGTCACATTTGCTCTGACATGACACAGATGTGGAGAAGTGGGTTGCAAGCAGTTCCCATGCCCCCATGTCACCTAACAGGCATCCCAGGGATGCTGGGTGACAACAATTTCAAGGGCCTCCTGTGCACGCTTTACACCTGGGAGACACCACAACGTTTTGCACAGACAAAACAGAATACATTGATGAGCATGTATCTGTCAGCAGGATTTTTCCATATCACTTCTGAGTGATGACATCAATCAGTATTGTTACCCAGTGCTGCTGTAGATGTCCATCACAAAGGTACTTCCCAGGAAAAAGCTGTTCCTGTTGTACTTTCTGCTTGTGTAGCCAGAGTAGGAGCTGGAGCTTGCAGCTTCAAGGCCAACAAGACACAGGCAATGGAAATATTTGAGTTATATTTCACTTTCACTAGGGGTGGGAGAGAGAAAAGATAGAGCAAACACTACTGATGCCTTATTCCTCGACCTTTCCCTGTTATTGGAATTGAATTTCCCACAAAAGGCAGTGTAAACATCCCCACTGCACATGGGGACTACAGAACGCAGCCAGAACAAGAAATCCACCCTGTTGAACAAATCTGCTGATCTGAACGTTTCCATGACAAATACGGAAATGGCTGATCCTAGCCACAAATTTGGTCCTGATTGGCTGCAGACTGTAAGAACACATCAGAAATCTCTATTTCAGCAGTGAGTTGAACACAGAGACGTATTTGTGCTGTGCGTTATCTGCTGTGCTGGCCCTCTGCCTTTTAGTGTTGTTTTTATTTTTTTCCCCCTAACTCATTTACCATTTTATTGCTTATGTTTGCTGGAGGACATACAAGCAACTTGAAATTCTCATGTCCATCTTCATCTTGTATCTATTGCTAACTGCTAATGCGCTAAGAGAGGGCCGGGTGCTCCTCTTGGCTTCAGTGGTGCTTGGTGCACTGAACTCCCAGCAGTTTTACCATCCCTGGTGCCTCCAGACCCATTTTTCTATGGGCTGGGAAGGTGACAGCAGTACCCCAGCTGTTGGCTCAGGCCAGTTTGTCCCCACTGGCTCCTCAGGATGGCTGAGAAGCTTTGCTGATAGGACAGGAGTGACGAGGCGCTACCTTTCATTTGGTCAACTCATGAAGCCGAAGAAGGCAGGCAAGAGGAATCCCAAAAGGAAATGAAATTAAAATGCCATCAATTCAGGAGAGCGGAGGAAATAACTTGTGATGAAATGTACGAACAACCTATGGAACTACCCTGCATCACCACAGAAGCCTCATTGACTCACCTCATTGACTAACTAGAATCATCTCAGAGACCACGGAAAGCTTTGCTGCTAGGAACACAAATCTAGGAAACAGAAACTGTTATCCCAAAGCAGAGGCTGCATGGCTCACAACCTGCCAAAAATAGGATCTCTCCTACAAACAGCACTGTTCATTCCCAGGGAAAAGGTCCTGCACTTGGCAGACCATTGCTCTGCACTTTAAGGCAGTTTCTGGCTCCATGTGAGGTGCAAGGGGAAGAAATACTAGCCCCAGCTTCTGCACCAAGCCATGAAAGGCTCAGCACCGGGCTCTTCAGCCCTCTCTGTCACCATCTACCTCTTTATAGATAGGTATCTCCTGGCTTTAGACATCGCCTGCTTCTTTTACTTATTCTTTAAACAGGATACTCATATAGGTTTTGCTTGTGGTTTATTACACCAAAGCAGCTTAAAATCTGTCTATAAGCTGCTTGGCAAGAGAAGGCTGTACAAATTGTCTTCCAATGCCTTGGAAGAGCTCACAGTTAGCAAGATTATAGTGAATTTGTAGAACTGTGGATCTAGACCCGTTACAACTACTTGTAACAGCTACTAAGTATTACTTAGCTTTTATATTAATCCTGAAATATCCAAATAAACACACAGAAATACTAAAAACCAAACGGGAGATAAATAATCTAATGGAACAGATCACAAGCAATTCACTCAACAGAAGACCATGCTACCACATGGAGCAGCTAACCTGGGTGCTGCAGGCATTGAGCCCTACAGCCAAGAAGGCAGAGCCTTTGGCAGAAGTTTGTCATCTGCTCAGTGCTCTGAGAGCTTTGCAAAGACAAGGTGGGATCCTTGGAGTGATGGAAGAACATTTGCAACAAACCAACAGCAGTGGTCCACAATGCTCCTTCCTGCCATGTTAAGAGTGACCTAATGTTGTGACAACCCTTTGGAAATACCCAAGAAAATCAAAGGGATTTCTTCCAACTTACTCTCTCCAACTGAGTACCCTACTGATCGACAGCAACACTTGGACGACACATCAGAGCCAAGAAGAGATAACTCTGGGAGCACAAGATTTGATAAATATAGCTGAACCACCAAAGCCAGCAGCAGGCATCAGCAAGATTGAATCCCACTGTAGATGGTAAAAAGGGTGACCAGGCGCTGCATTTTTACTGCTTGTGAATTCCAACGGAGCAATTTCTTCCATCCGCTGGGGAACGGAGCCAATTGGAAGTCAGCAATGTAGTGGAGAACAGACATATTCAGCCAAAAACCATCTACACCTAGTGCAAACCAGACATAGCCTTCAGGCTTCTAACAGGTGAATGGGAGCATGCCTGCTGCCACCACAACCACTGCCACCTGGCAGTGCCCAGCAGCACACTGCTCCATGCGTCATTCAGGGTCTCAGTGGCCAGATCTTGTACCATAGCAGATATCACACATCCCAGACAATCATGGCTGTATTATGCATAACACAAAAAGACCAATTGCAAACCATGCATACACACACAGTACCGTAAAATTTTACCCTACCAGGTCAACAACTTGTCTTGCATCAAGAACACAAGATTTTATACTTGCTCAAAAACTTGCACAATTAAACCCCTTCCACAGTCCTTCCTATTTTTCTCTTTACAGCGAGTACTTGAAGTTCTTTATCTCCAAAGAGGATATATATTTTTTTCCTTTGAATTGCTAGAAAATCTATACCAGCTTTTGATTCAAAAGCATACATATGATTGAGCAACAGATGCAGTGGAAATAGAGACCTACCCTAGAAATACTGATATACTGCTAAACACAGAGGTTCTGGCAGGGAATATTCCCAAACATCAGACAGACTTGCCAAAGTTTCAGGATTTCCTTTCTGGTGTTCTCTCAACAACACTCATTCTGTACCGAACCAATGTCCCCCCAGCAGTGCTTTCAACTTTCTGCTCAGCAGCACCATGGAATTTTTGAATTAACCCCGCAAGAAACTGAGCAGAGCTCAGGCACATTGTACAAAACAGACCTCCAGAAAAACCAGCATTTTGCAGCCAGTAATTATGTATTTAAGGATTTTAATCCCTGGGTTTGCTGCTCACTTTCTCTATTATTTTGTTTTCCCCACAAGCTTCCTCTCTTCTCCTCCCTTATAAAAATATCCTTATATTTTTCCTCTTGATAATCCTCATAAAACACACATCATTAGCACTGCACGCTTGGTGTTGGATTACTGAAATACGATGTTGCCTCTAACAATACTTTCTGAGAAAGAAACCACAAGGTATTGGGAAGAATTTGCTGTGCATCTACGTTTTATTCCCTGCTCAGTGGATTTACAGAGCATGGGATTTGGGAATAAACAGGTCTCTCCTGCAAGAGCTCTGCATATGGAGCCACTGAGTTTCTCCTCCTCGTCCATGCCTGCACGAAGGATTACAAGATTTCAGATGGTTCTCTCCTCCAAAGCCCCTCCACAGCAATCTCCTCGTGCCCACACGTTTCCTCCACCACCTCGCATCCCACTCTCCTCTCCTCTGCAAATTACAACTCACATAAACACTGCTGGCTTACTTGCAAGCGGCACATGTTCCTTTTCTCCTCCCTACCTAATACTAATTTTTATAGTAGCAAATACACAGAAGGGACAGGAAAAGCAAAGCTGATCTTACCTTTTGATGGTCTTCTTTGTTTCGTTTGTAGAGAGGAGAACGTACCCATCACAGCGCCCATTGCAAACGCTACTCCTGAGTTTTCGTGGAGGATTTATTTTGGCTGGGCTGGTTTTGATCCTTCTCACTCCCCTCCCTCCCACCACCAGTGCACAAAATCTATGTGAAATGCCCACGAGAACGAAACAAAACAGAGGAAGTCAAGAGAAGAAAGAAAAGAAGAAAGGAGGAGGGAAAAGCGAAGCACTGCAGCTCAGCGTTCAGCAAGCGTTAAGCTTTGAGGGCTTTTTTTTTTTTTTTCAGTCAACACACATGCACTGACTCACAGCCGGCTGCACTGTTATTATTCAGAACAGCTCCCCATCAAAATTTAAATGCTAGGTAGATTCCCTTAGACCAGAGCTGGCAGCAGATGCATCACAATATTTACTGGAGCACAGCCACACAAACACACAGGGTAATTCTTCCTCCCGTTCCCTGATGGCTCCAACCAGCAGCCTGGAGGTCTACGGGGAGAGCATCAGCGCATCGCTCCCACTGAATGCTAAGCTGAAGTCCTGGAGGCGCGGTGAGGGGCATGAAGGAGGGTGGGGGGAAAGGGGGGAGGAGGGGTGCTAGGGCTGCACCAATCCTGAATGAATGGGAATCTTCTGAGTGAGAAATGAGAGCATGTGAGCCGTCAAAGCCCCAGCTGCCCGGACTGTGTGCTTCTGCTAATTAGGAGGCTGACAGAAAGGTAGGAAACGGCAAGCCCTAATGTTCATCTAGAGCATAAAAGTCAGGGGGGAAAATAAAGGGGAACAGGAAAAATAGGTAAAAAATGCCACTACGATCCTGAGCCCCTGTGTGCTCGCTCACACAGCTGCAGCATTTACGAGACTGTTACCAATAACTTATTTTCCTACATCCTTTCTGGGGACACAAAAGCTGCAAAGTGATGAACAAAACCCCGTGAATGTTTGGTATCTCAAAGGATGCTGGACAACTCTCTCTGCTTTCTTCAGTTAATACATCAACTTATCCACGGCATATCTTGTTATTTTTCCTTGGCAGATGGAAACGACAAGTGCTGAGGCACAGAAGGAGTTACAGTCAGGAAGGCAGAATTAATTCGCTATTTGCTCACGGGGGCTTCAATTAAGGCAGCATCTGCGCAAACACTGCTTTTATCTGAAGAACCTCATTCCCACACTGGAGACCAAAGCACCACAACAGGTTTCTTCAGCTTTCCTCTCACTTAGGAGAACAATTTCATCAAAACCATCTTCCAGAGCCCCAGAAATCAGAAGCTGACAAGCACTCCTCTCCCTCACTGCAGCCCTGGGTCTTCCCTCTGCTCACAGCTGGCCAGCAGAGCAGCGCTGGCACACAGAGGTACCTTTGCAGCCCCTGTGCATGCCAGCAAACAGTGTTCAGTCAGCTCAACTACTTGCAACAGGCTGCGGTGTTGTGCATAACGCATTTTCTTTTTCCATTTTATAACTCAAAATAAAGCATTTTTTAAAGCATACTGCAGTAACACGATGCAAAAGTCTTGAACTCACACATAGCAGCTTGCAGGTGGGGCACTACCCTGGGTCCCCAGCAGCCCCCAGGATCCAGCAAAGGGCCTTCCCCAGCCTTAGGCTGTGCTCATCTCCAGGAGGCTCTGAAGAACTCTGAGATTAAGCACTTTTACATCCAAATACCTATAGCATCTATTTGATTAGTATTTTATTTGCACCTACATATTAAAATATGAGACAGCTTGCAGCATGCTAATGGAAAACCATCAGTCTTGCACTTTTTGCCCACAAGAAAGGTCGGAGGATGGCCAGAGGCTTTGGGAGATGCATCCTCACATGGCTCAGTCAGCTCCATGCCAAACAGGAGCAATAAGGAGCTCCCTGTGCTACTTTTGGGCACAGATGTGGCTGCCCACATGGGAGATACAGAGCAAAAAGGAGTTTAGGAAGACAAAACTGCATTACCAATAATGCCCTACTGTTAACAGCACGGTATGTGGAGTCAGAGGGCATGCTTGGATATTTGGTATTCTTTGAGACTTGAAAGGAAAAATGGCTTGTCTTGTCTGGGAGCCAGCACTGACAGATCCCTGTGAAATCACGGGAATCACTCACTGTGTGCATTTCTCTGTGTATGACTAAAATATGCAAAACAGGAATGAGAGGAAGAGCTGTATCTGAGTCTGGGCAAAGAGTATGGAGTCCCAGACCACGAGTTCACCAGCAGATGCTTTCTCTCACAGCCAAAAACCAGGATCTCAGAAGAACAGAAGTGTTGTAAACAATAATGAATTAGTGTATGTGACATGGCAGGCTGGAACTTCCTTGCCCTGAAGAGGACCATCCAGATTTATCAGGCTAAGAGGTATCGCTTGCTTGGGATGCAAGAGTTGCTGATGGTTACCTCCGCACGAGGACCAGAAGCCTGGGTTCTAATCCCTCACACCATATCTGTGAGGCCCATGGGCTCCTGCTAATTATTACAGCTATAGTAATTAAACCTCATTCCATCCCTTTGCTATTACGATATACCCTATAGCAGAGAGTGGCTCTGTTTGGCATGCAGAAACATGGATCTCGACCAGCAGGAAATACCCTCCAAAAGCACTGTACCTCACTGTGCATATGAGTTATCAGCCATCTCTTTGTATAGCAAAGCTACAGTGCCCATGTTTATGACTAGTGTGGAAGAGTCACAAAAGTACCCAGATTTGAAATGCTATGGCATTTGTGAACTTCATCCTTATGTTGTTGGGTTTTTTGGGTTGTTCTTTGCACTGCCCACAGCCCCATGCCCCTCTCTTCCAGCTCTGATTTCTAAAACAAAAGATGTACAGAACTGGTTAGCTAGGAGAAAAAAATAATAATAATAATCCAAAGCCAAGAGGAAAAATGTTCCTTTTCTAAGAGAATGAAATGAGAGTTTCTGTTGCTTAGCAAATTTTTAACCCATTGCTGTCCTCAGCCTCCTGCGCCAGAACACCGCTGCCATGTGCACTGCCTGGCCCCAGGCCCTGGCAGGAGCTTCTTGGGAATAACTCCTTAATAAGACTGCTCAGGTTTCCACTGTAGTAACCCGTACAAATAAGGTGTGTTTGCTTATGATGAATACGCATCATTAATTCCCTGAAATTGTCCCAGCTTGAAGCAGGAATACAGACAGCTAAGGAAAGTCCTCCCACCGAGCAAACAAAGCCATCTCACAGTGCTACGGGGATAAAAGGAAGCAGCATGGGATGATCTGCTGTGCCACAGGGAAGCCAGATGGGTGATAAAGAGACCAAGCTGAGGCTGGTTTTGCTGCTCTATACCTGTAAAAATTGTCTGGGGATCATTAAGGTCCATCACTTGCCTTTTTTTTTTTCCTTTGGTCATTATCAGAGCACACAGTAAGTCTTCCTACTCCAGTTTTCCACAAAGAATTCACTTGCTTTTGTTTTTCTGCTATTTCCCCCCTGATTTTTCTTTTTAAACGTCTCTTCCAAAACAGCAGAACCTGATTTCACAGTACACCGGGATGTTTTCAAAGACACCTTTCTACTCTGGGTAAGGACAAGAACAGGACCATTAAAAGATTCATTACTGCACCTCTCAGGGCCCAAAGCAAACTCTCATGCTAGTTAGTTTTGCCATTTCTTGAAAGGCAGAGGTCCTCCCTTCTGTTTTGCAGAAAAGATATTTTTCATTATATGAAAGCCAGCGAATAATAATGCTGAGAAATCGGATGGAATAGATGAGACTTGAAGCTTTGGGATCATCTAGATTGTCATGCAAATACAGCACAGACAGTATTAATTGAAATGTTAGAAGGCCACTCGCTTTCCAGCCTATAGTATAGACAGCCATGCTATTCCAAG
Source organism: Coturnix japonica (assembly GCF_054131305.1). Classification (NCBI taxonomy): domain Eukaryota; kingdom Metazoa; phylum Chordata; class Aves; order Galliformes; family Phasianidae; genus Coturnix; species Coturnix japonica. The sequence continues at coordinate 12,247,705 of NC_140680.1, read as the reverse complement.
CCAAATAAAGCATCAGTGCACTCCAAGAAAAGGAAAAAGGAAGATGGAGGTCTCTTTCTGCCTACATGAGTCAGTGCAGCAAGAGCTGGGAATAAAACTGCATTAATGTCTTCTGGTTCATCTTTGGTTTAGTAATAAAACTGAGCTGGACTCCACAGAGCAGACCTAGAGCTTGCCCTAAGGACGTCACACTTGAAAACAGATAGCTGAGAGCTCAGAAAGGGAATACTTCACATTCCTAGTGACAACTTCAACACAACACGAGGCGGATACATGGACTATTTCTTCTATAAACAGAGGGAGAACATTTGCAGAAAAATATCAACAAAGCAGGAGATGAGAGCCGGGAGGGGAGAGCCAGGCAGGGCCCTGTGCTGCTCCAGCAGCAGGAGATGGAGCTGAGCACTGTGCAGGCAGTAGCCAGGAGCTGGGGAGTGTCATAAAAGAATCTGCCTGGGGAATAAGGCCTGGGGTCAGTCCTGAAACAAGGCTGTGGGGCAGGAGTGCTCCAATGTGGAGTGCACCTAAGCCAAGGCTGCATGCAGATGAGCACTTTAGGGCAGAGCTGCAACCTTTGTTTCTTGAGCTCCCACCAGGGCAATGCCTGAGGATGAAAAAGCTCACATTTCAGTAATGAAAATCGTGTATTATCCCATGAAATATGCTTGAACTTTGTGCCAAGTGCAATCTTGCCTTTCAAAATTATAAAATTCATAAAGGAGAAACTGCATGGACATCTGAAGATGGAGACCCCGAGGGATGTGGGCAGAGTTGTGCCACAACAGAGATTCTGTGTACCAGGACAGCCCTGTGCCATGCCAACAGGAGCTTCTGCCCTTTGAAAAGCAGTATGCGAATGTAAATGCAGTGTATCAAAGCTTCTCCTATGCAGGGAATGAGGAGATGGCTTTTTAAGGGGATTTTGGCAGTCAGCATAGCAGAAAATGCCACAGACCCATGACCCAGCTTCCCTCCTTGCAGATGAACAAGCTGTACCCTGCCACGTTCCACCTGTGTGACTGAGACAGCCCATATCTTAACCTACAAGCATTTCCTTTGCATCGACAGCCTGTGTGAATAGTACAGAGGACATGCAGAGCTAAACTAACAAGCTCACAGCGATGTGCGCTGTGACCAGACAGAAAAAGGCTCTGGGGAATCATGTCCTAGCTGTACACATGATGACAAGGACAGCCCTGGGAGCAGCTGGGAATGCCAATGCCAGCATGGGACACGTGGGCTCCCTTGATCACACCAGGCTAACGTACAGAATAAGTGAGCTGAGTGACAGAGCTCAGTGGTGTTCTGTTCCCAGGAGTGCTCAAGAGAATATGTCAGAATGGCATAAAGAAGGTGAACAAGAAATGTCCATCCGAGTTAACAGCCACTTTCATTTCTCCCTTATGATAATGATCAAAGGGGTCTCACTGAACAAAACCAACCAACCAACAAACAAGAAAGCAATTTTTAGTTATTTTCTTCTTTGTTATTTAGTATTTCCACAGACGACTGATAACAAACTGACTCCAAACGTTTCTACTGAGTTCACATCAGGGAGGAAAAGAGGGAAGAGAAGGATGTTCAGATGTTGGGGTCTCTCTCTTCATTTTGCTTTAGTTCACTTGGAAGAAATGTGCCAAACAAACCACATATAATCCAGGTCATTGAACAGATGCACGTACCACCGTGTAACTAAAGAGGATATTTCACTGGCTATTTTTGGTTTGCATCTCACCTCCCATCATAGGGTCTTGTAAAAGAGAGCAAGAGCAGCCATCAGACACCTCTAGGTAAGCTCAGCTGCTGTCAAGTTAAATCACATCCGTGCAAAGCAGGCTAAATAACACAGTGTTCTGTTTGTACATTTGAGCTGCTGCATTCTGGATGGGTGAGGGCACTCCTGGTGGGGCCCTGCTGGGATATGCTCTCCATGTCACAACTTTTGTTTTCCAGTCATTAACAGCAACACACTTTAACTGAGATGACATACAGCATTCATTGCACCATCCCATAACTTCAGAAGCATGACTTTCTTATGAAGACTCAATTTTCATGCTCTACGCTGCAGTCTTCTTTGCAAGAAAGAAAACACGATGGGCATATTCCACTACAGCTTGCTGTTTGCAGCCATTACAAATAATCCATTAAAATGGAGATTAGTTTGGCAAGTTTCATTAAGATGAGCATCAGCACCTCCCAGACTCATAACACTCTGTGCACTGAGCAGACAGCTCTGTGACTGTTAATTTCCCATCCTGTGAATGCACACCTTCTGATGCTCCACCTCTGCAGACTGCTTGCAGGAAAGCAATTGTTTTCTATACAAAGATCCCCTCAGTACATTAGCCCCAGGCTAGGAATATTGCCTGGGAATATTTGAATTCACTGCTAGTGTGTATTGAGCTACATCAGTAAGATGGAGCAAACCCTATTGGGCACAAATTGGCTCTGAAGGCAGGACTTGCTGTGTACCCCAAACATATAACTAAAGGCAGACTATGTTCCATTCCCTGCTGCTGTTACAGCAGCCCCTAACATAGCTGGCTTAAGAACCAATACCAAATGTGAGCAGGGCAGTGGTTTACCAGTATCTATGCAAGCCATCATGGGGAATCACTTTGTCCCTATGGAAACCTCAAGGTCTGTGACACGCGCAATGATTACTGCCAGTGGTTAATACACCGAAATCAGTCACGAAATTAAAACAGAGACTGAACAGCATCACAAGCAAAATTTACAAGTAAATGTAAATCATGCAGGATAAGTGGTGACTAACTGGTGTAATAGTGGGATCTGCAGATTGGAACCTCCTTACCATGGGACCCGGGGGAAAAACAGACTTTTTGCTCTACAGAGGCTTTCACAGCAGCAAATAAATAAATAGTTATTTCAGGTAGCTCCCCAACAGCTGAACTCACTGATATTTTACCCTTCTTGAAATCATAACAGAAGCCAAGCCCTGCTGCAGCCCTGTACTTGCAGCCCAGCAGAAGCACTCCCAGCACACCCCAAGGATGCTGCCTGAGCACTGGGGCTGCTCGCTGGCTTCCAACCAAGGAAAAACACAGGTTGAGGAACAGGAGCTAGCTGTCATGTAAATTCAGGTGCAGTACTACATGGGGCAACTACAAAGCAAAGCGAAGATGTGAAAAGCAGCGAAGGCACAAGCAACTGTGACAAGTTCAGAGGTAAAAGCGTTATGCAGAGTTATCACCTGGTTGGAGTAGTAACCACAGTGCCCCGATAATGTGCTCCTCCATGCACTACTAATGTGTATTTCCATCTATAACTCCACTGTAACTTTGTTTAAGCAAGAGAATCCACATTAAGGTTACAGCAGATGAAAGATGCTTCCAATAAGGGGATACATGTGCTCCTGTAGTGCTGATGGCTGAGCTGAGTTATTACTATTACAACTTGAAGGCCGAAGTGCTCCCCAAATCACATCACCAGTGATAGCTACCATCAAATTCAGTCCAGTACAGCAGCTGAGACACTCTCTACTCTCATTAACTAATTAGACATATTCCATTTCAAGAGAAACCAATGGCAAGGTGAGCACAGCAGTGAGTCCCACTGCTGGCAGCAGTTAAAGGAGGCTCCTTCCAACACACAGGCACCGCCTGCACATCCACTAAGAGCAGACACTGATCTTCAACCAAAACAGGTATCTGCCACAGCAAATCCATTACTGGCCATTGTCTGACCTGTTCATGTTCTTGCAAATAAGTCAGTGATTTATTTCTGTGCCAGACAGTGGAAAAGTGATTAACTTTCGCTTTTTCAGTAAAATCTCTGCTGCTAATCCATAAGGAGTGGGAATGTCCACCTCTGCAGAGCAGCTGCAGGCACTTGCAGATGCTCCTGGTGGAAGAAAAGGCATAAAAGCCTCTGTCATAACATGAGGGTACCTAAAGAACCAAAGACCTGCAGCACTGGCAACTTTCTGCTGAAGCTGATGAATGACTTCTCATCAGGTGCAGATCATTAATTTCCAGGCAGCCTTTTAGTTTTCTTTCCAGGTCCTCTTAGCAGAAGACTTATTGCTTGTTTCAGATTCAATTCTTGCCAACAGGATGACAGCAAAAAATAAAAATTATCAACCCTATAGGAAACAGATCTTCAGCAATCCTCTTTTGTGAGCTATGAAAATTGTCATCAGGATTTCATTAATCTAAGATAAAAAGCCCTGGCAGAAAGCAGCCACTAGAAATGGAAAACCTTTAGTATGTGCCCAGCTCTGCAAGGTCATGAGAGCAGCTAAGACCCCAAAGCACCGCTTCCCTGGCTCCACTGCTTCATTGATGTGCCCCTGCACAGCCCCCACACATGCTGGGCTGTACATTGGAGCAGTGAATGTCAGGCACCATCAGCTATAACGCAACATGCAAACCCCACCTGGGCAAACAAAGCACAGTGACATAGAGGACACTGTTCTCCCATTGACTTTCAGGCTACAGGGCCATTTTAAACATACAGTATCCTCTCTCTTTGATGAGTCTGGATTTATTTGGAAGTCTAACACCTTCCTGCCCTTCTGCACAGAAAGATTAAAACAAACTTCTGACTTCACCTAATAGCATAGAGAAGAAAAAAAGGGGGATTGTAGCTCTGCTGCTCCCAGTGTTAGAGGAGTCCCTGGCCTCATTGCTTTAAGATACAGCAGCAAAAATCAAGGCAGTCTTTGTTCCTGCTCTGGACATCAGAGCACTCCAGGAACACAAAGCTGAGGCTCACCGAAGCACTGACAATAAAACACCCACCAGGATGCACTGACATCTCCTGTCCTTCTAACATGGGGCTGACACTGTAAACAAAGACATATGAGGGAAGGAAAGGAGGGGAAAAAAAAGAAATAAAAGAAAAAGGAGAAGATCCCTTGTGCACCAGGATGGGCCATTCTCTATCAGAGGGGATCTGGGAGAAAATCATAATGACAGTTTCATAAAGCACTGAAATTTGAACAAGTGTCAAACATATTCTGGAGCTTCATGAAACTACAGCAGTGACCCTAAGCACATCTATGGGAAACAAAACAAGCTCTTACAGAACTCTCCCAAACCCTTCTCAAGCTACAAACTCAGTGGTAGACAGGCACAGAGGAGGCAGCTGAGAAGAGATGATGGAGCACAGCCACACCAGGGCTCAGCTGAATCTGAGATAAGACCAACTCCAAAGGCGTTGTCCTACTCATCTCTGGTTTGTGAGGCAGCTCAATGGGACAGATGTTACAGAGCTACAACATGATGCTTTTCACAGCAGAAGAAACAAATAAAAGTGCGTAATGAAAAGCATCCCTCATTGTTTTATTTCTTTTCACATCAGCAAATACGCAAATCTTTCCAGCTGCAAATCCCTGCTTGTTAGAGAAGTGATGCACCATAAATCTAGAGCTCTGGGACTCACGTTCTGCTTGTTATTAAGCTGTTCAGAAGCAATTTCTCCATTGTTTCTTGATTAGAAATATTTGTGAAAATTATTTTTCATCCATTCCTGTCACAGGCAGAACAGCTGTGTCCAGCATTTAAATTACAGCACTCAGCAACCTCGTTTATGTTAATTAACACTAAACATATGAACAAGATGTGGGTCAGCATAAGTATTCACAGGTGACAATGACAGGTCCAGACAGAAGCACAGGAGGTCTCCAGCAACACATGCATTTTAAGTCATGCCATCAGTACAACCAGTCCAACAGCAACAGCTTTTAGAAAGGGATGTCACATATAAGATGCGCTGAACCATGTAATGTGTGCACCTGAAAAAGGGCTCACTGCTTTGGTGATAAGCAGAAAATCTCTCTGTTGGATGGAGTTATAGGAATTCGGGGGCAGTAAGGGCAGAGACTTCAACTGCAGCTGAGAAAAGCTGTTTTCTGCAGGGAGCATTGATGCTCTGTCCCTGTAAGAGGCTGAGCACAGCTGGAAGCTGGAGAAGGATGGGGTGCAGCTCTGGAAAGCAAACTCACATAAGCAAATAAACCACTAGGAGCAGAAAGCTTGAAATATTTCAGGTAATTTCTACTGGTGAATCAATACCTCCTTGTTTCACTGGTACGAATATCAAATCTTTCCTCCTTTCCTAATGATCATCCACATACCTAATAGTCATTCTCCACATTGTGCTCAATATACAGGAACATTAGTGCTAAGTCAAGCCCATATGGGGGAGCTCCACATGCCCCTGCCATACTCCACACACACAGTCAAGTAGCAATACAACTGGAAGTCAAGGAGGACCAAAGGCAGCAGAGGAAAGGAGCAATCAGAGGGCCAACAAATGGCAACAGATTGAAATAGTGATGTTGTGGAGGGGAAGAGAGAGCAGACACCAGATGAAAGAAAACCAGGAGAAACATATTTAAATACTTTTGAAATGGTTTGATCCTTTGGTCCCCTTGAAGTTAGTGAAGCATTGCTTCATGACAACAAGGAGGTGCTGAGGATGCAGCTGCCTCTCCTGGAGGCTGTTACTGCAGCTCACTGGCAGACATCACATTGCTCAACGTTTTCTGGCTGATCCTAGCTGAGCATGAGAGATTTCTATCATTCCAGCCTCTTCCACCTTGCCAGGTGAGCACCAAGGCTGAGAATTCATCAAATCCTTCTGCGAAGTGTCTGCTGCTTTTGTCAATAAATTACTTCTTGCAGACCTGCTGAATTTTTCATTGACCTCTTGTTCCTTTTGTATCTGAGAAATCTCAGGTTATTTAACTTCTTCTTCAATCTTCTTTTCTTACTCCAAGCTTTCCTTTGTAGTAATTTTCTACATTGTGCTCTGCCTTGTTCTCTGATCCTCTGATCCTTCTGTTATAATTAGATCTGATGCCTCCCCTCACCCAAACCTTTGTGAAGCTGTTTTTGGAGTTTGAATTTTCTTGACGGTTCAAAAAAAATCAAGAGATCGGTGAGCTACCCTTTTAAATCTGTACTTATCTATAACTCAAAGGTGCAGAGCAATTTCTGGGTAGAAACCTGAATGCATTCTGTACTGAATGGCGTTTATGCTTTGCACATTAATTATAATTCCATGAACCTGGTACTTTCAAAAAGAGCTCTTGGCTGGTGCTTCTGAAGCCGAGAGAACAAGGACTGAACTCTAGAAGAGACAAACTAAAAAACACTGAAATAAAAATAAATAGAAGTGTTTTTCAGTTGTTCATACATACGAAAGGCACCTTTTTGAGCCCATGGTGTGCTAAGAAAATGCCTCAAAACTATTCTTTTTGAACTTGGGTCTTTATTAAAGCAGTGAGATGCGGCTATCCGGAGCAAACTGACTGGAGAGAGCAACAATCTGAAGAGATGTGCTGAGGAAACAGCCATGATGCGGTAGCTTAAATAGCAGAAATGGAAGCTTTAGTGATAAAGGACTCAAGGAAATGGAGACATTTTCTTCTGTTCCAAACTCCAAACCAACATTTTTTTGTCTTGTTGACTCAGTTCAATGGGGAAAGGCTTTTTTCAGCACCAGGCTGCCCCTCCCCACCCCAATTGCAGCCATCCTGCAGCACAGCACTGGCCCCTCTGTAGCCCCACCTCAGCAGCGATGTGCTGGAGGGCTGCTTTTCAATTGAAGCTACAAACCACTACTTGAATTCTAAAGGACACCTAAAATCCCCCTTAATTTCCATGCCTGAAACAGAGTTTTATTAGCTGCTGGGGATTACAAACAGGAGTTCACGATAATACAACTCACCAGCTGCTGATGTATTTACACAGCATGACTCAAACATGAGTTTGCGGTGTAGCAACTCTCACACAAGCTAAATTAATTCCATAGTAATTAATACAAGTGGGGATGGCTCAGGTTAATTCTGCAATGAAAATATAGCCCACAAGATAATTTACATGAACGTGCTTCAGGAGAGAAAGTGAATAAAACCCTTCTCTATGGATAGATGAGGACTTCTTCCCCCAGGGAGATGATGCTCCAGCCTTGAAATACAAAGGGGCTGGGGAAAATCTGCTTTTCCTTGTAAGAAAACATCACTGTAGCCACATGGCAGATGCTTCCTTTCACACCACACTTAATTGTCTGTCCAGTGAGCCTGCAAGCATGCAGTCAGAAAAGTTGGGTAGAGTCCCTGCATAGCCAAAGTCAACTAGGGAATCACAGGAAAACAGCAGGAATGCAAAGCATTCCTAGATTGGCTGCATAATACAGGTCCCCGGTGTGCCCTGCTTTGCCCTCCTCAGTGTGGGAGGCATCTTGTACACGAAGCACTGTGTTCTTGGCTGCCTCAGACAGTACTGGAGCACTGAGAGCTGCTGCCTCCAGCCCTGAAAGATCCCAGGCCAAAGATTGCCACCCACAGGCACCTCCATTCACACGGAATACAGCCCTGTCCAGCAGTAATGCTACAAGAAGCCCTATTTTTCCTCCCAGATGCATGCATACACAATGATAGTGAATATTTCATTATAGATAATGGCCACGATGCCAAAATTTCAAAGAAATCTTTTTGTTGTAATGTTTTCTAATTGTTTCCCACGGGAGGTGAAAAGACTAAGTAGATGTTGGATCGCAGCTCCAGCACTGCTTTGAGGTAGATAAAATACAACCTCAGATGTACCACAATTATTTCCTGCAATTAATACTTCCCTTTTATTTGTTATTTTTTGCTAGCAATATCAATTTCCTACAATCTAGTTAAGTGCTGCAGCCTACGTTTATTCCATTATTGATGAGCTGCTGAGTAAGACAGTAAAGCTGACCAACATAACTTAGCTTTTCTGTAGTACTGAAGCTTTTTAGTGATTTAACTGTAAAATACCTGGACTGGATGGTAATGAGCTGGTGACTGCTGTAGGCCTAACGATGCTGGGATCAACACACCCATCAGCTCCTGCAGATGGGCTGTTACTCCTGCTCCAAAGCTGCCACCTGCTTTATCTGTGGCTTGGCTTGCTATGCAGTAGGCATGTGCTGGGTTTACTTCTCACAACGCCCATCCATCTGAACTGAAAGCATCAACACGTAAATAACAGACAGGACCTTGCACTTTTCACTGCTCACACCCAACAACAAAGCCTGCCACGTTTACAAGAACTAAAACCAGCATTTGTTTCTTTGATAATCTGTCACAAGGGAAAAAACAAAAAGCCCTTCATCTTACATCTGAGCACCCTTAACTCCTAAAAAAACCTACTTTGCAAGCTTAGACAGGCTGCCTTGAGCATCTTGTGTTCTGAATCCAGCTGAAAACTTCCTGAACATAAACGTTAAGGCCTTCACTTAAACAAAACAATGACAAATATTCATCTGACAGAGATAACGACCTGACTGAGGTGCAGCATAGCTCTGGGATTTTATCAGCCTCAGGAAGAAGGCAGGGCTGCAGGTACACCTCACCAAGGCTGATGTTATCCCTTAAATAAACAGACTACAGTGAATTTCTTTTCCCCAGACAACTGCATTTCTAACTGACGGTTCTCAGGGCTTGTGAAACAGAAAATGGATGCAAAGCACAAAGCCAACAAGCTCGGATTGAGGCTCCCACCCTTTCCGAGTAGCTGAGATTGTCTCAAAGGGATGAAACGTTTCATCCAAGCAAATGAACCCAGAAATCCACTGATTCTAGCAGGCAGAAAGGGCTGGGCAATTTAAATCTGACCATTTATTTACACTGCAGCCTTTGGACAATGCAATGAGCTTAACCAGAGGATGTACTTCTTGGGGGCAAGTTGTGAACAGAAACCAAAGCATCTCTCCATCTGTGACATGGTGCAGGGCTCCTGCACCCCGCACCAGCTCCTCATTATGAAGCTGCTTCTCTGCAGCTGTGAAATATGAGCTAGGAATTGCAAGGCTGAATTTCAATTTGTTTTTTTTTTTTCTTCTCTGGAAGATGATTGTGGCTTTTTGAAAGATCATTTGATATCAAAACAGCCTAGAAAGAGCAAATGTAATTAAAATCTTCCAGGAACACTGTGGTTGATTAGAAATTTAATCAACAGCAGACACCAAAAGGAATAGGAAATACAACAGAAAATGCTCTCAGCAGATCCAGCACATGCAAGCAGCCCCACACCTGACTACACCTGCGTTCTGACAGGTTACCTTCTAGTGCTGCTAACACAGGGATGTTTCACCAGCCGCCCCTAAGAACACTGTGGGACACAGAGGCTGGGATATGCCTAACTTCCCACATTGATCTTCCTTCCACAGAATTCTTCACCAAGCACTTGTGCTGAGAACAAAAAGCTCTCAGTCCATATAGAAATTTTACCCTGTGGCTGCTGCCCACCATGACACAGTTTGCAGCCAACCAGCCACAGGTAAATGGAAATGATTCTCAGATCCCACCAGAGCTGTGTTACGTGCCTGTAATGCTCTTGGTCTTCATATTAATAGTCTGGATCAATACTTTAAGAAGTGTGATTATTCTTTAATGATTACTGATAACATGCAATAATGTACGCTCTGGTATTGACTCCAGGTCAATCAGAAGGCACTTTCTTATTTCATTGCTGGGGAGAGAAGGATTGTAAATAAGAACGATATATTAACAGGGATGTTCTGAGCAAAACGCTTCTGTAAGCATCATCTGTCATCCGTGGGCAGTATCTTTTGCAAGTCTGCAGCCTTAGCACAGCAGTGCCACATGTATACAGAGCACTTAACATGAATTAAGTCTGAATTTGCCATTCGACTGTGGGAGTGAAGGAGATCTTCATGTAAATCTGCAGGAAAGCAATGCATCTATTCAAAAACAATTTTTTAAGGAAGGAAACACAGGTAACAGACAGCACCCCCTGCAATGAACTATGAAGCAGTGCTGCTTTATGATAGACTGGGAATCATGAACTTTGTACATAGCCTTGCTTTAAGCACCAAAGCCAAAATCCCACCATTTTCAGCCAAGTCAGGTATCACTGCTGTGCTGGGGGTTGGGGGGAGTCCTGTTCAGTTCAAATGGGACCATTTTTTTTAATAGAAAACTGAATGAGATAATATCAGAGGAGTTATTAGAATCCAAATAGACAGCAAGTTGCTTTCTCTTAATCCGCTGAAGCAATTACAGCAATAATTAAGTGAAAGTAAATTGGTCAAGACCATTTGTAGGTATAGTCTGGAAACAGAGCACAGGGGAGCTATTAGAGCAGGTACCTGAAGAGAGGAAACATCAGCAACAAAAAGAGGCAGTGCAATCCCACTAATCTACTTCAACAGCAATCACATAATCAGCCTTGCTAGACTAATAATCGCCCGAAACAAAGAAATAACAGAGACCCATGTTGCTGTTTACGATGCTATGTAAGCATCATGGTGGATATGGGGAGCAGGGATGGCTGTGGGATGGGCTGCAGTGGTGCAGCGCCTGATGGGGTGATCCTCCTGGCCTGGGGGGGAACATGAAGGCTTGGAACCGTTTGCAATTGTTTAAGTTGTTTGTACCCTGAACCTCTCATTTAATTTCTTCAGGGCTTGTTTGTACCCTATCTGATCCACATGGCTGTGATGCTCAAGTGCAGAGCTTACCCTCTGTACCATGTACAAGGTTCCCATGAAGGGAAAACACCAAGTGAGCAGGTTTGTGAGGCTCACAGCCAGAAGACTGCAAAGGAAAATCTTCTGCCACACACATTTACTGGGGGCACTGAGATTCCCCATGTCCTGCACTGCCATGTTGCACAATGAGCCCTTAACAAGTGGTATTATTTTACAACTCTCAGCTTATCTTTCAGCACTTAAAGAAAAAAAAAAGCACATCTTACTCTGGGTTGGTCTGCTTTCACCCACAGCACTTTGGGAAAACCCTACAAGCACAGAATACTTATCATCAAAGAGTATCTGAAGATAAGTAGTATGCAGGCTGTCAAGATATGCTAACAAGTTTGGATTTCACATCGGCTTTGCCAGAAGTTGGTCTCATCTTTCGAAATACATCATTGTTCATCCTGCATTGGTATCAGCAAGTCTTAAAACCATCAGACTGCAGGGAAGACTTACAGTCTGTCGCTTGTATTAATCAGTTTAGGACCTGACTTGGGTGCAATCCAGGCTTCTATTATTTACTACTGACATATGCTTAGTTGAATTTTTTTCCATCATTTATGCCTGATTCATAAGGAGTCTAACAAGAATATTAAACACAAGCCATTAAATTTATTTTGACTTGACTAGGTTGTCTCAATAATTAAGAATTCTATTTAGATTAATACAAGGAAATCTCTTGACATATATTGCCTTGCAGCACTGAAAAGATTATGGGAAATGACTGTGTAAGAAGGCTTCTCTTTGAAGTACAGTATTTGGGTTGAGACAGCTTGAGCAGTGCCTGTTAGGCAAGCTTCACATCCCACTGCTCAGATATGCATTAAAACCAGAAGGCTCAAATGTCTGATACGCTCAAGTTGAGCACCCACAAAATGACAGCATTGCATTGTGCTGCCCACTGAGCTGTGCCTCTTCCCTCTGTGTGCCCTATGCAGTGCTGGCCAGGTCAGCAAGGATGGTGCTCTCCCTACATGAGGGTTATGAGCAGGCTTTCTCTCTGGTGTTGCCCATCTAAATTTCTCCCTAAGATCTCACCTGCCATGCTCTTCCTTTGCTATCATTACCATCCCTCCTGCTGACATCTCAGCATGGAATTCTCTCAGAGCTACAATTTCATCTCCTTTTTACCTCTTTCTGTCCCTCAAAACTTGTTCATTCAGGAGCGAGGATGCATTTCTTACCCTGATGTATTCTCTTCCTCGCTCTGATCAGTATCTGCTACTTAATTTTCATCTGTGCATCTCACCTGCAGGCCACAGGTCCTTCTGCAGGCACAGCCCCACTGGTGGGCTGCTGGCACTTCAGCTGGGGCAATGGAATCCAGCAGCCCTTCCTGGTCTCAGAACTGAGGTCTCGTTGCTTCCCTGTCAGCCCCTCCCAGCACTGGGATCACAGTCAGTTATTAGCTAACACTCAATTAACTTTGCAGAGTTTCTTGCTGGAAACTGAATGCCGTCATAGAATTTTATAGACAAAGTTCATCTTCAGATCACACAGTAAGCTGAGCTCCGGGCTGCAGGTTATACCAAACACCTCAAGGAACCCTCACATTTATTGGTTACTGGAGAAGAACTTCTAAAACCTTTCAACACACCTTTCCCTCTGCCTCCCTCTTCTGCTGCCTCAGTCAAGGATTTCATAAATGTTAATTAAGATGCTGATCTCAAGTTGCACAGATGGAGCATCGCCTGTGTGTGTGTGTGTTTTAGCTGTTTTTAATCTGAAGCAGAAAGAGGCTGACACTCTCAAGTTGTTTACAAGACACCCCTGTTTTCACACCACTTCTGGGACAAAAACACTGAACCCAGAGCTCATATAAAATCCAGCAGCCACTATAGAACACCACAAAAGCTCCAGAAAGCATCGGCAAGTTGTGGTGCTCTGTACACAAATGCTTTTCATGAGCACATGTGATACTGTGTAAGTTACTGATAGTTCTTTCCCGTAGCCATTACAGATGTGAAAATCAAGACACCAGCTCAGCAAAACTCTGCTTCCTAAGCCAAGCTCAAGGCACGTGAATCAACCTCAAAGAGCTGCTTCCCGTTCTAGGCAGGCAGCGGCGGGTGGCTGAACGCCTTGTCTTCAATCTGCTTTTACTTTGCTCTAATTAAACACTTCAGATGTGCTCAGAGATGCCACGGCTCCCACGCCAAAGCAGGCTCTGTGCGCTCTGGGGTATTTACATTGTTATTCCAAAGCACCGTTCTCATTGTAGTTTTCAGATGACTTTTTCCATTTCTTACAAAGACTTCCAGCCTCCCCAGAAATAAAATAATTTCCATGGAAACACACACCCATGAGATGCACGTGACTCGCTTGGGAGCTGCTGTGTAACACACTTGGCTGCTGTAGCCCCTCTCCACAAAACAATGGTTCAGCCATTACCAGCTCTTTTTTCCCCTAACATTTATGCTTCTAATTAATTTGGACTAATTATACAATTGGGCCAGCTCGTATTCATCCTGCTGCAGACATTATACTTAAAACAGTAGGAGAAGAAAAAAAAAAGAGAGAAGAAAGAAATGACCTGTGAGTTATTTCTTACAAATATTTTTCTCTAGTTTGTTTTTTAAGGACTGCAGTTGAGCTTTTGCTATGCTTGCTTCACAGAGCAGATTTATTCCTTTCATTTTGGTTTAAAGCCGTGAGACGACAGGATCTGTGGCCTGATGATGAATCCTCCCCTGCCTGCATTGTGCTCTGCCTGCAGCTCTCTGCAGGACAGACACGTGCCTTGGCCATGAAGATTCCTCCTTGTGGCCTCTGCTCAGACCCAGCATGTCTTCAAAGGCCCAGGGAAAGAAGAGAAATGGCAATCAGGAGATTGCCACACAACACCAACACAAACCCACAGCAATTGTTTCCAACCCATTAGTCATTACTACACAGAGGAATAAGGTGCATCAGCTGCCTGATATGAAAACCATTGTGCCTACCTACCAGTCTGAAAACTGAAAGCTGTCCAAATGCTCTGAGGAAATACATATAGATAAAGATAAAAATGAGGTGGAGGTGTATCTCTGATAGCCTCCGTTACTTGAATACACACACGATCCTCACAGCAGGAGCAGAGCTCCCAGTGTGTCATAAGAAGGGACACCAGCAGTCATTTCAGGGCTTTGCCCCCCAGCCCAGCCAGCCTCCACTGACTCAAGCTGTGTATGCTCCTTTGCAGACCCCCCTGTATCTGTGACACAGCAGCCTCAACTTGCAGTGCAACACAGCTCCATTCTTCTCAGCAGGCATCCCTGTCAGCTTGGCCTGTACAGATGCAGTATAGCAGGTGGCAGTTCAGCTGCAATACGTACCCTGCAGACCTAGAGCATCCACACGCAGTGAGACAAGGGTCTGTACCAAGCAGGGATGCATCAGCATCTGTCCCATGCACTGCTATGTTCTAGACTCTGATTCTCTATTTCTCATAGGATAAAAGCTTAGCTAAGGCAGGGCCTTCCTCTAAGAGAACAATTCCTTGCTGTGCAAGGAATTTCAACTTGGAGCAGCAGTTTGGATAAGCAGGATCAAAAAGTAGCTTATATAGTGGCAGCAATGGATGGGATGATTAATTCAACTCTTCTTTGGCTTTTGGGAGTATGGGTGAGGACAGCAAAAAAACCCACACCACTGAGTTAACTGCATCTGAACTTCAAAATGATATCCTCATCTGTAACATTTTAATCAACGTCTTAATACACAACAGATTTTACGACGAAACTAAGCAACTGCACAAACATATGCTGCTGTCAGCTGAGCTCTCCATTCACGGATATTCATTCAGTATCATTTATTATTGGACACAATTCACTAACTCAGAAAATCTTCTCCTATTTCTGTGACCTGCGAACACCTCACATGCATCTCTGGCACATGCTGCATGTGAGAGCCACCTGCACAGGGAGGTCCCCAAGGATGCAAGGAATGAAATAAAGCAGTACCAACCATACTCATTCCATCCTCATTTTACTTTGGAGTACTTGGCAGCTGTTTCTTGTTGTTTTTATTTTAAGTGGCTGACCAGTCAAAGTACTGAATAAAATTTCCTCCTCTTCCAAAAGAGGAAAAAACCCCACTGTGTCTGACCTGAGGAGGAACGGCACAGAGCTGTCAGCACTGCAGCACACATCCCCATCCCTTGGGCTGAAGGTCAGGCTACAGAGGTGGATCTGAAAAGCAGGCAGCAATCCTCTGAGAACCACTTGGAGGATGATTTCAGAGCAGGTTAAACACGTTGGAACAGCTCCATTGTACCTACAGCATGGCTCTGTGGGCAGGCATGGTGTGCCAGGATGTAGGGCAGCACTGACGTGCAACAGCAGCCCCACATGCATTCTCCCTGCTGCTCCCTGCCCTGGAACAGACTCAGAACAGCTCAGCTGGGCCTTCCTCCCCTAAGGGCTGCTCATCATCCTTTCCTCATGCAGAAACCCAAAGATGGGTCTCCTCTGGCTTGAATTAGCCTTTGAGAGTGCTCCTGAATCTCAGCAGCACAGACTCAGACCGATCTCCACATCTGCTGCCAGCAGGGATTATTTTCAGTGCATCACCCTGACAGGGAATATGGATTCATTCCTTTCCTCAACCACTGGAAACACTCAGCTGCATCTCATCCCATTGGTTCCTTGCTGAGCTGAGACACCCAGACACAGGCTGGACCTGCTCTTATCTCTTCCTCTGTGTGGCACATAGAGTTCATAACTAGAAGTTTTTAGCAATAAGAATTGCCCTTCTAGACATGATGATGCTCGAATCAAAACCCAGTTATGAGCTTGCCTGCTTTTAAATTCCATGGAAAGGTGAGAGCTGCTTTCTTTGCTTGAAGGCCTCCAGACATCAGAACGAGATTCTTGTTATTTTTGTCTCAAAGATCAGACACAGACAGAGACAGAAACTTCCCTCTGCTGCAGCGCCCTGCAGCGATTAACAATGAAATAACACAAGAAGATGCATGTGGACAGTGTCTGCATGAGGCTGCATCCGCTCAATGGATTAAGGCAGACTGTATGTCCTGTCATTCATTTCACACACTTTGCATTCCTGTTCGTTGCAATTCTCACTCAGTTCAACCAGCAGTCAGACAATTTCCCTCTCTCTCAGCCTGCCCAGCTGCAATCCAGCCTGCAACACTGGAAATCAAAAGCCATGCTGCAATTAAACCTGGGCTAGCAGAAAGACTCCTAGGGCAGGAAGATGGATCTGCTAGGAAAGTTAAGGAGAGTTCACAGACAGTAACTCATGCGTACGGCTCCAAGCAAGTCACTAAGATGAAAATAGCTTTCTATATACATTGGAAGCTATCAAAACTCCTATGGGCATCCCACACCAGCAGCTTCTAAAAAATTCCAAGTGGTACTGCTGCAGGCAGCAGGATCTGTATTTCAAACACTAATGTTCTGGTCCTGTATTATTTGTAGGAAGGAATGTACGGTTTATTATGCAGCAGCCCCATGTACAATAGAGGTCCAGAGGAGAAAAAGTACTGAACACTGAGAAGCTCCACCATGTCTTGCAGAGGACAGCGCTGGGCACGGCTGCCTGGGGGACTTGGGGCTTTGGAGCTGAAGATCATCATCTGCCCATGTAGATGGCACTGGAAACAGCAAAGCTCCTGTCTGCAAGTGATGCTGTGGTGTTTATAAAGAGGGCTGATAGAGAACTATCAGTGATGATTTATCACTGAGGCTTTCCACACAGGCAGAAATACAGTAATTACCTAAGAGGACAATGATAGAGCAGCGCAAATATATTCTGGATTTTTAATAAAAGAGAAAGCATTTCATAAAATAAAATCAAATAAAAAATGACTCTGAGGCAATGCTATGCCTATGTAGATGAAGTGAGTCATTAGCACTGAACAAACAGCTGGAAGGCCGTGTAACCGAGCTGCAATATGAAATAATCAAATACATAACCTTTACCCAAATATGTGGTGCAGCTCCCAGCCATTCCTGACAAGAGATGCTGACAGGCAGCCCTGCTCAGGGCTCTGGAGCACCACATGGTGCTAATTCCTTCCTCACTGCCTTGCCAAATAGATCCTGGGTGCGTGCAATGACGGCTTTGGCTGGGGAACTTTCTCCCTCAGTCACAGCTACTGGGATTAAATACGGCAACATGAAGTTTCTTCCATCACTTAAAGCACAACGTCTCAGAACCACAAGGGCCAAGAGCCCAGCCCAGGACAGCACTGCCCTCGCCTTCCCCTCAATACCAGAGGGTGAGGAAAAATAGGCTGGATTGGAAAACAAAGCAGAAACTCACTTCTGCTCTTTTATATTCACCCATGAATGTCATAGTGTGAATTAAGAAGTGGGCAGTTTACACTAGAGATTTTCTGGCACAGCTGAATCCCTCAGTGTAAGAAAGCACTCAGCTCTATCCCAAATCTCACTTTCTTCACTCATTCTGACCATAATTACTGTGAACTGTTGCAAGTTCATCAGCACGTCATCTCACTGCTCAGTCAGTCATACTGCACATACACTGCATGCAAACTGCACACGCTTGAGGGCTTGGTTTTTCCTTACTTTCATAGCAGCAGTTGCCCAGCCCTAAGCGCTGGGAGCAGTTTGCTTAGAACAAGGCTTCCTTACAGGTTAAACCATCACACTGCCTGCTCACCAAGTACTAAAAAGCTTTGAAAAAATTCATGTCAGAACATGAAATCCCCTGTGCATCCTGAAAACTTGTCATTTTGGCACTGGGAAGATCTAAGAAATCTACAAACAACACTGAGAAGACCAAAAGAAAAATGCAAGGCAAGGATACAGAGCATGTCTACCCACAGACATGTACAAGCAGCAACACTCGTTCCATTAGACCAGTTAACAACCCCACAATTACTGACAAATGAAGGATTTCTAGCATTACAACGCCTGGTTTCCCCTCTTGCAATTCCCACAGCAGTACTGAAACAGCAAAGATCCTTGTATGAATTTTGTCTGCTTTTGCACACCCCCTCCCTCCCACCATTCCCAAAGGGGAAACAAGCAACGGGATTTGTTTGAGATGCTCATAAGGAACGGTAAAGGAAGATAAATCTAACATTCTCCTATTCGGCACATGAGAAGCAAGCTAAAAGGCATAATGACACTTCAGTTACACAGAAGCTTCTCGTGGGCTGTGCAGAGGAGCACATGTGCGTAACAGGTCCCCCAGAGACAGGGGAACATCACCCCCCATCCCCAGGGTGCCCTGACCGCATCCAAAGGAACAAATGGGCCTTGCCTTACCTACTAACCGCCAAGCCCTCTCCCTCAGAGAAGGATGATGATGAAAAACCCTGCAGAGTATCCTCCGTCAGCTGCACCAAAGGGCTCATTAGTGGCACTGGCTCCCTGCAAGCCAGAATTCCTTCTGCAGTGTGCATTCAGTCAGTTTTAACCACAACTTGTCCCTCCCCCCAAGCTATCCCGCTGGAAAAAAGTGAGAACTAAAGGCTTTGTGACACAGGAAAGCAGCTCATCAGAATCCTTCTTTTAGAAGGAGAAACTTCTGAAGTCCATTCTGAAGGAAGGAGTCACTTCTTGAATATAGGGAACATAAGAGGCAAGCGCACAGTTAATCATTCAGCAACAAAGACTTGAGATAAGAACTCATCTCCAGCTGGATGTTGGTCACTTAAGGCCATTCCCAGCACACAACTCAGTATGCAGCTATCTGACCTCAATTACCAAGTCCCTCTCACAAGTTTCTCCTGAGAAACTACTCCAAAGTTTTGTTGGAGCTGCGAACAAAAGATTATCACATTGTGAGTTCAGGTTTATATAATCCACCACGTAACCAAAGTCACCTTCCAGGGCCGGGAACACACTGCAATGTTAGCACCAATGTTTGAGTAACTCTACAGTTGGCATTTACAAAAGCAGTTCTGCTTATATGAGATGGCTGCATACACAACTAACTAAAAACAATAAATCACTAAAACTTGTACTTTTACAGCTTAAATGGGCATCCTTTGGAAAAGATTCCTGAAGCATCTGAAAACAGGTTTCAGCAAACCCTGCGAGCCCAGGTTTCTTGTCCCCTCCTCCATCAGCTCACTACAGGAGTTTCACCTAAGCTCTGTTTTGAAGTTTAGTTTAATTCTCAGATCAACATTTAATGGCCTAAGAAGCCACAGAAGGACAATTAGTATCTGGGAGACAGTTTCCATCAGCTCTGATCAGTGCTGGTTTGGCACAGGATTCAAGCCCTCGCTTCACCTACCAGGAAACTTGTGTTTACTTCCCAGTTTTTGGATGTGTGTTGACACTCATCACTTGTGATACCTGTTACCATCCTCCTCACTGCACCACTGGGATCACGAGCTGCTGCCTCATGCAGTGTAGCATGGCAAGGACTGGCTGACAACAACAGGGACCACACTGGGACATGAAAATTGTTTTCCATCTCTGATGTGTCCCTGCCAGATATCACCCCAGTGGACGAGCAATTGCTGCATCACCCAGGTGTGAAGCAGAGATGGGGGTAAGAGAGAAGACTTTTATCAGAGAAATAAAAACACAGGAGAAGGAGCAAAAAGCAGCAAAGCAAGATGTACTGTGTAAAAATAGAAAGTAAATTGTAGCTAACTTTTTCTATTAGCTTGGAAACAAGCTGAACTTGCTCTCTAAAAACTTGTCTTAATTCTTGTAACATTTTATATCCCAACAGACAGATAATTCATGTCTGGGCTATGTTAAAAAATATTATTACACAAGAAAGGGATGTGACTTTTCTCTCTTAAGGCAAACACGGTTAAATCAGCAGGGACTGCAACCACACCAATGTAAGTATGACTTGGGGCAACTGAGCGTGATGCTCTCATGTAAGAACAAATGTACTTATGGGAACATGGCCCCAGTGATACCACTGCCCCCCACAGAGTTACATTACTGCTATATAGTGGAAAGCATAAAGCAGCATGCCTGAGGTCCTCCAAATCAGGTTGTGCTGATGTGTGAGAAGCAGGGGCGAGAGCTGAGGTTTGGGATTGCAAGCATTAGCACTTTCAAACTTAACTGCTATCATCAGCAGTAGCAGCAGTCCTCTACACATCCACAAACAGCAGGTCAACAGGTCCATGCTCTGCTGGCCTCACCTCAGCTGTCTGCCACCAGCCGCTTCTGAATCGAAGCCCTTGCAGCACCACCCAGCCTTCTGTCTGCAGGGGAGAAGAGAAGCAAATGCACCCAAGTGGACATACTGATTTTTATCCAGGCTGAGCTGCTGCCCTTATGTGTGTTTATAGACCAGGGGTGGCAGTGGAAGTCCAGCAACACAGAGCAGAATCTACTGCAGCAGCAAACACAAATCAACCAGTGATATCTACTGATAACTCAGACTAACCAGAGCAGTAGTAGCACACTGTGCCAAGTCATGCAAGGCCAACATCTTGAAAGCAAGTTGGAGAATTTTTCATCTGCTCTGTAAATCCCTTGAGTACCAAACCCAGCTCAGCTGTCACCCACGGTGGCTGTGGTCCCAGCATCTTTCCAGGGCCATTCATTACGCACCATTGCACATGCTCACTGAACAGCTTCTGCCTCACTGGCTTTTTGCATAGAGGTCTTGGCCACTGAAAGCACAGCACAGTTAAATCTTTTTGGCAGCAGTTGCACACAGAAGCTACATTTCCTTCCCCTACCCCCTGCCCTTGAGCTTGGTTCTCTCCCCGTTTGCTTATAGCAGAATTACCACCAGCACTTTTCTCCCACCAACATTCATCATGTCTCTTCCTCCCACTCCCTTGCTGATGCCTGAATCCCATGAGGAACCACAAGGGAACATCTGGCTTCTACAGCCCTGTGCAACCGGTGTGCTGAGCAGAGCCAGAGGGAGACGGCTGTCAGCTGTCAGCACAGGCACATCAGCAGCTGTGCCAGCCAGCAGCAGTTGGTGCCATCCCTGCCGCAGGGCTGCCCTGCAGCATTGCTCAGCTGTCAGCTCTGACTGCACGCCCACCATGACCGAGCTACATCAGCACTTCGTGCTATTTGCGCATTGGTGCATCTCCTTCCCTCCTTCCTTTTGTTTCATTTCAGGGAAGCACAGTGGGGTAGATCACTCCATGATGACTCAAATGGAAAAATGGCAAGCTGTGCCATGAGATTCCCATGATTCCACCAACAGGGACTGATGTGACTTTCCTATCAGAGATCCAGCGATGTATTGGAGCTGAAGCTAAGGAAATAACCCATCACCACTGCATAAGAAAACGGTGTGCAAGCCTGAGAACTTCCGACTCAACACGGAAAGGAGAGGGAACAAAAACCCAGTGCAGCATTCCTTGCTGCTCCCAGCTCCCTCTGTGCTTTCAGAAGTGTCCCAACCTCAGACACCATCTGCTCAAACAGGAGCTGCTGTGCATGGGGCACCAGCACACGCCCTGCATCCCTTACTGCAACTGTCCATACATAAAGGACATTCATTAAGGAGTCACGCCTATAGGAATAACATCACTGTATTTTAGGTTGATTGGAGGGGGAAAAAAAAGCCACCAACAAAGCACGGTCTCAGTGTCTTGTATTGAAGCTATCAGGCAAACCACACACGGCAAACTAAAAAGCTGCATCAGAGGTTCCATATTTTACATCAGGGAGAAGAAAACCACAGAACTGTTTTCAGTCTGTATCTTTTTATTACCCAGTTCTCTTGGCTGCTGTAAATTGGTGCAATACCATTGGTTTCAAAGCCCATCTTTTCCAGCTAAGAACATGACCATATGATCTGAGTTATGACATTCAACCATCTGCTAAATTTCTGTATTTCTACCTGCAAATACACTGAAGATAGAAGAATTTTCCACTTGGTCAGGTACTGGTATATGCCAGCGTGCCATAAGAGAGCTCAGAAACAAGCATCTCCACTTCGATTTCCCACTCCCATATATCTATGTCCTTGACTAAATAATTTACTGAGTATTTTAAAATAGTTCACCACCAGATTCTACATTTATCTCCTAACCTCCCTGTTCTCCAAAGGATTATAAAATCCATTACGATGGCTATTGAAACCAATCCCATAGATGCAGAATTTCAAAAGGACTGGATAATTGCATCAGTGCAAGCAGGACTAGTTATGCAAGATAGAGTAATGAGGTCAGAGAAGTATTGTGCTTCGCAGCATTCACTGGAGGGGTCAGGAAGGAACTACTGTAGGGTTGTACACTGCATACAGCTTTGCAAACACAGCTACACCTTCCTCTCTTCAGAAACAGAAGGTAATGTTGATACTGTCTTTTGTGGGCTTAGCAGGAGAAGAGATGAGAATATGTTGGTTCCAAGCATGATTCTTCTGAGTCCAGTAACCACTAAAGCTCATGGATGCATAGGGAGGACAGGCTTTTTTAAGCTTCCTTAACACACTTTCTTTGGAGCTTTTTTGCTCCTTGTGATGCTGTGTTTGTGGCTTTTCTGCTCTTGGGAGTAGCAAAACAACAAACATCAATCAGGCAGGCAAGCCTTGGCCATGGGAGCTGCCACAACCTCTATGTGTATTTTAGACATAAACAGAGGTGGGCGTGCATGTTTTTATACGATGATTTAGCTATGACCTTACACAGTCCTAGCCTCAGAATGCTTTAGTCAGGAAATGATATTACTGTGCTACTTTTACAGCTGCTAACTTGTCAAATATGTCTTTCTTGCAGTAAGCATCTATATAAGAACCCATTTTAACACAGATAATAAATGACATGTGACAGCAAGCTGAACAACATCCACATTCCTCAGCCCCGTCTGTCTGCCCAGCATCCAGGTTATAAGTCAGCTGTGGGTCTTGCAGGTTCCTCCTAACCTTGGGGGATATTTGGGATCATCAGCAGCCTTGCAGAGCCTTATCCTGCTGTACCAGAACAGATTAAATAAATGATACCATTTTTTCAGCAAGAGCAATTAAAGCAGCCTTTGTTTCAAAGAAAGACACCTAATAATCGAGCATCTTCTGCAGCTAAATTATTTGTCTCTTATTTTTAATGATTATTTTTCTGTCTCTTTCTTCCTCTGAGGGAAAAGCAAGCAAGCAAACAAGGAGAAAACTGGTCAAAAAGAGGAAAACAACAGCAACAAGATGCAGTTTTGTCAGCAGACACAGACCTTCTTTGTCAAACACTATCAGCAATGAAGATTGCATGCAAAGGTGCAAAGCTCTGTGTACATTCAATGAGTGCACACATGAGGCTTAACCTTGGTTCTGCATGCAAACCTGCTCCCCTGGGAGGCCTCCAGCCACAATCTTATATTATTTTCTTTTTAAAATCCCATTAAAAGACAACTCCACTTTTCTCTCGCCTATTTGGAACTTCAGGGAGAATACAACAAGAAATAAAACAAAGATTTAGATACCAGTAACTGTTCTGCCTCCATGGCTGGATAATTTAAACTGCCAGAGTTTGAGAACATTTATGGTACAAAACAGTCAGTCAGTGATAATCGAGTCCCTCAAGACATCTACTAATTTGTTTTATTGCCTTTTTATTTTTGTCCCCTTTCGTCTTCTGAAATATAATCATAGTTCAGCGACTCCATCTGCAAGGAATCCAGCACCAAAGCTTTCGCTGTAATGATGTACAACAAATGAATCACAATTCCTTAATCACTCCGTTTCCTTTATTGTTGCTTCATTGGAATTCATGGTCTCCTCAAAAAAAATTCAATTATATTTGCAGTTTCTTCACAAAATTACACAGATAAATAACTGAAAGTGTAATGATTCCTCCACTTTATGAAGAATAAAGGAAAAATGTAAAAATCATCTTAAGTTACTGCAAGGATAGAGAATACATATACAAACAGAAGCTCAGAGGAAGAATTGACACACACTGAAGCAATGTGTGCTTGGCTCTGCCCCATACAGACACTGCTCCAAGCAGCTCTGCCCAGGGATAAGAGTAAGGTGCCACTGTTAAAGGAACATGAGGTAGGACTGGAATTCCACCAGACACCTTAAGACTTGATCATGGCTACCAAAATCCTGCATGGCACAAGGAGGTGATACCATGGACCCGGACCTACCATGCAAGCAACCAAATCTGTACAGCAAACTTGTTCAACCCACTGAAAGGAGAACATGAGAAACTGGTATAGACCTGTTGTCCCTCAATTTCAATCAGACAGTTTCTGTATTTTGAGTTTCTAGTCCACATTCCCCAAACTAATCTGCACATAAGAAGTGGGCAAGTAGATCTCTTTCTGTGTGATCAGAGCACACAGATACCACCTGTGCATATCAATTACATTTTCATATCCTCAGACGCTGGCAGACGAGAAGAAAAATGATTCATCTCTCAGCAAGTCAAACTAAACCAAGAATAAATATTTTATCATGTAACCAACTTAAAAAAACACCAACACGGGGATCTGACTGAGTCTATCATATTAAAAATAATAGCTATATTAGGTCCACCATACTTCAACTGACGACTAGAATTCATTTCAGATGTAGGACCACTTGGAAAAGGTGGCCAAAGAGCTAAAGTCATATAAGGAATAGTAATAGGCTCCTACTTGTGTCAGTCCTGGGGGGAGATACACCTTGGAGTGGCCATTCCTCACTCATTTAATTATCTCTTTCCATCTGAGCAGAGCAGCACTAAGTCCCACCAGTCACAAATTTCGGGGTATCCTCTATTTGCCACAGAAATAAGTTACACACAATTACATGCATTTTTTCTCATAAGCTTTATGCAAATCTGAAGCTTTCTTTTCTGGGCTCTCTCGCACTTCCAAAGCAACCAGCCCAGATTTAAATCTGAGGAAGCAATTAGTTTTTAACTCAGGAACAAGAGAATTTAATTCCTTTATCCCTGAGAGACAGGAATATTCTTTCAAAATTACACACGGGCGTTTAGATAAATGTGCAATTGAGTATCAGTAATTAATGAATTACAATGTGCAGTTTGCTGTCATTTTCCCCGTGGCTCCCAGACACCTGGGGTCAGACTGGAGCCTGACCTGTCCCACCACTCACTGCATGGACCAGCAGGTGGAGATGGAGTGGAACCACATAGCCTGAAAGGGAACACAGAAACATCCAGGAGCAGTTGAAAGGGCTGGGTTTTGCACCAGGTGAGCTTGCATGACAGAAACCAAATCACTCATCAAAGCCTTCCCATTCCTTTCCTCTCTGGAGATGCTGACCAGATGCCGCCTGTCTGACGGTGCTCAGTCTGACTGAATTGGAAGAGAAATTTTCTACCTAAACATTAAAAAATATGCTCATGGATCCAGATGGTAACTGGTAGCTACTCATCTTGCTTGTCTTATTTCTCAGGGAAGTTTTTCTTACTGCCTTTTCTTTTACCTACAACAGAACCTGCTGAGCACCAGCAGCTTCAGCTACAGCATGAATTCAGCCCTACAACATGCGCATGCATCCAGAAGAGCTCAGATGTCAGCATCAATTTAAGTAACCTGCATGCTTAGACAACCAGTGGACCTCTGGATATAGAATAATGCATTTTGATAGTTAATCATATAAAACCGGTTTCAAATGCAACGCCAAATCTGACATTATGATACCAAAATAAGGATTCAACTACAAGTGTAAGGTTGTTGTTATTTTTTGGCTTGAAGGAGTTTCCAGTCAAGCAGACAGGATCACCCACCCTACAGAGTGCATACATTTACAAGGCAGTTAGGCCTTCTACAGCTGGTAATAAGATAAAAGGAAACGTAAACACACATTTCACTGGCAGACCATACCTAGATACCACCAATCTGAATTAATGGGTATTTTTGCAGCAGCAAGTTCTCACATGCAAGACGTTGTGCATCACTGTGCACCAGAAGTGCATGCACAAAGCCTGTAAACCACTGTGCAGCTCTAAAAGTCCAAACGGACCAAACCACAGAGAACCAGGCCAAAAAGTCAAGCCACTTCACAGCCACTTCCATAATCCCACCTACGCTTCAGTGAGTTGTTATTTATAATTAGCTATTTGTCGTTTAAGCTCCAAATACTGCTAATAGCAGATTATACTTAAACTTGCTATAAGAGGTACAACTCCCACACAGTAAAAGCAGCAATGCAGACCAGGAACCCAGGGGGAATTTATTTCCCATGTAGAAACATCTAGACTCTGAAGCTGTGCAAAGAAACAGAAAAACCAGCAGCTGTAGGTGGGAAACATCTTCCCCAAATAAAAGTCTACTTAGAGTAGCTGACAGGAATGAGCTGAGGGATTAACCTATATCCCTTCAATTTCGACTCCTGCACAGCTCTTTTTTGTAGCTCTGTGAAGAAAAGTATAAGCGCTCTGTGTTGCTGTGCTTCCCCCAGCATGTTCACTGGACTGTGCCCTTTTATTTCATACCGGTGATTCTCAATAATACCTTATCTGATTTAGTTCAAAACCTCCGAAGGATTACCCCAGCTCTGTGGGAGCTGCTTCTCCCAGTTCCTTCCCATCACGCTGTATTCTGTGACAAATCCCTGTGCATCTCCAGGTTTGGTGTGTCTCGCTCAGGAGGCTAAAATAGATCACTGCAGAGCAAATATTGTTGCTAGTTAAGCTATGCTCACTCTGTGGGCATCTGCCTCATATTGTGCTTATACTGCTGCTAGAAAACTCTCTAATTCCCAAATTATACCTTCAGCCACTGCCTGGAGAGCCCACAGCAATGCTAGTGTCACTTGCAGCTATGCTCTCCTTTCTCTGCTCATGCAGGAGAACTTTGGTTCCTGAGTCATGAGACCCTCATCATCCATATCCCCATCCTTCTGATGGTCTCCCTTACCCCACTGTCTGTCTGTGCATTCCATACCCTCCAGCTCCCTTCTTAGGCACCAGCACTGGTGCTCAGGACACAAGTAGATGAGGTACAAAGGAACATGGTTTAGTGGGCAACACTGGTGGAAGGTAGGTGGCTGGACTGGATGATCTTAAGAGTTCTTTTCCAACCTTAATCATTTTATGATTCTATGAGGAATCATTACCCTGCCCATCAAACCCTCAAACCCTGCCCATTGTGCTGCTGGCGTAATGCTTTCCAACCCAGGCAAAGCCCTTGTCAAGCTAAACTGCATTCAGGATTGAGTTAAGAGAATATAAGAACATAAAGAATCTCGCCTTATTCTGCCTTGGACATTCTGTTGTGGTACTTGTCCATGATCCCGCTGCCATCAGTACCTGATCTGCTGCAAGGGGCTGCAGAACGGAGGCTCCATGTTTTAAAGCTGCCTCCAGGAGCAGCTCAATAGCACACAGGAATGAGCACAGGGCTAGTTTCAGAGATATTGGTTTGAACCCAGGGAGTAACTTTTCTGTGTTAAGCAAAAGTATTTCACTTTTCAATACTTTATGCTGGTATGGTGGTTTTTTTCCCCCTTCAAAGGTATGTTACCTTGCTCTGCATGCTTGATCTCCTACTGTCTCTGAAAATATACTGCAATAAAAAAAGCCTCCTCCAGATTTTGCCCCAGCCCAAGACAAAATGTTTGGTTTCTCTTCAACTGATCAATAAAATTCAAGTTCTTTTGCTGGTATGACAAGGTAGAACATCAGAGAACAACGTTTCCTCTTTTTCTTTTTTCTTCTTTTTTTTTTTTCATGGAAACAGGTTTCCTTGCATTTTTGCCAGCTACAAAAATAAGTTTAGAAGTACATTGGCACAATGCATCAGCCAGGACTGGCACAGACACAGCAAAGAACTGTTGGGAGCTGAAGTTGCTATTATGTCCAGCATGGAGAACATTTTCATGGCTGAACAGCTTTGTGGGCCATCATTACCCCATCACAGCCTATAAAGGAGGAAAAAGATAACCCAGAAGCCTCTCCAAAAGTATCGACTGGATTATTTTCTGTCGTTATTCCTCCTTTTTGTAGCAGTGATGCTGAAAGGAGAGAAAAAGGTTGGCCATCACATCAAGAAGGATGAAAGCAAGCCACAGAGACTACACAGAGGTAAATACCTCATTACAAACAGAAACCCATTCTTGGGCTCCTCCATGTGCAAGCAATGGTTGCTGCTATGCTGCGCCAAACATGCACATCTCTCCTGCCATGAAAGCTTAACACTGCAGTTCACAGAAGACAGAAAATAACTGCAAACAACAGAAATCCCCTCAGTGAAACAGAAATCTTCCAGGGAGAAAGAGAGTGTGTTTCAATCAATCAGGAGGACAAAACATAGGTCAGCTATTGGTCATTGATGGAACTTCTTAATAAGAACCTGCCAGTTTTAGTCCAGTCACTGGTTAAGAAAACATATAAAAAATTAAAGACTCATCTCGTGGCTCGTTGCTCCTTCTATTTTAGCTGCTCTAACTGAAGTCAGGGACTCCTGGAAGTAAGTAATCAGTTCCAACCTACTCATGATTGAGCTCATGAACTTATTCCACTCCACTTGCACTTGTATAATGAATGACTAAATGCACTGCAGAGCAGGTCCACAGAGAGCCCAGCACATACCCATAATATCAGCAGGTTTGTGTGCATCCCTGAGAGGGAAGAAATGCCCCATTTCCACTCAGCTGTGCATGCAGACAGTAACATGACTTCAGACATTTAACAGAGGAAATTATAGGCTACATTAAGAACAACCTTATTGAAAACCCAATATATTTCCCTGATGATGGCTTTGTTTGGACTCCATTATGAAAGCACCTTGAACAAACGTTTCCCAGTGGGTGTTAAAGTCCTGTTTGCAACACCACGTCTGTAATGTCAAACTGAAAGGTGAGACTAAGAGAGCAGCTTATGAAAGACTGACAGACAGAAGATTGTTGAAGTCCATTTGCTCTTAATTACTGGTACTTTCAAAGCCAAAGGGAGCTTGATCATCACATTTCACTCATGTATTTCTGCTAAGTTACATGAACTCTGTGCATACATCTAAAAGCAAAGAGTGCACTTACAAGAAGACAGGAATTTGTGTTACTTGTATTTTAGTACTGTCACACCCTGCACTTCAAAGGAATTCTATTCCAGGTCTCCCATAAGATAAGTGACTGCACCATGGTATCACCTTGCTCACTGCAGTGCTTCTGCAGATAGCTGCTGTGCTACAACATATGTGAACAGCTGAGATCTGGGAAGGAGGAATGTAAACACTGCCATGCACTGAAAACGCCAAGTTCTTTTTAATTCACCCAACATCCTTGTATCAAATGTAATCAGAGAATGTTCTGCATATGATTGATGTAAGAGAACAATACTCCTTTCTGCATTATGAGTATGCAGCTGCAGGCAGGTAAATAAGGATTTTCCACAACGCCACCATGAGATTCAAAACATGATGAAACGCGAGGTGTAAGTTACCATAGCAGATACCTGTTTTCATACAGAACATTTTCCTGGCAGCCAATAACAAAAACCATCCAGCCACCAGAGAGATCTGGGACAGGGATGGCTGCAACAGCGCTCATCATCGCTGCTGCTCAGCTGCAACATTCCCACAGCTCTGTACTTCATTAAAGGGAATTACATATTTGCTATCAAGTAGTTTTCATCCACGTTATCAAGCTTAAAAAATTCCCATTTTCATCTTCTATATGCTCAGTAGATACTAGCTACAGTTAATTAATTCCCATGTTTATGTATTCTCCCACACCAGATGGCTCGGTGAGCAATCCAAGCGCTCCCAAACAGGGCATTTTTTGGCAAGTTCCTTATGAGCACCGGACACCGCTGGCAGTTTGGCAGCAGCTTCCAACAACTATGAACAATGAATAAATATCACTGACAGGCTCAGCTGCTCTTCGGTTCCAGGAAACGTGCTTCTGTCTTGATAAAGCAGCTCAGTGAGCGCATCAACGATGCACAACTGGGTTTTGGCTTTGCTGTGTACCTGTATCTCTGGATATGCAGCTTTTCTCCAGTAGGAGCCATTTAAATGGAAATTCCAGCAAGATACCGTTGCAAATGAACGTTCTGGTTTTAGATCAAATTGCACCTCAAAGTGAAATATCACATGGGCATGTGTCTTCTGTACGTTCTGCAGGAGAATTAGGCATATGGTAAGTGGATTAAATGGCACATAGCAAAATTCATATTAAAATGCTCCTGGTAAAGGGGAATAGCAGCTAGACTTGGAGAGCACATAAATGTAAAATAGGGCAGAAGATTGAACTGTCAAAAAGTCAGAGCTCTAATTCTTCTACAGAAAACTCCATGGAAAAACCTATGTAAGGGGAAAGAATGGGCTATTTATGCAAATAGGTCTTGCAAATTGTCACGAAATATTAAGAGAGGAATTTGGTTCAATACCATCCGTTCTGCAGGCTTCTCAGGAGCCTCAATTCAAAGCCTGGTGCTTTTCCTTTCATCTTTAAGCTGAGATCATCTACTTATTTCTAGTCCTCTACCACACAGTTATACACGCTACTTGGCTTTAGCTGGCAAAAGATCATCTTGGATTTCTTTTCATATCAGGAGCAGGGAGATAAGTACTCATTGGAGAAGGAACAGAGCTTGCACCAACAGGTTACCCCATCAAAACTTCATTTCTGGGATGTCACGGATTCAAGAAACAGCAGTCACAAATGATGGGACATCTTAAGCCTTTCAGTTGCCTGTGTTTTACTTAAACTATTTCTAGCATACAGCTCTCATTTCCAAATCAGGAAGACATCAATCACAAGCACGATGTGCTCCCAGCTGGCCATGCACTAGAAATTAGAGTGACACCTTCACTCTTGCATGTTGCTGAAATACTCAGCAAAGGAAATGGGAAACGTCTTATCTGTTTTCTCACTAAGAGCAGAAGAAGATTGCAGAATATTTAGCTGAAAAACATAGATTTGTACCACATCAAAAGAGATGATGGTGGTTTCTCATCTCTCCTAAAACATTTATGCCAGAAAAGGGGAAAAAAAAATAAGCAGAAGTAAACTTTGTAAGAAGCCTCAGCTTTTGCTAAAACATCTTTTCCATAATAAAATGAAATCAAAACCATGTCCATTCAGAAACACTTTCGCATTATTCAAGCATATTAAATTCAAAAAGACTGGGTTTTATTTCACATTAATGCGTTTCAGACTCATGGGTAAGTGCTTCAGCTTTATTCTTCAAAGTCAAAAAGGAATTCAGTGCTTCAAGCCTGCAGGAGCTCAGCAGGGCACCCAGGGGAGTGCCATCACCCCAGTGATGTGTGAGAAGCCAGGGATGCTATCTGAGAAATAAACGATGTGGGAGTAAATTGATTTAGATCAGGGAAGAGAACAGAAACCCTTGTCTCCTTATTCACTCTTTCTATCTCATCTTTGGTATGTGCAAGAGCTGCAGCAAGCCCTGCTCTTCCACTGTCCCCACTGAGCATCAGGCCTGGAGCAGTGCAGGCAGCCCCTGCAGCAGCCCCACTGCTCCTGGGTCTCATCACTCCAGCAGTGCCATCTTTGTGCTATCCGTGCTGCCAGCACCAGAAGGACACCTATAGGGCTGCTGTGCCCACTGAATGCATCGGAGCTTTTACACGTTGTTTCTCCTGGCAACATCACAGACTGGTACTGTAGTACCTGGTAGGTCAGGTACTGTGTGAGGGGTACCAGCACTGAGTGTGGCGGATCACCAGCACATGGCAAACAGACAGGAATAGTGAAGTCAGCTAACATGAGCAATACCCCAAGAAAACAAACCAAAGTAACACCTATCTGACCTGCAGAGCTGCCTGAGACCTCCACAGTTCTACAAGGGTTAGCACTGATTGATTCAAGCTATGTATGGCGGGCAGCTGAGGAAGTCCCCGACTCCTCAAGTAAGATCTGCACAGTTTGTGGAGTGAAAATAAACATCAAAGTGAGCTCTAATGTTAAAGAAATCCAAACAGCAGTAAAACAATCACAGAGAAGACAGCTCCTGCTGTGCTGCTGAAATGCTGTCGGGCCATTAAGAATGCAATTATTCTGTCAGGATGGTCGGAACTGCACTCTCCAAGGTGGGAGATGGGTAGGCTGAGAAATTGGCAGCAAGACTTGGCAGAGCCAAAGACATCCCACAGCAGCAATGCCAGCAAGGGATGGACATCCAACATGGCACCAGGTGCTTGAGGGGCAGAGAACAGCTGTATCCCCAGGGCAGGGGATGGTTCATCCCTCTGGAAACCACTGGTGCCTCCTGAAGCCAGAAATTCCTTTTCTCCATGCGTGTACTGAAACACATTTCTATACAAAAAGCCAGGAAAAGCATTTTGCCCCCACAGAAAGCAGATTTTCTTTTTTATAAGACTAATTCTGAAGTAAATGATGCTTCCCTGGCAGACAGCAAAACAGCCGTCAGCATTTCCAGCCTTGAGGAACTGTCACCCCTCCAGCCTACAGGTCTTCATCCCCATTTTTAGTCTCCAACCTTCCAGCTTCACCTGAAAAATAATTTATGAGCTGTGTGGCAGTTGAACTCCCTTCTTTTCAAAGGAGTTAACACACTTCTGCTAAGGAGAAAGCACCGAAATGGGTCCTTTGGTTCATTTCCTTTTGTAGCATTCATACACAGCTCTCTTGGCATATAAATAGCTTAATTAAGCGTGACTGACATGCTTATGATTACCAGACCCAATTAAAAGAATACCAGGCCCCGGGAGCACAGAGGCATCACTTACTGCCTAAAACTGAGACACACTCTGAGGGCAATAAGGCAAGACGAGGCCTTCGAAGCAAACCTTCCACTTGGATTCAAGGCACATGCACACACTGCAGTCTGCTTGCAGAACAGCCAACACTGGTCAGACACACAGCTGCCTGCCCGTGCCAGCTGATAATGGAAAATACCATGCTTCAAACACAGCTTAAAGAAACCAAAAATCAGCAAAGGATGAAGTACCTGCCACTTCCTACTTAGGATTAACCACAAGAAGTCTCAGAGTTTCCCTGTGAGTGCCATATGGGCATCCAAGCAGTTCAGCAGGTCCCAGAATGAAAGGCACACATGGAGCAGCCAAGGCACTGCCCCACACTGATGTGATTGGGACTGGGCACTGAAAACACTCCATTAGAAACCCCACACAGAAACAAGCCACGCAATCAGCCTGAGCCATCACCAAACACGTGCCTGGGAGATGAGCTCAGCAGACAAGCTTTGGCACAGCACTGCTGCACTTTCCACAAGCAAGTCTCAGGTTCAGGCTTAGGACTTAAATTAACACCTTCATTGCTCTAGGACAAGTCATTTCTCAGTGCATGCTTTGGGTGGCGTGCAAGAAAAGAAACTGTAAAGTAATTAAAGGTCCTATGTAGGCGATACTCACCACTGAGCACTGAAGATGCTGGGATATTTAAACACGGCCTTGGTACCACAAGAATGGAGCTGGGCTCGAGCATGGTGGAGACACAACCTAAATAGCAATCTTCTTTCTTAAACATTGCCCCTAAGCCCTGAAGATATCTATCTCCAAAATATCACTGCAGTAGATCAGGATGAGAGGGTAAGCTATTAACCTGCAGTTTGCAATTCAGAATACTGCAATCTGAAACCCACCTGTGGGGATGCACCAATACAGTCAGGAAGCAGGGAGAGCCCGCTGGAGCTTTTTCTGACTACTCTGACATTAACGAGCCAAACAGAGATGGGGACTTTGGCAGCTTTTCTCACGAGGCAGTGACTGTGCTCAAAGAAAAGACTGCTGACAAATACAGATCTATAAGAAAGGCTGTTTCTGCCTTCAGAAAAATCATTTTGTGTGAAAACATTACAAGGAAAGCGGGGTAAAACTAGACTAGAGACTCGTGTTTAGAGAGGAAACTGAAAACAGGAGGTCATAAGAGCAAGAATTCAGAGGACATTTCACTGATCAAAAGTGAAGAGAAACGTAAAAGAAAACTGTGCAAAAGAGAAAAATCACAGCCTCAAACCATCTCCAGCCTTTCAAAGCCGCTGTACCAACCCTGCAGAAATGGCTATTAAGAAAAATGGAGCTCAGGAGCAGCAAAGGCAAAGGAGAAAATCACATGAAGCATTGGGGTCTCTGGTTGCAGGCAGGGGCTGCCATCAGCAATGACTGCACTCAGGCACTGAGGCAAAGCCTGGCTGCCTTCAGCAGATGAAACCTCTCCCCTCTGATAGCAGTCCTTCAGTTCCCTATTAGCGCTCATTCAACATGAAAATGTTTTGGAAATCTGAATAAAAAAATCTCATAAATTGGTGAAACTGAAAATTTAACAAAGGCAACATTTCTACTGAAAAACAGAATCAAATTCAAGCCATCAGAGAAAACAAAAGGTGCATAGTTAGGTTCATTCTAATTACTGGCAATATTAAGATTAAAAGCGTGACTAGCTTTGGGCTTGATTCAGTGAACGGACACTGTGAGACTGAAAACAATTACTCAGCCCTCAAAACAATGCAGAACACATTTATAAAGACACAGGAAAAATAATAATGAAATCTTTCAGAGAGTCACTGTGGTAAGAAGATTGCAAATGCATAACAAGGCCAGCCCAGCCCACAGCCCAACTGCAGCCATGTGCAAGGAGTGCTGCACACACAGCAGAGCTGCTGCAGTGCTGCCAGTACTGCTCCCGTGCCAATGAGCTCCTCAAAGCAAAGGGGGCTGGTTGTGGCTATCCATTTGAAAATGAATGTGGCCTCAAAACTCTTTGTGAAGTTTTGAACACCTCAAATGATGTCCTGAATAGGCATGTTACAAACTGAGTGGAATGACCCAGCAGTTCCTGCTCTGCACATCTCTCATGTGAGCACTATGCCAGCCCATGACTCTTGGTGAACAAATTCATCCTTATTTGCAATTTGAATGCCATGTTTATACATAGAAGGACTTAGCCAGAGATTTCCAGAACTCAGGTGCAAATGAATAGAAACCATCCTTCCCTACAATTCCTTACATTTACAAAAGGAGATGTGATATAACCCTCACAATCTGGCCACATTTGTAGCCTTTACATGGCTACAAATGGACTTTATCACACCGTTGGACAAAAAATAAGCCTTTAGTGATTTTAATGCCTGTTGGCTTTTACTCTCTTTTCCATCAAACATGTGAATTAACCCAAAGCTTAAAATAAAATTACACTGAAATAATGATCTCTGCATGACAAAAAGAAACTCGCAGAGCTAACATTGAAGCCAGCAAAAGTTGTTGAAAAACAACGTAATGAGTTTCAACCAACACAAGACTTAATGCAGATTCCGAGTTGCATCAATACAATTGGCAAACAGAACCTCCTGGCACAAAGCAAGAAGTACCCTGGATGAAAAACTGGAGGGGACTGTTGGAATGATGTCTAGATGAGGATGTAACTGTGCCTTCTCACTGCAAAACAGGGCTGCCTACCTTCCTCACAGCCTCTTTTTCACTTCTTTCTATCTGTGTTACAAAGGAAGCACACAGGACATACAGCACCCAGCATCCCTCTTCATCACTGCACAATTACAGAGGATGACTCCTGAAAACACATGGAAGAAATTATACATTCATGAAGTACAGAGTGACAAATGTACTAGAAAAATAACATGTCCTGCCTGGCAGCCAAGGACCAGAACCACAGACAGGTGTAAAGAGAGGCTGAGAGAGACTGTGGTTGCAATACTGCACTGGATGCCCACACTGGGCTGCATGGCACGGAGCTCCTGCTGCCTGCAGCTGTGATGAGGAGCTCATTATGGGAGGACTACAGTTTGCATAGAGCAGGCGCAGCAGCCCCAAAGTAAACTTCAGAATCACTGGGTAATATTTGCTTTAAGAAAGCAAACACTGACCTTTGAATGACAGGAAGGTATTGTTTGCACAGTCGGGAGCATTTCCAACATTCAAGTACTCCTCGGAAGCAAATAAAAGAAATCCCAGCAAATCAGACCATAAATATTGCTGCTAATTAACTACATCTTTTTCTGGCTCTTGTCAATGAAACAGATAAACCAATGAAGTTAAAAAACTGCAGAACAGCTCTCACACGAGGCTCAATGCAGGAGCATTTATAACGAACAGGACCCAAACAACTCCAGCATTGCCAGCTGCCTGCATGCTGCTTTACATGTGAATGTGTTGTGGCTTTATTTTCTCCAGCAGAAGAGGTGACAGCATCTTTACACCTCCACCAATCCTGAAGGTGGTGCTTCTTCACAACTTCACAGGCACAATCTTGAGAAAACACCTCATAGCAAGTAGCCTTCTAATGGAGCATCAGGCTTACATACCAAGAGACACACACATTTGTTTCTAACACACTGGAGCCATTACATCCTAATTGACTGTGGTCTACATCACTAACATACCTCAGATTTGCTGTGGCCTTCATCCCTTTCCACACTGCTGTCTCTGCTCAGGACTTCAACACAGCATCCATTTTCAGCGCTATAATTCATTTGTCACATCAAACCTCAGAGTATTAATCTTCTGTGGCAAATACAATTAAATGCAAAATCTCACCCACTGTAATTCATTTACAACTTCTTCCTTTTTTTTTTTTTTTTTCTTGCTAATGATTTCAAAGCAGAGTATTTTTGGAAAGGATATTTTCCTCAGTGCTCAACTCTGTGTTAAAAACAGATGCTCTGACTCTTAGGCCCACATACACGAGCTCTGATTTTGATATTCACTCTACCTTCATATTTCTGAGTACAGACATACGTACACAAAAACTGAGCTAAAGATAGAGGACAGTACACACCAACAACATAGTGATCCTAAAAGCAATGTGCTGCTCAGGTCATCAGAGTCCTTTTGGGAGAGGAACACAATCAGGCCTGATCCATTCTCTGCTCAGCACTAAGCATTCCCTCTCCCAGGACTCACAGTCAGGCTGTTTCTATGCGGAAAACAATTTTCTGGCCAGTAGATCTTTTGCTTATTTTTTGTTTTGTTTTCCTCTATCCCCCCCTGGAATGGACAGCTGTTGAAAGATGCTCAGTGGATGAGCATGGCTGGTAGAATGGACTGTAGGGCAACAGCAGGAAAGAACTGGTAGCAGAAAGAGCAATTGTATTTTAGCATGAAGGCATAATTAAGGCCACACGGAAATGGGACAACACAGCACAGCAGAAGCACAGAGCTGCTCACCAGGACATGGTTGCTGTGTGACCCTATGTAGGAGATCTCACCCATCAGGAACCTCAGCATGGTGTGGGGAGCTGATCTGTCACACTGCATGCAGTCCCAGCACCGCTTCACTAAAGTGGAAATGCCTTAAACAGAGTTTACAAATCCATCTGCATCAGGGAGTTTGTTCCTTCTCTTTAGCACTTTATCTTCCTCTTTAAACAGGGCACAGCTTAAAATTCTGTTTTTATACATGTGTAAATGTCAAGAAACGCTCAGCTACATCATTACAGTTGGCAGACTGTATTTTAAGAAAACGCTAAGAACTCTATACTACCTATCAGAAAGAGAATTTCCTTCTACCTCCCTTAAAGTTTTATTAATTCCTCTTTGCCAGCTCACGCTCACCCCCCTGAGGCCACTGCAGCACACAGTGCCCAGGGCATGCAACACACACAGCTGCTGGAGGCACTGCTGCACCTCCACCAGCACAGAATGCTCTGCCAGCTGCAAAACCACTGCTGCTGCCCCATAGCACTGTGCTGACACAGCTGGCCTTCAGAGCCTTGGGATGGGGCTTCTGCTCTCAGCCCTGAGCCAGGATTGAGATCCCAGATGCACCCATTGTGAGAATGAATGGGAAAAGTAACCATGTGCGTGTTGTTAATTGGGCTTTGCTGCATGGAGCTCATATATTCAGTCTCATGCATCTGTGAGGCAGCGTCCTCTGAGATGTGTTTCTGCCAAAGGTGTGACAGCTGTACCAAGAATAAAGACAAAACGCTGGTAAGAGGAAGCTATTATGGGTGACACAAGAAAGCTGACAGGAAATCAGCAGCCTGCTAAGCTCTGCAGGCTAAATATTTGCACTGTGGTATAGAGAGCTAACAGCTTAGATTTGCTACTCGGAAAAAAAACAACGCTTTTAGCCCAGTGGTAAAAGATGCATGTGTACGCCTGCCATAAATATTTACAGCTCTGCAACAGTCGGGAAAGCGAAGCCTGGGTGCATCCATCCCTTCAACCCGGCCGCAGCCAACACCACCCTCTGCTGTAGGAAAGCACGAAGCGCGGCACCGGCAGCCCCTTTCCATTAGGATGGAGTATTTTACAGCATGCAGACAGCAGAGGACGCTGTTATCTACTCCATAAAGCCGAGCCGGAGACTATAAGCAAGCATTTCTGACCTCACGTCTACCAAAGCAGACCACACAGTAATATTGGCAACTACTATGAAGGCAACAAATGAAGCTGCTGAGAGTGCGGGCTGAGCACATGGAGATACACACTGGGAGATACACAGCTGAGCTGGGAAAACCTTCTTACAGCTTTTACATCTGTAATCTTTCAAAAAGTAATTGAAAAAACTAGAACCACCACTATCAGTAACCAAACAAATCCATCAGGGCTCATTAAATTCAAGCCCATAGAGCTCAGTGAGCTCCTGGACTGCTGATATTTAGAGCCTGGCAGTTAATTTAGGCTGTGCCATTCCTCGGCACCTGACACCTGCCTGGCCTAAAGGTGAAATACCCAGCTCAGTGGGTTCTTAGTCAAAGCCAACATGGCATTGCTGTAGCCAGGTAAAACATGTTAGGGACTGCATACTTGAAAGGAAGGGAAAAAAAACAAAAGTAGCTGTGATAACTCTGCCAAAACAGGAGAGAATTTTCCTAAGTTGCAGCCTCAGGTTTTATCTACACAGGAACAGTCAGGAAATGACAAGTGAACTGCTTTCACAAGTGGCTTTTTCATTTAAATCACACACTACACCCAACTGTTCATAACATTGACTGTCCTTAGCCAAAATTCAAGCACCCTCCCTCAGATTCAGTTACTCTACTTCATAAGTGAAGTAAAAGAAAAGTTATGAGTATTTGAATTCTGAGCTCCAGGCCAGGCTGTGCGGCACCCAGCACATGGCAGACCATAGGCACTGCTATGGCTTTTTGCTTATGAGTAAGGCATAAACTAATAACACCCCAAAGTGAGTGCTGTATCTGACTAGGAGAGTGCTTTTAAACTCTATTATTTTTCATTCAAGTTTCATTACTGCAGGAAAAGGGGAAAGAAAAGCAATTAATGTGAAGAGATAATAAATGAAACCCATGCAGATAAATCACCACCCGTGCTCACTTTGATCCATTGCTACAGGCAAGTTCGATGGGAAGCAAGGCCTGCCGAGTTTTGTGAGCAATGTGTTCTACAGCAAAGATTGAAATCTTAAAAACTAAACCTGGAATTTATTGGAACAATTACTGCAGTGACACTGACTGCAATAAACACACAATGACTGCAATAAACACACCAAGGTGCAGCATGATGCCCTCCTGTCCTCTCACAACAACAACCCACCACAAAAACCATTCAATTTACTTAGGGGCAGGGTATTGTGAGGGGTGGAAATGATCATATTTAACACTGCAGAAATACTCCTGCCAAATCCCAAGCTTTCTTTTCTTTCTCTACTTCCACCCTCCTCCCCCTGCTCTCTTATCTTTTACCAGCAGCTTTACATAAGCACTTGCAAAAACGTACAGAGGGCTGCGGATTGTTTGAAGTTGTGGGTGAAAGTGGAGTGCTGTGAGGACTGCCTGGCTGCTGCCAGGACTTTGGCAGGCTGCACATCAAATGATCTTCACAACATAAGCCAACAAGCTCTGTGTTTGCTGCAGTTCAACCAGGGGGTTGGATCCGTGCTACTGGAGTTAAACAAAAGCAGTGGGCGACGTGGCACAAGGGGTGAGTTTTGAGATGCCTCTTGCTGTTAGAGCTCTCCCCCCACTACTCCACCATGGACCAAGAAAAGCAGTTCCCCAAAGGCTCCAGCTCCAAATGCCTCAGATAAACCTGCGCCCACTAAGCTCCCAACAGCTTTGTGGTCCAAATCCTTCCTTGGAGCAGGAGCTGTTCTCCTATTCATTAGGTACTCGCAAGCACCCAGACCATTCTGGGAAGGGACTTGGCACCAACCCTTAATGCTGTAGGATTTCTCATTCTATGTGCATAGAGCCCTTGGAAAATAAACTATTTTTATGAAATACTCCGCCATGAAAACACAAGCACAAATTACTGTTTGATTGCTATAAATGTCATCAATTAGTTTTCTCCCATGCAGTGGTTACAGACACAACTCTTATGTCTTAAAAGCATCATGCAGACAAGAAGAAACATTTAAGCAGCTGAACACTAAGGAGAGGTTGATTTAACCAAACTTTACTGTGTTCCTCACAGGAACTGAGTTTGGTAGTCAGCGCTTTTCACAGAAGCCTGAGCTCATTCAGAGTCACAGGAAGCAAAATGTCACCCTGGCAAATAGAAGTGCACACCTATACACAGACAGCAGGCAAGCACCCCTTTTTCCTTCAGGTTCCATACACCAGAAGTACAGCCTTGCTCCACTGGAGTGTGCTATTTGTTTGCAATATGAATATCAGCTCTTGGTTTCCTGAGGCTGCAAGCAGTGCTGCTGTCTGCACCCACTCGCATTCTGCTGTGTGGATCTCTGGCAGCTCCTGCCCTAATACAACTCTCTGGGTGTTGCGGTGTCAGGATTCCACCAGCTGCTGTGTCAGCAGCTCCCCCAAGTGCTGCTCCTCTCATAGCAAAGTAGATATGGGACCCATCCCACACAGACCCAGTGGCTAACAGGGCTGGTAAGTGCCTTGGCACTGCTCCAGCTGCAGACCTTCCTTTGGCTGGTTTGTTCCATAGTTACACTCAATAGCCATCACATCAGTTAATTATAATAGCAAAAAAGGGCAGCAGCAGTCTCTCTAGTTTGACTGAGGAAGGTCGCAACTTTGCTTTATTTCAGAAGGGGGGAAAAAAAAAGGAAGAAAGATCAGTGCTATGTGTAAATACTCCATGCTTGGGTGACTGCCTTCCACAGCAAATACTGAGAATCAAGCATCCAACAGTGTAAGCTTGTCCTGATGCAATGAAGCCAGCACTGGGCTTAACCACCTGGGAATGTGATCCCGAGGACCTGCAGTTACAGTGCCTGCTCATGCAGAACAGAGTCAATGCAGGGAAAGAGGTAAACTCTTAAATTGAACCTGAATCTTTTATTCTCTCTTCATAGCATACATTAATGGGAACTGCTCTATATGGCTGCAAAGTACTTAAGGAAGCCCTCATTCCTAAGCTAAGGCAAGAAAAAGCACATTCAGCTTTACACTACTGAGTTCAGAGGTTACAATCAGACTGTCTTCTTGCTTAACATTACCCAGTTGCATATTGTGTAGCTGTAAAACAAACAAATTGCCAGCAGTTTTTACTATGCTCCATATAGTGCATACAT
The DNA here is from genome assembly GCF_054131305.1 of Coturnix japonica. NCBI lineage: Eukaryota > Metazoa > Chordata > Aves > Galliformes > Phasianidae > Coturnix > Coturnix japonica. The sequence goes on along the minus strand of NC_140680.1, from coordinate 12,205,993 downwards.
AATGAAAACACAATCTACTGCCCTAGCCCACAGGAGGGTACAATTTGTTTCTGAGATGAAGTTAGCTTGCTAATAACAGCTGGCAGCAAGTGCTGTTGCTGTCATAACGATAGCGCTTTCTTATTTTATGTCTCTATTCTCTACAACAATCGAGGTGCCTCGTCATGAGCTAATGCTGCCATCCAATAAAACATTAAAAGAGGCATTAAGTACAGCACCGTGCCAAAAACTACTGCAACTACAAACACAAGTGTCTAAATGACCCTGCTTAGTATGGAGCATAGTAAAGAAAATGTTCTTGCTGAGGATGCCTTACTGAACACTGGGGTCAATAGGGCCAGGGGCAGATCCTTAACATGCAGAGACTGAGTTTCCATCCTGCCAGTCTAAACAGCTAGGGGCTGCTTTAGTCCTAAGCACTGCTGTACATCATGTTTGCCCCCCTACAGTCCCTGTAAGCTCTGAAGGAACAGGTGGAGCAGCAGCCTTCCTACCACTGTGCTGCGCACTCGGCACAAATGAAGAAGCTCTTTAATATCGTGGCTGTGAAGTATCATTAGGATACTGTGTGCTCTTAAAATGCACAAATGAAAGAACAGAAGTAGGGGGATAACAATTTGTCCTCTGTAATCCTCAGAGATGTAAATAATTGTCACAAAAGCAGCTTCAGCTGAGGACACAGGAAAGAGATGTTCATGGAGAAAAAAAAGGGGGGGATCCATTGGCAAGGCTGAGCTGCAGCTCTGAATGATTCCAAGCTAAAGCAGCTACACAGGCCTCAAGTAAAGTAACAGTTCAGGCAAGCTGGACAGTAAGCAGAAAAGGGGGAAAATGTGTCTTTGTTTACTCATTGTAGCCCTCTCTATTGATAAGTTACCTTGTAAATTAAATGAATAGTAAGAATGCAGCGGATAACAACCACTCCAACAGCCCAGCCAGAGCCTCAGCTTCCCCATGGAGATCTGCAGCCAGCACCAAATGCTGCAGCCTCAGCACTTCGCTTTTCCCATAACAAATATTGAAACTTAATATTCAAACTCCCCAGCATGCAAGAATGAACACATTATTTTCACAGATTAATAATTACCATTTTCTTTCTGCACTGATACATCATTATAAGCTTCAGAAATACTCTATAGGGGGAGAATTTCCCCAAAGCTGTATTAAATATAAAATTCATTAATTGCAGCAGAACACCCTTTGTATTACAGACTGCACTTGGCTACAGTTCACTGTTGGACTCATGTTAAGATGCTTTCTTTCCTGAGAAGAGTTTCTTTAGAGGATGAGTTAAAAGACACCACTCCAAAATGAACCATTTGTAAGGGCCGGGTGTAAATAAAAGTAAGTAATCATTACATGCTTAGAGATGCTTACTAAAAGGTGTAGTTATTTTATAAACATGAAAATTGTTTCTACAAGATTTCTGATAACGCCCTGACATTTCCATCTCCCTGTCCCCAGAGCTGCATCCCTCTCCAGAGGGGTTATCAGGAAAGCAACTTCAAGAGTTAAAACTGCAAGCTTCTACGCTGTGTGTGTGCTAAGAGGATATCAACCATATGGTACCTTGCAAGTATTTTCCATAAAAAAGAGAATGAATAATTTTCACGAGCTTAAAATGTGTTTATCTCAAAGTGATACAACATATACTGATAGCATTCTAAAAGATATGTGCCTCTCAGATATTTATGCATCTAAATCATTGTTTATAATTAAGAGTATAAACGTTTGTGATGTTTGACTACAGAGACCATGTGTTGGTTTAAATGATAAGGCTGCTGATTTAGGAGCTGGCTTTATCCCAAGAAAAGAGAGGGAACATCTCAGGTATCCTTGTTATAATAGGGTACAGTTCCTAAGGAATGGTGTCAGTGAATTTTGAGAAAATCCCTATAGAACAGACCCCACTGATCTGATCTCTACTAAAGCCTATAGATTGCTATTAAAGAATACTCCTCTTGGGAGGGTGGGACACACTGCTTAAAAATACAGATTGTCAGCAGAAATCAAGGTCGGCGCTGAGGGAGATCTCACCCAGACAAACTGACAGTAAGAAGCACTGCTGCCAGTCTCCAAAGCAGACTTAGTATTTGGGAGTTGAGGCAGTGCTGCTGCAGGAGAGACATGGCCTTCCTTCAGTTCTGTGCAGGACCTTCCCCCTTTCAGCATAGGGTAAGTAAGGTGCACATCAAACAGTGCTACAGCAAGGCTAACAACGAGTTCCTACTGTGGCTTCACTGCTCCATCAGCAGTGAAGGTGAAGAACCAAGTGCTGAGCAGCAGCTCCTGCACAGCTGTCCTGCTTTACTTAGGTTTCACAGCTCTCCCTGTGAAAATACTATGGAAAGGCAGCAGTAACATGGCTGCTAAGTGTTTAAAAGTGATCATTTAACTTAAATTTGCAGTAAACTATAATTACAGTTGCTTGGAAAGCAAAGCAAGCCGCTGCTGTCTTCTGGACTGAGTTTCTACGTGCAACAGCATAAGGCTCATACACTCACCTCCATCCCAGTCTAGATTCCAGTCTGCCCCAACACAGGCTTAGTTCTTCACATAAAAGCATGTTTAGTGAGTAAGGATGCAAAAAGAACTCAGCCTACCAACTCCCTGTCTGAAAAACTTCCACTTCTGGCTCTTGTAGGAAGCAGGAGAGTTTAGATGTACCCAAAAGTATATCCCCCTGCACATGGATCTCTTCACCCTAAATACATGTTGTTAAATTCCTGCAATATTGAATATCAACCCCTTTCCAAACGCTTCCTTTTATCACTGTCATTTATTCTGTGCGTGTCCACAGTAAAACTCTTTGTTCAGAAACAAAGGGACATTTCTTCATTTAAAAGGAGCGTTTCCCAGCATTGTCTTTGGCAAGCAAAACGCAAAAAAAAATTATATGTTTATTTCAGCCTAAAATGATTCCTCATTTGCCAACAATGGTGCACAGCTGTGAAACCCAACAGCCCTTCATGGACCTGCTTGTGACATCTCCAAAATCATCATAGAGTTGGGACCCAAACCAGAAACGCATCCCAAAATCATCCCAGTGAGCAACAATGGCAGCAATTATTTTGTTTACTTAAGCACTGTCCCTACAGGACTATTCTGAAATGTAGGTAACCTGCAGGCTTACAATATCCTCTTCCATCATTCAGAGTCGTACATTCATCAGAAACAGATAACAGGATACAAGGAGGATGGAAATTGTGCCTAAGATCACTTCAGCAGTGCTCAGAGAGACTCTTCAGTTGGAGAAGATCCCTGATTGAGAAGATGGAGCTTGACTTGCCTCCCCCTCTTTAACTGCAATTTTCCCTGCAGTTTCCTTCCAAGCCATTCATCTCCCAAACTGTTTTCTCTTGAGATTAAAGATCAGCTACTTCTGTCAGGAATTCAGATGCAATAAAGCCCCAGAACCAGAACCTGCTTCTATCTTGCTTGTGGCAGAGGTGCAGAACGTAACTGCAGTGCAAGAAGGGGGAAAAATGCTCAGCCCTGCACACCACAGAGTCCAGGCTTTAACCTATACCAGTAAATAGACTTCTGATAAGAAGCCTTATCACCTCAGGTTAAAGCAACTCCAGAAGAGAATTTACATCAGCAAGTATGGGAGAATCACTATTAATAAATATGACTCTTTTCAGCTCTTACTCCCTAATCTCCAGGGCAGCAGGATCCCATCTGCTAGACCTGGCAATACTGTTAGTCTGAAAAAAATAAAGAAGTACCAATGGCCATTTGGAAGAATACAAAGTGCAAAAGAAGTGCTGGTGTATGCAGAACTGATTCTATGTAACATCTGGCTCATAGCTTAACATGAGGTCTGTGGCTGAACAATACTGCAGTTTATTGCTCTGTGCGAAGCCTAATATAAATCTCTTTGGAAAAGGCAACTATTAATTAGTCCTAATGAGAATAGAATTTGCTTTCAGCAGGCTTACTTTATTGAAAACAGTGGAAACAATTGAGCTGAATAACAAAACACGCTGCAATTAGAAGCTGAATGTCCACTGGCCCTAGAGCAACATGCACAGCTGATTGCTAATGACATGATCTACATCTCCCACACTTAATCTTAACCATAATGAAGAGATGTACGTTATGTATCCTTTCAGACATGAACCTCAGGTATTTTTATTTCTTGGTACCACTTATGCACCAAATGCTGTCTGGAATCTGCAGCAGCAGATCTGGGAAGCAGTCAGGACACCTCTGATGCTCTGAAAAATCTGAAGCATTTCCACATGCTGAACTCAGTGCTGCACGTGGAAGGATATTTGTTTATACAGATGAGTCCGTCCAATGGCCATGGAATGTTAATGGACTACACTGTACAACCATACTACTGTGACAGTAACCTGTAACCCCAGGATCTGCCTTTCTTCCAAGCAGTTAATGCTCCACATATATACACTATGATTTGTTATCCTCACTAATCTCCTCTAAACTATTTCTGCACAAATCTACCCAATGTGATAAGATATTTGATATAGATTTCTTCAAAGTTTCATCATACCTTTACCACCTTTGTAGTCATTCTCCTTCCCCAACTTCAGCGGCTCAAAACACAAAAGCAGAAAAACATTTGTTCAAACCACAGTTTTTCAACCTGATCATCTTCGGCTGAGATGATTGAGCTTTAATAAGGACCATTCAAAAGCAAAGTCATCTCAGGATTCTTATCCCTGGAATAAGGGATAAGCTTATTTTGCTCCAGAGTGTTATATCCCATATTTCCAATTGAAGTTAATCTATTGATAAGCTTTCTTGCTATCTTTTAACTTTAGAGCATGACCACACAGAGCTGACCACAACAGCAATTTATATTCTTTTTCCAAACACCTTCACATAGCAGAACTATTCCAATGCTTGCTTGCTGAACCTTGGTTATTTGCGGTACTCTGTGCCCTTGGGGAATACTTTAAGAACTACAGTCAATTTAACTTCTACTTGCAATCAATATTAAGATTTTAAATAGCTTCCCGTTTTACCAAAGTGACCTCATGTAATCCAAAAATGGAACCAGAATGGAACAAAAATGTAATCAGGACTTAACAAAGATAAAAGGCTGTCAGCAGCTGGACAGGCACACTTCAGTGAATAAAAGAAATGTTCCAAGTCAGAAAACAAGAGACACTGAACAATGTTAGAGTATAAATTTCCTCATCACCAATGAACCAATCATTCTTTACTCCTTTCTATTCAGAAATAGGTGAAGCATGTAGTTAGTAGCAGCCAAAAGCACAAAGAAACCGGCCAAGCCCCAGGTTTGCTTACAAAGGTCCCAGACACAGCCCAGCCCTGGAGAGCCCCAAACCCCCCAGTACAAAAGTTAGAAGGACAGATCTTGCACTCACCCTAAATGACTGACTAAAATCATTTCCAGTTTTCTACAATACACACACTATTATAAATTAAGGTTATTTGCATTTTCTTATTTATTTTATAAATGCTTTATGACTTACAATACGCATAGAATCAAGCTACTGAAAACGTGAACCCTACTTTCAAGCATGGCTTTGCCATGGCATTAATGGATCCTTTATAGCATAACAGCAGCAAAGTAAGAAGTCCTGCAGGCTTAAAGATCTTGAAAACTCAAGACAGTCCCTAAGGAGAAGTATTAGCGCGTGAAATTAAACTACATATAGAAATGTTCCACTTGAAATATTTAAGCATGACTTTCTTTATTTGTGGCAATGCCATTTCTTCAAATTTGCAGTAAAATAAATAACAAAAGGCATTAAAATAGCTTGATGGGGATGACTGACACCTCCCATACACACCCAGACTGAAATTCAGTTCTCAATATCAGACTCCTAGAAGAAGGAAAACAACATCTAGAAAAGTATTCTCTTCCAACCTGGGAGAGCAAAGACTGTCTGTGCACTTTGAAGCCTAAGAGTAACTTCCTCATACATAACTTTGATGTGTGTTGAAAAGTACATAGTAGCTCTGTAAGTGTATAGTCTCTTTCCTCTTTTTCAACCCAGAAGCCAATGGTTTTCCTACCAGGTTTGACTGTGCAGAACTACCAACTGTTAGAAATGATGCTCCAAATCCGGTAAGTCAGGCACGAGGTCTGAGCTCAATATGCAAACCTGCAGCTTCTGACTTCCAGCCCCACATCCTCACACCTCTCACTATTGCAGTCACATCTCAATGTCTCAATACATCTCCATAAAGCAAAGCCACAGAAGTCATTGTCACCATCCTCCCCACTTGCAGGCTTTTCTACACAACTTTTAATGCATGCAAAACTGCACCTTCAATTACATTTGCTATTCAACAACTACTCAGTTAAACATCAAGTATGAAGTCAATTTATAGAGCAGAATGCTCCTGATGCTTTGAGTCCAGCCAACGTACCTTCAGTGTAGGTAGAAGCAGCACAATCTGAGCCTGAGGGGGAAAAAAAGCTTATATTGTAAAGCTTATTTTCCTATTTGTTTGCACTCTCTCGAATCTAAGCAGCAACATTTCCTAGCTCCTTAAATTTTCCCTCCTGTTCAGGCTTAGTTTCCTTACCAGTTGCCATGTGCAGTACTATGCCATCATGTCAAGGGTTTGCTTGAGCTACTCAAAATGAAAACAGTGATTTAGTTTTACATAGAAAAAAATCAACATACAAGTCGGTCACAATCAGGATGTCATTCATCCTCTCCAACTTTGATTCAAAATATCTTTTATTCATCAGACCGGCTATTACTGCATCTATATTTGAGCAGAAACAAAATGTTTTAAGGCCACTGAACACAGAGATGTAAGTGAATTTAGGCTACCCCACGCTGATGTAATACTAAAATCTGAAAGGTTCATTTTCAGAGCACAGACTTTTTTGTTATTTTAAAGAAGGTTAAACATAATGGTACACACCAGGAAGATTAAAATTAAGTTATAACTGAGTAAATATTTATGAGAATATTTACAAAGCTTTCTCCTTGACAATTAGGCACGTCAGAGCTTCAGAGCAATGTGCACTTCATTAAGGCAGATGGGCTGAAATGGTCTGATCTTTGTTCCATCTCCTCCCCCAGCTCTACAGCTTACACACCTGGATGGTGCCAGGGCTGCTATGACTGCCACCATCATTCCTACCAACCAAAGTACCACAATGCCAGGCCTTATAAACTGTGGAAATACATCTTCCAGTTACGGCTACCTGGCCTCTCATGTTATGCTGAGCTTCTAATCCTGAACAGCATTACAACACTGAAACCGCACAAAAATTGCACCGCAGTCAATACATTCAGCTGCACATAGATTATATCAAGAGCATGTCTGGATTTTCTTATCTAATTAATTTTCAGAAATATTTCAATTTATTTTTTTCTGCAACACGAGGGAGAAATGCATGCAGAAATTAAAGCCAGATTCTAAAAGTAATTATTTTGTTAATAAAACAGGCGGTTGTGTTTTCTTCAGCAAGAACTGGTATGAAAACAGAAAAACAATGAGAATAATGCTGCTGTTGTCTATGACTTATGAAGGTACACATATAATAAATTTAATTACTTTCATTTCTAATAAGAGCACATACTGCAATATTGCTTGAGATAATGACATCCTCCACATGTATGGAATCTGAATTTGATCCTGCTGGATGTACCTGAATAAGAAAATAACTACAACCAATGGAAGCGCACTTGGACATTCATAATGCATAAAAGGATGCTAATATTAGCAAAAGAAGTAATAAAAACAACTTTTTAATATTATTATATTTGTGAAGAATTGTCTTTGCTTGGAAAGAGTTTGGGGGAACTCTCAAGTTCGCTCATAATCCTCCAATATCATATGAGTGCAGCTGGAAAAGATAGTCATTCTTTACTGATTATGACACACAGGTTGTCTTCCTTTAATAAAGACCCAGTGTTATTACCTTCAGTTCTCTAAACCAGTGGCTGGGTTTCTCAAATGAAGCGTAATGGAATATGACACTTCCCCTGAACACTGAGTGCAGTCAGCACAGGTTCCCTGTCCTGCTGCAGCCTACACAGTGTGCTCCTCCTGCTGAACTCCCTTATCCCTGCTGATATCACTACTCTTCCTTTCTAACAACTCATTTGCAGACTTTCTCTCCTGCTGCTTTAAAATGATAGAAATGACAGAGAAAATGAGGCATGTTTTCCCATACACAGAGATGCTGACAAATATACCTCAATGCAAAGTGATCTATTTTTGCCTCTTCTGATCCTCAACAGATCAGCTATTCTTAGAAATAAGATGCCAATGTAATTAGACTCATGATGGAAATGATGGCTGTTTTTGAGTAAAACAGGTTAGAATAACAGCAATTAAAACGGTGTGAAGCAAGTTGTACAGTGCTCAAACTCAAGGAAAAAAGAAAAGCCTAAACATGACTTCAAACAACTCTATTATAGAAGGAGGTGCTGCAAACTCCACTCAAAGAATAGTCTCGTTCCAGATATTAAAAGCTGTAAATTATGTGGTTTCAGGACATCTGTGAGCTACATCCCGAGTACCAGAAAGCGTGCAGGTTTTTGTTCCTTCTGATGGAGTTACCTGAAATGCCCTGTCAGTGAGGCTGTAGATGCCCAAGATCCAAGAGGGCAAATTTTGCACCTCATTCCTGCTCAAACGATCTGGTGTTTTCACAGAACGACTTGTTATATCCTTAGTTATATCCATACTGAGTAAAAACTGATGCATACAAGCTCAAATAGTATGGATTAAAGAAACAAGAACTTCAGATGAATGTTACATAGAGCAGCCTGCTTAGGGAGGCTCAGTCTCAAAATGATGTGACAACATAACACCCCCCATGTGGAAACAAGAGCAATGTATCACAGAAATCAAGAATAAATAGAATAAACTAATGTGAGATCTACTAAGTGCAGCAGATGCTTACACATCTGAGCCTGCTTTTATGTCATTGGTGTCCATTAGAAGGAGGCACTGTGCTCTTAGAGCAAGATGTGTTACTGGAAAACATAATTCCCAGCAGTGCAAAGGAATGTTTGCTGATGGAAACAGACAAAAAGGATGGGGAAAAAAAAGACAAGAAAACAGGAGAGAGGGGTGGAGGGAGAAAACAATGTGAATAGAAATGATGCCAAGTCCTCTCTCCATATTCTTATAGAAAACAGCTGCAGGAATATAAAATAACTGATTAATATTAAACTTGCAATTTTCACGAGAAAGCTTTTTGACCTTAACTGACAGGCAAATTCATCTTCCTAATAATAAAAAGGCACACATAATTTCCTGAAAATTGCTGAAATTTGAAGATAGCTTCCTCAAATTAGCATAAGTTAATGACCATAAATAATTTAATAACAACAGATTACAGACCCAATCTTTGCAGACTCCATCTTGCATTCAAAGACCAAAGACCTCTAAAACCAGTTTAAGGTAAAGAACTACTTCAGAAGTGTTTTTTTTTCCTGCACATCTGAAGTGAGCAGTGGCAGAGAACATAAAAATTCTATACATGCCCATCTGCCGCAATTCAGCAGCGATGCTTTGCACCAGGGCTAATAACTGATGCACAACAAATAGGTTGAAAACATGATGATGAGACAACCTCCCCCATTCTGTGAAGCTGTTTCACAGTGCCTGATCCATCCTACTGGCTCTTAGCAAGAACCCTCATCTCCGTGACCACATGAAAAGCTTCTGCTGACCCCAGCCTGCGTGGGCAGCGCTCTTGGTATCCATAGTTGAGGTCAGTAAGCCAGAAGGAAAGCTGCCCTCTCAACAAAAATGAAAACACTGGACTCTCTGATCATCTCTATCAGAAGCTGACTTAACAAGCCCACAGGAATCCTTCACCTCTGGTAAATTCCTTCTTCCAGCAAAGGAGCAGAGCTGCTGATCCCAGGCAGCAAGACAAACATTGGCCCACATAACTGGCATGACAACAAACTTTAAAGAGCCCATAACAAAGTCAAGTGACTGTGACAGTGATTTATAATCCTAGTGGCATGTACTCATTTAGTAGCCCAGGTAATAAGGGGGGAAATCCATTTCAGGTTCTTCCTTTCCATATGTTACCTCATTTCTGAGGGACGCAGATGATAGTGCAACATAGGATGGCTTGGCTGCACTCACACAAATACCCTAATTCCCAAAATACAAAAGGCTCTGCGCTGCTCTAAATACAAAATACCAGATATCAGCAGGTATCCTAGTCTTCCTGTACTTAACCATCAGTCTCTGTATGCTTTCCTTATATGTTATGCTCAAAACTGGCTTCTCTTTTGCAACTAATGATACCTGGCTGGAGCTGTTTGTATCCAGCCATTACGGTGACTGCACTTCTGGAAGGACTTTCCACAGTACAGAGCAGGCAGCTTGCCTAACCACTGAAATGTTTAACAAGAGAAGCCAAAATCTAAAGGATACACGAATCTATACAATGCCTGGACTCACACTGTGACCCATCTTCTTCATTCCTAATAAATACAACAGACCAAATACATCCTATAAAGTTTAGCTCTACAGCACAGCAGAAGCAGACAAGGATCAGGTACGTACATGTGCTAAGCTCTGAAGCAGATGGAGTGATGGATGAAAAAGAAGTTCTTAATCTACCTCTTTGCATTATACTGGGTAAAAATCAAAGAGCATCCATTTCCAAAAGCTGTTCACAGGCTTAGAGATAAGCAAGGCTCAGTGAGGGGTATGAGCTGAACGTGTACTTATGGAAACGTCAGCTTTCCACATTGTCTTCTGACAGATTTTGGTTCCTGTTACTAATCTTCCTATCCAGATGTCATCCCCACAGAGTCACAATTACTGCGTTCCACAGCAGTCTCAGGCATGAGAAAAGAAGTATGACTATGTACTGTTCCTCATTTCTTCTGATCTTCCTTATCATCCTCTCCTTACCTCCTTAACAGAACTCTTCTCTCATAATCTGTCTTCCACTGGTCTTACTGTTTCTAGGCAGAAAAGACAGTGGCCTTAATAACATAACAGAAAAACACTTGCATCAAAAAGATTCTTCGGCCATTTTAATTTTCATGTAGCAACATTTCTCAGCCGTTAAATTCAGCATAGCACATGCATCATGAGGGGAAAGAGAGACCAAAATGTGGATGCCAGTAGAAGAAACCACTTCCCACCACCTGAACCCTCCTGTCATCAGGAAGATGATGAGGATGAAACAGTACCAACCTTTGGCTTATTCTATTATGGAAGCGATCTTTCAGTTCTCAGGTCATGGGTATTCACTTTGGCTACTCTCACTGGGGAATAATCATCACTCTTTCCTTCACCTCTATCTCCCAATTAAAAATTAAAAACCACCACCACAAACTACTGCCCTTTAGAACTGCAGCAAAATAAAAGCAGTTCAAAGACAGCAGTAGTGCCGTGTTACTAAGTTCTGAAGATCATGAACTATATTGAGAAAAAAAAAAAACAAAAAAGCAAACAGGTTTTTGACCATAAATAAAAACAGCAATAGGAAATGCAGTAACAAAAGGCAGAATCATGACTCCTGAGATGGTAAGCAGTGTGAGAAGGGCTCTGCTGGAAGGACTCTGAAGACTGACTTCAGCCTTAGAAACAAGTCCAACAGGCTCAGTGTGAACTTGGAGACATCCAGAAGGTCACGGTGTCAAAAGCAATGGAGAAAACTACAGGAAGCCCAAATACCTGGCACAAAGCACACCACATGTTTTACTCTAGTATGTCTGGCATACACCTCTCTATAGACACACATGAGCCTAATATCATTGAACCTAAAGCTGAAGTAGTCAACCTCACAAAGTCTGCCTGCCAACACTTTGAAGGAGTCTTAGTCATTACACGCAAGAAGAAAAATAGTAGGAATTAGAAAACACTCCTCCTTCAGAGCACTTGCTGAGGGAACCTCAATATTGGCTCAGCACCCCTACTCTAAATAGGACATAAAGAAACTGGAAGGGGCTATCACGCATCTTGTGGTAGCATAATGCAGGCAAACAAGTCAGTATGTTAGAGCAGATGGATATTTCATCATCATTGTGTCTTGGCATGCACAGCCTTCTCATCCCTGCATCATCTTGTCTCTCTAATACCAATCCAAGGAGGACAGCTGGAGTCCAAACATTTAAAAGTTTGGGTCTATTTGCTTTTTGGCCCACAAAAGAAAGCTGCAGTGTATCATATGAGAAACTGATGCCATTTTCTTATTTTGGGTATCAAAATGGTCTCATCAGGCAAATGACACATGACTCATAAGCACACAATGTGGCTATAAGTCGTAATTGGCATCTTATCCTATTTTCAATCTTTTATGGATCATTTTTATGTCTTGACCATGGCTCTAAAATCCAATAACAACTTTACAGACCCTACAAAAACCCTGATAGAAGTCTCTTGCCTGTTCCCAAGGATAAACACATGCCAGCTTGTGGAGATTTTGAAGAGGTTTTAGCAATGAAACTCTTAGTTATCTCCAAAATATTTTACTGGGGAAAAAAAAAACGCAGCACCAGATTGTTTTTGAAGGGTCAGAACTCCACTTTGATAATGACAGTAAGATTCCAACAATAGGTCTGCATAGGCTGTCAGCACAGTGCCTGATGCCACGAAAATCCCATCTTGTCGAGTCCAAAGTGGACAACATTTTGGTTTTCAGCGTTCCTTCACCTTTACATGTTAACGCTTAAAAACAATTTAGTTATTTTTAGAGACATCACTGCCCATAAACACAAACAGAACTGCTGACTTAAGGGCTGGTTCAAAGCTTGCTATAGGGCACCCATATTTCACAAACCATTCCCCAAAAGCACTGCAATTTTTCATAACTGATCCCATACATTTAAGGTTCAGGAAACAATTTTTTCCCTTTAGCCTGAAATTAACTTGGAAGTTGAATAAGAAAACAGACAGAAAGAACCTGAGGGAGATAAAATAATTTCTCTTAGAACAAAGAAATCGAAGGGGAGTGCAGAAGTGCTGAGCAAGTACAATGAGAGATAACCACTATTAAACACTGTCACTGTTTGTGCCCTAAAGAAGTGAGTCACAGAATTTTATCAAGGTTTCCAAATCTTGCAAGGCGCTTCAGAAGTTACCAATAACACGCATGGCACTGTTAATGAAGCTCACTAATGAAAAGCTGAGGTTTGTAAGCTCAGCACAATTTCCATCTAAAATGAGACCAGCGCATGCTTAACTTGAAATCCTCTATTTTCTTAAGTCATCATAAAACAAACTGCTGACAAACAATCAATAATACAGTTTGGAGGCCAAACTTTGGTGTGGGTTCATTCACTGAGACCAAGTAGAAAATCTTCCTTAACTGAAGCCCAGGCAGCCCAGCATTTCTCATGCAGAGACCAAATTAGTGGCCACAGCTACCAATAGCTCATTTAACTTTTTAACCACAGTGAAAACTGCTCCATAAGCCTGCAATGTATCTGCAGTTTGCATCCCGGGGCAATGTTACTTTGAAATGGATTAAAGTTCCTCAGGTAAAGGAGAAGCTAAAAGTAATTGTGTTACCTTCATGGAAATTGCACAGTAAAGTACATAAAGTGCCTACAGATTGGGACTGGATTCCAAAAGAAAATTCAACTGCTTCAGGGAACTCAGGATCCACAGCATTCTTTTTGATGACAACCTCCTTTACAGCAACCTTCCACCAGAACAGAATAATGTTAAGGAAAAGATTTCCTTATATAAATCTGGCAATAGAAAAAAATATAATAATTGAACTTCTCCCTTTAGAATGAGTGTGGTGTAGAAACAAAGGGCATTTCCTATTACATTTTCCTGTATTTTTCCTTGTTTAAATCCCTGCCTTTAAGCAGTGTAATTCTTAGAAAAGAAGTAAAACGGCTCTTTCCATCACTGTATTTTCTTCTCTTTTTTGGTATAATTTGCTTCTCATTCTGGAGAGAGCATAACTCACTGCAGCACGGATGTGACATACAGTGCTGGGTGTTTGGGGAGTGTAAGAAGCAGAAGGTAAATGCCTCTCTTCTCAGTCTCCCATTCCCACTACAGGAGAGCAATGAACTGGTGACAGCAGCATCCACATACAGGCATAGGGACAGGAGGGAGGCTGCACCATGCACACAATGCTCAGAATGACAGAGCTTCCAGCAAAGGGAACAGCAAATGGGCAACAAGATGCTCTTCAAACTGGGACTTCAACAAGCACCTCAAGTGATCTGAGTCAACTGCTCAGATTTGAAGTGTTATTTGATAGGCAACAACAAAATGGTAGACCGTTTAAATATGGTACATGCCTTGTGCACAGGTTATCAATATGCAGGCTCCCCAAAACACAGCAAGCCAGGCTTGTGTAACCAGACTGTCTGACATCTGGAATTTAAGCAGCAAGTGAAATCAAGTAGATCATGCTACAGTTACTTAACTTGCAGCAGTTGTTTCTGAACGGCCCATGCAGTAGGTTTAACACACACAGAGCCTTTAGGGCTGCACAAAGCCGTTCTGCTGACTGGGTTTTGCTGGACAGAGATATCAGATGTCTGTTTATGCTCAACAAGTGAAAAGAAAAAACCTTAACGATGCTTTGATCTCTTCTGTTGCACGGTACTACATGATTTTATTCATCTGCTTAAATACAGCATTCTCACAGGCCAACGACACCTCAGACTATCACATCTCAGTATCTTATTCTGATAAAGGGTCTTCGCATTCCTTCTCTTTTCTGCTTGCATTTTTGTCAGCTCCGTGAACTAACCAATACATGGAGAAAAACAATTTTCCTTTCATCAGCCCAACTACATATTGAGTTATACTCAGCTAATATACTGAGTGCCTTCCATTAAGGAATTACATTTCATTAGTGTATTCGGCCTTAGGATAGTCAGACTGGATACATCATTGCCATTTTATAGCCGAGGAGTTGAAAGCCCTTCTTTAAGATACAGTGCAAGAACTGAACAGAAGAGATTATAGAAAGTTGCCCGTTTTACTGCAGTAAGCATCTTCTCAAGCTTTCATATCCAGAGATAGTAGTGGAAGAGTTTGAGAACTTGGAAGAGAAATGCAGTCTCACCACTGATTTAGGAAAGATACAACACTCCCAGAGATACCCATCAGGGTAGAGCTGCCTCCCACTTGGTCACTCATCCTGAGCACACAACCAGAACACAGTGAAACTGGACGTCAAACACACAATTCAGAACTCCTGCTTAGATAACTATGTGTGACGTGTGAGTCCTCCTGTGAAAATGGGGAGTTATCATCGAGTTTGACAACCATTTTTGTGTATTTAGTTATTTAACAAGAAACAGCCAAGTTCCTGAACTTGGCCTGTGCCTGGTTTAGACATGCCAATTCTTAGGACATTTTGCCTCTTCTCACTTGCATCATTTTCAAGTGTGACTGTTCCTTGTTCAAGAGCCACAGTTTCTCTTTATGATGCCCATTAAAAATGACAATGTACTACATTACAAATATGTTTCAATTAAGAAGGGGGAAGCTAATAACTTTGCAGTGCTTTCTGAAGATCCAAACAACTGTTCTCATTTCACAGCTCACTGATTCTTTAGAAGCAACAGAAAGTCCTGGAAATAAAATGGCATTACTTATTAAACTCGCTCTGCCTTACAGCCATCACATTTTTCTTATGCTCCAACATGAAAACAACCCATACGGATGATTTGCTCTGAAGAATAAAATGAGCAGTTCTGACCACCTAACAGACTCTTTTTTTTCCCTTTTTAACTCTTGAGCTGCTCTTTATTTTAAAGCCAAAATGGAGCTCACAGTTTGCAATCTTGCATCACTTATGCTTGTATACAGGCCCCGTTTGCACGCTAAGCCTATGCCAGCCAGGAGGATCTAATTGCTGTATTTGACCACCTCCCATGTGACAGGTCAACTGCAAACATAAAATGAGATTAATTCATGCAACGTGACAGCAACAAACTAAGTGTGGAGTCATGACAGACCCTCTTGAGCTTCCTCAAAACTTCAGAGTGACAGCAAAGTCAGCCCAGTTCCCTCACAGGGGCAACCTCTACACTCATACACAGCCATGATGACTGACCCCCATCAGATACAAAGAGGTGGCACAAATCGTTCTACAATAAAGTGCACTAAGATCTGAGTACTCACTGCAGAGTGGTACAGCAAGGAGAAGCCAGCAGCTATTTTCTCCTCCACTGCTGCAGTGTTTATAGCCCCGTCATACTTCTATTTACAACACACAGCTACAATCCTTGTAGGCTAACATTTACAGTTTGTCTCTCTGAGCTGTTAACTCCTCTTTTCTCTCACGTTTTTCCTTCTGCTTGCAGAAAAACAAATTCCACAGAAATATTTATCTTAAAACTTTGCCTGATATCTTCTTGCTATGTAGCCTGATAGTCTTAGATGCAAATGCTTCACTAACTTCCAGCCAGTATTTTCAGGTTCATGTCTTACAGGAAAATGACCCTCAAATTTTGTTTATTTTGGCCTCAGCCAAAGGCCTTTATACACTGAAATAAAGGAAGTGGGAAGCAAGACATTGACCAAAGGGGACTGTAAAATGAAGGGGGATCAACTTTTTACTAGGGCAGACAGTGACAGGACAAAGGGGAATGGTTTTAAACTCAAGGAGGGAAGGGTCACATTGCACATCATCTTCACAGTGAGGGTGGTGAGGTGCTGGAACAGCTGCACAGAGAGGCTGTGGATGCTCCATCCCTGGAGATGTTCAAGGCCTGGTTGGATGGGTCTCTGGGCAGCCTAGTTTAGCTTAGATATGATGGTTGGTGGCCCTACCTGTGGCAGAGGGGCTGGAGCTTCATGATCCTTACCAAGCCAAGTCATTCTGTGATTCTACGACACAAAACTTGTTCAGATTCAAAACAGTGTTTGCAATTCAGGAAAGCCTGTCCCTGACATGGTTTCACTTCTCTTTTTCTTCCTCAAATTATAGTCAGGAACTGAATATTAAAACCACACACCAAACCAAGCTTGAGAAGGCCTCTTTCTCTCTCTTGAATTTTTTGTTTTTTTTTAAATCTCTGTTAGAAAGCAGCATTTGCAGAAGGCTCCTAGACCAGCAAGGTCTGCAGCACACAGTCCCAGCTGCCATAACCAGCCCCATTCTGTTCTGCCACTCTTACTCACAGGGCTGCACCTTTCTGGCAGCATTCCCCTCTTTGGGTGAGCCAAGAAAAACCTTGCACTGCCAGTAACATAGCATGGAAAGAAGCAACAGAAGTACTGCCCCAGCAGCAGATCTGCAGCTGGTCCTGTGCTCCAAATGCTAGCTGTAGGTAACAGCACAGCAGCTGCCTTTAGTGCTCACACATTGTTATTTTGGGTTAACTTTCAGGGATTCAGTGGCCACCTGGACCTGCATGTTTGCAGTGCAGGAGTGAAAATGAAACAAAAGGTGATGTGTGGTGCCAGATGTGGTGCATGGCTTCTCTCTGTTCAAAACACCACTGTACCCTCTACCAAGCCAAAGCACTAACGCCACCTCATTCAGTGCACTAAAGCACCTCCAAAATTTACTGTTTTGTCTGTGACATGCTCAGGTTGTGCATTCATCGTGCAGTGCAACTCCTGCATGCACCAGCAAGCAGATCTGCTGTCACACAGTGTGGATTAGTCTGAATTAAGGACAGCAGTCAGGAAACCGCCACTCACAGCCTCGTGAATTCAGATAGTGGCATTACCTTGTTTCCTGCCTCAATTCCTGAGCCACTCAACCCAAAAATCTATCCTAAAATTCCCCATTAGAAGCACGACTCCTTGAGCCTGAACGTGCATCTTGGATACTTCAAAGCTGGCTTTCGAAGTATTCAGCAATGATAAATAAAGCAGCCCAACAGCCCAGTTCACACTGTAGCTGGGAATAACTTCTGTTCCAAAGCTTCCTCCAAACTTCAAATGTCATTGTCTGAAAAAATCTGAAAGATTTTGCTACATCACTTCTTAAATATTAAAAAAACGACTAAGATCATCAATCTTTCCAATCTAGATGACAGAAGCAGCCTTCATGTTAGGTAACTGCCAGAACCTTAAATCTAAATCCAAGTCAGCTTTGTGCGCTCTCTTCTGCACCAGCAATAACAGAAAAGGTACAATGAGTAGAGAATCATCTAATCTTCAGACAGCTTAAACTCTCTGAACTACCTAGCTTCAAATCTACTACAAGCAAGCCTGAATGACCAGCTCAAGGTGAAACAACTAATTATTATTATAATCATTATAAACACAAGTTCCCCACAGAACTATTGCCTTTCTGTGTCTGAAGGAAAGGAACACTGGTAACAGCATGTCACTCCCAGAACTTTTCTTTCTTAGAAGAAAAATCCCTCACAAACATTGAATATTTATAACACATCCAAGTCCACAGTACTTCCAAAAACCTTATCCAAAGGACCTGACAGATTTCTAAACCAAAAAGCTGTATGAAAGCAGTAGGAGAGTAGCTTAAGACAAATCCACGGGGATGTGATAAAGTGGTCATAGTGTACGAGAACAGTCAGTCCCTTCAGCTGTAGTCAGTCTCAGTATTGTGGTTTCCTGGTTTCAGCAATTAATCTGAAAAAGGACGGCACTCTTTCATACCTTACCATTTATGGTTACAGAAAGCTTCTCAATAGGGGAGCTAAGTTATGAGTTCGGCCACAGTAAAGCAAACCCAGATAAGTACTGGAAAGAAAAATAAATAAATCTCCTCCAACTCTAAGCTCCGCTGCCTCACATTGGGCAGAAAGGTGTTACACCGAGTCTGTCACATAACAGGAGTTGTTCTTCCACCAGCGAAGGCAGCATTTCATCAGAAACAGTAAGTATAATTTTAAGCAATTTCTGTTTTCCCTTGCAAGCAGACCATAGCTTCGCTTTCTGGCAAATTAGAGCTCTTGGAAGCAACTGTCTTTCTAAACCTCCAGGAAACCCACTGAACTTTTCTGTAGCACGTGGGCAAGCTGTAACTCTATGCTAATAATTATGGAGAATTATCAGACTAAAAATACAATGGTTGTTATTTCCACAAAAACCAGAATCTTCAGCTCTCATAGGATCTTTGGTCTTTGGAGTTTTATGTCTCTGGGCGCTCAGCACTCTGTAGTATTCCTTCAGGGACTGTGCTTGATCTATCCCCAGGGAAGTTAGAGATGAGCCGCACTTGAACTCTATCAGGCTTCTTTGGAAACCTTTGGAAACTACCGTTAAGCTGAATAACTTTGTACAGTCCTGTACTACAGAGAAACCCAAAGCAGCAGTCCACAGAGAATTCAGAACTGCTATGCTGATCAAAGGGCTTTTTTTGTTTAAGAACTACTAAGTATAAAACCCAACATTCACAGAATCTTAGACTCCAGTTTTGAATAAAAAACCTAACTTGATTCACATTAGTATCAAAGTAGCTGAACAGACCTTAAGTAAATTGGTATGATGTATTCTGTAAAAAGGATCCACTTGTATAGTGCTATGCAGTTTTAATACTGAACCTTCAGGACTACAGCAGAGCATTGCAGAATCTGCTTTTCCATGCAAATTTACACTGAGATGCAGCATCAGTCTATTCTGCCAGGTGCACCATGTTTGCAGTCCTACGCGTGCAGAATACACTGAAAGTAATGGGCTCTTATATTACAATGAACAAGACTGGTGCTCTCTGGCCCCAGCATCAGTGGGGAAAACAGACCTGTTGCCAGCCGTACAATGTTTATAAATGCTAAGAAAGGAAATGGGATGAGGGGAGGGAAGGAGGAACCAAGTGAAAGAGTGAGTGCAGGTCTAAGTTCAGGGATGTAAGTGGGGGACGGGGGGACAAGGATGGGAGTGGAGCAAAGGAAGAAGAATCTATGGCACTGAAAATGCTCACAGGAACAAATAAGCAAATGTCAGTGATGAGATTAATTCTACCACAAGACACTAGCATATAGATAAGGCGCACAGCTCTGCCTCAGCAGAATAACCAGTACAGAACTTACATTTACAGGACTCAAACTTTAAACTCCCTTCTGGCTCCCACACCAAGAGATGCTACAGACACCCCCTGCATACTGCTGTTCCTGAGCTCAGAGCAGCCTGGCACAGTCTAAGGCAGAGGCCCTCTACCAGCTTACACATCTCACAGCACTGGGAACTCCTCAAGAGATGGGAGAGGAGGCAGGGGCTTCCCACTGAGTATCAGGCACATCTGTTAGTCAGAGCAGGGGACTGTGTTCCAAACCTGAGCAGATGGTATCCTTAGGATTATCACCAGCAGCTGTCAATGCAGTGATTATGCATTGAAACTGCACAGCTAATGTACTGTATAATTTAACTAGACTGAGGGAAAAATATATCACGAAGAAGGAACATTATGAAAAGATTTGAAGCTTGTATTTCCCTAATAATTATGGAGGCACCCTGCAATCTTCAGTGCAGAAGACACATTTAGATTTGCTCTTGAAGGACAGACTAAAATCCCCATTATATACTCCAAACATCTTCCAATCCAAATATGCTCAGAGACTTCCTGGGCCAATCGAGTCCTCAGCAGAGTTTCATTTTTCAGAAACTTAATGACTTTGTCAGAGGAAACACTTAACGAGCTCTTTCAACATTCCTCCTAACATGCATTGGTGGGGCTAGAAGATGGAAGAACTTTTCAATCTGAAATATTAATCTTTTGAGCACTGCTGAAACTCCAAATGAAGTTTTTCTATATATACACATAAAGGAGTCTTAACAACAACAACAACAAAAAAGCCACAACCAAAAACAACTGAGCTTACAGCACAACATAAGAATACCTATATAACAAAGAGGTAAAATATCCTACAGAGTTAGTCTGACAGTTTAAAGCAATAAGGAAGAAAAAAGGTTAATGGTACATCAGCCTGACATGCAAGTGGACCAGTGGGGTAATTAAGGGTCTTATTCCTCCTTTGGTTGATAGCCTTATATTTCTTATTACCCATGTAAAGATGGGGTGGATGATCCCACAATTTCCCAGTGTAACTGGGACAGCTATGTAAATACTGTAGCTCAAGTAAAACTTGGAGAGTAACAGTGCTAGAGACAGAGACACTGAGGGTACCAATTTTTCCACTCATTCAGTTTCCCACAGAACTGATTAAAGATTAATCATTCTTACTGCACGTAAGAATTGCTAACAAGGCAGCTCCTCTCCAGTTATATATGGAAAAAGGACTCTTACTTCAGGAGGATTTTCCCTTCATGCAGTCTTTACCAATAGACAACACAGAGCACCTCTTACTTCAGACAAAAAGTAACATCAAATAGACCAAATTAAGGCTAAAGACTATCAAGCTGTTCAAACTCCCTCAGATCATAAAGACAGTTTCCAACCCCCACCCCCAGGCTTCCCTCCCTGCTTTCTTCACGCATCACTTTATTAAGCAGTACATGGTTTTTGCAACAAGATATTCCAGAAATCATTCAACTGCAACACGGATAGCTAATTCTAATCATGACTGTCTCTCACAAAACAGGATCGGAGAGATTCCAGACCTCCTAACACCTGAATCATGTTGGCAAAAAAGCTGGTGACTGCGCAGAAGAGAGGAGAGACAAGGGCCCTGTGTCTGGGACTGGGGATGGTCGCATGCTCCATGATGATGTACTTCTTTATTGGGATTACAATTGTGCCATTCTACACTAAAAGGTAGTAGAACATTTGATTATGAATACAAGGCTGTTTCTTTGTTGCCATCTTCGAACACAATTATTAAGACAGAGTCAAAATATATGTTAGTACACTGAATAATGAGTAAGTATTGCATTCTTAAAGAGCTCATAAGAATGGAAGATAAAAGAGCAAGAAAAGAGTGAGCCACTAAGTGAGGCATTTACAGGTAAGCACACGAAAGAGGGCTGTGGCCATCCTCAGGGCTAGAACCAGAGCAGGCCAAAACATTTACTGCAGAAACTGTATAAAATAAAAAACCATTCATGCTTAACAAATCTTGAAAATGGAAAGTTAAGTCTTCAGTAAATATAGGAACAACAAAAAAGCGGTAGAGGCTTATTAGAGAAGTAACAGTAAATTTGTTCAGTCAGTCAGACGTATCTCGCCTCCAGGATCAACCATCATGAGAAACAGCTTCAGGAATCCAATCTACCACAACAAATGCTGCAGAATATATTGAATGCCAATAAGGTTACAATTACTCACATTTTTATTTCATTTTCCAAGTTCTGCCTCTACATACAAAATCAATTTGCAAAAAACCAAGGTGTATGAAACCCAAGAATGCCCTGGCACTTTAGCACTCATTTTTCCATGATCGAGTATTTTGACAGAAGTACATCCACTATTTCATTCTTTGTAGCAGCACCTTCATGCTCAGAAATCTCAAGGCTTCCATATGGGTATGTATCAGTGTTGTTTTTCATACTGCAAAAACGGAACAGCCAGAATTCAACACTACCTTACGACAACATCATAGCTGACAACATTCCATAACGGACTGAGAAAAGCTGTTTAAAGCCGATCTCTGAGATTTGAGATACATTAGCAAAGGGTATGTTAAAAAATTAGTTCCTTAAGAGTGGGAGGAGGGGCAGAACTCACTCCATTGGTGATGAGCAGCCCTGAGCTAACCCACCACTGGCACCCTGAGATGTACCTCCAATGCATACCACCTCATAACTGATGCCACAAAAACAATTAAAAGCAATACCACTTGTTTTGGTTTTGCAGTGTTTGGACAACAGAAACCATATGTAAGGTCCTCAAAGCCAACATCAAGGACAAAGCCCACTGCACAAACAGCGAAGGCTCAGAGGATGAAGATATTTTTCACTACCCTTGTCTACAGGTGTGGGTTAATCTGACAGCCTCAGGACAAGAGGTCATGTTGTATCACACTGAAGATACCCTGGAAAGAAATCCAAAGGTATTTGGAGCATATTCCATTCTCTCTCTGCTGCTATCCAACACCTCTGATTCAAAGGGAGCAGTAAGAGCAGGGGACACAGCTTTGCAGCCAGGCAACAGAGCTCAAGTAAGAGTTGTTCAGCTCTTACACACTGATGCCCATGCTTAGACCAAGGAACGCTTAAAATGTTTCAGAAGATACAAGGGGTTTTTAATATATTTTTTTAAACCTTACATTAAACATTAAGTTAATACTTACTAAGCAGTTGTACCAACTGCTCATGAATATTTAACATATATGAATATTTAAACATACACAAGTCTCTGAGTTAAAGACAAATGGTACCACGATATAAAAGAGACAGTCCCAATAGCTGGAGTTTCATTCTGAGCATGTCATTGGTTTCTAGCAACATTACTCCAACCTGTAAGTCTGCAAATTTGGGGCATACATGGGGCAGCAGAAAGCAGGGAAACAGGGCAAGCATCTCATGGACAAAGGCAGACCAAGCCAGTCTCAAGATGCCAGTCAAACCACAGCAGCTCCTGTCAGCACTAGCATGTTTGTTTTACTCAGTGCAAACTTACTACAAATCTTGCATTAGAGCATCTGTTATAACAAGTCATTTCAATTTCTCCTTCCAGTGCTCATATGTCCCCGGCAACTCCGAGAACTCCAAAGAAGTGAAAGCACGAATAGAAACGATTGCAAACAATTTTAAAAAATATCAGACTTTCCCATGCTACTACGACCCAGGAGGAATGCAGACCAACGTCATTTTAAGCAGACTTTATCCCCCTAAAGGCCTCCTCTTCACTTTCCTTTGGCCCACACTCATGTTTACCGGTGGATGTCTGATTATCGTCCTGGTAAAGATCAGCCAGTATTTTTCTGTTCTTTCTGCTCGGCAGTAGGAAGTAAATATCTTGCAAAGACTGTTGCTACATAATAAAGTGCCTTTGTTCTGTCTTGGCATTTTGTGACTTTTCAATACACCAGGAGTCAGTGTAAAGGCAAGGCTTCCTAGGCAAACTGGATGGTGCTCATAGCAGATGCATGCCTAACAAAGATGTTTTTACCTTGACAATATGTTTCTAGCATCAAGACTCCTAGTAACATTCTGAGGCACAACTAACCCAAGTTCATGCATCATTGACTGTGGACTGCTTTATGAACCACTCAGAAGTCAGCATTCACAAGAAAATTTTAGGGCACAGACAGAAATCTAAATTCATGGAACTGTAGCTGTTAAAAATTAATGTGATACAATTCTCAGTTGTAATAAATATATATACACACACATAAAGGCTGATATGTTAAACCTTTATAGGCATTTTCCAGTATTACTAATGGAATAGCAACAGAGTTTGCTTTTCATTGCCATCAGAAAATTGAAATCAGACCAGAGTAGTAAAAATTAGTTATTAACATCAGCAATGCTCATTTAAGATGTAGAATCTTGATGGTTATCACAAACACCTACAGGGAAGAAGCGAGAGAAGTGGAAGGGTTGTAGGAACATCTATTGCAAGTGGAAAAAATACTTCCACAAGAAGAACAGCATTTACATCTTCATACAGCACTTTGGTAAGACGCACCTGAAGCAGAGTGTGTATAGTTCTGATCTTTCTCATTCAGGAAAGTGGAAGTGCGGCTGACACAGGTAGGGAGATTTGGATGACCAAAAGTAATTGTTGATGAGATGGGAAGGGATGAGAGCCTGACTTTTTGGTTTATTCAAAGCTAAGGCAAGAGTACAGTAACTGCTTAAAAATATACAGCTGTCTAAACAGGGATATACCTGCTGAAGAGAAGAACCAGGTATTAAAGAACTTAAAAGCTTTAAAACAGCCGTGTTACAAGTAAAAATCATAGCCTACTATTTCTGAGATTCTTCCCACACAGGTTGCTCTCTGGGCTGGCTATCACCATGTCTCAGTATGTAAAAGCCCATCTGCAGAGATCTCTCCTCAGCTCAAATCCTGTCTGTCTTCTTCTCCATGCGAACTTTATTATGGTTCAATTATAGAATTCCATCAACAAGAAATATGAACACAGCTGAATAGACAAAAATAACAGCAGGGCGTATGTAATTCTTCACAGGGCAAAGAAGAAAAGCATTAGCTTGATGAACCATAGTTTAAGTTAACACGCTATTTTTAAAAGCGTCTATGCAACTTGAATGTCCTTTAAAAATTTCATATTCACCCTTTTGTTTCTGGAGATGATCATAATGTCACACACATTGGGACACAAGGTAAAACAGCAACTAGGCAGGAAAGTCCTGCTTCAAAATACAAGGAGATGCAGGGACACCAGACTGTCTACAGATGAGTCAAAACAGGAGGCATGTATTTTAATTCATTAATAAAGTGCAGACACATACATTTGTGCATATTTTTAACAGTGCTATAACAATTTACTTAGCCTGTCATATATTTGTATATTTATACACAGACACACAAGTTTAATTCTTGTTCTCTGGGACTAACAACCATCATCCTTTAAAGCCAAAGGAAGCAAAGGTTTTCATACCAAAAACACCAGCAATTTCCATAAGGAATATTATAGTTAAAAATACAATGCCAAAAAACCAAGCTTTTCAATTACTCTTGGTGGACTGTCGGATCTAAGACAAATAAAAGGAGTGTAAACTCAAGTGAATGCTTCCCTACACCTCAAGAAGACAGTTCACATTTCTTTATGGTCAGGAAGAAGCATTGCCTATTGTTTGACACTTGCCCAAAGAATCCCATGCAAGCAAATTAGACTGGAAGAATCAAGTCATCCTGGCAGAAATGAGTTCACAGATGTATACTGTTGTGCCATTGTCTTCATACACAGACTGTTCTCAGCTTCCCAATATTGTAGTAGTGTACATACAGGCAGATTACTGAACCTTCCACCAGAGATGAGGAAAGAAAGACTCTGATGTGAGCCATGTATGTGAGTGACCCAAGGCAGTGTCTCTGCATGCAGCTTTATGGGGTACCAGCTTAAGAAAAGCCATCCCTCTCTCCCACAGCTCTCACAGTCCCCACTTATTAGTAAAACCCTGACAATTAAGGAGTTCTTTCTAGGATATCTGATGCCCAGCTGTTTTGGAACAAGATTAACAACATGCTTGTTCCATTAGTTCGCAATCTGAAAATCAGCACTCCTTAGGTGCCCAGAATTGACCTATAAGGAAATGCAGCAAATCATCCATCTAGCTGATGTTCAAATGCTCTCATACAGTGTCGAGACCCTGTATATTACACAACCTTAAAATACAAAGACTTGATGCAAAGATAGTATTGAAAAAAGAGACAAACTGATGACTCCCATGTCAATTCTGCAGCTGGAAGAAACGAAATTATTTACAGGGGACCAGCAGCACCAGTGCACTGTTCTGTGTATTTCCAAGTAGCTGGAGATGCGATCAAAGCTGGCGCTCATTCAAGCTGCTACTGCAAAGCCACTGTGCTTCCTTCCAAGTCAAACCCATGGGTAACTCTGCTTTCACACCCCTTACCAGAAAACATTAAACACAGTAGCTTCAAAACAAAAAGCTCATTAATCAAGACACACTGCAATTACTGTTCCCAGTATCCCTACCAGGGAAGTTTTGCTAACAAAAGCACAAGGGGTTTTTAGTTTTCAAGTTCTCTTCCCTCTGCACCATGTTATAAATACAAGAATTGCTTTCCCTCAATTTCCCTCATTCTCTGCCCATTCTCAAAAATACATTCTAATATATACTCCTTCACAGTGGTTTTCTTCAGGCAATAAAACTCAGTCAAGCTTGATATACTTTTTTAAGCCATTGTTCCTATCTTGCTTCTCTTTCTTGTGCCAACCCATTGTGTGAAGCAACCAGTCACAATTAACTGGTTTCTGAAAGCTAAAGGAAGCTTTCCTTTAGCCATTACTTCAGCCCAGAGCTGCTCAGTGTTTATCATCCTTGTCTGCTGCCTCTCTCATCTCCAGCATATTTTTAGAATCTTTTATTGCCATCTCTTATTCCCTTGCTAGTTGTAATAACTCGTTTTGCACCTTGGCCTTTCCGATTTTATCCCTACACGCTTCCACTATTTCATCTGTATTAGACTCTCACAGCGCTTATCTTCTCATACCATCAGGATCACTGCCTGCCCTTTCCAGCAGCAATCAGCTTTCTTCTATCTTCTTCCCAGGAGACTCTATAGATCAGCTTCCCAGACCTGCTAAAATCTCTTTCTGAAGCCCTCTGTTCCATCATGCTACTGCTCTCCTTTCTCCACGCACAGCTGTGATCCCTGTCACTTCACAAGTGCCATCAGCTCAAACCTTTATTCCTCAGTTCACCCTGAAATTATGCAGTTCTGAACAAAGAAAAGACAATTAATTCAGTTTATCAATAAACCTTGAACTTTTCCTGTACCTAGGGCTATCCAGCATGCCGTAATACTTAAACCTCTACATAACTGACTGATATAACTATAAACAAACTATTTATTGCCCTTAATCTTATGAACGATACATCTATTGACATCTGATGGCAGTCAAACAGGAGGGATTTTTAAAGTAAAAAAAATAAACACCTCATCTTTCTAGGAGATCAATGGAGCCACAAATAGTGTAACCCTGCAAAACAAAGTCCGAGGGGTGAAGAGCACAACACAACATTTAGCAGTCTGTTTTCATACTAAGAAATGAATAGCCTGCTCAGCTGATGACACAGGACTGCTCTACAGTCTGATCCAAGAACCTCAAGATCCAGCCAGTGCATAGCTGAGACAAGTTTTTTACTCTCCTGCATCTAAGTGTAGCAATAAATACAAGCCCATGTTTGAATATGGTAGAATAGCGTTTGAATATTGCCAATAGCAACTCTCCATCATAAAAACATATTTCTAAAGATTACACACACCCACCTCCCAAACACCTCTGCATTTCTCATCATGCAGCTACAAGCAAGACAAACAGTGTTTGTACTGGAAGTCATAAAAGGGCTGTAGCACAGAACTGATTTAAATACTAATTCACTCTCTAATACCATTAAAACTATAAAGATGGCTGAAAAGATTACAAGAAGGAAGGCCAAGTTTTCATTAGAGACTGGAAAGCCTATCCTGTGTACCAATACTTCTTTCTAATCATGAAAGTGGGGGCATTTCTCTTTTCTGTTTGTGTGCTGCTTTAGCAGACAAATGAGAGTCTGGTCTTTCCTAGGCAGGGATGTAGCACTGGGGCTATCTATTTCTCCGCACTTACATTCTTCTCTCTGCTCTAATTTATCTTTCTCTTCTGCAGGGTTCACTTTTGCAGTGATTTCTTGTTCCATTTTTCACTTACTGGAGACTTTTCTCATTGCAATGACTTCACTGCTGCATAACTTCTTTCATAAAGAAATCCAGCATTATAAACTCCACAGGAAAATATCTATAATGCCATTTAATAGCAGGCTGAAAGAAATACTTTAACAAAGCACATAGGCAGAAAAGAATGAAGAAGTTTGTGTTTCACGTGATCAAGAGACTGTTTTCATAGCTGCTAACCACACAGCACTGCTTTAAGACGACCCCCTATCTTTCAATTCACTTTTGAATACAGCTCCTATCAGCTTCCAGTGAAGAACCCCTCCCCTGGTGTACTCAATAGGAAGAGGAGCCAACCCTGCACCAGACAACCAGCACACCCTGCTGTCACACCATTTAAATCACTTCTTTGGCAGCCCTGGTCACTTCCCTTGCTCCTTCCCCCCCGCCACAAAAGAATAAACACAGAACTACTGTACCCGCTCCACTGACATTAACCAACCCACCCAATTAAAATGCACTTTCAGTTTAAGTAAGTCGTAATACTTGTCATTAATCATAACCATTTCCACACTAAACCTCAAC
Organism: Coturnix japonica; assembly: GCF_054131305.1. Classification (NCBI taxonomy): domain Eukaryota; kingdom Metazoa; phylum Chordata; class Aves; order Galliformes; family Phasianidae; genus Coturnix; species Coturnix japonica. Next base: position 12,177,354 of record NC_140680.1, on the reverse strand, counting down.
TTCCATCTCTAATTACTGTATTATTGTTGAGGTGTCATTTGAAACATGATATATGGATGGATTTACATCTTTAATGCAACATATCTTCTGACATTTACAGATCAAGATCACTGAAACCAAGAAAAATTCTACATGATACCATTAGGACAAACAGGCAACATGCAACATAACAAAACAGGAACTTCTACACTAACTTCACTTTTCCATGCATGATATACTTCATGTTAAAGAAATATATAAATATTTTAAAAAATGATGAACCTCCTTCTCTGCAATAGAAACCATGAAATTTCTATTGTCTATTTTTACACCTCATTAAACTCTCAGATATCCTACTGGTACTCCACTCGAAAAATCAAAGCTGCTCTGAGAACAATCAACTGCTTCAACACTTGGCAACTTGTACCACTTAAACGCTGCTGATAGCTGCTGTTTGATTACATGCTACTGGGTGACCAACAGGGCTTGACCTGAGAGTCAGTTCTTACCTAACCCAAAGATGGGATTCAGTGCATGCACTAAAACCCCAGCAGGCAGCTGAGGACCTCAAGTGCTGAAACAATCCTGGAAAAGCTCAAGTATCTCAACAGCTTCAGAGTTAGCTGCTGCAAAATACCTGCAGGCCCGATCACTGGGGGGCTCTGATGGATGTGCCTGCATTACAGCTAACCCAGCCTTCCCCTGAGCAGGCAGATCTGTGTCACTGCTCCTCCTCTGTGAACAATGTTCCCTTAGATCCAGATGTGGCTCTCAGCTCAGCACCGGGAGCAGGCTCACAGGACAGCACTCTTTTCCTTATGGAGTGGATAAGGAAATGAATGGTTTGCTTTCAGCACAGATATTAAACACCTATTGCCCCTGAAAACCAGGTTCATATTTTCCACAGTAGTTTGGGACTTGCTGCTTTCAGATGGAACATCACCTCTCATTCTAAGGCAGAATGATTAGGGAAGTGAGAACCTGCTCATCCCCCCTTTCCAAAACGCACACATTGCCAAAAGTTCTATTAGTTAAAATGAGCAGAGAACATAATTTATAATTAATCAAACAGATTACTAGGGAAAAAAAGAAGAAAAAAAAAAAAAGTAATTTAATTGATCAAGCCCTGTAGAAGACTGGAGCAAAGGTTTCATTCAGACAGCTGCCTTCACCAAAGGCTGCACTGAAGCAGAACTGTTATCTATTAGATAAACACACTGTGCATTACAAAGCCCAGTAATAACAAGGCAGCCACTGGCCTCCATTTGTCAGAGCAGCTCCTGCTGGCTGGCATCTTGCACAGTTTACTATTTAATTCATTCTGAAAAGCAGCATGTAATAAGCTACCCTGACATATATTTATTGGGTGCTCTTCACAGCACAAGTGCTGTTAAATTGCCTCCTGCACATCAAATTTTCACCATCAGTATTTTCAGATTGCACAGACTTGAGAGTCTTCAGCTCTAAAAGTGAATATCCGAGCCCTGGAGCTGCCAGGCTGTTAGAAAAGCAGGGTCTTTGAATAAAACACACTGCCAATATTCGGTTGGCCAGTAATGCTGCTTTCCCATACCCCCAGCAGGCATGATTACAGAAGCAGTAGATAGGTTTTCATTAAAATGGCTGAGGATATTAGGGTGTTTACAGAAGGCTTGCATTTACGACCTTTCATTTTGGATGAGTGAAGATGCTCTAAAAGATTATTTCCAAGTTTAATGAATTTGATAAAAACATCATTAACTGTTTTTTCCTTGATTTCATTAGTTGTTCAAATCTTCCTGCTGCAACAGAACCCCATGCAGAGACCAAGAGGTCCCCTATAGGAAAGATTAACATAATATGCTTTAAAAAAAACAACAACAACAAATGAAACAAGAAAACAACCAACAATTTACTCTAAGCAAGGGATGCATCATACTTAGCACAAATACTGGAAGTTCTGAACCCTCAGTCTTCTCAGAACTATGACTCTGTTCAGTAACTACACTGAATGGTCTCAGGTCACAAAGACCAGCATGCTACTCTACTCTTTTGCAGCCTCTAGAGAAGCATGCAATGCTGCAGGCAGAAACCTCCAGTGCAGCAATTTGAAATGGCATTATATATGCTGCAGTTGGACATCCTGACCAAACCAATCTCTTCTTCTTAGCTAAACTTCCTTCCAAGAGTCATCCTGTGCTCCCCTACTCTGCATGGCTCCAATGAGGGCAACCTCAGGTAGAGGGGGAACAGGGTCAGAACTTGCACATCTCTTCCTTGGCAGATTTAAGATAAAGTCATTTACTGAACATTAAGAACCAAATTAAACCCAACTGATACTCATTACAATTAAGCATTGTCTTCCCTGCCAAGATGCATGAGACAGGTTTTTCTGTACAGAATTCATTTAGTAAGAAGGCTTTACAGGAGTACAGTGGCACTAATACAAAACCATTAAAACAAATGTCTCCAGCAGACAGTTTTCTTGGCTTCCTCTCATTATATTGAAATTCAACAAGAGCAAAAAATTAACAAACTAAAGAACTTAGGAAGAAAAAGAAAAGTACACAGGTTGATACAAAGTTTAAGTTCCAAATAAAAGATGAGGCTTTGCCACCCATGTGGCCTATAGTAACTGCATTCACCTCCTGAACGCACGCTAAACTTGTTTCCAGTAGATAAAACCCTACTTAGAAGCTGCTGCACAGAATTCAATTTGGCTTGAGCAGATTTTTACTTATCACCTTCCCCCCTTTTCTCCTTTCAAGGAGTACCTGACGGAGCCCTGTGATCTCTGTAATGCATTGCTTAATACTGGTGCAGCGCTCTAGCAGAGAAACAATGCGTATTAGTAAAGTTGCACCATGATAGCTGCTCACAAAGAATATTTCCTTGGCTTCTCTGTGACTTTTCAAGCTCATGGCCCTTCTTCCATGTCACTTACACAACTTAATCCTTTAAGTTCTGATCTTGCAGTCATTAAAGCATCCCCCATCACTTATAGCACATTTGACTTGGACACTATATAGCCAGTTGTTCTGATAGATTTGTTCAAGCTACTGTTTTAAAGCACACCTAAGTAGGCTCAGAGTATGACATCTTCCAAACTTGTTTAACTGCTTATATAAGTCAATGAGACTTGCTCTAAGAAGTCTAAAGCTGACGACATAAGTCAATATTTGCAAAGAAGGGAGCATTATTTTACTGGGCTCCATTATATTATTGCAGTAGAGGAATTCAATTTAGCTTAATTCTCTGAATTTAGAGCTCTGCATTAATGCCAACCACTGTGAAAGAAAAGGGTTTTTAATGTCAGTTCACTTCTGAAAGGATGTTTTAGAGCCACATAAAGTTTTCCAATTCTTAAATGTTTCATCCAGCAGTCAAATGAGCCACAAAGGCACGTATTTTTTTCAGTTCTTTGTGCTTATGATATCACTTTTGGAATGCAGGGCCAAAACCTGAAGGCTCAGACCACTGCTTTCTTTCATCCTTTTACACCAAAAACTACTGCAAGTGAACTCTGATTTTCCTTCTTGGTTTACACAACACAAGGCATTCCTATGGCAACATTAACAAATTGAATTCCATTTAGAGAGCTTAACTCCTAAAGAGGAACGGATCACCTTCCTAGCACTATTTGTGTATATGCACTCCTAGTTCTATTTGCTGAGAATTTATTTAACTGCCAACTACTCAGTACTTTATATATGCACTAATTCTATACTCAGGTATTTGTTGTCAAGAGGTTACTATCAACATTTGTCATAGAAAGCATGTTAATGTAATATTTAACCTTCCTGAAGCATCTTTTTAGTAAGCAGGACTTTCTCAGTCAGTTAGATGTACTGCATAGATGTGGGATGAAAGTAGGAACTACATCACAGCACTGCTATGGCTTTGCAAAATGACCTCAATGGGCTCTGCTAGGATCGTCACTGCAAGAGTGTATGAAGCTAATAGTAAGAAAACCCATAGGTAACTTAATTTACATAGCACCAATGAAGGTGCGTCAAAGTTGCAGATGTTGAAGTTGAATTACAGTCCAATTTGACAAAAACAAACAAACAAACCTTGAAGAACCAAGCTTAAAGACAGAACTAAACCAAACTGTAAACAGAACCAACTATAACAATGTCACACAGACACCTGAAATTCACTTCAACTCATCTCTCGCTTCCCCAGTGCTCAGACTTTGAGGGACGAAAAACAGTTTGACTCAAGAGGGGAGCTGAAGCTCCCCAGCAGTTCAGTCCACACATCGTGCTTTATCCAGTTGTTCATAGCAAACAACTTGTAATGGAGAAATGCGAGGAACACAGGAGACACTAAATTGTCTAAGAACAAAAGAAGTTCAGCCTTTTAAAGTGTTAGAAGTGAACTGGTGTTCAGGGTACTTGGTCCAGATGCTACTTCAAGTGCAACAGTGACTTTTCCCCTTCCCCCCAGAAAACAAAGGCTTTATTAAAAACCAACAAAACCCCACATACGAATTAACAAATATCTCACCCAGCAGGAATGCTGCTCTCTGCAGCTCCTCACTGGGCTTCTGGGACTATTTTTAGCTACTTTGTAACATCTGAAATAATCCAAATGGTCACAAATTTACCACAAGAAAATCCCTTGAGTTTTATCATTACGAAGCGCAATAATTCAGCGGTTCATTTCATCTTAGGAAACGCTGCACTTCAGACAGCAACGCTCAACAACTGTAGCCAACATGTTTTATTGAAGAAAATAAACTCAGACTTAGCAGGGTTTCAGTAATTACACTTCGCCAGATTCATCAGAGGGTGTTAAGTACACAAATGATTTCCATATTACCATGCAAACGTGCTTGGTATTTTTGGTTGTTTTGCTTTTGGTGTGTTGGTGCACACACTAAGAATTACTTTATCAGCACGTGCAAAAGGACAGAAGTTTCAGTCAAACAGAAGTCAGGCTGCACCAGAGTCAGATTCATAGCAACCCTAGAAACTCAGAAGTGAGCACAAAGTATTTCTAGGCATTGGAAGAAGATTTCCACAAAACTGACTTTCTTCTGTTTTCAGTTCCTTTCAAAGGGATGTACAATACAGTCAATGTCAAAATATACAGCTCCCAGATTGGATGCTCTCGATTCATCTTTACACTGTATGATGAGTGCATCAATTACTAACAAATGGAAACCAGAAGAATAATATTTACTTCAAACTTTGCTCAATAGCAGCTGGTTCAAGCAAATCTTTGTAAGTAAATATTACTAGAAAACCACAGGGTATTTCTTCATTTGCAGGTCTGATAAGCCCAGCTATCTGATGTGCTGTGGAAAAACAAAGCTTTGTCAGAAGACAAACAGTTCATGCTGCCCCTGCTACACTGCAGATATCACATCTATAGTGGAATGCCTATAATAGCAATACTTGCTTGTGTACCAAAATGCTCTATAAGACCAGTGGCCCTGAATTTCTCTGGCAAAAACAAACCAAAATACCCCACAAGACAGACAAAAGCTTCAAGCAGGCTCCAGCGCCCCATACATCATCTCTTTGCTATGCAGAATGACTCTCTCCACATCTACATCACATCCACGTCACCCTTTATGGTTTGCTTTGCTGCACTCCATCTCGAGTGACTCTTGGCTTCAATTACAGTTCCTTGCTTGTGAACTTCACAACAGTTAGACAATAATATTTAATAAGCATTTAAGCCTTAATTCTCCTCTTCCACAGCTTCCCAAACATAATGATGGATAGAAGTAATCTTTGCTATGTGCTTCCTTCTTTTGGCCTTCATAAAGTTTATTTAACAACCTATAGTGTACAAATACGCTTCCCTCTTAGTGCCAGCTCTTTCTCTCAACAAAGAATGCACATCTTGTCTATCAGAGCTGCCTTCACAAGACAGCCTCTGGCCTTCGTGCTTTTTCTTCCCATGAAATACTGCAGATGTGTTAGGCTTGTAATGGTGACACTGCAGAGGTAGCGTACAGCCAGCAAATGTTTCTCGTTTTCCTATATTTATGAACAGATAGAAAACTCAAAATAAGTAGAATTGTATCCAGATGAGCGCAGGAGGCAGCATGAGTTATTAACCCATCAATTCAAATACCAGCCCTTGAAGCAAACCGCACATCTTTCTGCTTCTCAAGGAGCGATTAGCTTCCTGATGACTGCATAAGTGAGGCTTTTTGCAGACTGAAAGGACTCTGGTTATCACAGCTCACCACGCTGCCAACAGCAATCACCGCAGCACCCGGAGTTAACACATCTGCAGTATGGATTACATTTACACAATGCTTTTATTTATTGAACCTCAAATTGCTTCTCACAAAACTGGATATAATATCCCTTTCAGAGCAACGTAAACGCACAGTTCATCCATCAGGGAGCCTGCAAACATTTTCAGAGCCAGAACCAAAACTCACTGACAGTTATGAGTTTCCCCAAGAAACACAACCTAAAGAACTGCCGCTCACTGTGTACATAAGATGCTGTAGGTAGCAGACAAAAATCAATATATCACGGCAAACAGACTTTGAGTACGAATTCAATAAGTCTATTTCACTTTCCTTTTGTTAGCTTAAAGCTCACTTAGTTTCCCCCAGTTTTAAGTTTGGAGATGAGGATTTTTGTGCATTAGCCTCCCCTTAGGCTGAATGCAGATGGTTCTCGCTCAGTTTTAGAATCTCTAGCTGCCTTTTTACTGCTTAAGGATGGTAAGAGAAAAGAATTTTTACTGTGTTAACTAAGCATTTTGATGTAGAACACCTCAATATTAAATTCCACTAAAGCAACATAGTTCTTCTAAACGTAAATACTAAGATTGCTTGTGCTTTTTTATTATTATATTTTAATTTTAAGAGCTCCATGCAATCGTTGGAATGCTGATGGACCATCAGAAGCAGATGATGGAAACATCTAAGCACTGTAATTTATCAGCTTATTATCACTAAAGAAGATACTGAATATTTCACAAACACCAGCTAGCACTTTAAAGTGAGCACACTTCAACAGACAACCTATCCAAATCTCAAGATTTTAATCTTCTTTCTCCTACAGCTCCACAAGTTGGGAATTAACAAGTTTACGAGGTTCTCCAGCAGTTCCCTACAACACCTGATTCCACAAACAACATCACACAGCCCTCCCAAGCCCTCTGATCTGAGCCCCACTGGCAACACATACTCACCATGTAAACTGCTCCCTACTTGTGAAATAGTGGGAAGCACAAAAACATTAAGAGCACTTACACTTATTTGAGATTACCACCATCCTCCTCCACCATTATTATCCTTCCATGAATTGGATTTATTTAAATTAATAACAAGGACTCAATTTTAAACTCCTTAAACTCTATCTTGGCCTCGCAAGATGAGCACCTCATCAAGCTTGTGATAGCAATTTCTCTCTAACTCTATAGAGTAAGGATGTTGCACTGAGTTTTAAATGTATAAAAGAAAGCATTAATCACTCTTATTTTAAATCTCAGACTATTTAACTCCTGGTTATCAGCATTAATACATCCCACCTACGTGTCTTGCAAGCCAAACGTTGTGAAAGAGTCATCACAAGGAATTAAATTAGAAGTTCTAACCAGCTGAGAAGCGAAAGTCAAATTATATATGCAAGCTACTGGTTTTTAGTGAAGCTGCACAAGTGTGGAAGAAACTGGCCATGAATATTCATTCCCATTACCTCATGAGCTTAAACGCTGCCATAGTTAAAACATCTCTCTGCCCACTTTCAATTACATTACCATTCATGAGCTTTACTAATCACACTGAAGCAGCAAAAAACAAAGTTAGAAGAACAGGAACCCCACAAATACTGTAATAGAGAAAAGTCAGGAAAGAATTTTGTTTGCATCCCTAACAGTGTAACACCTGTAAATCATCTAAACGTTACAGAAATTAACATAATTGCTTTCTTATCTCTAATAATAGATATATATTCCCTATATATATATATAGGGAATCTGCAGGTCAAGTCATTAGTAACACATCAAAAAGAAAAGAAAAAAGTATCCTAATTATAATGACATTGATGATAATATTAGATGCCAAAACACACTCTGGTTTCCCTACACAGAGGATATTTAACTAGTCACAAGATTTAACAATATTCCTGGTTATCAAACGCCGCAGAAACATGCTTTCTGCAAAGTACCATTACAAAACCTCCCTGAATGGTTTCCCAGAAGAAAAGAGCACATTTTCTTGTTTTCTTAGTAAAAATAAAATAAAAATCAGATTTCTGGGGCTACTCTCTTGCAAACAGTTCAGTTCTTAGACTTCCAGCGTACGTGCAGAGACACCATCACTACAACCACAGGTTTGTATAAGTTTCCACTGTCTCTGGATCTTAAAAATCAGGCTTGGTTTAGATGAGAGACACATGAGAAATGTATGTAAGCGTATCTGGATTATTCAAGGTTTGCAGTGTTTGTAAAATAAGGTTCTTTGTTTGCAGTTTATTTTTCATAGACAGACGCATAACTGTAACCTGCCAAACTGCAGTGCCTTTTGCTTGGTGACTCATGCAGCTGGGTTTGTTTGTATGGAGAAGAGCAAACAAACACATACCACACATACAACCAGGCAAGAGCTTCTACCAGGAATCTAGCATCCTTGCCTTTTCAGCGGCTGGAGTCACAAAGACAAACGTAATGTTGCACCAGTATTATACTCCAAAGGAACCAGACTGAGCTCCACTGAGAGGAGATAGAGCCTACATGTGGGACTATGCATACCCCTTACCATCTCGCAATACATCTCCGAAGAACAGCTGTAATTTGGGTTCACAAAGAAATAGCAAAACAGACCACAGTGCAGTAAAACACTCTGAGTACTTTTCTTTCATGCTGGAGAAGGCTGTGGGGAGAGCAAGATGTTTGAAGACTTTATCATTGCACTGGAACAGATAATTAGGCAATTAAAACTATGAGAAGTGAACAAATTACCAGTTCCAGATGAATTGCTTTGCAGAACAGAAATGGGAGAAGCAAGAAAACAGAAAGGAGAGCCGCTGGCAAGCATTTTAATAGCACAAGTGAAAGAGGGGCAGCTCAGGAACAAAGGTGAAAGGGCAGTTAATTTGCAGAAGCTGATTTGCTCCTTCAAAGGAACATCTTGAAGGGGCTGGCCCCTAAAATAATCCTATTTTTCATGTGCTGTTACATCAGATCACATTAACAGAAACCCAAGAGGTCTCATTCCAGCTTCATTTTTTGCTCACCCCACAAGGCTCTCGTGCACAGTGTTCTTAATACCATCAGTATCTCCACGCACACACACAATGTATTTAACCATTCCACCCCATCAGAAACCTCAAGGAACTCATTCTGAGCACTATGGTTTCTTGATCCCATGGCACTCACTACGAGCTACCACTTCACATTCCACAGTAAGGACAGAATAAGAGGATGCGTGAACCTCACAGGAAACCAGTTAACTGAGATAGAGACATGAGGAACCCACAGAGTACAGCTAAGGACTGCCTCTTGTTGAACTGCAGAACAGAGAATTTCCCACTTCAAAAAGCCTCAACAAGGTGCAAATATAAGAATGAACCCTGTGCTTTGCAAAGGATCTTCCCCATAAAACGTGTTTAAAAATAATAATATTAAACAATTAGACAGTATTCAGACAATGAAGCAGGAATGGGATGAAGAACACGGAAGACAGAACTAGTTAAAAAGAACACAGAATACACAACAGTTTCTACTTCACTGCTTTACACCTAGAAGTTTAAGAGAAATACAGAATAACCACTAGGACTAAATATAAGCAAACATCAACTTAAGTAACCAACCTCCTGATGGAGATTTCTGATCCTTTTCTTTCTAGGTTAAAGTTTTGTACCTAAAGGTATCAATGTGTTGATCTTAATTAAAAGGCTCTAATACCTCTGAAACAAACTCATTCATGTGAATGTGTCTACTCTTCCAGTACAAAAGACAAACTGATCAGTATGGGGGAAAAAAGTCTATGAGTTTTAAATCCTTTGAATCCAAGAAAACCACCCTTATCTAATCCAAACAGCTTGAAATGAGACATTACAATAGGAAAGATATATGTAAAACTCTATGATTGCTTCGGCTGCCAAGGAGAAAGGCAATGACAGCACAATTCTGGCATCTTTCAGAATGGGGGAAAGCCATGTATGTTTACTTTGTGCTGTGATTTCTAGCTCACTTTTCAGTGCTATTCTGCTGTCAAAGTGTTGATATTCATGTGCCCCATTGCCAAAGCTTGACAAGCAGTAAAGAAACGGGGGCTGCTTGAGAATTCCTCATTAAGTGAACTGCACCATATGCACATGTAAGGATACACAGATTCCCCCCTTTTCTGAAGGGGAGCTCAAGAAAACAGCACAGTTTATTGCCCATCATAGAGCAGGATACAACTTACATTCCATCCTCTCCTGAGAAAAGCACAAATGAAAATCAAGTACAACAAACACACCTTACTGACATATAAATGTCAATGGAAAGGATGAGGTCTCGCAGGCTGCACTGCACCACGACTCTCTCTTCTTCAGCCATAGTAATAAGATATTTTTGTATCTTCCCCTTGTTTAAGTATTCTGGCGTTAATCATAAATTATAACCAACACCTGACAAGCTCCTTTCTTTGACAGTCTTTTACAAGTTTCTAATCTTTAATCTGCTGGTGTTTGGCAGTCTGCAGATGACAAGAAAAACGCGGAAAAGGAATAATATAAGAAGATTAAATTTTAAACTGATGGATATCTTTTAAAGCCAACCTGTCTGGTGCCCTTGATACCTTCCTGCTTTTACGTCATGACTATGAAGGCATTATGAAAAAAGAACAACATTTGTATCTAATTATGCATAAAAGCGACTCTTCAGTCTCACACAAATCTCTCCTACGATGGTTCGTTCTGAATTTGCTCATAAATCCCAAACACAAAAACCTTGGCCAAGTTCCTAAACATTGTCCGCATGTGAACAGGTCAGCAGCAATCAGACACAGCACAGCTCTGCTATCGGGGATACCCAGCAGATCACCTCTGCTCATTTACAAACCTGCTGTAGGCGCTGCTCAGAAGCATCGCTGCAAAAGAAGAGAGCAACAAAAGGAGTGTGGAAACTTAGCTCACCGTGACCGGAATGCCTAGAATTACAAAGAAAAACAGACCATTTCTTTTGCTTATTGTTTGCGTTTAATAAGGAAGACGGTGTGACCAAGCTTGGTGCTGCTCCACCTGCACATAATGAAGGTGCACGGGGTGCGAGTGAACGGCAAACGGAGTTAAACAAAAGATACCCACACGCGCTGAGCAGTGACCTACATTTGCAACCAAGGAATACACGCGCTTCAAGCAGCTCAAAGAAACGCTGAAACATGAACGAGACGCTGCAGAAGCACCGATCTGCCGGCAGCACTGAACTCTAACCTGCAGCTGCCCGCCTCCTCCCTGCAGAGACGCCTCCAGCACGCTGCAACTGGTACAGACACAAGGTATAACGAGCAGGCGACTACAGGTTACAAACCACACCAATTGCAAGCAGTTACCAAAAGCTTTTACAGCACAGCTACAGTCCGCGCACAGGAACTTCTCCAGAGCAACCAACTCCCCCAGATAAATGAGCAAACCTCTGAAGAGACAACAATTAACTCCACCACGAGCATCCTCAGCGCCTGCAAAACTCCTCCCGCATGTTGGACCGCAGCACAGCCCGGACCGAAGCGCTCTCTCTTACCTTTGCTGAGAGTGCCCGTGATAAGCTTGAAAATCGTCTGAGCAAATTTGACAATCCCGTGTTTGCATCTCTTAGAACAGCCGCTCATGGCTCAAACGCGGAGGAAGGTCTTCCCGCAGGGTCCAGAAATATCAAGACGGAGTTGTTTGCAAAGTTCAGTTTGTGCAACGCTCTGAACTCAGCTCTCACCCGCCGAACCTCAACCTCCGAACTCAGCTTCTCTTCCCTTAAGCCACCAGGAAAGGTCGCAGAGCAGAGCCGTGCATCCTCTGGCTGTTACAGGTGCAGCCTCAGCCCACAGCGCTGCCCGGCTGCAAGTTGCAGAAGACGGGGCGGGGAGGAGGAGGAGCCGCTGCAAACAGGAGCTGCTGCCCGAAGGCTCTTTGCTTGGCTGTTTGCTTTCCCAGCTGACTTCAGTTAGATTGTCAGTGCTACTCACACCAGGCACATGGGAACCGGTAAATACTATCAGTTCTACTCTGCTCTACCGGTGCTGTACTCACGCGTTGTACGTAGAAGACCGCGGAGTATTCCCAGTCAAGCAGTACTAAGTCCTTTTCCACCTGGAATTCCCGTTTTACCGGCTCAGCCCCGCTCACACACCGCACTTTCAGCGTGATGGTTGTGCGATGGTTGCTCCGCTGGCTGCTGTTTTGTCCCTTAGCAACAGCCGCAGCTCGGGCTCCTCCGCTTCAGCCCATTGTTTCTGCGTGCCCGGATTGCTTTCAATAAAAAGAACTGATGTATCCGTCAGCAAAGCGGAGATATCTCGGAACTCCTGCCCCCACCTGTCGTTAGTTATCTTCACTTTAATTTGCACTGGACTCCTCTCAGGTGCATACTGATACATAGGGTGTGCGTGGGTCTCAGCTGGGTCTCGGGGCGGATTAACTCAGGGTTTTGCTTCCCACCCCCCGCTGCCCCGGCAGATTGCCACCTGGAGCCAATCGACACCCGTGGGCAGCAGCGGACCCCACCGAGAAGAAAAGCACTACACACGGTCCTCCACCTGAGGAGCAAATGATTCCCTTTGCTCTGGGCACGAGGCATTGCCTCGAGGTGATGGAGCGGTGATGCTGGGAGGAGCCATCAGGTCCTTCATCCCTGATGCCCCAGTCCATACAGTTCGTGCCACCATCGCTTGGCACCACCCAGAGACTTCATTTATACATAGCAGCACCTTCTTCCCATATCACATCTGAGTGGGTTCCCATTCCCAGGTTATGCATGGGGGGGAACACAGGGGAAAATAGATTCCTTGAATGCTGTTAGAAACACTTGGCTGAATAAGGAGTACGGTGTAATCTTCTGCTGTAAAATAATATCTCTGCCTTCTACACTGCAGATTCCCAAACAGAAAGATAAGCAGTATGCAGGGGCACGAGGGTGGCTATGGAGAAGAATTAAAAGTCAGCAGCAGGAAGACCTTGGTGGAAAATGCTGAGAGCTGCTTCTCTGGGCAGCTCTCGGCTCAGCAACCTTGGCTGAGTGCACAGAATGATGGGTGGAAAAGCAGAGCTAAGCCACTACTTCATAGAGCTGGTCCTCAGGCTGCCCTTAATTCCCAGAGAGCCAACTTAAAGCTGGAAATGCGATTCTCTGAAAGAAACAACAAGGGAGTAAAGTGTCAGTTGGGAAATCAAGGATTTGGCAGGTTAATTATCTGTATCAGAAGGTTTGCATCATGTTTAATTGCATATGTATATATTGATATAAAGTGGGAGGGGGAAATATAAGATAATGGAGTACCCAAAAGGCCCTCTCAAAGTAGTCCCGAGAGCTGATAATCCTAAGAACTACACAAAAATATACTGCACACACTACTCAATGCCATGGACAGAATGTGTGAATGGAAGTTCAGAGGCACAATTCTGATCTGTTCAATGGTTAGTCCTTTTTGCTAAAGGAATCCAGTACTTTTATGAGCGATTCTTGAAGCCCTAGCAGTTTACTGTGCTAAGTGCAGCACAAACCTGAAATAAGGATAGTTCTTATTCAAAAATACTAAAGAAAAATGAGAAGGGAACAAGGGCACAGACAGATGGATAATGAAGCATAGCAAAATCAGATAAACTACTCCTCATGGCCATGGTTAGCACTGTCAAGACTACGGTAGGTAGAGTATTTTGGAATTCAACTGTCTAATTCACATGCCAGCTTAATTTTCTGTACATAAAATCTGAGAGCAGTATATAATAAGTGAATTGTCAGCCCAACAACGGGATGTAGGACATTGTTCTTTCTGAATTTACCATTCAAAATAATCATGTGAGTGAGAGGTGAAAGTATTCCCTGAATATCTAAGGCTCCTAAGTTCAACCATGGGTTCAGTCAGTACAGTTCCCACTAAGATCAAAGGCAGTTAAACCTATTTACATAAAGAGAGAGTTAAACACATTAACTTGAAACCACACAGCAAATGCTTGAGAATAATCTCCAAGACAGTCATGAACAAACTGTGAACCGGGATGCGCTGATTTTCTCTCCCACAGAACAAACATCCCCATTTTTCTGTGGGTGAATTAGTTTTGGAAAGAGCTATTCCACAGCTACCTGCTGCCAAGGGTGTCAGAGCATAGCATTCACATCACTCAGTTCATCCCACAGATACCCGTCACACCATGGAGCCTAAAAACACTAAAGGAATAATGGGTGGGATCCATCATAGATTCTCAGTACTGTCGGATCACTGTTACTTGTTGTTTTTACATTCTTTCCCCAGGTTTCTGCTACTTGGCAGTGTGGGAAACAGTTGCCAACTGCTCGGGTATTTGCTCTGGCCAATGGCTCCCACTCTGAAAAAGCCAATCCATGTCTTTTGTCCTCTGGTTTATGGAAAGTTTAATTGCAGAAACAACCTCATTTCAGACTTCTCATGATTTTTCTTCTCAAGGTTTTCCACATTGCTATGATGCACTGGTACAATAATCTGGTTTGAAAATGTAGTACGATCTTCCATCCTGCACTGTTTGGTTCCAATGTGCAAATCAAAGCCAGAGACTTGGCTGCGATATGCCATGAACTCCTGCCCAGCCTATGCAGCCTTCCAAGAAAAGAGGTACAAGAGCAGAATGTATGCACCAAGACTCAGATATATATGGCTGGGTCTGCTCTACATCCAGAAACACTGATGCAGGCGTACACTACATCTCCTTCACTGCACTCCCAAAGGCACAGCTGTCTCAGGATAGACCATAAATAAGATTTTATTGATCTGTTTGGAAGCAAACAGGCAATTGTTTCTACTAGATATATCCTCAATTACTTGAAATCTGGAGGTATTAGCAAAACAAGAATGGGAGTTTTACCAGCTCCTCTGACAAGATGAATATCTTCAAGGAGCAGCTTTGAACACTGTTCTACTTGAAACGAAGAAATTACACTACTCATATGTGTGTAAGCCTGTGTGGGTATAGCTCTGAGCATGCCATACCCCATGTGTCATTGTTAATGGCTATGATACTAACAGTGAGTTTCCACATATAGAAATACAAATACACTGAGATGTTCAAGGAGTTTGTACTAATATCTGTTTCTAGAATGTGGTAAATTGACATAAAACCAAATGAACTCACTTCCCCACCATTACCAAGAACAAAGTGGCAGCAAGATTAGAATCAACATCTCCTTTGTGCCAGTCTAACGCTACAGTAGCAACAGGCCAGCTCTTATATTAGTTTCTCTACTATTCTCTATCATTGCTGCCAAGCAGATAATTACCACACTACTGCATTTTCATTCACTCTGTAATTCCAGTTAGTATTATCAATCAGGGCTTCAGGAACACTGCAGGGAGATTTCCTCATCATTACAGAACAGCAGTTACATCTTGACTCAAGCAGCTTTCTTCACTGGAGGGGAGTGTACAGATAGCTATACACCATTATTTCATACAAACTGTTCATTCAATAGCATCACCTGTTTATTTAGTATCGCATTTGTCAAGCCTGAATAATATTTAAAATATTATGCACATTATATACATACTTTTATTTTATTATATTAAATATTCCAAAAAATAGTACCAAGGAAGGCAAAAAAAATCCCTAATAACAAAGCCATGCTTCCCTTCACTTCAGTAGCAGTAGTTTGTCAAAGGTGTCCCCCAGCCTGTAGACTGGGAGAATTTGTGCTTAATCAATAATCTCCATTATGGCTCCCAGCTCCAGAATCAAGAGAACTTGCATGACAGCTTGAGCTGTCCCAGACTGAAGGAGGAAGAAGGCAAACCTGTTAGCTGTGCTTCAGTGACTCAGCAGAATAGGTCAGAAAAATGAAAGAAAGAACCTGAATTGGTAGCGCAAGTGCCATAAGAAGAGCATGGCACCTTCCTGAAGGACCATCACAGCATTTCCAAATGGAATTTCCTCAACATTTCAATTTCAGCAAAAATGAGAAATATATCCACATCCCACCCACCTTGTTCCTCACACACAACACATTCACTCAGCCTTGAGTTACTTCACTGATGCATTTGCTGGCCCAGCCCATTGCAGTAAATATCAGAGACAATTGATTGGAAATATGCTTTCCATTTCTTTTATCTCGTTATTAAACGGATCTAATAACATATATCTACCTCATACGTATCTTTGGCACGCCAAGAATCCATTTATCTCAAAATAAGCTTTAATGACTTGGCAAATGGTTATTTTATGACAAGCTGCCTCTAGCTTGGTGCAGACATTATGATGAAGCAAAGGCACCTCCAGTCAATCATCTGCTCTCTAAAGGCATTAGCCTCATTCTACTGTTTGCATCCTCTACATTCTTGAGGTGTAGGTAAATTAATTTATGCAGCTGAGCTTCTCAAAAAGCAGCAGGAGAGATTATGTACTTATTCATTCTGAAAAGCTGTAATAAGTTGTTCTAGTTGAGAGAAAAATCAGGTGAAGGCAATAAGATGTACAGGAATGAAGTCAGCCAGGACATTGAAGCACAGGTCATACTTCCTGACAGATCTTCTTTTGCTTTCAGTAGTTCTCTTTCCTTTAGGCACAAAATATGAGCTGAAACATTTGAACAAATGCTTACAAAAATTCACACGTAAATCCAGAACTGACCCAAACACAGATGTTGTAACTTAAGCTTTTGTTACTGCAGAACAAGTTGAATATATTCTATCAATTTTAGGAAATAATTTCCAAGTAAAAGATTGAAATGTTTCATTTCAGCTTAAAAAACTCCTGTATTTTATTTGAAAACTGCAGTATCTGCCTGCTTTTATGAATAGGTTCACACCCCCTTTCAGTTACATTCTCAGCCCACAGCAGTACGCACACGCACAGTCATGTCTGTTAACAGCTTGATTCTGATAGAAACTAAATGACAAATGTAATAGATGGAAAGCCACAAGTGACTCTCCAGAAACTTGATATTAACAGACTGCTGTTTGAAGAAGCATCATAAATGTTCTGCAAAGAGTTCTGAGACTTAAGATACAGAGAACAATAAATTGATTATAACGTTGAATCTTCACACGCTCATGAGGTTTGTTTTTGCTATTGGTTTTGTTGTTTGTTTTTTAATTCATCGTGGTTTGATGAAACTTCCACTTAAAAGCATTCATGTTTAAGATCAGTCAGCAGAACACAGCATTCTGGAATCAGCAGATTAACCGTGTGTGCAGCTGCAGTGCAACCAAAGCCTGTAAAGTATCCCCAGGTGAAAGCTGCTCATTCAGGCAAAGCAGCAATGTTTACAAACATGAATCATAGAATCACAAGGTTGGAAAGGAACTATAAGATCATCCAGTCCAACCATCCTCCTTTAACTATACCCACAGAAAACTACTAGACCATATCTCCTAGCTCCCTATCCTGCCTATCCTAAATCATTCTGAGAAAAGAACCAGTAACTAAAAGCATAGATTCATAATAAAGATTATTTAATCCGCTTTATCATTGATTCTTTTGAATTAGTGCTCTTCTTAACCACACTCATCTAGAAAAACACAACGTCAAGGGAAGAAAGCCTGTCTCAGCCAACCAGACAACAGCCTTGAATGAACCTCAGGTTTTCTTTTTGATATTGAAACACTAAAATAGCAACTCCGCTGTTTTTCCACTTAATGAAATCGGTTTTTTTCTCCCTACATGATACCAAAGGCACTACTTCAACCACTAAAAGCTTTCATTTATTGAGGTGCCCTTTACTCTTTTGATTCAATTCACGGTAAATCCTTGCTAATATGTTTAAGCAATCTATTAACTTTTGCTTTTCAAACACATGAAGTCTGACCACTGAATTTCAGATTACTTTGGAAACAATAAGGCAAGTGCCAAAAGAAAATAGTGTTCTTTCCTAGCTGACAGACACACAGTGTTGGTGCCATCAGGCTGCCTGAAATAACATTTCTTGCAGTAACAAGTGACAGAATATACATCAGTGTGCTGCTCTATCTGCTAGATCTGGAAAGTGAAAAACAGCTGGTCAGGCACAAGGTGCAGATGGCTGAGAATCCAGCACCCATTTCCACACAGCCCATTCAAGGCTTACACCAGTTGGATCATGGATTAATGATAGTTTTCCCTCCACTTTTCTCTTCTGCTTTGCCTTTCACGTGCACTTTCAGGTACTCCACAACAAAGAGGTACTCGATGGGAGTTCAGAAGTCACCTGCATGATCAGAAGGCTACTGCTCACTTCCATGATCTGTGAAACAGTTCTCCACCTGTTCCAGATTGCCCTGTTATCAACACCCCAGACATCATATTAGGATATGGATAAGATATTCTGCCTCATAAAGCCAGAACATCTAACAGGTTAGATTCACTATGGGGCAAAAACTGGGTATAAATAAGGAACAAATGACTAGCAAGAAACAACAAGGGACACATCCAGCAGAACCAGAAATTTTATACACGGGGCAGCTACAGCAGTTGGCTCCCTCAGCTACCAGCCCAGTATCTTCTGCAGAAGGCCACCTCATCTCATGCACAGTAACATCTTTTCCAACTCCACATTTATCTTGTTTGCAAGACTTTCTGAGGCTGGTAAATTTAATCTAAGCTCTAATGATTCTCCCAGTTAATCATCAGCTGAGAGGAAGTGATGGTCCCA
Organism: Coturnix japonica; assembly: GCF_054131305.1. Taxonomy (NCBI): domain Eukaryota; kingdom Metazoa; phylum Chordata; class Aves; order Galliformes; family Phasianidae; genus Coturnix; species Coturnix japonica. The sequence continues at coordinate 12,158,628 of NC_140680.1, read as the reverse complement.
GGTTACTCCTCAGCACACCCAAAGCAGCTATTACTGGAGGAATAAAGCATATCCTCTTGTGTCTCAGTGTTTTATTAAGAAGTACTGCGATTTACCTATACAATTAAAAGTCACACTTTATGGTTGAGTCACAAAATCTCTCAGCCCTCATGTTGCACAAGTGGGCTCCAACACAGAACTTGCTGCTGGAACTACTTCTATCATCAGTTGTGCTGGCTGTTCTGGAAGTCAATTATGATACGCCATTCAGGAACAGCCATGGGTAATATGTTTGTCTTTATGCTATTTTTGTCACTTCTAATTTTAAAAATCAATTAAAGCTGTTGAGACTCAGAAGCAATAAAATGACACTCTCTAGCAGAAGGAGAAGACTGATAGAAAACCTATCACTAGTGCAGCTGTGCAATCAGCTTGAACACAGGCTAAAAGAACAGCCACAGAACAGATGAGCTAGGCAGAACGTCACTCATGCAATATGAAAAGAGCTCAGGAAATTTTAGATGCCGATGAAAAGGACAGGTTGAAGATAGGAAGCATGATTTGCTTGTTCTGCTATTGTTCCAAAAGGAGCCTCAGCTGGCCCCTGACTTCCAGTATCCTCTGATATCTGTACTGCAAACTTCTAATTCTTATGGGTTGTGGGTGCTGTTTTGTTTGTGTGTTTTGTTTAATTGTTCTCCTGTTATTTTCTCTATCCTCACAAACCCCCTTTCATGCCTTATGAGCCTGCATTTAAATCTTGAAGTTGGTTAGACAGCTGCTTTACAAAATCATTTCTTTTCCCAGTTTGGTATTCTGATAGTGTCAACAAAGAGCATCCAAGCATATTTTGTCTCCCAGCATTTTATGTCCTATAAGATTGTGCACGCAACTGGCTCTTAGGCCACTAATTGTTTCAGTATTGTCACTGCTATGCACAGATGCATTTCCAGAGAAGGCCAATAGAAATAACCACAGTATGCTCAAAAGATTTACCCTTGGTCTTAGTAACTATACTAACCCTGTCATCACACTGTCAGGAGCATATCAAAACAATGCATACACTTACTATAAATTATATATCAACTTTACTCTGATCTACGTTGTGTCAGACAGATGTCTGCTGTCCTTTTGTTAGGAGATATAGGAAATACATTAAGATGTCAATATTTCCACTACAAAACCAAATTAGCTTGTAGCCACAGAAATTTGCATTCACGGTCATCTTAATTCAATAAGAAAGCTTTCAAATCAGTTGAAATTCAGACTGAATTTCCACATAAGGTTACAGGTTGTCCAAGAAAGAAAAGGGAGAAGCCTGGTATTCAGTTATAGCAAAGCAGTTGGCTGTTAAGCATAAAAACCAATGCCTGCACATTTGAGAAGCACTTCTGGTAGACATCAAGCCATAAAAATATCCTGCAAGAGAAAGGGTAAGAAAGAGTGAAAACAGAGAAACGGCTTTTGTGTGATACTGGCATATTTTAGAACAAGAGAGCTGGTCACAGTATGCTATTTCAGTCTGACATGGGACAACTTTGTTCCCACAATAAATGATTCTAAGCAAGTGGTACAAATACTTGTAAGAAAGAATTATAAACCCTCCTCCGGCAAGTCACTCAATAAGATATATATTTTTTTCCTCATCAGTAAGTGTATCATTTGCCCAACACCTAGTGTTAATAGCACTAGGAGTCAGGGAATGCTTTTTTGTTTTAAACTTAGTGTTGAATACTGTTTGTATATCAGTAACACCCAAACTGTACAGGTGCATATTGAAATCCAGCAATACTTACCAGTTTCTGCCTCCGCATCCTGGAGCCCCTCTGTGTATCAACCCAAGGGTTTCAATTAACTGTAGCTGCCATAACTTCCAATTGGAAAACTCAAGTCAAGTGATTAAAAAAGTAAAATTGTTTTCAGTGGAATCAAAAGCAAATTTTCAATTAGCTTTAAGTGCTTAAGTCCTTAACTTCAGTTTTTCTACTTCAGTTACGACAGTAATTACAGTGGCCTGGTCTGCTTTAGTTAAAACATTCTATCCCAAGAAAGCTGAGTATAGGTTAAGAAATTATTCCAATTATCACTATTTGTTAAATAAGAATGTCATTACAAACAGGATAGTTTCCACAGCCTCAACTTAATCTGGAACAAAAGTTTAGGAGCACAGCACAGAATAATTACAAATACATAAATATCAGCACAATTCTGCTCAGGGTGTAACAGAAAAACACCATCGTAGCCTTCTGCTTTAGGCAAGAAATGGGAAGAGAGAAAGCACCAATACAAAAAGATGGCTGTCACACTAGTGAAAGCTGTGCTATTTCTTCAAAAATACCTATTGATTTCTAAAGTTCAGATTAAAAGGTTCCATCCAGCATCAATCTCACAGGGAAGCCAAGAACAGTATGTTTTCTTGCAAGTGATCTTATCAAGATTTATTTTTAGAAGCTTTTGTCATTGCTAGACACTCCATTTGTGCCAACAGGCAGTTTTGTGTTTGAGGTCTCATTTCAGGGGCTGTGTTCTCCCTGTGTTTTCTAACCACAATGAGGAGCGGCCTGAACTGTTCCAGTGCCTCTGTTTTCACCAAGAATAAGCAGTGGGAGATGCTGGCATCAAATCTAAAGGCCAAAGAAAAGAAAAAGCAGTGTCAATGGAAGAGTTAAAGAACCTTATTTTGGTTACTACCGCAGACCATGAGTCCTTTAAAAAGGTGCCAAACTATCAAATATCTTGGTCTGATTCATTCTTAGAGTGTATCTCACTAACCAGTAGTTTTGTAAGTCTACCACATTCTTTTGAATTTCAGAAGACCACTGGAAAATAGTGTTTATGAATGCACAGTATCACATAGGGATGTTGTATAAGAATCAGGATGCTTGTGTCTGATTCACTATAAAGGCATGCAGTAAATCTATGCTTCTCAGTCTTGCTGCAGACTTTCAAATACAGCATTCATAAGTACATGGGGATCTGCAGAGAAAACAAAACTGTCCCTGCAACAAGGAGCCAAGAAGTTTAAATAATACAGGCTGCACCAGGATAAAGTCTGAAAAGTCATCTGTTTTGAAAGGAATACACATTTCTTCATATCTCTTTATTGATAACTGAGACCAGAAGTGTCTCAGTTAGTGTTGACTATCTTGACAAATAGTGTTTTGTAGCTGTGAATTTGATTGATCAAACAGTGTTATTCTCCTCTGTTGTTTGCACAGAAATAAATAGGAATAAATAGGAAGCATTACTTTTGGAGCAACCAACATCATAGCAGATTTTCAGTTGACTTGAAAATTGAATCATATCTCTAATTAGAAACAATTAAAATACTCACCTGTGATAACTGGCATCATTGCAGGCAATAAAAACATTATATGGCATAGCATACATTTAGTAAAGGTAGGCAATCCCTGGAAAAAGAGCTGTATTACATTTCAGCCTTACTTTTATTAAATGCAAGCAATGGCTTGGTTTCTTGACCTTTTCCTATTTCAACACCAGTACAATTTGGACAAACTTGCCCACCATTTCCAAGTGCCAAAATACACTTAATTTTGTCAGCAGTATTTGAATGAGCAAAAGGCTTATGTAGTTTACCGTATGTTCTAAGTAATATAAAAGATGAAAATCAGATATTAATAAAGGAGTAATGTATACAGGCTCAGTCCAATTCTGAATTAAATGTTCCAAGGATTTTCTACTGATTTTTGTAATGGCCAAGATGAGGATAGCATTGCCCATTATACAAAGTCATGCTGTATGACAGAGATTGATATTGCAATCAGCATTTTCAGTTTTAAAATAGCTGAAACTAAATTGAACATAGCGATAAGAAATGCTTGGAACACATACGTTAGCAGTGTCACTAGCAGTAATCATGAAGCACTCACAATCTGGCTATTGCAAGAGAATAATGGTGAGGAAAAAGAAAATGAACATGGTATGATTGCTTTAATCTCCATTCAGAATACTGGGAGCCCTTTTAACTAGATTCATTACAAGATAATTTTTCTCCTATTAATAGTTTCCAGAACCTCTTAATAACAAGAGATCCTGAAGTTACAAAGCAGATGGATGAAAGGGTCAAGTAACAGATTGCATATCACAATAGTACATGCTTATTTGAATCCTCTTTTCAAGGAAATCCAGTATTCCAATCCAGGAAAATATACTGAAACATGAGACAATGATTGTAAGATTGATTTAAACTGGGATAGATGCAAAGACATGCAAAATGGGGGAAGAAAAAACAGACAGCTGCAAAGACAGTCTCAACACAGGGATATAGACTATACTAAGGGACTTACGTCCATAAGACTGCCAAACAACTGAGGCACTACTGGCTTTACATTCTAGGAGGTAGAGGTAGAACTCCATTAAAGCTTCTGAGGTAAGTAAATTCTTCCCACCCCTCTCCTTTCCCAGAAATGTAGAATGGTGATTTCCATTAGCTAAAACATACCTGCTGAGTCAAGCTTGTTATTGCCTTGCTGGGGATTTGATTAGAAATGAGTCCATTTGACAAAGAAAGGCTTATTGCTTCTTATGCAAATTCATTTGAATTCATTATTTCACTTAAAAGTTTCCAGTGCATTATTTTGTCTTGGTGACAACGGGCTGTAATAACAGAACACATCCCATATCCATCACATCAGAATTTGATACAGAACTCTTCAGTCTTTTAGAAACCTCAGGCTCCTAAAAGCAGGAAATAACATCCATTTTTCTTCTAATGGGGAAAGAATGTTGTTGTCAGGGTGGTCCTCCTTAGAGAATACCTACAGCAAGTCTGCTTGCAGTCTGCTTTCATTATAAATACAACCTTGGTTGCAAGACATTTTTGGCTACCTACTGTTATCTTGCAAAAATATTAAGAAGATCACAAAGTATTACTGTGCTGATGTATGTGTAGAAATGAGCAAAGCCTCCACTGTGAAATCACGCAGTCCCACTGAGTCCTAAAACACAATAAGCAGAACAGGCTTGGAAAAATGCTTTGCCCATCTTTGTTCGGAAAGCCAAAAGCTGCAAAGCTTCAGTTGCTTCCATTGGGATAGATCTCTAAAAGCTGGCAGAAAATATACACCTTAGAAGTCAAGACTGGCCGGCACATTCACCTTTTCAGACTATACACTTGAAGGAGCAGCTGATTTTTTTATGATATTGTTACTGCTGATAAATGTTTTAAATTCCTTTCGTGCTATCTGGCATTTGTAACAAAATATGGACTGTGCTTCATAGTTCAAGTGAAATTTGGTATTATCTCCTATTGTAAATCAAAAGCCCAAGAATTATTAGTCATCTCCTTATTGCCTTTCATCGCTTTTCAGCTCGCTTTCAATTGCATTGCATTTTGGATGACATGATAAACATCAGTTGTTCAATTCTACCAGTGGAATAACAGCAGAATTAGACTGAGCCTCGAAAAATGCTTTGAAAGACATGCCAACTATTAACAGTACAGAGCCTCCAAGCTTCACAACTAGAGATACCTGATTTTAGATGAGGAAGAAATGTAGCTCACCACAATAGGTTTGTGAGTAGCTACAGATGAGGTAAAAACATATTTGCATAACTTCGAGTGACAAAATGCAGGGTTCACACTACAGAAATCTTTCGGTATTGCTCATAATTTGTTTCCACTGTTCTGAACGTCTCCATTGAAGTTATTGCTATAATATGTTCCACAGCTTCTAATGGCATAACACTGCCTTCTTTTGAATATTCTAAAAAGCATAGTATCTAGTGGCATGAAACTGGTATCTAGAACTCAAATATGCTCCCTTACAAATGGAACAAACCAAAATGGATAGTAAGCTGGCTCATTGGACTACACTTCCAAGGAGACTTAACCTTTACGCAGAACAACTGGATGATGAACAACATTATTATGCTTGTTGCAAAACTGACCATGTGTTATGCTAATAAGAAAAATGTTCAGCTGCATGAAAATAACCTCCTCCCTGAGATTATTCCATTAAACTTTAATGGTTGCTCTATGCCTTCTTTTGAATACAGATCATTTGTTTGCAACACCAGCAGCCTAAGAATCATCTGTTTTTCCCCTTTAATGTCAAGGCCTCACTAACACTGCACTCCATCCTCATTACCAAGCTTACTGCATTAGGCTGCTGTTCATAAGCTTTCAACAGCAGAAAACCTAATTCAATTCCTTGCTATCTTCCAGGATAGTTATTTTGTGAAGGGTAAAGAGGAATTTAGATGAACTATGTGTCATTTGCAGCTCCTTTCAGACATGCTCATCATAAGATGCTACTTATGAACAGGTTCAAAGTACTTCTGAAGGGGGTTTATTTTACTACATTCAGCCTAACAAAGGGTGTTGGTTCAGAATCATGTCAACTGACACTGAATTCACGCCCACTGAAAGCAAAATCTCATTCACTGATCCCCCCAAAAAAGGCTAAAACAGAAGGACTTGACTGGAGGAAAAGAATCATAGCATCATGGAATCATTAAGGTTGATTAGATCAGTAAGATCACCTACTCCAACCACCAGCCCATGCCTGTGGCTATTCCCGGTCACTCAGTGCAATGTTTTCTAGAAACAACCAGGGGTGGTAACTCCACCCTGGGCAGCTTGTTCCAATAACTCACTACTCCAAGAAGAGTGGTTGTTAAAGGTTACCATTAGAACATTTTACACCTAGCTATACGTACTAGATCTTAACACATTGTTTTCAAAATTATCTTCAACCTAGTTAAGATGCTTCTTATCAAGTTAGATGCAGTTCCTCTCTCCTCTGAATAGAGTGAGCACCTACACAGTCACTTCCAAGAAGTACCCAAACACTTCAGAGCTCTCAACACTACTTCTAACAAGGCTCCCAGAGCAAATCCTGGGAAAAGGAAAATAATCCTACGTGAATTGAGTAATGGCATCATGTAACTAACTTGCAAACTCAACATCTGGAGGCTATCATTACTGAGAAGAATCATTAGTTTTCAGGATCATTCTAAAGTTGTATAGCAACCTAAATAAGAACACCAAACAACTTATGCATTTAAATTAATATAATTAGAGCAATCCATATGTTAATCAATACCATTTAAGCACTGCATCAAGCCTCTGAGTTGGTGCAATGATGAATGAATGAAATTTCAGCATGAAAACTGAATGTTCTACTAAAAAATCAAAAATTGCCTTACCTGAAGAGACCTCTTCATGATCTTTGGACTCTTCAGTAACAAAATCATCACAGAAGCCTGAGCTGAGTTTAAATACAGCCCCAAGGCATAGGCAGGGAATGATTAGAGGTGCCAGGTGAAGCTGGTCAGCCCCATGAATGGCTATTGGTTCTCTCAGAACAGGAGTGTAGGATATGGGCAAACATTAAGTGATACAAGGACACAGTATCTTCAAGTGAGAATCTGTTGAAAAACAAAGCTAAGCCTTTTGTACAGGCTACAAAGTTGTTTCTGCAGACAAAACAGGTTTTGCAGTCTCCTTTATATATATATATATGTATATATATACACACGTGCACACTCTGCATACAATAGTATTATTACTGCAATAAATCAAGTTACTTTTGTTTGTTTTCACAGCATTTCAATACATATTTGACTATTTCTGTTCCCTGAATAGAGTTCAGCTGCACTCTAGTGGCCGATTCTAGGATTTCAGGCATTTCTGAATTGCTGTAACTCTGTATTTCCACTTCCTCAAAGTATCACAACTCACAGGTAACGCTTCTTTATGTATGTACATCACTGCTGAAGACTGAGTTCAGTGAAAGTCTACATATAAATCTTGTGAAATTGGATTTGACACCAGTATCTCAGACATGGTTTTATTCAAACCATACAATCGAGATGTGAGCAGGTGGATTAACACTCACCTTAAGGCTGTGTCCATTAAGTGTCACATAAATAACCCAAGTATCAGATCTGTACAGGGTCAACCTTTCGCTGTGCCATCTCTGCTGCAGAATCTGTTGCTGCTCACTCGCATTCTGTGTTGGTCTATGATTTCGCCACTAGGTGGTGAGGAAGGCTCGTAGTTCCAACCCTATAAAAGAGCTTTTTTAAGTCGGAAAGACTCAAGTGGATCTCAACACACAGACACAGCAAGTTCCAGGTTAACACTAGACTCTAAGATTTAAGGAAATAATATATGAGGAGGTTTGAGGAGAAGCTGTGGCTCAGTGGTTCTTCTAGGAAGCAAGCAGTGTATAACATTACGCTGGTGATTTTTGGGGGGTGTAAAAATGAAAATACTTTGCCAATGTGTCGATAGACGGGTATACAGCTTGTGAATATCGTTATGCAACGTAAAAAGAGCAAGTTTAGGCTTTAGAGGAAGAAAGTATCTCTGTCTTCTAAATATCAAGTTGGGCAGGACAAAAAACAAATGTCAAAACGGTCCACTTTGGTCTGAGGTAAATACGAAGACTAAATTCATTGGAAATTGGAACTTTTTTCTTTGCTTGGCACTAGAAATTTTGACAAGTGAACTGTTCTAGAAAAGGAAACCATTCTGAAAGCTGCTCAAAATAAGTCCCTCACTCCACTTAAAGGCCGCTGTGGGACAAAATACCACCAGAAAGAGGTGAGAGAAAATGGAAAACACTGAGGCTCTTTGAAGGCAGCAGAATGTGGGCAGTGTGAATTTCCCCCCTGCACTGTCTGCAATGATCAGAATCACACATTTTCAGATGTAAGTTACCAGACCATTGGTACATCTGAGAATCAGAGAAAATGTTCCATTGGCAGCTCTTATGTGAAGAGACACATTTTTTAGTGAAGGTTGTGTCACTGAAGGCATCGAGTATTACAGATAAACTTCTTTAAAAAGAAGGGAAAGAAGTCAAAACAATGTAGCAGTTATAAGATCAGATATGCTTAGCATTTGAAAATCTAAGAGCTTAAAATCCATTTCATGTAATATTGCCATCTGAAGCATGTCACAAACTATATTATGGAACTGACATCTCTTGTGCTGCCCACTTACTGTGTCTTCATTTCTGTCTTCTCTTGCAATAAAAGGTTGAACAACTGTGAGCGGGCAGTGAGGGCTGCCACCTCTGAAACAAAGGTGTTGACCTAATTTCATTTCATAGCCTGTAATACATTACATATTTCCCTGGAACCTCTTTTGCTCTTTTAGCTATTGGTTGTAGTTCATTTAACCGCCTTTATGCTATCTCTGCAGTCATTCTGTCTTCCTCTGTAAAAATGAATGCGGTTGATTTCCTGACACCCTTCTTACACTCCCACCCAAATGTGACTGAAGATTCTGGCATGTTTGCTTTTACAACTGTGAACATTCAGGTTTTTCACTCTATTTCCTTGGTGGCCATCAGAGTTGCAACTGAATTTCTCTTTGCAGAGAACACCGGAGGAAAGAGGGGCACTGGAGGAAGGTCCCAGTTCTGGAGGTAACAAGAGTGACTGAAGAGAAAAAGAGCAATAATGAAGAAGTGAATAAATACTAAAAGTGCAAATGTGGGAAGAAATGAGAAAATGAAGTATTTATTTTTCCATAATCATGACTTCACTTTGTGAAATACGAGATTTGCCACGTTGCATTTTTGGGCTACTGAGAAAAAAAAAAAAAAGAAAAAAAAAAAAGGTATCTTTTAAAATAAAAACTCCCAGGTAGTTTGGTTGGGACTGGGAACCATGACTCACCCATGTTTCTTTATGAATTGAGCCATGTTTTCCATTGAAATGCTCAAGCACATTCATGGGCTGAAAATGCAATCTGGCAACAAGGCTGGCATGGCCACCAAATCCTGCCTTTTTATCACATTGCAAAAGAAGCTAAAGACAAAGAGAAAGCTCAGTTATGTGTGCAGCTGGGTTATGCACCGATAATGCACTTACAGTGAGATACAAGTGAGTCAAGCAGATAATAATGTTGAGATGGACGTGACTCTCTAAACTAGGAGTTTGACCTTAAAGGTGATTGATTTTCTCTTCCTTAGCATCAGAATAAGTGATGTTGTGATTCTCCCGTAACAGAATCAATTAATTTTATATTAGTACAAGTAAGAAATAATACAATTGAAATTACGGCTGTTACACTGGATTTGGGATGGAAATTAGATTCCAGAACCACATGAAGGGTAATGAAAATATGTAATAGAACAGTTAGGAATTACAGCATAATCTGCTTCCTGTCTCTGAGATGGTAGAAACTTGTTTCTCTGTTAAAAGACATGCTGTATGATGGGGAGTCAGAGGTACATTGTTTAACCTTACCTTGCCACTGCTAAGGTTATAGCATCAGAACTGCTTCTCCTTTGGAGATCTGTTCTCACACATTAATTGAGTCCTATTTCTTCCTCAATTCTAGATCTAAGATGAAGGTGAACTTATTCTTTCTAACACTGGAAGTTCACAAAATACCATCTCTTGTCTACTTACTGGAGCTGATGGTAAAAATGACCACAAGCATTTATGTCTTCAAGGAAGCTCTGCATCCAGAAAAGACTGAATGGACAGGCTGGGCAACAAAAAAACAGGCACACTGGGAAATACTGAATGTAGTCTTACCAAAGGAACTTACTGAAGAGACAGTACATTAACTGGGTAAACAGGACTGATGCAGTACATCACATTTCTCTGTTGATGTTATGGTTGTGTGGATTCTTTTCTATATATAAATTCCTCATTGGAGGTACCTGAAGTACAGAGCTGGGGAGAGAAATAATGAACAAATAACAAGTTTTCATCTTAGTTTGTCCGTGCTTTACTTTCAGTGAGAAATAATCATCCTAAATTTAAGAGACTGAAAAAAATGCTGACTGTAATTCCATTCCTAATTAATGTTTATGTACAATTCCAAAAGTAAATATTTATGTGATATTCAGGTAGTGAGATATGCTGAAGAAGTGAATATTTCCTGGTTTTGAGGGTCTTGTGTGGACAAAAAGTGCACAGAAGTGCAGACAACATGCCAATATTTCTATACCACACAGTGTGTTAATATGGAAGTATTCACATGTGCAGCTACAAAGAAATAAGGTGTATGGGAGTTTATTACATGTAGCAGGCAAAACATTTTCAACACTTTGCTGCGCTTCCTTATTTACTTATTTATATTCACCCAGAGGAAGTGGTAAGGCTGTCTAGCTGACAGCTTTTTCTGAGAAGAGACCATTTTGTATTAGAGGAAGCAGTGGATGTGCTAAGAACGTAGTTCTGAAATTGAAAGGAGTTAGAGAGATCTGGGTAAATTAGGCAAGGAGCTACTAGACTTGCTGAAGGAGGTCACAAACAGACAATATATGGCTGCTTCATTGGAATGAACGTTCTCTAACTGCCCAGGGGAGAAAAAAATGGATTCGAGAAACATTCCCTATCGTTCAGAGGTGATTACATGGAATCCAGATGACTTAGCAGAATATTTCAAGACGGTAAGTTTAACTGTGTTTCATCTTCATATAATGAAGGAACAGATTACTGTGACTTTGTGTTAAATTGACGTAGCTTATAATAGGCAAAACTTTCTTCAAAAATAAAAGCAAAATCACTGGCAGTTAAGAAGCTGAGCCAGTGAAAGCTATAAATGAAACCTGAAAGTATATTTTAAATTGAGTGTAAGAGATTAAAGTGGCTTTTCAGTGAAGAAGTACACCTTACAACAACAAGGAGGGGACAGTCTGGGTACCAGGGAAAGGAACTTCACCGAGAGGGTGGTCAGGTACTGGAACAGGATCACCAGGGAACTGGTCATAGCACTGTGCTTGCCAGAGTGCAAGAAGAGTTTGGACAAAGCTCTAAGATATATGGTCTGATTTTTGGTCTGTTTTGTGTGGAGCCAGGAGATCATTGGACTCAATGATACTTGAGGGTTGCATCCAACTCTGGATACTCTATGATTCTATGATTCTGAGACTTGCTGATATAACATCCATTAGGAGCAGTAGAAGATATTAACAAGTAAAATTTACAGGTTTCCCAGCCAGGTTTTCAGAAGTGAGATCTTTTTTTTGAAATTGCAAATGAAACATGGAATATCTTTGCTTGTTAAAAATTCCATGAGAATCCATCCAGGAATATAACAGTTGCAGATACATGTACTCCTTATTTTCTCATGCTTTTGCCTTCTCTGCTCTAAAACTTCCCGGACAAAGCTCGTGGCTCAAGATAAGTAGCCATGTCTTTCTTCCTCTCACTATGACTTTTCCTTAAGTTATTTTGTGTGACTAGCTAGAAACTACTGTTTCTCTTGATGTTTCACTGGTGACCATCTACAAACTTCATTTTACATTGTGAAGGACTTTCTACACTGAAGAAACAGTTTGAAAGACAACACACCAATTCACATATATCCTCTGCACAGCAATGCCGACACATTTGTGATTGCCCATGAGTGTGTAACTGAGTCATTTTTACTGAAATTTCCATCTATTCTCTTTAAATTCCTCCTTTTTTTCAGCTCATGGCAGAGAGCGCCTGCTCCATCCATCAATTAACTATGTTCCTCCAAAAGACCAAAGCTGTCAGCCTAGAATCTCACATTCAGGTCATTCAAAGGGAACAATTTCAAGTAATTGGAAATAATGTTTGAAAAAATTCAGCAGAGGGAACATTTTGTAGCAACGCCAGCATAGCTGGTTCATTCAGTGAGTTGTCAGATTTCTATTGTAAAACCAAATAGTCCGGGGCTTGCTTTTCAAATCATGCAAAATTAAATGTTTGTTTCAACAGCTTTCATTGAGTTTTCTTGGGGGATCTGAGACACAGTTGAAACTAGAGTGAAAAACAAATGAAAATGAGCAGACCAGATGCAAAGTCTACAAAATCTCCAGAGAACTGCCAACTACCCGCAGACCTCTAATGCAGGGGTCAGCAGCACAGTAAAATGAAACAAAGAATTAGAGATGAGGCAGATTACATTGTTATGAACAGTCAGCTTCAGAAAATAAGAAAAAAAAATGATGGCACTCCCTCGTGGTGGTTTGGAGCACCATTTCCTAGAGAATGATGAAGGAAAAGACTTCCTGAAAGAGCTGATAATCGTATCCCCAACAGTGCTGAAAGGATTAGTTGCAAGTTTTGCAGAGGGGTTGTAACTAAATGACCTTTAAATTCCAAATTTAAATTGATCTTCCAACCCATGCCATTCTATGATTCTAATTGTAACTGAATGGCCTTGGTAGATCAGTTTTCGAGTATCTTCTCTCTACTGATCCAGACACTCCTTGCTTTTGTAGAGGTGAGTTAGGCAAAGGAAAGCTGCTTAAAATTGCCTCACAAGTCTGTATCAGATGATGTCTGCCTAAGTCCAACAGTTCTGGGCTACTGCCATAAGTGACCAGATTCTTCTCCACAAAGAACTCGCAGAACTTCCCTATCACTGAAGGGCTATGTCTTAAGAGTACTTTATTTTCAACTGACTAATATATACTGCATGTTCAAAATCCATGTTCAAGTCCAAGAGGAATGAGTACTTCCTCTGACTAATTGAGATATCTGCCAATTCAGAATTCTTCATCAGTAATGACTGTAAAATCTAATTTATGATTCTAGGTGTGTTAGCTTACAGCCAGCAATAATTTCAACTACGCATTTAAAAGGTAAAAGGAACAGTAAGAACCAAAACTTCAAATAATTTCTAAAGATCTCTGCTGTGGTGTATTTTGTTGTTGGTTTTGTTTTTTTTTTTGGAGCAAAAGCAGATATTCATATTCTTAATAACCTGAGAGTTATAATTAACATCTGCACAGTGTATTTCATCAGTTATTTTAAGAATAAGAGACAAGGTCTCAAACACACTGAAATGTTCTTCCAAGTGTGGCAATTGCATCCAGATTTTCTGTTCAAGCAAAAATCTTCAGGTTCCCACTGGAAATATTTATGAGTCACGTCTCATTAAATATGTCTAGGGTTTATTTTGCTGTGTTGTTGTTTGTTTGCTTTTTTCCCATGAATTCCCCAGTTTACTCTTAAATCAAATCCCAAAATACCTACCCATGTCCCAGACGCAACTGCAAAACATAACTTAGAAAAGCTTTCTAAATATTATGGATGATTTGCAGAATTCAATGCTTCAGTCCATCAGAGGAAGCTTTTCAATCGCAACAATGAATCTGATCAAAGCTTCATCATTCCAAACTATTAAGGCTTTTGCTGTTTTTCACAGCTGTTCATTGTATTCAGTACTACAACCTCCTCATCCACTTTCCAGATCTTTTTATTGGAACAGGAAACTGGAAGGTGGTTTAGAATGTGGGGAATTTAGTGTTCCCATTCCCAAGGAATGGGAGTATTCAGGTCCACTGAAGGATCGTTGTTTAAAAAAACACAACACACATTTACAGGAAAAAAAAAAAAAAAAGAGCAATTCAGGTAGTCCAGGGTGTTTAAAAACAAAAAGTAATAAAATCTAAGTGAGGTCATGAGCTGCAGCTTTGTTTTATAACGTTATCACAGTGAGGATTTTGTGAACTACTGGGATTCCTAAGATGGATCAGGTAATAGGTGTTAGCACGCAACAGCATAACATGAAGCACCTACTCATAGTTAGCTGTAAGCATTTTAAGTATTTTTAAGTATTTTTGTTTCTTATAATTACAATGTAATAATAATAATATTCTTCTTATTGACAGTTAAGGTATAAGGACTGTGAGAAAGTTGTGAGAAAGCACAGTATAAATGGACAGAGGTTTTTGGTAAGTAGAGTTTGTAAAATTCCCTGAATCCAATGGCTGTTTTGATTCTTCTTTCCTTTGAACTGATAGTCAGTTCATAGATTGTTACTTAAGTATGAGAAGTAAAGATCAGCCAGACATTTTGCTGTAAGTCCAGAATTCTGGGAACTCAAGCATGTTGTTTCATTTTGTCTTGAATTCATCCCTTCCTTTATAGGAAATACTTGTTTTCAAATACTAACTACAGAAACCTAATATTTATTAACTGTCTTAAAACTGCTCATGTTAGAAAGATCATCAAGTACAACCTCGATCTAACCATACTACCCTTACCCTAACAACCCACTGCTAAATCATGTTCCCGAGCTCCATAATCTCCTGCTAGTAGTCTTCTACTAAAAAAGGCATGGACATGATTAGAACGGCCAGCTTTCTGCAGCAGTCACTATTTTGTGCCTCTATAGTCAAAATCAGGTTTCTTCTGTAGCAAAACATATATTCAGTGATCAATAATAACACAGAAACTAATATGGAACGTGTCATTGGGTCTAAATCAGCATTAGCCCAAGCTGTATCAAGAACTTGACCTAATTTGACAAAAGTTGATAATAATAATAATAATAATAATAATAATAATAATAATAATAATAATAATAATAATAATAATAATAATAATGTTATGTATTATTTCCAAAGCACTTCTGCAAATAAATGACGTAGAGTGCAGTATGTTTTCAGAAACAAGCATCTCCTCAGCTCTTCTAAGATGAATGTTGTTACGCTTCTGACCTACTTGTTATATTTATAGCATAAAAAATATTCATTTGTTAAAAACAAGTGGAATATTCTAGCCTGCAATGCAATCGTGTTGGGGTTTTTTTTTCTCTCTATGGATGGCGTTTCTAAGAAACATCTTTTCATGTCTGAATTATTGGAAACTGCCAAATTATATTTCAACACAAGAAACTATTAGCATGAGTTGTATGCAGGTTTTGGGTCTACTGTCAGAGCTACTTGGTAAAACTGACTGCAGAAATAAGGCTATCTTATCCACTAGAATAACCTGCTAGATTCAAAGTCATGTTTCTGTATCTACTGGCTACTACAGAAATGTTCCAGTTGAGATGCAGTAGAAATAAAACCAGAGGGATTCCACATAACTTACTTCAATAAAATTCCCCAAGATTTAAAAGGGCAAAATTGCCATTTATGAGAGTTTTACCCCGTAACATTTGTCAGGTTTATTGCCACAATAGAGTTCCAGTGAGAAGCTTAAAAGGTCTTTAGAAAAAAACAAGATGCTTCAGTAAATCCTGCAGGACGTTTCCATAAAGGAAATATATTTTTGCTTTAGTTTACTCCTACAAATGTACTCAGAAGCACAACAGTGCTGGAAAACACAGCTAAGATTTGTTGTGCCTTTAAAAACATTGATGCCATTTTAAACCAATATGTGAATAGAAACTAATTACTGCTGGCAGTAAGAAAGACAGACAGAACATGCCTATCATCCAAGTTCCAAAGCAAAGCTTTTGATTGACTAAACAAAACAATTCCTCAAAAGTTAGCCCACTGTGTTTATCCATCCTATATCTGGAGTGGCGCAACAGGGTGGAAGGATAGAGAGGCCAACACTCTTTGCAGGAGCATCAGTAAAGCTGCCAGTGCTTAGCACATCTCAACTCAGGCTATTAGGAACCTGCAATCAAATTGCTTCACTTCAGTAGCACAGGGAACATTCTACTCTACCCCTAAGTTTTTAGAAATATATATATATATTAACAAAAAGCACGTGTTTGTGATCTATACTGTATGCTTCTTTTGCAGAACATGTCTGAAAATGATATCCAGAAATTTCCCAAACTCCGAGTGCCGTAAGTAAAGCCACATCACTTTACATTAAAAGTTATTTTAACTCATTGTGAGTTGAGGAGTTAAAGTATTTTTCTTTGTTTGCTTTTTCATCAAGGTGGGTGATAAAGATAAATCAGATTGGAAGGTTTGGATCAGTGTTAAATTGATTTTCTTTGCTTCTAATGATGAGAGACTTGGAGCTCTTCATGGTCTTATAAACAAAGCAAGGGAAGAGGAGCTCAAGTCATACAAAAATGGCTATTTCTGTTTTGTTCACTTCCCAGTTCCAGGCTCTCTCCTTCTATGCATATCTTGATCTTGCTAAGAGACATAGTCTTCTTTAGTTTTTCTGATGCATCAGAGCATGTGTGAGATGTTTTGGTGATGCTAAAAATACTGCAGAAATTTGAAAAGTTGTCTGGTCTGTCAAATCCATGTGATCACAGTTAAACTGGTTGCTTGATCTGAGGGCAGGAAGACACCTCTGTTCAGATCAGATATACAAATACTTGAACTTGAAAGTCTCCAACACGATGTGTTTTTTACGATCATATCTGCATTTTCACAGAATAAGTTTCCTGATAGGAGGCTGTAGTGGTGTATGAAGTGCTAGTAAGTGAGCCCAGATGTTATGGAAAAGATGCCCAGGTGTCTTGGCATTTCTGAAGTTATAGTCAACTAATAGCACCATTTTATTATAACCATGGTTATTGAGACTCTGAGGGAAACAGAGACTTCTTCACTTACCAACAGAGAAGCAATTCACTGGAATGTTGTGACTGTATGTGGAAAAGGGATGGTAGGATGGGAAATCCTCCAGGAATGCCACTGTTTAAAACAAGAATTTAGAGCTTTAGTAGGAAAAAGAACTGACTGTCATTTAAGGAAAACAAACAAACAAACAAACAACAGCACAATTAACAAAACAAATTTTCTCTCTTACTTCTCTTAGCACTTGTGGAAATCTGCAGTAACAAAACTGCATCCCTGCAATAAAGCACATAATTACATCTGACAGTTCAAACGTGGTACGTGTACAGAGTTCTGAATGGGACCCATTCAGAACCTGCAGACGTGGCACAGCCTGGAAGTCATGCTGCTTTCTGCAGAGTAAAAGCTGCAGTCTTAAACAGTAAGAAATTTACATAATGTCCTCCTCTTTCAAAAAAGCAGAGGTGAATGACAGCTTCTGCCAGTGTTTCCCACAACATCCTCATAGGTAAGCTTAGCAAGCATGGGACAGATGAGTGCACAACAAGGTGGACTGAAATCCATCTGCCTGACAGAGCTCAAAGGGTTGTAATTAGTAGCACAGTCTAGTTGGAGGCTTGTAACTAGAGGTGCTCTCCAGGACTTGGTACTAGCTCTGGTCTTTAACATGTTCATCAATGATCTGGATGAAGGCATAGAGTCCACACTCAACAAGTTGTTGATGATACGAAACTGGGAGGAGTGGCTGACACACCAGAAGACTGTGCTGCCATTCAGAGAGACCTGGACAGGCTGTAGAGCTAAGTGGGGAAGAACCTTAAGAGGTTCAGTGAGGGCAAATGTCAAGACCTACATCGGGGGAAGAATAACTGCACACATCAGTACAGGTTAGAGGCTGACCTGCTGGAAAGGAGCTCTGCATAGAAGGACATAGGTGTCCTGGTGGACAACAGGTTGAACTCAAGCCAGCAGTGTGCCCTTGTGGCCAAGAAGGTCAGTGGTATCTTGGAGTACATTAAAAGGAGTGTGATCAGCCAGTCAAGGCAGGTTCTCCTCCCACCCTGCTCTGCCCTGGTGAGGCCACATCTGAAGTACTCTATCCAGTTCTGAGCTCCTCAGTTCAAGAAAGACAGAGAACTTGTAGAGAGAGCCCAGCAGAAAGCTACAAAGAAGATTAGGGACTTGGAGCTTCTCTTATAAGGAAAGGCTGAGAAATTTGGGACTGTTCAGCTTGGAGAAGACTGAGAAGGGATCTTATCAATATATGTGAATATTTAAAGGCAAAAGTCAAGAGGATGGGGCCAGGTTTTTGGTTTTTTTTCAGTGCTATCCAGTGTCAGGGCAAGAAGAAATAGGCCCAAACTGGATCCCAGAAAGTTCCATCTGAACATATGGAAAATCCTTAATTTGAGGATGACAGAGCACTGGAACAGGCTGCCCAGAAAGGTTGTGGAGTTTAAAACTTAATTGATACTCAGTCTGTTTAGAAGGCAACATAATAATGTTGCATCTGCCCAACAGACATTATTCAAAGGCCACAACAAAGCCTCCATCACAAACTATGCCCTTGGCAGCATTCAAGCTATGCGACTTTCTGGCCTTAGAGCACTTCATCCTCTTTCTATTTCACCTGTCCTAAGTTCTTCTTCCTAATACACGCAGAAAGGATTCTATTCATTTCAGCAATATCTGTACTAACCAAACAAAAGTCATTTTAGGAGTACTGGTGTTTTTGTAGTTGTGTGGGTTTTTTTAACTTCCTGCCAGTTTTAAGCTAAGTGCCGGGTGAAGGGGGCAGAAAGAGAAAGAGAAGTCTGAGTAACATTTTCTGCAAGAGCTGTTGCCTTATCCTGCCCTATCACACACTCCCACAACTCAGAAAGCAGTGTGGTTTCGGTACTTCCTTCCTCACATAGCTACAGACTCAGCTGCTCTTTGCACGTACCTTCTGTAATGAAGTTGCTTGTAAAGTTACCATTTTAAACCAGGCTTTCTTTTCTAAGCCATTGGTTTGAACCATTTAAAATAAACTCAAATACTACATGCTGGATTTTAAGCAGAAAATGATTAATTTGCTGAGCGAATACAATGAGCAACTTTTCTCTTTCAGTTTTCCCTCAAAACTGGGTGATGCAAATTGTCACAACAGCCAGCCAATGTTCAGTCCATAAAGCCTGCAGACACTCAGGTCATATTCACACCCGTGGGACTCTAAACTGAAACAACTATTAACTTTAAAGCCCGTGGCCTTTTCTTTACTTCTTTAGCAGAAACTGAGCTCAATATTTTGAAAGACACTTCCTCAGCCTCTCCTATGATGCTGAACCAGC
The DNA here is from genome assembly GCF_054131305.1 of Coturnix japonica. Lineage (NCBI taxonomy): Eukaryota > Metazoa > Chordata > Aves > Galliformes > Phasianidae > Coturnix > Coturnix japonica. Next base: position 12,139,130 of record NC_140680.1, on the reverse strand, counting down.
CAAACACAAGTTTTGTAATCCACTTCTCTACAAAAGCACGTGTCTAAGCAGGGCACAGTTCTCACCAGAACATTTCCTGATGTTTCACTGGAGTCTTACTATTCACACAGCAACTTACTGATCACCAGCAGCACTAGATTTATTGTGCATGCAAGCATCGAATCCACAGGAAAAAAGAGAAGCTTGTAATTCAGGTATTTTCTTCCCTCGTAGAGTTTGCTTGGGTGACAACACCAGATTGAGATAGTGATAATTCTGTAACCATTCTTAAGTTGTTAACATTTGTGCATGTATTTATTTCAAAAGGGGCAAGTATGACATTTGCTTCAACTTGGAAATTTGCAAAAAAGTCCTAAAAAAGAATCCCCCCAGAACATTCTTCCTCTATTTTCATAGTCTTCCTTGAGTCCACATCTCTAACTTAAAATCACCCATTTTATCACTTTTAGATATTTGTTATGAAATTACTTGTTATCTGATACTTGCTGGTACATACTGGGGAACAGCAGGCATTTACTTGGCTCAGGATTACAAAAATAGCAGTTTTTTATTGGCTTTTTGTTAAATGCTAGAGCACTTGAAAGCTTGCCTTACTCAGGTTCAGCCCAGAAAAGCAGTTATACATGAAAGAGATGCCCAAATTAGATAATTAGGGGATCAGTGTTGGTAAGTAGCAGAAAAAGATACAAAACAGGAAGGAAAACAAGATACTGGTAACAGAATGGCAATTCCTGGACACATACAATGATTTTAGAATACTGTTAGAAAGTTTATTGCCAGATCTAAGATCTATGGCAAATAAATCTACTCTTACAAACAGGAAAAATAAGCTTTTACAGAATTTAGAATCTGACATAAGCAGACCCATTTGGTTCCTGATTTTTCTCCATAATACTTTTACTTCCACATTCTGCTAGACTTGTCTAATATCAGCAAGTCAATTGGGGTATTTTCAACCATATGTGTGTAACCCATTTGCTTTGGCTGCCGCAGGACTTTCTGAGTGGACTTCCTATTAAAAGAAATGAGATGTAAGAATCAGAGTATGACTCAGAACATGTTTTCTTTGAAACAAAAGCTTTCTTTGAAATAACATCATTGTCGAGGTATGGATGCCAGCAATAAGTGCAGCTTAACTGCACGCTCCTGGCCTAAAGATCTTTGAGGACTGTATTTCACTGGTTGTTATTCACCCTTAACACAGTACATAAACTACGCATGACTGATGACAAACACATCAAAATCTCTCTAGACATAAAGATCTACTCTTCTTACGTTTCATTTGTAGCTCTGCCCTGCATAAATGTTATGACATGGAACTGATGGGATGGACACCTAATTGTGCATATAGTGACTGTGGAGGAAGGGGGACAAAAAGAAAAGTTGCCACAAGATGCACTTAATTTCAACTCTGTGACCATAGGCTTAAAAGAGGCTGACTCCTGAAATAGCATCCGCTTTTCTCATGCAAAGTAATACAAATGTAAGATGATTATTTAAAGCACTGCTCTAGTGCCTGACGTCTACCACACCCCAAATTTCTAAGGCTTGCTGAGCTTAACATTGATATTGAAATTTGATCCAAAAATACAGGTTCTTCTCCATGTGAAGAAGTCCAACATCCAGCTGCATAGTTACAAGCCATTCCTTTTTCTTTATGCTACAGTGTAGCTTTGCAGTAAGAAGAGAAATTAAGTATTCTTACCACATAGTAAACGATAAATCCAAATCATAACATTTCATTTAATGGTGGTAAAATGGGAGGAAAGCAGCTAAGAAAGTGACTGCCAGGTTTCAAGGAGTATTTTTAAAACTACTTCTGTGGTTCTTTTAAACAGCATTCTGAGTAAACTAAGTCAAGATATAAACCGAAATGAAGGAAGGATCTCTTTCTTCTCAAAATGGTAAGTGAAAAACTCTGATTTCTTTTCAAAAGTTATCAGTCAAATCTTTCCTGGACTGTTATTGGTTTGATCCACAACACCTGTGTGTCAGAGGGATCACCTGCGAAGTATATAAAATAAAACTGTGTTGTTAATGCTGTCTGTTAAAAATAGGAGTGTTTGAGCTCATGAACAACCTGGATCCCTCTGTCATGTCTGAAACCAATAAAGATACAAATTTCATGCAATTTTCTAACTGAGTAAATTACTCTTTCAGAATGCTATAAAATATGGACACATTATATTAATGAGTCAAAATTAATGGAATTTACAGACCTGTACATCATTACACTTCAAAATGCATCACAATTTACTGACAAATATATTATATGTTAAGTTCTATTCCAAGGACTGATGTTCCCGATAGATTTACTCACTGAGTTTCACTTAGTTTCATACACACCACCTCACTGACTTGGCCTTGTATTCAGGACAGTTGAGCTGACATTTGGTGACTGTATGTGAAATATAAAGTAGTGTGTTTATGGTATTTTGTGTGAAGTTGAACTAATTAAAACAAATTTCATTTTACTTTACAATCTAAACGTTAGCTTTGTTAGCAATTCAGTGTACTAGGTTTAGTGCATTACATTTTAGTGCACATAAAACGTTTAAAAATTGCAATTGGAAGGAATTTATTTGTTTATATCTTTGTTACAGGGGCCAAACACAAAAGTGTCCTGAAAACTCAGGTAAGTGCGTACTGACAGTCTCTAAGCACAAATAGTGTGTAAAAACATTAAACCAGTAGGTTCTTCTTTGTAGAGTACGATAAGCGAGACAAGGCAAAGCAAAAAAAAGCATAAAAGAAAAATTGAAGAAATAGCAAAAAGTTGCACACTTCAGCAACAATTGTACTAATGAGAGAATGCTCCCCCAGGTCTACTGACATTAAAATGACTTTAGATTTAATTGCCATAGCAATTTTTAAGAGATACAAAGGCTGTGCTTATTCTGAGAGCATTCTACTTCAAATGATTTTTAAAGCATGAAGAACAGGACAAACTAGATGAGACACTGTATAATCTCACATAAGGAAAGTTTTACTCTTAGTTTCAAACAATAATGTTATTTGTAGAACCTTGCATGAGCTACTTGCGGATGCCAGTCTGCCTGCCTTTGACAGGCCTACATTGTTGCTGCTATAGTAGGAACTGTGGCATTGTGGTTCAGAATGAATTTGGGATGGTTTTTTGTCCTTTTATTTCAAATAATGTCTTGACATTTTCAAATTTTACTGTGCTTAAACTTCTTTATGCAGGATACGGTCAAGAAGATGATGGCTGGTCTTCATTTGTAAGTATGAGGACTAACATAACATACTGGTCCAACAGTAGACTGACTCAACTTTTCTGTAATCTCTATTATTTCTTGCATTACCTACTTTAGACAGTATGGATGGATCAGTCAGTAGCACGGGGTGTTAGGCTAAGGAAAAAGAGAAGCCTGAATGATTGGAGTAGCTGCATGCAAATTTCACTGAGGAATGGGCTTTTGCCCAGTAATACGAGGCAGTGCTTTGCAACAGCAGATTTGTACCACTGATTCAAGTACAAGCTCACAAATTATGACTAGCTAAAGTTTATATTCCTATTTCAAGCTCTTGAAAGCAATCGTTAGAAAATGGAAGGTTACTGTGTTATTCAAGGGCAAAATCCTGCTATTTTGTTCTCTATAAAGTTTACTTTTTGAAAAATCCAATCAATTTCTCAAAGCCAGACAGACTGCAAAGGATGCTTTCTGTCTTTCAGCATACTAAATGCACTGGTAAACTTCATTAGACGAAGCAAACAACCCCAATGTCTAAGAATACTTCTTCTGTAAGTCAAGGCAGACAGCACAGAAGATGTGTGCAATGACCGCTACCATGCTTACACTGCAATCTTGTTAGGGCCCAATAAGATACTAGTGGTATATGTCTGGTTTTGTTCTGGTCAGAGTATCCAGACCTGTATCACAAACCTCTTTTATTTTTTTTTTCAGAATTGTTTCTAAAGTCCGAATTCAGTCTGTAGAATACTGCAAAAAAGTAACCTGTTATAGCACTCATCTTTTATATATGTTGGTCAGGATGATCAGGATGAAGATGACGACTATGAAAGCCCTGATGATGACCAGGAAAAGGAAGACGAGGCTGACTATGAATCACCAACGGAAGAAACTGAGGAAGCAGAACATGACAGTGATGGCTATGAGCCACCTCCATCCAGTAATGATGAAGCACACCACAATGTCATATTTCCTGCCAAGTCACTTGCGAACAGCACAGACTATATAGGTAATTACTAGAAAAAAATAAAAAAAGTAATGTTTTCACATTATCATTTACATTTACGTGGCTGCTAACGGGATATAGAAGGCTTTATCTCAAAGCAGCACAGATGCTGCAAGTTCATATCTTTATACCTTTTAAAGCTAAATCTTCTACTTCAGACAAGCTCTGTTGGATTAAAGATAAGTTTCATGTGATGTGTGCACAATCTGGCTCTTGGTTTGGAGCCTGCATAAAGTTTAAGAAAAATTTACATACTATTTTAGCTTTAGCAGTTGTTCCTTGATCAGAATGAGTTACCAGGCAGGTACAGTCCCACCATCAAGGGGACAGATGAGCATCTAGCTCCCAAAGGAACACTAAATCATACACTATCATAAAGCAACAGCCCATTAAACACTAACATAATATCTGTATGATACATCAGATCAAGTATGCAACATCTCTTCATAAAGATCTAATGAGAATAAAATAACAAAACCGTTTTCATAGTTGTTGAGCTTGGGATTTTTCTTTTCTTTAGACAGGCCTCCAACAGCCAGATCATCACATCAGCCTCCACTACCACCCCAGCGGCCTGGCCCAAGCCCATCACCAGCCTCATTTGGGGGAAGAGGTGCTTCTGTATGTTTCTCTCTTGATATTTCAGAGCAAATGAAATACTTCACCTATTTACTTTGACAGTACCTAGGAGGAATCCAAGTGTAATAAATAAATTGTTATTCAATTATTATGTGTAGAGGAATAAGAAAGTTTTTAAGGTGTCAAAATAGTTGAACTCTTATAGAGTGTGGGTTTTTTTCCATGGAACAATACAATTTGATGGGTCAGATATTAAACTCTTTCACAGTCTTTGTTTCTTATAAGTTCTCATTAGTTGTGTCCTAGATTGCTGCACTATTTGTTGACCCAGCTCTCACAATAAGAACAGTCCTTCAGAACATCCCTATAAAATATTCCCTATGAGACAGATGGTTCTATATGAGACAAAGAACCACACGTCGGTCATTCTTCAGGAGGGTTAATGACTCCTACCCATCTTATAGTGGGAAGAGACCAATTCTTTGTGCTTAACAAGACTGTCAGATATGATGATGTGTACATTAAAATAGAAAGGACAGATTTTAACCATGTGTAAAATGTTTGTTTTAGCTGCCAGCCTTCCCTCCTCTGCCAAGCAACAATGACAGAAGTGTTAAGCCTTTGAAACGTAAGTCCAGCTGTTGTTTTCTTTGTCAATGGGCTACATAGCACTGCCTGTAACTCCTCAGCTTCATTTTCTAATACTTTTTTAAACAGTTAATAGCTTTGCAAAATAAAGTTATGTCGACCTGTACCAGCGCAATGTCTTACACAGTTTTTGTGTTTAGCCCCAGCTCCTTCTATAGACAGAAGCACAAAACCCTCACTGGATCGCCTTGCTCCACCATTTGAAAGAGAAAGCCCACTACCAGGTCAGTATTTGCTTATCAATAGCTTGAATGTTAGTACAAATAGCAATAATCAAAATTGTCAGGTCTAATAGAATTCATGCAAAAGATCAAGGCTCAACTAAATGTACATAACTGAATTAAAGTACAAGGTGATCTGTTTTGGAATAAATAACGTGAGAAATACTTACGTAGCAGATCAGGGCTGGTTGATCAGAAAGACATTATGAGATTACAGCACAACGATGGAATAAAATAAGCTAAGTGAATGATCATAGGAAAACTTAGCAGGTTAAAAGAGGGAACAGCTTTGCATACAAGGATAATAAAAATCTCTATGTAGTTCATTACCAGACTGAAAAGAAATGCTGAGAACTTAAACACAGAAAGGAAGGAAGAAGGGCATTTGTTACAGACTTTAATACTGTACTTTACAAAGAAAGAAACAGACTACTTCATGGTTTCTATTCCTTATCTACTTGGTACACATCAGTATGGAAGCATTCTGGAATTCAAAGCTGAATCATGGAAAATATTTTTGTAAAATATGCCATTTTGAAAATCAAAACTTTTTCCTTTTATAAAAGATCACAGAATCAGAATCACAGAATTATCAAGGTATCAAGATACTGCAATTCTTCCAGTGCTTATAAAATCAAAATCTTTGTCTGGCTTCTATGTCAGGAGTCCTCATGCTTCAATTTGCCAAATATTGCCATTGATAATATTCAAAACTTCTTTCTCATAGAAAGTTTAATTATCTGCAGTTATGTTTTTTTCTAAACATAACCTTTTATTATTTTCAGGGAGGAAGCCAAGCCATCCTGAGAAGGTGAGATCTTTTAGTTTGGTCCTTACATGCTTTTAACCTGTTTTGATATCCTTAGCTCTTAACTATTCCTTGTTGTTTCGCAGCTTCTAACTCCACAGCTAAGGTAAGAAGTTTTGTTTTGCCTTTTGACATGAGACTCTTGATGCCAATATTAATCAGTTTTTTCACATTAATAAATTTTTGCCTTTATTTCATCATCTTGCTCCTGCTTTAGAGCCCTGGGAGAACAACTAGCAATGATGCCAAAACCTCCTGTACCACCAAGTGATAGATACGAAAGAGGAAATCCATCTCCTCTAAGGAAGCAAATCCCTGCAAAGTAAGAGTTCATTTACTTAATTAAATAATAATGAAAATATAAATGAAATTAAACACAAATGTGGATAAGTAATGTAGGATGGTATAATTAAATGCTACTGCATTCCAGTACTGTCTACACACATCAAAGTTTTGTTTTAACAAGAATTAAGTTATATATTAACATTTCATAAATGTGCTGTTTGCTGCAGAAAAGAGAATGCAATAAGAGCTGCCTGTCAAGTCCTAGCTCAAGTAGCCATCACACATCAGGGCTCCCCTCCTACCAGCATAAAGAAACATAGGATCCATATTTTAACCACCAGATCAAGGTCTTGCTCTAAGAAACATTGTTTTGTGAATCCCAAAGATATTTTGTGTGGAGTATTAGGAAGAAAAAAGGCTTGCTCTCCTATTATGAGCCTGCAAAACCCAGAGCAAATAGCATCCTATAGCAAAATATTGATAATTGTCTAGATAACATAGACTGAATAGCGTGATCGATTTTGAAACAAAATAAAGAAGTAATTGAGATCTGCTAAACAGTTAAGAATATCTGTCAAATAAATGAAGGCTTGAAGGTTCATCTTGTGTTCCAGCCATCACAGAATCACTGAATCATAGAATGGCATGGGTCCCAATGTTGTGGAGTTCTATGGGACAATATAATTTACTAGAAGTTTGTGTATTAATTGAAAATATAGCCCAATGCACATCAAGTGAATGGGGAATATTCCATCTTCGATTCATATTTTGTCTTCTCTGTTTCATTTCAGGCAGGGCTGGGCACAACAGAAAAGACCTGAAGTAAGTATAGTCCCAAAGCAAGTGTGTAAAGATATAGGAACTACAATAAAATAAAGTACCTGTAAAACTAATAGTTCTGGGAAAAGTAAACATTTCTGTTTGATGGATCTTTCACAGTGCTTTGTTTCTGGAATGAGGAAAGTTCACAATACACTGGGTCAACATCTTGTATGGTATTTGTACTTCACTGCTTATTTGTAAATAATAGCTGCACCTCAACAAAAGAACTTTAAAAGTTATTTGGTGTTGTATGAAGACAAACTCCAGCATTTTAGATAGCCTAGATAACGTAATCAAAATTTATCAACTTCCAGCTCTTTGCTTTGTAAAACAGCATGCTATGAGTTGCTAACATTTGTTTTCTCTTGGTTCCTCAGGAAGAAGACAACCGTAAGTATTTCTTCTCTAACTTTAAAGTTTCTAGAGCTCTTTCTTTTGAGCAATTTCAGAAGCATAACTTGCTTCATGTAATAAGCATTCCATATAAGTAGTAATTTCTTTGTAAGTTCCTATTACTCAGTTTGTAAAGCGACTTCATAACAGAAGCAGAACATTTGGCCAAATCTTTATAACTTACCCTTGTCTCTAAGACTCCATCAAGAACAGGGCCATAGGACCTACAGTTGAGGCCTAAGGATGCTGCAAGAAAAATATCATTTCAGTAGTGTCCAAAATGTAACTTACATAATGTAAATGTTCCAGTCTGCTCTATTTTATTTTTAATCTAATTTTACTCTCAGTTTCCTTAATATTGAGCCCTTAGTTGACCATACGAGATTACAGTCCATAGCTAAAATATCAAGGACTTTGAAATAAAAATCTCTATTAAGTTTATCTAACTAAACAGCAGAAACGTGATGGGATTTCTTCATTCTAACTAAGGCAACTTTTACATTTTCTTCTCTTCTCTACAGATATACCCCAAAGAGCAGTGCCACAGATATCTTTGCCCCCACACAGCTCCAATACATTCCCATCAAAATCTATCAAGCCCCTGCCTAAGCCAGGATCCAACAGTATGCCTGGTGCTGAAAGGTTTGTTTCACCTATTGCCATCTCATTCCTTTTGAATTCTAATGTTTGTTTTTTTATATGTATATAATATGCATATATATAAACACCCAGATACTGAGCTCCAATTTATTGGTGGATCTACTTACATCAAAGAAAATAATAAAAAACAAAGAGAAGGCTGTTCTCAATCCTTCATAGGACTCAGGGAGATGCCATGTTCTGTAAAACAAGCTTACAGTCCAGATCAGTATTTAAAAGCATAGTAATGTTGCACAGCAATGACACAATATACTGAGTAGTTTATTTTGTTTTGTTTTAACACAGTGCTAGAAGCCTGTCTGCAAGTGGCTCACTACCACCTCGCTTTCCCCTGGGTTTGTATCCTATACTTGTGGATTTTATGCACAAACAGTGGCTCAAGGCTGCAGGGCAGTTTCAGTACATTATTCTGAATCTAAGAAGATTTTCTTCTACACAAAGTTTGGGCTTATAGACTTTTTAAACCACTGCCAAAATTCATACAAATATTTTTCTCCAATAACAACACTGAAAGCTGAGCAACACTACCTACAAATCACTGTGGCATGTGAATAGCCTCGACAAAGGAAGAAAACACTTTTCCATGTGAAATATGCTGCATCTATTAATATTAATTCCACTTTTAGAGAAATTGGAGATACCTTCAACTGATAAAAATTACCTGTGCATTAAGAGTGAATTTATGCAGTGAATGTGGTTTTTATACATTAGTCTAAATCTGATTTCAAATCAATTTGAAACATATCATCAGAGTGATACAAATTCATCATGCCTTGCAAAGTCAAGATTCACCACCATATACCCGTATGCACTCCCCAGATGAAATTATTTCCTGATATTGTTTTCTATTCTTACTCTGAAATCTTAAAGGCAACAACAGCAGATCTCCTTCAAGAGGCACAGCTGATTTGAGACCTCCATTGCCCATTCCTAGCAGGCAGACTGCTCACCAGACAAACACAGATGAAGATGAGGTACAAAAACATCACAAGCGTTAACTGTAATAACTAAACACAGCAAATATGCTCATTTTGAGAGAACTGTTTTCAAAGCTTTTCTTTTTCTGTGTAGCAGACATTGTCAGGATGGTAGTTGCTACTTTCAGTTTCCTTTTCTGCATTAAGATTTAGTGACTTATTTTGTCTACACTGAGGAAAAAAAAAAAAGAAAGAAAACAGAAAAAACAGCAGCAAAAAAAACTTGTAGAACAAAGTGTGAGAATGACCTGCCCGCTGGATAACTTGTTTTGCACAATTGCTTTAAATTAGTACTACATATTAATTACTTTCCACAAAACCACAATGAGAATTCATACCCATTAGGCGCATTTTGTTTCACACAGCTTTAAATATGCCAAGGTTAGAGAAAACCATGAGAACGTGTATAGTTATAGTGTATATGTTATAATCACAGGAAGTCTGTACAAGTATCTTAGACAATTATTAAAAAGAGAGAGAGAGAGAGAGAGAGAGAGAGAAATAAAAGCAAAGGATGTTGATGCCCCAGGCAGACAAAAGAGAAAGGTGACTCTGACCAAGGCAGGAAAGTTGGGATCTTTAAGGTTCCTTGCAACCATAAACATTCTATGAATCTAAGATTTAAAACTGAATTGTAATTGAAAATATCTTCGAATATTACTTTTACTCCATTAACATCATAAGCTAATTCACTGACAGATGTCTTCCCTGTCCTCTCCCACACAAAACACAGGATTCACTAAATGACGAATGGTATGTCGCTTATGTTAGCCGGCCAGAAGCAGAGGCAGCTCTTCGAAAAATAAACAAGGTACTCTTTAAATTGTTGGGGCTTCTCAGCATCTCTTTAATAGCCTACCTGTATGTCTTTGCAGTCACATGGAAGAGGGAAGGTAAATTACATAATAAGGTAAGAGCTCCAAGATAGATAATGACAGTAGGGGGCTTTATCTTGCATATGTTTACCCAGACAGAAAATGGTTGAAATAGCAGATTAAAAGATACAATATTTAAGAAACAATCTGAACGTTTTTCTTCATTAATAGTGCAGTCAGTCTTATGGAAGAGAAAAAGAAAAGCAGATTAAAAAGAAAAACTAAGTAGATCATGAATGCTCTACTTAAGGTTGTTGTGCAGCTCAAAACCAGAAGTGACATTTATGTCATCTTTCACTTTTTCATCTTTCAGGATGGAACTTTCTTAGTAAGAGACAGCTCAAGAAAAACTACCACTCATCCATACGTACTGATGGTGTTGTACAAGGATAAAGTGTACAATATCCAGATTCGTTACCAGGAGCAAGATCAGACATATTTGTTAGGAACTGGCTTAAAAGGAAAAGAGGTACTGTGCTGGTTTTTTAATATGATTTCCCTTCATCTTGAAGCACCTCCTGCTTTTTTTCCTAACTGTCCAGCTACTTAACCTATCAGCTGTTTTACTCCTGGAATTCTGCTTATTGTCTTAGAGTTATTCCTACAGTTACGTTATTGCCGTAAGGAAAACCTGATTCTTCTGTTTAGACTCAAGGAGTAAATTGGTTAGAGAATGGTTGTTTACAGCTAAGATAACAGATAAAGAATATACACCACTGAAAACAAATCCGTATCTGACAACTTTACTGCTTTGCTTTCAGACTGCTAGCTTACTCAATTCCAGCAATACTGCATTGGATTTGCTGGCATCAGACAGTCACTACGTGTACTGATTGAGTCCAAGCTGTCTGAACATATGAGTCAAGTTATTGAACTTTCATCATATCAGGCAGAATAACGACACTGTGTATTAAACATATCAAATCTGCATATAGTAGTTATACAAGACATCTTTATACACACACTAGACAAACAGCTGCAGAGTTGCAAATTAGGGCAGAAGGAAAAACAGCTGTTCTGATAGTATCTACTGTACCTTATTAGCAAAATATTTAGAGTATAATTTAATAATTAGCTTTACTAATTACTAAGAATTCTGACACGTTTCCATTGCCTTCTCATATTTCCATCCTACAGGATTTTTCCTCTGTAGCACATATCATCGATTACTTCCAAAGAACGCCCCTTCTTCTGATTGATGGAAAAGACAGGGGTTCAAGAAACCAGTGCATGTTAAAATATGCTGCAGGAAATATTAAATGAGACCTAAATGAAGATGACATACAGGATCAAAGTCTACCAAAATCCATAAACCTCAGGATACTTCATTTTTCAGTGAACTAAAATCATGAAGAAGTCATTAAAAATACTTTCAATTTTAACGAAAAAGGACCATGATTTCATTTTTAATGAAGTACTCAATAAATCAGGTTTTCCTACAGTGTATTTACCTACTATACACTAATCATAGAGTACCATGAGTATTCCTCACATAAAGAATACTATCTTCTAACAAACACATATTATCCTATAATGATTTCTGCACAATATCAGAGGACCCATGAAATATATACCAATGCAGCTCACTACTTTCATAGGAGAAAAGAAAAAAGCAACCTGTTTTTCAGATCAGAACTGCAACAGTAGAAATATAACCTAAAGTGGCGCACACAAATGAATCAAAACAAAGTTGAGCAGCAGACATTCTTTTTTTCTGTTTCTGCAACCCACTTCCTAACACATATAACTACGGAGATTTCTGAGCAAATATCAGCACCCCAACCAAGACCCTAAAGACATCACCTTTCAGCAACACAAAAATATCCCCTGGATATTTAACTGCCTGTCAAGGTCTGTCTGTGTGACTCAGCTCTGAAGCTGCCTTTGTGCACAGCTCTCCAGATGAATAAAATATCTACAGATACAATCCTTTGCCTGCCATACAACTGATGAGTTACCGATGGTACATTTTCACCCACTAATTGGAAGTATGTATTCCCCAAGGCCTTCTAACTTCACTCAGGAACGAGAACATCTTTGCCCACAGATGTGAAGCGTCTTCTATGTGATCCTCTAACCTCACACAGGAACAAGCTTTTCTCTGTAAGCACCAACTCCTCTTCAACTACATCTCTAAGCCCAAAATAAGCCACCACTCTTTTATAGAAGACACATCAACAAGACAATCATCTTATGATTCTTAGTTGGAAGATCTCACCCAAATTTCTTAGAAAGCAGGAGGAGAAACTTGATTCCTCTTATACAACTACTCGCTGGGTTTCTTTTTTGTGCTTTTTTTTTTTTTTTCCCAAGAAAAAATAATAATCACTTTCTCAGTTCTCAAAGAAAAGCTGCAACTTTGGACCACCGAAGAATACTGTAGGAAAAGTTATTTCCCCATCCCTTCGTAAAGTGGAATTCACCCAATTATTTCTGCCCAGGTTTTCTAGGAACTTCAGTCTTCTGCCAAGGTCTTGGTTTAAGAATTGCCTTGGACTGGGTTACACATTTTCCCTTTTAAAGTCAATTGTGCATTGAACAACAACTCAAAGGAGGATATCATCTTCCATGCAGTTTACATAGATTCTCAGAAGAAAACAACCAGATTTCATATGGAGTTACAATGTTAAATATACATGCTTTGTAAATGTTGTCTGCATTTCCAATATATTTGGGAATTCAAAGTTAGAGAATTTCATTTCTGTGCAACTATGAGTAAAATATATTTAAGTACACATTAAAAAACATCTCTTGTCTGGTCTTCTGAAAGAAAAGGCAGCCAAAAATGCTAAAGTTATCATCAGTTCCTCAGTATTGCCAATGACTGTATGAGCTGGAAGTTGTAGTTCTATTACACTGCCTTAAGAATTCTGATAACCCAGAAATGCCTTCTATGGAACTGTTTCATTTGTTGTTTTAAATCATCTCATTAGAGAAAGAGCTTTAAAAATTAAACCAATGTAACAAATTGTAGTTCTGAATACATTTTTTTCCCCAGCAAAGTCAGTCTGGATTTGATTATTCAAATAAATATGTTGATATGATTAAAAACATACCTAAAATTCAAACCTTTTTTCAAGTATAAGTTCCAATGAAATAAATAAACATACTGGCTATTCAAACTTTGGGCCAGGAAGAATTCAGGGTATTTAGTCTATGAACCTCTGCTTTCTTTTGTAGCCACGTGCAGAGTCACTACAAATCCAAACCTGGATTGAAAAACTCTAGGTTTTCTACAGGTGATCTTCTTTTATGGCCTCTTTCCTCAGCAACATTTTTAGAATAAGGAAGGCAGATCAAACAAGGAGTTGCAAATTCTCTTTTACTGATCATTTCTTATCCCCTTTCATTGAGCACAACTGAGATAAGAGCAATGACTTGAAGTAATTTAAAATCTTTTATTACTCTTCCAGTAATTAAAAGGAATGAACCATGTGTGAAAATCACCAGCTCAAGTTTCCTGACATTTTAAGTTAATTATGCCACTATTTCAACACCTAATATACTTAGTTTGAGAAAACTGGGTTTAAAATATTTCTCAAAACCAATATGCTACATATAACATTTTTCAATCCTACACTGCCAGATTAAAATGAAAGTACTACAAGTGCAGTAAACTGTTTTGGCATTTTACAGTTTAAACTGAATAACTATTAATAGAAGACAATGCATGAAAACAAGTGATGTTACTTAATCCATCAAACTCCAGGCTTTTTCTTCAGCCTCTCTTAAATCTTTGGCCTTCGTGGGGTGGTTGAAATTCAGAATAAGGTCACAAATCAGTAGTTGGCTTTCCACTGAAAGACAAAGGGAAATGTAGTATCACAGCACTGACTGGGGTTTCTAGCCAGAAAAAGACGTGGAGCTGTTGGAGAGGGTCCACAAAGATCATCAGAGGGCTGGAGATCTTCTCCTATGAAGAAAGACTGAAGGAGCAGGGCTCATTCAGCCTGAAGAAGAGAAAGATCCACAGAGACCTCCTTGCAGCCTTCTGGATCCTGAAAGGAGCTTATAAACAGGAAGGAGACCAACTTTTATATGGTCTCATAGTAACAGGACAAAAGGGAATGGTTTTAAACTAAAAGAGGGGAGATTTAGATTAGATGACAGGAGGAAATTCTTTACTGAGAGACTGGTGAGGTGCTGGCACTGCTGCCCAGTGAGGTTGTGAGTGCCCCATCCCTGAAGCCAAATCCAATTGTATGATAGAGAAAGCATGAGCCATTCTCAACCATGCTAAAAGAACACTCTCAACCACACATCCAGACAAAGAACTCAGAATTACCATTTAGTTTCTTCAGCTCGTTGGACATTTTATCAACATTCTTAATTGCAGCTTCAAGGTTAAACTGCTGACCAGCTGCATCAGTTTTGAACATCTATATGAAGAAACAAAACATAACAGTTAGTGTATATGTGATATGGTTCACGCTCTCACATACAGGTAATCATAATTCCAATGGTTTTTTTTTTGTTTGTTTTTTTTACTGGCAACAAAAAAGTGACATAAATTAATCATATCCAAAATTTCCTTTCCTGATCAATACTTGTTTTTCTTACAGTACTGAAATTCATCCTCAGGTAATAGTCAACCACGAGATGGAGCTGTCGTGTAGTTAACATGCATGAAAGAAATTAGCACTGAATTAACACTGAAACTAGTGAATTTATTAATATATGTATAGGAACATTTACATCTATATATGCAATTGTTTTATAATCAATATCCCAGTGCTTATTTTGGAGACCATGTTACCTTTCTTCAACAAATAATAATAATAAATCAAAAGTCTAGAGAGAATTAAGACTAGAAACCATTTCAAGTGAAGTATAATTTCAATTATGAAATTTATACCATATTCTGCAAATAGTTACATTCTTTTCTGTGATTTTTAAGGAAAAATACTAAAGAAAATTGGATACTTTTTTCCCAGTTATCAGCTCTTTATAACTGGAAAACCTCTGGGTAATAAAGCTTGCTAAGTAGAACATATCAACATATTAAGGAGTATGACAAAAAAATGGAACATACGTTTGACACAGATTCTTTGTCCAAGTCTCTCTTCCCTTGTGACAGTGGCTTTGCATTGAGGTCATCAGCCTGGGCCAAGGATCCTAGAAAGGCAAAACTCAAATTGTCATGGACTTACATTCATAATATATAGTATAGTAGTCTGTAGCAGAGATTAAATACCAGATCCCTTGATGGATTCTTCCTCCATTCTCCCTGCTCTTCTCTTTTCAGACATTAGGAAACCCTCAGGCAAGTTGCAGTATATAGCACCACAGGAAACCTGCTGGAACACTGATGGGGAAATAAAGAAGGGAAAAAAAGAGTTTATTTCACCCTAATACTGTGTGTGTTCAGAAAGTGTGATGAAAACAACCCCCATCTTAGCTAAAATGGCAGCAAGAACAACTCGTCCCTTTTCTATGCAGTTGGGCCTTGAAGGTAATCAGGGCAGACCCTGAGGAAACCAGCCTGGCTGAGCCCAGTCACTATGCAGACAGATACATGAAGGCAACTGGGTGCTGTGGTGTGCCCTGGGAGGCTGTGCTCCCTTAGCTGCTGCCAGAAGCTTCTGGACTCGACTATGGCCCACACAGAAAGGAGCACATACAGACAGCCCTCCTGCTTCCCTGCCTGCTGCCTCGTCTTTAAACCAGCTCAGTGCTGATAGGTTGCCCTGTAGGAGTTGTGATTTTAAGAGCTGGAGGTAAAAGATGACCACAAATAGTGCAAGAGCTGAAGAAACATGGAAATAATAATGAAGGTAGCACTGTGGTAGTTGTGAACAGCAATCATCTCCTCTTGCCCTTTGCAGCCCAGAGCTGAATATTCCTGCATGTTGCAGCAAATCATTGATCAGCACTTTCTTTTTGTTAACTTTAATTCTGATAGACTACAAATAATTTATCATGAGTAAAGTTCAGATAATGAACCTAACTTTGTGGAAGACAAGAAAGATGCTCTGCTATAGCACAACACCTATCCTTCAAATAAAGCATTCAAAATACATTTTTTAATGACTGCAGGTGCAGCTAAAATGAAATTCAGAAGCACTTTGTACTAAAGAACAACTAAACCATGATTCAAAGGGAAATCATGATATGCTGCTTAGACTGTGGGGCTTTCTGCAGATGAGAAATACAGAGCAGGAAACACTTTGTACCTGTGCTAATTCCTGTATCGCAGTCTTTCAGCTTACAGCATTTTACAGAGAACCCAATGCAAACAAGCTATATATATACATCTCACTATATAAAAGTATGTATTTAAATGTGTATACAAAGAAAAAGTAAAATGGGTGCCTGGCAAGTTCCTGGAAATATTTATGTTAGTATCAACAGCAGTTATTTTCTTCATAATCTGCCAAGGATGATGCTTAAATAGCTGCCAGGAACGGATTAGCGGGTATAGATGTAATGAAGGTAAACGGGTGCTTGCTTCATAGTAGAAACCACCAGGAAAAACCAGGATCATGAGAACAATAGCAAAAAACTCCCAGCAGATGGCACTAAAGAAAATGATATTGTACAACTCATTTGTTTATGAAGAAACATATAATCACATGTATGTAGATGTGCAAAGGAGGAATTGCATAAAGGATGAACTAACAAGAAATTTAGCAGGTGTTTGGAGACAGGATTCAATTTAAGGTACAACTGCAATATGAAAGGAAGTAATAAATCCTTTGCAAGTTGAACAAAATTAGGGTATATTATTCAGATGCTGATTGAGGCGTCTAAAAACAAAAGTAAGCACAAATAGATACCAGTGTGCTGCCAAGAAAACTATTGCTTTGGGGATTTTGACCCATTCCAGCACTGAGAGTGGGAAAAGAAACTCTGGTCATCAAAATGACAGATTTTCCAAGGAAAATGAGAAGCAAGACATATTGCAAAGCAATCAATTCCAAAGTATCTGTACTAGATCTAAAAAATACATGGCTATAGAAACTTTGCAAACACGTAAGTATTCTTTCCAAATGAGTTATTCTTCAATACAATTGAATTCAACAAACTCTTACCCAGACGAAGGTTATCAACAGAACCAAACCATGAAAACGCAATTAGGAGCTGAACTCTTAAATCACGCTTTTCTTACCTTATTCTGAGGTTGGTACAGTCAGATCCAGCCTTCACAGCAATGTTTGTTTCCAGATGAACATCCTCCAGATGACTTGAAGTCTATGGAAAATATGGTTGTCCTATTTTTATGGTACATTTTTTTCCTCTCCTTATGATTTTTCACAGCTGCTTTTCATACGGTTCCTGTGCAGGTATTTGAAAGGAAGGACTGTATAATGGCTTCATTCTCTATGGGTCTTATTTAATGAATTTGAGACTTGGGGGTTTACTCTGCAGAAGAATTAAGGAGTATGTTAAACAAATCAAAGAGCTTCTCCAGTAGTTAAACACAACAGACACCAGAGGCGCTGGCCCAGGGACATGAGCTCTGATCTTACTGAAGTGTTTAAGCTACTTTAATCTTTCTAAGCATTATAGCTTTTGAAACAAGAGGGTGTAAGTAAAGTCAGTTAACCAGCAGTTAACCAGGATCCTGCAGACTCTTTTACTCTTGTAGACAAATAAATGATGGAGTCGTGTAATCCTTTGCAAAGACATAATGCAGAAGCAATGTTAGGCATTTTCTTTGCTCACTACTTTTAATCTGCCTCACAGCTTGTTCCAGAGTACTCCCTTCTCTACTTTGCTTTTAGAACCACAGAATCACCAAGGTTGGAAAAGACCTAAAAGATCATCCAGTCCAACCATCCACCTATTACCAATATCTCCCACTAAACCATGTCTCTCAACGCAACATCCAGTCATTCCTTGAACACCCCCAGGGTCAGCCCCTACATTATTCCACATATCATCAGTGAAGAGTTACTTCTTGATAAAGTTCATAGAATCATTTTGGTTGGAAAGACCTCCAAGCTCATGCAGTCCAACCATCAGCCCCTGCCTGTTACCACTCCAGACAGTGCTGCCCAGTGCGACATCTACTCTTTTCTTGCACACCTCCAGGGACGGCGACTCCTCCACCTCCATGGGCAGCCTGTACCAGAGCCTCACCACTCTTTCAGAGAAGAAATTTCTTCTAATATTCAATCTGAACATCTGGGCCTCAACTCTCACTCAGTCCAACCTTCAGCATCGGGTCTCAGGTTTCCCATCAAACCAACACATTGCATCACATCATGCTCACACCGTATGAAATGCAATTGCCAAATCCTGCTATCTGAACATTTGATCAAATCACTCCCCCCTTTATAACCCTTCTGTGATCTCATTTCTTATCTCATGAAGAAATCAAGTTGCTGCCAGGGCATTCAAAGAATTACTCCCCCCACTACTTGCCAGCCCCACAGAATCTCTTCTCCCTCCACATCCTCTTGCTCTCATCCTGTTGCTCCTGAGGCCACCTTGTTGACTTCTCCACCTCTTTGGTATCCTGGAGACCTCACTTGTACAGAGCTGCATAGTTACAACCCTGACTTTCTGTTTATATCCACCGTTCTGAAAATACATGTAAATCTCCAACTGCAAACCCCTGTGGCACAAACTCTGAAGACTTTTCAGAAAGTCCTTGCCACATAGAAGTCAGCACGACTGAAGCCCTACAAGTGTGTGAGGCCACTCTACAGTCCATGTTCATTAGTTATGAGAACAGATCTCTGAACAGAGTTCCAACAAGCAAATTCTCATGGATAAGGAAATGGATGTGCACACAAAAATAGCCCTGTACTTTAAAATATACACATATATACACACATACATTTGCATTGCTTCCTAGAAGAGCTGGGAAATTAGCTATGAAATCCCCTTTGGCAGCAGTGACATTTTTGGGGGGAGATCACAGACTTGTGTCATCTTCCTTGTTCAACCAAAAGACTTCCTTGTAACTCAGTCACTGCCAGGAAACAAAACCGCTTCACTAGTTTTGTACGCAGTGTTTCAACCCATGCTGGGAGACCACCTTGGAATACGTATAAGTAGGTGTGAGCCATGCCATAGCTACCATTCCTCCCCATTTCTATTCCATGGTACATTTCTATTCCACGGCCAGGAGCAAGTCAGATCAGTGCATCAGTTGTGTTGGCTTTGATATTCGCACCCGCTCTGCTGATTACAGTGATCTCAAATCATCCATAGAGGGAACATTATGCCTGTGCTTCCTGGAATACCCAGCCACCAGATAAAGCACTTGAAGTCAGTCAATAAGCAGTGAATGGTAACCAACAGTTATAAATTATTTTTGTTATTTTAACCATTTGTTTAAATGTCTAATTACTACAAATATTAAGCAATCCTTGTACAAGTAAATCCTGGTTATCATTTTTCATTTAGCTTGTATGTTCACTTGCTGCCTTTTGCCTTCGCTTGTGCAATATGAAGTCTCACTTCACGTGGAAAACTTACTTAAAACACTTTTCATGACATCACTCAGACACAATGTAATGATTACATAGCCTGAATGGGGAGGCACTATTCCTTTAAAGAAGTAGTATGGATGCACGACCAACTTCTAAACAGACCAGAGAGACATTCATCCTATATATCCATGCTCAGTGCATTTATAGCTGTATTTACTAGAAGGGACAGCTGCATCATCACGTCACACCCTTCTAATACAGCCTTAATCATTGCTTCACACTTATTGAATGCCCATCAAATGTTGTTTTTTCCATAACATTCACCCTAGAGTTTGCTTCAGCATGTGCTATTCGTTTTATGACTTCAGAGAGGATGTGGTTATGGTTTGGCAGAAAGGAAGCTTTGCTGTAGATGGAAAGATAAAGCTTAAAGCACCTACGCTGCCTCTTGAATACTTTTTTTTCAGAAAAAAAAGCAAAACTCTCAACTGTCTTCCTCCCTGTGTCTCTTTCTCAGACGGATGCTCAGCGCGTAGGGCAGGTATCCCATGTCCTGGGAGAGGACCGTTCTTTGCCCAGTCATGAATAACTGTGTGCTCCTGGAAGAGCAGCTGATCAAAAAATCCCAGCAGAAGAGAAGGACTTCACCCTCCAACTTTAAAGTGCGCTTCTTTGTCTTAACCAAATCTAAGCTGGCTTACTATGAACATCGCCATGGGGTATGTCAGCCATTTTTTCCTCTAATAATAGAGTAATTAAGGGAAGGATAATCTCTCCCTCATATTTTAGTAACATTTCTGGTTTCTATTACAGCACCACTTGCTGAAAATTGCAGAGTGGTCAGATGGGTTCTTCAGAGCTTCTGGCTCAAATGGAGGAATAAGACTATGCTGTGGCTATAGAAGTGTCTAACTCTGTTGTAGGTTGCTGTTTAAATCACTGCCTGTAACAGCTACATAAGCCTGTTTCTGGCTGCTCACATGTGTATGGGAGTGACTTGTATAGCAGAGAGCATACACATACACTGGTTGCAGAGATCTTCACTCTCACTCTTCTCTTTAGAGCAACAGACTGATGGCTGGTGGGAGTCCAATCTTACATTTAAAAATGAATTCAGATGGTCATGCTTAGCAGGCCAAGCTTTCTGAGTTAACTCCAAAAGGGACCTGACGACCAGATGCGCTCAGACTTCACATTGTTTCCTCAGGCTTGCATTTACCTGATTTGCTAAACAAGAAGAAAACTTGAAGTCAGTCTGCACATCCAAGTGTGCTAAGAGTTCTAGTGCAGTGAGAATTATTTCCCTGTTCTGTCTGGCTGGATCTTTGCTGAGCCTTAAGATGGTTGTAAATGGTATTGCTTGGTTTCCAACAGTCCTGTTAACAGTGCTGTTAATGCACAAAGTTCAGGCACTGTTACTGTACAAAGACCAGCAGTGGGGATCTTGTTGCCCTGCTATCCAGCACTGGCACTTTCAGATCATATCACTTAGACAAAGAAAATTAAATTAAAAGTGAACCCAATAAAAAGCAAAGTATAATGGATACCAGCTTCAAAATTTAACAAATATTATCTTCAAGTTATTTCTCTTAAGTGTGCACAAGATATTTTCCTTGCTTTTATTTTATGTTTTTTATCTCTGTATTTAAATAGGAAAATAGTTATTGCCGATTAATGCATCCGTATGTGTTGAGACTCTACTTGACTGCTACCCAAACCGTCCTTCAGTTGGCATTAAGATTTTAGACCTTATTATAACTATTCTATTGCCCTTGTTAAAATCTTTAAAAGCATTTAAAAAGTGACTCTGCCATAGGTATTTTGAGACATTTTCATACCTAGTTTTCATTGGTCTTGTCTTGAAGGATTTAAGGACTCAACATATACTTAGTGAAGATACCTTTGTAAACTCACACTAGCTGAGTGTTTGCATCTTTAGACACGTAGATCAGTAGGAAAATATGATTCAAAAACTTTCAGCTGGGCATAGGTTTCATATGCTACATGATTGCCTTCGGAAATTGTATCCCCTAGTCTTCCTAAAGGCCAATTAGGTAACTCAAGAACATCTTAAAATGCTGATGAAATAGACATATTATTGACTTGAAAAGGCATGTTGTTACATGACAAATGCAAAATCTGATTGTGCACCAAATAACAGCTGACATACTTCTGTGCATACGTGTGTGTCTATATACAGGCTGGGTAAATAGTTTTAAACTAAGAGAATGGAGACTTAGGTTAGATATTAGGAAGAAAAAAATCTTTCCTCAGAGGGCAGAGAGGCCTTGGCACTGCTGCCCAAAAAAGCTGTAGGTTCCCCATTCCTGGAGTTGTTCATGGCCAGGTTGAACGTGGCCCCAGGAAGCCTGAGTTGGTGGGAGTTGTCCATGCTCAAGGGAGGGCGGTTAGAACTGGATGGCCTTTAAGGTTCCTTCCAACCTAAATCATGCTGTGATAGTACGATTCTGTGAATGACCATATGCATGTATATAATTACGTAAATTATTTTCCATAAAACACTGCCTTTTTGCTGAAACAAATTGTCAAAAAAACAGGTAATTACGCAAATAGAAGGACTTCACAACAATGTGTAGAAAAGACTTTGTCCTGTGACCTACTCCAAGAATCCTCAGCCTTTTCAACCAGAAATTACATCATCCTGGTCAGGCTTCCATATGGTGATACCATGGGTGCTTGGGAGGCAAAGCTTAGGGCAGACTCCCCCAGCATCCTCTTGCCCCATGCTAAGAACAGACTGAAAGCTCCAGAGAGGATTTCACAGCCCATGAAGGGACAATTACAGTACCTGCCTGACACACAAATAACATCCATCCTGGTGGGCCAACCAGGACCAAGAAACACACAAGAAAAATCAATTGTCTGTAGTGCTAAATCCCTAAGCACAAGTTTGGCTGTGCTCCATGTGGACTCTCCAATAACTGGTGGGGATAAGACAGGCTGTGGACTATTGGAAACAGGCAGTTTGCTCATGGTCCCTTTACTCTGGATGTTCAGATGGCAAAGCTTTATGGGTGCTAGCTTCTCTCTGCCTGCTTGCCATAGAGATTGAGAGTATCCTCAGACAAACGTGCTGCAATGGACAGATGGGACCAGCTTCTGCCTGGGCTTTTAAAGTACATATTTTTCCAGGGAAATCTCATTGGATGTTTGCTGTCAGAGATTTCAAAGAGTTTCTTTAAAACCTCCTTACTGTACTTAGAGTTGAGTACTATATGTATCCACCTGTACAGCCCCTGTTCCATCAGTGACAGTAGCCTGTACATAAATTCAAGTTAAACAATTAGCAAGTTACTAAAGAACTTGAGAAGTCCCAATGCTTTCAATGATGTGACTTAAAGTAAGGCATATCCTTACACATTAAGCACGTTTACACATTTTGTCTGTATTTAAAGGGTTTAATACCCTGTCCCTTTCTCTGGGTTCAGGCATTGTGAATATAAAAAGATGCATAATTTACTGTGGCAGTCCAAAGAAAAGAAATAACCAGGTCAGGTTAAGAGGTACAGAGATTTAGTAAATGATACCAAAAGCTACCAAGACAACCAACATAATCAAGGCAAATTTTTGCAATAGCTGTGATGGCATTTTCTGTCACAGCAGCACACAGTTAAACAGAAGGCACTGTTTTCCTCAGAGCCACACATACAATCACTGTTAATGTTAATGAAAGATATTTACATGTCTCATTAGGAGAATGAGCCCCCAATAACTGACAACAATAAGAAGCTGTGTTTTCTGGAATTCGTTATCCAGAGCACAATGCAGGGCTGTCTTAACATAAAGCTAAGCCCTGATAACAGGCACATGTATTCAGCCCCCGTCCGCTAAAATACATCAGAAGTGCCTTTATTACAACATGCAAATCAATTACATAGACAAAAATTATTCATTTCTAGGGACTGCTTTTATAGCTACTGAGCATGCAAGTGAATGAGCACATAGGAGTTATGATTTTAACCATTTCAGTAAGTTTGATTCTCACCAGAGTTAACTTATAACACAGATATTTATGTGACACTCTCAGGATCCCAGCAATACAGTGTATGGATTGGAGCTGCTCCTCTTGGCTTGCTCATGTGTAGTGTGCTGGAGCCTTACTATATCAACTAAGTTAAATCTGTTTCTGTGCCATAGTTTTCCCTTGTTCCCTTTTTGTTGTTGCAATGTTTTCCTATTGCTGGACACTCTTTCGCCCTTCCTGACCAAATTTTATCCTTTAAGAATTACACATTTTTAATGAAAAACTGATGACATTTAGTGGATTTAATTTAGCTTCTTTCCACTACTGAACCCTTAATTCAGTGCCATCCACTCTTCCTATCTTTGCTAGTCAAGAGTAGCTTTGACAAAAATCATGCACAATTTAGCAATTGACCCGTATGTTTTTCTATAACATAAAAGACCTATTTTTGTTATACCAAAAAACTGGTTTGAAAACCAAGAATCTTTTTTTTTTCCTTCTCCATTTCCTTGACAGCGATATTGATTTTGTTGTCAACCTGTTTGTGCCAATAGTAGGGACACATGCCTTGGTAATCATCTCAGACAGGACAGCAGTATGACTGCTGGAAGTGGCTTTGGCTGGTACTGGAATTAAGTTTAGTGAAAACACCAAGGCCTTCCAGATGAGGACCCAAAGAAAAATGATCTAACGTCTAAGCATACTTTTCCATCCAACCTTTGTACTTGAATCTTAAATCCACATAGCCCATAAAAAAAGAGCTCTTGTAGAAAAACTACAGCTTTAATTTCCCTCTACATCTCTTCTAGATTTAGGCTCATATAACTCCAAAAGACAGATACCTTAGGAAGCCCAGACCATGGGACAGCAAAACACCAAGCTCCTAGCTGTGCACGATGCCTACAGGCCAGGTCTTCTGAGCTCTACTGACTTTTCTGCCTGTTTTAAAAGGTCTGTTTGAAATGATTTTATTGGAAATACCAATACCAGATTTAGCCTATAGGACTTAAAAAGAACAGGAAGAGTAATTTCTCTGCAGCTCTTATTCCAAGGGAAACTGAGAATTTATCCAAGTAACATGAAAACAAACTGAGATCGTCTGCATGAAGCAGACTTTGGCTGTAAAGAGTTCTACTAGCTCTGTAAAAATATTTGATGCCAAAATTAGTTCTTGCAAGTGACAGTGAGTGATGAGTGAGCAGATAGCATACAAACAATACATACTAAGAGCACAATCATTAAGCAGCACCATATCATCTCACTAGCAGATGAAATATTTACTTACTGACATAAGAGCCAGCTTCCTCAGCAAGGTCTTTGCCCAAGTCCTGCACTGTAGGTGAGGCTGCAAACAAGGAGATCTTCACAGGTTCCTGGAAGAGCAGCAGAACAGAAAGAAATTCCTAACTGCAGCTGCTAAAGCTACATATAACAGCAATCAGGGAATATAAACAAGCAAAGCAGACACAGCTCTCTTATTCACACTGCTTAAATACACGGAGGCATCTTAAGCAGCAGATGCAGTTAATTTTGTCATTAACACAATTCAATGCAGTCTGTATCCATGTTAAACCCTACATTAGAAGACCTTCCTGTTCTTTAGATCTAAAAACAGCTGTGAAACAAAATGTGTTTATTTATTTATTGAATTAAAGTAGCAGGACTGAATAAAGGAGAGCAACACAGATGCAAGTTGAACACTGTATTTCCAACTTTTGGATGGTTAATTGATTGCCATGAAAAACCCGTACAGAAAAGGTACACACGAAGTTCTACCTTCATTCAGGCCCTGACCCAGCACAGCTGCATTGCCTCTGCTCCCAGCAAATTGCCCTGCCCTTTAGACTCATTTTGACCTATCCATCTTTTGAGGTTTTTTATCTTGCCTGTGTTTGGGAGACTGCATGCGCCATTCTAAAAAATTAATAATAATAAATATTGTTTTGTTTCACCACCATGTTCTCACAGAGTAAGAAATTCCTCTTACTCCTGCCTCTGTCCAGGCTACTCAATGAGCAGAGTGACTGGAGAGCTGGTGATATGGCACAAGTGGACATCACCAAGATGGTTAATTAACAATGGTTCGTTCTATTCAAGCTGCCAATTGAAAGCAAGGAATGTAAGTCAGCCCAGAGCCCCACAAAGCTGGCACTGCAGAAAAGGCCATTAAATGCTTTTTCTGATGGAAATGTTTCTGCGGTTTTGCTTGCAGAGGACTGGAATTTCCTACCTCTCTCTTCTGCAGCTATAAGCTTCCTTCCCCTTTCCACCTACTGAGGGAAGGTGTCCAGCTGGGCCTTCAGTGGGGAGCAGTGGGTGAGCACAGGTCCATGGACTGAGCTTGTGGTAGGGGAAGGTCTCATGTACATAGGGGTCCAGAGGTGCTGCAGGGAAACCTGCTCCTTTCAGAGGTTCCTGGACAGGCAGGGGGACCAGCAGGCACAGATGAGGAAGGGATGTGGTAGGCAATGGGGATGAAGTAGAGTGAGATGAGGAAAGGAGAAAGCAAACACTAGAGCTGTGGGAAGTGAGCACTGATCAGGTGTTTGGGGCCAAATGAACCCTAATTGCTTGCTTTTTTCCTTACACCCCAAAAATACATGAGACAAGTTCTTACGCAACTTGTGAGCTCTGTCAGCTTCAGTGAAACGTAGCACACTGCCTTTCTGCCTGCTCAAGGTTCTGCCCCCTCTCTCCTGAGCTCTTGGAGGTGAAGCTTTGCCCACCCCATCTCTCCCTGTCATTTGGTCTCCCTCCCTTCTTTCTGGTCTTGCGCTGTTGACAGCTTTCACTGCCAATGCTCTTTGATAAATAAGGTGGGATTTAGCAAAAGCTTTAAGCACCCACCAAGATTTGTGATTCTTTGGTTCAGCACATGTGATGAATCAGGACCACAAATAGCAACAGCAAAGCGTTAACCAGAAAGCAGCACATTATTCAGACTGTACGGCCCCATATCTCACAAAATCTGAGACGCTTGTGAAGCAACGAGTACAGAACCTCAGTCAAGAAGCACACCCATGGAACAGCACTGGGTTCACTGCTGGCTCATTGCCCTCCTGTGGCCCAGCCTGTGGCCCTGCTTCTTCCCACGCTTGTCTGATAAATGGCTGGCTGGAACCAGAAGGACATGAGCTGATGGGAAGGGATTAGTGGGCCACCCAGCCAAACGGTCATGGCTGGTTGAGTTGCAGTGCTGGGGGCTGTGTAGGCTGAGGACGTGGCAAACACAAGGTGGCTCTTCCCCTAATTGAGCACAGTGAGAGTCCTCTGTTCTTGTTCTTGTTCTGCAGGGTTAGGACTGTGCAGGTAGAAATTACTACAGAATAGTTCTAGTAGGGAAATTCCCACCTATTTCTTCCAAAGATAGTACTACCAGTATCTAAGACAAATAGAAACCACTGCAGTCATTTCTAAAACTGCTGGAGCTGTGAGGCAAGAGGAGGTGAAATGCCAGAGTTGAACACCATAATGCACTGAGTTTGTGATACACTCAGCTCCATTCCATGCTGTTAGCTTCCCCTTCCTGTATTGCAAATAATGGCTTGAAAGCAATAAAGCAGGACATACTGATCTGCACACACTGTGCTTTTCCTCTTGGGACAGCAGTGTGCCTTGGTTATCTTTCCACACACTTTACACAGCAAGACAACTGATGGTTCTCCTGACCAGCCAACTAAGACATCTATTTAATTATACTCTGGGCAGACTGAAAACTACAAACGGAGATCACTCAGCATGTTTAGTCTAGTCTTCTTAGAAACAAGTCTCTGAGGTTTTGGAGACCGTTTTTAAGAGGCCTTTTCTCTCTCCTCCCTTCCAAATGGATCAGTTGCTTTTGTTAGATTAAAGCAGTGAGGCATCACAAAAATAGGGGGATGGTTAGTTCCTAGGCTTGCTGCTGGGTAATGCCTGGTTTGTGAATGGTAATTCCTATAGTTTGTGCTGCTTCAGGACTATAATTGCTTTCTGTCAGCAAAGTCCCATCTGTGGAGGTCCTGCTAAGCGATACAGCAACTGTGGCACACAGCCTGATGCTGTGCTTTAATTTGAGGTGATGGGGGCTTTTTGCTGAAATTACACAATTAGAAGTAGCTCAAGGAGGTGAAGAGAGTTACAGGACAACTGCATAAAGCTCCTCAAGAAGGCTGGGCCCTGTCTTTCACTGGAGAATGGAAATGTGTCAATAAAATCCGCTCTGCGGTGAAAGAGTAGAGACTGGGACTGGGACAGGCAGCATCAACCCCAAAAGCCTCATGTGTGGTTAAGCCCTGGGTCTTCACAGTAATCAGCTGCAAGAGAGCTCAGCATTAACAAAATTGAAGGTTTTGGTAGGAAATAAATGGCTTTGTGTCTCACGGCAGAATGGAATTTCCAGGGGTAGAACAAATGATAGAGGAGGCTGTAGAGAAGAGACAGAGGAAGCCAAATTTGGAAGAAAGAACTGAACAGACAAGAATGAAAAAAAGATGAGGTGCAGGGAAGCTTGCTAAGATTTGGCACTACTCTTGCTAGCCAATTGATTTTAAATTTAGAGCTGTCTTACAGCCTGGGGTTCATTGATTAAGAAAATCCTATTCCTCTCTGACAAATACAAGAGATGGACTTGGCAGCACACCCAGAGGTGTTGGCTGAACTGCCAGCACATATAAGAGACATACATACCAACAAAGTCCAGCAAGAGCAATGTGAGACTATGCTGTAGTAACTTTCCTCTCTTTCCTCAAGTCCAGGTATATTAGGGCAAAGTATGAAGCCCTCGCAAAAATAGTTTTGCAGTGTTTCAACCCAAAGTTTTGGCTGGTTCTCTAAGAATCCATGTGCTGAGCTGAAATATATCTGTGTGCAGGTGTGTAAGTGCCACATACATAGAGGTGACATATATGAGAATAATTCCTTGTACTTACACTTTAGAAAATCTCCAGTGGACATCTCAGTCTTGTCTCATTGTGTAGATAATCCACAGTCACTAACCTTAACCAAGTGCTTCTATCTGTCTTTTAGAAAAAAAGGACTTTGAAGGGTTCTGTGGAACTTTCCAGGATTAAATGTGTGGAAATTGTGAAAAGCGACATCATCATCCCCTGTCAATATAAATATCCCTTCCAGGTGAGTCTATCTGTTGGATATACTACTAAGCAATAGTACTTCTTTCTGTCTTTCACTAAAATTCTCCTGTACACTGAAATCCTTAATGAACCCAACACTGAGATGAATATTATCAAGTGAAGACAAAGCAGAGGGAGGTCTGAAATGAACTAGGGACTCAAAGACTGAGTAATCAGAATTTTATCACGTTGACAACGCTATTTCTCATGATAATTATGGTGTATGAATTTCCATGAATACAGGACGATCTGTTCACAGATGACTTGAAACAATCTGAGTGTTACAGCCTTGTCTATGGGCCTTTAGGAGCAACAGAAGATGCTGTCGTATGCTGCAAACAGCTGACAATGAGCAGCCCAACAGGACAGCTCTTAGCTAGGGCTGGGTGGGATCTGCCTGGCTGGGGAAAGCTTGGTGGGGGAACATCAGCTGCTCTTTCTTCCCTTCCCACATTAAAATGCAGCTTTCCTGGTTAAACATAGATGGGAGAAGGAACAAATGTTGACAAACAATGACACAAGAATGTCTTAAAATGAGTGGGAATTATTGCCCCCCCCCCCCTTTTTTTTTTCTTAAACAGAGGTTATGATTTATTTCTCTATAGCCTACAAAGCAACTGAATCACATAGCTGTGTGTGCCTGCAGGGGCATCAGGCCAAGTGATAGCAAATGCTTCCTGTCACTTGAACGGTTATTAACGTTGCCTCATCTACACTGCTTTAAGCTCTGAAAAAAACAGATGCTGTCTTTAAACAGAAAACTCTGTTTAAAGATATTGGTCGAAGCTTTTTCAAAGTGATTGTGCATCAAAGAGATTGGGTCTCATTTGGGTATAAATTCTTGGATAAATATTGGAAAAGAAACATAGATTATGTGTTACATCACATTTTAGGCCCAAACGTAGTCATCTGATTAAGTTTCTGAGTCATTTTTGTTCCTGTGATGATTTCACTCCTGAGTCTGAAACTTCATGAATGTTCTGTATTTCTCTTCTGTCATTTGTTCATCACTAAGGGCAAGTTTATGAAACCAGCATCCTGAATGCTCATTGCTCATCTGCTCTAGTTTCTTATTTCCCCACCATAACCCTAGTGAAAGCTATCAAAAACTCTAGAGTGATAGTAGTACAGTGAATCCCGAGGGCATTGCTTGGAATTCATATTGACCAGAAAAGATAAATTTGGCTCTTATATTTTAAGTGAAGGTGATTTAAGAGAAAGTGCTGAGAAACTTAAGTAATTTTCTCGTAGGTGCTTCAGAAGAACAGGCTACAGCCAGCATGCAGTGGGCTGGCTTCTGTGCAGACTGAAGTTGTAATGTTTCCATTGGTTTAACTGTCATTTCAACAAAAAATTGATTTAAAAAAAAAAAAATTGCTCATCTAGAATTCTTTCTTGATTGAGTTTTGTACTCAGTTTTAGATAAGTAAAAGGCACTGAGGTTATGGGATACCTCTGAACAGGCCCTATATACTCCACTTGTTCACAGCATTGTTTTTCAGGGATTTACATACTTGATATGGGGGTTACTGCCTGTTTATTTCCATGGTTCCATCATGCCCAGTACACCCAGGATTGTTTCTAATGGCTGGTTCCCATCTTTATTCCCCTCTTCAGATTGTCCATGATAACTACATCCTCTATGTGTTCGCACCCAATCGTGAGAGCCGGCAGAGATGGGTCTTTACACTGAAGGAAGGTAACAGAACCCCTAAGCCTACTTAATTGTTGAAGTTTCTTATCCCAGGTCATTTTTCTCCACAGCTGAAATGCCAAGAAAACATACAAGAGAAGTTGTTTTCTTACATCTAACCAAGCAAAGTGGTCATTGGGAACGCAGCTATGGAGTCAAATACATTTGCAGATGTTGTGGGTGTGTTTTCAAAAGCTTTGGAAAACTTGGATATGCAACACTTAATATTTTCTGGGTAGAAGATTTCTCATCACTGATTAATAGCTACTTTGTTTAGATGACAACCTTCTGAGAGAATCATGATTATTAAGAAACATTTCTGTGGGTAGCTTTCATTTCCTGTTCGCTTCTTGAATTGTTCTGTGGTTCATTACAATGATTCTGAAGTGAAGGTACAATAACTAACCGCTGGGTGCAGAAGGAAAAGGTTGTTTAGTTACATGAAAATTGCACCCTTATTCCCTCATAGCTTTCTCCTCCTTTGTAGCGTGAGCTGATGTTTAGTTCACTTTGAAAACATTGAGCCTGTTTGAGTTATTATTAAGCTTAGTCTTACAGTCAGTTATTCCCCTTTGAGGGTGTACCTGTTCCAAGTTTTTGTTTTATCGCCTCCTCTAGTTCAGCATGTTGAGACAATCTGAGTGATCAACAACAATTTTATTTGACTTGATCAAGTAGAAACAGGCCAGGATCATTTTTTTCTCTTTTTTTCTTTATTCTTTTCAAGAGAATTATTATGGCAAATAGTTTCAAACAGAAGGACCTTTGATTGCTCATGCAGAGATTCACAGCTGGCATCTACATGTGCAAAAATATTTAGAGCTGGTGAATCCCAACTGGTCCATCTCCCTCTGAACACTGAGCCAAAGCAGCAGAGTCTGTGTCCTACGTTTATACATCCTGCAGAGATGCAGTTTGCTATGAGAATCATCAGTACCTGGTGTACCAGGTTTTCTTTCTGTTTTTGAATTGTTCTTTCTGTGGTTTTGGTGTTTAACAGTTTGAAGAGAGAAATAGAGGAGGCTAATAATATTCACAAAGAATAATGGTTCAAAAAAAAAAATAAGGTCCTCTAGTGCAGATTATTTCTGTTCAGTTCTATGTGCCTTTCAGAGATTATGTCAGTACAAACAAATCCACTTTTTCCTCCTTTTTTTCTCTTACTCTAACACTTTCCAGAAACCAGGAGCAACAACAGTTTGGTCTCAAAGTACCATCCAGATTTCTGGATAGATGGCAAGTGGAGATGCTGTGCTCAGACAGAGAAGATGGCAGTTGGCTGTTTAGAGTATGACCCCACCAAAACTGGTATGAGATTTCGTTAAGAGAATCTTGACCCTGAAAGTATTTATTCCTAGAAAAAGTAAAAGATTCAATCTATTTTGTCCTTCCCATATTTTCTCTGTAGTATAAACCTCAATGTAAATGCTGGCAGATAGGGAAGTCAACCATTTTATACTGAAGACTTTTCCCCCCCTTGTATTTCTGTGATTCCCTATACAGTCTGCACATCAGTTTCAAACCCATGTTATGTTGCTGAGAGTCACCGTGCAGGTGCAGCTGTTGGTGCGTCTTACTCTGAACAACCAAGGCTTGCTCTTCTATTTCTGTAGGGTTTGTCTATAACTGATTCAAATTAGCTTTCTTAATTTCATTTCAGCCTCAAAGAAGCCTCTTCCTCCCACTCCTGAAGATAACTGGGTGAGTGCATCAAGGCATGCAATGCTGTCCTTAGTAAAGCAGCTTTCCAAACCCACTTGTGGGTGGAAAAAGTCACAGTAAGAAGTGAGGAGCTGTGAGGTTGTTACGTCCATCTAAGAAGAGCAAGGAGATTTTATCACTGGCATCTTTTAATGGGAGTTTAGGAAACAACTGTGAAAATCAGATCAGAAAGGATTAATTCTTCCCAATGCCTTAAAGAAGAACTAGACAACTGTTTTCTGTGCATGTGGAATTATGTATGAAAACCATTGCTTGATAATGCTTAAAATGCCATGTTGCCAGTGTACCTTCACAAGCTCCTGGGGTGCTCTCCTTGCCTTGAGGTACTGAGCCCAGCAGGCTTTACAGAGCACACCAGTGTTGTCAGGGGAATATCATTTCAGAGAGCATGCCATTGATATTTATAAACATGAATATGATGAGCCTTTTTCCTAATTGGTATAGAAATCGTTGCTAAACACAAAGGAAACCTTAGTCATGGCCATATATGACTATGAAGCCCAGAATCCACAGGAGCTGACATTACAATACAATGAGGAATATCATGTGATTGACAGCTCTGAGGAACATTGGTGGCTGGTTCAAGATAAGAATGGGTAAGTGCTTTTTCAACATCAAATTAACAAATCCTTTCTAAGTCCAATTTGCTCATCTACTAGCATTTATTCTGGTCTCTAGTACAACTTTTGTACAGTATCTTCTGATACGTACAAGAAAGAGAGATGGAAGGTTCCTTCACTTGGATGCTGCTTGTATCCATGCAGCTGAAGCAAAAGGACCCACAGGTTGATTTTTTGAAGAGCAGTCCTTAGTTCAGACTGATACTTTCTGTCAAATATTGGGGGAAAAATTTGTGGAAACTGGAATGCGCTCCATGGGGATAACCAACACAAAAATTAAACTATAGGATCCTCAATATAAACAATGATGGAAGCCACGCATTATTTCTCCTCAACTCTCCTTGTTTATCTGGGCTGGGGAAGTTATCAGTTGTTTCCATCACCCACAAACCCTACAAAATACATAAAACGCAGCACTTCTATCATGCAAAGAACAAGGCTTCTGGCCAACAAATCTTTCAGGGCTGACTCCTATGGATGCAGAGAAAATCCTGTGTGTAGCTCACACGCGCTGTGTCACATTTTCACAGGCATGAAGGCTATGTGCCAAGTAGCTACCTGGCAGAAAAATCACCCGAGAACCTGCAAATATATGAGTAAGTTGTGCCTATGTTTTTGTTATAACTCTAAACGCTGGATTTGCTACAGAAGCTGCAAACCTCAAAGGTCCCCACCCCACACTGTGTTGTCACTTTTGCTGGAGACTCTCAGTGCAGAGGCTTTTCAGCAGGATCTTCAATAACCCAGAAATGCTGACACGCTCTTTTGCTGTTTGCAGATGGTACAATAAGAACATCAGCAGAAGCAAAGCAGAAATGCTCCTCAGGGATGAGGTAAGACAGTGTTTATGTACAGGTCAGATGGGCGATAATAATTAATTAATGAGAACAGCGGAGCAGCCCATGAGTGCTGCTCTGTGCAAGGGTGAACTGAGCGCCAGGTCCCTGCTGTGCTGCCATCCCTGGGCCATGCATAGCATGAGGCTGGTGGGGATCCAAGCACCAGCAGCCCCCGACATCACAGCAGCCGGGGGCGAGCAGCAAGCTGTGCCGCCCTCACCCAGGGCAATGAGATGATGGAAAATGACTTTTCAGAACAGTGTTGGCTGAAAACTCAGATTGGAGCTCATCACAGCTCTGCTGGAGGCCAGAGAATGCCGGTAGTTCTCTGAAAACTGAACTAATCTTGTGCTGTGGTATTTTGGGTGAAAGCCAAAAGGATGGGCTGGGGTCATGCTTAGCTCTGGGTATGTGTGTGCACGCATCTCTCATCTTTCAGCAGAGACTGGGTTTTCCAGTGAAGATTGTCATGCAAATAGAGTACACTTCTTGTTCACATTTTCCACACAAACACAATGTTAGTTTTTACAGTGTCAGCTCTTACACTAACAGGAGACCCAAATAAAATGCTGAACGACAGCACTTAATGAAAATAGGAGCTTATTTTTGTGCGGTTTAAAATAATCTCTTATCTCCTACGAACTCCTACAGGATGTAACCATGCAGGATTGAGTGAACTTATTTTTCCTTCTGATCCTTCTATCGCGGCTTTTCTGTGGCTGTTACCCCTGTTTGGCTGCAGACACTTCTGGTCCAAAACCTCCCACACCTCACAGCTCCCACCAAGCACACAGCCAAGCACATAAGTGGTCTCTAGCCATTCTTGCTCCCATGTGAGAGGGAAGGAGAAAATGATACTGAAAGGAGCTCAGCAAGATGCTACCCCCAACTCTGTTCTACCTGTGCCAGCAAAAGGCTGAGGCAGGCTGAGCTTGGTGGCTTAGCCTTGCACCACGTGCTGCGGGTGGGATTTGTCTGGTAAAGCTGATAAAGCTCCTTCCAGCTTTGTCAGAGAAAAGACAGTCACAGGTTGCTGCATGTCGGCTGTCAGTATTAGCAGTGTTGAAATGAAGGAAGCCTATTTTTTGTTTTTATATACAGAAAAGGAGAGTACATGTAAGTGGAGGGACTCCATCAGGTAAAGCAAAGCAAAAATAATCAAGCATTAGAAGTGCCAGATATAAAAACATCTTTATCTGCAAACATTAAAAAATTATGTTTTTTACTATCAATGTATAGTCAGCACAGCACATTGACTC
The DNA here is from genome assembly GCF_054131305.1 of Coturnix japonica. Lineage (NCBI taxonomy): Eukaryota > Metazoa > Chordata > Aves > Galliformes > Phasianidae > Coturnix > Coturnix japonica. Next base: position 12,104,035 of record NC_140680.1, on the reverse strand, counting down.
CTAACTGTCGTGATAAATCCTCTCCTCTGCTACCTGATTCGTCAGTGTTTGGCCCTGCAGGCCTATGGAATGTTTTAGCATTCAGATGAGTAGAAAACAATTACAGTGAAAAATTAGAAAGGAAAATTGTTCTGTGAGTGCCTGAGTAGAGTTAGCCTGCTTTCCTAAGCAGTGATATTTAGATATTGGTTGGCTGGTGTACCTGTGAGCACAAAGGATCTTGTCCAAGCTTTTCCTATTTCTGGTACACTAGTAAATTATCTCTCACATATGGATTCTTTGGTGTTGAATAAATAACACCTTCATCCTGTAGCTGCTCTCTGTAGTGCCCATTTTTGTTGAACTTGTATGAAACTAAGCTCACCAGTGTTCTCTCAGATAAGGTTGAAAGCAATCAACATTTCTTGAGGAGAAGCTTGGAGGAACAGAGACCTGCATTCATGTGCGCCTACACCCACACACACTCAGCATTATTGCATAAGTCCCATTTCCTCAGGAAATCAAGCTAAAAATACATGGCAGCCAAGAGAGACCTGCTGGGTGTACCTGCAGTCCCTGGGCACACAGCAGGGCAGAGCACGGAGGGGCTGAGAGCTCCTTTTTATCCACTATCTTTAGCAAATCCTCATGTCCGAGCAGTAGACAGGGCTGAAACGAGCAGAGCTTTGCCCCTTGGCCTGCCTCTTTTTCTGTGATGTCTCTAACCAGTTTTCTCTCCTCTGATCTTATTACAGGGTAGAGAAGGTGCCTTCATGGTGAGAGATTCGAGGCAGCCTGGCATGTACACAGTCTCTGTTTTCACCAAAGCATTGAGGTACAGCTGAGCTCAGCAGCTTTTCACATCAATTACATCAATGAAATGGCTCCTATGAGAGAGTAATCTCTGTAGTTGATTTGGCATCATGAAGATAGAGCAGAAGGCTCATTAAAACGACAGAGAAAAATGATTCCAAAAAAGGCAGAAGAGTTAGCTGCCATTCGCAAAGCAAAGCATATTAAAGGCTTCACTTCACTCTGCATCAAAATAAGTGCCTATAAATAGTCCCTAAGACATCACCAGGCTTGTAATTTTGTTAAAATTTCCTTCCCAACTGAAGTGCCTGTAGGATCAACACAGGCTATGTGCTGGATTCATTCGAAGTGGATAATACAAGACCAGTAAAAGGGTTTCTCTCATGCGGATATAAGTTTTGTTTCAGAACGAGGCAGAGGAATATAGTACTCAGCCTGTTCTTATTGAGAAACCTCAGCCTTTCTAGAGTTGAGACTATCTATCAGTGAGAGGGAGAACATAGAAGTACAGTTTTCATTATCAATTGCAGCTCACTCCTCTCTCATCACCCATTCATTGTAAGGAAAGTTGTCCCATTTCTTTGACCTCTTCCATCTATACCCCAAATTCTTATATTTTTTGCTGTAACCTAATTTTTCTCAAAGAAAACTTCATCTTTTTCAGCACGGATAACAATCCTGTTATAAAACATTACCACATCAATGAGACAACTGACTTTCCCAAGAGATACTATTTGGCAGAGAAACACATATTTGACTGCATCCCCGACCTCATCAACTACCACCAGCACAATGCAGGAGGTAAGTGAATGCTAATGCCAGCTAGGGAAGTTGCTGTTTCACCATTAGCCAGGTGACTGTTCTCAAGGAAGGAAGGCTCTCAATCCCTCCACCCTTACACTGAAATGTTACCCTAGTACTTGAACATCAGTAAAATGGCCATCTTGGCTAAGCTTCCAACTTCTTCATTCTGAATATGACTAATGCAAATGACATACAGACAAACAATAGAGAGTCCTTTCATTCTCAAGGAGTGTGTCAGCAACTGCTGGATGAGCTGCTTGCTTGAGATAAACTGCAGTGCCTTCTTGACCTTGAGGTGGCAAATCCCTGGGCCTTGATTTGGCACAAGGTTAGGGGCATGACCAAGATCCACAGCCAAACATGGTAGTCATCAAAGGCTACAGCTCAGAGTACCATTGGCTTCAAAAATATAAATGTATACTTTGGAATTTCATCAGTTAATATAGACTCATACTTCTGACGGAGCCAGAATGAAAAATAAGCTGAAAGCGATCAGAATTGGCTTCCTTTGAGCAGGCAGGAAATCACACTGAGTAGAGATTCAGCTGCCCTCAAGTGGAGCTGAGAACTCAGTACAGTAAACCTGCTGACTCCCTACTGGGGAGAAGAACAGCCACACTTCCCATAACTGTGACAATAACTGGAACCCATCTTTCCTTCTATTATTCAGGTCTTGTTACTCGTTTGCGGTACGCAGTGTCTTCTTGGAAGAAAAAGGCTCCAATCACTGCAGGGCTGAGCTACGGTATGGAGTTACTCTTTTCACCATATGGGAATTACACACCTCCTTGGTTATCTGGGTGAAGCTGAACATCCCCACGGAGAATGAAGAATTCTCATGTGACCATCAGTATAATTGTTTTCTTTAGATCTTTACATTGCATCATTCCAAACATGATTATAATTCTTGGAAGCATCAAGAGAACTGAGAAACATGATGTGCGTAGTAGTATACACATATGCTAGAAACAACCTTCCCTGAAGAACTGGATAGACAAAAGAAACAGAGGAAAAAATGGGAATGCTGTTATTCTGGTACATGAACTGCAGCATGGAGTAGTGAAATGAGCCACCAAAAGTCACACAGATGATTTAAGTCAGAGTCAGAAACTCTCACTCAGAGTCCTGTCTTAATATTTAACCCACAAAAGCTTTTTCTTTGACATTTTTCTGCTAGATCCTTACTCTTTCTTTTGCAATCAACAGGAAAATTGGTCATTAATCCCTCTGAGCTCACCCGTGTGCAGGAAATAGGCAGTGGTCAGTTTGGGGTGGTTTACCTTGGCTACTGGCTGGAGAAGACAAAAGTTGCCATAAAGACCATTCGTGAAGGAGCGATGTCTGAAGAGGATTTCATTGAGGAGGCAAAGGTCTTGATGTAAGCAGCAGGTTCACCACAGAAATCAGACCCTGTACTCAGTAAACTGAGCCAAAGCGTTGTGATAATGCTCAGGAATATGGATGGGGGATTTAACTTTGCATTATCTACTATCTAGCTAAATAGTATAGAGAGATAGTATAGAGAGACCTGTGAGCTCTAGGGGTTACAAGGGAACGCAGTTCAAAGTGTAGGCGAATTCCTGTGCTTATAAGTCTATCAGTACCCAGAACTGTCTTCTAGATCTTTGCTGCTCTAGAAGGCAGGGTTCATTCCCAGTGCATTTTGGTGAGACAAGTGTTTTTGTTAGAAATAATTAGATTAAGACATCTCAAAATTTGAGGGAATTTGTATTTGAAAAGCTTGCCTGCTTTTTTGTTTGTTTCTATTTGCACAGCTGACAATATTTGCATCTGATGTTATTGCTTTTATTTGTACTTTTTACATCTCTCTCTCTTCAAAGTAGGAAGAAAACATTTTTTTTGTTGTTTGATCGGATGATTAAGAATGCAGAAATGTCTTTTGGTGATCACTACCACTGAAATGAGATATACTTAATGCTAAGCAGCTTGGAGTTAGAGCTGGTCCACATATTTTCTCTTTTATGTGTTCATAGTTGGTCTTTTCAGAGGGAAGAATGCAGCAGGGTGACAAAACTGGTCATTTTCTGTAAGCACCATTTCTGTAAGGACAGAAAGGACTGAGCAGACTTCAACCTCTTTTTCCATCTCCTCTCCCTGTCCCACAGGAAGCTGTCTCACCCCAAACTAGTCCAGCTTTATGGAGTGTGCTTTGAGAACACTCCCATATGCCTGGTGTTTGAGTTCATGGAGCACGGCTGCTTGTCTGACTACCTCAGAAGCCAGCGGGGCAGTTTTTCAAAAGAAACCCTCCTGGGAATGTGCCTGGATGTGTGTGAAGGAATGGCTTATCTGGAACAAAATTCTGTCATCCACAGAGACCTGGTACGTTGCCTCCATACAGACGCCTCCAGTCCGACTGGGCTTTCTCTCTTCATTAATTTCAGCTTTCACACTCCTCCTGCCCATCCACTGGCACAGGAACAATATCTCTTCTTTTTGCAGAAGCAGCACCAAAGCTTTAGAAAGAAAAAGCATCCTCTGGAACGCTGATAAATCTGTTTCCCTTTGTTGTTGAGAAGAAACAAGAACATAAATTTCATCTCTTTGTCTCAGTGGACTCTTTTACTTCCCACAGCTCACAGAATCTCATCGCCTTTCATCTCTAAAACAGCAAAGATACCAAAAAGAGCTGTTTTTACATACGCATAAACAACATGCATTGCTGATAAAATAGTTTTGATTGCAGTGGTCAGTAAGCTGCCTCATTTACTTCTGCCATTTTACTGCAGGACTGAGGGCAGCTGTGGATATTTCAGTCTTTCTCTGCCCTTTCTGGGCAGCAAAGGCATGTATCAGACTGATGGCTGAATGGCTTTGCTGGCAACAGAAGCACACTGGCTGTAAAATGTACAGAAAGCATTAGGACTTAAAGTCTTGCCTTCTGTGTATAGTAGGATACCACCCTGATTCTCCTATTTTGAAGCACTGTGTAGAACAGGGTAAGAGCAACGAAGTGGCAGTGATAGTCTTTCAGGACTGACCTTCTGCCATTTATGCTTTTGTAGGCTGCTAGGAACTGCCTGGTGGGGGAATCTCATGTGGTCAAAGTGTCTGACTTCGGGATGTCAAGGTAATGTCACAGTGGCTGCGCATGGGGCTGTAGTGAGGTACCAGGGTTGCTCAGCATGCTCCCTTCTTCTCCTTTTCCAGGATTGTTCTTGATGATCAGTACACCAGCTCCACGGGGACCAAGTTTCCAGTTAAATGGTCTGCCCCAGAGGTTTTCTCCTACAGTAACTACAGCACCAAATCAGACGTTTGGTCATTTGGTAAGAAACTCTCATCAGAATGGAAAAAAAAGAAACAAAAAAAAAAAAAAAAAAAAGAAGAAATATCAGCTAAATATCAGCTCAGAAGGACCTGGGGGCTTAGTGCCAAAGTAAAATGTTCTAAACACTATATCTTCAGGGTTCCAGTGGTGTTTTGCTTGAATCAAGCCTAAATCATCCAGGTGAAAGAAAGGAACAGTAAACCACCTACACACTCTGAAGCACTCCAGATATTGCCAATATAATAATGTATTGTACCCATATAATGCTATTTTATGATGCTACTGAATGAGTAACCAAGAAAATGTAGGAGAGTCAGAAGGTTTCTAAGAAAAAGTACATACAGACATTTAAGCATTTCATCTCTCTGACCACCAGTCCAAAGCACTGAAGCTTCATTCAAAACCTCTGCCTCTGAGTTTGTTTTTGCTGACTCTGTTTGCTTTTTGTTGATCTGAAAAATATTATTTCAGTGCTGACCTTTTCTCACCTAATTTCTCACTCTCCAGTGCATTGTTTTATGATTTGCATCTATTCTTCGATCTCTTTTCTGGATCCTCATAGATAAGAAAGCTGCTGTATGTTTTTTTCCCCACAGCCATTGCCACTGGAGATAACAAAGACTATTCCCTGGCCGGTTGATCTGGCACACTGATGTGCCTGGCCTACATCCAGCTAACATGCAAATAGTGGCAGTGCAGAATGAATCGGTACAGTGTGTAGAGCACAGCACACAGTCAATGGGGTGCCACTCAGCTCCGTGCCTCGCAGTAAATAATGCAGGGTTATACCCTTGGCTAGTCTGTGCTTGCGAGTTCTGTGCTTCCCTCTGCCCTTCCTAGGAGCTGTGTGTGGTTGATGCTGGGTGAAGTGATTCATCTGTCTCTATTCTTTCTTTACACTGTGAACAGTTTAACACCAGAAGACCAAAGAAAGCAAGCCTAGTAATAACACCAGAACTTGCATTCACTTTATCTGCAGTCCTTTTCTGATCTTATGGCCAACTCTGACCAATGCCCACTGCCATTTTATCTTGAATATCATCTACTACACTGGATAAGCACAAGTTTCTGTACTGCTCTGAACAGTAATCATAGGAAATCATGAGTGTTTAGGAAAAGCAAAAATACATGCTGCAATCCTTTGAAATTCCACCATGATTGCACCGTACAGCTGTGTTAGGCCATGATTTTTCTGATGCATGCTTCAAATCTGAGCAAGAATGCTTTTTCAAGTAACAAACACCAACACTGCGCTTCAATGATGAGGGAAAGGGGCTGTGGGCCTGCTGAGAATGTGATTTGTGTCTTGTGTAATTGTTCCCATTTGTTTGCTTTAGGAGTGCTGATGTGGGAGGTCTTCAGTGAAGGCAAAATGCCTTATGAGAATCGCACCAATGGAGAAGTGGTAGAAGAAATCAATGCAGGGTTTCGGCTCTACAAGCCCAAGTTGGCCTCCAAGGCTATTTATGAGGTGATGAGCCACTGCTGGAGCATGGTTAGTATTTCACTGGGAAAGCACTGCTTCCCAACAGAGATGTCTCCCCTTCAGCATTTAGGAGAGTTTACACCTCACATGCTAATACAAGATACAGTGCTGGAGATGAGGCACTCTGTAGCTATCACTGTGTTAGCAAGATGAGTTAAACATTCAGGTCTTTACCTTTTATTTAAGCTGCTGTCTCTATAGAATGCATTGACATCACTGAGAAGTCTATACAGTGCACATAACTCAAGCTAGTTCAGCATTTTGCTTCCTAAGAAAGCTACGAATCAGTTGTGCTCGGTTTTAATGTGGATGGTAAAAATGACAGCCTGCCCCTTACAAAGTACTCAGTGTCCTCTGGGGAAAATTCACATTACTAGAGAAGAAACACAGTGCAGAAGGAACGTAATTCTTCTGTTGGCATTCTCTCTATAAGAATGCATTTTGTTTCTGTTAAAACTCACCTTTCTCCACAAGGTTTTCCTTTCTAACCTCACCATACCTCCCACACTGACATTAATATTCTCTCTCTCTCTCCTTCACTCAGAGGAAAGAAGACCGTCCATCCTTTTCTCTTCTGCTTTATCAGCTGAGTGAAATCTCAGAGTTTGATCTGTAATTATGGCACTGGCTGCTACATGAAGCTGAGAGAGTCCTGAGTGGGCAGATGGCTGGATTTTCCCCACACAAAGCAATAACATGAATCCTTCCACCACAGAAACTTACTGCGTGCCTGGGGAGAAGCAAAGGGCAGAGGCCTGTACTTCCAGAAAGACAAGATATTCCCAGGTCTTCCAGAGCACAAGCAGACATGGGGTTTGGCTTGGCCAAGACTGTTGTTTGCATCTTCCAAGCAGAACCAGAAAATGAGCAGAGATTCCTGCAATATGTAACACAGCGAGTGTACTTCTTGTGAAGATGCAGCCTCAAAATTACGAGATTTGGCATTGATGTTCCAGTTCTGCAAACTCCCAAAGGTCTCCCCTGGGGAAAAACCTTATCTTTGACTATGAAGGAACACTTAGACATTTCCACGGCTCTCTAATTCAGAGTGGGCTGGACCTGAAAGCTCTGAACAGAAATAAGCCTGGGATACAGAGGAACAGGCTGGATTTAGTGACTGCATTTCTGATGCTGACATTTTAAGGTGGTTTTGTTCTCCTTTTACACAACTTCCTATGAAAGTGTGGCTTAACAGACACGGATTCTGATACCCCAAAAGAGGTGTCTGCAGTTCGTGAGTAGGAAACAGGAAAAGTAATGTGTTAAAGAGTCTCGAAATCCTCTCAAATTTCTACAGTGAGGGGGAAAATGGGACTCAGATGCACATCTAGGTGTTCTGGGAGGGGGAACTCAATCTGAAAGTTTCTGTTGATTTTTTTCTTCAATCTTTCTAAATCAGAAGATAAATAAATAACCTCCACCAGCTTCCTCTACATGAGCATGGAGGACACGGCAGGGCAGAGCGCTGTGTGCCTCCAGTCCAGGAGTAGACAGGATCCTGTGCCAGAGAGAGACAGAGGAACCTATTCCATAACAAGTGTGCCATGAGGAGGAAACAGAGTGTGTGATCAGTGCACCAGTGCTAATGAGAAGTTTTACTTCAAACAGAAACTGAATCATCACAAGCAAAGACTCTTCCATCTCTTCTGTGAACAAACTGGTCAATCTTCTAGGGAATGATCAAAGATTCTTATGCAAACAGACTGCCTTGGTGCTCCAGGAGCTCCACAGCATGTGGTGAGAGCACAAGAAGGTGTGAGCAATATCCATCTGCTGGTACTTCAGTTAATATCCTCCGCTGCAGGACAGACACTGATTTGACATAACTGACCTCCAAACCAGAAATGTGGGTGTTCGTGTCCTGCAGCATCTGTAAATGGGATCAGGACTTTCTGCTAAGCATTAAGAAGGACTCGAGAAGTTAAAAGGACTCACAGATTATATGTGCATATATACCAAATGTGTTTTTGATGTCTCTGTGTTTGGGCAAGCTGGGACATGGGTAAACTCTGTGTGACAGCAGTTTACAGAAACATTGAGGTTGAAACTTGTAGCAGCAATTCCTTGTGTTGTTACAGAAGTCATATTCGCCAACAAAAATGGAACAAGGAAATACTGTAATGCCATGATCTCACATATCCTGTGTCAAACTATTTCTTCATAGAAAGAGGTTGAATTTCTGGTGTTTTTCAGATCCGTGGCTCTAGAGCAGCTTTTAGGAGTCAGAATCCTTTCAGGTTTATAGATACAAGCAAGACATAGTTCCTACCATATAGACCTTCCAACTTTGCTTTATTTCCACATTATTTACTGTATTTTGCTCCAACTGATACTGTCCAGAGTGACTCTCCCAAGCAAGGTGAATCCTAAATCCAGACCAGAGAATGTCAATCCAAAGCACAGGGTCAGAGTACCACCTCCAAGGACCTCCACAGAAATCTCTTAGCAGTCTGAACCAATATGTGGAAAATGAGCATCTATAAAACATCTTTGCATTTCTGCCTATGGTGAAACTAAGCTAAGTTTCTCTCTCTCATCCATCCAATCCAAGTTAGCCTGTTGTCACATCCCCATGGTGCTAAATTTGGCATTTGGGCAATGAAGTTTCCAGCAGCCCTACACATGTTGAACTGCACGCTTACAGCTAAGTGTGAGGCCAGCTGGCTCTAACCCCATTCTCTCCCCTGCTCCACTCAGACAATCTAAAGCACCGCAGGGCACTCTGGAATGGCTTTTCCCTGAGTAGAGGTGTTCACAAAGCCAAGCTTCTGGCTTGTTGGGAGCAACAAGGGATCTGATGAGACTGAGGAAGCTGCTGTTGGGTAGCAGCACTATTGCTCTTCTAGGAAATGTTTCCGGGATTATATTTATGTTTGATAAGATAAATGTAATATTTATTAGCTCGGGAGCACTGCACAAAATAACATTGTAATGTCATATGTTTGGTCTTCTTTAGCTGTATCTCTTTGTACATAAAAATATGTATTTTACAGACAATAAAATTACTTTGTCCCATCTGTGTTTTTCACTATACATAAGCAGCAATGCATCCATTCAGCTGACAGCAGCAGAGCTACAGGGCAGACCTGGTGCCCAAGCTTCCCTGCAGAGACAGCCAACACTCATGGGGAGCCTGAGTCCAGAGCAAACTCAGCCCCACGAGGTGTTCCTGTGATCCAGGGGGCAAGTAGTAGCCCACTGTGAGCAGAGAATGGTGCCCAAGAAAGGCACACTGCCAGGGGAGCTAAGGAAATTTATCTAAACATTATATATTTATATTTCAAGGCCTTTAGTGGTCCTTGGGTACCCATCAATGTCTTTCTAGAGGCAGCATCAGGAGCTGGGATAGCTGCTGGAAAATGACCAACGACCTGCACAGGGTTTGTATCAATGACCACGTGGAGCTGCTGCTCTGGAGGCTGTAAGAGATCCAGTTTGGATTTCACGCTGGATCTGAAGAGCTTTAGAGAGCAGCATGAGCAGAAGGTCGGGAAACTTGTCCGTGAAGAAATGCCAGATGCCCAAAATGCCGAAAGGAAGATATTTCGGATTCAGAGCTGACTCAGACAATGCTCGAAGCTCCAAGCACTGATTGCCTCCTGCTTTAGGTCCCTTCCACGCTCAGGTTTCTGCTACCCAGCAGGCTGTCAGGAACTCGGTAGGTAAAATCTAACGGCGGTACAGCTCCGCGAGGGGCGGAGAGGCTGCAACCCGAACCTCCGCAGCAGCGAGAAGGCGAATCCCAGCCAGGCTCTGCCTTCCCGTGTCTCCCACCGCACTCCCCGAGCACCGGGGCTCCCGGTGGGGATTGCGGTCCCCCTCCAGCCCCCCTCTCTGTGCCATCCCCGGCGGAGGGGCGGAGATGCGGCCCCACGCATCCCCCGGAGGAGGAGCGCACGGCTCCAGCCCTTCCCGCGGCGGGGGCCGGGGCTCTCCCCCCGTCCGCCGCCGCTGCTGCCGCCACCACCGCCGCCACCGAGCGGAGGGGCCGGCGGAGAGCCGCGGAAGTGCACTTGCTGCAGCCATTTCCTGCTCTTTGTGCGGAGCATCCGAGCATCGCCGCCCCGAGCCCCGAATACAGCGCCAGGTGAGAGGCGAGGGGGTGGGCGATGCTGCGAGGGGGCTGCGCGACCTCAGCGCTTCGCGGCCCGGGGCTGCGCTACCCGGTATGACCCTCGGGTAACAGCGGGGCCGGGGGTGCCTTAATCGGGGCAGGTGCTGCCACCCCGGTAGGGCAGGGAGGGCGGCACGGAGGGGCCGGGATGTGCAGGATGTATCCCATAATGCTCAGGGCTACCTGCAGCGTTTATTGCAAGGCTGGGGGGGAGGAGGAGGGGATGGGAGGGAGAATTGCAAAATAGCAAAAATAGGAAAATAGCAAAAATAGGAAAATAGAATCTCCTTCTCTCCTCTCTACCCCCTTCCTTCCCCATCCTCGCACCGCGGGAGGGGCATGAAGCCAAACCCCGGGCCCGGCGGGCGCTGCAGGCCCCGCTGCGAGCGGCAATGGCAGCCGGGGGGCGGCGATGCTCCGCGTGAGCAATGCGGCCGGAGGGATGGAGATGGAGATGGAGATGGAGATGGAGATGGAGATGGAGATGGGGGGGGGGGCAGACGGTCTCGGGGTGCGGGCTGAGGGTCAGCGCCGGGCGTGGAGTGATGGCAAAATGGTGAGCAAAGCGGCCCTTCCCGTGTGCGGGGCCGCCTGCGAGCGAGATGCGTCTGTTTCTATTGAACTTCGCGGCCGAGGATGCTGCTGCAAACACTGTGCCGATGGCATCCGCATCCTACCTGAGCAGGGAGGGCGGCAGGAAATCTCCATGGGTTGCAGGGCTTGGAGGGGTATAGGGAGGAAAAGGGGCACGTGCTGGAACCCCACTGCTGTCTGATTTGGCGAGGGGGGTGGTTTGTGTGCCGTTAGGGATGCTGCCAGCAGCAGAGCTTGGCCTCTTCGCCATCTGCTGCTTTCCGCGGGGGTTCTGGCCTTGGCCTCAGATCACAGCCATTTCCTGCAATTAGGATGGGCTGCAACCCGGCGTCCCTCCTGCCCCACAGCCCTCCTGCCCCACAGCCCTCCTGCCCCACAGCCACGCTTTGCACGATGGCAGTTGTTGTCAGAGGTTGGGCACTGCCTGCTGTGATGGTGTCTGTCGCTGCGTGTAATTCTGGGGCAGTTCCCTACAAAGGATAATTCCTTTCTCCTTTTCTCTGTACAGCTAATTGCTATTAATGAAGCACAAGGAATATGGAAAAGCCTTCCATTTTCTGACTCGGGTCTCGAGCAAAGCTCAATATCCTGATATCACAATACTAATTTTATTAACAAACAATTATTGTCTATGCACAGAAAGAGGAAGATCACTTTTGGGACATTACTGATTATCAAACTACTAACAACACTGTTCTGTATGAGATTATCTCCCAAGAAGTGCTTTGACTGTCAGAATAGGATCCTGCTCACAAACTTGCTCTGAATTTCTCAGCTATATTGGAAATGCAGTTTCCTATAGCAGCCTTCTTCCTTGGCCAGAAATAAATGAAGTTATTCTACAAGAAATAAATCCCAAATTAACGATGCTGCTGAGAGAGAGATACACAGATGTCTGGAGCTCAGCCTTAGTGGGATGGCAGCAGATTTAGAGTGCAAATGCAGGCAGACAGCTTCAGGAGGGGTGCAGTTTGGCTTCCTTTTTTTTCATCAGGAAGGGTAATTTCATGGTTATTAATGGCTGTGGCTGTGGAGGGCAGCAGCCCAGCTCTGTTCATCCTGGCTGTGTTGATTTGCTCATGCTAAGAACCTCCTGACTGTGGTGGTTGCAATTCCAAGGCAGTCTTACAGTATGTGAGGAGGGTGTTGATGACATGCATTCTACAACACAGGGGATGTTAATCTCGTGCTTCTGGGGCAAGAGTATTACAATCCTTTTGCACCCTGGAATTGCTCTGCTTTACTAAAATCCATGGCTGGCCAGCAGCATGTACCCTTCTCTTGCCACAAGGCAATGGGCACCAGAAATGTTCTGCTGTGTACCCAAGATGTCAGCCTGCTGGGGTGCTTGCTGGGCCAGGATGGTTTCTGACCATGAGTAAAATGATTTTTTGGAGTAAGAGGGTGAAGCATTATCACAGGGCCCAATAAGTTAACATGGCTTTTCCAGGTTGTGCAGCTGAAGCAGAACACCAGATCCTTGGGAGGTGACCAGAAGTTTTCCTCCTTTTCTTCCATGTTACCACCTTTCCATCAAAAGCCATTTTGCAGCAACTCACCCCAGGCTTGCAGGGCTTGGACCTCAAGCTACTGTCAAACTGCAGGGTAATTCCTGGTGCCTCTCCTGTGCTTGGCAGCTCCTGCAGCTCCAGCATGGATGTCTGCTGTGGGAGCAGGAGTGCTGAGCACCCAAAGCATCCCACTTCCCCACAGCTCTCAGCTGTGCAGCTGCAAAGCCAAGCTCACATGAATGCAACATACTCATTATGGCTCCACTTTCAAAAGTCGTCCTTTGTTCCCCCAAGCTGCCCTAACAATGAAGTCTCCTTTGTTCCTCTTGCTGTGAAGATGATATTGCACAGATAGGGAAGTTAGGGCCTGGCTGCAATGGGAGCTCATCCATCTGGGATGTCCATGGTTGCTCCTTCCCAAAGTCTTCCTCCAGACTGTTAAATCCAGCCCTCTGTTCTCACAACAGATTTACCTTCATTTCAGCTTTGGGATGGCGAACCTGGGATTGCAGTCCTTTGGGCAGGTGGGATGGGGAGCACTGAACATCACAATGGCAGTGGGAGGAGGTTTCTGCAGAGGACAGGCAGAGTGTGGGCAGCAGAGTGCTCATCAGCATTAATGGCATCATCCTCGTGGCCACAGGGTTTCCCCAGGATGAGGTTGGCTCTTGTAGGGTGTCGTTCTACCAAAAAGCATCGAGCTGGCAGAGCTCCAGTGGCAGGATATGCAGAACAAAATACTTTAGAGAGGCAGCTTCTAGCAGCCTGGGTGGTGGTGCTTCACTCCACTCAGGCAGGATATGTTTCCTGTGCAAGGAGGGAAGCCTCACCCCTCTGCACACATGCATGTGTAGTGAAAAAGCCCCATGTGGGGCACACTGTGCTCCACCCTGAGCAGTGATGTGTGCTCGCACAGGAAACACTGCTGATACACTGCAGGCACCACTCACAGCCTGCACTGTGCCCCTTTATCTGCTTTGGCTCTTCCATTCTGCTGAAGAAAGCACATAATTGAAATTGGGTTTCCAGGGATGTTGTAGTGAAGATTCATCTGTTAAACCCAGAACATTTGTGCAGTTTTGTCACCTGGATCCTGTTTCTTGCATGGCCAAGCATAGGGCGGGCTTTGCTCATGGCTGTTTGCTCACTTTGCTCGATGCTTCCTTTTCTGTTCATTATTTCCACACTGCTGCCTCCTCCCTTCCGGGGTTTGAGTACAAAACCTTTATGGCAGGGGCTGTTGTCTTCCTGCAGGTTTGTGCAGTACTCTGCACTGTGGGTCTGAGATGCTAAACTGGGAACCAGATCTCCTGCTACAGCCCAAAAAGCTGCCCACTGCCTTGGGAAGGCATTTGTGGAGGTGACACATGTTTTACCAGACCCCTTCGTGCTCTCAGAGCTCCTGCTGCAGACAGCAGCAATAAGAGGCACAGCTTATCCCTGCCCTCACCCAGCATGAAGCCACTCAGGTCTGCATGCATCCATCCATCCCCTTGGGTCATGTTCCTTACTGGGTGTGTATGTGTGTGTGTGTCTATCTATGGACGTCCCAAAGCTATTGTCTTTCCATGCTCCCAGTGCTGGAAATGAAAAGCAAAGTCATAGTCTGGGAAACAGTGACTCAATTAAAAAAACAAACAGCAAAAAGAAAAATGGACCTAAGGGAATTGAGGCAGATAATCAGCTGAGCAGGAGTGCCTGTAGGACTGCTGCTGTGACCAAAGGACATGATGTGTTGGTGCATGAGAAGGGACTCTGTGCTGCTTTTGTGGATGGTGTTTGTGCAGGCAGTGCTGGAGCACCATGTCCTGCTACGCTGTCTGAACCTCACCAAAAAAAGCTCCAGAAGTGGAAAATGGGATCAAGCTTAGAGAAAAGCCAAAGAGATGATTAAAGGATTGGGAGGTGTGCTCTGTAACAAGGCATCGAAGAGCTCAGCCCACTTGCCTGAGCTAATTCAAAGGTTGCGGGGTGTTCCTATTGAAACCCAGGAGTATCTTCATGAAAACTTTGCTAACAGAGCTCTACTGTCTTAAAGTGATAAATTCAGTTCACATTTGAAACTAATTGGGCCCAACTTGAAAAAACAAAAAACAAAGAACAAAAAACACCACACTTTAAAAGGGGAGTGATCTGCTAAACATGTCAATATTTAAAGTCATTTCTCTCCCTGCAAATGTTTAAGTGCAACTGAGTGTTTTCTAGGAGACACACTCCAGGTCAGCACAGCCATTGCACAGGGATTAGGTATTAACCAAGGAGAGCCTGGTGGCTGTGGTTATACAAGTGCTCAGCCTGGAGGACAGCAGGGTCCGTCCATGGTGAGGCATTCACTGCAAAGGTGAAGTGCAAAAGAGATCCAGGACTTAGAGGTTTGTCCTGTGTTTCCTGCTGGTTTGGCTGAGCACAGAGGTAAGCAGCAGCAGCGAGCTCTTTCAGAAACATTTTCCTCTGTTTTTTGTGTCATGTGCAGCTGGCACCATCTCAGGACACAGCTGGTGGCAGCTTCAGGGCAAGCAGGGTCTGAGCAGGAGAAGCACTGCACAGTAAAACCAAACAAATACAATTTTTAACAACCCCCTCTTTTTTTTCACTACCTAAGCTGTCCAGAACCTGATCCTTTCTGGTTCACCTACAAAAACATGCTTTGTTGTTTACAGTTTCCAATGCCTCCTCATGCAGGGAGGGCACCATGTGAGTGTCAGCGCTGCTCATGCTTTTCTCCTTGCACTGCTTTGAGTGTTATTTTTGAAAGCATTGCTTTGCATCTCACGCTTTCACTTCAGGCTGCTCGGGCTGCACCGCAGCACCCAGCTGTTGTGCACAGAGCTGAGCACAGAAGGAGTCGGGTGGGTGGTTGTGTTCCTCTGATTCTGCATTCCTGTTCTGTTATTGAATTGTGGAGAGGGAGATGACACAGAGATATAGGTTAAATACACAAGAAAAGGAAAACAAGATAAACTGGGATCGTGTCCCCTGCATTGCAAGGCAGGCCTGGTTCCAGTTTTGTCCTTTGGTGCTTTTCCACTCAGTCTTCTGGCTGCTGTTTATCACCCTCTCTTTTCCTTTAGATCTAGTGTGGAAACTGAAAAGCTGGCACCATGACGACCCACGTCACGCTGGAGGATGCCCTGTCCAATGTGGACCTGCTGGAGGAGCTGCCGCTGCCAGACCAGCAGCCATGCATCGAGCCACCTCCCTCCTCCATCATGTACCAGGTACCCACAGCTCCCAGCCCCACAGGGCACAGGGGCTGTTCTGCATAGCACAGGGACACGTGGTGCTGGGAGAAGGAGCAGAAAGTGCTTCCAGTCAGCATGATGGAGGAAATGTTCAGAACAGATCGAGCCACAGCTCTGCTGCCAGAGACTGGGAAAAGGGTTCTTTAATGCTGAGCAAGACATAGGGAAGTTAAAAATGAGGACCAGAGTGCACAAGTGAATAAGAAGCCAGAGATGAGATTTGTGATAACAACAGAAAGTTCTCAGCAGTGTTTTGTTCTGTATTTCTGTGTTTCCTTTAAATGCTAAGTGCATGTGTCTAAGTAGGTCAGAATCAGAGTTCAGCCTGAATTTGTCTGTCCTGTGCTGTGCACACAGCTGGAACTGCAGGTTGGGGGAGGGCAGGCAGCGGGGTGGTGAGGCACTGGCACAGGTTGCCCTGAGAGGTGGAGGTTCCTCCTCCATAGAGATACCCACAGTCAGGCTGGAGGGGCTCTGAGCACCTGATGGAGTCTGTTCATTGCAGAGGATTAGGACCAGATGGGCTCTAAGGGTCCCTTCCACCTCAAACAAGTCTATGGTTCTATGATAACCACTGCTCTGCTTCAAGTGACCACAAGATTCATCTGCAGCGGCACTGCCCAAGCCCGGCATGATCTCAAGTGAAGGCTCAAAGTGCTGCTTTTGGACTCACAGTGGGATGCCACGACTGTTTGGCCACCACACCCTGTCCTATAGCACACTCCCAGGGTTAAATATAACATGGGGTTACTTTCTCCATCCTGCCACTCCTGTCTGCACGCCTTACCGTGGTCATGCATAAATGCAACCCAACGGTGATTGCTGTGCTGTGTGTGCAGGGTGCTGGAGTTACAGTATCTCTTTCAGCAGGTCAGACTGAGGGCTTGTTCAGTAGCATTGGTATCACCCTGGGTTATCAGACCCAAAGGCATTTCTGGGCTGTTCAACTTTCATCTCTCCCTGGAAAATCTTAGTAACATTTTAACATCTATCTTCACAAAGTAATTTTTACCCTCTGCTGGCCTGTGGCCCATGGGAGGCTCAATGTCCTGCCCAGTGGCACAGCTTTACTTGTGCTTCATGGCCACATGTGTGCTCTCAGCTTGGCCTGTAAACCTCACTGAAACAATGACAAAACTGAATCTGGAAGTACTGGCCAAACCTGGTTCCTCATCACACCTGCTTTGGGGTTAGCACTCTTCCTGCTACTTGAAAATGCATTTGCAGCCTCAGGTTTGCTGCACATTAGGGTCATGGATGCACAAAGAAAAGCAGCTCTATGGCTACAGCTTTGTGCTCCCGGCTCAGCTGCTCAGGAAGTCAGTTATTGAGGTGAACACAGTCACTGCAATGCTGATGACATTGCTCTGTGCTCTTGGGACTTATGTGTGCTCTGCTGTGCAGCAGATAGCATCAGGGTGCCTGCGCAGAGGAAACTGCCCAAGCCTAAAGCATGTGAATGAGGTGGAGGCGCTGTGCTTTCACCCCCTGCCTTGCTTTGCACTTTCTTACTGCCATATCTACATGCAAAGCAGTAGCTCAGGTTTCACAACAACTGTTTCCCCCAAAGCATCAGCTTGCAATAGAAGCACTAGCACTAAGCACCGAGTGCTGACGCTCACATTTATGTTTCCCAGACATTTCTTTCCCTGCTCTTTCTATGTTTATCCTTTGCAATTCCTGCTGACAGGATGTGGCCTTCCCCTAGCAGCCAGGGCACAAATAGAAGTTAATGAGGTTAAAATACTGAAATCCTTCATATACTTGCTACAGTTCTGCTCACTGGTGTGGCTACAGTTCTATATAACTGATCCCCACTGGCTTGGCTTGATTTTAGAAAGCTTTGTGAGTCTCAATGGCCATATCTTCATATCCATCATCTGCAGGGTTTCCTCTAATGAACACGTGGGATTCCGATATGCAAACTGCATATATTAATCTACTTTATCCCTAGAGATGCAGTGATTTTCAGCACCTCCAATTCATTATGACCCCTATGTCCCAAGATCCTTCCTGCTTCTCCCTGTGCCTGCTGGGGGTTTTCTTGCCTGTACTTCTGAAACAATTTGACAGCACACGGCATTAGGTGAGCAAACATCTAGCTTGTGCATATTTTAATCCTCATCTCCATTTCACCCATAGGCTAATTTTGACACAAACTTTGAAGACAGAAATGCCTTTGTGACCGGCATTGCCAGGTACATCGAGCAGGCAACGGTGCACTCCAGCATGGTGAGTCCCTGGGCACTGCCCAGCAATGCCACACTGCAGTGTGTGCCTTGCCCTATCAACACCTCTCTGTGTTTCAGAATGAAATGTTGGAAGAAGGCCATGAGTATGCCGTGATGCTGTACACATGGAGGAGCTGCTCAAGAGCCATCCCCCAGGTACGCGTGGTTTTGTCTTCAATGGATCAGTTTGGGTCAGTCTGGGGTGGAGGTAGAAAAAAAGCAAAGACTGAAGAGGGTAGAATGGTTGAAAACAGAAACCAAATGTTCTGCTGTTGGTGTACCTGAAGGTCCCAGGCTTAATCATTCTCCCCTTCTAGTTCTGTTTCAAATGTTTTTCAGTCCTTCTCCAACCTGAATTTTGGTGGTTCTGTCCTTCAGACACCTACAGGCATGACTAAGGTTGCCCACATGGTCCACTGAGCTGTGATTCAGCCTCCAACACAAAGCTCTGCCACATGAGAGCTCACTTCATCACTTCAGAAGTGCAGGCTGACAACACTGCAGGCAGATGCAGCACACTTGCATTAACCCTACTGATAAAAGGGTTTGCAGAACTTCTGTGGAGCTTGGAAAACGTATTTCTGCATATTTTTAATGCTGACAATCATCATTTGTCTTTGCAGGTGAAATGTAATGAACAGCCAAACCGAGTGGAGATTTATGAGAAGACAGTAGAAGTTCTGGAGCCAGAAGTGACCAAGCTTATGAAGTTCATGTATTTTCAGGTATGTGGTCAAAGTAGTTGACAAAAATAATGTCTTTGGTTTGAGATTCTTTAGCAGGGCCAGCATAGCTCACTCTGCTATGTCACAGAGTCAAACACCAAAGCTAACGGATGCCACATATGAGACACTTGAGAAAATAACATACTCAGATCCCAGTAGAGTAATGACAGCATAGAAAAACAGAGCTGCTGTAGGCTCAAGGGAGCTCCCTATGTCACTGCTTGCATTTACAACTGGCTGCAACTGGGTTTTACTACCGCCTTTGGGTTTCATGTCCCATGAGATCTTAATTCTCCACCTAAAGAACCAAAGCGTTATTTGGCAGACAGCACTGCTATCCAGGCAGGCTGGGCAGAGGATTCAAGTCTCCTCCTCCCCTCCAGCATGGAGGACATTTGTTGCAGGGGTCTGTAATGCTGCCTCATTTCATGGCAATAACTGCGTGAGACCCTGAAGCTGCCATCCCACCAGGGGAAGGTAGGGGATGGTGGCTGTAGGGGTGGTGGTGTGCATGTGCTGACCCTATCCCACTGCCTTCCAGCGCAAGGCTATCGAGCGGTTCTGCAGCGAGGTGAAGCGCCTGTGCCATGCAGAGCGGAGGAAGGACTTTGTCTCTGAGGCCTATCTCCTCACCCTGGGCAAGTTCATCAACATGTTTGCTGTCCTGGATGAGCTGAAGAACATGAAGTGCAGTGTCAAAAATGACCACTCGGCTTACAAAAGGTGAGGGGCAAGAAGCAGGGCTGAGCCTGCACCTGGTCTGGCCGAAGGCATTGCCTGCAATGGGATCTGGCAGATACAGGGAGGCGGGAGGGTGGTTATCTGTGCTGTTGTGGTCTCTTTGTAAGAAAAAGATCAAGCTTCTGTGTGTTTCAGTTCCCTGTTGGTAAAATGAGGAAAGGGGAAGGCTCTGCTGCAGGTGAGCTCTGCGGCTGCTGCTCTGCAGCTGCAGGTGAAGTGAGGAGGATGGGTGGCGAGAGCCTGGCATTGGGCAACAGTTCATGGTGATGGTGGATTTTTCCCATTCAGAGCTGCCCAGTTTCTGCGGAAGATGGCAGACCCGCAGTCCATCCAGGAGTCCCAGAACCTCTCTATGTTCCTGGCAAATCACAACCGCATCACACAGGCAAGTCCATCCCTCTGAACCATTTGACCCTTCCATGCTTCAGGGAGCTTCAGGCTGGACTGCAGCAATATCTGCCTTTTTTTGTTGGGTCATTTCTGATGATTGTTGGTGTCTGGGTCAGGCTGCATAAGTCTAGTAACAACTCTCTCCATTGGGTTATCCTGGGTAGCTTTGGAGGTCTCTTTATGTCAAGACAAGGATAAAACTCTAAAAGATGTAAGAAGAGCTCTCAGGAGGCTTTCTCTCATAAACCTTGCCCTTATTTTTTTCCAGAAATCCATCCAGTCTGTCTCTGTAGCTGCATAGGGATTGCAGATCAGACACAAGGGACCTCCACAATCTACAGGCCCTACAGATTCTGCTAATTAGATAAAATATTGCACAGAGACAGGAGACAGTCAGAAGGTCTGCTTCTGTGCAGACTGTTTTTCATCTCACTGTCTGACGCTTGGCTGCTGTCATCAATCTGAAAAGGAGAGCTCTCCTACAGAAGGTTCCTCTTTATAGGTGGTACCATGAGGTCAATCTTCTATCTGTAACTCAAGTGCAGACAGGGTTTTAAGAAACCTCATTATCTTCTTAATCTTTCAAGTATGTTTCCACCTCTGGAAACATATTCCTGCTCTTCCTCTGCCCATGTGGATAAAGTGTCCTGCGTTGCTGTTTCAGTGTCTGCACCAACAACTCGAGGTTATCCCTGGCTACGAGGAATTGCTGGCTGATATTGTCAACATCTGTGTGGATTACTATGAAAACAAGATGTATCTCACACCCAGTGAGAAGCATATGCTGTTAAAGGTGAGGTTTGGCTGTACTTACAGAGCTGGGCATTTGGGTAGTTCCACTTTAGATTTAATGAAGTGAAATTCCCTTCCAAGACAATGTTTCTCTTCCTTTTGTTTTTTCTCCTTTGGGTTTACATGCATACCTTCTCTGAAGAGCCAATATCCGTATGGGCACACAGCTTGCTTAGTTAGTATGTTTGTCCTTATTGTAAGTCAGTTATTACAGTGATTACAGTCACTATTACCCTAAGAATATCATTACCATGGTATGAGTCAGTTTAGATTCTTTGAAGGATAATGTGGGTAGGTTTAATATCTATAATGATTTGCACTGAATTAAAGGGAAAAAATCAATTCAAGAGAATATTTTAGATGTTTTCAATTTCCTGGGAGCAAATGCTTGCCTAGAATATGAGAGGAGAAGAATTTTGTATTGTCTTTGTGAAAGAGAGGGAACAATTGAGAGTTAATGAGACTTTCACTTTCTGTCTTCTTCAGGTGATGGGGTTTGGCCTATATCTTATGGATGGCAATGTCAGCAACATCTACAAACTGGATGCCAAGAAGAGAATCAACCTCAGCAAAATAGACAAGTTCTTCAAGGTCAGTGACCCATCTGGGCGAGACTGGAGACCAGTGAATTACCAGCCTGTATCACTGCACATGCCGCCAACAAAAAGACACAGGAGTCATTTGTAGTTCCACAAAATCCCTAAAGGATCAAGGAATTGTCTAGATAGAAGGATGATGTGTGGGATTGTCATGAATATGCATAGGCACAGAGGCACAGCATGGGTGAGATGGGAGATGATGGCCCTCCTGCCAAGGGCTGAAGGATGGGATTGGCACATGGAAGGTCTGTTATGTGGACAAGGGAAAGGTAGGCCAGGCCAACATCTAGCTTGGCACAGTTTTCAGGCTGGGCTGCAGTCTCCTGAAGAGCACCATGATTTATGGGTGGGTTTGCCCTGTCTCTCAGCTCACTGCTGAGCTGGCATTTTGAGGGACAGGGGACAAAGCTGGCCAGCCAACATACCATTGGCAGTCTAGCCTGGTATGTAAGCTGTTCCCTGTAAGAGACAAAAAAAGACTTCTTGGAGAGCTTGTAGTGGTTGGAATTTGCAGGTGTTCAGGGAATTCCTTGGGGGGCTGAGGTTTGATGATGGTTTGATGAATCCTTTTTGTTTTATCTGGTTTTGGGGAAAGGCCTGCAAGAGCTGGGTTTTTCCAGTGGCATCCTGGGAAGCAGCTGTGCAGCCTCCCTCTGTCCCTTTTCCACGTGCAGCTGGATTCAGCCCTTGGCTGCTCCCCGGGCCGTATGGAGGAAAGCATTGCCTCAGGGCTGCTCAGCACAAGAAGTGTTTGGGGTAACCCTGTCTGTTTCCTCCCCAAATGTGTGTATGCAAGCTGTCAGTGGCATATGGAGAGGAGGGCTGACTTTGCATTGTCTTTGCCTGATTACACATCTTGCTTGAGCTCAGCACAGTACAAACATCTCCTGGACACTGGCAGGGTGAAATGATTCCTCCTGCCCTTTGGTTCTGTGCACGGGTTGAGTCTTGAAGACTTTCCAGGTTTGGAGCAGGTCAGCTCATGTTGGGGTCTGGCAAGGGAAAAATGTGCTGGTGAGCTTGGATAGCTGATTTCATGGAAGGCTGATGTACCTGCTGCTGCATCCTCACCTCAAGTGAGGACCTGTTTACCCATATTTGTGTCATCTCCAAGGCTCAAACACTGCCATAGGGATCTACAGGCACTATAACCTCACAGATGGGGGAGATAATGAGGTGGCTGAATACTTCCCAGTCACCAGGTTGATGGCTGAGGACTGCAGCTTTGTGAAAGAGATTTATCATGCCATCTCTTGGAGTTTTCTGAGTTTTTATTCTGAGTTCACCTCTGCTAATTTGAATCTTTGCCCCAGTTTAAACCAAATCTTCAGTGTAATTTGTAGTGTTTGGTCATCTTGCTGCACTCGAGCACATCCATGGTTCATAGAAAAAGGTTGTGGTCCATCAGAGAATTGGACCGGTAAAGTATCATCCACTGCATGGAATAACTTCTTCCTTTCGAGCTTTTTTCTGTGAGCACTTCTCCAACATCTGCTGTGGTCTCACCCAATCAGTTAAGTACCATTCCAGACTATCAGATCTCAATAAGAAAAGCCAACTGCTCCTCTTACTACATCTGCTTGCTGCCTTCTGATTAATTTTTTAATGGATTGACTGGGAATTTGAGTAGCGAAAAGGAACTACCCTTTCATTTAAACTGCTTAGGAAAGCACTACTGGGAATTCCTGATGATAGTATTGTGTACCCTCCATGCAAGCAGCCTCAGAAAGGAAGTGTGTGATATAATAGGACAGCGAATTTGCCACCATATTCCTTGAATTTTGGGGTGAAGCTTTTGTAGTCAGGTGAAGCTGAAGCATCACTTTTTATTGAAGAACTGCAGGAAGCTATTGGTTGAATTTTGCTTGCAGCTGAAACCTTAGTCCAGTGGAGGCCTCTGTGAGCTTGAGACATGCTCAGTGCACTTACTTAGAGTTTATTTCCCATCAAAATCCTCCTGAGATGTACAGAGAGAGCAGATCCATGTTGTAGTGCATGCAGAGACTGACTGGTCTTTTTTTAATGGAGAAACTGTAAGATACATCACAAGCAACCACAGTGCCAAAGTAAAATCTGAGCTCCCTGGGGAAAGAGGCCACATCTCTGGCAGTGCAGCAGAGCAGCCTACACCTCCCCTCCCTGCTGTGCTGCCAGGATACCAGTGTGCTGGGTTTTATCCCTCTGTTCTCCCTGCGCATTATGGTGGGAGTCAGTAAGCCCCAATGAGGAATATGCTTCTCTGTTTTTGGTGTAAAAAGACCCTTTTCTCTTACAGCTGATACTGCTTACAGCATTCTAACAATAACCAAACCAATACTGGCAAGCCCACAGCTCCAAAGCACTCGCAATGGGGGATCTTTCTTGCCCCTAAACCCTTTGTGATAGTTTTCAGTTGGTTCCTAAGTGTGAAAAGATCCAGGTTTGAACAGCCTGTAGCTTCAGAGCTGCACGATGCCACTTCCTCGTCCTTTGCATCAACCTAGGGACACTGCTGCGTTTCAACCATCTTTTGTTTTCTTTTCCAGCAGCTGCAGGTGGTTCCTTTATTCGGCGATATGCAGATAGAACTGGCCAGATACATTAAGACCAGTGCTCACTATGAGGAGAACAAATCCAAGTGAGTGCCTGCCATAATGTCTCTTGGCTTTTGTGTGTGTCCTGAAAGCTGTGGGAGCTGCATCTCCCTCCTCGGCATGTGTGAGGTCTGTGCACAGGTACCTGTGTGTGTTGCTGGGGGCTGCACACCCAACGTGCCTGACTCTGTGTGCACGTGTGTACCTGTGTGTCCCTGCATGGGAAGACGTCTCCTCGCCAGCTCCATGGAGCCATTCCCGTGTGTGCAGGCGGGTGAGCAGCCATGGTGCACAGTTCTGGGATGGCTGCTGAATGCTTGGGACGTGTGAGCCCGAAGCTGTGTGAGTGTGAGCAGCGTGTCCCTGCTCTGGAGAGATTTTAATCCACGTTTTTCATCCCAAGGACAAAATCCTTCAGAGCATGAACACTGCTGGGTCTATCTGTGCAGTAGCCAGGGCATGACTTCTAGCTCAGGCACTGCAAAAAGGCAGCAGGAATGAGGTCAAAAGTGTGGGTCAGATGCATTATAAAGAATGAATATTGCTGGGGAAAAAAAAAGGCAGAAATTGAGTCTTTCCAGGAGTACTCAGTCACTGTGGTGTGGGATCTGCAGCACTGCGTCACAGCACAGGTTCAGAGCCATCAGGAGGATTTTGGGTGTTGCTTCAATCTCGTGTCCAAGCCCCAGCTGTGTCTGTAGCTTTGCACGGTGCTCAGTTATTGTTAGAAGAATCACCAGTGGGTTTGGACATCCTAAGAATAGCATTTACCACTTACATAAGTACATAAGCAAAGCCCATCTGAGCTGTGTTTGCTGTAATCACTAATTGCAGACTGGCTTTCACCAAAGAGTGACCATTTACCCATGGGACCGGGTCATGTGGAAGTCAGATTTCTCCACCATCACTGAGCAGCAGTGTAGCTGAACAGCTGCTGGGACAGGAATTAGCCTGCTCTAGTCTCATCTCTGCCTGTTCACTTTCCCCTTCCCTGCAAAGGGTCCTGCTTTCTGCCCTCCCTGCCCTCCTGAAGGCTGGTTGAAAAGTGCCAATCAACTTTGCACAAGAAAGATGAGAATAACGTGGAAGAATTTCCCAAGCAAAATGGCAATTGAAAAATAAAATAAAATAAAATAAAATACAGATTTAAGAAACATTTTCAAAAACTTCAATTTGAAAAGGAATAATATCTAAAAATATACACCTTTTTATCTCAAACCGTTCAGAAAGCACATTTCAACATAGCATGTCAGCTGCATTTCATTTTCTCATCTCAAAACTGAAGGAGCTCGTGGGCTGTTTACCTGTGCACAATTTGATGTTTGTCTCAAAATCTGTTTACCAGGTCTCTGTGCTGCACCTTACTAACCAATGTTTCTTCACTCACTTCCTTCCTCAGCAATTTGCATGGGGCTTCCAGCATTAACTGCCAAGTTGATCCCATATATTCCCCATTTCTTACTAATATTGTTTTTGTCACTTTCTTTCCCTCCGTGTCTCCATGAAAATGGATTTAATTGGTGTTTTTCCTGCATGGCATTTTGTTTCTTCACTGTGGACTAAGTTGTATGTAGCAGGAAGGGCTGGGGCAGCCCTGGTAATTCCTGCTAGCCTGCCAATTGTCCATTGGGGAACACAGGACATTGAAACGGGTAAGAGTGGAGTGATGGGACTGTGGGAGGCTGGATTCATAAGGGGAGGCATAGTCCAGCATTTCCAGCACCTTCTAGCACCACAAAGATTGGCAGCAGGCTCCTCACAGTTAAATGTGGGAATACGTTTTTGTGTGTATGTCCATGTCAGAAGCAGGTTTCTCACTTCCCTTTAGTATGGCCAGTCTATACTGGAGAAGAAGACTATCTATCTTAAGATAACCAGTTATTTATTGGGGAAATAAAGCACCTAAAGCCATTGTGATGATGGAAACAGATATTTGTTTGCACAAATCAGTTTAGTGGAGCCATTCTGTTTTTGTATCTGTATCCAATAAAGATCTGGGAAAAATTAGATGTTAAATTAGACTTGATTCATGATTATTGTAACCACTTCTTCATATGACTGTGCCGCTGGAAGGGGAGAGCTGTCTTCCTTTTAAGAGCGCATTGCACTGTTACACAGTACATGTGGCTCAATGCAAATGAAAATCTCGTTCATTTGATCATATCCTGCTCATTGTTTACACTCAGGGTTGTTCAGTGAGCTGGCAATATGAGCCAGAACCAAATAGTGCAGAAGGGATATTTTGCTGCCGGTCCCTTGCAGGGTATTTCCTTGCAGCAGAGGCATGACCCAGCCTCAGACTCAGAAAGATGTCCTCTAAATGAATGATTATCCTTATGTTTAGCAGAAAGGATGTAAATGATGATGGAGCTCTGCAGTTTGTCCTTCCCTGAGAGTTTACCTGATAGCAGCCAGGGAAGTAGATTTCTCTGAGTGTGGGGGTTAGGGTAACCCATAATAGAGAGCAGCCTTCAGGGTAGATGGAGCAGAGATGTTCTAGCAGAAATGTGGAGCAAGCATCCCTGTCATATCCCTGAGACCACCTCTGGAAGACATCACATATCCTAAGGGTGAGAGAGAGGACACCAGCTCACATTTGCCCTGAAGGTCTTGGGCACACTGAGGGGAAGAGAGCAGCTGAGTGCAAGGCTTTGTCCCTGGGGTGTCTGAGCTGAGCCCCATGGCCTGTTCTTGAAGCCATTGCTTTCTTGCTCAGGTGGACGTGCACTCAGAGCAGCATAAGTCCGCAGTACAACATCTGTGAGCAGATGGTCCAGATCCGAGACGACCACATTCGCTTCATCTCTGAGCTCGCTCGCTACAGCAACAGCGAGGTAAGCTCAGGGGCAGTCACTTGAATTGAGTTCATTAGACAGACAAGGCTGAGAGAGGACAAATGTGGCATTAGGATGGTCTGCCAAGACATACAGTGAGATGGGTTTAAGGACACAAGTGGAACAAACCACTGCTCGATCCAACAATAAAAGAGAATGAGTTACAAAAGATCCCTGTGGGTGCAAAACTGTGCACTGGGAGGCCTACTCCAAAAGCTACTACTTTTTGCCCTGGGCTCAGTTGAAATAAGGAGTAGAAATATTCTTTGCAGCTAATTGTCTATCATCAGCTGTGGGTGGCAGAACACTCATGTCTTGCAGATGGGTCTTTTTTTGTTGCACAGAGCCATCAGAGCTCTGAGGGAAATTCACTAGAGCATCTGTGTTCATTACTGGATGTCAGAGCCTTTTCTGATGCAATTCTGACTGTTTTTTTGCAACTGTGTGATCCTCATTGATCACTGTTAGTTCTTTGAATTGTTCGCATTCTCAGCCCTTTTGTTTTGGCATTTGTATATGCTTATTTGAACTTTAAGTCAGTAAAGGCTTCTAGAGGAGTTCAGTGGCATCAGACTACCACAGAGAAATGGGAAAGTGGAATGAAAAGGTCAGTAATTTGCTTTGAGGTTACGGGTCAAACTAATTTTTTCTGTAGGAAATACAATGACTGCCTGGGTTGTAAGAGTCCTGCCAAGTTACACTCCTTTTCTCAAGGGAGAATACATGCACAGCCCAGTTCTATCTTGATCATAAGGTCATGGGGAATTCATTTCAGCTGGGATTTGAGAGGGAGATCTGCTGCTGCTGTTTGGCTCAGCCGAAGCTGCAGCAAGTTGCTGACTCCGGCCTTGAAATGATGTGATCTCCTCCAGGTGGTCACTGGCTCAGGGCTGGACAGCCAGAAGTCCGATGAAGAGTATCGGGAGCTCTTTGATCTTGCTTTACGGGGACTGCAACTGCTGTCAAAGTGGAGTGCCCATGTCATGGAAGTGGTGAGTGCATCACTGTGCAATGTCCTCCTCTTCTTAAGTGAGTGCCAACTTGTTAGCAGGCTGTGCGGCACAGATTATGGAATGGTGAGGCTGTTTGCATGCCACCTTACTTTAAGCCTTTAACAAACACATTAAATCAGGCAGCTGATCACCCTGAACTTCCTCTGTGCCAAACAGAGAAAGAAAACTTGCTCATTTCTCCCAAGAGCTGCACTGCCCTTCACAGGTTCTGGGTTGCCCACATTAAGTATTGAAGGGCACATAAGAAGTCTGGGTCTTGAGCAAGTAAAACCAGTCCAAATGATGATGGAAAACCCATAGATGTCAAAAGCCCAATATAACTGGCAAACCATCAAATAAACAAAACCAATATTTAATACAGTGATACTAAAGCCAGGAAAAAGTACACATTCTGCACCCAAAATTGTGTCAAGCAAGTGTACTGATGCCCAGGGAGTGTTTCCCTGGCATAGAGCTCTCTTTAGACTCCAGCCTTACTTCTCACTCAGTGCAATGTTGACAGTATCTGTTTCCATCTTCCAGTACTCGTGGAAGCTGGTTCATCCCACAGATAAATTCTGCAACAAGGACTGTCCAGGAACAGCAGAAGAGTATGAACGAGCAACCCGGTACAACTACACCAGTGAAGAGAAGTTTGCCTTTGTGGAGGTAGGTGCCATCTACTGCCTTGCTCCTTAGTGCCATGGCAGAGAGAATTGCCTGGAGATCAAGCCACCTATTTGCTGTAACCTAAGTTACTTGAATAGAAATTTATTATCAGATTATCTTAATGTTGGATTTACCGACCTCTTCACACAAAGGAAAAATAGGAAGTACATCTGCTTTTAATTCTTGTTCCAGGTAATTGCCATGATCAAAGGTCTACAAGTGCTGATGGGCCGGATGGAGAGTGTCTTTAACCAAGCCATCCGCAACACAATCTATGCAGCTCTGCAGGACTTTGCCCAGGTGACACTGCGAGAGCCACTCAGGCAGGCAGTAAGGAAGAAGAAGAATGTCTTGATCAGGTTGGTCTTTCTTGAATGTAATACAAAGCCAACGTATTTATTTGTGTAGTATGTAGTACAGGTGTACTGTGTAACTATGTAGTCCTCTACACAGCTTACTATTATATAGCCAGCCAACATACCATGGCCAACAACTCTTTCCATGGTGACTTTTGGATGTGACTCCCCTACAAACAGCAGTGTATATCCCCACTCCATATACTTCCCCTGCTAATGTTCATAGCTGTGAGTGTTTTTGCCTTGCAGTAAAATCAAGTTAAGCACAAATTTCCCTCTCCCTACCCATTCCAGTGTCCTTCAAGCAATTCGAAAGACAATCTGTGACTGGGAGGGAGGTCGAGAGCCACCAAATGATCCTTGCCTGAGAGGTGAAAAGGACCCCAAGGGTGGATTTGATATTAAAGTCCCACGACGAGCAGTAGGACCATCAAGTACGCAGGTATGTCAATCTCTATTTGTATGGAATTAATGGCCTTACAGCCATGTAGGAGTCTTCCATCCTATGGATTGGCAGCTCTTTCCATGGGCTCTCCAATAATGTATTTACTCTCATGTTACATCTTAAATATTGCTTTGATGCCTAGCTTGTTGCCTAGTTCCCCGAGTCTCACTTGCTATGGGTGTGATTATTTCTAGCCCAGAATGATGGTGGTCCAAGGGGTGCAGAAAGTAGAGTAGAAGCCCACCAGAAGTGTAACTTCTTGCTGCAGAGCATCATGTTTGCATGCAGTGGTATCTCACAGGAGAATAGTGACTGTTACCTTCCTTCCTAAGCTCTACATGGTGCGGACCATGCTGGAGTCCCTCATAGCAGACAAGAGTGGCTCCAAGAAGACGCTGAGGAGCAGTTTGGATGGGCCAATAGTCTTGGCCATTGAGGAGTTCCACAAGCAGTCCTTCTTCTTCACCCACCTTCTCAACATCAGTGGTGAGTGAGACTACGGCAGGGGGAGGCTTGAATCCAACTCTCACATGCTTAGACAGGCAAAGGTTTATATATAGTTTTGCTCCTCATTGATGTGCACAGGAGGTTTTCCTTGATTTTTCTCAAATGTTCTACTTCTGGCTAATGCATGCGTTCTTCTGGGTAGTAATCATTATGAAAATAGAATTGAGTCAGCAATAGCAAAAGAGCCATTAGTGGTAGTTTGGTTTCTAGGAGTGGAGTTTTCTTTCCATCCTGGGATGACTTCTGAGTCCTCCCACTGGGGGATCTCTCTGTGTTGCAGAAGCGCTGCAGCAGTGCTGTGACCTGTCCCAGCTCTGGTTCCGGGAGTTCTTCCTGGAGCTGACAATGGGCCGCCGCATCCAGTTCCCCATTGAAATGTCCATGCCCTGGATCCTCACGGACCATATTCTGGAAACCAAAGAACCCTCCATGATGGAGTAAGAGATGGTGGGCTGTGGTGGGCTGTGCTTTCAGAGGGGCTTGAGGTGGGTTGGGGATGAACTGTCTCTTTGACAAGGGTGAAGAAAACAACCATGTTTTTTGACTTGCTGCAGCATAAGTGTGTAATGTATGAATAACTCATTAGCAGATACACACTGGCTGCTTCCTGACACTGGAGCTTGCTCATCCATCATTAACCAGCAGTTGGGAATTACTGCATTAGGATATCCACTCAGCTTGGTGGTAGTGGTCTGCATACAGCAGTCAGGCAGCATGTGCAACCAAAAGGACATGAACCCTGGATAAAGAACTTTAAGCACTTCTTTTGTACGTCTGATAAATGATCAGAGAAATTGCTGTAATGCAAGTATAATTATATTTATAATATCTTCCTCATTAAGGAAGCTTTGTTTTCCATTTTCTAACCATTGGCAAGGCACTCTGGAGTGAGGGCAAGATAAAACTTTTTATGAGGGCAGAGAAGGAGATGGCATTGATTGAATAAGACACAGCACACAACCAGATCTGCTCTTACTGCTTCCAGCAAATCAGACAGGGAGTGAGATGGGGAAACTTGAGGGTCTGGAGTGAGTGGAGGTGAAAGGAGTGAAAGACAGAAAAAAGCCAGTTCTTGCACTGAGTTGCTCCCCTTTATGCTGATATGCTCCAAGGTTAATTGACGATATGATGTCTTCTTGCCCTCAGATACGTACTATACCCTTTGGACCTGTATAATGACAGTGCGTACTATGCCTTGACCAAGTTCAAAAAGCAGTTCCTGTATGATGAAATTGAAGCTGAAGTAAGTTCTCTTCTTCTTTATTGTATGGAAAGAGCTCATGGGGGTCACACTGTCCTGTTTGACAGCCCAGTCCAGCAGTTTAGTGAATCAATAGTAGGTGTCCCCTGAAAAATATACTCCATCCGACTGAGAAGATCAAAAGATCAGAGAGCTTACGTGTTCTGCTGATTAAGGGCTTCAATTTAGCAGTGCTGCGGGACCAGTGGAAGCCAAATGCTGTCAGACACTGTGAGCCTGGAAGAGTCTGTCTGATAGGCAGAGGGTAATGAGACATCAGAGGAAAAGGACAACCTGGACATCTCTGAGAGTGAGGGATGACTGGGGTTGGGGTGACTGGGATCTGTAAGAACATGCAGAAACTCTAAGCTCTCTATTGAGTTATACCAGTCTTGCAAGAGTAGGAAGGTGCTACTTTGCACTGGTGACACTTCTGTGATTTCTTTTTGTTCTTTTTTTTTCCTCCCCCAGGTGAATTTATGCTTTGATCAGTTTGTGTACAAGCTGGCAGATCAGATCTTTGCCTACTATAAAGCAATGGCTGGCAGGTAGGAGAACCTGAGTACTGCTGCTGAGTGATGATATTGCTGTAAACCAAAAGGTACCCCTCAGGGAGTAGCCACTGCTGGTAGACAAAATAAGAGATTATCCTTGTCCCACCACGCTTAGTATCCATGTCAGACCAGTGTAGATAGGGAAAATAAATTAATGGTGGCAAGCTGACATGTTGTACAGTGAAATACAAATAATTGATATCCTGTGTAGCTGTCTGAGTACCATTTGCTGGAGCAGCAGAATAGCAGATCAATCCTATTGAAGACATGTCCTTGCTTGACTTTTGATTGTGTACCAGGCAGATGAGTATTGGAAGCCTCTCAGCTCTAGGAAGCAGGGATATTCACTTGTCCTCACTTTAGTAGAGCATCAAGACTTAAAACGGCCAAACTGATCCACAGTCGTAGGTCCTAAGACTATAGGACTTCTGCAGTTACTTGCTCCCTGTTGAGGAGATAAGCCCTTACTGACATTTCCTTCTAACAATTTAAAGAGCACAGATAAACTCTAATCTCCTCTCATGTCTCCAAATGTGCATAAGCCTTCAGTCTAACTCTGCAAGGAGTTGTGTTTCTAGATCACAGTTGGTCTTAGAAAAGGAGACCACCCCACTGCTTGGTACAAGTGATATCTTTCATCACAGTCTTATATTTTTGGACATTTTAGCCATAAAAGCCAAGAATGGTAACAGCATGGAAGTCACCTGGTGACAACTGCTGCTTTGTGACTTAGAAGTGAAAGCAAAACATTTGGACATTTGTTGGCATTCAGACCAAGATGAAAAGAAGGATGAAAAAAGCTCTGGAAGAGATCCAGAGAGAAGATGATTGTGTGTGTTTCCTTTTTCCTGATGTTACTTGCCTTTTTCAGTGTTTTGCTGGACAAACGTTTCCGGGCTGAATGTAAGAATTATGGGGTGATCATTCCATACCCACCATCCAACCGCTATGAGACACTGCTCAAGCAAAGGCATGTCCAGGTACACTGCAAGCAAGTAGTATTCATAGCTCTTATTCTATTATCCTTTGGTTGGCAGCTGGCATCCTAGTGCTAAGCTCAATTGAGACCACTGCTGGAATGGGAAGAGTTGAACCTGTTTCTGTCTCACTGCATTTAGGACATTGGGTTGAAGGGGATTAATGAGTTACACTCCATATTTCCAACCTTATTCTCAAGTAGTGGTAAACCCAATAGAGGGTTTACAATGAACTTTTCCCTATCTGAATGTAACATACACCTATCTATCTTCTTTTCACAGTTGCTGGGCAGGTCAATTGACCTCAACAGGCTCATAACCCAGCGCATCTCAGCAGCAATGTACAAATCATTAGACCAGGCCATTAGCCGCTTTGAGAGTGAGGACCTGACATCCATAGTGGTAAGAACTATTACCCAGAGTATGAACTGAGAGAATTATACACTGCTACTCATACAGAATCAGCTATCTTCTGCTACTTGTCCCACCTACAGGAGGGTTCAGCCATCCATGTATTTTCCTTTATGACACCGAATCTCTACTGTTTCTATTTATGAAGCCTTAATTGCATTATTAGACTATGGACTATCTGTGTAAATTGTAAGATGACAGTCAGTATTAAGATTTTGTGAAGCTCACAGAACAGAGTCCAGTGATCTGGGAGTGGGAAATCTTGACTGTAATTCCCTCTGTTGAATACAGGTAGCTGAGATCTTTTGTCACTGTGCAGGATTTTCTGCCTTTGATACTTTACAGGAGTATCAGAGTCAAGTAGTGTAAAATTACCAGTTTCCACCTGTGAAGGATTCTGATGTGAAAGCCAGCCAGCACTTGGTGGGGAACAAATTAATTTTGCTGCCTGCAGGTTTAGGAGACAGTGGACTGGGACCCCCTTGAGTAGAAGTGCAGTTGGCCTCAGTCACTGAGTGAAATCGTTGTCTTTAGCATTTGTTACATCCTCACCTGGGAAGTCCTCTGTGTGGGTGTGGATATAGTAGCATCCCTTGGCAACTGAACCAACAGTTTCTATTGTCATCTTGGTAACACATGTCATCTGTTGCTGCTTTGTGTGCTGCAGGAGCTGGAGTGGCTCTTGGAAATAAATCGCCTGACTCACAGGTTGCTGTGCAAGCACATGACTTTGGATAGCTTTGATGCCATGTTCCGGGAAGCCAACCACAACGTCTCCGCACCCTATGGGCGCATCACCCTCCATGTCTTTTGGGAGCTCAACTTTGACTTTCTACCCAACTACTGCTACAATGGATCCACCAACAGGTGAGGAGGAAAACCAGAACACCCGGAGACCTTGCATTTCTTTCCAGAATATCAAACCTACCACATAAAATTCACATGCATTACAGGGAGGTTTTTATTCCCTATGATGTGCAGCACTGAGAGTTAAAATGAAGTTAAAGTCCACCAGCTCCCCTTTGTCTTGGAAGATCTAGTAACACTTTCAAAGTTGGACAGAGATTATGAACAACTGAGGTAGTTCAGTCTAGAGTGTTGTGATTTGTCAGCAGAGCTGTGGTCATTGCTCAGACGTGGGTTTCTTGCCTGCCTCCTAAAAAACCAAAACCCTTGTAATATGTTAAATTGATATTGACCAATTCCCTTCCTATCTCCTGTGCCTGCTGCAGGTTTGTGAGGACAGCAATCCCCTTCACGCAGGAACCCCAACGAGACAAACCAGCCAATGTTCAACCATATTACCTCTACGGGTCCAAGGTCAGTAAATAAGCCATAGCAGCCAGCAGGGGTGGATCTTGGAATCCTTTATTTGGGAAGAAACAAATGCAATATCTAGTTCAATAGCAGTGTGGTGAGTGTGAATGTAGAGCATCACATTGCCATCTGAAATAAAAAAGCCATGCAAGAAGCAGCTTCAGTGTGCTTTTTGCTATTGCTCTCCCATATTATTATCCATAACATGGCTGTGTGAGGGGGTGTCGATGCCACCCTTGGCTTGCTGGTGGTACTGAGACCTACTCACATCCATCTAAACAGAGAGCAGAGCGAGCTGGAGTTCCAGTACTGTGCTGCTCCCCAAGGAAGGTGCTACTGCAGGAATCCCATTTGTAGTTCAAAATAGGAGTTACTAAAATGCTGGAGTGCTAATGTAAACTAGTTAACACTGACAAAAAGCTCTTTTGTCAGGCCATGATGACTGTTTATACAAGTGTTATGAGGGCTTGGGGTATGATGCTAGTGAAGGATCACTCAGGCATGAAACTACTGGAGTGGAGTCTATTTCTTCTGCATGCTGGTTGATGACTGATATGTATCTACAGCAGTAATGCAGATTAGATAGTAACACTACAGTCAGCCTAGCATGGCCATTCCCAGAAAGCTTACTTTGTTTCCTTTTAAAAACCCCTCAGTAAATGAGAATATTTTTGTCACTTGAAAAAGCATTTCTCCCTGCAGCTAATGTTTCTACTTCATGTTCTATCCTGGGACAAACAGCCCCTGTGCATACACAAACTGGGAAGAGCTGGGAAAGAGCAGCATGAACCAGACTTCTAAGCAGGGCCTCTTTATTTTGCTCTCACTGAAGGCTGTGCTGCGGCAAGATGGCTTTCTTGTCATCGCTGTTCTTATAAGGGAAGAAGCAGCGTGGGGAACTATATGGACTCTCCCTCATGAAACTGGAGCTCCTCACGAGCACAGTGGTCATGGGCACTTCCAGAAGCTCTTCTTTCAGTCCATCGCTCAGAGGAGCATCCAGTGAGCTGCTGCTTTCACCCACTTCTTTGGGGCTGGCATCGGGTTGCTTTGGCCTGGAAGGCCCACAGCAATGTGCAGCCCAGAACTGCAGGCATCCATACACCAAGAGAGCTATAAAGCAGAGCAGCAAGAGGCTGCTGACCATCCACATGGAGGTGGTGGTCTCATGCTTAGAGCCGTTGAAAAGCAGGGGGCTTTGGTCCAGCGTGTGAAACGTGGTGCAGTGGTTGCTGGAGGGGTAGGAGTTCTTGCATGTGATGCAGAGGATGTAGATGGTGGAGGGCGTGAGGCGATGGAGGATGATGGAGCTGAGGGAGTGGGGAACTCGTTCCTCGCGGTGGAAGTTTTGGCGCAAATAGCCAGCAAAGACGCTGTTCCAGTTGGGGCGGTACATGACGTGATAGTAGTTCTCCGGACAGGGGTTGGTGGTGGTCCAGGACACCGTGGCACTGGTGTAGGTGATGTTGTGCACTTCGATGTTCATCGTGTCCCTGAAACCAGAACCAGCGAGAGGCTGAGTTCCCCAATGCATGCGCAGTCCAAAAGGCTACTGACATCAGTGAAGGCTTTCCACTGGCTGGGCCTGTGTAGGCTTCAGGTGAACTCTCTTTGCATTTTGGATAAGTCATGACTGTCCCTGCAATCTTTTTTATGTGTTTGACAGTAAAAAATACTGCATTTTTCGAACTGCTAAGCACTCCAAGTGCTCTCTAGCAGACAGAAAACTCCATCACAATTGTCTTTAGGCTCTTCAGCAACTGTGGGAACTGAGCGGTGGCCCACAATCTAGGAGGGAGCTCTTTCCACTGGCTGCAGAAAGGCTATGCCTGATGAGCTTAGATTAGATGCTCGACTTTAGGTGGTTAAAATTACCAAAGATGAAACCTGCCTGGTGCCCAGACTACTGTTTTCATCCTGCTTCTTGAAAGAAAAAACAACCAGACATGTAGGGCATAGGCTGTACTTTACGGTCTAGTTAGATTCTGAAAAATCTCTTCTTTGTAACTGGTTGTCTATATAAGAAGCTTATTTGTACTTCACATTCCCATTGAAGGGAAAGGATACTGTAAGTTTGATTAACATAAACAGATAATTAGACTTGCCTTGTAGAGTTTCCTATTGATTAATTTTTGTACCTAAATGTCAGATGGAAAAGCTGCATAATGATTCAATAGTTGTTTAAGCTGTTGCTGCATTTTCCATATCCAACATGTTGCTTAATAAAGTATTTTTTTTACTACAGCGTATCACACCGTAATATTAGGATACTAACAGTGAGATCTGAAAACTGCTGAAATATAATATTCGAGTTTTTATGGAATTACAAGTGTATGAATAACAAAGCTCTCCCCCTAATAAAAGACTACTCAGTAACACTGTCACAAACTGGTACATCACTCTGAGCCTTGCTGCAGGGTTCTCTGCCCCCAACCACTTGAGCACTCCAAGCAGAAGCTGTATGCAATCGATCTCATTTCTTTTTTTCCTTCTTTTCCTCCTCTCTCCCTTAACAGAACTAACTTCCCCTTAATTCTCTCAAGAAGCAGCTCATCTTAACAATTGCTGTAACCATTCCTACAGAGCAGAAAAGCACTTGCACCCATCGCTAAGCCCTCCCAGAGCCATAGGAAGCAGCTTACCTCCCCAGCAGCTCTGCAGCAGCCCCTCAGTGCAGGAGAGCAGCGCAGCTCGTTCCCCTCTTCTCACTGCTGTGTCCCTCCTGCTCTGCTAAATCCCTTCTCCGCGCGTTGCCTCGTATTATACCCATCTTGGGCTCCGTCATCTCTCACCATAGCAACCAGTAGGAAAGGATGGGCAGGCATCTTCAAATGATTTGGGAATGTTGTCCCTAAAAGCTTTCTGCCTGGGAGAAGTTTGTCTCTGAGGCAGAAAGAACAAGCTAGTTTTGTTTTGTTTCTGAGTTTGCTTTTGGGTTGTTTTTTTTTTCATCTCTATCTGCAGCCCTGCAGCAACACTGCTACCCTGCTCCAGAGTCACTGCCTCCAGCAGTGTCTGGAGTTAGAGCCATATTGGCACATGGTGTGAAATCCAGCATCCTGGCCTATTGATAGCTTAGCACTCTGGGGCTTTGTTGCTATTATTTCTTGCACATTTAAACTCGTGTTTAAAGCCAGTAAGCAATAGATTTTCATCCCTGATACTGAGGCAATGTCCTTTGCTTTTTAATTTATCTCCAAGCTGTGTGATAGGAGCAGGAACTGGGTTTTCTCTGAATACCCAGGGCAGGAAGGAGAGGCAAAGCCATTGAGAGAGCAGCCTGAGCCTGTAGCCAGGAGGTGACAAGAGGGGAACAGATGTGGCAGCAGAACTGGTAAGGAGCTCTGAAGGAGTGACTAGCTGCTCTCTGAAGCCAAAATGTATTAAAGAGAGGAACTTTCCCAAAATAAATTTCAGTTCTGACTATGGAGGTATTAGTTCCACATTCTTGCTGGGAAGGTGCCTGCAGTGTTTCACAGATCTTCAAAATGACATTAATGAGGAGATGATGCAAACCAGATTAGGTGAGGCTGTTACAAGCCCAGGCAGTACGTGTGACTGTTGCTTTTGATCGACACTTTGCAGTTCTGTGTGTGTTTATCTCCCAAGTCCTGCTGTATTTCCTTCAGTTTCTGAGTGGGCTGCAGCTGCCAGGGAGCTCAAAATGGGGAGCAAAGATGAAAATAATTATAGGTAGGGGTGGAAATGAAAGCGTTCCCAGGCGGCCTCCAGCCTTTTACATCGCTCAGTCCTTGCAGGAGCAGAGGAATGGAGAGCTCTTAGCTGCTCACATGCTGTGAAGAAAGTACATCCTTGCCTGCAGGGAGGGAGCTGAAGATACAAATCTGTGCTCATAAAGGTGGCATACACCACATCACACGATAATACTTCATGGGAGCACTGCTTTCCTCCTGCAGATGGGTTGCTGAGTTTATTGGTGTTCATAGTTGTTTCAAAATCAGTTGTTCACACATTATGTGTTAACAGGAACAGAGGAAACCACAGGAAATAGGAATGGCTGGGTTAGGTCTGCAAAGGGTCCTGCTAACTCTTCTCCATGCAGCGATCAATGCCACAAGCTCTAAAGGAACTGTACCAAAGTTTTCAATGGTGTTGGCATTACCAAAGTCAAGTCAGCACCAGTTTATGCTGGTGATGAGCTAGAAATTCTCATTTTTGTGGACAAGAAACACCAAAACTATGTCAGTGCTGGGCTGCTCCAGCACCTTTGTTCCCTTCTACCCAAATAACATCTGCCAGTGTCCCTGCCTGCCACTGCGTCCTCTGGGATACAAACCATGAATGTGTTTGAGTGGTCAGCAGAAACTGAGCAATTCTGTCACTCAGCCACTTAGAAAATGCAGCAGGTTGCCAAGTTTCCTACAAAGGAGCTGTAAATCAACAACAACCCACTTCTTACTTCTTGCTAACCACTTCTTAGCTCCGTGAATGCTTTAGATTTGGTTTCATTTATGTACTTTCAAGCGTGTTTCTGTTTTCTCTTGGCACTGCTGGTCCCAGGGTCACGCCAGACTCACTGAAAATCACAGCTTCCCTCTCACAGCTGATTTTACCCACCCATTTTTAGCAAGCATGCGAGCAGATGTAACCTGGAGGGCAAGGCATGCTGCTGGCAGCCGTATAAATAGCCATGCCGTGTGAGTGGGATGGAGCCACTCTATTTTCTGCTACCACGTCTGCAGCAGCAGCACTGAGGTGTGAAGGGGCTGTAGATGCTGCAGGTGGTGTTGACAGTGGGGGTTGTTGATCCATTGCAACAGGCTGTGGGGGCTGTGCTACCTCTCCTGCCACAGCTCATTATGCATTATAGCAGTGTATGTAGGTATGTACGTATATGGGTATAAAACTACAGTCAGTATAGCAAGGCATTATGCAAAGGCATGGAACAGGCACAGATATGGTTTATATACAGTATATAAAAGTGCCTATTGCATCGAATGATTTGTCACAACTAGGGCATATGTATTTTACTGAGGAACTGGAACAGGTTGTCCCATCGTTGGAGATATTCAAGGTCAGGCTGATGTCCCTGTTCAATGCAGCAGAATTGGTCTACATAGCATTTAACGGACCCTTCCAACTCAAGTGACTCTTTGATTCTGTTTACTTTGCATAAAGTCTTAGAGTTGTTCTATACTTTCTTAGACACCATCTCAACTTTGGCACTGAAGTCAGGCTGGCTGACAGTCGAGACTAATCTTTGGCTGTTTCAGCGCCACAGATCCCAACCTGCCTGCACACCCAGCCTCCAGGCCCCAAAACCTGCCCATCTGGCACCAAACCAGAGGCAGGGAAAACCTCTGCTATGTCTTCAGTGGCTGTTGCTCCTGTGAACAGCAAAGTCTCCTGAGGACCTGCAGGAGAGGGGCTTTGCTCCTGCTCCTGGGGGGTGGCATCAGCTGCACAGAGTGGGGGAGTGAGCGTGCCACACTGCCAGCTTGTGTTCAGCTGGTTTGTCTTAAAATACACCCTGGTGTCATTTTTTACATCCTACAGTCTTTAAACCAAGTTGTGTATCTCGCCCTTAAATGGAGGTATATTTTAATTGCTCACAGGGTATTATTATTAGACGCAAGCCTGCTGCTAATGTGCTGTGCAGAGAGCTTGATGAGCCCACCTTATCTTGCAGACAGGCAGGGATGAATCACCCTCCTCATCTGCAGCCCATGCACAGCCTAAAATGTATCTTCTCCTAATCAGGCTTATTGCTGGGACCCCCACTCCAAGGAAAAGACGGCTCAAAAGCTGCAGTCCATGCAGCAAAATGCCAGCTCGGTTCCAGGGAAAATACAACCAATTCTATCTCCCCAAAATTATTTCGCTCAGGCCTTTACTATCCAGGGGCCCATTGCTTAGTTCTGATGGAGGAGAAAGTTCATGCACATTATGAATGAGTGCACTACAGAGACTACAAGATTGGCTTTGTGTGCATAACAGCAATGATGCACAGAAGAGTGGTGAAGGGTCTCTCTGTATAACAGGACCTAAAGCTGAAGTTTTAAGAGAGGCAGGGGACTCTCCAACTCTTTTTCCTGCTAGCTCTTTAGAGGAGTACCTAGCAATCATAGGAGGTAATACACTGCTGGACCAGGGTACGAGGGCTCTAACAAAACAATTAATTCACTGATTAAAGCAACTGTCAAGTCCATGAGAACTATCAGTACATCCGTCAGAAGAAATTCTGTATCTGAGAGCAAAAGAAAACAATTCTATTCTGGTTGTTAGCAAATGACTTCACATCCTAACTTGTTAGGTTTGTGGAAGTGAGTCAGAAGGAGAGGATGAGTGAAGCCTTCGAACACAACTGGCTGCATTGCAACTGCTAGGAGCAGCAGGGGCTGAGGATCCACCATTTTATCCTCATCTGCCACTTCAGTGCTTGCTGCTTTTCACCTTAAGCTCTCCAGTGTGGTGGTCTCTCAGGTGCCTTGGCCAGAGTCCGTCCCTGGTGCTGGCATGGAAAGGAATCCCTGCACAGCCGGGTCTGTGGTTGCTGTGGAAGGATGCAGCACACCTTGCACAGCACCATTTAGACGTAACTTGTTTCATTAGTCTTGTTTAAGATCTTTTTGCAATTCTGAGCCAGGGATTTCATCTGTGTTTTGCTGGAAGAGGCACTAATGTGCCAAAGTCTTTCTAAGACTCAGTGCTGTGTACTAGAGCTGTGGTTGTCACAGATCTCCTTGGGGAGGCTGCAGCCCTTCTCTGCTGGGGCTGAGTCATGGTGCCAACACTTCACTTGTAGATGCCAAGCTGAGCATACGGTTTCTCAGCTAAAATCAGTTTTCTTTTTGATTTTTGGTTTCTTTTGCCAGTCACACAAGTGAATTAATTCCCCTTCTTCTCTTCTTCTTACACCAAATGAGTATAAAAAAACATTCTAGTGCCAAAAAATTGTAGTAATTACCATATTTCCAACATTATATTGACAAAATATGTTCCTGGAAGTTGCCTTCTGTTTTCTGCTGCTAACTATTTCCTAATGGCCAGAGCCCCAGGTATGCTCCCTAGACAAGGGTCAGGTTCTTCCCCTTGGGCTCAGTCACATGTAAATATCTCAAGCATCTGTAGGGCTGTACAGGATGCAGAAAAGATCATTTCTGTGTCTCTTCCAACCAGTCTTAGGCTCAGATGCTTTAGTTCCTACTTTTCTTACTGTTCCTCTTTTGAAGCAGGTAGCAATAGGAAAATTCTACCCTGTTATTCATGTATAAAGCTTTCAGTTTTGGTGGAGAAGAACTTGGATTTGAAGAGGCTAAGGGCCAGTGAACTGAAATCCTTGACTGAAAGTATGTAGGAGAGCAAATTATCTTGGAAATGAAAGTGGTGTTGGCAATGGAGCAGGGTAATAAACCTTGTGACATGACAATTTTCTCACAGTAGAATACATTTGACTGCACAGAAAGAAGAGCAATCTTTTTGTACCTCAAGAAGTATTGTAAGAAATTTCTTACAGGAATTATTATTTCTCCTGCTTTCCTTCAAAATGATTTCGAGTGATGGAACACAGTAGTACGATAAGAAAATTACTTACAAGTTCTGTAAATGTGCCTAACTGTCACTGTGCTTCTATTTTCTCAGCCTCTCAACATTGCCTACAGTCACATCTATAGCTCCTATCGCAATTTTGTGGGGCCACCTCATTTCAAGACAATCTGCAGGCTGCTTGGCTATCAGGGGATCGCCGTGGTCATGGAAGAGCTGCTGAAGATCGTCAAGAGCCTGGTAATTCTGAGCCAGTAATGCTGATACTGGAAGCAGAGAAATCTTGATGCTTTGAGAGACATGAATTGGAGGGTCAGCCTGTCCTTCAGGTTTTGGGTTGGGTTGTTGAAATGTAGGCACCTCTGTGCTCCTTTATCCACACTGCAACACTCATATTCATCGTCTAGTTTCGCTGTTACTAAGGTGGAGGACACAAAACTGATGAAAAAGTGTTTGCAAGGAAATTTCTGTCAGATGTGAGCTCTTAAGAATTCAAGCCATACGTCCCTTTCCATCAGATACGCTGAAGCCAGTCGCTCTATCTGCTTTGTACTGCTCTCAAAAGAGAGATGTGATATCCACAGGGAAGTGCTCCCTAAGGGCACCAACAATACAGAACGTTAACAAGGGAGGAGGGAGAGAGCAAAAATTTATCATTTTTCAGGTCACGCTTTTCTACCCAAAACGATTTTACCAAAGAGAAGACTTCGATTCATTATAAATATTTAAATTCTGTTTTGGCTGCAGTGATTTAACTTTGAACTTATCTAGCAAAGCAGTGCAGACCTGAATCTTAAGCACATACCCAGCTTCTCTGCTGTAAAGCACTGTAGCTATTGAAGATGTAATTTGTGTCATTCAGTTGAAAGCACTGTAGCTGTTGTGTGAGATCAGACAGCATTCAGTGAGAAGACAGAGATCTTGCATTTGGCTAAATTATGTTTATCACATAATCCCATGTAATATGTCTACAAGATGCATTTATATAACTCCAAATGACAGCGAGCATTTTTAACTATGAAATATGCTTTTCCCCATATTAATTCAAAACATCCAATGTGCAGGAACTTGTTCCATGTGTATATATTTTACATTTTTTTAAACTCTCAGTGTCTAGAATCATTCCTCAGGTGGGAAGACCATTTCCTGTGCGGTGGAATGGTTCGTTTAGCAGCTCCAATCCAATGCTTTTTGGGTTAGGAACACAAGTCCAGCTGGATCTACGATGAAGCCTTGTTTGGATTTCAGCTTCAAATAATGCAAACACAATGAGGCATATTTTGAAATAGAAAATCCATGCAACCATGATTTATTATTCAGGAGGAAGCTGCAAAACTCCTTGCACTTGGGCTGGACTTTATGTTTGGGTGAAATCCAAAGGAAGCAAGTTCTTCTTAGACTCCAACTAAAGTTTCACCCTTTGTTGTCAGACAGAAGTCCATCCACAGTCTGTTCTATTTAAAACCAAGGCCAGAAGAAGCCATCCTTCCAGTTTAACCCCTCTTTGTCTCTGACAGCTGCAAGGCACCATCCTACAGTATGTGAAGACACTGATAGAAGTCATGCCCAAGATATGCCGCCTGCCAAGACACGAATATGGCTCTCCAGGTGGGTGCTACAGTGAGATGTGTCATGGTTTGAGCAAGAGCTCATCCAAATCTCGGCACAGCATTTACTCAATTAAACAAGGACAGGTACCCGCTGTGCTGGTGCACCATGCAGCCTGGCCTCCCTGTGACACAACTTTCCTGTTACAAATTTCACTTTGAACAGACAGATGATGGATAAGGGTATGTCTGCTGGTTGTTTAGGTTTTGTTTTCAGGATTTTTAAGCTTTTGTTACAGTGGCTTCACTATTACTTTTGAAAAAGCTCTACTACTTTGATGGAAAGATTTTTTACCGTATGACTGCAGTCTGCAACTCAGCTAGATGTGAAAACTGACTGTTACAAATGAACCAGCACAAAGGCATCCATAGCAGCCTTGAATCTCTTTTTTTCTCCGATGGGGAAATCCAAAGACTTCACAGGAATTACACCCTATTTCTCACGGGTCAGTGAAAGCAGGATGACACGCTGCCTGCTGGTTCTGCCCAGTGCCTATCCCTGTCTATCCACTCAGCAGTCCTTGCAGTTCATGATAAAGGAAACACCAGGCCCTGACTGCCTTTTAATCCACACTACTGAAGGATACTTTTGCTCTCACTTTTCTGACTGCCCTCCCTTGTCTTTTAAGGAATCCTGGAGTTTTTCCACCACCAACTGAAGGACATCATTGAGTATGCGGAGCTGAAGACTGATGTGTTCCAGAGCCTCAGAGAAGTGGGCAATGCAATTCTCTTCTGCCTCCTTATTGAGCAGGCTTTGGTAAGGCAACATACCCTGCACCAGCAGATTCCACTTAACATTTCCAGCTCAAGAGTATGAGAGGAAAAGGGTTCACCAGCAGAAGAGTTGGAGAAATTTTCCAGCTTATCATGTACCCAGGGTCTCTCCAGGGCTCTGCTGTTGTGGTCTGTGGGGATGGTATACATTGGTGCTGGGTCACTGACATCTGGCATTGCTCAAGGAGAATCTGAATACTGGAAGATCCAGATTTAATTCTTGGACACAAAGCTATCCCATGTTTGTCCATCTCAGAAATAAAAATCAACTGGAGCTTATTTGTAGATTGTAAGCTCTTTGGGGCAGGGATTGTTACTTTTTCTAATACCCATACAGTAAGGAGTATATTTGAGCCCTTGGCTCTCTTTGGAGTGGTAGTACAATGGAAAAACTGGTTGGTTCTAATGACAGTAAAGATAAAGCAATATGAAAGGAAGGAAATCTCAGAAGAGATTATATTTCCTATGACTTAATCTTCACCAAAAACTTAGCTGGAGTGATGACATGACATTAGCCCTTGCACAAGCATCTTGTGCATGCACAAGTCT
Organism: Coturnix japonica; assembly: GCF_054131305.1. Taxonomy (NCBI): domain Eukaryota; kingdom Metazoa; phylum Chordata; class Aves; order Galliformes; family Phasianidae; genus Coturnix; species Coturnix japonica. The sequence continues at coordinate 12,059,408 of NC_140680.1, read as the reverse complement.
CGCAGCCTCTTAGCTCACGTGATGCCAGTTTTAACCTGAGTGGGCTGGTATGGGGCCAAGGCTATCTATGGCTGAATGCAACACGTTAGAGCCAACTGAGGAGTTGCAAAAACAATCCAGTTTTGCATTAAGATGCGTGTTTCATGTTATAGTTTAGACAGAGTTGTGTCAGATCTTTCAGAAGTTTTTTCATAAAGCCTTCTTGAGCACACATGGGATTTCCAAGCAAAGACATCAAATTTTGTTCAGAGTAAAAACCGGCAGAAAGTTCAAAGATTCCAAGTTTACACAACTACAGAACACAGGGAAAAATGAAAATCTCTTCAAATAACCCCAGTAGAAAGGCTTCTAGTTCCTAATGTGGTATATCAAACATATTTGGTGAGCAGTAGTTGCATAAGATTTAACAGAGATATATATCACCTAGCAGCTTGGCTTTATCTAACAGAATGACCAGACAATATCCTGGCAGTTTATGTTTCTTTTGTGGCTTTGTCACTGCTCTCTGCTGTTCTGTGCTGAATTTTATGCTAGATGTACTGCATTTGCCTTTTATGTCCCATCTTTTAAATGGATGCATAAGGGACACATGGTGGTTTCTGTTAGAAATCCCCATTTGACTGCAAAAATGTTCCTCCTGTCTCTAGAGCTGTACGTTGGCAATATAATAACATCCTAGAATAGCAGAAAATAAGGGAGACAGTGAGACATTGGGATTCTTTCTAGAAAGACTACCTGTCCAAGTCCACATCTGCCCACCTTCCATGTTCTCAGTTCTTCTACACAGAAATTGATTCAGAATATAAAGCAGTTTTGCACGTAGCAGCCACTGGTTCTCGCTTGCTGGAAGGCTGTCATATACTTAGAGCCATTGCATAACAAGATTTTCCCTCTCTGTGCAGAAGGAGCAATTACTTTTATGGCACAGTTATCTTCATAGCTGTCAGCCTAATCTAAGGCCAGTGGTATTTTTCAGCAGAGGCTGCTCTAGTGAAGATTAGAAGTCTGCTCCAGTCTGCCCCCCTTTTTATTGTTTAAATATGAGGAATGAAATGTTGCTTGGGACTAAATTTCTAAGAGTTCTTACTCTCTGGTAATGGGCCTTGGGGAGAAAGAAATTTTGAAAGAGATGCCAGGTGTATGCAGCCTGCAAATGCAGAAAGTACTCTCTTTATCAGAGGGAAAGAGCAGTGAAACAATATTGATCCAGGAAGAGTCCTTTGCAAACAGAATAACAAAGATAATATGCACACTCTGGTAGTATCATGCCCATGGAGGGGCATGGGCTGTTCCTGTCCCTTCAGCACTGTGTCACAAACTGCACTCCTACAAACTCGCTCTCATGCCAGCATCCATGGCACCAGTGCAGCCTCCTGCAGCTCCATGCTACTCCGTCCTCTGCCTTGGGCCTGGGAGGAGGGGTACCCACCCATGCACCCCAACCAGACCCAGCTGAGTCATTCCATCTGGCCCTGAAAATCTTTTGCTGCTCTGTCATGACCTCCTCTCAAGTGTGTCTAAATCTCTCTGGTAAGCTCACAACTGCAAGCATGTCCTAGAACAAGAGTTTTGCAGGAGCAAACTACTGCCGTGTTGTTACGCAATGCCTATGTGTTGAACAGCTTTAGTTTTCCTTGCTGCTGTTTCTCATTGCAGACTCGTATATGATGTATTGTCAGCCATCGCTCCTCAGTCTCCACCTTTCTATTTCTAGGTTTCTCCTTGTGCATCTATGTTTGGGATTATTTTTTCTCTAGTGCATTGGCATGCATCCTCTCAGGTGGCATCTCATGATGTTATTACTCTCTGCACTTCTGTATTATTCTCCCTGGTGACTGCACCACTGGGATTCTGGTCTGATAGCACTGGCCGTGAACACCATACAAACAACCAAATAATTTCAGGCCAACGTATTGCGTATCTATTTACAACGGTATATTTAACATGTATACATCCCAGAAAAACTAAGCCAAAGGGTAACTTCCACCTGGGCACACTCAGTGAAAACAAACAGCAGGAAGTCATCAGGGTAAGACAGAACTGAAATTTCCATGGCCTTTATCCCCTTCTACTCACAGCATTAATAAGTGGGCGAGGAAGAAAAAAACAAAAAACATATGAAGCTCTGGCCTTGTGTAGGCATGAGGTAAATTATTTGGGTTATAGAAACTTCCTGGCTTAAGCTGAGAGCTGTTTCTTCCAGTTCTAGTCCATTTAGATACAAACTATTGGATTTATTACTGAGCTGGGTTAGATTTGACCAGGTGCTGCAGATGTGATTGGGTTGTCGTAGGGTAGCACAGACCCCTGAGCCAAACACTCACGCCCTATAGATATTTTTTTAACTTACTTTATCTTTCTTTCTTCCTGCCTCAGTCCCAGGAAGAAGTTTGTGATTTGCTGCATGCTGCTCCTTTCCAAAATATTTTGCCCAGGGTCTACATCAAAGGTAAGAAGCTCAGAGGGCAGCAGTGAACAGACTCAGAGGTCACTTCCAAGAGCCGTTTCTCTCCCGTTTCAAATGAGGATTAGTTCTGGCCCTGATTCCCCCTCTAAATAGATAAGTGCATACAGCCAAAAGTAAGGTGAAAACAAATGCCAGCAGAACATCTTCTGTAGCCTAGTTACAGGCTGGAGCCTCAGCCTGGGGGTTCCCTTAAGTCTTTAAAGGCATTTTGCAACCTCTTTGGAGAATGACAGCATGAAATGTCCATCTCAACAGGAGTGATCAGGAACAGGGACATGCTTCTGGACATGTGTGGTTAAGCTGCTGCTGAGACTGCAATTGCACATCCCACCCTTCTCCGCATCACCGGTCCCCTCATTTGCTGTCGGTTTGGCTCTCTGATCCAAAGGCTCATTGGATGGTTGCTGGGGGGCAGCTCTGAGCAAACTCAGCGGAAATTGCGGGTCTCCACTTCCTCCTCTCATTTCACTGTTTGCTGCTCGCTTGACAGAAGGAGAACGCTTGGAGGTGCGCATGAAGCGTCTCGAAGCCAAGTATGCCCCACTTCACCTGGTTCCCCTAATAGAGAGGCTGGGCACTCCGCAGGTAAGGATTTCATTGAAAGGGATGGCTGTTGAAAATTCATAGCAGTCCCCAGTTGCCCTGTTCGGCCCTGGGAAGGTGATCCTTTATTTTTATTTATTTTTTTCTAAAATGCCAATCAGACAAAAAAAAAGAAGTCAGAATCCTTGCCTTAGCGGACACATTGAAGGGAAATTTGTGAGTGGGTCCAGAGCGTGTTGCTGCCTCCAGTCTGGAGAGCTGGCAGGGAGCTGTAGCATAAGCCAGCTCTGAACACAAACAGCCTTGAAAATCTCTTTCCTGTCCATTAAAAAAATAATAATAAACAAAATGGAGAATTGTTGGGGTGGTTCCAGGGGAAACATTGTAGGGCTGTCCCTGGCTTAATCCATTGCCATCAGTTTTGGGGATCCCATTTTAGGACTGCCTGGTGGTATATTTTTAAGCTCATCCCTGTCAAGGAATACATCTGAGAATGGTTTCCCTCCTAGCACATGCTTAGAGCTTCAGCACATGCTTAAGATTACAGCTCCATTTAAGTGTCTTATTGAGGTGGGGTCTCAGCTTGAAAAAAATATATATTCTATTTTCTGCAGAAATTGAGTACCTCTAAAAATATCTCAGATTTAATCAATGTAATTGGCAGAATTGAGTTCTACTGATATCAGTAGCCAAATGTCCGCTATCTGCTTAGTGGAGTTAATAGGATAAAAAATCATTGAAAGCGTTAAAGAAATCAACACCCTTTTTTACTGTAACCTACTGCTGAGGGAATGGAACAAATACTCAGTTGTATGAGGTGACAGATCTATGGCAGGCAGAAAGTTACACATCTTTTTTCCATGTTTTTTTTGATGGATCGAGGATTTGGAACTTTGCTTCACTGGAAATCATATGAAACAAAGAAACTGGCTTGAAAACTGAGAGCTTTGTCTGACTTTATAGACACTTCTCTCACTTCCCATTGGCTTCCTTTCAAAGGAGACACTCGAGAAAAAGAATTCACCTCTGTGTTTTTGTGTCTTTGTGTTGGTCTTTCTATCTCTCCTTCTTTCCATGCAAAACCATCATTGAAATCTGCTATAAGAGTCCACTTGTTGCTTATCTTTGCTGTAGTTACAAAGACGAAAACAGAAGTTATTTTATGTCCTGAATTATCTTTACTGTAAGCTGTTCCCACATTCACCACCCAGGTACAGTTGAGTGCCAGATCTTTTTTGAGCTCAGGTATAAATGAACACAAAAATGACTTGCAATAGGTGCCTCCATAGCTTCTAGCTTGCTCCTGGAAATGCAGTTTTGGACACAGGCCATGTTGGGTTTTTCCTGCAGAATACAGAAGTACCTTAGAGCAATTGTCCAGAATTGGAGCAGAAGTTGGCTGCTGGTTGCCTCTCCCAAAAGGTGGCCCTATGCAGTTCCTATAACTACTTGCTGTAAAGAGTCTGAGCCACAGCTGCTGAAGTTAGTGGGAATTACTTCCCAGTAGTCTTCAGGTGTGGTTCTTGCAAGTTTTCTCATTAATAGACTGTGAAAGAGGTATGGCATAACTGAGTGCAGTGACAGGAAAACTGTCAGGGAGGGCATATTGTACATTGGAAATCCACAGACAGCTTTTTGATAGGTGATTGATGCAGAACTAGGGAGTCACAGCAGATTGTTAAAGGAATCTTCTTGCTTTTAATGCTGAGTAGATCACTACTTCTTAGCAAACAGTAACGCTAACACTTCATTTATACGTGAAGAGGCTTTACTCTTGCTGTGTCTCTATTTTGCCATCATAAGACTTCTGTGTGCAGACACTAATCTTTACCCATAAAAGTCTGATGCAGATGAAGAGACAGAAGTTGTACCCACTGCCTTTAGCTATAAAAAACACACTGGATAAATTAAACCCCGACTTGCTAAGCAAATATGTGCAAGTGTGCACTGTGAAACTTGGGTGACATCATTCCTGAATTTAACAAATCTAGGGATCCCAGCCCTGATCTGTCCTCTGGGCAGCGATACACCGTTCCCTTGATATTTGCTGTTAGTTGAACATTAATTGCTCTGATGTTCCCAAAATGTCCTTGGAATTGCGTTGAAAGCAGGAGTTGTAACGCTTTCATTTCAGTAACTCCCGAACTAAAAAGGCTTTAAAAAGGTCAGTGCCAATGTAAAGCAGTAGTCAGGAAAGGGGATGTATATGCACGTTCAGATTTTTAGTTTTTTAGTGCAGAATAAAGAATACCCAAATAAACTGAGTGAAATACATATCCTTAAAGTCTGGCCAGGACATATGCAGGTGCTTTGTAGCAGAGGCTCTGAGCCTCTGTTGTTATTCTGGTCAGGATGACATTTTTTCTCATAGGCATTATGTGGACAGCTGGAAATGGAGAAAATACTTAAAAATGACCTAGAGTTCCAGGAAGTCCTCTAGGAAAGGCAGAAGGTTGGTAAGTGGCACTGCTGAAGTGGTGAGGTGGTAAAAGGCTCCGCCTGGGGGGACAGCGGGATGTGGCCATCACCCACGTAATGGGGTGAGACTTCTACCTCCATGGCCTCCAGCACAGCTCTGACAGCAGTTGGCTCTCATCTCCCCTGTTATATTTGGCAGCACTTTAAGAAGGCAGTTAATACTGCTGGAAATGGCAAGGAATGGGGCAGACAGGATCCACGCAAGCAGCCCAGCTCAGAGGGTGCAGGCAGGAAGCTCACCGAAGTCAGTGCTCTGTGTGGAGGGATAAGGACCCATTTGTTTAAGTTCCCTTGTTGGTTTTTTTTCCTCTGGAGCAGCAGTGGAACTGAAATTAAGTCAGTTCTCTCTTCAACTTCCTCTGGTGTAAAAACCAAATCAATTCCATCCAGTGGAGCCACTCCCTCCAGATTTGTTCATGTCAGTTTGAGAGGGGATGTCATAGAAATTGTCTGCACGTGGAAAGTTTCTCAGCTGGAAAATGTATTACTGGACTTTCTTAGAAACCACAGATTTTCCAGTATTAAGGTTCCAATGGCTTCTCATCTACTTCAGAGCTTTTTAACCACTACATAGGAAATGAAGAAGTTCATAGCTCATCGACATTTTAAAGAGATGATGGTAATGCCCTGGGAAGCAAAATGCCTGTTTTCTCTCCTGTTTCATTTTCATAATCTGCCCAAATGATGAAATTAAGCTTGGCAATGCTGAGTAGTGCTCGTGTAACAGAATAGCATGCTAGCAGAATTAAGGATCAGTATTTCTGGTCAGAACTTTTGCCTTCAGCTTTCATTTTCTGACGCATACAGTTATTTCAAAAGATACTCAGTTTGGTGAAATGTAATTGAGCACAATATTAAGTCTCCTCCTTTCTCTGGTGGGGAGTGCCATGGGAGCAGCCATCAGAGGTAAGGTTGGACCTTTCACAGGATATGCCAGGGAGACCAGGAATTGTGAAGTCCAACCAGAGGGTACGTCTGTATTACATTGTCACTTGTTTCTTTGGTTCTCCTCCTCTTCAGCAAATAGCCATTGCCAGAGAAGGTGACTTGCTAACCAAGGAGCGGCTGTGCTGCGGCTTGTCCATGTTTGAGGTCATCCTGACACGAATTCGGAGCTACCTGCAGGACCCAATCTGGCGTGGACCACCCCCAACAAATGGGGTCATGCACGTGGACGAGTGTGTGGAGTTCCACCGGCTCTGGAGTGCCATGCAGTTTGTGTATTGCATCCCTGTGGGCACCAACGAGTTCACTGCAGAGTGAGTGTCCAGTAGCCAGCTGTGCCAATTAACTCACGAGCCCTTAGCTGCACCAATAGCCACAGCCAGCACAGAGGTATAGAGAGAACATGGGTACCTGAGGACAGGACTTTGTTGGATGTAGACCTAAAGAGATGCCCCCAGAGCTTCCCATCTGAACACCTGGGAAAAGGGGAGAAGAGAAAGAGGGATACAAAGACATGTCTAAGGTGCCCTGCAGAAAGAAATGAGTAGATGAGCCTACAGTCCAAGCTGGATGCAAAGTCCTCATCCATCATTCCCTGTGGTGCACAATGCATAGTCTGGTCCCATTCTAGGCTCATTTTTTTCTCTAACTACATACCCACTTGTCATCAATAGGACCAATTTCCCCCAGCAAGGAAAGTTCCTGGTGTCATGATAGAACAGCATTTATCTAACTCCATCCTGTTATCTCTCCATCCCATCAACCTGTCCCCATTCTAGGCAGTGCTTTGGAGATGGTCTGAATTGGGCAGGTTGTTCTATCATTGTTCTCCTTGGACAACAACGACGCTTTGACCTATTTGACTTCTGCTACCACCTGCTGAAGGTGCAGAGGCAGGATGGGAAGGATGAAATCATTAAAAATGTGGTAAGTTGAAGGGTAAGGCTCTGAAAGATCTGAGCTAGCACACATCTCTGTTTTTCGATTTGCCTTGTTCAAACTCATAACTTACAAACTTTCCAGGCATTGACCTTATTCAAGCTGAATATGCTTGCTGTGAGATTTCCACCTGCAGTCTCAGCAGAGAGGCCAGGATTTTAATTGGCTTGACAATCAAATCTTTCTTCTCCCAAAGCTTTTCCTTTCTTCCTGGGGTTGGGAAGCTGGAGCAGAGAAGCTGTATTTCCATCAACCATTATCTGATCTCTGTGGCTTTATCAATAAGCAGCTGGGAGTCCAGACTCTAGATCGATTTACATAGAACCACACACTGACCTTGTTAATTCTGTCTTGAGTCATCAAACCCTATAATGAAGTGAGTCACCAGTCTCATGGTAGCTGCTAAGTGGAACTGTAACACGTGCTATAGCTGCTTTGTATTAGCAGAGGTTTCTCAGCAGCAGGGCAGATGTACTGATGCTTTCTGGCTGGTTAAATGACATAAGACTCTCTTGACCTACTGTTTTTCCTTCTCACCATCCCTCCAGCCCTTGAAAAAGATGGCTGACAGGATAAGGAAGTATCAGATCCTTAACAATGAGATTTTTGCCATCCTGAACAAGTACATGAAGTCGGTGGAAACAGACAGTTCCACAGTGGAGCACGTGCGCTGCTTCCAGCCTCCCATTCACCAGTCACTGGCCACCACCTGCTAGTGTGACACTAACCCTGTGTGCTTTGGGAAGGGGGAAGAGACTGAGCCCAGGATGACTGGGAGGATGAACTTGATGGCGTGAGACCTGGCAACAAAGTAAGACTGGGTATGCTCACTACAAGGACTTATCTTCCCATCTGGCCCTGTTGAGTGCATGTTCTTCTGTTCCATCCCTGTGACCAATTTTACTTGTAACTTTTGGACTTGGGAGTGGGTGGGGGTGGGAGGTTGAAATGTGCTTTTCTTCCATGAAATCTGGTTTTCCCTGTGATTCATCCAGCCAAACACAAAAATCTGAAGCCATATTGCAGCCCCAAAGGTGGGGGACCCTTTCAGAAGAGCTGCGTGTTTCTACTGCGCTGGGAGCCCCATCTCACTGTAAAAGCAATGGGGAAAAATCAACCCCACTCACGACATGTGCCACCAGGGCTGAAGACAGACCCTGACTTCTTCTTGGGAAAGGGGGGATGAAGGCAGGATTCCACCTCTGGCAGCAGCCTCAGGAAGGAGCAGTGCAGAGGAACCATGCCAGAATGGTTGTGCATTTCTTCTTGCTCTCTGCCAAGTCATTGGCCTTCCTAGCATCTGGCACCTGGGCTTCAGAATAGCAACGATGTAGCTGCCAAATAAGTCTTCAGCACTTTAGAGAGCTGGAGGAATCAAAAAAGGCCTGTTTTGGTTTTTTTTTTCCCCTGCTATTGGGATGTCCGCTTATTTTATTTCAAAGGGTTCTCCCTCGAAGACACATCTTCCATGAAGTAAATGAAATTTCTTATGGACCATAGAAGGGGTTGTATTGGATTCATGTGAATATGCTTTTGCACATACTAACTTGGGTGGAAACAGACACCTTGACCATATGTGATCTTTGAAATTCAGCCAAGGATGAGAGCTGGGATGTGTAATTTTTGTATGTTCTGACATGCTGTTTTCCCTTGTTTTAAACAAATTTTTAGTCACAGCAACTACTTCTTAAGAGAATGGTGTCTATCAGGAAGGCTTAGTAAACTTCCTAGCGCACAGAAATGGTGTGATTCTTTAGAAAAGGTAAATCATAGGATATGCATAATGAAAACAGCATTTTCCAGGCTCAAAAGCATTGTGAGGGAATGCTGGAGTCTGTTTCCTGTTCCTACTCAGCTCATCTAATATGTCTGGATATATTAGATACTGAGAACAAATTCAGTAGGGACTTGAGGAGATATTAAAAGCTTGTGGTTTTCCCTGCTTCCCATTGGTGCTGACACTGCAGTGACACAAAACCTTATGCCTGAATCTAAAGATCAAACCACATGCTCCAAATTATGCTAATGTCACCACTGGTGATATTTTTATTTCTCAGCTTTAGCCAGGACATAGCAGATATTTACCATTCAAATAGACAGACTTGGTAATACATGTTCTTTTCATGTGTTCCATCATGCCCAGAAACCTGCATGCTACTACAGATGTTGAAATGGCAGAGCCTGAGTCCTTATTCTCTCAAAGAAAATACATAATTAATTAGTAGAAACACCCCAGCTGGAATGCACTGTCTTAGAAAACAACAGCCAGCACTGTACTAGTGCTAAAGGAGATCCTGCTGTGTGGGATGCATTTGTTCTCCCGAACATGCACTCCCTCATAATCAACAAATAACCCACACGTGCAAGTGCTAGATATCTTTACACCTCAAGTCTCCATTAATTGCTGAGACAAATGCTTGAACCTCTGGGAGGAAGCAGTGCAGCACAGTAATCTGATAGTCAAATAGCATCTCAGGAGATCAGGCTGAACCCCTTGGGTGCCAGGGAAGGATCCAGCCTCTGGAGGCAAGTTGTTTTCCTCACATGGTGAAGAAGAGCACCACAAGAGTGCCCAAGACCCAACAATACCAAAGGACTCCTGCTCTCTATTTACTTTCTCCACTAAGGATGCCAGTTCTGGTTTTCCATCACGTTCCAACACTTCACAATGCTGAAACTACTGGAATGAGGGAGCTTACAGATATATATTTTTAAAAGGAAGAGGAGAATTGAGCACTTTATTTTTTGTGGAAAACAAGATATGAGGAATATAGATCCAACCAAGATCCTATTTTCCTGACCTAAATAGCAAGTGCTTGTTATTTTGGTATGAAAGTGTTGCTGGTGAAGCAGCACAGATCCCTGACTGGCTCTCAGAGCCGTCTCTGAGCACAGCACAAATTGAATGTTCTATGATGTCTTGATACGTTATAGGATGTTGGAGCCTTGGCAGAAACCAGCAGGAGCAAGAACACAAAAGGATGAGCTATGCCACACCGCCCAGTCACAGTTAGATGGACAGAACAGGATACCCTAAGTTGAATATAAGTGTCTGTTTAGGTTTGCAGTGAGACAGGAGATTTTTACCTAAACATGATTCTAACTGCATTCTTTTGCTGTAGCTTTGGCTTAATTCTCTTAAAAAAAACCCACAAACCCTGCAAAACGCAGTTGGGTGTATTTGAATGAAAAGGTAGAGGAAACCTACATTTTTTTTGCCCTCAGATTTGCTGTCAGAAACAAACTCCTGATTCTGAGGGATGAAACATTATGAGCGAAACGTCCAAAGTGCATGAACAAAATGTAAAGTGTTTTTGACTGTAGATGTTTTTGCCTTGTTGCTCAAGTAGTATGAGATGAGCTAGGAATAACCGTATGGTCTTCACTTCTGAGATTTGGTGTTATTGTCCTTACGTTATCTACTTGATTCAAGTAGTCATTAGCTTCAGTTTTCTAACCCCTCCCCTTACTCTATACACGAAAGGTTCAGGCTTATGTCTTCATAAAACTCAGTGAAACAGAGTTTCTTCTATCCTTTTTCTTTTTAATGTCATAATTATTAGTGAAAATAGGGAGCAAATTTGTGACAGTAGAGCTAAACAACAGATTGCCAAGGGGTCGAGCATATCCTCCACACTTGAAACCTTTCTGCCAATTTTGGATGTCTTCCTTGCAGATATGCTCTAATTGAATCTGCAGAACCCGTATCATTTTTTCTTAGGGAAACATGAGCCTACTTCATAGACAAATTGCTGACTTGATACAGAAGTTAGAGAGAGGGAAAAGGATGGTCTGTGTAATGAGTGAAGTCAGACTAGATGATTGTAATGTCCCCTCCAGCTTTAACATTGTGAAATGCGACTATTAGCAGTGCAGATGCCTTTCTTGGATGACGCTACTCTGGATTGTTGATGATCCAATAGAAAGGGGAAGCAAACTTGTTCAGACTTAGCACTTGTGCAGTTTTCCTTTCAAACTCCAGCAGCACTTATTAGCACTGAACAACAACATTAGTCTTTTTTTTCCTCCTGCATTACTCCAGTCCAATAAGTTCACGTGTGTTTGAGAACAAAAGAAAAAAGAATTGAAGGTGTAGAAAAAAAAATATTCTAAAAAGCTCTTGTCAAATGTACCATATTTGTATGAAAAGCTGCTTGAGTTATTTTGTACAATGAGTTTTATTTATGGTGAGGTATATTTACGCTCGTGGTCTGATAACAGTGTTAAATTTTTTGATCCATATTTGCTATGCAGCTGAAGATGATATTTTGGTTTTGTATTATTATTTTTTGCTGTTGTTTTAAAATTCAGCTAACAGAAGCTTCCATCTCCATTAGAAAATGCTTCTGCAAGAGTAAAGCATCTGGTACATGGTGATATGTCCCGTAACACAGCAACCAACAGTGTGTGCAACAAATGTGGGATGACTTTTGTGATGAAGAAAAATAAAAATTGGGCTCATTCACGAGATGGGCAGACTTTATCTCTTGGTGTCATTGTCATTTGTGGTAACTGTTATTTGAGAAGAGACTCTGGTCACGCCTGGCAAAAGAAGAGCACTAATAGGGCTGAAGGCAGCATTTTGCTGCTAGATGAGGAGCTCATCTCTCACTACCACAGCCCTACCAGCTCCACAGGGACTTTTTATCTCAGGAGACAGCCCTTGCTATTTTCTTTCAGACTGCCATTTGCAGCCATTCTTTGCTTCCTGTTAAAAGCCCCAAGAAGAGCTAGGGGCTCACAGGCTGCACAGCCCCACCTGGAACCACCCCATGTACTGAGCATCCAGCTCTGAGGGTCTGAATGTTGGATAACCAACCCTAAGGATCATTTCCAAAACCACAGACTTACATCTTCTTTCTCATGTACGTATCTTTGTGTCCTCAGATTAATGACATTCTGCCACTGAGAAGAACAGTTCATGAATGATTGCTTCATGATTACAGCTGTAGCAGAGACCCTTGCTGTAACTCCTGCAAGCCAGCAGCACCTTTTGTATCTAGTTTTGCTTCCTATAAAGCTCTGATGCAAACATCTAGCAGTTAAAAGCTCTATAAACAAATACGCTGTTGCCTGCACATCACTTCACCTCACAGCACGTGCTGCTGATCTGAAGCTTTAGGGCTTCCATTGCCCACAGAACATTCACCTATCCATCACCAACCCACCTCTCCTGTTCTGCCAGCATTTGTAGCTTGTGGGACCTCAGGGACCCGGATCATTATACTGATCTGGATAGAGAAAATAACCCAAGTGAAGTGTTTATTATGGCCTTATGAACCCGCACAGCTCATCTACTGCAGAACCACAGATATTCACTCTGGCACATGGAGGGCAGCACAAGCGTGGGAACCCATTCTGGGTATGACAGACTGGGAACTCCAAGCTGTTGTAATCCAAACTCCTGCAGCATGTAATGACAGCCGCAGCCACTGCAGGCAGGGTTACCTGGAGAGATAACTTGAACTAAAAGCTGTCCGCTCAGCCACATCCAGTCCTACAGGCTTTTATGTTGCTGCGCTGCAATCACCCGAACACCAGGCATTTCCTTTTGCCCCTACACCACCAGGTCACTGTCAGAAAGAGGATTTAAAACAGTAGATCTCAAACTACATAGAGCCATGGCTGAATATTGCAGTCCTGTTCTCAAAGTTCCCCTCAAGAACCATGCCTAGCAAACACCCAAGGGGAGAAGCATCCAACAGCTGCTAGCAGGATGCTTCCACCATTATAACAATACACAGGATGGGTAACAACTATTTTTCCACCATTTTTTTTCTAGTCCAATAAAGGAGAAGAGGAGAGAAAAGAAAAGCCTTTTGATGTTGCTAAAGATATCATTTGCATGCAAAGCTGTCTTGCTTTATCCTCTGGATTCCAGTCAAGCTTTTTGGTTTGGGGAACCAGTATTTCAGGAGGAACCACATTGATACAAGATGAGCCACTATGGCAGACTCCCTGATTTCTAATGAGCTGGAGCTTATTTTTAAGGAAGAACCTGATGTGAGTATCAACCACTGAGCTCACAGCTTGGAGCTGAATTCCCCTAATTACAGCCTTACTATTAAAACAAGGATATGAACCAATAACAGAGGCACTGGTTGCATCCCTGCTTTATCTTTATCAGTCTGAACTTGCCGTTGACTCAGCGTTGCAGGCAGTTCCCTGCCAAGCCTTCCTGGCTTTTAACTCCCATATTGCCATATGCAGAGCCTTGCTAAATCCATCAAATGCAGCACCAATGACTTAGTGATTTTGTATACAACAGCCCCTATAACAGAAAGATGTGACACGTGCTCCCTCCTGATGTCTAACACTGAGTTTGCATTCTCTCCTGCTGGGACCTCACCCCCTCCACATCTCTCCTCTCATTCAGGAGAGCTTCTCTTGGAGATCTTGTCCCTTCCCAAACCTGGCAAAACTGGCCCAAGGAGTCAAATACATTTGGGAATGAAGATTCCAAATGTGGTCACTCTTCATTTAGGAAGTCAGGCTGCCAAAGGAAGATAAAGCTGCGACCCAAAGTACCTTTTGCTTTCCACCATGCCATCACCTCTGCTTTGGCAGCAGTTATCACTGATCAATCACCATCCTTTTAATTTCCTACACCAGAAACCATTGCCACACCATTTGGATGGCTATCAGATGTTCCTGCAATGGAGGGGTTGGATTGGATGATCTCTAGAGGTCCCTTCCAACCCCTACAATTGTGTGATTCTACAATTCTGTGAGGGCAGGACATGCGATCCAGCCAGCACAGCCTTCCCCAGCCACAAAGTGTGGCTGATGAACTGACCCAATTAAAGTTAAGATGACTCACAAAACACTCAGACATGACATTTGCTGGAGAGCAGGGCTGCACAGAGATACGATCAGGTGCTGAGTGAAAGATGGCACTGCTGCAGCTTAATGGCATCAGGGCAAATTCTGAAGCAATGTACAGACAGCATTTATTTCTTTCATGGTCAAAGAAATAAAAAAGCAAAATTTCAGGCATTAAATCCTGCAGATCTTACATTTTAGTTATTTTATTTAGTGGATGGAGGCAGCAAAGTCTTAAACTGCAGCTGCAGGTGAAATCATGCCTTGCACCTCTGTAGCACAGCACATGTCCTGTGCTCACCCGTCCCCGTCCTCTGCCGGTATTTGCTTTGTGCTTGTGCTGGAGCCCAACCTCTCTCTCTTTGACTCAAAGGCCAGAAGACCGATTAGGGAATTCTGTCCTGACCTTCAGCAAGGAACGTGCCTCCGTGCAACAAGTACACGAAGAGGAAGTCCCTGCTCCCACCCGAAATACCCAGTGAGATATATCAACCTTCCTTCCACTACACTAATTCACGTGTAATAGTGAGTTATTTTTACGATGCATTCCTCAGCCCCACGATTTGCCCTCTACATCTGCACACAGCCTAAGCAAGGAACAACAAACACCAAAGCTCACATTTGAGGGGGACTCCTTTTGAGCCACTTCCATGCTACACCACAGGGAGCAGCCCCAACCCCCAGGGCAGAGCGAGGTGTGCAGCGCTGCGACGGAGGAGGAGGAGGAGCAGCCGCCCGGGCAGGTGTGCCCGCAGCCGGCACCGGGACATTGAGAGCCCCACGGAGGACAGAGGCGATGATGATAGAAGCGATGATGATGGAGCCGCTGGCGGCCAACGGCAGCTGCAGCAACGGTGGGTGCAGCCCGGGCTGGGGGGAGTGGGGCTCCCAGCAGTGGGGGGCGGGGGTGCCCTAAAACAGGGGCTGCTCTCTGTCACTGGTTGGTTTCACAGGTGGTTGTTACACAGTAGGTAACTGGCTCACCCCACTGCCTTCTGCTTGCTCCGTGGAGAGCTGGAGATGCTCACCTTGCCTAGGTAAAGGAGCTCAGCCTTTCAGTGTGGGGTTGTAAGAAGGAAGGGGACAGACTCAAGCAGGGTCTGAAGACAAATGAAAATGACTTCAAACTAAAAGAGAGGAGATATAGATTGCATTTAAGGAAGAAGTTCTTTTACAATAAAGGTGAGGCAGTGGCACAGATTGCCTAAAGAGGTGGTGGGTAATCTGTCCCTGCAGATAGCCAAGGTCATCCTGGGGGGGTTCTGAGCACCTGGTGGAACTTTGGGTGTCCCTATTCAGTGCAGTGGAACGAGACCAGATGGCCTTTAAAGGTCCCTTCTTACTCAAGCAATTTTATGATTCTATGAAAACATCCCCCAGTACCGTGGAAAGCAGTTCCACAATGAAGGTTATTTTTCCATTAGAGGAAAAAAAAAAAATCTCTTATGGAATCTTTAGAAAAGTCATTGGATTTTTGTTTTCCTCCATTAGAAAAAAATAAAAGATGAATCTAATTTGGATCCAAACCCTCAGCTGCATGTGCAGGGGATGGGCGGAGGCTGCATAAGATTTAAGGCAGTTTTCCTGGGGGGAAAGTAAGGTGTGACCTGACTCTTGGAGAGCCATAAGCTACAGCACATCTGCCTGCAGATGGACGCTTGTTCCTTCCATATTTCCAACATGATCTGAGGCAGAAAGTTTGTCATTTACTGGAGATATTTTTACATGACACTCCTGCTGGGTGTTTTATTCCAGCAGAGCACAGTCACACTGTCCATGCTACACTCCCAGCTCTGATTGCAATAGGGAGATGTGCTGGGTGGGGTAGCTTAGCAATTTTCCCACCCACACAACCACACACCCCAAGAGACTCCAGGGTTCCTTGCTTTTTCTGCGGGCAGCAGAGTCATGTCTGTGTTCAGCCCTTTCACACCAGCAGGATTTGATGGCAGCACTCTCAGATATACAGTCTGATTTTTAGGTGGTCCTCCGCAAAGCCAGGAGTTGGACATGATCTTTATGGGTGCCTTCCAGCTTGGGATATTCTGTGACTCATGAGCGCACAACTGTCCGTAAATAGGGGGAATAAAACCAATAAAGAGAGGGAACTTTAATCTGGGATGAACCTGTTGTCCTCTTACAAGCAATCACGTGGCCCCACTCAGTGCACAGAGCTGGGACAGATTCACAGTTACAAAATACTGGCACTGCTCCACATTAAACTCAAAGCAGTGAGCTGCAGGCAACAGGCAGATACCAGGATTAGGTGGTTGCAAAGCACCAAAGCCTTTGGCACTGGCAAGGTATAGTTCAATCTCCCAATACTGGAGTTTGGTGGAGAGATTCTAAAATAGATATTCGGAAATTCAGATTAATTATAGTGGTCCTTGTGGTCTTCCAGTTCACAGCAAAGGACTCCACAGGCACAGCGTGTCAACAAGCTGCTTGAGCTGCATCCCATAAACTAGTCACCAAATATCCTCCTGCTTCTATGCAAGTGCAGAGGTGTCCTGAGTATGAGAGACTGATTACAGCTCTGAATGGCACTCTTGATAACCACGTCAGTAATTGTTGTACCTCCATGTTCTCACAGGTTCTCTGCTCTCCATTTCATGCCTTTCCCATCAGGTTGTGTGCCAGGTGGTCAGAAGTGCTGATCTGACTGACCCTGGCCATGACAATGGGACTGGGGATACCTCGTGGGTAACACGGCTGGAAAGTAACTATGGATTCTACATCGGTCTGGGCTTGGCTGTCTTCTCCAGCTTCCTCATTGGCAGCAGCGTCATCCTCAAGAAGAAGGGGCTGCTCCGGCTGGTGGAGAAGGGAGGCACCAGGGCAGGTAAGGTTTTGTGAGGGGCAGGAACCAACCCCCTACCCAAAGCCCAGCAATTGCAGGGCAACACCTCGGTGTACACGTGCCAGCCTTTTATCAGCAGGGAAAATAAGACCTTTTGTGAAATGGGCCCCATTGCATAAAGGTGAAGTTCATTCCCATGTCACAGCCCGGAGCACGATAACAATTTCATGCCTTCCCCCCCTGCTCTCATTGATACATCAGGCAGTTTTGCCACCAAGTCACTGAAACAAGGACGCATCTCCACATGCTTGAATTGCATCAGCAAAAGCCATTTATTCATGCACACCTGTACCCCTGCAATTTATATGAACCCTGCTGCAGTTTTCAGAAGCCATACATCCAAAGCATGTTGCTCAACAACACGTTGGCTGATAACTTTCTCCTAGCACTGAGGTGTGTGTTTAGGGATGGGGATGGTGGAGGAATGTGCCTGAGCTAAGTTGCACCGTGCAATTGGGCACAGCCCATCAACACTGTAAATATTTGCTCCAGCAGCAGCCTAAGTCCTACCTGGAGGGTGACCTACTTACATAACTACTGACAAAATGATGATGATTAAAATACTACTGCTTCCTAGATCTGGTCTAGGAAGTGTTCTTAAGTCATTTTACAAAGGAATTCAATATCCCCATCTCCATGCAGGGACACAAAGGCATGAAAAGGCAAGGTGAACGTTAAGCAGTGGGTAAGCAAAGCCAACGATACCTGTCTCCCACCTTTAGCCCACATATTAAGCTGTCCCCTTTGCAAGGGTGAACTCACACAGGTATGATCATCAGCATTGCATTTGCACCATGAAATATCAGCGTCATTTCAGTTGTGGAACTCCCAACATCATCTTACGTTTCAGAGCTAATCTAGTTAAAGAAGAACAAACACCTTCCTACTTGAGGATGATTTACTGGGAATTGATGATGAAAAACTCACAGCCAACAAGAAAAGTTCTCCAGGAAAAAAAACACAGCCAAACAAACCAGCAATTTCACAGTTTCTAAGAAACATCAAAGCACAGCATTTAAACTTCATCACTTGTTAAGGAACCAGAAGTTGGATTATAGCAGAAAAAAAGTTCTGTACCTCCTGAACTCTTCTTGTTCACACCTTCCTTGCTCCTTCTCCTGCCTCTCCCCTCACTCTCACTCCCCATATTTCAGCCCTGCTATGTGTGCACATCAACTTTCTCCAACATAGCTCTAGCAGTGCATAGACTGTTACCATCAGCTCCTGCTATCAGTCTCTCCAATCCAGTATCCTCACAAAGTCACCAGGCCAGAGCTTCTGCCATAGAACAGCTTGTGGTTAAAGACCAGAGCTTGCTTAGTTCCTGGCACAATGCAACCATGCTTCCTCATTTTTATTCACACTTTCCTTTATTGAGCTTCAATACCAGGAATCATTTGTCATCAGAAACAGCCACTATGTAAAGGCAACATGAGGATTTATAGCAGTTCAGGCTGAGACCCTTAGGCGCAAAGCAACATGCAGAGCAGTGGATAACATATGGGTAACTCCAGGACACCTAGAGCCTTCAACACAACAATACAGCAACACCAACTAATACACCACAGGATCACACAATTGAACCAACCAGTCCCCCTCCTCCATAGCCATAAAAAAAAATAAACCATTGTCCTACCTTAGTGCTGACATGTGGTTCTCCATAACAATCCAATGGGGATGCAAGGTCCAGCACAGCAGATCCATAGAAACAGTCTTTGGGTGAGGGCATCCAACAGGGCACAGCCTGCAGCATCCTCAGCCCCAGGGTCGCCTGGGGAGGGACATCCAAGCCAAAGCACATCCAGCCCCCAGGGCCTCCGCACAGGTATCCACTGATGGCTTCAGAGGCACAATCACTATGATGAACCAATGAGGATCACCACTATAGTCACTGCATCCCATCCCAATAATCTGCTGCTTTGGGACATCGGGTGCCATTGCCATGTAAGATTAAGCAGTTGTTTTTGTTGCATTTACTTTGTCAACCATTAGCTGTCACTTTCTGTTCATACCTTGACCCAACACAACTGATAGTCTGCACTTTCTGTCCTTCCAAGACATTTTCTTTGCCACACTCCTCCTGTTGTGGCTTATTCCTCATCAGAATGCTGTTTGCTTACTTTCCTTGTTAATTCCTGCTTGCTTTGCTTTCCTAGGAGATGGAGGCCATGGCTACCTGAAGGACTGGCTCTGGTGGTCTGGCTTATTAACCAGTAAGTAGAAGCTATCCCCCTGGGTTTGCAGCATTCCTGGGGTCTGTCCACTTGAAGCAGGTATGAACGAGTCCAGCATCAGTAGCTCAAAACCTTGTTTAGTTCTCTGCTCCTTTCAAGGCCTGAGGAGGCAGCAAGCCATACACCTCCCCCACCACCCTGCTGCACCTCTCCTGCAGGGCTGGTAGTACTCAGCAACTCCATTTTGCTTGATCAAAAAGCACACAAAGAATAAAATCAAATAGGGCAGCCATCTGCACCAGGCACAGGGTAAACAGTCTCCTGTGTGTGCCTCAGGAGATCAGGAAAGGTCACTGCTGCAGCAACGGAGATAACAAGGTGTTGGTAGCAGCTCCTTTCTTAAAGGAAATGTTTTTTTCTTCTTAGAACAAGCCTCCAAATCTTCTTTGTACACTCCAACAGTGCAGCACCTTCCCAAACTAGAGTTTATCAGAGAGTTGTAGATACCACAAGAAGGGTTCTCAAAGCTGCCATCCCCAACTCTCCCCACAGCAATGGGGACTGAGACAGTTTATAGCTGAGGAGCAGCCCATGCCCTCCCAGCACTCTAGGGCTCCAACCACCCTGTAATGACCCAAATGCACTGCAGCTGTGTGCCTGGACAGGTGATTAAATGAGCTGATTGGAGTCAGCTGCGGCCTACCCTGTGCACCTTCAGCCTCTTAGCCTGCATAAGTTTGCACTATGGGGACATTCGTATAGCATGAAGCTCTTCTAGTATAAATCCAGTCTCTAGTTTGTAAGCCTGCAAGAGAAAGCACAAAAAGCATATTGTAATTCACCGGTGTTTGTTTTTCCTGTGTTTATTCAGTGGGTGGAGGGGAAGCTGCCAACTTTGCGGCCTATGCCTTTGCTCCTGCGACCATTGTCACACCTCTGGGGGCCCTCAGCGTGCTCATAAGGTGATGTACGATGCCTGGGGTTTGCAGCTGGGCTGTTCTGTTCACCTGTTTGTCCCTAAGGCAGAAATACTTGGACTAATGTGAATGTGAGGAAAGAATGTCTTCTAAAAACACCCAAGCTGTTGCTGTCTTTTGGGAGGGATCACTCAGAAAACAGTGCCATGCCCTTTGAAATGTTGCACGTGGATGTGAATAGCAGCTGCATACAATTTATGTTAAATCACTGCCATTAGCAGTGTGACTTCTTCCATTGCCTTCACTCTTCAGCCAGTAAAAGGATATTTTTTCTTTTTTTTTCAGTAATAAACAGCACAAAAAAAAAATCTAAAAATATCAGAAAAACTGCGTTTGTTTTTAACTTTATGTTTGTGTTGTGTTTGCTGAGCTTTCAGGGTGTTCTCAGGCACTGTTTCCAGGGATGCTAAAAAGGCTCCAGGCACTGAAGGTTCTATGGAAGTTCTG
Organism: Coturnix japonica; assembly: GCF_054131305.1. Taxonomy (NCBI): domain Eukaryota; kingdom Metazoa; phylum Chordata; class Aves; order Galliformes; family Phasianidae; genus Coturnix; species Coturnix japonica. Next base: position 12,038,756 of record NC_140680.1, on the reverse strand, counting down.
TACCTAGGAAGTGCATAAGCAAATGGAGATTGCTGTGCTGTCTTGGATTGTTTCAGTGTCATGGAAAACAACTCTTATGTTTTTGTTTGTTTTTTTTTCCCAGACATTTTTACAGCCCCATTATATTCAGATTCCTCTGGGGCTTCATATTCCTGATAATTAAGTTAAAAGTAATGTAGTAGTTTTGTGTTTGGTTGTTGCGTTGGTATTTTTTTCCTCTCTATTGCAATGGCCCTTGAATACAATTCTTCGGGCACTGAAGGTTTTGTAATGCCCAACAGCTCACATGTGAATTAGAAAACCTTGGAAATATCTTCCGGGACGTGCTGACACATTCAGCATGTTTTCACCCTGCTGATACATGAGCTGTGGTCTTCAGGGCTGCAACTCTGCAAGTTCAGCTGTCAGCAGAAGCAACATGAATGTGTAATAACATGCAGGAATCCTACAGAGGTATTCCAAATTGGTGTCCTTGTATCATGTGTTCTACATCATTTTAGATGCTGTTTCATCTTTAAAGGGCTTTAAAGTACCAGCAGCTGTTGTTTTTCTGTCTCGTGCAGTGCCATCCTGTCTTCATATTTACTGGGAGAGAGGCTCAACCTGTTGGGAAAGCTGGGCTGCTTGCTGAGCCTTGTGGGCAGCACCGTGATGGTGATACATGCCCCAGAGGAAGAGGAGGTCACCACTCTGGATGAAATGTTGTTTAAGCTGAAAGAGCCAGGTACACAGGAGGTCTTGTTTTTTCCCTTGGGGTTGGGTAGTAGTACTGCTCTGGTCCCTGTGCCAGATTGTGTTTGAGTTGCTGTTTCTTTGTTTCTTTCCTCTTCCAGGTTTTCTTGCTTATGCTGCAGTCCTTTTGGCTGTCTGCTTCCTCCTCATCTTGTACTTTGCACCTCGCTATGGCCAGAGCAACATCCTCATCTACCTCACCATCTGCTCTGTTATCGGGGCCTTCTCTGTGTCCTCAGTCAAGGGCCTGGGTATTGCCATCAAGGGCTTCTTTGCTGGCCAGCCTGTGCTGCAGCACCCATTGACGTGGATCCTGGTCATCACGCTGGTGGCATCCATCACTACACAAATTAACTACCTCAATAAGTCTCTAGACATTTTTAACACCTCTTTGGTGTTTCCCATCTACTACGTGCTGTTCACCACCATCGTCATCACAACTTCCATCATTCTCTTTAAAGAATGGGTGGCCATGACTGTAGTGGACATCATTGGGACAGTTTGTGGCTTCCTCACCATCATTTTGGGAGTGTTTTTACTCCATGCCTTCAAAGACATGGATGTCAACTTAGGGAATCTGCCACAGGTTCTCCAGAATGAACAGGAAGCACCAGTCCCCCGAGATGACAAGAACATCCTGATAGAAGTGGACAACTCCAGCATTGCTCCGGAGGATAAACCCAAAGTATTCATGATCTATATACTTAGCATGTTACATTTGAGGGTTTGTAGGTGGGGTATAAAACTAATCTGAGTAGGTTGTTGCCAGAATTCCAAATACTGTTGAGCAAGCTAAAGAAAGACAAAACATTTAAACCAACAGTGTCTTATCCAAAGCTTGGCAGAATTAAGTCAAGTCTTGCACTGGATCTTTGGCTTAGGGTGGCAGCAAGGAACATGTCAAATTGTCACTGGGCTTTAATGTATTGTGTCTCTGAAAATCCTCTTGAAATTAGATACTCCTGGGACAAAGCTCCTTTGATGCCCCTTGCCATCTTGTTGGCAGGGCTAGTGTTTACTCTGTACTTCTTCTCCTGGGTAGAGATATCACTGATGTTTTTATTTCTAAACCTTGACTGATTCATTGATTATTGGTTTTGTGTTTGATTACTGGTTTTGTGTTTCCTTTCTAGGAACTTGCGTGAACTCTAAAATACACAACAGTATCTCAAACGAAGGCAAAGAATGAGGACTGAATGGTTTATTCCTGCTCTTCACATTCTGCTTATCCACATTTAATTATTCTCCAAGTTTGGATGAAGAATATTGGTAAAATACGGTGAATTTTGCAATAAGTGTCAGGACCCGAGCCATAAAGTGTTTATATGGGACTGTGGCAGATAAATCATTTTACACTTTAGCTTATGAGGTACAGGAGCTTCCCAGCAGCTCTGTGTTAATTAGTTCAGTGCAGCTCTTTTTTCTGTCCATAAGAAACTGCAGTGCCCAGGCTGCAGTGTTGCTGTTAGTGAAGCCACTGTGCCTGATCCAGACCTCACCCAAGCAAGCAAAGGGCAGCCCCCGCTCAGGCTGGAAAGCTTTAGCAGGGTAAATCCCTATCAGGAGAACTAACAACTTCTGTAACACTTCTTGGTGATTGATGAAAAATGCTTTCAGCCTGAAGGACCAAGCAGGTGAATGTTTTAAAGATGTTTTTCTTAGGTCTTATTGTGACCTCCGTCATGGCAGCTCACCTTCAAAATTCCCTTGTATTTGCATCATGGGTGGGAATGCAAGGATGGGAGCCCATCTGGGCACAGCAAAGCCTGACCCAGCTGTGCCAAGCTTACTCACTCCAGAGTTACTTACCCTGGACCATGGAATTTACCTGTGCAGACCCAGTTTTAGGTTGTTGGGATATCACTGAATAAACGTGGCTTGAGGTTGGGGCAGGGAAGATGATGCAGTCTCTTATTTTAATAACATTTCAGTACCTTTTGTTTTATTTTGTTTTTTAAATGTGGAACAGGAAATAAAGGCATTTTCTAAAAACCCTTGAAGGTGGAGCTGGAAGATTTGAATGACTTTACTGATTTTGCAGAAGGAAATGAGCGCCCTCGTTTGGTTTTGCAGGAAATAATCCCAGTAATTCACTCGCTTTAATTTTAGCATCCTAGTTAGTATAATGCTTTACACATTTCATTTTATAAATAGATTGCAAATAGGTCTCATCCTTCCCGTGCCTCAGACTACATTGATTCCTCCAGAAATCCTGCCTTCTCTGCACGAAAGGCACATTCAGAAAGACTGACCTGATGTAGTGAAATATCACAGCGACAGAACACTTGTTAATGACAACCTGACCAATTTATTAAAAACTAGGCAAAAGGCACAACAAATGGCATTCTTCAAGTATTTGCATAGATGCACAGAGAGTACTGCTGTAAACCTTTAGTACGCGGACATAGAAGAAAGTGAGATGTATTTTTGTATACGTTCTTCCAAGTAACATTGCCTTTAAAAAAATACCATATTTTAGCAGCTTTTACTCCTCCTGCAGTTCCCATTATCATGCACTCATCTGGTATACACCTGAAAATGTAGAAGGATTTAACATACTTTATGGAGATTTTATGATATTCCAGTAACAAAGGATTGATTCCATTAGAATTTCCATTAACTTTGTGGGTCTGGGGAGATTTTTTAAAGCTTGAGCCCATGCTCACATGAAATGCACTGAAAACATTCTTTTTGGTGCTCATTTGATAAAGACCAAGGGCTGCTTATGCAGACAGAGTTCTTGTGTTTGAACCTGTACTACAGAAAGCACCGTATGTACCCAGGTTACTGCAAATCAGGTGTCCTATGAGCAGTAAAATAGCCCATTTGGAGGGTTGTTTATATGCAAAATACCCCACCTATAGAAAAAGAATATGCATATATTGATATTAGAAAGGCAATGTCTTTTTGCCATCCCTTATTTCAGAGAGGAGTAATTTAGGTTGTTTTGTTTTCCAGGCATACAGAAGGTAAGAAAAGGACCAAAATGATCAAGGTAATGAATAATTAACCAGTAATTCAAGGCAGACCCTGTGTACTTCTTCCTTGTGAAGAAAGAGGTAGTAAAGTTGCAAAAACTGATGTGTTTTCAATCATCCTATAGCTATACTGCTGTGTATAGCTTAATGAGCGCTCAGGCTTTGGCCATTGTTGGTTTTGTTTTTCCTAAATAGCGGTACTTAGGGAAAACACAACCAGCAGAACAAGAATGTTTTTCTTTAAGCCAATGATACAGTTTTTCACACGTGCAGCACCAATTACACTGCTTGAGGAGCTGACCATGAAGTATCAGATGCAATGCAGTGTTATTGTGACCATAGCTCCAGAATTCCATGTGGTCTCCCAGGAGGAAATAATAAAAGGAAATAATTATTATTATTTTTAAAAAATGCATAAAAAGGTCATATTTTAAGTAAAAAGAAAAAAAGATGTAAGAAAGTCAAATCATTAGGAGAAAATAAAAGCAACAAATTCACAAGGGAAGGTCCTGAGGGTCAGAGCTATCAATCAGCTGCTTAAAGTGCACACAGACAGCTCCCTCCATCCAAGTCCTTGAGGGAAAAAACAAAACCTGGAGTAAGCAAAGCTGCCCTACAAAAGCACCATGTGTCATTATTATTTCTGCTGTATTACCACCTGGTCAGCATTAGAGCAGGTTTCTTAGTGGTGTGAGGAGTAGTTGGCTCGTGCTGAATTACTGCTCAGCATAGACCAAAAGCCTGAGGGGATGCACACAAAAGTGCCTGTTGATTTCCTGTGGTACCATGTGGTTTGGAGGAGGTTTCAGCACTAAGTTGCTAAACTTCCTTCTGGCCATTGGCTCCATTTCTTGGGGGGGGAGAGTGTCCCTGTCGTACCTTGGCTGTGTCCCAGTGACACAGGTGAGAACACACAGACAGTGCTGGGGATGCTGTCAGGATCTACAGCACAAAGACAAGGAGTGCTGGAGGACTGACAGCTTGCAGAGCACTTGCTGCAGAAAGTTTTATGGAGAAAATAATTAATGCGTTCTATTAAAATTAACCAAAATCCAGAGTGACTTTAACCAGGAGTATTTCCATGGTTTGCTCTCTGTTGTGGCCCAGCTTGCTGGCCACTGTAAACTGTGATTGAGGAAAATTATTAGCAGCTGCCTCCTGGTCTCCCAAGAGACAGCTGCTTCTCTATAGCACCACTGATTGCTCCTGCAGCTGCCTGGATGGGCTGAGGAAGCCAATAGGGCTAGTTCATCGATGAAAGCCTATCAAGGCCATCACCTGCACTGCCTGGAAACACTTAAATAACTGCTAAAAAAAACACATGAAGCCCACATTGCCCCATCCCTGCATTGAATATTGCACAATAATATATAAATACCACATAAACAAATTGTCCCTAGAAGGAAAAGGCTATTAGCAGAGAGAGGAGGTTTCAGCTTGGTATGTACCGGCTTGCTTCCTGGGTGCACTCCTACCAAGCCTGCCTGCAGCCTCTTGAGTCACATAGGAAACAGATAAGGCTAAGTAGAAAACAACCCACGGCTGATGAAAGTTTTTCTGAGTGATGAAGACCATCCAGTTCCTCATGAAGGTCAGAGCCAGAAGAGTATAGAACAACTCATGGGTGTGCACTGGAACCTGGCTGTCCTCTTCTCAATGTGTTTGCTGTTCCAGCTGTCCTCACACCAGTGTTCTGAATGAGATAGAAAACAGGGAAGAGAGGAGTGAGCATAGATGAAAGAGAAAATCCTGCTCAGTACCTTTTCTAATGCTACAGCAGGCCAGGGGAAGGCTGTTGTCACTCACTGCACATTCACTCTGAAGGGTCACAGAGGAAACTGCTACCATCTGCCCATAATATGATGATGGTCGTGCAGGATTTGCACTTTGACATCTAGCTTCGAGTATGCTGCAGGCAGCACCTGTGATGTGTGGAGGTACTTTCTGCTAATGAGTTCAGTCTGAAGAGAACTGAACTCAGCTGCTCAAAGTCGCTTATTTGTTGTCCTTATTTTGGGAAATGTTCCATAGGGAAAGTATATCAGAAAGGTTGGAGAAGGTTCCTGATCCTCCCTGGGGTCCTCAAGCCTTGTCTGAGTCACTTTCTCTGGCCCACTCACACAAACACTTAATCTAAGGAAGTGCCCAGGGACGTGGAGAAGTGAATCGGTTGCTCCAGAACATGGCATGGCTGCTTACAGCAGCTGCACTGAGCAGCCTGATTCCATTGAGGGTTAGTCAGTTTTGCTGCAGAATTAGGACAGAGCGTACGGTTTGACACAGTAAAGGCTTAATAGGGAACAGGTGAAAACAGAGCCCTCTGCAGCAAAGCCCACCAACCCAACAGCCCTTCCATTGCCATCCACCACAGCTGCACAAGATTACTCCCCAAACAGCCTCATTGCTCCCCATTGGTGCCCACCTCTGCTGCAGGCTGGACTTGTCCTGGGATCCTGGGCCGAGCAGGAGGCAATGGGATGGCAGGGTTGTCCCCAGGTCGTGCTCTGGATCTGCTTGGGACTGGATTGGCTGGCAAAGCTCTTTGGGGTGGCCGGGGCCTCGAAATGTCCTGCACAAGAAAAAAAAAAACAGTTTTGAGTTGTCAGACTGGAGAGACATCCAGCCTGAAAGCAGAGATAACGTTTACATTCATTTCACATGGCCTGGGCTTCTGAATGTGGCTGCAAGTACTTCCAACCTGTTTGTAATTTTGGGGAAGTCAAAGGCTGCAGGCTGGGCACACAGCTGCCCATCTTGAGGTCTCTACTTTGGACCTCACTCCAGCAACAGCACAATCTAACGTCTGTACAATACAAAGCAGGAAGATTGCATGGGAGGCACTGTCATACAGTGACTGTAAACCATATGTGCATGCACATGTGTGCCCATACACAAACATGCAGCCGCCTACATTGTTATTATTTTGTTTGTGCACACAGCTGTCCCTAATAGGATACTCTAAGCATTATATTTTCCATTTGTCTAATGAATTTCAGCATAAAGTATGCCCTGGGGAGAAGTTACCCACATAAGAGCTGTCTGCCTGTTTTTGCATAGTTTCAATGCTAAGTCTCCGGCTTACAGGTGTTGATTTAATAAACACAGCTGCACTCACAACTTGGAGGGCACCCAACAACCTTGCAGTGTGCTCAGACAATGTATAAACATGATGCTCGATGGCTGGGGATCCACTGCTCTCCAATGACTGCAGGAGGGATGAGGCAGGCCAAAACTCCGCAGAGCACAAGATCCAAATAGCTTTGATAGGGGTGGTAAGTGAGTGAGTCTGGTAGATACTGTAAATGTCCAGCAAGAGCACTGACACTAGGAAACATTGCAATTAATGACATCCTGTCTATCTTCTGGATCTTGTGGCTCTTCTCCAACCCAAGAATGACAAGGTCGCTTTTCAAAACCCTAAAACAAGTGCCCCATCGAGTAGTTCTGATAGCAAAAGACTGGATGCTTTGGAGAAGGAACACAATGGAGACGGTGAGGAACTTGTCAACAAACAGCTGGGAAGGATATCTATTCCTTATTGATTAGAGTCAGCTTCCTGCTTTTGTTTTAGTTTTCTTTCCTCTCAAAGTGCTGGCTGCTCATAGGAACAATGGAGCTAGAAACAAATCTCATTCACTAAAATAATTTTGGCTTTATTTTCTTCTATATCCTTTCGAGAGGCTGCCTGGGAGCCAGACTCCTGCTTTCCCTGTAGCTGCAGCCCTTCTCTGCAGGCCCTAACCTAATAAAGCTAGCAGGGGAATCTTTTGTTAAAATGGGTTTAAGTCAGTCTGTGTGATTTGCAATTTTTTAGACAATATTGTGGAACCTTTTTTAATTTTAGAATAAAGCTTCCACCAAGAAAAGTAAATCAATACCCTGTTGCCTTAGAAACCTCAATGTAGCCTTGTGGCTGGGACGCTCACATAAGGAAGGGTCAGTCTGGGTTGAGCCTTTTGTTTCCTATGCAACATACTGATAATCTCGTTTTTGCTCCATATCAGAAAAAAAAGCCACAACAACCCTAAATTTGTTCCATGCCAGAGAGTTTATGCTGACTTGAGATGGAACACCTTCTATCAGCCCAAAGCTCCCAAGGCTTTAGTCCAGGAGTGGCCAAATGCAATATACCCTGAGGGTTATCCAAAGGAAGAAACCACTGATAACCACATCCCACCAACGTCATCTGGTTAAAAACACTTCACTCAGACCAAACCTCCCACCTGCAGAACAGCAGCACAACTTCATACCTGAGAGCTGGGGGATGTGGGAGCTGGAGGTGCTGGCCTGCTTGGGGGTGTCCGCCGGGGCACATCCTTTGCCAGTGCTGGATGCATTGGTCCTGCAGGACTCCCTGTACCATAGCTGTAGCTGGTGAAGGCAGACTGCTGCTGGATGTTAATTCGGAGGCAGGGAGCTGGCTGGGGAGGAGGTTTTGATGGGATGTCAGGGAAGCTGATCACCTGTGCAGAAGACCCACAAATCCCAGGAATTAGGTTATGCCTGCTTCAAACAACCCCTTCGCTCTCTGCTATGCTTTTCAGGGCCTGCATTGAGCCACATAGCAAGAAATACTGACTGCAACAGCTGTATGTTACATATGTCTGGTAGGTGCTGATTACACGTACTGGGGCAACTTAGAATTGTGGAGCAGAAAGAGGAATCAAGAAAATAGATTAACAGAGGCATTAGCACTGTAGGTAATGCTTGCAAATCACTTGTAATTTCTGCAGTTCTGAAAGAGGGGATGTGACAGGAAAAGATCCACTAGGACAGACATGCGGCCATAGGGCTGGCTGGGTCCCACCTCTCTCCCTATAGCAAATGGTTGGAAATACGTGCTATGCTCAGCTCCCTCTGACTTTCAGCTGTGGTTCACATCTGTCTGATTTCCTCATCCTTTGGAAAAACCACCCCTCAACTGCAGTGTGAGAGGGAACCACATCCCACATTGCAGGGCAGCTGCAACTCTCCTGGGAAGCTGGAAGTGACATTGCCTCTACCTTCCTCTGCTGCTGGGGGGTTCTCAGCTTGAAGGCAGGGTTTGCATGGCCGTTTCCAGAGGCGTCGCTGAAAATGAGATAATGCAAAAAAAGAGTTATTTACAGGATGTGTTTTCTCCTTTTTTCTTCAAGATATATAACTACGTTTTAATCAGAGTTAAAAGATGAGAAATAAATACTGACCACACCAAAATGACACAGTTATTTTCTTCACAACCACTATGATTTCTACTCTGTGGGTGGGTAAAAGCAGACAGGGCGCAGCACTGGCTATTTACCTGATCTGCGGAGCCTTCTTTAGAGAACAGATGAGAAATTTGTTCCAGCACTTCAGATAATAGAACAAAAGCATGATTCCAATGAGAAGAAGAATGGCAGCCAGGATAGCCATAGTTATCACTACTGCTGAAGAGCCTGAAGGGCAAGAACATACAGTTAATTAAATGGGAAATCTTCTGCTCCCAGTCTATCCCAAGTCTTTCTGAATTGCCACCACAGTCTTAGTCCCACTCACCTTCTGGTGATGGAGGACCACTGTCCAAGCTTCCTCCCTTTCCCTGCTTGTTGCAAAATGGGGGGGCCCATCCCGGATTGCAGTGGCAGTTCTTGTTGTTGTTGCAGACCTGGAGCAGGAATACTCAGAGACTTAGTGCAGTGTTTTAACTGCTTCTGTGCAAAAACTGCTGTTTGCTTCCTATAACCTTGAGGACCATGTAAGAGGGAGCAGACTGGGTGTGGTGGTGGCTCTCTTAATTAAATGGACCAATGGGATGGAGAGGTGATGATGTTTTGCTCTAGAAACACTAGCAAAAGCTCTAAAATACTCTCATCAGCCTTTTCTTTCCATTCTGTGGGGGAATAGCAAAGTTTGGAATAAACTGTTCCAAATAAGACTTTTTACTGTGCTTTTTCCTAAACCTAAATTTATTATTATTTTTTTAACTAAATCTAAACTGAAGATTAGACCAGAAAATGCAATCATGAACTGTAGGTATGAACTAATAATTGAGGAGCAAAAGGCCAGATCAAACCTAGGGATGATACCAGAACTAAGTCAAACAACTGTCCATGCATGAATGGCAGCCCATCCTACTTCAGGCTGGAACAGAGACAAAAAGGAGGCACCTACCCCATTGCCATTGCACTTCTCACTACAGCTTTCAGACTCAAAGATGATGGATGTGTTCTGACAGCGTCCCTCAAAGCAAACCTGCAGAGAAAGAGCCCCCAGATCCAATATAAGCTCATAAAGTTACATACCAAATGACTGCCTAAGCAAACTTTTAACCACTACACCATAACCCACTTAACATATATCAGAGAGAGCTGTAGGAGCTCAGAAACCAATAGAATCACAAAGCACTTTCCACACGGGAAATTGACACCATGAAATGCCCCAAACCGTTACAAGCAGGAACTGTACCTACATGATGGCTCCCACATTTTGTTCCTGTCAACACCAAGGCAGGATCCAGCATCTCCTTTTCTTCATTCTCAAATCTGTACACGTGGGTCCCTCGGCATCTCACCTGCATCCTCTGCAGGGAGATAGTTGTGTCTATTGGCACGGCATTGGGTAGCACAGGTTTGGAAGCAGAGCTCTGGCACTGGATCTTCCCACATTTAGCATCTCTGATTTCAAAGGAAAGGCTAAGTGATTATTTCTGGCTAGATGAATGTTTTGCAGGCTTCAGCTTTGGTTGTGAATTAAAGCATCACTGTGAGGGATTGCTCAGTGGCAAAAGAGCAAGCACTTCCCAAAAGCCAGCCCAAGCACTATTGTTTGATGGGTGATGATGGGATCTACCTGCTGCCTCTGGAGGTAGGCCAGCCTCATCAAAATCATAGAGCGCTTTAGAATGCTACATTTCAGCTTAAAGAATTGAAAATCCCATCATTCTGTGTCTTGAAGAAGCATCAGCTAGCTTTTTTTTAAATGCAAAAGGTAGGGGAAAATGCTCAAGTTAACGCCTCCAGTCCACCCCACTAGGAAGCAGCTGGTTTCCCAGGTGTGAGAGGGGGATGAAAACCAAAGCATGGCTCATTTTAGTCTACTGTCCCATAATTCTGTAACACAAAAACATCTTCTCCAGACAGTAACTCTTGGCTGCCATGTTTTCTACCTTTTCTCACACTTCCTGTAGTTGCCGTAGACGTCCTTCCCACAGTTCCCATAGACATCTCCAGCAGCATTGACTTTCTCAAAGCAAGTGTCTGGTGCTGGCCGTGCTCCTGCATGAGAGAGACTCATGTGGCTGATTCCTGTGGGACCTGGCAGTCACTTCATCCTATGCCAACCTCTCACTTGTCATTTATCTGACACGGTTTGAGCATGGGAAATTTGTGCTGCCTCCTCCAAATGAGTAAGAGAATAAACATGTAAAGTACTATTGCCATACACAGAGTGAATAACAGCAGGATATCATATATTATTGTATATTCCAAGAACAGTACAATACACTGCAAATCATGTCCTTACCTGGCCCCCACAGCTGCGAGCACTGGTCTTTGTATGTGAGACACATGCCATTATAGCAATATGCCTTTCCTCCCTCACAGGAAGCCCCATCAATTTGGTAGGAGTTAGAGGGGCAGAATGGTGACTGCCCAGTGCAGTACTCTGGGAGGTCACACAGTCCTGACTTTTCCCTACAGAGAGTTCCTGGAGACATCAGCTGAAATGATACAAAGGGAAAAAAAACAATGGAATTATGGCTTGGCTTATTGATGATTTCATGTCTGCACAATGTCTCTCTGTAGATTAAATAAAAAGTCCCACCGTATTCATCCCTTCATCCACCTTGTGTTAGGCTTTCTGAGGTCAGCAGTGATCCAAATAACTCTAACTTCATTAACTCAGGAGCTGTGTACAATTAAATTAGCGACCATCTCCCTTTCCCAGGTAAGGATGAGAGCACGCAGAGAAAATGAACATGTCAGATCCAAGAGGACATTGATCCACCTCTCTCTACACAGGGGTAGAATCTGATTCACCTAAACCATTCCTGACATGTTTGTGTAATCTATCCTAAAAATCCTCCATTTGGGAAGTGTGTTTCAGTGTCTGTCATCACATGCAACTTCTGCCTCCAGCTGCTGTGAGTTTACCACAGACACAGATGGAAGGACATACACAATTCCATCTGGGAGGTTTATTTAAGTCTCTTGTGTAAGGAGTGAGAATCCAAATGGATTCCTGGAAAAGCTTTTTTCACCTGCTTAGGATAGGTCACTAAAAGCACGCAATCCATATGCAAACATTAAATAAACCAAAGAGAAATATTTGCCTATGTTCAGTCTAGAGAATCTGAGGTCAAACCTAAAGGTCTTTGGCTCCTAAATCAGAAACTGTTTTTCACAAGCTCCAGTGATACAGAGGAACTGTATGATCCCTATGTCTGCCCTGCACATTTACAGCCTTGGGACCACTAATCGTATCTATACACACCACTGTGTGTAAATGCATGCAAAGAGTTTAGGAAAATTCAACAAACCCACCTTGCACTCGTGACAGCAGCTGCCGTGGGCACACTCAGCACCCACCTTCAGGGAGCAGTTGTTGGCGTTGCAGCAGGGATTATTGCATTCCTGGAAGAAAGCAGGATGCAGCATGGTTTGTTTACAAGGCAAGTCCAGGACAAGAATTCATCAGAGCATCAGAGCGTGATGGTGACACTAAGCTGTTCTCACACAAGATAAATTATAGACTGAGGATCAGCCTTCCTTTCACAATATATAGTTGAAACTCAGCATTTGCTGGATTATACTACTGGCATATTAATGTCTTCTGCTGCATGGATTGGTGATAAAGGCTAAGCTCATTAACCTCTGCTGAGTATGGGATGCTGGTTTCAGCTCCCCTTTGACTCACTGGTCAAAGTATGGATATGGAGAAACAAGCTGCAATTCAATGAGAAGAGAGAAGCCCCGTCCTTACAGAGAATGGAGCTGTAGGTGAAGTGCACTTTACCTACATGCATGAAAATGTGATGGATAAGGTCACTTTTTCTTTTTAAATGAACTTTTTATCACCTCTGTTTTATCATGGGTTGTACCACCCCTGAGTCCTGGGATACATCATGCTGTGCAATATAAGTTTAGTTAGATAGGACACTTTACTGTCTTGATTTATATTGCGTATACATTTACATACAGGGCAGAAAAGCTTATCTCCTGCACAAACAAAAGCTGTTTACATATCACATAATTGTATTTGCAAAGGACGTAATAAAATCATTGTGTCCCAACTAAAAGCCAAACAGCTCAATGAGAACAACTGTTACCTCCACCTCTCCACAGTCACACTCCTCCCCTTCTTCCAAGTAGCCATTTCCACATTTTCTCCCTCCATACATTCTCTTGGTATCTGGCATGTTGGAAAGGCACATCCCTCCACCTGAGTGCAGATACTTTTCCAGCTCTCTCCTGTTGCACTGGTTGAACACTCTGGGGAATGGGTGCCTGGATACAACGACAGTGCAGAAAAACATCATGATAGATCCAGACAATGGTTCAGAGCACCAAAAGTGATCACATACCAGTCCTAACAGCACCAGAGAACACCATTCCTTCCCCTAAGTCTATGAAACTGTATAAAAATGGATTGCAATTTTTGTGCCTGTTCAAAGTGAGATCCACTTGGGTTTCATTTGGAAATGAGATAAGATTGCACTGCAAGACAGTCTCATAACTCAATGGCCTTTAAAAACCAACTTTCCTGAAAAAGAATGTGTTGATTAAACTCTCACATGGATTATGAATTTTCTTTGCAACTATGCTTCAATCCATGCACTCTATTCAATACCATGCATATATGCATATGTGCTGCATTGAATAGCTGGCAGTGTGTTTGCAATGTTCATCCTAACATTTTCCCATATTTGGAGGAAATAGCTCACATAAAAGAAGGTATTTAACTCAGACAATTCTGTTTAAATCTGACAAAGAGGAAGACTTGGGGAAACAAGGAAGATGGCTTAAAGTGAATGGCTTTGGCTAGTGTTTTTACGTGACTGAAATACAGAAGCTGTTGTGGTTCCTCATCCAGAATGGGCTCTGGAATTCCTGTGGGTTTCCAGAATCACTCACTTCCCTTTTCTCCACAGATGATCTATTCCTTCCCTTTCAATGGCTTCCCATGGCTCACTGAAACCAAGCCGTATGCTGAAGACAACAAGCAATGGATCTGTTTTTGTGTATCTCTTAGCAAGGCCATAGGACTCACCCAGTGGCAGAAGCCATGATGCAGCCTCCTTCCTCTGCACGGGTGGTACAGCAGCCAGATGAATCGTGATTCATGCCAAAATTGTGGCCCATCTCATGGGCAATGGTAGCAGCAACACCAATGGCATTATCAGAGTGATCCTGTGCAAGACCAAAGAGGCAGGTTGGCATGTCACCTGTGCCTGTCCTATGCACCTCTGGATCAATGGGGTGAGATGGGGTGAGTGGCACTTCTCATTGTTAGGTATAGAAAACATCTACTGAAGGTATTGCTGCCTATAAGTGGGCAAGCTAAAGGTCCTTCAGAGGAAATATTTTCTTCCTGGACTTTAGGAGGCATCTACAGTTTGTATTCACTGCTGACAAGAAACATCACATCAGGACTTAGCAATAACTTACCATGTTTACTCCTCCTGACTGGAAATCTGAGCACATGGACATCACGGGAGCCAAACCTACTGTGGTACCTTGGAAGGGCACACCCCTAAAATCAACCCAGAAAGACCACAAAATGGCACCAAGGCACTTGAAGGCAAGATAGAGGAAAAGAAAAAAGCATCCTGCTGTCCCAAGCTTTGTACAATGTACATGTCAGTTGAATATATTTTCCTTAGGACTGTCTTCAAGCACAGGACATTACAATAGAGCTACAAAGCCTTAAGACCTAATTTTCTTGGACTGATACTTTGCTTTATGGACCAACTAGCCAGTCATCTGTATAAATCTTCCATTCTGAATCTCAGAAAAAGAATAACCTCAAATACTGATTTCCCACCCACTCAACACAGAAACAGCTTATTTCAGGAGAAATAAACCTACGTGATTAGTTGGGCATTATCATGTTTTCTGTACACCCTCTCCTTGCTGCTCCAGGCCAGGAAGGACTTCAGGGTAGAGTAAGGATTCTCAGTGCAATCACATTTGTTCCCATTACTCCAGATCTCCAGCCCCACCAAAGCAATACGGATATTCAAGGACCTGTAAAACTGATAGGTATAGGAGGGAAAAGAGAAAACAAAATGAGCACTACTGATTTATTTTGTTGCATTTTAAACCTTGTGTGTAAGCGCTGATAAACGCTACTAGAGAAACACAGGTCCAGAGATGATGGAAATGCATCACAACTTAGCACCATGGCTCTGCAAAGAGAGAAGTGTACCACCCACTAGACTAAACTGGATTGGACTAGAGATGAACATTCATTTTTTAATGAACGATGGGGATGTAATCTAGAAAAACACAAAGCTCGGAGACCGACATCGTGTTAATCTTGAGATATGTCAAAATCCCTGAAAAAAGGAAGGAAATAATCTGCTGTGCACGTCAAGTACAAATAGGACAAGTCTTCCTGGGCAGGGTAGGAAGGGGGAGGAGGAAGGAGTTGAAGGGAGCACAAAGGGAGCAGATCTGAAAAGCTGTGATGTTTACTTCAACAGCACCAGGTACCACTGCAAGGATGAGCTCTGGAGGCTCCTTCCTGCTCTATTTGTGAGGCTTTCAACAATTCAAAGAGAGATGAAGAGAAAAGAAGGGACCTTAGCTCCTTGTCAACAGCTGCATTTAGATAACACAGTTAATACAGAGTTGCATTAAAATACAGAGATGCTCAAGCTGACTCCATAGTAAGGAATGGAGATCTCCTCACCCCACCCCCGGTGTCCAACAAGAAAATTGCTTGGAAAATGATCCCTGAGTCACTGGGAAGCGCTGCCAAAGCATTATTCTCTCTACCAAGAAGACAGCATTGCCCCTCACAATTAATTCTCATAACACACAATATGGGCTTTGATTTCCCCAGGTTCATGCACAACAGATCTCACCTTATCCACGTAATTAGCAGCCTCCACTAATTTAAGCCTTATTGCTTCGATGTTGAAATGATGCTTCTGAACCTAAACAAGACAAACATGTCAGGCAGCACAATGATGACTAGAAAGAGCTGAAATGTGTTTAAACATTTTCCAGGGGTAGAAGGAACTTAATAGAGCAACCCAAATACAAGTAACAGGAAATTTGTCAGGTATGATACATGGCAACAACCAAAAATAACAAATTTGCCAATTAAACTACCTGGTAATGAGTTAATTTTGGCAAACAGCGTTTTGATTCAAGGATTTAAAGCTGCAAAATATTTATGTTTCTATTAAACAGACTGCAAAAGCTGGGACTTCTAGCAAGGGAAGTGGTGAACTAAAGGCAGTTAACAGCTACACTGTGAGGGTGTTTACTGCAGCTCATCTAATGAAATGGTGAACAACATATGGCAATTCCTGGATGTAACATATTCTCTCAGTTTCCCTATCATCCTGCTGCCTAATAGAGGAGACCAAAACAGATTTTGTCTCTGTTTTTGTTCAGAATAAATTATAGCCCAGAGCACTATGTGGCTTTCACTGCTGAAGCTTCAAGCTGTAAATTATGAATAGGATCAGCCTGAGTCCAGTCTGTGCTGGAGATTAAATGTCCAATCTTCCTTTGTGAGGTTTGTACTGTCGGTAAGTACGTCTGGCATGCGATCTACTCAGGAGACAGGGAGGGACTGCTGAATGCACTGGGCCTCTTCCAAACCTATTCCATCATCTGGAGCCCTGAAAACATCGTTATTATTTATTTACATATATGCCAAGATCTCAAAGCAAAGGATAATCTTAGTTATCTTCCCTAGAGATGAAATGCAGATGCACATCCCTCCTGGAAATCCCCAGGTGACCCTAGGCTGAAGGCCATCCCTCCTACCCTCAGTGAGGGGTCGTGAAGGAGTTCCCAGTGTCCACAGAGATGTGGGATCTTTCTACTCTGGATCTCTGGTACCCTAGGAGACAAGAACTGTCCCAACCCTACTCCTTCATCCCTGTCACAGCCTGTATCTCTGTGCAGGTCAAGGCTGGCCAATGGAGATAGAAGTGATGGGCACAGGAATTCCTTCCTCACCTCTGCATAGTCAGCCACAAGTAGCAGCTCCACGTACTTCGTAGCCTGAAGAGCTTCCCGTCTCACCTGCAGCAGCAACACAGGTTATTTCCCCAACATTCCCCAAAAAACTCTCATAAAACATACTTAGAGGCCATTTTCCACCAGCCATTCACCCCACCCCATCACACACAGGGCCCTCAAGATGTGACTGAGTTACAGCAGTGAGCTTGAAGCCCTCCTCACCCTGTGGTTGGGGAATTTCACCCCAGCTGCAAAGTCCCCAAGCCAATTCCTGGCTGTGGCCATGGAGTCCTGGTGGCCACAGGATCCTGCTGGCATCCTCAGATCATCCAGCCTGTAGATCCGGTGCTGGTCTGGGCTGTCAGGAAGCGGCTCCAGGACATAGCTGCAATTGCTTCTCAGTACGATGAGGCCTCTGTTGGAATGGAAGCAGTGAGAAGGAAACCCAGTTACTACTGCAGCAAATAGAATCAAATCCTGTTGCTGCATTCCTGGCTGGCGCTGGCGAGGCACTTCTCCATGCCAGGCTGGTCACTTATTCAGAAGGATGGGAATATTTTGATTTCAGAATGTTGGGATCCATTGGTTTTCATATAATCTGTTCAAATGGGCTTTCAAAATCAGTTAAAGGGTTATTGGTGCGCATGCAGCAACAAGAACTGATTTTTGCATTATTATTTTTTAAGCACAGCTTTTCCTCCAGTGGCAGTTATTTTATTCCATCTAACAATTCATACTCTAGTTTTGTTTTTTCCCTCACTGCAAATGCCACTTTCGGGCACCAGCAGCATCTATCCCCCACACAGCCCATGTCCTCACACAGCCCTGCCCTCTCCAGCTGCCTGCCCCATCCTGTGCCACCACCACACACAGCATCCCTTTGCAAAGAAAGCCTCAAAGGAGCGAGTGCCTGACAAAAGGAGTTAGAAAAGGAGCAATAAATAATACATGCGACCTTGCAAAGTGTTTTCCTTGTGAGCCGGGATCATATTCAAAGTGCTTTCCCAGGGGCACAGCTCATATGCCTGTTTTTTTTTCCATCCCACAGCTACTTTAGGAGCTAGTGCTGCCACATGGCTTTAAGGAAAGCAGGGAGCTCTTGTTATCCTTCATCCCATTTTTCCTCCAGTTGCTCCCGAAAAGCCTAAGCCACAAATCAACTCAGAGCCCCTCTGAAATTAAATATGCATTCAGCATAATAACCCTTCATGCTGGGATGCTGTCATGTCTCCTGCACAGGGACAGATTCTGTGCTGGATTTGGGGGAGCTTCAGAGCATCTAATGCTCCCAGATAGTGACCCGAGGGGTGCAGAAAGCTGTACATGCACTCAGACAGCTGTGCTCCTTGATCTAGGAGGGGAGAGCTGGGGAACATGCAGGCTGGCAGAAGAACACACCTGTGACTGATTTCAGATTACTTATTGCAGACCACAGGTGGCCGCACTGCCTTGTTTATCTCCATGGGCTCTCTGGCTTGCTGTAAATCCACTTAAGATTTCTGGGGTTTGCTTTGGCAAAGGCTATTTCCTGGCTGGGCCAAGTCCTACAGCTCTTGAGGGCAAATGACCGCTAATATCAATAAAGTGCACGTGGTATTTAGGAAACAGACCCCAAACTGGTGTAAATGAACACATACAGACTGCCTTTTTCTGCCAGAGACTCCATTACTACCACATCCAAGGTTTTAGAGGACACACAACCCTGCACCACCCAAGGAGAAAGCAGGGAGCGAAGGGAGGAAGTAGAGCTGATGGGGAAAAAACTCAGATCTGAAGGCTGTCCTAAAACACATGAAAACCATCCAGCTGGGAGAAGGAGCTGGTTTCTGCAGCAGTGCAAGAGAATTGGGCTGGGACATGGTGAGCCCTGTCTGGGTTTCCTTTAGGAACACAGCCATATGTCACTTAATGGAAGGGGTCTCCCATGTTGGAGTCATTTGATGCATGGGTTGATGCTGCCAGCACAGAGAGGGAAGCACTCTAAGAGCTGTATAGGAAGCTGTGGTCATCAGTGCTCCCCAGATTTCAGCTTTTCCCCTGACACCCAGGACTCCTGGTGGGGTGGAATTTAAGAATAGGCCCATCTGCACAGAAAGACCCCGGGGAGCAGATCTGCCCCAGCACTTACCGCAGCCCTTGGCATGAGCTGAGCGTCACACTGGAGTGCTCCCTGCCCCGCACCACCCCCTGGTAAAAGCAGTGCTCCTGCAAGGCAGAGAGGTGAAGGGTTGGCAATCCAATTCACAGTTAATATGCATTACATTTAGACATCAACAAGTCCCAGCTGAGTACACCAATACTCCTGCAATTGCTTTCTTTCTGTTGCACGTGGCATCTATCAATGAAATCCCCAAGGATGTACCTCAGATGGCTGCAGCACGAAGCCTGACCTGGAGCTACCTGCTGGTGCAGCTTGCCCTGGGTCAGGCCCTCAAAGATGTGTCCCATAGAGTGACAACATGGACAGCAGCAAGTCCTCATCTGTGAGACAAAGGCAACCTCCAGTAGGGACAAGGAGGCTTTGGGGCAAGAATGCCAATGTATCTGCCACAGCCCTTGCCCTGGGGCAGCAGCAATAAAGATGATCTCATGGGGATTCTGTCTTTTATTTTTTATGTCGCAACCAATGCACAGCTTTGTGCCACTGAGTGTTCACTGCTGGTCAATCAGCCAAAGGCAGCGTGAGAGCAGGAATTCATGGGGTTGTTATTCAAGTGGAGCCAACTTACTCGGGCTGGGTTCTTCCCAGCATGAAGCTCCTAGTGGGAGAATTAAAAGCAAGAGGATGAGCAGCAGGAGGAATGAATTAATCCCCAACACCCAGAGAGGGAAGCAGTCCTGGGGGCTGACTTTGGCTCTCACATCAAAGTACAGGCAATATACTAAGGTGTTTTTACCAATTTTTGATGATGGAGATGCTTTCTTGCTGGAACACCCCAGGTCAGAAAGCCAGACCGCCCTCCCCTTCAGCTGCAGGTGTCAGCACTCACAGTGTGGGCCAGTGGGATGGTCTGTGCTCGTCCTGTCTGGCTGTAGTGAGTCTCAGTGTAGCCTGGTGCAAACAGGTCTCTGCAGTTAGAGGGGGAAAAGGAGGAAAAAAAGTCCCTTAACGATACAAGGCACTGTGTAGTTTCCTTTTTGTTGCTAAGTTATGCCCACATATAATGGAATTAGGCTGAGCACACTGAAGGCCAGCTCAGGACACATCTGGGCATTGGCGTGTCTCAGACTCTGACTCTCCAGTGCCCAAATCTGAACACAGTTATAAACCAATCTGCTTCTGTGTTGCAACTTCTGCCCAGAAGCCAATTCACATCTTTGTCCTAGGAAACTGCTGATTCCCCCATTTAAATCCGATCATGTCATCCTTGTACAGACAATATTGTCCCTGTCTTCAGCCCAATATCAAGCCAAAAGCCTATAAAAGGCGCTCCTGTGCACTGAATAGTAAGTATTTTGACTCGATTCCAGAGGAAACAGCCTTCCCTCTTTTTTTAAACATCTGCATTTTCTAAACAGTGATGTAAAACAGTACAGTAAGTCAAAATCTGGGCCAAAGCAAGAAGGTCACATCCTGTGTCTATCTCAGCAGCAATATAACACAGCTTTAAGACTTTTTCCTTTCTTTCAAACAACAGCCTCATTTCCAACAAAACTAAAGAAGAACCCTACATAGTGCCCCATCTATCCTGCACACTCGCTCAGAAGCCTTGTGTCAAACAGATCTGTATACCACTATTTTGTGTCGAGAGCTCAACAGCTTTTACCCGCACTTTCAAAGGTCACCATAGCCCAGGAAGGCTCATTCTGTTTCTTTCTGATGTGCTAATTCCTATCACTAGATGTTGTCAGCGATCCAGAATGCTGAATTGCTGCTCTCCATCTATCTCAATCTGTAAACTGAAGATAAGCCCAGAAGTGGCAACCCACAAAAAAAAAGAACTCCCTTCATCTCCCTGACTGCAGTAGCTTGCTCAGCATGAGGCTGCACCAAACAAATGTTTAATCAACAGATTGCATTAACTGGCAGGAAATTGCCTTGAGCAATGAGCTCTGGCAGGTATCTGGTCTGTGTAAGAGACTGTCATCTCGAGAGCAGACATGAAACCGATGTGAATCTGCTTTGTGCTGCTACAGCCAGAATTAGACACCAGCCTGTACATTTCCAGTAGCTGGGGCTTGCACAGCCTACTTGTTAAATCCCAAACAAGCACGCCTGTGTTTGCCTCCTGCTCCTTTATTCTTGGAAAGCATGCACTATGAATAGCCAGTTTCTCTTTTCTCCAGCACCATAAAATTCCCCCATGCTTTGAATCTTGGTGGCCACAACTTATTTATTCCCTCCACTTCCAGCTCAGCACCAGGCTTTTGGGGCATGGAATAAAGGCACACAGCACACACTGTGTGCACAGCTCTTCCTACCTTCAGTTTCAGAAGCATGGGGGGGATGCCTGCATTTTTAGAGGTATTTATCTGCTGAGCTGGAAGCATGGCTCCTCCAGCTGACCAGTGCCATCATATGTTCTGAAGGCCTTTCCCTGCTGTAACACAGGGAAGCCCTGAAGCTCCAGGACAGCAGAGAGCTGTTGCAGAGCATTGCAGGGGTGAGGGTGGTGAGGAAAGAGGAAAGACAACAGGACATCTTGCAATACCCTCAGGGGTCGACTAAACCTCACAGCCTGTGAAAGTCCACTCCCAGCCCAGCTCACTTCCTCAGAGAGCATCAAATTTACCACCAAAGCATAAACAAATAGAAAAGAACTCTTCACATCTCAGAGCGCACCGGTCCAACTCATTCCTCTTATTCATGTGTACAAATTGGGTAAGCAGGAGAGAACACTGAGATGTTGTCACACCCAAACCTTAGCAGTGCCATTTAACTGCCATCATTTTGCCACCACCAGGTTTCCAGGGAAGTTCAGCCCTATAAATGCCAACAGACCCAACTCACTACTTCCATAGGAGCACAGAGCTTAGATCATTGATGGAGAGGGAAGTACAGAAAAATACAGCGTGATTAGATATTTCTTTCTTATTACACAGCCCACCTCTGCCAACAGCTGTAGATAAAACTGAATGCCTGTAAAGCTTGGATGTGAAAATAACATCATGTAAAGGCCTCAGAGATGTTCACACAGCTGGCAGACCACTAGCACACATCATAAAAGCATAGAGTTGGTCATTAAAGGGGTTATCAGCACAAGGAATTGATGAACTCTGAGGAGAAGAGGATTTTGGAAAGCAGACAGAGCAGAGCTGTAATAGCAGCTGCAGCCACACCGACCACTGGAGCTTTCAGGATGCCCCAGAGCAGCCCTTGCACCTCCCCATCATGACCAACCTTCGGCAACATCAATCACTGCCCCGGATCCAGCTCGGCATGCAGCACACTGGGTGGAAGGGCCTGTGCTCTTGGCAGGATCTGCTCTACAGAATGCCCTGGGATACAGTTCCAATCCAAGCAGTGAAGCCAAACCAAGCACGAGTGGCTTGCTGCCATAATGTACAGATGGCTCGAGACTTTCTGCTGATGACTGGTGTGGAGCAGCATTGGCCCCACTCCCAGCTGTCAATGATATCATTGTTTGAAACAAAACCCTGCTCTGCGCATAGCTGTGCACAGCTGATGTCCTGGAACAGGGCACCTCCCTTTCACCACACCAATACACAGCACCAGAGAGGCCATGCACCTCATATGTGAGGCAGTGGCAGAGAGTTTGGGGCAGAACCCAACCACCTCAGCAGGCAGCACTCCAGTGCTCTCCAAAACAGTACATGGGGGAAAAAAAGAAGACGAATGGTGCAGGAATCTCTTGTGAGAAACATCAGTTCTTCTGATATTTTTTTTCTCCGTCCATTTCCTCAAATCACCATAAATCTGTCCAGCCTGGCTGCCAGCATCTGGAGCTGGAGGGAATTGGTTCTCCCAAGAAAGCTGAGACATCAGATTTCCATCTATGATTTGTGATCCCACTCCATTGCCTTTCAGCAGGATCCAAGTA
Organism: Coturnix japonica; assembly: GCF_054131305.1. Lineage (NCBI taxonomy): Eukaryota > Metazoa > Chordata > Aves > Galliformes > Phasianidae > Coturnix > Coturnix japonica. Next base: position 12,015,884 of record NC_140680.1, on the reverse strand, counting down.
GAGTAAGAGGGGGAATTAGATTCCTCACTTCCCAGCCCTTCAAACATTCCCTCTAGTCAGGATTTATTGTGAGAACCTGAGAATGACCCCGTTACAAACACCTCCAAAACATCACCCCTGACAATGCAAAGAGTCTGTTGTCTGTATCCATCACTAGTGGGAAATCAGGGATTTCAGCTCCCTGGAATTCTTTAGCCAAAACCTGGCACTGTAAAACCACCAAACTCCAAGGTTTTCTCTTTATATCAGGAAGTCTCACCCAGAAAGTGCATAGAGCTCTTAAGCTCCCTCCCTCAGGAACTGTGCTGATATATCTGAGATCACATTTATTGTGCAAACAGCAACAGCTTGGAAGTAATAAGTAGATTCCCAGCTCTTGAAGTAGAACTAAACTACCTATTTGCAAGGTCTTGGAGAGCACCATAGGCTACAAAGCACTTTCCATTCCCTTTTGTTATCTGCATCATCTGATGCTCGCTGTGTAAATCATGTTACAGGACCTAAGCAAAACATGCCATCTAACCCCATATAGGAACTATAAAACTTGCCTGGAGAGGAAAAAGGAAATAAAATAAATAGAAAATTAGCTGATAATGAATCAGAGAGAAAAGTTAAAGGGTTCGGCTTCCTCTTCCTCCATGCCCTGCTCAGAAATCACTGAATATCCTGAATATCCCAGGAGAATCAGAAGGCTGAAAAGCAGCGATGGCTTCCCACATCCCACCACACTTTTTCTGATGACTCCAAGAGAAAGCTGAGCAGGATAAACTCTATTTCCCTCTCTCGCATAACCCTTAACCTCCCATGCAGGAAGCCTATTAGACACTGACAGTGTGTAGCCCATCAGTGGAATAATCTCAGATATCCTTCCTGCCTGGGGATGGGCAGCAGCCTCCCCTCTTCCTCACTCAGCTGAGAAAGGAGGTCCTGGAAATGAGAACAAGCAGGAAACAGTGACACACAAGTGACATACAGAGCCACTACCAGACTGCTGAGGGCACCAACCAGGGCTGGAGCAAGCATCAGCTATTTGGATGGGGCCAGAAGAGCTTGGAAGTGATACAGCACCTTATCAGATCCAGCAAATAACCATCTGGATTGCTTCAGAGCCCTGATCAGATGAGCTCTGGGCTTTCTTTGCTCTGTCCTCATGCAAACCCTACACATCTCCACCGGCCCCACACAGGTTCTGCCCCCCACAACCACGGATGCTGTGGGAGAAGAGCAGCCAACACGCAGCTGTGTTCCATATTTCTATGGTATTTAGGTGAGAAAAAAAAAAATCACACAAGTTTCTGCTGCACAAATATCAGCTCAACCCTTGGCCTGGAAGAAAAGGCTCACACCAGGCAGCTTCACCACACACTCGAGACTCTCAACATCCCCTCCATGCTTGACTCAAAGCTGCTTTTTATTAAAAAAATGCCTTTAAGTCACTTCTCATCCAATGTTTGCAACTCGGATTCTTTTACTCCCAATCCCCAGCCAACTTTAAAGCCGTTTCATAGGCATCTTTCCATATATTTGTTGTTTGTGCAGCTTTGAGCTTTCCAGTCCTGCAGCTGCAGGACGTGGCTTTGGGTCACTTCAGAGAAGCGTGAGTCGTTCAGGGGATATACTTTTGTTGTTCCTCAGAAACATTACATGGTTTTGTGACCTCTACTTGGAACTGCGGTGTGGTTCCTCCTTCGTATTAAGTGCCCGAGCAGGAAATAATGCAACATTATGTTAACTGCTAATGCAATGATTGTATTCTTAGATACATGAAGCCCAGATGCAGATGGCGTGGTGGGCTTTCAAAAGACAGTTTTGTGCTCAGTTTTGAAGAAGTGTATGCAATAATTTCTGTGTATCACCTCTGCAGATGAACACTATGTTCTTCTTACGTTGAATATGAAATCAAAGTCTTAGCGTGACTGTTTCTTCCAGATATGGGAAACTGCCTGTTTCACTGAAAGCTACTGTGTCCCCACAACAAGCTAACAGAAAAAGGAATTATCTGCATGGCTTTTTCTCTCACTTTCCCAAAGCAAGTTCATCACCTTCATCTCTCCATAAGGGCTGGTTAATAAGTGAGCATGTAACAAGGTTACCTAACCCACCAGCCTTCCAGAGCCCCTCTACAGGGGTTAGTGAAATGACCCAGACCTCTGGGGGTCTTTTTAACTCACAAAGCCCCAAGTACCTTCCTTGCAGTTGTTACACTCACTATCAAAGGAACACGAAACCAGAGCAGCCAGGTTCTAAACTGCTCCAAAAGGATGGACCCCAGTAGATAATGGCAGCTTCTCTTGTACTGTCTGGGTGCTTGACAGACCCTTTAGGGAAGAAATCCCTGTTCTGTCATCACTCAGCACCCCAATGTGAGCTCTGGGTGCTGGGAGCAGCTCCATGCTGGACCCCACGCACTGCAGTGAGGAGAGACATTCCTCCACTTCCCATACAAGTACTGTACAGATGCTAACGATGACAGCATCCACGGGGCTCCCATGCACTTCGTGCTCTTCTGGCTGCCTCATTTCTCTTTCAGACTAAGTGTCTCTGAACTACTCCTGCACCACTTCAAGTCTGGGAAGCGGTGGCTCTCAGAGCCTTTCTTAATCATGCTCACAGACCTTCATTTTGGGATGGTGCCATCACATCTCCTGAACAAGGACTTGAGAACTGGAAAACCTCCCAGCTGAAGTGCTGCTATCCATGAATCATTGGTATTCTCCACAGAATATAAGAGCTCCAAACCACTTGCCCTGTTTCTGCAGTCCTTGTAAAGGGATTGATCCTGCACTGAAAGCGTGTGTGCACTTCAATCTGTGTATACACATCTCAATGAATGAAAATACATCTCAGGAAATAAACACAATAGAAGCCCTTTATTCTTATCATTGTGTTTACCAACACCAGAAACGAGTTTGCCTGCACTGGAAATAGCCTGGCCCTGATCCCACCAGGCACCTGGAGGTTACGTCACCCGCACAGTGACATCATGCTGGAAGAAACCCCATTTCTGCCATGCCAGAAGGGAATTCACCTCCGCATCATTAGTACCAATATTAAGACCAACAGCCTCTCACCAGGAGGAAACCCCAGCAGGTTCATTGCCTCCAGGTTCAGCTCACTGCTGAAATTGTCACCTACAACAGCTATTTTCCTTGCTTTACACAGGACCAAGCTGGCAGTGCTTACGCTGCCTGCTCTTTAATTGCTTCTGTTTTCCCAGCTGAGAGATGCCAAAATACAAAGAACTAATGGCTTGTTCTGTTTAGTCCTACACAGGTGTACAACTGAATGGGAAACATGTCCAGGTTTTGCAGTTCTGAAATTCCCAGTAGCTTCTATGCCAAAAGCTTCTATTACCAAAAGCACCTGGTAGGATACACATTCCTTGCATCAGCCATCAGTGTGTGATGCACACAGTGCCAAGAAAAATCTGGTTTTCCTCTAAGACACCCCAAATATAATTTAGGTTCATGTACTGCCATCAGAGCTAATAAGATCCTCTGATATTTCACTCTTTCAGGAGGAAAGCTGAGTCCCTAAGCTCTGTGGCTGGGATGTCCATGCAATACATTTAAAATACAGGAAGGATTGTTATTTGAAGGTTAATATTCCCTCTACTAGTTGTGGTAGACATATACTGAGTTGTGTTTCTATAGATAACTCTTCAGATCAATTTAAAATTAAAACACTAACAGTACAAGTGCACTGCTTAACAAAACAAGCTTATGGCAGCTAAATATCCAGCTGCTGTTCAACCAATGGAAACTAATCCAGAGGCACAGGGTAAAGCCTCTAGGCAAGGGTCCTTCAACTTACCTTCCCCTCCTGTAGTTTCAGCTGGGTTCCATACACATCATGCCCTACACTTTCACTTGGTTGCTGGATCATGCCCAAGAGGAGGCTGCATTTCAGTTAATACAAAAGCATATTTCCAGTGTGCTTTAGCACAAAGGGCACTAATGGAATAAAAACTATCAGATGGTTTGTCCTAGGAAAGAAAAAGCAGCATCTCTTCTTATCACAGAATTAGAGGCACAGTGAGTCATTTGGTAAATAGCGCACTCTGCATCAGCAGCATCTTCTGGTTAATGTAAGAACTATGACACAAATGTTAAGTTTCCAGACTGCAGACCAGGTCACAGTCTGCTTTTTACTGACAGCTTTTCTTGCAGTGAACACATCTGATTAACGCCAGTCAGGACTCAGACCTGGGATAACCTTGACATCCAAAAAAGTACTTCCTCATCCTGCCTTTATAAAAACCCATTCAGTCAGTGGAGGTTTTCCTGTTGACTTCACTGTAATTCCTTATTCATTGCTTTAGTGAGCACAAGTCAGACTGCAAAGCAAAGCACACTTACCCATTTTTCTCTAAGTCCAAGATGAGCTCCTGGCCTTCTGCCTGTATCCTAACTTCAGCTCGGAGTGGATGCTGCGTGCAAGAGAGACAGCGCCTGTTACTCATGAATCATCACCACTATGAACACATCCAGAAAAACAAATTGTTCCCCTTGATATTGCAGCTGACCTTAAAGCACTCCTTCCCTTCTTCCACAGGGGAAAGCTGTAACCTTCATTGCTGGAGAGAAGCAATGGCTTGAGATGCACTGCTGCATCCACACAGCACAGCCATGCTAACACAGAACTGGAAAGCAGCAGGGCTGTGCTGCTATAGGGTGATGCACCTGAGCCAGTGTCCCTGATCTACTATAGAGAGGGGTGGGCTCAGATGTGGCAGGGAGTCCCAGTGCTGAAATGCTTGGTGTGCACTGAGCCCATTTGTGAGCACACCATGGTCAGGACTGTGTCATGGGACATCCCAGTTTGCCCCTGAGATTTACACATTGAACAGAGGAGAAATTTAACCAAAGCTTCCTTTGTCGTCCCAGCTGAAAAAGGCTTTTTTTAGAAGCCTATTTCAGGACCAGAGGAATCACGCCTCTTCCAGAGATTTACACAAAATTCCTTTCACCCTAGAAATGCCAGTAAATGCAGGCAACACGATCTCTTAGATGTCTTCAGACTCCTAGTGGTCTGGGGGACATTATTTCACAGCTGCTCTTGTATCAGTCCCAGGCTTCAGAAACCATGGCAGCAGCTTTCCTATGAGCTCAAGCACAGCAGCCCCAGCCCCAGCCTGCAATCCACAAACAGCCCAAAGCACAGCCCTGAGCTAGGATGCAGCACAGCTGGATGAGTTAACACCGTTACTAGAGCTGATAGAAAGAAGCAATGCAGACACCAAAAGCAATATTAAAAATATTAATTAAATAATTCAAGGATAGAATACATTTGCCAGAGGCCCAACGTGAAGGTCTCTGGAGGTCTTTATGGTTTACCTCCCTGTCAAAGCAGGGCTAAGCTGAAAGTCAGGTTTCTGAATGAGTGTTTCCTCTCAAAGGAAATGGATGAATGAGCCATGTGATAAGAAATGACTCCTCAATTCACCTAAATTGTGTGCCAAAAAAAAAAACAACTATGAAAACCAGTGAGAGGTGGTCAACCTCTGATTTCCTTACTGAGTGTCAGAGGGGATTCTGCAGAACAGATCAACTGAAAGCAACATAAAGTGAGGCTGAGTAGGATGCTCTGTTAAAAGGCTGTCAGCCCTGAGGTACGTTTGGGCATCTGTCAGCTCCAGGTTACAAGTTTCTCCTTTCATCAGCTCCCTGCTCATACTCTGGGTTCTGTTCTTTCCTTCAATTTCTGGGACATTCCATCAGGTGATACAAAACGAGTAAATACCTTAATCTATACAACAAAGGATAGTTCCAAGAGGCTGAGTTTTAGTTCTCTAAATTACACGCTCAGTCCATCACAGGGTGGGTCTGCTGTTTTGCTGACTTGTAAGCAGTTGCAGGAGACATTTCCTTGCCCATCACTAAAGGATTTAAGGGTCTCTATGACTGTACAGTCATTTCACATAAGTTGTGCAAACATCTTTATTACTAATAATGCTTTCCTTCCCCTCCAACAATCACTGCTTCAAAGTCCATTGAATATCATGTAACAGAACTATCCCAGCTGCACATGAGCTTTGCTAACATGGGTTTGGGAGCCAACAGGAATCTGCTCGAAACAAAGCAAGTAAGACCCCTGAGACACAGCAACTTCATGTAAAGGCAAATGCTGTCCAGATGAGTTTGCATCACTATCAATAACAGAGAAAAACAAATCTTCCAGCCTATGTTGCAAGAACATTTTTTAGAGAATTAAGAGCATGAGAAAGTCATTGCAGCTTTTTTTTTCCTTATACAGCACAATGGAGTTATAGAAATTCCTATCATATGGAAAGGACATTAAGCCCAGAATAACAACAGCGATGGGGAGCTGCCATCGTTTTCTTTACAATAATGCTGTAGCGTCCCTTTTTCTGATTCACAATTTAAGTAACATCATTTGGATTTTCCTCTCTCATTATTTGATAACTTCATATCAGCAACACAGATACTAGGAAACAGAGCTGCAGTTTGTGGTTTACATTCAAGACTGACATCCCAGCAGTTCTCAGAATGGCTGTAGACAGACCACTTAGAGCATAAGAGAAGTGGAGACAGGTCTGTACTCACACATGGCATAAGACACAGGTGGTCTGAAAGAGCTGCAGATGCCCCATCCCTGCGAGTGCTTGGTCTGCATGGGGCTTTGAGCAGCCTGGTCTGCTGGGTTGGAGCTGGGTGAGCTTCAAAGATCTTTTCTGACCCCAAACATTTTGTCACTATGATCTGCACCTGAGCTCTTGGGTGATTCATTTGCTTGTTTGGTGGTGGTGTTGGGTTTTGTTTATTTCTGTGGAGTTTATTTATTTATCTTTAAGGGAAACACCCTCACAGCTGTGATCCATCTCGGTACAGTGAAAGCAAAGCTTTAAAGTAGGTCAGAGAGACACAATCGGAAGCCTCAGTGCAGGGCAGTGAGGATACACGTGTAAAGGAGCAGAAATCCTGCTCGCCCTGCGTTCCCCTGCCTTCAGGAGGGATGCAGCGGCTCCCTGATTGCAGCCAGCCCATCAGCCTCATTGCAGAGCTCAGCTTGGAACACACTACGCACACAGCGGGGACTCATCAGCTCCACCTGGCAACGCTCCGCAGTTCGGATCTCAGCGCAGAACGGGTCGCTCAGCCCATCCCAGCCCAGCAGCACAACACCCGACCCACCTGCTCTCCGTCGGGGCTCCGCAGCGTGTCCCAGCTCGGCACCAGCACGGCGGGCTGCGGCTCGGTGCCACCAGCATCTGCGCCTGGGGATAAGGAGCAGGAGGGGATCAGCTCAGCATCAAGACAGAGAACGAGAAGCTGGGAGGGGGGAGCAGGAGGAGATAACCCCCATCCCAAGCCCCGTGCCGTCCCAAACCCATCCACCCCGTGGCTCACGCAGCAGAACGCGCTCATACCCTCCACCCCCGGCCCCACCGGTGCCCATCCCGATGTCCCCGCACTCACTGCGTGGCAGCTGCAGCAGCAGACAGAGGGCAATGGCACAGAGCAGCCCCCAGCCCCGCATGGCTCCAGGCTGGACCCAGCTCCTTGCCGCACCACCTCGTATATAGAAGCTCCAGACCCGGCTTTCTCCTCCCACCGCAACACGCCCTACAGCTTCTGTCTGCTTCTTCCTCTCTCCACTGTAGCTCCGAGTGCTCGGTGGGAGCCTGGGCTTCTTTCATGCAAAGACTCTCCTGTCCCTCCCTCCTCCCCTCCTTTGTTAGCACAGAAAGCCGTCGCAAAGCCAGCAAGGAGGGAGGACGTGCTGGAAGGAAGCAGGCGCATCGTCTTCAAGCAGCTCCCATAGGAGCGGTGCTATGGTATTATTTATTGTCATTATATAAACCAACCAAACTCTTCGTGGCTGAACCAAATGCATCCTAAATCCCTCATCTCTCTGCAAATTCGTTGTCAATGGGCAGCTGAGGGGATAGGCTGCGATTTATGCTGGTGTTATATAAGCAGGCAGAAGCAAAACCAAATTCACTGCTCCTCTCCCCTTAAGGCAGACAGAGGGGCTGGAAGGAGCACACACAGCTCACTACCTCTGCTCACTCTATGCAGCTCCCAAGGGAGTATCCCTGAATTCTGCACCCTTCAGGGCTGATCCATAGGCTGAATCCATGCACCATCCCTTTGCCAGCTCTCTGCCATGAGGATGAACCCATTGCTGGGCAGCATTGACCCAGGCTCAGTGACACTGATACTGGGATATTGGTGTGAACGGTGCTGGCAGCTCCCAAACCCTACAGCCACCACCATCTCAAGGTGCAGTTATACCCACAAGGCTGTGAGGGAGGATATGTGCTTTATTTATGGGCTTGGTTCTGAACAGCAAAAAGAGGCATTGCCTGTTGGTCAGACACTTCAGCCATTGGTCTGCATTAACCACAAAACCCTTTCCATTCATCTCTGTACTTAATGTGCCTGTGTCAGTGAACCAGCATAATGAACAGGGAGAATCTGTACCTGGCTGCATTGCAGAGCAAACCGAAGGACTGTCGCACATCTTCCCAGTATGACGAATCTTCACTGGGCTGCTCCACCTATTTCTCAAAGAGATGAGCTCTAAAAAGGCATAAAATGAAATAAAAGGAACGTGTTTTAAAATTGCTGTAATAGTTGGGCCAATAACTGCAGCTCAGCTGCTTGTGATTGTGGTCATAATTCAAGTGTCGTAAAAATAAGATATATGCAGCATTTGCATTTGCTATATAGTGACATTTTTATCTTTGGATTTAGTAATATGAGAAGTGATATCTTAATTTATAATCAGCCATAAGTCCCTCTATAAAAGTATAACCACATACTGTGCAATCGTTATAAATAGTTTAATCTATATTTATATGATATATCGCTTACACTGCTCAGACATTGCTGCATGGGAAGCTGCAGGGTATCCCAGCCTTATTAGCTGTGCTCTGATGCTGTAATGTTACCTGCCCCTGGCACAGCATGACTCAGATCCTGCCCTGGACCTACGTCTTCAAAAAGCTCTTAATGGGATGTTTCCTTGATTCACAGAGCAAGATCAAGCTTTCTGTTATCTGGGAATTACACAGACTCATTTCCCCCCACAGTCCTGATTGCCTGGTTAAAAGTATCAGCTGGGAATGTGCTGATCTGTTCTCTGGTGTCTTACCTATCTATGACATCTCCTGTGATCAAGGCAAGGATATACACCTATTAGCAGCAGCTCCTAGGCAGCACACAAGAGTGAGGGGTGCAGTCATTCCTTGGGTCTGGAAATCAGGTATTTCCATTTCCCTCGGGCAGAGCTGCTGAGCACTCTTTTACAGTGGGGTTTCCTCACTATGTGAGGTGGTTTGACTCTTCAGCTTGGCTACAGGGCAAAAGGTGGTGGTTCTCCCATTCCTCTCATTGTAATTTAGGAATATGTTAAAAGTCCATAGAAAGATGGAGAGAATCCTGTTAGAGAAACAGTCTTACACAGGGAATGAATCAGGTGTATATCAAACTGAAAGCTCTGTAGTTTCATTTGAACTCTATTCAGAAATAAAGGCTGATAATGAACCACCTTTGAAAGCCTTCTGAAAGCTGGAGAAAGAGTTACAAGGATCTTAGTGAACATGGATGGCATTTTGTCCTGTGTAACCTCAGCATTTCTGGTGTGCTGATGATAGAAGTGTTGTGTCCTTGGCCAACCTGAGTAACATGTGAAATCTTCCAGTTTTCAGAACATTTTTCCTCTTTCAGATCAAAGTGATCAAAGGAGGAAAGCTGTGAAGGAAGGTGAAGGGAACTGGCGATGTAACAACAAACTTCATTATTTCAGGCCTTTAGAGTTGAGAACAGCTTTGGCTGAGGAAGGATCTTCTGATTAGCTTTGTTTTTCCACAATCCAAGCAGGATAGCAGGAATACTTGGGAGAGCCTTAGAGCAGCTGCCCTGCCAAAGAGGGACAAGCGCTGTAAGATGATCAGGTACCACACAAGGGCGTGTTCCAATGTGCCCTTACTGAAATACTATCAAAGTGCTCTTTTTTTGTTGTTTCTTTTTCTTTTAAGGGTGGGCCACAGCTGCTAATTGTGCATATTTTTGTATAATTTTCTATATTTGTATTTAAATATTTGTATGTTTGAAGCACTGCAGTTTTCTCCACGCTGACTACAAACTTCTCCAATAGTATTTGTACCGAAGTAGTATATTCTCATAAGAAGGTGAACAGGTTTAATGATGTAAGGGCTTCTAATGACCCCAGCCCATAAACATGTCCAATATCTCTGGAGAAGAAAGTAATCTCTGCACCATCATAGCCACAGGCAGTGACCATGGTGAGAAGCACACAACTAAAAGTTGTCGGGTTATACCAGCAGCAAGAGGAAAACAAACTTTAGAATCATAGATTAGTTTGGGTTGGGAGGGACCTTTAAGTAACCCCCTGCTATAGGCAGGGACACCTCCTGCTGTACCAGGTTGCTCACAATATCTTTAGAATATCTTCATCTGATGTTTTTCAAACTGTGAAGCACGGCCAGGTTTGGATTTATTTTGGATTAAGGTAAACAGCAGAGAGAACTGGGTCTAATGCTGTATCTGCATTAGATAAGTAATCAGATAGTAAGTCTGATACAGGACTTCAACTCGAACAGGAAAGGCAGGAAAAATCAGCCCTCCGTTTTGTTTCCAATTAATAAATCCAGGGTATATTAAGCTTCACTCTTCTTATGGTCTTCATGGTATTAAACAGACATTTCCACTGAGGATATGATACTGTGTTTTCTTAAATGAACAATGAGTTCTCATTAGTAGGTGGGTCCAGCACAGCAGATGCTGAACCCCCCACCACACTGAAGTTCACACACAGTTCTGGTTTCACAGTAGAACACAGGATACAACCAACTCTACAACCAAGACTGATATCAGTTCAATGTTCATGGCTTAAAATGAACAAGTAGGGGAACATTATTCAGGTGAGTTTATTCAAATATAACAACAGAAAGATAACAGAATTCCCGGACAGAAATGATCCTCCCTTTTTGCAATACAGAAACAGAAACGTTTGTAACATTATTTACATATTCAGGCCAAAGCTTTTGGAATGTCCTCACTCTGAGTCCAGCACAGACACCCTCTCTATTAAAAGCCTTTGATATTCCTCAGAGAATCTGGAATTCTCTAGAGAATTCTTTAGAGTAATAACCACACTCAGAGATCAAATCACAGTCCACTAATGTAAGTCACAGGGCTTGATCCCATCCATTTTCCTCTCACTAGGTTCTACCACACATCCACCTATCTTCTGGGCAATCCGTTTTCATTAATGGAACTGGTTACAGACTAAGATATTACTCAAACTGCTCTACACTGTCGGTGCATTGTATGTTTGTACTACAAATGCACAGGCCAGTGAAAATTAACCAAATTGAACTTAAAACTGTCTCATCAAAGTAACAATATAAAGCACTGCAGAACCATTCTTGGCTTCACTTTCCAGGCCTTGGAATATTTTACTGCAGCTAGAATTATTGCTAAAATTCCTAAAGTAACACCTAAAAAAATATGGAAAATGCTATTAAAACATCTGTAAACAATAAAAGGCAGGATTCTAATTCAGAGGAGCAATAAAGAGATGTGCTTAAATCTATCTCTCCTCAGGAAAATACACTGTCAAATGTTTTCAGTTCCTGTGTAAACGCTTTCCTAAGCCAGAGTCCAAGCAATGCCCTGATGCACCAGGTGAAACTTCAGAAAGCTTTCAGACATTCCCAGACCTGTATGTGACCTCTCAGAACATAAATTGTTCATCGGAGTCCTGAAACTGACATGCACAGGCTGCTCAGGCTACATGAGTTTCCCAGTGAACACATTCTCTGAAGATGGTAGCGAGGAAAATGTTTATTTCCTCTTCTATAACAATTTCTTGAATTATCAATTGGTTTAAAAAATTACAGCTCTTGCAACACCTTCTTTTCTTCTTCGTCCTCACTGTCAGTCACATTGACTAGCTGGATACTGGAAGGAGAAGGTGGAGTGGCTGGCAAATCATTCTCAAGTGCTCCAGCATCTAGCTGTGATATGGGGCTTATGTAACCCTCCTCACTGTGGCTGCTTTGAGAGGTCACTTCTTCGAGGTGTGTGAAGACACGAGAGTCTTCACGTAGGATTCCCCCTGGGTGTCCCCTGAAAGAGCAATCTCTGTCCAGAGGTGAAAACTTCATCTCCTGCTTTTGGTAGCCATCTCCATAGAAGCCAAGGCATTCAGGCACTGAGCTGGAGAAATTCCCACAGCCAAACGGGGGACGGCTGAATGGGCACGTGCTGCAATGAAAGAGATTGATAGTAGTCCTTCAGAAACAGGGATAGCCTGGACTTCCATCCAACAAAGAGAATCAGAATGTTAGTCTAAGTTAGTTTAGATGAAATAAAGTATGTTAGAACCATGTCTAATTTAAACACTGGTTTCATAAGAAGAGTCATACACAAACTCTGTATCAGCAAGGATTGCATATGCATCCCTTCATAGTAGATACAGACATGACATTAAAAACAATCAAAACCCCATTGTTTTAAATTACTAATTAATGTCATGGATAAAACAGAATAAAGATTACAGTATGTTAATGTACATACTGAGAACAGTATAAGAAAGAAATACTTATAGGATATTACATGTGTTAGACTGTAAATACTTTGATTAGGTGATCTTCTCTGATTAACTACCCAAAGGCTGCAGAGGGTAAACTAGTAATTACTGCTGATGTAATAATTCTGAAGGCATTTCCCACAGGACCAGATTTCAGAAATATTGGACAGCTACAATCACAGTAAGTAGCTGGGAGACACCTCACACACCTGCTTAATGGCATCTGGTCATTTGGAAAATATATTTACCTAATACTTTTCCATAGAGATCAGATGTAGTGCATCTAATTGCACTGAGGTGCACAAAGCAGAAAGGATACTTCTATTTACTGTGGGTTTAGAAGTGCCAGTTACTAAAATCGTACCATAGAGCCTTCAATAACAGCATATATAACAAGCAGCCTCAGGAAAGCAGGTCCCACCACACAGAAGCCATGGGAAGAGCACCCTTCCTTTCTGGCACTGTGTTCTTGTCTCAAGAATTGAACGTGCTACCTGCTTTCTGAGAGTTAAAGCCTTTTAGCACTTAATCTAAATGATATTGAAATGAAGGGTTGCATTACCTTGAAGGGAAATAGTGAGGTCCAGGAACGAAGTAGGGGTGATAAAATGAAAACTGAGGAGGTACTCCATACAGACTGGCTGCTTGCCCAATGGGAGGACTCTCACAGAGATGCGAATGAGGAAGTGGGGTAACCTGGGGAAGAAGTACACCTCTAGGATAAGGAGAAATCCCTGAGTACTCCTTTGGGAATTCGCTATTAGGGACAGAAAATCTGTCACTAGCGTTTGTTGAGGTGCTTGAGCTTCTACTGGAGAGATCAACAACAACTGGTGTTGATCTCTTCAGAAAGCAATAGGATCCAGGAGATACATCACGAGCTTCCCTCTGAGTAGGATCAGCGAAGTGCTGTGATGCAATTATAGGGCGCAGAGGCAGGGTTGGAGTTGGAACTGCCACTGGAGTGGTGCTTGCAGAAGCAGGTCGGAAAAGGTTAATTGGAGTTGGACGTTGAATAGAAGAAGCTGGCAGCCGGGTGGCAGAAGGAGCTTCACCTTTAGGAAAGAAAGCAATTATTTATCAGACACAAGGAGATTTCATAAATAATGACATAGCAAACCACATCTGGAGCCAGAACCATTTCCTCCAAAACACATTATAGCATTGCTTCCCTGCAACTCACAGTCACATGCCAAGTGGCCTGTGTGTGTCTGACATGGTTTTGGAGTCCATACTCTTAACCTTCCTTCAACAAAACAAAACAAGACAAAAAACAAGGGAGCACTGCAGACAATTCTGCCTCCTTGTGTGCAGCATAAGTTGCTGAGCCCTAGAATAGTGGTGCTCTGCTAGCAAAGAGCACTAACATTGGAGTGGAGGTAATAAGCTAATAAACTTCCAGGCTTAATAGATAAGGTTTGAATGCTGAGTGCAGTGAGATCTGATGGGGAAAGATATGGGTGAGGGAGACAGAACAGGGAAATGAAATGATTATAGCTCTTCAGGAGGCAAGTGTTGAGTAACAGACAACCAGAGAGGTCCAGGAGGTACCAGGAACTACAAAGACAATAGGAGCATCTGTGGAGGATGAAGAGGGGGACAAAATTAAAGAGCAGCTAAGTGTGAGGAAGCAGTAGGTAGAGACTAGGAGGCAGAGGTTCAATGCAGAGGAGAACTAAAAGAAGTAGCAGTGTCCAGGCAGACTGAGAAATCATTTGTTAAATATATCTACACTAGTGGATGTATCACTGCTGCTACAATAGGTAAATTCCTGATTTTTAAAACCATTCACTACTGCAACTCACAGACTGGATGTCCAATATTTTTCTGAATATTGTGCATGGCAGCAGGGAATGCAGGCGATGGAAAGGGATAAACAGCAACTGGATTTGTAGTGATGATGTTCTGGGTGGTGCTGGAAAATACAGCAGAGACAGCCAGTGGATATCGCTTCCTCTTGCCTGGTCGTGGCTGATAAACCCAACCTGTCAGAGATGAAAAAAATGTAGATATATTGTTTATAGGATGGTCCTTCTGTTACTCTCTCTCTCTCTCTCTCTTTCTCTCTTTTTAACCTATGGCAGCTCCAATTCTGAAATACCTTAAGAAAAAATAAGAAAAAAAGTCAAAGAGTTCTCAAAATGCTCCAGTGGCAAAACTGCATTTCTGTCAGTGAGGCAGTAAATGGGGTGTTTTATCAGAGACAGAAAGAAAATGGACACATTTGGACATTGTGTTTGCGTTACTGAACTGTAACTGTTAGACAAAGAAATACAGAAGGGTAGGGAGTGACATGGCACGGCTACACAAAGCATGTTCAGGAGAACATGACACTGTATTGTGGGCTTCCCAGTCATGAAGAAAATCGTGACTGTATTAAAAATATGGGTCTTTTCTGATTTCTTCTTCAACCCCTTAAACTTCTTATGTATCTGCAGGCTACAAGAGACAATGGAAAATACGATCCAATAGGAATCCCATATAGATTTTGGCAATAAAAAGTAAGTTTGCCTCTGACATATACCATTAACTAAACACGAGCAGACTTTAAATAAACTGTGAACTTACACTAAGCAGCCCAGGAGAGAGAGAGAGCGTGCACTGCTTTCATGGCCAGTCAAGCCTGGTCTAGCCATTGTGAGTTAGAAGGATTATGGCATCACAAAGGATTGTGACACCTGATAACAGCTTTCAGGAAGAACTTATGCTCTGTTTTGTTAGTATCCTATTAACTGAACTGCAGCGTTGTGGATAAACAGACTTGTTAGTGGATCAACAGACTTGTTAAGGGTTTTGGAGTGATGTTCACAACAACCAGAAGAGCTGTGGTGGTCTGAGAATGTAGGAACACAATTAAGAGGCAGTAAAGGATGCATATAATTTTTGGATGCTTAATAATATGTTTTCACATGCACTGGAAGGCTGATAGAAGGACTGAGTGCTTGAAATTTGTGCCATGTTTTCTAACTCTTCTATGTGTTCTAATGAAATAAATCCTTTTTGTGGTTTTTTGGTTTTTTTCTCCTGTAAATTGTGCACTATTAGAACATTGAGGTAAATCAATAAATACGTGTTTACCAGGAAATTCCTCTCTGTGCCTTTGTTTTATTTTCCGAGCTTCATCGTAATAGGGCTGTTTCTGCTCTTCGGTCAGTTTGCTCCACTCCAACCCCAGCTGAACACTGATTTCTGCATTATTGGCATTGGGGTTGGCTTTAGCCAGGGCAGGTCGGTGAATCCTAGCCCACACCATGAACGCATTCATCGGACGCTTTACATGGCCAGTTTTGTCCTTGCTGAATGGAGTATCTGGCATACCTGTGCAACAAAGTGCAGAAAGATCATCTTCCAGGCAATACATGGAAGCACAGATTACATCAAAAGGCTTTTCAGAATCACTAGAGCTTCAGAATACACAAAATTCACTGCACGTGCAGACAGTAATTCCTAGAAATCTAATTAAGGCTCTACTAACCGAACCACTGTATACAGGAATCGTGCATGGCTTTTGTTGTTTATTCTCTTCTTAAAAATATGAAACACACGTGACTGCTGAGACAGTTTGGATTTCACTCGACTAGACCATTTCCTGTAGCTTGTTTATAAATTGAACTCAGTATGGCATAGACCATATCACTGCAAGTCTGTCATCTCCCACAGAACTATGTATCCAAAAGCCCTAATGATAACACTGGTATAGCACTTTGGTCCCTCTACTGTGCAGTCTCTGGATTCTCTGCTGAGGCTGCTGCTGTGCTGGGGTTCTTAGATGGGTTTTTCCCCTCAGATATGAGCACTCATTTGCTGGAGGAATCTGTTTTACCAACTGACTGTTACATGACACCCAGCTTTACATCTCTGTAAACACAGACTGCATTTGGATTGAACTGGTGACATCATGAACAGCCAGATCCCTCAGCAAAAGGCTTAGAGATGAACCATTGCATATTATCAATAAAGGGAGGTTTCCTTATCTTTAGAACTTCATTTTAAGTCATGCATTTTAAAAGCCTAAAACCTATACATTTTAAAAGCCTTTTTCTTTCCAGAACAAGCAAGCTTCTAACCCAGGTACTACAAAAAGTTTATTGCTTAACATGTCCTGGGAGGTGTATGAATGCTCCACTTTAAAGTCAAGCAGACATCTAAACTGCAACCTGCAATCAAAATTCAGTGTGATTCCAATTATAAAGGGGTTCAGTAGAGGCAGAGAGCAAACAAACTGTACTGATCCCAATAAACCAATAGAGAACTCTGTGCTCCTGTAGCTCACACATCACCCTGAATTAGACACAGTGTATCCAGATGGTTCTCTAATGCTGCCTTTGCTCTCCTCCCTATAACCCGTCGGCTGTGTGTACCTTACCACAACCCTGACTACTTGGCTTCTTAACATAATACCTGAATCGGAGGGCAGTACAGTGAGGGGCACGTTTTTAGTTTCAATTTTTACAGACGGCTCCAGCAGGGATTGCATTTTAAGAGGCACTTGGCTCACAGGTCCCTTAGACACCTGGATCAGCTTTGGCAGCAAAGGGCCTTGCACTTGTATACGGGCACCAGGAGGCAAAGGCCGAAGCACCAGGGGGATCTTCAGGTCTTCAGGGAGGACCCCCAGCCCTTCTTTGGGCTGTGCCATGCCGCCATCACTGCTGATGTGTGTGGGTCCATGCGAGGCCCTTCCTGCAGCACCGTCCTCATCCACATCCACCTTCACTCCTGCACATGGCTCCTTCACGCCGCCCCTGATCTCCACCACCACCACATCTTCCTGCTCTTCTCCGCCGCATTTTTCTCCATCCTCTTTTACACAGATCGCCTTCTCTTTCCCCCCCCATCCAACTGGGGAACACCTGAGCTCCCCTCCTTCTTCCTTGCTGCCATCAGGACAGGCGGTGCAGCCTCCATCCAGCTGCTGGAGCTCTTTAGCTTTAACTCTCTTCTCCTGATCCTCCTCACCGCCTGAGGGACCCTGTGAGCAGACATGGAGCTCAGAACCCCCTCCATAGCCGCCGCCCCCGCCCCGCTCCATGACGCCACTGCCGTTTGCCTCCTGCGGTTGGTCCCCAACGCTCGCAGCGCCCTCGCGCCGCCGTCACCTACGAGAGCAGCTTCAACGCTCCGTTGGGCTCCTCCCACCACCAAACAATGCGGTCGCATGGAGACCAGCAGTCGGGTTCCATAGAGGGAGTCCTCCCAAGCGTCTAGAAAGGCTCAATGCCTCGCCCTCCATGCTGTATTTCCGCCTCCGCTCCGGCCATGCTGTGTTGTTTAAGGGCGGCTGGTGGTGTCTCGGTGGGAGCTGGGGTGGGTTGTGTGCGAGGTCGGGTCTCTATGGCGAAAAGCAAGTTTGAATATGTGAGGGATTTTGAGACGGACGACACTTGTCTGCCCAACTGCTGGATTGTGGTACGGCTGGACGGCCGCAATTTCCACAGGTGAAATGGGTGGGCAGACAGTGGGTGGGGGGCCTGGGATGGGATGGGGTGGGGTGGTATGGTATGCTGTGCTATGGTGTGGGATGGGATGGGATGCGGTGGTATGGGGTGCTATGGTATGGGGTGCTATGGTATGGGGTGCTATGGTATGGGGTGGGATAGTATGGGGTGGGATGGTATGGGGTGGGATGGTGTGGTATGGGTATGGTATAGGATGGTATGGTATGGGGTGGTGTGGTATGGGATGGTGTATGGGTATGGTATGGTGTGGTATGGGGTGGTGTGGTATGGGGTGGTATGTTATGGTATGGGGTGATATGGTACGGTATGGTATGCTACGATATGGGATGGTATGGGTATGGTACGGGGTGGTATGGGTATGGTACGGGGTGGTATGGGTATGGTACGGGGTGGTATGGGTATGGTACGGGGTGGTATGGGTATGGTACGGGGTGGTATGGGTATGGTACGGGGTGGTATGGGTATGGGATGGTGTGGTATGGGATGGTGTGGTATGATATGGGATGGGATGGTGTATGGGTATGGTATGGGGTGGTGTGGTGTGGAATGGGGTGGTATGCTCTGGTATGGTATGGGGTGGTATGGTATGGGGTGATATGGTACGGTATGGTATGCTACAGTATGGGATGGGATGGGGTGGTGTGGTATGGGGTGGTATGCTATGGTATGGTATGGCCTGGTATGGCATGGTATGGTATGGGGTAGTATGGTATGGTGCAGGATGGTATGGTATGGGTATGGTATGGTATGATATGGTATGGTATGGGGTGAGGTCTGATCATGGACCAACATAGGAGGCATTACTTTAGGATCAGCTCTTATGTAAAACCAGGTTTTTGTTACCATTTTTCATACCTGCAAGGAATTCTCTGTTAGTATTGGCTGGATATTGTAAATATTTTAAAAGCTAAACACAATGCAAATGAATCCATTCACTTCTTTGAGTTGCCTTATAATTCTTAATCTACCTTTTCTGCTTTGCAGGTTTGCTGAGCAACATGAGTTCAAAAAGCCCAATGATGACCGTGCTCTTCATCTGATGACCAAGTGCGCCCAGACCGTGATGCAGGAGTTGGAGGATATTGCTATTGCTTATGGACAGAGCGATGAATACAGCTTTGTTTTCAAAAAGAAGAGTAAATGGTTTAAAAGAAGAGCGAGGTAACACCTGATTTGGTATGAAAGTGAACTAATACCTGCCTCTAAACCTGTGCCTCAGCCCTCATCTTCAGGTTTGCCTTTATCTGAACACAGAGGCTACAAGGTGGGCTGTATTTGGAAATACACACTATACCTAATTCTAGTTCTTAATGTGAACTCTGCAAGCGGTGTTTCCATAGCATTCAGTTATGTGGAGCTCTAGGTAGTTCTGGTAAAACAGGGCTTCCTTTAACAAAGTATTTTGCTTTCCAAACTCATGTATTTGATTTATAAAAGATTATGCCATTGCTGAACTGTTGGACCATTACATAAGAAATAATGCTGCCCACCAGAATTATTCCTATTGATACATCGTGGTTATAGGTGCATATAGTCATATTGATGTCTGCCTTTCTTTTCCCTTTGTTTTGTGTTTCCAAGTAAGTTCATGACTCACGTGGTCTCCCAGTTTGCCTCGAGTTACGTTTTCTATTGGAAGGATTACTTTAAGGACCAACAACTTCTGTACCCACCTGGATTTGATGGACGAATTGTGCTGTATCCCAGCAACCAAAACTTAAAGGACTATCTCAGCTGGAGACAAGCAGATTGTAAGCATTACTAGAAAATGGGGTCTTGTGCAGTTGAGTTCTCATCCTCTCTGAATAGAAATGTCTTTATTGCTATTGTGTTTGTATGTGGAACTTGTCAATTTCATTTCTAGGTCTCCATTCACATGCAGCCCTTGTTCAAACTGAGATAAGGTCATACAAAAACTCCTTCTCCCTCTGCTCTTTGTTTTCAGATGTAAAATTAATCTGTCTTCCAGTTATTAACAATTTGCAGTGCATTTAAAAATGAATGTATCTTCTCTGCCAAATGATATTATTTATTCTTAGAAGGTTTTTGTTATGATACTGGGAATTAAGTTGCTGTCTATTTTTTTGAGTATTCAGTCATTTTGGTAAGTACTTTTTTTTCTTCTTTTTTTTTTTTTTTTCCATAGGCCATATCAATAACCTTTATAACACGGTGTTTTGGATGCTTGTACAGCGGAGTGGTTTGACACCAGTGCAAGCACAGGACAGACTCCAGGTAAGAGTGTCTCAAAGTTATGTTCTAGGTACAAAGAAAATCATCTGGTCTGCTAAATTGTGCCTTGCCTTCTCTCTGTTTTTAATATCCCCACTTGGCATTTGAAAACAACTCCTCTGCTGGGGAAAAGCAATTACACCTTGTAGTTTAAAGATGAAAAACCTCTTTGAGTGCCATTATTGCTTCCTATATTTACCCATCTTCTGCAGATTCAGTTTGTTTGTGACCTTATTGGTTTGTTTCTGTCCTTTTCTATAAGAGTAGCAGTTGTTTTCATTTTCTTGTAGGGAACTTTGGCTGGAGATAAGAATGAAATTTTATTTTCTGAGTTCAACATCAACTACAACAACGAGCCTTTGATGTATAGGAAAGGAACTGTCTTAATATGGCAGAAGGTAAAAACTCTATTACCATTTTCTTCATGGTCTTGTTGTTTGTTGGTTGTTTTCTTTATGTTTTGTTGCTGGTTGTTCCATTTAGTTTTCTCTTACTTCATTTTAAGCAAATAGAACAAGTAGAGGCTCTCACCTGGGAATATATTTCACTTGATCCTTATGCATTATTTTTCCTTACTGATTTCGGACATTTTGAGGTTTCCCATTTATTTCAAGTAGTTCTGAGTTAAATATTGTGCTTTAATCAAGCAATCAGTTACATGGAGTTGGAGGTAACTTCCTCAAGCTACATAATGATGTGCAGTTTCACCCATTCACGTGTCAGTTGTAAAACAGAACAGACTTCTAAGTTTCTATGTTCAAATCATATAGTATGCTGTAGAGTTGATGGTCACTTTTACTATAGCTTTTATTCTTGTCCATTTGTGAATCCCCTCTGAAATCTTATACATCAGCTAATGTATCAACTGTATTTTCAGGTGAACGAGGTAATGACCAAGAAAATCAAACTGCCAAAGGAATCAGAGGAAAAGGAAGTCGAAGTGACCCGGACTAGGACTAAAGTTGTTCCCCTGCACTGTGACATTATTGGAGAACAGTTTTGGGAGGAATACCCTGAGATTCTGGCTGAGGACAGCTGATATCTCTGATGAGTGTCACTGGTGGTTCGTTTTGCTCTGTTCTGAGTTGTTGGCAGCTGGGAAAGTATGGATTGTCATGGGCAGGTTGTGAAAGGTCTTCAACATTTACGTTGCTTTTAGCACTGTGAAGTTGCCTGGAAATGAGACACTGCTATGTTGTCTGACATACAAAGATAGATCCACGTGGAAAGCCTTAAGTCGTACTATATCTAAAATGTTAAGAACTCGTCATAAATTGACTGATGCTTGTACATACATACAGGAAGAGTGTATAGAAATGTATTTCTATAGCATGTAAATCACGGGATGTTTTACTGAACTGAACAACAGAAAAACTTGCATATTGAATAGTTAAAAGCAGAAGAAAAAGTCCTTATAGTTTTCTTTCAGTTCAGACACAGATCAGAATAATTAAGTGATGTTTAGTATTAAATTTCAAGGCCCTTGTGACATTAGTGGGAAAACTCTTCAATTTCCTAATGTCTGATCCTTGCAGAGCAGAAATGAAGTACCACACCAGATCCCTGTGACTGATTTAAATGCTTTTATCAACTGTACAGGATTTTTATACTTCTTAATATATTAAAAACCCATTTATTCCTTCCTGTTGTATTTATCCTTTGGACTTTCTCATTGCTGCGACTTTTAGTAATAACGAGTGAAGGCTTCAAATAGTCTGAGAGTAACGAAGCTGTGGGTTTTTTGATGTGTACTTTTAAAATCACAAAGGTGATTTGCTTCAGTCCGATGTACCAACTTCCTGCCTGGTACCTGATTTTGGCACTGCCTATAGAGGAACCGCTCCAGATCTGGCTCTGCACCGTCTTGCTGCTCGCTGCCCGCCCGTGGGCGGCTCTATGCGCTGCCCCTCCCCGCTGTGCTCTGCATACGGAGCTGCAGCGCTCCCTATGGGCGGTCGGTGCCGCATCCCGGCATGGAGGAGGACGAAGGGGCTGCGGGCAGCGCGGAGCAGCGGCCATCCCTTCGGCTGGGGCCCGGAGCCGAGCGCTCCCCCAGCCCCAGCCGGTTGGACGTGAGCTCCAGCCGCTTCGACCCTCTGCTGGCGCTGTACTCCGCCCACACCCCGCTCCCCTTCCCCTCCGCACCCTGCTTTAACAACCTCGCCGAGTACGAGAGCTTCCAGCGCGGCCTGCTCCGCCCTCGCGGTCGCCGTGGTTCCTCCATCCGCCGCGGTGCCTCCGTGGGTCGCAGCGCTCGCCGGGCTCCTCCTGCCGCAGACCCCGAGCGCATCCAGCGGCTCCGCAGCCTCATGGTGAATGCGGGCAGCGAGCAGGATGAGGCGGGCAGAGGCACGGCACGGCGAAGGAGGGCACCGAGAAATGTCCTCACCAGGATGCCTTGTAAGTAATGAGCGATGGGGATGGGATGTGCGGGGCTGCAGGGTTGGTGTGCGATGTAGAGATGGCCCAGCAAACAGCTCACGTCTGCATTGTTTTATATTCATGCATGTCAGATGAGACAGCACTTGGTTCTTTGTGAGGGTCCTCTGGAAAGGAAACACAGGAGTTTGAAGCTGCGCTCTCAAAGAACTAAAAGGATCCTGCGAGTTCTTGGGGTTTGGTTGGAAAATGAAGATGATCAGGGGGCTGGAGCACCTCCCCTATGAGGACAGGCTGAGGGAGTTGGGTTTGTTCAGCCTGGAGAAGAGAAGGTTGCGGGGTGACCTCATTGCAGCCTTTCAATACCTGAAGGGAACTTACTCCCAGGAGGGGAGTAAACTCTTGGAAAGGGCTGATAATAGCAGGACACGGGGAAATGGTTTTAAGTTAAAAGAGGGAAGATTTAGGTTGGATGTTAGGGGGAAGTTCTTTACTAGGAGAGTGGTTAGGCCCTGGAACAGGCTGCCCAGGGAGGTTGTGGATGCCCCGTCCTTGGGGGTGTTCAAGACCAGGTTGGACAGGGCCCTGGGCAACCTGATCTAGTAAAGGTGTATGTTTGGTGGCCCTGCCAGGCAGGGGGATTGGAACTACATGATCCTTGAGGTCCCTTCCAACCCGGGTCATTCTGTGATTCTGTGTGATTCTGTGAAAATACACCGTGTGGTTAAAAGCTCTGATATAGCGAGGGTGTCACCTGTGTTTTAGAGCATGGTTCATTGTCTCTTGGGTTGAAGGAAGGCTCTGCTTGACCTCACATCAAAGCCAGGTTGATAATGATTTCCCCATACACATATTATGAGTGTGTTCTGTTGAAGACCAACGTTGTTCTCTTTGTTTCAGTGCATGAAGGCAGCCCGCTGGGGGAGCTCCACCGCTGTGTCCGAGATGGGGTAAAAATCAACGTCCACATCCGCACCTTCAAGGGGCTCCGCGGGGTCTGCACCGGCTTCTTGGTTGCATTTGACAAGTTCTGGAATATGGTAATTCGCATTTCGAGCCCTTCATTTACAGCTGCGACACTGAAAACTTGATATTTGCAACAGGTTTAAGCAAATGGTGTTTATAGAAGTCTGATGTGATGTTGTGGTCCCTGAATCTTGCATGCTTTGTCACTGAGTGCTGGGTTTCAGCCTCAGTGGTGCGTGGTGTTGGGTTGGTGTGTCTGGCTGACCCCCTGGATAGGTTTTATGTGGGGATGGAGGGATGCTGAGAGTACCCAGGAACCTGAAAGGTTTTATATAAGAACCCAGGAAGGTGGGATATGAGGAATACCAGGAGCTTGTGAAGATCCCTCTGATGTCTTTTGCTGATAAGTTGTTTTTGTGTGTCACTGAAAAAGCCTCCCCCTCTGTTCTACTACGCGTCCCTCTTAGATGATGGTGGCTGTGAAAGGAACCATTACAAATTTGTGAGCCCAGGGCTTTGAAAAGCTTGGAAATAGGTAGGAAAAACCAGAAGGATTTTGCAAGCAGAGCTCAGAAAGATTTTGTAAGTAATGCAGGATGAGCGCTGGGCTTTGCTGGTACTTTTATACCTTGGTAGAACTCAGATGATGCAAAGCCATCTCCAAAGCACATCTTGTTCCTAGGGTAGATTTTCTCTCAATTAGAACATCATTTCATAACGCTGTGAGACAAAGCTGGCCTGGAGTCTCTGTGTCTTCTTTTGATTTTGTACTTTCTGTGTCTTTAATGTTCTTCCAGGCCCTGACAGATGTGGATGAGACGTACAGGAAGCCAGTACTGGGCAAAGCTTTCTATGCAGAACCTCAGCTCTCACTAACCCGGGTAGGTAACCTCTGCCATTCTAATGTCTTGAGTTTCTCATTTCTCACTGTAGTGAGCTGAAGTTAGGTTACAAGTGAGTTAACAGAGCAACGTAGTAGCTTTCTGTTGTACCTGACTGTAGTTAAATGCCTCTGCAAGTCAGTATTGCTCCCCGCATTCCTTGATTACTGTGTAAATATGCTTATGCATTTACAGGAGTCCTATTTACCTTATGTCTCATCTTGATCTTGGCAACAAAGCATGGTGCCATAGTATTTATTTCTGGTAAAGATTCTTCATTCATTGAATATTATGAGAACTGTTTTGGGACCGTGTACTGAAATACCATACAGAAGTGCAGAACAAAAGGCTTTCCTTGTTTTATGAGTGGTCACATACAGAAATGTTCCTTTACAGCTGTTTGACAGACTCAAGCTTCAGGATGCCTCTGTGAAGAAGGGAGCTGACTCAAAGACTGTATCAGGGGAGCTAGCCCTGACAAGTGACTCTCAAACACCTGGATGGAAAGTTGGATCAGGACGAGGGAGAGAAGAAGATGAACGTGAGAAGCAGAAACGCTTGGGCAGAGGTGGAGAAAAGAAGGTGCCAGGAGACAGTTTGCATTCAGCTGTCAGAGGTGAAGCTGATGTGGGCAGCGGGACTGCTCACACAGTGGGTGCCACTGCTGGTGGTACCCGCACGAGGAGCCAGGCACGGAGAAAAAGGAGGCCCAAAGTGGATTATCAACAGGTGTTCACACGTCACATAAACCAGATTTTTATTCGAGGAGAGAACGTCTTGCTTGTCCATTTAGCTCATTGACTTGGCTGAGCCTTCGTCAGTGTATTTATTTGATAGCATGACTTGCTGTGGTAGCCCTCATTACTATTTAGCATTCTTGTGAGTATGGTACTGTGACAGGTTTCCCACTGCCATAACAAGGGAAGGGAAGTAATTCTAATAGGAGTATCCTGAGCTTACTGCCAAAGCAGCTTCCTTCAGTCTCTGCTGGGGGCCACAGGGTGAGGTCAGCAGCACAGTTTTACTCTGTGAGATGAGGGAGACGAGCACAGAGCCCACTGCTTAAAAAGTGAACAGCTAAGTCAGGAAGGTTGGTAGAGAATGTAATGCTCTGTGGGATGGAAAACCTCTCAGTTGAAGACTGTTCTTCTCCTGTTAATGATTGTGAGGATTTAATCTGTTTTCAGTGTCAAAGCTGATGCTTCTATTTGTAGTGCTGTGCTTTCGCCATGCATCACCAGCAAGCAGCTCATAGAGCTGATGGAGGGACCTCCACGTTTGGAGGACCCATCTCTAAATGCTGTGGATGCATATGGAAAACTGTACTTCTCTCTTTCATTTGCTTCCCGTTGCAATAGCAATATCTGCAAAGTTGTGCTTTTCCTTCTCAGATAGAAGTGTTCGTGCTGAGCACTTCATGCTGTATCTAAGCGCCTTTAAGTTCCCTCTGTTGAAACTAGAGGTGCTCTGTCTCCAGCTGTTCTCATGGAGCAGAAATTGTCATGGCTCTTCCCTATCTGTGTAAAAGTTAAACTCGGCTCATGACAGATCAGGCCGGGCTTCTGTGTATATAAACTGCTTCCCGAGAGCTATGTACAAAAGTTTGAGGTAAATAATGCTGTTAAATTACTTAGTCTGTTCTTCTGGATGGCAGAGGATGCTGGATTTCACGCTACTGTTTCAGTTTTCATACCAAATACCTTCTGATCCCAGCAGCTGTGGTGTGAAGATGTGAAACTGCCAGGACAACAGATAAAGCAGCTTTCTAGTGCTTTATAACAGGTCTTGTATTGCGTACAGAGGTCACAAGTCCTCAGGCTGAGCGAGTGTCCTCTTGAATGATGGATTTCTATTACACCAAATGCAGCATATTGCTTGTCGTTAGGGGTATGTCTGGTGCTTGGGTGAAAAGTTATTTAGCAGGAGCTCCTGGACATGCAGAGCAGCTTTACGCCTCTGGGGGAGCCTGAACCTTTTATGTCAGCATTTCAGATGAGGTGGGGTTGGATGATCAGCGCAGCCACTGAGAAGCAAATCAGAGTTCGGACTGGGACAAAAGTACCTCAGATTAAGAAGTATTGTATTGTTCCCACCTCCTGTTGTGCTGTTGTTGGTGTTGATGTGGTTGGCTATTCCCTCACGTGCAGTTTCCTTCTCCTTTCAGCAGTTTCTCTCCCCAGGATGTTCCTTTCTAACTCCAGTTTCAGAACATTGATCTCCTTACCCCTGGTGGCTCTTTCTGAACCTTTCCTGGTTGCCTTTCCTTGTACTTGCCAGCTGAACAGAATCCTCACAAATGATTTGCATATGGAGCTAGAAACAAGGAACTTCTTTCTGCTCCTGACGTCTCAGCAACTTTCATTACAAATTACTGTTTTTCTTCATTTTGTTTTCAGTTGTGTTTCTCTCTCCTCCAGTTTCTAACTAGTTTATTTCAGCTGCATGGGCCGTCTCTGCCTCTTCCATTCATGAATGCCAAAGGCTGCTGGTTTGACACCTCTCCCTTTTCTCTCATAGTTGACCAAAGGGTATTTGTTATATCTCCACTCAGGCCTACGTGTCGATACCCCATTCAATTCTTGTGGATTATCTTTCTAACCTCATATCCATATTTCTCTTTGTCTGCCTATTTCATCCTTTCTTATGCATTAAATAAGATACATCTGCCTTGAGTGTTTGTTCAGCTTTTGTGCCACTGACAGACACTCCATCACTTTCTACAGCAAATCTCAGTGTTTCCTTTCATAAAAGGTTTTTCTTGCAATCTTACAAGTGTTTGTTGTTTCACATCTGGTCATTTCTGTTTCTAGATTCCCTGACAAATTCCGGTGCTCACACTTGCGTTGGTGCCTTGATTTTTATATAGCCGACCTGTTCTTCCACAGTCATCACCTCAGGCCACAAACCTGGTTAAGAACTATACCATGTTATTTTTTTCCCCCTCTACCTCATTATTGAACTGTTCTTCCTCTTTTCTCATTGCTTTCTTATCCCTGAACTTGATTAAATTTCTCTTACACTTCAGCTGTAATGGTTTGTGTGGTGGTTCTTCCTCTGTTTCCTAATTCTTACCCACTTCTCATTATTTCCAAGCTGCTTCTTAAATACAGCCTCTTCCATTCCGATCTCCTGCTCAGCATAGTTCAGTAGGGAATGAAGTCTGGTGGTAACTTTAAGAAGGGCTGATTTGTTGGTGGTTTGTTTTTCTTTTGAATTTTGATATAATTCCGAAATCCTTTTCTGAGTGGGATTTTCATGGCTCCGCAGCACAAATACTTTATATGCTGTTGGGAAGTGAGGGAAGCAGTGAGAACCAGGCTGAACACCGCACTGTTAACCTGTACTTACGGCTACTGTTTTTCCTTAGGAAACTTTTACTCAGGTGCTTCATTTATATCAAACACTTGATAAATGTGGGGGTGGTAACGGAACAGATAAGGCCAGTGTTAGAAAGGAGCTTGTAGGCTTTTAGTCTCTCACCTGATTAGTCTGGCTTGCCCATTGCCTTGCTAATGCTTACTAGAAATGCTATTTAAAAATGAAGGGATGACAGGATGTATGAAATTAAGTGATGCTGACTGATAACAGAGACTGAAGGTCATATTATTGTGGTTAAGGTATTACAAACCAAAAGCCTTTTTTTCTGAAGGATACTATGAAGATGCACAAATGGAAATGCACGAAGCCAGCATAGGAAGAAGAGGGGATAAAAGATCCTTCCCTTGTAGTGCAGGAAGACAATCTTCATACAGAGGTAGTTATTTCAAAGCTGGTTCTCCCAGCATTTCCATGCTTGATGGGAGGTGGGCATAAACAGGCAGGGCTGGCGGGAGGTTTGGTGCTCCTTGTTAGTTTGGTGCTCCTTGTTATCTTTATGGGGGTGCAGAAGGAAGGACTGCAGCAGCGGGGGAATATCAGAGCTGGCTCGTCTCATGTTTACACGTCCTTTCAGATGTCACTGTAAGTGCTCCTGCTCTTAGCTGGGAGAAGTGAAGGCCTGTCAGGGAAGGCAAATGGCTTCTGATGTTCCTGGGTGACTGTTTTATTAGCTGCTACCTTCACAGTGTACACTCGGATGACTTAGCTGAAGGAAATTAGTACACCTGAGACTTTCAGTCAGTCTTGTATTTGTTTAGAGTGAAAAGTAGTTTGATCAGTTTGTGTAAAAACATATCCATCTTTTTTGCCTCTCAAAAGATCCGCGTTCTCTCTCTCAGGCAAGAAATGAAAGCTGCTGCTGCTCCTTTAGCGATTGCTTCTGATTTGTGCTGCTTCAGAGCAGAGTGCAGCTGTGTCATTGTACCTTCTGCCTGACAGATCATCCCGAGATGAGAAAGTGAGAGAAGCGCTCCGTTTCTTTAACACTAAAACGGGCATTATGAGAGGAGCAGTTGTATTGACCTCTTTCCAAACGGTGCATGCATCCAGTACAGCTGCATGGACTGGGACTTGCTAACCAATTAGTCAGTTATAAAGCTTCCCCTGTGGAACACAAAGGGGCAGCACGACCTGCCAGACCCATACGGGGTTGGAAGTCAGATGCTGACAAATTCCAGCCTCTCTACTGCCACTCACTCACTGAATGGCCTTGGCACGTCACTTTCCTGTATGCTCCACTGCTGTCATCCATCTAAGAGCAGTCCTTGCCTGTCTCACCACTATCCAGGGGAGCAGCAAGCGCTACACGAGTGCTAAGTATTGTTATTAAAACTACAACGTGTCAGGGAATGCAGATACATGGATCATCTGCCCTCTTCAGGCACTCGACTGTTAGCCTTGTGTCTCGGTACATGGGAAGTGTGCCAGGCATCAGGTGTAACGATGCACTTCAGTTCTGGAATTACTTGTGTCTTTAAGGTCAGATTGGTGATTTCGATGTCTGTTTCACACTGCACCATCTTTGGGTCAAACTGAGAAATAAGGCTGTAACTTGTTTGTAATTCCTTCTCTGTCTTCCTATTTTGTTTCTTAGGAAGCCGATGCTGCTATGGACGTATTGAATAATACCAAATTTGCAATATTCTGCTTTCCAGATATAAATGTTTATATTTAAAAGTGCATAAGACTACACTGCAATAAATAATATCCATGGAAAAGTTGACTTCAAAGCTTCCTTTCTGTGCTCTGTGTGCTCATGACAGTGGTTAGGACAGGAACGTGGATGTGGGAGCCATAAGTTCCAATTGCAAGTGCTGCTCCAGTCCCATGATCTGAGATGTAGCAGCTGTTCAAAAGTGGACTCACCCCAAGTTAACGTCGCCATCCCTGTCTTCTAGAGATGCAGTTTAAAGCTACGGGTGGCAGAAGGGAGATGCATGTAATGAGAAGGAACAGACAGCAAATTCACAGAGGTCTGCACCCATTGACTTTCATTTGCATTTTACAGTGTAGCTTTATATTGAGAGCGCACCCTTTGTGCTGTGTGTCTGATAACTCTCTGATGTCCTTGCAGTCAGAGTGGATTCTTGCTTGCTCTTTTAGCTTACAGCTCTGGGTAATTGACAAGTGCAAAGGACACGAGTTGTTGTTTGGTGCCATGGAAAACTGGAGCTTTTTACATCGTTCTATTGCTTTTAGCTATTAAAGCCCAAACTCTGTTGCTGTTGCTGTAGGGCGCTGGTGCTGCAGGGTGCTGTTGCTGCCCGCCTCTCCCCACCCGCTGTAGCCGCGAGGTGGCAGCAGGGGAAGGGGAATCCTGAGGCCGCCACGATCCCGGGGGGTGGGAGGATGGGAAGGGGCTGGGATCGCTCTGAGCGCTGAGATTTAGATTGGATTTACAAGAAGGGTGGTGAGGCAGCGGCACAGGATGCACGGAGAGGTGGTGATGCCCCATCCCTGCAGACAGCCAGGGTCAGGCTGGAGGGGCTCTGAGCGCTGATGGAGCTGTGGGTGTCACTGTTCAGTGCAGAGGAGTTGGAACACAATCCTTTAACGATTCTGTGCTGATTTACAGGCTGGAATCCTATATTGCAAAATACAGTGGTCAGAAGGGACCTCTGGAGCTCCCCCAGTCCAGCCCCCTCATCCTATAAGCAGGTTCCTGCAGTGTGGTACTCAGGTAAGCATCCTCATGGGGTTTGAATATCTGTGGGTAAGGAGAGCCCACCACATCTTTGGGCAGTTCACGTGGAAGTGATGTAGTATGGAAAACACTGAAATAATATTCTTTGGGCCTGTGGCTGCTGTCGTGGTGAGATCACACAGAGCTGCAGCAGAGGCTTGAAGAAAGGAACCAGCCCCTGTCTGCCCTGCTGGGGACCAGCTCAAGCTCAAGGAGTTTGTCACATCAGCGTGGCAGTGAAACAGGCAGACATGCTGATCAGGAAAAGGATATGGGGCTCTGAGTGGAAAATCTGATGCTATCGAACTGATGTAGCAGCAGGGAGGATGGCAAACAGGACATCGCGCTGCAATGGGCGGAAAGAGCAGATTAGAGACTCTAAATTCAGCCTAATAGTGCAAATGGGCACAAACCGCAGCCTTCTTCAGCACCCCGTTGCACCCCAGCTTGGTGTTTATGTTGCACTGATGTCTGCATGTTTGCTAAACCACCTCCATCGGGCAGTGACAGCTTTATACCTGTAAGATAGCAGGTAATAATTAGTTTATTTTAGAAGCAGCTGTGTTCTTGTTGTTCCTCCCTAGGCCAGGATGCTCTGAAGCCACCCGCTCTTCAGCTCGCTGTCTTAATTAAAAACACAGACCCTTAAAAAGCAGCTTGTACCATCTCCAACCTCTTGAGATACAGTAAACATCAGCATTAGCGTGAAGCACTTGCTGAGAGCCATCCTCAGCCTCGTGTCTATTTTGCAGTGTAAACTAATAAACAAAGAGCTGCTATATACGATAAGGGCTTTCAGGGAGTGCTGTGGGCTGACAGGGAGATACTGCAAGAGGCTGCAGACCCTGACCTCCTTCCTCAGCTCTTAACACCTCACTGGGCTGTGGTGGGATCGTGGTCATCCAACCAGATGGGTGAGAGACAACAAGGTGAACAGAGGCTGCTGCAGAGACCTGTGAAGGAAGCCAGTTTCCTGCCCTTTAGGAACTTAACCCTTAACATTCCCTCATCCCGGGTTTGTTTGCAAGGCAGAAATGGGGGAAAGATTTTGGTAATTTCAGTATTACCAACAGTTTGTTAAAAGACTAATTGCCAAGTAGCTTATGCATGTGGGACCATTAGTAATTCTGTAGCTATGCAAATTAAAACAGTGATGTATGATTTATAGCTTTAATAATGTTCTGAAGGCTCTTAAATTTTAATCACTTGCAACATCCTTTTTAATATTCAATTACTTTATTAACTAATTAGGTCACTTGCTGAAAAAGCACATAAGGCTGGTGCTATTTTAATATCAGCTGAATATCACAAAATACCTTTGAAATGGCGTAAATGGTTTATTTATTTTAAATAGATCATTCAGATGCTACAATTAATAAATCAATTTCAGAGGAGAAGGGGGAAAAAAAGACAAGGAATTGATAGATGGCAACCCCACAACAGCAGCTTCTGTACTTACTTCCTAAATGTTCTTGGGGATGCTGAACTCAGGCAATGTACCTTCCTAGGTAATTTGCATTCAGCTGAAGGGATAAGGTTTGAGATATGCTCGGTTCATTATAGATGCTTTTTGGTAGGAATTTAGCTTTCTGATTGATAAAAGCTTCACAATGACCTTGAAAAGTAAAAGTATTTAAAAGGACAGCCCTCCATTACGGTTTGCTCTTTTGTCCATCTTGGGAAGATAAAACCATCACATCTTATTGCTGCTAATTCTGGGGTGAAAGGCAGAGCTCCTGCGCTGCTAATCAGTGACCCACCTGCTGTACTCCTAATGGACGACGGGCCCAATCCTCAGGAGAGCCAGAGCTTTGCTGGTTGGATTCACCTCTTTGCTGGAGCAAGGAGTACATTTGGACAAGGTGTTTGGGAAAGAGAACTCTGTCGTCTGTAGGAAAGAAGAAAAACCAACAGAACCAAACCCCGGACTAGACTAGCCTGCCTAGAGATGCTGTTAATCTACAATGAGTTCTCAGTGACCTCCAAAGGAGCATCCATCAGCTGCCAAACTCCCTGCCCACACGCAGTAGGTTGGGCAGTGCAGGTGAGGAGGTGGATGATGGGACGTGGATGCATGAAGAATTATTGCCCTTAAATCTGCTACACAACCTGGGCTAAACCAGCTCAAACTCTGTGGCTGCTGCTGCTTCTCTGTGTGATCCTCCATTGAAAAAAAGGTATCTGAGCAGCCCGGGCTGGATTAGACACCTATGAGTGAAGGATTTGGATGCTTAAAATAATGCTAAATCTACATTTTATGGCAGGAAACACCACAGGAAATGACTAATCCAAAATAAGAAATGCTGCTGCAGGTTGGGACAACACACGATGCTACACATCTTGGAACAAGTACAGATAAAATCCCTTAGAGCTTGGACATTCATACAGTCAAATAGGGTCACTGTTGTTGTTTGCAAGAGTGTCTATTTCACCTACCACAATCCCGTTGTACAACACGGCTCCTGGGCTGTCCTCAGTCCCCCTTACAAAGCCCAGATCTCAAATAGGTGTATTTTTATCACATCCCTGTACCTTCTCCCCAGCCGTTTCTTCACACGCATGGATTTCCTCACATACTGAATCAATTGGGTAGAAGAAAAAAAACACCCACATCCTCCTCTGTGAAACCAAACACTTGCTGGACTTGTATCTCACAGGTCAGCATTGCCTCAGACTCAACCAGGAGAAAGAAGGATGCAAAAGGCAGCAGAAAGCAGCCACAAAGCATTGAGGTTCCAGCCCTCCCCCCTTGCAGCAGGATGCAATGCCACGGAGCCGCCCGTACCATACAGTGACTGTTAACCTCCCCAGCTCGATTCAGCGTGACAGTGACACTTCACAGCACATTGCATCCAATCTCATCTGAAGCTGACAAAGATTGTTTCTGTTTTATATCTATTGGTTTATTAATGGACTACAGCCTCTTAAGCAGATGCATATTCATTAGATAGCCAGCTGTTAGGAGGTTCCCAGATGTCGAAAGTAGCTCTGTCTTGGAATGCATTCTTTTCCTTCCCATGAAACAAAGTAATTGTAGCTCTATTAAAGAACCAGTTAATTACTGAACCAGTACCGTATGGCACACGATTTAAAAAGGAAAAAAAAAATCTGTAAATCTGGGAACAGTGGAAACACTTTTGAAAGGCAGAGCTGAGCTGCACTGTACACACAGAGCACTGAAGACACACAGAGTTGGGTGATGCCACATAAAGAAATCCCAGCTGTAGACATACAGGGATACACTGAGTTTTGCTCCCTGCTTCATTGCCACACTCGGCAGATTTCTTTTCCCTGCTTATCCTTATGTATCTGACTGGTGGACTTAAGAACCACATCAAAAAAGAAAATGAGACAATTCAGCTTTTAAAGGCTGTTGTACCTGATGAAAACCAAACTTCTGTAGCATCCCCGCTAGGTAAAGTCACAACCAGACCAAGCCACATAGACTCAACTACAAATTCCACAGGCCCCTGTTTTGTATCACAATACTTGCTGAGCTCACCATGTTGTCTTTACAACTTGTTTTGCCTTTCTTTCCCTGAAGCTCTATGAGCAGCTTCCATAAGGCACGTCTTAGAAGTGCAGCTATAACAAAAGCCATCCTCTTCCCCAGCAGCTCCCCCACAGAGCCATCTACAATGTTAAGGTCAGCTCCAAATTCAAGTGCTTTGGGGGCAAACATTCACTATGATTGTGTGCTTCTGGCTGCTGTGAATGAGCTGCAGAGCCAGGTGCTCCATCACCACACAGCCCCAGCATCCCAGGAGTAGCACACAGTGCTGCTTTGTCCTTAGGAAGGAGCTGTGCTTCTATTACCAGTACGGGAAGAAGAGGACACTCCTGCTCTCCTGCTGCAGGCAGAGCTCCTGGGTGGAAGAACTAGAAGCAGGTATTTGGTATCAAGTTTCTGATTCTCTCATTCTTTTTTTGCCAGTCAAAGCTGTCAGCCAGTGCCCAGATCAGCACATGGAGCGATTTTTCAGCCTGCTGGCATTTCTGACTGCAAGTTTCCTTAGCAGTCAAATATTTTGCTTAAAACAAACATTTTCAACACGCAGCCCAAACCCTGTGGGTTTGCCTGAAACAGTTTTGACTTTTACTGAGTGGTGGCTTTGAATACCTGGAGGGTGGGGGGAGAAAAAATTACATCTCCAGGAAAAGCTTTAATTGGAACCAAGTGAAGATACTATAAAATGTCACATGCTATGAAAGTGTTTACAGCCGCGCACAGAGGAACACAGAGGCAATTTTGTAGAGTGACTCCTGGAGCAAAGGCCTCGGAGAATAAAAGTGTCTTTAGATATTTGTTACCCTGTTAGAGTTGGCATCACCTTGAGTATACAATGCCTGCCTGCATTATGTAAACACTTCATTGATAAATCCCTCCCCCACCTCCCTTAAGCAGTGTCAGACTGTTCTCAGCTGACAGATACAGCTGCAACAGATGCTGCTGTAAATACCCTTGTTTAGCTGTTTGGAATATAATTCCTTTTGTAGAACACAGTGGTTGCTCCAGTTATCCCTGAACCTGAGCTGCATTTTACTACTCCTTTGCACGCATCAAGGTTTATTTTTTAAGGAAGGATTCAGAAAACAAGAACAGGAAATGGCTCCCCATTCAACAAACAACTTCTAGAAAAGATTTCACTGATTTTGACTACAATTTTCCTATGTTTACCACCTCTGCGCTATGTAGCTTCTAAAATTCACCTCTTAGTACAGAATACGGTCTGTCCCCTCCTCATGTCAGCTCTAAACTCCAGCCGTAGGTTTCAATCTGCTTTTCAGCTTGGTGTGCAAAGGCCATGCAGCTACACTGCCAGCGGTCACAGGACTTTCAAGACTGCCTTCAGTTTGTCCTTCAAACACATGACTTGTAAATGGTCTGGGGGAAGAAGAAAGATGTCAGATATGGCCAATGGCCAGCAGGGCAAAGCTAAACCCATGCTAATATGGCAGCACACCACGTAGCTGCATGCTGCATACATTGAAAAGACAATTTGTTTTCAATTCTTAATATGCTGGTTTTCCTCATACCTGAAATATCGATATTTTATGACACCCATCTTAAACACGCTCAATATTTTTGCTTAACACAATCCATTTAATATTCTGTCTCTACAGATGTAAGCCATATTCTGCTAAGCACAATTACCTATACTCTATGTCCTTTAAGTAAAGGAGAGAATGGGATGAAACTCCATGAAAAAGGCTCTCATCACCGCAGGCAGAAGTTGCAATGGGACGCCCATGACCTACGTTCTAATGAGATCGTACCTCATTTTCTGTTCTGATGTTTATTTTGGTTTATCTACCTGCAGAAACCAGCGACTGATGAAGGAACTTCTCACACTCCATACAGCCTTGTTCACAATTAGAACATCAACCCACAAAAAGAACGATGTCTGGTTTGGGCAGTGAATCAGCTCAGTGCTACAACTGGTCCATAAGGCCACATAGCACTGATTTAAGGTATCTTTGACAAACCCCAAGATCCACTCTGGACTGACCGAGCCTTTTCCACCAGAGTTACTTTAATCCTTAAGAAATGCTTAGTTACAATTCATCACTTGATTAGAAGCTAAATCACCAGTTCCTCAAAGAGATCTGAGCAATGGAAACAACAAAGTCTTTAAACTCAATGGCAACTATTTAACCAGCTAAACTTACCTGAAGAGGACACAGTGTAATGAACAGGTTTACCCAAGTCACCAGAAAGCCTTCTGAAGACAGCATCACCAACAATATATAGGCTTAGTTTTCCTTGCCACCCATCCACCCTCCAGAGCCATCTTTCTTCCCACCACAGTTTTGCATATACTGAACCTGTTTGAATCTTCCCATCTGTCACAGCATGAGGCTTTGAGGACAGTTCTTCCAAAGAAGTTTAAAGGTTTCAGAACAGGAACCGGAGCGCTCTCTCCTACTCAGCCGTTAAAGCCTGCCTTGATTACTTTGATGTAACAACACTTGAAAGCTCCTATTCTTTGAAACTAATTTAAACACATTGAATTGTTGAAAGATTAAAAACCGCAGTCAGCTAATTACACTCACTCTCATCTCTTATTCAGCAAATGAATCACTTTTCATTACCACTTAGCTGAAGTACATGAATTTCTGCCTAATTAGAAATGTTGTAGATGGAGCATTAGCAAGGCTGGAGCGGGTCAGGATATCTTGCCTGCTTCATTTTTAATTCCTAACAGTAGAGCCAGATAGGAAAGGCTTCAGATAAGAAGTCATTAAACAATTTTAAATTATTTATAAAAATTACTTTGCCCAAATTAAAATTATTTTTTTTTCCCAAATGCTCTCATAAATGTCAAATGGAATGAAAAGAAAAGCAGCCCAACATTGATTTTAATGAACATTTTAATGTTATGTATAACAGAACATTATGAATACAATGGAAACAAAGTTTTATCAACTTAATAATAAAAAAGAAATTCAACGTAAGAAAAGGGAGGAAATAAATTTCATACCTATAGTATAGTGCTTATTCTTACCAATATTCCCAGCTTGTGAATATAACAATATCTTTATATTCCACATTCTAGAATCATGATTTATGTGAACTTAGATGCAGAATTACAGAAGGAAAAAAACCACCCTAACCCATAATTCATTCTTTTGTTTTCAGTAAGTCAGTAAAATCTTTGACTGCTACAGGTTTCCTTTATTAATATATATATTTTATTCCTCTATTGGCTTCCACAGTTGCTAATGCCATATTTACACAAAAGAATCACTATATGTGATTTATAGGAAAGCTAAGATCAAATGCTGTTGGATTAGGTAGGGTTATAGATTTACTTAATGGTATAATTCATATAATTCGTTATTTGTTGTAATGATGCAAAAAATTAACATTTTTGCCTTTTGACTGCTGCTGACACTGTAAACCAGTGGCTCCATCGGGATACTGGTAGTATAAATGATGCTAACTTCCACTGTAAAAGAACTGCAGAAAGTGCATTTTCTGGAGTTATATAAAAGGAAACCTTCCAGCAGTCTCAGTCAGATCTTCTCCCAGGCTCGCAATGGATATCAGCTATAACAATAGTGGCACGTAATGCCCCAAAAATCGTGTGATCACCAAATTGCTGAGAGACGGTTTTTACAATAAAAATTTGAGTAATACAGCAGTGCGGCTGGAACATTAGCAAAAGTATATATACATTCCAGGTCCCTTTGAATTAGCCATAATCACATATGTAGGCCATTTTTTTGGACAAAAATATATATTCTTATAAAAAACTGATTATTGTACTTGAGTGACTTCAATTGTGGACTCAGAGTGGTAGTAAAAGGAATGATCCAATTATGACAAAGTGATCAGGGGAAGGGGGGAAAAGAAAGTCAAAGCTCTTCAAGAAAAAGAAAAGTATAAAATTAGATTCAATCATTTTTCCTCAACCCCCATTCCAGTCTTCCATCAAGTCCCATGGTTAAAATTGGTTCTTCTACCTAGGAAAGGCTTTGATGGTCTCAATACAAATCATTTTGCAAAATCATTTAATACATTCCTTAGAAGAACCTTTCATCTCTCCAGAATTTGAACACTAGTTATTTCAACATTTAGAAAATAGCTTTTGGTTCTTTATGTAGATACTTGAACTGATAAAGAAAAAGAAAAAAAGGAAAGATGTATTGATCGGTGTTTTCCATCCCTTCCCAGCTATATTTGTACAGCTAAAAATCCTTCATTCAGCCTGCCCATTTATTTTTATTTATTTTTACAATCTTTATTTGCTAAAATTGGCAAAATTTGCAAAGGCATCTTGCTTGGGTTGTACAGTCCCAGGAGTCATAGAGGTCATAGAGATGTTGGTTATTCCCAT
Organism: Coturnix japonica; assembly: GCF_054131305.1. Classification (NCBI taxonomy): domain Eukaryota; kingdom Metazoa; phylum Chordata; class Aves; order Galliformes; family Phasianidae; genus Coturnix; species Coturnix japonica. The sequence continues at coordinate 11,977,480 of NC_140680.1, read as the reverse complement.
TCCTATTGTGCCCGTCAAACCCATTCCTGTAGCTGGCACTCCCATGTTCATGTTCATTCCCATCGTTCCCTGGTTCAACATAGGCATGGGTCCCATGGAGGTCATCCCCATCGTACCTGGCATCACACTGGGCATTCCCATCCCCACAGGAATGGACCCTCCCATCAGTGGGCTTGTCTGGGGTCGAACAGGCATCATGTTAGGTTGAGGATTGAGGTTCACGGCTGCAAAGTTTTGAGTCATGACATTCATAGGTTGTTGCATATCTGCAAAAAGAAGAAAGAATGCAAAAATAATCAGAATCCGTTTGAAGGTGCTTATGTATTTTAAGTAACTTATGTGAAAACAAAGATGTGATGCACTGTGAACAAAGATACAATAGCCAAAATGTAGTTACTACACTCATTTCCACATTCTCTATGTGATGACTCAGAAAACACTTATAAATAAGTTTTAAGTAGCATGTACTGCTATAAAATGCTGCTCTGTGCATTTTAGAGAAGTTCAAGCAGTTCAGGAAGACTGAAATCATGATACGGCAACAGCACAAAATTTACTGTAAAGATATGCAGTTACCAGTCAATTTCTGTTTAGTTAATACCACCTGTGTCAGAAGCATTACAGAAGTTTAGGAAGACAATTATGGCTAACCATAGGAAAACAGTAATTAGCAAAATACTTCACCTCAAGGACAGTTTACTAAACACTCAGAGAAAGTGTGAAAGCAAGACAGAGCATCAACAATAACTCACTTTGTTGCTGCATCATGGTATTAAGTGATGGCTGCTGGGGTTTGGAAGGCTGCATCCCAGGTACTAAATTGTCCAAACTGATATTTACACTAGGATCTGACCAAGTTGCAGGTAGAGTTTTGCTTGCACTCTTCTGCACCTCCGTGCTTGCATTATAAAGAGAATTAGGCTTCGGCATCATAGTGTTCACGCTCTGCAGGGGCTAGGGAAAAAAAACATTTGTTGGCATACACTGGAAACAATATTACTAATAGGCTTCAGGACTAAACAGCAAGTGTTTGTATTTCCACAGAACACAAGAAAAAGCCAATGAGATTATTCTATCAACCTCAGCTCTTCCAAAACAGTGTTGCTGTTTGCTGTTCCATCATTAGAATAGATTAAAATAGTATCAAGATCACGTAACTCTATGCAGTATTACAGTGAACATCTAGAGTTGAGTTTTAACTCAGACATACTGGTTTTTAACTCGCAATATCAAGTTGACCTGTTACGGTTTCCAATATATATATATATATATATATATATATTATAATAATGGAATATTATATATATATATATATAATAAAAATGAAAAACAAAACTCAGTGACTCTGCACATAAGCAGACAGCTCTGGGTTCTGGGAAAACAGACTAGTTGTCACCTCCACATACCTGAGGCTGGAAACCCGTAACATCCAGTGGATGATGGCTTTAAGGTTTAAAATGTCATCAACCTCTTCTTCCCCAACAAAGCAGCAACACTTCATAGAACAATGGAGATCATCTAAGGGAAGACTGGCTTATAAAAAGAGGCCTTTCAAGGACTTCCAGCACCTTTTATTTTCAGGACACTTTGTCATTTTCAGACAAAATATTCTGCTGCAATGCTGGTCACAACATCTGAGCGACTAGGTATGGATTTCAAGAGTGGAATGGGTCCAGTTTCAACGTTGTGATTAAGGAGAGGCAAAAGACTGAGAAATCTCATTTAGAAACTGTACAAAAGGCAGCATACCTGCGACCTCGACATGGGTAAACCGATGCCCACAGCATTGGAGTTCATCATACAGAAATTCATACTTTGTGAAGAGGTCATGGTTGTCTGAGAGGGTCCCATCAAATCAAAAAGATCTGTAGAATTTGAAGCAGCTGGAGGCTGGCCAGAAGCCGGCTGTGAGACACTGAAGAGCTCTATAGCTGGCTGCTGTGCTGAGCTGCTGAAGAGCTCACCAGATGAAGCACTGGGACAAGGAGAAGCTTGGTTGAAGGCACTCCAGTCTCCAAAGTCTCCATTTCCACTTGTTGTTGTACCTGAGGGGAAGGGAACAGTGCAAGTGAAAGAAGGAAGAAAGGTAGAAGGCTTAAAGGATGGCACTAAACAACTGCCATATTCCATGAACTGAAACAAATGAGAGCTGATCTGTGTCCGTCCAGATTAACATCTGCAGGTAGAACCTCCATCTGGACATCATTCTCTCTCATGAATATTCCAACAATTTTAACAAGGTAGCAAAGAAAATATGAAACATCCATGCACAGAAAGAAGGATGTTCGATAACATGTCACCTGTGGATACAAGACAAACAGGGACAGATTATCTTTAGCTGAAATACAAAGATAACTCAGGGGCAGATTGGAGTCACTAGTAAAAACAACACCTAGAACTTGATTTTTTAGCTCAGCTCTTTTGCTGAGAGAACTTGTTGCCAGGATTGAGCCACTTGAAATTCTGTCACAATAGAACACAAAACCAGCTACTTCAGAATCTGCATGTATACATTCAGTCACCCTTTGTATAAGAAATGCTGAGAGGAATATATATATATAAAAAAAAAAACCTTTGTAAACAGCTTACTGGAGACTAATTATTTAAGGTGATGAGGAATGATTTCTTCCTATCCCATGAGGTGCTCATGTCAAACATACCAAGTTTTCCAGAGTTCCTTTGGCATGAACCAGAAATTCAATCTCGGATCTTAATACATCCTTCAGCAGAAGTTTTGCTGAACTCACAGGTCATCACTAAAAGTTTGCTTCATTTCAATATAGCAGGGTTTTTGCAGACAAGCATTTAAATCAAAACACAGCAATTAGCAGCAAGACAAAGAGCTGTAAAATGCCTTACAAGCTGTTTATACACAACTGCAAGGGTATCTATTTCAGAATCACAGGCTTCCAGAGACAGAAACTAGTGATCTGAGCACATCATAACCTTTGAGTGAAATGAAAGTAGATGTCATCTCCCTTAAAAACGTGTGTTTTTCTATTAACCAGAAAAGGGTTACTTCACAACAGTAATAGCAAAAGATTAAAAAAAATATAGGAGATGCTAAAAAATATAACAATGTCACTTAAGCTGCTTTCATTACTACATCATGAATCTTGTTCCACGTTTGGGCCATTGTACTGGTCAGCTTTTTGATTAGATCACTGATACACTTGTGGTATTTGAGCCAAGAGATGAGCAATGTCACTGTCACGTGAAGTGAACCAAGTTCTAACGAACAGTTAAATTATCCTTTGAATTTCTTTAGACGAGCTAATGAAGGTTCAGACACATAAAAGCTGGGGCTGATGAATCTAGTGACAGTTTCAGCTTCCAAACTACACGATGTCCAGTTCAGTAACAGACATCTACTGCAATTTTCTCTATCTGTATTCCACTGTTAGAAATCTAACAGCATGGACATTTACATGGAATGTAAAAGATTATCAACATACACCATCAGCCTTCAATTATTTTTATATTTACCAACAAATTAAAGAATATTAGGAATGTAAATCTGTTCACAAAATCTAAGTACTGCCAACAACATTAGTCCATTTCATGCACTGATGTTCATTAGCTCAGGGCCTTCTTAGAACATTTGCTTTGATCTCCCTCACAAACAGGGGCTATATTAGAATATTTCAATTAGTATTACATATTAAAAATTAAAACCTACTTTAAATATTCCTGATAGAAGAAGCACACTCAGCATTTACTTATCTCTGTTCAGATCTGTGCACTGAGCACCAATAATGGAAACGGGGGTAAAACGTACAAGGTTTTGCCCCCTTGGTAGGGCTTCAAAGATGATTAATCAAGAAGGAAAGGATTTCTAGAGGGGCTTACGCTGTTCAGGAATGATTAATCATTTTACAGGACTCCTTGTCCCTTGCATAATGGTGATTGGAATAGATTAATCACATTAATGCAGATAAAAGATTGTATCAATTTAGGCTGTATTAACACACAAATTATTTGCATAGTAGGAGGCTTTGTGTTTGCAACACAACTTCGTTTTGACTGAGAAAGCTTGTTGAAGAAATTAGAGCAGATCTTTCTTTTATCACAGGTAGATCTGCTGATCACTCCACGTTCTGGACTTACACCTACATCCTCACTCAGCTACAAGCATCACTGCTGCCCAAGTGAACTTGACAAAAACCAGCAAGTCCTTTCTTTCCCTCTGTGCTCATTTGCAGCATTGTTCTGCCTGGATAGCACTTGTTTGTTTCAGGTTTTACAAAATCACTTTCAGTTGGTTCCAAAATTAGATTTGGAGTTAAATTCTAAGTTTTAAGCATATGTTTTAAAATGAAAAGGAATATATTTGGAACCAACATTTCCCTGAAATAAAGCTTATAGGAGTTTCAGGTCCATGAGACAAGAGCTGCACTAGACAATGGATCTCCCCCTTCCACAATACCAACACTTGTGGTCCAGCATCATTTGCTTGAAATGGAAATGACTTTGAATGAGAGAAGCCACATGGCATCTCTTCCACTCTTTCTCCACTTTAACAGCATTTCAATCTGTAAATTAATCCTACCTTGTGATGATGGGAAACTTGCTGAAGCAGCAGCTGAACTAAAATCAGCAAATCCTCCAAATGGGTCAGTTGATACATCTAGAAACAGAAGGGAGACAAGTGCTGTTACAGGATCGTGCAAAGATCCATTGCAATAATTGCATGCAGAATTTATGAAAAGCCATTCTGCATTTGGCAAGATGAATTTATTGATTGTGCTACATAAGTCCACAGTGTTTTCCCTTTTCATCACCATACTATATTTATACAAGCCTGAGCAACAGCAAACTGGATTATTTCTAACTGCGCTGCAGATTTTGCCGTTGTTTTCTTAGGGTCCAATTTTTTACTACTACAACAAAATAAACTTAAACAGAATAAAAAGATCAGAAAAGATTCAGCAAGTGAGGGGTATTGCCAGCTTAGCACCTTGTGAAATTAAAACAATATATTTTTTAATATAAAAGCCAGATATTCTGACTATAAGGAAGTTAATTTATTATGCTTAGTATGAAAAATTAAATATCTCGTACTTAGTTTTTGTGTTACTTAAAGCATGAATGATTTTGTAGTGATCCTGAATTGAAATTTCAAGGACAGGGGTTTGCATTTGTGTGTTTTTTCTTGCTTTTTTTGTTTGCTCCCTTTCTGCAGCATGAACATTAAGATTTCCAAGTAGACATCTAAATTATTAACTTCTGAATGTGCCATAGTAACAATTTTTCACTGAAAAGAAAAATACAGGCAAGGTATAGAAGAGATTTTATTCTTAAACCTTCTGTTTTGATACAAAAGAAAGCTTTTTTTTTCTTTAAATTAACTGGAAATAGTTTATATCTGTCACTTATCCTTGCCATTGCTTTTAGCTAGCCATTCCACTGACCTGAGAAACCTAAGAGACTGACCTTTTTTGTTTGTCCTCAAAGATTTCACCTCTAAACAGTCCCGCCCTTAGAAGGAGCTGCAGCAGTTCAATTATTTTGCTTTTAGTGTTATGCGTACATTATATAGGTTACATCACAGCTGCTTAGCCTGCAGTGCTTAGAAACTAGCCAGGTGGGACTGGAACATCTGTGCTGCACTCTAACACCACCAGGGACAGCTTCCAACATCTGGTGCCATTTCTGAATTGTCTTATCGCTGCAAGACATTCTGCCCCATCTGCTGCTCTCAACTGGGTTAATTAAACTAGAACCATCTCCTTTTTAATAAATGGCTAGCAGTAATAAAAGGAACCATTCACTTTCTAATACATGCATACTTGTATTTCTTTTTAATGTTATTTCACTGTAGACATTGCTAAGAAAGCAACTGTTCTTCCAAGGGGAAATATCTTTTCTTGCAGGGTGTGTAACATATGGTATAAAACATGAGAACCACAGAAGGTATTGCAAGGATGGTCTATGATTTTTCAGAAATACAGCACTACTAAAACCATTTTACCACCATTTCAAAAGGGAAAAGATTCTACTAAGTTAAAAAATCCTTCACCACAAACTCTGAAGTGACATAATAAGCATTCTATACTCCGAAGCGTTTTGATGTTTACTCTGTCTACTGCAATGCACAGCCTCAATTCCTTCTTCCTCACCACGTTCTGAACTCTCTAAGAGGGACACAGGTGAGTGGTTTGAAGGTTTATAAGCAAAATGAGTAACAATACGATACTCAAATTCTTCCAGATTACATTCTAAAACAGAAAAACAAGTTCTCACGCATGTGATCCTTTCTCTGTCTCTTGCTCAACACTGGGAATGTTCCCACACCCTGTGCTGCAAGGAACAGTGGTCATAACAAGTGACCTGCTCATGAAGGACAGTGCTAATCTTCTCAACATGAGCTACCCTTAAAGATTCCCATGTGAGATCTGTCACTACAAATGATGAACCTTTTCCATCTGCCTTTCCAGGTCCGGCTGGTAATACACTTCTTCTCAATACTATTTCTAAATGCTGCTTTGGAGAAAAGAACAAAAACAATAGAGAGAGGAGAGGGGAGGGGTGGAAAAAGGGTTTGCTGCAGTGAAGAACCAAACTGATAATTAAGAATACAGACAAATATAAGCATAAAAAACAAAAAGTAAAAGCAAAAAAGGCTTCAATCTTTTTCTAGTCAAGAGGACACAGGTCATAATAACCAAGTACTGAAGCTTCAAATATTGATTAGGCGTAGTGATTGGAATCCAGGATATTAAAATTCCAGAGCTGTAGTAAAACCTATGTACATGAACACCTATGCATATGAAGTTAACTAAGTAAAGAGAATAATGCAAAATAAGTCATTCCTGATGCTAAGATGTAGATTACCATGACAGTTTCCCTCCTCTCCTATAGAATTTTGATATATATTCTATTAAATTCCTACAGAGGTATCATTTTGGTATCCTAGTGATGAAAGGAATTGAGTTGCGTAGGGTGCTCGTAATACTGCCTTTGCTCAGACATAATAATACCTAGTGTGACATATCACATGGGTTCCCACTACAGCATACCCAGAAGTGACACAATTCAAGATAGAACTGTACAGAAGTGGTTTTCACATGTGTGAATGCAGTCGAATTGATGCATATGGGGCTCCAGGCATTGGACTGCCATTTTTGGAACAAAAAACAACAAAAACCCTGTAAACACAAGGTTAGGATTGACTGATCTGGTGGCTAGTCTCTGTGCTACTTTTATTAACTCCACACAGACAACACCTTACTGCAAAAGATTCTAGGCAGCTCGAAGTTTGAGTTTTAATTTCTCAGTTTATCTACTCCTCTCTATCTTTGGAACATCCAACAAGTTTATCCTCAGAACTGGTTCATCAGAACATGCATTAAGATGATTAAACAAAAAAAAGCACACTAACCTGTTGCGACTGGCTGGCTTGCTCCATCAAACAACAGATCAACCAGGTCATTAGATGATTTGCTGCCAGAAGCCTGAAAAAGAAATACAATTAATCCTTTGTATCACTGTCACTTTTAAAGCAGAACTGGACAGATGCATCATTTGTTCAAGGGTAAGATGTCTTCCTTTATGAAAACAAGAAGAGCAACATTTGCAGAACTCCTTCTACATTGACTGGCATTAAGGGCGAAAGTTACATTTTAACTGTTCCACAGTGATTAAAAGACTACATAAAGAAGCAATTAAATTAAGATGGGACAAAAAAACTCCACTTAAACACAAGTTCCCTTAAAACAGTTTAACAGTTATCTTTCTATACATGCATATGGAAAACTGAGGTGTGGCTGATATAACTTCAGTAGAAGACAAGCTTAAGGTCAGGCTACTTCAGAAAAGAAGACAACTGTGCTCACACAAGCAATTCAAAATGACCTTGTTTAAAGTGTTATATTGCCTATCAGTAACTTACAGAAGAGCCTAAAAGCTCTTTAAGTCGTTATGTGTGAAATACTTTAGAGAAAGTTTTCCAAATTCATATTCTACTGTGCTCTTCTATTGTCTCACCTTTGCTGTAGGCTGCCCAGCATGAGATGCAGCATTCTGTTCTGGGCTTGCTTTATCACCTGTATAATGCGCTGCTGCTCCTAAGTCAATGGTTTTTGAAGGATTTGCTGAACGTTTGTGTCTGCTGGTGATAATTTCTGTAGCCTGCGTAATATGAATATGTTTGGTTGTCACAGTCTCCTCTTCATTTTTAAATTCAGCTTTGGGAGATTTGCTTCTTCTTGATTTTTCCTCATCACTGTCACTAGAAGAATAAAATTGATAAATATCATTCATGACGGACACCCCAGTTTAAACAGACACCTGGCTTAGACCACAACTGTTTTGAATACTGCAGTTCCTTGTAGCAATGGTTCATAATGAAATACTGCTACTTCCTACATTTGAGAAAGATAGTATTTAGCCCTAAGTAACACATCATAAGTATAGCACCAGCACCACACCTATAGTACACAAGAGATGAAGAGAAACATGTTATCCTGTTAAATGTTAACTGCAAGTCCAATACAGAGATCAATAGGAAACCAGTGTTTAAATCCAGTGCAGTTAATCACTTTCTGGTGGGAACTCCTCCACACTTCACATAAGAAGTCAGCAACAAAAATTTAGCTGGCAAGTCTGCTCATCCCTTACACCAAGAGCCAGCAAGCAGTGAACAAGACACAGGTACTAACTTCCAGATTTCAAAAGCACCATTCCTATGTCAATTCATTTCCCTCTCTAGACAAACAGGCTTTTATTTTCCTCAGGATGTTTGTGGAAAAACTTTTTTAGAGAAGTATACAGCGCAGTGATACTATTCATTTGCCGCAGGAAAACACATCTATCCTCAAAGTGTAAAAGAATAAAAGCATCAGCATTCGGAGTGAACACTTTTTAGATGTCAGCGTGAAATACTCTTTTATTCTTAAATTCTCTACTCTTACATTTTAAGCCTTTCACAAGCAAACTAATTTCACCTCCACTAATAGTCTTGTTGCCTGTTATCATCAAAGCAAGATTTGTACATAACACTGAAAATTACTGTAGAAAAAGCTTAAATATATTGAAAAGTATTTTGAAATAGTAATTCCCTTAGCAAGGTATTTAAAAGTGGAAAGGTTTTATATTTTAATAATGCATTAGAATACTAAAACCGTAAAATTTAAGAAATGACGTCCCTTTGTCAGTAGGAATATGACAGGAACTGAAATATACTCTGGAGGGTAGCCTTTGTTCTCTGTTAACAATAACAGGCTTTTTGGAACACATTGCATGCGTTTCATTTCCACTACACATACTACCTACACACCACTAGGGATGATGGCTCAATTCATTATCATTAGTGAGAGCAAATGCTCAGTGTACTTTTTTTTCTTTAAGAGAAAGAAGTTCTTGAAATCACAGCTACAGGCCCAGTGACTGCATTTGCCTGAGTCAACCTTAAGCAACTGAGATCTAACATCGTCACCTAAACTTATATTTCCAGCTTTAACACTGACTTGGAACAACAGACTACTGTTCTAGTATGTGATTCCTGCACATGTGCCAACTATGTACAAAATAAACACAATGGGACCACTGACCACATTCTCATTTATGACACTGAGACTTAATTCAAGCACACAAAGAAGACTGATGTTCATGTTAGCACGCTACATCATACACACCCCTCTGAGGTCTTTAAGATGAATGTTTCTTTTCAAATGTGTTGAAATATCTAAGGTCAGGATAATCACAATTAAGTCTCTTAAAGCCAGATGCAATGTCTTCACTATAGAGCCTGCCTAGCCCATGCATGCATTGTGGGTTGAGGAAGTGACTGATAATCAAAGTCCAGTCATTATAAGAAAGAGCGAGTCTTTAGTGATCCACAGCAAAATATACATGCCTAAAAGCTTCTGAAAAAAGAAATTAAACATGCATGCCAGAATGCAGGACAAACATTACAATACCCAATTTTCTGTGACAACCTGTACCATTTCAGAACTGTCTCAGGAGATCTGGTTTAAATTTTTCCCTTAACCATCACATTAACAGCAATCAAACATTACAGATTAATGGTCCCTTAAAGTGTATTTATCGTGCTCAGAATAGTAAAATAACAGTGTTTCAACTGAGAATTGCAGAATTAACTTAAAAAACAGAAGTTGCAGCTTGCACTGTACTAAATAACTAAGAGATCTAGAAAGGAAGTACATGGCTGCAACTTCCAGAAACTAAACTATGGATACATGTTCTCTTTGCCTTGAGATCTGTGTACGTTTCTGCTTTCTTTGAACAATGTTCCTTAAGGCAATAGAAATAATTACCAACATCTCGAGACCATCCGAATAGTAATCTACTACAAACGTTAACAAGAGTCACCTTTAAAAATCACTGTTCTATGCTTTCATAGCAGCACTGATGTTTTGCTTCCCTTCTATTCTGCTACCTGCAGCAACCTTTCTGAACACCGGAGAAACAAGGATAGATAAGAGTGCAAGAATTCTTATGAAAAAAAACTTAATGGCTCTTCTGTACCAATGTGTATCTGCAGGTAACTTAGAAAAACAAAGTGCACACAAGCCTAGAATCAGGGCAGCAATTCATTAGTTCTTTGGTCTTAAGTGAATAAATCAAAACTAAGAAAGAAGCAGAGTTTTTCCTACTCCCGTGGGATATTGTTTATGGTCCTCTCTAATTCCAAAGACATATATTTATGGGGAAAAAAAAACAAAAAACAACATAAGACTTCCACAACAGTACATAAAAATGCAGAGTAGGTTTCTCCATACTTAATTGTGTGAACAGCTATTTCAGTGTTATCTATTACAAACACAAGGCAGATATATCACAAGTTCAGTTCTTGGTTACTTCAAGCATTTTTTTTTCCCTTCCATGGAAAATACCAGCTTTGCAAGCAGTCAGAAAGCCAGAAGTTAGGCCAAGTACTTCTGGTGTGTATAGTGGAGGCAAAGATTGTGTCATCTGACTTGCATTAAACATTCTAAAGATGCGTAAGTCAGATTTATTCTCTGTGCTCCAAGACCTTTATTGGCTTTACAGTGCTAAAGAAAGTGATTTATAAAGCTATTAAACTCAAAACAACAGAACACTTAACAGCAGATATGCCAGATGAACAACTATCAACATTTAGTCACCCTTCCTAGTAAAATGGCACCTTAATTCCATGCTATTATTTGTAGCCTGCTACTGTATGAGCTAGAAAGTCTTTCTGGAAGCTCTTTTTTTCTTTAATAATTTGTTGAAAGGGAAAAAAAAAATAAATATGGATTTCATGAAGCCTTTACAGCAGAATGCTGTGTTGTTGAGAGTTAAGTCACATGATTATTAAAATTTCATGTTTTTATTAAGCTTAATTATTTAACTTCATACAAATACAGCATTCACTTAGTATAAAATGTATTCCAAAGTTTGTATTTATAATATCTCTAAGTACAGATGTTATTACCCATAAGTTCAATCTCCTTAGAACTGTGAGATACTGGAAGGTGCAACACTTTATATCACCACGAGTAAGAGCTCAGGAGCCATTCAGAAATAAAGCAGAAGATAAAACTACTTATTGCACATTTTCCACATGAACTATGGACTGTGAGCTGCGCAAACACCAGGACACATTGCTTTTGAAAGCACAGAAAAGCACACAGCAATGTATCATTGTTAAGTTTGGAATTGTTTACTTTTCTTCTGATCCCATCTTCTTTGTAGTCTATCGACAGCAAGTTCTAAGAGAAAACTCAGATGCGTGCAACGAATACCAGTTGAATGATTTATTCATGTCCTAGCAAGGAAGGCCATGCTGCCTTTGTCTTGGAAATGCTGCCATTATTTTCTTTTTCCTATGAAATTGCTCTAGTTTCATGATAGATTTTCATAGAAATCTATGAAATTCATAGATTTCATAACGTATACACATGCACACACAAATGTACATCTACATGTATAAACTATACTAAATGTGTGCGTATGTTTGTGTGGATGTCTTTGAGCATCTTCCTGTAAGAAATGCTCATCAGATCTCAGTGCAAATTTCAATTTTAAGCTGTTTCCCAAAAAGGTATGATTTCAGTACACTTAAACACTTCCTCTTCAGCAATTTCAAACTCTTAAGTATGAATTTGATCTCCAGATAATAAAATTGGACGCACATGTTGAAAAGCGATGTTTTTAAAGATCTTTCTACTGGCAAAGCAGAATGAGGTTTTCTTCCTTACTTCAAAATAAGTAGTTGCCAAACAAAATACAGGTTTCTTGAGAAAGTTCAATAGTTGTTTTTTTTTAACATACAGAAGTTCTGTACTATGTCCTTACTCAGATGAGCACAGTGAAGCTGCATGGTGTCAAGATAGACTAAAGTGATTTTGTATCTCCCTCTTCTTTAGCACTTCAGCATTTGGCGTAGCTGTAGCATTAAACAGCAGCTTCAGGTACACTGGGCACAAGGAATACCACTGAAATGCTGAGACGAGCAAAAGCTCAGGAACTTCAGCCAAAATCCCTGCACTGCCAGCAGCCATCTAAGCTAGGGGCTATAGTGGAAGGCAGCCAAAGGCATTTAACTATGAACAGAGTTACATTATTCCCTGAGGCTAAGCTCCACAAGGGAAGCAGGTATTGACCCTAAACACATTTCCACACAAAGAATGGCAGCAGATCGCAACTAATAATCAGTAGTGTCAGAGAGCTTTGTAACAGCAATTTTACAGGATAAATCCATGTTAAAATAGCTCTAGTACCTGCATCGTTCTGGAGAGTCCTCTCTGTCTTTCCTTCGGAACTTGCTGATGGTGTCATCGATTGTGCTTCCAATTTTGTCGCTTAGCTCACCTAACTTATCACTGAATGGGAATGAAGACTTTTTATCCCAGTCTTCATCCCACTTTGACTTGGGCTCAGGATCATATCTTTCACCTGTGTAAGGCATTAAGACAAAAAATACTAAATATAACAGCAAATGAATGCCTGTGGTCTCTTTCAAATTGTTCTCAAGTTTCTCCCCCCTGTGTACATAAACCTTACACATTTTCAAAGCAAACTGAAAGCTCCTGTAATGCTGAATTAACACTTCTACAGCAAGGCACAGCATGTAGTACACATCATTAAGTGGCAGAAATGCAGAATCAAAGACTTTTGTTTACAACATCCACACAATCTTAACATACTACGTGGCACATCAGGATACTATTGGATTCTGCTGAAGAACCCCAAGCGGTACAACCAACCCTGTCTGCATAAGCAGCTTATTGGAAATGGGACATGCTAGTTCTATAGCAGTCACTTAATGCAAGACGTTTCATCCCGAGCCAACCCGTGTGTTCACAGAGGTAAATCAAAGGTTTTGATACACTGAAATTCAAGAACAGATAAAAGCATTGTACCATAATATTGAAAGACAAGAGTGAAATGCACAGTAACTTTGTTCTTTCTTTTCTATGTTCATCATTTAAATAAAATCTCCTTTCAAAAAGATGAAAAAGAGGCTGTAAAGCAACTCGCCTTTTCTTCAGCCATGGAGTACCTTGGTCTTTACAGAACACTTAGAAAATTTATCTCTTCCTATTCAAGTAATTGAGACCCCCATAGTGAGAGCCTAAAGACAGCTGACAGTTTTACCTGACATCAGTTCATCTGATTAAGAAAATTTTGAACCTAAGCCTAGACTTAAACACACCTGGACAAACCAAGTTTAAATTACAAGAAAAAAGAGCACGTAAAGTGTAACAAAGACTTAACCTACCAGAACCACAGCGTGCTTTGTTAGCTAGTGTATATGGAACAATCCAGTATAGCTCAGTTTCTAGACAAAACTTTTAAACATCAGCATTTTTTATTTGGAACCATCACACATGGAAAAAGGGTTGATTTTTTTATACTATTGAAAAACATGTATTTCACTGCTACAGATAAGTAAGACTGAAAAGAAGAAAGGAAGAATGGTGAAAAATTCATTACTTCAGGTTAACATATAAATTAAATTGTAGCTCGGGTAATATTCAAGACGTATTCAATTAAGCCATTTTTAATAAAAAGAAAATGATGGATTTAAGCTCTACAAGGTGTAGTAGAATTTGAGATCTACCTGCCCAATAACATGATATAACAGGGAATACATTTTTCTCACCAAGGAAATAAATGCACGTCTCCAATCATATTTTGTTTAGATCCACAGAGGACAGACAAATTTGTTGAGAGCCTGATAGAAATCAAACCAGATACTCAGTGGGATCTCTACTACCAAAGAAGGAAAAATTGTAAGAAACAGCAGTACTACGGTTAAATTTTGCGAGAGAGTAAAAAGGCTTTATTTCAGCTTATGTCAGGCTCCCAAGCATTTTAAAGTAGGTTCCATTAAAAGATTTCCTTCTGCAATAGGAATTTTAAAATAAAGATAAAAGAACTTAGAACTCAGCATTTTCAGGACAAAAAGTACTAACAAGAACTGTGAAAATACAAGCATTTTCTATTTAGGTAACTAGATCTTTTTTAGGTTAAAAGTCTGACCTGGGAAAGAAAACTTGTTTTGTACAGCTAGGAAGATTAAGGACTATACTCAAATGAGAGTAAAATTAAAAATCCTGGACCATAGAAATGGAATACATGATAAAAGGAGACAGTCCTTTAAACTCAAAAACTTGAATGATATCTTAAGAATATATGGGGGGAAAAAAAAAAAAGTCTTCTTCCCAGCATACATAGATGGATCACGACTCGGTTCAGAGCAAGTCAAAAGAAAAGCACAGGGAGAATAGACAGAGGAGCACGTACTTGAAGTACAGATGCAGTGACTCATAAGTATTCCTTAAAGAGAGAACCAGCAGAGTTCCAAGCTAGTAGCAACAGCCTGTAAGAATATAATAAAGTCATTCTGCCAGGGAGCTTTCCATCTACTCTGCATATGAGGAAAAGGGAGAACAGAGGAACACGGGGAAGTAACGTGTCAAAAATAGTTGAGCACAAGTAAAGAGGATGGGAAAAGAAAAATGCAAAGCACTATAGAGTAGCAGTTGAAGTATAGGTCATGTACATCTCCTTCTCATATCATATACCAAACCCTTCTCTCAAAGAAGTCACTGAGTTTAGCAAACCAAAGGTTTGTATCATTGTGACATGGGGACTCATCCCTTAATAAAAGAACCCAAGAATCTACCCGTGCAAAAGAAAATAAGATAAACATTTTAAGACCGAAAGCTAAATAATGAATGACATGCTAGAAAGCATCATACATAAAAATCAAGTTCAAGCTCAGATCCCTGCTATGCATTATGGCAAGGACTGGGGAGCAAGAAGGAAGCTGCACACTTGGACTACGTATGAAAACACACTGTACCAGTTGTGTGCCTCTATCTGATCGAGGTTTTCAGGCAGAAGAGTGTACTCTCTAAACAAAAACAAGTAGATGGTATTTCATCTTCCACAGCCAAAATCCTATATAAGCTTAATAGGTCTACATAAAGCATTTTGTGTCTTACCTGTGGGAGTCTTCCCCTGAAAAGCACATGGGACCAACACTACTAATCAAACGTTTTAAAAACACGGAGACAGGGACTTGATAAACTCCTGATATATGAGTTTTAAAGTATACATAATGCACTGTCCTGAAAGCCCTAATTCCAGTTAAACAATGGCTCTAAAGCAGGTTAGCAGAAAGTAAGTAAAACAGTATTCTTGTCCTATGGGAGACAGAAAGCATCACTTCTTTAATTACAGTAAGAATAAGAAACTCTGACTTCCCTACTGCTACAGCAGCATTCATTTCTCACTGCGACTCCACCTAAAGGTGAAAACAAAATAGCTAAGTTTTGGCTAAGCCAGTGCATCAAGGCCGCTTATAAGTTTTTTGTTAACTTATTAACATGAAAACTTGCTAAAAAACCTGAAGAATCTGCCAATGAAAAACAGGCTTTTAAAGTAATTAATTTAATTATGTGTGGGGAAAAGAATTACAAAGGAAAAAAACAACTAAAAGAGCATCTTAGAAGTTTCTTAGTAATTATCTGAGATTTTTCCCTGCATATCTAAGGCAAGTTAAAAGTCTAGATTGTCAACTCTTGACCAGCAAAGCCTCGTTAGTACTTACTATATCGGAACCCTCCTACACTGTCCGAAGAAACACCAATGTATTTGTCTTTGTTCTTCTTTGCTTTCTTCCTTTCTTCCCGAAGTCGATCATCATCTTGTGCAAATTCAACCATTTCTTTTACCTTCTGGCGTATATTAATACCCTGGTCCTTGCCATTTTCATCTATGTAGGTAATGCAGGAAAGGGAGTGTGAAAGAAAGGGGGGAGGAATGAGAAAAGAAAATAAATCAGAGGCATTAAAAGTGAATTTCACAAAATAAAAAGAAAATTTAAATTATGAATAAAGTAATTGAAGTGAAAGGATACCAAGGTCTGCTGCTTGTGTTTTAAGGGGAACAAATATCATTTCAACACAAATGTTCAGCCTTACTTAAATAACAGTTCACTGAACAGTGTGTTTAGAAAACGTTTAACTGCTACCAAAACATTGAAAAGATCAGTAATGACAAATAGAAATTATATTTTCCACAAAATATTTTAACCCTCCAGAACATAAGCCTTTTTGCTCAATCTTTTTGGTACACTTCTTGCAACTTTAATTGCAAGAACTCACTCTTATTGCAAAACTCAATTTTTGAAAAAGTGCTTTCAGTTGGGATGTACTACAAGCTAAATATGCTCCTTTCCCAGCCTTTTTCACATTCAAAACACACACTGGCCTTGCTGCCTTTGCACTGTAAATATTATTTGGTGGGAGGAAAAAGCCCTAGCTTCAAACAGATGTGTGTGTTTTGGAGCTCTAACCTTTTCTTCCCATATGATTAAAGCTATTCCTTTACGGACACCACAGGGGACCAGTCTCTAGTGCATATTTTAATAAAAACCCGAACACTCATGTTGTGTTGGTTCTGTTGTTATTAGCCAGTCTTTTCTGCAAGTTCTTGTCTTCACTAATTAATACTCTAGGGTCCCACGTCTTGGATTCTGCACTCTTCACACAACTGGCAACAGTCACATTCTAATTAGACTGGGGAAGCTTCTAAGCTGGTTCAGGTGACTGACAACTCCAACTACTGTTTTAA
The DNA here is from genome assembly GCF_054131305.1 of Coturnix japonica. Lineage (NCBI taxonomy): Eukaryota > Metazoa > Chordata > Aves > Galliformes > Phasianidae > Coturnix > Coturnix japonica. The sequence continues at coordinate 11,960,407 of NC_140680.1, read as the reverse complement.
TTTGCTTATAAGATTTTTCTATTGCTCACCTACAAAGTGGTAATTTTCCAGGGATCGCAAATCATAAATGTGTTCTCTGGCACTTGTAACAACACGCTCTGATCCATTCCTTATGAGGTAAGCTAGGAGCAGCAAAGACTATAAAAATACAAAGCACCTTATGATTGCATGAACAAAAGCTCATTCTTAAAAAAAACAAAACATAATTGAAATCCAAACCTGCCCCCACCAAAACTATAAAGTAATAAGATTTTTCCCTTTTATATAACTGATTATCATATATGTTCACCTACAGAGAAAAAACAAAAGCAAAAAGCCAAGGTCCATCTTTTCCACAGCCCTTCCCCCAAAAACACACCATTCACTCTTCAGGTTATCAAAACTGCATCAATTAAACTATAACTTATTGTCACCAAATCACAAGTAATTGCCTTCACTGCTTCTTTTAAAATACACAAAGAAATTTAAGAGAAAAAAAGTAACCCTGCAAAACGAAACAGGTTTTTTTTTACTTCTCAATCACAGCTTCCAATAGTTTTCATTGAAAAGTAACTCCTACAGAAATGTAAGAAGCCGAATGCTGGAAGCAGGGGGTATTCAAAACTGCATTTCAGGGCAAATCTGAGCAAGTTATGAAATAAATGAAGTTTATGAATTACTTTAATTGCAGTTTTTTAAGTTTAGGATTTCCATCTGGGGAAAAACACCACCACCTTGAAGTAGTGCCTTTAACAGCTAAAAAATATCATCATATTTCAGCCTATATCCAAACCTGATAAGCAATTCCAAGCAGTCTTTATAACATTAAGTAGTTATGTGTGATAGCATTAAATATTAATTTATATTGTACTTCAGGGAAAACAATTACTATGAATACAAAACATCAAGCACCTGTGAAAAGCACAAACCATGCCTTAGAATTAATTGTCTTGTTCCAACCCAGGCATCAACAAAGTATAAGCTAGTTTAATATATCAGTTCTAAAAAAATGAGGTTATATTTGCATAATTCAGTGAACACTGAACACCACTTTAAGTGCAGCATGATATTCTTCAGCAAAAAGTTTCCGTACCAAACTAATTAGCCAAAGACAAGAAAAATGCAAATGATTTTCAGTTCTGTTTCCAAAATGCAAGTAGGGCATACCCTGATACAACAAGATCTGTAACAAAACTTACTCCACTCAAAGCAAAACCACAATTTACAGCTATTTTTTAATTCCTTTAAGAACACTGTCTTGATAGCATAATAATTTATCATCTGCTTCTCTCGTAGCACAGTAACAATTCCTTTGGTTAGATTAAAAATGTGAATACTACTCCAATACTTGAACATCAAAATGCACAATTACAATATTACACATTAAGTAGCTTTTCTTAAAGCAGATATTTACTTTTTCTTTGAAAGACACCTTTGATTGCAATAGTAGAATTATTAAACAGAGTTAGTAAAGAAATATGTTGCTAGCAGAGTAAGTGATATCTAAACAAGACACTAAATCACAATGTTACACTTAAATCCTTTGTAAACCAAAGAAAATCCTGCATACTTCTAGCTCATGTTAACACACACCTTATAAACTCTCCTCCAGTTCTTTTTATTGTCTTTCAGCATGCGAGTCCAAAGCATGTTCATAAGTTCTGGAAACTGTTCATACATAAACGTTGCCCTAAAAAATTAGACAAAAGGAGTACAAGAAATTTTATTCTCAGCGGCTTGCAATAATAGCTTGTTACATCTCAGCACTGACAGTAGATGGCAGGCTTGATCTAAACCCATCTGAGTTTGACAGCGTTACAAGGGAAAAAGCTATCACTGTTTCTTAGTCATACAGAAGTAATTTACATTGTAGGACTACAAAAGAAAAAATAAATCTACAAATCTAAGGCAGTAGAAGAATGTATTTCATAAGGAAAAAAATACCCTAATAACCACTGCAACACGTCAAACACGTAACTTCCAAAGTGATTTTGGCAGAAAACAGTTCAAAAAGAAGAATTTGACCAGAATGCGACTTTCTAAATAGAAAGTCACAGAAAATCCCTTTGAAAATAGACACTCCAAAAAAGTCAGACCCACTGAACACATTCTGAGGTTACATATGTAAAATCCAGAGTTTCAGAAATCATTTGTCTGTTTTCTGCCAGACAGTTTCCAATACATTGTAAGATTACGCAATTTTAAAAGATTGTGCTTAAGAAAAGAGGAATTTATTTACATCATCCTTTCAGCATTATCAGTCAGCACACCAGAGTTGATTTAACAGCAGATTTCACATTCTGCTATAAAATGCACCTTTCTTCATCACTGACTCAAATTATCACTTACTTGGCAATCTCTCCCATGAGTTGCCCTGAAGGTCCCCATGGATCATCATTGGTTGCTTCTCGAACCTTAGACTCTATTTCTGAATAATTCATAACCACATTGGTGCTGTAAAGGAAAAAAAAAAAAAAAGAAAAATTAACACACACAAAGATTACCATCAAAACTGAGAAACACATGAAAACTTAATAATGATACTAGTGGGTACCTTAATGAGATACCTCTACAGGGTGGGGAAAAAACATCTTCAGTGCAGGAGTTATCCTGAGGACACCATACAACACATTTATGTTGTCTTTAAGGTTTTACTATTCCATTAGTCTTCAAGAATATAGATGAGAAACTACGGATTACATTAGAGCTGGATTCAGCCCAGTAAAAATGGCTTTTTGGTCAAATTAAAAACCAAACTGAACTACTATAATCAAAGGTGAGAGCTTCCTGGACTAGATATGATTTGCTCAGAGCTCTGTACTATGTGTTTATACACAAGAAGCTTTACAACTCAATCAGCAGCAGGTTTTATGAATGATGAGTGCTATGAGAAACTCAGGAATATCAACAGCAAACAAATGTTGGTAAACAAAAATCCAAGAACCCAACCCCAAAACAACACTCCAATGGAAGACCACAGTAGGGGTGAGATTCATTAGAGGGTTTGTTTTCCACCTAAAATTTATTCAAGGGAAAACAAAAAAGAAATGCTTTTTTTACTATTAAAGCAATGCAAAGATTACAAGGAATTCAAGCAACCTCTATGGGAGTTCATAGAAAAATGTAACTTGGAAAAAAACCATATTTTTCCCTGTACCATCTATACTAGAATTGTTGATAACTGCTTTCCAAAAGGAAACCTAATGGCCTGTTGTCCTTGCATTCTTTGCAGCACATCCAAACTAACGTACAAGTTACACGTGTACACAAATTGGAGAGAAGTTTGAAAATGGAGTTTTGGCTGTTGGCTTCAGAAACCAATCCTGCAAGACATCTCCAACGTGCACATCATCCAGTAACACAAATTAGTTGAATTGTAAAAGGGATTAAGTGATACTGTAATGCAATGTTGAGGTTGGGGTTCATTACTTAACACCCCCACCACCACCACCAAACTTGAAAGGACTGGGAGAAAAATCAAGATACTTAGTAGTTATCGCTCTGTCCATGTAGGAGTTAGAACATTCAGTTTTACTTGGCATAAATCTTGGGACAGGGAGTAGAAACAAGAATGAGATCCCCTTAAGTCCAAAAGGGCACACAGAAGGTAATTGTTAAAACAGAAGAAGATTCCTGAACTTAAGCTTGGATTCTCAGCATGAGAATTCCTGCTGTCATAGTCTGATGGGTGATTTTATTCAACTTTGTGTCTAAAGAGAACGTAAGTTACATGACTGAATAAATAATCAGCAAGCTCACAGAATCCATCTATATTAACTTACAATGCACCTCGAGCTCCTGTTTTTTTGACATTTTTCTTTGCCATACATACAAATGCAAACTAATACAACTTCTATTTCCCAGACGCACAGAACTTAAAAGAAAAACAAACCCAAAACAAACAAGAAAGCCACAAAAAGCAAAGCTAGAGGCTCCAGAGCTGGGCTGCTTTCAGCACACTAGTTCCCTTGTCCTGAGCAAGGCAAGCCAGGGAGCTGAATGGAAAGGTTCTGCTCGTTTTTATAACCCTCCTTAAGCACTTGTTTGAGATGTGATGAGGAGAATGGGGGTGGGTGGGAGAGCATAAAGTTAAGCATTTCCTTCATTTGTTAGAGAAAAACGCTCAAGATAGGAAAAAATGCATGAAAAGATGCAAACTAACTGTAAATTAATGGCAGCACAAGGTATGGAAGAGCACTGAGGGTGAATAAAAAGAGAACCAGGGGAACCTAGATAACAATAAAAAAGGGTGCACTTAAAACTGACTAAACTGGGGGGAAAAGCTCTATTTCTAAAACAGTCCTGCAGTGGAGTTATTGTTCAGAGCAATGAGGAGAAATAGCTTTGATAAACGTCAAGAGGAGATGTAATGGCACAGAGAGTCCCAAAACAAAGTAACTTTAAGCCACATTTAATTCGGCAACAAATGTAAGCTTCAAAAATAATAATAATAATAAAAAGTTGTGTAGTTTGGCATGGCTCCAGGTCGCTTAAAAATAACCACTTCTAAAAAGGTGGAAATACAGTTTTATTCTTCCTTTCCCATGTTTTCTATGGCCCTCGTTCCATGCCCTACCCATGATTCCTGTGACCTCTGCAACAACAACAAAAATAATTTACATCCAGATGTGAAGGGAAAAAGTGACTGGCTTGATTGCCGAGACTTCCTGTGATTGATATAAATTTAATATCCGAGGCCACTCTCCGACACCAGGGGGGGCTCTGTGATTAGTTTATACTGGGCGGCTTCCAGGGAAGTGGTGCTGGATCCCATGGACACACACAGCCGGATCTGCAAACAAATGGATGTCCATCGATCGGGGCTGACAGAGCATCGCAGGGCAGCCAGTGTTCAACACAACCTGCAGGAGCACGTTTGGATTTACACACAGGTGTTAATTGAAGCCCTGCACAACTGGAATCCTGCAACAAGCACCTTTACAGGAACTTTGAACATGAACAACACTGGATATATGAAGTATATTCCAGAAGTTACATAAATATATACTCAAAATAAATAGATGGCTTGACATCAACACTACAAACTGTTGCATTCCTTTCTGGTTGCGTGCTACAGTTTAAAGCATCTTATAGGCTGCATCGCTGCATCTTAATACACTCAGACTGAACAGATATATCACTGATTAAACATCCCAAAAATACGTTGCCTGAGTTTTTGCCTTCAGTATCTCAACATTTCAGAGTTCCAGATGCCACGTGAACCTCGCACATTATATTCAATGCTCAGGTAGCATTAGTCCTTAACACACCGCAATCTTTAAATAGTATTTGCATAGGAAATTTGTAATAGAGAAAACAAGTGCTATAAGAAGGTACTTATAGAATTCTTTCATGACACTTGGTATATACCACCATTTAGAATGAAACTTGCTTTAATACATATTAAGAAATCACAAAGACTAACAGATCTCAAACTTAAAAGCTCTGACTATGCCCTGGGGCACGAGTCACACTGCTCCATTAAAGCACCATTAGGATTAGAGTTGCTACTGATGTGGGTGGTGTCACCGAGGACACAAGCACCATTCTGGACATAAGATCCACAGAAGATTTGTGAAATGCCATGTCTAATCTTGTGAAAACTAAAATAAACAGAAGTCACAGAGAGGGTATATTACAACAGTTCCTTTATAGTGATGATAAAGGTATTGGATTGGACAGGGTGAGCCTAATTAGAAACACTTCTCAAACCTCTGGGAAGCTGCCCACTGTGCTGAGGGAGCCAGCAGCAGGAATGAAAAACCTGGTTACATAGTTAGTTTTTTTTTTCCCAATGTATATTTCAAACCAATTACAATATCACGTATACATGGAACTCCTATGTGCATAATATTATGCCTTTAACTATTACTCCAAGGACATCACTGGATTATGCACCTTCTGTTTTCCTTTTTTTAATTTTACAACTGGGAACACTAAAATACTAAAAGCTGAGATGAGAAACTTTCTACATTTTACCACCATTAACAGTTTCCAATGAGACTATTCTGAAAATATCTGTTTAAAGACAAAATGTGAGGGGGAAAAAAGTAATGTATTACACACATGACTATCATACATACAGTTGAAACATCACTGCTATGCAAACAAATAGCAATACTAAAGGAAGTATGTTTTGTAAAGAAAATGCCTCTCATAGGGAAGGATCTGCATGAATACAAGGCAGCATAAGCTGCATAAGATGGTATTGTACAGTACTGTAGTATGTTGTACAGTAACAAAGTCCTACAAGAAAGCAATACTTTAACCTTGTGTTATTCCAATAGTAAAACAAACATCACATAATGTTACCTTCTAAGTAACTAGGTGGTTAGCAGCATTATCCTTATAATTGGCAGCCTGATACAGTAACGCTTTAATCTCATTATTTCTGTAATTTTGTTAGCAGCTTCTTTATTTTTAGGAAGCCTTCTGCACATCTCCAGTAATTTATACAGCAAATAAAAGCACAGCAAACTTCAAATTGCTCCATGACAGAACAGCTGTCGCTGACTCAGAATAAAATCTCACCACCTCACATGGTGACATAAAAAAGAAGGAATTTTTTTTCCAAAGTAATGATTTTGGAAATCCCAAAATTCAATAAGATCACATTTTAATCAGCTCTGTGGATTTATAAAAATAACTAGACTGCACTGTCCAAGCAAAAAAAGGATGGCATCTAAAAAATATAGTTAAGAAATCCTTAGATCACAATATGGAAAGTCTGCTTTGAATCTGATTAAGAAAGAACATGCACAGCTGGTCATTTAGTCATTGTGATTCTCTGTCTCAACATTGCAATGGTTTTTCTGGTAAAGTGTATAAAACAAGAGATTGTTTGCTACCAGCATCGTGGCAATCTCAACTGAAAACCTCTGGACAAAGGCAGCAGTAACTTAGATCTGGAGGCTGAGCTGACACGCTGCTCCTACAGCTCAAATGCCAGTTTTGTGTTTAGCAGCTTATTTCCTCCTAACCTGCCAGCTTGTCTGCTCTATTTGCAGCTACAAAACTAGCAGTCTTCCACAAGTCTAGGTAAGCACCCATGAGCAATTCATCTAACCTCTGCTGTTTGTTCTGGGGATGCTGACCAAAGAGATTTTCAAACGTTTTCACAAAAGAGCAATACAGAGAATGAAAACACGTTTGAGATGTTAGCAACCACATTTGTTTGTTTTCCCATAAAAGAATAAATGGATGCACTATAAAATATATGAGTGAGCACTGAACATTTGGAGAAGTGATAAGACAGACACCAGTGATGTTTTCCCAATAATTTGTTATCTAGAAGATCCCCATCCACAGAGGAAAGGCATTACGAGACAGCCCCTGGAGGGAACTTTCTTATTCCCACCACTCATCCTCTCTGAGTCATCCATCTGAGCTATTTTTAGTATTTAGATTAAAAGGTTCCTGTGCAGCAGGAGTAGAAAGAGATGAAAAGCCTTGAGAATGTTGAAAAGTTACCTTCCTATTCAGTGTTCTTGTCTTAACATGTGTTAGGAAGTTAACAGCAGCTACTGAGAGTTCACAGTAACACAAAGAGCTACGCAGCTCCTCAGAGTACAGCTTGCCTTCCCCATGCCCAGATGCTACAATCTCGCCATCTAATAAACTGTTCATTAGTTTCCAGATGCATTTTTATTTCTCAGTTTTAAAAAAATATGTATATCATTGAATTTATCCATCTGAGCATGAAATACTTTCAGAGGAACATTTGAATTGATCATATTAAAAAAAGATTTTGGAATTCATGCACCTAGTACTGCTAACAGTTATTCAGGAAATACACACTACACACTACACACCCTCTGAATATGAATGGTGTGAACTTGGATATTAGATCTGATCCAGAATCTCTGCCTTTGCTTGGCAAAGACAAACGAAAAAAAGCATGCAATGAACTTAATGCATTTTCATTTTGCTCCTGTCACTAATGTCACTTTTGTTATAAAACATGCAGCTTAGATTTAGAGCCTTGCAGATGAAACATATGGATCTCAAAGACGAAGCCAGAAGTCCACATTCAATGAAGAAACAGATGGGTACCCATCTGCTGAAACGCCTGGTGAAATGCCTCAGGTTACACAAAGGTAACAGCTCAACACAAGATGATACTTGACCATTTAAGTTCCTTATTTTTAAACCACTCCTTAGAAGCATTACAAATATGACACCAGACAATTTGTTACACAAATACTGGATATTATTACACATCTTCCATGCAAGCAGCAATTATGTTCTTTTTGACCGGCACCACCATCTTCATTACAGTAGGAGCTGAAATACATTTCCAGCTTTTCAAGTTAAGTTTCATAATTTATGTGGCAGATGTGCAAGGCAAACTGCACAGAAAGAGATAAGCCAAGAAAAACATCCTGATGGCCACAAATGAATTACGACTTGAGGGAGGAAGGAACTATAAAGCTATTTCCTGTGCCTTACAACTGCTAATCACAGAAGACTACCAAGTAAACAAGATAACCTCAAATCCACCACACAAACACCCTTTCAAAAAGGACAGTGACATAAGAATCAAACTGAATCCCGCTAGAGTGCTTGGAAGCTTTATTATTTACAGAAACAACCATAACACACTGAGGCCTGCTGTAGAAGTTACCAATTGCAGCTTGCTATCTTCTTAGTGCTTTATATAATTGCTATGCTATTGCTGGAGTAACTTTTACAGATGTTGGGAACGTGAAGCAACCAATTACATGGTAGTCTTAAAGCAAGGAATGAACAGTTCCACCCCTTAATTTAAGGCTGATTTCATCTCTCCTATTATGGATTCCCTGCAGTGATGCATTAACACTGCTGAATTTTCCTATGAAAGCACCCCTTTGTGGTTTACACAAGCAGATACACAGCTGCTTTAAATACTGTAATTTGTCAACAACTACAGAGTGGCTGTATCTCTTATTCCTCCAATAGGTGAAGATTCTGACACGATAATACCACCAACTGTGGTCTTGTACCACTTCTACACACAGCATCTTTTCATCCACAGACCAGCTCTATTCCGGTATTTCTCCATTCTTTACATGGTTATAGTTCCAAACACTCACCACATCACATTCTCCAGTTAACATCTAATATTCATCAATGCGACATCTTCACTTCAAGTGCACATTTCCACAGTTACATTTTAAAACACTCGGTGTTTTCATTTTAAGTACCACACCATTCAAACACCTTCTTTATTAAAAAGTTAACATCACTCAAAACGCTTCCATTAACCTTACAGTGGAAATAATACCACAGTGATTTTAAAGCGTTCTTCAGTATTAGTACTCGGTTCAAATCTTAGTTGAAATTAGAGTAAAATTACATCTAAACCATTCTTGTGATGAATGAGATCCACCTTCAGCACAAAAACCAGTTTCACAAACAAGTGAAAAGAGCTGCCTTTTAGGCAACGATTGACACTCTGGTAGGAGAGTTCCTTGCTAACACAAACACTTTTTCATTCAGACAGGCAACACATCCTAGGCAAGTTTTATGAGCTTCCTGTCTCCTTGCACTCCTCTGAGCACACACCTGGCTTATCAGATTTAACCCTGCTTCATAGGCTCTATTGCCACGGATTTCCAAAGTTCAGTACGCTATACTTAAATAATAGCAGCCTTAGAGTTAATAATAATAATAAAGGAATGACAGAACTTGAATAAGTTTGTCTTCCTACACTTCAGATTTTTCTTCTGCAACAAAAGCAATCTACAACAGTCATAAAAATACTTTAAAGTCAACTGCATTTCTTTACAGAATCCGGGCAGACTGGCCTTCCTCCTTCAAGACACAGCAAAAATCACAACCCGTTTTCAGTCAGGTGCTCCATCTCCCATTATTTTCATGGGAGTGATCCAACCAGCCAACACGGCTTGTGAAAACGTTTCACAAAGCAGTACAAAGAGCAAGAGAAATGTTTAGGATTGATTTGCTGCAGTCATTGCTCCTTACGTGAGAAAAAAAGCAGTACAAAAAAGTAAACCCCAATAAACATGGCTAGATTCAATTACAACGCAAAACTAAAAAGCCACTATTTTCCGTGACAGGATAAAACAATCAGACTTCAACCTAATTTACACCTTCCAGTCCATGGTGTTTTCTTGTACTTGCATTCATTCAACTTCAAGAGAAACTTCCCTTGAAAACTGAGAGCTCCTTTCAGGTGTATGTAACACATTGCATAAGACTCCTCCTGAGAACGATATCTAACACTGCTGCCCTCTTTGTAAGCATGAAGCATTAAGATAACATTTCCAAGCTCACAGCCCAGTTGTTTTAGTGTGCACAGAAATCCTTGGCAGACACAGAGCCTCCAAAGTACAGCCAGTGAGCTTTAATGACTGTTGCATAAAGTGTTACTGTTGTGAGGGCAGCAACTCCAAGAGCAGCCAGGTCTTACTCAGAAATACATACTTAAGGTATATTAGGTATATATATATATATATATGTATAAGGTACATTACAATTAAAACCATTTTTAGTCTGGAAAGCAGTGAATAGTGCCTGGTAGTTATGCACCTACAAACCATTTGGTATTGCCATTCACACCAACTTACAAACAATTCAAGATTTTTTAGTTCAAAGAATTAAGTCTGATTTGAATACATCAGCTGGCAGAATACATGGTGTGGACAGAGCAATAGATACTCAATAATACACACTTCAGTAGTGTCAAAACCCAGCCCTCCTTGATGGGACCATGCTTAATGATCCTTGCAGTTTCAGCTATCCCCTTCATTGCAGGCTGTGCACCATTAAAAGCTTGCTCTAATTCCAAGCATAACTCTAAACACAAGCTAGCTGTTCCACTAGGGAGTGATGATTAAAATTTAAACAATGACATTGAAGCTTATATTACAGGCCGATCATTCGCTGCTACTATATAATCACTCTGGCACTGCAATACCACGTGGACTCCTGGACTTCACAACATGAACCTTCATCTGCAAACATTCTGAGTACAGCTCTGCACTTCATCTGCAATGTAGTTGGCTATCAGACATATATTACCTATGAAAGCCTGAGAAATGCATCTCAGAATCTGGATGTGTTGTCTAAGCAGCAGGTGAAGCAACTAAACACCTGCAAGTACTGTTTTAGTATAGCCTTGTGTCCTAGAAAATGTCTTAAGACCAGGATAGAAGCTGCACTGCACTTTTTGCAGTGGGAGAAGAGGAGGTGGAAATAGTTTACACAAAGTTATCCAATTACACGGTCATTATTCACATGCCTTTCAGAGGAACTTGCTATGCAGGAGATATTCAGTAACAGAAAGACAACTGAAACCAACATCTTTGTTTTTCTAAGATGAATCACATTCTCATTGACTGATCTTATTTGTAAACAGTCTAGAATTAATTTCACAGCTGCTGATGTTCAGAAAAAAACCCTCTCAATATCTCATTTCATGAAAATGAAATAAAACTAAAAACTGAATGCTGATGTCTGACAGAAAAGTTGATCAGCTTCCATTCTCAATATTGGGTCCTTACAGCCTACTGCTTCCTCACTGCTTCATGCTGAATTTTGCCATGGAGCCCTGCAGTAACTGCTACACCCAACAGCTCTAATGCATCTGCAGTGTTTCTTATCCAATACTGAAATCCAATCCACAACAGACCGCCTTATTTATCAGGCAATTTAAGAGTGATGTCATCCTTAAGTACAATCCAGACATATTCCATGCAGCCTCAGAACTTTTTTCTTGACTCCATTACACTGAACCATAAACAGGAATGTAATCAAAGCCACTGAAATTTGTGTTTCAGTCTCTCCAATACTACATCCCTTTTGCTAAGAAAGAAAGTTGCAAACCAAAGTCTTTCCCTGCAGGTCACCTAACTAACATTTAAAAATAAGAAATTCAACATCTTAAAAATTAAACTGGAAATAAAGACTTCAGGCTCCCAGTGAGTACTCTCTGCTTTTTAACACAAGCAGAGCTGAGCACAAGGACAGGCTTTAACACATATCCAACCTACATATCACTCTTTGCTATCACATTTCCTGTACACATTGCCTCTCCAACACCCACACTTGGTGGGTGAACAGAAAGCAATACAGCCCTCTTCCTATTCTTGCTCTGACTTCACTCCTTCAGCTCTAAGTTCCAGTTTCACAGGTATTTGGACTGGCTGACTCAGTTTGATAATATGGTCTGAAAAAGCTTCCCAGCATAGTGCTCATTCATTCAGCCTTTCTTGTGTTATTTGGTGCTCAGCCTACAGCCCTGCTATCCACCCAGTTTTAAAATGGGACACTGGCAAGAGACTTACCCAAAAACATCCGGAAGAAAAAGAGTCAAGGTTCAGCACTGTATGCATCTCTCTTGTAATGAGTTCAGAAGACTGAAACCATTCATATCACACGAACATCTCTTACCACAGACCCATAAAGAAGTATTTTTCTCTTCATCAGCTTGAGGTTCTTGTAAACCTGTTGGCTCCTCCTGTTGTTTTTAGTGTAATAAGAAAGTTTTGCTGACATCTGGTTCAGGCAATCAGCGGCTGCCCCAGTATCCCTGATCCATTCAGTATTCAGAATACACCCTCACACTAAAAAAGTGTTTTCTCATGTATAGGAATTGAATATGCATTAAAAGCTTAAAAGCTTAAATTTAACTGGTGTCCTTACAAATGGCAGAACAACTCAGATTAGCTTTCAGTTTACTATATTGCAGACACTTGTTAAAAATCTCATATTTTCCTGCTTCAGATTGCCCATCCTTTAATGAATGGGAATGACCACATTCCTTCCCTGCAGTAAGCCTAAGAATAAAAAACAGTCATCACAATCCTAAATAGATTAAATTAGCTTAGCACCTATTTTCTTTTGCCATTCAGTTTCCCACGAAGGCAGGTAACAACCCAGAAATCCCTATGTTATCGTATTACATAGGGACAAATAACCTATAAGGAAACAGTGATTAATAATTAACAGCTAATTGCCCATCTACAGCTATTCACAGCAGAATATCCAAAATGAAATGGGCACAAGCAATAAGAAAACACCACTCAGAGTAAGTGAAGTATTAAGATATATATAGATAAAGATATATAGATAGATATCAGAATTACAATATTAACATTCATTGTATTTTTGAAACTGCTATCTCTCATTACATAAAAAGGGTAGCTTGGCAAACTGAGATCCCAGAGGTTCACCAACAGGCATTTGTAGATAAACCAAGAGTTCTTTTTTTGGAATGAGTCTGGCAGATTACATACAATTTAACTTTCAAAACGTCAAGCCCTGTTTATTTGGGGTTATAATGATGCTTCCTCTCCTTTCATAGGTATCATTCGTTAAACTGGTTCCTCCAGGAGATCAAGTAACTCCTATGGCCTAAAAAGGTAACATGAGCTGTTTCACGTGCCTTGGAGCCCCAGTTTCTAGTTCCTGTCCACATATAAGAGATAATTTCAAATTAAACAAAGCACTTAAAACAAACCAATTTCACTGTGGTTCCATTGTGGAGCAATTCATTCAATTCACTAATAGTAAGATTACCAGAAATTTATGATCTCATGTAGGTAGTTGCAAAAGTAGATTACACTTGGTAATTAACAAAAAACCTGACACTGGCAGTTTAAAGGCTAAGAGAATCCACTTTCTAATTAGTAGTCTATTAGCACTAAGTTTTCAAGCTGTCCCAAGGAACACAAACATCTATTTGGTGAAAAGAGACTGCTGTGATAAGTCACTTATACAGTAAACAACTTTGAAGGGAGGGCTTCTCTCCACCTCTCTTTAAATGAAGGAATAGCTACACTAAGTAATCACCAAAGGAGGAACAATTAAAAGTGACAGCAATCACCAAGGTACCAGCTCTCTTCACAGATATATATGTTAACAAGAAGTTATTTCACAGCAGTAGGCATCTATCTAGAGCAACTCCAATGAAATCAAATGTTATCAAAAGTCTTTTCACATTCAAAATGGATCTACAGAAATCTTCAAGTGAATAGTGCCATTGAGCACTAAGTCCCTCCCAAGAATCACAAAGGGATGCAGTTCTACACTAAACAAAGTTTTGTCTTTAGGGAACACTGAATAGGCTGTATGTATAGAGACTGCTTCTATACCACGTGAGGGATTGGTGATCAACCAACAAGAATAACAGTTATTGTTACAAGTCAGGACCAAGCAAGCCAAAACCATGCTCCCTAATTCCCACTGGGTCTCATTATTATTACAATAGATTCAGAAAATGCAGGTCCATCTCATTACACAGGCTGAATACAACTAATATTTCTAATTGTATCCCAAATGTATCAGGTAATATCTATTAGGTGTGCAATTGGTATTTAAACATTTAGGATGGGATATTACCTGGAGGAAGGGAGGGAAGAGTACACAACATCAGAGTGGTAGTTATCCTAAAACACACAAATACACTCTAAAGATGCTGCTTTTGTCACAATTGTCTGATTTTAAATGACAAAACAAACGTATTTAAAATAGATTGCATCTTTTGGATAACAAAGAATACCTCTCTTACCACTCTGTAATAACATGCCACCAGTACTTCTAATATAATTAGCTACACTTTTAAATTGAAAAGAAAGCATCTTTCTCACACAAAGATCTGCATAGCTGTCACATCCCAAGAGCACTTCCAGCTGGGATCATTCAAAACAGGACCACACAAGACAGCTGTCTATTTCAATTTACATCCTCTCTTACTAATTTGGGACCTGAAAGCAAAACCCAGCCTGATAATTCACATCCCCCTGCAGAACAGTGATACAAATATGGCAGGGTTAGATCAGGAGCCTGAACTAGTGATATCCAAAAAAGAGCAGCAACCTTAATAAATCTCAACCAAGAACTTCAATTTGTCACCTTTTAGAGAAGCTTTGCAAGCAACAAACCACTAACAGAGCAGCTTCCAAAATGAGTTAAGTGCATTATCATAAAAAGTCCCACCCAATCTTCCCGTCCTTTCCCCTATCAACACAAGGACTTACAGGGCCATAAGCAGCTGCTTTTGCAGCACACTGCCAACTTGAATGTTAACCACAAAAGGCAGTGGTTGGTTTCTGTTTGTTTTGAAGCCATATCAGCAAGCTAGCACAAGTTAATACTGAACTAACAAAGGCAACAAGAAGGAATGCACAGACTACAAATGGCCAGGTATAAGAGTGGGGTGTTGTCCTTCAGTAGAAGTTAGCACCAAGAGCTCCTCAAACTGCCTGTGAAGTTGCTTCCTAACAGCACAGCTCAAGTACTTAAACTTGTACTCTTCCCCACCCCTCCTCCCCAGTCACTCTTACCAAAATTCATCCCTTTATGCCAGTGTGAACATTTGTGCAACCATGGAATTAACTATACCAGGGAACTGAGCCAGTGGGGAATTAAATTGGCAAAAACAACTGGTTAGCCTGAGAGATACTCTGATCAAGCAGAAAGTGCCAGCAGGCTGTGGCAGACAGAAGGCTGTGAAACCTCAGCCCACATTTACTCTGACAGTGAAACTACAACCTAAGATTTCCGTGGCTTTGACTGTTTCCATAACTCACTGCAGTGCTGACAGTGTGAGATTTCAGAGCAATGACAGGAGGAGACTCAATCGCATGTCCACATTTTTGGGCTCTAAACTATCAGCCTACAAAGCGATGCTTCATTCATGCTTCAACATCTCATCCGCATTTTCAATATGCTTTGAAAGCAATTACACCCTGATTAAGAAATATACAAATAATCAAAATACTAACACGGAACTGAGCTGAGCACCTTGATCCATTTGACTTGGTGGCAGAGATGTAGGTCAGACAAGCTTTGACTAGTTTCATTTACTTACCAAGAAAGCATAGGCCTAGTTTTAGTTCTGGCAAGGCAATGTGAAACTATCTTTTAAAACTACTTCAAGTAGATACAAGTTCTTGAACACACATACACACACCATTTCAATTCCCTGAAAATACATAAGGCCATATTCACTACTATAGAACACAATGTTGTTACCTTCCATGGTGCACAGAAGGGTAACAATCTATTTGAATGAGCACTAACAAAAGCATCACTTTAAGGAGTATGTTGATGAAATGTGCACTGGGTTGTAATTACCTTACATTAAATCTTTATATAAACTACAGCTTGTAGTATTTGCTTACTTTTGATTACTCCACTAACTGAATATTCAAACAGGAGAATGACATATCACTGTACATGAGATAACAGAGCATGATATTTCAGAGATGCTTATCACCAATACTGAATTACACACCCCAAAGACTACAACTATTTTTATTGCTGAATTAAAAAAGAAAAATCACAGTAATGCTTTTTCTTAGTTTCTAAAGGAAGGAGGAAAGCCCTAGGAACCAAGTGCTATGACAACAGCTTGGCAGGCATGGCCACACTGCTGCAGAGCCAGATAATGTGAAAATACAGTTTTCCTTTGCATTCTCAAGACTATTCTGTCACACATCTTCTGCTAACTGGGCAGAGGACAAGTCCTTGCAGGACTGGAGATAATAATCATCACCTTGCTTGTAATAATGACACACTAAATGCTGTTCTTAAAGCAGTTATCAGCAGGACATCTCTTAAGCAGCAATAGGAGGATAACTCATGCAGCGAGGGTTAACTGTCCCTTACATAAAACAATGAAAATGTTCATTGCTCTGAAGATCTTGCTTATGCAAACCAAAATAAATCTTAAATATAGAGAAAATTAAATGATCCTGGAACCAGAGCAAGGGAGTTTACAGGAAGGTCAGATACCAATGGACTAGCGTTAGACAGTTATTTACCCTTTCGCTGGATATATCAGATGACAGATCATTTACCATCATAATGGCTAATACTAAACTAGCAAGGAACCACTTCTATACAGAAAAGCTCAAGTCTAGATGGATGAATCCACGTACCCCAAGAAAATGACCAGTAAACAAGAACAATTACAGGCACATTGAAAAATAAAGTAGTTGTCGAGAGGATTTCAATCCTCCCCAGCTTAGTAACAGTAGGATCCTACTTATATTTCAGTCAAACTTGAGCATACTATTGGCAATAAGCAACTGACAGTTAACTGTAAGACTGTAATTATAGTGTAAGTTACTGATATGTATTTACCATATTAGTAAGTATAATGCAGACATTACATGAGCTAGCAGGCAACAAATAAAGACTGGGAGTCAGCAGATCTAGAGCTGTAACTATTATCAACCCATTGCAAGTTAGTTTGACACTACAATACTTGCAGTTTTCCTTATTTGTGAAGCAGGATTAATCCAAAAGCCTCTACTCCTCGGCTGAAGCACGTCTTATTTGCATGCACTGCTTAAGGCTACAAGAGCTAGAAACTGCAATGAATATCGAAGCAATCATTCACCCTATTTATCAAGATTTTACCATTCTCTTTACAGCTTGTACAATTAGAAGCACTAAGGAAAACATGCTGTTCATTAACTCGAAGTTCTCCCCTAGCCAGCTGTACTGGAGCTGATGGCAGCAGCTCCTCCAGCTCTTCCCTTTCCACTTACAACCATTCAAGGAGGAAGGGTTTCTAATGTAAAATCAGAACAAATTGTAGTGGATCCTAATGCCTAACTCCACAAATAAATTCTCAGGGGTTTAAGCGCTTTGAGCATTTAGCATTTGTGCAAACATTACAATCAGTTCTAAAAGTTCTAAGACTGTTTGCTCTCCATTTAAAAATATGATTCTACTTGGGCAATTGGTCAAGCTTGCAAAATGTATGAAAGCATGGCTTTGTAACACTTCCACTCCACAACGTGAGGGAGTGCCAATACATTCCTGCACAGTCATAACAAGGTGTGGCTAAGAGAAGTAGCAGCAAAGCAGTTAGGACATGGCTATGGGGAGTAACAACTGAACTAGAAGATGGAGGAGGAAAATAATAATAATAATAATAATAATAATAATAATAATAATAATAATAATAATAATAATAATAATAATAATAATAATAATAATAATAATAATAATAATAATAATAATGAGGATGGCAGCTGTCACATTCATAATGCTGACAAGAAATCCACAGGCTCTTCTCATCCATATACATCCAAGTAGCTCAAAAACAGTGACAACATTCTCACCCACCTCAAATTCAAGTGAGCATTTGGATTACGCAGACCTACCCTCTTAATCCTGTTACTATTTAGACGGTTTCTCACCTTTCTATGCGTGGAAGGTGCTTAAAATGAGCTCTCGCATTTTAAGATCACATGTTTAACAGATCACAAAAGCTAAGGAAGGTAATAGTTGCCAACAAAGTTGTTACATTTTAACACAAACAACAATCTAAACTCAGAGTGACCTACATGTCTGCAACAGAAACCAGCTGGGAAAAACATTAAGTTACAATCACACCTCGTACTTCTAGAGGAATTACTTTTATAAGACAACCAACTATCTTAGCTAACTGTAAATGCTTTAATACTGTCGTCAGCCTTAAGTAAAAGAGTTTTGTGCTGCATTAGCAGAACACAGTGACCTTTCAGGAGAATAAGAATCAGGAGATCCTGCTGTAGGAAAAGGGAATTTAAAAAGCTAAAGAAAGATATGATGGGCAGTTTTTCACCTGGCTACAAGACCAAGCCCATCTTCCTGCTCCAACCTCCTTAATAATCACTTTGAAAACGTTTCTGAATATTCCTTGTTTGCTTTGAAAATATCTCAGAGCTTTCTCAGTAAAACTCCCCTAGAAATTTTACAAGGGACGCAAAGCACGAAACATACTTGTCTAACAAGATTAAAAAAGGAAGTTGCCAAGTTGCATAATACTCTAGATTTCAATATCCAGAGCTCCAGAAGTAGAACTGCAACTCCTTTTACCCATGCAGCTGTTTGCAGACAGTGCAGAGACACTTGGTTGGGCCTTTGCTGGTTTGATTTTCAAAACACTGATGCATTTACACCAATAGAAATTGGACAACTCAAGTGTAATTTGCTTGCAGATCCTAAGCCTCACGCAGCTTACAAGCAGTTCCTATGTAATGTTTACATCCTGCATCACAACCACAGAGTTATTCAAAGCAGGAATTGAGTGAACTCGCTGCTAGAAGAGCTGCAGAACATCCAGGACTGCTGTTATCAGTTATTCAGAGACAAAGCTGTAACAGAGCCCTGGCACAGCAGGTGACCAGCATTCTTCTCAGCTGCAAAATGTTCTTAGAGCTCACACTCCTACCAGCTATTTGAAGTATGTGCGCTTCTGCACTCCGTCATATTAAAATGTTGGTATGCAGCTCATGAGGACAGAAAAATCATCTGCCTTTTGCACATAATGCTTGGCCTGTGATGGCTGCATATTTCTTCTGCAAACGTAACCTAAGTCTACGACAACACGGAATTCAACACAAAGCCTATCACATTACTTCAGCAGTGACTCAGAAATGCCAGCTCACTCACTAATTTTACATCAAGCACCACCCTGGACTTTTACCGAGCCACCAAAAACGTGTCATCTGAACCAAGTTTACAGCTGCACAGGGAACAGGCTGATCATGGAGGGCCGCATTCGTACAGATTACTTTCCAATTTAGCTTTGACCTACTCAGAAAAAAAAGAATCCATACAAGTGAATATTACAGAAAAAGTGAAAGGCAGCCTCCTAAAGTTGACTTATTCACATAATAATGTGAAACTAAAGGTGTGGAGTTAAATTATAAACTAAAAACAGCAACGTTAGCAAATGGGAACAAAACTCAAAGCTTTTTGTCACATCACAGGCCAATTTAATAGCTTATGTACCATTTTAGGCTGTCAAAACTAATAGCAGGTTAACTACGTATCATGGCTTACTGAACTTCCAAACCCTGAAAAACATTTAATACAGATCCTTTACCACAACATCTCTCTGATCCAGGAGAGCACTCAACCACCTAGGGCCCAAATAAAGCTAAAAGACAGATAAGCAAATTGAAACACTAAGATGATAAGCATCAGCTGAACACACATTCAATATGTAAAGGTAATAGGAACCACAAAGAAATTAAAGTTTGAAGTAGCAACATTTTAGTCTTTTTGTATGTTTTCAAGAACCCAATGAACAATACTGTTTTTAAAGAGATATTCTAGTTCAAGTCCAGTCCAGTCCTGATGCAGGATCAGCAGTTATTTATGAATCACAGAATGACCCGGGTTAGAAGGGAGCTCAAGGATCATGCAGCTCCAACCTCCCTGCCTGGCAGGTTGCCCATGGCCCCATCCAATCTGGCCTTGAACACCTCCAGGGACGGAGCATCCACAACATCCCTGGGCAGCTTGTTCCAGGACCTCACCACTCTCCTAGTAAAGAAAGGCAGATAACATCCCTTAATCTCCTCCATAAAGAATTTTGTAAGTTGTGGCCTTAAGACCGAAGACATTACGGCAAATCTGAACCACACACAATGAGGCTATTGATTCTGATGTCTCTAAATACGGTTCACTCTTCAGGCACTGCACTTTACCCCCCTCTTTTTCTAAATTAATAATTTTCTTTATTTGGACAGAGTAATTCCCTGAAACAGAGGTTTACTCAACAAACATTTTGATAATTTGAAATATTCATTTCTTGCACTTAATTTGGAAACCCAGTGCATTTTCCAGCAAAGACTGTGATGCACTGTTAGGCTCAACAGCTTACAAAAATACTCTTGAAAGTAAGCATTTTTAATATAGCAACGGTGTTACAATGCTACTACTACACAAACTGAGGTATGTACGCAAAAGTCAATGCTGCCTGAAGTTTTTCAGTCCTGGAACTTAAGATGGGTATCTATGGGTTATTCCATATAACAGAAGACAGTTAAGAACTGTTCAGATCACAGAATCTCAGAATGACCCAAGTTGGAAGGGACCTCAAGGATCATGTAGTTCCAACCCCCCTGCCTGGCAGGGCCACCAAACATACACCTTTACTAGATCAGGTTGCCCAGGGCCCTGTCCAACCTGGTCTTGAACACCTCCAAGGACGGGGCATCCACAACCTCCCTGGGCTCCCAGATGTTTTTTAAAGCCCCAAAAGGAACCTTGATTTTGAAAGATATGCTGTCTGACCTGTAAGCCCAGACACAGATATTAGAACACACAGACTCATCCAGTGTGTAATCACCTCCAAAACTTCAGCAAACTGCTCCTGTAAGAAGTTAACAGCTCATGGAAAAGCACTCCTAGTTCCCCCCTAAAGACATATTATTTAAGGAGGCAAAATGTGATCTTCATTATGTTCTACCACCACACGGCTTTTTCCTTCCCCGTGGAAAAGAAGCGTGACTGCAAAACACAGCGATAACGTCACAGCAACATCACGAGGGCAATAACTACAAGGAAGTAAACCTGCAAATATCTGAATTACTAAAAAAAGTGTAAGGGTGGGGATGGTGCATTTCATTCCTCCAGGAGGAGGAATGAAAGGCCCAGGGGTGGTGGTGAGTCAATGGTAACTGCAGCAGGGCTCGGGCCTCAGCAAGGAGGAAAAGGACTGAGTGAACGTGGCAGCTTTGGCAGCACTCCGGTGGTTCCCTGCCATACAGGTGGTTCCTCACACCCCTTCCTCCTCCTGCAGTGACACGTCCCCAGCAGGCAGCACACTGACATTGAGGGCTCACAGATAGAAAGAGGCACGGAAGCCCCGAGACCTCAGTAGATAAGGGGGGGCATCCAAAGGGGACACACAGCTCGTCGGGAGCTTGAAAGGCCCTAAAGAGCCCAGCAGGGCCTGGAAGGCAGCCTGCCATAATGGGAAGGCCACACGCTGCTTAGAAGCTGCCGCTGCCCAGCAATGGGGCCAGGAGGCAGCCAGGGGGCAGCCAGGGGGCACCTGGCCCACATAGGGAGCGGGGAAAGAGAACAGTGAGGGCAGGGGTCGGCCGGGCACGGAATGGGAGAGAGGCAGCCAGCTCAGCAGGGGGAGGAGGGACAGCGGCCATGTTGAGAGGGGAGGCTGAGGGGGAGGAAGGGGAGAGAAGAGCAGGCTCGACTGAGGGGACGCCACCAAACCACACCAGCCCCCCCGCCCCATCCGCCCGGCCCCTGCTCTACTCACGCCTTGTCCACCAGCTCCCTCACTTTCCACATGTTAAGCATGGCGCCGATAGTCCGGAGACCTCCTCGGTCTCACCGCGTTCTGCCGTCGGCCCCAGGAGGCTCCTCACACCGAGCCGCCGAGCCAGGCCCGCTCCGGGCAGCCGCCGCCTCTGCCAAGCGAGGGACGCGCCGCCGTTCCCGGAAATGGACGGTCCCCGGAGCGCGCTGCCTGCTGGGAGATGTAGTCTATCCGCCTGCCGAGCGGCTCCGCAAAGCCTGCTGGGAGTCTGGGTGCGGAGAGACGTCTCAGCGCGCAAGGGATGGCGGGAGTTGTAGTGCGTGGCTCTTCCCACACGGGAGCATGGCGGCGGCGCTTCACCTCGCGTTACCTCACGCCATCTCCCTTCCTTTAGACAGGGCCGAAGGAAACGCAGCGATACAGGGCGGTGGAAACGAGCTTTTGTTCTCTCTTTGAGCAGCCACAGCCCTCACACCACCCTCACAGCTCCAAACCTGTGGGTAACTCTCACCTGGCTGCCAAGTGAAGCACAAACGTAGGGAAGGTCTGTACGAATTGCTGTTAAACCTCAAAACACAGGTGGAAAAGTTGTGTCTGACTGGATGTAAAAGCTCATTACACAATGGCATTCTGCCTTACAGACTGTTTCTTTACCGGTCAGTGCATTGCCTGAGTTATAGCTGAACTTGCTGGGTTCAAGGCCTGCAAGAGGACCAGAAACTGGCAGAAAACAAGGGACAATCTTGTATGTTAAAACTTCCTTATCCATATTAACTAATTTAACATAGGTTTCACCTGGAGCAGAGTTTTCACCAAGCATTGAAGACCATCTTTAAATACTGCCTTTGTGGGAGCAGTGAACAGCCATTGCAGCTCGTTGGATGAAAGAAGTGAATCACACAGAATCACAGAATTACCTGGGTTGGAAGGGACCTCAAGGATCATGTAGTTCCAACCCCCCTGCCTGGCAGGGCCACCAAACATACACATTTACTAGATCAGGTTGCCCAGGGCCCTGTCCAACCTGGTCTTGAACACCTCCAAGGACGGGGCATCCACAACCTCCCTGGGCAGCCTGTTCCAGGGCCTAACCACTCTCCTAGTGAAGAAAAGTGAAGTCAGTTAAGTGACATTATGACCAGGATTCCGAGATGATTTCTTTACACACACTTGCACGCTCTATCAATTTGTTTTCATTGTGAGTTTTGAATGAACACATATGAGGGAGGACTTTCTTCTCAAGAGAAGTGGAAATTTGTTGGCTATTTCTGTTGGCGAGTCACAGGACAAAGCAGAGTGCCTGGGTATCATGGTTAGTCTGTAATTTATTCTTGATATCCTTCATATCTATTTATTTGTGTGTTTTGTCTAACTGCAGTATTTATTTGTAAATTTTATCTAAGAGCAGCATATAATCATAAACATTTGCCTTCTGGTTTAACTGCTTAAAGTGACCCGAAAAAGCATGAGAAAGATGGATTCTAGCTTGTAGGTCAAGTAATAGTTGCATCTTTTGATAGTTGGTAGCTCTTTGAATTGATCAAGAAAGCTGAACAGCTGATCACCAGCTCATATTCTGACATCCCTCTGACTTTTTACACAGGTACTTTCACACCTTCTGTCTTCTGAACATCTCAGTGAATACTGTGGGAAATCTAATTGAGCAAAAGAACATCTTGAATGAATTATCCAATGTAGCATCCTCTCACTAACAGTAAGTACTATGTGTTTATATGAATAATGCAAGAACTGGTGAATGTGAATGGATTAGTCCTGAAATATATCTTTCTCATTTTCAGTTTTCTGTGATTTGGTGGCTTGATTCTGGAGTACTGGTCTTAGAACTTTTGTTTAGGAGTCCTGGAAGGACTTTGCTTTTATAAATTTACCTGGTTGCTTTTTGAATCTTTTTAGACTGGCTTACACAACATACCTTGTGCTGATGTACTCTACATTGAACTATTGTGAGTTGTGCTGAAAAACACTTATTTTTGGGTGCTTTAAATTGTCTTCTTTAAAGAATTACTAGTACAAATGTCAAGGGAAATAGTGTATAATAATTTCCTGTTACTCCTTTCCTTCTCAGCTCTGAATTTTGAGCTCTTTGGAATTCTTACCACACTATGCCAAAGACTTTGCAGTCTACATATTTTCTCATTGTCTAGAAATTGTGCCATAGCTTTTCAATTCTGCTTAATCTTTTCTTAAATAGAAGAAGAGGAACCAGCACCGTATATAGTATTGAACATGCTAAGCAGCCAAGTTTTGGTTTATGTCTTTTTTCTTTTTCTTGGTTTGCTTTATAACAGTTCTAAACACAATCTAATTTTCTGAGCACTGCTGAACACTGAGCTGATACTGTAATCTGCAGCACATCCATAATTTGTCCATGGTTTTTGTCTATCTGAACACAGCACCAGTTTTGCTGTCCCTGCTGCTATGCTCTCTTCCATCACAGACTGGGAGGGGACATACCCTTGGTTTCATATTATAACACCAGGAAAAGCAGGCTGGGTGAGGACTCTTGTTCTTTGTTATCTGCCCTTCATTGTTTCTATAAAGAAAGTAAGGATGTTGATCTCCAGGATTATGAAAATAAATGTATAATCTCAGTTTAAAGAAGAAATGAAGTATTACAACTGGAGCTTGCAAAAGCACAACATTTCTGATTTTCTAGAAATGTTGTTATTTTTAAATTTGGCTTCATTCCATGTTGGATCAAAACCAAATTTCTAAGTGTATTTCTGATGAACTGCAAGTTCTCAGGTTCTGCAGTGGTGCAATGAAATTGGTGTTATTTTTCAGCACGGTGTTTTCCTTGAGCGGATATTAGGAGCTCACAGAGTTCTAAGTGGACAGACCTGCTGGCTTATTATGGGCTGCAAGACGCAGTTATCAGATCCAGACTGTAGCCACACCTGAAGGTGCACATGTCCCCATATCATACTATCCCTTCTTCCTTTTTTTCCCCGTCAGAACTGATATTTGGACTGAAACAGTTATGAGTCAGAAAGCCACCAGGATATGGTATATTTGTGTGTTTGTGTTTTATAAATCTTTGTTTCCATGAGAAAAAAATTACAACCTGCTCTAATCGTATACTTCGGGAAAAAACAACAACAACAACAAAAGCATTTTAGTTGCAGATAGGAGAATAACAGTGCATGCAGAAAAAGAGAGATGAAGCTAGAATTTAAAAGCAGTTGAGATGAAGGTGCAGATCTTTTAAGCATTACAAGCTATGTCTGGATGCAGTAATGGGGCAAAGAGAGACGACTGGCATTTATTGTCAATTTTAGGGTATAGTAAAAAGCGGGTCTTTATGTAAGATTGAATGCAACATGACTGACAGTAATTTTGCCATCCCCATTCTGTCAGCTGCTGACAAAGTGCATGAGCATATGTATAATTTCTGAATGATGTGAAGACACTTTCTGGTGCATAAGTAGTTCCTTTAAAAGAAAGATCTGATTGGTATAGATAGAGGGTAATGCAGTTTCAAAGCAATGCAATATTCAGTATAACAGGTAGCACTTGTAACATATATCATGTGGAGGAAATGTACTTTATTATAATTTGAGCCATCAATTATAGGAGAAGCAGTTAGAGAAATTGAAATAGTTTGAACACTGCAATAGAGGTTTGCACCTGGCTATTCCAAAAGTTAATATGGGCCATTTGGTGCACAAGAAGTCTTGCACGTTCCAAATGCCTGTAGAGCAATACTGTTGTTAATTTCAACTGTATTAATGCATAGCAGAGATATGACTGAGTCAGTGAGAAATTTACTGTTGAAAAGAGGGGGGAAATAAAGGAATGTTAAAAAATAAAATAATAATGTTGGGGCAAGGAAGGGAGGCAATGCCAGAGAAAAACTTCTCATTTAAAGCAGTATTTATTTTCATGATTTCATTAAGATCCAATTTTTACCCACTTACACATCTGAACTCTGAATTCCGCAAAGTATGTTTGTTTTAAGAGTTAGTCAGTAGGGCAGAAGAAACGTTGAAATAACATTCTGTGTTTGTTGGCTGGTTACTGTACCAGGCTTCACTGAACAATTGCAGCTTCTCTGAATCCACTTTTGTCATTGTGTAACACATCTCGTATCCACACACACACTATGTTACAAACAGAAGGTCACTAGTTGAGCTGTTACAGTGTTTCTTCCTCTGGTGAAAAATGGCAAGATCCTGCAGTCACTGCCATGGTTGTGGGAAAAAAATTGCCTGTGAATCTTCCATCACTCAGTGCCTGAGCACGTATCACACTCAAGTGAAATGAAGAGTCTCGGTGTGCAGGTGGAAATGGGACTTTGGCAATGATTTCCCCCTGCAGAAAGTGTGACAAGATTAAAAAGGAGAATATGGTGCTTATATGTGCTATTCCAACTGTATTCCTTCTAAAATTGTCCTCCTTCTGCTTACTCTGATGTGGTATGTACATTTACTAACAGCACTTCTGTGTCCAGGATCTGATTCATTATAATGGAATATAGCATGGTAGGTAGCAAAGTTCTTCAGAGTTTTCTAAGAAGTGAAAATGATCCTATTTTAAGCTTTGCAACCACGACTACAACTGCTCTTTTTAGGCTTGTGGGTGTTACAGATATTTGTCATGGCCCTAAAAACCTTCTTCAACTGGCCATGGTACTTTCCAATGGCAATTTAGGAATTTGAGAACTGGTCCTGTGATGGTTCTCTTCCATCAGGGGAATCACAGAAGACCTTTTATTTTTTCTACAGAAACTTTTCATCAGATTCCTCAGCCTTTTGTTTTAGCTCCAGTATATGCTATGAATCTCACCCTGGATTAATGCTGCTTTTTGCTGTTATACGGCTGTTCCAGTAAGTTCCTTTTGTCCACTGACAACAATCCAGCTCACTCTAGCATTTAAACTATACATAAGGAGGAGGAAAGGACAGGCTACCATCTGCTTTTTGTAACAGTCAGCCCTTGACAGATTTGTCTTGGTTAACATTCTGCATTTCAAGTTCCAAAATTCCTGTGACAGTGACCAGAGTTAGGAAACTGGTAGCAGAACAGGGCTGAACCAGAAGCACATGCCAGGCTGGTGAGGTCAGAATTCTTGGGTATGGCTGCAGCCAGTAAATGTTCCCATTTGCTGTGTTGTCAGTTTGACCATAGTCCAAGGCACTCAGCTTTCTGCCAGATCCCAAGCCAGAGAGGTTTTGTTTGCCTGATTTCCTAAGAATACAAAGACTATGAGATCTTGCTGTCTGTGTATTTGTTTACCTCAGTTCCTCTGCAGTTACTGTGGGTCTCAACAACCAATCTCAAAGAAATTAGATAGAGAAGTGTCAGACTTAAGGATATAAAGTTATATGTTTTGTAAAAATGCACAGCTGTGTTGAGAGATACCATTTAAATGCTTCTGTTTTGGGTAAGGCTGCAGTAGGAATTCAATTAGATAGCTAGGAATCCCCTTAGAAAGCACTGTGACTGATTTTCCTGCTTCTGAGTGAATTCATTCATTCTTAAACTCACAAGAATCCCAAGCTTCTTTTTCTTGACTATTTGGTCCTGGCTGCCATCAGGTAAAAGACTGTGAATTAACTGCATCAATCACTTCCAGTTCCAAAGTTCTTGATAGTTCATTCAATATTGAATTCACTGCGACTGGATCCTTCAGTACTTAGATCCTGAAAAAGAAAGTGAGAGCTTCCACCTACTTATTCTCTGATCTTGAAGATAGTTTTGAGAATGAAGGGACATTCATTTCCAGCTGCTTGTCTCCTCTTGGAATAATTGCCAGATGTATCTGAAATCTTGCCTTGCATGTAATGCCGCCCAATAAAATAAGTGTGTTGCACAAGACCATAATGCCTGGCTAACTCTGCACCAGTTCTACTTATTTCTTCATTTGCAGTAGATTCAATTCATCTCTTGTTTGCATCAGTGTGACTTTATTTATAGGCTTTCCCTGTGTTATGAACTTAATTCCTTTTTTTTTCTTCTTCTTTTTTTTTTTTTTTTTTTTTTTTTCTGGATGGATGCTGAAGACTGAGTTCAGAGGGAAAATATTAGAAGCCCTTCAGCTCTGAGGTTCTTGTTCACTAGGTTTCATCATTTTGGGAACTGTTTGCCAGTTTGTAAGACAAACACAGAGAAAAGAGTATGAATGCTGCTAGCCCAAGTAAAAGGCTCCATTATTGGGAAGAGGGGAAAAAACACCCACAAAAAAACACACAACAAAAACAGAGGTAAGAGCTCCAGAGAGGCAGGGGTTGTCAAAAAGCCTTCCCCATCAAACAGACTTCAGAGAACCATAGCAGACGGATTTTCAGTACCAGTCAAATGTAAGAGTGTAGAAAGTTGACATGCTGTCCCTTGGAGAGCTGAGGTATTGACAAAAGACATGCAAACTTGAAAAATGTACATTTGTGGAAAAATCCATCCTGACAAGTGACTGCACTTAAGTCACCAAATGGACTTCACCCATGGGATGGAACTCAATTATTGTTGCACATCCAATGAATCCAACCATGGAGAAAGCACATGGCCAATGAAAGGGAAGCGTTCAGTAATCAGATCTTTCAAAAACTATTTAGCTTTTTGCCATTGAGTACCTCCTATAAGTGACGTGTACTTCCCTGCAAACCTGCTTGGCTCCTCAACTAGGTGCTTTGAAATGCTGAGCCACTCAGCTGCTCTGGAGCGCAGACACATCCCGCAAAAACCATTCAAGAGAATTTCTCAAACCTTTCTGAGGAAAATCTGACCTGAGCTTTTCAATTGCAATTTGGTAAATTTGCAATATTTGGTAAAAATGAAGAATGTTGTTGTATTTGGTGATATTTTTATGATACTTACAACAGGAGCTATTTAATGCTAGAAAGATCTTGTAAAATGACATAGTTCTTGAATTCCCGCTCAAAACTCCATTAAACAAGAAGCTTGCAAACTCTAAGTCATTAAGACAGTCTTCCATTTTGAGTGAGGAGGTGCCTGGAGCACAGCTGCTGCTCAGGGTGTATCTTTCCTTGCCATTATTTTCTAGGTGCCTTCTCTTTCCTTTTGAGATTATTTTATCCTTTGCACAATCTGTGTTCTTTTTATTTTCCATCCTTTTGATTTCAAAACTGCCTCAGTTATGACAATAAGTAAATCCTTCTTCGTGAAAGATCCATTTGGGGTCATTTATATTTTTCTGTTTTAAAAATGAAGGTCAGTCTCACTAATGGTATCTAAACAATTGGTTTTAGAATGCACCTGCGTGCATTGTTTCTATGGCCAAATTTGAAACCTTTGCAGCTTTTATCAGCCAGCTGGTTCTCTATTATGTTTGCCTGTTTTCATAGATCTGCCAAGGTGCTTTTTAGTTATCTTTTTCTAGAATAAAATGAATATCTAAATATCTACTTTTCCTGAAAATTCAGAATGCATTTTCCCTCAGCTACATGAAAATCCAGTTCCACCACTGTGTACACATACACACATTAGGTGGATGTGCACATGCAGACATCTGCTCTTCCAGCCATCACTGAAAGGAAAAATCTCATGGGGACTAAACTGTTCCTTTTTTTTCCCCTTCCCTTTTCACTTCCACTGTTTCAACCAAGATTTTTATTTTTTTTTTCATAATCTGTCTGTCTTTCTCTTTTGCAAGCTGGTGATTTGGGCTTGGAGGATTCCCTGGGCTGCCAAGCAACCAGCTTCTTCTTATTCGGATTTTTAAGGCAAAATGTAGAGCAGCCATTTATACTGTCAGCCTGACGAATCTGAGCCTAATCTCAAGATGAGAGTTATCAGGCAGTATCAGTCAAGCAACTGCCATCAAGGATCAGATGTCAACAACCGAGTCTGTACCATCCCAGCCTCAGAACAGAGAGCTGGAGAAAAGTGCTTTTAGCATCGTTTTGTTTGTATTTTGTGAGTGGATATGAGCAGGGTGCTGGATTTCACTTCTATATCCAAAATATGACTGTTCAGAAACATCACATAGGTGCTTTGATCTCAATCTACAGCTAGAAGTGCAAATGGAAAATGTGGTGAGGCCTGACAAGATGAAGTCCATACTCAAGACTGTTCTTCAATTGTTGATGTAATTAAAGCCAAAGAACATTTAGCATTTACAGCAATTGTATCAGCAATACTATCTCAACAAAACAGAAAGTCCATGTTCTTTGATGAATCCCTTTGGGGAGTTGAAAATCCCACCTTTGAGCTGTAAATCTTTTTCATAAAAACACTCCATATTCACTTGATGTTGATGATGAATCTTCGGCACTCTTAAATCTGTCTAGAAACATCGTTTCTCTGTGTAACACTTTGTAGCATTTGCCTTTCTGGATAGGATGATTCAGCACGACAAGAACATAGCGTGCAAGTCTGTCATGAAGCAAATATTTTTCATTGTTTGCAGAATCCCTAGAATTCAACAGAGGAACAGACTGCTATTTGAGCCAAGAAACATCTGAATGTCATGTAAAGTTCAGTTAATTATGCTCTAAATAGTCACCAGCACTACTCTAGCTTTTAATTGGGTTCGACTGGTGCTGTTATTACACGGCTGTCTTCCAGTGAAGGTGGAGGTTTGCTTTCATTTTGGTCTGCTTACTTCCACATTGGTGAAGCCATTTCAGTAAAGAATGCATTCTCACAGACTTAGAAAAAACATGGCTGTGGTCTTCTAAAAACTGCAGCAAGCTTATTCTAGGGAATCAGCTTAGTCTGATTAGAGCTCTACACAGATTCCATGTACACTTCACCCAGGAGCACATATAACTGCCGTTGCCACAGCAAAACTCACATCAGCTACAGCTTCATTATAACCTTCTCTATGTTTATGGCAGCATAAAAAAAAGAGGAAGAACTTTTGAGTGTTTTGGTTCAATGCTGCAAGACATGAGCTTTCTGGCTCTCTGGTGTGCTCCAGCAGCACTCAGGGTGGGCAGCTGATTCTAACAGTTGCCCCAGCAGGAATGAGTCAGTGCAACTGAGCAACTTCTGAACACACATCCTCATACCTACTGTTCTACCTTCAGAATGTCCACAGGTAGTTAAGAATCTCTGAATTAGTAGTTTCCTACTCTAAGTCTGGAGATCCACAAAACAAGACAGAATAACTGACTTCATTCTGTTACCTGAGCTGCCATACCAGAACCCTGAAACATGGCCTAAGGAGCACAGGAACACATTATTGCCTAGGTTTACAAAGGTATTTAAGCATACAAGGATGCAGACAGACACCTAATAGGATTTATAAAAGTACCTAAGGGAGTTTGGGACCTAATTCCCATTGGCTGTCAATGGGAATTAGATGTGTAATCTACTTAGGCAATTTGAAAATCCCACTGGCTGCATCTTTTCATGGCTAAGTACCATTACAAGCCTTAGCTCTAATGAATAGAATTATTATTATACTTGGTTTCATTTCCTAAAACTGTGATCTTCGTATGAAGACTTAGAGGCAACTTCACTGGGAAAAACTGCTTGACTCCAAGCCCAGATGGGTGCTTTGAATATGAAGTGTCAGGAAGGAGTAAGTTCACCATTGCTGCTGTACCTGCAGTTAGCTTGGAGAACTGCCAGGGGGTTTGTGAACTGGTCAGTTTGGCTTCAATGTGTGTCATGTAGAGAACACAAGTGACTTGACAAAGGCAAATTTGGCTCACTCACAGCAAAGTAATAAAGAAAACAAAATCATAAGTGCCCGGAGGCTGTGACTAGCCAGTTGAAAGGGCTGCAGTTTTCTTGCAAAGAACAGTGTTGGAATCTTTTCAGCACTCCATGAGCTGAATTCAGTCCCATCTGGTACTGGAATCCACAGCTTTGGGTGGTACAGGGGCTCTTTGGTTTCCCTCTTTAGCTCAGGCAGCTGAGGCACGGGCTGCAGTGCAGAGTTTAGCTAAACTCTGTATGTCTGTTCCTTTCTCTCTTTCTTGTTGGGCATAAACTCAAACAATAACCAGAATTCATCTATGTATATAACTGTTCAGAAGCTATGAAAAGCTTTTTCCCCCCCCCTTGAAGTAGTTTTCATTAAATCAAACTTGAACCCCTACTAATTGTTTGTCCACTTAGCTTTAACACGCATAGAGCTGTGTGGTGAATGTCTTGTCAGCATATAAAAGAGTCTGAAAGAATAAATGGGGTAGGAGATAGCTGGGAAAGGTTGCTACATTGTCTGAAGCTGCAAGAAGATACTAATTATTTATAGGGCTTCCATAAATGTGTGTGAACATAAGAAGGCAGTTACAGTGTTTTTTGATCTCAGCAGAATTAAAAAACACTGTTTGCTGATAAAAAACATTATGTTTATTTTAATAAAATGTGGATGATAATTAAAAAAATTAAAATTCTGCATGTATTTCCAGGTGAAAATCTTGGTCTGAGTCACCAGAGTCCTTAATCAGAGGGATAATGTGCCATATAGACACATGGAAAGGATACTGCATACAATGACATAAGTTAACCATAAATCTGGCCCAAGTCTTTATGAACTTTTTAGTACATCTCACTGAGTGCATGGAGTGGATAGAGAAGAAATCTGAGGGCTGTGAGGAGACATTTAACAGGGTGTTTAACAACAATTTTGCAAATGCTGCTCTTTACCATGTCACTGTTCCTATTCCTTGTAACAAGTTAATATATGAGTGTATGCCAGCCTGGTACTTAGAAAGTATGAGTTTTTCTGTTTGCAAGCCAGAGAACATGTCCCACAGCAGGATTTCAGCATCTCCTGACCAGAACCCTTATTTACCATTTCAGCATCTACATATATACCCAGAGCCAAACTACTGTACAGGCTGTTGTTACTTGAACTTCAGTACAGCTGTTTTTTGGAATCAGAAAGAAAAGAGTACACACTGAACATGACTGCAGTGCCCACTTACATACCTCAAAGCAAAGGAAGTGAATGTCCAGTGAGAGCAGGCAAGTGCCTGGTGCAGCCAGGCTCCTGTCACCAGGAGCCCACAGAAGGCTTGGCTACGGCCTGCTGAATTCAGTTTTACTGCAGAGTACAACTGCCTGCTAAAATCATGTCACAGCTAGAATTTCTTCCCAGCACACCCATTGCTGAGCAACAATGCCTGTGTGTCTTTTCCAGAGAATGGGATCAAATCAGTCCGGCTCTTAAGAAACACACCAGCTGCAGCTGAGAGGGTGATAGGACAAATTTTAGTTATAGGAGCTTTGCAGACCCAGTTGACTGTTCAGTTTTCATAGCTAAAGGCAATCTATCAATATAATCCCCTGTGTGGAAGAAACACCCTTGCTGGAGGCAATGGAGTTTAGGTGCAAGTGAGATAGGGTATGCACTATAACAAGGACAGGAGGGGATATGGATATACAGGAGCCAATTGCATCGTTTTGTTTTTGTTTTTTTCTTTTTTCTTTTTCGTCTTTCTAAATCTATTTGATGCTAATAAACTGGATGAGTATTAAGACTGGCTGCTTCCCAGCATGGAGCACAGACATTGTGCAAGATTCCTTTCAGCTCAGCCTTGCTGACATGCCTGGTTCTGACCTCAACAATCTCAAGTTTTTCCAGTTCTGAGTTCCTCTATGAGTGAAAAGGCCTATGTCAGTGAAATTGTGCCAAGATACCTGGGGAGCTGGGCAAACTGGAAAGACCAGGTTGTTCATCCTATGATCTCAGGAAGGGGGTCCAGTTGCAATGCAGATCTGGGAGGTCAGTCTCAAGGAGGGAGGAATAGGCATCAGGTGAGATATCAAGGGTTAGTTTGAGTGGGTTGGGTGAGCAACACTGACTGCCAGCAGGCGAAGGGTACAGTTCTTTTTTTATTTTATTTTCCCAGTGGAAAATATTTCAATAACTTTTTTTTTTTCTTTTCAACAACATCTTTCTTTGATCTCTCATCATTTTCTGAATGAAAGGAAGTAATCCTTGACAAAATAATGAGTGAATACTGCCATGAAAAAGCCAGTTCCCACTAAATGTCTCCTGCTCTTTTAGTAGGCATTTTCAAACAAACTCTAACAAAGGCTCTGGAATTTCAGTCGTCCTTGAGTGTGCTCCAGATGTGCTTTAATTGGGGTGGTTAATATTCCTTCCAGTCTCTGTTCTTTTCTACTTTTAGTCTGATTGAGCATCCCTTGAAAACGATGGACGTCTTCTTGGTGACTCCATCAAGAGGGCTTGAACAATCTTCACAACACTGGGTAGGCACCAGTACCAGGGACTCTGCATCTCTTCTCTTCCTGGTAGTGAACACAGTAATTCTCACTTTACCTGGATTTTACCTGTCTTCGTTGGCCCGCTATGGAACCAGATCCCCTTCCTCAGAAAGGATTTATAACCCTCCATCTGAATATACCTCGTAAATATCAAACTTGGGACATTTTGTAAATTCTTTTTATTTCTTTTCATCTGCTCCCTCCTTTTGTTAGTGAGGAAGTTGGCTGACAGCTGGGAAAACCTCCCCAGGTAGTTCTATTTCCCTGTGTTATCTCTGTATTGAGTTTTAGTTCATTATTTTATTTGGAAAATGTCCTTGAAAATGTGCTCATTTCTCCTTTCCAGTCCCAGAGCAGTATCTGTGTCAATGTATATGAATACAGTCCCATTTCTTGCTTTCTTAAGTCATGAAACAATCTGTGTGTCCAGGGCTGGTTACAGCAGAAGTGGTGAACATGTCCCTCGGTGTGTATACATGCTGTGCACAGTGCTTAGCCCTCATCTCAACCATGAAGTATTTTGGAGATAAGAGAAGCTCATATCATGAGTGAAAGAATCTAACCAAAGGTCAGAGGGTGGAAACCATCCAGAATTAGCCGTGATTGTTTTTAGACAGTTGCTCTATTTGGATTGCTATAGCACAGGAGCCATCCTCCAAAACACATAAAGTGATGGTTTCCTTTCAAAGAATTGGGATGGTGAGGGATTAGCCAGTACTCACAGCAAACATACCATGATGCAGGAGAGAGGAAAGAATTGTCCAGGCTTTGAAGCAGCTAAAAATTGGCAGCAGTAACCAAAAATCCTTTAACTGATGGGCAAATATGGAAAGCAAATGTTTTTGCTCTGCTGAGCAGAGACAAATACGTCTAGATAAACTAAATGAAAGATTTCACTTTTGCTTAATCTTCATGGCATTTCCAGCCCACAGATTTCTGGGAATCTAATGGAGGCCAAATCACATGACATTTCAACAGATTTGCTGACCAAGGCCTTCGGGATCAGTTCTGAACTTTGGACGATTAGTTAAAATGAAATGCTCTGGGCTTAGCTGTTAACAGTGTCTGGAGCTTTGTACTGTGAGATCTGAGCACCAGTCAGCTAAGTGCAAAGCCAGTGACCCTGAGTGATTCATATCAGCCTTGCCTGCATCTCTGGTACACTCAGCCTATACTGTCAGACATGGTGTCTGCTCTGGATTTTATCTAACCCTCCTGGGGTAAAGTTGTTTAGCAAAAGAAGCCACCGTATATATGGTACCCTGAAACAGTTCTATAGTGCTACCTGTTGTCACTTGCTCCTCACCTCTGGATTTACCAACTTCTTCCTCCTCTTTTCTTCCTTCTCCCACCCTCAAGACTGCTCCTTGTTCCTCTCTTCCCCCATTTCCAAGCCTGAGATGAGAAAGCTGAAGCTTCATTTTGTCTTCTTCCAAATTCAGGACTGCGGCTCTTGCTTCTAGCTCCAGGGCCACCACTGAGCCTGGGCATGGTCCAAGCTGCTGCTGTCCAGAGCCACTCCCCAGCTCCTGTTCTAGGCTTCCCAGCACTGCAGGCAGCAGTCATACAGCACAGTTCCACCCTGCCTGGACCCGCAGGAGCTGGCTCATGCCAGTCAGGCCTTCTACATGTTGGGTAAATGCAGCTGTAGTGCTGGAGCCCAGCTGTTCAGAAAAGTGCTGAAGCCACATTTTATCAAATACCTGTGGTTCAGGTTATACACAATAATCTTCCTCAGGACATCTTGGAGTCAGCTGTGCTTCTCTGAGTGCCTGCAACAGATACTCAGAACGGCTCTTGGTGGAAGTTGCCAGAGTGAGAATGATTCAGGCGTGTGATCTTCAGACTGCCTGAGCACACTTGGCATGAGGTCAAGGCTCTCAAACCAGCTGTGCCCCTTTGCTAATGGCTTGACAAATAGAAGCATTTTTTGCATTTGTCACTGAATCCCCAGGCCTGTCGCTTTCATGTTTCTCGGGGCTTTAATTCCGTGCCAGTATATTGGGCTGGTTGGGGAGAGAGAGAAGCAGTGCTCCACAGATGGCCCAGGCTGGGATATCCTGGGAAGAATTTATCCTCTGAAGGCACAAATTCCTTGAAGAGAGAGAGATTTAAAAAATGTGCCACATTTCTGCAAACACTTTAAGCTGGCATAAGGCAGCTCTGCAACAATCTCTTTCAGAGGGAAACCCACCATTCCCATTCCTCTGCCTCCTCTTTTCTGGCCCAGGGCCGCTCCTTTCCCTATGCTGGCACCAGCACACACATGGCTGCGCAGTGAACCAGGCCAGGGAACTCTGCCAGGTTTAAACTAAACAATTTCCTTTTCCCCAGGTTAGTTTTAACCTGAATGAGTTCCCTGATCTGGTTCACTGCGGGGCCACTCATGTTGGCACAAGGCAGAGAGTAGTAGAGAGAGTAAGGAGGAGAGTAAGGAGATAGAGGTGAGGGGAAGGAAGGACTGTTTCCTCTAGCAGCAATGCTGATTTATGCTGGCATATAGACTTGGTGTGTCTGTGGTATTAATTACTGAAAATGATGTGCTCAAATCCATGTGTCACTGCTGAGAGATTTTCAGGGATAAAGGCCTCTCTCATCTTCAACATGGGATCTTACTGTTTGATTCTTAGGAGATTACAGTTCGGAGGGTCAGAGACAAACCTGAGTTCCAAGTCCTATTACACCAAGTAAGTGACAGTCTTCCTAGGCAATACAGAAGGGAAGATGAAGGCAATGGGCAAGAAAAACCTGGTTCTAAGATTATAAAGCAAATATTGAGCATAGCCACGTGAGCTGAGATTTCTCCTTGCAGTTTGGCCTTCACCAGCAGCTTCCTTGTCTCCATATGTCAAGTCAACCATTTGCTACACTGCCCTCAGTTCCCTTGTGTGCTGATGGTGAATACTTATTAGGTATTTATTTAAATATCAAGGAGAATTAATCTTCTGAGTAGCAGCTTGGTAGATGATTTGTCAGCAGTCAGCTCATTTACTCTAGTAACATGTGGATTAATTCCATTTAACTGAGTGGTGCTCTCTTTGGATTTACAGTGGTGTATCTGAAAGTAGGATCAGTCCCAATTTATTACTCCATAGCAGTACTAGCAAGTATTCTGCTACCCATGTCCTACTGCTGGTGTTCTGCTTCATTCATTTGAGGCCTCCAAGAAACTCCGAGGCACAAACTCTGTCCCTATAATTGCAGCCAACTGATAGATAGTAGAATCTGAGCTGATAATGGAGAAACAGACATTAACAAAGGTTTCTCTCTCTCTACTTCAAGAATTTTGTTTAGGAATTTGATATGTTAGGGGAAAACATGTCTTAAGTCTTCAAATGGTGATTATATGGGTGTGTCACTGGCATCTTCTGTTTTAAACAACTATCAGTAATGAGTATGAAAGCAGCCCAGATGTTTGCAGTGTAGGAATTATTGTGATAAGAGAAGGTTGAAGGATTAAGAAACAAAAGGTTCTGAGGAAAGGCCACGTAATCCCACAAACCACCTTTTCTGTAGCCCTTGTTACCCAATGGAGGTGACAAAACGATTAAGATGATCCAAAAAAAGAGAAATGAAGGTAATTTTAAAATGCCGTGTGATAATTTATCTGAAGCGTCTCATCATTCCAGATTCATTTCCTATGCACTGTAATGGTGTTGGTCCTTATAACTGCCTTTGGTATTCAGACAGATATTGCAGCCGATCTCTGTAAGTACTGTTCTACATTTTAGTGTAAGTTATTGGAAACTATAAATAAGATTCTGCTCTGACCATAATCCTTCACTGATACATAAAATAATCATCTGAAAAAAAATCAGTTTCATTATAGCATCAAATAAGATTAATTAACAACGATACTGTTTTGTTTCAGTATTAGACAAAATCTCTACACTTCATGACAGGGTGAAGGCCAGGTGCGTTAGTTATTATTATGGCCAGTGCATGTTAATTATTATTTCTTATTTATGACAGTACAGGTGAGATTTAAATCTAATTCTGATTTCTGAAAGGCTTAATGTACGTTATACTGCATCATCTCATAGAAATGTTTCTGTGAAAAACAAGGATACCTTTTCAGACCTTCACTTTGGACAGTTTGAAAGGATTATTTTAACCAAAATGATGATGGAGACATTATCATTATGTTTGTTTCCTCGGTGCCCAGATAATAAATTCTGTTGTAGATTGGGAAGAAAATATATATATGTATATTTTCATGAATTAATAACAAAAATATGTTTAAAGGAATATGGTTTTTTTGCAGTAAATTCTGCTGAAGGTTTCTGAAGGTTCATCTGAGCAGTTTGGTGCAAAGTTTCTTGTCTCTTTCAACAAGTCAGTGCCTCAAACCCTGTTGTGTAATGACACAAATGCCAACTATTTTGTAAAATAAACCACCAAGTTGGACTCCTGTTAAGCAATTAACGTTAGTCATCTGGAGAAAGCGTGAGCAGCTTTGTTCCTCTTCCTTGACATGTGGGTTAACCACCTTCATTTCTTTGTTTATAACCAGTTTGGTTCATAGATAAAGCCTTTGTTGTGCTAGAAGCTTTGCTTGGTTGCAAGATTCTGCCTTGTTCTCAGTGCAATTGGGTTGTGTGTTTGTATAGCTCTTGAACCCTGATCTTCATGATGGATTCTGGAAGCTGCAGAAAAGCTGTTAGTTACACACAGGGAGTGGTTCAACAGTTGTCTTGAACTGACCTAAACCTGTGTGATGCAAGAGGGCTGATCTTACCCTCCTAGCACTGGAGACAGGTTTGTTGGAAATGTAAGGATCCCTTGGGGCAAGGTTTCACAATAGCCTGAGCTGGTCTGTGCTGAGACTTGCACAGCCTCTACTTATGTGTTCCCCTACACTTGCTGTTGGCTCAGAGATGAACTTAACAGAAGCTAATGACTCTTTATACAGTGTTAATTTTCTGCTGATTTAGTGAGCTGAATAGGCTTGTGCAGGTGGGAGGCCAGTGGGCAACTCTTCTTGTGCCAAGATAGAAATGGGAATATACAGAAGACTTTTATATTTATTATCATCCTATTAATACCTTGAAAAAGACCTTCAGCAAGTGAAATATGTCTGACTCAGTTGTCCACCTTATGATTTTCCTATTGTGATTACCCCCTACATTTGCAAACACATTTGCATTTGTTTTCTTGTTAAAAACCTATCTTTCCCTTGTCTGGGAGCTTCTGCTCCCTGCTCTGGCAGCTGACAATCCATTTCCTTCTGCTGAGAATCATCAGAGACTCCCCAGGGTTGTCAGTACACAAAGAGGGTTGCTAGAGGCTCTTTCACACTTACTAATGGAAGAAGCATCAAAACTGATCACAAGGGGACATGATTCTTTCTTGGAAGTGAAAAGTTAAAACATGGCAGGTTCTTTCTGGCACTAAATTCAGCCCATGAGAAGTGGCTGCTGCAGGGAAGACGGTGTCCCTTTTTAGGAATATTCCTGCCTTTTAAGCACTACATCTCTTCTTGCTTCTGTCTTATGAGAGTTTACAAAAGATGACAAATATCTTTTACAAGAACTGCAGCTGTTTACAATGGTATTTGTAGAAGAAAGTAATACAGCCTTTCTGTTTCTCCTCTGAAACTGGGACTTTGAAGCTGTTGCCTCATCAAGAGAATAAGGTTGAAAAACTCACTCTCTCACATAGGAGTCACAGACAGAACTTGGGTAAAGGGCTGATACCCATCAACACATTTCTGATGTCCCTGTGCTGTTCGTCTCTATTTGAGCTGACAGTCAATGCCCAGACTTGGTCACATCTCCCCTGCACTGCAAGGAGTTTTGATGTCAGTTGTGGGAGATGGAGCAAGCCTGGATACCCAGATGTGAGAGAGAGAAGCCCTTGAGGGCTGACCCTTGGCTCTGCAGTGTGAAATGCCATTGTTCATCTGACCTTTTAAATTCAAAGCATTTGCCGGAAATCCAGAGAAAAGCAAGCCCAACTGGTCAGGGTGGCTCTGCCTCTGTTTTAAAGAGAAGCTTGTGTCTTCAGGCAGACACACCTACGCCTGGGTCTGACCCCAAACTGTATGCATGTATCTGGGATGAGATGACGAGTGGGGTCCATTCCCCATCTGGGGGTCTGATACACAACACAGCACTTCTAGTGTGTGCCAGGCCACAGACTGCCCTGTGTGACAGGTCGCAGGCTGTTCTGTGCAGCAGAGTGCAGAGGCTGAACATACAGTCCTTACCTCATCACAAGTGTGTGCTTTTTCCAGGAGCATTTTCTCCCTCCTCTTTTAGATCTGCAGAGCTGAACCCTCGGTAACCTCACAGGTAACACATGGTCACCTTCCAGGCTCACTTTTAACCCTGCTTTCTTCCACTAAGCCAATTAAGCACACAAATCTCTACAGATTAAGGAAGGCAGGACAGCTCACAGGAAGGCCCCCTGCTTCCTTGCCATTCCCCAGCAGCAAGCAGAACGCTTTGCACTCCGAGCAGCCGCTCAGCGCCGAGGCGATGAAGAGCAGCAGGAGTTGCTCGGGACAGGCTGGTCGGGGAGCTGGGGCTTGTCTAATCGCTCCGTGCTCGGCCCTGACATCTAGTGGGACAATTGCACTACAGCACGGAAGAAGCGGAGCAGATGAGATCAGGGCTTGCCTTGCAAGGCTCAGCAGAGCAATCGTTTCCTCTGAACGCTGGTTTATTTTATTGTACCTAATGCTGCCAAGGAATTTGCTGTGGGAGAAAGGAGGAGGCCCCAACATAACCCCCCTAATGGGAAGTCGTTTTTTTCTCTCTTCCTCTGAATATGAATTCCTTTTGCTGTCAGGTGAATGGTCTAGCTGCAGCAGTGACAAACATCAGTTTCACAGTCACTTCTTGATTAACACCATTAAATGAAAACCAACTGTGATATAATCCCAGGAGACCATAGGGTAAAACTGTTGGAGAGCTCATAATAAACCCTGTGAAAAATGCAAAATTGCTACAGGCTAAATTTTCCACCCGGCTTCTCAGAACACAGCTGTGTCACTTGTAAGTACAACTGCTTGCACATGCAATCCCTGCTCTGTTTTCACAGGTGAGAAAGGAGCTCTCAGTTCAGGGAAACATTTTGTGTATATAAATCAGATTTTTCAATTGCTCTGCTGGAAGTGATGAACATAATTGTCTTTCATAAGGAAATGCGTAAATAGCTCTTCTCAGCTGAGAGGACAAACGTGCAGTTTTATGCTCTTGGAAGGTTGTTTGCTGAATGTTTGCAATGCCCTTTGTGTGGGAACTGAGAGTGTTAGGACAGTGACAGTACAGAGGATCTGCTGTTGAAGTACAGCAGGAATCTCTATTTGTAAAATTTAGAGACTGTGCATTTGTGGTACGTGATCATCAACACAGAGTGGCCATATGAGGGTTCTTCACAAAGCCCAAAGCCATCCCTTCATCTCCTGCTTTACTTAGGTCTGCAGATCACAGAGTCATAGAATCATAGAATCGCTCTAGTAGGAAAAGACCTTTAAGATCATCAAGTCCAACCACAACCTGACCATACTGCCCTAAATCATGTTCCTGAGCACCGCATCCAAATGGTTTTAAAACACATCCAGGGAAGTGATTCAACCACTTCCCTGGGGAGCCTATTCCAGTACTTAACAACCCTTTATGTAAAGAAGCTTTTCCTGACATCCAACCTGAACTTACCCTGATTCAACTTAAGGCCATTTCCCCTTGTCCCGTCACCTGTCACCAGTGAGAAGAGAACAACCCCTCTCTTGCTGTAAGCACCTTTCAGATATTGGCAGAGGGCAATGAGATCTCCAGTCTCCCCTCAACCTCCTTTTCCCCAGACTAAACAGCCCCAGTTCCTTTAGTCTCTTCTTATAGGGCATATTCTCCAAGCCCTTCACAAGTCTTGCTGCCCATCTTTGGATGAGAACATTCCTCACATTCCCTGCTTGTGGGAAACCAGGGAATCCCTTAAATTGCCCCAGGAATTTCCAGTCCAGAGCTGGAGGATTCCTCAGAGATATGTTTCACAGCACATGGTCAGGCTGCCTACTGTGTGCCTCTGTTTGTGAGGCACATCTTCATCAGCGATGCCAACAGAGTTGATTACTCTGTTTCTGCTGATGGCTGGCAACTTACAAAACTGCTTTTGGCAATGTATCTACCCAGCGAGTCTGATCTGAGACAGCTGAAGTGAAATCAGAGCCAAAGCTTTTGTACTCTTTGAGCTTTTGCTACTTGATTCTCCATCAAATGAGGCAGTGACACTCAGTGCCAGGGGACTTGCCATTGTGTAGGGGAGGAGGCAGCGTCACAGAGCTCCACAGAACAGTGGCATCTCTGCCGCTAATGTGTTGGGCAGTGCTGCTGTCTCAGGGCCGTGGCTTCTCCTGGTGGGTTTATTTAGGTTTGGCACAGTTTGATCACTGCACAAGTCTTAAACAAGCAATTAATTGAGATTTTAATAAATGGTCACTGCATGCTAATTGAATACCCGCTTGATTATTTTAAAATATTATGTGAAGTTTGTGTAATTGGTTACATTGGTATTAAATTAGCATATAAAATCTCCTGCAACTCTTGTATGATTTAATGAGGCTGTTATCGTGCGTGAATAAAACGGTGATTGATGAGTGAAAGCCTCTTTTCTGAGCACGGAGATTCTTTAATAAGGTCAGGAATATTTCTGACACGTACTGAGTTACTCATGTTATGCAGGTCACTTTTTGACGACAGACTGACCCATGTGTATAATGAGTGCTTCGGGACTGAAATGGATTCCTAACTAACCCAGCATGTGACTGGATTTGGACCTGCAGTCACACAGCAGCCTGTGTAAAAAAAGAGAGGTCACCACTCTGTCC
This sequence comes from Coturnix japonica, assembly GCF_054131305.1. Classification (NCBI taxonomy): domain Eukaryota; kingdom Metazoa; phylum Chordata; class Aves; order Galliformes; family Phasianidae; genus Coturnix; species Coturnix japonica. The sequence goes on along the minus strand of NC_140680.1, from coordinate 11,917,418 downwards.
TGGCTGAACTCCTCTCTGTAATTGTCAGCCCCTGCAAGGGACTGAGCTGTAATTCAGGGAGCCAAAGAACAGAAAGTATAAAAGGCAAATCAGTAAACTGGAAAAGGAGGATTTGAAGCTCTTCCTCACATTACTCCCATCCCAGTGCCACTTCTGTCTGGCAGGTCAGAGACATTTCATGTGTGGTCTGCCTTGGGTGTGCTTAAAACCCTGTACCAGCCTAGGGACAGCCCAGTTAATCCTCCTCTACCCTGGCTGTAACTCCTGTCTCCTACTGTCCTGGCAGGAGAAAGCTCTTAAGAGGCTCTTTGTTGGCCATTACAGGAACTGGCCTGTGGTGTGTTCAACTGATTCGAGGCCAACAAGTATGGATGAAATGGAAGAAGTATTTCAAACCACAGCCTCTCTTGCTGTGTATTTGGGGCAAGGGACATTAATCTGCAATGAAGGGATATGAAGTTATTTTTACTCCACTCCTTATGAGCCATCCTGACCACAGAGTAGTCACCCACACAAAGTTAAAATACGGATGTCAGAATTTGCAACAACTTAGCTCTGCTCTCCCTGTGTGGAAAGCAGATGTTCTCAGGCTTCCAGGTACTGAGATGTGCTGTGTCAAGATCACAGTAGGGCTTGCTACTTAGTTTGAATATAGACAGTTCGCTCATCTCCTGGGCACGCTCCCAAGCAAGCGTGCAATGCCTGATGCAAGGCACACAAACATCTGTCAAGATTGATGTAGGAAGTGCAACTCTTGCCTTGGGGCAGGCAGATAGCCCAGGTGATCTCCTGAGGTCCCTTCCAGCCCTCCTCTGAGACTGATTTCCTGAGGAAATGCTCCTTGTACAGCCGTTCTGTTTGTCTGTGCTTCTGTCTCCAGCAGTTTTTGAGACAGTTGGCCAGTTTCAAGTGTATTTAAGCTGGGAGATAGTAAATTCCTAAAGCTTCCTGAAAATCAGCAGCTGAGTACAGGAGAAAGACTCAAGATAGTGCACCCACTGAGACCTGCAGTTATAGCTCACTTTATTTGCTTAGAAAAGCAGCAGACAGCTGGATGATCTTCGCACGTGGCAGCCTATCTCTGGGTACAAGCAGAGCTGTGTGACACCCATGGCTCATGCTGTCTCTCACTTGGGTAGCTGGAACACAGTAGGCAACTGCTAGTGTTACTGCATGGGATGGGAGGCAAGAGGGGAGATGAGAGCTCATGGTAGGGGCTGAGGAGATGTGAAATATAAAGGCGGAGGAAACTAAGCTTTTTTAGTTGCTCTGCACCTCTGACACACTGTTTATGAGTTCATGGTTGTCTTGCCCACCCTCTATGCTGACTGTTAACGATCCTGTTCTTTAGTTGCTTGGCAGAAGATCTAACTTAAGAGAGATCAAGCAGCAGCAACATATTGTCCAAAGTTGTTCGACTTCCTCCATATGGTGATTTCTGGTCTAGTGCGGTGCTCGCTCTGAATTAGGAAACATTGTTGTGATGGCATCCAGGAGTGTATGAGCATGTAGTGGGGATAATTGCTATGTGAGAGGGAGGTTAAGAGTGCAGGAGAGAGAGCATGTACCTAAGGATGCGTGACTGTGCACGTACATGAATCTTGAGAATCATATTGTTTGTGTTCAGTGTGGTAAAGCAGCAAATTCACCAAGGTTGGTATTTTTATTGCCACAATTCCCTGTTTCTCCTCTCCAGGTTCAGCAGTTCTATGAATATGGAGGTTCCTGGTGTCTGTGAACAGACTGCTCAGGCCTTCAACTGGTGTACAGATATGGGGATAAATTTTGGAAAGTTTCATAGCGTTCCTTCTAGTATCCTGATTCCTTATCTCTTTCCCTCCTGCCTACTGGCTTGATTTTGCATGCTTATCTGTTACATCCTTTTCCTGCCCAATAAAAAAACCATTTTTGTAGCCGGATGTGTATATATGCCTGACTGCTGGCTTCCACAAACCTTTCTAAATATCCCTAGCTGTGCACAGACAGTTAGCTGACTGTTGTTTGAGCTCATTTTTATTTGCACTTATGGCAGAACCCTGCTGCTTGGCAGACTGAATGAACTTGGATATCACAAATAATGGGGTTGCCATTTTGCTTCTGCTTGTGGTGTGAGTGTGGGGCAGTGCAGCTCATACTTCTCTGCACAGCAGAGCAAGTTCTTGTCTGTGACTTGTCCTCATACATGCAATGGTCAAAACGCACATCATCCCCAGCAAAACTCAGAGTGAAACCAAGTCAAGCACTATGACCAAGGTCTAACTAAACATTTGAAACATCAGTTTCTGCAAGGAGTGAAAACAGAAGGGAAGAAATAAGAGAGATCTTCAAAGTGATGAAGTGACTTGCTCTGGGTCATGCAACAGGATAATGAGAAAAGTAGAACCAAGCTTTCTTGATGCCTAGTTTAGTGTTATTTCAGCTCAGCTGCCTGACTTCTGGGATGTTGTGACTGCAGAGCCTACAGTCACTTACGTCTATTATTATTTGTACTTCTGTTAAAGTAGGTTTCTGGATTTCACCCATGCTGGTCTATCCTCCTGGGAAGTCAAATGGAAATGCTATCGTCTATAACGATCTCATTCCCCTGGCAATGCACTGGAATCACAAGCGTTTACGTTAGCTAAATATAGCAAAGAGGGACCTGTGGTTGATCAGTATTTCTCCCATTAGTGCTGTAGGTGGAACTGCACTTAATCGGAATTACACTAAATGGATATAGGAGACATGGGGATAATTGACCAAACTCGTCTTAAATGTGTTTGTGGAGAGAAAGAAGCCGCAAAATGACAGGCATTTTCCCCATTAGCCTCTATAGAGAAGTTAGCAGGCACTGTGGGCCGGATTCTCAGCTAGAAGGACTTGCCATTGCTTTTTTGTTTTTTGTCTGGAATCAAGCTGATTTACCCCAGATGCAAACAGAAAATTGGTGTCACCTGAAATATTCAATGTCTTCGGCTCACAGAAAAGTGAGGAAAAGAAATAACTACTACAACTGCAAGTTTACTGTCATGAGTTTGAGTCTTTTAGATAGGAATAACTAAGCCTGCTGAATAGTAGAATTAAGGTTAATGTGTCTACTAGTAAAGGAGCATGTCAATGTATAGCCAGCAATAGAATTCTGGATATTATGCCAAAAGCCAATTTAACACTGAATATATTATTTACTTAATATACAATGTATGTAAGCCAACAGGCTCATTTTCCAGAAGGTATTTTCTATACCTGCAACTGCAAAATAGATGTGCTTTTTCAGTCTTTCCTCCCTGTGAACACAAAGCTGTTCATTTAAATGGAAGGGAACTTAATGCACCATTTACAGCAGTGCATTTTACACTGGTATTTGCATTCAACACTGATTCCTTTTAATTTCAAAGGAGGTACTGACAGGATTAGTAAATTATCCCCAGCCACTATCCACATCAGTCTAAACATGAGAGGTCGTGTTTTTTTCCCCTATCACCACTGGGGATTGCGCTAAACAGTAACCTCCATGTAATGGTCCTGGTCTCTGACCCCACCTCCAGGGAAGTCTTCTACAAACATCTCTTTATACCGCAGCATTCATCTTCTGATGATGTGTATTGCTCAGGTCTCTGGAAGATCTTCCTTTGAGGGGGGATTACACTGCAGTCACTTGACATAACACTTTATATCTGTTATTCAGAAAAATAAAAGACCTTGAAGTTAAACATGCTCTCAAGACTGAGCAAAAGAGCTTTATTTTTACAAAAATTGCTAGCCGCTGTACTGACAGGGACAGAGAATAATAACATCTAGTTATGCTTTTTTTATTTTCCCCCTAAATGTCATGCCAGTCTAACGATTCTAGGACCTGAGTCATGGTTTTGGAATGCTTCATTGACTCCACTGGAAATTAAGCACTTCAGGTTGAAGTGCTTGTATAAGTCTTGTCTTGAGTAAGATTAGATTTATACTTGTGCTTAAGTGCTTTGCTGAACTAGGGCCCAATTAAGTTAAATATGATTATTTTGTTTCCAGAGACAATCTCCTTTCACAAGTCTGCAGCAAGCAGCTTCTGCAAAAGCACTCATCCTTAGGAACGAACATAAATGCCTTTACCAAGACCCAAATAAAAATGTATCACTTTATTTTAAAGAGAAGCTGGATTTTCATATTTTCTAATAAAAATAGGAAACCTGATTAAACTCTTTACACTTATAAGTGCTCTACTTTCAAATCAGACCTGACACTAAGTAGGTTAGTGGGAGGGGAGATTTAACAAATTTCCTGTAACAGAACTTGATGTGATCCTCTGACCTGAATTTTCAGACTTAATCTGCTTTAAAGAACATGCTTGAGCCTAAAACGGCAGTAAAATTCACTTAAGATCTAAGCTAATTTACAACAACAACAACACAACAGTGAACCCCCACCTCAAACAAACAGAACAGCCTGGTATGATATGATGTGTGCATGAATGTGCTTGTATATATGAAGAAAGAAAAAAAAATAAAAATAAAAAAGGATGAAAAGTTACTATTGAAAGTGTTAAGCAAACCTGGGACTAAGCCCAATGCTACTGAAAGGGGCTTTTGATGATACATCTCCTGAAAAACTACAGTCCTCCCATAAGTCATCAGATATGGTATTGCGAAGGCATTTAAATGTGAGGTCCTGTCAAGTTATGTGAAAGCCCCATGATGTATGGCCCAAAGGAGTTTATCTTGCTCTGGGAAAAAAAGACCTTGGAACCGACACTTTGTATTTTGAAGCCAATAAAAACATCTTAAAATAACGCCCCCTCCCTTCCTCAGAGGGTAACGGACAGTGAGAGAGAGAGCGGGGCTGGGAGAGCGGTGATCAGCAATGATTCAGTTTCTGGGTCTGAGAACTTTGTTGTGGGCAGTGCAACTCTGATGATTTATAATTAACTCCAACATGAAGAAGAAAATGCCAGGCTTTCATAACAGCATTACAAAAATAGCCCCATTCTCAGTGTTTGCAAAATTGGAAACAAATGTCTCAAGGAAAACAAGAGCTCTTTACAGCCCTATCCATGCTTCAGAGCAAGGAAAATACTGGAATTCCATCATGACCACAGATGATGAGCCAATATCATTTGTCATGGGAAATTCATCTGGGTAAAACAGGATTGCTCCATTACCCTTCCATCACTCTAACAAATAACTGGATTGACATCGCTTAAATTAAAAGCAGTTAAGATCTTTTCTTTCTGGCAGAGAAATGTTGTCATCTCCTGTACCCCAAGGACCTGAAATTGAAAAGTGATAGAATTAAATATGTACATTTTGTGCATCCAGCCAGTGATATAAGACTGTTGGGTTCTGGTTGATTGTACGAATGATCTTAGATAACAGCATTGTAGAGTCACCTAATGGTTTTAGGGTCTGGGCCCAGCAGGTTCTGGTTTATGTGATTTTAAGTAGGGCATGTTATTTCAATTTGGCAAGATATCACTTTTATACATGGGAGTAATCCCAGTGCAGCTAGCGGGGCTACCAGGCAGAGGCTGAAGTATCTTGCTGACTCAAGACCTGAATTAGACAAGAAGCAGTGGCGTAAAAGCCCCTGGAGAGTAACAGTGAAAATCCTGAACTGGGTCATGAGGAAGTAGTAAAGATGAAAAGTTTCTCCAAGGATTTCACGAGGGAAGCCCTGAACAGATCATTGCTGTCTTCCATTATGTTAGCAACAGTCTTTTTCTAATGGATGTATTTTCTTATAAATTATTCTCTGGAGTCCTGAGATTTTAGAAACTTCTCTGTTTCTGCCTCTGCCTTTGCCTCTATCTACATCTACCTCTATGACCTCTTCCTCTACCACTACTTCTTCTTCTTTCTCTCTATCTTTGCTTCTCTGCCTCTGTCTCCATATCTAGAAAATAAAACAAAACAACGAAAACCCACCCACCACCACCACAAAAAACAAAAACAAAAACAAACCAAAACAAAACCAACAAACTCAATAACAACAACAAAAACTCCCACAACTTCCAATTATTAGACCTGCAGATTAAAAGGAAGATGATGAAATCATGGAGTGTGTGACTCATTTTTCCCAAATTCCAGTGCCTGTCCATGTTGCACAGAGGATCAGACACGTTCAGAAGGGAACATGCAGCAAAATATTCTTTCTGAATTCCTTTCTGATTTCTCATTTTGCAGATCCCGAGGTGAGATGTGTCAGGGACGTGCTCAGCACTGCACAGCTGTATCCTCCGGGGGCTTCACCATCTTTATTGTTATATTTCATGCTAAGTACCCTATAGAACGTAGTTGTGCTGAAAAATGATGACAGCCCCTGACCAGGAGCGTTTACAGTAGAAAAAACACAAATCAATAAAAGTCATGGCTATTACGCAACAGAGCAACTGCAGTACTAGCCTGACACAGGAAGACAAAAGCAAACGTATAATGAAAACATCCTCTCAACGTTTTTTTATACTCTGGTGACCTTACAGCTAGCATTTATATCTACAGCCACCTATATAGCTGCCATTCAATTTCTGATAAGATGAATCCCTGTTTAAGTTGACAGATTCTTTGGAGATACTTGAAAGGGAAGTGCTGTGATTCTCAGTCATCATTATTTTGCTCCAGACATAACATTTTTCTTTTTTTCTTTTACTTCTTCACTCCAGTTGAACTCCTGTCAAGTGCACCCATTGGAAACAATAAGATAAACCACCTCTGTCATTTACTTCCAATGTAGGAAGTCTTAACTGTGCTCTCTGTTCATTAGCACCCCTGACTTTCAGAGCAGCCATCCGCAGAACTGTGGCAGGATTCACCAACTGCAAGGCTGTGAAACATAATTTTGATTCATGAGCTGAAATCTCTCTAGCACAGCTCTTGTGGAGCTCGGAGTCTTGCTGTCTTTCACCCGGTAGAGTCAGTGATTTGCTGTGCTTGGAACCTTTTGCAGAGGCAGCCAAGAGATCTATAGTTGATGGGCACCCTCTTCTAGCTGGCTTTGCAGTAAGGGAGTTTGCTGCTTTCTGTGTAGCTGTTGTTTGGAAGTCGCTGTTAGATTTCTGCAAAAAATCATGACTTTTCTGGTTTGCTCTCTAGTGAAGATTTTGTTGTTCCACTGATTTTAATGATCTCTCAGTGAAGAACTATCACCATCGCTGGGAACTTCTTACTCTTCTAAGAGCAGAAAAATTTCTATTTCCACGATTTCCATCAATTTTACTATGCAAGATATTTCTGTGTAGAAAATGCAGTACAATTAATACATTGAAAAATATCCTTGTAACAAAACAAATATATTCACAACGGAACCAATTTCATCAGTGTTTCATGGGAATGTATTTCAAAATTCATATTAGGAAGACTGAAATGTTTCAGTTTAATATGAAAAGAGCCTTTAATTCCAGGAGGGTTAAATGTCTCATTTCAATTTCAATATAATTTCTTGATAAATGAATGAAACAAAACTACAGTTTGAAAACATTTTAACCTTTCTGATGGAAAACATTTTTATACAGTTTAAATGAGGAATATTCCAACAGGAATGTTGGAGGTTTTTAGTTTCATCCAGATTCATAACTAAATACAGCCTAAAAATGTTGATTTTCTGCATTGCATTCTTTTGTTTTGAGCAATTCTGACTTTATCCAAGAGTTGCAAATGCTGTTTTATATTGACATCCATGTGGCCAAGATACTGCTACCTGAATTTTCTTGCTGATTGGGTCCAGTGTCATCTCTAAATTAGTATATATATTGCATTTACTGGCTGGTAACCAACCCGGAAATACTTGAGGAAGCTCAGTTGTAACAGATAGATTGGGATAGTAAAGATCTCTATAAACACAGGCTGACTAACTGTCATAATTTGTAAGTGAAGCAGGTAAGCATTATTATGTTCACTTCAAGGATAGATAATCTATGGTACAAAAAGGTCTTGTGTCAATCCCGCACCTGTGCCAGTATTAAGTGCCCTGATGAGAAGAAATTAGCATTGATATTTGTCAGTGAAGGAACGAGCAGTTGAATCTATCAAACCAGCCAGCTGTTCCTTCATCACTGCTTTACAATTCAGGCACCAGCACTCAGCAAATTCTTGCATCCTTCCCAAATTTTTCTCAAGTACAGTGTTGTGCAACACACTGACAGCTTCCAGCCCTTCTGTAACCACACATCAATGGGAGAATTTTCCCCAGGGAGGAATGTACTAGGTTGAAGGAAAAGTGAAGGAGACTGCATCCCCTGTTCCTTTAGGATCTCTTGGCGCATGGTGTAATTCTGGCCATGGGATGGAGGAAAGCCCATACAGCTGCAGATTCCTCTCGTGCACATGACTTCAAGTTCAGCTCCCTGGTGTTTCACTGGTTTATCTCTAAGCTGTTCTGGTCTGGTTAGGGCAGTGCCCACCTGCTGGTGTTGAGCTCTGCTGAGGATGCCAGTCATAAAGCATCCTTGATGATGGAGAAACCTGCCTATGGTGTCTGTGGGATTTAATCATCTGTGAAACCTACACAACCTGATGTATCTGGCCATATAATGCTAAGGTGAACTGTGCTATAAACAATTTTAACTTCCTGTGTGTGTCTTCTATGATATTTCCCCTGCTCTTTCCTGTATGAGAATTGCCCCTTTTTTACTATGCAAAATGAATTCTTCTATTTTAGACTTTAGAGAAGCTTGTATTGGAGCAAATAAGGAGGAGCTTGGCAACGAAAGACTCTCATGAATATGCCAAATAAAACTGGCCTTTGTTTTGTGCCATTTCCGGACTCTGCAGCATTATAATAACAAATCCTGGAACCATATGACAGTAATAGAGAGCATCTTTTTATGATAAACATAAGTAATGATCCTTGTCAAAGAGACACGGGAATGAGTAATACATAGCAATCTCCATTCAAAGAAAAGGAAAGAACAACTCTTGGAAGAAAAATAATTAAAAATAAATAAATAAAAAGGTGACATTTTCTTAAATCTCTGTGTATCAGAGTCCATAAAGCAATAAAATTCCAGGACACTGTGAGCTTAGGCACACAGAGCAGTAAGTGGGAAAAAATGTTTGGGAAGACAATGTAACATTGTCTCATAATTTACAAACCCCTAATGATTTCCAAAGCTGGTATGTGAGATTTACCCTCCTTTTTTGGCATTCAATTTGACGCACGGGCTTTTTCTTGCCAACTAGAACATTCTTGAGGTGTTTTTTTTTCTTCGCATGAAGTTCATTGTGATCCCATGCTTGCTATTATTCATAAATTAATTTCTGGCATCGCAATAAATTCTAGGAAAACCAATAAACCACAAATGTACAGCTAATTCTTTGTCATTTTTCTTTCTTTCTTTCTTTCTTTCTTTCTTTCTTTCTTTCTTTCTTTCTTTCTTTCTTTCTTTCTTTCTTTCTTTCTTTCTTTCTTTCTTTCTTTCTTTCTTTCTTTCTTTCTTTTCTTTTTTTCTTTCTAAATAAGGCAAGGAGCAAATGTTTGCTGAGGTGCTGGATCTACAGCTGGAATTTATGTTTCCAATTGTTCTTCCTAACTTGAAGAAGTTTTATTGTAGTCGACAAGTCTTCATTGGATCCGTTGGGCAGGACCAGCCTTGTAACAAATCATAGAGACCATGCAAGACGTGGAAACACATTTCCCTGCCTGGAAAAACAATGGCAGATCCCAAAAGTCTGACTCAGGTTCTACTCAGTCCTTGCTATGAGATGAACAAGCTTCCTGTGTGAAACACCTCACCTCTAGGAAAGTCAGGGGTTTTACCTATGGCATGAAGTAAACGTTCATTTCTGTGCTTAGCTGGCATTCCAGCTCTCTGTACATTTTCATGTCAGAAGAAGCAGGAGCTGATCGCTGAGGTGTGCATTTGGCACGCAATAGTGCACGCTGCACACACAAACACAGTGCACAAGTGCTTCAGGGGATAAAGTGACGCTTCTTATAGCAGCCGTACCCAGCAGGCTGTCATGGAGCAGCCAATAGAAGAAAGCATCATTAACAACCTGGGGAGAGCCTGTCACTTACAGCTCATTCCCCAAGACAGAGGAAAATGTGTGTCTAGTCCATTAGGCAACTGAGATGTGAAAATAGCTCCATTTTTCTTGGTGCGATAATACAGATTTAGAGCCTCATTTCCATTAAAATTACTGGGTTGAAATGTCCACACCGGATGCTTATTATGATTAATCTATATACAGGTAGGTATGTACATATAGTAGCTCTAACTCATCTATCTGTCTCTTTTGGCGCAGCTTGGTTCAGATTCAAATTTGCTTTGCGAAATAGCTGTCTGGGACTATAGAGTCCTTCTTTGCTTGGAGATTTTGCTCCAGAACTCAGAGGTATTTAGGCACCAAATTCCAACTGAAATATTAGATCAGGAATATCTAAGCATCTCTGAGGAGCTGGACATTTCAGCTCCAGTTCTAATGGAGCTTCAAGCAGTTCAGCTACTTAAGAGAGTGCTACTTGACTGGAGATCACAGGAGTTTTCCTGACCATCTGGAAACTGAGTGAATTCTCCTGCAAGTTTTTCTCCTTGAGGCTTTCATGCTACAGCTTGGGAAAATTTGCATGAACAGCCTTGTTGTGCCCTTGAAGACATGGAGGCTCCTTCAGGCTTGGTGGGAACTAGTAGCAGAAAGAACAGATTTACTGACAGAAGGGATGAGTGAACTTTTGTTATCCTTCTTGATCAGGACTGCTTGAAGTTTTTTTCTGTGAGCTGATAGTTTCATATCAAGCATTACCACACTGAGGAAAACTCAATAGATCAAATAGAAGCTACATGTTTTTCCAGATAGTTAGCCCTGAGTTGCTGGGTGTGTTTGGGCTTTGCTCTGACCTCATTAGCTTTTAATATCTATTGCCACCAGTTGCAGAATCTGTGGATTTGGTGATGTGCCAGAGTTACAGTGACTAAACAAGATCTAACCCATCAGGTGAGCTCCAGTTACATCCACTCATGCACTTCTAGAATGCTCCAGCAGCAGAATAATTAAGTTTAGTTTCAGTGCCTTTCCGTAAGGTCAGGTGGGATGGAGTTACATCACAAATGATGTTGACTGTGAGCTTGTGTGTACCAGGCTTATCGTTCAAAGAACAGAGTAATCTGTTGCATGAATGTGGATCTGCACCTCTCATCTATCTTGCATTTAGTGGATAAGTGAGAAAGATTTTCAGAAGGAGACTCTGTCTCTGAGTGGCTCCTGGTGTAGCATGGAAGAAATGGTCTGCAGGGGTGTGAACATTATAGCAGGTAGACCACAGAAAAATACACAGTTGTGGATGATGGAGACTGGGCAGTCATCTATGTCTCATTGCCGGGATGACAAGGATATACACTCCCTTCTCTGGAGAAGACTCCTTTCACTCCCTCCCTTCCTCCAGTCCGTATCTTGTGCTCCTGAATGTAAGCAGAACAAATTTGATGGTATCCAGTTCACTACAGGACTGAGAGCAGTGGACAGTCAGCTGTGGGTTAGCAAGGAATGATTAATTTTTCCAGAACACTGCACTGCTCTTTTATAAAACATATTAGTGTTGTTATAAATCAATGAACATGGTTTATAATAGCAATGATGCCCTTGAAATCTGTTAATACTGCACTCAGTGGTGGTTTGTCAGAGCATTTAGTGCCCTTGGTTTCACCTTGGGCTATTAACTAACAAATCGGTTATTAGCCAGTGGTAATGACCAATTTTCTAGGGATGATTGCTTAAATATTGCCCACCTTGAGAAGAGAATTATTGCTCAACTGAAAACTGAACCCTTATTTTCAACTCGACAGAGCTAATGATCTTATCTGATTTCTTTATCTTCCTCCACCTACTCAAAGGTGTTCTGAGATCGTATTACTAGAGAACTGCATCGCCTTCTGCCTTCTGTGACTTTAATCCAGGAAAAGTTCCATATTTAATATTTATTCCCTAAGCATCGGTGGATGAAGACAGATGGTAATGAAACCAGCGTTGCTGAAAGTGACCACAATGATAATAGATTCTTTATGATGTCCAGGAATTCTGGACTCTCAGTCTCGGCTTAAATGTAGCATGGCGCCAAGTCCGTCACCTTAAGCTTAGTAGTCCTGTCATCTCCCTGACCTGTCTTTAGACCTGATGAGTGCAGGCTGCACTAAAGGCATCAATCTGTCTTTCTCTCCCTATAAATGTTTTAAGCACCCAAAGCTGGTCACAAATGACACATTCTGCAAGAAAACCTTTGCAGAGTAGGGGCTGGTAAGTGGAATATTTAGGGTAAAAAAGAAGAGAATGTTTACTCTGGACTTCATTGGTTTCATATGTTTTGTTACCTGCTGTGGTTTGTGTTTTCTGCTTCTTACAATTTTCCCCTTAAATCAGAAAGTGTTAAATATTTTTGGAAACACAAACCTCTCCATTTGTTTTTTTTTTTTTAGCAGTTACAAACAGCTATATTTTGAATTTAATATCTGGACAGATAACTTCAAGGATTCCACAGGACCCAGCCGGGTTTGAGGATGGGGTGAATGAGGTTTTGACTAGAAGCTGAATTTCACTCTCTTCTCAGGTTAATCCTACTGCTAAATTAGAATTCTGCTTTTTAGGAAACGTGATTCGGTTTTTGGTTCATCAGTTATGAATCTGGCTGCTGGTTTTATGACTGTAGTTGGAACCAGATGATCTTTAATGTCCCTTCCAGCCCAACCTATTTCATGATTCCACGATTCTAAGATTTCACAATTCTGTGATCCTGTGGTTCTGTGATTGGTTTGGCTTCTCCCTCCCCAGAAATCTCCAGCCTGCAGAGACAGCAGCACCTTGGAGGAAAACAAGAAAACCACAGGAAGTAAACAACAGTGTTCTATGGAGTAGTAACTTTTCGATACCGCCTTCTACTTTTCCTTCATGTAGCTTTCCCTTGAAGGCTGTGCAATTTGTGCTGTAGCTGTGGAAGCTGTATGTGCACCAACGCTCAAACACATCAATGGCAAACATCCCAGTAAGTCCTAGCAGGCTGAGATGTGTATGTCAGGTATTTGGGGAGAGGTGTTTCTGGGATGGAGATGACGTTTTAGCTAAATGTGAAAAGGCTGTTATCCCAGTGCAGGGTTTGGACACCTTTGTTCTTTGTGAACATTCTACTGCTTCATTTTCTGAAATAACAACGTTTAAATTTTCACCGAAAAAAAAAAGTGCAACACAAGTTTAAGAAAACACCTTCTAAGAAAATACAAGTTAGCAATAGAAAATCAGGCCCACTGAGCAGCGAATGAATCTTCTAAGATGTGGCTTGATAAATAAATAAATAGATTTTCTTTTTTCTTACTTTCCAACAAGAGCAACATGCGGTGCTCTTCATCTGGCTGAGACAGCAGGAACGGCTGCTGGGGACATTGGGGAGCATCTTTCTTGCCTCCACTCTGTTCTGCCAGTGTCAGGTCACCAGTGCTAGGTCTTGATGAGATTCCCAGTCCAACAGGAGTAAATAATGGATGTTGCACCAGCTGGCTGGTTGGCCTGTAAAATTCTGTTTCTAAACACAGGATAAAAAGAAAGGAAAAAAAAAATGCATGTTCTCTCGTCTGTATTCCTAGTACTGCTTTACTCTGAAGTGTGCAGCAGGTATATAGTACAACCAAGAGATATTTTTATAAGGTTCTCATTCCATTAGGCCAAAGCATAGTCATTCTATAGGGTTGGGCCAGATAATTACCCATTTTCCATAGTTAAGTTATATATGCCACTGTTTAATGCAAGCTAAAGCTCTTGCAGCCTGGTAATTATCAGCGGTGCTCTAAAAATTCAGTACCAATGATCCACAAGGCTTTGCTGGGCTGCATGCAGTCAAAACATGAGGGGAACAAGGGCTGTGCAATTGTGTTGCTGCTACTTCATCACAAGAGCCAAGATGCATATTCAGCGCCCTCATCTTTCTAAAATCCAACTGAACTTTATTCTGCTATCACTGAAAGCTGAGAGCGATTCCTACGGAAAGTAGCTCTATGCCAGTACAGAGAGAAGTAGAAACCCCCCTCTCTGAACTAAACATCTTGAGGACAGACATCCTAAGTGACCCCCCTGAACAGATGGAGGTACATTAAAAATGCTCGCGTTTTAGGAATTGGATGCTAGACTCTACTAGAAACTTCCATTCTAAAATCAGAAGTTTTGTGCATCTTGGAAGACCTCATGGTTGTTACCCAGTCAAACTTCTGAGTAACTACATGCAGCAGGTAAGACTCAGTTCTAATTAGGTTCTTCCTCTCAAGGCAGAACATGAAGTCTCAGGAGAGGCACTAACATTTGGCATGACAAAGTGCAGCACAAATTAAATTCTGGTCATGCAACTGAAGTTCCCTCCTTTCAGTAGTCTACAGTACACACAAGTGCACCTTAACTTGTAAAATTTATTGCTACAAGCACTATAGCCTCCAGGAACAGCATTTTTCTATCTGCTTTCAATTGACTTTTTGCAACTCTGAATAGCATTTTCTATGTTCCCCAAAACTGAGGGTAAATTAGCCCAAAAGGTCAGCAGAGAAAGGGTTAATGTATTTCCTTTGGGTAGAGGTCTGCCCACAGTTGAGGGCCCTGGGTGCTGGGGCAGAAAGGGGCAGCTGTAGGATATCCTCTGCCCACTGCAGATAAGATGCTTTGTCAGCAAAACAGCTGAAAAGGAAAATGGTCTCTGGGCTTTGTCAGAACTGTCACCACAGGAAGGCTTTCTTTGTCTTTATGCTTTTACCTGGCTTCACTCAGGTTGCCTCCAAGATGCCATTTACAAGTAAGATAATGCCCTTTTAGAAGTGCTAGGAGCTATGATTAGGATATGGCTTGCTTCTCTTTCTATCTTCCTGGTATCTGCTGCCAGGTAGGAAAAATGAATGTACCCAATTTTGTTATTATTACTATTATTATTAATATCTGAAAATTGCCTGCAGTTGTCCAGAGCTTCTAGGTAGGTGAGACTTCCCATCCAACAACAGGTTCACTTCTTAGGAAGCACAGGCTGCAGCAACTCCTGCATGGGAACAGCACATTTCAGGCCTTCTGAAAGTTTCTGCCTGGATCTATGGGGGCTGAGAATCACACGTGCAGTGAGGTTGTCCAAGAAACCCTGAACAGACATATGATGTGGTGTGATCTCCATTACTGGAAACTTTTCTATTGCAGTTGGATGTCATTCTAAAAAGATATTTGAATTCAGCTGCAGCTGTTAGACTTGATGTGGAATTTAATTTAGTTGAGAAGCCCTGTAGCTTGTGGATTGGGTGATCAGTTGCACCTTCTGGCTTAAAATCATGAATGTCTGAACCTACAGCTTACCTGATTAAAAGCTAGTTTTAGCTTTTACAATGGCCAGGTTGCCCCCAGCATTGTGTATTTTCTCAACCTTACTTTGGAAGTACTGCCAAAAACTTATGCTACAAGAAGCACAGGCAGCCTCTCAAATATGCAGTATGCTGTCTGCTCTGTATATCTGTGGTGAGCAAAATATAAATCTTTCTAGTAAAAGAACTCAGAAGTCTGACTTCGCCAAATTACTTTCTTCCTTGGCTTCGATTCTAAGCGAACATTTCTTTTTTTGTTATTTAAGTGGGAAAACAATTGAATAGATTCTCCAGCTCTGACCCCTGTTCTCTGAGACACGCTCCCACCATCCTGAGTTATGCACAGCTTCACAGGGAAAATCAGGAGCAGAAAGTTCAGCTCTCAGGGCTTATTGGAGCAGGAAGTTAGTATGGAATAAATCTGGGGGTGTGTTTAAAGCACTGTAACTGTTACATCTCAGGCTTCCAGAGAGGGTGTTCTTTTCTATTAAAGCGCCTTTGTGCAACCTGGATGCAATGTGGATTGCTTTGAACTACAAACAAGGTGCTTGTGGTTCAGGAGTTTGAAATAGCTGCTGTGTGTTAAATACTTAATACTTGTCCTCCTTTGTGCTAATTTGCTACATAGTCCAGCCCTTGTTAGAGCAGCACTGATTCTTGCTTAGAGTAGCCTACAAAGCAAGTCTATTTGGGGCTCAGTGCTTGAGTGACACTTGCAGTAAATTTCATCAGTTTGAGGACATAGATTTGCAATCATTATTTTTAAATACAGTAGATTTAATCAGTCATGTCGGGGCTCTGATGAAACAGTGCAAGCTCAGCAGGTGGAAGCTCAAGGAGGATCTTTACTCTGGTGCAGCTGCATGGAATAACTTTGACAACAGCATGGAAGTCATAGGTGGAATGTCCTAATAGGTGAACAAGTTCTGGTACCTGAAATGTTTGTTTGTCTGTATTGCAAGACCAATCCAAGCAATGGCTGGCCGTACAAGTATTGATAAGCAAAGTGTGCACTGAAAGCTGAACAGTACTCAAGCCTGTTGGAAAATGGGGTGATACACCCCAGAGATAGCTTCTCACATCTGTGGGTAGCTGTGAAATAGTTCTATTAGTGCAAACACCAATGGCAAAAGCTCACCCATCCATACCTGCTGCATGCTTTTATCTACACAAGATTCCTGTGCTTGCTGTGCAGTGTGAAGTTTTGATGTGCATGAAATGTCATGGCAGAGATCTGAACTGAAAAAGAAAATGAAGAATGACACAAAAGCCAGAACGACACAAACATCTGGAAACTCCATTAGGAGAGTCGTTTCCCAGTTGGTGTTGAGAGAGGGGGAAACATTGGGCTGCAGACACCAGACGGTCTCACCTTGTCTTGGCAGCTTGGAGAGAAACGAGGTGGAGGGGTCAGGAGCAACAGAAAAACAATGAAGAAGGAAGATCTGCTGAAGCTTGTCTCCATTCTCTCATCTCTTTCCACCGCCTTCCACTGCCTTGGCCAAGTTGCCTGATGAATTTTCCTACTCTCAGCCCTTGGCTTATTTCTTTGAAGTCATGCTGTGCGCTGGTCCCAGATGGCTTCTCCTGTGTCCCTGTGCTTCCCCTCAGACAAGTACATCGTTAGATCTCATTCCTTCCAAAAGGTAATTCACACCCTCATAATACTCAAGATCAAATATCTGAGGATTTTCAAAGGGAAACAATAGAAATCACGTCCAAATATGCTACCTTTTGTGTTACCACTGAAAGTCCTACAATTCTCCCTCCCTTTTCCCCATGTTTATGCTGGTTTTACTTGAATTCAAGGATACAAGCCCTGAGGTGACATTTGATTCTTAAGGGCTGTGAGACCGAAAAGGAAAAAATCTTCAGGTGAATATGACGTATTTACAACAGTTAATGAACACGTGAGACTACCAAGATGAGTTTTGTCTTACCCTGACTTTAGAATGGATTTTGATCTGCTGCTTCAGTGCTAAAGGCTTTTTATTTTCTGCTCCCTCCCCCCCCAAACCTTCTTACTGACCACACTGATACACTCTGCAAAAGGCAGCACGTCGTATTCTTCGCGTTAATAGGGAACCCACTCTTTTTGTAAGGACTTACTTAAAAGCCAGGAACAGATAAATGTTGAGCCTGAGTTCCAGACTTAGTTTCTTTTCCATCCGTCTGTGTAGCATCTAATGTGTTATTTGTGTTATATAGGTCATGAATAATAAAACGCTCTGACTGGAGCTGAACAAAGACAGCAGGTAGAAGGATTGATTTTCTTTGCAGGATAGGCCTTCACCTTTTTTCCACAAAACAAATGATCAACCGAAACATCAGCACCCTCACATGGCTTGTGTTGTGCCAGAGCTGTTTGCTATGTGAATGGGCCGTGCTGCCAGGATAAAGTTTTCAGTGCTGTCAGGAAGAAAAAACCTCAAACTGATGTAAGGTGGAGGTTGTTTTTTATTATGAAATTGGTGATGATCTGAGCCTTTGCATATTGCTTGAACTTCTCTTTCCCAAAGCCTAGGAAACCTCTGCTAATTTACTTAAAACTTTTTCCTCTTGTGTCTTTTTGTGGTAGTCTCAGAAAAACCATGGAGGTGAAGGTGAAACACATCAAATACAGTATTTGTGCAGCAGTGCTTGTTCATTTAGGGCTAGAGCAGTAATGAAAATAGCATGAAAACACCTGATTATGTTTCCAGCTCTGTTTGGCAGTCCAAATGGCTTTGGAGAAAATACAAAGATACCAAACATTGTAGTAAAGTTAGCTAAAATTGATTTTAAATAATACAGTGCTCCTTAGTCTTAGAAGTAATTAAGACTTTCAATAACAGCATCAAATGGCAAATGGTTCCAAGGGGGGCAGATGTGGAACAATTGCTTTATTTCACTTAAAAGACAAAACAGCAAACAAAATGTATAAACCAAGCAATATTCTGTTTTATTGTCTCTGGCAATAAGTTAATAACGGCTCTGCGGTGCGAAGGGCTCAGGACAATTTTAAAAGAATTTGATATTTTGGTCATCCAGGGAACCATTTCTAAAGCGAGGCCAGTCTGTTTCATGTGACAGAGCCCTGAAATCATCAAAGTTGACCTGCAACAAAAGCAAACAAAAAAGAAATCTTTCTGATTCTATTGTAAACATTTGGCTGTAAATCACTACCAACCCACTTAAAAATGTTATTTGACGTTTTCTTAGCAGTCAGCTCGGACACTCCAGCTTCCAGATCATACAAGTTTCAATACAGAAGTACAGTAAGGTACTCGGTGCCTTTAATGATGATATCAACAGCACTTTCTGTTGGCTGACACATCAGCTTGTTTAAAATCACTAGACCAAAGCAGGCATGTTTTCCTTTGTCATTTTTTTTTACTTGTAATTTCTGAATCAATCAATCATAGATTTCAAGAAAAATTATTTTAAAAAAAGAACAGGAAATGGACAGGTTAAATCCCAACTGTTAAATCCTCGTTAACAGCAGAATGGTGTTGTATCATTTTGGACATGGGCAGTTTTCAGATTAGTACATGTGTTTATCTCACTGCTTGCTGTTTTCCTCAGGACTGTGATTTAGAAGAAGTTTACAACTGCATCTCGGGGATATAAGAGAAAGCAGCTCCTGTGTGAGAATTAGAAATGGATTTCAATTTTCTTGCTGCTGTTGTAACTAAACAGCCCGTTAACCCATTTAAATAGGAGAACATACTGTGTACTACTGCTCTAGAATACATCAGAAGTAACGTGATTATGTCTGTTTTGATACAACCCTATCTCACTGCTACCTAGATGCTCTTACATGAATGATACATGGAATTAGTTCCGTGTTTCTTCTCTTACAATTAGCATATTAATGTACCAGACAGATAATGCTGAAAGCCTAGATGCTTCAGCACACACAGTGCCTTCTTCATTGCGCTCTAACACTCAGCCCCTGTGAGTGCTCAGGAATGCATCTGTGCATACTCTCTCTGCCTCCTGCTTGTCCTGTGAGCAGCCCTGACCCATGGAGCACAGCTGAGATGCTTTAGGTGCTTATTTACTTTGTTGGCCTCAGAAATTCCACTAAAAAAAAAAGGCTCAGTGTCAGGCTGCCCACAATGAGGCCTTTGCTTTTCCTATGTACGTGTGTTGATGTGAGTGCTTATGTGCATCACAGCTACATGCATACTTTGATGTGTGCAGAGACAGTCTTAGGGATTTCTAACCATCCATCTGTCAGTGGTTTTGGTGCATGCGTGCATATGTATCAAGTGTACGTGTGTGCTCATGGACACATGGATTTCTGTGTGTATTCATATACATACTGTAGAGGTTTAACCAGTATCCCATGAATGTATAAGTCAGGAATTCAGCGTGGCTGGTGAAAGTTTCTAATCTTTCGTCTATCTTGGTGAAACACGAGTGAACTTGTAAAAACAGGAAGCAGTGGAAAACAAATGAATTTCAGCTGGTGTTTGAAGAGCTGTCAGATCCTCTCGCTGAAATGTTTCAGAGGAACATCTTTCTGATAAAACCTCTGAGAAAAGTGGAGGAGTTTCAGAAGAGTGATTGGAAAAACAGGATGCCGGCTGGCAGGCTTTGCTAATGCATTGCATCTGTAAAGACTCCAGCAACCGAACACAGCATTAGCTTTGTGAGAGCCATGGAACTAGGGAAAGTTATTACATCTGAGTGTGATGAGGGGGAGGGGAAGAAGCAGGCTGTTCCCTTTATGCATCTTGAAGTTTGCAGGTTTTTTCTCCAGCTTTTGGCATTTTTCATAGCATCTACTTTGCTGCCAGCATGCAGGCTTAATTCTAGCAGTAACTAACAATGCTACTTTGCTGTGCAATATCATCTTTCATCGCAGAATCTCAAAACATTTTCCAAACGTTAAGGAAGCTTTGCAATATCAGTGTGATACAAAGCTGGGGCTTGCTGGCTTCACACAGAATGCTGCAGTGTCTGCACCTCATTGGCAGGTGTTACTCCATTTTTACAGTGGTTTAAATAATGAATTGCTGGATCCTTAAATTTCTACTAATTTTACTTGTTCTCTGTTCCAGAGTTTCTATGACTGTTAACCTGATCTGGTGCTGGCCACAGTGCTTCTGGGGGCCTGCTTCTTCCACTGTCTGGGTCAGGATCCTCTTGCTTTGTCTTCATTCCTGCTTGGCCCAAGCACTTGAAAGTCAGGGCATGGGAGTGAGCCTGGAGCAGAGCCACAGATAAAGGAGCAAGGATGTTCCTGGTTCCTCCTGTCTAGACACAGTCTTGCTTCAGATGTGGAGTGATGCAAATGCTGCAACTGTGAAGCAAACTGCAGAAGAGCTGCTGACCACACTGAAGTCCTGGCTCTGTGGCTTTACCCACATCCTTTGGGTTCTGTTTTCTCTAGTCCCCTGTGTTGAACTACTGTCCAAAGTGTTTGGGTGAGAGCAATAGTCTGACTTTAGGTTCTCAGTCATGTGAGGCTCTGACACAACATGTCATCCTTATAACATGCAACTCCTAATATTGTCTCTGTTGCGGTCAGTTGCTTCTTGTTTCCTTGTGTTCAATCACTCTGCAATTCAGCAAAACGTCGATGCATGACATTTCCTTATTCAGCAAGGCAAAGAAATCTGTTTGCAGATTAGCTCATATCTGTTCAGAGAATGACTCTGAAGATACACACATCCCCTGTTTGAAGTTGGTGTAGCCAGTGTGCCAAGGTGATGCTGAGGATGGCCTTTTGCGATGCCTTTCTTGGTCACTGTCACTGGCCTTCTCAGGGAGCACCTCTGAAGGCTGTGGGGTTTATTTATGTCTAAGCAGGTTCTAACATCCGATTCACAGCAACAGAAAAGCAATTCCAAACATCCTGGTCCCCACAAGAGGATCTAACAGCGGACCCAGGAAAGCCAAGGACGAAGCAGCAACTGAAACATGTAAACAGGAATACAGCTTTAAAACAACACGATGCAGAAAAATATCTAACAAAGCTGGTCTTCATTAAACCACTTCTCAGCTGTCTCCTTCAGCTGTTCCCACTGCCACTTCAGCGCATCTCAGTTCCTTCTGCTCCAGCAGCCCTTCCCTGGAAGGCAGATGCTTTTGTGGGAGAAGCACCAGACTGGGATTTGGGAGACTGGGTTTTACTACTGAGCTGAGCAAACACAGCATCATGTCTTCCTTTTCAGCACCAGCCCTGTGACTCTCAGCACCCCTCATTCCTGAGAGCCTGGGTTGGGGCTTAGCTCTGTGTGTTTGAACAGTGGTCCTCAGTGGGTTGAGGTGCAAGGAGAGGTGTGTGGACTGGCTCCAGTCGGGAGCCTCTGCGGGGAGACAGCTCAGGGCATAGCTCAGAAAGTTGCTGCTCTCCTCTGTGAGTGCCAGGCAGTGTTTACATAAATATAAACATACTTTTCATCACATAAAAATATCCACTTAATTTCTGTGTGCTGTGCTCCTTCTGTAACTAATTAATCATCACAATGTCCTGTGAAAAACGTAATTATCTCGGCTGTCGTCCCATTTCACAGGCAAGGAAAACCCTGGGGACACCTTGCTGTATTGAACCAGTATTCTGTTGATCTCAGTAAGCCTGTCTGCCTGCTAATCACAAGGCAAGACTTACAGAGTAAATCCCACCTTAATTCTGTAAAGAATTATATGATGAAATGTATGATGTGCTTTTACATACAAAGAAAAACAACTGTTTGCTTATTTCTGACACAATGCTTACTTGCCTGTCTGTAGCTTTGATCTGATCTGCTTCACCCATACAAGGCAAGTTGCTTCTTAAGGCAAGGCTGCCTGTGTGCCCTGCTCCAACATCCACGTTGCTGCCAGTAGGTCCTTTGCACAGTGCAGTTCTAAGTTACTGGCTTAGAATGGATAATTCGGGCTGTTGGAAAGGGTTATAAGAACTGAGTTTCATATCTTTATTAAGGTCACTGATATTTTGATAGCAAAGGATTTGTTTCTGTGGGACAACTTGCTGTCCTGCTAAAATCAAAATGGGGTTCTAGGCCATGCCTTACAAATAGACACGTCCACATCACACATGTGGTCCAGGCTGGATGGGGCTCTGAGCAACCTGATCAAGGTGCTCATATCTCTGTGCACTGCGTGAGTGTTGGACTAGAAGACCTTTGAAGGTCCCTTCCAACTCTAAGGATTCTATGATTCTATGTGCTTCTAATAGCAGTGAGTGCAAAAGTCAAACACTGGAGCATTGTGAAATTTCTTTTCTTGGTCTTAAAGTTCCAAACACTTGAGTTCAGGCAGACATTGAATTTCAGAGCCAGGTTATTCAGTATCTGTCCTCACACAATCATCTCTGCCCCATGCTGGCTTTGAGAAGGGTTCAGCCATGGGGTGAGGAGGACATTGCTTTGCTGGGGTGGCTCTGTGGCTGCTTCCCTTCGTGTTGGTTTCAGCCCCAGCTTAGCTACCGGGCTCCAGTCAATTCAGATGCTTAGAAAGGGCCGTGGGATGTGATGTTAATGCTGCAAATCTGTTGTGCTCTGAAACCCTCTATTGTTCTGGGGTTGAGGCCTTGAGAATTCTCTCCATCAGAAAAAATAATTTGCCAGATGTCTTAATAAGCCCTGTGCTTGATGGTTCTATATAAGGAAGATTTTAAAAGCAGAGGATGTTTATTTTTGGCAGCTTCTGTCATTTAATGATTTTCCTGCTCCGGTTACCCTCCAGAAAGCTGATAAGAGTATCCTCTTCCCATCTTTTAAGTTAGAGATGGGCCTCGGTACTGGGCCCAGTCTATAATATTTGGCCCAAGTCCAAATATTGGCTGAATTACGTAAATGTTGGGAAAGTTCCAGTTCACGTGTAAAACTGTGCAGGTAACAGAGCTTCTGGGTCTGATGTTGTGCTTTTGTTCATTATGGATTTGAAGGTTTAGTCCAGATTCTTAATATTTGGAAGGGCATGTATGTGTGCGCATAACTGGAAAGAGTAGAGGAACATCAACTTGAAAATCCTCCAGTTCTAATAAGGGAAACAGCTTTCTCATAGGTTCCCACATCATCAGTCAGCTCATCACATGCGTGCTGCTGCAAGACATTTTTCTTGTAATGAATTGAATAATCACATCTGTTTCTCAAGCTTGAGAAAAGTTTAAAAAGTCATTAACGTTCCCCGTTTCCATCATTGGCCGAATCTCCTTTTTTTTTTTTTTTTTCCTTTTTTCTTTTTTCTTTTTTTTAATCAGCATCTCAGCAGCCCGGACACATGTGTGTGTGAATAGTATCTGTGCCTGCAGCTAGAAGGACGTGCACATATATGCGTATACTCCATGCAGCCAACTCGTGCCTCTCTCCGCGCACAAACAACTTCACCACCCTCATGCACGAACATAGATGGGCTCTGGGTATCCAAACCCACTCACACACACCCGCTGTCCTCCGCTAATTCTGCCTCGTTCTTTCTTTCCGACCTAAGCACGCACCAGGCACATGCAGGCAGAGGACACGAGAGGGCAGGCTTTCCCTCTCCTGCGTCCCTCTGCCGCGGTCTCTGCTATTGTTATGTTTATGCAAACAGCCTTTGACATAATAGCTTTGAAACAGTTGAAAATTGGATTGTGCCTTTAGGCCAAACATTCAGACCACCACCTTGGCTATATTCATCTGCCACAGTAAATTGGGTTCAGCGTTGGCTCCACACGCTGTATTTCAGGGAAAGATTACAGCTTGGCAATAACTTTTGTACAGGAAAGACAAATGCAAACTCCTGGCAGAAACATTGGAGCTGTTTAGTTGTGCAACCCCCTATCTGGAGGAATACAGATTGTAGCGAGAATTTCTTTGGACATCTGAGGAGCAAATAAAACAAACTCACAGGGTGGAATCTCCGCTGCTTTCTTCTTCAGCTTCCTAATGCAATCTAATTATGGTTTAACCTCCTGGAATAAATACCTAACAAAGAATGAACCTATTAGAAGAGCAAATTTACTGCCCTCTAGTTAACAAATTTTTGTCGTGCTCACTTTAAGCAATAATGTTATTGACATTAAAAATTGTTTTACTGGTTAATGGTGCCTCTACTGCAAGACTGATTATATGGAAAATAAAAGTCAGAGCAAAGCCAGTCACAGTATTAAAGCCATGGTCAGAAATGCCCTTTAGATAAAAAGAGATGTTGAAAAGGTATGAGAAGATAACAGCTGCTCCAACAGAGGATCAGCAGGAATCTAGGCTGCGGTCTGAGAGGGGGGCAATGGGCCCTGGATTCATCGTAGTCACTGTCACTCTTTTATATAGGCTGTATTACAATTTTATTGCATATTTAACAAGGTGAAGGTTTACTTGGAACTGATTTCAGAAGCAGGGAGCTAGCTTCAGCTCTTTCCCTTTCCTGCTAGCAGATGTACACTGGAATTTAGGGGCAGTATTCTTTCTTCTGTCTCCAAGAAGGCTGGGCATCCAAGTAGAAGAGAGTAGGTGATGGCATGAGCTCCGAGGGCTGGCAGGAAGGAGCTGGAGGTGAGCTGAGGGTGGGAACAAGGTGAAGGCTGGGGAGAGGAGAAAAATGGCAATTCCTCTGGCAATCTTCCCTGCTGCATCTCTGGTTTCCATGGTGGTGCTGGCCCATCAGCGAATTAATGAGGCCATTGACTTTGCCAGGGGTGGAGAATATAAATAAAAGCAATTTCCTGGCCTAGCTCCCACTGAAATCTAATCCAGTGGGAAGAGAGAGCCTCTCATCTTAAAACCAAGGCTTTTTTAGCTCAGGTGGAAGCTGAGCTGATGGTAACTTGACTGCAAAAGTAAGATTTTTGTTATTATTATTTTTATTTTTAATATAAAACATATATTGGGCTTCCTGAATGCATGCAGATTGCACACCAGCTACTTCTGGTGTGCAAATGAGGTAAGCAGGAATTAATAACAATGGTTGCGGTAGGAACACATTTCTTGCATGAGTACCTAAATATTTCCTGTGCTGGAATTTGCCCAGCTCTCATTATACTCTACCTGAAAAGCCCTGCAATTCAGATGGCCTTACCTCTGCTTTGTTCATTGCATACACCAAGGTCTCTTCCCCGACTTTTGATGCTACAGACCACAGCAAGAGACTGGTGAACAATTTTACCCACCTAATACACATTGTTCATCCTTCTAAATGCAGCAGGCCCTTTACGTTAGCACTGCAAGCAGTAATTAGGCATAAACAAGATCACAGAATCATATAGTGGACCTTAAAGATCAACCCTGTGGGCAGAGATCTGGCTGCTCCCATCACCTACGGACCAAATTCTGAAGCAAAAACTCCATCCATGATTTAAACACAAGCTCTGACAACGTTCCCTGTGATAATTAGCCTTCAGAATGTTCCACAACCAAGAGACAGCAGCTTGGTTGGAGAAGGACAGCAGAGGTAAACATACGTGTTCTCTTCCAGGAAAAAGTTGTCAGTCAACCCACCTGATTTTATTTATTTTTTATTCTTTCTTGTCTGCTCAGAGTCACGCTTTGCTGTCTGAAGCAACTTGGTTTTGCCTGTGGGTAAAATATCTTGTACTGGACTCAGCCAAAAAAACAGAAATCTCTAGATGAAAATGGAGAGGAAGTAACACATACTAGGAGAGTCATATGTTTCTGTAGTACTACGAGGAAGTTTTGCTGCTTGAGAAAATGCTTGTTTCATGAAAAATAATTAATCTTTTTTTTTTCTGTCTCCAGCTGTTTCCCCCTGAAAGGAAAAAAAAAAAAAAGTATATCACTAGATGTCTTCAATATGGTCCCCTCCATTTATCAGGCCTCTCACACTGAATAGAACATTATTTTTATGGACAAAACTGAGTGAGCTGGCTGAATTTCACTGTAGCAAACTGATGTGGTAAGGCTCTTTGTCATATATCACAGTCAGGAGTCATTTATTATCCTGCTTTCCTTTGGGAAGAGACTGGGGCAAAAGATCCAAATTCTACCTTTCCTTTTCTTCAAGTGTGTGTTTTTTAATCATCACTTATTAGCAGGATTGTGGTAGCATCTAGGTAATCTTGCCAGGATCTGGGCATTATTATGATGAACAATGACAGAAGTCTATTCATTAGAGTCCAGAGGAATTGTTTTGCTTGGCTGTAAAAGCATTTGGGCCAAGGAGGTCAGACAGCTTTATTCAAAGTCTTCTGTCCATGTTACCAACTCTCGTGATATTATCAAAGTCTCTCACTATTCTGGGCTTTTCAGCAAGCAGCACCTCCTGCTGTCATGTGAGTCCACAAGAAGCTCAGCCTTCATTAAACGAGAGAGATGATTCAAGCCCTGTTGATTTCAAGTGAAAAGACTGAAAAATATGGGAAGCAGAAGGCAAAGAATTACCCCCTTGAGATATAGATATATATAACTATATGCATTATTTTTTAAGTTTTTTTTTTTTGAAGTTTGACTTGCTACTTTCCTGGAGTCTGACTCATTGGAGACTGGACAGGAAGAAGCCTTCAAAGCCACTTAGCCCATGTCCCTCAACCTACAAGCTTGTGCTCCAGGGTGCTGGCACAGAGCTCCAAGACAAGTGTGAAACTCTTCTTTGTGTGACTTGGGTTCCATGCCAAGGCATGAAGAACTCCTCATTTGAAAGAAGCAAAAAGGATGCGGGTTAAATACTACTTAGATATTTATTCCATAAAGTAAGGGTCCATTTCAGTCTAGCTCATCCATCTCAAAAGTAAGGCTACTCCTTTGTCATTTAGAGCGGGTTAGAATGGGTAAAAAATTGGGAGCCAAGAGTAAGTAAAGGGAAAAGGGCTATCATAAAAATTCTTATTTCTTTTGCAAGATTGACTTCACCACAGCCAAACACATATGAATGCCACTAACAGTACTTCATTTATTTTTGGTTTCTCCTTTCCCCTGTCTAGCCCCTTTGTCTCCTGTCTCTCATCAGATATATTTACTCATCCAGGCTTCCAGGCTTTTGCCTGCTTAAAATGTTGGTTTTCAGTAAAGCACTGTTTATGGCAACAGTCCCCCACTCCCGGGAATCCTTTTGTTCTGTCTCCGCATTATTTTCCAACAGAAAACTATTTCACAGGAGAGTTTCCGATTAGTTCTACAGAGAACCTCTTCTCAGCCATAACAAGCCTGGTAATACCAGAGGAACCTGGATCCCACTTTGAGCTCTTCTTAACTGTTACTCTTTCTAGCTTTGACCTGTGCCTTGCTGTCCCAAACCATGCACAAAGAAGGGACTTGCTTTCTGAGTAAAAGCTTCTGTGGTTTTCCTTCCTATTGTGAGAGCATAAGACAAGAACTTTTCGTCCTGCACTGTCAGGCAAAGATTTTTTTCATATTTCTTTCCTTTTCCCTTACAATTAATTAGCTAATAATTTTGCTACTGATCCATTCTTCATTTAAAAAAAAAAAAAAAAAAAAAAAAAGCTGAATTCCTTTTGTTAGATCTGATTGGAACAAAGGTAGGAGAATTTATGTCTTAATTTTAGTTCATTATGGCAGAGAGCATCCCACCCCATCACTCTCCCTCTCCCCCTCCCCTTGGAAACCCCCCCTCTTCCTTTAGAGGATCAGTTATCACTTTGCCCCTAAACTCCTCACACTCTGCAGAGGCATTGGAGGAGCCTTCACTGCCCTTTATCTTCCGCTGCCTCATTAAGAGAAATGAACCTGAGTCTGAGAGAAATGACACAAGGGAAATAAAAATGTAATCCCTTGGTGCCACCTATAATGAATTGTTATGAAAACCATGAAAATATCTGTCTGCAGATATTGTTCTTTGATTTGAAGTCAGTGTTGTAAGCGGTAATTTTTGTCATTAAAGCTGTTAATCTGCACAGCGTTCTTCATAAGTTTTTATGAAGAAAAACAGCCCTGCTGCCTACATGCTCATGCAGGGAGCTTCTGAGCAATGCTACATGAACAGGGTGCCTTTGAATAATTAGCTTTAATTATAGCCAAGGTGGTTGTCTGTCTCAGAGATGGGACTGTTTCATGGCAGCCTGCTGTTCATGTTGTGATGGAATGAAATGAACTGGTTCACCTGAACCTCCCTGACATGTTATTCCTTCACCTGGCTGATGTCGGATGAGGACATATCCCAAGCACTGAGCTGTGTGTTTGCATGCATGCAAATAACCTTGGGGATTGCCCAAGCTGAATGCCTTTGTATTTTGGATGGGGCTACAAGGGGTCATTGTGTCCTGAGCAAAGATGAGCTGTGATGAGCAGAGAGTGGTAGGAGTGTTATTCTTCATCCTTCCCCAGTTGGCACAGAGCTGACCTCCCTCCTACAACTCACTGTCAGCTATTCCGGAGCCAGAGCTCCTCTTTTGCCATGCCTGAAGTCTTCCTAAGGTCCTGCTTCTCATGGTGAGCATGTCAAGACAGGGCTGGAGTCAAGAAATGGTAGGAGCAGTTCTACAGTCCTTTATATAAGATGCCCATAATCTCTGTAGAGAAAGAATTATATTTCATGAAAATTTCTGGAGCATTACCAATACCAGGTAGTCTATACCAGCTTCTGGTTTTATGGATTCCTGAGAAGAAGCTATTTATCTGCTCTGCCTCATGGTACAGAAGTCCAAAATTTGGCAAAATACCCTTTATACTCCAGGCAGAGTGTGGAACAGACAATTTTCTCCTTGTTCCTGACATCCTACAGCTCAGCAAGTATTTTCTAGCATTTTGGGGGATGTAAGAACAAGATGATCAGAGAAAAGGGCTCTACAGACACCATTAACATGGTAGGCTGAATCTGCTGACAATAAGTCAATGATTCTTTCTGACATGACTCTAAGAGTAGCAGAAGGACGTCTGTAGGATGACTCATGTTAATGGAAGAATAGTATGTATGACTTGAGATTTAGGACAGATGTCAGGTTCAGAGAAGTGTGTTGTAAGGAAGATCATTTTTATCGGCATAGTAGCAGGAGACAACTTGTCAGAGTGATGTTGACTCCTTTTTTTTCGTATTGTTTGGAAGGTCCCTTGGGAAGAATGGCAAATGGAAAGGGCAGAAGAAGACCTGGCAACATCCCCAGCCAAGTGGAAAAGTATGTTTTTCTGTAGACAGTTAGGCCATGGTGATTCCATTACCTTCAGTAGGAACAGCCCTGGAGAAGTTGGAAAGAGGGTCCCTGTTGTCTCCAGTGCAGTCAGGATGGTACTTCCCTCTCAGACCTGCCTGTGTGTTCAGTTTGCACCATTTCCCACGTGTTGACTTAAACAAAGGGTCTTCTTAAAATACATAACATCTCTATGCAGACATTCTTCTAAAGGTTAAGCGATTCTCTTGCCTGCCTTGCTCCCCAACAGAAGTTAAATATTTGTAAACCCAATAGCAATCCACTGAGTTAAACCAGGCTTCTAATGAGATTAGAAGATGCACATCATCTGCTGGCATTGATTTCAAGCTTCTGGACTTACTTTTTCCACTTTTGGTGAAGGCTAAGTTTTTTCAGGACAGCTTCATGACCCAAGAGAATCCCAGTGAAGATGTTAAGCAAAACAGTGATACTTCCTCTTCTTTGTTTGAGAAGTGTATGTGGGTTGCATTCTTACTGGTAACTATAACAGTAAGATCTACAGTAATGACGAAAAAAGCCTTTGAATGAATTCCAGTCTCTCCTCCCACTAAAAGTGGGTAGTGAAGTTATATCCGGCTGTCAATGAGAACAAAAAATTCATCCAGACACCTTTACCAGCATTTGCTTATTTATATTAAATCCATTCTTAACTAGTATTTATGTACAATCTATGAGGCAAGGATCAGAGCTACTTCTACCTCACTGTATAACCCACAATCTATTATTTATTATTCTTTACCAGCTGCCTCTTTGGGTGCATACTATTTATCCACCGTGATCTCTTTGTCCCATTTGTTCACAGAAATGATTGCAGCTGGAATTTGAGTGGAATTTCCTGCTGTCTCATATTTCCGTGTTCCCTCTTGCCATAGGATCAGGACGGGAAGTGGGATTTTGCAGAATATATCAAATGCAATGTGAAAGACGTAAGAAAAACTTGAGGTTAATATGGTATCCACTACTGCATCTGTAGATGTGACATTATTTGTTCCATCATACTTCTGTTTATAGGGTTTTATGTCTTCTGTATGTGATGGGCTTCTGACACCATGATAAGGCCTCCAAACATTGTTGCCTTATGCAGATAACATTAGGAATATCTGGACTGATTTACAAGTTATTAGCAAAGCAACATGTTCCACAAGGCTCTACTGAATAGGCAGAGATGCAATTCACAAGTAGAGAAGTCAAGATTTAAAACTGTGCATTTCTTACTGGCTCAGAAAGAGAGGGAGAGCCTGGGGCAAAGATCCCATAGGCTGACCACCAGGTGGCTGGCAGGTAGTCAAGCATGCATCCATACCTGCTTCAGGGACCTCTGCAAGAGCCCGAAAATACATACTGTGAAATATGTATTCCACAAGGCTATAACTTATTCCAGATCCAGTATGAGCTGAGCTAACATATAACACACTATATTGGGTTCTACCTCTGGTTGCCATAAGCAGAGACACCTGTGGATAAAGCCTGTTGAACATAAGCCTTCGTATTGCGTTGTCTTTTTTGTGGGTGGAAGAGGAAGAGCACGAGGATGTACAAAAGAGGGAGCTGGATACAGTCTGGGACTTGAAAACCTCTTTTTCTTCATTGCAACCCTGTGCTTGTTTCCCACCTAGACAGTGAGGTTTCTGGGACCTCTCTCTTCACATAGGCATGACAGGGATTAACATATTACTGGATGTGATGTAACCAACGTGCCAGGAGGTTGGAGGCCTTAAAGTACCTGCCCTTATAGAGGGCTGTTCTGCATCATGTCTCTGTACTCTGACACCCACTCCAAGCCTTGCAGCTCAAACATCCAGGGTCTGTAAGCTGTAAAGATGAACCAGCTTCCGGCACTTTCACAGCAAGAGTCAGGATCTGAGCTGTGGCCAGCAGAATCTGGCTGAGAAGCGTGGGAAACTTAACAGCAAGAGAGAAAATCTGCTCTATCAAGGGCTGTTTTCCTGGGGCTGCAATTTCTGATGCATCCAGCACATTTTTTGGTTAATCTGTACTCCTGAAGCAACATTTAAAAGAGTGGAAAGAAAAGTATTTTATCTTCAAAAAACAATTCATCCAACAAATTGAGAGGTTCACGTCCGTCACTAACAAAGTAAACAGAGCTCCTCAGGTCTCAGACTGCCACCTTTTGCTGAACCCATTAACCATTTCCTTAATGGCACAGGAGTGAAGTGGATTTTCCTCTTCATTACTTTCAGAGGAGGATGCAGGTTTTCAGAATGGATCCTTTCAGATGAAAGGAATAAATATTTTGGAGGCATTTTTCCAGGCGAGTTTTTGCATTATTGCAGAAGACTCATTTCACCATGTTTCTATTCTGTCCTGTATATATTTAAGTTGGAAGTACACAGTTTTCCTTCAATATCTCATTGTAACCACCTCCTTTATGAGGACAGCTAAGGGATATTGCAGTGATTGCTGCAGACTTGCTTTGCTCAGCTGTTTCTCCATTGTGAGTTGTTGTGGTTGTCCAATAATCAACATTTTGAAATGATTTAGACTAAAAGCCAGGCAGGACTAAACTTGTGGGAGAAGTGTTCATTTAGGGCTGGTGCTTGTGCAAGTCCTAAGAACAGCTCTGAAGAAGCAAATGGTTCTTGCCCAGTAGAAGCACTTGGGATCTGCCTCTTGCAATCACATTCATTCCAAAACTGAGATAGTTGCTTATTTAGTCAATCAATACACCAGTAGTCCTACATTAGCAATTCAGGCCAACTGGAAAATCACTCTAAGGATTAGATGCATTTACTGGCTACTTATGTCAGGCAGATATATAGGATTCTTCCAAACTTCTGCCCCTTGCTCCTCCTATTTTGTCTCTTGGGCTAGGACATGTCAAAGTGTGCTGGGCAGTAGCAGATAATCCATATAGACCTGTTTAAAATTAGCTCATAAACCTGTTTCTAAGACAGCCCTGCTTTGTAGGTATCATAAAAATGATTTTGATGAAAGCTGGGAGATCTCAGTGAGAAGAGGAACACAATCAAACTGCACAAGGCAGGTGCAAGATGACCTCAAAGTACATTATAACTGTGTGTGTAGACAAAACCTGAATGGCAGGAGAGCAGCAAATATGTTATGAATGAATGTAAATGTTCAGTTATCCTTTATTGGATGGAGACTGTCTGAATAAGCAAAGCTATTCCTTGTCTCTTTGTTCAGTTGTGGTTCCTGCTGCATAAATCCATTGGCATTACTTTCCTAATTGGCTAATGGGGTCTGAGAGACAAGATGTCAATTCCACTAAAATATGTATACAAACACCTATTTAGTGTTTAGATTTTTTTTCCAGGGTTGGCATACAGGACAGATGGCTTTCCTTTTTAGATAAATATTTTTGAAATTTTAATTTCTAACCAGATTTAGATTTCACTTGCAGCACATGGCATCATTTGTTCCTTTCCTTGCTATAGTTACGATCGATCCAGTGTAATGAACAAAACAGAGGGCTGCCAATTGTACAGCACTCCCTATCAGCTGGCTGTTACGTTTGAGCAACGTGTACGTACTGTGTGTACATGTCTTATTTCTGCTTCCTTCTCTTATGGTCTTAAATTAGGACTTCCTTCAACACTAAATTCCACTATCTAGCTCTTTGCCACGTTACTATGAGTGCTTCATAATTACTTTAAAGTTTTTATTTGCACTCAGTTACAGTGAGATTACCCCTAGTATGCCTATGTAAGATACAGGGAGTTACAGTCACAGAAACAGTGATGCGTCCTGACACAGTGTCATCCTGGTGTCTAATTTCTAATTGATCCCTGAACAGAATTTAACACATCAACATTCCCTGATGGACTGTGGTCTGAAAAACCATTTCCTGAGCCTAATTTTCGGGTGAAGATGAGTATTGCCTTACAAAAAA
This sequence comes from Coturnix japonica, assembly GCF_054131305.1. Taxonomy (NCBI): domain Eukaryota; kingdom Metazoa; phylum Chordata; class Aves; order Galliformes; family Phasianidae; genus Coturnix; species Coturnix japonica. The sequence continues at coordinate 11,884,253 of NC_140680.1, read as the reverse complement.
CCTTATGCAATTTATGTACTATATGAGTTTTCCAACATCCTCCAGGAAGTCTGCAACTAAGCAAGGCACCAGATTCACATCTCCTGACACTGAGCCGAACTACCTCATTGATGCAGTTCATACTTTTAGAATACTTTAGGAATGTATCCAATTTTTAATCTTTGATCCCAGTGTGAACATACTTGAAGTTATAAATGTTGAATTTTGAGTGTATTTTTGTACTGTTACAATTATGAAATTGACTTCTTATATTTATCTTCCTTCAGGAAACTGAGTTACATGATTATTGGAATCGGTTCTTTGAAGCTTGCAGTTCTGTGCCCTTTTTTTCTTTAGGCTGTCTCCAAGCAGTGACACCATGTCTAGGTCTCATCATAACAGCCCTAATGAAAAAGCAAACCGAACAACCCATCATTAGGTTCATATGTCCTCTAGGATTCACTAATATCGCAGTGAGTCAAGCTGCGGCGCTATCGTTTTGGCTGCCGTGTTTTATGGTCTCCCTGACCGAGTGAAGTCACACGGTCATCGCGGCGAGGTGCGGGGTGAGCAGCATGCGGTCTCCTTGGAAACTGCAAAGTTGTGCAGGAGGCTGGAGTGCATGTCCCAGAAACTGCAGAGAGGAGAGCAGCATCGGATCCTCGATCTCCAGCCAGACTCTCGCTGGACTGTAGAGGAAAGCAGGGCTGATGCCTTAGCCTTTAATCTGACCTGCTGCTGTCCCTCTCTCCCCCTTCCCTAATCCCCTGTAAAATGTGCTTCCTAGTGGGTTGGACATCCTACCTGTGAGTGCTGATATCACAGGGAGCTGAAACACGCAGAGATCCAAGCAGCTATAGCACACACAGGGGGCTGTCACCCAAAAGCAGCAATGCCATGTCCCCAGACAGCAGCTCCTTTCAAAGGGGTCTTCTCCCCCAAACAGTCAGGGTGTTCCCTGCTGTAGTAGAGTGTTAAAATCAATGTTTGCCAAGATTTAACCGCCAATTCCAAATATTTCCCTTTCCATTGTGTTAAAAGCTTAATTTTCTTTGGAAATACCCTGCCAGCATTGAAAACGAGATTATGAGTTGCCTCTGCTAAAGCTTTACGTTGCCACAGATTCTCTTCATTTAGTTGGCAACTTGTTTCTTTTTAGCAGTATTACAAGTGCACCTGGAATCCCAGCTAAAGCTGCAGCCCTATGGAGACAGCAGCTCCCTGGCCAGGTGCCGTAGAAGGCAGGTCCAGCTCCAGAGAGATCACAGTCTGTGTGCCACAGTGCAGTGATGGATGAATTGGCCGAATGAGGCAGATGTGGTTTGGAAATAACTTACTGCATTGGGATACGCAGAGTTTAGCAGAAAGGTCAGCTGGCTGCTTGATAAATAGGAAGCAATGGGAACAATCTGTAAGCTCTAAGCATGAGTAAATGATAAGATATGGTTTACCAGAGGATAGGTAATTGGACAAGTTTTTGGCACAAAGGGGTGGAGCAGTGTGGGAGAACACATGGCAATGCTTAAGGGAGAAGTTGGCTTACAGCTTTCTCAGACTTGTGTCTGGGATACAGTAAAGCCAGAGAGTTCCTAAGGCTTTTTCCTGCAGTGAACAAAATGAAGCTCTTTTGAAACACTACTTTCTACCAGTTTCTTTTTATAACACCCAGAAAAGTTTCCTAATTTTGTCTTTGTTTTGTATTTCATACAAAATTTATGGTCATCAAAATCCATAAAGGTGTCTCCTGGTAAAAGTTTTCAGACTTTTACAGCACTGCTTTTTGAAACCTGAATGTGGTGTTTCTAAGAGGAAACGGTTAATCAAAAAACTCCTTGATCATTTGCTTTCTTTGTCAGGTTTTCACTAGGAAAAATCTGCAAAAGGCACAAACCCCACTGAAGGTTTTGGCAAGTAAATGTTTTCATGTTTGCTGAAATGGTGATTTTGCTGGGAAGCAGTGATGAAAACACTCTAATGGACATCTGACATCAGAGAGAAAAAAATATGTTAACAGAAATTTGCTAAACTTTCCTAAAGCGAAACAAGTTTCAGTGTTAGATAAATGAGAACAAGGTCTCTCCTGCTAGCAGTCGTTCCTCAAATAACGAAACAGAGCTTCCTTGAGCTTGACTTGACTTTTCAGTGCTTTGAGAGTATGGAGATTAGTGCTGGTGACAGGAGTGGATGCTGCGTTGTTTAAGAATGAGAGACTGAAAGATCTTTCTGCCCCTGAGATCCAACTCTTATTCTGGGAGATGGGAGAGTCTCAGTTCCCAGAGCACTCCCAGAGGCCTCAGGTGCTTCATGTGTGCGACAAGCAGGCACTGCTCAGAAGAGCTTGCAGGCAGCAAACCAAACAAAATGGTTGGGAAGAATGAAGAGGTTCAAGGACAGCTTCTGTTGTCAGCGATAGGGAATCTGGACGTAAACTCAGGCCAGGATATATAGCTGAGAATTTAGAGAAAATGTTTTTCTGGAAGCCAGTGTAATCTCAGTGTAATCTCAGTGCGGAGGTGGCAAGGAGCACTGAACTCCAGCTGCAGGGAAGGAGTGGTGTCCTGGAAAGAGGATCTGCACTGGCAGTAGTGTAGAAAGAAAAATTATGCTCGTTGTTCAGAGGAAAATTTTGGATGGGAATGCAATTCACTGCCTTAACTATGAGGATGTAACACAGAAAGAAAGTGCTTCTGGGAGATTTCTGTTAGAAATTGCAAAATCTTTTTCCCCCCTTTCTCTGCCCAGTGCAATTAAACAGTAATAGGAGTGCGTTGCACAGTTTATGAAGCAATAATCCTGTTCCCAAATGGATAAACCGAGAGACTGATGGTCAAGTCATTTATCCCAATGAGGAAAATAGATTATTGCTCAGGAAAGCAGCAGGATGGCATTGTTACAATTATTCTGCTGTCTGAATTTATCAGTTTAGAAATTTAGATGGGAATTCTTTCTCTGGGACCAGTTTCTGCTCTCCTTGCTTGAACTGCCAATACGGCGTGAGGAGTCCTGCTGACTTTGCCACGGTTACCTGTGGAGCAAAGCACAGCGACTGGTGAATGAGAGTGACAGGATGAGGGTTTTAAGGCTGCAACAAAACATGGTAGCTAGTGAAGTCAGTGCAATTTTGGCCGGGATATGCGGAGACATAACATTATGAAGTAGGAATGTAACAGCTCTCATGTGACTGCACTGGGGATATTGTGCTTAGTTCTAAGCACCTCGTTAACAGAAACGTATTAACAAATTGGAGGGGATCCAGAGAAGAGAAAGTCAGTTGGGTATGTTGATTTATGAATTAAGATGGGCCTGAGTGGCCGATGTCCAATTCGAATCCATGCTGGAATGCCTCCAGGTCTTGCAGATGTTTGTGGGTTCAGGACTTTATGATCCTGAGTCCGCTGGAGTCAGTAGAAAGACTGCTATTGGCTCCACTGATCGCTAGATTTGGGTCTGCTAGAAGAACCCTTGGCTCAACAGTGATTAAGGCTAAAGATATATATATAACATGGAAAAAGAGTAAATAAAGGGGAATGTGATGTAAGCTTGGAACTATTAGAAGAGTGCAAATGTGAGGACCACCGTCTTGGCTCACACACTGGGAAAATGAACTGGGGACCTTCAGAGTTGGAAGCAAGAGCTTTTTAACATCATGACCCAAGGTGGCCAGACTGCAGTGCATCCTCCTCTCTAGATCTGGGAAGTGAGCAGAGTGCAGGGTGCCTCTGGGGACGGCATTACCCCACTCCTGACAGCCATAAGGAACTCCATTAATTGACAAATCCATCATTTCAGGAGCAGGGCGATAAATTTTAGAAAAAGAAATTAGTTCTGCAGTCATTGACTGCATTAACCAGAGTCACAATACCCCTATATTAAAAAGAAAAAAAAAAAAAGATTGGACAGCTACTCAGAGAGCAAATTTCTCATGCTGATCATTTAGGTTTCGGTATCATAGATCTGTGATGTAGCTCCTCCTCTCTCCCTCACTATACAAACACAGCCTTTTAATTGACCCTGAGGTCACAATCACTGCTTCAGCTAGAGCTGAGTCTGGTACTCAGGTGCCAGTCACTGCCCCAGAGCAGCATGTTTCCATCTCCCTTTCGATCTGCTGGCATAACTGCATATTTCCTTGCTAACCCAGTTCTGTGAAATGATCCTGACTACTCATTCCCTGCAGGATTCTGAAAAGCGTGGCTCGTCTGGTTCATTCTGACAGCTGAATTAGTGCCAGTTTGTGTGGGTAGACCTGAAGGATGGGACCTGCAGGGAGAGGGCTGCAGCAGCCTGTGTGGAAGATGAGGATCTGTCCTTGATATGGGGAGTCAGATGCAGTGGTGGCCATGCAGATTATGTCTCATGACAGTGAGGAACTCAGGCACTCTCCAAGCAAACTGGACCACGCAGAAAACCAACAATCAAAACAACAACCTGATACACGGTGTGCAGCAAAAAGAGAGCTTGCTGTCTCATGGATGTCGTGGCCGGGTTCTCTGTCCTACAGAAACTTTCCCAGTGGCGTTTCCACCTCTTTTCTAATTTGGCTGGAGTAGGTTAGCAGGTAAACAAATTGTTCAGCGGGAAAAATGACAGATAGAATCATGATGATCTCACGAGCTATTTTTCCTCAGTAAAATCAGCTAAAAACACCAGTTTATTTACATATTCTGTAATGATAAGCAAATCTGATTCAGGTGGAGAGCTGACTTGTTCCCAGGATACCAAAAAGCTTCAGAGCAATGAGAGTAAAAGCTCTGCTGTTTCACAAGCTGCCTGCTTGCTGCCTGCTTTGTTCTCTTAATTTGGCCATAAAGCAATCATGTAACACAATCAATAGAATTGTTTGAGTTGAAAGTGACTTTTAAAGGCCATTGAGTCCAATCCCTGTGCAATGAACAGGGAGCTACAGATTGATCAGGTGCTCAGAGCCTGGTCCTTGAATGTCTCCAGGAATGGGGCACCCCCAGCTCTCTGGACAACTATTTCCTCACCGCCCTTATAGTAAAAAACTTCTTTCTTATATCGTAAATCTCCCCTCTTTTAGTTTGAAACCATTTCCTCTTATTCCTCTTGTCACAACAGACACTGCTGAAGAGTCTGTCCCCTTCTTTCTTACAGCTTCCCCCCTAGATACTGAAGGGCCACTCTCAGATCTCCACAGAGCTTTCATTTCTCCAGGCTGCACAGCCCCATGTCTCAGCCTGTCCTCTAGGGTGGGTGTTGCATCCCTTGGATCATTTTTGTGGCCCTCTGCTTATGCTCCAAACAGATCCATGTCTCTCCCATGCTGGGGACTCCACATATGGACACAGTGTTGATACTGCGAGTCTTCTTTACAGCTCCTTGCTAACATCTGCTTGTTTTATTTTCCAGATGCTGCTTACAACATAAAGTCATATCCCAAACAAAAAGATTTTTGCTACACAGTTAATGTCACAGAATCTAAAACAGCTATTAGAAAATCAAAAAAAAGGAAAGCAAACGTTGCTGAACCTTGTGTAAGTGACAGCACTTCTAATGCCCATTGCAAAGCTGTTGCTTCCAGTCAGTGGGCGTTGTGGTTGAATTTCCTTAGGTCTATATAAGCAGCAGAGCAGACTGAGTTTTTCTGCTTCGTTTTTTCAAAAATACAAATGTGATTCTGGAGAGCCCCAATGGATGTTGTTTCATGTCAGTGACATAAGATGGGGCTAAAATCTTTCCAAACTTAGTACTGTAGGTGCCTTAGCAGACTTAGTAATATCACAGCAGGGAACAGCAACGTCACATCTGGAACATTATAAAATTGGCAATGCTGAAAAGGCATTAGTAAACATTATTAAGAATTCCTTGCAGGCAATTAGACTGCAACAATATCTTTGGAGAGAGGGTTTGTTTTTTTTTTTTCCTTTGCATCTTTATTTCTATCTTGCTAATGAGAGACTAATGAGCCACAGACTTGTTACCTAGAAGGAATATCTCAACAAAGCTCTAGTGAACTTAAAGCCAGTATTTACAGACTGATGACTGTTTGCATTCATTATATGTTTTAAATGAGGAGGGACTACGGTTATAAATAAATAAATAAATAAGCCACCAACCCAACAGGGAAACAAGTTGTTCCTTGCTAAGAGATTTCTGAAACTCTAAATGTCAAAAGTTTCCTAATGCTGAGGTTAAAGTCTTCCACCTTTCCCACCATTTAGGGCTGAGCACAGATATGTGCAATTTTTATGTTTCTGTTTTGCTAATACCAAAATATTAGTCTTCTCTGACTATTGCAAAACCTCCTTGTTCCTTTCAATGATTTTTGGAGATTTTTGCTTTGGATTTTTATTTCAGTTGTTTCCATTGGAAACCAGGCTAGTGAGAAAAATTCACCTGGACCTGCTGCCTATGTAGATTCCTACACCTGGCCCTTCCATTCACCCCTTGTTCACAGATGCTTTGTGCACACACAAGTTCTCTGTCCTGGCTTCCTAACCTTAACTAACTGAATGGCTGTAGGTAAGACTTTGGAGAAGCTCTAGCAGAGCTTGCTTATGGTGGTTCCAGGCACAAGGAAAGCACTGAGAATTTACCAGTAACTTCGATACAAGCCTAGCGATTAGGGCACTTTAATGGGACATGTGAGCCTCAGTTAAGCTCAACTGTTCTACAGTGTCTGTATGTGCCCTAAAGCAAATCCTGCATGGACAATTTGAAAAAAACTTCTCTTTCATTCTCATAAACCACCCTGAAATACTGGGCTGGGTAGTTCATGGACAGAGATAAATGTCTCTGGCATGTGCCTCTTAGGAGCACTGAACAGAGACATTTGCAAGGGGATCCTAATTCAGCACTTGAACAAGCATTTAATGTCAGTTGAGGATAATTTACTCTGTAAAAAGTAGAGTCACCCAAAATAAAGTATGTTGTGACCACACTATAAATCTACTTGAACCTTCCTCTCCTCTTCCCACCCCAGAATATCCTCTTTCACTCTGTGCAGAGTGGCAAATGCAGCTTCACTGTCTTTGCTCCCAGAGACAAGGAGTGTGAAAACCCTTTTTGATTTAGAAACAGCTGTTTTGACATCATTCCCTTTGTGAGGATGCATAAAAGCTTTTGGTTTTGTTCCAGACCAAGTTAGGAAACCTTGAATGTTGCCACAGAAGAGTTCTTGGGCTGTTCACTTTCTCTTGAATTTTCCAGGGTTATTTTCCCTTGGGATGTCTGGTGAGCTTGTTTAAGACGATGATTCCTCTGGCATCTTGGATCTTTCACCTTGACCCACTTGTACTTGGCTTTTCCCTTTTTCCATTCTGCATCCCACATGCTTATTTGTTTTCTCTGGTCTGTTACAGAAGCCATTGTATTCACTGGAAGCTGACGTCCGGGACTTGGCATCCATTACAGGTCTAACAAAAGGCTGTAATCCAGGCTTTTGAACTGTTCATCCACACAGCTCTACATCAGCTGTGCAGGGGTGTAAACCTGCTCTTACCAAGCACAGGGTGGCTGTCCCACCTGTTCCATCATTTCTCCACCTTATGTGCGCACACTCTGAGGACTGTAAGCAATTACTCTGCTAGGTACTAAATACAATATGCAGCACATGGTAGTGTAAAATTATGGAATTTGGGGGTTTTAATGAGCTCAGGTGCAATACAAAAGAACTTTTTTTTCCTGTCCATAAAATTATATGGCTTGGAATCAGGGGTTTATACAGCCCTGGACAAAGCCATTCTATTTAAAGGGTGGGTGTAGGGGGGAATACAACAACAACAACACCCTAGCCCAGCACAATTATATGCAGATTTGTTCATAAATCTGGGCTGGAGCAGATGTGCTGCACATGTTGAAAATCCAGAGCATGGTGCTGGAACTTGAAACATAAACATGAACCTGTTTCCAAAGAGGAAAATCTGCTCACAGCAAGGAGCTGACCCCGTGCTTTAAACAAAGATCAAGTCCATTCTGCCTATTGTGCCTTTGCCATGTGTTTACTTTCCTTGCTTAGTGCCTAGGGTAGCTTAAGAAATAGCCAGAAGAAAAGAAACAATTTACCCTGGTCAGAAAAGAGCCAGTGGTGCTCTGGGCAGAAGGATAGAAGAGGTAGGATGTGACCCAACTCATGCGGCTAGCCAGAGTCTTATTAGACTGGGTCAGAAGTATCATGCCAGACCTCTCATCTGTATTTTTAGATGCTTGAAGTCTTTTGCCCTGTAGCTAAATCTCGTAGAAAAACATAGCTGCACTTCACAGTGGGTAAGGCTGTAAGAAACAGTCAGCTTTAAAAATGAACCTGCACTCTGTAGGTAGTTGGAAGTGAAGTTCCTGTAGCTGACTGCATGATTAAATTCCTTTGGAGGGGAGCAGGGCATGCTCTTGAAGGCTCTGCACCCTGACTGAGTGCCACCATACTTGTTCTGCTTAATGGGGACAGGCTGAAACGCTTTTGGTATGCTTTCCAGCTTTCTGCACTGTCTCTCATATGCATGTCTGGTATGTGTGGTAGGAGGCAATGCATTTTTCTCTTTTCTTGGCTTTTTATTTTGTCAAAAAAGAGTTTGCGTTGATTGAGAGAGACTGAGAATGCAGAGTGCTTTCCTTCTGACCATTGAAAGAGGTTAGCCTTCCAGGTAAGGGGCAGAGGTGACTTTTAGCTAATATGAGTCTCCTTAGATCCCATCTTCTCCCGCTGGGTGTTTAGATGAAGAAAGGAGTTCATTTACCACACGTGATGATGCCATGACCTGCATGAACACTGAGGTTCCAGTTCTCTTTCTTCCTCTGGAGGAAAGGAGCTGGTGGATGTGGTCTTCTCTTTGCATGTGTGCATGTTCTCGTAGCTCTCCCCAAGAGATGCTGGATTAGGGCATGACATTGAAATCCATGCTCACCCACCTCTCCTTCTACCCCAAGACAGCTGGTGATGTTAAGATCTTTGGTTCCTCGGATTTCTATTCACATTGGTGCCACTGTTTGCATGGGCAGTCAGTTGCAATACCCTGCTTATGGGAGGGTGATATTTTTCTGGAGGTTTCAGAGCTTGAGAAACCTGAACCTGTCTGGTAAACTGCTCATGTTTTGTTCTTCTTTAAATCAAAGAGCCATAAAGGGGGAATGGCTGTTAAAAATCATCAGATAAAAATAGCTGTGAGTTAGATCAGAAAGGAAGTCAACAAATAAAACATATATCTTTGGTTAGCTGACTGTAAGAGAGCTGTGTACGTGGATCTACCCCCTGTTTCATGCCACCTTTCCTGCCCAGTATCTTTGTTTCCCAGTGGTACAGAGGGATGGGGCTGTTCCACTGGAGTCCTGTGAACATTTAACCTGCCAAGAGCAGTGAGGTACCTTCAGGCTTTGTCGAACAGAATTGAACAGGTACCATGATGACTAATTGAAAATGGTTTTCTATTTGAGAAATACTCACATGTGTGAACTCCATTAGCTAATGAGGTTTCCAAGGTGTTTTACAGTTTGGAAGCCCAAAGGCTCCTGCACAGACAGTTCAGAGCTCAGGCACCATGCCACTGAGCAAGCTAAAAGGGCTGTCACTGCTGACATGTTCACCTTAAACTGGAAAATTTTAAATGTTCCCAGTGGCCCAACTATTTGTCCTTCCACCTGGCTACTGTTCAATCCATTGCCCGCAAATATGGTAAGAGGAAGAAAAGATGCATTATTATTAATAAATGAATGGAGCTATTTGGTATTTATTATTTAAGCCCTCAATACTGGCAGGCTTTAGTGATACATGAAATATAGGCAAGTAATTTATTTATTAGGGAAAATAATGATTTTTTTCTCCCCGTTCTGGAGCCCTCTCTGACCCAAAACAGCAGGGGGTTTATCAAATACAAATACGATGACTTGTAATTTTAGAGTCTTTCAGAGCACTGTAACTGACAACCTTTTTAACATAAGTACATTGAACAAATAATTTATAGAAGTATTCTGGGAATATTTTAGGGTGTTTTATTACTAGTACTGAAAGCTATGGCATGTTATTGATTTTGGTGTATTAATATAACCTAAAAGTGAGGGCACATGCTTGCCTCCTAATCCAAATCAGCTTTGATGGCAACACATATATTTTACTGAAAGGAGCCTTGAACTAACTGCAGAGGTTAACAATTACACATCATAGCCAAAAGTTTAAGATAATGAATTTTGCTCATTACACACTGTCCAGCTCCAGCCTCGGGAAGTTCCCCACTGTTCACTCCTCAGTGCTTCATCCAAATCTCTACGGTTGTTATTTGTCAGAATTTTGAAGCCTTATTTTTGCATTTGTGTCATGCAATTTACATTGTATTCATGAAGGCTTCCACCGAGGAAGTGTAATCATCATTACTGTTTTCTGTATGCCATAAAAATAGTGTATTTCTCTTAAAATAGGATTGCTTGCTTGCTTTATATTTTTTTCATGACTATGTATATCTGCGTGTGTGTACACAGACATAGCTGTATGTAACTACAGCTCTTATATGTACATTACTGGATGTGGGTGCTTCCCTCTTTCATTCCTTGCTGTGCCTGGAGCACTGCTGCAGGGTCCTACCAAGGTGTTCTGTTTGATGGCACCAATAGCACAGTTCACACTCCAGCTAGGTGACTCATTGGAGGGCTTTCCAAACTGGACCACCAAACCCGTGCTCTTTTTTTTCATCTGCTTCCCAAGTTTTACTCAGAAATCCTCTCTGTTGACAGTTATTTTCACCTCTGTTAATTCAGTTTTGGAGTAATTAAAATTCCCCACTCAGTTCTTGGTTTTAAAAAGGAATAATTTTAAAGTGTCCTGACATAGCTTTCTTATGAACTGTGATTCTTTTCTATGTGTGCTTTTTTAAGGGCATCCAAACAGATCTAATCGTCATTGTCTTCCTCCCCAACAAACACAGCTTTTTTATCTTGTCTTTGTTTTCCCAATCACTTGTTCATGCCATCCAGGTGACTTGGGCAAGGGAATACCTGCGTTTTTCAAGTGGGCAGGAGAACCTTTTGGGCTGTGCAGCACTGGAGGCCATTAATGGATGAACTGACCTCCTCTGATGCTGTAGCATGGGGCAGTGTGATGTTGGTGCTGCTACAGCTCTGGCTGAGAGAGATAGGCAAAGGGAAACTACCGGGAAAGGCTCCAAGTCCCAAGGTGCTGCTGGCCTCAAAGCCAGAAAGGATCTCGCTTGCCTTTACACCACAACTGGTATTTAAAAAGCCTATGCTTTGGGAAGTGTGTGAGGTGGACTGAAAAGTATGCATTAAAATGCCATAAAATACGGGGTGATTTTTTTTTATTTGGGAGAGGGAATTCAAGCAACATAACTCTGGAAGGGGAAAAAGCACCACAGAACTTAAGGAACAGGGAAGAGGCCATCTGGCTGAACACGCCGCCCGTTAAAATGCACCCTAATCCCCACTTCCTGATTTTCTGCCATATGCTTTTCTGTGTGAAAAGTCAGGTACAAAGTGGTTCCCTTAAAAGAAAAGTTTCATTCCTGGTCACCTAGAAAGGTGGTTCCTAATTAAAACCAAAAGAGGCATTTTATATTCATCATAGTAGATTTACTCACATCTTTATTTTCCAATAAAATCTGTTTGCTCCTCCTGTCCTTATGGCGTGACTGATGTAGCTTCCCACCCAAGAAGATTCTGGAGAAAGGATTTTTCTTCCCCGTTTTAACACAACTTAAAATTTGCTTTACTGTTTTAGTGGTAAACCTCCAGCAGCGTTTCTGTGCTGGCGTAGTTAATGCCCTCGTTCTCAGAAAGGAACACTGAGGGCTTTGGGTTGAAGCAGGGTGACGTCTGGTTACTTTGCAGCCAACATTTAATGATTTGTAAATAGTAATAATATACCAGAAAAGGGGAGAAGATGCTTAAATGCAGTGCTGAGCAATTGCAAATATAAATTAGTTTTTGGGACTGTTGCAGGCAGAGTTTTATTGGTACGGGTTTTGGAACATCCTACACAGGGCTTGAAACTGAGGAGCATTTATTAAACTCTGTGATTTTCAAGCATTATTATTTTTTAAGCTTTCAAAGCAAGTCTTTAAGCTCTGGCTAATTCTTACTGGAAGTTGATCCTGGGGAACTGAAACATCTGTGAATGAGCTCTACAATGTGAGCATTGCATCCCTCACATAGAGCACTGCAGAGCAGTGGTGGGACCAGCAGCACTTTGCCCCAAGCCACTAGTTCAGTGGGATATAGACAGGCCCACCACTACATCACAACATACAGTAGGCTGCCCAAATTAAAGCCCTCCTTTACTTTGGCTTATGATACTGAGAACTCGTGTTGCTGTTTTGGGTTCTTTATTTTCAGGTTGAGTTGATTTTAATGTGTTATTTTCCTACCCTGTGAACGTAGGCACCAGGTAGCCAACAACAATTGCTCCATTAAAAAGGAAAAATGAAATCCTCAGTGTTATGGCATCCTATAAATTCAGGCCTTTGAATGAATGCAAGTAAAATGTTAACAGAAAAGGTGCATTGTGTTGCATTCTTCCGTTCTTTGATACTATCACCCTTAGAATGAAGATGCTACATTACCTTAAATTAACTTCTGGCTTCTATTCTGAGACTATTTGGGCCGACAAGGCTCTCCTGAGGTTACAAACAAATCGATAATAGCCAGAAATAGATGGATGGAGAGGCTTGCTGGGCACCTTAGCTACCAGACCTCCTTCAGCTTCAGGTCTTGTTGTGCCTCAACCTGTAGCCAAGTCAGTGCTGGGAGAATGGGCTCTGATTTCCCCTCTCCCACTCCCAGGGAGTTTTTGGCCAGTGGTCAGTGCCTCTCCAGGGCCAGACCTTCCCCGATGCTGCTTCTTCCACTGTCTCCACAAAAAGCAAAAACCCAAACCCTTCTAAGCATTTGACTGTGAGCACCAGTCACAACTGGTTTGTGTTCCCTGCTTGCTTCTGCCACTGGGGCTTTAATTAGGCTTGATAGTAAGTGGAACAGGCAGGTGTAAGATTTTAGGTCTCCGCTCAGACGAATTGTGCACGGTGCACGCCGAGCAGCCCGAGTGTTTACAACAGCCAGTGACAGAACGTGTTACTCGCTGCGACTTGAGGCACTGCCATTGGAATATGGCATATTGCACAGAAATTGCTTTTGCAGCAAGCTGGAAGTCATGTTATTAGGGTTTGCTATTGGATTAACCCACCGACATGCTATCCAACCGGGTACCAGTGGCAAGGATTTATTACCAGCCATGACTTCTAGTCACATCGGAGCTCACGATGGAATCACAGCATTTGTGTTTGTGTCATTGCTGTGAGAGGCAGAAAGAGCAGCCGATCTATATATGGGAGCTGGGTGTTAGTCCCCATGGTGCAGCACTGTGACCTGAGATCTGTGTAGCTTCTCATGTCCTGTGCTGGGCATGAAAATTCCCTCATATGATGCTCGGCATGCAAACAGTGTCAGTGAAAGGTGCAGGAATGGGCACTTTGTGCATGGGTTGCATGGATAGAGCCCACTGAGGCTATGAGGTAACTGAGGGTTGTGGCAGGTCTTAAAGTCTTGGCTGCTGAGTTCACAAGCCCAGTGATATTTCAGGTCCCATCCCTTCCCACAGTGATGCCACCCAGCGTGCCGTTCTTTTCAGATCTGTCAGTGATTTCTGGGGATAGCAATGCCTGTCCTGCGGGAGATGGACTGAGATCTCACCTGCTCAGTTTGCATATGCTCTGGTAAACAGCCAACAGATGGCACTGATTTCAGCCACAGTCTGCTGACCAGGGCTGAATTTTGCCTGTGACAGAGGAACCAATGAGCTCTGTCCTGCACTGCCAGCCAGGGATCAGCTGTAATTTACCTCATTTAATTGTGCAAATAGTTTATTACCTAAACAAAGCAAAATATTTCTGCTTTTGCTTGCAGTTATTTAACCAATGTCTCGTCCACTTTCCACTCTGTTCCTATGAAATACAACTAGTCATTTTGCCAAGAAATGTCGGTTTTTCTCAATTACCAACCTATAGGTAACCAGATCACCACTGGCAATAATGAGCAAGTTTTAATGTCAAAAAAACAGCTAATGAGGTAATTAACCTGTTACTACATGATAATGACTATGCACTTGCATGCTTGATGGCTTCAATGTAATTAGAAACTTTTAATGTGTGCCTGTTTGTGATCTATAAAACAGTCAAGAGGGTCTGAGCTTTTCTTTTGCTTTTTATACATACAGTTCTGCTGTCTTTGAGCTCTGTGATGTATAAGCAGTAAAACTACATGTAACACTTAAAAATAGATTTGACCCTATGGAAATTCTGTGGAGGAAATAGAGGACCGCAGCCTACAAACCAGTGGCCATTTGCAACCTGGGTTTTCTTCAATGGGACAAAGAGTGTTTGTTTTTGGATTAAATCACAGGGAATTAGGAGACAATGTAGCACAAATCACAACATGTAATTTAATCATTGATTTAATCATTGACTTAGGCTGCTGCCAGAGCAACACTTCAATAAATACTTTGATTGAAATCTGAGCATGAATGTTCTTGAAATATGTGGAACTGCTGCTCACAGGTTCAAGTTAAACATGTACTTAAAATATTTGCTGAATCCACCTGGGAGTGTGTTGAAAAATGGCCTTTTTTAAACTTTAAATCTGCAAAAAGAATCATCTTCACTTGGGTAACATTCACCTTGCTGAGATTCCATCCCAAGTGCCTCCATCTAACAGCACTTCCTCCACAACAATTTCTTCCTATCCTTATGACTGCGCTTGTTGCTACAAGAATCTCCTTCCTCCTCCTTTCGATGTCCCTCCCCAGCTGGTAATTTATTATTATTTTAAATCAGTACACACATAAACATTGCTATTTTAATTAGGGAGAATCAAACAGAAGTCACAGGCTATGAGGCACTGTGAGTACGCTTGCTACTCTCCCATTTTAATTATTTATTGGAGTAAATAAAATTAAATATTTTCATAGCGATCCAGAACAGGATTTGAAGTAATTACTCTGTCAAATTCATCAAAAATTCTCTCATCAAAATAAAAACCTTGATGTCATTGAATAATTTATAGTACAAATACACAGAAATTGTAAAGTATTATAAATAGAAAACTGCAGGGTAAGTGAACATGAATTAGTTAAGGGTTATGTTTCTGAAAGAGCCTGTCATAAGCTGTATAAATTTTTAATAAGTGTTTTTGAGGCCTAATTTTCAGTGTACAGTATATACCAACAACTACAGGAAACAACCCGAGAATGGTGATTTAGAAACACAGCTGTTTATGATAGAGGCCAGATTGTGCCTCCTCTTCCCAGGCCTTTCTCTCATACAATTTGAACTAATGATGTTTGCCACTGAATGCCTATGGCTTAACATGAATCATCTGCCTAAATAGCAAATACATTAAGTAAACATAATCTCTATTATTATCAATGAATACCAAACGCTGGGACAATATCTAGCCTATTAAAATCCCAACTGTTCGGTGAGGCAGCCGTATGGCAACGGCCTCGCACCAGTCTGCCTGTGCTCAGGCTTTGGCAGTGTTTGTGGTGTGACTGGGACCTCTGCTCCTTGTGTGGAAGCTGGAAGGGGCCACAGCCTTCCCTGGTGCCTGCAGGGCATGATCCTGCAGCTGCCATCTCCCCACTGACTGTAAAGGCATCAGGAAGCACTGAGCACCTCACAGGTTAGTGGTGGTAGCTGTGGCATTTGATCTAATGATGCTGAAGGGAACTCTCTGTGTTGTTAGTAACCAGGGATGTTTCAGAGGCAAAACCTCTGATCTCCAATCTGCTGACATGACTTTTTCTTCTTTTTTCCAATTCTTATTGAGTTCTGGATCAAAATTCTCTGCTAAAAGGCCTCCTGTAAAACAAATTAGCACTGGATCTGGTCCTTCCCATGCTAAAACCACTGTTTTCGGCAAATCTAAGATGGATACAAACACCAACAGCCTTTCTAAAAATGACCATTGCCAACTATGGCAGACTTGTAAAATAAAACTTCCCCTCCCCATCCAAATGAAACCTGAGGTTCGTGTTTGGCTCTCAGACAGCCAAGGCAACTGCCACAGCTCTGCTGCTGCTGAGGGACTGCTGTGTGCAGCGGCTGAAAGTTGAGGTGACACTGCTGCCGTCAGTGGCTTTGCCCTGACTTCATCCCATCATAATGAAGCATGTTTCAGCTGTAGGCCTGAACCTCTTTGTTTCACTTCATCATTAAAAAGACCATTAGGTAAATTCTACCTCTAAATCTTAAAGTAGTTCTAGGAGTGAAAGAAAATAGATTTGTTGCCATTTGCTGCTTATTCTATTTTATGACGGATCATTTCAGGGATTTTTTTATCCTTCTCTTTCTTGTAGCACAGCAACATTTTGGTAGACACGTCAGTTCAGATCATATCTGTCTAAAACTTTGTTTTTTGAGAGCCAGTAAGAAGCATGCACTTTTTTGATCAATATGTGTTACAGAAATAGACACAGGTAATGATTTTCAGGCAGCTAAGTCAAGGAAGCTTTATCAGATGTACAATATGCTATCTCATTTCATGCATGCATCTACCTCTGGCAAGGTTCTTTCTATTTCTGGGACCTAAAGGGCCTCAGCAAGGTAGTTCTGCTTGTAAATCTCTGCAACATCAAAAAGGTCAATATACAAGATGCAAAGCAGGCACAAAATGATGGGAAGTGGGAGCAGGACAGGAACAAGTTAAAAATTGCAATCTTTCTCAGCCAGAAAATGAAAAAATATGTTCAGAATGTGTGGGAACGGTTGGGAAATACTCAGGAAGCATTGGAAAGCTTTGGCAAATGCGAACTTCAACATAGCCTAAATTTTACATCGATTCTCTGTACAAGGTGAAAAAGACCCAGCTGGAATATGGTACAAGACAAATCTATTGACTGCAGAGTAGACAGAGGAATTTATTGCTGCACTGTTTCTCTTCCCATTCATCAGCTGAGATTTTCTTAACTGCATTAGCAGCGCCACCAGGTATTTTGTGGAGCTTTTCAGTGACTCAGGGATTTAGTCCTCAGTGCAATTACTGCTTCATTCTATGTTCCTTGTTCAGAATTATGTAGGGAACATTTGTCTAATAGTCCAAACATTACATTGCTTTACATCAGATTGACAGCAAACAAGTTTTTAATGACTATTTAATTAAAGAGAAACCATTTGATCATGTTACCCCTAAATTTATCTATATTAAAGCTTTATTACAATATAAATCTAGGCTACCAAAGCCTGCTTGGAGCACAGAGGTGGAAGCTTCCATGTATTAGTTATTCACTGGGTCCTTCCGTTCTCTCTGTTCAATAATTGATAGGCACAATCGTTCCTCCTGCTTCCTCACTGTAGTCAATAGCATATCATCCTCTTCTGTCATCTCAGGTCACCTTCCTGAACTGTTTAGGTTTAGGAGTCAAGTCTGGTATAGATGAGTTAAAACTTTAGATCATAGAAAGAGATATTCATTTAATGTTTTGGTTGCTACTCATTATCATCCCATTTTAAAATGAGAAAGTAGCTCGTATAGGGAATCACTTAATTTCCCTAAGCACATTTGGGTCTCACTTGCTTTAAAGACATGCTCATAGCTTGATTTTTCTCTTTGGGTTTGGGGTCTTTAACATTTCCTCTTCTATTGCTTGTGGTTTCATTGTAACATTATTCTTACCTCTTTTCCTCTTCCATCTATTTCTCTTTCTACTCCACAAGGATATTGTAGTTTTTTTGGATGTCAAATGGAATGACAAAGGAAAAAATCCCCACAATTCTTTTTCAAACTATGAATAGTTCTCCCTTTTTTTTTTTTTTTTAAACAAAAAAAAAAAAGTTCTGGTTCATCTGCAGCCAAGTTTATTGGAAATGACAGCTCAAAAGTTCAGTGAGTGAGTGAAGTTCCTAGAGATCAGAAGCCCTCTGCTGTTTCTACTGTTTCCAGGCCTCAATACAAGGGCACCTTTTGGAAGTTTCAAGGTCAGCTGTAGGTCTATTGTTATGTCGAATGGAAAGGAAATAATTTTGCACTTGTATCCAACTTCTTGTCATCTTTCTCCTTACCCTACTTGGTTTCTTTGTAGTACCTGAAGGCCTCAGCTCCATCTCTTTTGGCCATTGTAAATGGTTTGATTGGTGTTGGCCATGTTATCCCTTCCATCCTCTTTATTAAAAGAAAATGATAATGTCGCACTGAAGAAGCCATTATTGCCATCAAAAAATCTGCCTTAATTTTCACCTTCTCTGAAAGTTTCAACATTTCAGAAGGAAGTGGCTGTGTTGGTTTTCAGAAACTCTGAGGATCCTACCAGTTCTGATCCATACTTTGGATAAGTCATAGAACAGAGACTACTTTGGACAAAGGACACGCTGGTCCTTTACTTTTTCCTCTCTGCTGCTTCTGTACTTTTTAAAGCATTTGTTCAAGCCATCTGAAGTGAAGGCAGAGACATGAACCTGAATAAAGCTCCATTAGCCAACCATCTTTCCTAACCTGCAACGTGGATTACTCTAGAAGAAAAGTGTGAAAGTCATGCCCAGAACTGTAGCTTGCCTTCTCAGGAATGTCTAAGGTTGCTGTGTTATATTCAAGCATTTGCAATAAACACACCCACAGATATTTCTCCTCCAACTCTGCTGGAAGCTTTTCTTCTGTGCCCAGCAGAATATTGCCGTAGTTGGAACATCAGATTTGTTCAGCCCTGTCTAGCTGTCTGAAACACAGCACCCATTCGGATTACCCCTCTTTTTCTTATCCCTAGATGGAAGATCGAAACATGCCACCCTCACTATTTCTGCCAGTGACTGGTTTAAATGGGGGCTCGGGGACTCAGGGACTCCTGTGTCATATTGGAGCTACTATTCAGAAAGATATGATAAGATTCTATATTATTTCTAGAAGAAAAGAAGCAATAGCAGAAGCTCAAACTGGTGAGCAAGCTTACTCCCCTCTGATGTGCCCAGAGTGGTCGGCAGATGTGATGGAGTTGCATTAGGTCACGGCTGCGTATCAAGTGGATTTGCAAAGAGCTTGTGATGTCTTATAAAACAGAACATGGTTTGGGATTTGAGTATTTATCTGAGCAGCTGTCTCTGTATAGGCCTAAGCACTGTTTGACATCATCTAAAGCTGTTTTATTGGCTGTTCCAAAACAAACAAAACACAAATAGGCTTAACACCTTTGGAAGGCAACTGCTTAGTTATTGTGTGGAATTCATTTTGGGCTGGGGATCTGTAAAGCTGAGTCAATACGTTGATTTGAATCTGTGCTGCAAGCTTACCTTTTAACCTGCACTTGTTTCTTCTAAAAGAGCTTTTTTTCAAACTACCAATTATTGATTGGGCCTTTATTGTCAACTGCCCTGCATGTGTTAACATCAGCAATGCTATGGACTCCTGCTTTGAGCTGCCACTACCTCGGGGAGAGTTGGAAACAGATCCCCCACTTCAGTCCCCACTCTTCTTGCTTACAGAGGGGACATTCTTAGGCTGCTCACCTGAAGATCTGGAGCTTTTTCACATCCTTAACATCCATTCCTTTGGTGAAAGGACTGACCATTGGCATCTACGCTTTTGTCCCTTGAGGAATCCAGGATGTCTGTACTGAGCTACTGCTCCTCTCCAAGTCCTCCTTGCCTCTTGTGCAGCTGCTGCAGAAGTTCTGCTGGGCGTACCAGTGGCTCTGATGTCTTCAGTTTATCAATAACTTGCATTAAGCTGCTATTGCTTTTAGCACAGCCTGTGCGGTGACTGACTCAAGGATGAAGGTTATCTGGCTGAAGGTCTGCTCAGGTCAGACAGATAATACTCACAGGAAGGACAACTGTCTGGTGAACTGGAAATAAAGGGCAGCAAGGGGGGTTAGATCCTCTCTTCCTATTTGCTCCCTTCATGATGTCAAATGCAGTGGCATGAGGTGCCCTGATTTCCTTTCCTAGGGTTTTCCTAGGTAGTATTTTATATCTGGGATTACAGGCACAATGTCAAGACATTGTTTCTCTATATAGCATGGTCACTGCTTGTGTTTCAGAGTGGGAATGCACCTCAAAGGATTTAAAATTAGTGTAAAAAACCTCAGATTTTCTGTACCTTAATCTTCATCTGGAAAGTCACGACTACATTAATAAGGTTCACATTTGTGTTGCTGTTTTAATTTACTTGGTTTTGCTTGTGGCATGCCTTAGGAGACTTCATGTTATCATGCTTTCAGCAGGCATGATTACAGCTGGACAGGAAGGGCTTTGTATGAGCTCCTCAGTGTCTTCATTCCCCTCTGTTTCTCTGTTTTTCACTAGTAAGTGACCTTGTTGGTGTATTTTTCTCAGAAAAGAAGCAAACTGCCCAGGATATTTGGACCAAAATTCAAGGAAGAGGATAAAGATTTTGGTTGCTTACCTTGAAATAGATTTAATAGCTGAAAGACTCTGAGTCAAACCTGGACAAGAGTTCAAGGTCTGGACCAGACAGTGTATATTATGCAGGCCTTTAGGATGACAAGCTGCTGCCTGTGAGCAAGTTCTTCCCTTTGCACCATTGATGTAACTGGAGAAGCACAACAAAAGCAGTTACCTGAAAACCAGGCTCTGGGAAGAGAGTGCCCCACAAAAGAAACATCCTCAGACTTTCTGAAAGTCCCTGGCAGTGTAATGTCACATTACATATCAGTTTGTCCATTGTCTAGGTAAGGAATTTACATTACCTCAATCCCTGGATCACATCAGTACCTCCAGATCTTTTATACTTTTTATGTGCTTGTGACCATATTGAAACAACCACATATATCAGATTCTTCTAAAGTCACTTTTGCTGGAGTTTTGCAGAATGCAACCAGAATCCCCCACATCAGAGCACAAATGCTTGCACCAATACACAGATGTGACTCTTTCACCTTGTGCTACCACATGGCAGTACTTACTGTTGCCACTGTGCCACTGCATTGGCTCTTATGCCACCCTGCACCATAATTAAGTATTGCTGTTATAAACCAGGTACCTCTCATGTTAATAACAACATCTGTTAACTAACGAATTGCTCATTAACCAAGAGTAGCAGTGGATTTCACCAGATTACAGCTCTGCAGGTCTTTTACAAAACAGATATCAACAAACTGTTGCGTCTTTTTTATTCTTTAAAGATTCCAAATAATTTTCTTTTTGTGTTGAGTTTCCTAAAGCAGCAGTTATCTCATACCCTTTAGTGTTATGTAAAAGCATTGTAACATGATATTTAAAAAGAATAGGTGCTTTCCCTTACATTTTTCACAGTATAAAATATCCTTTTAGCATACCATCTTTCAATGGATTCCTGAACAATGCGCCAAAACCTAGCAATAAACACACTACTGTCATATAATAGACCTTATACTTTACAATATCTACAGGGAATCACTTTTTAAGGTCTATAACATATAGTAGTCTTTTTATATGAGTGACTGAGTCATATGAAAATAAAAATTGATAAAAAATAGTAATAAATCTGGATTTTATATCATGCACCGAGCAAAGTCTAAATTAAACTACTGTATTAAACCTTCTATGAAGTAGACCTAATTAATTAAAAACACCAGGGTTAAGCAATTTAGCCATCAATCTCATAGTCTAAGTGGGGGATGAGGTACATATGGTAGCTTACTGAGGAAGAAAAATGAAAGACCTGTTCTCTCCAGATTCACATTGACATGATCTAGGGGAGGTTAAATATGAGCTGCTATTCCCTGGGAGACTTCTCCTACAGTTCCCACAAGATGACTTTCCCAAAGCCCTCAGCACGTTGGAGTGTGTCACTTATCTCCTTCCACCAGTGTGAGGAACAAAGCAGGCTTGCAATGCCTTTCTGAAGGAGTCAGATGTCAATGGAAATGGCACTGGGGGCAGTGTATAGGGATTTTTCTATGAGTTCATATTAGCTAGTCATATTGCTCATGCAGTGGAGCCCACCAGCACTCCCAGGAAGGAAAGGGAGATGGTGATTTCTTTCTTTCCTCTCCAGAGATGGGTCCATGCCCACGAGCATGAGCATCAGTACGAGCAAGGCATGTCTCAGTTTCCAAATCCTCAGTGTAAGTGCTACAGTGGGCACTGTTAGCTGAACATTTTCCATTCAAACTTCCCTTACAACACTCCATCCAACTCTTGACTTTATTTTGCTCAATACAGAAAGTTTTGTGACAAAATCAAGGTTAATTCTGTTGAAAGTTCTCTCTTTTTCACTGAGTGGGTGCCTGATAGATGACACTTCTAGGATCTGGTTCATTTCTTCATTTAGATTTGATTTTCACACAGCTCCATTCAGAAGCTGAAGGAAACTTTGGTATATGGAAGAAGTAAAATATGTATCAGTATGTGTAGGTTTTTATGCTGCACTGCGCAGCTCTGAGCTGCACCCAACAAGCAGACTGACTCCTGCCATATGTAAAATTTCCCCCTTGGAACAGAACTACAAATTATTTCTCCACACAGAGAGTTGATTCAAGTGGCTGCTCCAGGTAAAAAACTATTTTGTATGTCCAGCAGCTGCCTGGGCTGCCCAGCGATGATGTGATAAACAGACCCACCGGGCAGAGGAGGGCAGAGGTTTATGGCTGTAGATACAGCCTGAAGTGGGATGGAGTGGGATCTCCCTTTTGGCAGGTGATTTCCTTATGACCAACTCATCTACCATGCAAAGAGGAACCCTCAGGAGTGCCAAACACCCCCACATCAAACCCAGGAGTTTACCTTGTTTGCAGGCTCTTGAGCCAATGAATATATTTGAGGCTGGAGGAGCACTTCAGAGTTCAAGTGGCCTGGAAGCACTCAGCATAATGTGCAGCCCACTTGAGCTGAGCTGCTGAACGCAGGTGGCTGCATTCTGGCTCTTAGCTGAGAAAGGTCCAAACCTTGAGGATCTGGCTCATTATTTCTTATTCATCCTATATCCAGTAAAACCCTTTATTCTACAGAGGAGAATGAAACTAAAGAAGGACCTTGAGAATTGGCCTGCTGTAAAAAAAAAACAAGTTTACAGTCACTTGTTTCTCAGGGATCCTTTAAGAGAAATTATTCTGTGCTATGTGCTCCTATAGACATGGCCTTTTACCTCTGGATTGTTATGGATCTAGCATCCTAAAATCAATACTCCATAAAGGGGATTCTAGGTGCATCAGCTAGGTCCCCAAGATAAGGTGGGATAAATTTCTCATCTCAGTAAAGAGAAATAAGACCCTCTTGAGCTTTATTCACTCTGTCTAAAATCTTAATTGTCTCCTAGTGGTGCATCTGTCTCATCTTTGCCTGCATAGGAAGCCAAGCATGATTGTTCCCAATGTAGGTGAGCTCCTGTAGTACAAGAGGAGTCTGGGAACAAAATATGTTGATTGCCAATTGCATCCAATGAAAGCTGGCAGATGCATGTGGTACGGGCTTGAGTTACCACTTTTGCGAAGTTCATAAACTTTTAAAGTGAATTCAGCACACACAAAAATCATTTATTTGGAAACAGTGCATGTAAGTCTCCTTTTAGTGTTATATAACTTCATTGCTGGCAAATTCTGGTAAATAAAAAATAAAACCTACTGCTGCAGAATTGGCCTTTTGCATTTAAAAACAATGAAGCAAGAACAGGAGGATCAACAGAACAGGCTAAAAAGATACCTTAATGCAGTTAAAGTGCCTTTACAAAAAGTCACTGAGATAGGGAAGTTCTGACATGACAGTGAGCCATTAAGAAGTTATTTCAATAAGAAACAATACATTTGAATCTTCAGACCAAGCACTGAGCAGTAAGTCAAAAAGAAACTACTACACGCAAATCGTCTGCAGCTTAGAGCTAATTAGACCTTAGCCTCAGAATGGCCCAAGCTTTGTGCAATGTGGCAATGGTTATGATAATTATACTTTCACTCTGTGTTGGGCTGAGTTATATGTGTATTGCCTATAAATGCTAATGGAAAGTATGTATGTAAATCCTCTCCTCAATGAGGTGAGATTATGCCCTGATGTATCTTAAGTAGCAAGTAAATGCAGCAATTGGGGTGGCAACAGCTCATGAAAGGAAAATGCAGGACTTTGTAAACCTTTAAGAGAAGTGATATTCAGCTGCGTGGGTCGGTTGCTCAGTGGAGCAGGTGGAAATGGGGAAGCAGGAATCACAGTGATCTTCTTATCATGCATTTTCCATCAAATATTATCGGTGGGAACAATGCAGAAATGATATCAATTTTCCATATGTACTAAGAGTTTAATCTACATAGGTGCATACTATTACACATTTCTAAGTATCTGATGTATGTCAAGGCTGCAGAAGATTAGATTGTTATCTATGGATATAGATAGGTACAGGGATGTGATCTGTTGATGCTAGTCATGCCACCTTAAATGCAAACAAGTTAGCGTTTCTGATTGCATGATCATTCCTCATTCTCAGCAGCTTATTTTTTATCTGAAGACTAATTGAAGTGGTCTGTTAGTACTTAACTGGCCGATTGTGCCCATAATCACATAAATCATACAAATAAGATATTGGTGTGCAAAGGGTCATTCCATTCTACATTCTGCAGGCTGTTGAGTGTAGGACTGGTCACACATTGTGTTCTCTCTCTTATGTCCCACCTTGCACCGCAATGCACAACTCCAAACCCACACACACTGAGCAGCTCATTGCTTTTCAATAGAAGACCCATCCCCACCATACCCACTGATTATGTCCCTCAGTGCCACATCAACACTTTACTTGAACAGCTCCAGGGACTGTGACTCCACCAGTTCCCTTGGCAGCCTGTTCCAATGCCGTGTATAACATCTCCCATCCTGCCACTTTTTTTGTACTACTCTGTTCTTATTCTAAGTATTTATTTACTGATTATGAGAAAAAACACACGACCTCACAGGACCCCCAGCAGGTGCTCACAGACTCCATGGGCTCCTGGAACAACTGGGGTATTCTCTCCTTGCATATTACGGTCCTTTCCCAAATGTGGGAATGCAGAGTTCAGACCTGTTGGAGTATTTGGGGGGATTGAAAGATATAAATAAGCCAGCTGGGGCTTCAACCCACCAGCTCAGCAACATTATATCGTGCTAGTCTTTGTTTTCACTGTATCACCTATTTTTCAGAGCAGCGGTATAACCAAGTTGTAAACTGCACACCTTACAAATCAGTCTATCCTGACATTGCTGGAGCGTTCATTACAAGCTGTAAAAAAACACGAGCAAGGAAGGTTTCAGTTCTGCAGCCCAATTTTCCATTGCAATAACCCAATTAACTGGTGTGTGTTTGTTTTACAAAGCTCTAAGCTACAATAAACCATGCCGATACACAGGCTGCAGAAAGCTTCGTAATTAGGACAAGGTGTACAAATTAAACCACTCTTTTTAAACTTCAAACCAGCTAACTTCTGACATACTGTACTGCTGGGGCTTCTGGGACTAAACCCAATTAACATCTTAGTATTTTATAAGCATCGTTTTAATTGCATTTGTATGCAATCTTCTCTCCAAGAGCCTTTCAAGGTGCTAGCCCTCGTTCAGATTTTATTACTTTAGTGATTTAAATCTCCTCTATCTGTGCTTCCCGTTAATAACGACTAGTGCTACTTCAAATGTAGGCCCAACATAAAACTGAGCTCTCCAAAGAATTATACTTTAAAACAGTTACATTTAACTTTATTATTACATGTTTAATTTTTTTTTCTCTCTCTGTTTGAACATTACGCCTTGAACCATTTTATCAAGCTGTCGGTGCGGTAAGTGCTGGAAGAGCAAATGTTTTGCTTCTCAGCACTTTGCAATGGCGCAGCCTCTTGGCCTGCACATGAGGCACTTTGTGCTGCATTAACTTGTCTTGGAGCACGAGCTTTTCCTTGGGCAGTGCAGAGATTTGTGTCCGCAGATTTTCAAGGCATGGGGCAGCGGGTGGGGGAGGTTTAACACTATGAGAGACTGTAAAACTGAGCCCTCAGGCTGAGTTGCTTTTGTCTTTTTAGGACAAGATCTGCCCAAGCATTTTGTCCAGCAGAAGCCTGTGAAGCTTCACTCACGTGAGTAATTTTATTGACTGGGATGGGATTGCTCAATCTGGGAGGAACTGGGCTTCAGTGGGAGCAATGGAACATTCCATGGAAATTGTGAGGCACTCTGAGGAATGTCCCATCATCGTAATTTTACTCTGTATAAAATTCTCTCAAGTGCTCTTTAGTTCTTCATGCATTTGCTTCTTTGGAAAATAACCTGCACTTCAAAGATCAGGTAGGATTTGTAGAGAGATGTAGAGGCATTAAGTATTATAACGGAACACCCTCTGCCCATTTAACAGAATAATGTATAAAATGTGTCCCAAGATCCATTTTCCAGGACAGTATTTATTATCCTGTTTCACATTCTTTCAAGGGAGAGAAAAAGAAACAGGAATGTGTTGGATCATATTGAAATGATGAAATGAATAAAGTGTTTATTTTAAAACTCTGTCAGACGAGCTCAAAATATTTTCCTCTTTGGAGAATGCAACTTAGGGTGAATATAAACTCATGCTGCTCTAATTTAGGATTTCTGTTAAGCGAATACAAATATTGGGCCTTAAAAATGCAGAAGGTTCCTCCTGAAATATTTTGAACCTCTCCACTTGATTGAGTGTCTTGTCAAACAAAACTGGCAGCAGATCTCTTGGAACTGCCTGAATCTATGCAGATACGATTTCTATCATGCCCTTATTATGTGTAGTCCATAATAAGGATGAGCACATATAAATCATTTGTGGCCGGCACTTAGGATGCAATGCTCAAAGGAGAAAGACATTTCTGTCTTCAAACATCTAGCAATTTCTGATATTATACAGTAAGTCTCCCCAGAACCATACAATCCTCAATTCCACACGGCCTTCTTATGAAAGAATGAGACTTTCATATCTTCCTTGCAAGAGCCACCAGTGTGATAAGATGTGTGCTGGGCTCCAGCAGGGTGGCTATATTGAACTTTCATTTGCAAAGCCTTCACTAACAGCACTGCATAGAGATGAAGGTTTTTGCCTCTGTCATTCCTATATACAATTATCTATGAGTAAGCATTACTTTATATATAGTAGATTATACATTTATGTTTTATAGGAATACATTTTCCATGGAATGTTCTTCTATGTGCACACTCATAATGTGCACTAACATAAACACATATATTGTATGAATGTGTTTGTGTTTTCTCAGCTTCGATAATCGAGCTAAGCCTTGGTATTGTAAAATGCAATAGCATTCAGGTGATCTGAAAAGTCCTAACAAATCATGCCTTCTCCAGACACAAACATGGAGAGAGCTTGTCAAAACTAAAGAAACCATTCTAAGAAAACAATATAAAGTATTTTGTCTGGTTTCCGGTACTGCATTTATATCTATTTTATACTCTGTCTGTCTCTTTAAAACATATTTGTTAGCAACACACTAAGAGAAAAAAATCAACAGTCCTTTCCCAGAATTCTTCTTAAAGTTTCTCTCTCTGTTTTTTGTTTTATATTTTTCTTTGGTAGAATTTATAGGAAAAGAGAGCATTTAGAAAACAGATAGGAAATAGTTTGAGATATTCTGATCAAATCCTTGGTAACGCTACCAGGAGAGACAGACTCAGGGAATGTCATGGAAAATGGAATACGTTACCTATGTGGTACCTCGGGTACCAATATTGAAGGACAGATTTTGTTTTGGGTGAAAATAATGACCTTTTATTAAGGGCATTGCATGCAAAATATTCCAAGCATTATAAAAAGACTGGCTCTTATATGGGAATAGTTCTTACTGTAAGTAGATGAATGATTTATTTGGTATTATACATGACGAAATGTTGATCTGTGAGGCTTTATGCATTTTATACGTGATTCATTTATACACATACACCTACATTATAGTGGAAAGACATCTATATCAGTGTTCTACCCACCAGATCCTGATTGTTTCCTACTGTGCAAACAACAAGAACTTCTCAGTGAAGAGTTTAGCCACTGGGAAGCTGAAAAACAGAGGGCATTTTAGAGCAGGAGTTCAGCGTGTGGAGCCGTCAGACTTGATATCCCTGAGTTTTAGGTGAATTGCAGCACCTTGTTCCTCCAGAGGTTGTTCTGAAGGGGACCAATGTCTTCTGGGAGCCGAGCTCCAGGGAGTAAGGGGCAGAGCACAGGAGAATATTTTATGCAAAAGAGCCGTCTGTTGAGAACGGAATAGAAAATTACATTTCTTTAACGACAAGCTTTCTGTAAAATATGGGGAGCCATGGGGAAGTATATTATTCTGTTCTCTTTCTAACTACACGGGGGAAAATAAGAGGTGTCACAGTGAGTTATCAAGTGCAGTGACCACTAATACTCCTGTGTAGTGTACAATTTTGCTGGCCACATTGCACACAATCATGTGTCATTATATTAACTGGCTCTGTATACTCTTCATCTGACTTCACGTAGCAGGTCTTGAAGCTCATTTGACTAAAGGCTGCTTATAATTCTGTCTTCTGCCCATGTAAAATCATGGGACTACAGCATACGGAATATTTTATAAAAACCAACACTTTCACAGACATTGTTGTCTTTCACAATCAGGGCCCCCAAGGCAGAGGGCAGCTCTTGCCTTGGTCAGTGCTGGATCAGCCCTGCCCTCCTTTGCTTTTCCTTCTTCAGCAGAAGAAGCTCAGGAGACACAGCAGTTCTTGTGCCCACCAAAACAAAGCTGCCAAGTTCCCAGGGCCTTCACTGGTGCACTGCATAGCTCTGAGTGCACTTTTGATAGCACGGTGATAAATAAATACAAGCAAACTAATTTGCTGTAATTGACAGAACAATTAGCAGAGCTGCAGTTGCAGTCTTTATTCCTGGTGGCAATGAAAAAAACACAGCACCACTTTTGGATCTCAGGTTTAATTTGTAATGAAAAAGGCAATATTTTATGTGCAAACTAAGTCATCCAGATCACTGTGTATGTGGAACCTGGTAATACCTTTTCTAGGGTTTCTTTTCAGAGCAGAACTGCTTTCACTGCAAAAAGAAATGCTGGTAATGGCTGCTGTTCTATGATCTGAGCCAGGGTTCAGGCTTCATGGGGCAATGGGAAAAGCAGAAACAAGTCTGGTGATGCAATGCTCTTCAGGAATCTATATTCAGCTCCTTGTGTGCACACCATGTGTGTGTGTGTGTGTGCAGATGGCAGCTCCCTGACCCTGCCACAAAGCCCCACAGAAACACGAGAGTCAGAGCATCTCCATCTGCCCCTCTAACACAAGCAGTCGCTCTGCAGTGTGCAAAGGAATCCCTTCCCACTTAGCTTTATGACATTCTAACCACGTGGCCTGTGGAGTATCCTGGGAAATGCTGGGAAGCAGAAATATACAGCAGCTCATGTTTTCACTGGTGTTTCCTCCAGAATTAAATATGGACGGCAATTACTACATTGTGAAGAAATCTTCTGTGGCATGTCAAAGTCTGTGGCAACAGTGCTTTGATTAAAGCCCAGTGAAGCCTGAGGTCGGTCACATTTCTCATGCTAGTAAGTTCAACACCTGGGGGCACTTGGTTTTGCCACATTCAGCTCTGCAGGTGGAGCTTCTCTTGAGAAGAATGATGAGCAAGAGGACAGGCAAGGTGATGGAGAAGCACAGAGGAGGAGAAAATCCTGACTGCAGTGATCTAGAAGGTGTCTGGGAGAAGCAGCAATGGTCATTGCCATTGAGCCATGGATTGCACTGCCTAGCAAGATGTGCTTGTCTGCATTCACTCCAAATCCCCACTGTCCTGCTGCCTGCCCTGAGCTCTTTTGTGGCTCTTCTGAAAGCTGCCCAGACTCCACAGCCTGGAGAGACCTGAAATTTTCATCAATGAAATCCTCCCTCTCCCCTGCATTATTCCCTTCAGCATTTGTCTGCAAAATGATGATGATGAAATACTCAGTTGAGTGCACTCTGGGCCCAATCCAGCACCCGTCTACTCAATGACAGCTTAGCTGTCTGCACGGAGGGATGGCTTTGTTTGGGTTTGGAACAATTTCATAGAACCTTAGAATCATTTGAGTTGGAAGGGGAACTTAAAGGCCATCTGATGCAACCCCCTGCACTGAACAGGGACACCCACAGCTCCATCAGTGCTCAGAGCGCCTCCAGCCTGACCTTGGCTGTCTGCAGGGATGGGGCACCATCACCTCTCTGGGCATCTGGTGCCACTTCCTCGTTACTTTTATTGTAAAAAAAAACCCCTTTCCTTCTATTTGATCTAAATCTTCCCTCTTTTAGTTTGAAACCATTTCCCCTTGTCCTGTCACAGCAGACCTTGCTACAGAGTGATTTGCAAGTCGCTTCACTGCCTTGCCCTCACAGAGGACACAGCTCATCTGCTGGATGATGGTGGTCAAGCAAAATGTTGTGCAAATGCAAGCTGGTTTTATTCTTCTTTGACTAAGTGCCTCCTGTGACATTTCTTGCCCTTCCCTTTTCTGCAGTGTGCACTGGGCATTTGTCACAACAAACTACCGAACCAGATGGCCCCATAGCACTGATCAATCTGGTGGCTCCTGTGTGCCTGTAGCCACTTGGGAAGGTGGAAAAAAAAAAAGCGATACAGCATGAAACCTGTCTCTGCAACCAAGCAGCTCTGCCAAGGCCACGGCCACTGGAGCAAAGCCTCTGTAAGAGGGGCCGAGGGGCAACGTGTGCCCGTCCCGCGTGGCATTGGGGGACACGATGGAAGTGCCGTGGGGGATGAATTGGGGAGATGTGGGGCAGATTCAGCCTTTTGGAGACGCTCTGCTTGGCGGTTTTATCGGACAGGAAGGTCGAACCTCGTTCCTTGAGGTGCGAGGGAAGCTTTCGGATCCACGGGGCCGGCTAGATGGCGCTGGCAGCCCAGGAACGGCCCCGCAGCCGGAGCGCAGCCCGCAGCGGCACCCCGGCACCCCGAACGTGCCCACGGGCTCCGACTGGGTTTCAATAGGTTGTGTCACACAGCTGAAGTTATAGGGATTTGATATAAACCCACCGTGCGGTAATTATGAGAGTAAAATGCATTCGGGGGGAAAACATTTTGCAGACTTGCCAAGAGTAACAGCTTACAAATAAAGACCCATTCCTGCTCTGGCCTCGAGCTGCGCCCTGGAGAATTTGCACATGCATTTGAAATGAAACAATCCCCCTATCTCTGTGTTTACTAGGGGGGAAAAAACACTCCAAACCCTTCCTTCCATAAGTCCTTCTATAAATACGTTCCTGGCACCGGGCAGCTTGCAGGCAGACATAAACTGCCAGTCTTTAATGTGAAATAATATAAGGTTTTTAAGCAGAAAGTTGGCTGCTAGAATTAATTGGTGTCTTATTTTTCCGGCTGGAGCTGCTGTTTGCAAGTGAGGGCCACATGAGCAGTCCTGCTGTCTGCATGGCAAATGAGGACGGTGAATAGCAGCTATCAATGTATTATGCTGGCAAAGAGAAGGCAGCAAGGGGGGGAGGGGTGGGGGGTGGGGGGTGCACAAGAAAGTGGGAAGAAAGAGAGGGATCCAAAGTGAAAAGAAACTGAATGGAACTGGAAAAAGAAGATGGGAGAAGAGTGGGATAGAGGAGAGAATGGAGGGGATTATAGAAGAGGGAGAGGCTGTAGGAGCACAGAGGACAGAAGAGCAGAGGTGGCCTTGGGCTGAGTGGGAAATGCAGCTGGAGGGAGATGGGCAGAGCTGTAGCAGGAGTTGGGTGGGGGTGGAAGCAGACAGCAGTGAAGCACAGGTAAACTCTCACCTTGCAGTGCATGGTTTCTGGCCCTCACATTGTCCAGGGCCTTCTCACCAGGCTGGAGGGGGCTGCTGTGTGTTGCTGGACTGGACTTGTCCAGGGCAATCCCTTTGGCTGGGTGCTGTTGTTAGGAAGGTCAGGTACCAGTAAGTTCCATCTGTAAGGGTGTGAGTGTCTCCATCAAAGGAAAACATTTGTTACAGTATTTGGAGCTTCACAGGACATGCTCCATCCAGGGTGTGCTGCTTTGACAGTAAGATGTGCATCTCATTTCCCCCAGTTTGTAGCCAATAAAAGAGTTTAATACGGAGGGTGGAAGCTGTATTGAGATCTTCAAAACATGGTCTGCTGAATTCTATGGAATTCACAGAATCTTTTGAAGGGATTTGCAAAGGAAATAGAGGGGAAAAAATAGTCTACAAGAAGTCAGCTTACATGTAGCACCGTCCTGCATTATTTTAAAGATTTGTAATGAGAACAAGGTTGAAAACCACAAGTGGAGAAATCACACAGTGAGGGAAAACCAGGGCTTGAGGAACGAACCACTCTTACGCGCTCAGGTGGGCTGGCAGATCTTGTTCCCTCTTTCATAGCCTTTTTACCTTGGGGACTGTTCAACCTGGAGAAGACTGTGAGGGGACCTTATCAGGATTATAAGTATCTAATGGGTGGTTGTCAAGAAGATGGTGCCAGGATCTTTCCAGTGGTGGCCAGCTTTAGCAGAGGATTGTACTAGATGATCTCCAGAGGTCCTTTCAGGCCTGTAAATTCCTATGAGATATTCTTCATTCCTAGGGCTGCATGTGCTGCTGCTGGGTTGTGGCCGTTTGAAGTAGTAACATGAGCATGTGCATCAACACACCTTGCAAAATGAATGTAACTTGAAATAGGAAATGACCCGTTCATTGCAATATCCAATGATGATTTTCTGGCATGTTAATACCTTGTTTCCCAGTATATTAAACTGCCCTCCTTCCTAATAGGAAATGAAGGATTTCTACAAGGACACAAAATCCTCCCTGCTACAGTTCCATTTCTTTCCCCAAGTCTTTGCTGTCAGAGGAAGAAGGGAATGAAAAGGAAAAAAGAAAAGGGAAAAAAAAAAAAAGAAGGAAAGAAAAAGAGAGAGGCTGTTCTGATGGGCTGAGCACAGAGCAGAAGCTGAGTTTGTTTTTTCTGGGTGACACACTTCGTGTTGCTGGTACGTTTGCTGCTTCCTTGAAAGGCCAATGGGGGGAAAAAAGAGATTAAGGTCATCAAGATAATGCAAAGAATATTTAAACTAGAAGCAGAGGGGAAATATAGAAGGTCTGTTTTTCCAATAGTAAGTAATCAGAGTACAGGAGGATGTAATTTGCAGATTAGGAAAATGAACAAAGACTATAAAATTAACTTTATGACAGAGAGAAGAACAGTCCATTTGAAGGGGGGAATAAACTAACCTCCATAAAGCTTTATGGCTGATACAATCAGTATGTTGATTTAAACGAAATAGGAATTATCAGCAAACGATCAGACATGGGGAAGGCTTCGAGCCCTTGTTGTGCTGCAATCTGGGTTGGATGTGATGCAGAATTCATGGCTGGGATGTGGGGACAGTGAAATTTCCTTGGGCAGAGGGAGCAGGAATAGGGGCAGAGAGAGCTGATGCCAAACCTGTTGATGGCGGCTATCAGTCATTCATCCTTTACTTCTCTGGTGACTTCTAGCAGACAAAACCCCATGCCATAAATGTGCTTCCTCTGCAGTGAAATCAAATGCTCTCTCAGACTCATGCCAGCCTCGGAACAGCTCATTGGGCAGATCTGAAGAAAAGCTTTTAATTAGCAGGGGAACTGCAAGTTAGTTACAGTGCAGGTGGCTATAATAGGGATCCCCTGTCTCAGCATGATATAAACTGTGCTCAACTCTGTGCAGAAGCCCCAGGTATCTCCCAGGAAAATACTACCTCAGAGAGGAGCTTCCCACTGCTCCAGAGTCAGCAGGACCAGGATCCCAGACTGGTCCAAGCTAATGGCTCTGTCAAACTGGAGCAGAAAGAAGTTTTTCTTAGAGGATCTTCTATTTCATCCTAATTTTTATTCTCCTCATTCTTATTCTTGTTTCTTCTTCACCTTATTTTCTTGAAGTGAAAAGAGGGGAAAGAAGGAATAACTTGCTCTGAGTGGATTCTGTTGCTCACGTTGTTTGTGCCTGTAAGTAACGTTTCCAGTAGCCTGAGAGACTATGGCAAGTTTTATAGGGCTCCATGCAATCCCTCAGAGGAGCCGTAACTCCAGAGCCATGTTCTCCAAAGGACAATTCTCTTACGTCTCTGCTTTTCTATTTTCTACCAGAAGGGAAAATTACAGAGTAAACTAACAATTATAACCAAAAAAAGGCAAATGAGGGTCCAATGCTGCTCTCAGGAAGGCAGAGGTAAATTACATGGAGTAGGTCCAATGCTTTTCATGATGTTACCTGTATGTACATCTGCTGTAAGTTGCTTAAAAAGAAGGAAAAGCAAGTTTGCTCAAGAAGGGAATTCTCCTCATTTGTGTGACACCGATCCCGCAAAAAGATGCTCAAATATAAGCAATTTTATTCTCATTTTCAATAAAGTGAAGTGAGGCTCCACAGTACTGCCATTGCCACCATCTATGCACTCTCTTTGGGAATAGAGAGCAGAACTCTTAAGACTTGGGAAAGGTCGAGTGGCCTCAGTAAGATACAAATAGCCCCGAATGGTTGTTCAAACAATACCAGACAAAAGTATAAAGAGCATGAGGTACGAAACAGTCCTTTTAGTGTTACAAACAACTTTTTTTTCCCCCAATTTGCTTTGCATTTTATTATCCCCAGAGTTTTTTTTTTTCTATCAGACACTAACAGCAGAAGGTGCTGGGAGCTTTGTGGTTGTCTCGAGCTGTTGTTCTGCTCTTCGCAAAGGGCCTGTTTTCAGCTTTGTACAGTGGGATTAATAAAGTCTCTCCCTAGCAAACTTATTTCAAATAAATATTTATCAAGTTCCATGAAACCCTATTCCATCATCAGAAAAAAATGTACAAAAAATAACGTGCTTTTGAAAATACGCAACCTGCTTTCTCAGTGCAAAGCTTCTTCTGCAGGTGGTACCATGCTTACAATTAAGAATATGATTGTGTCCCATTCTAGTCTCAGCCAAAAATATTAAAACCAACTTTTATGGCCAAGTTTGTGAAGTATTGCTCATTGGGTTTCATTAAGGCTGTGCCTGTTGGTTGGATGTGCCACTCTCTGCGTTAACTGGCCAACCTGTCCCTTAAGATTAGTAGGAGGAAATGGTTTGATACAATTATCACAAAGACTGTCCTTTGTGAACCAAAACAAAATGCATTCTATGATAGGCAAGCAGTTAAATACTTTTACTCTGGCTTGGCTTGGGATCCCACATCTTTTACTAATGCTTATTTTTAGGTGGAATCAGTAGTTAGAGACCTTAAAGGCAAGGGCAAGATTTCAAACCAGATTTATGCTCTCAAACACTTTTAGAGAGTGTGTGTGTATACACACATATATCACTGCATTTAGATTACACGCCGTAACTATCTGCGATACTCCAGCTGCAAAGCATCTGAATGCCAGGCAGTCTTCAGTGCTTTTCACCTTCATAGCTCCTCTGGGACTTAAGAAAGTGCTGTTTTCCCTATTTTACAGATGGGGAACTGAGAGGTTTGTGGGCAAGTAGGAAGACTGTGAGAGTGCAGGGCACTAAGCACAACTCTCCTGCAAGCTGCTGGAGTCTGAGTCTAAGGATCTCAAAGACTAGGTTTCATCTCTTTGAGGCAGGAAGGGTAATTTAAGAGGCAGAAAAGTAGTCCCTCAAAATGAATAGTGTCAGGCCTCCCCAAACCCAGCACTCCCCTACTATGAATGATTCAGCCATGGCATGGATCCAGCCAAGAGCTGCAAGGTAAGGTGGGGATACAGGAGGAAAGGAGGAGCTCCCTGGTGTTCCAGAGGTCAGGATTTTACCTTAATTTATAACCTGGCAGTTCTCTCACTTGCTTCAAGAAATGCTCGTGTTGAAAAGCACATTTCCAGAAATGACATTTATAAAGAAAAAAAATAAAAAAATAAAAACTTCTGAAGCTTTGGTAGCAGATGTGTTTTATACATCTTTATTCTGCCAAGCTTACTGCAGGTGCTTTTAAGGACCATCCCCTTGTCTACATCCTGGCCATTTCCCAAGCAAACGAACAATAATATTGCCCACACTGTAAACATGGATGTCTTCATGACAGATAGTGCTGAGGATGTGAGGAGCCAGCAGGGTGTCTGCATAGAGCTGGGCAGAAGGACTTTGTACCATCCATATCACAGCGCCCTGAGACATGCTGATGCTCAATGCCTGCTCGTGCTGGGGGGGAACACTGTAGGGATGCAGCAGGAACTGATGTCTCCAGCCCCAGGAGACCACAGGCTGAGTTCCTTCTTTCTGCCTTTTAGGTATATAACTGTTGTTAATTTTTCAGATCTTTCCTAGACTATTATTTCCACTTCAAACGTAACACATCCGAATTGTTTGTGTGGAAATGTACACAAACCCAGGCCTTCCACCCTGCTGAGATTTTTGCCTCATTTGACAGCACAATAATGCTCACCTAGTTTGAATGAACCTTAACAACCCCCTTCCTTCCTGCTTGATTTAGCCTCTGCTCATACTGTATTTGCAGCTTTGACCTGAGTTAGACACAACTGAAGGAGACTCTAAAAGGGATGAGGAAGGTGGGTTAACACTCAGTGTTGCCATTGTCCTCCTTGGCAGTTTGATCCCGCATACAGATCTTATGCACATCATGGAGCACTGCCTGTCTGGCTTGAGTCAGCACAACTGGTTGCCTGCAGTCAGGCTTCATTTTCTGTCAGCAGCCTGGCATCCCAGTGCTCACAGCTATTGGTGGTGGCACTTCCAGAGCCATCCTCTGGAGGACTGAGGTGGGATTCAGCCCATCTGGGGGTCCATGCTGACCCCAGGTGATGCTCTGTGTGATCACACAGCTCCTGTTCTATGCTCCCTGCACAAGGCCAGGGTCACTGCTTTGCCCTGTTAGCTGTCCTAAACCACAACAATCTAACAACTCCTCTCTTTTTTTTGGTATTATATTCCCATTATTTCTGAACCTTCAGAGCAACGAGTTCATGGCAAAGCAGATGCTGCTGGTTCTGCTCTTTGCTACATTTGGAGGCAGCGAGCTGAGGCTGTGTGGGGGGAGAGCTGTGCTGTTAGTGCCTGCCCAAAGCGCAGGCAGGCAGTGCTCACTGCAGCATGCAATACTGCAATTCATAAAATGTGACATTCATGTTGGCGGGACACTGCTGTGAGCCTATTTTACTCCGTGATAAAGACTACATCTGTCAGGGTTCATCTCCTTGTCGCCGGGTCTGTCAGACAATCACACAGGGCAAACTTGTTATACGCAGGGGATGGGATTGGCTCCATAGTGTGTGCACCCCGAGCCTGCGTTAGTGCATTATCTCCTGGAGGAGTTGCTGCTGCCGTCTGCTTACACAGAGCCTTATCCTGCAGGGTGCTGGGTGGGATGCAAACATCTGAAGCTCTTTGGGAAGCAGTCAGCACCGCGCTTCCTTGTGGCTTGAAAGGAAAAACCCATTGTGCATTTCAAAGCCAAGATTTCTGGAACAAAAAAATGAACCTTTTAATTGCATTTTTCACTTAGGAATGTGAAGGAATCGTAGGGAACCTTGAAAGTTTGATATGTACCAGACCAGTAAATATATTTGGCTTTGTTTTTTTAATGTTTTGCATACTTTGTTTTTCAAACTTTCACCAGCTCTGCTTTGTTTCAGTTAATGAAATTCTTCTATTGCTGCATTGGGACTTTTAAAGCATTTTCGTAACCTCCCGTCTCGGTCTCCAAGGTATAAACATTATTTTATAATTAGCCTTCACAACTATGTTATACATTTGAAAAGGAGGGGGAAAAAAAATGTTTTTCCCCCATTTTTATATAGGGGAATTACGGTTTCTATCTGGGGACCGAAGGAATGTGTGTGTGTGTGTGTGTGTGTGTGTGTGTGTGTGTGCAGAGGAGAGAGAGAGAGAGAGATTCAATCTGTCGAAATTTCATCTCCTGCCAGTTACACATGAAATCATCGCTTAGGAGAAAGAGTGGGAAATCAGTGAAGACACTGGAAAAGTCCTCACTACATCCTTAACGAAACTGCTTTAAAACAGGATGGGAGAGGGAAGGCTTTGGGACAATTTGTGTTCTACCAAACAGACACGGGAAAGGAACACTGACTTTTCACCCCTGTTATATAACTTGGCATCAGGCTATCGCTAGCTGATACTGATGGGAACTCATTTGTCTCTTGGCCTTATTCCTGTCAATCCCCGATGGTGTTTTCTTATGGCAACTTCATATCAGAATAAAGCTGTCACCAAGGTAACCACATGTGCATATGCACAATTCTGTACACACGCCGTGCAATTAAGTCCAAGCTTATAAATAATATTAATCACCATATTGTCCATAGTTGGGTGATGTTGCTTCAGGAGCCTTCACTGCTTCTTTTGGAGGGTTAAGCCTCACATTTTTACAAGATGGGGAAACCGAGTCCCAGAGGAATGAAGGAGTCTTCCAGGCTCAGGCAGAGGCAGTGATCTGTCCCAGCAAGGAACTTGACTTCCATGGGCAACCTTTATTAATGTAGTTGCTGATGTTTAAGCTCAGGTCCTTTGAAGAGTTTCTGCTGGGTTTACTCTCATTCAGGTACGATGTTTTGTGTGAGCAATTAGTTAAGCCAGAAAGGCTTCTCTTCCACTCAGCATGGGACAGAGGCGCACAGACTCATGTGCGATAAGATTTGGATCCATGTCCACTGATGGCTTCAATCTTTGCAGCAGGGAAAAGCCCTGCATGGATATAAACTGCCTT
Source organism: Coturnix japonica (assembly GCF_054131305.1). Lineage (NCBI taxonomy): Eukaryota > Metazoa > Chordata > Aves > Galliformes > Phasianidae > Coturnix > Coturnix japonica. The sequence continues at coordinate 11,845,696 of NC_140680.1, read as the reverse complement.
CAACCATTTTTTGAAGGGTTGCTTTTCTCACTGTAATAAATTTTCAGGATGTTTTCAACAGAGAGAGTAAATCTATTGGGGAGGATGGCTTAATGGATCTCGAATTTTCTAATAAGGAACATGCCAAGTCTTTCCCAATAGAAATGTCCCCTCAAATCTTTCATTCAGGTACATGAGAGATGCCTGAATTACAGTGCATTTCCAAATGGGTTTTTTTGGTTCTGTTTTTATTTTTGTTTTTTTCCCTGTGGAGAAATACACAGAGCCAAAGCCTCACCTAAAGGTGAGGCTCTTTCATTTACAGATGAAAGAGCAATCCATGGAAAGGGAATATGTGTGAATCGAGTGGGAACCAATTGGTTAACTTCTGTCTTCAGCAACCACATATAGAAATACGTGTGAGCACGGAAAAATATTAGTCTGTCTCTTTTGAAAGCTTTCAAAAAGGTTTATCTGAAGAGTGCATTTAAATGGGAAGGATACAGGTGTTTTCAGAGCTGTTCTAGCCCGCAAGCAGGCCTGGGGCAAACCTGAGTGCACAGTATAATGTAACAAGGAACATTCCTTCCTGCTTCAGTAGGAAAATGCAAATTGACTCATTTCCTTTTTTGAGGAAGACTTTAGATAAGGCTCTCCTGGAGCAAAGGAACCTGTGCCATGTCTCCCTGCCTGGGAAATGGAGCACAGGGACACGGCCATGAAGACAGGGCCAGCATGATGCGGGGTGCTTCAGCCAAATCGCCCATTGACATTGGTAGGGTTTGTCGGCTGTCAGCTTTGCACTGCTCCCTCCACCCCTCTCTATATCTCTCTCCTGAATTCCTCCCCCTGCACACATTTAGCTGCTGGCATTTGGGATCTCCCAAAACTTGAAAATAAGTTGCCCATGTGAGATGTGCAGAAGGGACCTCTACTCCCAGGGATCCCTGCCTGCTGCTGAATAAAGCATCTGTGCTTTGCTGGATCCTCTGTGCCTCCTGCTCCCCCCCTCCCTCCCACCCTATCCCTTTCAAGGAAACGCTCTGAAATGTGTTTTCATTTCATTTTGCAAGCAGCCTGCTAAAAAACATTTCTTTCCAGCCTTTTCTCTAAGTTTGTTTTCTTTGCTAGCTCAGCCTGAAGAAGAAACAACAACTTCCTTTTTCTTCTTTTTTTCCCTTTTTTCTTTTCAGTAAGCATTAAGAATAATATTTTTTCAGAAGTTTAGACAGAATCCAATAATGTATACTTCCCTGAAAGTGCTCAAATGGGGAAGGAGAGAGCTCTTTTGAAACATCTACCCCCAGTTGTGACTGCTAAGCTATGCAGGTAACCAGCCAATAATTAAGGGCGCTGTTGAAATTCACTATCTGTTGGGTGACAAAATTCCCTTTCCCCAAAGAAAATCCCAGATGAAAAGATTATTTTAATTACAATATTTCTTCAGAAGGCTCACAAAGTTTTCCTCCTTCACCTCTCCCTGAATAATCTCATAATTGTTGGAAAACAAACATTACAATCAATTCCTGTTTTTGTCTTTAATTACTATTATTTTTGTATAATTCATTACCATAGTCGTCAAAGTAGTTAATATGTTTTTTAGAGCTCCAGGCATGTAAACACCTGCCTTTGTGGAAAAGCAGAACGTGCACTGGCAGGGTGGAGAACTACAGTTATTCCTTATGCAACGTTACATAAAAGCAGAAAAGGGCTCTAAATATTTTTAAGTACACTGTTTTAAGCAGAGCTCCTCAGATTTGAGGACCTGATTCAAGGTGCCTGAAGACCTGAGCTTAACAGTGCTACACACTGTGATACGACTTTGTCTAATAGAGCAGAAAAAGGTCTGGACTCAAATTCTGCTTGCCTAACTACATGGTGATGCCTTTTATTAGAGAAAAGCACTGACTTGCTATTTAGGGTTGCTCAGTTCAGTTTACAGAACAGCTTTTCTATTTTTAAAAGTTAAAATATTTTTCATATTACTTTAAAAATAAACTGACCAGCAACCCACCAACCAATCAGCACCACACTGAATTTATATGGACATTTCAAGGAACTACAAGGAAATAGCGAGCTGAATGTAAGTGTTCCCTTATAGAAAATAAATCTCTTCAATGAAAGTTTCCAGCTGCTTCTGAAATATAGGAAAATCAAAATTATCACTGGCATTCACAAGCCAATTATTGAACTCAACGGCACGATTCTGAATTTCCACTGATTTAATTAAGAGCAACATTTGGCCCTAGCTAGGAGCAATAATAAGTGCTTCTTCATTAGGTATTTTCAGGGTAATTTCTTAAGGGAAAAGATAGATGCTTCTAAACCTGTCATTTGGTGAACTGTTCCATGCAATATATTAGAGCCACTGATTAGTGTAATACGGCAAAAAGCAAAGCCTGATCGATCATCCATTGAAGTCAATGGGTGCTTTTGATTAAGTCCAAAAAGAGCAATATAAAATTGCTGTAATTCCAGGCAATATAGAGACGCACTCTGGGCTCGCATCCCTAATTTCACTTCAGGGTCTGTCAGTGCCTAATCTGGATTTCCTGGGGAGCAGCAATTCCAGCTCCCGAATGAAAAATGGGCTCCTTAAAGTAACACATACACAACTGAGTTGTGTTGAGGCATTCAGGAGTTTCTGTCAAAAGGTCAGGGGTTTGTTTCATTGGAACGTGGAGGAGGAGGGTCCTACTGGGTCAGCAAAGCAAGTATCCACCAATTGTGGGCAACAGAGTCTTGAAGTCTTGATCTTCACTATCTGAACATGACTTGGAGCTCAGAAACCCCTAAAGTGTGTCTACAGGAGGCATTGTGGCTTCTGTGCTGGTGTTGACATCCACCCACCACATTTTTGCACTGCCAATGCTGTGACCTGCTCCTCCCCGAGCCCTCCTGAGTACCGTGTGTGGCCACAGCAGGTCTCAGCACACCCAGGTGCCGGATGAGATGCAAGTGCTTGCACTTGTCCTCAGTGAGGAGTGGTGAGGGTCAGTGTTGTTGTATCATTTGTTTATTCAACAAAGCTTCAAAAATATTTAACCTGGCTTTATGCAACTATGTGTCCTGGGTTCAGACTGCCTGTTTTTACATGAACGCTTACATTATAATCTTTATCCTGTCAAACAGAAGCTCGGTCGTGCTTTTTTTTCTGATGTGCCAATGGGGCTGTTCTGTGTAAGGAGCACAGACCCCTACCAACATGCACTTACAGGTATTTTGTAAAACGAATAAGGAAATTAGGTGCCTGATCTCCTCTGCTATTCATTTAGGGCTAAGCACTTATTGCCAAGCTGGTTTTGTACATCCTGCTGCATACTTGACTACCTAAAGACCTTTGCAACTTGGCTCCATAAGCTTTTGATCTGGCCTCTGTATTTTTCCCTTAAGTACAAAATGTTCCTTTCTACCGAAGCACCGGTATGTGCTAACTATCTGTCTGGATATTGTGTGATGAAGAGGGGAGGGAAATGGCCAGTGACAATCATTTCTCTTGCTGATTGTTTTTCTTTCCCCACATAATTTAAATCGAAATATCTAAACCTCAGACCTGAAACCAACTTCACAGTCTTACTTTGTATGTAAAAATATTCCATTTAAATCAGCAGTAAAGCTAACATGAAAGTGCCAATAAATAATATATGCAAAGAGTTTTTTTTATCAATATATAAAGAAATGTGGAGTTGTGAAGCTGCTGAAAACAAGCATTAGGAAATGTAATGAAGCAAGAATTAGAACAGCATAGTTCCTCTGGCCATTATAAATGAGAACGCCAGGTACCTGGAGAACAGGAAAACTGATGAGTACAGTCTGTTCAGGAGAGAAGGAGGAAAATTTCCCCCAGGAACACATTTCAAATTACTTATTTATGAACTGATGAACTGGGAGACCACCTATAGAGAGATAGGAGCAAGCAGTCTGCTGCAGACAGCTACAGAACTCCAGCTAATTGTGCCTCTGTTTTCTGTTATAACTCCTGCTCTCCAGCTGGGCTTTGGAGGCAGGAAATTTAGGCACTGACTAGAAGTTGCACTTTCCCTCTTTCTTGTCGCCATAAATATATACATGTATATTTTAATCTTCCGGAATAATTCAGCGAAGGCTTTGGGAAGCAGCTGCTGCCTTTGTCGTGACGGTGTGAGGGAATGTGTAGGGTAGGGCATCCAGGGGAAGAGCTCCTAACAATCAGCCCATCCTCTTCAAAATTTGGAGACTTTTCACCTCAAATTGGAAATGTAGAATATGCCTTTTATGTTCTTGTCTGTAGTTCACTGTCAGTATATAGACTGTACATTAACAGGCATAGAAGGGCACATATATATATTGACAAATACTTACAACGTGTATTAGCCACGTGAATGGATTGGTGTGTGGGAATTATATGCAGATATACTTTATATACATTTCCTAACTGTATATCCCTGCTGGCAGATATTCCTTTCTCTGACTGTGTTCATATATACGCAAGCATCAAAATGTTATTTCATTTATGCTAGTATAAATATGGAATGGCTCCAGAATATGAGAGATCAGAAGCAGCCCAGGTTATAAGAATTGCTAAGGCATATCAGAAAAGAGAAAATAATTTTAGGTACTCATTAATTTGGTATAACAAGATAGGGAAGACAGAGTTAATTTACTGTAAATATTCAGTGGTTGAGAATTAACTTCAATAGAGCTCAAGTTGAAGCATGGGAACTCTTACATAGAGAATTCAGTATAGCAGCTTAGAAAACAGAATTTAGATGTTTGGCTTGTATGAAGCACAGAGAGGCTGGGAGGCTCCAAGATCTTATGTACACTTTGACAGTCTCAGCCTGGGTTGTGTTTTAGTGGGCTGGACGTGGCTGTGCCTGCGGACTTGCCAGGTCACAAAGCAGTGCAAGTCCCCCAGAGGAGGGCTCATAGAATGTGATATGTGTAGCAACCCAAACATAGGACTGCAGACCAGTGGTCTGGGGAGCAGTGAGCACAGGACCATATGGTTCTTCCAGGAGGAAAGCATACTTGACTGCCCTCAGTGAAAATCAGACTGAACATCTTGCTACCTTATCTCTGAGGGTGCCATGCTTCCTTGGGCAGGCAGAGATAGAGACAGACAGTTCGGTATTTGTGCACTGGAACATTAGGGTGTTCCTAGCATTCCTATGGTGGCCAGTACAGGTCACAAAGCACTGGTACAGTGTCCTGCATCATGGACTGTCTCCTAAGAAGCTGCTTGCTGAACTCAGCACTGGCTGCTGCTTTCCAGTGCAGCTCGCTCAGTGTGCATCACATTTGGACCTCTGCAAAATGATGAAAGAAAAGTGTGCAGAGGTGAGAGACATGCCTGAAAAGAAAAGGATGCAATCATTTGCCATGTATTGTGTAATAAGATGTGCTTGTTGAATACTGACGCTGGTGCCCTAAAAGAGGGTTGGAAGAAATGTCAAAGATTCAGACCTGCCAAGTACTGAACGTTGTTTCCGTGTGAGCAGGGAGGGCTGTCACACAGCACAGGGACACTCTTCCTTTCTTCCTTCCCATAGGTACATCGGTGGGCAATATAGAGAAAATGTGCAGGGTGTTGATGGCGTTGTACCTTGAATAGAGAATTCAATTTTCCATTCTGTCATTTATTAGAAAATGTTAACAGGAATGGGACCGGAGCGACACAGTCTTCATTAAGTTAAACACCAAGAACATTTAACTGTTTGCTGCAACAGGACCGACAAAAACTATTAACCTCAATTAAACCCCTGTAAGGATATGCAGAGATAAAAGGGAACTTCAACCAAGTAGGAGTTTTTATAGCGGTGAGACAGAGAGAGAGCAGGGCATCGAGATTTATTGCGAATGTCTCCAGTAGCAAGAGGTTCAAGCATTAGCTAATCTTTATTTGCTTCTCTTATCATAAAAGTAGCTGCGATTCAAACAATCAAAGAACCAGTGATGATATTAACAGTTTCAATGAGGACACTTAAGCACTTTCATTTTTGCTTCTATTCTTAAAAAGAAAGATCTTTCTGCCGAAATGAATATGTAACAGAGGCACACCTCAGCAAAACTTTTTTTCTTAAGTATTCAGAACAGTTTTTGAGGTTGATCAATTGGGATTTTATTTTATTTTTTTAAATACCTGACTTGGTTACACTGGCAGGTATTCACAAGTGACAATTATTTCAACATTAATTTGATAGCTCCCGACAGCCTCAGAGATGGGATAGAATCACCTGGAAGCTGGCATTTTGCATTGTACCGCTCTGTCTATATGGGAACTGTCATCTTCCATTCAATATGGTAAATGCTATCTGCATACAGGCTTCTAAAAAGTTATAATTTCTTCTAAGTGATTGAAACTCATAGATCTCTCTCTCTTTCTCTCCTCTTTTCAAGCTGCACCTGAGAGGTAGCAATGATGACAGGCTGGTTTAACGCAGCTCTTGCCGAGATTAAGTAGTTGTCAGACAGATATCATTGGAGACTAAGGGATTGCTTTTGGAAGTCATTCTGAATTGCTAACTAACGGGAGCTTGTTCCTAGACGGGTGTCGATTCTTTTGTTTCCGGGGATTGACACATCTGCAATAACAATGGAGCATGCACCCGTGGCATGGAGAGGGATTTATGCTGGTCACCTTTCTGTCTGGAAAAGAGGATATAATGAATGTCCCTTTCACGACTGATTTGCAAAAGCAGAAAACTGCTATATTTAGACCGTCGGCTTAAGAAATCTTCTTATTTAGAGGCAGGTGAAAATGTTTGCAGCAATAGAATTAATCCATTAGAGCCGAATTAAATATTGGATGAATGTGCACGAAGGTTCAACAATAATCTCTCCACTGTCAGCTTCTGGTTTTGAAGCCGGCTGTTCGGGAGGAATGTGTGCATAACTGCCTGTTGTATTCTGCTCACTTCCCGTTTCATATCCATCCAGTGACAGACAGCCCCCGATGAACAGGGAGTAGCTGCGGCTGACAGGTCAGCTGTAACACAACAAGTTGTCACTGTCATGGGAACATGGCAAGTGAAAAGTAGATGAAGTTGCCTAGAGGATGTTTTCATCAATTTAGTGTTATATACAAGCTAATAAATCTGCAGACACTCTTGTTTCACTATACACAGCATGTGTGAGGGAGAAAATGGCTGAGGTTTGGCTGGCTTGGCATTTACCGGGCCAGCTGCAGTAGCCACTTTAGCTAATAGTGTGAATGATTTAACTCATTTCGCTCCCTGCCTTTCCTAACGCGGTATTTCCCATGAGAATTTAGACTTAGAAGTTTATTTTTAGGCAAGGAGAGAGATTAGCGCCAGAGAATTTAGGAAGCTGCAGGGGGGCTGCTTCATCAGGAGATGGTGGGTAAGAGAGGTGAGGGGATGCTTTAATCATGGAACAAGAATGAGCTTATGTATCAGAAATCCTGGAAAACACCCTATATCCACAGAACTGACCATGTCACCCAGAGAGACATGCTTAAATTAACCAAAATCTCACGACACATTAGTTTGGATGAGTATTTTTCATCCCCCTTGCCCCAGATATGAAAAGGATGAACCCCAGTGCAGAAGAAACTAACGCACTGGGGGATAAGGATGTTATACTAATAACCTAAGGAGCACTGCTGGATATTCTGTCATCCTCCTAGATTATTTGCAATGCGTGTGCTGGTTTATTAAGGTATATTCTTTACACAACAGTGGAGATTGTTTAAATTATGTGGTGTGTTGTTTTGCCTTTATGAACAGCTCAGGAATAATTTGTATCAAATAGTGAAACTTCAAAATTGTGCTGTGTTGTGTTCGTTTAATAAATTGCATGCTATCATTTCTCTTACCCGCCCGGCTGACTACTTACTCAGTTGACATAGTGCAGAAATTGAGTGATAGAATCAAACAGACAATTTGCAATTGGCTTTCAGTGACTTTGGAGTATTCATGCTGCTGAATGAATGCGGGAAAACACATTGCTGTGTTAGATTTCCATAGCTGGGTTCAGCCACCACCAGCTGATTCATAACATGTGTACGGAGCATTATCACTTTTTATCTATTAACACTTTCAATCTACTGGAATTCTCTGGTTATTTTAGTTGTAATAAAACATGCACTCGGCTATGGAAGGGTCTGGACTGACCCTTGCGCTGACATCATGCAAATGGCTCCATTGATTTCAAATAGTCGTTAAAATATTCACTGTGCCATTACAGCTTTGTTCAGAAGAACCCTAAAATGCCCCATAGTTTTAAACTCTTTAATATCTGTAACTTTCACCTTGGTCCCCTCCTGGTGCAGAACTTAAGGAAGCCGTTAACTCTCAGTTCAAAGTGATGCACATTGAAGAACTTTGTGAATAAGGCTGAGATTGCAGTTAAGTATGTAAATTCAACCTCAATACTCTCACAATGCTCCAGTAAATCTGTGTTAATGACAGTAATTTCCCACAGAACATGCTTAATTCTTCCTCCTCAAAGCATTTTACAAAGAAACTCCATTTCACAGTAAATAAACAGAAGTGCATATACACAATACAGAGGAGAACAGGAAACGCAGAGGGAGAAGTGAGTTCGTAGTCTGAAATAAAAAGGAAAAAGAGGTTTAGAAATAATTTTCTCAGGCAAAATTTTTGGCGATTTGAATGAAGGTGACTGCCTCGTGTTAAAAGAAAATAGAGGTTTAAAAAAGCCAACGATTTGTTCTTAATTTCTACCCGAATTTTAATAAAAATGTGAGAGTACAAGCAGACAGATTGAAAATTATGGCTTTCAATTGGGCATCCACGGGTCACAACCAGCCACTTCCATTTGTCTTCTGTATGTTCACAGCTCCAAAGTAAGGAAAGAAAGAAACCACCCCACACATTAAAATCTCAGAAAGGAAGAGAAGTGTGTTCTGCTCTGAGTCGCTTTGCTCTGGCTCAGCCAGTGCTTCCTGCACCCACACGGCAGGAATGATGCCTCTGCAAGTTTGCAAAGTTATGTGTAAACATGAAACTGAGACACTGCTCAGAGACAACTAAATCGTGTATCCTGACAAAGACCAGCTATCCAAACATCTTGCTGCTCCATGCAATCTGCACACTACAAACTAACCCACGTGTCAGTCAATGTGAGACCACGAGTAGAGTTAATAAAACAAATATGCAAATTATGGATAAGTAAATACTCATAACTAAATGCATTCTGCCTTATATCCATCAGCTTTGTGACACCAGAAGCTCTTCAATCCAAACAGTACTTTCTATCACAGGAGGTTCCTTTAGATCTCAGTTCCAAGTCAAAAAACTCATTACAGAGTGCCTTCATCACATGGCTGTGTTCTTCTTACAACACCTGTAACACACCAGGCTGTGCTGTCTTTGAGAATAAGTGCAGCGCCACAAAACAGATATAACAGTGAACACTCTGCCACCCAAAATATATGAAATCAAGAGCTTGTAAAAAATAGCAAATTTCCATAATAACATAAACAAGAGAATGCATTTAAAACCAGCCACGCTTATGTGTTTTAGGGTTCCCTATCAGACAGTGCATGTCAGCTAAGATTTAAGTTATGCTAACTTTTGCTTGGGTCACTTTTTTTCCCCACTGGCCTTTAGGCTGAAAAGAGATGATTATAGCACTGACACGGAGCCATTTGTTCTGCTTCTCCCTTTTACTGCATGAAGCAAAAGCAGCTCTGTAAGTCCTGTGTTTAAACTTTCTCTTCTAATTTATTTTTTTTTTTCACTGATCCTCACAGAAAAATTGTCCTATGGCAAATGAAGTTTCTTAGGGAATTTTTTTGGCAAGGAGAGTGCCTAGAATAGGTCAGTGACAGCTGAAAAATTGCATTCACTTCATATTCATTCACTGAAGGAGTCTGAAATTTCTCGTGAGCACTGCTTCAATTTCAGTTTGTTACTCTTGTTCTAACTTTCCTCCATTAGGATGCTTTATGACAAAAAAAATGACTGAAAACACCGCCCATGTGGGACTTCTATAGTTAAAAACCAATTTGCAACAACAACAAAAACTGGCTGTTGGTTTGTACCTCCTTGATAAATGGATGTCTATTGTTCTTCCAACCTGGAAATTAATAACAACTGGACCAGTTGCCTTAGAGACAGCCAGGCAGCCATTAGCAATCAGTAAAAATTAATGTACCGCAGGGAATTTAGCAAGGAAATGTGTTTAAGTGTGTAGGGGCACCTTAACCACCCATCCAATACGGGTGAGCTCTTGCAGTCTCCACGCTGTTCCCCTGCCTTGCTGTACAAACGTCCTTAGATGCAGACAAGATGATTAAGAAGTGGAGAATTCCCACCAGACGGTCATACCTTGGTGAGGAGCTCTGTGGTTTTCAAGCTTCCCTTGCCTTGCAAGCACGCCTTTTCCTTTGGGCAATGTCGTAACAGTGTTTTCACAGCGGAAAGTGAATCTGGAAGTGCAGAGGAGCCAACATGGCAACAGCTCTTTATTTCCCTGCAGCATGCCAGCTCTCCCCGACTGCACAACTGCAGCTCCTGCCCCTCTCAGGCGGGTTAGCTGAGCTTTAAACAGTCCCCAAGTGCTTTTAAAGCTGTCAGCACCATTATCATTCATGATGCAACTGGTTTCCAACTCTGCTTCTGTTTTTCCAGTGGGCAGCTAAATTCCCCCTAGATAATTACCTTGGTTGTGCAGTAGCTGGGCCTGTTCAACCAAGCCAATTACTGGAGATTTTTCTGATGCCCCAGACCCTTCCAACCCTGTTTTCCAGCAAATGGCTGGATTTGCACTGCAAGGAATCACCTTCCTGCAAGAGCAGCAGCTAAACATCGTGTAGGATTTGCATTTTGTTCCTGCCTCCTCCTGTTTCTCTATTGATGTTATATATAAGCATGTTTTGATATGGACGCTTGCTCTTTCAGGGTTTAGTGCTGAGCCTCAATGCTTGGTTGCCTGATGGTGTCTGCTCTGTACTCTGATAGGAAGGACAAGCTGTCATTTAGTGGTTACAGAGTGCAAGTACAAGATCCGGTTTGCAGGGGCACAAACAGACCCACTGAGGATGTAATCACTGCACTTTCACAAGGTTCCCACTGGCTGCCTCCCTCATTTTCATATGGCAGTGGGATGAGGGTTGGCCTTCTGCCCCTTCACTTACAGGGGAATTTCAGGTCATTGTTGAGCAGGTGTGGTTTCAGGATATAACAAATCTGAAAAGTGTCCTCCCTGGGGAACCCATTGCTGCATGGGAATGGCCACTGTTGTACAGGTGCTGAGGTCAGAGCTAGACTGATCCAATGGTAACACGTGAGAAAGTCCTGGAGAAGTTACTGGGAATGGTGAAACAGTAAATGAGGGCGGAACTCAGCACCTTCCGATCAGAAGTATGGTCTGTTTAAGAAATGAATGGGGTAGATGAGTAAGTAAGGGTAGCAAAGCTCTGAAAAACAGGGAAGTAAAAAAAAGAATGTTTTCAAATGCAAAACACTGATGAGTTGCTGGCAGTCATTGTTTCCTGTGAAATCTGGCAAGTGGGCAGGAGGACTTCATCAGATCATCTGACTTTGGGAGTGAGTTAAAATATTAACCACAGAGCGTAACCCACAGTTCTCCAGAACATCCAGAGGGCAGTATCCAAAACCCCCTGGTCTTGAAAGTGAGGGCATTAGGAAAGGATATCTCCAAAAGTTATGATAGTTTTCTATGAGTCAGCATCAATAGACCGATCACTTGGCAACACCAAGATGAGTTAAACTCACAGGAGGGAATTCTACCACATCCTACTGGCAAATGTACTGGTCTGAGCAGAGATACTACCAACAGCCACAGGTTTTTTAGAGTTTCTTGGAAAACTTGTGCCATTGCTGTCAGAGAAGCCAGATGGGAGTTCTGAATTGATGATCCCATCTTGAGGCTGGAATGCAACATCTGGAGTTGATCAGCATTCCTCACAAACTGATCAATCATTAGATGGAACTGATTACTACCGCCTCCTTTTTTTTTTACTCTTGAGTCACTTAGAACTGTTCTTGTTGGTTTTTTTCCCTTTTATGAAAAAAGAAGGACAGAAAGCACAAAACACAGCTGCTTCATAGGGACTGAGGTTATGTGAGTCACAGTGACTAACTCATTACACATATCTCTTGTTGCAGTATCAAATGGTGCAGGGATGAGATAGATCTGCTCTAGTAAATATAAAATATCATGGGTCATATTACTCAGCAACAGTGATTTTGCAGCAGCAGCAGTTTTCAAGCAAGACCTTTTCTCTTCAATATGTCACTATATATAGAAAGATTAGAACTAATGCTACTAACGTCAGTGTCTGAGATCAGGTTTATTTAGGACTATGCTACATTTGATACAAACACACTCTCCGAGCCGTGCTATACCAGCCCCACCATGAGTTAAAACAGAATAGCAAAACACCAAAATCATTTTCCAGCCTCTGAAAAGTCTGTCATCTTCCTTACATTCATCTTCCCAAAGAGAAAAATGACAGGGTGATGTGCAAACCAGGCCACATATGTACTCCGCTATCCTCACATATGTTTCATTTATCAGCACTATTCTCAGATACTCTGCAACTACTTTCCAAGTGGTGATAAAACTGGCTCCTGCAACGCTCTCTGGGCAAACCACTGTCTTACCTCTTCTCAGGCATCCCAGAGGTGTGCTGGAGGACCACATCTTTTGCAATGCAAGTATGCCATATAGCACAACAAATGCATACTTCAGATCTGTGGTTTTGTTTTCCACTGCTTGGGTGTGACTCTAGAAGGTTGACTGAGAGAACACTCTCTGATAGTTGGTTCTTCTGTGCATGCCTCCCCTGAGACTGGACTTCCTTTATCCTGGTGGATAATTATGCAACCAGTATGGTTAATGGAGATGCAAATAAATGCTTAAGAGGCTGTAACTGAAATTATACAAAATGTCCATTATGAAATCAGAAAGTGACATTGTTTTAGGTCTATCTTGCCATGACTTACTTGCACTTCTCCATTTGTGATCAATGAGAAACTCAGGTCAGGTTCACTGCAAAGTTCCTGGGCCCTATCAACAGAAATATTCTTTGTTTAATGTGGCATACACCAGGAATTCCCCACTGAAATTAGGAGAAGGATTGATAAAGATCTTTTCTTAAGTCAGATGATGGTTTTTGGTTTTTTCATCCAGAGAAAGTGGGAGCATTTTGTGGATTTTCCTAAATTTAAAAGAAAGACCAAAGAAATGTGGAGGTTTCCAATGAATTTCACTTTGAGATTCTGGATCTGTTCATCATTTCATGCCCAACATGAAACATGAGAAGTGAAAAACTCGTGCCATGAAACTGAACAAAACGTTCCCGTGAACCTTTATGTTATAGGAACAGCAGAAGAATCTACAAGCTTTAGAGGGACATGACCATGTAACTTGCCTCCCACTGCTGAGTCAGAGTTTCCATGCTGAACACGGGCTGTTCCACAGAGGCCAAATCTTTCCCGTCTTTGCGTTGTGCTTTCACCATCTACTCTTTGCATTCTAGGAAGTCTGCAAGCTCTGGTTCCCCTGGGCTAGTGGCTGGATATAGAGCAAAGAGCACCATGAACCTCAAAGACTTTGTAATTCAAATGTGTTTTTTTCCATCAGCAGATGTGAATAATTTTCCTGATAAAGACATAGGCTTTTCTTATAAAAATAGCTAAATATTGGTGGGGACAGGAAGTTATTTATCTGGTTCTGAAGAAACCAAGCAGAAAAGAATAATCAGCCAAGCTATTCCTAGACCCTGTCCACTGCCTTGTCATAGAAACGTCTTTCCATCCACATCCATTCTGAATATGACGCTGTGCATTTTCAGTTCTAACACTTCTAAAAGCTCAACTTTTCAAGACATACAGTATTATGTGAGAACAATAACCCTGCAGCAGTTCAGTAGCCATAAGCAAGGAAATGCTGATGTTCCTGTGAATTCCTGCAGCCCATTCTATCAGGAGCTCCATGTGCTAGCTATCCAAGACAGAGATGAATTCAAACATTAAAGTCAAAGCAAAGGATTTTCCCAGGGAAAGGAAAAGGGTTCTGCATAGTTTTCTCCCTTATAAAGTGACTTTGTTTATCATTCTAAAATGATTACAAATGGTTTTTTAAAATGGATAATGAAGTAGCAAGGAAGATGACAAACAGCTGATTGTAGATAAAAGTTTCTTAACATCCATGTCAGCTAAAGCAACATGGGAAGAATGGTGTTCAGAGACATTATAGTTGGCACTGGCAGCCTGCTCCTCTCCAGAGCTTTGATCCCATTCACACCTAGGAAACGAGTAACCCAAGAGACAGTCCCCATGATGCCCAACACAGGCATCTGCCTTCTTTTCTACATCATGATATACCCATGAATTTCTTGCCCAGAAGCACACTTGGACATCACACCCAGGACATCCCTAAGGGCTTGTTTCTGGCAGTCTGGAAATGAAGTGATTTAAGATTGACATGCAGAGCAGGGTTTCCTGTAAGTGCAACAAGTCCACCATTAACCCGTTAAGAGGTGTAGAAAGGTACCTATTAGACATGGAGTTAGAAGACTTAGGGGCACATTTGCTGAAAAAGCAAAAAATATGCAGCAAATCTAATCAGTAATGTGCACAAACAAGATACAGCCTCGTAGGATTCAAACATTCTTATCTGAGTGGGTTTATACCCAAAAGCACTTGTATACACAGCCACATGTGAAATTCATCTGAATCTTGTTTCTGGGGCCTATAGGGTATTTTCATGTACAAATTAGGCTGGCCAACATTCCCTTTCTGCAAAAATTCCCAGGGGTACAACTTAAATGTTATTAAAAAGCCCAATAAAAGAAGAGTGCACATTTAATAATGTTAGAATAACACGGCCATTGCAGCATGGTGTGCCTGCAGTTCCAAGCAAAGTGATAATATGAAGATACTAATGCACTTATTCAGAATAAAGAAGCAGCAACAGAATAATTATCAGCAGAAAGGACAATTGATGCCATGCAGAATGTAGAAAATTTTTTCGAGACTCCCAGTCTGGACCTTGTGTCTGACCCACTCATTTGGCTGGGGTCAGAGTGCAGCTCCTGCTGAACTGGGGCCATGAAAAGCAGTAACCATTGAAACCAGTGAAATAACACCTTCCCCACAAGCAATAGTTCCATTTTCCCTATATAGGAGAGGTAATTCCTATCAGTGGTGGGTGTAAGTTTTGTCAATCATCTAACTGAAGCATTCTTCCTTCACCTTTGTCCTCTCACTTTAATATTTGGTCCTGAAGTCTATAATTCTGCTACACCACCTCATGCTTTTCTCCCACCTACGTGTCCTAGGATGGCTTTTCTCTGGGGCACAAGGTCTACCACGAGATCCGAGTATCAGATCAGGCTCAGTTGTTGGAGAAATTAAATAGGGCACTTTCATGATATTAATTAGCAACCACTCCTTCAGTGGGAGCATGAAGCCATGCATGAAAACAGGAGGGTGGGTGGTTTCACAGGACAGGAAGAGAGGCTGCAGGGCACGACCTGCTCCAAACCACCATTCAGGTCTCCACTGTCTCTCCCAATGGCCCTGTCCAACAGCCAACACCACCTCCCCAGAGCAGAAAGCACTATCCTCGGAAAAACCAAGCCTTAGGGACCGTACGTTAATCCAGTGCAAATAAACACCCTATGTAAGAAACAAACCTTTAAAAAAACAAAAACAAAACCTGGAACAGTGGGGCAGTATCTGAGTTTTGAATAGAAATGGATTTAGCTTGGCTGTGGCACAAGGACAGCAGGAGTGTTCAAAGCGCTGTGAGCCGCACGCGGGGACTCTGGTGGGGACACTTCCTTCGAGGCAGCAATTCTCACACACACAATGGCATTGTTATGCATTAAGCTTTTTTTTTTCCTTCCCCTCTTGGGGTGTGGGGGCGTGATGGGATTTGGGAAGGCTTGCTTGTTCTTCGATGTGGTTACATCAGTCATGCTATGTTTGCTTAGAAATGACTACTCCCAGTTTAGCACTGTGCTGTTTTTTGGTTTTTTGGGTTTTTTTTTTCTTTCTTTCTTTCTTTTATTTTTATTTTTCAGGTTAAGCAAATAACAGAAAAAGAAAACCCAGCTGGTTCCCTTTGCAGGAGGTAGGCCCAGCATGCTGGTGTTTCAGGCACTTGGAAAAACCCTAAACTTAGAGAAAGCAAAAAGAAACATTGGCACTTCACTCCTGCAAAGCAGAAGGGGTAAAGGGGCTGGGACAGCTAGAAGGTGCTCACAAGTTCCTATTGCGCTTCTGGTTGAAAGGGAGTTAAACAGAGAGCAGTGCAACAGGGGAAGGCCCTGTTATAGCAAATGCTTCTAACAATCCCACATGCTTTTATATTCTGATATACAAATAGAATGGTTCCATAGTTCAGACTACAGAAAGCCTATCCAGCCTATTTTTCTCATGAAGCTTCACATATTCCTTCTATGCCAGTTTCTGCCCTATCCTCCTTCTGACCTGTTAGTTATCTTTTGTAGAAAGTTAAACAAAATTGAAAAAAAAAATGAAATAAAATAGGAAATTGGTCAAGCTGGTTTTCAGTCACAGGTCATTAAAATTCACTGTAAGATGAAATTTTTACTATATAAACACTCACAAAACCTGGACTACTAGCCAAGCTGATCCTTGAACCATAGGAAAATGTGGAGGAAGGTAAACCTCAGCAGATCTGTGCTGGATGCTCCTGCGAGGCTTTCCTTGCTTGTTAAGAGAAAAGAGCAGTCAAAGACACTTTAACATTAAAATTGAATAACGTTGAGTTTGGTTGTGTTAGGTAGACAAGATGACACTTCTTCCTGTAGGCTTTTTGTGCCGAGTAAAAGCCAACCACTGAAGGATTTTTTGCTGCTTTTACATTTCAGCTTTAACATTAACAAATGCAAAGGTAATGAGATTTTCTGCCTTTTTAAAACTAATTTTGCAAGTAAAGTTCCCTGAATTCTTTGAACATGTTGCTCAGAGTTTTATGGTCATATCCTCTGGGGTTATTTAAAACACCCTAGGTTTGAAGAATATGTTTTCTTTTCAAGCCTTATTTGTAGCAAGTATGGAAGAGAATGGGTTAATCTATTTTTTTTCCTGTGGCTTATATGTAAGTGAAATGACATTTTAACAATCTCTTTAGTATAGCCTTGCTGTGCTGGGACCTCTGTTGCCTGCTGTCTTACTTCTTGGCCTCTAAATAGAGAGTTATTTTCAATTTCTCCAGTTCCTAATGTTTTAAATGGAACTACTGTTCCCCTTAGAGCACCCAGTGGCTGGCTGGAGACCTTTATTGATATATATAAATTACTCCAATCCCCAGGGCTGGCTACAGATCCAATCATATTGAGCTAATGCGCATATAAATAAAAACCTGGAAGTATGGTTTATGGCAATAAGTAGTGCAGTAGAAGTTTATACCATCCTACAAAGACACCTTGATACATTGCTGATAATCTCTATAATGTATTTAAAGTGTCAGTCTGTAGATTCAAGGCTGAAAATTTCACTCATCAAAGCCATAAATCTCAGTGAGCCTTTGGTGATTGGCTGGGAAAAGAAGGAATTTTACCAGGCTTGGGAAGAGCCAAAATTAATGGACATTGGCCCACTGGTGAGAGGCAGTGAACAGGGTGATGCCAAAGTGCCAGTGCACTGCTGCCAGCAGCTGGGCAACGTTAAAGATCTGCCCTGGCATCCCAACGCTCATCCAGTTGACAATTCACAAATGATTCCCACTTCTGAGTGGAATGATTTGCTGCCCTCCAAACAAAACAATAATAGTCTGATGTCCAGTTGATAAAGCTGAGAGCAACTGGATTATTCAGGGAAGAAATCACTTTTCTAGACAAGTGAAAACAAATATCGAGGGTTAGGCTGAGCCTTCAGGCTAATGCCAGAATGGAGTGCAGCAGGTGAGAGCTTCCTGCTTTGGGGAGGTAGCAGCTCAGCCTCAGAAAAGTGCTTCTTCTTGCAGCAAGGCAGGAAACAGTGAAGGTGCTTCAGACTTTCAAAGCATATGTCTCAGTATCTCCTACACCTGGATGCCACTAGGCTTGAACATCTTATCTATTAAAGCTGATTATAATGCACAGATAGCAGCAGTGGGACAGTGACATCCTGAGCAGAGCTGGTCCTTTTTCTCACCCATGTCATACATCCTAAGTGCTGGGCTATGGGGAAGGGATGGGACTGTCCTGTCCTTCCCTGCAGCATCCATGAACATGGACATGGCTCAATAATCAGACTTCACAATACTAATGACAGTGACAGCAATCCGTCTTAATAACAAGTAGTGCCTCAAGCTGACACCGAAACAGGCAGTCCCAGTGCAGTTCCTGGGAAGGTCCTGATAATTTCATCCTGCATCGTGTTTGCTGCCTTGCAGTCACCAGAAGCAGATCAGTAGCTTTATTAATAAGTCACTGTGCCATGGCACAGCAGTTGAGTCTTGAGGCAAGCTTGGCAGGCGTAAGACAGGGCATGATATACATAACTGATGCTCGATGAGCACTGTAAGATACCGCAAACTTTACACAACTTTATTTCTTCATTTTCAGATCCTTCAGGCACCAATTTCACTGCTTCAGAAAAATGATTGTAACTTAAAGGAAAACTCCAGCATGAGTTGTCAAAGCAGCTTTTAGAAATACTTGTCACTCTTTCAGCCTCTCAGTCTGTGCAGCTGTCATTGCCGCGTCTGGGTGCTGCCATTTTAATGTCACCTTTTTGCTTTTCCTTCAGAACTCATGGAGGAACCAGAAAAAAAAAACACCAAAAAAACCCCCAACAACAGAACACAACCCCCCCAGCACAAAAACCAACAAAAAAACCCTGAAAGTTTAAAAGACTCCTGGAGTACCAAACCAAACCCAGCAATAAATGTGAGAGCTGCAGAGATCTGCACAAAAACCCCAAAACCCATTTATCAGCAGTCAGTTGCAGGGAACAATTAGGAAACAAATATATGGCAGTGATTCTGAGTGTCAATGAGCAAGGCTCAGTGTTTTTATCCAGGTGCCATGTCACTGCCCTCTGTTCAGTGATATTCCTCTACTTAAAGCTTTTTCCACACTGAGATTGGGCATAGAACTTGGTTAATCTTGTGCATACTACTGCATGGCTAGCTGCAGAACAATTTGAAGTTAGCACAGTTTAATTTAGTAAGGAATCATGAAGCCAATTCAATTTAAAACCATTAAAACAATTTTGGAGTGTCTGCCCAAGGGTTTTGCATGTTTTCACTAAATGAGTTTTAAAAATACATTTAGTTAAACTGATGGAACTTTAAGTATCAATAAAGGCTTTATCTTACAAACACTAATGCTTGTCTTCAACGAGTCCATGCGTTCGCTTAGATGTCTGTCTCCAGGATCAGGGCTTTATTAGTTGTCGTAGTTAAAAACAAGCTTGTTTTTTACCTCTTCCAAAAGTTCATTTTTAAAGAAATATCTCTTTCCCTTTTGTTTTGGTGGGTGTTTTTTGGGGGTGGGGTAAGAGGAGGAGAGGATTCGATTTTTGTTTTCCTAGACAAATTTTAATGTATTGAAATCTCTGTCTTGTTTCTCAATCACATGAGCCTGGCTGGCACAAGTGGGCACAGCGCCCATCAGCCTTTTCTCTCACAGTCCCACAGACACAGTGGGGGCAAACACTTGGGCAGAGCCACTCCAAAAACAGCAGCACAGATTTATCCAAAAAATAATAAGATTAATTCATCTATTTCTCCTCAATAAAAGTTTCCTCTTCAGAATTTCCTTACAGCCCAATTAATCTAATGGCTCATTGGCAAAAACTTGCTGGTTTCTGCATCTCATTGATCCTTTCTCTCACCTGCTCAAGGCATTTCACTCTGTGCAACTTATTTTCTAGGACACGTTTTCTGAGCCTGGGTCTACTGTGGGTGCACAGAGTGTGGCTTGTGTGGGTCCAGTCCCTGGTATTTTGTCTCCTGCACTGCTGTGAGCTCTGTGTGCACTTGAGAAAGACAATGCTATTACAGGCAAAGTGAGGCATGTTAAGGAAAAATAACAGAGCATCTCACTCTTTTGTGGTCCTGGTTGTTTATTCAGTTTTGGGGGGGGGGAACCCCAAAACAACAACAAAAGAATCCCAAAACAGGAAATTGAGACAAGTAAATTTGAGTTAGTAAAGTGGAAATGGTGTCCTTGATCCTTGGGCTCCCACAGAAACCTTCTGCAAGATCTCTGGGAGATGTGTGTGAGAAATATTGGGGACAAGCGAACCAGCAGCTTTGCTTTCACTTGGCTACTCAGCAGCATCAAGCTGCAGGGCACATCCTGAGTTACTGAGCCTGGTGCTTTGTAACTGCAAACAGTGGCCACCTTGAAAGTCACTGGATTTGGGGGGCAGGATTGATCGCCTCTGCTAACCCTGTGAAGCCCAGAACAAATACCTGAGCTCAAGATAATGCTGCATACAATAGGATTGAATGCTTGCTGGGTGCTCTCTAGCTGCATCCACAAGGGAGCTCCACCAGAAGTACCGCAGCTTGGCACTCCATGCCCATGTAAGGGTATAATTTGCTCTATTCTTCTTCATAACGAGGTGCAGTGACTAGACCAGGCTGTATATTGCATCATACTTTCTTCTATGCAGGGGCAGATGCAGCATTATGAGGAGGGCTGAGCAGCCACACGAAATGGGGGAAGCTCCATTTCCTCAGCACCCCACTATTCCCTGAGCTCATTCCGAGTAACAGCCATCAGCTGGGTTTTGTGCATCACCCTCCCATGAACAAGGGGAGATATTGGTCCTGGGAGGCATCTGTGTGGCAGGTGGGATGTAGGTGAAGGTAAATGGTTACTTTCTGCTGGAAATGTTAATTTTTTTCTCCTTTTCTGGAAGGACCCGACCCAAATGACACTGACATCTGTGGGAAAGGCTTCCGCTCACTCAAGGCAGATTTGGATCAATGCCTGAGAATTCCTGCCGTGCCTTCTCAAACAAAGAGAGTGACCACATCCTTGCATCATGCGAGCTGTTTAGTTCACACTACAGCAACCAGTCTGTCAAACGGGACAGTATGGACTGTTAGGAGAGTTGGAATGACTCAGGGGATACAGTTATCATTTGGGCTATGATGATCCTTGTCAGATTCTAAGAGAGCCCTTGTTCCCTTGTGCTCCAGATTGAAATAGAGGCAGCGGTAGCTCTGCATCCCACCCAGTTCAGTGTAAAGAGAGGTAGATTAAAGGCTGGTAAGTGGATGTAGAGGGCTGCACAGCAGGAGCACAGAGAGCCAAGAGGAGGGCAGCGCAGCACTGGGGGATCCTGGACACAGCTCAGCACTGCCCTTGTTTGTTTGGTGCAGTTAAGCCCACTAGATATGAGTGTGAAGCAGTGCAGCAAAGGCAGCCACAGGGCTGTGAAGCTGCCTGATGCAGGTTCTCATGCTGTTTCCTTGGTGCCAGCTCTCTTCTGCTGTTTGATGCCTTAACCTTCTGACCTGAGCCCTGCCCCAATCTCCTCACATCTTCCCAAACTGCTGCCAGCTTTGCTGCATTGCTCCCAAGAGAAAAGATGCTGGTACAAACAGAAGCGATGTTTCTTCTCTTCCACCCTGAGCAATGAAGTCCTGCAGCAGCAGTCACTCTCCATATGACCCCATCACCACTTCCAGAAGGCCTCCTTTACTGGCTCACACCCCACACATGCATTAAGCTCACATAAAGGGAGTAAGAGGGAAAGGACATGAATACTATATACTGCCTTGATTTCAGAGTTTCACACTCTCCATATCCCTCAGACCTCCATGAACAATCCAGGAGCAGTCTCCACAAGCACATGCAAACCCAACCATTAACATAATTCTCTCTTTTATTCCTCATCACCGTGGTACCGTATGCCACGGTCTTAAACGTTATTTGTTTCATCTGCTCTTCAGCATTTCAAGCTCATACTATGCTGGCTAAAAAAAAAATAAAACCCCCTTTTTTATCTCATCTGATCTGATATTCATCTGTCCCTCACTGATTTTTTTTCTCCCCCTTTACCATCATTTTGGTTGGTAGGTGGTTTTTTTTTTTTACCTCAGAGAACATTGAGAACTCTGTCTCAAGGCTTCCAGATTAGACAGAAGACTGATAGGATAATGATGATAGTATGTTAAATGCTATCTATGTAAATCAGCTCTCCATCAATGGATACAAGATGCAGCTACATTAGATCCCTTTTTGACATACATTTTCATTTTTTAAGGAAGAGAATATTGGATTGTTATTAAGCTACTTTAGAAAAATCTTTGCATTACCAGGCACATTACTATTGTGCATAAAGTCATATTAAATTTTGGGATGATGTACAACATCATTTTCTTTTAAAGGCTGCTTTTAACCTCAAAGTATCTTCTTTTTAGCTTCTGCTGAGGGATTTGTTTATGATAACCAATGACTGGGGGAGGGGGAAAAGGGTGTTTTTTATTAAGCTTCTTGTAGCAGATAAATCTGAATTTGCACCTCTGATAAGAAACTGGCCTGAGCTAAGCGAAGAAACTGCTGTTACATCTCATCAGTGTCAAATGCCAGGGAAAATAATGCAGCAGATAGCCTGAAAGTTAGGTTCAGATTGCCTTGGACTCAGTTGGAAGCCAACTGCAAAATCAAGACCCACTCATTGGAAACATCTCACCATCTAATCCTTCCCACTTTGACTTTTGTTTAAGAAAAAGGCTATTCCTTTTTTTTTTTTTATCTTCGAACTCAGAGGTAGATTTAATATATTCCCAACAATAAGAAGGAGTGAAGTGGTGAAAATCAGCTTTGCTTTATTCACACCCATAGAGACATGCTGATTTTCAGTGGCAAAAGAACTGGCCAATTAAACGCATAGCAATAAAATTATGCCTTGCACTAACTTGGGGAATCTCATCTCAAACGTAGGGTGGGTTTTGTTCACTAATTTAGACAGAATGTACAGACAACTCTTAATTTTTCTGAGTTATTTTTGCCTGTGTTAGCCCAGATCAAACTAAATCCATCCCATACAGTATTTTCCATGAACAACAGGATTGGTGGAGCTGAGAGTCCTGTGTTCCTTTTTCTAATAAAGGGTGAGGTTATTAGCATTTTCTCTGTGGGAGACATTAATAGGAGCAGTTTCCTCTATCCAGGAATCTTTTTTCTTTCATAAAACCTGCACACACTTCATATCTTTGAGACCTTGGCAGCTCTGACAAATTCTCTTTGAAATTTGCCACTGCATCTTCAAGTTATTAAACAGGGACCTATGGAGGCAAACACACACAGTTATGCACTGTGATAAATCTCATTTCTTCATTAGAAGAGCATTGAGAGCACAGCAGAAAGAAAACCAGTGGTACTGGTGGTCAGAGACATGGCTGCTGTGCTGATGGTGAGCTGAGAAGAGACACCACCAAATGGAAATACAGTGTAAGGAATTCTGACTCCAAGTCTGGCTCATATAAAAGTGAAAATTTTCATGCATGTAAGATCTTCAGTATATCTCAGGAACAGTGAACTGAATGCTAAGATTATCCTAGCAGGAGATATTCACTTGTAGCTTTGTTGGGGATAGAGGTGATATTTAATTATCTTGACTAAGAAAGCAATTCTGAGCACACAGTGCCTGGACTCCAATGCAATCCTGCCCATTACAGCTGTGTATCCAGCTGTGTACTTGGGTTGCTGCAGTGGGCAAGCCCACGTGTGCTTAAAACTGTGGGCCCACTGGTGCCTTTATGTCAGAAGGGATCGGAGATGGAGTCACACTGAAGGCATAAGTATTTTTCTTAACACATCCTAAATGGCAAAACTCACATTGAATAATTTTGGTAATAAATGGCAACCTAAATATGTCAGGAATGATTTAGTACTCATGAACCATGTAGCTGAAATGTAGATGAGGCTAATTAGCTGATTCTTCATCCCAGCCCCCCTTTCCTTTCTCCCCTTCTCCCCACCAAAATACCGTCTTTTCTCTGCTGTTCTCGGAACATGCAGGATTGTGTTACAGCTTTGGCATTGCTTTGGTTATTCTGCCCATGTGTCCTATGCTTAAGGCAAATAAGTAGAGACACAGGGGCTGGAGAGCAAGGTAGGCAGCCAAATTCAGGGTGAGTAATGCTGGCGTTGAGGCGAAACGAGGTCAAAAAGAGGATTTGCAGGCAACGCTATGCAGAAAAGATGCTCCTGTGCAAAGCACCTGCCGTTAGCTGCATGGGGCTCCTGCACCTTCCCCTGCTTGTGCATGCAGAGGTGAAATGGGATCTGACAAGGAGAGATTTCTGATGTATCTGTCTGGACCCAAACTGCATTGCACAGTTTGTGTTTCAGAAATGTGTGAATAATTAATTTTTTAGCTTGTTCACCATTTTAGGAGAACACAAACCAAGTTTTCTTCTGAAATAACTCTCAGTGCTGTCATCTCTTCTGAGAACTATCACTTTGAATTACACAAAACATGTTGTACCGTTTCTGTTTGGAGAAAAATAAGGCATTTACCTATATATAACAAGTTGGGGTTTGCGCCGATTTGGTCTTGAAACCTTCCTGTTGAAACACAGAGCTATAACATTTCTTTTTTTTCCCTATCACCACCTCTCTTAGGTAAGGGAGGTAAAGCCAGCTCCCTAAAAAAGATAAGGATTAAAAATGGGACAATCAGGCCTGTTCTCCAGTTTGTTGGCAGAAGGGAGAAGGGCGGAATGCCATCACAGGGTGCTAACTTGTACTCTCAATCACAAGAACTGGCCTGGCTGAAGCATTTTGATGCATGAGAACAACAGGAAGCAACTCTTGCCAAGCAGCTGGCTGGCATAAGGAGGAGCTCATGCTGGTTGAGGAACTTGGGAACAAATATTTGTTGTGTTAGCTCTACTGAACTGCACAGCTAATCCCATGCTGGACCCACTGCTTCCAGTTTAACAGGCTGCATCAGAGCTGCTGGCCCAAACTGAAACCTGTGTTGGAGATAAGACATTCCAAAACTGTCCCACATGGTCTAGGTGGAGAAGTAATGATAACGCTGATGGTATTTACTCGTGGTGACTTTGTGCAATAGATGTGCAGAGCAGTGTGGGGCTTGTCCTGGATGCCTGCACCAGGAACTGTTGGTAGGACCAACAGCTGGAGTGCTTTAATAGACACTAATTAGAGAGAGCCACCAGCATCCATGTTCCAATGGCTTTAGCTCACAAATCCTATGATCTGGCACAAGCTTCTATCCCAGGCAGTGGCACAGAGGAAGCACAGGCAAAGGGTCTGACTGTGAGACTTCAGCAACACGCTGCTGCTTCCGTCCCTGTGATCTGTGCCTTCAGAGCTCGGAGCCTTGAATGTAAACACGAATATATCAGCTGCTCCGTCTCAGAGCATTGTTTGTTTGGGGTCAACTTATCTCCTTTTCAAGAACAGGATGTTTAAGGGAAAAAATTTATATATAAAACTAATCCATAATGGTCTTAATTATAAGCCAGCTTTTATACTTTCAGATTGGAACCTTATTAATCATTGGCTGTACGGGGAATTTATTTATTGCTTTGTTGCTCTTTATTCGTATAAATCTTTGATTTAGTGATTACCACTTTTTGATTTATCACTTACTACGCAAGTAATCAATATTTGTGATGAATGAATAAATTTAAGTACCACCCAATTTGTAATACTATTTTATATAGAATATAGCCTATAAGATACATATTTCCAGTTTGAATGATTAGAAATAGACATTGAAAATATAATGTGCATCTCTTGACCCATGGCACTGTTGTTTGTGTTTTACAATGGTGTAAAGTAGGAGTAACCCTATTGCACCCAATGCTATAGTACCGATAAAGAAGAATCAGGCATAGGGTCTGAGACAGAGAACATTTAGAGGGGAAAAAGCTTGTGCAAATAAAAAGAGTTTTTGCTAAAACCTTTATCATGACTGACCATTTACTAGTGTAAACTGGTATAGATTCTGGCCCAATTTTTGTTGCATATCTCCTCCTTCAAAGTCCTTCAATTCAATGTGAATCTGATCTCAGGGATTATTACACAGGAGTCTGACTGTCTGCAGTCCTTCAGAATTACAAACTAATTGTGGGATAAGAGCTATATATAATTTACTAGCTATGGATTTGTTTTCCTGCTTTCAGAAGTCCTTTCTCCTCTCCACCCCCATCAGCTGAACATGATTTGGGTGAGAATGGGACCACAGTGGTGGTGACTCATCTACTTCTCAGCACATGTTGCTGCCCCATCCCCTGGAAAGGGGGTACCAGAGAAGAAGAGCCCTATTTTGTGGTCTGATCAGTTCAGAAGCTCTCTAGCAGATCGGCATTTGAGAACACCTTTGATCTTATCCTATGAATGATGAGTAAATACTAGAATAAATAGAATCACAATGGCCTGCTTCTTGCTCTGAGAGCAGCTGAAGTTGATGGAAGGACTCTTGCTGTCTCCAAAGGTTTCACACTTGCACTTCTGTGCTTGCAAATGCTGTCTGGGAAGGGATAATTCCTCCTCTGCTCTTTTCATTGCCACAGGTAGATCCCAGGCAGGGCACCACCCCACAAGGAATGGCATTCATTTCCATTCTGTTTCTGTATTGCCTGTCTAATTAGAAGGTCTTCATGAGACCCTTTTAGTAGCTCTGGAGATTGTGATTTTTATTGGGAATTAAGTGTGGTGGCGTAAAGTATGTGGTGAGAATATGTGACATCTCAGGTCTCCTGCAATGCTCTGCATTTGCCTTGAACTATTTTACCAAATAAATCTGGATGACTTTTGTTCTTTGCTATTCCAGACCTACTCCTCACCTGAAATAGGTCACTACAGCTCTTTTCTTCTTAAGACAGCTATGGAAAATTAACTGGCTGCTCACTTGAAAATATGTGTATTTTCTTGCTAGAGCATTGCATTAAAAAAAAAATAAATGGAATTTGTTTTTTACTTTTTCCCACCTTTTACAGATGTTCAGCTAAAACTGGAGGAGTAGCAGTGAAAGGGAAGCTCCTTGTCTGCAGCAGGTTGGGGCTCAGCTCTCCTGCTCTCATGCAGCTGGTGAGCCCAGCACGCCTGTTATTTATTTTGTTCTGGGGCACCGTCCAAGAGTTATGACCAATGTTCTTCAGATTCTGATATATATTACATGTGCTTAGAGGAAACCCATTCATCTGTCCCTTGTCTCTCTCCCCCAGAGCCCGGATTTCCTTGATTGTAAAGCAAGATAAAGCTGCTATCTTGACTTTAAAGACTCTGGGAAGAAATATGTTCACGCTCTCCCTCTCTCCAGCATACTACGCATCCCTCCTGTAATGGACATGTGTGTTTTTTTCTCTCTCTCTAGCTTCCTCCATGCTTGTTTGAATGACAGAGTTTCCAGCTGAAGAATTAAGAGCCACTGCTCTGTGGAGAAATGTTTCCCACCCTTTCATTTTTTGGATGGGGAAGGGAACAAGTCAGTGTCCCACTTGGTTTGCCTCATCTCTCCCAGAGATGATGTCCTGCTGAGAAGCACTTTTCTGGCACATGCAGTGGTCAGGTTACAACCCTGGCAAAGCACTGGGATAGCCAAAGGTTTAGTTGTATTTGTGGTATCCTACAGGTTCAAAGATGACGGAAGGGGTCTGTGCTCCATTGCATCAATGGCACAAAACATGACAGCCACTGCTGTTGCTGGGCTAGAGAGCCACAGAAGTCTGAAGAGGTGGGGTTAAGGGAATTTTGAAAAGAAAATGAAAACAGAGCTAGAGAAGCTTTTGCAACTGGAAAAAAAACATAATAAATCCATGAGCTATACATAGCCCTGGGGCTTTGTGACCACGAGCAGGCATGAGGGAATGACTTGAACTTAACCAAAGTCGTTAATTACCTGGCTGAGATCAAAAGCATAAGTAAGGGAGTATATTTACGATGCACCTTACAGGATATGTTTCAACTTTCTAGATTTTTTTTTATTAATTGGTTTGATTAAATAGATTTAAAGAGCCTGGGCAGAGGCTCCTAAATCATACTCCATATTGATCTAATGAAATACTCAATAAATTTACTAATATGGCTCCTTTGCTTTGTGCAGTCTGAAAGGAAATGCCACTCTAAATGGCGATAACTCAATGTGGAGCCTCAGTGGTGACTCATGGCGAGCAGGGAGGATGTTGGGAAAATCCTCGGTGATTTGCAGGAGGGCTCTGAGTTTCCTGTTGGTTCCAGGCTCCTGCTCTGCCCCACACCCGGCTCTTGTACCAATTTTCCATTGTATTGACTGGCTTCTTCTGTGACTTGCCCGTTGCATTGATATTCGCCAGCTTGCTGAAGTGTGTGATTGTTGAATATACGGCTCAGCTGAGACCTCCCAGAGCAGAACTGTATTTCAGAGGTCTCTGCTTTATAAATACACCACACAATGTGTGGTCTAAATAAAATAAATCCTACTCTGCTCAGGGTAGATCTAATGTAGAAAAATGTATGATGTTTATTCCCTCCTGATGCAATAAATTGAGAATGACTGGATGAAAAGTTTAGTTTTTCTCCATTCACTTAATATAGATGAAAATCAAGAATCTGGGCAAGGACAGGCCCAGAGCAGAAGGCTGTTGCCATGCAGATTCTCCTGGCTGTGGTTTTGCTGGCTGGAGTCACTGCCATCTATGTGTATTGCTCCCCCCTTGCAGATCTGTCAGCTTCCCTGAGCAGTACTAAGCTGTCTGTATCGGCAAACATTAGATGTTTCTCGTGCCTAGGTGATGGTTGAACTAGATGATCTTAGTGGTCTCTTCCAACCTTAATATTTCAGCATCTGGACGAGGTGCTATGAGATATGGTTTGGTAGATTAGTGGGTAGTAACGGTGATGGGAGGACGGTTGGACTAGGCAATCTTGTGGGTCCTTTCCAACCTTGTGATTCTATGACCTTATGATCCCAGTGTTCAACCTTCTCTTGTTTTGAATTTATTAATTGAAATACACATTTCTGAACGCTTTGCCACAAAACCAATGTAAGGCACGAGAGCTCTCCCCATAACTTAGGGAGCTTGTTCAAGTCTCTTCAGAATATATAATTTCTTTCTTATTATTTTGATAATCTTTTTTTTCTCTTTTACTCTCTCACTGTTTTCCACTTTTTCCCTTCATTTTCTTTTCTTTTTTCTTTTTTTTTTTCTTATTCCTGGGATGCAATTGATTTTTAACTATAAACATAAATCCTAGAGAAGAGGTCCCGCTGGTGGTTTGCTTACCAATGCCTGTGAAAATCAGAACCAGAGAGAGACAGGAAAGGAGGAAAATGGCAAAGACAAATATATTTGGAAACAGCTAATGGAGGAACAAATTAAAAATGCTCTTTGAGTAAAAACAAAACAAACAAAAGAGGCTCCCCTCTGAAGAACGTAACCTCAAACCTTTTGTCTGTCTTTATTGCATCTGCATCCCCGGATCTTGGGAACTGCTTGTAACTTTTGCCTGGTAGAAAATAACCCTGACATTAAAGAAAAAAGTTCCAAATTTCCTGGACTCATACAGCCCATGGTCCTACCCTTTAAAAAGGTGAGTATTTGTAGTATGTTTTGATACATCTCAAATTCTGAATGAAAATGAAAAAAGGTGAGCCACATCTCACTGACAAGACAGCTTAAGGCCATAGCTTTGTTGGGGACAATGTAAGAAAAAAGTATATCCCTGCTTGTACTGCTCTGGTGATTGTTGTGGACACACAAAGGTAAACACAATGTAAGTCATCGAGGAAAGAGTTGGTGAAGTTATCAGATTTCTGCATGGAAAAGTAAAGTAGTAGTAGGATGCTCTAGCTGTGATCTCAGGGTGTGAGAATGCTTTGTGTGTCACCAAGGGGTGTAACACCTGGGTGGTGTGGTCCTGAGGTATTCACCAGCTGCCTGTGAAAGGTACCAAAAGCTGTACTGTAATTGACTTACCCATGTGCTGGCTCCTGCTGCTCACTAATGAGCAGAGACAAAGCAAACAGCACACTTTAAACTCAATCAGACTGAGATATTTACCTGTAGCCAGTGATTCCCTAATCAAAATCAAAGCAAAACCAGAACAAATGATCTTGTTAGCATTTTTCGCTGTTGGCACTGGAGAAATGTCACTTTTTGCCTGGGGAAGTTTTGGTAGCTTTTCCATGAAGGTGAAAGCTATTGTACCATCTAAATCCCTAATTCGCATCTCTTCTACAACTTGTAAGCATGCAAAGAAGAGCAGAAGTGGTAGTGACCGCTTTGCTATAGCGATGGCTGTGCTCATGTCTTGTAATGAGAGCAACAACTCCAAAATTGGAGAATGCTGCATATAAAGCAGTTCTTTAAAGCAGGATTCTGCCCACCCCTCAGTACTGAGCCTGCTTGTAGAGGCCCAAAGTCCATGCCAAGTTGTTTTCTTCCTAAATGAAGCCCTGTCTGTATTATTTGCCCAATCCTGGAATCAGTGCACAGCTAAATGTTCCATGTTCTATATGTTTTAAATAGCACCACTGATATAAGGGACTTTTGGAATAACATTAACATATGGGCTGACCCAACCTCCCTACCAAGTTTCAACCTGATGTTAATTAAAACAGGCAAGTTATAAACCCCAGGAAATGGCAACTGACCCTTGACTATGAATGTAATGCTGTAATAATATGCAGTAAAATGGAGGCATAGTCCAATTGCTGTCCGGCTCACTCCTATAGCAATGCTCTTTCTTTCTCACCACTGCCCTCCCTCGCTCTAAGCATTGAGGCTATTACCTCACCAGCCCCTTTTCTAGGCTGCTGTCTGGTGACAAGGAAGCTGTTCAAGAAACATGTAGATCTGGATTTAGGGATAGAGTTTAGTGCAAAGTATTGGTGGTCGGTAGATGGTTGATGATCTTAGAGGTCTTTTCCAACCAGAATGATTCTAATATTGGGTAAAACTTGGAGTATTATTTTTCCTTTCCTCTCCATATTCTCTACGGCACCAGCTGGATGTGAGAGGAGGACAGTGGATGGATGGATGGATGGATGGATGGATGGATGGATGGATGGATGGATGGATGGATGGATGCTTGCAAACCCTATGGTGCTGGGCAGGAAGAAGGTTTGCTCTATGCCATCTCTGCTCCGTAGCAGCAAGAGGGAGCATTTTATTTGCAGTATCCATCACTGGCTTTGTTTGGGGGCAGCTCAGGTGCTGGAGGGTGATCCAGGCTGCAGCTGGGAGTGAGCAGTGGGATGGGGTCAGGGGAGCATTGCAGAAACCTCCCGGACACATCCCTCACTGACCGCGCTCACTGATGTGAGTTGGAAGTAATTAAAGGAACATTTCTGTTTTTGTTGGAAAATGCGGTGCTGTTGAAATTGGAGTGTTTCCTCTCAAGATGTTGCTTTGTGTTAAACTATGAATAAAGAATAACACATTTTAAAAAACCCTCACAAAACAAAACGAGCAAACCCCATATCCAAAGGGCTCGCTGCTCTGCAAACCCCCTTGAATAGATCCTACAGGTTTCAGTTCCCAGAGAATATGAACCACTGTTTGTAAACAAATTAAGGCAGCTTTTGAGCAAATACATTTTATCTTCTCTGGGAGCTGAAGGAACCAGGATATGAGCCTACGAAAGGCCGAGTTGTAATGGATACACCCTGCCCCTTCTCTCTTTGAGGCATGGGAAAGGTCAACTTTTGTCCTCTAAAATGTGTCACTGCTATAAATATGACTGCATAATTTATTGCAAATTGTTTAGCAAATTTATTGCAAACTATTAATAAACCTCCTTGAAACAGCACAATGAGCGCGTGCAATAAACAAGGAAAATATTTGCTTGATTCGAACCACATTGGACGATGTTAAATTGATGTTGAATAGATACATTTTGAAGGCCCGAAGGGATGAGTGCAACCCACGACCGGATGCTGCATCACTTGCCCTGAGCACACATGTCAGAAAATGTCTAGGAAGTGACCAAACCTTTTTGTCAATGGCTTAAAGCTGAGATAAGCCTCGAGTGTTTAAATTGGCAATTCTAATAGCTACCTGAATCCAATTCAATTCACAGCAGCTTGGCTTGTAAGGCAATCGGTGATACAGTGTTAATGCCAACTAATCTGATAAAAATTGACACAATGACAACGTTGGGCCATTAGTTACCAGCGGTTTTTATGTCTGTGTAAATCCATCGTGTTTTACAAGGTACGGTGGATTCTGGGAGCTTGGGAGTCTTTTTTGTTTGTTTGTTTGTTTTGTTAGAACCGTGGAAATAAAATGATTTTGCCATTGAAACAAACTCATCCTCCTCCCATGTGCGCTGCCTCTGAGCGCAAGAGTGTTAAATGGCAAAATTCATCACAACTAATTTCTATTTGCCGTCTATTAGGCTACATTGTTTTGTCCTCAACGTCAGGTTAAATAATGAACCTCTCAGAATAGAGTAAATTAACCTCCACTTTATGTTCATGTCATTGTCAAATGGAAACATCACTTGTACAAATGAAAAAGATTCATTAGTAAAGCTAATGCATAGGCTCCACTCCAGTAAATGATAAGAGCGATTGAGGCCTTGTCATAATGCAGTGTCGAACCGCTGGCTTGTTATTTATGATGCCTGCCATAATCTTTGGAGATTATTTTCAGCAATGGTAATTAGCACACAATGCATCAGGAACAATTATGGAACAATGTCTTAGCTTGACAGGTATGCCACCCTGCTGCAGGCGGGCTATGATCCATGAGAAATTCAATCAAATCTGCATGCTGCAGGGAGTTTATTAATATTTCTCCTTCCAAGGCAGTTTGAAAGGCAGCTATGCTTGACTGGCCACCCAAAAATACTTAGCAGTGCGATATGAGTGTGCTCCTTGTTAACACACGCCTATCTGCACAGAGCTTTCCTGTGCACTTATGGACGACTTAAATAATATCTGTGAGTTTGATGTTTACTATGGTGGAGAGAAAATTGCTGCCTCCTCACCAGCCACTGGGCCTCATTCAAGGCAAGCTGTTGTTAAAGGAGCTCTGTAACGAAGTGGCAAATTCCTGTGCTGACATAAATGCTGTATGTCTGCTAGAAGCAGTGGGACTACACTGATTTACAACTCCTTACATTCCAGCTTACGAATCAGAGTGTCCCTGATGAAGGCAATTTTCCATCAAACAGCACAAACGCAGCAGTGCAGCCATTTCTTGTTTCAGGCATCCAAACAATCCATGTGATGCTCCCATGGGCATCAATAGCATACAGGGCAGAGATGTGGGTGACGAGAACTGCATGTGAATGGTGAGCGTGGAGTCAGGTGTCAAAGAAAATGATCTTTCTTAGAGCAGAGGTGGTCATTGGAATCCTCAGGCACAATCAGGACAGACTAAGTGGAGGCTTCTTCCCAGTTGGCTTTCAAGAGAAAGCTTGGAAGGGAAGAACTGAGCCTCAGCTGGACAATTTCCTAAAGGCTAAAGAATATTCCAGCATACATCAAGGTCCCCATGTCTGATGCTGGCTGGAGTCTGAATTACAAATAGCAGGAGCTCTGATTTGTCTGGCTGAGTCAGTGTGCCTGAATGGATGGCTATGGATGGACGCTAAAAGACAGACCAAGCTTTCCCTTCCTGGTTCTCTGCAGATATCCAGCCATCATCCACAAATGGAAACCTCATCAGTGCTGTACACAGCATTTCCTAACATGATAAATACAGAGATCAACTTAAAACCGTGGGTCTCAGACAAAAAAGAAATTCAGGGTTAATGGACAGCAGGCAGGGCATGGTGGTCATAGTCAATACTTCATGTAACTTAGTGAGGGTAACTCACCAGCAAGAACTAAGCAGGACAGGGCATCTTTTTATTGCAACTTGCAAATTCCTGAGAGCAAGGACCAGCCATCTGCAGTAGCTTTTAGTGTCTCTAGCTGGAGAAAACTGCAGCTGATCTGCCATGAGCAATTATTTTCCATAGGGCTGCAATATCACTGGTATCTTAAAGAACACTTAATATCAACTTAAAAATTAGCTTTTATTTTTCCTTGCAGTCATAGACTTTTCAACCTACTTCTCCACCTTCTCAGGCACACATAGTAGGAGTATATGAGAAATGAGGCCAAGCTGAGGTGAGGCGGCACACAGACTGGCATTCAGAATTACCCTTGTTACAAGCTGTACTGAAAAAATAAAACTACAAATCCAGAGAGAACCTTGGCCAAGTCTTACAGGATTTTGGCTCTTATAGGACTTTGGCTTCATGTTTTCTAAGCATGCAGATTAAGAGACCCTCCTGAGTAACACTGATTAACATCTTTGGTTACTAATAGACTGGAATATACTTCATCATCCTCATTTAATAAAAATACATCAGTCTGCTTCTTTCTAAATACAGAAGTGGAAGTGCTAACTGCATGTTTTTGTCTATTCTGCATCACTATTAATGATTTATCACTGTCATCCTTTAATAGGCTTATATCATGATTAGGATTTCTTTTGTTCTTAATAATGCTTAAAGATCATTAAGAAAGAGAATTCATGTGCACGTGTCACTGGTGAAGAGACGTCCTTAAAACAGAGGGATAGTTCTGGGTGGATAGTGGGAGTGTGGGAGGGACGGCTGGTTGTATTTAGCAGCTCTGACCATATTATAAAATCATCAGTCAGAATGGAATTGTTTCTTTTTGTTTATTTTAACATTATTTTCCATGGGGACTGCTGCTAGGGGCTGAAAGGCATGTCTAAGTTGTTGGTTTTTTTTTTTTTTTCCTTCTTTTTCCTAATGCAAACATTGTTTGGTATTTCTGTTGCACACAAGCTCTTTCCTTCCTCTTGTTTGGTATTTAAATGTATGGATGGCTTGTGATTAGGAGCAGGTGGAGGGGGAGAGCAGGACAAAGTGATTTTAAGTCACTCCTCTTTTGTGCCACCATCTGTTCCTGAGCTGGAGTGAAACTGAATGCACAAAAAACTGATAGGCACCATAACTTTTCCAAAGAAAATGAGGATGATCAGGAGAATCTCAAGGGACACAGGCCTGATGGGAGAGGTCACACCCTCCTCCTCTATACCCTGACAGATTGCTGCGCTGCTTTTCTGCTTGAAACAGACAAGCCGCCATTTATTAATTATGGGTTGTTCTGCTGCTGAACCTAAAAATCAGGACCCCCTGTGCTCAATGCTGTATTAACACAGGGCTCAGAAGTAGGCAGTGGCCCCAAAGACCTTACAGTTTGCATGTAAGAATAAAGAAAACAGATGGATACAACAAACCGACTGCAGGAGCATGAAGTAACCATGAGACAATTATGATCCGTTAAACTATTCAGGTCAGGAAATGCACTGCAATACTATCCTCAATTGAAACACTAGAAGGATGCTAAATGGGCAGAGGGCAGAGTGTGATGATTAGATTTGGGACAATGGATTGAATGTTCTATTGCAGAGATTGCCACAAGATTTTTAATGACCAATCGTGACTGTGGCTTGTGCTTTCCATACTACCCAAGGAAAGTGCATCTACAGCCACTTTATACCTTCTTGATGTGCACCTTGCAATGTCCTGGAGGGCTGGTATATAGCAGTTACATTAATTTTGATGTCTCGTGATGCTGTGGACATGGCACCCAGCACAGTGCTTGCTCCCATCCCAAATTTGGTGCACTGGCAACAAACTGGCTCACTTCTGCTCCTGCAGCACCTGGTGCCAATTGCCTGTGACTTTAACACAACTTCATTCTCTCTTCCAGAAGTTGAAGGGAAGTGAAGAAATGTACAGTGTTCCAAATGTACAGTTTCTGCCCCAGCAAAGTGCCCTCCTGCTGCTGAAAGAGCCTGACCTGGCTGTGGAGTTCATTGCACTTGTACTCATCTTCTGTAGGTGTCTGACTTGGTTCCAACCTGTTGTAGCTCTCTGGAGTTTTATGTCTTTCAGTCAGAGACTCGGAATCTTCAGACTCCATGTTAGCCCATACTGCCCAACCTTGACAAGAACTGCTAAGTACTTCATACAAGTATTTTCTTTTTAACAATTCCAGCAAGAGATGCTGAGTTGAAAACCAAGCTAATTTCATATGCTTCTCCAACACCCCATTATTACATTTATGACATATTTTTCTGTTTAGAGTGATGATTTTTTCCAGATGCCCACACATCTAAAACTACCTAATGAGATTTCCACACATGTAGAGCTGAAAACCATCTATGGTATTTTTATTTTTCTCTCTTAGTGGTGATGCTTTCCAAGAGCAACCTCTGTAAAAAGCACTAGGAACAGCTGAATGTGTATTAGGTAGATTTGTAGATAGAAGAACTTGTTTGTTAGAAAGCAGGTTTTGTGGTCGAGTCTTGGCTTTTCTGCCACTTGATTTGAAATCAGATTTATTTTCTGGTTCTTTGGTGTTCATCAAGACTTAGAGATCAAATTGCAGAGCCAGAGTTCAGGGTTCAAGGAGTGCTAGAAATGCTCCAGTAACACCACCCTTTTACATACAGTGTACTTGCAGCTTTGCAGATTGCAAAGGAGGTATTATTGACCATGTTTTACTTTGGGAAAAGACAGGAACAGATAGATGAATTGACTTAGCCAGGGTCACCCAGAGAGGATGCAGCAGACCTCAGGAGTACACAGAACTCCTCTGTGCTGCTCAGGAAATGTGGGAACAATTCGCCACCCACACAGCTTGTTCTCTTGCTACTGCAATTGGAAGCCTGTAGCACATCCTTGTAGGTCTAGTGGAATGGCAGTACTGGCCTGTGGGTGAATCTCTTTTCTCCATGAGTGGGAGAAGCCTACGTTTCCCTGAAAACAGTTGATGTCTTCTCTGTCTTGTGCTCTTGTCCTCTGGGGGAAAACTGATGATGAATGGTTGGTTCCAAGTGAATTCTCCTCCTCTTTACTTCCTGCTCTTCTTCTCTTCCCCAGTTTGCCCACTGGGGAGGGAGGATACCAGGTGACAAGTGTTACCCCACCAGATGGTGGTCATGGTACAAGGTCATTTAGGGTCCTCAGAACAAAACCTCTCTGTTTTGATGTAACATAGTGGTTATTTGATCTATGCTGTAGCAAGGGAGGATGTTTATCTCCATACCGGAAGGTCATTTTCACTACGTCTGTTCTTCAATTACTTTTTTTATCCTAATGCAGCTGATGGGATGCATAGTTTGTTCAAGATCAGGAAAAAGCATCTGACTCCATGAGGGCCATTCCTCTAGTGAATATTGAACGATGCAAGGAAAGGATCCTCTATTACTCTGTGTCTGGCCCTCGGGTTACTGCCTTGGGTGCCCAGGATGCTGGGAAATAAGAAAACTGTTTAACTTATACTGGTTGTCTATCTACTGCTTCTCTGCAGTTCTCCTGCTTTCACACAGAACAACTATTATATTATTTCCACAAAGAATGACCTCTATTACGCTTAAAATAAATTGCAGCACTGTCTGGAAATATTTAAGCTGAATCTCTCTCACTCTTGTAAGAGCAGAACACCCACAACCAAGGAAGGGAGGCCGGGCTGTTCCAGCACTGAACTCAGCCTTGCAGATGTCTGTCACCTGTTTCTAAGGAAATGTGCAAGTGTTTGGGAAAGAGCTGGGCTTCGTTGTTATTGTGGGAATCTGAAACCACTCTGAACTTCGCCCTTCTATCCCCTTTCCAATTTTTTGTTTTGTTTTGTTGTTGTTGTTGTTTCTTAAAGAAATCACTAAGCTCATACTTTGTTCTTTTGCATTAAGATCTCTATTTTGCATAATGCCAAGTGATCTCAATTGTTGCCCAACCTGAAGCTGCTAAGGATGTTGCCAGAACTGAGCCACGACAATCAGATTTGGGCCACAAGTAAGGAAATCAACCTCCAGCTCATGTAAACTGATCTCTTCAGGCAATGACTCCTGGCTGGGGAATGGTGTTGTTTGGCATCACACGTGGTATTGCCACACAAGAGCAGATTGTACCCGAAGAAGCTTTTCATCTGTAGAGCCCACACCTCTTGCTCTGGTAGGCAATGAAGAGTGCTCTGCCTGCTGATGGGGCTGATAGCCAAAAACCTCCACTGCTCTCCCTGAGAAAGCCAAAGGCTGGATGCCTTCCAAACAAGTGGAAATCTCATGCTCTGGTTCTGGCCCCCCATCTTAGAATCATATAATCATTAAGGATGGAAAAGATCTCTAAAATCATCAAGTCCAACCATCCAACTACCACCGATGTTGCCCACTAACCATGTTCCTCAGTGCCACATCTGCACGTTTCTTGAACATTCCATGGATGGTGACTCCACCACCTCCCTTGGCAGCCCATTCCAAGGAGGAACATCTGCTTTATGAATAGACAAAAGCTATGCTACGCCATCACTAAAAACCCAGTCCTCCACTCCACCAGCTTGGCAGGTCTCTGTGGTTCTCAAAAATGTGAACAGGAGAAGGACAGAGGAAGCAGAAGGTGTGATATGATGCTTGTCATGAGAAATCTTCTCCAACTCCTGCTACTGTTATAAAGGAGTGCTGCCCAGCTCAGCCTCAGCACAACTGTATCTTGGAGAAGATGCTTTCCAAGCCCCAGATGGTGTGGGAAGAACTCATCTCACTCCACCCCTTCCTGGGAAACCAAGGCTGAGAGCTGGATGTTGTTTTACAGGAGAGGTGCCCCACATCTGGAGTGACCTCATGGATACTGAACTTAATAAATTAAGAGCAGGATCAAGACAGTCATTCAAATGTTGTATTGGGTGGGGCTGCCAGCTGAGATCATTTTGGATCCAGAAGCAGGTTCATGTCCCAGCTAACAAAAGTATTGGTTTACTTGGATCTAAAAACTGCTTGAATATCTGCCTACCACTCACTCAATGGAATGTTTTAGTGCTAGAAACCATCTTGAAGAGGGTGTGAATACTGTGCACCTTTGCATTTAGTGTAATAAAACGATTCCTGGTCAGCTACTCTGCCAGTGAAGAATTATGCATCCACTGCTTTGCATGATTAATCAGATGTCAGGATGTGTGTGCTCTCCCAGCATATCATCCCATGGCAGGCAGCAGCGCGTTTACAAATGCAGAAAGAAAGAAAAAAAAAAAGCAATAATAGGAAAAAGAATTATTTTTGTGTGTACTTGTCTTAAGACATATTTTTCCATTCAGTAATTTGAAAAAAAAAATAACCATCTGGAAAAAATCATATCATGGACAAGGCGTGTCATGACATTTACAGCAAATATTTTTGCTGCTAGTATCAAAACCAGCTCTTTGCTCTATCAAGGGCTGAATATTCATATACACATAAATGTTCAGTAAATAAAAGGGCCTCTGCAGAAACTCAACGCTAGATGATCCTGTTCTCTCAGCATTCACATTCTCATTTGTTTATACTTCTCTCAAAACCGTATTTTTTTGCATCTAGGATGTAAGTGATTGTAACCCCTTTCTAGTAAACGACACTACTGTAGAATTAGTCCAGATGTACATAAAGGTATCAGGATGTTTTGAGGTCATGAGCATAAGCGACTCAAATTTTTCAAAGGAATCACTGAGAAGATTAATAATCATGGCCAACTCAGTTCTGCCAGCAGAAGAGATGAAACACATGCCATGTACACCATGTTCTGGGAGGCAGCAGGCAAGCAAACCCAAACGGCTCCTGTCATCTTCTACCTTGTCTGGAGCCTCATCACAATGCAGCCCTCTGCAAACCAGCAGCTCTTATGCCCTGAAAAGGAAAACGGAAGCAGGATGTCGGCAGCTGCATCGTGGTGGCAGAAGGAAGGAAACAATATCTTTGGCCGACAGAACAAGGACAGGGCAGTAGTGACACTGACAGCCAGCTGTTCCCAGGTGCAGTTTTGCAGATGCACAGGTTTCCTTGGGGCAACCTCTGCAGGTCAAGAGGCTGCGATGTCCCCTGCCGCTTGTAGCACCACCATTCAGCTCGGGGACTGTAATACATATACATCATAGGCTATAAAGGTCCCTCTAAAAATATAAAACATTAAATAAAACTGCAGAAACCACAGGGTAGTGTTCATATATTTCTTTTTGTTTTTTCATTTTTCATTATGTGTTATTAGGCATTTGATGCCTAAAATATTCTTTAATTTTTTTTTTTGCACATATTTTGAACAGAACTTACTATTTTACAGAGAATATGTACATTGCAGATATTGCAGCTCCTTTACAATATGTTGCTTTTTAACATCTCCTGAACACCATTTCTTAAAGTGCCTTCAGAAAACACAGAGATAGCAGCCAAGCACTGAGTAAGACTTCTGCTTAGTCCACTGAACAGCTGTGGATATACCAAAATCTCCTTGAGATGGGGACTCCTACTCACACCATGTTACTGCTTTGACAGAAACGAAGAGGGAGGAGGGTCAGTTGAAATGAATTTCCTTAACAAAAATCAATACCCCTGAATCTGAAATCAGTTGATGGAACTATCTGCAATTCAACTTGCTTATTAACAGACCCAACCAATCAGCTCCATGTGCTCCCTGTTGCTAAGTTGCCTCCATAAACAAATTGATTAATTGATTTTTTTATTTTATTTTTTTTCCCAAGGCCTGTTAGTATATATATGGGACAGGCAGCTACAATTTCATTTTGCTTGTCTACTCAGCACTGGCTTTGTAAATCAGTTCATAATCTCAGTTCTTTATCTCAGAGATCAACAGATCTGCAAACTCAGACAGAGGTGGACCCAAAGAGGAACTTCAGTTGCCAAGGAAGATGAAGGAAGGGGGGGCTGGATGTCAGTATGAGGCTGGAAACCACCCACCCCTTCCATGAATTGGGAGCTCTTGGGCCAGAACCTGTCCTTATGGCTTCAAGTTTGAGTTGAAACTTGGAAATAAATGAATAAGGATAATAATTTGGATTTTTCTTCTAGCTGTTTCTATGTGATCTTAGCTGAAAATCTGTTTGAACAGGCTAATATTAACCTATTTTTATAGCTTTAGGCCAAATTCCACTGAGAACAACCTTAGAGGTGTCACACACAGCTCTGTTTGCTTTTAAGTCTTGTTTAATTTCACCTACACAGAAAGGCTGCCTTTGCAGATACTCATGATGTCCTTATCACTGGGCCTGCTTAAAGCTGGGTCTGCCTTGTTCTGTGTGTTCCTGCCTGAGAATTCACCACCGTGATTCTGAAACAGTGCAGGGAAAAAGGCTGCTGCTAGTGTCAGCCCACTGCAGTATCAGAAAAGAGGAATATTTCCCCCAGTACACAAATAAAATTAAACAAACAAATCATGGGAAGAGATGGAAAAAGAGGGAAAGTTGAGCCTTGGTTGGGTTAGCAATAAAAAAGGAGAGACAACAGGTCAGGTCCGGAGCTGACATAGCCAGAAGGGAGTGAGAGCAACCATTTATATGTCCTTGTAAATAGAGGAAATAATCTATTTTTCAAATGGAAATGGAAATACAGGCTGGGCACTGTGACCCACAGCTGCATCATGCTGGTGTTGAGACAAGGGGAGGCATTCAATACCTTTTATAAATTCCTTAAACCCACTTTCTCTTTTGCGTGTGCTATGTGATGGGCTGTCTTCAGAGGTAAGAGAAGCATTTTGCTGAATGGCTTTAGAGGTTTGTTGTCATTAGAATAACACTCAGTTCCCTTAAAAAGGAGGTTTTCTGGGCTGTTATTTATTTGTTTACTTAATTAGTGCTAGCTGTATTGAATGAATCCCCAGTCTAAAAGCTGAAAGGAAAGCAGCTATGTTCTAGGACATAACTACTATTATACCAATGTGAGTGGCAATTCTTCCTGTAGAAATGTATGAATTTATTGCTGACGTGTGTCTTGGCAGCAGGCTAATGGGGGAATGCATCAGTGCAAATTGATGGTATTTTTAGGAGACTGGTGAGATGAGGTTGTCTCTACTG
Organism: Coturnix japonica; assembly: GCF_054131305.1. Lineage (NCBI taxonomy): Eukaryota > Metazoa > Chordata > Aves > Galliformes > Phasianidae > Coturnix > Coturnix japonica. The sequence goes on along the minus strand of NC_140680.1, from coordinate 11,803,979 downwards.
GATATCCAAGTAAAGAGATCAAAACCCAAATGTTTCAGCCAAAGTCTGAAGGGCTTTTAAGTGTAAAAACGTATAATTTCTGCATTGGGCAGCAAGGAAAAATTTGGGGATCCATGGGTTTTGACAGTTTAAACCAATAGTTTCAATATGTTAATAGTTTATATGCTGATATTTTGCTTCAGATACTACCTTTCCTTTCTTTACTCTTTTACCCCGTTTAGAAGAAGCAACTGGGAAATGCAGTTGTATCTGTATTGTTTAGCAATGGGTCCCTCTCTACCTTTTTTTTCCCATATCTTTTTGATTGTACACAAACAGAAAAGAAGCAAAATGAAAGCTAGGAAAAAAAGGCAGTAAAAACGAAGAGGAAGAACATTGTGGAATCATCACTCATTTCATCGCACTCAGTGGTAAAATGTAGCGAAAAAGAGCAAAAAAGTAAAAGCCTTAAAAAATAACTCCAGATATTTCTAAGTGAAAAGTTTTGGATGAAAGAACATGATATTTTTTCAGTCTTCTTTTTAGATTTGTTTAAATCACTTATAATGCTATTAAGTTAGCTTGGAAACATGAGTGTTAGAGTCAAGAGGTTCAAAATTTGACCTTTTCAACAGAGAATTGAATTTCCAGAAGGATTTCATGGTTTCTGGTAGACAAAGATTGATGTTTTTTGGGAGTCCAGGTTTGGACTAAGTTTGGGTTTTAAAGCTGAAAACTAGCAAACATCTTTTCTGTTGATTTTTGGCTCTGCAGCAGCAAACATCTTGATCCATTATCTCAGTTTGCAAAAGCATCACAAATAATAGTTGGTTTAATAAGCTGTTGGTCCTTTTCCCATTTTAGGTTAGGTGCAAAAGCAAAACATCAGTGGCTAATTCGGATCTTGGGATTTGAGCCTGAACTTATCCCAACATTCAGAAGTGTTAATCTTCAGACATTTGGCTTTTACCTATCTCCAGTCAAAATATGTTTTGCATGACTTCATCACTTAACTGCCTTCAATTTACTTAGCTAATTGTTTGTTTCTTTCTTTATTCTCAAAGTAATTAAAAGTTAATTCTCTCCATAGGTGAAACAATACTCTGAAGCAGAAAATATATATTTTATTACTACCAAGGATTTTGTTATTGATTCTAACAGTACAATTATGCATGTCTTCAAGGTGATTCAAAGTAATGATGTCCTCTCTCTGTAGAACTGATGTCTCACCAAACATTAATCGAGTATTTCACCTAAGAAAAAGGACGGACTAAAGCTTGTGCACTGTAGTGAATGTTGGTATTACCTCAGCTTTAAATATGGACAAACTAGGGCCTAATATTGCCAAGGGAGACCTATAAATGTTATTGTTTTGGCATTCCTATATCCAGCCAAAGCACAGTGGGCCACAGCCCTGTGGACAGTGCTGGTGTCTGGATCCCATCATCTGGGACAGCCCTGGTCATTGCACTGTTTCATACAGCAAAGAAGGACCCCAGCGTAGAATGCAAAAGAAAGGTGACAGACTCATGTCTATAGAGGGAAGGAAAAGATCTTCAAATTTCCATCCATCTTTTGGATGGTTGTCAGCAACAGCATCGGATCATCAGCAGGATGTGGCTTATCCCTACTACTGCATGATGCAGTTCTGGCCTTCCCTGGTACTTGCTATGTTGTTTTTTTTTCCCATCTTGACACTTCGACCCTCATATACATATCTTTGCTATACTAGAAATTTCTTTTATCTATCAAAGAAAGGAGCCTTAAAAGGTCCCTTCAAATGCCAGAACCTCAGAAACAGCGGAGAAATGTAGTGTGACATTCAAGTTTAGGCATGTTTTATTTTTCCTTTGACTGCATTTTTTTTCATCTCTAAAGGAAAGAGGGACCTTTCAATACTGGTCTTGTAGAGTGTTCGCTTTCTTTTCAGAGGTAGGGTACTAATTCTGCCACCCTCAAGATTCTATGACCTCTATCCCTCAAAAATCAGACAGACAAAAACAGCCATCATCATTAATCTTAAACTTTATCTCTAATTATTGCGTCAACAAAACAACCTTTTCTTATGCCACCCTTTGATATGCTGGACATATGTCAGAAAGACATGGGCCATCCATATCTTATCTTACATTCAGAAGAGTTATCCAGAAATGTACCTTCATTACTGCGACAGTCATGTCAAAAAGAATCGATTTATTGTCAACGCATCTAACCTAACAATGTTAATGGACTCTTCAGAGATCTCTCCTTCTCATTTGTTTCCTACGTGCCTATCAAAGAGACAAAGCAAGATAGTTACCAAGCTCTGGGGAGTGATGTGTGTATGTATTAAGAGAGTCCATGACAGCTCCTTGGGCTGCCTATAATGAAGTGAGGTGGGGGTGCAAGAGGAGGAATTGGGATGAGGTTTCTCCAGCTCTAGGACAGATGTAGAACAGAACTTCAGCTTCCTCTGCTGCTATATTTTCTGTAACTTTAACAGCACCTTTGGGAATTAGTTAACAATGAGTTTGGTTGCTCTACTGGTTACCAATATATGGAAAGCATTTACTCACGTTTCACCTTTACAAATCTACTTGTGGTTCTGATGCAGCCAAAGGCTTGAGCCAGTGGTGCTCAGCACTGCTGTGAAGGATAGATGTCCTCTGGAACTGTCAGAAGGTGAATGTTTGATACTGGGCAGAAGCGTTTCCTACATCGTGTCTTTGCCAAGTCAGTCACTGGGAAACCTATTCTGAGAAAGGCTCTGCATTCCTGTTATGAATGAACTCACTTTTGCCAAAGTATGACTGGCTGTCTGGTGCTAATCAGTGGTAACAGGATGACCTTTGCAAGTGAATAGAGCAAAAGGCAATTTGTCTCACAGAACTTGTACAACTGTGTTGTTTGATGAAACAACATGATTATAATCTTCCCACAAAGGCACGTAAACAATTAAAGTAAATCTCCCTCGCATGTTGCGAGGTGTTTACATAACTCATCCTTCTCTCTTATCGAGTGATGTGTACAACACACTCCTGACTTGCAGAACTTGGATTGTATAACCTTAATCAAACCTGATAAACAAATGTTTCCTATAATGCTGGAACAACATCAAAACAAGTCAGCACACATTTATTTCTGCACCTAGATTCTGTTTTAGAAGACTTTCAGTTGCCAGTATGCAGTTCTAGAAAAAATAAACTAGAGGACATGAAGAAATGTGCGTATTTCTGAGGGTGTGGATACTCCCCATTGGTGCCTGTTCTACTATTTGCTTTCTCCCAGCTGCCAGTTTGGGGCTAGAGTTTGCCATGTGAACAATGACTGGGAGAGGCAGGTTGTTGGCACTTGTGTTTTTTATTTCAAGTCCAATCTATAGTGAATTTATTTATTTACCAACATTTTATTGCCAAACGTGACATGAAGACTTCTACTGTCCACCTCAGCGGTGTCCTGCTGTGTCTGGGCTCAGTTCATTTGAATGCCATTTCACAGGGAGCAGAATGATCAAACTTCTCACATAACCCGAAGGTCTGAGTCTTGAAAGTTTTCTTTCTTTTATTCTCACCTCACTTTATGTGGGAGAACTACAAAATTTATTTCGGTGCACAGGAAAAAAGTGTGTTAATGTGCCAACATCAAGTGAATTCCACGAGTCTTCTATTCATTAAACTCCCAGTTCCTCTGCATATAATTTATGTCAGTTCAGTTATGCTCCTCCAGGGTACGCTACTAAAAGAAAAAAGAAACAGGTATTTAGCCAAAAAGAGGTGTTTTTGGCTCCAGAAATCAACTTACACCTACTGACAAAGGAAAAACAGACACGTTTTACCAAAAAAACAAATAACCAGGCCTATTTTTTTAAAGCTTACAGTTAGAAAGTATCACATTTACATTGTTCTTTAGAGATTCCCGTTTCCTAACATGTGCAGAATAAAGTATTCCTCCCCGTGATGAGCCTCGCACATCCATGGTGCTGCTCACAGCATCTAGTTGCAGCTTCATGCATGCAGTGACGAACAGACCTTGAGCCCAAATACAGCACGGCAGCTTGGAATGATTAACTCTGTACCCAGATTTTGACCTGGGCTCACTGATAGTGAAGCTGGGTATTGTAAGACAGGCTGGGTCCAAAATTCTGAGCCAGAATAATGTTAAATTACAAAGGGCTAAATTGTTTCTGCTCGTGGAAAGTACTTTCTCCGCTAGCAGAACTTTGAGATTGCTGCTCCCCTCTTCCCCAGCTTGGGCCCCCTCCCCAAAACCAGCCAGCTCCTCCTGGGTCTCCTTGAAGGCTCGGATCTGGGGGGTTGGGAAGAGCGTGTGAGGCTGATTGGCTTGGAGGCATCAGGTTGCAGGGAGCCGTGTGTTAGGCTCGCTCTCTAAGTTAATTATGCTAATTGGAGCACTGAGATTCTTCAAACCTGCCACGTTCAATACGCCTGCTTCCTCTTTGGCACAGCCCAGACCCAGTGCAGTGAGAGAGCCTCTGCAGCCCTACAGACAGAGGATCAGGTGATGCCTATGGAGAGGGACCAGCCCTTGGTCCCCCCTGTGATGGAGCTGAGAAGGAGACGTGCTGCAAGAATAGCTGAGCCTCATTTGTGGGGTCCTGGCTGCACCGATGTGACTTCCCTCCATAAATTCTGGCAGGCTCCAAAGCCTCTTCTATAAAAGAATGTGAGAGCTGGAGAAACGCTGAAGACAGGCTCTGAGTGGGTGGGAGACTTGATTAATTGCAATGTCAGACAAAAAGAGAAGGGCATATTTTAAAGTAACAGCAAGACCTTTCCACAGAAATAAAGTAATTCTTAAATCTGCTCTGTTCCATGGGCATTAATCTCAAGTCCCTCCTAGAAAGAGCTGATGAAGGCTGGCTGGGGGAAAGCAAGAACAGGATCTGGCCTGCAAGCTCTGAGAAGCAAGGTGAAGGAGAGGAATGCTTTTCCTTCTCCAGGACATTCCATTGACAGGCACTGGGATAAACCTTTCCTATTGGAGCAATGCGCTGTGCTCTGGCCTCTGCCAGATCTATTTGTGTCTCATGTGTGTTCATCTCATGCCAGTGGTACAAATAACACTTTAAAGCAAAATTATAAATGATTATGGCAGTTTATCCTGAATTTCTGATTATTGTTTTATATGGGGAAATAATGTGCAAACAAAAACAAGGAAAAAAAACCCAAACAAAATATCTCCTTATTGAATTTATTTTAGGGGAACTCTATTACGCAGAGTTATAAAGGAAAATACATGGTAAATAACTGAGGTTGGAGTCTCCCCCGTTCCTATGCTCCCATTCAGTACACAGATATGAAAGGGGTGGATGGGGAGTGAACAGCCTTTCCCACTTTTGTTTGGTGTGTCCACCAAAGCCCCATCTCTAATCTCTCATGAGAGGAACAGAGCTGGAAACACTATTAATGCATCATTTGCAACAATAGTCTGTGCTTTGAGAAGTCGTAGGGGTAAATGTTGCTGAATGTGAATTCCCGTTCCTGTGGAAATAATGACATAGACTGCAGAAGCAAAAAGCACGATGGGAGGAAAAACAAGTAATGTCACCCTAACATGTGCAGGTTACGAGGTTAGAATTCTCAATGGTTTAAATGCCATTTACCTTGTCCTGGTTTTGTCTTAATTTTCTTTCGATGCTTTTAAAGATAAAGCTGGAAATAAAAGAGCATGGTTCGGAGATCATTGGTGTCAGTGGGAATTGCTTAATTCACTTCAGTAGGCTTTGGTGTCGAACTTAAATGAAGAGCTCTCTTGAATTGGGATGCAAGTTGCAACCCATTGAGGCCAGTGGAAAGACACTAATTTCAGTGAACTTTGAAGTGAATCATGAACATCAGACCAAAGAAGATTATTTGGGTGAGGAGGAATTAAATGCAGATGCTCAGGGAGCAAAGCTCAAAAGCATACTGGGAAAAAATATATATATTTAATGAATGTTCACCTGTCATCAAATAAGAGTCCTCAGATTTTAGTGGAACCGATCCAAAATGTATGGAAAGTCATTGTGGCCAAATACCAAAACAGCAGCGTCTCCTTCATTTAACAGCCCAGGACTCACTATGAAGCTCTTAAGATACAGACTGACAAGCTATTAAGATACCAGCTCAGGATGGGCTTCCCTTGTTCACGCTGATGATAGGCTATTTAGTGAATATGCCAGAGGAGCTGCAGAAGAGTGCTCTCCTTTAGCTGTTAATCAGCTTACCAGTTCTTGCACAGAAAATGCTATATTCTGGACTGCGATCCTGGCAAATAACCAAAGGGGAAGTGGATTTTCAGATGCTTATTTTATTAATCTTTAAATATCACCTCGCCAGGACTCCAGGTGCTGAGTGGTTTATAATACTCTAAATTGTAATCATGGATAATTTTTAATCCTGTGCACACATTCCCTGCTGTAGCTGAATGGGGATCTCGGTTACTGTAAAATGGAGAAGAGCTGCCTACTTACTACAGATCCGTTCCTACTCTCTGGCACAGCAGCCCAAAGGATATTTCCTGCTACCCCATCAAGTCCTTGCGTGATTCTTAAAATGCCATAAGAATCTGAGAGCATTTAAAAGGAGGAGAATGACACAGAATTGCACGTTCCTGCCCCCAGCCAAGTGGGACCCAATCCAACCACCTCCTGTAGTTAAATGAAGAACTTGATGAATTTTTGGATCAAACCCAGGTAGTGCACTGCCTCATAGTAAGAGCTGTTCCACTTATCTTTCAGTTGTTTTTCCCTTATTTCTTTTCTACACAGATAGTTTTTTGCTTGAGGGCTGGAGGATTCACAGACCAACAGCATTTGAGTTTTTCAGTTCTATCTTTGGTGTCAGCCATGTTTCTACAAGGAACTTCAGGGCTTTGCATTATGATATTAAGTTTATAATATTAAGTTTATTATGCTGGCACAAGACATATTTACAAAGGACTTTGGCTCACCCTCTTCTCAGTGTTTATTAACTCAGGGGTACAAGGCACAGACCTGATTCACCTATTGACTGTGGCTTCCTTCCAGTAGAGGGAAGCTGCTACAAGATGATTTTATAAATTGCAGAAAGGATTGAATATAGGCTTTCTTGATTGAAGAGTAAGTGTTGGCGGCAGAGGAGTGGGTCTGGCAGCTGGAGAGGTTTGGGGAGGTGATGGGGGAATTTCACTGCAAATTGAATTATAAGAGGATCTATGTGATAAAAGGAAGCCTCCTAATGGAGGTTAGTGCTCATTCCCTGTGAAAAGCCATCAAGGTTTGGATGGCTGGCACTTCTAATTCTGTTAAGTGTCAGAATCGATGCTTTATGGGTCGGTAGGAGCCAGGCAGTGGGCACGCCTATGCTGACATACCAATTTGGTACAAGGAAGCGACGGGGAAGGGACTTCCCAGAATAAAAGAATAAGATGTCTCTCGAAATTTAATTTGCTTAATAAGGTTTTAAAAGCATTAAAAACAACTCTATTAAATAACAGGGCCATTTCCACCCTCCTTCTGAAATAAACCTCAAGCTTCGTTTGCAGTTTTCCACTTGTAAGTGACACATGTAAGCGAAGGGCCTGTTGTTGCAACCCTGGAATGCTCCCAAGCAAATGATGCTTCTTTATTGAAAGCAAATGAAGAAAAAAAGGGAATCTGTCAAAGAGAGAGAATGGTTTAATTGGATTAAAACCTATGAGCATGTACAGTAGGAGAGGAGAGAGCTCCTCTATCCCTGGTTCCTGTGGAGAAGGCAAGAAATTACTGGGGTGAGGCAGGAGCTGAGCGGCACAGCACAAGCAGCCATCCAATGCCTGGTGTTAGCCAGTGCTGCGGCCCCGGAGGAATTGCTGGCTTCTTCTTAGTGGCTGGGGAGTTCTCCCTGAGAAAGGTGGCTGGCAGTGCTCATTAGAGGGAGTGCGGGTCTCCTCCGGCACTGAATGCAAATCAAGGAGCAATGTTTGTGTTTGTGGTTCATTAGCAGTCAAGTGGTTTGTCCAAAATACATTTCACTTTTTCTCTAAAGGGACAGCCTGTAGATTCAAGCCTGAGATTTCTTATGCATTTCAAATGACTGACTCCAGCCCCTGTCTTTCATCCCTGTGCTGTTATTTAAAAGAATGCTGAGTTTTGGATTCCTTCTCATCTGCTTTCGAGGAAGCACAGATTTTGCATGGGGAAGGGATAGGCATGCTTTGCAGCCAAGACAGAAGGATGCAAGAAGTTACCTGGTGCCTTGCTCTTGAGATATATTTGGACAAATGGTCTTTGCAAATTCAGTTTTACTGCAAAGCCACAGCTAATAGCGACCCAGGGTCAAACCACTCTGCCAAGATGTTCCCAAGATCTTGGAGTGGTATTTCAGTTTAGATGCCATAGATGAAATGTCTGAAGGGCTCAGTGTTTTGGATGCTCTGCTCAACTGTGGGTCCAGAGCCTTGGAAAGTTGGGTCCTCAGCCCCTTCTTGCATAATGCTTGCACTGTGCGGGTGTCACACTTCTGAAACCTGGATCTTAATATAGGCTGAAACGCTGAGGACTGAGACCTGGAGTGCCTGGCCCTGAAATGCTGCCGCTCCTCACACTGTGCCAACAGAGGGACAGGAAAGAAAACCTTGGATGGGGCTCGGAGAGGCAGGGACAGGCTAGCAAGGAAGGCTCGGTGGGGGAAGGGGCTCTAACTTGAATAAGAAGCATTTGGAGCCAAACCAGCAGCAGATTGTGGTACCTTCTTAATTCTGTGAGCCACACATGAATGACCTTTTTGTCTGCCTCCGCCTGCCTGCAGTGGGGGGTTTCCCCCCTGCCTTTCCCCACCACACACACTCATTGATAATATACATGTGCTAAATAGGATTAACTCTCCCTCATCTGCATGAGTTGTTCCTCTTCCTCCCTCCACTCAACCCCCTCTCCCCTTCGCACCCCTCAGCCCCCCAGCTCCTTCTGGAGCTCCATGTGGGTCTTGTGTGGAGTTTAGCTCCCTCATTGTAGGGCAGCTGGTAATGTGAGCAGGGCTGAAAAGCCGGCTGTCAGGCTCAGCGCGCAGGAAGAATGGGCGGACGTCTGCTCTGCAGCTTTCCCTTTGATAGACGAGGATAATCCCTGCTATGAGAAGGCTGAGTCAAATGGAAAGGGAGAGCGAGCCCAGCGCCCTCCCACAGCTCCGCAGCAGCACAAATTGCAAATCCTGGGATTTGGGGCGGGGGGCGGCTCATCCCGCTAAGCGCCTTGTGATGGATCCATTTCGTCCTGGAGATGTCTCTTTCTGGTAGGGAGGCTGCTAAGCCGGCTCTCTGGAGGTGCCCTTTTCGCAGCCCGAGTGGAGCACGGGCATGGAATGGCTCTGTGTTCCCCGGGGGCTGCGGGCAGAGTGATGGGGATGGGGCTGTGCTCCCTCCATTTGTGTCCTTAAGGAGTCAGGAAGGGAGTGAGTCCTGAGGAAGGTTCATTGGTTTTTGAGAGCTGAGATGGCCAAGTCACAGTTCTGTAGCCAGTTTAGCAAGAGGGCAAGGAGAGTCCTGCTGCCAAGGTGGGAGCTGGATTCTTACTTGCAGTCCTAGCGAAAGGGATGTGATGGGTTAACAGTGTCCCATCTGCCAAGAGGAGTATCTCATCCCTAGAAGGAGACAGAACTGTGGTCCATGGTCCCTTTCCAACTCAGGCAGCGTGGAAACTTGGGTTTCATCACTCTGCTGGATGCTTTGCCCTCAGTCAGGTTGAGTGTCTGTGACTGTATCTCACTTTCTACCAAACAATTTTGAAAAGCCTTAATTTTGGATTGCTCATATGGCGCAAAATGGTAACATAAAGCAATCAGAAATGAGCTTTGTTCTTCTGTGCCTGTAAGTTGTATGGGGTTGGCATTCCCTAGTGTGTGCCCAGAGATCTATGACAGTGTTCAGGCAGGATGTGAAATAATTTTATTCACTGATGTTTACAAAAATCCATGGTTTAGCACTTGGGCCAAGAATTACCATGTTGCTTGGTAACACCCCTGGCCCACTGAGAAGAAAATGAGGCAGAGCCAGAACACAAACCAGCTGAGAATTCATCTTCAGATGAATTAAGAGTTTCTTTAGCATATTCTGTTAAATCTGCTCATCTACTCTTGGTGCATCCAGTCTTTCAATGTATATTTTAGTTCCACCTTAAACACCCTGTTCCCTCACTTTCCTCAATGCTGAACACCTACCTGTGCTCAAAGAACCTTCTTGATACAAGTGTCCTAGTATTGGAATTTGGGAATGGAAAGGCATCACAAGCAAAAGGGTGGCACTGATGGAGCATTTGGGAACTGGAAGGAACTTTTGTTTCCAGTTCAGCTTTCAAAAGAGGCAAAAGGCCAAGGGCTTTCGCATTATTTATTCCAACCCATTTTCCCATCTTTACTTGAGGCTCACACAAAAGTGGCCCATGCCGAGCCCTGCAGATGGATTAGCAATCAAGCATACAGCTGCACATACCTGGCACTCAAGCATTCGTGCTCGCCAGCCTCCTCAGAGCCGATCTCATTCGTACATCTTTTGTGCTGGAATGTGGGAGTGGGTGGAAGGGCCAGGATGTGACAAGCATCCACAGATGTTTTACAAGAAGAAAGCAAATCTATAGCTTAGGCAGTGTGATTTACTTGAATCTCCAGACCGATTTCTTGGAGAGGTTTGGTGATTCGAGTTTCACTGGAATTTCTGATGGAGATATGGGCTGTAGCTTATTTTATTAGAATTGATTTTCCCACATCCCTTTATGTAAGCTTCCTGTCCTTCTCTTGAGGCCATCCTGATCATCTGGACATGAGCTGACCTTCCTTCAGAAGCAATGAGAGAGATGGCAGCTTCCCTCCATATCAGAGTCTCGATTGTGTCATAAACAGCTTCACCTTTATCAACCTCAACATACGCTAATTAATTTGAAACTGTTGAGCTTCCTCATGATCAAGGACTTATCTATCACATACAAACTAACTGTGAGCAAAGGTCTTACTCCTGGATCTGAAAGGCAAAGATTGCATCGAGGTGCATGAGGTGCTCTTTGTGCAGCCAAATCCCCGTCTTTGTCCAGGTGTTTGGAACCGAGGTCAACAAAATACTTCAGGAAAGATGCTGCATGCCTGAATGCACATACCAAGTTGTAAAAATCTGTGAAACTCTTTCATAGAAAACTAATGGGCAGGCCTCCCTCTAATGCAAAGCAGCCTGTGTTCTGTTTGCACTGGAAAGCCTGGAAATAGGAGTGAGGTCTGTGTTGGCACACGGAAAATCTTGAATCCTCACAGCCAGCAGTGCTGGCAGCAGGAGATGATCACTGTCAATAATACGCAGGAAGATTGCTCTCCATTGTTGCGGTTCTTTATTAAATTACATAATTTTCATTTTTTCCATCCTTAAGCTCTACCATGTAAAACGGTTTGTCCTGTGCAATCAAATGTGATCCTTGAGCCTCAGCTTAGAAACCCAGTAACAATGAGCAGTTTCTGGAATGGAAAAATAGACAGAAAATAAAGGGACTATACAGTAATTCACTTAAACGTGTGTAGAATCGAACGGGAACCTCCTACAAAAACACTGAACTGCATCCAAACCACTGCCCTGAATGCATACATAGAACTTACTGGTGCTATGGTCAACCCAATCTCCCTATCCCAGTGAGAAATACCTCTGACATGGAGATGGGCATCTCAGGGTCTCTACTACCTGCCCAAGAAATATTATGGTATTTTAAGGTCCCTGGTGTTTTGTTTTGCAATGGACTCCAAGTTTTTGGCACGATGCGCCCCTGTACCTCAGCTGGAAACAGGTAACTTCTGAAGTTATGTCTGTGCAAATGTGATTGTGGTAAGATCTGTGGAAGCCGGGATGTGGATACTCAAACATTAGTCACTTAAAACTGATAGAGCAGCTTAATTAATATGATTGCTTTTCATAACATAGGAAGCTTCTATGAGAGGACTGAGCTGAGAGAGCAGGAAAGAATCTGCACTGCCAAGTAGCAGCTTTAAGCAGCAGAACCCACTAACCCTTCTCCAACAAGAATTTGTTGCTAATGGCTCCATGTGTGTGCCCAGATGTGATGTGCAATGCCAGCAGCTCTTTGTGTTACAAACCTGAGTGCTGTGAAACTCTGCAATTCATTGCTCTGTGATTCCGACTGACTGCCAAGGCTTTGCTGTAGTCAGTGCCTTTGGATGCTCTCCTTCCTGGATCCAATTTTTGCTGGTTTTAATATGGAAACTTAAATTCAGCATCTTGCTTTTCTATCACACTATTAATGAAAGGCCTTACAGTGTCTGAATTAGAATTTCCTGCTCTGGTCCATCTCAAGTGATGGGAAATAGTTTGAGTGGACAGATATTGGAAACACAGATTCTGCACGCCTGTCTTCAGCCTCTTGGTGCCCACTCCTGTTGGTTGCTTTCCATCTCTTGACCAGCTAGAAAGAAGCATGTGTAGTTGAGTTTCTGTTGAAGAGTGAAATACACATCCTGCAGTCAGACTGTGTAGAGCACATACACCACTGCAGAAGCGGATGCTTATGTCAGCCTGGAAGAACTGCATTTTGACTTTGCCCCTCTGTTCCAGCATGCTGAGGTCTGGGTGGCAACCTGCCTTTTCTGGTACTTGTCACTTGCCAGAGCCTGGTTTGTGATGGACATTGGGAACTGCAGGGATTTCTTCACTCCAGGATAACAGTGATCTGGTGAAGTATAGCAATGATGCATTAACACCAAAACTGAAACAATCAATCTCTTGGTCTGGATTTTGGGGGAACTCATTAGTATTCCTGACATAATTTTAGAGTTGTCCTGGACCACATGTTTAAAAAAGATTTCTCTCTCCAGGTAGAGAGAACAGGAAATTATGTGAGTTCTCCCAAAAGCTGTGCTGGACAGACCAGGGATTTTGAGATGGATGGATTGATTTTGCTGTTTCTCTCTCCCAAATGGGGAGATATATTCATGATGATGATATTCAGAACCCAGCAGCCCCCAGCAAAGAAAGGAACCAGCAGAGTGAGTCCATATATACTGAAAGGGGAAAGCAGAGCAGGATTTTGCCAGAGCAGGCAGCTTTTTGGCAAGGATCTAGATATGAATTAGCAGCTCACACTGGAAAAGTTGTTCCACTTTTTCTATCTTTTTTTCCCCCTCCTGCCTCTTTGTTTGGTTTTGTTGCATTGCTCCTGGGACATTCAGAGTGACAATAAGGCAATTGTTTCTTCATGAACAGGGCTCAATGAAACAGTGCAGAAAAAGTGACATGGCAAGAAAATATGACAAATACGCTTTACTTCTCTGCGGAATACTGCCACTTCCTCAGTACGTATTCCTGAGCAGAAAAATATCCATCAAGATATTGATTTTAAACAAGGTGTTGCCATTTGTGTATTCTCCTTTCTGGAGATATAAAGCTCAGATCTCTCTTGCCTGCCCTGCATAGAGAAAATGTGCCTAATATCAATTACATTTTTAATCTCTAAGACCTCGTCTCCGAATGCGTTTGTGTCTGTGTATACACACAAACTGTTTTCCCTTTGTCTTCCTATCCAAAATGCAAAAGCATCTCAGATGTTGTGATTCCTTCTGGTTTCTCCCCCGTGGGAGGATGGAAACATGTAACATTATCTTCTAGCTGCCTACTGCCTGTCTCCGAAATTAGCATTTCAGTGACTGAAAGGTAGTTAGTTTCCACACACACAAAAAAAAGAAAGAAATGGAGGGTTAGTACAAGGCTGACACTAATAGTAATAGGAGATGAGGGACAGGATATGGGACATGTTGGATTACTAAATGAAAACCGTGATTTTACCAGACGTGCTAACAGAACAATGAAAGGGGCTTTTACAGAATAAATTAACTCTTTGGGTTTCTGTAATTAGCTACCTCAGGAAGGAAAAGCCTCAAAGGGCACATTAAAATGGAGTTAAAAGAAGGCTCTTTTACCATCCTAATTTTTATTATTATTATTCTTTAAAATACAACATTGTTTTATTTCTGGAATACTCTCTCGATGAGCAAGGGCAGTGTCGATGCCACTGGATGCAGATATTATCCCATATTAATTAATGGAGCCTGTTGTTTACGGCTGTCATGCCAACAAATCACTCCTCGTGCACAAATTAATCACATCTCCTGCGTGGGGCTGTGGGGCTGGGTGCCACGGCATCCCCAACAAAGGCTTGAGCGGAAGTGAAAACAACCAAAGTCAAAAAAAAAGTCAAAGAAAATATTTGCCCTTCATTCCTACAAGACATCCTTTTTTTTTCTTCTTCTTCATATTTTTATTTTTTTTCCTATTTTTTCTCTTGTTTTGCCTTATGGTGGTAAAGGCTTTTGTCCCAGTTCAGTAACAAAAGGTTAAAGCCTTCTCTTGCTCTTAGAAAGTTCATTTACTGCTAAGTAGTGGAGAGGGAAAATGATGGAAATGATGGTCCCGACTCTTCCTTTCCAGCTGAGTCCGGCTCAGAGCCTGTAGCCAGGGGGGAAGATTTGCTTTGAGCAGCAATTCGGAGTTGAAACCCTCAGGGAGTTGCTGGCTGCCCATAGAGATCAGAGGGGACATCCCTGTTGTGCGCTGGAGCCCCCAAAGGAGCTTCACAGTGCGGCACTGCTGGGCACCACCATGTCAGATGCTGAGAGGTTATAGGATGTGAACATCCAAATAATGCACCAGGGATGGACTTAAATAGCTCTTCTTGGAAGGGACTTGGTCATGGGTAAAGGCAGGTGTAGAGGTGGAAAGTGCCTGAGATGCTTCCTGGGTTTATTTTCCAGCTTATTGGTGGTTTTTTTTTTTTATTTTTAAATACTTTTAATTTTTAGTTAAGAACTCTAAAAAGGCCCAGAGACAAATCTACAGGGGAAAGAGAACTGAGGGGGGAGGGACCGTGTTTCTGAAATCCCACAAAAAAATGTTGATGACGTCAAAGGAGGGGGAAAAAAAAAAAAGCCTCTTTTCCCCAACATGTTTATTAATTAGGCAGCTCCAAGATCAGGCCTTGTGCAATCCACCCCACTCCAGTAGATTTCAGACACTCTAAAAACATAGAATGTCACTGTAGGGACAGACAAACAGGGTAATGTTTCTACTCTTGGATGTTCCAGTTCCAGCTGGGTTCAGATATGGGGAGAAATGCTGTGAAATGCTGGTTTCTGCCAGGTTCTGTGGATGGCTGGTTTGCTCAGCCTGCAAGCTTGTTAGTGCAGACTATACGGGGTATGAAATTGTGTATATTTTAGGAAATGAGTTAGAACTATAATAAACTGTGCTGAAGTTTGAAATATTCAGAAGTTAGGTCTGTATGCAGATCTCTGAGTTGACAGAATTACTGCTTCACTCCATGAGCTCCTGCCCAGCTCCTGCCCTGCCTGGCAATTACTTTGTGGGACTGGACAACAGTGTGTGATATCCCTGCTGGGATGGTGGCTTCCCAGATGGCCAACAGGGACAAGTCATTGCTGTTGGCTGTCTGAACTTGTCATTGGCAAATCTTGGCAACATAGGTAATGCAGCCCAAGGGAGAGGAGAAGAGCAATGCTGTGGGATGGTTAGTGCTCTCTTTTGCTGTGTTTTGCAGTGGGAAATGTGGCTGCTTACCCACCACACACGGGCAGCGCTTGTGGTCACTGCACTAACAGCTGATGTAGAGCAAATCAGTGCTGTCTGCCTCTAGACAGGGAAAAAGCATTTTTCTAGACTTTATTATCATACTTTAATTTTCCCCCAAAGAATTTACAAATAAATATTTGTTTATTGCTTAAATCTGGTAGTTAGTCAATGGATGGTGCATTTGCAAGCACATCTTCTGTAGGGAGATGGTGCTGCTGGTTCTGCCTGGTGCAGAACCAGGCTAACAAGGAACACGAGCACAATGTGGGACCTGAGCCCCAGTTAGGACCAGTCAGCAGTGCTTTGCCTACAGGATTCCTTCATCCCAGCACAAGCAGAACTCAGGTGCCTGGCTTTGGACATGCATTTCTGAAGTGGATGGGCGGAATGTAGAACTTGCAGTTCCCACCAGTATCCCAAACCCAAAGAAAACTGCTGCTTTGGAGGAGCTTTTCAGCTTACCGTGGTTAAAAGTATTGCATTTAATATTAAACGCACATTCGTTTTTAATCCAGAAACCTGGCGTTAGGCTCTCAAATAACCTATTTGTAACGGCTTCTCCATCCAAGCAGGGGAAAGAAACCCCTGGCCCTGAAAGTCAGCTCCATAAAGAAACACAAAGACTGTCTTTCTGAATAGCACACGAGTGTGAAAGGAAACATGCGATGGCTGGAGAAATAGGATCATTTGTACTTAGTGCAGGGAGGGGAAGGGAAAAAAAAAAGCTTTTCAAAAGAAGATCTGTGACTGAGGCTCTCCAGAACTGTTTAACCTGTTGGGGATATTTAGCAGATGAATTCTGACCCACGTTCTCCACTTTGCTGTACCCTGTGACAGAGCGACACGGCATCTGCTGCTTGTGTTCCTCTCCAGACACGCTCACAATGCCCGAGGAAACGGGGGAGAAAATTATGCAAATTGCTGCGAGCAGATTACTTTGACCAGCTGCTCTTCTTCCTCCTCAATCAAAGGTCTGCCTGGGAAAGCCAATCTAGATTATATATGTCAGTCGCATACGCCGAGGCTGATCCGCTGTCTCTTGCTTTCTTTCTCCCCAAGTAGAGAGAGGTAAAACGTGAAGTGCTGAGGCTGTCAATAGTTCAAACAGGGCACAAGGGGATGGGAATTCCTTTTGCTTTTTGTATGGTAGCATCTTGCTAGGTTGCTCCTTGCTTTTTCAGGTCTATTCCCAGAGAAAGGGGTTCATTTCTATGCCAGCAATTATTGAATTTTAATATTAAGCGCAATGAAATACATCAGAAGGGCGAAAAAAAAGAGCAAAAAGGCTCCCAAGACAGCGTGTTCACAGCATGGCCTTAGGTGGTGTTATTAAGCACTCGGGCTGAGAGCTGAGTAGATTTACCCTATGCAGCCACGGGTGTTGCCAGCTCTTTTTCTTTTCTTCTTTACGGTTGCTGTTGCAAAGTGAAATTTATTCATGAACGCAACCTGGAGGGCCAACCTGCTGATGTGTGCTGAGCAAACCTGCCTGGCGTGGCCATGACGCTGCTCTCAGCCCTGAGCTGCAGCTCCCTTCTCCCTTTCCCTATGCCCCTGCCCCTTTAAGTGCTCGGTGTCCAGACAAGGCTCCACAGTTTCATAAATGATTAATTTGTTTTTCATTTAAAAAGATGAAAAAAAAAAAAAAAGGAAGAAAGAAAGAAAAATGCTGCTGTACTATACAGAAAACCAACCCTGGCAGGAACAAAATACAGCCCCGTCACAGTCCTGTGGCAAGCCAGATTTCACCGCATTAAATCACCATTAAGGTTCTCCGTAAGTTTGATGGAAACTTCGTTGTGTTTTCTTTTCTTTTTATTTCTCTCTCTCTTTTTAAAATCCCATATACAAATCAAAGAGAGTCCCATGTTAGCGTGTGATAAAACACACACACATCAATATGTGAGCTGAGCGCTGCCGCAGATCTGCTGGGATGCATCCTCCAGAGGGTGCAGTTCCAGGCAGAGAGCCCTCACTGCGCTTTAGAGCGATTAATAATTCTGTTGCCCTGGTTTATGTTTTATTGGTCCTATCCCATAGATTTTTCCCAGCGGATGAAGATTTTAGCATTTCAATATCCATCCCTTCCCCTGAATTTTTGATCCGACTCAGCAAGGTGCCAGGCAGGCACTGAGCTGCCATTCCCAGTTGTGATGCTGAGAGCTGCTTTGCTGCTGCAAGGTGTGCAGCTCAGCTGGCTGGTTCCCTTCTTGCTGCCTTTACCTGGTTTGTGTTTCCCTGGTCACTTTGGGAGTGTGGGTGCAAAGAGAAGTTAGTCAAGCAAGCGAATGTGAGTGAGCAGGCTGAAGATTTCTGACAAATCATGAGGTGCAAAATTAAGCAAAATACGTAAATCCAATTGAACACAAAATTCTTTTTCTTTCTCCTGTTTTTTAGGGGGCACGCAGTGAACCCTAATATTTCCCAAGAGTTTAAAACAAGTGTGATCTGATTGTACCATAAGCAGTGCTCTGTGTTATTCCATAGGATGGCGTACCACATTCTCACCAGAAAATCTCTACAAAAAGGAGATGGTGACAGAAAACACCCCACTGTAGGTCAGCCCTAACATTTCTTCATGCAGGAGAGTGCTGACATCAGAGCAGGGCTGCAGGATGGCTGCTTTGTCCCATTTCTGTTTGTTGTTGATGAGTCTGAGCAGCCCATGTGTGGGGTAAAGCTTCAGTTATCGCTGTGATCCCGATATCAGAGTTCACCTGCTTTATGGGAGGAGCTGGTGGAGGGCTGGAAGCTAATGAGCAGCTAAAGCAGGGGGAGCTCTACAGCCACTTCTTTTGATGGGGGGGAAGGGGGTTTCAGTTCCTCTGCTGCCCTGCCTTGCTCTGAGCCCATGCTCACTTTATTTCTCCTGGCCTTGGTTCTGTTCTGCTTTATCAGGGCTGCTTTACAAAGAATTGCTGCAGTGTGCTGATGGAATGCAAGTTACAAGTTAAAAAACCAACCCTTGA
Organism: Coturnix japonica; assembly: GCF_054131305.1. Lineage (NCBI taxonomy): Eukaryota > Metazoa > Chordata > Aves > Galliformes > Phasianidae > Coturnix > Coturnix japonica. The sequence continues at coordinate 11,785,467 of NC_140680.1, read as the reverse complement.
GATATGATGAATTAGCTGCAATTTCAGCAGTAAAAACGGTCTGTGGTAGCTGGCTATTAACGGCACTCTGGTGAATACATTTTCATGCAAGAGATGCTTTGCTGTTTTAAAGGGGTCTCATTGAGACTCGATCAAGTTATTTTCAAAAGTTTGAAGTATTATGAAACGGTAAATCTGTTTCTGCTCGATTCTACTGTCACATTTTGTTATTTGCTGTTGTTTTTCTGCGTGCACTCAGAGCCATCAAGGTGGGCACTGATGGAAAAGTGAGGCCAACTACCTTGAAGAAGCTGGAAAAAATAGACCTACTTTCCTGTTACTCTAGTGCACGGGAAGCATGACCTTGTATTTCATGGTGCTGGGGAGCAGGCTGGAAATCACTCTCTTGCCAGCACGTTTGCATTTCCAAGCTGCAGCCAGGATTCTCCTTATCTTTTCCAGTCCGCAGTCACTGATGTGCCATTACGGGTCACTGGTTAAAAAACTCAGCTCGCTATTTTCGTCCCGCAGTCATGAGTTTCTTTTTCTGTCGTTTTTATTTTGGTTTTAGGTTAACAATGAAAGGAGAAATCAAGCCAGCAGAGTAACTCACAAACTTAAGTAAAATGACTGCCTATCGGATTAACACTTCCCAAAGAGGGAAGGTCAACAGCACTGATGCCTGAACCCGTCGGTGGGCAAGTGAGGAAGAGACTGGTCCCAGCAAGCCTGGGAGACACACAGTACACAAAAGCCATATAGATAAAAAAAAAACAAATAACTTAGTAACTGGCAGCTCAACAGAGTGGCTGATGAGATGTGTGTGAAGTAGCAGCCCTATCACCTGAAGAAAGGAGTTTCATTCCAGATCTGTCCTAAAGTAGACTGGACTGCTTCTGCAAGTAACATGAGTGCATCTCAGATACACTAATGCCATCGGAAATTTGAAATCCGTAAGGTATTGTATTTACTGTGTCTCTGCAGGGAACCTTAATTACAGAGAGGAAATGACTTGCTGGCATTTCCACTTTCCTGCTTCGCCGTTGTATTCATCATGGTCAGTGTTTTACTTGTCTAGTTGGCTGTAATTTCAGTGGATCCCTCACACAATCCCAGTTGTCCCCGGCCAGTCCCTGGCTAAGAAGCTGCCCAGTACACTTAAGTGCTGTGGTCAGTTCTATGAACCAGGGGAGTTGTGGGGGCACATTCCTACTAGAATTGCTACATTTTTGAATAATGGGTGGTGAAACATTTGTTTGCATTCATTTGGTAAAGGAAGGGTAAGTTTCTCTGCTCTACTTGTATTCTAACTCCAAACTCATGATTTCAGGCCAATAAATTCAATGATCTGTGCCTATTTTTTCCTGATGACAGTTCTCAGTCTTCTCTCCCAGTTACTGCAATTTCACTATGGAAAATCACTAAACGAATCCATATAGGTACAGACAACTGGCAGATGCCATGAGCTGGTTCTTCTCAATGTACATGTCTTAAAAGGTTGGACCTTGTTTCCATACCTGGTCTTGGGGAAGGTACCAACTTAGTACAAAACTGTAAAGGAGTTAGTAACCTGGTGGATGATGCTGTGGGGGAAAGCAGGGCCTGCAGAAGGGCAGGACAAGGAAATGGGGGCTGGTTGTGTTGCAGCAAAGATAACCTGGTGCTCCTTCTCCTTTCTTCCTTCCTCTGAGGCATCCTTTGGATTCTGTCATGGTGGCACACAGCTCTTGCTCTCCAGATACCTTGGGAGTTGGACCTATGTAGGATGTGAGGTTTTCAGGAATCTTTCTGTGGCACTGTCAAAAGCACAGAGCAAACAGGGAGGAACATGCTGTTTTGCTTGGCATGTCATGCTGAGATGCAACATGGCTTGCTTCCTAAGTTCCTCACTGCTATACTCTAGTGCTGGAGGGCAATGTGGATGTTTCTGATTTCCTTTTCAAATGCACAGGCTGAACTTAGAACTGGAATCAGCGGGTGCAGCTTTTTCTGGCTTGCAGAGTGAGCTGGTTCAACTGGAGCATCAGCAAGAGAATAAATATGAAAAGACAGTGTGGGATCACAGTCACTCACAAAGCTGCTTCCTTGATATCTCTGAGTGGGATCTCAGCAAAACAAGAGGATCTCTCTCAAACTGGTCCTATAGACCCCTCCCTCTCTTTTCTCTGCCCCCCAAATCTATAGGAAGGCAATGAAACCTGAGAGGCAGTGAAGTCAGAGATCTGTCCTGTTACCAGGCTATCCACTGCTAAGTCTGCAAGGGACCTGGGGACACCCTGTGTGACTGAACAAGTGGCTGCTTCGTCCTGCGGGTATAAATCTGATGTGAGCTTGTCAGCATAAGCCTGGTATATTTATGGGGAGCTTTCAGAGGAGCGGCATGGGATCAGAGTTTCTGTTCAGCTCCAAGACGCAGCTTCTCCTGGCATTGCTGTGGATGGAGGCATGTCCCCGAGCTGAGCCCTGGAGAGCAGTGAAGCACTTGTACTGATTTGTTGCTTCTGGAGCTGGTGTAAGACCTGGAGTGGGAGCATGAAGGATGGAAGTGACACCAGGGTAAGGGCAAGGAACATTCACACTATATTTAGGGTAGAAACCGATGGTGGTAACAATTGTAAGGATCATATATAATGCAGTAAAACTTTCTACCTGAAATATAAACAAAAACCCTCTCCTGAGGCACCGAGGGGTGATCAGTCATGTTGACCTCAGCAGAGCAGCTAGGACATCTCATTCAGAAACACGGACAGAGTCTAGGACACAGCTTATTCCTTTAATAGCATCCTGAAAACACTGTCTTTGCTCAGCTGCAGAGTAATGACTTCTCTCTAGATGTTTTACATGGATTTCAGGAGTGCATGATGGCACCTTTGGTGTTTGCTGTAGCCATGAGGACTGTGAATGTGCTGGGATGCACCAGAAGATGGGAGTTTTTGACTTAGTTTAAGGTATGCTCTCAATGTGTGACAGTGTCCCTGTGTTCGTTTGCCCCTTGCAAGACATCTAATTTTGTCTACTCTTGGTGAGAAGATGCCAGCCTGATCTCAGTAAACCTTAACCTATGTTGCGCTAAGAAGGAAAACTCTGTGTGCTCTTCAAGGAGTTGAAAATGCACAGATGCTGTTCACTGCTTTGCATGGCCATTCTCGCATCCTGGAGAGCATCATCTTTTTCAGGCATTGCCAACAACAGTGACAGAAAGCTCTGTGTGCTGTAGCCGGCTCAGTGTGCTCCCTTTGTCATGCTAATTCTTCACCCTCTCTACTTCTAAAAGTCTCAGAAGAATGAAATTCCACTCTGAGATATCCAGATACCATTCAGGAACAATTCCTTCAAAGTTGTAGGTGGAAGGTAAGAGATACAGGGGGAACCTGATCCCAGGCCTTGGTGGGCAGGAGGAAGGCATTTGATTGCAGCTGCATTGTTCTGAATGTCAAAGCTGATGGCCTGTGGGGAGCAAGGGGCTGTCCCTGGGGAGAGCAGCCCATGGCGGGGCTACCGGCAGCCTGGGTCTGAGGGAGGCTGTGATGGGGATGGGGGTGGCAACGCTCTGCTGAGCCAAATTCCCTGCTTCCGACTTGCTGCCAGCCTTGGCTACCAGCCCTTCCTTCACTCTCATATTAAATTCACTCATTAATTGGAAGAAGTAAATATGATGAGCTTTTGATAAGAGTTCAAAGGAGCAGCAGCCAGTTTCCCGATTCTCAGGTTGGCAACTGTCCTTCCTGCATGCCCCGGAATCAAAGCACAGCGCTTGCTCTGGCAAGAGCAGCTCTTTGACATCTTTTGATCAAGAGCCTGGCTGCAGAAAGGAAAAAAACACAACTGTTTGGATCTTTTTCCCCTACAATTATTATCACATCCATTACTCAGCAGAAGCCTGGGATGCCCTTTCATTCTCACACAAATACTTCCTTTTGAGATTCATTTGAAGTTTCCCTGCGCGTGCAGTGGTCACTTGTCAGCTCTCCACCTGAAGGAGCGAGGCAGAAAAAGCTCTGTCAGCAAAAAAGGAACTCTGACTTCAAGCATTTAAAATGAATATTGACAAAAAGAGGGGGAGGGGGAGAGCAGGAATCAAAAGCTCAAAAATCGCTGATTAGGCCAAACCTGACCGACTTCTGCCTAGGGTAGGAAATGGCATCATTAGGAGGCACACAGCACCCAGGTGGGAGCAGTACCTCCCACTGTGGTCACTAGGACCACAGAAGCAGTGGGTTGGCTTATCTGGCTTGCAGAGTTTTAGCCCTGGAAAAGCTGCTGGCTATGGCAGTCCCCAAACTGACCAACATCTGCCACAGGTTACCACTAACACTGGTTTAGTTAAGCTGTGAAGCCTGGTGTTTCTATTCCTTCTCATGTTTTAGCGATAGAACAAGGGAGGATGGGTTTAAACTAAAAGAGATTTTAGATTAGATGTTAAGGGGAAATTTTTCACTCAGAGGTTGGTGAGGTGCTGGCACAGGCTGCCCACAGAAGCTGTGGATTTCTCATCCTTGGGGGCAATCATGGGTAGGTTGGATGGGGCCCTAAACAGCCTGATCTGGTGGGGGACAACCCCTTCCAGGGCAGGGGTTGGAACTAGATATCTTTGAGGTCCCTTCAGTCCAAGTATGGACCAGGACTGCACAACACTTGAGCTGGGATGTCAGCAACAATCAGCAATTATAGATAATTAGGTGTCTCTGAAAAAAAATAGTGCTTTCAGGCTCACTGTGTCCACAGCATAGAGAGAAAGAGCATTGGAAACGCAACTCCTGGCTTTGCAGTGCCAAGAGAGATGGAGTTCATGTTACCTTATTATTATTATTGATAGTAGTAGTGTATATATTATTATTATTATTATTATTATTATTATTATTATTATTATTATTATTATTATTATTATTATATTAATCTCCTGGAACTAGCTGCAAGTTAGGACTGGGACACTGGGGGAGAAAGAGGCAGCATTGCTTCCCATGCGCTCTCTTCTGTGCTGAGCAGACCCAGGCCCCTGGGATATGGATTTCAAGAGCAATAAATTCATTCTAAAAATTTAAAGAGGATGACGCAGAAAACTTGAAACGAACAAACCAACCAGCTCTGCACAATAAAGGCCATTTCTCTGCTGATGTCTCTCTCTAGTTGCAGTGTGACACATCAAGGTCAGATACCCCATCCCAAAGGATTGGAGCTTCGTACAGGGTGAAAGCCATCCCCCAGTGGGGTGTGATGCTGCTGTTTCGTAATGATAAACTATGCTTATATAAAACCCAGGATTCTCATAGTGGAACATCATTTATAGTGAGACTCTTGTAGTGCAAGAAAACATTGAGCTGGAGTGCCTTCAGGACTTAGGAAGTGACAAAGAGATATTTAACCTGCAATTGCCAGCTCCTCTTGTTTGACTCCCACATCACAATGCCTTCCTCCCACCGAGGAGAGCTCACATCTGTAGCTCAGTACATTAGCCATTCATACCAGGAGGTTTCTCTATGGCAGAACTCGACAGCAAGAATAATAATCCATATGTTTGTTATTGTGATCAGCTCCTCTGGAAGATAAGATTTAGGAAGCTCTGCCGGAACCTCAGCAATGCCGTCACACTGAAGGCCTCCAATGCTCTACATAAAGAAAGGGGAAAGGAACAAGATTCTCTCCCAGCATTTCTGGGCCACCTCCATGTCTTGTTGGCCATTCTGCTATCCCAGTTTTCAGAAAAAAATCTCTCTTTTTTTTTTTTTGCTTTTAATGCAATGGCTTTTTCTCATGCATAGTCTCCTAAATGAATGCACAGGCTGTTTCTGGCATGCTTTAAGCCTTCATGCATTTTTAATGATTTACAAGGAAAAGAGTTTTTCCTCTCTCTCTTTTTTCCCTCCCCCTCCCTTCCTCCTCCTCGACTCCCTTCTTCTTTCCTTAGAAAAAATAATAAAAGGGGGAAAAGAAGAAGGAAAGAAAAGGGAATGACTTAATACATATCAAGAGAAATTGTTGGTTTGTGGTGGCTGCTTCATAATTCCAGGTTCAAGTTTTTTTTTTTCTATTTAATTATGCACAATAATTCTCATGAACTATAATGCAATAACAAAAGCATGCACTGGAGTTGGCATAAGTCTGTTCTTTATTAGTATGGGTACGGGCACTGTGCTTTATGTGTGAAATAAAATATTTGGAGTTAACACGGAGTCTGTTTCTTTAGAATTACACAGAACGCTTCCTTTAAAACACTGAAACTGGGGCTCTCTGTTCCCTGCTTCTCACCTGATAAATTCCATCTTTCTTGCTTTCACGATGCCTCGCTTGTTTGTAACTGCCCTTGTAATGCCTTAATTGAATAGAAGGTTCATACATTAACCTGAAGTCCTCTATAGTATCTTAATTTATGAAGGTTAAAAGTGATTAACTGATGAAAGGCTGCCTGCTGTAAATATTGACATTTCCCCAACCTGCCAGAGGTTTGATTAGCTCCTGAAGTTGCCTTAACATTTTGTTTATCGGGTTATCAGCAGTTCCAAAAGCTTGTGAGCATCGGGACTTCTCTCATGCCAATCACTGCTAACGCTTCAGACACCGAAGGCAAATGTGCAGCAGTTTGTGGTTGAGCACATCCATCAGGTCTGAGTGGGGATGTGTGCGATATTCCGCCGGATGGTAAATATTTGCACAAATGGGACTAATTTTGCACAAATTAATTTCTCCTTCTTGCAGGCACTTGATTTCCTTTCCATTCAGTTTTGATGATGGTGTTTGTAAGTCAGTTTGGGTTTTTGGAAAGAAGTAGAGTTTCTGAAGCGAACGAGATTGCTTTTTACAGCTGCAAATGGTTTGTGTGCAAGATCCTGCCTTGCCCCAAAGCAGCCTGGATCTGACAGGAAGTGCTGGTGGACTTTGTGTTGTTTGTAGGCAGTATTTTAGAGAATTCCTCTGAAATCTGCCCTTGGTCCTGGCTCCAACCTCCTCAGTGTTTCCGTAAGTGTTTCTGGCAATGAACACGTAACCCTTCTGTTTACTAAAATGCTCACGGGGATTAAAGCTTCCTGGACCCGTACAAAGTCAGATGCTTTCAGAACAGCCTTGTAGGTGGCAGAAGGATACCAGGTGACTCACACCCCCTCGTCTACCATACCTGGAGCACTCTGCACTACAAACTGCACCCAGGGCCTGATCCAGCCATCCACTGCTGAGCCATCATCTACTGAGGGCTGAGCGCCTGATCCCACCTGTCCTCCACACCAGCCTTGAAAGCAGGTGCTGAGGAGCATTCATTCTGCTTTATTAGCTTCCATTTTGATTTAAAAAACAAACACAAACACAAAAATCAGATTATTTTATTGTTTTTCCTCATGCAGAAGGGATGTTTCTCGGCTGCAGCAGGTAGATGTTCTTTCTAACATTAAAAGCCCATTGCCATGGTTGTGTTTAACTTCGCTGTGACTCAGGTTGTGATGTGATCTGCCCAAATCTGTTTTCTTTAACATTTGAGAACTCTGAAAATCTTTTTAATGTAGTTGTGGCTTCATCTTCAGACACGGCAAAGAAAGACAGAAACACACAAATAATATTTCTAAAGTTACTTGCAAAAAGAAAAAAAAAGCAACATCAAAAAACGAAACAAGATTCAAGATAATTGTCTGTTTTGAGGATGGGAAGGCAAGGGTTGTTTTCTTTTCCCAGACAAGTTCCAATGCATGCGTTCATTTCTGTGAATCTGGTCTGAACTTCTCAAGGGCTCATGTTGCACTCAAGAAATGAATGCTGAAAATATTAGTTATGGCATTCATAAACTTCACTCTTAAAAGCTATGAGATGTTGCAGACTCATTTGTGAGCAAGAAGAGAATTTCCCAATGAGGCCTGGAACGGTGACACCATCAGGAGCAGTTGCACACAGTGCTGTGCATTGCAGCTTGCAACAAAGCACAGAATCCTTTGGATTTTCATTAGGTGACAAATCTAACAATTGCTTGAGTTCTCAGCATTTCACTCAGCAATTCAATGCTCAGGATGCAGGACAATAAGGACAGTCAGATGTAGTGGTCCTGGCTGAGTTCTGCTGTGTTCCTCCAGCACTAACTGCATTTACTTTCCCATAACTTAAGCTTAACTAAGCCTCGCTTATCCCCTGTGTGCCACCTCCATTCAGCCGCAGGCAATGAGCAGCCGGACACAGATGCACTTCAGCTCCATCAGGCAGAGGCAGCAGGCAAAGTTCTCCAGCCCACGCCTTGTCCTGTGTCCCTGGGGAAAAGGAAAGTAAATAAATCACCTTCTCTTTATGTATTCGTACTAAAACAGCACTGTGTTTTAATAAACACACTAGATGATGTGTCACTTTAATCCTAAAAGGAAAACAGCTTTTATTTTCTTTTTTATTTTGCTGCTCAGTGCCTTCCTAAGGGCATGCTGCATGTTCAGCTGCCATTTTACTATTGGTGGACAATTTTGCTTTTATCTTTCTTCACCCTCTCTGCCCTCTTGTACATTTAAGCTCAGGTTGTAAGAGGAGCCCATGGGTGAGCACTGCACAGGTCCATTGGCTTCCTCAGTGCTCTCTTCCAGCCTTGTGAATGGGGTGCAGTCACACTTCTGTTGCTCATTGCTGAGCTTCTGGAAGGATGAAATCAGGAAGCTTTGAGTAGAGCTTCTGCTTTGCCACAGCGGCTTCCATTGCAGCTGCAACAGCCCCACTGCACACTCACCTGGCTGTTCTCCATCCCATCAGCACACATACCTGTCACAGCACGATGCCAGAGAGCCGTGTCTGCTGCATGGCACGTGCAGCTTACTGCAGAGATTATGAAAGTCATAAAAGTGTCAGCTTCTGTATTTCAGTTCTGTAAACTACCCGTGCACAATGCTCTCTCCTGATCCTTTACAAGGATTGCCTTTGGCTTTTGGCTTGAATAGTAATGAGGACATCTCCCACCTGCCTGCCGGGTGCCGGCACTGCTGCCCTCACCCAGTACTGCCTGGAGCTGAGCTCAAGGGGTGTTGGAGATGCAACGGTGTTTTGCTCCTAAACATGAGCAGGCTACTGGCCCTGGGAGGTGATGGAATCACAGCCCTTTCAGGTGTTCAAGAAGGGGCTGGATGTGGCACTGAGCGACACAGTTCAGTGAGCATGGTGGGCATGGTTTGATAGTTGGACTGTGTGATCTCGGTGGTAATTTCCAACCTTAATACTTCTATGGTTCTATGAAGACATGACCTCCTGCACCAGTTTTACCATATTTAGCATAAAAAAACCATCAAAATGTTAAGTGTTGAACGTACCTGATGCCTGTTGGCTTCCTGGGCTGAACATAGTTGTCACGCTGGTCATGACTACGCAGCTGCTTTTCGTGTATATCTATATCAGATAACAACAAGCCACAGCTCCTTTATCCCCACAAACCCAACATCCACATTCAAGGGATGCTGAAGATGTTATGACTGTGCATAACTGCCTGGATCCTGCTTCATATTCTATCAGATTCCATATGAGCCTCTCCATTGCTTTCAGAGCTTTGTATTGGTCCCCTCTCTGTGATTAAAACCTTTTTTTTCAATGGAATTTGGCATGAAAACCAGGTGTGAGTGTAATGTTCCTGGCATAGAGCCAGTGCAGCCCCTGGTCTCCTAAGGTTGGTGGCCTTGGGTTTTGCATTACTCTGCCTATTGTTAGAGTAATGTCCTTCTGTTACTGACTTTTTTGTTTTTGGCTATTTGCGAAAGTGACTGGTTTTGCTGCACACATGGAAGTTTTAATAATTATTCCCAAGCAGCTCTGAGAGTTTCTTAACATGGAAACAAGTTCTACATTACTCGTTAAATTGGTCAAATTTCAATAAAGTCAGGAAAACATCTTGAAAACAGCATGAATATAATTTACAAAGAAAACAATCCAAGCATTACTGCCAAGGAGCTTTCCAACAGGAAGGAAGAAAGAATTTCTCTTTCCCCCCACACAGAATGACAGTACTGTACATTAAATTAGTGGTTTTCAGAGTTAAGGAAACCACCACAGGATCCACAATGAGAATGAACAAAGCTGGTACCTGATGTGGAGATAGGCTTTGCTTATTTATGTTCCAAATAGGTTGTATGAATCCTGGCTGTCAGTATTAATGTGGCATTATTAACTTTCTGTGTTCCAGATGAGCTTTTGCTCCCTGTGTTTTTAAATCTAGCAAAGTCTATGCAGGGGCTGAAGCTTGGCAGAGGAGGTTTAGCTTGTCAGCATATGTGGTGGATGCCCTGTGCTTGGAGACAGCCAAAGTCAGGCTGGATGGGGCTCTGAGCACCTGGTGGAGTTGTGAACAGGGTGTCCCTGTTCATAGCAGGGGAATTGGACCAGATGGCCTTTCAGGGTTCCTTCCAGCTCACAGACAGAACCTGAGAGTGAAGTGAAGCAGAGACTGGAGGAATTTGTTGAATCAGAGCCTGCACGAGTCAACTACAAAACTACGGGCTGATCTGCAAACCAATCTGGCATCCTGAGGCTCAGCACCGTGCCTGAATCACTTGATGGTAGCCTTGGTCAAAGGGCTGCATTGCAGATGAAAAGCTTACAGAGTTCATAGCAAAGATGAGCAGAGCAAAGCACGAGCAGAAAATCTTGTGAATCTTCTTTACTGTAGATCCAAATATGCCCCAAAGCAATGCCAAATTATAATGTACACAGCCAGCTGAAGGATAGATTTTGACCAGAAACATTATCGTTATAATTACTTGTACTATTGACTCCACTACCTGAAAGGGAAACATAAAGCAGATCCAAACCTGCCTGATGATAGAGCTGGATGTTAAAATACAACTGAGTCTGGTGACCACATTTTGCAATTTTGAAATTGTTGTGTGCTGACACGAAGAGAACTTTTTCCAAGTAGTTTGCAGTATAAAATTCAGACTTCAGGATCAGGGTCTGGACTGACTCTACATCCTCCCCTTCTCTGAGTGTGACCAGCAAGTCACATCCCGCACTTACTGTCATTCCTGTAGAAACCGCAGGCAAAATCAACATAATTTTTGCAATGCATTTTAGCTTCGGTATGAGGGCTATTCTTTTTCTTTCTCTTAAAAAAACCCTGATCTCAGTAGGAGCAGTTCCAACCCATTTTCTGTGTCAGTTTGAGTGTAATCTCCCCTTGAGGTTCCTTTGCAACCGATATGAACAGAGTGTGTGGGAGTGACGCTGTGTGGAACCCGCAAGCATTTTTCTGGAAGGGATACATTCTGAGCTGAGGCTATTACACTCTTTCATTTGATGCTTTCAGAAATGCTGTGAGGTTTAATTAACTAAAGCACTTTATCATCATTAGAGAAATGGAGTTCTACAAGGTTATTGGTAGACTCTTTAAGGGCCACATCTGTATGGGGAAAATTAAAATCTCAGACTGTATTCCTCACCAATAACATTGGAGGGAGAAACACGGAAAGGGCACGGATACTAATTAAATTATCGTGCTTTTCTTTCCCCCTGCACTCACTGTTAGTTTAACAGCTGTGCTTCATCTATGAGGCCTATTTGTCTTTATCTTTGGCCACTTTGTCAGAGCTGGCAGAAAGAATCCTAGGTGGGGTTGTTCTCTTAGCAAATTAAACAATGACCAAAACTTTGCTCATTTCCTCCATCATTATTGCAGATTTCCATGTCTTCATTTCGAATTAGCAATACAGGGGCTGAATGTCTCTGCTGTCAATACTGAGCAAGGGGTGGGGACACATCAAGAGCTGCAGGTCCTACAGGTTCTGTATTTTTCATGAGAGCATTTAGGCAGCGCTGCTCTGTGCACTGTCCCACCCCCCAGTGCACATAGAAAAAAGAATGCTTTTGCAGCATGTAAGTGCACAAGTCTGTAGTTTGTGCTCAGTAATGCAGCTGTGAGTTGGATTTTATCTGAGCTAGGTGGCTATTAGCAGCAGTAAGTACTGTTTAATGTGAATACAAGCTATTTGAGATCCATAGCTTCAGTATTTTATTTTTCTCCCTTTCAGTGCCAAATGGCCACCAGAGGATTCAATTTGTCAATAAGCTGCATGAATACCCCGGCCACCTCCATCTGCTGCTGTGACAGAACACAATTAACAGAAAAATCCCAGGTACTTTCCTTCACTAATTTTTCAAACTTGTTTCTGTTGAACTTGGAAAAAATTGCATAAGAAATCTGGCTTTGAACCTGAGGATTATGTTTATTGCTTGGTTGCTTTGGTCTGGGTGGAGGATGCAAGTGAATGGTAGGAGCAGGGCAGGAAGAACAGTACAGAGAAATGCCAGGAGATGAGTCTGAGCAGAATTCAAGGAAGCAAAATGCTCAGAGAGTGGGAGGAGAAGGGGGTGAGGGCCAAAGTGTGGAAACCTGGATGTTCTTTTGTGGAAAAAGTCCCAAGGCTGTTGTATCCTGGGGATCCTGTGGTTACAACATGGCTGCTTATTGCTGTGAATGGCAGATTTCAGGGATGTCCCAGGAAGACCTTCCCATCTGACATTCAATTGAGCAGAAAAAAGAGCCAGGTTTGTATGTTATCTAATTATACACAGGTCCACGTGTCTTGGTGTGCACTGTGCTGCTTGCTCTGGGTCAGGTTTGGCAAAGTGTGTGCTCTGTGCTTAGAGCACTGCTGCTAAGGTCTCTAGCTGAGTGAGCTCTCACAGCCTCAGATTCCCTTCCTTTCACTTTCCTTTGCAAAACTTCAAAAACAAATAAGCAAAACCACCCAGACCTGACAGATAAAACTACCTAAAAGCTATTCTAGATTTTCTTTTTGTTAACTGAAATCTGAAAATATCCATGGGTGTGCTGGGCAATGTAAGGCTCTCGGGGCCTGATGATCCTGTTCATCAGCTTGTCGGGGTGTACAGCTGGAGATACCTTAATAACTGGAGCAGCACATGCTCTGATGCATTCTACCCCTAGCTGCAATAAGGAACAAGATCTTGCTCCCCCAGCTGCTGACAAACACCTCCCTGAGACTTATTTCCACTTGTGCTTCCAGAGCTGCAGGTTGGCAATAGGTCTGGTGGCATGGGACATGCCCATCTCCCATTGAAAATACAGCCAGCACCTTCTCATGATGAAAGCATGCTGAAATAGCTTACTCACTCAATAACACTCCCAGTGTCCCCAGTCACTCCTACCGGTGGCTGAAACACTGGGTGGATGTCATGATGATCTTCTGGCAAGCCCCAATGGAACAAATAGAACGCCAATTTAAAACACAAAGAAAAGGCTCAAGGAATCTATCATTATTAATCCCACTGTCAGTTTTAATTTGGGGGACATTACCTCACTCAACACTCATTGGAAAGAGCTGCCAAAAATGATGATGTCATCATCACCAGACACATCTGACCCTGGCTGCTGATTGCCAGTGTTGAGTGCGAGTTAATAAATCCCCCGGTACCTGGATACACATTGGGGTTTTATTACAATGCAGGCATTCCATGATACCCTGGTAATTAAACAAGTCTGGGGCGGAAAGAAACCAAGCCACTGCTTTCTCCTATTTAGAAAAACTGTAAAATATAATTGTCCTTCAGATCAGCTTCCTTCAACCGTCATTTAAAGCCTGTATTTTGATTGTACTGAATGGGTAGGTGGAAAAGTTGGTGGTAGAAATGGGAGATAAAGTAAGTAGTAGATCTGAACTCCCCCCCAGGAGCTGGAACTTCCTAAGATTGTGCATCAGGGCAGAATCCTGACACCTCAAAGCCAGGACAAAATCCTATCTGAAGTCCTCATGCTGGTCCTTAATAGGAGCAATAAATATTGCTTATGAGTAGTGGATCTGCGTTTTGACTCTTAGCCCATCCGCAGGCGTAGCCACGAGATGAGACAGACAGAGTATTCATCGTGTTGCCACACTCCCATGGCAAAAGCAGCATAAGAACTCCAAAATTTATAGAGCCCAATGAATAAAGGAGCAATTGAAATAGAAGTCATGTTGATGAAGCAAAGCTTCTGAAAACAGGAGTAGAGCCGGGAACTTTCACACTGGAGAAAGCTTTCAAGTTGTGCTCATTTGCAGATGACATCTGTTTACCTTTAGAGGTCTATAAATAATATCACCTCTTCTCTTTACTAACTACTGGAGGTGACACTTTTCTTCTGTTTACAGACCCTCTTCTCCTCTGTCCTGATACTGGAGTTTTCTGACTGAGTGATTTGACATCATCATCATCACAGACATTTCCCCTATCCCTATAGCAACGTATGATGATGCCATAAACAGAAGATTATGCAATCTGTGTAGACTCAGATGGAAGGAGAGGCAGGGCTGGGAGCTGTGATTTAAACACAAATGTCTCTAATAGCAGCAAGGGGAATACAGAAACTTTTTGGCCATGGAAATGGCTTTTGTATAAACATTCTCATCTTCCAAGTTAGGCTCCGGTGGGAAAGTTTCTCCTTAAAGTCCTCTTATACATATGTGTGTTGTATATACACATTCACACACAGATATATTTATTTGTGTGTAAAGGAATGCAATGATCATGCAAATGCACTATTGTTCCCACCATTGTGCAGGCAGGGATGCTGCCAGCACCCTAAACACAACCTCTGTCTTTCCCTAAGACCTACCATGCTTTGCTCATGTCAGGCACAAAAGTGCTGTGGATCTGCCCAGACCTCATACTCCCTTTCCAGTGGAGGGCTGACTCTACTGAATGTCTTTTTTTTTCATGTATGACATGAGAATGTTTGTGTCCTTGGCTATGTGGGACCAGCATCATCTTCATTCAGACCCACTCCACCCTTTCCCTAGCAGCTCTGTCCTGCAGTTATGGCACAGGAGCAGAAGGGCCAATTTGAAATCTCAGCCCTCACAAAGACTTTCTAGGTAAGCTTGAGGAAATGCTTTTGAAACCCTCTCTGTGCCTCAGTTTCTCCTGCAGTGGAACTAATAAACCTCAATTCTTAAAGAAGTGGTGAGAATAACTCCACTTTCATTTGAATGCTCAGACCCTTCAATAAGGGGATCCATGGAGACTTTGAAAAACACACTTATGGGTGCTTCTACTATGTTTATCTTGTTTTTATTGAACACACAAATGCATCCTATCTAGCACATGTCAGAATCAATAACTGTGCCTTGTTAGCAGTTTTTCCATTTATGGCATATTGTCCTGACATAGCTGTAAAACCTCAATGAATATGGTTTTAATAACCCAATGGTATTTAACGTACAATCACTGTCTTATTAAGTCTAAATTAAATCCTTACTTGAGACACTTAATTTAAAGTGTGACTGATCTTTTCCTGGCCTGGAAGGAGATACTTAAATGACACTTCTTCCAATTTGGCCACGTGGCTGAGGGGGTGGGATTTAAATTATATATTTTGATGATACTACTCATCTGGTTAAAGCCGAATTGCATCATTTTATGAACACTCAGAGACGGGATCAAATTAAACCCAACTTCCCACCAAGTCAACTCCGCTGAGCTTCAAGCTTAGCACTGTATTCAAAACACACACTTACTGTGACTATCCACTCAGCAGCATCTGCTTGGCTTTTCCAAAGGAAAAAATGAAATGCACCATATTTTTCTACTCAGAGCCTCTTGTGGGGTGCCTTTTGAGTTGACAAAGACAAGGCTTACTTTCTGCTGTGGGCACACTAATAAAATAAACCTAATAAAATAAACATTACATGCAATAACGATGCTACTAAATCTAAGTTCAATGCGTAGCTAAAGTGTTACCCGCAGATCTATTTAGAGCAACGTGCTTGGACTTCCTTCCATCCTTTCCCAACCCAGAGTCACATAAACATTCATTAAATTGAAAGCATTGTCAGGGCTAATGGGAGTTTCCACAAGCAACTTTGGCACATGCAAAACTGAGGAGTGTGCAGAGCACACAGACAGATGACATGCCATGATTTCTTCATGCCAAGGCCACCACTGAAGAAGGGCTGGTGTGGGAATACAACAGAAACCATCCCATACTTTGCTGCTGTCCCTTGTGTTTGGGCCACACAATGATTTTATTTTTGTTGGATGGATGCAAGTTGTGCAGTTGAAGGTGCACAGGAAAGGAAAGCATCCTTTGGTACAGGCAGATATGGGATGTTCAGGTTAGACACTGGAAGGCAGCACAGCCAAGTGACTATGGCAGTGAATGGGTAGTGTGGAGAAGGAGGGGCACTGTGCTGTGGGGTGATTTCTCCCCCATGTTTGGGGCTGGCTCTTTGAGCAGTCACTGGGAGGACAAGATGCAGAGTCACTGGGGCAGCACACCTTCATTTGAAAGTTACAGTCCTGGAAGGAGGAGAATGGGCTTTTTATTTTCTTTTTTTTTTTTAACATCAATACTGCTATAGTCTGCAGTGAGGGCAGATAACACTTCAAGCTGAAATATTCGTATTCCTATTATGTTCTCCATCCAAGAATTTAACTGCTATTTGGTTCAGTTCAGTCTGGATGATTGATTTCTCCTGGATGCTGTGGTGAGAATTGTTTTAATAGTTTACAGATGGACAAATGAAACAGGGAGGTGTCCAGTGTGTTGCCCAGCACTGCAAGCTGTGCCAGTGGCAGAATGATTGTATCCCTGCTTGATCCCAGCCAGGTTTGATCCTTCTTTTTTCCCTTTTGTAAAATCTGACTTCCTCCCTAGCGTGTGTACAACTTTAATAGCTGAATCACAGCAGTAGGAAACGATGAGACTGAAAACACCGATGAAGGCTGTTCAAAGTGATATTTATTCTTCTTGTTCTACATCTGGAACTATTCTTACTCCAATTATTCCATTGCAGATATATTAGTTTGGCACCGTCGTTGTTGCTACTGCGATATCTATTTATTTAACAGTTCTTCAAATAATGCTTCGAAGCTCAAAAGTTTTAAGAGCTTTTCCAGGATGAAATAGAAAGGATGGGAATGTGCTTGCCCAGAGTGTTTTCTCTATACCTCTTTTGTCTATCATTAATTAGGAAGGGTTTCGAGTGATAAAACCCACTTGTATATAAGTCATCCACATGCTAAATTAAAGTGGGCAAACTGACATGGCAGTTAAACCCTCAAAGCCTGTAATCAATCAATACAATCTATGGAAAATTACTCTGAGCACATTAGCATCCTTTAACACACAAATGCAGATTTATTTTTACATGCCTCTGAATAATAACTATGCACAAATTTCCTGTCTATCCCAATCTCATCCCAACCCAGGCACCACACTCTCCTCATTCCGCTATTTCAGCTTCATAGGAGTCAATAGCTCTCCAGGGTGGAGTGGAAGCAATGGGTCACGCTGGGATGTAGCATGTCCCAGCTCTAGACAGGCTGGATGTGGACATTGTGCTCCAGCTCCATGTCACTGAATGCTCTCAGAATGATGAGATTTAAGAAATCCTACTAAGAAAAGTACCGAGGCTAACTCAGCTTTTTTAGTCAGTGCCAAGCAGAGCAGCAACAGGAGAGCCTCAGGTGGGGCAGGAGAGGACAGAAAAGGATGATGAGTACCTGGAGGCAGGAAGATTGCTGGTTCCAACCCCAAAGAATGTGCATGCAGAGAACAAAACTGGATGCAAAAAGTGCTGAAGAGCAGAACTAGCAGAACACATCAGTTGCAGAGCAATGGGACTTAATGGTTTCTGGGGGCTAAGGACAGATACCATCTGTCTTTCTACGTACCCTTGCAAGTACTCAGCATTAATATCTGAGGGCCTTTTAGTGCCACTGAAGAATTTATTCGCACAATACCAGTGGGAGAATGGGGATTTGAGAGCTCTCATTTCAGTAGAAGGAATTTGAGAAACTGAGCCACAGAGCTATTGCTTTCCACTTAGCTCCTGTCTATGGATTTTGTCAAAAGATTACAAGACTAGATAGATGAACTAGGGAGCATCATGAATTTTATTCTCTTCCCAAGCACTGGTGCTTCTAGAGGTCTTGAAGTGTATATAATTGTTTCAGATGATCTGGGCTAAGTGACCCCAGATAGAAAGTGCAATAGGCCAACAAACGAAGGGCTTTGAGGTATTTTTAATTGCACTGTCAAAAGAGAACTGTTTGCTGAAGGAGAAAGAAGCCCAGGGTTGTGCAAAAGGGGAGTTCACTGTTCTTCCAGTGAAGCTCTGAAATGGGGCTTTCTAGATGTTTTCTAACAAGAAATTGACCTAATAAAGATTTGCCTTTACGCAAAGACGAAACATTCTGCGGGAAATTTCTGACTTTGCTGAGCAGTCCCTCCCCCTGGGAAAATTTAAACAGGACTTCCTGGCTTCCTGATGGGAAGATTTTTTGCCCATTTTATTTTCTGCCCGAAGGCAAAAAATAACAACAAAAAAACAACAAACCCCAACAAATGGATGCAAGTTTTCCAACCAGCAGAGCTGGGAGAAGGACAGGAAGGTCGAGTGCCCTGACTGTCTGCCTCTGCCTGTTGGGCGGGAGAGAAGGGAGGCAATGGCCCTGGAAGACCTACCCAATAGTTTACTGTTGGCTTGAATTTTATCTTACTGAAAAATCCATTTTTCTTTTTTCCCCAGGGAGCGATAGATGCAAATTTGTTCTTAAATAATAATAAAAAAAATTCCTTGGAAGTAATTGGCATTTTCTAGCCTGTTCTCCCAATACAACAGATACAAGAAAGCTGAAAGTACAGTTGGTACGATATCTTTTGAACAGGAATCTGCAATACCTTAGCAGTTTCACCAGATAAGCAATATTTGACTAATATTGGACAGTAGTAGACAATAAAGGATAGTATGGACATATTGGAGAGGCACTCAGAAGAGCTACTCATGGATTTGCAATACTCCAGCACAGATTGCCAATGTTGCATTAAAATATTGCCAGAGAAGCATTTCCCTAGACCTAGCACAGGATAAACCAATGAACAACCCCCTCCTCCCTCATTCCACATACCTCCTTCTGTGATATTTCCACCCATTTCCTCTGTTTATTGCCCGTGGCTTGAGCAAGGTTCATTCAAATGAATTTAAAGCAGGGATAAATATTGTCAATTCAAATCACGGCTTTTCAGTCTGTCCCCAGGGTTATCCTGGGGCAGGCATCCCTTGCTGAAACAGGTCATATTCCCTCTCTAGATGAGGCTGTTGAGTCATGAAGAAAGAGGTGAGGGGTGGCAAAAAAAAAGACAAGGAAGGGAAAAAAAGTAGTAAGAGAGCAAACAATTCACAGAGCAAGGAGGACATCTGAGCTCTTATGTTTCTTTTCTCATTGCAGTTAATTCCAAATCCTGCCACAGCTTTCCTGGAGGAGGGGGAAGGGCATCGGCTGATTTGCATCTTATGTTACTGCTGACAGTAGGAGGTCTTAATTGGGGCACCAAAGAGCAGGTGTATGCTAACGTTAATCTTCCCTTTCACCTGTCACTCATGCAATGAATATGATCTCTCCCTCTCATTAGCAGCCCTCTGTCACATGCCGGAGAGCTTTGGAAGGGTCCCTCTGAAACTTGTGAGGATTGATTTTGCTGCCTGCACTGGGTTATTATTGCTGTACTGTGGACAGTCACTCCCCAGGAGCACAGCCATGCAGTGGGTGTATGGACAAGCGCTGCTTAATAGTCTCAAATCGTATGTGCCTTGGAAAAATGAACATTAATTCATGTATTGGCTTTACAGATAGAGACTGACTCATTTTGAAAATAACACGTCGTGCTTTGAGTGTTGCAGAGATGACCTTAGGAGGAAAGTTAATTTAGAAAAGATACTCAATTTGGTATTATCTCCAAATGTTGATTCCTGGAATCATTACTCATAACTTAGTCAGGCAAAACTTCCCTGGATTTCAAGGGCTCTGGTTGGTGCCAAGAGGAAATTGGCCTGGAGGAGAATGAAATCCTAACTCCTGAATTTGAACCTCTACTTCTTGCAGTTCACCTATGATGGCAATGAAGGGCTCACCACCCTTTGCTCGAACAGTGTGGGTTATTAGGAAACAACCACGAAGAGCCAAAAGAAACCGAACTTTATTTGTCTTGCCTTCATGCACTAGAGAGCAAGCACCGCAAACTTTGCATCTGGGGAGGAACCTGCAGAAAGGAATGCAATCTTCATCTGCTGGCTGGATGTTCTGCACAAAGAAGAAAGGAAAGATCTCACAAAGAGTTTATCTGAACTTTATACATTCTTCTAGCACTGCTCTGGAACAAGATCTGCTTTGGTTCATTCAGAGGTGAAATAAACAAATAATTATCTGCAGGGGGGAAAAATTCACGTTTTCAGAGAGCAATAGTTTGTTGGCTGTGAGTGTGATTCGGGGGGAGAGCATCAGCTGCAGCCCATGCTCTGAGTCACAGCTGGGTCCCACGGGAATCACAGCTGCCTCAGGGCCCTGGTGGCAGTGGATTTTCTTTGGGATAATGATGATTCGCCTCTTCTTTTACTTTTATCGTTCTCATCAGTTGTTGGGAGGTGGCTTTCTTTATCACCAGATTCCTTCCAACAGCAGTAATACTGTGATTCAATATAATGGAAACTGAGAAACGAATGGGACTGACACATTAATAATGTAATTCTAACTCATAATCTGGTTTTGCTTTACTGAGATTGGGTCATGGGCTGAGACTTTTTTTCTGAGATAGTGAAAAAAAAAAGGCTCAGTGGTTGTAACCAATTGCTTGGCTCTTCTCTGGCAAAGAGCAGGGAGAAGCACTCCTTTCCAGACTGTACATTTGCCCCAGTTTTCAAATGTTATTCCTCTGAAGAGGAAATGAAACCATGTCCCAGCTACCCACAGTAGATGGCACAATGTGCTGTTGTTTCAGCCTGGGGGTCTTTTTCCCATTCTTACCCCACCCTTGTAGCCAAGGCAGGGGCTGGCAGTCAGGATCAGGCCCACTCTCACCTATTGATGCTTAGCTAGAGAATATTCCCCAACAGCCACATCCTAAATTTAATTATTCTCCTGATTTGCAAGTGTGTTATTTGGATCAAACTTTCCAGGACTAATCATGTGTAAAACTGAAGCTAATTACATCCTATAATGGTCCAATCTGCGATAGTGTGATGAAGTTAAGAGAAAGAAAGTGAGCTCTTTAGCTGTGCAATTCTCTTCCCCAGGGATCTGGAGCAAATGCCTCAGTGCCTGCCTGCATCTTTCATATTATAACAAATACCAAAATTGATAGACATCTTCATACTTGCATGTTGGATTTATGCATGGTCTTTAGTTAATGGCTCATGTATGGCCTTTACTGCCATAAACTGACCTATGCTGGTGAAGAAAGGATGCAGGAACCTTTTGGTTTCTTTCACCTGTAATTTCAGTAGTCCAGCGTTGGTCTGAGAGCTGCTGACCTTACAGAGCACTGCAAACGCACTGTGAGATACGGAGGTGGGAGCTGCAAACTGGCAGTGCCATCTGCTCCTGAAGAACCTACATGAAAGAAGCAAACATTTCCCATGAAATTTTTGGAAAAAAAGGCTTTCTTTTCAAACTGTTCCATTTTGCTTTTCTTCAGTGAAAAACTGGAACTTCCAAATCAATTCCACATCAATGTTTTTTATTATTATTATTATTATTTTTTATTGTATTTTTGCTCTCCAGTAGAGGGAAACATGGACCTTTACAAGAAGAACCAATCTTTGGTTGAAGATAGATTAAGATTTCAGAAACAACTGTGCTCTGTTTGCAGTTTATCTTAAATTCACAACCTTCTTGTGGTCTTTTATTGAATTTTAATAGGAATGTTCTTTAATAAGAGTGCTCTTTATTTAACCTTCTCTAATAAAGTAATCACCAAAATTACATGGATCCATCAGAATCACAGCGCCCAAGTGAAGGAACTGTAACACTGTGGTTTGATTGAAGTTTAGTTTTGCAGATTTCTTATCCCTGGAGAAGTGGGATGCGCAGGGCAAGACTCAGTGAGATGCCTCCTGTACATACAGCAAGCGTGTGCTTAACCACGTCCCTGGGATGGGAGTCTGCAACCTCTGTTATTGCAGACTTTGAATGTGTTGTCTTGAAATGTACAAGCTGCAATTAAGAGCTATTGGATAATAACTATGCCATGAAAATGTCCTGAACTATTAAAGAGCTGAAGATGATAGTGTGCTTTTAATGTTTCACATAAACCATTTGGGATTTGAAGAACTTTCAGCACTCACGAGGAAGTCAGAATTATGCTTGCTGGGTTAAAGGGAAGGAAGAGAAAAAACCCTGAATTAAATTTTTGAGCTTGACACCCTCCACTTTTCTACATGTTGCTCAATTCTAAACAGGGAAAATAAAATCAGCTTTGTTCATGAGCATATGCTTTTGACATTTTTTCTTCTTGGAGCCTGTGAATTATTAATAAACTAATTTCTCTTTATAGTTCAATCTTTGGAGACTTAAAGTGCTCACTCAAATGCACTGAACAAGAGGAATGCTTCAGCTCCAATCAGCTCCTGTCTTCTTTGGAAATGCTGGCCCTGAGGTATCTTTGAGTCTTTGAAATCAATCTTTTATTCAACCGGGAATTTCTGATGGCTTAAAGGTCTAGTCTGTTAATTCTGCCTAATGCCCTGTTTAAGTTTGGGGCATTTCAATCAGCTGATGCTTTTGCTTTTACTTTGCTGAAGGACTAAGTGCATCCCTCTCCCCCCTCACCAAACCCCTGTTTCTTTCTGACCAAATGGAGAACAAATTGTTTGTTGGCCACCACAGATATGAGGAAAAGGGGGAACAAGGTGGAAAAAACCCAAGGTGGCACCTGGGGAAGATCCCACTGAGTTTTTCAAAGCCAATTTAATACATCTTGATCTGAAGGTTGCAGGCCAGTGACCATCAGCATAGGGCACATAAAAAAAAGTCTGTTCGCCAGTAACCCCAATTTGTAACAGCATCTTTGTGACTCCAGCAGTTTAGTTCATTAAAAACAGGATCAGAACCATGATATTGGGTGGACAGGAGGTGAAACTGAGGAATTGGTGCCATCAGAAGACATGTACTTGGTCTGCAGGACCTCTAGTGATGGTTGGCTGACATTCACTTGAGGATGGTGATGGAAAGGTAGCACATTCTCCCCCTGTTCTTTCAATGAATGCAGGTTTTGAAGGCATCCCTGTGCTCTGCCTGGCAGCTTTCTGCCACCACCTCCTCACCTTGGAGTTTCTATGCTTTACCATAGGATAAGCATGGAGCGTGTTCCATACAGCACTAACGTGAACCAGAAATTAAAAGACAGAGTGTCTTTGCTACTAAACTGTCATTTCAGTAGAACCTGTGCTGAGCACTGAACAAATTCATGTCACTGGTGACCCTGTGCACTCATGAAACAAAAGCTCCCAATGATAAAGCATCACTGTTTGGTCCTTTCATTCTCAGGCTTCTAAAATAAAAGGGGGGGGGGGGGGTAAAAAAGGGCAACATGAAATTTAAAAATAGGCCGAGGGCCGACGTTACAAATTACTGAGCTCCATGTGGTCAAATAAAAACAACAACAAAAATAACAGTGCTAAATTAAGCTGTACAACAGAATTTCATTTACCAGAAACACTTAACTGGAGAAAAACACATTAAGGCACTGGCCTCATTAACAAAAATGCCCTATTGCAGAAGTAGCTTACCAGTTAACACTTGGGAAAAAGAAAATCTGATTCCTGGAGGGAACTACAAAAAATGGTTAAAGAAAAATATCTGTTTTTCTCTCACGTGTCTGATGTATTTCTTTTTTTTTAGCCCTGGTTACTGAGGCCATTGGCATGAAAACTGCAGGTCAGACTCTTGCTCTCCTTTATGCTGGGGTAAATCTGGAGTAACTGTGCTGGGCGATGACTACCTCAGTGCACGGATGGTGATAGCACAGAGGGGCACAGAGCTTTCCTGGCTCTCCCTGTGAGCTTGAGCAAACACCTACAAACCTGAGAAAAGGAAACATTTTGCTTTGCTCATGCATAGGGTGACTCCCAGTGAGGGACAAAAGTGATTTGATTCCAACCTCCCATTCAAGTCAATGGGATTTCTGCACCTCAGTCCATGAAGGTCTTTGGGAAATTCCAGCCATGAAGGTTAATTATAAGCCTTTAATTAATCAGACGTTCACTGTGGGCTGAAGTGGTCTGGCTGTCTGAGCGCCAGCCTGGGAGCTCCTTAATTAACACTGCTGGCTGCTGGCAGCAGGGAGCAGAGGGACTGGGGGCAGCCCCAGAGCTGCGTGGGACGGGCACTGGAGCTGTGGAGGTGAACAGAGGATATTGAATAGGAGAACAGGCTGTAAAACAGGGTAAAAAGATGACGTTTTTATTATACCTTACGTACTGAAAAAATGAGAATGCATTGGTAGCTGGAATTAAAAACCCAAACTGGCTAATTTACTAAGAGAGCTTTTTAAGAGAGTTTGTTTTGCTATTGTTTGTTGTTGTTGTTTTTAATTAAAATTGCCTACAAATGGCAATAGCAACAACTGACACCTCTGAACTAAGCATCACTACTGAATGACACAAGGCTACGGTGCACCTCGGTTCTCACTGGCACGCTCAAGTGTGGCTGGTGCTCCAGAGGAACCTGCAGCAGGGATCTGGGATTTCTCTCCAATAATATCATTAGCAACGTTTCAATACTCTTTAACTTAATAACAACAAAACAGCAGCGCCAGAGAGAGCTGCTGATGAGGGAGAAAAAAAACCATTTTGCTTCTCCCCCAAATTACAAGAACTCTATTTGCTTTTTTTTCACTTTTTTCCCCCCCCTTTCAAACATATGCTGCATTTCTTAACAGGAGGGGAAAATCTGATATGGGAGAAAATAACTTTCAGTTGATGCGCTGAAATATCTTTAACTATCAAAGTGATGGAAGCCGCATCCATGAGAAAATCAGCAAGGACTTTTAAAACAATATGAAGCCAATGGGAAAAAAAAAGAAAGAAAGAAATATCCCCATTCCTGGAGGATGCCTGTTTCTTTAAGCAGCTGTTTCTTGTCTCTGAGGTAACAAAGTTGTCATGTGATGCATCTGTTACCATAGCAATAATCTGTAATTGTGCAGAAAATCCACCAAAGTAGCGTGCAACTCCTTAGTGAATTGGACGGGAGTGAAAAATCACCCCTGTGCAAGCCTTGGATTGATGATGTTGTGAAACTGTATTGGCCAAGTCAGCCTAGTTTCACCTCCAATGAATTTCCTGCATTTATTCGCTCTGGTTCTGGTGCCCAGCATTTGCTCAGTCTTTAAATATTCAGCTCACTTGTGCACGTAGGGCTGGTAAATGGTGTGCATCTTCCTGCACAGTTCCATACTGCACTCAGGGCATTTTCTATATGGTTGGGGTCTGGGCACCCCGCATCTCGTGTCCAGAGGTATAAGGCTTGTAACTACTGAGGCAAAGCAAAGGTGATAAAATGTCATTAAGTGTTATTACAAATTGCAATGGGAAAGGGTTTTCTATTTTTATTTCATCTCATTGTCCCAAAAGGGCACCTGCATTGTTTCTGTCTCTTCACAGCGATGAGTTCTACCTGTAACTCAGGAGCAGCCCCCACACTCATGCATGTGAGCACAATATTTTTATTTATAGATGAAATACACATTTAAATAGGTCTTCTGCTAGAACGCCAAGTTTGGTGTCCTTTAAAACTAACTGGAAATAGGAATATAGGAGGATGAGAAGATGAAATCTGCAAAACTTTCTACCTCCTGTTAGTCATAAAATAAACTGCTGGAATTTACAAAGAAAACCCTTGAACGTTTTGAGTCATCTGCTCATGATATCATTGGGCTAAAAGTGCTTGCTACTATCCAAATCAAAATGCCAGAGAAATCTCATGAGAATATGCCTTGTGGGCAAATCCCAAAAGGAGAACATCTGGATTTAAGATGCCATTGCCCTGTACTTAACCCTGAGCCACTGAGAAAAATGACTATTCTCCTGCTCTCGCTCTCTCTGTTATTAGTAAATATTTATACTACACAAGCACCCAAAGGCCTCGATTGAGAGTAGATTTCCATCTTGAGGCCTGTGCAGGACTAACAGAGAAAGGAAACTCCGTCTACTCTGAAGAATTCACTCTTTATTTATTTTCCCTTTCAGCCCATGTGTGACAAGCTGCTCCATGCACAGTGGCTGATGATTTCCACTGTATTGGCCACTGGATAAGGCCTTCAGTTCTTCCACAGACCAAAAAAAACAATAAAAAACACCCCAAAAACCCAACCCAAATCAAAAAGGAAGTTTGTTTCACTGTTGCCATTTGTAAAGAGCACTTAAGTTGCACCTGCACCAGCAGTGTCACCCTTTGCATTGTCTTCCCATCCTCTAACATAACACACTGAGCCCACCCCAACAGCATACAACTGCTTTGTCTTCTCATCTAGCTCAGAAAGCATTAATGGGATGTGGATGATTTAACACCGCATTGCACTGAAATTCAAACCTAAACCAAACCACCTCGCAGCCCTTAATTTGCAGTGATTGGATTAGGATTTCCCCCGCCCCTGCAAATCCTTGTTCTCAGGGTCATTGTGAGGGCTCAGCTGCAGAAGTAGTGCCTGGTAGGACCTTACTGACTGCAATTGCTTGCTGGCAAATGCCCGGCCAGCTGAACCCAGCCCTGCTCAGACTTGAGATCTGTCCTTCAGAAACAAGGAGGGATGCTGGCATATTGATTGTGAGAGCTGCAACCTGAACCTCCTGCAGCCCCTCTTATGAGGAAAGGCACAAAGTCAGTGAGAAGCAGAAGCTCCAAAACTACCACAACACAGCCTGTTTCATCCAATCTGCCACCAGCCCCATGCACTAACACTCAGAAAGAACCTTAACACACCTGGAGCAAATGGAGGACACAATTACACTAATTAGACCCCGGGCTGGGCTTCCTCATTTTGGTTGCAAGGACCCAATCAGGGGCAGCTGAGCAAACTGACCTTATAAAGGCTTGGGGGGAGGAGCAGGAGGGGAGCTGGCAGTTGGGATGTGCAGCTGGGGGTAGTAGCTTTGCTCTGCTTAGGTGTAGGAGCATGGATTGTGTTTAAAAGTTATTCGTCCTTGCTGTTATTGACTTCGTTTTCCTGTGGTGGAACTGCAGAAGAGGTGAGGGGTTAGAACATTTCTGTGTTGGGTTTGGGAGGTTTCAGAGGGAAGGGGTTGGCTTGGAGCAATATGAGGCTGGGACTTAGTGGGGTTTTGAGCTAGGCCATAATGGTCAGCCCTATCACAAAGGTCAGCTGCCCCTTCCCTGTGACTTTATAGCTTTCCTGATAGCTGTGCTGAGGCTTTATGCCACTGGAAAAAGCCCCCGGGGGGACCCATTGCAGCCCCCTGCCCTAGGAGAGAGGAGAGCTGGTGCAGCTGCAGTGGGAAGCCAGGAAGCAGGATCCAAATGGGAGCCACTCTGAAATAAGTGCTTAGGAATGCTCTGACCTCTTGCTTCACTGGAGCATCATTTTTTTTGTGCTTTTTTTCTTTCTTTTTTTTTCTTTTTTTTTCTTAGAACACATTAAAGAGCTGTTTGTACATAGCCTTAATCTGTGTGCACACATACACAAATTCAGCCTGGGGGGGTGAGGGGGGGAGTGGGAAAAGGATCACGGCTCTGCCAACTGTAGGCGTCCCAGGCTCTAGACAGCTGTGACAAACTGCAGCCTTTTTCCTACCTTAAAGAACATAATGGGCCACTTTTGTAATTTCAGCTGTAAATGCATTTCTACTGTATCACAGGACAGTGCTTCAGTATGAGAAAAGAGAGAAATACAGGAACTAATGTGGTGACAGGCCGAGGAACAGAGCTTATAACACACCCACAGAGTGTTTCCCATGAAAGCAATATTCTCCTGGTTCTGTCTGAGATGCTCTTGCTTTCCTGCTTTAAGGAGTAATTTCTCAGAGCTGTATTTTAGATGTTCAGATCTTGTAAACTCTTCACAGTTTAATACACTGCAACTTCTCTGTTTTCTGAGTTTGACTCACTGGATTAAAATTGCCCCCACCACCACAGTGTTCAGTGTTACTGTTAACTTCCCAACTTCTCTCTTCTAGGCTCTATGTAACAACCTGTGATCAGGATCCCAGTTATGTGCTGGATAGGCAAATGAAGAAGCTCCTAGGCCAGCTTTTCCATGATTTGGATGGAGCATATAAATAAGGTGAGGGTGGTCTGTGTGTAACATTGAACATGAGTGTAGTCCCTGTGGCATGGGTTTGTGGTCAAAAAACAAAAGGCTTATGTGGTGTCCTGATCATGGATCTGAAAGAGGGATGAAGTTCTTGGTTTTGTTGAAGCATTTCTTGCCTACAGACTAAAGTGATTGCTGGATTTAGCTGGGAAAAAATTCTCCTGGATGAAGTTACCACAATTGTTACAGATGTAGGATTTTCTGAGCAAGTGTCTCCCATTGAATAACTACCCTGCCCAGTACTTCAGGTGTTGCTGGCACATAATTGCATTATGCTAATGGTAGAGGCTGCACTGCTGATGGTGCACCTGTGATGTTTTGCAGGGCCTGTGATGGCTCCAAATTTAAGTCTTAAAAAACTAGAAGCTGAGTTGTGGTTGTGTTGGGCTTTGTGCTGTCACTGGTCAACAGGGACTCACAGCAAGGCTGTCTGCAAGGTGGGCAAAGGCTTGGGAAGGCCTCCTTTGTCACCAGTGAACTATGAGATCCTGCTGCAATGTACTGCTCTGCTTACTGATGCAAATAGAAGGATGAAGGTGTTAGGGGGAGCCTGAGAGCCCCAAACTGGGTTTTGGGATGCCTTGTTGTTTATGTGAGACCTGTAGGAGTACACTGAATGGAGCAGGAAATAGGGAAACTAAGCATGAGGAGAATTTTGGTTGTTTATTTTTTTTTTTTTTTAAACAGAAATCTCAAGAAGAAACAGCTATAAACTGAAACACCTCACTGTAAGTCAGTGCAATTCAGTTCTTGTTTTGGAAAAAAACTTCCACCCATCATAAGAAATAGCTCAAATTCCTTGAGAGCCAGCTACACAAGGCTGTCTTTCCATAGGACTCCCTGGCAGATGGTATCCCCTGCCTTCTTTGTCCTGTTGATCCTGCTCATCAGACACCTGTTTCTGGCACAGTTCTTCCTTAAAGGTGTTTGAACCTGTGTACAAGCTGAATGGTGCTGGCTGAAGTATTCCATATGGTTCTTTGTCAGGAGGACGTGGGACTGGATGTCCCTGGAGGTCATTTTGTGCTTTGTGCTGCTCTCCCCTGGTGCTGAGCACCTGCATTATTGTGTCCCTGCTTTGGTACTCTGTGCACTCTGGTTGAAATAGTAGGGAAGGATGGAACTGCAAGGGATGGGGGCCATAGAATATATTTCTTCCCTCGCAGCAGATAGTTTTTGGATACTTACAGATATCATGAACTTCCTCCCCACTCCTGCTTCTTGCTAAACCTTGAGATTTGAGCGTAATGTTTTTATATTGCTTCGGAAATCAATCTGTTTGGTAACCTGACTGAGAATAAGTAATGCAGCTTGATACTTCTGAGTCGTTATGTGTGCACGATCTGTTCGTATGATATGCTCCAGTTTTCCTAACATCTGGTTCTAGCCAGTTGCTATCAGGCCCTTGGTTTTATAAGCACTAAATTCACTCAGTTTTTAATGCAGGGGGGGAAAAAAAAAGTACAGCCCAAAGAGCATAACATTTACAAGCTTCTTTTGTGGGAGTGGAGACAGGAGGCCAAGTTCTGCTCTCAGACAGAGTCCAGCCTTTGCATTTTTGGGTGGGCCTCTGAAACCCTTTTTTATTTTTTTCCTTGAGATGCCTCCTTTTCAGCCAAACCAAACTGATTCCTGTCAACTATTATCACTCTGGTATGAACGTGTTTGGCACAGAGACTTGAGGGAGGGTCAGCAAGATGGCTTGTTGGGATGCTCGTCAAATAATAACCAAAGTGTTACACATAAAGTGTGCCTGTGTGTGCCTTGACTTATGGAAAAGGGCAGGGTGGGAGCCTGTAGTTTCTTGGAACCTTGCCTGCCCCTTTTTGCACCTGATGTGCGTTGGGTACAGTGCTGCGTTTAGGTGACTCAATTTACACCCTTTGGGTTGTGCTTCATCAGGCTGCAGCATCTCTGGGTGCCTCCCCATGTGGCTTTTCCAATGTTGCTTTAACATGGAAGAAAAGGACTGAGTTGTTCTCAGTATCAGAGACAGCTGGTGGACTTTTATTAAGCACCTATGATAGTGGATGATGCAAAAGTCAATAGGCAACCCAACAAGTCATTGAAATCTTTTCATAAGAAAGCCAAGCATTAACAAACCTGCTGCTGCCAAGCCAGTTGCTGACAGAGATAAAAAGAAAACCTATCTATAACCCAAACCCATGTTATCCATGTGCAGCTTACAAGAAGGCTAAATAGCTGCTGGCTTTCTATTGAAGCAAAATTGCCTTTTAACTTTTGTGTTGTCATTTGTGCTTTCATCCTAGTTTGGTGTTCACCCTCTAAGTCAAAGCTCTGAGTGAAACTTAAAGGGATGAGAACCATCCTTAAATAGTTTGAATAACTGTCCAGAAGAAATTGAATTAGATCTTTAAATCTTCAGCAATGCTAGTTCTAATACAAATATCAACTACCAGTGGTTTTATTTGCTTGGCAACTGGAGGGAGAGAGAGGGAGATAGCAGACCAGAAGTTGCTCATACTTAAAGTCACTGAAAGGCTGCAATTCACATATGGATGAAATTTGGCTCTGGAATAACATAATGTAGTTGTAAGTGGAATAAATCTGGTCTACTAATTCTTTTCTGCCTGTTTTGTTTTAAAAGACAAACTGCCTTCATTTCACATGTGCACATAAAACATGGGTAGCTGAAGCAGGTAACTGTGTAAGTCTGGGAGGAGAACTTGCTGGGTACTTTTGGCAGGGCCTCATATTCTGGAAAGTATCAGAGTGAATGCACACATCCCCTTGTGGCAGTAATGCCTGTCTGCTCCTGAGCTGGGACTGCTAATGGTGTGGCACTAAGTCAGATATTGCAGAATTGCATATAGGTTTCCACAGTTATTTTTCTGTTGTTAGCAAACACTCGAAATAAGGATGTGCTGTGGTCATATAGACAGGAAAATGATGTAATCCTAAAAACCACTAATGCAAAAACTTTGGAATCTGAAAGGCAAACTGTATTCTAATTGGGAAGGAAAAAGAGCAGTGACATTTGCAATGGAGAAATTTCTTGGATTCTCCTTACTTCCAAATCCTCCCCTGGCTTCCCTTTCAGCCAAAGCTGTGACAAGTGCATTGGAGCTGATAATAAGCATATAACTCTGAGGTCATTGCTGGGTTTTTAAATTAAAATAATTAAATAAATATGGATTAAATTTCTCACCTCCAGGAATCTATTGCTTGGGAACGAGCAGCACAAACTGCTCTATGGAGTCAAGCAATCTAAAGTGCTTTTTTCTTGTTGTTCTTCTGTATAACGTGGCTACTTTTTTTTCTGTTATCTGAAAACACAAAACAACCAGAATTATTCCCAGCATCCACGTTGATGGAGGAGGCTGGTAGATGTGACCAGCTCATCCTGCTGTGGATTACTGGAGCTGGCGGGAGGAATACTGAATAAGCCATATTGCACTGATGTCAGGTTCTGTGTGTATCAATGCTGCTGTACCTTTTGGAAGCAGAGCAGCTTTGTTTTGGGAAGAAGAACAGGCTGGAGGAATTCCAACAATGTTAAGATTGACTTATTGGGGCACAAAAGAAAATGTTGTTTCTGAAATGACTTGTCTTCAATTTCTTAGCATTTTGTTTCAAATAATCTAGATGGAAATTGATTGTAACTGAGGTACTTTAGTTAATCCAGGAAAGCTGCTATTATTTTTTTTTCCCTAGAAACTTTTTTAACAGGGAGTTGAATTCTGGGAGAAGTGGAGCTTGTTGGTGCTTGTAAGGAAACAACATGTTGAACTCAGACTTAGTTCTTTGAGAAACGTGCTTTCCATCCTTAAGCCATATCAACTCATTTCCCACTTTAAACAAAGTTGTGCACGTGCACCAAAGCCTCCATCATCCCACCTTCCCCAGATGATGTACCCTTAATTCCCAAAGATGCACAGCAGAAGCTGGTGCCTGCAGAGACGCTTGAACTGATGCTGTATGTCATCCCCACTCAAGGAATTCGGTTTGAGTGGCCCTTTGTTTTTGCATGATCAGTTACATTGAAAGTTAGGCAAATGGGCTCTCCGTCCCTATCCTCTGCCCCTGCTCTACTTTACCGCTATCCCCATCTGGGAGAGAATATAATGAGAATAGTTGCAAGGAATCACCTCCTCTCCTGCACCTGCCAGCAGGGTGGATTAACTGTCTGGTTATTTTAGGAGCGGAATAAATCCTGACATATTTTGAAAATGCATCCTCACTTGCTCCTGAATTTCTGTTCTGCTCGGTTTCATCGCAGTCATAGCTAGTTTTCTCAAAGTGCCACTATTCATATTGGATTTGCACCTTGCAAGCACCTGCAGGCTTATTGCTTGGCATGGACTGTTCCTTATTGATTTGATTTTTCTTTTGTGTTTTGTTTTATAATGTTTCATGGTGTAGACAGCAACTTTGCAGGTCCTGGGCCTGGCTACTAATTGGTTTCACATCCCTTTGAGTGTGGATTTAGCAGGGTCTTTGCTGGTTCTTATTTCTTTTTCCCACAGAAATGAAAGCAAGAAGCAGCTCGATAACGTGATAGTGCCATTCATTACCCCTACGACTGAAAGGATTCTGCTTCCTTGCAGACCACTGAGGTCATTTTGTCATTGAAAGCTGAGTGAGGGCAGATCACATGAGGTCATCTGGCCTGGCTGTTCTGTGCAGCAAAAAAAGGCTCTTCCAGTGAAAGTGGGAGCAAGACTGGGCCTGGAGTGGAATAGTGAGTGCATGGATGGATTGAAGGCCAATGCAGGAACTTCAGCTGTGCCACTCCTGGAAAACATCCTTAGAGGAACAGGTTGTGCGTGGAGTGTGTAGCTTCTGTAGTGCAACATACAGGCATAACTTAAAGCAGCCCCGCTTCCTACTGCTGTTCTTTAACAGTATAGCAGTCACTGCATGTAACAGTGTTCCCTGTGTCAAGTGATCTTAGCCCCTGTGAGGAGACAGGATAGTAAAGGAGAACCCTGTCCATATTTATCTTTTAATAAATTGTTGGTGACCTCATGTGTCCCGCATTACAGCACTTCATTCTGACTGCTGGAGGGCGAGATGTTAAGGGACCTGATCCAGTGCCAGTTGAAGTTTATGGGAATCTTTCAGTGGATGTTAATCTGCTTCAAAGCAAAATGGTTCATGTAGTGTTTCTTCTGTGCTTTTGCAGTATGTGGGGTAAATTATCGAAGGCCCTTGGCTGCAATGTGGAAAAAGGCTTTAACAGAGCTGCCTGGATGCATGGCAAACTCACGCCTGTTACAAACAGCACTTTGGCGCTGAGTTGAGTTTGATCTCCTTACCTCTATATGAGCAAAACGTCACTCCCCAGCACTCACTGCTCCGTCAGTCTTAACTTTGTTCTAACCTTGTCTCAAACAGACTTCTGCATTTATGAACTACAGTTAAGTGATGAGGTTTCGTATAGCTGCATGTTTTTTATATTTTACTATGGTTTTGGAAACTAAACATGTCCTGATGATGTTATGTCCCCAGGTCTGGCTTACGTGGCAGGCAGGCTTTCCTAGAGGCAAAGAAAATGGATTTTAGGATTTTATCACTAGTTTTACCACCAGTTTACTTTTGCCATCTGATAATGACAGCGGCGCTTGGTTATGGGGAACAAAAGTCAGAGGGGAAAAAAAAGCATCCTTGTAACAGTGTATGCTGTTCATCACAGTACTTAAGATACACATGAACAACAGTAAAACAACTCTAGGTGAAGGGCCAGTGAGTGAGAACACTGGGCTTCATTCTTCTTCCTTCAGAATAAATTCCCTTCTGTCTGCAACCATCTCATTTGTACAAAAAGTCCTTTGTTAGTCATTTCTCATTAGAGCTATTGATAAGGCTTGTCCAAAAACATGCCAGAGTGCTTTTGTAAGTTAGATATTTTACATCAAGTACCAACAGCTACTAATCATACAGTGAGACTCTCTTAAAAAACTTTTGCACTCTTGCATTTTTATTTAGTTAACACTACCACGATACTCACAGCATGGGAATAGCATGAACACTTCAGCATGGTGTTTATTCAGAAAAGCAATTGAGAACACTTTAACTATTAGGAAGAAAGCTTTAATTAGTGTGATTTCAAATACTGCTACTTTTATAAGATGGGTGTCAGATACTACAGGGGCATTTGTTTCAATGAAAGTATTATTAAAGACCAGAGCAGCTTCTTTTTTTCCTGTGTTCTTGAGAAGGAAGATATGTGGAACAAATAGTGTTTTCTCACATTTATCCAGCTTTAAGCCTATGAAGGTGTTAACAGTTCATTTATATATTTATATAAAAAAACTGCTCTGAAAGTAATGCCTTCTACTTTATTGTATTGGCACATGATATCAGAGATGGATGTTGGTGTTGTGATAGTAGAAGGTGAACCATCCCACCAATATCCCGTTACATGTTGTTGCTGTGTGACAGATGGCAGCAGAGGGGCTCTCTAGCACGATGGTGTCTGACATGCAGGTGTGTATGAAGCAAAGGTGTGGCATTGAATTCTGTGCAGAGTAAGTGGCACCCACTGACATTCATTGATGCTCATTGCTGGCAAAAACACATATCTAATTGTGGTGGCTATATTCAAAAGTAGTGTTTCATAGCTGAGGATTTGCTCTGTCAAGTAGTTTCACTGTGCTCGTTGTATCTGTTGTTAT
Organism: Coturnix japonica; assembly: GCF_054131305.1. Classification (NCBI taxonomy): domain Eukaryota; kingdom Metazoa; phylum Chordata; class Aves; order Galliformes; family Phasianidae; genus Coturnix; species Coturnix japonica. The sequence continues at coordinate 11,750,814 of NC_140680.1, read as the reverse complement.
TTCCATGGAAATAAATGGGAGGCATTACTTTCAGAGCAACCTACTTGTATGCAGAGTAACTGCCCCCTGCTGATCTTAACCTTTGCATGTGTTTACAGTTTGCAGTTTCTATACTATTCCTGTGTTGTCTGTCCATTGCCAGTGTAAAATGAGCAGTGAAATGGAAAAGTGATTGTTGGGAAGGGTTATTAGCTATTTCTCATAATAGGAAACAGTACCAAATAAAATGATTGTGCAACGGGCTGTAAAGGAACGAAACCCACTTTTTCACACAATGCATAATTAAATTGCAGAACTCATTGCCACAGGATGTTTCAGATATTGAAAGTATGAAATTCAAAAAGCAACAAAGTGAATTGGAATCAAAGGTCTCTAAAGGGCTGTTAAATGAGATGACGTAGATGTAGGCTACAGCTCAGGAAGTCCTTAAACCACAAATTACTTGAAATGGAGAAGATATGGAGGATTTTCATACTTGCCTCGCTTCTGATATATTTTCTCCTAAATGCCCATTACTGGCCATTGCCAAGACAGCACTGTGGTAAATGGGCCTTTGGTGTGACCAGGTCCAGTCCCTTTTAGGCCAACTTCTTTGGGAGAGAAAACTAGAGGGTATAATATACCAGGCTGGGAAATGGCTGCTTCCTTGGGATAAGTCTTGTGTGTGTATGCACTCTCATGGCAGCTGTATATCAAAGTCTGTCAGGTCCTACTTACTTTAGCACCACATCTCTCTACTGAAGGTTTCCATGCCTAGAAAAGCTAACAACAGGGTGAGATAAAAGATGGGGAAATAATGCAGCCCTCCCTTTTAGAAATTTCAGTCAGAGATCTGAAGTGTATTGGAATTCTTTTGGATTTTTCTTAGTTTTTATGGCACATGAGACATTTTCTTTGGCAGTAGTTGTGATGTAGAGTAACGAAGGTGGTATTTGCTTTTATTTTTAAGCAAAACCACATCTCTCTTGAAGAGCCAGGTTAGGTGTATCATCCTCCCCCCGGTCTATTTTAAATTGACTTTAAGGAAAGTAATTGTGGGAAGCAAAAGACTTTCTCTGGTATAAGTAGATGTTAAGCTTCCCCCATTGGATGCAAAGCAAAACAGTTACATTTTCAGCTTCCAACTGCCAAGGACACCTAGGAGCATTTTCCTACCACAGACATTTTGCAGGCAATGTGGAAAACATGCCACATGCCAAAGGCATTAAAAGAAGGAGCCAATCATGAATAATTCATTTGGAATTCACAATAATGGCATTAGTCATAATGAAACCTAAGCTGGTATTAACATGTGGGTAATAGGTAGAGTACTTCCTGAGGAATCATTCTTAATAAAGAGAAGTATTACGAAGAGCTTGGGAAAGGGATCCTATTTCTACCTTCGTGATGCACCGGTCTAGGGATAGTGGTGTCTGATAGTCTCCAGGAAAAGGCACGAGTTATGTTGGCTGTGATCAGTTGTGATGTCTTCAGGATCTGAGTTTGAAAAGAAATTGCTTACAGAAGGACTTTATGGCAGCTGCTCAGAGCAGCAGTAGATGTGCCTGTGGAAGTGTTGGTTCAAATGAATAAGCAATCTGATCATATTTCTGTTCCCTTCTTGGTTCTTTGTCCAGTGAGCTTCCGTGCGAATGAGGTGTTTTTGCATTTGTTTTGTAGCTGCTGGGGGAACAGGAGGATGTGTTGTTGCATGAGGAAAGAAGAGGGTTGGTGGTTTGGTTTGGCCGTTGTCCTGGTGGTCTGCAGGAGGGCAGAGCCTGGGTCCCCAAAGGGAGATGAGGCCCTGCTCTGGCATGTGGTCATTCACCATGGGGGTGACTCACCGGGAGATGAGAATCCTGTAGTGTACAGCTTTGGTAGTGAGGCAATCTAGAATTAGTCAAGCCCCTAAGGGTGTGCTTACACTCTACTGAAAGCCCATGATGGTCAGTTTTGGGTTTTAATCTGGAATTTGAAAGAGCGTTAAGTGTGTGTTTGGAGTTCAGTGCTCTTCAAACTGGGTCTGTATAAGGACTAGTGAAAGGCAGAATAAAGATAAATGGTTCATAGGTGTCAATTTATTATTGGAGTAAATCCACATAGCAAGATATGAATGATTCAGAAACGTGCATGAGGGCTAAAACCATTCGTGCTAAATAATTTGCTTTACTTTAACCAAGGCTGTTCCAAATCTCAGCTTTATCTGGTCATGTTAAACCAACACCAGCTCTTAGTTCGCTGAGACAGGTGTACAGTGCAATATTCATCATCACTTCAGTAATCCCTGCTGTAACCTTTTATACAGTGAACACAGAGCACTTGCTGAAGGTGCTCTGAGCTGAGAAAGCAGTCTGCTCAGCTAATGAAGATCTCACAATGTATGATGAGAAGACCTTTGCCTTATGAGGTGTAACTAATTAATGCAAACAGTAAAATCAACATAAAAGTTAACAATAGTTATTTAGTACAGTTGAGCCCTGCAAGGTACGCAATTGCTGTATCACACATGTTTCTCAGATGTGCCAGCATAGCTCAGTGGGCAAGGCCAGGAGGGTGCCACACCTATATGTTATCTGTGCACCAAGCAGCCCTGCTCTGTTACTCCAGTGTAAAATCTTGTAAAAATAAAGGAAGGAAAACATTCTTCATTCCTTTATTTTCTGCCACCAGAACCGTGGGTGGAAAAAAAAAAAAACCAAACAAGAAAATGCTTGACATTTGCCATTCATAAATTCTGCAGAAATAGATACTCAGGCTCTGAAGCTGTAGGAGTGAAAGAATGCAAAGTTCATCACCTGCTGACACTTGTCTTGAAAAGAGAGCATCAGAGACAAATCCTGCTGGGTTAGGACTGAGTGTCCAAGACAAGCATCAGGTTCCAGATCTTTTACAGCATGAATAAGGTAGGTGGTCTGCTGTGAGCCTGCAGAGGTGCCAGGACCTGCACGTGTCTGGGCACAAAAGGGACAAAGCCTTTTTCTCCTCCTTTAAGATTGACTCAGCTGTGCTTGGAAGGGACCTTGCAGTCATCACAAGGCTGCTGCTCTACCCAGCCTGTTGCAATCATACCTAAGGGCCATCAGCATGGGGGTTAAGCAGGTTTTATTGTTTTGGTGCTTTGGTTTTTTTTTCTTTTATCATCCAGAAGTTGATTGTAGATGGTACCTGCTAGGAGACTACTCTTGCTGCAAGTAGAGGAAGATCTCTCCATGAAGGTAATTCAGAGATCTCAGATCCCTGCTCTAAATGGCTCATGGATGAGGTTATCCGTATTTATGAAGCAACCTAGAGAGACAAGTCTCCATGAGTCAGTGTTTTAGGTCTTTAATGATGCATCCTGATTGACATGCTGTTCACATCAAAAAATAGGACTTGCTCAGAGTTAACATTCCAGGTGGATTTCCCTGTGATGATGCATGCGAGTGTGTGTGCAAAAGACACCTAGATCTCATGCTTAGGAACCTGTACCAGCAATACCGGTGCTCAAGTTGGCTGCTGACTGCATCTTCAAGAATGCAGAGTTTTCCAAGAGGAGCAGCAGAAAGTAGGTGTGTGTTTTTATCCCAAGCATTGGCCTCTGAGACTTGTCGGGCAAACATAGATGCATCGGGGAATTCTAGTTTGGGTTTCTATGAAGTACAGAATAATTGCCTCTGTTTTATCTTCCTCATCTTCGCTGTTAACAATACAGCCAAGTCCCTGGGGATTAAAACTTATCAGTGTCAGTAAATCCAGGTAATTCTGATAATGTTAAACTCCTATTTCTCTTTGCACTGTCAGTTACGGTATGATCTTCTACTGATGGTCATGTTATACAGGCAAGATGTGCTTTAGAAGAAGTACAAACCCGGGTGGGGTTTGTTATGGAGTAAGGGCAAATGAGGATTTGGATTTCCTTTCTTTTAAATGTGAAATCTTTCCTTCCATTCCCACGGGAATCTCTTCGAACTTTCTCCCTGCTACGTTTGCTTTGCTCAGCTCAGATTGGACTGAGCCGTTGAGATCATTACTTACCCAAGTAATTCAGACCTACTGCTGATTACAGAAATCATACGTAGCTGTAAACATCTTCAACTCAAAGAACTTTAAACAGAATAATTAGCGGTTGAACTAACTGAGCTTCACAACAACTTTCTAAAAAGAGCTGGCTTTCCCAATATTACAGATGTTAATTTGTGGCGTGCAGATGATATGATTTACTGACGGTGACACAGTGAATGTGCATTAGAGCCAGAAAGTTGTTCCAAGACTCTGATGAGGACATGAGCAAGCTGTCTCAACAGAGAAATATTTGCACCAAAAATAGAGCTCAGCCAAACATTATTTTGGTGTGGGTGGGAAATTGTGTTTCATTGCATTTGTTGCTTATAGGAAAAGTAAGAAAAAGCAACCCATACCATCATTTAAAAGGCAAATTTCAAGTTTTGAGAACCCTTCTGTTAATGATTATAATTTCCCATTTATTCCAGTGATTTTCACCAGTGATTTTGTTAGGATGAGTTCAACATTAAACACTGCAGTCTTAGTTCCTTTCTTTCCATCCTCTGCATACTTGAGGAGCTCCAGTAGGTGTCTGTGATGGATACTGGAAAGGTAGTTTTTTTTTCTATTGTTTAATTACTTTGAATGCAAAGTGGTGTCTGAAGAAACAATGTGTTGTTCATTTTAGACTTGATAATGCTGAATCCCTTTGAGTTTGTGATAATGGCAGAGACAGCTCATGTTCGGTGTAGCCTGTTTCCTTCACGTTGGTAGTACTTGGGCTGTCTCCTGTTCCCATCTTATGGTAAACTTACGGCTTCTGGTCTGCTTGGTACTGGAGATCTGAATATTGTGGTAAGGGAATAATTATGGGTTGGCTGTTTGGATTTACTAAACGTGTCAAAGATGGGCTTCCTTGCTGTCCTGGGGAATTGTCTTAGATGACTCAACTTGTCTCCATTCTCAGCTTTCAGGATACCCTGTGCTCTTCAATACACCAAGTGATAATTCTGAGCTTTTGTTTAAATTCATACAAATATCCCTTCTTTAGTATGGCCACTTTGTTAGTAAAGAATGTGACAAATCATTCAGGCAATGTGTAGAATTTAGGAAGCAACATTCAGGAGATTCACTCAGCTAAAATGGAGGAGTTTCTATTTGTGGACTGTTACTTTTTTAATAACTTAATCTCTTAAAAGATGTCTTTTCCTTTGAGTTGTGAATGTTGCAGTTGATGACCTGTAGGTCTGTTTGTTCAGTGGCATATGTTAAGGAGCTGTGCTTTGTAATGCAGAATGAAGTACGAAAATGTATATGTCACTTTATTTATACATCTGCTTTGGAAATCCTCGTTTTATTTATCCATATCCTAAGAAAAATGACACTTTCAGTGCTGCCAGCTAAGAACTGTTGGATTCCTGTAGTGAGGTTTGAAGGAAAGTATTAAATTATGTAGACACTTCACTGAGTTCTAATAGAACTAATGGTGCAAATTCCCTCAATTTGCACGAGCATGATTAATTTTTCAGTTAATGATCCTGTATGTTACGCTTATAGATTCCACATGCGTTTTGTGTATAACACGCAAGCAAACAAAACATACATATGGGAGTGCTACAAAAGCATACGTATATATGCAGTATGTTAAAGGCCTGTTTGCATGGCTGCCTTTGAATGGAATTCTTAGAAGTTAGCTTTAATAGTAGTATCATGAGAAAAAGCAAGGTATTTCTTGAGGCAGGCTCTAAGCTAATGCAGTCCGAGCTAACTTGTCAACTGCACGGCAGAACAGTAACATTACAAAGTTAAGAAGCCATCTTAGGAGCCGATCACCATGTGGCAAAACTGTATTCATTTGGAATATTACCAGAAACAGAGAAAAGTGTGTAAGCGTAATCAAGTATTTCCTCTGCTGTGTATTGTATGTTTAATGGACCACACAAGATTTTACCAGAAAAGTCTATTTCACAAATGTTTTAAAGCCACAAATGCCTGGTGATGACATAGCCATAAAATACGGCTTTTTAAGATCCTCCATCAAGGGGATAGGTTCTCTGATGCATTATATCAGCAGCATTGATTTAAATGATGAAGAATTGATTATAAAATTGGATTCCAAATTGAACTCTGAGTAAATCCAGATCTGTGCTCAAACCTTGGTTGAGCTGAGAGATCTGGGCTGTGTTTGGTTTGGGAAACAGAACCTCTGCTTCTTCGGTGAGGTCTGCCACTGTTACAAGGCACTGTTTGCATAAAATTAAAGTGAAGCTAATCCAGGCAGGGTTTATGAGAAACCAAATTAGACTTTGGTGGGTACAGGATATAGGTATCCCGCCAACACTTAACCATCTTTTGTAACGCAAGTAAGTGTTTGTAACGCTTTGATGTGTATTAAATTTAGGAAAAGATTGAGAACTTTACATCTTTCCCAGCCATGGATACCTTTGCATTGTGGTAGGCTGTAAAGAGGGAAGACAGAGGTTCAGAGATAGAAGGATAAAGCCATAGTGTGTTGCCTCCCAGAGCCGTGGGCTGTCTTGCAGGAGGTGAAATTCCACCAAAACCACTGCAGTTTCCTGGCTTCCACTCCTTATACCACGACATGTGCTTTTGTTGCACGAGCAGCCTGACTTTGGATCCAGTTCATGTGCTTGTTACGAAGGAGCTTTCTCAAATGTAAAGTTGTCAGTGTGATTCTCAGGTTCCTCCTGGGCTGTGAGCTCCTCCCATAACCTGCCATCCTAGTGCAGTTCTAGACACTGAATGCTTTGCCTGTGACAGCTGGCTGAAGCGAAACTGCTTGGTGTGACATTTTGATGCATGAATCAGGTCTTTTAACGTTTGGCAGACGGTGTTTGGTCACAGCTATGTTTGTTGTTCAACTTTCCACTACATTTAAAACGCCTTCTTTCTCTTTGGGCTAGCATATTCCCATCTGCTCTTTGTGTGCTTGTGTGCAAAGAGAAAAGGCACAAGTCCATCATCTTTTACCTAACCTGGTTTGTAAGTATAGCTACCATCTGACACTTTGGGTGGGAAACTTGTGCTTTCTAAGAAGTTACTTGCCTTTACTTGGTACTGAAGAGAAGCCCAGAGGCTGCAGGAATGATATATCTGTGGTAAGATATATCCTGTCCATCCTGCCTGGGAAGCAGGTAAACCCAGAGGACCCTCTGGTCTTCTGTGCAGCTCCAGGTGTGTAGTTGCCTGTTTGGCATGCATAGTGCTTTGGTAGCAGTACAAGGCTCTGGCAGTGGTGAGAGGCAGGAATTCATTCCTGACCCCTTGAGTCACCCTCCTATGTCATGGAGCACGCGGTTTCATCACCCTTGCCATTATTTTACCTTTCAGCTGAGTAGTTACAGGTACCATTAATCTATAAAATAGATGTAGGCAGACAGGAGGACGTCATGTAAAGTCTGTAGAGACACAAAACCAACACATTAAAAAAAAAATAAAGGAAAAAAGAAAAAAAGAAGAAAAGAAGCCAGCTTGAAAACATGACCCCAGCTTTTTACTATTGTGTATTCTAGGGCAATGATTTATTGTTGGCATGTACCCATGTCACACTGGTACTTGGGACAAAGTAAAAGTCATGGTAGTCACTCGGGCCCTTGCTTCTGTCATTGTATTTTCAGATATTTCAAGGAATGAGGTAATGACTTTAAGATCAAGGTCATTTTCAGCTGCATCAATTATTTCACTTTCTCTTGGCAAAAGCATCTGCATACCTCCGCACAATGTTAACTACCAGGCAAATGTTTCACTGGAAAACCTGACTCTTCTCTGCCATAGGGAATGCCTGGTTCATACATTAAGTGGGTTTAATCATTTAAACTTCTACTATGTAACTTGGAAACCGGTACACAGCAGTGCTGCCTGTTACCAATTTAATTCATTTAAAACAAATTCAAGTGGGTTCTGATGTCCTTAGTCACCGCTACACAAAGGAGAGACCCCATATTTCAAATAACAAGGCTTCAACACAGAGATGACGTTAGTGGTGGGTAATAAGCTGAGCTATCTATCAAGATATCAAGTATGAAACAGATGGCGAGGAAAAAAAAGGTCCAGATACATTTACAAGCCTCTTAACATGCTCACCCATTTAACTCACCACAAGGTCACAACTTGATGTCTTAGACATGCAATCTCCTCTTCAGCTGGAAATGAAAGCAGGGCTTCAAAAAAAGAAAAAACACAGTATTGTTTGTGGGGCTTCACCAGTATCTCTGGAAAGGGAAAATGGTCCATTGTCAAACCTTAGAGATCTCTGCTTCTAGTGCTGACTCTTAGGGTATACGATTTGTATACCTGTACCTATTGATTGCTACTGTGGGTTCACTATGGTGGAAGTCATTTGCTATAATGATTTACCTGTGAAAAATTCAATCCTTTCCTACAGGATGATTATTTTGGGGGCTGGGGATATTTTTTGTTTTCTTGTGTTTTTGCCTTCATAAAGATTTGGGATTAAGCAGTCAAATCTTCCCATACCCAAATCTCTTAAAGCACTGTAACTCAGCCATGTATGTGAATGTTTGCCAGCTGGCTATGAAGGCCATCCCTTTCTAATTCGTGGAGTAGCCCCATATTCTTGAATTCTTGGTCAGTAGAACCCAACTATGCTCATACTTTCTTACAGCATAGATTAAAATGTTAAAGAACCTCTAGTAAAAGTTACACTTTTAGTTAAAGCTTTCCTTGTAGTAGCTGGGGAATTGATGTCAGATGGAAAATGATTTCCCAGTGGTTTGGTTTTGTAGCAGAAGTCTTCAACTTTTATGTAGATAGTCTTTGAAGTTAGAAATTGTTGTTAGACTATCAAATATTGTTTGAGGTGTCACTCATTTTTTTCCCCCCCTTTCTATTATGGGAATGGGATCTTAGCATAGAATTATTGTGGTAAAAAATGAATGTGTGACTGACACTGGAAAGAAAGGTGTTTACAGGGCATATATATGGGGAATTGTTGTGGAGCCTAGACCTGTCAATATATCTGTTAATTCTCTTAAGTGTCTGATTTCTCACTAAAAGAAGGCAGGGTTAGATCTCCAAAAACAAACACTTGAGTATGTCATTCACTGTTTGGAATATTTTCTAAAATATCTTTCTGCTTGTGTAATTTCATGTTGTTGCTTTATCTGAGCAACACCCCTAGTTTGAAATGGGGCTGTGACTGCCTTTTGGGCTGCAGTTGGCTCAACCTGCCTAGAAAAACACATTTCCTTTCCCTGTTTCCTGGATAGTTTTGCCATACACAGAATCTGGCTTTCCACCTCCAGTTCCCTGGCCCCGCATGACTCTTCCACCACTGTGTTCCTGTAAAGAGGGACTGAGTGTGAATTGGACCGATAGGTGGCACACAGAGAGCTTTTAAGTGGGCGAATACAATTGAAACAAAGAGAAAATGAAAATAATAAGATTCCAATACCACAAAAAAGCAAAGCAAAACAAACAAGAAAAACAGATTCTGCTTCTGGGTTAGGTTTCTTTCTTTCTCTATCTTTCTTGGCCTCTGTGCAAATAGCTACATGATACAGCCAGTACCTTTAGTACTGTTTGACTTGTGCATTGCTTTAGCATCTTGGGACAGATAGTCAAATCTTATTGTGCAAAGAGCTGTGGAAACATACGCAGCAAAATACTTTTGTCCTGGAAGAGTTTGCCAGCAAAGTATGATGTGAAAGGTCAAATGGTACGGGCAGGTGGAAGAGTACAAGCAATAACAATTGGATAGCAGTAGGCAGTGTGATGGGTGTCAAAAGTGTTTGATTTAAACAACAACAAAACCTCATAGAACTGAGTTTTAGCGAGGGCTGAGTCAGCTTGTAGCAGAAAGTTTGAAGGTTTCGCAAGCTTCTGTTGGTAATGTCCAGTTGCCCTGAAATCCTGCAGAGAACACTGGCTTGGGTTTTTACCAGTGTAAATGTTCCAATGTAAAATGTTCCAGATCCTCAGCCTTCTGAAGTGGAGCTGGAGCTTAAAGCAATGCTGCCAGGGTGTGATGATCTTTTCTCTGGCTCCAGTTGAAATTGGATGCTGGTAGGAAACACATCAACCACTCTGCCATACCAAGGTAATAAGAAGCTAAATTTGGACGAGCCAAGTAATGAACAGTGAAGTGTATAGAGCTTAGACTAAGTACTAAAGAAAACCTGTGTTCTGGCAACACCACCCTTAAGGCACAAATCTTCAAGAGCACGGCAGAAGTTTACATGCCATCCTCCATAAGCCTCCTTGGGAAGAAGCGCAGTCAGGCTCTGTGTATTTTCATATCTCTAAAAGCACAGGAGACAGTCAATAAAAAGGGGATGGCTGTCTTGAGATTACCCCCCCCTCCTCTATGTTCTGAAGGCAACAGAATGGAGTGGATAGCGAGCAACCTGCTTGCCTTGGGTGCAGATGGCTTTAATTGTCATTCCCAGATGTTCTGCCTCTTGAAGGTCAAATTCACCTTGTATAAATCGGGTAGGAACCATCCAGAGAAAGCACAGACATTTTACTTAAGGGGGAAAAAAAAAATGTAATAAAAGAATGTCCTTCTTTCTTGTTCTTTTTTTTTTCCTTGTAAATAGAAAGGGAACAGATTGAGAGGGAGGCCTGGCTGGCACGGGTCATAGTAATGTGATACAGAAGCTTTTGTCTGGAAGATGCATGTTCAAATCCAGCTCTATCTGACTGCAGTTAAAATATTGTTATTTTTTGACTGATGGAGCTCAGCTGTGGGTGTTAGTCCAGATTCAGGACTCTTTCTGCATTTATTTGGCAGCCTCACCTCCTAAACATGACAATATTAAAGCCAAGCTCAAAAATAAAAGATCTGCTAAATGAAGCATCTGTTGGATCAGGAGAAGATCCATGTCACTAAGGCCAGATGTGCAAGAAGAACGGTGATGCTTTTACCTCATCTCTCCTTGTTTTGTAGTGCTGGAGGTCACTTCGGTCTCCAAACTGGTTGTGCATCTCTGCTGAGAAGGAGACTTGTTTGTGTTAGCATTAAAACATTAAAAGTCGGGCTTCTGCCAGTCTTGCATGGATTTCACTACTTGATCAAAACTTGTCCTCCCGACATACTGAATTACATTAACTCTTCACGTGCTCTCCTTTGAAATCATCAACTTTAGTGCCAGTTTTAAGGAAGAAGTTCTGCAAATTCTGCCTTGTAATTATTACCCTTTGGTGCAGGTGGTTGTTATAAAGATGGTGCAACTCCTCAGCTGTGTAAAGCTTTGTATTGTTTTGCACTTTCAAAAGTTGTATTTTTTTAAGTGAGGATGATGTTTTTTGTGCTCCCTTCATGACTTCAGTGATTTCAAAAAGCAGGTGTTTTAAATATCATCAAACACATCAAGTTTTGTTAACTATAATAATAAATCCATGAAATACTTAGACTACAGGAACATGAGTCATCTGGACTATCAAGCAGTTCCTTTGCTGTATTACCACGTCATGCAACTTATTCATAAAACTATATCAGGCTCCATCCCGTAATTGGTTTGGCTGTTCATTTCCCTTTCCTTTCCTACTCCCATTGGACACCTGGTCCATCACCATCAGCTCACTCTGCAGGTTGGAAAGGTTTTTCTTCTGTCCAGTGTAATTTCTTAGCAGGCAGACATATATTCACTTGTTTTTATGTCAATAATGCACAGTTTATGTTTTTAAGTGTACAGTAATTAGCTGGAAGCATGCTGTTATGTCAGGCATCACCAGATGGGGCTTTTACACACAGTCTGCAAAGCTTTTCTTTTTTTAAGCACACATGCAAGCTTTGACTCTGTGGAGAGCACAGTGCAGAGTTGGTTTTGGTTATTCGGGTGTCTGTAGAGGTGGCTTTGGAATCAAACCCAATGAGTGAGCATTAAGATGTTGTTTTTCTTGAGCTAGGATTAGATTTGGTTACTTAGACAGCACCTAAACTTCAGACGTTTGTGTCCTCGAATGTCTCAAACACACCAAGAAGCGAGAGGCAGCCAGAGCTACCAGATAGCTGTTAAAATCTCAGAGAGAACCTGTGTTCTTCCAGGGTTGTATTGTGTTTGTGTAGCTTCTTACTGCAGATACAAAGGCAATGAGCCTTTTCAGGTTGCAGACGTAGCCTTGGATGGTTTCTTTGGGCAATTCTGGGAGAAAGGAATAAAAATTATAGATGTGATAAATGTGTACCTTAATGCAGAACCAGCTAGAAATTCTAAAGGTGATTAATTAAAGGAAAATTAAGGTGCCATTAAGCAACTGTTCAGGGTAATTTTATACTAGCAAATTTACAGATTCAAACACAGCACTTTATAAATATAAGCCATGAGATGAATAGGAAATACTTCCATCTGACATTTCTTGCAAGCTGGAATTTTGGGTGTGATTGCAGAAGTTTTGAAATCCCACATATCTTTGATTCGTATTCCCATATTTTATGCTGCAGAGAGCCTTGGAGTGAGACATTAGATGGGTAACTGAAGACACTGTGAAGATACATAAATGTTCACACCAGGGCCTGTGCCATCAGTTGTGTTCCGAGCTGGAACAATTATAGTTTGTAGCATATACAGATCCCAAATGACAGAGTGCTTTCTGCAAACTGTACTCAGGATCAGGAGATAAGCATGAAAAGCAATAAAGGTAAATGCTGGAGATCTGGAGGGGATACGAATCTCTAAAAAAAGAGGCCTTATGCAATGCAGTGAGCACACAGGCAGCTACATGGGATCGAGATCTGAATATGGAAACAACTTTGGATGTCTCAGAACTAAGAAGGATATGTTTTATTGGTTAGATGCTTGTAGCCCGTTTCACCCTTGGCCTATTGATTGTGTTGGTGAAGAATATTTGCGTGGGTTGTTTGCTGAATGGGAGAAGTTCAGTTGTCATTGAAGGTCTATGTCACATGTGGAGCAGTGGATGCTGGTATGTGGGGTCAGTGTGGATGTGCTTTGGGTTGGAGACTTAAGGGGAAGAAAACACAAGGAAAAAACAAAAAACCAACTGTATGCTGGCTTTACCTATCTCTTATGCATTTGGGAGTTGTTCTTGGGGTAGAAGGTCTTATGCCCATTTTCTCTCAGAAAACACAATATTCACCATGGATTACAGAATTCTTAAAACCTGAGTTCAAATTTTTTCTGATCTTTAACCCATGTCAGGGCGCCTGTGGTCTCTTAGCCTTTACTTGGACCGATTTGAGAGTGGTTATGTCATCACACATGGCGTCACATGAGTGGCTTGACCTGCATAAATTGGAGTTGAGCAGTCAGTGGGTGAGCCTCCAGGTCTGTTTGCTAACTTTCCAGAGTTGTGAAGTGAACAGGTTTATTCCCAACCCTGCTCTGAAACGTTAAGATCTTTGCAAAGCTCTTATTGCTCTTAATGTGTATTTTCAAACTGCACTGGAAATGAATTTGCAACCTTGGAAATGTGGTGGTCTTTTTATTTTTGAATTCTCTTAAACTGGTACCAAACATTAGTTGTCAAGATAATAGATCGGTGTTCACCTATTTTATAAGTGGTCCCTAAATTCCCCCTAATCTGAGCCCAGTAACAGTGAAGCCACCATGTGGATATTTTAAACAAGTAAAGCAGAAAAGCTGGGATAGAAGGAACTAATAAGTACACAGCAAAACTGTTCTGCTCTGCGGTGTGTTTGAGGGGGGGAAAAAAAGACATAAAAAATAAGAAAAACCCAGAAGAAACAGATGTATCTGCCAGAAGTTAAATACACATCTGTTAAGGATGCTCTTCTCATATTTGGGGTCAGAAAAATATGTACACATGTAGCACCTTGCTGACTGACAGAAAATCCTCAGTTCTGGCACTGAGAATCTTGTTTTCTTGACAGCACTTTGTTTTAAGGCTAGAGGCAGAAAAATGTCTTATGCTTGTCCTTAAACTGGAAGGCCCTTTGTTCAGGATACTTATACCATTTGCAGATAATGATGTGCATTGCAGTTTCAGCTGTCTGCATATGCATTTTTATGTTTTTTTATGACAGCTCTGCGTACTGAACTAAAAGGCCATTTAGAGCTGTCAGGAAGTGACAAGCATTACCCTTTACATTTACAATTCTGTTAGCTTGCGTTGTCAGGTGGGCTCACCATTCCACCGACATATGATTTTCTTTGAAACCTATGTATGACTTTAATTTAATACAGCAGTCTCCAAAAAAAAAAAAAAAAAAGAACCTTATTAAGATTTCCTTTTCCATTTATCATTTTTTCCTTTCATGTAGTTCTTTTTTCTACTCTTTTTCTTTACTGTTTTCTTAAGCAAGAAACAGCAAAAGAGACAAAAGTAGCTGTCTAGGCTAGAATACAGCAGCAAGCTCCTCCATTCCAGCCTGTGATGTTACACAGAAAAGAGTTGATTTTTAGTCCATTGACTTATGGGGAAAAAAAGATGCTACCAGCATATGCTAAATATTGAACCAACTTCTGAAAATGGAAATATCAGAATACCTGTGGGTTACGAGCATGACATGAGCTACAATACATGTATATGTTTTTCTCTTAGCTGGCAATTTAGCATTCTATCTGAGACCAAATTCCATCCCCAGGGGTCAATTCTGAATGCAGTTACTCCTGGTGAGCCATCCCTTAGTCTTTGCACTGTTGGTTCAAGCTGTGTTCTACTAAATGCTCTGTTGCTAATCTTCAGAAGTCCTGTTTAGTTTCCAAAATGTCCCACAACAGTTCCAAAGTCTGTTAATATTGTTCCAAGCAGAAGCTGGTTTATTGACGGCACTAAGAAGGTTCCATCTGAGAAGTTGTCCCACTCTTGAATGCACTGATTGTCTGAACTGAGCATACAGTCTGAGTAGATGTGCACTCAAAGCAAGGGAGGGAAATGGAGACTCTGAGCAGTGGGGAAAGTTCATCTTTATTCTCAGCTGGAGGGAAAATGGTTAGGATTATACTAGTGACAATCAAAGCAACAACCTCCATGCAAACAGATTTTTGGCTGTGTTTTTAATATGGTGATGATATGGGTATATTATTTAACTGCTGACAGTATGTTCAGCCTCTCACAGACCCCAGCAGAAGACGCATCTCCAAAGAGCTCATAGTCTGGGCATCAGGGACTATTCCGGTCCCTCTCCTTGGATTGTGCAGGTTGTAACTTAACTTCAATTGAGGATGGATCTTGATTGACTCACCCCACTTCAGATAGAGTCATTGGTGTTGTATGGCTGGAAGGAATGGGTAATTGTAAAAATAACATAAAAGTTTTTCCTGGTAGGATTTCAATTTGCCTGTTACATTTGTCCCAAATTATTATTTTTTAATTGCCAGCTCGAATGGCAGAGTCATTAGCTCAGCAAATCTGTTTGTTATTGGTAGGTAGTGTAGAGAGATCTGTATGGATGGTTTCATAGTTCAAGAAGGCATCATAATAATGAAGGATCAGAGCACAGCATGCTTTGGAGTAAAATAACATGTGGCTAAATGCTGAGGCAACTTTGACACTGAATTCCTTTCCTGTCAGTGCATAAAGGCAAACCCTAAACATTATTTTTAAGCAGCTGTTTTTATGCATACTTGCTGACACATCTGAATCCTTGTTTCTATACTTCCTAAGCTCTTCATCTGTCTTGAATATATGCTACAGACATGTTGCATACCCGTGCAGGCACAGACTCACCAGGGTCATCTCTGCCTGCAAGCTACCCTCCCTTTCAGCTGGGAACCTCCACTTTACAATGCCCAAAGGCATTTTGTTTTCCTCTTGAAGTTTGTGAGTGCACATTCATCTGGGGAATCTGAGTAGGTGACTTGATTGTGATTCACCTTAAGTCAGTGATAGTATCTTGGCTTCAGTGGAAGAAAGCCAGGTCATTCATGTCTGAAGAATGAAAACAGAAAAAAGTATTCACTAATGTTATTGAGATAGAAATTGGCAATGTGATGTACTAGAAGAAATGCCCCAAGAGGGTTCACATAGGGAGTGATGATAATGAGTATTTTACGGTACATCGTCAAAGGATTGTGGTCTAAGTGTTTGTGACCCCAGCTCAGAGCCATTGTGAAACTCCCATCAGTCTGCACTGAGATCCCCCACAAACTCTCCATTGAAAGTTTCCAGCTCAGGACTCCTAACTCAGACCCTCCTTACAAGAAGAGGCAAGAGCTCCTTGCACCGTCTTCCCCTGCTCGTGCCTGGGCTGGGACTTGCTGCCCTTAAGGAAAGGGGGAAAACTCCTATGTATACATTCCTTCTCCTTTGTCACTAACACTTTGCCCTAACCTGTAATACTCTGCAGGGACCAATTACATTATCCCAACAAAGACCTTTTCCATTAACTGTCTTTACAAGGTTTTCTTACTCTCTTCATCGACATCCTGACTTCATATGAAATTTAAGCTTATTCAAGGTAAAGACAGAGGCTGAATGTGCACGTAATCCTGTGTCTGCAGATGAACATGTAAAGTATAGACAAATACTTGTCTCTGCGATGCAGCCTTTGAATGCGGTCCAGACTCTGTCTTTACAGATGCCCACTCTTCAAGGCCACAAAGAATTCAGCAGTGTTTTTCTACATCCTGTATTTTCTTATCCATTTTCATGCAGATAATTCATAAAGTTGCATTTATTTATGTTATTTTTAAGAGATACTTAGCTAGTCTAGTCCTTGCCAAAGTCCAGAAGTCATTAAACCTTCTTTTTATTCACTGTATTTTACTCTGGAGACTGGAAGTTCCATATTAGATCTTCCTTCACTCACAGTTCTCTAAAATTACCACAGAGTTGTGACCTCAAGGTGTATTTTCAGAAGTGTTTTAGTGCCATCCTTCCCTCCTAGTAGATGTCCAAGCTTCAGGATAACTTTTCTAATTGAAACTTTTAGTTCTGAGAAGCTGTTTGGAGTTAAAGCATTCCCCAGTACTTTGTTAGATGTTTTAATAAGGTCTTGAAGATGTGACCTACTACCATGCAACAGGTCTCAGAGAAGCACAAGAAGTGCTATGCAGCTCACTCTGTGAGGATAGGAAAGAGGGGATGGCAAGGATAGCTTTAGCTTGAGAATCCTCCTGAAGACATTGCCAGGCAGGCTAACCAACTTCAAACTGCAAATGGTTCAACTTGTTGAGGATATCTTTGAAGCAGGAGCAAGACTGAAATCATTTAATCCAAGTAAAAGCTGAAGTATTGCTGAACCACCGATGAGATTGGTTAAGATGGTCTTCGACTGAGATCTCTGCGGCATCGTAGTTTAGTTATTTCATTTTAACAGTCTGTGCTTGGTTGCACCCATGAACTCACAGTAGACGCCTAAATGGTGGTGATGATAGTTGCAAAGAGGTTATTTGATCTTTTCTCTTGGAGACACCAGTTGACTTGCATGAAGTGTGAGGGATTTCTTGCAGCAAGCCTGAATTATTCATGGCATCTCTATGTGATCATAGAGTTGCCATGGTGGATTAGATGGCTTGTCCATCTAATTCAGACTCCTGTCTCTTGTGATGAAGGGTATAAGACATTTCAGAGGAGGATCCAAGAAACCTCTGGGACGGCAGCCATGGAATGACCTGCCCATGGAGAAAAGTTCTTCCTCCTTTCCTTCCCCTTAGGCAGCTGGTGGGTTGGATATGCCCTGCAGCATGATGCTTTACATCATGTATTCTGATTTAATCCTGTTATTTTTATTTGTTATTTGGATTGCAGAAGCTCCTAGAGGAAGTCACCTGGGTCAGGTCCCCTGATCATAGGATCTGTACAAACACAGGGAAAATGACAGTCACTGCATAATGTCATTGTCTCATTATCCACATCATCATCTTTACTTATTCATCATTTAAGCTTCCTCTGGAGTTGCTTCAGCAGTTCGGAGAAATTAATTTTGCTCTTTCTCTAAGACTCCTTAAGTCCTGGAGTAGTTGGTTAATCCCTGCAGATTATAGACTTCCTGCACGTCCTACAGTCAGTCAGCCTTGCACTTAGTTTTGTTGCTGAGTTTGGTTACTGCAGCTCCTTTTGCTCAAAACCCATTACTCTGCTGTAATACTATTGATTACCATGTTAATGCCACCACCCAGTAAAAGGTGCTGTAACTTCTTTTTATCTACAGGCATTATCCAAGCAGTCTATTAAAAAAAAGGATCTTTTTGAGAGCTCTGAAATTCTATTGGGAGGTTGTCTGTGGGTGAGGCTTTCTGAGAAGGCAGCAGCAATACTGCACTGCCAGGTTCTTGAAAGAAAGCCTCTTTCCCAAGGGCTTCTGCATCTTATTCCAGAACAGGGGTTGCCCTCAGCACATGGTACGCTTGTGCTCCTCTGAATGCTGGTGTCTAGCAGTGTAAGTTTCTGAACGCGAGCTTTGAGCAGATTAATTTTGCTAGTTAGGCTTGGAGGATTTTATTTATCTATTTATTTTTACAGTTGAGCAAAATATTTAATTTTAATGTCAGACCAAACCACAGAAGCTGAAATGAAACCTGCTAAACAAACCCCAGCAGATTTTTCCCACTTGAGTTTTTATCTTTTACTAGCTGAAGTGAGCATTTAAGTAAAAAAAGGGGGGAGGAGGGAAGTCGTGTTTAAGAAAAATATATGTATTTTTAAAACCACTGAAGTTTTTTGGACGCTTTTGAGCAGTTCTACCACATTACAAGGTGTTTTGCTGGGATTGCTTTCATAAAGGCCTTATTTCTCAGGTGTTTCATCCTGCAGCTTTTGGCATTACGTGCTTTGGCCTCCTGTTGTCCCCGTTCAAGGTTGTGCAATTCTAAGAGGACGTGGCTTTTATTACTTAGATAATATCAGTGCAGAGAGCTGGCGAAGCAGCCTCCATCTTCTGCCTTCTCACTGTCAAAGCCTGTTTTGTCAGTGGTGGTCATTGGCAGCCCCTTATTCTGTGTCAGAATGTGAATTTCAGCTCAGTCTGAAAGGAAGAAATTAAACTGGAAACTTTAAATCATAGCAAATAGCAGCAAGACCCAAAATATTTTAAGTACAATCTGTGAGGGTAGGATAAGGATAGAAAATAGGGATGGACACTTGAAGGCTGAAAGATGTGGACTCCTACTGTAGCCGTAGAACTCTTTTTTTTAGAGAAAAAGAAGAGGAAAAGCAAAATAACAACAAAACACAGGAAAAAATCCAACAAAACAGTGGAGCTTTTTCCCTCGTGAAATTGCACCAGTCTGAGCATCAAGCGCACAGACAGCACATGATTATTTTATAAGTTTACACATTAAATGACGTGTCTTTCCACAGCTTGTCAGAGCAATTAGAGTTTCGGATAAGATGGCTGAAGACCCCTTGATGTTAAAACGAGAGTTTGGCATGATGCTCACACAGCAACTTTGGAGCATCTCCTTAGGGACTCTCTCCAGGCCGTTGTGTGGATGCTCAGCATCACAGCAGTGGGGCTCGGCTCCCAGGGATAATGTGGTCATGGCAGTTTATGCTCCTGCAGGTCAGTCTGAACTTAGGCAGAACAGTGGTTTAACTGCAGTGCTCAAGGTGATCGTGTTCGGCCTCCCGTGTGTGTCACAGGAGCTGAGGCAGTGAAGTAGAGGGAGAATTTGCATTGCCTGACAGCTCTGGTACGCTGTGTTTGGGGACAAATATAGTAAACCTTCATTTGCTTTAGAAGACTTGCTCTGTGCTTGTGTTCCTATTTCATTTCTGCCTGCTCATTTTCAAGCGCTGTTCTATTTATATCCACATCTTTTGGGAAGCAGAAAATTGCTTTACTTGGATCTTTCAATCATGATCTTTTCCATATGAGTTGATCTTTGCAATTTCCCAGGTAACTCTTCCTGCAGCCGCTGCAACTTCTGTTTGATGGCGTTTTGTTGCAAGGAGAGGTCATAGAATCATTCAGGTTGGAAAGAGCTCTTAAGATCATCAGTCCAACCTTCCTTCAATGTTGTCCACTAAGCTGTGTCCCTAAGTACTACATCTACCCTAGATCTGAAGGCTGATGGCCAAGCACAGCCTTCAGCAGTCTCTGGTCTTGTCTTCTGGAAAACCAGTTGGCACACTCAGTTTCTTATATGGGATGTTCATAGCGAGTCCCATGCTCACAGATTGCCGGGCTGATGGAGAATAGAAATTTCTGACCTATGATCTAAGAACCAGCGCTGTTTGTTTATACACTGCAACAGCCTCAGCCCTGGGTGAAATTCAAGGTCCTCCTGTGATAAGGGCCAGGCACACACGTTCTGGCAGCTCGATTCACCCCAAAGATCTGCAGCCCAGCAGAGCCGCAGTTGCAGGGCTTGCTGGTGGTCTCAAGAGCACTTGCTGGAGTTCCTCAAAGCTGATTGATCGCACGGTGCTGGCAGGCCTCCTCCTTTCCAGCTGGTAAATGTCATTAAAAGACAGCTATAAATACATTAAATACTTTCCTAATATTAGTTTTTCGTGTGATCTGTGGCTGCTGTTGCCACAGGGAAGCTGATCAAGAATGTGAGAGGAGGTGATGTCGGCAGTGATGGGGACGAGGGGAGGGCTGAGCAGCACCTCCCCATGAGGCTGTGATCCATGTGGGGTGATAACCTGCAAAGGCAGGAATTAGTGAGGGAACATTTGTCTATTGGTTCCTACTCATTGATTACTTAAGACAAAAAGCTTGGCTCGGGGTCTTTGCTCGGCAAATTATGTCATTCTTGCTCACAAAAGGGAGAGCTCACAGTACAGTTTCTAAATTAAAGCTGGTGTTTCAAAATTAAAAGCAGACAGGGCAGATGTGCCTAGGAGAAATTTATATCCGTATCTTTTGGGAATCAAATAATTGCTCTGCCAGGGCTTAAAATGAGCTTTTCCTGTGTAGGACTCAATTGTAGCTCCACACCTATATAAGCCACATCGAATAACGTGGAATTAAAATGTTACCAGATATTTCCTTAACTTTACCATATGAAAAATGAGGGTAAATGTTGATGAAACCCAGAAATTCCAGGGGTCCAACAACATGATTTAATATTACTCAAGATGATTTTACAAAGAAAGGAGGTAGTTCAGAGTCCAAGTGATCATCCCTGGCTTAATGGGCTGACATGAAAGATACTAAAAGATTGATTAAAACCATCTGAAACTGGAACATACAGTATTACTGATAATTCTTGTGAGGCAGACGGATTTATTTTGGATCCCAGGTACATTACAGTGATGCTATATTGTTTTATAGGAAAACTTGGCCAGAACAGGTCAAAGAAAAATTATTCTTCTCCTCTCTTCCCCCCCAACAGCCTTTTTATGGAAGATGTTAAAAATGAGGATCTGCTGTTAATTTGCAGAGTTCATAATGGACCCATTTGCTGTTTCAGTTATATTTTTCTTATATCTTCCCCTTTAAGAATAGCCTAGTCAAATTCAGGGTTCATTAGTGAATTGGGACACGTGTGATAAAATACATTAATAAAAAAAAATCTGAAACATTCACTAAATTAGGACTTTTTTAATAAGGTCAAGTATATTTGGAAAATGTTTTGCCTACTATAAATGACTTCCTATATTCTTGGGAAAAAAAACTGCTTTTTCTTCAAAATTTTACCCAGATCCTTGCCTGGATGTGTTATCTGTCGATATCTGAGCGTATAAATAACTAAGTATCATACAGATGCACAGTTGTTAACTCCTGCTGTTAAACTTGCTGTTAGTCGGCTCTCACTACTTGGTCACTGAAGATGACTGCTGGGCTTTTTCAAAGGGGTGAATGCTCAAAGAATTTTATCCCAGCTCCCAGCGTGCATTGGAAATGGGTAAAGTGACTTATCAGCAGTAAGCATCCCTGCTGCCCAAACCTGTGCCTTCAGGGCCCTCGGGGACTCCATGATATAGGGTGGCTGCTGGTTGGAAATGGGTCTGGACTACCTTGTTAGCATCCCTCATTACAGACCCCCAGGTGCCTGATCTGCAGGATGAGGCTTTGTCCCTCTCCTTGAGCATGTCTGTGTTCATATCCTGTGCTGTGTTAAGCACATCCTTCAGAAATGTTTTCTTTTAAAGCGTCTTTGAATTTTAAAATTGATTTTATAAATGTTCAGGCTGGTTTTTAATATCCCTCCTTACGTGCTGTGGGGTCTTAGTTGTTCTCAGTGTGAGTGCAGGGGATGGGGGAAAAAACACGAACACATTTCAAACACCTCTAAAAGCATAAAATAGCTCCTTCATACAGTGGAGATATCCCAGCTTTAAAGGCTTGGATTGTTCCCGGGGATCTCTTCTTTCCAATAATATAAAGTTTGATAAAATTTTCTAGCCCTGCCATTTCATGGGAATTTGTATCATAAATCTGTTCCTGCTTCAGGAATCAGACTAAATAATCCAGCAATGGGCCCCCAGCCAGTGAGAGTGCTGGAAGGAGAAACGTTACTTTTAGAGGATGAAAAAAAGGAAATATTTCTCCTGTGGGTTTTCCTTATTATTTTTATTCTGTTTTATTTTTAAATAGCAGCTGCATGAATGTGCTGATGGGTTTGGAAAGTTGGCAGCGGTGCTGGAGGAAGGGGCTTGTGGGCAGCACACAGGTGCTCCCAGCACCATCTTGATGGGGTGCAGCCAAGAGGGTTCCCATGGGCAGCCCCAGTGCTATGGGAGCCCCAGCACCTCTTCCACGGCTCTTGAAGCATGAGGTCCCTGGTGTTGCTGGGACACGAACTTGCCACTGTTGGTGTTTTTTGGGATGGTGCCCATTGGCAGCCTCAGCACAAGAGGTGTCCATGCTCCTGTGCAATAGGAGGTGCCAGGGAAGTGCTAAGGGAGGGCAGGAGGGCTGCTTCTGTTTGGTTTAGTTTGTTTGTAATGGCTTTCCATCACTGGGAAAGCTGTCAGTGGGGCTGCTGTGAGCACAGGAGCATTACGGTCACTCAGCTTTGCAGCACGAGCACCAACAGCTCACATTGGCAGCAGAACAGGCTGCAGAAGCCCCAGCATGGAAACCCTGGGGCACCACACCTCCTGTTCCATCCTTCAGTCTAGGAGCATAGAAATGTCTGACCATTGTCTGATAGTAAGAATGCATGTGCACTTGGAGTGGGCATTGAAGCCATGCCAAGCCTTGCAGACTTGAGAAGATACAGGTACAGCACAGGTAGAAAGGGGAAAATAGCAAAAAAAAACCAAAACACCCCAACCTTTTTCCAAAACCTCACTGTGTCTGGAAAACACTGAGCTGAGGGCAAACTCAAACCACAGAGCGGTTGGTGGCAGTTCATTCATTACCTGGGACACTGAGTCGCAGTGTAAATCACAGCACCCCAGGGGACCTTCAGGCTGCATTGGGCTCATGGCTGACCCTTCTGCAGTCTGAGATGTGGGAAGCGTAAAGACTGAGCAAGGCTTTGTGGTTGTGCCCTCCATCTCACAGGGGTGATGGGGAATCTCCAGAACATATGTCCTGGGTAGCAGAAAGGTGATTTTAGATGAGAAAGACTTCTCCAAACTGGTAAGGCCTTGCTGCATTCCTTGTCACGTTAGTTTTGTGCAACAGTATTATTTGCTGTTTGGTCTTCTGAGAGTGCCATTGGTGTCATTAATCAAAACTCCATGTTGTTCACCGATACCAAAGTATCTGCACTGCATCATCAATCATAAACACAGCAAAGGGTGTGCTCTGGGTATCTAAGGAGAGCAGGAGATAGCACGGTGGGGTGAGGGAACTTCATTATTCAGCAGTCTTTGGTCCATCGTTCACGTTGGGAACATCTCTACAGCTCTATTTTGGTTGTATCTCGCTTTTAAATCCTTGTAAACAGCAGTTAAGATAGCTTCATTCCGCTGCGCAGGGTACCCCACTGCTTCTCGAGCTATTATTTTAATAAGGCCTATTTTACAATTAAGGCACCATGGGCTTTAAATTACATATAAAATAAAATGTGGAAATTGAAGCATTAAGTGCGTGGCTGCCATCAGAGCCTCGGCAGCCTCACATTAAACGTCTGCCTGTTCTTCAACAGAGCAACAGAAGGCAGAGGGTTTGTACTACGGAGGGAGACAAGCAATAACTGCCCCATCCCTGGGGGAGGCACCGTCGGAGGCTCGCTCAGGGATGCATTTCCCCTGCATATGGGGCTGGTTGAGGCTCTTTGCCGAGGGGTCTGTGCTCCGGCTGTGCCGCGCTGCTGGCGTGGTACCCAGCACAGCCTCGTAAAGCCCCGGCGGTTTTGGTTACGCTCATTGCCATTGCTGCGGTCGGCTGTGATGCAAGGAGTGACTCTCGCTCCAGATGGTTGTAAAGGTTAACGAGGAATTTATGCAGAGCTATATACAAATCAGACTGAATCTTCTGGCTGGGAACAACAAGCCACTGACATAAATTCAGTTTTCTGAACATATGTAGCTTGGTCACTAAGGGAAACTGGAGAATGGCAAGCTGCTCTGCAGAACATCCCCTCACTGCTGCTGGCAGAGGGGAGGAGACTGCTCCTCCTGCAGCACACTGGGGTCCTGGAGGTGCTGCAGAGCAGACACGTCCCCAGGAGCCTCTCTTCATGCACCAGGCATGGGGAGCTTCCCACTAGTGGCCCTGGTCCCACAGCTCCCTGTGTGTCAGGCTTTGCCTTCTCTTCTCCAAATCCTTTCGTTCGGGCCTTTCATCTGCAACCCAACTGTGTCAAAAGCTCTCCGCTCCTCCCAGAAACAATGGTCATGGTGACGTGGGACTTATGTTTCTGTTTACATCCATTTATTTACTTGTAAGTGGAATACAGAAGAGGCAGCTAAAGTTTCCCTTTTTGCGTCACATCCAGGAACTATGGGGGAAGCTTTCACCTCACTGCTGGAGGTGGCCAGTGTGTCCCTGCAGTATGGTCCTCTGCTGGAACTGAGCCCCTCTTTGAGAGTAGGAAAAGGAGAGAGAAGGGAAAGCTCCTGCTCTGCCCTCAATGATCACGCAGGTAGTTAAAGTGTTAGCAAGAAATCTGCTCACTGGAAAATGGATTCACCCCTTGATGTACCTTATGATGCTCAGTGGGACACAGAGTGGTGCGTATTGCTCTCTGCCTGGCTTGCTCCTTTTTTTATGAATGTTTCTCCAGTTTAGTGCAGTGTAGCTCTTAATTTTCCTGGACATTTTAGCTCCTTATATCAAGTGCTTTATTGCATTAATCTTTTTGCTTGCTTACATGCTCTTTGCAGTCTTTGGTGTTGTCTTGCATGCATCAGAACAGGACTATTTCCATGCAGGTCGGCATGGGGCATTTTGCTGCTGCTGGCTGGGGCTGCAGGGAGGCTGAGCTGTGAGTCCTTGCTGCTCTGTGTCAGTGGGACGGTGGCTGCTGGTTTTATCTACAAATCAGAAGCAATGAAAGCATTCGGTGCAGGATTGCCCTCCTGATCTATTGTACCTCATGTACACAAGCAGGAATGCTGTGAGCCTGTTTTCAAGTGTGTGTTCCCAATGTACTGACCAACTTTCATCATCTCTGGGATTTTTTCAATTATTTTTCTTTTTCTGGCCATGCTTCCTGCAGCATTTCTTCCTGTTGCATAGACTCCTGTAAGCTCCAGTCTATGGAGTCACCACTGAAGTCCCTGGGCATAGGTGAACTGACGTTGTAGATCCAGCACTGACCATCAGCATAGAAAACAATTTCAATCCCTGGGTCTAAGGCTGGGAAAAGCCTCCCACGACCACACAAGCTGCTTATTATTGTACAATGCTCTGGGCCACAAACCAGATTCATAAAGGGCCCAGCTCCACCCTGTCTGGGCTCATAAGGCTTTCTTGGCAGCATCTCTGTCATTTGAAGATGGGGTTGGGGCAGCCTAGAAGAGACTCCCAGCTCACAAAGAGGCCTCTCCAATGGGAGCCCCTTCACAAGGAGTGGGTGGCTGACCACAGGTGGCTCTGCTCATGCTTCACTGGCACTTTTCCTCTTTTGCATCTGAAGAAAGCGACAGGCACCATAAAATACCCAACAGTGTGGTTCCATCCCCTGGAGTGGTAAGGCCAGTCAGATTTCCAGTGGCTAATGTTTCCCTGCATACCCCGGTTTACCAGGCTTGAGTCTTGTCAACCCAAAAAAGACTGAGGCTTTCCCTCTGCAATATTAAAAAAGAAAAATCATAAATCCTCTTGGCATTGCTGGCTCACACCACTGAGCTATTCCATGCCAATCCTATTGTTAAACTGTAAGCATCGGTTTCAATGCTGTAATAAAATACTGCATTTGAAATTTTACAGTTCCCCATTAACCTCCTTTCCCCCCTCTCACCCACCTATTACATCATCTCTCTTGCTCCTGCAGCCTGACATTGCTCCTACATAAAACTTGAAGCTTTTCCATCCTTCCCTTCTTTTTCTGTACCTTTCACTGTCACTTCTGTAATAGAACAGCTGAACCAAAGCAGTCAAGCACCACACACCATCCCCAAGCATTTTAAGCCATACGTGTCAAACAGCGCTGCTTCCCACAGTCACACACATGGCACACCCATCTCCAGCCTCAATTCTCCATAGTACACATACTCAATACCCAGATTTCTGTAGGTGCTGTCAGTCTGAAATCAGCCCTGCCCTCACAGCTTGTCATTCCAGGGCAGCACTTTGTTCTCTCAGAGCTGCCAGGTATTTTATTCCTGGGGATGCTTTGTTTGAGGATGCCCTGGCTGCTGAGCACACTGCTGTGCTCTGTGCTGGTTCTCCCCATCTCTCAACCTTCTTCCTCAGCACAAAGGTAGTCTCTGAAGACAGCGGAGTCACCAGAGCAGAGGATCCCAGCAGATGGCTGAGATCTCCATAAATTATCTTTCACTAAGCAAAGTCTGCACGTTCTTCCCCTCTGCCCACCCCTGTAATTTATCTAATGCAAGGCTGCTATTGGGCATCCAGGGAAGTGTCGGACAGACCTGTGTAGCACCACAGCACTGAGTCAAGAGAAGACTTTTTCAAATTTACCTCCTCTGTTCGGTTTTCAGTGTCAAATGAGATGAGATTGTTCAACTGCTGCTA
Source organism: Coturnix japonica (assembly GCF_054131305.1). Classification (NCBI taxonomy): domain Eukaryota; kingdom Metazoa; phylum Chordata; class Aves; order Galliformes; family Phasianidae; genus Coturnix; species Coturnix japonica. The sequence goes on along the minus strand of NC_140680.1, from coordinate 11,723,960 downwards.
TTTGGGTATTGTTTGTCCTGCATAACAATGTGAATTTATGACATTTGTTGCTCGTGTGAGAAGTGGGAATGCTAAAAGCTGGCTGTGCTGTGAGCTCTCCCCATCCCTGCTTTTATACATACACACACACCCCAGGTCTGATCTGCCAGCGATCTCCATCCTACTTAGACCATGTTCTCTGGGGATCTGCCTGCTGCATCTGCCTCAGGCCTATCCTGAAGAGACACAGCTAATGGGGAAAAATGATGTTGCGTTACACGTGGAGGCTTTGCGATGTGGGCTTTCATCTGTGAGGAGCTTGGCTGAGGACTCCCAAACTCACAGCTAGGGAATGGCAGTGAGGTGTTGGGGAAGCACTGGGGAGGCGGAGGGCTTTAGAGAGCCAGGCTGAAGGCTCCAGTTCTGCTTCATCATTAATTAATGAACGAGCCCTCTGTGCAGGCTAAACTGTTAGCATTAGATCTGACAATGGACATCTAGGCCTTTCAAATGCTCTAATTGTTGAGTTTATTTTTGAAAGGCTCGAGGGTCTTGTTTACTTTTCAGAGTTTCAGCCTGAACACTGTTTTTATTTTGGGTGGAAAAAAGTGCTTTGACACATAGAGTGAACTTAGCTACCTGCACGCTTGTGTTTAGCTTGCTTTGCTTCCAAACCTCCCCAGGGGTGCTGGAAAGAGAGAGGGAGAAGATGAAGGAGGCAGCGACTATTGGATTAATTGCAGATGCTGGCTTAGCTGCTACAAGTAGTGCAGAAGGAGGAAGCGAGGGAGCAAAGTCTGACCCCATCCACTCCTTTCTTCAAAGGAGATGAGCAGGTAGAGGGGCTGTGGGTGAGCCCCCAGTGCTGCTCTGCTGATCTCATCAGAGGGCATCCACTGACACAAACCACAGAGGTTTCATAGCCTGTAAATATAATTGAATGCAGTGGTGGGAAGAGTTGTGTTTGGGAGAAAAGGGAGAGCTTCCCCCAGATAAACACTGAGAGTCATCTACAAATAGCAAACTAGGTGATGTGATTCCTTATTGCTTCTGAATGAGGTGGCAGGGTGGCATTTGTCCTCGGATGGAGCGTGTCCCACATCTCCCCGTGGCTGCGGGGGATGAGCGGACGGTTCAGTGTTTATTTTCTTTCTCTTGATTCCAACCAGATTGCCTGTGCTCTGCTTAATGTAGTGCCTGCTGTAGAAGTGGGGTGAATATTCAGTCACATTAAAAATAAATCTAGAAATAGCAGCTTATAAATTTGGATTTTTCTCCTATTATTATTTATGGGTGAATCCTGTCAGATGCATAAATACAATATCTTTCTAGGCCGACGCTGGGATTTATATCAAAGGGGTTCTAACATATACTTCATGTACTCAGCTGCAACTGTTATAAGCTATTTCATGTACAACTAGAGACAAACGATCTCTCCCATGTTTGTCTTAATGTGAAATGCAGTTGGGTTGCTTGAATTCACTTCCAAAGCTCCTGCATGGGGGAGGGAGGTGGGAGATTTATGCCCCCTTAATAGAATCAATTCTAAACATATCTTTAGACAAATAATTTAAATATCTGTGTATCAAGAAACACCGCTATTAATTTCAGAGCACGCCATTTTATGCATTTCTTTTTTCAGTGCGTTAAGAAAGGGATTAAATTAAAAATAAATAAATATATAATAAAAACCCCCTCTTCTTAACTCCATTTGGAAAGCAAATTCTAACAAGACCATTTTGAAATAAAATCCCAGAAGGCAGCAATCCCTCCAACAATTAAACTGGGAGAAGGTCCCCTGGGGGCAGACCAACAAAATTTAGTAAAAATAATTGCCGTGCTGGGTCCTTGCTCTATTTTAGCTGAGTATAAGCAGACACACAAAAAAATAACCTACTGAGAGCAAGAACATTCCTACATGAAACGAGCTAACAACAGAGCCATGTAACTACCTGGCCACACCACTCGGCTTTTGCTGGCACGCAACTCAGATTTTTATACTTCAGCCAATATAAAATAACAATCAGGCTATTTACAAGGCTCTGCCAAATATTAACCTTATATCCAATTCTCTTCAAACCCTTCAAAGTCTCTAATGTGAACCATACAAGTTCCTCGTTACTTGACAGTGTTCTGTGACTGTGATGTTATGGGCTAGTTATGTTTTTTAAAAGATGGTGTGTTTATGCAAAGATAATGGTGCGGCGCATTTAATACTGAAAATACCCAGCAATTAATTAATGTATAATTCCTCCTTACTCTTCAACCCCCATGATTAATTTGCTGGAGTAAGGAAGTTTATGTTTGTCCTTAAGACAGAGGGTGGAGTTACTATAGTGTGTGTACTGGGTTAAAACAGGTTGGATTGTGCTCAACTGCCAGGTGTAGAAGGCAGTTGAGAAAGACAAAAGTGCAGAACAAACCCTTAAAAACTAAAGATTTCCCCCAAAAGCAAGGCTGGGCATGCAAGGAGTTACCAAGTTTGCTAATGGTGAGACAAAGGTGTGACGCTGAGTAGCACTGCACAAAGAGGGAGCACAGAGAGAGCGGCTGTGCGAAAGAGGAAGGATGGAGCTCTATTTCTAGGCCAGACGTGCTTTGCTGCATTTTCTTTTTAATTTTTTTCCTTGCATATTTTTCTGTCGTGGTCCATTGGAGCTCCATCGTTACTTCAGGAGACGCTCAGTGAGGTGTGGTGCCCAGCCTTTGGGCTGAGCACTTGGAGGCACCTTAAGATGTGTAGCCCCAACCTGGGGGTGTCTGAGGTTGTGCAGCCATGAGCTGGAAGCAGAGCAGCACAGGTGTCCAAGGACACCCCGTGCTCCACATCACCCTTGCAGAGCAGAACTGAGCCCCGTGGCCATGCAGGAAGCACTTCTTCCCACCATCGAATGAGTATTTTCTAATTGGGCTCTTCTTTCCGTACATCTGCAAATCTCATTCTGGAAATGCGCTGTATCGAATATTGGGTTTCTTCTTTTAAAGGGAGCCTTTGAGTCTATTTCTTTACACACGTTTTTACCAGCAGTACTTTTAACAATAGGTTACCAGATCCATCACACAATCTGACTAAAAGCCCGTATTTATTTCCCTAATTTTATAAACATTTAATAGGTCCTTATTAAACACATCAGCCAGCATGATTTAATAACACAATCAGTCTAGAAGTTTAAGAAAATTGAAAACAGGATTTGAATGTAATACAGCCACAATTACCGGAGATTATAGGCAATCATTTCCATATGTCTGCAATGGGGAGCTGCTAATCTCTGTTTGCGTGGAGGTGATTTCCTCTGGAACACTTCCCAGCCTTCAACAGCGCTAGTGCTGAACAAATTAGATTTGAAAGTCCCCAATTTTATGACTAAGGTAATATACTCTGTGTATTTAGAGAAACACTGATTTCCTATTTTAACTGGCTTCCAAATGCTGGACAGAGACCTCGGCTTCATTTAGTTTGGCTCTGCGAGGTATATGGTAAAAGACGTTTTAAATGTATTTTTTTTAAAGGGTCAGCACATGTATTTTCAGGTTTCTCAGAGATATACTGCAAGTTCCCTCCATCCAGAAGAGGGAAAGAGTTAGCATCATGATCCAGTGACATCATGGCTGAGGAATGCACAGCAATTAGCCCTGCAGTACTGCAGGCAGCCTATGGCCAGGGGACAAGCAGCTCCCTCCTGCTAAACTTTAGGAGTCCTAACACCTTATTCCCTGACCTACCGCTTATGAGATCCTGAATAGCGTCACTTGTGTTTTGTGGGAATTCATCTGGTAAACTGGGCTTTTTGTGCATGGCCTTGGCTCGGCTTTGGCAGTTACTGTTGAAAATAGGACCGCTGTTGGGAAAGATTTCCTGTTTGAAGCAGCCAGGAGCTGGGCTGATTTCAATAGGAGCCAGTGACTGGTGGCGATGGGAGAGCTGCAGGGAACTTTACAGCTTGCAAACGTGCCAGCCCCACTGGGGGACATTGGGGGGTTTGGCCTGGAGGCGTCCAAAGCATTTTTAGAATTTGTTTTGTCAAATGATTCGTGTTTATGAAATGTTTACAGCAGAGTTAGACCAGAGAACTCGAGCAAGACAGGCAAAAAGAAATCTGTGCTCACCAGTAACCAGGGATGAACAAAGCAGTGAGTGGATTCCCTGTGAGCGCACACATTGGAAAGCAGCATCACTTGGTGAGCTCCTTGGATGTACCTCCAAAGAGAGAAAGAGGGAAGCTGCTCAGGCAGCTGAGTACTCCTTATCTTTCTAGTGCTTGTATTTGTATTCAATTTGTATTGAATGGCACGAGCTCTTTTCACTGGGCAGAGAACATCCCTGAACTGAAGGAGTCCTTAATCCAAAACTTAGAATTTTATTTTACCATTTTTGGTTTCACCAAAATTTAGGATGCTTTGGCTGAAACTGTGAAGGTTAGACAAGGGAGATTTCACAATATTCTTACTAAATAAGCCAATTGAACAACCCAAAACCAAACCAAAGAAACAGAATAGAAAACACATAGCATGGAAGTGAGCTTTGATTAACATTTGGTTTGTTGCAATTATAAGCAAACTTCTAAGCCAGCCAGTGCCAGCATTTGTCGACTGCAGTGATGCTAGGGAAGTCACCAAAATGCATTTGTTGTCCTGCCACCTGTTGTCTCAGTATGGGAGTGGAAGTTACAGATGTGACATAAAACCTCTCAGGGAATGACTTTGGTTGTAACAGCTGACCCAGACTGAAATTCTGTATAATGAATTAAGCAAACAGTCACAGTATTAAGATATTTGATATGTCCTTTTCGTTTCCTGATAGCATGGAACAAACCTGCCCCTATAATGAGCAGCTATAACGTAGTATTCGTTTGCAGAGCTCACTTCTATGAGCTGTCTTCAGCTTGTTTAGTCCAAAAGGAAAAGAACACGTTATTTCTTGTAATAAAATAAATGTACAATCCCTGCACATTACTGGCTTTGTAGTTGCTTTTCCCCTAAAAAATCCAGCTCTAATGCACAGTATATTTTTCATCATAAACTTGCTCATGTATGCATTCCAGATGGCATGAAGAAGAGGTTCAGGAATTCTAGTGGCAACAGCTACTATTACGAAAATAAAGGTAAGGCCCAGTTTTATGATGAACCTTGATCTTAAGGAGTTTATAACTAGACCGGCTCCAAGTTACACTTGGAATACGTGGATACATTTATTACATCAGTGGATTCCTTCACCCACTTAAAAATATATCTGCCTTGTTCTTTTTGAGTGAAGAGGTTGCTTGCAGTTTTAAGATTTTTTTGTGGCCTTCATTCCATATAGCAAAAGAGTTGATTAAAAGGAAGTTGGCAAGACAGCAGATCCTTGTATATTGTAATAATTCTCCATTTGGAAACAAACCTTTCTCCTGCATTCCAGCCAACTGGGTTAATTAACTTTACCAAACGTTACGGTGTACAACAGTGCAAACTCATTTTACTGTTATTTTGAAATGCAATACAACTTTTTTCCTTGGAAAGGTCTGTTTATATTTATTTACATCAATACACAAAAATATGGCAATTAAGGATGCTAGAGTGGTCTGTTAAGTTCAGCTTTTCTAGGAAAAGCTTTTTCCTTCTTTCCTTCTTAAGTTCTTGCCAACAAGAAATAACAAGAAATAACAAGCTCAACCAAAATAGATTTTAAGGATAGACCTCCATTTTGGAGAAGGCTTTCGGCACATGCTTATGTTCCATTGCTTTCACTGAGATTCAAGCATGTTCTTTATTTGTTTGTGAACAGAGTTGTTATTTTTTTATGGGTCAGTCTTTACAGTGGGTGCTTTTTCATGATGACTTGTTTGCGGCTACAGCCTTATAAACCCGATAGGCATGGCATGGTGTGAGGCAGCAGCAAGACCTGGGAGATGGAAAATGGGACACAGGGCTGAGCACGTGAGGAAGGGGCATAGAAGGTCTTTCTGCAGAGGAGCCAGGGACACAGGCAGTGTCAATGACCACTATGAGTACAAGCAGACAACACTGCAGGTAGACTTAAACTGCTGTACTTTTAGCCAAAGTAGTTGCCTGGACTCTGGTGCCACTTTCTGTTACCACAAGTTGCTTCAGTAGGTGTTGTTCTCTTTCATAAGGTGAAGGGCAAGCACAGATGCTGACTCCAGTGGGGTTCACCCCATCCCAGCTGTGTGATTTCCTAGCTCTTCTTTCCTGTTTTCACGAAAAAAGGAATCTGTCAAAAAATGTTATTTTACCCCTCCAGCAGTAACAGGAGCAGAGTAAGGAATGGCCTCACTTAGTAAAATAGCTTTTGTTAAATAATTAAGTGAATTACCTTGAAACCAGCTTCTAACATACCTATGCCATTGAGCAAGGAGGAACAAGAAGCACTGTCCTTCTGCAATGCTTCTGTGGTTTCTGAGTTGTCTTCTGTTCTGTGCCTTCAGTACTCTGGCATATCTTGCAGTAAGACACAAGCAAGTGAGCTAAACATGCGGCACAAGCCTGTGCAATAAATATCCTGCCTTGTGTTATTTTTTTGCTCTTTGAACTCTAAAAGCAGTTATTTGTCATTTATTTGATATCCCTTGACAATAAACATGATGTCTGTGAAGAACTAGTTACTGATAAGCTCTCCAATAAGGTCAAAACACAGAAACAAATGACAGCAACAATAATAGAGATGTTAACCACTGCATCGTTTTTTCCCCATAACTTTTGAGATCGTGTACTACTGTATTTTTGTTGGAAGCACGCGGTACTGTTGCTTCTACTATAATTTGTCTTCATGCGCAGCAAACAGAAAGGATTTCAGGCATTTTATTTCCTTGTCAACTTCAATGAATGCAAAACGATTTACCTTAAAAAGAGAAAAATACCAGGACCAAATTTTTCAAAGCTTTGTTTTGTTGTCATTCAGAACTGAAACTGCAACTTTGCAAGTAGGCAAACAAACAAACAAACAAAACCTTTTACGCATAACGTGTAAGCTCATTTCCTTTGATTCCTGCAAGTGATGCCATGGAGCCCAGCTGTTGTGTTTCTGTGATGATTTCCCTTACTCATGTTTCACCCAGTCATTACAGGCCCTAATGGAATTACTTTGAGTGAAACCTGTTTTTTTCATGGATCACCTCCCACGTCAGCTGATACCAGGAACAATTCTCTGGCTTGCATAGATGGTAGATACAGGCAATTAAATAGATTTTAAAGATTGTTTTTCTGTGATGCATTTTATCTGCTGCTAACCCAGTGCAGCTCAGCGCACTGTGGGGTGTGAGGGTTGCAGACATTCCTTTTGATGCTGTCTGCTTTTTGTATGCCAGGTTTCTGCAGTGGAAATGCATGTTGAATCCCCAGCTAATACTGGGCAGAGCCAGGTCCCTCCTGTTGATATTTGGTTCTTTGCTCATAACAAACACAGTGTGCTGTCATCTTCCGCTCAGCCCTTACCCAAAAGATGGACCTGCTCAGCCTTCCCCCATCCCCATTCAATAGCGGCCTCTGTCCTGTTTTGCAAAGAAAGAAAATGAAATAGATTACTATTAGAAAAAGATGGAGCATGAGGAATTCCAGCCTGAGAGGGGAATGTAAGTGAATTAATCTCTCCTGGTGAGGAGGAAATTATTTTTTGTTACTAGCAAAGGTTGTTTTTCATTGGAATTTCTCTCTCAGAGCTTTCAGGCATCCATCAAAGACCCAACAGCTTAATTTCTGTCGATACAACGTTTCACTTTTTAGTTGCCAAATAGCCTCATGTATTTGATTTTCCAGATTTTTTAGATGCTTTCAGGAAGTTGTCAGAAATGACCCTCCCTGGATAAATGTTCTTTTCCAAGAAAGACTCTTAAAAAAAAAAAAAACAAAATAAATTAATAAATAAAATGATTCAAGCAGTTTGGGCCTAACCCAGAAACAGCGCTGCAGCAAAGTTCCGGCTGCACTTTATTAAACTCAGTTAGAATCTTTCTGGCCCCTTTCATATGCTGGGGTGGGGGCTCCTGCTTTGCTCTGTCCTGAGCTGGGCCCCATAGTGCCGCTGTTCAGCTGTGCCTGTCCTGCTCAGCCCCTTTCTCTTCTGCTAAATGGAAGTTGACGTAACAGAAGAGAGGAGCCTGCCAGGAGGGTGTCAGAGTCAGCAATGATCACAATCAGACATTGCAATCACATTGCTCTACCAAGTCCTAGGAAGAAATAACCATCTGTTTCAATGGATGCAGGGGGAACAGCAACAGCAAAAAAAAACACAACAAAACCATGGAACCATGTCCAGGATTTTTTTATTCCAAGCCATGCCTGGTGCTTGTCAGGGAGATGCAAAATGAGGTTTGATAGTAATGCAAGTTTGGGACCTTTTATACCAGCGGATAACACCAAGTATTCAGCTAACATGTGGCACAGTCAGGTTCTGTGTGTATGACATTTCCATTTGCCTTCTAGACCTGCACTGGACAGCAGCCTGGGGCATCTGTATATTGACCTTAACCCACCTGGCCAAAGGATTCCCCTTATGCATACACTGAGGAAAGCCCATTAACACAATTGGAAGTGGCCACCCCCCCCTTGGCTCACCCTCTCCTGCACCCAACAGCATTGCACATTGGCCCCACTGTGCAATGTCCTCAAAGCACAGCAAATATGCCTGGCTGCAGTGCTACCATGCATGCTACAGAGGCAAAATTCATTTATTCACTCAGGCAGGTGATGGATAGTCTGTCAATGTTTATACAGTAGACACAAGCCTAATTTTCAGGTATTAGTTGATTAACACTTGAGTCATAGTGTGTGTCCTGTGTCCAGTAATGTGGAACATCAAACGTGTGAAAAAGATTAATAGTGTGCACAGATGTTACTCAGAGGATCAATTTGTCTGGGGTTTGAAGAGGTGGTACCCTGCAGATCAATAGGAAAGGAGAAAATTAGAGTAATGTGTTGAAAGAAATCACAGCTGACTCTCTGCATGGCTGGGTTATCTGCTCCAAAAACTCAGCTTCTCATAAAGACTTTCAAGGACTGCAACAAAATACCAAGTGCTTTCTCCTATAACTTCTTTTGTTACTTATAGACCTACAGCTTCCCCAAATGGCAAACCCTTTGCAAAAGGCACAAAGCAGCCCTTGTGCAATGTGACCAGGAAAGCTTTTCCCTGGCATTCTGTAAGAAAAACGTTTCCCTGTATTATAAATATCAACAGGCAGGAGGGCCTGGAAATAAATGTGGAAATAAATGTTGCTCTGTAAATAAGGGTACCAAAGCGGGACAGCAGAAGGACTTTCTGGACAAGCTCAACTTTTCCTGAGTTTTAAAGGAGAAGTATTCCCAGCCCTGCCTGCTGGGTGCTGCACAGCTCTTTGAGGTCTGCGAGTGTGCAGAAAGTTCCCCCCAAGGAGAGGGACAGATCCCTAATATCCTAAATAACACCAACACGGACAGAGAGTGCTCCACTGAGGAGCCCTACATCAGCAGGAGCATGATGCAGTGACCCCTTTTGCTCTCTCCTGTTCCTTCCTGGCTTCAATGGCAAGGGGTGGGAATTGGAGAGGTTTAGGAAAGAGGGAGGCAGTGTTTGGGGCGAGTTCTCCCATGGGTGTTTCTGGCAGTGGGACAGCTGGGGAGCGAGCAGCCTTCTCGTGGGTGTGCTCTGCCAGCACGGGGGTTCTGCCTATCTGTTTATCTCTGCTATTCAAAAATGGTTCCTTGCCACTGAGACAGAAAGCAGCTTTGGACAGAAATTTCAGCACGTGATGGGAATGTCAGCAGTGTTATGCTCTTTCTTATTTTTTTTTTTTAAAGCCTGGCTTTCTGCAAACTGACATATTTACATGCTTGCTTTCTAACATTGGCATGGGATTTATGAAATCTCCTTAAAATTAATGTCTATTTCTAACAAATTTAAATTAAAAATGACCATACCCACATGAGGAATAGGATAGGAAATTTAATTTAAGGGAAAGCTGGGAATGTGTATATTTTTCAACAGACTATTTCTGTTGCAACCTAATAGCATGTGTGAATGAGCGCCTGGTCCTTCAAGCTTAACCTATGTGCTTATACAAGAAGTTGCTTTGTGGAATTAGCAGGAAAGTAAGAATTACAGCAAGTAGCAGATATTTGCAGGATTTGACCCAAAAGGGATTAAGGAGGGAGGGAGGCAGGGTGAAGAGAGAGTGGAAGGAAGAGGCAGGGTTAAGTGCAGGCTGGGCAGAAATACCTCCATCCTTCCCTGCAGCAGGTCCTGCTACTCCCTGTAATTAGGAGCCCTTCCCATCTATATTCCCACTTCCAGAAACGACCGTAGCTTCCTTGCTGAAGAATAGAGTAAGCTGCTCTGAACCATCATCAAAATGGTATATTCTCAGTTTCTAGTAGCAGACCAAAGCCCAGAAGCCCAGCTGGGCGATGGCTTTCCTGCTGTGTGTATTCCTATAGACAGCTCGCCCATCACTGCTCTGCTGGCAGTTTTGCATTTTTCTTGTAAACTGTTCTTAGGCGCTACAACACGTCTGGGCATTCTTAATTCTACCTCTCACTTCATTACCTTTCATAGGAGACTCTGGGTTTACAGCAAAAGAATCAATAGTTTGAAAGTTTTAAAAAGTGCAATATTAAAAATTGAAAAGGATCCAGGAAATCAGAGTCTCCATTGAGGGGTTTTCTTCAGTATGGGCTGAGGGTCAAAATTCATTATCTTTTCTTGTAGCAGTTTGAGATTTCTGCAGAGATTTTGGGGGATTTTAGTAAAGCTGTGTGTGAGTGCGTTTGTCTTCTGGAACCCACATGAAATGTCGTGGAAGCATTGGGACGCTGTGCAGTTTGCAGGCCGTGGCAGTGGGCTCTGTGTGCAATCTGCTGCTGTTTGTGGAGCAGGAGGTCCGAGCACCACTGAGCCCTCAGCTCCCAGCACAGAGCCGAGTGTGATGGAGCTGATTGCGGCCGAGGATCAATTCCCTGCTGCAGTGTTTCTTTCCCTGAAGCAGATCTAATTGAAATCAGACCTCCATGCTGCGTTAGGATTCCTCTGGCAGAGCTGCTCTTGGCATTGTTTTCTTTACCATTTTTCCTATTACTGTTAGTTCCAATCACCAGAACAAGGCAGCGCGGAGCAGAAGAGAAAAGCAACATGCTGTGAAATTGTTGAAATAATTCAAAGGTTTCCACAGGAAACATCATCTCCAAATGCTTGAATGCAGCCTCCAATATAAAAATACAGCAGAGGGTGGGGGTGAAAAGAGAAGGGAGAGAGGGAGATTTAGTGATGTTAAGAGGCCGAAGCAATTGCAGCGATTTGTAAATGGTACAAGCAGTTGTGTTCCCCGTGCGTCACGAGGAGAGGGGAGCAGATGTGCCGGCAGCACGGAGCAGCCTACAGCCCTCAGTGCTTTGTGCTCAGCGCCTCTCCCTGCCTTCTCCTTGCAGAGATTAAGTTTGGAGAATAAAAGTTGACGGCAGAGGATAACGCGCTCAGTTCAAAAAGGAACGTCATTGCACACAGAGGGCAGTGGTGATCACACCGTGTAGTTATTGATTGATAGTGTTCACGTGTTCAAGTAAACATTTTGGCTTTAGTAGCTGGCGTTCCTTCACTGCAATCCGTTCAAGCCAATTGTATCTGTACCATGTGATGCTAAAATACCTTTTATTTCAGTATCTTAAAATGGAAGGATACTTTATTTTAAGAAACAAAGCCAGCGTAATTTTTAATCATAATTAGTTAGGTTAGATTTCTAGATCAATGTTTTAGTTCCTGGCGGTGATGTATTATGTTTGCAAATGCGTGCATTTCAGGAGTAGTTAAATAATGTTATGTTTCAACTGTTTTTAATGAAGAAATAACTATTCGGCTAACCAGGATTTCCCTTCAGTAATGCTCACTCTGGCTGGAGAATATTTGGGTTTGTTAGAATAAATGGAAATGCTTTCTCTTTTGGAAACCAGCATTTTGGAGCTTTCATAGTTCTTTGTTAAGCCAGAATGATAAAATCGATGCAGGGCCATTTTAATGAAAATCATTTTTATTTCGGTTTATCTCATTTGTATAACAAGAGGGAGGGACCTATGTACAGCCAAACATCCCTCTGTCATCCGTGGGAGTGGCTGACACTTCAGAGATTAACTTTTAGTATTGAGGTATTTGATGGTGGATGGGCAGGTCTGAAACATTTCCCTGCAGAAGTGACCTAACAGGAGCAGAAAATCCCTGTTGTCTTTGTGAGCTCGGTGATATTTGGGGCCACCGACACCCTGCACACAGCTCCCTTTGTAAACAAACTTCAGCTCGGCTCCCCCTCCAGTCTTCTAATCCTCTGCAAGAAATCATTACCAGCTACTTGCAGTGAACATGCCATTCTTCAGCTCACAATTATTGTTGTAGGCTTCACATAACAGTTCATCCCTTTTCTGCTTAATCAGAGGCATTAGATTTCAGGTACTCATGGAAATGGAGAAGAGTTTTGAGGTTTCCAAATACTTCTCTTAATGAATCTTGTGATATTTTTAACAAAGAGGTCAGAAATACATATTTTCTTCTTTTTGAAATGTTAACAAAATGCAGAAAAGGACAGAAAGAATGGATGGGGGGGGGAAGCAAGTTTCCAATGATTTTAGTCTGGTGACTGGATGTCCTTTGTGCATCTGTTCAAGTATTTTGTGGTTTGCATTTACGTCTGTATTTGCCCAATTTACAGCTTAAAAAAAATCAATAGTAATGTTATATTTTCATGAAACCAGCATTTTTTACTGAGATCTCTTGAGTAAATTAAATTTCATCCAGGCTGGATTACATCCAAGTTGGATTTACTGTTGCAGTTCCTCATCCTACAAATGCACATGAATATTCCCGCTGGGTCTTGGGAGATCTGGAACCAAGTTCTAGGTTTGCTGTAGCCTCCCTCTTGCTCAAGCTCCTTATTTGCTTTGGGTCTCAGTTTCTACTATTTACTTTAAAAACAAAGGAGCAAAAAGCAAAACCCAAAAAAACAAAACAAGGGTGCTATTATTGCCACTCAACTTAATTGTGCTGTTGCATATATTTGTCATATATGCTTATATCACTCGCTATGGTCTTATATGAACAAAGAAATCTAAAATACGTCTCATACTGACATAAAGCAGGTATTGGTATCTGTGCTGGACTGCCCTGAAAGCTAAAACTGACCTGTGACAGGAAAGATCAAACTGAGGATTCTTTGCTTTTTCTCTTGTTCTTTGGTATCCTGCTGTTTCTGCACCCCCCTGGGCTCTTGGCATAGACAGTCAAATGATGTAAACAAGACTATGGCTGAAGTCTTCCATGCAGGGGCAGTCTTTCTAATTGGTACTTTTTGAGTTCCCTCAAAATGGAGGGGCTGTATTACAAATGAACACTAATAATAGGAATAAATTCCATGACAGGACTTCAGGAAGTAAATGTTATGTTAAAAAGGAAAACCATTGGAGCAGGTGGACACAAACACAATTGCACAATGTACAGAATGAAATTGCCCATGTGGCTGAAATATTTGCTCTATATGATATATATGATGATATATATGATGATATTTGCTCTAGGCAGTTCTCTAGGTTACTACATAAGGTAGGACATGAATTAAAGCTGGATTCTAAGCCTTGGAGACATTAAATGTGACTTAATATATGATTGCGTGTCAGCTGTAAGTGCCTGTGCACCAACTCTGTTTCAACACCTTTCATGCCAGGCTCAGGGAAATGGTACCACCCCGGAACTGCTGCAAGTGCTAAGAGATAATGTATTGACTGTTGCCATAGCTCAGCAGAGGTATGCCAATTTGTTCTGCCACAGTAATCCGGCCTTGTTTCTGAGCCCCTTGTGATCTGTGAAGGTGTCAAAAGTAGCTTGAGGGAGAACAGGGAGAAGGAGATTTACCCATTTGTTCTTTAGCAGCAAAATAAAACGGCCTGCCAAGGCATCCCTAAAAAAGTTGTTGATGGAGAGATTATCTACTGAAAGATGGAAATATCTTAAGAATGACGCTTTTACTGTTCACCATAGTGTAGGTCATAGCACTTATGGAACTAGTGAGTAGGAGTCTCACTGCAATAGACCCTCTGCAGGCAGAACAGTAAAAAACCCAGATTCCTGGTGAGTTCACAGTCAGCAGTGATTAACCAGCCCAGGAGCCTGAATAATAGAAATGAAACACGTTTCTTAACCCTTCTCTGGTCTGGAGGCCAGTGTAGTGTATGGAATGCACCAACTTGCTTTTCAGTGTCTGCTAAGGTCATCACATTCCTTTGCAGTTTGCAGTATTCTTTATGGTTGATGTGTGATATGGCAAACCCAGGTCACTCTGACCCAAGTTGTGGCAGAGTTTATCTGATCAAGCCCCATTTCTTGGGAGTGAGCACGGTAAATTAATAATTAAATGCAAAACTGAAGCAATGAAATTAATTTCTTTTTTATCCACTAACACTTTGCAATGTTGCTATCTCTGTGAGAATCAACTCTGCAAAGTAATACAGCTTATCAGATTTTGGACATTAGGTATAGCAAAGTATATACTCTTCAATGTAAAATTAATGTATGTACATGTGTATATATATATATACGTACATAAAATGGCTTAATTTCTATATAAACCCTACACATCCAACGGATCTCTTTCAGTGTGTTGTACTGCTATTCCTCCTCACCATATGTCAAGGACTGTGGGGACAGACCTCCCTTCCCATCAGTGTATGTGCATCCCGTCCTTGAAAGAAGACCATTATCCTATGATATTTAGGTGCAAAAGCACTCAATAGGATCTTAGAGTGGTTGTGGCAAAAAAGATCCACTGTGATTTATATGAGGTGCATTGGGAACTGTCTGATGTGAAGTCAGCAGCTGAAGGGCAATGAATAATTCAGCATTAGGATCTCTCACATCATCTCTCTCTCCCATGTAATTGCTGTTTTTACGTAATTGCAAAGTAAAAAAATAAATAAATAGATGTCATAAAGAAAGCTGCATCATTTGTCTGGAAATACACAGAAGAGTTATAGGTACATTTCTGCTGCTTTGTGAGCCCTGGATCATCTCACTGTGTGCAGAATTAAAAATGTGTCTTTATTAATGGCTTCTCTAGGGTTAGATGGGTGGTCCACGCAGCATAACATCTTTTACATTGGTCTTAGCAACCTGCACTGATAGAGCATGATGTCTCTGAATTGCTGCCTTAGAGCACCTGGGTGCCGTTGCCCTTGCTCAGTGCTTCTCCAGCAAAGCCTTCAAGCAGATCTGCAAGAGGCCTGTACTGAAGGGGAAATTTTGTTTGGCGAGCCGTAGACAGAGGTGAAGCCAGATCAAAGGGGTTGCCTTCCTCAGGGGAGATTGAGAGCGAGAAGTTGTGTATGAAGTTTTAGTTTTGTAATCTGTGAGTCAAAAATAACCCAACAAAAAGATGGAATTTGGCAAGCAGGCTCTTTTGTAGAACATACAAAGCTCAGCTGGCTGGATAGATATATACACTGTGAGATGCAGGTATACATACATCTTGTGCTTTCATACTGCTCTTGTTCAGAGGAAATGGCAAGTGGAGGAACCATTCTGAGGGACAGTTTCCTTGCCTGCAGTGTGAGTACATGTGGCACTGACTCTGCGGAAGGTTTAGGTTGAATAAGAACTTGAAGTTCTTGCATTCAGAGCAGGAGGTTTGTGTTCTGCCCCTGCTCAGAGAAAGACTGGGAAAGCAAAGCTCAGCCCAGAACCAAGCAGATCTCAACATGAGCTGGGAACAGACATGACTGACTTATTCTCATTTTGTTTCATCTGCAGTGGTGGAAAGCGCGCTATCCATCATTGTGTATAAGTATGACTTGTGCTCTCTGCCTTTCTTACTGTTATTATTTCATGACTAGAGGAAAAAAAATGACTTTGGTGTATTTCTACCTTTTAATCTGAGTTGTTCAAAAAGATGTCATAACCAGCTCCAGCCTCCGACTCTCTGCTTATAAAAGCAGCCCCTCCTCTGCTCTTGACTTTGTCCTTGCCTTGCTAACGTGAGGCTGATGTGAGCAAATGCTATTTCTAAGGAAAGTTCTGACTCAACACTGTAAGCTTTTCAAAGGAGAATGAATGCAATCTGTGAACTGAATTGGCAATGCGGGAAGATTAGGAGAAATGCTATGCAATATCCAGATCATGCCATTTTAATATCTAAAGATGATTGCTTTTAGGAAGGAGACAATAGGTTTAGCATAGAAGTGACAAAACATATTCTTTTTGCCTTTCCTCTTGGTAAACAAACTTCTTTCAAAAATGAAATGAAGCTGTATTATGCAACAGTGATGGAAAAGGAACGACATGGCATGGGGGCTGTCCTCCAGCTGATAAGATAATAGGTATTTACCAATGGGAAGCACTGGGCTGCTGAGACTTCCTGATATCTTTTGTATTGCAGGGCTTGGCATTCTTAAAGTTAAGTTGTCAAAACTGAAGGGCTTTGTGTTTTTTCCCCTTCATATTTCTTGATTTTCTCAAAGGCCAGGTCATCTGGAAAAGCCTTCAGTTTTAGGGGTCCTTCACAAGTCAGCTCATAAAGAGGCTTGATTGATGCTCGCAGGTTTATTGCTTCTAGAAGCATTTCAAATCTTCCATTTTGCCTCATAGATTCTAGTTCTTCAGTACATGCATTTTCAGTCCTTTCTCAAGCACAGTGACAACATGAAATAACATTTTTTTTTTCTTCTTAATAATAAAATCTAAATTATTTGAAAGCCACTTAAGTCAAAGAACTGGAGTTCATTTAAGAAATGAAAGTTTGCCAGGCTCTCAATAGCATGATTAGGTTTGACAACACTGCAGCAACTTTGGACATGGCAGTTTCTTAGCAGAGTTAAATACCACAGAAAAAGAAAAAAGGGAAATATTACAAGTTCCTTTTTTCATGCAGCTACTACATCTGTGTTCTTTTTATCTTCTTTTTCTTTTAATATCTCTTCTTTCTTTTCTTCTTTGGTATTCTTTTTTCCTGCTGAACCTGTTAATTTAATGGTGCAGGTGTGGCCTCTCCTCCCAGGTGATGCTCCCTCTTGTTGGCCCTTAGCCCAGCTTCTCCTGATATAATCACCACTTTCCATCTCTCTGGTTTTCTTTCTCCCTGGGCAGCAGTAGTAGGTGGGCATCTTCTGTACCATTATTCCCTTCCTGTGATTGCAATGACAGCTCTGTTGTCTTCTGCTTCCCAACATGGAGGGCTCAGCCATCGCATCTTCCACTGAAGGTAAATGACTGCTTTTGTTTTCAAAGGTCTAAATGATGCTGCATCAAAATGGTTTTGTTTCTGGGCATAGCATAACATAGGCCTAATGCAGTAACTTCTACGATGCTAAGTAACAGTAACAGGAATTGCTTCCTTCCCTGCTGCAAATAAAAGGTAACTTTTTGTCTGGCTTCCTGGGAAGTCACTGGTAATTGAAACAAAAACTTGTCTGTATGAACAATATTTTTCCATGAAAGTAAAAAAAAAATAAAAAATAGAGACACAGCTGGGAAGAAAACTTTGTAGTTAGGCAGTATTGTAAAAAAACAAACCAACAGAGAACCAACCACCTGCTTTACATCCTTGAAAATAGAATCTGCAGCAAATAACAGCCTCCTCCTGCTCACCCCCATCCCAACTGTCTTGAATATTTCAGGAACTGTAAATAATGAGGACTGGGTTATCTTCGTGGAGACAATGATGTTGTTCTTGAAAACACTTAACTGGGGTCTTGGTTTTAGGGAGAAATATTCCTTGGTGCATTATTGCTGTGAATTTTAAGTGCTGAGTTTCCTGGCATTTCCAAGTTTATGCTTCACATTAAAATGTAGGGTTTTCTTCTAATTTCTTGTCCATTAATGGATAAATTCTACTGGGGTTTTAAACGCAAAGACATCAGAAAAAAAAAACATTGCTTATGAACGACAGTGAAATATTGAAGTTTTCCTGAAGTAACCTTGTATGTGTTGTCTTGTAGTTGGTCATAGGAAAAGTAAACCAGAAGAGACACCTGAATTCTATTTCGTTATATGTCTCTTTAACACGGAGGAACTGTGTAATCCAATATAGAGCGTAGGTGAGAAGAGTCTAATCTAAACCAGTAGTTGATATCAGATTCCTTTTTCTGATACTTAATTTCTAGCAGTTCCATGTGAAGTTATGTCGATGCTTTCCTTATGTGGATAATAAGGTCACCTCAAGTGTCTGTTACCTTTACTGTCCTCTTCTGGATCTGTTTGGGATAGTGGGGGGAAAAAAATTAGTTCTATCTGGTACAAGAGTTGATTGGCACAAAAGATATGGGGGTGGGGGCCAACAGTTCAGCAATTGTGTTCTTGTGAGTTTAATTTGGAGAACAATCATCTGTTTCCTATAAAACCTGTAATAGCTGTTCAGGGAGGGAACAGGGGAAAGGGGCTTGTTTGTTTTTGTGCCTGGTTTAGTTTCTGAGAAACACTTTCCATTTGGATGCAAAACTGCAGAGCAGTATTGCTGAAACCTGAAGAGCAGTGAGCCTACCTGACCTACTGGTTCCAGTTTGGTGCAAATCCCAGGGATAAATAAATGCAATTACTGAAGTTGGGTGTGCCAAGAAAAATCTACTAGGACTGACCGTCAGTGAATCGGAGCTGTGGGAACGTAGCCTTTCTGCTTCAGCTGCATCTGACCGAAGCAGCATAAACAGGAGGCTGGAATAGAGGCTTTAAGCTGTGACTTTATTGCTTTAGTTGTTGTTAACATATAATATTACCGCAAACTGTGTAGCCTGGTTTGCTCTCTTTGAGGCTCCAGTCTCAGCCTCGATGTACAATGTTTTCATTGATCTTCATCTAGGCAAGCAACTTGTTTTGCTGCTAGGATTATAATCTTCTTTAAGAGTGTGATCAGCACGAGTCATGTTCTTACCTCCAGAGCAAAATACGCAGTAATTAAAAATGTTTCTAGGCAGCTGGCCCTGCTGGATGAGACTAAAAGAAACGTCTTCTAGGAGATGAAGGGGAAATCCCAGTAATGGAAGAGTTTATTGTCAATCATTTAAGGTCAGTGTGATTGCTGCAAGGTTTGGGTCTTTTTCTTCACGTTGCTTGTAGGACACATTATTTGACTTTTTGGAGTAAATTCTTTTCCAGAAAATGCAAAACAGATGAAACAGGAGCATTCAGTTCAAACCTAATATGACATACTAATTAGTATGCAAAAATTAATTAGTATAAGGAGGGGTGACACCCTGTGGGCCAAATTCTTTGGTGACTTCTATGGGAGAAGTGCCTGAGTACCCGAGGGCAGCATTCATATGGCCCTTTGATCTTAACTTCTGGAGCTCAAGTGACAAACTTTATTAAAGATTAATTCTTATAGCCCACTTTTAAAACAGGGGCAGCTACTGCCAGTGGCAGAAGCATCCAGCCTATGGTTGGGGGTAAGGTGACTCTACAGACTACAGGCCTTGCAGAAAGCTTTGGCAGTGCTAGAATGTAGCTCAGAACCCATAACCTTCCTCTTTCCAGCAAATTCATGCCTGACTTTTTTCTTTTGAGACAGCCAAATGGTGCCACTGCTCAGGACAGTCAGAGAAAGAGGCAAGTCTGTAAGCAGTTGTCCTGTCTTATGTCTATCATCTCTGGACATTTATAGTTAAGGAAAAAACGATTCCAGGCATCTCAGATAGGACTCAAAGAGGATTTGCTCATAGATTTTTTTGCTCTTTCTTTTTAACTGTTTTACTTGTTTCCATAGTTCTAAGACTTTCTCTCCTCCAATCCCTATAACAAATCCAAATTCAGGTATTTGTATAAAGATAATGCACTGTGTCATCAGTGTCAGATACAGCCTGATGATGTTTGATGAACATGCTCTCATCTGTCTGCCAGGCAGGGCTCTTACTGTGGGGAAGCCCACGAAGTTCTCACAGAAATCAAGGGGTTGGGTGCCTAAATACTTCTTCTGGCTTTTAGTCTATAATTTGACCGTAGTGATGAAAAGGGGAGCTGGTTCCAGGCTGGGAAGTTGTCACAGAAAGTGTCCTGATGTCTGCACTCTTGTGCTGGAGCCCCATCCCAGCAACAGCTCCTCATCTCAGAGCTTTGTTCTCAGACATCTCTGCTGCAGGAATGGGGTGAAGTGTCTTGTACATCAAATAATCCATTATGGTTTGTGTGTGTAGCTTGGGGGGGGGGGTCAGATAGGTGTGGCATGTGTGGAAATACCTAACTTGGCAATCAAATTAGTCTCATGTAAGAGAATTCCTTTATTTATTTATGTATTTATTTATTTATTGGCCATAAAGTTTTCTGGACTATGGTCTTGTCTTTAATAGAGGGAGCTTTATTTGCTTGCTTTTGGGTTAGTGCAATTTGAACTCATGGCTCATTCGCTCTCCAAACAGTGTCAGAGTAGCTCCAGTGAATGTGAGGTCAGAGAGGTTTGAGTGATGCTGTCGGAGTCCCAGCAGAGATGTGGTTCTGCGGTTCAAGGGCTCTCCTTCTTTTTGGCAGATAGAATATTGGACGCTGATCCAGTGTGCCAGGAGAGTGATCCTGTTCTTCCTTTTGCATATCTCCTCAGCTGCTGAGCAGCTGAAGAGCTGACAGAATTAAATTACATTGCTGCTGCTGCTATTAACAAAGAGTAAAGAGAAACTGTTACATCTGGCTCCACTTCTTTGCCAGAGTCTTCATTTAATTGTTTTCTAATTTGAAGAAAACCACAAATGACAAGATGAAACTGCTAGAAATGTAAATACAAGAGTCAAATTGCTCTTGTCAGATTTCTAGTTCACAAACTATGGTAATGTGATTCTCCATATCTGACCAATAAATAAGGGCTGTGAGAAGTGGATGCTGTTGATTCCTCTCTGCAAATTCGTAGTCTCCTCACTCGCAGTTACTAAAACGCTTTCATTTGAAACAACATAGAAGATGCTGATGTTGAGGATCCAGGCTGACAGCTGCAGACTTGCTCAGTGCATGCTCCAGGACAGTGTTCTTCCTTGGCAGTAAATGGGGAATCCAGACTGAGCTGGCTGGAGTAGGTTTCATTATTTGTTCCCTGCTACTTTTGCAATGATTTTTTTCCTCCTCAGTTGTAGTGAGATAATGGTGAAATATATTTGAAGAATGCAGAAAGTTTTGTAGGCTGCGGTATGAAAGGTCATCCAGTATTCTCTGAATATTGTATGGAAAGATTGATCTTCAGATAAAAAAAAGTTAGAGCAAAATAATCCTAAACAGAAGGTTGGTTAGGAACAAGGTTTGTCCTTTAGAAAGTCCTCAAGAACAACAAAGTCAGTGCTAGTTTACAAGCAGCTTGTTAGTCAAAAATAAGGAGCTGACAGTTGAAATACAAAAATGCAGAGAGAATCTGCAAGCTAATTCTTCTTTAAGTTAATACGTGACACTTGGAATCCTGAGCTCCACTGGGCACGTTTGCGCAGCCAAACAGTGAAACCAATCCCCACCACGGGATTTCCTGCTAAACAAACTTCCCAGGTAACTCAAGTCTGCTTTATTCCTTTACAAACGTGTCATGGCCAATGCTTGCTGACAGTGTCTGGCAAATAGCTGGCCCTTTTGTGAAACGTCCCTGTTGCAGCTTTGAATGACACAGTTGGCCAGGTTGCTGAAGCTCATATATTTCCTTTGAAGCCACCTCATTGTGGAAGCTAACAACCTTGCTGGATTGATCCCTATCTGCTGCACGGGTCAGCTGGTGGGTTGGTTTGAAGGACAGCTTGTTGGAGTTGCAATGTCATGTGTGGGTGTTATCAAAACGCCGTGTTTCCAATCTGTTTGAGCTCCATTTGTTTGCCATGGAGTTGCTGCAGCAAAACTAAACATTGCTTGTGACGTGACTTAAACACAGAGCTGCAAGGAAGGAGACGAGCCCTGGGGGGGCTGAGAGGAGTGCAGCCAAGAAGCACCAGTAGAAAGTGCAGCTGTCATGGAAGAGAGAGAAGTTAAAAAGGAAAGGGGGGGAAAAAAAAGCCCTGACTGTCCCTCAGGGGCAGGGGCTGCTGTCGTTCCAAATGCCGACAGCTTTCCAAACCTAAACCAAAGCTATAAAATATGAAATATAATGAACAAAAGTTGGCACCCGCCCATGTGTAGCTGTCAACCTAATAAAAACAAAACTATCTGGCAGCTGGCACTTAGGAGCTGGAAGATGCCAGCTCCAGACTCCTGCAGAACAGGCCTTGCCTTTGCCTTCTACTTCTTTGGTGTTTGCTAGACTTTAAAACGTTTACCAGCTCAGCTTCCACATACAGAGAAAACAGAGGCACTGCCACGCATTAGCAGTCACTGCATCTCCAAGGCCTTGAATCGCTGTAAGAGCATCTTCAGCCTGTGTCCCCTCATACCTTACTGCTCTGAGAGGGCAAACAGCAGACAGTGAAGACTGGATGTTACTGCATCTCAGTTCCACCTTCTCTGTCTTCTAATGGCACCAATCTGAGCTGTTGAGCTATAGGCATGGTGAGTGAAGCTGACTTGAGCTCAAAACAAATATTTCCTAAAACAAATCTTCAAATAATAATAGCTTTAATCTATTAAAGTCAATCAGAAGTGGAATGAATTGGGGATGAGTGATAAGCACAAGAAGGAAGGGGGTAGACTCTTTAGCAAGGTCTGATGTGATAAGACAAGAGGAAATGATCTCAAACTGAAGATAAGAGATTTAGCCTGGATATAAGGGAAAAGTTCTTAGTGATAAGGGTGGTGGCACAGGTTGCCCTGAAGTGGCTGATGCCCTACCCTGGAAACACCCAAGGTAGTTCTGCAGGGGCTCTGAGCACCTGATGGAGCTGTGGGTGTCCCAGTTAATTACAAGTTGGACCAGATAGCCTTTAACGGTCCCTTCCAACTCAATTCTGTGACCCTTTCTCTATACCAGTGAAGCTTGTTCTACATTAGGAATTAATTCTGTATAGTCAGGTCTCTAGACTGATTTCCAGCTGCAGTGGAGAAGCAGACTGCTTTACGAGTCTTCACTAGCAGTTAGGTACCGCACGTGGGAGGAATCGTGGCAAAACTAGGCCTTTAATTCCAAGATAATCCTAAGATATTATACTCACTTTGTGCCCCCACACTCCAGGAATAAATAGCTACCTGTAATTGTATTGCAGGCATCTGGTTTTATATTTTCTCTGAAAACTCTTCCTTGTTACAAATGAATCTACCTTGAATGCATCTCACTTTCAGACAAATTGCTCAGTGGAATCTCCTGTGAATCTGCACCTCCTGCAGGTTAGGAAGTATTTGTTCATTTTTATGAAGGGCAGCCTTTCAATATTTAGTGCAAACAGACCATCCCTCAGGCACCTGACACTCATGGCAAACAGACAAGTCTTTCGGTAAATGACAGTGCCCCCGAAGAGTGGAGAAAGCAGCTGGTTACAAACGTTCAAGGGCACACGGTGGAGCTTTCCATCACAGAGACAACCTGTCTGTGGATGGTTGCAACCTCCTTTGCTTGTCTGCTGGCAGACTCAGCCATGCTTTAAGGGTGTTCCTCCTGTTTGTAGCAATATAGGTTAATTGCTGTGATTTTTTTTCTTTTTTCCAACCATCCCCTCCCAACATTCACTGGTATTGAACCAGTTAATCACAAAGGTTTATGGACTTTGGTGGTAGAAGCCAACCTTTGTGGTAGGAAGCAGATTGCCTAATAGTGTGTGTCCCAGCTGTATGGATCATCATAAAAAAATAGAATTGATTCTCTATTCAGAGAAAGTGAGAGGATTTCCTATACTCCTTTTGGACTGCAAAATTTGCATTCAGTGTAATGGTTGGACTCAATGATCCTATGGGTCTTTTCCAACCTAAAAATGTATGAATCTATGACTTTAATGGCTTCCCACATAGGGGAATTCTGCAAACGTAGTTCTGTAGTACTTCTCTGTCAAATTTGATGAATAGAAGCAAAAAACTGTTCCTCTTTCTTCCAGTGTGCATCCACTGTCAGATCTGCATATATCTACACACGTATATGAACGCTTACTACTATATAGCTCTTGAAGTGCATTTGTGTGGGCTCAAAGATTTTTGTGGTTGAGAAGAAATTTTCATTGAGCATAATCTATGTGAAGATGTGGTCTTTCATAGCCAGGCTACTAATGGTTAGCTGCAATAGGTGTGTGGTGTATTGTTTATCTGGCTCTTATATGTAATTAGGATTGTAGCAGAAAAATTTGCTTCCAATTCACTATGCCTGTGGGTCTGCCTAATGTCTGCCGATGTTCCTGTTTTATGTCACTCATTGCAATTGCAAGGCTATTGGAGTTTGCTCTTGTATTTCCGTGTGCTCTTGTGTCAAGATAATAAAGGAGAAAGAATGAAAGTGTGTTTGTATAGCAAATGTGAAGATCCAAGTGAAACCATAAGGGCAGCTCGTCTAGGCTTAAGTCATGAAAACTTAGAATTGGTATTTTACATGGCAGCCGTGAAATCCTTTTTTCTGACACCAGGTACAACCTTAATTTTTTTACATAAAGTGTGCTGTAAACCTCAGTGAAGGAAATTTCACCTTGTAAATTCCTAAAACATGGGAGATTTAGATTAGATGTTAGGGGGAATTTTTTTCACATAGGGATTGGTGACACACTGGTATGGGAGCTGTGGATGCCCCATCCCTGAAGTCATTCAGGGCCAGGTGGATGGAGCCCTGGGCAGTCTGATCTAGTAGTTGGCAACCCTGCTTGTGGCAAGGGGATTGGAACTAGATGGTCTTTTAGGTTCCTTTTGACCTAAGCCATTCTATGATTCTATGAAATTGGGTATTAAATACTGCAGGTGAGGGTAACCCACTGCTATAACCTGATTCCATGAACTGTGGGAGATGCTGATGTCATTTAAGTAAGAACTTAGCTAGCATGGACAATGTGCTAGTTGTCCAGTGTCCCACAGAAGCAAGCAGTGAGAGAGGCACCCTCAGTCAGTCCAGTCAGTTAATCTTGGGATATACTGAAATCTGGGCAGAGGTCCCTGCTTTTCTCGGGGGTTAACCAGAAGGGACTTGGTGTCTAATTTAAACTGGGTGGCTAACTTTTAAATAGCTGAATTTTGAGTATGTTGGGTTAGTCCTGCTCGTGGAGTCCTCTTCCCAAGTCACTCTTGCTGAACCGCTTGATTCTTGGTTTAGATGCCTAAATTGCTGACTCTATACTGTGGGATATGTGGTACAGAAAACAGGTTGGATAACACATTAGGTAATCAGTACCGTCACTTCCACCTTTAATAGTGTAATGTGTGAAAGTGGGGCCAGGACTGTTGTATATGCACTTTGCATGTTCCTTTGGAACAGCTGGAACTGAGAGAAGAGTGTGATCCAAAGAGGTGCTGTCTGAAGCTGTAGATGCTTTTCCAGATAGGAGATCTGTATGTGGGGAGAGCTTGAACAATGGACCATTCAGGATGGTCTCTGTGGGACACATGTGGGTTGTTTTTGGCTGCAGAAAGAATCTCCTTTGGAGAAGATATTCTTTCCCTGATCTTGATGGAGTAAACAGAGCAATGTCACTAAAACAATGCTTCAGAAAAACCTTCTAGGGAGTTTTCTCTTTAGTCTCATTTGAAATGCTAGAAGCTCAATTTTTGGGTTGTTTTTGTTTTAATGGTACATTCTTGCAAGGACTCAATCTGTCATCAGAGGGTGTATGAAGTTCCCTCTGACAATTATGGGGGTTCCACCCATGGATTAAAAAAAAAAAAAATGAAAAGAAAATGAAAGAAGAGGATAGAAAGAATAGCTCCTTGTCTATCAGCAGACCCAGCTCAGCAATTGCAATGTGCCAAAGGCTTCACAGCATCTAAGTTGTGATCATTCCCATCAGAAAACTAAACTGTCAGCTAAAGATTTTGCATGAGTAGCGCTTGCACGCACTGAAATTAGTAGCAGGTGTTCTAGCCTATTGTGTGTTAGTTTGGTGGTGGAAAATTAGTGCTGCCAGGTCAGTGATAGAAGGGGTTCCATCTTCTTCCCCCCTCAGCCCATCTTTCAGTTTCCAGTCCACACAGATCTCTGGCTTGGTCCTCCTGGATGCTTTCTTGTCATCAACACCATCAGTAATGGTTTCCTCGCTTCGGGTATGAGTCGGGTTGTGCTCCGTGCCAGAATGCTTTGGAAGGAAATCATTCCGAGTCAGTCTAATGCCATAACAAGCTCTGCAACAGCTGCAGCAGTGATATGCTGGCAAGCTGTGTTGACCTTTTAAAATGAATAAAGAATGACTATTTCCACAGTACATATAACTCTTGTCCCAACCCCTATCTCTGTGCCCAGACAGTGCAGTCATGCTGCTGAATTTGCAAGGAAGCATTTATTTTGTTTTTGCCTTTTTTTGTTGTTGTTGTTGTTGTATTTTATCAGTGCCTATAAAATTATTTTGCAAAGGTTAATCCTCAGAAGTTTAAAGTCAAAATGTCCCATTCTAGACTGCGCTGAGAGGTTAAGGAATTTGGTAGTGATCGTACAGTGCGCCTGCAGCAGACACGAGCAGAAAAACCTGTGACTTTCAAGTCTCAGCTCCCAGCTAATCCAAGCTCCTTCCTTTGAGATGTGTGCTTGAAGAAACAGGTTATGCATGTGGTGATCTTTTGTAGCAATTTTGAGATTTCCCATGATGGAGAACCCAGAATCCAAATCTCATTTACTAGCACGGAACAATCCCTTCCACAAGTCTGCCTTTCATCCAATCCCATTGCTGTCCTATAAGCCAGGATAGTAGTCAAACCTTTGGAGATCTTCACAGCTGGAAATCTGACACCATCCGTTAGAGAAGAAAGTTTGGATGCATTATGTCCTTTCACATTTACGGTTTTGAAATCTTGGGATCTTAGTATTAAAACAAAACCCAAATATCCAGCCAGTGTTTTCATCAGTGAGCACTTATTGAAGAGAACTTTCCTTTCTACATCACCAGCACCACAGAAATCTGGAAGCCTGGCTGATGATATCTGAAATCATCAAATCAATGCTAAGGTAGGCAGCAGGGCATTCAAGTTCTAGAGCTGTGTAGGCTTGTACAGATGGCATCGGTGCATACTGAATTGTAGGTATGTCAGTGACACAGCAGGAAAAATCCATCTGTAGACCCAAAGCAAAGGTATTCTGAGCTGCTAGGGGATAAATATATTTCCATTAGTGTGCTTTCATATTACATCTGTGTTCAAAAGATAATGAAATTGTTACAACTACTTTGTTGTAAATGTGGTCTTACTGAAACTATTTTCTTGCTGGAAAGTCTGTCCCCTTCTTTCTTACAGCCCCTTTAGATACTCAGGGGCTGCTCTCAGGTCTCCCTGGAGCCTTCTTTTCTCCAGGCTGCACAGCCCCAGCTCTCAGCCTGCCCTCTATGGGAGGTATTCCATCCTTTGGTTTGCTTCTGTGGCCCTTTGGTTGCATTGCATACCAACAGGTAGATAAACTGGATTATTTGTTAAATGTTCTAAATTATTCAAATGCCTCTGCCAACATTTTCGAAATGGAAAAAAATTCCTTTTATTTTCTGACTTTTTTTTTTTTAAATTTCAAAGTCATTCAATGCTTTAAAAAAAAAAAAAAAAAAAAAAAAAGTAATAATTAAATTAAATATTTCAAAACTGTTTGAGACAAAATGTTTCACTCGGCCTGAGCAGTTTATCTCCCACTCAGAGCAATTGTCATGTTAGGCTTTCATCTCAATTCAGGATGCAGCTTTTCTTCTAAAACAGATTATCTCCGTGGATGAAAAAATGTTTCTTACCCAATGTTGGTGTCCACTTAAGAGAACAAAAGCTATTTTTCATGAAGATGCACTAAAAGAAAGGCTTTTTTGTCAATGAATCATGAAAGTGGGTTTGGTTGTTGAGGTTTCCATAATTCTCTAAGAAAACTCTTATTTTTCTACCTCATTCTGTACAGGCAGACAATGTACGCTGGAGACATTGTGGTCCATATGGAGAGGAATGTTGAACCCAAGCCAGATGTTTGTAAACCTTAACTTTGAAATGTGGCACAATACCACAAGCTGTCAAGTTGTGTAAAAGCTTAAGGAAAGACAAAAACAGAACGTAATATTTACCAGATGAGATTTCTCTGTAATCTTGTTGGAATTTTGGGAGTATCCAACTTTCATGGATTTCGAAATGAGCCCTGTATCATTTCTTTTCTCATATGAAGAAGGATGGGGGGGAAAAAAAAACATGCTAATAAAAGGGAAACATCTTACATGGGCAAACAATGGACATGGGATGGCCTTGAGCAATTTCAAATGGGTATATATTTCCTTAAAGACTGAATCCCATCAAAAAGGCACATTTTATGCATCAGATTTAAAGAATTTTCCTTAAAAAAAAATAGCCTATTTTTGGGAATCATTTACTAAATTGGTAGTACGTGGGACAATACCGTAGTATTAACATTTTTCATGATGCCTGAATTATAGCAGTAACATATGTTAAAACAGCACGAGGCTATCCAACATATTTTTCCATCTTTTGCCAAAAATAATTTAATTCATACGTATAAAGAGATGAGTAAAATATTTCACTACTTGAATTCAAGGCATATGACTCAAACCAGAAATAAAATACCTAAGGAGCCTAAGGTGACGTTTTTTGCTCTGTGCTGAGAAATGTCTTATCCTCGTTGTTTTCCTGCTTATCCCATACCCTCGTATTCTCAAGATGCTCTTCTCTGCTTTGTGTCTGCTTAGATACTCACTGTGGAAAATCCTCTCACCCCATGCATGAAAAACTAAGGGCCAGGCTACAGATGTGAGCCCAGGGTTATTAGTGCTGCTCAGCTGGCCCAAGAGCTTGTGGGAGCAGGGAGAGGGGTTATGAAGACAGTGTTCCCCATCTTAGTGAGAGATTATTGTCTCTGAGCCTCAAATTAATAGTGTCTGTTGGGGAGAGTGGCTGGTTTTTGCCATGTCTCATCTGGCGGAAGACCAGCAATGGAGTCTGCCCAGCTGGCATGATGCACTGCAGCCACTGGCCTGCTCAATATCACCCTGGATGGGACTGGCAGGAATTGCTCTGTAGAATCTGGGATTTCACCACTGCTTTGACAACACATCCCTGGTACTTGCGTTCATTGTAAGGGGGGTTCGTAGCACGTATGTTGTGATGGTGAAGGAAGCATCTGTTGAATGAGGGACTGAATCGGTGTCAGCACTTTTGTCGTTTCCAAAATAGCCTCAAGATCCAAAAATAGCAAACGCACAAATCTGCAAGGAATGATGGGCTGTACTGAGGGTAATGCCGGAGCTGGTTCCCAGCATCAGGGAAATGGGAGCAGTACATTCTGTTGAATATCTACTAAAACATAACTGAGAGCAGTAATTTGTATCACTTTACAATCACCATAGTCATAGAGATTGTTGTTTGCGTTGCTTTGTTTTGCTGTTTGTGCCAACAGCAATTGAATTTAAGGACTTCATTTTCCAGGAAGTCTCCGTGCAGCTACTGAATCTGTGTGCACATCATTTGCATGCTCAAACAATGGAACGTGAATATACAAATAGTGTTTGTGTGCACAAATCAAGTCATTACTGTTTGATAATTCACATTGCAAATTGAGTGCTTAGTTTTCAATATTTGGCTCTCTTTAAGGCTGTAAGACAGAGGAAAAGAAAGAAACAGAAATCCAGAGACTTTCTTTTCTGAATGTATTATTACAGCATTACACACATCTCTTCTGATGTATTTAGTTGCATGGAAAATACATTCTATGGGTACGTTCATTCTAATTGACTTCAGGCAGTCAGAAACTAAAGTTAGATGGCGAAGTTGCTTACAAAGCCAGTATGGGAGCAAATGCATCTCCAGATAGTTTATTTAAAGCACGTAAATTAGATATCTTAAACAGCCAGGGATGTATATGATCATGTCTTTGCTCATGACTGCATTGAACCAATACTGAGATGCAAAATGGTTGTCAGCTCACTGCCCCCTCCACCCCCATCTTCTAAAGCACCCGGATGCTGTAAGATCAGCTAACAGCTAAATAGCTTTTTTTCAGCGCACAACCATGGGCACAAAGATCTCCCTCATTCTGAGTAAACAGTAGCTTTCATTTTCACCAGTAGCTGCTGGTTTGAGATTGCAATGAGAGTTCCCACACAGCAACCCCTCAAGGTCCTGGGTAAGATTTCAGCTGGAATAGTTCCCTCCTAATGGAGCACAGTCTTTTATTTGAATGTTATTCTCTCAATTCCTTTCCTGAAGGCTTCCCAGTGGGAGCTCCACAAGCAAAATTCTTGCAAGAACATATCCTGTATTTTCCCTGGAAAAAATGAGTATTTGCTGAATGCTTTGTAAGTCACATGTGATCAACAGGCAGCTGACTTCTGTTGTTTTCAGTGAAAACAACTCCTGGAAGCTCTCATTCTGAGAAAGAATTAGGATTCTCTTTTGTGATAGCACTGGATGAAGAGATAAATCTGGTCAGATTACATCAATCTCGTGTATCACCCATCCCAATACCCAGAATCCCAGATTTTTCCATAGGGAAGTGAAAGAATCTCTGATGTTTGTGTTTTCCACCAAGAACACCTGGAGTTACCTTATTTAAACCCTCGTGGGTAGAACCCCTGAACAAGAATAATGCCCCTTCTGGAGGCTGTGGGTTTTTAAACTACTTTGTTGGCACCCTTTGCACATTCTTGCTGATATGAGTATGAGTGGAAGTTCTCATTAAAGGGAAGGTAGAGGTCTAAAATGTGGTTGGAAAGTTGGCTCTGTTGGATCACAGCTGTAGGTATGAAGGTGGAAGACAGGTGACTGTGTTTGAAATCAGTGAGGATTTGGGCATGAGTTGCCTTTGAATAAAAGGTTTGAATCGTCTCAAGGTGAGCTAATACAGTTTTGTGCTAAAAGGATATTCAGAAGGACAATGCAGATGGAGAGCGAGGTGGAAGGAGTGCTGTACTAATGCCTTTAAAATCACTTTGCAGAAAGTAGGCTGTTAATTTGGGCTTGTTTTCTTAGCTGCTGTTTTTTAATACAAGGCTGAGACAGAAGACGCTTGAAATATAATAATTACCCATCAAGACTTGACTTTAAGAAGAAAAAAAAAAAGCAAAACCAACAACTTGAAAACAGAAATAGAAGTTGTGAGCAAGGGGGGGGGGGGGGGAAAGAGGGAATGTAATTCATTTATTCAATGCTGGTATTAAGGGAAAACCAAGGTTAAAAAGAAAAAAAAAAGTATGTCTTTGCAAAGCTCTAATAGATATGCCAGATCCTCTCTTTGCTTTCAGCAATTGTGGTGCATATTATTGGCAGTGGTTCAAAGAAATGAAGTGTTCGTTCCCTGGGAATTGTCTTTCACACAAAAAAAGTAATTAGGAGAATAAAAGAATATGATGTATTAGAAAATGGGAGCCATAACAAACTACCAAGTAAGCTGCCATGGCTAATTCTTCTTAACATTCTTTTAACCGCTCTAAAACTTGTAACCGCATCCCAAACATTTCACATTTTCTATCTTGTCGGAAAATTCTGTATGGCCCATCTGATGAGGGCAGAGATGTCAAACATCTAAGTACGTATTGTGTGTCCTAGTGACAAGTATGTTCCCTTGGTGTAGGAAAAGGGCCGGAAGGTACAAAGGGAGAGAGGGGTAATCTATTTATAACTTTTACAATGCCTTGTAAGAGGAGATCTTGGGAACTCTTCTCCTGGGGTGGCTGATTGTGCTCTCTGTGATGTGGACTCTGCTAAGTACGGGTAGGAATCCTATTACTGACCACTACAAAGGACTGTGTGGTTTAGTTCAGAATATAAAATTAATATTATGAATGCTGTTTGGGGGCGGATGGGGGAGGGAAGTAATATTAGCCTTCTGAAGAAGAGGAGACTGTCATGAATAATGCAACAGTGGCTCTCCGGGAGTCATACAAATGGATCGGATTTAAGATTCTTTTCCCTGTGATAAGGTCATCCATAAGGGATGCTTTGCATTTCTGCAGCACTTCCCAGGTATGGGTCTCAAAGCGCTATGAAGACCATAAAGGACTGATGTTTCAGAGCCTGAGAGGTTGGCAGGTGTTAGTATACCCCACATCTCCCTATGGGGAAAGGGCAGGGAGAGGAAGGACTTTAAAGCAGAGCTGACCGCTCTGTTGGCACGGATGGAGCCAGCACACAGCTCGGCTCTGCCCCCATGGCTGAGCTGTGTTGGATGGGTGGTTGTGTGCCTTGTCTGAGTGCTGACACAGAAGTCTGTGAGGATGGATGGAAGTTTATGTCAATGACTTCAGCCCCAAATAGGGTTTTTGAAAAAGCCTAGGGCAATTTGATATCTAAAACCAGACTCTGAGTCCTCAGGGCTATCAATGTCATCACCAATGATTTGGCATGGCAGTAGACAGATGAGAGCAAAACATCACCCCGGTGGCAGCTTTTCATATCCCAGCCATTTTCAGTATTAACCTGACAGCCCCTGACATCCCTTCCCACAGTCTGTTTTGTTCCTTTGTACCAAAGGCTCCCACAAGAGCTGAAGTTTGGCTGAAGCATAGGGCACGTTGGGCATGGAGCAGTGGTGAGAGCAGGCTTTTATGTTGGGGTCCTTTATCACAAGGGTGAGCATGGCCTGTCTGCAGCCAAGCCAGCTTTGGGCACAACTTCTAGTGCCAATCCTCTGTCTATTCAGGACTGATAAACTAGAAATATCAGAGAGAGCCTGCTGCCTCACCAGTATGCAACTGCCTGTGCTGCAAGCACCTTGGGAGTCAATGCAGGACATGCAAACAATGAGAGAAACACATAATCTCATGGGCTCAGAAAAGTGATGTGAGCAGAGTCCCATCAGCTGCACACCAGGGCTGTGGCAGTTGCATGCTGACATAATAGCTGTGTGTATTTTGGGGGAGACAGTCAAAATTTTGCTACTTTCTTAAGAAACTTGAATTAGAGGTAGTGATAACTGAGTGTTGAT
This sequence comes from Coturnix japonica, assembly GCF_054131305.1. Lineage (NCBI taxonomy): Eukaryota > Metazoa > Chordata > Aves > Galliformes > Phasianidae > Coturnix > Coturnix japonica. The sequence continues at coordinate 11,691,105 of NC_140680.1, read as the reverse complement.
GCACCTTTGGGTTGAGAAATATTCTTGGTAGTGTCTCTGCTAAGGGCATCCGTGACAATTCATGACTTAATGTGAATAAATAGAAGGATATCATCTTCAGACAAGATATAACTTGCTTTTCTCCTGTGGAGCTGAGTCTATAAGAAGAGAGACTGTTTTACTGAGAATAAGCATTTGACCCAAGAGAGAACTGTAAGTAAACACTGGTAATACAATGTGCTTTAGAAAAGACAGTATTTTTCTGCCCCTTGATCTCACTCAGTCTTAAGCCAATTTTGGCAGGTACTGCTGTATTAAGTGGTCAGTACCCCGTAGTGGTCACACACTGTTTTACTGGAGGTCTGACAGCAGCTACAAGAGAGATAAAATTAACCCTTTGGCTCCAATGGCTCCAGTGGATCTTATTGCCCATGACAGGGAATGCATCAAGAATTTCTAGCTCTTGGCCTCATGGGGTTAATGGCAATCTGTTGCTGATTTCCCTGGACAATCAGAGTAGCAAATGCTGGGCTTTTTAATGAGCCCCAGAGGACAATGCTGGCACGCAAGACTGTGAAGATCTGGAGAAACCAAGGAAAAGTAAAATGAAAACAAACATGGACGTTTATTTTCCTAACTCGCCAGTTGCAAACAAAATTTCATTTAATAAACCATGAAATGATTCACAGAGTTTCTGTATATTATTGTAAGAGCAGCTGGGTAATGTAAAAGTTTCTTTCCCTCCTCTTTGTTATGCCGTCCCATATCCAATTCTCATCCAAACAAAGCTGTATTTATTTATGTGTTAATATATTTATCATCTTACTCCTCACCACGCTTTTCTGAAATGAGTTTAGTTGTGACATAAGTCATCATCGTGTGTAGGGGATCCAACACGGCAAAATCAGCGCATGGCTGAGGATGGAAGGGATCTGTGGAGGTCTCTGGTCCAGCCCCCCTCTCCCCTGCTCAGAGCAGAGCCAGCTTTGAAATTGCATTAGGTTGCTCATAATAGGGCATGAGAGAAAGTCTTTTTCTGGTCATGGACTGCGACAGATTTTCTGGTGAAATGGTTTGAGAAAGCAGTTAGCTGAGTTTTGGTTTGCTTTTTTTTCCCCTCCGTATCTGAAACAAACTGGAATTTACATAAATGTTTTTCAATTATCCTAAGGGAGAAAAATCAGCGTGTATTTCCTATATCAGGAAATTATCCCTACTCAGGGGAACACATAAAAAAAGTGCTGAATTTGAGCATGTACTCGAGTCCCACTGTGGTAAATGAGCACATGCTTTGAGTTAATCTCCTACTGAAGTACTTTCCTGATTCAGGATGACATACTGCTTGTGAACAATTTTTCTTGTACACATTCTTGATGCATACATAATGCTTGATACCTGATTTTTTACTGATGCCCCCTGTTTTGTTTTTGTTCCTTGATTGGATGAATGTAAACTAGTGGAAAGGGCAATAAATCAAGAGGGATTTCAAGATGGCAGAGAAAACACTGTCACTGTAAATCTATGAGCTAACATGAGGTATCTGCAACACTTCTCTGGCTTTCAGTGAACCAAGAATTCTGTCGTGTGAGTTCAGGGTTTCACTTGATGGTATGTTTGCACCAGTTGGAGTATTTGGTTAAAGCTGGTTTGTAACAAGCTCCTGTCCAGAACCAGTGAATGTCAGCTTTGTCTCACATGCTTTATAAGGTTGCATTGAATTATGGTAGAACAATTAGTTGCATTCCAACATGATGAGATTCTTACTTCTTTCAAAACTTCCCTCGCTGCCAAATATGCGAGCACATCTATTTAAAACAATACAACTGCAATTAAAGTAGATTAAAAATAAATAAATTCTGGACTCTCTCAGCCAGCATTTCCAAAACTTCCCTGTAAGAGATCAATGTGTGTGTTTGTAGCAGCTCTTTGTGCTTGAGGACGTGATACTGATCTAATCGTGTGCTGTTACTGAAACCCCACGCATCTGGGCATATGAGATAGAAGATGAGGATAGTCCTGTGCCCCCCTTTTAAACACACACTGATCCCACTGGTCTGAGAAACAAAGCAGAAGGGAATTGAGATTATGTGGCAAATTCAGATAAGCATCATGTAGCCATTAACACTTGTGTTTTCATGTGCAGTGGCAAATGAATGACCAATTAGCAAGAGGGACAGTGTAATGTGGCACTGCTCATTAATGGCTCTGTGGGATAATATCTTCACTCAGTGGCTTCTGTCGTTTAGAAGGGAGTAGAGCGCAGCTAAAATGCGGCAGTTGGAAATGGTTTATAGGGATAAAGATAAAAGTGAAGACAGGAGTGATTTTCAACGTGTAGCCATAAACTGATGGACCTTTAGAGACTAAAGACTGGCAAAAGGAAATGCACTCAAAAATGCACGGCTTTTGCTACCTCCCTCTGAAAAGTATGTTTTAACCAGTTCTATACATCCCCCTAAGGATGTGTCTCACAAAAGGCCTGTTCCTAATTCTTGATTAACCTGTTCTCCCAGGTAACTAACATTAGGATAAGAGGGAATGGCTTTCAGTTGCACCAGCGGAGGTTTAGGTTGGATCTTAGGTCAAATTTCTTCTCCAAAAGAGCGGTCAGGTCCCAGGCTGCCCAGGGAGGTGATGGAGTCACTGTGCCTGGAGGTGTTCAAGGAGAGGGTTGGTGTCACCTTGAGCGGTGTGATGGTTTTTGGTCAGCAATGAGACTAAATGATCTTAGTGATGTTTCCATCCTTAACGATTCTGTAATCCTGTGATTGTGTTCTGTGGTTCTCCTACTTGGAATCATAGCTCGCGTTGCTGTTTCAGCAGGAATTAGTGTTGTTCATCAACAATCTGACTGATGGACAAGGATCAAACGATGCGTTGTTGATTCTGGAGAGTCAAACCTGTTGGAGAGAGGCAGGGATAACCTTCACAATTCATAGTCATGCTAAAGGGCAACAAGAGAACTTTGCTGGCTCCCCGTGTTCACCTTTAATTTAATTTTGAAATATTTAGTAAACACAATTGTAAGGCTTCTCATTAACTTTGGAATCTTATAGTCATAATTTTTGATACACAACATTACTTACCAATTAGCTTGTCTTGTTCGTTTAAATTTCTTCGCTCATATTTTAATGGGAGCTAATGATGCCTTTGTTGACTTATTTAATGTTATGTAAATGTGGCTATAAACTGTGAAGGGTTTAAAGAGCAGCTCTTTTTTTGCTTACTCGTCAGTTTTCAGGGAATGTTTGGCATTCTCACAATCTGCACACATCACTCTGATGAATAGGAGTAACTAAGAAGGCAAATAATAATAATTCTGTAAGATAAGCAGCAAAAAGTGTTCATTGTGAAATTTGATTTCTCCTTTTCGCTGATGATTCCTCTTTTATTCTTTTCCCCTTTTTGTTTAATTTATTATATTTTTATGGAGCCTAAGGGGACTTTGTGAAATCTAACCTAGTTTGTCATGATCCTGAGCAACTGTTAAGCATAGGTGTGTGTTTAGATTTTGCCATGCTCAGGTTGCCAGCTCATGAGGACACCTTGTTTAGTTTTGCTTCACAGATCAGAAGCACCAATGTGGTTGTACATGGACGTTTAACTCAGTGTTAATCTGAGATATGAACACGTACATACGGGTATATGTGGAAAATGCTGACAGGAAGTAGATATGACGTGCACATGTTGGTGTGTAAGATAGTCATCTCAACAGAAATTATATTCTTATTAGACATAGTGTTTGTTCTTGCACATATCTCTGATGTTTAGCCCTCTGGAGAAAGCAATGCAGCCTTTTCAATATACTCTTTCTTCTCTACAACTCTGCACCGCTTCCCTTTGTCTCCTTTTCACCATCTTTTACTGGCTACTAAAGGTCAGCCAAAGGGGATTCTTAGAAACTTAGAGGGAAGGAGCCAGTGCAGTCTGTGTTTGGTTACAATTACAGTACTGCATGTAAAAGCTATTCTGATTGCTAATGAGTAGAAGGTGGGGAGAAGGGAGGCTTGTGAACCTCTTCAGCAAGGAGTTTGTAACCAGTTCAGTACTGGTTTTTCAAATCTGATGATAACGCTTTGAAAATGCACTTCAAACATATTGTAGGAAATTTAAATATTTAAATATTCATTTATTCTAATTCCCCTTTTGATAGGTACCAACCACTACGCATACATTTCAGCAACTAGGAAGATCTACAGCACTCTGTCTATCAATGTGGATTTTAACACAATTCACTGTAAATTAGGGAACGATTTTTAGCTTCTCACCGAGGTTTCAGGAGCTCCTTTGAGAAGTTTGAAGTTTAACAATTGGGGGCTAAGAAGGAACGCTTCAAACAATGAATGAGCAGGTTTTCCCTCCTCTTACTCTGTAGATCTATTCTAAAGGTTGGTGAGCATGTGGCTGTCTGTCTCTGGAGCAGATGCTGTTTTTGTCAGCGTGGATTTACACAGGTGACAGGTGTAAAGATGCATTCATCATAAACTCTTAGAAATTCTTTAAGGATTTCAGTAAAAAAGTGAAAGGCAAGCGGATGTGACATTCAAACCATCTACGTAGTTAATATGATGCATATAATATCAAAATGTAATAGTTTGTTGTTAGAGTCCTATAGCATGTTGACAAGACTTCAGTAGGCATCCTACTCTAGTAGACATATGATAATGAAAGCAATATTAGCATATTAAATTTGTCATAGCGTATGCGCTAGAGAAACAAGTTTATTGCAGGAAATGTCAGTGATGTTATAATAGTGTTATCTTTGATTCCCTGCAAATTGCTTCTTGGATCTTCACTTTCTTATGACAACTGGTAATTCTTTTATTTCCAACTTTCGTGCTGCTTTTTGGTAAGGATGTTGTTCTGCTGAGCGCTGAAAACATGCTTCACTTTTTGATGTAGTGTAGCAAACAACAAATATATCTGCATATATTAGCAGCAGAAATGCATATCTATGTATGTATTCTTCTCTTCCCTTAATTGTTTGGGTTGAGATGATTTCTAATGCTCCTGTCAAATGCACAAGGATGCTATTAGTTTCAGTGGTGTGAAGTTTAGTTTAACAGCATCCATTTGCAGGTTTTGCAGTACTCATTGCTGGTAGGCTCTGCAGCTCATCTCACGTGAGTGATGCTGAATCCTTTAGATCATACCCCAGTAATTCTTAAAACCACTTTGGCATAACGAGACTTTGTAAAATGTGTTGCTCTATTTATGTTTCCCATAAATGCAATAGGAGCTAAGTTGGTATGAAATTCAGTTCTGTAATTACTACTGGGAATTATTATCTTGAGCCTTTCATTGTCTTCTATTTGGGTAACACAGACAGAGTGCCAATTGTGTATCATGTGCCTTTAGCATAATTCTACCTTCCCTTCCTTACGAACCCCCATTGCTTTCTGGGGTGTTCCACAGCTGAAAGGTGGCTTTCTATGGACTTAAGGTGTGTGAAAATATCTGAGCAGACTGATTGTGAAACATGAGCGCTTTCTAAGGCTTCTCTTGCAATGAACCATCTAAAATTGACATTCCAAAGATAATTTTCTCCCTTTTCTTTTTATTTCAAACAATCCAAACGTTGTTGAGTGTTTCAGAGTAAGGAAATAAGAAGTTCTGCAGAGGTTACTGTTGTGGTTTCTTGGTGCATGTTCTCTTTGATAAAGGTAAAATAAGGATGCCCAGGTAATAGTTCACGAGGGATATTTGCTAACCTCAGTACTGACTGAAAGCAGGTGTTGAAATTACTGTTTCTTGCTCTCATATCACATTCTTTATGCCGCTGCTACCTGTCCAGCAGTCGCTGGCAGAGCATTGTGTAGTTCTGGCATAAAATGGAGTTCCAGTACATGGTAAAGGAAGGTCAAGCTTATTTAGCTCAAACTGAAAGGGAAAATTCATGGATTTCACAAAGACCCAGAGTTCACATAAATTCACATTAGTCCTCAGGCTTTGCTGCTTCCTCAAGCTTGATTTGAACTATCTTAGTCTCAGTGGTTTGCAGAGTAGAGCAGAAAAACCTAAAGAAAAAGGGTTCCTTATGAGAGTGCTTCTACTTGCTCTTGCACTGTGCTTGGAAGTTTGGAAGTGAAAGATTCATTTGTGAGCTGGGTTGTGGGATTAGTATTGCTGTGTCACCCTTCTCTTCTGAGGGATTGGTGAGAGGAGGCTGATGGCCATGACTGGGGGTTGTTGTTGTTTGGAACAAATGCAGACTGTGTGGGCTGTTTGGGTTACTTCCTGGGAGTAACCCTGCTCTTTGTGCCAAAATCACCTCCTCTGTGCTATGTAGATGCACTGGAAGTCAGAGGGAAGGCAGGGTTTGTGCCGGCAGGTACCAGTGGGGGGTGTACTGCAATCACACACTCAAAGGGCAGAGGCAGGTAAAAGACCTGAAAAAAATTCCACAACTTCTGCTGTCAGTGCTGAGATGCCCTCTGACCATTGCCCCCTTCTTTACTGTTTTCCTTCCTTCATCGTGCCTCATCGCTGAATGTAACGATTTATGTAGATTACATTGTGGAAGGATCGAGCATTTGTGCCTTACCAGCTCTAGGAACAAGCTGTGATTTTAAAACAAGCTCTGCTCTGACTACAGGAGCAAAGTCGCTATTTCAGTCTTCCTTCTAATTGAGCAAAATGCAGCTGAGATCTGCAACAGGCCTCCTCGCTTCAGCCCCAGCCCTGCTTAGCCCACTCCATCTGCAGCTGCTGGCAAGCGAAGCCAGAGGCCATTAAGAAAGCTAATGCTTAGCCATTTTTGTTGATGGATTCAGCACTAGAACAATATTTTGCAGGGAAGCTGGACAAAAATGCTGTTAGTTCTCATTAGAGATGGAGGAACTTTCTGAAGCTGGAGGTTTTTGCAAATCAATCATATTGCTTTTTAGGTACGCAAACTGAGGCTGACTTCACAAACCATTTTTTTTCCTGTCATTGAATTCTCAGGGGTTTTTCCCCCTCCCTGCACCACCAATGATTAATAAAAAGGAATAAAAAAAAATCCAAATGTTTCTCTTGCTCAGGGGAAACCTATTCCTTGTGTTAGCAGCAGTAATGCCCACCCTTGAAAAAAGCCTAAACCTTGCAGAAAATAGGGTAGACTCTCCTACATTTGTTTGTGTGTGTTGGGTTTTTTTCCTTCTACTTCTATTTTGTTTTATATCTGTATTTCATTTTGTAATCGTGCTCCATCTCTAGCTGTATGTTAGCCCATCTCCTCTCCTTTGCACCCAATGCTTTCTCCACTCATAAATTTCTTATTGAGATTTCCATTTGATTCCAATTTCCAGTTCAGGTTTTTCATACAAAATGAGTTTGTCTGCCTACTAAATCTTAGGGCTCATTAAGAGCCATTGTAATAAGACCTTTGTGGATAACAGATGTATTTTCTAGATGCCTGTGATGCTGTTATTAGAGAGGAGTACCCAAGCCTCCAGTAAGAGGAAACTCAAGATGCTGGAGAGGGAAGGGGTGAATGCCAGGCAGGTTTACTGGGGGACTAGTGGGCCTTTGGAGCCCATAATATTCCTCATCTCCTGCTCCCACTCTGCAGTGCTGGCAGCCCTGTGCTCCCAGCAGCTTCTCTCTGGCTGCTCAGTCCCATCAGCTAAATGCAGCTGACTGGCCCATGACCAGTACATCTGGCACAGGAGTTGCTGGAGCAGAGAAAGTGCAGCAAATGCCTCTTTCTCACCTTTCTCTGGGTGCTCCCCCTCCAACTTGGCTGAACATTTCCCCCCAGAGGAAAATGTGCCTGCCCCCAGCATATCCTAGGCTGGCTTTCTTCCATCCTCTTGGCATGAGTTTTGCATACCTGCCCCAAAAGGTGAGCACATGGGCAGGCTGGAGAGGTGGAGGTGGTGGCCACGCTATTGTAACAGCATCACAGAGGTGAACAGCACTTGTCTGTTCCTATCAGGGATAACTCTGCCCACCCTATTGCATAAATCTCATGTGTTCTGAGTAGACCTCATGCTCTGGGCATCCTGATGCAATCCTGTGCTTCAATAGCACTGAGTACAAGTCATTGGATGTGGGGTTAGAACAAGCTCCAGCTTTGCAAAACACACCGTTAAATATTTATTCTAAGTGTATCTGTACCATTGTGTGATTAAAGCCTCTCCATTATTCACAGCAATAGATCCGCTTATCATAATGATGTGCTGTCTTTTGAGTATTAAATATCTCCGAGTTGCTCCTTGAGGTTTGTTTTTTTTCTTTTTCCATTTTGATAGATACTGAGCTATAACAGTGTGCTCTGTGCTGAATGAGCTGCTGCTCATGAGTGAGCAATCAGCATTATCTAAATAAATGAAATATACTTTGGGGCCCAACAAAACGCTTGTTAGGTTGAAACTAATCTGTAGGAAATGAATGGTGTTTGTTAGTCTTTGAGAACACAGAAGAGATTCGGTTGGCGTTAGTGTTTCCAATAGTGCCAACATAAATGTGCAAGTCTTTGCAATACAGAGCTTGTTATTGTTATCAGATGAGGAAAGGAATGTGGCGTTATGTAATTCAGAATTATTATTCAGCATGGAAATCTGCTGCAGAACACACTTGGAGTATCCAGATGAATGTACAGAGGATGCTCTTTTGTGGTAGAAGAAAGCACTGTAAGCTGGGGGTTCCCAGAACACTGCACACCCACATGGCTGCACTGAAGTCCATGGATGCTGCTTGGACTCAGCACCCATGAAAGTCAGTCCAAAATGTGATTTATTGAGTGACCGCTTCATGCTGTGTGTTTCTTATTATTATTCTTGCATTTAAAAGCGGGGCTGATAGGAGTCGCTCACTTGAGAGCAAAGAGGATGTTCTTTGATAGCAAATCTGGCTTGTGCTGCCACAGCCCCAAATCTCTGAGAAAGCTGCATTGCTTTTAAACCTCAGAACTTCCTAGAGACCACCATGCAGGACTGTCATAAAACTTTAGATTGAAAACATACCGCATCTTTCATACTGCTCCACATTCCATCTTTTCACACTCTCAACTACCCTTGGGCCGCTGCTCACCTGCAAAACTCTATTTAGAAACATTTTCAGGTCCTTCAGACAGTCCTTTCATCATTATGGGGGCTTCTGTGTTGCTCCTTATTTCATTTTCTGTGCTCCTTTTTCCTTTCAAAAGACCTTCCCCATAGTAACTTTGTATTTTTGACAAGTCAGGGGCATCTCAGGCACCAGAGACAGTAAGGATGGCCCAGTGTTGTGGGAGCTACAGTCTCACTTGACAAGAGCCTCCTGTGGGACCTTGGCAAGTAATTTAGGCTGAAATCACCAAAGGGTTGGGGAGCTTGGGTTGAGTGAGCTGCCATTTGGAGCTGCTGCTTCCAAAGCAGCTAGTAAGGAAGCTACTTAAATCGGTTGTCTGAAGTTAGACATCTGGAGATGAACCCCACCTTCAGCAATTAGGAGATGTCAGTTGGAGGCTTGGACTGGTTTCTGACTGTCTGCTGGAGTGAAAAGATCCATTTTTCTCATCAACCCTCACACAGCTCTGAGCTAAGATATTTTAGGTTATAAACTTTTAGGTACAAAAGCAATTTGTAACTTAGAAGGGAAAAGACCTGACATTTTAAAGGCAAACTATCAACTAAAATAAAGTGAAAGGATTATTATGTGCATATGAAGGCTGGGGAATAAATGAGATATTTGTAAGTGACATATACAGATTGTTCACGGAAAAAATGATTGCTATGAGTAACATGAAAATTAGTGCCGTGCTGTGCTTTGGCGTGCTCGTGCTTTTGTTTCTGTATTCAGAGCTTGCTTCTGTAGTTTGGCCATTGCTATCATGCCTGACCCCTCTCCCTGTTTTCTATGGCACTTCCTTTGTATTTGTGAGGTCCTTGGTTAATGTTGGGTACCGCAGTGGCTGGGACAGCACTCTCAGATCTGCCCTGAGCGCTTCCAAATGCTTGTGTCGTTTTGAAAAGCCTGAAGAATCAGTGGGCAGAATTTCCTGGTGATGGAGCAGGTCGTGCACCCGCTCTCTGTTTTTTGGCCCCAATTCTGTGGAGTTTTAAAATTAATATAGAAGTCCACACTGCGCCATCAAAGCTTTGCAGCATTTAGAGAGGGCTTATCTATCACCAAAGTCAATCTGAAGCATGTCCTGGTACACTTTGTTGGGTTAAGGGCCTTCAGAGGTGTCATTACAGCTCCTGACCAACAGTGCTCTGTTTCCCAGATGTGCGAATCTCCATCATCAATCTATCCCTCAAAAATAAACAAGGAGAGCATGTTCCTCAAGCAGGAATACAGTGTTGAAAAGAGGATGACAAACCTCAGAGCAGGGAGGTGTGAAAAAGGGTGGTTGTTAGCAGCTCCAAGGCGGAATAGAGCCGTGTCGTTCCCACCCGCCGTGTTTGTATGAGAACTTCCAGCTCTGTTTGGTTTTGTTTTGCTATCTGCCATTGACTGTCACATTTCACAAGTTAAGAAACATGTTATTTCTTTGTTTATTTTGTCAGTCTTAGATAGTCTCTGGAGGGAAATTATATCACTGTTTCAGTGGAATAGATTTAATTTGTTTGTGTCTTGTTGTCTATAGCACCTATCTAACTACTTATCTCTGAAGTTACCTCTCAGTCAAAGGTTTTCTGTTTCCTTCACATTTTAACAGGAGGGAATTTGCACTTGATTGCTTTGAACACTTTCTAAGTTTGGTCAGCTACGTATTTATTTTTCTGTTCTAGTGAGAGAAAATGGGAATTTAAAATGTATGGAGCCAGCAAAGGCTTAGCTACGATTTGTTTCTAATGTAGAGGAAAATTGCCCGAGTAATCTTATCCCATTCATACAACTAATATGGCTATGAGGCTCTGATGTGTTGAACAGTAAACACCACACAACAGACCCTTAAGAACTGTAGCTTAAAAGATTTCTTACTTTTCATCAGACAGTTCTAGCTTTCGACAAATAAATATCAGGTCCTGCTTGCATTAACATCCATGGGAGTTTTTATGGGTTTAAACTGGAGTAATAGAAGTTCCTCGCTTATAAGCATATTTTATAAAAGTGATGGTTATAATGCATTATGCAGCTAAACGGTTCCACTGGGTAGCTCTGGAAGGGTGTTCCTGATGCAAGCAGGCTACAAAGTGAAACATCCTATTCAAATCGAGCATATATATAACATTGCTGTCAACATGTGGGCGAGGAATGACATGCATTTCCCGATAGACATGGGCTGAAATCCAGAATAATTTCTACTATATTCTCCAAAAAACACCACCACCAAAAACCTGCGAAAATTAAGATATCCACACAGGGAAAGGCTCTGATTGATGGGGTAGAGAAGAAATATTATATGAATATGGCAATTTGTTTGGGCTTCATATCTATGGGGCAGCTCACATACACCTTCACCAAGCAACTCAGTCTTTGGACAGATGTTAAAATACATGTATGCACATATCAAAATCACAGGATGGAGTTTGCAATTATAGCAGAATATGGGGAAATACAAACCAGACATGATGTGTATCATCTTTCATACAGAACCCTATCAACCCTGAAGTTAAATCCTTTCCCACTATTATTTTTAGTGCACTTTTCATCTGCCACATACTTAAACATTTTACTTTCTTTTATCAAACTCAGTGTGAAGTACTTAGGCTAGATTTGAAACCACTCTTTGCCTAATTTTAGTGATTCTCTCCTAATCTTCTTTCTTAATCAAAATATCTTGTAACATTTGGCTGCGGTATTTCAGAGATGACACCAAACGCTTTGTGAAGGGGCAATTTACTGCATTGTCTTGATGGTTTTCTTATGGATCAGGACTCGTACGCTGCCTTGTGAGGTGCCATAAACTAACGTTTTGCTGACCTGTGGTTTTCTTGGGAGGGGTGGCTGTAGGCACTGCTTCCACTCTATTTTATGTTTTCTTATGATTATATATATTTTTTTCTCTCTGAATATACAAAATATGAAATGTTGCTCATTCATATCTTATTCATGGCTTGACCACAGTTCTGCTCCTAACATGTCACCTCCTTCCATTCCCACATCCCCACCATTCCTTTGAATCTTCTCCAGATCCAGTGGTTGTTGAATTTACATTCTTCGTGAGGCTGTTAATGAGTATATTGATTAATACTGGCTCCAGTATCAATCCCTGTGGGAGACCAATTGATACTTTCTCTCTTTTGACATAAAACCATTGATGATAACTCATTGGTTCCTGGCTGTTGGATAGATTTTTATCTCCCCTATTGTATTATTATGCAGGCAATGTAACTCCAGCCTTCCTATTGAGTTCATGTGTAGCACTAAACTAACAGTTTACTAAAAATCTGACTGTTATATCTGCCTTAATTAATTAAATTCTCAGTATAATTGAGCCTGAGCTTTCATTCAGACCTCTACAGGCCATTACATGGTTCCACGCAATCTTCATCATTTGTGTCAGGCTTCTTTTCCATAAAATACTGGGATAATTTAGGTTGCAGGGGACTACAGAAGTCACCTGGTCCCAGCCCCTACTTGAAGCATCTCCTATTAGATCAGGCTGTCTAGGGCTGGGGCTGGTCACATTTTGAATGCCTCCACTTGTGGGGACTGATTACATAGCACTTCCCTGGACCTGCTGCCTGTTTTCTTGCTAATACAGCTCAGAGTGTCACTGGTCTTCTTTGCTGCTTCCTAGAGAGTTGCCTTGTGGTCTGCGTTGTTGATATTTCATCACAGATAGCAAGATATCAAGGCTTGGTTTTCCTGAACTTGGTGAGGTTTCTGCCAGCCAGCTCAAGTCCTTCTGAATTGTAGCCCTGCCATCTGGCCTATCGACCGCTCCTCCTGCTATCTGGTGTGTCTGCAAACTTGCTGAGAGTGCAGTCCATCCCATCATCAGGTCCTTAATGAAGACATTAAGCAGTATTGGTCCCAGTATTGATCCCTGAGGGATGCCACTACTTACTGACCGTTTTGTTTAGAAGCATGCAAGCAAATTTACTTCTTGTGATGGTAAGAATGAATAACACAAGCCAGGCAGAGTGGAAGGAGTTCCTGCCTCGCTGACATTGCCATGTGAATGAGAAATTGTGACACTTCTTTACTCAAAGTCTTCCAAGAGAGACAGGATGAGGATGCTAATGGAACAGCTGGATCTCAGAACAGCCAGGTATTTTGTGGGAAACAAAACTAACACTGCCTGAAAGGGCAGCTTCATTGCCCAAGCAATTTAGCTGATCTGGAGTTGTGATCCTTTAGATCTGTCATTTCATGGCACTATTATGTACTTGTTCCAGCCCCAGAATTGATGGGCAGCAGAATATAGCACAGGCCATTGCCATTTCTCAAAGGCTGTGTCGTTCATGCTTGGGACCAAGTTCATATTTCAAGTTTTATGTGGATGAAAGGACCCCCCAAGACGTCCCTGCTTTCCTGTTAGTGCATGTTGGCCTCCTGGACCTGTTGCCATACAAAGTGCAATTAGCACAGCTAATGTAAATATTTGCCCACTCTGGAAGCTGCAGTGTTGCTCCCTTCCCAACTGTCTTTCCAGGCTACCAGGAGCTAGGAAAAGAGCCTCATCTTAATACATCTGATACAATAAACATCCAGTTCCAGCAGCTATTGGAAGCCCTGGTTCTGGAAGGAACCTGTACTGGAGAGGGCTGCTTAAGCAAATTAGATCTCAATTGAATCAATATGACTTTGGCACATGCTGAATGTTTAAGCACATGCTGAAGTGTTTACTATTCAGCCTCTCATTTAGTTTCCATTTAATTAAACAGGATCAGATTCTCAGCGGAAGTAAATCACAGGAGTTTCTCCCAGAGGAGTTCTCCCAGTTTGCAATAATTGAAGAGTTGATCTGATGTCCCAGCTCTGTTTCTTTCCTCAGATATCCACATATCCACCTGTCTGTCTGTCCACCTGCCTAACCCGTGTTATTTTTACCTCCAGAGTGATAAACTATTTGAGGAAGAGATGCTGTCAGAAGCAGCCCAGAGGGACAGAGGTCTCATTAGGTACAAACGAAGTTCTGAGCCTCTGGTAAATGAAATGAAACTTCTCTGCTGTTATTGTTGTTCAAGTGTGAGCTGATATAAGCGTCTCTGCTTCTCCTGATACAGGCAAGGATATCTTTGGAAGTTTAGTGCTTCCACTCCAGATAAAAGCAAGTCATTTGCTTCTGTCATCATGTCGCTACTAATTTCCAAACAGTCAAAGCTGCTGCTAATTTATTTACTGAACACTGAAGCCCTGTTAGCAGGGGCTGCTACTGAAACTGCTTTCTGGCCTTCGGCTTTTGTTTGTTGACAGCCTGATTTCCCAGTAGGCCATTTCCACCTGTGTTTCTGTTGTTTTTAGTGCATGTCTTTCTTTCTTCTTCCCAGTGACTGTCTCCCAAATGGCTCCTGAAGGCTTTTCTCATCTTCCCCCGCTCTCTCATCCCCTTCTCCCTCCCAGCTGCAAGGACTCTCAGCCCTGCTTTCAGTCATCCTGCAGTTAGTGGTTGTCTACACTGCTGAGCTCCCATGGGGCACTAATTTTTGTTTCAAGGACAAGATTCAAAAGAGTTTGCTACACACAGGTTGCAGGGTGCACCTTCAGATGTGCCTTCAAATAGACTTTGGAGATTTGAATATATGAGCTCCTGAAAATCAGTTTTTAAATTGCAAGGGAGGCCTATTAAGTGCTGTAAAAAAATAAATATATATACGTATATATTTGCTTTTCTATTTTAAAAGGCACATTAAAAAGTGATATATATATATTTTCCCTTCCTCTCTCCCATGACATTGGGTGGAAATAGAAATTAGGAGACTGCCATTTCCCTTTAACTTCCTGCATATCAAAGGAAGAGAGATGACAGGATAAAATGATTCAGAGAGTGGCCAGCACACTCAGTGTCTGGAGGAGCTCCTGAAGAAAGATACTGAGGTGTTGCAGTAGTTTCTTTGCAGTGCTGGGAACTTTCAGTGTGAGAGGTGCTCAGAGATGATTTCCATGGCTTGAAAAAATGTGAGGCTGCACAGCTTTGAGGATTTATTTATTAAGATACAGCTTTAATTTTCCTCCTTAAATTACCCAGACTATCTTGTGAGTGTTTGCATTTCTTGATGTACGCTTTGCTTCATACAGAACTTCTGTTTTACTTCATCTCAACCCAGCAACCTGTGCTGGTATCCCTGGACTGATGACCATCATCTGCTATTCTGGGCTACAAAAATACTCATTTGCCATTAGATTCGGTTCTGTTGGAATTTTACTGCATCAGTTTTGCTGGAAGATTTGGGGTTTGAGCCCAAGAAACGAGACTTAACTGTTATTCTCCCAGTTTAAATCAGCAATTGCAGTTTGCAAGGATCTTCTTGCCTTTGGTTTCTCAAACCGGACATGCACATCCATTGGGTACTTCAGATTCTTTCCCCTCTTTGCCTTGGTTTACAGTTAGTCAAAGTGATGGTGACGCTGTCTGACCCCAGAGCGGCACTGTGAAATTGGTCAGAAATAAATACTGATGGGAAAATATGTGAAACTGTAATCAAAGCAAGGAGCAGGAAATCTGCAGTGTCCATAGATGTGTATGTATGTTGATGGGAGGCCACGTCTGAACCCAGAACCAGAAGGTTGGTGGTTGGCATTTGAGCTGTTGTCTCATGGTCTTGAGTGAGTCTCTTAGCTGCTGTGTCTCTTCATTTCCCAATCACATTTCAATAAGGCTAATATTTACCAGGCTCACAGTCAGAACAAATTAACATTTGCAAAGTATTCAGAAGTCCTTGGGTGAGTGGACTCCTCATGCTAAGCATGGCCTGTATGGTCAGTGTAACATTGATGTGGCTGTGCAGGGCTGCAATGAGCTGTATGCTTCATCTCAGAACTCTCAGGTTGGCACGGGATGTGAGAACAAACCCAACAGTCCTTGACAATCCGTGTCATTTTCCTTTGAAATGAACGTATTTTCTTTGAGCACGGAGCTTATCGTGTAATCTCCAATGAAAGTTATGTTCTGCCTTTTACAGTTGCCATGATGCAAATGTCATTTGTACTCTCCTTCTTTATGAAAGTGAACAGTTATTTAAGAGATCAAAGTTAATTATCACTAAGGAGATCATTTTTACCTATCAACCCACTTTTGTAACCCCACTATCACAAGTAGAAGCTTTATGCTAATCAGTTTTCTAATTTCCATAAATTACTGATAGAATTACTTTCTTTTTTCTTTTTCTAGCATGAAAGTAGATCTGTTGGTGAAGGCTCTGGAGAACTGCAGAGACTGAGAGGAAACGGGGTAAGGTAAGGTGTATTTCCACGAGATCAACAGCTGAATGTGGTACCAAGAAAATAAAATCCAAATCATTAGGTTCATCGCATCACAAAACTTGGAGCTGCTGCAGCTTCCCAGCACTGCAGAAACCTGGCACACACACATCGTTTCAATTTAACATGGTGATAGGAATGGAATCGAACGTGAGGATCACTGTGTGACCCTATTACATGTGAAGTGTCTCTATTAGAGCCGCAAAGACAGCATGCCAGAGGAGCTGAAATGTGTTGATAGAAACAAACAGATATACCTTTTTAAAAGCAGCAGTCAGAAACTCTGCAGTGTGATCTGAGCGTGTTCTGCTGGAGAGGGCAAGGTAGTCTATCCTAGGGGAAGATGATATTAAGAAAGAGAAAGAAACCCCTTCCGCTCCATCACAGCCCTTTCTGTGTAGTGAGCTTGCCAAATGGAAGCTGCTGCTGTGGAAGTTGTTACTGCTATGACTGACAGCTGCTGTAAAATAACCTCAGCTACAGCACAGGAGGGAAAACAAGGAATCGGAATGAAAGGGATGTGGGTATTTTGAGGATCTCCTTGGTCTAAAAGTTGAGCAAAATGATTGCTTGGTAATTAACGAGCTCGTTGCTACGCTGCTCTGGCTTTTAAGTCTGATGCAGATGAATTCCAGCATAAATTAAATCATTTACAATCCAAAGACTAAACCTAAAATTGTGTCCCTTCTACAACAGAACCACACTATACTTTTAAAGCTTTATTTTGTGCTCGGCCTCCAGTGGGCACTGATGCCCTTTTGATGACTGCTCCCTCCATGATGGCAAGGCCTGGGCTGCCCTGGTGACTTCTGTCATTGCTAATGTACCCCTGGCGTTTTCTAAGGCATCTCAAGTATTTCTGGTGGTTTTGGCAGTTCCTCTTACTGCCAACAGCTGCATTCTGCTCTTCCTTTATAAAGATAAAGAAGAGCTCTGTATGTTTCTGCCTTTGTGGCTTTAAGCATGAGAATAAGCATGAGGTGAGAGCCTCCTGACTGCAAAATGGTCTCATTTCCCACATTTCTTAGGGACACAGAATCATTTGCAGGGAGCTCACTTCTGGCTTTGGGGGGAAGGCAGGTGGGCTGGGCTGAAGCCCATTGAACACCTCAGCTGTTGTCATAGGAGAGCCTGAAGCACTCCCTTCCTGCAGCTTCAGGAGGAGTCCTGCTGTGCAGTAAGACACAGCCATGAGCTGGGCTATGTCCCCCTCCCATTCACCACCCTGTATCCCCTCAGAACTCTGCATGGACCCCAGCAGCCCCATAACCAGGTGTCCTCCATGGCTATATGGAAGGGGCACCGAAAGCAGCCCCAAGGCAGGGGAC
Source organism: Coturnix japonica (assembly GCF_054131305.1). Taxonomy (NCBI): domain Eukaryota; kingdom Metazoa; phylum Chordata; class Aves; order Galliformes; family Phasianidae; genus Coturnix; species Coturnix japonica. The sequence goes on along the minus strand of NC_140680.1, from coordinate 11,673,517 downwards.
AGAGGGCACCAAAAGGAGCTCAGCTTCCCTCTGGCTGTGAGTTTTTATGTCTCTGCTTAGTGAAAAGCAACACAAAATTATGTTCTCCTGATTCTTTTACCCTTCGACCTTCACGTCTCCTGCACACATGAATCTACTATTCTTCAAACAGGCACCAACCCCACTGAAATCAGCAGGGCTCTGTTGGTGCTCTGAGGAAGGCATACATATGCCTGGATTGAGTTGATATTTACGGAAGGCTCCTTTTGAATCAGCTTTTGATTATACACCTATGTCAGAGGGTGGGCACTGAGACTCAGTGTGACTTGTTTCCATGAGAGGAAGATGGTGAAAGATTGCAAAGGTAACCTTTAATATTACAGACCTTTTTCAGCTGTCATGTACAGCACTGAACTGTGTATTTCTGGTTGAAAGGGAACATAAACTATGATCCAGAACACAAAAGGGGTTTAGAAAACGTAACCTTTGTGAATATGGCTTGGGTTTTATTATCCTGCTTATACATTCCACTTGATAGCTGTAGGATAATATGATCTTTCCTTGTTTCTACCAACAAAAAAATCAATCCATTAATAGGCCAATAAAATCCTGGGATTTGGAGAGAGGGGAGGAGGAGAAGTAATTGCATTGTTCTGATGCTAACGAGCCACATCTATCTTAAAATAACTGATTAAAGCCAATGCTGGCACATGGCCTTTGCACAGGGAAGCTTGCTGCATACAGGTGTGCAGTGCTGGGGCACAAAGATGGTGTTGGGATGGGGGGAAGCCCATATCCTCCTCAGCCTTTCCCTACAGCCCCAAAACCACAGGGATGGGCTCAGAGAGGGGCTGGCCAGGGGCTGATATTGCACAGCTGATAAATAGTTGCAGGGATGCAAGATTGCATAATGATAGCCACATTCATTCACCTGTCTATCAAAAGGGATGCATTAAAGTTTGAGCTGTCTTCCCCTGGGTCCACGAAAAGACATTTGAGTGTTAGCATATAGGCTTTAACATACCTCCTAACGGTGGGCTAAGTGCAGTGGGGTTAAACAGAGTCCCTTTTGCTTAGTAATCCATTAGCTAATGGGTGCATAAGCCCATCAATTTTCTGTTTATTCCCTAACCCCATTAGGGTACACCTGCTGTGCATAAAAAATACACCTGACAAATCAGACTGATAGCTGAAATAAAATAAATATCAAGTGTTGTTATAGCTGATCTATAGTGTTTAAAGCAGAAAGGGCATAACAGTGATTTGTGAGGGCGGAACGCAGCACCGCACACCAGCAGCACACACAGGTTGACATCCATCCATCCATCCATCCTTCCATCCATCCCCTCGTGATCTCACTTCACCTGCAGGCTGTGGTGGCAGGCAGTTGTGTCCCCGTCCTCCAGGTCTCTCTGTGGGGCTGATGCTCACCTTCATACACTGCCTATGAACACCTTCCGGAGAGCCCCAGCGCTGCTAAGAGATAAATTTATTATTTGGGGGGTGTTGAGAGCACAAAGGCAGCCAGAAGCTTCAAATCTGTCTCCGGTACCAGGGCCATTTGTTTTGTCACTTCATCGGCTTTATTTATTTATTTATCTTACGGCTCCCCTTGCGATTAAAACTGTTGAAACAGCTGTTATCTGGTAGCTGCTCCTCCAGGGCTATTTCCTGATGTCAGTCAGTGGCTGCAGCAGCGATCAGAGCCCGAGGAGAAGCAGCCACATCCCAGCTGTGCAGCACAGCCCATTGTACAAGGGGTGAATCCGGGCACCTCAGCAATGGAGCCACAGAACCCCCTGTTGAAAACCAATGAATGCTGAAATTAAGAAACCATTAGAAAGTTGACCAAAATGAGGATTTGCATTTAAAAACCAGAAACAAAGCACCTTCACCGCCTAATGGGAAGGTGGATGAGAATAAGATGAGCAAGGGATGCGTTCAAGTTCTGACCAGTACAGGAAACTTGCTGGGGTTTGAAGGAAGTGGTCTCAGTCTCCATGTATAGGAATCAGATGTTCTCTACCAACAAGGTGAGTGCTGAGCAGATGGGGCAGGGTGGCTGGTTGAGAGGACAGGCAGAGTGACATCCCAGGATGGCATCTATGCTCACCAGTCTGGGCTGGAGAAGCCTCTGTATCTTTGTGGAGGGGGACATGGGGACAGAGAGCACCTCAGGCTGAGAAAAGCTCAGGAACAGGTTTCAGGGCTCAGAGTCACACAGCCTGACCTCAGATGAAGGGGACTGAAACCACTCAATCCACAGAGCTGAAGAGCTCAGCTTAGATTAAGACACATTCAAAGGAAGAAAAGGAGTGAGAAAAAAAAGAGATTAGGTCAACCTAATCCTGCAGCAGCCACTGAACTGCTAACCACTCTGTCTGGGTAATGGAATGGGGGGAGGATTTGCAAATCCAGCCCGAGTTGCCTAATTCCTTAGCTAGAAAGCACCACGTTTAGGCAATGAACAGTGGCAGAATGAGCAAAGCAAGTCACTGGTGTTGGGTTGTATTGTCTGCAAGCTCTGGCATTTTCCAGCCCAATGGTTGCCACTTCTTCCTTCCCAGCCCACTGCTGCTATTATTTTTACAGCGTGACTGCTGAGGAGTGTATCATTCATAACATACCTATCACAGAGAGATTCCTTTTTAAATGCTTAGGGAGATAGAGGGCTACAAACCCTGGGAAATCAACTATGCCTAATATATTATGTAGAAGTTCTGTAATCATTATTGAACTAAAGTGCATTGAGTAAGTGGATAAAATCAGTCCCACTGTAGCATAAGTCTCCAGAGAGCACAGATAAAAATGCCTGGTACTTAAGTAGGAAAAGGTAACAAAATATTTCCAGTCCCAGCAACTGCATTTTCCCCTCTATATAAATAGGGAACCCTCAGGAGAAGGCAATGATGCAGCAGAGGTTGAAGGCAAAGTTAATGGTGGCGCAGCGGGGGAGCAAGGCAGTGCCTGGGGCAGACTGAGGATGAGTAACGTGCTGTGGAAATGAGGCCGAAGGCAGAGCCTCACTAGTGGGGAGGCAGAGGGGTGCAGGCAGGCCCCCATACAAAGCTATGGAGAAGGAGGGGGGGCTGATAGGGTACAGAAACAGGTTACAGCCCTACAGCCTCTAGATGAGCCTGGTACAACACTTGAGCTCCTTTTTCCTCTAAACACTGCAGAGAAGTGAATGTTTCACCAAGGATTCACCTTGAGCTTTGCTTTCTAGAGCTTGTTGTGGCTGCTGCACAGAGTGACAGTTTCACACCAACGTAGGTCTGCAGATTTGTGCCTATTGAGCTGAGCTGTTAACTTTCTGCAATCCCTCCTCACTGCCAGATTTATCCCATGGGATAATCTGTGCCCATTCAGAGCACTCCTGTATGTAACCAAACAGAATCAGTCCTTGCTGCCCTCATACACGTGGTCAGGAGCCATCAGATTGCAATGAATCACCCCAACATGGTGTCCCACTGAAACCCATGGAGGGTCTGGCTTACTGTGTAAGGCAAAGCTCGGGGAGAATTAAAGCTTCATATACTTTACGTTTCTGCAACAAAGGAGGAAGCAAAACATTTCACTCTCCTCACCTTACAGGAGGGAGTTTGCTATGTATTTAAAGAAAGGCTTACATGATCTTCTAATTAGATATCTCTTTGTTCCTGAGATCTTCAGACACTCATCCACATGGATGATGAAGAAGTTAAGATCATAAATTTAAAATAATAGGACGGAAAAATACATCCGAGCATTTTATTTGCTGCTCCTGTTGAAGGCCTACACAAAAAAAGCCACCTAGAACTGCAGCCCCTGCTGTTAGGCTGCGACCCTGGTAGTTGTCAGCATTCAAATCCTGGAATGACTATATTGAAGTTGTCTAAGATGTGTGCTCTTTCACATGACCTGCCAATCATGTTGGAGCAGCGCCATGAGCTCTGGACGAGCTGTATCCTCAGGGGCACCAAGAAGAGGAAAACAGAGGAGGGTTGTGGGGTTGGAACTATTACTTATTTATCTAAAGTGTTGACCTGACCTCCCCTACTGAAATATCAGCATTAGCTGCTAGGGAAAAGGGATGCCAGAACAGATCTTTCTGGGAAACGGGGGAAGCAGAGATGTCAAATGAGGCCCAAATCAGGCAGCATCCCATTGAGATAACAGGAGACAGTGAGGGGGGGTGGGATGCAACACAGGCAGGGAGGAGGCAATGACTCAAGAATGAGTGGGCAAGGAGGTGGCACCCAAAAGGACCAGATATCTTGCTCAAGCTGTTCAGCAGACTGTGCAGCAGCATGGCTGAGGTGCGCCCATAGCATATAGGATGAACTTTGAATGCCCATGATTAGGCTTTGTGCATGTTTACCATGATGGTAATGAAATAGGTTTGTAAAAGGAGGAAGAAGCAAGTAGAAAGCGTTGCTTAATGTCATAATGAATGGAACTAAACATGGGAAGAGCCATGGATCTGAGATGGTGAAATGGATGGTCCTCTGGAGTGCTCAGTTTGATGTCTGAATTAAACACCCAGACACAGGAGAGGAAAACAGAGAGGATTGAAATGGTATTGGGGAAAAAAAATTACTGGGATTCAAGACAAGGAGAGCACGACTCCTGTAAGTTAACAATAAAGAACATGTCTTGCTTAGCCAGCAGACAAGCAGGCTGATAGTGTCAGTATTTGTTTTTTATGCCTCCAAACTGAAGGCCTAACACAGGAGAAAAGTACACTGCTGGTGAACGATGAATGCATATAACATTTGCCATGTCACAGAGGAACAGGTTTCAGTGACAACATCCCAAAAAAGAAAAAGAGGTGATGAGTGTAAATCAACAAAACATTCCTAAGATGAAGTGGATTTGTTTCTGAAGGAGCCCAGAAAACGTAGGCTCTGATAAAACATATCTAGAACTACTGTCCCATGAAACAGGAGGGGTCCGGAGCTGAGACACCTCCAATCAATTGTTAGTACAGCAGCCTGGTTTGAACATGTGTAAGATGATGAGTGAACAAGGGGTGTGTAAAGCAGAAAGGAACAAAGATCAAGCGCATAACACAGAATACATCTTCAGTTAACCCCTGAAATAGCAGAAAATCCATGGACTGTGATGCTAAGCAGGCTTATGTAAATGATTACATGAAGCAGCTGTGGCATAAGCCTGTAGATACAGAGAGGGCTCCAAAGGGAGTAAACAGAAACACAGACAAGGCCAAGAAGCTCACGATGAAGGTAGCTTGTCTTGCTGAGGTTTCTTTAAACAAACAAAATCAGAGGCACTCCCATACAAAAATACAGCCAGTTCCATTGCCAGGCAAACTCTCACTGGATCTTAAAGGCTGATATAATGGTTCTAGGCAGATAACCATTATATAATCTACAAGGAGGCATCCTGAATTTTTTAGGCTGCTTTTTAGCTACGTGTGACCTGACTTATTTCCAGTGAGCAAAGAACCTTTGGCTGCAGCAAGAGCTGCCAGAATCTACACCACATCAAAAGGGGCTTAAAAGAATTAACCCAGGCAGAAGAAGCAGATTTCTCATGGAGACAGAATAAGCATGGGGCCAACACCTCTTTTCCTACAGCAACTACTGGGATGAATGTGCAAATATTTAAGAGGTAGCCAATGATTTATATTACAATATGCAACATTCAACTGCTTTTATTTGCAGCAAATTTAAACTTTCTAAGTGTAGTGATATAACAGGATGGCAAGTAGCACAATTATAACAGGGTGGCAAAGCCTTTGGCTACAGCAAGTGAGAACAAGCCCAAAAGCAGCAACTGTGGATGGAAAAATGAAGGAAAAGAGCTGCTTACCTGTGGAAAACCTCAGGTAGACAGGGATCTCCAGCAGGAGATACCCTCACCTCCACTACCAACCCTTAAATGAGGGCTGGGAAGGGGTGGATCCTGGCTCCATCCCTTCAAGTTACTCATCTGCATCGCATGCACCTGAGTTCCCCTGGGTTGGCCCTGCCTTCCACCAGGTGCTCCATCACTGCTTCAGGCCAGGACTCAGCATTTCTGCTACACCAAGTAAATTTTACTTTAATTTAAACTGAAATCTCAAGTCCACATTTCTACCAAAGAACGCCCAGAGCTTTGCATTGGGCATAGCACAGAAAGGTTTTCAGTTCGACCCAGAGTCTTCTGTACAACAGCTACTTGAGGACCATTTGGGTGCCCCTAGGTCAATCATCCTCATCCCAGAACATCCTTTATCGTCCTCTCCCACTGGAGAAGTACAAAATGAGATCAAACACGGCAGAAGTTCTGGTTCTCCTAAATTACAGAAAGACAATTCAGCAGCCTCTGGCTTCTACATTTCAGTTTATCTCACCTACTGGCCAGAGAAAGAAACACACAACTAGGGGCTGTATTCACAGACAGGAAGTAACTTTAATTAAATATTGTGAAAGTTGAAAAGTTTTTACAGCTTGAGTTTCTGCAAAAAAATTATAACAATCTCTACAGTAGTTAGTTTCTCTAACAATAGAACTGTACAGTGTGTGTGTCTATTCAAAAAGATTTAGATAAGAAGGTGAAAGGTTAGTAGTTTCAGAGATGACTTCATTTTAGCTGCATTCTAGTACAACTGTGAGGAAATAGAGGCATACTTGATGCAATCCAGTCATTGTGAAGCTTCACCTTTTTAAAACTGAAATCTGGACGTTTCCACTTAAAGCCATATTCTGTAAACAGCTGCATCTTTTACTTTGTAAAAGATAAGGGTGGTGCAGGGTGGGGAGGGGGCGGTTTATGAAGTCCCATTGAACAGAGCACTGCAAATAGCTGCAACAAAACAAAACGATGCACATTGTCAGAGGATCTTTGGACACTGGCGTAGAAGACTACAAACATAGATGGCCAACAGTGGTGTCAAAATCGCTATGACTTTGAGTGGAGCTCTGCAAGAGTAATCGATGGGGTGTCACTGGACAAAATATGGCTTTAAATTTGATTACATTGTCGTGCTGTTGCTTACTATGTGAATTAGAATAACCGCTTGGAATACAGAGAAGCAATAAACCGATGTCTCTCACATTTTCCAGTTGTTTTTTTTTCCTCCTTTTATTTTCTGACCATGAAAAAAAGTTCCTGCTTTCTTCCCTTCCCCCCTAAATGATCACACTGTGACATTCTAGTGAAAACCATTGCAAAAGTCATACAGGAAGCATGCACAGTTGCAGCATCGTTGTAAATGATTTCTTGCTCGACTAGAAAAAAGTTATATTGTTTTAAGGTAACAAAACAGTTCTTTTGTGCTTTTCAATTCCTTTTTTTTTTCTTTTCTTTTCTTAGAATGTTAGTGATGATTGACAGTTCTGGTGCACAGTACGATGTACGAGTGAAATGGATATGATTTGCATTGTTAAGGCATCCAATCTGCTGGTTTATATTTATGTGAAAGACAGAGAAATATACAAGCAGACTTAAGAAAGAAAGTATTTTCATTGAGTTCTATGAAGTTTCTCCCCGTATTTAATGCACAAAAATGCGTCACTCCGAAGAGGAGAAATCCCATGCATATTAATAGAGTAAAACAGCATTCGTTTCTGTTAAGCCTCAAAAGCAAAGGATACATTTCTTTTAAAATCTACATAACTAAATGCTACAAGAATAATATGCTACTTTTTGCCATATATTGGAAAAAACTTCTTAACTTACAAATAATACAAAAATAGACGATGGCTTTTGGGTGGAAATTAAACAAAAAAAAAAAAAAAAGGAAGCATGGTTTTAAACAATACTAAAAAAAAAAAACAACAAACAACCCAAACCCTATAAATGAAATGTTTTAAAACCACATTTAAACAGCTGATACAACGGTGAATGACCAACTGAATCACTTTTCACATAGCAAACATACACAATAAAATAAACTGGAGCAGGGGGAAAAAAAAAAAAAGCAATGTACAAATTCCCAAGATAAATACATTATTTATATGGATATTTTACAAAATCCCCCGTAAAACAAATGAACAACAACAACAAAAAAAAAAAACAGAAACAAAAAGCTTTTTTTTTCTTTAATTAATTTTGCAAGTATGTGCAAGCTAAAGGTAGTGAGCTCTTTTTGCAAAATATGCAGTAAAATTCTTTATTGTGATATTGAAAAACTGTCTTAAGACATTAAAATGTATAAATAGAACAACAACTTTGGCAAAAAATCACAAAAAATCTACAGTATTTATAACTACATACAAAACACAACAGCAAAGAAAAAAAAATATATCAGGTAATGCATTTTCAGAGCTTTGCTGCCTCTCTGACCAGTCGTTTTTTAAGAACACTTCCCAGATAACCATAGCAAACCTTTCGTAAAACAGAAGCAATGGTTCTGATCTGAAATTCCTCAGCAGCCCCACCGCCCACCCCAAACTCCTGTTTCCATTTTACTATTCAGAAGCAGTTACCTGTGGCTTTATATATTTATGATACAAACCGAGAGGGTCGACTGATACAGGAACAATCCTAGTGTGAGGCTGACAACAGCGTGTGCTTTTAGATGGGGAGGATGGAGGACTACAGAGGAGCCTTTTCTCATTCTGCCCCACAGAAGAAGGGGGACGATGTGAGCGCCCAACGTGTGATGGCCGCGGTTTGTGTCTTGGGATGGCTGTGCAAAAGGTGAATGGCGTTCTGTGCACAGCCCAGGTGACACTGAACATCAGGAAGGCCACCCGTTGGGATAGAGTCGGATATATAAGCTAATGATAATGCTAATCTAATGCTGCAGTTCAGCAGTGTATCTGGAGGCACTGGGTTTTGAGTTCAAGAGGAAATGTGTTTGTTATTTGCATTCTAAGCTTTAACCGGCTTTTCTTGTTGCACTATTTACACGATTGTTGAGCCTGATATTAAAGACAAGTTCCAAACCCACCCCCCATCCTGCCCTCACCGTCCAAAAATATCCACTTTCTGGGGAGTGATATCCATTTAATGAGAACATTAAAAATGTATCACATGAGCAAATCACCACTGGATAAGCAACCTGTATGAGCCGACCCTTAATTAAATGGCCATAATTCTTCTACGAAAAACTAACTGGCACTTCTATTCTGTCCCATACAGACTTGTATGCAAATGACACCACTTCATTTTCTTTACACAGCTTAAAAAAACAATAATAATTCATAAATTAACAACGTGGAGTTCCATCTCTAGTGTCCCTTGCGTAATCATATGATTTATAAAAGACAAATGATGTTGAGTTAAATCAAGCCTTAAAAAAACACGCACTGAAAAACAAAAAAAAAGGGAAAATAAAAGAAAAAAAAGCCCCCAACTCCCCCCCCACAAAACAACAACAACAACAAGGAAAAAAAAAAAACACGGAAAAAAAAAAAAAAGAAAAAACAACAAAAGAAAAGTGGATTTTTTTTAATCAACATACAATAAATATATCTCCCAGTTATTTGGGATGGACAACTTGAATCAACACCTTGCAATTGCAGATAGTTAATTTCAGTGTTTGCAAGGATGGTGATTTCTTTGTGGGGTTTTTTTTTGTGTGTTTTTCTTTTTGTTTAAAAATCCGCAGTTATTGTAAGATTCTTCTTTATTTCTTTTTTTTTTTCTTTTTTTTCTTTTTTTTTTTTTTTTTTTTTTTCTTTTTAATATTATTTTTAAAAAGGCCTGAGTAAAAAGTTCCGCTCTGGGACTTGTATCAGATTCTCTCTGAAGCAGAATTCAACCTCTTCATTAATAAAATTCTTCAAGGCAATTCTTTCACATGGGGGGAACAATCATGCCAGATATAGCTGTTGTAAGGAGAGGGTTGGGGAGAGAGGAGAGAGAGAAAAAGAGGGAGAACAGTTACTGCTGTGCACTGTAACACAACCTTTAAACATTTACTAGCAACATACTTGGCTGGAAAATGTAAAATGCAAGAGACTGCTGAAATTAGTGACTTTCTTGCAGAGTAAATGCACTTTGCCTGCCATGAGAATCAGGCCTCAACTTACTCTTTTCTTTTAGTTTCAAAATCCCAAAGCATTCAGCAGGTTTAATCCTGCCTCAGCCATTGCCACACATTGTACTGCTTGTTTTGCCCCACACGTGAGCAAATGGCTGCAGTCCGTAGGTAACCCATGTTAGTGGTCTGGCAGTGTGTTTGTTTCAGAGTAACAGAGGTTCATTTTCCTATGCCAGTTTTCTCTTACATGTTCAGTGTTCAACCTGGGCACTTATGTGTGCATTTCCAGGTGCTCAGAAGGGACTTACACTCTAAAATCTAAATTTGAAGTAGAAATATGCCCTTAACTAACTCATGGTTTCATGGTTTCATTACACTTGTAGGAGGTTTCACCAACTACACTGAGCAAGTAATGTGTTTAATTTAGAATGCCCTCTCTGTTGTCAGCTGAATTGCATCCTTTATTATGCTTTCTAACCTTCGTTTCTATGGAACCACCACCTCTCTTAGTGTCGTTTCTTAGAACTCAACAGCCACAGCCTTCCACCTTGCCTGACCTCCAGGCTGGTTTCTGTTTATCAGGGATCAGACATAGCGAGCGTCCAAATGAACAAGCACTGTGAGCAAGCACATCATTACAGGTGGTAGTCGTGTAAATTGATGATGAAAGCTGTGACAACAACACATCTTTAAAACGCCAGTTGTATGGCTATTTTGGTTATTTGCAGAAAGGTAGAAAACAGATTTGCCTTCAGGTTGGCGACACTTCATGGGCACATTATTTAAATGCTAGAACTGCCTGCCATCTCCGACATCTGGACATGTAATTTCTTAAGGAAGAAATCAACCCTGTGACTGGTGCTGATTCATTGTGCTTTAATTACAGCTGCAATTATTTGATAAGAACAGAGCCAAAGTAAAAGACTCACAGATTTGGGGTTGGAGGGGGAGAGGAGGGAAATGTTTTCTCCACAAACACCACCATATGTGCAAGAATTACAAGTCTAATCAGCAAGGGGAGAACAGCTCGGGTAAACTGCACTGATTAAATGAAATAAAATGAGAGGAGAAGGCGAGAATGCAAAACACATCCACATGTTTGCAGGAGGCCGTCCTCAGAGGTGGCATGTTGCAACTCTACAGCAGCATTTTGATTCCTAGAATTGATCATTCAGCCACAAATTACGTGGAATCACCACAGTGATGGTTTTCGCTCCACGTCAGGGCTCTGCAAGGTGCTGGGAATGAGGATTAAAGGGATAGAGAGGTGAGTTACATTGTTTATACCCTACAAGAAGACACTCAAGTAATTAGTATAGAGGACACTGCTGGGTCTTAAAGTATTCCTTGCTGAGGTATTTCCTGACATGGGCTTTTTTGATTCTACCAGGGGATAATCTGAGAATGTATTTTCATGTTATCTCCACGGCTATGCTGTCTCCTTTATCTTAAATCATAGGATAAACTTGACAGACTTTTGTTTAAAGACTCCGTGCCGAAGGGTTTTATTTCAAGAGTATCTCAAATAATAAGCACTGAGTGCTCACAAGTGGGCTTTACTCTTGGTACAGGTGAAGAAAAATGAAGCAACACCAAGTCAAAAGCAATGCCCTCATTGTGATACTCAGTTGCTCCCTACTCTGCTCTTGGGATCATTATCACTTGTGGGCTGGGGTATGAACATGGAAGATGATCCATGGACATCCACGGCATCCGTGAAGTGCCACGATGGGTACAGTCTGCCAGACCATAATTCACATTCTGCTTGTGGCAGCCATGTGAGGCAATCACTCACAGCTAAAGGTATTTCTTATATGAATATACAAAAGATTGACATGGGCATGGATCTGAACCTTATGTTTTGGTCCCAGTTCTCCTTCAAGCTCACTGTATTACATCAAGCATTTTGATTTGCTTCTGTTTCTCACTGGGAATAATGTTTATCCCCACTATTAAAGCTCTTGGAGATTTTTAAATGTGAGAAGCTGCAGTGGTTGGACACCACAGATATATATCACAGCACAGAGATGAGAGCATCTCTGTGCTCCTTTATTGTTCAGATAAGCTATGAGTTGGGAATGGGTCAGGTCTTCCTGTATGTGATGAGTGCAACTGAACTGAGTCAATTAATTTCCTACTTCAGCATTTTGTCCTTTTCGTACCTCTAATATCTAAAAGTAAAACTTCAGAAAGTGTCAAAATATAATTCCAAAAATAATAATAATGATAACAAAAAAACCTAAAGCTAAAAGGTTCATTAAACTCAAATCAGTTTTACCAAAACGTGGTCAAGAACTGCTTTTCTCTTGGGACAGCACAGCTGTCATCACTGTGCATGATCCCAGATTAAGGGGACATAATTGTAACTCCTCCCTTCATGATCTTTCCCCATAGTTGCCTATCAGCCGTGCACCTCTTGCCATTGGAAGCAAACTGTACAGATGCAGATCTTTGTTCATTTTTTCAAAGCATTATTGCCTCTGAAGAGCCCTGAAATTCTGAATTAAATTACAAGGCAAATGACAAAATGATCTCTTTTCTACCTAAAAGCCTTGATATTTCCATTCTTTCCAAGTCTTCATTTATATCACTCTACTTTTATTCCATAAATGCTACATCTAGTCATGCAAATTCTCTCAGCTGTAGCCTGTTATCGATCCTGAAAACAGAGCCAGCAGTGGGAAACACTGTAGGAATGAGATCATAACACCTCCAAAAAGAGAGGGCAAAAAACAGAAAAACTCCCACCAATGGGCATTATTTCTTTTATCACAGACCAATTTGCATTTGCCACCAGCAATCTGCAGAAATAATGTATTTTGAGTTTTACAAAATTGCATGGCAAAGAGAACAACAGATAAGCCTAGCTGTTGTTTTAGTGAGTTCTACTGATATCTAAGCTACATACGGAAAGCTTGATTGCTTTCTGATGTATCCAGAAGCCCAAGAGAGATTAAGACAGCCTCCTTATACAAGATTGTTTATTTAAGCAATAAGGCACAACAGGCAGTGCATTTCTGAGTGATTATTACAAGCCTCGGGTGGTATCAGAAGGCATGGGGCTAAAGGCTGTGTATCTTTAACTCACCAAGAAGTTCAGTGATGACCCTTAAAACGAATCATCTCTTGGTGGCTCATTCCTATTATGAAAACAGAATAGCTAAATAAAAATTAGGGGGAACACTCAGATCCGTGTGATTTCTGGGCATTACAGATCTGGATGTGACATAATGAGGAGGCAATCAGCAAGCCCCAGCACTCAGCTTGTTCCATAATTGCTTTCCATAACCCAGTAGGCAGAACCTGGGAATTCTGTGTCCCGTGAAAGGAAAAACAAGAGAAAAATCTTCCCTTGTTACTTGCTTTTCCAATCCAACCTCACAGCACACTGGGACAAGGTGAAGAGATAATAAAAACATCAGTGTGTTCTGACAGTCAACTAATATTTCCTTTTAGTTTTCTTTTAATTCAGGCAAAACACTTTTACCTGGTTTAGCCTTTAACATTTATAGCATGTCAGCATCACCAGATTTTTAAAACAAAGGAAAAATGATATTCTAAGCAACACAGCTCATCCAAAAACTGTGTTGTGTTTTATTCTTCGTGCAGTCTGTATTTACAGCACTGCTTACCAAAGGCACCCAACAGCTGCATATACATTCCTATTATTTTCACACTTTCTGTGTGTGTGCATGTGTAAATGTGCAAGGATTCATCCTCCTAAATCACCAGCATAAACTGCACTGAGGACAGTGCTTCCCTTCAGTCACAGTGGATCTCAGCTTTTGTGAATGAACTCCTCCCACTCTGCCTGCATATAGATTTTCTAGCTACATTGGGACTATCAGTATTATGCCTGCAGGCCCAGAGTCTCTCTTTCCAGAGGCCATAAGGTGACGTGGACACTGTGGAGCCATCCTCTCTGTGTACCTCCTTCTGAACATAGCTCTAAAATGAAGGATTTTGTCCCTCTCTGTGCTCTTTGGTAATTTGCACAAGCACATGGAAAGGAAAACAGACCTCAAGTCTGGGGGAAGCACAACACATACTGCAAAATCTTTTCCACCTCTGGCACAGTTGGAGGCAGCTGGTTAAGAAAACTCCTTAGACTAAGCGAGCATGAAAACATCTCTCTCAGCACACTAATGCAGAGTGAGGTAATTATATGGAAAGATTTAGGCAGCATTGTAGAGTAGGCTGAACCTAACACTGAAACAGGCAGCGCTGGTCTTTGAGCATCTTCAGTTTGACAACCCTTTGTCTGCCACCCCTCAGCTTATGTCAAACCTTCAAAAGGGATTTAGGTGCTGATGCTGGAACACTTTGCAATGAGAGTATGCAGAAAAGGAGCAGCCCCTTCTGACCAACATTTGATGAGGCCCTGCATCATTTGTGGAATTAATTGGCACAGAAGTGCATTAATCAGTGCTAACATATATACCCTGATATAAGTTAAACTAGAAAATTTAGTTTGTAATGTGTCTAAAACGTCTGAAAGGCAGAGGTTGGTGCCAAGCTCTGTAATGGTCTATTTGCTCCCAGTAGGATCTCTGCACAAGTGTACTATGACAAAGGAAAAAACGGAAGGGAAGATTGAGTGACGTACTTCAGGAGAAGGCCAGCCCCTGGAGAGACCCTGCAGTGGAGTACTTGCTAGAGTCCACAAAAGACTGGTCTGATAATGGACGACAACAGGGAATAAGAAAGGAAAGAAAGAAAAAGGATGGTATTAGTAAGCTGAAATATTGCTTGTTTTTATCATAACAGCAGGTCTGTGTTTTAAAATACACAGCCTCACAATTCAACAGTATTAGATGGGTTAGAGATAGGGTGGTTGCCAAACACCTGCAAGGTACTAGGTGGGCTGTGGGTGCAGCAGAGTTAATCTTTATGGGAGGAAACTTTAGGACAGAGGCTACCAGGGATCCCCCACTGTCTTCTCCCCTTTGAGACCTCAGTGTCGCTCAGAGCCCTGCAAGGCATGGGGAACTTGTGGTTCTGAGAGCAGCCATCTACTCTTTAGAGCTGGGTTCACCTACCTTGCAGGCTATTGCCATTGGTGCTGGTGCAGGTGGGAGGAGGAGAAGTTTGCGGTCTCACGACAGGCGCGAAAGCACTCTTCTGTTTCACTGCCGAGACCATGTTGGCTGGTGAGAACGAGAAAATCCCAGACGAACTGCTACAGTTGGAGGGGAGGCTTGTGGAGGAGGCCATTGTTGGACTTGATGGCACAACTAGAGGAAAATAAGACCCCCCCAAAAAGGCACACCTTAGAATTAGACAGTAAACACTACTGCAAAACCAAAAGACTATTGCTTCTTGGATGGACTGGGTCTAATTTCAAGTGGCCAAGGTTTTTACTACATTTAAGAGTTGTGACTGCTCACAGTGTGATTTGTCACTGAAGAAACCCTACCTTTTGCAACTGCTCAGGAGCAGTAATTCTAGCACACTCAAGGACTGCTTCAATTTTCTGTCACTGCAACAATTATTCCAGGGACTGGCAACACGCATTGCCCTGGTCAGAATAAGTGAACAAGAGGGAATCCAGACCATGTAGGCAACACAGAGGTGAGGAGAGGGGTTAAAGTACACATCAGGATTTAGAATTTTTAATGTGTAACTATCTGGACTACAGATAAACCTGCATGAGGGTAGAGATGCCCTTAAAATCCTATTTTACTGTTCAGTACAAGAAATGTCCTTTGTTCATGCACTTATCATTAAGATTTTAAAGTGCTTTTGTTTGCTTGAAAATAAAAACAACTCCTTTTATTTTCAGACAGCACCGACACTCTCCTGTCTTTGTCCAAAGGAAAAACAAACAAAAGTAAGATCCTTTGTTTTTATTCTTTGCCTTGTTTAGAAACAGCTTATATACATGAGGGGACTATCAAAAATTATGTATTACAGAGTAAAATTCATATCATCTGGGCTTCAAATTATTATTTTATTTGCATTTACGTAGATAAAAATCACCCTATTTAAGTTCTTATATGAAAATCTGATATCATATTTGTTAACACTGAGGAAATCAATTAATGGAAATTAAATGTTCAAAGTTTCACTGCCTGACAGATACAATCTTGGTCTGAAGTCACTCTGTGTCTGCAAGTACTTGCTAAGGGAGAGCAATCAAAGCACCTAAATTGAATTGCTACTATACAGCAATTAGTTTATTGATTTAATTAAGAATGCCACCTTTTAATTTTCAGGTCATGATTGAAGCATTTTCTGATTCAATGGGTTAGGCATTAGCAGAATGACAGATCTACCAAGCAAACCTCCCAAAATATCACCAGAATAAAGAACCAGGGCTGAGAGGTGAAGTGCTATTCTAAGGAAGACTTTGTTCATAAATATGAAATTATACATTGCTTGAGTATTTTAAATGCATCACTGGCATCTGCTTCCAAAAGGAGATGTCTCATCAATCATGTTATATTATGAATTCAGAGTGTGCAGATTCTATGACAGTAAATTCAACTTAATAAGTAAGTACGGCGTACTTCAACCGTATTTGCTACATTATTATTAGAGTACAAAATAATAACCAGTTAGCAATTCTTAAATTATAAGTACTTGTTACATAGGTAAATATTTTCTTCTAGATCTGCAGCAGCTATGAAGCCTTGAAGGTAATGTTTTCCCCTTTTAAATTCTGAAGTCTAGCAATGGAAGACAGAATAATTAAATGCTGCTGTTACAACACTAAGCTTAAGATTTCATAGAATCCTAAAATCACAGAATGGCTTGGGTTGGAAGGGACCCTTAAGATCATCTAGTTTCAACTCATCTGTTAGAGGCAAAGACAACCCCCGCTAGACCAGGTTGCTCAACCTTACTATGTTCAGCACTGTTTCTCCTGTCCATGTGAGGGTCTCAGTTCATAAACATATTTATAGGACAAGACCTTCTGGCCTGATTCTGATTGTAGCTTTCTGCAGATGTCTGTGGGCAGGTCCTATTCATTTAATTTTCTCATGTGGAAAGAGACTACTGAGCTGTGTTAGTTGTGGCAGAAAATGCTCATAGGTGTTTACCAACAAAAACATATATAAATATATATATATATAAATATTAAACTAAACCTTTAATATTAACATGCAGAAAGTCCCACACAGAAGCATTTCCAGAGCCAAGACTGTAGACTGTAAGTGCTTTACGCCATGGGATATATGACTTGTATGGCTTGAATCTTTGTGACATTCTCTGTACAGAAACTAAAATACAAACTCTAAGAGCCCTTGTCACATTTTACTGACTAATACTAAACTCTCAGTGAAGTCAATATACTACCTAGTTACAAAGCAAATGGCATATAAACAATCAAGATTAGACCCAATAGTAATTCATAGTGTCTGTAAAGGTTATAAGCATGTTATTTGTTCAGAGGTCTTGGAAGCAACATCATGCAGCTTATGGAAATGTCAGTCTGCCAGTATAACAGCAAACTTTTCTGCCCTTCATATCTTACAGCTGGAAGCACTATTTTTCCTGCAGCAAATATCTTTAGCCTCCTTCCATCCCCATTGCAACAAAGAGCGTGTACTGATAACATTTGATGCACTGCAACAGAAATTAAGTCACTTCTGCCATCTCTGCTTTCTGGAATTGGCAACACTGATGACAGAATTTCTTATTTACAGAGTATATGGTAAGTTATGAAACTATCAGCACAAATCATGAAAGATGTTATTCTTTTTCAGCTCTTATGAGTCTCCAAAATAATAATAACAAAATAAAGAAAAGCACTGCTGGCAACACCAACGTCTTCCAAGTACTTCAAAGGTCAATAGCTTGGGGAGGAGAGAAAGCCCAAGCTCTGTATCAAGTGCTCAGAATAGAAACTAAATACTGAGTATCACAGGAAAGTTACCATCTCTTTGTAATGAAAACGTACAAATATAGAAGAGTTATATAATACTCACTGGCATAGGGAGAATTGGCAGCAGATCCATTCAGGAAGGTTGGAGAACCGCCTAAATTTGACATTCCAGCATTCCCATAGCCATTCATGCTTGTTGTGACAGAGTTGTAATTTGTCTGCTGAGGGGTGGTGCTTGGCACATAGCCGTGAGGTGACACACTGCTTGAGTTGCGAGTAAAACCTTTTGTGAGGAAGGAACAAATTCAGAGATTAGTATTAGCCCAAGAACAGTTTCTTAGACAAACAGCTACAAGCAGGTAACTCAGCAACAGGGTAAATGGGGCAGGCCAGGACTGAGCACCGCGTAACCCACATCGTGATCCCTGACTGCATGGCTCATTCCTGCTGGGAGCTCCAAGAGGGAGGAGGAAGGCCACAGCCTCCAACAGCAACAACCCATCTATTCAAGGAGAGATGATCATTGGGTACTATGGGAATGATGACTGTAAAAGAGCTTTTTGTTGGAGATGAAGTAAACATGACCTATATTTTTGAAGTTATGAGTACATAACGATTTAAGGTATGTTAAAAGCATATGATTTTTGTTAACTGTCTTCTGTGGTCTCTCTCATTTAGTACGTCTCAAATTAGATGCTCACCACACACTGAAGAAAACACAGGGTACATTTCCTAGAGTAGTGGAAAATTCTCAGTCCTCTTGTCCTAGTCTGGTCATTATGTTGGTAAGAAATTACTGCCAAATTTGGCTCCAAGTTAAAATTTCAGTTTCTACCTAATTTTGGAAATCGTGTTTAGGGAAACTCATATGCATGTCTGCCTGACTTTTAACAGCAAAGGTTCATAAAGAGAGGAAGATGAGTCTTCTTCTGACCCTGATTGGTGGCCTGTGAGGCTTCAGATACGTTGACAGCTAGTTGACCACTAAAGGAATTCACTCCCATCATTCCTGCATGGACTGACGTGTTAGCAAGGGCGGGGAGTTGGTTATGATTGCGAGGGACACTATAGAGTGCTTCTGCGATGTCTGCTGCTCTTTTCAGGATTATTTCCTAGGGGACAAGAAAGGTAAAAAAGAGTTACCAGCTTGACTCTGACAAACCTTTTCTTACATATCAAAATAAAACATTTCCCAGTCCAAAGGCAAAAACTAGATGCTTTTCTTCCTAAACCAGCTGGCTGATGGATAGCTAACACTTACAGATCTGCTTACTTTGCTATAAATCCTGACATCTGTGGTAAAAGAGCTGGAAGCTTCAGTCCCAATGGCCACATTTCTGTATAACAAGAGAAGCAGGCAGAATGGCACTGAAGCTAAAATATCTTTAGGTTAAGGCTGAAACATCACTGGTGGCAAGTAGTAATGCGTATCATTGCCCATATTATACGGTCTCTGGTGATAGTGGGCAAATGCCTCCAGGGTTAATAACACGTTGCTTTTGCAAGCATCCACATACTTTAAAAAGCAAACAGGCAAACTAAGCCCTACTCCAGATATGACATTGCCCTATGTGTTTATTCTCATCTCACATTGTAGTATCATATACCTTTGGCCTCTGATCTATACATCTAAGAAATAGCCATGTTTTAGAACTGCTGAAAGAGAATGCATTTACCTGGTTATTATGTGGCATACCGTAGAGTGCTTCTACTAAATCAGCAGCCCTCTTAAGTATTACTTCCTGTCAATATAAAAACAGATGTGTTCCTTTAAGTTCAATAGACTCCTTGTGAGGAAAAACAAATATTAAAGTCCTTCATATTATTCTGTTGGGTGCACTGTTGTTTTGTGTTGTTTTTCCCTCCCACCGGGCAGACTTTAATTCTAACAACTCTCAGCAACAACTGAATGGTGTTAAATCAGTAGTTCATCCTATTCACACACACGCTTGATCAAGTCAAAAGGTGAGAATCATTGGTGCTGCAAAAGAAAATACATCACTCAATTGTCTTTACCATCTGCACCATAAACCACTCATCGGTTTATTGCGGAATACAATTCTGAGGTCATTTACTAGATTACTGCAATCAATGTCATTCAGAGCATGTTTTGCATCCCTTCAATGTGTTTATTTTATTCTTAATTGCATACTGCAGGAATTGTGACCTTACGCAGCAGGCCACGTTCAGAAGATACCCAATCAGTTTGATGCTACCAGTAATACAACCTTTCAACTTCTTTGGTTTGTATCTTGATGTAACAGATCAGGGAAGGATCCATGTTCACAACATACATAAAAGGAAAACACTTTCAGGATGATAGAATGTCCCTGTGCCATGCAGGAAAAACTCCCAGCCTGGACAGCAAAATTTAAAGCAGGGTAGGATTCGGTTCTCAATGTGGGCATAAATTTAGTTCTTGTTCATTTTCCCTCCTCCATTTTCCTATTTGATTCTCTTAAATATTTCTTGTAGTATTTTCAACTGGCATTCAAGCAATACTAACATGTAATCTTGCGTTCTTACATTTTACAGCATGGAAAAATTCCTTTGAACAATCCTGCTAAAAACTGTAAAACTGCATTACAGAATTAACCCAGAAGACTTTAATTTTCATATTCTTTAAAAGCACCTCACAGATTCCCAATTTCCTGACCAAACGCAGTCCAGACCGTCCTTTACAGAAAACAATGTATTGTAATTCCCGTTCCTTACATGTTGCTCTAACAAACTAACACGATGTTATCCCCCACATTGTATTTCTGCAGGCAGCTTACAAAAATAGTAACAGATCTGAGCATTTTCCAGTTTTCTACAAAGTTCAACTTTTAAAGTTAAAATATTTTACACAATAGCCATATTTTATACCAAAAAGAAACAGTAATGTTCAATTTTCATATACTGTAGACTCTGATCAGAAAATAGAGATATAATTGCATTCATTTTGCTGTCACCATAACCTCTTCAAAAATCCTTGAACAACTCTTCAAATGACAAGCTTTTAGATGCATATTAGCATTTTTTTCAATTTTAAATTCTCTGTAATATAAGATAAAACAGTTGTCATACTGCAGTAACTACTTATGACATATATAATGTCCTAAATTCAAAAATGAGATGGAGGATTTTTGTACTCCCAGTAAACATTTAGGATTGCCTTCTGCTGCACACACCCCTCTCCCATAATACACATTTAAATTATTTTCCACATATGTAGTCAGATGTAATATGTAATTGATGGATTTCTGAATCACTGTATTGAGACAATCTGAGGAATAAGGTTGCTACAGCTTTTCTTCTTTTCTCTCTGTTGGTTTTCTTTGTTTTTTTAATGTGTGTGTATGTGTGTAGCTTGACCACAACCGTTAGCCATATAATTATGGGCAGGCAGACTACAAAGAACATCCAGGTAGAATCAATCCTCGTTGCTTTACCAGAATCATCAGAAAACTATGTAGCCCTTTTTCCCTTATGTTGGAGATAAAAACTGGAGAAGAGTAGAAACATTAATATGATTTCAAAGGGAAAATTATTACATAGGTGTTTGACTTTTTAAACTAGAGTTTACTTCTCTTCAGTAGAACATGTTCACACTATATATTTAACTAATGCAAAATTAGACTGTGATAAAGAGCCCACAAACTGCTTTGGAATATTGTTAACCAAAGGTGTCATTATGCCAAATAACTGAAAAAGGAAAGTTTAATTACCTGACTATTTATAGTTATTTATGCAATGCTGAGCTAAAAACAAAACAAAAACCAAAAAAACCCAAAACAAACAAACAAACAAACAACAACAAAAAAAAAGCTAAAAAAAAAAACAAAACAAAAAAAACCCCACAAAACTCATATTGCATCAAAAAAGAATCTTACGGGTGCTCTACTTCATATTAAATATTCCCAGTTCTGAAAAAGTGGAAGGTATCTGAAGCCATATCATATTGCATGTAAAAAAACCTAATTATCATGATGGCTTTTTAAAGTATGTTTGACAAATAACATTCAGTTTTCCTAGCTAGTCAATGTCTTTTTTTGTCAACAGTTCTGAATCTGTAAATTTGAGTTTCACACTTTCTCTGACAATATTTATACACAAAAAATGCATTTCTTATTTGTTATATTTTCAGATCATACAAAGCGGATTTCACAGAAAAACTTCCATCTCAGATACTGGTATTTTCTATTCCAGAGCTGACAATAGTTATTATAGACACAAACCAGCTTTAAAAATACACAATAAAATGCTACTACAGATATACTCAGGATATTAACTTCTTTTTCTCTGAATGCATCTTGAACCTCTTGCAGCTCTGCCTAAATTACTACAGAAACTACTGTTATGTCTTCACATAGAAAGGAGCCCCAAAAGTCCTCTATAAGTTAGAGCAACAGACCTTGCAAGGTGCTTGGATTGTGGTGACCAGAAAATTGTTCTCACCTCCATGTCATTACGCTCACAGTGAAGCAGCCCCCGAGCATGTTTGTGTTCGGGATCTAATATATTGCCTTTCAATCAGAGCTGAGAGCCACTGAACACATAGACAGAACATGACGAGCAGGTCAGGAAAGCAATAAAGATTTTACAGAGCTGTCCAAGGTGCTAAATTTACTCAATAATGGGTTTGGCACCATAGTGTTAACCTCTCATTTACTACCAGTTTGAGGGACTAAATTGAAGTAGCTGACTTCATTTACCTTGAAATGTATATTTTATGACATTATGTAAGTAGATTGAAAGGGCACTGCAGTTTTAACAATTTAAAGGCTAGAGCATGTATAAGATGAAGCTTGAACATTTATTGTATATTGCACTTAAACTATATAGTATATTAAAATGCATTGATTAAATTTGTAAAAGGTATTATAAAAAAGGACAGCTAATATAAAAGATCTATGTCTTTTAAAATCCAATTGATATTTCATGTTATCACTGCAATGGAGATAAACAGACAGACAGGTGGACAGAGCGGCAGACAGACATCAAAAAGTGAGAGAAACACGCGTACTATGAGTAAAAATCTCTACAGAAGCTCAAGATCTGTTTTTCAATATACTTTTTGTTCACAGAAATTCTTATCTGCCTTCATCATAGAACCAAAGATTTTCTTAGCAGGAGGTGGGCATCATGTAAGACCCTTCCAATTAAATATGCTGGTGGAAATGTTTTCTGAAGAGACAGAGTTTGACTATAGCTGATATCTAATTTATGGAGGTAATCATCAAGAAAGACCCGCTTTTCTATGAATGCAAAAAGTCTGACAGCATTTTGTTTGGAATAAAGGTCTAACAAGTTTTGTTGGGTTTTTTTTTGAGGCAAAGTGACAATCTTCTTGTCTGGCATTCTTTTTCAAATGAGCATGACTTTGTTTCAATACAAATAACAAAAACATCAAAATGAGCATAAACTATTTTAGAGATTAAATATGGTGAATCAGAATTCTGCCCCCCAGTTACACACAAATGATTCAGAGTCCATTTATATTCCAAACAGAAGCTGATTTTCTACTACAGGATTTTTATTTTTTTTATTATTATTTTTTTTTAATTTCTGAAACAAAAATGCAACCAATATTTCTGTCAAATGTTTACGTAAGCAAGAGAAGAGCTGGGGTACAGTCTGTTGTGACTTTGTGTATTCCAAAATTACTGTAGAAAGGATTATGTCAGGATATGAGAATGATGCTGTTTTTAAAGCACAAAGACTGTAATTCAGATGAAATCCACTTCCAACTGAATGTACTTTGAACATTACAGCATCTTTGCATGTTTTGACTGTGAATTGCATTCCCTTCATCAGGAATTCATTAATAACACAAAACTTGCACATCAAGTATATTATGCCATTACAGCAAACACATTTTTGGTCAAGTTTTATCATGATGAATAATTTTTTTGGCAGCTTTAAAAAATATGGGATCTCTCTGCTGTTGACATTTGCTTATTTTTCAATGGGTGACAAGTGAAAAAAATCTACTCTGTGTCCCAGCAGTACTGTGAGCCCAGTCAGCAAAAGGGTATCTTGAGTTACAGTTAGTTATTCAGCTTTAGTAACTAAATTAGTGTATTTAAGGTACTTATTAAATCTAAATGAATTTTGTCAAGAAGAAGCTGACCACAATACACAATACTCATCAGCTACATATGGTATTATTGAGACCACCAAAGGATTTATGTACTTGTGGAGGGCGTGGGGGGAAAGCTGTTCTAGCATGCTGTGAGGCATTTATCTTATGTGTTGTCTAGATATCATATCACCTTCTAATGCTCTTTAGCATTGTAATACAAGAGAGAGCTCATTCATCTTCTGAGAGGCTACTTAGGGATGATGATGTCATTCATACTTCCTTGACTCTCTTGTCTGACCTCCTGGCTCTGCCTTCTAACTTTCTACTCTCAAGGCTACTTGAAAGAAAAAGAACCACTTCTGCAGAGTCAAAATACTGAAAATGAGACTCCTACTCCTTTTTTCATCTTGGGAAGGTAGCATTCTTCTACTTCAAGTGAAGATTACAGTATTTCGTGCTCAAACTTTTCTTTTGTTTTTACAATGGGTGAAACATTCAATATACTAATGAAGGATATGTACTAGAAACAAGTTTTAAACTCAGCGTTTTTATATACAATATATTTTAAAAGATAAAACTGTGAACACCTCTTTTAACTGTAGTGGCAAAGGTAACATTTAGGTAGAAATATTTGGAAAGATAGCAAGATAAATGACTGGCATTTAGATCTGTGGCATACAAGAGTTTCAGGATGTCCAGTGACTCACATATTTCTGTATCTACAGGGAGCATTGCATTATTGTATCATCTTCAGTTATTATATTTTTATAAAAGACTCATAAAAGCCATCCAAAATGTAAAGATTCTCCATTAATTGTAAAACAGAGGGAATTATGCTGGCCTTGTGGGAAGCATAAATTAACAGGACAATTTCACTAAAAAGATATTTCTACTCACATAAAGATGAAAATTTCTCTAGTAAATAAACAGTTCTTTTCAAATATTATGATTCAATAATTCTCAAGGAGTAAATGCCATACAGACATCACAAAGGCAAGAAGGAAAAATGAGAGAGGAAGACAGCACAGTTCACTTGAGGGGTAAAAGGATCCTTTAGCTTACTGCTGTCTACAATATGGTAGTGCACTGAATCAATCCTGTTACCCAATTTCAATGGCAATTTCCAGAAAATATGTCTAAAATGGCTGATAGAACCATAGCGTTTCCAAGCCATTGTAGTCTCATCAGCTTCCACCTAAACTGAAAATCACAGCCTAAGTCTGCAGCGCTAGAAACAGTCATGCATGACCTTACCACCTGCTCCACAATGAGCCAACCTTATAAATAAAATATAGAAAGCCTGCAGAAAGAACAAACACCGAAGTGCAAATGTGAGCAGGCATCTTGCCATAAATGTTGAGAACTGATGATTAAAATACCTCTTAACTGCAAAGGTGATAAATAAATATCAATAGAGAAAACACATGCTATTCAAACAATCCAGTGGAAACACTGCTAACAAAGGAAGATACAAAATGGTAGTGATCATCTCTAAGTTTGCCATTGCGACTTTCTTATGTTACCCCTATTTTCCTCCTGTTGATTTCCTGTACTTAGTCACAAATAGAAAGTATCAGCCTCTTTTTTTCCAGATAAATTCACCAGAAACAGGCATTTATAACATCTAGAGCTAGAACTATTCAGAGCTGTTAACTTTCAGCTCATGAGGCCATGCTCACTGGGCAGGATTGGTAGATACTACTACATTCAATTCTCGTATCTTACATCTACAACACCTCAATAAGTAGCTGGTAGCTGTCAGTCATATTTGGGACTCACTAACACTCTCATTAAGAAACTGAGCAAATTCTCTGTCATCTTCTATAGCATTTTCCACAGACAATCTTGCAAGCTCATACTGTGACAATCTATGTACGGAACCTCTCAGTTTGAAACACAGCAAGATCATAAAAGGAAACACATTTTCATTCTGCTCAAGAGGTTGCAGCCTTTGTCCCATGAATGTGGAGATCAGGTTTCCTGCGTATACTTTTCTTAGTTATGAAAGCCTATACTGCAATTAGTTTTTCATATCCAATGAGTCGTTAGAGAAAAAGTAAATTATTTATAAAAGATTAGGAATGCATAAGTCAAAAATAAATAAAAAAAGAACTGGCTAACAAAAAAAGTCTTTGCCACCTGTTTTTACAGGAATATCCTTATCTCACCAGTTAACATTGACTCATATGATCCTCTTCCATCTAGGCTCCAAAAAACTTATCCTGATTTACCCATGAGCATATGAACAATCAACAGATAACATTAGCACGTTTCATACTCTAAATTTTCCCTGTACGCCACATTTACTTCCAGCTGTGGGCCAAACAAACAAGGAAACACTCACAGAGCAATCTCAGATTGGAGTCTCAAGCAAATCATTTTGAAGATTTACCCCAAACCATTTCTACCACCACCTACAATTCTTTCAAAGCAGATGTTCATTATTGATTCTAATGAGCTTTGAGGTTTTGGTTTGGTTTTGCATACATAAGATTTTCTGATAGTTCTTCCTCTGCTCTCCATAGTATTAACATTCTTGTTTCTTGAAAGCAGCTGCAGATGAGAGTTGTAAGAAGGGGTGGGGAGGGGAAGAAAAGTTATTACTCACAGTCTTCTTCTGGCCATTTTATACCCATATATTTTTGGAAAGTTGTCAAAGTCCCCTTATGGAAGAAGAAAAATGTTTTGAATTATTTGAAGGGTCTGGACTTAAGTAAACTTAAAAAGACTTCGGTAAAATGAGCAGAGACAGTACATTCTGGGACGGTTGTTCAAAGACCTGCAAAGACTCTTTTAGAAGCTTTATTCTGCAGACCATATTCTTGTACCCATTAGAAAAATTCCATAGAATACCAGGGATTAAAAAAGATTATATACTGTCTGTGCTTCTTTGTCTTTATTGTTTATTTATTTATCTTGTTTGTGTGGTACGATGCAGATATCCAGATACATTGTAATAGTGCAAAACATTTTACTTGGCAGACAGGCTTGTATCTATTTCCTATCATTTATATGCACTAAGAATTTACAAACACAGGTCAAGTTGTATCCCTTTTAAATTGTTCTCCCATTAGGTCAGAACTGGAATGTATTGGGTGGCATAATTCACTTGACTCCATTTTTATCTGTAAAGACATATAATTATGTTTGGTACTGCAAGGCAAGAATGTCATCTGAATTCAATCAGCAGAGCTATCTAGTAATTAAAGTTTAAATTGTATTTGTGTGTTTTCTCGATTTCTTTTTCAGGATTGTTTTTTATCAGTGCTTTTATGCACATAAATATCTGCTGAGAGTACAAAAAACCAGATATTTTCTGTAAAAAAATACTTTCACATATATAAAATTAATTAAAGAGCCCCCTGCATAGCTGCCACTCTCTGTCAAATAATGAGTATTTGCTGGTATAGGTAGAAAGCGACGGTAGCCAGAAATTGAGAGTTCAGGTTACTTTTAATAGCAGGAGCAAAACTGAAAATAAGACACGTTGAAAATCTGACCTACAACGAGATTCCGCTCTGTTCTGTGGAGAGAGAGTGCATAAAAATGTTGAAATAGAGACTGAAATAACGTAGGTAGATTTTAGTATTACAGCTAAAACACTGCTCAGTCATAACCTCTACAAATGACTACTTTCACTTACATTTTATCATCGGTATAATTAAAAGAAGTCTCTGGAAAGGGGCATTCTCATTACAACGAAGGACCACTTCAGACCCAATTGAAATGAAAAGACAGAGCATAGATTAGGTGTGGATACCGAGCGGTTATTCCTAGGGAGGCATAAAATGCCAAATGTGTAACAATTATGTTTTATAACTATGTGTTCAAAAGACTTACAGCATTTTATTGCACAAAGAGGCTTTAGCTCAGAAAGACCACTTCACTGAAATGCCTCCAAGCGCACGTTCTAAAAAAAAAATCCATTTTTTTAAACCAGGAACAAAAGATATTTTCACCTGACACTGTTTTATTAATAGTTTTCCTTAAAACGTGAACTGACATTTCCCAAAACAAATATAAATGTTGAAGTACCTTATATGGAATAATTTAAATGTATCCAACATTTCACTGTGATAACAGAATCTTTCTCTGTGTACCCTCATAATGCAAAAGTAGATACTCAACTGTGCACTAAGGGCTCCTTTTTGAGTGGGGAGGGACAAGATTAGCACTGTTACTGCACCAATATGTCTTATAGAAGTGCTTCAAAATTCACCACTTATTTTTCAAAACACATCAATATTTCAGTAACTTTTTTGATCATCAAAAACTCTTAGCTCTAGAGTTACTTTAAAGCTGTAAAATTGAAAGAAAATTCAGAGTACCAAAACATTAATAATACTTATTCCTTGTGTATAAAATAATACTTCTGCAAGCATTTTATTTGTCAAAAGCTCACACAGGAAAAATTAAGCATCTCTATTCTACAGAGTGTTAGGATTTCAAGAGACAAGATGCTGTCCAGATGACATTATGATTACAGCACTATTAGTGAATGCTCCTGGCTTTTCCTAAAGGATGAAATTAACAGAGACAACTTTCAGAATTTCTGTATCTCAAATCTCCCATACGTGAAAAAAGAAAGTATAATATATATGTGGCAGTGCTTTAAGAAACGCTTCTGTGTTTTGTTTCCATTTTCTTCTCAGCAAGCATAACATTTGTCATCTATGGTCAGAAATACATTCTAAAACATTCCTTAAAACAAAACTGAAATGCATAACCATATTTATACAAGTAGCATGAGGTTGTTTGCTATTGTACTTAGAGGATGTTTCAGTCCAGCTGAGTTATATCAACATAAGTTATATGATTGACTTCTGCAACAGAAAGAAAAGGTTGTACTCAAACAACTGTTATTGCCTCAATGAAAAAAAAAAAATCAATGAAAGTAAAATGAACAAGAGATTTTGTCTGAGTTGCAGTTAATACTACTGAAGAGCCATGGATATTAAAAGGTCAACAAATAAATTAGTCCAAGTGTTATGAAATGAATGATTTGGCTTATAATTGTATTGAGTGCAAATTGTTCACTGCCTATTAGACCAGGTAATTTTTAACCATGGAGCCTCAATTACTGTTCCATAAGTAATAATATAGTTGTAAGAGCCACTGGTTCGATCGAGTGACCTATGAGACGCGCCAGGACAGCTGACTTTGCTATGATGGATCACTGAGCCTGATCTCCAAATGGTGCCAAACCTTCCCTTCCCGTGAGGAGGTCTCATAAAAGAAACATTACTGCTTGATTCATTTTACCAAAATGTTTGAGTTTTCAAGTGTCAGCAGTTAAGTACAGATTGTGAAGCTCTCTATTTCTTAGAAGAATTACGACAACAGGCATCCTATTGCTTGCAGCGCTCTCTGCTAAATGGCATTGTGATGGTTAGAAGGATGCTTTTTCTGCTGCTCAATTGGACTGTGTTGTGAGAAATATACCACAATCACTTTTACATCACCACATAAACCACTGCATAACACCTAAAACTGGGCTAGAAGTGGAAACCTTAGGTGAGATTATAGACATTACTTCACACTTCTGCAGTGCCCTGCATTCAAAGATCTCAAAGCACCAATTTAATGGGAACCAATTAAACTTCACAACACACTTTCTAAGAAAATATTCTCTCTCCTCTATCTTCATCAGAAACAGCCTTAACGTGTCACAGTTTGGCTGAATTCACAATGGTCTGTGGTTACAACCAAGGCAAGTTTGTAGGGTGAGGTAATATCTTTTATTAGACCCATTGATGCAGGCAAAAAAAGGTACAGTCAGCATGCAAGAAGCAAGGCGCGTGTGCCCCAAAGCTTGTCTGTTTTCCTTTTCCAGTTATAGCAGTTAGTTATTAATATATATTCATAAGATTACCACTTCCTACAAACCCCGATAGCCTTAAACAGGGAAAAGAAATTAACCTGATACTGCTTTCATGCTATGAACTAACACACGTGGCACCTTATGATGAGGAGAGGCAGCATTTGCATTCCCCCACTGCTCCTAAGAAGACGGAGCCAGGGCTGGAAGTACAGCAATAATGGTCTGGTGATAAATGCCACAGCACTGGGCCTTAAAGGACAGAAACTACGTGGTATCTCCTCTTTTCTCACATTTTCAACTTATTGTATATATAAAAGTAATTCCTGAATTACCACAGAATCTGTGTAGTAGAAACTAAACCAATAAGAAGCCTAATTAGAATAGATTGTACCACATACGACCAAATCCTATTTATATTGCCACTCTGCTATATTTTTGATAAATCACTATGTTCAAACAGTCTATTGGGAGGGTGATTTTCCATTTCATCTCTCCATTGAGCAAAGAAATGCCACGTGACTGGAGTCTGAATTTCATTGTTACCAGCCTACAGTTGAACAGAATATTATTTGGCACAATGCAGCGTGCAACTGAGCCACTAAATGCCTGATTTACTAAATTATTATTAGATGAGCCCTTGCTGTTCCAAGTGAAAGTGCAGTCACTGTCTCTCTTCATGGTGTGTTCAAATTGTTCTGTGTTTAAATATTCAGCATGAGGCTAATGTGAACTGATGAACTGAGACTACAAACATTCACTTTCAATACAGACAGAGAGACAGAAATGCAACGTATCATGTGGCCTGCGGAGGTGAAAATGATTTATATTTAAGGATGCTGCTGCCTGCTTCCATTATGATAAGATAGCCTTAATTAGCTTTGTGCTTGAATCGGGAGTTAGAAATGTAACTGAACAACTCCAAAGAAGAAACAGCTGCACAGAGATGGAGGCTTCTGAATCCTGGTGAAGTGGTACTTGAGTCTCTGTCAGCAAAGGACATGAGCTGCCACTACAGGTTCATACTTCACTATCTTTAGTTTTTGAGTTGCAACTTAAAATGCCTCGCATGCAATTCTGCTCTGAGCATCAGAATGCCCAGAACACACAGAGGACGCACTGTGGTGTATGACTGTATGACTTTTCAACTTGGAGGGGAGATAAGGGATAAATTTTTATATATATATATATATGGGGGGGGTGAGAGGGAAGGCGTGGGATTAAAAAATTATTTATTTTTTTTTATTTTTTAAAGAAAATTTCTTTACTGCCACCTGCTGGAATAGACAATAACCCTTTGTCATACTCAAGAACAAACATCTTCACTTAGAGGACAGTTACGGAGAGCATTTAAAACACTGTGATCCCAGACGCTTACAGTAGATTAGAATTTTTTATTGGTGCTGTGTTGCCATAACAACATAAAGACAGCAGATGACTTAAGCTAAGCTTGCAAAGCAAAAGGCTGCTCATCTGGCAGTTAAAATGAATACAGTTCACTTCACAAGTTCCCCATATGGGCCCTTAGTGTATGGTAATGAGGATACCATATGGTGGAAGAAAATGCACAGAGAACAATTGTGCTCTACTGGATGAGTGAAGTGAGCAGGAAGTTATGGGGAAACACAGGAGAGATTTCTGTGTGCTCTCTAACTCACGGGTTTCTTTCGGGGGGGGGGGCGGGGTTCTCTCTCTTCTTAATCTTCCTCTTAATATATACATGCACAGGAATGACAGAGAAACATATTGTACATTTTGCAACATCATTCATCACCAACTGTCAGGTGTGTTTGTAAATCAGCCTAGTAAGATCTTATAAATTTGTAATTCTTAAAAGGTAAAAGTGCTAAGTTTTTAGACAAAGTGCAGGAAAATTTAAGCACTTCTGACAAGTAGAAACATTAGTGGTAATCATTTTTAAAATGCTTGCATCTTTCTGCCTGCATGTTTAGCTGTAAATAATGCTGAAATGAATAAAAGCTTTAAAAAAAATAAAGGAGGGGGGGATGAAGTGGAATAATTTCTTTTTTTCCTTCTTTTTTCCAAAAGAATAAAAAGTAATAGTTGATCAGAACCATATGCGTGTTAGATTCTGCTGTAAACGGACATATACTATACTGTACACTGTACTAACCAGATCCTAAACCTGGTAAGCCAGCCTGCTAAAGGCTGCAAAGTCAATTTTGTACTGCACATGCTTCATAAAAGATGAATATAAATGCATTAGTTAGACACGGTGAGCTAAATTAGAAGGTCAGGCAGGGCTGGAAGGGCTGAAATATCACACAACCAATGACTGTAATTACTCTTTTTTTAAGTCTATTAAGTGGTGTTGTTCTATCAAGGCTCAGGGGTATAGGACATGAAGTACAAGATAAAGTAATGTGTATTTATTACTCCCACGGGATCAATTTACTAGATATTTTCAGCTCCACGGAGCAAAATACACAAATGCAGCCTTTGTTACTTTCTTCAAATTGTGGTTTATTCCTTCAAACCTCTGCTCCTGAAAGGGACCGTGTTTACCTGTTTAGTGCCTTCCTGCCTCCATCAATTCATTGTTGCATTTAAAAATGGTAACAACAAAGGAAACAGGAATAGAGGAAAGGTGAGGATTGCTCTTACACAATGCTCAAACAAGTGGTTTGATCTGCTCGGATGGAATGAGCAGTATAGAAAATCCAATCCCAGGCATGTATTTTACCCCAAGGCAAAGCAGGAGTCAGGAACGTAGAACAACACAAGAGCTCCTTGTCATCATGTTAGCCCCGATCTATTAAAAGTTTTGTCATAGATTCTAAATTACACCATCTGCTCTAATCATTTGCTGAGTAAATGCTGACCCACTTATAAAGAAAACTCACTGAAATGTGCACGCACGCTGCTGACCTTCACAAAGGAAAGGGCTCCTTGCCAGCCGATGGCGCGAGGCTCTGCCCTTCAGTGAGCGCTGCGGCTCTGCCTCTCAGCTCTGTCTCACCTTGGACACTTTGCAATTCCCAGACATGCCCCTTCACCTGACACGCTGCACCCCACGTGGAAGGCACCTCCATAGCAGCAGCAGGCATGTTGGTCACCTATTTCTCACTAGCTTTGAAACTCATGGCCCAAACTTTTAACCTGAATATTTTCAACAGGATCAATTGAAAACCAAACCAAAACAAAACCTTCTACCAACTAAATGCCCAAATATTTTGGAAGTGAAAAAAATACAGTTTATAAGGATAATATCAACCTTAACTGTGGTCTTACTTTCTGACAAGATTTACTGCACAATGTAGAAACCGCCACACGCATCTCATGCTTTCTTTGCCATACAAATGAACTCTATTAACTCTCCTTCGCATGCTCCCCCTTCCTGCTCATACTTGGTATACACGTTTTCTAAAAACCCTCTTGTTACACTGGGGGGAACAAAAACAAAGATATGTTTCCTTAGCTCAAATTATCTAACTTAGGTTAAAATAGCATGAAAACATCATATCTTGGGTGAGCAGATGGAGATCAATTTGGGAATTTCCATTTTGTTTGACCGAAGTAGCAAACCTGAGTTGCTTTGTCTTCATTGCTATTTTAACCTCGGCTAGCAAGCCTGGGCCAACCCACCCACGTTCACAGCCAACCTCTGTTTGCAATATAAACAATTCCCATGTCATGACGGATAAAGGGCAAAGCTCTGGGATTTCATGAGGGAAAAGACAACTGCATTTGCCAGCCACTGGTTCCTAATAACCACCTGTCTTCTATTAGCGCCCTAACGAGGATTGGGATATGTCTTGGGATCTAATGACTGACCAGAGGAAAGGAGCCAAAGGGAAAGTGGTGAAACCAGAAGAAAAGGCCCCTTTCAGGGGGGATGAGGGAACTCCTGGAGAGTGCACATGAGCAGCAGACTGGGAAGGAGAAGATTTGAACTCACAGAATGGGTTGATGCTCTGACTTGCTTCTTGAATACAGAGCAAACAATTGTGTGCTTAATTTAAATACACGTGATGAGTTGTGAGAGTGGTGAAATGGCAAATAAATTATAGGGAATTGCATATAAAGAGGAATCACTGATATTAAATCATCTAGGATGGATGTGTTTCAAATCCAACTCACAGTTGAAACTGTTTTACAACTGTAGCTGTGGAGTTCTAACAAGGTTGTAGAATATCAGCGTATCTGCCAGGGATTTATTTTAAGGATTGTAGGATGGTTATATAAATGAACGTAAACAGATTGAACATGTTGTTGTGATATGAACTCTTAGTGATTCCCACCGCACTTATGAGCACAAGAACCGACAACTCTTGTGCATTTGTGTGCACATACACAAAATACACTACACAGGCAGGATTTCTGCAGCCCAATCCTTCAGGTTAACAACACCATTTCTTAATCATGGTATGTCTTTTCATCCCCCCCCCAAGAGATCTCTTGTTTGATCTGATCTGCTCCCTGTCAGTATTAGAAAGGAAAGACTATACAACCCATCACTCTTCTGGTACTTCATCTCACTCCAAGCTTTGGGTGCTAATCTCACCACCTCTGTACTGCTCATCTCTCCTGATGGTGCATGTGTTTGTGCCTTTGTGTGTGTACAAGCAGGCACATCTGCTAGTGACAAGCCTGAACTGCTGATCTGCTCTTTACACGAAGAACAGGACTCTAACACCATAACCCACAGCTGCCAACATCAGCTCCCACCACTTTTCCTTCAGAAGCTGTATACTGCATTTCTAGTTGCAATTCATCTCTACTTTTCAGTTGTCTCATGACTACAGGAGGACATTCTCCACAAAAATTTGGCCACTGAAGCAAAGGGAAAAAAGATACGAATTCCAAATCTGGCTTTGTTCATTGCCTATCTCCAGCAGATACCTCCAACATTTCAAGTAAGTTCATCCCAAGCACAGTCACCAAGCATTATGAAAATAATGGAAAACCTGAGGAGATCAGACTTCTAAAACAGCCTGAGGTTTCAGAAATGTGCCTGCTGACACAAATCTAGCTGCTAACTTCCAAGCTCTGGAGCAAACCATGTGCTTACATGCACTTGGTGGCCTCAATAGCTCTTCTGAATTTAGGGATAATTCACACAGCAGAATCTTTTTGTTGGTCCATGGGAAGGACTGCATACCCTTCTGAGCCCAAGCAGTGTAACCATTTCTGTTTTAAAATCACTCTAATTCATCAGTAATGTTTCAATGGGATAAGGGCCACAAAACCAAAGAGCAATTACAGGAATGTGCTTTTTCTCTTTAACAAATAACATTTAAGGTCTTTGAGAAACAGAAAGTGATGATGCACTGGCAGGACAACAGGGAAAATGGAGGATATTATATTTAAATCTCAGCCTCTCTCACGTTTGCCCTCCCTGACCATGGTTCCACTGTGGAAGCCATATGGCTTCCAACTCTCTGCTAAGCAGCCACTGCAAATTGTCTATAGTGGAATTCTGCCAAAACCCTTTTTGGTTTAATGACATGGAGAAGAGCGCTGCGCAGTGCTCACCCAGCACAGATTCACTGTGTCCTTGATTATGATTCTGGAGCCAGCAAGCAATGCTGGGAATTGAACCAGCGGTGCCTCAAATGCTGAAGTCAACACGTGCCCTAACCCCCGCTGCATTCAGCCTCTGTGCATGGCATATTAATGAGTCCTGAGCCTGAGGTCCAGCTTTTGTGTCTGCACACAAGAAATTACCCAAAGACAAAAAAAAGTGCTCTTCATCCTTCTAACCTTGTGTATGGATATCAGTTTCTTCCCTAATTTGTTCAGTTCTTTAAGTAGTAACATTTTCTTTCAGGCCATCAGTTGCACTTCTACCTGTACAAATACAACTTCTCATGATTTAAAGACTTGGAAATCTGTCCTGCAAATGTATTCAGAACAAACACATTAAGCCAAGAGGGTATATGAGGGGACAGATGACTCAGTGTTAACTCTCTTTCTCATATCCTATCCATAAATATCTACTAAATGTTGGAGTCATGATATGGAGACAGATGAAGCTTTCTACTGCATGTTTTTATGCCTTATGGCTTTAGATAGCAGAAATGTATAGTTATTAGTGTGGGAACAGTCTTAGTCTGAATGAGAAAAAGGCAGGTGTACAGCCTCATGGCTGCTTTCCTATACCAGGGGGGAAAAAAAAAAGCTCAAATCAACCAACGAAACTAAAAGACCCAACCACATTATTGAGACCCCCTCAATACTGTGGGTATCTGAAAGGCAGCTCAATAACTGCGAAAATCCATGATGCATTACAGCACCCAGGTGCATAACCCAATCTGGCACATTCTCGGTCTTATTTTATTTGCATTTCCTCATTTAGAAACAAAAGCTGCAAATATCCACTCATCAATTGGAATATTGGATTCAGGGAAAATTTGAAGTGTTTATTTTGGTCTTGCAGATATCCGGGGCATAATGAAGGCTGGTCTTTAATTTTCTAAGGAACAATTTCTCTTTGTGTGCCTTCTTGGTGGCATTATACACCTGAAAGATCACCTCCAGAAGGATGCTTTCTTTATTTGGAAAGGACTGAATCTCTAGAGAGAAATCTGATGAAAGCTGTGTTAGGAAGTCCTACTGCAAATCTGTCCAAAAGTCAGAGAAAGGGACAGCTTGCAGAGGATGAACTGAGCCAATGTAGAATGTAACTCTCCAGGGCAGCATGTTTCTATGGTTGTAAGAGGGAAGGACAACACATCATCAACCTCAAAACCACAGCCTACAGCCTTCCTAAGCAAAGATAAAAGACTTAATGCTTCTGCAAAGAAAAAGTAAAATAAAAATCACATACTGAATTTAATTTCTATCATGAAATAAAGTAATTTGCAGTGTTAGTGGTCTCTTCTCACTTTAGCAACCTTAGAAACATAGAAACCTTAGAATCAAAGTCCACAACAACTGACAATACATACAGCTTAGGAAGCTACAGAAAAAAAACTTCAGGAGATTTACTGTTAACAAAGGCTACACTGAACTTGCATTCTTTGAGGGATCTGGCCTGAGCTCTCAGCTAAAGCACCTCTCTGTGTCCCAGGCATGCAAACTCACATCTTACTGTTCGTAACTTGAAGGCAGTGCTCTTTCAGCATGCACACCCAGCCTATTTGCCTGCCAGGCACTAACACTCCAACAGCCATCGTGGCAGAGCAGACACAACGCACGGTGGCAGCTCACAGTGTCACACACAGCGATAACTCAGTGTCTATGGACCTGCACCAAAGATCTTTTTCTAATATCCCCACCTTTTCTCAAGCAAATCCACAACGTTCTGCCAGAGCAAGATTGTGTGAAAGTACAGGTAGCAAGAACAGATTTGAGCACAGACCTAGGCAGCATGTCACAGTATAAGTCTGGAAGCCATGTAAACTTTTCCCCCAGCTTTTACATGAAAGAAATCAACAAAACATCTCCCACATATTTCAGTGTGAATGAACACCAAAATCACTTCACTACACATTGCTCTAATTATTTCAGAGATCCTGAAATGAATCAGTTTGCTACTATTATTATCTTAAAACAACACCCGGTGCAGCAGCACTAGATGCATGTTCACTGAAGACCCATATTACTTGCTATTATCAATGGTGAACTCAAAAGTATAATGGCACTATTGTGTTAC
Source organism: Coturnix japonica (assembly GCF_054131305.1). Taxonomy (NCBI): domain Eukaryota; kingdom Metazoa; phylum Chordata; class Aves; order Galliformes; family Phasianidae; genus Coturnix; species Coturnix japonica. Next base: position 11,636,291 of record NC_140680.1, on the reverse strand, counting down.
TAAAACCAAGAAGCATCATTCTGCTATGAATAAGCTGCTCAGGTTCCAAAGTACCAATCAAAAACGTGCTCTTTATAAGGTAATTCAGAAGACAGAGTAAGATTTGATTTTAAGAAAGGCAGGAGCTGTTTGAGTCAGTGGTGACTCAGAGTCACAGAAGTCTCATAAAGTTTGATATGAGAACTGTGCTTCATTGGTCAGAACTCACCTTCAACTTAAATGGGCTGAGTACTGAACTCAAAGCGTTACACGTACAGAGTCTTGCATAAAATTCAATAGGGGTTACTTTCAAACAAAAACATGCAGTGAACAGTGTTGCCATATTTAATAAAATGATAAACTTGATGCTGACCTTTGGCAAGCGTTCGGGGTCACCAGGGTGCCGGGGGATAACCTTCTGTAACCTTTGGAAACCATAGTCAATGGTGGGTTCATTCAGAGCTGAAACAACAACAAACAACACAATGATGTGACAAAGGCATAGCAAACAGACCCCACTGCACTGCAGCCACTGGCACTGCACTGACAGAACACAGCAAAATTTCATCTTTCTTAAATCAGCACTGATGATGAAGCCAGGGGGGAGGTTGGCTTTGAGGCTTCAGTTGAACCTTCAACACAAACCTCCCCCTTGAGTGTTTATGACAAGGTCTCTACAAAATCTGGAGTGCTGTATATACATCTACCAAACAGAAAGCAATTATTATTTCTGAAAGGCATGATGAAATTATAATGATAAATGCTTTGCACCCCATGTTTCATGTTTTATCTTTTTTTCCTGTTTTCCTGTTATGAGAAAGGTCCTTTGTAACGGGAAGACAAGAGCAGTAACTCTAAGGGAGCCTCTCTTCTTTCAGACTCTATTACACATTTTATACAATGCATGTGCAATGATCATATACAATTCTGTTGTGAACTACAGACATTTAGCATGGCAGAGGCTTTATTTTTTACACACTGAAATGAAGATGTAACTCCTACTGCACTCAGCAGCCCAGATCAGGCCCCAGTCAGCACTTAACTGTTCCAAAAGATGTAATGATTTGTAAAAATTCAGCTGTGGTTTTACCTCATTTTTCCCCAGCCCTTGTCCAGTAAAACAGGTAAACTTGAGGAGAGAGAGAATGGAGGTAAAACACTTGAATCTTCAGGAGAAAGCCTGCCTGCATTAATCACAGCACTGATTGTGCCAAGCCTTTAAGCACATGCTTATCTGTAAGCCCGTACTTAAACTCATTTGCTTTCAGCAAAGCAAATTCAAGCATATTATGTTTTTTGTATGATTGCCTGTAATTACAGGAGACTGCATTGAATGACCTTCTAGCTATATTTCCAGTCATATGATTGCTTTAAAACTCAGATGTTAGTGAAACTTCAACACACGCTCAGAATTTCCTAAGTGCTTTGGAGAACAAGAACAAGAGTCAAGCATTTTCAAGCACTTCTGAACAGCAGTGCATCACGACCCTCCTGTGCCAACACAGACAACAAAACTTTCCACAGCAATTTATCACCACATTTTTTTTTTTTACTTCAGTGAAAAAAAAATGTGAGTTAGTTTTCCCACTACAATAGTTTCAATAACAGTGAGGCAGTAGTTGGGGGTGTCTTACAGCAGTGGTAACAGTGACCGTGATTATCTCTGCTGATGCAGCTCGTTACAAGTGCAGCCTCTTGCTCACTATTCTGTACTCCTTTGTATCTGTTGTACTGTCCATGGTAAGAAATAGGAGGCATTACTTTCAGAGCATCCTATGAATGCTAGAAGATTTTTGCACGGTTCTGTCATATGTGCTTCTTCCTTAATGCAGTCTAGTTTATGGCCACTTTCCCCTTACATCCTTTGGGAAAGTAGTTACTAAATTTTGCAATATTATAAATGGAGGCCAGTTCTGAAATCCCCCTGGAGACAGCCGTGATTTTCTCATATCTTCCCACACATTCAACACATTCGAAATCCACAGAGTATTTCCAGTGAGTATTTTCTGAACTAAATGACCAAAAAAATGTTAATTTTATGGTCCGATCTCACAAGGCATCGAGCATCCTCTGAGAGACACTGAATACTTTCTGCTTCACATAGCTTCAGCTTGGTGTACTCTATGGGGAAGGGTGTGTTTGGAAGGCTGCAGTTTGCAGGAGTAGATCTGAAACAGCTCCTGTTGTCAAAGATCACTCATTAGTCTCTAACCATTGAACCCTTTCAATCTAGATTTTAAAGATAGTAAATAAATGTAAAAAAAGAAATCTTTAGCTGCCTGAACCGCAGATTGAATGACATCAACCCTCCACTCCTCATCCCAAGTCAAACGTAATTAGTCATATCTCATGCAAAGATTCTTGTTTAAATATTTAACCCCAAATTCTGCACTGAGGTCAAACCAGTTCCCATGTCATTATCTCCAAAGGAAAAGTAGTATATTCTCATCTCCAGTGAGACAGCAGGTTCATGCAAGGCTTTGCCTCTGTCCCCGCTGAGTGTGAGGCTGCCTTCCTAGTGCTCTAATCCAAAGAACATTTTTATTCCCTTGATTAGAAATAAGAATCAATAAGGAATACAAATTCTCTATTTGTGTTCTTGACATCCATACATTAAAAACAAGCTAACACATACTGTACTTAAAATGCATTCCCATTACCCTAAATTTTAAAAGTACTATTGAAAGTACTACTAACTTTAAAAAGGTGTATTAAATTCAAATAGGTCCCAAGGCTAATGGAAGCAATTTGTATACCAACCCAAACTGACTGGCCCACTTTTCAAAATACAGGTATGATAATCTCACGGTTTTAAAAGGACATTTAAATTGAAAGACTGTGAATTTAGTACATAATTATACCAATAGAACCCTTTAACTTGTCAACTTGTAAATCTAAAAGGCTATCAATCATTTCTAAAGAGGAAATAAACCTTAAAATTCTTTGATTGACAGTGCTTACTTTTTATGTGGAAAAAAAAAAAAAGAAAAAAGAAAAAAAAGGAGTAAAGTGGCCAGAAATCCATTTACAAAAGTACATTGTTTTACATAGGTGAGTAAAAAGCCAATAATTACACCTCCAAAAGACATATAAATCAAAGTAAGTACTTCTCCCTCACTTACATATTTTAAGTTGCAGTAAACTTCGGGTAACTTTTTATTAAAATACTTTTCCAAATGCAAAGCTTATTGAAGCCATTAATAGGGTAGCATTTTCATTTAAGCTAATATAATCATTTTTGCAAATACAAGATTTAAGCCATTTTTCTCCCTCCAAACAATAAACTTTCAGCCTGTCTCTTGTGTGAATTAGCTAAAATTACACCCAGGTGTACGAAATCTGTCTATCTATCCTAGTGTATGAGTTAAGGCACAATATTTATTATTCTTACCATTTTATGAATTACTCCTGAAACCCTTGAGGAAGAACTTTCTTTCAAATTAGACTCTAACAGAATAAGCCACGGAGCTCTTTATGCAGCAAGTCTAAAGCCATAACTCTTAACATCTAACGCTTTTAATCAGGAAAACATACAACATCAATGGAAATAAGGACGTGTACGTTATATTCATCTTTTCAAAGTCCAACTTATTTTTCAACAGAAACACTGCTTATACCTTTGAGAAAAGCATTTGCACTGTAACTATAATTTCATACTCTGCACAAATAATTTTAATAACCATATGTAGATAATTCAGCATCTTAAGAAGACTCCCTCTATTTTTTTCTTTTAAACTAGTCAGTGGAGGCCTTTTTGTAATATTTCACATAATGAATTCCTACTGTGTCAATAAAGCTTTGGTTGTTAATTGAATGACTGTCTGATGTATGAGAGAGGAATTTCTTTCTCTGGCCACGCTGCCAACTTACAGCAGAATGATCGACACTTAATATCAGCAATTAAAAGGACCTGTTCAAATATCATATGGAATTCGTAGCTTGGGGTAGGGTAGGAGAACTCTTCACCGAGGAAAACTCATTCAGTGAAGGCAGAGAGTAATTGAATTAGACACATTTTAACATTATTATTCAAAGAAAAATAAACACACACTACATAGAAGCATTATGGAAATATTTCAGAACGTAAACCATATCCAGTTAATTTGTTTCCCATGCATTCATGGTTTCATTTATTCCTTTTATTTTTCAGCCCTTGTTTCTTTTGCATTCTGTTCGACCCAAAACCAATGAGAAAGCAGCTCCGAGACCTATGAACTTCCCATTTGCTTTTCCAGTGAAAAGGCTGCAAGAAGAGAGAAGGGACTCAAATAACAGAAAAGATTGAAGGTTACAAACCAGTTGGCCTTGTGTCCACAGGTCTGTCAGTCCCTATTCCAGATGTGAAATCTGGTCTTGACTGATTTAAGTCAAACTCCCAGGAAAGGAGGAATTAGAAGTCCCACATCCAAGACACACAAATTGATGCATCTCAACAATTCATAGCCATAATAGACTATGAAAAACTCCATACAAAAAGCTGCAGCACAGTCATGGCAATGAAGGCTGAAAACAGATTTAACATGTCTGTGCCCAGCAACTAAAGTGGGCCAGAACACTTGAAGGCACAGAGAACGAACAGTTGAAAGCAAATCAAGGGCAACTGAGGACTTCAGCTCTACTGGACACACGGACTCTACTCCAACAAGTCAGCTTTCAACCTCTACCACCATCTCTCTTCCTTGACGTGGCTCGCTGAAAGCAAACCTAACCCAACAACTCTTATGCTCAGTGGCCTTTTCTGCCTCTCTTCACAAGGACAGCAAGAAAAAAAACTGCAAAACCCCATCATCAAACGAAAAAAAGCCTGTTTTGCAAATCTCCCTGCAAAGACTGTTCCTTTGCTAATTAAAGATTGTTAAGTGAAAACATGCAAGCATTTGAGCTATTTGTTGCTGTTGTGAATTTGTCTTGCTTTTTATGAAGTTTCCTTTCCACTGCCTTTCCCTGGAGTGTTTATTCCCACAAGCAATGGAAAACGGAAGCGGGTGGGACAGCGAGAGCCTGCACTGAAAGGCTGGAGCTTAAAGGCCCTCCCAGTGCTCACTCAGAATTTCCTTGCTTTTCTGGTCTCTGCACTCCCTCACTTCAACACATTCTTGCGCACTGAACTTCCATCTTAAACATCAAACTGCAGCACGATGACACGTTTTAATGGAAATAGAGATAGCAATATTCAAAATAATATATAAAATATGCTCATGCTTTATTGCCATGTCACGTCCAAACAGACACCACATACATATGCCAAGCAATAAGAAAAATGCAGAGCTGAGTCAAATAAAAAGCATGACCCCCAGATTTCCTGAGCTTTCCTAGTGACTGCTCTTTACTTGTACTACAGATGCAATAGACCAGCATTTGAGGCAGCACTACTGTGTTCATCAGAGTTATTACAAACATGATAGACAGCGTGATATTTTCCTCCTGATAACAATTTTTCTCCAGCAACTAAGAACCAGAGGAGTCATTCCCTGCCCACCTGGCCCACGCTCTGCAGCCAGTGGGGGTGCTGAAGGTGCCTGAAACGCATGTCTTGAGCCCAATTCTTTTTTTTATGAAAGTTATGGAATGAAATTACTGGATCTGTCTAGCAGGGATCAGGCATTGGTTCCCCTAAATACATCAGCTCTGCTCACTCTTAGCTACCTGCAGCCTGGCTATGGAAAAAAAAAAAAAGTCAACAGTTTCTTCTGCTTCTGACTAAACCGACCTCTTGTCTAATGGGGAAGATTTGGACTTTTGGGAGTATGAAACAGAATCCAGTTTCAGATGGTGTAATTTAAGCATACCAATGTCAGAGCAGGCTGCTAGGATTCACTGGGGATGTGCATATAGAGGGTCAAAAGGAAATTAATGCATGTTGGTTACTTTGTCTCATCACCTGGGTTAATTGATGTATCTTTAGCAGTCATTACCAAAAACTTTTACATGTGAGTATTTTCCTGTATGTCGGGCACATTCTGGTAACTCATGAGCATGCAGCAAAAACCTTCCTGCGAATGGCTCAATGGATAACAGCTTCTTTTAAATGAATGAGTACCCATACAAAAAGGTAAAAAGAAATGCATAGAGGCCAACATGTAAAATAATGGGTGATGATGGTTAGCTATAAGAACTATATTTAGGTCTACTTAAAAGCATTTAAAAAATAGACACTGCATTTATTTTTAAACTGTTGGTTCAGAAACAGATGCAGAGATGTACCATAGGAAATGCTAAAACTTCACCTCGTGTAACCTCTTCTTTCATTTCTTAAGATGCTTATTCTCAACATTTTTTCTTTGCATGGACTCCTCACATTCCACAACGTACACACAGATGCCTTTAACACTTTCATATAAGCTTTTTCTTTCTGCTATCTTTCACAACCTCCTCTGAGGTCAACACTACTGAAAACCATTGTTGCAACACGTTGGTATGTAAAAAGCATCTGTCTTTCATTCAACACTCCCATTTCTCATCTTCTTCTCAAATTATTAACACGAAAGATTACCGGGGTATGCAAAAATGAACAATCCAGTGTCCTGCTTGAGCACCAAAGGCATTCCTATTATAAAGCACCTTAGCCTAAATTTGGCTGCTTCTCAGCATTGTAGACTTCAAGTGCACTATGGTCAGAGCAAAAAGAATCTTCAATAGAGGAAATTGGACAGACAGCAGCTATAGCGTCCAAAATCTCTGCAAGTGGGATCAGGGAAAAGAATAGGTAGAACTGAATCACAAAAAGGAGAAGCATTGTGCCTAGGTGCAGTAAGCACAGCATTCCGAAGGGACTGACCTCCTGTGAAGCTTAATTTCCGTCTTGAATCCCTCTTTGCAACTAGGCTCACATCCCTGGAGAAAACTAGAGTTTTCAGACATCTTTATTTCTGATCACTGGCTTTGAGTTGTCCACACGGAGTAATGATAAGGCAACTCACTCATCAGCTGAAGGACTGTTTTGGCTGTATCCTTGAGGATGCAGCAAATTGTTTAGAATTAAAACAGGCTTGTTGTTTGCTATTCCGTCACATTTAAACAGAAATGCGTAATGGGAGAGGTCTCAGCGCACTGGTTTTAGCAGCAGAGATATCACCTGCTTCTCTGAATGTTCTGGTTGTTGGTGTTGTTTTTTTTTTTCCATGAAAATTTTGACAATAACTGTTATCAAGGATAAAAAAAAAAATCACACCAGTCTGTCTGATAAACATGTTTCCCTGCCCTCACACCCCAGTGAGCACTGTGACACTATACTTTTATCATCTAGTGTGTGCTCAGAATGAGCTTAGAACAGCAATTGCCAGGAATAGGCAGGCGATAAACTGCATTGATTTAACACATCTTGTTTTCAATCATGCTCGGATTTTCTGAGCACGCATTTTTCCTGTACTCGGGCTTGTAGCTTTTATCTGACGAGCTGATCCCTTTTCACTGGAAAATGAAAAGGTCGCACAATAAGACACGGTTTACTGGAACTTGAGCACGCACCAGGGAAAGTATTTTAGATAAATACTGTCAGACATAGTGGAGCTGAATTTCAACAACACAATTGCTAAACAACAATACTTATTACTCTCTAGAACAAGTCTACAAGCAACTTATGGCTCACAGCGGGGGAGATTTCAGAGTTAGGCTCGATAGTTAAAGAAGCCTCATTCAAGCTTGTTTAGAGATGCATTATTGCTTTTGCCTTATATGCACTGACTAGCCATACCTCAGGACCAAACTAAATGCCCCTTAACTGCTTTCCCAACTCATTTGCAAATGACAGCAAACCATGACTTTTCTTTCTTCTTTTTTTCTTTGGGTAGTAGCCTGAATGCCTCACTGAGTTTATTCAGATGGCTACAGAGTGGTGGTCCAAAGAAAATTATCCATTTGTAAAAGTAATATATCTGAAACTAATTAATTAAGCCAGATGAGTTGATGAGCAGGTCATAAACAAGCAAGGAGTAATATGGGATGAAACATCCATGCACGGCCTGGGTAGAGCAGACTTGTAACAACAATTCTAACTTATTTTTTCCCCCAACCTGAAGTGACTGCAATGATCCTGATCAAAACAGCACTGGAAGTAAAATATCCTTAATAATTCCTAACTGAAGGGGTAAGTGTACTCAGTGTAGTGCCTGAACCAAACCCACCCTGCTTCTTTGGTTTTTTTTGCCTGGCAGCAATCTTCTGAGGTTAAACTCAAACAAGAGGCTTCTCAGTCTGCCCCCTCCTCCAGGCTTTGGAAAAACTCATGCCTGATAATGCTTCCCCTTTTCCAGGGGCCTTTCTCAGAGCAGGTCTATATTTTTCATAGAGCCCAGACCTCCTTCCTCATTTACAGGTGCCAAAACTCCAGTTCAGCCCCTTAATGAACAACACAGACTGCAAATAAGGGCTGCAAATTTAGTAGGATTCCTTCTACACAGGCTATTTGCTCTGGCAGCAGCAGGTTCAGCTGTACAGTGTTATTCCAAACAAATTGTCCCCGCTGGCAAACAGCATGGACAGCTGATGTCCCCAGGTGAAAGCAACCCTTCCTGACTTTCCTCCCTGATGTACTGTCATTCACCGCTTTTGCTAACACTTCTACACCCTTCTGGAAACCTTCAGTACAAAGGGAAATCCCTAAAATAAAGCACCATTCCTATGAGCATCCTTTCAATTTTTCAGCGAGATCCATAGAATACCAAGTGTAAAATCTTTCTATTTTCCTTGCTTCTCTTAAATATATTAGTCACCGAGGCTCAGCACAAACTCATCTCATATTCACTTTGTCCAAGATCTTCGGTTGGTGTAAAACAGCACAGTTTTGTCAATTCTTCTGAAAATACACTCATTTTTAGCAGTTGGGTCTTAGCTTGTATTTTGCATACACACATCAGATAGCCCAGCCTCTGCCTCTAGTCTGATACATCCATCTTTCTCGGATGTTCTGCTCACACTCTAAGTCTGACAAAATGAATATGGTAAATATTATTTAAATTATGGTTTGAATTATAATTTTAAATAGGCAAGTCGCAAGCAAAGCGATAGACCTCAAGACAAGCATAAAGTAAAATTCAACCCTGTATGCAATGCTACTTTGCATTCAGCCCTGTGAGCCTGTCTGCAAGAAAACCCAGGCACACATTGATTTCTCCCACTCACCTGGCAAGGGTTTTGCTCAACGACTAAGTTGAAAATCTGTGCTGCATTTTTAGGGTTATCTCATGCAACACAGCCAGAATTCTGATATGTTTTCTTCATTAACTGCTCATAATCCCAGAAATGAAAGCAACTCATTTCTTCCCAGGGTGCCTGTTAACTGAGAAACTCATCTTAATTGAATGCACAGATCAGTTAACCATCTACAGATCCGCAAACCATTAGTGTCCCATTTGCACAGCAGCGTGGCTGGCAAGTCTGCTCCTCCACTGCGCTCGGGGGGGATGTGAGCTCCAGCAGAGGAGGGGCAGTGCTGGCAGCAATGAGCCAAAGCTTCAGGGGCTCATGACCAAATGAGAGCTCTGGGGCTGAGCAGACCTATGCTAAATTGTCAGCGCTAGATCACCTTGTGAGTCAATTACGGAGAAATCAACAAATTCTGCAGATCTGTCCCAAAAAACTAGTTTAGGAGACTCCAAACCCGTCTACAGAGAGATGGCTAATCTGGAAACTGGAGCCTCACAGGCAAAAGAGAAAAGGAAGTAAAAATAATTGCCTATTTCACTCTCTTCTCAGCCAACCTCTCTCCTGACATCACAATTTACCACCTAGAATGCTCTTGGTAAAACACTGAAGACGAAAATGTGAGTTAAAATATCCCAGGTGCAGCTGTTCACCTATAAAGCCAATAGTTCGTATATTAAAAAAATAATAAAGCAAGAGGCTGTGGGCAAGTGAGGAACCCAGCTGAAACTGTTATCATACGCATGAAGTTTCATTACAGGAGTGTGAGCTGACCTTTGGTGGTCACTGCTGAGTTTACGTAGAAGAGGTAAAGATACCATCAGTGGCCAGAAATGACCACACAGGTTTAAAACCACACATTAATGCCTGTTTCTGCCTTACTTTTCTTTGGATCATTGGCAGCCTATAGGAGAAGTCAGATTTCAGCTCTGAAGTTATCAATAAAATTCCTTCAGAGTGCCATGGTATTGTCCATTTCCTTGTGTAAGAAAAGTACTTCTATACCTGTTTCAAAACAAAACCTAAACCAACTACAGCAGATTATTGTATAGAAGCCATTTGCTTCAAGAGGATTTCATGAAAACTGACATCATTTTTTAAAACTAACACCAATGTGTGTCATACAAATACGCCTTAAAGTCCAATACCAAGACAAACAGTATCAAAACAAAGATGCTGCAAGTGTCACATGAGAAGAAGTATCTGAATGCTAAAATCTAATTTAGCAACATGCAAATTGCTGGTCTAAAAGGAAGAATTTAACATTAACCTTGCTAGAAGTGGCATAATTACCAGTGACTGATTTGTAGCTTTCCAGGCAGTAAGCAATACATATAAATATACTTCTGGGTCCATCAGCAGTATGCAAGAATGCACTAAAGTAGACAAATTCACTAAAGCCCTGAGTGAGCAAAGAATTAAGCACCTGGCTGCCAGAGCTAATTAGTCTGTGCAGAGCAATGCACTAATGCAGTCTCCCAGCTTTGGACACTTAGAAGGTATGCCTCTATTTTGGCACAGAACGCAATTTGCTACTGTGCAAAGAAGACACAGAGCTATCAGACACCAGGTTCACATGGGCAAGAAATTCAGAATAAAACACTTCAGGACTGAACGCAAAAGTGACTTGTTTATCACTGGGCTGGCAGTGCCTATCCTTACAGATGCTAGGGATAGTTGTGTGTAGGGACCATGGAGGTGCCTCTCCAGAAAGGAGGCTCCCACCAGTGGAGTCTGCTTATTTGGTTGCTGTTGAGCTTTCCACCCTTTGAGGTCTCGTCTCTTATTGCGTACACAATGCCTGTTCAATGGCAAAATTACTTATCCAAAATGAATCTAAGTTGTAGCTGTCCATGTCAAATTAAAACACTGACATGCTTGCCTTCACTTAAAGAAGATCTAACAATCTGCCCTGAACAGAAGCCACATATAAGTGGTTGTGTGGCCAAAAGTGCATTAACTGCATATCCTAGTCAAGGTTCTGAACAAGCTTTATATGCATGTGTACAGAGGCTCAGAAATATAGCAGTCCTTTGACCTGTAGCAAGTGGTAGATTAGTGATGAAGTAGACACATCCTAGCCAAAACTGGGAAAGACGCAGCAACGGTACCCTTAAATGTGGACTTACAAACCAGTAGATGCTTTCTCCAAACAGAAAGGGAAAATACAATATCACATTTCTCTACCAAACTTTGTCACACAAAATAAAAGTGAATAAGCAAGAAAAAAGAGGCAACAAATTCCCACGGGATTCTGCTGCTCAATTCAAGATGACCCAGACCTGTCATTCTCCTTCCTTCCCTTTCCTCCTGCAATCTGCCCACACCAGCAGCATGACAGACATACAGCCCTTCAAAACCTGCTGTTTTGTTAGTTTGTCACAAGTATGAAATAAAACATGCACTGAAACACACACAGGAGAACAGCAAATACATCCTCTCTTGCACCACTGGAACAAAGGTAGATAAAAGTTCTTTTTCAACATTCAGATATTCAGAGATGAAATGAGTGGGGAGGGAGAGATGGGATTAATCCTACTTGGTTTTTAAGTTTGTTGGACTGTAGCCTATCATACTATTCCACAGGCAATGTTCATCTTACTTCAGTTAATCATGTATGATGGACAGTGACCCACCAAAGGTTGGCACAAGTCTCTGACCAGATAATTCAGTTTCAAGTGCTCTTGAAGAAGTACTCAAGTTCAACGTTTATTACATTTAACTGCTAAGCATGCAAAACATTATTATCACTTACGTTCTTTAATCCTGCTGGATTATTGAAGACTTTACAAATGGGATGAATATTTTTTAAGCATTAAAACCTCAGTATTTCAATCAGATGATGATGGTGGTGGTGCCTCTAAGTTTCAAGACATTACCCCAGCAATAAAGATGCAATTCTAATATTCATTAAAATAAACAAGCAAACAAATAAATAAATGAAGTAACCCCCCAGAAACATTTTTGCTTTAGTATCAGAGCACTTCCCAGACTATTTGGCATCACACATCCCTTGTGTTAGTCCTTCACTGTCTCACCATGTCAGAGTTGAAGAACAAGCAGCTCTGGTGTTGTAAAATTGGGTTACAAATGCCTACTTGGAAATTCTCCATTTTAGCTGAGTAACAACATGAACAATCACTACTCTGTGCTGTGATGAGCAAGGGTAAGAGTTGCCTTTAACAGTAGCAAACTGTGTGGGAAAGGGGTCAAGATTTCCTCCCATTCAAAAGCAAATCACACATTCTAACTTCACCTTAAGAAGCCAGTGAGTAAAGATGAGAATCCACCCAACACTGCATGAGTGCCTTCAGCTAGAATTTACTCTGAAGTTTTGAAACGTATTAAGACTCCTCATTTGAAGTCTTCTGGAGACATGTTACAGCCTCGAAAATATGACATTTGGTGACCATCGCTAATTTCATGTTAAAATAACAGGATCCGCAATGGAAAGATCAGTTGTGTACAAGACCTCAGGGCCTCAGAGCTTCTGCTAGAGTATCTTGGCGGTCCGTGAACGAGAACTAGGAGAGATACAAGTCTGTTGTTGACAAGATGAAATTCACTGAACAATCCATTGCTCACAGATCTGCATTTCTACTGGAAAACATTTAGGTGTCCACAACCTTGAAAAAATGCTGAAAAGCCACAGCAATAGACAGTTTGTTAGCACAAGCTCTCCTCCCGCTGGAAGCTTTGCTATATACATTGAGGCACCAGTTTGGAAGACTCTGGATATTTTCTGCTGAATGGGGCCCTTGGAGAGGAAATATTTGATTTACTGCAGAGTTCTCATTTCCCTGAATTGCAAATAAAGTGTAATTTGATTAAATGTAAATGAATCCTACAATACTTTTGGTGGCTTGTCTGAAACAATTGATTGTAACGGGCATCCATCATTTGGCTTGATTTTAATTCAGAGACAAAAAAGGCAAAATGAGAAAACTAAAGCAAGTGCCACTAACATTCTAGAACTAGAGCAGTCGAGATTTCTGGCGCTGGACTGGTTCACTTCCATTGTTCTCAGAGGGTGAGCAATATAGCAGAGGGGAAATGCAACAGTAAAAGGAAAAGAATAATGTGAAACACATACATAGAAATAGATCTAGAGGAAAAAGAAACTTTTTCACAATGACTTTTGTTAGATCAGCCTAAGGAGCACAATTTGTTAAATCCATCGCAAGACTGATACCCTAAAATGAGTAAATAAAGGAGATAAGCATTTCTGCATGTTTCTCAGAATAAAACCTTGTTTTTATACATCATCTAATTCTTTCTTCACCGATACAATACAATATCAGGTTCAGTAGTTCTCATAGCCTGAAATAATAAAAGAGAAGTGAAATTGCTGATAATGGCACAGGCATGATAAACTTTGGGTGTCAGTCTCCTTAAATGTGGAACTACTTCAACCACAGAGATAATTATAGATGACCAGATTGTAACTGCTCTATTGCTCCTTTTTCCTCATAAATTTTAATTTTGGAAAGCCAAGTGAAAAAATGTGGTTTCAATTTCCAACAAATTGCACACAATTTGTTTTTAACGAGAAAACAGAACGAGATGGTATGGTCTTTGGAGTGAATTACGGACACAAGTTCATTCTTTGTCTCTCAGCATTATCAGAAGAACAATGTACAAAATGCAGAAAAGATGACTGGAAAAAAAAGGCAACTGTATAATGCACTGAGAAAAGCACAGTGTAATTCTTTATCTAAACACACTCTGATCAATTTAACAAGGTGATACAGTTGCTCTAGCCTTTTTCCTTCTGTTTTACCAAACCAGAGCTTAAAAGAAATCAAGCTGCATACAAGTGTTACAGCAAATCTTCTAATAAGAAAATGCTGTGTACATATCTCTCTTCCTCCCTCAGAAGGTACCAGGGATTGTCAAAGTGCTGTATCCTGATTCAGACCATATTAAAAAAACCTGGATAAACACTTAGAAGGCACTAACAAAACAAGAGGAAAAATCAAAGCCTACAAAAGATGGAGTCAATATTTATTTTGCCCAAGAGGTATGTGGGGCTCGAATTAGCATGTGGTTTTACCTACTTTATCCATACTTATAATTACAATGCATACATTAAGATCCTAAATCAAATTAAAGCCTGCCCAGCTTTCCTTCTGCAACAATGGTCCAACAGAGGTTTCAGATAGGAAGATGCCCTGGAGCAGGTAACAGCAGCATAAAGCAAATATTCAGAGGGAATCCTGCCAGCGCTGCCAGGACAGGAGTGAGTGGCTGAGCTCAGGATGTGTAAGGAGACAACCCGAGTCCCACCAAGACCATCAGCCAGAAAGGCTATGGGGATGGATTGGTGGAGAACAAGATAAAAATAAAATGGAAGCCCACTAAACTTTTTGGACCATGTGATCTTAGCAGTCTTTTCCAACCTTAATGAATCTGTGATCATTAAGGCAGCTGAGATTAATTGTAAGGAACATGGGTATCACAATTCATAGGTCCATAAGTCCATGAAACATTGAAAAGGTTGGCAATGTGTGGAACTTGTGAAAAGAAGCAGCAAATAAAATAAAAGCCATCTGAGCAAATAACAGTGATGAATTTTGTGCTGCTTTACACCTTATTACACAAATCCCTAGGAAATTTTTTTTCATAAGAAACCTCCAATTGGCCAACAGCAGTGAAAGTCACAAACTGTTTTCTAAAGCAAAAGTGCGTATGCAGCACTGAAACTCCGTAACTGCTCTATTGACACCCTGTGTCATAATCGTTTCCTGTGTTAGCCATAACACAGTTCTGTCTGTCCCATGGCTGCGATCATTAAGACCCTCAAGAAAACAGTTATTTCAGTGGGTAGAAATGCATGGCTGTACCTCTTTCCAGAGGACTGCGCTCAGCAAGGGCACATCTACAGATTGCAATTGTCTCTTCCTGACTGTAGATGCAAAGAGCTTAAGAGAAGAGGGTTTTCTTCACCCTGCATGTCCCCACAGAGCCACAACACACACCTCACTCATTTATCATCACGCCATCGTAACCTGCCAACTTGACAATGATTTTTCCCTTGGGGTTTCTAGACTAGAAATGTTATTTAGGTTATAAAAACAATTGCATGTTTTCTCCCTCCAGAGCCAGCAGAGGCCTGCAAGCATGCAAATGAAAAGACTGTAACCTCCCAGGGCTGCAGCTCGCTCCTCTGCCCTCACTGCCCTGGTGTGCGGTGAGATGCTGTGACCATTATAACCTGTACTTGCTTTGGTACAACAGTCTTTCTTACTGTAGGGTCTTACAGGAAGCAATTTTCTTCAGCCTCCGAATCAGCCACAGATTATTTTCCTCCTTTCATTTTTCCTCTCTTCTCCCTTTTCCTGGGTCAGAAGTGTCCATTTCACTCCCCCACCTCCATACGGATTAAAGGGGGAAAGAGGACATACCTGCACACCCAGCAGAACTTTCCTAGTGCCAATTCAACAGATCAGTGTGTGCTGAAATTTGCAGGATCTGGTCAGAGCTCACTCACCTGAGCAGTTCATATTTCTCAATAATGACTGCAGGGATGGGATGTAGTAATTCTGTAGGCACTCACGCAGCTGCTTCTTCAGAACAGGATGCACGTTTGCCTTAAAGGAGCTAAAGCACTGCCCTGTTCCAGGAGCAAACTATTATTTTACCTTGCACAACTTCTATTATTTTCCCTCATAGATGCATTTTATCAGTCCTCCTTTTAAAAATCTTGCTGCTAAATTATTTATGCCATACAATCTAGTGTAATACCTCAGCAGATAAACAGAACGGCAATGCTGTACAGTTGGAATTTAATGCTGTGGAAACATTGGAGTGTTCATTCTACAATTCCACCGACCTTTGCTGACCTTTCTTCAATGTTTGCTTATTGCTACAGTAAGGAACCACTGCAATATCATTTGGATTGTTTATACATGGGTCCTGAAAGTCAATATTTAAGAAAAGCGTGTTTCTTCAGCCACATTATTTCTGATCGTGTGCTATCCAAAAAGGTAGCACAGAGATCTCAGGCATAAAAACACCAGCAAAGCCACAACACAGGACTGCCATGATGCAAGATGAGCATGTGGGGACAATGTCTGCATGTTGTTACAGCAGACACAAAGATGTTACGGATTTGTGGCTATTTTGAGGGCTCTTCTCTTTCCCTGCCAGCAATCCTGGCTCTGCAGGACCCATGTAACAAGGCAATAGTGAAATAACAAGCAGGGGAATGCAGTGCTGCTCTGCCATTGCAATGTTAGGTGCGATGTTGCACACTAAAGCATCGGATCAATACTTCCAGCAGCAAGTCGTTCAATACCTCTGAATTATTGCTTCATTTTTCTTCTTATTATAGATGAGTTGTGTTATTATTTTCCCCAAATCGATATTTTACAACCTTTTTTATCCGTTTCTCCATAAATTTTGTGATTACTTTAAACTGGGAATTCCGGTACACTAAATAAGACGCAGTATCTGAGAGGTAGTGAATGTACCAACACAATTCTTTACTCAAGACACTGCTTAAAGACAGGTCCTCATCAATAGCCGAGTAGGAAAATATTCTTGTAATAAAGTTGGAAGCAGCTCCACTCTTACAAAACCCAAATTCAAGTTCCTAGAAAATATCCCCTACAAAAGAACCCTATTTTAGGAGTAGGGCAGAAAGAGGATTCTGATGGGCACACGGCATGGGAAATTTAATTCCAAACAAATATGCTTTTTACTTCCCCTCAGCTAAAGGGCGACCATAATTCACTGAAATTGTTTCTTACAAAGCAGATAATCCTGTGCACCTTAGAGTGATTTAATTAGCTTCCGTAGCTGTCTCCTGCTAAGTGTTTAAAGCATCTGCAAATCAAATCATGTTAACTCATCTGCTGCACCACTTTCTTTGTTCTATGCATAGGACCTTCCTAATAGCATTAATAGAAGCATGAGTTTCCCTGGAGAGGGGAGCAGCAAAGTGAGTTAATTACACAGTTATTGTAAAAGAGTGTACATTATCCCATAGAACACGTAGGGTAAGTATTAAGGGGCTGCACAGAAAGCAATGATAATTTGGGGCGATCCCAAGGACTGCAATTATGTAATACAAAAGGATAATGCAGATTCCCACTGAAGCTGGAGGAATTCAGGCAGGTGGTCTGCCTGCCTGCTCCTGGCCACGGCATAAGATATTGGCTGCTCCCTACGTATCAGCTACAACTTCTAGGCTCACATTTACTGCAGAATTACAAGACAGAACAGTGGGAGGTAATCTTCATTCAGTGTCTTAAAACACACGAATAAAGTGTTTCAAGGGAAGAAAGAAAAAAATCCTGGGGTTTTCTGCTTTAAATTGTACAGATTTCTGCTCACATCCATTTCATCTAATTACACGTAGCATCCCAGGTAGCCCAAGGAGCAAGTCCAGCATCTCCTTTGCACGTGAGCATCAATACTCCAATGGGAAAAATCACAGAAGGTTGGAAAAGTCCACTACTATCATTTAGTCCAACCATCAACCTGTCAGCACCATGCCCAGTAAACCACGTCCCTCTGAAAAAATAATTCATAAAAAGCTATTCCCCCTCAGCAACTGCCCAAAGAGACATTATTCTCCAATTCACTCAAAGTATTGATCAAATATGTTTTTCTGATTAACGTTTCCCTTGCAACAGAGCACAAAAAGTAGATTGTTACACACCTCCAATTCCAATTCTGCATTTTATAGCCTACGTTTGGACAGGCATTACCTCACCTGTGTGTTAGCTGGGTTTGAGTCACAAATATTTTCACTTTCTAATAACAGTCATTAAGTTTTACATCTCTTTTTTTCCAGGCAAAGACAAATACAAACTCCACTTTCCACAGAACACTCTGAGTTTTGCTGCAAACGCACCAGCCCAGCTAACACATGTGCAAAGACTCACAGGGAGGAAATCACCACGGGGAAACTGGAGGAAACTCACTACTGAAAAACAAATGAATGTTCTCAGTCCTCAGAAATAACCTTTATTTCCCAGCTCTACCCAGCGTGTGACAAGAAGTCTGACTGGGGAAAATGGAGAGGGGAGGGCGTCATATCCATCCCTTCCCTTATGAATCAGATTCATTTGTCTTTTCAACAGAATGTGTGAGTGATGCAAGGATGAACTCAGAGAACAAACCAAATGCCTATTGGCCTCGTCTTTGGGAGGACTGAACTGAATTCTTCATTCCAGAACAAGAGACATTTAGTGCAGGTTTTTGTTTCAGTTCCTGACCTGCCAGACTTGTACCCAGCCCTGAGAGCCCCTCTATCAGTAACAGAGCCCGAACTGACAGAACCACTGAGGGAAAATACAACTAAAAGCAAACAGGCAAACTGAACTCTCTTCCTTTTAAATAAATGACAGGCGCATTTCAATACAATATTAAAGGGAAACAAAAGCACAGCAGAATTAGAAACAGGCAGGGAAAATATTACTGTTTTTCAATACGAGGGCTACTTGAAGACTTATTTTTAGGAACAACAATGTAACTGTTATTTCCAGTAGCTCAAAGTGCTTAAAAACTTTGGGGAGAATTTTTCTTTATTTTATTTTTTGGAGTGGTGAAACCAGTCAGAGATCTGCCTCTCAGAAATAACATTCCCTTTGCACAAGTGACCTTTCAATATGAAGTCCTGCTTACTTCCAGCAGTAATATCTTGTCTTTCATTCTTACAAATCCAAGCTTACTGCTAGAACTGCCCAAGCATACAAAGGAGATGCTTCTAATTGATCAGTTTTAGTCTTCTACACCCCACAGAAAACCAGGGATGGGATATAATTTATAATTGCTTTCCTCTGCAGTTTTCACTGATTTAAAACAGAGTTTTGTGCCAGTTTCTGTTTCAACCAATGCATATTTTTGCTTGATGACTGTTGCAACATCTTAATTTCCATGTGCATTTTTTGTTCCATGAAGACTAAAAGAAATACTATTATTTGTTGGTTTTACGGGGGTTTCTCTCTACTTTTTTTTTAAATTAACCCTCTCTATGCTGGGAATGTGGTTTCCTCTTGTTATCCACCAATGCTGACACCTGCTGCTAAGCAAAAGCAGTTCAAGCCTGCAACTCTTAATGCAAAATGCCAACCAAAATTTACGACAACAGGAAATAGGTGAGAAATAACACTTGGGAGGGAAGAGAGAGAAGGGAAAGTAAAGAAGATGAAGTAACCATCGGTATGGCCACACAAATCACTTAGGGTAAACTAGGCAAGACTGCAGGCTCTACAATGGTAACTGTCCCAGTCCAGGCACGTTATTGCAATATCTGCAATATTTTCAGGCCATGATTCAGCATTTCTCTTACATAGTAAAACAGGAGGCATTATTTTCAGAGCAGCCCTTGTACATTAGACAATGGGGGCTTGAGATATTTTTTTTAAAGGGGGAAGGGATTGAAGAGATCTTTTACAAATACAGTAGAAAGGACAGTACTAAGCCCACCATGCTCCTGCTTACCACCATCAGCAACTGGCTGCTGACAGAGTTCTGCCAGAAGGCTCCAGGGGAAGTTTGCCGATATTGCTGAAACACCTGCACAGACCAAATCCTTAACAGAATTCTATTTTATGTAAGGCATTAGTCAAGCATTATCATGAAATAAACATGGACTACTGCCAAAAGTCTCAGATCATTTAAAACACCACAGTTACAATTCCCTTTCCTTTCTGTGTTGCTTTTGTCTTCCCCCCCAGTTGGCTCCTGCAGTGCAGTAACAACACAGCATCCTCCCAGATAGCAGTGCCTACAAGGGCATGCCCAGCTGTCTGCAATGCCTTACACACAGAAACAGTCAAGCTGATTTAAATAAAATGGGCTGATTTAAATAAAATAAAAAGGGCATGTTAGCACAGGAGGCAACTCTGCAGCGCATCCAGCAGGGCTGAGACCGCCAGCATTAAGCCATACTGGGACAAAACTGTTTGCAGCATCCATACCCAGGCCCCACAGCCGACCACCTCACTTATGCACTTGATGTCTTTATAAGAAACAGAAGCGTGAATTCTTGCAAGATAGCAGAAAAGTACAAAGAACTTTGCTTTCCATGCAATAAATTGCTCTTGCATCCGTGAAGATGAAAGGCTGCAAGTACAAGATTTTCCTTTTATCTATATATTAAGAAAAAAAGCCAGAATCTGTAGACACAGGCTGTACTGGGGCATATCTACTCTGCAGTCACTGCTGTCAGCAAGCTTTAACCTGGCTAGGTAAGTGTTCATGGCCAAGTAGGGATGCTAATACAAAGCTCAAAGCAAGTGAGGCTGCCCGAGTCCTGCCCCTGGGTTCCACACCACAAAGTCAGTCAGCTGTACATTCACTGGAATGACTAAATGCCTAGGAAACGAGCCCCCAGTAACAAGTACCTCAAAGGATTAAGCACAGCTTAAGGAGGCTGTTTTGCAGGTTTATAGACCAGGAAAGTGCCCTGTTCCTCTCTCCAGGACACAGGATGAAAACACATTAAGGTGAGGAGAGCAGCCCTGGCTGTGACTATGAACTGCCCACTGCTGTAGCATTCATCTGATCAGAATACCCATGCATTACAAAACAAGACAGTGAAGCTCCTGTGTAGCTAGAGAACACAATTCAAGCTTTTTAGAAATTCATCTCACCTCCCTGTTTTATTGGGGAATAATATCTTATCAATTGGCATGAGCTAAAAGGAGAATAATAATAATAATAATAATAAAGACTATTAATTTCAGTCTGGAATAAGGGAGTTTTGAAGGAAAGGCATGAAAATTTTTTAAAGATTTTGGGGTGGGGATAAAGAAAAGAATTTACAAGGCTTATTTTTGAGAACACAGAGGGCTAATTTATCATGGAGAAAGTCTAGAACTTGAAAAGCAAAAAAATAGTTTACTAGCTTTGAAGGTCAGATAACTACATTATATCATATTCAATAGGTTAAGGTTCCAAGGGTCTAGAGGGTTGCATGACAATTGCAGGAATCCTTATAAACTCTAGTTTATACCTTTATCGTTAATAGCTTTCTAATCCTTTACCACGAATTTATAGTTTAGAAATGGCAACACATCTTAAAGATTAAAGGTAGGTGACAAACAGTTCATGTCCTTTAATAATCAAATCACATAGCTTAGATTGGGGGCTTATCAGGCTTTTTTCTACTCTATGGTTTCATAGGTATGGAATACTTTATATCCCTATTACATGAATGATGAATGGGACCATTGGTTATGGGCTGTTATTTGCTTGGCTGTAGTCAATATGTTTTCTTTGGACAGGGACCTCCGTGATTTATTTCTCTTTTGGCCTTATCACTTATTAACTCAGGGCAGACAGAAAAAGCCAAGGTTGTGAATAAGGACCAGTGCCCATTTAGACTTCTAATATCAGAGAAAATATTCTTTTTAATGATCCAGCTACCCTTTGCTGCGTAGACTCTGATTGCGCTTCCCTCTAACTAGAAAATAAAGGTCATATTTCTTGGAAAGTGTATACATAAAATATGCAAAATAATATGTTTCCTTCACAGCCAGCTTTATTCTGACGGTTGCTGTAATTGCTTTCATTTTGCAGCTGTCTTACAGGTACACTGCACACTTTTAGTGATTGTTTCTTGCAGTGTGTTATGGTGCTGCCAGTGTTTAAGAAACACCAAAGATATGCGGGTTCTGTGATCCTATTAGCATACAAAAGGGATTTTCCAGTCTACCTTTGCCACCTCCTCACTGTCTGATAACACTCTTTTCCCTGCAATCAATTCTGATTCCTCCCAGCTTCCTTTCCTCAATTTCTGAAAACTAAACCAACAACCCTTCCTAATAATATTCCTAATATTCTACCCTGGTAACAGTCCACACTTCAACGTACACATACTAACAAGCATTAAAAAGCTGCTCCTGCAGCAACTTTTACAACAATTCCATCACTAAATAACAAAAATTAAGTTTTTTCACCTGGAAAAGCTTGCTCCAAAACAAATGCAAGCATTTATTAGTTTATTTACAGTGAGTCCAGGCCAACATGGTGGCAGCACAGGCTCAGCGGAGCAGCTAAGTTAATGGACTGGAACTCAGAAAGGGCCGAGTTCAACCTTAAACTCAGCTAAAGATTTCCTGATGGCAACTTCCTCTTTCCAGGGCAGGTAACATCTGAGATCAGATCACTGGTTTGAGTGCATGGAAGGTCCAGATCTTCAGTGCTTAAAGAAAACCCTTATAGTGGCAGAAAGCCACGAGCATCATGCAACTACTTCAGCCCAAAGGCAGGTCAACCCCTGAGCTCTGCACACCACTCAATGCCTCCTGTGTTCCCAGGGAGAGTGTTGGTTCTCCTGCAGCACTCTGTGACTATTCAGCTCTGAGATATCTAATACTTTATATTCTAACACACCTCTCTTCTATTTGTCAGTGAAGGGCAGTTAAAACTGCTATTAAAAACAAATGGCATTCATTTCCTAGCTTCTGGCCACTCTTCTAGAGAAGATTTGTTCTATATTTCGGTTCAAATTAATGGTCATCATATCATTGAGGGTGAAAAATTTCAGAAATATATCAGGGTAAAATCCAAGACAGTACAGAAATGCTGGCTTTTCTATTTATTTTTATTGTTCTGTTGATGGTGGCCTTCTCTCCTCATTTATAGTAATCTGCTACTTAAGTGCTCATGATTTAATAATAAACACACGTGAATGGGACATTGTAAAACTAATGAACTTGTGTATTTCTGATGCTGAGAATTACTGTCACTAGGCTTTTACACAGCAGATATAGAGCTATGGCCAAGGTTAGCTGGTGTAAGGGTCAAGCCCACCCACTAGAAAGGCTCCAGTGAGACTCCGGGAATCTCTTGACAGCCAGTCTGTCTCTTATCAACTATTTTTTTCAATCCACAAACTCCAGAACTCTCCTTTCTGAAAGCTGATTGCTTCATTGATTATGCATCTTTTGAACCTTGGTGTCTTCCTGAAAGCAGAAAATTTTCTTTGCAAAGGAATCGCTGGAGCTTACTGGACTGGAAACTTTAGGGATAAGAGATCAAGGTATAAATGGTTCCAATTCTGAGCAGATCTGTGAACATGACTTAGACCTCTGCTTCTGTGGCCACAGACTGAAATTGTAAATGGCAATGAGTAGTTTTTGGTCGCTTACCCTTAACCACTGAGTTACAGAATATCTGGAGTTGAAAGGGACCCATAAGGGACCCAACTCTTGGATATATTTGACTTTAGAAATGAAAAGAATGATTTTCATTAACAACTACCCCCACACTTGAGTAAATTAAACCATCTAAAGAGAAAAAAAAAAACACAAAAAAACATAAATCCATCTAAAAAATCTGCTTTTGAAAATGTTACTCAAATCATCCATGAACTACAAGGCTCTTCCTGTTTGTACACAAACTCAATTGCTTTTGGAAGTAAGTAAAGGGTGAGATGCAGATGGAGCAGGAATTTTTCCCGCATGAGGCCAATTCTTCTTTGTAGCAAATGGGGAGTGGAAAGTTCTCTCAGAAACCTTGAGACATGCCAGAGAAAGAGGCAGATTCCCAGAAATTCTACAGAGCCCTTGGCCTTCACAATGCCAGCATTTCTACACCCCCCTACACACAATAGGCAAAAAGTGTAATGCAAACATGACCAGCCTCTCTAGTGTTCCACTGTGACTTACTCCACCTTCATTACAATTACTGCAGTCAGATTAGATGATCTTTGAAGGTCCCTTCCAACTGAACTACTCTATTCTGCTCTGAAGGATCAGCACTCAACACCTCAGTTGGTCACACTGCTCAGCAAGCCTTGTTTGATAATAGTCTATGATGCTGACCCTACATTCCCCATCACTGTTATATATATCCAATAATACATAACCAATTTTCAGCATAATAATAATAAAAAATAAAAAAAATGGTATTTGGGTTAGCACCTGACAAGGATCTGAATTAATCCCATGTTCTTAAGTTAGTACAAAGCTATGTACTTCGTATCCACTTCTTTATTTATCTCAGTTTTTCCAGTCCTAAAATAAATTAGTGTCAGGTATTTAATTCCTAAGTTGTGACGTGAAGCAGAATTCATTTGGTGCTCTTCAGTACCTGAAGAGATTAACAGGTAAAGGATTCCCCAGGGAAACACCGACCAGCGTGGTGCTCCACTGGCTCAAATACTTCCGGGTGCAGTATGACTTTTCAATATAATTCCAAAGTGAACTTAGAAGTAAAACATATCCATGTTTCTATATTTCTAATAATGTTCTTTCTGGAATGTCAAAGCTCAAAATTTAAGAAATAACTGCTTTGTAAGTGCATGATGATACACTGCTTTGCACATGGGAAATAGAGAAGTCCTGTAAGCACAGAGCTGACACTGGTAAATTTCTTCCAGAAATAATTACAAAGTCCAGGATTTCTCTGTATATACGTGACTTTGATTCTTAGATGGCACATGGACTACTTAGAGATCACGTTACTAAAGTTAGTTGCAGTTAATGGGGGAAAAAAAGGCTAAAATTAATGGGTCACTGGGTATTTTCTTCTGAGAACTTAAGTACTTAACAGTAAGAAAAAAACAGTTTACAGCCAGGTGGCTTGAGGGGATATTTTGTTGAACACTGATTAAAAATAATTTCTTCTAAATGAGACCTGACCACAAAATAGGTCCATTAACGAGCAGGGACATTCTCACCAGAAAGGAAACTACGCTTGATCGACTCCTGCACCGCCCACAAACCCCAGGTCTCTTTCACTCTCTCACAAACTCTCCTCTTTTACTTTTTCCTTCTTTTTCTCCTCTCCCCTTTTTCTTGCTCTTAATAGCAGGGTAAATAAGCAGCAAGTGATGCTGAAATGTTTTCGGCCAAAAACAGAGGCCAAACTCCTCTGAGAAAACATTTGGCCTCTGTGGTTTTGTAATATGTTCCAGAACACTGAGTTCACTGAAGAACATTGTGAAAAACTCCCATCGGCTGGAGTGATGCTGGGGAATGTTACTGTATCCCAACTTCCAATTGGTCCATTTCCTGCAGGCCTTGTTTAAAATAAATAAATAATAAATAAAAATACAAAAAATAGAAGAAGAAGGAAAAAAAAAAAAAAAAGAAAAAAAATAGAGCTATGTGGGAGTTAAAACAAGTTCTCATGGGAAAAATGAATGGTAAGAAATTCTAGCTTTAAAAGAAACAGCTAATCTGCTACTTTGATTGTTCTTCAAAACTTACAATGAACCAATAATCCTAATTAAAAACACTTGGCCTCGTTCTCTAAAGCATCATAGCTTTTTCTATGCTTCGTTTGTACACACCATAGACTATTAGTTTTTTTCTAGTGCTCACTAACAAAGTGCTGACTTTGTTGGGATGGCTGAGCTAATTTCGTGAACTCAGTGTGAAACCTTAGCTAAACAAAATTGTGGTAATTTTCCTTAATTTGTAAAAGTGATTGGAGTGCAAACAAAATTTTCCTCTTGGGTCAATCCTATAATTTTCAATTAACTAAAACTAATCGGCAGGCGTGTACTGAACCTGCATTGTGTTTAAAGGGCTGGAAGGCACTTCTGAAGGTCAGGATGCGTTAATTGTTTTTATTTTAGTTTCATTTCAGTTCAGGCTGCCTGTAGAAGGATTGAATAAATGCAAAT
Source organism: Coturnix japonica (assembly GCF_054131305.1). NCBI lineage: Eukaryota > Metazoa > Chordata > Aves > Galliformes > Phasianidae > Coturnix > Coturnix japonica. The sequence goes on along the minus strand of NC_140680.1, from coordinate 11,610,580 downwards.
TGTGGGAGGTTCTATTTCAGTCCCAACAGCATTTCCGTACCCAACATCACTCCATAAAAGCTGCATGAGTATAAGAAATGTCCATATATCGGATCACCTTTGATTTTGTCATTGTTGTTTAGTATTCCATAACTTTGGTTTATTGAATGATAAATCACGTGTTTCGAACACTAACCTGAAAAGGCATATATGGAAATATTTTCTCTACTGGGACAATTTATTTCCACATTCAACTATCTGCTTTTAGGCAAGCAGGCTAAACTGCCTTTCTTCTTTCTCCTAGAAAAGCTACATAACAGTGATCTGAAAAGAAAAACAAAATGGGTCTGAGCCATTTCACCATTTAAATTGCATAAAGAAGTCCCCATAAATTTCTTGGCAAAGTTGTGAAGGGTCAGGTTTCCTCCCTGTCTCTCACTTCACATCCACACTTTCCATTTCACTGGCCAAACTGCAGCCAGTCCAGTGGCTCACCAACAAGCAGAAGGAGAGCACAGCTTACTGAATGAAGTCAGGAAGGGAAAGGATTCACAGTGAAACTGTCCAGAGCTCCAGCTGACATTTTCATGTGGTGCACGCAGCCAATTTGCACCAGCTGGCAATCTCACCCTTTTCCTTTTTCTTTTGTTCCAGCACATTCAAACCCTAAGTAACTTTATGATATGATGCATTATTGTTCAATGTATGAACTTCCCACAGATCGTTGAAATCATATTACTCGCTATAAATGCACAGCAAAGTCTGCTGCTTAGAGAGCGAGGCAACACAGGAACATTAAGACCCAGGGAAAATAATAAAAAAACACCAAAAAAATAACCAGCACATAAATCCCAAACAGAGGAGAGAGTATTTGGAAGAAGATAAGAAAGCTTTATATGCCACCTTTGTTCACCTTGTACTGTGCTGAAGAAATCTAATGAGAACTTTGTTAATCAATGAGAGCACAGAAGTCCATCCTCTGCCTTGAGCCCCTGTGTGTACATTCACAGCTGGATAAATGTATGTGCCCAGTGTAATTCAGAATGATCCACACTTATGCACGTATTATTCTTAAAGTTTCAGGTGCAGTCAAGGATGAGGTGATGAATTGCACTGGATTGTTCTTCAAGCAAACAGTTACAGAAGCAGCAGTCCTGTCTGCACCATGGGTCAAACAAGCACATCCAAACCTGGACCAAGTTGCTAACTCTCAAAGCATGCATAGCTTCCAAGGAATCAAATATACAAGTGTTTGTTTGTTTGCCTTAAAAGATAGCCTGCTACCTTGTCTATTTCCCATGCCATCTATATTACTACTGAGAGTGATTTAACATCGACATTACCTGTAATGTCTTAGCAGTTTTGTCAATAACTCTTCAGGCCAGAGCATCCTACTCAGGGGTCTCAATATGGGATGCCACCCCAAAACACAGCAAGTCATTATGTCTGAAGCATCGACTGCAGTGAAAGCCACATGGCGCCCCGCAGAAACAAGTATGTTATAAGGAAATGGGAAGGCAAACAGGCTGCTGCTTTCAACACTTGCCAGGCCCTGCTACAACGTGAGATGCAGATATTCAGCATGACTATTTCTTGGAAAGCAGGTTCGTGATCATACTATGTGTTGTTTGACTCACAGCTCCCAGGTAAAGAGATGTCCTACAGCAAGGACCAACAAGCAAACAACCCACACAGGTATGCCCTCCAATTCATCTCTACAACCCTCCATTTCAGAAATTCAACTTTATATTGATATCTTCAGTGACGTGCTCAGCACAATGGTTCAGCTTTTAATGATGAAAGCTGAAGCCCTAGCGAGCATGATATATTGACTACCCTATTACTCCACATTATACCTGACACTAAAGTTTCCTTACCTGTGTAAATGAATCTTCCAGGCGTTCCCTTGCAAAACTGCTTAGACTTGTAGGACAATGTGACTTCTACAACCCCTGGGATATGTCGGGGAGGCGTCTGTACACGGATGGCATGAGGAGTAATCAGCTGGAGGAAAACATTGAGAAAAGAGGGGGGTGGGGGAAAAAGCACTGTTAGATGCTGAACACTTCTTTAATAACACTTTCCTCTGAGATCACAGTAAACAAGCTTTGAAACATGTAATTAACCTGTCAATGTTTGAATACAATCACAATGTAACCCACACAAAAGCCAGAGACTACAATATTTACAAGCATTCTCCCTTCTCAGCCATAGCAACATTATTTCTGTTTTCATACATGGCAAACACTCACTTCCTAGTACAAGCATTAGCCCTGGTTTAATGCAACAGCTTTAGCTTACACCAGCAAGATGCTTACATTTGCTCAGGTGAACTCTGGGGTCATGGCAGTGTCCAGCAAATCTGACTGATAAATGATGCATGGTTCTGCATGTGACATCTCTTCAGCTGAGATTGGCTGCCCAGTGCAAGCCCAGGCAGGCTTTTAAAACTGATCCCCAGCTGACATCTGCACACCGCAGAAGCACCATGTGCTGCAGTTTTAATTAGAGACTCTTCCCTATTCATTTTCTGGAGGCATAACTGATTACCGCAGAAATGCAAAGTTGGGTTTCTGAAGGATGTCGGATGTTTCCTTGCAACTGATCAAAGCCCTCAAAAGAAGTGTACCAAATATAACTATTTACCCATTAGTTCCAGTTTGCACCCACTGCAATGGCTGACACACCTCTGAGAGGTCTCCTCCATGTGCAGGTAATAAATAGAAAAACTATTTATTAACTAGATAAGAGGACTAGCACTCCTGGTACTCCACACAAAAGGATGGGATGGGTCAGTGCTTCTCATCTTGGACTCAGTTAGGATTATGGGCTGGACCTAACACATAACCCTTGAAATTCATATTAAAACCATTGCTCTCCCCATCACCGAAATGCTATTTCCTCACTCATTCTGCCCCCTCAGACAGGAAAAGTAAAAAAGAGGTACACAGAAAAAGTGCCATGACTGTATCCAGCAAACGAGGTACAGCTCTGACACATTCATCACTCTACCCTTGGACACCTTAAAACACAACCAACCAAGCCCACAACCACCCTTGACAATGATCTAAGCCACAGGTACCCTAAGCAGACAATAACTTAGTGCTGCCAACTGACTTATGTCCTGGATTAGGGAATAAAATTTAATACTATTGTTATTATAATCATTTTAATCATTTTTTGCCAGGAATTAAGAATTTCAAAATCACAGTAAGATCCTATTAAAAAGAAATGAGGCTTCCAAGCAGGTGTTTGTTTAGGGCACAGGACTGTTGCTGCAAGCCTATATCACAAATTGCCAACAAAGCTAAAACTCCCAAAACAAACAAACAAAAAAGAAACAAACAAGCAAAAAGCCAGAGAAGGAGAGGAATGTCTGTCTGAAAGCCATCTGTGTTACTGCAGGAAATGGCATTCACAGTAGGAACTTCTCCATATTTAAAATAAGAAAATTAGGGTTAGATCAAGTTGAAGATTAAAAACAACACTACCAGTATCAAATATTCCAAATGTTATTCAGTTCCACATAAGCCACAGGATCAGCCCCCAGCTCATGTCATTTTAGAAATGATCACAAAGAATTGATGTCCTTGTCTGAGAGCTCCAAAGAGATCTTTGAAACTGTGATTTTAGAACTTAGTTATTTTTGAAAGGAACAGGCTTTTTTTCCCCAAATTACTCACTCTATTTACTGGTCAAAACAAACAGTTCTAAGGATCCCTTTTACTTAAACTGAGTTGCCTTAAAGTTGAGCTTACCAGAGTCATAAACCTTTGGTTAATGCTAGACGTGCCCTCGATCATCAGCAGAAACAGAACAGTAATTTATTTCCATGGTTTTAGATACCTCTCTGTTAGCACAAGCTGCTTCCTGTTAGTATCCACCTTTCTCCAGCAAACCAAGGTAACAAATTTATATGCTTAACTATAGGAAGCCAAGCACAGCTGAAATAAATCCCACCCTCAATAGTTCTACTCAGCTGGGTGGACTGGAGAGATGAGAAAAGATTCATGACATTTGTAGGGGAAAAACAGTTGGAAAAACAACCAAGGACTTTAATACTGAAGGTTAATGTGCTTGTCTTACTGTGCCTCCACACCTCTCGCCCCCATTCTGGCATGAGCTATAAGGGCAGCTTCTGGTTGTATCTTTGAATTTCCCAACATTTACTGGTCTGTCACCACTTTAATGTTCTTTAAACATAATTTGTGGCATTTTCCAATACTCATCTTCACTGGTTCCCAAGAAACGTCTGACCTATTTATGGTCCATTGTTACAGAGAGCTGGGGAGAGTTAAGCAAGTTTCCTGGTTTGTTCTCCACAAACAGTTTGGTTTTCCTTTGTGCTCTGAAGTAAATAAGTTTAACTGTGTTTAAAACCACAAATATACAATACTGTCGCCCACACATTCCCAAAGGGTGAACATTATGTCTGAAGTCCTATGGTTTAGGATAATCAGTATATATTTTATTCCTCTATTCTCTGGAACTGAAGCCTGGGAGATGTATATGGAGAATACATTTTCCTCTTCCTTTAGCTTTTTCTCCTTACCATCTACCACTGACCACTATCAGGGATGCTGGGCTGAGCTAGAAGAACCTTTATTCTGGGTTAACATTTGGTTCTCATGCCCACAGAAGGAACTAGCTAACTTGGTTACATTCCAGTATTCGCCTATATTGTCGCTGGCTCAAGCAATTGGCTTTAAGAGACAAAAAAAATGTCACTACACTTAGAAACCTGTCCTCTGAATCTGCCTCTGGTCTTGAACTCTGTTTCCCCAAGACCATCTGTGTGTCACCCTGAATCCATTTTGCAGTCACTGGGACTCAAGGCTGCTGCATGGATCTGGGTGCACAGCCAGAGCAAATCCTCCCCTGATTTCAATGACTCTAAGATTATGGGATATTTTCCTGTTGAAGTGCTGACCTGCGGTGTGACCTGGGGAACTCCTGCCATATTTTGCTAGCACATTTTCTCCTCTCACACCTACGCAGACTATACCTTTTTCAATGCACAGTCTGACCAGTATTTGCACACAAAGCACCTGGAAGAGGTAAGCTATTACAGTCATGTCATCTTAAACAAAAAGATGCCACTTCCGGAGGGCTCTGAGACCCAAAGTGTTGAACTTCTTGAGAAACATTATTATAGTCACCCTGTTGCTTTCAGAAATATCTGCCATTGCCCCACTGCCAAACACAACACATAGAGAAGATGAACCTCCACGTCTCACCCAGTGTGGGCACTATGATACTCTAACCTCGGGTGGAAACACACATTGCATTAACAGACAAGGCATGAAATAGGAATCTGTCAATAAGAATCACCTACATTTCTGAGCATGTGTTTAGATGTAAATCCTGAGCAAAGCATTAACTTGTGATTTGGAGATGAACCAAACAACCAGAATCCCAGATCCAACTTCCTTTCCCAATCCAGTAATTGGCAAATTGAGAACTGGAGTTGGACAAAAAACTATCAACTGTACCCTCTTCCCAAGGGATTTTCAAGTGAATTGGTCTGGTACTTGGCATCCGTACTATATGTTTCATATAAACTCTAACTTGTCCATTGGGACACACTGTGGATTGGATTAAAACCTGAGTTAGAGGTATACAGAATGGACAGAGGTGCATGTCGTTCAAAATCTAAAACACATTTAGTTTGTGTACAACACGCCTCTTTCTGTGGTTTGCTAATATATTCTAGACATTCTTCTGTGATACAGCATCATTTCACACTCTTCAGAGTGCCAGGTTACTTTCTTTTTTTGAAAAGTGACATTTTATAAGGAGATGTCATTAATCTGAGTCACTCGTTTACTTCTGCGTGCTCCAGCTCTGCTTTGTGGTTGGGGAAATGGTGACAATCGGTCATAAATTTAACTTGGACTCTGTGTGAAGAGGACTATTAGGACAGGAATGACCAAAAAAAAATCCAACAAACTGAAGGTAATGAATGGCTTTCAGTAGGAACGGGACCCTTAAGGTATCTATTTTCAATAGTGACCGGTGGCATCGCGTGCCTCCATGCTGGGCACCCAGAGGCTGATTAATAAGCCTTGGCTTTCAGAATGAGGGTGCCTACTCGTTCTTTAAAAATGAGTCAGACCTCCAAAACAAGCACTGAAAAAGAGAGACTTCCAAAATCAATAATAAACATGAGAAGCAAAACAAAACAAAAAAAAAACTGTCACAGAATTTTGATTCAGCAGCTTAAAAATAATAAAAAAATAATAATAAAAAATGAAGCTCTGTTTTTGTGCTGTACAAAGGGAAACGAGCTGATGGTTCACTGCTTCATCTTCTCTTAATATAAAAGAAAGAAGTTGTTTCCAGCTGACTCTGTGCAGCTGGAGGAATGTTCTTGGCAGGAAAATGTTTGAAGAAATAGCTCATTTTAAGCAAATATTGTGGAATATTTATAAGAAACTAATTTTGTCTTCACGATCATGTGTGCTTGCTCTGAAACTCGACTCTTGGAATTACGGTCCCCCAGTAACAGAGGATTTTATCAGCAGCTCAGATTTGGGATATTTGCAGCAATGTGCAGCGCTGGGTAAAAAACTAAATAACAAATCCTCTTGTTTGTGGACTGGGCAAAGAGAAAGGCAGAGACTATCTGGCAAACAGACTATTTGCTGGGAGTTGTCTGTTCAGATGCAGCATGTGAACACAATATACCAATACCGTTTCTCTGCCAGTTCTGAAAGTCCCTTGGAAAAAAATGGCATCAGATGGCTCATTTTGCTGTATTCTAAAAATATCAAGGGCTCTTAAAGTCATTTTTATAAAGTAATATGGAAGTTAAGGATTAATTGAACCCACTGGCTTAGGGTATCTGCATTTCTGCACAAAATTAATGTGACAAATTAAGTTTTTATTTAGTTCTCCCTGGCTGAGAAAGGTTGTAATTATGTTAGAGTGTTTACAGCTAAAATATATGTTTAAATAATAAATACGTGTTTCAGAAACCATTTTAAACCTCCTTTTTTTAACAGTGTACTCCATTTCAAGCATATAAATATTTCAATTATAAAACTTGAATACATGTAAAATAAATTAAAAATATATTATTTACCCTTCAAATTATTTATAACATATGCTGCTTGACATCAACAAACACACCCTTAAAGTGAACAATGTTTTTTTTTTTTGGTTTTTAACTTTGCTTCTCAATAGTGGTAGGATTTATACTTTAAATATCCATGCATCTCAGGTACTTACATGGGCTTTGCTATAATAAAATCTATTTATTTTAATAGAGTAATATAAGTAATATAGGACCTTTATGATAATTATCTTCCCAGCACCTCTCTGAAGAAGGTGACTAATCTTATTACGATGTTGGAGAAAGGGAATTGAACTTTAAGCATATTATGTGATTTGCCCAAGGTCCTATGCAAAGTCTGTGGCAAAATGATACTTAATTTAGACCTCATCCCCCAAACTACCCGCAATTACAATTTGAAGTGATCCTAGACAAATCCATGTGAACATACTTCACAACACTCATTCTTTTCCTTTAGTTTCCTCCTGTCAAGTTTCGGTTTAGATTTTATGCAGCCCAGTTAAAACCATGTGTTGTTTGGATCCATGAAACAACGGGGAGAAACTGAGAATTCTTGTTGAATTCAATTACAAAATAAGTGGTTTGATACCAGGTCTGACTGGCAGCTTGGGATGGGCCTGTTCCAGGCTTAAAACTGTACTGATATTCAGAAAATAGGTAGTACAAGTCTACACTATTAAGGTAAAGCAAAAATATTCTTCCTGAGTACTGAAATATGCCAGACATTTTTAGACGTGGGAAGGCAAATGAAAGAACTTGTTTTGTACTTCGTATGTGGCTGGTGTGTGTAATTCCAATTATTTATACACCAATATCACTTAGGGGTTATTTGTACAGCTGATGCCTTTCGGTACTTATTGTCCATGTTTGTCTGCTTCTTTCACAAATAATTTCTTTTCCCCTATACAATTTTCTATCATTTTCATGGGTTGACTCAAAGCCAACTTGTAGCCCATTACAGCATTCACAGCAACAAACTGACTTTGATCTGGGCCCCATCTATAGCATTATTAATTTTATGACAAGGATTTGTAAGCACCATCAACAATGTTTTGACCAGCACTCACTTACCTGGGGTTAGAATCTGCCAATTAATGGCTTCCACTAATAAACAGAATCAAGCTTTATAATGAAAGATCCAATTCTGCAGTACCAAAACCAGAGCAATTTCCTCCCAGCCTCTTCACCTTTCCTTTTAAAATGTCTGTAGCTGTAATGGCTTCAATCTTTACACACAAAATGCTCACACTGGACCCAGGGGGCACTTTCATGATCACATAAGGGTTTCAGAATAGGGCTCATTTAGAATATCTCTTTTCTGGAATGTCCTTTCATCCACACTTGTCCTCAAGTTGAAGAATGAGATAGAGAGAGAACCCACAAAGCCCATGAAGGACATTAGAGGACACTCTTCATATGGAATAAATGCTGCCATATGTGCAATGGAATCAGTGGGGAGAATTCACTGGATATTAATTAAGCTATAATATTGATTTAATATCTGTAAGATATAAGGCAAAGGATCAGAAGCTCCTCATGTCACTAAGCAAGAATTGCTCAGTTTGGAAAGGCAGGTCTGTCTCTTAGCTTATTTCAGTACTACACTCCTAGAAATATTGTTGATTTTTTAATAAAACTTCCAATATTCTCTCAGAAAGCCACATAGGCAAAACTTAAACCTTTCTTTGAGCTGCCTTCTCATGCCAGTGAGGTCAGTGGGAACTCCACCTGCACATGGAAGTGGCCATTTGGGTGGTGCTACCTGGGGTTTGACATTCTACAGACTTTCAAGGAATATCAGACTCCATGTCTAATATTGTGCATGGAAATGAGAGGACTTAAGTAGCTAGGAGTAGCAGCAACACTAAAAATGGATGAGAAACAAAGAAAGGCAGGTAAACTCAAGCTGTAGAGGACCCCGGTAGATATAATAAGGCTGTATTTTTCATGTGGATACAACACTGAATATACACTTCCAGGACATGCCATTCAGAGGTGCTGAATTTCTGCATTCTCCACTCTGTTGAGCTGCAGCTACAAGCAGCTGGTTTCCCAGGAATGCAGGATCACTTAAACGTTTGTTTCCTGTGGGCCTCCAGCTATTGTACTGCTAAACGCAGAATTATTCACACAGACATTTATCCTTTCCTCTTCTTGGGGAAAAAGAAAAAGATACTGAGCAAAATTCAGAGCCAGCCAGAGGAGATGCAAATCCCCTGGCTATAATGTAGCTCTGCCACAGGTACATTTGACTTAATTATTTACATAAAATTGAATGAGGAAACTATTCACATCTGAACATTTGTTGCTGATTTAGCATGTGGCATAGAAACAGGACAGGCTAGCTGTAAGCTAGACAAAGCTATTAGACATTACCATTCAGACAACACCTACCTCACTCCAAACCAGCATGGTGCCGAAGATGACCTGTAACCCATCAAAGAAATTGTCTCCTATGATGATGACAGTGGCACCTCCTGTAGTCCATCCTTCACTTGGACTGATGGCTTTGATACATGGTGTAGCTGCTTTTCAACACACATGAAAAAGAGAAGTATTCTGCCGTTAGAACCAGATTTTAATGATGGAAGACTTGAGAAAAATAAAATAAAAGGAGCTTTCATTTTTCCCCCCTTGCTAGCACAAAGATTTCAGCAATTGTGTTCTTTTCAGCACATGTGCATGACCTCCAACCATATCTTTGGAAGTTATTTTTAATTAATTTGTTTGGGTTTGTTATCCACATTAAAAAATAATAACTTTTATAACATCAACAGAAAAAAGATAATATATTTTTATATGTAAGTATAGACAGATAAATAACAGATCACTGTATGATGAGCAGAGATCAACCAGAAGTTAGAACAAATCTCTACCTTTTTTGTACACAAAATGAAGAACGTCTGAATTAATAAAACAACCTTCAATGAGCTCACTTTATTATCCATCATAACCTAAATTCATCAAGGAAACTCCCAGAAATATGATGGAAAATAATGGCTAAAAGAAAAAAAGCATAGGGTGTAACCCTCAGCATTTCTTTAAGTTGTTTGCAATTAGATCCAGGTTGTTCTGGTATTAAACCACCCTGCCCTGCTTAATGCTTCAGCAACTACAGGAAAAAAAAACACTTCACAAAACCAGAAACCACCATTCTGCCACCTCGTCACTCCACTTATGTTGTGTCTACTGGGTAATTAAGAAGTGTGTGCAATGCATTTCGCCTTATTCATAGAGTCTGTCACCACTTTCATGAGCCACTTTCTTGGCAACACATGTACTAAGTGCCTCCTGAGGGGATGTTGAAAACTCAAGCAGAACTTAAAGGAGCAAGCTCAAATCTAGGTGTAAGATCATCTGTATTAAGACTATGAAAGCAGAAGCATTGTCAGCTTTATATACTAGTGCAGTAGGGCAATAAAAACATCCACGGGCTGATTCTCCTCTACTGCAGTACTGGAGTACATCAGAATTTAACTGTGTTGAACCCAATGGAATAACACTACTGTATAAACAACCCGAGTAAGCCAAAAAGACCTGGTTAATTCTCAGCTGTCGAGACTCAGGTTGGCAGTGTAGGTTGATGAAAAGAAATGAATCCCACACAAATGCCACCTACTTCTCCTTGCTAAAACTACAGGAGAGAGAATTATGACTCCACACCCTTAGATATTGCTTTAAGTAAAAAGGGTATCTGAATAACTTCATTAGCTACAAGAAAGAGATACCTTAAGGAGCATCAACACTCCAGCCTTAGAGCTGGAAAGACACATTCTTTCCTCTCAACGTGAACCACTCCTGAGCTCAGAGAAGAGTCAGACTCCATGGAAAGCACAAGAGAGGCTGCCACTGCCTGCACTACAGCTACAATGTCATTCCGGCATCAATCAACATGACTTCATTAGCTGTGTATATATCTGCACATACACCTCTTCTTGCAAGTTGCTGGCACTTGGTTGTCCACTGTCACTTAATCAAAAGGCTAGTGGAGTTGCTTGTTTGGTTTGTAACGTTGCGTATTTGCGGACATACTCAAGGGAGAGCTTTCATAGACTTAGTAAAGAAGAATACAGTAGGAAAATGGGGGGATACGAAAGTCACCCGCATATTAACACAACCCTTGCACCTATGAATTACTTAACATTGCTGAGTGGTGCTACAGCCCCTGCCTTGATTTGCTTTAAACATAAGGACAGTAAATTCATTAATTCACAGAAATATGCCTTAAAATGCACCAGACATAAAGTGCTAAAGAGACACTGTGCATCTTTATCATTATCTAGTGAGGTTCTGGTTGGTTGGAGTTAATGCCTTCCTTCAGCTCCTGGGCAGGGCAGGCAGCACAAGAGGGAGCTGGGAAGGGAGCTGGTGAGTCACCCTTAGTAGTGTTTCTGGGGACTCTGCTGCAGACTTGCACCACCAGCAATGGAGAGCATTCATGGTGAGCAAACAGACCCTGTTCCCACCTACAAAAGGTTGTAAGTGTCAGGCACAAAGTTTTCCACTACTTCAGCTGGGGGGGATGCCAGCACCAGTGAAAAACACAAACACACACATGCTGAAAAAAAATCATTACTCTGCTTCAAACTTGGCAGAGCACAGCCATTAAGTTTTACATGAGCTAACAAAAGAAACATCCTAACGTTACCATCATGAAAATGCAGCAAGCACACAGAGGTAACTCCAATATGTTTAATTTGGATTCAAGTTACTTGCATAAAAATGTGCATAAAACCATTGCAAAGTCCTAAACCAAATGCTTTCCTTTCAGCTGAGCTCACAGCAATGGGTTTACAGTGAAAGCAGCCTTTCAAAATGCCATCCAGCCCTTTCACAGAATCAAACCTTTTCATAAATAAAGAATAAAATCACTTCCAAATTACACCCTTTCTACTATTTCCAGTTGATTGTGGACACACACACCACCATAAAACCCAAAGGTAACCATTTTCCCATGTGTTAGAGAACAAGTTACTTTGCTTTAAAGACTATAGGCAACTTTTTTTTTTCCTAAATACCAGTGAATAAAAACTGTTTGAGACCATAACCCATTAACAGAAAACATATGCAGGCTTCAAAACTATAGAATCAATTCATCTTTAAAATGAATGCAAGACACTGTTGTGCCATTGCCAGTCCACAATGAAGGTCTGTGATCTTTGCTGTGGTAGCTACTGCAAGGTGCAAGGCTGCATGTGTTGCCTTGTGTGTTTGATTTTTATCTTTCATAAATGCTGCATCGTGATGAATCTGCTGGCAACAGCCCAGGACATCTCCTCTGAGGAGGAAAAGCTCCACTTTTTTCCTTAAAATGAACATCTCTGTAAAGATTGGAAGGGTTACATGAAGGTGTTGCCCCACAAAGGAATCACAGAATAGAGCCACACAACCACCAAGGTTGGAAATGACCTCCAGTATCACCTAGTCCAACCATCCACCTACCACCAGTATTTCCCCATTAAACCACATTCATCATCTAAACGTCCTCTAGGGACGGTGAGTCAACTGCCACCCAGGGCAAATATAATCATAGAATCATTAAGGCTGGAAAAGACCTCTAAAATCACCTAATCTAACCATCCACCTACCACCAATACTGCCTACTAATTCACATCCCTAACCCATACTGCTGCTTGTTTTTGGAGGCATAAAACATATTTACACAATGACCACTTTATGACAGCTAGTGTTGTTTGGAACGTTGATCTCAGTAAATTCTTTGCACTTCCCAGATCCTTTCCATGGAGCACCAGGAAGGAGGATGGAAGAATCGGGTTCCATTTGCCAGCATCACCAGTGGAAACATCAGGAGGATGGCAGTGCTATGACCTCAGCTCTATTTATGCCTCAGGTACACACGTCTGGTCAGCTCAGGCCCTCAGCTCTTCATATTTCTTCTGTTAATCATCTGGCAACTTACAAAGTGCTGTCTGGAAGGTGTTTACTTCTGTGCAACCCTAGTAAAACAGAGCTAGGCAGGATCCTCTTTTCATTGCGAACCTCAGCTCTTCTACATTTTGTTTTTGGTCCCAAGAGAAATCAAAGTACAGAACATTTTAGGAACAAAGTCCCAGAATCTCCATCTGAAATTAGCTGTAAAGCTCTTAACATTTCCAAGAAAAACAAAATATTTTGTTTCAAAATATCATCGCATCAGATGACATTAGGTAACACCAGGGCATCGTTTCTAAAATGCTGTTCTAAAAACAAATGGAGAAAAAGGTTACATCAAATTTGTGTTCTGTAGAACAACAACAACAACAAAAAAAGAAACTTTCCAGATGCAAAATCTTGCCATTATCCATATAAAGGGTGATAGGTACCAACTCAGCAGAATGGGAGCAAAAGGGAAAAGTTTTGTGCTGCGTGTACCAGTGGGTTCCAGTGTTCCTGTGCTCCCCTAGCTACACATATACAGGGGATTTTTCTTCCTTCAAACGGTGACAATAAAATGATTACCCCTCCACAGTTTAGCATAATGGTTCAGAAATGCTCGTGGCATATTGCAGAGTTAAAGTGGAAATTATTAGGTAGCTCTTCTTTGTTATAATAATGATCACTCCACAAATAAAAGCTCTTCTCCCAAAGGTACTGCAAGGCACAAAATGCTAATTCTCAAGATTATGTGTGCGCTTTTATTAAATATTACTATGCCCTGTCTGTTTGAGGGCTTCACTGCTCTGATTGTTTTATGAGTGCCATGTTAATGTCAGCCCCATCTTGCTAGCAGCAGGCACACATTTTAGCTTTTGTATGAGAGTTGATCAAAGGCCGCGTGCTGAGGGAATTGCTGAGAAAACACGGACAAGCGATAAAAATCTAACAGATTAATTGGTTTAAATTTCATTTCAGAGCGTTGAACTTTGGCTCAGGACACTAATGCTATGTTACCAGTCAGGGCCTAATTACCACATTTCCAATTTGCCTGTGAACAATGCTTGGAAAAAAGAATAATAACGGTCCTTATAATACTAATAACAATAATAACAAAGCAACAGCAAGAACATCCCATAGCTTCTTGTATACTTTCAGTAACCAACTTTGTGTGCAGGCAATTGTACGAGGAGATCCCCCCTTCTGGGTATAGCTACCTGCCTCAAACAGCAACTGGAAATAGGAGCTGAGCATCCGAATCCATCAATTCAATGAGCTACTGGTACAAGTCCCCCCTAAACATTCATTAGATCCATAATGAGGGACCCACATCTATGAACAGAGATAGCTTTTTATCCCCCGACAGAAATGATCTATTCCACTGATAGAAAACAGAGGCAGGGGAAAAAAAAACATATTTACCACAAAGTTTATGGGTGGCCTTGGGAAAGGGGTTAATTGAGCTCAGAGGTACATTTCCACTGAGGTGAATTAGTGGGATGCACAGCTATCAGCAGGGCTCTGGGACTGCTCTTCTTTAGCTTCTGAAATGTATTTGTGCTATGATTAATATCCAGTTTGTGCTAGTGACTGTAAGAATGACCTCGCCTGCAGTCTTTATCATGAAGTGTGGTTTCATTCTCCATTATTCCATAGATGAGGCTCTGACAACAGTTCCTGCATCACAACAGGATTTTAAATGATGAGGTACATGCTTTTATTTTTCTTCTCTTTGGGGGTATTGTGACATGCAAGGAAAGCTGCATAAAGCCAGTTAAAATTGGGACTCCAGAGAAACACAGAATTTATAACTCATCTTAGAGAAAGTACTGGAGTTAAATTTAATTTTTTATCTCCCCCCCCCCCCCCCGGATCAAACATGATTCCAGGCTAACTAAATGCATGAGCCACAGATTAAGCCCCAGCTTATGGGCCTGATCCTGCAACCTGTTAACCACTTTCACCAAACTACCAATTTTCAGATCAAGACAAATCAGTATTAAGCACTCAAAACCATGACTTATTCAAGTTGTGTTTCAGCAAACCACTTAAGTGTTTGTAAGCGCAGCTGAAGAAGTTGGGGAATAAAGAACTGAATTTTAAAGGCAGTTGAGCAGAGCTCTGAGCAAAGCTGTCAAGAGCTAAGTAATGAATATGGAAATGGGTTTTCCCATTTCACACGGATGCAGTAGTACAAACTCTGAGATTGCTACAGCTTTTCTGTGTTGTCTGATTTACCCTCATGTACCCCTGAAATCACGTAGAGGTTGCACCTCTGAGCAAGGCAGCGCTCACAAATGACTTGAGCCTAAATTCCTTTCCCATGGCATCAAGAGCTGAAGGCGTACACTGGAGTACATCTGATGGACACTTGTTGGAGTGCTTAAGGCCTTTCTGATCAATGTTGCTAGTTGGCAAGGTCCAGAGTGGAGCTGTATGCAGTGAAAAGCAACTAAAGTTTACCATACAGGTCTATATGGGAGAAGCCCACAGAACCCAAAGGGTTTGTCACAGGCACTCCATAGAAAGGGACTGCAGCAGGTTTATTGGCTTTTTTTTACATATTGTACCAGTGCATTAAGTCTTCATTCTTAAGCTAAACAATGCATTTGCTGTTTATCTTAATAAAGCGATGATCTTCCTGCTTTCCTTTTTCATACCACAGCCTGCTCTCTCTCCTATTCTCTCCTGACAATAAGCAGCTGCTGTGCAGGAAACAGGGTAACAGAGGTTTCCCTCCCGAGGAGATAACTCATGCAGCTTTATGCAATGCAGGCATGAGGATGTATTGCCCCACCGCCCCTTCCTTGTAGCATCTTGATATTTGGGACTTACCATTTGCAAGCTTTAAAGATTACAACACCCTGCTGAAAATGGAAACCTCCCTCTTGTTTTGTGATGCCTGCACTGGGTGAAATCACTGAGCCAAAAATACACGCATGGTGCAATCCCTCCAGGTGGAGGGAAAGGGAGGGAAGGTTGCCTTTGTTTCTGTTTTCAAGAAGTTAAATAAAAGGTATTGGCTATGATTTTCTCCCTGACAGTTTGGATGCTCAGTTCCCATCAATGGGAATTGAAAACGTAAATTACCTGGTATAATATCCCACCTCAACACCTAAGCCATTGCCTCTTTTATCCTTGCTGATGCCTCAGCTAGCAAAGATGCACTTCATTGAGTCCTCTGTGTTTTCCTTCAGAAAATCCAAAGCTTTCAGTTGTTGACCATTGCCTGAAAAAATGATTGCATGGAAAAAGGAGGCAATCCTGAATAATAAAAAGTATGTTAAAAATAAATAAATAAACCCATCCCAAACCGTTCTGTTTTACTTACCTAAAACACTGCCATAAAAAATAATAACTGTAATCTCGTATCATTGCAAGAGCTACACGTTCGTTCATTCTTTTCACGTAACAGAAAGATTTGAAGTTTATTTGTTTGGTTTTGACTTCTGGAGGTACTTCTTGCTTTCCAAAAATTAATAAAGCAGTGCGAGGCCTGAGCATCTCGCAGCCAGTCAGTAAAACCTGACCTCCAAAAGGGACTTCTGTCATGTTTGTTTGGTGAATAATAAATTCTCCAAGAAAAAATGTACTGCTGCAAAAACACTTGAAGATTTCATTATTCAACATACAGCTTCAGCCAAAATATATACATATATCAATAATATATATATACTTATTATTGAAATACATATGCTACATCAAGAAGCCTAATAATTTCATTGTGCTATTCTTTTACAGAGCGTTCTGACTTTGTATTTCAGAATAAGATTTGCATCTCAAAATTTATTTGAAAGGAAGAAAAAGAAATTTCAAGCCAATTTCAAGCTATAATTTTTGCATTCATCATTTTTTTGCCCCTAAGTTAGAAGATTATTACTCTGAGTCAGCCACAAAGTGCCAGCTGTGGCTGGCTGGGATCATGCATAGCACTAAAGCAGCTCTTCAGCTCCAGGGCTGCCCCTCTGTCACCTTGGGCAGTGTGGTTATGCCAGGGACATATACACACTGGATGAGGAGGAGTAATAGAGCACCCAAAAACATCACATAGGGCACACAAAACCTTGGTAGTGCTTCCATCTCCACAACTGGCAAAAGACCTATGTGCCAACTAGGTGTCTACCTCAGCATACGTTCCTCTATCAGGGATGGATGGGCATGCTTTGTCCCCACAAAATACTTCACAACAGGCTCCCAAATTAATGCACCTCACTTTCAATCCAAGGTATGGGGGAGCCACTCACAAAGAGTCGGGAACAGTTTTTGTTCCTGAAAGACAAGACACTGAAAGCATGTAGGGCACTAAGGTGTGATATATGCATAGGATTGCAGTGCCTTATATGAAGGTGTGCTTTCAAAGCTGCATTAGTAAAACAGTGAAAAAATCCTATATCCCTTGTTTCATTTTCAACTTCTTCCTATTGATTTATCTTCCGCTGATAAAGTTACAGGGCCCTGCTAAGCCAATATGACTATTTTAAAAACAATAAGCATGTCCAGAAAGGAGACTGCATCTGTTTAAGTGCACTAAAGTTTAAAAATAATTGCACTGATGCAATTCTTGGGTGAGAATGAAGCCAACCTTGCAAATGGAAGACCAGAATGCATAAAATAAGTCAACCCAAGTATGTCAAAGTATGGCAAAACAAACATCATCGCATAGCTCTCATACCCCAAGCCCTACTAACTGCTTGGTCCCTCAGTGCTGCTCATTGGGGTCCTGAACCAGAAAAGCCTTTTATAGGATGGAATTTGATTAACGTGAGCCCTTTGGCTCACACTGTTTTGCTGCATCTCAACCTGGCAGAAAGGCAGGTGGGCAGTATTTCTAAATTCAGGTTTTGTTTCATCATTACTTCGGATAAATTCTCTGTTTTCTGAGGATGCAGAGTGGAATCTGGTATAATACCTATCATGTGAACTGGGAAAAAAAAAAATCTTATTTATCTTCCTTAATAAAACTGTGCATCTCTCACAGTAAATCTTTCCAGAGACAGAACACAGGATAAGAGAAAAGCTCCCAGGTCACGACATCCAGCCCCTCAAAGGTGTAACAGTCCCAGCATCCTGAGAGCAACAACAGCAAGTCTCAGTGTTCAGAGGCACACAGGAATGCTATGGCCACACTGACAAGATTTAGCCAGAGATGCTCTGTAATACACAGAAATTATTGTAAATGAAACACAGAGTTCCACCTAAATCTAAATTGTCTCCACCCCAAGCTAAATATTAGTACTGATTAAACCTAAATCTAACCCCCAAAGTAAGCCACGACCCTCCTATTGTATTACATAGCACTAAACTAAGAAGTTTGCCTATGAGAGATTCTACAGCAAACAATTTATTTCATCTGGATAGAAACAGGAGCCCAGACTAAAATGAGTTTCTAGCTGAAGTCTCTTTGTTCAGCAGAACTGAGAAAGTCTGCCCACAACAGAGACCTTGCAGTAATGGACTTTCAGAAACAGAACAGCTGATGCAGAAACGCAAAGCAGTTGTGGCAGAGACAAGGAATGCCTATAATCCAGTTACTCTAAGGAAAACTCTAGTATCCTAGGAGTTCTTATTCCCTGCCTGATTTCTCTCACAATCACAAGCTGCTCTGTCATGCAATTTTCTGGAGCCTGAAAATCATAAAGTAAATATGAACAAGTCTAGTGGAAAATCTCTGATGCTAATCTTGGCCTACGCCGTATTTTTAACAGGCACTGAATGTGTGCGCCGGATTATCCAGATGGCCATACAGGAATCATCCTGATAGGATTAAACCTTTGAGCTGAACTCTGCTCCATCTGTTCTCACAGGTTTGCCTACCACTATCAGAATACGAATGTTCAGCCTATGTCAGCACTGTGCCTGGAAGTGCCTCTCAGCGCACACCCACATGTGTATGCACACATATCCTCGAGTACTTGATTAGTAATGTGAGATGAAGTTAGTCTGAAGTCTACCGCTAAAGAAACATATTGGTTTTATTATTCGTTTGAAGAGCAAAGTATGCAGCATCTAAATTCAAACAAAAAAGCACTTCTGTTGTTGTTCTGGGACTTGTTCAATTCATTAAACCATAATACTGCCATAAATTTATAGATGAAGGCATGACTAAATGTAAAGCAGCAAAGCTCTTCATCTTTGAAATCTATTAGCGTGTGAGAATGTATGACACAATTGCACTTTGAAGATATCATGGTTAAATATCCCAGATTAAAAAACAGCAACAACAAAACACATGCGTGCACACAGCGTTGGTAGCTGTTATGTGTGTCCTGATCCAGTCACAGGCCAAGAACAAAAAAGTAATAATCAGTCCCAGTACAAGGAAAGCTTATTCCCATTAATGTTGCTTTCTGCTTTTATTATCTATTAATGACAGTCTACTGCATTCATTATTGCAGCCTGCCAGATGCAGCAAAGATCCATATTCATCATGTGCAGAAATTGTGCTCGGGCTGTCTCAGTGACGGGTTACACAGGCTTGCCAACAGAGACCCACATCCTATGGATGGGTTTCCAGGCCATGAGCCAGGGGAAAAGGTAGAGAATGTGGTGATGCTGGAAGAAAAGCAACCCAGAGATCCAAAGGCTTCACCACATTGCTGTCCTGGCCATAAACATACTACAAACTAATGATTACCTGGGGTGGGAAACAAAGTAGTTTGATCAATAATGTTGTTACTATTGTTACTTGGGAGATTTGTTTCAGGAATGCAATATAATGCTCAGCCCATGTTTGTGATGGCAGCAGGACAGTGATGGAGAGATGCACTGAATTTCAAGCACAATCCCCACCTGCCCTGCAAAGACTGAGACCCCCTTGTTGTTTCCTCCTCTGCGCTTTGTGCTGTGCTGAATGCAGTCAAGCACCCCCTCCCAGCCATTTCAGCTTTACTTGCAAAAACACCGGCATAAAAATATAGCTCATAGTATCTGTCCAGCAATGACACTACATAAAACCAGCACGCTGAAAATCTGAGCAGTGAATACCTTGGACTCAAGCCTACAAACGCTTAGAGAAGTTGTTCTTTCAATGTGTCTGATAAAGTCATTCTATGTTTATATATTTCAGGCCATATTCAGGCCACCTACCTCAGGCATTGCAGCACGTGTAAAGTCAGACTCCAGCTCCAGATGCATGAGTCAAGATGCCTAAATTAGCATCCGCTTTCTGTTACATGATGAGCAGAAACAGGCAGAAAACTCTGGATGCCTGGAGACCTGGGAGCTCCTTCTTGGCTCCCAAAAGCTCTGAGGGACCTCAGCCCAGGTAAGAAGCAGCCCTGTAAGAAATACTATGAAATACTTGGCAGCTGATACTGAACTTTCCAGTGGACACCTCTGCTTGCCCCAATGCACAGCTGGATGACGAGGCAGCACCCACAGGTCCTTCAAGGTCATAACCCCAGGAACGTTTCCTGCTGTGTGAGATATCGTTCCCCAATGAGTTCCTAACAAGTTGCTTTGACACAAAGGGTCAAACCTCATCAGATACCAGATTTTGCCTCCTCAAAGAGCCCAGGAAGATGAGTGATACCCTCACCTGAATGCACTGCAGCAAAACACACTGACCTCAAATCCCAACTCACAAACTGAAGCCGCAGTTTGAAAGATGAGCAGCTTTGTGGTCAATCCCGCAGCTTACCTCAGAGTTCTGGTCTTCCCTCTCAGCAAAGATCAGATAACACCGAGCCTATGAATTCCATATGCAAGTCCAGGTTTTCAGCAGACAGCAATGTGAGCTGTACTTGCAGTCCCCTACAGCAGGGAAGATCCAGCATATCTGCTGCCTTTGCACAGTGCAAACTGGGACCTCTGTGGGAAACACATACTGCTTTGGCATGGAGTAGGTATAAAAGTTCTGGTAGAGTGCCCACAAAGCCATAATAATAAGGTATTAAGCAAACAAAATTAATTCCGAATTTCCTTCTACTGCTAGTAGACACTTAAGTAGCAATACATTAAAAAGTACATGGGTTCCTGCATTATTTGGGATCAGGTTCTTGTAAGCATCCAGCTACCCAGTGGTTTCAATACCACTAAACACTTAAATGTATCTTCAGGCACCTCAGTGCTTTGCAAGTTTGGCTCTGTGTCCAAGAAATTTGCTGAAGGTTGCTTTGGGGTATCTACATTTTGGGCTGACAATCCGACCTGCAGAGCCAGAAGTTCAGAAAGTCCTAAGCTCTCACTTTATGGAGGTCATATATTGAACATCTCAGTGCCCCCCTGCACCTTAACTTTCAGGCCTAAATGCTTAAAGTACTTTTGAGAAGTAGATTCAAACCGGAATACTTTAGATGAGTTTTTCATAAAAAAAAACTTTTTCTTGATCTTTTTAATAAACATCCTAACTCTACCCACTTCACTCAATGAGGTCATAAACCAACACTGCTTATATTACAGTCACTTTCACACTAAAGATTTGTTTTGTCACAAGGAGAACTATAAATTAACAGAAGGAAGGTGGGAAGCAGAAAGGACTAATTGTGACACACAAAGCTTTCTGGTTATGCTCAGCAAGCAGCTTTGGCTGAGATTTTTCAAAACCAGGTTATGAAGTTGTGCCACTGGCTTTAATGAAAGCACACTTTCCCCAGTGCTATGCACTCCTGAAAATCTTGTGTTCTGGATTTCAGCCAAACACTCTCCCATTCCAGTATTAATTATTAGCAGCTTATTTTTATTCTTTATTACTAACATTAATAATTTTCAGATGGCAACTCAGATTAGAATAACCATTCCAAACAACCCACGGTGGTGGGTTCCATTCTGTGCAATGTTTTCCTGGTTTACGCTATTAAATCATTTCCTTGAAAGCAGAGGAGCTTTGTCAAACACTCATTTTTTCTGGGGAAACACTCAGCAGGCGCCCTGAGACCAACAGTAAGAGAGAGACAGAAATGATCACAGTGCTCTTCTCTTAGTTCAGTGAGAAAACAACCTCAGATGCAAAATTATTGAGTTCATTATTTGTGAAGTTACTGAATTAGAATATTCAATGTTACGTTTTGGTGGGAAATTTTCATCTATGCAAAACTTGAATCCTTAGATTGCCAACGCTCAGCTGCTTGATATCTCCGGTCATAATGAGAACAGAGACTTCTCATAAACACTGATTGCTTTGGTCTGTCCAAATACCGGGGTGCTTATTGTGAAACATGTGGAAACATCCAGATATCTGCACCATTCTTTGATAATCACGACTTTTGATGATATATTCAGATAGATTCTTAAAGGAATCACTGGTTCTTGGCCTTCATGAACAAATCACAGCTCACCAAATCCTCTCCATTGTACTCTGTCTGTATCAGTAAGGGAACGGAGTGAAAAAGCACCTTTTCTCAACATAATAACAAAGGTATCATACAACAGAACATTTACAATAGAGGAATTTGCTTAGAAATAACATCAACCCTATTACAATAACTTAATACCTTCTCATTTACTCATTTGCACACTTTGGAAGGTTATAAAAACAATGTTTGGCAAAAACTTCACTTCCATACAGTGCAACATCTAGCAAGCATTTCTATATTGCTAATGTCATTCTTCTCCCCTATGATGCTATTGTATTAATGACGCAGCAAAGCAAATTGAAATGTAATGAACGCTCATTATCTATGAATATTCATTGCCTATTTGAGTGTTACTGAACACTCTCTATTGGTAGCTGTGCAGTTTCTGCCAAACAGAGCAGCTAAGGTTTTCCTACATGCATTCCATACTCCAATTCCTCTGAGGCCTGGAAAAAAACCTCAAACCCTCAGAAAGCGGTTGGTCCAGCTCTCCAAATAAGAGTCAGCACTCGTGGTTGGTTGGAGAATTCTCATCCAAACTTTTCTCCCTTATCTGCTGTAACAAAATACAGATAGTTTTATACAAATCTCTTTCAAATTTTAATGCCAGCTTTCCCCTTTCCTTTCTAACTGAGGCAATTTGGAGTACTCAAACGTGCCTATTCAGGAGGTATTACTATGGTCATTATGTAAAAGCAACTCTTTCAAAAGGCTAAAATATTTCAGACGGTCTCTCTTAAGCCTCCTGTGCCACTGTAGCATTCATACATCCATGTTATTAGAATGTTTAAATAAGAACAATATTCACAAGCTCAAATCTCCAGCTTCACATAAGACTTAAAGTCTAATGGCAAAGCTGAAATTCTGGACTCACCATGCACTAATCAGTCATTAAAAATCTGCTTTTAGAAGATTCTTTGTCTTGTTTTCATTTATTCTCAAACTAAAAATGTATTTTGGAACATCAAAACTGCTCCCACCAGATAGTCAAACTTTTAAGCATCTCTCTTCAGTGCCTGATTTACAACTCAGACACATAGAAGGTTTTCTGCTTTTTTTCTGCTTTCACTTTGATGTAACTGGCCAGGAGAAGGGCAGCTCCATCCACCCACCATTTCTTGTGAAATTCTCAGTAATGGCCAAAGAGGAAGCAGGGGCACAGGCCTGCAGACAGCAACGCTGCTCTGGAGAGGATTGCAAAAATTCATCAGAACAATTCAATGGGGCACAACGTGGTTAATACGTTTTGGACCTGTGTGAATCAGAGCTCTGCTGTGTTTTGCTAACCTGATGGACTGCGTTTTCACTCCCAAAGGGACTGCTGTGATCACACAGCCTGGGATCCCATACAACACAAGCCAGAGAGCCTCACCCCGCAAATCCTAAGTGAGCAATTGCTCAAGCCCATAACCTTTCCCTGATCTGATATATACCATTTAGATGGGTCTTGACTTAATATCTGCAAACTGCAGAAAGTGTGCCACAACTTTGGCAACTTGTTTCACTGATCCATAGTGTTAAAATCTTGTTGAGATCATATTCAAGTCTTTATTTCTCTACAAATTCTCCCTAGTGTAGCACCTTATCTTTCTGGTTATGTTTTGTCTCTTCAGAGCTCCATCTGAGTACACATACTGGACTAATCCACCCCTTGTGTGTTCACTTACATCAGAAACATGCAGTAAGACCACAGGGCAGTGAAGAGGTTAATATTATACATTCACTGAGGTCAAGCTCCAAGAACACATAACAAGCCATTATGTAAAAAGTTGCCTGAATTTATGAGTCACTGCATTTATGAAGGAACCGATATGAGAAAGACAACTTGGCAAAAGTGAAGAAAATTATTTCCAGCTTGAAGTTTTGAAATCCTTCAGTATATCAAGGCTCACTCACTGTTATTACTATCCATGTTGTGCAATGTTCTGAAAGTCACATTTTTTCCCCTTGTGTACACACTGAGATGTCCACCAACCCTAGGTATTCCTCCCTCATAGAAAATAAATTAGAAAGCAAACATAACGCAGAATAACACACAAGATCCCCTCAAGAAGAGTGGTAGAATCCTAATATTTTTTTCCCAATATTTTCCTTCTAAATAATAAATCAAGCCAACTGCATTTCTCTACATGGAATGATATCGTGCAGAAAAAGCCTGTGAGTTTATATTTTTCAGATAATCACAGAAACATTCCTAAGTGAGGCAGTAAGATTTAACAGGTGCCTCCATCCATAGATGCAATGAGGCAAAATGAAAGTTCCTTTGTTTAAGCTTGGCTGGTTTGTGTATGCAGTAGTCCCTAACTTTGATTAAGAAGTTGGACTTATACCATTCGAGTGGTAAAACGTAATAAATTTTGCAGATTAACCCCTCTCTCTCAACTTCTTAATATTTTTTGCCTTCAGTCAGTATTCTGTCTTATATTAACAATTTAATCAAGCATGGATGTGTGCAACATTAAGGGATTCAAGGTTAAATCAAAATAGTAGTTCACAAATAAACTTTCTAGTTATAATGATCTGAATAGAAAAAAATATAGAGCCAACTTAGAACACATAGCCAATTTATTTTTTTTTTCTTTCAGATGTAAAGAATCAGTGGCAAATTTGTGCACGTGCCTCCTGTACTATCTCCGATTGCCTGGGTGGGCAAGATTGGCAAGAAAAGCTCCATTAATGCCCCTCTGCTGAGGAAAGGGTTCACCCAATGTCCCCAGTTGAGGCACAGTAACTACTGCTCTGTGCCATAACACAGAGACCAAATAATGCAGCCACATGCCATTACTTCCACAAGGCAGCCACTAATAAAGGCTTTGTTATATATTGATCTATTTCAGATAGACACCAATTTTTATATATATATCCCATGCTAAAACAATGGCAGGACACTGCTTTAGAAATCATGATTGCCTTCGCTTCCATCAGCACACACTAGTATCACATCTCATACTTATTTTCCTATTTCTACATTGAATCTTTCCTCTTTTGCTGCTGCCGAGCTATCTCAGAGCCAAACCACCAGCAAGACCCATCACACCCAGTTCATCAGTGCTCTCCTACAGAGGAACAGGAGGAAGGGGGGAGAAAAAAAGAAATCAAACTGTCCCTTTAAAATAACAAGCATTTAAGCTGCTTGTCAGTCATCTTCCTGACAAGGCCACTTGAATGTATTCAGGAATATTTGCATAAATGCTCACAGCGAGTTCACTGTGGCAGCTAGCGCTAATGGTACATAAAGTAATTTAGTCACTTTTCTTAGGCATCCTGTCAGGGTGATAAGCACCCCCTTCTTTGCCTTGTTGCATATTAGATCATTAGATAATAAAGTGTTAGAGCATGCAAACTGACAGGGTCTCAGGGACTATCATTTTTCGAGGGCATTGCATTCTGCCAGCGAGGAAAAATAATAGAGAAACTGATGCTGCAATTGTCTTTACATTCTTGTAGAGTCATTGAAAGGTTTTGGGGAAAAAGGATTTTTACTTTGTGGTGATAAGAGTTTTAACTGGAAACTCTGCAGACGTATGCAGTGGTGGACTTCACGCTGGTAAACTTGAAAAGGGTTACTGCAAACCCTGTCAGAATTGCCCCTTCCATAAGCTAGTCACTTAAATTGCATTGGAAAGGTTTTCCCTTTAAAACTGACACCCTGGAATGAACTACAAACTGAAACGTATTCTAATGGTTGGGGCCTGTTGGCTCTTCTCTATACATCTTACTCTATGTGCACAATTTATAAAGGTCAACCACACCAGTCTTCTGGTTTACCAGAAACATAAAACAAGTGAGGATCCAACTATTTGTGAATGAAAAAGTGATAATTACAAAAACCACAGATTGCTGTGGCTTACCCTATTTATACCACACAGAGATGTAAGAAATAATTGGCCTTTGCCAGCTATTACTCTTGAAAGATAAAGAGACACGCTACAAAAAGGAACTTTACTGCCTGGCAAGCAAGATATAAATAGAGATGTATTGGATGTCCCAAAAATAATCCAGGATACCTGATAATGCAATGGTAAAAACCTGAATGTGGAGATACCAGGCCCCTGGGCAGCTGTGCAAGTAAAAGCTTCATTTCTAGACTTTTGGAACTAAAATTCTTTTTTGGTGTCACACAAACTGCAACTCCATATTTAAGAGCTGTATGTCCCACTACTGGGTATCACCTACCAAGGCAGGCAGCCAGTACTCTTTCATACATTCTCTCTCTCCCCTTACCCAGTCTCAGTCCTCTCGAAGTCAGGCATTCACCACTTTTGTGATCAGATATTTGATTTAAAGAGTCAAATATCTAGAAAAGTACACATTTAGTCAGAGACAGACCAGAGTTAAACACCAGCATTTCAGAACCTACAATCAGAAGCAGCTCAGCAGAGCAGCAAACCAGAGACAAACAAGCCACAACTCTGGTAGTTTCCAGTTCACCATTTACAAATAGTGTTCGGGGCAATCTGTCCTCCCCTGAGGGAGGCAGGAAACTGGAAAGACCAAAGACAAACAAGCTGTCTCTTTTACTTATACTAGAAGATATTATTCAAGATAAAAATTCCAAAACCAAGAGGATAAGAATACATTCAGTGACTCAAACTAAGAATTTATTTCAGTGGAGGAAACTTTCATCTGTTCCAATGGGTCTAAAGTTCTTGGTGGTTGCCCAAAATTCAACAACATTAAGCCCAGTTGAGACTTTTCCCACTTTTTCTCATTCAGTTAAGTGTTTTAGACATTCAATACTGACATTTAAAACAGTTACTGGATTTTATTTCTTCTTTTTTTTTTTTTTTCTTGCATCTCTTGGACACAAATACGCATAGAATTCCTGGAGAGCTGGATTGAAGGATTTAGTTTAAAACGAAAGGCTCCACCAAGCCTTTGGGGAAAGTGTAATTTTGTAGGATGAAGGTTGCATTCAAAAGTAAGAATTTATTAGTGGTGGCTTTATGAGGTTGCTTGAGAGGTGCCTGAGAAACTAGATTAGAAAAATCACCTTTCCCAACGTGTACATATGGACATAGTTTGCAGATGTTGGCTTTTAATAGTAGCACAGTATCCAGAGTTTGTGTAACTATGCAAGCAGAGCATCATCTTCCCCCCCTTCTTTTTTGCTAGTAGAATCCTTCAGGTAGATAGGAATGGGAAAGAGGGAGAGGTAAGTTGGGATTTTATTACACCATGAACATTCACAAGTATGAGAAACTAAGTACTGTGTTGACCAAAAGCATTCACTGAGAAGACTGCAAGGGGGAAAAAAGATTGCCACTCTAATAGGAGTAAGTGAAAAATTAGAGGTTTTTGAAAGACTAGACTTAATGGAAGGATTACAAAGTTGAACGCAGCAAAGTTTCTTTTCATAATGTTCTGCCTCCTGCTAATTAATAAAGACAGAGTTCGAACATTCTTTGCAAAAATTCAGCACAAATTATGACAGTGGTTTGTTTATTAAATTAGGTTGTTGGCAGGATGAAAAAAAAAAATTCTATAACATGAATTATAGCTGAAAATGGCTCGTAGCCTACATAAAAAGTTAGAGCTAAATAAATACAGATGTAAGTTATGTTTATATAATGAGAAACGCTGCTGAGCTAAGAATTTTAGGTTGGTAAGTGTGAATTACAGACCTGATTCTGCAAACACTTATCAATACCCTCAGCTTTACTGACACAAGAAGCCTCATTGATCCCAACAGGACCATATGTGCATATAATCTTAAATATATGCATAAGTACTTGCAGGACTGATGCTTGAAAGCATGAACAGAATAGAAAGCTATTTCCACAGGAATCCACTGAGTAGTAGAAACTCTCACATTTATCCATTTTTTGCTATTAATAATTTCTTTTAACATGTCTAGTGACTGTTATTGTGAGTGGCATTCACTTTCCTGGAGAAAATTTTATCTGCTTTCTTCAAACTCTGGAAAAATCTGTTTAATTATTCATCAGATCCTTGGCAAATATTTGTGGAACAAACCAGCATAAAAGGACCAGTGCCTTCTACACTCAACTTCAATAGAAACCCCCACCTCCTAGAGGGTGCAAGCACCTACTGAATTAGGATTACAAACAGCTTTGAAAACAAAGAAATGATCTACCAATCTGGAAGAGGGAGAGGGGAGTGAAATGCCCTTTGGTTGTAGAGTCTTTTGTTTGTCTGGTTCGGGGGGGGAAGGGTTGTTTTGTTTTGTTGGGGGGGTGGGGGGGGGGGTGGAGAGTTGTCTGGGCTTGTTGTTGTTATTTTTTAGTGATTTTGGTGCTGGTTTCTTTTTCTTTTTTTTTTTTTTTTTTCCTTTCTTTCTTTTTTTTCCCCCCACCCAGCAGCAGTCATCAACTTTGAGGACAAAGAGCAAAATAAAATGTTAATCGAATCCAGATTTTTCAAAGAGCATTTACACTCAACAACTCCCATTTTAATCACCTACAGTAAGCAGCAGATATTATCTTCCAGGACCAGTTGATCTTATGGAAAAGATTACAGAAGATTCCCAGGCTGCTTCCAGCCACATTGCCCCTTTCCACCCTTGCTGGTGCTCACTACGCTTTCAGAAAAGCCAGCCAAATTGCCTTGCGCCACTTCTCCTACAACTTTTTCAGCAAAACAAGCCAGACTGGCAAAGATTTATTGTTGAAACTGTCTAAGAGAGATGAACTGTTTTAGATTGAAGGAGGTTAAGGAGCAATCAGACTCATCTTGGCTGGCATGTCTACAGTAGAGAATAGCCTCCAGCATAGAGAAGAGACCAGCAGCTGTGGCATGAAAAGAACAAGAACGGTCTCAGCTGGCACAACTAGAGTCAGGAGAGAACATTTGTCCATGGCTTGAGACGGCCTTCCAAAGGGCTCTGCTTTCATTTACAGCAATTCAAAGGAACAACTGGATCTCCTAAGGAGTTCTACAGCCTATAAGAATGAGTAATCCGATCCAAAATCTGGGTGCTGAGCACTTCAGAAAACATGTAACATCCATTGCATGCACAAAAACCAAAGCTGTTTGGAAAAGGTCGATTTTTGTTGCTGAATAGACACAACTCCCCCTCCAAAAAAAGAAAAACGCACTTCACTAACACACGGAACAGATTCTGCATCCACATTTGTCTACCAGTTTGTCACTTTGCTACACTTTGTGCTGACCTACTTGAAAAACTCCACTTTGGGCCTGGATTATCATCTTTTTAAAGCAGAGGCCAGTCTCTTTAAGGTATCCCAATCCCAAAGGCACTGATCATAACGCGACAACTTGAAACCAGCAGTCAGCGACAGAAACCAAATAAATCCACATTTAAAGTAGCAATGCCAACCAATGAAAATGATATGCCTACCATGTTCCAGATAAGAAGGCGTACCTTCCGAAGGATCGAGTCTTCGAGCTCTCCGCCCATGCTTGGAATTGTTGTGCACAAACATATTGTCCGACACTGCCAACACATGACCATCGACATTGACTGTTGTAGACACCACAACCTGCAAGCACAAGAGTAAAATGGAGGAACATTTTGATGTATATGTATGTTTTTTAGGAAGCACAGAGTGTAATAAACTCAGTTAAATAAATAACAGCTGGGAGCTGTAGAAAATTGCATAGCTATTTCACATAATAACTGGTGCTTATGCTGTACAAATCTAACAAGAGACACTATTGATGAGTGGGTCTTTGGCATCGAAAGCTTTTGATGCAGTTTTAAGTCAAATTGCAGAGTTTGTAGCTGAATGGCAGACAGCACACTGTTAACTATCATTTTAACAAGAGGATCTTTATTAAGTATTTTTCCCGCATGTACAAGGGCAGCTGTGTTTCACCCTAAATTATCCTTCAGTTTCCATGCTGAGGTAGATAGGGCTGTTGACACTGCAAATGAGAATCAATTCAGAATAAAAGAAAACAAAAGCGCATTATGTGAAGTTGCAATTAGAGTTGCTGCATTCCTCCCCAGACAAACCTGCACTCTCACTCCACAGTACAGTTACCACAGGTTGCTGGAGTGGCCCAAATTTCTCCTGAGCTCTATCTCAGTAAGTACACATAGGTGTGTTTGTCTATGCGTGCACGCTTGACAGTGGGGACTTGATCCGGGGAACACAACCCTATTCATCCAGTGCTAGTATTATTTGTATTCACCAACTTATCTCCATGTCAACACCTTGGTTTGAGGTGAGGGGAAGGAGGTGGAGGGGCACTGGAAGCAGATTCCAATGCTTCTGTTCCATGGGGTGGCCCAGGGTGGGAAAGGAGCTGCATTGGAGGGGGGAAAATGGTTAAGTGTTGTGGCCAGAGTTAGGAGACCCAGCTGCTCAGAGGGACCTCTCAACCTTGAGGCTCAGAAAACACCATCCAAGCCAAAATCCCCATTCATTTTCAGGGTACCTGAGGCACAAACTCTAGTGGAGGAAACCAGGGGGTGGACAGGGAGAGATCTAGGCTGAGCCACCAGCTCACTACCCCGGGTCTCCATCCTCCATATTCCAGCTGTGCAACATCACAGCCTTGGTTTTCATTAAGCTGTCCCTTCCAATGCCTCTTCCCTCCCCCCCCCCCCCAAAAAAAAAACACCATTTCCAGGTCTTTACTCCAGCCAACACTTTGGCCTTCAGCTGGCTGCCAGTTTGCCGTGAGCATGCGTTGCCTTCAAGAACTTCCACTAAAACAATAAGAAGAAATGACCTACACTTCTCCTTACATTAAGCAGGGAAAGGGATTAAAAACTGAAACCCACAGAGATATGTTTATTCATGCGACCTCTTACAACCAAATATAATAATTGTCTGTTAATTGCAGTTTCAGCTCCCACCTCATGCTTCGACATGTGAAACAGCAATCAGCAGCTCCTGTTTAATCCACCTATTATGTTGACTAATTAACTTTGCTCGACAGTTTATTTCTTCCTCCATTATCAGCCCCTGTCAGCCGCAAGCACACTGCCGCAAAGGGGGACCTCAGCCCTTTTGATTGATCACCGATAGATTGACATGCAGATTAATTTAATTAGAATCACCTCACTTGAGAAATGAAAGACAATGGCAAGGGGGCTAATAGATCTGCTCTTATAATGAGGCAAGCCTCCAGAGCCACGGCAGAGGATTTCTGATTTATTTTGCTGAATTCCCCAGTCGCTCTGAAAGGCTCTTGCTTTAATTGTTCTTGGTTTTGAGAGGCTTTAGCCTCTGAAGAGGTGAAATGCTTTACAAAGATTGGCAAACATTGCTTCAACTCTCTCAGGAAGCTGCTGCCTCTCAAAGTTGGTCAAATGGGGACACTTAAAGGATCGCTTACAACAATTCAATTCCATCACTTGAATTGGATTAAAGATTTTAGACCAAAAAAAATTTCCACCTATTGCTGACCACCTATAAAATGCATAGAAATATAAAATAAGCAAAGTTGCTAAGCTGGCAGTGGGCAATACCAAAGTTTTGTCTTTAAAAAGAGAAATACAAGAGAGAATATTTTACATCCAAATGATCTCAAAACTGTCCCTCAGAATGGCATTCCAGGCAATAGATTTCGTGTGCGTTTTAAGTGAAAGATATTAAAATACCAAATAAATGATTCAAGAGCTCTTACAGATGGAAATGCAGGGAAAAGAAAGCACCAAACACAGTAGGCACAGTAAGTTTTTCTCAAATCAAACTAGGGGGGGGGGGAAATGGCAAAAAAAAAACCCTATATATAAAATTCCAAAAGGGATTTCAAAAGTAATTTATTCTTTGCATTCCTGAGGGATAGAATAAAGTTTATGACATTTTCAATAAAATATGATCTTATAGTAAGTGGCTGAGGGTTTGCGATCTTATTTGTGCACTTGCAACCGTTGTCAGTTCTTTGCAACTGGGATTTGGAGCCAAATCCTTTGCTGGCATTGCTTGTCATAGCTCCATGATTTGTACCAGTCCCTTATCTTATCTTCTAGGAGTCTACTAAGGTGCATACAAAAAGAGATAATATTGCAACTGATAATAATGGCCACAATCTGAAATACTGCCTCCATTACAAAAACCATATAGGAACGTGCATTCTTTACATTGGAAGTGATCAGTCCTGTGCTGAAACCCAAACTTCTGACCGTTCTGAGAAATGAGGATACTAACAGTTCACGAACAATGAGAGCAAGGCAGGTCCCAAACCTTTGAAAGGCGTGTACGTAAGCAGCTGTCTCTATGCGTGCACCTTCCTAGGGAAGAACTAAGGGAAATAAATTTGTGAGGTCACTTTTATGGGACTAAAACTCCACTCAGTTTTTCTCCCTCGCATTTCTGAAATTGATGACGCAACAGAGTTTGAATTACTTAACAGTGCCTCCCTACCTAACCTCTGAACAAGGTCTGATTTACTATGAAGAGACCACATTGGTGTGGTTCTTCAGTGTCGTTAGCAGATGAAACTATAAAAGGAATCCCCAGGAGAAATGGTTTCCAGTCTCAGGAAATGCAGGGGGGAAAAAAAAAAAAACCAAGAAAAAAAAAAAACACAGTGGTTATTCTTATGTGTCTGAAGAAAAAAAAATACTGCACCTGTAAGAAGCAGCAAATTATGTTTAATGCTTAAAACACAACCTCATTAATGCAAGAATACTGAGCATACAGTGCACTAACAAAATTGTGATATCCCTAATCATTAACAGGGAAAAAATACAGCTTGAATATTGTGTCCTACAGCTGCATACTTGGACTGCTACAGAGCACTTATATACTTACAAGTTCTACTCATATTTTTTAATCTAAAAAAAATACTACACTCTCCTCATTTTGATTTTGAAACGACTGAGACATGTTCAAGTCAAAGCACATGCTAAACCTAATTTGTGGAGAAATCATAAAATCAGGGGGAGGGGAGAGCCAAAGTAGATGTGGAATGGCCACTGAGGCATCCTAAAACACAGACCATAGCAAGAGGGAAAGGCACACTACAGTTTAATAAATGATTAATGAGGTGCTGACACATTAATGTAAGCACAGGGACAACCAGGCCTGCCAAATCTCAAACCTTTCCAAATTTTGTCAACAAAACACAGTTTTAATTTGGGACAGGCAAACATGGAAAACGATTTTGAGCTTTAGCTTCAGCCCTTCATAGATTTTGAATTTAAATCCTGTATCAACACCAGGGGAGACAGGGGTATGAAAGAAACACATTGGTTTATAACTTTGTTCAATGAAGTTGGCACTATCAGCGGCATTAACGTATCACGGCTCTGTGGATTATTCTGCCTGCCATTAAATAGTTCAGTTGTGAATGCTTTGGAGCCCAGTTTAAAAAAATATTCTGCGATCAGGAGCCTGTAGATCAAGCTATTTATCCACGTTTAGCACTCAGCCTGTTTATTTGTTATGGTACCTCACCTAATATATCAAAATTAAGCATCGCATGACTCCTCATTTTTAACCACAGCCCATTAAGCTTCACTAACTGATTAAGACATAGCATGTTCCTTGTGCTTTCAATTTTCTCCAGTGTATGTTGAGGGCTCAGATATTTTTGTGATGCCCCCAACATCCAGTGGCAAAGGCAGAGAAAATCTGATTAAGATGATTTCCAAATTTAAAGCGTGTCATTAGTGTAAAACCTGTAACTCGTGCATTTGCTGCTCTACTGAAACCCATGCAGAAATGGCTTCAGCAACGCGTCTTTATTTTCATCACCACTTGGTGACCTCTTCCTACAATATCTTCTGTATCCTAATAACTAGAAATTTCTCTCCATTTAACACGACACTTAAAAACGTGCCTAACTTAAAGCGCATAAGTACAGTATATTCAGTCATTTTGCTCACGTGCACAAGGCCACGCCAGGCACTTAATTACCTTGTTGAATTGGGCCACAGCTCTTACTGCTATTTTCCAGTCTTTTTTTTTTTTTTCGCCTTTCCCTTCTCTAGGGATGGAGCCTTGCATGTCCAAATTCCATTATCTGGGATTCATGAAGCATCATCTCTGTCTCTTATGCAAATTTGCAATAAGAGACAAGTGGCTTCAATTCAAACATGAGTGGCAGCATCCCATTGAGGCAAACTAGCAGCCTAGGCTGAGGAAGAGGTTGTGGTAACAGCATTGAACAGCATGGCAATTTCTGAGTGACTTTCAAGGTTTTCATAATAAACGAATGTTCAGGGTTTTATGCGGTGACTCAGTCTGAAAAGTTTTCTCTAAATTATAACTTGACATGTGTCAGTTTGCAAGCAGCTGTGCTAAAACAAGAACAACAAGATAACTGGGGCACTTGGGTTTCATTAATTACGATAACATATGAAACTGTTTAGGTTATATGAATGAGTTTCCAGCTCTGAAAAATGAAATCCGGACAGAGTTCAGCCGTGATACCACCTACTTATTACTACCACTGATTGGGGCTCTACAGCCCATCCCACCAAAACCAACAGTTTATTGTGACAAAGAATACAAAAACAGACCAAGCATCTGCTCCATGGGGTTTTTAGAATAATAAAGACAAGGTTGGACTAAGGAGAAAATAAGCGGCATTGCCAAGTGTTTTGTGCAACTGAGCTGATGAAACAGAGATGAAGTAATTTTCTTGAGAACAAACAGGGAGTCTGTACCATAGTTGAACGCTCAACTGAACTGCCTCGAGTCCCTGCATGAACAGCATTTGACTGTTGATTGAGCATTGACTTTGCCTGTCTTCTGCTAAAAGAAACAGAACTATTACAACCATGGCCAGCATCACTCCAGCACACACTCCTGCTGGCACTTGACATTGCTGATATGCAGAACCCAGTCATCACAAGCTTGAGCATCTCAGACATGTACGGAAATGCATCTTTTTCCAGGCCTCTACCTGTTTTTCTGTTGAGCTTATCCCACTAGTTCAGTAACACAACGTTTGGGATAAAGCTTCCAAATTCATTTCTATACATGTGTGAAAATTTACACGCAGGTCTTCTGAACCAACGTATACTCTACCCATCCCCTACACTTTCTTAACCCATCTTAGATTGTAGTATAGTTAGACAATTCCCTGCTGCATGAAATAAACCTATTAGGAAGGGAATTTTTCAGTACCTGATTTGGTATGAAACCCACAACCCTCGCCTTTACTGTTTCTCCCACCAAAACCACAAGTTCTGTTGTAATGACTCCTAGCAACTCCGGGAGGCAGATAACTGATATCATGCCAAAACATGGACAAGCTCCCAGGCAGCTTGACGGTCCAGCATAGAAGGTGGAACAAAGTAAAGGAAGAGAAAGCCTTCATTTTTCTGCAAAAAAGGTTTGCTGCTATTCAGAAAGCATTTGGAAATATTTTTTAAGCAGACCTTAAACATAACATTAAGACAGACTTTTGAAGCCATTGGGAATACTTCAGTGGCACAAAAGAGCTGATGACAAACCCTCTACTCACTTTGCAGGGACCTGGATTTCATTTGGTTCCTATACAACACCATCGTAAATATCCAGGTGCATCACGTTATCGAGATACTATGTTCATGCTTGGTCATTTTCATGCCAAGAAATAAAAAAGGAAGACTGGATTCAGTATTCTTACTATTTTAAGAAGTCTAATGCAAAAAGAACAAGTTCAAGATGAAAAAAAGAAAAACAAACAAGCATAATCCACAACACAACATGAGAGCAGCTATAGTAAAACAATATGCCTGGGCACTTAGCAGCATGCTACAAGCTTCAATACCACCCTGTATTACAGTATAAGCAGTTCACTCTGCTGAAAGTGATTAATTTCTTGAAAATGCTAAGGTCACACTAATTGACATGACCTGTGTAATTAAGCAGTCTCTGTTTACACACGGAAAGCTCAACTGCTGTGAAGCTGGGTTTGTATGACAGAATGTCTTTACAAGTCAAGAGATCAACAACCTTTCCTATGTCCTACCCATTCGCCGACACAGGCTCCTGATTGCTGTTCTGAGAGAACACACAAAGGCATTACCATATGAAAATCAGCCTCCAGGCTGGGTGAGCACAAACCCAGCAGAGTGTACATGTTACGAAGCAGGTTCTGACAGGCCCCAGGGGTGACTGCTTGGCCTGGAGCCCCATGATGGTGAGTCCTTTTTCCACTTTCTCCTTCACTGATAATGCCCTCTCAAATCACAGGAGAAATGTGACGGAGGGAAGAACGTGAGATGAGAAGCTAGCAGCTCTGCCATGTTAAAACTAGCTTCCATTTGGATTAATTTAATCCCTGTCGCCACATCTACTCACTACTGCACATCTATGCTTGTAGGGGCAAATATCACCCTTCTACCTTCCGCTGCTGTTGCAATTAAATAGCTTACGAAAAGGCATAGCTTCTACATATAAGTAATATTGTCATTCACAAAGCATTTAGCATTTCCAATTGAAATGCCACAAAGAAGCAAAGACATGGTGAGCTACTGCAGAAAGCCGCACTCATCCTTTGGAGGTTTCCTCTTCCATACAGTCTATGGGACAAACCTGTTACTTCCTCAGCTCCCTGAGGCAAATCCCCACTGAAAGACTGCATCACATCCCGAGAAAGTTAATCAGTGGTAGTTTCTTCCAAGAGGGGATGGGCTATCATCATATTAATGCACATTTATGAGTCTTCAAAGCTGCAGAAGAACAAATCCTTAAGCGTAATCAGAGAAATGAGCCTGATTTTGTTACTGAATTACTCTTAAAGCTTCCTCTGCCTCTTCCAACAGACACAGCTCTCACTTTGTTTGGTATGTTTACATGAAGGCAAACAGTTTCTCAGGCAGAACAGACAATCCCAAAGCCAGGTTGTGACCGAAAACAATAGTGAAGTCATTTTGATTTTTCTTTTCACAGCTTCACTTCCCATTGAGATAATTTTACCATCAAGAATGTCCTTGGCCAGAAGAAAAGGAACTAAATCCCCAATATCTCCACCCAATTCTGCAGTGGCAAGCAGTCCTTCAGGCAATATTCTGTGACTTTATATTTTAGCATCTCCCAGTTTATTACTAGGTTAGTTTAGGTTAGCTGCTGATTTTTAAAGGAGGAAACGTGCCCCACTGACCTGAAATCGTCGCATGTCTCGAGGGTTTCCTGCATTTTTTAGACAATTTTGGTTACATTTGAGAAAAAATTTCAAGAAGAACCTGTGGAGAAAAAGAAATGGACATTATCATCTTGTAAACGGTGCACAGTAGTACAATGTAACATCTGTACGTTTGGTCTAACAAAGCCTTATTCACGTTAGCAACCTCAGCTCAGACAATTCGTACCACTGACCATCCACTGAGCAGAGGCCACAGTCCAGCAAAAATGTGTAAGGATGTCTGAGCGTGTACGCATGAACTTAAATAGTTCTGCTATAATAGGGCCATTAAAGACTGCAGATGTGGTCCCTCCTTCACACTAAATGGCCAAACTCATGGAGCAAGAAAGTAAGAGATACATGTTGTGGTCCATCAAGAAAATAAAAGAAAAATGTCAGCCAAGAAAATTTCCTCATATATAAATGGGATTTTGTTTTACAAGTTCAATTTAGTGTGCACATTTTGATTCCATACAAAAATACAGAAACCATTCCATACAATCAAAATCTCCCTTTCACAATTACACTGTTTGTACATAATATTGATGCTTAAGCAATGGTTAGCAAAAGACCAAAACCCCAAGAGAAGGACAGAAAAGTCTTGGTTAAAAGGCTGACATCATGGAAAAGTGGAATATTTGCAATGCTGCCTATTTCCTGGCCATACACAGTTCACTGAAGTAGCTATGTGACCCTGACATGTATCTCTAAGAAAATACATTGCATTTTACAAAGCCAAAGAAAAAAGCAAACATTTCACTGAAAATATTTCCTTCGGTGTTCTGCGTCAGTGGACTGTAAACTCATAAAGACAAGTCAATGAATAATGGTGGGTCTCAGATTCCAGGCTTTCTCCTTGAGAGCCAAAGTTTATCAGCCTTTTGTCCAAAATAAACTACAGAGTAAGGCCTACTAAAGCTCAGCTGTGCAAAATTTAATCCTACAGCAAGTTTAAAACCTAGTGCAACCAGACAGAGCAGCGTTACATTTGCAATAACCATTAGTTGACTAAGCAGAAGTTAATCTGACCTGTCTCCACATTAAAAAAAAAAAAAAAAAAAAAAAAAAAAAGCAAGGCAAGGGATTGTTTGGTCCTTCTTTGCTTGAAATTGGAAAGTTAACTTCTGCAAGCATCCATCTTTTAACACCCAAACTGAATGTTAAGTCAGCAGAATTTGCAAATGCTGCCAACAAGAAAAGGCAAAAGTGGAGAGTAAACAGCTTCAGAAAATCCCTTTTTGATGAGCAGCATTCCTTGCCCTGCTCTAGTTGGGATGCTGCCCCCCAAACCAGTGAGCTTCAGGGATTGCTCCTCCATGCCAAGAAAATCATGCCAGGCAAAGACAATGTCAAACTCTGAGGGACTGTCTTCATTAAAGAAAAGTAAAGTAACATGGGGGATCATAAGCGACAATGCCCAGGATTAGTGTGATGTCCCAGCCCACAAAGTCCCTTCTCCCCCTGTGCTCAGAAATAAGAGCAAGTCAACAGCAATCAATATAAGAATAAACAGACACCACTCTTGAACAGGGGTTCAGAAACACTGTGTTTGTTCACACCAAAATTAACAGTGGTATAAGCTGTTACACTTTCTCATCAGGCAGGTTCTGATTTTCAATAACTGAAAGTTGGTGCTATTTTTTGTACGTGCGTGTGTCTTTTTAAGCCTCTAATGGCCAGCTGTGACAGCCTGACTCAGATTGCGTAGAAGGAGCTGTCAGCACAAATCTTGGCATCTCAGATCCAGACAACTGCTTGCCACCAGGCAAAGGTTTGTACTCGTGCCAGAATGGATTTTGAGAGACAAGCAAACAGGGCATTAATTCTGCCAAAGAAAAACAAAAAAGCAGGGAGAGTTCAGGATCTTACACTTCAGATTATGGTTTTCCTGTCAACAGCTCATCATTTAGTTCATGAGCTATGAAGGGCACGGACATCAGATCCCCCTTGCCCTAAGCTGGCCCTGTCATGCAAAATGCTGGCAGGATCCAGAGACCACCCCTCCACGCAAAGCTGCTTGCTGAAACAAAAAGCCTGGCCATCTGTTGGGAAGTAAAGACATCCCTGTCAGCCTGCGCCTACAACCTCAGACAAGCCCTTATGTGGCAAAGCCTCAGGACTACTCATTCTGTGGGATAAAGCCTATGCTCACTAAGGTTTGTTGTGAGACCATTCAGAGCTCTGCTGAGTGCTGGGCTCAGCAGTTGCATCCTTGGTCTGCTGCAGCCCTACAGCTGTACCACGACCCAAGACAAGGCTGAGACATGGCAGAATTAAAGGTATCAGTACTGAAAGATTGCATGAAACATGCAAAGGCAGGAAGAGCCTTCCTAGCCACAGCACCACACACATAAGATGCACAGCTGGAGGCTCAATGCAAGAGCCTCCCAGAGAGATGGAAAGCTCTCAATCTCTGGACAAACACTATGCATTGCAGCTGGGAGACTCACTATGAAATACAGCAATTATGTCCTGGAGTTTCCAAACTCTGACACAAAGTTTGGAAGTATAACTAATTGCACCGTCTACACCAAATCTTATGGAAGCTTCATCAAAATAAGCTGTAGAAGAAATTAGATTCATCTCATGCTGTCCCAAGCAAGAAGTGAGCAGCTCCCAGACTGGCCTGGCACCCTCCAGCTGCCAGTATTACAAACAAATGGACACGTACAGATCAGGATAAGGGCAGAATGCCATGGTTTGACTCATGAAGTTCAGCTCTATCTCTCAGGTCCTGCTTGAAACTAATTGCCCCATTGCCTTCTTCGCCTCCAGTCCGGTCCTGCCAGCCTCTCTCGTTAGCAGCACTTCACTCTGCAAATATTTCAGATTTAGATTGACGGGACTGGTCCAGGAGAAGTGCCAGCAAAGCTGAGCCCTTTGTAAGCACAAACTTCCATCTCTGTTTGTTTGCATCTAACTTCTGCACCGTGGGGGTTTCTTTCAGCTCTAACATTCTCCCCATTTAGCAGGGCTGTGTAGCATTAATACTAACCGCAGAGGATATACAGCATTAATACTAACCACTGGGGCCTGAAATTCATTCCGAAGATGAAAAAACATGTGAAAAACAGAAGAATGTCAATGCAATCTTCAACTTTAACTCCCTCCAAACTTATATGACTGCTAAACACCAGATCTTCCGCCACACAAGACTCAGTCATTAATTATAGTTATTGCTACCATTCAAAAGTTTCTTTTTGCATGAATCAAACAGAACACATTTTCCAGCTCCGTTCCTGACTACTGACATCTCTGGCATGAGGAGCACTGGTGCATATGGAGCACAGAAACACAA
The DNA here is from genome assembly GCF_054131305.1 of Coturnix japonica. Classification (NCBI taxonomy): domain Eukaryota; kingdom Metazoa; phylum Chordata; class Aves; order Galliformes; family Phasianidae; genus Coturnix; species Coturnix japonica. The sequence continues at coordinate 11,570,064 of NC_140680.1, read as the reverse complement.
GCCAAATTGACAGGAGTGAGCTCAGGTCCATAAACATGGAAACTTTCATGAAGGACCTAGGTTGACTGACTTGCATTACTATTAAATCAAAGGGCTCTGGGCTTCATCCCTTATCCCATGTGGATATGGGACTCCAGACTGGGGAAAAACAGGTTAATTTTAGGTTCTAAGCTGTGATAAAATGCGGCTCGGTGCAGCTGCAAAATTGAATCAAGCATCAAAGTCTGTGTGCACGCAGCCCATGCCATGGCATCATCCTACCACAGAACTCTAAGAAACTGCAAGGACCAATGCAGAAATGTAACCTCCAGCTAAACACAAAATTCCAGCCTAAATCAGACAAAAAAAAATGACCCTTATGGGTCCCTTCCAGTTCAGGATATTTTATGATTCTATGGTTCTACCTGCTCCCCACTGCTGCTGACTCCTTCCTGACACCCGTCTTCCAATTCCCCTCCTTCCTCCATAAATTAATGCCCATGTTTAATCAAAGCAAACAAAGAGTTAATGAAAGCAAGTCCTGACATGATCTGGGCTGGTTCTTCTGTCACTCTCCCAAAGGAAATTTAAAGGAACTCAAACACGAAAGCTCAGCAGTAGGATTTTCTTGCCATTGCCACAATAAATATGTCTGTGGAAGGAGAAAAAAATAGTTGGAAAGGGAAGACCTGCTGCATTCCTGATGCTGAAGAAAAGCTTGTTTGTTCCCAATACATTGGAGAAGTTGTTCAGGAACAGTTCATCCATGTGAAAATATGACAGCTGTCGGGCTGCCAAGGTCAGCCAGAGCAATGGGCATCCAGAAGTGCCAGTGATACAACTTAAACCTCTTTAGGGCAAGCAAATCTGACAAAACTCAGCTCTTCTGTGGTGTAAATGCATTTGATAGAAGAGGGTAAATTTAGACTCCTGAGTGAAATACAGCAGTAAGGGCATGTGGGTTTGCAAAATCAGTAAATGCAAAATATGTGCAATAATTAGCAACTGCCCACCAGATAAAAGGATTGCACGCTCATTCTGTATGATGTACCAATTCAGCAGGAGTACTAAATATGTGCATAAATTTAAATACAGAAGCAGTTCTGTTGGAGACAAAGGTGGTATTCACGTACCTCTGTACCTTGCAGAACTCAGCCACAATCCTTCCCGTGGTTGCCCTCCCAGCAAAGAGGACACTGGGATGCTACAAATACAGTTTTCTCAAGGAGTTTGTGATGGATAATTTCTTTCTGGTGAAAACTTGGCATATGAAGTTGCACAGAAGCCAATAGAGGGGTGAACCCACAGGTCACCATCTTTTGACTTTTTCAACGTTTCTAAACTTCCCTTACAGGGATTGGTTTGTTTTTAATTCCAGTTTGCCAAAGAAAAGGTGTCAAAATAATGGAAAATTCGACACTTAATAAAAAATTGAGCTCAACCCAGCTAATAATTGCAGAAAGAGGGGAGGAAAAGAAATCTTATTATTTGAAATATACAAATTCATGTTCATTAATTAATCCACTGTTGTAACATTTCAGGTTTGGGGGTTTGTTCTGTTTGTATTTGAACTCACAGACCTTTTCACATGCAATAAACTGGCCATGTCAAGTACCCCTCATTCACAGAAGAAAAATTGAGCCTTACATTTGTATCTACCAGCATGAGGTTGTGCATGGAAATCAAATATAAGCATGGGGGAAACCTCCTGTTACCTACATGTTCACAGCTGGATTTTGCTTGGCTCTTCAGTCAATAAACAGCAGTAGCCACCTTTTGTGGCATTTTTACAACAGGAAATTTATTCTGCAGAGGAGAAATTAAACACCAGATACAATCGTCTAACTCTTTTCTAAACAACCTTCTTGAGTTGTCAAACATCCCAATTAAGAAGAAGAAGAAAGAAAATCCCAAATCTCCTCTCACTGGATTCAGCATTCTCACTCAGTGACTTAAAAATGAAGCTGAATCCGACGTGTATTTTGTATTTATAGGATGCTAAGCAGCCACTAAGGGAAAAAAGAAAAAAGCCAAAACTAAAATCCTGGAAAATTATTTATTTAACTAGAAAATACTGATTTCCCCCTTGAACTACAGAAAAGGTCCAAGAAAGGCAATGTGACAGAGAGAATAAGCCTCAAGCAGCCCGAATCTATTGACTGTGATTCTTCAGGCAATGCCATAATAACAGAAACAGAATAGACTGTATTATTTCTATAAACTCGCTCTGACTCCCAGAGCTGGCATAGCTGGGTTTTACTGCTACCAACACAGTAAACACTCAGTTCAACACAGCAAACAGGTGAGGAGGCATCCATGTAATCACCAAATCAGACGGTAGGACTGCCCAAAACAGCCTTAAATAACCCACTGCTTGCTATACCAAGTGCTTTCAATTGCTTTTCCTCAGGTCTGCACGTTCTGCACAGCGTATCACTGTTTCACCTTGCACCTTACAGAATTCTCCCTAATACTGAGTTAAAACGCATTAGAGAAATTTACAGTACTTTGGGAATTTGTGTTTGGCATTTTTGCCCATGAATGAGTTAAAATCCCCCAGAGATGGTTTTGGTTCCTTCTCCCTTGTTTTTTAATAAGGAAAGAATAACACCACCAAATAGTAACAGCACTAAACAAAACATAAGTAGTCCATAGGCAGCTTTGAGTGCTCAGCTTCCATCATTTCATTTTGCCCCAGATCTGACCTTTTAATATATTTTTTTCCTTAAAGTTGTGAAAACGTGACTTCTCATATATATCCTTACCTGCACTCAGATCCATTATCTAAACTTTTTATTAGATTTCAGCCACCCTCCTGCCATAAGAAGGGCTGGAAGGAGTTTCTGCCATCTATGTACATAGTACATGCAGTGCGTGTGGGTTCTGATGGCACGATGCAGGATGACTGCGCAGTACTCACTGCACTCCGTGACAGCACAGAGGCAGCAGAGCCGCGCTCCTATGCTCCGTGCAGAGCAGTTGTTTGCTTACCCAGCACAGAAACCCCCAGTTCTGCCTTTCTATGCCTGCTTCAAATCACCGCCTGCTCTTTACGAGCTGATGGGCCAATGCTTTCGCTGAAATGGTGACAGACTTTCCAGCACTGCAGTGCGTAAAGTCACATAACCAACAGAATTTATTTACTAAAAGAACCGATATTCAAATGATTTGTTTCAACTGAACTACTTTTCATTTTGCTCTGTCTCCACTTTTCACCTATTTGACCTCTCACAGACCGGACTATAAAAGTGGGTGGGATATTTCTGATTTTACTAAGGATGCTACAATCCAGCCACTGGAAAAAATCTAAACCATCTCTGCACTCTGTCATAGTTCACACAATGCCATTGAATTAGCAGCCCTCCCAGGGCCATAGTTCTGCTAAAAGAACCTCTGTTCAGTGTAAGCGATGACAGATAACAGCACTGCTGTTATTGTCATACGATATGAGTATTTGGTTGCCTGCTACCTCATGGTAAACTACTGTAACTTTAGCACTGTTACCGAAAAGCATCGGTGGCATCGCAGCCCCTGTATGCTGCAGAGCAGTGCTAATCCAGCCAGCTGAAGCTGCTTCTCTCTTAGCAGATGTGGGACTCTAAAACTCATCACCTGGAGCCAAGGGTGCTGATGACATGTTCCTTTCATCCACTTGCTGGGAAAGTTATAAAGATTCACGTGGTACATATTTCATGTGTGGGAAACAGACACTTCTTTTCTCTTGCATGCTATTCCCAGATCAGCACACGAATGCTCTACAGCACATAAGGAGCTTGCACATAAAGTTGTGTGCAACCTGGCTGCATGTACAATAATCAATGATTTCTCAAATAATCTCACACCCTTAAATAACACTGACACACCAGTGTGACCATCCAAACTGCCAAACCCAGCAGGGCAGGCTATTTATGGGACATGTGGGAGCAGGATACCTTCTGGCCAGAGCATCAGCAACACAGAGAAAAGATCCTGTACTGAGAGATATGGAGTGTTACTCCAAACCCCTCTGAGCAGAGGTCTCCTGCAATGCTCAGGCAAGGTGCTGGTGTAGTTCTAACAGCATTCTTCCCCATGACCTGGCTCAAAACTCACCCAGGTTTTGTTTTCAAGATTTTTCTTGTAAGTGGAAAAGGCACAATGAAAAACAAATAAAAATAAATAAATAAAAGCCGGGAGGTGTGGACTGAGATGGGAATATTTGACCAGTCTTATGCATAGGACTCATGGCCTGAAAAGAAAGAAAGGTCAAAGGAAGGCACCTGTAAGTCTCTTATTTCCAACAATGCACAACATATGCCAAGGGTGAAGCAGAGGTGCATCAGAAATGAAGAAAGCAATCGAGCTCGTTCACGTTTCCAAATCATTAACAACATACAAATCCAAGGAGTCTCCAGCCCCGGGGAAACAGGACCACGGCATTAAGTGCTGGGATGACACCTCAGCCCCAGCTTTTGCATCACCAAATCCTCTGTGGAACTGTAACAGCAACAGCCAACTTAGAAATGAAATGATAAATCTTGTTTCACACAGCCCTGCTCTGAAGAGGAGTGCAAATTACTTCACCTGACTCAGCTGCATAATTACATAGAAGAACTTGGGAAGTGTCAGCGCTCTGAAGGATTGAGTGCAACCCCTCGACAGATAATTTATGTTTCAAAAAGAAAAAATGAAGAGTTTGTTTCAAGTAAAGAAACAGCAGGGAAGGACTTTACGTAAGGGAGAAAGAAAAAACAACGTTATCAAGTCATTACAACTTCTAGTGATTTGAACCTAAACTGGGATTGCGGTCAGAGTGAGGAAAGACAGTCTGAAAGGGGATCTACAATGAGATAAAGTTTACAGAAAAATAACAAAGAATCTGTTTCTCTTGCAAAAGAAATCTAGTTAAAAGGAGGCTTTAAAGAAATCAGTGAGAGCAAGTCTAGCATTAGCCACACAGTCACATAATGCAAATGTATGTATGATATGTATATGCTTTCTCTTTATACAAGGAAAGTTCAAGCATTAAAATGCTGCAGAACAAAGTTAAATGCTGCCCTGAGCCCCTGCCCATGGGCTGCACGTTCCACTCAGGGGTTGCCATTGTTTCAGGACATTCAGGAGAATAAAGCTCTCAGAGGCACGAAAAGGCATTATAGCCTGCAGCTATGAACTTGTCTTCTGCACCCATCCAGAAGCATGATGCAGCAAACAAGAAGCGTGGCCTGACCACGCTGTCAGTCCCTCAGTGAGGGTACCCAAGCTGAAGGACAAAGCCAAATGTCCTAAACTGGAGTAGTATTACAATCAAAAGTCGTAGGTGGGGTGAGGTAAGGACATCAGCTGGACACTGCTGGCACCAGGATGCCTTTCTGTGTGAACACAGGGATTATACCCATGATCAATGGGATTCATATCCACAAAACACACTCCATGAGGATTTGCAAAGTCCTACATAAATCCCGCATAGCTTTTATTTCTCTGTATCACCATGGAGTAACGAGAATAGCATTAGCAACAGGAAAATGTGTGTTTACAGCAAGCAACGAGGTAAGCGTGCCAGGGCAGAAGTTTTTGTTCATCGACACTGTACCAACAAAAGCCACAATGAATGTAATGAACTAGGAACTGCTTGCAACTTTACAACTTTTCACTCTCTTTTTTTTTCATATTCTACCATTCTTCTTTAGAGAACAATTGTGCTGGCAGCTGGCAAAGACTAAAAAGGATGAGCAAAACCTCACAGCTGGCCCCTTCTAGCACCTCCCTGGAAAAAAATATTTCCTCCCTAGTGTAAAAATAACTAACGAATCTCACCCAAAATCTTTCTAACTTAGACAAACAGCTTAAAACCATCAAGAATGCCACATGGGTACAGGATATTGATTGCTCTTTTTGTGCTCAGTTCTGCAGCTACCACAAAGTTGCGCTAAAGACTTCTCTATTAAGACCTAATTGCATAATAATTGGCTTAAATGCTGAAACATACTAACTGTTCTGTAACATATATACATTTCACTAATGGAAAGGCTGAAATCCTGCGGGATGGCTGGCCAAACAATGCAAGAAGATTATAAATAGAAGATGAAATCAGGGCCCTATCTCAGAAATATTACCATAAATCTAGAGAAAACATTAATTTTCATCTTTTCTGGTGAACTGATGATTCAGGTCCAGAGTTAACCAATACAGGAAATAAAAACACAGCCATATACACAAAGGCTTGGTGAATCTCACTTGCTAAGAGTACAGTACCAAGTTTTAACTCCCCACTCAATCTCCAAATAAAAATTAAGAGGGAGTTTGAAGCACCACTTTACAGTGACAATGAGACGCATTAAATCGAGTGCTAAAATATTCTCACATCACCTTGTCAATAATCACCACCAACCAACAGACAACCCTGACAAAATAATACTCCAGGCTTGATTCAAAATGAGAAGGAAAATACAGTTAAATGCACATTACCTAAGTAAGTTGCATGCGAGTTTGGCATCTGTTAAACAAAGCAACATATCTCTGAGTTCAGAACTATGAATCATCCAGATTACAAGAAGTTTCTCCGCTCAAAGTTTACTTGGACTGAGCAGAATCACTATAAGTACAAAGTGAATGCACTATTCTTGCCTCTGCAGTGAAGCTTTTCAGCTGCCCTGGAGCTGTCTACATCCAGCTTTAGCCTTGGCACCTCCTGAGTCTTTCACCAACATTTTACAGAGTGAGTTCATGGATATAAATAAGCAGACTTGGCTTCACTGTATTTAGGAGAGCATGAAGATCCCTTCATCTTTAAGATCCCTGATGCTCAGTACAGGCAGCTGTAGCTGGAACTAGCAAGGACACTGAGGAGAAAACTTTTATCCTTGCAGAAAACGTCTTGGGACTTGTTACGACTACAGGTGGTCAGACACTTGACTTTGTGCCTCTCCTGAAAGACAGCACCTGCACCAGCACAGCACTCCCCGGTGTGACACCTCTTCAGTAGCATCTGAAAGGGAAGCGTACCACCTACTGAGCCACCAAACACTGCTTCCCACAGCAGCAAAGCTTTTCCATAGAGGATCCTCTTTTAAAATAAAAATTGTCAGCCTAGTGATGCAGTGCCAATAACTCCATGTGGTTTTGCTTTTCTATATTCTGAAGGTTGCTTGTAAAAAAAAAATGGGCTTCATTACACAACTGGGTACAGCCAGGCAGCGTGTTAGAAGTTTCAGACTGGTATGATTCTTTTTGCAACTGGTCATGGTCTTCTTGATGCCCAGCCATTCACTCCGAAGGCACATTTCTAGCATTCACCTACACATCTCTTTTTAAAGCAACAGACAAACACAGCCTGCACTCCTTGACAACAGTTTTTGGTTCTTTCCACTTCCAAGGATCACAAAATAATGACCTTTTCTACTTTAATAAAGGGATGCTTTGTATTGAGTCATAGGCAATAATGCATTTGGGATATGTAAACCAAGAATGAACGTGGGGCTGGCTGAACACCCACTAAAATCTCTTGGGTTCATCTCAGGGAAGATTGTACTTCTGAGATATTCAGGCAGAAAATTTTCTGAAGTATTAAATAAGTTGATTGCTCAAAGCACTGATGACTCCAAGCCAGACCCCCAGACTGGAACATCTCTGTGCTCCAGGCAGTGCCTGCACTCCAATTCAGTGGCTGGAGATGCCTTTGTAGAGGAGTGAAACACAAACTTGGATGGAAACTGCCACACCTTTTGTGGAACTCCATATAGAGGTTCTCACCTGACCAGAAATAACCAGCTCAGATCCCATCTTGGAGACCTGATCTCAGCCCCAAGAAGTCTACAGGATGAAAAGGAAACGTCTTTCTTGAATGCGTGAGAGGCATTTCCAAACCATCCCCACCCATTAGTCCTCAAAGGATGCAGCAAACAGCACCCCTTAGGCTGTATAAATCTCTGCAGAAGGAGCAGCGTAATTTTTCTCCCATCACAAACCTTCCAGTCTAATATTTGACAGCCTAGATCAGGTGCTGTTCAAACATTTATTAAAACATTTTAAATGATGAATATATCCAATTATTACTATTAATGCAGCTAATACTGACTAATGAGGGAGAAACATACTAGCTTGTGTCCCACAATTCATTACCCCTGCCTTGTCAACAATTCAAAGCCCAAAACCTAATCATCCATACTGGGCCCTGTTATATTTCACACGTCACATTTAATAAGTCACTCAGTGCCTATAAATTAATGTAACATGTCGGCGTTTATGAGTGTGGCTTTGTCACTGTTAACAAATGATGTGCTGGCCTGGTCTGCTGCAGCTCGGCAGTGACGAATGACGGAGGATGATTTCTTTCCAAACTATAATCTACACACTGCGGAGTACAGCAACACATAGATACACGTATGGGCATGCGTGCTCACATACTATGTGTGGAAATGGTGTATAGAGCAAAGAATACGCACCTGCATATGTTTTTATAAGCATATTTTATATATCTTGGTGCTGACTGCTTTTTAATTTGGTCATTCCATTTTATCAGTACATATCATACCCATTCATATACACATACGTACACTATATACTGTATGGGATTGTAGATTTGGTTCTCCAGCAAGTTTAACAAACATCTCTCTATTGAATGTATCATGTTACAGTTTCACCTGTGTTACCTCAAGCCAACTAAGTTTCTAGAACAATCATACACACAGGTGGGGCCGAGCTGGATTTACAATTACTCTGAGCACCTGTAATACTTCCATGCTCAGTGCTTTCAGAAATGAAACACCACAGACTCGCAGTGCAAAACACTCTGCTGAGCTGCAGATGAGTGGCACAACACCAGCAGGTTTTGTTGGATAACTTTTTTTTCTGAGCAAAACTAATTTTTATTTTTTTTTAATGGTATGAATTATTCACAGCTTGAAGACATGGAGAGAAATAGTAGCTGTGACATACAGCTAATTTTTAATGTACTTCTTGATGTTTTCCTGCTCAAAGTGTAAGCACTGGAAAGTACCAGGAAAACACTGGGGTCTTTTTGGTTACTTTGGTTACAGCTGCAGCAGGTTCAGGATTGATGAAAGACATCTGGGTCTGCATACGGCTGCAGTAAGTACTGTATGCAGTAATAAAGCTGCATGTTGCAAATGCACATTGTGGCCAGGAGGGAAGTTATTACTGGAAGCAACTTTTATAGAGCTCAACTGGTTTGTCAGCAGTGGAGGAAAAAAGACAAAACAGAGCAACGACCTCTGAGAGATGAGCTCTTAGCCCCTAGGAGACCTGAATGTTAACAAATCACAGAGCAGGATCCCTGCTTTGGCCTTGTAACAAGGCTTTCCTGATGGCAAAGCCCCATTCATCCTTCTGTTCTCTTTTACATCGTTGATGCACCCCATGTTACAGCAGCAGATTCCCCATGAAATAAGACATACTCAAATACATGCAGTAATGTGAAAAGTGTAACTGAGATGTGAATGCTGAACCCACAGCCAGCCTGGGAGCAACAGCAGCAAACAGAAACTTGTGGGAGAGTCACAGCCGAGGGCTCAGCAATATGAAAAAATATGAGCAGAAAAAACAGTGTATTAAAACATCTTCTTTAGACAGTCTGTAAACAAAAGCATCCTTGCCTGATAAAATACAAGACTTGCTTGCAAACTTAAAAACGTTAAGTCTAAAACATTATTTGCAGTAGATTTAAAAGCTGATTGATCACTTAGAACACTGACCCACAAATAGCTCAGAGACTTTGATTTTTGTTTTTTAAACCTGGTCTGAAACCCAAAAACTCTTGAGAGGATTCTGGACCTGGTAAAAGGTTCCCTGCACAGATCAAGTAAAAACCACCCAGATATTTGTGTGTCACTGGGTCTGAGCCCACTGAGCTGAACCCTCCACAGATGGAGGGCTGCCCTTCCAGCAATGCCATGACTGGAGATCCCTGCACAGATACATCGCACTGAATTTGGAACTGTGTAGTTGGAATAATACAAGTGTATAGTTGTAATTACAGAGTAAATAGCCAGAGGGTATCTAAGAAAAAGACTCACCAGTGCTGAGGTGTTCAGTTGAAATGGGTGCTCACCAATGTTGAGGTTTGCCACAAAAACTCCATGAAGAAGTGATGTCCAGAAAGAGATGCTACCTTAGTGGTGGTCAGCCCTTAAATGGGATCACAGCCAAGCTCTGCCCCTTCTGAAGGTACAGCTTAATTACCTTCACCTGTGCTCCCACAGCTGACTCGTCACTTGCCTCAGATGGTTAATCAGAGGTTCAGGCTGTGATCAACAGTTTCCCTTACAGGAACATAGCACAGGTACTGAGATTTAAACTCCCCTCTTAAGAAGAAATAGCAAAGAGCAAACTGAGCAGCAGGGGCACCAAGAGCTCCTCTGCCAGATAAATTTGGTAGGCTTGGCCCAACTTTTCCACCAGGCAGTACAGACAGAGATGGGCTTCTCTGGGCAGAAGCCCAACCCAAGTGCTCCAATTTGTCTTTGGAAAAAGGTTGTCTTTCTGTATCCTCTATGGAAGATGGCCAGCATCCTGACTGGGCTTTTCCACTGTGCTCCAGGGCTACGTTGTGCAAACACCCCCTTGAAAGATACCTTCTTACAGAATGGGGAATATTAACCTCTATGAATGCCACCCTCCAAAAGTTATACAATTAAGCAGTATTCAAAACACTTGAGGTTTCAACCACTGACAAAGGTTTGTTCCTTGCTTAACATCAGCTGCAGTGACTCATTGCTTCCACGTTTTGTTGAAGCAGCAAAAGTGAACAGGGGTGCAAAAAAAACCGTGCTTCTTTCCCAAATCACTCCATCCTGGAAGAGCCACCCAATGGTTAAAGTCCTAGACCAGAACACAGAAGACCCAGATTCCTTTCTCTGCTTGGCATACTTTGTAAGCCCCCAAGTCGCTTTTAAGCTGCTAAAGATGCAATTAAGCCCTCTTGAAAGTCCTACTGCACATTTTACTGCATCTTTAGAAGTCAAAACACCTTTAAAAATCTAGCTTTAAATCTCTCTGTGTCTTCTCTTCCCATCTTTAAAATAGGGATCATGACACTTCCCTATCACACAGGTACTGTAAGGATAGATAAAAACAAAGACACTTTTTAGAAAGTGTCACACATATCCAGGATTGTCTCATGTATTGTTGGCATTAAAAAAAGTCTCAGATACTTTTAAAGACTTCTGAAATATAAAGAGAGAAACGATTTAGGATTTCATAGAGGGTTTTTTTTAATGCCTCTAAGAAAATTATTCAGTACAGGCAGTATCAGTGAGAGAAGCACACTTACCAATTTGTTTTTCTAGGTCGTGTACGGGCTTCTTTAGGTAGTCCACACCTCTGGACTAATGGATAGGGTAAAAATTTGTTCAAAGGCTTGAGAATCACTGCTCCTGCACTCTACGTAATTGGGCAATAGCCGGCGCTGAAGGAAACCGTGGTGGAGTACAACCAGAGGTCAGCCACGGCACGGCAGCATGTGGAGCAGAACAGCAAAGGCTAGTTGACCAATTAAAGGTAAGCGATGCCTCACGTCCCAGCTGCCTGCCATTTGCACAATGTGAAAGGTAATAAAGACCCTGAAAACACAGGACCACATGCCAGCCAAGCAATACAGAGCCCTCTTACAACAGAAAGCGGGGAGAGGAGGGGGGGAAGAAGCAAGATCCCCAACATACTAAATATTTTGATAATTTCACTATGGAAAATTTGTCAGTTGGCTATTAAAAATGTGCACTGCTTTCCTTAAAAGCAATATTGTAATTCCAGCACTTAACTCTGAAATCATATAGTGCAAACTCTGCTTCCAAGAAGCTCTCTGCTAACAAACAACCTATGCTACAGAAGTTGAGACCACTGTTCCTGACTGAAAACAAACCATCAGAGCAGCTCTGCTGTGCAGCAACACCCCCCCCCCCCCCAAACTGCTTTTCTTTAATCCCATCCTCCCCTGTGCTCTGTCATTCATTTCTCTTCTCTAGTCCTTTCAGTCATAAGTTCTGTGTGGCAATGCTATATTATTTGTACAGAAATCTGACCTACCGGAGGCATCCAGGTACTACTGCAAAGTACACGATATACAAGAGAAAAGTTCAGCTTTGGTTGTTTGTTTTTTTTTCCTTACATACACACTGAGCTGTGATGGGCAGAAAGGAACGAAAAAAGGGAGTGGAGCAACTAACAGGGAAACTCAGTGACATACACACACCACAGTCAAGCTGAGCTAAGCCAAGTTTTTACTCTTAACTCTGAAAACTCAGAACGCCATAAGAAAGGTGGAGGCTTTGCAATACAGCTATTGCACTGCTGGAGAGAGCTTTCTAATTTACCAAAGGGGAAAAAAAAAAGGCAACAAGAGGCTGAATTACTTGCAAAGGCTTCATGGAATCTCTGAAATCTTGAAGAAAGGAAATCTGCATGACAATAACACTGTTTCCTTCTCTGAGGGACCCATAGGGCTCAAGAAACCGTACAGAAAGAACAAAAAAAATACACAGCTATTTTCAATTCAGTCCATTGTATAGAATAGTGAATGTCGCAAGGTTTATTTTATAATGATATATTATCAAGAAAAATAAGGGCTCAGGCAAAGACCTATTTTCTCAAGAATTTATTGTTCACCAAAATGGTTTGTTTTGCAGAAACATTTCTTCTCCCTCTATTTATTTTTTTCCTGGCAGTTCCTTTTGGCTTCACCCTAAAGCTGCCTCCATCCACACCTTCCTTGCCTTTAAGGGAGGTACATCTTAAAACTTCCTCAGTTTTGCTGCCTCCTGCTCTCAAACTTCCCCTGCACAGAGATGCTCCTTCTATAATCACAGCTAAGCCACCATTCTGGCTCCTCCCTCCTCAAACTTCAGAGGTCACCCAGCCTTGTGAAGAGCCCAGAATGAAGCAAGGCACTGCAAAGCAACATTCAGCCCAGTGCCAACTACAGACACAGGGACACATCTGAAGCCCACAGTCAGGGATTTCAGTGCCAAACAACTCACTGGAACACTCAGGTGGTGGCACAGGAGGCCAGGAGCAGCCCAGGCCATCCAGCTGGAGCTGAGGGTGCTGCTGCTGCTGCTCAGGGACTGGTTCCCAGCACAGGAACTCAGCTGGAGGAGCATCTCTCCTAATCCTGGTGTGAGGAGTGGAATGATGTGCACTGAAATGAGGGGCTTTAGAGAGCTCTCCTCACCACCTGCATGTGTGAACCAGCATCTCTACAAAGCATTGGCTAGGTGTGCTTTGCATGGATATTAGGAAGAATTTCTTCTCAGAAAGAGTGGTCAGGCACTGGCACAGGATGCACAGGGAGGTGGTGGAGTCACTGTCCCTGGAGGTGTTCAAGGAAAGGGCAGATGTGGTGCCAAGGGACATGGTGTAGTGGGCAACATGGGTGGTAAGTAGACAGTTGGAGCAGATGATCCCATAGGTCTTTTCCAACCTTAATGATCCTATGATCCCATGCTATTTCAGTGGCATCATAGACTTATATAACTTCATCACTCTGCCTTTCCCGTGTGTTTGCACTGCCTTATTACAGCAGAGGGACAATTTGTATTCTTTATGTACTTAGTCCCTATAGCCCTCATGTGAGTTAAGGTAATGCCAATATTCTCTTTCCATAGGGGAGGAAAAGAATCGACTTAACAAGTTCATACAAATGCTTTTGGGAAAAGAAGGGAAGGCACTCCAGTACACAAACAAGTATTCTGGCCCTGAGTTTCTACTTCAGTAATTATTTCTTCCAATTAGAAAAGAGTAGAAGGATTAAAATAATAATAAAGCCTTACTCGGCTGCATTTTCCACTTGGAAATGACGTTTGGTTCAGAAAGTAAATAAAGTAAAAACTGAGCAGGGGATGGAAATTCAAAGTGAACTCACTGTCTGTCTGAGCTAAACTGATAGAATTCTACACATTCAGTAAAAAGAAAAAAAAAACACAAAACAAAGTCAGAAGTAGGTCAGAAAAGCTGACAGAATTAATCACAGAAAGGAAGAATGGAAAAATTGATGGGGAAAGATAACTTTTCATAATGAATTCATAGCCAGTGTTTAATTGGGTACAATGAACTTGAAAATACACTTGGTGAAGTGCTGGCATTAGCCAGGCTGCTGCATGTTTGTTAGCAGTTAAGATGCACGAAGTGATCAATAGTGTAAAACAAAGGAGCCCAGGTATGCATGTGTACTCATACATCACTTCAATAAATTATTCTGGGTGTTAGAACCGGGGGAAGGGAGGGAGGTGGATTTAGAACAATCATTTTGGGATCAAGAGCTAAATCATTTCAACCACATCTTGATTTCTGCAAAACTCTGCAGGAATTATGAGGCTTAACAGCATCTCAACAATTAGCATATTATAAATACAAAAATGATATATTAAAGCGAGAGGAGAAAAAGGCCAGCATTTTACACCTACAGTAATATAATTCCACTACTTAATGCAAAGTAACAGGCATTAGAGTGTTTGGGATCCTCTTGTATAGTGTTATCTTCTCTATCAGTAAATGAGACTATGTGAACAGTACAACCTATAAATAATTCAAGGCCTGAGATGGCAATTATAGAACCATGCACAACCAGCATGAATATTTTATGAAGGCTAAAACAGCCCTCAGAATGAATCATGGATAGATGAACACACACACACACACACAGCTGTTGGCCAAGTATTGCTTCCAGACATGGCTTATATCTGATCCTCAGCACACCCCCAAAAAATTCTTCATCTCAGAAGTCAGAAGTTACATCTGTATTTCTGTGTATTAAAAGACATTAAAAAATAAATAAAGGGATGGCAGAATAAAAAATGTTTTACTGGTGAGAGAAAATGTGTATTTCTTTCCTACGATTCTAGCAGAAATTCTAAACAACTTTTTCACATGCACAAAATGTGGTTGATAAAGCAAACAATGAGGTCCAAAATAAAGGCCTGCAAGAGCTTACTGCAGACTGAGTACATTGGTCTGCAAAATCTGGCACTACACAACAACTTGCCTACGTGGAGATATTTACCCCTAGAGATACACAAGTATAGCTCGTACTGGTATAAGTTCCCATATGGGCACTATTATTGCAGCACAAGAGCATTCACATGGGAGTTACAGCTGTATAACTACTCCAGCATAATTATATGGGTATAATTATGCCAGTAAATTTCCCTGTATTAGCAAGCCCAGAGAAAACCTCCAGGTATGGAGCACAGCACCAGGCGCCTGCAGTGAAATGAAGCCCAACACAGGGGATCCCCAAACTCTGCTCCCAAACCAGCATCACAAAGAGACACATGTGCACGTATGGATACATGCTACCACAAATACATATACAGATATTTACATGAATTTGTATTTTGGAAAGTGTGTTATCATCTGTCCAATCAGTTCACAGATCACTTTATGGAAGTGAGTATGCTGAATTTCACCCATTCTCTGCCTGGTAAAACTAACATACACAATTGGAACACCACTGACTATTAAAAGAAACTGGGCTGGAAGCTGAATGACCATCAGATAAACTCTTCTATACCAAAGATAAACAGACCTTCGATAGCTTAAAGATTCACAAACGCAAACATATCTGACCCTACTGCTTCTGGGTGCGTGGTAATCCATAGGGACACATGAGAAATAAAGAACAAGACTTGAAAACGGAGCAAAATGAGCAGGCTAAGAAGACAACATCAGATGTTTCTTACTAATCTTAATACTTTTGTTGCCTCTTTTTTTATTTTTTTTTTTTTAAATTTTATTTTTAAACTCTAATTGAGTCTTTCATTCGCATCTAAAAAAAGGATCTTTAAGGCTGCAATTTAAAACGATGCACTGCAGACAGGCTGCCGAGGTCTCCTGGAAGGATGTGCCCATGAATAGGGTCACAGTGTCACAGACGGCAAAGAGAGCACGAACTCACCCCTCTCGCTGTCTTTTCCTGCATGACCTCTATAATTTTGTGGGTTTGGCAAACACAAGGGGCAATTGTGTCAGCCAGGGTCAAGCTGCCATTGCGGGGGGTTTGTGGGCAGGTTGGGGATTTGAGGGAGAGGGGTTGTGTCACACTGGGTCAAGATACTGCAATTGTGGGTGCCAGCACTGAGGTGGGTTGCAGATGTTTTCCAGGGAGGGAAGAGGAGCACAGAGGCAGCCCTGGGAGATGTAGTTTGAACAGGAGCTGCTTCTGGTTTTGGCACTGGGAAGAAAGGGAAGTAGGTTGAAGGAAGTGGGGGGACACTGTACCTGGGAGTCAGAATGGTTTGGGATACTTGTTGGGGAAGATACAGCATCTACAGGAATCGCTGCCTTCAGCATCCTTTATCACCCTGACTATAATAACACACTCAGCAAATAGGTGCATTTCTCCAGCAGAAGAACCTGAAGAACACAGCCCTCAGTGGGTAATACCCCTGAGAAACACATGTTCTGGGGGGGAGAGGTTTCACAGGTGGGTTTTGCAGCCTAATTCTTCTTTGTCTGCACCCACCTCCTACCTCAGCCTTTTCTCTCTTTTTATAGCATTAGGAGATGCTAAATTTTGAGTCAGATAATGATCTTAAACGTGATCGAATTCCTGGTGCATGCAGGTACAGCAAAGCAGATCTGTTGAGTTTGTTTTTTTCTCATTTAAAGGCAGCGAGTGAAAAATCATGAGCAGAAACGCATGCCATGAGACCACAAGTCCAGAGGAAATACTCTGCTAATTGCAAGGGTGTATTAAAGTCATGAACTAAGTAAACTAATTTGCTCTTGGCATATTTTCTATACCTCCCAGGTTTCTGTTTAGAACCTCTGTTTAGACATTTCACAATCCAAATCTGGTGAAGTCTGAAAAAGGCCTTCAGAAGAAGGGAAGGAAAGAAAAAGCACAAAAAGCAGACAAGTGGTGTAATAAGCAGCTTTTGGAACCTGGCTTTCTATTAATTTGCAGTATAGATCTGATTTCTAACTTAAGAAAAAAAAAAAACCTAAAAATCTGAATGGTTAATCTGTTATTTTCATTATTTTGACATTTCTGTTTACCTTTTAGAAATGCTATCACAGACACAATGTGGCATTGGAAAGCTAAATGCTAACACATGGACTGCTCCACCACTCTGCAGAAATTTCCCTCATACTTTCGCAAATACCACAGCCAAAATCAACAGCACAAGTTTGATTTTCTTCGTCATGAATTGACAGCTTATTTATCTCCAAGGAAGAACTTTCTAAACCCCTTAAGCTTCCAAACAACTGAGGAAGGATTCTGCTGACTATTCAAAAAATATTGGAGCCTCATAAAATTATAAGCTAAATTATTCAATTCATCATGTGTTCCTTCCAAAAGAAATGTGCACTAGGAATTGCAACAGACTTCATGGAAAGCAAAGTCAAAATACCAATCTGCAAAATAACTTTCTTATTAGCATAGCATCCTTCATCTGATATTAAGCCTTCATTTGCCTGTGCCATGCAACAACTCCAGCTAAGCAGTCTTCAGGGTATCATGGAAAGGCTTTGTTTGGAGTCCCAACCCCTGCCTTGGGCTGGCTGCCCCCCACCGGCTCAGGTTGCTGAAGCCCATCCATGGCCTTGGGCACCTCCATGGATGGGGCACCCACAGCTCTGGGCAGCAGTGCCAAGACCTCAGTGCTCTCTGAGTATCTGTTAATCTTAAACACATAGATCTTAAAAACACTTGGTCAAGTCTCATTAAAGTCAAAGTTTAACACGTGCTTCAGTACATGCAGAACAATGATGGATTTACACTAAATGCTCAATTGCTCTCTTGAATTACGGTCTTAAGCACTTCAGAGACCAGTGAAGGTAAACACAGTCCTTGCATCGCTGGATAATACCAACACTTTGCTGTAGGGAGAACAGGCATTACCAAATGGCCATTGTTTTAAGCAGAAATAATGGTTTCTGGTGACTGAAAGAATGAGGTTACGTACTAGGAAGAAGTTTTTACTCAGAAATAGGTAAGATACTGGCACTACTGCCCAGAGCTGTGGGAGTCCCATCCCTGGAGGTGCTCAAGGACACGTATGGGGCACCCCAGACAGCCTCAGCTTGTAAGGGAACCACCCCAAGGCAGGGGGCTGGAACTAGATGAACTTTAAGGTCCCCTCTGACCTAAGCCATGCTGATCTGTTAGACAGATAAAGGTAGAACAGATGCTGGTCCTGAGGTATGCAGGAGAGAACCTCCTCATCACCCCTCTGCTGCAGCATCTGCCTACAGCCGGTGCCTTCCAGCAAGCTGACTGCTTGTTTGCAGGAGAGACTTTAAATCAATACACAAGAATGAAAGCATCCAGCAATGCTAACAGATCAAGTATTCAAATGTGGAATCCAAGTAATGTTTTGCTTGCCAGTAAAATGCCCAATGTAACTCATTCACCCATGAAAAGAGCTGTGTCTGAAGTCATCATTATTTACAATGTGTTTGTGCCATGTGTTTGTTTGGAAAACGGAGGAGTTGGAGTAGGTGGCATCTCTCATAGGTTCCTTTTCACACACTCCATGGGTCTGGGCCTCACAAGGCAGTTACTGAGGAGCACAGCCAGGCACACGTTTATTTGCACTGAAACTACATAACGTACTTGCTGTGAAAGTGCTCTTTTAGCCCGAGACTGTAAATCAGGAATTGCCCTGCACAAAACACACAGTTACTCTGCTCTAAAAACCGATGTAACACAGAAATCAGACCACGTGCCACTCCATCTTCACTACCCAAATGGCAAAACAGGTTTCAAAACCAACCAGGGATAACCTGACATGTCACAAGGTTTTCTGAATGTCAAACTGGTCAAAATTCAGAGTTTTTGTTCGATGCAGAAGCCTGAAAATTTAAAGTTTATTTTCATCTATAAAACAAATAAAAAACCCAACCCATGAAAAAATAAGAATTATACCTGGAATATCAAAATCACCCTACAAAATCACCCTAAGACACTATAGAAATGCAAGTTATTGGAGGAAATCTGTGATTTCCTCAGACACCCTGCTGGCCACCATGGCATAGTGAAACAGCACGACAGGAAAAAAGGACAGACAAAAAAGACCAACAGCTTTCAGGTTCTCCTGTCCAGAGCTCTCAGACTGCTCCACCCTTGGAGCTAATGGAGAAATCTCAGACAGTGGGAAAGAGCCCAACAAGAACATACCCCCTGCTCCCAGCAGTTCTATCTCCTGCAACATCTTTAGTACTACTTATATCTAATTACTTTTCTACAGTAGAGACCCTTCCCCATCACAGTCTGCAAGTAAAATATTGCACCATAGAATTAAATACATGTTAAAGCCTTGTTTGAACATATTAAATTAAAAAAAAAAAAACAAACTCTTTTTCAAAGCATTGTTCCATCCTGCAAAGGTATTTTTGTAAGCAATTGAAACCAACTGGGATGGCTTGTTTCTAGGTTACTCTGCAGAGTGGCTGTCTCAAGAGAGATGAAAGAGCAGAGATGGGTCTTTCCTGTATATCCCTATCAAGATATTAATGGACGTGTTGGGAGAAAGCCTGAAGTGATATCACGGGATGCAGAATACGCGCAGTGTTATATGGGTTCCATAATGGAGCAGGAGGGAGGAGCTGCAAACACCAGTGATGGAAAATGCTGAAAAAAATCAGGTGAGCGTTAGCCAAATAGAAATGCAGCTGGAATATAAGCATTTGTGAATGGGATAAATGGAAAGAGCTACGTCCTAAGTAATGGGACTTGGGCCGTATGAAGGCGCAGAAGAAAGCAACAGCATCTGATTCTACAAATCCTTACAGCAGACTGCCCCAGTTCAGAGGGCCCTAAACCCCTGCCTACCACCCTACGAGCCCAGTTGAAAATACCATCCCATAGGGCCTTTTTGACCTACCGCAACACAACACACCGAGCATGTTCATAAGTCAGCAGTGCAACTCATTTTTAGGGATCGTAACAAAGCAACAGGAAATGCATCCTGCAGCACAAACGGTCATCCAGCACAGCAAGGAGATTCTGTGTTAAACCCATAAAACCAGTTCCCAGGAGTTAGAGATATTACATAACACCTCCAACAGTTAATGAATGTGATTTCTGTCTTTCTGAAATAAATGAAGGCAGGTAACTACTGTAACTGCAGAACCAGAATAATGAACTGGCCAACAGATGGCAGCTGAACCAAATCACCTGATTTAAATAAGATCTGCATTCTCTTCGATCCAACAAGTTTTGCAAAAAGATTTAAGTCAACTGCCAGATAAAAAAAAAAAATCAAGCAATTTCAGAGTCGTGCTTGTAACGGATTATTACTTTATTATGAATTATCTCTCTGAACCTGCATGTTTCCAGAAACAAACAGAACTGCTGCGGCAACTGAGAGTTCGAGGGAAGGGGACAATATAGAATCCCTCTAATTTTGCTTATCAATGATACTGTTAAAATAACAAAAATACTGCACTGTGCATGAATCTGGCTTCTGATGGCAGCACTTCGGTGGGAGACCCAGAAAATACAAAGCAAAGATGAAGTCCCCAGGCAGTCAGTGAATATGAATAAAAAAACCCACCACCACAAGAGAGCTTTCTGGCCTGAGGTTAGAGGCAGAGGTTGGCATTATTTTACATTAGAAACAATTCACATTCAAAACTGTAATTGATAGCAGTGAAGTGTTAGGGAAAAGAGGCTGTGGTGCTCAGGCAGGCTGACCTGCCAATCAAACTCAACCTTTCTTTCAATGAATAAAAGCTTCATTGCCCTATTATGTGGATCTGGGCAGGCAGCACTAAAGTACCCTGTTTGTCAAGTTTATGTGCACTGCCCCAAGCTACTTAGACACCCATGCTCAATAATAACTTGAAATCATCAGTGATTTTTGATAGGGTTTCTTTTAAAACATTTAGTGTTAATTTTACTAAGTCTCTGGGACTTAAAGAAACAGGAGGGCAATATTTCCACTCTGCTTTGTGCAAACACTGACAGACAATTGTGCTGCTGCTACAGTTAAGGCAGAGAGAGGCTGTTGGCTGCCTTTCTTTAAAAAAAACATCTGTGAAACTGTGTAGTCTGAACGCTGCAGGCAACAGCTCCTTATCATTACAGGGAGGAAATGCTTGTCTTGATACTTTATTTTTTTGCCTCTCCTCCAGGCAGGAGAGCTCTTGTAAATAGAACAATTGGCCCTTTGCTAAGCACTTGATGGGAGACTTTGGTTTTTCACTATTTCCTTCTCTCTCCCAATTGCTACCAGTCCATTACGCTCCTTACAGCACAAAATCCACTGCTATCACCCAGATGCACTCCTGAGCTCTGGGGACAACAGAATTACTTGCTGCAATCACGCTGGTCATTTTGTTTGCAAGCTAACAGCCTAAAAATGCCTTCTGCCACTGCTGAGAGGTGTGAGTTTGGCCAATGAGATTGAAAACCTACATTGCAAGACACAATTCTGCTTCTTGTTTGGAGAAGACAACCTTGACTCCCACAAGTAATCAGGAAGCTGACCTTTCAGGAGGCAGGGAATGGGTTGGTAAACAAGAGATACTGAAACCTAAGGTGGTGAAGAGAGGACCTCACTGCCCTGCTTCACCATTTCTCCATTTCTTTTACTCCTCCTGACAGCAGTTTTTTGTCTCTTAAACCAAAGGGGAGCACTTGACCACTCAGGAGTACAGGTCTGTGTTTCTGTGCAGTAAGAAGCATTAGGTGTGTGCAAGGTGAGATGGCAGCAGCCTTGGCACCGGTTCTGGCACTTCTGCCTGCTCAAAGGAAGCACTGAGTGCTCCTCACCCTGAACTTGAGCACTGACAAACATTCTCCAGGCAGGAGATCCTGCACGGCTCACTCCCCATGTCACTCAGTTAACTCATCTGAGAACTACTTGTTCTCACAGCCTCTGTAGTTCCTTTTTACCTCCTAAACCTCCTTGCTAGCAAGCATACAGAGTCACTTTAAAGCACACGTCCATATTTGAAGTTTCCTGTGAAGGTGCAACACCTCCTGCTAGGAAATGAGCTCACTGGATCCAGATATTCTTGATAGACAAATATGATGAACTATGTATAAATACAAATAAGAGGTTCTCCCAGAGGACAAGAACAGAAATCACAATACTGCAAGAAAGCAGCCCTCCAAAGACAACTCTGTATTGAAACCTGATTTAGCAAGCAAAGTTTCTCATCACCATCAGCCACTGTTTTTCCAGTTCTCTTTACAAGTGATGGGGGGAATGGGGAACTTTAAGTACCAGGGAATCCTCTCTTAAAACGCTTACAGAGCTATTAAGGGGGAAATAGAGAATGAAGTGGAAAAGAGAAGTGTTCACACAACTTCTCTTTTAAACCACGGTCCCTCTTCCTTGAGCCTGTCTGCTGGGTTTTAAATTATCTTCTGAGCTGCATTTTCAAAAAGGAAGCTCTGCGTACCAGCAAACAGACAAGTTGGTTGAAAATAGATTCATCAGGCTTCAAAGGATTATTGTTTGCAAAGAGACAGTACAAACATTACTATTTCACAGTACAGCTATGACATTATTAACCTACTGTGCAAGGATTTTATTGCCAGATTGGTTCATTTATCAAAAATAAGGGAAATTCAAAGCACCATAAGGAAGCTAACATTTCAGCAGGCTTGGCTTTCACTTAATGTCATTAATCTATCTATTTACACAAGAGGCAAAAGCGTTCATCCAGTGGTGTCTTGCCATTCAACGTAAGAGCCTCGATTCAGTTTCTGAGTATCAGTACATCAATATCACACTCGGCAGCAGAGGAATTACCAGCACTTTTACTACAAAATGAATTAGTTTTATTTCTTTTTATTTGCACTGTCCCTTCCGCTATTAAGCGTTAGGTGGAGGACGATGGTTGCTATTTATGACAAGGGTGTGTGTGCACCCCACAGCTAACACTGGAGAAAAGGTATTAGAATACCATGATATATATGTCATTAAAAGAATGGAAACTTTTATATGTGAGAATTTGTGCCTGTATGTCATGATATCAGAAGGTAAAAGCAAGATTGTGCTGGGGGAGGGAACACTGAACAATGACTTTTTTTTTTTTGTAAAGAAACTGATGGCAAACATCTCAATAATTCATGAAGAAGCAATTGATTTTTTTGGCTGGAAGGACTGGCTCCTTTCGACTTGTCCTCTCCAGAGGAAAAGCTCATTAACACAGAGGTGCGTGTCAGGGGATGTGTGCATGTGTATATTCTGTGCACATGTGCACACTGTTTCTGTGCGTATTTTTATCAAACTTTTAGACATCTCATACAAATGTGATACTACATCTCCATCCGTACAGGGAATAGAGTTACAAATGTGTGTACACAAAGCAAAAATGCCCTTATAAGTTTTCATTATCATATTCAGACATCCCTATTCCCAAAGACTTTAATGAAGACCCTAAATCGTTGCCTTTTTAATTGACCCACCTCCAAAGCATGCAGACTGCTAAGATCCCAGGATGCACATAGTATTTTTGCAATACATTATGGGTCAAATTCATTTCAGGTACAATCCCTGTGCAGTGACTAGTTATGTCTTTTGAGAACGTTAGCCCCCAGAGTACACTGACAGCAATTACCCTTATTTTCCTTCAGGAAACATTAAAATACCACTGAACAATACAGAAAGCAAGAAGAAAAAGAAGAAAATGTGCTCATAGTCACAGCACCCTCAGATTCCTTATAGTGAAAATTATAACGTCTTCATTTCAGCCTACTGTGCTTTGACCCTAATGGTCAAAACAGAAAAGTAAGGTTTTTAGTTTTTCTTTTTTGTTGTTTAAGCTGTTGTTGTGCAGAAATTGTTGTTGATTCCTTCCCCCCCCCCCCCAACTCTGTTCTTTTTAAATTGTTTTAAAGATATTAAGATCTTTTTCAGCTAGCTGGTAACATATCAAGCAGCACCTGGTGGTACACTGAGAGTAATGTGATTTGTCCAACATGCCAAGGCATACAGAAGTCAAGCTGAAGCTGTGACTTTATCCACATGCCTGAATACTGCAAGTTCACAGCTTTGTGTATCATATATAGCATTTGTTGCAATAGGCTGGCAGAAAAGTGGGGAGATGAAAAGCCTTAGACTTGAAGGATATACTCTCAGCATGGTGTGCAGAGTTTGGGTAGTTATCCCTTACAAACAACATACAGTCCAACATCTCACAGTAGTCTGTAGCTTCAGTATTTGCTCATATTGTTAAAAGCCATTCTAGCACCCAGCAGTCCATTATCTCTGAAACCAATGAGTTTACCACTCTGCCATACACCGCTTCACAGTTTCCTCCCCAGTTTCCCATCTCCTTCTGTTTCTCCCTTCCTCCTCTGGTCTTCTCACTTCAGCCTCATAGACAGAAAACACTTTAACACTTTTGCCTACAGCCATGCAGACTTTACATCCTTGCAAACAAGACTGAATGCAGCCCACAGTACAGGGCACCACTCAGTGCTCCTCTCCCCCATCCCATGCCTAGCTAAGACCTATGGCTGAACCAAGATGCCCCAGTTCCCAGCCCGCTCTCCACCTCCAATGAATTTACCTGTATTGGGAAATATCTACTACTCTGGGAAGCTGGTATGTTAAGGCACAGCTCTAGCTACACAAAACACACCATAAAACCAAAGGAAAAGCTATGGATTTTTATTCTTTCCCATACACAAATGTCCTACAGCAAAGGAAATGGAGCTTCATTGTATCTAATGCATGCTCTTTTGGGCATGTACTTTTGTCCAGAAATACGTATGTTTAAACAACATGAAGGGTCAAACAGCACATTGCCTTTAGATGTTTAAAGTTTAGCAGTATATATTTTATGATTCAGAAGATGGGAAATTATTTTGGCTTTTGCCAGCTATGAATTGCAAACCCAAATGATTAACCTCTCTGCTGGGCTCCCTGTTTCCAGGGGAAACAGCAGAAAGGATGTTTTTTTCTCCACTTAAATCTCTAAATCAGATTGCAGAGAGTAGTGCTGGCAGGTGATAGCAGAGCAGAGGATACATCCTTTTGTCATCAAAACCTTACAAATTATTTATTTGATCAGGAAGGAGAGCTGCAAAAGGCATCATATATTGACAGCTACTATTTTGGGGCAGGTTGCCATCCTTTCCACTTGCTGTAGAAATAAGGGAACAACACTTAAAATACACTCAACTCTCCATACATTGTATTTTTTTGTTTGGATGAACATTGAACTTACAGCTCAGACCACAAAGCTACTACATTTCTCTGTAATGGATTTATGCAGCATATGATCCTATCATCTGTGCTCCAGAAACCCTTGGCTCGTCTTTTGACTTTGCTATGACTGCGTGAGTTTGGGCTAATTACTTCATCCAGTTGTGCCTCTCCGTGTTCTCTTCTCACTGTTGCCTGTCACTAACTACTTATGTACAGTGAGAACAAATGAGAACAGGTTAGGGCTTCTACCACATATAGAAAATGCTATTTAGCATCCCAATTTTTGCTCACACCATTATATGCTACTTTGCAATTTCAGCTGTTCAGCCATCCATCCGTCTATCTTATCTCCATTCATCTCAGTTGGCATTTTGGGACCCATCTCTTCCAAAGAATCATTGGCAGACACTGAACAGATTTCAATAGCTTCCTTAGGATGAGGAATTTGAGCCCACCCTGGCTCTCCATTTGTTCTCCAACACTACTCAAAACGCTGCCCCTAACACTGACTAGATCAGGATGCTCTTTAGATTCTGCAAATTGGCAGCAGGTAATTGTAGTGTTTCCAATCTCAGAACATTGTACACCTCACCTGACAGATTCAGGGTCCCAAAGGAAACAAAAGGAGATATTTTCTAAAACAAGCTCTCTCCAAAAGCAGGGCTTTTCTTGTAGCCTACCAGAGCACAACACCTATGAACATGTCTTCTCTAAAGGATGATGCACTGTGCCAAACATCTGTCTGCAGCCTGTAGTAACTATTCCAGAAGAGAAAGCAAGGACGTGGAAAAGCATATCCGAGTATACTCTCCCAACTTCCAACAATGAATGTTTCAAGGCTCTTTAGCCCAGAGATTCCATCTGAGACCTCATATTTAATAGTCTTTGTCAGGTCTATCCTACTTGAACTTGTCTCTCTTTGAACTCATTTACAGATTTGACCTCCATAACATCCTGTTGCAACCCGTTTCACAATTTAATTATGCACTGTGTGAAGAAGTACTTCCTCCATGTGTATTAAACCTGCTATCTGATCATTTTACGGGGAAATTTTACTCCTTGAATTGTGAATTACAAAGACTCATTCCATATTCCCTTTGAAGACTTCATAGTCTTTATCACTTCTTCCTCCAATCCACTCTTTTCCAACCTTAAGATTCCTGGTCTCACACCTCCTCTCATACAGGAGTCATTCCACAGTCTTGAATATCTCTTTTGTATTTATTTATTTTTACAAAAGATAAATATTTTCTTCCCTTGTTTGTGGTGTTCTTTTTACAGAGTTGGAAGGGAAACAGCAGAAGCTGCAGGAATGGTGTTTGTAATGTCTTGTTCACAGGCATTTTTTCATTACTTATTTTTAAATTTCTTGCTATAAGATTTCTTCTTCTGAGAATCGAGAGGAGAAAATAAATGGTCCTCTTAAAACATGATCCCTTCTTCTCAAGATTTAACCCAACTGATAACTTATAAGAAAATGCAACATAATAGTTCAAAACTATAGTATGACCATTACTGATTTGCTAATGAAGAAAGGAATGAATTATTCACTCTGTCCTGAGCTACCACTACTAAGAAGACTTTTTAGCTACTTGCTGCTGATTTTGGGTCAATCGCTGTATCATGCACTAACTTAGTTTTAGCTTTTTTAGATTAGTTTCTTATGCAAAAAGCTAATTCAAGTTTGCATCTGCAAACCTAAATTTCTTGGCTAACCTGCATTTTTAATTGTTATTTTGTACTTATTCCTGACCATTTTATTGGAGTCTGACTCCCATGACAAGAGACTCCTATCAGTTAAGTCTAGCTGTTGCCTTATATTTAATAATACAGCCAGGGCAGGCAAAGGGATCAAAAATGCCTTCTTGAGCAATCTGCATAAAACACAGCTCATCAAGAGAAGCAAGGGATAACAGTGTCCACAGAGCTGCTTCCCTGCTTGGGCCTAAGCATCACCAGTCCCTTCCCAGCAGCACAGAGGAGAAAGAAGAGGTTAAATTTGTCTGTGCATAACGTAGAAAAGCATCAAGTACTGGCTCCAAGTTACAGGTCTGAGACCCACTGAAGTGCCAGGTAGTGCAATTCATAGTTTTCTCTTAATGTATCCCTCCACTTCCTTCTCCAAATTCCAACTGAGTTTCCATTTTTTCTCCTATGAAGCCTGTTGTGAACATTTCCCTGCTGCAGATGTCAGAGCTTGCAGGCTACAGTCACCCGGAGTGCCTTTTTCTGGATTGTTATAAGCGAGCAACTTCACTTCAACCTTTCAGCCTTCAAGGATGCAGTCTGATTTGTCCAAAGCTTCAGCTACTCTTTGCATGACTCATAAAAGTCCTTCCCATTTCTTGTGCCTATACACACAGTAGACGTATGTAAGTCAATGGCATCTCTCCAGGATTTCCTATCTGTCAACTGTGTGGAGCAAAGAACCCTTTCAGTTCTTTATAACAACCTCTTGGTATTCTCTCAAGAAATTTCATGTCATGTATCAGAGAACTCTGCTTTCTCCTTAAAGGTGCTTTTTTAGTTGGTGGTGGTCATGTTTGTTGTTTTTTTTTTTGTTGGATATGAAATATTTCTGACTGTGGGGACTTTAGGGACTATAGAAGCTTTTCTAAGTAGAAAGCTCCTGCCCTGCTTACACAATTTCAAGCCTTCCTCTGGTTCATTCTACAGTACCAGCTACCACTTGGTAGCCCTTCGGGTTTCCTTATTAGTTTTTGAATTCTCCCTTTTCTATACTTATTGTGCTGATTACAACTAATTCCTCTTTGGCTGACAGCAGGGCTTGCAGATGGACTGTTCAGAGCTAACAGTGGAACCTTGTAGATCTTGAATGAGAGACTTAGAAATGCCTTACCTGGACAGCCACAAGATGGGGACAAAACCCACAGTACCTTCTCTGAATGGGTTTTGGAGACATCAAGCAACAGTGTACCAACTACTCCTATTCAATCTTCTCCTTACTTTGTATCTTCAGCAACTTCCAAATTAGGTTAATGTGAAATGCAGAGTTAGGCCCCTCTTTTTGGTCTTCAAATAACACAACCACCAAAATACCCTTCACTGTTAAATAAATCCTCTGCATTATGTCAGCATTCCAAAATGAAACTCTCTCTAATTTCCTCTCACACCAGGCTATAGTGTGACATAATAAAGTAGGATGATGGCAAGGAAAGCAATGCACAAATCAAAATAAATCACAACTAAA
Organism: Coturnix japonica; assembly: GCF_054131305.1. NCBI lineage: Eukaryota > Metazoa > Chordata > Aves > Galliformes > Phasianidae > Coturnix > Coturnix japonica. The sequence goes on along the minus strand of NC_140680.1, from coordinate 11,541,768 downwards.
ATCATAGCAAGGACATTAATACCACATAGAAGCTTTTCTGACATCTGTTTTGCCATTGAAGTTAAATGTATTTTATGCTGAGAATTTTCCACTCCTGATATGTCACAGACTTCGGCACAGGAAAAAGTTCTTCTATCAGTAGAGGATGCAGCTGAACTGGCCACACACAGGTAAGCACAGGACATCATTTGAAGCTGTCTAATCCGAAACATGAAACTTCTTTACAGACAACAAGCAGCAAAACAAACAATACTCAGTCATGGTGCCCTCGTCAGGGTTTGGCACTAACTGCTGAGCTAACGAGGACACTGCACACCTCTCTGACTTTTGTTTCAAACCCCTGGGCAAACTCCAATAGAAATCTTTTCATCGCTTTCAACTCACTTTATAACGCACAAGTTGCCCCTGCTAGTTCAAGATCTGAACCTTGGCTTGAGAGAGCGAGGAAAAATTGGCCCTAACATGAAAGAAAGAAGAGTACTTCGCAACTGGGAAGAAACAATCATGGGGGACACAGCGGGCACAGCATTTCAACATGGTGAAGAAGAAAAGACTGAAATAATAGATTTCTGTTTGCTTGGCAATGCTGAAGCAGCTGAAACCACAAACTCAGTGAAGCAATCTGAAGAAGGAGGAGAATCAGAAGGAGGAACAAAAGGTGAGAGAACTGCCTCCAAAGAGAAGTTCTCCCACTTTCCAGCAGATCTTCAAAGAAGTGTCACTGAATGAGAAGATAAAAGACTGATCTGAGACCCAGAGCAGAAACCAACAGCTGGGAGAAAATGAACGGAGCAGGAAGGAGCATGTGTGATTATTTTGAGTACAGTTAATGGGGGAGAAGAGGTCCTTGAACTTGTCTGTGGTGAGGTCACTAACGGTGACGTGAGCTCCAGCAGCAGTACCTCTGTTCTTCCTGAAGTCTTCCCCTCTGGATGGTCTGAAGAAAATAACTGTTTTCACCATCTACTCTTTCAATTTCAAGACACGGTGATTCGGCTCCAGCTGTTTCCACACCCTGCTTTACATCTACGGTCCATCTGACCTTTTCTCCCTCTCCCATCCCCCAGCCATTTCCTCTTTTCTGAGCTCTTCAGAGCAGCTTACACCAAACAATATTTAGCCCTAATTCATTCTTTCTCTGTTCAGTTACCTTTCTTAGCTACAGAACACAAAACAGTTGCACTTCCCTGACCTGACAAACACAAAAACCTTATGAAAATATTGGCACTGTTAAATTCTAACATGAAGTCAATGCTGTCCCAGCCCCCTCTCCCTCATTTCCAATCTCAAGCATATATATTATTAACCACCTTTTTATTTTGCTGCTTATGAAAGAATACATGGTCGATGTGATCTTGTATCCCTGGGATTAGGAGTTAAGACATCCCCTATAAATCAGTGTAATCTTTGTAACAGGACATCGTTGCACTGAGCATTCCTGTCTGTATGATGCATTTTCAATTACTCTACATGTTTTCTACTTAGTAAGCCAGCTTAATTCTTTGCTATGTCACAATATTAGAACATGTCCCAGGTTAGAAAAAAGGAGCAATCTTAGAGCCCTTGTAAGTTGTTTAGCCTCTGGCACTTATAAATCCAAAAACACAAGGGAAATCCCCTTTCCTTGCTTGTAATATGCCTTTAGATTTATTACTTAAAGAATCTGCTCACTTAATCCTCTGTTGAGGTCAGGGTTCATCTGCATTCTAATAAAGGTTTTAGTAAGAGTAAGAGAAAATAAAAAAATTCAAGGAGCTATTACGCCGGTATAAGCAAGCAGTGCTGCAGACAAAGTGGGCTCCCAAGTAAATTCTCCAGCAGGAAAGAAAAAGCAGGAGGAGAAAAAAAAAAGAAAAAAAAAAAAGAGCAGGATGCTTTAAATTACTCTACACAAATCCAGACCATCTATCTTGGGCTGCTCTCTTCGACAGCTTGGCCAGGGTGGGCAGGCAAGGCAGAGGCTAAAGAGCTCTTTAGGGACCAAATTACAGTTTCAAAATGGGTCTGCTGCTCCAAGTATATGACAATATTATCTGAGAAATGTTACAGACATTGTGTGTCCTTCAGAGTTCTGCTAACACATCTCCTGTGATTGGAGACATGTGTCACTACAAAAAAAAAGAAGTTCATTATAAATAGACCTCAAAGATATCTGTATGTAGAATTAGGAAAATGACCAAAATGCAGCCATGAAGCTTATTAGCATTTCATGGTGATGATCACGTTCAGATTCCCAGAAAGCTACTGCACAGATGTTTTATTTTGTCTATGCCTTTTCAGGAGGGCTCGTTTAATTTATTGCATTTTGTGTAGCAACAAAATAGTGCTACAAATTCCCTAAGAGGTACAGCAAGAAAAGAAAGAATTGAGACAATGCTGAGAAGATACCATAGAGCAGATTTCTACGCATGTGTGTAAACAAGCACATCTGTGTTCATTTGTGTGCAACAAAGAATATGTTTTCATTACTGCAAACCAAGAAGTCTCCCTGTTTCTCACTCTCCTGTACAACTTCTACCACAGCAATGACTTTTACAGACAGTGTAATTAGGAAAAGAATATAAAAACAGCTTTGATTTTATAAGAAACTACCTCCTTATAGCTTGATGTCATTTCTGACGTTAGCACCTATGCAGCATTTTCACAACTTCTTCCTGTCAATACAGAACTGGAGCTGAACCCACCACCCTTAGTGCTACACATCATTCATGAACACATACTAATCAATTGCACTGATTGAAATGACATTGTTACACAGAATGATGAAGGCACAAATCCAGCCACACGCAGTTTGCCCTTCTTTCAGAGATGTTACATCCCTCATGGACATTATTGTGATACAAAGTTGGCTTCCAAAGCATGGAACCAAACCTACAGCATTGCTTTACTTTTCTTAGTAGATCATTTGCTCCTGAGATAATTAAACCTCCAGGCCCAGCTTCTTTGGAAGAGCGAGGGAACAAATGTGAGGAAACAAGTCGATCTTCTCCTTTACCTCTTTTCCACCTGGTGCTGCCATGCAGGTCCTGAGCCCCAAACTGGCACTGTGATATTGCACTCACACTGAAAATCTTCCACAGGTAACATAGGATAAGGAAGCTAAGTTGTAAGCTCTCCCAGAAGAGGACCTGCATTTAATCATGTTTGCTCCAGCACAAGCCCATTACCTACAATAGCAAACAAGACTTAACATTCTTGAATTCTACCAAACAGAACAATCATTTTTTCACTGCATTAGGAAAATTGCGAAGTCGTCAAAGGGCTGAAACACCTACTGTGAAACATTTGCGTAGAGCTACGTTCAGCCCTGTTTACAAACAGAAGCTAGGAGGAGTCAGAGGGAAATTTCCATACCATAAGCATCTATTAAGACTATTTGTTCTGCCAGCACACCGTAACTTGCTATTTTCTTTACCTTGGGATCTACAAAAGATGAAAAGAAATGCACTCTTTGGTGGAGAACACCTCAGAGAGCAGATACAACAGCAGTATCAGGCCCTTGGTTGAGTGTGTGCCAATACTGCAGAGGAGCTTTCCTTTCCAAAAGCTAGAAATAAACCCTGTCCAAGACAATCCATTCCAAATTCCCATCCCAAAGGAAGGTGGTGTGGTGTGTGTTACAGTTTTATTCTTTTTCCCCCTTTGGTCTATTATAAACACCCTATCCTAGAATTCAGTTCTTATCCAGATTCATATCATCACCGCATCACTTCTGTTTGCTTACACCACAAGATATTAAAGCAAAAGAGCATCTTTTCCTTTCTCATGTGTGTGGTCCTCAATGGTGTTAGACTGAGAGTCATTGGATTAGGTTGTTATCACTCTTCATGAGGTTAGTTCTCTTTCAGGGCCTCTCCATAGCTGTGTAAATGGACAGCAAGGTGTTTTCATGTCAGAGAGAAAATAATTGCTTACTTGGACAACATGGGCTATATTAGCACTTTGATATGATTGTAAATTCCATCCCCCAATTCTCTGACCAGGTAAATTCTTTTAACAATGTTTCCAGTGCATAAGAGCAAATAATTTCTTGAGTTATTCCTGATTTTCTGGGCACAGTTTAAATTGCAGTTCTTCGTGGGAAGCAAATCATTCCTATTCTGGTCAGCGCTCATGCTCCAATCCTAAAAGGAGCTGACTGCCTTCTGTTGGCTGTCTTTCCCCAACCTCTAGAGGCTTAACTCAAGCCACAAAAAGTTAGTGGTTGGAAACCAAAGGCAATCACCCTTCTCCTGACTAAATCCCAAATTGCCATCTAAAGTTCCCCACATTCAGCCTTCCAATCCTTTATTAGACTATTTTAAAAGCAAATCACAGCAGGGATCCAACAAAGACCACATCTCATTGTTACAGGCTTGACTGTCAGTAACTAAAGATGTCACACATGCAGAGTGTGCCCTGTGATGAGCAACCGTGTCAAAGAAAGTTCTCTGTTAAAACACTGATACTTTAAGAGTGGGATTTTCAAAAGCATTCAGCATTCATATAACTGTTCAATGACATTGCTCCCCAGTTAGGCCAATATTGAACACTTTTGAAAATCCCATCCTACATGTTTACACAGTCTTTTAATCATTTCTGTGCAGGCTGGCAGGCCCTGGGTGCCAGGAAAAAAAAAAAGAGGAAAAGGATTTAACAAAGCAGAAATAAAAATAGGGGAAAAGCCATCTCTGGTACAACAATTGCTTCAATAAAAGGCTGTTGCATTTTAAGAGTAAAATAATACAGATATTTAACAAGAAAAGAAAAAGCTCATACTTAAAAATTGTCTATGAATAATAGAAATAAAGCAGTGCTCCAACTGAAACAAATGTTCTAGTCTGGATACACACATATTAAGCAACAGCTTAATAAGTAAAGCAAAGAATACTGAGTATCATTAGAATTGAAGACAACATGCTCTGTACCATCAGGGAGAGCTGATTAAATGGGCAGTTTGTTCTACAATTTGGTCGGTGGCATTTGGGCATTACAGTATAAATGGGTGAGGATTAAGTCATTTCTCAGCTTTCCTTGGCAGAGTCTTTTATTATTTACAATATTTACTTCAGGGAAGTCTTGGCGTATGTCATATTTATCTTGCTGAAAAATGGGCCCGTAAATGCATATCACCTCCTGACAAAGCAAAGCATTGTGGTACTAATTTGGTTCATGAAGTGTGTAATTCAGCCTTTTTGCACAGGGGCAACATTTGTCTCCTGCTTTATTAAACTATAAAACCAATTTTTTTTAAAATTTATTTATTTTTTGGTACTCAGTGCTGAAGCAGACCAGGCCTCTGCCACACACATTCTGGCCTTCTGGAAGGTTTCCTGTATGCAGGAGCTGTCGCCTTTCAATATGCACGCACCAAGACCAGGGTGAACACAAATGGGACTGCTCAACCAAATGGCATCTATGGATCCAGCACTTTCAACAAGCAGAGATAACAGGGCAACAAGTCCATAGTGACAAAGCAAAGAGAAGCAGAAATCTTGTATTGGTACCTATAGAATCCAAATTTATCCACACCACTGAAAACTTCTTTCTTTTCAGTAATCACATCTCTAATAACAAATTCCGCCCATTCAGAGCCCTTTTGTCCCTCATTTCAGGCTAAGCCCTCAGTGAGATCCTCTCCGTCCAACCTCCAACACGCATTAGTAACTGTACATCTACCTGGTGCTTACCACCACTGGCACTATGATATACAAAGAAGAGATAAAGAAGAGGAAACACAAACAGGCTATCTCCAGTTATGTACCTCTTTTTCTAAAGTAGATTTCTTATACACAAATGGGTTCGAAGTAATTTGATATTATATAGAGCAACCAAGCATGGGGGAGGTAGGAAAGATGTATGCAGTTTACAAATGCAGAGGATAAATACACATTTTTAGTGAATTGAGAGTGTTTAAAATAATTTCACAGGCAAGATTCACTTATCACCACAGGTGGCCTGTGTAATAGATGTTTTAGTTGAAGATGCAAAAATTCGGAGTAGCAGGAATTGTTGATTACAAGCAAGAGTGTTTGCACTTAAAATCCTATCAAAACTGATCTTTGTAAGTAAATAATATTAGATTAATCTATTCTCCAGGGGTTATTAAGTGTGTACTTAGAAAACGGCATTGTCTTAATGTTAATTAATTTGAGCAAATGGGGTAAGGAGAAAAGGAGCTGCTTACATGGAAGTTTCTCATTTTATGTTCAGAAATACACCAGAGCAAGAGATGATTACAATAATAAATACTGAGTTCTTAAGTGCTGTTTCCCATGGAAAAGAACGTATGAATAATTTCTATGTAGAAATACCATGACTGATATTCTAGGCAAGAGATCAACCAGAAAAAGGCCAGAAACCCAGAACAACAGCTGGAGTTCTGCATCTCCTCACTATCTACACTGTGTCCAGTGTGTTGTCAAGTACCAGCTGGGAACCCACCAACCTGGCTTTGTTCTGAGGTGCTACTGGGGCACGCAGTAATCCACACAGAAGAATACCAGGTCAAGAGCTGAGCTACCAACAACCTTGCTCAGGGCCTGCTCTTGGTGAGACGGTCATCTCTCATTAAAGAGGCAAGAAACAATGAGAAAAAAACATGTTAAAAAGAAGAAAAAGTCCTTTAGAGTATTAGAGCAAAAATAATTCTCTGACTCCCTTTTATCTGCAGCAGCTCTATCATTGTGCGGCTACCTGTGTGATTTTGGGTCCCAGGCCAGCAAAGAAAGCACACAAGAATTACTGCATGCGGCCTCTCATTCGCCCCTCCTTTACTTGAGCCTGGTGGTCCCTCTTCCTTGCTTACTTTGTTCCAAAACAAGGATGCCATACTTCCCTTAGCCACACTTGAAAATGGTCTATCAGCACCTCCTCCTTGCCTACAAACCAAAGCATACGGGAGCAACAAACTTGTTAGATATCAGTCCAGGAGATCCGCATTTTTTCTCCTCCTTGCACCCCATTCTATTTCCCCCTATTAAAACAAGCACTGTCCTCCAAAGCCACCATTTCCTTACAAATGCACTGTGTTATAAACTCCCTATGCTGTTTCCTGTCAATAAATCTCTCTCTCTTCAACCTGGATTTTTTCTTTTTGCAGGTGCAAGGCTACCTGCTATTTGTTGCACCCAGCAGGAAAAGGCACAGGCTGGCTGGTGGTCATCTAAGCAACAAAGACAACCAACACAGCAGCGTATTTTCCTTTGAGCTGTCTGGGAAGATACGGCACTGCTGGGGAGAGCCTGATAGATTGATTCATTCACCCAGTCACTTGCAGAAAATTACAGAGGACAAAGGCACATATAAAGAAATAGCATTAAAATGCAATGATGTATGTGCTTATGGTAACTAGAAAGGCAGTTTAGTCCTAGGAAGTTTTAATTGCCATTTGTCCAAAAAAATCGCATAACTCAGCCATCACTTCTGAGTAGTGCAGCTTTCCTTAACAGAGGACGACAAAAGCCAGATAGCCTCCTGGACATCCTTTGCATCGAATACACTGATGTGTATCAAAGAACATGGCCCTGCTTTCTCACTGTGTTCCACAACGTGGATTATGTCAGGAAATCACAGAAATAATGCTACAAAAAGATGGTTATTTTTGGCATTATTAAAATGACAGAAGGAACCAACAATGCCCATTTAGCTAGAGGAATACATACAATATAATATATTACAGAATCAATGCCTGGGAAAAAAAACAAAAGTGCTTCAGTGGTTTTATGTCACACTTGGTCCTCACAATCCTGTGTAGACCCTGCAAGGCAACATGTAACATAGAAAAACCTGTTGTATACTGGTGATAGTAAGAACAGGTGATGTTAAGGACAGATGCATATTACATCCATCTTACAAAGATAAGAATTGCTATAAGCACATGATGGAAAGTGGGAAAATGCAGATTTATTATCAATTCATTATTCAGATCCTGTAACTGCTGCACAAGTGGAAAAGACAATCTAGCAAAGTTTTGTTCTCCAGATACTGGATGGGATTAGCATCTACCATATTTACTAGCACAATGGATGTGGGTTTTTCCCCCTCTGGATTTTACCATAAAAAACATAATGTGCAGCTATTTCGTGCACTTACTTTCAGCTACCAGTAATCTATTTCTCACTACCAGCTTATAGTGATTACACATAGTGGCTGTTATACGTGCATGAATATCCAATCCTACACCACACTTACAGAATTCTGAGCACTAAAAATAATAATGAAAGGGCAGAGTAAGCTGACCAACTTTTTAATGGACTGACATTAAGAGCAGGAATTTTTCAGAAGGAAAACAGGCACATACTCCTTCTGTAGGAAAAATGTCTTCTGAGTGGTGCCTGTCCAATGCCAACCCAATCTACACTCTTTCTTCCATGCATCAATGCCACTTCGTTCAGACTGGCTGGCTTTTTCTGCAGTGACCCCTTCTTGCCTTCTGTATTATTTAAGGAGATTTATAGCTGGGTGTCTCGTGTGGTGAAACATGAGCTCTGACCCCCAGGCTTGGAAGTCGTCAGGGAGAAACATTAATATTATGCCACATTAGGAAAGAAAACTCATCAGTAGCAGCAAACCAAATGACAAAGTGAAACATGATGCTTCTTGTCACATGTGACACTGAACAGTTAAACGCACCCAAGAAGTGGTGCCCTCTAATGTATCACCAACTATTTTGCACCAATGCAATGACTGGTGGGGCTAGATAGCTGCTGTGGCTACTGCTAAGAGTGACAGAAGAACCTGCAGCTAACAGCAAACAACAGTCAAAACTCACTGCTAAGCAGAAGTAGAAATGTAGACAATTACTATCAAAAAGAAATACCTAAATACTTAGGGTGGTGGAAAGAAAGATAATCAACCAACTGAAGCTTCAAGAAATATTCAGATCAGCACAAAGGTAAGCAAAGATCCCATGGGAAGAGCTTTGCCGTAACACTATACTTGAAGCATACACACACAGGTATGTATCTATAATCTTTCCCCTGTTTTCCTAGGCATTTAAGGTCAGTAATTTTTAAGACCATACAGATTCAACATCTGAAATAGGAAAACAGAATTTGCTGTGTTATACAAATAGCTACTGAAGGTTAAAATATTATACAGACATTCAGTTGAGATGTACATTTACCACAAGACATTATTTGTCAACAACTAACTGAAATGGTAAATCTGAAAGAAAGGGGAAATGAAAGGAGAAGAGGAAGGGAGGGAAGGAAGGGCAAAGAAACTCTTATTGCCTCTGCTTCTTAGAACTGGTCTCAAAAAGACCTGTGCACTTCAGCTACCTTGATGAAATCAGAGGAGTAAAGACATATATGTTTAATCACTAATGCAGATATGACTTTTTTAAAACCATATATTTTATTTAAATACGACTTCCTTTTCATAATAAAAAATGTATTAACATGTACTTTCTGACTAATCTCAGCGATACCTGGTAATTTTCTCATATCTTTAAATATTTCTTAGAACAAATGGCCTTGGGTCACAGCATACATCGTGTGCATGAGTGTCACGAAGGCCCTGTTTGCAGACACTGCGTATCCATATTTGTTTTCTCAGGACCTATTCACTTCGTGCTTCTATTTTTAATACAGAGAAAAACCAAAAGCTGAGCAGACAAGAGTTTTATTCACAGGAATTCTCATCCTTATGGCAAAAATGTGGCACTGGAAGGCATTGTCAGAGGCTTCACATATTGCATTTGTACCTTGCTGAGTTCTTCTAGAATTCTGACATGCCAGAGCCATTGGGGAGCCCTATCATAATTTGTACTTCTCCTGACACACGAATACTTATATGCACCACTAAGCAGGGACACAGCCCCCTCTTCTTCTGAATGGGCTGCTCAGTACATGCACACAGGGCCATGCATAATGCAGAACTCTACTGCATCAAAATTGGAGTGTCAAGAGTGTTTCTGGTCTTTATAGGGTGTGCAGAATAAAATATGATCTTTTTTGCAAGGCCAAAAACCTGACTTCTGTAAAAGGTATAACATGGTAACGGACTACATACTTCCTTCAGCAAATACCTGCTCTTTTTATTAGAAACCTAAACCAGCTCGTGGCATAGCACAGAAACTTTGAAAGAGCTGAAGTCCAAATTTTGATTGCATAAATACTGCTGACTGGGAAACAAACAGCAACAAAGTTCCCTTACAGATATTTTTTTCTATACATATTGCCCTGTCTTGTCAACAAAAAGTACACAACTTGAAATAATTATCCGAAAAGCTTGTCCTATATCATGCTCTGCAGTGCTGACCTTGCAGGGCACGTGAGATTTTCACTTCTCAAGAAAACGAAACAATAAATGAATGCAACTCTTCATGGCTCATTCCACTTACTAGGTTCGGTACTATCCTCCTGCATTTGTACGATGAATCTAAACGTAGCTTCTGATACTTTCAGGAGCTTTATATAAATGCCATGTAAATATGAAAGCACACGGCATAGAGAGGAGCAGGAGAGTCAAAGAAAATGCAAAACTACCATAGGACTAGAAGTCTACGCTGCCTTGAGAAAACTGCGTGTTCAAGTTGTGGAGATAAATATGTACTTTTTTTTCTTTTTTTTTTTTTTTGAGTGAAAATGGAAATCTACATCACGGCTGGAAAATGTAAAGGGTTAGGATTAGACCAGGGGCAATAGGTGTCATACATAATGAGGGACTTGCCCATGTACACAGCACAAAGCACAACCCCCACCCGAGAGTTTAAGACTCCCTGCTTCAGTGCACCTCTCCCAATAAGGCACATCCCAAAGCTGAAGAAACTTCTCCCCCTGCAGATGGAAAGTCCAGGGCATGGCAAAAAAAACCAGCAAAACCTGAGGTATGTTTGAAGAACCCCAGGTCTGCCACAGGATAAAAAGTCAGTACTAAAGAAGACAGCCAGACTTCTCCAAAAACAGACCAGCACCATACTAGTAACTTTAGGCTACCTGTAGTCTCTCAATTGGGTGTCGTTATTTCCCATGTCTCTGTCTTTCACCACGAAAACTCCTCTGTCAGACACTTCACCAGTAACTGAGAACTCTTATGAAGACAATATACCCCCTTATGAGTTTCAGAGTTCATGCAGAAAATCAAAGTTAGTAGTTTCTCACCACTATTTTCATTTCCTGCCTGTGATCTCTTGGCTGCAAAGTATTTAAGCACGTGCTTTAAACTCTGCCCTAGAAAAGCGTTTACAGGTACTCTTAAAATGCACTGGCACCTGGTGCTTCCCCATCTCCAAACAGAAGAGCAACACAGGATAATTAACATTTGTGATCCACATTCCATTTCAATGAATTTCACTTCCTGCTCAAACACACGCTTAGTTTCCACACTGCTATTTAGAGTCACTTTCAATCAATATGACAGCTTAAAAATAATTTCATACGATATATAAACAGCCCGAAGTAAACGTGTCCAACAAAAACAAAATATTTGCAAATAGAAACACCAAAGATTATCACTTCCCTCCAGAAAATGAAAGGAACCTGCTTAAAAACAAGTTAAATGAGCAATGGATTTTTGAAGAAAAGCGTTTTTTTGGGGGTTTTTTTGTTTTTTTTTTTTTTTTACTTTAAGATGAATGAGATGACAGATGTTTTACTAAAATCATTAAGGCTGCAATAATTCCTGGGTATGTTAACTAAACTATTGCTATCTGGATCACGTGAAGCATGACAACACTGTTTTCACCTTAGGTACAGAAGCAGTTCAATGGGTTGAAAGTCAACCATACAAGTAAGGCTACGTCCCAATACACTGGCTTTCATATTCTTAATCTAGAATACCATAAATAAAGGGAAAGATATAAATATATCTGCACGCAGATTTAGCAATAGGTTTAAGGTAGGTGCTTATTAATATCACGAAGATATGACTTTTAATGATCTGGGAGCACAGCCCTATATAGGCATGAATAATGACATTGTCTCATTGCATGCATAGTTTGTGCTTTTGTCCCCGACAGGTTCATTTTTCAGGGGAGGGGAAAGGTTCATATCGCACGAGGGGGGCAACCAGTTGATGTTACAAGGCTGACGATTAGCCCCCTCGCTGTTCCACATGACACTGGGAAGGACTCCAGCAGGCATCCTTAATGCCTGCTTCAGCATCTTGAAGAAATTAATGAACACAGCTTCGATGGCAAAACATTTCAATCAACCCCAACCAGCTGTGCCTAACATTTTTCTTAAATATATCATTTATCTGTTTGTTTAAAAAAGAAGCTTATCAAAAGTTTCTTCGAAGGATACAAGTTATTTCAGAAGCGAGACGGGGAGGAATAGAAAGGAAGAAGGACAATGATGGTTAATGCCAAAAGATGGGCGATGGCCCCTGTGTTTGTTGAACAAATTAAGCACGTTCTGGTTTTTCACCTGCTGAAGTAGCAGCAGTGCATATGGCCCAGAAGTTAAAAATAAGGAAATATGCATACATTACCATACTTAATGGACGACCCTCTCCATTTAATATGCAAATTTCCTGAAATATTACTGAATGCCGTCTGTTCTAAATGAATAAATTTGAATTGCAATTAGAATAATCCTTTATAATTAATGAAAACTGTCAATTTTGGTTCATAAGTAATTTGATTAACAGGATGATGGGACACTTATCAAGTTCACTGGACTGCTAGGGTATGAGAAAGCTGACAGGGAAAATAAGGTGGTCCAGGCACTTAGGCACCACTGGAATATTATCCTAAATTATTGATAACACAAGCTAATGAACTTCAGAAAGTGAACTCTGTGTGCTTTATTTAAAGGGACAGTGCAGCAGGGCGATAAGCACTGCTTTGGTCATGATAGCCCTCTCCAAAACGCAGCCAGACCTTTATCAGCTCTCAGAGAAAAAAAGATCCATCACTTACAACATACACCTACTTAAACCTGAAATTTACACTTTCCAGCTGCTTCCAGAGACGGAAAAAATGTTCACACAATAAATGTAAGGAAAGGAACAATGCAAGCCAGGTGGAACACATTTTATATAACGTACCACAGGCATTATTTTATGTTTTACTGCCATTGGTTAAGAAATGGCACTCAATACACCTGGTTTTCCATCCTTTTTCTTCCCACCATCTACCACGTGATTGGCCAGCACTATTTGCCTTTCAATGTGCTTTGGCTAATTGAAAGCAGGAGAATGTTAATATATCAGTTTCGATTTTGTAAGAAATGCAACTGGGGAGAAAAAAAGACCCTATAGGAAAAAAAGAAAAACTCTGAGGCTATCGCTTGTCTCAACCCACACGTTCATTGACATCAGTAGCACTCAGCCACTGATGGGGAAGATGACTGTAGGCCCAAACCTTTGGGCTGATGCACCACTCCCCGTGTAATTCCATTAGCTTCGGGGGTCAGAGAGGATGTAATCCAATGCAGAAGTTGCTCATAATGGCATTTTAAATCAGTACACCAGCAGGCTGCAGTTCTGATGATCTACTTAATAATTCCAAATGTGAGTAATACAAGTGAAACTTAGTAAAAATATCAAATCTAAGCCCATGTCTGAGGATATTCAGTTCCCCAAATCAGCCTGGTTTTCAAGTGGGAAGTTCAGCCAGCTGCACCATCCATCCATACGATGAGTATGGAGAAATCAGAAGGGTATTTTCTTTTTTGCCCTCAATCTGTCCCTCTTCTAAGAACATGCTTCATTCCATACGCATCATTCACTTCTCATATGGAGCTCTGTCATATTATAACTGTTGCATATGGCATTTATCGTACAGAATTTTTCTGTATCGCCTTCACGCAGCCAATGGAACAACTCTAAATGTAACTTCAGAGAGTGATCTCTTTCTAAACATCCTGGTAGAGCACATCCTGGATACACCCACACAACATAATCAGAATCCAATGCAACCCAGCCTGTATATTTTTCAAACAGCTTAAGTTTAAAATGATGACATCGCATGCTGGATGAAACTACCCTTCGCCTGAACACAGGCACGGTGCCTGTGGATTGTGGGGGATCACTTATAAAGCCTAGCTAGTGTATAGGAAAAGCCAGTGTGCATGAGCTAAGTATGTTTTTAAACCATTACAGCACTGAGAACTCAAAACAGATTTTCAACAAATCACTGAAAGACACTTCTGCAACCTAGGGAAATAATTCCTGCTAAATGGCAAATTCATCTGCTCTCATCATCAGGGCACCAGCACTACCTACAAGAAGGCCACAACTTGGAGTTAAATATATGGGTGCACACACTCGAGAACCATACCTCATTTTTATATCAGATTTTCTAATAACGTTCACATCATGCCTAATGTAGCATATTTCAATGCAGGAGGTAACGGTTTTCAGAAGTACGAGCATCTGGAAAAGGCTTTTTGGAACTGAAATGCTGCAAACCACAGGTGTTGTAGTTAGACCTTATGAGACATATTGCTAAGGCAGAAGTGAAATTCTCTTGACTAATTCCAACCAATATTCCTACATAGCTGTTTTAGCCTGTTTGAACGAGGAAAGAAACTCACTGTAGTGCTGAGCAGATTCAGGCATAACCAGACAATTTTTTGCTCAGATCTGGGTACAGTGCTCCTGAGTGTGGCAAATAAACCACGTTATAAAGCAAACAATGTTGTAAGTGGTCAGTAGACCAGCTTCCCGTCTTCTTCCCCTGAGGCAACCAGGACATTTTTTTTAGGCTCATTTCCTAAGGAAACAAGGATCTGTGAGATCACGTTGTCTGTCCAGGAGTCCCTCCCCCTAATAATTTTAACCCATTGCCCATTTTCTACATGCGATTCAAAAGAAATTAAGTCTCAATATTTTTGGGACGATGTGAAGAAAATGAATCAAGTTTGCCCGTGGAAGGAAAGCTGGGCACAGATCAACGAAGCAAGCAGCAAATGCATCCCAGCAGAGCTTAGTCAGGAGGGGGTATGGAGTATGAGACACTCAGTTAAGGGATAGACAGAAAGGAAGACAGGAGAGGACTGGATGTTTGCAGCGGAACTTGGGCTCAAAGGAAAGTAGTGGGAATATTGCAGCGAGGGCTATAAAGGTTATGTCAGTGATCAAAGAGTATTATGGTGACAAGGGGACATGATGAATGGAGTTATTGTGATAAAGTAGCACAGGAAACAATACAAATCTGTAGAAAAACAAGGTTTAGTTTCATTAGTCTCACTGTTCACGGAACAAACTTATTTCAAAGTCACACTCTCCTTCTGGTATTTGTCTCTACTTTCCCTTCACTTCCCTTTTAAACTTTGATTTTTTTTTTTATTTTTTTTTTTTATTTTTTTAAATTGCTGCTTTTGCTGTGGCTTGGGAAAAGGATCCTTTCCATGCAGTAAGACCCAGCAGACCCGCATAAGGAAACACTGAATTACCAGTCATGCATGTGAACACAAAAAAAGGGTTACATTTATGTCACTGACTTCATTTCTCAATGGGATATGAAAATTATGTGCAACTTCCTCCTGCCTTTTTTCATTCTCTTCTAACTTTTATAAACATTTGACACTGATCTTCTTAGGAATAAATGTTCTTTAAGAAGCTGACAATCGCTTAATGAGTATTATTACCCCAATTGAAGAACAGCATAAACAAGGCAGTAAGATGCTTCTAACTATTCACTATGTGACTACAGCAAAGCTAATACTACAATGCAAACAGTGAGGTTAAGAAGTCCTGTGACTGGACCACAAGACTATACATCGCCTTCCCCTAGAAATCTACCTTCCCAAAAAGCAGGAGACCAACTAGTGTTCCCATTTGTACATGTGAAGGTTGAACAATAATAATCTGGATAAGTAAATACTATTCTAACAGAGCCATGGTGAATGAGTGGGAAAATATTCCATGCTGAGTTTACAGTATCTTATTCTACACACAAGGAATGTGAGTTCTTAACGTTTCCATAGACCAATAAATATCCATTTTAATGAGAAAACACTTCAGCTAAAGAGCAGCTAAAGTTTGCTAGCAATCTCTTACTTCATTCATTCACACAACACAGGAGAGCTCCACTTCATACAGCTCTAAGTTCTGAAGGGCAAGAAGACTGAACCATCCACTAAACAATTAGCAGCAATGCCAGAGAAGCAGCTGAACGACATGCCAACAAGTTGGACAGAAAAATGCCCCTATTTAACCATCCGTCACATGAATGGGAAGTTTAAATGTAATATTCTCCTGGTAGAGGTTTAGAATTATGATGGCAAAGAGCAATCCTCAGCAGGTGAGAAAAAATAGCAGTTGGGAGAATAACTAAAGTTTGGAAGTTTCTCCCTTGGGTGATATCAGTAACCATTCTATCAAATATAACCTATCTATTCTTATTTTATTCCTATTATCATGGCATGCAAGAACCATCATCATTTGCTCTTCTTGGTGACTAACGCTGAAACAACCATGGCAAGGAGAAATAGAAAATGAAAAAATTATTCCAATGCAGATCTTAGTGGCATAAACCCTTCTGGATATGGATGTAAATAATACATTTATTTATTCATGCTTCTTAAACGTATATATTTTTCCTTCATTGTTTGCAGGGCTAAAAAAATGAATCACTTTCAAACTGTTGAGGTTGGGAAGGCAGAAACAGGGCGAGCGTTGCTGCAAAACTCTGCCCCAAACAAATGAAACTCTTTCAGTGAATTATGGTCTGACTGGTTTCTTTTTTAAGGCACATCAAGGCATTTCAGAATGTGTCAATAAAAGCCCACCTGGAGGTAGAAATTACAGAGCACTGGAAAGAACGCCAAGATTACTCGAGTCTTTGTGTTTTCATTTGTTTTAAATCAGCGTGTTGTTAAAACAAATGTAGAAATTAGCCATATGGGAACTTAGTTTTGGTGCAATATCTTCATCTGTCACCGCATTTGGAAAAAAAAAAAAAGCGTGCACACAACAAGATCAGTGGCCAGGGAGGGAGGGTGAGAACAGCACGCGAGGAAACAATGCTGAACATATGCACGGGATTTCGACCTCGCCGCATGGTGACTAATGATAATTTCACAAATGCTGAAGCTGTGATGGATTATTATTACTGCGGGGGCACATCTTTAAATATTGCCTAACAGTTTTTGTATAGAAGGGGAGCTCACGCATCTCACTGGGACAACCTGCTCTTGTATGCAGTGTCTCTTAGCCAAATGAAAACCACACAGTATTTTCAGTTCAAACCTTAGACCCAGTGCATGTAAGACAGGGGCTTAATAGCTTTCCAAACTCTCATTTGGCCTCAGTTATACAACCAGCTGACACTGAAAATAATTAATGCCCTTTAGGACTCGCATCTGCTCCTATGGTTCCATGTCAAGGTTTTTAATTGGGCTATTTTGGCATTTGGAGACAATGGCAAGGTGAAATAACCTTTCTTTAATATTTCTGAGGTCAGAAGTTAGTCCTGCCAAAGGTCATCCTTCAGGTTCACAAATGAGTCATTTGTATCACCTAATGCAATCTGTGACTTGCAAATTGCACTGGGAGATGTTATAGTGCATTAATTAGTCCATGTGGTGAATACTGAATTCATCATTACCAGTGAAGCCTGTGCAGGCGTGCCAATACTCGTTTTGGTGGGTTGCAGGAGCTGATTATATTACATATTCTCCTTCAAACCCTGGCCTCTAATATCAGGCCTTGTTTGCAAACAAGCAAAGACAAGGCTGAACTGGTCCTCTCCCACTGAGCAGCACAACGCAGAATATTTACACGTCAAGAGTTGCTCCAAGTGAGCGTGCAAAATGCCATCCTGGCCTGTTTAATTCAGCCTCGGCTTTGCAGACACTGTCAGGCAGCACAGCCACAACTGACACCATTGCTGGGCTGTACTCACCAGTCAGGACTAATTGAAATTGTAGAAACAGGGCTGTCTTGTTGCCCTCTGCTCTTCTGAGCCTAAAGGGTAACTCTGCTTTTTTGTTTTTTGGATACATATATATATTTTTTTTTCATATTGGCTGCTTGGTTTTCTCCATAGCTGTAGGGATTACAAGCTTTAAAAAACAGACAGGCATAAACAGCAATTAACTGCAATTCTCAAGTGACTGCGTGTCTACAAAAGCACAGCTTTTTGGAAAAGCATGATAAAATTGCAAGAGCAGCGCTGTCCTTTCCTACTGAAGAGCTGACTATTAGACAAAGGTCCCAAGTTTCCCAGATTTTATTTCCAAAAGCCATATGTTGCAATCATCTTGCAATCCAACTAATATCAGTGGCAGCTTGACACAGGTCAGAGTTACAACCAACTCACCAACAAACCGGGTGTAACTCTGCTGATCCTCCTCGGGCCTGAAGGTCTTTTTAGTAGCAGAGGTGCAGCTGACACCCCACACTCTTCCATGCCCCAAATCTTCCCCTACAGATATACTCCATAGCTGGTGTTGTGCTCCCCATGTTCTTCAAAGCAGCCTGACTTACAGCCCTTCAAGGACCTTCAATACCCAGAGAAAGATTTCTATCAATCCCAAGTCAACGTTTTAATACCAATATTACATCCACCCTCCTTGCTGCAAGGAAGCCTTGCAAACAATCTCACCCTAAGTCACAGTCTGATCTTTCAGCTGGTTGGCAGCTATTGCCCGTAATGAAGGGATTATTAATTTCTGTTTCTGAGGGATAGGAGATCAGGATATGGATACTGCACGACTGTACCATCTGTGCGGTTGACATATATTGATTCATACCATCTTCCCATCTGTCCTTGACACTACAGAGCATCAGAGGTCACAATCAACTCCTTGCTGGAATTCACCCCCCAAAACAAGTTTTGCATCCAGTTCCCTGTCAAAATACACTTCAAGTCACTTCTATAGAATAATGGATTATCTCCTCACTGTATTACAGAAGCAAACAAATCATCAACACTTGGGCCCACAAAGCACACACCGATCAAACATAATAATAACCAACATTTTCAATGATAGTACTGGGCATAGAAACTCATACTTGAAAAAGTCATAATAAAATAGAATTCTTGAAACAATAAGCAGGCAACAAAGCAATGAAAACTACTAAAGCTCTCAAGAGATTTATGGACATCTATCACGTAAGGTGCAACCATCAGTCACAGCAGAACATTGAGAAGTGTGATTCGGCTGCACGTACTTATGGAAAAGGTTAAGGAAAGCAGTGAAAATCTGCAGCTGAGTAAATCCTGACATGCAAATCTCTGGAAAGAACCCAGAGAGAGGTACCTTTTTTTTTTTTTTCTTTTCCTTTCTTTTTTCCTCCTGCCCTTCTAAGTAAATTGCTATTAGCTAAGAAATGAAAACAACATGGCGCCTCAGCCAGGCTCCTGCAGGAGGGTCCGACCGCACAGTGCTGCCACCTGGCGGCCCCCTCGGCTCACTGCACCCGGCCGCGTCCGCACACGGGTGTCACACACAAAACATCACATTTCTGTTGTCTCTCCAGATCCAGGAGAGGGGTGGTGGGATTTATGCAGCTTTACAGTGTTTCTGGACAAGAAAAATAAGACGCTAAACGTGGGCACAGACTGACTCGCTCACTGGTATCCTCACCCTCACAAGACCTCACAGTGAGGGCAAAGGCTTAAAATGGGAGGTAAAAAGGTATTAATGTGAGGAAATGCTTTGCCACATCATTGTTAATCGCTTAATAAATGCATCAGAAACTGGATACCGTCCCTTAATAGCTGCCCAGGAGTTGGGACATTAGCAGACAAGATAGCTCCGTGCTAATTTACTGTGTTCTATTCAGGTGGAAAAAGGATCCAGACAAGCAGCCGGCTTAAAAGTACACATACAAAACGAGGCTTTGGGATTTGCAGCTTGACTCCTTGCCAGCTGTTGAGGTTACACAATCACATTCCTCTTCGGTGCTTTGTGTTTTTTCCTCCCCGAATCCTTTTTTCCTCCACTCCCACTGTGGCATGTGAAAGAGGTGTACCAAGAAACAGGGAAGAGCAAGACCTTGGTCCATCTCCCATGAAAGCTCTGTGTAAAATCACACACTGTATAAGGCTCTACTCGTATTAAACAGAGAACCTATCTAAAATGAAATGTTCTGAAAGTACTAGGTGGTTAAGTACCTTGAAAATTGTGTTTCAAGGGTATATCAGGGGATTTGTCATTGCTGAATCGGATGAGAAGCCAGCCCTTTCAACATATTTGCTGTAGACATCACAAGAAATCAAAGTCCTAGAGAGTCTATAGGAGCCGAGGCACCACAGTGGCTGATCAGAGCCGCAAGGATTTACAGTCACAACAGTTACTGACAACAAATTTTAGGTGCTGTGCAAATCTCCACACTTTAACTAGCAAAAGGTAACTGACAGACAAAGTAGTGGGGTTGTCCTGGAGTGCAGTGCTAACAAGACTGTCTGAAGTTATAGCTAATAAACCAATCAAATACCTGTTAAAAGAGAGCAAGCACCAGACGGGTCACCTCCTGTTATTTTTCATACCTGAGTCCATGTTATTTGACTGTAATAAAGGAGCCTTTCGTGTTTATGTGACTGAGATCTGAGAGTTGTGCAGACATGCATCATGAACCTCCTCAGTATCAAGCAGCAGGAGCGACTGATCAGCTCAGAGCTCATCTGAAGGAAGAAGGCTGAGTTTGATACCAGTTACCTTTGTAAATCTCTTATGTCTGCTGGTTCAATCTAGTAGTTTGGGTATGTCTTTTACCTGCTCGGTCTCATATGTTTATTCTGCGTGTGCACTATTTCATCTCTTTAGTGCAAATGCTTGTGTATGTTGTTTTAAAAGGAATACGAGTGAGTCTGGAGATACAGATTTCTGCAAAATGGAATTCACCTTTTCTCTACCTCCAGAGGAATGGGGCTACCCAGCAATCAGCCATCACCGATCCCTGTAACTTCCTGTAACCTTCCTGTCTGGACACAGAAAAGATAACCTCTGCCCTAGAAAGCTTACGGACTAAAATGTTTTATCCTTCATAACCTTATTGCAGTAACCGTTTCTGCATCTACTTTCTCTTTTTTGCGACTAAGTCACAAAAAAGGGAAGCAAAAACATCGTGCAGTCAAGAAGTGAATGCAGCAGAATCACAATAAATAATGCTTGCATCTAGAACTACCTCCAGTATTTTCCTGCTCGCCTTAAGCCATTCCCTACATCATCCTGTGAGCATCACATCGTAAGACAAGAACATCTGATGATATACCAACCATGAGCAGGCTAAGCAACCATAACAATGTTCTCCCTTCCTTACAGACCTTTGAGCAGTTGCAACTGGCAGCAACTAAACCACATAATTCTCTGTTAAATAAGTTACAGGAAAATAAAAATAGATAGAAGTCTCATTACTTAACATATTCATCCCCACATCTGGATGATAAAATATAATTCTTATGGAAAAATATAATTTTTAGGCGCTATGTTCCCTATCTGCAATTACATCAAAATCACATTAATTGAGCTATAACACTGTCAGGCCTGGCAGCTGGGAGGCACATCCATACATTCTAAAGAGATGGCCATTAATTCAGCACTTTGCAGTGTGGCAATGAAGCTGGGATGTCCGCTCCCCAACGTGATTTACAGTCTTTCAAGCTGCTTAAGTGGGAACCTCTACAAAAAGATTTAAGTTAAGTGACTCTTATGCCGAGCTGGAGCTCATTTATTATTGAATTAAGTTTTCATTTCTTTTAAAGGGAAAGAGAAATATAGTTTTATTTGAAACAAGGTAAAACAGTTCAAAGAAACCAACTGTTACAATTTAGGAAGCAAGAATATATTTTGGTGGGCGACAGAGGCATTTTGTTCTTACGTTAATGTAAAGATAAGTTAAAAATGTAAGTACATACAGTCTAATAAACGTACATGTCTTTATGGTTTATGCACATGTCTGCTTTTAGATATATTTATGTATGTACATCCAGATGTGTATCTGTATGCATCTATGTAATTACAAACACAGGTACAGATTATGTGTAATACATTTATGAGCCTAGATTCTGAAACTAAACATATGCTTAATGAAGTAAACTATTTTATAGGGCAGTGGGACAGTGCAGCACATAGAGCTCACTACAACGTGCATCCCTGTAAGCTGTATTTAATCAACATCTATTTCTGAAACTCTATTAAGTGTATCTTATTGTTGGGGGGAGGGATATATCTGATGCTCAATCACCATGGTTAAACTGGGTAGAAATGGGTGGGTGTTGTACTGTTCTGTATTAAGAACGCAAGAACTGGGTCTGACAGAGGAAAAAGAAGATTATCCTATTCAAACAGCAGGTACCCAATTTCTGCCCTGAAATTAGAACATCAGAACACAGCAATCAATGCAATATTTGGCCCCTGTCCTCTAACCACATGAAGGAAATATATTGAGCTAAATTTTCTGCCAGCTTAATTTTATTGAAATTAGTGGAATTTATCCAACAAAATACTTGGCACGTTGCATTTGATGGGTAAAACGTGCCAGTGCAGGGAGAGGGATTTGAGGGAAAGCAGTTAGCCTGCATGCTTAAATCTGCTAAATGCTTCTAAATAAAATATACTTTAAAAATAAATAATTAAAATTTGCCAGGACCCCCATAATGGTGTCATTTACACTCCAGTCACATGATTACACGGCGCAAGACCCTTTCATAATTAGGAACTTACACTATATAAGCTCCCTCCCTAATTAGCAAATTATGTTGAAAATAGCATCCTGCTAATTAACGGTTATTATGGCATTTCTGAAGCTGAAGCTTTAATTATCACCAACCTAATGATTGTGTACAGAAAAAAAAACAACTTTTTTTTCCTTAAATTATCAATAAGGGCAGGCGAATTATTATCAGGCGAATCTGCTGACGGCTGATTAATTTGTTTGATGCAAAGTTGCTGTGTGTTTCATATTATTTTATCGGAGTTGCAGGAAAAAGGTACATAATTTGGTTTCATTAGCAACTACTGCTATTTATCACTAGAAGATACCCCTCCCTTTTTAGTTGTTTGTTCAATTCCCTCTGTGTTTTTGCCTGCACCAGCATCAAAGTCAAGAGCAGGAAGTTTTAATTAAGTGACACTAATGAGGTCGTTGAAAATGATACTTCAGCAATTCAGCATGCTGTTAAATGTGTTTATTCTATAATGTCATCAAAGGTGATTGTTTTCCCTTGTAATAGATAAAATTCATTACCATAAGCATTGTACTTTTGAGCGTTAGAGTTACAAAACGCGAGTTAGTCAGGTGTGTCTGTCGCACATTTCATCTCATCTACCTCCACAAATTTGCATCTAAAACTATCCCTTAAGAAGGAAATGTAGCATGAGCTGTAGCTGTAAAGGTGTAGGTTTTTTGTTCAGAAATAGCTAGCTCTTGCCAGCCTTGGTTATGATGAGTGCAGCCCTACTTTTCTGGCTACCAATCCATTCACAAGTGCATCCCGGAATTCTGATTGCAGCTTGTTTTGCAAGTCCTAACGAAACAGCCCCTCTGAATCATTTCCAGCTTGTAAAATAACTGTTAACTAGCTGCACAGTTAATGCTGTGACTATATGAATCAAAGAGCAGTTATAAGGATGTGATCACCATGGGCTAAGGTTATAGCCAGGTATAGTTTCTAAGGAGAAGAAGCCCTAGATCTTCCCTTGGTGAAGGCTGGCACTGTTCAATAGCTGCTGCTTATACCAATGTAATATCTGGGTCCATCAGTTCCCAAAGTTGTTTGATTTCTTGACAACTGCACTTCCAGAAATAAACAAGCAAACATATTCACATTAAATTAATTTGGCAGAGTTGTCTTCACATCAACTACCTCTGAAGCAATAATCTCAACGAAGTAATAGAGAGGAAGCACACTACGTGTGCAGCACTCAGGTAGCAGGTTAAAGACACAGACATTCAGCTCTGCTTAGAACACAATATAAACCAGTACTTTCTGGTAACCCCACCTCATGCCCCAAAATTCACTCATATGACTAAGAAAAAGGTCCAAAAGGTTACTTTTCATCTCTTATATACATAAAATAAATAAAAAGGAACTAGGCAGAGATATTTCTTCATCAAGTAAAAATATACTTGATATTTACAGCAAACATATTTGTTTTAAACTACCACAGTTCAAGCATTATAAAGTAGTCATTATTTAGATTAATATGAAACTAAAAAACTATGAAAATTAGCTGTATGGTAGAAGTTTTTTTTTTCCAATACAGAATGGAGGCTATAATGCTTTAAATCAAATTCTTTTCTATAAAATTCAATCCGTCTTCAAGAAAACAATTTTAAAAGTCAGATGAGGCAAAACCAAACAAAACTGAAATTGTTCAGAAAAGCCAAAGCACCACAAAATATTTCTCAGTGGAAAAAGTCCACTGTTTCCAATAAATAGCATTTGGACACTGCTCACTCGCTAATGAAACAGAACATGGCATATGCAGGCGTAGCACTGGAAATCTTTACTTACAGTTCAAATTTAGAGCTGCCATTCAAAGCTTTGGTCTCTGGTCAGATCCCAGTTTTAAACAACCGGCCCAAACTGTGTTGCTTTCCATCTGTTCGGAAGGAGAATGCTCTCAAGCTTAAGCAACATTATTTTGGCTAAGTCACCAAAGCCACCAAATTCACCTTGACATTCAGTGCTTTCATTCAGGGTGATGAAGACAGCCATGGCCATTTGTATTTGTTGGTCAGAGCCTTTGGACAGCCCAAAGAGCACGGCATTCCCTGACACGGCATTGCAGAGAGATGCTACACCCAGCAAATGTGATCTGTATTTCACAGCGCGATGTCACGCACTCCCCACAGTTACTACTCTTTGCATCTTCTACCAGCAGTAGAAGTGCAACACTTCTGAATATACTGATAGAGTTTCATCCATCCTCTCTGAAATGAATGGCAAAATTCCTACTGATTCCAATGAAGCAGGAATAGGCCTTTAATGAGGAACCAAACGGTTCCTAAAGTGATTTTTACAAATAATATTTACAATGGCACCACCCAACAATCGCTGCTTGTTTATAAAACATTAAAAGATATTTTTTCTTTGCAGTCAGAAAGAAGGAATTAGAAATTGCCTGAAAACTCACCCACCCACCACCAAAGCAGAAGCCATAAATCATAATTTTGTCCACACAGAGCAAAAAGCAGGAATCCCAGCAAGCTGCAGGGAGAGCCGCCCTTCATGTGGACAGCAGGGGACACGTCTGGGTCATATAACCCCTAACCTTATCTTTATTTTTCCATCAAGCTCTGTGACATTTGTTCTTTTTCATTCAATAAGATGCAGGACTATTTGCCATTTTCAAGTAACCACATTATACAGTATTTCCCATTGACAGACACATCCCCTCAGCACAAGGTGCTTTAACTCTTTCTAATGAGTTTCTTACTGGCTTCTGTTTCCCGAGTGGGATTTTACGTTATGTTTGCTTTGACAAAAAGAAGAAAGAGAAAAAAAAATAAAAAAGAAAGAAAGAAAGAAACATACCCCCTGGGAAAGTTAACCTCAAAACATAACATTTCTAAAGCAGGATAAACCACTATCGTAACTGCAGAGGACAACATAATTACAAGCAAAACCATAGAAAAACAGATGTACTGAGCAAGCAGTCTTGGCAGTCCAAAGTTAGAAGGTCAATAGGTTAGGCTGCCGAAATTGAACCTTTCTAAAGCAGGCATTAGTTTCTTTCTGCAGATTAGCCACTTGCCGTATCTATACAGAGTCAGAAATCATAGATGCCTTCTTATCCAAGAATCCAGCTTCTCTAGATATCGAAAAGGTGAAACAAAATTCCATCTCACCAAGTACAAAATGCTGGGGAGGAGCTGCATGTAGAAGTTAATGGTTTACATCACAAGGTTTCCTCTAGCTTCACAAAATTCTTGCTCCTAGCCTGAAGTTGATGTTTGGAGCTGCACCACCCCACAGCCTTCCTAAGGGATCCATCCTGTAATGAACCTTCCAGGACAAGGACATCCCATCCTATCTCTCATCTGCCTTCTGCACAGTAGGGTTATTCTCATGGGGTCCAGCACTCCCATACCTAAGCTGTGACATATTTTACTTCAAAACTGGAATACATACCTACCTGCCCCTCCCATGATGCTTAAAATTTCCCCACCAGCCCTGCTCTGTTGCAGTTAGTAGGGAAGGGCTAGTCTTCCTATTTTATTAGTAAGGAACTGAACACCAGGGGAGCCATGAGTAAAAGAAGGAGCAAAGCAGGACATCAAAATGCGTCTCTCACCCCAACCATCAGCAGCATAATGGCTTTTAGCAACTTTCCCCCACCTCCACATCGAACGTATCTGGCCTTTCCACATACAAACATTGCTCAGTTTAGCCAAGGTTTTGCAGCAGGCTCTTGAGTAGAAGATATTGCAAGCAAATCCTTTGGTGCTTGCCCTACCAGTCTGAACCATGCCCTCGCTCATAACAGACAGTCAGCTACTGCATCTAATGATGCTGCAGGTACCACAAGAATTCCAAGGTCATCTCCAAATCTCCAAATCTAAAACCCCACAATGTAAATTTGCTTACTGTATTAAAGTTTTGTGTTCAAATCTTAAGACAAGAATAGGGAAAGGAACCATATTTCACATGGCATAAAACCTAATGGAGCAAAGGTGCAACTGATATCCACATTCATACATTGTCTCTGAAGGGCTGCATGCCCTTTAGCCCTTGCTGGGCTCACCTCACTTCAGTCCCTGCCATGCCAAGAAGGGAGAGAAGCATCACTGCTCAGCACAGAGGTACATTCAATGTGGTTTGCTCTTCTCCCACACACATAGTAACCATGGGTCATGGAGGAGGCAGGATTTCAGCCTGACTGCAAACATGAGATGTCAACCAGAAAATGCCCCGCTGGTGGGTTTTTTTTCCCCATGTGATTATAGGCTCATTCAGGTTCTCTGAGAAAAATGACGCTCTGTTCAGTCACTGCAGAGAGGAAAGCACCACTGGAGGCAGCGTCACTGGGGTGTCCAAACCACACATTCACAGAGAGAGAAGTTTAGTCATTTATAGCTGACTTCTAGCACACTGTCGTGCTCATGTGAGTAAATCCACCTCTGTGGCTAAAATCAGACAAATAAGGCCAATTTTGGTTCTGTTCTTTCCTTAGCTTAATCTGATACACTGCAGCCTCAAATGTTCACTTACATCATGCACAAGAAATGATGACAACTATGGGAAAAGGCCTACCACAAATTCACAGCGCTCATTCTGTGCCAATCCTTCCCACTACACTCCTGAAACATGCTCAGTTTGCATTAGCAGCAGTTCCAAACGGTGCCACAAAGGTGGACTTGGAAAAAGGAATACTAAGAGTCACAACTCCAAATCATTTATGATACCTACAGCTAAAAGCTCTCAGTGATAACAGCTGCAAATATATCCCACATGCTACGTGTTGTAAAGTTTTCTGAAGGACAGTTGATGCACATGTGCACACAGATGTCTCTACCTGGAACAACTGTCAACGTGATGACTTCCAGAGAACTTCTGAGATGCTGTAAGATCTCTGCGCTGCTGGCAGACATCAAATTAAACATGTGATGGGGCTCCAAAATGATCCGTGAGTTGGAGCCAGATGTACCAAGATGGCATATGATGATGAAACAGCACTGATGGATGTTCTCTGGACAGCGAGATTAGAGAAGCAGAATTGACAAAACAGAGGGAGATGAAAGTAAAGGGTCAAAAAATTTCAATGACATTCAATGGAAAAATAGGCAAAGTGTCAGATAAGCTGCAGAGATTTTGGCATTCATTTATTTTCTAGGGATACTAATTGAATTTGTAGACTTACTCTAAAAAAAAAACCAAAAAGCACCAGCTATAAAAGTCACTGGTTTGTGAGAGCAGAGGCAATGGACTCTTAAGAAATGTTGGAGGTGCAACAAGAAGTTCTCAGAGGAAGGCTGAGATATGTTTGTGCTCATCAGCTCTGACTGCAGCCCAATGGCAGAGCAAACATAACGCAGTCTGCTCTCAGGATGCACACTGGCTACCTGTCAGCTCACAGTGGAGACACAGCCCTACTACAGATAGCCCGACTGCCTGCAGCCATCGAGCATGTTCTTTGTATTCAGACCTTAAGCACAGCACAACATTACAGTCATGACCTGCACTCAAGAGCAGTTTCTACCATAGATATAATATCTATTCCTGAAACTATTTTCTCAATAAGAAAGAATAACAGTTGAGTCAAGCCTTTCCAAGGAGATCTCTTCCTGTTGAAGCCCTTATCAATCCCACTTCCAGAAGCCTACGGTATCAGATGCACACTATTAGTAGTCTTTTCCAATCTTATAACATTCTATGACTCTAATGCACAGATCTTAAAAGAATATGGCACTACACATGCTTGGCAATTCTTTTTGGAAGTCTAAATGCAGCCAGCACTGGAATGCCATGGTCCAGTCCCAGACCAGAGGAATGCACAGCCAGCACCCATCTTCTAATTGCTGTACCTTGCTTTCCTGGCCCTCATTTTCAAGTTTGATTTTCTCTCAACTTCCTGTCATGTGTTCTCTGCTTGCAAAAGACAGGATGTCATTCACATTAACAAACAAGGAGATTTTTACTGAACTGTAAAACTTTTGTTGTCTGAGATTATTTTGACTGCACTGGCACTGAGTTGATACACAGAGAAGTTTATAATAGAGGATGCTGTTTGGTTCTCTCTGGCACTTGTCACCATCCATGAAAAGGAATATAGACTTTAATCAGAATATCCAAGAATGCCAAAACAAACAATGCTCAAATTACTCTGGATGAGAAGAGTTTTCAAATGAGACTTACACTATGATACACTCATTATCCACATCTTTCTGCTTTATTAAATTCAAGAAAAATTAAGCTCTGTGTTGCACTTAGACAGTAACTGTGTGCCACTTCCACAATTCCCACTGATGTTACCACACACAAGTCTAAAGCAAAATATTAATATATCAAGTTTCTAACTAATGCAGCTGTGCTACTTATCCCCCACACTGCCAGCTCCAGCAGCGCTCTGTGAAAACAGCATTTGCCTATAATGAAATTTGCTTTTAAAATCAGGAAGTGTTAAAGTGGAGGCTTGGAAAAGACATTGTGAAATGTGATTTGGGGGGGTTCTGTGTGTTTGTTTTGTTGTTGTGTTTTTTTGTTTCAGGGGTGGAATCTGAACCATAAGGGATAGAAGCCATCTCTTATTCATAAGGATTGGTAACACTGCAAGCAACTTCTCTGCGGTCAAGCAAAAAGACAGGTTTTACTTTAAACTTTAGTGAATATTCATTCAATACTGATTAAAAACTGTGACTCAGAAAACCAGAAAGAAAAGGAAAAAAAAGGATCAAGCATTTAAAAATAACTCTTACAAACACAGGTCATGCTTCAGTGGCTTGAAATGCCGTATTTGTATAATTTCTCCCACTGGGTGAATACAATTTTAAAAGGAAATGAAGCATCATAATATAAGCTACACAGCACCTATGTAACTTGTGCTTGGATGTGAGCATTATAAATATTGTCAGCTGCCAAAAAGCAGCCAATGCTTTTCCAGAGCAAGACGACATTTTTTGCTTCGGTCTTTCTTGATCTATTGTTGTGACTCTCCCTTTGATTGACAGGTGGCATTCTTGTCTTTATGGATGGAGAAGCAAAGCCCTTGATGGTTATCGACAGAAGGAAATGTCATGTCTGAATATGTTTCAACAGGACCTTTTTCTCCCTTATTTCCTGCTCCTTCCCCTCACTTAGTTTATTATATTTAATGCAATGAAATCTCTCAAATATGAACTCACAATCCAAATACTGAACTGCAATCAGAAATCCGACCCTGGCATTTAATTGCCATTTGCTATTAAAAGTCACATTTGCAACAAGTGTCCTTACAAGGTAAAGTTGACCACATTCGCTTTTCCTTCACACACAGGTAACTGAGGCACCTCTTGGCTTCAGACCTTCAGTATGGTGGCAGAAATGCACTGCTGGGTGATGGGAGCAGCTCTGCAGCCAACACATCACCGTAAATTTCACATCAGGTGTAATTCATTTGGAAACCAGAAGCAAGCGAGTGGAAGTGGTAAAATAGCTCACATTGCACTGGTCTGACACACAGTGCAACTTATTCAGATGAAATGCTCAGTGGCCCTTGCAAAAAAAGCAGTGCCACCTCCATTTACACCCAAAATAACTCCAATGCTGCATCAGTACAGGGCCTGACAACAGCAGAGCTGAGCGCAGTGGCTGGGAAGGGATCATGCCTTCCCACAAAGCCTATGTTTGGCGGTGGTTGTCATTGTGGGGCCGGCGTGCTGAAGTCCTTCAGTTTTTATTTGCTCTCTTTCCCACTGCTCCCTTGCCAATGTAAATTATATATTAGTGCAAGATGCCACACTCTTCTTCTGTTTCTACCTTCTCCTTACCACTTCTCATACACTCACCAGTAACACCAACCAGTACACACCATTAGTCCGCCTCTTTGCTGCTTCTGCCACAGCATATCAATAATGTGGAACATCCTTCATCCCTGTCTGAACATTCTGCGTCAAAGAAAGTTCCTAATAGCATGCACAGGCTTCAGACCAAATACTAACAGTTGTTCCTGTCCTGTACTTACACCATCTCTCCTTTCTTTGTCCTATATGAAATTACAAATTGTTTTGTTACCCTCCATTGCAAGAAATGATCACATTTATCCATATTATAAAGAGTCCAAACAGTAATCTAACTTTGTAACTACAACAAAATTGCAGCTTTGGTGAGATCAAATTTAAAAAATAATAGGATAGATTGGGCATATTTTGTCTGGGATAATGCATCATTGCACTCTCTACCACAATCCTAATTCAGCTGCATAAATTCCCACATGCCTTGTGTGCATTGGGATAACATTCTGACCACTAACCACAGGTTAAGGAAAAGTAACCTAGGAGCTGGTTTTGTACAACCCAAAATAAATATCTCTAATTAAAAAATAAAAGGTGAGAGTAGGACACTACTCCCTAGAACACATCAGTGCATACAAGTGGATCAGTGTCCCACACCAGGTGCAGAACCCAAAGGCTGGTGTTATTCCATTAACGGAATACTTACAGATTTTGGCCTGGTGAGTTGCCCTGCATTTGCCATTTTCACACAGAAATCTTCACGGTTAAGTACATTTTCATCTATTTTCAGGTTAATGTTTCCTGGAGTCATGATACCCCCACCTGGTGAACAGATGTCACAAGTGGTACCAATAGTACCTGTCAAAGCTCCTGCACGCAGGTGGGCTTTTCTCCCCAGCTCCTTGCCATATACCCCCTGACTTTTTAAGCCATATGCCTTCATGCACGCACTGGACAGATGCTTCTCCCACAAGACTGAATAAAGAATGCCCAGATCATAATTTATGTTACTTTCAGATTTACGTGCCATTGGAACCAATCTCAGAACTGTAAAGGAAACATCTAAGAGAAAAGCCTGCCTTGCCTCTTCTCCATTGCAGGAGTGCAGAAAGCAGCTCATAACAAGAGCTACCCGGCCTCAACCCAGCCTTGTCTACAGGTACAAGGGGGTTTGCCACAGATGCCAAAAGAATCCTCCAGCCATCAGAGCAAAGAGGGAGAGTGACCCAAGCCAGATCTGAAACAACTGCACTAATTCAACTGAAGGAGGTTTTAGGAAGACAATCAGATGCAGGATGCATGAGCATTCCTATTTCTTCTAGTTGAGTACTTCTGGTTTTCCCTCATCTTGTCACTGAATACATTTCTACTCCTTTATAGCCAGCCAAGCTATAAAATTCAGCACGTATCCTACACGTTAATTTTGTATCACCCTAATAACGCTCAGATTTACTGGAATCTATTCTCTCACTGATGCATATTTGTAAGTACTATTAACGTTAATGGGAGTTACCAACTAATTAGAAAGGAGAACAAAATCTAGGCTTCAGGATGCAAATTAGAATAGCATCTATGTGACTTATCTTCCCACTGAGGAATTAGAGCAGAGCAAAAGCGAGGATGGCGACTCTCAATTCTGTTAACTATCACCTTATGTTATGCACCAACAAAAGGGAACATCCGAAGAGAAACAGCCAGCCAGGTTACTGCAGTCTGTTGCATAATAGCAAGATCTACAAACCAGTTCTCAAGAAGCAAAAGATTTAAGAATTTCTCATCTTGCTCACTTAAACACACTCAAAGCGCAGTTGGGAGGTGTAGCTAACAATTAATATTTTTAACAAGCTGGTCAAGAGAGCGTAGCTCAGCGAGTCTGCGTACTAAAGGGGCATTGTTAGCACACTGCTTGGCTTTTATTAGGTGAAACAATCCAAGCCTACTTCAGTGCATGAAGTGGTTTGGAGGGGTTTTATTTTCATCCTTAAAGTCCAGGGTGGCTTCGGCATAATAAAGGTCATATCTCCTAATCATGGTAATGTTCACACACAGCAATATGAGCTCATTGCAGAGAGCTCCAGCACTCAGAAATCCCCGGTTAGAAGGTGTCACCGATTAAACTATCGCATTTCAAAGGCTTCCATACAGTAAATAGGAAAGAAAAGAAGAAAAGGAACCATGGCCTTTTGTTATTCAAAAAGCTACGGAGAGCGATAATTAACCCATTTTTGTTGAGAAATCATTTGGACAAAAGTCAACGGATTGCCACCCTGTCAATTGTTAAGTCTAGATAAGGACATTATATTCCACTGTACAAAGAGTGACTGAAGACAGTGAATAGAAAGTAGGCCACTACGATGACTTTCCCCAGTCCATCGAAAAAAGAGGTCTATTTTTTTCCACAAAAGAGGTAATATAGTAAAAGAGCTCTTCCTACATTAAAAACATAACTACGGTGCTTGTTTTTGCATTTTGTTAAATATTCAAAGGTACCGCGCAATTAGCATGTCATTAATGAATAATTAATTACTGCTAAAACAGCCTTCAGATTTTTTTTTCTTTTTTTTTTCTTTTCTTTTTTTTTCAACTAAATTATTTAAAGAGCAAATAAAATACTGGAATGCAGCTCTTCCGCTACCCCCTTAACTCTGTGTTTTCATCAGGGCATTGGCTTGTAGATGAATGGGGCTTTATTAGCTAAGAAAAATAATATTAACTTTTAAAATATAGAAAGATTCCACTTCCCTTTCCTGTTCCACTGCCCTCAGACTCTCAAAGAAAGCCAAAAAAGCGATATGGTCCTTGTTAGCATCTGCTAAGAAAGCGGGAGTTAAAGTACCTGGGATATGATTAACAGGATCAGATTTGGACAATGTCTGCCTAAAACAAGAAATAACACCCCATACATTTTAAGGAGTGGTTCAGCCACTATTTCACAGGGTTGTATCTCCAGATTTAGCAAGAGCAATGTATTTTTGTTAATGGCTATTCACCAGCTCTAACGACAGCTACTGTTATTAAAATCTACCTCACCATACAGCCAAGAGTTAAAGAGAAAGTAATTTGTTGCCACTTGCAGATATACATCACTAGTAAGACGTTAGTTTATATTTATAAGCTGCACATCTGTGGATCAGTTGGCCTACCCATCTGTTAACTGCACCAGTAAACAGTGAGCCTGTGAGCTGCGTATCCCTGCATCCATCACAAATTCTTTCTTTAATTGTATGTTTATGCAACAAACCTCCACTTAAGTGTATTTGAGAATGTTTTGAACAGTGATAATTAGTTTTTATGACTCAATACTACTCTTATAACACTGATTCAACACTATTATTTTAAATAGAGACAGCAATTTTCTCTGAGTGAGGCAGCTTTCTCCATGGAATCTGCCCCTACAAAGACATGCTGGGAAAATGAATCCCTCCTCTTATTCCAAAGTTACTGGATGCCTCCACTCTTCATAAACTTCTCCTTTAGAAGTTAATCCCAGAAATAAAAGGCATTCGATGCTACCAGTCCACCTCAGAAAGCTGTGGATGAGCTTAAATCATACCAGGCTGGAAAGCAGGGGGTAGAAACTGGAATTTTGGGTACACATTCAGCCAGGCCCAATGCAATTAAGACAAGTCCATCTTTAAGCTCATAAGTCAATGAGAGCACTCATCTGCTTAAGTTTCCCCACTTACACTGGTGATTCTAAGCGCTGCCCTATTTCCAAGCAGATTTATGCTTGGGTACTTCACCTAATTTCTATAAACAAAAAGCTAATGGATGGGAAAAGAGCCATGAAGTTATACCTCTTACTGTATCTCATTTTACTCAGGAAATATTGCATGCACCTTTTTGCATAATAGGGGATTTTCACCGCATTTTTTTCTAATGGCTTCACAGTGAAGTTGTGTACAATAGGATGTTCGACTTCATAAAGCATTTAGTTACAGCATTTATGTTGTTTGAGGAACTGAAAGTACACTCACACCTACTTATCATTGTGCTGATGCAAATGGCAAAATTTTCCACATGATTAAACATCATTTTCTCAGGGTATTCTGTGTCCAACTGCCTGCTACTTGGTAAACGTTTAGGTCACTGCATGGCTGATCCCAAGTCTTGCAAGCCTAAAACACCTCCATATCTAAATAAACACATAGGTTCACTTAAGTCTGAAAAAGAAGGACTTGGGAAAGATCTGGAAAGAATCAGCTAGGTAAAAAAATAAAAGGCAAGCTAATCTAGAAAAAACACATATGCTTGCAATAATATTTTAAACCATGGGTTATCTATATGAGCATCTCTTTATATGCTCCTTACCAGAAAGGTGTTCCATGGTGACTCTTGGAGCAAGATGTGCCCACCAGTGAATGATGCTGCTCTGCAGAGATCGCCATTGACTGACAGCAGTGATGCCCGCTGGCACTGGCGGCTCCGATCGCTGCCAGAAGCTCCCCTGTAGTTGGGCTTCAGCCACCAAGCTGCTCACAAGTCCAGCATCTGTTCTTTGCTTAACATGACTGGGAGCCGTATGGACACAGTCCTCCTCTCTCATTCCTAGGGGCAAATGCCAGCATGGTCTTATGTCACTTCCAAGAGGAAGAGCCCTGACCTACACCACAGCAGTCAGACGAAGCGGGATCTTCAACAAGAGCAGGCTTAGCAAGCTATGGCGATAATTTCTGAAGAATGTGGCAGCCTAAGGAAACATTTCTCTGTAAATATTATTATGATTTCCTATTATTATTACAGATATGAAGTCAAATTTAAATGACCTTACTGAGGATTTGCAGGGAGAGAGCAGTCACCCTTTTCCTGCCTTCTAAATCCTTGGCCAGTCCAGCACTCCCAAATACCCCAACTCCTTATACCAACAGTAAGCTTGGCAGGTCACTGGAGCTCAGAGCTAAAATTCACACAGCCCCAAGCTTCCCTGTGAGACTGATGACAAGGGCATCAAATTGATGCTTCTGCCAGAGCTGGCAAGAGTACAAAATCTCATTCCTGAGCAGATGTCAGGTAGGGCGAACATTCAATCTCCACGAGGCTTGGACAAAAATGTAGGACAGCAGCACAGAGGTGAAAGAGGTTTGGTGAAAAGATCAGACCCCGGGGCTCGAGCCAAAATATTTCAAAGCAAATTGTGCCGAGGAGATACAATCAACAATTCCACTGAGAAAGAACGGCAGCTTCAGCACACACAAAAAACCTTCCACTAATATCCCGCAAATGGAAAAGAAATTATAAACAACATTCACCTCACTCTCCTCCCTCCCTGTCACAGAGATGACCACGATTCTTTACCACATACCTTCAAAAAAACACGGTCCATTGCAGATAAAAAAATAAAATAAAACCTAACCCTAAGAAGTGCGTTCAGAGACCCCCTTTATGCCACCGCTCTGTGTTATGGTAAAAATGAAGGTAGAAATCTGTTGAAAAACATTTCCCTGCTGTATTGTGATTGACATCTGACAGTGCTCAGTGGTGTCCTAACTTGGATGAATTTAAATGACAAGCTTCCCTTTATAAGTAACAGAGCTCTTTTTACAATAGAACAGCACGATTACTTCATGGAAAGGAAAAAAAGAAAGAATCAAAGTTTTCCTTCAGATCCCTGGGGGCACCCCTGACCTGTCACCAGGCTACGACCTTCCCTTGTTAATCCATGCAAATCGGATGGTTCTAATTTGCAGCGCCGGTGTCTTTGCCACACCTTTAAATTCAGAGATCAGCTTTGGGATGACGCCCACATCACACAGAGTTCAGATCACCTTCATGTTGCTGACATTTTCAATGCGATGACAGATGACTTCCCCACCATTCTGGGACAAGGCAGACCACGTCGCTCTCCAGACTACTTTTTGATTAACATCGAGACAAAAGCCAGCGGTGTTTTGCCTCTTCATTTGGGATTAGCAGCGTTGCTGCCATAAGCATTCCTAAGCAAGAACCCCTGGGAAGAGTATCAGATCCCAGGTCAAGGCACAGACTGCCAATATCACGGCTTTGCTAACAGTCACCCATCCGCTTTTATGGACATGAAAAAAAAAAAAAAAGGTATTCACTGTAATAAGCACCGGTTCCAACTGAGAGATATTATGTCAAACTCTAAGGCCCGTTTCAAAACTTTCTCCATTCACGTAACTTAATACACTTTGCGAGCCAAAGAGGGCAATATCACAGAAGATGCTCTATGCTCACCTTCCACGTCACACAAAGGCCATGGAAGCTGTTTGGTCTGGGTTACTGCAGTGTGGGAGTTAAACTTTTTGCTGTAAATTGGGTCCCTGTCAAGGAGACACATTTTTATTTAACCCTAGCCTAACTTGAGTACAATTTTATCTCTTGTTCTCCTGTGAGACTGTAGTGTTCACAGTGCTAAAAAAGTGAAGATTTTCATCTATAATGAAGAAATACCATCGCTGTTTCTAATAGCCACATATATGTGCGTATCTGTCTGCTTAGAAAATAAGTTACTGGAGAGAAATCTTGGAAACCATTTTCATGAGAACCAAAGAGCACATGGGAGTGTCATTATTAATAAAACACTCAAAGAGTTTAATACATGGCCTACGTGATACGTCCATTTAATGCATCTAACAATACACTCTGTGTGTAATAATCTTATTTGCTTCTGCCTTGCAGTTCTGACGATGCTGAAACCTGTTAACCGTCTTTTCAAACAAACACTGAAGGTTGCCAGTTGTGACAGATTTGGACTAATGTTGATGGTAGCATGGGAGTTAGTTAAAGTGATTTGATAAGCTTGCAGCAGCTTGAGGGGCGGCGTCACTCCAAATATGTAAACAACATTGTCAACATCACAGCCCATCAATAAATGCCGCCTGTGTCTCACACAGTCATTATTAAAAAGATGAGAGGGGAAAAAAAGAAGGAAAAATAGGAAGAGAGAAAGTGGAAGTTTCTTTGTGTGCAGCCTCAAATCAATGACAGATAGCATCAGGGTTCACTGAAACACTGACAAATATGTCAGGAGCACTTGGTTTTAGCCTTAGCGTATTCTTTACAACTATTAGGAATAGAGTACAAGGTTATTATAAGCAACAGAGGCCAAACATACAGGGACATACTTCACATGCTCACTCATGCTTTGCACCAGAGCTTTCACTTATGATAGAAGTGGATTATCCCATTTTCCCATGCTGATCCAAGTGATCTCATTACTTAAAGAATCCTGGCACACAAGGATCATTTTGCCACCCATCACTTACAACTTCCCAACAGATTCCATTTAAAAAAAAAAAATCATATTTTCCTTCTTATGTATCTTCCATTGAAGAGTCATAAATAAAAATAAAAACAAAAACTGACAATAGCTTCTATAGGTATTACAACTTCCACCCATGGGTTGGCAAAATGCAACTACAGAGCCAAAATCTTTTTTAACAGCTCCCACTCCTATGGCCAGTGAGAAGCTTGCAATTCCCGTCTCCATCCCCTAAGCAAATTGCTATATATAAGCACTGGCAGGCTGCCAGTGTCTTCAGAGGCTTTGCACCACAAGCATGCTCCATGAATCCTGCCCATCTGGTTAGCTGGCTTGATCCCTGCCTCCACAGACCACATCTTTGGGCAGAACCAGACCCCGGAATAGCTGTCTATGGGGGAGAACCACTTCAGGGAGCAATCTATCCATGCTGATGGACAGGTGACCTGTTCCCTTCCTGCATCCTCAAGAGTGTTTTTCAGTGAGTGGGTCCCAACGGCCTTTCATTGTCTCCTGACACACAGAACCCCTTTCTATAAGGTAGGGCTTTCCATGGCAGATCTCAAGAACAGACCTGTAAATTAGCAGGGGAAAGTGCTTTAAAATAAACAACAGCTTTCAAAACAAACCTAAAAGCATCCAGGCCCCAATCCAACAAAACACTTAAATACTTGCACAGCGCTAGACAGGGCAGGCAGCTCACCAAGTACACAGAGATGCTCAGTAGCCAGATCCACTTCCCACAGCTCTGCCACAGACTCATCTGTAACCTCACACACGATGTGAGCCCTGCCCTGCTTCGTTTCCTCCAGCTGTAAAACTGGGAAAGTAATCCTGCGTTTCATCACCAGGAGTATAAGCCACTGGTGTTTATGCATCGACCAGTTACTGGAATAATGAATCACAGAGATGCTTATACATTTAGCTACATACAAATGCGCATTTCCCAGATCCATGGACCACCACCCCTGCTGAGTTTCTCTGAGGTTTCCCCTCTAACAAAGTGTTTGCTTGGTCTTTAACTCTTACAGGACATTTTGTGATATCACAGCTTATATTGGATAGAAAAAAAAAGGGGGGGGGGATATTATACCATTCTTTCCCTAATGAGCAATCCTCAGATTCTGTCAATAGTTGGGAGGCTATGATGAGATGCAAAGCTAACTTAATGAGAATTATTCCCTTACAATCAATTCAAGGGACTTCTCACTAAGGACGCTGAGGTATTGGTTGTTTCCTTTATTATACACTCACATATCTCAGCAAAGGTAATCCTGCGAGGTTTAGGAAATAAAAACTTGGCAAAAAGCGATTTCTAAAGGATTAGCTGCATTGCTGATTAATATTCAGAGATGTGGAGGATAGGGATTCAGGCAAAGGGAGATCTAGAAGAGGGTCCCAGCTTAAATGCAGACCTGTGGTCTCCAACTATAAAACCTTAATAAAATAGTTCACCACTTCTACAGAGGGAGTAAAATCCATCGCAGGATCACAGGTAGATTTTAGATTAAGGCTGAAGTAACAGGTGGTTCATCTCCGACACTCTCACTGTTTTATTTCCCTCCCAGCTTGTAACCTCTCCAAACTTCCACTGAGTCCCAAAATTCTGACCGACTACCCATGGGGCCACCTTGACAGCGCGGCTATAGGATAAAAGCACCTGCACAAGAACATATACTGCCCAAAGATCATTCAGGAAAAGCAGAGCTAAATCCATAGCTATAGCAGCCTCTCAGCAGCAGCCAGGGGAATACAAACACAGTGAAAGATACCATGCAACTGAATAATACTGCCTAACACAGTTGCCAAAAACTACTCAAGAAGAAGCAAAATTTACCATCACCATCTGGAGCAACAATGCCCATTTCCTGCAGTCAAATGATGAATCCTACTTCCAAGTTGAGGCTGCAGCCAGAGTGCTCACAGTGCCAGTGCAATTCCAGGACGTGATCCAAGGGTGGGGAATGTGTGCATCCATTGTACTTTGCTGCCTGAGCACTCATCACTGCGCCCTCTGAGCAGTGAAGGTACCCACATAGACACCACCCCAGGTACCAGAGCTAATGCTGTGATCCACGCATGGAAAAGCATTGCAATTTAAGCGGCAGTGATTAACTGATGTGAAGCTGTGTGTTCCTGCCCCTCCCATGGCATCTGAGCGGTTCCCACCTCTGAAATAACAAGGGGTTAAGCTTTGCCACAAACGTGCCACCTACGTTTTTAAGGTTATAAAAATGGGATGCTTACACTTTTCCTAACCCTTCACCAATGACCAGACCCATATGTAAATTTCACACAGTAGTATTTAGTAGCATAATTAATCCCTACTTTATGTTATGAGTAATATTTCCTATTCCCGACCCTGCAACGTCCTTTAAGAAGATCCATGTTCCAATTAGACTAGCCCATCGGCACTCTTTTAATGAGCAGATTAATCATTCAGATGGGTACAATGGTGTCATCACAGGTTTTAAATATGATAATCTACATCCTAATGGTGCTGCAAAAGCCTTGGCTCACAGCAAAAAAAGAAAAAAAGAAAAAGGTAGGCAAAAATTGGTGGTACTTTGTTTTTTTGTTCTCTTTTTTTTCTCACATGACACAAGAATACTTGGGCAATGCAGAGATGCAGCAACAAGGCAGGATGGAGAAAGGGACGGCTGAGCAGCTTCAGAATTCAGGTGCAGTAATAGTTGTGCAAGGGCAGAGCTGCTGGTCTCTGAAGAACCCTTTGCCATAGGGAGGAAAAGTGTAAGGCCTTTCCTGCCAGCCTAACATGCAAGTTCTGCCCTTACAGCCTTTCCTCAGCCCTTACATAAAACAGATTTTATATGTAAGATCATCATGCAGAAAGTCATTTAATTTCAATAAAAGCAGAGGTCTTTTCAGATACCTGACTTTATTTCACCATTTCCAAAAGGCAGCCAGGATTTTATTTTATTCTATTTTTTTTAAGCTAAAGAGAACCTGTAATTATTGTTTTTAGCTTAACAAGAATACCAGATTTTTAACCTGCATACCATGGACTCAATTCCATGCAAAGATAAGCTGGCATAGATACTCTCATTCAATCCATGGAAAGAATCCTACAGCAACATCACCCTCCAAATGAGAGATGCCAGGACTGTAAAAGCAACCCGTGCTCCATCCCTGCTCTGTGTGACAGTTACAAACCTCTGTGCTGCACCACTCCTGAATTGTGGCTTTGTTCTTTTGGGGCTTGTTTTAGCAACAGGTAGGAGTTCAAGCTGTTTGTTCATCTCTTCAGCTCTCCTCAGTAAGACAAGCCCTGCAGAACACCAGCTTCTTTGCAGGCACACAACATTGATTTACACTGTGGTTGATTTTGATGTAGCCAGAAAAGAACCAACAGCTGACAATTTATCTACAGGTTCCCTTTTAAACCCAGCAAGGAAAGGACAGTAGTGGAAACTTGTCTATGAAAACGCCAGCTATAAACCATGAACCTGTTCTGAGATCCATCCTCTTGTGAGCAGTCCCCATGAAGTCATGACCAAAGTCTGAGTGATTCTTTCATCGCTGTCTGAGGAAGAATTGAATAAGGGATGTAACACTTGGCCTTATAACGTACCCACACACAATCTATGGTAGAAGGCAACTGTGCGTTCTGCCTCAAGATGCCTCCACTTCATTAGAACGTATTTCTCATACAAAGACATCTTTATTTCATATCATTAAAGCAAAATCTCTTCTCCAGCAGCCAAAGCCTGCTCTCCAAAGTCACTGTCAACAGTGTCATTGTATTTTTCAAACTGCATTTTTCAGCTAATTTTCGTCCAAAGCCTCCTCGTTTTACTTAGATATGTAACTGTAGGAATCAGTCGTGCTACTCAACTCCATTAAATCGTATCCATCCTGGCCCTTCATCTTTTAGGATCTGATCCAGCTCCCCTCGACTACAAAGACAATTGGATCAGAGCCATTTTGCATAACATCAGGAGTGGATTAGGCATTTCAGTCAGGTCTGTAGGTGCACTGCCAGAACTCGGTCTGAAACTGCCTGCATCAGATAGACCGAACCAGAAAACCATTGGCATACAGGAGGAAGCACTGAAATTACAGAGAGCTTTCTCATGCACAGGTACTTGCTGGGCTAGGAGACATTATTCTTACTAATGCACCTTTGCTAATGTCCACATCAGAAGGACCTTATTTTTTTCAGTATAACACTAATGGCAGTTTGTCCATTAAGGTATCCGGAGTCATAATGGGCAAGGAGTCCCCACAGCGAAGAAGCCAAAGGAACAACATTCAGAAATGAATTCCTAGTTTAGTTATGAGGATATTGCTATATAGCATTTGGGTTTTATTATTTTTAAAAAACATTTTTTACAGTGCACTTATTTCCACTCATTTTTCAAATGCAGCAATTCGTTTTCAAGGAAGCATTATTAGAAGCAGGTAGGAAAGAGAACCAGCACCATCCATCAGACGTCTGACTTAGAGGGACCCCCTGATGCCATGGCTGGCTTTTCCACTGTCCCACAACACCAGTAAGCGATGCATCCTTCTTCACCCCATATTACAATCTGATTTTGACTGTCACTCTTTACCGAGGCTTTCACTAACACTATCTGTGCAACTCCAGAAACCACATCAAATTGCAGTTTTTCCTGATTTTATAGTAATTTGCATAATAGGTCACCATTAACATGCTGTGCTGAAGGAGAAGCAGCTCAACTGAAAGCTACCTTAAAGGTTTGCTTTAAAATAGAGTTAAAATTTTCTCTCAGTCCTCAGTTCTGTCAGCCCAGGAGTGAATTAAAGAAATACACATGTAAACAACTATAAATAAATGCAAGAAATAATTATAAAATTAGTTCTAGATGCATAATCCAATGTGATTCATGTTATGTTCCCACCGTGATCCCAGTTCCAGAAGAGTTAATCAACCATAGCAACCTTCTAATCAGAGCAGTGAACTAATGATCCTATTTCTGAGTAATACCAGTCAGATAAGGCTCTCAAAAGGTAGTTAACATCACTTTGGTGGAAAGGCATGACAAGTGCAAGTTCTAGCAGTGGGTAATGCATCATTCATGCCCCCTCTCGTTCTGACATTTTAACGTTATCTTGTTTTACTGTGTCGGCCTAACACTGCCACTGCTGGCAAATTAAACTGTGAACTTACAAAGTGGGTGGCAATAAATACAAATTATGAGAGTTCAAAAGATGTCCCTGGAGGTGTACTGCCAGACATGGAATGTCTCTGGCTTTTCTGTCACATAGCAATAGACAAGACAAAGTGTAGCACAAGCTGAAAAAAAGAATTAACTACATCATGATGAAAAATGAGACATAAATGAAAAGAAAAAAAAGAAGGGAAAAAAACAAAAGGGAGATGTACAGAAAGGACAGAGATGAACAAATGAGTAAACCCCTGAAATACAAAAAAAAATGACCATTTTCCTTCAGAGGATGAAAACTACATAGATTAGGAATCAACAAATGCTGCTTAGAAATACAGACCAAATATAAAATACAGCCAATGTTATTACAAAAATAAGCATCTCCCCCTAAAAAACTGCAGCACAGAAGCAGTAGCAGAAATTCAGAACCCTCACTGCACATTCCTACGCTGCCAAAAGGTTCACACTTTTGTGGTGGTTTTACTACAGGGGCAGGATTTGGTCCTGCATATTTAAGGGAAAAAAAAAAAGATAAAGAGAAAATTGCAAAAAAAACTTCTTAATTTTTGCTCAGACTTCTCTGTTTTGCACAGGGAGTGAGCAGGTAGATGAGGGTCTTCCAAACAGCCCCCTCAGCTCCCAGAGTCAGGATGTGCTCTGCTCTGATCACACTGTGAGCTGAACATGGACAGAACAGCAAAAACATTAACATTTCTTCCTTCCCTCAGGAAGACAAAACTTCACATGCTACTAATGGGGTCAGAAAACAACAGATTTTTAATATACCCAAGCCACAAAGCTGATTCAACTTGGTCTAACACCGCTAATGAATCTTATAAAACATTTTATCTCCCCCTCCCACCTTCACAAACCACTCACATGAGGCTTGAAAATCACAATAACATCTTCCCAAAGTGCAGATATCACTCACACCATATGCAGCATCACTCTGTTTATTTTTCCCTATAAACCATTGGTTTCATTGAAACTCATTAGCATCACCTGTGTTAATTACACTAGCAAACCAATCAACGGCTCCTTCTTAATTAGGTTTTCTTTATTAAAGCCGGAAATTGCCAAGGAGACAAAAGTCAACTGGGGAAATTATGTGAAAAGGAGTGTTTATGCCAAATTACCATACGAAATATAATAAGGAAAGGAAACTCAGTTTGTTTACAGCAATAACAAACAATATTAATTTTCAAGGTCACTAGCACAATTATTAATTACCTGTCTTATACTGTTTTGTGATAGTCTATTCTGCAAGGGTGGGGTGGTTCATAAAGCATCTTTCAGAGAGAGGCTGCATTGCCTTTCAGCTGCCCCAGTCACTGCCTGTGATGTGCGCAGTGTTTTAGGAAGTTACTTCCAAGAGCATTTCCCAAATGGGCTGCCATGATGGAAACTCTGAAAGGTTCATAAAAAGCTACAGGGTTGGGCTGCTGCCTCCATCCGAGATCCCGCAGGAAGGGAGAACTCAGCTGGTGAAATCTGGTTGTTCATCCCTGGTGAGAGGCTTGTGGGGGGTCTGAGAACGTACCGTGAGAAACACCATCACAGGTCCTGCGACCACACAGAGGTGCCTCCTCCCTTGATACCAGTTAAAATGAATCCCATGGCCCCAGTAGCAGAGTTGGCAGAGGCTACAGCCCTGCTCCATGTAAGTGGGTTAGCTGAGGCTCAGCCTTCAACACCATAAGTCAAACCCAAGTGCAGGTGAAACCTACTGGTGTTTCAAATCCAGGCTCCTCTGCTACCACTAGTTTCCACCCTGTGGGTAGGAGCTGCAGCCAACAGCATCCTG
Source organism: Coturnix japonica (assembly GCF_054131305.1). Lineage (NCBI taxonomy): Eukaryota > Metazoa > Chordata > Aves > Galliformes > Phasianidae > Coturnix > Coturnix japonica. The sequence goes on along the minus strand of NC_140680.1, from coordinate 11,497,334 downwards.
CTTGGGCTGGTGCCAGGATGAGGTCAGGGTGCTGGATTGCAGAGCAAATGCTGCAGCTATTACTGTAGGAAGTTTGCCAGCTGCTGTCTCTTTCTATGCCCACCTACCAGACAAACGAACCCATCTGAGCATGTTACCACACCATATCTTCTCTGCAGGTTTCCCTATGTGCCTACACTCATGCACACAGCCACAAGCCCATGTTGGTGCAGCAACCCTTACCTTGAAGAACCACCAGATGTTGCCATCAAAGCACTTGGCCATCAACAAGTCTCACAACCACAGTGAAACTTTTCAAGACCTACGGCATTAGAAGAACATCATTTGCTCTTTTTGACTTCTCTGAGGCTTCATCTTCTCAGACTGAATACCTTGCAACATACACAGACTTCCCAGCTGACCAATATGAAAGCCAGTGGCTGAGCTCTGCATTCTTGACCCAGCATGTCAAAGGGAACTACTCAAATATGCCTTTCATGAACTGTAGATTATCCAATGTTGGTTCACCTGAAAACTTATTTCAAAGGAACTCACTGCACTGCACAAGGACTCAGTTTAGCTTACAAAAATGAGAAAGCCCTGCAGTGCCTGATGCACACCTACAGCTTTACAGAACTTTATTTGGGAAACACCTTCTTGATTCCATAGAAAGTTCACATACTTCATATTTTGTTCCTCAAAAGGACATGAACAGGTTATTTTGAAGTCTGTGCAGCTAGTGCAGGGCTTCATTGCTCCCCTGGGGTCCCAGGTGAACCCCTGGGTGTCATGCCACACAGTGAGGAAAGAGTTATCCATCAGCAGTCCTTTATAATGGACCATTTCAAACAAGAGCCCACCATAAAGACACAGTTTCCAAGCTTCTGACCATTTAAGACAGACCGCTGCATTCGGTTTTAGACAGAAACAAGCAATGAGGTGTTTGTTTCTTTCATGTTAGGCAGGGTAAGGAAATTAATCACAGGAAATAAATTCTCTCTGCTAGAAATGCATCACAGTCACAACAACTCCAGAATGTGTATTTAAAAGACAATTTAATAAAAAAAAAAGTTATTTCCCTGATAAATCATAATGGCTCTTTAGAACTCACCACTGTCTGCTATAGAAAAATCATATTTAAAACATTTCTAAAATAAGTATTTTGAAGACACTGTTTAAAATGAACATCATTTGCCCAAAAAGGCCATAATTGTCCTGAAATGTATTTTGTAAATCTGCATTCAGGGACTTTTTTTGTTAAAAAGGGGGAGTGTTTGGGTGTGTGTTTTTTTAGCCCAAGAGATCTTAAACAGCTTCTATGGAGCTATCAGAATTTATTGTTTTAATAGGGTTGAAGGCAGTTTGGAGCAGGCAAAAATGAGAAGGAGGAAAAAAGGAGGAAAGCAAGCAGAAGTGGCAGAGGGAATGAAAATGGAAAAGGGAGAGAAGATGGGAGACTGCCCACACAGCTCAGGCAGCAGGTGCACCAAAGGGGAGCTCAAAATCCCCAGGCAGGATGGGGCAGGGGTCACTTCAGCTCAGGGGTATGCTCTGCTTTTGCAGAGTGCAGCAACACAACAGCAAAGGAGGAAATAAAAGAAATGAAAAGGTCGCCTTGGGTGAGCAGGAGCTGCAGGGCTGACAGCTGCCCTGGGTAAGCGCTGTAAATCCTTGCAAAGCAGTCTCTGGAGTTTCAATAGGGGAGACTGTCTGAGCCTTCTCCTGTGCCCATCAGGCAAACGGCCCACACACCAGTCTGTACTGCAGAGTAATGACTGCGTGGTGCTTCATACCTCCAGAGCACAGCACCAGAGATGTTAACTGCCCAAACCGAAAAACCAAACTCTGGATGAAGAGCCAGCTGGCTCTGTACAAGTGAATCAGGCCCTACACAAAACACAAAGAGGCTGGCATCTCTGCTCTGCTCAGAGAAGTCAGAAATCAAAATGCTCAGGATGCCAAGTGGCCGTGGCTGTCACAGCACCAAATCTAAGGTAATTCTGAAGTGCAAGAATGAATCATAGAATCATTGAGGTTGGAAAACACCACTAAGATGGTCTGGTCCAACCATCAATTCATCATCACCATGCCGTGTACTTACATTTTTTCCCCTTAATATCTGCAATGAAGTACTAACTATAAGCCAGGAAACTTGGTTTGTGCCACATCTTGTAAATATATCATCAAATCCAACCTTACCATAAACCAGCTGATACTACAGAGAACATTAGGCACTTGCACTATTCAAACTAACACAACACATTTTAACCATTTTAATCTTTGTTTAAATAGATTTAGAAAGAAATAGTTCTCAGACTTCTTATGCAAGCTATGCTGTCTTCTGGGTTAGACATCCATAGCTCAGTGTAGTAAGAGGATGCCCTCCTCACATTAGTGTACTGCCATTGGTGAGGAGAACTGGCACTACGTAGAATCACCATGCTGAAGCCACTGCAAATGTGCATTCATAGGAGGGGTCCAGCTGAGCTCCCCCAGAAATACCCACTTGTCCTCCCAGGAGATGGCTAGGTGATGTGCTACAGGCTGGATGGAGCAGAGGAGCACTGACTCCCCTGGCCGGGGCTGAGCTGCAGGACAGATGTCTTGCCCACAGCCTCCTCCAGCCTGCAATCCCCTGCTCCAGCAAGTAGGACAGGTGATGGGAACAGATGAGATTTGGAGTACTCCTCTCCTGGCAACCCAGTGGAGCTCTCTCTCTTCCAAGGGACTGGAGGGGGGGTTCATGCACTCACAGAGGGGGGGCTTTTTTGGGCAGGAACAGCCTACCTGGCTTAAATTCACAAAAGAATTTTTGTAACTCGTCTTCCCCATAACATTTCAAGAGCTTAAAATACACTTTGAGGAAGATTTCAAACACTTTTTTCCCCCTCAAATCTGTCTCTGCTTATTCACTGTGGATTCCAGAGGGATGACCTGGATTTCCTTACACACTTTCAAACCAAATTATATCAGTCCCAATTAGGTCATCTTCTAGCTACACCTACAGCTCAGACTGCTAAATTTCTTCCCCTACATATCCTCCCCAGTTAGGACTCTGGTCAGAGAAGCCTCCTGCGTTAGAATAACTACTATAAAGCCATATAATGCAGCCTAAAAATGTAATTATAATTGCAATGCCAAAAGCAAGCCAGTCAATATCTTTGAGATTCTAATAGTTTCAAGCACTATTACCTTAACGGTCTCACATCACAGTGCTGATTAAAGAAACATTTTGTCTTTTTATCTGTATTCAATGGAGAGTGTAATCATTGGAGCATAGAAAGCTAAAACATTTATTAGGAAGTATACATCTCAGGTCAGGCAGCAAAAGTCAATTCTGAAGTGGCAAAGCTGCAGAGCGATGCTGAGCCCCAGCCCCATCACAGTCCCTTCCCCTCCAGCATCAGAAGAGAGATATCCGTTCAGCAACGTCAACAAGGCTGGCACGTGGAGATGAGATATAACTGGTTTCAAATGAGAATACGTTTCTGTGGATTTTTTGTTTTGTTTTTAATTGAGCAGATCTCCACTCACACTAGCACTGTTCTACCTCCAGAATTAAAATACTGAGGCTGAGCTCCCCTTTTTCTACTGATAAGTTTGTTTCTTCTCTTTGCCTAATTGCTTAACAATAAATCCACACGCGCTCTATTATCCACAGCCCTCTGCAATATTCCTCAGGGCACACAATCAGCAATCAGAAAGCTTGAAAGATGGCCAACATAATCTTAAATATCCCAGTATATTACCAAATCAGTATTTCAAATTTAGTGGACGTACTCAGATATGTTTTTCTCTCTGCAAGAGGCATCGTGTAAGTGGCAAACAAGATACAGAAGATCGATTATTTAGCATAATTGCACAATCTAATTGTATGGATTTTAAATGGAACAAGGAGGGGAAAGATTAAAATCATACAGCACAGCAGTATACGTTCACAGAGTGCATGAGATATATTTTCCCCAATTAGTGGAACAATGGAAATATTTACTGTCAATTCAGTGAAGATATTCTGAAACAAGAGCAGAGCAAAATCCAGATCAGCAGAGGGAAGAATCATTTAATAGTTAAAAAAGGCAAAAAGAAAGAAAAAAGAAAAACTATTACGCCCAGCTCTCTGGGATGCTTCATTTCAGAAGCACATGTGGAAACCTCGAACACAGGAGCATGCTGGCTGCCCAGAATACACTAACACACCCATGTGTGTGCCACCAGTTGCCAACGCAGAGACCATGCATTACATCCTGCACATTAGCCCAGGTGGGGAGGCTCCTTGGTCTCAAAAATTAAGTGGAAGCGCTAACCTTGTCATACAGATGGGGCAGACAAAGGCAGGGAAGCACGGCTGCACTCCGCCGTACCACGGGTTAACTGGCATTTCTAATACTTTTCACCTAGCCCAGCTTGACAGATGCCTAACCTTCGCTGCCGAGTGGAGACAGCCTGATGGGGCTCGGCCATACAGGGGGAAAATTTTTGATGCTTCCCACTTATGACATGATTGATTTTCTTTCAGCGGCCCTTCACTTTTGGCTGTGGCGAAGGCTGCCTGCCTGAGCCCCCGCGTGCCCTGACCTCGACATATGGCCGCTGCGAGGCTGAAAACTGATGACGGCAGAAACCTAAAAAATCAATAGGCCCTGTCAGTCAGTGGGGAGGCGAACGTCTTTTAAAAACCCAATCACGACATGTACTTGCTGCATGGTGTGGATCTACTGCACGCTTGAGAACACACTGAATGCCCAATTTTTTTTTATTTATTTATTTTTGTTTATTTAATTATTTTTTTACTTGTGTGTTAACACAGCATTTACCTATTTATTCCTTAACCTTTTATCCTGAGAGAAAAAGCAAGCAAACCACGTTGTTAGGATGGAATCTCCACAACATTAACAACAACAACAAAAGAATCCCTGGGAATAACATCAAATAAATAAGGGACACCTTTCCAGTGCCAACATAAACACCAACATCATTATTTTTAACACTACCTGGTAATAATTTAAATATAGGGAGTTCCATAACTCCCTATGGCTAGCATAGATGTAGTGTAAAACATACAATTATTAAACTATTTTAATTTACTTTGCAGGGGGAGGTGAAGCATTGTTTGGGGTTTCAGTTTATTTTAGTGAGGGTTTTTTTGTTTGTTTGTTTCTAAAATACGAAAAAATAAATGAAATTCACTCTTGATTCTGCACCTCACAGACCTGCCATCCTCCACACACACCAGTGAGAAGAAGTTACTGGGTGCACCGACCTCAGCTGGAGATCCCATTGGTGCCAACAGCACACAGCTGAATGCCACCAGTTGGGGAAGGTGAGCATTGTATAAGACAGGCAAACAACACTACATATACTGACTTGATTTCTATTTTTTACCCCAAAACAGTCCTCAAAAACTCTGATGAAAAACCAACAAACAAACATCCAGCCATGACAGATATGCAGTCTTGACTGGAGTAGGTAACATCCAACCCATTAATGCCCCTGTGTGATCTACCTAACCTTACTGAAGTTTTAGGGGAAAAGCCATTATTCAAAATCTATGTCCTCATGCAGGAAAAGAATAAAATTAAAAAAGAGAAAAGAAAATTGAAAGGAGTTGAGTGAGAAATCAATGCATTACCAGATGCATTTTTAAAATCCACTGAAAGTCAGGAATATTTTCTTACAAACAATAATCAAGCAAATAAACAAAATCTAATGCTGAATTCCCAAACTAAGACCAATTAAAGCTTTCTTTATGACTGCAAACCTGACAAGCTTACGATCTCGCCCTGTTGCAGTGGTGTGTGTGTGTGTGTTTTAATGTAATATTAATGAGCCAGGATGGAGGGTCATAAAAAGTGATAGGTTTTTGCGATGGTAAATTATAAATCGGTATTGATTTTTCCCGGCACTAATGCAGCCAGCTTATTGTAAGACACCACAGGCAAAGTGCACTTTATCAGATTAGACTGGAGCCTGGTATCAAATATACATGAGAAAAAGGATGCATTTGTGACTTAGACGAGACTTTTTTTTTTCTTTTTAGTGATACATGAAATTTTTAAGGAAAGAAGTCTCAGAATATTAAGAAATTAAATACCATTTTAAAAGATCGCAGATGGTAGCAAATAGATATTAATGTCACATTAGGGTAATTTGTTTTCACGCTGATGGAATAGAGGCTTATATAGGAATATAGGAATAAGTATGCAAACTAAATCCTGCTCAGATTTAACCATGTGCTTAATCAGTCCAATTTATGATTATCTCAACTGTTAATGATAAAAGAGTCCCTCATTTGCATAACACGGCTGAAGAATCAGGCCCTACATCTGCTTATATGTACCAAAGTCTCACATATATACATATACATGGCAAGTATCGATTCTGCCCATGCTACTTTTTACATCCTCCGCTGCTTTGAAGAAATTGTTTGCTTTTCCCCCCCATATGTATCACCCTGTTATGCCAGCCAAAGAATATGAAAGAGCTTTTCCTTGTAGCATTTTTATTGCTTAAATGCTGTGAAGCTTTCCTTTCTCTTTCATCTCCAAACGCATTGGGAGTTGGCTGAACAGTAAAACCGGGCGTTATTTTTAAAATCAGTTCTGCTTTTCATCTCTTGACCTCCCCGCAGTCGGGATTTCCTCATTAAAACACTGTGATGACGTGGATAATTGACCAAAAAAAAAAAAAAAAGAGAGAGGGGAAAGGGAAAACAGTGATAACAATGAAAAAAACAGGGTTATATTCTGCAGCACCACTGTGAACAAGAAGCAAGCCACTTCGCCAGCACCGCTACAGCTGTGCTGGGTTGGTACAGAAGAAACCACATCCTTGTTGATGTTCAAGGCCAGACTGGATGGGACCCTGGGCAGCCTGTGCAAGTGCTCAATATGGCAGCTGGCAACCTACCTGCACTGGGAATTAGATGTTATTTGAGGACCCTTCCGACCCCCAAGCCATTCCATGATTCTGTTCCACTACAAGCTTCCACAAGCACACATGTGGGTACAAACTTTCTTGGTAGTGACTTGAGTGAAGCTCTGAAAACCTCTGAGCATCCTCTGTGCAAAAGTCACCATTTACCCCCCCCCCAAAAAGCATATTTATATACAGCTTGTTAGAAAGTAGCCCTGGTACAGGAGTAACGTGTAGACATGGTGGAGATGGGTCAGTGGTTAGACCAATTAATTTTAGTGGCCCTTTCCAGTGTTAATAATTCTATGAATCTAAGTGTGAATCTACATCAGTGACATGGAATAGATAGGAAGGAAGGGGCCAGGGTTTGAAGAGTTTTTTCCATAGGGCAGATGCAGCTTCATGCAGACAGCACCCTCTGAACCCCCTGAAGATGTGCATGAGGGAGACATGGCCATGACTGTGGAGGCCGATGCTCCCACTGCTGTATCCCCCCCACAGCCCCACTGGAGCTTTCATATTTCAGACACCAGCAGCAATGCTCAGCATCATTCCCTCAACAAACTCTTTGCCTTCCTGCACTTCATTTTCATTATTTCTTCAAGCAGGCCAAAGAACTGATTAAGGGTTGGAAGTCAGACAGAGGGAACAGGATGCTGCTTTTTCTTAGAGATCTATGGGTATCAGGAGTACCCAGCAAGCAATAAGAACCTGGATAGGTCTCTGGAACACAGAGCACACACCTCTCCAAGCTCAGCCATGCTGACACTGCATGCTATAAAAATACTTCTGATTAAAACAACAAATCCACTCAAACAAAAACAGTCGCATGCTAGCATTGCCAGCAACCCTGTTAGTCTTGCACTGATATGTTATATCACAGCATAAAAGTTTGAGGACCAATCTTAACAATCCTATCACAAACAAAATTCCTATAAACTTCAATGGAAAAATGTGTCTGTTTCAGGACCAGCTTGGCTTTAGCCTTATTACTTCAGCTGTAAGAAGAGATGTAAGAGGAAACTTTCTCTTGGCATTTTTCACCTTATCAGATAAAGCCTAATAAAGCCAAAAAGGACATTAGGAAAATGCAGATTTACTTTCAGAGCAGTCAGATCCCACATCAGCTGGGCCCTCTTGTCCACCACTAATGGGGTGAATCAGTGCTGCGCCACAGCAAACTGGGGAGCACGGCACCAAACCCAGTCCTCCACACCCTCACTGTGAGCTCAGAGCACTCCCAACCAAAGCAGCCCCTTTAAAGTTATTCCTATAAATGCTATTAAAGTGAAACAATCCATTTTTAAGAAATGTATGCTAATTCCACTTTATTAGCGATGCCAAAGTCCTCATTTACATTTTTCATAAAAATCACACGGAGGTTTTTGCTGCTTTAGGGATAAAACTAATAAACAAATACATAAATTAGTATATTTTAATTAAATGTTATCCCATGAAGTAATATTGGATCCCATTGTCTCAGAGAACAACAAAAAGAAAAACTAGAAAAGCACCTCTAACTTGAAAATTTGCCTCGTATTAAAATATTAGAACTCATTAAAAACTAATTTGAAAATCTCTTTACCTAACCACCATAAAAAATTTGGAGCCCTGTATTCTAATACACGTTATTTGTTTTGGTACAGGAGATTATCACTCTAGCACGTCTTGCTATTAGAATACACATACATTAAAGGCATCGTAATGCCTCCAGATTCTCCCAGGATATAAAGTCAAGTGTTACGTGCAAAAGCACCTCCACTTCCATTTTAAGTACAGTATTATTTCCATTGTGTAAGATAAGAGACTGTAGGCAGCATACAGACAGACAGCAGCACACACACCGGTTTGGTTTTAGGTTCACGTATCACATTTAATATTTTAAAACTGTGTATTTTAGGGTTGGTGCATTCCCTGCTATTATTATTATTGTAAAGTGTTGCTCAGATGACAAGAAATGGGATGGATTAAGCCATACTGTGTGTGGCTGAAGCAGTGCGGGAAATCCAACAGGCAGAAAACAATCTGAACTTATTTAAAATATTAAAACAATCTGCAGAAATAGCTTAAGCATTAAAGAAAATAAGAGTAGCACCAAATAGTTATTAAAAACTGAATTAAATGTGCATTAGAACCCATTCACCTCATTAGGAGGATTTCTGTAACTCTCAGAAGAGGCACACGGACCTGGACTCTACGTTCTCGTTGTTCACTGTCCCCTACTGTAACCCTTTCTAAATAGAAGATTATTGCTTTGCAAGGCAGGTAGTTAAACAAAACTGACACTCAATTTGGCAGCTTTGCTCAAAAATACTTTGCTTCCTACTTGGTTACGTTTCCTGGAAATAGGAAGTTTAAAAGAAAAAAACAGCCAGAAGGAGCCACAAGCAGCTCTTTGGTACATAACAGCACTCTCTGAAAAGCTACATTCATTTATCAGCCTTTCTGAAAGCATCACTGACTGTACAGTCCCTCCTGAAACTATCATAGAGCAACCAGCACAGAGGGCAGTTGCCCCTGGAGGAGCCCATTTCCAGTATCAGTGAATGGTACAGGCTGAGCAGTGACAGGAGCAAAGGGATGAAGGTAAAGTGATGGAGCAGTAAGTTTGAAGACCATCATCTGCAATACTCCTTGAAAGCACATTCAGTTATGGGGGGATGAAATAATATGGAGCCATTCAGGAAGAGGGACCACAGGATCCAAAGAAGAAGCAGAATTAAAACCATGGAGAGAAATGTCAGATCATTCAAATGCATTGGGTCTGTGGGGTTTTTCTTCCCCCCATTAAAATTTGGGGTTTCTTATTTACCCCAAAGGAGGAATTTCCAGCAGCATTAACTCTCTGAATTCTCCCCTTTGGGTATTCCCAACAAGGAACATGTGCTCCTGGTGGTAGGACCAACAAGTGAGAGCCTTACTTGCCCAATTCTCTGATGAATAACAATTAAAATAAAATAATAAAGGAAGAGTGTATAAAAAAGCCATCTGCCAAACTTGCCCAGACATTGTAAAGGCTTTAAACATATTTTCAAAATGTTCCTTTTAAACTGTGATGGCTCATAAGCCACTGTAAGATTAGCCTTAATATGGAGAAGTGACTCATCTACAGTGACATCAGACAGAGCCCGATGTCCTCTGTCACTTTACAGTCAGCCTGATCACCCCCTCGCCTCACCCTGAGCCTTCTCCATAAATATTTAAACAAGCAGCAAAGTGATACATTATGGATATCATATTCAAAACCGCCTAAGTGACTCGCTTTGAGCCAAGATCGACGAAGGTATTTAGACACCTAAACTCCAGTTTAGATGCTTAACTTTCCTTCCAAAGCAATGGGAAACCAGCTCTGCAGAGTGGCTGAGATCTTTGTATTTCGGTGAATTTGGCATTGGGTTACTCACTAACGCAGCATTTAACATCTTAGTGACCATTCTCAGAGCTGTCAGCAGGCCAAGGAGCAGCTTCAGCTCAGCAGAGGTGCAGCCACCCAGTAAAGCAATGCTGGAAGGTGCACAGAGAATCTCAGCCCCTACAAACTGATGCTGTTAAAAGCCTACCCTGACTCCTGAATTTCCTCCCCATAAATGCAGTGCAGCTGGATCAGCAGCCACACAGCTGTCTGGCATCAGCAGCCACCCCCTGCAGCTCCTCAGGGTGGAAATCCTGGATCACAGCTCACAGCTCCAGGCAGCTCTGTGTGGAGGAGCTCCCAGGGGATGCGCTGCCTCTCATGGCAGCTACTCCCAAAAGCCGTGTGAAGCTTCTAACAAGATTGAGGATTGCCAGATTCCTGCCAGTGGTTGTGAGTTATCCACCATTTCACACACACATTTCACGTCAGCGGACCCCCTATCTTCTCCCTCTGTCCATATGGCAGAGCTTAAGGGCCTCGATCGCAGACAAAAAGAGGGGAAAGGCTCTCCTGTTATTGCCACCAATAAGCCCACTTTGCCATAAACTGCCTGAACACAGAGGAAATACAAAGACCCTCATTCATTCCCTTTGCACTCTCATTGACTTCAGTGGGAGTGTTCACACCCCGAGCACTAAATAGAAGACTACACTCAGCTGTATGTGAGACCAGCCCTGGCCACCAAAGCCCAGTGTCAGGGGTTGGCACCGAACATAGAGAAACAGAGGCTGAAGTCACAAAATCATTCATGTCAAACTGAACTTGTTCGGAAAGAAAAGGATCTTCATGCTTTCAAACTGTGAGCTACCTCAGAGTCCAACATCTTTACATCTACTCGACTCCAAAACCAAGGCAGCAGATTCTCAGCAGAAACTGGGCTCCAGCAAAGTGAGCACCTCACACCACCAGCATGGTGCTGATTTTGTAATCAGTCTGGAAGTTTTATTTTTAACTGCTGCACCAATGCTTTACAGAGACACAATTGTTCTTTGAAACCCTGCTAATAGGGCTGATCACTAATACTATTACTATATACAGAGCAGAAAAGCACAGTATAATGAAACTCTGCTATGAACTATGAACGAAATATTCTTTCCATAAAAAGAATTTTTAATAAAACATGCAAAGACTCCAGAAACTTCTCATCACATTAAGATGAAGACTCCTTCTACCAGTGGTGGGTTCTCAAAACCTCCCCATCTCCTTTGGACCCCCCACAACACTACCATTCCCACTGAGAAACTGAAAATGGGGATTTTCCTAATATGCTTTCACAGTGATCACACGCTTTAGAATTCAGGGTCCATTCCAAGGAATAAAGTGAGTCAAAATGATCTTTTTGTTGCTCTGAGGTAGAGGTGATAAAGCAGTGATGTATTTCAGTACTCTCTGTAGATTACCATGGTTTATTAATTCAGTACCAGGATGGGGAATTCAAGCACAGACCTCCAAAACTCTCATACATCCTCTGCAGACCATCATCCCCCTAAGCACACTACCTAAATGTTATTCACCAAAGCAATTAGCAATGTGGCATGCACATGAACTGAATCCTACAAGTAAACATGGATTATGGTGGCACACAAACTTTGAGGAAGCCCATTGTTTGACCTCTCTGAGAAGTTCATTCTTGAGGACTGTTACACTATGACGGAAAGCACAGCAATGATAGCAGAGTAGCAAAGCCCAAGGCTACAGCAAATGAGGATATACCTAAAAGCAGCAGCCATGGCACAAAAACAAAGGAATTTTTTAAAAAATCTGCTTACCTTCAGAAAGCTGCAGGCAGGCAGGGAACTCCAGCAAAATAACTTCACCTTCCCCTGCCAACCTTAAATAAGGTCTGGGAAGGGGTGGCTCCTCTACCACTATCCATTCATTAAGCTGCACTGCATGCACCTGAGCTCCCCTGGATTGGCCCTGCCTTCCCACCAGGTGCTCAATCACTGCTTCAGGCCATTCCTCAGCATTTCTGCTACAAGGACTCACTTCAAAATGGAGAATGTGTGTCCTGCCATTTCCTAAAATATGTTGTAAAAGTCACTACCACCAGAAAGGTTTCTCTGCTAGGAGAAAATTTATTAGCAGTGGCTGGTTTGTCAAAGGTGACAGGCAAGCCCTTGTGTCCAGGCACTAGGCTTTTCTGAGCGACAACTCCAAAGAGAACGATCTAAATAATTCACTCTTCTAAATTAACTCTAGAGAGCAAGAGATAAGCTGGAGTTGCCCATTGACACACTGACCTAGCTCCAAAGTGCTTTGCAAGCAATAGGATGCTCTTCATCCCGAGCCAGAAGATCCACTTGTTTTCCTACAAGTAATTCTGCCACATGAACTTTTAAATACCTTCCATCTTGACCTGCTAAGTCTTTCTAAAACATTAAGAAACTTGTGTGTATATGACTCAGCTCCCTTCTTATATTTTAACGGGTTAGACTATGTTTTTTTCCTTGGCATTATTGTCTAGAGTTACCTGAACAGAGCAGTCTCTGCTGTTCTTTCATGTTTCTTAAGAGTTTAAAACAGGATTTAAAAGTTTAAGTATTTGGAAAACTTTAAAAAGTATTAAAAAACTTAGCAGACGTGGCGTGCGATTTAAATCACTTGCTAGACTTTGCGTATCTTTCTAGGTATTTCTCTATTCCTCACCACCACGCCATGCAGCACTTCGCAGTGATTAGTGGCTTTGAACCTCAGAGCAATGAGGTGGAGGCACAAGCAGACTCCGTGGCTTGTCTGCATCCGTGCCAGAAGCCTGGGGTAGAGCAGTGAGTCACACGTGGGACAGCTCCATGGGCACTGACCTAGCCATAAATGCAATGTTCCTTGTCACCGAAAAATTAGTTTTTCCTTTAATTGGGAAGGGTCAAGAAGGAGATCTTACTTAGCACAATAGTAGAAGGGCACAGCCAGTGACCCCCAAAGTTCTCTTCAAAAATTCACTATGCTTTGAATCTGTATTGATATATAAGCGAGTCATCAGGGATATAATCTAGTTAAAAAACACCCTCTGTTTGCCACGGGTGTCTTTCGAGGAGGGGGGAAGAGGAGAAACAGACAGAATTGTTTTGTTGTCAAGAAAAATACATCTAGCATAAAATGTTAAGGTTGCCAAGAGATGACAGTATTTGGCAGCATCCTAAAATGTTTGTCATTTTAAAAGTATTTATGCTAAGGCAGAAAATAAACTATCCAACATTTTAGTCACTTTAAGTGATTAAAACAAATCATTAGAATTTTAGTTGAAAATACTCTTAGGTAAAATTTTCCCTTAGCTAACAAAGCAGATTTCCATCCTTACAGCAAAATAACTGCATGCCTCTTTTTGCTCTTAAAGCTTGTTTCTTAGCTCTAAGTGCTCTTGTGTGATGGAGGTAAAACAAAATGCAGTAGAATATCATTTTCATTTTTATTGGATGCATTCTCAATTACTGCAAAGCTGAATAGAAACAATGGGGAAAAAGAAGCGGTAAGGAAGAATTTAAAAGCAAGAACAAGTTTCTTCTCCTCACAAACATACGAGTAGGTGCATTTTGTTGTCTAATTTTATATTCCAACACGGATTTGGCAAGTTTTCCTGACAGAAACTTGTTTTACTTCTACTCCTTGTGCTGTGTTCAGGCTATTTACAAATGCACATTTCTCGTGGAGTTGGAAGTAAGTTTGGATCTATTTCTTTTCCTTTTATAAAGACATTGATGTGTTTTTTCTGACATGCCTCATGAACTCAGTCAATCACAAGTCTTTCTTAATGGAAACCACATGTCTGCCCAGAACTGTGTAATTACAATGCTAGGATTCTTGGCACTGCCAGGAAAAGGGGCATTGTCAAACCAATTAGAGTTTATTTATTTACATACCATTTCTGGATGAAAATGTTCTTTCTTTTATGCTGATGCTGAGAAAATATATATTTCATCGAGTAGCTGTAATTTTTGCTAGATACTGTTACATTTTGTAGCAATTACATCTCTAGTTTTCAGTTGGTTTGCACGTAAGGAAACTTTCCTTTAAACAAAACAGCTGGGAACAGCATCACGGATTTTATCAGCCCAGCTTTCATTTGTTTCAGATGATGAAGGAGATGTGATGGTGGCTGTTTCCCTAAGTTCAGCACAGTTAGTCTGTCATTCCACCCTCTCACACCCTACTACAGTGCATCCATCCCACTGCAGCACTGTCCTGAAGCAAAGCTCCACACCTGTGATGCTGTTGCAAGGCAGAATCGCTATGGACAACACCAACATTAAAAAACAAACAAACAAAACCTTTGTGTGTCAGGACACAGCCAGCAGAATGATGGAGCTCACCAGAGCAATGGACATGGCTTGCAGGGTGATGGAACACTGGGTTTGGGGATGCAAACCCTCACCCAGGCATCACCCACACCTCATATGGCAGAGGGTATCAGATACCACCGGGTAAGGCTGTGAGGTATTTGGTAATGGAGATACACTGGGTTGAGACCTGCCCAACTGGACTGCAGCATTCCCTGCTGGGACGCTCTGGTCACAGGAGGCACCTCCTACCCTGAAGTTGTGTTAAGCTCTTCCACTGAAAATATAGAGAAAGGGAAACAGCTGTAAAAATCTCCTATTTAAAGATCCTGAAGCTTCAGAGCCTTCTATGAAAACCCTTCCATGGGATTCTTTCTTTTTTTATTATTATTTTTTATTTGTTTTTAATTGCTGCTCCAGCTTTTCATGACTTCCTTGGCTTTGGAAAGTTCCAAAGCATTAAAAGGAAACATTAAGATCTGACGCCCTCCAACATTATTTTTTAAGTTTAATCGTTTTTCCCCATTTTCCTCCTCTCTCTCTGTGCCGAGTGAGGGTGGGAAAGAGACAATTAAGGGAAATTCAAAACTCTCAGATGTTTCAAAAAATGAAAAAGTTCAGTAAAAGTTTTCCCACACATCAGCAGAGAAGTAAGCAAAACTGATTTCTTATGGAATTCTCAAAGCCAAAATGACTGAAACATTTCTGTTATTTGTCTTCACCACTCCCTTCTCCCATTCTTAAGCCAGAAGCCTCTGTTTTGTCTTGTGCTCATGACCATGCGTAGAGCCCTGCCCTGATGATCCTACAGCTTATAGCCACCAGACAGATGCATGGGGGAGGGCTGAAACAGTGGTACAGAGAGGGGAAATGACTTGCCCAAGGTCATGCAGCAGGGCAGTGACTCAAAAGATTTCCAATAACAGAGTCATTTCTGTAAAGGTTTTAAAAGAAATGGGGCTTGAGTCAGCTCCATGCTGCACCAGCCATGGACTACCGCCTCCAGGACCAAGCAAGTGAGGATGATGATGAGCTGACAGATTGGGCAGTGGTCAAAATGCTCTCCTTCCACATTAGGTCAACACTTTCATTTCTACTGTGGTTTGGTTCCCACAGTTCCATCCCAGTTGGCTTTGGGCATCTAGATCCCTCCATCCTCCAAGCACCGCGTGGTAAGAACGGGCAGGAAACCTCTCTCCCACCGCCTCCACCCTAGGAGGAACCTGACAGCTTCCATGGGGAGGATAAGTTGCCCCATGGCAAAAGAACATGAGATTTTCTGCCTTTGCAGAGCAGGATACTCCAAAGAGAGACTGGACCATAATCCAAGTTACGTTTTCATCTCTGCCCCATCCATGAGGAGCTACAGCCCTCCAGCAAGCTGCTTCTTGACTATGAAGCAAGGAGCATCAGCTCCTCACCAGAAGGCAGGCCACCTTACACAGCAAAACCTCGAAATCAGTGCTGTAGTGGCAGGATTTCAGTGCTCATTTTGAATTACAAAGCACAGGAGCAACTTTCCGCACGCAATTTCTGATTCTGCTTTCTATTCCTGTCTAGCTGCAGCTAGAGTTTTGCCAGTGAAAAGTGCTATAAACAGCCCTGGCCTAGCTGAAAAAAGCAATATGCCGTCAGTCTGACATCTACCTCGCTTTTCCGCTCATTGTCAGCACTTTGATTGATGGTGTTGTTCATTAATGTGGGACGATTGTCAGCTTTTCCTGAATAAATATAAAAAGAAACAAAGAAATCCCCACCCTTTTCAAGCCAGAGTGAATTATTTCCTATTTTCCTTCACCAAAGTCAAGCATGTAACGGTACACTGCCTGCAAAACATTCTGGAGCTTTAACCGCTAAGTAGGAAATTGGACTTTGGATAGAGGAACCAAAACTTTACTTAAGTAGTAGGCACAGTAATTAAATTTTACTATTATTTATTTTCCAAAAGGAAAAACCTATGGCATGCCTCAAAGGCTTCTGCTTTAATACAGTACTTCAATTTTGTGCAAAAGCTAAAAAAAAATCTATTTGGTGAAGACTAAAATGACATGTGAAAAGCAGAGGCAATCGCAAGCACCGCAGAAGATAGACAGAGATTCAATTTAGTATACGGCTGCATCTTAATTCACACCAGGGAAAAAAGACAAAAACAGCAGGAAAACTCCCATACATCTGAAGTATTTAAAAGATGGATACGTTTTTGGGGGGTCCTCAGCACCCCCGCAATACTTCTCATGGTATTTTGGCTATTCACCAATGTCTGAAATGTTTGTGAAGTTGGACACCCCGTTGCCTTTTCTGTGTTCCCATAAGTAAATGATGAAGGGGAGGGAGATACCACACAGCCTGTCCTAAACTCTGCCTTACCATTTGCCATTTTCACTACACATCTTCTCTCTGTGACTTTTCCTTGCACTGGCACCCTTAGCTTTCTGCTTGATGGAGTCTTTCTAATCAGGTCATTGCTTACATCGTTAGCGATAGGGTCATTGCTCAACATCTTTTTTGAATCGTACATTGCATCAGTGTGTATGAAACAAAACAACAACAGCAGCGATTACAAAACAGTGACTGGGCGTGGGGGCAAGAAGGGGAGAGGAGTGTAAAAGGGTGAGAGATGATGAATTCGGCAAATTAGGCTTTGGCACTGGTTTCCTTTATAAGCAACATGTTAACAATGCTAATATTCTCAGCAAGTGCTACGTTTGTAGAGTTGAATGGCAAATTATTTTGAATACCTCTGTAAGGAACAGGAAACTGAGAACTGAGGAAAAACTGGCATTACGCCACAGATTGAAGATTCAATCTGACTGTAATAGAAGGTGATTATTGGGGACTAGCAGGCAGATGATGGATGATTTCCTCCTAAAATGACAGCTCTGCTGTGTATCAGCAATCCTCACAAAGCACAAATGTACAGGTTGGCTTTTGTGGCTTTTTAATTCTTACCATTGTGGGAAATGGATTTCAAACCTGTGGCGAGCCGTTTCGGGCTGGCAGGGCACATTCAGGTTGTTCAAGCCTTTCTCTTTGCCTCTCTTTTTAAAGTTTTTTTCTTCTTTTTTGGATGCTCAGCATAGTTCATCTCTCACCCTTATCTGCTTTGGTTAAAAATATGCACCAAGAGTATAATCTGTGTGCTAGAATGATGCCCACACTATTCTTTATTTCAGAGCTCTGAGGGTTTCCCTGCATGTGGGTACCAAGAACCACCCTGGGGCCACTGTGGCCTCCACACCAGCACGCCTTCCCTGTTCCACTGCAGCAAATGCAGCCCAGAAAGTCTGACAAGGTTAGAACATGAAATATTTTAAGTTCCTTGCATGAAGCTGTAAGCGCTGTACAACGCTTTGTTTTAAAAGACAAGCAGATCAATAACCCCATCTTTTATTGCTTGCCCCTCTGCGTGCTCCATTAATAACCATGCAGCACTTATAGCGCACCACGAAGTCACAGAGGAAAGGCTTTGGGGAGGAGCTCCTGCTCCATGTCACGGTGGGCTGGTGCCTGACAATGCCCCGGCTCCCCGCTCCTCACTGCAAATTAGGACAGACATATGTTCTGGTGTCTGTCAAGACCCGGTCCTGACGCTCTGCCAGTCCTGCACAAAAGGATGGGGTAATCCACAAGAGCAGTAAATTTATCAATCAAATCCCGTAAGTGTTCCTCACTGATAACACCAACCCCCTTTCGAATGTAACAAGAAAGCAAGGTCTGGCTCGGTGGGACGTCACAGGCGTGTTCCGCCTACAAGAAGCCCTTGTCAGTATTTCACAATGTGTTTGTCACTCTCCTGTCTGCAGTCAATCCGATGCTAGGCTGGGCTCTCCTTTAAACATGGGGTATTTCTATGCCAAGGGGAGAAAAAAGCCAAAAAAATTCTACCTAGAGCTGGTTAATGCTGAGCCTTTTTTTTTTTCAAGTAGGCTGCAAAGGAAGAAAGAAAAAAAAAAAATAAATCACATTTTGGCCTCTTATTTAGGTCTCAGCAATGGGTAGGTAATTAATTATTAATTTTATATTTGTGTGCAATCTGCCCCATTTTTTCAGCTCATAAATGCAATTAGGGATGATGGAATAAAGCAAGTAGGCCAACAATGCTGCATGAGAACAGTGAATTACAAACGACATGTTTCTCCCCCCCTTCTACCACAGGTTGCAGGCACTTTTGCGACAAGAGTACGATTTACTGCAGTTTGGAACCGTGTTGTTGCACAAAATGATATGCCAATAGAGTAGTAGCTACTGTTTATAGTAAAGGAGAGCAAACCATTATCAGTATGCAATGTCAATTTAAATTTTACTGGAACAGAAACCTTTTGACCCCTTCCAAATTTGATCCATTACTGGGTTTATACATGAAAGCTTAGGAGAGAATTAAATTAGAAGGAACATTGCAAGAGAACTGTATTTGCATCCATTGCACTTAAGACTGGAGATTAGTTGACCTTTGGAAAAGGGGATTAAAGCAGTTTCACCATCAAGAGAAGACAATCTGTGTTCTTAAGGCAATCAGATTGGGAAGAGTAACAGCCTCTGAAAGATGAATTGAACTGAGGAAGAATCCATGCTAATTTGCATGGTTTACATGTCACTTACAAATGAATTTTGCAGTGATTTCTGCAAGAGGAATTGTGCAGCGTTTGAATTATTCCACGAGTTCTTCGGTGCTGGCATGTAAATGTGGTAACTGTGTCCATTTTTACAATCTAATTTTACAATAGATTAACCTCAGAAAGGGTATCAGTAGCTAGTAAAGATGCTGCACACTGCATACGCCTGGAACAGCAAAGAGCAGTCACAAGGAAGTTTCCTTTTCCATGGAGAAATACACGGAGAGGAGCAATGAGCCAACCACAGCCCTGCAGAAGTGCCTGCTCCCCCAGGGGCCAGAGAGCAAATAACACCTGGGCTGGAAGAAGGCCTACAATGGGGCATGAAATGAGGCTTACCACACAGGTAGCAAGTGCATCTGGAAAAATACACAAAGCTGTACACCTTCCTGAAAAGCTGCAATGGTTTCTCTGCAAAGTGTCGTTAGCACTGAAGCTGAGCAGAGGGGAAGCCTGTTCTTTCCCCAGGTCAGGCGTTTACCTGTTAGCTTTATTATCTACATCATGAAGTTTCACAGGAGATCTCATCAATTAAAGCTTAATCATATTCTCGTTGAAAATTAATGGCAAACCATCAAAGCTGAATTCTTCTTTTTTATAACCAGCAAAATAGGAGCAGTGAATGCAGATTCCTTACAATATTTGTGTGCCTCTCCAAAGTTACAGCTCTTCAGCACACCACTGCCAGTAGGAAGCCTCTTCCAATGCCATAGGATGGATACTGTCAATGCCATAAGGCAGCGTGGCACCCATCATCACACAAATCCAGAAAGCAGAGGCAAAGAGTGAGAGGTGAGGAGATCTCTAGGGAATCCTTGCTAAAATACACACATGTGGCTACATGTGCTTAGGAAGCCATTTCTCACTGCAAAGCTATTTGTCAGCAGGCTTTTAAGAAATGTGGCAGAACTTTCTGTGCTGAGTATTTATAATTTAAAGGGGTATTTTGTGTTGTCTTACATGCAGATTGCTCTATTTCACGCCCACAGTTACAACAACTCCCACATAACCCTAATAATGTGGATGCCAATACAATTTGCAACTTTGCATCATGGCAAGAGTACATCCTGCCCATGAAATCAGGGTTGTTTTGTCTGAGGAAGAGAGCAGTGTCCCCGGACCATCCATCTCCTGTACATCTCAAGGTAAGATGTGGGTCAGAAAAGCATTTGTTAAATGTGTTTTTCCCCCTGAATGACCAAATGGCCATTGCTTTGGTACCTCAGGGAGTGTGTAAACTGAAAAGAGCAAAAATAGCAACAGGAGCATAAAAGGAAACATTCATACCTTAAAGAGGAAAATAAGCATCAATTAAAAAATGCCTCTGTTTTAACAACAAAGTTCACTTCATTAGGGGAGGATGCTGGGGACAGGCTAACTTACATGGTAACATTCCTACTGAACACAGCTGGAAATCAAGTCCTTTGGGTTTGTTTAGAATTTTAACCACGGCAGTCCTGGTTTGTAAGGAAAAGGTGATATGGTCATGAATCACTGTGTGTGCACCTGTGCACTGCCATTTAGTAAGGTAACACAGGGATCCAGCAGCAAGGTGCTGTTCCACTCTGGTCCAGGGGGACTCCAGCACAGCCACCTCAAGCCTTCAGCAGCTGCCAGTGCTTTCAGTTACCCACTATTCAGAAGCTGGCATCCAAATCCTGAGATTTTCTCAGGAAAAGCAGAGCAGGGATTAGAGGGCATCTCCTGGGTCTCGTGGCTCAGTCACTGTCCCCTTACAGAAAGGGTTTGCTCATCGAGACCCTCTGCAGTGAGGACGGGTAAATAAGATGTAAGGAAAAGGTAAGCCCTACAGTGAGCAAACAGCTCCAAAACTACTATTTCTTCTGTTAAAATGACTCTTGTCTTCTTAAAGCAAAATTATTCAGGGGCCCTAACTTTGCTTTCAAAAAAATTTTAATAGAAAATGGTTAAGAGAAAAATGATAGGGAAAAGTGTCATTTTAGAAACCCACAGAGTGATGGCTTTCTCAGTCTATTTATTAAATTGTTCTCTGAATGCTCAGAGAATTCACAAAAAGGCACTCAGTCGTCCTTTGCGGTACCGGCCCCTACATAAGTTTTACAGCAGCTGCAATCATATGATGCGCCCAGCTCCAGGCCAAATGAACAAATAAATAAAATAAATATGCACCCCTAGGCTGTGTCTGACTTTTCCCATATAACTATCTCCAGGATGCCACCTCCAAAGAACCTCAATGTTTCTTTTATATTCACCTACAGAAAACCCCTTCCTCTCCCCACATTAAAGATTCAGCTTGCTGGCGGGGACACACAGAAGGGCTCACACACACACACACATACACATTTTTCAGTCACTGATTTACAGCCTGGTAGCACAACAGGCTTAGGCTGACACTTTCAAAGGACCAGGGAACCTCACCCCTCCAGCCTCCCTGAGAATCACAGCCGTGTCCCTAACAATAACAACACACACCAGCTCAGGACCCCAAACCAGTTATTACACTTGGAAAACAGGCCAGAGAAACCAATTAAAAGCCCGGTTCAGCATCCAGGTAGAGCATCAGCAGCAACTCCAGGCTCTGTAGGTAGGTTTGCGTGTCAGCTTCCTCCCATGGGAAAAAATTATAAATTTTAAGCGCTGCCAACTGCCCCTTGTTTGTGGCTGATGGGTCTCAGCTGACGGACTGGGAGCTGATCTGGGGACTGCCTGCAATCCCTGAGCAGTGCTTGGGGAGGGCTCCGAGGGGCTGCAGGGAAGAGCAATGCGAGGAGCCCTTCCAGCACTCTGTTCCCAGGAGCACCCCAGCAGCATCCACAGCTGCTGCCCCACAAACCTCCACCAGGGTCCACCACGGCCCCAACCTGCCAGACCCACGAGTTGGGATCTGTTTAATTGCACCCAGATCTGGGGCTGGGAACCTGGCTGTTCGGGGGACACAGCTCTCAGCACAGAAATGCGCTCTGTCTATCACAGAAGGGTTTGTTGAGTTTAGGACTCAGCCATCTGCCCAGGTCTGATTTTGGGGAGAGACAGAGGATGGGCCGCAGTGTTTTATCCACAGGTGAGAGCAATTGGGGAGACAGCCATAAAAAGTTACGCCTATTGTTTTAAATACTGGTATATGGGAGAGTATCAGGTGCCTTTATATTAATTTCCTATTAAAAAGGAGGAAAAAAAAGGATTTAGCACTTCTAAGAAGACATATCTGCTGCCACAAGGTAAACTCCCCTTGGAAGAACGCTCAGTGCCGGAATATAAACCTTTGCATATTATTCCACTGAACATCTGTTGACCGTGAAACTTCAGATAACCAACATTAACATATACAGTCTGTTACTTTTTTTTTACATAGATTATTCACACTAGATCAGCAAAGCTCCCAAAGAACTATTTTTCTATTTGTTGTTTTATTTTTTATGCCAGCAACATTTAAAAGAGAGTAAAGGGGAAAAAAAGGGAAAAAAAGAAACTTTCAGAAACAAGAACCATTTTTTAATGTATGAAAAATGAGACTTTTGGATTAGAACTGGAATTCCACACGGCATTCAGGACTGCGTTATCAGCTCTGCAGCACCCTATTAATCTGGAACAATAAAATGCGTCAGGGTTTTTTTTTAAAGGGAGACTGTCTTTCCAAAAGGGAAAGCCAAGGGTCCAACCTTGGTAGTAAAGCTGGTGTTCAATGAAAGTAACAGGAAGATCTGTGTCATCTGGTCATCTCGCTGGGGGAAGATGCTGAACACAGCGCGGCGCTGACTGTAATCAACGTGTTCTGTTTTTCTAACTGAGTTTTATAGATTTGTTTATTTTTTGCCTCTTTCTGTAGGTGCGTGTGTGCCTACCGAGATGTATATATCTATTTTATAAATATTATTTAGTGCTTATATAAAGCTGTCAAAGGACACTAACAAAGCAGCAGGATTCAATTAGCCTGCACTTTTTAATAACGACCCCACATCACCGCACTCCCCCGCTTCATCCCCACGCCGGTTCCCAGCGCATAATTTCAGCCTGTGTTCAAGACAGAACACGGCTTTAGAAAAGCGAACCTGAAATATTAATGCGTGTTTTGCTAAGGAAGTGGAAGTCGAATCAACTTCCTGATACCCAGGGTATCTGATTTCTAAAACGGTCTGACACTGATTGTCACAGCCTCTCCAGATGTGGGGCGAAGCGCTGCGGCGGAAGCCCAGGTTTGCAGCCCACTGCTGCGTCGGACGCCGAGCTCAGCGGACTGCATCCTCCTGGAGTATATTTTTGTTAGCTGGCTGCCCGGAAGCCCTCGCTGCTCAATTTGTTTTGTGATCCTGCAAGGGCTCCCGGCTCTGATGATGGCCCTGAATTCAAGAGCTTGTTTGCTTTGATGGGACTGGGGACCGGAGAGTGCCTGGCAACTCCATTTATCCCATCCAAGAGAGGTGTCGGGGCTGCGTCCTGAAGCATGGGGTGTATTTGCAGAAATTCTCATTGCAGCCTGTTGTTCACCGCTTACAAAAAACAATGCCTTTTTTGTTCCCAAACCCTCCCTCTTTTATTGCTTTGTTTATTGACATTCGCAGTGCGGGACCTTTTAGGAGCATTTCTTCATATGAAGAGCAAATGTCACAAATACCAAAATTTGAGAGAGAGAGTGAGAAAAATCCCAAGAGCACCACTGATTTCATTACCTCAATTCTGGCAAAAGAAATTGGAAATGAAAAACTTCTGCATTTTCCTTCACTATGTCCCGTGCCTCCCTTCCACTGAAAATGCACAGGGAGAGAAACACACTCAAAAAATACAGAGACATTTGCTTATTTCATCCCCCCAAAAACACCAACATTTTTAGGAGCTAGAGAGGAGCAACATCCATAAAAAGAAAACACAACACAAAAAGTGTCTTCTTGCTCCTTTGCCCAGTTTGGAGCTGGAACGTTGGCCACTGCTGCAGGGAGCAACATGTTGGCTGCAAGCGAGCGACCAGTCAGTGCTGTCCTGGCAAAGCAGCCCATGCATCAGGCTGCTGCACACTGTCTGTATTGGGTTTTCACTCAGCTGTGCCTTAAATTTCACGTTGTAACTATTTTTGTGTGTGTTTATACTCAAAAATTACCATATCTCACGCATTGCTGCTCACGGAGGGCTGTGCAAAATTAGTCCTGCTTTTGCAAATATTTTCACCTATTTCAGTTATACTGAACTTTTACTCATAGAGTTGGTTTTTTGGTGGGACTTTTTTTTAAGAGTTAAAATGTGTTGTCAACCTCAGCGTTTCTGAGGGCCTTATCACCAAGACTTCTATGCAGTGGTGCTTAATTTGGGAGCCATTAAAAGTGAAAACATTCTTCTCCTCACTGTAGCCCATGCCTCAAGCCATGTAAAGCAGAGCCAGCTGTCTCTGCAGATTCTCAGCCACCCATCACACAGAACACCCACCAGAACAGCAGGGATGCACCAAGCTTTGGGGTGAATGGAACCCACCCTTCTCCTATTTTATCTACCAGGCACATGCTGCATGTGGATGGCAGGAAAAGATGCTGCAGGAGCAGAAAAGTTTGCCTGTTCCCTTCCACACTTCCAACTATGTGCACTGTATGGCAGAAAATCCCTGCTCATATCTTCCTCTGTCCCTCTCTGCTCTGATGGACTTTGCAAGACCGGGATCTTATCTGTGCAGCTCTCTTACCCCTCACTTGCACAGGCACTGCTCTTTTACTTGGCAAGACATACAGTAATCTGCATAAAAATGCACTCCATACTCATACGACTTGTTCCAAAAATACTCAGGAGTGAATTCCTCTTCTGCTTTCCAGGCCCCAAACACAACCCGGCCGCTCTCACAGTAACGCCGGGCGGGTTTTGTCACTTTTCAATGTCTATAGACAACGTGGCTGCAGCCGGTTAAAAGTCAGTGCATTCAATGACACAGCAGTACATGGCACAGCAGCAGAATCCAATTTAACACAACCTAACGTATCAGAAATGTAATTTTTCCCCGTTTCAAGTGGGCCGTCTGCTGGCACTTTTAGTATCAGATAGCCACCAGCAGTGGGTCCGGGAGCCACTCTGTTAATGCTGTCTGCAGCGCTTCGGTGTGCGTTTGCTGTGACATTTTCTGTGCTGACAACACAAAGCACATGTGGACACAGCCAGCAGTGGTTTCAATTTCCAAAAGAGAAAAGAAGTCTTTTCCAAACTTTTTCTCTTTTTCTTTGCAAGCAAGTCTGGTTAGGATTTTACTTATATGGTTTAAATGTATTAGATTTGAACACACTGTTCGTATTCTCAGCTAATAAACTCCATTAAACCCTGGTGTGTGCCATCCAGAATGCATGCAGCTGAGGAAGGCACTGATTAACGAGGCAACGTAGGAACAAACCACATTTCTCAGTTATTTAAATGTCTTCCTACAATTATTTAACATCCATCACATGGAAGAATATGGTTTTACACAGAACTACAGTCTCAAGAAAATGCAGTATTCTTTGCTTATCACTGAAGTAGTACAGTAATATTAGAGAAGTACTGTAGAAAACCCAGCAAAGCACTGCTCCAAAACAGCTGCTGCCCGTTTACTAACTGCACAGATCAAATAAGGACAAGAGCTGAATGTTCAGAGAATCCCCATGACTGCATCCACTGCAAAGGGGTGACTACTGCACACACCTATACCCGCACAGCCCGATCGCTGCCGCCCTCAAACGGAGCGCTCAGCAAACAAAAATCCAAAGAAAGGGTTCTGTGTGTTCTCTGGAAGAATTTGAAGCATTTCCTGGACCACCGCACATAACATCAGGAGGCCCATTGAGTGGTGTAACACCCCAGTGAGACCCTGGGAAGCACAGGAGCTGAGGCTGTGCTCCCTATGGGTCGCACCCATGGGATCCCCGTGCTTGCGCTGCTGCTCCTCTGCTGTCAGTGCTGCAGGGAAGAGAAAAAGCAGCCCACACTCCTACTCTTCTGTCACCATGTAAAGATGGACTCGCATTCCTTAGACCAAAATAATGCTTTTTCCTCCAAGGCTCCAAAAATGCACTTTATTAAAAACTTATTAGGCGCCATTCATTTATATTTACCTAATTCTCCCACAAACACATTAATCTTTGAACAACTCCTCCGAGCATTTACCAGACGAATATTTGAAACAAGAGATGTCTTATGACCATAAATGTCATGCTTATTTGTGTTTTATAACTAATTAATATCTCAGAATTCCTGCGTGTATCTGGGTAACAGTACTGTAAATATAAATGAAAAATAAGTAATAATTTATGAAATCTGATTTGCATTTTCAAATATAAAATGTGCAAAATCTAACTAATTAGCAAGAGTGAAGGCCAAGGTGTTTCTATAGCAACCATAAAAATGCTTTAAAAATATTTTATATCAGGCTCATTAATGTTTGTACTCCTCACTTGTTCTGTAGGTATTCCCTCATACATGGATTTGTGTTAAGTTGTGATCACGCAACATCATTTAATACATCTGGCAGAGCTCTGATGCTACCCAGTTATGCTGGCATTTCTGTCACGTCTATGAAAAAATACTTGGTGTGCAGCACAAAAATTATAATCATAATGAGAACAGGATTCAACAACACAGGAGAAATAACCCAAGCAGGCTGCCATAGAACAGAAAACTGGAAAGTAACCCATGAACTTCTCCTCTTTCCACCTTCTTTAAGTTCTAAATCTGACCTGCTACACATGGCAGCTCCTGATGGCATCCCAGTCTATCCCAGCACACAGCATCACCCAGCTTAAACAGGAGATCTGATTCCTCCTTTCCAGTCCTTCTCCTTTCCAATCCTTCCCCATGCAACTTTCTCACTTCACATACTGAAGCTGAGCCTCGTGTTTCCCCCAAAATGTGGGGAGGTGACAAATGTCCTCGTGACACCAGGAGAGAAGGGCGGCCCTTTGACATGACTTTTATTACTGAAAATCATCTGAGACTGAGGAAAGCCCATTGTTTCCACGTGGGTTATTTGAATGCAAACTAAACTTATGATGAATGGCATAGACAGAAGCCACCAAACAGCATTTCTTTCCAAGTCAGCTTTAATCACATGCTAATTGCCGTCCCCTCTGCTGGGTATTAGTAATATTTCATGAAAAAAAGTACACAACGTTAGGTCTAAATTATCACAAACAAATGAGGTAGCCAGGAAGTACTGCAGTGCTGACAAAAAAGCACGCACAGTGTTGTCTGCAGCCGTGGGCATTAACTTCTGGTGCCACGTGTGTGATCCCTATAATAATTTAATACCATCAGAATGCCTCACAACTTTAAATGGCCCTAATGGACCCTACAGTGTTTTTCAATTTATGGATACTGGGAGAAGTCTAGCTGGCTCCCATTACTGATTGTAAAATACTTGTATTTATATACTGGAGAATTATATATACATACTGGAAAATTGGTGGGTTTAGTTAACTTCCAAACTGGCAAATCCAGGGTACCAGAGCAGCAGTGACTTTAAAAAGGGCTTTTTTCACAACACTTTTTCAATTGCAGCACAGGGCAGAATATTGCAACACCGAAAGGCACCAGATCTGTATATCACACTTGCAGCAAAGCCCCATTTCTCCCTAAGTCATCAACATGAATCTCCTCAAAAGCTATATTTTGATAGCCCTGAATGGCATTGCCATGACACTCAACTAAAGGCTGCAGAACCAGCAGCAAAGCATGCTTCACCACCACCACATCCCTGCAGGATGAGCAGGCACTGACTGCTTACTTTCCCAAATT
Organism: Coturnix japonica; assembly: GCF_054131305.1. Classification (NCBI taxonomy): domain Eukaryota; kingdom Metazoa; phylum Chordata; class Aves; order Galliformes; family Phasianidae; genus Coturnix; species Coturnix japonica. The sequence continues at coordinate 11,469,423 of NC_140680.1, read as the reverse complement.
CAATACCAAGCAAACAGAGGCAAAGCAGGCAAAGCAGGCAAAGCAGCCTGGGGGTGCAGGCTGGGGTGGGCAATTCCTGAGGAGCAGCAGCACCGAGAGCACAGCCATCCCCATCGCCCTGCCAAGCATCCTGTGTGCAATAAAACTTGTGGGGAACCAGCTTGAGTGAAACTCCTTAAGATATACGATGAGGATTAGCCGTAAAACACTAATTAAGGATGGGCTGAGGAATTAATGGGAACTTACAAGGCTCTGTGTTTTATTTCTCCATCCCCATTTCCCCAAGCATTGCTGTTCTCCATGTAATGTAAAGAGAAGTTGACCGAATGGGTTTGCTAGTTTTTTTTTTTTTGCTTTGCTTTTTATTATTATTATTATTATTATTATTATTTCCTTAGCTTATTTTGTGAGGGCAGGTCATTAAAGGAGGAACGCAGCCAGAAAAATCTCTTAGTGAAGGCTCATTACATTTTTCAAGCGCAAATAAAGTGTCACTTTAAAAGGAAATCCAGTTACTCCGAAACATTTGTCGCTTTACTTCAGCGCGTGTGAAATGAATACAGGGCCCAGCGCTGCCCTCGGCTTCTGTAATTCCCTACCAGCGAGACGCTCAGAGACAGCGCCATGTAAAAATATGTACATTGTTTAATTTATTGCAGCGCGTTACCATTTTTCTCATGAAAACAAACAAACACAAAAATTCGAGCAGCTGGTTCCAATACCGCCCACTTTGTTTAAATTTATAGCGAAAACCAGCAGCATCATTAAAAACAAACATATTGCTCTCCTCCAAGCATCCTATAGGCACAGCTCGCAGGGAGATGTGTAACTGTTGTAAGAGGTCCAGGAGCAACCAGCCAGCTTGGAGCTCAGACCTGCAGCTCGAGCTAGGTTTTCCAAGACAGAAATAACTGGAATTTTATTCATTGAAACAGTTTTCTGGAAAAGAACGTTTTGGATCGAAGGGAACATCTTGACAGAAAATTTTCCATTTGCTGAAATGTTCCAATTTTCAGCTGAAAAGCAACAATGAGCCTTGTAATTGGGCTTGGGAAGCCCAGCCGTCCCTGCTCTGCCACCTCCTTCCCTGCAGGGAGGACGGATGGAGGAGGGAGAGAAGGGAAGCAAAGGGAAATAAATGTATTTTTTGCTTTCAATTCCCACCCCCAAATTGATAAATGATGTGAATGTTTTCCAACGCTGTTTCAGTTGAGCTATTAATCAGAAGTCTTTGAATGAGACTGATACTCAGGCTCCTTTATGGAGGAAACAAACAGTGTTTTCCTCATTCTTTCCTTCCCACTAAACCAATCTCCCTGGACAGATACCCTGGGAAAAGCAAAGAGGTGATCTATACAAAATTTGGGGTCATGGGGACAGAACCCACAAAACTACTCATGGCTCCATAAGGGCCCTACCTATGGCAGCCCAGCAACAGGGACAACACTGGTTGCACCTGAGGGCTGTCTGCAGCCTCATGGTCCCAGCAGACAGCATTCAAGATCAGACATCACCTGCCTGCTGGGCTGCACAGACACCAAAATGCCAGAGCTGCACTGAAGAGCACTGAAGCTCACATAGTCTCAGAGGACAATGTCAAAACACGGTTCCTATCTAACTCCAGGTGCTTCGCTTCTGTTCCTGAAGTTCTCTTATTTAATTAATTAGTTCGTGTATGCATTAATGCACTCATTTGCATCCCTTCATTTATATTTAGAACATGTAGGGGATTCAGCCACATTGCTTTTTTACTTCTTCCCAAATATCTGTGGGAATTAGGGGAATCCAGCTGTGCTCTGCAGCCTGCATTGCTCAGCCACACCACCAAAGGAAATAACATGGCACTAACCTCTGCATTTCTGCAGCTGCTTTCCTCCCAAGTTATGACATTAGTTTCCCCTGATATGCCATCCCTTATTTATTGCAGCATATTTATCTATTTTTTTATTATTATTGTTGGCCTGCTTTTACTTCTTCTTTAACCTTATTAACCCTTGCTAATATCTGACAGCTTAACACTCTCCATTACTCTGCAATGTTCGCTATAAGAACTGACATGCAACTAATAGCAGACTTTTTTATATCCAATCCACGAGGTCACAAGAAACTGCCCTTGTCTGAACCCTGCAAGATTTCCTATAGGTGTTTCCCCTTTTCTGTGCATTTTCTACTTAATATCTCTCTACAGGACTGTCTGAATGTAAAAAATGAGATCAGATTCCTGCTAACTTTAGTTACTGACCACGGACACCTTAGAATAGCAGTGTTTTCCTTTTAGTGAAAGCTCCCACTAATGTGATTTGAACAACTTGGTGGTATTCTTTTCAAGCATTATGTACTACTTTCCAAAGGCGTACACACAGATCTACCATTTGAAGGGATCTTTGATTTTGCCAGCAAAATGGCTGCATCCATCCTAAAGCAATAGCACAGAAGGTTGAGGTGTCTTGCTCAGGTGTTCAGCTCAGGTTGATTAAGTGTGGCAAATTTAGGTCTGGATCTTCAGCAGACGTTCACTGCCCCCCACAGCAATACCAGGCTGTTGGCTGCCCTCCCGCCTCCCTCTGTCACAGCTCACCCCAACCCACATAATTGATCCTGCACTAAAATTTACAACAAGATTCTTCAGATGCAAAAGGATGTTGTCGATGCACCATCATGAAGCAGCTGTGAGGAGTAACAGCAGCCAAGAGAGGTACACTGAACCAAAGGGGAAAGACTGTTCCCAAGAAATGCAATGAGAACTCTGCTTATTTCTGTAGTCATCTTCCTAATGGCTCCTAAACAGCAGGAAAGGGGGCTTTTTTCATGCATTTATCCTTTGCCAGTATGAGAAATTAACTTTTGCTAAAAGGAAAGGAAAAGCACGATGAGATCTACAATGCTGAACAAAGAAATACGTGAAGGACAAATTGGAATTTAGGAGATAAGGTTTGAACAGCCTTTCTTGTGGATGTAATACCTGCTTAGGCTGGTCTACAATCATCTATTTAAAAATTAAAACCAGTCTTCCTCCAGTGCAAATCCATCATCCTTACTATTGCTATTCTAAGCTCAGCAGAAACCCTGAGAACCAAATTCTTCACTTGAAACTTCTTTGGGGCATGGTTCTTAGTTCAGAAGTCCACCATTTCCCCGCCCAATTTCAATCTAATAGCATCTAAAGTGATAAAGTGGGAAGAGGCAGACATCTGGTAGAGCTAACCAAGTCATTTGATGGTTCTGTGAAAGTTTGTGCTTCCCAGTCAGTGTCACATATGAGAAATACAGATGGTCCCAAGACAGAAAAAAAGAAGTGTTGAAACATATACAAATGTTATGAGGACTTCAAGTGTAAAATGTTAACCAGCTGTGAATGTGACATCTCTAGTTTTACTAAATCTACTGAGATACATCATTACCACACATGAAATCTATCTATTTTCTACACGGATGGCAAGTTCCCTGTTTTCCATTTGTTTCTCGTTTGGAGCCAAAGCCATCCAGATGAGAATATTAAAAAGATAAGAGTCCAAAAACAAAAGGCAGAGTGGTCTCTGTTACTAAGGGCTGTTTGTAGCTGCCCCAATCGTTTCCTGTGGTATAAGCTGTTCAATGGGGGAAGGGCAGGAGTCACCAAAATGTAGAGTTAAAAATATTATATAAACGTTAAAACAAAATCAAAAGGTTCCTAATTCACACAAAGTCCTGGAGATTTAGAGTCATCCATTCTATATACAGTTCAGCAATGCGTGGAATGCAATAAGACATCTAAACCACAACACAGCAGTGATCTTGCCCTGTTGCTGGCAGTATCAGTGGTTTCCCACACAAGGGCCTAAATCTGACCCTTTTATGAAAGTTTTAAATTTGTAAAAATAGAACAGTTGGGAAATCTTGGGCACTTGTACTTAAATTGCAAAAAAAAATAACCCTCTCTCTGCTGCTGCTTAAGCTCTGGATAATCATCACATATCAAGACAATTACTTTCTCCCCCCATATGAGTTGTTTTGACAGAGCTTTTCAAATGTTATGTACAACGCAACCTAAAAGGAAAAGAAAATGTATGCTTCAGGATGCATTAAGGTGTGCAAGAAGGGGGAGAGACAGGGAAGGAAACAGCATTCCTCTCACTTCCCCGTGGACAAAAGCTCCAAATAGCAATGCCTGGTTTGGGCATTTCACACCAGCACTCAACATCTGGATTGATACAGGGCAAAGAAATCACCTGTGAAAGCACAGACAGATGCCTCACAACCTGCATGGGGGGAATGTGGTGGTGGGAAGGGGCTGGCTGCATCCTTTGCATGCACGGTGCATTCCCCACTTTGCCTCCTCCCATCCAGGGTCTCCTGGGTTATGGGAAATGGAAAGAATCTCGTATCTGATGGCAGGAGCTCGAAGCAGGAAGGTAGGAGGGCTTCTCTCAGCCTTCCAGCCCTGCTCCTCTCTGCATGGATGGAAGGAAATGCTGCCTCCCCAGCAGCGGGTGGCACTGAGCAGGGAGCTGCTTTGGGGTTTTGTCACTGGTTTGTTTGTTTGGTTTTCTTAGGGGTGGAGCAGTGCTGGAAGAAAGTCAGATTCCAGATTCCATGTGCCCCTTCCTAAAATGCAACTAGGAGAAAGGATCGGCCTCTCTTACCCCGAGCTGCTGGGAGGCTTTGCTTTTCTATTTTTGCTTTTCTTTTTTTTTCCATCTTTTTTTTTTTCCACAGAAGGAAGGAATAAAAGAAATAAAAAGAGAGGAAAAGAAAGATAGAAAGAGAGAAAAAAAGGAGAGAGAAAGAGAGGAGAGGAGAGGAGAGGAGAGGAGAGGAGAGGAGAGGAGAGGAGAGGAGAGGAGAGGAGAGGAGAGGAGAGGAGAGGAGAGGAGAGGAGAGGAGAGGAGAGGAGAGGAGAGGAGAGGAGAGGAGAGGAGAGGAGAGGAGAGGAAAAAAATTGAGGAAAAAAAGTGGGAAAAAAGAAAAAAGGGGAAAAGTAAAAAGAAAAAAAAAAGGAAAAAAGGAAAAAAAGAATAAAAGAAAAAAGGGAAAGAAAAAAAAAAGATAAAGAAGAAAAATGTAGCACCCGTTTTAATTCAACTTGTAAAATATTATAGTTTGGACAGAGATTTATACCCACCGTGGCCCAGCATCTGTGATTGCAGATGACAGAGCCCTGAGGCAGGACCAAGACACTGCAGCTTTGGTGCAAGGGATGAGCACCAGCACAGGGCTGAGAGACTTTCTCCCAGAGGGAATGGAGCTGGGGCTTCAACTGCAGTGTAAAACCCCATTCCTGCAGGGCACAGAGCTGCTGGTCGGGATCCTCTCACTAATGGATTGTTTGCCTGTTCTTATGGACTTTATTATGACATTAGCTTGCTTTAAAAAGTTATTTGTATAATTAGGTTTCCAAATGAGACCATTCAGATAATATGTTTCTTTCAACACCCACATCAGAATTATCCTGAGATGACATCATAAACTTTTTAAAACCATTTTCCTACTGATTTGTGCATCCCAACCAGAAGGATTTTACCTGAATAAATGGATGACATCACAGGAAAAGGTGACTTTCTCTTTTCCTATCAGACACAGGAAGATGCATTGCTCAATCCTTCTTTCAGTCACGTAGCAGAGCAACATCCAAATGACACCAGCTAGTGGTGGCAGAACACATCAGGATGTCCCTTGGAGGAATAAACCCCTTTAATGCAGTCTGGTTGCAAAGCCAGGGCATAAACACATGCACAAAATTTTGCCAAAAGCCAATTTTCTGCAGGTATTTTTGCACTTAAAGATGGGAATGACTGAATGTCTGCCACGATGCTGCTATCCCCTGCAGCCGCCTTGGAAGCCCAACCAGCTGCCAAATCCCTCTGCAAACTTTGCCTATGGCTCAGCTCCCACCAGAAGCTTCCAGGTGGGCTTAGCAAAGGGAACAATGAGCCAGCCAGACAGACAGACAGATGGGCTTCCCTGGAGCACGATATACACTGGATGTGGGATGGACGCCAGATCGACCCATCCACGTGCCTGCACTCCTCTGCAGCATCCACCACTGGGATGCACCTACAGCTCCCCATGACAAAGGTTCTGCAGCACACTCAGCACTGCTGCCATTGCACTCAGGGCTCAGGAAGCTGGCCACCTGGGTAAACGTTAGAGGATCTTGTACATATTATATCCCCATTATTTTCTGACAGACTTTTCCTTCCATTATGCAATACAGGAAAAGAGGTTTAGTATTATAACACCAAGAAAACGGCTTTTGAGCTCCTGCTAACTGTAAGCCCAGATCCTGGATACAGACACACACAGCTATCAACAAACACAGGGCAGCACTGGGATCACACTGGCCTTTTCCTTTACATTTCATTAAAGAAAAAAAACAAAAATCAAAAACCACAACACACACACACACACCAGAAAAAAAGCTTCACATAGCTTCCTCCCCTTGACCTAACACAAATTCCATCAAACTTCAAAAACAATACTTTGAGATGCTGGAGGATGCAGGCCGGAAACTAAGGAAAGACTTTACACAAAGTTAGGAAATCTTTTTTGGAGGGAATACTTCGAGCTACTGAACAGTTTTATCTGGATGAGTAGATCTCGTGGTAAATGAGTATATAATTAAATTTAAGAGTTACGCTATTGTCTTTGAGGTATATCAGCCCATCAACAAAAGAAGGGCTGTTTAGCTATGCTAAAAGCAATATGTAAATACCATCCTCTGATAAATAATTGATTATTGCCTTAATGTTTGACAAAGCCATAAAATGCCCCGCAGATTACATCCAAAACATTTTAAGGTGATGCGAAATCATTTTTATTGTAATGACAGTGAGCTGTCCATGGTTGGCTGCTTTAAATTTTATCTTTTCATGTTAGGAAAGGTTTCTGTTTTCTTTGAGAATTTAATTATCGGAGGGTGTTTAATATGATAGGAAGATTTATGGCCTTTAGGAGCTATCCAAAAACAGTGCTATAAAAATGGACTGGGATCCCGTCACGAGCAACGGAGCTGTTACTCGGACTTGATCCTTGCAGGGAAAACTTTGTGTATGAATATATTTCACCGCTGCACATAAAACTTCCATTTGGAGGATTTTGAGTTTGACCCTGAAACCTGACCCAAACTTTGGGGTGAGGATTTAAAAAAGAAAAACTCCGCAGAAGAAAGCCAAGCTCTGCTAGTGCGGATGTGCTGCTGTTTGTTTTGGAAAACGCTCCTCGCTATCAATAAATATTTCTTTTAACTTGTTGCCATTAAGATGCAGCGGGGATGAAGTTTTCCAGGAGGAGATAAAAAGAACAACAAAGATACGCTCCTATTGTGTAATAATCAGTCCACGTTTCAATGAATAAGTAATATTTCTCACAAGCCAAAGTTAGATAGTGGATTTATTTAACCTCTGAGGGTCAGGTAATAAATACTAAGTGAATTATTCAGACCAATGGCTAATCAATACAATTCAGTGATATATTTTTTGTGTTTCATAAAAGGTTGTACACTAAAGGCAGTGAGCAATTATGGAAATTGGGCTCGAGCGGCACTCAATTCTTCTCTTACTTGAAACCCCAGCACCACTACCTTGACAGCAAATCGATTAGTGTGCTAGTGAAGCAGCTCGGCAACCTCTGACCCCTTCCAGCTCTGTCCAACAGCCTGGAGAGTATTTTATATTTATTTTATTGAATTAACCCCCTCTTGCCCACCCAGCATTTTACGCATACAGTAATGCAGTATGTGGAAGACGACAAGCATCTCTTATTTAAATGCTTCTCCACAGGTCAGAGCAAAGCTAACCAAACAGACCGCTTTGTTCTAGCTTCAAAACACAGGTTTTGACACAGAATAGGGTTTGTAAGTCCATCCCAAAAGTAACGTAATTAATGGGATGCAAAGAATGTCCCAAGTGTAGCACAGACATTGAGTCTGTCACTCCCTTTCATTGCACATAACTACCGACTTCATAAAATGCTCAAGTCACTGTTTTGCCCCCCAAAATAAAAGTTCTTCAATAAAAGTGAGTTAATATTGCTGTAGGTATAATATCCAGTTTTACACGGTGTAAGGGAGAACACTGGAGATTAACAGCATTTTCCACCAGGAAATTAAAACTAACATAAACCCACATAAAGCGCCTTTTTTGGACATTTAACTCTACCACCACAACTCCTGCACTCTTTGCCCACTGAAGCTCTGTCTGAGCCCAGTGGGAGTTGGCAGATATGGGAGGCAGTGCAGGGGAAGGCAATTTCAGGTCCAGAATCCTCAGGCTTTCATTTAGAAAGCGCCATGCAAGAGTGCTGGTGGTGCTAGGAACAAGGAGCCCCTGCCCAGCCCTGGCCACCAAGGTGTATCATCTCCCCAGGGCTTCCTACCCAGGGCAAATGAAGTCACAGAAAGCAACCCTGCAAAGAAAAGCATTTTCCTTGCCCAGCAATAGGCCAGCGGCCTTGTGTGCCCTTCCTGTACATCACCAACAAGCTATGAATATGATGCAATATCTCCTCTCTAAAAACTAGCAGAACCACACCGAGAACATACTGAAACTTGTGCCATCCTTCCCAGCCTTAAGCGCGCAAATTAGAATATGAGTTGCTGTGCCTTTAGCTGGAGAGACAAGAGCTGGGACCTCACAAAAGGCTCAGGGTAAGATATCTACCCACAGTACAAGGCTGTTTACTTTTTCAACAATATTCCTAGGAATAAGGGAAAGTTCCAGGTATTCCTGTACTGTCCAAATCACACTAGAACAAGAAATCCTCCCACTCTAGAGAATTTATTCACAATACACACTGGCAGTTCTGTGAGAAGGCTCAGAGCCTAAAACCCCTCAATCATGTTTCATTAGTGCTCCTGTACTATAAAGATGTAAATACATGGAGGATAATTCATGACTTGCCAGTATTACATCCCACTTGTACTATGAACTAGGATCTAAAACACTTAATAGAAAGTTGTATGCAGATAACAGGAGAGATTTCTTTAGAAGAAATCAATCAATAAAGAGGGAAAACACGATGCTGTTCCCATTGAGGCTAAGAGGAGCCAGATTTGATTTCAAATGCTGGATCTGTTTCACTCCAAACAATGATAATCAAAGCAAAAGTGGCACTTAGTATGAGTGCAGAAGCTCGTGTGCTCTGTCTACAGGTCAGATTCTGTCACTTCAAGGCTGAATAAAGGCTGCATGCATAGCAAGATACATCACTTCTAATAAGACCATTCACAGGAGAAGGTACCACTCCGAGTGCCCCACATCTGACCATGAGCAGATACACAGCATCACTTTGAGCAGCGCATCTCACAAAACCCTCACATGCTTCTGTACAGCACTCAGATCTGAATTATTCTTTCCGTCTCTTTTGCTCTCGGAATTCATACAAAAGTGATTACTTCAGTCATTTTTCAATATTACTTTCAGTCCTGGAAAATGCATTTTCAAAAGTTATTTATTTTTCACAGCATGTCATGTTGTTATATTATGCTAGTTAAAATAAAACCACTGTAGATTTCGGCATGCATTTATGTTTCTCTTTCAATGGCATGATGATGTAGGATTTTCAGTTTTTATGCTGAATGTATTCTACATATTACATTATCAATCCTTTATCTGAGATTCGGTGTAGGTTTAAAAAACAAGCTGTTAAATCAAGTTACTAAAGTAATTGAGCTATAAAACTGCCTTCTTATTTATAATCACTATTTCCCTCTGAAAAAGGAGTTTTTAAAGATCAGTTGTGCTTTCTGTTATGCTATTTTTTACACAACTTTATGCCATCGATTCCACTTAAAACCTGATTAAAATAGTGGAGCAAATGTGCATTTCCTACACAGAGCAGCAAACAGGCCCTGCCTGCACTGCATCCCAGATCCCTGCTGCAACTTGGGATGCTGAGCTGGGATGCAGTTGGGTCTCTGCCACATGGCCACTGAGATGAGCCATGGGACCCTTGGGACCTTCTCACCTGTGTCCCAGCTCTGGCCACTAAGCCCAGCATCTCTAGAGCTGGCTTTATTCCTGGGTGTAAGAGTAACTTACTGGAAAATCATCTTGCCTCGGCAAGGTGCAAGGTGTTCAATTTTCCTTGGGATGCTCAATCCCTTAGAAACTCCTGCTCTCATTCTGGCGGGGCTGAATTAGAGGTAGGAAGAAAAATACAGAGAGGAAAAGCTGAAATATTGAACAAGTAGTTCCACAGCCACTATGTACTGTGCTCTGAAATGACTGCCTGCTCTACACCCACAGAGGTGGCCAGGAACACGGCCGACATCCACATCACAGGGGACTTTTTTTCTGAAATAGCGCTGGCAGGGGCCTATCAGGAAATCTTTCAGAATTGCTTTAATCTTTCATTTTAGTTTGGTCCCTGGCCACACAAGTGCGTCCAGCCCTCGGAGACCCTGGAGGTCACTATCTGCGAGTGTTTAAAAACAGGAAAGCCATTACAGAAAAATCAGAAGAGCAAGGGAAAAGAGTACTCGCTGTAAATATGTACGTTTTTAAAACAACACAATGGTGGTTACATTTCTCATTCTGCTACTGCTTTTAACTAAAAAGGAAGGGAACCTGGAATGTTATAAACACCTCCAAGTTTTTTGCTCTCTGCCAAAGAATTTACCCATTAAACGCAGAATGAACTATAAATGTGAATTTCAGATCCTGCTCACAGCAAAAGAATCTGTTCTCCCCTTTGATATGCATTGGAAGTTCTCATTGACACCAACAGGAGTTAAAAGTGCTTATTATGGGATAACAGGACCTCTGTGTGAATATATTCCTCTAGACAAACAGGTCTGCTTAGAAGAAAGAGGAGAAGAGAGGGAGAGGGAGGGAAGAGGGAGAGGAGAGAGAAAATATCTACTATGGCTGTTTTGAAAACAAAAGTACCATTTTTGACCAGCATGCAGCTTTGGAAAAATAGACCTCTATAGAAGCACACATACATTTGCAACTGCATACACATCACTCATCCTTCCAACATGCAAAGGGTTGTTTGGAGATTTTCACAAGAGCACAGTGAGGAAGGGGGAAATATTCACCCTACATCTGCAAGGCTCCCACTCACTGCCTGCCCATTGGCAACAGTGGGTATGGGGTTGTGCTGGGGCTGGGAGCCCCAGGTCCCACCTATGGGCTCTGCATAACATGGCTGCTGCAATGAACACCAACGGGTGAGGGAGGGAATCGTGTTAGGAGTTACGTCTTTTATGGGATCATTTCTTTAGATGGGTATTTATTTTTCAGCTTGTTGGCTAGAGGTGTTCCCAGGCACAGCAAATAGAGAGGGAGTCATGTTAAATTCATAAACACACACTGCAGAATGTAAGCAAGAAAATAAGGATAACGTATGAGCATATACACACTGTGCCCATGCTTTTATAGCACAAATGGGTCTGCGTGTCTACATGTACATCTGTATGTGAAACACATATGCAATAAACTTCAGCAGTAATTGAAAATTGGCACTTACATAACATTTATAAATTGACCTACCAGACCAGATATACTTCTGTGTTTTACTTTTTCATCAAGGCTTTTTACTGGAAATATTAGTAAAGGGTCAATTTCCTTCCACGCACCAAGTGACACTTCTGAATAACTGCGTTATGCACAATGCCTTAGGAAGACTTATAGGACTGTCACAATATTTAACTACTCATTTTTGCTTGCATGATTGTGGTTGATATGACCACAGAATACTGATCTATCCAAAAGAGAAAAATTATAGAGTGGAACAGTGGGATTTATGAATGAGATATCTTTGGCTGCAAAGCATTCCCATTTATAGCACTCAGCCACCACAAAACTGCTGTGTAATTGGAAGAGAAATTTTTCCCATGTACTGAAGCTACAGTCGAACTGCCAAACAATAAGAGACAGCCTCGTCTGAGTTGGAGGAGTCACATACCTGATTTTTCTCCCACTCGTTTAGAACCAGACCTTGTTTCCCATCTCCTTCCCTCTTATGCTGAGACTGGGGGTAGGAAGGCTGTGAGTGCCAGAGCTGAAAGCTGATTCCATTTAAGCATCATCTCGAGGAAATGTGTGGACAAATCAGTAGGACTAGTGAGAGCTGCCAATTTTAACTTCCTGAGTATCTGCATGTGAAAACGGTTATTTTCCCAAGGAGGCACATGGGCTTTTGTTATGATCATTTATTTGTATTACACCAGGCCAAGGAAGCCACCGCAAGGGCTCTGTAACATGAGAGGATGCACAGAAGAAGTGGACGGCACTCAGGAGGCGGAGGGACACCCCTGGGACACTCACCCACCCACTGCCTTCACACAGAGGAACCGGGGGAGTCCCACCATGCTGTAAGCCCACCAGTTTACACTGAGATGGTGATACAACCCCATAGCACTGAACAGACAGAAATAGGAACAAGCTGTGCCATTGCCCCACAGCACCATTTGTTTCCTCCTCTCATCCAAGCTCTCACCGCATGGTCCCCCATCAGCACCCACGACAGCTGCCCCACAGCATCCCTTTCACATCCATGCTCAGGAAAGGCGACTTCTCCAGCCTCCCTCCACAAATGCTCATGGGCGGAAGGCAGCACAGAGCGAATTCTCATCACGAGCTCCTGCTGGGAAGCACGCGGAAAGCGCTGCAAAGCAGCCCCGCAGTCTTCCAGCCCCATCGGAAAGAAGAAGTCAGGAAACAGGTTTACTTGCATCATTATGGTGTGATTGCTGCTGGGAACACCTTCCTGTCAAGGTCCCTGCAAACACATCCCTAATCTGTGCAGCCAGCAGATCACAGCACCGCAGATACAGCATTGGTCCCCAGCAAGCAGGGTGAACGCTCATTAATCTATGGCAGTGCTGCTGGGGAGCTGCCCAGGGTGGGTTCATGCAGCCCCTGGGTGAGGGGGATGCTGCTCACTGCCTCTGGTCCTCCACCATCTCTCAGTGGCTTTGGAAGCCAAGCTGTGAAATGAATGAAGCCCCTGGAAAGCAGGGCTCAGTCAAGGGGCCTGGAAATTCAGGACAGCACTGCCTGCAGATGAGTGGTACGGAGGATCAGAACAGTTCACTCAGTTTCACCTCATCCACAAAGAAAATCAGAATACCAGAGTGCAAATGTAACACAACTTTATGCTCAGTTTGACTGCAATCCATCTCAGGCTCCCCTTTAACAGCAGGATTTCATCTCGTATTTTTTCTTTTTTGCATTCTAACTGCGGTGATGAACAACAAACAGCAGAAAATAAATATGTTACATTCAAAGCCACAAAAGCATAGACATTGTCCACTCAGAATCCCAAGAATCTCTGAGTTTCCAGGAACAAAAGCTGCAGCTTACTCAGGCTTAGGTCTTAGCAGAATTAAAGTTGCTCAACAGCAAGCAGTGATTGTGGGTATTTTTACCAGCCTACAATGCAGGACTTGGCTAATAGTTATATAAATAAATAAACCTTATTTATATTATTTTAAAAAGAAGAGAGAGAGAGAGAGGTCATATGTCACAGGAAGCAATGAATGCTTTGGATTCAGAACCACATCTGAAAACCTCTTCAGCGTCCCCAGGGATATCCACAGGACGCTTTCCTGAGTCCCTTCCCCCAGCCAGTCAAATTACAAATGGAAACGGTGCCTCTTGGTGTTTTTTTTTCTGCTAAGTTGCTCTGGTTCTATCACCCCATCCTTCTTCTCTGCTCTGCGCACCTCAGGGACATTCCCTTTGCCACCTCCTCCATAGCACACCTTGCACACTGACACCTCTGTGGGCAAAGCATTCCCTTCTCCTGCTCAGTGGCATGTGCTGATACTGTAACAGAGTTCCAAGACCTGACCAAGATCGTGGTGAAAAAGAAGCATTTTCCTAAATGCAGACACCATGAGCATGACTCCGTGATGGAAATACAGAACTTGTGCAAGTTGGAGACACAAGGACCTGACGGAGCTCAGATGCTGATAAAAGTGACCCCAACTATATCTGGGGGGAAAAATCATGGCTCCTAACAAATTCCTGGAATCTTTCTCTCTGAAAATCCCCTTTTCTTTGCATCCCAAGTGGTTCTCCCTCCCACAGTGCTCCATTAGCCCAGGGGAACAAGGAGAGAGGAGGCCTCCAACTCCCCTGCCAAAACAACAAGGCCAGGACATATTCCTGCCACTGGATTGAATGGAGCTGGAGAGGCAGATTTGCCAGCAACAGAATCAGGGAATCCCGTGTTCCCTGGGCAAGGGAAGGCATTGTGCAGTGCCCAAACAGAAACGCACATGCGCAAGGTTCAATCAGCCTGTGGATAATTGATATTATCATCGGAGCAGCCTCCTATCTCCTCCTTTGAGCTCACCCCCACCATCTGTAGCAGCCAGGAGCAAAGCTGACAGCCAAACCAATAACACTCATCCATTTCCATACGTATCCCCTGAATGCCCTATTGATGTCCCTGTGAGAAAGGACTCGATAAAACACTGCAAATTAATGACATAAGAAACAAAATACGTTATGCATTGCATGGTTTAAACAAAAAATAGCCCCAGACGGGGTGACACGAAGTAACAACATAAAGGCAAAATGAAGCATTTTGATCTGCTGAATGCCTTTATAAATATTTGAGTACCATTTATTTATGTTTTCCTTCTTTTCATTGTAAAGCAAGGTTTTCTGACAAAAGCTCTCGTTTGGAGAACACTTTGCTTTATTATTGAACTTCCTAAATCAACATCAAAGGCTTGAGTTTAAAGCTTTAAAACAAATGAACTATTTGCAATATTTTAAAGATCCTGAGATGAGAAGAGCAGAAGTTCTCTGCAGCTCACATCTAAAGGCCTCCACAGTCTGTGCTGAATTGGAAGGCAACAGCTCTGCCAAACACTAAGGAAGAAAACCCTGACCTCCTTACAGCACCAGCTGTAGCACGTGTCTAGAGCTGCCAAGATGCTTCAGAGCAGTCACTCTGCTCCAGACCATCACACTTCACCATCCTGCTGTGGTCACCCTGCTCTTCTCTTTCATCCTTCCCACCACTGCTGATGGGAACCACAGGCATTGCCACCTGAATAAGCTGCAGTGGTCCCCCGTGAGGATGCTCTGCATCCCTTGCATTACCCAGACATGAATCCCTTCCTGTCCTGGCACTGCTGTTGTACAGACTGAGCCATCCTGCCAGAAGAAATGTAGCCCATGCCAGGTCTGGCGCCTGCACACATCATGGGAACACGTGGGCATTAACTGGATTCACACAACAGATAATACAACAGATTCCTCTTGTTTTTCAAGGTGATGAGAGAAGGTCTGGAAGCTTCACTGCAAGGAGCTTCATGTGCCACCCTAAAGGAGCCTGCCAAATGGGAGCCCAGGGTTTGCATCTCCTCACACCTATCCCACCTCCATCCATCCAAGACCAGTTCTCCAGCATCACTCATCAGTGCTCACAGCTAATAAAAGGACAAGCAGCAGGATTTGTTCTTTGGTTGTGCCACAGACCTTGGCTACGGCATAAAGCTGCAAAGCTCCCCCAGTTTCACTTTTATATATAGTACAAATAAATGTGAAAAAACTTTATTAGGTGCTATGAAGCTTTTAAGAAAATCCCCAAATTAATTTATTTTTGGGGGAAGAAAAATCTCTTTAAGAGAATATTAATTTTCAACTCTATGCCAACACTATTTCCCTACTGGTTTGCTCTGAGACAACCTACATTAGGATCTACAAACTTAAATCCACTCAAACACACTTGTAGAAATATCAAATTCAACCTAAGCTGGCTGAAATTATGCAGGCACCTTTAAAACAAAACAAAACAAAAAACCACAACAGTTTGTATTTTAAAGCAGAATGGACTCAGCCATCCATTAAATATGTCAAGGTCTGCATTTTATTTAGACGTTGCCATTAATAATGAAATGATGTATGATTTCCATTCCCACAGCTCTTCCTTCCCTACACAATCAATTATGCATTTAAGAAAATATTTACTTGATATAAAGCTATTGTAATTAAGCATTGCTTGTATACTAATGTGAGCTTGAACAAATCAAGAAATGATCTCCAAGACATGTGGAAGAATAAGATAATCCAAAGAGGCATTTATGCCTGTCTGGCAGGAGAAATAAACCATTACAACTTTAACCACACAAGGTTCACTGCATTGCTACAGATACATCTGTCCTCCCAACCTAAGGAGGTAAATCCTGCTTGTGAGAGATCCTTGGGGCTACTCACATTGAGAAAGCAAATAGAATTTGACCCGAGAAAAATCCTGCCTGATATTAAATAGCTATGCAGGTTGACAAGGAAAGGAAAGTTTTTTCCAAAGACTCAGATGTTTCTAGATTGTTCCTGGGTAAAGAGGATTCCCAAAGCCAGTTTAAGAGTAGTGAGATCATTGCTATTGTACAGACTGTGAGCTGTAGCTTGGGGCTGCCCTTAATCCCCAGGGTGATGGTGAGAAACACCTCTCAAATTCCCCCATTACATTAGTAATTGCCCAGTTCCAGGTACACTGATGCACAAGACTCTCCTCATTGTCGAGAAAAACACCATGAGCAGTCCAGCAGTGAGAGTGACCCAGCTGTGCCCCAAACTCCATGTAAGCAGCAAACCTACAGCATTTCCAGCTCCACTCTGACCCCCAGGGATCACTGAAGCCCTCAGAAAACTGAGCACAAATCACAGCAGACTTAGGAAGAACTCTGTGCTCCAGCACACTTCCACAATAAGCCATAAGACTAATCCTGGCTTGCCAAGGTGATGGTGTAGGTAGGAAGGGACAGGGAGAGAAAGTGGCTGGGGGCCAGAAAACAGCAGCCGAGGAGATAGCAATTAGAATGCTGCAGCAGCCAGAGATACGGCATTGCTGGAGATTTACTGTGCATACACACCTCCCTCTCTGCTCCCAATGTACTCGTTCTTTCTTGCTGTCCATATACATCCAGTAAATCTTCAATGACTCCTTATCTCTCAGTCTGCTTCTAGATCCTAATTGCTATCTATCTTTGTCTGCCTGCTGCTGCCAGGCCTCCCAGCATCCCCGGCTCTCCTCCATCTGCGCTGGGCTGGACAGTGCCCAAAGGGTTACAGGTGTGTTGGGAGCAGCAAAGCTCCCTCACATTCACCATTCATCCTCCTCTGGAGGAAAAAACCTTCCTCAAGCCAACACAAAAGGTAGAATTTTACCAAAATTTTTCCTTGTCAACTCAAAGTTACACCCAAAACATGCAAGAAAACATCCTACTCTCAGCAGCACAATGCTACCTGCCCAAGTGGAAATGGGGCTCATGGGGTGCAGTGCAGGAGGATGAGGCAGCACAGAGGATGTGACGCTGTGCTGCTGCCCATCCCAACCTTCCCAGCCCAGCTGTCCCCATCCCCAGCACTGCCCTGCCCAGCAAAGGGTGCCTTCCGCAGGGCTCAGCATGCCGCTCACTGTATTTCGTTTTTATTTACTACTATTCTTCCCTACTATTTATTTATTCATTCCTATTTTTATTTCACTTTGAACATGCCCAGCTGTGTCATCTTGGTTTTGCTGAAAATGTAAACAAAAAAGCTGCATTCAAATGTAGCCTTTCATTGCCTGAATACACTTCCCATCCAACACAGCTCCACTGCTCCCACCCTGAAATTAAGACTTAAGAAATACAAAATAAAACAGGCAACATCGTCAATGTACATTGCATCAATTCCCCCCTGATGTTTTCTGTATTCACGCTATTTATTCTTTCTGAAAAACAAACATATCAAGAGTTTTAATAGCTCACTTTGCTCTCCGCAAAGCAGGGGGAAAGAAATAAATGTAAATAAAGCTAATTTTATATTCCATATGGTAACAGACCTGAATGCCTCTGCTTTTTCCTAGCAAAATATCATGCCTGGTTTTACAGTGTATGACACATAATTGGTCACCAGTTTTTTTTAAGCACTATGTTCAGTGTTTGTCTTGTGAAATGTAACTTTAGCGATCTCTAACCCTGAGACTTTTGGGTTTGGATTAACAGTAATTATATGGATGTTGAGAAAGGGAAAAAGTGTTATGCATTCTTTATACATAGCATTTTTCCACGCTTCTCAGCTCTTAACGGAACAGGAGTGTTTTCTCTTCCGCAGAGATGATGATCCAAGAGGAAGATACAGAACATACTGTGCAGAAGAAAACACCCCTGAAGAATGCCATAAACCACAGTGCTAAAGCAGCAGTTTTTATTCTGTTTTTGGCTTTTAGCATGGGAACAATTAGAGAAGAGGGAGGAGAAAAGAAAAAAAAGAGAGAAATAGAGAAGAGAGACGGAGGAGAGAAGGAAAAGAAGGGGGGAAAGGGAAGGGGGGAAAAGGGGAAAAAAGGAAGGGGGAGAGGGAAGTGTTAAGAAATTAAGAGAAGAAAAAGAGAGGGAAGAGGAAAAAGAAGAGGAAAAGCGTGAAAATGTAAAGAGAAAGAGGGAAGAAGAAGTAAAGAAGAGAGAAAAGAGGAAGGAAGAAAGAGAAATAAACAGAAGGTATCAGAAGAGGTGATGAATCCCATGCACAGGAGCAGCAGCGAGCGCATTGCGGCTGCAGAGCGGCCGGCTCTCACCACACGCACCACTTCTGTTTCTGCTTTCCCTGGCGACAATCTGGAGCCAGCGCTTTTCCGTTCAGGAGGAGCTCTGCTCCGTGTCGCTGACAACAACACGCTGCGCTGCCCCTCGGCCCGCGGTAAGCACAGCTCCGCCACCGGGATTTATGGCGAGGAGACACCGATCTGAGCCCTAATTCATGGCTACCTACAATGCCACTACTGAGAAGGGAGAAAGGAAAAAACTGGCCGTATGTAACCGGGGCTGATGCCCTTCTCCTTAAAATCCTCACCCGCTGCCTCTGCTTTGCGCACCGATGGCTTTCGCACACAGCGGGAATTTAGAATAGAGCGCGTTCCCAAATTAGTTCTGCCATAAATCCTGTAGGCTCTTAAATAAATAAATAACTCCCGTTGCTCCCTTTTGCCCTCTGCGCTTTTTCTCCTCCTAACATGCAGCTCTCCATTGGCCTCAAGCCGTTGGGCTTCCCTTGCAGAGGTAACAGGAGAGCCGTTGATTTTGATTCTATTTTCTTTTCACGCTGCTTTCGGACTTTGCGAAAGCTTTGGGTTTGTTTGCTTCCTCGCTTTTAAATGACACAATGATTTTAATCAGAACGGACCGGTTTTTGGAGAAGGCTGGGGCTGGGAGGCAGATTGCTCGCACAGTTTATAGCGGTTCAGAAGGAGGTTTTGTAAACACACGCAGTGCAGAGGTAGGAAAGCAAACACAGTGGGCAAAACGTTGGCTTCCACCGACAGCGATGGCATAGCTCAATGAAGCCACTATTTTCACATCCACACATAACTTTTCCTCCAGCAAACACAAAACCAACAGAGGTAACAGAGAAAATGGTTCCAAATCATTATTATTATTGCCTAAACAATTTGATGCTGCCAGGCGCTGGGGAGAGCAACCCAAGTGGCACCTGCATACAGGGAGCAAACACCCCTACAAGCTTTCTGGCTAATGGAGAGCTGCTGCACAGGGCAGTACCACTGCCCCCAAGCCCCCAGCACAGAGGCAACATTCATGGTGCCAACACATAGTGTCAGGCAGGATACTGAGACCTCAGAGGCACAGCCAACACAAAGATCAGCATTACACTTGTAAATACTGGGGGGAAAATAAATAGATAAATAAATAAGAAAAATAAGAGAAATGAGAGAGGCTCCAGCAGCCTGACACCTATGTGCTCTACAACACTCTGACAACCTGATGCTGTTGTAGAAAAAGACAAACCATGAACACCAAGAGTCCTCAATACATGTGCAGCTCACCAAGACAACCCCCAAGCCTATGTTGGGTCCAGGGCAAGGAGAAAAGAACAACCAAATATGTGTGGTGGCTTCTGCCAGTGCTTTCACAGCACAGGATAGGCATAGGGAAGTCTGGCCTTCGCAGCACAGCACGGCAGCCATCCTACTGCTCTCTCAGCTCTTTCTACTGGCCCTCAAGAACTGAGCAAAATAAGCCCTGAGCCTTCCATTACACACAGATGCTCAAGGCCAAGGTCTTGGTGCCTGGGAGATCCCCCCCCCCCAGACCAGGACAGCCACTACAGCTCTAAGCATCACAGCCACACCACATCTACCTTTGTCCCCTCTTTACTAAAGCATGGGAGCATCAGATTAAAAAAAAAAATAAAAAAAGAAAATCAAAGGGAAAACATTAATAAATAATAATCAAGATCATCTGCAGTTTTAATGATAAGCTATTTAATGAATTATAAAGTACCTATAACTCAAAGTATGAGACTGTACATTGTCAAAACTGGCATTAAAGTGTATGGAGATAATTAAGCAATAATGACCTCCACTGAGGGCTTTTCCTAGGAATTAATGACCAGTCGGGAGGAGCTGATGACTGAAGGCACAAGCAAGGGCCATTAACCCCAGCTGGTCATTAATACTCAGGAAATGCCTGGTGCTAAGGTCTTTACTGCGGGTATATGATAAAAAAAAAAAAGGATGGGGAGGAGCTATGACCAGTGCCTGAATTTTGGGGCTGCTCAGAGAGGCAGTGGTTCAGGACACTCAGCTTCATACCCAACATACCAGACCTCAAACCTGCAGTGTGCAGGGCTGTGCCCCCAAACCATCCCCTTATGTGGCCGCTGGAAGCAGCACTGAGAGTTTCTGCCAGCACAGAGCCCACAAGGCACATTTGCAACTAGAGGCAAGGCAAAACATCCCAGAAGCAAGGCAGAACCAGAGGTTTTGTTTCACCTCCTAGTTTGGATTTGCAACCTTCACACTACAGCAGTCTGGAGCCTGAGTCTCAGGCTCACTGCTAAGCAATACCAGACATGCTTCAGGGACTCGCAACCAACCCCAGCCTCTGTATCCACTCTGCCTGCAGCTGGAGCCTCCTATACTTAAGCTAAGATACAAGCACAAACAAGCCTCTTTTCAGCCCAAACTTGCAGACACCTCTCCCCAAACTCACAATGACCTCCAGAGGGACTCAAAGGAGCAAAGCTGTCACCTTTTGGTGGGCAGAACAGTGGTTAATGCTGAGATGCTTCTGTGCTGAGCCACAGCTGCTGTTCCCCAGGGTTATTTTAAACAAACCTGCAGGCAGTGATGGGACAGAGGTTCTCCCCAAAGGGACATGGGTTCTCCCCCATGGGCCCTCAGGGCACATATTTACCTCAGTGCACTGGGGATGCATAAATGCACTCTGCAGTGGCACTTCTATAACATTTTGCCTTGCGGCATCACAGCATATGTAAATCTCCACCTCCAGAAGCAAATCTATGGTGGCTTTAAACGTTTCCAAATGATTCTCTGGAGCGAGCAGAGCTGATGGTGCTGTCTGTGAGAGCACAGTCATCAGTGATGCTTGTTGACAAAATAAAGGATCTCTACAAGTTTCTCACAATCTGGAAGGCAACCCAGAGCAGCTCCTCCAGCACAGCAACTCTCAGAAGGCAAACGAAGCACCTCACTGCAATACAGAGTTTCTGACTATTCCATTTTATACAACAGCAACTGGTTAGCAGAATAAAATCACTACGTGGGAAAATTAGTGCTTGTTAGTACACATAATACCCAGAATCACGAGGAGAATAAAGGCAGCAATGCAGAAACAGTTATCAGAAGAGAGAAAATTATTCAAGTATGCATTTGAGTAATTCTGCATTTTAATTTAACCCTTTGAAACATTAATCAAACCGTGGCTAATTATAGGAATTAAGGAATTAAACGATGGAATCTTCTAAAAGATATTATTTAAAAGGCAGTTTATACAATTACTTGTATAGATGTTTGCTTTAAAGAGGGAAACATTTCTACTGTAATGAAAAGGGTCTTAGAAAATTAAATTAACAAGGGGGGACCAGGCTGATATGAAACTAAATTAGCATCAAATGCAAATTACAGGGTACTTAATGGTAGAAACAGGTGCAGAGCAGGTCCCTAAATGAGATAAATGAATAAAACATCCCTCTGCACAAATGTGGAAGCTGACACAAAGTCAATGATATGAATAATTCAGCAGCCTCAACACTGCTGTTGAGGTCAGCTTTCCTTGACCTTTGAAACAGGAAGTAAAATTCGGCCCAAATTTGAATGAGTGGAAATGCAGCAGTTATTTGTCGAAAGAAAAAAAAATGGAAAAGCCAGATTAAAAGAAAATAATAATAATAGCAGACCACGGTGCGTATGTGTGTGCATACTGTAAGACAACAAGCTGAAACGCCAAACGAATGCATTGGCAGAAGGAAAAGTGCACAACTGGAAACCTACAGAGAGTCGGGTTCACGGCGGCTGCAGAATGTTTGTTTCAGCCCCAAACTCCCAAACAACGCAGTGCTGCTGTGCCATGAGCTGAACATCATCAGAGCCCACTGCTTTTAGTGTGCACAGAAATAACCTGGTTGTGCTAAAAGGGATATTACCAGAGTCAAAGTCATTGCACCCCCGATATGACAGGAATCAAATCGTATACAACCATCTGCCCAATGCTGAGCAATCTCTCATTTGCTTTCCTACCAACTTTATCTTTTTCTTAATAATAAAGGAGCTGGAAGATTTCTTTTCTGGATTTCTAACCTGAGCTGCTGATGGAGTCGCTCATTCATTGCAGACGTTAAGAAGTCACAAAACTGCACATGTAAAGCACCACAGAAGCAGTTTGCAGCAAAGCATGAGCTGTGTGCGCCAGCATGAGGGCACCACTGAACGCAGAAACTTTACAGATATATCTGTTTGTCATATGGATTTTTAATATGCAGATAAACCATAAACAGAAAATTTCCTGTTCCAAATAATGAATGCTTCTCCCTCCTGAAAAACAGAAATCTGAGGCAGCTGCCTTAAATCCAATAAAGCATCTCCCATTTTACATCCTCACAAGAAAATGAAGATTTCTGCACCTTTCCTTCTGACAGAATGCTCAGCTGAAATCAGAGGTCATGTAACTCCTGACAAGACGCATGGCCCTAATTTCAAATTGAGTTTGGCACTAAAACAGATTAATAAGGTATGACAAATAACTTCTTTCTCCAAGCTGGAAGAGGGGAGGAACATTACCCCTACAGCTCATCTTCTACGGCAACAAAATGTTAGATAAGAAAAGTTCCCTCTGCTGTCTCTTGCTTGCTCACCTGTCACCTGCAGAACACATCTGACATCTTACTGGGGGATGAATTTTACTTTAGGCAGGTTGAGCCCTGGCACCCAGGGCAGCTCAGGCACCTCTGCCTGCCCCATGTTTTGCAAGGAGTTAATGCCAGCTCCAGCAGCAGCTCCCCCCTGAAGAAACATATTAATGCCATAAACACAATCAGCCCCGATATTGCATAAGAACATGTGGCAAAGCCGACAACAGCTATCTGGGGGCTGGGTTCTGTGTGCAGCATCGGGCGGGTGAGCAGAGCAGCTCCTCCAAATGCCAGCGATGAGAACCCAGCTGGTTCTCATTTGGAAACAACCAGTTTCTCTATCCCCAAGTGCTAAAGAAAATAATCCCAGCAATCCATGACTACACGCTTTCACAGGGACAGCGGTGAGAATTTGATTGTGGAGATAATTAAAGTCATTCCTGAAACTTCCAAAGAAAAGCAGCCATGGGGAGGGGGCAATGGGGACACCGAAGCTCATGCTCAAATTGAGCCAAGCACACAGTTTGGCTTGGAGGAGGATGGGGTGGAGGGCATTGCTTTGGGGGAATTTATTTTCCTGGAAATTCTCTCTCCTGCATTCTAATGGTTACGATATTTGCAAAGAAAATGTAATAGACTGCAGCGAGTAGGGAGATTACAGCGAGGTTTGGAGCCTGGATGTTCCTAATTTGGCAAGAGCATCCAGAGGGAAATGCTTGAGCATTCTGGTAAACTTGAATAAAATTATGTAGAGCCACTTCGATTAGAAGGGTTTAAAGGGAAATGATACCATAAAAGCAATAAAACCAACTGCTATCTGCTTCAAACACTGAAAACATCTTTTTAAAATTAATGTTTCCTGCAGCCCTGCCATGAGTTAGGTCTGAAGTAATTTTAATATTAACAACACTCAGGAGCAGATCAATCCAGAGCCAGCAGTGCTGCTGGGTCAGTCCTCTCCATCTTTCCAAAAACACTGGAGCAATTTGCACCCGCACGGCCTGTATAAATCAGAAGGACATCACTGACATCAGGAAAGCTGCTCAGATCGGAGGATTTGGCTGTGCTAAAAAAATAATCACCATGATGATGATTAAAAAAAAAATAATGATAATAAACCTTGCTTCCAGCACAGCTAAATTGTACAACCCCTGTGTCACACATCTGCTCTGACCCCCGTCGCCCTGAAATGGGTGTGAAATTCAGAGATGGCGAGCCAGAGTTTAAAGCACTTGTAATCTCTCTGTCTGCACTATCTGCCTTGAGCAGGAAGGAGGGATCCGCTCAATGAGAGCTATTCAGGGCCTCTCAATTAACCTGATTAGTTCAGCACGCTGCTCTCATGAATGACACCTTATCTTGGAAATGAAGGGAAAAACTTCCTTCCTCCTGGAGCCACCCGCTGCTGACAGCAGAAAGCAGCGGCACCCCAGGGTCAGGTCCCCATCGCTGCGTGTGCCCAGGGAGCTGTGAGGCCACACAGCCAGGGACAAGAGGGGGTTGTCCCCACAATTTGGGAGCCAACCAGACACGTGATGGGATTTAGGGAAGGGGCTGCAGCCCTTAACTCCTGTAGTGCTGCCAGCAGGTAAAAGGTAGCAGAGGAAGGGAGACGAACCCCCGGGACTGCCGCCTCGCTCAAGCGTGTTGTAGTCTGGAACTTGTTCTGTACGTGACAGATTAATGAGCGATAACTGTGTTTCCATGGCAAAAAGCATTCCCAAAATTCTCTTTTGTTTCCCCAAGAACAGTCTCCCTTTTTTCTTTTTCATATTATTTTTTTTTTCCCTTTTAAATCGTGCCACTTTACGACAACGCAAATATTAACGAAGAGCGTGTTATTCTTTCAAGTGCGGGTGGCTGCGAGTGACAACAAGGCTGACTGTTATGTAGCAACTACAAGAATTAATCAGGGAAAATAGGTGTCTCAATTACAATTATCATACTGAAAACTCAAATTTATGAATGCCCAGCCAACTTTGAAGGCATTTATTAGAAAAACTCCGATGGCTTGGAAAGTATTAATGCACTAATGACGCATTAGGGCATGATGTATTAATGTTCTTGTAATTTCTGACAAATTAAGTTACCATTGTCACAGCGGGGCAACCCTTTGGAAAACAAAAGAGAAGTTCCTCTCTCCTGTCATGCAGGATACAACAGACAACAATTTGTGTACACATAATGGGCTTTAACAAAGAGATTTCCTCTTACACCACGGTATGTTCTATTAGTCTGTTTTTCAGAATGTCAGAGCTATTACTGAGCTCACTACGCTTTGCCTGCTCAGCCCCTTAGGGCACCGACCACCTCTCGGGACACCGCTGTGCAGCCCTGGCCTCAGAAACAAATTCCAGGGCAGGCATGTGTTTGCAGCCACATCTCGGCTCATGCAGGACCACGCAAGCAATGAAGAGGCACACGGAGTGGGCTGGGGGAGATGCTAACATCAGGTCTTAATAGCTCTGAGTGTGGCTAATTTTCTTCTTCTTTTAGAGCAAAGAACTTTATAATGAATACAGAATACATTTTTCCTCTCCTCGTGTCACCCTTCTACAAAATCAGAGCTAGGTAAAGTGGTTTTTAACATCCACTTATCAAAGTGACTTAACATCTGGGAAGGCAGCCAATGGTTATGTAGTGATGCAGATGCCAAAAAATCCAACTGAAAGATTGTATTCAGGAAGATTACAGAGAAGACCTGACTCAACTGGGTGGAAGTGGATGGTTATCCTGGTCAGGGAAGCCTGAGAAGCTGAAAATCTTGGAGAAAATTACGGAAAATTATTACATTTTGAATGCATTTTCCTTTTAACCAACTGTGTTCTGTTCCAAGAACTTCTTCTACAGGCAGATTCTGTAGGCAATCAATGAACAGTTTGGCAAAGTGCAAAAAAAATGAGGAACAGAAAATGATATTCTGCGTCTGGCAGCTGTTGAGACAGCACTGACAAGAAGGAAAACCATTTCTACTCCCAGACACTCATGGTGGGATACTAGTTCTTCCTAACATCTTCTTTATATAACATTAAGACTTTCCAAGAGCACAGTCATGTCACTTTCTGCCTGTCTTTATATACATATATATGCAAAAAAAAAAAAAAAAAAGCTAATCTTCAAAAAATTATATAAACATCAAATGATGCAATTAGCTGAAACAGTTTGCTATTCCAATGAGAAAGTCAAGGTGAGAGGAGAGCCAAGAACACCTCAACGTATATCAGGCTCTCAGACCTTATGGCACTATGGAATTGCAGCAGCACCTTTTTTTTTTTTAAAACCCCATTTTTCATCTCTTTCTGGCCCAGCATGGCACTGAAAGAGTTAAAGAAAACAA
The DNA here is from genome assembly GCF_054131305.1 of Coturnix japonica. Classification (NCBI taxonomy): domain Eukaryota; kingdom Metazoa; phylum Chordata; class Aves; order Galliformes; family Phasianidae; genus Coturnix; species Coturnix japonica. The sequence goes on along the minus strand of NC_140680.1, from coordinate 11,442,993 downwards.
TAAAAGAATAACTGAGTGTACAGGGTAGGATTTACTGGCATTTACTTTTAATCTATGGTCCTTTGCTCTGTGGCTTATCAGCCCTATGTCAGCCCTTTTTCCTCCTTTATATTTCACGAGGGGACCCACATGCTGGTACTGAGAGACAGAGCCCAAGTGTCTGTAAGCTTTTTGTCAGGTAAAAAGAGAAGAAAAAGGAAAGGAACAAGAGGAAAAGCAAAGCTAAGAGGCATCTATTAGATGTCACTAGGCTTTTGTATTCATGTCAATGATTCAGGATTAGAGTATTTGAAATAATCTTATTGAGAGAACTCAAAAGCCCCACAGAGGGAAAGCCTCCTCTGGAGCATATGGCAGAGCAGCGGACAATATCTTATTAAGGATGTGTTAGCTAACACCATTACTTTTTATATTACATTACAGAACTATTGTGCCTCAGCCGGTTAGCAAGATGCAGTAGTTGAGGAATGCCACTTTGGACATCACTGCGCCGGCACAAAGCTGGACCAAACCCAGCCAGGCTCCTGCTGGGGGCTGCCCCCACACCACACAGTAAAACCAGATCCCAAAATACACCAGCACAGTCACCCTCCCCACTGCTCCCCTGAGCCATCCCACAGCCATGCAGAGCACCAGGCAGCTCCAATGGGAGCTCCAAGCAACAAGCCCAGCCCGCTGCCAAGCTCGGCTTCTTGTCAGATTGAGGGAATTTGTTAGAGAGAATGCTGTGAGTCTGGAAAAAAAAAAATAATAATCTTTCTTCTTCTCTTGGACAAAAGCTTGTAATTGGAGAAATAGGTCTTTTTAAAGTTATCTTCATCTGCCTACACCTTTAGAGGCAGCAAGAAACCAAAGACAAAACAACACTGTTCATAGTGCTTCAATGGCTGCACTGAAAGGCTCTATATCTGGGTCACCTTACTACTGTCCAGTATGTAATTTCAGTGACTTGTAATAAAGCCTTTTAATAACTATTTTCATACAAATCACACATTAACAGCACCATGAAAACTTGTTTTCACGTCTCTTCCTTCCAAACGCTATTTTTAAAAAGTGGGCAGAAAATTATTCGTTCTGCTTTAGGAACCTCCAAAATACTGTCCTTAGCAAAAGGAAAAAGTAAACACTCATTTGATACAGTACCATATTCTGATCACAAACTACCTATGCAAAGTCGCTAATGGGGCACACTGGGAACTTTGTATGTTTTTTTTCTGTACTTTTCCAGAACTGTTACAAAAAAAAAACAACACGATGCTACGGGGAAAGAGAGAATTCATAGCAGTATTTACCATTACAGCTACAGGGACTGGCTGCTCTCTGTGGACAGCGTGAATCCATTTCTAGAAAGTTATCTGAGTCACGATTTACACAGTAACCCTGATTATTTCTTCCTCTCTTTTAGCTTTATTAGTTAGCTGACGTATTAAATTATTTACTTCCAGCAGCAGAAGTGAATTTGAATTTGGGGTTGTTATTTTGGTAGATGTGGCCAATTACTTGTAAGAATACATTTCAGTGGCTAGAGAGGCAAAAACATCTGACTGCTCACAGCAAAAAAGCTTCTTATCAGCCTAAACTTTGGGGGAACAAAGTTTAGCCTGGTTTGGTTCACCCTGGTAAACACCACAATAGATGTCAGATATGTATTTCACATTCAGAACAATTCAAGCTAATCTGCACTAAAACTGAGGATGAGCTTTGCAAATACTATTGCTTTTATTTAGTTAGTCACATGTGAGCCTCCATTGCAACAGCAAAATCAGATGTTGAGAGGGGATAGCAAATTTATCCACACCTGAAACAGTGAGTACATGCATATGAATAAAATCCCATATTTCCTCTCCAAAAAAGATCCCCAACTCTTGATAAACAGAGAACCTATCCCTAACGGGGAGTCCAGAACATCCCACAGGCATTTAGGTCACTTCTCTGGACTGCAGGGTAAGAACTAAAGGTGAGAGTCACACACCAAAAGCAATGGAATTGATCTGATCGTCAGCCTCCCTGATCCTCAGAAGTTCAATGCAAGCCTAAGTATTTTAGTTGCCCACAGAAAAATCTCAAATTGAATATTTAAGCAGCATCATAAGAGCTACTTCAGACACGGGCTCATCTACCTGCCTGGAGATGGCACCAAGCAATAGAAGCCTCTGCTATGATATTAAACAGTAATAATCAGGCAGAAGATCACTGCGAAATAAAGCCCCGAACACTGACTGCAGACATCACAGAGAGAAGCAAGCAACTATTAGAATAGTGTGAAATGTTTGCAGTGAAACTCAAAACCACATAAAACTTGCCTGCTTTGGGGGTTTATAACAAACTGAAAACTCAGAACAGGTTTTCTGAGAAATTCACAAACCTCCCAAAATGAAGCTGAGAACAAATTAAGGTTTTGCATAATAGATTTCAAATTATATACAAATTCTAATACTTGGAGTGGGGAGGAGAAATCAAGCGAACAATAAGAGGGAGCTGGTTTGACCCTGGCCAAGTTCACTTAACCCCAAGAGCAAAATAAATGAATTTTGGAGCAGCAGAGGTATGCACCAACACACACAGACTGAAACCAACAGTTTTCTGCAAGCACCCATGTAAAGTAATCCCTAGCTCTGCTGTTTCCCTCACTAGGAAGAGGACAGACACCACACGCATTAGGAGCCCTTGTAGAGGGGTGAGCATTTCGTTCTGATTCCCCGCGTGAGAAGCATCTACAGATCGGTCTCCCATTTATCTCACAGAAGCTCAAAGTGCCTATGGCTGCCTAAGTCATGTGGTTAATGTTTAGGGTAATGCTTTTCAGATGCATCAATCACAACCAAATCCTAGAATCCCCTCTCAGCAATGTCTGCCTTCACAAGCTCCAGGCACTGAGGGAAATGCTGGAGACCAACTTCTGCCCATCCTATCACCCTACACAGGGACCCAAGGAGTTTACCAGCACAGATAGAGGACAAAGGTGGGATGTGACCCCAAGATTCCTGCAGCCTCATTCCAAGCAGGGGGAGCAGGACAGCAGCACCTGCCCCACAGAGTCTGGTCAACTGGGCATAGAAAGCTGCTGCACAACACGCTGACCACCACAGATCCACCCAACAAATGTGTGTGTGGAGGATGCAGTGAGAGCAATACAGCCCAGAGTGTCACTTTTCCTCTTACCTCCTGTTAGGGTGAAAAGATGATCAGGCCTGTAAAACGTGATCCACTGCATAACGACTTGTAAGGCGGTAAAATGGAGACCCTGAAACTCATTCGCGCCTCTTTTCATGCCGCTGCACAGTGAAATCCTGCCCACAAACATAAAATGTTTCAGGTTGAGATCTGAAAGATCTCAAAACCATCTGCAGGAAAGCTGGCTCCCTCAGCAGCCACAGCACATGGAAGTGCTGGGGAGTGCAGGCAGCACAGCTGAGCATCCTTATGGCAGGTGTTGAATTGCACAGGTCTTTCAAATGCTTGCAGCAGGCCATACATTAAAACACACCTGATAAACTTGCAAAGGTATCACAGCCTCCAGCCCAGAAGTTCCCACCTGTGCTTCACTGTCAAGAGTTCTGATAGCGCTGCAAATGCATCAGCTGCTCCTATGAAGCCAGAGGAAACTTATTCCTCAGGCACAGCATCCAGACTGTCATGCAAAGAGCATCAGTGCCTTGCTAGAGCAGGGCCAGAGCCCCTCACCCTGTCACTGTGGGGCACACAACCCCCTGGGCAGCACATAGCATCCTGCAGCTCATGGCACCCTACAGCTCCTCATATGGAGTGAATGACAGCTCTGAGCTCTGCTCTCTGTGGCAGCAACAGTGCTGGAAGGATCAGCTCGAAGCTGTGTCAGGGGAGGGACAGATAAGCATGAGGGAAAGGTTCTGCACCAGAGGGCAATGGGCATGGAACAGGCTGCAAAGGGCAGTGGGCATGGCCCTGAGCTGCTCGAGATGAATGAATGACTGTGCTCTCAGACAGAAGTTTTGGGTTTTGGGAGGTTCTGTGTGGATCCGGGGTTTGGACTCAGTAACTCTTTTGGGTCCCTTTCAACTCAGGATATCCTCTAATCCCACGTGCTGACATGAGGGCATATGTCCAAGGGAAAGACAGTTGTTAGGTTCCTAAAGTAGGTCTCATCCATACCAATAAACATCAGCAAAGCTCATTTCAGGTCACCAGCTAAAGTCTATTCACGTACATTAGGAAGAAGCAGAATGTGGGATGAGCAGCAGTTGCCACAAGGGCAGTTTTCAGCACCTTGTCCCTACACAGGGTTCAGGCTTTAGGATGGTGGGCAGAGCATGATCCTCAATGCTGAGACTTTTCTGCCACTATATTTGGGGCTGCAGTGCTTATTTCTATTTTATCAGTCAATAAGACTCCTGTCTACTGGATCCAGCCATAAAAGGTAAGGAATCCCCCACAAGCATGGGTAACACCACTAAATACTGGCCCCCATAGGGGTAAATTGGGTTTAAAAGTTCGGAGCAGAACAGAGAGAGAAGAACCTCTTTCCTGAACCAAGGAATATTATAAAGCCCCACTTTCTCCCCTGTGTGACTTTTGTCATTATCATCTTTTCTGATTCTTACAAAGCAAACCTAATTAGGAAGCTCTCTCATTAGTCTTCCAGAAAAATTAGCACAGCTTATGCTAATTACTTCTGTAAAATTTAATAAACTCGTTGAAATGGGAATAGTCTAATGAGGTTTTATTTATTGAACTAAGATAACTGTAAGGAAAAAGGTTAGGACACTGGGATATCCAGAGTGGTAATAAAACTACAATTTATTCAATTTCTTCACAGGAATTTTATTGCAAACCTTTTAAATTCAAATACAAGTTACTATTTGAATGCTAAATCAATCTAGAATTTAATTTAATAACAGGAAGTGCTCTGTGTTTTCTTTAAGTATGATTACAATACAGCCCTGCTACTGTACTTGTAGAAGGAATTGTGCATTTGTACTGTGACAATAATATCCCTTTCAAAATGAGTTCCTGTTCATCAGAGCTTCATCTGAACACATGTAACCGGATTAGTGATAAAATATACAGGCTATGCTAAGATGATTCAGAAACACACAGGTTTCCAAGAAACTTCCTTGAAATGACTGCTCTATAAGCAGAAGAGATTTATTTTGTTCTCCAGAGAAAATTGAGATCCCTCTACGAGTATGAATTTCTTTAGGTCCCTTTCACTGCTATATCCGCTGATACTATAATAGGGCAAACTATAAAGCAGTTTTACAGAGGATAAAGTCATATCCTGTTTCAAACGCAGTGATGGATTATTATTTTTTTTAAATCCCGCGTTTTGATTAAATAAAAACGTGCGATTTACTTTTCATATACATCTAGGATTTGAAAAAGAACGCAACACATGTAACTTTGAAGTTGACAAAGAGCCTCTTTGCCAAGTTAGCTAAACCACCACAAAGACTGAGCCCTCTCTATCCCGAGTTTCTCCAGCCTCATCAAAGAGAATTAATCAATCCAAAACAGTATTCCAGCATGGAAGAAGAGGATAGCATTTCCATGTAAGTACATACGTCAAAAATCCCATAGATGGATTCTACGTTAAATTCTATGTTAGGTCAGAGTCTGTGGACTGGTAGGATTTGATGCGAGCGTTAGATTAAATCCATAGGCGAGGCTTTATCAGACTGCAAGGCATGTGGGAGTGTTTTAGCCCAAATGGCAAATGAGTTCTGTAAGCTCACAGGCAAATAACAATAGCTAAATATGGCTTAGCGTATCAATTGACATAATACTTTAAAATTGTGTGCATGCAGAAGTGACAATAGAGTACAACTAAACACATGTGCTGACTCGTGCAGGCGCTTTAGTGCTTAACGGACTCATTTTAAGGTAAAAAGACCCCACATAGCTTGTTTCATCCTTTCCAAACCAAAAGGGGGAAAAAATGAATAGGATAAATGTCACAAGAAGCATTGCTAAAGCCACTAACTGTATAAAGCACGTACTTATTTGGCCTAAATTGTTTGAACTAGCCCCGGCCAAGAAAAGGTTTTAAGTACCCTACTGGGACAGATGCAAAGCGGCGACAATAGAAGCCACACTAATGCAATCCAGGTAACACAATCCTGTTTCAAAAACACAGGGAGGGCTAATTACAGTACTGCTGAGTCAAATTTCTTATACCATTGCAACCCACAGGAACAGGTCAAAATCAAATGTTATTCAAACCACAGTCATATCAACCTTCTGTATCAAAGTCACAATTTAAAACCAAGTGAAGAACTTAAAAGCTTAACCCATTCACAAGCCAAATGCGTTGTAGTACGAGTGAGGAGGTAAGGTTTGGATGCTGAGCTTTGAATTACATTCAGCTTGTGTTTAAAATATAGTCTTCAGAATTGGTACCTTTTGCATAAATGTATGTAAATAGTGATAAATTGATCGCCGTTACAAAGTTAAATCTGTGTTTTCACGTAACAGTTTCCCTCATTTCCTAAGAAGCACGCAGCAGACAGCATCTCTGGCTTTCATAATTTAAAGTGATTTGCAACTAGCAGTTTTGCATACTAGATAGTTAAACAAAATATTTCCGTAAACCTGCCATTAGCATCTTAACATCTCACTTTCCCGTACAATGAAAAATTCATGTGAATTTTGTAGCTTTCATGTCACTCGAAATGCCGCTCTAACACCAAGTTTATAGTGTTCAACTCTGCATCGTGCTTATAAAACATATCTCTGCACAGATTTCGCTGGGTTTCCCCCCCCCCCTCTTCCTTTCCCAGTACTACTTAATGCTCACGGAAGATGGAAATACGCCTAGTTAAAATAGGTAGATATATCTTCTGAGACTTAAACATTCTCAGGATTACTGATTACAGCTAATCAAAACACCCGCCATAAGCTTCCAATATATGCACTTTCTTAACAAATTCAAGCAAGAACTATAAATCTGACAATCTGCAGAAGCACAGTGCCTGGCCAGGCTCTGCTATCCCCATCCCTCCCGCATGGCGCTCCGCACACAAAACGCCTTCACCTTTTCTTTTATAACAAACACCCACACTGGCACAGAAGGTACTTTGAACCTAATACAGCAAACATGAGCTCAGACAATAATGCTAGGAGAAGCACACTGCTCTACGTTCGCTCCCATATGCACAGACAGCTTCCCTTCAGGGTCCCTGCATGCACAGATTAGTGCAGCAGTATTGCTTTCCCCAGCTGATGACAGACAGATTCAGTACTTCATGGCCATTTAACTCTCATAGAGTAATGCTGCATAATAACCTGGTCATTACACGTGGCTTTGTACAAGGAATTTTGACGATTAAAATGTAAAAATGACTATTTGGTGCCATTTTGCATAATTTGCAAGCACAGAAACTATCCATGGCTCAGAGCAACTAAAATAGATGCATTGTACTACAGTGATTTACTCGGTGATGTCAGATTAGCAATATGGATCTGTTTAAAAGCACAATAATTAAGGCAGGCAAAAATGAATTAATCAACTGACAATACAGTCAAAATAGTATTCCAACGAAAGAAAATAACAGGGGAAAAAACCCTTAGTTTGCAGATCTATTTTTTTTAACTGTTTTTATGCATAAATAAAAACCTTAAAATGTAGATGGATTGCATCCAACAGAACTACTGTAGCTAAAAGTGATAATGATTCAAACATTTTTCAAATAAAAGTTAAATATTTATAAGCACCCAACCACATTTCATAAATCACAAACTATTATTATTTTATTCCTGAAGCTTCCCTGGCACAGCATGTGAATTGAGCCACAGAAAGTCAGAAAGAAAAATCTCCTCTTTATGCACATGAATCAGTCTGCAAGCACGGGAGCCCTCCAACGAGCAGGTCGCTCTGTTAGCCTCCATATGGCCCTGCCACGGCGATCACAGTTGCAAAGCACAACTAATTTGGTATCAAAAACAAAATTTCATCCGCATCTACTCCTAATTCTTCCCCATTAGCAAGACAGGGCAGGTGTTTCATTATAATGAGGAGGGGAGGAAAAAAAAAACAAAACAAAACAGAAAGAAAATCGAAGGAAACAATAGCAGTCCTTACCTGTCAATTATCACTGGATCTGATGGAGTCTCATTTCTGTTGCCACAGCTTTTCTTGTCACAACAGCGGCTGCAGAGCAAAAGTGAAAGGATTTAGTGCGACCATTACACTGTAAAATCATCATTACGAACACGGCGGGTTCAAATTGCCGGCTAGAGTTACCGCGCCGTCCCTGCCTGCAAATCAGTCAAATACAGTGGGTCACATATGGGTTAATTACTATGTTTAACTTCTTGCACAGCTGGTTAGCAATGGAAAATATAAAAAGAGAGGGGTTTTGCCCCCTTCGCAAATAATAATTCAAGGATCATCCGAAACAGCCTATTTGTGGTCTCTTTTCCAAAGGATTTAGTAGTTGGCCCATTTATGTGTGCACACAGAACAAGGTGTTTTTTTCTTCCCTGAACACAGCTTTTAACATTTGCTTGGTCCTTCCATTACGTGGCTACACCAGTACTCCTCTTTTTACAGAGCTGTAGCCTCCCCCCGATGTCCAGAAGTGCAATGACTCTCCTTCTAAGAAATATCATTGTTAAGAGGGGAGCTACAATGCAAACACCACTGGCTTTTTATAGGGGAGCGTGCCTGTTTCCCCTGTTTTTCTGAGCACACTGATGACTGCTTGTGCTAGTGGAGCACCATGAGCCAGGTACGAAGCTGGAACATGTATCACCAGATCCATCTGCCAAAGCCCTGCTCCATTGCTAGCTGCAGGCTCAGGTTTTAAGCTAAGGGAGCTCGTTGCTTGCACAGAGATGTTGAGTTGTTGTTTGGGATGAGCCCTTGTCAGAAAGAGGTATGGCAATTGGAGCTTGGCTCATGCAGGAATCCACTGGGTGAAGCCCAAGAAACTCCCACGGGGCTGCAGAGACCTTGGGGACAGGAGCAGGGACCCACAGCATGAGGAGGTGGGGATGGCACCAATTAACAGGGCATGGGGCCACCTCCTGGCTCTCCCTGACTAGATCCAGGCACACCATGCCACTACCAAACTACTTGGTGAACCTCAGCCACAGCTTTGCAGAGCACCATGCTCACTCCAAGCAGTATCTCGGGACCCCTCTGCTCACCCTCCCATGCCAATGGACTATTTTCCTTTCCCTGGAAGGTGGAAGAACATGGGAGCAGTAAGAAGCCCTCAGAAGTGCCATGCTATATAAATAGCCCTGTCGGGAGCATGACAAAGGTTCTCTTGTGCTGTTGAACAATAGAGTGAATAATATACAGTTACCCACCAAGATTAGCAATAAAGCAAGTAACCACAGTAAAGATAACAAAAAAAAAAAAGAAGGGGAGGGGGAACCTTTTAAAAAAAACAGCCTGTTTAAACATGGTCTCAAAAAAAATAATAAATTTTTGTTTTCAAAGAGAGGAAAATACATAACTCTTTTCACCGCAGAAAGCTTCAAGGCAACTATTCAGGACCGAAACTTCTCTCAGTTAACACATGTGCGGTATCTTCATTTCGGTGGAAGTTACATTGTTTAGGACTGCCAAAAAAAACTGCTTAATTTTACAGCACAATACCACAATTGATCCACAAAAATAAATGCGAGAGCCTTGGCACCCAGAAAGCATTAAAATTTAGGAAGGAATAAAATATGCTGTAGGTAAATAGTCATGTGGACGTTCGGGGGGCTTTTTTGCCTATAAAAGGACTTGTCATTGGAGTGCAACGAGAATGTGTGGGGTGAGAAAATTTACCCACAAACAAGGCAATAAAAACTGCTAATCATTTTTAAATGATTAAAATGTAATTAGAAACAGAGTTGGCACAAGTTAAGACAATGCAGTTCTTGTGACTGAAGTGAATCAGGGCTAGTCCTGACATTCTCCCAGCAGACTGCAGGGACAGAAATTGCCACACTCACTCAGGCGAGCAAAGGTTCCCAGGCTCCCCATTGCACTGGGAGGGACCCCAGCATCCCCAGCACCTTTGTTGGATGCTCCCAGGTTCAGGAATGCTTCAGACCCAAGCAGGAAAGGTACAAGCCAGCTGCTAGGGACAGTCCAGTACGGATAGCAAAGCCATGGGGCTGTTCATGGAGTGGCCTTCTTGCATGGCTCAGGTGTCAACAGACCAGAGCCATAGCAAGAAATCAGACCTTTGTTTGCCTTTTTCTTTTTTTCTTTTTTTTTTAATTCTTAATATTTTTTTTCTCCCTCCCAAGCAGAATTTGAGGCCTCATCCACTCTCATTTTTCTATGCAGACAATCATGGCATCACACCAACCCTGAGTTTTAGATCCCTCCTCATGGTACAAGAAGCACTCAACTTGCTTCGAAAGCTTTGGCTTTTAGCATCTACTGAACACATGGGGGGGGGAGGGAAGGGGGAGAAAGAAGTGCCTAAACATTCAGCGCCTTTCCCTGAAGGAATTCAAGAACTCCCAGGAGTTTCTCTGAGTCACTGAGAAGCCCTCAGCTCCCTGCGTGCTTGGGAGGTGCAGGGATTGATGCCAAGTGCCAGCTCCTGGCTGGCCCTGTGGGGTGTCCCCCCCTGGGCAGGACAGGGAGCCAGAGCTCAGGCACTGTGTCTTTAGGGATGAGATTGTGTCTGATTTAAAGCAGTTTGAGAGAGGGAAAAATAAAAATAAGGGGGGGAGGGGGTGTAAAACTCTGCAAAAAAATGACTTGGCTCAGAGATTGCTTGGTTCGTTTTTAAAGCAAATAGCCCTCAATAGCAACACAGGCCCTTGCCATGCTGTACCACGATGGGTTTTCCCCATTCTTTCCTCCACCTTCCTCACCATCCCCATCATGCCTCTTTGCAGACCTCCACTGCTCCCTGCTTTTGTCACTGCCTTTGTCCTCACCCTTCTTCATACTGGAGCATCTCTATCCCCACCACTGGCACATCCATGGCCTCACCCCACTATCCTGCACCCCAAAACCCTCCCTCTCTCAAACCCAGCACAGCAGCCAGAAGCATCACAGGCCAGAGGAGCCCTGCTTTGTGTATCCACGCACTCCAGCTTTCTGCGGGGACAATGAACAATGAGAAATTACGGGGCTATGGCACACGGCCAGCACAAACGCGACTTTCTGATCACTTATTGCCAGGCTCTAACAAGTCGTTAGTGAGCCCGCATGGGACAGACCACAGCAGCTCCTGGTGAGGTGGGCTGCAGCTCCTGCCCCAGCCAGGCATAAAGGTGCAAGGGCTCCTCGACAAAACAGCTGTAAGGCTTTATGTCGCAAAGACAAAAACCATATTTTACTCCAACCTCATTCTCAGAAATCGCTGAACCATTAGAGCTGAAACTTTCCAAAGAAAGTCAGCCTCAGGCTGACACCCTGCAAAGGACATTTCAGCCAGAACAGTTTAAGTCTGGCAAAGCTGTAAGCCACTGAAGGTTTCATAATGGAAATTGTTGAGGCAATATTAACTATAGATGTCCCTCCCCACGCTGCCTACAATGCCAATAAATTCCACCGAGGCTGTGAATTCTCCCCAGCTATTAACATTTTCACCATCAGCATGGATTTGATATTTGACAAAACACAATGAACCTCTTCGAAATCAACAAACAAACACCTGAAGCCAACCTCAGATCTGCATCCCTACCACAGCCAGGACTCCTGTACATTTGAATTCTTTGTCTTCTCTGTAGTTGGAGTATCCTATAAATACCCAGCTTTGTCACATAAATGCAAAGTTTTATTGTGCAGTTAGCCTTGATAGAAAGCACTGCTGAAAGTTGTTTAGAAATTAAACATCTAAAACAAGCTATTTTAAAATACAGAGCCCTCACTATTTCATGTCTGAAATGAAGAAATTTCATCTTAGGGAGAGCAAGCTGTCTTTCACACCATATGGCTAATGGTAGTGCATAGCAATTAGCTGGACTGATTAATGGGGAACAGACTCTAATTTTATGCTTATAATTGAGGCTGTATTTGCACCCCTGGTGCAAATTCAGCACATCCCAACTTCCACTTACAACAGGCAAGAAATCAAGAGAAACAGAATGGTGTGGAGAGAGATTTTTCTCCCCCCCTTTCTAGACCCCTAAAGAGCATCAGATTTGCAATTTAAAAGAGTTTTAGCAGCACAATAGATGACAGATTTGTGCAATAGGGTCAAGCGGCCTGGTAAACAAACAGCACCCTCTTACAAACGTATAGGCAGAAGAGGAAATGGGGAATATCTAATGTGAGCTGTAAGATATTTGAATGCATCTCCCCCACCCCAGCAGTCACACCATGCCTACACCACAGTCGGATATTTTTGCTGCCCTGACAACTTATGTTTAGGAACACAAAGCCAGGGCTGGCAGCAAACAAATCTGAGAGGAACAGGTCTCCTGATAGAGCAAATTTTACAACTGAAAAAAGTACAAAGTGCTTAAATAAAGAGAAAAGCTGCTTCAAATGGCATAGCACAGCTTTACATATCCACAGAATGGAAATAATTTTACCTCGGTTAAACAATATTGACAAGGCTGTTCATCTTTAACATAGATCTGGTTAAAACTCAGCCCTCTATCTGAAGTTTTCAGATTACTTATTAATCTTTGTGTTTCTGAAGTATTTATAAGAAAATTAATGGATTAGAGAGGGAATTTTTAGGGTTATACGTGGGCTCAGTGAATGTCCCAGAGCTGACTGGGGGCATTGCATGGCATGGATCTGGAACAAGGGCTGGCTGCAGAAAGAGATGCTGCAGGCTGAGTGTGTGTGCTCAGCCCCCCCTGAAGTCTGGATGCTCACCTAGATACCCACATTATTTCCACCTCCAAACCTTGCAGTCTAAGAACCAACAGGGCACACTACGTGAGGCTACCAGCACATTCAGGCCCTGACACTGCAGGCACTTCAGCATGTGCTTAATTTTACTTACTGTTCCACTGGGCTACTTCCACAAGAAAAGCAAAGCATGCATTTCAGTCTTATCAGGTCAGGGGCCTCCTTTAATATTTCCACAAATTGTTCCTAGCTAGGTATCTAGTGTGAAAGTGGAGCTAATTGGGCCAATGAGTTTTAGTAGAATTACAGGTTGTCAGTGCGGCTGGGCTTTCCATTGGGAAAGGGAGGACTGGTCAGGAGCCCTCAAACAAAGCCATGCCACAGCTCCCAGCATCAGCAGCTTGTGACCTCTCAGAGAGAGCTGAGGCTGGAAAGGGTTATCTCTGGTTTCCCAAAGCCAAACCTGCTGAACAAAGTAGCCTAGAAAAATAGGATATGGAAACTGAAGTCCCCCAAATCCTGCAAGCTGTGTGGGGTTCCACCCGAGCTGGCAATGCAAGGAGAGTGGCATCACAGAGCTCTGCCCTCAAGCTGGGTTTTATCAGACAGCAGCCGTTGGGAAGCACAAAACACGCAGATTCCAAAGAATAAAGGGAAAAAACATCAACCAGCAGAGAAGTTTCCATCTGAATACTTTGTCTAAGACTCTCCCCCACCAGGAAACCCTCATCCAAGTTTTTTCTCTTAGAAGTGGGTACCAGCTTTTCCCCTCAAGTTACTCCTTTTTAGTAAATGTGTTTTGTAAAAGTTACAATGCATGCAATGGCATTTTTACAGTCTTAAAACAACTGATTGTAACAATGAGCTTATGCAAGAACGGCTCATCTTCCACCAGGGAATTATTTTCTGCCATCGAATAACATGTAACAAATGAGTTTTTCAGACACGCAAAAACACCCACTAACTTTAATGAGACTGCAAGGTCAAGCTCTCCTGGGTGCCGGAGGGCTATGGGAGAAGATGCTGTGAAGGAACATAGCAGGCTTCACCTACCGCTGCCAGCAGAAAGGAGCTGAAGAAGAATTCATCCCACTGTCTCAGATTTAAGTGCCAGCCCCAGGCAGGCACCTCTGGGGGAGCAGGGCATGGGGAGAGCCAGATCTGTGTGTATGGAGGGCATCAACAAACAGCGGCCTGTGGGGTGGCGGAGCACGACCTGCTAGGCCCAGGCAGGCGGGAAACGCCCTGGCTGCCTGTTAGGCCAGAAACACCAGAACAACTGTTTTGTCATCTTGGTGGGAGAGCAAACTTCATCATTTGCTTGGGAATTGGGAGCAGAGAAAGACTACAGTTCTATAATTAACTATTAATTTTGGTGAGCCCGCTTTTGTAGGCCACGAGGCCTAAATGCAACCCCATAGCACGGCTAAAGAAAACTTTATCAATTGAAAACTGCTGTGGCGATGGAGACCTTGCTACTAATTACACACACTGGACCGTGTTATTTTGGGATTGTTTAATGCGAGAAAGATAAATTTGAGTCCTAAAATAGCCACAGGTTCAACCTAGATTTTGAGAGACAGATTCATCTTTTCATCACTAATTAGGGGGAAGCAGGGTATCTCTTACCTGCACATTATTTCATGCGTGAGCAGAACTCGGCACATTTCGGGGTTCTTGTCTTGGCCTTCATATACTATCGCCTAGAAAGAAAACACATTTTTAGTCACATTTTGTTGGGAGAAAAGAAAAAACAGCTTTGTGGCTGCCGAGTGCACAGGGCCAGCAGCGGCCAAACCTGCCTGAGGTCTGTGTTTGGGAACAACTGAGCTGGGAACTGCTAAATTCCCTCCTCTCTTCTGCACATCCCTCAAGCTGTGTGTAGGATGGGTTTTTTTTTAGTAGTCAAGACAACCACAATTTTCTTTTCAATTCCGAATAAAATATAAACCTAATAGCATTAAAAGAAAGGAAGGGAAGTAAAAAAATAAAAAACAGCAAAGCTTGGCATACTTTGGGCTCTATTCATTAAAAAAAAAAAAAAAATAGAAAGAAAGAAAGAAAAAAAGAGAGAGAGAGAGAGAAAGAGAGACAGAGCAAGAGCTCATGCATTTTTAATTCCAAAAGCTGCACACTGCGCAACCCGGGCATTTTGCTGGTAGCTCCTGGAAGTGCTCAGGCCTGATCCTGTGCCTCGAGATGCCGAGCAGCTCCGGAGTTACAAGGATATAAATAAGCGAGAGGCAGGCCCTGTGAGAGGGCACCAAAACAAATAGGGATGGATAACCAGCCTGGGAAACTGACTCTGAGACAGCACGGGGAGAATCCTTCGAGTCGAAGCTGTGGAAGGACAGCATATGCACCCAGCAAGAAGGGCTGATTTCTGCAGCCCTCCCAGCAGCAGCACACAGAGCAACGGTGAGAGATCGGCCTTACACACATCCCGGGTTACTGCTCACACCAGAGAGCTCCCATTGGATTGGGATGGAGTTTTGCTTTCTGCCCACCCACACAGCCCTGGTTTCTTTCTGCTTGGCTCACCCTACAAAATGCGGACAGCTGGGCACCTACCCTGGGCTGTCCCCAGCAGCAAAGCAAGACAGAAAAGAAACTGCCTTTACAGTGGCAAATTTTGAGAGGTTCCTAACTCTTTTGGGCTGCCACAGCCTGAAGCTGGGATCTGTGGCAGAGCCTGGGGGGGTGGGAACGAGGCTGCAGGCAGCAGCAGCTCTGCACCGTGCTGCAGTGGGACCACAACAGCCTCCCAGATGCTGGTGCAGGAGGAGGAAACTGGGAAACAAACCCTGCAGATAAAATTACAACTGATATGGGTGTCTGTAAAGCTAACAGCAAATTAGTAACTAAACGGATATTTTTCTAATTGTATCACGCGGAGGAAATACATTTTGCAGAGTGGGACAATTTTAACATGGAAGTGTGGAAAATACTAATGAGAAAAAATAAAGTGTCTTAATATATGACGAAGTGGGACCATGTGCTGCTTCTGCAGTCCTAGCAAATATAATCTGCTAAAGGTAAGAGGTGCTGCACCTACAGTAGAGGCATGGCTCTTGGGACATGCAAATCTGCAGAAGCATGAGCTGATTTTTAACACCATCTTAATAGTAAAACACAGTATGAATTTCATGCATTATAAAATTCTTTAGTATTTCCACAAATAACATTAGGAACATCCCTGTTACATTCACTAGTTATAACTGTTTCACTTCAGTTTAACTACTATCATTCCCTCAAAACCCAAGAGCTCAACTCCCCTGCCCTATGTCCCAGCAGAAAGATACGCTGTGAACCCAGCACTCCCACAAATGGGACACAGCAGTGGGTGTCAGGGACACACCAAGCCCTCACAGCACCGCCACCAGCAAGGGCCAGGCTGGGTCACAGCAGGAGGTGCTCTCCCATCCATACCCGAGAGCTACTGCAGGGAAGGTGTCTGCACCAACAGACATCGAGATGTGTGACTATTTCAGAAATTCCTCATTTCTTTCCATTAAATGGTAAGATGGGATGAAGCTTCTAGCCCAAACTGGGGAAACCAAAGGACCACAGCTGATGGGGTCAGTTGGGACATCACAAAGACTCCAGGAAAGCCAGCATCGAGATCCACTCAACTAGGACAGAGGAAGCTCAGCACCCTTGTTGGACTTAATCAACAAATAATCCAAGAATATTCTGCTCTGGATTCCCATTCACCATGGCACAGCACAACACGGCACCTAGGAGCAGACTACAGAGCTTGACCCATGCTTCTTAGGCTTTCAAACACTAAAACAAAATGACCCAGTCTACTGCCACCGAAGTGAAGGGAGCACTAGGAATGACCGAGCAGAACACAAATCCTACTTTCTTTTTTCCCCTCCTCTCTCCTTTCCTCTTCTCTTCCTGCTGCTATGCTTACTTAACCTCCAGGTACCCGCTTAAATAACTCAACTAAATAGCAATAATGAACGGGCAGAGTCAACACTGTGGTACATAATCACCTTGTCTGTTGTGTTTAACATCAGTGATCCCTTCTTTTCGTGCATGACATTCTTCTGCCTTCGTCTGCGTTAAGGATTTGCTTTCCACTTTGTTTGCATTTGACTACTAATATTGCACCCATGCACACTGTGGTTTCTCACCATTAAGTGTGGGTCCTTCCGTATATCCTATTCCTCCAGGAATTTCTAGGAAATTTGAGGAAGCAAAAGGAACTGCCGAGCTCATTTCTCACCCCCAACTCCTATTCCTATTTCCCAGTTTGTTTGTGCAAACGAGTGTGCAAAGCACCAACTGTTCGCCTCCATGAACAGCCGCCACCTGGGAGCATTATAGATCCTCTACCATCTTCCAGACAGCACTGATCTAAAACACCAATTCTACAATTAGTTGCAAAAAGGAAACAGGAACTGATGAAGTTTCACATCTTTATAGCAACCAGAAGTATATTTACAGGAAGGGTCTGCAGTGTTACCGTGGTGAAAATATTTAAGATTGGAAAAAATACTCTTTTCACAAAACTATCCGAACGTTTCTGTTAATTAATGTTGGGGCTTCGGCACAGAGTGACACTTAGGAGCCCACATCGCCCAAACACCGCCACAGTTTTGTCATATAGGGATCACATTAATGAGAGATAAAGTGAAAGTTACAGCGGATAAACTTAGACCACAGCAGGGCTAAAAATAAGCCTGCAAATACACATCGCAGTGGCACAACAAAACATTAGCAAAGGAAATGAAAATTATAGACGTTGTTTTTCTTTTTTATTTGTTCCCGTAGCTTTGACTTCAGCGCATCTCATCTTTCAAAACAGGTCTTCTTCTCCCCTCAAAGACCTTAAATATTACCCCACAAAATTCAACTTATGTTTGTAAACCGTTTCTCATGGAAGTGCCCTTTCTGTCAGAAGTCCCGATGAGTAACGACGGCTCACGCACAAACCTATCTCAAAATCAGGCCCTAAAAAACTGGTGTCAAACTATGAAGCTACCTTTCTTCTATTTACATAAAGCCGCATAAAATGTTAAATCAAATGCAGTACACCACTTGCCAGCACATAGAAATGAGTGCACTGAGCACATCCCGCTCATTCCAAGCCTACAAGTGCATCCAGCAATCCGGAAAACTTTTCAGTGAGAGTTCATTAGGAAAAAAAAAAAAAAAAAAAAAAAAAAAAAAAAAGATAAACTAAAAGGGAGGGGAGCAATATAAAACCAAGGCTACCGTCCTGATTTAGGCCACTTTTTCACAAGGAAAAGATGGCAGAACAAAGCAGTAAAAGAGTTGACGGAGAAAGTGGAAAAAGATCCACGCGGATTTTGTCCCCAGCTCTTCCAGACCGACGCTGGTACAGCTGAGGGCTGAACAGCCCCGCAGCGCCAGGCGGGCAGTGCTGCTCTGAGCAGGGTGAGAAAGTCCTGAAGGACTGAGATCATGGCCATGATACCCCTCAGTGGTGCCACAGCCCTGATTTTTAAGAGCCAGAGAATGAGAGAAATCAGCAGCGTGCGTCTAAACCCGCTCGCTTTCAAATCCCTTCTCTGTTACTCAAAGCAAATTCTATCTTTTATTGAAATAAAGGAGAAAGCTCGTTAGAACGAGGCTCTTTTCAAAAAAAACAGAACCCAAACGATCCGCAGTGACGTATACACACATACACACAGAGAGAAAATAAAATCCCGGCCCCACCGAATTCAATAGGAGTTCTGCAATTGACTTCAGATGGGGCAGCACAGATTAGCTCCTATCCGCTATATGGCCACGCGGAAAGTGCTGTGAATTCAGCACATTACATCTATTTGGCTCCCAGTGCTTAACCCCTAATTACCCGAGTGCTCCCTCCTCACCCAGGCAGGATTTCTGCTCACCCGCCACAGACAGCAGCGCAGCGCTGGGTCCCCAGGAGAGGACGTTCAGCTCTCGCTGTGTCTCAGTGCACAATTCAGTGGCATCTCATTATTTTATCCCCCCGCCTTTGATACGCAGCCCGCTTATTGACGTATCCGCACAAATTAAATAAATTTATCTCTCCTAATATGTTCATTTTTAATGGTTTTCAAACATTCACATGGAAACAGCTCTAGCGTAAATATCCCAGAACAAATGGCTGTATATTATACAGGAGGGAGCAGTTGGGCTGCCAGACTGGGAATGCACCAGGCCATCTGGCTCAGGCAGTCTCTCCAAAATCCTCAGCTTTGTTTTCACCCTCAGACTCCAAACAACACATTTTCCACTGTGATGAGTTTACATTTTCCCAAACACAGGTCCTGATCATGCATGCAAATTCCAAACTTCTCCGCTCCTCGTCGTACAAGAAAATTAAAATCACCTGCACTTCTGACATCTCACCAAAGGAACAAGAAAGCTGCTAAAATCTGGCGCAGTGTAAACTTTCCCCATCACAGGGGTTAGGTTTTGTTTTATGTTTGTGTGAAATCTCTCCGAGTCTGAGGAGGCTCCTCCGAACTTATTGATAACATTTTTTTTCCCATGCACATCGCTGCCAGCGAAGGGCCGTGTCGTGTGCTGTGTGCAGAGCACAGCTCCTCAACCCTCAGCGCACAGCGGAGTGCATCGCAGGCATCAACACAGAACCCGCTCACATCCGGAGTTACAGCTCTGAGAAAGGGCAAAGCACAACCAGAGCTCAGGTCAGAAGGAAGGGTTTTCCACCCTCTAACAGACAACAGCTATCTCGCAAAACTTATGCTCTCTGAGATGCCTGAGCTGTTAGTACCCTCCGATATATCTCATGAATGAGAACGGCTGAAGGAAAAATGCTTGGGTAAGAAGTATTCCAGATTTATTTCCTCCATCTTCCCTCATCGTGAAATATCTCAACTTTATGAAAACGCGGCTGACAAAGCCTCTCCTCTCCAAATACATTAAAATCCCCAGACTTGCCTAAAAACTCAGGCTTTATTTCAGCAGACATATTTCACATTTTGCAGGCAATTTCAAAACACAGCATCGTAGTGCCAGACCGACCGCACCGCGAGCTGCTGCTCTACGCAAAGCGACAGCTATAAAGTTTGGGATCCTATGGGGTTTTGAGTGCATTAGGAATGTGATCCCAACATAAAATGAGGTGCCAAGATAACATGAAAGAAAATGTAATTAAGACAGCATTGACACTGAAAAGAACTTCCCCACAACGTTAACGATTTGTGCACAGCGTTTACAGTTTTAACGTGACGGGGATGCGCTTTAGGGCCGCAGCGAGACCACCACCATCCCACTCTGCGCTCCTCAGGGGCCACCACCAAAGGCCACATGCAGCACAATATTCAGCACATTCTGAGCCCGGCCTGAGCTTCCCATTCCAAAGATCCCTTAAGGACCACCACAAGAGCTCATGCTTGGAGGGAGCGCACACAGCTGAGACCTGCACCCTGCGTCTGCCCTGGGATGGAGTCGGTGGCATCTGTGCTTCCTTTGGCCGCACCATCAGCACCCAGCACTGCTCCCACAGTGCATCGCCACCCACAGACACCAAACACAGCGCACACAGACAGCCCCTGCCACCCCACAGCACAGCTCCTGGGCTTGGCCCTTAGCTGGACCGTACAAACACTGACAAAGCCTCACTAGCCCTGATCGATTCTATAGGAGCAGGAATACCTACAGTTACACACAGCAACCAGTGCAGCCCTGCCTGGCTTTGTGGTGTATGTTGTTAGTGGGACATTTAGGTTTAATGTAGGAGTAGTGACCTGATGTGGAGAATTCCAGGTCTGATTTACAGAATGGATTTTATTTTATCTTACCTAACTTAATAACCCACTTCTGCCTAAAACCTGGCAATTCATAAATCGTGAGACAAAGAGAATAGATTTAAATCTGATTTGGCCATACCTTAAAATATATATCCTTTCAATATAAAAATCCCTCCTCGTACAACCTGGGGAACCAAACTCATTCAAGCTTTGCTTCTGTGGGGTTTTTAATTTGCCACCAGAAACCTCAGAGTCGCTGTAATTTCAGTCTGGGAATTCACAATTATTGAGTGTGTGAATGTGTGCGTGTGAGCAGGGGAAGCTCCGTGCCAGCAGAAACGTGAATGCTCCTGCAACAGTTTCATTTAAAAGTAATCATTTCATTATCCAATTTGTTCTGAGCGTCATGCATTAAAATACTACACCTTCAAGTAGGCTGACAATATATATTTAACTTTCATTAAAAATTAAAGAATTTTCAGACAGTCTTTGCAATATTTAATTACAGTTTGATGATTTGAAAGTTACTTGAGAATCTTCTATATAATTCACTGTCGTAAAATATAAATGATACATTCAACATTTGGGTGAGCTCTGTCATGTGTTGTACTTCACTGCCTAATAAGCATTCAGCAACTGAAGCAATCACAACTCTGACATGACTTCACTTAGGAAGGAAGGAAGAAAGGAAGGAAAGAAGGAAGGAAAAAAGGAAGGAAGGAAGGGAAAGAAAAAAGAAAAGAAAAAAAAAGGGGGAACAAAAGGAAAAAGAAGGGAAAAAAAAAAAGAAAAAAGAAAGAAAGAAAGAAAAGAAGTGGGGGGGGGGATTTTAGACCTTGGCCCCTGAAACCATATAGATGAGCACTGCCACAGCTTTGACACACCAATGCCTTGCTTCTCATAAGCAACTACAATCACACCTAGAGGACTTAATGAAACTCATATCCAAGCAAACATGGTTGTTTAAAACATTCCTTCTCTCTCTGCTTTCTTATCCAAGTTTGGCGCTTTTGTTCTCAAACCTTCGCTTCCCAACTCCCAACTGCATTTTCCCCCCAATCTGCCATTTCTCCTAACTTTGTTTCTGTACGGCTTCCTGAAATCAGAAAGATTTTTTTTTTCCCATGTCAGTGTGTTTCAAAGTTACATGGTATGTTTTACAAATAAACTGTATCTCGGGGTTTCTTTTCCCTTTTCTTTCCAAGACCCTCTGATGACTCGATAATAATGAGAGACCAAGAGGTCAAACAGTGCCTTAGGATGAACTCTTCATATGCAAGATGCCTTTGTTAAGAAAATTATTTTGAATCCATTGCTCTACATGAGTTCAGGGATCTGTTTTCAACAGGATTATGAACAGAGGCTTTCACGTTTCCGTACCGATAGGAAAGCTATTTAAAGATAATATTTATTGATGGGCGCTCTCCTACGCTCCGCACAGAAACATTTCGGTTCTGAAAGGACTAAGAAGAGTTCACATATTGGGAAGATTTTGTTACTTATGACACAAACTAACCCATCTGCACCCGAAAATCAAGGAACGGCAGCAAACGCTTCCCAAGGTTTGTTATGAATAAGGGTATGTTGCTGTTGTTTTAATTCCTACAGGGCTCTGGTTGGAAGTGTGTGGTTTAACAGAGTTCAGATGCACGGGGGGATTGTCGAGTAGAATTCTTCTAAGTTCTCTTTTTTTTTTTCCTCTCTCTATTGAAAGGCGCTCTTCAATAGCAGGAAAAGATGTTTTGGGACCATCAAAGAGAGTTTTCTAAAACAAACTCAGCCCTTGGAGCTTTATGTTTTGCTGTAGAAAAAGAAACCCAAGCAGAAGCCAAGAGGTTTTTTTTCCCCTTAAAGACAACTGGGTTTGAGCACAGGGACTGACTTTTCCTACCAGTGCAGGAAAAAAAAAAAAGCAGAATGGATTTCTTTTCTAAAATGAATAAATGTTAAGTAATACTTTTACAAGTAAAGCAGATTCGGGGGGGGGGGGGGGGGGGAGGAAAAAAAAAAAGGCATCTAAAGGAAAAAAAGGGTTAAAAAAACGTGCCCACTATTTAGAAGAAATGTATTGCGAGACCAAAAGCTTCTGACAGGAGCAGAAGAGAAACCGGAGGAACAATTTCTACAACAGGGGATCGATTTATTCAGACGATCCCTTCACACAAACCCACTTTGCACACAGAGAACTATTTTTTGCAGGTACGCACGCACGTTACAGCTCTGTTTGAAAAGCTAAAGAGCAAGCCCACAATTAGGGTTAATCCATTTACAAGCTCTGCTGCCTTACAGCCCTCCCCGGAGCCGAGCACGGCTCTCGCCGCTCTCCGCGCAGCATTTCGGGGGGCTCTTCCCATCCGCCATGCAAATTCGCCACGATTTACTCTCGCTCCTCCTCGAAACCAACGACCCGGCGGCCACGCAAATAAAGAAAGGACAAATAGAAGCTTCAGAGCCTGCCCGGCGGCTGCGCTCGCAGCTTTTGGTGGGCTGGAGGGGGGGCGGGAGGTTAAATCCTACAATTAAGCGGCTCAATAGCCCCCGGCTCGGACTGGCTGGAAGTCGCCAGGATTTTTCCGGGCCGCCTCCCGGGGGCTCCTCGCAGCCCCGACGCCGGGGTCGGACCCCGCAGCGCGGCCCTACGGCTCCCCCGGGTGCAGAGCGGGGAACGCGTTCGTCCCCTTCCTCCTCCCGGGGGAGCCGCTCACGCTGCGAACCGGAGCTGGGTTTCGCTGCCCCGTAGCGCCCCGTCGGCCGCTTCCCCCACCCCCCAGCAATACACAGACACACACACACACCCCTTTTCCGCGGCCCGCAGCACCCACCTGCTTGGTCATGGAGTCGATGAGACGAACGTAGAAATCCTGTTCCGTCCTGATCCCTGAAAAGAGGCAGAGCACTGAGGAGCGCCGGGGCCGGCGGCCAAGAACCAGGGTTCGCCCGAGGGCTCGGACCCGACGGGGCTCTCACGGCCGGAGCTGCCCGCCCCAAATGGGCCGCGTCCGGACACCGAGCGCGGGGATGCGCGGAGGGGATGGGAAGGGATGGGATGGGAGTAGCGGCTCCCCGGGCCCCGGAGGGTTTTCCAGCCGAGGAGCGGCCGGAGGGCAGCCGGTGGTGGTGGCAGCAGGGGGCGGTGGGGCTGACACTGGGGGCTCCCAGCCCTTACCATTGCTGTAGAGCAGCTGCAGGCGGTAGTGGATCCCGTTGTTGGTCTTTTCGCTGTTAGCTTCCTGAATTCAAAGATACGGGGAGGAGGGAAAGGGAAAAAAAAAATACATGTAAGGTCTGGAGCTTCTCCATCACTCGGCCGGACGAGGCGGCTCGCAGCCCCCAGGCAAAGGGGGGAGAGCAGAGGAGCCCCCCCATCCCTGGCAAAGTGCCTGAGAGCGGAGGGGGCTCCCGGTGCCGCGGCTCCGGGGGAAAGGAGCGAAAAGGGCCCGAGAGCGGAGTTCAGGCCCCACGGGGCACCGCGCTGATACTCACCTTCTCCTTCTCCACGAAGCCCACGAAGGCGGTGCGCTCGATCTCCACGGGCTGCCCCTGCCGGTCATACAGAGCCAGGACGAAGTGGAAAAAGTTGGACTTCCTCAGGTTGGAAGGAGGCTGCTTCTCGAAGTGAGCCCGGGCCAGACCCACTCCGCTGGGACCACAAAAACGCTGGTTAGCGGCAACCCGGACGGCGCGGCCTCCCGCCCTCCAGGCTCCGTCCCTGTCCCACACCGGGGCCACGAGGGACCCTCTCGGTCTCCCCGGACACGGAGCATCCTCCCACCGAGCCGCCCCGCGTCTCTCTCCCTTAGGCCGGGATAAAGGCGCTGCCTCTCCCCGCCGAGAGCCGGGACCCGACCCCACCGTGCCCCGCAACCCCCCAGGACCCCGAAGCGGCACCCACCGGCCCCCTCCAAGGGCAGCGCCCTCCCGCAGCCGGCCCTGCATGGCAGGCAGTGCTCAGCCCAGCCGGCGCGCTGCCCCGCGGAGCACCATGCTCTGCCACTTCTCAAAGTCGGCTCGAAGCTGTCACCGGAGCGCCTCGCGTGAGCCTTATCTTTCAGTTTCAGTCCTACGAGCCCCTTCCTCCCATCGGAGGAGAAGCCGGGTAAACACCGAGAGGGCAGCCCGGGAGACAACGGGAAATATTTCAGGGTTGTCCCTGCAGAACTTTCCCTTCCTTAGAGAGCTCCGAATGGGGGGGGAGGGAGGGAGGAGGGGGAAGATGAGGGGTGCAGGGAGAGGTGGGAGACACCGGGAGATGTCAACACGGAACTCGTGAGCCGCTGCCGGCTGCAGGGCTCGGGATGCGGAGCCGGCAGCTGATTGTTTCTTTCTCCGGTGAAGAGGATGGGGAGAAGGAGGAAGGAGAGAGAAAGAGGAGCCCGGTGCAGCCCCACCACCTCCAGCTCCCAGGTGAACGGATTTCTTTTTGGGGGAATCTAAGATAAGCGGCAGCGCTTTTACAGGGAGGCTTCGAATTAAATTTCTCCTCCGGAAAGCTGTGCACAGTCCCCGCTTATCGGGGCGGGAGGAGAGGAGCTGCTGATCCCGGCGGGGATAAGGAAGAGAAGTAAAGAAACGTATTTTGGAGAATCCATGCCCGACTCGCAGCTTATCGGAGGAGGGAAGAGTCGATGGCAGATCTTAAAGGCTAAAGCAGCACCAACATAGTTTTGAAAACTCCTTCCTCCGCCCGAACACGAGACTTAAAGCCGATCTATTCCCACCTAGCACAGCTCGCCGCTTCCTTTCTCGTTCCTACGATGATTTTTTTCATCAAAACTCCTTCCTACGGGACGAGGTGGTGGGGTGGGGGGGATCAATATTGAACTGGCGACAGCTACGCGAAACTCACTGCTGGCAGCAGAGCTCCGGGGCGGCTTTGGGGCGGTGCGGAGCTGCCTACCTCTGCGCGGCCGTGCTGGCGTCCAGGACGCCCGCTCCCTGCATCCACGTCCGCACCGCGTTCATCCCCGCTCCGAGGGGCTCCTCCTTCATGCTGCTCCCGCTCCGCTGGATGCTTTCCTGGATCCCAAACATGAATCAGAAACAACAGCGCAAAATCTTCTTTCTTGACGCAGGAAAAAATAATAATGATAATAATAATAATAATATAACGGTGATGAAATCGCTGTTAAATGTTCTTTTGGTTGTTGTCGTTGGTTTTTATGTGCGTGTTTTCTTGATTCTCTCCCTCTCGCCGGATTCAAAGCGAGGCAGAGAAAGCAAACACAGGCAAAAAAAAGAAAAAGAATCAAAATCAAAAGAAAAGGATTCGACCAAACAAACAAACAAACAAAATCCAGAGGCGATGGGAGCGCGGCTGGGCGCTGCGTGTGCGGTTTGTTTGGGTGCTCGGAGGGGTTGCGGGGTGCCGGGTGCCGGCAGCGCTCGAGGAGCCGGAGGAGAAAAACTCGGAGTCCCTTTTGTATGAAGACACCCCTCGGATGGCAGCAGGAAAAAAAAAAAAGAGAAGCAAAAGAAATCTCGGATGGCAGTTTAAGAAACAATAGGACGAACGGGAGCTGCGGCGGGCTCCGCTACATCAAGTGTCATTTTCCAGTGACAAGAGAGGCAAGTTTCATCCCCCCCCCACCCTTTTTCTCTTTTTCCCTTCTCTCTTTTCTTTCTTTTCTCCCTCTTTCTTTTCTTCTCTCCCAGCCGTAGCGCTTCTCTCCTCCCTCTTTCAGCCGAGCAGGAAGCGAGTTGCCGGAGCCGGGCGCACGCCGGGAAGGGAGCGGGAAGGACGGACGGACCGAGGGAGACCCCGGGGCTCCCGGTGCCCGCGCCCCCTCCCTGTCCCGCAGCGCCGGGCGGACTCGCCGTCTCTCCCTATGGGAGCCACTTTGACTGTCCCCGCCGCCGAACACGAGCCCGCAGCCCCGGCGGGCGGGGGGCGGTGCCTGGGATCCACGCCCCCTCCTCATTTGCATCGCGTCATCTCTCCCCTCTCCCTCCTCCCGTGGTTCCTCCGCTAATAGGATCCTCGCGCTGCAGGCGGCGGGGGCGAGGCCACCCCCCTTCATTAGCATGGCCCAGCCCAGCAGCTCCGGACCGGGGGAAAGTTGCCCCGAACCACCCGGGCTCCATCGGACCCAACGCGGTTCCGCTTTGTTCATCAAGGTCCCGCCGGGATGGATCACGTCGGCCGCCCATCGAGGGCCCAAAAGAGCAGGGACCCCCCCCCGCCTCCCGGCTGTGCCCGCTGCCCCGCAGCCACTTCCCTGCCGGACCCCGGATGGGCGGAGCGGCTCAGACCAGCACCGCCGCAAAGACCGAAGCCGGCGCCTCATCATCCCCCCCCCAACATCAACACCGACACCGACACCGGCCCGGTCAGCGCTGCGGGGCTGTATTGGAGATCCACACCAGGACTGAGAGCGGAGAAACTCCGCTGCTGCCTTCAGCCCCCGGGGGGAAATAACACAGATCACACTCGCAGTCCCTGCCCTCTGCGGGAAGCGCTGCCGCTCCGTAGCAGCCCCGACCGCCCATCGCAGCCCTTTCACAGCCGGGCCGCCCCCCGGGGGCTGTTACCGCACCGGGGTGAAGGGGGCTGCCCATCCTGTCCCATCCAAAGCACAACCAACGGCCTCAGAGCTGACCCAGAGAACAGAGCCTGGCTACAAATACCCTCACACAGCTCCATAGGGATCCACAGGCGCTCTGAGAACTCGATAGGAGCCTCTTCCAGCCACCTGTACACATCACCCCATGGGCAATGTCCGCTAAACCTCAGTCACAACACCCAGCCCAGCAGCAGGACACAGCCCCTGCCAGCACCAACAACTGCACCTGAGCCTCTGCTGTAGGGGAGCACACACACAACTCATCCCCAGCTCCACCGCGCTGCACTCTCACGCATGAGCTGCAGCACAAAGCAACTTTCTGCCTTCCCTGCAGATGATATTTGAATTCTCATATAATCCAACTGTGCCACATCTCAGGGACACGTGGAGGAACGCGACCATGGAGCCACGCATGAATATTTACGCCATAGGTACAGCATAGGAGCAGTTTGGCCCCTGCAGCGTTTGGGCTTATTGGTCTTCTCCAGGCTGCTGCTGCAGCAGTTGTATCGTATCCAGCCTAAATGCCTCCGTGGTGAGATACATTTTTGCAATTAAAAGCTATTTGCACCTGCACTGATTGCTCCTTTCCCAGGGCAGGGAGCTGCCGAGGGAGGAATAATGCGTTTGAATCGATATCCTGAGCAGTTGGCACAAATCTGTTATGGGGAATGGGGGACCATCTCCGTGCCTTTGCCTTTGCCTGGATGCTAAAGGAGCAGCAGCACAGTGTGGGCTGAGGGCACCTCTACAGGGCAGGGACAGCACTGTGACAGCTCCTTTCTTCCTTGCACACACACACACACACACACACAGGTGATGGTGGCAGCAGCCCCAGCCAAGAGCCAGCAGAGTGGGGATGATGGGCTTAGAGCAGCCTCAGAGCCACTGACAGCGCTGCAAGGAGCAAAGGCTTAAAGCCCAGCTCTATCTCCACAGGGGAGCGTGAAAGGAAAGCAGAGCCAGAATGAGGGGTGGGTGAGAAAGTCAGGGATGGGCAATAAAGTAAAAGTGAGGAGGGCTGGCAGCTGGCACTGAGACTGCAGTGCCCCATCCACCCTGCAGGAGCCAACTGCTCCATTCTGGGGCTTTTAGGTGAAGAATTCCCATACAATTGGCTCTGACTTTCTGCAGGGTCTGGTCCATGGCCTGAGCACACTTGCCCTGCTGCTGGATGCACAGAGCTGCCCTGCACCACGACATGGCCATGGGACAGCTGTGCTCTCAGTGTACGACACACAGAACACAGAGCTGTCTGCTGCCCGCAGGGACGGACTTTGCTCCCATAATGAACAACAGCCACATGGGGATTCTATCCTCACAGCATAAACTCACATCACACACCTTTGCTTCACCAGCTGGGATAGCTTAAAAACAGGACCACGATGGGACACGGCCACAGCACCCCTGGTTGTGGGAGGGAAGGGGAGGGCATCCCAACAAGGGACCACAGTGGACACACAAACAACCTCCTGCCAAGGGAACAGCACTTCCAGCTGGGCCCAATGCCCTTCTCACCCCTGGCCTGGGTGTTTTCCATCCTGCTTCAACAGAAGGACAGAACAGCTCCACTGTAAACACTCAACCTGTGTTTTATGCTGGTGTGAAGGAAGGGGTTCAGCAGCATTTCGTTCATCACATCCTCCCCCAGCAAAGATGCTCCGCACAAGGTTTTTTCTTACGTCCACACTCCTGTGTTGATCCGAAGATTTCCCAGCCACAGACAAACCCCCACGTCCTCTGGCAGGTAAAAGGGCTCAGCCACTGGGGGAATCTCATTCCTCCTTCCCAACTTGTTCCTGCAGAGAAGGAAAGAGAAGGGCTCATCCATGGGGCTGAGGGCAGCACACGGTCTCCTTGCACCGCACAGAGGGAAAGTGGGACCAGACAGAAGGGTGAGGAGAGCTGCTTTTAGCACAGCTGCTGTGAAGGAGCAGAGCTGGATGGGAACATGAAGAAACTTCCCCCTGCTGCTCAACTGCCCCTGGGGATGGAGGACACCCCGAGGGCGGCCCTAAGCTGGGACCTCCGCGTGGTTACAGCGCCACCTGGCGGCCACATCGGGTATCGCCAGTCCCGGTCCCTCCTCCCTACCCGGAGGAGTTGGGTGCAAACCCACAGCTAATGGGATTTTGCCAGGATACAGCATAGGAGCGCTTTGGTTAGAAAGGAGTTTAAGACACAAATTAAAACTCACTTCTTTATGTGCTCTCCTGAGCTTTTGGGCAGCCTGCAGTTCAAGTTCAGGCTCTGAACTCAGACCCCTCTGGCTTTATCTCTATGCAAAGGCGTCCTGCTGCACCTCCACGGCTCCTTCTCAGGGTTTCTTCTCCAAAACATTGAGCAAAAGCCATAACAGTTCTGGGATAGCGACCATCAGGGTGCCCCCAGCAGCAGCATTTCCACTGGGAACACCACGTTAGCCCCATATAGCCCTTCTAACTAACACGGGATACCTCATCAGAGAGAAAGTGGACCGAAATGCCCTCCTGAATAGGAAACTCTAGGGAGGTGCCCTTCATTACCTGTGCACCTGCACTGCAGTCCCCATCCAAGCACAGCTCCCTGCGCCTTCCATGGAAAGGCAGCCGATCTGAGCAGCATCTGCACATTTGTTCCAAGCATCCATCGCAGATGACACACAAATGCTTCTCATGCTTCCCAAGCAGTCGGTGGCAGGGAGGGTGTGAGCCTCCCTCGCTGTGGGGCTCAGGAAGCAGCAGCCACCTCCCAAACAGGGCTGCAAAGCTGGAGGAGCAGCTTCCCCCGGTGCTGACACAGAACCATTGTCGGGGTGTGATGGAGAAAGAAACAGCCAAACAGACGCTGCAACAACACCAGGGCTGGATTGAGGCCAGGGCACTTCAGGAGACTTGTAAAAAGTTCACAGCTCCTTTAATGACTCCACCTGGCTCCAGCAGGACTCTGCTCCGCGCAGGAGATGCTGCGAGGGAAGCGTGTTGGAGGTGATATGAATCAGGCCGGTCCCTCTCGCATCACGTCGGTCTGGAATAGCTGTTGACCCGATGGAGTGTTAATGGGAACATTTATTTGTTTCTTTATCACTACAAAGATGTCATATATACTCACCCTGCTGCTGCCACCGTTCCCAAAGGGCTGTCAGCACAAGAGCCGTTATAACACAACTGCTGGAGGTAATATAATTTTTCCCCCCCTACACATTATTTCTTCAAATGATTCTGTAAAGAGAGAAAGAACCAGGGTATAAAAATTGATGGTGGAAGAACAGAGCAGTGATGTGAGGCAAAGCAGCCTGTGTGCCTATAGGGAGGACCATCACAGCACAGGGCAGGAGGACCATCACAGCACAGGGCAGTCCCACAGTGCCATATGAGGATGTTGTTGGGGGCTCAGAGGGGCTCCTCCCCACTCACCTGTATTGTGTTGGGTTCATATGGTGCTGCCCTGTGCAGGGAGATGGGTGCAGGCAGAGCTGCTCTTCCTATGTCTGGTATTACATGAGAGCTTGATGGTTCAGGGAAATGGCTAATGGGGCCTTTTACTGCTGGGTCACCAGTTCAAACCTGGCTCTGTCAGTACTGACTAGGAGGATCTGATGAATGTTTGATGACGTGAGATGAAAATGTGGGTTTCCATCCACTTATCAGCCCAGGGCAGGGCAGTGCATGCAGCTGGGGGAGCTGTACAGCCCCGGTGTCTATCAGAGCCTTCCTGGGGATGAACCAACCTGCAGAATGCAAAGGGAAGGGGGGCAGAATGCAAAGGGAAGGGGCAGAATGCAAAGGGAAGGGGCAGAATGCAAAGGGAAGGGGCAGAATGCAAAGGGAAGGGGGGCAGAATGCAAAGGGAAGGGGCAGCTGGAGGTGCCGACGTTGCCCCAGGGGTCCACACCGCACTTCCCGAAGTAAAGCAATGGGAAAACTCACATCCTACAGTTAGTGGAAGTGCTCGGCCCTGCTGAGGGAAATGGAAGCAGCACGGGAGCCACCTGGTGGGAGCGGGGAGGGGTTGACTTCATCGCGGTGTAAAATCCAACCCAAGGGACGCTGAGAAGCTGGGAAGGTGATGGGGCTGTGCTGGCATCGCTTACCTGGGTGTCACAGTGAAAATCAATGCATCCCTTTGGGGAATGACCCCTTTGATGATGACTGCATTACCAAAACAGAGCGCTTCTGCACTGAGCTGCTGGCTGAGAGACAGATGGGGTTCCAAGCTAAAAGAGGGCAGACTGGGCATAAGGGAGAAGCCCTTCACAATAAGTGTAGTGAGAGAATGGCACGGGATGCCCAGAGAAGTGTCGATAACCCATCCCTGCAGACACCCAGGGTCAGGCTGGGGGGGCTCTGAGCACTGATGGAGCTGTGGGTGTCCCTGTCCAGTGCAGGGTGTTGGACCAGATGATCTTTAGGGTCCTTTCCAACTCTAACCATTCCACGACTCAGTGATTTAAGGCTGCAGAAATGACCATTTCCACACCAGTTGCAAAATAATTACCCATAATAACATAATAAATACCCATAATAATAATAATAAGGATCTTCCAAGCTGATAGAAAAACAGCAACATCAGAGCAGTGCTCTGATCCCCTATGAACGTGAATCCCTCCTTTCTTTCCCAAGCAAACTTTGCAGACATGAAGGGTTAACACTGGTACCACCAGGGCTGTGCTGGAGCTGAGCTTCATTCTACGTAGCTGGTGCATTGACATTTATAGTCCATCTTTCTTTTCATTTTTTGCATCCTTTTACTTCTTCCCCCCCCCCCCCTCCCCCCTTTTGCTGTTGTTTTCATTTGTTTGTTTAACTTTTCCCCCCTTCCCCCATTTCCTCCCTTCCCCCTGACCACGGCCGCACTGCTCCTCCCACTCCTCCTTAACCCCTCTCACCCACGCATCCCCTCCCTTTCCTCCCACCTTCATCCTCCTGCCCATCATCCCGGCCAGATCTGTGATTAAACAAGGGAAACGAAGCCCTCTGGAAAACAGTTCACAGACTGTTGGGCTTTGGGGAAGCTTGTATTGGCATCAGTGCAAACAGACCCAGCTAATGAAATCCCCACATCACAGCATGGTTGGGTTGGAAGGGACCTTAAAGCCCACCTTGTCCCATACCATCCCATGGGCTGGCTGCCCCCCACCAGCTCAGGCTGTGCAGGACCCCATCCCATCTAGTCTTGGGCATGTGTAGGGCTGGGACAGTGCTGAGCTCAGCAGGGAGCTGACACACGGGGCTGCACCTCCTTACTTACATATCAGAGCTCAAAGAGCAGTGAAGGATCCCAGCAAAACTCAACACATCAGTTTGGGCTCCTCCTGCAGGTCCCTTCTCACCACCTGTGCAAAGAATGGATATTTCCAACCTGTTTTTCAGCAAGACAGGATCGACCATACCCAAAACTCCCATGTGCACACACTGATTTCATCCCGCAGCCCACTAAGGTGCATCTTGTTTCTGATTTCTCACTTTTCTCCCCTTATCATCCTGCCCTTTCCAACACGGACGGCCTTTGAGAAATGAATTTCCTCCAGAGAACAAACAAGGGCTGAAACAGAGCATGGAGGAATCCGTCTTTCAAGGACATTTCCTTTCAAATTGCACAATGTGGCTCTTAGCAAGGAAAATAAATACCACTTAATCCCCCTGCATTCCAGCTGCCATTTCTTTCCCCGGGCTACAGCCGCAAACAACTCAACCAAAATTCAGACTATGGTCAATTAAGGGAGCGCGTATCATTTCATGTATAAATAGCAGATATCTCCTCACAGTTGATTATTTTTAGC
Source organism: Coturnix japonica (assembly GCF_054131305.1). NCBI lineage: Eukaryota > Metazoa > Chordata > Aves > Galliformes > Phasianidae > Coturnix > Coturnix japonica. The sequence continues at coordinate 11,410,206 of NC_140680.1, read as the reverse complement.
CAATTAAGCTCGTTTTACATTCTGAACTCATTTACCCGCTTCCCAGTCCCAGGATTCTCACATCTGTTGCTGCAGAACTTCGCAGCCCTTCTGCTCTTGGGCTGTTGGTGGCTGAAGCTCTCTCAGCTAACACAGATTTAGTTAAGGATGTGGATTACAGCCTCCAGGAAGCAGCAAGCACTGGGAAAGTCTTGCCTCATTACTTGCAGTACTGAGGGGTTTTATATATGGCTATTTTATGTTGGGCTGGTTGCTTATGAGTGCAAACTGTTTTCTTTTCCAGCCTATTTGTTCAAAGTCAGTCATCTCCAGGTCTGTGTGTGTGTGTATAGACATGATATATTATTGATAAACTTACTCCAAGCTGTAGAGGCCTCGGGATCCCACACTCCACCTACATCTCCAAAGTCAGCTGGCGTTTGCTTTCAGGACAATATCGCCATCTCAAAGCCACAGAGCTGGACTGTTCAGCAGCTCCATGACAAATCTACATGCTACAGTTGGAATATCTGAAAAACATGGATCCCTGTACAGGATCCCAACCTCATAGCAGAAGAGTTAAGAGCATTAGGAAAAAGTCAGTTCCTATATTTTAGTTATCCCTTGATGAAAACACATGGAATTTGCCAATTGGAATCTCCATGTTGGCACTGGATGTCCCCAGCAATGGCCAGTTGTGTCACACCCAGCAGTGAAGGATCCCTGGGCTCAGAGGTGAAATAGCCACAGCCAATAGGAAAAATAGGCATTGACAGGAAAAAAAAACACCTCAGGAGAGGGTAGTGGTAAGCAAACTATGGTATCTCTAATGATACTGAAGATAAATAGCACTAAAAGAACAAGGAGCAGCTAATTGGTCCTTGTCACCTTGTTGTGCAACACTAAGAAAGCCCGAGTTCAAAATGAAATGAACCAGCACCTTCACCAAGAGGAGGCAAAGAGATGAGGAGAGGATCACCCCAGTGGTGGCCCTGCAGCACCATTTTTCCTATGATACAACACACACCTCCCTGGTTGTTCAGGCTGATTTCCAGTGTCACGTCTGTGGTTCTGACCTGCACTCCTGGCACAATGCATCTGTTGAATCCACTGCAGGCTTGTTTGTTCTTAATGAGCAGTTTCCAGGTACACGCACCTCTTATCAAGTGTTGATGTAAATCCATAATGCAAAAGCTAGAGGAAAGAACTATCAATTAGCAGTGAATAATTTAAGGTAGAAATTAGTGTTCTTTGCCAAGAGATCAGTGAGGCTGCGGAACAGGAGGAGCAGAACTCAGATCACTGCAGTAGCAAAGAGTTCAGGACAAACGTTCTCATCATTTTTCCTTGCCAACACTATGAGCTTTTATCAGAAGTCCTACAACGATAGGCAAGGCACAAGGCAAACCTAAACTCTAAACCAGACGCAAGGAAACAATTGAGATACAGAATCACGAGATGATGCGAGTGATGCTCCCATCCCATCTGGTGAGCAGGAAACAGCTTTTGCACAGGTCTCAGAGGCTGCAAGCAGCCCACATGGCCTCCAGGAGCAAAACATGCCTTAGCATTCTGCTATTGTTCCATACTAGCTAAGACTTGAAAGGAAATGCTTTAAAGGACCAGACCCACCTCTGGCCAGGAGGTACCACAACACACAGAAACAAAAAGCAGGGAGAGAATTGCATCCAAAGTCCCACCGACCTCCACAGGTTATGGAGAGCTACTATTGCAGAAGAGCCTCTCCTTCTTGGAATTCCAGTGTAAGAATCACATAACCAGGTGTAAAAATCTTCAAATGTAATTTATTAAGACATTCAGCTATGTCTGTCAGTCTACATCCAAATTTACTACTAAAAATAAAATAGTATCACATTTCACATTAGGAATACCGACTTTGAAAAACACTTGAGTCAAGCCTATCGTATAAATAAGTGACTAATTTCTCTTCATATCAAAATTCACATAAAAAAATTGCCTGCCCCCCCTACTCCCATCTATTCCCCCCCCCTCCCCCAGTTCCTAGTTCTACTTGAAGCCATGATGAATGTAAAAATTTAAAGTACGGACATGTCCTTGTCAAAGAAAAAAAAAGGTGCAAACCTATTAACAGCTTTAGAAGTGGCATTTGCGGAGTCTGATCATACACAGTAATGTACTCATTCCCAAAGTGCAAATATCGCCAGAGTTTAATACTGCTTTAATTCAGCTGCAAGAATTAAACATTACTCAGCACAGTACTGCAAGGCCTCTATCCGTGCCCTAAAACTCATCCCGCTTTCCTCCCGCACGTGGTAGTGGAGGCCAAAGCGTTCATTAGAGTTTTAGTTTACTTCATGCAGCCCAGACTGTGCCCATTATTAGCAAAAGTTTCATATACATCAAAATATTGAAGACTCCATCATAAAAGTCAAGAGTCACTATAGATTACATGACTTAAAATGCAGTTGCCCAACCAAGAACACCCAAAGCATACACACGACGTATTTAGAGTGCTTCCATCTTCCAGTACAATCACTGCCGTTGTATCTTTGATTTTTGCTTACGTGCCATATAAAATATCGTCAGTAACCAAAGCTGTACCTCAGCCAGAGACCAGCAACTCACTGCATTTAACACCTCTCTGGGACGCTGGGACATGCTGTATTCGATACCCTCCTCACCTACAAAACAAAAGCCAGCACTTTGTCTGTCTGTCTGCAACTTCCCACAGACCTCCCGTGCTTCTCATCCCTCATCTACGTCTTGAAAACACTCTTTAACTTAAATTTATTTTCAGACATCCTTCCTATGCCCGCAGTTCAGAGAGCTTCTGGAGTCATTTCTACTACATCTCAACTGGAGTTACCGCTACCAAGCAGCCCAGGAAAATCAGCATAGGATATTACATTTTGACCAGCATGAACAGCTAAACTTCTTTCACTGATGTGGAAGGATAGGTTTCCTTCTGAGTCAAACTAGGATCTCTGAAATGTGTTTGTTCCCGTGTCATCCTTTGTCACCTTAGAGCTGGATGCTAACCCTCGGGTCTTGAGTGGGGCACCCCTCTGGGGCTGCCATGAGTTCTGCAGGGCATGCTGCTCCCTGGCTGGCTTCACATGGGCTTGTGCCCTTGTGCACACTCTGGAATCCCTCCATCTCAGCAGAGGCCTCCAGGCTGTCCTGTCCATCACTCTGATTAGGGTTGTCTTCTGTATTTGTCCCACTGTCTTGCTCAGTGCCGGGGGGCTCAGCCACATCTCCAGGTCTGATGTTTTGCTCTGCACCAGGATTTGGCTGTTGAACTGGCTCCAGCCCCAGTCCTTGTAACTGTGAAGGGCTCTTGAGCTGGCAGTGGCACAGAGGGCACGTTTCTTGCACGTACAGCCATTTCTTCAGACAGCCCGCATGAAAGAAATGGCTACATGGTGTGATCACAGCCGTTTTCATGTCCTGAAAGACACACACAAAGAAAGATTATTGGCATGCCCGCTCCTCTCACCCTGCACATGTCCTGCTTCATCTCATGGGAGCAGCAGCCACAGAGGAGACAGAAGCAGTCCCCAGGCAAGCAGGAGAACGTTCCTTGTTCATACTCACAAAGCTCCCACATTCAAATTCACACACACACACGCATCGAGTACGTGCCAGGGCTGACTGCCTATAATACATGGATTAGAAATTAGGCAAAACCCTTGTTTACAAAATATTATCACACTTAAATAAAAGGATTTGTAAACTAAGAGTTGCTGGATTAGTTGGCTTAAGAAAACTGTGCAAACTTACAGATGTAACAAATTAAATAATGCCCTCAAAGAAGAGACTCACATGTTACCTCTCTGGTGTTTTAAACATTGCCATTCAATCTGGCAGTGATAGTTACACTCTTCAAATAATTTGTATTCAAGTTTGGAATCAATCCAATTGCACCCTATTAAACCTAGGGTAGTTCTTTCATTGTCATATATAGCTACAATTTGTAGCCAAGAGAAAGAGACTCTGGAGCTGGAGGTGTGATAAAGATATTACTTTCAGCATTCATTTCTAAGGTCTTTACTTCAGCTGTCTTACTTTAGATAGACCCATAACCTTTTGGTAATTAAGTTTCTGTTATAAAACTGACATTGCACACGAAGTGGAAGGAGCAGTGTCTGCAGAGACTGAGCTGCTTCTAAGGATGAATAAGAAATCAGCTACTTGAGTACACAATGTCTTTCAGTAACAGAATCTTTCACTAATGAAGAAAGGGCACGCTCCCTATTGCTACTGAGACCAGCTCAACCCAAATGTGAGAGTTTCAAAGAAACTCAAGGACATGGTTTGTTGCATAACTAGAGAGAAGAACATTAAGTTTAAACATATCCAAATTAGTTTTTAGACATAAAATCTCAACGCCGAAACTCTAAATCAATGTAGACAAAGCAGAAAACTGGAGAGCCCAATACATTATGCACAAATGTTACTCGTTAAACATAATTCAAGTAACCTACTTTATTAGCTGCAGACCAAACACAACAGACAGTCCAGAGGTATTTAAATTCAAGTCAGCATTTTGATACTTCTATTCTTACCTGGTAGCAGATGGCACAGATGTCATTGTGTTGTTCCAGCTGCTCTTTTGTGGCAGTGGGCAGTGACTTGATCTTATTCACAGCATCTCTACGAAGAAGGAAACTTTTCCACCCCAGTTGGGCCCGCAACCACACATTGTAGTAGGAGTGAATGAAGATGATCACCGAACCCATCACAGTCCATTCACCAAAGACAGTTTCTGAGACACCATATGCCACCACACAGAGAGCAACAAGGAATTCCAGCAGTCGGTACGTGCCATTTACATAATAAATCACATCGTCCATATTTTCAACTGGTTCTTTTCTGAACTCTTCTACCATAAACAAAACATAAATGAAGAGTGTCCCAAGCACCTGTAACACAGTGCAAGACCATTAGCTCAGCATGCAATCCTGAACTGGAGCTTCAGTTATACAGCATTATCCATGGAGCTCTGCACATACAGTGCTCCCAAGTCAGACTGAGGGCAGGCACGTCCCGAAGCAGCAAAACTGTTGCTGAACTTCAAGACAAACAAAAGCCATTTCTTCTCATCAAGCATTTACTCTTGCTCTCATGTGCTTCCCCTTCTAAGTATTTCCATGAGCCCAAAGCACAGCTGAATTGATTAAACAAAAATGTTAAGCATCAGGAGGGACAATTTTATAAATTAATTACAGGAAAATCTTATAACAATAACAATCATGGCGTGAAACACTTCCAGTATTTACAGTACTGTGTCTGGAGCAGCAAATTACTTTTAAATACCCATCACTACACAACAACATATAAATGAGTGCTCTGGGAAATGTTTCTTTTATTGTGATACTCATGCCCTCAGAAGCTGCCTGGCTTTACAATTCAAAATAGGCTTCCACTCTCCTACATTCTCAGCCAACCCTTAGGAATTCCTTAGCCACAGATACAGGATAACTTTTATATCATATCTTGTACTTCTGCCCTTTTGTCCGCCCCGTTATATTCTGATCATGCATTTTCCCTCCTAGAGAGGCAGCATCACAGTTAAGGCAGTGATTCCATTTCTACAGGACTAACATTGTTACCTGAAGAGAGGTGAGAATACTGCTGGAGATAATGATCAACAGCCAGAAATCCATGTGGAAGAACTGACAAATCATGTAGGCCATGTACGCAGGGAACACAAGTAAGAACAAACAGAGGCTGACTGCTCGGAAGTGCTTCCACAGACTCCTGCAAACAACACAGTTGGGTTTTATTCATTTATTTATTTCAAGTCAGATGTGAGGGTCAGAATAAGAACAGGCTCACCCCTGGATGATTAGATGTTTGCTCGAGGCTTTAACTTCTTAAAGGGAATTTTTATGTTACTCGGGCACAGTCTCATTCCCAGCATGCATGCTAACAACACAAACACTATGAAGAGTTCCCCCTCTTACCTGATCTTTGCTGTTTTAACACAGATATAAGATTATGGACAAAAAATCATCTACAATAATTGTCCTATTGGGTCAAGTCAGAGGTTAGACAAATTAAGCACCTACATACTAGATGTCTCCCTATATACTAGATGTCTCAAATGAAAGTCCACTAAAGAAAAAGCCTCAGTATGTTTTTAATTGTTTATACGCCTTCCAATATAAACAGAGTTCTCCCAAATTATTTACTTATTACTATACTTCTATGGCTTTTTGCTAACAAACACGAGGCAAAGGTATTTCTTCTTACCACCAGACTTAACCCTGCTGCCTTCAGAAGTATATTTCCCAGTTACTGGAATGTGAGGAAGAAGCAGCAGATATTTATGTTTTACTCCTCTTTATTACTTACTTCTTTCCAGCCTCTCCCCCAACACCAACTTCTTACATTCAACCATTTGCAAAGGCTTTCAGGGCATCTCCAGTAATTACTATGCTACCCCTACATGCTACTCAGGTTGTATTTTAACTTCATTTAACTCTGGTAACGAGGTACTGAGAAACTGGGAACACTGGGAAAACGAGGCAGTAGCAGAAACTGGCCAATCTAATATAGTCTGAGAAACCATCAGAATGTTACTGTAAGGTTTGTAATTGTCTGTGGGCAAGGGAAAGAGGGAGAGCTGAAGAGGAATTTATCTTGATCCGAATTAATTCAGAACTGCCAGAGACATTTGACAGACGAGAGATCAAAACTGCAGTCACCACAGGCTGCTTGTTTAAGCTGGGCAGATGCTCATATCCTGGCTCTACTCCCTCTCCCTCTGTTAGTATATTCTGAAGTTAACATTGCTGCAGGACAGTGGCAACAAGTAGCCTCTAAGCTATACAAACTCTCTGCACATAAATAAACATTCTCTTTCACTTCCTTATTTACAGGCTATGAAAAAGGAAAGAAAACACAAGCAATTAACAAAGATGCAAACACAAATAGAATATAACTAAAGCAGATACTAATAAAGCCCGTCAAAAAACAAATTGTATTTAACAACAATCCCACACAATCAAAACAACTAGTACACTAATATAAGCCTTCCACATCTTATTTCCTGCCAATAAACCCTATTAATTTGGGATCACCATTTCAGAAAAATATGGGTTTTAGAATATCTAACACAAGCTCATCTCTATATACATCCTCAATAGCAGTCTGAGATCATTGCATGAGAGGGAATCCTACTCAGCTTCAGAAGAAGGTAAGTAAAATCCACAGAATGGAGTGGTGGGAAGAAAACACAGGCTTTGGAGTGCTGGATGTGCTTAACTGAAAGCACAGTCTTGCTAAGTAACCTCTGCAATGCTGAGGAGTGGACAGCCAACAGCTGCAGAGCAGCATGAGCTTAGCAGGCTGGATGGACACACTCCTGAGCAGGAGCAGCTCACCTTCATTTGCCAGCATACAAACTGCTGAAAAGCATTACTGAGTGCACGTGAAGGAGTAGTACCGAGAGAGAAAAACTAGTGAATTTAGGCTAGAAATCTGAAAATAGAAAAGACATGATAGTTTTATAAGGTACTAAAAATCCCAATCAGGTCATTAATGATTAATTTACTATCTACTAAACCAGTACTGAGTAACTTTCAGTTTAGGAAACCAGTCTCTTACTTGTCTCTTGAGGCTCCCAATGCCAGGACGATGGGATCAGCAATTTCCAGCATGGACTGTAGTATGGATGCTACCACAATGAACAGAATAATACTGAGCAGGAACGCCCGATGCACAACTTGGAGCTCAATCAAACCTGTCTGCACAGCCAGGATCAGAAGCGTGACTCCTTCAGTCATTCCCCTGCAGACCAACACAACCAAGAAAAACAACAACCACATGCTACAGTTGGAATAACTGAAAAACATGGATCCTTACACAGGATCCCAACCTCATAGCAGAAGAGTTAAGAGCATTAGGAAAAAGTCAGATCCTATATTTTAGTTATTTCCCACAGTTCCTTATAAGCGAGCCATACAATGTTGTCATTTAAGACTCTAAGATTAGTAATGTTTCACACATGACTACAGGGTAAATGACAAAATGTAAATGTGAAGTGCTTATGTCATCCAAGCAAGTGAAAATTTTCCAGTGACTCACATTAATGAAGGTACTAAGATAATCAAACTGTGGAATTTTAAATCCCACGTAACAGCCCTGAATATGTTACAGAAATAAATCATCTCCAAAGTCTATGATAAGCTGTTCTTTCACCTCAAATCCTTCCAATGTACAAAAAGACTGATTTACAGAAAGCCTGTCAAGGATAGCCAAGCGCTCTTAAGTTATAAAACAAAAAATCCCCACAACTCTATATTGATTCTATTTATATATCTTTTTTTCTCTCTCTTTTTAGACCCTAGGCACTATGACACACTTACCTATTCATAGCAGGATCATTCATGAATGCTCGGTAGCCCTGCAAGTAAAACTTGCAGAGAGTCAGAACTCCCAGAGCAACAAAGGAGACAGTGAAGACCAAACCCAGCAGCGAGTATGGAGTGCTACAGCATTCTGCAATACTGTGAGGAGACAGAGAGGAAAAAGACAAAATTGAAAACTATCATCAACTAAAAGCAGTGTGATGAGCTCTGCCCTTGATCTCTTAAAGGTGCAGACTGTTCTGAAAGCACAATTGGATTAGTTTAATGGAAGTATTAACAGGAACTACAGCAGTTAGCAGAGCTGACAGGTTGGAGCCATCAGTTTGTCTTGTACTGCTCCCTCCAGCCTTTCTCCACCGCTGTGCCACACGGTGGCACTGTGTCCTGCCTGCAGAGGGTTTCCACAGCCAGAGGGCAGCTGAGTCCCAGTGCACCTGGGTGGTGAAGTTGAAATTTCGCACAGATACCACGAGCAGAGTTAAAGCAGATGGATTTGCTTAAGACACTTTCCACTCAGATCTGCACTAGTGCAAGCAAATGTCCAAGTGGTAAACACTGTTGGATGACCAGACTTTTCCAGCAGTGTCCACAGGTAACAGTTGTCTTTCAAAAGGTTGTGTCAGAAGCAGTAAGACAGGGAAGAATATCCCCTCCCAGCTGGGTTTTTTCTTTTATTTTGCTACAGCAGTAAGATACCAAAAACCGAGGCTTCTGAGTACATCTGATAATACCAAGAACAGCAGATTTCCTTCATCTCCTCTTTTATTGATCTTGGCATTGCATTATGTGGAGAAGCCCAAGCCTCAGGGTACACTTGGGCTCCTAAGAAATGCAGCTGTCAGAGCACAGAGAGCACAGCGCAGATACACCACATGTCTCAGTACTCAAGGAAGAGCTGTCAGCCAGGGATTACACACCTGGAACTCCTCAAATACACAACCCCAGGTAACAGCACATCAACAGCTCCATTCATTAAAAAATAACAATAATAAAAAGATCTTAGCTCATCCACCAGGATAGAAGTCTTTTATGAGAGAAATTATTGTGGTCAAAAATGTGTCAGACTAATTAACCAACCGAGGTGTGAACTAGTCCAGCAGTTTGAAAAGACAAAAGTGCTATGAGGAAGAATATCCTTCAAAAATAAGCAAAGCACAACCAAGTGACGTTTACTTTGTTTTAATGACTACTTGAGCTGGAGTTCTCCTTTGACAGCAGTTCATAACAGAGTATTTTGAAGTGTTTACATACACTATTTGCAGAGCTTTTGGTAAGCCTTCCACTTCTATCTATTTACTAACCTGAGCAGGGCTGATAAAGCCTTCAAGTGCTCCTTCCAGTCAAGGCAGTGAGAAACAGATATTTAAATACAGTATTTTTGCAGAACTTGAGGAACTCTAAGTTTTGTTTACCAGAAAATAAGAATCTTGGCCATTCTGACTAATGATCAGTTCTTTTTTTCCCCCCTCTAGAGTAATTTTTCCATCCTTCTTAAACTTATTTCCACATGATGTTCCATTCAAGGGTCCCACAGGAGCTTAAGAGCTTGCAGAAAAGCCTGAAGAGCTCAGACTGTTATGTTTATGTATTAAGCACAAGTTTATAAGTTGTCCCAAGGAGCTAAACTCTTCAAAGCATATAAAAAAGTCACAGCAGTTATACAGCCAAGGAAAAGATTTTGATAGGAACATCAAGGACAATGAAACAAGCAGAATTTTGTTTTTTTAAACAGTAAATACACGTGCAAGAACTTTCCAGTCTGATAAGAACAGACATCACTCCCAGTCTTATAGAAAGGTAAGAAATGTGCTCTTCTTACTTCCTCATCAAAGGATTTTTTTGCTTTATTTGGGAACTCTCCCCCAGTTCTACTAACATCGTCAGTCCTAAACATAATAGATGCCTCTGAAGCTTCACAGGGGCAGCATACACTGTTTCTGCAGTAAGGAGAGGTATTTGCTATGTATCCAATGCAATAAAGCCAATTTACTTACACAGTCTCTAAAAGAGATGTTTCAGAATGCACTCAAAACATAAATACAGCTACATACGGACTAGTTCATTACCTCGTCAAGAAGAGGAAGAGAAGCCTCTCTCTTGATGCCGGCTGGTCCCGTGTACTGAAATAGGAATAGATCTGGAGTGCAAATAAGACCAACCAGAACACCATGAAAAGAACAGGGACCACCAGCTGATTCCACAGAGACATCCCCAGAGCCAGCAGACCATACACTTCCACCACCTGGGCAAGGCAGAAGAAAACCATAGTTTGTTATTGGTTCACAGCATTTATGGTTTGATTAAAAAAAAAAAAAAAAAGGTTGTTCCACAATATAGCCACAATAAAACTAAGGGCAATTCACACCGCATTAGCCATCCCAAAGCAAAAAACGAGGTCAAGCAACAGCCTGACAAGGGGAAAGCCCACACTCAGCATTGACAAACTACTGTCTGATCAACTGTCTTACCCGAGTAAGGAGAAATACCCTATTGCACACCAAACCACCAGAAATGCCCCTTCCTGTGGATAACTGCCTTGGAGCTGCTGCCTGCTGCCCTCTCTCAGGAAGGATGCAACCCTCTGGCTCACACTCAACCCACTCAGATGGTTTTCCCAGCTCATGTCAGAGCAATGCTCTTTTCTCTATAGCTACTGCCAACTCACCACACACACTTGATAATGAAATATGAGCCAGAGCACTTCAGCACAGTAAATTTGCTTTGCTGATCTGTTTAAAAGGGAACACTAAATACCTCAAACATTTTATATTTAAATATCTCCAGAAGAACAGGTATCAAACTTCTGACTGCTCCCAGTCAACCAAGAGTTCTGAAGTTCATGGTTAAAAGCTATTTCAAAAGACTCAGAAGTTCAATTACATCTTTTGCACTGTAACAACTAAGTTACAACACGATCATCCTCTGGAAGCTGGAACTTCATACAGCTGGACTTAACAGAAAGGATCAAAAGGAGATCATTCATAACGACTATTTGTACAGCAGCTATCTGTAATGGCTAACATATACATTAAATAGTTGTTATTTCAACAGTGTTAAGTTGTCTACTTGAGGTTTCGTGACAAGTGTGATGGGTGTGAGGGATGTGAGGTTCATAGGACTTGCTGCAGTAGCTGATGGACAAGCAGTATGGTGCTGGCAGGGACACAGTGCCAAGCTCCTGCTTTTATCTTTGTGCACACTTGTCAAGGAACTGCATCTGCCCATGGGAGACTCCCCTGGCCTGGCATCAAGCCCAGCAATTCTGAGCAGCTCCTGGCACAGCACTCCATCATGTTGGAGACAGGTCATCCATGCTTATAATGTAGATTAATAACCACGAGGCATTTCTGGCATCTTTTGCTGCAAGTAGGCAGCCACGCTTCTGGACCTGCTTTTAAATTACATCACCAGACACAGGATGAACTACACACATGCAGAAAACTGCCTTAGTCCACCGATTAGGGTCAGGAAATATGGTACTGAACATCCTAACATTCACTGAGTTTTACCACTGATATCAAAACAGCAATCAATTTCAGCCTACAACAGCAGTCAAATCACTAACACCAGGACAAAGGCATCACTGACAGATATCTACCACACAAGGTCAGGGCATCCTAAAGGTGAGGAGGCTTGTAAAACAGCTGCACTTAGAATACAATTCTAAGCAAATAAGAAGACAACTATTTCTTATCTGCAGCTAAAATCTTCATACAACATTAAAGCACTTTATATTTAGTGCCTAATAAAACAATAGATACATGAATCAAATCCACATCAGATGTGAACTTCACACTCTGCAGGTGTTCATGCACATAGAGAATGGAAGTGCTGCTCCCACCCTGTTTCAAGTCTCCAAACAGTAGAGAAGAGGAGCACGTTTTATCCCAAATAGTACTTCTCTCTCTCTTATAAAGGAAGTGGTAAGCATGATTTTCACATTCTTGCTGGAAAACATGGATATTGAGGCTTTGCCAATAAGCTCCTGAACTTGTTTTAATCAATAAATCTACCATCCAGTTGTAGATATTTTATATAAATAACATGAGGCATAATCTTTCTGTAGCATCAATAAAACAGTTTCTCAACCAAATGTATATTAAATGTATTTATTGGGTGCCAAAGCGTTAACAAAAGGGATTTGTGTCAGATCAGTCTGTTTCTGGTAACCCCCATTAGAGCTCTCAGAAATGCTGCTTTTCTAAAGAAAATACCACAGACTTTTCTACCTCTCACATCACAGTCCAAGTCACAGTCAAAATCAGCTTTACTCCTACTCCCAATTAAATACTACTACTATTACAAATACTTTTTTCATACAAAAGGTATTTCTTGAACAGCTACTGTAATTAATGCATGGGAGTACCCTGCACACTTAGTAACGCTCTAGATAAATTCTATCCTACCACAACCCACTCTTTTAGCCTGGACCTGGGAAGGACTAAGTAAAATCCAAATAAAGTCAACCTGCTTGACTAGCCAGTATAACTCAGGCTAATGCCTTAATTGCTCACTCATACAAATTGTAAGCTACCATAAATCAAAAAGAGGATGCTATGGATAGGAACAGAATTGGCTTACTAAGAAAACATGATCTCACACACAAAAGTCAAACTACTTTTACTTATTACTACTTTCCTGCAAAAATGTTCATGCCCAGGAGAATAAAATGGTTCCATTCTGTCTTACCTGGACAAGTTCTCTGTACGCAGACTTCGCCAAGTTATAGGGCACCAGAAGATTTGATCCCAGAAAGTAGAGAACTTCCAAACCAGTGAAAATCATGGCAAATTTGTTGATGATGACAATGGTTTCCAAAGGGACCAGGCAGAGCCGAGCCAGCAGAGGGAGCATGTGAGCAGAGAAGAGCCAGATCTGTTTTGTTTTCATGACGCAGGAGCAGAGCGTGCAAACCACCAGCTGACCTGAAAACACGACAGTCTTTTATAATCAAGCTGATTATCCCCTTCAGGAAAAACGTATTTTAATTCGTTATCTTTCCATAACACAGTTATCAACATCCAGTATATTATGACAGCTCTAACTAGGACATATCTGTTATGAAACCAGTCTCCTCTGCATTGTTTGCTAGGTCACAAAACTTACCATTTTCAAACTACGCCAAGTGTGCGCTTTGCAGATTAGCAAAATGCAATCCCAAAGCACATCCAGAATCATGTTCAAACTAATACAATGTCCCAGGAATAAATCACACAGAGGATAACTGGGCAAGTCATCCCTCCCGTTTCTACATCCCCAGCTCAACCTGTATCAGTGAGCACAGCGGCAGCTTTTCTGAAGCCCAGCTCTAAGACTGTTTCATCCTGATCTACTGAAAAAAAAATAAAAAGAAAAGCAATCAGAGGTCCCAAATGGCTCCTAGAACAACAATATTTACACTGTCAAGAGGAATTACCAACAAAAACAACAAGAGACAGCCAGGTCAGCAGCTGAGATTTCAATAACTTCGTAATGCCCCGGGGCAGTTGCTCAGAATTATCACTGAACCTTGCAAGTGACAGATAATTAACAAGTATATTCTCTTAACCAGTTGGCAGGGCACGGGGACACCTTCCCTACACACCCAGTGATCTGGAAGGTGCCATTTCTTCATCAGACTGCTACAGTTTAACTCTCCTACCATTACAGTCACCGAAACTTGTACTCTTTATCTCAGAGGGAGCAGCAGAGACAGATGAACATCATCTGGGTAAGAAAAACTCTCATGCATCACCTTGGGTAAGAAACTGATGTTCTCCAGCCATAAAATAGGACCTCTGATTCTAGTCTCGTCTGATGAAACAGCAACAGCTGCTTTCGTCCTGGCATAACATGCTGAGTATGCTCAACATCCCTGCTGACTGTTCCGTTTTTCACCTTTTCAGTTTATACACTGATTGGAAGTTACTTGTTGTGGGAAGGAGAACTGCACACCAGCAAATGAAACACGTGGACATTCCCTCTTGAGGCCCTGATTTCCCTCCTGCAGTACACATTTAGTCTGTTCTCAGAAACAGCCTAAAACAACAGTGGACTTTGCAGTGACAAGGACATACTTCTCATCTTTATTTGGGGCAGCCGCCCCTTTGTGTTGCACACCGTATTATATTTCCAAGTAGGGCTATAAATAGTGAGATATCACCTACAATTTGCAGCTATAGTCAGAAGGAATCAGTTTGGAACTCATATCAAATCACTAAAAAACCTTAATGCTCAAACTATCGACTAAGACAAGCAAATCCAATGGAACAGTCCACTCTGCAATCTTAGATGCTGTGGATTGAAAACCGCAGCCAGTGACAATGAATCTGGAATGCTCCTGCAGGACTTCAAGATCCTCTGATAGGGAATGAGGCAATGAGGAAGAAATCTATTGCTTTAAGTTCCTGCCCATTCTTTTCTGCTCCCAAAACCTCCATAAATACATTAAATATACCTAAGGACTCCCAGGCAGTAAGCTAATGGAAAATGTGCAGTGAGTGAGCCCATGTGGTACTGTTGCTGTTCAAACCACATTTAGAAGGGAACTCACTATTTCATCCCCTATTTTAAAAAGCTGATATTACCAAATTTCCTGGTTATGACATTAACTGCTTGGCAAAAAGCAAGATGCCTTAAAGTTACAACATGCTCCCACTATCTATATGTTATAGAATGGCATAATGCCTCCTAACCTCTTTCTGCCTGCTGCTGCTTTGTGAAGCTCCAAAGGGATTCTGCTTTATCATGGAACCCTGCACTGCATCTACGAGAGATTCAAAGAACTAATTACAAACATTTCCTCACTGAAACATGCTGAAGGATTCTGCTGTACCTTGATGTCCTATCATAAGACAGTACATTTAGCACACCTAGAAATCAGGAGAAGAAATAACCTCAGAAGAAGATTTTAGGCATGTAGGAGATGTAGATATTCTGGTAGACCTAACATACTGTAAGGAGTAAACCCATTTAAATCTTTCTGTAGCAGCTGTCAGCAAACAGAAAGCAGCTGAGTTTTGCCATCAGTGCACGGCTGACTAAATCTGTCAATAATCTGATGGAAACCATAGACCTCAATGAAAGGAATTAGGGAAGATTTCTCTTCCGAGTTTGTCTTTGGCTTATACCTAAAATACACATGGCTCATGTGTATTCCAATATCCTCTCAGCAGAGCATATGGTATGGAACAACATCCTTAATGCTGACTTTATTCTCTTCCAAAGTTCATCTGGGAGGGAAGGGCAAGAAGGAGCATAAAAAGCCCAATTCTTCACGATTTCTTTGAGATTTTTTAGGAAAAGGAGTCGTCTCCGCCACTAATATAATGATCTAAATATAGTTTTGTGTTGCTACTCCTTAATGCTTTAATTAGAAATAACCCTGGAACTAGGCTGGAAAATAGAAAAGCTGCCTGTAGTTTCAGGCACACATCCATGAATCTATTCCACTTCTTTTTTTTTTTCCTTTTTTGTAGCAGTATGATAATACTCATCTATAAAGACAATACAGAATAAATGCTTGCTCAACCACTTCAAAGACAAAAGCGTTACAAACATTACTACTGGAATTTCTATGGTACTTTCCATCCAAGACAATCCAATCATTCTGACTCAGACTGTGAGTCTGAAAAGAACATGAAGACAGAATGCTATGTTTAAGAAGCACAATTCTAGAACTGGTAAACACAGAAGCACTAAATAACACTATTTTTTGAGAGAAACTATATGCTGTCAGTAAGTGACCAGCCACTACAAACTGAAGGGAACTACATACATGAGATCTTTGAATCTCCCTCCTTCTGTTCCTCATGCTTTGATGTTTTCACAGGGTAGACAGGGATACAGAGACAAAACTGAAAAGCTTTCTTTTAAGAATACTTCCTATGCTGCCTACTGTGGTAAATCACCTCCTATAAGAACAACTTATTGTGAAGCTTTCACCCAAAGTCCCAGGCATGAATTTAAAATGCTTCTATAAGAACATACTCACCAACCACTCATCCTACTCCAACAAATTATAACACACATTTAGTTTATGACCTTTGGAACTGAAATAAGCATGAACTGCAACAATGTGCATCTTTACAACAGTGTGATAGATTAAGATACCCTTATGAAACTCAAGCATCTGTATCTAGCATTAGATTTTTTAAATCCCCAAGGAGATCTAGAAAATACTTCAATGCTGTAAATAAGGGAGTACTGGTAATGCAGCAGAATCTGGAGAGTCAGGTAGGACACACACAGAACTCCACACCCCTATGTATTAATGAGGATCACAGCTACTAAAAGTGATAAAGAAATTTGAAAACAAGAGGCAAAACATGCCTAGGTTTCAATGAAGAGAATTAGTCAGAACTCTCTCCTGCATCACAAATATTTAAGTCACTCACCTACTAAGGCAGTCATGAAACGATTCATTGAGAGAGGCTCCACATACATTGGCCCTTCATATCCTGATTCCAATTCACTTCTCACGTAATCCCTAAAAAAAAATAAAACCACAAAGTACGTATTAAGATCCTTCTGATTGGACAAGATGCAATTTACTCATCCACACACATTTAGCTTCAGTGTACGTTACAATTAAGTACATTTCAAAAAGCAATATTAGCATGGCTGTTACAGCAGCCCCACTGACTGAAGGATATAACTGGAGCATGACTTCAGCAACAGGCATATTATCTGTAATTAGACTCACTGCCACAGCCATAGAAGTCCTCTGGGATACCCAAGCTGCTCTTCAGCATGGCCTGAATGAAACTGCTTATTGATGACGTCTCTCAAGCATCATTTCATTTTTAAGTTTCCTTATTAAGTGTTCTTTTTCCTAATTATATGTGGATTTTTTCCTCCACTAGAATCATGTGGAAAGGTCTTCTAATTAAAGGAACAAAAGGTTTTGCATCAAATAATCTCTTTGCACTGAATTCAAAACTAGCTATGAAGGAACGGTGACAGCCGTGGAAGAGTCAGGGACAGGGCTGCCTCATAATCCCTTTAACCAACAGGGTTTAAAAACCGAGCTGTGCTCTGGAGAGCTCAGGGAGACCAACGGGATACCCTCAAACTGATGGAGCACTATTGAAGATACAGTAAGATAATATAAGAATCAGACAGAACATTTGTAACTTCTCTCTGAGATAAGGTGGGGTAGAGGATGAGCTCAGGCAATCAAAGAATGAAATAAGAATCCTATCGAGAGCAGGCATTTTTCCTGCTGTCGGCAATCATCCATTGGCTCCAATGTAAGCGGGCTAACCTACGTAACAGCAAAGTAAATCAAATATGATCTTCATATGAAGAGCAAACACTTTGCACTTTCTGAAGATAATCCTGGAACAGCACAGCAGTAATTCTCCAGTGGCTCGTTAATCCCCTGCCATGAGACAGCAGGCGATATTCGTGACCCTTTGCATCCAGAGCTCCAGCTCCCTCTTCTGCACTCCCCACATGGCTGCTGCTGCACCTTTGTTATGTACCACCAGCTTCTGAGGCCCCACAGCCTCTGCCAACCCCAACCAGTCACTGGGGCTGCAGCCCAGGAATGCTGGGCAGATACCCTCAATCTGACACTGCATGGAGCCAGCAGGGTATTTACTTGAGGGGCAGCACTTCACTTACGGCATAGTCCTTTAGATCAGTGAGGCAATCCACGTTCATTGGGAACAGATGCAGACAAAGCAGAGCAAGCAAGGCTGGAAATCACAACCAATTTAAGAATTGCTCTTTATATTTCAGGGCAGAAAAAATATGCAAAGGAATACTACTAGAAGCATTCATTTCTCTCCAGAAATATGAAAAAATACTCCGGTTCTAGCATCACTTCAGCACACCAAACTAAGGTATTCACACACCCAATTACAAAAGGCCTCTGGAATTTGAGACATAAATTTCAAGGTACTTAAACAAACACTTCAAAGCCCCTTCTTCATAGTTGACAGTACTGCCTACTCAGTGCAGCTTTTCAAGTGTCACAGTGCATGCAAGGTATGCGGGTATGGGCTCTTTAGACTGTAACCTCCAATACAGTCAAAAACACATGGGGATGGAAAAGGCAGCTGACAGTTCATCCTAGATAAAACATTCCCCTTTGTTATCAAGCCAGTGCAAGGGTTTGGTTGGTTGGTTTTCAGTCTTCGAGCATCCACACAGATGCAATCCCTGGGACAAAGTCGGGTATTTTTTTTTGTTTCCATCTGCAGAAAGCACTTCCAGCATTTGCAAAACAAGCAGGATAATCTATCAGTTACAAATGGAGTAAAAAAACACCACCATGGATTCCATACGCATTTGCAACATGTTGAAGATGGCTTTTTCTATTAGCAATATTATGCTCCATTCTGAAATCGAAGGTGAAAACGATGGTTATTTCTAAACTGCTGGAAGGAAAACAATGAAGACATCTAACTTCTTCTGCATCTGCTAGGAAACAGGTTACAAAATCATCCAGAACACCAACGGTAGCAAGAAAACCTTACACAACTTAGCTAAGACACCAACAAAGCTGCACTTACAGTCATCTCTTTTATAGCAGGAACATGCCTGGAGATGACCCAAATCCTTTCAAGCTATATTTCTTGCCCTTGGCTGATTCAGTCATTCGCACAGAGGTGTCATACTTGGCTTCATTCTTTAAGTACCTCTCTTTAATTTAGATTTGCACACCTACCAGCTCAGAGAAGCAACGCTTTAAGGTCCCCTATTTATTTATTTTTTAACAGTATTTATAGACTGTGTCTGAATAAGAAATCATTCTCTTCCCACAAGTACAAACATGGGATCTTTTGGCACAGACACCAATCAAAAGATGCCTGGAACAGCTGCACTGCTGCACAAGGTGTTGAGAAGAACAAGAGCCTGCACTCGACTTTGAACAATTAAAGCTGTATTAAACTGCTGCTTTTATGTACATCTGAGAATTGTTCATTTTACTCCAGCAGTGTAAGAAAACGTTAATACAATGGCTGAAACTGTGTTATTGCTGTAGAAAATTAGCATGTAAGAATAAAGCTTAGATCAAATTGCCTGTTCTTCATTCTGTACGTGTATTCCTAGCCTCATTTCATCAAACTGCTGGGCTGTTACATGGACTGTCATGATTAACATTGCTCTGTAAAGGTGAAGAGATACAATACAATTGTTAACTGTAACTGAAAGCCAAGAAAGGTCTTCTGTTATTAAAAACACACTTTGTAATTGACAAGCACAAGACATAGCTGTTATTTTACCTAATTGGGTCATAATGCTGACACTCACTGCTTAATCTTTGCTGTTAACATCAAATACACACATAGTTAAGGTTTTAAATGTGAACAGATACTCTAAAAATTAAAAATGTTTTAAGAATACAGGTAAGACAGAATTCAATCTCTTGCTCCCTCCCTTTTCTTCCTTCTTTCCCCCTCCCAACTACCTTCAACCCAAATCTTCTCTAAGCTCCGCCAAGTTCAACATCTGGAATGCAACGATAGCATCAATTAATATAACGTATATTCCATTTTATAGCATACATAATTTTCCAATTGCTTCATTTCTTTTACTCAGTTTTATTGTTGAAATTGAGGGGTGGAGAGGGGAAAATGTGATCCTTTCAAGCAAGACATTCATGCAGCTACACATAAAAGAAAAGTATGTTTTCTCTGTCAAGACTGGCAGGGCTGTTTTTTAAAGCTGACTTCTTTTTTTTCCTTAAACAGATGGTGAATTATCTCTACCCAAATTGCTAGGCTAACATGTGATGTATAAATGCAGTGCCACCATGGACTCTCCAAGCGCTCACAAACACTAGCTAATCAATCCTTACACATTAAGGTAATTCCTGGTTTTACAGCTGAGGAAGCAAATGCTAAGAAGTGTCTTGTCAAGGTCACAAAGATCCAAAGTCTGAATCAGAGTTTAACTATACCATTCAGATCTTATTCCTAGACTTGCAGCTGAACCACAAGCTATTTCTGGGCTGGAAAAGCAGCACTGAAGGCTGCAGTCTTTCAGCAGCTCAGAATTTCCAGGATGCTGCAGAGTCACAAGTGCCAGCTGATTCTGGTCTTGTTCTAAAATCTGCATTAACCAAACTGGCCTCGCCTCAAGATGGGATCTCTTCATCTGTTTTAAATAGCCTCCCAACTGCTAGTGTGTGCAAGCAGCACACAGTGAGCAGATTTATTAGCAAAAAAAAAAAAAATCAGGAAGAGTCTACACACATGAAATCTGTACATCTCACCATGATCAGTCTGCTGAATAGAAACATCAGTTATAATTGGATAGCATCGTTAATAAGAGGCCTAGCTCCAAAAACAAGAGTGTTGTTACACTATACTAGTTTCATTATGAAAACTAAATGGATTGAGAAATTCTTTGGAAAACCTAATTCAGGTTGCATTCCCCATGTTATACAAAGGCCGTTGCAGAGCTCCCCTTGAGCAGCGCCTCTTTTCAGACCAGGCTGTCTTATATCTAGGGAATGGATAAGCTCGCTCAGAAGCACTAGCTACACTTGTTTTTTTAAGTATCTAGGGAATAGTGCTGGACTATTTGAATCTCAGACATCTTTTAATTAAGTATTTTTGTGCCAGTTGATGAAAGATTTAATTAAAGTCTTCACTAATACACTCCAGAAGCATCAAATACAGAAAGCTCAGTACAAATGCACCAAACAGACCAAGCAATAGTTATCCAACATATTTCAACGAAGCCTTTAAATCCCAAATCTCAAAACACAGTAACACTTAACAATTCACATTATGGAAAAAAACAACTACAAAAACCACATTAAGGGATAGCACTACATTTATCAAACAAAATCCATACCACCTCTCTTTGACTTGAAAGATTCAAAGATCAAAAGTGGCATAAGGATCTCTGGCTCTAAATGTTCTGGACCAAAGCCCTATATCTGATGGGTTTCTGGTACCAGTTGTATTCTCACTTCAATACAAATACAATAAATAATGTTTAGGTTGCTTTTTCTAACAAGTGAGCCCTTAACTCTATGAGGAACACACACAGACTTTATCTGTAAAAACTGAGGACTCCACTGAGGACAATAAAAAAAAAAAACTCTTTCCTTCCTACCCAGTGAATATGATGTCTAATTTCTCTCTTGCACCCTCATCAGTTCAGGAAATTATTAACTGAAACTCTGACAACTACAAGAGTTGCACACCAAGTTACTACAGAACCTTCATGAACACTTCACTGCACTTCCCCTGATCTG
The DNA here is from genome assembly GCF_054131305.1 of Coturnix japonica. Classification (NCBI taxonomy): domain Eukaryota; kingdom Metazoa; phylum Chordata; class Aves; order Galliformes; family Phasianidae; genus Coturnix; species Coturnix japonica. The sequence goes on along the minus strand of NC_140680.1, from coordinate 11,388,669 downwards.
CAGAGTACTCAAATGTTCCAGCAAATGTTTTAGCACAACAATTTTGATGCAGAAATAACAAACCTATTACTTCACTTAAATCAATCAAAAGCACATTCTTTAATGTTTCCCATCAGCAGGAACCAAAATAAATCAGGCGTAAGTCCACATTTACAAAACTTCCCATGTAAAGACATTAATGTGAGGATGCTCTCTTTGGTTCCAATTTAACGTCTTGTCAGTAGAAAAGTTTACATTGGCTTTCAACAGATTTAACTCTGGCCAAATGAGGATGATCTACTTTGTCTCGCCTTTCTCAGAGTTATCCAGCCTATATCTTTGTGTTTCAGATCCAAAAACCTTTCTTTTTGCTTTCGTTGTAAAATATATTACACAAAAATGAATTTAAGAATAAATTCCACAACTACTTCACGTTTAATACCCTCCAAAGCACTACTTTCTCTCTTCTTGCATGTGTCAGGAATTTGAAGGTAACACTCTGTTCACTTGGTAAGATGCCTCAATGTTGAAAGCATGTTAATTAAGCCACTGAGTAATGGGTTGCTACATCACAGGTCATATTTAGTCCTGCAGTGTTTTCTTTCCTCAGATTAATGAACATTATACTCTGTAGAAAAGCAGCTAAAAACTCCTCTTAAGTCAACACAAATACACCAGAACAAGTTGACAGCACATTTAATTCCATCGGCTTTTTAAGATAAACAACAGCATGATACATTCAGTTATCTGGCACAAGAAAAAGCCTCCAGAAAACCAGACCTTCCCCAATTTGCAGAAGCTATTAACAAGGTATCTGTTATACTCTTAACTCTCAAATGAAGCTAACAATATTAACCCACTTATTCCTACCTGGAAATCTGGTGCCCAGCATACAGCAGCAGTGCAGTCAGAAAGTACAGGTAAAGCTGAACAAGGTGTTGCCTTGGTAAAGTTAGGAGTACAACACTTAAGATGTAACCTGTAACAGAAAGCAGAGTTTGAGGTTTCAAAAAAATACTACCTAACCCCATAGTTCTTAAAATATGACCTAGCACTCAAGTTAACCAGATGTCTTCAATTATCTTTGCTTCCAATTGGGTCATAAAACTCATGCATTTTTATTTTCCTCTCATCAAAACACACAGCACACTGAAACTGCTTACTTCTGCCCCCAAAATCAGAGACAGCTCTACCAGTTAGTTACATCCAGACAGCAAGGGATGGACTCGATCCCACAGTATTTTAGCAAGACACTATCTAAACTAACATAACAGTAGGAAAAGGCTCAGGTGTCCCTCTTTCAAATGAAAATAACTTTCAGTGTAACAGAAAAAGAAATCTATTCATCCAACAAACTCAATTATGAGATGTCAAATATCCTTTACTTTAAGCAAAGAACGTACACTGCGCATGCCCACAACTGAGGTAGACAGACACAGGCTCTTCTCCATTCTAATAACATTAAAGCACATTGAAGGCACCGGGGCTCTGTGAAACAAGGTGATGGCACAACTGAGTGTTTGTGGGCACTGACAGCAGCTGTTACTTCACTGCCTGTTGGTATTTAGTATAACTGTGGGAGAAGATTGAATGCAGGTAAAGCTCCAGCTTCCAAAAACACAGCCTGGCTGCTCAGCAGCTTGCACAACCAAAAGAACATAGATCTTTCTTTTTCTAACTGCTCTCGTTATTTTATTAACACAATACCTCAAAGTGCACTCCACAAACAGGCAGTGTTTGCCCATCCTCTTCACTTTCCAGCCACTCGGGAGGTCAAAGACCCATAGTGTGGTGCCTGTACTAATCTCTATCCCTGAGCTTTCCAACACAATGCAGCAAACTCATTCTCTTTCCGAAGGTCAACTGAAGTCCAGATTGAGCTCTCAAAGGTGAGACAGCTACTGTAACACAATATATTCCTACACTTACACTTGATAAAGATACAATGTCAAAGTATTTACGTAGAAGTATTTCAAGGCAACTTAGCAGGTCCCACTAGTAACAAGCAGCCCCAAAACTCTGCCAATACTCAGGTCTTCAAGGTGACTTGCAGTACACTCCTAGAAAAGCCATCAGGATGCCCAAAGCAAAACTGGCTCTCAAAACAACTGCAGGCATTTTTAATACTGAGTCCTTGCTGCATTCACAGCCTTCCCTTCATTGCTTTAGTAGGGACAAGTCTGTCTGGCACAGCCATGCCTCACTCCAGCCCTGAGTCCAACCTCCCCAAAACTTTCTCACTCAGCACAGCCCGTGACTCACCTTCAGGTGGAGGAGAACTAAATGGAGTTTGTTATGCAGTCTCTTCTACACTATAAATAGTCCAAGAATACTTGTTTACTGTATCTGCATTTAAGCTCTGCCATCTTCTTTACCTTATTCAGTCACATGAAAGGCCACTTGGTTATGAACTTGAAAGGTGCTGGGATAATTTATGTAGAAGAACGACTTTTCAGGGGGCAGCAACTGCAGCGCAGCCACATTACACAGCAGTATTTTAAAGTGACTGAAGTTCAATCTTCTCTGTGAGCACTAACTCAAACATAGGAGGATGCACTGAAGGGATGAAAAAAATCTAATCACAGAATAGAAGATATGAAAGCTACTGTCCCATCTGCACCTTTCACACAGATGACCTGCAGGCAGCACAGGGAAAAAGCTTTAAGGATGAAAGTTGCCACTCATGAGTTTGAGCCAGAATTTAAATACTTGTTTTGAAATTGCCTCTATTTACTCTGTTACATTTTGAAGGAGTTTCTTTTCACTCCCATTTACAGCTCCATCTTATAACACACTTGATACTGCAATATTTGCATTCTTGCTGCAGAGGCCCTATTCCCAAAGTGGTACCAACCTCATTTTTATCTACAATGTCACTGCCAAAAAAAGAAAGCAAATACTTCATTACCAAACTGGCTCATTGCAGAAGGAAGATGAGCTCGAATTCAGACATACCAGCAGCAATATTCTTTTCCCTTTCTTTTTGCTTTGACTAATGATGTAATTAGTATATGGCATAAATGAGATTCTACTTCAAAACAAAGGACCAGGAAATGAAATTTCTCACAGCTGCTTTCTCATCTAAATTATTACATTGTTTTCACTTGAATCTACTCTGTCAGAAGAGAACACAGTATTGAAAACAGACATTTCTTTTGGGGAAGGATCTCAAGGATTTACAACTTCAGGAACAGTCATGCTGGTGGGTAACATCTGGCACGGGTTAACAGTATCTGATTTGGCCCACATTAAAAAAGCAGAGATCCACTGCTGAGCACCTAATTGGCAGCAAAAGGAAGCAAAGAGCTTCCACCACCTTTTCTGCAAGATGGGACTGGTTCAGACACTGCTGGAGAAAACAAATAAACTAGAAAAGCTAAGTTTAACATTTCTAGACAAGAACACAGGCATCAACTGGCTCATGACCTCATTTACAACGTGTTGATTCAGCTGGATGAAAACCCCTCACTGTGCAGTGCTCATTGTTACAGTAAGCACAGCTCACAAACTGCCGTTCAGCAGTCTCTGCTTGCTTCCCACCAAGGTGTTTCCCAGCTTCCTTCACCCTGTGTTACCTCCTTCTCCACTCAGGTGCCTGAGCTTTATTAGCAAGCTGCATACAGTGGAGGTTTCCAGAGCACGATCAAAGGCACAACGCATCCTCTTTATGAACCATTTTAGTGCTCATTTGCATGATTACAGATCCCTCGTGTCCACTTCACGTTATTAATCTAAGTTTCCTACAGGGTTAGTTGAAAAATGAGAACTCTGCAGATGAAAGCCAATTCAAGAGTTCATAGCATTTCTTAATAAAACCAAACCATCTCTTGGATTCTGCTTCAGCAGAGGCTTGTCAAGGAAACACCACTCACAGAAGAAAAGCAGCTGCTTATGTTGGATACTACAAAGGAAGGAATTCAAATCTTTGAGCGCCAGAAAGTAATAGCTTGAATTGTACCAGAAAATTAATTTGGAGGGACCTATCTTCCTGCTCAGCTGCCCACTGAGGATAAAGGGCACATCTTATAATGCCCTGCAAAGCAGCGACCTGTGAGCCACTGATCACCATCAAGACTCTATCCTGGCTCCACGCAGGATCAGAGCATCACCGAGTCAGCCATTTCATTTTAGCCTAACTCTTGCCTGTCCCCATTTCAGACCTGGCCACAACACACAAGCATCAAGCACAGGCAAACTTCTGAAAGACTGTACTTTATGTAGTAGAAGCAGGATAACAACTTGCACTTTTATCCCCAGTGAGTCTAATTCTTAGGATAACCATTCACATCAGAACTATTTAGACAGAGATTTTATAAATTGCCTACCTACCTAAAAATGTCTATTTCAAAAGTGGACAGTTTTGAAAAGGTGCTCTTTAGAACCCCTGCTTGGTAAGGAATGATGCAGAAGTTACCAAACTCCTGTGGCCACACTGATGGCAGACTGGCTCAAGTCCAGAAGGAGCCACAACAGCCACTTATTTTTAGGTCAGGAGAGAAGAAAAACTCTTATACGTCCTCAGCTTCCTCACTCTCCCACTCACCCAGAGCAGCTGAAGACAAATGTCGCACACTCCAAGAAGTTTTGTATGTTGAACCAACATGGTATTTTTGCCTTTGAGAAAAATACTTTGAAAAATTAATTCTATGCTGAGAAAACACATATCTAAACCTACTCGTGCACAAGAAAATTAGTATTTACCCAGTCATGGCAGAGTACAACTATAAACAGAGATCTGAAATCATTACAAGCATCTGCATATCTCAGTGAAAATAATTGCAACAAAACAATTTACTCATTACTGGGGTACTGCCATCAGTTTCAACAGATGTTTCTTGAATTATTAAATATGTAACAGATTGGGTGTTTGAAATATAAATAACCCAAGAACTGAGTTCCTTACAGAGACTTGCAGTTATGTTAGAAGACACAAAATGGACTTGAGATTCTAGAACTGCTCTATCATTCATGGGCTGCTTCTGTAACAAAGCACACATACTGGTCAGAGTTCCAGCACGAATTACAACCAGGGAGAACCTGAACAATACTTCCAATTGAAAACACAGCTCTTAACTCTCTCCTCATAAAAGACACCACAAGAAACAGAATCTATGCAAATAAAAGACCTTCCAATCAATGCATAATAGTTCAAAGAAAGTGGGCAGACCAAGAAAGACAGCCACCATCTACCATCAGATGGCAGCATCTTCAGGCTTCTCCTGCCCCAGGTCTCTTCGCTGAAGGCCTTATTCCAAACAACTAGCTCACACCTGGTCAGTGATGTGACCAAACAATTAAGGTATTAACCATAAACATCAACAAACTGCAATTATAAACAGGGTTGGGAAAGATGACACATGTTCTACTTATCCAAAGTATTTAAAATGTTTTTTTTGAGTTTGTTTCCCAGATTTCATTATTGTTGTTATGACAAAGAATACAACTAAAGATAGCAAACTGCTCTTATTTTTATTCTTAGTTAAGAAAACAGTATGTACTTAGCATACTCCTGTGCCTTTCATATGACAGTGATTTAGTTCCAAGTCAAACTGATTACAGGTTAAGTACATGACTGTTTCCATTTAACTTCAGAGCATTTTGAGTTAGAACAAAAGAGCATTACTTCACCCTTCAGAGGAAGAAGTTACATGGTTTCATTAGCTTCCATCATCTGTATCAAAGAAGTATAAGTGACTCTCCACTCAGAGCTACTCTAGAGCATAGAAAAAAAGCACTGGAGTCTGACTGTAGCAATGTGCTAGCCTACACCAGGTATCGAGTTTGAAATAGAAAGCCATTTTAGCTAGCACTTAGGGTACTTAACTTACATAAAACAATTTTAATGAAGTGTTAACGAAACTACATTATACCTTTAAAAGAGTTGTGGACAGAAGCTAGTTCCTTTTCTAAGTTTCCCCCCAGCCCCCACCTCCAGATCTGTACTTGGTAACAGACCACTAGAACCATCACTGATACTGAAGCACACAGTGTGCAGACATCACATGCTGTGCATGCTGAAGACTACTGCAGGCCACACAGAAGTCTTTCAAAGTTCTGGAACAGTAACCACGGTGCTAACCGACAGATAAAGCTTAGAGGAAAATTGTGAAGTAATTTTGTTTATACTAAATTAATCTGCCTACATTCAAAAATTCTAAGCAGAAATTTACCTCTGCTATTTGCAATGCTTTACACGTTTATAGTTACATTTCATGCAGCTGAACTTACTGCTTCATGAAATGGTATAAAAGAGGAAAGCTGAGCAGACCGCATCCTAAAGGCTTTTATGACTTTCTCAGTACTGCTATCTGAAACGTGAGTCACACCATAACATATCACCTCACCTGACCAAACGCAATCAGCCTTTAAAACTCTGAGTGAAAGGGGTGGCCTTGGTAACCTCCAGCTGGATCCTTATTGCTGGGAAAACATTCACTCTAAAAATGAGTAAAATCTACCAATCGTTATATAGCTCTCTTATCAAATTGTTCCTTAAACATCTACCGGAGATAGGCATACCTGATCTCTTAAGCTGTTACAAGCACTTCCATGATATGGTACCTTATCTTAAAAGAAATTCAGTAATCACTTTATATTACAAAGCTGCTGCCACGTTTGCTGATACTGTATTTGCTTACAGCAAACATGAAATACTTTTTTTACAAAACAGATCAGCGCACTGAAAGACATCCACAGCAAACTGCTATTCAGATCACATACTAACAGTTAATTTCCCTCAACATATCTTCAAAGAACCTTCATTTCCCAAACTGGAAGGAAAGTATTTTATTTTAAAAACTCAATTTATATATTCTGATGCGTTATTTTAATTAAGATTATGTAAGCTGATGCAACTAAACCTACAGAGAACATTGCGTAGACATGAAAGTTGATGTAGCCCAGCCACATTGGTATCCCTAGCCAATTAGAAAGGAGCCTTAACAAAGAAAGCCTCGTGTTTTGAATGACAGTAAATAAACTCCAAAAAAAAGCATTTAATGGGTTGAAAATAAAAAGTCACACTTCTGCAGTCAGGCTTAAAACACTGGACAAACCACATAAAAAAAAAGAAAAAAAAAAAAAAGAATAGACCTCTAACAACTTAACTAAAGGGTGTTTTCTTCAGCTGATCCCAGTACATCTTTATCCTCTAAGTCATCCACAAGAAACAGTGCAGAATGGGATAATTATACAGCAGCCACTTCTCCCAAAGCTAGGCAGCACTCATGCTGATTGTTATTGGCTCTCAACCTTAACAGTCTTGATCCGATCCCTAATTAACCCCATGTGCACTCACTAGATGAATCACAGACCCACCTGGAGAGCAGGTCCCAGAACAGCAATCCTTTCATCTCCTGAAAGCAGACTTCTAGCATTTCACAGCTAGACTTGCAGGGCAAGGTTGAAACCTCAGCTCCTTGAACCGTGTTAGTAATTTTGTCCATTTATCTGCCATGCAGGACTTGTTACATGCTCTAATCGACTCAGAGCATATATACAGGTCATAAGGTTGTATGCTGAGGGGCCAAATCCACACAGCAGTAAATACCAACTTTCTGGTGCCGTGGTCGCAGCTCGAAGCAGACAACCTTTGCTCTAGTCTCTTCTTTAGTGCCAATGACTTAAGTTACAACACTTCTTGTCTGCACAGCATTTCACTGCAGCTTTCTCAATAGTCAGATGCATCCAGCACCACTGTGCTGTTCTCTCAAAGCATCAATACTGTTCCCAGGCATTAATTTTACCCTATTTACATATCAAGGCTAAATAACAAAGCTGAAGACCCTAGACAGGATTTCTTTACTGCTAACGTAAACAGCCCCTTACATTAATTACAGTGCCGCTGATTACTTCTATTTCCATGCAATTTGTTGTAATCAATATATTACCATACCATTATACATTTCTTAACAGATTTGAAGCAAACAAAAATGGTATTTACTAGTAGTGTCTTCTCCTGAATACAAATTCACTTACCCACATAATGCATATTAAGGGCCAAGTACTTGTACTGGAAGAGAGGGTTGTTGTGCAGGCTGCTTCTTTGGATCTGCTGGAAGAACGAGCTGACATCCCATCTGTACAAGACATCCAACAGCATGATGCTTGGGACCCTCAGGGCCACATTTAATACTGCCTCCAACTTCTCTTTCGCAGCCATTCTCTTCCCTTTCAGTGAACTGGCAGCAGACTGTAAATAGCACAAGACAGGAGAGTAATCAAATCAATCTTACTGAACAAACAGCTATTAGGCTTTGTGAACATATGAATGGGGCTTCCTGTATGGCCACAAGTGACTAAATGAATCCACTGACTTAAATTCAATTCCAGGCAGGCAGCTTCTATTTTTGCTATATATAAGTCAATTCGATGGACATTTTCCACAGGGGGGGCAGGTTATTGACACAATAAAAATGGTCAGAATGTACACCAAATAAACCTTCATTCTTATCTGCGCTAATTCAGAGAGTGTACACAAGATACCACATAAACACCAACATGATAAACTTTAAAAAGCAAATAGCAATAAAAGTCACAGAGCCCTGCCAATGAGTTATTCTATTTCTACATACAGGTCTGTAACTCTCAAACGAAATAATCACCGACTAAGACTTGTGAAAACATTTTAGATTCATTTCCTCAATGCAAACTAAAATAATTTTTAAAATCAGTTCAATCATTGGAAAATTATTGAGGACATTCATTGACCTCTATGATTTTATACACTTATGGACTTCGAGGCAATTTTGAAGATTAAGATGAGGAACAGAACTATTCTACTTATTCTAATGTAATTTACTGCAAGGAATCATATTTAAAAAAAAAAAGAAAAAAGATTATATCCTCTCTCCAGAGAACTGGAAGGTAATTGAGTTGTGGAGGTTGAAGTCAGAGAAGACAGATTATGCAGGACAAAGAAGGGCTTTTCTTTTTGCCTTTTTTATTTAATTCACCCTTCTTTCTCTTTCAAAACAGATATATATATATACATATGTATATATATACACCTACAGTGATCCACAATAGCATCTCAAAGGCTGACCACCAACAGAACCATTCTAAAGAGCAGAAGGATCACTTTCCACATCCTGTCAGAGCATTGCTTTCAGCTGAGACCAACAGCTGCTCCTAAAAGCAAAGTAATGCCTCGACCCCTCGCCCACCTGGGAGTAGCACTGCCCCAGGCTGGGTACATGAGCCACCAGCTACACATACTGTATAGAAGCAGAGCAACAAAGTGTTTAAAGCCAAGGTGGGGAGGATCCCAGCAAGCATTTATCCACCAAAATGAAAACTATTGCCAACAACACACTGTAAGCAGCTGAGTTCAGGACTAATTTGTCTAATTGGACTGACTGCAATTGGGGATCTCTTTTTATTAGGGGGACAACCACATTCCCGACACAGAAACAGAAAAATGCGCATTTGGAACTGAGCTTTTTAAAAGAAGTTTTGCAAGATTTTCTTCAAGTGCTTCTTGTGCAAGATTTAAAAACACAAGACGGAAGCACGGCACTAAAGGAAGTCCTGCTCATATATACACAGAAACCAAAAATATTTCCTACTACTCATACATAACCATCATGTGAAGCTTCGTTCACGCTGCCATGGACAAGATGCTACCAGGAACCACTCACACACACCTGAAGCCACACAGACACGATAACAACATTAATTCAGCCCAACAAGTCAGGGCAGATCAGAAGCGAGGTCTGTCTCAGCAGACCACAGGTTACAGGGCTGCCATCACTCAGCCCACAGCCCCATTTCTCAAGTAACTTGGTGTCACGTCCCACATACCAAGCATTCCATTGAAAGTCGAAGTGTTTTTAGCTGCTCCTTTACAGACAGCTACAGTTCCAGCAGCAGCTCTGGGCAGCCCAAAGCACCACGGTCATGCCTGGCACCCACACAACCTATTGAGGCTTCTGAGGGGAAGTTCTGCCACAACACTTAGAAATATTTAGAACCAACAACCAAAACCACTGCCCGGATAGCTTAAGGAATAGTCATGTTTAGCATTTAGCGATAATGAAAAGCAGAAGTTAAATACACGGTACTGAATTAGGACCTGCACAGATGGGAACAAAGTGTTTTGGCTGCAGGCTGTAAACCAAGCCTCTGCTCATAGGCACACTGCACAAAGCCAACCCATATGGAGATATACAGAGCATCCTCTTCCCCTCCATCCAAAATCCTCGGGTTTGCCAGATACACAAAATTAATTACAACTAATTAATTAATGAAGCCAAGCTGCCTCCTGCTTATTGCTAGGACACACTTCCAAGTGGATCAGGGCCTGGGGGCAGGAGCTGATTTCAGGTGTTCACTGTTACAGCCATGGGAAGCACCAACAAGCATTGACTGTCAGCTGCGTTCCTGCAACAGCCAAAGCTCTTCCAGCCAACTGCAATAACCAAACCTGCAGGACAAGGAGGAAGCTCCCACTTTCCTGATTTACCCCAAATACAGAACTTAAGCTGGGTTCTGTACATCCAAATTAAGCTGAAATTTTTGCCTTCCAAATCCACAGAGACATTATTGAGGATGTAAGAAAACTAGAAAGAGCAGCATTTCTATTACCTAAGGAAGCAAAGAATTATAACCCTGTTAATGAACACAAATGCAAGAGAAACTTTGAGAAGCACATTACACTGCAATCAATAGGCTACGTACTATGAGAGGCAGCCACTGGAACACTGCAGTGTATTCTGCTACTGCCTGACAGAGCATTCAGTGCTAATAAGAAACTCTTTAAAATGAACTTCATTAGAAATGTGGATGCGTTAAATAAAGCTTCGGTTGTAATTGCTGCCAAGTTCTAACAAAACATAACACAGACGAGCAACAAAGTCCACTGCGCTCAGCTCATTACATCGCAGAGCTCTCGCAATGCATTGTTTTCATTGGTGTAAAAGAGATCCAACAAAAAAACAAAACTAAACCTCTAAAACCTTTAGCTAAATGATGATGACAAGTTGCTGGAAGCTCAGACATTAGAAAACATAGGTCACGCTTAAACACAGCCAATAAAATGGACTTAATAGGATTGGGAAGCCACTGGTTTGTGCCTCAGCATATTTTCCCCATGATTTCAAACATCCTGCTGTTCCAAAGGAGGATGAGAAAATGAACAGTCCTAGGAAGCAATTCAGACTTCACCTCCTAAATGAGCGCCTGCACAGCTGTGCTATTTGACCACAAACAGCATTTAACAGTCTCCCATCAGCACTGATGAATGTTTGGAAAGCAATATTTCCACAACAACACGGCACCTACAAACCCCTCCTCCATCTGGCACACACGTTTTGCCAACAGGATATTCCTGGCTAGTTTGAAAGACAACGGTAAATTAGTAAAACCTGATTAAAAACCAAATTAAAAGCTATCACAAATTGGGCTGTGCTGATTCCACTGATAAAACAGAGCTTAGAAAAAAATCCCACAAAGACAGCACACATTATTCCCTTTAATAGAAGTTTCTTTTTGAGGCTTTGACACAGCATAAGAATTTACCATGTCAACTGGAAGTGTGATTTATGCTGCTTGAACAAATGCTGTGTTTCTTTATGTATTAATTTCTATTTAAGCATCACATCATAGACAGAAAATACTCAGTGATGAAAACACGGGAGGATACATAAAATCTGCATCCATTATCCAAGCAGGTCCAAAGTTACATTCATCAAGTTGAGCGTCTCGCATTAAGGAAAGCATGACACAATGTTTCTCCATACTTACAGAAATATGCTGGAATATTTGCTATTATAAGAGCTGTTCTAATATCTCCACCAAAACAGCCAATATTTCCACTAACAGCCACCAAAAACCAGCATAGAAAGATTCAGAAACTCCATCTGGGATCAGAACTTCAGTGCTAGACTGGATCCTGCACTAGACTGGATCCATTAACGTTCAGTGTAACACTTGCAAACCAGCCAGGTACTCATCCTCCTACAGGATTTATACCTAAGACAACTAGGAAGTCTGACCAGAAACCAAAAGTAACAATTTCAACTTGTTTTCTTCACATCTGCAACATTCCAGTTACTCTGGATACACTCACTAACCATCACACTTTGATCTGTAGCTACAGCTTCCAATTCGAATTACTGAAGCTAAAGATGTCACCAGCAAAAGCTTTGAGCTTTCTTAAGGGTAAACATGGCTGGCCAGACCTTGAAGAGGGGGAAGAGTCTTGGCTTGGAACTACAGAAGATGCAGTGTCACAGTAGAAAACCCTAAAATTAGACCCATTATACTCAGTCATTTCTCAGAACCCTTCCTTCCAGGGGCCTGTCCTGTTCCTGAGGAAAATAAAATGAAAGGATTTTGAAGTACAGAAGAATCCGGTACTTCAGAGAGTTCTATCTTTATATCATCTACCTGGGAGAGAGAAAACAAAGAGAAGGAAAGGGAAGGAACAGTCTGAAAAGGTTCATCAGGCTACACACTTAGCAAAGAACTTCCCAGTGTGTCTGTAGGAAAAAAAACACACACACAAACCAACAGAACTCCAGAGAATACGTGAGTCAGTGATCCATCAGAACAGCTCCTTCCCATGCAGACAGCAGCAAGGAAAGCACAAGACGCCTTGCTCCTGTACAGCTTAAATGAGGCCGACTTCTGTGTTGGCTAACAAGGACAGCGCTCAACCATTTCTGCTGAGAAGGCCAAACACAATGAGCATAGCGAGTGTACCAACAAGGCAGTGAAACAACCCGGTCTGCACTGTAAGGCTGTCATTAGGATCCAGCAAGCAGCTCCAGTAAAACACAGTTCTTGTAACTCACCTGTTTGGTAATTCCAAATAATAACCACTTGGTACTTAGCATTCAGTTTAAAGGTTTACAGAGAATACCAGTTTGCAAACAGAATACTCAATCTTGGTACAAACAATTGATACTGTAAACCAGTAGCTCAACCCCTCATCCATTTATGGGAACACATATTCATATCAAAGGCAAAACCAACCAGAGACAGTTAACTTTGCAGGAAAAAGAATCCTACATTAGTTTTAGCATGTGTTATGAGGGATAAGAAAATCAATTCAGGAACGAGGATATGTCTCAGCACTGGGAAGTTAAAAGTTACTTTAAAGATTTATTTCTAGAGTACTTTCATACACTATGAGCAGCTCCAGTCAATTATAGAACAAGTGGATTATTTATAGGCAGCCTGTAAAACATCCAGTGCTTTCAAGTTTCCATAATGAGCAGGTAGGACCAGGGAGCTGAACTCAGGGACTGACACATGTTAACAAGGGTTAACAAAGCCATCAGGTACGCAGGAAAACCTTTCTGTGGGTTCCTATAGGACCAGCTCCCTGCTTGATTGTAATCAGTTCAAATGCAGGCACGTAACCAGGGCTGCTCATTTTTCGGAGCACAGAATGTTGTTTGCCCAGTTGAGTTCAGAATCAGAAGCACAGCAATCTATTTCATTACATTAAAACCACAACCAATTATATCTTTAAGTAAAACATTCGGGGGGGGGAAATTATACAGATTGAATGAACAGAAATCAAGCTGCTCTTAGGCCCTTTCTGACTCTACAGTTCCTTGCCTGTCTGAGGTTTGGTTCATTAACTAGTTATTCAGCACATTTTTTGCCGTCACTGCCATATTTGCAAGTCTACACCTACATGCCTGCCTAACCACATTTGTATCAGCATATTCTGAGGCAATCTGGGCTGCGGTCCCAAAGCGCCTCTGCAGAGGACAGAGCACCCAGGGACCTGCACAAAGAGCACTGGGACAATGCAGCCTGTGACAGCCAGCTCTGGGCTGGTGCACAGGAGGGCAGCCATGCAGGAAGAGCTCACGAAGCCCACAGACTGCAGCCTGAACACGGTACCAGGATGCTGTTATGCGGCAGGATGAAATACAAGCCATCCCCCACAGCTGTTCAGCTCGCTTTGAGCCGCTCTGGATACATATGGAGACTATGTTTAAAGCTGGCAATGCTAACAACTAGTCAAGCAACTCATTAGAAGTAAAAACAGAAAATACTTTCAAGATTTTCCTGTGTTAATATCATAAAACTCCTGCTGTTGCACCTTTGAGTCTCATAAATAAGAAGCATCAGTTCCAAGCTAGTCAAACAGGCAGCTCTGCTTCCTGTGGTAACAGACGTGTGACAAGACCATGGTGAAAGGAAAGTCCCCCTTTAAAGCTCAAGTTCTCTTTAAACACAAGGCGTGCAATCAACAACATTTCCCAGGAAAACACCACGAGGTGAAGCATCCCCTTCTAAATGCTCCTTTGAAGTATGCAGCTAATTACAAAGCAATCAGGCTTCACCGAAATGAAAGGAAATGCTTTAAAATAAACACAGAGAGACCAACACGCGGATGTCTGAAGCGCATTGGAAGCGCCAGACATGAACGCATGTGCTTTAAAAGCACAACTGTTGTGAACTGTCCACTTTGTAAACACTTCAAACGTTCCCTGATGTGTTTGGAAATGAAAAGTAATTCAGAAGGAGAACAAATCACCAACCTACGAAACAAGGCTTCCAGTGAACTGAAACAGGAGGTCTGTGCATGTTTGCATTGAAAAGAAGGAAACCAACCCGAGAATAGCAAATAGCTTAGAGAAAAGAAGCATGACATGAAACACTAAGCAGGCTTAGAGCTTTCCAAGGCACACCCATCCTTTATGACTTCTGGGCATGATGAGCCTCTCTGCATCTGCACTGTGGATTCCACAGCAGGACCCAAGCGAGGCGCTCCTTTCCTTCCATCTCTGCCAAGGAAGGAATTCCCCAGCCCATCCCCAGACATCCCTGCTCAGGGAGGTTGTGGATGCCCCGTCCTTGGAGGTGTTCAAGACCAGGTTGGACGGAGCCCTGGGCAACCTGATCTAGTAAATGTGTATGTTTGGTGGCCCTGCCAGGCAGGGGGGTTGGAACTACATGATCCTTGAGGTCCTTCCCAACCCGGATCATGCTGTGATTCTGTGTGACATGCAGAGCTCAGCCCATGATGTCCCTGCAGGATCAGACTGTTCTAACGTCACGGCTTCTTCCTCCCAGGTCTGCTGCAAACCAGGTGATTGAATGCTGCATTCTGGACAAACAGTAGTTTCACATCACTGAGATTTCTGATGATCTTTCCCTATAATGGTGTTTAGAAAAAAAACCTGTTTCCTAATGAGTTCAGGGATTAATAAAGTGAACTTTTTTTTGTGGCCATCAGGAGTAAGAAACTGGAGCTGACTGCTACCATTGGTAAAACTAACATGAAAACAATCTACAAACAGAAAATGACAGTTTCTCATGCAGAACTTGTTGGTTATTTAGGATAATCAGCACAAATAAACCGAATTTGCAAGTAAGCTGAAATTACAGGCTGCAAAAGCTTAACAGCTCACAGTCTTTTCCTATGCTTAGTCTCAGAGAGTAATTAAAACCAATTTCCCCCAACCCTCTCAAGTATTCTGAGTGTGCACCGACACACACACAGAACCCAATGCACACACAGCAGCGGGTATCCCCGCACCCTGAGCACACACAAAGTTCCCAGCAACTCCCGTATTGAAAATCACAGGAGACAAAAGACAGCAACACCTACAAACCCAAAGCGCAGCATTTGGAATGAGATCACAAACGGGTAATGCGTGTGAGTCAGGCGCTTCACCGAAATCCCCCCCATCTCCCTGGCAAACAAAAGGCATTTTTTTGCCTGCCATGTCTCCCACCTTAGCTCTCCGCCTCGGTTACAGATACTTACACGTCACGAACATAACATACCTCGCTCCCTTTATCCACCTTCCTCAGGCCGCACCCCGGGTCAGCCGGGCTGCACTGACCGCCCCCATCACAATCCCGACTCCGGGAGCCAGAGGAAAAGTCCGACACAGCCTCGCAGAGTTCTCCCCTTATATAAACGCCGGTACGAGGGGCAGCCGGGCCCGTTCCTGCCCGAGGGGCCGGTACCGGACGGGGGCGGCCGCGAACATCCCCGCAGCCGCCGGGCCGGGTGGGCCCGCACCGATGCTCCCCGCCCGCCCCACACAGGCCGCACTCACAGCACCGCGGGGTGAATCACCTGGGCCGGCGGGGGGATGGTGGTGGTCGCCGCTTCCTCTCGGTGCCGGTGTCTCTCCCCGGTCCCTCGGCAGAGCTCTGCGCCTCACAACGACGGCGGCGGTTGGGCGCCCGGCGGCGGCAGAGCGGCTCCTGCACGCACCATGGCGGCGCCGAGCCGCCTCAGGGCGCTGACGGCCCGCGGTCCCACGCACGGGCGGCCATGGCCCCGCTGCCTGCGTGCGCGCCGCCCCGCAACGCGCATGCGCCCGGCCCGCAGCTCCGCCTCACGACAGAGCGGGGTCGGTGCGTCTGTTAGGGCTCTAAATAGAGGTTGTGGGGCGGACCTTAATGGTCGGCATCACCTACATCACTGGGCAACCTGTGTCAGTGCCTCACCACCCTCACTGTTAAAGCTCTATCCAACCTAAATCTGTGAGCTTGAAACCATCTCCCCTTGTTCTATCACCACAGACCTTGCTGATAGAAGTCTGTCATACTGAAAGGCCGCTATCATCACCTCAGAGCCTGCTCTGCTCCAGCCTGAAGTGCCGCAGCTCTCAGCCCATCTTAGAAGAGCTGTTCCATCCTGTGGATCATTCTGTGCCAGCAGTGTGCCCTTGTAGCCAAAAAAGCCAACACTGGGGTGTATTAAAAAGAGCGTGTCCAGCAGGTCGAAGGAGGTGATCCTCCCCCTCTATTCTGCCCTGGTGAGGCCTCATCTGGAATATTGTGTCCAGTTCTGGGCTCCCCAGTACAAAAAAAGACAGGGATCTCTTGGAAAGAGTCCAGCGGAGGGCCACAAAGATGGTGAAGGGCCTGGAGCATCTCCCCTATGAGGAGAGACTTAGGGAACTGGGTCTGTTTAGCCTTGAGAAAAGAAGGCTGAGAGGGGACTTGATCCAGGTTTATAAATACCTGAGGTGTGGGAGCCATAGTGGTGAGGCTGGTCTCTTTTCAGTAGTGTGTGGGGACAGGACTAGGGGTAATGGGATGAAAGTACAGCATAGGAAGTTCCACACGAATGAGGGTGATGGAGCACTGCAACAGGCTGCCCAGGGAGGTGGTGGAGTCTCCTTCTCTGGAGATATTTAAGACCCACCTGGACGCCGAGCTGTGTGACATGGTGTAGGGAGCCTGCTTTGGCAGGGGGGTTGGACTCGATGATCTCAAGAGGTCCCTTCCAACCCCTACAATTCTGTGATTCTGTGTGTGATTCTGTGACCCTTCTCTGGATGCACTAACATCTGCTCACATAAAGGCTGCATGGCCAGGCCCCAGCACGCCCCAAAAAGTGGTAATGAAGGGCTGTAGAGCTTTTGACCTTCATACCTGAAAAGAAATCACAAAGCCGCACTGTCTCAGACATGAGAAACTTTGCTGTGGTGAGGAATGAGGGAATAAGGTGAACTGGAAAATCCTGTCATTCGCGAGGGCTGGGCGAGCTAACTCAGTAATTGCTTTTTTCCTTCCACCTCTAATGAGAACCCAAGCATTCATCAACATGTATTAAAAGAGCTCAGCCTCAACACATTTCACTCCATGAAAAATAGATACTAATAAAAGGGTGTATGTCCACATCATGCTTTGCAACATGAGCCCTCTCTGCATACAAAGGGGCCTGCTATACGCTCTGATGGGTCTATCTGGTGTGAACATTACACCTGACTTCCCTCCAGTTTGTCAGCCCAGACATCAGCAGAAAGGAGACCAAACATGCTATTACTCACTAACACTTGTTGGTACCACCACACCACATCTTATCACAAGGAGTACAAACCACCAGCTGTCATACAAGGCGTAAGAATCTCAGCTTCTATGGAGCACTTGTATTCTCCTGCTGTACATGGAGGGGGGGGGAAAGAGTCACTTCTGTTCTTTGTGGTTTCGATTCAGAGCTGAATGAAGTCAGGGGCAATGGTGCAAGATCTGACTCGTCAAGTACCACAACCTTCTGCTTTAAAACTCTCAGTAATTTTAAAGCCTTTTCCACATTTGACACTGAGTGATAACAATAATTAATTCCATGACTGTTTGTCTCTCATTATGAGCAGAGGCATTTGGATTACAAACTTGTAGCGAACAGCAGCTGAGGGACTAAAGAGGACCACTTTGGTGACACCTCATTAAAGCTTTCAAAAGACATTCTCAGGGCTCAGATGATTTGGCAATTTGATTTGTCCATGTGGATGGACAACCGCCAGCACCTCAAACTGCTTACAAAGAAAAACCCTCATAAGAATTCTCTAAAGCAGCAAAATACGCTGACATGGCAGGACGCTGCACGCCTATGGGAGACAATAAAACAGGCAGTTTTATTTGAAGCTTCTTTCACAGTGAATTGTTTCATGAAATATTCATGCATATACATGTGAAAGCAGTAGGTCGCGCTGTGAGATGTAGTCACACAACGATTACATACGAAAATTAAGATTGGCTGTGAAACCTGATTTTGTGCCTTGTATGTACAACCTTAACACATCAATGGAAGCCAGCCCCCAAAGCTGATGTTCTCTTCTTGATATTTCAGCCCATTCACTGAATAAAGAAACAAATCAACTATTATTCTTGGAGAAACACATACATTAGAAGAATTACTGGGTCCAAGCACATACATAGCAAATGTATCTGCCTGATTCAGCAGGTCTCACTCCTTAACCCCATCTCAGAACTTCTTTTCATTGTCTATAACCCTGTTTCCTAAATCTCTCCCCATCTCTCAGCTTCATATTGACTCTTATTTTTTCCTGTCATTCTCTCAGCTTTCCACAGCTTTCTAGCAATTTATCTTGTCCCAGTATCACAGTTTCATCTTTATTTCACTCTCTTCAGGAAACCACTTCTGCAGTATCTCTCATAATTACATCTCATATGATTACATACATTTTTACCACTTTAACAGCTCTGAGGAGTGCTGACTCCCAACAAATACACAGCTGCTGCGATTTACAACTTACCTAAGGGAAAGCCATACCAATGTCTGTGTTGAGAAGCTGGAGAGATGAGAGGTGATGTAAGGAAAATGATGAATCAGTTTTTGTTCAGTGAATAAAAGAATCACAGTTCTCTCCCCAGATCCCTTGCCAGTGGGGCTTGATTTAGAATACAAAGAATTTAAGTAAATAAAATAAAAATAATTAGGCTGAATAGTGGGAGAAGAATAATGGTCACATTCAGCAATCAGAGCAGCACATATTAGATGGGTACAAACCTCTAGTATTTATAACATCTCACAGTGCCAACACTATGTAAATAATTTGGAAAAAACTCATGTGAGGAAGCTGTACAAATATTGGTCCAACTTCCACCTTATTGATAATGAAGCCAAGACAGAGACTCACTGTATTAGTGATAACTTGAAAATGTGTTTCATTACAAACCAGAGACGTTTCTATGTCTCCAGCTGAGCTGCCAGCTACTGAAGCACATTGCGTTATTGAACACTGCAAAGTCTCACTGTTTTGCCCACAGTCACACAGTGATTCAGAATCAGAGCTCGCATTTATACATTGCTGTTCCTGGGGCACAGTGATGGTAGTGTCCAGTAAACCACGCTGTCTGTTGTATTACATTTAAGAGCTTAGGACAGCATTTGTGCACAAATCTGCCTTAGGCTGGAAACACTTGGACAGTGCAGACTTGAAGAGCTGGACATTCTCACATGTCATTGCTGTTACTGCCTGCTTAGAACAAGTTTCTTTAGTTTCACCCTAGAGCATCCCAGGCATAGGGTATATCGGGATGCCACAGAGCGGACATTTGCTTTAAGATTTCCTCACTGCTTTTCCCTCTTCCTTGCCCTGCTAGAATTTACCACAGCGTAAACCCAAAGAGTACCACCCCAAAACAAACTTTTCTGTACAAAGATGCTGCTGTTTGGGCTCTGAGTTGCAATTATATGGTCTTAGTGAAACTCCTTTAACACTATGCACTTATTAATGTTAGGATTTAGCACCACCGTGTGTTCTTACAGCTGAGTTTAAGGACATATTTTTCTATGCCACATGAACACCACCAGAATCAGAGCATTTTTCAGCAGTGTTGAGCACAAAGTAGTCCTAGTCATGGCTCAGGACACTAAGCCATGTGTATGGCTAACATCTATAACATCTGTGATGACTAACCATCATCATACCCAAAATGAAATATCATTTAGAAACACTGAATAGTTTTTTTCAAACCAAAACCAAACAGAAAAACAATTAATGCCTCTTCTCCACAAGAGAGCTTTACCAAGGCCAATTAGGAAGTTATTAGAATGTATCAAAATGATTGTAAGTAAAGAGCTGGTCACATTATAGTCTCATTTCTGTAGCCTGAGTTTGTTTAAAAAGGCCTCCAGGGTGCATAGTTTTATGACAGGGTGTGACTTTAATTACTACTTGCAACTTTGGAAGCTTTCCAGCACTACTGTACCGTGCTGCCTCAGAGCACGATAGTTGCAGAGGGGAACTATCATGAAAAGCCCTTCGTGACTAGAATACATACACACTAACTGGTTCAACAGAATACATACACACTAACTGGTTCAACAGGGATTTGAGTGCAGTCAGAAGCTACACCTGACACGAACAGCCAGTGAAGTAACCTCCCATTTGCATTGTTTTTCTGGAAACCAGAGCACTTTTTATGCTCAAATCTGAATATAGAACAAAACTTAAAATCTGTATCCAAGCAGGAAACACATAAAATTAATTCCCGGTCAGAAGAAAAAAAGACTGTGGAAAACCAGCCTTCTGTGCAGCTTTTTCTTATATTGCACCTTGCTCAGGTCTGCAACACAATGTGAGGGACAGTTCTTGCAGCGCTGTGCTCAGCTCTCCTTTCTTCTTCCATTTCCTATCACTGAACAAAAAAGGAGAAGGTCATTACTGAGCAAGAAATAAGACTAAAGGACCGACACATCCACTATTCCTCCCCTGCAGATTTAATTCTGACCTCAGCTGCAGTCAATATCCTTCCCACCTGGTTTTACATCACACTTCAGCACTGATAGTTTTCTTTCCTTTAAACGATTTCTAAGGAGCAGAACATCTAAATGCAAAAGCTCATTTTTGCACAAACTAAGTTTTCCTTCTACACTCGTTATCAATGGCACAAAGCAACTACAGCTGAGCATCCCAGCAGCCCCCAACACGGCACCACTGATTCAAGGGATACAAAACCATACTCTGCCATGTAGCTTAGAAGCTACGAAGGACTTCAGGACATCAATAAACCTCCTGTGAAGGTTATTAATGAAAGAGAGCAGCTGATGGCAGCGAACTGGTGGCTGTGGGCCGTGCCAGGCCACTCGCTCGGTGCCACCCGTGGATTTTACCTCAAAAATAAAATTAAATCAAATAATGAAATCCTATCAGAACAGAGCAGCAAAATAACTCTGCAGCAGTGATAACTCTGACTCTGACACATCTCAGCGTCTCCCGGCACACACACACCACTACGGAACTACGGCTGGTACCGGCCCGGCCCGGCCCGGCCCGCCTGGATGCAGGGTCCCGGTTGGGCCTACACCGACAGACCGCAACCAACACAACCCACACACCCCACTCCACCGAACCGGAACCAGCTCACATCCGCCATCCCTCCACTTCCGGCGCGCTCCACTTCCGCTACCGGTGCGGCGGATCGCGGGTCGGTGCCGGTTCCGTTGCCAGGGTGAGGGGCCGCATCGCGCTGCCGCGGGTGGGGCTGGGGCTTGTGGATAACGGCTCTGCGGCCTCTATCGCCGTAGGAGGCCGGACCTGAAGGCTCCGTGCGCGGTAGCACCGGGCATTGCCGTGCCGGGGGTGCGAGGGGTGAGCGCGTCTCTCCTGGCCCCGCAACGTCCGCGGCACAGCGGGGCCTGCAGCCGCGAGGCCTCTGCGCTCCCCGTGTCACCGCCGGGACCGGACTCAGCCGGGGATCCACGGCCGTTCTGAGCGCTCCGTCCCCGTTCCGTGCCGCTGTTCATCCCGCGGGTTGGGTTTGTCGTGCTCACGTTTTACGTTGCGGGGTGGAATACCCAGAAACATGGAGGTGTATCTCCCTCCCAGATCCAAGAACCACGCTTTATCTGCCCCAGTGCCCTTTTAACTTTAGGCTCTTGGTGGCCCTCGGGGCTCTGACAATATCATCCATCTGACAATGACTAGAACAAACTTGGTTTCACTATCTTTCACTATCCCTTCTATACAACCCATAGGAACTGAACTGAAAATCCCTGTGACTTTCTTTGGTCCTCATCTGTTCATTGAGTCACAGAATGGCTTGGGCTGGAAGAGACCTGAAAGATCATCTAGTTCCATCTCCCTGCCTGTAAACACTGATTCTATTGTCCACACCCAGTTCCATCAGTGTTTTGCACTGAATAACGGTCATTCTGTTTGGTGTTTCTGATAACCTTCATCCTGAGATAACTGTACTTCTGTGAGGACTGGCAGCTGATGAGTGCTCTGCTTCATAGGGATCCTTTCAGTTTGAGGCCTGAGAAGTTTCCTTACTGCTTTTACTCAGTGCATTTGCTTGCAGAATGACTTCAGGCATGTGGTACAGTTGAGAAAGCAGGCCACAAACTCGTCTTTCTAAGCCTAGAAATCTTGGTCTGAGGTTTATGGGCAGAGGTTATTTGTGATGAGCTAACACTGCTGATATGCAGCCTTAACCTCAGTTGATTCTCTTAATACTTCTAAGGCCATCTTTCACAGAATAATACTAATTCACAGGATAATACTATTCCCCGTCCAATTTGGGGATATTTGGAGATATTTTAAAATATAATAAAAATTGATTGTTCTAAAATGTATTCAGTTTGTTTTCAGGGATCTTAGAGGAGATAGTGAGGAAGAATGGTTTTTATTGTGCACAGCAGGCAGGTTGTGTCTGATCCTCCATTTCTTATCTGATTTGAGCTTGGTGGGTATGTCTGAATAATTATTTGATTGTTCTTAACAAAGGATATTGTATAGGCAGGAATGATTTTGGATGAGAGCAGGTAACTGCTGAGAGCGATGCTGGAGAGGATGAGGAGTCAGACTTTTGAGTTCTGGCTTTTATTGGAATTGCCAGACCTGGATT
This sequence comes from Coturnix japonica, assembly GCF_054131305.1. Lineage (NCBI taxonomy): Eukaryota > Metazoa > Chordata > Aves > Galliformes > Phasianidae > Coturnix > Coturnix japonica. The sequence goes on along the minus strand of NC_140680.1, from coordinate 11,365,605 downwards.
GCCTGGTACAGTGCAATGCCTGGTACAGTTGAAGGTGGACACCCTCAGGTTTGGTTTTACTTTGTTTCTATGGCTCTTCTCTCTTTACTTTTTGGTCATCAATCTTTTAAGTGCGTTCTCACCATTAGTTGTGCAGAGGCCTTCTCTGGTTCTCTGACAGTTTGAAATGGCCTTTTCATACCCATTCCTTGATTCTCTGCTTCCAAACTTTGGCGGAAGAAAACATGTCTTTCCTTTCCCAGAAAGTTAGAAATCTTGCTTCTGTCTTTAGTGTGGGAATAAACTGTTGAATATAATTCACATAAATGATCTGACGTAAATTAAAGGCAGTTGTAATTACGATTATTTTGTCAGCACTGCAATGAAAGTGCAGTTCTTACCGTGTAATTGTACCGTGTAGGTGTGTATTTTGGCTTTGTTTTCAAACTGCTTTGATATTGCTACAGTGAGACGTGACCTGAGGTGTATTACTGCAGCTACTGCACAGATCTCAGTGAAAGTGAGTAGGGAAAGTGTTCGATCCACTTGAACTGTTGGTTCAGAACTGTTTTGGTTGGGTTTTTTTGTGTATTTTAGGACTTTCTTACTTTCTGTTTAATAGCCACGTATGTTATGAGTGGTTTGATTGTGAAATTATTGCAGAGGACATTGAAATGACTTCTCTGATGCTGCAGTGCTCTGCTTGAGTGCTGGCTGTGCTGCAAAAAGCTGTACCTGCACTGAACACACAGCAAGCGAGCATGTGCTACAGCAGACAGTGAGTGTGACATTGCTAAATACATCAAAGTGGAACTCAAAGCCACAGCTGTAGTGCTGTTCTTTCTCCCTTAGTTTCAGCACTGTATTAACATTTATCACCTGTGCATGCAAAACAAGCAGCTCACTGATGTACAACATCACAAAAATGTAAAAACAGACTATAATGTTTGTCTTCTGAAAAAAGAAATAACTACTCCTATTTCTTGCTTACATGATCATTGCATTTTTCTCCTCCAGCAGATTTTTCAGGAAATAACACTGAACATATGCTTCAAGGATGTCTCTCTCTCTCATAATAAAATGGGGAGGACAGGAGTATACGATAACCTCGCTATCAGAAGAGGACACTGTGTTGGATCTGAAGCAATCTCTTAAAGGCCTTACTGGAGTGTTACCAGAGCGCCAAAAATTACTTGGACTTAAGATGAAGGGTAACTATTTGTATTTATTATTTGTGAGATATTTAAGGAAGAGCATCCTCTTAGCTTAGTTAAGATGTGTGTATTAACAGAGCATCTACCTCCTAGATCTTGCTTTTGAATGAGCACACACAGAGGGATCTGATACATCACTATGTAGTTCATTACTGATACATCTAAAAGGTCATTTTTAATGGCTGATGTGCAGCAGGTGTACCTTAAACATTTTTAATTCTTGTTAGTCAGACAAGTAGCATGTCTGTGATGGAGGATGACAATGCAGCTTGGAGTATTCTTGTGTTTTATGGGTTGCTAATTTCAATTAAGCATGAAATATACTGACAGTTTACTAAAATCTCTCAGTTTGAAAAGAAAAAGAAATGAACAAAAATGAACAATAAAAAAGCAAATGGAACTCTTATTGCTTTATAGGGAAACCTGCGGAGGATGATGTTAAGCTTGGAGCACTCAAGTTAAAACCAAATACTAAAATCATGATGATGGGCACTCGTGAAGAGAGTTTGGTAAATATTTTACTTGCTTATTAGCTTTAGAAGAGGGGGGAAAGGAAGATTGTATGTCTCCTCATTATGATTTTAAATCACTGCAAAATTAGTACTGCAGTAGATTTCTGGTATTTATGTAAACTTTTCTGTAAAACTTGAATAGCATTAAAGTCCCTTGTTGTTTTGGGCTTAAAGTACAAACTTACAACTGTGATATCCCCACTGACTTCTGAAACAAAATCATCACTGTACTTGAGCATTTTTTTCTACTCGTGAAGTAAAATCACCTTTGTTAATTTTCATTTTTTGACTGTAATGTACAGTAACTGGGTCTGAATATGCACTGCTTTCTTTTAGTAATCCCAGTTATCTTTTATTATTATTCCACTAGGAAGATGTTCTTGGGCCGCCTCCTGATAACGATGATGTCATCAATGACTTTGATATTGAAGAGGAAGTTGTGGAAGTAGAAAACAGGTTCGGAATTCGAGCTATTAAAAACCTGTCCTCTTATGGAACGTGTTGTATGCATTTTAATGAACTGTAACTTTTTGTACTGTTATATTAGGGAAGAAAATCTACTAAAAATTTCTCGCAGAGTTAAAGAATACAAAGTGGAAATTCTGAATCCTCCCAGGGAAGGAAAGAAGCTGCTGGTGCTAGACGTTGATTATACACTATTTGGTGAGACTTTATGCAACTTGTGGGGTTGGTTTAAGAGAGCGATTTATTTGCCAGTTCCTTAGGTTCAATTTACAAATATACTTCAGTTATTTTGGCTTGTGTTGTACTACGTAACTTCTGTTTTGTAACAATTTGAGGTCCTCTGCTCATATTTTAAGAAGCATTGGCATTTGTAAATGTTGTATATTATTGATTTTGGTGCAGCAACTACTTATTTTCTCCAAGACGATGCAAAAAGTAGTTTAGGATTTTATCCAATGAACTCTTCTATTGACCAATGTGTATCTTGGTCATGATGATGGCAGGACAAGACACTGTTGTAAAATAATGATCTCTGTATGTTCACAAGATCAACTGGACTAAGTTTGCAAGAATCTCTGTTCAGTATCTGGGCTGTTAGAATGAACAGATGAATTAATTCGTCTGACTCTTTAGGCTCATTAAAGATATTCAGACCCAAAGCTAAGCATGCAAATTCCTTTAAGGATCAACAGATAAATATCCCTTCTTCTTTGCACCTTTAAAGTAGGAATGGTGCCTTATTATAAGTTCCTTCAAAATTTCAGAGTTCTCTATGTGCTTCTCATGCGAAACATTTCAAGTCCCTGGGTGAACAGGACAGTCATACCTAACATCTGACACTCTATAATAAATTTCTGCCTTGTATTCCTTTTAGACCACAGATCTTGCGCTGAAACTGGAGTAGAACTGATGAGGCCGTACCTTCATGAGTTCCTGACATCTGCATATGAGGATTATGATATTGTAATTTGGTGTAAGTTTATGTACTCAGTGCTAAGACTTCATTATAAACTATCATTTGGAGCAGACTCCAGCTGGGAGGCTTTTATATCACTTTTTATGTGAATTACAAGATGTAAAGCAGTACATGAACGATCAGCTGTGATGTATTCACCTGGAATATTGCTGTTATGAATGGATCTAATAACAGTATAAAGCTCAATATCCGTTTACTGAATGTTACTTTGTACAAACAAACAAATGCTTAAAATAACACAGTTATAAAACCAGCATTCAAACACTACTGGGTAGCGTAGCTCTACAAATAATTTCAGTCTAGACAATAAGCCATAGCAATAAAAAACTGGAAACAGACCAAACTCACATGTCTATAGGGATGACTGATGCTTTGCTTTAGTGCAGCTTCCCTTCCTGTCTGACAGCTGGAGCCAACATAAAATTTAAACTTGTTTTACAAAACTTAGCTTTCAAAGTCTGAAACGATGCTTCCACATATTCCTAGGTCAGCTGGCAACATTGATACTTTGTCCTTTCTCAACCTTATGAATTCTTACAGTGCTTCCAGGAGAAAATCCCATAAAGACAATGTTCCTCAAACCAGATGTAGCCTGTTCTATGGCTCTCAAGAATGTAATTCACTAACAACTGATCTAAAAATGTTTTTAAATGCACGCAGTGCTTAATCTGGTTTTCATTTGAAAGTTAATCTTTTCCAAATTAAAATAAACTTCCATGAAGGCAGACTGTCATGAAAGCAGTGAACCCTGAAAGCTGTGACAAGGATGGGTCTTTTTGAAATGGAAGTCTTTAAAACAAAGTGATACATAAATGGTTTTTTGCTTGCTTGTTTGTTTTTAAAATCTATCAATGATGTACTGATAAATAATTATTTGGTTTATCCCTTTTCTTCCAGCTGCTACCAATATGAAGTGGATTGAAGCTAAAATGAAAGTAAGTTGTTCTGAAAAGGTGCAGTTTGTTACTACTCTAGCCTGCTGTTCATCTAGTTGGGTTTATTGGGTTCATGTTCACTGTTATAGAGAGATTTAGTGACCAAGGAGACTGTATTAATCAAAATCCAAGCTTTCTGAATCTTTGTATTCACTTTAAAATACCTTTGACACAAAACTAGATAAAATCTAATTTTAGAACTCCACACAAACCATCAAAGCAGAAGGCACTAAATTTAGCAGAACTAAGCACAAGTCAGTACTTGCTGAAACTTAGTCACATAGCCTTTGCTGTTGCTTTCATCTTAGCTCTAATTACAGAGTTCTAATCTCAAGCACAGCACAATTCTTTAAGAGAATGGACAGATGTGGCATGCTGGAATAGGTTATCAAGAGAAAACTTTTCATCATCATCCTGTACCTCTTTCAGCTGTGTGATTTTGTTTCTTCCTCTGCTTTATTAAAACATCTGTAAAAGCTCCTCTTTCAATCCTGGTTTCTTCTATACCTAAACTGGGCAACAAGCCAGCTTTGCACAGCTGACCTAGTAAACATATTTACAGCCACGCTTAGCTGTAAACCTAATGAGCTTAGTAAGATGTGCTGCTGCACGTTTGGTTGGTGGGTTGGTTTTTGTTTATAAATCAAAGCTTGAGTCACAAAAAAAAACCCATCCAAATTTTAACTTTATCTCACCTTTTTTTTTAAATTGACTTTTTTTAGGCTGTAACGTAGCAAAGAATTTATAAATGTTGTCTATTTCAAAACAGCAATTTGCAGTGATTTTTTTTAAAGCAAAAATCCTTCAGAAAAATCTCAGAAATGAGAACCTTTAATCAGAACTCTGAACTGGGATTAGCACAATTAAAATTAGTATTGAGACTTGCAAACATTGTATTTCTGTACTAATATTTCATCTCTTGTTTATGTTTTATCTACAAATCAAGTGTATTTTATTGATAAAGGTACTGTAACTGCAGCTTTGTAATACAGAACTATGACTTCAAGCTAGAATAGGTTTGTGGCTCAAATATTCCTGAAACAGTTTGTGGTTGTTACCATGTGGTTAATTTTCAGGCTGTATCAAAACCACTGTATCAGATAGAGGTAAGTGCAAGTGTGACGAAATAGAATACGAACATCACATCTTGCATGTGGGATTTACCATTTAAGGGAAAACCCTTTGTTTTGCTGCAGAATCCATCATAGCAGTAGGATTAAATCTAGTGGAAGACCACTGTTCTAAACAGGGCTGTTTACCTTCCACTGGTCACCTTTCCAGCCCTTTCATGTTAGCGGTTCACAACCTCCCCATGCCTACTGCTGTGTCTCATCTCTTGAGATTCCTAACACTAAAATACAACTGTTGCTTCTCCATAAACCAATTGCATCTCTTCAAGTATTGCCTTTTGTCTGGGAGCAATGATCCCAGCAGTACTTGACACTGATGAGTTTATTTTAAAGTATTAAAAAGAGAAATGTCAGATAACTATGTTTAGTCTCTTATTCTCCATCTGTTTATGCCCAGAATTCAGATGATACAGAACAGCTCTTTTTCAGTATAAGAGGACATTAACCTTGGTATTTAGCACTTTTCATTTGCAAGACTCACTTTTCCATATAAAAGCAATCAGTTAAGTGTGGCTGTATATCTGCAAGACAACTGTTACAGTGGATATTTTCTCCACAATTAAGCAGCTTTGCACATTATTGCTGTCACATACATCAGAAGTTAAAGCAGCAATGTGTGTCACATAGTAGATATCAGTAGATTTTACTATTACTTCTCTGCTCATCCTCATCAGCTTACCCTTTGACAACATATTATAACATGGTTCCATCTGTACAGCAGTAGAATTGTTATCATCTGAAGCTTTAATAATTAATCATTGTGATGCAGGAGCTTGGTGTGAGTACTAATGCAAACTACAAGATAACCTTTATGTTGGACAGTGCTGCCATGATAACAGTGCACACCCCTCGAAGAGGACTAATAGATGTAAGTACAGTTCTTTCCTCACTATTTTCTACATTCAGATTACATGTTAATTCCATTGAAATATTTAAGAACAAGGTTTACCAGGGTTCTTTTTACATGTTATTCTTGCAGGTGAAGCCTCTTGGTGTTATCTGGGGAAAGTTTTCAGAATATTACAGCAAAAAGAATACTATTATGTTTGATGATATTGGCCGAAACTTCCTAATGAATCCACAAAATGGACTCAAGGTAACATTAACTGGAAATTTTATATATTACCATTTTTTAATAAAATATATTAAATATTTAATATAATTCTTTCTCATATTTTCTGCTTTATATTAAAGTAAGACTGTTCTTAATTAGCAAAGGTGCATATTTTATTGTATTTCTGATTAGATTGCCCTTTGGTTGGACAAGAACTTCCCTAATCGTAGTTTTAAAGCATTGATTCCCTAAACGAGCTTTTAAGAGACTTCCAAAGCACTTAAATTGTTATTTCTGCTTACGTTGTTACTGCAAACTATAATCAATGTGGACATTGTTGACGGGCAACATTAAAATGTGATGTTGAATCGTTAAGAGTGGTTGTATTCAGAAAACAAATCAAATAACAAGCTGCTGTACTTCATGTTAGCACATCAACACAATGACAAGCATTTTGTTCCCCACTGGTAATTAATACCTGCAGCCACTTTGACTGCAAAACAGCAAATATTTCATTTTATAAAACTGTCAACTAGTTCCTGCTCTAAAACTTCTAATCATATCTAATATCCACAATTTGAGGTAGATGGCAATTGTTGATACCTGTCAAGATGGCATTGATTGGAACTGCACAAAATTATGAGAATCAAGGATTGTGCTGGGAGAGGATTAGCCAGAGAGCTCCCTCTAGTTCAGATTTCAAAGGTGTTTGTCAAAATGTTACTAACAGAGCTGCAGACAAGGACATTGAATCACTAAAATAAAGCACAGGTATATTGTATTCCAAGCTTAAAGCAGTTGTCAGACAAGCTTTACATCTAACATCTCTTGTCACAGAAGCTGTGATCATAGTCAGATGCATTTTGTTAAAAAAAAAAAAGCATCTGGTTCCAAGGATACCACACAGCTCAAAGCACAGCTGAAACCCCCTCATTTCTCCTGCAAAAACATCTATGAAATCATGTTAGAAAATGTGACAGTCCATCGCAGATCGATTTATCATTCTGACTGCCCGGGAGGGAAAGGCTTGAAGAAATACAAGATTGACAGAACGAATTTCTTCCTGGTGAGCATGCAAGACAAAACCCCTGAAATCCAGATTGCATCAATAAAAAGACAAATTGGAGGTGACTGCTAATGGAAAACTTTTTCTTCCTCTCACCTAAAAGAAGTTAAAATTTGATGCAGCACTGACAATATTTTGACTATGTGGTAAACGTTGTAGAATCGTGTTTTTCTCACTTGGAGCAGATGATGATAACCACTTTTTCTTTTTTTAATAGATAAGGCCTTTTATGAAAGCACATTTAAATCGGGATAAAGACAAGGAGCTTCTAAAGCTCACTCAGTACCTCAAAGAAATCGCAAAATTAGATGACTTCTTGGAGCTGAATCATAAACACTGGGAAAGGTAGGAACAGTCAAATATCTTCCTTCTTTCTGTTCCTGACCCCACTGTGTTTTGCTTAATATCATTTGTAGAAAGACCAGAAACAGCTCAGCTGGTGAACTTGGATGTGACTTAAAGCTACGAATGTCATTTAGTTTGAGCAGGATTTTAGAAGGGCTGAAGTGTTTAGGCTGCCTCTCTAGGAAGAGAAAGTTTCTGACAGAATGGACCTTCTTTTTCCTGCTACCTCAGAGTTCAGGATCACTGAAGCAGTTATGCTTCTTAAAAGGGGGGAAAAAAAAGTTCTGAAGAAGCCTGATCCTTGTAAACTTCCTTTTCTCCACTCCTACAAAGTTAAGCTGTCAGTTCAGATCTCACATCCTTTGCTGCAAGGAGGTTACTTCTGAGGTTTGTGTTGTTAGGGTGGCTCTCAGGCACTATCCAGGTGTGTAGTACTACAGTATTCACCAGTAACGTAAGCATTACAAATCCAAGTTCTCCAAATGCTTAAATTAAGCACCAGTTACCATCCTAATTCTTGCTGTAGAATGACCAGCTGAAGCATTTAGGTAAAATTATCATGTTTGATCTTATGCATTAGCCTAGATCTTCAATACATGTTAAAAAAGAGCGTGGACAATATGCTATTAAAAATACACCCATTCAGGGCTTAAAAGAACAGCCTTGCAAACTTGATCACAGTCTAATTTCTGGTTATTAATAATTAGATTTTAGTGAAAAAATCGTAGTTTGTGCATATAAAAGATGAATATGTTTGTGCCTGCTTATTTTGTGTGAAACTATTTTTGCTTCTTTCAGGTATCTTTCAAAGAAACAAGGACAATAACAGTAACAAAGTTGTTTAGCACTGAATCAAAGGGAACTTCACTCAGATCATTGGACTTTTCCTTGCTTATACGCTAGAGTATAATAGTGCTGGACACTGGATACAATGCCAGAACGACTGCTATACTTGGTCTTCCAGTTGGATGGTTGTGGGTTATTTTTAGTTGTTGTTTTGTTTCATGGTGGGTTTATTTTGTTTGTTTTCTCCTAAAGATCACAGCAATAAGCTCAGAGTGGGAGAAACAAGACAGTTACTTTTTCTAATGTTCAGTTCTACAGTGTTACTACAAATAGTTTCTTCTCCTTTTCTGAAGTACAACCATAACCATTAAAGACCAAAACCATTCTGAAACTAGAAAAAAAAAAACAATTAGACCAAAAAAGTTGAGTAAGGAGCCAATTTTGACAGTGTATGAATTGTATAAGCCCTCTATTCCCTTCATCTTTAGAAACAGTCTCCCTCACCCAGTCCAGTATTTAAATCTATACAAGTTGTCTAAGTTTGGTATGTATTAGTATGTCAGTGTTTCTCTGTGCAAGACAGTAAGATGGGAAGGTACCACCTCTGTGGACAGTTTCTCCCAGTATGTGAACTTGTACTATAAAGCAGTGTTTACTGGAAAACAAGACTGCAACTTGAGGGAGAAAATCCCATTCCTATCTGGTAAGTGAAAAGCAGCCTGCCTGAAAAACTCTCATACATCAAACAAAGGGTTTAGGCCTCAGATGGGAAAGTCGCATCCCTAACAAAGCATGAACAAAACCCTTGTTCTCTTCTAGCTCAATCTTGTCCAAGTGCAAACACTGTGTTTAAATACAATATCCAGCCATACTGTTCTTAAAACGTCATTTACTTGCGCTGCTTATGCCTGCACTGTAGAAGTGTGATGTGACTGCTGTTTGGCATTACCAACACTTGTGCGTTACGCAGTTCATGTATTTGAAAGAAGTCTGACCCTTTCAAATAAAAATGGTATATATTGTTCTTAAGGAACTATAGCAGTTGTGTAAATAATAAATACCTTTTTCATAAGTTCGCGCCCTGTCTTATCTATTTGTTTCACCTAATAGAGAATCCACTGATAACCTCCATTTTGAGGTGTTTCTTCAAAACCCACAGACACAGATTTAATATCAGTTGTTAAATAAGAGACCAGTATGTGCCGCTGCAGATTAGAGCGCTGGTATTGAATGGCAAAGCATGTAGCTGCATGGGAAAGGAACCTTGACAGCAAATGTCAGAATGTCAGGACAGCAGACACAAATGAGCTGTTAAGATGAGCACGTTAGGCTCCGGCTCAATGACCTGTCAGAAGATATACAGTTTCTTATGTGCTGCTCTTTGTGGTTTAGTGCCAACTCAAGCTGTGTTTTAAACTAGTAAACCTGAAACCTGATGCATAAAAATCTTTTTTTGGCAAGTATGGAAGGTGAATTTCTGAAGTTTTGTCTCCTAGAGCTGATATCTGAACTGGGTGGCTGACTTGCTTGTGTATGGAGGTTGCTCCAAAAGTAATGCCTCCTATTTATTTCCATAAAAACTAAAATAGATTAAAAGGGCTCAATAACACTTGACAGAGTAATGGTAGGAAGGTTCAGCTTCTCCTGCCGTATCACCAACATCCACCTCTCCCCTTGCGGGCCAACATAGTGAAATTGGAGGCATTACTTTCAGAGCAGCCATTGTACTTTGAGTGTAGATCGACTCTGAGGTTTGAACTGTGAACGAAAGTTCACAGAACAAAGAACACAGGGTTGCTATACAAAGTACTACACCAGAACATGCTGAGCCTGACAGCTGGAGAAGACAGAACTAAGGAAATGTGTTTAAATACACACTGATGTCTTGTTCAAAGGCAGTGTACGCACACAAGTTGCATAGTGAAGAGGTGGTCCTCCTTTCTTTTGCTTTGTACATGGAACTTGTTTCCCCTATTGTACTTTGGTTTTGAAGATTGGTCTCACAATTTGAATGGTGCTGAATAGAAACCTGGGTGCTTCACTGGCTCTCAAAAGTGCTGCAGTTTTCCCTCAGCTGACAGATTGAGATACATGAAATTATAAAGCTGTGCATAAGTCAGGTGCTAAACTGATATTCACTAAATCCCACAGCACCAGAGCGAGGGCTCACTCATGTGAACTGAAGCAGCTTAAAGCCATTATAAGTGGCAGGTAGTGATCCGCTGCAATTTGTTGCCAATGGCTGGAGCTGGGGCAGGTGCTATCAGCAAGTTCAGAAAGGAATTCAGCTCTCACATTCCTACAGTGGGACATTTCCAGGCTTCACTTACATTATAGATCATCTGATTTGTGCCAAACTACCAACATTTACAACAGCTGCTAAGGAAAATGAATACTATTCTAATTAGCCCTCAAATAAGGTTGTCACTGCTCGTGGGTCCAGAGGAAAACAGCCATGCTGACACTGCTTCTCTGCTTTGATAGAGAAGGCAGTTTGACCCACTTGTATTTCCAAAGCATAGATAAACATTGGGAATAGCTATCAATGCCCTGCACCTCCTTAATGCTCAATTCTCTTATATTGGGGTCTCTAAGAAGTATTTGATCACCTGTTTTCACAATCTGTTCAACAAAAAGGGATTAAAATAATCAAAGGAAGAATGCAGCTTAATGATAGAGTTCTATTCAGTGTTCTGTGGCACTCTGGAGGAGCAATAAATAGACCAGTCAGAAGCATTCCAAATATTTTCATGTGTCAGACTGCACCGGACTCCCCAGTACATGTCAAGTATTTTGTATGGTGTTCTGTCTGATTATTCATACCAAAAGAGACAGTCCGTTTGGAAATGAAGTTATTTCTGTAAGCTCAGGATATCTGACAGCTCTAATACCTCCCGGTGGTGTGAATGCTCATCACCAGAGGTACACGGTGACAGCTGAAGCCAAGAACTGCGCTGCAAATTCAGCTCCACAAATCCTGCTGTATGACTGTGAAATTTACAGCTACTTGCCAATTTTTATTCCTGACTTGATGTGTGACTGACAGCAAATGGATGCCAAAAGGTTTAAGACTATTTTCCACTCTGTCTATTCGGGATGTATTTAAGACTGATGTGAGGAGCATCGATACTTCCTCCCTTCCAATAAGATGAAGCTCATGCAGTGATGGTTTCAGAGATCAACAAGAAGCACTCTTGATTCACCAAGGCTGCTAAAGACTAGAAGCTCTGGATGAAAAAGTGCAAGAGGGCAGAATCCTCCAATGTTTCAGTATTGACATTGCAGCAGTCATGTTGGTTGCTACCCAGAATGAGTGTGGGTGACCACTGCACCCAGATGAAGCAGCTGATTGATGGAGCAGCATCCTGCAACAGGATTTCAAACTATTTTATACACTGATGAGCTTTCTCACACAACCCTGAACTTCATTACTTATGCTTATTCATGAAATGTCCACATCCCTGAAGATTTCTCAATGCTTTTGATACTGCAAGCACTCTGACATCATTTAGTTTGCAGCGGTGCATGGCTGTTTGTGTGCTATTGGCATAGCAGTCCCTGAATGCTCTGCAGGAGGTAGTGTTGTGGCATTGTCAGAGTGCTTTGATTTACACTGTGCATTATTGATGTGCTGCAAGCTAGGAGCTGCCTGGGCAGACACCTAAGTTCCTTCCTCAGGTGTTTTGCTCTTGTTTGGGTCATACTGCAAGAGCAAGCAGCAGCACACGAAGCACATACTTAACAAACAGTAATAGAACTGTAAGATATGATGCTTCCTAAGGGAAACTGAGCTGGCTCTAGTAAGCCTCGCAAGAAGCAACACTAGGTCTTCACCCTGCTCTCTATATTCAGCCTGTGATTCACTACATATCTGGGTATGCAGTGTCTGTGAGCAGCACACACTGCAAGCACCAGATTAATCTCAGGTACGTGCCCCAAGTGATGCGAGTGGGACTGCTGGGTCCCTCTGCTGTCCTAGTGATGGATATTGCTTCAATTGGGACCAGAATGCATAATTTCATAAAAGAATAGATTGGAGATGAAAATGAGACTGCAAAGGCCAAATCTGATGCATCCCTTGCAGATGTGTCTAGACAGAACAGCTGTGTAGAAACACCTTTCTCTATAAGAAATACTAACATTAAGAGACTCTGTATCTTGTTCTAAGCTGCAGATAAAAGTGGATTTGTAACTCGATCTGAACGCTACCAGCAAACAACAAATGAGCCGAGACAAACACATTCAGAGCTACTAAACCGCTTCATTTCAATTGCAGCTGGGAGAGAACAGGCGGATAATTGAAAATCCTGCCTTCCTTAAACAGAATCAAAACACCTCATTTTCTAAGTGTGTTCCCACTTTCAAATAGTCCTAATTTAAGAAGTCAAGTAAACTTAAGTGATTTTTCTCCCCTTAATCTGACACGGGTGGTTTGGTTGGTTCACTGAGAAGTACCTAACATCTCCCTGAAGAGACATTTTACTTCAGATAAGGTGAGATGTGACCAAGTTTAGGCAGATTTAGTTCCATCACCAATAAACCACAGCGCGTGGGTTTATGGAATGGAATTCACACAGCATTTCTGTGATACACAACTGGTTAATTTGAACTCAATTATTACACTGACAACAGCAATCTGACAACATGAAGGTGATAGCATCTGGTATAAAATACCCAGGTACTCTAAGATATTAGTCCAGTTCAACTTACATTGCCATTGTAGAACCACTTGTTGCTCTCAGAGGTGTGGAAAGAAGAGCTGAGTGCCAATGACAGGAGTGCTGGGGCTCAGTACTGGTCCTGGTGCATCTGCACGGTGTTCAGATTCCAACTGTACAGCTGTGGGGTCAGAGAAGAGCAGAGTCACAAAAGGTGCCCAGCCTCAGCCTGCAGCTCATCCAGTGTGGTGAATATAATAGAAAATAGAACAAACATAAACCATATTCATTGAGTAGAACAACCCAAGTTGGAAGGGACCCTCAAGGATCAATGAGCCCAGCACCTGCCCCCTCATAGGGCCACCCAAAACTCAAACCTGGGCATTGTCCAGCTCTGGCAGCTCAGAACTGCACCCAGTGTGCTGAGCAGCCATTCCATGCCCACCACCCTCTGGGGCAGAACCTTTCCTTAGCCCCAACCTGACCCTCCCCTGATGCAGCTTCAATCAGGCCTTTGGCAGAGTCCGAGAGCTCAGCACGATGATGTTTATCACGGGACAAGGCTTATTTTCTACCACGTTGCTCAGCTTGCACCCCAGGAGCGCCTCGGTCTGCGGCAGCACCCAGCGCCCAGCCCCGGTACTGCACCGCCCGTCCACCACCATGGGGACAGACACCGGCCGCGCTGCACAAAGCTGCTTAAATCCCTGCAAGAATAGCTGGGCTGTCCCGAAAAGCACCACCGAGGGGCAGCAGCGGCCCCAGGGTCTCCTGACCACCCCCCGGCTGTCAGCAGGGGGAGCCCCATAGCCGGGAACGAGCGGAGTCCCGCTGACGCCGCTGCCTCCTGCAGGATGAGCCTTTAGCAGCACAGTCACGGCTTGGGAGGGATTTCCATGTCCCTTCCAGCTCCTTGAAAGGTTATCACCAAAAGCTCGGAGCACCTGCTTACATAAGGAGGAGGAAAATGACAAAAATCCCTGTATCTGTAGAGCACAGCTGATGTTTTTTAATCACAGACTGCCCTGCAGAGAAGGACATTGAGGTCTTTGGGAAGAAAACCAGACCTGTTAGAGCCAGCCTCTCTCACAGCACCATCTCTGGTCACTCTCAATTAACAGAGCAGTTTTAGATCAGAAGCACCACGTTATGCAGTACCTACATTTCCAACCTTACCTCACACACTGGGGGCAAGGGCCAGCCCTGCTGCAGGCACTAATGTTACTCCTTAGTCACCCAGGGCAGCACCCCAGGCCTAGCAGATCTCAGCTGTGGCCTTGTCTTTCAGACCTGGATTGAGGCTCTGTCCCCATTCCCTCTAGGAACTCTCAGAGTTGACCTTACTGATGCTCTGGTCCCCTCATGCCCCATGGGACCAGAGCATCTCAAAGAATCCTATCACTGGAACTATAAAGCAAGTACTTCTTTACATGACACCCACCTTTTGAAGGGCATACATCATATATCTATCTCCCCTGTTCTTCCTTCATGTATTGTGGCAATACACACACATCATTATAAGTCCGCTCCAGCATTTCTGGAGAAACATTATAGGATACTAACACCAGCCACAATTAGTGCAGCTACTCCTATCAGACACTCTTAGACCACACTATGTATACTGGGGAGAGGATTAGCATTTACCAACTCTTCCACTCCCATTCCAAAACACAACCCCCTTACCTTCTCCTTGCTCTGGGGTCTGCAAGAAAACACAACCCCAGTGTTTCTCCTGGGCTCCTATTTAACTTCACCATCAACAATGGGGTGGAGGGATCTGTTAGCTGATTCACAGCATCTGGGAGCCCTCTTGTCCCAGAGCTCAGCTGCTCTCTAATCCTTAAAGGACCCAACACACACAAATACCCTTCTACTGCTTCCTGCAAATGTCACTTTTTATATCCTTTCAATGCCTTGCAATAGAATTCTGTCACCTGTCTCCTGAGCAATCATTTCTCTTGGCCCCACAGCTCTGCCTTCCCTCCCATACCCAGTGATAGAAAGATAATGAAAAATGGGAGTTGAAGGCTGGAGCATTTGCTGAGGCAGGTGGGCTGAGTGGTGAGATGGACACTTGAGGAAGATACTGTGGCTCTGTAAGGGGGTTCCTGACCAGACAGAGCTGGGCCCCCCGGTGGTGGGAGATGGGGCAGTTCAAAGGAAAGAGGTTGCAAATGAAGACAAGGCAAAACGTCTTCACCATGATGACAGTCAATTGCTGGGACTGGCAGCCCAGGGAGACTGTGTGTTGTCCACCCTTGGATGTTTTCAGGTCTGAATGGGACAAAGCCCTGAGCAATCTGCCCTGACTTCAGGAGATCCACAGCCCCAAAGTCCCTTCTGATCTGTCGCAGTCCCCTGGGAACTGGAACAACAACCAAATGCTGAGCTCCCTGCCCAGCTGGGTGGTGGGAACGCTGCAGCAGGAAACACCACCCCACATCATCCCACAGTGGCTAGAAAAAGCTTATCAAGAGCTGTGAATGTCAAGAGAAGAAGTAGGACAAAGGATTCCAATGAGTTGTGACAGGGACACGGCTATGCTGGGGAGGAGGCACTGGTACACAGCACTTAAATGGGCCAGGAGTCAGAGCACACCATGGTGTCAGCAGCAGAGCAGAGCTTGTGATGGAGATGTGGTGATGCTCCTTCCCCTTCATCTGGGTGCTCAGCTGTGAGCAGTGCTTTTTGTTCAGTGAGAGCAGCCATGCAGAGATGTAATTCTTCCCTTATTTCACTGCAGAGGGGCTGTGTCAGCTGATGGGACAATTCTCACCCAGCCTTGGCCCTTGGTCCAAGGAACTCCCTCCCTGGGGAGAGGAAGAGCTGCAGAGATGCTCTGTTATCTAATAGAGGAGAGATGTGGAGTGTTCCATGACTCACTCATCTTTCAAAGCTGTCAAAAAAAAAAAAAAAAAAAAAAAATTAAAAAAAAATCCCACAACTTAAAATGTGGAGGAAGGAAATTAAAGGAAAAACACCAGCTGAATGCTTGCTTTGTGGTTCAGTACGTGCCCAGGGCTGCAGCTGGACACAGCCAACAGCTCAGCCCAGATGGTTCCATGCACGACCCAAAGAGTCTCCCCCCATCCAGGCCAGAGGGCTGTGTCACTGTCTCTGTGTTTAAAGGGTTATAGACAAGTTACCCCAATCACCCTGGCTTGGGGCTGGGAACAGCCATGGGGGCACTGAAACCACTCCCTGCGTATGAAGGTGCTGTGAGGGCTCTTCCCACCTGGGCAAATTGCACCAAAATGGCTGTGCCATTAACAAGAGCTTCCTGGTATCATTGTGCTTTTATACTTCCAGATGCAATTGCGTTCCATGATTGCAGCTATGAGTCACTGAGTGATTGCTGAGATCTGCTTTGCATGTATGTAACATCACCTGCATTGCACAACACCATGGATCCCCACATGCCATGTCCTTGCCTGAGCTCATCTTCTGCAGTGCCTGCTCCTGCTCCAGGGACTTGTATGCTTGTTAAGGGGATCAGCTGCTGCAGGAAAGTGAAATGGATAAGACCAGCAGCCAGCTCCTTGGGCACTGGGAGGTTTGCATGGCTAAACCCAGCTGGGGCCGAGGAGAGCTTTGGTTATGGTCAGTGTTGACACCACCAGGGGTAGAGCCATCCTTCTACAGCCTGCCCCAGTGTTGCTGGGGATGGTGGCTGGGTCTGGAGGTGTACAGAGGTGGTTCTATTTGCTCTTTGCGCTGAAAGAGCAAAATTCAGGCTGATTATAAAACAGAGAAGTCTCACTGCTTCAGTTCTCTTGTAATGTGTCCTTGTTATTTCAACCTCCAGATTAAAAAGGATTAAGCATGGGGATATGCCGTGAGGCTTTTGGAGACACAGAGAGTCACCTCAGGCATAGAAACATCCCATGTCCCCCCTCTCATTAAAATGTCTCTTTCCATCTGAAAAACTGTATTGAGACACAGCACTGCTCCAGAGCCACAACTTGGCTCACAGGGTAACTCCAGTTGGAAAAGGTACACAGGGCTCATCCTGATCCAGGCAGTAAAGAGGATGATAAAGGTCCTCCCACAACCCGCTGGGGTCCTTTGTGATCAGTTATCCTTGTGCAGGAGGTGCTTTTTCCTCCTCTCTATCTTATCCATGTTCTGGATGTTTAGCTGTTGTGTTTACTAAAGAAACATCTGAATTTGGGACAAAGCAAATTGTAGCTCTCCTTGGCTACAAAATATAATGTCCCAATTCACTTCAAAGCCTGCAGCGTGGCACCACAGGCAAACACTCAGCTCTGTCCAAACACCATCCAGGAGCTGAGATGCTCAGCATACAGATGTTTACAAAATGAGTTGGCTGACCTCAGGATAAAATCTAAAGCTCCCTTTGAAACTTAAGTGTTTAACATTAAGTGAGTAGAGTCCCATTGATGTGCTGCCAACATTTTAACGAGGGGATGCCACAAGCATTTCCCTGTGTGTATTTTGTACAGCGAATGGGGAGAGACTACAGGCTTTATTTTCTCTGGTTGGCACAGAGAAGGATTTTCCAGCCGGCATCAAGGAGAGAGAGAGCAGCAGTGTGAAAACTAAAGAAAGAAATCAAGTTTGTGTGCAACTGCAAATTAATGCTGGTGAGTTTACAGTCTTTGAAGCAAAGTCCTCTCTTAGGACAAGCAAGGAAAGAGAAGCCTTTGTGCTTCTGCCTAAAGCCACCCTCCCCTGCCATTTTCCCAGTGCAGGCTTAAATGCAGCAACACTCCTCAGCCTCAGCCTGTCTGCTTCTGGCTTCCCAAGCAGGTGAAGCATCCACAGCCACACCGCTCATAGCTCTCTGCCACCTTAATGCTGATGCCTCAGTGAGAGGGACACATCTGGGGGGGCTGCTGGGAGGCAAAGTTGCATGCTGTCACCCACCCATGGGTCAGCTGAGATGGGTGGCCACGTGGCCATTTGATGGGATGGAATGGGATGGAATAGAAGAACAGCAGGGCAGGGAGGTCAGAGCTGTGGGAATCACTGCTCATGTTCCAGCAGCATGGTGCCTCCTGGTAGGAATTCTATGATTCTAAGACGATGATGTAACAGCACAGTGCAGTAAACAATTCAGCTGCTAGCACAGCTGAATGGAAGGCTTACCCAGGTGTTATAGAAAAAGGAATCCAGCCAAAGAGGTGTGCTGAGTTTTATTTTATTGAGCAGAGGTGGCAGAGACAAGGACAGCTGCTGCCATGCCCAGGATCCTGTGCCTGTGACCGATGAGGATCAGTGCTTGGTGCTCAGGCTCAGCACTTCCCCATGTGCTTCAATCGTATCTTCCCTCCGCTCCTCCTGTAAAAGGAGCAGTATGGAAACAAAGCAGCGTATGGCATCCAGCACAGACACAGCAGCTGGGACAAGGAGCTCGTCCCTCTGAACAAGATCATTTGCCTGACTGGTGCCTCACAGGGAGCACTGAGCTATCTTTCCCTCTTCTCTAATTTCCCTTAGG
The DNA here is from genome assembly GCF_054131305.1 of Coturnix japonica. Taxonomy (NCBI): domain Eukaryota; kingdom Metazoa; phylum Chordata; class Aves; order Galliformes; family Phasianidae; genus Coturnix; species Coturnix japonica. The sequence continues at coordinate 11,347,024 of NC_140680.1, read as the reverse complement.
ATAAGGCAGCTTCAGAGTGCAGGATTGATAAGGATAAATCGATTTTTTTGCAGCCCTTCAGTCCAGAGGTGTTGGCTTCTATTACAGCTCCTTTAGAGGTGACAGCAGAGGAGAAACTCCAGTCCTTCCTCTGAGTTTTTGTGTACTTTTCCTTTATGTCAATTCAGAGCTTCATTTCAGCACTTTCCCTGTTCATTGCAGGGGTGTTGGACTAGATGAGCTTTAAAGGTCCCTTTCCACTCTAACTATTCTATGATTCTATGAATCTATGACTTTCCCCTAATAATTTGGCATGAATAACCCTGCATTCCTCCAGACGCTTCAGCATCCAGAGGTGTGGACAGGGAGAGCTGCAGCCTGTGGCATACAGAGGGAAAGGCACATCAATTCAGCCCATGCAGAAGGTACAGGCAGGTACAATGGCCTCCCAGGCCCTCTGCCATCTCTGTATGTCTATGAGCATCACACTAAACCTAGAACTGCATCAATATTAAGCTGAAATATTCCCAAGCACAGCGATGAGGGGCTGACATTTGAGCTAGATGAACTGAGTAGTTCTTCCAACCTAAACCATTCTCTAGTTCTATGAGTCTATGGCTGGGGATTGCTCTGAGTGAGGGGAGCAGCAGTGTGGGACTGAAAGTGGAACATCCCTGTGTGGGTCTGTATCCCACCTCCCCCACTTACAGCACAGCCTTGCAGAAGGCACACTTGTTGCCGTACGTCACGCCATCCGTGCCACAGTGAGGGTTGGACTCCCTCGTGCAGAATACACTCCTGTTTAAAAACTCTTTGCAGATCTGCAAAAGAAATCATAAACAGTAACAACAATAAACCATCGGGTTTCACTTTCCTAACAGGAAACAAGATTGTTAATGTGATCTTCTTCCCACCTAGAGGCCAAAAGCAGCAGTGAGGCACGGCCTGCTTACTGCAAAACAAAGGTATGCCAGAACTGGCTGAAATGGGGGAATTTCTGCTCTGTGGCTGAGGAAGGAAGCTGCCACCATCTGGGAGCAGCACTGGTGTCCCAAGAACAGGAGTGGGTTCAGCTGGGCACACAGGGAGAGCATCACTGCATGGCCTGGGGCTGCCATACACCCCTGTCTGGCCATGGGGTGATTGGACTTGAATGACCTTAGTGGTCTTTCCAACCTTAGTGATTCCATGAAACACACAGGCATTTGGACAAGCCTCAGTTATGGATTTATTTTGAAGGAGTGTATCACTCCTGATATCACGTTTGTTTTGTGGAGGAGCAAAGCAGACAGAAGCAATACTGCAAGCACATCCCTGCGCTGGATCAAACCATGGGGAGCATATGCTAAACCAGCAACTCATCCCCCTGATTTGTTTGCTATTGTGGCTTAGTTAATACCCCTGTACTGTGTGGGCACCCCAAAGCACTGGGGCACCTTGGCAGGACCCACCTCCTCCCAGCAAAACCCAAAGCAGTTCAGCATGCACCAAGATCTGTTAGAAAAGCATTCTTCTAGAGCCAGGAGGAAATGCAGATTCAGAAAGCAGAAAGAGCTACACTGACCTCTTCAATGTCTTGAGCTGCTACACCTAGAAGTGAAACAAACAAACAAACAAACAAAGATTTTACACACATTAGCATTATTTTCTGAGAGAACTGAAGTCACAAATCCCTTTGCAAACTGCAGCACAACACACACCAGGTTTTCCCTCCTCTGCCATTCTGTGTGGTGGAGGAGGGGTAGGAAATACATTATCAGAATTGCTTTTCAGTATTTTGCTATTTGAAAAATGTTACTAAAATACCATGTAATCAGTCATTCAGCTGCTAACTGCACCACAGACACATAAACTCATCTCCCTGGCAGGCAGCCACTGCCAGGGAAGCGGGGAGCTATGGCAGAGCTGAGCCTCTCTCAGTAGAGATTTTAAAGCTTCATTGAGTCTTATGGCTTTTAGGCTCTTGCACCTCTAAATTACAAAACTGGCCAGTATGGTAGCAAAAGCACATGGGGGAGATGGAGAAGGAGACCCTGCAGTCAGCCATCCACAGCACAGCACAGCCCTGAGGCTCCCAGAACAGCCTCATTTGGATGAGATGCAAAGGGATAGCCTGGCATGATCTGGGGCAGAACAGGCAGTGTCAGACAGTGATAGAACAAAAACACCTGCTGCAGACACAGGCTCTGGGCTTGGAGACAGTCAGGCCGTCCTATTCGTTATGTTCTGCCTGCAGACTCTGCATGGGGCCAGGTCACAGCCACAGGATGGATCCTGTGGGGTCAGTGATAGGGAGCAGGCTGCACACAGCTCTGCAGGAGCTGGGGCACATTGCAATGGGACAGCCCTCATGGTAAGGGTGCAGGCTGGGAGCACTGCAGCATCACACTCAGCGGGACCCATATCCATCACCCCACCCAGCTTCTGCCTGCTGCGATGCCTTCCAATGTTTGATCCTTGCCACTGGTGTATCTGTCACATCCTCAGCTAGGCTGAACAAGGAAGCAGCCATTAGGGCTATCTGCATATTATTTACAAAATAGCTCATTAGATAATGTTTATAAATATTACATGCAGCTCCACAAGGCTCTGTGAGAATGTCTCTTGGCATCTGTTTATTTTATTTGAGATCACAGAGTTTGCTGCTATTCTGCCTGGCCTTGGAAAGAAGCTTTCACACCCTGATGGAACCCAGTCCCAATTAAGACTCAATTAAAGACAGATGAATATTTCATAATTAATGATGTGTACAAAGTAATTCACCTCTTTTTTCCACGCACAGCCTGCAATTTTCTCAAGTGAATTCTTTATTCAAATTATTCACAGAAAAAAACAAGTATAAATAATTCTTGGTCTGCAGTCTTCAATAAAGGCCACCATAACGCTTCCATTCGGGTCAGCCGGACACCAGCAATTGAGAGCAGTGATGTGCCCTACACAGCCCCAAACCATCAGCCAGCCTCCCCAGATCAACAGAGAGATGTGTAAACCTCAAGATAAATAAGCGCTGGATCCTTTCAATCTGCCCTCTTTGTTCTGGTTCCTTGAGGACATTTGAATTTAATTTTCAAGCTTTCCTCTGCAAAGTATTTGGAAGCTGAAACTTTCATCTAATTACGCTGCCACATCTCAGAGGAAAACACCAACTACCAAGCGCTTAGGATCAGAACAGGAGCTGATGACCCTGAGGTACGAGTTTCTTCTCTAACTGGTTCAGCAAAACTCTCAAGCAAACATTTCTACCAAAACTCATAATTACACTCTGCTTTGGTGCATTTGCTGAACGAGCTGCTTACAATTTGCTCATTCTGTCTCCCAGTGACACCTCCACAGTGTTATTCACTGCGGAGGCACACGAGGAATGGAAATATGTGACACGAGCAAGCGAGTCCCACAGATATTTTCTACTTGCTCAGCTTTCTCTTCAAGCCTGTCATCCATTGATCAAGGCTCTCTGAAGTTGCTCTTGTCATAAAGTTTCTTTCTAGGCTACAGAAATGTAACTTACCCGAGAAGAACGACAGCAGCAGCAGCAGGCTGAGGAGCACCGAGGTGCCTGTTGCCTTCATGCTGCTCTTTTAGTCCCCGGCAAGCGACCAGTTTGGGAGGTGCTGTCTCAGCCACAAGCCCACAGCGTGTTCACGGCCCTGCCTCTGTGTATTTATGCACCTATCCGCTGCTGTCCTCATTCCTCACCTTAATTGTGAGAACTTCTCCACTTCATTTCTAGAGCCATTATTGGTCCCGGCCAATGTTTATGGTGCTTTAGGAATGCCGCCCTGTCCACATCAAACCTAGAAAGGGCTAATTACATGAGTGATAGACTTGGGCCTGTAATATCTTTTTGTTTTGTTGTTTTTTTTCTTTCTCTGAATAGTCACAGGATTCTCACAAGGGTGAATTTTCAAAGTGGTGATTCATCGGGGAAGCTGGTAATTTTCATTCTCTGGGTCCTCGCTGAATGCCAGCTCCAAGGCTTTGAGCACGGCGTGATGACACTCACCAGACATTACGAAATCAATCGCAGCATGAGAATGTGTTGTCTGTGAAACCCATTACGCGTTGTTCCCTGGCTATTTTTGAGGATGGTTCTATATTTGTTGGGTTGGGGTGGAGGAGCACCCTGATGCTCTCATAGCTGTGTGCAGAGCCCCACAGAGGACAGCCGCCTCTCCTCCCTGAACTATTTAAACCATAGCTGTCAATGCTTTCCAGTCTTCTTCATGTTCACAAACACATGCTAGAGCTCTGCTTCCACTGCAAGCAGCAATTAAAGGAATTTGGTGGGGAATCAGGAGACTCTCACTTTATTTCCATCCAGTTCTGTGTAAAGAGAATAGAATCACATAATCATTAAAGCTGGAAAAGACCACGAAGATCATCCAACCATCAGCCCATCTGCAGCCATCTCTCCACCAAGAGTAGCATTTAGTTGCACTACTTGCAAAATATCACTTCAGATAGGCACAGCCTTTAACGTTCCATCATGCTTTCCTAAAGAAACAAGTGTTGTGGGAACACTCTTTATAGACAGATCTTCATATTCATTTCCCCAGCAAATTTTGTAACTGCAGCCTACTGTATGAAGCCTGCTTTAGCAAGGGGTTGAACTTGATGATTTCCAGGGTTTCTCTTTCAACCCCTATGATCCTGTGATTCCAACAAAATTTCACACAGGAATGGAAAACAAACAAACAAAAAAGCACTTTAATATATTTTTTCTAGCAACCAAGGATTTCCCAAACATCCTCAGCTTGCAAGTGAGAGTTTCTGTAGGAGAGCAAAGCCACGACCGCCCTGCACCTGGGAAAGCATCAGAGTTTGCAGCTCACTAGACACCATAAAACCCACATAGCAGAGGAACCGCAATTGACAGGTGAGTTCTCAGATGTCTATTAGGGTGAGCTCTCAACACAGCCTCTCATATAATTTACAAGTTCGTCAGCCGCAACGCCATTCAAAATCAGGCTTAGTTCTGCCACTCACTGAATTCCTTGTTTGCCTTTTCTAGCTCCAGACACTGCTCGCCGCCCCAGCACTAATACCTCAGCTCTTTATATCTATCCAAACGTTTCACTTGCTATAACTGACTGGGAAAAGCCTTAGAAAATGTACCACAGGGACCAGTCCTTTGCAGGCTGAGAGGAAGAGTCTAAATTAGCAAAGTAGTGATTATCCTTATCCCTCCTCTTTGCACTTCTTATAACCTATGATGTGGGCTGCTTGCTGCTGTAGGTGGGGCAGTTCTGTCTCTCTGACTTCTCAGAAAAATGGGAACAGAGCAGGACTGGACAAGACAAAGGCACCTGGGATTTGCCTTACAGAGGGATGGGTATGGCTGGTCAGAGCCTCTTTGATACCTAGCCAAGTATTTACCTGCACTATCTCTGGGCTTACTTGATAAAAACCTTTTCCATTTTCTGAGGAGTTTTTGTCTGCACAGCCATATGTTCTGCACTTGCCTTTTGCCCTCCCTTTCCCTGCAAGACATCAGCCCTTCTTTGAGCTTTTCCAAAGCCCTTTTTTTGCTCCAGAGCAGGTACCAGGCTTCCTCTGGCACATCATGGAAGAAGCCAACCACAGAATCTTGCTATTGAAGCCACCTTCCTGCTCTGACCAAAACTCTACTGCTCTAATTCAACAAGCCTCCTGACCAACAAGGCATTACAGCTGAGCTGCGTCCTTTACTACAGGTCTCTGCTCACGTTCAGTAGTGGCTTATGCTATTTCTTGGCTATTCTTTTCCCTTCTAGGCAGATTATCAGGTAGCACCCTCGCAGCTCTCCAGTTTGCCCTTTCTCACCAGCAGGCACAGAGGCACACTGTGGTTGATAATGCCTGTGCTAACAGAACAAACATTTCCAAGTAGTATCCACCTTCCTAGGACAGAGCACTGCCCTGACACACTATTAAAGGACAGCTTCTCATCTTCTGGTTGAAAGCACCCATAAGATTTCTAGGTCAAGATGCAGCCTATTTCAGGATATAAAGCCAGAGAAAAGCTTGGAAGTCACAGATTTTGTCCTCAATATCAGCCTGAACAGCTGAATGTCTTCCTACGTAATGAGAGAATGGGAGGTGGAGAAAGGAAGGGGAAGGTGGCCTGAGTGGAGGCACTTGGGACTTCTCGCCTGTTGTTTGCATACTCACTCCTTGACTCACCCGCAGAGATGGCACATCACTGTGAATGCTCACATGCATCATCCACACATCACCTTTCATCGCTGATAGAAACTACCTTGGAGCTATCAAGCACACCTTCTATCCTTTCTCTTCCCTCTGCCTCAAACAGTGCAGCCTTTCAGATCTCTTCTCCAAGAAGCCTGAGCCAATCTAGTTTCTCCTCTGGTCCTCATTAGGCTCATTACAGCCTTGCCCAGCTGGCTGCAATTTTCTGCTGATCACCACACTCTCAAGGGATACGCCCTTCAAGGAAGCAACAGTTCCTAATTTTCTTCCCTATGAGATAATCTCCTCCCTTTGCCATAAGCCTCTTTATAACATGCCACCAGACTTGCCCATTGCTCAGGTGTATCAAAGCCTTGTTTCCTCCATGCTCCCAAAAGGACTGCTTCCCTTAAGACTCTTTGCTTCTACAAAGCCACATCCTGACTCTTTAAACAAATCCATTGATGTGCTGTAAGACACAGAACTGGGGAGAGCAGCAGTATTTAACAGCAACACGTTTCCTCTTCTGATGGTTTGGAATGGGGTGACGCACTTTCATGAGGGCTTTAGGCTTTTGTGTGATGGGCGTTGCACTTTGCTCTTTATTGTGGTTTATTTCAAAACTTCTCCTGCCTGACAGATAAGTGCCTAAAAGCCTGAAGACTTTTACCTCTGCCCTGGAAAAAATAATAATAACAATAAATAAATAAAAACCACACCAGACCACGGTGAAGAGAGTTGCTGGCTTTGATTTACTGATGGGTCAAGGCAGAAAGAGATGTTCAGCAGAGAGCAGGGAAGAGCATGTTGGAATTGCAGGCTTTGGAAGTGAAAGATGAGTGAGGGTAAAAGTTGTGCTCCAGCACTCAGCATTCTCCAAGGTGTTGGAGAGACAGAGATCCATGACTTTTCCTGCGGAGAAAGGAGGAGGCCAACATCACTGACATGGAAGGTGGTTTTATAGCCCTGATGGTGCCACTGCTGACTTCACATGGACGAGCCAATGCTCTGTGCTGTTCAGTTACTCCTTCACCTCTCTCTTGATTCCCCAGGTTACAGGTTTTGTCATGTTAAAGAGATCTGGGACAAACCCTGTAATTTTGGATACTCCTTCTACAGTTACTATTCAAATTACTCTCACAGTGATGAGTGCCTATGAGCCTGCAAATGAGGATCTAAATTCAGTGACAAGGGGAGGAGAAGACTCACCTGTGTTAAAAATCTGCAATGCTGGGGGAGGGCACAGCAGGGGGAGTGCTGGGATCAGGATAGGGGTGGGGATGGATTTAGCAAGGGCTCCCTGGCAGCTTCTGCCTTTGTACCCCAGCACAGCAGTGGTTTCATGGCTGTGTGGGGAGCACTGTACTTACAAAACTGCAATGCAGAAGTAGCATTTGTTCCCATAGGTTACACCATCAGAGCCACAATGGGGCACGTATTCTTCAGTGCAGTAGAGATCGGTTCTCTTGAAGTTACTGCAGTCAATCTGTAGGTAATGGAGCAAGAACATATTGAGAAGCCTTTGTCTGCTGTATTTTCCTACATGAGTGCTTTACATTTATTTCACGGCAAAGCATAAATACATTTTTTTAGATGCAGGCCCCCGTTGTTGTAGCAACTCTGCAAATTCTGATGTGCTTGCCCAGCAGAGCACAAAGCGAGAAGTCAGAGGGAAAAATCTACTAAATACCCTCAGCAGCAGTGACACAACCAAACCAGTGCTCCCCAGCTGGCTGTCCGCTGCCTGCTCTACTATGGTTCAGCAGCCAGCAAAGAGGGGCTGCCAAGAAGCACTGTGTCTCAAATGGCACAGTATGAAGTCCACCCACCCAAGTAATGACAGCTGATGCTGCATGAGCCCCACGCTCACCAGGAGAAGTGAGCACCTCAGGCACAGCCACCATCTGAACGATGCTCTCAGCATCAACCCCTGTCAGGAGCTGTGCAGGTGAGGCTGAAGCTGGAGTCAGGAGTTTTGTGCATCATTCTCTGACCCTGGCATACTTATTTTCCTCAAATCCTTTTTTCCAGGACAAATACACCAGCACAGTGCAGTCACTGCTATTACATAGTTCTGACTCATTCAATTTGTGTTGTATAACGTATTATAACAACAGTTCATAGTGCAGACTTTCGAGCTTTACCTCAGGGTATTTTCCATCAGTGGGCAGCACATCTATGTCCTCTCCATTCCTTGGGAAAGAAAGGAAGTTGAGAATGAACCAACGCAGCACAGCACAGCTACTCCAGAAGCCTTAATACGCTCCAAACACCAACACCCAGATCCCAACACCCAGGCTGTGACCCACCACTCACGCCACTGCTGTGCAGAAGGTGCACTTGTTGATGTAGGTGACCCCGTTGGTGGCATAGATCGGGCTGTACTGCTGGATGCAGGCCTTCCCCAGCCTACCAGTTCTTCTCATGTAGCCAGTGCAATCAACCTGAAACAACCACAGAACAACACTTTATTCAGCCCTATGCAACAGCGCGTGGTGTGAGAGGTATCTCCCATCCCCAAACTCATGGTGAGTGGGGCTGTATGCTTCCAGCCCAACACAGTGTGGGCAAGGGAGCACAGACAAGTGAAAATCTGCTTTAGAGGACATGAGCCCAGTAGGATCCTGGAGGGGATGGGTTCACAAAATGGGTTTTGTTGGTGTCATCTTGGGGCTTTCCACCCCCAAATGCCACCAAGCAAGCAAGGCCTGTGCCTAACATGCCCTACACGGCAACAACTGCTGCTGTGAAATGTCTGCTCCACTTGAAAATGGAGCTGATGCTCACCTCTGTGTTCCAGCCATTACTCTGAGTGTACTGAAGTGAAAATTGTAGCATTATGTTAAATTGCACAGCCGGAGTGTTTCTTTACATTATCTTTCTAATCTAAAAATAGAGACACTTCTCCACTTCGTGGCAGCTCCATGTATTGATAAACAAACCTCAGGGTACATGTTCTGATGGAATCCTTTTTATTTTTTTAATGTTACAAAATTATGATTTAGTCAAAATCCAGACTTCCTTGGGGATTTCTTAATTTCAACAAACTTCTAAGTCTATAGGGAACCATTCCAACAACACCAAAGCATTATTGAAATCAAAAGATTCTGGTTTTAAGTCAGCTGTGCTACATGAGATAACGCCTCAAAACTCACCGTTGAAATGGGTTTGCATTGTTCAAAATGAAATTAATACCTATTGGAGCTATATATTTTAAATGCATGATGGATTCTGCCATCTCTCTACACAGTGGCTGAGCTGGGACCATACCTTCACACACCTCCCATCGTGCTTCTTGTCCACCGTTCCACTCAGGCTAAGAGAGAAGGAGATGAAGGGTTAACCTGGTGGTGCCGTGGAGTCACCTCACTCATTAAGCTTCTCCACTCCCAGTCCCACTAATTAATCAGACTCAGGAGTTTTGACAAGGAAGAGGCTCAGCCTGCACTCTGGGAAGACAGAAACAGGAAAAAAATCGAATCCACCCGTGATTAGTCACAATTCAAAAGGCTTTTGTCCACCACCTGAGCCATCACGATGGGTGATCCGTACTCACAGGATTTGTCTGCAGAGTGAGCACTCGTTGGGGTAGGTGATGTTATCTGTGCCACAGACGGGCTGGAATATCCTGGGACAGGCGAGGTTCCCGCTGCCTGACAGCTGGTACTCACTGCAGGAGGCCTGGAAAGAGCACAAGTGGGACAGTTCTGCATGGGAAGGAAGGGTCTGCCCACACCCGTTGCATTTTCCATGCATAGCCATGCTGCAGGTGGTCATTTTATTCTCCATCATCCCTCCATGGTGAAGAAGTGGGAACAAATTACAGTGTTCCTTACAGTATGCATGAGCGCAATTTCATTATTGAGCCTTTTGGCAAGGCAGAGACGCACGGCTGACAAAAATGATGGGTCCTTAGGGAATCAGGTAGGGGAGATATGGAGGCAGTTAGTGAAAAACTGCGCAGATTTTCTGCTGGCACGCTGTGCCATGCCAGCTCCCACTCTGCATTATTAATTGCCAACTCTTATCACCAAGATGGTACGTTATCTTTCTCTGACAAAGATGTTTTCTTATTTGCTGGGGGAAAAATGTCATCTAATTCCTGGGGGCCCTTTTTCTTCTTCCTTTGTTATTTTATTTCCTTTTCTTCTCCCTCAAGACTCCTTTAGGATATGGTATGAGTATGAATTATTCATCTATTCATAGAAACCACAACTAAAAGACGCAGAAGATCCACTACTCACCCATTGCTGACCAGAAACAATATCTGGAAAAGACAGAGATGATAAAATACAAAATGTTTCAATGTCCTTGATTAAAATTCCTCTGGAATTATCAATTTCCCTCCAGAGTCATCACATACTTTATTTTTTTTAATCACTGAGAATTAGTTGTTTCCTAAATATTTTATCCAGTTCAAATAAGCAACTGATACCATATGATTAAAAAAAAAATAGCAATTCTTGGTGAAAATACAAACTTCGACTCACTAAGGATGAAATAGGGTATAAATTTTCTCTCTCAAGCGCTATGAGACTTACTGAGGATAATGAGCTGATGTCAGACAGAGGCATCCTGCTAGAGTTACGTAAATATTTGTGCAAGGATAAAGATCATTAAAAAAAGAGCTCATGTTTTACCAAACCATCACTTCTCCTGCAGGCTGAGCTCTCTTTTAGGATTCTAAAGGCATCCTGAACCACATTTAGTTCAGTAGGAGTAGAGATACAAGCAGAGAGTGTAACAAAAACAACTTACCAGGAAAGGAGCTGAGAAGCACTAATCCAAGGAGGGCAGCAGCTCTCATTGCCTTCATGGCAGAGGTGGCTGTGCAGCCTGTTTCTTGCAGACCTGTTGCTTCTGAGGTCAGCAAAGATGTTTCTCTGCCTTCACACTCCCGACTTTATACATCCATCTCCCTAACCTTGTGAAGTCATCAGGTAAAGTCATTATTTGCACTGTAAAGCAAAAAAAAATGTATTGATTACTGAGCTGAGCCCTAAAGAACAGTTGTTTGTTAGAGAGATGCGCAGCGGAATTAGGCAAAAATGTGAACTACACCCAGCTTGTTAAGAAAGGCACCCTGCTGTACAGTGAGTGATTTATGCTGCCCAAACAACAGCACTGTCTCAATACTGGATGTTGTGAAATTACATATGGAAGTTGGCAAAGCAAAAAAGCTGATTTGTTGAAAGAGTTTGAGCTCATGCACGCCATGTTACACACACTACACCGTGTTTGGGCTCCAGAAGACTTTCATGGCACAGCAGAATTAGATGCCCTCCGCTGTTACATAAGTGAAGTCTGGGGCTTGGCAGGCAGCAGTGCCTTTTCGAGATGCTGAGGGCACAATGAATATCTCCACAGTCTCCTTTGTATTTTACTGCTGCACTTTATTTCCCACTGAGGGAACTGAAACAGTCATCACAACAGAAAAGCATTACCAACACTTCACAAGTTTAAGAGACACGTCTTCGTAGAAAGAGGAATTATTCATCTGTTAGCAATCAATGTGAACCTGATTAAGAAACAATCAGAGAAACAAACCTTAAATCTGAACGTTGTTTCATCTCACTGGCAAGCAAGACATGTTCTGTGCAGATGAAAAGGGCTTGCCTAGTACTTAGGTAACGCATAAAACCATTGCAGACACAACAAACAGAAGGTGAGTCCACACATCCCCTCTTCTATTACACCACAGTAAATTTAGAGCATCACGTTCCCTAAAACATACCTTTCAGCCAAGCGAAGGACGAAGGTTTCACTGAGTGCTTCAACTCTGTCACAGATACGTGGCAAAACAAATATCTCATAAAACTCATTTTTGATTGAAGGCTGAAATGAAAAAGAACTGAGGGATGGAACACATTTGTGTTTTAGAAGGAGCCTGATCCACACACGTGGCTTAAAGGCAGCCTATGTTTTAAATAGGAAATCAGAATCATTTTTCCCCATTATGCTGGGAGGTGTTCAAGTCCTATCATGGGCACATAAATCATAAAAGTGAAGCTGAAAGCGTAAGAAGCTGCAGTCACAAAATAGATCTTGTAGGCTTTGGCCTGTTCATGTCAATGAAATCATTTTCCTGAAAAATAAATGAGTAATGTTCTTTGGAGCTCATTCACAAATATCAAGAGTTGAAGGGTTCCTTTCAAAGCTGTTTCTGTTGTATTCTTAGCATCATGAGCGACGTGACTGTCAGATTTCTTGAACTGATCAGAAGCATATTTGGAAGGCAAGCAGTAATCACTGAAGCATTAATATTGATTTTTCCCCAGGGATGAGAATGCCAGAGCTGAAAGCGATGCTTCCTCAGAACTTGCACCAGCCATCAACAGAGATCAAGGAACGGCTTAGGTTGGAGGGGAACTTAAACCCGAATCCATTCCAACCCCTGACATGGGCTGGCTGCTCCCACCAGCTCAGGCTGCCCAGGGTCCCATCCCACCTGGTTCTGAGCACTGCCAGGGATGGGGCACATACAGCTTCTCTGAGGAGACAGCACTGCTGCTTCAGCAGTGAAGCTACAGGAGCACAACCTTTCCCTTCTTCAACCCTATGGCCCCACACCCAGCCCCAGGTCCCCAATCCTGTGCTGCTTCTCTCTATTCTCCCAGGCTGAGCTCCTATTCTTGTATAGTTTTAGCATACAGTAGAGAACTATGCCATCCGCCCGTGCAGCCAGCACCTGTTCTTGATTAATAAGCTCCTTCTGGGAGACCTCTGAACACCTGAAGAGCCAGCCATCCCTGCACCAAGAGCTCCAGCAGGGAGAGGAAGAGGAACAAGGGCAGAGTCTCGCTACAGGGTCTATAAAACAAGATGAGATAATTGGTTGCTGTTAGGGCAGGGCAGCTGGGCGAAGTGTTACGTGGGATTGCATAAAGAGCTTGATTAATAAGAAACAGAAGGGAATGGGATAGAAATAATTGCTGATCAGCAGATGGGTTGACGCAGGCATTAGGAAGAATGAAAAACAACTGTCTCAATTCATTTGGAGGAGTGAGCTTCAGGAAATGCCATACACATGTTGCAGATAGGAAGAGGAAGATGAACACACCTGCCCATATCCCTGTGTGTTGCTGGAGTTTCATGATGGTGGTTCAGTAAAGTGAGTTGGAGTGCAGGATTATTTCTAGGCTTTCTTTTCTACAGATGTAAGATCCGTTGAAAAGATGAAATAAAACTCTTCAGATATTTCAAGTTCCCAAATACTAATTGTATTCAAGAAGGTTATAGCCCTGTGAGTGGGAAAACACTGGCAGACACACCATGCATTCCCTTGTGCTTAAGTAAATTTCCAATAACCCTGGAAATTCTCCCCAGTTTCCATCTCAGCTTTATGCCATCCCATATCAGTACTTTTTCTCTCAGAATCTTCTCCTCAGCTCTTGAGATTCTCTATCTCAAAGAAATCCATAATCTACCATGACCTAAAAAAGATTTTCATTAATTTTCCCTGCTTTATGAGCAGCTGCAGGGATGAACACGAGACACATTTCCTTTTCCCTGCTTCTGGACCCACTGCAAGATGGAGCAAAACACATTGCTGTTACGGGAGAGATGCACACGGGGGCAGGACTGGATCTCCTATGAGGATGGGAATTCAATTTAGAGCGAGTAAAGCCCCTGCTCCAAGCAGCTCTCTTGTGATATTTCTCCTTGCAGCTCAGCTATCTGATTGCTGCCTGCATATCTCCTGCTGCTTAAGCACAGATGATATCTCAGGGAAGAAGGGTGTCTGGAATTATTTGGCTTATAGCAAAGCTCTGCAGATCCAGCCCAGCGCATCCCAATCCCTCAGCTCCATCACTGCAATAGCTGTGACACAGCCAGACCCCAAAGCAGCATCTTCAGGTGGTTTTAATTTAAAGCATAATTTTATTTTTCCCCACACTGACAAACCATTAGTGCTGATGAAGCCCTGGGGAAAAGCTGCATCAACAGCAAGGTCTAGACTGGCCCGAGGTGTGATCTGGCCAGCAACAAGTAGAGAAGTACATAAAACAGAAGAACTGATATAAAACAGAGCAGAATAAAATATCTGCAAGCAATGCGTTAATCAGTTTGCAGGGTAATTGAATGGCATTTCCTACATTCACTGACACCAGATAATGACACAAAGAGCTGAGGTACCACTAAAGAACAGTGCCATAAAGCACCTCTGCAGGCAGACAGTGTTTCCTGCCTGGAATTTCCTGGAGGGAGAGTTAGATTAGTAATGATGAGAGGATATTGTGTTGTATTGTGTCAGGATTTTATTGAGCAGCAACAACAACATGATAATTGTCAGCGATGCTTGTGACAGAGTCTTGTCCTCCCTGCCATCCTGCCATGGAGCTGGGCCTGGTGCAGGGGTGGTGGGAATGCTGGGGTCCCATGCTGCTCTCCACCACCTCCTCAGCAGTGCAGCTCCATGGCAGGATGGGAGATTTGTCCTATATCTGCTCACATTTTCCCCTCTATGACCTGAGTTTTGCTATGCAGAAGACATGGCCCCAACAAGATGTCCTTTAAAGACTGCTGGGGCCCTGAGTGCAAATGGGTTCATCACTTGTCTCCGACAAGACAGCAAGGTTCCTTGAGGCCTTCCTCATCCTCATCGCCCTCCTCATCTTCACTTTCATCCCAAAGAGGGGTTTGGCACTGAACGGATGCAGAATTGGAAAGAAACTGTCTCCCTTAGGAGAGCTGCTCTCTCTGCTCTCTGCAAAGTGACACATTGTCACTTAAGATCATTAACTATTTGACTGTGCGCCCGCTGCCCGTACAGCACACCGCACCGCCAGCACTTTGGTGTTAATGAATAATAAATTAACACTATGACTCTGAGCCCTTCCTTTCATCAACCAAGATTTCCAGAGGCCCAAGAATCTCAAAGGATTCTCTACAAGCGACAGCTGACGTAATTAACTACAAGCAGCAGCTAAGTGGTGGGTGAGGTGATAAACGGCTGTGGCAGCTCCTGCCTGCGGTCCTCTGAGCATCACGTAGTGTACCGTATCCCACCCCCAGTGAGCGCCGTGAGCTCAGATGCAGGCAGGCATATCTGAGAATCATAGAATCATCACATGGTTTGGATTGGAAAGGGCCTTAAAGCCCATCTACCCCAACCATTGCCATGGGCTGTCTGCTCCCCACCAGATCAGGCTGCACAGAGCACCATCCAACCTGGCCTCATGTCTAGGGATGGGGCACCCACAGCTCTGGGCAGCAGTGCCAATGTCATACCAACGTCTGAGTAAAGAATTTCTCCCCAACATCTCACCTAATTCTTCCCTCTTTTAGTTTAAAGCCACTACCCCTTGTTCTATCTCTATCAGACCATCTATCTATCACACAGTGTTTTAACAGGATGCCCTGAACACTGCACTGAGTCCCATCCCCAGCAGTGGTTTTCTTTTGGAAATCTGGAAGCAAGCAGAATCTCATGGCCTTTTGGAAGGGCTGATTTCTTCATTAGGAGTTTGGGACAAGGCTTTGAGCAGCATCCGCTCTAGGGGACACAGCCAGGGATGGTCCTCCTGTCTGATCTGGAGCATAGTGGACTGTGATGTGAGCACTCTTCAGAGCACAGCAAGGTGAGAACACAATGAGAAAGAACTCAGGGCCTCAAAGACAGAACCTCTGTGCTTCTGCTGTGCATCCCTCCCTCTGCTTAAGGATACATCACAGAGGAACATAACCAAAACAGAACATTCGGAAAGCTATTCCAACTATTTCCTCTTATTACTAACATTCAAAGGCATGATAAAGACTTAATTTAAAAGAAGAACAAATAGGCTGTGGGAAATAGACTGTATTTGCTGGAAGCGAGCTCTTCAGCAAATTACCTAACGCGAAGATGAAGATCTCTGCTAAATGTTACTTCTTTATACCTGAAGGAAAGGAATCCCTGGTAAACCCTCCCAGCTGAAAAAGAATTTTGCCCTTGCTAGTAAGAGAAGAGGAGAACACCAAACAAAGCAACCTTACATCTCCAACCAGACCCCGAGGTTGATTAGACAGTTTAAGTTCACCACTTAGTTAGCAAAGAGATTTATTTTCATACGCCCAGAAATGCCTTGTAAGAACAAACATTTGCTGGCATATGTTATGCCATCAGACCCGCAGTGTGGGATGTGCTCCTGAGAGCAGAAATTGCGGGGTACGGCGCAGGCACTGCAGTCGCCCTGTAGATTGATGCAGCCTTGTGCTCACAAAAATACCCTCAGCAGCAGATCTGTCAGCAGTGCAGTGCCAGGAGACCCCCCCCAGCCCTGGGCTTCCCCCAGCACCGACCATCAGCAGATGTCAAAGAGGAGCTTAAAGACGGGGCTGGAATAGTGCAGTACATTCCTGCAGTGCCCTTCCAGCCTCCAGTGATGTAAATCCCATGTAAACATCTTCAGTGCTGCTGCAGTAACCGTGACAATAACTTGGACACCAACTGAATGCTGCACTATTTATTTACTTATTTATTTATTTTCCCCGAAACGATCAGATGAAAATGGCCATTTCACTGGGTAATATCCGTAGCAAATATTGCTCAGGCTGTGGGATGACTCAGGGCTTTCAAAAGCTTGATCACAATGCGATTAGTAATGATTTATATGGAAACTGCTTTGAGGAAAGAACTGCTTTGGGGAGAAAAAAAAATGGAAAGATCTGTCCCTTACCTTCAGTGCAGCGGGATCTGGAAAGAAAGAAGGGAATAGGAAGTGTGACACAAATGCAATTCATCTCCTCCGTTAGTGTTAAAATCCGTGAGTGCGTGTCCTGAATAAACAACTTTCAATTCAAGTGTATGACTCTCAGACAAAAGGAATTTCAGGCAAAACGTTGTGCCACGCTGAGTGTTTACAACATCGATTCCGTACTACATTTTTTCTCAGGAGGTTTACAGCCCAGGTGGAGAAGGATGTGCGAAATGAAAGAGAGGAACAGAAAGCAATTTTCTGTGATTCACAGGATGAGCAAGGACAGGTACTCAGAGATAAGCAAGTTGCTGGGGCAGCAGGGCCGCAGAGCTGGCACGGACCAGCGGCAGCTCCTGCATGCAGCTCCACAACAGCAAATAACGGGAGGGCTCAGCGAGGTGTAACTCCCCTAAGGCTGCCACAGCCTCTCAGCCTCTCCAATTGCATCTCAGTTCAGGATGACTGCAAGAAGCGTTCGTTTCCATTCAGTAAAATAATTTGTGTTTCTGCAGTGTTTCGGAGGTTCAATAGTGGATGTCGGAGTCGCCGGGTGGTACCACGTAGATGTCACTGCTTTCATTATGCATAAACTAGCACTGAGCGCGGAGCTGTTCCCACAGTTGTTCTTACCCACTCAGTTCTGTTGCTAAAATATTACCCCATAAGTGATAGTCTTTGATGTCAAGTCTTTTCAACACCATCTCTCTAGGAGTAAATAAGTCCTTGTAGAACACAGCTCTTTCCAGTCTGAGGATGTTTGTTGTGTTTTTACAGCCGGCACTCGATGAAGCACGGAGCAGGAGCACAGCCACTCACCTGGGCAGCAGCAAAGGGCAGAAGTGCATCGTGTTCATGGAATGTGGCCCTTCTGCCCTTGGATGGCAACCTGTGCTGATGGCTGTGTGCATTCACATTTGGTGTATCCACCCTTAATTGAAATAACAAGAGTTCCAGGGTTGTAAATCTTAATGGCACTTACAGAGGTGATCCACAAAGAATGCTTCTTCATCAACAGCAATCGCAGGTTTAAATGTGTGAAGTATGCCCTTGGCTTCATTATTTCCAGTGAAGTGTGTGACAGGTGCCTGCTGAAGGACCATGGAAAATTACTGTGGGCAAAAGGGCAACTGTACAGACCTGAAGAGAGAATGCTGCTGGATTTCCTCCATGTTATCAGTGCTTATCTGCATGCGGTGCTTTCTGAGTGTTGCTGGCAAAATGCTGTCATATTGAAATGAATGGCTTCCAGAGTGGAAAGTCTTAATTGTCATGCTTCATCCCAATGAATCACAGAACCATTGAAGCGTTTGAGTTGGAAGGGATCTTTAAAGGCCATCTGGTCCAACTCCCTGCACTGAACAGAGACACCCACTGCTCCATCAGTGCTCAGAGCCTCTCTAGACCTTGGCTGTCTCCATGGATGGGGCACCATCACCTCTCTGGGCAACACGAGTCAGGGCCTCACCACTCTCCTTGTAAAAATGTCTTACATCCAGTCTAAATCTCTTCCTGTTTGGAATCATTTCCCCTTGTCCTATTAATAATGCCTCATGAAATCATAGTAAATCCAGGAAAACTCTGAACTGGGAGAGAGAGCAGGAGGGGGACCAGAGGCTGAAGGGAGTCCTGGAACTGGACAAGCAATGGAAGAAGTTTTATGGGCATTTGCAAAGCACTAAGAATTGCTATTTTCCCTAAAAGCCATTAGTGTTGTGGGGTAGATTTGCAGCAGCAGACTGATAGCCTGATGATGACAGAATGATATGAGGCCCACAGCCTGGGTCCCAGAAAAGTTCAATCCAAACTGGAAATCACTGCTTCATCCATCTGCCCATCTCAGCATAAATCCTTTGTTTTACCACCAAAACATCCTTCTTTTGAATGATCTCATTCCATCAAGGAAAAGGGATCTTAAGGGAGGCATTATTTTTTATAACTTTTATTAAAGTTTCTCTCATGTGGATCAAGAAAACATCAGTTCAATACACCAACAAAGGACAAAAGCAAAATAAATTTCACGGACAATGCGCCAATGACAGAGGTCACACTCTCAAAAGCACAGGGATGCTTTGTCCTTGGATTGCAAAACACTGCTTGGATACTTGGGCTGGCAAGGACTACTATGAGAAAAGTCCAGTAGGCAAGGGCAGAACCAGACCTAGGAGGGTATTCATCTTAAAACACTCGGTGGTCTCTAAAGGACAACTCCACGATGAGAAAAAACTTGCAACATCATTTGGAAGACCCAGACATGTAGGCAGGGCACACTTACATGCCTGAAAAACATGCACCTCAGTAGCAGCTGTGCCTGTGGCTATGGACCATGTACGGGAGGCCATGGGATCAGCACTGGGTTTGGCCACCACCGCACCCTGAGCTGCTTTCACTCCTAATGCTGCACAGGGAAACTGCACTGCATGTACCATAGGGGAATTCAGCCAGCATCAGCAGTTTGTAGCAGTATTTCAGCTGTCTAAAAGGCCCTGAACACTAATGGAGGCTGACTATCATTTATGCGCAAAGTCACACAGCCGAGGTTTATGCATCTGTATTTAATTTTCTGCCTTTTATGACAGGGATGGGAGCAAGATGTTGTTCTTGTTATACCCCAGAGCCACGAGCATGGAACATATTGAGTCTGGTATCACCGTCCAACAAATCAGAAGAAAACACTGCATGAGACAGAGCATTAAACAAGACAAAGAAGTGTTGCTGATTTAGTTTATTGAGAAAGAAAATCAGGAGTGAGCTGAGCTCCCCAGAGTGCAAGATGAACCGAGGTGAGACCTCTCGCTGGGATTTGCCAGTGGGGATCCTGTGGTGAATTCTCTCAGCACTGATATTCAGCATTTTCCAAAATGGTTTAAAGTGAGAGTCCCATTGCTTTCCCTGAAAGGGAGGAGAGGAAGAAGTGGGTTAGACGCAGAGCTACAGAGCCCTGCCTGCTGTGCTCCGTACTACAGAAGGCAGGAGATGGGATCCTGCCCAGAGCCCAAGAACTGGCAGATTCAGCACCTCCTCAGCTACCTGATCATTAAGAGATGAGTGAAATCATCTAACCCCTTCTGAAAAATATTTTTGGGGGAACTATAATGAAACACCAAATCTGATTTTCTTCGCAGCAAGCAAAGAAAACTTCCCTTAAGGTTAATGGTGTTCAAAACATCCATCCTAACAAACCAGACGTGCTCTGGTGAAAAATAAAAGGAATGGCTGGTGTGATGCCTGATGTTCTTTTCTGCCCCCAAATCCTGGTCAGCAATCAGCAACGAAAGCAGGAACTGTGCAAGCTGGTGCCTGTAGGAGGCAGCCGACAACGTGAATGCAACCAGAGCTGTACGTACACGACTGCATTGCAGAAGTTGCACTTGTTGCCATATGTTTTGTTGTCGGAGCCACAGACAGGTCTGTAATCCTTCGGGCAGGCAGGCTTAGGGTACTCACTGCAGTCAACCTGCAAAAACAGAATTGTAATGTGGAGGATATGAAGGAGTCGATAGCTGAAGAGCTTCAACCCCCCTCAGCTACAGCTGCAGTGCCGATGATAATGATCTAACTAAAAATAATTAACTTCCTCGCACGATCTGATATAAACTGGATGTCCTTACTCCTATGCTAGATTTAATAAAATAAAAATAGAGCATAATTTCCTGTGTAAGAGATGCATATCACAATCTGACTGCTGCATTTCTGAGCTGCAGCAGCAGCTCGCTCCGTGAATGTGCTGTGCTTACAATCATGTTGCACCGTGTTCGTGACCTGTTCAGGAAATTAAATGGAAAAAACATTGGTGTCTGGAGAAGAGGCAGCAATGATACTTTCATAGTGATCCAGCATCTCTCCCACAGGCTTAAAGCAAAACTCAGCTTTCTCTGGGTACTTGGAGAATAGGATTTTTTTGTTTGAGAGATGAGTACTATGTTTGCTGACAGATGTTGTAGTGGGGGGAAAAAGAAAGAGACCAAAAACCAACCAAACAAACAAACAAAAACCAACTACCACGTATACAGGACTAGAAAGAGGCTGAAGAATTCCATGGGAGAGAAATCCACTGAGGCTTACCAGCTACACAGAAATTACAGCTGGCTGAAGTCCATAGCTGTAGGTTGGAACCGTGTTTGGGAAGATCAGTACGTACTCACCCCTCTCTTACTCCCTCCCACTTCCCTCCAATTCTTATGAATGCTTAAAAAGTAGACTCTGCATCGAACCCTCACGGGTTTGATGGCCCATTGGTCTGAGCCCCTGATTCTATTCTCAGTTCTTATTCTCAGTTGTGCCCTCATGGGTTATTTCTGCTTATGGTCTTTTACTGATCCCTTCCTGCACAGTCATCCTCTTCCCTTCCTGACATTACTGTGGCTAATGTGTATTATGTGTGTAGAAAGTGATATCTCTGTGCTGAGGCACAAATGATGCTCCTGAGGCTACTACAGATGCCGGCCATTTTTCCTTCGACATCAGTGGGACCAGGACCTGCTTCTTCACTGTGAAACTCACACTCACTGCAGCAAGTTCCTTCCTACATTCACCATCATGCTTCTTGCCAACACTGGTCCCCTGCACTCTGAAAGGAAAAAAATCCATGTTAGAGAGCTGTGCCTCCACCCTGCTGTGCTGAACTCCACACCCCTGCAGTGCTGATGAGCTGCAGATGCCCAGCCTAGTTTGTGCTCACACTGCTCAAGATACCAGCCCTGCAAGCACCCCCAACCCCCTGGCTTTCATAGAGTAATAAAATGACTTGGGTTGGAAGTGACCTCAGAAGTCATCTCATTCCAAAACCCCTTCCATACTTCATGGGACTCGGAGTCCTTGCCCCACCCATACATAGGATGGTACCTGATGGTCATGAAGACAGAGATACTATTGACACTCTGGTTCAACATATCAGGTGTTATGGGAGGTGGTGTTACCAGGTGTTATGCGTCGGAGTGCTGCAGTATTGTGTGATGCAAAGGACTAAAGGTGACAGGATGCCGTGGTCTAGGAGCTAGGCTGTTTTACAATATGGGTGCAGCAGAGGTTTGCTGCTGTCCTCTGCAAGGCACTGTGTGCCACACAGACCCTTTTAACTTAGTTAACACAGGACAGAGTGCTTCTCTTAAGTCCCCACCCAGCTCTCTACTTCTCTCTCAAGATCAAAGCGACGGTTCTCTTTCTAATCACAAAGGTAAACAGCATCTGGTTATCAGGAAGAGGAGGGACAGAGTCCAAGAGCCGTACAGAAAAAACCTCAATGGAAATCCCAGTGTTCAAAGAGTGGCTGCCAGGAGCACAAGACCCATTCCTGCCAAGGGAGCTCTGTGCAGTACTTACACGTTGTGGGCACACAGCATACACTCATTGTCATAGGTGACTCCATCAGTACCACAGACGAAGCTGAAGTCCTTTGTGCAGAGGATCGTCACTTTTCCATCTTCACTTGTTGTGTTGGGATACCTGCTGCAGTCCATCTGTGGAAGGAGCACACAGCAAAGCACTGGTGAGGGCTTACAGTTACCATGTAGACCAAGGGAGGGCATGAGTTGGGCCTCCTAGGATGCCATCTCAGCAGGGAAAAAAATGCTTTTTTTGTTTTCTCATGATGAAACTTTACCTGAAGATGATCAATACAAGATTCTGACATCTCACATGCCCTCTTACTCAGCATTTACATTATTTATTGGACAAGTCAATAAGCAGTTTTGACTGCACAAAGGATAAACTTGGTTTCACTTACAGGAACAGTTTCCCCGCATTCTCCATCTTGCTCTTTGCTGATATTGGTTCCATATTCTCTAAAGGGGGAAAACAGATATTAGGAAGATCAGCAAAGCCTTCTTCTTATGTGGTAATACGTACCTAATGCAGTGAGGCTGAGTCTTGCTATATCATCTTGCTATATCATCTTGCTATATCATCTTGCTATATCTATATATATACAGGCATATATATATATTTGTATTGGAGAGGGTAGTGCCATGCTCCCTGGCCAGTCAGCACTGAGTGGCTGGCAGGGATTTAAAGACTCTGAAATCTTTATGACTGTTTTGGACCATTCAAACTGGAGCATCTCTCCATCCTTTTGCTCCTTTTTGCTGGGATGAAATATACCCTAGGGGCTGTCATCTGCCTCATCCCCGAGATAGAGGAGAAAAACCTGAATAAATTACATCAACAAAAAAGACACAGTAACCAAAGTGATGTCTAGGCAACCGAGTGTCACGCAGTGATACTCAAGCTTGCTCTGAAAGAGTTGACATAAGTGGCATGTGACAGAGCAGTGTTTGTTGGAAAGGGGTGCTGTCAGGAGCCCTAAGCACAGCTGCTTCTTGCAGGATGAGCTCTCTGCAGTACACACTTGTTGTAGAAACACAGCATGCACTCGTGGTTGTAAGTGACTCCATCGGTACCACAGATGAGGCGGAGTTCATCGGGGCAGACCACTTCATCTTTGCCTTCCTCGTTTGTGGTGTTGGGAAACCTACTGCAGTCCACCTGACAAAGAAACACACAGCAACAGGACAAAGGGACATTTTGTAGTTACATCTCTCATTTTCAACAGGGCAGTGACCAGATCCAGCCTCCTCTCCATAAAGTGGGAAGGGACTGAGCAACGGGGTTACAGCCATGCAACTCCCTGTATGATAAACCAGCAGGGATCTATCATGTCCCCCAGGCACCATTTTGCTGGCCCCTCCGGTGTTCTTCCATTGTAACTCATTCATTCTCAACATACAAACATGTTTTTTCAAAAGAATAAGTCTAACAACCTGGTGTTTGGAATCTGCATTCACAGTACTTTCTTCTTTCAGTAGGCTGCTTTGGGGTAGTTTTTATTGCTATAGTATATAGCCATCAGTCTAGAGCTGATCATATCGATGGGGCTTTGAGCAATATGGTCTAGGGGGAGGTGTCCCTGCTTATAGCAGCGGGGCTGGAACTGGATGATCTTAAAGGTTCCTTCCAACCCAAACCACTGTACTGTTTTGTAGACCATATGATCAACTTAAAGCTTAGACCAGTTCAGACTTGGCCAGAAATTAATTCATCCAACAGTTTTATATCACTGCTACATTACTTACATGCGGCATAGATGTAGAGCTCAGAACTGCATAATTTAACATTTTACACTGTGGGATCTAATTACAGTGATACTAATTAAGACAGAGGGGGAAAAAAAAAAGGAGAGAGAGAGAGAAAAGAGAAAAGGAGGACAGGGAGAACTCTCTTACTCACCTCAACCCCAAAGGCAGCATCTGGGGGGAAAAAAAGGACAAATATGTGAAACAAAGGCAGTCTGATCAATGAGACCACAGCGAGCTGAAACGCACACATGAAATTCCAGCACAAAGAACCAAATGGAGTGATTTCCACTGATTCGATTCTTGAACTAAGTAAGCAATGTATGATTTTCTTTTTTAATGATGATAAGCATAATTTAGTTTCTTATTGCTGACTGATGAAACGCCTTCTTGAATAGCCCCGTATTTAAAGAGAAAAAAAGCTAAGAGATAGATTTATTAATTGAAAAAATGAATAACTTTTCCTTCCTTATCTATTTACACATCCGTTTTGTCCCTAGAAAACATCTATCACATATCTGAAAAGAAACCTGAGTCAATACAGATAAATGCAAATGCAAATAGTCACATACAGGATAAGCAAACATACACAGCATCTGTTGTCAGGGATATACATTTTAAAGAAGCTGAGTGTAAGAAATAAACCACACTTGTCTCTGACTTTGTAATTTCATGAGATGTAAATACAGAAGGAGAACATCAGATCCTGGCTTGTTTGCATCTCTTGTTTCTCCATTAGCAGCTAAAGCATTGCAGGAAAGCTGCCAGGTTCCTGCACAGAGCTTGTTTGTGCCATGATAATATTTTCCTGACTAGTTCCTAGAGGTCTGACCACCTCGTTTCAAGCATTTACCCATTTTCTATAACTGTGCAACAAACGCAAGCAGTTTAACAGTGCTGAGAGCATCAGAAGTGTGTTGGGAACACAGAACCCAACAGACACCCAGCACAGCAGTAATATGTTTAATACCAACGTACCGAGGCAGCCTCCACAGGTGCTTTGTCTCTAATGGTCACTACCATGTTCTGCTAAGGAGAACCAGGACTGGCAGGCACAAAGCCTCTGCAGCAATCTGGGAGTTACTCACCTGGGAGGAAGCCACAAAGCGCAAAAGAGAACAGCAGAAAGACGCCTGCCATGGCCATGGTGAGATGCTGCCCGGGTCTGCAGGCGGCTGCTGGTGCTCTGCTCCTGAGATGGTCCCACCAAAGCTGCCTGCAAATATATACAAACGCGGCGTCTGAACTGTTGGACTGGAACACAGAGCAGCCAGCTGAATCTGTCAGCGGCACAATGAGGCTGGTAATATTTATTGAGGTCCTGACCCCCAGGTAATGGTCTGCGTCTCCCAGGCAATTGATTTTGGCTGGACACTTGGTTAATAGCTTGAGACAAGTGTCACATGCTCCTAGGGGTCAAACCAAACAAACAGCCTTTTGGACAAAAGAAACCTCTTAAGGACTCTGGTAGAACCCTAAATAGCACAGAATGCTGAGGGGGATAAGGGACAGGTCCTTCACCTATTTCTGCATCCACATCTCCCAGCAGGGAGCAGCTGAGGCTCAGGACCATTGTGCCTGCAGATCTGCTTCCCATGCAGTTCTGCATTCTTGGATATTCACCTCTAGGTATGAGCACAGGCCAGGGAGGCTTTGCTACCAGCAGAACTGATTAACTACTGCCAGGTGAAGCTGGCAGCACCGTATCTAACTTACGAAGCTAATGGTATTTAGCACTAGTTTGATAAAAGAAAGGATTTCTTGGTGGTTTCACTGCTTAAGTGTAGTAGAGCTTGGTAGAAGACTTGAAAGCAAGGTAAATTCTGTCAATTACCACTAAAAATGTCACTTGAACCTTATCAGCAGGGAGTACTTATTTACAGACCTAGTCACAGTTAAGCGAATTGACTCCAAGTGTTCTGCCAAAGCATCTTAAGAACAAACGACACAGAAGTTCGGGGAACTTATTTACATTAGGGCACCAGCTATGCCTGAAAGTACAGTTGTCCTTTCCTCCTGCAGACTTTGCAGAAAATAGAGACAGGAAAACTGGGACAGGCTCTGTCTCTCACCTCCAGCCTTCACACCATCCCTCTCCAAGGTAGCTCTTTGATAGAAGAAGGTCTGGAGCTCTGCTGTTTTGGTATGAGTCGTTTTGCAGCCATACCTTTAACCTGTGTTTCTTGCCATGAATCCTTTCACGGGTCCAACATGGTGAGAATACCTGTAATATTTTGCCATGGGAGATGAGCACTGGCACGTTCTGAAGGATGCAGCATCGGCTGTGAGTATATAGGTTACGTTTCTACATGGAAAATATGGGTTTCCTTCAGGGGGAGGCATTGAAATAATTATCCTGCTGCATTTGTTTCTATAAATTAAGGGAATGTGCATGAATATTTCAGAAAGATTTGGCAGAGCCGCAAGATATATTGCCCTTATGTGTCTTGTGGAATGCATCCCTGGGAACCAGAGATTTTCCCTAGCATATACAGGAGTGCATTACAGCTCCTGCTGCACTGAGGGCTCATTGCCTTCATAAGCTCATGGCTGCACAGCAGAAGGGAGGTCCGCATCCATCTTTCTGCATCAAACATGAGTTTTTGGCACTGCTTGGGGAGCACCCATCTCCCTCGAGCTGCTCAGTGCAAGCCACAGGAACAGCACCTAAAAATCACTCCATTCTCAGCACAATGAGCAGAGTCCCAGCATAACCTCCTCCAGCTCCAGTTCCAACTGGCCCTGCCTCTGTGAACAGCATGGGAAAACCCTCAGCTGGCTTGGCTCGTGCTGTGGGACAGGTTGCTCAGCCCTAAGCTGCCCCTAGAAAGGATTTCATCTTCAACCCTGCCACTGATCTCCTGCTGCAATCCACTTAATTGCAAACTCTTAATCCTCAAAGTCAGGTGCAGCTTATGGCTAATCGCTGTTTGGCTACAGGGAAATGCTCCTGTGTGCAGAAGTCAGCACAAGGGCAGAAATCTGTGAGTAAGCAAAGGCAGGGTCACATCTTAGAGTGCCACGTTTCATGGTACTGCATGAACTGCAGAGGGTTGACAGGCTGACACCAGGGCAGGACTTGGCCAGCATACAACAGCCTTTCTCTCTTACCCAAGGAATTTCTGGGTTTACATTTTCCTTTACAGTTCCTGGTGGTGGTTTTTCCTAAACTAATATTGATGTCATATTCTCTGCAAGACTCCATTCTGAAGACAGGATTTTTTTTTCTTAGCTAGTAACACACTGACAAATGAATTACAAAACATTTAACTACACTTTTCCCAAACAGTCCTGGGCTTTGTCACATTATTTTGATTAAAATTTCTGTTATAAAAGGGGAAAACAAAACTAGGTAGTCATAGCTCTTTCATGAAACTGCCTCAAATCTCTCCGAAATGCCTTCTTAGTGCAACTCAAACTGCAATTCCCATCTTTGTCCTTCTTACGGCCATAGAGTGACCACTATCTCACCTGAGTTACATGCCTAGAGAAATCACTGCAGAGCCAACGGCAGACCTGTCCCTCACCTCCTGCCCGAAGGCACTGTTTGAAGTAAGCAACAAAGCAAATAAAAATCACTGATGCGATTAAAACATATCTCTAGGAAAACATATCCATGTGATTATGAACTTATTAAATAGAGTTTGTTTCAGGTAGCACCAGTGAATGTTTTCCTGAACCAAAAGGACCCTGTGCAGAACTTTGTACCCTGCAGGGGAAGATGACACAGTTCTACCTTACTCTGGTGATGAATTAAATGTTCCAGGCCCCACTGCAAGGACAGGCATTGACACATGGGCACAAGTCCAGCAGAGGCCAGTGGGCTGCTCAGGGCACAGGGCAGGAAGGAGGGGTAGGGGATACAACCTTCACCCTGGAGAAGAGGGGAGCGAAGGGATCTGCAGCTCCCTCGTGGGGCTACAGGGAATGCTGAGATAAAGGATGGCATTCTACCTGAATATGAGGGAATATTCCTCTCCTTGAGTGGCAAGAGAAGCAGAGTGGCCATAAATCTCCTCCATTGGTGGTACAGATGGTCAGGCAGGCATAGAGTATCCTGAGCCATCTTTGAACCTGGCCCTGCTTCGAGCAGTAAACAGGCTGGAACCCTCCAGTGAGCCCTTTCAACCTGAATTGTTCTAAGTGCACAACACTTGTACAGTGCTCTCTCCTAGGGATAATTTTTGTTAAAGAAGGAACATACAATTTCTCCATGACCCAGGAAAGCAGCCCCAGAGCTTTCCCACAGCTTTTGCTGAAGGGCCACAGTAAGAGATGCAAAGGACTTCCGTAGCACATTTTTACAGGTAACAACCAAAAAGAGCATGTTGCAACCATTGCAACCCAGGTGTCTGGGTGAGGCATTTCCTACCCCTTGCCATCCTGCAGCATGTGAGTCCCCAGAGCAGCAGCATCAGGGAGGTGCTGGCTGTGGTCCTCAGGTTCCAGGCAGCCACCCAAGTCACCCAGAGCAGTGCTGCTGAGAAAAACTAACAGTCAAAATGAAGAAATGCTTATTGACAAACAAGCAGGGCTGACAGAAACCCATTCAGTATAGCTGGGATGAGTAATTGCTACAAACTACTGAGCAGCAGAGATGAGTCCTAAAAGCCTTAGGAAAAATCTCATGATCTCTGGGCAGCTGAATCTTACAGCTTATGGAAGGCGAGGTGTCCAGGACAGCACTGCGGTGTGAAGGCGATGGGGAGATGGGTTACAGCCTCCCATGAAGCACAGGGATCATCTCTGCATAGCGAGCTGCCAAGTCTCATTAATTCAGCACAGGAACATGCCTTCAGTGCTCGCTGCCCTCGGTTCTGCTTTGGAAGATTGACAGAAACATCTATGGACCGCAAAGTATTTTTGACAAGGAGGTAATTAACCTTCACTGTTTACATCTCCCTCCACTTGGTGAGGAACACACCGAGTTCATGCATTTTGGGGAGGACTGGCTGCAAACAAATGGTGCTCCAGATCTGAGGAAGAAGAGGAAGAGTCCTATCTGGGTTTTATGTAACAGGGGAAGGGTTTCAATGAGAATGTAAAGCATTAGATCCCAGTGATCAGGATCAGCCCCACTCTGAATGTTCCCCCCTGCACAAAACACAGATGAGAGGAAGCAAGCAGTGATGCACAGTGATGGATCCTAGAGGTGCCCCCCATTGGTGCCATAGTGACCCAGAGCCACCTAAGAAAAGGGGCATTATCTCATCTCCGTGCAAAGTTTTCTTCCCTCTTGGAAACCCCAGAAAGAAGCAATGCAAAACAGGAAGCAACGAGAGCAGAAAGATGAAATGTGCTCCTGGATCTCAGCCAACACATTGGCCAAAATTCACCTGGAAAACAGTGTTTTAAAAGAAAAGACAAATGAAGCCGGCTGTTTTCATTTGTGGAAGGAGAAGCAGGAAGCTCCAGATTTGCAGTGAACAATGGTTTGATTTTTAAGAAGGATCTTGTAAATAAAAAAGCAACAAGGGGATTTTCTTTCCGAGGGAGATGGTGCATAGCAGTTTTGTATTGTTCAGAGCGGCTGAGAGTGAAAACACACAGCTCTCCCTGGTGAGAAAGAGAAGAAGGATGGAGTGAGAGGAAACATGCATCATGGTGCTATAGCTTGGACAGGCTGCTGGAACTACACGGAGAGGGTTTCTGTAGCTGACAATTAAGAGCATAAGCACTGAACAATTGTTCCTTCGTTATTAACAACAAAAGAAAGTGGAACAATCTAATTTATCCTGCAGAGCTGAGTGTTAATGAGATCATGGGCTGATTCCTTGCAGCTGGGTACAGGCGAAGCACCATTGGTGCTGACAGAGAGGAGCACATGGCTGAACGAGAAGGTTTTACTATTTATAAGTTATAGCTATAAGACAGAGCTATGCAGCAGAACTCTTCCCTGAACTATTGCTTTGGCAGTGTAACACTGTTACTCACTTAATATATTAATACATGCACGATGACTGCTGTGCTGTATATGATCATATGGTCCCTGCACCTCCTGGCACCATACCTGACAAAAAAATCTGCTATCAGGAGAGCTGAACACACTGGTATCCACAGAGGCTTTGTGAATTTCCTTTTCTGGTCCTGAAAAAGGTTATGCTGTGCTCTTCTGGTGCTGCTGGGGAAGGTTGTTTGTGCACGCTTCCGTAGCGAAGAAATATTTCTGCTGCTTGTCTCAGATTTTGCATCTTTTTGCCCCCTCATTTGAATGCAGCCTGTGGAGAATAGCAGAACTAGGAAGCTAGCGTTAAATCGCTGCCAAATAAAATGTCAACAGAAGGTATACGCATCGCTCCTGTCCATTCTCTGCTGCCTGCTCAGCATCCACTGACATCATTTGGGATGCTGCCACCGATGGCATCCGCTCCTGCTCCCTGGGGGCAGTGCTGCTGCTCAGCCCCTCCGTGCTTCTTGACACTGCACATCCCACAGGCTCTAAAAAGGGGAAAGTCTTCCATTAGCGATCCAGTGTGCCCATTATCCCAGAGGGTGATGGACGCTGGAAATGTAAATAAGGCCTGCAAATGATGTGAGTGAAGGAGAATTCAGCCGAGTTAACCACTGCCAGTGAGGCGGTGTTAGCACCTCTGATATAGTCCTATAGCAATGACAAACCTATGACAGCTGAACGGGATGTATCATCTGGGTTTCCAATCCAGCTATATTGTTTTCTCTTCCAAATCTGCATGATTTCTACCTGAGCACAAACAGCAAGGGGAGAAGGAAGAAAAGGAGATGAATTGGAGCAGCACAGGAAGGGGCTGGGGGCTGAGAGGCTGGCACTTGGAAGGTACATTCCTTCCATTGGAATGACATGTTACAGACACAGATCCTACATCCATTGATGTAAGTGAAACCATCTGTGCCACAGATCTGGTCCAGGGGGCCCCAGTGCCATCCTCAGCAACGGCCCCTGGCTGAGCCTTAAAGGGAAGAGAGAAAAAGAGCATGAAGCAGTCCATTTCCAAACCTTTCTCATTCTTCTGAATGAAAGTAAAGCTTTCTGTGAATGAAAACTAAGCAGCAGGAAACACACCGCGAGGACTCCCTTTGTTCACCGACTCACAGCACACGTAAGCTTGCAGAGCTGCATCTCAGCTGATGGAAATGTGGAGTCCCCTCCTAGGCTGAGCAGCTGGGGGCAGCCCCTCTCACTGCTGCTTCACTCACATCTACTTGCTGATCAGTGCAGAGCATGCAGCCAGAGCGTGGCAAAGAACCAAAGAAAACGGTATCAAATGATAACAACAAGAGAATGAATATCTCTGAGTGTGAACATAATGAGGGATGAAGTGGGCGGGTACCAGGATTATATTCCTTTAAATATAGATGTCTGAAGGAATGTTTTTACCATCCCCAAACTATTTCCTTTGCTAGCATTTAGAGACCCGTGCAACGGATGCAATGAGTTTGCATAATTATTTCTGGATTTAATCTATCTGAGGAATATACAGTTATAAAAACAATGCCACTAAAACATTCCTGTGAAATGAAAACAGTTTCAGCAATGAGTACATCATTCTTAAGCACCCATCAAGCTCAGCTCAGTTTAGTCCCCGTCCACGCACCTCTTGCAAACGCAGCATATGGAAGAAGAGCTAAAACAAGGCAAATTATCAGCAGATGTAGTTTTGAAACCTATAGCTTTTTTGGTAAAGAGTCTGAGTGATGTTTAGGTACAGAGAGTGTAGATGGTTAAGGGTTTTTTTTTCCACATCAGATGGAAAAGCACTGATATGTTCCACACTGATAAATGAGGATAAACCTTACAGCTCAATACAAAAAGATGACATTACATATTTCTTTCTGAATCCTACTATTCAATCAAGAAATTAAATGATTCCCTTCGTTCTTCCTTCTCTTTTTGTTGTAAGAAAAATGACTGGAGACTCTGAAAGCATTGATAAGGCTATCAAGATAACTTTGTCAAACAAGGAACAGCAGAAAACATTTGTAACTTTAAAATATTGCCTCTGCAATACACATTCACAAGTCATGATTCCTAGAATCATAGAATGGCTTAGGTTGGAAAGGATCTTAAAGATCATCAGGCTCCAGCTCCTGCCATAGACTGGTTACTCACCAACAGATCAGGTTGCACAGAGCCCCAGCCAACCCAGCCTTGGGCACTTCCAGGGATGGGCACCTATTCCAGAGATTGGATCATTATCAGTGTAGAAGACATGCAACTTCATGGGTCCCAGCTCTGCTCAGTCCCTGGAGCCAAGGGCAGCACCAGCTGTGAGCACGGCATGGAGCTGGAGCTGCTGTGCTTCAGCAGGGAACATTAGGTGCCTGACATTGCGCGTATATCAGAAATTCAGGGCTCTCTTCACTGCATCCTTACCAGAATCTGCACCTGCAACACTTCTTGTTCATGAGAGGAGTGTAAATCAGAGTTCTCTGAACAGTGCTAAACCCCTGCCCTTGCAAGCAATCCTTTAGCTCTTCTTCCCAAGTTAAAAAGCCAAAAACCTTATCTTGACAATTAAAAGGTCTATGAGAGCAACCTGCTCAATCTGAAACTGCTCAGGTTTTTGTCCCAAGTGAGTGAGAAAATCACCAGTGTGCACCCAGGGAGCAATGAGCAGCAAACTGAACAGTACCAAAGCCCCCAGCACTCTCATGCTGGAGAAGGTTACTAGATAGATATGCAGTCTGTCAAACACTGAGCTCAGGAAATGGCCTCCTGCACAGAAATCTCTTTCCATCCATCCTTTACACTTACAGCCAAGCCAGCATCCAGCCAAGTCAACTGTTCCATAAAACCATCCTTCAGATCTCTTTGTGACTCTATAGACCTGATATTGTTCTACCTCTCTCTCAAGCCATCAAAACTCAACGTTTCCTCTCGAACACGCTCATGGCCGTTGCTTCTTCACCAACATGATACAAAAAGAAATCATTCAGCTCTCAGGCTCTCGGTAAGTAACCCTGGATCAGCTGAAAAACAACACTGCAGCACAGGAAAAAAAAAAAAAAAAAGGCTTTGTCCATGAAAAATTGGCTGCCCTACTTTTATAGAGCGATATTACTTCATGAAACACGCCATGAACCTGGGTGAATATTTAAATTCCAGTATCAGGTTTTTCCCATTTGTAGTGGTTTATTCCATTTTGTACTTCTATATGAAACCTACTGGCAAACATTGCATGGAAACTCTGTCTAATGGCCACTTTGGCTTTTCCCCTGAATTGCCCAGACTTCTTCTTAACTTCGTGCCTCTTTGAGTTCATGTTTGCCTTCAATATCATCAGACAATGTGTTCCTCAAAACAGGATTTGGCACGCCTGCCCCCAGCTAATGTCATTGAGTAGGATCTTGATAGCTTTACAGAGAAGGCTGCAAAAGGCAATGTGGGAGCTAAGCCCAAACTAAAGTCTGCCAAAGCCACAAAAAGTTTATTCAGATCTTATCCCTAAGAAAAATCAAGCAACAGTAAAACTAGATTAAAGCAGCCAGTGTTCTACAAAAACACCTGAAGAGCAAACAGCAAGGTTATATAAACCAACAGAACGTTTACATTAGGACACGGACTCAAGAAAAGCACAATAAACCATTGTTAGTTACAAATCATCTTGAAAAGTACATGCCAGCCAGAGGTGCTATGGCCCTGTTCCCTGACACAATACCAGCAGTATCTCCAAGTTGGGAACATTTGCCTTCAGCCTATTAATCTAGCCTCACAATTCAGCAAGTGACTTTCCAAACTAGTCCAAATAATTGTGTTTCTTTGGCAAAGCACAATGGGATTGGTGTGGATCTGAAGGTGGTGACTGTACCTACGCTGGCAGAAGCTGGAGGGTGGTCCCCGAGTAACCCTAACTCCCTGTCGTCCACACGGAGGCAAGTGACAACTATTGTACCCGGCTCTTTGGCTGCAAGAATTAACTGAAACAACCAACTGTTGAGAAGAGCTGCTTTTCTATGATTTGCCATTCAATTAAAGCCAATCACAGGCAATCCCCCGAATCCTTTTCTTTCCCAAATAGCTTCAGAACATGGGTGACTGCAGTGATTCAGCAGGCCTGTCCCTGCCACATGGGCAATTCCAGCCCACAAGACACCAGGACTGAAGTTGTTCTGTAGCATTAATAGATTAAGACATGTACTCTATATACACGGATGCACCTGCTCTGCAACCCTGAAGGGAGCCTGGCATCCCTTCCTGTATTTGATACCTTATACATCACGTGGCACTGAGCTCATTTCAGTGGAGACAGTGGGATCAGCTCTGTTACAGCAGTTGCTGCCCCTTCTATGGGACAGGCTGCACAGACAGTGGTGGCAGCAGAACCAGGACAAGGGGAATTCACAGGTAGGCAGTGAGATTTCCTTTCTAGCCAAATGCAAGAAAACTCTTGGTGAGAGCAAACCATCCACCTCGAGTAATTGCCTTGTGGGTGAGATGGACGGTGCCCTTGAAGCAAATGTCTCCCTGCACCAACTACAAAGAGGGAGCTCCTGCTCAGGTCATACCAAGGCTTAGGAGGGAGTAATCCTGACAGTATGACATTGGCTATCAGAGCAGAACATCAATAGAAGAATGAACTTGCACCACTGTGCACCCCATGTTGAGGAGGAGAAAGGGGAAAAGGTATGAAACGTGACACTAAGGTAAGACAGATAAATGTTGCCAAGTGAGTTTATTCATCAAAAAGGTGTATTGAGAGCTTAGAAGACAAGACAAGCTGAAGGAAAACTGTTGAGGAATATTGGCCCATGAAGACTTGTGTGCAAGGCAGATTGTTTCCCACGCAGGACTCCAGTGCAGGGTTAACATGTGCTCATACTCACAAGACTGAGAGTCCTATTGCTTTCCCTAGTGAAAAGAGAAGAAAGGATTAGACACAGAACAGACTTTGTGCTGAAGCCTTGTTCTTACTAGCCCAACTGTTGATAATGTTGACAGAAGATAAAGAACAGTCTCAAAAGGCCAACTATTTCTTTTCATTATGAACATTAAAGGAAAGATGACACGTTTCACACATCTGAAATGTTCCAGCTAGTTTGGTGAAGTACTTTCCCCGCACCCTGATGAGCTGCTGGAACAAACTGTATGCTGGTGAAAATTAGCAAAATGTCTTTGAAATGAAATAAAACAGGAAGCTATGCAGATTGGCAGAAGTGAGTGCTTTGCATTTTCTCTTAAAAAGCAAAAAAGCACCTCCTTGCACAAGTCATGGTGCATCAGAAATTCCTAGCACTCACCCATAAAGAGTACAAAACACCTTACAGAATCAACCCTGTATTTGTAGCAGTTACAGGAAGGGTTTCAGTCCTATACTTACAGGTATGCATTGCAGAACATACATCTGTTGCTGTATGTCTGGCCATTGGAGGCACAGTGGGGTATGTATTCCATGGTGCAGACTGGAGAGACTTGGTCAATCCCTTTGCAATGTTCCTGCACACATAAGGAAGGCATGAGTCTCTGCCTGGGAGCAAACAGTATTCCCCCAGCACAAAGAATGAAAGTGGAAAGTCATGGCAATAATCAACTCATTTCCTCCTGGTGAGGGATGTGACCTCACACTATTCCTCTTCACTGCCATGTCTATTCCCATGGGATGGATGGCAGCTATTCTACAACCAATGTGACATTCCCAAGGACCTCCCCAGGGCTGCACACCGCTCCCCCAGTTTTTGACGTGGAGCAGAGGACAGTCCCCTATGACTGTAACAGTCAGCAGATCCAGCTCTTTGTTCCCATCTTTTCCCACTCACCTTTGTTATGTCCTCTTCACATCTTCCATTCTTTCTCTTGCCAAGATGGGCCCGGTGCTCCCTGGAGGAAGGAGAGATAAACATTAGCAGAAACCCTTCCCATTTACAACCATAGTATGAGAGCACAACCTTGTTCCTATGTAGTACGCAGGACAACTTCAGGTAAATTAGCTAAGCACTGCCTGAGTAGAACTAGCAAGAACATGCCCTTAAGGACTAGGGATGTGTCTTTTGGAATAGTGCTTTCCCAAACAGTGAACCCACTTTCTGGGTCTTTGGGGTCAGTGGGCTTTATTAAATGCCAATCTCAAACACCAACCGTGGCCAGCAGGGTTCCCCTGGAGAAGAATGAGTACTTACAGGTTGTGAGAGCACAGTGTGCATTCGCTGGCATAGGTGACACCATTGGTAGCACAGACGGGATCGTAGATCATGGTGCAGGCCATCACCTGTCTGCCATCCTTCAGTGTAGAGGTTCTGTACTTGCTGCAGTCAAGCTGGGAAACAAAGGTAGCAAATGCTCTGTGTAAGGGTGCTCAGACACAAACCCCCCTGTTTATGCCTCTGCCTTTCAAGATCTGACATAGGATGGATTATGGTTATATATTGACTCATTCTTCATTGAAAACTATCAATTTCCTGTCACAGCCTTATGCTGGAGAAGACTGAATCAAAGCTTGAAGGCGTGTATCACTCATTCAGCTCTGCATTTATCATGATGCCCTTAGAGCCTGCTGAACCACTGGGACACAGCAAAATGCAGCTCGTAAATAACCTGCAAATCAAACTGGCTTGATTTATGCACCTCCTGCAAGAGAAGCTCAGTGTGACCAAGGAGTTTGTCACAGCCCACAAGAACTGAGGAGATGCGCTGACATGCCTTTTGTTGCAAGGGGCTGGTTCTGCATGTTGCAATCAGCCAGAAGGACCGACAGCAGTTCAAAATGATTTATGCCATTTGAAGAACGGGCCTTGAGTTTCAGCTATCCCAGTTTCTCCAGTGTGAGCTCTTCCTCACTGATTTATGCATCTCACTGGGTCTGAGCACAGAGCATTCTCAGGAAACAAAGCAATGACATTTCATAGTCTGTTTGCATAGAAATGAAATATCTGACTCACGACGTTGACTCTTTCAAACACATGATAATGAGATGGCTTTGTTTTTCTATTCCCCAGTGAGTGTAAATAGTTTAGAGCAAGCCACATATAGTTTATCTGGTATTTGTACAAGATTCATTGTTGGTATAAATTACAGTATATCACATTTACAATAGAAAGAGAGAGGGGGGGGTTGAATCCCCTGGTACATTAGGTATAAGCATTCAAAATGCAGGTAGTTTTCCAATCTTTGCAGAACATCCTTTTGCACAGCACAGGTATCTGGAAGGCACCAGGTACCTGGGGATGCTCTGCACCCCTTTCCCATATTGCTAGAACAGACCACTACACTCCCACAGCAGGTATGATAGACAGCTGTGGGAAAGAGAATCATTCCTGTAACAATTTAAATCATTTATGCTACCTGTCTCATAACTCATTCCTTTCCTGTCCTCTTTCTTTCCCTGACTGCATGCAGAAAATGCACAGCATTCCCGCTGCCAGGGTTGATGTTAACCTGCAGGAAGGATGGCAGCAGGAGGGTATGACCCAGCATCACCAAACCCAGCCAGTATTGTTCATGTTAGGCAGTAAGCACCACCTCAAGCTCTTCTTTTCTTATCTATCACTTACCTCAGAAACTTCCTTTCTGCACCTCCCATCGTGCTTTTTGGCAACGTTGGTTCCAAGTTCGCTGGAAGAGGGAGAAAAATGGAGTTAACAAAGCTCAACAAGCAGCCGTGGTGATACATGAGTGGGTGACCTGCAGGGCTTACATGTTGTGGGCACACAGAGCACAGTCGTTGCTGTAGGTCTCACCATCAGTGCCACAGATCTCGTGCAGGATGTAGGGGCAGGCAGCAATGGATTCACCGTTCTTAGTATTGCTCAGGTATTTGGAGCAGTCAATCTAGGGAAGAAAACAGTAATGATGCTGAGTCAGCTGCTGGGAGCTGGGAGACAGACTGCCTTGAGCCACAGGAAAATCAGGGTTGATTTCAGTTTAGTCTCCAATTATAAATGAATTAATTGTAGGTGGGTTTGGTACTGCTTGCTAACAAAAAGAACGCAAAGGAATAAAGGACCAGAAAGATAATCCTCCTTATGTAGCATACGTCCAAGATTTAAAACAAGCATTATTCAAAGGAATAAGGAGTTCGACATCACATCCAGTTTGACATTAGGTCATGCCTGACTTAACTAAGCCTTAGATTTTGATTCCACATTTTCAAAACAGCAATAAGAAACTGCTCCACCAGCTTCTGCTGCAAAAGTCTTCACAGTATTCAAGGATAAATATGCAAGTATCTACTGATGGCACTGGAAGTCAGTCTACACTAGCTAAGCTTCTGACACTTCACAATCATTTTGCATACTTTCCCCTGTGTAGTATCTCTTATTACCCATATTTCCCACACAGTCCAAAAGCAAATTATAGCAGAGACAGCAATATAACAGTGTGTCTTTTACTATAGAAAAGACAGTGCAATCCCTTGAGATGCACAAAGTTATTTTCAGTGTTTTAGAGCTGCTCTGCATAAGCAGAATAAATGTGCTAAGATATTATCAGCACATATTGTTACCATGCATGTTTATAGAGCTATTTCTGTGTGCATTCCTGTAAGCAGTCTTTTCTTGGCTGACCACGGTGTAAAGATTTTTTAACCTGTCTGCTGCAATGGAAATCCTAGCACTGAATGAGCACACAGGCATCTAACACAGCTTCTGCTCTTCCTCTCTTACTGTGCTAAAATGGGCTGCTCTGTTTTGAGCTGCTTCTCACATTTCCCTCCAGAGACCTGCAGTGTTGGGACACTTTATTACCCAAGTCCTGGCCCATTCCCCTTCTCTGTTGCCTGAATGGACAGACCCTGGTTAGCAACCTCTGTAGCCACAAGGCACATACAGGAGATAGTGCCCATCTGGCATCCATCCACACTTACAGGAGTGCTCTGCACCTTGCATCTTCCATCGTGGCTTTTCTTAACCTCAGTCCCGTGTTGTCTGAAAGGGAGAAGCTGTCATTAGGGAGCGTGATCCTAAGCAGTAGCAGACTTCTTGTAGCAGACCCATTCTCTTTTTCCCTCTGCATAAATGCCACAGCCCTCTTAGGACACTCAGCTGTTAGCTGGCTCTCCCACAGCTCCCTGAGGAGCACATCAGGAAAGGAAACCAAGGTGACAGATCCTTTAGGAGGTTGAAAGAAAAACAGAAGGAGACATACAGACATGCTGCTATCAAAAAGAGAAAGAAAAAGAGGGGTGGGGGGAAGCCATCTGAAGTACTGACTTGTCTAGTTGCTACAAAAGGCTGAAGTCCTGTATGCAGTACTTACACATTATGGGCACAAATGCCACACTCGTTGTCATAAGTAAATCCGTCTGTGCCGCAGACTGGGAGCAGAATCCTTGGGCAGCGCACCAGGAGTTTGCCACCAATTCTTCTTGTTGGGTATTGATCACAGTCAATCTGTAAAAAGTAGGAGCGTCAGCCCTGGAAAAGTCCTTGTTCTCAAAGGCAAACCCTAGTGTTCCCTCCTGCTGCTTTCTATGTCTTTTATGCTGGGATGCTGTAACAACACTGGTGCTACACTTCAGTTCTCTCAAAGCCAGCCTGAGTCAGCTCTGCAGAAACTCTCTCATGCCCAGGAGGAGTGACATGGCACTGTATAATCTGTGAGATGCCAAATCACCAGAGCAAACAGCTCAGTCAATCCCGAATGCCACTGAGCTTCACTTCAGTTCCAAAGGGGTCACAACCTACTGAAACAGTTTGCAAGATATGGCAGAAAAGGAAAAAAATAAAGATGTTTCATCTCCTTTTCATTCTGCACTATAGAATCAAACAGAAGAAGGTAAACAACATAGTAAAGGACTTTGCTGGCAATGCATTTAGAGATCATCATTAAAAGAAGACCTAGATCCCCCCTTGACCAACTTCCACATTGTTTGTGTATTGGATACACATTGGCACATCCCAAAGGACACGAGCAGTGAGTCAGACTTCAAGCCAGTTCACTTTCAGAGTAGATGTGGCCTCAGAAAATAGTTTGGTGGGTAGAGGCAAGAAGGGAAAGACACTTAATGTTGTATACTCACGTCAGGGATCTCCTGCCTGCATTTTCCATCGTGTTTCTTGCTGACATGGGTCCTCTGCTCTCTGAAAGAGGAAGACAAAATTGAGTAAGTAGATGCTTTAACTCTTGGTTTAAACGCTTGCATGCAGACTGAATTAGACTAAGCCTAAAGCAGATACCTAACAAGCGAGGGCTTCAGTCTCTCTGCATGATTATATTGATAGAGCTACATTACTCTGCTCGTTAACAAGCTCATCACGTCTTCTCATGTTATTTAAAGCAAGATTCTGAACTATTCCTTTCTCTGCTCAGTCACTGCCCAACCCACAGACTAATCTAAGGAGCTGTGCTTTGAGTCTTGCAGATTTCCCCTCGTGATCATGAAGAAGGCATCAGAGGAAAATGCAGTAAAAGCAACAACAACAACAAAAAAAACCACAGTTTTTAAGGGACTTGAAGAAACAGGCATAAGCAGCAATGTAGAAGGAAGGCTCCCAGCATGGCAAAGTGTTGCTGGCTACTTTGGAGGAGTGGGATATGAGCATCACTTACGCATTGTGGGCGCAGATCCCGCATTCATTGTCATAGGTAAAACCATCTGTGCCGCAAACTGGCTTCAGGTTCCTTGGACAAGCTACTAATGTTCTGCCATCCTTAGAGACTGAAGATGGGTACTTACTGCAGTCAATCTGCTGAAATAAGGAGAATAAGCCCTCCTGGAGCCTGTGCTACTTGGGAAAAGTCAATGTAACACCTTTTCATTCTGTATCCCTGGCTTCCTAGTTTTTGTGAAAGGACAAAGCCCTGATACACCAAACTAAATCGTCTATCAGAAACAGGCTTTCAGAATATTACCCTAATCCTCTAGGAGAGGAGAAAAAGGACCTCTCTTAGAGAACGAAACCTTCAGACAGAGGAACATGTACAGACTCTTCAGTCCCTTTCTAATCAACACAACAGTCTTGAATTAGGTGGGAAATATTTTTCAACAGCTGGAAATCTGATTAATATTGTTTTGGTTTGTGTTGGTTTTTCTCCCTCCTTCTCCAGCGCTCTGATTACTTAATAATTCAGATTCCCTGCAGTTAAGCATGTGAGTTGAAGTGATAAAGGAGGAATCTGTCTGTTGGAGAACGGACTCCCTGCATCCCAGAATTTTTGTGCTGAAATATATAAGCTTTTCTTCCTGAGGCACTGGACTCTTACCCCCCAGTATAAATATACAATAAGCTATACCCTATAAATATGTATGCTTAGTGCTCTTACGAATCTCACTGTATCTAACAAAGCAACCAGCACTGGAATTTTGGATGCTTGTTACAAAGGGTGGAAATGCTTGTCACCTCCAGAGAGAAACCTGCCAATCTGAACAGCACAGCACAAGGAAAATCTGGGGCCGTTTCCTTTGCTGCTTGGTTTCAAAAGCCACCTTCATCCGGCAGGAAGCAAGAGCATGAACCGGGACCCTTGGCCAGCCCTGTCAAACATTTTCTTAAGAAAATCAATGGGATTCTCTCTGTTAAAAGCTCTAGAAGATGGATTTTTATTTCTATTACACTTACTGAGCCAATCTCCATCTTGCATTCTCCGTCATACAGTTTGGAAATGTTGGTGTGGTGTTCTCTGAAAGAAAGAGCCGTTTTTATTAGGAAGCCCTGAGAAAAGCCTTAGATACTAAGGCAAGAAAGCAAGGTCCCACCCATTGTGTAAGGAACTGCCAAGTGGTCTGGATGCAGCCCACAGATGATAGCAACCACTTGTGAGCAGAAAATGCATGGTATTTTCATATCGCACAGCACTGAGCAACACTTTGATCTATTCATGCCTCTGCTGTGGGTTGTCCTCTGTCTTTTTTGTGATTCCCTTCATGAGCACAGACTAAGAATGGGGGAGAAATCTGCAGCTGGCTGGAGAATTACAAGTAGCCAGCTTCAAAGAGTCCCTCAGAAACATCTACCCTAAGAAAGACTTAAAGTATTTTACATGCTTCCAAGAGACTTAGCTATCTCCAATTACCCAGAAAGATGGTCTACAGAAAAGACTTACTCGTTATAGGAACAGATCCCACATTCGTTTTCATAAGTGAAGCTATCTGAGCCACAGACTGGTTTCATATTCCTTGGGCAGGCTATCATGACTTTTCCATCTTTTACAAATCGGGGGTAGTGAGTGCAATCAATCTGTAAGAATAGCAGGAATGGGAAATAAATATGGAAATAGGTAACAGGCTGAGCAGACAGCTGAGGGTGCCCCATCCCTGGAGGTGCCCAATTGGAGCCCTGGGCAGCCTGATCTGGTTGGGGGCAGCCAGCCCAGAGCACGGTGGTTAGAGCCTGACTATTTGTACGATCCCTTCCAACCTAATCTGTTCTTTGATTCTATGAAATAAAATTAAGCCTTTATGGGCACCAATGGAGCAAGACTTTGTCTAACTGTTGGACTTACTGTAACGTGCTTTGGCCTGCACTCTCCATCATGTTCCTTCTCAACGTTTGCATTGTGCTGACTGGAAGAAAGAAGACCTGTGTCAGAGATTGCAGAGAGCAGACACCACCCCCAGGCTGGAGGTCAGTACCCTGGTGCTAACCCACATGTTCCTCCAACACAGCCCACATTTTGGGGATGGAGCTGCTGCCCTCACCTTGAGTCTCCTGCCTTGAAACTCCCTTGGACTTCCTCAAAGCTCACCTGTTGTAGAGGCAGATCCCACACTCGTTGCTGTATGTGGAGCCATCTGTGCCACAGACAGGTTTCAGATTCCTTGGGCAGGCTACCCAGCTCGTCCCATCCTTGCTGATGCCACTGGAATACTGGCTGCAGTCAACCTGTGGAAGCAACACAACATCAGCCCTAGGGTCAGCTCTCACAGTGAAAGCCTGGCAACCTCCTGCCTCCCACAGCTCCAGCTGGGACAAACACCTGAGGTATTATTTGTAATCTGCTCAGGCAGTCAGGAGGTGGGAATTTTCTTCAGATCATGCTTTCCTTAAGGGGTCTGGGGGAGGCATGACATGGAGGAAAGAGAGCTGTGTGTGAGACAGTGTCTAACGAAGGCAGCTGCTAATTGGGAGCTTGGCCATGCTCAACTCAAAATCTGATCGTTTCCAATCACGCTGCAGTCTCCGGTGATTTGCAGGAATCTCATAACTGTGTGGGAAGAACCTGCAGACAAATGCACTGCACAGACCCTGCTGTTTGCCTCACTTTGATACGGGTATAGGCAGGAACACTGTACTGCATGGCTTACTGTATAGAAAAAGATACCAGAATCACAGTCTTTAATGCTTTCAAGCTTATCATCTTAAGACAGCTTTCCTCTCAAGGAGGTAACTACCTCCTTGACTTAGACTAACTCAATTATGTTCAAAAGTTAATGTAATAGGATTGTATAATTCTTTCTTTCTTCCTTTTATTTCGTGATCAGAAAATAGTATAAATGGAGCGTGTTTTACTTTTTCATGACTTAGCAATATCA
This sequence comes from Coturnix japonica, assembly GCF_054131305.1. Classification (NCBI taxonomy): domain Eukaryota; kingdom Metazoa; phylum Chordata; class Aves; order Galliformes; family Phasianidae; genus Coturnix; species Coturnix japonica. Next base: position 11,303,752 of record NC_140680.1, on the reverse strand, counting down.
TTCAATCATGCACTGGCAAGTATTATTTGAACAACCAGGCTTTCATTAGGCTCATCAGGTAATTATCTACTGTTCTTATTTGACCAGAAGCCTGGAATAGAAAAGAATAAATGGGAAAAAAATATATATGTATAACTCACCTCAATTCCAAAGGTAATATCTGAAAGAAAAGGAGAGACAGAAAATAAATGCTTATTACTAACATGCAGAGGTGACATATGCAAATCTTTTCACGAAACAGTTACACTTAGAGATTGTTGTTGATTGGCTTATTGGGTTTAGGAAAATGCAACTTTTCTTAATGCCAGTGATGTGCGCTCATAAAATGAATCAGAGGTTATTAAATGAAGTTTCACTGCACTTTCAGTAGGAGGCCACATGTGTTAGCCAGCTCCTACAATGCTCCAGGGATGCAATGTAGGTAAGAAAGAACATTCCTTCATGGAACAAGGCTCTCTAACACATTACAACACACAATTACTCTCACACATAGCCTAGTCTCCGGTCTAGCTATAGTCACCTACATGGTATAGCAGGAAACCACTCACCTGCAAAGCAGCAGAGGGCCAGAGCCACCTGCACGAACTGCCTGGCAGTCCTCATGGCGGAGTTCCTCCGTGCCTGCACAACCCGCTTGCTCTCAGAGTGGGAGAGGAAGGGCAGAGGTAGCAGCAGGAATATATAGCATGTTGTCATATCAAATGGTCCCACCTTGTGATGTAACACCCAATCCGTCATCAAGACAGGAAGCCAAAACGTATTTACCCAGCTCTAGGTTTCTAGCTAATGATTGACATGTGCACAATTGCCAGGAAGGGGCCTTTTGTGTGGCTCGAGGGGAGCCAGGGAACACAAGAGCGTGCCACGGCCCCTTTGCTCCCGGATCTGCCCCAGCTCTCTACAGCTCTCATTTGCCCTGTGGCTGGCTACATGCAGTTAGGTCTTCCTCCTCCTCTGCAGTTTTAACTGAGCTCTGAACTGATAGCTGGAGCCCTCTTTATTTAACCTCAGAGCATGGTTTTGTGCTTCTCATCGCTGCGTTTCATCTCAGCTTGAGCCCAGGCAACCACAGCCTAGAAGGTCACCCCACTCTCTGCAGGAGAAATCCTACTCTTCTACTGTTTAAAAAACAAACAAACCAACCAACCAGCAGCAACTTCTCTGTGTGTCTGCTTTTTGTGTATTAATGCAAGGAACAAAAAGATGAAATTTGGTCCTCAGGTCCACATTTCTGTCCACCCACTTCTAACTCCTGTAGGAACCCACCTGCTCCTCTGTGGTACCCTCCTACACCCCCTGTAACCTCATCCTTACCCCCCACACCAAGCCTAAGTGACACCATCCCACGGGGGAACAGGTCAAATGTTTTTGTTGCCTGGGTAGACTAGATCTACTGTACTTCCTTGATCTCGGAAGTCAGCCAACTTTGTAAAGATTGATATTAGCCCATGCATGATTACCTTCCAAGCAAGTTCACTGTGCACATTAATCATTCCTTTATACTTCACGTTCAGTTTTCTTCTAACATCTCCTGAAGGTTTGCCCAGTACTAAAGTAGCATAGCTTGGATGGGTTCTAAATGTGTTTTTCTTCTTTATTTAAATAGTTCTTTTTGCAGACTGAAAGGGTTGGCTGCAAAAACAAAACAGTTTTCTCAATCAGAATCCTAACTTTTTCAAGTTTTAATCTTTCGTGTTCTGTGCTCACTAATCAAACCCCCCTATTTGCAGATCTATTTTCAGTGTGATTTAAACAGAGTGAGCTCAGGTTGAATCATATCAGGTTTATTTTCTAAGGGAAGTACATCTCCAACACCCCTCGCACTTGAAAAGCAAACCAACAATAACGTGATTTTTGGGTTTACTTAATGGAAAACTATTTGCTCTCACTGATACTAGTACTTTACAGTATCCATCCACAAAGTTGAAATCTCCCCAGATACCAACATTTCCAGCTTGAGAGGTCTCTATTCACACGCTGCATCTGATATTCAGCTCTGGTATCTCCTGCCTTGTTCCTTATCTCAATATCACCAAATGTCAAAGACTCCAAACCTTCTGACCAATGTAGCTCTCAACTACAAGGACCTCTATTCATTCTGATTACAATATCCATCTTCCTGTGTCTATTGCAGCCAAGACTATCATCAATTAATGCTTCCTGGTAGAGGAAAATGTGCCTTGACAGCTTAATTGCCAGACTCTGTAAAACCTGTCACGGTCAAGAAAATTCCTGCCAATGTCCACAAAGATGACACCTGAATCTTATCAGCAAGGTAACAGTATTTGCAAACTAAATCTGCAGTTAAAATAGATTGACTCAGCATGATCTATCAAGATCACAGCAATTGTCTTCCATCTAAGTTATTAATTTCAGGGAATGTTTGCTATAGGATACAGATTAAAGGGACAGAACAGCAAACACCTGTCAGTAACGCTGGGAAGGAACTGACATCTAGAAAATATCACTGCAGCTGGTGCTCCATCTTTGCTAAGAAAATCAGCACTGGTCTTGGGGTCTCTGCATTATGCACAAGCAGACCCATGCTGCAGCCCTGCAGGTGAGCTGCCTGCTCTATGGAGCAATTAGGAAGAGCTTTTTCCATCAGCTGTCTGTCCATCTCATCCTCTTTGCTCATTTTCACTTTGCCAGCAGTGCGCCTGTGCTAACACCGCAGCGTATCTTTTTGGCCCTTCAGCATCAAAGTAAACTGTGAATTTTCATGTGGTTTTGTATCTTGCAGCTGGTTGTACTGACATCTTACTACTTTCAGTGACCTGCTCAAAAGGAGTGCTCATACCTCCATGCTGGGCAAGTATTGTAGACCTCTTCCAGCTCTTTGCCGTGTACTGCAGTCCTGGTTGGAGGGCTGGTTAGCAAGAAATCTTCTGCAGACGGCTGGAATAAGGGAAGGTCCCAAGTCTTGGACAAGATGTCTGTGCATCAGGAAGATTTGTCAGACAGGGAACATATCAGAAGGTGCTAAACTGGAGCCCCAAAGAGCTGAGAGAAAAGCTTATTCATCAGAACCTGGTATAAATGAGACGGGCCATATAACTGAACCTTTATTAATCCTGGCAGATAAGGCTTGAAACCTTCAGGGATCAATATCATAGAATCATAGAATTGCTCAGGTTGGAAAAGACCTTAAAGATCATTGAGTCCAACCACAACGTAACCACAATACCCCAACTCTAATAACCCTCTGCTAAATCATGTCCCTGAGCACCACATCCAAATGGTTTTTAAACATATCCAGGGATGGTGACTCAACCATCCTCCCCAGGGAGCCTATTCCAGTACTTAACAACCCTTTCTGTAAAGAAGCTTTTCCTGATATCCAACCTAAAGTTACCCTGGTGCAACTTGAGGCCATTTCCCTTTGTCCTGTCACCAGTGAGAAGAGAGCAACTCACTATCACTGTAAGCACATTTCAGATATTGCAAGATAGCAATATGGTCTCCCCTCAGCCTCCTTTTCCCAATGCATTGCTTGGAGGGACTCAGCATCACAGGGATGTATGGACAGCCTTGCGACAGCTCTACAGCAGACACACAGGGTCCTCCTACACAAACAGTGTGAGGCTCCTGCAAAGGCACTACTACAGCATCACACTCCCATACAATCATCCCTTTCCACACCACCCTGCACAGACTGCTGTTGCGTTGGCCATGGCTGTTGGTGGGCAGAGCTGCTAGGCTGCAGGGATTAGGAAATAGCAAAGGAGTTCAAGGTCTGCAAAGGGTTCTGCCAGAATCAACAGTCCTCAGTATATAACCAGAGCAGCATTTGCATGCCCCTAAGGATTGCATAAGTACTTGACACCTTTTATGCAAAAAAGCAGGAGGCTCAAGGCCTCTGCAGGGAGCAGTTGAGCTCAAAACCCAGCTGTGCTTGGGAGAACTTGAAGAAACGCTGTGAGAAGCAGGAGATTTGTGAGAGGCCTGGAAGCTGCCAATTCATAACACCAGTCCTGCAAAGCTTTAGAAAACACTGTGAGCCACATGGGGTCAGTGGGTCTTGGCAGAAGAAACACCTCTAATAAAGCGCAATTTACAGCAAACTGAAGACATCCCAGAGCGCTGGTATCTTTCCAGGTTCATAGAGGACTGCTATGGTCTCTTTACAGTGTTAAAGGGCACCACAAAGAGTAACCAAGGACAAAACAGAGGACAGGATAACATATTCGGAGCACCTCTCAAGCTTTTTGCCTCCTCCTTCTTAGGAACCCCATGGAAATAACACATTGCATCATTCACACAGAGCTCCACCTGGAGGTCAGCTGCATAGATCACTTCTGGGAATAGACATCGCCTGCAAGCCACCGGATCAAACTGCAAAAGGAGACCCAATGAAAGGAAGGAATGGTGGAAGGAAGCAACGGGTAAAGTGCTAAAAGGAAGAAGTTAGTATTGCTACCTATGACAGGCTCACTAACAGCAGCTTTAGCAAGTCACTGTCGTGTGCCTCCTTAGCAGTTCCGTAATCTGATTAATAAACCCTTCTACCAGCTATGATCTCCGTGGATAATTTCTGCTGGTAGCAGGAGAAATTCAGAAGGTGCTCAAATGCAGCAGAAGAGGCTACTAGGGCACCCTCCTCATCAGCTCATTGCTTTTGGAGGACAATTAATGCAGGTTTTATGTGCGATTATTCCAAAATCCAAATGCTTGAAATCACTACAAGTTCTAATAGCGCTCTCAAGTGCGTCGATTTTCATTTGCAAGAACTTATTTTAAGCCTCAAAAAAATTGTGCACTGCTTTTATAAAATCACGTCGAGGTCCCTGCACACGATTTTAGCTGGAATCAGCGAGCAGACATCATTAGCGAACGCTTTTACCGTCTGATATTCATCCTTCTCAGAACGTATAAATAACACCCAAGGATTCACCCGCTCAAAGGCAGAGGAATCTTGCATCCCTAGAAACAGCTAAATTGGATCCAACTGGTGACTTCTTGTCGTGCATAACTGGGAGGTGGGATTTTCCACATAAGCAGTGATAGCATTCCTAAACCGCAGTGTTTGCAGACGTTAAAAAAATTAGCACACAAAATATTAACCTCGTGTCAAAGCCTGCCGATAATCAAGCCATAGACAGACAAATGTGATACATGCGGAAGTACTTTATGAGAGTAAGAAATCGATTTTCATTAGCTGCATTAAGAAAAAAAAAAAAAAAGTCTCGATAACTTAATTGGAAAAAGAGAAAAAAATCAATATCTGTGGAGGGAGCCAAATTAATTGGCACTGAGTGAAATGCTGCCAAAATCTGAAAGTCACTCCGGCCTTATCTACAACAGAACGTATTTGCAGATCAGGTCACAGCTAAAGTGGACTCAAACACTGTACGTTCACTCAAGGTCTTCTGGAAATGTCCTGCAATAAAGTTTATACAAATAAGAACATATTTGCTTTAAGTAACAGCCATAAACGAAAGAACAGGAAACCCACGCAGCCCATCAGTTGTTGACTGGAAGAGGCCATGACTGTAACAGTTAAACCTCCCGCATGCCAGGATTGGTGCCTAGGAACAGAATTCCATCTGTGGGCTCTCTAATGTAAACCAATTAACATCTCCAAACAACCCTTTGAGGTAGGTAAGCATCTTTTAATGTCCGTTTTTACAGGCAAGAGAAAAGGGCTGAAGGGAGACAAAGAGATACACCCAAGGCTCTACAGCAAGTCAGAGAACCCAACTGCTGGTCCCTGCTAACAGAACCCAGGCCGCATTCTTCTTCTCTGTGCCTGACATCTTCGCTTGGGTTTGGTGCTTAGTGCTCAAGGGATGCGTGGCAAGCAGCCGGACTGGGGACTCGCACATCCCTCCCATGAGGCTCAGTGAAGAAAAGCAACAGGATGCTGTGGAGTTATCTTTATTGTAGAAACATGCTAAGACACAGCGAGGTGGCGGAGCCCGAGCCGAGCAGCGACTACAACAACATGCGTGGGGCCAACGTGGGAAGCCACCACTGGGTCCCCACAGCCCTTCACCCTCCACCTGAGCAAGGACAGACCCGTTGGCTGCAGAAGGAGATGAAGGTGGATCCAACAGCACTGGGAACTCAGCAGCTTCCCTGGTGCCTGACATCAGATCTTCCTTTACTTGTCCTAGAGAAACAGGGGGCAGATGGTTTATCACTACAGTTCCAAAAGGCAAGGGACACAGAAGAACCACAAGGAAAGCTCAAAGCTGGGTTGATTCAGGCCACCTCCATGTGATAGGGAACTGCAGTACTCTGCTCTGCCAGCATCCTTTCCCCTCTGCAAGGATATCTGAGGGAAAAGGAATGGGCAAGGCCCACCCCTGCGGAGATGAGGAAGTCCCCATTAGTGATGTTTGCCTATTCCAAAGGGCTCAGCCCCCTCAGCAGGGATTCCCTACACCCTGCTACTTCTGCAAAAGACACACACCTCATCCTTGTGCTATGGCAATAGGGATGGGTGTGTTACAGAGCCCTTTGCCCCAGACATACCCTGCAACCTGCAGAGGCAAGGTCTGACACCCAAACCCTTGTGAAATGTGGACAAGGTGTCTAAGAGGGAGCAAAACACCACACCACTGTACCTTTGGTCACAGCTGATCCCTGGTATTTGCTGGCAGTCTGAACTCCATTATTTCTGGAAAGAGAGAGCAAAATATAAGTCCTTCCACAAGCACAACCACTGTTGTTACACTGACAGAGCATTAGGACCTACATGACAGACATTTGGACAGCCCAGGGGCCACAGGAACCAGCTGGGATAGAGAAGGGCACTTGGGCAGTGGATGGGTCACTGCCAGCCTCAGAAAACAGACAGATTTCAGCCTGGATTTATGTGCTTTCCAAAACCAACACTGAGCTGGAAAAGGTCCTGAGTTCCTTGGTGGTTTGTTTTTCTTTTTCTTTTCCCCTTTTACATTCTTAGGAAAGGCAGAACAAGAAGAGCATTGTAGGAAAATGGCCTTGCCCATTAGAAATCTGCAAGTTCTCTGTTCTTTAGAAATCAGATTAAAAAGGAGAAACTGGATATCCCCCTTGTTATTTTTTTTGCCCAACCTGATAACTAACATGCACAGACTGGTATCTATCGCATGGGAGATCTGTGAAAAAGCATCTGAACAAAAGGAGAAATTGCAAAAAATAAAATACAGCATTGAAAGTGAAACATTCTGGAAAGACCCACCATTAACACAGCTATATGTCACAGCATGAAGGACGAGTGGCCAGCTGCCTCGTTAAAAATCTAAACCCTGCACTCAGCCACAGTCATCTGCAGTAAAGCAGAACAGGATCAGAGGAGGCTGGTTATGGCACAGACCTCACACAGGCAGAGGGGCCCGGCTGCCAGCCAGCCCCAGGGCTCTCACTGCAGGAAGGTTTTCCACCACATCAGTGCATGCTGTCTGGACTCACCCTTTAATGTCAGATCTCTCTCCAACCACACTTCTCCTGTCCCTTCCTACAGCCATCCTTCCCAGATGGCAATCTGGCCATTGTTGGGGAAGGAGTGCCACAAATGGCTGGAAATCCATGAGAAGCTTTGCTAGCAGGAATGGTTGAAGGCTCTGAGCTTGGACACACATTTTGTCAGGCAACACAGCATTACCATGGCTAATTTCAAAACACAACCCAAGGACAAACTACATTTTTGGGTAGTAATCTCTTTTCTTTTTCCAAGACTCAACTCTTTGGGCCTTTGCATCTTCATTCTGCAGATTGCAACAGCCTAAAGCCATTTCTGACACCAAAGGCACTGATCTCATCCACACAGTGATTGCCTGGCCCTTCAGAAGGATGCATTAAGCTGAATGTTAGCATGAATTTAGATGACAGAAAATAACACCGGTCAGCACATTGTTCATAAGCTCCCAAATGAGGAAAAAAAGGGAAGTCTTTGATGGACACAAGGGGTTTGCTAAGGAAATAGGCTTCCATAAATTTCCAATCTGATTCATCAGGTGACACAATATACATAAAGAAAGAAATAATAAGTCTTTGTTTGGAGGGGTGTTTTTGTGGGGGATTTTCCCCAGTGGAAAAACCTTATCACTTTTCCTTTAATTGCTTCCAGCTCTCCCTGGAATAGCTACAAATTGTCTGACTTTTAGCAAATGGCATATTGCTCTAATTGCAAATACTCAAGAGCTGTAACATTCTGGTAAAACACAAAATGGTGAGGAATCCCAGCCCAGGCACAACTCTGAGGGAATCCTCTCTGGTTTTCAGTTGCTGTGGTAAACCCAACAACCAAGAGGTGTGAATAGTGCCTCCACTCCCAGCAAACACAAACCAGCAATGGCTTCATCACACCAAAGGGCAAGACACAAAGACCTCCAACATGATCACAAGCAACACTGTTTTCCTCTGCACTTTTTCTTCAGCTTTAAACAGCCTCGAGAGCACCCTGATACTTCACAGAAGAGAGGAAGAGGAATGGGAATGCCTTATTTCTAATATTTTAGGGATAGGTGGGCATCCTGGCAATGAGTAGAGGAGAGTAAAAGCCCTATGATGGTAATTTTGCTCTAAAGCTTTTCAACAGGCAGTACTGTTTTACCTACAAACACTGTCAGCAAGTTCATATTCAGAAGCCACATCTCTCATTGAAAAAAAAGCTTGCACCATTCCTTCATTTGGCTGATTTGATATTTTAATTCATTCCAGGTTTAGAATTAAGAGTAAATGTCAGTGTCTCCCTGGGGATGAATACTCAGTTTCTCAACAGTCCATGCCAACACTGAGGTCAGTCCCGTATACCCAAGACACACGAACTAGGACACCTTGGCTCCCAACCAAAGCTCTGGATGCTGACAAATCTTTCGTTCATTTACTATAGGAGAATCACACAAGATTCAAGATCGCTCCCAAAAAGAATACCACTTAGGGAATATATTTCCTTCCCAACCAACTCCTTGGATATCATTTGGGAAATTAGGCCCTTACTAGTTTAATCAATTCCAATCTTTTTTGGCCTCACTAAAATCTCAGGAGAAAAGCCACATATTTTCCCAGGCATGTCACTTTTCTGCCATACAGCCTGAATAAAACATGGAAATTATGCCTCAAAATGCCTTAAATTTGAGTCTGAAGTGTATTTATACACATGGACCACAAGCACCCTACTAAGAGAACTCTGATGACCCTCACCAGAGATACAGGATCCAGGCTGGGTCTCCAGCACACACCCAGAACAAGAAACTGGATGCCATAGCAGGGAGGCACTTACCATTTCAGGGACAGTCTTTCTGCATTCACCTCGATAGTTTACTGTGATGTAGACTGATGCTCTCCTGCAAAGGGAGGATAAGACATTGGTTATTCACTTCCAGTGCCACAGCTCTTTGACATTGTCACAGTGGTCCTCTGTGGGCTCCTTAAAGCTTTGATGCTACTTCCAATTTGATGGCATTTATTACTCCCAAAACAATCCTGTGATTGGGCAGAAAAGGGAATAAGGGACTCTGGAAAGTTGTGTATCTTAATTAGCTGTCATCAGATTAATCTCAGACATTTGATCTATGTTTGCTTAACAGCGAGGCACCAAGGACACACTTGATAGTGAGTCATGATATATCAAAACAAACACTGTGCTGGAAAAGACACTCGGGAACGGTGAATGGCCCTGTATTACTGAAATCTCTCCGCCTACTCACATGGCAGCTGAACACAAGTCACATTCATTTTTGTATGTTTTCCCATCAGTGCCACAGACGGGTTGTGAGGATTCACTGCAGAAAATCCTTCCACCCTTTACCCCGTGCAGAATTCGATCACAGTCCAGCTGAAGAGAGAAAGAAATCACATTTGGTGCTGGTTCTCTTGCAAGACCCTCCTACACAGAACTTAAAGTGCTCACAAACCACGTATTGCCCTGAGTCCTTCTGTCCTGCAGAGCCCTTCAACAAAGAGGTACCACCTCCTGCTGGGCCAACCAGCCATGACTTGGGGACAAAGCCACCCTGACCTCACTGCCATGCACGGACCCACTGATCTGATCCACCCTGACATCTCAGTTCAGGGCACATTTACTTCTCCCTGGAAATCAATGAGAATACAAGAAACTTCTGCTACCTGTCCCTAGTCCTTTATCAGGGCTTTCATGCCTGTTGCTTCTACAAGACACTTGGCAGAAATGAAGGGAAAACCTCGACAATCAAGTCCAGCTGCCCAAGGGCAGCCCGACACGCAGCACGACTTGACACCCACGGAATAAAGAGATGCAAACATGTATGAATAGCTCTGACTAATTAAGCGTGCCCTCTCAGTTTCTTCTCGAGCATGACAGCAAGGAGCATCTAGGCATTGATTTTCCTACAAAGCAGACGTGGCACAGCTAGAAGGAGCTCAGAGCAGGAGGAGCAAAACTCCTCATGATTGGACTGTCACCCTGCAAGAACACTGGCATAGGTGCCTGCAGAGTCATGGCAAGTTTCAGACAGCAGAGGTCAGAGATCCTACAGCCCCCTCTCTTCCTCAGCCCCACTGCCCACCTCTGCACCAAAGGCTGAACAAAAAAAGATGCAGAGACAAAAGGAGTGAATTCTGTGTTCCCATCCCTTTCTCCACGTCCTATAAAAGGTGTTGCAATGACTGCAAATGGTGCAATTGGAGAAGAGCTGGAGGCAGGACATCTGTTCTGGAGGAACTCCATTCAGCACAAAGCAATGGCTCATTGCTTTGCTGGGGGTCAGCAGCACTATGGGGTTGAAAGCACCGTGGAGAAGAAAGGTTTCCTAGCAGGGCAATGCAGAGGGTTCAGCAGCACAGGGTGCTGCAGTAACACCCTCTGTTTAAACATCACTTGCTAATTTCATTAATGTGCTGCTTCCTCCCTCAACTGGGTAATTAACGATGACACAAAGACAGACAGCGCTGACCTTTGCAGTTCCCTGCCAGGTGCCTTCCCACACACCAGACACTGCTGCCCACAGCGTGACCCGTGTGTGTGCAACCACCGCCACACCATCAGTCCCCCACAGTCCTCACATTGACTGCTGCCTCTCCTTCAGGACAGCATCTCCATGGGACAAAGCCCACGGGTAGCCCTGGAGCGAGGAGAGGGGCAGGTTTGCACTCTGAATCACCCCTCGTCAGTCAGGCTGATCAGCATCCACTCCTTCACTGGAGCTACCAGGAAATACCACTAAGCCCTGAAGCAGACAGGCATCATTATGCCTAATGCTTCCTCTGGAATGCATTAAAACTGCCATACCTGAACCGCCTCCCAGGTTTTTCTATTCTAATATCATTTTTCTAAGAGCAGTCAGTGACAGAGACTTCAGAGGGAGTTAAGGCAGTCTGCAGTCAGGTTCCTCCAGCCCCACAGAAAGGCATTTCCTATCCCCTTCCAAAATGTTACTTAAATTGCTGTATGGACTATAAGTGGCAAGTCATTTTTTTTAATCATCATAGCTCTTGGCAACACCCTGTGACAGCAAGATCCACAGGTTAGTCATCCTTTTTATAGTAACTTATTTTCTCCTATTAGTTTCATAATTTTTACTTTAGCTTCCTTGGAAATAACAAAATTTCTTTTCGAGGAGATGGAGAGAGCATACACCCTCTTCTCCCTCCCACATCATTCCACATACAGTCATTATCTACTGCTCAGTGTATCCTCCCCCTCTACTCCCTCTCCCCAGCCTTGTTCTTATCCCCCGATCAGCTCCAGCACTCTGCTCTGCCCATGGTCTTTGACCCAACATGTCAGCATTCAGGAAGGGACGCCACCATCACCTCCTGGAGGATGCTCTCCCATACCTGACATACTTCTACAATGAGCCAACTCCAGCAGCAGCACTGGCTTCATAGACTCCCATTCGGACATATCCAGCCTCACTCCTCTTTTGATGCCATGGGACAGCATCATGGTATGGACTCTACCACCCACTTAAACCCCTCCAAGGTCCCAGTGTGAGGCTTTAGGTTGACAACAGGGGCAGCTGCTGGGAAAGGCTGTGCCTGACCCGTGGGAGCTGAGCATACCGGCTGGTAGGTGTTGGTGCCTCCGCTCTGTCCCTGGCGGCCAGGTGCCGGGCTGCAGTCCTGAGCTGGGTTTCCTTGTGGGCTGGGAGGAAGAGAAAGCACAGAGCTAAAGCACAGAGCTCATGGCACAGCCATGGGTGTGCAGACCCACTCAGCCACATCATCACCCCAGGGTAGAATTAAACCGCACTAAGGTGCATTGCCATTATTCTGCACCTTGTTTTTCAACAGGGCACTTGGCTTGCTGTGAGATGGAGGCATTCCCTGCAACAGAACCTTTGAGTCCTTAGGGGTGGTCAGCAACAGAGATGATCCCAGAAACCCAGTCCCTGAATCTGCTACAGCCGTTGCTGCTACAGAGAGCTTTGCACTCTGTCTGATGGCAGTGCTGGCTGGGGGCAGATGAATGGGCTGCAGCAGCAAAAAGAAGGAAGATTAAGAGTTCCTCAAGGCTTAGATAACACAGCAACTGAGCCCTGCCAGAGTCTGGCAGCCCTAAAAACCCAGAGGGGTTGCTCAGTGCCCAGACAGCACATGGTGCACACACAGCACTGCCTCAGGTCAGCAGACAGGATGTGCTGGGCCAGGCAAAAAGACAGGTGTGTGCCTGCCAGGAGGCAGGATTCACAGGGCAAGGCTAGGGAGGGATTTTGAGTGCAGCAGTCACCAGCGCTTTATGTGCAGGAGAAGCAAGAATGCCTTTGAAAAGCAGAGAGGTTGTATACAGCCTATTCTATGTGTTTCTCCTCAGTGTCAAAAACCCAGGACTTGTGAGGCCAGGCTGGGATCCCAGTGCTGCTGTACTCACCCTCTGTTTGTGGAGAATGGCTGTCCATCACCCTGCTGTAACCCTGAACCACTGCAGCTCTTCTGGAAAAGGGGAAGGATCATGTTTGACAACCAAGCAGTGAAGCAGTGAGGTTAAAGCAGCTCCTGTCCTTTCCTCTCATCCCCAGGGCTCTTTCTGAAGAAGCTTGCCCCATATAGGAGTCCAAAACTGCTCGTTATGCATGCTCATACACAAACCCACCCCATGAACTAGCAAGGCTTACAATGCAGCCTGCCTCTCTGCCATCACCAGCAGGCTCCTGCACCCCAAGCACCAGGACTACAGGCAGCCCTTGACCATCAGGGTCCCCAGAACCACCGACCCCTTTTCCCAAGCCTGATGAGGCTCCAAGCTCAGTCTCACCTGGTTTGCACACTCTGCAGTAGACTGTTTGTTGCGCTGGGTAGTTCCACCAGACTGACCTCCTCTTTGAGCTTCCTTTTTGCTGGAAAAAAAAAAAGGGGAGAGGAGAAATAAAGGAGCACTATGGCAGTGTGAATGCTGCCAGGAACTGGGGCTGCCCTGCAAACCACCATTATGTCATTAGGCACCAGCCTCCCCATCCCTGGGGGCCCTGCACCTAATTCCCACCCCTAAGCCTTCTCCCTTCTCCTCACCATTCCCACTGTACGCTACATCCCGGCTCCAGGTGGCTGCTTTCATATCAGGGCTGCTTCTGCATATGCTCTATGGGAGTAGAGAGAGCATCTGGAAGGCAAAGTACACGCATGGGAAACCCCTTGGGAGCTGCCCCAAGGAAAGGGCTGCTCTCTATCAATCCTGCATCTCCTCTGCTCCCTAAGGGGTTAAGGGGGAGGTGGGAAGAGGGGCAATAGCCACAGCCCTAAAGGAGGAGCAGCTCCTGGGGGGCCACTGGGATTCGGGACTCCCCCAGGTGCAGCCACACAAGCAGAAGCTGCATTTTCACAGCGTGAGGTTTCCCCCTTTGCTGTTGCCAGGAACTGTACTCACAGCTTCTCAGCACACATGAGGCACTTGTTGGTGTGCTGCTTGCCAGAGGAATCCCGGACGGGGTCATTCTCCCTCGTGCAGGACAGCCGCCCACCAGCCTCAAACTGGGAACGGTACTCACTGCAGTCATCCTGCAGAAGGAGCAGCAGTTAGAGCATCCTGCCACATCCCTCTGAGCTTCAGAGACTTCCCAAACACAGGAGAGCCCGGGTGTGAGAGATAGAAGAGGGCATGTGGCACAGCCACATGGATGCAAACAGAGTGAGTCAGAAGAACAGTGGGTACCTCTGCCTGCACGGCACGTGTTGGGAGCTCTCTGCCATGCTCTAATTGCCATGCTCCTCATGGGGCTATCCAAAGCATGCCTGCGATTTACCCGATAAGGTAATGGGATCCCTCCCACTTCTCCCACCGCCCTTAATGCACTCTTACAGTTGTTCCTGAAGTTGCAGCTCAGAAAACTTCACATAGGAAGCAAGACGTCCATCCCCCCCTCCCTCACCCCCACCAACCAACAGCACTTTGAGGACCAAGCAACATCTAAAGCATGACAGCACAATGCAAACATGCTTCAAAGTCCCCACTTTTAAGTCAGCTACTGGAAGCCCTGCAATAGCCAGTTCCAAATAGCAGATACTGGAGGTGCATCACCAGATCCCACTTAACCATTGCTTCTCACCCACACCTTCCCAGTGCCACACTGGCTGTGTGGAGTGGGGACACAGTGAGGCAATGAGCCAAACCCCATGTGAACCCCAGATCTGCTGTGGCAGATCTCGGTGTCTCTCAAACCCTCTCCATTTGAAGCAGTATTTCTGGAGCTTTGCTGCACAAACTTTGCTGAGATGTGCATTTGCCTCCTTCACAGGCCTGCTGCATCCATGACCCACTAATAAATGCAGAGCTTTCTTATCCTTTGTCATTTCTAATTGATGAGCAGGAATTCTCGTTAATCACTGCCTGTGTGATCTCGCACTCTCTGTTATTACATTTTATCTTGTTTCTATTACTCCAGGCCTCAGTGCTATCCAATTAGTCCTGAGTGATCTGCTGATCCTCCCTCCCAGCTTTGCCATCAGCAAGTTTCATTAACGCTTCCATTTTTTTCTTGTGCCACTGTCATTAGGAAAAGCACTGAAACTGGATTATCCCCAAGAATGAGGCTTAAGGGGACCATACCAGTTCCTAGCAAGACAGAAATGGCAAGATTTACTTAGTGCTTTTCTTTTTTCCCCCTTGCTGAATCACTCTCACCAGAGAAGTATCAGTGCACAAGGGCACAGTGGCTGCATCGTGAGAGCGAGGTTTCCAATCAGGGAAAGCTGAAACCAAATCACTCTAGGGACAGCACAGAGCTGAATTCTCCTCCCACGACATAATGAACTTTTGAGCATCTCTCAGAGCTCACATTTAAAGCTTTTCACCCAGATTTTCTTTTCAACCTCATTAGCAATCTCAGCATCAGTGCCTTCCCCGCCCTCGTGCCAGATGTCAGGGCAGCTCTGCTCAGCTTCTCATTGTGATGGGGTTTGTCCCCGTGTCACTGCAGACAGTGGGATAGAGTGCAGCGTTCAGACAAACTATTCACTCAGGGCATGGAAGAGCAGAAACAAGAAACAGGCATGGAAAGCCACATGGATCTCCAAAGTGACAAAGAAATTGAGTGTGGTAGTACTGGGTAATAATCCTATAGACTTGTATATTGACCCTAATACTTTATAATCTCACCTTTTGTTTCCCTCTGGCTGACGTTGCCTTCTGTTCATTCTCCCTTTTGCTGAAAGAGAAGGAGGATAAGAAAGTGAGGAGAACATTGCTGTAGGAGCCCACCCCAGCCCCATCACCGCTCTTGATAACAAACACTGGTTTTCTGTACTCACAACTTCTCTGCACACATGATGCACTTATTGCTGTGCTGCTTCCCCGAGGAATCCCGGACGGGATCATTCTCTCTGGTGCAGGAAAGCTTCCCATTCTTGAACAGATCCCGGAACTCCCGGCACTCGTCCTACAGCAGCACCAGGAATGTGGTTTCACACAGACACGCTGACCAAGATGCATCTCCCATGAATCCACACAGCGTCACCACCCAATCAATTATATCTCTTACAGTTGTGTTTCCTTCAGGCATAACCCAGTGGCAAACCATAAATCGTTTGCCTGATGTGCTTTTCTTAAACCATAGCACGCAACATAAAGCAAATAATTCTGTGTTCTTAGCCAAGCACATTTATCTTCTGATCCAGCGGAGTTCTATTTCTAATAGCGGAGGCACACAGCAGCCTGCCTGAAGAACTCAGATTCTACTCTAAGTATAAAAGCAACACTTTCTTGCTTAATTTTGAATGAAGATGTCAGTTTCCCAAACTGCTGAGGGAGCACACTACCCAGAATCTTAAAAAGCAGAGGGCAGCAAAGAGGCCGAAGACAAAAAACCCTTCCATACCTCAAGCTTCCAGGCACACAGGGATAGGAAGGGAGCATTTGTAGCTTCTGCACAACGTGACGTTATGTGTTAACATCACAAGACTTCTGTAGTAAAACCTTACGCATTTCTATCTCTTCTGAGCAGCACTCTGATGACCTTCAGGACCCACAAATAGGTCTGGGGCATCAGAAGCACATGTGCTATACTGAGCCTTAAGGCTCCTCTCTACAGCACTTTTAAGGTTTTTTTTCCCCTCCCCTCACAGTGCGTGGAGGGGTTTGATAGCTTAACCCAGATCTGCAGGTAGGGAAGTCAAGTCCAGAGTATTCCTTACCAAAAGCCACACTGAATGGGTGGCTGAACAATGAAATCCAGGGTAGGTCTCTGCCTGTCACTCTGGAACAGCCCTTCTGCCTTTAGGACTGGCAAGCCAGATGTAAAAAAAAGACTTCCTTAGAACGGCTATGCATTATAAATCATTTAAATTGCCTGGACAAGGCAAAGCCAGAAAGTTATCCTGTTTAACCACAAGGTGTAAAGGAATAAATCAGTGCAGCCAACACTATCTGATGGAAACCAGCTCACTCTAATTCTGAATGAAAACCCGAGACTGGAGAGGACAAGACCCACTCCATAAAGGTCTGTTGTCTAGAGAGACGGCTGTGGGTGAAAGAAACCAGCCATGTGCATCAACAAGATAAACAGGGCACAATTAGAGCCAGCCTGTCCCACACCCTGCCCTAGTCAGAGCTCTCATGCGCCATCACTAATTACTTGCCAGATGCCAACGGTGTGCTTTATAAACAGGAGGTATCTTCCTTAGCCTACGTTCTGGCCAAACACAGATCACAGGTGCTGTGTCAGTAATTGCCTGATAGGAACCAGGCAAACAGAGTTCAGGTTTCTTTAACTCAAAGCTTGCTGCCACTCCAGCTGCTCTACCCTGAGCATCACCAGGGACACTGGCTAAGCTGGTGCTCCCCACACTGCAGACAGGGAACAGGCCAGAAAGCAGAGGGGCCACCCCACAGCATCACCCAGCTGTGGCCAGCCAAGTGGCAGTGCTTCATCTCACCTCTCCAGAATTCACGTTCCTGTTTGCTTCTTCACCACTCCCTTTGTTTCTTGAGTATCTTTCCCTGCAAGAAAGGGAGGTGTGAGCAACAGAGTGGCGTGCAGTGCTCAGACGTAAAGCTAAAATAACCGGTGATTAAAAGCAGCCTTGCCAACTCCACCTCCTCATTGTGCAACGCAGTGGGACAGACCGGGACTCCATGGCCCCATGAGACATGCTCAGGGTATTCAGCATCTCCTCACAGGTGGCATTTTGCCATCATTTCTCACTGCCTAGCATCCAGTTGTTCCCATCCTATTCAACATCCTCTACAGAAACAAAATATTGCTAGGTCCACTGGTTTGCTGGACAACTGCAAACTGCTCTGGCTGGCTCATGGCTCCGAGGGGCCAATACTCACAGCAGCCTTTGGCACATCAGGCACTTGTTGAGGTCCCTCCTGCCATCGGGTCCTCTGATGGGCTGCCTGTTGGTGTGACAGGAGAACTTCCCACTGCGAAGGAGGGACCAGATTTTCATGCACTCGTTTTGAAATGCACGGAGGAGGACGGTCAGCGGAGGGCTCTCTCGGAGGCCATCGAGGTCCTGCAAACAGTTCACCCACATTAGATCATCTGGGGGCTGCCACAGTCCTCCCCCCCACCCCTTGTCGTACTCTGAGCTCTGCTCATGGCTCCCAAGGCAAGAAAGTTCAAAACTCATTGCAAGGGCCATTATTCATGAGAAAAGGAACACACACTTAATTTGCATACAGCTGCAAATTGCTACCCACTGCAGGGGAGGACGCTATGTTATATTCAAGAGCATAAAATACAGCCCTAGAAGCGCCAGCAGGATGTGAAAGCAATTGGCCAGAGTGGAGTAACTGAGGAGTGATTTGGGTGCAAGGGATGAACCACAAAAGTGCACTCCTCAGGGATGAGAGCAATAATGTCTAATGCTGCATCAGCCAATTGCCTATTCTGTGGGGGATCTGGGAACGCATGCTGGAGAGAATTAATGAAGCATTTAGTTATTTTTGGCTACTATGTTTTCCAAAAGGGTCTTTACTAAGGAGAAAGAAGCTTATTTGATTAAAACGTGAACGAAGCTGACTTCTCAGCCATTGAATCAAATCATTTTTCTGAGTCTCAAAGGACTTGGCTTAATTATAATAATTATCAAACACAGAAGTTACCAGAAATGGGGGTTTCTGCTGGATCAGAAGCACATATTTCAGATATCACTAGAAATACAGCTCACGCCATTGCTAACCTCATTTCATCCCAGAGCAGTTCGGATGTTTGTCCAGCATCACACACCGAACACACACAGCTAGAGCCATTGCTGACTGTACATGCATTGTCTCTGAACACAGAGAAATCACTCCCCTCTTTCAGCCACAGGAAAAGCATGATGATCTTTCAGTACGGTTTGTCTGTATGACTTTGCTTAGAGCATGCATTAAGCAGCGTAGTTGGCAATACAAAAGGAAAGACAGAATAGAAAAGGTTGGACTCGCCTTAATTGAAGCTTGGCTGGCAACATCTGCAGCAGAAAATAAACAACAATGAAACCATACAAAGTCTTTGAAAGGAAGTTTTAAATCAAAAGCATTTAATTAAAATATTTGATGCAGTTTCCTAATCCACCCAAATACCTCAAGATAAAAGCTAATCCAATACATTATTGTACACTGACAGAAAGGACTAAGCATTAAAGACTTTCTAGAACACTGCTGGTTTTTGTCATTCAAATGCAAAAAAAAATCATCACATTTTTTTCCTGTTTGCATCTTTGTGCCCTCCTTTAATGTGCCACTTTTCTCAGTCTTAAAATCCCAATTTCAATGTTGTGTCAATAACTGTTTACTGTTCTACGCCACCACAATGGTAGCAGTATCGACCTCATCCAAACATTGGCTTTCATCTTCACCTTAAATTGGGATACCAAAGCCAGCCCATAATATCATTGTTTGTCCAAAGCTTCACATTCCTTTTCGAGGCCCATTCCATTTGCAGTACTTCATATAAATTACAGAATTAATGACTCAGTAGATGAGTCGCTGATATCTGTTCCTTTCTACTAAGCCACTTAGTGCATGTATAGTACATGTTTCATACTTTTCTCTTGCATCATCTGTGGCATCACAGGGAACTATCAAGAAATCTGCCATTAGATCTTTTTCAGTATAAACAGTAAAGTGAAAGACCACTGCATTAAATCTGAGCTCCTGCTGAAGTTTCCATATTGCAGATACACGAAAATGCATTCACTAACAAGGAAACTGACTAGAAATCCCCATTTTCCTGAACTCACCAGAAGGTGTAGTATAGTTATGTTCAAAATTAGACTTTTATGCAAAAATTCAGTCTGGCTGGAAGTTTTTATTCTTCCACATAAGCAGCTGGGAGGTTTAGTTTCAGGGTTGTTTTTTTTTAACTGTTAACTCCACTAAATATAGATACTTGCACTTGGATATGGAGGAAATTCACCATTGTCACATGCAAAAGGAAAAAAGAAGCATTATAAAAAAAATGTGTTAAATAAAATCAGTCCCACGAGTAGTACAGTAAAAAAAAATGGTCTTCTGGTTACATCAGTGCTCGTTTTAAACATTAAGGCCTCTCTAATCCTTTATCTCACTGTCTTTGAGTGCTGTACCAGTCACAGATTCCAGCACAGAGAGCATCAGAGGTTACTAACCTGAGAAGAAGCAGAAAAAAGCCAGAGCAAGGACCACCGAAGCACCTTCTATTTTCATGGTGAGGGTGGCAGCTGTTTGCCTACGTTGCCTCTATTAGCGCATTGCTCAATGAAACCCAAAGAAAAGGCTCAGGTCAGATCACATATATATAGATGACCAGGTTCTCCGCCTTCATTATGACATAATCTTCCCAAGGACCATCATTAGCCACAAAAACCAGTCTGATGACAGTAGCTTTAAATTCTAATCATCCCATTAACACAATTAATTTCCATAAGGATGGGACATATTTGAGTCACTCCCTGCATTTTGTCAAGGTAAGAAAATTACAAACGGATCGTTTCATTTTCCCTTACACATAGACAGGGGAATCCTTGCCATATTTAGAATGGTTCGTAAGACAGAGTATCACTCTAGCATACCATTAATACCACTTCATATATCAAAAAAAGCTGAAAGGATTTTAAGTTGTTTTGTCCCCAGCAGACAATGGAAAGACTGGGTCAGTCAGGACCTCTGGAAGGTGAACTGTTTATATTAAAGCAGTCCTGTATGAACCTAAGTAGTAAGCATTCAGACGAGCTTGAAAAACATTAGGCTTGAGGCTCTGTTGAAAGATTTACAATTTGCTCTTACAGGTCACGTAGAAAACCTTATTGCAGAATCCTCATCCCTCCCGTCTCTTCCAGTTTTCTTTGGAATAAAGAGCAGTTTTACTGCTGAAAAACCTTTTCTCAACCCACCAGACACTTGGGAAACCAAGCAGCCCTGCTTAGACCTCTCCCAAAGAAGTGATGAAATATGAAGGTTGCTGTTCCATTGGACAGAGTTTCTTAGTAGACGCAAGAGAAGAAAATAAAGATGACGTCAATGTTTCAGAATGTGACTACATGGGAAGTAGCCAGGCACACTATTATCTAGGAAAAAAAAGGAAGAAATGTGAGAGAAAAGACATTTACAAAGTTTGAAGGATGTGGATAAATGGCAGCCCAGCAAACCAGAGCCACAGGAGGGGCAGGTCAGCACCATCTGAAGAAGAAAAAAAAAACAAACTACTTTTGCATTGCATATGCATTTGGCCAGAGGCACCAACACAGCTCAGCTCAAGTATAAATCCTCATAATAAATTGCTGCCACACTTCCCAAATCAGAATATTTGCTGGTGTTTAAAACTGAAGCCAATGCCGAGTGAATAGAAAGTCCTAATTTGGTGTGTGGTCATCCCTAACATTTCTTTTCAACTCAAAAAATTAGATCACACGCAGATTCACAGCAGTGAATTTGAAATAAAAAACTGCCTGAGGTCACACAGATGGTTAATGGAAGATCTAAAGAGCTGTGTGTTGACTTGAATCATGACATGGTTTCTGTAAGCATATTCAGGCATAGAATTAGGGAAAGGACAAAAGGAAGAAAAGAGAACTATCCTGATATGGTATGTCTTGGTAAATTCTTGGGAGAAATAGAAAAAGAACTACAATGGAAAAAGCCAGTAATGATCTGGCAGTTGAGAAGTGATATGGCAGTTGAAAATTGCATAGAATCCTATTTGGAGAACAAAAAACAAAAGGCATTCTTGGTTACTGAGGTGTCTTCCCATTAATCAGCCACAGAGTGGTAGAGAAGGTGTATCTTTAGACAGGTTTTGTTTTCACAATCATCTTCTCCACAAAAAAGCTCTATTCTGCTTAAGAAGAAAAACAGCGTGTTGATTTAAGACAACTGGCTGACCACCCTGTTCCAGAAGGAAGTACCGTGGATACTGAACCCAGTTGGACTGGCTAAGCAAGAGCAAATCCTGGCCCTGGCAGCACAAGGAAGATGGAAGTAGTCAAGGAAGGTGGAAGAGATCCAGGTCCTGACCCCGGAACAGCCCCATGATTGCTGCATCTCATTCCATTCTCCCATCCCTTACACCCTGTCTATGATTCAAACCCACACCACCATCAGAAGTTCCAAAAACAGCATAAAATCTCCAAAAAAAAAAAAAAAAAAAGAAAGAATTTTCTTCCCAATTACAACCTCCTGGAAACAAATCAGTAGAACAAAACATGATGTAAGGGAATAGGGAGAATTCTACAAAGCCATAGAGTTTAAGAAATTTACTCTGGTGCACTTGAATTGCAAGAAGCCCAAGCAGAATAAAGAGACATGACAGTAAGAGCGCATTAAACGAACCTTGTGTAATGTACTTGATTACTTCTATTGATGGATTTACACAATACAGTCTAAGGTCCTGCACTGAAATCCAGTCAGCCCATTCATTTCCAAGGGATTTTGCATTGCAGGATCAGACGCGCTGTAGGAGAGAAGATCCTGATGCTTTAACACTAAATTTGCTACAGCATCTTGGAAACCTTGATTTAAAGCTAAAGAGTGCTGAGCCACCATGGAAAGCAGCTGGGAGCAAGAGGTGCTGCAAAGACACTTTTGATCATTTCTCAGCTTCAATTCTGGAAGAAAAGAGCTTATAAATGATGCCATCCCAGGTAGATCAGCTCTCACTAGGTCCACTATCTTACACCCTCTGTTGGAAAAAAAGATGTGAAGTGGTATAAAAATAATCATGGAGGAGCAACCGGGAAAACACAAGGGAGGAAAAAAGGCTGAGCAACGTGAACATTAGGCAAACTATTGTGAGATGGAAGCCCAGAAGGGTTTTGTATCACCTGGGGATGTTTTAGTTGAGGGAAAGCTTCCTGGCAGCATAAATGTTTAAATTCTCTGCCTTGGTAGCTCCTCACCAGCAAGGTGCTGGTGTCCACCCCAAGCAGTTCAGAGGGTGTGCTCCATGCTCAAGAGTGGGAGCTGTGCAGGCCCATTCTCACACAGAATAACATTGTGTTTTGGCTGAAATCTCCAAAGCCATTGCTGTGGAGTAAAATGAGCCCTAATAAGAACCAAATCATGTTCCATTCCCTACTTTGGAATTCCTCCCAGGGACTGTCCCTCTTGCAGTGCTAAAGTTTACCTTTTCTCCTTTTTATTTTTGCCCTGAAAACCCTACATCCCTGCAAATCAGTGCTGTGGCTTCAGCACCTCTATCATGGCTCCCAATGAGTAAAGGAAACTTTACCTAATGTCACTGTTGGGTCCTTAGACCAGACTGGAAAAGCAACACACAACCGTGCTCCACCAGCCCTGCTTGCCAAGCTCATCCCACCGCAGCCTCGATGGTCCCAGGGCTCCCTGTCAAGCAGCTCCTGCTCCATCACTGACCCTCCATCACCACTCCCCATCTGTTCAGACACCCTGTGAGACCAGCTCCCACAGCTCAGCTTCTGTTCCAGGGAAATGAGCTTCTTCATGTCCAACGAGAAATAACGC
Source organism: Coturnix japonica (assembly GCF_054131305.1). Taxonomy (NCBI): domain Eukaryota; kingdom Metazoa; phylum Chordata; class Aves; order Galliformes; family Phasianidae; genus Coturnix; species Coturnix japonica. The sequence goes on along the minus strand of NC_140680.1, from coordinate 11,280,465 downwards.
GAGTAGGGAAACTAACATTTTTTAATAAAACTACTCATTATTCCCATCAGAGCTCTCCTTTTCTGTCCTAATTTGCATGCTTTTTACCTCCCTACCATCTCTTTTCCCCTCTCAGAGGGTCTGTATCCACACCGGTACTTGACAATTTTTTCTCTGAAATACTGAAAGCTTCTCTTTCCCAGCCCACCGCTACATCTCTCTCTCAAGCCAGAAACCCTCAGGGCTAAAAGAGAAGAGCCATAGCTGTTTGGCATATTTAACAAACCAAATGTAGAGCAGATTATATTTTGCTTTCCAGCCAAAGCAGAGTCCAGAGCTCTCAGCTCCAGCATTGCAGTATGAGCTGCACCTCCAGAGTGAGATATTTCAAAGCCCAAGGACTCCGAAGACACTTCCCCATTTTTAATCAGCCACTCAGCATTGTTAACACTTTAGATTCAGAACAAGAGGTTCCTTGCAGCTTCTTTGGGCTCACCTCTCAATTAGAGAATGTCAAGGGTATTGTGCTGGCACATGTAACATTGCAAGCCAGAACATGCAGCATTTTGGGCTGCATCTCTGCATGTTGACTATCCCCATTCTGTGCACCTAGGTGCCTCACTTAGAGCCTGAGAGGACATATTTTTGCTGTCAGTCACCACATTAGGATGGCTTCCTCCCCTCCACTGGTACCCAGTTTCGTACCTACCCCATGCTACAATAGGCATGATTCTCATCCATCTCTTCAGCACAGTTTGGGAGGCACCAGATCTGCACACATCCCAGGAAAGAATGAAATTTAAGACATCAGATGACACTCTTTGGCTTACACCCTCTTCTACAGCCAAAACCCAGGAAGTGGTCAGCCAGCAAGACAGTCAATCCCAAACTACTGGAAATGTGTTTGAGTTTCCAGACTACAATATCACGCCTCAGAGCTCCCCTGTTTGTACCTAGTGCTACAACAGGTCTCATACAAGCTTTGCCCAGATCTCCACAGAAGCAAGTCCTGGTCATCTTGAAATCCCACCAACACCAGTTACCCAGGTTCTACATCATGATTCCTCTCCCTTCAGCCAGGATGAACTACCTGAACCCAAAATGAAACTCCACCACTCTGATTCAGTGAAGCGTCCTTCCCAAGTGGCTCATTCCCAACCCTTGTGCAGGCTATGCAGCTCAACTCAGCATCCCAGCAGCTGACTCTGCACGCCACCTGGCTGCATTGCTGCAAATGCAGCAACTGTTGTGTTAACTCTAAGCATCCTGGGGCATTATTCCCTCCCTGCCAGTTCACAAAGGAGACCAAAATGCTGGAAGCCAGAAGAATGATGGGAGTTTCCTGACTTCATCAGTTCTGAGAATTTCAGTTGCACAGCAAGTCCTGTTCATCCTAGAGCACACAGAAAGACAGCAAGAAGTTTCAGAAGCATGCCCAGGGTGGGACCCTTTTGTGCCAAAATCTACCTTTTTACTCTGATCAGCCCTAAAACCACAAAAAAACACTACAGATTATAAGCTGCATTATGTGTCAGTTGCACAAACTCCAGCATGAAATGTTGGTGACACACAGAGCAAATCTCCTTGTCACATCTGCAGTACAATCACAGCAAACCCCAGCACCCCGTGCTTAAACAAGAGCATGGCCTTGCCTTTGCAACCCTTCCCAGGCTGTGAGCCACCACAGCACGGTGCTGACTGTTCTGGACAGGCCTTTGCCACTGCTGACTTAGCTTAAAGATGCTGGGGAGGAGGGGGAAGTGAAGCAGGAAGTGAGCAACCACGAGCAGTGCACATCTGAAAGGCAGGGACGAGGCTAACTTTGGAAGATCACAGGAATAGCATGTAACACATGCCATCTTCAAAGCACTAATGAATCCCTACAGGGTTCCCCTGTTATTACTTGCATTTCACAGGTGGGTATATTAAGATGCAGAAGGCCACATTATCCTTTTGGTCACACCTATTTCGGTCTCTTCATCCTTGGTCTTCTACTGGCATTCATCCCAGTGGTGTGAGAGATCCTCCTGCAAGTCACAACAACAATGCTATCTCCCAGACAGGTTTGGTACTGGAATCACTGGTATAATCTGCGGTTTGATTTGCACAGCACACTGGACTGACTGGTCTTATTGATCTCAGCCAGCCTTGAAAACCTACCAGCTAATCAATCCCTCCTTCCTGCCAAGCTGAAGGGTACAAGGAAATTTGTCTCAGATTGGATTTTTTCTTATGCTCTTTTTCTGGATGTGAAATGTAGGACAGAAAACCAAAGGAAAGACACATCTTGTTTCATGCAACTACCCCAGTCTGGCCCAGGGAAAGGTCCCACCTTCCCGCCAGGAGTCTCCCTGCAGCTCAACTGCTTTTGTTCATAGAAGAATGGAGCTGCCCTGGGAAGTGTGCTCAGTGGGAGAGCAAAACTGCTCCCCAAGCTATAACCAATACCATGTGAGGCTGGGGCAACAGGATGCTGGAACCAGTCTCTGCATCGAAGCAGTGAGCTCTTCCCACCAACTCGGAGGAAGCAGCCTGCCGATCCCAATGTCAACGCTTTCCAGGGCAGTATTTGCTCATTAAAAACTGCTGTGCTGGAGGTGGTTGAGTTTTGATCTACAGGGCCTCAGCAAATAACATCTGCACAGTGATGGGATTTCCCACGGCAAGGCACCATGACATCCCATTGAGCTGCAAAGGACTTGCAGGCTCAGAAGGCCACCAAGATCCATGCTTTGATGGGCCCTACCAGAGCTAGCTGATTTCATGGCCGTTAACAGTATTTGTAGCTTAGATAAGGGTAATCAAAATCTCATCATTCAGGGCGTAAACTGATCGCCTGCAGGGGTTAGAAAGGAATTTTACTTCATGTGCAGGGTTGCATAACTGCCTAGATTCACTGTGGGTATTTTCTAGCTTCTACCGAGCACCAGTTGTGGGCCACGGTTAGAAGCAGAGCGTGGCACACCAGCTACAAGCCGGAATCGTCATGCAAAAGTCACAGCCCCATTGTTCAGAGACAAAGTAGAGTCATTCTGAGTCTGGCTTCAACTCACACATGGAAATAGAAGACAATGACTGTCACTGGGCTGCTGAAACAGCAGAATTTCAACAGAGGATGAAAAATCTGTCCTGAGATTAGTTTCCCGTGGACACTGAGAAGAGCAGCAGCGAGCCCACAGGCACAGCACACAAAGGATTACACAATGCAAAATGACACATTTGAATAAGGCTGCCCCATCTCATGCCACCAGCTGGACCCTGTAAATGCTGCTACAGTAAGGGGGGGGGGCACCAGCAACCTGCCTTCCAGCAAGGCCCTTCCATGCCATCCACCAACCCGTATCACCAGCCTGAACAAGGAGGGACAAGAACATGCTGTTTTCATCTCCACAAAATTATTATTTATGTTTTATTAGTGGCAAAGACACTATAATGTTGGAATTGGCCGCAGGGCGTGGTGGCCCAAGCACCAGTACCCATCGGTGCAGAAAGAGCAGGTAGCCAAAACATGCCCCATGTGGGTGTTGGTTGCTCTTAGATTATAGTATCACCACACCCCACTCAGCTAATTGCACCATGAAACTCAGATCTCCACCATATCCCACTGCCAGCCTGATGGCAAGTACCCTTATCCACGCACGTGATCCATCACAGTGTTAGCTGTTCCACTGGGGAAAGCTGTGGGAAAAACCCCCATTTCAGTGCCACATAGAGAGTAATTGAGAATAAAGCATTTCCGCGCATATATGACTATTGACTTTCCACCTGAGTTTTTCCACATGACTCGTTATCTGGCGCTGTGGTTTGTGACTGGAACTGCTGGAAAGTGCTCCATAGAAAACCAAGTTTTTCCATAAAAACGTAGCCACAACTGAAAATGAAATATGTTTGCATAAGGATTTCCATAATCTTATTTCACTCTATGTTCCTCAATTCACACAACTCTCAAGTTTTGATGATTTACATTTAGTGGAAAGCCCTGCCTGAAAAAAGAGAAGCTGTGGAATATCTCTGTGGCATCCCCGTTAAAATTCAGACACTACAACATCTCCCCAATCTGCCGTGGCAGTACCTGATTAAGAGGAGATTTGTTCCTTTGCATGAAGGTTTAGTCACATCTGGAAAGAGAGGCACAGCGTGAAACAGCATCATTAGCTTCAATCATACCTGTTTGCTAAAGAGTTCATTGTTCTTAAAGCCAACAGAGCAGTCCATGATGCTTCAGAGGGGAGAGGAATCACCAAACTGAAAGGATTTTCAAGACACTAGTTATAATACACAAAGAAACTTGTGCTGAGTCAAGTATTTGCTCTGGTTCTGCTTTCAGCTGCACAAAGCCTGCCAAGACATCCCATCAAGCCCCCATCCAAGTGCCAGCAAGCAAGGGCACACCATGCCTAAAATAAAGCTTTACTGAAGAGTTTGTGGGCCATTCACTTCTGCTGTTGTTTTCTCCCTTCCATCTTATTTGACAATCTGTAGCACTCTCCCAAACCCTGGCAAAAAATATCCTTAGCGTCCTTCAGTCAACTTGCACCTTCATGGCAGCTCAGCACACATTTAAGCCAACCACTTTCCCTGAGTACTGTTATAAACCATTCTTTCCCATAGGCACTCATCCATATGCAGTTCTGTTATACCTGCAGCAGGAATGCAGTCACCACGGGAAGCCCTGAGGTTTACCTGATTACCTTTAACTACCTGTGGCTTTTTGCTTGTTTAATAACATCATTCCACACAACACTCTAGCCTGTGTACCCATTTTCAGCTTAATAAGCATCCCAGTCCAACCAGGTCACCAGTCTGGTGGTGGAGCAGATAGGTTAGTGAACACCTAATGACAGCATTGGAAAGTAGTATGTTCACTAGCAGCGATTAACAAATTAGCTACTGGGAGCAGCAAGTGGCAAATACTGACAGCATCTCAGAACTGAAACAATGCCATGGAAAGACCCAAATCAATGTTATTTCAAGGTTTTCTAGGAACATTTGGAACATAACCTAGCCCTTTTCTCCTCTTCTGCCAGTCAGTGACTGGTACTTCACATGGGCAGTATCTGACAAGGGAATCGAGCTCCCATGGGTGCTCACTTGTGCTCTAAAACATACAACATCTTAGTTGAACATACTCCAAGTGTCTGACCATAATAACTCAAGACCAATAACAAAACTGTGTTCCTTGGTGGACTGCTGAAATACCTGAGCCTGTGATCCCTTCCAGGGCTGGGTTTGCATTTGCCCTTTGTTTAGCACCTGGAAAAAAATAAAATCATAGAATCATAGATTGGCTTAGATTGGAAGGGACCTTAAAGATCATCCACCTCCAACACTCTGCCACAGGCAGAGTTGCTCCCCAAGCATCAGATGTACCAGATCAGGCTGGTACTTCACCAGTCAAAAAGTCATTCTCCCTTCTGCATATCAACTTCCCTTCAAGTACCAGAATGGCACAATGAGGACTCCCAGAGTCTTCTCTTCTCCAAGCTAAACATGCCCAGCTCCTTCAACCTCCCCTCATAGTGGATGTGCTCCAGACCTCTGAGCATCTCCTCTGGATCCACTCCAACAGCTCCTCACCTTCTTGTGATGGGGGTCTCAGGACCTCCAGATGGGGCATCACAAGGGCAGAGCAGAGGGGAACAGTCCCCAAAGCCTATATCTCTTCTACTCATTCTCCATGTTTGGCCCCACAGGCTGTTTTGCCCAATGCACTGACTTTAGGGAACACACTGTGCCTTGTTAATCGCCTTATTGGAAATGCCACAGAGCCTGCTTCCAAAGATGTAGGACAGATATACTGTGATTCACTCTCACATTAATACTGCACTACCTGCATGGAGCACAGAAGTGAACAGAGCTCCCAGGTCATCAAGTTCATCTGCCTGTCGTCACTAGTAACCGCATCACTAGATCAATTAGGGAGAGTCTGATTGGCCTGTCACAGCTAATGGGCTCCTCAGTCTGACTGAAGAATAAAGGATCCAAAGACTAAAAGCTGCAACTAGGCACAGTCAGGCTGGAAACAAGAGGTTTCCATTCAGCAGTGCTGGGTTCGTGCAGAAGAGCAGCAGTCCAGGGCATTTTGCATCACCAGTGAATTTTCAGCCTAGTCTATACACTTTGCCAATGCAATCTCATCTTTAGGATCTCTGCCTAAAATCCATTAGTCAATAGACTACCAGCACAGGGGTTGTGAAAGCAAAAGAAGAGCAGTTCCCATCAGCTGCACAACAGTGAAACTCAGTGTGAATGTTTTGAAGGAATTTCACCTTCCCTGGAGAGGTCCACAGGAATCCATCAAGCTGAAAGAAACGGCTGGAATAAAAACACTGCCCCAGTTGAAACAAGAGTTAACTCACAGCGAGTCTCTGGCTGGTTAACTGCTCTTCTCTGACTAATTAACTGGTTTAAATCCCACCCTAACCATAGAGCTGCATCCCATCCCCAGGCTCACAAAAACAAGCAGTTTAATAGAATTTATTATTTGTTTTCAAGGTAAAGCATAAAATGAAATAGAGAGGTACCACATCCACATGCCCCAGGCTTTTTTCCACATGCTTTTGAAGATGCTCTCCTAGAGATTAGACTGACATCTAAGGCAATTAGCATATCTTCAGGCTGAAGATTTAATTAATAAACAAATAAGTCTCATTTAGTTAGAGAGCTGGGGAATTTTTGTTGTGATATTTTCTCCTAAATGTGCAGGTGCACATTGCATCATGCCTATAATGGTGTTTATAATAGTGTTAGTTCCCACTATTTTTTCCTCCCCCCCTCTCTGTCAGTTCCAGGGGGAGGAGAAAGACTTAAGGGGGGTAAAATAACTTCAGAGCAAATGCAGTGTGCATTTGTCTTTCTTCATTCTCATTCTATACTCCACCATACACACAAAATCACAACATGCTAAGGCTGGCCACAGGCAGGACATGTGTCATCCTTGCAACGTTATGAAGGACCTCAAAGACAAAGTTATATGCCCTGTAGCAGGAGTGGCCCAAACAAATGCTTGCAGGGTCCAAGCAGGACCCAAAATGCAGCAGTGACTCTTCCAAGGACATTATGGAGAACTCAGTGTCCTTCCAAAGCCACTGAAGGAGGGAGAAGTATTCTGCCATGCTAAGAATATTCCTCTGAAGATGGGGAATTCAGTAAATAGCAGGAGAAAGGCTACTGCAATAGAAAAAGCTGAGCAAGAGAACATTGCTTCCCTGCTAAACACCAAGAGGGTGGTCTCACATTTGGACTGCCCCCTACCCAGTGAGCTGAGGATGAACTCATGGTGTGGTCCACATGGTCACCACCAACACAGGATGGAGGAGAAGAAGGCAAAATTTAGCTGGTGGCTGGCAGGCTAAAGGCCAGAACTACTGAGAAGCATCCTACAGTGTGCTGTAGAAAAATCCAGAGGCACTGCAGAGGTCAGAAAACTGTACCTTGAGAACAGGCTCGAATAGGTAGAGATCGTACAGTAGAGATCTAAATACTAAATCCAAGTAAAAATGGATCAAAGCTTCTGGCACATAAAGGAGGTCTTTTAAACTCGATACTGCAGGAAAGCCAAGAGTTTGACAAGACATGTGGTTTGGGGAAATGCAGTCTCCAGTGGAGAAGTCATGAAAATTTTGTATCCTTGAATAAAGGGATAGGAGAGTTGCCAAGAACAGTCAGGGAGGATACAGCAGACTGCAGTCCCAGCAGACAACATCTCTCTCAGGCATGCAGAGAGAGAACAGAATGAGACAACACCACGTACACACTTCTATCCCAGTGCCAAGGGTCTGAAAGAGACGAGCAAACGGCAGTGCCCTGGTTTCAGATGGGTTATTAACATAACCAACACCTTAGAAATCTGGTGGAAGGCAGATAAGCAGTGGGATGTGGTAATGAGTGGCAACAAATTATACAGGAATGGGAATAGGCTGGGCAGGTGGAGGAGTGGAGCTATACATTAAAGAGAGTTGATCAAAGAGCACAACCAAACTAACTGTATCAAGTGCCACAGAATCCCTAGGATTAAAGTCCCGTGCCCAGGCATTGTAATATTAGTGTTACTTCATCCATCCAGAATAGGGCAATGACCACAAATCTAAGGAAGGTAAATGAGGCTGTGATGGAAACATCAGGATGCAAGAACAAACAACAGAAGATGTCCATCTCCCCAGATACGCATGGTGACAGGATGGAAAGATGTCTAAATGTAGGGTGAGAAGCTACTGCTTCTCCAACAGCAATTAGTGACCTCTGAAGCAAAAAGCCACTCCTTCACTATGGTCCAAGTAACACCCAGTAATATCGGCGAGTTGAATGTTAAGATACAAAGAACCACTGGTAATAAACCTAAAACCAACAGTCTTGAAGAAGAAGTTTTGCAAACCTGCTACTCTAAGTTTAACTTGAAAAGAAGGAGCTGCTAAAAACACAGTCACTTGATCAAAGACAGAGGAAAAGCTGATAGGGAAAAAGGACGCCTAAGAGGCAGGAAAACCATTTGAAGAAACCATTGCACATGTATCTCCATAGGGAAAATACTTCAGAAAAGTTGGTGTGCATTGCATCAAATGGGACAACCAGCAGTAATTCAGGGCTAAGTCAAGGTACTGGACACATTGCAAAAAATATAAGAACAATCAAACACACAAAACCTTCAGCTCACACCAAAAAGTACAACCAAAGATATTATGAGCAAGTTCTTTCAAGTTGTGGGCATCAATAAAAGAAGTTTGGATGTTCTCCACAGGGAGAAGGGAGCCTCCAAGGACAATAACATTATAGCAGAAAAGCTAAAATAACTCTTTTATTCACAACAAAATGGACAAATCCCAGTAAAATTGGGTCACAAGCGTACTAAAACACCCAGCAGGGCTGAAGGAGCTCAAATACTATTATCCAGCCCAAACCAAACTGCATTTCCAAAGCAAAGAGAGCAAAGCTCATCCCAAATAACACAGCAAGGACAGAGAGAAGGGACAGACTATGGAAGATTCGTGCCAGGTTTGGGGAATGGAAGTCCTGTCTTGCCACCCAGGAGAGTTCCACCAACAGTGGACAAGCAGTGGCACTGCTTGACATGATGGGCTTTTAATTCCAATAGAACAATACTAAGATCTGCCCTCTGAGCTCCTAAGAAAATTAAGGTAAGGAGGAAAATGTTGAGCTTTAAAAATGATTTTTAAAACAGTAGTAAGAGGTCAGCTGTCACAGCAAAGGCGAGACCCAACAGGAATCTCTGCAGCTCAAGTTATTATAAATTACTTGTAAAAGGAGATTAGCAAAGGAACAAATTGAATGATTCAGAGGAGTTCAAAGCTTCAAATCATCTGAGAGAAAAACATAAGTCACTCGTGACATAGCTGCTGGACAAGAAAATGGCAGATTAATTTTAGTGTTAAAAATGTAGATGGGAAAAAAATAGCTATTTATTATCTACCTGCACATTACAGCTTTATCCGTATTCAGTCAATTAGTGTTGAGGGCTGTATCATGGAGACATTGTAAGGTCACAAATAAATGTCAGACTGCAAAGAGGGTATGGGTTTGACTGTCTAAAGTCAGGAGTGCCCAAAGAAAACAGATTTTTAAGTTACTCACAGCTCTCAAATCAAAGGTTGCTAGAGGAAATTTTCATATAGGAGGTTTGAAGAAAAGGAAGTTGGTTTTTTGTTGTTTTTTCCTCCCTCCTTTTCCATACAATCTAATTGCCTTGCGGAACTCATCGCCCCAGGATGTTGTGGATGCCAAACACATCAAGGGAGTCTAAAGCCAATTAAACTCATGGACTGGTCCATCAGTGCCTATTAAATGTGATGATGGAGATGCAGCCTCTGGCTGGTGAATCCCCAAAACCACAGGAAGCTTTATCTCAGGAGGAACTGCTCCGTGCTTGTCCTGTTTATTCCCCTCAGCAGCCACAACTGACCACGGTCAGAGCCAGCACCCAGTGTGGGTGATGTTGTATCAAGGAGTTAGTGTGCTCCAGGTCAAAGCTGCTGTGTACCAAGACCTGGGATTGGGACTGCTCCTTGGTTTCTGTCCTGAACTGACACTGAACGTTCTGAAAACAGGAAAAATAGCCAACATCTTGGGCTAAAATTTTGGGCTTAAACCTCAGGAGAATCCCAGCACATGAAATCCAGAATCACGCCCAGATGTCAGCCCTTTGTTTGGATGTCGTGATTTACATCCTGAGTGACACTTCCTCTTCTGTCTCCCTAACAATGACAAAACAAAGAGGTATAAACAAAACTTGGCTCCAGATGTTCTGCCCTCATTAGCGACCAGCTTGGCTAATGCTATTTCATCAGTCCTTTGTTTCAGGGTGGTAAGCCAACATCAGCAAGTCAGGGACACTTTGATGGGCTCTCCCCCCTCCTTGGGATGTGACAAATTCCCAGGACACTCCTGCCCAACACTCACTGCAATAACAAGCATGGGGCTGAATGACCGCCCTCGACAATGTTTGGTACGTGGAAAAACTTGTGCTCACTAATTACCATGATTGCTCCATTAAATGCCCCTCGGGCGGCCGCGTGAGCACAACACAGGTGCCCTACCCCTCAGCAGACCACAGCAGCAGCCCAGGTGCAGACAGATGCCCCCACTCCCTGGGAGCCTCCTCCCCTGGCCAACACTGGAGGTGTCCCACCCAACTGCCAGCTCTATTCCTAGACATATCAGTTGCTATTTATTTTCCTCTCTCTTCCTCCAGTACAAAAAGGCAAGGTTAAGAATCAGCAAGACAAGGCACAGGCTACAAAACAAAGATTTTCCTCCTCCTTTGAAGCCCACTCGTTATTATTTTTGACGAGAGATGCAGCAGATTAATTTCCCTGGTTTGAGCATTCCTAAGCCTCTTTACTAAGCCTGGCAGCAAGAGCCTCAAAGCAGATGCCAAACCCTGCAATCCTTTTATGCGCTGTAGAAATAATCCCTTCTCCTGGTGCCTGAGAGAGCTGAGCCATGCGGGATGCTGCTGGACCAGCGCTGAGAGCCAGGGCAGAGTACACAGCTAGGACCCAGCACCCTCTCTCTGCCACCAGCAAACACCACTTGCTCTGCTTCCACTGGAGCTCCAGTTACTCACTGGTGCCAATGACTGGAAAGAGATGCACTGGTTCAAACCCTATAAGAGCCTGTCTGATCTGCCCTGGGAGCTGTCTGCTGGGAGATTCAGCATCCTCTGCTCAAGGACTCTTTGCCCTCTGTCATACCTGCTTTACAGGTGGAAAGAAGAGCCCAGGAACACCCTTCTCAGAGGGCAGCACAGCTCCAGAAACAGCCCCTTCCTCCTGATAATGAGGTCCCCTTTGCCAGCCAGCTGCCTTGAGCTGAAGGCTCAAGGTCAAACCCTTTGAGTCACAGCTCCATTGCCAAATCCCCAGCACTATGGTAACCACAGACATTTTGAACCAGAACAAGCTGCAAGGGCAGAGGGAAGCTAATTTGAACAGGAATAAATCAAAAGGCAATATTTGGCTCTTCTAGCAGGGAGGGGCTCATCAACTTCACCTGCAGAGGAACAAGGAGTGAAAGTGGCTCTTTCCTCTCTGTGCTCCCAGAATGCCCAAGGACTTTCACATCCCTGCACACTGAACAGCTGCTCCAAGTCCTTGCATCTCAATGATAGATTCCTTGTTTAAAAATAAGTCAGTGCAGCCTGGGATGCATGCCAACACTTTTCCCCCGGTTTTCCCACGTCCTACATTTTAAAAGCAGCTGATAAGCTCCATCCTTGCTTATCCTTCATCCTTCCTTTAATAACTCCCTGTGTTCCCTTTCAAACCAACACGTTGCTCTCCTCACCTTTGCATTTTCCCAGAGCTACAGCCTCTTGCCTTGGCTACTCTTGTTTAATTTCTCATCATACTGCTCTGCTTCAGCAACACCAGCAGCCTTGGCAGCTTATCCTACAGGCATCACCCTTGAACTCCTTGTGCCCCAGTTCTAAACGCCACCCTCTGCTGAACTTCATCTCCAAAAATAAAGGCAAATTAATAGATCGGGGCCAGCTGGAACCAAAACATTGTTCCTCCTTAGGTATTACACTCAACCTTCAGGTCGATGTCATTCCCTAAAACTTACAAAGAAGCACCCGAGGTTTGCAAACAAGGCACTCAAACATATCATGTTGTGCAATACACAAACTATCAGACCTGGGATCTCATTACACCCTCTGCCTCCCACTCCAGAGCGTGCTCCCTTGTTACATCTTGTTTCAAATTAGACTGAAATCTCTGCTGCCAGTGGCAGAGGCTCCCTCTGGTACCACCACAGCAAACAGAATTAATAAGCAAGACTAAAGACAGCTCTCAAAAGCAAAAAAAATACACAGAGGAAACCAAAGAGATGTGGGAAAGTCAGTGCCCAACTCTGAACAAAGCACAGCTGTCCAGATGCCAGGATAACTTCAGGACATTCAGTGAACTTGACTTCTTTATCATGAGTTTCATTTCTCACTTCTAGACACAACATTTCCCAAACAAATCAAACTTAAGTGAAAAGAACCTCTGCAAAGTCTGAGATTCTTGTGCTGTCTTTCATCAACACAACTTAAAGATGTAACTCATCCACTCAAACTGGGTCATTTGCGTTGTAAATGACAGGGCACACTCAACAAGTAGAGGATACAAGAAAATTAGCGACATGAAAATAAGCAACCTGTTCCTTGTCAGCAGACTATGTCCTAGCCCATGTTCTTCCCCCACAAGCATGGTTTTGCAGTGCCTTATTACACAGATGTCTGTTTTAGGACCTAGCTTTGGTACAAAGCTGTCCCTCCCATAGTAAATGCTGGTTGGTGAGGCACTATCTCATCAGCTTCCCACCTCTGACTTAAATCCCACCCAGAGCCCCAGGTGCTACACTTCCATTAGCGAATACCTGCTATTTATGGAACAGTCTGGCCAACACCTAGGGTCTTTATACTAATTTTCCCAATAGCCAGGAGATGCTGATGTAAGAGCAGCATCCTTTCTTTATCAGCTGAACCATGAAGAAAGCCAAGTTTTGACACTGGCCACAAGGGCTTGCTTCACCTTCCCTGGAGCTGAGCCTTGGATTCATTTAGCTATCCCCCATCTAACTAACACTCAGGACAAGACTTGCGGGCAAAACTTTAAACTTTCCTACTGTTACCCCCTTCTCACAGCAGTAGCTATAAGGACTCACAAAATGAGACTACCACATCTGCACATCACTTCACTTGATGCTACAGTTTTCCAGCTGAGAGGAGTTTACCTGCCTCCTCCCAGAACTTTAGAGTGAAGGCAGTAATGGCAACAGCAAACAAGCACTCAGCAGCACTGCAGTGATGTGGTTCAAGGGAAAAAAAACTTGGAGCTAAGCAGGCCCCAGGCAGTAATGGGTACACGATGAATAACAAACCCATCCGAAGCACTAAGCATGAGCCAACCCAGATGAAGAGTTCCTCAGTCCCCCTTCTCCCCCCCACGCCCCCGCCAACACTTCGGTTGTTCCTTGGGAAACCCATCTGCGTTATGAGGGTGTCCATAAAACAAACAACATTTGGCTGATTCTTTGAAGAAACCTCAGAGAGCCCAAAACTGGCTGTGTGGGCTGAGTCCTCAGCAGGGTACAGTAACCAACGCAAAAAAGAAGCCTCCTCCGGGGCTGCTACAGCCTTTGGGACAAGGGAAGTAGAGCAGAAATCTTCATAGAAAAGCTATTTACATCTGTTTGACCCTTGTAAAACAGGTCCCCAGGCTCTCCCCCATTTACAGGCATTTGCTGTTACAAATTGTCATCAGCTGGATCCTTCCTGAGGGGAAGGGATGGCACAGAGCAGGCATGGTACCGACCAAGCAGCACACACATCCCATACAAGAACAGATTCAGATGGAGGGATCCCACCTGCTCTGGCAGCATGGACCCTGCAAAAACCTGGTGCCAGCTGCCATGCCATCTCTTGGCTTGGGTTTACAGGAGAAGTCAATGAAAGTGAAAGATGCCTGCACCCTCCTTCCAGCTCCACCTGGCCACCCAGCCTCCCTGCAGACTGGCTGCTCCTCCCCAGGAGGCTGCTTAGCTTCTCCCACACAAATCCCTTTGATCTGCTTGCCAGAACCCAGCCCACTCCAGGAAGGCCTCGCTGCCCAGATATTGATGATTGATGCAGGGCTGCAGCTGAGCTCTGAGCTGCCTCAGAACCAGGTGGCTCTCGGTCTAGCTCTCCCTTGGCTTGTCCCCAAGACCCACTGGAGGTCCATCTCAGCACCAGTCCATCTCCACGTGCTGAACCCAGAAACAGGAAAGCTGCTCTGTGAAGCACAAAGAATAGGTGTCTTGTGCACTAAGTCCAAGAGACAAACCCTCCTGATGAAACCAGTGCTGACACACATGGTGAACAATCATCCAGAAGTTGGGCACAGCTCTCATCCCAGCCTGAAGCCCACAGCTCATTGCCCCAGCCTGGCTCCATGTTTCCTGCCCAAACACTCCTCTCAGACCTGACCCATCATCTCCATTTCTCCTTATTTAATGAAGGGACAAATCCATGAGGACTGAGCACCATGAACCACAGCAGAGTCCACAAGCAGTAGCAGATGAATGCTGCACCATCGCCACATGCTCCACTCTTCCAGAAGAAAGGTCTCAAGTCTTTGGGATAGCATAGGTACCAACAGTTAGCTCCGATGCTGGGGCTTCTGTTTCTGCTCCCACCCTATGGGACAAAGTCTTGCCCTGCCTTCTCCAGTCACCTACAGAGGGGAAAGCATTCTTTGATCCCACTTCATGGGGTGCAGATGCTCTGTGTACGTGACACCCCACCACACCTGGTATGCAGACAGCTCACCCCCAACCAAGAACATGTACACACAACCCAGGAGAGCTCTGCCTCCAAACCAGAGCCCCAGCCACACCACCTGGGAACGGGACATCCCACTGTGCCTGGAGCTCTTGGCCAGGCTCAGCCCAAGCAAACATCCCGCTTCCTCCTGCAGCCAGTTGAGCAAGCACCAGTGGGTGGCACACACCCAGGCTAAGCACTCCAGCACCTCCACCCGCACCTGCCAGGGCTTACTCAGGCCTCCAAACACATTCTTGCTTCAGGTGCACTGGTTCTCACGCTCCTCCCCCGGGAGGGTACCCACATTGCTCAACCCCCACCCCACTCCATCTTCAGCTTCCCCTGCACTGAACCCGGAACTCCATTTCACTCATCACAAAACGTGTCACCCCTTTGTGCCCACGCAGCCCTGGTCCAAGCACGGGGAGGATCAGGTGCTGTCACCACCGCATCCAGAGCCAGACTGTCCTTTAAATGGGGCTTTGACACCACGGCCCCATCCCTGCAAGCCAGGTCAGCCAGGTACTTAATGAGAAGGGAAAGGTCCCTGTTGCAATTGCTACTCTCAAATCCCTCTAATCCCTTTGTTTGACTGCTTTTGAACATGGGAAGCACCTGACATCTGAACAACAGAAGGTTTAAGGCTCACAATGCCTTCTCAGCACAGCCTTTACCTCCACATGACACATCCAGCTTTTGCAATCTTGGTTGGCACTCATCTGTCCTATTTCGACTTCAAAGGACTTCACAAACATTAACCAATTAATCCTCTCACCACCCTCAGAGGGAGGCAAGCATCTTTATTTTTATCCATTTCCCCATCTGGGAGGAGAATTCAGTGCCTGTCATAAGACCACTCCAGCTGGCTCCCAGAGCTGCTGCTCAGCTCCCAGCCCCCGGCCATGGCATGAATGCATGCACCTGGACTGACAGAATTGCTGCAGCACTATCACAGCTGGCCAAGCAGGGCTATCACCAAGCACCTCTGTTTTTCTCCATGCCACGTATGAGCTGGATTCACAAGCACCTTCTGTTCATCATCAGTCAATGACCTGAAAGGAAAGTGATCCAAGATACTCAGCTCAGAGCTGGCCTCTGCTGCAGAGAGCCCAGAAACAGCCAGAAAGCCAAGGACACACACAAAATAAGCGCGTTTAGCAGGCTGATGATAAATGTTTCATTTTGTAATAGAAAGCATAGGCCAATGGGGCTGGATCTGGTGTGAGGACAAATTCTGACATAAATGAAGCTACATACGCTGACAAAGAATGACATGAGCTACTGACAGTGCTTAGAATTTGCTAAGAATCAGTGCAGAATATCCCAGCTCATTCTGCACTTCTTCCCTCCCAAATAATTTTCTCCAGCTCAGGCAAAGTTTGGCTTAGGGCACTTCACAACCTTTGGAATTATTGGTAAGCATGCTGGAGGGACAGCCAGCTTCCACCTGGAGACTGTACAAAAGCAGCACACAGCACAGCAGCAGCTCTTCCTGGGTGGGATTTGTGCCACCAGGAGCAGCACTCCCCCTCGGAGCCATCATCTACATCAGTCAGGATGCAATCAGCACCCACATCCACCAGGTCCATCACATACCTCCAAGGTGTTAACAACCAAAAAAAACCACCGTCACTGAAATGAGCATTTCTGTGTTGAAGCCTGCAGGAAATCCTTAGCATGGGCAGCACTCCATCACCCAGCAGATGGGGGTCAGAACTTCCATGCAAGGACACCCAGGTGTGCTTTCACACTCAGGATTTACCTGAGCCCCAGCAGTGCTCCTGCTCAGTGCCATAGGCTCAGGCAGGGCTGGGAGCTGCTCCCAGCTCCCTTTCTTTCCTGCAACAACCTCCATCCTCAGGGCTCCCCATAGCACACCAGTGAAAGTCACTCTGTTTTGCAACACTGCTGACCTAGAACGGGACTCTGGCTCCTCTGCTGCTCTGCCAGCAGTGAGAGCCCACAATTTCAGGGCTTACAAGGAAGTATCAGTTCATTTTTCTCATTGTTTCCAACAGCCCAATGCTGACTGCAGACAATTATCCATTACCATTCATTCTAAGGTCTCAAATTACTCATGAAATCCTCTGAAGATGTAGGGATCCCAAAGCCTTTTGGATGGAGAGGAGCAGCCTTTAAGCAATGCTAGATCAATACCCCAAATGATTCCAGTATCTCACTGAAGCAGCAGGAGAATTTCAGGCTGATGAAACTATTTTCTAACTGCAGTTCTGAGAGGAAATGGGGGTAGAAACCTTTCTTCTATTACAGACACAAAACCATCCCAAGGGAGCGCTTAGTGTCAAGAACCACTCTGAAAAACTTGTTAGAACGCCACAACACATAATGTGCTTTGAATTTATCACTAAGCACAGACCTGATGTCACAGTAATATCTAATAGCACCATTCACCCACCTCCACAGTGGTGACAAATCTGCACCAGCGCTCCCCAGGTCCTGCAGGAGCACCCCGAGGTGCAGTACACAGTGCCACCTGCTGACACCCTGTCCCCAGCCCTCCTAGCAGGACAGCTTCAGTGTTTGCAGTCCAGGACTGAGTGTCCCTGCACTGTGTGATCCACCCAAGCTACTGCTGTCACTTGCACCTTGCAAGCCAACAGGCTCCAGGCAGTATCACCCTGTGATAACCAACCCACATCACCCCTTATTTTCTAGAAACCTGTTTCAGCTCACATTGGTGACAGAGGAACAGCCCAAGTTCAGCTGCTCCTTTACTTCCTTCTATGAACACGTGCAGGGCAGACACAGATGCTGGACCATTCACTGCCTGACCAAGGCCATCAGTGTAACATGGGATTCGATGCTGAATCATAGAATCAGTTGAGTTGGACCAGATGACCTTTAAAGGTTCTAACCAACTCCCCTGCAGTCAACAGGGACACCCACAGCTCCATCAGCCCCATTCACCCTGACCTTAGATGTCTCCATGAATGGCACACCACCACATCTCTGGGCAACCTGTGCCAGTGCCTCACCACCTTTATCATAAAGAACTTCTTTATATCCACTCTAAATCTCCCTTGCTTTAATCTGAAACCATTTCCCCTTGTCCTATCACGACAGACCCTCCTGAACCTCCTGTTTTTGTTGATAATGGTTATTGGGTTGGATTTAGCCCTACAGTGATGCAACATCCTCACAAACTCCCTATGATCCCTGCAGGCAATGTTTGCAGCATGGCCCAAACAGAATCAAAGCCCCAGGCAAGGCCAAGAGCAGGACTCCAGAGCCCTCAGGGACCTGGAAGGCTCTTAGCCTTCACTACCAGAACCTTCTTAATGGTTGAAGATGTGATTAAGGATCCACCAATTTCTTAACCTTCACCCTACTCTTCTCAGTTAGATGTGGTCCCTCCAAAAGATTCATTTCCTAAGCCATTCCTAAACTTCCTTGTTTTTCTGATGGGCCAATAAGACCCTTGGGTCACATCTCACCTTGTTCCTTGACCAAAATTTATCAGCACTTGCTTTAAAGAAGTGAAAGAGGCCAAATGATTCACTAGGATACTTAAAGCTCATTTACAAAAAGAGAAAATCTCCAGATACGTGTTGTCACATTCTTTGTGTATGAACTACTATTACTGCTGATTATTTACACTGCAGCAGTCACTACAAGCCCCATTGCCATTGTGTCAGGTACTGGATAATATGCACATGCTGAAAGGCAATATTCTTTTCTGCAATAACTATAAAGAGAGGAAAGACAAAAGGCAAGAAAACATCGCTCACACGGGAAGCAAAACCAGAAATTAATTGAGTAGCTTAAGTTATACAGCAAATGGCAATACCAAGCTGTGCATGCTAATTTGTGCTCAAAACATGCTTATTAAATATATTAAAGCCCACAGGGACACTGCTATCAGTCTACATAAACAGCTCCAGCCCATACTCCTCAACTCTCACTTACAAGCACACCCCTAAATCTTCTTCCTCCTGCCCTGCCTTCCCCTTACAGAGACTCTGTTCTAATTTTAGAACTAATTAAATTAAACCTCTGACTCACCTCAGATCTCCAATCTGAGCTTACGTGATCTTTGATACAAGATCTTCCCATGCTGTTATTTGGCAGCACTCCCCCAAACACACCCCACTACCTGTTCCACAGCCCAGCAATGCTCAGCAGCTCTGGGAACACACAGAAGGCACAAACTAGGAGCCAGGGGTCTCTGAATCCTATATAGGATAGGGTCTAAGCACAAAAAAATGGCATGGAACAACCTGTTTGTAAAGAGGACACACTGCCCCTGGTGCTGTAGGAGCCATGGGCAGGCACAGATGCCAGCACAGATGCCAGCGCAGCAGGGCTCCCCCAAGACCTGGCACATACTAAGAACCCGCCTGGCCGTGAACACAGGCAGCTGCAGGCACACCTCCAACAGCAGAGCCATCTGCAAGCAGTCCACCTGGAGAGAAACACATCTTCAAAACTCACCTTTTCCGCTCCCCTGAACATTTGGTTTTGAAACAGAAAGTACAGAACTCACAGCAGCTTTCACATCAAGCTCTGTACAACCAGGGCGCAGGAAGCCCCCCACAACCCCAAATCTCATCAATATTTGGAATTTACCTTAATTACAGATCTAGCCTATAGATTCCTCAAGGCCCAGGAGCCATTTCTTCCCAATGAGCCCAAACCAACCTTACCTGCCCAGCTCAGAGGGCCAAGTGCTTCTGTGCTTCCCAACAGCCACACCCCTTATGCCAGCTGAGCTTGTTTCCCAGATTTTAGCTTTTTTTCTTTCCTGTTTCCCTCCTTCAGTCAGTGCTAAGTGTCACAGGAGAGCCCAATTCAATTAACAGGATTGATAGCAATTAAGCTGCAATTGGAGTCAGGGTTGTGCTCTTTAGGCCTGGAAAGAAAAGACGTGTCACTGCAGTGAGATAAGCAGCAGGTGATGTCAGAGGCTTTTTATTTCCAAGGTGAGAAATTGGTTGTCTCTGTGTAATTAAAATAAATAAATAAATTACAGCATCTGTGGGAAAATAGAGCAGAGCATCATTTGAATGTGAAGCCAAATTCCCTTTATTTTACTACACCTACAGGGCACTCTCCTGACAGCCTGATCAAGGGTCCATCTCTGGGCAGGAAGGGGTGCCACCCCATGTCACAGCACCTCGCAGTAGTTCTTTCAGCTATTTCTGGCTTCCTGTGCTGTCCCTCAGCATTCCTCCTAATTGAGGGCTTTTAACACTAACAGCGTTGAGCAGCTGTTCTCCTTCCGGCATGGGAGAAGGCACCGACCAGATCTTTTATTTCAGCTCCCTCTGTATCGAGTGGAAACGTGACCTGCACCCTGAGCAGTGCCCCTCCAGCAAGAAGCCTTCCTGCCAGAGCTCCTTTTGGCCACCCATCCCATCCATCCCAGCCCATCTTGCCCAGGCAGGAGCCAGAGATCCCAACTGGATTTGTCCTCCCAAGATCAAGCTCCATATGTGTGGGCAAACTGTGGCAGTCGCCAGTCAAAAACATTCAGAGATCACAAACCAAGTCCAGATGATCATGAATCATGGCTTAGAAACCACAAGTAGTAATTAAGCCTCTTTAAAATAATGGCATTTACCAATAGACTCGACTGAGGTGGTTCACATTTTCCAGCCTTCCTCTGAAGCTGAGAGAGGGAAAGGTCTGAAGCAAAAGCAGAGCTGCTCTTGCAGTGCTGGTGCCTGGGAACAGGGAGGTAAAAGGGGCAATGTGCTGCATGCCTGGAGGGGCTGGGAGTGAGCCCCTGGCGTACTGAGACTGGGGGACCTTGTGGCCCAGCTGTGGGATTGGGGGACAGCAGGGCAGCTCCAACTTGTCCCCAGCTCCGTGATTTATATACTAAAGAAACAGAAGAGCATGAAAGCAATGATGCCCAGCATCACTGCCTCAGCATCACTGAAGGAGAGCTGCCCCAAGCAGCAGTGGGGCTGCCTTCAGCTCAGAAAAGGGATGGGATTCTTCTCCAGCTTCTCCAGGTGTTTACTCCGGAAGCATAGCATGGGAACCTCAGCTGGCTTTGCACAGAAAAACCAAGCTTCTTGCTAAGGGAGGTGTGAAGCCATGAGCCAAAGGCATCAAGAAGCTCAAAAAATAGGAAGAAATGAAGAGGATCCTGGAAGGGATAATTAAGGATGAGAAGGGAAAGCATCCTGCAGGCAGCAGCCACAAGCCTTGGCAGCATCTTCCTAGTGTAGAGAAAAAAACCCAAGTTGAAAGCTTCTTGGGAAAGAAGGTTCAGCAGTTGGTTATTTCATTTCCAGTACCAGAGCAAAAGGAGTGCTCTGCATGTCCCTGATGGGCTGATGGCAGTGCTCCCATGGTTGGGCTGCAAATATACTGGGCATCAAAAATAATGTCACATATATTAGGGAAGTGATTCAAGTAGAAAGCTCACTGAGGGACACAGGGAGCTGACTACATGCAGAAATCAAAGGGAAACCCTTGATTGAAAGGAAATGTTTAGGCACTATGTTCAAAGGCTGCCTAAATCAAAGACAAAATCCTTCTTTAATCAAGGCCGTTGACCAAAGCTGAAAGCACACCGAGCCACAACACTGCTTTCATGGCCGGGCTGCTCTCAAACCCCAGCACCCCATAGCCATGTCCTCCCACTGCCAGCTGGGACCCCAAACTGGTCCTCGTCCACTCCTAACAAAGCACATTCCTGGAGGGACAATAAGCAAAAGCCATCAGCAAATGCCCAGAGCACCACGATGCCCTCATTTCAACTGCCTTCAGCTTTCAGCTTCTGTCTTCAAGCTCAAGCAGTCATTAAGAAGTGGAGCAGCTGTTAATTGGGCCTTATCTAACCTCAGCCCAACCCAAGGGTCAGCAGCAGGTTGC
The DNA here is from genome assembly GCF_054131305.1 of Coturnix japonica. Classification (NCBI taxonomy): domain Eukaryota; kingdom Metazoa; phylum Chordata; class Aves; order Galliformes; family Phasianidae; genus Coturnix; species Coturnix japonica. The sequence goes on along the minus strand of NC_140680.1, from coordinate 11,258,837 downwards.
TGAGGTTTATCGATGTTTAACCAACGTTTATCAGCTTTGGGGAGGTTTCACTCCTGCGTGTGGCACTGGAGGGATCCGGAAGCATTGCTTACCCTCACCAGATAGCAGATAGGAACAATCAATACGATGATAAATGCAGATTTATTGCCGCTACGGCAACCTGAGATAGCACTAGATGCTGGCAGGGTAAGAGCTTGTCATGAATTCGATCCAAATTTATAAATGAACTCCTGAAATAACACTCCATGTGTCTCATGGTGCTTCATAGCAGTCAGGTTTCGAGGAAAAACCAACTCTGGAAACAGGAGCAGCATTTCCAACCTCCGCCAAGGTCTCCTCTCCCTTTTTTGAGATGTTCAAGATCAGAGTCCAGCAACAGAAACAGCATCACCAGATCCAACCCACATCCACTACTTTTTCCTTTTCCTCCAAACATTTCCTTTCTAACAGACTGCAGAAAAACCCTTCTTCTCATTTTAAAACCTCTCCGTGGCTAACGAGAAGAAATGCTGCCAGAAAATGAAAGCCACATTTCATAGTCTGAATTACTTTTCCCTTCCTTTCTGCATCCTTCTGTTTTTCAATAGCTAGTTTTTCCCATATTTCTAAGAGGCTGAGATCTCTCTGCTGGAAAACCTTGGCCTCTCTAATTGTCCAAAACAGTGCAGTGAGACCTAAGAGCTTCAGCCTCTTTGAGCTCCGTATTTCATGGAGATCAGAAGTACAATCGTGTTTTCCTGAGTACTGGGCTGGGGATCAATAGCTGTGAGCTCTGCCAATGGAACCCACAGGAGTAACCAGAAATGCCAAATATTTCTGGGGTCGTGTTGAAAGTCATTTGCAATTTTTTGTTCACTTGTTTATCAGTTGGATTCCAAAGTGATGGAAAAGAGTCTAAAAACTCAGCGAGAATTTGGACTTCATGTTTTCATGAAATTGGGGGAAAAAAAATGTAAGAAATGTGAAAATGTTCTGCAGTTCAGACCTCCACTGAGAGCAGCCTAAAAATCACTACTGGAAATGGGAACGTCGGGTTAGTTAAGGACCACAGGGGGGACAGCTTTGCTTGTCTGCTGCCTTTTGAAACATTCCATGGAAAGCATTGCCTCCTACAGTTGGGTTATAAACCTGTCCAGTGATGGGGAGTTGGGTTGGGATGATCCTTCCTGTGATTTGACTCCATCACCACGTGATGGATGGATGCTGTACAGCTCCCGCAGGGCTCTGGTTCAATCTTTTCTCCCATGACCTGACCACTTCTGCACCCGCCACTGAGCGAGATCCAGCCCTGGACAATACACATGTGGTGCTTGGTCAGATCATTCCTGGGGTCAGATCAGACCAGATCATCCTCCAGGAGTCTGTGACCTGTAGAGGAAGGTGCCAAACCCTCCTATCTTCTTCAGCTGTAAGAAAGGAGTGGGCAGGGGGCTGCTCTTAGCTCAGAGAAAAGTGGAGTCTTTTGCTGGAGGATACTGAAAACTACATTCATCCAATCACTGAGCACAGCACTTAATTGCTCTGCCCTGGATTGCCCTGGCAGACACGGGGGCAGTTGAATGTGGAGGCAGGAGGCAGAAAGGGTTTAATAAAAAAAGCAATTTTATAAAGGAATTCTTTGCTTTTGGCATTTTCTGTAAGAGTGGGAAAATGATGCAATTTCCTCAAAATTGCCAAGGAAAGTGAGAAAAGCAGAACTCTGTGCTGCAGCTGCTGGGGGTCTGACCCCACATGCTCCCACTGTTCATGGGCCAGGGGCTGAGCAGAGGGGCACAAGCAATTAGTGCTGCCCTTTGCCTCGGATCACTGCAGGGATGAGCAGGGACCACCTCTGCAAGGGACAGTTCCCTCAAGCCACTGCTGAGACCAGGAGTGACCGCAGCTCAGAGCTATTCCACCAGCCACATGCCCTCACCCAGTAAAGCCACAGCAGCTGGGAGGAAAGGTTCTGGGGATTGAGCGTGGTTTGATGTCACTGCAGCAGTAGGAGAGCACAAGCAAATGGGCCAGGAGCTGGGCTGGGGGCTCACAACCACGCCAGGGAACTGTGCAACTGCAACCGAGGCAATTTCAGCCCAGTAATCCTCGCTAACACATCGCCTGTCCCCATCACATCCATCCTCCTCAGGAAGCATTTGATTGGCATTCAGGCACGACCTCTTCTGAACAACCCAAGCTATGATTTATGCGATGCCTTTGTTTTCAGACAGTGTTGTCAGCAATCCCCATCCGCAGGCGAAACCGCCGATGCCTGCAGATTTCCAAAGGTCGTTATCGTGGCTGCGCTGCCCTTGCTGAAGGGTAACAAACAGAAGCTTTGGTAAAAGTAGAAATGATCATTTGCTAATTCTTCCCTGTGGCTACGTTCAGCCTCCTCCCCTGAAACCAGAGGCCCCAGGGACAGCATTTCAATTCAGGAAAGAGGAGAAAACAAATTGATGTACTGTTCTGAGCTCCAAAGAGTCTCCTACGGCTGGAGAAAATAAGCGATATTTTCACACCAGCCAGTCACAGGATCCCGCTTCCCAAACTGTCAGAGTGTTCAATATCAGAGCAACAAAACAGTTTTCTGAGCTTTAATGGCAAAGAATCCAAGACAGAATTGCTATGGATTAAAAAAAAAAATAGCCAAATTATGATGCTGGTTTTTATGTTTGGTTTGTTAGTGGTTTTTTTTTTCCTAAGAAAAGACATGTTTGAGCAGCATCCTTGGGATGCAAGAGCAGCTGATCACTGCACAGCAGCTAGCCCTCACCTTGCTGATGCAAAGTGATTTACCCTTTCCTTTGTGCCCAATGGTAACAGCCGCACCCTCACTTTTCCTCCAGACATCTTCCACTCTTCTCCATGGGCACCATGTCCCTCTTCCCCCCAAGGGCACGCCACGAAGGTTGCTCAACTGCCCTGTCTTCACCAGCTGCTTCCAAACCCAAACTGGATACCACAGGCAAGATCACGGACACACCAACAAGCTCCAGGCCTGGCAAACCTGTCAGATATCAGAGCTCTATGGAACTGGACTCATGAGAGCTTCAGCCATCTTGGGAAGTTGCTCTTGTAACACCTCTTGTGTTCCCATTTGCACCAGCCTTTCTCCAGTCTTCACTCATCCCACATCAAGCTCTGCAATCATAACCTTTTACCACCTTCTTCCCAGGCATCAGCACTGCAAGAGCAGCTCTGCTTTTGCTTCAGCCCATTCCCTCTCTCAGCTTCAGAGGAAGGCTGGAAAATGTGAACCACCCCGAATGAGTCTGTTGGTAAATGCCTTCCTTTTCCAGAGGGTAAAAACCATTTGCAGTTTTTAAGCTGTGATTCATAATCATCTGGACCTGGTTTGTGACCTTTGAATGCTTTCGACTCATGACTCTGTTGCAGTTCCCCCCGGGCACTGGTGGTTTTTCTCAGTAGATCAAACCTTCAACAACAAGTAATTTCCAGCCCTGGTGCAACAAGTGCTCCTCCAGCTTGTCATGGATGGGCCGTCCCAGGGAGGTAGGTGAGCTCACAGATTTTTTGTTCCTCTTCAAAGTAATTTTTCATTCATTTGCAACATCATACTGCACCAAAAACATATAAAAATACAACTTGGAAGTGCTCTGATTTGGCCAAAAGATGGTGCAGATATCCCACCTGCAAAAGGGGGATGATCTCTTCCTGCTGATCCACCACAAGGTAGACCTGGTGGCTCAGCGTGTCCATCTCTCCTTCCCCAGCTGCCCCTACAGAAGCCTTCTGGAAGCCTGGACAATACAGCAAAAGGGTTTGTAGAGCTCCTTTGTCCCACACTGCTTATGGTAGCCAGCACCCAACATGGTGACTGCCCCATTGCAGCCCCTGCTTGGAGCTTGCCTGTCCTCCCCATTTCCCCACGCTGGGGGCTGTGCTCAGCAAGTCACACCGCGCGCCTGACTCATTTTTCTCTACTCCTCCAGCTGATGTGTTTGGAGGAACACACTGCTCTGACAAGGTGACACATCCCGAGAAAGCCCACACTGCTGAAGACATCTCCCTGCTCCCTCTACCAGGAGCACTCAGCGCCATCGCAGCTAACAGCTCTTTTTCATCCCTCCCTGCTCAAATCAGCCCCGAGCATTTCTGTTTTATTTTCCAGAGAGATGTAGAATATATGGCAATCAGACGAGAGCTGAAATGCCACATTTTGAAGGCATCTCACAAACATATAGGCATCAGTGGAGGCATTTGGGAAAGAAGGGCAATTGCTAACAGAGAAATTGCATTAAAAACCTTGTGCTTGAGTGCAGCAGTGTTATGTTGTTCACCATTTGGCAGAGGGAGTTGCCCTTAAAATGGCTGGTTTGGATCCATTTGTTCTGGAATAACCAAGTTCAGCTCATTGTCTTGCATGATGGGGAGTTTCTACTACACATTTCAGTAATAAAACACTTAATCTCCAACAGCTCTGGGAAGGGTCATTAACACAAAGTTAAGTCACTGCAAATCCAACATGAGCTTAAGCAATCAGAGGGTGAGAAGTGTCCAGGAGGCAGCTGGTCCCTGCTTTGATGCATCTGGCTTGCAGAGGAAGGAGAGATGAAAACCACAGCATCATACATACCTGCAGTGATCCAGGAACCAACAGTACCCATCTGCAGATCAGCTTTTGTAAACACCAAGGATTTACCCACCAGACTCAAGTTTGGAGATGTGCCTGAATGTTTCCAAGGAATCTGAGGAAAGACATTTCTGTTTCTGGACAATCAAAACTATCACATTTCCTGGCTACAGTGAGATTCTCTAAACTAGAAAATATGCAAACACATTTTACCACGAGTGGGCACATCCCAAACAAGGATAATCAGAGAAACCCTTTGCAGCACTGCTCTATTTACATATGTTAAAGACTGAAGAAGAAAATCTTATCCCCAGTTGGCCTGCCATATCCATAAACACCCTTACTAAGTCTTTTTCCAGCTTTGGGAAGTGACACCCAAGCATCTATTGGCACTGTCTGCTATACTGGAGGAGCAATAGGTACAGTGCTGGACTTAAATGAATGCTTTTCAGCTCTAACAAATGGCCATACCTCACTCCTCAGAGAGCAATGCTTTGTCCCAGGTACCCAAAGGGCAATTCCTGCCCACAGTGATCCACAGAGCACCAAGCCAGGCTTCTCACAGCAGCTGAGGGGGTCACACCCAACACCAGCTTTAAGTAATCCCTTAATGAAATGCAAAATGCCATTCAGAGTAGTTCTTACAGCAGATGGTCCTAGGGAGAGTAGAGGGAAACCTAAGTGAGAGCAGGAGAAGTCTCCATCTCTGTGTAAGCGATCTCACAGGGGACATTTTGGCAAGTGAAGCATCCTCCAGGGCTGCATTTGGACTGGGGTCTCCCTTGGACAGCAGGGCAGCTGCGTGAGCTGAGATTTCTGTCTCACAAACAGCTCCTTGAATTGCTCTTGGCATTGACTTTTTCTGCTCAGCTAATTAAAAATCTGTCTTTGAGTCATAAGCCCCCATTAGTAATAATTTGCTTTGCACTTCTCCAGTGATTTATGGCTGAGATATCAAAGTGCTTTAGAAACATTAATTAATCCTTCTAATGCCCAAGGGACTGATCCACTCTCTGCAGCGCACCACTGCAGGAGTAAATGCAGAAGATCCCCAGTGCTCACTGGAGCCCGCAGGCAGGGAGAGGAGCAGGGAGCAGCACCCAACCCATTCAGCTCAATTCAGCCTGCAACCAGAGAGAGGAGCAGGCAGAATCACAGCTCTACACGTGCAGCCGCATGGCACATATGGACTCTCTGCCCTCCAGCAGCAGTTCCTGCTGCTGCCTCCATCTGTCCAAGCAGGACCCATGATTGTGACAACCCTGAGCCCTGCGTCTGGCAGGGCTGGTCATCAAAGCTGCACACTCATGGCAAGAGGAGTCCAGTTGATGCAGGTGTCCCCTTGCTTTCCTGACCATTTCTCCAGGCTGGCTCTTGTACAACCTCATTTCTTCCCTGCAGCCCCATGAGCGATATGTGGCTCCGGCCGTTGTTATTGATAAGTATTGTGACCGCCATTGGCGTCGGGAGGCTCTGATCCTCGTGCCATTTGCCACCTGGCGTTGTCCCTGTACTTTCACCATGGTCATCATGACACTGCGGGGTGGAGCTGGCCATGGAGGGTGGTGCCAGCGGTGGGAAAGTATAAAGGTCTCTGCACATGCGGCCGGAGATGACATCTCCGCGATCCAGAGCAGTGTCCTGTTTCCTCTTTGCTGTCTCCAGTCGAGCATCATCTCGACCATGAAAACAAATGCTGTTTTCCTGCTCCTCTTCCTAGCAACCTGCTTCACCCAAGGTGAGTGCAACATTTTGCTTAGGAGCCATTTCCTCTCCCTGCTCCAGCTCCGAGCCTGCTACGTGGGAAGGCGAACCTGGGAACGGGCCAGCTGTGCTGGGGCCTTGCTGCTGGGCAGTGAGCAGCAGTGCTCCCCAGAGAGTGCTGCAGTGCCAACAGACATAAAGCAGTGGTCTGTGAGCAAGCCTAGAGAAGCTTTAAAGGTGCCCGACTCCCACAGCGAGCAAAGCTGCTGGTCTGACACTTGCTTTGGGGCTGGAATTTGGTGGGAGCTGGTCATTTCTAGGAAGATGCAGTTCTTTTAGAATAAATAGGTGCTATTCTAGTTATAAAAAAAGCAAAACCAGGAAGACAGGAAACAAATCTATAGAAGGGAAAATGCAGCTCTTGTTTCCAAAGTCAATGTTTAAGCCAACTGTGTTTTCAAAATCCCATATGGTGCAGAGGGATGAGAACATGAGTTGTTGCTGCTCTCCAGGTCCCGCTCACCAGGGATTTCTGCATTAGCGAGCTCATTCCCAACGCTTCTGAAGCCACTCCATCATCCTATTTTCTGTGCTGCAGTTGCCATTGCAGAGCAGTCTGAGCACAAAGCATGGCCTCCTTTTATATGAACTAAGCACATACAAAGCCACAGCTCCTGGGACTGGACTGGTGCTAATTCAGAATAAAACCCCTGAAGCACAGAAGTGCGACTACCAGATCCTCAGCAACAAACCACCTCACTCTACAGACCCACTGCTATTGGGCCACACTGGCAGCTGATGTAGATGTAGTCTAAATGCTTTGTGTACATGAGATCTGGTTCTATATAGGCAACCCAAAGCCACCTTCCCAGTACTGCTTTCTGCCAGATAGATCCAGGCTGTTATGAAAAACAACCCACCATGGGTTCTACCCACAGCATCCCAACCATCAGCTCAGGGCCAGCTTCTCCATAGAAAAGCCCAACAAAGTCACATCTTGCTCCCACCAGCTTTGGTGTAAGACCTCAGAATCTACTATTTCTCCTTCTGGTAGAGACCAACTTGCCTTTTGCTCTGTTTCCTTGTGGTTCAGAACCTCTGACATCAGAAAATTCGCCCTGGATTAACTCCAGGAGCAGCCAAGCACCAACAGGAGTTTCTCAGTTACCCATGAACGTGTTATAATAGATAACAAAAGCCACCTTTGCTCCCTGGCAGCTGGAACAAACAGCATGGAAAGTCACAGGGTGCACATCTGGCCTTGGAAAGAATTGCATCATTATGCTCTTTCTGCTGAGGGAAAGAAGTAAAATAGGGGAGACACGAGGGAGGAAATTATTTGCTGGGCCTTTGAAAGAGCAAAGCTGTCAGAGTGAAAACACAAAGCCCTCAGGTTGAAGTATGTTGTTTGGACCCCTAGAAACCAACCTGAGTGAAGCAAGGTGCTAAGGTGTCTTTTCTCTCTCTGTGCTTTCTCTAGGGAGTGCTGATCCTGACGGCGCTGGTGACCAAGGAACAGAGGTGAAGGCTTCTGTTTCTGTGTAGCACGAGGGTATGGACAACTCTGGGGAGTGAGCACTAATCCGTACACCGGGGTTCCACTCTTGCTACATAGAGTGAAGCAACATGAGCTGCTGGGCTGGGAGTGCACGCGGGTGCCTGCAAACCTCCTTCCACCTGCTGCACCGCAGCCAAATCCCAGGGATGGCACTGGCTTTCCATTGCATTTTCCCACACTCAGTGAAGGAAAACTGTTAACAAAGAGCTGAACGTTGCTGTTACCTGCCAAGAGGAGACCAAAACTCCCATTGTTCTTCAGCTTATAAGCATGAGGGCAGGTATTCTTGTGGCCATAGGAAATAAAACCTGGGGATAACATGATCAGACACTGCCCATGGAGCATTACTTGCTCAGTGCTGGCACTGCCGCGGGTGTGCAGGAGTGCCAGGTGAGTTCAGCTGCCAAGGGATGATGACACAGTGCCCACCAGCTCATAGCAGAATGCGAAGCAAGCTGGGACGGGTTACCAAGACAGACAAAACATGCACATTGCTGGGAACGCAGAGCATCTTCAGTAAACTGAAAGCACATTTGATATTCTCAGCATTTCTCTTTCCTGTCTCCAGGCAGCATGTGGCAATTATGACATAAGGAAAGGTTGTACAAAGAACTTTGACCCCATCTGTGGCACAGACAACGTCCTGTATGGCAACGAGTGCTTGCTGTGCATTCAGAACATGTAAGTATCCAGGCCTCCTCCGAGCCTAAATACCACACAGATGATGACACCGGGATTTCCTAGACAGCAGGCTGTCTGCATGCAGCTGGGTGGAGTGTGGGCAGCGAGCCCAGCACATCTGGCACACATCTGGCCTCCCATTGAGGCTGCTCGGAGCACGTGGGCTCCGGCTGTGAAATAGGTCTGCAGGCTGTGCCTCGCAGCACCCATCTGCCCACACACCGCGATCAAATGGCCAACATCTCCCCACACCTGCAGCTGTCGAGCTTTGCTGCAGCTCAGGCTGTGCTGGAGGCTGTCCAGAAGCTCAGACAAATGGCAAAACCTGCAAAGCCTGCCCGGATTTCACACGCAGGCAGAGAAGCATTTGTTCGGGTGGAGGAAATACTCCGCTTCTCACACCAGCAGTTTACAGCTGAGCTCTGCTTTCTGTCTTCTCTGCATCTGAAAGGTTACAATTTGCTGTGGATATTTTTAAGAATAAGCCTTTATTTAATCTGTGCTGGTGCCAGATTGCAGAAGGCCGGGACCAAAAGCCAGTGAAGTGTCTGGCAAGACTTGATTCATTTCATCTAACTTGGGCCCTAGGTAATTCTGAGTATATTTATATATTGCAAGTGCTTCATGGCAGACAAGTGAGGGAATTACTTCCAACTCAGTGCTATTAAGTACTTGAAAATCTCTGTTGGGAAGAGTGAGTCTGTACCATAAGCAGGTGCTGCAGTCTGCGGGGCTAAGAGAGCTTCACACTGGCTTTCCCCAGTGGACCCTGGGTTTGGGGTGACCACATTTGTCATCCATCAGCAGAGACATCTCCAACAGGGGCTCATATTCCAGTCCCTGGATGAATAGAGCTGCGGAGCCAAATTCTGATTTTCTTAGGAGCAATGTCTGCTGCAATAACAAGGAACAGAGTCCAGATCACCAAAGAGCCTGGATGAGAACCATTGGTCTGGCTGGCCCCCGTCCTTCATTAACCCAGGCTCCAGCCCCACATTCTGTTCTTTTACACTTAAAGAACATGCATTAGGGCTGAGGTGCTGAGCAGGATCTCCAAATGAAGGCACTGCAGTTAATGACACGGCGCGGCTGTAATGACCGTGCTGGAAGCCAGCAGCCCAGCACCAGCTGCCGGCTGCATTGTGCAGCAGATGGGGGTGGGAGGTTCGTCAGACACAACATCGTTAGGGCCTTGGCCAGGAACCAGGAGAGCGAGGAAGGCTTTGAAGCCATGTGAGCAGGGAGCAATGCAACATCAAGGGCTCCACGTCCCCTCTGTGGCAGAGCACAGCTTTGGGGGGGATGGGGATCTCCATGGTCATAGGGGGGAAATTGAGGAGTGTCAAAACTATTTTCCTTATTTTTGCTACAGAAGCAGTCAGATGGGAAGCTGGGAGCAGGCCCAACACAAGCAAGGCACTGTGACAGGCATTTGTCTGCAAAAACTCACACAAAGTCGTAACCTTCAGCATCTCCAGCCAGACAGGCACTGGAGGTGACTGACATTGGTCCTGCAGCAAGGAGGCAGACTGTTCTGCCCAGAGGCATTGGGGAGTGCCAGCTCTCTACTTACTGGTTAATTAATATTAACCTATGCCCACGGTAACCCTGAACTCTCTGTCAAGAGCTGTGGCTTACTTAAACGTAATGCTTGAAGGAAGAATTAAGCAGTATTTTCACTTATTTCCTTGTCCCCTGAGCCAGGCTCTTTGTGTCAGGGACTTGAAGGCATCCTCTGGCACTTTGAACCTCTCTTCCAGGCAAAGACACACGAACGTGCGCATAAAGAACAGGGGGAAGTGCCAAGAGCCCTCTCCACGCTCCAGCTCTGCTTGAAACCAAAGGCATTGCTGTGACTGAGAAGACGGCATGAAGGTATTCCTCACCTCTACAAACTCCAAATAAACTGGAAGCACAAAATTGACTCGCTCTGGGATTTCTCACACACACAACACACCCCATTCCCCAACATTTAAAATACCTTAAAATACATGGGCAGGTTTGGTAACATCCACAGAGAGGACTGATGGAGCCCCAGGGGAAATTCCAAGTCATTGCCAAGAAGAGCATCAGACTCCTGGTTTACCGAGGAGTCTCTCTTTAGCATCAAGAATCCCATTTTCCTAAGCTTCCCATAGAGGATATTTTAAGCATCCTCGTAACTTTCCATGACGTTTGCTAAAAGCAAAGGCGTCAAAGCTCCCACTCCAGGGCTCTGCCAGGATGAGGTCCAACAGGTCCCCCTCGGTGGTGGCAGATCTGCCTTCTCCATGCAGTGCAGAGCAGGAGCCGATGCGAGGACGGGGCTGGGATGCGGAGGGAGAAGGTTTGGGCGCTGGAGGCCGCTGTTGCTCCGCGGAGTCGGGCCGGGGCCGCAGCTGGAGACCGGGGCAAACCCGGGAGCGGGCACGGCGAACCGACACAGCCCGGCGGGGATCCGGTTCGGTGCGTGAAATCCGGCCCGACGGGTACGGAGTACCGGTATATCTGAGCAGGGCTCATTATGGGCTGGAGCATCTCGGTGTTCCTCGCGAATCACAGCCCTTGAACAGATATCTGGTTGTCTTTTGAGCAAATCAAATGCTTTGTTCTTAGCAAAGCCTGAGATTCAGTTTGGGTAGAAACATCTGCTGAAGTTCTCTTTGCGTCCTTATGAGTTCCGTTCCTTCAAGAGGTGGCTGATGCATAAAAGAAGAAAAAAAAAGCACGATCAGGCTGAGAAAAAAGCTCCAGCACTCACTTGAAATGACGAGATGCAGCCGGGGGGTGGGGGGACAGCACAGCGCCTCTTCCCAGGTCTGCCAGCAAGTCTGCGGTCAAGGGAGAGATGAAAAACGGCTCACTTTGCACCTATGTAAAATTAATGCACTGAAGGAGGAAGCCCCAAATGCACTCAGGAGTGCACACTGCATCAATGCCTTTGCTCAAAGGGGATGCTGGAAGCGCACCTCCCTCAGCTGGGATGTTTCTGATTCTGCTGCATCATGAGGGATGGAGCACAGCATTTACCCGAGAGCTCTCTGCAGATGGGGATGTAGGAGGGCAGCCTTGGCCCCCTGTTGCTCACTGCTCCTAGACTTTGTGGCGTGGCCAAATCCAGCTTAGTGGTCCAGATTGGTTCCTTGCACCCAGACAACACTACTGGGGGTTGCACTGAGGCCAACTAATGCTGAGCAAAACATCTTTCCTGCTCATGCTACTTCTGGGAAGCATCACCCACTATTAGCCAAGAGCATTTATTGATGGAGTGAGGTGCTGTACGAGCTCATGAAACAGGGGTAATGTTGGCTGGATGGCTGAGCAGTGCTGCATCTCCCCAGGCAGTGTTCTGACAAGGACAAGGATTTCTGCTAAATGTCAGTCACATCCATTTCACAGCAAGATCCATTTCAGGCCTGAGATCAACAAGCAGTAACAGATGGCCCCAAGGGCCACCCTGCACAATGGGCAGACCTGGTGGCAAGCTCCCAGAAAAGACCACCTCCATCTCACACCCCAATTTTGGTTTAAACAAACCTCCATCAGGGTTTGATGCTGGGGTAGGAGTCCTTCAATACAGTGTCATATTCTGGTCAGTATCTCCAAAGCAGGCCTGAGAGCAGCCTCAGGGACGTGACAGTGACAATGGCCAGGCAGCCAGGGACAGATGGCCCTGGGTAGCATTTGCTGCTTGGTTTCTTACAACTGAGACTTTTCTGCCAGCAGAAATTTCGGTGGGATTTAACTAAGGAAAACCTCCCCACATCAACTTTGATAATGCCCTCCTCCACAGGGAAATATTTATTCCTATCATTGATGGCATTTGACTTTATAATGTCAAGATAACAAACTGCTAAGTCAAGATTAGAACAGCACTGAGGAATTTTAATAACACAACGCTTCAGCTGAGCAGAAACTCAGGAATTTTGGTAGTTTCCAACTATTTGTGTTGGAAAGAGGCAGCATAGGCACAGTCTTCACCCACTACAGCCTTCCCCGGTATGAAGGCTTCTATTTTAACCAAGTTTCCAACATTAGGTTTGCTTTTCTGTTCTGAAAATAAGCAGAGCCCTCCTTGCCCCTGCTGCAGCTGCCAGGGGCACAGTCTGCAGGATGTGTTCCATTCCAGGAGATGTTTTCTTCCAGGGAGCTACACCGAACCCAGTTTGGAGAGCTGGCAAGAGGAGCTCCCTGTTTGCAGAGGCTGAGCAGGAAGCAGGCTGGAGCACAGGCCTCTTCCAAAAACATAAGAACATAACTAGTTGTGTGAAGGAATACCACCAACAGAAAACCACAAGTCAGGTCCTTCCCAACACACCCCGGCATGATGATGCCCACATCATTTGGTGGGTGCTGGAAGCTCTCCTTTCCTGGCAGATGGTGCTAATGCAGCCTAAAGACAAAGACATCAGGCCAGTGCAAGCATCCATCTTGTAGGCTGCAAATATCACTCTCATGGACCAAGAAATAATGCATGAACCAGAGATCCCCAGCAATCCTCTTTCCTGAAGTCAGCATCCATGCTTGGGAAGGGTAACAACAGCCTGCCTTGGGGAAGGGGGTGCTCCCTATGTCCCTAACATCCTCAGAGGCACAAAAGGTGCTGAAGCCCAGGGCAATGATTCCAAGGGCCAGCTACTGGCTGTAAGGCAGGAGGCAGGGGACAAGCAGCAGCAAGATGACACAAACACCTGATGTAAAGCATGCTAGAACAAGCGGCTCCAGTCCCAGCCAGACACTAAACATAGCCACAGCTTCACTGCAGTTTCTATTGAGCTGAAAGCACTTCTGAATGCCCTGGTGCTCAGGCAGCTTGGGAATGTGCAGACATGGAGCAGAACAACTGCACCAGCTGCAGACCTCAACCCTACCACCCTATTCCACAGCCACTGCCCAGCAGTTTCGGTGCTCAGCAGCCACCAACACGCCTGAGAGCTTTGCAGCAGTAGAGCTGCTCACACAGCCAAGTGATGCTGTCCAGCAGCACAAAAGAGATGAGCACAGCAGCTAAACTACAACAGAGTTCAAGGGCAAGGTCCTTCCCTGAAAAGACTGTTTGAAAGATTAAAGATAATGTGGCTCAGTCGTAGCAAGTGTCCCATCTGCTGTTCCTTCTTAATCTGGATTGATAAATAGCCTCCCAGCGCCGGGAAAGCAAAGCAGCCATCCATTTACTACTTCCCTGGAAGTTGTTAGGAAAAGTCATTCACACCTGCATACACAGAAGCAAATAAGCATTTTCTGGCCCCACATCTGGCACAAGCTTTCCGCCCCACCTCAACTCCTTTTAAAGATAATTCCTGCCTCAGAGGCAGCTAATTATCCACAATGGTGAGCCTATGCTTTCCAGCTCTCTTGAAGGCAAAGCACAGGCATTGACCTAAATAGGACATCGGGACCGGGGAACATATATTTAGAGCTGCCTAGCTGAGCTGTCACTCCCAGAAATAAAGTTCATGAAAGCAAGGTCTCCTGCTGTAACCAGTCCTGACAGTGGAAGTTTCCCATGAAAACAAATACCCATCACTGGGGGCTTGGGTGGGTCGTGCAGCTCCCTGGTGTGACATAGCACATGGCTGTCAGGTGTTGGGTCTCATCTATATCTGTCATTCTCACCTGTTTCTGGAAAACCCAATCCACAGGACAAGAGGCAACAGCCTTAAGTTGCACAAGGGGAGGTTCAACCAGGTTGGATATTAGGAAATACTTCTTCTCGGAAAGAGAGGTGAAGGTATTGGAACAGGCTGCCCAGGGAACGAGTGGAGTCACCACTCCTGGAGGTGTTTAAGATAAGGGTATATGGGGCACTGAATGACATCGCCTGTGGTGGTCACGATCATGGGTTGATGGCTGAACTAGTTGATCTTGGTGGTCTACAACAATTCTATGACAACACTGCCTGAATGACATCACCAAAATGCAAGCACAGGAATGACCTCCAGAACCAGATCTGCATGGACTGCACATGCTGGAAACAGCAGGATAGTCATCCTGAGACCTTCGAAGGCTTCCTCACCTGAAACCCCAACACACACACACATACGTAATGGCACATAATACACATAATGGCCAGCAAAGTGGAAGCCAGAAAACAGCACCATTTGAGCACAACACGCCAGCCTGCCATGGTACACAGCTTCCATAGATGGAGCGTGAAGGCTGTTCTCCATTGCTGCTGAAAGTATTTAAGTTTGAAGAGTCCTCCTAGAAGCTCCTTGACTCCCCGACCCTGAGAAATGAGCCAGAAACCAGCTCGGGATGCAGAGAGCTGCCATACAAACTGTTTCAATTCAGCCAAGAGGCGGAAAGGAACCTCGGAGGATGACTAAAAATATCCCTGCCAACTCGTACTCTGGCACTGTGCCTAATTGGGCAATGCCCACATGGGGAGGAGATATTCCTGTGAAAACCCAACGCTGTACGGCTTCGCTGGGCAGGCTGCAGGTGGGAGCTCACAGCAACACCTGCCCCTGTATGGCCGGGATGGGAAATGTAAGGAGAGCGGCAGGAGGTGCATAAATGTAATTTTCTCTTTCTGTGATCGAGCGTGCTGAAGAATAGCTTGCCCATGTTAAGACAGTGTGAATCCGCTTCATCAATATATAGAAATCATGAGGCTGTTGTGCCAGTCGGGGCAAGAGGTTTTATTTCTAGACTGTCAAGGGAGACGTAATTCTTTAGAAAAATCAATGAAATTTAAATAAGGACATTGGAATGGCTGTTCCAGCCCCAAAGGCCCACCTAGGCAAAGTACTGCGCTTCCAGCACAATATGTCCTCCACCAGGAGAACATGGCTGCACGGCTCCCTGGGGCACCACAGAGATGTGAATGGCACAAGCCACTGCTCTCCTCCCTCTTGCTCCCTCTGACCTCCCATCAGGCAGCCTGCAAGGAGCTGGTGGTGGACCTGAGGGCCTGGCAACCTCAACTGGAGGGCTTGGCCAACACCTGGTCTAGCAGGACTGAGGAACCATGGTCCCATCAGCAGAGCCAGACCTTGGCGTTGCAACCCCATTGCTGCCTCTGACCTCATCTGACTGTAGCCCTGGCATTAAGTCCCTCCAAAATACAATCAGAAGCTACCCCATCACTCCAGTATCATGGTAATAGCCATAAATCAATGCATTATTAGAAAATAAGGCTTGAAGGAGCCCAAGGAAGTCACAGCACAGCTAACTGTAGCAGATAATTTTTTAGTTTCTTTTCAAAGGCTTCCAGTAATGGAATTTCTACCGCACCTAAAAAGCCATTTCCCAGCATCTGTGTCTTTCTGGTTTGGCTTACATTCATGACATCTTCTCCTGGCCACGAGAGGCAGAGGAAGAAACATTTTCTTCCTCTTTGCAGTAGCTTTTTATACATTTGATGAGCTTCACACTCCTCCTGCTTTACCTGCCTTCAGTAAATCATTTCCTTTCTTTCCATCTCTATCAGCATGCATCTCCACTAACAGACAACATCTCAGGTCTCTGCTCACCTTCCTGTGCTCTATTTGCTGTCCCTGCCTCGCTGCAGGCCTGAATAGTCACCAGCTGCAACACGAGCCTTCATTTCTAGCATTTGTAAATATTTTCTGAACTTTTCCTTTTCCCCCTTTCTTAAGAATCTTAAAACTAGGTCACAAAGAACAACTGGGATATTTATGAATCAGATTTGCCTTTGGGGTTTTTTTGATCAAGAATCCTATTAATGGGCTCAGCTGTCAACATCAGGACTGATTTAATAAATGCCTGACATTTCAGTCATTATTCTCCAGGATGCATACTTCTCCTCCTTCCAGTGCTGGCCTGTTTATGTAAAGATTCTCTAATCTTGATGCTTCCATGCTGGTTCTAGACCACAGGAGGGAAATTCAGCTCTTTGTCCATAGCTATCAGCCTCCTGCAGCTCCAGTCCCAGGGGAGCAGTGGGGCAGAGCTGGGGTCAGCATTGCTCTGCAGCAGGCAGCAGTTTTGTCCAGAGACAACAGCTGCCCTCTCCTTGTGCAGCCTGATGCTACTGCAGGGCTGTATATTTTGCTGTTACTTTTGGACAAACCTGCTCTGCTGGGGACACTCTCAGGTTGTCTAAACTTTACTCTCACCCTGGCTCAATGTGCTCCGTGTTTGGGATTCTTTTTTTTCTTTTTTGTACCGTGTGGCAGCCTAATTACAGTCATTACATTGCCTCAAACTATCTCAAAGAAGTTGCTACATATAATTATGTGCATGTAAGTGAGAATAATGCCACAGTGAGCCCTGCGGCACACACGTGTGACAGAGAGAGCTGTCCATGCTCCCCAGCAGAACCAAAAGGCAACAACTGCAGCTCAGTCCCAGCCCAAAATAACCTTCCAGCAGTATGTTGGGGCCACCACTTCCATCCCACAGTCATAGGATGGCTTGGTTTGGGAAGGACCTTAAGGATGACCAAGCTCCAACTCCCTGCTGTGGGCTGGCTGCCCAGGACCCATCCAACCTGGCCTTGGGCACCTCCAGGGATGGGGGCACCCACAATGCACATCATGACATGTGCACTGTTTGCTACGTTAGCAGAACTAGAACAGCTCTTCCTGCAGTGCCATTGTAGCAAGTAGACATCCCCCCCACCAAAACCACCTCAGGCTGATTTCCAGCAGTCCCACGGTGTGCACGTTATCCAAAGAGACACCAAGGAGCTAAATTCCTGGAAGTGTTTATTATGATTGGCCACTCTCATGCAGCCCAACAGGCTCCCACCATTCCTAATGAGAACAACATTCAGTCACACATTGGCACAGCTCACAGCCGGCTGCTCCCTGGGGAGCCCAGCCATTGGCAGCACACAGCAGAGCAGAACGCATTTTCCTGGGTCAACCTGTCCCAGTCAGATCACGGTAACACATTGGGCTGCTCCAGATACAAAACCAGCAGGGAAGGGTCTGCATGCCATACAGTTATGCACACAAGGTAGATGAGGGTCCTTGGGGAGCACCATGTGGGTGCTTCTCAGCCCAACATAACCCATGAAAACTCCACCCTCTTAGCTTCAGCTCCTGGCTTTTTTTAAAGTTCCCCTCTCCCCCATTAGAGACACGTAGGGGCCAAGCTCAGATCCTGTTTTCACAGCCATGGGCGCTATATCCCATTGCTTTCCCACTCCCCAACCTATTCAGCAAACCCTCAGCAGGAACCCATTGCCTTTGCATCCGCCTTGCCGCTGCATGCCCTGCTAAGGAGCGCACCGCTTTGTTATGCAAAGGAGTACAAAGAGTCCCTTCTGTGCAGCGGCAAGCAACACAAACACTTCCTAAATGAGACCAGCCAAACCCAAAGGCAGATACCAATTCAATCTGTCGGGAGACCAAAATTATTCCACCACACGCTTAGCTGCCAGGAGTTGTGCAAATGCTTTAATGAAGTCTGGACTGCACCGAGGCGAGGACATCAAATTAATTCCCAGCGATCTTTGGTACAAAAGGAGTTCTTCATCTATCTCTCTATTCAAGTTTCTTGTTCTGGTTCTTTTCTCTTTTGGAATTAAGTAATTACAGGGTAAGAAGTAAAACCAGCAGAAAGAGAGTGAGAAAACCCCTCCAGCAGAGCAATGGGAGCACAAGCAAGAGGTGGTTGTGCAGAGCTGCTGCCCAGCACAGCAGAGGTTCCCAGAGCACAGCTGAGTCAATTAGAGTTCCACCAGCAGCAAACTGACTTAGCAAAAGCATATAAACCGGCTGGCCCTGAAACTAGCTTTGCTTGTCTCCCCTTCACTGACAAACACCAGACAGCCTTGGGAGAGCACACGCTCTGCAAGTCACTAGTTTATGCAATTAGGGCTTCCACTGTCGAATGTCACATAAAGGCCATGGCTGGAGACAAGAAAGTGCCTTCTGTTCCCTGAAGGGACAAGCAGGCACGTGGCATGTGCATGGAAGATATCAATGGCTTGACACTGTCAGTCTGCTTTGCCAGGACTGTGTCCCCACAGCCACATCTTCTCACTGGGGGATGGCAGCAGCCCAGGCTGGGACTGAAGGCTGAGTGTACCCATCTCTTCTCATGCAGCACTGCTGGTTCACCACTAAACAGGTAGAATCCTCCCCGCAACGAGTGACTCAAACGAGCTGCACCTAATAGACCATCCATCTCATTGACATGTGTTTTGGCATCTTTGACTGTTTCAAATCCCACTTAGATCTGCGTAACAACTAAGATTACACCAGTCACAACCGCCATACAAACACCTCTATTACTGTCTGTACACTGGAAACACAACTTTTCTATTTTCCTTTTTTTTAATTTCCCCTCTTTTCCTCTTTTTCTTATGCAACCCTGGCAGCACGTTAAACCAAGGCAGGGGGGTGCGGTGTGCTGATAATTATGTTGTCCAAACCTGAGATACGACACCAATATTGCCTGCTGGTACGAGACACTGTGCAAACCTGTGTGGGCTTGCAGAGCTCAAGCACACTGTGCGGGATCCACAGGTGCCTGCTTTAATAACTACCACTCAGCACTGCTCTCCGTTTCTCCTCTGAATAATCAGACAGGCTTGGCTGGTGCCAGGCACAGCGTGCATCGCCTCTAATGCCAGACCCAGCTCAGAACTGCTTGGGACACGTGCAGCTTTCCCATGAGCACAGGGTCTGGGCAATGAAGCAAAATGTCCGTAGGGATTTTGACAAGGTGACATCCGAATAATGGTTGAAAATCCATCCGCACCGCCCTGCCTGCTCGCTGCCAGGCTTTGGCAGTTTCCAGCCCCTGGGATGCAGCTGTCTCCAAAAACAGGCACGGAAGGTTTTTACAATGCAAACCTTGGGACAGTGATTTGTATTTGTTTGGTTGATGTGACAGTGAAGGCATCTCCTTCCCCAAGTCCTCCTGCCTGCATTGCACACCCCAGCCCAGGACCACACCTCTCTCCCCCGGTGAAGTTGTTTGGTGAAATTAAGTTTTCTTTAGAAATTCTTCAAGGCTGCTGGATTTTTTTTTCCTCCTGACATTTCTGATTTTTCTTCACTGGCAGTTTGTAAAAATGGACTTTCCCCATCATTTCTCCATTTCAGAATTGTTCTATTTCAACAAACCTATAAATTAAAAGATGGACTCGATGACCTTCATGAGTTCCTTCCAAAAGTGGGATATTCTATAATTCCATCCCTTTTAAAGAAAGCAGTTCCTTTGAGTCAACCAGGAGCCTCCAGGATTTCCTTTTCCTCAGTTTCCTAGGAATTCCTGAACTGAAATATCTCCTGCCCTTTCTCACATCGGATGTGTTGACATCCCTGACCACAACACAATCCCCTGCTCTGTACACTTAGGGCAGGTTTTGAGGAACTCTGAGCACAGCATTTCCCACTTCATGGCTTACACTAGAGACAAGGAATCTAGTGCAGGGCAATTTCTAATGCCATCAAAACTCGTATTCCCTAAGGCAGAAGATAGAACTACAGATTCATTCCGGTTGGAAAAGACCACTAAGGTCATCTAGTCCAACCATCACACTGTCCCCACCATGCTCACTAACTGCTACCATACTGGCATCTCCAGGGATGGGGACTCCACCATTTCCATGGGCAGCTTGTTAAAATCTCAGAGACCTGCAAAATCAGGGCAGGAGGCACCAGAACACCCATACATCCACCAAGGCTTGAGCACACAGATAGCTCTGCCTTTGCCAACAGCACAGATCCACATCTCAGGAAGCAGCATATGCTTCCAGCACACCCAGGACTCCTTTTTTCCCTGATATTCACTCTAAAAGTTTCCATCCTTTTCAAGTACTAACTTGCTTGCTTTGATCTGTGGGGCTTTTTTTCACCCACAGTCAGTACAGCAATTCTACCAGCTGTGCTCCCAATAGATTTTTTTTGGTGCAAATTACCAAAGGAAGCATTTGTTTCCCCAGCCTCATACAGCACTGAGCACCTCCTTGGTTCCACAGCAGTGGGGTGTTTCTGCATGCTCCCAGAGTCCAAATGTCCCCACACCTACAACATCCCAGCAGGAAGCAGCTGCTGAAACATCTCAGCCAGCACCACCATAGGTAGGGGCTGGGACAGAGCAAACCCACCGTGACCTCTATGCCTCCTTAGAGTCCCTTTGGGCAGCACAACTCCCAGAAGCACAGGAAGCTCTCAAGTAAATCTCATCTCTTCCGGGCATCAAATACCTTATGAGCTATATTTGATGCTACTTTGGCTGCAGTGCAGCCATCCCTGAGCAGCCAGGAAGGGATGCCAAGAACTACGAGCACTCAGATCAGTGAGGTCAGCAGCGCTGTCACCAGGAAAAAAATAAAATAAAATGTGCCAGGTCTTTAGTCAGATTTCAAGGAATGTTTTTCCCTCGAGTCCCACATACTGTATATGACAAATTCAGCTTTCCTTTCAGAACTCAAATAACCCCTGCGGCTGGAGAAAAAAAACCTTGTCCTATGCTAGTCCCAGATGTGGCTGGTCCTCTTCTCAAATGAACGAGCAGATCTCATCCTCTTTGCAAACCTCACTTGCACCCTGAGAAACACACACACCACTTGAGATCACTGCTATCCCAAGGAGATGCTGAAGCTGAAATAATGCAGTGCTCTCACAACAGCCCAACTGCAGGGAAAGAACACCAGCCCTGCACTGAGCCATCACTGCCTGCCCTCACATGCACAGGTACAGCTCATCGTGCTTCCCTCTGCTTCCCACACTAGTTTCCTCCCAGGTGTTACTCATGGGGAAATACAAACCCTCAGCTCAAGCCACGCACACAAACCCAGGTTCTGCAATCACTGCCCAGGGCTGTGGGAGGAACAGTACTTATTTCCTTTCCCAACAGAAGCCTGTATTTATTTTTTTCTTTCATAAGAGGTTTCAATGACAGCATCACTCAAAAAGCTATCACTGCCACGAGAATCCAGCCTGCTCCTTGCTTTGATCTCTGTAAGGAGGAAAGTCCTGCTCATGTTATTGCTGTGTTTTCTTACTTTTAAGGACACAGAAGCTGGGGACAGTTGCCTGCACACAATGACAGCACTATACAAGAGCCACTTCCAAGTCATCTGCATGCGTGTTTTTTCCAAAGTATGTTTGGTTTGATTTCTGTGGGGGCTTGAAGTAAAGATGCTTTCAAGATAGGTTCATACATCCCCATGGAGGGAGGCCACACAGCAGGCTGCTCACACACATTATAAGAACCGTACTCAAAAGCATAGGAGAAAAGAGCCAGAATTAAGACCCTTGAGCCAAAGAGCAGCAGAACCCCTCAGCTTTGCAGCCTCAGTCACCACAAAGGTTCCACAACCCACCTCTCTTTGTGATGTGATAAACAGTGCTTTCCACAGTGCTGCAGCAGGAGCCCACGGTGTCCAACAGCTCAGAATGCTCACACATAGAAGGAAGCCAGCATCTGTAAGTGGAGAATCTGGGTGAGAAACGCAGCACATGATACTCTGAGTCAGGGGCTGCTGGGGGTGTATTTGGAGGCCTATAGATTCTGTGCTGATGTGATGGGTTCTGGAGACCTGCATGACCTTGTAGCTTCACAGCCAGGTTCATCAGCATTGCAGCAGCTTAAAAGCCTTGTGTGCCACAAGGCAGCTTCATGCCTCAATGTGTAATCACTGCTGCTTTAGGAAACCCTCAAGGTTAAAAAAGAAGGGGAAAAAAAAAAGGAAAAAGAAAATGAATTACAGCAACAACAAAGTTTTCACTTTAAGGTGAACTCCTTCTTCAAACCCCTTTATCACAGTTTCTTTCATCCAAGGTGGGACAAAGATTACGTGATTTGAAGGACACAGCTTGTAGGTTCTCACAGCCAGGAAGGGTCGCAGCAATGAAGGTAAACTGCTATTCAGAGCTGTGTTTTCATTTTACCTCTAGTTTGCCATACCCCCACACTATGCCCATTCCCATCCAGCAAGGTGAATGTCCCATCTGTACCCCAGCCAGCAGCTGTATGGTGCTGTAACAGACCCCGACAAAAAATAAAAGCCACCAAAAAATGTAATCTCACAGCTGTGTCTCCCCAAGAAGCATTAGTGCACCTCACCTTCCTGAGCTCCACCAGGAAATAGCTGCAAGGAAGGGGTGGAAGAGGAAAGAGAACCACTTATGAAGCATCAGCTGCAGCCTAATTAAAGCTATTAGCAAGCTTTTAGTAGTGTTTATTAGCTGTTCCCAACATTGCTGAATGAAGCAATCCTGAAATCAGCCTTTTGGCTTGTAAAGCTGTGCTCCAGCCCCAGCTGAAGGAAGCTTGGAAAGTTCCCATTGGCTACAATAGCAGCTCTTGTGGTCATCTCTGAGTTTGTTTTGAGTTTATAGAGATCAGTCCTAGATGGGAGGGAGCATGGGAGAGGAAGCAGACCTTGCAGTCAGAGCACTCATCACTATGGGCTGTGTCTTCAGTTGCAGCTTTGGGGTCATTGACTCATTTTCAGCTGGTGGCTTCACACTGCTTCACACTGTTTTCTGAGAGCCAGAGGTCGCAGACAGGACAGAGTTTTGTTCCCAATTCTATGGAGGAAACCATGCTGAGACGCTCAGTGTGGGTCCCACAGCCGCCCACTGCACTTCTCCATGCACACGGAGCAGTGACTGCTGCCCAGCAGTTGGGATGATATGCACTCAGGGGAACACAGCACTAAGTCCGGAGTGGCTGGGGACAAGCTGGCCAAAGGGCAGGCAGGATTAAGGGAAGATTTACATCTTCTGGTGCATGAAGCACTCATTGCTCATGGCTGTTGGATGGCTTCAGCCTGCAAACAGTTTGCCTAACATGACATGTATCTTAAACAGCCTTTCAAAGGACGTGCAGCCAAAAGCTGCAGCCAAAGGCTCCAACGGGGCCAATCTCTCCGGAGTCACTTACAGGGTGACATTTCCAAAGTATTTATCATATAGAAAAGACATTTCAAAATAAACAAGTGGCTGCTATGAATCATGGCCTGTACCCACGGGAGGAGAAGCTGCTGCCTGAGCTACCTCTGCATTTACCTGGTGAGGATGTAGTGCAGAATAACTCACTGAGCTGTGCCTCGTGCAGGGGATGCCACTCCTTCATGCCAATTTACAGTCAATTCAGGAATTCAACAACCATTATTTATCACTGGGGCTCCCTGCTGACCGTTACCACTTCTGTGAGCAGTTAGACAAAATGAGTTTCCAAATTAGCACCTCTGCATTCATTCCTTTCATGTCTGCCTCTGTTTATGAGGGATGTCAGCAAATCAGAGGATCCCACTCCGGGTAAATTACCCAGGGATTTTCCACATGAGCATGCTGCTGAGCCGTGGTGGTGAGCTTGTCATGCTGCTTGCAGTGCCTAAGGCACCGGGAAAGGATCAGCAGGTTAAAAAGATGCATAAAACACCCTGTGAGCACGGATGAGATTTCCACGTGCAGCCCAGAGCACAGCCAGGCTGCCAGCCCCTGCAAGGTGATCCCCCCATTTGTTGTTACTAAATGAGAGAGGAAAGCAGAGGTTGCTCTCTTTCTGATTTTATTCTTGCAGACAAGAGCTCTTCTCACTGGAGGTAAAGTAAACTGGGGTGAGTTTTCTTTGGAAGCAGAGAAATGCCGGGTCTTGACTCCATGGATTTCTGGCAACAGTTACGCCTTGGAAAAACAAGTTGTGTTGGCAGCAAAGTGATGGACTCCTGTTTGCTGGGTCTGTGGATGTACCTCCTAATCCTGAGCAGATGGAACACATCTCCCACCCTCCGGTGCTCCAGCAATGTCTGCTCCAGCATTCCTGCACCATCAGAGCACCCTCAGCATCAGGGCTGGGCTCAGGCTGCAGTCCTGGAGCTGCCAAAGGACATCAGTCCTCCCTGCAGAGTGAGAGGAACAGGAAGGCCATCACGTTGTGGTCACATCTGTCTGTGGCAGATGGGTTAGGAAGGAGGAGGGCTGCATAGGAGCTGAGGCACTACCCCCTCAGCCTGCTGTTCTTCTGGGTGATGGGAGCCTGCAGCCCCTCAGCACATTGATGCTGGAGGTCAAAGGATGAATGTTCCTTCCCACAGCTGGACCCACTGCAGAACAGGACGCTGCAGCCTCACTGCTGCTCCCAGCCACACTTCCAGCCCAGCTTTTGGGCTCTTAGAGGGGACCTGGTGTTCCCTGGGTATTAACAGGAAACTGTCCTCACTAATTAGCAACCCGCTAATGAACTGGGTAGGAAACAGTTCCAAATCCCAGGGCTGGACTGTCCAAAACTCCTCTAGTGTTTGAACAGAATCTTTGGGCTTTGGT
Organism: Coturnix japonica; assembly: GCF_054131305.1. Lineage (NCBI taxonomy): Eukaryota > Metazoa > Chordata > Aves > Galliformes > Phasianidae > Coturnix > Coturnix japonica. Next base: position 11,234,134 of record NC_140680.1, on the reverse strand, counting down.
CTTGCTTTTTCTTCTTCCTTTTCCTTCCTTTTTCTTTCGCTGTTTTACGTGTGGCCAAAGAAAACAGTGCTCTCCAGTTGCCCTTAGCCTTGTGTTACCATTCCTTCTTTAATGATTCTTCTGGGATCCACATGCCCCAGATCCCACACAGCTCCCATGCTCTCTCATTGCCCTCCAGCATGGCCATGGCTGATCTTCACGCTGCCTGCCCCGCTTGGAAACCAGGCAGCAAGAGGAGGGGCAGGTGGTGCTTCCTTCTGTGTCCCCCGTCTTTGTAACAGCAGTTCAAAGCTCAGAGGGAGCAGAGCAGGACAGTGGCTGAACATCACTCTGTAATGGTGGCTCCCCAGAATAAGAAGAGAATGGGGTACAAACAGACCACTGGGAGCAGCTCCCATCCCCATCCTTGGGAGCTTACTTTAATTTTTAATTTTTTTCTTGAAACATATAAAAAAGAGAGCAGCAACACCATAAAACTAGTGGGATATGTGTCCTTGTTATTGTGAAACCAGCACATCAGGTTGGTTCAATGGCAGTGCTTGCCATTCTCAGTGAGTTCTCATGGGTTGGACATGCCCAATCTTTGAGATGTATTTCAAGCCCAGGAAAGGCTTCTGTACTGGCTAAGGAAATAGCTACATGAAAAGATGGAGAGAGCTGATAAGGAAAAGGGTGAAGAGATCATGCTGCAAAGGAAGAAGGGCAGCCTACCCCCATGTCTTGAAACGCCCAAAGCATAAAGGGAGAACAGCGGAGGTCAGGCTGAATTGGCTCTTACAAAAGATATGAAGAAAAATAGCGAGAGAAGTTTTAGCCTTACACATCAGAGGAAAAGAAGGAAAGAAGAAATGGAGCTGCTGTACAGGAAGGATGGAGCATGGATTAAAGTGAGGCCGAGCGCAATCCAAAACAAAAGCTTGCTATTTCTAATGTCCTGCAGGTGTGCAGAGGGCAGGAGAAGACGAGAGGAGGTGGAAGTGGGAAGCATCACATCCTCTGGGATCAGGAGTCAGAAGGCAGCGAGCTCTAGCCATGGGTCATGGTGTGGGACAGGTTGTCATGAATGTTTCCTTCAGCACATGTATGAGTGCTACCTCTCCTTCCCAGAACTGCAGCACTTGAGTTCCTGTCTGGTTTCTCTGTATTTCCAGGAAAATCCTTATCTCTGCTAAGCAGAAAGTCATGTCTTCAACACGCCTCATCTGCAACAGAGCGGAGCCCACCAGCAGCGCACAGCCCCAGCTGCTGATGGGCTCCTGCTGCACAGCCCAGAGGTGCTTTGCTGATCTGCAGTGATTTACCCTTGAATTTCTCCCCCTCCTGCACCCCAACAGGAACAGCCCCATAGGCCCATTTGCCGCCAGCCCGGAAGGGGCCACAGGGGACTGCTGGAACCAGTACAGCTCTAATTTAATTTCTACCCTCTTTCCCTTTTGCCTTCACTTCATTACAGATTATTATTATTTTCACAGTTGATTCTGTTTCCATTTGAGCTGCCTGGGGGCTGGCTCCTCTCCTCCAGCCACCGTGCAACCTTTGCAGCAAGGCTCCTTTCCACATACCCATAGCCTGAGGGCACAACACTCATTTTGGAGATAGAAAGCAGCAGTTTCCAGTTAGTGGCTATTTCGTGGGGCACTTAAACTAGACAAGAAATGACTTCTGTGCATGGAGTTACCGAAACAATTGGACAGTGAGTTGGGATGTTTGTAGGTGACTCAGAACCATGGCAGGAAGGGTTATGGCTTCCATTCCCAGCCTGACCTACTGCACAAATAACAAGCACACAATTCTAAAGAAGTTGTTTCAAAGCAAAAAATAAAGAAAAAAAAAAAATTCCTTTGAAAAGTGCCACTGTGCAACTTCACAAAGGTTTCTATATATAGCTGCTTTCAATGCAAGGAGGAGACCAGGCAGATGGCTTTGAAGAGCCACCGCATCCTTCTTGGAATCATAGAATCACAAGGGACCTCAAAGCCCCCCCTGCCCCAAGCCCTGCTGTGGGCTGGCAGCCACTTCAGGCTGCCCAGGGCCCATCCATGGCTTTGGGCACCTTCAAGGATGGGGCACCCACAACCCATCCCACCCTCCTTCACCATCACCTCGCACTCCAGAGCTGCCATATACTTTGCACAATAGCTCAGTGCTGTGCAAAGGAAAGATAAAGGCTCACCCCATAAATCCGAGGATGGTCCTTTTCGGAGCAAATCCAGCTGCTAAAAGATTTTTCAAGCATATTCCTAATGATCTGCATTGTTCCTGAGCACTCCCTGCGGGCTCCAGCCGGGTTTTGGGGGGAGCATGTTCTTCTGAGAATGCCGCTTCTTATTTTTGTCAGCACACTGAACATAGCCTCTAAATTAAAATCTTCTATTCCCAGCCTATTTTGATCAACTCCACTTCCTTCAGCTTAAAAGATACAATAAGAATAGATGAGCTCTTGCAAATTAAAAGCCTCTCTTGCTTAACAAATTGTCTCTCCACAATAATTAATTGTCTGGAGAGAGATTCCAGCCCTAGGTTTTTGGCCTCATTCCAGGCTGTGTAAGGGAAAAATATATATATTTGGATATGTGCTCCCTGCAGGCCTTGGTCGTGCCCTTCCTGCACAGTGCAATGGCTCCGACCCATATGCCTGGTGCTGTCATAGCAGTATCCCCAGAGCTGTCCCTCAGCCTTCACCCCACTTAGTGACCCCATCCAGGCAGTGGGACCCTCACCCCAAGCTCTTCTCACACTGGTGGCTGCACAAGGGCTGTGTGTTGCATTGCCAGGTGCTGAGCTCCAGGCTGCCTTTGGGTCTCTGTCTGACCTCAACTTTCTTAAGAAATTCTTTCCAGCATGTGACTCTCACAGTGAGTAAATTTAAATTAAGCTTCATTTCTGCAGACTAAGCCCTTGGCTGCTTCTCCTCTCAGGGGTCGGGAGGTTCTTGCCCTACTTCACGGTTGCAAAACAGGCTTTCCTCCTCACCTATGGAGCTCTGCAGCCTCCACTAAGATCACAGCTGGTTTCAGCCACCCCAATAGATGCCTGCCCCAGATGTCATCTATGGGCAGCTGCACTAGGGTGAGGTGAGGACCCGCTTCAATCAGTGTAAAACATGTAGCCCTTAGCCAGCTGCAGGGTGCTTAATACCAACAATCCAGCACCCTCCAGTCCTTGTTAGAGCCTGGAGAGCTTTGTCTAGATCAGCAAACTGGAAATAAACCTCTAACATCCTCTCCCTGCACTATGAGAACATACAGGAATACGTCACAGTCTGACACTGCAGCACAGCAGATGGGATCCTGCTGGGCCTGACTGGGATCAGCACTGCAGCATCCGGGAGGGTGGAAAAGGTTCGAGCAACCTTTTCTTCCCTGGTCTGGGTATAGCAAAGGTGCCTGGGGACAAAGATATTCCTAGACCAGCAAGCATTCCAGATAGGTATAACCACTTGAACACATCTAGGAGATCCTCATCTTTTAGTTGTACTGTGTGTCCTAATGGTCAGAGTGAGCCATCAGTCTCTCCCATCCATAGAGGAAGCAGCCTTTCACAAGTCCCATTTGCACAGTGTGGGCCCACCCGGCCATGGCTGGAGCCCAGCAGGACCCCCAGCCCCATGCTGCCCCATTGGCCCCCGTCAGAGTTTCCCAAAGCCCCCTCATTTGCCAAACTTTACACTTCTATTCCCGGAGTCCTAGACTTTCCCTAACTTCACTTGTAATTTCCCAACACCCAGTTCCCAGCATTGCCTTGGCCTTTAATAAACTGCCCATTAGAGACTGCCCACATGGGGAATATCCCAGCCCACGAGTTTATTTGGCAAGCCCTGATGTCGTCAGCAGTGGGTCAACCACCAGCTCCCATGTCCCTGCCATCACTACACATGCTGGATCCTCATGGGGCTCTGAACCCTGTGAGCTCCCCAGGGGAAGATGGAGCTTTCTCAGCTCCGAGCCTGCGGGGTTTTCTTGCCCCCAGGCAGCAAGAACGTTATGTTGAAAGAGATAAGGGCAATGGGACTGAAGGGGGTTCTGCCCCCATAACCAGAGTTCCATATTCCTACAGGGTACTTCCCATCCTCAGACAGATTCTAGCCCAAAAGATCCCTCCTTGAGCAGAGTTGAGGGGCAGAAGGAGGCAACACCCCAGCGATTTCAGATGGTGAACATTCCTGAGCAGATTTGAGCCTTGTTTTGCAGAGCATTCCCTCCCCACACACCTCCTTGCTGCCAGCCAACAGGAACACTCTGAAGCTCCAGCAGACTCCCAGGTTGTGAAATACAGAGCTGGGTTTGGGTCTGTGGAGACAAACACACCAAGACCGTTCTTCTGTGTGCACCAGGGCTGCTGGGGTCTCTGCTTGGCTGGGGTGGAGGTGAGGATTGCAGCCCAGCTCCATTCATCATGGGAAGCCCAGGGTGCACGTGGTGAGCAATGTGACACAACAGCCCCTTGGTTGCTCACTGGGGAGGCATGGAAATGGTCAATGGAAATGGTCTTCCACGGAGCTCACAGACAGCCCAGCACCAGGGGGAGAGCAGAAAGGGGGAGCAGCTCCCCACACAGCTGGCCCAGCAGTTAGTATTTGTGGAAACCCACAAGTGAAAGACACCAGAAGCACAAAGGGCCACCCCTGCTGCTTATCACTTGGCTCAACTCCCTGTGACACCACACATGCAGTGGATGCTTCCGGCAGAGCTCGGTGCAGCCCCACGCTGCTCTCAGCCCAGAGCACCCCTGCCACCAGCCTGGGACACACACAGCAGCACGGGCTGCTCCTGTCACCTCGAGCTGCAAAAGGAGCAAACTTACACCCCAGCAGCGGGGCTCCCCGCTTCCGCATTGCAGCTTTCTGCCCCTTTTTGCTTCTGTTTTCCCCGTGCAACCAAAGAGCCTCGATTCTCCCTGCATTCTCCGAGCCCCCTGAGATGCCCGAGCTTTGAGCACGTCGTAAGCTCGCATCAACGGCAAAGCCAGGTTTGCACCGAGAGCAGCAACACCAGCCAACGCAGAGCTACTCGGGGATGCGCTGGGGGAGGCTCAGAGCAGCCCTACAAGCAGCGTGCCCGGCTCCTTCCAGCATTTCGACTTGGACCGGCTGGTAACCTCGGAGCCTGAGTTCAGAGTTCTGATCCCACCCACCGGTGCTGTGACTCACTGCGCTGCCTGGATATTGGTGGGGAAGGAGGAGGGAAGGAGCGGGCGGTTGCCGCTCGCACACGCGTTGCTCCGGCACAGGGTGATCCTCGCTCCCACCTGCTGCAGGGCTGCACAACTCCGGGACCGCTCCCAGGTAAAGCTTTTGCCTGACTTTTTTTATTTCTCTTGATTCTTCCACTGCTGAAGGGATTTCTAAGCGAGAGCTCAGAGGGGTCGCTGGGTGGGAGTGTGCTCCGCTCTGCGTTCTGTGCTATCTCCATCACGCCCTGCCCGGAGCAGAAGGCAGCCTGGGGTTTTCTACTGGTGGGAGCGGACAGAGGGGGAACAGCAGGGTTAGAGAGGGGGCACGGGGCAGCAGCACTGCCCTGATTCAGCACTCAAGCCTCTTCCCAGCAGCATCCCCACGAGGTTTGCTCCTAAGTAAACTTTTTGCTCCGAGCTGCCCAAGCCCTTCCTCCAATTCCGACCCAGCTGCTCTGCTTCCCGGGGCTGATACCCGGGCACAGGAGGGGATGTTGCCCCCAGGACCAGAGGGATGCTGTGCCCCAAACCCAGCTGTGGCCTTTGGGCAGGAAACTGAATCCAAGTTTCTCTGCTCTGACTTCTGCAGCTAAAAATCATGTCTGCCTGCCCAGCACTTCTGTTTTCAGTTTCACCTCTCATGTAGTTGCTGAAGAACAAACTTTTGCAGTGCTGGAGGCTCTCTGCCTATTTCTGTATCAGTCTTTGGGCTGAATGCATTCAGGGTTATCCTGAACACTCCTATACACATAGCTCCTGCTCTCCCAGGGCTTGCAGCCCTGATGGGATTGGCTTCTGCCTCCCAGCCCCTCTGCTTATCCCCCAGGAAGCAACTGCTGGTGTACGTGGGGCACGCTTACAGCACCAGATGGGAACAGCCCTTTGCTGGGGTCCTTTTGCCCCCCAAGCCCTGCCTGTTCCCCACCACCAAACCTCAAACATCCTTTTTAGGGGCAGCAAAAAATCCCCTCCCCGCTGCACTACGCTGTCACAAGCACCTCTCACAGAACCCAAGTGTTTAATCTCTTGATTAAACACTTGAGCACAGTTTTGGAAAAAGCCACGAGCTCTGTGGGGTCAGGAAATCAGTTTTGCCCCTATGTGAGATGTCCCAGCACCCTGCTCCATACTAATGCAGGAGAGGGGGACCTCTCAGATCTGGGGACCTGGAAATGCTCCCCAAAGCCAATGCCATGTCCAGGCACACGCCAAGTGCTCTCTCCTGTCCATCTGCTTTTAATACATTTGCCACAAACCTATTAAGTCAGAAGAGGGAATACACAAATGGGGAGCAACAAACATTACCGGCACTGCAGAACCAGGTGCAACATCCCATTTGCCTCCGTGCAAAAGCGTTCAAAGTGCCTGAACGTACAATACCAGGGGAAAGGATGCTAAAAGGTGAGGGAGGAGGAGGAAGAAGGGAGAGTGAGTGAGAATTTCTCATGAACAAATCACAGCCACAGCCCTAGAGGAGATAATCAGCATTTATATGGGAACAAAGCCGATCAAAAGTCCACACGCTTCCACAGAACAGGAAGCATCCATTCAGGCAGGAATTACTGCAGGAGCTGTGAGGTTAAAGGACGGGCTGATGGAGAAGATTGTAGCGTGCTGCCACAGGAGAAGCTAATGCACTCAAGGCTATTAAATAGTTCCTTACAAATCAGAGTAGAGACACATTTTTGTTTAGTAGCTTTCATTAGAGTTCCTGATTCAGAACATGGAAATTCTCTAAGAAAATGTACTGGTGAGAATCTTCGGAGAACTGTTGAACCTTAAAAGGGACTTCATGGCTACAGGAGATGAAGCAAAGGTTCTCAAATTCAACAGAAACCAGATGGGATGTCACAAATTCACACACTTAGGGTCCAAAGGCAAAGGTTGCTGCCCCAAGCAGTGAAAACAGCACAGAAGTATGTGGCTGTTAGGGAACCCCAGAGTGTCTGTAGGAAGACAGCTGGTGCCTGACCAGCTCTCCCAGCAGTGACAGAGTCCAGTCAGAGCCCCATATTGCTGGGAAAGGAACTACAAGGTGACTCAGCAGCACCGCACTGCTCAGCTCTCTGCTTTCGGGGGAAAGAGTTTTGACCAAAAACAGGTCCAGGCCAGGATGCATCGCCATGCAATGCCACTCCTCCTGCAGAGCTGTGTGTCAGTGGCCATCACTTGGGGAACGTTTCCCTGAGACAATATGGAATATAGGGCAGTCTCACACTAGGGTTCAGGTTTTGCCTTTGCAAGTGCTGTGCCTTAGAACCAGCCCAAGGTGCAGCATCCTTCACCCAACCCCATGAGTCCTGACCCATCCCATGGAGGGACAGAGGCTCGTAGCAGCTCAGCAGAGATGGGTGCTCCATCCCCATGGATGGCAGCTCCATGTCACACTTGGAAATGTTCCTACTCCCTGCCCAAGAAATACAGAGGGCCTGCTCCTCGCCCTCAGCTAACAGGAGCAGAACTCCTCCTGACCCAGCCTGCAGGATCAGCTGCCCCACGTCAGCATGGCCTGCACAGGAGGCTTTGAATACAGCAGAAGGAGCAGAACCTGCCAGGAGGGTCTCACCCAGCATCACCAGGACTGGGCACCATGACCAGGTTCCCTACGTGCACCAGGAAGGCAGCAGTGCCCCTGCCCTGCAGTGATGCTGGACCACGAGCACAGCCTTAGCTAAGCCCACGTGAGCTGGCACAGGAGTGGCTGTTGGTGGGTGGCAGAGCAGCTACACGGGAGGCTTTGATCCACCCACTGTATTTTTCTAAACCTGCTACTCCCCCTATAATTTATCCTGCCATTTCCAGCACGTTAGAAGCAATGGGAAAAACATCCGTTTCACTTGGAAATACCCCCTTCTCTGAGAACAACCTGTTCTCCTGGCTGCCTTCAGCAGGCAGGCAGCGCTCAGCTTATGCCATGATCCTTTTGTGCACGAACGAAGAGCTTTCCATGGCAAGAGCCCGTACTGCAGCAGGAGGTGAGGAGCCACTCTGCCACCTCCCTGCAACCCTCATCCCAGTGCCCCGATGTGGGGCACCTCCATGAGTTCATTGCTCCCAATTCCCCTCAGAGCACCTGGTACCTGCCTGTATCTTGCTCTGCTTGGGGTAGAGCAGGAGCCTCTAAGTAATGGGAGATCTCCTCCCTGAGCTGGTTGAGCCACGTGGCTGCTAACAGCAGAGATCAGCACAAGGCATGGAACTGCTCAAAGTGCTGTTAGAGGCACAGAGTTTAAGAAGTTCAGCTGCGGAGCCTCATGAATCACGCAGTGCTGATTAATTTTACTAGAGTGCATAAATGAAGTGCACCGCTCCCTCTGGAAAGCTCTTTCCTCATTTCAATCCAGCCCTTTTTTTTTTCATATCACAAGCCTGTAGGAACTTCTTTCCTCTGAAACCACCCCTACACCGCATGGGCACTCCAAAGCGAGAGGCAGCCAGCAGGGTCTGCTGTCCCCAGCTGCCAAAGAACTTTCCAGTTCAGGTCTAATTGAGCCTAGGCACCAGGGAGATGCAGATGCCCAATTTATTTCTGGAGGGGCTGCCCAAGGGACTGTTGCCCACTATAGCCCTGACCTGGTGCTATCTTTGCAGGCTGTCCTGTGGTAGAGGAGCTCCCTGATGAGTACTGCTGGCCACCATCTCTGACCCAAGCACACAGAGCAAGGCAGGCACCAGGCACCGTGGGACCTGACCCCATAGCATCTGATCCTGCTGGCCTTTGCATGAGAGAAGGGAGCAGCTGACACCCACCAGCAGTGCCACGGGGATCAGCTCCAGCCCCAGATGGACCCAGTCACACAAGAAAGTTGCAGGGGAACATCATTCCTTTGTCACATCATGCTCAGTAGACAAGGCTGAATGTGCGAAGGGGACCCTGCTGTGATCTCCAAGGCCATCATAGGCCCAAGACTGGTTTGGAAGGAATTCCAGGACTGCCCAGTAGAGGCTCACTCAAAGCATCTATAGAGTCACTGAGAGCAGAACCATTCCACCCATGCGACTGCATGATGGATCCATGTAGCAACCTCACAAACCCTTCAAAAACCATGGACTTCCCCCTGCAGCTGCTGGTCGGGTCCTGCCTGGCCCTGCTCATCATGTTCACTCTCTGTGGTAACATCATTGTGTGCTTGGCCGTCACTCTGGACCGCCGGCTCCGCAGCCTGACCAACTGCATCATCGTCTCGTTGGCCATCACCGACCTGCTGCTGGCCCTGCTGGTGCTGCCCTTCTCTGCCTTCTATGAGCTCACCAGCGAGTGGCCCTTCGGCAGCACACTGTGCAACATCTACCTCAGCCTGGATGTCATGCTGTGCACGGCCTCCATCCTCAACCTCTTCATTATCAGCCTGGATCGCTACTTCGCCGTCACCACCCCGCTGCGCTACCAGCAGCTGGTCACTCCATCCCGCGTGGCCGTGGGCTTGGTTGTTATTTGGACAGTTTCATTGATGGTCTCCTTCCTCCCCATCCACCTGGGATGGAATACCAATGGGACAACGGTCCAGAACACAACACCCAACTGCACCAGGGAGTGCAAGCTGGAAGTGAACTCTGTGTACGGGCTGGTGGACTCTTTGCTCACCTTCTACATCCCTCTGGTCATCATGTGCATCACTTACTACCGAATATTCAAGATAGCGAGGGAACAGGCCAAGAGGATAAACCACACGTGGTGCTGCAGCAGCAACAGCCCCATGCCACCCATGGTGAAGGAGCACAAAGCCACTGTGACGCTGGCAGTGGTGATGGGAGCCTTCATTGTCTGCTGGTTCCCCTATTTCACAGTGTTCACATACCGAGGGGTGTGGGGGGACAGCAGTGTGAAAGGCACACCCATGTCCATCGTACTCTGGCTGGGCTACGCCAACTCAGCACTGAACCCCATCCTCTATGGGACGTTCAACAGAGATTTTCGGGTGGCATACCAGCACTTGTTGCACTGCTGGAGGACAGGGGACCCCAATTGCTCCCTACAGAAGAGTCAGCCCCGGGGCAGGAGCTGCGGGGAAAGCCTGGATGGGCAGGAGGGGAAATGCCTGAAGCTGGAGATGAGGAACGGGAAGGGCTCCTTGCTGGCAGATGGAGCCCTGCAGAGGTAAGAGCCCCCCACAATCACACTGCTGGTCTCCTAGGACCCCATCAGCTCAGACACCCAGCACTGCTGCTCTCAGTCTGCCCCAGCAGCAAGCTCAGCCAACAGCAAGTTCCATTCCCATCTCTGGAGCAAAAACAGCTAAAATTAGGTTGGCAAACTTTTCTAGGAACACAAACATCCACACATAGAGCCATAAATCTCCCCACAGCAGTACCCCAAGCATCACCAGGGACAGGACCCTGGAAGGGGTGTAGTGATGGGGAAGATGGATGGGAAACACGCACTGTGCCCAGGCATCCCCATCCCATGGGATCAGCCTGCACCTTCTTGGCCCACCTGAGATAAGGAGAACACAGACACATGCTGTGCCATGATGTGAACTGCTGCTCCCAAACCTTAATCTAACTTCTAGGCAGTGGCAACTGATAACCCTTCCCGATAGCCCAGAAACTTTCCATCCCACTGATAAGCTGTTCTTTCACTCCCTGCTGCACGTGTCCTTGATACCATTCCCAAGACACAGTGTGAAGCCTTAGGAAGGAGAAAGCAGGGAGGTGAAGCAGAGGGCAGAGCTGCGCGAAAGGCTCAGCCTGTATCAGGCTCAGACACACACCAGGCACAGCAAAGATGCTTCTGCAGACACAGATGGGGCTGGAAGGAGACCTGTGCTGCTCCTGTAGAGCACCACGTGGGATTTTATTTAACTAAATTGTTTGTGCAGTGCAAAACAGCAGCTGGTTCCTGCACAGCATTACAGCCCATACCCAGGGGAGAGCAGAGAACACTGGGGGAGGACACAGCAATAGGCTGGATCGGGTGCTGGGGCTCAGTCAGTTGGGCGGGTTTGGCTCCTTTCTAATACTTGAGTGCACTTGAATGAGATCAGTAAGAAGGTGAGCATCTCTCACCTCTTTCCAGCAGGAGAAATAAATGTTTCCTCTCTGGATTTGTGCCCAAATGAAGCAGAACATTGGAGGGAAGAGGCTGAATAGCAGGCAGTGCTGCATTGGGGCACATATTGGGCACTGCAGGAAGCAGAGGGGAAGACACAAGGACAGGGATGTTTCTTGACCTTTCAAAAACCAGAGAGCTCTTTCCCGTACCAGCCAGCATCACTGCTGTGGTTTCTGCTTGTGATCAGATAAAAATCAATTTGAGGGCCGAACGTTCAGTTATTGGTTTTACTTTCCCTGTTTATCTGACTACTCACTTACCTAGAAATGATGCACCAAGGATGGCATGGGCCTCTCCCACTTCCTCCCCTTCCCACATACTGGGTGTCTGAGACCCCAGGACCATGCAGGAGTCACCCAGACCCCTACAGCCAACGTCACCCTGAGCTCATAGAAACACGGTCCCTCTCCTCCAGCCACAGTGACAGAACAGCACAAATCACTGACAAACCCATATCTCCCTCCAAATAAGACTGGAGCCCAGCAGAGCTCTGCCTAGAGCAGCCCCATGGGGTTGTTCAGGGGAAAGCATTTTGAAATATTACCCATTATGTTCCTTCCTGTTACAAAGTACATGAAAAATACAAGCAACCATTAGTAAGAGCACTGGAGAAATCTGAGTGGTCTCAGGGGATGTCAAGCACAGGGACAGGGGTCAGCCCCATCCCCGGTATGGAAAAAGCATGCACCACAGCCATTGTGACACAGCCTGCATTTCCATGGGCAGTGTGCAGGGCAATGGAGGGCAGCAACTCCTCACCTCCTGCCACACATTAAGCAGGGAAAGAACTCACTGAAGAAGCAGTAATGGAAAGCAGAGTCCAACTCTCATGGGACGGGACCTGCCCCAGCCACAACATCCTGTTCCTTCCTATGGGCTCAACTCCATGCAGGCATCAACTGGTGTGTGCAGAGCAAAGCCTTCAGGCTCACCCACACTGGCACCAACTCATCTCTTTACATCTCCATGTGCAATTTCACTCTTTCTAGTGACAGAGCTTTCCCATGAGCCTCAGCCACCCCACCTCCCGGCCTCCACTCCTGGCTGCTCTCTTCCATCACCCTGCAAGGCTGAAAGGACGCAGCTGGATTTCCCTTGGGGAGAAACCTGAGAGTAGAGGCAAGGTCTGCAGGGTGAGTACAGGACTGGGGTCTCAGGGTGCTGCTGTGTTTAATGAATGGGAACATCCATTGCATTTTTCCAGGTCAAGACATCCCATCCCAAAAGTCAGTCATGCAGGGAACAATAGCACCAGAGGTACATCCTCCCTCTGGGAGCATTTGCTCTCCAAACCCAGGGCAGCTGCCCAGAGCTATCCCTTCTCTTTCTCCAGCTGCTCTTGAAGTGCAAGGGCACAAGAAAACACTTCATGATGCTCTGGAAGATGCTGCCAGCTCCCCTTGTCCATGTTTAGAGCTGCCACTACGCACTGCAGAGGCAGCTGTGCCAAATAGCAGCTTTCCAGCACACTGTTTTCTCTCAAGCCTACATTAATGCCATAAGTCACCACCTGACTGGGCTGCCAGGTTGAGACACTGACACTGGCTATCTCCACTGTCCCCAGCAGCACTATGCAGAGGATATGGCCATTTGCCCCTGTGCAATGGGATACCCTTGAGCTCCCGAGAGCCACTTTGTGCAGCCCTCCCCTGCAAGGACTGGGCAAGGTCATCCTGACCTCCACGCTCTCTCTCTCTCTCTCAAACTCTGCATGCTGATAACGTGGGCTCTCCTGTATTGATTGAGCCCAGGGGGTGAAAAATGAGGTCACCCATACATGGCAGGCTAGAGGAGCACACCCCTGCCAAGGTCATGCTGACAGCCCCAAGTATGGGGCCCCACTGGGGTGTAAGTCCCTGGCTGTGACATATGGAGGTGACAGCATGGGGAGAGCACAGCACAGAGACTGCTCCCAGGGGGAGAAATCACCACCACCCCAACCCCAAGCTGGAGGTGTCCCAAACCTCCCAGCCAGCAGAATAGAGGAGCAGCCAATTCCAGTCACGCTCTTTGTGCACACATCTTCTGAACAACATTTAGTTTCCACAGAGCAGAGACCAGATGCCAACCTCCCCCAAGAGATTTCTAATCTAATCAGCACGGCAAAGCACAGTCAATCTAGGCAGAGGTTTGCAGATCTGAGGTCCTGCTGCGGCCACAGATTTCCTCTCTCTGACATAGAAGTGAGGACAGGAAACATCACCTCATGCGAGGGCTGATCTGAATGCACCTCAACAGGAGCCAAGCAAAGCCCTGCAGCACCCACCTGCAAAGGAGGGAGAGGGATCACTCTGAGGCAGAGCACTGCTGACCCCAGCACGCCCACGAGTGTCACTTTGACTCAGTTATTCACAGATGTGACAGCACAGCCACTGCTGCTGGCCCACAGAGAGGGGAAGAGTGAGCAGAGAAAGCCACAAAGCAACATACAGCTCCTCTGAGGGAGCATCAGAAGATGAGCTCTGGGTAACACTGCTGAGCTCTGCCCCTCAACAGCTCTGAGCACACAGCTGCACTCTGCTGAGAACATCCTCTCAGCATCACACCATAGACCCCCCCCAACCACAACAAGTGCTTAATGCAGAATCCCTCGTGCGGCAGGAAGTGGAACATGGGGCAAGGAAATACCTGCACGTGCTTTGAATGGTCTCTCTGTTCCCCTGTAGGATCCCTGTGCTGGTACGTGGCACTTGCTGCCTCCCCAGATGATGCTGGAAAGGCCTCTGCCTGCCCACGTTTCTTCCCAGGAGCACAGAAGAACCTGCACCATGAGAGCCAGGGCACACCCCCAGCAGGTCTGGGGATCAGGCACAGCAAAGAAAAGGAGATATAGCAGCAACCTCGGTGCCAGACAGCCCAAACCAGGACAGGCACTGCGCCCCCCGGTGCTCCGTCAAAGGGAAACATCCACCTCCCAGAGGGTCCCGGTGGGGCAGGGCAGCAGGGGGCTATAGACGGCCACTATCACAACACGTGCATCCCTGCAGCATCCTCACGGGGCAAAGAGCAGCTCCACCTCGGGGATACGGGGCGTCCCCTGCTCTCTGTGGTCTTCACACCCTCAGCCCCCCGGCAAGGAGAGATGACCCAGAGTCACGGGAGCCACCAAGCAGCGAGGCTGCCCCAGGCTCTTTCCGAACCCGCAGCAGCTCAACGCCGAGTCTGCAAAACCGGGATATAAGCGAGCGAGCCTGGGCAGAACTCAGCCGTATAAAATCCCGTTTAACACAGAGGCAGAACGGCACGATTGATTTCTCCAAGCACACTCTGCCTCGAGAAGAGCCCCCTCTAACCCCCCCCCTCCATCCATCCCTCTGTACCCACCCCTTCCTCTCCGCTGCGCTCACATACAGCACTCCAAGAGCGGGGGGGGCAGTGGGGGCAGCAGAGCGGCTTCAGCCCCCCCGGACCGGGCAGCATTATGTGTTCGGAGCTCCCTCTGCTTGCGGCTCCAGACCCGGCCCCTCTCTGTCCCATAGCCCCCCCCCCACCCTGTGCCAGGCCAGAAATACCCATAACATCCACCCTTCCCCCCCAACTCAGGGAGGAAGATCTGAAAAACGCACCCCACCCAAAGCTCTGCCACCTATGATAACAATTAGAGACTGATCTAATTGCAAAAATAATTGCAATTGAAGTGTTTAATTACCGTACTAAGCAGGAAGAGCCGCTCCCGACTGTTTTGGTAGCACTCCCGATCCATCAAACAAGGTTTGGGGCTTGTTTGGGGTTGTTGTGTGTTTTCTTTTTTATTATTATTAGATTGCAGCCCTGGGGGGATGAAGAGATTTACTAATTGGGGTCCTGGAGAACAGCCACCAACTTGCAAGCACTTGTTTTTAATTTCAATACTAACGAGGCTGGAAGGGGGAGAAATCCAAAATGCAGAACAGCTGCGTGGCTGCAGCCCTGCAGCCCCTCACCACGCTGGCAGAGCCCTGGTGCTGCTTGGTTTGATGCCATGGGGCTGGGTTGGTGCTGTGTCAGCATGGGGTGAAGCCCATCTCCAGGTGCCAGCACCTGTCGCCCTTTGATCCCATCCACTGCAGTGACAGCTCATCCAGATCCTGGTGCCAAACCCTGCAGAACAACAGCAGGAAACTTTTCCAGGTGGCATTTGGTTTTGTTCTCCCCTGTATGTGCAACAAAAGGGGATTAAATTCTTTCTCCAAGCAGCAGTTCTGAGAGGGAGGAGAAAGCGCTTAGAAAGCTCCTAAGCAACATCTGCTTTCTCAGATAGGAATATCTTCCTGCCAGCCAAGTGTGCAGGGACACCTCCATCCTTTGGGCTCTTCAGGGATGCAGCCACAGCTCCGGGTAGGACCCAAAGGCACAGAAAGGGCTGTGGGGAGGGGATATAGGAGCTGCTGTAGGGCACTCTGGTGTGTCCCCCTCCCAGGAGTGTAGCAAAGGACTGGTTTATTTCTTTTATATAAAAGAGAAACATCAGTAGAAGAAGAAGAAGAAGAAATCCTTGTTGGGGTTTTTTGGGCTCTCATGTAATTAAACAGAGATGGAAAGGTAGAAAGCAGCCCCAAGCAAACAAAAAAGAGAGAGAGAGAGAGAAACTTTGTTTTGCAAGTCCCAAGATTTAGTTTTCTTCAATAAAACGCAATGGGATCGCACACCAAACAGCTCTGGCTCTGAGGTCTCCGTGCCGTGGGACCGCCGGGCATGTGGCCGTGGGACCGGAGGGAGGACAGAGCCACTAGAGGGCACAAGTAGGACAGAAACGTGTCCCCATTCAGGTCACCTCCAGCCCCACAGGGCAGCAGTGCCGGGGTCCTCGGAGTCCGGTATCATCTCCCACCTCAAAGCACCTCCCAGAAGTCCGCCCTTAGCTCAGGTCCCAAGGGTTTGGTGTCCCCAGGCACCAAGATGACACCACAGCTGCATGATGGAGACCTGTCCATCCGTCCAGCCACTGACACCCCATGTCCTCAGTGGGGAAGCCCAGGACCTTGCAGATGCCAGCACTGGCAGCCCACAGGCTGGGGACCACCAGCCCCCCACACTAACACGGCAAAGCAGGAGCATCCCCGGCCAACACTGAATCCACGCAGGGTGACACCACACAGGCAGAGTGATGTGATGGCACAGTGGAGCTGCCCGTGTCCATGGGGTGGTGATGGAGCAGGACATGGCACACTGTGTGTGTGCTGCTGCTCCTGCAGGCACTGGTGTGAGGATGCAAACCCAGTGCCCGCAGCCCCTGCAGCAGCACCATTACGCATGGTTCTCCATCCTTTTTGCTTAATGGGAGGCGTTTTTCTGTCTCATTTCCCTTACCCTCAGCACTGAAACCGCCTTTCTGCAGCAAAACAAGCCAAGCCAGAGAAATCCTTCTCCCTCAGCAGCTCACAAAGTCCCCTCCCTCCGTGGCAGCAGCAATGCCCACCGCGCAGGGCTCCCTTTCCCTGCAAACATCACACTGCAGAGCAATAAATGATCCTCATCTCCTGCACGTCCCTGGGCTGTGCCGACCCCAGGCTATATTTGGGTCATTTGTCCTCATTCCTGAGGGAGAGGCAGGCTCTGTGCACAGCCCCATTGCACCACTGTGCTCACCGCGTGGCTTCAGCAGGAGAGGGGACCCCATAGAGCCCACATGCCCTGGCCAGCAGCCCCCCTGCCCTGATTTTAGTGGTCATCACGGAGCCCTCTGTGAGTGGGAGGATGGGACTCGCACAGGGGATGGCAGCAAGGGCACACGGGGACACCTTGGGGACAACGGGGACAGGCGTTCCAGCAGAGCTGTGGGGTTTTGTTCTCTCCGTTGATACATCTGCAAATAGCTCAAAAGGAAAAAGGCCCCCTCGGCCCCCCTCCGCCATCCCTCCCCGAGGGCTGCGTGCCCGCTCCACTCACTCAGCCTGCTTCAAGGTTGAGATAAGTCCACTGCTCTTTCCAGGGTGATTAGACCCTTCATTAAGGGGCTGGATACACCCCAACACCCTCCTGGTGCTCAGCTCAGATGGGGCCAGAGGAGCCCAGGCACCCCCAGGGTCAGGGCACACATGGCTGGGGAGGGAGCAGTGAGTTTGGTAGCACACTGATGTTTCATTGAGGTTTTATCTCTGCGACTGGTAACGCGCTTTTCCAGGAGATTTAGTGGGAAGTTGCCTGGTCCCTGCCAAGAAGGCTGTTTTTCGAGAGAAAGCACATTATGCATCAAAGTTGAAATTCAAATCCTTTTTCCTTCTCACCCAGCATTTATTTATGAGGCTCCGGATGCTCCTCAGGGTGTCTTTGTTTGCAGAGTGCCCCCAACCTGCCCCATACCTGCAGCACAAGCTCCAGAGATACCCCACAGCACTGAACTTCTCTCTGTTGTTATTCTCCCCATTGGTGAAACTGTTGCTGGGCAGGCGAGGGGCCGGCGTTCTGCTGCAGCCCCAGTGTGCTGGGTGCCTTTAACCCATGCACAGCTCCAGAAATCCCCCAGAGCTGCAAGCTGAGGGATTCACCCTGCCATATCCAGGTTGCTTTGTGCACCTCTGCACCCCCTTCTCCCTCCCATCCCCAAAACGAGACGTGATCTGCATGTTGCATCCTGGATGGGGCTGGCAGAAGTCCTATTTTTGTTGTATTTTGTTCCCTAGAGATGCTCTCATTTGTCTGTTTAGGGGGGAAATTAGCAGCTCCAGTAGCAGATGGGGGCTCCTTCCCCCCCAGCCCATCCCAATGCATCAGGACAGGCCCCACGTCTGCAGCCACTGGAAAATCACGCTCCATTTCTGAACGGGGAAGCAAAGTGTAAATCTCTCTCTCTCGCACACGCACTGCAGTGAGAAAAGTGGTGAAAGCTTTAATTTCAGAGCTGGGAGAGAGAGAGACAATAATATATCAGCAGCACCCTGATCGCCGGGGAGGGAAACATCAATTCTGGGCTTACAGAAAGAGCCACCGTGATTCCCCCCTCCCTGCCTGGCACCCAGAAAGCAGCAGGATTTCCTGCTGACCCCACAGCCCTTACCTCACCGCTCTCCAGCTGTGGTTGAGGGAAATTGAGCCGCCTCCTGCTCCTGGTGACAGTGACGGTTATCTCACAAGTGTTGGCCCAGGAACGAAGGGACGGGGAGGGGGAGAAAAAGGCAGCAGGAATGAGAGGCAGTGATTTCCCTCCCCCTCCAACAGAGGTCTGTGTTCAGCCCTGATGGCCGCCAAGCTCAGCTCTTCCCAGAGGTTCCCTTCATAAGAAGGAGCAAATTCTACGATCTACCAAAGGGGAATTTGCATTTGAAATATTCCCAGACTCCAAACATCACCCGGCTTGATCAGCCCCTGAGCTCGAACAAATGCAATGAGCGGGGAGGGGATCAGACCAGTGGGGAGAGAGGAAAAGCCCAGGGCTAGAAGCATCCACAGATGCTTGATCCAGGATATGTGTGAGCACGGCCACAGCCTTCCCCTCTTCCACCCTCTATCAGGCAGGACACGGAGGAGCGGGTATCGGAGGCTCAGCCATCAAGGATTAAGGATTTCGTGTTTGAGATTTTATTTACACAATAAGACTTAAGTGATTGCTGCATGAAGTGTAGGTGGATTCTCTCCGATGCCTGCAGAGGGATTAGTGCCTATAAGGCAGCCAGAATGAGCTGAAAATTGGAGAGATCAAAGTGCAGGAATAGGAATCCCACGTTCTCAGTGATTCTGAAGAGAAGGGGGAGAGATGACAGTGGTCAAGGATGGGAAGATTGCAACTGGTGGCCCAGGAGAGATGCACGCAGTGATTCCCCTTCCCCCTGATGCTGCAGACAACAGGCACATCCTGGGTACAAGCAGCACCTGGATTTTTCCCATCCTCAGGCTGAAGAATTTCCACAGGCAGCCCTGTGCCAACCTGAGCTCTTCCCCACATGTGCCCATACTTGGCACAGAGGGGGCTCAGTGACACTGCAAGAGGGACACACATGTCCCCATCCCCGCAGCACCCAGCCCACTGCCGGGCTACACACATCAACCTTCTCCTCTTGACCTTATTAAAGCTGCCAGGCTGCCATGAGCTGATTCGATTAAACAGGGCACAGAGCACCATCCCCGGCGGGCAGGAGGGATGGATGGTGAAGAAATGGAATCCTTTCACCCCCCGGTGCCTCATTAGCTGCAACCACTTCAGCTCTGGCTACGCAGTGCTCTGCTTTGCACAGGGGCAGCTGTGAGCCTCAGGAGTACACAGCACATGTAGGCTGAGAGCTGCTGTGCAGGTAGGTGGGGGTCCAGCAGCAGCAGCCCACGGACGGCAGCAGGGCTGCACAGCTGCAGGCATCTCCTTTCCTCCTCTGCATCTGCAGTGACCGACTTTGTTCCATCTCTCGTGTTGTGCAGGGGTGTGCGCCCACCCACACATCCCCAGCCCTGCACTTGGCGTGGGACAGAAGTTTTATCCCCATTGCTTCCCAAGATCCGCAGGCGGGCGGGTGTTCCTTCACCGCAAATGAACCTGCAACACTTTGGAGAAGGGCTAATTCCCTCCCTCCTTAATGCATGGAAGCTTCTTACGCTAAATCTATACAGGCACAATTAGCATTATTCATATTCCATATGCTCCGCTCCCTGGTGATGAATATTAATCCGTTCCCTGCTCCCAGGCATTGGAGATAACGGAGCTGCACTGCGCCGCAGCGGTGGGGACAAGGGGAGCATTGCTGCAGGTGGAGGGAGTTTCCTTCCCATGTTGAGAAGGGGGGGACTCTGCAGTTCTAAGGGGGGCTGCAGGACTCCTGCAGTGGGCTAATGCAGAGCAACCTCTCTGGATAGCCCCAGTCTACTATCTGAGGACTCAGAACAGCTTTCAAAGCCTATGGTGCTGTGCCACAACCCCACAGAACCCAGAGAGAGCATCCCATCCGCCTGCCCTTCATCCGCACTCAGACCGGGGATCCAAATATCACAGGAGTGGTGGGGGTGGAAGCGGGGAGGCCAGGAGGCACCGCAGTGCCGTACATCCATCTGCATGCTTAATCCATACAGCATCAGGGCCCCCATCTGCTGCATCAACGCATCATTAGCTGGCTGGTTTCGGAGGTGGCTCCCAGCAGAGGTGGGAACTGTGGGGGACTAACCTCCCCCCAGCACTGGCTCAGTCACATTTTGGCTGCTCAGCTGAGGCTTAGGGGTGTGGGATGGAGGGGACCCCAAAGTCCCTGTGTGTGTTGCACAGCCCCACAGCCCGTGCACAGAGCAGAGCTGAGCTCTGTGACATAAATCCACCTACCCCAACCATCCCCTCTGCCCCAACCCAGAGCACTGACACCAGGGCTCAGCCCCTTTAAATCCCCATGATCGCAGAACGCACTGGGACGCCCTACCCAGAAAAATAAGGGAGGAAAAAAAAATGATTTTCTTCTTGCTGGAAAGCTTGGAGAGCTGCCTGCTCCTTGCCAGCCCTCCCACGCACTGCACAGTGGAGGACTGCAGGGCCAGCATAGGCCAGGGGGGGCTGGGGCGCAGTGGGGTGCCCCTCTATGCTGGGGTCCCTTCCCTCCACTCCCTGCTCCATCTGTCCCCTTCCTGTCTGTTCCTCCTCTCTGCCATCTCTGGGCTGAGACCTGCTCCTGAGGGAGCTCACAACTCAAAAGAAGCCAGAACTCACCCCAAACCCCTGCTGGAAACTGAAGGGAAGGAGCCACCTTGACTGGCAGAGCTGAGCCAATGTGGGGCTTGGAGTGAGCAGCAATGAAGGTGCAGTGGGAGAGATGCAGGCTCTGGGGTGCAGGGAGGGAGCCCTGAGCCAAGGTCACTCTCTCCCACTCTGCTTTCACGCCAGGATGGGTTTTCTCATTACTTACCCAAGCTGTAAATTGTCTAATTTGGAGCACACCATTTATCCCCGATGTGCACTTGAGCAGGCACATTTTCTTTTCAGGTGTGTGATTAATTAATTTAATTGTTTTCCCCCCCCTAAACGTGATTTCTCTCCTAGGAAACTGCAAACAAACAGCTCTGACCCTCGGGGCCGTTTGGGTGCACACTGGGGCAGGGCACAGCAGCCATGTCCTACAGGATGAGAGCAGAGGGAGCTCTGTAACAGCTGTACCAACCCCCAGCCCATGCTGCATAACCCCAAAACCCAGTGCTGCCCCACGCTGCTGCCCATCACCACCTCCAACCCCCAGGGCAGCAGCGATGGGAAGCAAGCAGCACTCCCTGCTCCCAAATCAATCTGCCGGGAATTACCATTTTTATTAAGACCTAACATGTCCTTGGCTGCTGGGAATGTGATTTGCTCCCGGAATGAGATTACTGCGGTTCCCAAGGAGCCGCCATCGGTCTCGGTGACTTCTGCCCTCGTGGCACATCCCCACTCGGTGGCACGGAGCAGCGCTGTGTGCCAGGTCCCTCCTGTCCCCGCACCGAGCTCTGAGCTGGGTCACCTGCTGTGAGCGTGCAGCCCCCTCCGTGCTGCTGGGGAGTTGTTCTCTGCTCTCCAGCGTGGTTTTACACATGAAAGGAGGTGAAAATCACTTCCATTCACTGTGCAGGAGGCCCCGCAGGGCTGCCTTGGTGCGTGCATTGGTTTGTGGCTCTTCCAGCGCGGAGCTGAGTGGGGGGGTTGAGCACCACGCTACCCTTTGTGCTGGGGGACGTCCTCCCAAGGAGCTGCTTAGCATTCGGAGCAGGCGTCCGCGTTGTTTCCGGGTAAAAACTCCGAGTTTCACTTCAAAAACACATCGATCTTCGGCAGCGTGCCGTGAAGGGCAGCATCTCCTCACCCGCTTTCTGAAACCGGATCACGGCAGCACCCGGACCCGGTACCACCCGGACCCGGTACCACGGGGCTGGACCTGACCGTTACCCAGCGTCAGAACACGCAGCCACCTTCTCCCTGGCTTCACTCCGCAATGCTTTGTGACTGCAACTACTCATCTGCACAGCGGGAGCCCTGATGGATCTGCCCTGCCTCTCCCTACAAGGACCAGGCTGCACACTCCCAGCTTGAGGAGAAAACACCCCAACGACTTCTTACTTACACTTCACACAGGGATTATGGGGTCTGCCTTGAGTCCCTCCTCTGCTGCAGAACCCGTGGCAAAGCGCTGCCTCCCCAGGGCTGAGCATCCCTCCTGCCCCCATGTGCACCGAGGGCAGCAACCATCCCGCAGAAGCACATTTCCTGCAGCTGCAGGACCTCTGCTTAAAAGTGTTTGCTTATGGCTAAGTGCAGCTACCCAAGCACCTGGACCATGAGGATGACGTGAGAGCCCCCAGCACCTGGGTGAGAAATGATAAGGGCAGCTGTTTCCATTAGCAGGGTGAAGGCTGGGGAGAAAAACGACTATTGATTGTCCTGTGAGCTCGGCATCATGCACACACACGTGGCGTGCAGCCACGATCAATAGTGCCAAATCAGTGCTTGGGCTCACCGGGGGGTCTGCCACCACCTGGGGTGCAGGGACAAAGTCTGCACCCCACCAGCACCCTGCACAGCCCTGCAGTGCACAGCCCACACCATGCAGAACCCCCCTCCCCTAACCCATGTTTCCATCCTGAGAAGGAAAGAAGTGATGCTCCCTGGGGGCTCCCTGCTCAACCCCTTGCACAGGGGTACCCAGCTGCAGCCCAGCTCCCCACCTGCTCTCAGTCCCTAGGGGAGCTGCCTTGGTATCCATGGGACTCTTGAATTGGGAACAAAGGGAGGAATGGAGAGAAAGGCTGAGAGATTTCCATCCTGCCAGCAGAGGATGTCAGCAGGGAGGAAACTACACTTCCCAGAGTGCTCCTGGCCCTGCGTGCTGCCCGGGAAAGGCGAAGGGATTCAGCTCCTCCCTGCTCCTAAATTATTCTTATTATTGTTTATTTGTGGTTTTTCTGCACTTAACTGCCTTCCTCGTCCACTTAATCGGGGGATTATTGCCCCACCTGCCCATCCACCAAAGCCCAACTCATTACCGGGGTTTATTTATGAGCAGCACGGCAGCAGAACGCACCCTGCAGCTCCATCTCCTCCGGTGCAGGCAGCTGGAGGCGACAGACAAAGGCAAATCAGAGCCACCAGCAGCGAGTGTGGCTGCGGGGTGACACGGAGGTGTCCCAGCACCTCCTTCTGTCCTCACGTCAGCACAGGGCACAGGATGATTCTGCTCTTGGCACAGCGCAGGGGAAGCAGCGGGAGCCTGGCTGAGCCTTAAAGTGCTCTCAGAGCTGGGGAAAGGTCAGCGGCACAGCATCATCCTTCCGCTCACACAGAGGGGCACAGGATCCTTGGCACGGCAATGGCAGCTGGGTGACAGCAGGCTGACAATGACAGCATGGCATGGTGAAGGAGAGGGACCCACAGCACCCACAGTCCTTCCCACCATCGCTCCCATCTGCAGGCAGGAGCATCCGGGCAGAATGTGGGGCAGAGCGTGTGAGCCTGCCAATGGAGCACTGTAATAAATAAATCATGGCACCAAAGCAATCAGAGCTTCCCACTCAGCTGCTTGGGACGCAGTGCCCACACAGGGGATTTACAGCTGCACCTCCTCGGCCATCAGGCCCGTGGCCCAAGTGCTGCTCCTGTGTTCGCAGCCGTGTTTTGCAGCCTCAGCACCGAGGGGGATTGATTTATTCATCAGCAGCTCCAGCCTGCACCATCCCCGCATGAAGGCCATGACAAGCGGCGGCGGTGCGACGAGCAGCATGGCACGCAAGGCAGTGGGGCTGGCTGACCCCATGCCACTGTGCCCAGGGGGTGAAGGATGCCATGGGGAGGGAAATGTGAGCAGCAGACCCTCACAGAGCTGCGCTGCATTAAAGCGTGTCCATCCTGTGCCCCTTGCAGGGCAGAGAGGAGGGAACCTACTTTCCAAAGGGAGATCAGCAGTGCCAATGGCTGAACCTATTGCAGAAACAAAGATGAGGGTCCTGGTCCCCATCCCTTGCACTTGCCCTGCTCATCCAACCTCAGATTTTGGAGATCCCACAGTGCTTTGCCTGCTGGGGTGGTGCACCCAATACCCAGCAGACATAGAGGACCCCGTATCCCAGGTGGCACCCATACAACCTCATGGCCAGCAATGGGCTTTGTCCCCATGGTGTGGGACAGCAGCCATGGAAGAAGGACACTGAATCTGGGGGAGCAAAGTGCTGGGCCCTGGTTGGGGGTAGATATTGAGTGGGGAATTGCTGCAGGATGGGGGGAGCAGGAGAGATGGGCGGATAGTAGGGGAAACTGATGGGGATCAAGGATGGGAAGTGGGGGTACTGAGGGGCACGGGGAGTAGCGGTGGGTGGCTGCTGGGGGGGATTGATGTGCACCAGGAGCATGGCCGGGTAATGGGAGGGAAGGAGAGGTGGGCACTGTTGGGGAGGACGATTGCATGCAGGGGGGCAATTGTCGGGGGCGATTGCTGGGTACCGGGAGCAATTACCGGGTACCGGGGGGAATCGCCGGGAGCGGGGGGCTGCCGCCGGGGGCACGGGGCGGGCCGGAGGCGGGCACGGAGCCGGCTCCGCCCGGGAGGCCGTGCGGCGGAGGGGGAGCCAGCACCGGGCCCCCCCGTACCGCAAGGGCTCCCGCCTCCCTTCCGGCGGCGGCTCCTTCTTCCCTACGCCGGGGGCGGACGGGGCGGACCGGAGCCGCACCGCACCGAGCCGCGCTGAACCAGGTGGGTGCGGGGCCGGGAGCGGGGCCGGGACCAGGGGCGGGCCCGCCGTGCCGCAGAGCTCGGGGAGGGGGGGGCCAGGGCCCGGCGGGCGGTTCGGGCACGGGGACCGGCCCGCCGAGCCTCCCGGGGCCGCCGGCTTATGTAACGGGGCGGCGGCCGCGGGGCTGCGGCATGCGGGAAGCAGGATGCGGAGTGCGGGGTGCGAGGTGCGGGATGAGCAGCGCGGGATGCAGATGCAGGATGCGGGCTGAGCGCTGCTCCCGCGGTGTGCCCCCCCCCCCCCCCCCATGCCGCTCCGCAAGGCTGGGTAGGGGCTGCGGATGCGGTGCGTGTGGCAGGGGAAGGGCTGTCACCGCCGGGGTGTCACCCCCCAGGGCTGTACTGCGGAGCTGGGGCTGTGGAGCAGGGCCGTGGGCAAGGAGAGGCCACCTGCTCCCTCCGCTGCTTGTTCTCGAGGATGCTCCTTGCAGCCTCCTGCCGGGGGGAGCTTCTGGTGCCCTGCCGGGCTCATCCCGTGACTCCCCATCACCACCTTCCCCTCCCATCCTGCCCCCTTCGGCTGTGCCAGCCCCTCTTGGGCCATCCTGCTGCATGTTCCCGGGGTGCCATCCTGCTGCACTGATTCTCGGGGGTGCCAGCACCCCGAACTCCATCCCCTCCCCTTGCAGTGTCCCCAGCAGCACACAGGGCTGGTGGCCACCGTGACCCAGGCCTGACAACATGCAGTGGCAGTGCCACCCACATGGTGGGAGCGTGACCGGGCAGCTGCTGCCCCAGGCACCGGCGTGGTGATTCAGAGCAGCAAAGCAGGGCTGGCGCCTTCACTCGGAACAGGGCTGATGGCTCAGGGCTTCTCTGCAAAGCTGGGGAAGATGTGAGAGCTCAGCCGAGATAAACTGGCACAGAAAAATGTCCCTCGGCTGTGGGCTGTTTGCTTCTTCGATTGCCTTGCGTGAGAACATTAGTATTGAAATGACCCCAACCAGACAAAGCGATTAACACCTTGTAGTGCTGGAGGATGGCTGCGGTTCACACTTTGGCTCGTTCCTGGGTTTCATCACTGCCTACTGGCAGGCAGAGCCTGCCAGGCCTGGTGCCACTCATCAGGAGCCCTTTGGGAACCTGAACTGAGTTTCCCATCATGATTTTAGCACATGAGCTGAGTCCCAGCAGAGGCTGGGTACCGCTGTTTGTCTGCAGAGAACCCTCTGCTGGGCACCCGTGTGCCCCACTCGGATCAACAGCAGGTGACACATCCCCACCGAGGGGCCCCAGCTGTCCCCAAGGCTGTCCTGACCAGGCACAGCACTGCACAGCCAGCCGCAGGAGCTCTGTGTGTTCCTGGCCAGACCTTCCCATTTGTTCTTCTGCCAGCATCAACCATGAGTTTAAATGCTCCTGCTCCCTCCCTGGTGTTTACTCGCCGGGTGTATTTATAGAGAGCAATCAGGTTGCTCAGCCAGAGTAAACAGCCACGCTCTCACGTGAGCGCTCCGCTCACCCATCCCAAGAGCTTTCCCTTCCACCTGCCTTGGCCTTGCGGAAGCCCCAACCACACACCTCCCCGGGCTCTTTGGGCTCTGCCTCATGGCCCAGGTTATAATCCCCAGCAGTCACTGTCACCTCGCTGTGCTGCAGGTCCCCTCTCCTGCCACCAGCCCCATCTCTCCCAAATGTTGCCCCCCACCTCCTGTAAAAATAACTATCCAATGCTCAGAATCACCCATCAGCACAGCCTTGCAGCAGTGGTACCCACCCCTGACCTGGCCCATAGACAGGAGATTTTGGGGGCTGAAGGTTTGGTTCAGATGCAGCCCTGTACATCCCTGGGGGATGGGCTCTGCTTTCCCAACTCTGCTTTGAAGCCATTTCCCCAGAGTGCAGAAGCTCTGTGCCTTCCCACCTCAATAAACAGTGCCTGGGCATGAGGCTTTTGCCAGCCCCAAACAGGTCACAGAGTTTTTCCCTTGGCCCCATCCCATGCACCCCTCTCCTCCTCATCCACAAACTTCCCTCTGGCATCCCAGGGGCTGGACAAGGCCGGCTATGACCGTGGGGTGCTGTGAACGGGAGGTGGTCTCATCTCCATCACCACCCCGTATATTGCAGCTATGCCCTGAGCTGGGTAAAAGCAGCCCCTCCAGATCCAAGTGCACCACAGCCCCGAGCCAGGGCTGTCCTGGCACAGTTGCATTGTCCTTCCCTTTACGTCACTTCTGCCTTGGCTGTGGTTGGCATCTGACTGTCTGGACAGGCAGACTCATGGACAGCCAGAGCTGCTGTCTATCTCCATCTGTCCAGGTGAGATACAGCTCCATGATCCTGGCCGGCTCTGCTCATTACAAAGACAGTCAAAAATAAAATAAATAAATAACAGCCACATTGATCTGGCCCCAGAATCAATGTCTTGTGATGACCCGTCCAGCATGGCCCCCAGCCCCCCCCCCCCAGGGCTGCATCTCTCCACATCCCCATGCAGGCAGTGCCCAGCTCTGACCACACTCTGGGGCTTCAGCAAAGAACAGCATCTGATGTGCACCGCAGAACACAGCCAGCGCAGCAGGGACTGATCCTGTCCCAGCACAGCTCCTCTCCCTCACACTGAGCTGCCCCAAATCCCGGCTGGCCCCAGTCTTAGAGCTCTGCATTCCATCCCACCCGGCTCCGATTCTTCCCACATCCCGCAGGAGGCAGCGCTTGTCCCCAGCAAAGGTCACCTTCACGCTGCTGCCGAGCCCTTCGTAGGCTGAGCACTCAGTGCTGTGCTTCCCGGGGATGCAGCTGCCTTTTAGGGGTCTCCATGGGGGTCCCAGCAGAGTGTGAGGGGCTGACTGCCCACAGGCTGCTACATGCCCAGGCTCAGCACTGAATCCCCCAACCCAGCACCACATCCACAAACCCGGCACTCTCTCCCCGAGTCTGTCTCCTCCTCTTCTCCCCTGGGCCATTATTTACCTTCAATTTGCTTAGTGCATCCCCCTCTCCCTCCCCCGGGGTGCAGGAAAGGAGGTGACTCTGTATTAGGACACATTTATGACAACCCCAGGAACCCGCTCCCTGCATCCCACACCCCATGTCACACTCGTGCCACTCATCAGGGTGGCACCATGGGGGCAGATCACTCAGAGATGATGCCCAGGTGTTTGTACAGCCCCATCCTCAGGAGCATCCCCTGAGCCTCCCCAGCACGATGGGGACACTCCAAGGACATTCAGGACAAGGAGAACCCCAGGCAGAAGCTTTTCAAAGTTGGGCTGAAGTTGGGCTCCCAGAGGAGGATCTCTCAGACTGCAGCCTTTGTTCCAGGCTTTGTTTACCCCCCGTTTTAACCCACCATTATGTCCTCCGAAGAAGAAAATCATTGCTTGAAAGCTGAGGAATGCAGAGTTAATGCAAATTTTTAAAACCCTCCAAGAGTTGAGAGCCCTCTCAATAATTAATGAAGGCATCCGAACTGCCAGGTGTCTGTCTGCAGCTCAGCCAGCAGCAGCCATGTCCTCGGTCCAAGAGGGGCACAGACCCCCACGCTGCCACCTCCCGATGGCTGCCACTTCCCTCCTCACCCTGGGGTGGCTCTGTTAGTGCATCACTCCCATCCTCAGAGCTGGGTATCTGGTGCAGTGTGATAACCCCTCCTTTTGCCCTCTGCCCCAGCACCCCGTGCGTTAGGGGATGGTCCCCCATCACTGACCCTTTTGCCATCGGTGTCTCTGCAGGCCCACCCTCCTGCAATGCCCACCCGTCCCCGGCAGCCCCTCGCAGCGCTGCATTAGGTGCTGAAGGCCACGGACACTGCGCACACCAAGGTAGGCTCTGGCTCTGATGGGGCTCAGATGGGGTGGATGTGAGGCACAGAGCTGGCAGTGATGTTGCAGGTGGTGCAGGGACAGGGGGGGGGGTTTGGTTTGCTTTTCCTTTTCTCAATTCTTTTTTTTCCTGCCTCTGAAAGCCCCCAGATGGGCAAGGTATGAGCCAAACCCCACTGGCAGCAGCCAAGAATGGTTTTCTGGCCACAGCCCCAGCAGCTCTTGGAGCGGCGCCGTGCTCATCCGGCGTCACACCGCAGCGGAAACCCCACATGCAGGCGGGCTGGGGGCGGCTTCAGAGGGGGGGAGATGGCAGCATCCCTCCTGGCCCCCCCTCAGCACAGGGTCCCCCATTCCATGTGCTTTCAGCATGGTCTCATCCTGCCCCCACCATGCTGCAGCCACCCAGATGTCCTCCCTGCCACCACTGAGACCCCCAGCATGCGGCCATCTGTTGCCACTGGAGGTCAAGGTGTCCCTGGTTCTATGGAGCACTTCAGCCCCAGAGCTCTCCCATGGTGGGGTGGCCATCTCAGGAGGGAAGGAGCTCACCCTCCTTGGCACATGCCCTGATCCCACCCCAACTCTCAGCCTGAGAGAGGAGCTTGGGGGACACTGAGAATCCGCTCCCTACACAGCCCTGGCCACCTCCACCATCAGCACTGGCTCTGGATGGCTCCTGCCAGGGCCACAGGGACGGTAGGTCAGGATGTGCATGGGATGGCTGCAACCCCAAAGGCAATTGCTGGGACAGGGAGCAATGGGGTGAGGATATGGGCTGCGTGGGGGTTTTTGTCCTCTGCCCACACGGCGCCGGGTGCACTGCGCCCAGCTCCATGCCAGCCCCTGCAGAGCTGTGCAGTGTGCGTGCCTGCCATAAATATTGATGGGGCGGACGCGGTGCAAGTGTGCCTTTATACACAGTGCTCGGGATGTGAATGCTGTACGAACTGGGGGAAGCAGAGCGGGTGCAGCACTGAGGCTGAATGCACAGGGGCTGTATTCAGCACGGGGTGGGAAGGGGTGAAGTAAAATCTGCTGCCAGACTGCAGTGAGCAGCAGCCGCTCCCCCAGCCCGGTAACATGCAGCCCGTACAGGATGAGCAGCGAGGGGCTGCAGTGCTGCTGCTTAACGATGCACAGCACAGAGGCAGCGGCCACACAATGCTCCGAGAGCTGCTGCTGCAGTGCACAGCCAGGAGGGTGCTGGTGTCCCTGACACAGGCAGGGCTGTAGGTGGCAGAGCCGTGGGGCTGTGGTGGCTGTCAGCCCTGGAAAGAACAGCAAGTAGAGCCCAAGCGCAGGCGATGTCCATCCCTCACATCACTCTTGCACAGGCCGCCTTTTAGGGCAGCTCAGGAGGGCAGCGCAGCTGTACTGCGTACACACGGACACTGTGCTGGGAGCAGCTGGAGGCTGCAGCTTTGGTCCCCTCCTCACCCACAGCCAGCACCAGTGCACACACAGCTCCTGCACGCGGCCGCCGGGGGATGTGTGCGTCCCTCATTGCGTGCGATGCCGCGATCGGCTCCGCCAACCATCTGCTGCAGCATCACCCCCACACCCACTCGCAGCTCACGCTGTGCCCCGTGGCATGGAACCGGTGGCACCTGGAGCACCCAGCAGCTGGCAGGGCCAGGCTGGGGGTGTCCCGTGCTCCCCTGGGCAACCTGCATTAGTAATGCCGAGGGGCTGCGATAGCAATGCAGCCAGCTCTGCAATATTGATGCTGATGGGTCCGAGGCAGGGAACAGGAGCACGGCATGGTGGTGACCCTGTGACCCTCTCTATGTGTCACCCCGGGTTGGCAGGGCTGTTCCTGCCCGCTGCATGCCCCAAACCACACTCAGATGCTGCACTATGAAGGTCAGCTCCAACCCGATGCTGCAGCACGCATGGACCGGTCCCCATCCCCAGCCCTGTCTCTGCCAGGTGCCAGCCCTGAGGGGTCGGGACCACTCTGCAGAGCTGCAGCTGCCGCTGCTTTGTGCCTCCTCTCCCCTGTTCCCCTCCGCTGTTTTTGTTTTGTTTAAGAGGCCGGGTTACGAATTTTAAGCAGGCTCCTGAAAAACCCAATTACCTCCAGAAGACAACCTGATAAAAGCCGCCAAGCCGGCACGCTGCGCATCGCATCACGCTGCAGCCCAGGGAAAACCGACGTAACAAAGCCTTTGCAAATGGAGTTAACCACTTCGAATCCCTCGGCGCGACGTGGAGGGGCCAAGCAGTATTTTCTGCAGGGATGGGGGCGGAGGGAGCATAAATAACCCAACGGCACCGAGCTGCTGGGGTGCAGAACCAGAGCTGCAACTGGGAGAGATCCATGGGTGCAATGGGAGCTGCTGGGGGGAGGACGCGCTCAATGAGCCGAAGCGTCTCCAAAGATTGAAAGACTCAAGGACCCATCCCAGGAACAAAAGGAGGCGTTTGTCAGGCGCTGAGAGACGGGCTCGTTAATTCCTCCTGGCTGTCACACTTATCTGTAATGAATTTGTGCTCCGCTGTATTATTTTTAATACAATAGCAGCGGTGCCACCCGCCCACCGCCCGGCTGCCGGGAGCGCTGACGTCAGCGTGCAGAGCGGGGTGCTGCAGGACGGACAGATGGATGGATGGATGGATGGATGGATGGATGGATGGATGGACAGACCAAGGCCTGTCCCAGCGCTCACAGCAGGGTTAGGAGCTGAGGCAGAGGGCATTTATTCCGTGGTGGAGGAAAACAAAGCAGTTGGGCAGTGTGGGAAGAGGTGGAGGGCACAGGGAGCAGGTGGGATGTGTGCTGGTTGTGCTTTCCCTGTGCTAAAGCTGTGCTGTGCGTGGCAGCAGTAGGACAGAAATGAGGGTTCCCCCAGCGCTGTGTGCCTCATAGAGGGGCTATGGCTGTGAGCACCCCCGCAGGGCTGCAGGGCCTCACCTCACTGCCAGGCTCAGAGTCCCATCTGCAATGAGCTCATTCCCTTCCTGATACCCCGGGGCTGGATGGATGGTACATCAGCTCTGTGGGTGAGACATGCACATGTCCTGGCACCTGCAGACCCTGAGCTCTGCCCTAGTCATGGGGATACAGGGGCTACAAGGTCACCGTGTGTCCCCAGCATCTCATGGGAGTCAGTGCCACGAATATGGGGCTGGGAACTCTGTGTGGCTGCAGGGAGTGCTGAGGCTCAAACGATGTATCAGGGACTATGAGAAGTCCCGCGGTGCCCCACATCCCTGCTATTAGTCACGGTGGGGTCATGAAGGCCTGGTAGATACGCAGAGGCTCAGGTGTGCGATGCTGAAGGGGTCACCCCGTTTGGGTGCGGGGTGCAGGGACGGCTGGGGGTGATGCTGTTCGCGGTGATGCGGCTGAGCAGTGCCCGGCTTTGCCCGTGGATTGCGGAGGTGAAGCATTAACACACGTCGGGGGACGGCTCCCCCCATCCCTTCACTTGGGGAGCGGGGGGTCCCGGCGGGGGCAGCGTTCTCCCGGGGTCGTCCCGCTATGGGGATGGGGGGGTCCCGTAGTCTCTTCTTTTCCCACCTTCCGGGGCCGGGAACAGAGCGGAGCTGGGGGTGTCGCCCCGGGCGGGCCCACGCGTGCGGCGAGGGGCGGGAGGGAGGCGGGACGCGGCGGGGCGGGGAGGGGCGGGGCGGGCGGAGCGGCGGCGGCCGAGAGCGGCGGCGGAGCCGGTGAGTGCCGGTGCTGAACGGACAGCGCCGCCGCTGCGGCACCGGGCGGGGCGAGCCGCGTCCACAACGGGAGGAGCGGGAGGGAGGGGGGGGGGTCCTGCCGTCCCCGTGGAGCCGCGTCCCCTGCGGCCGCGCTGCGTCCCCCCCCGTCCCGTGTCCTCCGTGTCCCCGCGCTCCCGCACCGTTCCCGCATGTCGCGTTCCCCCCTTCCTCCGCGTCCTCCGTGTCCGCGCGCCCCAACATCCCGCTCCCTGCGCTCCGTGCTGCCCGTGTCCCGCTCCCCCCCGTTTTCCGTGTTCCCCTCCTGTCTCCGCGTCCTCGGTGTCCCCTACGCATCCTCCCCCGGGCGCAGGGAGGAACAAACTTCCCCGCTCCCCCCCCCCCGGGCTGTAGGGACTGTCCCCATCGCCGGGAGTCCCGGGGAGCTGGGGGAGATCCGTGGGGCTGCGGCACCCACCGGGCACACACACACACTGCAAAGTGCACACGCAGCATCAGCGCAGCCCTCGCCCACGCACAGGGCACGCAGGGCGCACACACACACACACACAGAGCACTCCTACATGCACACGCAGTGCACACGCAGCCTGCAATCCCACCCGCGTGCACACGCAGCGTTCCAGCAGCCTGCAACACCCCCACACGCGCAGCACAGGCTGCAAAGCAGCGCGCACACACACCCCCGTGCTATACACACACCCAGCACGCAGCCCACCGGTGTGCAAACACACGCACCCGGCATGCAAACACAACCTGCAAACCTGTACGCACACACGAGCCCGTGCACACACGGCTTGTGAACCCACAAACTCACACGCACAAATCTTACGAGCAGCCTGCAAACCCCCCGCAGTGTGGCCACACACAGCTCCAACCCTACGCATGCATGTAGCCCCACACATCAACACAGCTCTGTGAATGCACCTCACATTGAGCACACACAGCTGCACAAACATACATGGAGAGCACACGCACACACACATCTGCAACCCCAAAAAGCAATTCTAACCCACCGGCAGCCTCATCTCCACCCACCTGCAGAGCCCAAGCACTGCGACACACACACGCACACAGGGTCATGTTGTGATGCCCAGGCTGGGTCTGCCCCCACCGTGCAGGGATGTGCTGGTGGCACTGTGGGTGTCACTCCAGTGGTACTCAGTGCTTCTATGCCCTTGCCACCCTGCTACAGGCAGCACCAGGCTGCTAAATCCACCTGAAGCCAGGTCCCTGTGTGCCAGGGCAGTGCGGACCCCAGGCTTGGTGTCCCTGACCACTTCCCTCTCTCTGTACCCAGGTGGCCCTGGTCAGAGAGCCTGGACAGCAGTGGATGAGCACTGGGCACTGGCATAGCCACACGCACACACCGGCACCATGGACTTCGTTATGAAGCAAGCGCTGGGCGGTGAGTGGGGAACATCTCCCCTGGGAGTGACACTGTGGGGTGACAACACACCCAGCATGGAGTCGGGGAGGGCAACAGTGGGGGAATGAGCAGCTGCCAGAGCCCTCCAGGGCTCTGTTGGTGGAGCCGGCAGCGCCTGGTGAGGGAATCCCTGCTCTCCCGGTGGTGTGGGATTCCCCAGCAGGTCCCCTGGGTGCCGGTGCTGGAGCTGCCAGCGTCTCCCCCGGCTGACGCTGAAGTAGGGCAGTGCTGGCAGCCCGCAGCACTCCCCGTCCCTGCAGCACCCAGAGCCCAAACGCAGCCGGCTGTGGTGAGGGTGGCACAGGGGATGAGGGGACCCCAGGCTGTACTTGCAGGCTGGCTCCCTGCCCAGCTTGACTTTGTGGGCACTGGCTGAGAGTATCATGCTATGCAGGGGCCACCAAGGACATGGGGAAGATGCTGGGGGGCGAGGAGGAGAAGGACCCCGATGCGCAGAAGAAGGAGGAGGAGAGGCAGGAAGCGCTGCGCCAGCAGGAAGAGGAGCGGAAAGCCAAGCATGCCCGCATGGAGGCCGAGAGGGAGAAAGTCCGGCAGCAGATCCGTGACAAGGTGGGCAAACAGCTCCCTGTGCTGCTGGGGAGATGAGAGTGAGAGGTGACGGGTGTTGGGTGCAACATGGGCACTGCGTGCTGCCCGCCCCACTCAGAGCCTGTGTCCCCACAGTATGGGCTGAAGAAAAAGGAGGAGAAGGAGGCGGAGGAGAAGGCAGCACTGGAGCAGCCATGTGAGGGCAGCCTGACGCGCCCCAAGAAAGCCATCCCGGCAGGCTGCGGGGATGAGGAGGAAGAGGAGGAGGAGAGCATCCTGGACACCGTGCTCAAGTACCTGCCCGGCCCGCTGCAGGATATGTTCAAGAAGTAACAGCACCACCGACCCTGCCATGGGGTTCTGGGGCACGGGCGCCCTCCTCCCTCCCCCCTTCCATCAGTTCCCTTGGCCCCAAGGGGGTCCCTGCACCCCCTCTCCATCTCCTGCCCCTCCCTCGTCCCCCAACCAGACCAAACCATCCCATCCTGTCCAGGCAGGGCCCCCCGACCACGCCGTGCCAAAGGGGAGCGTCCCTGGCCGGACAGGGCGAACCGGGACCAAATGCACTGATGTAACCTGGCAGCGGGCTGGGGGCACCCCAGGCCCCACCAGACCCCGGGGCAGCTCCCCGTGCCCTCAGCCCTGCCCTTCTGCCCACACCCCCCCATACACACACACCCCCACCTGCCAGGGGTCCCGGGCAGGCCTCCTCGTGCCTGCCCTCGTCCCCAGCACTGCCATCCCCGACCCCATCCTGCCCTGGGCCAAGCCCAAAGCACAAAGCCAGGCGCCCTGCCCGCAGCTCCCCCATCCCTGATCCCCGGGCACGGGGGTCCCCCGGGGCTGCCCGGTGTGCCGCAGCATCGGGGGGTTGGAGGGGACCCCCTTCCCGCATCTCTGGCCCCATAGTTAAAGCCATATCAGTTAGACTGCAATACTTCAGCACCGGGAGGAGCAGGCGCCGCGCTCCGCTGACCGTGTATAAAGGCGCGTGCGGGGCAGGGTCCTCCCTGCCTCGTCCCCCTGCCCCGTCCCCGCTGTCCCCACCGCTCGCTCGTCCGTGTCTCGGCCCCGTTGCCCCGTTCTCGCATTAGTGTCTGTGTGCCAGGGTGCGCCCCGTTGCTCCATGCGTCCTCGTGTCCGCTGCTCACGCCTCGAACCCCAAAGCCCCGCAGTCCCCGGGGCTGCCCGCAGCACTGAGCTGACAGCGCCGTGCCCGCGGGTTGCAATAAGCCCAGTACGGGGCTGGGGGCCGCAGAGCCTGTCCCGGGCTGCCCCCCCGGCGCTGGGCACGCAGCTCCTCCAGGTAAAGCTGCCCGGGTACGTCCCAGGAGCTGCTGCTTGCGCCCCAGCAGGGGCACGCCATCGCCCCGGCCCGTCCCTTGCCGTACTGTGCTCCTGTCCTCCTTACCCCCATGCTTCCTCCGCCACAGCCCCCAGCCACTCAGCCCAGCCCTTCCCGGTTGGCAGAGGGCAGCTCGGGGCTTCGCAGTCATGCTGTGACCATCCTGCTCGAACTAGTCTTTGACAAACTAATAAAATAAAGGGATTTGTACATTGCTCCGGCCTCTTCTCAGCCATTACTTCCCTGTCACCTTCCCCATCCCTCCATCTCCCACCAGAGCTGAGACCCAGCCACTCAGCAGGTTACTGGAGGGCACGGGATTCATCCTCAGCCTGCATGGCATCCAGAAACCCACAGGTGGAGGGAAAGGCTTTCCATAGTCCCCCAGTGCTGCCCTCAGCCCAGCTGCCTCCACTTTCCCAGTGCCCTCTATGGGGACAAAAGGGTTCTGCAGCCCATCCTGCAGACCCATGGCTACGGTAGGAGGGCCCCTTCCCCATGACTAACTGGAGTCACCCACAGGGTACAAGGGCTCTTTTTCTATGCACAACCTTTTGGGGCTGAGGCTGGAGGCACCTCAATCCCAGTTTCCCCAAGAGCAGGAGCAGAAGCCAAGGCAAGCAGGGCCCCTGGCACACTGCAATCCTGATGCAGCACAGCTTGGGAGGGCTCTGCCTGCAGCCAGCCTCAGCTTCGACTGATTTGCCATCATTTAACAGCAAAAAGCTCAGCTGTTACCCAGGCGGCATCAGCAGTGCAGTCACCTGGAAAAGCCTCTGTCAGAAGGAAATATTAGGCTAGGAAATGATAGAGATCGTGCAGGCAAGGTCTCCATCACAGGCAGGCTGCGCCAGTGACTGCCTGCAACGTGACCCAGCGCACGGCGGGGAAGGGACCCGCTCTGCTCCGCTGGGGGAGAGGGGATGGGGGGCACAGGGACAGCTCAGCCTTAGGCCGGCAGCCGTGGGTCAGGCAGGTGCCTTCTGCTGCCACCACAATACTGCTCCATTGGTGTGGGTGCTGTTAGCTGGAGCAGAGGGCAGGGCTGGGTTACGGGATGGGGACAGTTGTGTGTGGCTGTTCCCATCCTATGTGCAGCATCCCTCATCATCTTGTCCCCAGTGTGGGGGCACAGCGCCCTCTGGTGGGGTGACACGAGATGGGGACGAGTCCTTAACACAGACCCCTGCCAGTGGGGCCCACCCGCGGCCACACCGTGGGGGTAATGGGAGCAGTCACTTAGCACCACGTTCCTTTCCCCACTCATCTCCTCCTGTGTCCACAGCAGCTGCAGGCACTTCGTTATGGAAGAGGATTTATCAAAATTATAAAAACAACCACAAATACAAAAAACACAAATCCCACAGCTGGGGGGGGAACGACCCCAGCTCACATCCCACACCCTCCCATGCAGCCCCTGTGATGCTCTGCATAGGGAAGGGGGCAGGCTGTGCTCCATGGCTGCCCTCACCACCGGGCTATGGGGGAGGACAGAAGGGACAATCATTGCTCATTGCTGCTGGGGCTTCCACACTGCTGCCCTGGAGCAGCGCTCCCACCTCGGGAGGTCCCTTCCAGCAGTCACATTCCATGATTTTCTTTGGCTGTTTGCCTTTGGAACAGATCTTCCATGCCCAGGGATGAGGCAGCCCTGAGATGGCACCCCCCATCCTCACCAGCACACAAGCTGCTTTTTACAAATGCTTCTGAGAGCAGCACACGTGGAGCTGAGACAAAGGGGACGGCACTGACAAGCAGGTAAGGAGAGGACCCACATCCTTACCCCATCCTATGCTAACTAAGCACTCTTCCATCCCCGAGCGTGGGGAAGTGTTGTGGCCCCTGGTTCCCTGCCCTGCTGCAGTTCCATTAGGAGTCATTGGGGAGCCCGAAGAGCTTAACAGTGCCTGCTTCTCGGCTGCTGTCGTATTTGCCATCTTTGTCGTCACAGGCGAAGGCCAGCAGAGGCCTCTTCGGGTGCCAGGCCACAGTGAAGGTAGGGGACTCACACTGCACCTCCCAGAGCTTCTCTCCTGCACAGAAAAGGGCCCACATCAGCCTGGAGCCTCCTGCTCTCCACTGCAGGCTGACCCGCAGCACACAACGCAGCTAAACACCTGCCTCTTCCCTCCCACGCAGGGCAGAGGAGGAACAAACGCTGCTTCAGCGCCTTTTAATCGCCTGGTGACAAGGCATGGACATGACACGCATATCGACAGCGGTCTGATGAGGCAGAGGCTCCCCCTCTCGGTGCTCTACTGCACACAGCCAAGCCGTTTCTTCCCGTGCCCTCCCAGCCACACCAGCACACCTCCATCAGCTTCCCTTGTTTCTGTTTCCCAAAAGCAAACCATTACCTGTCTCCACCTCTGCAATGTCAATGAAGTGATCCTCCGACGCCGATGCCAGCATCTTCCCATCATGGCTAAAGCTCAGTGTTCGCACAGGCCAGTCAAGCCTGCAGCATTAGAGCAAAGCTGACAGTGAGTGAACCCCCATGGAGTCACCAGAGAGGGGAGCAAATAGCTCCGACACAGCACTACCTACCTGGAGAAGCACCTCACACACACCAGCTCATCCACATCCCAGAGGCTGACCAGAGCATCAGCACTGCCTGTGGCAAAGTACTTCCCCATGGGATCGAACTTGATGCAGATGCAGTTGGAAGGATGGGCATTGATGGACTGAATGGGTTTCAGTTCTGGGTAGCTGCAGAGATGAAGGGAGAGGGCAGGAAACAGTGAGAGAAGCACAGGGCTGCTGTGCAAGCAGGGCAGGTGTGAGACATGCAGGGACCAGGTGTGAAACAAAACACTGCAGGGTGAGTTTGCTGCCATCACAGTGACTGGGAATCACTGGGATGTGGGACTCTGGTTCCACCAAAGCAGCAGAGTGGTGCAAACTGCCTCCACAAGCAGCGATGCACGAGGGCAGCCAACCCTGGTACCCTGCCCAGCAGCTGCCACAGGCACCCACCTGAGGATGTTGATGCAGCCATTCCCATTAGTGAGGAAGAACATGTTGTTATCGTTGTTCCAGGAGATCTCGTTCACCTCAAACTTGAACTGTTCCTCTGCTTTGGAGCGATGCGTCTTGGCGTCGATGAAGGTGACAACATCATCCTTGTTCCCCACCGCAATGGTCTGCCCGTCAGGGCTCCAACAGATGTTGATGTTCTCCCCTAGAGGGACAGAAAAGCAGCAGGTCCCATTTCCACCCAGCAGTTTGCAAGAGTCACAGTGGCAGGAGGCTTTTGTTTCTGATTTGAGGCCACAGTCTGCTCTGCTAACTCTGAATCACTCCCAGATGGGAAGAACTGCCAGGTCTGCAATTTAACACTGAAACTCTGCACTGAAAATTAAACTGAGAGCTGTAGCTTTGAGCCAATATGACTGCATTGCCATCCCTTCCCTTTAGACACAGTAACCACAAAGCAAGATCAAATCAAAAGACCCTCTTAACCCAGTGATCCCCGATATGCAGAACATCCAACAGTACACGCGTGTGAACAAGGACCAAGCAGTGCTGCAGATATGCCACCTTACAACTCCATTCTCAACCCTGACAGTTGGAAGACTCACATTTCTTAGGCCAGAGGCGGTAGCTGGGCTAATCAACCCATTAATAAGAATGGCTGCTTTATGAATCCATGTAAACTCAGACTTCTGCCACATCTCTCTGCACACACACGTTCCCCAGCCACCAGCCTCTTGCCCATAGATTCCAGACAAGCTCCCGTGACCCTTTAACAGAGTGTGATAGGAAACCAAAAGCAGCAAAGACCTCTCAATGTCAGGGGCCCCACCTTTGGTGTTGACGGTGGCAATGCACTTAGTGGTGCGGACGTCCCAGATGCGGATGGTTTTGTCCCCGGACGCGGTGACGAAGAGGTCGGGGTTGCTGGGATGCCAGCAGAGCTGATCCACGCTGTCACCGTGACCTCGGTAGTTGTTCTCTTTTACCTGGAAAAGGAGGAGAGCCGTAGTCCCATCATCCCTGGAGGTGCCAAAGGCCACGCGTAGGGCCCAGGGCAGCTCGATTGAGGGGGCGTGAGCCACCCATAGCAGGGCTGGGGGGGCTCTTAAGGGTCTTTCCAACACAGCCATGTGTTGGAAGCATTGCAGGGTGGCCGCCCTGCCCAGCACCCCGCTCCCGTTCCGTCTCTCAGTCCCACCCGCTCCCGGCCCGCTCCCCCCGCTCACCAGCCGGTCCTTCTCCAGCAGGAACACGCTGGCTGTCTTATCGAACGATCCCGACGCGAGTCTGCGGCCGCAGCAGCTCCACGCCACGGAGTGAACCTTGGCTCCGTGAGCCGGGAACTCGCGGCTGCGCGTGTTGGCTCGGAACAGCTCCTGCATGGCCTGCACGTACGGAGACAGCGCCATCCCGCCCCAACGCGCCGCCCGCCCCGCCGCCCTGACGCAGCTTCCGCCGGCCCGGCCCTATGAAGCCCCGACCCCCAGCAGAACGGAGGGCGGGGGGTTGCCGGGCATCCGTCGGCCGCTGTTCCGTCACGGCAGTTGGTGCCCGGTAACGAGGGGACGCGGCGGGCAGAGCGGGCATCGGGGCTGCACGGCGCCCTACGAGGGGAGACGGAAGGGCCGCGGGCAGGAAACATGGATTGAAATTGGTTTTCTTTTGCAGGTCTTGACAAAAGGCTCCGTGGTGTCGTAGCTCCAGAGCCGTGCTGCGATGCGATGGATGTGAAGGTAGTGCTGGATACAAGGGGGGGCTGTTAGCGGGGTGCAGGGCCCATGGCCGGGCTCCGGGTTTCTCTAAGGGATCCCCAGTTGAGCAGGGGAGGAGCGAGGCACCCAGCTGTTATCATTGCTGACTGACTGACCCTTTTGTCCCCACAGGAGATCATTGATCTCACCCAGGAGGACTCAAACTCAGAGCCACTGCCATGGAACTACATCCCCATCATTGACCTGACAAAGGAGGACACCTGCAGTCCTCCCCCGGCTGCAGATTGTACTGCCCAGGACCAGCTGTGTGCTCCCCCCATCACACACACGTCTCATCCCCAGCTTTGCTTCAGCACAAAGAAAAATACGGAGACGAACACAGAGCTGAGCCCTGCAGCACCCTTACACGGCTATCCCACATGGCCTGGTACAGACACAGCAGGAAAAACAGACAACAAGAGCAGCTTCTCTCCTGCCTTCAGCCACCACAGCTTCTCCTGCAAGCAAGAACCGAGCTACAGCACCACCACGTATAACACTGACTTGAGTTCCCTGACCAACACACAGCCAGATCAAGTGCTGTTCTCACCACCCCCCCCCATCCTGGACAGTAATGGCAGCACACGCAGCATAGAGGAGAGTCCCCCTCATTTCCAACGAAGGGAGCTCCCTCCAAGACTGAGCCCTGCTCCAGCCAGCGTCACCAAGAGCCCAGGGAAGGTCAAAAGGACTTTTTTGGAAGCAGGTGTCTCACAAGGAGCAATCCGACATGGGACCTCAGCCAGGACTAATTCTGACAGCATGGCCTGGCTGAACAAACTGCGCTATTTCAGAAGGAGCGGAGTCCAGCACCTCTTCTTTCACGGTGCAACATCTGACAGGGGAACACCACAGGTAAATGGGTTCAGAGCAGCTACTGCCCAGCCAGGTCCACTCAGAGCAGGGGAAAAACTTCCAGGGGAAGTTTTGCCAGGCCATTGGGATCTCTGGCTATTGCAATTCTCTTAATGGTGGGCCTCAAATCACTGCTAGGTTCCTCTGTACCGTGGGGGGCTGGCTTTCACCCATTGCCTTACCTTGCACACAGCGGAAACCTGAGCTCATCCCCAGCAGTAAGATGAGCATGGTACGCACCACCATGGAGGAGAACTTCCTGGAGGGAACCTTGCATTTCTTGAGTGACTTCATCTCCAGCCAGCACTGCCCTCCTAAAGAAATCATCTCCCATCTGATCAGACACATCCTGTTGCACACCCACCAGGAGGAGATCCTCCAGAACACCTACACGCTGCTGATGAAGATCCAAATGTACGTGTTCCCTTTGCCACCGTGCCCTGGGGCTGGTTAGGTGCCCAGTATAAGGGTTACCTTATAGAAGGGGGGGGTTGGGTGGGTGGGATGCTTGACATCAAGGCAGACAGTGTGGCAGTTCAGCACAAATTAGATGGTGTTGTCCTTGCAGGCTCCATCCAGCCAACACCACCACAGTAGGATGGGACTGGACGTTGCTGAAACACACCATGGAGAGCCAGGTACTCAGCACTACATGCGTCACATTAGGCAGGGATCTCCCAGTACCTGGTACTTGCCCCATTGCATCACCTGGCCTTGCTCTGCTGCACAACAGCTCAGTCCAGTGTGCAGTTCTATCGCAGCTGCTGAAGGTAGCAAGTGTTTTTATCCATGGTACCCCTTAACATGCTGCACAACTGCAGGCAGGTTGATGAATCTGAAGAAACCACAGCAGCAGACAAAATCATTTTGAACTGGAGCAATATGCCAGAAGCCCAAGTCGAACAGCCCCAGCCAAGGCTTTGGGGCATCGTTGAAACCATGCAACCCCTCCTAGAGAACAGCTGCACTATTCCTCAGTCACATACATCACCTCATTCCCAAAAAGCCACATTTCCTACTGCTCTTCACCCTGCAGCTCCATCAGACTCACACCATCTCTGTGTGCCCTCAGGAGAAGCTCCCTGGACGACTCCTCTTCCTGCAATACGTGGTGCAGACCTTGGAGGATGACTTCCAGCAAAACCTGAGACTGCACCTGCTGCAGAAGTCAATAACCAAGAAAGTGCTTTCCTGTGACACATGCTTCAACAATGTCAAGTAAGGGATGCGTTCTCCTCTCCCATACTTACATTAGCTGCAGAGAGGCAGGAGCTTATGGAATGTTTGTTGAGACTCCAGCTCAGACCTTTCAAGAAACAAGCTTGGAAAAGTAAAGCATAGGGGCCAGCTATAAAGAAAAGGAGCATGTTTATGACCATAAAAAAAAACCCCACAGATGATGCAAGGGCATTATCAGCCACAAGCAGACTTTTCTTTTTAAAACAAAAAAAGAAAAGACTGTCCAATCATAACATATCCTTCATCCTCGTAGTCCTTCTTCA
Organism: Coturnix japonica; assembly: GCF_054131305.1. Taxonomy (NCBI): domain Eukaryota; kingdom Metazoa; phylum Chordata; class Aves; order Galliformes; family Phasianidae; genus Coturnix; species Coturnix japonica. Next base: position 11,191,433 of record NC_140680.1, on the reverse strand, counting down.
AGCTCCAAGTGGAGTTAGAGGTCAGAACATGCAAAGCCAGGCCCATCTAACACTCCTGTTTCTGTCCCAGGGAGGTGGTTGAATGGTTGGTTGCAGTAGTGACAGGAGTCAGCTCCTTCCAGCTGCAGGAGCAGACACAAGACATGACACGCTTGTCAGCAGAAGCCAAAGGTAGCTCATCTGCAGCACAGCCAGCCAGCACTGACCAAGCACAGCTGACTCCACCAACATTCATTGCCCAGAAGTAAGTCCCACAAATGCTGGCTCCCTGCTGATGATAATATGGGGTCCAAGTTAGAAAAGCAAGTCCATTTGCTGTCTCCATCTTACCAAGGAAGCCAGGTTGTACCTGTGGTCAACTTTCTTAGCGTTTTCCTCTAAGGGCAGGTAAAGACCAGGTTAAAAGAGCAAGAGACTTTCTTGCCTGGCAGGAAGCTGGTTCACTGAATGCCTTCCTCTTAAATGAGGCCAGAGCTCTCAACCCACAGTGCAGGCTGCCCCATGCTGCTCTACCAACACTCAGTACAACCACTGAGAGCTCCCCTAATGTCCATGTGGAAATTGGCTCTGCTTCCAAGAGCATCAGATTTAATATATTCTAAGAGACACCACAGGGCTTTGTAGGAAGCAAAACAAATGTAACCTGATGCATTCCTTGATGTCTCTCACTCCAAGGCAGAAGGCTGAACTAGATGCCATCTTCAGTGCATCTTCTCTGCAAACCAATGGGTTTTGGTTTTTGTTTTAACTCTTTTTCTTACCTAGGGCAATGCTCCTCCTCCAGCGGATGTTGTCCTTTGCAGTGGAAGTGGACAGATCTCCCAACTGCAGCTCCTGTAAGATCGCAGATCTAATATTCCCATTTTTACTGAATATTGCCGTAAGGAGCCAAAGGTGAGAAATGTGCAAAGCAGCATTTCCTTTCTGAACAATAGTCTTACTCCCTGTTTCTGGATGCATTAAGTAGTATGGAGCATAGAAAGATGGACTCACTTTTGACCCAGCCAGCACGAACACAGCTGTAGGACTGAGAGATCCCATCAGTATTACCAGGCCAGCATGATGCTGAGAACAACCGATTCTCTCACCTCAGAACTGCAAAGTGGGACTAAAAGGCAGTAATCCACATCAGCACAGCTGATGAAGGAACACACTGAAGTAGTTGTTCCTTGTCAGGCTGTGCTGTCTCCATCAGAGTAAATCTTTGTCTTGCAGGGAAGCCCTCTTAAACACCATGGAGAGCAACTTGCTGCGCTGCAAACTGCTCGAGTTGATGTTCCAGCACAGTTGTGATGTGCCCACAAACCTGCCCTTGTCTCTGTCCAAGATCCTCTATTTTCTAGGCCACTCTTCTGTGCTGCTGCAATACCAGGTATCCAGCCATCCTTCTCCCTTGCATGGCCTCTCCTGAGAAAACCTCTCCTAAAACCAAATACCATTTATTGTCATAGGGTGAAGTAGCTACATGGCAACAATGGGATGAGCTGCTGCAATACCTGAGCTTGCTGCTGCTAAGTTACCAAAATGTAATAACAGGTAAGTAGCCTGATCTGGCCTTAATAAACATGGTCTCATGCAGTGGAAGAGCCCAAGGAATACTTCTTCATCTCATCACTAGTGAGCTCACAGCCTTAGAAAGATAACACGCTTCCACTCTTGCCAATAACTGTTCTCTGCATTCAGAGCAAAGAAATGATAACACATCATGCAGAGCACACAACACATTTAGCTGCTGAGAAATAGCCTGCAACCTACAGCATCAACCCCAGCACTGCAAAGCCGGGTAGCAGAGTATAACTAAGTTGCATACACACTGGTTTAGAACAGCGTAGGGCAAGTCAAAATTAACAACAAACTCCTTAAAGTCTCTTGCCAACTTCTGCTGCTTTACCGGGGTTAATAAGGCTCTCAGATAAATGCAGAGAAACCCATGATCACATATCTTGAGCATTAAGCTCACTGACGCCTTCCAGGCTCCACTAGTCCAGTCTGGTGCTAGCACTAGAAGAAGGATCTATATAGTCCTGCTCCCTCAAGGTTTCTCAGGCACTTTCTGTGTGCAGACTGAGGAGGAGGAATCAGTGCCAAGCAGAAGTATCAAGGATAGCAATGAAAGACTGTGCAGTTCCCAGCTGTTCTTTACCTCAGCACAGTGCTGCCTAAGGGATTCTGCAATCTGACCCTTAACAGGTCAGATAGCCCATTGTGTTACCTCCCCCCCCAACAGCATTTCCTCTTGCAGAGCACTTACGGAGCTCACTCAGTGAGCGGGTGGACTTAATCATTAAGAAAGCTAAGCCCAAACTCCAAGATGACGATGACATCAGCCAGCTGGACATTCACCTGAAGATAAAGGACTTCCTCGGCCGAATGCAGCAGATCCTGGAGGAGCCCCTTCCTGTGCAGATCAAGGACAAAGTGTGCATGCTCAAAAAGATGTTTCTCATTGTCGCTGCTACCTGATGAAGCCAACCATTGTGGCAGAAAGCACAAAGCTATGAATGTAAAGACCTGGCTCATGCTGCAGATTCCCATGTCATCTGTCCTGTTGAGTGTTTAGACAAAGAAGTCACTGGTTTGTAGCCTCAATTTCCTTTCCAACTTGTCTCATCCTACAGTTTTACAAAGCACTTTGTGTATCTGAAAAAAATAAATTGTTTCTCTACTTATTGGCTCTTCCATCTTTGTGTCCTGCCCAAAAGACACAAAGCTCTGCTGCTGTTCCTCGGAATGGCATCAGACTAAAGCAGCCATTAAGCGACAGCAGTTCACACAGCAAGCACAATGCCAACATATCTGTTCAGTACATGGGAAAAGCTGATAGACTTCTGAAAAGCACCAGTGTGGAATTCGGAGAGAAGATTCACAGTGCCAAGATCTCTAAGACACGCTGCTCAGTCCTCAAGGGATGAACCTTTCTGTTCCAAATCAAACACATCTATGTGACTTCAAGCAAGGTACCTCAGCCATGGCAAGGGATGGGACTGGACAAGCAGCACCCATTGGAAGGGCTGCACTTCTAGAATGCACTGAAGTGCCTGCAGTGCAGTCAAGTATGTACTATCAAGAAGATGAGTACCCAATGCCACCAACTCAAGTATGAGTCACAGCTGAGGTCAGAGAGCAGTTGGGTACTTACACAGAAGGTCCCGAGTTCATCAGTAACAGATGTTGATCTCCCTGCAAATGGGAGTAAGACTTCCATATCTGCCCATCACCCTTTGATCTGCCCCTGTGCTTGGCAAACCTTGGCAGCTCAGCCATTCTGCAGTGCATGCTCCAGAGAAGAGGATTAAGAGCCTTAAGAGAACAGAGTCCAGGAGAACAGAGCTGTGGTGATGGCCAGGAATGCAGTAGTCCTGACAGGAGCACTGAATACACTGTAGATCTGGTGCTGGCTACACAGCCAGGAATCCAGCAGAAGTTAAAGCCAGCCACGATCCAGGGCTCTTCAGTCAGCCTCTCTCCAAACAGCAGATGTGCAAATGGGAGATCTGTTCTACATCATCTCCCTTTAATCCGGAGGTATGTCATGCAGGGAGAGGTGAAGTCGTGTTTGAAGTTACAGGCCAGAAGAATTTCCAGCAGTACAAACTCCAAGCATTTCTTGCTACAGGAAGCTGTTTCTCCTGCTTGATGTATTCAATTTTGATGTATTTTCCAGTTCTTATATACTACTAGAAATGACTTCTGTACTAGCCTGATGGCAGAAGTTGCTTTCCAGAAGGACCAGTTAGGGATAGTTCTTTCTGATATGCTGCTGAGATACCAGGACAAAAATTCAAGCAAGATACATGAAGAATATCACACAAAGAGAACACCCTTTAAGCACAGCTTTTGCAACTAAACGAGATTCGTCTGCACAACAAAGACCTACAGCAACAGACAATACAAGAGTAACCAGGAGTTCAAAGAACTATTCTACTATTTTCAGCTCTGCAAACATTCAAAGACAGACATTACATCAGTATTCAGCCCAGTCACCTCCAGTTCAGAAGAGATGTATGCAGTAAGTGCCACAGCAGCACCCAAACCAAACAAAGTCAAAGCAAACAGACACAACCAAGAGCTGGGTAACTCTAGGCATGTATCAGCCTGGTTCCTACATCTGTGCCCACCTCCACAGCACCAGCACAAACAACACAATCACCTGAATAGCTCAAGAAAATACTAAGATTTTTGCTGACAAAACAGCATTAAAAGTCAAAAGCAGAACTGAATCTGGTCTTAAATCTAATCCCCCAGTCAAAAAGGAGATGTACACAGCAAGTATTTTACCACAGTGCATGTTACTACAGCCTTATAGGGCTGAGCCTTGACCCATTTGTAAACCAGTAGCAGACTGGTAGATACTGACAGCCTCAGATTTCTTCTATACGCACATTACCAATGCTAATAAACAAAGACCTCAATTCACAAGGATTTTATTTTCTTGTAACAAACAAAAACAAAAATCATACAATTAAAGACATGACACAGACAATAAATTAATATCAAATAAGAGATCAATTCCCAAGGTGCAAATGACTGGTGACAATAACTGCTCAGTTGAGTGGGAGATTTTCAATACCTGGCAGTGTTGTTGAAGCTTATAATGAAGCAGAGCAACAAAATGCACTTATTCAGAGGGTACAGCAGGTAGCAATGTGAGCCAATCCTGCCTCACCCTCATGGACGGATGGCTGGAGCAGGCAAAAGCTCCAGAGCACAACTGTTACCTTAAGTCAATTCTGAGAGTCCTTGTAACAGAAAAGCTTCAAATGAAGGTGCGACTCTTACAACTACAGAAAGTACTTCTGGCTGAGGGTACTCTGCAACAATCATGATGTCAAGAAAGAGGATGTTTGGTTGCCACAGGACAGGTAACAATCACAGCAATGCTGCCTACAGTGCACAGGGGACTGGCTGGTAGCTAAGAGGTCCTTCCATTATTCATGAAAGCGTTAACTGTCTGCAGTAACTGGGTTTGACTAGGCCAAAAAACAACGTATCACTGTACTAGAGGATGAAGGAATGGTTAGTCTCGATCTTCACCTTCTGCCAGCTCTGCAAAATCAATTTAATGCTCGTGAAACAAAACAAAAAGAAACAGCTGTATTTGAGAAGTGCCACTGATGCCTAAAACACTTCTACACACGGTTCACACAGGATGCTAGGAAAAAACCAAAACAATCAAGCCAGAGTGCCACAACTACTGTAAGTCTGTTGTCTAGGACAAGCCAGGGCAGTGCTGTTTTGCACACAGAAAAGATCACATGGTTCAAGCCACACCAGCTCTGGTCATTTCCCCCATTTTTGGAGGAATGTGAAGACTTGGAAGATAAACAATTCTTCATTATTACTGTCAAGTTCCATTAGATTCTCCTCCCTGCCTTCCTAATAAGAGCATCTTAGAACAGACAGTGCTCCACTCCTCTGAAATTAAACCAGGAACAAGTACTAACTGAACTACAAGGTGACAACTGAAGTGAGCTGCACATTTAGAGCCAATTTATCATGTTGTCAGAGTAGCTTTTCTCCTGGCAGTTAATGATCCAGTTTTCAGTCCCTGCTTGTTTTCACCATTTTCTGCTGGTGTTCTGTAAACATCAGACAGAACCATCGTCCTCTTGACAGAACTTCAGCACTGAGCATGAGACAAGACAGACTACAGGTAGACAAGCCAGCCTATTGCACACTACATGCAGTCCTCTCCCACAAAACGCAGTTCAAGGTTTTACTGCAGCACAGTGCACTGGGGAGCACACAGGACTAGTGCAGTACAGCAGAGAGGATGGTTTAGATTGGTTTAGTATAAGTGCAAGAGTGTTTCCATGACCAATTGAGGTCTGAATTTAGGACAGTCACAGTTGTTTCCTTTTCTGAGATGGAAAGCTGGAAAGGAGATATTCCTGTTTTACTGCAGCACAATGGGTCAGGAAAGCAGAGCCTAAGATACCCTGTAGCCTACTAACGACACCACTCTTCCTAGAATCCAGTTGGAGTGAGCACATTCAGATCCCGAGGTTTGATATTATGGGAATGTGAAGACTGTTTCCTCCCTTCTGTGACTGGAATGTCCATTTTGGGTGGCTTGAAGGTGACCGGATCCTCTGTCATTCTAGTAGCCTGAGCACGCATCAGCTCCATTGGGGATGGCTTCTGAGCACCCTTATAAGATTGGATGGTAAAGCCTCCTGATGAAAACAAATCACAATTAAGAACCAGAAAACTAGCTAAGTCATTTTTCTACTCCCATCAGTACAGAGCACTGTACCACTGACAGCCAGATCTGCTGGAAGTCTTATGCAGTGCCAAAGAGCCTCATGTCATCTAAAACCTACTCTACATCAAGGAACAACACTTCCAGTCCTGGTTTCACCAGGCAGCCAAGAAAGCTGAAGAGCAAAAAAGCTGCCACCTTCACACTCTGCTCTTGGCACAGGTCCTGATTTGAACAGCACACCATTCCCAAGGTGAACAGAAATAGTTGCAGTTTTGCTCTTTAACAGTTCTCCCCTGGCTCTTGCAGGGTAGACTTCAGAGGACATACCTGGATCAGTGGTGGATTTCTGGATGGCTTTGGGTCCAAAAAAACTCCACCTTTCAGACGGCAACCTGTCCCCACCAGCTTCCACAGCAACAAAGTCTGGGGCAGTAATAGAAGCAGAGGATCCCTGACTAAACCAACCCCTAGAGGGGAAAAAAATAATCACTGATATATATAAATAGAATAAATACTTCAGGTGGTCTCAGCACACCAGGAAATATACATGTAGTTACCAGGAGCAAGTTAAACAGATCTGTTACCAATCAGGATAAAGACAGGCATGTTCAAGTTCCATGAGTTTTCAGTGCATTCCGTGATAATATGAATACACAGCAATCCCATGAATTTCACCTCCTAGATGGTCCCTCACTCCCACCTCAATAGCCTGCAGGAAAGCAGAGGAAGTGATCTGCCAGAAACAGCGTACCTGCTTTTATGCCTGGGAGAGGAGTGGGGGGTGCTGCTTGGAGTGGACTGAGCAGATGATGCCTGTTTGTCATCCTTCGTCATTTCTCCACTCTGCATTTTTAGTTTCTGTTAAGAAAGACAAGAGATACACAAGCAACAGATCTTAAGTACCAGGCAAAAGGAACAAAGGTAGTTTTACAGTCAAAACTGAGCAATTATAACACTTAAATCTCATCTGTGATATCTCACCTCAAGCTACACACAATATTACAGTACTTGCATATACCCATTAAGCTTCCTCCCAGGTTACATACAAGCATTCCAGAAGTCCACTATGCTCAAGACATACTCCAAGCTGCAGTAAGATAACATAACTCATTCTGCAGTTCAGAGTCTTAGCAGCAGCAGCACATTGCTTCAATCCCAGCATTCACAGGAAGGTGCTTGCATTGCAGCAGAGTTAACTTACCAGGCACTGAGCTGCTGGCTGCAGGGTGACAAGTCTCAGTGTCACAGCAGCCACCTGTCTAGAGCAAAAGCTTTGAGTCCCATAAGCTCTGTAATGAAGGGCAGACCAACCCCTGTACAGGAGCCTAGGAGAATTAGACCCTGAGAAGTGCCCCATGAGAAAAAGATGAAAGCACTGCTCTTAGAACACAAAGTTGAGCTGTGTTTAAAAAGCACATTCAGGAAAAAAAAAGAAGATCATGAAATGGGTGCGCATGAGCCAGGCTATTACGACTCATTCAGATGGTACAAACTGAACTTCAGAGAAGTCACTTGAAGGGCAGTTACAATTCAAACACTGACGACACAGGCACCTTCTCTGAACATTTCCTGCAGCCATCCAGGCCATGCTAACACAATTCACTAACGCTGTTATTGAAACTTTGACCTTGCAGGAGAACACTTGGACGGTTCACTGCTGAACTGCAACTGCACGACTGCTGTGGGTAACCGAGCTCTCCAGAAACACATTAATCCAACACCTTCATCTTATTTCCAGTTAGAAGCAAATTCAATTTCATTTCCCAATTTCCACACCAGAAATGCAAGGTTTACAAGTGCTCTACGTCTGGCTTGTTTCAAGGAATAGGCAACCTAAATAGAACAGCTTATTTTGAACGTGTTCAGGTTGAAAATTTGACTTCATTTGTACTGCAAAAGCGCAGAACTCCAACATCACAGTTCACACACCAGGAACTCCTGGATTCATTATAAGAGTCAAATGAGGCCTGGCAACACTCAGGCACCAGTGAACAGAACCTTAAGTTCAGATCATTCACTGCTTAGCCCACTACAAACATATGAAGTACTTCTGTACTTTATAACTTAAACACTGAAGGAAAGTAGCAGAGGAAGAGATGGAGGTAGTTTAGACTATCAAACTTCAACCTGGAAGCTATGAGTAGGACCTTTAAAATGCTCAAAACAAGCACGTTTATTTTAGATGTCACTAAAATAATGTCACCTCCTTCACCCTACCCTCTCATTAGTGGTGTTCCGCACTGTAAGATCTGGGAGTGCCTCACACTTGAACAGCTATGCTCTAAGTTATATGTTCATGGAAGAAAAGCCAGTACACAGCCTACATAAAAAGCCAAAGCAAAAGAAGTCTTACGTGGACCGCCTCAGCCACACGGTGGTACTTGGTCTCCTCTGTAGTGAGGCCTTTGTGGGGAGTGTAGCCAGCATCTCTCAACCCGGCCTGCTGCTCAAAGCGCTGGATGCTCTCCTGAGTCTGCTCTGGAATCAACAAGAGCACACGTTCACAGTGAAGAACCCCACAGACAGCTCTAGCAAACAAAGACAACTGAAGTGACCAAGAGACAGACATTTCATCATTCATATCTATATACTGTAACAAGTTGACAGAGGCAGCAAGATGAAGCTACAGAATATACTGGAAAACTATCCTGAGTCATAAGGCTCAGTGACTCAGAGAAGCAGCGATTTGTCCAAATCAGAGGAAGTATTACAAAATGCATCATCAGTAATTAAACTCACCTCGTCCAACAAGCTGCATCAGTGCTAATTACAACTTCCTAAATCTAGGAGACCCCAGTAAGATGAATATTTCAAGTGCCCCCTCATCCTCTGAAATCCTGCCCACATTGATCTGCCACACACACGTAGAACAGGTGGTAAAGATTCCCACAGCAATTCTGGATGAGGTGAAACAAGCTACTTTAGCCAAGCACAGTCAGCAGCCAGCAGGCTGACATAGCCTCAGCACTTAGAAAATGAGCACTCTTTGCTGCCAGCACTGGAAATTTACTCACTAGGAGACCTAAAAACAAAGTTGCTGGAAAAAGCTTAAAGTCTTTAAAAGAACAGAGTTCCATGTTAAAGTTACTTGCAGGGACAGTGAGACAGTACATGAGAAATCTAGAGGCTATTTGCCTCTATTTACAGTTATTTACAGTTCATTAGCAGCTTGCAGTACCTGACTTCTTACTGCACAGGAACATTTTTAGGCTATTATGCTTTTATCCAGGTTAGCCCTGTGCCATTGGTCTAGAACAAAAGCTGCTTTCCAACAGTAAGCCCCTATTCCTGGACATTATTTGCTAATTTGAGCCAAGACAGAAACAATACAAGCTTAAGCCTATTTCAAAATGCTGATCTAAGCATGTCTAGAAGTCTTTTGAAGCACTGATAATAGGGAAAAAAATGAATCCCAGATGTTAAGAGGCAGCAGGCACAGGGTAATATGTGATTAATTTCCCTTGCTGCAAATGAGAATGTTCTCTCCATAAACACAACTGACCCAATTAGGCTTTAAATCTTCATGATTTATGAGGCTTGTTTTCTAAAGCATTACTGTTAGCAGGACACCTGCTGCTACTATCAGAAATGCCACCGAGCGCCCCATTAGCTCAGCACATCAACCATCCACAGTACTTCAGTTAGTTGCAGAGCTCTACTTATCAGTTAGAAACAGCAAGTTAATAAGCAAACATACAGTAGCAGCAACACCAGGCTGCAGCATAATGTGGTGTGGTCTGCAGTGCCCTATCAGCACTGAATGTTCCCACACTCCCCCTCATCACCCAGCTTAAAGCACCTGGAAAAACAGAGGCTGTAAACATGGGTCTATTCTTTAATTCCTTGCTTCCTCATAGAGTGTCCTCCACAAACCTGGTGCACTTTCAGATCAGAGGCAATAGGAATCCATAACCCAACCAGGAGCTCTGGCAGTTACCTCAATGCACTGATGGACCATTCATGTGCCCACACCCAATTAGTCACCGCTACAGAACAGCGAGCTCTTACTTGTAATGAGAGAGTTCATGATGATGTGAGTGGCCTTGGCCTTCACCACAGGTACCTTATTCACGCTTTCAGTGGAAGATGAAGGAGTGATGACAGGCGCGTTCATGTTAGCATCCCCTTCTTCAATCTGTGCAGAAGAAACAGGGCATAGACTTAGACCAGGAACTACCACAACTCTTTGTCATGATGCATCTCTAAGTGCTTAAATGAAACACCAGGGAGAACTGCTAGCCTTTGTCCTACAGAAAAAGCCCACGTGCTGTTCTACCCATAGCCCAGGAAAGCTTAAAGCCTGAATATCATTCTTAGCAACAAGTGACTGTCACCCAACATCTTAGAACACACTGAGCTCAGAGCCAGCAACTGCTACATTTAGTACAGAGCAGTTCAATGGATCTATTTCTATCTACATAACCGCAAATTGGACTGCAAGGTCAGCTGGGTGAGAGCAGAGCAGCCAGCAAAGAAGCACCTGCATGTATACAGCAGTCACATATGCTGCCGTCTGATGGTTAGCATTTGTTTTCTCCTCATTTCTTATGTTTTCAGTTTCTTATTGGAAGCACCCAGTGCTCATTGCTGCCCTGCTGACACTCAGATCCCAGCAACAAAGATGCCAGGAAACAAGGAGCCGCTGGCACAAACTGCCTCCTGCTCACACAGGGGTCACTGTTCCCTGACCGCAGCATTTGCTCCTTGTGCCAAACCACAGTTTCTGGGCTACTTCCACAAGAAAGGCTGTAAAACCAAGCGTAAAGGTTAAGCTCAAGGGAATACAAGGTTATTTTACTTCTGTCCAAACTGTGTTCAAGATGTTCTAAAGAGATGTTCTATAAGAGCTAGTCCTGCACTGGAAGCATCCCCTGAGACACTTGCTTTGCTTTAATTACATTTAACTAGAGCCTGACAAGTGTTGTGCCCACAAAAAGCGACAAGGCCCCTCGGAACACACACACAACAGTTCAGCCGTAGCACGGAGCCCCAGCCCAGCCGTGCCGATAAGGAGCGATCCCGCTTACAAACCTTGGCGAGCTCCTGGTACTTGCGCTCAGGTTTGACGGGCTCCTTCCACAGCACGTTGGCGCACAGGTCAGCGGGCGGCGGAGTCATGGGCGCCGTGTCCTCCAGGGCGTCGTCGTAGCTGAAGGCCCTGCGAGGCACCCCGAGCGGCAACGACATCCTGCCGGACACGGCCCCGGCCCCAACGCGCTGCTCCAGCGCTAAGAACAGAGAGGCCGCTCAGCGCCAGGCCCGAGCCGGGCCGACACACGGCGCGGGGGCGGGGAGGCCTTACCGGGGGTGTCCGGCTGCCGGGCGCTCATGGCGGCGACGCGGCCCGGCCCGGCGATGAGACGCGAGTGGGCCCGACCCCTCCGCGGAGAGCTTTTATAGGCGCTGGGTCTCGCGAGATTCCGGCTGAGCACGCCGGGAGATGTAGTCCGCGAGGAGGGAGCGTGAGTCGGACACGGGGCGGGTGCGACGGGACGAGGAGCCATTAGTTTAGTTTAGTTTAACGCCGCCCCCCGCCCCTATCCCTGCACGGTCACACCGTGTATAAGGGCAGCGCCGCCTCCAATCCCGCCTGGATCCTTTAAGGACCCACCGACCCTCCCCTCTCCACCCCCGGTCGGAGCGGCCCCTTTAAGCGCGGCGGTGACGCCGTGGGCGGCCACATCTGGCCACATCTGGCCGCCCCGCACGCTGCCGGTGCCGGTGCCGGTCCCTCATGGCTCCGACGGGCGCCCTGCGCAGCCTGACGTTGGCGCTGGGAGCCGCCGTGGTGGTGCTGGGCTCTCTGCTGTTCATCGCATGGAAGCTCTATTGCCGCGGATCGGAACCACCCGGTACCTGGGATGGATGGTGGGACCGGGAGCTGCGGGAGCTGCGGGACAGAGACACGGCGGCAAACACGGTAACGGGCTCCGACCGCCGCCCGTCGGACTGTACCGGGGCTGTACTGAGCTGGGATCCCCGCCGGGATGGGGCAGGGGAATGAATGGGGTGGGGGCTCATTCCTTGTGGTGCTGAAGCTGCTACATATGAAGCCCCCCCCCCAGAGCACACCCAGCTGGAGAAGGGGGCTCGGGGTGGGGGTATCAATGGGACCCCCCAGCCCTTCCTGGGGAGCGAGGAGGCTCCAGAACACCCCCAGTTTGGGAAAGGATGTGTGGGGTCTGGGGGCCCCCAAGCAGCCCCGCTCTGTCTGTGCTGCCTGCAGGTGGTGTGGAAGCAGGTGCTGGTGCTGGGGCTGGATGGAGCAGGGAAGAGCAGCGTCCTGCACTATATCTGCAGCCAAAAGGCCAGGACTCATATCCCACCCACATTGGGCTTCAATTCTGTCCAGCTGCGTGTTGAGGGGCTGGAGATGGACCTGCTGGAGGGTAAGGCCACTCTGTCCCCATAGAGATGCAGCAGACCCTCATCCCCCCTGGTTACTAACACTGCCCATCTCTCACAGTGGGTGGCAGCTACAACCTGCGGGCGTATTGGCCGCTCTACCTGAGCGATGCCCACGTGCTGGTGTTCGTGGTGGACTCCGTGGACAGGTCACGGCTGCTGACAGCACGCCAGGAGCTGCACGCTCTGCTGGCTGAGGAGCCCCGGCTGCCGCTGGTGGTGCTGGCCAACAAGCAGGTGGGTGCCTCTAAGCATGGATTGCAACCAAAACATCCCTCCCTGGGGACCTCGAGGGCAAATCCTTATGACCCAAATCCCCCGGCTTTTGCACAACCTGTGCTCTCAGTGCCCACGTCCTCCAGACACGATCACAAGTGTGGGTGCTGCTCCTTTCACCCCTGCAAATAAGTTTCAGGAGTGCAGCACGCAGAAACCCCAAGGGGAAATCCATTGCCCAGGCAGACAGCCAAGTGCATGCCTGCTGCTGTTTCCCATTCGGTTGCACAGTAGTTCCACTGCAAGAGCAAGCAATCCCTGCTAGGGCTGCATTGCCAGCCAGCAACCGGCTCGGCATGCAGTGTGCTGCTCCCCACCCACGGGCTCGTGGCCACACCACCCTCCCCATCTGCCTCCTCTCTGCCCACAGGATAAAAGCGATGCCCTGAGCACGGAGGAGCTGCGGGAGGAGCTGGCCCTGCACTTGCTCAGCGAGCAGCGGGAGCTTTTCCTCCTGCCCACCAGTGCGACTCGGGCTAGTCTGAGCACAGCCACCAGCGTCCTGCACGTGAAGAACCTGCTGGTCACCCTGCTGTCCCAGCCCTGAGTGGGCAGGATCCCACTGGGATGGAGGGAGCTGCTGGAGCTGGGACTGCACCCTGCAGTGTTTGGGGTTGGGCTGACACATGGCTGCATGCAGGGATGTGAGCAGCGGGCTCTGCTCTCTACCTCAGGGGAAAGGCAGATGTGTCCCCCAGTTCAGAGCAGCAGCAGCAGCACAGGGCAGGGCCCTGCACCTTAAACAGCAGCCCCACAGAATACTGAATAAATGGGGCTGAACCCAGCTTGCTGTCTGAAAGGAAGCCCATAAGGTGGACAGGAGGCGCAGGGCAGCGTGCAGCCACAAGGAAGCTCCTGGAAAGCTGGAGCAATCCCTTCCCCTGCTGTGATGGCAGCGGGGTCTGGATTCATGATGCCCCTGCCCCCCACAGGGCTCCCTGGAGCTGATGTGGCTGATGCAGCCCCCCTCCCTGCTCACACAGGAAGAGATCAGCCCACAGAGCTTACCCAGGATCTAGGGGAAGAAACAGCCCCTCTGCCTGCAGCAGAGCTCTCAGTTTTCCTGTGGATGAAGGCCACGTGGGCTCTCCTTCCTGACAAACACGCCAAGCCATGTGATGCTGCCCTGCAGCCCAGGCTGGTCTGGTGCACAGCCATAGGCAGGAGCCCCTCACCAGGGCTGAGCACAACTCGCCCTTTCCCAAGCAGGGGGAGTATTTTAAGTATTTAAAAGCCTGTTGAGCAGAGATGAAAGCAGGTACAAGGCACCCTGCTTCATCCTGAACAGGGAATATGAGCGTGCTGTTTGCTCTGCTGCCTGTTCCGTCCTCGTCTCAGGAGCTGCAGAAAGCCCCGTCTGCAGCAGGAAATCAGGACACAGCACCGAGCCCTGGGAAACTGACAGGGGAAGCCAGGGAGCACTTGGGGTAAGGAAATAATGTCAGCTGGGCTCTGCTGTGAAACCTTTTATACCATTGCTCCTTCCTCTTATGAATAAACAAGGCTGATGACTTGGCTCTGTTCTCTGGCTCCTTGCAGTAAAGGTGCCACCAGCCCACACTCCCCAAACCGGAGGCAAAGAGGTTTTGCTTTGGGGGAAGCAGCCCCTGCTGCTTACAAGGAAATCAGCTAAGGCACTGCCTACCCACTGCAGCCCCCAGCCCCACAGCCACAGAGAGTAACACACGCATGCTGCCTGTGTACTACACGTCACTGCTAGGAGCTCTAGCAGGAATGGAGGCCCACAGGTAAAACATTCCCACCAGCATGAAGCAGTAATTTATTTTAACAAGGTGGAAAAACGCTGGCTCGCACTCAGAAAGAAGGGAGTGGTGTGGCACATTCAGTCTCCGTGCCACAAGCCTCAGCCAAGAGTCTTTCATGCCTGGTTATAACGCTGTCTAATGAAGGTCCTTCCTCCATCGCTTTGCACAGCTCAGCCTACCCAGCTGCCACAGACGATGAGTGACAGTCACCTGTCTGTGGTTCAGAAATGGTAACACAAAGTCTGTGCTTGCAGGCAAAGCAGAGGACAAAAAGAAGCAGTCACTGCACCTCCATCTTCTCCTGCTTGAGTGACGCAACAAAATCCTTGTATTCTTCGGGATAGAAATTCTTGTACACGCTGATCTTCCTCTTGATCTGTTTGGGAGTGTCCTGGTAGTAGTTCTTTTCATCACGAGCCATTTCCTGTGACAAAGGGGAGAACACATCAGAACAGCAAACATGGATCTGCACAGCCACGCTCCAGGCAGGCTGCAGCCTGTGCCCGCCAGGTGCTGGCTGAGGTTCAAAGCGCTGCTTCCCCTTAGCAATCAGCTGACAGCAAACCAAGAGCCAGGGCAGGGATGTGTGGCAACTCCTGTTGTTCAGAAGAGCCAGGAGCGAGCGGAGCTGTTCCTTGCTTTGAGGCACCCAGTGCTCACCTTGTAGTTCTCCCCGTGGTTCTGTATCATGTACCGCACATAGTCAATGAGGTCTTTGGAGAGTGTATTTGACTTCTTCTCGGGAAGACTGGCCTCAAATTCCATCTCTAGACAGAGGGTAGAGACACCGTGAGAGACCAAACACCCCCTGGATCCCAAAGCTCAGCAGGGAACCTGCTGACACCGCACAGCACTGACCGCTCAGGACGTAGGGCTTCCGCACCAGCGTCTTCTGCTCCTGTTCATCACTCTCTGTCTCCATGCTCTGTATTACAGAATCACAGAATGACCCGGGTTGGAAAGGACCTCAAGGATCATGTAGTTCCAACCCCCTGCCTGGCAGGGCCACCAAACATACACCTTTACTAGATCAGGTTGCCCAGGGCCCCGTCCAACCTGGCCTTGAACACCTCCAAGGACGGGGCATCCACAGCCTCCCTGGGCAGCCTGTTCCAGGGCCTAACCACTCTCCTAGTGAAGAACTTCCCCCTAACATCCAACCTAAATCTTCCCTCTTTTAACTTAAACCCATTTCCCCGTGTCCTGCTATTGTCAGCCCTTTCCAAGAGTTTACTCCCCTCCTGGGTGTAAGTTCCTTTCAGGTATTGAAAGGCTGCAATGAGGTCACCCCGCAACCTTCTCTTCTCCAGGCTGAACAAACCCAACTCCCTCAGCCTGTCCTCATAGGGGAGGTGCTCCAGCCCCTGATCATCTTCCTGTCCCTCCTGTGGACCCTTTCCAAAATCTCCATGTCTTTCTTGTACTGAGGGCTCCACACCTGGACACAGTACAACAGATGGGGCCTCACAAGTAGAGAGGGACAATCACCTCCCTATCCCTGCTGACCACCCCTCTCCTGATGGAGCCCAGGATCCCATTTGCTATTGAATGTAAAGGGCGATTGGAGAGCGCTGCCAACACGTTCCTTGTGCAGTTCGAAGCAGCCACTTCTCCCACATCCCAGATTGAACTTTTTTCCCCCATTTTCCTCCCTTTTTCCCCCATTTTCCCCCTTTTCCCCCATTCAGCTCAGCACAGCCTCGTTCTCTCACCCTCATCCTCCTCTTGCCGATGGGCACGGCCTTGTTGGGGTCCCCTGCCAGCCCCATCTCGGCCAGGTTCTGCGCCACCGACTTGCTGGCGTCCCACGCATGGCGGATGTGTGAGCTGCAATGGCACAACACGGCTCAGGGTCAGCGATCACGGCTGTGCCCCCACCCGGCCCCACACAACCCCCATCCCGTCGCTCACCACTCGATGCGGGGCGCGGCCTTGCGCCTGGCGCTGCGGTACAGCCGCTTTCTGTTCAGGCGATACACGAACTTGTGCCGCCGGTTCTTCCCCTTGGCTTTCGGCATGGCTGCACCACGCTGCTGCTGGGCCGCGCCGCAAAGCACCACGGGAAACAAAGTCCTGCGTGCTAGAGCCGCCGCAGCGCCGCACCACGCTACGAACTACAACTCCCAGCACACCCCCGGAGTACGGCGGGTGGGAAGGGTCACACCGCTCGCTGTCCCCGCAGTCATGGCGGCCGGGCCTCCCCCGCCCTTGGAGCCCGTCCCGGTGCCGGTGTATCGCGATGAGGGCTTCAAGGAGAAGTTCCTGCGCAAGACACGCGAGAACCCGCTGGTGCCGCTCGGTGAGGGCTCGGGGGGGCCCGATCCGGGTCCTGCGGGGCTACGGGGACGGAGGGGGACCGGTCTGATGGTGTGTGTGTGTGTCTGTCCATAGGCTGCCTGTGCACCCTGGGCGTGCTGACATACGGGCTCATCAGCTTCAAGAGGGGCAACACGCGGCACTCGCAGCTCATGATGCGGGCTCGGGTGGCGGCTCAAGGCTTCACCCTGGCGGCGCTGCTGGGGGGAATGGTGCTCACCGCAATGAAGGCACGGAGCTGAGCGGGAGGATGGATGGATGGAGGATGAGACGGCTGCGGGGTTTGGAACCGGGGTCGGGGATGCTGCACTTTGAAACGAGGCTAATAGAGCTCTGTTTGACCTCACGTGTGGGCTGTGCTGATTCTGTGCTTCCCTACTTGCTGCCGTGTCTGCCCACCCAGCAGCCAGGTGTGGTTTTAATCAGGCTGTTGAGAAAAAGCTGTTTGGGTGTGAAGGAACGGCTCTGTTTGTGGTTTGATCAGGGCAGAGTTCATCAGTGCAGGAGTTGTTTGGGGAGAAGGTGCAATCTGTGCAGCTGGTAACAGTGAATTACAGGGAAGAGCTGAGCGATACGGGATTGCAGAGCAATGCAGGGCCGGGCAAGTCAATAGTGTGGGAGGAGTGGGAGCGGGCACTGCTGCCTCTGAGCTGCAGGTAGGACACAAGTAGGACACGAGGTGTAACACCCTGTGCAAACAACTTGGGTTCCCAAGCAGATTGTTCGTGTTCTTTGCAAAGCACTGGTGCTTCAGCTGCTTTCTCTGAGGTCACTTCTGCACGACTTGCTGCATCACATGAGCTGGGACCAACTGCTGGGCAGGATCCCATTCCCAGGAGCTGCATTTTGAGCTGTATCTCCCTCACTATGGCAAACATCATCACATATGGGGCTCTGAGTCCCACAGGAGAGCAGCTGCCCCCTCATCCTGCTGCTTGTCTCAGCTCAGAGCAAACCCTGTAGCCTGAGGATGTGATCCTCCAACAGCACTGTCCTTCCTGCAGGCTTTGCAGGTATAGATTCTCCTAAGCACACATGCTGAAGGATAAAGACAACAGTGCCTTGTAGGCTCAGTTTGGAGATGTCGGTTTATTTTAACAGGTGATTTGAACAGTCACATATACCAAAGCCAAAGGGATGTAGAACAGCAGTGGGCACTGCTCCCCGAGATGCCCTGCCCGACACAGGGTGCACGGCAGCCAGGGGACTGCAGAGCCTGTTTGCTGGGACTGCAGGCCCAGAGCGCAGCCAGAGGCTCTTCCAGCTGCTCTGCAAAGAAAGGCAGATGCAGGAAGCCAGATCCCTGGGTCCATCCTGCACCACAGCAGAGATGCCTATATGTGCTACAGTGCAGAGACACAGAGGAGTGATCAGCCCTGCAGACAAGGGAGCTCGATTCCAGCACAAAACAAAGTTATTCCTACATACCCATTCCCTTTTCCAGCCCACTACCAAAGATGACAGCATTCTCCAGGCCTGTCAGACAGCTGCAGAGCTTCTGCTGTGCCCAATCCCCACAGCTACAGTGCCAGGTCATCCCTCCAACACTGAAGCAGTAAGGCAGACAACCTTGATTTGTGCAAGAGAGCTCTGCATACTGAATTTACTGGTGGAACAGGGCTCTGCAGCACAGCTCTGACAAATGGTTTATGCATTCTGCTCCATGTCCCCTCAGGCTGTTGCTGCAGGCCCTTCACCAATCCACAATGGGCCAGTGGAGGGGCATGAGCTCACAGCAAGCTGCTCTGCTGCGAGGTGTAAGCAGACCCATCAACCCCCTTCAGCAGCCCTTCCAGGGCTGGGGCTCAAAGCCAGAGGGGCCAGTGCCAGACCTGCCAAGCAAGGAGAAAAAGGTGAGTTTGGGCTGGAAAGTGCACCTAATGAGGCAATGAGCAGGACCTACATCTTGCCATGCTGCCTTTGGTGTGCAGATCCAGTGGCACATGGGCCAGACTGAAGCCACAGAGCAGCTGTCCAGCTGCAGATAGATGTGTGATTTGTTCTCCAGGGACAGTAAAAGCCGTAGCACCAAACCTCTGCCTAATCCCGTTACACACCTCTAGGTGAGGGAGCTGGAGGTTTGGCTTATCCCACAGCAGCTGGACCTTGCTACCTGCTTCTCTGCAGCCACACAACCTCCAGCTGCCTCCCTCAGAGTAGGGGAAGGCACAGAGCAGAGCCAAGGACCCCCAAAGCCTGGCACTCCATCTTCCAGTGGCCTTCCCAAAGCCAGTGGCCTTGTAGAGGGGACAAGAAGCACCCTGCCTGCTTGTCCTGCAGCCTCTTTTTAGCGCCCTTGACCACAGAGCTGTCTGCCAAGAGCAGCCCCACAGGGCAGATGGGATATCGACAATACAGCTGCTAACTTTTTGGAATGCATGGCCAGGTAGAGTGCCCACACTCACATCCCTCCATTCCCACCAGCCCTGGGGCATCATGCTTCTGCCATGCTCCCTGTGGGACCTTGTGTTGTGGAGATGAGCCTAGGCTGTTCCTCAACCCCAGCCCTACAGCCAGTTCTGCTCTAAAACCCACAGGAGGGTAGAAAGAAACCAAGGCTCCCCCCAGTATCTCTGCCCCAGGGCTGGGACAAAATATCAGATAAAGGAGGTGGGCAAGTTTGCTCTGAGTGCAGCCCTGGATGAGATGGAGGACACCGAGTGGGAGGTGTTCTCCCTCTCACCCTGCCAGGCAGCTGGGCTGACTCTGGCTGGAGGCTCCTCTGCTAACTCAGCTCTGCCACCCAGCGTCACTTCCCAGGGAAATGCCACAGTAATAAATAAGTGTAAAAAGAGACCAATGCACCTTTTAAGCAAAGGAAAACCATGGGGAGAGTTACAACCATTGACTTGAGCACAGCCAAGGTACACGCCAGAGACCAGAGGGCAGGTAGGGCATAGGCCCCTCGTGTGGGCTGACCCCATGATGCCATCTGCCCTGGTGAGCAGCAGGATAAGGCCATATGAGGGCCTTGCCCTGCTGCACTCCTGGCTGTGCCAGATGGCAGCTAGCGGGACAGGGGTGTCTGTTTGAGGGAGATGAGCACCGAGCGCATCCGCGAGACATCCTTGCTTTGCTTGCTGCTCTTGGGGTTGAAGTCGCAGAGCTGGGCCACCTTCTCCCACTCGGAGCCTGGAGTTTCCTCCTTGGACTCCTTCAGGAATGCTTCCTCCGAGGCCCTGCAGAGATGTTGAGGGTTGTCACTGGCAGAACTCTTTCCAAGGAGACCCTCCCCTCTGGGAACCCATTGTGTCCCCATCTCCTGTCTCAGTGCTCCAGACAATGAACTCAGCATCCTCTAGGATCCAGTGACCTGGGATGCTCAAGGCTGCTGCTGGCTGCACTCACCTAAGACATTGTTCATCCAGGGGCACTGGGGCGTCTGCCTGCTCTCGAGACTTTTCCACCCTTAGGACAGTCCCTTAAAGGCCCTAAACTCCACAGCTTTGTCCCTTCAACCAGCTCCTCCAGGGGGCAATTCAAAGAGCTCTGCTTGCTTCCTAAGCATCTAGAGGTGCTCCAGCTGAAGCATTCTCCCTCTGGAACCTCACCAGGGCCCATTACCTCCCACCATCCCCCCCTTCCTGACTGGGCAGCCAAAGTACTGGGGCAAGGACCCCCAGACCGTGCAGGGCAGAATATGGTCTGTAAGACACACATACACATAGCCAATCACATCGGCGTCCGGCTGCTGGTAAAAGGCTTTGTCAGCGATCCTAGCCCCGAGGCACAGACAGAGAGAGAACGCAGAGCAGACAGGCAGGCAGAGGGTTAGAAAGAGAGAAACAGAGAGGGGGTTAGCATCCTCCCACGGAGCGTGACCCATTCACCATGCCACACACAGCATCAGAAAAAACTGCCAATAACAGGGCTGCATAGCTTCCCAACCCTGCCTCAAAGTGAGGCCCACGCATGGGACAGGAGTCCCTCAAATCCTGCTGTGTTCGCCCAGCCTTCGGTCGAGATCAGTGCAGCTCTGAACAGCCACCAGAGCTGCCTGGAGTACTGGGGCATGGTCTGGCAAAGCCTGTCTCTGCAAGGCTGGGTCCACTATGGAGACAGAGCTCCCCGGTTACTACAGAAAGGCACATCTGGCTGCAACAGCTGCTCCCATTGAGCCCTGCCTGTCTCGGCCCTAGAGGGCCATACTCATCCCAACATACCTGTTGTTTGCTCGGTTCTTCTCCATCTGCTCATTCTGACGCAGGTTCCACTCCTCCAGGTCCTTTTTGGCCTTCTCACGCCATTCCTGCTCAGTCACTTTCGATGCCGCATCTAAGGCCAGGGTAAGACAGACCCCATCAGACAGACTGTCACCAACTGACACCCCAAACCTGCCCCCAGCCCCCACTAGAACATTCTCTGAAAGGTGTCCCTGCATCCAAGGACAGATCTTTGGTGGGGACACCCACATGGCACAGGGCAAAAGGCACATCTTGGGTGCAGTGCAATCACCACTAGGTAAGGGATCCCAAGGATCTCAATCACCATGTTCTGTGGTACAACTAGCATGGCCACGCACAGCCTTGGGACTCACCCAGCTCCTCCAGGCGCTTCTTCTGCTCCTCCCTCCATTTGCGAATGCTCTCAGGTTCCTGGGTCAGCCGATCAGCCTTGGCTATGGCTGCATAGGCATCTGTGGGCCCGTTGGACTCCTGCAGGATGCAAGCACCTCGCCATCAGCATCAGCTCCTCACACAGCCCAGCCCAGCCTTCTCAATGGGCTGACAATGCAGAACTGGACTCCAGACTCCCAGCACCAAGACAAGCCAAGATACGTAAGGTTGGTGACAGCCCAGGACACTTGTCAGTGCCCCAAAGTACCACTTAAGCTGCAAGCCCTAAGAATGAGTGCCACCTTAGGCTGGGCCACAATAGACAGAAAGAGCCCAGCTGAGTCAGGGCCCGTAAGTACACTGCTCTCTGTTTTGCCACCAGCCCACAAGCGGGACCCTCTTGTGGTTCTCCAAGCTGAGCAGCCTGCACAGCTCCCACCAGGCCCAGCATCACGCTGTGTGCCACATCAACACCTTTCCTAAACCCTTCTGCTGGCTGACATGGAGCTAAGCAAGAGGATTACGGCTCTCCTCCAAGATCCACAATCTAATTAAGTGTATCCCATCTCTGATCTGATGTGATTATCATCCTGTAGACTACACACAGACAAAGCACAGGGGGCTTGTCAGGAGCTGGCACAGCTTCTCCTGTACCCTGCACAGCTTGGCTACATGGTCCCAGAAGGAGATGAGACCCACACAGGTGTCCCCCTGAAACACCCTCAGCTGTGGGGAATGCAAGTTTAATGAGAGACGCTGCTGGACTTGGTGGCAAGGCTACAGCCATGTGTTAGCAGAGGAGGCGCCTCTGGAAACCCTGTCCTGGATCTGGACTCAGTCAGGAGATGCTCTCAAACATCCCTGACAGCCTCCAAGAGATTTCCAGGCTGGAAAAAGAGGAGTTTGTAGAGAACAGAGGGTTTGCAATCTTCCCCCCACACCCACCTAATCCTCCTTGGTACCACCAGGCCAGAACATGGGCCTGAGCTCTCACCTGAAAAACATCTCCATTGACAGTGGCTCCTCCATTCTGGAAACCAGCTAGAAAAAATAAGGAAGAAAAACACAACTGTGACAACTGAAATGATCCTGGAGGAGCTGGGGTTCACGAGACAGAAACAAGCCAGTTCTTTGGGGATGCAGATGTGCCATTCCCAACCCAATACTACTATCCACAACAGACTCACATATATGGGTCCCAGACTAAAGATCCTATGCTGGTCCAAGTAATGGACATCAGCAGAGCTGTGTGCTGGTGTGCTGGAGCTCAAGTTAGGGCTAGCAAGGTTTCAGTATCCAGAGGAGGACACATTCCCAACATACTTGTCCCTGTCCAGTTGTAGCAGGACCCCAGATCCCCTTTGCTTCATACAGACTGTTCAGGAAAGCGATGGGAAGAGGACAGTGTGCTGCTCTACAGTCCAGAGCCATTAACACAACAAACCCTCCCCGAGCTGCTGCTGCAGAGAATGCGTGGGGACTCCTGCCATTCCTGAGGCAGGATCTGGGCCAGGCTGTGGCCTCCCGTCCTTGGAGGGATTCAGCCAGCACCTCTTTCCCAGACAAAACTTCCAGGGCACTCTATGTCTTTATAGTGTTTGCACTGCTTTTTCTTTTTAATCTTTTCTGAAGATTAGGGAAACTCCCCCAGGCACAGGGCTGGACATCATGCTCTGGCTGTAAGAAAACAACCAACTTCAGCTCTGTAAAAGGCAGCAGCTGCCTCCCTCAGCACACAGATGGGTGACCCAGAAGCTGTCAGCCAAGTGCCCAGCAGAGGCAGAGCTGCTCTATGCCTGCGACAGGAATGCAGCACCGCCAGGGACAAAGCTCACAGCAACAGTGCAGCACAATCCTTCTCCCTCTCAGCCCCAAGAGCTGCATACTGATGCCTTGCATGTGGCCCTCTGCCACTGGGTAAAGAAGCTTTGATGAAAGACTTCAGGCCCTGAGCTCTCTCCAATGATGACCATGCTCAAACACGGGGCCTCTGCTGGCCTGCTGGCACATACAGCCATAGCACTAGAGTACCTCAAGGTAGCACTGTCCCCACGGTGCTCACCCCGCAGCTTCAACTACATCCAGCTCCATGACTGCATTTAGCATGGAGGCTGGCAGCAGCTCCCTAGGCCCAGATCTGACTCTGTAAGTAGAGCTGAAACCACCATTCTACAGACAGGCCAAAGAGGCCCTGGGGGCCTCCCTGCATTGCGGGCAGAAGCAAGAGGACAGTGTTGTATCTCTGTCCTTGCGGATAACAGACCACTGAGCTCCTATTATCTACTGAAGCCCCTAAAAGCAGGGCTGGGGCTCATATGGAGGCTTGAGATCAGGATTAATGCCTTCTACCTGCTGGGCCTAGGACCGTGATGTTCACAATGGAAACGCCTTCCATTTTACACCCCAAAGCGCTCTCCTGCCTATGAGTGCAGCCATGAGGCCACCCAGCCGAACACGGATGTCTCATCCCACCTCAGCGACCCCCCAACCTCGGGGGAACCTCGAATACACCGGAGGGCCCCCCCACCCTTTGGTGGGGCAAAGCCCCGGGGCCCAGCCCCCCTTTATACCCCATCTCCCACCCCGTGCTCACGGCGGAGGCCCCGCCCGGTGCTGCTCGGCGCTCACCCGGCTCCGTTGGGGCGCCCTGCCCTGCGGGGGCGGAGGCCGAGTCTCCGTCGTTGGGCCCGAAGCCTTCGTCGTTCTCGATGCCCGCGATCTCACTTTCCTGCTGGGCCAGGAAGGCGGCGGCCGGATCCTCCTCGGTCCCGGCGCCCTCGGACGAGGAGAAGAAGCCGAAGTCGTCGGCCATGACCCGCCCGCTCGGTTCGGCCCGGCCGGAGCTGTCACTGCGGCGGCGGCGGGCGGGGCCACGGCGCTGACATCACGGAGGGGCGGCCCCGTTTCCCTCCTCCCCTTTCCCCCCTCCCACAACTCAGCATCATCTCATCGCCCCTCACGCTGTAGGAGCTGGGGCTGCCATTATAGTGCCCGCACTCTGTGCCGGCCGAGGGGTCGGCTGGGCTCTGAACACTCGGGGCACACACCGCTGGCGGCCGCCATCTTGGAGCGGGCTCCGCCTCCGCCATCTTGGGTGGGGCCACCGCCCGCGGGCTGTTGAGCGGGTGTTACCGGCCATCTCCGGAAATAGCCGAATGGCTCCTTCGGGAATCTTCGTGCGCCAATAGGGAGGATCGAGCACGCGGTCACTGTGAATGGAGTTCGGCTATTTCCGGACAGCTCCGAGAGTGCTTCGGCAATCTCCGGAAAGTACTCGTACATTTCCGGTCACGATCGACGAACGGCAGCCGGCCGCTCAGCCGAGCGGAAGTGCGAGCGGGCTGCGTCACTTCCGGTGGGTGACGGAGCGGCGGGTCAGAGGCGGAGGAAAATGGCGGCGCCTGAGGAGCGGGAGCTGACGGCGGAACAGACCGAGAAGCTGCTACAATTCCAGGTGCTGTGCAGGGGACACCGGCCCGTCCTGCCGCCTCCGGGCTGCTGCCGGCCTGCGTTAGGGCTGGGGGTTCATACGGGCCCTGCCTGGAGAGAGTGCGGCTGTACCGGGGTGCGGGGCCCAGGCTGGGCTGGAGGCGAGAGGGGAGCGGCCTGTGCTCGGTGTCCCGGTGTTCGGTACGGGACAAGTGTGAGACTCCATTGGGGATGTGTTAGTCCGGGGCTTTGTTCAGGGCTGTGCCCTCAGTGCTTCGTTAGCAAGGCAGGAAATGAGCGCTGAGTGAACACAGGCCCGGCCGTTTGAATCAGGTGAGCTGCAAACGGCCCTTTGTTCATAGCGGGGAGTGACGAGGCCTTCCTGGCACAGTCAATTAGTCCGTGAGTTTCTATGGAGTCCAGCCCATGAACCAGCCGTATCTCACACATCCAGTGTGGTGCTGTCCGCTGGGGATTGCGGTGATCTCATCCCACTGCATGACGTGAGCTAGTCCCAACCTCTGCTCTGCAGGGGACCCAAAAGAGGCAACTGACAGATGTGTTTGTTGGGGTGAAAACTGCCCTAAAGCTGAACTGCTGCGGCTGCTCGGGGGAAAAGTAATTCACCTGTTGTGTTGTCAGACAACGAGAATTGCCTTCAGGTGTCTAGGGTTTGTTTTTTCAGTTGTAAGGCATTATATGGTGTCATGTGGACTGCAGTCTTAAATAAATAAGGAAAATATATATATATATATATATATTTGTCATTTAAGGATATTATCTCAGTAGGTACCTGTATTTTAAAGGGTCCTTGGAGGCATCCAGCCCTGCTTTCCTTGGCTTGATTTAGGTGCAAATGCTCCTCATCATTCCTGACACTTTCCCAACCTTTATCTTAGAGCCATGAGGGTTGAAAAAACTCCTGAATCTACTGCAGCATTTTTCTATAACCTTAAATTCAAGTCTTTCTCAGTATAGAGATCCTGTCTAAATATCTACCCCAGATTTAGCATGTTGGACAGTCTTAATTTATTAATTTACAGACAAATAAGGTGCAAGAGCATCAGCAATTACTTTCTTGGTATTACTGTTTCCCTGGTAAGCGTATGAGGCTTAAGCTTTTGCTTTGTGCTTCATGTATAGAAGCAAAACAAGCTGGAGGGAAGCTTATGCAATAAGACATCACAGCGCTTAACCTGCTGAATCTGGACAGATAGGACCAGCTGCACTCATCAGTTTCCCTGTTGCTATTTTCAAAGCCCTGTGGGCAGCTGTGAACTGAAAGAATCCCATGCATTTCCTCCTTGTACCTGGTATTACCATGGAGAGCAGACTGTGGGCTTGGGAGGAGGTTCCATATTTTAGCCCAGCTTCCTGTTGAGCCCCAGTTTGAAGAGGGTGAAACACTTGGGCTGCAGAGGGGATAAAATGGGTAGTTATTAGACTGTGTGGAGCCTGGTGTGAGAGATGCAGTACAGAAGGCTTCAACACCAGCATCCTGCTCCCCCATCTCTTAGGTTGTGCAGGCTTTTCCCTGGGGCTGTGCAATGGCTGGCTTATCTGGGGACTCTTTTTTTCTTTAGCTTGACTGTGTATTAAGTAGCACCTGCTGTCTGGGGAGGATGGTTGTCTTGCTAAAAGTCATCTGTATGCTACTGCACAGCACTGCTCCTGTTAGCTTGTAAACCTTTCAGGCATTACCACTCTTCAAGGAAGCATAGAGCTGCGCAAAGGAACACTGTAACACACTGTTGTTGTCATTTGTGCAGCGTTCTGTGGTGGCAGAGCTCTGTACTTCCACAGAAGGCGTGCTACAGCAACGTGAGTAAAGCATAAGGAATGGAGAGAAGAGCGTGAGGCAGCAAAGATGAGAGCAATAGTAGGAGGCCCTCTGTAATGTTACATTTAGGAGCCAAAAGGAAAGTGTGGAGGAAGAACTGTGCCCTTGTGCTGGAAATCACTGTTTCCAGGGTAGAGAAATAGATGCCTGCTTCTGGCCTGAGTCAGCTGGGTTATTGTACTGTTTAAATACACAATTGTACAATTTACACACTGTCCAGTTGTAATTGTACAATTGTAAAGTTGACAGATAAGCAGAGGTTATGCAGAAAAGAAGATAAACAACAAACACTCACCGATGCTGAGGCTCACAGTAGGGATGGATGCTCCCGATGCCAAGGCTCACTGCAAAACTCCACATGTGAGCAATCTCCAGAAAGAGATCAGGCCTTAGTGGTGGTCAGCCCTTAAATGGGATCTAGGGGAGGTGCAGCCAGGCTACAGCCCTATTGGGAATACAGCTCAATTACCTTCACCTGTGCTCCCACAGCTGACCCATCACTTACCTCAGATGGTTAATCAGAGGTTCAGGCTGTGATCAACAGTTTCCCTTACACATACATACTTTGCATTAACTCTGCTGATGTTTATGTGATGTGTTATGGTAAAAACTTTGGTAAAAACAGCTGGGGAAAATCAAACACTCGAGGCTGAAAACCTCTTCAAAGAGGAAGGGGGAAATAAGACACTCCAGAGATCTTTAGCACTCAGTGCATCGTGTATCGATCAAAACTTTCATAAACACATTTGCTGTAATATGCACAGAGAAACTCTTCTGCTAAAGGCTATTTTGCTGCTTGAAGTCAGATATTCCTTACCATTGGAAATGGGATTTTGTGGGATTTCTCAGGGGTTGGGAATTAAGAGCAGTGCCAGGTGGATTTGCATCTTTTGTGCAGCGTTTCAACATAGGACCATATCTGCAGAGGGAGAGGATTTCGTAAGCCCAGCATACAACCTTTGTCCATCCAGGGGATCCCTTTGGTCTTTGAAGTGTAGAGTTGCGCTTTTCACTACTCCAGGATTAAGGAGGTTTTGGGCTTCTGAGCAGTGTCTCAATGGTGATAGACAGAAAGAATGATACCCAGCAGCAGCTGTGGTGTATTTTGGGGCAGTGTTTGAGGGGTGTTTGAGAAGGTAATGCTGAACTTCCCTGTCTTCTGTTGGACACGGTGTTTTGTCTTCTGAATATTATTATCCATTATCTCAGGCTTAGACCTACACTTGTATAGAGGTTTCTGTATGAGAGCACTAATTCAATGGGATTTGCTTTATTTTCAACTATAAGATATTGTATATGGATATGGGTAGCAAATAAGTTTCAAGTCTCTCATCCCCTGCTGTGCTGACACAGTAACAGTAGAAGGTACTGCAGAGAAAAGGGTTAACAGTGGTTAAGTGTGAATGACCAGTATCAGCATCTACCATGAAGCTTTGTGTGAATTGGCAGTTAAACTGTCTTCGTGCTGTTGTTGTAGTGTATGCAGGTTGTTCTGAACAGCCCACATCTTCCAGAACATCCTTCTGTCTCACAGAGCATATCAAAGCAACATTCCAAAAGGTGCTGAGCTCTTAGTTGCCCTTACACAGGGGATTTCTCGCTCCTGCCCTGCAGTGTTTCGTGATGCGGCTTTGCTGATCAGAAGAGTGGGATTTGGGTGGCTTTGTTGCTTCTGTTTCATGTTGAGAACATACATATCAAGATGTGGAGCTGCACTCCTGTGGAGTTGTGCCATTTTAGGAGCTTGTGAGATCAGACACACCATCAGCACGGCAGTAGTGCTATAGTGATGGCCAGGAAGGACTGAAGTTCACCTCATGGAAGTCTCTGGGAAGCTCAGTGAGTCAAACAGCCCAGCTCTGTCCAACAGAATGGTTTCTGCCCAGTAGAAGGTAGAGATCTGTTCAGATATTGTGAAAGTGGCCAGGAAATGCTTAAAGTTAGAACTGAGCTCCGACACTGAATAGGTCATTTGTCCATAGTGTCACTTGGTGTTAAATACTTGAATAGGAGAAACAGTGGGAATATATACACAGTCCTCCAGCAAATCCTGATTCAGTGCATTCTTATATAGTCAGCTTGTCGAGATGGCTTCGGAGGCTTTAAAGTGAAGCAAGAAATCAGGAAAATGACAAGTGGAAGTAAAAGGGAATGTGAACAGCTAATAGGAGCACAAGATGTAATAGAGATTGCACATGAGGATGTATATCAAGTTACTGCCTTGTGTTCACAGACATCACCATCTGCATCCTGCAGAAAAGCTGTGCTGTACAACAGGCTTCCCTGGCACTCAGTTGCTTTTACTCTCCTTCTTTAGGACTTGACTGGCATAGAGTCCATGGACCAATGTCGTCACACGCTGGAGCAGCACAACTGGAATATAGAGGTACAGCTTCACATGAGCTTTGGGATGGGAGAGGGCTTCCTCATGGTAACACTTAACCTGTTAGCCCCTGCATGTACATTAGTAACTTGCTATAAAAGTATTGTGATGCTGCTGGAGAGTTCTTAGAGCTGCGGTCTCTTGTCTGCTGCTTTGTTCTTCCCCATAGTGTGCAGATGTAGGCTGTCATGTAGAAGGTTTTCCACAAAGAAATGGGTGCTGCTGTTTCCAGTTTG
Source organism: Coturnix japonica (assembly GCF_054131305.1). Lineage (NCBI taxonomy): Eukaryota > Metazoa > Chordata > Aves > Galliformes > Phasianidae > Coturnix > Coturnix japonica. Next base: position 11,162,021 of record NC_140680.1, on the reverse strand, counting down.
TACTGAGTTGGAATGCTCTGGGTCTGTGGGTAAATGCATCCAAAATATTCACACATTCTGTACCCTTAATTGCCTGAAATGTTTCTTTGCTCTTTCTTGTCTTAAAGGCAGCTGTACAGGACCGGTTAAATGAGCAAGAAGGTGTCCCAAGTGTCTTTAACCCACCCCCATCTCGACCGCTGCAGGTCAATACAGCAGACCACAGGATCTACAGCTATGTTGTTTCAAGGCCACAGCCAAGGGTAAGTTATCTTAGAGTGGATTTTGTCTTGTCTCTTTGTTTGCTCTGTGAACAACAGGACATACAAATAGGGAAAGGAATTGTTTTCTTTACAAGCTGTTACCTCCTTTCTGAGTATTTTGTCTTCTAAAAACAAAACATAGAGCAATTCCTTCAGCCTCTGTTATTTCTGTAGCCATTTTCTCTGTTGTGTAATTCACAATGAGACAGCCTTTCTCATGTCATAGGATGTCTTCCCTGTTGGTAGGTTCTGTTGGGATGAAGAATTATCCGCTCGTGATGGCAGTGATTATCTCTCTTTTCAGACCCCATAAAAAGCTCAAATTCTCAAGTTCCAGTTATTTGTATTCATGTGTCATGAACATATTTCATGGGCCCTTTGTGGGCTCTTAATCACTCTGTACAGTTAAGAAAACTACTGAGTGTGAAGCCATTGCTTAGTGAAGCAGTCACGCCAGTTTTCAGAAGCATTACTTTGAATTCTTGGTAAAACATATTAATCACTTAAATTTTAACCTCTCCAAAGCCATAAAGTGTTGCTGAGGTTGGTTTTGTGTGTATGTGTGTGATGATTTGAGCCTCTGTTCTCTCTGTGTGCTTGATGCTGGTGTATACTTCTCTATTTCTACTGGTTCGGTGCTGGATTGGTGACGATGTTCTAATTCTTTCTTTTGTAATTGCAGGGCCTTTTAGGATGGGGTTACTACTTCATAATGCTTCCATTCCGTTTTACCTATTACACATTACTTGATATATTTAGGTAAGCATTTTTTTCTGCTGACTCATGTATCGATTGCATCAAGGCACACTTAGATCTGGCCCTACCTCTATCACTTGGATCTTTTTAACTCTAATGACAGATGAGCATTTCCGTTTGTTTGTTTGCTCAGCTGACTTAATATGCAGTGTTGTTAAGCACCTACACTGGCAAGAGAGAAAATGTGCTGCAGGAAAAAGAAAATAATGCTTTGTGGCTCAGAAAGTGAAATATTGAAGTGGAATTTCAACTCCACGTGGGTTTTCAGTTTGAGTGCAAAAGGGAGACAAAAGGTGGTGTCAAAGTCTGTCCTGCTGGGCCAGGCTCCAGTTGAACCTGTGCTAATCTGGGGGCCTTTCTGTTGCAATTGTGTTCTTTTGGAGCAGGTAGTGCAATTTGAATTATAAACATTCAAGGGACTCAACTGTGGTTTTTCCTTCTTATGAATGCCAGTGATTGTTTGTGGAAAAGAAAACCTGTTTTTCAGAAAGTCATTGAGCTGAATTTCCAGTGTGCTTTGCTTCCTTCCTAGGTTTGCTCTGCGTTTTATACGTCCTGATCCTCGTAGTCGGGTTACTGACCCAGTGGGTGACATTATTTCATTTATTCATATGTTTGAGGAAAAATATGGGAGGATACACCCTGTCTTCTACCAGGGAACTTACAGCCAGGTCAGTGTTACATGTCAGTGTGTAGATGTGGGGGAGATGAAGAGTGGGGATTTTACCACATGGTATCGGAGCCTACATGGCAAAACCACTTCTTGAAGTCCAGTGTTTTGTCTCCAAACTCTTCAGCAGGGCACTGGGAGAGTTAGTGAACAAGTGTATTAGAAAACCAGTGTCTGCCAGGCTTGTTAACATGCCAAGCCTGCAAAGTTGGAAAGCAAAGCTGCTCTGACTGTTCCTCGACCGTCTGTATGGCTCTGTAGCCAACAGCTATTCTTTGTAATCCTGTCTTTGTTTTTGTAAACTGATGTGGTGTGCCAGAATCTGTCCTTCTGTTCACCAAATTGGGATTGGCTGCCTGGGCTTGTATCATAATGTAACTCCAGAATTTGGTGCAAGGCCTCAATGTTGACAGAGGGAGCTGCTCAAGAAATAACATGAGGTGAGAGTTCCAAATGTTAGATCTGGGCTGGTAGTGCTCACTGGTAAGGAAGGATGTCCCCATGGGTGCTGCCTCTTCTGCAGCTTCTCTCAGCCTGGCCAAGAGAAGGGGCCTCCTGCTGAGCATTCCAGCAGGCAGTTGGATCCGCATTGCTTCCCAAGTGCCAAAGAAGAAAGTGGTGTCTGTCTGTTCCATGCTGCACAATGATGGAGCTTTCTGCCTCCACAGCTCTTCTAGGCCCCTCTGTCTTGCCTGGAATCCAAACTTAAATAACCATGGAATGGTTAGGCTACCAAAACTAAATACCAGCGAAACAAGGAGTTTGTTGTACACTTATTATGTGGCCTTGTTAAGAAGTGCTCCTGGGTGGGTGGAATCCGCAGATTTTATATGCAGAAAGTTTTGTTGCTGAGTTTGTTTCGTTGGAGCCCGCAGCGTTATTGAGTTGGCCTCTTTGTTTTTCTTAAATGTAACATTTTCATTTGATGTGGTGTGATGGCTGCATCCTGTACAGGCTCTAGTGGAAGGTTCATTCTTACCTGCTGTGAGTCTGAGGCATGAAGGAGGGTTGTTTGCTGCCAGCTCAGCCTGGTGGGGAGGTGCAGGGGTGTCAGCTTGCATAGCTGTGTACCCAGCTCTGAGTTCAACATTCTCCAAAGCCACATCCCAAAAGGAATGTGGAAGAGCATAGTTGTTGTCCTCTTAAATGAGGGTTGAGTTGGAAGGTCTGGTATGTTCATCCTCCGTTTGATGCCTCATTAAAACCGGTTATTGGCAGAGAAATGGCCCAGGTGAACGCTGCCAGGTTGTTTCACACAAGTCTTGTGGGTGCTGTTTTCCCTTAGGGACCCTGTAACTTTACGTTCTCTGTTTTTATGCCAAGGCACTGAACGATGCCAAGCGGGAGCTGCGCTTCCTGTTGGTTTACCTTCATGGAGATGACCACCAAGACACGGATGAATTCTGCCGGTAGGTAGGAATGTTTTCCAAACTGTTGTCCTTGGACCTTAAGTGCAAATTTACTCACATCATCTCTTCTCATCCACCAGCAATACGCTGTGCGTACCTGAGGTGGTTGCCCTCATAAACACTAGAATGCTCTTCTGGGCTTGCTCAACCAATAAACCAGAGGGATACAGAGGTGAGTGTGTCCCTCCTCAGCTTTACCTATACCCTGTGATCTCTGGGACAGGCCAGATGCTCTTTGACAGATTCATGTGTTTGAAACGCTCTGCTGGTTTCTGTGCAAGAAGATGAGCACGTCACAAGACTGCATGGGAAACTACATGCTGGTTTGGTGTGATATCTCATAGGGCCTAGTTAATTGCAGAGGAATACTTACTACTCTCAACCTCAACTGTTCCATGTGTTTCTGGGCAGTCCTAATTGCGTGTATTTAACTACAGGTGTTTAAGCTGCTCTCAGTGGCTTGTTAATGGGAGTTAGTGGGTGTGAACTTAGAACCCCCCTAACCTGCCCATCCCCTGTTTCAGGACGGTCTGTCTCTGGCAGAGATTATCTAATTTTGTTCTAAAATGCCTTTGATGAACAATCTTCCCCATTGCAGTGTCTTCCAGAGCGCAGCCATCCTTAATACCAGCAAGTGTTTCCCCGTGTTTTACTTCCTGCAGCTAAACCCAGAGCTTCTTGTCCCATTTTGAGTGTCCATTCAGAGCAATATATTTCTTGTTTACATTCAAGAAACTTTTTAGAGCTTGAAAGTTGGTTGTTTTGGTGTTTGTTGGTTTTGTTTTTCCCGTCCCCTTGCTGTCTGTGTTCCAAGCCACCTCCTTGTTCTGCTCATTTATCAGTTTTCAGTTGACAAAAGGAAACCTGTGGCTTTTTCTGCTTTGGAAGAGATAGTGGCTCTGGAATCTGCTCTCCCAGGCCGTTGTGATGAAAACATTTGTGCTGTGCCCCTTTGCTGATCCTTCTGGAAGGGATAACGATTGTGCCTGTCTTCCAGTTTCCCAGGCTCTGCGGGAGAACACGTATCCATTCCTGGCTGTGATCATGCTGAAGGATCGCAGGATGACTGTAGTTGGGCGGCTAGAAGGCCTCATCCAGGCTGATGACCTTATTAATCAACTGATGTTCATCATGGATGCCAACCAGACATACCTGGTGTCTGAACGCCTGGAAAGGTGTGACAGAACCTGAGCTTAATAATAATGCTGATCGTAGAGAGGCAGGCTCTGCTCTGCCCCATTCCTCCCTCCAGATGCTATGTGTAGACACGTAGATCAGTGTCTCCTGATCAGTAACACAGTACATGATCTCTCCTCTTCCCAATGGAACCACTGGTCTATAAATTCAGGAGACCCGGTAGCTGGGGAGTCTGATGTGTTGCCCATACAGGCCTGTTACTGACAGGTGAGGCTGACTGTTCTACTGTTATATGCAGCTGGAGCAAACCTGTGTTGTGCTGGAGCTGTAGGTGAGGGTTGGAAATAGGCAGCAGAAGCCAAGCAGGAGGGAAGGAGTTGGAGGAGAGCTGGTGTTTGCAGCCAGCTTCCTTTTGAGCAGTGCTGCCTACATTGGCTGTCCTGAATTCTAACAGCATTTGCTGCATTGCTGCTGCTGCCTCGCTAATGTGAGCTGCTGTTCTTGATAGCTCCATAGGAATAATGTGCAGACTCCATTGTAGGACGGCACCTGGTTTCCTGCCTGCTCCTTCTCTGTGGAGGATCCTATAACCCTATAACATGTTTTGATGCTCCTGGCTTCTAAAATGAACGAGGAGTTAATGTGATGGAGATAAAGCCATGAACAGTGTAAAGTGTGATGCTGAAATTGTAGCCACTGCTTATGTGGCATCTGTCTGTTCTGGCAGACTGCAGTGGGTGACAGATCTTTTGTTCCGTTAATCTCAACTCAACCTAGGGGAGGAGTTTGTGTGCCAGGGAGTGCAGGGACTCAGCTTCCCTTCTGGTTGCTCATGGTTCTGTGTGCTCTAAATGAATTATTACCTGGTGCTCCTGAGAGTTGGAGGCTGTACCGTTGGCCTGCTTTGCCTTCACTGGTGGGGCCTGCTAACCCTGATCACTTCCTGCTCATCTTTGTAGGGAAGAGAGGAACCAAACCCAAGTACTGAGGCAACAACAGGATGAGGCTTATTTGGCATCCTTGCGTGCAGACCAGGAAAAAGAACGTAAGAAGAAGGAAGAATGGGAGAGAAAGAAGAGAAAGGAGGAGGAAGTGCAGCAGCAAAAACTAGCAGAGGAGAGACGGCGACAGGTGAGTGCAGGCTGCCTGCTGGATGGCTGCTCTTCTTGGATGCTCGCGGTGTGTAGGAGCAGTGTCTGCAGTAGGATTTTCCAGTCAGACTGGAGTTGCTGGTCTTGTTTGGGGCTTGTGCATCCTCCGAGCCTCCTGGAGAAGCTGTGCTGCAAGGGACGAGCATCAAGGTCAGCTCAGTGCACACCCATTGCTCCTTTGCTTCTTCTTCCTTACTTGGTACTTTGCAGACGCTGCAGGAGGAGAAGGAGCGGAAGTCGGAATGTCTTCCTCCTGAGCCACATCCTGATGACCCAGAGAGCGTTAAGATCATTTTCAAGCTGCCCAACGATTCCAGAGTGGAGCGGCGATTCCACTTCACGCAGTCACTGACGGTGAGCGTGGGGCACAGCTGACAGGCTGCTTCTCATTGTGGGTTGGGTTCAGAGGTTCCACAAGGGGTTTGACAAACCTTTTGTTCCACTGATATTGCTTAGAGGTAAGGAGGGTTTCTTTGGATCTGATCTCTTCAATTTGGAAGAGAAAGATTATGGAAAAAGATGGAACAAAACTCTTCTGCAAAGCTCTCGTTGCTCCCTGTTCAATATGGAGTATAGGAGGAGCCAGAGTTGGTATTCTAGGATGAGTCTGGTTCCATGCATGCTGAGACCATGGCTGCGTTGTGTCTATAACATGGAGGGCTACAACCACAGCTACGTTCCAGCTGCATCATCTCTTCCCCAGCTGGCAGTTATCCCTGTGCTTCTCTCCCAGGTAATCCACGACTTCCTGTTCTCCCTTAAAGAAAGCCCTGAGAAGTTCCAGATCGAAGCCAACTTCCCTCGCCGCGTCCTGCCCTGCCTCCCTACAGAGGAGTGGCCCAACCCCCCCACGCTGCAGGAGGCCGGACTCAGCCACACGGAAGTCCTCTTTGTGCAGGACCTGACGGACGATTGACACTTTCTTTGTTGTTTTTTTGTTTGGTTTGTTTTTTTCCACAAGACACAAATTGGAAAAGAAAATTCAGATTATTATTATTATAATACGATATTTTTTTTTAAAAGACTGCGTACAAATGAGGGATCAGAGACCACGACGCCTGTGCCAGCTGTGCTGCGTGTGCACGCTGGCAAGAGGGAGTGTGTGCACGTCCTGGCACACCCATGTACACAGCCATCCCCTGCGCTCGGAGGGCAGAGAGGGAGGGGATCCCGTGTTGCCCCTCTCCCTTCCAAGGGGAGGAACAGGAATGGCAGCTCTTGGTAATTATTGCTTTTATTGATGACAATAATAATAAAACCCCGACAACCCGATACCTTGTGAGGATTTGATGCTCTGCTGCTCCTGCCAGCCAGAAGACCGGGCACCTGAATGTGCTGGGAGTGGGGTTTGGGAAAGGGCTGGACAAGAATCTCTTCAGCTTCCCTCTCTGTATAAATAGTTTTTCTTTTAATATTTCTCTTGCTTTGTAATGACCAAAGGAGAACGGGGTTGACTATAGTATTAACTTTTTTGATAAAGAGCTGGTTCGATTCTTACCTGTGTGGGACCTTGCCCAGGGTTCTTAGCCTGCGTAGTGTAATAAACTCTGCCTCTAGCATGTCCGTGCGATGCTTTCTGCTTTACACACTGCGGCGCTGCCCGGCTGGAACAGGGCACGGTGGAGGGAATCCTGCTGCGGGTCTGGGGTTGCTGCTCACAGCACTGGGGGGGGTTGCACAATTTCTGGCCTGCTTTGAAGATTCGTTGGTTATATTGGGCCAGCAGAACTGCTGAAGACAGATATAATACATAACAAGGGGGAGGTGGGGTGGGATGGGATGGGGGTGCCTCCAGCTTGTCCTGGGCTGAGCAGAAGGGAGAGCTTCCATTGTTTGCTGAGGGATGGGGGTCCTTGGGGAGGGCAGAGGGGAGTAAGGACAGCAGAGAGAGATGGAGGGGTGGGTTTAAACCTGCTATGTGACGGGCTTTGCTGGGGGAGCTGCTGGCCATGGGGAGAGGGAGCAGGGGCCTCTTCCTTCCCCCATGGCTTCTCTCACTCTGGGATGGATGGCTGTGGCGTTACACTTAGTGCAGCCTCTATGAGACACACAGGGGAGAAGAGGGCACCCCCCTCGTTAAGCACTGCACTCTGTGTCCTCTTCAACACGGACAGACCTTCCTCCTCTTCCTCCACCAGCTCCTTTCAGCCCATGGTGGGAGCAGCTCTAGGTGCCAAACCCCCCCTTACCCCTTAAAAGCAGGTTGGGGTGATGGAGTTAGAGCCCAACCCAACCCAGTCCAACCCAACCCCTGGCTGCCCACAGCACAACAGGAGCCGGGCGCGGCGCCTTGGTATACATCATACATTTATTAGTGAATATCCCTCTCAAAATCAGCCACGACATTAAAAAAAATAATGATTGCACTACTTGGTCAAGCAGAACTAGCAACTTTCATCTTAAAAAAAGTACAAATCTGTTAAAAATTTCAATCAGTATAATACACATATATATAATACAACAGACTAGTTAATGTTAAATGCTACAAAACCAAGATGATTCCAATGGAATGGAAGGAAAAAATAAAACCAAACGAACATAAAAACAAACCGAAACCGAACACTTTTTAGAGCTTTAAGAACCTTTTTTTTTTCTTCTTTTTTGTGTTTTTTTTTTCTATATATTAGCCTTTTTTTGTTTGTTTTTGTTTTTCAAATACATACATGGGGGGAAAAAATGAGGTAACTGTAAAATGTGCAAGTAACAGAGCAAAAAAAATTATATATATATATTTATATATATATATATATATATATATATAAAAACTTTCTAACACAGAACACACGTCCTGGGCCCGTCGGCCCATGGACTGGTATATAGAACAGTAAACAGTCCACTATCCCACCACAGGAAATCATTGGTAAACAGTGGTATCTACAGCGCAGTCAGCAATCACAAACACCCTAAATAATTGGTTTCTTGGATTTTTTTTTTTGTTGGGGTTTTTGTTTTAGGATTTTTTTTTCTCTTTTTTTTTCTTTTTTTTTTCTTTTTTTTGTTGTTTTTTTTCCTGCTTTTATTTTTTTTCTCTTCTGAAATGATACTTGTAGCTGCTCATTGGAATAAATTCTGCAGCACACGAGCTGTGAGCTTTCGAGTCGCCGTCAAAGGACCGTAAGGCTTTCCTGGCTCCCTGGGCACCGCGAGGGCGGGAGGGGACATGGGGGACATGGGGGACATGGGGGGCAGGGGGGGCGTCTCCGTGTTGCGATGTGGGTCTCCTTTGGTTCTGTCACTGAGGGACGGGGGGGGGGCGGGATCCTGCCCAGGGGGCACCGAGCCCAGCGGTGCCGGCGGAGCGGCCTCGACCGCAGACGGGTGGCCGAGAAAGGGAGGCAAAAGGAGCCGGCCAATAGCGACCCGCCCCGCACCGCCCCCCGGTGCCCACCGCCCTCCCGCATCTCGCCGTGCCGGGGCCCAGCCCCGCCGCCCCGCCCCGCCCCGCGGGGACGGCCCGGAAAGCCTGACGGTCCTGCAGAGGCGTTGCGGACATGTGCAGTACAGTGCATGGCAGTATCAGCTGAGCACAAAAACCCCTCTCCCCACCCCCCTCACCCCACAGCCGGCTACACGTAGCCAAGACCACGTTCCAAGCTGGTCAGACATGCATGCATATTGTGAACATTTACATTGGGCCGCGCGGAGGCTCCCGGGCGTCGGCACCGCGGGGAGGGCAGCCCCTCCTTGCGCCCCCCCCCCCTTCATCCTCCTCCTCCTCCTCGCTAATTAATCATGCAAAACGACTCGGGGCAGCCCGGCCCGCAGGACGAGGCGCTCGGGAGCCCCGGGGGGAAACGGGCCCGGCCGCCCCGCAGAGCACGGACCGAGCGGGGTCGGGGCTGGGGATGGGGCCGGGGCCTCCTCCCGCCTGGGAAGGACTCGGAGCGCTGCAGAGTGACCCCAGCCCCGCCGCCCTCCGCTCTCCTCCTGCCGCCGAGGGGAAGAGCGGCCACAGAACCAAAATGTGATGGGAAAAGGAAAAGGAAGGGGAAAAAAAGAACTAAAACCGACCTACCCTAAAACCAACACAAATGGAGGAACGGGGGGAGGTGGTAATAATTCCTAGTGAGTACAAAGACCTGCAGAGTGATGGAGCGACGACAGCGTCTTTGGAGTGCGGAGGACACGGAGGACGCGGCCGCCACCAGCACAACAGCGTTCAGACCCTGCGGCGGCTCCGTGCACGGCGGAGGAGGAGGAACGGCCGCAGCCCGGGCTGCTCAGCGCTCACCACGTCCGAGGAGGCTCTGGGGGGGGTAAGCGCACGGCCAGGCCCCGGCAGCATCCCCCGCCCCTGGAACGACGTCCTCATCCTGTAAGGAATTGTGCGGCTCGGCGCCCGCCGGCCTCAGTCCGCATCACGCTGCACCTCCGACGCGTCCGCCCGGCAGATGGGGCACGTGCGGTTTGCCTGCAGGGGAACAAGGAGAGAAGGGGGCGGTGAAGCAGAGCCCTGCAGGGAACGAAGCCCACCAAAACCCCACTGGGGTCAGGGGTGTCCACAGCCCCATCCCACCTTTAACCATTTGTCGACACACTTGGCGTGGAACTCGTGGTTGCAGGGCAGGACGCGGAGCAGCTGCCGGGCCTCAAAGTCACTGAAGCACACGACGCACCTGGGGAGGGACAGCAGTGAGCCCAAACCCAGCACCAACCCCCCTCCAACCCAACACCCCCCGCCCCGCACACGCCGCTGGCTCACAGGGTCTGCTCGGACTGGTGGCTCTCGGGGTTGAAGCGGTACGACGGGAGGTGCTCGATGTCTGCTTTGGTGAGTCCCCGTGGCTTGGCCTCCCCCAGCCGCTCGGCCAGGTTCAGTAATGCCTGCGGGGAGACGTGGACGGCTCAGCCCCATTGGAGCCACCCCGCAATGCCGGGGTCACCCCATGGGGTGGCGGAGCCACACACCTCGTAGTTCTCCATCTCCACGTCATCCACATCCAGGTCCAGGCTGATCGTGGGTCCCACGGCCGTTGGCGACACAGGAAGCATAGAGCTGCATGCAGGGAGGAGGGGGCCCTCAGCGAGGGTTCCTCCATGGGGACAGAAGCACCACGGCTGCCCCACACCTCCCACATCCCCCCCACCCCAGTACTCACAGGAAATAGGGCAGGAAGCTCGGGTAGTACGGAGGGGGCGGCGGAGGGGGCGGCGGGGGGGGCAGTGCCTGCTGCAGCCGGTACCGCTGGGTGTTCAGCCGCCGGGGCATCATGTGGGGGTATGGCTGTGGGGAGAGAGCAGGGCTCAGGGCCGTGCCCACAGCTCCTGCATCCCCCAGCACCGGGACGGGCACTTACCACGCCGAATGGCAGCTCTTGGTGCAGCGGATCGTGGGGGAGGTAATGCAGCGGCACGGAGGGGGAGAGCGTGGGAGCGTGGTGGGATGGGGGGTACGTGAAGCCGGCGATGGGGTGCTGCTCCCCTCGCAGGTCCACATCATTGTCTATCCTCTGCAGAGGCTGTAGGGGAAACTGTTAGGCTGGAAGGTGTGTCCCAGGTTTCATCCACTGGCATTAGCACTGCACCCACCTGGGGGGCCGCACAGAGATCCCACTCTCTGTTCCAGGGCCCCACGCCTGGCTCTGCAGCACCAACACCTCCCCAGTCCCACCCCGACTCACCATTCGTGGGTGCTGGGCTTGGAGAGGCACGAACTGCCCCAAGGGAGCCATGTGGGGCGGCTGGTGGGGGGGCACTGGCGGCGGGGGCGGGTGCAGGATGTAATGGTCGCTGGAGATGATGGGAGGGAACGTCTGGTAGGAGACTGGGAGCTGTTGCATGGCGCATGCCTGGATCAACTGCAGGGTTTGGAGAGAAATGGGGGTCAGGGGCACTGCTGCCGGCCTCAGAGCATCAAATGGTCCCCACGCCCACAGCCCCTGCGCTCCAGGGTGGCACCCAAACAGCCTTTGGGCAATGTCACCCCCAGGTGTCCCCTTCTGCATCCCACCGTGACTCACCGGGGGCGGGAGGCAGCAGAGCGGGTAGTGCTGTCCACTGAACATCACTGAGCATGCTGGGAGCTGCTGGGTGCTGCACCCAGGGATGTGCTGGCTGGTGTGGATGGGGAAGCCTTGCGTCGTGACGGTGGTGACCGTGTAGGAGAGAGGGACGGGTCCCTGGTGCACCTGGGGACAAGGCATAGAGGATGTGGGCAGAGGACACGGCCCCAGCTGGGCTGTCCCCATCCCGGAGGGGCAGCAGCAGGACACGAAGCACCAGCACTGGGACACAGGCAGCATCCTGCTGGGCTCCATGTGAGCTTTGGACCCCGCTTTATAACCAGCAGTCAAGGTGACATGGGCTCCCACCACCAGCACCAAAGGGGACCACAGGATACATCATACCATGTCATAGAGCTGGCTCTGGACACCAAGGTACAGGCGCAGGGTCAGTCTCAGCACCAGGGCTGCTCCTGCGCCACCTACCTGGTCATGAAGATCCACCATGAATGGGTTCTGGTGGGGCGGGTGAGCGGCCGGGTGCAGCATTCGTGGCGGTGTGCTGGGGAGAGCGTAGGCGCGGGGCTCATCTACAGGGATGTGCGGCTGCTGGGGGAAGGCAGGGTGCAGCTGGGTCTCATCCTGGCCCAGCAGGGTTGCCAGAGGTCGGTCGCGTCGTCCCCACTGACGCCGGACAGGGGGGCTGCGGGGCCACCGCAGGAGAGAAACAGAGCAGGAGTGACCCCCGGGCAGGGTCAGCGCCCAGCAGTGCAATGATCAGGGCTGAGCTCCTCGTCTGGCTGCCAACCTCCAGCTCCACTCGCCCTGTGTGTGCCACCACCCTGCGTCCTCAACACAGGACCCCCACGATGTTCCCCTTGGCCACGCTCCCCACCCTGAGCTCCCCCAACCCACCAGGTGCTGGCGGTTGCCCCAGCAGGATGTACAACCCACAGTGTGTCCCCACACAGGCACGATGGCCACTGGGTCTCCGTGCTGCCCCGTACCTTCGCCGGAGGTGGTCAGGGCTGCTGCAGGGTCCCCCTGAGAAACGACGTTGGTTAAAAGGGGCAGAGGGAGGCCGCCTATTCACTGCCAGTTCCCATGGTCGCATTGGTGACGTCGGGAGGCGGATGGACACGCGGGACCTCAGGCTCCAGGCAGGGCGAGACACCAGCACCTTGGATCCTGCAGAACAACAGCGGGTCATGGCCTATAATCCCCTAGGATAGCACGGGGCTGGAGCACAAACAGGAGCCCCAGATCCTCCCTGATACAGGATAGGGGAGAGGCGTAGAGCTGACTCCAGGCAGCAGCACTATGTACAGTGCAGCATGACCCCAGCATCGCCCAGCCCACTGCCCCTGGCACCCAGACCTGGGCCCACCACCACTCCTGGGGCTGGAGACAGCAGAGCCCAGCCCCCATCGGATACCCAGGCAGCATCCCTGTGCTGTGTGACCTCCCCATGCAAGACACAGACACCGAGTGAGACAGAAGCACATGTTTTTGGCACAGAGAAAAGCAGGCTGGTGGCTGCAGCACTGCCCTGAGCTGCTAATGGGACTGGGTACTACCAATGTGTCTGCAGCCAAGCGGGCTTCAGTGCTGCTCTGGGAGTGCTCTGTCCTGCAGGGCTCCTGTGTGTCTGCTCTGCACCCTCTGCAAGCTGCCACTGGGGCACTGTCCCACCACCCTGCACCCAGCTGGGCCAGTGTCCCCATGTAATTGCCATGCAGCAATGTGCCATCACTCCCAGGAGGTGCCCACTCCTGGGGCTGCTCATTCCCCAGCTCCACACCCCCCCGTGTCCCTGCAGCACCAGGTGGCACAAGTTCCGACCCAAGCAGCTCCATCCTCAAAGCTGTCCCCAGACCCAGCTGGCGGCCACCTCCCTGCACAGTGCCTGCTCCAGCCCTTCCTCCATGTGCTGGGCACGTACATGGGCACAGGCTGAGTGTGCAGCGCCCTGAGCCCGGCAGCAGCACAGCAGGAGGCTGGAGGTGCCCCCAGAAGGACAAAAGGCCGCGTCACTGCAAGGGGTCACAGCCTGACGCCGTGCAGTGTCTCCTGCTGCTCTCAGCCCAGCCCGGGATGCTGCTTGTGAAGCTGAGAGCAATCTCTCTTTTGGGCTCAAACAAAGCCGCCACAGCAGGAGCCCCCGGAGCAGCCCGCATCCCACCGGGTCCCACCGCCGTGGTGCGCAGAGCTGTGCGCCGTCCGTCCTCACCGCTGCTCCGGGGTCCCCCCCGTGTCCCCGCTCACCACCCCACGAACACGGGCCGTGTTCGTGACACCCTGGGGTCAGCGCCCCGAGCCGGGACGCGCTGTGGGCGGACACGCGCGGCCGGGGCTGGGCGGCCACCGGGCACGGGAACAAAGTTAGCGGCGCTCGGTGCCATCTGCCGGGAGCCGCGGCCCCACGCCCCCCCCCCCCCCCACAGGCTCCGTCCCCACGGCAGCGCAGGGTCACGGCGCCGCCCCAAGTGCCGCATCCCCCACGCACGGACCCTCGGAGCGGGGCCGGGCCGTGGCTCAGCGGAGCTGTGTCTTTAAGAGCGGCCGCTCCGGGGCCATGTGCTCGGCGCCAAACAAAAGCAATAACAAAGGCGGCCCCGGGCCCCGCCGCGCCGCCCCGGGGCAGGTGTCCCCGCCGCATTTGGGGGCTGTCGGGGGGCGGCGCCCGCCCCCGCCCCGCTCCCGGAGCCGCCCCCCCCGCCCCCGGCCCTACCTGCACCGCCGGACGGGGCCGCGCTCGTGGAGCCGCCGCGTCGCCCCCGCCTCCTCCCGCCGCTCTTTGTTCGCCGACGCCGGGCCCGGGCCTGCCGCCCCCCCCCCTACCCCCCCCTCTCCCTCCCGCCCTGCCGGCCCCCTCCCCGCCGCCGCCGCCGCCGTTTCCGGTGTCTCTTTGTTACCCGCGGCTCGGGCCGGCCGGGCCGGAGCTGCCGCCGCCGGGTGCGGGAACGGGGGTGCGGCCCCTTTAAGGCGCGGCGGCACCGGCCCGAGCCACAACACTCGGAGGGGCCGGGGGCGCGCGCATGGCGGGAGGGGGGAGAGAGCGGGCGCCAGAGCCACGTGACCAGGCGTGTCACGCTCCGCCGCCATCTTGGAGCGGGGCCGGGCCGCCACGAGGGGCAGCGGCAAAGCGGGACGGGGCGGGAACGGGAAACCGAGCCGACAGCGGGGGGATGAGCGGCGGGGAACGGAGCACGGCACTGAGTACGGAACTAACGGGAGAACCCCCGGCACACACCGACAGCACAACCGGGAGCCCCCAGCACAGCGGGGACACCCCGGCACCGCGCAGCACGGCCCGAACCGGGAACCGGAGCCGCATCCGTGCCGGGCTGCCGCCTTACGGCAACGAGAAACGAGCAGGTACGAGAGGCAGCAGCTGGCAGCGCTATGTCATGGCTGTACACAGCACTGCCCGACAGCTGGGCTTTAACGTGCTCACAACCAAAAGGAGCCAATGAATTGGAACGTCAGCCCTTCGAAAGGGAAACAGAGCCGGGGTCATGGTTCCACAGCTCAGAAGGATCGTCACCACCGGGAGGATCCTGCACACGGCTCCTCTCATGGCCGCCTCCTCACCCCAGTCACACACAGCAGCCCCAGGGCTTCCCCAGGGCACTGAGCACCATGGCTGGGCAGGGGGCACAGCTGCGACAGGGTCACTCTGCTCAGACAGCCCAGAAGGGAACAGCCCAGGAGCTGATACCACCCTCAGTGCCCACTGTTGGCTCCAGGGATGAAGAGGGAGATGGGAGGTGGCACTTGGAGCTTGCCACTAATTCCTGGCAGAGATAGCAGTGCTATTAACAAGGTGGCCAGGACACAGCCTGGTCCTACACACTGCATAAACAGCACACGGAGGCCTAGATGACAGATAACTGTGCACACACTCCCTCCCAGCGTGTTCCAGCAGCACCAGCTCCCCCACGGCCAGCAGCTATCGATGTCCTCGGGACAATGGGGGGAGATGGAACGCAGCTCTGTGCTTGTGCCCTGTGCCCGGCCAGGCCTAGTGGTTGTGGCTGCACACGGAGGTGGCTCAGCTCACACCTGCCCTGTTCTGTCTTAGGGTCACAGCACGACACACAGCCACTAAGACATCCATATAAAAGGCCACTCTGACTATTGGTGTGACAGCATCCTGATGTGGATTTAAGCCTGGAGGAACACAAGGAGCCCAAGTGACAACAGCATTAGCCAGTGCTTCTGGGCAAGGACAAGGGCTTGAGTCCATTCATCTGCCCTTCACTATCAGCCAATGACACCTCCAGTGAAGCTCCTACCTGTGAAGGCTGCACATGCCCAGCTCTTGTCACAAAGAACTGTACAGGTTGAATTCAGGCACCCCACAGCCCATCCTCTTCCTCACAAGAGCCAGAGGTCAGCACAATAGGAGCCCGCTTGAGCCCAGGCTCTTTGCGACACCATCTGCTGCTACAGACGTGCCACCTCCCTGGCCCCATATATAGGTCAGGTCTGTCACAGGATTAGCTGGGGCGATTGGAGTGATATGAGGAAAACTCCCACTGGGAGCAGGCTCCCCCCCAGCCTCTCCTGAACACTCAGCACGGCATCAGCTTCCAGTCGTACCCTCCCCAAGTCCAGGAGAGACCCCCCCCCCCTTCCCACCACCTGCAAATCAAGCAAAAAGAAACCAGCACCAGGCACCAAGGAGTTCCCAACATTTGGGGAGGGACAGCAGGAGGATCCCCACCCTGTACAAAACCTGACAAGGTGACGTGGGACACCCCAACATCAGCGGGTGCTGCACGGCGAGGTGCTTTCCTGCTGGGGAGAGGAGCTCCCCCCCCTCTTTGCACACCTTGCTGGAGCTGAGCTCTCTGGCAGGGGAGGCAAGGACGCCTTCGCTGCGATCGCACACCACCCACTCACACCCCCGGGCTGCCAGCACTGCCATCAAACGCCTCCAGCCACACGCACGGAGACGCTGACATGAGGAGCGAGGAGCTGCACAGGCAGCGGAACTGATAACACCCAGTTTCCTGTCGATCTCTCTCCCACGTGGATTCTCTGATGTCTAATAGCGAGGCTGAGCTGCAGTGCAGAGGGAGAACTAGCAGCCTCTTCCTTCCCAGACCTTTGAAATAGATGCTGCGCTGCTGATCTTAACTGAAACCAGCCAGAAAGTTCAAAGCAGAGAGAGGACTCACAAATAAACAGTAAGCTTGCGCAGCCTTCATTTCCTTAGGACAGGAATCTGCAGACATGTCTCCACCTTTCTTCATCTGCCCTAGAAACAGCTGCACGACCTAAGCAGCATGACCAGAAGGCTGTGGTGCAGCTGTTCAGGTACCTCTGTAGCTCAGCAGCAGGCAGCAATGGGAAGCAGCAATGGGAAGCACCCAGCTCAGCCAGCCCATGGGGTGCTCCAGCCCAAGCAGCTGTCAGAAGGTGTTCAGCAGCCTGTACTGGCCCCGTCCCATGGCTACAAGCACCGTGAACTATGCTCACCTCCGTCTCCTTCCATCCTGCTGCAGGCAGCCCCACAGCTCAGCTGTACATGGGCAGGTGGAGAAGAGCCAGCACTTCCACATTGATCCCTACTCCGCCACCTGGGCAGCCCCCAGGCCCTGCCACTCCTTCCCTCTGCAGGGCACAACGCTTCAGGACTCCTCGCTGCTTTGCCCTTCGTGTGTTTACTCTCCATTCATCCATCTCTGCCTTAAAGCACAGACCCCATCTCCCCCAGAGCACAGCTACCCAAGGGAGCACGGTTACAGCCTGCATCCCTCACCCTCTGCAAGCATCCCACCCAGCCTAGCACACTGCACCAGGGGCAGCCTCCAGACACCTCCCTGCTGCTCTGCCTGCTGGGCACAGGCCGGATCGCTCACACTGCTCTTCTAGCAGCAGCACCTGGCAAAAAGGACACAGAGCCAGGAGCCGATGGATGGCAGCAAGCAATTCAAAACAAAACACCTCTTGAAAGCGTGGGGGACGGTCAGGAAGTTGGGTTGGGTGCTTTGTTTTGCATTTTAGGCAGCCTGTGGGGACACCAACAACCTGCAGCAATCATTTTCAGAAAGGAGCTCGGGTACATTGACAATTTCCAGCTGCTATTTGCCCTCTTTTGTCCTTGATTTACAATTTGCCAGGGCTCTGCTTTCAAGATGCACCTAAACAAGCACTGACCGCTGCCTTAAGCACGAAGGAAGTTTGCTGCCATACCTCCCCAGTGCATCACCCACAGAAAACCCCGCACCAGTGCCCGGGGATAGTTTTAAGAGGGGGAAAAAAACAGCACCATGATTTCCAGGCTGACAGCCCCTGTGCACAAAGCGCGACCGTGCAGTGACAACAGAGCAGCCTGGGGCACAGGAGCCGGCTGACCTCTGCTCCAGCTCTCGCCGGCACATTTTTATTGTTCACCGCTCGCCCAAAGCGCAGGCAACACAGAGAAAAGCAACTAAAGCACTTGGATCAAAAAGCAAACGCAGCTGGGGAGCTGCACCGGCACAGCAGGGAAAAGGCAAAGCTGCTGGAGGGGAGCAGGATCTGTGCCTGCATGGCTGGGGGAGGAAGAAGTGAAGCCAAACCCCCTTCCTTGAGCCACAGAGCGAGGTGCTGGAGCCTGAGCTCACCTCGAGGCAGGATCAGCACAGAGCAGGCAGCTCATCATACAGCATGGCCAGCCCCTCTGCTCTATGTGGTCAAGCTTGAGGCCACCATTGGAAAAATAAGGCTCCCAGAGCACTGTAGGCAGTGCTCCCCTTGCTCCTGCCTCGCACACAGCCAAGCAGGGAGCCCTCCCAAAGCACCCAGCTCTAGGACACCTGGTTGAGCCAACCATCCAGCCAACGTTCCCTCCAGCACCAGGCAGGTGACGAGCCACATCTCTACAGCTGGGCTGCACGCAGGGAGCCAAGGGACAGCGGGAAGGTGCCGTGTGCTGCCAGCAACCGGCTTCAGAGATGAAAACCCAACAGCATCCAACAGCTCCGTGCTTTGCTGCCGATAACCAGTGCTGGCTGCCCAGCCAAGCCCCGCGGCCAGGCTCACGTGACAGCCAAGTGGATGCACACAGTAGGAGTGGCTGTAGTGACAGCCTTACCGCTGGTGTCGGACACACATCTAAGCCCAGCAAATCCCAACGCTCTGCAGCGCTCATTTACAAACCCCACACGCAATGCACAGGTACACGCAGGCTTCAGCAAGAGCTCGGTGCCCGTGGCCTGCTGGAGATGCACAGGGAACAGTGAGCGTGGGGAGATGGGACCCTCTGATGGACAAGGATGAGCCTGTGCTACATCTGGGGGAGGAAGAGCCTTGGTTCAAGAGCCCAGCCTGCATCAACACCACTCCATGATGTCAGTGTGCTCCTGCCCCATGGACATTCATTGGGACACCTGATGGGATCAGTGGGACATCACCTCATCCCGCTCTGCATCCCATGGCTTTGTTTCACACCCAGCCTCTAATACAGGACTTCAACAGCGCACACCTGGATACAATGCTACAAGCCAAGGCTTTACCTGCTGGCTGTTACTTCATTCCTGTAACAGGCCCATAAACCAGCGCTAATTAAATCTCTCCTAAACTCTCTTCCATTTAAAATAAAAATCCATAGTCCCTATTTCATTAGCTGGCTTTGGGTTTTACAGCTTGATCAATTCCCCTCGCAGAGCCCCAGTCCCAGGCAGGCAGACACAAACACACAGCGAGCAGCTTCCACTGTGCAAATCAATGGGGATTTGCAAAGTCTCCTCTCTCAGCTCTTTGTTCTGCACTCGCCGAGCGGAGCCGTGCAGCACATCAGGTCGGGGCGGTGGGAACATCCCTCCCAGCAGCCAGATGGGGCCGTGCTGCTCCCTGCAGCGAGGGGACAACCAGCGGGAGCCCCATAAACACGGCCCCGACCCCAAAGGCAACGCAGCCTTGTGTGCAGCACCGCTCCTCCTGCAGCACGGCCAAGTGGGACGAGGCCCAGCTCGGGCAGACAAAAAAGCAGCGGCTGCTCTCAGCTCCTGCAAGAAGCGGAACAAACGGAGCAGCGGTACCGAGCGCTCCGCTCACCATTTATTTCCTCCCCTTCCTGCCCACCCCCATCGCAGTGCGGGGCCTCAGTCGGGCCGTGCCGGGCTCCACGAGCCGAGCACAGCGGGGATGGACGGGCAGCACCGGGCAGCCACCCCGCACACCGGGGTTAAGGACAACGTCCCGCTGCCCCTTATCCGAGCACCGGGACGTGCCGGGCCGCGGTTCCCCGTGTCCTAATGTTGGTACGGAGCCGCTCCCGCTGCCTTCAAAGCAGCACCCAAAGGTGCCAACAAAGGCCCGGTGCTGCGCTCCGCATTCGCCGTATTTTGAGCCGGCCTTATTATTTCCACTGCACCGTGCATTATTACCCGCCATGCAGCGCACTGACATCAGGCTCAGCCCGATCCCTCACGGCCGCTCCTCCTCCTCCTCCTCCTGCTGCTGCTGCCGGGGCTCCGGCCCCAGCCCACGCACAGCTCCGGGATGCGGGAGCCGCGCACCGCACACCGTGCAGCCCCGGGCCGAGCCGCGTTGGCTCCGGGTGCCGGCACAGGGAGCGAGGCCGCTCGGTGCTGCGGTCGCCCCGCTCGGTGCCGTCCCGCTGCGGCCTCCATACGGCCCGGCCCGCATCGCACCGCTGGGCCCTGCGGGACGGAGCTGCCGTACCCGCAGCACAGCGCACCCACCCCGCGGCACAGCCGCCATGGCCGCCCCGCTCCGTCCCCGCTCACGTCCCGCCGCCCGGTGCTCCCCGAGCACGGAGCCCGGCCCGGCCCACACGGCGACAGCCCCGAGTGCGGCCCGCGCTCACACCTCACCGGGCCCCGCCGGAGCGCCCTCCCGGTGCCGGTCCCGGTGCCGCTCCCCCCGTCGCACCGCCTGGGCCCTGCCCCGGCTCCGCCGCCCCCCCCGCCGGTTCCGGTGCCCGGCACCGCGCCCCACAACCTACCGGAGGCGCCGCCCCCGCCGCTCTCGGGCCGCTCGGTTCGTGCCCCGGCCGCGCTCCGGGCTCAGCCCGCTCGCATGGCGCGGCGGCCGGGCCCGCCGGGCTCGGTGTCCGTCCCGGTGCCGCTCGCGCTCCGGCCTCGGCCCCGCCTCACGGCGCCCCCTGCGATCCCGAGCCGATGGAACCGGCCGCCCCCTGCGCCGCCACCAGGTGGGAGCGTCCAACCCGGCCCCAGCGCCGTAATGAGCCTAAAAGAGCCGCAACTAAAACGCGCTGCGGGGTGAGAGCCGTAATGATCCGAGAGGATGCGCACTACAGGGACAGGGGGAAGGGCGGGGTGGGAATGTGGGTAGGGATGGAGATGGGAACAGAGATGGGAACGGAACGGAGACAGGGATGGGAAAAGGGATAGGGATAGAAACGGGAACAGGGCTGGGTTCAGGGATGGGGACAGGGATGGAGCTGGGAATAGGATGTGGATCTGGGTAGGGATGGGGATGGAGGCGCTGGGGACATCCCAGGCCAACCCTTAGAAGGTTTGGGGGTGTCCTGGGACAGTCCAGGAGGGTTTGCAGTGGGCTGCCTTGCACCAGGCCTGAGGGACTCGAGGAACGAGGGCACAGTGACCCTTCAGCAGTAGGGGCTGTCCTGGACCAGCCCTCAAGAGTTTCACCCCAGTCCTGGCCCTTTATGGGGTGCAGTGGGGCCTTAGAGCAGGCTGGGTGTCCTGGCTGGGTGTCCTGGGGTGTGCAGAGCTGTGCGGGCTCCTGGCCCCCTGAGATCCTCCCCAGTGTATAAGAAGGAAGAGGGCCAGGCCCGAGGTCCTGCAGAGCCAGTACAGGCTGTGTCTGTGCCTCCCCCCACTCTCACATCCCAGCCTTCTTCTGCATGAGCAGAGCCACACAATCCACCCTTGTCCCCAGCAGGGCTGAAGTAGGTCAGGGAGGCAGAGCTGAGCCCTCTAGGCCCCCCCAGGGAGGGAACCTCACAGCGGGGGATGCACGAGGCCCCAGCGGCAGCTCCACTGGGTCGGTGCCCACCTGTGTCCTGGTGAGACCTCCCTGCTCCAGCCCAGGGGATGCCAGGCAGTTCCTCAGCCCCTCCCCAGTGCCCTGGGTTTGGGGTCCCCCTGCAGCCCTACAGGCAGAGTCCCCAGGGTGCGGGTTGGGGTGGATGAGCCACGGGGATGGTCCCCAGCACAGGGGGCTGGAGCTGGGGAGCAGTTGCTGGGCTGGGCCAGAGCTGGGTGATGAGCAGCAGGGAGGAGAATGGAGAAAGCAGTTTCTCACCCCTTAATTGCAGTTAATCATTGATGAACTTGCTTACTTCAGGAGTCAAAGTTCTGCAGTGCTGCCAGGGTGCAAGCACGGCATAGCTGCCGGCAGCATCCCGGCTAGGTGCCTGCAGGTAAGGGATCCCAGCACGACCCCCCATGGGCACTGCAGTCTGGGTTTGGGGTGGGGGAATGTCTGTTGGAGGGGGTGAGCTGTGGGGGCTGCCCATAGGCGGTGATGTAAGAGAGGGGGATGTTGTGGGGTGTCACAGCTCTCTCTGGGGCTTCCATGTGGGGCTTGGAGTGATCTGGAGTGACTCAGCCTTCAGCTGTGCTCAGGAGCTGGTCTTGGGGTCCCCAGATACTCCTGAGGTCACCAGAACCTACAGACCAGCTCCATCCCCCCACTGTATCCCCATGGGATGGGACCTGTTCCCTTGGGCAGCTCAGTCCCATCCCATGCTCTTCCAGTGGGCATGGTGGGGGGGCTCGGAACATGCCCCAGTTTCTCTTCTGTGTTCCACAGGCTTTGGGCAGGATGGCATGGCACCCGCTGCTGCTGCTCCCCTTCCTCCTGGCAGCAGGTGAGGACTTTGCTTGGTGCAGGCCTGGGTTGCAGGGAAGCATCAGAGACGCTTCCAGCTCCATCCCATTTCCCTGGGGGCATCCATGACCCCCAAAAGTGGCACTGTGGGCTGGGCAGGGGAGGGTGAGGAGTGGGAGTTGTGGGGTGAGGAGGGGGAGATCCCCTGCACTCAGCTCATGTTCTCCCTGCAGCTTCAGGAAACACAGCTCCCATCTTCAACATGACCCTCGTGTACGTGCCTGAGGACCTGCCGATAGGTGAGGGGCGGCTGCGGGGGGGCTGCTGGGATGGGGGGAGAGCCTGGGGATGACGATGCCTTTCTCCCCTTGTCCCCAGGCGCGATTGCTTTCAGTCTGTCAGCCTATGACTTAGATGGGGACCCAATCACCTACGACATCACTGGGGAAGATTCCTTCTACTTTAAAGTTGATGCACAGACAGGTGTGGTGACACTGAAAAACCTGCTGGACCGTGAGGTGAGAGCAGGGACTGGGAGATGGGGCCATGGGGATGAATGGCAGAGCCCTCGGACTGAGGCTGAGCTCTGCCTGCCCTGACTGAGCTCTACTTTCCCTCCCCAGTCCAAGGCCAAGCTCGACATCTTTGTCATATTGTCTGACGGGATCAATACAGCAGTGAGTAGTGGGAACAGGGATCACAGTGGGGTCTCCGCAGGGTCTCAGTAATGCTGACTGTGATGCTCAGTGGGGCTTTGCCCAGGGGGGCAGTGCTGGCCGGCTCCTTTTCCCTTATCCAAGCTCTCCCCACAGGTCACCAGCCGCCTGACCATCATCGTGGATGACCGTAACGACAACGCACCCATCTTCCAATACCTGCCCTATGAAACCTCTGTCCTCGAGGTACCTTCCTGGGACCTGTTAGCCCCATGGGAGGGTAATTCCCATGGCATGGGTGTGCCTGGTGACAACAGGAAATAATAATGTGTGGTGACAGCATGAAGTGACGCTGCGCCTGGGCGTGTGGTTGTGGTGTTTGGTGATGGTATTCCTGGCAGTCATATCAGTGCTACTGGGGCTGGTGTGCACTGGGACTCTGCCCTCACCTCTCCTTCACACACCAGGGAGTGCCCATGGAGCTGCTCAGCCTGGGACAGGGCAAGGCTAGCTCAGGGTGCAGACAGGGAGTGGGGCTGCAATCCCTGCTCATGCAGAGACCTAAGCCCCAGATGGGGTTGGGAGGGGCTGGGCTCAGCACCTTAACCCTGCTGCCCTGTGCAATGCCACCATTGCCTCTCTGTGCACCCAGAACACAACAGTGGGCAGCATCATCTACACCGTGTTTGCCAATGACTCTGACACTGGGTCTGCTGCCAGAGTCAGCTACAGCATCCAGGAGGTAAGCACCGCAGCTCTGTGTGGTGGGGGCTCCCCATGGGCCAGGTCTGCTGACATGTGTCAGCGTTCTCTTCCAGGTGATCCCAGACACCACGAAGAACCAATGGCTCTTCTACATCCTATCCAACGGGAGCGTGGTGCTGAACAACTCGCTGGACTACACCATGAACACCTTCTTCCAGCTGAAGATCCTTGCCCAGGTGAGGGACATCTTGTCCAGGTAGGGGCAGTGGGTGTGAAGTCGTGGTGATGTGCAACTAATGGGTGCTGTGCCCCAGGATGGCGGAGGGATGCTGGGCAACCAGACGGTCATCCAGAACAGCAGCACCTACCTGTCCATCGCCGTCATCGATGTGCCCAACCTGGACCCACGTTTCCTCAACGAGCCCTACTCCGGCTCCGTGCCCGAGGGCTGCCCAGTGGTGAGCAGCCTGACCTGCTGCCGTGGGGCTGGAGGTGTCCCCAGGCTGTGCCTTGATGGCTGTGTCCCCACAGGGCACCACAGTGCTGACCGTCACGGCCATGGACAGAGACATAGGGGTGAACGATAAGATCTCCTACAGCATCACCAGTGAGTGAAGGGGCACAGAGTAGGGTGGGCACCCAGGGGATTGCATCTGGACTCCAGCAGCCAGCAACCCTCCCCATGACTGAACCTGGCCCCTGCTGTCCCCTAGATGCCAGTGCCCCCTTTGCCATCAACGACACGACAGGCACCATCACTGTCAGACAGCTGCTGGACCGTGAGCAGCTGCCGAGCGAGGAGGTGCTGTTGGAGGTCATGGTGAGTGGGACAGCATGAAACACCCGTTCTTTTCCTCGCCCCACAAGGCCTGACCTGCTCCTCTGCTTGCACAGGCACGTGAGAGCAACCTGGACATCTATGGCAACGTGGCCCAGGCCAGCACGCTGGTGACAGTGTTGGTGACTGATGTCAATGACAACAAGCCTCAGTTCTACCAGTGCTCCTTCTCCAACTGCGACTTCAACGACACCCAGAGCAACTTCACAGGGAGCATCGTGGAGCACTCCTCCTCCAAAGTGCCTGTGTCCAACCTCAACATCGTTGCGCATGACCCAGACAAGGTGGGAGCCCGTCCCTGGGGCTTTGCTGCTGTGCCACTGCTCCATCACCCTCACCTCATGTCCATCTCCCCAACAGGGCATCAATGGCACTTTTGAGCTGTACCTGCAGGGTGCGAGTGCCAGTGCATTCACTGTCTCCCCCACTAGAATCGTGGGTACAGGGGAGGTGCAGATCCTCGTGCAAAACCCATCAGCTGTGGATTATGAGCTAACCCACGTCATGGTGGTGCAGGTGGGTCCCTCCTCCCCACGTGCCTGGGGACACAGCCCTTCCCCTACAAGGACAAGAGCAGAGCAGAGCTTTGCCACAACAGCTTGTTTGGTTCAGAGGAGCTGGGCCAGATGTGACAGCTGTCTCTACTTGGGGACCCATGTGAGACACTGTCACTTCACCCCACAGCTCATTGCTAATGACACAGGGAATCCCACAGACTGCTGCTCCACAGCCACCGTGACCATTGACATCATTGACACCAATGACCACATCCCTGAGTTCCCACAGAGCAGCTACAACCTGAGAGTGCCGGAGAACAGCCCTGATGGCACCGTCATTGCCAACATCACGGTGTGACCCTTGGGGACACTTTTTGGGGTGCTCAGTGCCCACACCCAGTGCTTCACATCCATCACTGAAGCAGGTTCTCTTGATGTTTCCTGCTCTCTTTTAGGCTTATGATCCAGATAGCGGAGCTGGTGGCCAGATCACCTACTACCTGCTCCCGGAGAGCATGTACGTGGGGCACAGCTGCTGGGGGGCTGTGGGTGCCACCTGCCCTGGGCTGGAGCCCTGCTGATGGGTCTGTGTGTGCTGCAGCCAGGACATTTTCATGGTGAATGCCACGAGCGGGGTGGTGATGGTGAGGAATGGGTCCCTCCTGGACCGGGAGTTGCGCTCTGTGTACTACGCCAACCTGCAAGCCAAGGACGGGGACAACATGACGGGCACCACGCTGCTGGAGATCACTGTGCTAGATGAGAATGACGAGAAGCCCGTCATCATTGGCTCCTACTTCATCTCCGTGGAAGAGGGGCAGAACGTCAGCACACAGATCAGGGTGGGCACCATGAGCAGAGGAGCCAGGGTTTGTCCTGGGCTGCAAACAACCCCTCTCCATCCCCCTGGTGCTCGCTTTGCAGGCCATCGACAATGATGAGGAAGGCACTCCCAACAGTGAGCTGGGCTACAGGATCGTGCCAGGGCTGTACAGCAACAACTTCACCATCAACCAGATCACTGGAGAGATGCACAGCATTGAGCCGCTGGACCGTGAGGCCGTGGATGATGACGAGGGGCAGCTGGTGGTGACAGTGGAGGTGTACGACCACGGGGTGCCGCAGCAGAGCACGATGGTGAACGTCACCATCACTGTGGCGGTGAGCACTGGCCACAGCCAGAGCAGGTGGAAAGGTGGCAACGTGTTCCCATGTGCCACAGTTGGAGCAGGGAGCAGGTGTCCGTGCTCCTGTCCCCTGCTCCGTGCCAGACCCCTATCTCCAGCACAGTGATGCTCATGGGCTATCATCTCCTGCAGGATGTGAATGACAACACGCCAGTGTTCCTCCAACAGTCCTATGAGTTCTTCGTCTTTGAAAGCTCTGACGGTATGAGGAGGGTGGTCAGGCTGTGGGACAAACAGCGCGTGGGGTCGGACAGACGGACACTGAGAGTCTGCCTCACCTGCAGGGTCCTTCGTGGGGGAAGTCATGGCCACGGATGCTGACCGGACAGAGATCAACTCCCGCATCTCCTTCCAGCTGGAGCGGAGCACCGGCTCCAGCAACTTCTTGATCAGCTCATTCCGCCTGGGGCCGGGCAACTACAGCGGGCGGCTCTTCCTTGACCCCGATGTGTCTGTAGACTATGACACCATGCAGGATAAATTCTTCTCCTTGGTGGTGCTGGCGGAGAACACAGCAGCAGACAATGCAGGGAACGTGGCCAACGTCTCAGTGCGGGTCAACATCCTCGATGTCAACGATGAGCCGCCCACCATCCTGCCATCCTCACTGGAGGGTGTGAGCGTGAGTGAGAACGGCACGCAGCAAGGTGTGATCCACACCGTGGTCGCCTCTGACCCAGACACCAACCACTCGCTGGTCTTCGAGGAGCTGTCGGTCGCCTGCTATAAGGGTGGTAGCAGCGCTGGGGAGGTGTGCTGGGACTGGTTTGTGCTGCTGCCCAATGGCTCGGTGTTGGCCAACAGCTTGGACATTGACTACGAGCTGTGTGACGTGGTCCTGCTGACCATGCGGGTTGAAGACCTCTACACTCAGAAAGGCAACCAGTACAGCCAGAACGGTACAGGCAGAACCCACACCCTGTGTCCACCATCAGCAGGGCAGGGAGGAAGATGGGATCTGGGGCTCCTGCTTCCCCAGAGGAGCGCCTCTTTGGGATGGGGGGAGGCTGCCCGCAGCTCTTTGGTCCCTTTGGGTTGGTGGGGAGGTGTCCCCAGTTCTTTGGTCTCTGCCACAGGGATCTGGGCCTTCTGGGGGAATGTGGCTCCCAGAGGACACAGAGCAGGACTGACCAGAGCTCTGTGTTTGTGTCTTTGGCAGAAACCCTGCAGATCCAGATCACAGACATTAATGACAACGCGCCAATCTTCCTGCCTGTCACTGGGACCTTCGGTGAGCAGAGGAGCTTAGGACACAGCATCCTTGAGCTGCTCTTTGCTGTGTGGCTCTGCCCAGCTCCCCAGGGCTGTGAGCAGTGTGGTGTCCGGGCTGGGACAACTCGCTGCTCCCCATGAAGAGCAGCAGGAGGAGCTCAGGGCTGCACCTGCTGTACTGAGCCATGGGGCATGCAGGGCATGGGGTGCACAGCACACTTAGCTGCAAAGCACCACAACTGCCCTGTCTTTCTCCACAGTCATGGTCCCTGAAATCTCTCCAGTGGACCTGCAAGTGGCTACTGTGAAGGTGAGGAGCTGTACTTGCTTCTGAGGAGCTGGGCTCACCCATCCCTGCCCACCCGTGCTGCTGACACACTTTATCCCTACAGGCCACAGATGCCGACTCAGGGCTGGGAGGAACCATCTTTTTCTCCATCATCAGCGTGGTGTTTGTGCAGGAAGATGGGGCCAAGCGGCCCTTTGAGAACCTCTTCAAGGTGGTGACCTCAGCTGACCAGGACGGCTACACCGGGAGCATCCAGTAATGCCATGGGGCCGGGCTGAGCTGGGGGTTGCATGGTGTGGGGCTGAGCCCAGCTCAGCTCCTTTGCCACGTGGAAGGGATGGATGGAGGGCACCCCCTGCTCCTTGGTCCCCATCAGAGGGACCTGAGCGTGCTAGGAGGATGGGGCTCTCGGAAGACCCAGCCCCATGGGATGCTGATGTCCCCATCCCTTCAGGGTAGCCAGCAACCTGGACAGCTCATTGAAGGGGAAGTACCAGGTGACTGTGGAGGCTCGGGACAGCGCAGCACCGCAGCACGCGACACAGACCACTCTCAATGTGAGTGTCACCCCATCCTCTCTCTGGGGATGCCCCATGTCCTGCTGAGCCCCTCTCATTCCGTTATCCCCACACAGATCTTCACAGTGGATCAGAGCTACCGCATTCACCTCCAGTTTGTGACAACAGTGGATGAAGTGCAGAGCAATTTGGAAAGCATCAGAGTGTATGGAGGCCTGGCAGGGGCTGGGGCTGCAGGTCCTGCTGCTCCCTATACACACACCTCACCTATAACCTCATTGCAGGGCCCTGACCAGTGCCACTAAGGCAGGGGTCTATGTGGCAGCCATCCGGAGCTATGAGGACAGCCGTGCCACTCAGTGAGCAGGGGTGCAGCGATGGCATTGGCCATGGGGAGGGCACTGTGCCCCACAGCCCGCTCACCACTTCCTCCTGTCCCTGCAGGGTGCAACCCAAGTCGGTGATGGAGGTGTACTTCGTCTACAGCAATGGCACAGCACTGGACGTCAACCAGCTGAGCCTGTGTGTGGTGGGGAGGGAGCTGTGTGTGTGCCAGCACTGCTGCCCACCCCATTGCTCATCCCGCTTCCCTTCCCTTGGCAGGCTCATCCATAGCGACCCGCTGGTCCTGGCCAACCTGATCAACCTGGGCCTGGCCGTCATCGTGAGTGGGGCTGGGCAAGGGCTGCAGGGACAAGGCAGCAGCCCCATGTGGTTCACTGGGGGTCCTCGTGCCTACACAGCACCCTTAGCTCCACTGTGTGTTAGGGCCCTGGTGAGGTGACAGAGCCCAGCAAGGAGAAGCAGATGATTGGTGTCATTGCGGGGCTGGCAGCGTTCCTGGTCCTCTTCATCCTCATCGCGATCCTGGCCTTGGTGCTGACCATCCGGAGGTATCATGCACCCAGTTTGGGTCCCCACATACCCCTTGTCCCCACATCCCCACTCACCATCACCATCCCTGCAGCTACAAGAGGAAGCTGAGTGCGATGAAGGCTCTCAAGGCAGCCACGACACTGAGCCCAGCTGTGGTGCAGGGAGCGGGCATCCCCGGCACCAACAAGTACAACGCTGAGAGGTGAGCGAGGGCTCCCTGTGCCTGTCCCCATGTTGCTCCCACATCGCTGACCCCACAGGCTGACCCCAACACTCTCTACCACCCACCCCTGGCTAGGGCCAACCCCATGCTGAACCTCTCGCTGGACCCATCCCATGACCTGGGCTTCCATGAAGAAACCAGCTCGGTGGCCAGGTGAGCCCTACAGGCAGCCCCAAAGGCCACAAGGCTGCTACCCTACATCCCCATGCTGCCACCACCTCTTAACCCTTCTCTTTCTGCAGCATCAATTCCCTGGATGAAAACAAGGTGGATTCACCCAAGGAGGACAACTTCAAGGCCCAGGTAGGAGGCAGGGCATCCCGCCCCCTCTGCCCAGCTCCATTCTGCGGTGGCACACAAACTGCTGGACCCTCGTGCCCCTTTCTCTCCATCCCAGCTCTGGGGGTGGATGGGGTGTCCCTGCCCCCCCCCCCCTCTGACTGTGCTTGTTTGCAGAGAGGCAGCCCACATCCCACAGACTCCACTGAGGACGAAGCTCTGGCGGCCGCCCTGAACATGAAGGATCCCCCCAAAATGGCCTACATCAACACTGCCTTCAACACCACCGACCTGTGAGCAGCATACGGGGCGCAGAGGGGCCAGAGCGGGACTCGGGCAGCTCCTCTGGCGATGTCGTGTTCAATCCCGGCAATAAACCCATCTCACGTGGTGACAGCGTCCCATGGCCACCAGCCCCTTGGTGCAGGCCCCAGGGGGTCCCCTCTCCTGGTGTGTTGAGGTCAGGCTGGAGGGGTTTGGTGTCACTGCAGGGCTCTGTGCCACCCCGCTGTCTGTCTGTCACCCCACACATCCCCACCGAGAGGTGCTGGCAGCACAGAGCTTTCTGCAATGTTTTATTACCCAACACCCCGACTGACAAGTGTAGTTCTCCCACCCCTTTCCTCCCCCCACACCCCCAGAAAACAAACAGAGTTAAACAATGAAAGTTGGGGATGAAGCCATAGTGCCAGAGTGGACTGGCAGGACCAGGGGTTCCCCAGCACCCCGATTTTTGCAGCCTCCTGCAGCTCAGGTGCTCCCAGGGCTCTGTGGGGCCGCTCCTGTGCACTGGGTCAGGCTGGTGGGGATGGGGCAGGGCAAGATGTGGGGCCCGACAGTTTGGCACTGACACCGAGGTGCTGCTGGCAGAGGGGTGTCACCCCCCAGCACACCCACTTTGCTCCTGGTGCTGCCCAGCAGGGCAGGGATATAGGAACAGTGTTTTGAAAGAGCTGCAGCCCCGCAGGCTGCTGGGGAGGAGGTGGCTGACGGCTGAAAGTGTCTCTTAAAAAGCTCCAAAAATGCAAACACGGTTCAAGAAAAGCCCCCCCTCCCTCCCACCCCTGCAAAATCCCAGCAGTAAAAAGTGGCAGCACTTTGCAGCTGGCGCAGCCCCGGGGGGAGCAGCAAGCAAGGCTGGGGAACCCACAGAGGGACAGCCTGGGGGCTCTGGGTGCTGCTCACAGCAGTGTGGCTGGGAGGCAGCACAGCTCCTTCCCCAGCACCAGGGTTCCCGTGCTTCAAATGCAGCCAGGGAGGGCTGGGAACCACGGGGACAACCTCCCCAGCTGCCCCCAGCTGCAGTGATGGGGACAAGCAGCTGATGGCACCGTGCTCCAGCCCCACAGCCCTTCTGTTGGGCACAGCAGTGGGACACGATGCCGATGTGGCAAGAACAGGAGTGGGGTGGGCAGCCGGGGGCTGCTGTCATTGCTGCTGCCCACCAGCCCAGCTCTAAGCCACGGCCAGGCCCCCACCCCCTGCACAGAGAGGTGGCACCTGTCTCGTGTCCCAGGGCTGGGGAGACCCCAGCAGAGGAGACGTCCCATCCCACCTGCAGCACTCCATCACCACCCACCTGGAGCGCTGCACGCTGGCAGCGGCCGTCTCGGGGCGCAGGGCAGGGACACCTCCCCGTGTCCCCTCCATCCCACGTGGATGTGCAGTAGCTCACTCCATGGCCGGGCCGGTGCGGGAGCAGCACCGTGGCCGCCGGACATTTTGCAGCAGAGCCCGAAAGATGCTGGGCTGCCTCTTGGGCTCACCTTTGCGGGGAGCCCCTTTGATGGAGCTGGCGCGAGTGCTCTGTGGGGTGGCCACCGCCTGCCGCCCGTGCTCCTCAATCTGCTTCTCCAGGTGCTTCTGGATGGCCATGCCCAGCACCTCCACCTCCATGGAGGCCCCGTACACCTCCCACGTCATCCCCTTCTCGTCCCAGCTCACCTCCCGGATGGGCTCCGGAGCCTCCTCTGCCACCCCCTTCACGTGCACCTCAGGGTACGAGGCCTGTGGGGACTTGGCCACTGGTGTCATGGGCCCGGTGGCCACCGAGCGCGTCTCCACGGGCATGGACACCTGCATCTCCGCGTCCTTCTTGGAGGGCTCCAGGCGTGGGGCAGAGCCCAGCTCCCTCTTGGGGAAGGTGAAGGCAGCGGCTCCACCTGGGGGGCTCATGGGGCTCAGTGCCACCGACACCAGGGATGCACGGCTGTCCACTTGTGTCCCCATGTCCTGCACACCGGCGTCCTGCGGGGGGGTCACCTCAAACGAGTAGGATCCGCAGAGCAGCTTGGCAGTCCGGGGCTGCTGGGTGCACTCGGTGCTCCTGTCAGCTCTGCCCTCCTCCCCAACAACCTGGGGCTGCTCGGGGGCCTCGCTGCCCCCTGCACCACCCTGGGGCTGCTCCTGGCTTGGCATCGGGGAGGGCAGCTCAGCCCCTGCCGATGGCTCCACGAATGCCACGTGTTTGGCTGGAGCCGGCACGCTGCCTGCGTCCTTGCTGGGTGTCTTGAGGCAGGGCTCGGGCAGGGCGGGCATGGGGTTGGCCTTCTCCTTCTGGGTTCCCCCTGGCTCCATGGGGCCGCAGGCAGCAGCAGTGCCACCGGGTGCCCCGCAGCTCCCCGGTCCTGTTGGCACCGGCACCTTCTCCGCAGTGCCCAGGGCCTCGGGCTCAGCCACGCAGCAGGTCCTCATGGCACGGCCATCCCCGCTGCAGCCAGAGCTGGGCAAGCGCTCACCCACTGGCGGGCAGCCCGAGGAGCTGGAACTGGGCTCACAGGCATCCTCAGCCTCACGCCTCAGCAGCTGCAGGGCCTCAGGATCCCTAGTGCTGCCCATGCCCGGGGAAGGCTTCTCCCATGCTAGTCCTGTAAGAGAGGTGACAGGAAGGTGAGTTGGGCTCCGTCAGTCACCAACTGCTTCTTGCCAAGCCACAGGTGACAGCAGGTCTGGCAGTGCCCAGAGGGCCCCAGCAGAGTGCCCACCCCAGGAAGGGGAGCACAGCGTCAGCCACCTACCACAAACACAGCCGTTCCCTGGTGCGACCGATTCACACGCAGGATTCAGGGGCTGCTCTGGCTGCTGGGGTCACGGAGCCGTGGCCAGGAGATCCTGCAGAGGGAGAACAGCTGGAGGGCAACCTGTGGTGCCCAGTAGAGCCCTGGGGATGCTCAGCACGGAGCGTCCATCAAGGCCATGCACAAAGGTACCCAGCCCAGGGCACCCACTGGCAAGGGAGGGGCTGCAGGCTGCACAGCGGGGCAGTGCCAGGCAGGGCAGGGGGTGCAGCTGGGCACGGTGCACACCTGCCCTGCACGGAGCACCCACACTCACACGGGGCCACGTGGCACAGGGGACACAAGCCGGTGTCACACAAGCGTCTCCAAACGACCCCCGCCCCCCCCGTGCCTTTCTCCCCACGCAGCACCTCGGTCCCACCCGTGACATCTCCCCGCGGGGCCGCACGGCTGCCAGCCGCCCCGAACCCACCCTCAGAGCATCGTGCCCGGGGCACACTCGTGTGCACGCGGGGAGACACGAACACGCGCGTACGCACCCGCAGGCACACACGCACACACGCACTCCCGCCTGCAGACACGGGCACGCAGCCGCCGCACACGGCTCCGGGCACACACACACTCGTGGACACGCGTGGGCACGCCCCGGCCGAGCCGCGAACAAAGCCGCCCGAGCCGCAGCCCCGAATTGTGGGAGGCGGCGGCCGATCCCGTCCCGGCGATGCCGCCCCGGGGGCTCCGGGAGGAGCGGGGCGGCCCCGCCACGTGCTCGCCCCGGGGCCGCTGTTACCTGCGGCGGCGGCTCCAGCCCGGTCCCCTCCCGCTCCGCTCCGCTCCGGCGCGGTGGCGGTGGCGGAGCATGCGTGGGGCGGCGGCGGCGGCGGGGGCGGTACCGTGCCCCAGGCCGCTCCCCCCGCACCGGCACCCCCCGGTCCGCGCCCCGCACCGGCACCGCCCGCTCCGGTGTTGGGGGCCCGGTTGTCTGGGGGGGGGGGAGGGGATTCTGGCATCACCGTCCTGGCGTTGTCCCCATCCCGGGGACCTCACCCCCATCCCCATCTCCCGGTCGTGACATCCTCGCCCCGCCAGACCCCCGACGCAGCCCCCGGGTGCGGGAATGGCTCTTGTCCCGCACAGCCACCCGGCGCCCCCGGGACGTGCTACATCTGGGTACGGGGGGGGCACGTGGCCGGCTGCCCCTCGGCCCTTGGCACGAGCCCCGTGGTGCCGTCCCGTGGGTGGGGGTGACAGCGACACGGGGCCCGTCCCCCTCCTACCTGGTGACGGAGATGTCCGCCTCCCCGCCGGGCATCACCGCGGGGCCACCGGCGCTGCCCCGCTGCCCGCTGCACCCCGCGGCTGCCAGCCCGAGGGACGGGGACGTGCCGGTCCGTTCTGCCGCCGCGGAGGGGACGAGGAGGGCTCCTGCTCAGCCCTCGCCCGGGGGGGAGGATGGGGAGGGGAGAACGTCCCCGTCTCCCTCCCGGCAGCGCTGCCTCTGCTCCCGGGCTCAGGCTTTGTCTAACTCCTTCCCACGCACTCCCGCTCGCGCTGCGGGGGGGAAGGCGGCCCGCGAGCATCGCCTCGGGGCTCACAACCCCCCCCACGAGGCCCCGCCTGCCCCCCAACAACCCTGCAGGGCCAGCACCCCTCTGCCGCTGGGATGCTGTGCTGGCAGATGGCACTGCCCCACGCGTGGGGGCACGCGGTCAGCCCCCCACATGGCACCGTGCAATGGGGTGTTGGAGGGCACCAGCACCTCACGTGGAGCCCCAGTCAGCACGAGTCCACCTCGTTGGAACCTCCGTGACAGTGGAGACTGAGGGAAGAACAGCCACCACGGTGCATCCCACAGCCATGTGCCAGCCTGGCCAACCCCATCCATCCCAGCACCCATGGGTGCCACCGGGACCACTTTGGAGAGGGTGCTGCAACAGGTCCCTGCAGCAGACGGGGCTGTGAGTCTGGGGTCAGGAAGGTTAATGTTAACCCTGAGGTAGGGTTCCTCTGCCTTGAGGTTAACGTTAACCCCCCACACCAGCCCTATAGATCTATAGGGTGGTGCGGTGTCGGCGCCAGCGCGGTGGGAGCTGGCACACCTGGTTGCCTGGAGACAGGGGAGGTTGGCAGTGGAAATGCTCCTCCCAGTAAACAGCGAGGCTGGAACAAAACCCCGAATGCTAAAAATAGGGAGGAAGAATATCAAAATAAAGAGCGCAGCCTTGCAACCCCGGGGCACCCCCACACCACCACAGGCAACCCGCCCAGCCGGGGTGGCACACGCGTGAGCAGGGACACACGTGGGCAGACGGTGCCTGCAGAGATCAGACCCCGCTCCTGGACCCCCGAGCACGCAGCACCTCGTGCCGGCTGTTGCACTGCTTGTCACACACGATGCAAAAGCAGAGCTCGGAGCTGCCAGGTGTTTGCACGGCCATGAGCTGTCACACCGCCGGGCTGTGCCCCGTGCCCTGTGCTGCTCCCAGCTCTGTGCTCACCGTCCCGTGTCCCCCCTTGCAGCAGAGCTGAGGTGCACCCTGCCTGGTACAGCTCTGGGTTTACATCCCACGTAGCTGTGAGTTTACACCCCACGCTGACATACGGGGGATTAGGGGGTCAAGAGGGGCACAGGGTGACAAGAGACACCACGGGTAGACTTAGGTCCTGGTAGAGGAGGGGACGGTGCCTCCCCCCATCCCTCTATCCCCCTGCCCAGCACTTTGATGTAGGGCTGCCGACTCGCACTCCACCTGCCCTTTCCCTGCGCTCTGCTCTCCCCTCACCCATCAGCATCTCCTACCCCCATCAGATGGTGATATGGGGGGCCACGCATCTCCTCCCCTCCCTGCAGCCAGCCTTCCTCCCTGGCCAGCTGCCTCCTCCTCCTCCTCCTCTCCCCACCCGGGCACCTCCGGGCTGGCAGGATAACAATAGCGAGGAGGATGAGTAAGATGGTCCCCATTGCCTTGGCAACACACTCCCGCGCTCCCGGCTCGGGAGGCAGCCAGGCAGCTGCCTGAAAAGCACATCCTCCCTGCGGGGAGGGGGCTGCGGGCGCAGGTAACATGGCAGCCCCCTCCTTGTGCGACACGGCCCTGCCTCCCACGCACACGGGCAGCGACACGTGAATGCAACAGCGTGCCCACACCGCCCGGCCTGCACCCAAACTGATGCAGGTAGCCATGGTGCCCGGCCATGGAGCTCACAGGCAGGACTCGGTGCATGGATGGAGCTGCATGGGGCCAGCAGGACGCCTGCAAGGGCAGCACCACATTGCTGCCCCCATTGCGCTGCCCCGCCATGCTGCTGCAGCATCCCCACTCCCAACATAGACCCCGCCCCCTATTTCCAGCTTCAGCCAATCAGGAAAGACTCCTCGCCGCTTTGCACAGCGCCCTCTGGCGGCCACCCTGCCACTTCTCAGCCAATCAGAGAGCTGAGCAGCGGATGCGGCCGCCATGTTGGGGTCCATGTGGCAATGGAGGGTAGTGCAGAACTAGGGCTGGTTTTGCTGCTGTTCCCATACAGCTGTCAGCATGTGGCCTGTCCTACATCCCCCTGGCTCCTAACCCTAAGAGTGTATCACACCCTAACCCTGCCCTGCAGCAGTACAGCTGCTCGGAGCCCAATGGGTTCAGCCCCATACTCCCTCATCAGGTGTGCTATCAGAGCCCCCCACAGCAGCCCCATAGCTGCAGGATGGCTGCTGTTAGGATATCACAGTGTGTGCAGGAACAAACCCAGCTGAACAATCTCTGATCACCCATTGTGACAAGATGCTGCCGCTTCAGAAGATCCAAAGCCTCTCCTCCACCCCCCCGTGCCCTTTGTGCAGGCTCTGCACTCTGCCTTTCTTCTCTCTCTTTTCCCAGGGGTTCGTTTTTGCTGTTCAATCGGTGTCGGTGAAGTAAAAGCCCCGGCTGCATTAACGACATACAAATGTGCCGTGATGGAGAAGTACAAGAGGAAAGCAAAGACTTGGGCACGGGATGGGGCTGTGGTGCAGTGAGTCAGAAAAGCTCGTTAGGAGCTTTGAACAATCAGAAGAGCTCAAAGAGAGCAGGATGTTCCTTTGGGCACAGATGTGTGAGGGCAATGCTTGCTGCGGCTGCAGAATGCAGCGCCGGGCTGCGGGACGCCGGCGTTCAGCAGGGAGCAGCAGACATTGTGAATCTCACATGCAGCCTCTGTGTTGTCATGGATTCGGCTCTGCCTGCTGCTGCCTGTGACAGGCTCATCCCGCATCCTGCCCCGGCTTCAAATCTGCTCCACGCAGCATTAGGAAGGAGCTGTGTGCTGCAAGGGGTCCATGCAGGGAACATCTGACGGCCCCACCGGGTCCCCTCCAGATGTTCTTATTGAGGGATGTAAGGACCAGCCCCAATAAACGCTCTGTGAGTTCTCCCCCTCCTTCCCCTGCTGACGGCCCATAACTCATGCTCCATTTGCACAGCCCTTCCTCCCCGTGTGTCACAGTGATGCGCTCTGACAGGCGGGGGGAAGATGCTTGTGGTGAGTAACACTCACCCAGCCGCTGTGAAAAGCAGCTCGGGGTGGGGGAGAAGGGTGGTGAGCTCTGATTTATGGCTCAGTGCATGCAGGCAGACACACGCTGAAAGGGATGCTCCCCTGCTGCCTGCTGTGCTGGGGGAAGCTGCAAAGCAGAGAGGGGCTGGGAGGGGGCAGAGGGACCCAGAGATCACACATCTCTTTGTTGATCCAGCAAGAGCTCTCAGCTGCTGTGAATTAAGTCCCTGCTGGCAGCAGGGTGTGCTGTGTACAAGCAGGGAAGGGTTCTCTACCTTTAAGCCTGTAGTCATAACTGTGTTTTAGTGTTATTGCACTAAAAGGAACTGCTGGAGGAAACAATGCGGCGTTTTACTGTAGAGATGGACAAAAAGGGACTTATAGGTAAGAGTGGTCGTATCCCCATTGAGAAAGAACATGGTCAGCCTGTGGAAGCCATGTAGCTGTACACATGCCATGGGTTGGAGCAAAGTAGTTGAATTGGAAAGATGGGAATTGATAGATTTTCCATCTTCATAGGGCCCAGGACTAATGTGCTGGTCCCTGATGTCAGCACCAGGGAGTGGAAGATGTCCTGGATAGCTGACACCTACACACTTGTGCTGGGGTACTGGGTAACCTCCAACACTGGGGGTTTGGAGCTCAGGATCTGTGGGTGCTGGAGGGTTTATGCACAGGGACCCTTGCCAGTGAGTCACCCTTGTTTAACCAAGGCTTAGGGCTGAACTGAGAGGGAAACTGAGGCTTGGGAAACACACTTGTTAACTAAGGGTGCTTATCTAGAGGATTTGGACTGGGGAACACATTGACTTTTGCTCTTCGCTAACCAGACTCACAGGATGCCCAGGCCTGTGTGAGAACTCCATGGCTCCATGGAGTGTCAGCTCCATGGCTGACATTCCACCACTGGATGAGGGATGCTGCATGGCATCTAGAACAGATGTCCTCTACCATCCTCTCTCCTTCCAGAAGCATAATCTCTGCCATTAGTGTCCCACAAGGAGATGTCCCATACCTGCTGTGCACGTCTCAGCACCAGGTCCCCAGTGCTGCCCCATCCCCTGATTGCACAACAGATGTTCCTACAAGTAAAACCACTGTAAGGTTTTGGACAGAGGAACTTGCAGTAGCAGCTGGCACTCCTGTGTGCAATGTTTTATATATGCTGCACACAGAGGTTTAAGGGTGCAGCACTGTTCAGACTGTGCAGACATTTCCAATGTTTCTCTGTAGCCGTCCAGTATAAAACACTCATAAAATGGAAGCTGTGACTGACACTGGTGTGTGCATTAGCAGAGAGCAGGTGGTAGGACGCTGCGCTCTGCTGGACGGGGTGGAGAGAGCTGGCACCTCCATTACCCACTGCACAGATCCTGGCTGTGGGTGCAGCCCCCATCTATTGGTGCCTGGTCGGGCACTACCTGGAGGCAGCTGGCTGGGAGCTCATAGGGCCAGCCCTGCTTCTTCCCCTGTGCTTCCAGGAAGGGTTTTCCCTTCCCTGCAGCCAAGTCTTGCTGACAGCTGTGGGGAAGTGCTTCCCCCTGCTGCAACTCCAGCAGCTGCTGCTCTCTGCCAGCCACTGCTGCCCCAGTGCTTGCTGTTCACCACCCATACTGCCTGCAGCTTGGCCCACTGCATATCACACCGAGCTCTTTGGAGGTGGAAAAGAACTGAAAGCTCTGAAGCTAAAGTCTCATCTGAGTCCAGCACCAGGAGCTGGCGGCAGGGTGCTTTCCTCTGAACACACTCCTCATCGCAGCTCCCTGCTGAGGGGAAGGAGGCTTTGGACTGAGGCTGCTGCTCACCATCCTGCCTTTCTCATTCCTGCCCTTCCCCTGCATCCCCCTGATGGCTGATGTGGTAGAGGATGAAAAAGATGGAGTCCTCGTCTACTTGTGTGTAACATTTTACTCGTTTTTGAGGTTTTTGTGTCTTAGGAAACATCACCGCTTTGAAGAGCTGCAGCAAGCTAGCAAGTGCTTTGGGGCAGACAGTACAAAATCATCTGTTCCCATAACGAGAATCATGCTACCATTATGGCCCTTGTTCATTCTGGTGCCGCAGCACCCATCAGTGTGAGGTGCTGGAGGGTTGCTCGGATTGTGCCTAGGTGCTGCACAATGGGCTGTTTCTCTCTGCATCTGTTTCCTATTAAGATCAGCTCTCAGAAGCTGAACAGCGTGGAACATCACATTCAGGAGCACTGAGGTGATGAAAACAGGCTGAGCTGGAAGCCCCTGTCCCACCAGGGTCTGCTTTTCACAATCCTATTGCTCGCCAAGGCAGCCTCTGTCCTGACAGCTCTTAGTCTGTACTGAGCCAAAACATTCAGGGGGCTGCTAGATGAGGGTTCCTACTTCTATTTCACAGACAGGAGCAAGGATCACTGAGTGACCTTGGCTGGCTCTTGTGGCCTCAGTCTTTCTTTAATCAGATCCTCTCCTTAAGGCAGAGAAAGTGTCATCCTTGAAGATACTGGGAGTCACTGTGTTGACTGATACTGAAAATTGGAGGATGAAGATAAGAGTGAGAAAAACGGAGAACTGCTACAGAAACAAGCTTCCACCCTGTGCTGGGAGCTCTAGGGAACATAAGGGATGGGGCATGCTGGAACCTGGGACTCTGACACAGCCAAGGTCTTTTGCAGGCTGAGCCATTAATCATTCTGTGCAAAACAGGAGGTCTGAGCACCTGCTGCCCCCCAAAGCTCTGGTGAGGAGGAAGCACTCAGAGCCTTGCCCCTAGGAGTGACCTAGAGTGTAGTACTGCCCATGGCAGGACATCTGTGTGAATGCAGGTGGGGTGGCTGTATCCCTCTTGAGTGGCTGAAGAACCTGAACCACGTTATCTATGGCTGCCTCACCTTGAGCAGGAGTCCAGCTACTGCCTTGTGCAATCATTGCAGTGTGGCCTGCAGCAGTGGTTTAACAAAGCCAGAGGGGAGATCCCTACTGTCCCACTGCCAGAGTTGGGGGTCCGTGTGGCTATAAGTGCTCCTACCGCAGTGGTCCTGCTCATCCAACAAGGGCAGTCTATGGGACAGCTGAGTGTTTGCAGTGTCACACTGCTGTGGGTGAGCTTGGAGTGGGGCCAAGGCAGAGCCTGACTGCAGCAGGGCTTGTGGGGCTGTGTTTCTCAGTGCAGAGCCCCCAGCCCAGCTGAGTGTGCCAGAGGCTGCTCCTGTAGTAGTCCCACCCTGGCTCTGGGGACACAGCCCAGCTGGCTCAGTGGGTGCCACCAGCCTCCCACACCAACCTGCAGAGTCTGTCATGCTTTCAGCCACTGCCCACATCCACTCTGAAAGCTGCTCTGCTTAGAGAGCCAGCCCTGCCAATGTTAGGGAGAGCCCCATCTCAGACCATTTAATGACGTACCCAGCAGTGCACCAGTGGTGGGTGCTGCAGGTGCTGCTGCAGCTGGTGCAGACACAGGGAGCAGAGCCAGGGCAGGGATTTGCAGGCATCAGCAAACCTGCTGTGTGTCCGTGCTGACTGCTGCAAGCTTCAGTTCACCAGTAAAACTGGCAAGGGAGTACAGCGGGGGGAGGCTCTGCACAACCTCTCCACTCCGTGCTGCAGCCAAGGGGCTGCAGGCTGGCTGGGGATCCAGGATGGGTTGGGGCCCTGCCCCTTGGGAGCTGAAGGGGCACAGATCGTCCCCTGGGTGGGCACAGGATGCCCTGATGCTTGGGGCAGCACAGGTGGCACAGGAATGCTGCCTGCATCCCCAGCTCATCCATAGTGCTGCCAACTGCCCTGACAGCAGCAAGCAGACAGGAGAGTTTGGTCTCCATGAGGACCTGCTCTCAGTGCATGCCCCAGCCCCGCACTCTTTCCCATCCCTGCCACCAAAGAAGGGAACAAACCAAGGGACCCCACAACCAGCACCAGGGAGCTACAGACAAGAGTTGGCTTTATTCATGGACACGGTGGCAGCTGTGTCACTGGCAGCTGCACTCGTATTGCACATCCAGCAACGAGGGCGGGGGGATATCCATGCCACGTCACAACACAGCGTCAGCAC
Source organism: Coturnix japonica (assembly GCF_054131305.1). Lineage (NCBI taxonomy): Eukaryota > Metazoa > Chordata > Aves > Galliformes > Phasianidae > Coturnix > Coturnix japonica. Next base: position 11,121,091 of record NC_140680.1, on the reverse strand, counting down.
TACGGGACCTCGGGGAGGGTGCGGGCACCGTCACCATCCAGCGGGCTGGGGAGCGGGCTTGGACACCGAGGGCTCACAAAGGCAAAAGACCCGTCCACCCATAAATAGAGATAGGGATATATTTAAAAAAAAAAAGAAAAAAAGAAAAACCAGTTCCACGATGACCAGAGCAGAACCACGGGGACACGCATGCAAGCAAAATGTACAGCAGCCCACGCGCAGGTAAACATGCTTTGTACACACACAGACACACCAGGATGCGGCCGGGGCTTACGGCGCTGGGAGGGAAACAGAGCTGTAAGCCCGGGCACCACGGGCACACACACACACACACACACAGCAGCCCCTGCGGGCAGCGCCCGTGGCTCGGGCACACCCTGAGGCTGCGGGGCTCGGACACGGCGGGTTCTCACTGCTAGACACGGTACGGAGACATGGACATGGTCCCTTGGAACGGAACTGGAGGAAGAACTTGTGAGCGAACGGGGCAGGGGCACCCCGGCTCCTCCCCGGAACGTGGGCGCTGACCGGGGCCGGCTGGGGAGGAGCAGGGGGCTACCGGCGGTTCGTTGTGCTGCTGGTGGAAGAGGCAAGGACAGGGCTCCATTATGCCTCTGGCTCGTATTCCTGGTATTCCTCCTGCGGGATGGGTAAGGAAAGAGCAGTGAGAAAACCCAGCTGGGACAGTTCTGTGCCCCCCAGCATCACACCCGCCTGACCTCCAGGCTCCCTGCTCCAGATCAGGCTCCTGGCTCCGCTCCCGACCGTGATGCCACCGGGGCACTGAGCACAGCCCGCACCCCCACGTTGCCATCCTGTCCCCTCACCTGTGGGGACTCCTCGTAGTTCTCCCCCTCCGGCTCCAGCAGCGGCTCAACCAGCGGCTCTTCCACAGCCTCCTGGGCCACCTCCTCGGCCTGGGGGTGAAGCGAGTGGTCAGTTCCTCGCAAGCACCTCCCAAACGTCACCCCCTCGGGGCAGGGTTACCAGGGGGACCTGGCAGGAACCAGCCACGTGCCCACATGGGGTGGGATGGAGCCAGGACAGAATGACACGGGGCGAGGTGGGAATGCTGGCGGGGCACCCGGTGCTCAGAGCAGCGCACCGGGAAGGGACAGAAAAATGACTGTGGAAGCGCGCATCCCCGCAACGCTCATCCCAGGCAGGTGACGCCAGCTGGAGCCTTGCACCCTCCTCGTGCTGCCGGAGCATCCCGCATCCCGCATCCCGTGCGGGGCGGGGCGGGGCGGGTAACCCCACCCCGGGGCCGGGCAGAGCGGCTGCAGGAGGGCGGCCGGTTCCCCCGCGCGGCGGCGGTTCGTGCCGTGGCCTCATTTCTTCAGCTGCTGCTATTTTGGGTTAAGCTTCAAGCCAGCACAACCCGCCGCCCCTCCCGCCCCAGCTCCCGCAGCTGTCAGGTCACCTCGCGGCGCAACGCGGCGATGCCGCCCCGCCGGCCCCGCGCCGCCATGCGGGAGCCCACGCGCGCACACGTCCGCAGCAGCCGCGCACGCAGCCGCCACGAGGGTCCCCCGGACCCTCCGTCCTTCCCCCTGTCCCCGTTCCTGGGCACGCTCCGATGGGGACCCTCCGTGATACCGGGGGGTCCCCGCCGAGCGGGGGGCGGCGCAGCGGTGTGCGGGGAGGGGGGGAATCACCTTCAGGTCCGCGGGGAACTCCTCCTTCTTCACCAGCCCCGTGGCCGCCGCGATGTTGCCGGCGCCCGAGAACGCCGCTTCTCCCAGCTGGGACGCCTGCTCCTTCGCCTTCTCGGCCACTGCGGGAGCCGGGGGTGCGTGTCAGTGCGCCCCGAGCCGCGGACAGGGGCCCGGGGGGGCTGACGGAGCCAGGCGGACGGGGCTCCCTCCCCTCCGCCCCCCTTCGTGCCCGGGGCCGCGGCACTGCCGCAAATCCTGCGTTGCGGGCCCCGTTATGTAAGTGGCTTTAGCCGGGTGACATCAGCCCCTCGCTTTGCCCCGACCCCGTTAGCGAGGCCACGCTCCCGGGGGCAGGAAGGACCGTACCTGAGGTGACGCCTTGCACCACGCCTTGGGTTTTGCTCCCTGGGGGTAGAAACAGAGAGAGACGGGGGGGGGTCAGAGCGCCCCGCACTGAGCAGCCCCCGGTTCTCCGCAGCCCCCAGGAGGGCTCGGTTGGGCTGTGGATGCCGGCGGGTCCCTCCTGCGGGACGGGGGCTGCGCTGCTGCACGGGGCAGCCCGGAGGTGCGGGCAGCTCTAATGCGGGACGGGGCCTCGGAGCACCCCGCAGCCCCCACCCGGGGCAGCCCCCGGGCACGGCGAGCCCCGCTCGGCACCGCGCCACCCTTCGCCCCGTAGGATGGGGCAGCACCCAGTTCCGAGCAGCCCGAAGCCGCAGCCCGGCTGCACCATTCACACGCGTGTATTCCGGGGCACGGATTCTCCCGGGATGGACAAACGGATCCCCGGCATTTCCGCTCCAAGCCGGGCACATCTCAGCGCATCCCAGCGGAGCTCCCCGCACGCAGTGCCCGAGCATCGCCGCAGCCCAGCGATGAGCCCCGGAGAGTCCTCGGCGTAGAGCCGCGGGGGTCCCATCCTCGGGGTGCCACCCCTGCGTCCCCCCCCCCCGCCCCATCCCCGCGGGCAGAGCGCTGCGGACGGAGCTCCCCGGCGCTGCCGGTGGCGTGGAGGGGGGAGAGCCGGGGGTACGGGGACAGGGGGGGACAGCGGGGGGATGGGCGAGAGAATGCAAGGGCAAATGCGGGAGGATGCAAGGACGGGAGGGGGGGGGACAGGCAGGCCGGGGCGGCCCTTACCGACATAGAGGACCCCTTCCTTGGTCTTCTCGGCGGCCTCAGCCACCCCCTGCTTGGTCTTCTCGGCGGCGGCGACCACCCCCTCCTTGGCCTTGGACAAGCCCTTCATGAACACCTCCATGGCGGCTCTGCGGGGAGAGGCCGCACGGCTTCACCCCGGCCCTGCGCCCGCCCGCCCCGCGCATCCCCGCGCCCTTGAAGCCGCCCCGCCCCGCACCGCCGCCCCCCGACCCCGCACCGCCCCGCTCCCTCCGCGCTGCCCGACCTGGCTCGGCGGCACACGGGCACACGGGGACGGGCGGGGCGCGGCACGAGCCGGGCCGAGCCGGGCCGGGCTGCGGCGGGGCGGGCTCAGTGCGGCTGTGCCGGAGCCGCGCTGCGCTGCGCTGCGCCGTGATGCGCCGTGATGCGCGGGGGGGACCGTGCGAGCTGAGCTGTGCTGGGCTGGCAGAGTCGTGCTGAGCCGTGACAGGAACAACCGTGCTGAGCCGTGCTGAGCCGTGCCGAGCACAGCGGTGCCGAGTCGTGACAAACCGAACCATGCCGTGCAGTGCCGAGCCGAGCCGGGCCATGCCGAGCGGTACCGGGCTGAATCAGCACCGGGCCGAACCGGGCCGTGCACGGGAATGTACTGCCCTCGTGTGGTGAGGTACGAGGGTGGCTAGCACTGCTCTGCTTTGCTCGCCATGGTTCAGAACAGCACATTTTGGCAGGCCATGGCTTGGCTCAGCACCACACGGCGCGGTGTGCCTCAGCCCTGCTGCAGCACTGCTCAGCTTGGCTTGGCCATGCACATTTTGGCTCGTCTTGGCACAGTTTGCAACAGTTTGGCATGGCTTGGTACAGCTTGGCACTGCACAGCTTGGCACTGCTTGGCTGACTGTGCCCAAAGTGAAGCCATGGTACTGTTCAGCATGGTTTGGCACAGCACATTTCAGCATGGTTCAGTGCAGTTTGGTACTGCATGGCTCGGTGCAGTCTGGTTCTGCATGTTTCAGCATGGCCCAGCACAACAGGGCACAGTTTAGCACAACTTGACACAGCTGGGCACAATTTGGATCAACATGGCTCAGCTCAGCATGGTTTGACACGGTGCAGTTCTGCACATTTCAGCACAGCTTGGCACAGTTTGGCACAGTGTGGCATGGCTTAGCACAGCTCAGCACAGCTGGGTATGTCTTGGCATGGTTTGGCACAGTTCAGCACAGTTTGGGGTGGCTCAGCACAGCTCAGCACTGCATGGCATCATTAGGCAAGGTTTGGCTTGGCACAGCTTGGCACGGCTCAGCACAGTTTGGCACATTTTGTCAAGGTTTGGCACAGTTTTGCATGGCTTGGCATGATATAGCTCAGCACAGCTCAGCTCTTCTTGGCATGGTACAGCTTGGCACAGTTTGACACAGCACATTTTGGCACAACTCAGCACAGACCCGGCCTCTCCCTACCATTTCCTTACTCCTGATCCCACTCCTTGCCCTGCTGCACTCTGTTCCCACCCCATGCCATCCCTGTCCCACATTCCAGCCTATCCCTTTGCTATCCCACTCCCCCAACCTCATCAATACATTCTGGTCCCACCCTGTCCCACTACATCTCCACTTCCTGCACCTGCTCCCTCCCTACAGGCCCCACACCCTCTCCCCAGCTGCAGCAGGACCCTTATCCCACCCAGCTGAGAGCCCTTAAAAGCACAGGGTGGAGATAGGGCTGTGTTGGTTGGGATGGCTTCTGGGGAGCAGGTGAGTGTTTTCTTGATCCCACAGTTTCTATGGGACTGGGATGGGCAGTGGGTACTTGGCAACTCTGACTTGTGGGGCTGTTCCCTATTGGGGTGGCTGTGTTGTTTCCCCAGAGGAGACAGGAGGAGCGACGCAGGCGCAGGGCTCAGCAGCAGGAGCTGCAGGTGGCAGAGAGCCTGGGCAAGCACCCACTGCAAAACAGGTATTGGGTTCTGGCTGTAGGAGGCATCTCAGCACCAGGTAGGGGTCTGGGTGAGGGGTCCAGCCCAGCTGACAGCCCTGTTGTCCTTCAGGTGGGCCCTGTGGTTCTTCAAGAATGACAAGAGCAAGATGTGGCAGGCCAACCTGCGCCTGGTCACCAAGTTCAGCACAGTGGAGGACTTCTGGGCGTGAGTGCCATCCCCACCCTGGGAGGTTTGGGGTCTGGAGGTTTGGGTGTCTGTGGGGCAGCTCCTTTCACTGCTTTCCTTGTGTCTCTGCTGCAGGCTGTACACTCACATCCAGCTGGCCAGCAAGCTGACATCAGGCTGTGACTATTCCCTCTTTAAGGTGTGATGGCCTTGTGCCCCAGTGCTATAAGGCACAGGGTGCTGCTTGGACCCCACCCCTGTGCCCCTAACTGGCCCTGGCTGTTGTGAGCATTCCCTCTCTGTCCCAGGATGGCATCGAGCCCATGTGGGAGGACAGCCAGAACAAGCGTGGTGGGCGATGGCTCATCACCCTCGCTAAGCAGCAGAGGCACACGGAGCTGGATCGCTTCTGGCTGGAGACGGTGCGTACCGGGTCGGGGCAGGGACGTGCCCCTGCTGCAGCCTTGAGCCCAGCCTGGGGTCCTTCTCCTCCCCGCAGCTCCTGTGCCTCATCGGGGAGATGTTCGATGAGTACAGCGATGAAGTGTGCGGGGCCGTCATCAACATCCGTGCCAAGGGAGACAAGATCGCCATCTGGACCCGGGAGGCGGAGAACCGAGAGGGGGTCACTCACATCGGGTAATGAGGGGCGGGGCGGCTCCTGGTGGGGTTGACCCACGGCGGTAGGGCTGTCCCCGAGGCTTTGCCCTGAGCTCGTTCTCCTCTATGGAGCAGGGTGGAGAGTTGGGCGTTGGGACTGTGTGGGTGATGCTCCCCGTTCTACAGTCCCCCACCCTTCTCCCTTAGGCGTATCTACAAGGAGCACCTGGGGCTGTCGCAGAAGGTGGCCATCGGGTACCAGGCTCACGCGGACACGGCCACCAAGAGCGGATCCCTCACTAAGAACAAGTTTGTGGTGTGAGCATGGAGGGAGCGGGACCCCATTGCCCGACCCCTCAATAAATGGCTGCAGCTTAGCGGGCTCCGTGTGTGCTGGGGGTAGGGACGGGGCGGGCTGTTGTTGGGGGTTGTCCCCGTGTCACCACCCGCACTCGGGTTGTTTCCCATCACGGGGGGGGGGCAGCCCTGGGCTGACAGCGAAGCCGGGACCGGTTGTAGGGGCTGCAGTGTTGCAGTGCCGGCCCCGAACCACGCGGTGGTGCCGCCCGCCCGTTGCTGGCTGTGGGGTGACGGGGATGGAGCGGGATGGGGGGAGGTCTGCGGGTGCTGAGCTCCATCTCACGCGGCGTTAATGGCCCTTTGTAGCCCCACAAGGGCAGCGTGAAGCTTTGCGGGCTGCCACCCCTCTGCACAGCGCGGCCGTCCTACGACTCCCATTGCTATGGGGCTGAGCCCCACTGCCCATTCTGGCAGGCTCTTCTCCCCCTTGTCCTGCAGGTCATGTCTCCATTCCCGCACCCCTGAGCTGGGGGGCAGCAAGGGGGGTGCCCAGATGGGGACCATGGGTGCATGGAGCTGGGCCCTTTGGGTGCTCCCATTGCATAGCAGCAGGAGGGAGGCTGAGGATACCCAGCTGGGCAGTGGGCTGTGAGCTGCTGTGGTTTATTACCATTTGTTTGCAGCTGTTGTGGGGCTCCATATGACTGGGAAAGTGATAGAGGCCATTACTCTCCCTTGCTTCAGGGGCTGCTGCCAGCCCTGTCCTTGAGGGTCTCCCCCCATCCTTGCAGCCCCTTGAGGTGCCCAACCTTTAGGGGTGTTATGAGCTCCATCCTTAGCTCCTGCACCCTGAATCACTGTTGGGAAGCTGGGGGAGATAGGGAGCACAGCAAGGTGAGGGGGCACTTTGGGACAACTAACATGGGTAGAGGGGAGGCCGAGGGCCACCTGGAGAGAGCAGCAGAGCTGAGGCTGCCCCTCGAAGCAGTGTCACACAACTCAGCTGTCCCATGTGGCAGCTGCACTGGTTGTCCTGTCAATAATCATAATTAAAAATTAATACTGATCAAAATGGAGAGGCAGATGGCAGCAGAGCTGAGGATGGTGGGGGGAGGGTACAACAGAGCTGGGGGTGCAGAGAGGACAAGGGGAGCGCTGGGGTTGGGGCTGGGGATGAGGTCAGGGTGCAGCCAGCACCCATCTCCTTTCCCCAGGGATTGTAAGGACACTCTGTGCTCCTGGGGAGCAGGGGTGAATGAGTGGAGGAAGTGGGATGTGCAGGGGGTCCTCTGGGCATGGCCAGCAGCACCGTGGTACCTCTGGAGTCCCTGTGGGGGCCATCACCCCTATTGCCCACCCCATCCTGGTGTGGGTGCAGGCTGAGCAGCAGAGCACGTGGTGAGGGTACCCATGGTGAGGGGTACCAACAATGCACTGTTCCCATGACAACCTCCCCAGAGACGGAAGGTAGTGTGGGAGGAGGAGGAAGAGAGGGGCCCATGGACCCTCTGTGCTAATGCTCCCACACACAGCGGAAGGGAGGGGCTGCACCCCCATGCCCCATCCCAGGGTATCAAGGCAGGGTTTGCACATTGGGGTATGACCCCGTGGTGTTTGCATGGAGGGATGTGCACAGAGGGGCCTGTGTGGTAGGGAAAGGGTTAAGTGCCTGCAGGACTATCCCCAGTGCCGGAGGCAGAGGAGGGGCAGAGGGGGACAGCATCTTGTGCCCTGTGCTGCAGGAAGCCTGTACCTGAGGAGGGTCCCTCACTGTCACTTCTCATCTGCATGACGGCAGCAGCCGCGCTCCTGCAACACGGCTGAGCACTCTCCTTCCCCACAGGGACAGGCTGGCACTTCCCCACTTGGCAGAGGTGGGTGGGGGGAGGGGGTGGGTGGTTTGGGGACAGGGACAGCAGCCATGTGGCCGGGGGGGCCTGCAGGCATCGCTGCGGTGTTGCACTCCATAGGTCTGCAGTCAGCGTCCTTCCACTCTGACCCACGTCCTTATGGCCACGGGGCCTTTGGGGTTTGCTCTGCTGTCCCCATGTGATGACCTTGGTGTACCCCATCCCGTGCTGTTCCTGCAGCATGGTACGTGTGCAGCCCGTGCCTTGGGGCGCAGTGGGACACTACCCGTGGCACAGCATCATTTCCCCCACCAGTAACACCCCCTCGAAGGTTGCAGCTCACATCTCCCTGTGACACAGATGCAACTGAACAGCTTGGGAAGGGGGGGCCTCCATTAGCACAGCCGTGTCCTCGCCGCATGGCACAGGGAACAGGGCTGCAGTGCCACGTGTGCCCGTCCTTTCCTTGTGTGCCCCCTGCTGTCCCTCACTATGGGGCTGTAGTCACTGCAGGCTGTGTCCCCCCCCTTCCCCCCCACACAGCGCTGCACCTACTGGGAGGGCTGGGATTTCCCAAGCAGTCGATGCACCCATCGATCTCTGAGTGCTCTGCCGGCAGCTCTCCGACCGCCCGGCTAATTAATTGCCTTTGTTGCTGCTGCAGGAGCTGTGGGCAGAAGGGTGGCTGCACCCTGCCCTGGGATCAGCACCCATCAGATGAACACCCGCCCCCATAGTGTGGGTGGGTCAGGGTGAGGGGCTCCGGGGGTCTGGGGCAGCTGAGTGCAGAGCCCTGCAGGGCTATGGGGGCACCGCGGGGTGGAGGGGAGGAAGGGTAGGGCCCCATCCTGCTCTATGTGACACGCTCATGGCTGTGCCTGCGCCAGCTCCCAGCCACGCTCAGGGACGCTGCCTTTGTGCCGGGCTGTAATGAGATTTCTGCTTGGCTGCCTGGATAGAAAATCTGAGACGGAGGATGTGGAGAATCTCCGCCAGCCCTGGCAGCCTCCTGGTGCCACTGGCTGTGGGGGGACGTGGCCCCAGCCCCACTCACAGCACCCTGTCCAGGTGGGGCACCCACTGTGTGGGGTTGTATGGGGTGCACAGCCCAGAGGTTTTGCTGCCCGCTGCCCCATCCCCTCCATCCCAGCCCAGGTGGTACCTGGCTCAGTGTCACAATGTCCCCAGGTAGGAATGGTGGTACCGGTACCACACCTGGGCTGTCTCACACCCGGCTGTTTTCCAGCACAACAAACCCATCTCCTGCAAAAGCAGCGAGTGCTTCTGTGTGGGGAGGGTGGGCCGGGTGTGCTGTGCCTCCATAGGGCCCTTCCCACCCCCAGCGTCAGACGCAGTTAATCTGCTCCTGCAAATGGCTAATTTTGAAAATCCTCTTATCAGAATTAGGTCCTCAACATCCATATTTATTTACTTTGCATTTTCATAATCTTCCTTTTCCTCGTGTGGATGGGATGAGCTCAGACTCCGGGCTCTGCATCCCAGTATCCCCATCACATGGGACAGGGTCGGGACTTCCCTTACCATTCCATGCTGTGCCCCATGCTGTGCCATGCTGTGCCCCATGCTGTGCCATGCTGTGCCCTGTGCCCCATGCTGTGCCATGCAGCACCACAGCTGCATCCTGCCCACCAGAGCCACGCATGGTGCACTGTTTATTCGTCAGCACTTCTCCCCCTGTAACTCAATTAGAGGCAGTCGGCAGTTTTGTTAATACAATGGTGTTTAATATTCTACTTCCTTAAATACCACGAATGGATGGGGAAGAAGCACGAGGGCAATCCATTATACATGAGCTCAGGCATCGATATATTTCAGCGTTTCAAGGCAGTGTGGGGATCCTCGGTGCTGGCCTTGCCCAGGTCACGGGTAGGGCTGTACTCGGCTGCACCTCAGCCATGTGCTGAGGGCTGCTGATGTGCCCAGCGATGCAGCCTTGTCCCTTGGGGACACTCGGCACCAGCACCCAGGTGCCATTCTGCCCCAACACAGAAGCTCTTGGGCATCAGCCCTGGCACGAAGGCAGCACAGGGCTCAGCCATGACCGCGGCACGCTGGAGAAAAGAATTAATTTTTAATTCCATCTTAATTACTCAGAGTTATAATCCAGTTACAGAACCCAGTGGGGCTGGTGCTTCTGGCGCTCCCCCAGGGTGCTGTGGCTGTGGGACAGACACCCGTCCTGCTGTCCAGGCACTGACCACCCTGACCTCATCACCTCACTGCGTGGGGTGCAATGGGGACACGGTGCTGTCCTCGAGGTGTGGCAGGGCAGTGGGGCTGGATCCAGCCTGTCCACCCCCTTGGCTTCTCCACAGCAAGAGGGAGAGCAAGCAGAATTGAAAGTGATCTCCCCAATCTGTATTAATTAGTGTCTATTAACTCGTCAGCGCGCCCAGCTACTTCCCCAGTGACAGCTCTGCCACATTGGGCCACGGCGCAGCAGGGACATTGAGGGTGACAAGGGACACGTGTGGCAGAGCCCAGCGCCAGCGTGGCACACACGTAGCACCATCACCATGCCAATGGGGCAGAGCCAGCCCTGCATCCCTGCCCCACACCACACCAAGGGGTCCAGAATATGGGCTGGGGTCCCCATGCTGCAATGGGATTTCACCCCATTGGGGATGCAGTGGGACCCCAGTTCCCATGGCAGCCCCCCAGAGCTCACGTGTGTGTGGTGACTGCAGCAGGAGCAGATGGAGCCGCAAGGAGTGAAAACATCCTGTTTCCATGCGAATGCCATTAGTAATAATGAGCCAGCCTGAAGAATTGGGCTTATTGCTGTGCCAGGCTCCTGCCCATGCACGGATATGGGGCTGAAGGTTCTCTCCACCAAACCCACCCATGTGAGGGATGTGCTGGACTCCAAGGTGTAGGATGGAGGGCTGGGAGCATCCCGGGGTGCTGCCCCATGTGCCCCATACATACACAAGACTGTATCAGCATGGGGGACCCCAACGATGGGGGGGGTTAATTGCGGGAGGTTTGAGTGGGTCTCCCCTCTCTGACGCAGCCAGGGCTGTTCTGCTGTGCCCCACACTGCCGGTGTTGTGTGGGACAAACAGAGATGCGTGCTGCCTTAGCACCTGCTGCAGCTCTTGAAGGCTCCAGAGCGGTTGTTAATTGCTCCTGAAGCTGCTAATGAAATTACCTCCACACCGCACTTGGAGCTGCTTCCTCGCTCTGCCCCTTGCCGTGGTCCTGCCGCTGGGATCAGGGGCTACAACGGGGACAGAAGCAGCATTGGGGACAGGGCAGCAATGGGAACAGGGGCAGCTCAGCTGCTCCGGGCTCTGACTGCCACGGGGGTCGGTGTCAGCTTGAGCACCCCAATAAATCCTCCCCCTGGATGAGGCCCACGAGGGGGGGCAGGGAGGGCAGCCCCACGGCGGTGCCCCCCCCTGTGCCCGGCGGTGTCAGCGGGTGGCACGTGTCCCCAGCAGCCCCGCTTCCGTGGGCGCCACGGGAGGCACACCGGGTCCGGGTACCGCGCCGTGGGGGGGGGCGTGCAGCGCGGTGCCACGCGTGGGGCGCTGCTCGGGGAGGGGAGCGGCCCCACCTGTGTGTGCGGGGGGGGCAGTGCGGTGCCGGAGGGCGGCGCGCGGGGCGGGAGCGGGGTGTTGTGCTGTGCGGTGCCGTGCCGTGCCGAGCCGTGCCGAGCCGCCCCATTCCGTGCCGTGCCGCCCCATTCCGTGCCGTGCCGTGCGGTGCCGTGCGGTGCCAGGCGCGGGGCGGGGGCGGCCGTGCCCGCTTGGCGGCGGGGGCGCGCCCAGCTGTTGCGCCGTCCCTCCCGCGGGCGGGTCCGCGCTCGGCCGCCCCGCATTGGCGGCGCCGGGCGGAGCGGCGCGGGGCGGCGCGGGCGGCAGCAGCGGCGGGGCCGGGGCCGTGCCCGGAGGCAGCATGGCCCGCTGAGGCCGCCTGCTCGCTCGCCCCGCGCCGCCCCGCGCAGCGCTCCGCGGGGCGCGCCATGGGTGCGCGGCCGCGCCGCCGCCGGGCCCCCTCCGCCGCCGCCGCAGCACCGGGAGCGCTCGTCTCCTTGCTCGCCGCTGCCCTGCTGGCCGCCGCCGGTGAGTCCCCGCGCGGCAAGGTCACCCGGGAGAGCGGCACCGGGAGGGCGACGGGTGGGGGCCGGCGGGGGGCTGCCCTCGGTACGCGGTGCCCGCTTCCCCCGGCGCGGAGTCACGGGGCATCTTCCGCCGCGCCGTTCCCCGAGCCGGGCGCTGCCGCCCCGCGTCCACGCGTGTCCCCTCGCCCCGCGGCTCCTCTCTTCCGTGGGTCGTTCGGTGTCCCAAACGCAGCGGCTCCGTCCGCCGGTTCTCACCCGGTGCGTGCGGTCCCGAGCAGCGGGTGGGACGCGGGGGACGGGATTATCCTCGCCCTGGGGACTGAGTCTGGGTGGCCGCGGCGTGGGGTCCGTGGAGCTGTGCGGGTGTCGCTGCAGCCCGGCTGTCCCCCGCGTGCCGCACGCACGGACGGGAGCTGCTGTGCCGGCTCGGCCCCCCTCGCCTCCCCTCAACAACGTTGGGCCGGGGGCTGCGGGGCGGGAGGGAGGTGCCGGTGGCGGCGGCTCCTGGCAGGTGTCACGTTAGCCTGAAAGTGGCGGCTGCAGACAAAGGACCGAGTTGGGGGAGGGGAGCTGCGCCCGAGCTGGACGTGAGCTCTGCGGGGAGAGACACGAGGTACGGGGACCCTCTGCAGCCTGGGGTCCCGGCCACCACCCCGCTGCCACCAGCACAGACGTCCCCCAGCCTGGAATCGATGCGCAGAGCTGGCGCGGTGGTGCCCGGTTGGGCTGAGTTGGGCACGCACCCCGCACTACGGGGAGGGGGGGCTATATCCCCCTGCTCCCGCACACGTCCTTCCTGGCCGGGCATCCCGCACCCAGCGCTCCCCCCATGGCTCCATCCTCAGAGGGACGCTGCAGAGCTGGCACAGCGGGTGGCACGATGCCCCCGGCTGCGGCCCCTTTGGGTGCAGAGCTCCGCATCCGCAGGGTGCCGCGGTACCAGCACCCGGCTGGGCATGGAGCGCGGCCATCCTCATGGCACCGCGGGGCCGCAGTGACCCACAGATGGAGGACACAGGAGGGGCAGGGACTGCTCCCCGTGCTGGGTGTGCAGTGGATGATTTGTGCGGCCGGGGGGTGGCGGTGCCAGCCGTGCGGGGTAACGCGTTGCGGGAGCTCCCCCGCCAGCACCGCTCGCTTGGCAGGCAGCTCACAGCCGGCCGCGGCGCGACAGAGCCCAGCCACACGCGTGTCCGCTGCTCGGCGAGGTGGGATGGACCTTTGAGCACCCCTCTGGTCTGGCGCCGTGTGGCACCTCTTCCCCTGCATAGAGATGCTGGGGGATTTGTGTACCCAGGTGCCTGCACCGGGGCCCTGTCTGCAGCCACGGAGCACCATCCTCAGACCTCGCTCTGCTCTCGGTGCCCGCAGGGAAGGGCAGCAGCAGCCGCACGGGCTGGGGCTCATCCATGGGCAGCAGGTAGGGCCAGCACTGAGGTGACAGGGCTGCACTGTCCAGCCGCTGCTCCAGCAGACAGAGGCAGAATCCTTCCCATCGCTGCCTGAGAACCCTTTCCCTTCCTCCCGGCACCCCCCTTTCAGGGACCTCCGAAGCACAGCCTGACCCCCCAGCTCGCTGTATCCCACATGGGGCAGGCAGCAGGGCAGTGCTGCTGCTCGTGGGGTGGCTGGGAAGCTGCCGTGCCAGCTGTCAGCACGAGCGCAGCAGACACAACCTGCCCAGGGCTGTTTGTTCTGGCTGGGTGCCACGTGGGGCTGGCACTACATCAAACCTGGAGGAGCCTGGCAGGTGCTGGTGGGAGGGGATGGGGTGCTGGAGGTGGTGCCTGGGGCTGGGCCAGGGGTGCTGCCCCACCTGGGGCCACCCAGGTGTCGGTGCCTGGGGGATGTCAGCATCCCACCCTCAGTGCTTGCCCTGCTCTGGCTGTTGGCACCGTGGCTGCTCCCGCAGGCTGTGTGCTGCCCTGCAGATAGGGCACGTGGGTATCCCTTCCCCATCCCAGGGGCGTTCTCAGGTCCCAGCCCCTTCCCTCCCAGCCCCAGGGCTGTGGCATGCTGGGGCTGCAGGTCACTGCTATGTAGGCACAAACCTGTGGGTGGGATGGAGCCAGACCTGGCACCAGGGCCGTGTGTGTCCTACCACCCAGCTCCCCTCCCACTGCAACCAGGGACCCTGGGCTGAGGGTGACCTTGACGCTTCTCCCGGCGGGGACAGAGCACACTTTGCTCTTCACTGCCAATTAAAGAAGAGCCAGAGAAGCCGCTCAGCTCTCCCGGTTCTGGTTCCATCCCCAGCACAGCCTGGTGCCAGCATGGAGCTAGGGCAGTCCCAAGGCGCCACATCAAGCTGGCACCCTCTCCTCACACTGTGCTCCTATTGCTACTTGTGGGGCTGGCATGGCACCATAGCACAGCATACGTCCTGCTGGGGGATTGGGGCCAGGGAGGCACCATGAGCAGAGCTCAGTGGGTGCTGTAGTGCAGTGGCTGAGATGCTCCGTTGTGCCTGTGGCGTGGGCACGCGTTGGGCCGCGTTGGCGGTGCGAGGGTGCAGCCTGCAGAGCTGTGCCCACACTGGCACATGCTAATTGCATGTAATGGGGAGAGAGTTATCAGCTAAAATCCGTAATTAGGCAGTTCCATTGTCATGCAAACCCGCCTGACTAATTCATTCATAACAACCACACGCTTAATCAGCGCCCAGACACCGCCATGTGCTTGCCAGGAGCTGGGCACACTGTGATCCCCTCCTGCAGCGCTGCAGGACGTGGCCGTGGGGCTGGCTGGCACCTGTAGGGCACGCTCCTGCCCGGCGTTGGCGTCCGACCCCACTGGCTCTGCTCCCAGACAGGGTTGGCACTGCCACTTCAGCCCCTGCCCAAGGGGACCCCATCGCCAGCCCATGCTGGCAGCCTTTGGCCCAGCATCCTCTGCCCCCCGGCCACCCTCCTTCCCCTCGTTTAGGCGGGTGCAATCAGCGGCAATTATCGCTTTAATTACCTGCTGCCGGGGTGCAGGCCGGGCGCCTGCAAAGTGTGAGGATATCTTTCATTTTAATGGAGTGCCAGGCCTGGCGCGGGGCGCGATTTATGGGGCTCCAGCTGGGGATTTAATTTGCCGGTTGCAGAGCCCACAGTGATGAGGAGAGATCCCCGGGGGGGGGTCCACAGCTGGAGGGGGCAGGGGCTGGCAGCCGGGTCCCCACTGTGGGGATGGGGAGGGGGTGTTGGGGTCAGGGACAGCATGGGGCTGGTGGCACTGCTGCAGCCACCCATGGGCAGCTGGTCCTTGCCAAGAGCACACTGACCTTCCTGCATCTCTTTGCAGCAGCTGTGTTTATGGGGCAGCATCCAGGGTGCTGGGTGAAGGGGTGCCCACACCCCCCCCCCCACTGGTATAGGGAGCACCTGGCCCTGCAGCACCCCAAAGTCCCGTGTCCAGGCCCAGGCACGCTGCCCTTTCATTAGGCTGCCGGTGTGCTCGTTAGACCACGTGGGTGGGGGATAATTGATAATAAAGCCCTGCCTAATGCACTCGGTTTACTGGCGATGATTTATCAAGCCACCATCCCAATTACCTGCTCTGCTGCTGAGACGGCGGCTGCATGGGGCTGTGCTCCCTGCTCTGCAGTGGGGGGGGCTGGGGGGGAGCGGGACCCACAGCCCCTCATCCCCGTCCCCCATCCTCCCTGAAGTTAGGCGGCTCCGCTTGCCAAGGTGACATGAGCATCTCTCCTGTTTCCATGGTGATGCAGCAGCAGGTGAGCGCGAGGCCGAGCGCGCAGTGTGGGAGTCCCGTGCACACGTGGGGTGTCCGTGGTGCTCCGTGTGCCCACGGCGGGGGCTGCCCGGGGGCTGCGAGGGGTGTGCAGTGCTCAGGGTACCGGTGGCACATGGGGTGCTCACAGTGTGTGTGACACCACTGGTGCATGGGGCACCTTGATGGTGTTTGGGGTGGCTGTGCTCAGGGTGCCTGAGGTGCAGGGAGAGCCAGGGCTGCTTGGGGTGCCTGCAAGGCTTGGGGTGCTCGTGCTGCATGTAGCACCCACAGCACGGCCACTCTGCCTCATGGCTGCAGCCCCACTGAAACCCCTGGCTGCCATCCCTGTGCTGTGGCACTGCCCTGCAGGATGGCATTCCCCCCCAGGAGCTCCATGTGCTGCATTGTGCTCGGTGCCCATCCCCACGGTCTGCTGCCCTTGATCTCACCCTGCCCACCAGGCACCTCGTGGGGGGCTCCTGGGGTGCTGCCTCCCACATCCCCCCGCACAGCTGGGATGGACAAACACCCAGCCCAGAGCTCTCTGGCCTCATTCTGTGGGTGATGAAAGGCAGGTCTCCAGAGCTCCGCTCGCCCATTCACCGGCATGCCAGCCGCAGCCCGGCAGCTTGATTGCTGTGCAGAGCAAAGTGGTGATTTCATCTATATTTGGCACTGGATCACCCTTCTGCCCAGCACAGCCTCAGGGTGTATGGGTGGGAGGTGTAGGATAAGCCTGTGGGATGAGCCGTGGGGACCACAGGGCTCTGTGCCACCACTGGCACACGTGGCCACGCTGCGGGGGGGGACTGCAGCCCATGTCCGCACCGTGACCCCCAGGCTGGCCCCAGGCTGCGGATGGGGGGGTCATTAAAGCAGTGAAATATGAAATGCCTGTCTATCCCAGACAGGGGTTTTAATTAAATTAATTGCTAGTGACATTGTAAAAGTGCTGATGGGGTAATAACCGGCGCGTTATGGTGGCCGTTCATCTTCCCCGTGTAAATGAGCTGCCGCACCTTGCCCGTCCTGGTGGGCATAGCAGCTGGGATTGCTCAGCACCGCTCCCTGCCGTGGAGAGACCCCGTCCATCCAGGGGGAGCAGTGTGTGCTGACACCCCCAGATGGCTCAGCCAGAGCCCAAGGGATGCCTGTGACCCCAGTACCCCCTGTGTCCCCGCTGTGTGGGTGGGCAGGAGCCCCCATGCCCCATGCAGTGAGTGGGGGCAGAGCGGGCACATGGGGGGCAGCGGGTGGGTGCCAAACGAAGGCACTTAATTACTGCGCATTCCATCCCATTTAATTGCTTATTAAATCCTAACCAGCCAATTAGCAGCAGCAATTACAGCTTCATTCGGTGACACAATCGCTATTTTATCGTTTGTTAATCAAATGCTTATTTAGGGCCCTGTTTTATTAACTCTCTCTGCAGTGGTGCCTGAGTGGGGCTGGGGACACTGGCACCTCCAGGCCGTGCCATGTGCCCTGTCCCCAGTGTCACTGTCCCCGTGGTGTCCCTGCCCTTATGTGTGGCTCCCACAGCACCAAGCAATGCGCTGGGCAGGATACAGCCCTGGTGATGCTCAGGGGTTGGAGAGCAGCGGGCACTGTGCTGTGCCCTGGGGGAGTGAGCGATGTCCCTTATTGGTCACACTCCATTTGTTTTTCATTAGCGCTAAGTGCAGACATGAGGGATTGGTGTGGGTTCAGTGGGCACAGCTACCGTGCTGCTCCTTTCACTGACGGATGGGGGGTGCTGTTGGCATGGCGGGGGGGTGACAGCTGTGGGACGTGGGGCCATTGGTGTCCCTGGAGGTGGCTGAGCCCCCGTGTCCCTGCAGGCGCCCAGCAGAGCGTGACGGCGGCCAGCCCTGCATCAGGCGCATCCCCCGACCTGCTGCCTCACTTCTTGCTGGAGCCCGACGACGTCTACATCGTGAAGAACAAGGCGGTGAGCCTGGCCTGCCGTGCCACCCCCGCCACGCAGATCTACTTCAAGTGCAACGGGGAGTGGGTGCACCAGGGGGACCACGTCACACAGCGCAGCACTGACCGTGGCACTGGTGAGCACTGGTGGCACTGCTTCCCCTCATCAGCAGCGCCTGTGGGTGCGGGGAGCATGCTGCATCGCTCTTGGGGTTGCAGATGGGTACAGACCCCGGTGATGTGCCCCATCCCATCCTAGGGCTGCCCGTGATGGAGGTGCGTATTGAGATCACCCGTCAGCAAGTGGAGAAGCTCTTCGGTCTGGAGGAGTACTGGTGCCAGTGTGTGGCGTGGAGCTCCTCCGGCACCACCAAGAGCCAGAAGGCGTTCGTGCGCATTGCCTGTAAGTGCGGGAGCAGCCCCCGTGGGTCCCCGTGGAAGACAGGGCACAGGGTTATGGAACCCCTCCCTGCTCACCTCTGACCTCTCCAGATCTGCGCAAGAACTTCGAGCAGGAGCCGACAGCCAGGGAGGTGTCCATCGAGCAGGGTGTTGTGCTGCCGTGCCGCCCTCCTGAGGGCATCCCTCCTGCCGAGGTGAGCTGGGGGTGATGTGCCAGGGGTCTCTGCCTGCCGCTTTGTGCCCAGTGACATCCCCATGCCCTGCAGGTGGAGTGGCTGCGCAATGAGGAGCTGGTGGACCCGGCGCTGGATGCCAATGTCTTGGTGACACCAGAGCACAGCCTGGTGCTGCGCCAGGCCCGTCTGGCCGACACCGCCAACTACACCTGCGTGGCCAAAAACATCGTGGCGCGCCGCCGCAGTGCCTCTGCAGCCATCACTGTCTATGGTACAGCCCCGCTGTTCCCTGCTCACCGTGCCACCCCAGCATCTCCTGGCATCCCTCAGCCAATGGGTTCCTCTTCCCACAGTGAACGGCGGATGGTCGACGTGGACGCAGTGGTCAGGCTGCAGCACCAGCTGCGGACGAGGCTGGCAGAAGCGTAGCCGGACTTGCACCAACCCCACACCCCTCAATGGGGGAGCTTTCTGCGAGGGCCAAAACGTGCAGAAAAGCGCCTGCACCACACTCTGCCCAGGTACCCCTGTGCCCCCCGTGGGTGCATCCATCTCAGCCCTGGCACAGGGAAGGAGCACAGGGGATGGTGGCGAGGGCTGATGCCCGCTGTACCCACAGTGGATGGAGACTGGTCGGAGTGGAGCAAGTGGTCGGTGTGTGGGGCTGAGTGCACACACTGGCGGAGCCGCGAGTGCTCGGAGCCTGCACCCCGCAACGGAGGTCAGGAGTGCCACGGCCCCGAGCTGGAGACCCACAACTGCACCTCTGAGCTGTGCAGCCCCAGTGAGTGCCGTGGGGAGGGCATGGGGGGGACCCTCAGTGTGCCCATGGGGTGCTGATGCTCTGCCCCACGCAGCCACCCCGGGTGCCGAGGACCTGGCGCTGTACGTGGGGCTGATTGCTGTGGCTGTATGCCTGGTGCTGCTGCTGCTGGTGGGCGTGCTGGTGTACTGCCGCAAGAAGGGCGGCCTGGACGCCGACGTGGCAGATTCCTCCATCCTCACCACTGGCTTCCAGCCTGTCAGCATCAAGCCCAGCAAGGCTGGTGAGTGAGGGCTGTGCACTCACGCTGCTGCTGGGACACCATATTCCCCAGTCCCTGGGGGGTCTCTGGGCTGTGGATGGGGTCTTACTGTGTCACAGACCTCTAGACGCTGGGTAGGAGCTCTGCACTCCATCTGGCCCCTGGGAGGTGACTGAGTACCCCGTGGGGAGTGTAGTTAAAGAGTCAGTGCTTTGTGCCCCCAGAGCTGTGGGAATGCGCTCTGTGTCCTACAGAGTCCCTGGGAAGTGACCGAGTGCCCTCTAGGCAGTGTTATAGGGTCAGTGCTTTGCATCCCAAAGGCCCTTGGCTGCAGGTGGACCCTCAGGGGTGCCCATGCCCAATGGCACCAGCCCCACAGCCCCACTCTGTGCCGCAGACAACCTGCTCACCATCCAGCCCGACCTCAGCACCACCACCATGACCTACCAGGGCTCACTGTGCCCACGCCAGGATGGCCCTGCCAAGCTCCAGCTCCCCAATGGACACCTGCTGAGCCCGCTGGGTGCCGGGCGGCACACGCTGCACCACAGCTCCCCTGCTGCCGAAGGCGCTGACTTCATGGCCCGGCTCTCCACCCAGAGCTATTTCCGCTCGCTGCCCCGTGGCACCGCCAACATGGCCTACGGCACCTTCAACTTCCTGGGGGGGCGGCTCATGATCCCCAACACAGGTACGGTGGGTGC
The DNA here is from genome assembly GCF_054131305.1 of Coturnix japonica. Lineage (NCBI taxonomy): Eukaryota > Metazoa > Chordata > Aves > Galliformes > Phasianidae > Coturnix > Coturnix japonica. The sequence continues at coordinate 11,101,414 of NC_140680.1, read as the reverse complement.
AGGGGGATCGCGGGGTGCCGGGGATGGGCTCAGCAACCCCATCCCACAGGTGTCAGCTTGCTGATCCCTCCCGACGCCATCCCCCGAGGGAAGATCTATGAGGTGTACCTCACGCTGCACAAGCACGAGGAGGTGAGGTAGGTGATGGGGCTGCCAAGCGATGGGGCTACGGGGCTGCCCACCGCACCGAGCCCAAACCCAGCCCTGTGCCCTTCCTCCAGCTGCCAGGAGCAGCAGCTGATGAGGCTGTAGGGCTGTCCACCACCCCAAACCCATCCCAACCCCGTGTCCCTCCTCCAGGCTGCCCCTCGCCGGCTGCCAGACGCTGCTGAGCCCCATCGTCAGCTGCGGCCCCCCCGGCGTGCTGCTCACCCGCCCCGCCATCCTGGCCATGGGGCACTGCGTGGAGGCAGGTGCTGAGCACTGGAGCCTGCGGCTGAAGAAGCAGTCGTGCGAGGGGACGTGGGAGGTGAGTACACACTGGGGTGGGGGTTCCTGCTATGGGGGGAGCGAGGGGGTCTCTGTGCTCACATGGCATGTCTTGGTGCTGTAGGACGTGCTGCAGCTGGGTGCGGAGCCGCGCACCGAGCTGTATTACTGCCAGCTGGAGGCACAGGCATGCTACATCTTCACGGAGCAGCTGGGCCGCTTCGCGCTGGTGGGCGAGTCGCTCAGCATGGCGGCCTCCAAGCGCCTCAAGCTGGTCCTCTTCGCGCCCACCGCCTGCCCCTCGCTCGAGTACAACATCCGCGTCTACTGCCTCAGTGACACGCAGGACGCGCTGAAGGTATTGGGGTGTGATGGGGGGTGTCTGTCTGTTCCCCCCTCTGGGCCCTGCCCCATGCGGTCTGTGCACACAGGAGGTGATGCAGCTGGAGAAGCAGATGGGGGGGCAGCTGATCGGAGCCCCCCGTGTGCTGCACTTCAAGGACAGCTACCACAACCTGAGGCTCTCCATCCACGACATGCCCAGCTCCCTCTGGAAAAGCAAGCTGCTTGCTAGCTACCAGGTAAGGAGAACACAGTGAGGGGTCCCACTGCAGCACCCAGAGCTGTGACCACCGGCCGTGCTCTGCTGCAGGAGATCCCCTTCTACCACATCTGGAGTGGGCTGCAGCCCTACCTGCACTGCACCTTCACCCTGGAGCGCCTCAGCCCCAGCACCTGCGAGCTGGCCTGCAAGATCTGGATCTGGCAGGTGGAAGGCGATGGACAGAGCTTCACCATCAACTGCAACATCGCCAAGGTGAGGGCATGGCAAGGGGAACCCCCAGCGCCCCTGGGCTGCGCTCATCCTATGGCACTTCCCTTATAGGACACAAGGTTTTCGGACTGGCTGATTCCTGACAGTGAGGTGGGCTCCCCGGCCCTGGTGGGTCCCAGTGCCTTCAAGATCCCCTTCCTCATCCGCCAGAAGATTATCAGCAGCCTGGATACGCCATGCGCCCGCGGGGCTGACTGGAGGACGCTGGCCCAGAAACTCAACCTGGACAGGTGGGATGGGTTCAGAGATGGGGAGGGGATGTCTGCCCTCATCCCTACTCTGGTACCCATGAGAATGGGGTGGAGCTGATGGCGGGGCCATCTCCATCCCCACACCCCAATGCCATCCCTCTGCCCCACAGCCATGTCAGCTTCTACGCCTCCAAGCCCAGCCCCACGGCCATGATCCTCAACCTGTGGGAGGCCCGACACTTCCCCAATGGCAACCTCTCACAGCTGGCTGCCGCCGTGGCTGAGGTGGGCAAGCAGGACGGTACCCTCTTTGCCGTGTCTGAAGCCGAGTGCTGAGTTCCGGGGCTCTGTGGGGCAGGGTTGGGGCCCTGGCCGGCCCCTGGGCCCCACTGCTACCCCACAGCTACTGGCCTGCACCCCCATGGTGCTGGGGGCCAGGCCGGGTGCCGTGTGTGCGTGGTGCGTGCGGTGCCGTCGTGCTGTCTGCGCTTGGGGCTGGGCGGCCCCGGGCCCCGTGCCGTGTTGTGTAAAGACCGTTTTTTTAATTCTGTATTAAGTGCATTCAAGTATTTACACTTGGCCTTATGTACATAGCGGTGCCGCGGGGCGGGGGGGTCTGGCGGACGTGAATGTAAATAAATTCGATATATATTGCTACGTGGGGCTCTGTGCTGTGCCCCAGACCCATAACACCCATTGCTGGGACTCACAGGTGCAGAGCAAAGCGTTTTATTGTTAGGAGGACTGGTTGGACTGACGGGAATGCACCGCTGCCACTAGTGCAGCCCCTTTCCCCGAGCCGTCCTCTGACTGCATGAAGGTGACATTGCAGCGGGGTGCGAGATCCTTCAGCATCTTATGGAGGTTCTGGGAGAAGCTGTGGGGAAGGACAGGGGCTGAGTGCCACTGGGGCTGCCCCAAGTCCCCCATAGGGCACAGGTACCTGGTGGGCACACTCACTATGGATGCATCTTGTACAAAGTGCCGTCCACCCCCACGGTGACAGTGAACTGCTCCAGGCCGCGGCTCTCTCGCATCTTCTCCACCACGGCGGCCATCCCCGCAGCACAGAGGTGTGCGGCACGCCGGGACACGATTTGGCACACCTCCCGTACCAGCACGCTGTCCTCGTAATTGGCGTCCAGATCCAGGTCGCGCAGGATGGCCTGCACCTGCAGCAGGGACAAGCCGGGGCTATCCCCACCCAGGGCTGCTGTGAGCATCGCTGTCACCGTCTCCACGTGGCGGCCCCTCTTGGGGTGCTGCCTGGAGATCTGGGCTATGGAAACATGTGGGACTGCAACACTTACGCCTCAATGGTGGAAAGGAACTTGGTCTGAAGGAGGTTTCTGTTCTTCAGCTTCTGGGACGACTTGCCACGGAGCAGGACCTCCTCCTCCACCAGTGCCAGCAGGATGTGCCGCACAATCTCACCCAGGTACATGCCACTGATAAGCTTCTCAAACCTGCCCCGGGCACAGCCCTGCTGCCTCGGTGCCCCCAGCACCCCCCAGCACCTGCCCACTCCACAGCCATCACCCACCTCTGCTTGCCCACGTTGATGGTTTTCTCATCCACCTGCCGGTCGAAGTTGGTGAAGTAGCTATCTATGCAGCCGTTGTCCCCGAAGGCGCCCCACTCCATGTTGATGCACATGCGGCCCTGGTCCCCTTCCACGGTGCCCACCTTTGCCATCTCTTCCATGTAGCAGGTGTTGGTCCCCGTTCCTGCAGCCCAGCATCAGTGTCACAGCCTGGCACCCACGGCCACACGATATGTGGTGAGCAGTGGGGAACCCTGGGGGGTCAGAGGTGTTCCTCACCCACAATTAGGCCAATTTCACACTTGGGGTCATGGTAGCCACAGGCCATCATGGTCCCCACAGTGTCATTCACCACAGCCACCACCTTCAGCGCTGTGTTCTGCAAACAAACAGGAGATGGGGACATGTGGCTCAGCAGCACCCAGACAGCTCTGCCAGGTGTCACCAGGGGGTTGCAGGGCAGCAACACCGGGATCAGGGGACAAATCCCCAGCCCTTTCCCACCCGTTTGCGTTGCGCAGCGTCCCGCAGCAACTGAACCACATCACGCCCTTCGCAGTCAGAGGCGTTGAAGCCTTTGGTCCAGTTCAGCAGCACAGCCTGTATGGAGACAAGCAGGTCAGCCCCTGTGGGCAGCATCCCACACCAGCACCCTACCCACGCCCCGGGGCCAGAGCTGACCGCTCACCTTGTCCAGGCCCAGCTGCTGGCAGGGGAAGGAGAAGGTGAAGCCAAGTGGCAGGGCCTGACCCCTCATCTGCTTCTCGTGCTGGAAGTCTATAATGCAGTCCATGATGTGGTCGAAGAGCTGTGGGAAGGGGCTGCAGTCAGAGTGGGGGGATGCAGGGTGGGGGATCTCTCCCACCCCATTTCTGGTGGCACTGAGGGAGCTCCCAGCCCTCGCCCTATCCCTGTGTGCTGCCCCACCGCCTCGCCAGTGCCCTGCATGATGGCCGTGGGGATGGCGTAGATCTTGCTGGACATGTCGATGTTCTCCTGTGACACGTTCACCGCCAGCACACGGAAATTGGTCCCTCCCAGGTCCAGCGCCAGGAATTCTCCTCTCTCTGTGGGGAGCATATAGGGGATGCAAGCGGGACCGCGGATACCCCAGCAGGACCTGTCCCTACTGTACTCCCTCACCTGTGCCGTCAGGTGTGTGGCACACATAAGTGGGCAGCATGCGGAGGGAGGACTCGGCGTTTCTCTCCTTGTCCAACCCGCGCTCCATCTCCTGCATCATCAGTGCCTGCACACGCTGCAGATCGGTATGGCTGAGCTGCAGCGGGCCCAGCAGCTGCTGCATCTTCTTCTGCTGTGCCGCCAGGCGCAGAGCCACCGCCGTCACTATGGCTGCCCCCAGCCCGTTGCCATCAGTTGTGGGCACGAGGTTGACCGTGCACTCAGGGGCCAGCAGCCCCACCACGCTGCGCATGATCTCACCAAACCTACAGCAGAAAGAGGACGGTGAGGGCCAGGCATGAGGCACCGAGTGGCCAGGAGCCCGACGTCCCCTCACCTGGTGCTGGTGAGGTACAGCCCTCCATCCACGCCCACGTTCACCATCAGCTGCTCCTGTTGCCGGCTGTAGCACATGTGGCTGAGCACCGCCGCCAGCCCGGTGGCACTGAGCGCGGCGGCACGGCTCACCACGGCCCGGCACAGCTGCTGCACCCGGCAGCAGTCCTGTTCACTGGGCTGCAGCCCCAGAGACTCCAGCAGGTCCTGAGCCTTGGCCATGCCGTTCTCATTGCTGCAAAGGAGAGAAGCGTGCTGGCTCGTGGAGCCGATTGCTTGGGGAGGGGGGCACCCACCTGTGGTTCTGGGCACTCACTCCATGATCCCCAGGACCTGCTGTGCTGTCAGCATGCCCCTGTTCGCCAGGGCAGAGGTGTTTTTCCCGACGAAGAGTGCTTGCTCAGAGGCCAGTGTGATTATGGCGTGCCTCACAATCTCCCCCAGATACACACTGCCCACCAGCTTCTCAAACCTGTGTGCGGCAGGGTGTCAGTCCCCTCCCTGGGCACAGCCCTCAGCCCTGTGGGGCAGCAAGGCAGCAGGGCACAACGTGCCCATGGGGAGCCCCAGGAGCCTTTTATAGTGGCACACCTCCTCTCCCCGGGGTTGGAGGACTCCTGGTCCACACGGTGATCATACGGGGTCAGCACGTTGTCCAGTGCGCCGTCGTCCCCCAGGCAGCCCCACTCACTATTGACACACATCCGCCCGCTGGTCACATCCGCCAGTTCCAAGAGGCGTGACTCGGCCATGAAGCAGCAGTTGGTGCCCGAACCTGCAGGATCGAGGAGGGCTGAGCACCGCTGCAGCCGCCAGCCCCACCGCAGCCCCCAGCCCCACTGCAGCCCCCAGCCCCACTGCTCACCCACAACCAAGGCGATCTCACAAGGTTTCTGTGGTGTGCTGCACGTCATCATGGCGCCCACCGTGTTGTTCATCAGGGCCACCACCTCCACGTGGTTGAGCTGCCCAGGAGCACGGCACCATCAGCTTCTGTGTGTGGGGCAGCCCACCCAGCCAGGACCCCCACCCAGCGCCCACCTCCTGCCTGCTGATGGCCGCCTGCAGCAGCTGCACCACATCCTTCCCCTCCACATTGCTGCATTGGAAGCCCTTGGACCAGGAGATGAGTTCAGCCTGCAGGGAGTTCAAGGATGAGGTTTTGCTCCTCAGCACAGCGGGGAGCAGAGGCGGCCGCAGCGCAGGGCCGGGCTCACCTTGTCCAGCGCCATCTGCCTACAGCTGAATGGGAAGACGAAGCCCAGGGGCAGGCGGGTCTCGGGGCTGCCGATTTCCCCCAGGAAGGTCTTCAGGCATTGTGCGATGAAGTCGAAGAGCTGTGAAGGCACAGCACGGGTGGGCAGCTGCCCCCCTACCCCGGGACCCCCCTGAGCACTGCCTGCCACCCGTACCGCTTCCCCGGGGCCCTGCGGGATGTTCACTGGAATCTCGAAGATGTGGTGCATCAGCTGTGGGTTCTGGTTTCCGCCGCCCGTGAGGGAAGCCCAGACGGTGCGGACATGGTTCTGGCACAGCTCCACCACCAGCACGTCGGCTTTCTCTACATGGGAGCACAGATGGGATCAGGCAGAGCCCTGCTCAGCACCCAGCACCACTGCGCTCCGTTCCCTGCCCGGTGATGCCCCCAGCAGAGCGGTCTCACCGGTGCCGTCGGGGGTGGAGCGGATGAAGGTGGGCAGCATCTTCATGGGGGAAGGCGCTTGGCCCTGCTGGCTCATCCCCCGCTCCAGGGCCTCCAGCACGTAGCCCTTCACATCCTGAAGCTTCTCCAGCGTCGGGGTGAGCGACAGCAGCGCCCGTTGCACCTGCAGACGGCTCGTTAGGGCTGCGGGCGGCTCTCCGCGCACACGGGGCAGGGACGGGGCTTACCGGCGTGCAGGACGGACCCCTGTCCTGAGCTCCCATCTGGAGGCTCCCCGGAGCCCTGCACGGAGGGAGCAATGGCAGCGCTGAGCTCCGGCTGAGCCCCCACACCGGGCCTAGGGGTCCCCCATCCCGGTCGTGCCTCCCCACCTCCCCTCCGCATCCACAGCACTTTGCGGAGTCCCGTGGTCGCTGTCCCGACCCCGGGAGTAGAGGGTACAGCTGTGCCCCACGATGGCGAAGAGGCCGTTGTTGGGGCCGTATGCCGAAGTGTGCAGCTCCCACATCACCGAGCCCACGCACCTGCAAGAGGCAGGAGGGTGGTCTGTCCCCGGGGAGGGGGCGTTCAAACCATGGGGGGGGAGGGAGGGAGGGGCTGGACACAAGGGGGGACCCCGCTCGTCCCCCGCCGTTCACCCCACGGGCCCTCACCGGTTCATGACGGGCATCGGGGTCGGCCGACCCCTCTGCTCGGGGCTCATCCCCCGCCACGCGGGGTTGGAGCTGCGGGGGGAGCCACTGCGCCGTGTGGGGCTGGACATGGTGGGCTGGGGGTCCGGCGGCTGCGATGGAGCACGATGGGGTCGCAGGGCGGTTGCTAACGCCGCTCGCCGTTACCTCGGCAACAGATGCAGCACTCGCGGCCCCCCCCGCCCCGCACATCATTGGGCGGCCCGCACCGCCCCAGGCCAATGGGGACCCACGGCCCCGCGAGCGGCTCGGACACGGCGGGGATGCGGGGCACGCGGTGCGGGCAGCGGGCGGCTCCACAACCCCCCGCCCCTCCTCGTTCCCCGCAGACAAACGGCAGCGCTCCTCCGTCTCTCGCCGCAGCTTCATAAAAACATACATAAATATATTTCCATCTCTGGAGCAGAGCACAGCGACACGCGCACATACAAAACGCGCCGCGTCTCCTCCCCGACGCTCCTGCGCCCATCGTACAAAACGTAGAAAAGGGGGAGGAGGGTCCGGCTCACAACTTGCGCTTCCTGCGGCGCCCGGCACGGGGAGGGGGGGGGTCGGACGGGGGGGGCAGGAGGGAGCGAGCGCTGTGCTCGGCCGGCTCAGCATCCTCGGCGCCGGGCGGCAGCGCCGGGCGGTTCCCTCGGTCTTCTACTGCAGGGATGGGGGTCCCCGTGTCAGCACCTGCAATGGGAGCATCCATCAGCCGTGGGGCAGCGCCGCGACCCTCCCAAAGCCAGTAATTCGGGGAGCCCTGTGAGCACACTGAGTACTGCAGGGATGCAGAACAGACCCTCGACCCCAAAAGGCTCCAGGAGCATCCCAGACCTCGGAGCCACCCACCCCCAAAGGGAGGGAGAGAGAGAGAGAGAGAGGAAAAGGGATGTTGTGCAGCCCTGAGCCAGCTGGCAGGCACAGAAAGCAGCTCCCACCTGCAGACTTGCTCTCCGAGAGCTCCAACATGCTGAGGAGTCCCCCCTTGTGCCTTGCCGCAACCTGTCAAGGAAGAAGAGCACACAGTCACAGCATTGCTATGAGGGGCACAGCCATCCTGGGTGCCCGTGCAGCACAGACCACCGGACAGCCCTGCTGCAAGGTGGGTGTTAGTTAACAAAGCAGAGCCATGTAAAGGAGCAGAGCCACAGCCAGACAAGTGCACAGAACTCAGGTCACATTGCCTGGCTGTGCTCAGCCCTGCTGGCCCAACAAAGTCCCCTCACCTCACTGCTCCTCACCCCAGATGCTGCCCCAGAGGGCACTGCCATCCTGGCTGCTGGGCTGCAGCTGCTGAGCACCCCAGAATGGGCTGTGGGAGGAACCTGCAAGGCCAGCGCTGCCACCAGGAAGCTCTCCCATAGTGTGACCGCTTCCCATTGAACTCCCACCTCAGCACGAGGCAGAGACACAGGGAACCCAGAGCCTCACCAAGCCATCTCCAAGGGCCTCGGTACTGGCACCATCCCCAGTGGCCACAGGCAGGACCCCCACACTCCAGGTGGCCACGGGGCACAGGGATGGAGTCCAACAGCTCCCAGAGCCAGTCACATGCAGGGGCAGCCGTGCCCTAACAGGGCTCTGAGCCACGCAGAGCTTGGCTGTATCCCAGCCAAAATCACCAACCAGAAATCTCATCATTTGCATCTGAATCCCCAAAGGGCTGAGGCCTGTGATGGATTTAAAGGATTATATGAAACTAAGACATCATGTTGCATCTTCATGCTGAGAATCACATTGCTGAGTGCAGGCAAAGCTGCTGCGTGAGGGTTTTGCTGGCAGGAACCAGTGGGAAGGCTACAAGGACCCTCCCCACGCTCCCCCCGGGCTGCCACAAGCAGGAGCAGGCACAGTGGGGACCAGCACCTTGTGAGGGACCACACGCCAGCTGCTGCCTGCAGGGCTCCTGCTCCACCCCCAGCACAGCTCCCTGCAGCTCTCCTGAGATGCTCCAGGCACCGAGTTGCTCTTCCCACTTCGGCTCTAAAGTCTTCCCCATGGGAAGGGGCTCAGGATGGAGTCGGATACGCCTGTCACTCTGACACTGCCCTCCACGGTGTCTCTATTCAGCCAAGGAAGGCTGCAGGACTGTGGCTGCTGGCAGCGATGCTGGCTGGCTGGCTGCCTGCTGGAGAGCTTGCTGGCAGCTCTGCTGGATTAGCTCACCCCTGGGACCAGGGACACGGCTCCTGCTGGCAACCCAGCCCCAAACCCAGTGCAAAGCAGACAGTCTGCAGGGTCGCCCCTCACCTTGGTGCTTCGCAGCTTCCTGGTTCCCTGAGCTTGCCTAGCAGCCTGGAGGCAGCTGTCCACGTGCCTCTGATATTGCAGCAGTGGCACCAGTGACTTACAGAGGTAGCACTTCTCACACCTGCCAGGCAGGAAAGGACAGAGCACCGCATTAGGATTCGCCCTGCGCTGGGCTCCCAGCCACCAGCGGTGACTTTCCTCCTCCGGACCGCGCCCTGAGAAGATGTGTCACCAGATCGGGGCTGGCTCAGTGGGGTCAGGCCGGCACCAATCACAAAGACTGAGTGATTATCGGTTTTCCCTGCCTGCTCCTCTGCATCCTGCTGCAGCAGCGGGACGGTAATCAAATCTGCTCATCTAACTATCTCCAACGCTGCCGATTTCTCCCCAGACGTAAAGCACCCTGTCAAAATCCACAGAAATGAAGTGCGAGGGCTTTGCAAAAGGGAGTTCAATTCTGCCTGAAAAGCAAACCGAGTGTGTTAAATCAGAGAGGCATTTTTACCAGGGCTGGATGAACTTGTCTGACTAGTAAATCAAGTCCTTCTCTGCACTGTCTCCATTTTCCAACGTGCCATAGCACACACTCCTGCTGCAGGTTGGCACAGGTGCCCTCTCTCTTGCATCGTGCTCCTCAAACCCCCTCATTTGTGCAGGAGATGCCCAGGCTCAGGACAATTGAGTGCCTAGGAAGAAAATCAGCCTGGGTGAAAGGAGATGGAGGTCAGCCTTGGATTTACACAGCTACAACCACTTCCACACCAGCTCTGAAGGTACCATGCCATGCAGGGGAGAGCACTGGTTCTTCAGGAGAGCATCCACCTGCAGTGCTGCTCAGGAATGGGCCAAGAGCCCCAAGAAACAACCCCAGCAGCATCGTGTTCAGTTTGATAAGCAGCTCTCTCTCAGTAAAACTCACTCCAGGCTCCAAAATGCATATGGAGAGCCCCCATCGAGCAAAACTCTGCAGCACTTTTCCCGTATTTTCTTTCCAGTCAGTGCTGATTACCCAGATAATGTGTCTAAACAGAAGCTGTCCTCTCTATAATTAGCCTAATTCCATTAGTGATGTTGCCATCCACTGTTTGTAACAGCAAAATTGCTTCCATAGCAGGGATTTTACTGTCAGATCCTCTCTTATGATGCTTTGTGTGGGTGGCAGGAGGAGGGGCTGCATGGGAAGAGATTAAACAAAGCCACTGCTATTCTGAAAGTCTAATTTAATTAAGAATATCACTACAGGTGCCATGTTGACAGCCTCCCCGTCCCGGCCTCCTCTTTTCCCAGGGTTACTGAGCTCAAATCCCCCAGAAGAAACCAGCTGAGTTAGCAGCATTTTAACTACAGCTCCCCCACCACGGTCAGAGACCACAGCACCCTGACCCACTGTGCATTGGCTGAAAGGAAATTAGTGCAAAGTAACCAACCTGAGAACAGCAAATTTCTTTTGTTCTGATGTAAACATCCACAGCACTGCGACAATAAGCACTGAGTAAAGGCAGTTTCTGAGGGAGACAACACTACAAGGCCAACAGCCAGCGTTTACATGGGGACAAAGGCATTTATGCAGAGACGTGGTGAAACTGAAGCACAGAAACAATGTGGAAGAGCAGCATACCTACTTACTTGTCAGAATCTGAGGATGCCTGGCTGCCTTCACCGCCTGCAGCTTTACTTCGTGACTCTCTCCGACCCCGAGTGAGCACTGGAAGCAAAACAGAAATGGTTACTGCCATCCATCCCCAGCATCGCCTTTCAATCCCTTTCAGTTGAGCAATGCAAAGCAAGACAATTACTGGACTGGGATGGGCACAATCTTCCTTCCAGCCAAGGGGCAGCTGGACAATTTTCAGAGGGATACGTAAGAAGTTAAATTCCAGGCCTTGGAAGACAGCACTCCGTGTCACACCCCAACCTGTCCTCTGACAGAAACAGCTGGATCAACAGCTCACAGTCATTCTGAAGTTGGCACACAGCAGCACAACAGCCTGGGAGAGGAGATGCACTGCTGCTCCAGCATGGCTGCACCACTCACTGCTAAGGCAAACCCTCTGCCTGCTGCAGGGGCACCAGGCCCTCTGCGTCCCATGGTCTCCCTTCCCATGCAAAACAGAGGGGATCTTTACTACTGCCTGCACACAGTGCTGGACGAAGAGCTGCACTGGCACTGCTCTCCAGTGGCTGCAGGATAGAACCACAGAATCACAAAATGCCCCAAATTGGAAGGGACCCATAAGGATCTGTAGGTGGCCAGAGAGACCCCAGCCCCACCAGCACGCTGACAGCAGCTCTGACAGTTTCTGCTCTTTCCACATGCCCAAGCAGCCCTTCCAAACCTGCTCTCCGGGCATCTGCAGGGAGCACGTCTAAATGTTGTCTCTTTCAGCTGAGTTCCTTTCAGCATATCTCTGTTGACACGCCACCAGCAAAGATCCTCAGGGAGCACATCAGATAGCTTAGCTTGCTCCGCCAGGGACATCTGAGACTCCAGCTCCACAGCAGCTGTCGTGGGATGCAGGAGCAATGCATGGAGCCCATGCACCGCCCAGAAACATCACCTGCCATGCTGTGTGCCATCAGAGAGGCTGGAGTCCAAGCTACAAGCATGGCAAAGCTGGGAAGATGGGAAGGCACAAAATTTTGTCCAGCACAAAGGAAATCCTTCAGAGCTTCAGCAAAACTCCCTTTCCAGAGCATTCCTGGGTTGCTGATGTTGTCCCGTGGGCAATGGCTGATTCCAGCGGCTCATTTCTCACAGGCAGACACCTCATTGACTTGGCCTGGCCCAGATTCGAAGTGGCAGCCTGATGAGGAGGGCTAATGGCCACAGCGAGCCCCCCAGCCACCCAGCGTGCCCACAGCCCCAACAACAAGCATTTGACAGCGTGCTGAAAGCTGCTCTCTGAAGCAGCGTGCACTTGTTAATATTCCTTTAGCACCATTTCAGGAGCCTCGTGCACTAGCTCAGGTGTTAATCAGCTCTATTTTCTTTCAAAAGCAGTGAACACATCTGGCATAATGGGCCCATTAGAGATCTCTGGGATCAGCCTGCAGGTGCCTGGGGAGGACCCCCAGCTGTGATGCTGACAGCAGAAGTGTGGGGAGAGAATGGGGACAGCAGTGCCAGCGGCTCTGGAGGCACAGCAGGGCCAGCCCCCACTGTTTGCATCCTTGGGTGCACTGGCAACCCTGACAACACACACCAGCCCCCTTCCCCTGCTCTCCCTACCAGCCACACTGCTTTATGTGCAGGACCCAGCAATGGCAGGCTTGCAGGCATCTTGTCTTAAGAAGTGGTGAAGCTTTTCTCTGCATCCTTTCCATTACTCTTTGTATCAGTGCCACTTTATTGATGCCATGAGATTTTTAACAGCACCACTACTGCTGCTGTTGCTCCGAAGATTGACAGCTGCACCAGGTTGTACTGGAGCTTGGGGAAAAAGGAATAGACCAAATCCTCACTTTTCCAGGCTCACATGGGAACTGGGAAGGTGGGAGTGCATCAGAGGAGGACGATGGGAACAGTGTGTTTGATGTGCTCAGTATCAGCCAAGGCTCACATCCAGAGGGAAACCAGCAGCTTCATGGAGGGCAGCAGCAGGCAACAGATCAGCAGCTCCACTGAGATCCTCTCACACATGTAAGCCCTTCAGCTGGCTGCAGGAAGGAGGATGGAGCTGGCACAACACTTCCACCGCTTCACTCATTCACTTGGAATTAGCAGCAGCCATTGAGCTGGAAACCTGAGATGTGAGCCTTCCTCAGCCTAATGCCACAGCTAAAGTAACAGCAGACCCTTCCTTTTTGACCACAGGAAAATGGAAACTCAACATGAGATTTCCGTACTGCCCAGGTGTGTGGTGGTCTGGGCACCCAGCCAGGGCAACCACAGACATCTGTAAGGGAATGAAACGTAGCCCCTCTTGCCCAGCTACCTCATTGGAAAGCCTGTTCTTAAATACCAGCAGCCTGAGCTGGCCTCCTTATAGAAAACACTTGAATGATTTTCTTTCCCCCCATGCATAACCTTTACCTGTGAGTGTTACGCTAGCAAAAGGTGACAACATGACAGCTCTGGAAGCAGAGTCCTTTTGTCCCTGCACAGATGCATCAAGCTACTGTCTCACCTCTGCTGAGCTAAAGCCCTATGAGTTCATCCCAAATCCTGCTGATCAGTCCATCAAATGGAACCTCTGTGGGATGCCTGTCCCTGTCTGCTCACTGGGAACTGCAGTGAGGTGCCCTACAAGCCAAAGGCATCATCGTACCTCTCTTCCATGTTGTTTTCTCCTCCAGGCTCAAGTGCACATCTCAGAGCACACGGAACCACATGAAGAGCCTTGGCCCAAACAGCACAGGCATTATGGGCAATAAAGTTTGGTCTGTACAGCGAAAATACTAGAATAGCTGGCAATGGAAAACCCAAATTCCTGTGATTTTGTCCCAGAACCACTGCTCGGCTTAGAGCCATTATTGTAGACCAAGATCTCCATTATTTGAGGCTAGTTTTCTTTCTAGGGGAATTGTTCTGAACAAGGCAGAATAGCAGCAGAGCAATTTCAAAATAGCCACCCTTACAAGCATCCCTAGGGAGACCAGTCTGGAGGTGGAGTGGAAAGGCCAGCTCTGAACTCTGCCCTGCTGAAAGCCAACACCAAAGGAACAAACAAATTCCCCTGCACAGGCAAAAAGTTCTAAGCCTCCTCCTGATCACAGCCAGGATTCCCAGGATCAATGGATACGCTCACAATCCAGGCACACTTGGGACCAGCTTACCACGGGGCCAAAGATGCTCCTGCTGAAAGGCATACTGAAAACTCTGCTCCGTTTTGTAGTGCAGATAAGACCTTTATCAGGAAGGGAGACAAACTGTGACAATTCACAATGTGCCCCTTTGCTTTAGGAGCTGGTTTGTGCCTGCAGAGAGAACTCCCCACCAGGATTCAGCACACACAGTATCAGCTGCTACTCTGGCTCGTGTTATCTTAAAAGGACCCATGTCACATCCCCAGTGATTCCGTATAACAGGGACCACGTATTTTAAAACTACATCAACTCTGCATTAAGATTGCAGCATGAAACTTCTTCCTGCTAGAGGAATGTACATGTTACAGTTCTTGTATCAGCTCTGATTTGCTCAAATTGCTCAAACATCACAGATTTAGGCTGTATTTAATAACCCAGCATGTAACTGAAAATTATATATTCACAACCTGAAAAGTTAATCTTATTACAAGCTACCACTTTGATATTACCTGACACTGTGCTAACACAGACTTTACATTTCAAGCAGCAGCTAAAACATAACTTATTGAATACATTGATAACCAACCGGTGTATTTGTTCAGTTAAGCTCTACAAAGGTTGGCTATGGAAACCTGACACAGAGAAGGCTGCCAAGAGGATTTAATATGGGCATTCTGACCACACTTCTCTGCCTCACTCTTCACATGAAGGAGGAAAAACTGAGCTCCCAAATCAATAGCTATCATTTTGCAATTTTGGAGGAACCAGAGGAAAACTTTTCTGCAGTGCCTTCCTGCTGAACAAGCCATTTTTGCACACGCAAATGTCAGACTCATTGCACAGCAGAGATTGTACTCGGAGCATTACAGAACATTCTCATTTCTTGAGAGCCCTGAAGGATGCTCACCCGAATGGCTCTGGAGGTGCCATTTTCTACCACTGGCAAATTCTCTGCAGGTCCTCTCAAAATACGAAATTGATTTGTCTTGGGAGTACTGTGTGAAGTAGCCAAGGCTAAATACTTGTGCAATAATCAGCTTATAGACCTCCCAAAGGACTATCAACGTGGTCAGTTATGAAAGAGATCAGAGAGATCTCTGTGAGGGAGGTCCTAGAAACTACCAGAGTCTCCACTGACATTCTGCAGACCAGCCCAGAGATGGACCAAGGCAGGGCAGACAAACCTAACTTGCCACATCACACACAAATACCCAGAGAGGAACAGGACTCCAGAACCCAACTGCAAGCAGCAGGAAAAGGGGGACCAGCACAGAGAGCAGATGCACAGACAGAGCGCATGGCACACCTGGTCTGTCCGTGGCGGCGATGCCATTGCAGTACATGGCGTGCAGCTCGATCTCCGCAGCTGGGAACACTCGGTCACACAGTGGGCATGGAACGTGGTCAGCCATGTGGTTGCCCTCAGACAGAGTCCTGTCAGCACCACCATCTGCACCAGCCTGGAGAAATAGAGGGAAAAGAGACAGATGATTTCTCCTTCCTTTGTTCTTGGTAACCGCAGAGCTGGAGCTGCTCACCTTCCCATAAACTCATTGTTTCTTGGAAAGTTTTATTTTCTTTTCTTCATATACAGGTCAGAAATAAGACCACCACCTGAGTAAACTGCAGGGCTCTAATACCTAATTCTTCTTCCAAAGGCAGTGTGTCCTGCTGAATCACGGTGACACCTCCCTGCACAGCCGTGCACACCACTTAAGGCAAACATCACCTACACCACTGCTGAAAAATGGCAAGGCTTCCATTAATCAGGAAAGCTCAGAAGCGAAACTGATGGGAAATTCATGGGGCAAAGCGGGAGTTCAACACCTGACTTGCGCTCATCAGTTCCTGGACATGATCCACACTACAGAGGCTGCGCTGTCTGGGAACATTCCTCTGGGATGAAAGGAGGCTGCGGGGCCTCAGATCCTGGGCTGCTCCTCCTCCTCGTCCAGAGGACATTGCACAGAGAGAGGCAACCCGTGTCACACAGCATTGCTAACAATGGCATTTTGCTCATGTTTGTTCACAGGGTGCCACTCTCACTTACCAGCACTGCCTTTTGCATTGGTTACACAGCTGCAAAGGTGCTCTGCTACACACCCACAGAGACACAGACTGCTCCCTACGCTGTGCATGTTTCCAAGACACAGCAGACTGCTGCCATATCACTCACAATTAGATCTCTGCCTAGTCAGGCTTGCTACAAAATCTCTTCCTATTTAAGAAAGAGCCATTTCCCCCCCCCCATTAAAATAAATATTTCAATATTAACCATGTAGAAGAAACCTGAAGGGAAATAATAAAGGAGAGCTCATTGTTCTTGAGGCTAAGCGGTGACATGCAGCCACTGTGCAGTAAAACTGCTGCCTGCATCCCTTCAATGGTGTAATATCAGGGAAGCAGTAACCAGGGCCAGCCAGGATGCTCGGTGCTGCTGGAGCACATTGTCATGTAACACTGCTTTGCCAAACAAGGGTCTGATCCTGAGCATCCATCCACCTTTTTATGTCCCAAAGGGAAGGAGAGGGCTTTGTTGTCTCAAAAGAACGATGCAAGAAATTGCACGATGGGGTCTTATGCAAAGAATCGAGTCAGAAAACTCTCCCCGACGCTGTCTGACAGGCTTTGGGACTGACCCCAAAAACCCTGCGCTCATTTCCAGGGAGACTCAGCACCAGATTTCTACGGAGGAGTTGCCACCAGAGTCCCTCCAGCCAACGCAAGCTGTTGCAGCGCATCACTCACAGCATTAGCGTTTGTAGCCTGCTCTCACTTCTCAGTGTCACTACATCCTGTGAAGTCCTCACCGCGGCGCGTTACAAAGAGGAGTCATAAAAAGCAGGATGTGTCAACTATGAATGATCAGATCAAACCTGCGTTATTCTGGTCTGACAACGCAGCAAAAAAAGGGACGGGAAAAGCAGCAGGCGCTGCTCCTGCTAGCTGCCATTTTTAAATCAGTCTGAGGAGATCACTGGTTCCACACACCCTGCCCACCTACGTTCGGTGATAAATCACTAATTTTAAATGGAAATGCAACGTTCTGTAACACAAGACACCAGAGTCCCAAATCCACACGTACAAAACCTTGTGGTGACAGCCTGGAAAACCTTGACTGCACAGCCCTGTCGGAGGCACAGACTGCTGCCTCTCCTCTTTAGCAGAGAAAATTGCCCACAGGATACAGTGCTTGCAGCCAGCAGCCAGCAACCAGCCAAGAGCGATGCTGGAGGCTGAGCTCAGGAACAAGGCTCCTGTGCCCCGGCTCAGCAGCCGTGAGGAAGAGCTCTGTCCCCACGGTCCATGCTTGCTTCACGCTAACTGCTGATCTATGTGATGGCTGCTTCCCTGCAAGGCTGCAGGCTCACGGCTGGTACCCGCTGCCAAAGACCACGCTGTGACAATCCCTGGGATGCGCTGTGCTGCTCACCTTGTGCCCAGCAGCTGTGCAGGTGAAGGTGCAAGACCCAGGGGCACGCTCTGCACAGCGGCAGGGACAGGTCAATGCCCTGCCACAGCCAAATGGGTCATGACTGTGCCCTTGGGGCTGAGGATCCAGGGCTGTGCACAGGACCGCTGCAGTCTCTAATTGACTGAGCGGTGCTCTGAGATACCTGCAGAATGAAAGGCACACGAGAGCAGAACCTGGTTTATTAAGAGGCCTGTGACAATGAGACACGGGAGCTGCAGATGCACTGTACAAGCTGCAGGCTTCCAGAGTGAGCTTTCCACAAATGAATCCTCTTGTCAAGAGCTGTATGATTCTGTATTCATGTACCCTGCCAGAGGAGTACTTGGCAACCCCTTTGATATCGCTCTCTAAATTAATAGACAAACGGAGTTTTATCAGAAGCAGGAACTGAAGTCAGATGTCGCTACAGTGACAGCTGCAAGGCAATTGCTGCACAGGTGTGACAACACAGGGAAAGCAGCCACACAACAGCGCACATCTGGATTGGGAGGTAAGAGAATGGCCCTGCCTCTGGCTTACTGCTGCTGGGAGCTATCACTGCATACAAATCAGGATTCTGGGGCTCAGCTCATTCTCATTGGACTGTAAACCACCGGCAGCTCTCAACACCTCCTTGTTGTCTTTATCCCAACCTCTTGGAGAGAGTCTGTAGACAACAATGTCATACAGAGGACTGTAACGGGGTAGAATGTGTCATAATATGTGTGGCTGAGATTTACTGGGACCCCTCTCACAGCTGCTGGGGTCCCTGTACAATCCTGAGCCCCACAGCAACAGTGCTGCTGTTCCCAGTGACAATGTCCTTCAGCACAGCAGTTTGTGCAGCATACAAGAACAAACTGGAATTTATAACAACTCTCCAGCTACAAGGCTGAAAGGCTCCAGATGCAGCTGCACACAGCCCCTAGCCAAAGGAATTCGAACTATGAAGCAGCAGAGGAAGTGTGAAGTGTTTACAAGGATGCCACCCAAGCCCATGCACCCAGCTACCAGGCACAAGTGCTAGCATGGCCCAGCTGAAGAAAGCAGCACTGCAAACAGGACACATCCCCAGCTCCAGGCTCTTTACCTGCATGGGTGCATCTTTGCTGACCGAGGAAAGCTCTTCTCTCTCTGGTTCGATGCTTTCCGACAGACTCGGCTGGGTCTCTGCAGAAAGACAGCCCCACGTCAGCACAGGTTTGCAGCCCCCAAACCTTCTCATTTGTTGTTGTGAGGCATTTCACAGCTACAAAACATTTTTTAGGCTTCTCACAAATGTTATCAGACAACGTGCAACAACACAGTTGGATGAGGGGTTAAGAGTCACAGCACAATGGTGTGAGGACAAAGCCACTGCAGCTTTGCAGCTTCATGGGGAGTGAGACTAGACACGTGGGATGCTTGCTGGAATGGAGACAATGCAAGAACAGTACACTGCTCTATCTGAGAAGCAAGGCAAACAGAGCTCCCATCCTACGGTCTTCAGACCTCCATGTTTTCCTTAGCAACAAAACATGCCTCCAAGCTATGACCTCCCCACAGCTGCTCATCAACAGGAGCAGGCTCTTGGTGAGCTCCTTCCCCTAAAACTCTGAACTGGAAAATGTCGAACATGATAGGAGAGCTCAAGGAAGGAAAAAAAGAATTGGCACCAAACAGGTTTAATTAATTCATGACCAAAATTATTTCAGCTGTCGTGCTTTACATATATTGACAGTGAAAAACGTGACAATTTATTGATAGCACTGCAGAGAGCACACCTGGCTCTTGGGAATGGTCCCTCCGTGCTGATGGGTGTGATGGTGCCTCTCCATTAGCCAGCACCCAGCTGCCCCTGTGCACAGAACTGGGACGCTGCCTTAGTGAAAAAGGGTCCAAAACCAGAGAGATCATCCAAACTTACCTGGATAATTCCAGCCTGGATAAACACTGCTGGAAAGGAAATTTGGTTTGATTTGAACAACTTCTCCCCTTCCCTCTGAATTTTAGAAGTGTATGATTTTCAGTTCAAAACTCAGAACATTCCCAGGTGTCTTTTACCTGGGCAAACGGAGATCTCTTCTTCTGCAGAGTTCTGTCTGGCAATGTCTGGGCTCCTCTTACTGCCAAGTGGGGTCAATGTGCAGACGCTGTTCAAAACATAAATGTAATATAGATCTCCAATCCATCAGTGTGACAGCACACACCTGCCTGCCTTGCACAGCTCAGACTGCTCTGTCATTTCCAGGTGGTCATTATTTGATAGCCAGAAATGATCAGGATAACAGAGAAGAATATTGCTATGAAATGCTGTTCTAAACAGAAACCACTAGAAGAACTCTTAGAGCTTAGAGAGGTCCTTGATTAGAAGACATGAAGGATTAACACCACACGTGGGGGGAGTGAGCATACCTGCTCACAGCTGTGGGTCCTTCCTGACTCTTTCTGCTCTTAGCTCTGGGAGTTGTGCGGGTATTAGCACTGTGCTATCTGCCCTCTGAGGAAGGGAATCCTTAGGGGGAAAGGCACACAGATGCAGCACAACACTGGGCTTCCCTGCGGCAAAGCTGCACCGGCATGGCACGGCAGCTCCCCGCAGCGTGCTGTCCCTCTCCCTTTAACCTTCTCCGCTGTTTTTTTCCCACCAGCACAACACAATGTCTTGCTGGAGCAGGCAGGCATTGCTGAGCGAGTCTGGCACCCATGCTGACACTCTCTGCGTTTTGTATGGCTTCCTGATTAGTCTGATCAAGTATGCAAGAGCACACTTTAAAAACACGAATCCCCATCCTGACAAACAGAAGATTTATTAAGCTCAACCACAGGCCTCAGAGAGGAGAGAACAGCCACCGCTGATTTATGATAAATAACAAAATTCTGATAGGAAATCACAAGTGGCTTTTCTCTCTAAATAAAGCATCTCAGAGCATTTGTTATGAATCCAGGCTGAGCGTGTTTTACTCTGTGTCTAACATCAGGGCTCACTTCAAAAGGACTCACACAACACAACTTGCTATGACATTTATGAAATGGGCTAATCAATTTGAAGTCAAACCACATTTCTTGCTACACCAACTATCTCCCAGTAACAAAGCCTATAATCATTTATTAAAATCCCAATCTACCGTGCTCTGCACACAGCATAGAACTATCAGGCTGAGTGGCCTACAGGAAGCAGAGGGTTTCCTACTCTGCAGATTGATACCAGCTATTTGGGCCAGTACTGTCAGATCTAAGGAAAGTTGACCGTTCTGTCCCAGAATGGGTTGAAATTACAAAACCCAGCAAATAAAAGAACCATGAGACTCTCTGCCCTCTCTTGCAAATTACTCCTTGCATCCTCTCCCATTCGCTTTCCTCTCTCACAGCCTTCACTGCAGAGCTGCATCCCACAAGAAGAGGGAAAAAAAAGACGACTAGACTTAAATGTGAGGGAAGTCATGTTGACTTGTCCCACACCTGTCATCTGCTGAAGTGGTTTTTCTGGAGCACTGCACTCTATCTTTGGCTGATAGGCAGTGCCGTCTGGCTTCCTCCTCCCTGCTTTCCTCATCAGCAGTACAGCGAGAATATAAAAATACACACAGAAATCCAGTAAACCATTCACCGTGCTGCATATGTGCCTTCAGACAGCCCACGTGACTGCACTGCTCTAACTCACCTTTAGCTCATCTACCCGTCTCTCCAGCTTTACTGTACCATGTCGAATTAGCTGCAGAGGGTAAGGATCAAGTCCTCTTACTTGTACAGTAAGATCTCGCTTGTACAACGATGCACTTGCACGTTTTATACAGGAACAACAGTAAGTGATCTCTTCTCCCCAGCTGCACAGTGCTCCAGAGCCATGTAGTTGCAGGGATATAAGAGCAGCAGCTGTAGCAGCCCTTTCAGCAAGGTCTGCTGCTGCCAGCCTGGCTTCAGAGAGCCCGTGCTTCTAATTGCTCCAAGAGAAAGGACGAATCCACATCTACAGAGCCAGCCCACAAACCCCATGTGTTGAATTACCCCTCCTCACCTCTGTGCGGTTTGCATGGGCTCCCCATCTCCACGCACACCCTCTGTGGACAGCACCTGGGAGGCCTGAAAAGGAGAATTCTGATATTATATAAAGCAATGCACACAGCTAACAGGGCCAGACAGGCTCTGCTGGGTCACCAAGTTCTGTCCATGGCATGGGTTTTCTTCCAGAAATGGTAAGTATCCATCCTGAACTAGTCAGCTTTTGACTCAGTTCCTCCCTTCACTCAGCAATGATGTGTTGCAGACGTGCTCTGGACAGCCTGTGTCCATCCATTCCCAAACCAACCTTGTCCATCACCTCCCAGCCCCTGCCTCCTCCCCATGTCTGAAGCTGGCAGCAATCACAGCCCTTCTACACCTCCAGGGTTTATTGTCCTCCTGCAGCCCTCACCTGCTCCAGCTTTGTATTTATTTGCCTGAGTTTGGGTGACCTGATCAACACATACAGCTGATGTTTGACCACCACAAGTACTTTCCTGAAATTCGTGTAGATAAGATCTGCTGCATTTTTCTTGGCTTGGAAATCAGCTGTCCTATCAAAGAGAGGGAACAGATTAACCTGCACAATCTACAGCCTGTAAAGCCATGCGCATTTCATCCCATTTTTCATTTACCTCTATGACTCCACTTATTCTTTCCTTTAAAATTTGTTCAAAAGCCTCGTGCACTGCTGAGGTCAGGCTAGCACGCCAGTCATTACCCAGATCCCTTTATTCTCCTTCAGTGTGCATATTACACTTGCCATTCTCTAATCAGATGGAATTACAACGCTTTATTAGCAGCCCATGCTGTCAGGCCTGTGATTTCTCAAGCCATTTCTCAAAGAAATCCAAAGGATTTTTCTCCCCCTTCCTCTCAGAGCCTGATTACTGCCATAGATTTCAACTTCCATCACCACCAGTCCCCAAACAGATTCTCTTGCCAGATTTCCCTCTGTTTTATCTATATTGTTCTTATTTCTTCCCAGCCTAACTCATCATTAACATAAAATACCAGCAGCTCCTCCTTTATTTTTATTTATTTATCCACTGAACTGCAGATATCTTAACAATGCCTCTGCCTTGATCACAATGCTGCGTCATGAGGCTGTTTTGCGTGGTAGGTATGTTTAAGGTATGGCACTAATTCAGGTCACCAGATTCCAACTCTACAGAACTGGGTCATTTTCTTCTGAATCTGTCAAAAGAGGCCCCTGACCTTATTTGAGAAGCTATGAAGGAACATGTGCTCGGCACTGAGGTGTGATAGAGCGGCTTCCCATTGATGGGACCTCCCAGCAATGACCCATGGTGTGCTGAGGTGGCTCCTCTGCACCCTCATTCCTCTGGTACAAGGCATGGTGCTTTCCAAGGACATCTGTGAGCCCCCAGGGATGTTTCCAGCTCCTGCACACCCCAAAACCTCCCGCTGTCCCCGTAGCAAAGCAACCCCCTGTGGCATTGGAGGGTCCCTGGCATCACTTGCAGCAGGGGTCAGTGCTGCCCTGCGTCCCTGCTTTGTCACTGCCGGTGGAATTGGATTTGATAGAGGAAAAAAAACGGAGGCGAGGCACAAGCAAACATCAAACATATCGATCTTGCAAGTAAATCACCTACACTGGCCTCAGCATGTGACTGGGCAGAGAGGCGAAGGGAGAAGGGAGCAGCCTCCCGGGCTCGGAGTGATAAGGCAGATGAAAGGGTATTTAGAAATTATTTTCTCTCCAGTAAATGAAAGGCTGGGAAATGTGGGGCTGGGGCTGCTATTTCAAAGCTCGCTCCTCCTCTTGGTTTTTCACCTTAAAATATCAGGAAGACCAAATCTGCATCCACTGAGAGCTCCCTGAGAGCTCTTCTGGTCAGGATGAGTAGATTACAAGTTCCCACTCAACACCACTAAAACCTCTTCTCTCCCTAAGAATTAATTAGATGTTAGCACTAAATGCATCATAAGAAAACAAAAAACAATACCCCACAGTTTACACTAGGGATTCAAAGTTCATGCCCCCCCAGCTGCTGCTGCTTCCTGGGGTGCACACATGCACAGATCTGCAGCCACCCCAAATGGAAAAGGTGTGGATGAAAAAAAAGCAGTTCATCTTAAGGGCTTTTGTATCTTAGAAAGAAATGGAGGAGGGCACACGTCGGCTTCTTTCCTCTGCAGGTCACCTCTAAGGCTCGCTTCAATCCATATCTGCTAAGCCTCAGCCAAAGCACTGTCATGGAAAGTCACTTTTCAGCACAGACTGCTCTGCACTTTTTCTGCAACCAGAAAATGCAGACATAACGTTTTTCTTAAGTGCTCAATATTACAAGACAGAATATAAATATCACAAAACAAGTTAAGTATCTTTCTAACACCAGGGTAAATGATCAAATACACTTGAAAACAGGAACAACAGAGTCGAGGCTTCAGTCGTAGAGAAGATAAAGTTATACAATGATCTGGGAGTGAAGTCATTATGAAAAATGAGGGTTGGAAAAGGCTGACACAAACCTAAAATACAGCAGTAATAAATACTTCATCTGACTTGCAATCTGTTTAAACTTAGCAGTGACAGAAAGCTGCCTTCCGCTCCAACGAGAGCCCTGATGGAGACAGAGGCTGACACCTAGCGTCTAGCAGCCCCAACAAGCAGGAGTGGGGAGAAGGTGCCCGGCCACGGTTCCAAGGACAGCGAGCAGTGCTGCTGTGACACAGCACCCTGGGCAGGCAGCACACACGTGCAGCAGGGCACAGCCACCACCCCCCAGCTGCAGCCAGATGCAGGACCATGAGGGGAAAGAGCACCTGCAGGGTGAAGGTAAATGAATGCAAATGGGCATGTGGATGGAAGAGGGAAGGCTGCACTGCAAGGACAAAAGCCACAGAGGAAAAGGCAGGGCTCTCAATACGGGCCCTGCAGGTTCCTAACTGGTTTACTGGAGCTGCCAGGGGCACATGCTGTCTCTGCACTCGATATCCTGACGCCCTGCCAGGCTACACCCCTTGGAAAGGGAAGTGTCAGCTGGAAGTCTTTATCTCAGTGGTGCAGCGATGGACAGCTGCCAGGCTGCATGATGGCCCGACCACTGCGTGCTGCCAATCAGCCTGCAGCCTGCTCCTCTCTCTCTCACAGTAAGCAGCGTGGTTAGGGAGGAAGCCTCGAAACGTACAAGGAGCACTTATCAGCAGTGCCTGCTTTGCAGAAGAGACTGAACCCTAAAATGGAGGGAAGACATGGTTGCTCAACAGCTGCTCAGCAGAGCTCTTACCTGGCAGTAGCTTGTGGTTGGCTCATCATCAGATGCAGAGTTCTTCTCTTCTTCCACACTGTGCCCTGGACTTTCTGCCTCCCTCTTCTTTGAAGGGAGGAGCCAGGTGATGTTCTCACACTCCTTCTGAGTGCCTGCATCTCCATCTTCTGTGTCATCTGCAACCCCATTCTCTCTGCTTATCTGCTCTCCTTTCCCGAGCTCATTTTGGCTTAAGGAAGAACTGGGCACAATTGGGTTACCAAACTCCTTCTTATGTAATAGCTGCCTCTGAGCCTGCTTCAAGCTTTTCTGGTAAACCTCCAGCTGACACAAGATGACATTGGTGTACTGGTTGGGGTCCACCCCCTTGGGGCAGAATGGGATGCCCCAGTAATAGTGCACTGTGTCTCTTGCCTCCTCCTCGTGCTTCTTCTCCGCCACATCCAGCATGCAAAGCTCAGGAGAAGAGCTGGACACCTCATTCTGCTCTGCTTGCTCTGTGCTAACATAGACAGTGGCAGCACGCCTGGAGTGTGGGGTGTGCTTAGTGCCTGCCCCAGCACCGCTCATCCTGCGGCTGCCACCCTGCTCTGTGGTCCAGCTCTTCAGGAGCTGGGCTGAGCTCCCAGCACTGCCTTCTCCCGCAGAATGGTCAGAGCAGGGCAGGGGCTGCTCTTTTGGTTTGTGGTCTGCTGCTCTGGAAGAGGGGCTTGTGAACAGTCTCCGAGGTGTCAGCCGCCAGGAACCTGAAGAAACCCTGCCAAAGGTGGGACTCAAAGAGATGAAGTCCTCTCTCAGGGGACTAGAATCACTCTTAGGTGGCGAGGAAGACTTTTCGCTTGACCTTGTCAAAGGCTGGCTCTTCCCCGGAGACACGATTATGCTGGATACTAGTGAGCTTTCAACGATTTCCTGGCTTAACCTCCTCAACACTACCAGGGGGCTCCGGGCAACATCCATCTGTCCACTCCCATCAGTGCTGGTGCTCTGTGAGTGGGAGCTGCCCTTGGAGGAAAGGGTGACAGGGCAAGATGCAAGGCCTCCCAGGATCCCACAGCCCTCTTGCTCAGCGGGGTGGCTTTGGCCTTGTGTGTCCAGCACATCCACAGACAACTGCGGGGTTGTATCAGAGGAATCCAAGGGCTGACAGCTCTGAAAGACAAGAGATTGATTTTCTAATAGGTGCATTCCATCAGCAGGGCATAACAAGGACTACAGAAACCTGCACGCTGCATCCCCAGGTCAAATCAGAGTACCCCAAAACAGGAGACTTCATGTGCCGCTCACTAGGAATGGCACAGAACATCTACCCTGTGACCGCTTTGCTTCCAGCTCCTGCTGGAAACTGCAAGGCATCCAGTAAAGTCTTCTTTTGTGCAGCGTGGCAAAGCAAGCACAGAAAGCGACACTGCTGAAGAACCCTAGTAAGCCTCTTCACAGAAGCACACTTACACTTAGGCTCTCAGCAATGGCCTTCCTCAAGAGTTCCTCTTCCTCCTCTTCCTGACAGTTCACTTGTCTGGCTTCTTGCTCACTCATTTTCAGGGCCAGTGCAAACTGTTCCTCTTCAGTCATCTCTACAGTAGGAAAAAAAGGATAATGTCATGTCACAGCTGTAGGTGTATGCAAACACCCTACGTTTATCCAACATCCTGAGAGATGTCTGCGGAGTCCCACACCCCCAGGAGGAATGCAGAGCAAAGCAGCTAAACCTCAGCTTTCCTGGGAAGGCATCAGCAGCACTAAACAGACAAATAACATAGGTCAGGAACTCCAGTTAGGGCTTCTACAGCAGTCTGAGCTCTGACTCCTTGGGTATATTAAGGGAATGTCTTACTGCCTTCACCAAACAACATATTCTAGAGCTACAGAACACATGTGAAAGGACGGAGGATAAAGACTGCCAAATCGTGCTCGTTTTATACAGGATAGAGTCAGGGGTAAGGCAGGATAAAGACACATCCTCCCTAATGCACTTTACTTCCAGCCAAATAGCATGTCTCACTGCCTTCTGACACAAAGATGTCTGCAGTACCACAGGGGACCCAACCAAGAGCAAAAGAGCCGCACGCTGCTCACCCCGAGCTGCAGGTGGAAAGCTCCATGGAGGATAATGTTACTTGCTCGGTGGTATTATGAAGGATCTTTTACATGCATACATCCCCCTTCTGCTCACATCATTACTCCACTGCATCACTGAGTCAGTCATGCATGGGGAACAGGTTTCCTACAGCCGCAAACCGCTATTCCAGCAGCAAATTTCTTCCCGAAATATTCCTCATTCAAAGCAAAGCAGAAGCTGAGACCGGCTATTTCAAAACAACGCAGCTACTGACTTTGGAAAACACTTATTTACTTAGATTCAATCCAACGCTTCCACTGCGCTCAAAATATACGATGCCTGCAGAACAGAGCGCAGCGTGGAAAACAACTCAACAGCACTCTCAGGAGCTGACAAATGCGTCTTCACACTCACAACAGACTGACAGATCTCCTTCAAAACCCGCTCCTTCCTTCGGGCAGAATCCTGCACAGCCATCTCACACACAAACCGAGAGCCTTCCCCTCCGATGGGCTCCGACAGCTCTAAGCCGTGCACCTTGCAGCATTTGTTGGCTGCTCTGATTCCCAGCCGTTACATCTCCTCACATGTCCCACTAAATCAGCACTTAGGTTTGGACGCGTAATTTCTCTTTAATAATTTCTTGAAGAATTAAGGCGGCGGTTGAGGCGAAGGCAGACAACAGCACACACAGGGCTCGTGGGGATCTTTTGTCCTTGGACAAAGTCACTCTGCAGTGTTCCAGCCAGCAGGGACCAGGGAAAAACACGCTTGCTTTAATGGCAGTCACACAACAGCCCAGGGTAGGAGAAGGCTCCTGTCCCCACGGCAGCGCTGCACAATACCAACACCTCCCAAGCATTCAGCGGGTACGTGACTTGCTTCCCTGCCCAAACCATCATGGCAATTAGGCCAGACCCCGCTCGTTTTGACGTGTGGAAGGGAACGGGTGCATGTGATGGTTCCCACAACACGAGACTTCCCACGTGCTTAAATTAAAACGGGGGCCTAAGTGTTCTCCCGTTCGGGCTATCAACAGCCATGAAGCTCAGTGTAAAGAAACATTTTTTGGCGAGTTACTACTGTACATTTTGTTTTCCTCTCCCTCCCTGGCACAGCAATTTCCCCTCTGGGGACAGGGAACGTGCCAGACAAATGCTGCCTCTGGCACAGAAACCAGCGACAAACAAAACGCACTTGATTCTCGTTCCAATGGAGTAGGTGCTCCGGGGACGGGGAACGCTCGAGTTGAATTCCACCTGGTGTGTTGGTGGCAATAGAAAGGCTGCCAGAGAGCCAACGTGCTCATCGTCCTGCAGCTTGGGGCAGGTCTGTGTGCCACAGCCCGGCGTCTCCATGTTCTACCAACTGGAGATGGATTTCTGGGGTCATCATGGCGGTAGATCAGAGATTCAGAGTGCTGTGGCCACTGCTTGCATGCAAGTATTGCTTTGGGAGTGAACAGCAGGAGCCTGGAGCTCACTCTGGTTCCCAGATGCCACTAGAGGCCATTGGAGGCTGCTGGAGGCCACTGGAGGCTGCTGGAGGCCATTGAAGGCTGCTGGAGGCCACTGGATGCTGTCCTAGGGAGGGAGGGTCAGGGGGAGGCTGTTTTTAAGACATGGCAGCCCTAAACAAATTAAAGCATTTCAGAGCCTTTTTAAATGCTAATACGGCAATTTGCTAAGCGATTTATGTTCCATTTTGACATTTGCAAAGTGAATGAGATGCAAAACCCCGCTAGTTGTAGCTCTAACACTTACTAATAAGAGATTTACTCAAAAATAATGGGAAGGCAGGATCTCCATATTTCCACACACCCAAAGTGCAATCACAGTACAAACATGGAAGCCTGCTTGAAAGCACCCAGTACATCCAGCAAAGGAGAGGGAGACTTCTTCACGTCTCTATACTCCCATTTATCCCGGCGGGATGAAACGTCACAGATAGATTTTAGTTATGGCTTTAGGTTACAAGGAATAAAACCACAACAAAGCGAAGATGGGAGGACACGCTTCATAACCAGAGCCTGCAAATATCTGCAATTTTCCAGTTTGAAGGAGAAAGTGTTTTCTTTACCCAGAAGCACCAAATGGTTACAAAAGCCCAATTCGCCTCACACCTCAAAGGATTCACTTAAAGACCCCGGGAAAAAATAATTACTATTTCGAATCTTCATTTGCCTAGGGGCAAACACCAAAAGTCCAATTACAGCCTGCGATGACGGAGGGAAGCGAGCCAGCACCGCACGCACACCGTATCCCCATGCTGCAATGAAGCCGTGCCCCACGTTGGCACCCACCAAGGAAAGAGGAAGACCTACATCAGGAGTCTCAGCACCTACAAATGCAGCACAAGTCCCCGTGACACAGGGGCAGAGCTCTGCGTGCTGCTTCCTTGAGGAGAAAGGGGAATGAAAGAGCTCAGCCCCTCTCCCCCCTCTCCCACGCCAGGCTCACGCAGAGGATGTCAGCTCCCACCAAGAGCCAGGCTGTTCTGTGCCATGGCCTCAGGCCTCTATTAAAAACAATTTAATTCGCACAAGCCCTCTGAGGGCTGATGAGCCCAACTGCTGCCGCTCGCAGAGCACCGGCGGGCTCCATTTTGCTCAGTGATTGCTCTGTGCTCTGCAGCAGACAACCTCACTCTCATTTTAAAGTGGTCTGAATTGAACTTGTCTGAGTTGAACATGCAGGCTGGCCGGCTGCCTTGCGGAGCACAACAACGTGAGCCCATGTGCTGGGGCAGAGCAGCAGCCTGCCTCACCCAGTGTCTGTAACCAACGGAGCAACACAGAGCGCTGACAGCAGTCCTTCTGCTTGTATACCCACAGCACTGACAGCCACTCTGTGAGGGATGCTAGCAGGAACATTCCAGCCCATTCCCTCTAGCGTCTGTTTATAGACCTGCTGTCCATGAATGCATTTAATCCCTCATTAAAGCTGCTGATGCTGACCTCTCTACAACCTCCCGTGACAAGCAGTTCCAGGAGATCACTACACGCTGCGTGAAGCATTACTTGCCTTCACCCATTTTAAACCTCTCTCCTGCTATTTCCACTGAGTGCACCCTGGCTGCCCGAGCTGGTAAACAACAGCTCTGCATTCAGCTTCTGCTCTGCTTCCTGATGCAGACTGATCCCACGCTACAGCCATTCACTCTCTGTGCTGGGGGGTCCCAAGCCCGTGACTCCATCCCATGACGACCCAAGCAGCTTCTCCCTGGATGTCCTCTCCTTGTCCTTGAGATGCAGAGACCAGAACTGCATACAGCACTGCTGATGTGCTGATCTCAAAACCTGGTGAGGTACAGACAATCTTGAATAACTATTCTGGAAGCAACGGGGTGCATGCAAGTGACATTCAGAATGCAGCTTCTACCCCTAAGAAGGGGAGCTGTGTGTCTCAAGCCCCTTCAAAGCCTTTCTGCAAGGGAAATAACCTCAAACACAAACAGCAGAAGCTGCCCAGCCCCAGTCAGCCTCCCCAGCCCCACGTTCGAGACCTACGTGCAATTTTCTTTTTAGCAGCAAACTTGGTTCTATCCAGCTGCTGTTTTGTTCTTTTCGTTTGCAATCCGCTGTCTTCCTTTGACTCCTGCTGCAATGGGAAAAAAAATATGGTGAGCGCATCCAATATGTAGGAAATACTCCCAGCTCCCTCCCCCCCACCACGCTGACACAAACACTGGCTCAAGAACGAGCCGCTATTTGTGTGAAATTTGAATTTCAAACATAATTCAAGCGCATTCTGTAACTATTAAAAGCAGTGTGATAAGCATAACAAGCAAAAAAGAGTTACAGACTGACATAAACAGAGAAGTAGGAGAGACAATAGACTTCGTGCCAGTCACCACCAAGCTCTGCACCTGCTGCCTATGATTTGAGAGGGAATGTGTTTGGCCTCGCTAAAACTTGGGTATTCGAGCTCTCAGAAAGAAGAAAGAAAACCTTTCTGTGAGTGAATGGCTCGTACCTGTGAGCCAGGGCTGTCTGCTGCCATCCAGCTCCCAGTACTCAGCCCACCAGTATTCAGCCCACACCATTGTCGGTGGCCAAAAACAGAATCCCAGCCATTTCTGGGGACCCCCAAGGGTAGAAGCCAGCTGTATTTAGTTCTGGTGCCATTCTATCCTCGCAGCGCCCTGAGAACTGCCACGATTGTGTCATTTTTGAAGCTTGAATACTTCAGAAATCTGCAGTCAAGTGGCCTACAGCAACATCACCCATGAGAACAACCCCAGCTCGTGCTGCTTTAAGCACGTTGACTGCAACAAGAATGGTCACAGGCTTAATTGGCACGCATTTATGCAAGTTGCTGTCCTAACAGCTTAAGTGAGGGCATATACATCACTGAAGGCTGGCCCTGGACCCCTTCCAATTTGTCTCTCTAAATCAGGTAGGATTAGAATCAAACACAGCGTTTTAGGCAGAGACACCCACGCCTGGCCAGGAAAGGGCTCCACATTACTCCATCTGCAGCCCCACTTGGGGTGCTGCTGTCCATGACACCTACAGCAGACTGCCCCACACTTCTGCCTCATGTCACCTTTGGGTCTTCATAGTGGGGCAGTGTTTTCCTGCAAAGGGAGGCTCTGCTCATTTCCCAATGTCAGCAGCTCCTTCTGCCCACGTTTTGTAACCTGCGGAGTCCTTTAGATTGAACCTCAGCGCTGAGTTTTGTTCAGATGTCTCCAGCTTTAGCTCTATCTGCAGATTTTATTAATGTATATACACCACTTGCTCCTTCTCACAGATCATTAATGAGGGTGTTAAAACACACACAGCCCTCGTATTGATCCCCCCGGCCTCAGCTTTACATCTCCCCTGAACAAGCCTCTTCTCTTCATCACCAGCCTTTGCTGACAGTCCTTTAGCAGGATTTCAATCCAGGAACGTTACTATCTAGAAGAAATTGAATTATTTATCCAAGTAAGGTTTTGCAAGATGTGCCATTAAGTGGTTTCCTGAAATCCTAATACATCACAGCTTTCATGTCCCCTAATACCTGCTTCACTCCTCACTCCCACCAACATCAGAGCCCGGTTATAGTAAGCCAGCAGCACACTCCGGCTCACGTTAAGGGTGTTTATTTAGGCTCCTTCTCATCCCCAACCAAGTTTGGGTTTTGTTCTTCATTTCTGAGGCATCCCTGTGGGCAGCTCACCCCTGAGGAAGTGGGATCACAGCAAGGAGCGTGTGCTGGAGGAGGAAAAGCAAAAGCCTTCCTCCTCTCCCTCCACTCATCTGATAGTGCTAAACTCGTGCTGCAAATTCCGGGGCAATATAATCCTCGCAGGCTCTGCCAATCCCCAGCTCTCCTCTCCAGGCATCAATCTTTTCTCATCACTCTTGCTCTTGCCGGAAGGTCAACCTGACACTCATCTGCAGCTCCCTTCCAGGGCACTGACGTGATTTACGAGCACACCAAACTCACCATTGGTTGGTGTGCAGAGATGCACATTTACAGCACGCACTGCGGGGCAGCTCTGGGCTCAAGGCACCTCCAAGGCCGTGGGGGTCACGGCATGCCCACATCTTGGGCATCCCCAGCGTGTGCTTCTGTTCTCCGTGCTGGGACCTGAGCAACATCGGCACTTAGAGCAGCAGCAGGAGCAAAACGATGGCAGGACATGTGTTGTACCAACCTCGTACATCTGAGCGAGATGTTTAAATTGCTCAGCAGCGTTCTACTGAACGGCCACGGCACAGCGAACTGGTGAAGCAAATCCAATTAATCCTGATGGGCCAAAATACACACACACACACATCTCAATTCCAAGAATTCTTAAATCTTCTTTATTTTTAAAACCAGAAAATAGAACATACCTTTTAATTAGGATTTATGGCTGTTCGTACCTCTGCTGGGAGAAAGCCCCGCAGGCCCCGGAGTGCTTTGCATAAATGTGGGAGTGGATGCTAAGAACAGAAGGGGCCAAGGAATCGCAGGGAAGATAACAGGGCTTGCTCCTCCTGACCCAACCTTTTAATGCTCATCTGTCTACAAGGATAATAGGAACTCAGGGGGCCACTCAACCAACTGCCTTTCTAATAAGATCACTAGTCCAAAAATAATCTTAATCAATTAAAATATTCCCAGACTGCCACCAATACTCTTAGTTACAAGGTCATCTGCAACACACAACTTCCAGGGGAAACTAATTGTTACAGCTGAGGTGAGGTAGGAGCTGCACACCTCTGCTCAGTGCCAGCCTGGAGAGCATCTCTCCTTTGCCGTCAATTTAAAGTGCAATGGCTAGAAGGAATCCAAATTCTCCTCCTGTGTGTCAGGCTCCACAGTCTAATTTATGACGCTCTCTTATGAGCAATTTCACTGTCAGCACTGTACACAGATCAAGGAAGAAATGGGTTTCCAAAGCTCCCCACACACTTGGTAGATGGCAGCCGCTATTCTTCTCCCTTGTTTTTTAACCTGCTCGGTTTCAACAGACAGCAGGAAATCACATTCCCACTTTAAGATGCTTTTGCACATACATAGAAGAACCCAGCTCCACCAGCAGAAACAGATACAGCTCTGCTTGCTTCTAAAAGCCCATAAATGGAAACGACTCGCCAGACTCCCACATCCTGCTCCTATGAATCCACATCATCAACCACAGAAATCAGCTTCTATTGACTCAGGGAAGGAAAGGCTACAGGAGAAGCAGAACGTAGAGTCAAAAGGTCTGCTTCATTTTGCTGCTCAGTAGCAGTTGGGACCATCTCACAATAGGGCACGGCGAAACGCCGTGCATCCTACATGGGAAATACGCAGATGAAAACCAGACTCATTTATTTTTAAAAGCTAATTAGATGTTGGAAGTGCCACGTTTGGTTGTAGCCAAGGCTGCTGCTGAAATTAATATCACACCCTACTTTATTAGTCTCTGACTTCAGTTCAGGATCTGTTTTGGTTCTGCTCTGTCTTTCAGCTCATTAGAACAAACCTGCTGGAAGCGGAGCGTGGAACAAGGAGACACGAGCAGCCTCCTGCCAGATGTGGTTTCTGACACACAGCAGGAAGCCAGGGAAGAAAAAGAGGGCTTTTCAGTGACCAGCTTATCCAGCCAGTGCCTAAACAATGCTCTATCTCCCCCAAACATCATCTGATCCAGAACACCAATAAATGCCGGTGTTTACTCAGACTCTGAGCATCTTCGAACAGGAATATTCAGACAGAGGGATGTTCATTGCCTGAGGGGAGGCAGGCATTGAATGCCACGCAGAACGAGCCGGCACTGTCACGTTCTCCAAAGGCTGCAGAGCTGATGGATGGCAGATTGGGCAGAAGGAGCATGTGAGACTTCATGTGAATGCTACGAATGCAAGCAAAGCTCACAAAGGATCTATCCAAAAGAAATGGATGAAGCCACCTTTACGTGAGCCCCCTGCGAGGTTCCACAGCGGATCAGCAGCATTATGGCATCTGCAGATCCATTGCACAGTGACTGACTGGGCCTCCAGCTATCTGCACTCATCCCTGCCCCTCCTGCTGGGTGACAACCACGCTACAGAAAATCCCATGGGTACCAGCAACCCAGCTGGGAGGTCATGAGGCAAAGCAGCACTCGCCATGCTCATAGAAAGCTCTGTTGGGTGCTGCCAGGAATGCTGTGTGTGCTTGGGTTCAAGTGAATGACCCACCTATTGGCACCCAGTGCTCCACAGGACTTGAACAGTCAAGGGAGACAGGAATGACTTTGTTCCCTCGCCACGTCTGTGCTCTCAAAGAAGCAGCCTGCACAAAGGAGATCATCTCCTCTTGTTTCCACAAAGCCAGAGAGACTGTTCCTAATTTGTCTGACCCTTAAAAAAAAACAGAGTTCCCTGAATCCAGGATTATATATAATAGAGATCAAAAAGCCTCGTGTCCAGAAAAATTCCTTCTGATGCAGCTCTGCAGATGCCACAGCGCAGACATGAGCAAAGAAAGCAAATTTGGCAAAATAACATGGATGAGCTGGATAATCCAGCATGACTGAAAAATTCCTGGGAGAGGCAGGCTGCCAAAGATCATCAAAAGTGAGAAGCTGGAGGCTTTCCAGGTGCAGCTGCTACAAGATCTGCTGGTCTGGAAGCAGAACTAGGGACTTGTTCCATAGATACCTGCCAAGAGACTGCCAAGGAAGAAAGCCATTGAATCAATGATGCCCAAATTGTCCTTGCAGCTTTTGATTCATAAGGAACCATGTCCTAACAGATGCAAGATTAATTGAGAATGTATTGTTCTCTAAAATTGCTATTGATCTGAGTTTCCCACACCTCTTCTCAAACACATAACAAGGTCTTGCTGGAGCAAGAACAACAGTCACAGGGTCTGAAACTGAAATCCAACTCGACGTGCACCAAAGAGCTGTGACAGTAACACAAAGCAGACAAGATTTTTCCTTTTGAGATCCCATGCAAATCGAGTTTTTGGGTGGTTTTGCAGAAGAAAACGCTGCAAGAGACTGTGGCACAGGATCCGGGAGCTGATGACTCACAGAAAGAAAGAGACCGAACTGAATAAATCCACTCACTCAACCGACGGAGCTGTTGTCACTTAAACAGAACCTAATTGGCTCTTTAACGGCCTCTCTGAGCATATCCTTTTCTGTAATATGACCGATTATGCCATCAGAATTTATTGTTTATAGACAAACTTACAGAACAGTCAGGGAGCCTAACCTTTTTATAGATGTGCTTGGAGAGACGTTTGTTTCCTCTTTTTCAGATACGTGCACATTGAGATGAATAATTGTAGACAATAACAGGTCCTGATCTTTTATGTACTGCAGCATCTCTTACAGGCGCTGATTTCTTTTTTTCCTTATAGGTTTCACAATAAAGGCCAGCGATGCAGCATACATCTGAAGTTAACTTAGCATATTGCAGAGCTAAGGGTTTAACCCCAATGAACTATTACTGCCATATGTTCCATTTCTTTCAGGGAATTTCCCAATGGGAAAGAACTCAGACAATGCGAAGAAAAAACATCCAATATCATTTGCCCTACAGCTTTTTACTGTTTATTTCTAGTGCTTTTCCCCTCCTCACATGATAATCGCCTTATTGTAGAGACTCATGCTCCAGATGTGGGAACGAAAAGGACTTGATTTAAGATCTACAGCTTGAGAGAGAACTGAAATGCTTTTGAAAATGGTGGAATTACAAAAAGCAGCTTAGGATCCCAAATCACTGGCAAGACAGAGCGAAGCCTCAACAGTCACACATTAAAAAACGACTCTAATAATTTTCTCTCGTGTACCTCAAGCTGAGGACAGACTCTCAGAGCTCTGGGATTTTCCAGCTGGGAGTTCTTGCATGTATCCCAGCATCAGTGTAACAGGCATCAACAGCTCAGTACTGCAGGGTGAGGCTTGGAGATGACACCAGGGATTGGACGTGAGCTTTTGTGTCACACCCTCAGCACAGTTCACCTTTACACCCCTATGGCAATGGGTGAAGAATTCAGACTTCAGTTATTCAGGATCAGGTTACCAGACACCAGCTGTGCCTGAGCTACTCGAAGCCCGTGTTCTGAATCATTCTCTTATCTATTTGCAGATAATACAGAATCATGTTCCTATGGTTTAGCTGGAATCAATCAAATAAAAATTACGGAGAAAAAAAAAAAAAAGATTTGTAAAGGGATTGAGGAAAGGTTACTTTTAAATTACGTTTCAAATTCACTTCTGAGAGGATTTGGTTATCAAATCCCAGACTCATAACTCACCCTCACCAAGCACACCATTCATTTCCTAGTCAAACAGGATCGGATTCATCTCACAGGAGAGAAAAGGAACGGCACAACACGCCCCAGCACATCACTCGGGTGCTCCTGCAGCAGCAGGGCCTGGCATGGGCTGAGCACTGACCTCTCCATCGCTGTCAGATATAACAATAAACGCGTCCACGAAGCTGCGTTTCTTCTTGGCATTGGCTGCACCCCTCTTCTCTTCCTCTTCTACCTCTCCATCCTGACCTCGAGAGTCAGGACCCTCCGCGGCCTTCTTTCTCCTTGGCATCCTTCACTCTGCAACAGAGGGAAAGACTAAAAGCCGTTTGTTTCCTCCTCATTTAGATTTCCTCTAACAGACAGCCCTTTCTTTTTACTATTTTTAGGCAGAATACAGCAGCCATTAGAACCTTATTACAAAGCGTGGTACATTTAGCAGTACTGGGAGCCACACGTGCTTGTCACCACTCGTTTAGTTAAGAACACTTTATTAGAGCTGACTGCAAAAAGGGGTTTCAAGGGAACAACAACAGATAAGCTCCTCGCCCAGAGCCCTTATTCCAACACAACCAGGCTTCCCCCTGTGCTTCAGCCATTAATGCTCCCCAGCAAGTGCCCCCAACACAACCCCAGGCCTCCCACCCCCATAGCCCTGGTGCAGAACACACTTGGATGGGATGCTGAATCAAGCACTGGGAGGAGAGGACTGGGATGAGAACAAGAGCAAGTAATGCAACAACAGCATTGAGGGCTTCCTGAGCTGGGAACCAGGGAGCCCCACAAGGTGGCTCAGTACAAAAAAGACATGGAGATTTTGGAAAGGGTCCAGAGGAGGGCCACGAAGATGATCAGGGGGCTGGAACACCTCCCCTATGAGGACAGGCTGAGGGAGTTGGGTTTGTTCAGCCTGGAGAAGAGAAGGTTGCGGGGTGACCTCATTGCAGCCTTTCAATACCTGAAGGGAACTTACTGCCAGGAAGGGAGTAAACTCTTGGAAAGGGCTGATAATAGCAGGACTAGGGGAAATGGTTTTAAGTTGAAGGAGGGAAGATTTAGGTTGGATGTTAGGGGAAAGTTCTTTACTAGAAGAGTGGTTAGGTCCTGGAACAGGCTGCCCAGTGAGGTTGTGGATGCCCCGTCCTTGGAGGTGTTCAAGGCCAGGTTGGACGGGGCCCTGGGCAACCTGATCTAGTAAAGGTGTATGTTTGGTGGCCCTGCCAGGCAGGGGGTTGGAACTACATGATCCTTGAGGTCCCTTCCAACCCGGGTCATTCTGTGATTCTGTGATTCTGTGATTCTGTGGCTGAGCAAAACCAGCACTGGAAGGATGTGTGCAAGGCAGTGAGCAATGAGCCCCTCATCACACACAGACAGTGCAGGGCTGGAAATGCAGCCCAAGTTGGCCGGCTCCCAGACCAATGTCCTTCCCAGGATCCCTCTGCCTTCCTTCGTGAGCACTGAAATAGCTCAAATGCGCTGCTGAGGTCTAAAATAAGAGGCAGACAAGATGCGACAAAAGACCCCGCGTTACACAACGCACAGCCAAACCCTCTTCTGTAGCACAGCGGAACTGCAAACAGCCGTTACATGTGGAAATGCTGCAAGCACAAAGTTCAGAGCCACATTAGCACTACAGAACAGGGGTGCACCCCCTCCTACAGCCAGCAGCACTGGGTCCAGGTTGAACCAAGAGGACGTGCTGCCTCTGAATGACTGCAGAGCACAGAGCTTCCCTTGCCTGTCTCCTCTGCACACATTGGTGTGGAGACAAAAGATGATGATTCGGTGAGCAAGGATTTACGCTGAAGACTTGCTGAGCCCTCTAAAGACAGAACATTGCACAAACTGCACGCACAGCTCCAGAAGCGGCTGCAATCATCACTGCAGTCTCAAAACACTTGTCTATTTGGGATGGGAAAATTAAAACAAGAGCTGCTCTATAGAGAAGCTCTTGCAAAACAAAGCTGTTCTGCTCCAGCTGAGCTGAACCTTGGCTGTTGCTGGAACACCATAGTTATACTTGCTCTGCTTTTTATCTTTAGCTCCAACTGGTCTCTTTGCCCTCTGTCCAGAGAGATGAACCTCGATGCCCACCTGGTATAATAGAACTGCACCCCGTTATCAGCAGGACACACAGGGGTTTCAGTTCTGAGCCTGGGCAGGGTCGCTGCTTTGGAGATGTCAGTAGCAAAACACAGCAGCCAGCAACAAGGAACTGCAAAGCGTTTGTGTTTGAGTCCTGTTCAAATCCATGCTGCTATCACCAGCTCTCCCCTCCGCTCGATGCGCTGCGCTAAATAAGAGATCAGCTGGAGTTACCATGAGTCACCTACCTCCAACATTTAAAACTGGGGGGGGGAGAGGAAAGAAGATGTAAAAGATGTAACCACACAACTCCCACAACGCTGCCGAAAACGAGGGGAGCTGTGGCAAAGAGCCTCTGTGTGAATGTAACTAAGGGAACGAGACGAGGAGAGATCACTTGTAGCTGCGCGGGGCTGTGAGTAGGAGCAGTAACAGCTTTTATTAGCCCAGCTGATAGAGCTGAAGAAAACAAGCAGCAGAGCAGATAACAAACAAGCAGATAAGGAAGCTGTGCATAGGAGCCGCATTTTGCTTTCAGCACTTCTGCAAAGGACCAGGCTGCTTTCAGGTCCAGTGAAACAAAGCCTGAATTGGCCAAACCCACCTTTTGCCTCCCATATTTTCCCATATTTTCCAGCTTTGAGATCCAAGCTTTGAGTTTGCAAACGCTCTGGCAGTGAAGGTGACCCCCTGACAATGGCCGTTCCCCAGGCCCATGTTTAGGGATATCCTTGAAGATCCCCAGCTCGTGCTTATTTGTCATGTCCCCCCTCGTCCATCACTTTGATGAATCAGAAAGCAATTACCCACAGAATCATCCTCAATCCTGACACCGCAGCTCCAGACCTGCCAGAGCTGCGACAGCTTGAAAAATGCTTCAAAAACGGAGCCAACAAATGAATGACTCTCATTGCCGATGGGTTTTTTGGAGCCGTTTGAGATTCAGGCTGGAGTGTGGGAAACAACCACCCCCCATTTCCCCCCATTCACAGGGATGGACACGGTGCTGCCCCTCCCCCCCCCCCCCCCCCCCCCCCCCCCCCCCCCCCATATATACACACAGGGACACACAGCGGACGGGCAGCACGGGGCGGTGCGGGGCCAACAGCCGGGCCGGGCCCCGCCGGTACCGCCCCAGGGCTGAGGCCTATAGGGCTGACCGCAAGGGAAAAGGCCCCGCGGGACACGGCCGGGCCCGGGACCTGCTGGGATCTACCGGGATCCACCGGGATCTACCGGGATCTACCGGGACCCCGCACGCCGCCCCCATCCCATCCCATCCCACCCATTGCCGCCCCGCACCGCGGGTCTCTTACCCGCACTCAACTTGGCGGAGAAGGCCTCATTGCCCTCAATCAAGATGGCGGCGTCGGCGTCGCGTCACGTGGGAGGCAGGAAGGCGTGGCCGTGCGATGCGGGTGGCGCCATGTCGTGTGCGGGCGGCGCGGCCTAAAGGAGCGGGGGAGCGGAGCTGAGGCCTCCATTGGAGCCCCTCGGGTACAGCCGGGATGGATGGCTTATTTACTGCTTGAGTTCACACGGTGCAATAACATAACGGTGTCCACTAATTGAGTTGCGGTCTTCCAGCCTTGAATCAGCAGCCGTTCAAGTCCCCCCTCCCTGCTTGCAGCGATCCCGGCGACAAATGGCGGCGCCGCACAGCCCCCTACGCTGCCCTCAACAAACATGGCCGCCGCCGCTTCGCCCCACCAACACGTGCTGCACACGGCGCTCCCGCGGGAAGCCGCTCTCGCGAGAGCGACCGGGGCGGCCAAGATGGCGGACGGGGCGGGTAGCAACGGGGACGCCGCGGCGCTGCCGGTGGGGAAGGAGGCAGGTGAGGGACACGGGGCGGGGAGCGGAACCGAGGCGGCACCGGGGGAGGATGGGGCTGAGATCGGTGTGTGCTGTGTTGTTTGTGTTGTGTTGGCAGTGGAGCGGCTGATACGGGAGAACGGGCACATCTTCACCGAGGCGCAGTGCAAGGTGTGCAGCGCGCTGCTCATCTCCGAGTCACAGCGACTGGCGCATTACCAGGTGAGGGGGGGAACGGGGGGTATTAATGGGTAACAATGGGTATCTATGGGTATCAATAGGTAGCAATGGGTATTAATGGGTAACGATGGGTAACGGGGGGCAGCAATGGTATCAGTGGGCATCAATGTGTAGCAATGGGTATCAGTGGGTATTAATGGGTAGCAATGGGTATCAGTGAGTAGCAATGGGTATCAGTGAGTAGCAATGGGTATCAGTGGGTAGCAATGCATAACAATGGGTAGCAATAGGAATCAATGGGTAGCAGTGGGTATCAATGGGTAGCAATAGGTTTCAATGGGTATCTATGAGTAGCAATGGGTAGCAAT
Source organism: Coturnix japonica (assembly GCF_054131305.1). Taxonomy (NCBI): domain Eukaryota; kingdom Metazoa; phylum Chordata; class Aves; order Galliformes; family Phasianidae; genus Coturnix; species Coturnix japonica. Next base: position 11,060,662 of record NC_140680.1, on the reverse strand, counting down.
GGGTATCAATTAGTAGCAGTGGGTAGCAATGGGTATCAATGGGTAGCAATAGGTTGCAATAGGTAGCAATGGGTAACGCTGTGGCTGCCCGCAGAGCAAGAAACACGCCAACAAGGTGCGGAGGTATCTCTCCATCCACGGCGAAGAGGAGCTGGCACCTGGGAAGAAGATGAAGCTGGACGCCAAGGTGAGAGGGGAGCCTGTGCTGTGTGGGTGTGGGCTCCAAGAACAGCTTTTGGGAAGGGCTCTGTGGTTAAGCCCTGTTGGTGAGTACGGCTCCTGTTGCCTTTCCCTCCTAAAGAACCACATGCTGCTTCTTTCTGAAGGGCCCTCCAAGAAGAGCAGAGAAGCAAGGAGCTGTCAGTGTTATCACAGCATGTATAACGTTTTGTTTCACTGACAGCATATCACAGGGTTCCTGCTTCACCACACTTCTCTTTAAGTCATGGGTTGTTGGGTTTTTTTTTTTGCACTTTTTTTAGTTTTATTTCATCTTCTTGGTCATTAAGGGGTTTATTCACCAGCCGTCTGCTCCATGACTCGTTTGGGAAATAGATTCTACTTCTGTCATTGCTTTGGTTGTAGTCCCTGACCCTCATAGATTTGTTGCATGGATGGAAGGGAGATGAAGGAGGTTGCCTTCATGCATTGTGAGGCCTAGCAGTGACTGCCACTGTCTGCCCAGCTGGCGTTTCTTTGCTGATGGCCCAGCTGATAGCGCTGTTTGTGCTCCTTCACTCACACCTTAGGGAGCAGGGGGCAGATTGGTTCATGCTGCCCTGCAGTTAGCCTTGTTCTGGGCTCAGAACCTGTAGTGTTTCACTAAAAGACTGAGGAAAAGAGAATCTGAAGTGGGAACACTTCTGCTGAAGGAGCGGAATGGAAGTCTTATTCAAACAACTTCACATTCAGCATCTCTGATGATTCAGTTCCTTGAATGCCTTAGAGTTCCTCGTTGTAACAAACTTTTCCTAACCTCAGCCGTTCTGTGTGCACAGGAGAGCAAGCAGGAAGGCACCAATGGGGAGGACAGGAACAAGTGTTGTCCCATCTGTAACATGACCTTTTCTTCTCCTGCTGTGGCCACATCTCACTACCTGGGGAAGACTCATGCCAAGAACTTGAAGCAACAGTCCCCTAAAGTGGAAGGTGTGTCTGTCCTGCAGTGCCTTTGTGTTGTGAAGCTCAAAGTAGGAAAATGCTGCACGTAATTACTTTCCATTGGGAGGTGCTATTGGACATATGTCATCCTTGTTACATCTGTGTGGTGTTGGCTGTGAAGCAGGGAAAGCCAGCAGCCTGCCTCCAGATCCATGGCCTTTATCAACAACGTGCTTGGTAGAATGGCTTGGCTAAATGCTCCTGCATGCAAGAAATGGGACAGAGCCCATTGCTGTGAGATTAATTTGTCAGGCCTGCTCAGCTACAGGGTTGTAGCTTCTGTGGTTCGGCGACTTCTGAGCTGCAAACAGCCGGAGGCTGGGAAGTGGGACTGTGTGCTTGCCCTGACCTCGTGCTTTGCCTCCGCTTTCTGCCACGGCCCATTCTCAAGGCAGGGTCTGGCTGTGAGGAGCCTTCAAGAAGGGAGGCTGCACACATAGTTCTGCTGTCTGCTGCTGCCCTGTGAGAGGAGCCTGCAGGTGTTTAGCTCCTCTCTGCTGTTTGTGCCCCCTGCTGGGAGTTGTCTTACCTTGTGCCTTCCAGTTCTGGAGCAATAAGGGAGGAGGTTGGAGCAACACGGATTTATCCAGAGGTCTTACATCCTCTGACTGGGTTTCTTTTTGGGGCTGTTTTATGGTTTTGGGGTTGAGTTGGGTTGGTTTCTTTGGTTGTTTAATGCATGTTTGGGGGAAATAAAATTACCTTTTTTCGTTTTTTTGTTTTTTGGGTTTTTTTTCTATTTAACTGACCAAGAGTTTGGATTCATCCTACAGAAGTGGTGCCCCCACAGAAACATCCCGCTACCCTCCCCACCTCTACTGTATCCTCTAATGAAGAGAACAAGGACATTACAGACCCAGACAAGTTCTGTAGCCTCTGCCACGCTACTTTCAACAACCCCCTTATGGCAAAACAACATTATGTAGGTAAGAAACACAGAAAGCAAGAAACCAAACACAAGCTGATGGCACGCTATGGCCGAACTCCTGACGCACCGACATCGTCCTTCCTCGGTGAGTTCACAGCAGACAGGTTGGTAAGGAGCTGGAGAGCAGGGTGGGAGAGCAGCACTGTGCATCTGACAGGACTCTGAATGAGGGGTTCTGTGTGGAGGGAGTAGGGGAGAATTGCTTGTCATGAGGATCTTGATGATGTCTCACAAGACTGATCTGGTTGGTATTGTAATGCCTTGGCAGCAGGAGAGGTTTTTAGACTGTAGCTGCTCGTGAGGAGCTTTGAGTTGTGTTTTGCAATGTTGTCTCATCAAGTACGTGTCCTTTTTATTCTCTGTGAAGATAATCCAGGGATTTTGGCCAGTGCTGTTTCCAGCTAGGTGGATTGCATCCAAAATGGAAAGATAAAAGTGGCATTTGATGCTTCAAAAATGTCTAAGGGACTAGGCAAAGATGGAAGAAATAGGTTTAACTGCACCTGCTGCTTCAAAGCACATGAAAGCCAGAGAGATTTCTCCCCGAATGCTTTCTGCCTCTGTGTGGGCACTTCATCTGATGCAACTCTCTCTGGAGCAAGCAGGAATGTGGAAAAAATTGAGCTATTAAGGAGGAACTTTAGGCAGACAGTTAACACTCATTTGGTTTATGATCTGTTCCTTTTGAGTACTTCTGTATGATGAAAGCCCTTGGAGTCCAGTGAAAGCACACACAGTGAACTCCCTTGTTCTTTCCAGCATCCTTCTGTTGGACCAGGAATTGTGTAGTACCCTGCTGGATGCTTGAAGTAAATAAGCAGACAAATCATCTTAAAATCTTCTTCAAGGGCTTCTTTCCCTGTCATAACTATGCCCATAAGCAGAAGATTAATTATTCTAATACTTTGCGGGCCACCTTTAGCTACTGGTAACACTTAAGAGAAATTAAACTCAATTATCCCAGCAATATTCTCTCCCACATTGTGTAGTCATGTGGGAGATGGAAAAGGTGATTCAAATCTTGTGTTACCCATCAGCTTTTACCTAATTAGCGGGGCCTGATCAGTGGTTCCGTTTTGTTGTGACTCAGGCTGTGGAGCCCCAGCCCAGGCTGGGAAAGTGGGCAGTGCTGTTGCCGTGTGATCGATGTGTTCTGTGCAGTGCTTACAGAGCTGGAGTATCTCCATCCACAGCTCTGTGGTGTTTAAGCTGTTCCAGGTGAGGCTGCAGAGCTGTGACATAGTGTGGAGCTGTTCTGGTGAGACAGGCTGCACTCAGGGGTGTATTTCCCTGCTCGCTTTGCTTGTCTCTCTGTGCTGACAGCCATGCCAAGCTGGCATGCCAGCACAGTTCTTCCCAGCCCAAGCTTCTTGTTTTCTCTTACTAAACTGGGCTTGAATTCTGATATATACTTTCATAAAGGCTCTGATCTCTAAACACACCATCCCTGTTGGGATCTGACCCTCAGCAGATGAAGTGTCATTCACAGCAGAGCCAAGATGCCTTTCTGCTTAAAGTTCCTCTATGAGTCTACTGTGTAGGGTGCAGGAGTGTGCCGTAAAGGACTGTGCTTCTCACTCAGTGCTTATGCTGCTCTGCACCCCTAGAGTGAGTGTCCCCTTTTCCCTTAAGGAAGTGTTTACTTTGTGAGACTCCCAGGCAGAGCCCTTCCCCAGGGAGCCGGAACCGAGGGGCATGTAGTGTCACAGGGATGTATGCCAAGACTTTCCCATTACGGGCTGCTGTGGCCAGCTCTGCTGCTTTGCTTGCTTGTTTGCTATCTATGACCCCCAGAACTTTCATTCCAGCAGTATCACTGTTGTGATACACAGAAGCACCAGTCTGCATCCTGCAGCTATTGCTGGAGACTTGCTTTTTTTTTGCAGTTAATTTGAACACTGACTGTAACTGAAGGGCTCAAGGGACAGAGTTTAATGCTCCCAATTGGCACCCTCAGCAAGGCTTAGCAGAGCGCTGCGCTGTGGAATTTGACATTCTGTATCATCTCCTTTGGCTGCTTCTTTTTTCCCCTCTTTTCTTTTTTTTTTTCTTAATTGAAACATCAAATTTACAAACGTATTATCTCCCTTGATTTGTTGTGAGGAGATGCACAGAGTGGGAGAAGTGGGACTTGGGGAGAAAAGTGGAGTTACAGAGACATTAGAACGTCAGGTTTGCTGTTCTAATTGCTAAGTTTTCACCTCATCTGATATTGTGAACTGCTTACAGGAAATGGGTGTTTGTTTTTGTAGATAACAAACCCACGTTCTGATCAGGAAAGGTTTTCTGGCCCTGTTTCCCACATACCACTAACCCAGCTCTGGTGGGATATGGGATCCCGTGACCTCCCTGCCTGGTCAGGCTATTCATTTGCTACTTGCTTTGTTGAGCAGTTGTTTAACACATCAAGTGATTGATTATCTCACTTGTTTCTACCTCAGGCACCAAGTTGTTGGCTAGCTGTGCTGTGTGTGTTAACATTGATGTCTGTTTCAGCTGGGAAGGGCTACCCCTGCAACACATGTAACATAGTACTGAACTCCATAGAGCAGTACCAAGCTCACATCAGTGGCTTCAAGCACAAGAATCAGTAAGTAACTGTATTGTTTAACTGTATCTCCAGCCTTGCTGTTCAAACTGTTTTCAATATAGCTTTAATACAGTATTGCATGTGTATTTCAAGCTGACCCTCGCAAGCAGAACAATGTGCTTTGTGCAAGCTTGTACTGTTTGCTCTGAAGCCAATTAACCAGTGTAGGTTTGCGCCCTCTCAGCCTCTTCAGCAGCTCCATCTGCAGACAGCTCAAGGATGCTGCTGTAGCAGAAGTGCCTTTCAACTGCTTTTGTGTCTTAGAGGTTCAGGTCAGCGTGGACCTCTGCAGCGAGCACGTCCATCCTGATTCTTGTTAAACAACACTTCTGTAAGAACCAGGATGTGAGCAGAAGCAAAGTGTGATGTAGTGGAGGTCCACTTGTCATTCTGGTCTCCCTTGGATCTGCTTGTTGTAAAATGTGGCACATAGTCACCACGCTCCAGAAACCTAGACTGTATTTCTGAACTCACTCTCACATCTGGTGAGTTAAACAGGAGAATCCCCTGCACGTATCGTTCGTCTTCTGCCAGGGAAATGATTAACACTGAATGTACTTACTCTGGACGCTGGCAAAGTTCAGATCTCTGATTTCAAAGCGTTACATTAAGGAGGGTTGGTAACTGACCCGGGGTGGTGAGACAGCTTAGAAGCTGGTTAGTGGGTTAGAAGAAAGAGGTATTAGGAGATACTGCCTGAAATGGTGACTGAATTTCCCAGACAGACCAAAAGGAAAACTGGAATCTTGCATTGTGTACCTGTGGAATTACAGCCCTGTTGCACTCCTGAGTATTTGCTGGGAGGGCATAAGCCCTATCTGTCTCTTTGTGAAGGCCAACTCTCAAACAGCACGGCAGGGTCAGTGGATGGCAGACATTGAGCCTGAATTTATCCCGTTCTAGAAAGATAACACTGAAGGCATTCCCAGCACACATGCGTAACTGTTCACTTTAAGGCCATGGATGTTGTTCCAGCTTTTTCAGCCAAATAATTCCCTTTCAGAAAGCTGCTTCTGGATTTAGCTGCTAAGTCCTGTTCCAGACCAGCTTCTGCAGTCTGAAAGGAGCCAGGATACTTGCTTTGTAGTGGAAGCTCTTCACGGTCCTTGAGCTAAGCAATAGCTAATTCTGCCATACTAAAGGTGTCTGTTTACACACACACACACAGAGGATAAGAATCCACTTGGAAGCTTTTCTGGCAAGTTGTTGACTTATCTATAGCAGCCTGTTACTCTGCTGGCAGCCGTGTTTTCTGAGCACTGATTGCAGCTGACAGATTTCAGAGCCATTCTGACACTGTTTCTCTTCCTCTTTCTCCCTCCCATGTCCAGGATGCCGGGAGCGGTGCCGGTTGTGGGACCATTCCCACCACAGCAGTATGTCCGGGAAGAAACAACTGCTCCAGGAGGCTACAGTTACTTCAGCCAAGACTTCTAGAGCGAGTTGCAGCACCGTTCTTGGAGTTGTTGGTGGCCCAAGAACACACATCCTTTGCCAGCCCACAATGGTTTCATTATCCCTCTGGATAAGCAAAGCCCTACTCTCCTGTATGCACTCGTTGAGCAGAACAGGGACTGAATCTGTCCAAAAAAGGATCCAGCTGAAAGAGACTTGGTAGACAGCAAATACTTCACTCCCTTAGAGTAGTTTTCATTGTGTAATTGCTTCCTGTAAAGGTGGGTGCAGTGTGAGAGGTGTGTATCTGGTGTAAGGAGAGTCTGGCAACAGGCTGGTAACATCTACCTCCTCCCTCACCAGAGCAAATAGTGGATTTCTGCACCTGGAGGCCAGCAGCCCGTGCTTAGAGGTGTCTTTAGCTGGAGGAGATCTCCTAATCCATAGCAAGCAGCATTTATGCAGTGTGAATGGGACGCCGTGTGGGTTGCCTGGCTTTTTACAGAACTAACATAGGAAATGGCAGCATGGCACCTCTTGTGGTGATTCCCCTGGGCAGGTTTGTGTGCAGAATTCCTTGAGCCGCTGGTTGCTGTCAGAGCCTTTCTCAGTGCTGCAGTTGAGGAGCTGTGTCGTTTGGTGTCTAACAAGTAGTCGTGGTTTTATGGTGTACATACAGTGCTGCTGGTGGGAGCGTTGGGCTGATGGAGGACTTGGAGCTCGTGGCTCTCCAGGCAGCTCAGCCCTTCACTCTGAGCATTGCCACGTGGGAGGAAGAAACAGTTTAGCCTGGTTTCCTATGGAAACAGGTGTATGTGATCATTCACTGTGTGTGTCTTTACCCTTCATAACTTCAACCAGTCTCAGCCAAACTTGGCAGTGGTGGAAATCTCCGAGACCTGAATGCAGTCAGCAGAGGAAGGTGAGCAGGAAGGGTCCATCTCGGGTTCTGTCAGTCTGTGTGTAAGTGCAGCGTTTTCCCTCCTGCCAGCAAAATGCTGATAGAGGAGGAGAGTTTTAAAGGGAAACAAGAATAGAGATGAGTTTAGAAATAACAGGATAGTGCAGTGTAGGTTGGTTGAATTGTTTGCTGGCTGGAAACCTCCAAGTCTTACTTAGTCCTTCATTAGGCACTACTTGCCCAACCCCTCTCCTCAAAGTTCTTACACATTTGTACCATCACGGAGATGTTCTGTCTTTCAAAACCAGAAATTAAGACAGATGGTCTCTTCGTGGTGTTAATGCACTGGGTCTGTTCAAAGAGCTCCCAGAAGGAAGGGGGGGATCTGAGGCTGTTGTGCATTTAGGAGGAGTCCTTCAGATGTTCCGCCCTTGAGCGAGGGCAGTGCTGTTCTTTGCTGGGCCACCGCAGGGGCCGTGTTGTCGGGCTGGCCTTGTGCTCAGCGCCACTGCTCCATGTTGGGCACCACATGGCTTTGTCCCTGTCCCAGCTGTGGAGCTGGAGGACGAGGACCTGCCTGGCTGACAGGAGTGGAGGTGATGGACGTGCAGAGCAGAGCTGCTGCCTCCCACTGCTGCAGCAGCTGCTGGAGGGCACTGTGGGGCCCTGCACTGCCGGTGCTGCGTTCCAGGCTGAGCAGCTGCCGCCTTTGCGAGGCTGAGAGCCAGGCTGGGGGGGCACCTCCAAAACCCTGCGGGTGCTGATCAGGTTAAGCAATGGGAGAGAGCTGGTTGCTGATCTCTGCACTTGGAGTGAGTGCCTTCCTCCCCCTACCCCCAGCTCAAGGTTGTGCACAAGCTTTGTTTGCCTTCACCCTGTACAGGATCTGCCATCTCCCCTTAGGACAGGCTACTGCTGGGCTGGGTTCGCCTTTCTGATGTTTTCCAGTCTTGTTCTACGTCTGAGGGCTGACCTCAGCCTCCTGCTTGAGAGGGAGTCCTGTTAAACCAAGCGAGCTGATCAACCAGCAGAAAATTGCAGTGAAGTAAAGGCAGCATTGTGTGCCTGGTGCTGCTGGATGGCCTCCAGCTCCCATCTCCACTGCTTCGCTCTCGTCTCGCTGCACGAGGGCAGGTGTCTGCTAGATGTGCATTGACACCAGGAGGGATCCATTTCCAGCACTGCCCAGTCTGGTGTGTCACTCCACTGTGTACCGACAGTTCTGCCTTCCTCTGTACATGATGTTTATGTATCTGCTGTTTCCCTAAGGTGAAGCTCTCCGAATAGAGTGTTTATTACTACTTCTGGGTGCTGCCTCTTTACTACAGCCATTCCTGGGTTTCTGCCATCCTTCAAAGCAAAGCAGAGAGGATACGGACCCCTCTGACTTGTTTGGGAGGGATGGGAGGTTTGTGTTCCCATCTGCTCTCCCCGGGCACCCTGAGATCCGGACGGAGCCGCCAAGTGCCTTCACTGTGCTCCTCTGCCACATCTGCGTGGCCTGGGGCGCACAACGTCACCAAGGGGAAGGCAGGACAGTCTGCACCCACAGAGCGCTGGCACTTCTATGTGCTGTTGTGCTGCTTGTGCTGAAAACATCCATCACAGCCACGGGGCAATGGACCATTTCCTGGCAGCGTGGGAGCAGAGCGATGGTGCACAGCCACTGCTCTGTCTGCACCACGCCTCACTGGGGCAGGATGTGCTCCCAGCACAGCCTAGATGGTACCCAGCAGTGGTGCCCCATTGCCCAGCTGCAGGCTGTGCCTTGTCCAGGCTATGTCCTGCTGCCAGGGCCAGCTGGCACGCTCCAGCCCTCACTTATCCTGGGCACCCTCAGTGTGATGCCAAGGGAGCTGTGACCCAGCAGTGGGGCAGTGTGCTGGGGGAGGCTGAGCACACTATGGCCCTTTAATCCCACAGCGGTGCCTCCTGTCCCTGCCTGGAGCCCTGCGGGCAGCACCTGGCTGTGCCGGGGCTGCGGCTGCCATGGCCAAACCCCAGCGCCTTCCGTGCTGGCAGCGAGCACAGGGTGTGGAGCCACCACGGCCACATCCCCATGGGAGTGCCGCCATCCCCTGCCCTTCCATAGCCAGCTCTGCAGAGCCTGCCCAGCTGAGCCCCAGCACGGCGCTGGGAGCCCCTCGGCTGGGGAGGAGCTCAGCCCCATCTGCAGCTCTAACCACTGCCCTCCCTCGTGGCCCCGCTGTCTCCAGCAAGTAAATCGGGTGCAGATGTAGGGCAGGGTGCCTGCTTGCCATTAGGGTTTGGGAACACAGGGGTGGCCCGGCTCTTGCCTTGCAGCACCCTGCTGCTCCCAGAGTATTGCTCAGCACATGGGGTGTGCGGCACCCTGGGTGGCAGCACCCCTACAGCCTGTTCCTGAGTGTGGCATGGCTGTCCCCAGGGGGCTGCGATGGGGATGGGCATCTCACTGCTCATGCTGTGCTGCAGGATGCTGCTCCCTGCTTGCCTTGGAAGGAGCACAGTGCCTGCTGATGGGGGCTTGGCTGGGGCTCCGTATCCATCACACAGCAGCCCCTGTGCCAGGCCCTGTATTCTCACCTCCACAGAGGGAACAACAGGATTGTGTTTGCCAAGTGGTGCCTGGTTAAACCTTAACCTGGCTGGGTTGCTTCATCGGTCCCTCCCTGTGGGAGATAAGGATCAGCAGCAGCTCAGCATTCTGCTCCCGGAGCAGCACGGACTGAGCTCCTGCCCTGAGCCCACTCTGCAGGATGAGCCGCAGGGCTGGGACCTGTGTCCCACGACCAGCTCCTTCCTGCCCAGTTTCCATGCACACACAAGGCTGGAGCAGCCACTAGTGTGTCTGATCATTGGGCTGCAGGCTGTGGCTGGAGCAGTGATGCTGAGGGCAGTGGGGATATTCTCACATGGCTCTTGTGGCCCCACTCGCTTGGCCTCAGCATCCTGACGCCGTGCACATACAGGGTGCTGAGAGCTGGGGACCTGCACCCCTAACAACAGCCATTCAGGAGCGGCCAAGAGAAACTTCCAGGAGGAAAGAGCCCCCCGGGCTCCGGCCCCCCCAGGAGCCGCCGGCCGTGCACGCTGGCCGCAGGTGCGACCGCAGCAGGACCGGCGGCGAGCGCTGGGGCCAGGCACAAGGGGCGGCTGTGTTCCCGCAGCCCCGGCTGCCTTCCAAGAGCAATATTGTTGGCACCAGGCAGGCTCCCTGCGCCGGCAGCGCATACATGGGCCTTTCATGACGGGAGCGAGGATGATTTACTGCCTGGGGGAAGGGGCAGGGGTGGGAGGATGGAGCTCCTGCGCCCAGCCCCTCATTCGTGCTGCTGCCGCGGGGCCCTGCACTCGAGCGGGGCTGTGGGTCTGGCTGGGCACAGGGAAACAGCGGGGATCCTTGGGCACAGGGTAGAGCAACTCCTGCTGCCCCATCCACCCCATGCTCACTTCTGAGCACCCTCTCTCTGGGCAGCTCAGTGGCCATGGGGACGTGTGTCCCTCACGGTGCCGTGGCAAAGCAAGGTGTCAGGGCAGGGCTGTGCCGTGGCACAGGGATCCGGCGCTGGCACAATCCCCCCTTGTTGAGCTGCTGGCGTGGCGGTGCGATGGCGGCGCTGCCAGAGCCGGGCAGCAGGCAGAGGGCTGTGCTGCCTTGAAGGGCTTTTTGTTTGCCTTCAGTTGCTGCCATAAATCAAGCGAGGCAGCCCAATCCCCCTGGCCCCATTGATGGGAGGGGAGCAGCTCCCTGCAGCCCCCACTGCCCCATCCTGGCACAGGACAAGCTGCCGGCACGGCTCCCATTGCCCTGCTCCCATGTGCCCACCTGGCTCCATCCCCACTGCAGGAACCAGGCAGGGATACGGAGGGGTCTCGGTGCCCATCCCAGGCTCCCAGCACCCTTGCAGGGCTTTGTGCATCCCTCCCCACACAGCTGTGGATCTGCCGCTCCCACCACCCAAGGCCTGACCGCTGCCTCTGCTTTGCTGGGCATCTCCGTGCCCCTCTTTTGGTTCTGTTTGGTTCAGATGGAGCCAAAGCGCTTTTCTGCACTTCCGGCACTTTTCAAAGCCCTGTGGAGGCGGCTGCTGCTCCGTGAAATTGATGTTCTCGTCCGCTTCACGCGCCGGCAGGAATGTGCCGTGCGGAACAGCTGCCGGGGGCTGCGGCCGTGGGGGCTCCGGGAAGGGAGCGGGACCCCAGGAGGGAGCGGCCGAGCACAGCACGCGGCGCTGCTGCAACCCGGAGTCACGGCCCCGAGCAACGGGGGGGGACAGCGGCAGCCCCCGGACGGCGCAACATCGCGGCACCGTCTCAAAGCGGCTCCGCGGGGAGCTCCGGGGCTCGGCTCCCGGCTTCGTTCCCGCACGGACCGGGAAAACGGGACGCGGCCGGGACCGCTCCCGGTGTCGGGGGTCTCTCCGCGGAGAGGTGTTTATGGCACGGATTAGGGCCGGGCCGGCCCCGCCTCGCAGCCCCGCGGTGTTTTACGACGCAGCCTTATGGACTCCTAATGGGGGTCACGGCCACTTGATGGCCCCGGCAGCGATAACGCCGCGCTAATTGCAGCGGCGGCAATTAGCCCGAGCGCCCAGCCACGGGAACGGCGCCCAGCAACGCGCCGCGGGGGCTGCGGGCTGCGGGCGGTGGGCGGCGCCGAGAAACGGCCGGGACCCGGGGGCGGGGGACGGGGGGGGGGTGGGCAGCGGGCAGCGGGCGGGGCCGGGGCCGCCCCCGGCGAGGCCGCCCGCGGCGCCGCGTAACCCGAGCGCCGCCCTACAAAGTGCCCGCGCCCTCGGCACAGCGCGGCGGGGCGAGAGTCGGGGCCGCCATGGGGCCGCGGCGCTGAGCGGAGCCCGCCCGGCCCCGCAGGACTTTGCCCGGGCCCTCCCCGACGAGGCCGGTGCGGGGCCGGAGCAGCCGGAGCAGCCGCGCCGTCGGGGCTCCGCGCAGCCGGCGCTGCCCGACGGTCGCGGGGCGCCGCAGCTCCTGGCCGCGGTGCCGCTTCCCACGGGAGGCCCGGAAGATGCTGCCGCTCTGGCTCGTCCTGGCGGGGCTGCTGCTGGCGGTCGGCCCGGCCGCTTCGCACCGCGGGGAGATGGAGCCAGGTACGGACGGGACGGCTGGGGGGGTGAAGGCGGCTCCGGTGCTGGTTTTTCCCGGCCCCGCTTCTCGTGCTTTCGAGCATCGGCAGCCCGGCTGCGGGCTGGGCTGGGTGCTGCGGGCGGTGCCGGTGCGGTGCGGTGGGGCGCACGCGGTGCTGACAGCTGCGGGGCTCGGGGCGCGGCGGCGGCGCGTGGAACACGCGGACAGGGCGGGGGCTGCGGGTCCCGGAGCGGCCGAACCGTCGCTGCTTTGGTTTGTCCCAGCGGTGGTTTTGCTCCGAGCGGCTCTTGAGTTTAGTACAGAGCTGAATATTTGCTTTGGAGCCGCTTTACCAGCGTGGGCCGGGTCCGCGGGGAGCCGGAGGTGGTGGTGGAACTTTGACGCTGATCGCTCCCGGTTCCTTCCCGTCCCAGTACGGCAGAATGGGCGCAGACCCCTCTGGAAGGACCGTGGCGTGGGTGGCCTTGGCCGGGAACGCGGCAGTGCCAGGCGGTCGCGGGGGAAGCCTTGTCCCAGCGCCCGGGGGCAGAGTCCAGCCCTTGTACACGCGTCTCTGGCCAGGACGTGTGTGTGTGTGTGTGTGTGTGTGTGTGTGTGTGTGTGTGTGTGCGCTGTGCACGCCGAGAAGCGCGGTGGGTTCCTGCTGTCCGGGGCGCTGTGCGCGGCGCTCAGCGCGTCTCTCCCGGGCTGCAGAGCTGATTGAGAGCCCGCTGCTGGAGTCGGAGGAGCAGCAGCTCCTGTTGGAGCCGGGCAATGCTCTGAAGCTGCACTGCAACGCTAACCGCAGCGGTGCCACTGTGGTCTGGTACAAGGAGTCGCGGCCGCTGCTCCCGGGGCCCCGCGTCCGCCTCCAGCCGGGCACAGTGCAGATCTCTGAGGTCGCCTACGAGGACTCGGGGCTGTGTGTGTGTCGGGCGCGGGGCACCGGGGAAGTCCTGCACAACTTCACCATCTCTGTAGTGGGTGAGGGCCCGGAGCAGCACTGAGGGGAGCACAGCCTGATTTACCCCATCCTGAAGACAGGGGCACCCCTCGTGACCCGCTTTCCTTTGCAGACTCGCTGGCATCGGGTGATGACGATGAAGACAGTGATGGGGATGGTCCCCACGGAGACCGCAGCGAGGAGCCGGTCTATGTGCACAGAGGTGAGTGCTGTCATGGGGGGAGCGACTGGGGGCAGCCCCCACCCGAGGCCATAAGCCACATCCCACGATGCCCCCCGTCTCTCCCCAGCACCGTACTGGACTCACCCTCACCGCATGGACAAGAAGCTGTATGCTGTCCCTGCGGGGAACACCGTCAAGTTCCGCTGCCCGGCCTCGGGCAGCCCCAGCCCCAGCATCCGCTGGTTCAAGAATGGACGTGAGTTCCGGGGGGAGCACCGCATCGGGGGCATACGGGTAAGGGCCCCCCCCCATGTCATCCTCTCCTCCTGGTGTCTGGCTCAGCTGCAGCCCCCTGAACCTGTTGCTCCCCGTCGCAGCTCCGGCACCAGCACTGGAGCCTGGTGATGGAGAGCGTGGTGCCCTCGGACCGTGGCAACTACACCTGTCTGGTGGAGAACAGGTTCGGCAGCATCCGCTACAGCTACCTGCTGGATGTGCTGGGTGAGGGTCCGCAGGTGGTGCCAGGGGGGTCCCTGCTGCCACTGTGCTGGCGAGAGGGGATGGGCTGCAGGGGATGAAGGCAGAGGAGCCCATCCTCATCTGCTCTGCTTGAGCAGCCCTCGTGTCCCAGCACCTGAGGGAGGTAGGGCTGGGACCCCCCTGGGTACTGTGTGTGACTTTGCCCCTATGCCCTGTGTGCAGAGAGGTCCCCGCACCGGCCCATCCTGCAGGCGGGGCTGCCTGCCAACACCACTGCCCTGGTGGGCAGCGACGTGGAGTTCTTCTGCAAGGTGTACAGCGATGCCCAGCCCCATATCCAGTGGCTGAAGCACATTGAGGTGAACGGCAGCAGCTATGGCCCTGACGGGGTGCCCTACGTGCAAGTGCTCAAGGTAGCAGCTGGGGGGTGGCAGGGTCACATGGAGCTTGTCCCCACACAGGGATGCTCACGGTCCCTCGTTCTGCCCACAGACCGCAGATATCAACAGCTCCGAGGTGGAGGTGCTGTACCTGCGCAATGTCACCATGGAGGACGCAGGCGAGTACACCTGCCTGGCAGGGAACTCCATCGGCCTCTCCTACCAGTCAGCGTGGCTCACTGTGCTCCCAGGTAGGGCTGAGGTTAGAGCTGGGGTTAGGGCTGAAAGCAGCATGGGGACCGTGGTGTGGACTGACGTGTGCTCTCCTTCTAGAAGAAGAGCTGGTGCATGAAGCTGAGACCTCCGAGGCCAAGTACACCGACATCATCATCTACACGTCGGGCTCGCTGGCTGTGGCCATGGCCCTCATCATCGTGGTGCTGTGCCGCATGCAGACACAGTCGAGCAAGCAGCCCCTGGAGCCCATGGCAGTGCACAAGCTCTCCAAATTCCCACTCATCCGACAGGTGAGGGCTGAGCTGGGGGCACCTTGGTGACAACTGGCCCTGCTGCTGCCACCTGTCCCTGTTGCTTGTCCTTGGGGCTGCCCTCACCCCATTGCTCTCAGCAGCACCAGGTCTCAGTGTGACTCCCAGGTGTCTGAGGGCTGCTGTGCTGTCCCCGCAGTTCTCCCTGGACTCCAGCTCATCAGGGAAGTCCAGCACGTCGCTGATGCGTGTCACCCGCCTCTCCTCCAGCTGTGCCCCCATGCTGGCGGGCGTCGTGGAGATGGACCTGCCCCTGGATTCCAAGTGGGAATTCCCTCGAGAAAAGTAAGGAGCTGGAGAGGGCTGGCAGTGCCGGGGCACTGTGCCCCATGGGCTTGGAGCAGGGTCAGCCCCACTGTGTGCTCACAGCTCTGCCTCCCCTGGCAGGTTGGTGCTGGGGAAGCCCCTGGGCGAGGGCTGCTTTGGGCAGGTGGTGCGGGCGGAGGCGTACGGCATCGACAGGCAGTGGCCGGACCGAGCTGTCACCGTGGCTGTCAAAATGCTCAAAGGTATCAGTCGTGCTGTGGCGTCCTGGGCATGGCTGCTGCATTGGTGCCACCCCAGCATCAGTGACACGGCCCTCTGTCAACAGACAACGCCACTGACAAAGACCTGGCTGACCTCATCTCCGAGATGGAGATGATGAAGCTGATGGACAAGCACAAGAACATCATCAATTTGCTAGGAGTGTGCACGCAGGACGGTGAGGGGCTCAGGGGCAGGGGGGTGCTGGGGTGGATGGGGCAGGGCTGAGTGCTGTGTGTCTTCCCTAGGGCCCCTCTATGTGATAGTGGAGTTTGCTGCCAAGGGCAACCTGCGTGAGTACCTGCGGGCACGGCGGCCCCCCACACCCGACTACACCTTTGACATCACGGAGCTGCACGAGGAGCAGCTCTGCTTCAAGGACCTGGTGTCCTGCGTCTACCAGGTGGCCCGCGGCATGGAGTACCTGGAGTCCAGGCGGGTAGGGACGGCAATCTGAGTGCCACAGTGCAGGGCACGAGGCCTGGGCATCTCCTGGGGGTTGTGGTGCTGGGGGGCCGAGGGTGGGAGCTGCCATCTCACACCAGAGGTGATGTGTTCCCCCTGGCAGTGCATCCACCGTGACCTGGCTGCGCGCAACGTCCTGGTCACAGCAGAAAATGTGATGAAAATTGCTGATTTTGGCTTGGCCAGAGATGTCCACGACATTGATTACTACAAGAAAACCAGCAATGTGAGTGTGAGGCCAGGTGCAGGGCAGGGTGTGGGATGGAAATCCATAAGCCTGGCTGAGCTGAAGTTTGTTCCTGTAGGGCCGCTTGCCCGTCAAGTGGATGGCACCTGAGGCCTTGTTCGACCGCGTCTACACCCACCAGAGTGATGTGTGAGTGCTGGGGGCCAAGGGCTCCCATGTTTTTGGGGTGAGGTAGCACTGTAGGGTCCTCAGCTATAGGGTAGGGATGCTCCATGGGGTGAAGCTCTGCTCTGGTGCTGGCCAGAGCTCTCATATGGCAGGGTACGGCAGGGTGGGGGGAACAGCCCCCTGCCTGGGATAGTCACACAGTTCAGTGCCATGTACAATCGCAGGTGGTCCTTTGGGATCCTGATGTGGGAGATCTTCACTCTGGGTGGCTCCCCGTACCCTGGCATCCCCGTGGAGGAGCTCTTCAAGCTGCTGAAGGAGGGGCACCGCATGGACTGCCCATCCAACTGCACCCATGAGCTGTGAGTACCAGCTCCAGGGGGTGGGTGAGGGTGGGCAGCGGCACCCCCATAACCTGCCCTCACCCCCAGGTACATGCTGATGCGGGAGTGCTGGCACGCGGTCCCCTCGCAGCGGCCCACCTTCAAGCAGCTGGTGGAGGGGCTGGACAAGATCCTGGCGGCCATCTCGGAGGAGGTGAGCGGAGGAGGGGATGGCCCCTGCAGGGGCACAGGGCAGGCAGTGACAGCGCTGTGTCCTCTGCAGTACCTGGACCTCTCCATGCCCTTCGAGCAGTACTCGCCTTCCTGTGAGGACACCACCAGCACCTGCTCCTCCGATGACTCTGTCTTCACCCATGACCCGATGCCGCTCGCTCCCTGCCTCTTCACCTGCCCCAGCGGCAGGACTTAGGGGCAGCAGGGCCGGGCGATGCCAGCAGATATCCTCACAGGGCTGATCCCCCACTTCTCTGGGCGTAAGGGTCTTTACTTGTTGGGGACTGGGCTCCTCAACAGTTCTGCTTGGAGCCTGCAGCCTGGGTTGGGACCTGGCAGCATCATCCCCTGCCTCACAGGGGTGGGCATCACCCTGGGGCCCCTGGCATTACCTGGAGAGTCAGCTGTTGTCCAGTGCTTCAATGGAAGTGGCTCCTGGGGGGGAGCCCCGCTGCCTGCCTCTGTACATAGCCATAGAGATGAATATTTATGTACATGAAATATCGAGCTGATAAATTATTATTTTTTTTTTTTTTAATAGATCTTGGTGCAGTTTCTGGGCTGCTCCCAGGGGTGAGGGAGAAAGGCAGGCGCTGCTGGAGGGGGGGCAATGCCGCAGGTGCAGGAAGTGGGGTCCTGTGCCTCCAGCCCCACTCCAGCACAAAGTCCTGTTGCATCTGTTCCCCATTAGCTGCTGTTGTGCTAAGCCACCGTGAACTCCGCTACCACCATCACCCTGAAACTGATCCACCAACTGCTGCTGGCTCCCAGGCTGGGAAAGAGCCCTGGGCCCCGCACAGTGGGGTCCCCCCCTCCCCACCTCGGCCTTCCCCAGGACACCCGATAAAAGTGAGTTATGGGTTCTGCGCTGCCTTCTCCTAACCCCGGAGCCCCTGGGAGCAGGATTTGGGAGCTGCAGGCCCTGCTCCTGGTGCCCGCCTTGCCCTGCTCCACCCAGCTCAGCTCTGCAGGGATCGTGGGCAGGCAGGGGCTGCAGCTGTTTGCCTGGATCTAGGGTTTCACCCCGTCTCCTCTGCTCCAGTGAGGGCTGGGCTTTGCCGGGCCGTTAGCCCCAGGATCTTGTTTCCTTCTCCAGCTCCCAGCTGTGGGGGCAGCTCCAGCGGAGGGGAGCAGCCCCCAGCACAAAGGGGTGCAGCTCTGGGGAGCGATGTGCTGGGGCTCAGGTGGAACAAGGCCCCTTAGTCTCATCCGTGCACTTGTGCTGTGCTGTGCTGGCATTGTGTGTGTTTTCAGGGCTGTCCGAGGGCCCCCTCCCCACTTCAGGGGGAGCCCAGCCCTGCGTCCCCTCTCCCAGTTCCTGGCCATGGGGCCCTGCTCCCTCTCCCCTGGGCATATCTCCCCCCCGGGGCCCCCAGACCACCAGCAGGTGTGAAACCTGCCCTGGCCCTACAGCCTCCCTGCCCCGAGGAAGGATCCCAGCTGTCCACTAATGTGCCAGAACCAATGCATTTAGCACAGCCCTGAATGGGGCATTCACATGCCGGAGGGCAAACTGCCCAGGCAGAGGGGGGCTGTACAGTCCTGGCCCCCTGAGAGAGGAGAGCCATTCCTGGGCTGTGCCTGGGGATGGGGCTGTGCCGTGTCCTCCTCTCTGTGTGCTCACAGGCTGGGGAGGATCATCCTTACAACTCACCACTGCTTCTGGGATCCCAGCAATGCCCTGCACTGTGCCCCATCCACTGCTTGGGGGCTGCTGCTGCCCTGCACATCCGTGCATCCCCTCCATCCTGGGGCTGGGGAGCACCAGGCTGGACGGCTCTATGGGACGTGGGGCAGGGGTGGCTGCCGGAGCCTGCAGCCTCACACCAACTGGAGGATGATTTTATTGTTGAACATTCCTGGTGTTTTCTGTCAGGGCTGAACCAATTGTCCTTAATCCGCCAGGCTCTGCTGGCCAAACAAGTGTGGCTGAGCCACCGGCATCCTGTCCCCACGAACAGGCCCCTTTTGTGAGGGGGATTTAGCGTGTAGCCCAGTAAATCCCGCTGGTTTCCTGAGGCACCGTTCCCACACGCCCTCCCCCAGCTCCGGGCCCTGGCACCGAGCCCCGGGAGGTGCCGCGCTGCGGGGCCGGGTCTGATTCACGCGGGACGTGGGATCTGCTTCACCGCCGCTCCGCTGCCCACGGGGAGCCCTGAGTCCCGGGGGCGATGCTGAGTGCCGGGGGCACCGAGCCGCTTCCTGATGCCAGCCCATCGCCGGTGACGCCTTCGCTTAACGACCCTCAGTTGTCGGGAGGGAGGGTGCTTTGGGCTTTTCTCCCCGAAACAAAGGCGCTGGGATCTTATCTCCCGGCAGCATCTGGCTTTGGTGGGATGCAGAACACCTCTGCCCCGGGGCCGGGTGGTTGCTGGGTGCGGCTGGGGGCTGCGAGGCGCCGGGCTCCCGTCCTCGCCCTCCCTCCCCCCCAACGTGGATACCGGCGGCCCCAGGCAATGAAGGGAGGGCGGGGAAAGGGCACCGGGAAGTCTCACGCGTGATCGCATCCCACGCTGCTTCCCGGGCGCAAGGCAGAGGAAAGCGAGACATCTGCATTCCCGGCCATCCGCCTGCAACCAAACCCCCACGGCCGCCCTGCTTGGCCGTGCACAAAGCCCCACGCTCGCAGCCTCCCGTGGACACACGCCCGCAGTACCGCACACAGCCCCCCCTGCACAGAATCACGCTCCCCCCGCACGGCGCACCCCCGCACCCCGCCGGCAGCCCCGGGCCGCAGCGCTGCGGGGCCGTGCGGGCAGGGCGGGCCGCGAGCCCCATCTCCCGGCCGGCGGCGGCAGCTCCGTGCAGAGCGGCGGCGGAACGGTCGGGCGATGCCCCGCTGCTCCCCGGCTCCCGGGACAGATCTGCGGCGATAAACGGAACGAAGGCGGCGTGGGGCAGCGCGGCCATCGCCGTCCCTGCGGACGGGGCTGCCAGCACGGCGGGCAGGGAGCAGGGAGCGGGGCGCGGAGCCGGTTTCTCCGCCCTGTGCCGCATCCCGCGCCGCTCAGCGCCGCTCTGTGCATCGGTCCCGTCCCTGCACGCCGTGCTGCCGCCCAGCGCCCGGCTCCGTGGGCCCGGCTCCCACCTCCCCGTGTCCCCGCGTGTCCTGGGACCGACGTTGCGGGGCTGTGGGTACGGCAGAGGGTCACTGTGCACAGACAGGGGACCCCACGGGACTCGGCAGCGGATGGCGCAGCACCGCCCGCCTGCGGTGCGTGGCCGTGGGCGCGGTGCCACCGGCACAAGGCAGAGCCCGTCCCCACGGCCCAGGGCCGGGCGAGCCGCGCTCCCCGGGGAAGAGGCCGCCTGGGGCCCTGCGGGCAGGATGCTCCGCGCTCCTCTCCTCCTCTGCTTCCTTCCTCCAGGCCCCAGCCGCCCTCCCCCTGCCCGCCAGCTTTAACCCTTTCGCCCGCGCTCGCCAACCCCACGTTCCCAGAACCCTTTGTGCTGTGCTCCGCTCCGGGGCCGCGCTCCCCCCGGCCCCCAGCCCTCCCCATAGCGCTGTGTGTGCGATAGAGCCCGAGGGCCGCCAGGAAGGAGAGCGGACACACCGGGCAGCGGGGCAGGGCTGAGCAAAGAGCCCTCGGTGCGCACACAAAGGCGGCCATGGCTCCGTGCTGCGCTGCAGAGCGGGAGCGTGGCGGCCGGAAGAGCGTGTGCAGGGACCGTGTCAGCCCCACAACCGGGGGTCGGATGGGGAATAGCGCCGTGTGGAGCAGCGGGACGGGGCTCCCAGCACCGGCACCAGGCCCTGCCCGCAGCACCCCGCCTCCACGGGCACAACGAGGGGGGACAAGGCGGGGGCCCAGCCCGGCACTGCACAACCCTGCGATGGCCGCGAGGCGCAGCGCTGCTCCGTGCCGCCATGTAGCT
Source organism: Coturnix japonica (assembly GCF_054131305.1). Classification (NCBI taxonomy): domain Eukaryota; kingdom Metazoa; phylum Chordata; class Aves; order Galliformes; family Phasianidae; genus Coturnix; species Coturnix japonica. Next base: position 11,040,307 of record NC_140680.1, on the reverse strand, counting down.
CCATGCACAGCCCTGCACAGCCATGCAGAGCCATACAGAGCCATGCAGAGCCATGCAGAGCCCTGCACAGCCATGCAGAGCCATGTAGAGCCGTACAGAGCCATGCAGAGCCCTGCACAGCCATACAGAGCCATGCAACTCCATGCACAGCCCTGCACAGCCATACAGAGCCATACAGAGCCCTGCAGAGCCATGCAGCTCCATGCAGAGCCATACAGAGCCGTGCAGAGCCCTGCCCGCCCACGGGGGGCACTCAATGAAAACCACCGCCTTAATGTGGGGAGTGTGACGGCGCGGTGCGGGGCACGTGGCTGCGGGAGGAAGGAGGGAAAGCAGCTCCCGGGGCCTCGAGTGGCCGGGCCGTGGGGCCGTGGGGCCACGTTCCTATGGGGCTCGGTGCCCCACGCCGCGCCGTGTCACGGCGGTGGCAGGTCGACACGTTGACACGTGAGGCCGAGGTGAACAGCGATGGTCCCGTCGGGCCGCAGGGCGGTGCCGCCGGACAGCGGGGCGCGGGGCGGTGCCCGATGCGGGGCCGGGCCGCGTCCCGCCGCCCTCCCCGCCGTGCCCACCTGCGGTCACCGTCGGCCCGACCGTAGCGGAGCCCCGCGGCCCCGGGCAGGAAGCGCAGCGCCGAGCGGCTCCGCAGCCCCTGCCCGGCCGGGAAACAAAGGGCAGCGGCGGGGGGGGAGCAGCGCCGCACCGCGCCGAGCCCCGCGGCGGCACGGACAGCACCGCCCCGGTGTGTGCCACGGCCCCGCGCTGCCCCCGGCCCCGCGTCGTGCCGAGCTGTGCCGAGCTGTACCGTGCCGAGCTGTACCGAGCTGTACCGAGCTGTACCGTGCCGTGCCGTGCCGTGGCGCGGCGCCCGGACCCGCGCGGCTCGTGGCGGAGCCCCCGGCCTCAGCTGGAGGGAGCGACGGAGCCGCCGCCACCAGCGCCCGGGGGACGCCGCCGGTGTGCGGGGAGGGGCGGCCCGGGGCCGGCGGCGGGGAGGGTGGGAGACGCGGCGCGGCGGGGCCCGACGAGGACACGGGCAGCCGCTTCCCCGCGGGAGAGGCCGGGCGGGCGGGCGGGGTGCGGGGAGCGGCGGGGAACGGGGGGACGGAGCGGAGCGGGCGGCGGACAATGGCCGGGGCAGCGCGCGGGGCCGGGCCGGGCTCGGTGCCCGCGGGGTCCGAACGCCTCCATCTTGTTGGCGCCCGCGGGCCCCGCAGCCGCCCGTAGGCCCCGCACGGTGCTGGGGGCGGCGGGGCCCGCAGGTGAGGCGCGACTCGGGCCGGGCTCGCGGGGCCGGGGCCGCCGCTGAGGGTGCGGGACAACGGGCCGCCATGTGCGCGGGTCGGGCCGGGCCGGGCCGCAGGTGGGAGCGGGGCCGGGCCGGGGCGCTCCGGGGGGGGCGGCAATGAGCGGGTCGGTACCGTGACGGTAACGGGGGGTGGGGGCAGAGGGGGGGGCACCGCGGTGTGTGTGTGTGTGTGTGTGTGTGTGTGTGTAACGGGGGGAGACGGGGGGGCGCACGAGCGCGCGCCGATTGGCCGCAGCCGAACCCCAAGAGCGGCCGCGGGGGCGCGCGCGCAGGCGCGGGGCGCGCGCGCCCGGCGGGATGGCGGCGGCGTCGGGAGCGCGCATGCGGGGGAGGGAGGAGGGAGGCGGCGGAGGAGCGCTGGCGGGGCCTGGCCGGGCCGGGTCGGAGCGTCTCCTTGTCGGGCCGCAGCGGGGGCAGGCGGCGCCGAGCCGGCCGCGGCGGCCGCAGGTGAGCGGTGCCCGAGGGAGCCGCCCGGTCAGCGAAACGGGCGGAGAGAGCGGGGAGCAGAGCGGGGGAGCGAGGCCGGGCGGACGGGGGCCGCGGCCCGGGCCTAGCGGCGCGGCGGCCGCCTCCATTGCTCCGTTCGTCCGTCCCTCCCTCTCGCCCTCCCTCCCTCTTCGCCCGCGCGGGGCCGCGGAGCAGGAGCTGGGCCCCGGGGCGCGGCTGCCATTTTGTCGCGGCCGGCCGGGCTGACCCCATTGTGCTGTCGCCCGCAGGTGGATGCCCGCCGCCCGGCATGGAGCAGGCCTGCGAAGTGAGCCGCCGCAGCTGCCTCGTCCCGTTCGGCACCTCGCTGCCGGCCGCCGAGCACAAGGGCGGCCCGTTCGGCGAGCCCCGCGGTGCCGAGCCGCCCTCCATGCAGCTGGCGGCCGCCAAGCCCGGCTACGGGCAGGACCCGTCCTCCTGCTACATCCCGCTGCGCCGGCTGCAGGACCTGGCCTCCATGATCAGCGCCGAGTACCTCGGCGGAGCCGCCGACGGCGCCGAGGCCCTGCCCGACCCCGGCTCGCCGCCCCCCCGCGCCCCCGCAACGCAGGAGCCGCCGGGCGGAGCCGGCCCTGAGCCCGCCGCGCTGGGCTTCCCAATGCTGCTGCGGGACGGGGGGGACGAGGACGACGAGGAGGAGGAGGAGGAAGAGGAGGAGGAGGAGGAGGAGGGCAACGAGACACCGGAGGAGGAGGACGACGACGACGAGGACGACGAGGACGACGACGAGGAGCACGAGCAGAACCGCGGGGCCGGCAGCCCGGAGCCGCCCCGCCTGCAGTTGGCGGAGCTGCCCGGCTCGGACGGCGGCCCCGGAGAGAACGCGGAGCCCTCGGGCAGCGCCGCGGCCGCGCTGCAGCTCGTAAGCGGCGCCGGGGCGGGGAGATGGAGGGGAGGAAGGACGGGCCGGCGGCACCGGGCGGGGGGAGCGGCGCGGCTCCATCTTGCGGGCCCGGCCGGGCCGCGGCTGGCAGCTGACATCGCGGCGGGCTGCTGGCAGCCATCTTGCCGAGGGGACAGATTTGACACCGGCGCTGCCGCCGTTGGGAGCCGCTGTGCCGGGCCCCGGCCGCCTTCACGTGCGCGGTGCGGGCTCAGCTGTCACCCTGCGGGCAGCTCCTTTGTCGCACGGAGTTTCTCACCGCACTCGTTCGATTATTATTATTATTTCTTCCTCCCGTGGCCGTCACTGCCGTCACAGCTGCTGAAGTAGTTTGATGTTTGTTTGTTTGTTTTCCTTGTCTTTTTTTTCGTTCCACTCTCAGCTTATTTTCGGACAGGTGGTACAGAAGGATCTCTCTCATCTCTTAGCACCTGGCTTGTCAGAGCTCTTTGTTTGGGTGTGAGGTCCCGACCCGCAGGGCTGTCCCCCCACCTCACCCGGGCACCCCTCATTTACTCTTCCTTTAATCTCTTTCTAAACGTTGTTAGCATTCCATCGGCTTCTTTCCAGACGTGCTGAACGAGCAGAAGTGCTGCAGCTCCGAGTAGTGACAGCGGTTGGGTGCATATGACGTATCCAGAGCTCGTTTTTGAATGCGAGTGAAACTTTGGGATGGTTTTCAGCATTCCTCAGTTGAACTCCCGGAGTTATTTATAGGCACACACGTCCATTATGCGGCCGTTCTTAGAGATGTGAAGTGTTTTCCTCGAGTGCTTTGTTTTTAAATGCCATTTTGTAGATTTCAGCTTGCTCCGCATTGGGTTTGAGGTCTGGTTTGATGCAAGGTGTGGGATGTACGCCATGTGACAGCACTGACCCTGCAACCGTTTCGCTCCTTCTCATTTCAGCGTGGCTGCTGCTGCTGCCAGACAGATTGTACTGCAGTATTTGTGGGGGTACACTCGCTCTCACCCTCATTCATTGGGGAACCTGTTGTGTTTCTGCTCCGGGAGCTGCTTTGGGGCACTGCAGGGCGCCTGACCCCACGATGTGCACCTTAGGGAGCAGCGGTGCTCTGTGCAAAGCTCAGACCAAAGCTCAGACCCGGTGCTGTGAGGCAGAGGCTGCTGTCAGGCTGAGGTCGGTGTGTAGCTTTGTAGAGCAGAGCGAGGATCTCAGACATGTGCTCAGTGATGCGGTTGTGGGAGGGTCTCACGTTGTAAACAGAAGCAAGCAGAGGTACTTGCACAACGCTTTGCTTTTACTGTCGGTGGCTTTGCTGCAGCCTGAATGGTGAGAGTGCTTTGTGATGGAGCCCGTTATTTGGGCATGGAACGAAGGGCTGACTTTGAGTCAGGCTGCCCTGCACACCCTGCTGTGCCATTAACCTCATAGAATTGTTAAAAACTGTTGTTGTTGTTGTTGTTGGCAACTTGAGATCCTACTGCTTCATCTTCCCTCTGGTAAGAGCAGGTTGTCAGGGAGGTCATTCATTTGAGCTCAGCTCTTTGTGGGGTGGGAGCTTTTTGCCTGTGCCAGGTTACCACTGAGATAGAGTTGATGTTTTTTATATTGCTGAACATGACACATTAGCTATAGGAATAACCAGGCTTGCCCTCAGATGCTTGATTCGTACAAGCCTTTAATTCCTGTCCCCTTTGGATTTGGGTGAGTCAAGTCATCTTTCTCTTAGAGCCTGCTGCAACTTACTGGATCCACCCAAACAAACCTAACAGCAAAACGAAACCCAAGAGAGCTCCACGCTGCTTTTTTAGGGCAGCTTGTCATAGCTGGGCTGCTCCAATAACCCCGTTTACCCACGGCCTCCTTTGCTATGCAGCAGATCTTGGTCAGAACCACTGTTCCCAAACTCACATCCCCTTCAGCTTGACCAGCAGGGCAGCATGCAAACAGTAACCACTGCAAGCTTTCAGGATTCACTGGGTCGTTAGGAACTCTGAAAAGGTCGATTTCTCAAGTGCCAAAGGTGCTTCCCGCAGGAGGGATGGTCTTTGTGGGCCGCATACCGGGTGGGCGGGCAGGCATTGTGTTGCAGGGGGCTGTTAATAGCGCTTGGCACGGCCGGCCCAGGTAGCATTCAGGTGTTAAGAGGGATGCACATATTCTCAAGTTATCTTAACAGACGCCTTAATCTTGGTTAAAGTTTGCTGAGACTCAAAGCCAAGCCCGGGGGTCTGAGACAAATGACACCAACTGTTGTTGGACCATTGTTCCTGCTCCCGAAGTGACAATGGGGTGACAGCGGGCAGCTGATGGCTCCTCCTTGGTACTGCTGGATCGTGGCTATTTACACTGCAATGGATGGACGCTTGGTACATTTTTCTGTTATCAGCCAGATGCGAGCCTGCCTCCAGCCGTTTCCTGGCCTTGTAAGTTGTCCTGCGGTGCTGTTTTGTAGTCGGGTGGGTGCTGGGGCTCAAGGCTGTCCCTGGGCTGTGCCCTGCTACCAGAGCTGCAGTGTTGGAGAGGCTGGTTTGCTCCTGGTTTAATTCCCACGTTGAAGTTTTGCTTTTTTATAAACCTGTTGTACCTAATAACATTTTGCTTTGCCAGTTGGTTGTTTTTTAATCGCTGCCCACGAAGTTTGTTGGTGCTGCTTTGTTCGTGGTACACAGCGCTTGAAAGTGAAGTATTGCCGTGCGAGTGTGTTGCACAGTGGTGCAGCCTTGTGCCATGCATTCATGTGCAGGAGCCCATGCACATGGGGTGTGAGGCTGCTGGGGGTTTGGCCAACAAAGTGCTCTCTAAACTCTAAATCTCTTCACCATATAAACGTATATGGTGAAGGGTCCTGTTGCATTCTGTAGCCACGGTGTTGTGCTGCTGTTACAGTGTCTGTCCCCCTGTGTGTGGGTTACTGTAGCTGTTCTTTCACAGAGCTCTCACTGCTGAGACTTGTGCTGCTGGGATGATGTTGTTTCCTAGAAGGTGCAGAACTGGAGCTCACCATGCTGTGAATCCTGCTGGGCCCCCTGTGTTCGGAGTGATTCCTTCTGTCGTTTAGAAGTGCCTCCATGTTTTGAGCATAGCTAAACTTATTTGCAAAGGGATTTGACTGTGGTGGGTATATAGAAGAACATGGATGTTTCTGTTCGGGCTCTGTCTTAGGCTCTGTCACAACTTAGGTCCCTGAATGCCTTTGGCTGCCAGGCTGCGATAGCACAGCATGCCCTGTTTGTGGTGTGCTGATGGCTGCTGTGTGTCCCCATGGGCTGAGCTCCTGGGTGCATTTATCCCAGCATTTGGCAGCAATGGCTCTTTTCGTTTTGCTTGTATTTGTTCTAATCTACTATTTCTGATTAAGTTCTGTTTGTTCACGTGATGTTACCAAAAATAAGGTGCTTTCTTGGTAAGCAGCGCGGTGTGGAATGTGTGTGATCGATGCCTTTGCAGTCCTTATGGGACCACACGGGTCTCTGCAAACAGCAGGAACAGGGCTGTGTTTTGGACAGTCTCAAAGGTGTGGTTTTGTGGAGTGAAATGTAAAACCCGTCACTTTCATTTTCTGAATTCAGATGAAAAGTTCAAGCTGGGGTAAGTGAGACTTCATTCAAGCAGTGTCCTGGTTAATACACTTTCTGCTGTCATCAATAATTAGTCATCCCTTGGTCAGGCCTTTAGTGTAGGGTGGTTGCCAGAGGAGCACAGGTTTCACTGAGCATTTTGGTTCTGGTCTATGCGATGTGCTGTGCCTGGTGCATCCTGCTGCTGCAGGAGGGGAGCAGCTATTAGCACAGCACCAGCTTTGATAGTCCCTGTGCTCCCTTCCACTTGTGTTTGCTTGCTGGTGACTTCTAAGGGGAGGAGCAGCTCCCAGACCCTGAGGCTTTTGGTAACGTTTTGTGTCGTTGAGAGGATGATGGTGTTACAGTTTCCTCCTCCTTGCTGAAACTTGTGGCAGTGGCTCCGTGTGATACTGTTGCAGCAGTTCCTGACCCCAGGGCAAAAATGCTTCTGTTGAGCTTTGCCATTTGTTCGTTGCCTCCTGCAAGCGGAGCAGCTTGTTTAGACCTCAGCGCTTCCTGGTCCAGGAGTGGAGCTGAGCAGTGCCATAGTGAGAGGCTTCGTGTTCAAAATGTCCCCGTGTTAACTGAACAAACCTGTATCTCACCCAAGAGCTGTCAGCTCTGAAGGTGCGTTATGAGCTACTTGAGCCTCAGGAAAAGAAGTGGGATTTTTTGGAGTTATTGTTGAGACCGTGTATGTTAAAATACATTATTAACTCAAAAATTGGCGTTAAGGGCAGTGATTAACACGCATTGTTGTTGCTTAGAACTTAATTCTGCTTTTCCTGCCTGTGATTGACAGCTTCTTGTGTACAGCCATTGGGAACAGCACGGGGACCAAAAGCACCTGAAGGAAGAAACTGAAGCTCCTGGCAAAGGCTGGGCATGTCCGCCAAGAACCTGTAAAAACATCACGTTAATGGCACTTCTGATACCAGGCAAAAGTGGCAGATGTTTTGTTGTGTCTACACAGAGCCATCTGTGCTGCACAGTGCAGTCCTTGCCCAGTAAAATGGGGTTAAGTCCTTTATGGTGGTTAAGGCATTGCCAGGATTTCCACGTTTAATGGGTGGAAAAGGTCTGTGAGAGAGTCTGCTTTGAATTAGAGCAGCAGTTTTCAACCTCTGGTGATTTGTGGACCCCTAAACACTTCCCAGGTGCAGACTCTTGTACAGTGAATTTAGACCTATCAACAATAGCATTGCTTTCTTTTGTGTCATTTTGTGGCTTCAGAGCATTTTTCCATGGAGGTGAGCGTAGAGTGCGGAGCCGCAGAACACATTGCAAGCATTGGACGCGGTGTGCGACCATCCTGAGTTTGATGTGAAAGGCACCACAGGGCTGGGAGCAGACTGCAGTGCTGGGTAAAGGCACAGCCTGCTTGCATGGAGTGTTTGCTGGAAGTTCAAATGTTCCTTCTGTGTTGCTATGCTGCTTGTGAGAAGGTCACTCTGGGATTGGAAGCATCGTGTGGGGTTGGTGCAGGCACAGAGGGTTTTAGGGCTCCTTGGTGTGGTGTGTAGCAGCACTGAGGGTGGGGATGCGCATCCCATCCTGCTGGTTCTACCCTGTCTGGGGATGTAGTTGTGGTCTTTGGGTGCTCCTGACCATCCACTGCCCAGCAGAGCGTGAGATGCTGCTGCATTGCTATCTCTCTTCTCTTTGTTTTTATCAAATTAGAAAACTGTTTCGGTGCAGCTGCTCACTGTGGCTTCTGCAGCAGTGATTGAGTGTTCTGCAGAGATAAGGCTGGACTTGGTGCATAGCAATCTCTTCTGTGTCCGAAAGCACTGATGAATCCAGGAGTGTGCTTTGCCTCTCTTGAGGGATGGGAAGGCGCTCATTCAGGCTGATGTGTTGATTTTGTGCAGTTACCATTGAGATTGCATCAAGCTTTACTTTGTGCTTCTTTCAGGAACAGCAAAAATAAGGAGGAGAAAAGTCCTCGTGTGCCATCTTGTCCTTGTGTGCCGGCTCTTGGTGGAGAGCTGCCCCGGTCAGGAAGCCATCACACCCATCTCTAGCACAGCCTGAGCTGCAGCTTTTTACTAGTTTGACCAAAGCTTCTTTGAGGTCCAGCTACAAACAAGTGGCAGGACTGGTGGCCCTACATCTGCCAGCCCCCACAGTGCTGGCTTGCAGCCATGGCACTCTATGGATGTGCATGGGGTGGGGGAAGGAGGCACTTTGGGAAGTGCTCCCAGTGCTGAGACCACCCGTGGAAGGCAGCCTGCCCCCACTGCTGCCCCTGTCCATCCCCTGCTGTGAGGGGGTGGGGTGCTCATTGCAGGCTGCTCATTGCTTAGCAAGGCTTTGTTTGCATTAATTCTTGATAGGGAACTTGTTCTGTGGGTTCCATATGGTGTAAGACGGGCCTGAGTGCTCTTTGACACTGCTTGGGTCTTTAGGGAGGAAAAAGCACAGCGGTTTTGTTGGTAATAAATTAGCAGAATAGTTGTTAACTTTCAGGTGCTTTTTGAAGTACTGCACTGCAGACTTAGTTTTCACTTCTAAATATGTAGAATTAGGGTTTTGTGCATGTAAAACCCAAAGTGTTGAGCTAGAGAAGCAACCCGACACAGTGTTACCCTGAGGACAATGTGGGTGTTTTTAGGGGAAAAAAATGGAGAATTCTTGTTTTGTTTTGGAGTTGAGTGTATTACTGACTTCCCCTCCCACTGTCAGTGGAAAGACAGAAACCTTCCTGTTACTTGATGCAAGAAGGGTGCGGAGCAGGATGGTTATCTCCTTTTATTAGTTCCTTTGCTTGCCCTGGCTGCTGGTCTGTTTGGTTTTCCCAAACACCTGTTCAGACTGCTTCCTATTTTGGATAATGTGATGGCTGCCCATGGATTTCTGATTAGCAGCAGTGAAACAAATCAAATGCTTCCCAGCTTGTTGGCTGTGCTCGATATGAGGGTGAGTACATACAAAGAAGGATTCCCGATGTAAGGGTTAAGAAGCTTCTCAAGTGCAAGTGTCCCAAACTGCTGGTTTTCAGCTGTTGGGTTTCCAATAGGCATTCACTCGTTGCACTGTACACACGCTGCTCTCTGGTATTGGCATCTTGCATCTTTATGATTACAGTCAAAGTTGCAGTGAATATTTTTGTGCAGTTTGAATATGGCTTTCATTTCATGGGTTTTGAAATGTTGTTTCTGAAAGCCATGGCTGCACTTATCAGATGCCTTGCTTGGAAATGGTTTGATAGAATAAAGGAACACAGAAATACAGCTGAAAATCGGGCATATCTGATGATCTGGTTTCATTTCAGTTTTTCACTGGTTCATGGATTCTAAGGAAATATTCGTTGACAATGTCTCTGAGGGGCTTAGTGAGGTTCTGGTAATGCCCCACAGTTCCTCCCTTTCTTGAAACAATTAGTGGGGATTAAAGAATCCAGCTTTAAAGGAAACTTAGTTGATCATTGGAAACGCACATGGATAAGCAAGCAAACCTGAGTGTTCCCAGCCATAGTTCATCCTCTGTCAGTGGTCTGAAATCCTGTCTGGGTTTTTTGTTGTTGGGTGTTGTCATGAGTCTGTTCCCCTTCCCACCTGCTTCCTCCTCCCTTCTGCCTTGCATCTTGCTGCTATTTGGTTTTGGTTACTGTGATGCCAAAGTCCCAAAGCTTTGTATTGCACCGCTGTTCTGTTCTGTTCAGTTCCAAAGCAAAAGTTATCACCATCAAGTAAGCAGTGAAATAGATGCCGTTACCTGGTTGTCTTTCTGTCTGAGACTCCTGAGCTTGAAACAGTTGCTTCAGGACTTATGAAATACTCGGTGTAATGCAACCAGCTCTCTTCATTTTAACCTTTTACAGTATTTATTACATGTATAACAGCCTTTCCATTTACAGGCTGTACAGCCTGGGCCAGGGTCCTAGCCAGAGGACAAGTATCAAGAAGCACACGGAGAACAGAAGTTCTCCTTCTGTCACTATCTCTGCAGTATGTTCTGCTAGTGAACACTGAATTAGCAAGTATTGAACACTTGTTTGTGATCACGTCCCAGATAAGGTCGGTGTGTGCGCTGTGGATGTGGATGTAGGTCAGGCCTAGCGGGACGCTGGGCCTCAGGGCCAGGCCCTGGGTGCTGAGGTCGGTCCCCAGGGATCCTCCTGCTGTGGGAGGACAAAGCACATCCATCGTCCTCGTGACACGGGGCTGTTTGTGGCTTCCCAGCAGGCCTCTCATTTCCATCTTTGCGTCACCGCTTGCCGTGAGGTGAAGTGCCAGCCTGTTTACTGTGGTGCAGGCTGTGATTTCACCATACAGGTGCTGTGGTTTGCGTGTTGTTGCTGTGTTGTTAGGTTGGTTTTTCTGTCTTTTCCAATGCTCAGCCTTCCCTATGCAGGTCTGGCCTTCCCTCTAAGTGTTCTCCAGCACAGCTCTACCTGCACGGGTGCACTTTGACCTCTTGTTGCTTCATTCCAAATACTGCTTATGCTTTAAAGCAGATATCACTTAATATCCATTCCATGTTTTTGGTCAGGTTTGGTTTTGATTTCACAAAAGCTTATTTAAGAGAAGAAGAATCTTTCCTAATGTCAATTCTGTGCCCCAGGTTTGACCTGTTCGCATTTCTTTGCTGGGCTGATGAGCCTCAGATTCAGCAGCACCAGTGGAATACCTGGTTAGAATCAGGTGAACTTGCTGCCATTCTTTACCTTGTGTTCAGGGAAATACTTCTGGTCATTGACCTTTAAGGGAGAAAATCAGGGTTGAGGACAGGAAAAGCTTCAGAGAGGAAGGGCTGCTCCAGCAATGAGAGGCTCAGAGAGCCCTGGGTGTTGCTCCCAGCGTTGCCATGTGCTCCAGCTCAGGTCAGGGTTTCACTACTACGTGGCAGCTGCTCCTGCGATGAGATCTGCTCATTGATACCCCAGGCTGCTCCTGCAGGACCTTCGTCAGGCATCTGCTGTGCTTCAAGGAAACACGCAAGGAAACACACGGTTTTGGTCTGCCTGCTGTTAGTGTCATTGTTTATACTGTATTGTTTAATTATTGTCTAGATATGCCATCTCCTTATGTGTTCTCCCCTGGCTTTTGTTCTGTTTTCTCTCACCTGTAACCAGGCCACCCAGTGTGTGTTTTTGCTGTGGGTCTGGGCTTCTTTCTTTTCAACATCTTCCTCGTGTGGCCTTTCCTGCTTCCCCAGCCTTTCCAGTGGCATGTGCTGTCCATTGTTTATCGAATAAACAGCATTGTTCTTAACAGTTAAGGAATAAGCCATAGAAGGGTTCTTCTGGCCTTGGCTTCTCATGATGGCTTTCCAAAGGAGGTCTGAATTACCAGTGTGCAGGGCTGTGCTGGGTGCAGCCCTGTCAGGATGAGGTGTTGTGGTGCATAGCACAGAAAATCTTGGCTCGTGGGCTGAGCATGCAGTTGGGTGTCCCTGTGCCTTGCTGAGATGGCGGCTTCCCAGTCCCACTGCTGAGACATAATACACGTTCGGGAGATGGCTGTCAAGGCATCTTTGTGTTGTCTTGTTCTGCACATCAGTGTGTGTCGCTTTCTCAATGGTCGGTGCTTTTCTTGAGGGTTTAATACTGGTGGAGAGGGTTTGTTTAAAGAACACCCACAATATATGGTCTTGTTCTCTCCAAAAATAACACCAAACGGTCTGAAACACTGCATATAATCTAGAGTTTAGACTATGGCTTGTCTCATCTGAGCAGCAAATTAAAGCCAAACAGCTGATAACACAGCAGACAGCGCTCACTCCCTTTGGGAGAACATCTGACAACACAGGCTGTAACGGTGAGTGCAGATGATGCAGGGCAGGGTGCTGTCCTTCCTCACTAACCGTCTCACCTCCTTCAAGTTTCTGCAGTGTATCTCCATTGGAGTTACAGCACGGCTCCTCCCCGCAATGCAGCCACTCACTGGTTTTGTTCTTTAAACACGTGAAGTTTTAATGCCCTGTGGATAAACGTTAATTATTCTGAGCACATGTAAGGGCTACATCTGAAGTTCGGTATGTTATATGAAGTTATGAGTTCAGAAAACGTGTGGCTTTCTTCATGGCAAAGTCATCATTGCTGCAGGGCTGAAGTTCTGGCCATTGGGATTTATTACCAGTTTAATCTTAGTATAATTGTACTTAGAGGGAAATTTGTTGTTTCCTTCTGACCAAAGGAATGTGTGCTCTGAGGGTTGCAGTTATCACACAGCAGTCTAAAGGAGAAGCCTGATACCTGGAAATGATAACTGCTGCTTTTTGAGCAGGGAGGAGCAGTGCAAGAATTCAGCCTGCATCCACTTGATGCTTCCTGTAGCTGCCAGGGAAGGGACACGGCAGGCATGAGAATGGCTGCGGACAGACTGACGCTGAAAAGGCTGCTGAATACTTGGGAAGAGAGTTAAGCACTGAAGCATTGTCTCCGAATAGCTTCTTGAAAGCCAGGCTTTCCTTAGGTGGCTGTGTTTGGTATGGGACGGTGACAAAGCCTTGATTTAAATGCAGACTTGCCTCCAGGCGGGGGCTGGGGATGATGCTCAGGTGGATCAGTGTGAATGACTTTGGCAGATCGTCACAGGGCTGTGCTGCTGGCCCTGCTGACTGCACAAGTGTTACATTGCAGCTTTTGGGATGCGGGTGCCCTGTGTGTGCTCTGCAGCAAGTTGGAGTTTGGTTTAGTTATAGTATGTATGCACACCTTGAAAACACCTTTACAGGAAGAGCACTGGAAAGGAGAGAAAGTGGGTTTGCATCTGAAAAAGCATTGATGTCTGAAGTGGCATCAGGTCTGCAGCACTGCCTCCTGTGCTCAGCAGCCTCCACCTCGTGCCTGTTCCCTTTGCCCTTCAGAGCTCTGCTCAGAAATAAGTTATTGTATGGCTTTTGATGGCTGAGTGAGAAGAATTTCAGCAATGGCGTCTATAGGGTAATTACCTGCTTTATTTCATGTAACAGAGAACTTTATCCTTTTGTAGTCTCTATAAATAACCACGTGGAGAGATCCCATAAAACTTGACCTGTGGTGGGATATACCGTTTATTAGAGAGATCTGTTATGGTTTAGTCACTAGGATTTTAAACTGTGAATTGCAGGAGATGTGCCTTACAGCAAAATGAATACGTGAAGTGAGAAGAAGGTGCATATTTGCACTATGACAGCTCTAATGGGGAGCACATTGCTGGTGCTTGCTGGCAAAAATACCTGCAGTGCTGCTCAGAGATCTTACCGTGCTGACACCACCCAGGACAGGTCATCTGCAAGTGCTGGCAAACAGGAGGGTGCCCCACAGCAGCCACATGGGAGCCTCCAGCGCCCCATCCTGGCTCAGCTCATCAATGCAGGCTGGCTCCAGGATCCCAGCCCCAGTGCTGCTGGTGCCATAGTGTCCAACCAGTAGGATCTGTACACTTGGGAAACAGGGATCTGCTCTCTGCTTGGCCATGGTGAGGCAGGAATGGCAGTAAGCAGCATTGTGTGTGTGTGTTGTTGGGTGTTTGTGCTGTGAGGTTTTGGTGTTCTGATCAAAGTGCTTTTGGGTGTCTGTACAGAGCTGCTTGTTGCAGGAAGACTTTGGATACAGATGGGGTCTGTGTGTTTCACAGGGGGGTGACTGCATTTTTGCTGCTCTTGAGGAAGAGAAATGGTAGTTATGGTCACACAAACCCAAAATTAGAATAAAAGTTGTTTGTTTTTTTTCTTTTCCTTTTCTCTGTAGTTGCATGAAATTTCAAGTATTTTATGAGAAAGGTTTTTTTCCTGAGCATACGTAAGAAGTGAGACAGTCATTAGCATTGTATATAACCAACTCTTATATTTGCTCTTCTCATCACCTTGTTCCAGTCAGGAATAGTTCATTGTCTTTCATTACTTTTTCTGTACATGGCAACCTCTGAAATGAAGCAGTTGGTGTTAGTGAAGTCATTGGAGCTGCTTGTGACTCAAGGTACTGCCCTGCTCTGAGAAATGGATGAACTTGGAGTGCAGTCATTTACCAGCTTACATTCCTCACTGGAAGGAAAGAAAAAAAAGCACCACGAAAAGAAAACCCAACCCAATAAAATCAAACCCCAGTTTATTGTTTTGTTCTCTCAGAAGGATCAGAAGAATGATGGTGTTCTTTGAAGGTGTAGGAGCCACTAAGTAAAATCAGGACTTGCTTTTTCATGTAAATGTCTCTGGTGGCCAGATGTAATCTGCATACAGGGAAGGGGGAGGCAAGGCTCTTTAAAAGCATCTGGAGCTTTAGTGATTTCTTGTGTTCTGATTTTTCCCCAAAGATCCGAGCCAAGAAGAAACCTACTCCAGTGAAGTATGAAGTTGGGGATCTTGTTTGGGCCAAGTTCAACAGACGCCCGTGGTGGCCATGCACAGTTTGTCATGACCCAGTGCTGGACTGTCACTCAAAAATGAAAGGTACTGTATCTACTCAGACTGCTAAGTGGAGGAGTTCTATAGTTCTGTATTGATGGAAAAAAAGGAAGATCTCGATCTGGGAAGCAGAACTACACCAGAGAGATGACAGGAGTAAGGGGCTAAAGCTGAGAAGCTGTTTAATGTGTAGGCTTTGGTTTCCATGGTACAAGAAGGATGAGTATCCAGAATGAGTGTGGGGCAGTGCAGGAGAAAGAACAGCTTGATAAAGATATGGAGAGATAGGTGGATCAGAGAGGTGAGGGCAGAGTAGTGTAGTATGAAAAGGGTGGGCACATAGAGCTGGGCAGGATGGAGTGGGGAGTACTTGAGTGGAACTTATAAACAGGAGAGATACTGACTTTTTGCATGGTCTGATAGTGACAGGGCAAGAGGGAATGGCTAAAACTGAAAGGGAAGATTTAGGTGAGACGTTGGGTAGAAATTCTTTACTCAGGTTGGTGTGGCACTGGCAGTGCTGCCCAGGGCTTTGGGTGCCCAATCCCTGGAGGTGCTTGGGACGAGGTGAGATGGGGCCCTGCACAGCCTGAGTTGGCTGGGGGCAGCCAGCTCAAGGCAAGGTTTGGGATAGATGAGTTTAAAGATCCCTTCCAACCCAAGCCATTCTGTGACTTGGGAAGTTGGCCAGGCTGGGGATGGGGAGGCAGGAGGGGCTGTGGAGTTGGGGTGAGACAGCGTAGCTGCTGAATGCCTTAAGGTGTTACATGAATGTGTGAGAGGAAGTATTTTTTATTTTTATTTTTTGGCCTTGTTTGGCTTTGGGAAGCAGGGGCTGTTTATGGGGATATATCAGAAAATCGTTGTGATGGAGCCACATGTGTGAAAGCTTAGGGCATAGTGCGTTAGCGAGACTATGAGCCAGCTGAGCATGAGGGAAAGGGATGGAAGGAAAAAAGGCAGAGCTGCACGTGTGTGAGCACGGGGAGGAAGAGGGTAGAGACCAGAAAATATGGGAGTCACACAACATAAAGACAAGGGAGCATAGAGGTGTATGTGAACCAAGAGAACAGAGAAGTAATGGTTTGGAAATTGCTCTTTATTTGAAAGCTCACACACTGCTTTTAGGGTCATATTGGCTACCATGGGGACGCTGCCATAAATTGAAAGGTTTATTTATTTCTTCCGGTTTTCCCTTTCTGGTTTATTGTGTACTGTGAGTAACAGGAAATCCCTGGAGAATGGTGCCTTCTGCATCTGACGGCTCCCTGGCCCTCTCCAGCCTTAGAACCAAGTGCTGACAATGAATAGACTTTTCTACTAACCACAGACACAGAGCTGTCTGCTGTTTCTCTAGAGGCACAGAGTAGCTGTTCCTGTATTGTGCTCACGTCACTTGAACGTCTGGTTGCTGTAGTCTTTCTTACTGTTTTTCCAGTTCCTTCTTCATCTTCTGGGAAGCATTCATCCTGGTTCTAGATAATACTGAGTGTGCAGTTGTACACAGTCCCTTTTGAGCTCTCAAATTCCCATTAAGGATGTTGCCTGAATCCACCCATGTTGTCCTATGTCCTCCCGCCCATAATGAAATAATGGACAGGATTTAATACATACATCTGTCCAACAATCCCCTCTCAGTCTGTGTACTGTAATTTCTAATAACGGAATTCTACAGGGAGGTAACATGCTATTAACAAATTCCAGCACAGTCTACTCTCCATCTATATAGTAGAATCTCCCACTGTGTGTTTTGTCCATGTTGAGATGAAGATAGCTGAGAGGAAGAATTTCCAGTTGTCATTCACTGTAATGTGTTCATCTCACATCCCTGAGTGGTGACCAGGGGGATCTGAACTCAGGTGCCTTTGGGATCAGGTTGCTGTGAGGTGCTGCACACTGTAGGAAGCGTGGTCCTCCTGCCTTAGTTCTCTCTTGTTGTCATAGGAACAAGCCCTTCAAAATAAAGCAGGTTGCTTCAAACTCATCACTTGTGCAAAAAGCTCCTTTTCCCTGCTTTGAGGCGTGGTGTTATGTTTAAAGCAGCTGGCCTTTTTTTTTGACAAGCTCTTGTGATGTAGAGATTTTTGGAGCTGGAAAACTGAAGCTCATTGGCTTGGGTCCCAGTACTGTAACTGGGATTTGGTCTGTCATCTTTGTCCTTGGATTGATTTTGCCCCAGTCAGTATTTATCCTTTAGCTGTTCTTGGTCAGAATGTCAGTGCTGCCATCGCTAGGTGCTCCAGGAGGAGGCAGCACAAACAAAAGGGGCTGCAAAGCTCGGGCTGCATGTTCAGCTGGTGCAGGTATTCCCAGGACAGCACGAAGCACACATTGCAGGGAAAAGTTTATATCTTATGTTCAAGCCTTGTTGGCATTGTTCTAGTGCCTGAAACGTGTCTTCTTTCACCAGATTGCCTAGTCCTGGTTCAGTTCTTCATTGTTTCATGCCCATTTAGTGCTCTTACTTAGGAAACACCTCTGAAAAGTCTTGGAAGTTGTTGTGATTGTGCCCTTATGGTTTTCTGCCGTGGCTGTGCACCGCAGTGCACACAGCAGGGAATTAACTTATTATAAATGACTCTTTGTCACGATGCCATACTGCTCGTATAGTGCAAATGCGTGCATCTGTGGGTTTATTTTAACACTACTGTTTATGTTTTATGTCCAAAATAGGAGTTTGTGTGGTAACAAAGGATGGAGCAAGATGTGGAGGGGGAGGTACAGCCTGCCTGTGTAAATGCTATCCAGCAGGATCCTATTTCTGGGTGTTGCTGGTGCACCATTTCCTCTTCCTAGTGGTCAAGAGGATGTGCTGTTCAGTCATCATAAAGGTGCAACAAGCAATGGGCTGATTTTTGTCTTTGTTTTGTTGTGTGCGAGGGGTTAATTCTGTTAAATTCTTTGAAATAGTTTCCAATCGGAGGCCATACCGAGAGTACTACGTGGATGCCTTAGGAGAGCCTTCAGAGAAAGCCTGGGTTTCTGGAAAAGCTATTGTTCTGTTTGAAGGAAGACATCAGTTTGAAGAGCTGCCCATTCTTCGGAGAAGAGGAAAGCAAAAGGAAAAAGGCTACAAACATAAGGTGAAAGATCTGCTTCCTCTGTTTTTGATTTCCTGAATCTGCTCAATAAAGATCATTCCTTTGTGCCTGGAGTTGCACTTTGACAGTTTGCTTTTGTGACAGTGACTGCTGCAACAGGGCCAGAGAGTGATTCTTTGCATCCTTGTAATGAGGAGAGCATACAAGCAGCTGGGAGTTTCTAGGCTATCTTTTATGTTTATGTAGGGGTGTGGCCTGTTGCTTTTGTTGCCCTGCAGAGCTCTGAGAGGCAGAGGAGTCAGGTCCCTGTCAGCGTGAGGTTTGTTCAGGACTGTAGCACTCTCCTGATGCCAATTACAGCACGCTTTTAAGTAACTTCCTGTGCTCTCTTGCAGTGTCTTGTGTCTGATCTGAGGTAGAGGTGGAATTATGTATTTCAACTAGATCACGGACTGACATAAAGCAGTTGGGGTTTTAGTCCTGCTTCTCTTTCTGGAAACCTGTTAGGACTTATAATTTCACTTGGAAAACATTTTGTCAGTGAGCCTGTTTTGTGGTTCGTTGCATCATCGCCATTTCCAAGCATAACAACCCTGAGCAATTGTAGCCAGTGTAACATTCATTATGTGACATGGAGGTCTGTTCTCTGTCTTTAGAATTGTAACTGGAGAAATTTGCATTTCAGAACTGTTGAAATGAAGTGAACAGACTATAATGTGTTCCTGTGAGAGGGCAGATAGTAGGAACAGTGTCTGTTCTTTTTTTCTAACAGCACTTAAGTACTTAACCTGTATTAGTGAGAAGCCATTGGATTCAGTGTGCTCTTGCAGATGTGAGCTTCCTGGGTGTAATGCTTTCTTTCTGGCTTGTCTGTTTGCAAGAGTATGCTCAGTAGCTTTTCTGAGGGCTTTGTTAACTGTATTTCCACCTTCCCCAGTGCAGATAAAAATCAAGTTTGTAAGTTTGTTGTTTTTAGATATTTAGCAATGTTTGGTATGCAATATGCCCTGTATTTTATGCTAAGGGTGGAGGTGAAGCTGGGAGAGTTCTATAGAAAGGACACGTTGAACCTGTTATGGTGTATTTAAATATGGTATAGATTTATGTTCCAACATAGATAAGTTATGGATAGGTAAGATGGAGTTGTGCCTCAATTCAGGGGAAGCAGGAAGAATCAAACACAAGCAAAGCAAATGTGGCTGTTCAAGTATTTTGAGGAAATGATATTGCACTGAGAGGCCTGCTGGCTGTTAACCTGCATTTCTGTGCCAGGGATCCATACCATATGCGTTCCCCATACACACTGTGGTGTTTGGGATGCACTGACGTGCCGGGATGTTTGGTCGCTGGGATGCCAGTGTTTGCAGGGACTGGTTTGGTGTTTGGGGAATGCACAAAGGTTTTCACTGGGCTTGATAGGAGTGCAGGCTGTTAACCCAGCAGAGCTGTTTTCTGCATCCTCTGGGCACAGTGTCTGTCAGTCTGTTGTCTTAAAGGTGCAGAATGCAGGACTGTCACTCTGTGCCATGTCTGTCTCTATCTCAATTTTATCCTGTTGGTTACCCCCTCATTTTTTTTTTCCTTTTTCTTTTTCTTTTTTTTTTTTTTTTGTCTCCTCCAACTTTAAGGTTCCCCAGAGGTTTATGGCTAAATGGGAAGTCAGTGTTGGACAGGCAGAAGACATGCTTCTCGGGGGGCCAGAGGATCAAAAGTGCAGCCAGAACTCCAGCGAGCTGGACAGCGAGAAGGAAGTGCAGTCGGAATACTATTCCAATGGCCCCGGAGCCAAAAAGGACATGCAGCTGAACGGCTGTTTTAAATCTTTGGCATTTGACTCCAAACACTCAGCCAATGAAAAAGGAAAATCGCACATTAAGCCACACGTGAAAAAGAGCTCAGAGAGCAGAAAAAGGACTAGAGTAAAAAAGAGTGGCACGAGAGAAGAAGCTTCCAGGGGAGAAATCAAAGAAACACCAGAGAGCATAGTTAACAATGTGATTGTCGGGGACCTACCGGAGAAAAACGCATCTCATGAACTTCGCCGGATTGCAAAGAGCATAACAGCATCCAACAGCACCAGGGAAAACCATTTGCTTTCCTCCTTTGGAGAAAGACGTTTTGAAAATCTAACTTTAAAGTCGGACTATGGGAGTCATAAAAGTGATGCCCTGAAGAACACACTCCAAGGGGATTTGTTTTCCAGCGCATCTTTGGAGAGAGAGAAAAGCTCCCTGGGCATTCTGTGCAGTTCCAAGTTACAAATACACTATTCTGCATCTGAGGCTGGTGCTGAGAAAAAGCAAACCGAATCGGATTCATCCTCTTCCCTCTCAGATGGTGGGAACAGTGATATAGATACCATGGACCAAAGTTCAGAGAGAGCCTCTAGCACTCTTGAAGTTAGTGATTCTTCAGATAAAATGGAGAAGGAATTTCCGATGACGTCAAGTGGAAACATTAAGCTTTCCATGTATTTTTCCCAGAAAAGCAGCAGAAGGGCCAGGAAGAAGTCATACAGAGATCACAAACCTCTGGGGGGTTCGGTAACCAGCAGACTCGATGCTGAATTTGCACACAGGGAACTTGAAGGAGGCTCCTCTGATGCTGAGACGTCATTGACAGCTCTTGAATGCTCTTCAGATGTGAGAAATGACAATCTTTCCCTAGCAAACAAGCACGCTACTCCCCAAAGTGTTTCCAAGGACAGCTCCTGGTCTGCTGTTGCAAATCAAACAACCTTAAAACTGAAAAACATGAAGTTGCCTCGGATCAGGAGTATAAAATGCAAACATAAAGAAAAGGTTGCTGGGTTGGAGCCTTCTCTTGCAGAAGAGGAGGGTGTTGTGAATCGCTGTTCTTCTGATACCAAAGGTTTCTCTGGCCTTCAGAGAGATTCTCTTCAGAGAAGCGGAAAAGTTGATGGTCAGAAACTGTTAAACAATATGCATGAGAAACCCAGGGATTCTGCTGAAATAGAAACGGCCGTGGTGAAACACGTCTTGTCAGAGCTGAAGGAGCTCTCGTATCGATCCATGAACGATGATGTCGGTGACTCTGGCACTCCAAAGGCCACAGTGCCCTTACTTTTCTCTTCCGCCTCTGGTCATGGTCGTTTGCCTATTGAGCCAAATTACAGATTCAGCACCTTGTTAATGATGTTGAAGGACATTCATGACAGTAAAGCGAAAGAGCAGCAACTGATGACTGGCCAGAATATAGTCCCGTATCGAAATACCGGCACAGCCGATGGTTCTGGAGGCAATTCTGCGAGCGGCCTGACATCCCTGTCTATCGTAGGTCCCCCATTTAAAATAGAAAAGAATGGAGATTGTGCCCAGGAAACAGTCAATCCGAACTCCTCCACTATAAGCAACTCCTCATTTTCACGCAATCCTCCAACCAAGTTACCGGGGACTGGTGCTAGTAAAAGGGAGCCCGCCAATACCGCTGTTTCTGGGACAAATGGCACGAATTGTGTGCCCAAACGCAACTGTTCAAAATCTAAGCAGTCATCAAAGCTTGGAGATAAAACAGTTTCAAACAGAAAGGACTTAAAACCAGGAGGGCCAAGTAAGTTCTTAAGTCGGTTATCCAGAGATTCAGGAGAACATGCATTCCGCGTGCACGGTTCGGTTACCAGTCCTCTAGGTAATGAAGCAGAAGATACTGGGAGGAAAGAGTTTATTGATTTAACAGAACATTCAACTGATGAAGACTCTGCTTGTTTATCTGATGACAATTTAGGTCGTATTGGAAGGAGACCCGAAGCTGGTAGAAATACTGAGAGATGCACTTCTGCTGCAAATGGGGAGAGTCCAGACTTGGATTCAGAGGCAAATAGTGAGAGCTCTCTTGGTGATGAGGCTAATGATGTAAATCACGTAGCACCTAAAAAGCGATGGCAGCGTTTTAACCAAAGCAGTGCTAGATCTAATAAGCGCATCAGTAGATCTAGGGAAAAAGGAAACTTGGAGAGTGCCTTTGGCCTGAATTCTCATGGCTTTTCACTGAAGGGAAATGAGTGCTTGGGACGTAGGCATTCCCCTCATTCAAAGGTGCTTGAGGCAGACCTAACAGTTCAGGACTATGAGAATCATTTAGACTTAGCTAAGAAACGTTTGAATGTATGTGGTAAGCCAAACAACAGTGTGATGGACTCAGAAACAAAGCTTGGCAACTTTGCTCCCCAGTCTGAATTCTCTGCACAAGGTAAGGGAGCTGGACTTGCGCCAGAATGTGTATTTCTATACATTTAATGACTTTTGCATTTAAAGTATAAGTTTACAGAATTCGGGGCTGCCTGACAACGTGGAGGTTTATGTATTTCTGTGAGCTAAAGAAAAGAGTGATACGGGTTTTTTGGGATGCTCTTGAAGCACAGAGAGCGAAAGCTGGAGTGGTGATGGAGTTGTACTTAGCTTTCAGTTAGAGAGTTTAAATGTTTAACGTCAGTAGTTCCCCCACAGTGAAAGGTAAAATCGTCATCCTTCTGCGCTCAGGATTCTTTTTTCTTCAGTGTATCCATACATGCAGTTGCCTTTGTGTTTGGTCTTAGCTGGATAAATCAGCTCTAGGAAGTTTTGACTTAGAGCATAGGGTTTCATTAAGACAGCACTTTTCTTTTTGCTGTTTGTTTTGTATTTTAGTATGGATGTTTATTAGCTGCTAATAATGAACTGAGGAACCCCACGCATTCCCTAACTCGTGGCACTGGTGGGGCTGGCTGAGAATAAAGGGGAGAAGGCAGGGAAAGCTGCAGGGAGCCTGGGGTGCAGGTGGGGCAACCTCATCCAAAGGGAGGTGGCTGTGGAAGAAGGAAGTGGGGGGGCACAGGGTCAGACAGCCCTGCCTCTCCCACCCATATCTCTATGGGTGAGTTTCTTATGGGTAACTGAATCTGGGAATTGTAAAGTAAACCAGCCAAACAAAAGCACAATGAAAACAACCTCCCTGCTACAACAAAACAAACAAAGTGATGAGCACAGTGAGGGAGAGGATTGGATCCAGCAAAACCACACTTAACACGTGCCATCCTAAAGAATCCAGGGCAGCAAAGCCTTATTGAAAACACTAACGTTATTATTGTTTTTTAACAAAGATTTTGCCAAACAAAATGGAATTGTTAACAGTAAATTAATGATGGGCAGTTCAGAACCTGAGCGCACTTTGTCTCTTCTGTTCCTTGTGTGCCCATTCCGATGTGCTGTGCCATTAGCAAGTGGTTGCTGCACACCTGTTTCAATACAGGGAAGTCAGCATCTGGCTTTAGTGGTCACAGGACCAAGGCATGTCACAGCAGGCACAGAAAATGAGCCCACAGGGTGTAACACGCCGGGTAAAAATCCTGTTTGGAAATCACGGCAAGCTTAATCATTTACCGACATAAAGATTTACCGACTGTCTGGCCATAGCTGTGTGTTTTTGAGGCCTTAAGTCTTTAGGTTGTGGGAAGCGTGCTTTGTTCTGGGATAGGGCTGCATAGAGGGGCTGTGCTTGCTGAAGTGAGCTCCTGGCATGCACAAGGCACAGCTGTGTTCTGGTGGCTTTCAGGTGGTTTGGCACTTGAAGCATCCCTGTATGTACTGAGAGGTGAAAAGTGCGAGTCTGAAGAGAGAGCTGGGGTAGAGCTGCTGAGAGGTAGTAGCAGTGCAAAGAGAAAAGGAGAGGAACTGTAGCAGAAGACAAGTGGTTCCTATTGCAGCATAGAGCTGGCTGGGGCTGTGCAAGCCCTCGGGCTGCTTGCAGGCATGGCAGGTCAGCAGCTATGGTGCAATCTGTACCCCTGCCCACAGCACACCTGAGCCATATCCATACCGATGTGCTGTAAGCAGGCACCAAAGCTTCTCTGTGAGGAGCTGCTGTGAGATCCCTGGGGCAGGGCTGACGAGCAAGTTAATGCTGTGAAAAGTCTCTTGGTGGAAACATGTCTTCCTCCTTTTGTTTTGGACATGGCCTATTATGTAGGAAGCAGGGAGAGTGATGTGGACTTTAGAAGTGCCGCTTGCAGAAGAGAGCAGCTTTCCTCCTTGTGCCAGTGCTGTGAGGAGACGTGACTAATCCTCCTCCTCCGCAGGCAGGCGTGGAAGGGGCCACAAAAGATTGCATCCACAACTGTGTAATTTGTACTGAGCTCGATCAATGCAAGTCCTCCTTGTAGCTGAAAGCAACATCCGGCGTATTTTTGATGCAAAATTTGTAGTGGGGTTTAGACTAAATAAGGCAGAAGCGAGGGCTGGTCGCGTTTGCTGACTGAGAACTTGCACAAGTAACAGCTTCTTAAAGGTGCACGGTTTGTCATTGCCATTCAGACTGCATTTGTACAGGAGTCATTTGAGGGGAAGAATGATGCAGTTAAGCCTCACTTTCTGCTACAGTGCTGTATGTGCTGCCGGCTGGTTCCGAAGCTCTCAGTCATTACTAGTGAAGACATTAGGCCTAGAACTGGTTACCTGCCAGCATGGGTTGCACCTGGATACCTGTGCAGGGGGGTTATTAGCAGCTGAAAATAGTTGTGTTTGGGAAAGGTGGTTCCTTTCTTCTCTTTTGGCCAAGTTTGATGTTTTCATCCTTCTTTAACCACGATGCCACAAGAAGGTGCTGCAATCTTGTCCAACATCCCAAGTGCTGCACTGGAATGCTTTTATATATATATATATATATATATAAATGTTTCTGCTCAAAATAGAAAAACCCACCTTCTGCATGGGGAAAGGAAATAATGAATAGAAAACATACTGTAACTTTCCAGAGGACCACAAATATCTGTGTGCCAAGGTGGAGTTCTAACAGTAAGGCAGAATAATTGTGAAAACCATTAAAGAGGAAAAGACACTGATATTTGAGAAAGTTAAATAAGCGTTGTCTTGCTTTTTGCTGCTTTTGAGTAAGGTGACAAAGTGCCAGGGCCCCTCCTTGGGGCTCCCTGTGGTTCTGTTTGTGCCTGGGAAAAGGTTGGTGCCAGGCTTTTCTCTTGCAATGGTGCATTGCTGTGCAGATGTAAAGAAAGAGATGTCTGAGCCCTGAGAATCTTGCAGCCTCCTGGGAGGACAGTTAGCTCCCTCATCACGTCCTGATCTGTGCACAGAACCTGTTGTTGGGAAGCAAAAGGAATAAATAGGCTTGCAATAGCAGATGGGGGATTCAGGGCTCTTGAAGTACATCACAAAATGTGCTAGGAAGGAGGGAAAGGAAGGAGCTTGACTGATACAGAGCCAGTGGAGCCAGCAACCAAAGACTGTTAGGGAGAGCAGTGTTTTCACATGCCTCTGCACATAGATCCAAGGGTGTTTGGATTGACAGGAAAAAGTAGAGTGATGAATCTGAGTTTCTAACAGATGTAGGTTTGGGGGAAGGTACTACAAGAAAACTGAGTGTAGGTTGTGTAAAGTGATGTTGGATCACATTGCAAGGAGCATCTCAGTCAGGTATCTCAAGTGCTTGAGGTCGCCATGGTCCTTAGCAATCCCACCTACCACATTAGGGTTGGGGGAATAGGAAGCTGGAATATTAGAAGGCTGTATTAGGGAATTTCCTGCATGGAGCTCTGAAGGAGAAGGCAGGAGCAGCTCTTACCTGCGGGTCACGAGGAGGTTTTTTTGTTTTGATATTCTCAGAAACACAGTCTTGAAGCTGCTTTCCTTTTTCTTAGTACATTCAGAGAGGAAACGCCTTAGAAAGCCAAGTAAACGGCTTCTGGAATATGCAGAAGAATATGATCATTTATTTGCACCCAAGAAAAAGTCAAGGAAAAGCCAGGAGCAATTGCAAAAGGTAGGTTAAGGCAAATGTGCTCTTCATGGCTTTTACTGTTGGGCTCCAGTTTTTTTGCCTGGTCTTGCTTGCTGAGTGTTGATGCTGCATGCAGGGCTGTGCGGGGTGAATATTTTCACCAACGTGTTTCACTGTATTAGGTGAATTCTGTGGCAAGGTCTGGATTTGAAGGAGGTCTTCCTGCACAGCGCAACCCTGACAGAGAGACACAGCGGGGGCCCAGTCCTTTGGTTCCAACACCATTTTCAACCAAAGAGTCCCCTCCCATCCTTGAAGCCGAGTGCTCCTTCTCAGAAATAGAGCCCCACGCCTCTGATCCCAGTGAGCAGCTCATAGAAGGACAGTCTGATTTCCCAGAGCTCGTGCTGTCTTCCTCTGATGTTTCTGAAGTTTCTGCTTCTCCGGATGCAGAGGAGAGATTCCTGAAATCAGGTAAGTGGGATATTGTGTTGTTCTGCTCCAGCAAGCGAGTGTGTCTTGAGTTCACTTGAAGTGTTGCTTCAGCCTGTGTGAAAAGGTTAGTAGCTGCTGATCTTTGTTTTGTTTGCTTTATTCAGTGACCATTGCTGGTGCTAGGAGATAAGAGGGGCAGGTGAGATGTGTGACCTGGTGAAGTGGCTCATTGTGAGTCTGCTGTTAGTGTTCTGTCTGAAGACTTGTCCAAGGTCAAAGCTCTGGTGCTCTGGCTGTGTAAGCTTGTAGGGATCGGTGTTTCTGTTCTAAGGGGCTGATCATTTTGTTTCTTTGTTTGAAACGTGTATTTGTAAATATATATTACTATAATTATGAATGTATGTAGATAATATATATAGAAGTACTTATGTAATAATAATAATAGACTAAACAGGCAGAGAAAGCTGCAGTCACTGCACGATCAGTCTGTAATTTGTGGGGCAGAGGCGTGACAGGTAGAAGTGAAAAACCTGCAGTGATTGAAGGAAGGAACCTGAGGCTGGATATCAGGCACAGCCTGCAGTGCAGCAGTGGATGCAGATATGCAGTATGCAGAGGTTGTCTCTCTTCCCACTACTGAGGGAGCTGCCAAGACTCACGAAGCCTGGGCTGTGGCAGGGAGCAGTGATATGCTGTCCCTCCACAAGGTGGCTGAGGTCTTTGGTATTGCTGTGTGCGGAGGAGGATGCAGCCAAGCTGATTAAGGATGCAGATGAATGGGGTAGGATAGGTAATAGGCTGTTTCCATGGAGTGCCTTGCACACAGAGTATCACAATTTCCTGGTTGTTTTAAGTATTTACTGCTGCCCATGTCTAGCAGCTCGTTGCCTTCCAGTGGCTGGCACAGAGACTGAGCTGGAGGCTGACTTCTATAGCTGGATTCCATGGGGCATCTTGTCCCAGGTAGTTCTACCTGAGAGCACCCCCTTCAGTCTCTTCACTGTGTGCAGTGTGAACACTGATGGGGTGCTGTGGGAACGGGCACAGGAGGAAGCAGGGATGTGTTTGTCATTATTGCAGGGCTGGGTTTTGCTGGTGAAGCAATTGTGAAATCACGTTGTGAACTGCACTGCCAGGATGGTCGCCTACTGGCTTTAAGTTCATGGTCTCTCTTCCATGGGTAGATTTTTTAATATTATATATTGAGATATGCCTGAAGGTGGTCCAAATGGAGGTCTGTTTCTTTGCAGGTTGTAGAGGTAATTGTTTCTTTTCCCTAAGGAGATTGTGCTCCAAAAAATGAGGCGAATTTGATTGTTTTGAACTGCTGGCTGGCATTTTCTTAATGGTTTTAGAGTGACTGAAGCTAAGAAAATCCCAATTATCTAACAAGAATTCTATTGCAGGAAACTTTGAGAGCAAGCGACAAAGGAAGCCCACTAAGAAGCTCTTGGAATCCAATGATTTGGACACTGCCTTTATGCCAAAGAAGGAGGAGTGGACTCCCCCAAAGAAGGTATTTTTCTTCCATTACTTCTGAAAGTCAGGAGAGAAAATGAGCCTTGACAGTAGGCCCTGCTGAGAGAGAGGCGCAGGGCAGTGAGCTGTCTGCTGCTGGCTGTGGCCCAGGAGTGAAGGTCCACCCTTCCCAAAGGTGCTGGTTGCTGTGTTATGGTGAAGAAATCTGCTAAATACAGAGGAGTTCCCCACCCTTTCCCACTTGCAATGGGGACTGGGGAGTTTTGGCTGTGAGGTCTCTTCTCCATTGATTTATATGGAAAAATGAGTCATCTGGATACAGGCTGGGAAGCTGTGGGCAGAGCTTTTTGGTCTCAGGGAATTGCTGTTATGTTACACTGTAACTTGAACCTAAGGCTTTCTCCTTTTCTGTCAGATGTTCTCCGAATAGTATTTCATTTGTTACATTCCCAAGTTGGCTGATGCATGGTAAGTAAGTGTAGAACTTGTAGCAGGGTAGAGGCTGGAGTTGTAACACATGTAGCGTGCAGTGCTAGACGCAGGGTTTGTTTTTTTTTAAAGAAATAGCTGATCTTTTCTGCTAAATGCTGAAAATCCAGTGACATGATTTGGAAAAAACAAATAACAAAGACTAATGTTGGGCATTGTAGGTGCACCAGACGTAGCATCAATGTTTCTGAGGTTGGTTAATAACAGTTTTCTTACCTTTCTCATTCTCTCTTTCTCCATGGCAGAGTCTTAATGCAGTCATCAGGGTTGCAGTAATACAGAGACGAGAACAATTCAGTTATAGGATTCATAAAAGTGTAAAAGCAGAAGAGAATCTCTATTCCCAGCAGCTTTTGGGGTGTTAGCAGCCTTTTGGGGAGAGCTCAGGAAACAGTGAGGGATGCCCAGTGAGCACGAGACCTGGCAAAATCAGTGTTCATTCCTCCTTGTCTGACTTTTCCACATGGGGTCTATCAGACACACAAACAAAAGGTCTTCTTGAGAAGTTACTAAACGTTGATGAATTTATTATCTGAAGTAATTGCTGCAGTCACTTTTTAAGATGCTTAGTGGCTGAGGAGTGTGCGTCTTGGGTTTGCATCTGGTGAATTGTTTCTTATGTATTTTTAGGGCACTGGCCCTTCAGAGAGCGACAGCTCGGAGCTGTACTCACCAGCCCACTTCCCAGACCTGGGAGAAGGTAAGTGAATGCAGAGCAGCGGAGGTACATCAATGTGATTTGTATCAGTGCCTATGGTTTTTAAAGGGAGCTGTGTAAGGCATCTTAGGCATTAGCTGAGGCAGTGGGAGAAGAAATAGGTATGATTGTTTGTCTGGAAATACTGTTTTATATATATATATATATATATATATTCTTACTTCCCTGTGGAAAGTGGAGGTATTGGGTTCATATTTCCATGGGGAGATACTCACTTTCCATTCTTACTCTGAATGGTTGTGGGAGAGTTGTCACCATGGTACCAACATGCCTGATGGCATGCACTGAACAGGCTCAACATTGCCTGCTCTGTCTAGTGGACAGTTGTGCAGTTGCACTCTATTCCCTTCTCCACATGCCTTCATGTCACATTGGTGTCAGCATGAGAAAATTTGTATTGCATAATGACAGGAGGAGGTAATTAGCAGCATTTGAATAGCAATGTAAGCTTTGTGTTGATAGCATTTCTTATTTTCTGCTGGGGGGCTGTCTCAGGAAAGTCGATGATGGTGATAATTGCAGATCCACAAAAGAGTTCATACTTGGAACCATTATGAGTCAATGTTATCCAGGTCCTCTGATGGCTGTAAGACAAAGGGCAGACCTGTCTTGGAGGCTTGCATTGCCCCAGGCTTTATGCCCTCGAAGAAAATAGGAGCCAGGCTGCACAAGTTGGTGGGCATGTAGTGAGCAAGCCAATTGTTATTTCTGCATTGTTCTTGAATGTTCTTTCTGTTGCATCCCAGCTTCTGAAAAGCTCTTGGAGAAGCAGCGCAAACGGAAGAGACCACGCCATTCCTCTGCTGCAATACATTCCAAGAAGGAGAAAAATGGGGAGAGGCTGGGGGGGACCCCACGCTCTGAGGTACCGTTGGGTTTTCCTACACACTGTCATCCATTTAACCTGTCTGCTGCTTGCCAGGGTGCTGTGCACAGTCTAGGCCAGGTAGTGGTTGGCTGGCTGAATGCAAGATTAGGTCTCATCTGGGACTTTGTCTCCCTGATGTAGCTGCATGAGCTGGGGTTGAAGCTGGACATATCACCTTGATTATTAATTATTTTGTGATGGCTGCTTAGCTCAGGCTCAATTTTTCAGCTGCTGCTCTACTAGTTCTCCAGGAGAAAGGCTGTTCTGATATGACAGAACAAAGGTCTGACTGGCATCTTGCTTTGCATGTCAGGAGGCCTAACTGCTGTAAAGGGTCTCATCTTCTGGTGGTGGGAATCTTGCCCTTCTGCACACCAGTACGAAGTGCAAGCACTAGATGTGGACATGAAATTCTTCTTCTATTTGCCCTGCATGCCAGGGTGAGCTCAGAGACATGTTGGAGGGGATGGGGGATGAACTGTTTGTGATTGCCCACAGGAGCCTCTGATTACGTTCTGCCATCCAGCAGAAAGGGATAGATGGGGCAACACCCTTCTACTGCATCGTAGCAAAGCTGGCATACAAATATCACTGACAAGCACATTTTGCCTTTTAGGAGTGAGCCAGGTATCACCAAGTGTAGGGGAAGCAAGACTTTTCCTGAGAGAGGCAGGACGCCTCCGGGCCTTTCACAGCATCGTCTCTCACTTCCAGTGGCCCAGGTTCAGCAGCAGGCTGTTCTGTCAGGATAGTCAGTATGTATTTCAGGAGCCAATTATAGACGTATACTGTTCTATTTGTTATCGTTATACAGCTTCCAGCAGAGCACAAATACCACACCAGTTGTCTGAGCAGTGCCAGCTACTCTGAGGTCTGCTGCCACTGCCTTCTGAAAAGCATTTCTAATGGGGATGATAAAGTTTGGGGTAATACCTCTGGGCCCTATAAACCTTCCTGTGCCTTTTAAAGAGCACTGGTCAGTTGTTTCTGAAGTGTGCTCACCTGGAATCGTGTTTCAAAGAAGCCTGTACAAATATATTTGCCTATGCTGGAGAGTAGTTAACACTGTCTGCTGTTAGGCACCCTCTGAGAGGCTGGCTCAATTTGGAGCTAGTAAATTCTCTGCACATCTTATATAGGAAAGAAATGAGGAGTCAGTTCAGAGCAGCAAGGCAGGTAGGCCACAGCTCTGAATGTCACACACCACTCACTGCAGAGGAAGCCCAGGGAGTCTTAACTGCCTCCAGCCTTAGATGTATGTTGAGTACCTGAAGTTATGAAATGTCAATACTTGACACCTTTATGCCAACATCCCTTTTTCTGTGATTGTGTTTCTTGAGCCACTGAGGTATGTGTTCACCCCTTGGCTTTGGTGAATGAATGGGTACCGGTGAGTATTGAGCTGCTTTAGAGATGTGATCACACTTTCACTTGGCATTTGCACCAAACTGGTCCTTAAGTGACTGTCCGCACACCAGGCAGGAACCTCATTTTCTTTTGAGTGGTGCTAGGAGAAACAGATGTTTGGATGGTTCAGCACAATGAAATCTTGGTTCCAGCTGCTTTCAGAGGGCAGAGAAAATCCTGTCTCCCTGGGCTGAACCGGGCAGCTTTCTCTGCCCTTCCATTTTTGTGGAGTTGGGAAAGCAAGTTCACAACATCAGGGCAGCAAGACACCAAGAAAAGGGATGGAAAATGCTGTTGAAATGGTTGTCAAGGTTGTGAGCCAAGGTCAGGCTGAGCCAAAGAACCGGCCAGGCCTTTAAAGATGTGCCAGATACAGCAGCAGAAATAGCTCTGGAAGAAGATCGACGATGAGACCTGCCCCCTGTAGGAGGTATGTTGCTTCACACTACTCTTTCTGGCAAGGGGAAATAAGGAGAATGGTGTGATTGATCCTTCTGAGTGATGGTGTTGGAGGGTGATCCCCTTCTCCCTGCTCACCAGGCATAAGTAATCTGGCCTTGCCCACCCTTGTCCATCTCTGATGTTCCCTACTCTCTTTGTGTTTCTGGAAGGACCAATTAAAAATACACTAAAATCCCAGCATGTGAAATGTACAGGTTGGCCATGTACCTGTAACTAAAAAGGATATCTTGAGGCTGAAAGGATAAGGCCTAGAGCATGCTGTGCCACTCTGGATGGTCTGGGCTCAGTTGTTTTGAGGTTTTTGCTAACAACAAGTATTTGCAGCTCTGGAAAGAGGGTTGTTGGTTCGTGGTATGTAACTTAAGATGCACTTTAGACTGTCATTCCAGATAGCCCCTGAAACATGGACTGAGTTCATTACAAGCAGTTCTAGCAGCCATGCTAGGAAGACAGAAGGACCAGTTCTAAACTGCTCCTTCCTTCAGCAAATCTGTATATTTTCTCTCCCTCCTTCCAAAACTTTCTTGAAATTTTTGGTACAGTAGGAAGATAGTCATTAACCACAGGAGGAGTGGTGCTTGTTAACCAGTGCCTTGCCCCTCTGGAGGGATCCTTAGTGACCATGACAGGGGCCAAGCTTACTTTGTGTTTGTAGCACAGGGGCCCCAGCACAAGGTAGAAGCTGGAGCTGACATTGTTTATCCATATCAGTAGTTGATTAACTCTGCTCTTGTTCTTCCTTACAGTGACCCCTGCAACCCTGAGGTCACTGCTGAGCTGAGCAGAAGAGGGAGCACCTATGTAGGAATAGCAGGATCTGAGCTGTAAGCAGTCCCTGGAGCACTGGTTACTGGTGCTGCTCCTGGAGCATTCCAGGAACCAAGATAATATTTGGGCCAGTGGCCTGCGTTGTGGCAGACTGCAGCCTTCTTAGCAGAAATGAGCTGCAGACCAGAAGTATCTGGGGTAGCACTTAGGATGCCATTGTACGCAGAGACAAAGGCATCTGTTATGTTGTAGCTGATGATTGCCAGTGTTGCAGAGTCCTTTCCATCCCCTCTGCTAGGGCTATAGTAGCAGGAAACAATTTGCTCCATCTCAGTATTCCTGCAGGCTGCATCGCTGCCAGCCCTCCAGCGTGTATGTGGTGGTAGTCTGTGAGGTTGTACACCGTATGCTATATTGGATTGTCAGTAGTTTGTAGCCGGGAGTTTTCTTTTTTGTGCTCAATAAAGTAAACTTACACCATTCATATTTGTATTGTGTGCTTTAATATGCTGTCAGTGCATTTGTGCGTGGTTGCTCTACATGGCTTTAAATGGTTCCCAAATGAAAACATAATGGTGCATTCAAGGAATGAAAAGTCAAGCAAGGGATGTGTTGTTAACTGATCAGAATGCTGGCTTCATGTTCTTCCAACTTAAAGACATAAAGCTTTCCCATAAAGCTTTTTTTGCCCACACTCATAAGTTGTTCATAGTGTATTCAGTTGAGTTTAGGAACTTTGGTGGCATTACAGCTCAGATGGGTATTCTTGCATATAGAATATAACTCAAAGCTCCCTCTCCTGACTGTTAGTTGGACACCTGGCCCTGAGCAGGCACCAGGGTATGAGAGTGGTGGCTGCTGATCCTTCTAGGAGTCTAAATTCCTAACAAGGTCTTGAAAGTGTACAGCCTTTTTTTCTGGGCATACAGTAGGGATGGCTTTTTGACCCAAGGAAGTGCTGTGTGCTGAGATCATTCAGCTGTCTGCAGTGAGCCAAGATTTCAAAAACAAATAAGGCAGAGTATTTAAGAAGTTCTTGCTTGAAGCATCTGGTTGGTTCCTAAAAGCAGTATGTTATGTTGGTACAGCATGAATGGGTCACAGACCTATTTGCTCTGGAGGGGCAGCTGGGTGTTTGCTGCTAATTACCTGTCCTGACAACTGTGGAGTCTACAAGTGCATACTGTGAAGCGTATAAGGAGAGTTCTGACTTCCTTGCTAAAAGGAGACTACAATAAGGATTGTTTGCAATCTCTCTCTTGTGTTTTCAGTGCAAGCAGACATAAACATTCAGGATGCTTCTCTGGCATTGGTGGATGTGATTTTCAGACTATATGCAATCCTGCCTGATATGTTTTTGTGAATGATGATACTGTTCTCTCTCAGCCCTTCCTCAAAGAGGAATTAAAAAGTGCTCAGTGTGTATTTATAATGATCTAATAAATTTAAGTGCTCTTCCTTTCCCTCCTTGTAAGCCTTTTGGTGGAGCCATATGAGAGGTGGTTCTCTCCAGGGTGGGTAGCACTGACTGCCAAACTTTAATGTGCTTGATGGCTGGATCTGTAATCTGCAGGTCAGGGCGGAAAGCTCCGACAGCCCCTAATTTTGAATTTCCTTTTAAAGGGGGAGACTTTGGTTCGTGGGACTTCTACAAGCCCCAAAGGGGGACACGAAGAGGGGTCTGAGAATGACCATGGAGTGCCTTCGTCCAAAAAGATCCAGGGGGAGCGTGGAGGAGGAGCAGCTCTCAAGGAGAACGTGTGTCAGGTAACCTCCTTGAGGAAATCTCTAGAAAACTTTGCCTTTCTAAGTGTTTTTTATGTTAGTGTTGGAATGCACCTGTGTCCCAGCTAAGCCCAGGTGACTTCAAGGTGTTCTCTGGGGGCTGCGTGGTTCTGAGGGTTTTGGCAGCAATCAGTAGTTTAACTGAACTGAGCCTTTCCTGTGCAATTGCCTTTCATCCTGCTGCAGTTTAAGGATGTTGGGAAGATGTGACCAACACACAATTTGTTTTAACTGATGGATGGTAGCAGGGATGGGATAGCAGATGGCAGTGGTGATTCACTAATCACCTGAACTGACTGGCATAAGGAGAAGGCTCAGCTTTTTTTACAGAGGCTTTGCTGACAATTGGCTGGGCTGGGTTGGGAAAGGGGTTGCTCAGAGCTGATCATGTCCATCCTTCCTTCCCCACAGATCTGCGAGAAGCCGGGGGAATTGCTGCTGTGCGAAGCTCAGTGCTGTGGTGCTTTCCACCTGCAGTGCCTTGGGCTCTCTGAGATGCCAACAGGCAAATTCATCTGCAATGAGTGTTCCACAGGTATACGGCTTTCCTGAGTGCTTCCTTAACTGGCACTCCTTTTTGCTTACACCTGCTGTAAGGCTGCGAACTGGCTGTCACTTCTCTGGTCATCAGTTTGACAATTGTTTTCTAATGAACTGATCTTACTGTTGTGAGGCAGATGTGGTGGGAATGTCCTCAGTGTGATCGGCAAGAGATGTTTTTCCAGTCTAGACTTACACTGAAACTTTAGGGCTGCAGACACCTGTGGTTTGGGTTGTGGCAGGGTGGGGGGTTGTAGTGTGCTGTTGTGTCTCCTGGTAGAAGCAATGCATTTTTATTGGGCCATTCCATGTGCCTGCTCTTTCTCTAGGAGTCCATACCTGCTTTGTGTGCAAGAGCTGCGGGCAAGATGTGAAACGGTGCTTGCTACCCCTTTGTGGGAAATATTACCATGAAGAGTGCATACAGAAGTACCCACCCACGGTGACGCAGAACAAGGGCTTCCGATGCTCTCTGCACATATGCATGACTTGTCATGCTGCTAACCCAACAAACATCTCTGCATCTAAAGGTACTGGAATCTTCTCGCATGGTCCCAGGGAAGCATTTAGAAGTTTCATGTCCACCTGCAATGACCTGGTGCACCAGTTCTTTGTTTTTCTGTCCTTTCCGCAGCACTTGCTATAGAATTTGCTTCTGTCAGGGTGGGAGGGGTGGTGTCCATGGGCTGGGCTCCTGATGGTCAGACTGAGCAACTAAAGTGTTCCTGTCTGGCCAGGCACTTGGATGCCTGGATGTTGAGCAAGGCCACATTCCTCTCAGTAGAGCTGCATGGACATTGTTGTTTCTCCTAGACAGCTCTCACTGTGCCAGTGCTGCAGCCAGTGCCTGCTTAGCAGCAGTGCCTGTTGAGGCAATGGCATGGAGAGCAGTGTAGTAAAAACTGTAATTGCTTTATTTCCTTTTATTTTCTTTTTCTTAATTTGAACTCTCATGATTTGCTTTTAAAATTGCTTTTTTATTATTTATATTTTAAATCTTTGGTATCTCAGGATGAGTGATGATAGTGTCAGCTGTATTCTTACCCTCAGGCTCTGTGTTAAAGTCATCTTCACGTGTCAGTGCTTAAAACAGAAGAAGCTGTTAAGGCATAAAGCCTGCAGCCGACTCCTCGGCTGAACGTTTGCCTTGTGACCCCCCTCTGGTGGTTGTTTTTCAGTGGTCAGATTTACACCTTTCTTTCCACCTCTTCTCCCTGTCAGTGGTTTCCTGGGATGAACTGAAAAGATGCTGAGCAGGCTTGGACAAAGTAGGCCTTCAGGCAGTTCTCACTTCTCCTTCCTGAAATTTCAGAGTAAAATCTGATTGGAGAAGAATAGAAGAGTAGAATCTGAAGTGGAGAAGCAAGCACTGTTTGCAGAAACTTCCTGGATTGTTTTCATTATGTTCAGTTACGCACTTGGAATACCCGCTCTATTTATTGTTTGCACTGATTTACTTATTATCTGTGTATGATGCGAAGCAGTCCTGATCTGTGAACTCTTGAGCTGGGTCTGAACAGGGTGCAGAAGGTTTTTCACTTCCAAATAATTTAATTTCCTATATATTGCCCACAAGTGCTGCTCTATTTTTTATGTATTTTCTTGTATTAGTTGGATAGAAATACAGAGATTATATTGTAGATGGTCTGTAGAAATTAAAAGTCAATTTCCATTTCCAACAATCACCAATGGCTCGTTGTTTTCCGCTCAGATACCAGTAGAGATTAGGTCTGGAAGGAAGTGAAGACTCAGTTTTCTCTGGCATTCACCACGATTCTGATGTGTTCCTGTGCCAGGTCGCTTGATGCGCTGCGTGCGCTGTCCTGTCGCTTACCACTCCAATGACTTTTGCCTCGCTGCTGGCTCTGTGGTCCTCGCCTCCAACAGTATCATCTGTCCCAATCACTTCACTGCACGAAGGGGCTGCCGCAACCATGAGCACGTCAACGTCAGCTGGTGCTTTGTCTGCTCGGAAGGTGAGACAGCGTGCGTTTGGTTCCCTGTCACCGCGTGAGGCCCTGACATAAATGACAAAAGAGCAACAGATGTGCTATGGGAACAGATCATTACAGCAGGCAGAAGCTTTGTCTGTGTGGAGCGTGCCAGTGAGAATTGCTTAGAATAGCTTGCCTTCCTATCCATCCCTATTTAAATCCAAGATCAAGCTAAGGCTTTTTCTGAATCTTTAAAAGGGTTTTTTGTGCTGCGTAGGTAGAGCATGAGCTGTCAGATAAAAGGTTGCAGAAGAACACTGCTGTTTTCCCAGCTGTCACTGTTTGGAGTTGTGGAGTCCAGGGCTTCTGCACAGGGACCCTGATAAATTCCTCCCTTCTTTGCAGGGGGCAGCCTTTTATGCTGCGAGTCGTGCCCGGCTGCGTTTCACCGTGAGTGTCTAAACATTGAGATGCCAGAGGGAAGCTGGTATTGCAATGATTGCAAGGCAGGCAAAAAGCCACACTACAAGGAAGTCGTCTGGGTGAAAGTCGGGCGCTACAGGTAGGTGAAGGTAGAACAGACTTGTCCCTGTTCCCTCTTCAAACGATGGTCGTGATGATTGAGGTGAGAAGCTGCTTCTCTCTGCAGGGTACAGTGAAGCAGCTTCTGATATTTTTGCATGCATGTAGCAGCTGAAGCTCATGCCTTCCTCTTCTCCCTCCAGCCTTGCTGGAAGCCTTCACAGCTTTCCCCATCTCTATGCAGTAATGTGCTTCTGGGAGCATGGGAACTGGGGAGTCAGATTTTTTATCTGCCTTTCCCTCTGTTATGTAGGTGGTGGCCAGCTGAGATCTGCCATCCCAGAACAATTCCTGTCAACATCCAGAAAATGAAACACGACATCGGCGAGTTCCCTGTGCTGTTCTTTGGCTCCAAAGATTATCTGTGGACCCACCAGGCCCGTGTGTTCCCATACATGGAAGGTGATGTCAGCAGCAAAGACAAGATGGGGAAGGGCGTAGATGGCATATACAAGAAAGGTAATTTGTCTTCATCTGGGAAGATGCATGTTCTGTTTCTCTCTTCCTATCTGGAGAAAATATTCTTGTGACAGAAAAAAATACCATTTTAGAGCTAAAGCTGAATTAAATTTGCAAAATGAATAGCTATTGATCTGTCATCCTGCACACTTGGAATGCTGATAGGTCTGAGTTCACAGAGACGGACTATGGGTGTGCAGATCCTTAATGCTTCTCAGCTCCAACATAGTTCCTCTGCTGCTCTATCGGCTTCCTTGTGCCTAGTACAGTCATTATCTGTATATAAAAATACTCATGAGAGTTTTGTGTTCATCTCTTCCCAAAAGCAGGGTAAAGCTAGCTGACAGTTTGGATGTTTCCAAAACGTTTCACCCACAGTCACTGTTATTGCCTGTGACTATTCTGTTGCTTTATCATGTTTTTTTTACGAATCTCTGCCTCTAAAAGTGTTTTGCCAAGGGTGTTTGCTTGTGGAGCTGTGGTTGCTGGGTCTACTCTTGCAGCCTACCTCTGTTTGAGTAGAGTGAATTCCTCATAACACACCCTGTTATTTCACTTAGCTCTTCATGAAGCTGCGGTAAGGTTTGAAGAACTGAAGGCACAGAAGGAACTGAGACAGCTTCAGGAAGACAAGAAGAATGACAAGAAACCTCCCCCCTACAAACACATCAAGGTGAGGGCAGGTCCAGGGGGTAAGGGAGGGGGAAGAATGGCAGTTGCAGAAGTTTTGAGCTATCAATGCAGGTGAATTACATGTATAAGGAAACATTGCTACTCTTGGGGCATCTGGCTGTTATTTGAAGGTTACTCTGATTGCCTTGGCTTCTTCAGTCAACCTCCACAGAAACAATTCATGTATCTGCAGAAATGTGTGGAAGCTGGACACCAGTAACAGGTACTGGAGCAGACCTGGATTGTCTCTGTGCTGTTCCATGACAGTTGTGTGATGTGAAAGAAGAGTCTCTCTGCCTGTCTGGGGTTTTATGGGAGAGAACTGGCATCACCCAGTGTGCTTGGATGTTGAGTGCTGCAGGTGGCAAAGTAGTGTGGGACAGACAGTCAAGATACAGTAGAGCAGAGGGGAGGATGGCAACCCACAGTGGAGCATGGCAGTGTCTTTCACTTCTGTTTTTCTTTTTTTGTTTGTGTATTGTTCTGTATCAATTGAACAAAAACATGAAATCAGATATTTGTGCTGGAATGCCAAATTTTTTGTGGAGTTTTGAGGAACTCCTCTGGCTTAGGGCTGTCTGTGAGGTACATTTGGAGCACTAATTTCTTCAAGGATCTCCAACAGGTGTGAGGTGATCTGAGTGAAGAGCTTGGGCCAAGTAGGTTCATAGGATAGGGATGTGGGCCCAGAGAGATCAGAAACTGGTGACTCAAGGACTGTGTTCCTCTTTTTCATTGCTTCCTTCTTCTTCTTCCCATTTTTATGTTTCAAGCTATGAAAGCTCAGCTGATTGCTGGCATTTCCTGGTAATAGCTAGGATTTTAAGGTAGGACCACCTGCACTCTGTGTAGTCACAGTGATACGGGATGGGGACCCTTTGCAGCCTTTTCCCCCCTCTCAGGGGATGTAGAACACACAAGGTACCAGGTGGTGCTGCTGGGGGGGATCTGTATCCTCCTTAACTCTTCCATCTAAGTGCACGCCTCTTCAGGTAGTGTGTTCAGAAGTACACATGTATCTGTACACCTCCTTTTACCCCTCACTGTCACTGGTTTGCACTGCATCCTGTCAGCTCATAGGCAAAGATTGGGTATAGGACTGTCTGTCATGATGACCTGTTCTTAAGCAGCTGATATCCTTCTCGTGCATTCAAGGTGAACCGGCCGGTGGGCAAAGTGCAGATCTTCACTGCGGATCTGTCTGAGATACCACGTTGCAACTGTAAACCAACAGATGAAAACCCGTGTGGCCTGGACTCCGAATGCATCAATCGTATGTTGCTCTATGAGTGCCACCCCCTGGTCTGCCCTGCAGGAGAGCGCTGTCAGAACCAGTGCTTCTCCAAGCGCCAGTATCCCGAGGTGCAGATCTTCCGCACGCTGGCACGAGGCTGGGGCTTACAGGCCAAAACAGACATCAGAAAGGTACATGTTCTGTTTTTTGTGAGGTTTTCTCTTGCCACTTCTCTCTCGCTCCTTGTCGGTTTCCATAGGTGTGAAAAATTCCCTTCTGTAATTTGAATGCCATTTAGGAAAGAAGTGGATGAATGTGACTTTTGTAGTCTTGACAAGCACATTTTGGTTCAACTAAAATGCCTTGTATGTTATTGAACCACAGGATAAGAAAAGGTGATTGCTTGGTCTGCCTGTGTGGATGGTTGGCTTTATGAATACACCAGAATACTGAAGTATGAGACAGGGCTCAGGGATTCCAGACAGAACAGTGATTATGCCCACAACCTCCATTATTGAACAGCATGGCTTCTCTAGCATGAGAATCTTGCATCAGAAACCGAGGTCAGGCTTGAATCTTACAAAGCATAGTATCTTAGAGATGGCTATAATTGCTGTGGGAAGTACTACCTTGGAGACAGCTAAAATACTTGAATGTCTGTTTCAAATCTAGAGAGTGGTTATTGTGTGGGCACACATCGATGCTGAACAAAGAAAAAAGAGCATTGCAGCTAAGAAGAACCTCAAAGCTAAGAAAGAGTGAAGTTAAACAGAGGAAATTAGATGGCATGGTAGAAGAGTTTCTGAGAAAGAAACCATGGAAACAATATACTGTAGGGGGGAGTGGAGATCCAGGAAAACACTTTATGTCAAGTGATTTGTTGTGTGTGTGTGTGTAAAACTGAATTATCATTAAGGACTGCTAATAAAATTATAGCTCGAGCTGACTACAATGCACAGAGGGAAGTTTTTATGAAGAAGTTTCCACAAAGAAAACAGGAACCGTGTTTGTAGCACAAAGGTCCCTCCATCATGGAGGGAACTGGTCATGTCCTAGCAGCCTGTTTTCTTCTTTTCCTCTTTGGGGGCAGGGTGAATTTGTTAATGAATATGTTGGGGAGCTAATTGATGAAGAGGAGTGCCGAGCCCGAATCCGTTATGCCCAGGAGCATGATATCACCAATTTCTACATGTTGACACTGGATAAGGTATGTGGAAGGAAATTCTTTTGTCAGGAGCAGAGACAGAAGTAAATAAATTGCAACAGAGGCACAGTGGAGTTCTTCTCCAGAAAGTAATGTTAAAGGATTCTGTGGAGCTGGTCTGCATTTTGGTTAAAGTGAGGACTAAAAGAGTAACTATAGTGTGCCTTGGAGAAACTTTGGGCTGGATTTTTAGGATTGGGAATGAAGTCTGACCCAACTTCTTTGGATTTTATTCAGAAGAAGCAAAGCAATGGTTTGTCTGAGGGCAATTGGCTGAGAACCAAACGTTGTTCTTCCACATAGGAAAGTGAATTTTATAACCTTAGGGTCCTTCCCAGCAGCTGAGCCACACAGAGCCCTGAAGTGGGCTGGTGTGTGACATAGTAGGCAGCTGCCCTCAAACGTAGAAGCAGCAGGCACAGTACATGTATTCAGGTGCTTTGCAAGGTGTCCTAATGTCCAGCGACCAGATGTTACTACTGAAAAGGCACGTCATTGGCACACTGGTATCTCTGCTTTGGGTGGGTTGTTATAGTTACTAAATGCAGCACGTTGGTTTGTTTGCTTTTCTCAATTCTAGGATCGAATCATTGATGCTGGTCCAAAGGGCAATTACGCTCGGTTCATGAACCACTGCTGCCAGCCGAACTGTGAGACTCAGAAATGGTGTGTGAACGGTGATACTCGGGTTGGGCTCTTCGCAATTGT
Source organism: Coturnix japonica (assembly GCF_054131305.1). Taxonomy (NCBI): domain Eukaryota; kingdom Metazoa; phylum Chordata; class Aves; order Galliformes; family Phasianidae; genus Coturnix; species Coturnix japonica. Next base: position 10,999,258 of record NC_140680.1, on the reverse strand, counting down.
AAATATCAAAGCTGGTAAGGAACCCAGTTCTCTCAGTACTTGCAGTTAAAAGCATGGGAGCCTTTCTGTAAGGAAGAGAGGGGAGGATGCTTTGTAGCTCACTGGAGGCAGATGCTTTATTTTTCTATTTCCACATTTTAATTCTTCTCATTTCACATCGGCCACAACATCAGCACTGCCATAGTGAAACATGGGTGTTCATGCTATAGGCAGAGCTGTATGGATCTAACTTACAGGACCGAAAAATGGAACTAAGCATCCTAGAGCATGGAGTAAATGCTCTTTCTCTGGCTGTAGCATGTGGTATAGAGTTGAGTTTAACTCTCAGTCCACACAGATCTTTGGGGGGAATAATAGAGTACCCTTATGTGGCTGGGATGGCCATTTGAGTTATTTTCAAAGGTGCCTTAACACTAGCAGTAGCAATAAAGGCATTTCTATCACATAGATTGTTACAACTTGCTTGGTTATTATCTGCTTTTGTGCCAGGGACTGAGCTGACTTTCAACTACAATCTGGAGTGTTTGGGAAACGGAAAGACAGTTTGCAAATGTGGTGCTCCAAATTGCAGTGGCTTCCTAGGAGTGCGACCAAAGGTATGATGCCTCCCATAAGCTTTCGTTCTTCCAAGTGACCTCTTTGCATAAACATGGTACGTTCATTGCAGAGACTTCAGGAAGGGCAGTTCACTTTCAGCGTGGCCATGAGAAAGTTGCTGGTTGGATTTAGGTGGACGTTTGAATTTTCATTTCAAGTGTTCAGGTTTTAGATCTGAATTCACTGAAGAATCACTATGAATCAGGACAGGAAATCCTATTTGCCAACCTAGGAGTAAATAAATAAAAGATGCTTTCCAGAATTTTCTGCTCATCGTGGCCATTTCCGTCTTAATAGAGCACGAAGGGATGAACATGGGAAAGTCTATCAGATAACCAAGAAACTTCAGCCCATTTCTCTTTGTGAAGACCTGAGTAAACTGCATTCCTTTAGATAAGAGTTGCTGTAGAGTTAAGGCTCCTGCACCTTCCCTGCAGTAAGAAAAATGTTCCTATTTTTTTGCCCTTTTTTTGTTTAAACAACTGAAAAGTACAACTCAGACAGAAGTAAAAAGTTGGTCATGTCTATAGCAGAAAAATCGCTACCTTTTAGAACTCGCTGACTTTAGAAGACTCCGGTTTGTAACTGCAGTGCTTCAGTAACAGGAATTGATTTTAATGATGTCCTTGTGTGATCTGGTTCTCACACGGGAGAGCAGGGGGAAGGAACTAACAGAAGCCATTGGCTGGGTTCCCAGCTGTCAGCAGCTCAGTTTCAGCTGTTAGTTTGTTCCCAGTTTGCCCACATCAGCACATAACCGCTCTGCTCTGGCGTATGGGTGCAGGTGTCTGCAGTTAAGGGTTAACAGCTCCAGTAGCGCAGTTGCGAAGCCCTGTCAATATGTGGGGAAAGCTTTGTGAAATTTTCAGAGAGCTTAGATGTGCAGGTGAATTAGCTTATAAAAAATGGATGGCGTCAGAGGTTGACAGGTGAGGTGAATGATACATCTGGCGCGTTCGAGTTTTTTTTTGTGGTTGCAATGTTAAGTTCCATATATTACATGCTGCTCCTCTGTTCCACATGGTTCACTGACCATCATTTTTGCCCTGAAATTACAGGTTGTATGATGGAAATCAGAGAATGGTGCCCTTACGTTGACATTAATGTGACAAGTGAGGTGATTCATTCCATCCTGATGGGATCGGCTAAGAAATAAACACCCTGGCAAACTTTACCTTTATTTTTGGTGAATTAACCCCTCAAAAGATGCCTTTTTAAATCTTTCTGAAGGTGCAGGAAGTCAAAGTGTTGCTGATCAGACAGCCTGATCCAGCTGTGGTGTCCCTGTTCATTACGGGGCAGTTGGATGGGATGGCCTTCAGCTGTCCCTTCTGACTCTTAAGAAATCTATGATTCTATACTCAAGTCTGCTCATATTGGTGACTTTTCTAACTGAGTTTCTAAGTGTGCTTGGGAGACTGTTTTGTTGCAGTGGAAAAACTGAGAAATGCTGAAGTTGCTCAGATAAGTTAAATTATCTGTGAAAGGTCCTTCTTGTTCTCTTTGTAATTAGGTGACCAAAGTGCTAGACAGTGAGAATAGGTGCAATAGTTCAGGTGTGGCCTTTGGATTCAGTGATTTCATTGCCTGTGTTTACAATGATAAGACAGGCCTGACTTGTGGAAAGGATCCTGCAGAAACAGGAATACGTGAAAGGGAAGCAAACATCAAGAAGCTGGCGCCCTGGTGAGACACAATGAGCAAGTCAACAGGGCAGAATACTGGAATTGTAGCCTGGAGACAAAGAGTTTTAAATGCTTTCGGTTTTATCTTGATGGAAGAATGACAAAAATGGTGCCTGATATTTATGCAATGCAGAAACCACCACATCTCAGCATGCGGGGAGGTTCTGCCTGCAGAATGCATATTTGGTCATGCAGATTAATGGAAAACTGTATGAAATGTAGTTTGTGCCTGTTTATGTAAGCTGTGCTGGTAGTTCATTGATAAGGCTGCTGGCTGGGCATGGGAGGTGTCATCGCTGGGTATCTGGTAGGATGGGAGGCTTATCCTGGGGTGGGTCTGCTCTGGGGATTAGGAGGGCCTGGCTTGAAAGGGTGTGCAAAGAGGACACTGTAAGCCAAGTAAGTGAACACTTAGGCTATTTAGATGCCAGTCTTTGGGACCCCTTGCATAACTGCCTGTAAGACAGCTGTTGAGAGCATTGTAGCTTAAGCATCCTCATAACACAAAGATGTTGGTGCCATCAGTGCTGAGAGGATCAGCAATTGCAGAGGAGTAGCTGGGTGCTGGAAATGGACTGCAGTGTAAGGGCTGGAGTGCAATAGCAGGAACAAACATGCAATAACATCGTCAATATGAAATGGTTGTGTTGAGAAGGAGCTGCTATGTTCAGCCCCAGCGTGCAGCTGGGAACACAAACACAGTTAGGGTGCACTGAGAGGTGTTAATGTCAGCGTGCATAGGCCTATGAGACATCATCTCCAACTTGTGTTTGTGAGAAATGAACTCAACAGAGGCAGAGGAGGGATGGCAGGGGGCTGTGTTAACACATTGTCTTTCCCACAGAGCCAGCCCACCCTCAGCGAGGAGAAGTCCAAGAAGCTGAAGAGAAGGCCACAGATGAAACGCAGGTCGCAGGCAGAGGTGATGAAGGAGCGGGAGGATGAGTGCTTCAGCTGCGGGGATGGAGGGCAGCTGGTTTCCTGCAAGAAGGCGGGCTGCCCCAAGGTGTACCATGCTGACTGCCTCAACCTGACCAAGAGGCCCGCAGGTCAGTGCAATGCAGCACACAGCCATGGCTCCCAGGTTCTGCTCTCCTTGTGGCATCCACACATTTAGGTTTAACTCCTGTTCAGAAGGGTAAAAGCCCAACTTGTGTCTTGGTAAGCCAGTTAGCCTGACTTCTGCCAGGTCAGGAAGATGGAAAAACTGGTATGGGATTGAGTACCAAAGAACTGATTGATAAGAATATAAGCAATACCAGATAAATTTGTAAGTGGAATAACTCAGCAAAACACTAAATTAGGTTTGATGAGATTATGGATTCAGTTAATAAAGACAACTGCATTGAACTGATTGGTTTAGGGAGTTGTAACTCTTCACAACTGTCATGGTTAGAAGTTCTGTGTGCAGCATTCCCTGACATGCTTGAAGTGAGCTGGGAGTGTGTAACAGGAGGGCTCTGGAAGTGGCTGTTACTGTGACAGGGCTTCAGCCAGAGCTCCTGGCGAACAGAACTGAGGGCTCAGCACCTTCAGCTGCAGCTTGACAGAAAGTACACAAACGCTACAAGCATATTTTGTAGATGGCAGAAAGAAAACGTGTGAAGTTTTGGAAGGAGAATCCAACATTTAACCTGTTCTCTGGCTTCCACTTTGAAAAGCTTCTCCTAACAGCCTGACTTGAAACAGCAAACAACGCTTCTGATACCCGTTCTTTTACATTTGGGGGGGATATCATCTCCTTAGTTCTTTTCCAGGTGAAACAAACAGCCTTTCCTTCCACTCTTATTTTCTTGGTCTGTACTGCATTGTGTTCCCATTGCCTTGCATATGTTTCAAAGTGTGCTAAGGAGTATTTTTAATGTTGCTGCAACTGAGATCATGTTAAGATCATCATAACAGAATTGTTGTCTTTCTAGTTTTACATAAAATTTCTAAGGAAATGAGATCAGATTTGTTCTGTAAAAATAACTTTATTTAAGTCCATTTGTATTTGCCCTGTCTTAATTGAGCCCTCTTGCCTTTGCTGTCTTCCCATATTTATTTTATTTCTTTCTCCTAGGGTCCTTCTTTGCCCTGGCCTTGCTTTATTTGACTGCACCTTGTTGGTACAAGAGCATTTGTTCAGTGTATCAGTGTCACTGTGAGCTCTGAGCCTCTAACCAGATACTTGCAGTTCCTCACAGCCTTGTGGTTATCTGCTGTTCTATAAGAGTACTTGCTATTCTGCTTCAAGATATTAAAATAATCACTAAAATAGGCTTCTGAAGGACCTCATTTGAAAAACCCCTCAGTTTGGCAGATGATTAATAACTGGATTTTGAGAATGATTTGCAGCCAGTTGTGGCCATTTAACTGTATTTTTTATGTAGGCTGTTAATTTCATAGTTTGCTCCTTAGAATATCATATGGGACATCAAAGGTGCAGCAATTTTTACTCCAAATATTTCTTCTGTCATGGGCATTGCCGTTAAGTAATTGGAATTTCCTGCTTGTTTGCATGTTACTAATGGTGTGATCCCTCTTCCAAGAGCTCCTCAGCTCAGGGCTGTCCCTGGAGAGTTGGCTTATTCATTAGCCCTTTTATCCTGTCAAAGACCATTAGAGGGGTTTGATGTGATTTATCCTTCCTGAAACATACTGGCAGGTTTGACTGACTTTATTTTCCATCTGTACAAATGACCTCTCTAAAAACAGTCCCAGAATCTTTCCTCTGGTCAAAGTTGTTGCTCACAGCAGCTGTTCTGTTTCAGCAGCAGTGCACCAGGAGAGCTCACCGTGTGCTGGGTGGGAAGGGACTCAATGCAGAGCTGCAGGCAAACAGAGGGAGCAGTGGTAACTTGGGCTGCAGCACTGTGAGCCTGTGACAGGGGAGAATGCGTGTGGTTTTAAACAACCGTGCCCTGAAAATGATGTCAGAAAATTGGAAGAGCACACAAAAAAAATCTATGTACATATTTTGAGACCAAAACAGAAGCCTTGGACTGGCTTCAAAGCAGGGGAAAAACTTACTACATGTTCTCTTCAGCCCAGGGGAAAAAGCAGCATGAGAAGTTGGGGGTGGAAGGCTGATGTTGCACAAGAGCATGGAGAAATGACCACAGCTGCTCAGCACAGAACTGCAGTCTTCTGCCTGTTTGGAAAGAAGTTGCTAACCAAAACCACGGGTGTGTGGGCTTGGTTCAGGGAGGTAGGAAGAGCTGTGGCCTGACTGGCGCCCACAGCTGCCTTCCGTCATCGCCTGTGCAGATGTCTGTGGCTCCATTTGAGGTGCTGGGGGTGCTGCCCTGCAAGGAGCTGCTCTGAGCTGCGGCCCCAGGAGTGTGGGGCACCGTGGGGAGCACAGATGCAGGAGCTGTCTTTGGAGAGGCAGCCACGTTGATCCTGTAGTGTGAGCTCAGAGCCTCTGTATTGTGTACTTTGGGTGCAAGCGGTTCCCCATAGCTTTAAAGCTATGAGCTGTCATGTTGACTTGTTTTTCTTTTTCTCTTTTTGTTTTGTCCATAAGGGTGTTCATACTGATAGCATAATAGGCTCAGTGTGGATACTGAGCTCCTCAGGGCACAGCTTGGTTTTATGATAGGCATTTTTATCACGACTGTACACAGAGTTAAGGAAGATGCCTTCGTTTACAGAGACAAGAGAAATTTACTCCCTGATGTCCACTGCCCTCTTCTACTTTCTGATAAACAGGAAGGAAGGATGTTGGCTTAGAACTAACAAAGGCTTAGATGAACTTGAGACATCTACTCAAAAAGTCCATTGGGCATTTCTGCACTGAAATTCTTGCTCTTACCTGAGAGAGACAAAGGTGTGCAAACTGGGGTGTTGGCTCTTCTCTAGAGACCTGTACAGGTTAGTGTCATACTCAATCCAAATGGACATTTGGTATGACCCAACACACCACAATTACAACAAATATAAGCTGCTGCTTGTTGCTTCCAATGATGTAGGTTCCTGTTAACTGCCCTTCAAGCCTAGAAGCTATGGCAGATACTGAGAAGAACATGTAGGATTGCACAGGAGTATTACTGAGGTGTCACCTCTGTACAGAAGGGTTACAGGGCATGTATCTTCTCTTTATACCACTTGTAAGTTATGTCTTTGCTTTTCTGTTTGTACTGCAGGAAAATGGGAGTGCCCATGGCATCAGTGTGATATGTGCGGTAAGGAAGCAGCTTCCTTCTGTGAGATGTGCCCCAGATCCTTCTGCAAGCAGCACCGGGAAGGCATGCTCTTCATCTCCAAGCTGGACGGACGTTTAAGCTGCACAGAGCATGATCCCTGTGGGCCTAACCCTCTGGAGCCAGGAGAAATCCGTGAGTATGCCCCTCCCATGGGAGCACTGACTAACGGCGAGGACACCCAGCCACCAGAGCAGCCGCCCACAGATACAGACCCGAGTATTCAGCCTTTGGACAGGCTGCCTCAGTCTGTGGCCTTCAAACTGCAGTCACCAGAAAAGCCCCCCGCAACACTAGCGCTGAGGCTGCCACCGTCAGAAAAGCCCCCCACCACCTTAGCCTTGAGGGTGCAGCCCTCAAACAAGCCCCCCACCACCCTGGCCCTGAGACTGCCTCCACCAGACAAACCACCTGCTGCCCTGGCACTGAGGCTGCCACCGTCAAATAAACCCCCTACTACCTTGTCCCTGAGGCTGAAGCCTTCCAACAAACCCCCCACCACCCTGTCGCTCCGGCTGCAGCCTTCGGACAAACCTCCCACCACGCTGTCACTCCGCCTGCAGCCGTCAGACAGGCCCCAGGCTGCCCTGTCCCTAAGGCTGCAGCCGGAGAAGCAGCCCATCATTCTAGCGCTGAAGCCTGAGCAGCCTGACAAGCCTCCCTCCAATGCGGTGCTGTGGCCGATGGATGAGTCTTCTGGCGATGCCTCGGAGCCTCATCTGCAGAGCAAATCTCCTCCAGGAACTCCGCATTCATTGGACGGGTCGCTGGTTCCTGGTGGTGCCCTGCTCCAGCTGTCGGATGAGCCTCCTGCCATCGCTGAAGTTCTGGAGCTTTCGGACAAGTCTCTCATGGACACTGAGACCCAGGAGATAGAGCTGCTGGATGAGTTTCCAGCAAAATGCCTGCATCCACAGTTGTCGGACAGACTTCTTGCCACGGCAGGGACCCTGCAGTCCCAGCCGGTGGATGAGCCTCCTGTGGCCGAGCAGCCCCAGCTGCTGAGCAAAGCTTCTGCCCAGAGTCCGCAGCCTCAGCCCATGGAAGAGTCTCCCAGCTCTGCAATGCCGCACATCCCAGCATCAGAGGAGATTCTCAGCCCCGATGTTGAGGTGCTGTGGCCTCTGCCCATTGAAGATGTCCCCAGCTCCCCAGTGTCTCGAATCCTGCCCATGGAGAAGGCTCCTGGATTAGGTGTGTTACAACTCCCACCTCCAGAGAAAGCTTCCTTCTCCGGGGCAGTGCGAGTCTCAGCCATGGAGAAGGCTCCCAGCTCTGGGGCACACCTTGCCTTCGCTCCAGAGAAGGCTCCTGCCTCAGGAATGTCACGGATCCTGCCCACAGACAAGGCTCCCAGCTTAGGGGTGTCGTGGCCGCTGCCTCTGGAGAAGGCCCATGGCTCCCGGTCACCGCACATCCTGCCCGCAGACAAGGCTCTGGGCTCGGGGGCTCTGCGGATCCCACTGATGCAGAAGGTTCTCAGTCCTGGTGTGCTGCGGCCGCTGCCTCTGGAGAAGGCTGCCGATGGCGGGACCCTGCGGCCCCTGCCTCTAGAGAAGGCGCTTGGCTCCGGGGTGGCTCGGCCTCAGCTCTTGGAGAGGCCTCCATCTCTTACAGCCACGTGGCCTCAGGCATCAGACAAGCTGGCCGCTGCTGTGGCTCCTCGGCCTCAAGTGTTGGACAAACCCCCGGCTGCCTCGGCTCCGAGGCTGCTGCTCTCTGAGAAGGCACTGCGGCCTGTCGACCAGAACGCCCAGCCCAAGGAGAGGGGAGCCCCTGCTGCAGAGCTGAGCCCTCAGCAGAAGGAGAGGACCATGTTAGCTGGTGAGCAGATCTCTTGGTCTGCTGGAAAGGTGGTGACGCACGTTGGACAGGTACCTTGGCCCACAGAGAAACTACAGACACACGAGCAAACCCATTGGCCCACTGCAAAAGCCCTGACACCTGCAGAGCAGTCTCCCCGGACAGCAGAGAAGCTACCGGAGCCAACTCTTCAGCCTAGCTGGGAAGTGGCCTCGGTCCCCACAGAGCAAACCCCTTGGACATCAGAGAGATTGCGCGTGTTTGAGCAGACTCCGCGGCCTGCCAGGGAAGCCCCATTGCCCCAGGAGCAGACGCAGTGGATTGTCACAAACGCTCAGACAATTGAGCAGATTTCTTGGCTGTCTGGAAAAGTACATATTCCTCGGGGGCAGGACCCTTTGCCTGAACAAAACACAGCGCTAGCTCATAACCAGGATTCTGTCTGTCACGAATTGGCCGACTCAGAGCCAAAGTGATGTTGGTGAACGTGGGAGGCAGGTTCCAGTCTTTTAATGTTTAGGGAGGGGAAAAATTCTTTGTTTCGTTTTTTTAATCACTTCCCTGAGCCCAGCCCCTAACCCGTGCACATCCCATCCGTATTCTCTCATGATGTGAGCAAGGACATTCACTTAAGTCTCAGTGTGGCCCAGCCAAAGGGAGAGAGCATCCGTGACCTTTTCCTCTTCCTTTTGCAAATGGTAAAGCTGAAATAAAGAGTCCACTCTGGGTAAAATCTCAAATTCCACTGAAATGGTCACGTTACTGATCCAGCGTGTTCAAGCTCCAGGTCCAATTCATAGGCAGGTTCCCCAGAACAGTGAGGGGCCTCGCTCTTGTTGCTTAGAGGAAGCAGATCAGTGAGGCTGCCCTGGGGTCGGAGATGCCGCAGGGGTTGGTGAGCAGCCACGTGTGCTCTTGCCAGGCTCTGTAGAAGCAGGGACGAGGTTTATCTGATGTCTGCCCTGCAGGGTTTTGCCGTGTGAGGTTTGTCCCTGTGTTCTCTGGGCTGTGCCACGTGCATGGTACGCTGAAGGACAAGCATCGTCTCCAACTGAGCTAGGAGAGGAGCCTGCTGCACCTGCTGAGAGGTGTGTTCTCCAGCAGTGTGCAATATCCACATAGGCTCCATTACACAACTGCCCAGGTCCAAGAAACAGGTAATCTGAAGGAAATTAGGGAGAAATCTTGGAAGGAGCCATCTGGCAGTTTTTTCCTTCTCGTGTCTTAACCCCTTCGCACAGGGCATGCAGAGTGTTCCCTGCACTTGGCAAACATTGTGATCTATGAAGCTGCAGCAGTCAGGCAGAGCCAATTCCCTGCACGACCCGCGCAGGTGCTGCTGCTCCCTCTGCAATTTCCATCCACTCTCTTCTCGACTGGTCACCGTCATTCAGCAGATTTCAGTCTTCTCTCCCCTCGGCTCAGATGCGTTCAGGAGGTGTTTGCATCGCGTTAGGTCTTCCAGCAGCACGATGCGCTGTGGAGCTGCGAGTGAAGCCTGTGCTGTTTGCTGTGCAGCACAGAGGCGAAGGGGCCGTGTCCGTACCGGGATCCACCTCAACACCTTCCGCTGGGTGACTTCTGGCTTAACTCGCCTACAACCAAAGGAGACTTGAATTAACTGGATTATGTTGGTGTGTGTGTGTATGTGTGTGCGTGTGTCCTTCCAACCCAATCGTAGTTCTCACACTGGAACGCAGTGGGCTCTAGCAGCTGGCTGGTTTGCTTTTTAGCTCTTCTTCCTTCTCCAGCTGAGCTGTTTTGTCACCTGGTGGGTGCCCAGACTAGGCCTGCTCATCCTGTGTGCCCTCCTGCTCTCGCAACACCCGACCTCTGATATGCCTGAGCTTTGCTGGTCGGGTATCACCACCGTAGCTCTCTGTGCCCACCACTGCCCCAGTGGATCCTCCTCAGTGGTGCAGATCTGCAGGGCGCTCAGGAAGGAAGGCTTCAGCTCCGGGCTGACCCTTTCCCACTGACGTGGAAGCAGGTCTTTGGTCACTCTTGGTGTGCAGGTGCTTGCTGCTCCCAGAGCATGCGGTCACGAGCTTTGCAGTTTTCTTTGAGGGGAGGCAGACACTTGTACCCAGACAAATCCTGATCCATCCTCCTTTCCTGATGCTTGCACCCCACGGCAACGTCCTGCCACAAAGGCCAGGCGTACTGAGTAGAATGGGACATTGCCGGTGAGTGGTGCATCTCTTCTCCAGTCCGAATCATTTCAGATCCTTTATAGAATAGCTAGCGACTTCAAAAAGCTTTATAGCTTATGGAAACTTAATGTTTAATGATGGTTTTTTTTCCGGGAAGACTGGCAGGTCCATTCCTGCTTGCTGCTGAAACGGGAAATGCGAGCAGCTCGTGTTTCTGCACGACTCCTGCACAAAGGGAATCAGGACAGCTCCTCAGAGCCATTGAGAGAGAAGATAATCTAAGGGCATTTAACTTTTCTAAGCAGAATCACAAATGGTCACGAGGATAAGCGTATTAAGTATTTATCATGTGTGAGAAGGAAAATAAATCTTGAATTCTCATTTATAGGCCTTCCCATGAGCTGGACGTAGTCATGTAGATTGTGTAAGTAGGGTTACCTCCGTGCCAGCCGCCCCGCCAGCTCCAGCTGTAACCACGCAGGTATCTGCACTGCTCTGTCCGACTCCGCTTTGCTTTGTCACGTGTTAACTAGTTATTTGTTTCCTGAAAAATAAACTGTGAATATTTTTGGTGCAGGCTTTCTTAAATCTGTACAATGGAGGAGTTCTCCGTGAGTTCTCACAAGCGCAGGTTTGAAAAGAATCGCTGCTGTGAATCGTGTGCTCCAGTAACAGGGTGAGGTCTGCGGCAGCAGAACCTTCCCCACAGCGAGCAGTTCTCTACGAGCTTTGTTTTCAGCAATGAACGCAGACTGAACTGTTGCATGGCGTTTCGAACCCAAGGCCTTACTCCTTGCAGCAGGCTGTTACCCTGCCTCTCTTCTTCTCTCCCTTAATGCCTTTTCCGCGAAGATCCAAGCTCCCACCTTGCTCACTCCCAGCTACATCAGAACGTTGACTTCGGTGAGCTGCCCTTCCCTCCCAGCCCAGATGGGTGATGCCGTCAGATCAGGAGAGCTTCTCAGACATCCACAGGGCTCTGAGTGTTCCTGCTTTTGGGAGTGACTGTGCTGAGTCACCCCATAAAATATCCTGACCAAGCATGGGGAAAGAAAGGTCCCCTGCTGCTCCTGGCCTGCCCTCACCTGGAGGTGGTAGGAGGAGGTGGTTGGTAGGAGGAGGTGCCTTTTGCTCGTGGTGGCTGGTAGCACAGCTTTGGAGGCATGTACAGAAGCAGCTGGGTTAATTTCCTGCAGCTCTTTGCTGCCTTGCAGGGTTTAGTCAATTTGAATCATGGGGTTTGGTTAACGTAGAGGTGAGCAGCAGATAACACAAGCCCCTGCTTGTGCAGGGGGGATGGCTGAGGGCCTGCTCCTGCCTCCCGTGATGGTGCAGGTGGAGGTTGGTGGCTTTGCTGCAGCGTGGCAGCTCCTGTGCTGTGACAACAGCACTTCTTGTAGTGAGAGATCTGGTCACGGGGTGAATCCGGGGCAACTTCTGCTTCTGTGTTCCAAGATGCTCCTGGAGCTCCCATAGCAGCAGTGTGCTTGTAGGTCTGGTCTCACTTCCCATTGCACAAGGGGCTGGAATCTTTGACAGCTCTGCATGTGCTTTGCCTGTGTGCTTGTTGGTGGGCTGGGCTGCCCCTGCTCCAAGCAGCACATTGGGGTTAGCTGCTCTGGCCTTAGTCTCACAGCATGACCCCCCTTCAGTGCCCCGCAGTGGGCGCCTTGGCTGGTGGAGGAGCTTATGTAGGCAGGATCCAGCTGCTGATGTGCTGGAGGCAGCGACCAACCTCCTGCTGGACTCAGCCCTTGCTCTGCAGGTCATGGGGCTGCACTATCAGCCAGGGCTCTGCTGAAGCTGGTGGGAAAGCGATGCCACAAAGGGTCACCCACACCACCATCCAGTGCCTGCTGGCTCACAGTAGCATTCCTTATTGCTGTTCTCAGCTATTAAAACAAAACAAGACCAGAATGACTTCCATGCACAAACCATCCAGCTCGTACTGGGGGGTGCTTGTGTTACGATGCAGCCCCAGGCAAAGCTTTACAGTGTGCCCACTGAATGTGGGAGATGAGACGTGATCTAAGCTTCAGGACAGTCCTGTATGGAGGTGAGGAGATGTGGATCAGGGCGCTGGGAGAGCTGAGAACTGCAGCCGCGTTTCATGGGGGGGAATAGAATGAACAAGCAGAGCTAAAGGTGATGCCTCGTCAGCTGCTTTAACCCCAGTGCACCGTGCTGTGCTGTGCTGTTGCCGGGTGCTGTTGTGGTGTTACAGCGCAGTGTTGTGTGAGCAACCTCAGACCTTCAGCCCTTCGTTTATGTTTCATTTCAGCCTTAACTTCTGATTTTGCTTGGTGTTTGCAAGACCCCTCATTGTAACCTGCTTGCGATGTGCTTTGCCCTAAATTAACCACGAGTCTTTTCAGCCTTTGCCAGCGAGTGAATGTTCAAGCAAAGCGGCAAAACGTGCAGCTGCTCTGAAAGGAAGCGATGGAGGCGGCCGCCCGCGTCCGGTGAGCGTTTGTGCCGTGGTTTGGCTGCCTGGGCTCTGTGCCGGTCGCTCCTGCAGCACGGATGTGGTGGGGGCTGCTGGGGGGCCGCGGGTTTGGGGACGTCCCTCCAACAGGGATCCCAAGTGAGCTGAGGGCGGCGGGATGGAGCGCGCCTGGGCTGGGGAAGTGGCAGTGATGGACAGTCCCTACAGCACTGAATCTACCTCCTAGGGAAATCTGAGAAATGGGTGTTGCGATGTCCTATTTCAAGGTAAAGTTTTAATCAGTTTGCCCTTGGTTAAGCTCTGGGGCGATCGTGGTGCTATTGTAAATCGTTCGGCAGCTTAGCACAGTAGGGCTGAACTCACGGCTCCCAGCTGGGGGGCTGTCGCTGGGCTTTGGTGTGCGTGACTGAAACGGGACAAGGCACGTCTCCTGTGCTGGGGGAGAACACGTTGCTCCCAATGGTGGTGGCTCTAAGACTCGGTGGTGATGGGCCCCGTGAGCGCAGGGAGCGAGTGGAGCCACGTGAAGCAGCTGGGCATCACTCAGTGTGTGTTCTGTGTGTCCGTTTGGTACTGAGCTGGTTTCAGTTTTTGTTTTCCTGATGTTTCTGAGTTGTTGACTTCAAGGAACGAACTGGCATTTGTGGCGGTTTGGTTTGGTTTGTTATTTTGTTTCTTTCTTTTTTTGTTTTAAGACACTGGGAACTTGTGAGAAAGGAGAAGCGGCAGCAGCACGGGGAGCTCAAAGGGAAGCTGGGCTGGAGCTGGGGGTGGCCCTGGCCAGTTGGGGGGGGATGAGTGGCTGTGTCAGATGCTGTGCCTGGTTCCGAGCATCCTCTGCCATCCAGTGGTGCTCTGGGTGGGGGTCCCAGGGAGCGTGGCCCCATCCCAGCTCCAAGGGACACCCCAGGGCACGCAGAACCAAGGGAGGGGGTGCCTTGCAACCTATCCCCTCCCTTGCTGCCAGAGAGGGTACAAAAGGACGTGGTGGGCTCAAGGCCGGGCTCTGCTGCCTGCAGGGTGCTGACGGACGGAGGTCTGTGGCCCTCAGACCCTGCTGAAGGGAGTAGTGGCTGCAGTGGGGGGTGCCCATCTGAGGGGCTTTGGGGTCGCGTGGTCACACCGAGCTGTCTGGGTCTCATGTGTCAGTTCTAAATGGGAGTGCCAGAGCGGGTGAGAGAAACCTACATATTTCCAGCATGTATATTATTTTTAGAAGAGGGAGAGGGGAGAGTCTTGGACCATTGATTACTTTCATTTTGCTCCCCTTAGACTGTTGGCTGTGTATGTGAAACTTATAATGAAAAGAGGGTTGCCCTGCCCAAGGTGCTCCCAGAACATGTACTGTAATTCTTTGTATATAGAAGAAAAAAATACTGTAAAGTAAAGTTTAACTTTACTCTCGATGTCCTCCTGTGTTTTGTCTTGATGAGTTCGGGCAGCGGGTGAGAGCACGAGCAGCTGAGCCACAACCAGCGGACACGGCGCCGGCATCGCGTGAGCCCCATGTCAGACCACAATGCATTTTATTTACATTGTACACCTCGATAGAAGACGCTTAAATAATCCGCAAAGAATCGGGCGGGATCTCCGAGAGAATAAATTAATGGCTGCCGCCCGGTCTCTGCCAACAGGCAGCAGGGGCACCTCGGTGGGTGCCTGCGGCTCCCAGCACCGCGCAGCTCCACACGCTGAGGCCAAAGAGCAGAGCGATCCATGGGCTGTGCTTCCCTTGTGTGCCGCAGACGGCTCCAATACAGCTAAAATACAGCAGGTAAAAAACAGACGGAGTCCAAAGAGCAGCGGGCGGGCGGCCCGCATCAGCACTTCCCTTTTGGCTGAAGGTCTCAGTGGTGGCAGCAGCTGTACAAGTAGGAACTGCTTTTCTGGCCCAAGTCAACACCTTTCTCCTCTGGAAGAGAACAGAGCAGGAGGGGCTGAGGGATCTGTGTGGTGACTCTGAGTGTAGCCCACCCAAAAGCCCAGAGGATGTCCTTCCCAGCAGAGCTTACAGACAGCAGGGGGAGAAGGGGGACTGTGAGTCCCCCCAAGTGTCTGCTCCATGAACCTCCCATGTGGGCCCCCCAGCAGTGGGCGCTCACCTGTCATCTCCTGGAAGGCAGTGAAGTGGACGTAGTCCTCGGCCACCTTCTGGAACAGCTCATCTGCAGGGATGGAGGGGCAGCGTGGGTGCCCACAGTGCCCCACATCCACACACAGCCGCTCGTGGCACTGCTGTGCCATGGAGCTACTCACCCACATTCTGTCCCGTCTTGCTGGAGGTCTCGAACAGCTCTGCCTTGACCTCTGAAATAAGGGCCCAGATTAGGTGTTGCAGTGGGCACAGCACGTGCCCCCAGCTCAGCTGTCACCGGGGCCACCCCTCAGCTGTGGCTGCTACCAGCGTAACTGGCTGGGACCCAGGAAACAACCGTGCACTGCTCCGGGCTCAGCTGGCACCGGCCCCAGGCGGCTCGCTGGGACATGCTGTGCTGGGGAAGCTCCTGGCAGAGCCAAACCCCATTGCGCAGGGAGCCCACACAACCCCCAGAGGGGCAGATACAGCAGCTGGGCCCTGTGGGGTCTGGGCGGTGGGAAAGGCCCTACCTACCATCAGCGTAGTCCTGCACATCGTGGAAGTCAACGTCTCTCTTTCTCCTGTCCTCCTCCAGCAAGTCGCTCTTGGTGCCACACAAATAGATTCTGCAGCCCTACAGCAACACAAGGACAGCGGGCGCTGCCACCACTCCCCAGCCCCAGCCCCTCCACGAGCTCCCACCCACAAAACAACTCCACCACAGAGCTCATCCTCAGTGTTACCTCCTCGCAGTTCTGCAGCTCGTTCACCCAGAACTTGGCGCGCTGGAAGCTGCTGCTGTTGGTGAGGTCTGGGAGAGAGGAGTCAGGTCCTGCCCCAGCTCCACCGTGTCCCCCCCAGCCCCACCATCACCAGCCCCGAGCTCTCACCGTAGCAGACAACAGCAGCTCGTGCCCCGCGGTAATAGATGCGGCTCATGGCCTCGTAGCGCTCAGAGCCCGCTGTGTCCTGTGGGAACAAAGGGAAAAGTCAGCGAGGGGGTCAGGGGCTGAGCAGGGCCGGTGTGAGCAGGGACAGTGTCAGCAGGGACAGTGTCAGCAGTGATGGTGTGAGCAGTGATGGTGAGCAGTGATGGTGTGAGCAGTGATGATGGTGTGAGCAGTGATGGTGGTGTGAGCAGTGATGGTGTGAGCAGTGATGGTGTGAGCAGTGATGGTGGTGTGAGCAGTGATGGTGTGAGCAGTGATGGTGTGAGTAGAGATGGTGTGAGCAGTGATGGTGTGAGCAGTGATGGTGTGAGCAGTGATGGTGTGAGCAGTGATGATGGTGTGAGCAGTGATGGTGGTGTGAGCAGTGATGATGGTGTGAGCAGTGATGGTGGTGTGAGCAGTGATGGTGTGAGCAGTGATGGTGTGAGCAGTGATGGTGGTGTCAGCAGTGATGGTGTCAGCAGTGATGGTGTGAGCAGTGATGATGGTGTGAGCAGTGATGGTGTGAGCAGTGATGGTGGTGTCAGCAGGGCCGGGGCTCAGTGCTCGGTGCTCACCCAGATTCCCAGCGTCACCGTCTGCTCCCCCACTGTCAGCACCTTAGCCACGAACGCAGCCCCGATCGTCTGCAAAAGAAGCGTTGGAGGCACGGCGGGGTCAGGGGGGGGATCCGAGATGGGACACGGGGAAACACACGGGCTGGGGATGCGGTGGGACACGGCACCGGGGGGAACACGAGGAGTCGGCGGGGGGGGGGGACATTGGGCCAACGGAGACGAGCGGGCTGACACGGGGATACGGGCACATAGAGAAGAACGAGGGAACAACGCGGGGACCCGACCCAGGGGAAGCGGCCCGGGGACACGGAGGGGACGGGAACCCCGGGACAACCGGGCCGGGACAGCGGGGGATCCTCACGTTCTGGTAGGGCCCGGCGCGGAAGCGGCGATGCACGCAGCGCTCCACCAGGCTGCTCTTGCCCACGCCCTCCTGGCCCAGCAGAACCACTTTGGCGTCCACCCGCCGCCCGCTCATCCTCGCGCCGGGCCGGGGCGGGGCCGGGGCGGCGGAAGCGGGCGGGGCTCACGGCGGAAGTGCCCGCGGGGCGGAAGTACGTGCGAGCGAGGCGGAAGTGCGCGGCGAGGGACGGGGCCGCATGGCGGCCGCCCAGCAGGCCAGGGCCGGAACCGGGGCGGCGGCGGCGCGGCCCTGAGCCCTGAGCACATGGGGAAATACTGCGCCAGCCTGGGCGTCCTCAAGGGGCCCTGGGACCAGGTGTTCGCCGCCTTCTGGCAGCGCTACCCCAACCCCTACAGGTGCGTACGGCCGATGGAGGCCCCGCTCCGAGCTGCCGGTACCGGGCGCTGAGCGGCGCTTCCCTGTGTCCGTTGCAGCAAACATGTGCTGACCGAGGACATCGTGCACCGGGAGGTGACGGCGGACCACAAGCTGCTCTCACGGCGCCTCCTGACCAAGACCAACCGCATGCCGCGATGGGCCGAACGATTCTTCCCGGCCAACGTCGCACACAACGTTTACATCGTGGAGGATTCAATCGTGGACCCCAAGAACCGAACCATGACCACGTTCACCTGGAACATCAACCACGCGCGTCTCATGGTGGGTGCGGGGGGGTTTGGGAGCACCCAGAGCTGGGCTGTGCTCAGAGCTGTGCTCAGAGCTGTGCTGTGCCCTGAGCTGTGCTGTGCTCAGAGCTGTGCTCAGTGCTGTGCTGTGCTCAGTGCTGTGCCCTGAGCTGTGCTGTTCCCTGCAGGCAGTGGAGGAGCGCTGTGTCTACAGAGTGAACCCTGAGAACAGCAGCTGGACCGAAGTGAAGCGCGAGGCCTGGGTCTCCTCCAGCCTCTTTGGCGTCTCGCGGGCAGTCCAGGTGAGAGCTGGACCTGGACACTGTACTGCTTTTCCTCCTTTCCCTGTCACTTTCCGACCTTTGTGATCTCTTGGTGGGTCCAGAGCCACGAAATATTTGGGGTTGATCAGCCTGGGATAGAGGCTGAGGAGTTTTTCTGTTGCAGGAGTTTGGTCTGGCCAGGTTCAAAAGCAACGTGACCAAGAGCACTAAAGGATTTGAATACGTGCTAGCAAGGATGCAAGGTAAACAGCCGAGGGCAGGGTAGGGCTGGACAGGACAAGGCTCTGGGAGATGCAGGTCGTGCTGGCATCACTCTGTGTGCAGGGCCCGGCTTGAGCTAAATTGACTGTGACATCTTTGCTCTTTGCCTTTTGCCTTTGCCCTCACCAAGTGCTCTTCCGCTTAGAGCTGCCAGGCCCAGGCTGTGCTGGTCAGGGCTGAGCGGGGGTGGAGCACGGGCAGGAGCAGAGCAGCAGTTGTCACGTGCCTGGAGCTCACTGGGACGTGCTGTGATGCATGTGGGCTGGGAACACAGGGCTGGGCTTTCCCTGTATGGAGGAGGAGGCAGAACGTGGCTCACCCAGCTTGTTTTAGCTGGGGCGGGGCGGGGGGAACAGGCATCGGGTCAACAACTCGTGTGTTTCAGGAGAAGCTCCATCTAAAACTCTGGTGGAAACAGCAAAGGAAGCAACTGAGAAAGCAAAGGAGACAGCTCTGGCTGCTACAGAAAAAGCCAAGGACCTGGCGAGCAAAGCAGCCACCAAGAAGAAGCAGTTCGTGTGAAGAGCTGGACGCAGGCAAGAGCTGGGCTACGCCAGAACAGATAGGAGCCTCCTTAGATTTTATATTTTTAACTGTAAAAGTCTGACAATCAGCTGCTGTTAGATCCTAAGGTGTAATTATCATTAAAGAGTCAACTTCCACCTCTGACTTGGCTGAGGGCTGGGCTGTCAGAGCAGAGCTCTGGGGATGGATGTGGGCGGTGAGTCCTGCTGGCCGCAGGCAGGAAGCAGACGTAGTTTAACCAAGTGCCTTTACTGCAATAATAGTGTCGATATGTACAAGAAAAGGAGTCAAGGTGGTGGTGGGAGCGCGAAGCGTTGCTCAATGTGCTCACTTCCCCTTGCTGGCTTCACCAGGGTTAGCCTGGAGCTGCATCTGGGGGGCGGGCACTACCCTGTGTCTACTGTACACACATCCCCACTGGGCCGGGCTGTCCACCAGTGCTGCTTGTACTCCTGCAGCGCTTTGCTGTGCAGTGGAGCCCGGAGCCGTGCGCCCAGCGCTGTGCCCAGCTCCATCCAGCCGCCTGGGCTGGGGATGTAGGGATGCACCAGGCACCCGATGCCCCCACAGCCGCGTCCCGAGGGACAGCGCCGTCAGGACCAGGGGCTGCGGGGGCTGGAGTAGCTGTGGTCTCTGCCGGTGCTGAAGCCGACCAGCGGCTCCGCACCGAGCCCAGCGCCCTCCACGTCGATCTCGGCCTCCTCTGCGCAGAGGGGCAGGAGTCAGCGCCCAGCGGCTGCCCCGTGCCCCCCCCCCATCCCCGTACTGACCTCCGTCAGACCCCGACTGCTCCGAGAGCCGTGACGAGTCCATGCTGTCCGCTCGGATCCGCTCCGTCCCGCCGGGGCTCAGCAGCTGCTCCAGCCGCTGCCGCAGGTTGCGCTGCCTGCTCCGCAGCCGGTCCTTCACCCGCTGCGCCGTCACCTCCTGCTCCTGCAGCCGCTGCGGGACCGGGGGGGTCAGAGCCGGGGCAGGGCGGAGGGACACGGACCCACGGGCTGAGCTCACCTGGATGTGCAGCCGGGCGCGGCGCAGGAGGCTCAGCGTGGTGGAACGGGCCGGGCCCGCGCCCAGCGGCACCTGCTGCTTCAGCTGCTCCAGGCAGCGCCGGAGCTGAGCCCGCCTGCGGCCGGAGCGGCGGTCAGTGCTGCGGGGAACGGCCCGGCCCCGCGCCCCGCCCCGCTGCCCCCGCCGGTACCTGTGCTTCTCCAGCGCGTTGTGCACCGACCTGCGGGAGCGAGCGGGCCGTCAGCACCGGGACCGGCACCGAGACCGGCACCGGCAGGCCGTGACGCCCCCCCCGCCCCGTTCCCCGGCCGCCCCTCACCTGCCGCCGCTCCCGGCCTGGCGGGGCCTGGCGGGGCACGGCGACGCGTATCCGTGCTCGGCCTCCGCCAGGCACGGCGGGACCCGGTGTCTCCGCTCCCTGCGCTCCAGGAACTCGGCCGCCTGCAGCAGCACCTGGATGCTGGAGGCCGCGCGCTCCGTGGCTGCGGCCGGGCCCCGCCGGGTGCGGGCACCGCGGGAGGCGGCGGCGGCGGCGCCCATTGGAGGCGGGAGGAACCGGGGGATGGCGGCGGGGAAACGACTTCGGGCGGGAAACACCGGGCTTCAAATTTGAATCGCGGCGGGAGGGGCGGGAACGGGGACACGCCCACGCGGTGACGGGACGCGCCCACGGACCCACGGACACGCCCCTTCGCGCCGGCGCGCCGCTGTCACGTGTGTGCGCGGGGTGGTGTGTAATGAGCGCGCGGCTCCATCGGTTCCACCGGTTCCATCACGTCTTTATTAAGGTCCCTCCGGTTCTGTACCCCACCCCCACACCCCGCCGGTCCCGGTGCTCGTCGCCCCCGGGCAGTGCGGTCACGTGAGGCTGTTTGCGCCCTTCTCAGGACAGTCAGCGCGGGGGGCGGCTCTGCCCGATCCCAGCAGCAGCCGAAGTTCAGCTGCAAACACACGGCGGGGCAGAACCGCGACGAGCCGCGATGCAGCCCCGTGTCCAGCCCCGTGTCCAGCCCCGTGTCCAGCCCCGTGTCCAGCCCCGGGCTGTGCGGGCACGGGCTGCGCGCTCCGGCGGCCACCCGGCCCCGCGGGTGCGGGCTGTGCCCAGCAGCCCCACGGCCTCGTCCCGCAGCCGGGGCCGCTCAGCGGGTGCGGACACGCCAGGCCGGGAGGTGCGCGGCGTGGCAGTGCGTGCACACACGGACGGGTCGGGGCTGGCCGCAATGGGGCAGCGCGGCGCTGTGCGGGGAGCAGCGGGAGCAGAAGATCTGCACGGAGAGAAGCGGCACCGAGTAGAACCGCGGCTCCCGGAGCCCCGCACCCGGCCCAGCCCCGCCACGACCCCCGGTACCTTCCCGCAGCTCCGGCAGTGGTGGCGGCGGCGCAGCAAAGTGAACGGAGCGCGGCAGGCGGAGCAGTGGCTGCAGCTGCTGTCCGGAACCCACTCGGGCCGTCTGTGCGCTCCGGCTGAGAAGGGAAAAGCAACGAGGGAGTTACCGGAAGTCGAGCCACACGGCTGGCACCGCCATCCAACCCCACTGCCCCTCACCTGCCCTCTGCAGCCCGGTGGCATCTCTGGGGCTGGGGCACAGGGGGCAGTCAGCCACACGGGGCACATCCTCATCCTCTGCAGGGACAAAGGTCATTTATCTGGCTGAACTGGGGCAGGGCTCAGCCCCAAGGGTGTCCCCATGGATGCGATGCGTGGCAGCATGCCCCGTCTGCCAGCATCCCCAGCTGGGCACTGTGGCTACACTGTCCCCACTCTATTGTCACGGCCCCATTGCCCTGGGGCAGGAGCCATGCCCCGTGCCTGCCCTGTTACGCACTGCTGCCTCCTGGCTCCTCTGAGGTTTCTGCTGGAGAGGCCACGATCTTGAAGACTGTTTTCAGGATGCAGCGCAGGTCACTGGCAAAGTTGGTCTGGAGCTGATCAGCCACCCCTGCGTGGGGATGTGAGCTCAGGGCACTGCGGGAGCACGGTCAGGAAGGGGATGCAGCATTCACTCACCGGAGATGCAGACGAAGAGGGTGTGCAGCATGTCCCTGGTGCTGCTGTAGTGGGAGCGCAGCTCTGAGCAGCGGGAACCTGGTGTGGCCTCCAGCCATGGCCCTGGGGGGTGCTGGGGGCTGTATATGGGGAGGTGATGTTTCACCCACTGGGTGGAACAAAAAAGCCCTGTCCCACCAGGATTGGCCACCCTGTCCCTGCTCCCTCCCCAAGCAGACCCTCCACGTGCCTCTCTGTGCACGGGTTGTCCAGGAGACCCCATGGAGAAGGGGGGGCCACTCTGGGCACTGCTTCCCCCCATGCTGGTGGGGTGACTGAGCCGCAGGGATCCTCTGCTTCGGCTGCACAAAGGCTCCTCTCCAGCAGGCACAGCTCCTCTGCTGACAGCACCCGCAGCAGATCCCTGCAGGAAGGAGACAGCGTGACCCCACCTCACCCTCACACTGCTGCCCCCACCCCGCTGCCCATGTACCTGATCTTCATCAGCAGGTTGTAGAAGGGGCTGAACACCCGTGACATCTGCTCAGGGCTGCGTTCCAGGCTGAGGGGACCCTCAGGGTAGATGAGGAGACCACTGCAAGGGGACAGCATGGAACATAGGGTGGAGGGGTCAGCACGGGGCACCCCCAGGCACTCCTGGAGGGGGAGGGGGCTACACACACCTGATGATGGCCAGACGAGGGATGGTGAACATCAGCAGCGGTTCGTAGCCATCAATCATCTCCTGGGTCAGGTAGCCCAAGCGCAGGGCTCTGGGGAGCACACAGCCTTACAATGGGGCTGGGGTGATACAAGGATGATGCCCCATGCCCCCCCAGCACACCGTGTCCCCACCTCTCCACTGTCTCACAGAAGAGCACGATGATCTCCTGCTGCCTGTAGATCTCATCGGGGGATTTCACTGCCACCAGCGAGGACACGTAGCTGTGGAGTTGGGGGACAGTGATGTGCCACTGGACCCCACTGAGCCCCCACAGCCCCAGTGGCCAATCCCCACCTGAGCTCAAACTCAGCAAACAGACGATCAAACTGGACGAGTGCAGCCCGCACAGGCTCAGGGTATGTGCCGGGCTGGCTCAGGCTCTGCTCCCGCAGCAGCGCCCGCACCAGCTCCAGGCTGCACAGCAGGTTCCTGGCACGCGGCCTCAGCTGTGCCCCCTCCGCCTCCTCCAGCTCAAGGAAGGTCCCTGCCAGAAGGCACTGCCGGGACCAAGGGTGTGTCAGGAACCGGGACCGGGGGGAGCCAAGGGGACAGAGCCTGGAGCTCACCCCCAGCCCGTCATCCCCCGCTCAGAGCTGACCTCGGCAGCAAACAGCATGTGGTTCCCCAGGTTGTCCACCAAGAGCTCCTCGGGGAACTTGACGAGGTAATCACGGCTGTGTCTCTGCGCGGGGATGCACTCCTCCATGATGCGCTCAATGACGGCCAGCAGCTGAGCCTGGTGGGGACGGGGACGTCACCGCAGCCACCCCAAGAGCCCCGCGCTGAGGTCACCATGTGTACCTGGCTCAGGTGGAGCTGGTTGAGGAGCACCAGGTACTGCTGTGGGTCCAGCTCAGCGTCCAGCCCGTTGATCTCGGCCACCACCCGCGTCACCCGCTCATCGGCGAAGAAGAACTGGGAGAGCAGCCGGGGGTCTGAGCGCTGCGGGCAGATGGGACGAGCCATGGGGTGACACACGGCGCGGCCCCGGATGGAGCCACCTCGCTGTCCCCGCCCATGCCTCAGTTTCTCCAGAGCAGGACGAACAAGCTCGTCCTCATCCCGACAGTGTGGGCACAGCTCCGTGCCTGACTGTAAACACGGCAGCGGGTGAAAGGTCTGCGGGGAGGCTGCGGGTAGGGAGCACGGGGACACCGGCAATTCGCCCCCGCCCCGCCGCTCCCCCACAACTCCCCCGCGATGACCGGGGCTGCGGGGCCGGGGCTGCCGAGGATCGGTGCCAGCGATGGGGGGCGGCCCCGGAGCTGCCCGATCCCGTCGGGCTCCCGCGGCACCGTGAGTCACCGGCCGGGCCCGAGGCAGCGCTTCCTCCTCCCGCCCCGCTCCGGTCCGGCCCGGCTCTGCTTCGCTCTCTGTGAGCGCCCGAGCCCCGCCGACCCACGGCCGGTAACCCCGACACCGCCCCGCACCGGGGGGCTCCGCCCGCCCCCGCCCATTCTCGGTGCCAGGTGCCCACGGGCGCGGAGCTCCGCGTCTGGCGGCCGCCCCGTCGGTGCGACTCGTGCCGTACCGGGAACGGGAACAGCCTGCGCCGCCGCCGCCGCTCTCACCTTGGGCCGACGCAGCCACCTCCGGAGCACGGCGGGCAGCATGGCGCGACCAGGAGCTCCACCGCCGCCCGGCTCCCCGCGCCCGCCGCTCACCAACGGGGCGGGACGGCACCGGGCACCGCCCGGGGGCGGGACGGGGCGGTGTCTGCCCAGCTCCGGGGTCGCGGTCGCCGGAACCCGGCGGGCCGGTCCCTGCCCTCGGAGGATCCTGCGGGCTGCCCGCTGCCGGGAGCCGGTCGCCACCCGACGGGCCGGTTTCTCGCTGCTTTCTCATCGCGGGCGGATCCCGCCGGGCAGGGCGCGGTGCCCGCTGTGCCCCGTGTGGGTGCTCCGCTCCCGCTTCCCTTCCCCCTCGGTTCCCGGGGCTCCGTCGTTGCCCCCCCCCCGCCATCCGTGGGGCGCGGCGAGTCCCTCCGTGGGACGGTTCCCGGCTGCTCCCACCCGGTGTTTCAGACTCCGATAATTCTGACGGTTCGACCGGGGCTGTTCACGGGCCCATAACCCGCTCCGTTCCGCTCCGCCTCAGGGCTCAGGACGTCCCCGATCCACGGCCGCTCCCCGGGGCCGGCGGGGCTCGGAGCGGCGGCGAAACCGCTCCTGTAACGGAGCACGAGATGAACCCGCACGGCCGAGATGAGCCGAGTGACGGCTGAGCGCTGCGGCATCGTGCGGGGCACAGCGTTACGCCCAGCATCGCCCCGTGGCGCCCCACGCGTGTTCGCGGCGTCGGGTCCGGGGGAGGCGCCGCCACCTCCCACCGCCAGGGGGCGCCGTTACCGCGCCGCACCGCCCGCTCTAAAGATGGCGGCGGCGGCTTCGCCTCCCCGGGCCGCCCCCCCCCGGGCAGGGGCCGGCCGGGCCGCGCCGCCATATTGGCTGTTGTCCTGTGTGCGCCGGGCCGCGCTCGCCATGACTCGCAGGAGGAACAAGGTGGCGGCGGCCGGAGCAGCCGGGAACCGCCGGGAACGTCCCGGAGGAGCCGCCGGGACAACCCCCGCCCCGCCGCCGCCGCCTCCACCGCCGCCGGAGCCGCCCTCACCAACCGAGGCCGCGGTGTCGGCGGGCGGCAGCGCCGAGCCGGGCAGAGCCGCCCCGCAGGTACCGGCACCGGCACCGGCACGGCCGCGATCGGGGCGTGCGGGAACGGCAGGACCGGCCTCGTGGTGGGGTCGGGCTGTGCGGAGCCGGCCCCGGGATCAGCGGCGTGTGGGGCGCCATGGGCGGGCACGGCCCCGTCCGCGTGGGGATGTGAAGGGATGGGGATGGGATGGGATGGAGATGGGATGGGAGCGGGGATGGGGGCGGCCCGCGGGGCTCCGTGCCGGGATCCACCGGCGTGTGTGAGCGGGGGGCGCGGCCTCACCCTGCCGTGTGGGCCGGGAGCTCCGTGCGCCGCCGCTCGCGTTGAGCCCCGGGCACAGGGCGGCTCCGCCATCCCCGCTGCTCCGCTCGGCCCCGTGCCGGGGATGCCGCGTGTCCCCGGGTTGTTCGTAGCGCTGCGGGATGCGCTCCCGGGCCGTGGCTGAAGGTCCGGCCCCGCCGCAGCGGAGCGGCAGCCGGTGCAGGTGTGTCCCCGCCGTGCCCGGCTGCGGAGCGCGATGCAGGAGCCGCTGTGCAGCTCCGCCCGTGTGCGCTGCGAAACACCGGCCCCATTGCACGGAGCGGCGGCTGCTCCCGCTGTGACTGAGACACGGGGTGACCCGAGACCCCCCCGGGCCGGGGAGCTGCGTGTCCCCCGTGCTCTCCTTGGCCCCTGACCTTTGCTTCACCTTGAGCTTGGAGACGCCGCCTGTTTCACAGCAGCGGTTCCATCTGTGCTCGTTGTTTGGGACACAGCGCAGTGGCAGCTCGTCCTGGCTGCGGGGACTGTGCTGAGCTGCGGGCTGGGGCCCGGTGATGGTGCAGCGTTGGGCTGTGAGCCCTGGCCCTGCTGCTCTGTGCAGGAGAGCACCGGGAGCTGCACCCCACCCTGGTGCATGTGCCTCCGGTTGCACAGAACAAAGAGGCGGGTGGGAGGGCGGTGATGTGTGAGTGCTGTCATGGGGCTCTGCAATGAATGAGCAGGGAGCGTTGTGGCTCAGGGTCCCCACGACAGCCCTGCCTGGTGACATCTGTGGGTCGCACTTTGCTCTGGGGGTCCTTGTGGTGCTGTACCGCAGGTGCAGTGGGAGCTGCTGTGACTTAACAGCGTAATGTGGTGCTGGCTGGTAGTAGGATGGATCTTTAGCATGGCGTGGTCCTCCCAAGGGGCTGAGATACCCACAGCTGGCACATCCTGGGCTGGCAGCAGGTGGGCAGCACGAGGCTGCTCTGTTTTACTGAGAGAAGGTGCAGACCCGCATGCAGCCTGCAAGAAACGTTCTGCTTTGTAGTCAGATCCTGAAGCCTTTCATGTACCTGCGCTGACGTGATGCTCTGCAGCAGATCCTTCAGGTGACTTGTGGCCTGTGTGTCCCGC
This sequence comes from Coturnix japonica, assembly GCF_054131305.1. Taxonomy (NCBI): domain Eukaryota; kingdom Metazoa; phylum Chordata; class Aves; order Galliformes; family Phasianidae; genus Coturnix; species Coturnix japonica. The sequence continues at coordinate 10,972,959 of NC_140680.1, read as the reverse complement.
TGCAGGTGCTGCCCACCGCCAACCAGTCCGTGCAGACGTGCTGCCTGCTCTGCCACCGTGAGCGCAAGGACTGGGGAGGCCCGTCCCACAATGGGCTGGTTTCTCCAGGTGAGAGGCTGCCACCAGACTTCGTGCCAACGCTCGTGCAGAACCTGCTGGGAGAAATGCCACTGTGGATCTGCCAGAGCTGCCGGAAGAGTGTGGAGGAGGAAGAGCGGCGGGCAGTGCAGGAGCAGGCCCTGGCGGTACATGGCAGGGGAGCAGTGGTTGGAAGGGCTGGGGCTCCCAGGAGTGCAGCCTTGCAGTGCTGATTGTCCTGCGGCGTGTGCTGGGTCTGCGGGTCCCTTCCTCGCTCCATCCTTAGCTCCTCAGGTGTTGCTCAGAAGGGGTAGGGGATGGTGCAGTGACTTGTCTGGCAGCCTGTGAGTTGTTGGAGCTGCTTTGGCAGCCCTGCCATGCTGTGCTCTGTGCTCCTCCTGCACTGGCCCTGTGGCAGGCTGCTCGCTGCCCGACCCAGCTCTGTGCTGCCACGCTGGGTCTTGCCAGAGCTGCACTTGTCAAGGCAAAAGGGGCAGTGTGTGGTGGGGCAGGTACCTGCCCCTGTGCAGAGCTCGAGGGCCAAGCAGTGACTTCCCATGTGGCTTTGTTTAACCCTGGCCCACGCTGAACACAAGTGGAGCAGCACGTGGCCTTTGGCATCCACCTGGCTGTGGGCTCTGGGAACCAAGCTGCCCCTCTGCTGGATAGAGGCAGTGAGAGGAGCAAGGGCTTGGGGTCAGCGGAGAGGGTCTTGGCCCCAACACCCTGGGACAAGGGTCTCCTGCCTCTCTCCCAACCCTGCTCCTACTTCACTCTGTGTTTTCCCTGCCAGGTCTCGTTATCCCACACATCCTGCAAGTCACAGTCTTGTGGGGGTGGTTCCCACTCCTCTTCCTCTTCCACCTCCTCCTCTTCCTCCTCGTGCCACGGGAACTCAGGGGACTGGGACCCCAGCTCTTTCTTGTCTGCTCACAAGCTCTCGGGCCTCTGGAACTCGCAGCACACCAACGGGGCCACACAGGGCAGTCCCCTTGGGGCCCCCCCTGCTGCGCTAGGTGAGTTGAAGCCAGTTGCGGGATTGAGAAGAGCTGTCTCACTGGTCTTTGGCTTAGGCTATATCCTTGCAAGCAACTAGACCGATGGGCAGGGGCAGGCAGCAGGGGGCTTCTACTGCAGCAAAGGCAGGGGGTACCAGGACGCTGGAGCATTTCCTTTTCTAGGAGTGTAGCTCCAGCACAGTGTCAGTATGCCACGCTGCAGGCAGGGTGCAGGCAGAAATGCTGTGCTGAAGGCTGCATTGCTTTCCTCACCAGAAATGGCCATGAGATACCCAGCAGTAGCCAGGCCCTAGCTTTGCTTTCCTTGCAGGTGACAAGCACCCCAGCCTGGCTCTCTCTCCAGAGTGCATCAGCCAGGCTCCTGCCACGGTGGCGGGGCTCAAGGCCTGTCCCTATGGCCATGCAACCTCCCCTGCCACTGGCAGTGCTGCCCCAGGCTCGCCTCTGCCTACCTCACTTGACTTCTGCAAGACGCTGCCGAAGCAGTTCAAAAGCATGTGCCGGAGGGCCACCCCACCAGGTGCGTGTACCAGGGGTAGGTCTGGCCTCATCCTCCCGGCCCACTGCTTTCTCTGTGCCTTTCCCCTTGTTTTGCCCTTTTTGTCAGGGCATCTGTGGGGCAAATGAAGCTGCTGAGGCCCATTGCAAGCAGAGATTACTTCTGGCTTTTAACCTGAGTGCCTGGGTGGGGGGGAGGGACAGGTTTTGGCGCTGTAGAAGAAACCCATGTAATGTGCTTTCCGTTCTGCTCCCTCAAGAGCAACCCAATCCCCATGCATTGCCTTCTGGCTAAAGTTTGGTGCTATGGTACCTCTTGGTACTAGTGGAGACCTGGGAGCTTTCTAGCCTAAGCTTGAGCTGAGGGACCTGTGTGCATTTGGGCTGTGGGACACCTCTGAGTGTGGCCCTGTCACCTGACTGTCTCTGCTTCTGCCTGTCTGCAGGTGAGGCCTTCCACTCCTCAGAGCATCATCAGCACTCGGACCTCACTGCTCCCCCCAACAGTCCCACCGGGCTCCCCTCCCAGCCACCAGCGCTGATTCCCTCCAAGCAGATGCCTGCCCACCCAGGACCCTTTGGCTCCCCTCCACACGTCCCGCTGGGCACCACCCCACAGGCTGCACTCTTCCCTGCGCCCAGCGTACAGACGGCAGCCCTGAAGCCAACATCCGAGTCCCCTTCTGCTGGCACAGTCTCACACAGCCCGGGGTCATGTAAGAGCCCTCACCTGCCCCCTGCCAATGTGCCGCTGCTGAAGATGCCACCTCCGCTTTCGGGCTGCACTCATCCCTGCAATGGGCACTGCAGTACTTCGCTCATCCCTCCACCTGCCTCCCACCAACTGCCCGGCACAAACAGGTGAGTGGATGAGCCCTGCATGTTTCCAACCTCTCCTCACTCACTGGGTGATCCCACCCATGCCCAAGGATGTGAATTCCCCTGTGGAGGGATTGACCACCCTGGAATGGTGCTGCAGAGAGCAGCTGTGTTTGTGGGCCAGTTCTGCTGCTGTAGACCCCTGGTCTTTGAGGGTTAAGCTCTTTTTCTCCCTACATGTCTTCTCTGTGCGGTTGTCCTTTAGTACTGTGGTGCAGAAGAGACTGCTTGCTTGCTTACTCCTCCTCCAGCTAAAAGACCCAAAGAAACCGCCCGGTCAACCTGCTGTTGGCCAACAGGACCTTTGTCAGTGAGACCCATCGGGCAGCTGAGGCACTGGGCAAAGGTTCTCAAGAAGATGAAGCCCGTGGACTGGTGGTTCTGCTCGCCTGCTCCCCTGGCCCTCTTTGGGCTACCTGTGCCTTGGAAGAGAGCATGCTGAGTCGAGGGCGTTGGTTCCTCTCTGCTGATAAGCTCTCCCTGCGGAGGGCCAGACAAGTCTGGAGCTGGAGCTAGAGGAATGGTGCTGTGGGCCGTGCCCTGGCTGCCCTGTCCCTGAACTGGGTGGTCTGTGCCTGTGGGAGTCGGGCCTGCCTGCACGTGGGGATGTCTGGCAGCTGCATGCAGTTCCAGTGTTTCTCACCTGTGCTACTTGCCACCCCCAGTGAGTACCGCTCCCTGCCCTGGGATCAGCTCGTGGCCTTGCAGGGGACATTGCTTTCTGGAACTCTGGTGGGCCAGCCTGCTGCCTGCTAAGAGGTGCTGGGGGGTGAAGAGTTAGGAATGCCTTCTGTCACAGGCTCCTACGACATTTTCCTTGCAGAAGGAGGGTGCAGGGGGCTGGGGTTTGTCTGCCCTGCAAATCCTTTTGCTCTGGCACAGGCTGCCTCGGGAAGGGTGTTCTTATACAACTCGTGGGGTGATGTTGAGCTTCTCCACTTGCACTCACTTCTTGCCATTCTCCTCAGGGACCCATCTTGCAAAGGACACAAGTTCCCGAATGGTACCAGCTGCCATCCGCCACAGCCATGCGAGGCAGATGAGGGGCTCGGGGAGGATGAGGACAGCAGCTCGGAGCGCAGTTCCTGCACCTCCTCCTCCACCAACCAGAAAGATGGGAAGTTCTGTGACTGCTGCTACTGTGAGTTCTTCGGCCACAACGCGGTGAGTGTTGAGCTCTGCAGTCACCTCTGGTCTTTGTGCTCTGCTCTGTGGTATAAAGTTGGTGTGTGGAGACCATGGAGGTGGCAGTGTCTGGCCACAGCTTTTCTCTGCCTGTATGTATGCCCCCCCCAGTTGAATTCCCTCCTGCCTCATCAGCCTGCTGGTGCCCTGCTCCCTGCTCACAGCGTCCTGCCTTTCAATCTTTGTGGCTTCATCACAGAATTGTAGGGGTTGGAAGGAGCTTCTGGAGATTATCTAGTCCAACCCCTCTGCTAAAGCATGTTCCTTGGAGTAGGTTGCAAGGGAAAGCATCTGGGTGGGTTCTCCCTTCAGAGAAGGAGACTCCACGACCTCTGTGGGTAGCTCTGTAATCCTCAAAGTAGTTTTCTCTAACATGGAACTTCTTGTGTTCCAGTGTGTGCTAGTTGCTCCTTATTTTGTTGCTGTGCACCAATGAGTAGAGCCTGGCCCCATCCAGTCATTAGATTCCCCCTCAGTCTTCTCCAGGCTGAAAAATCCCAGTCTGTTAGATCAGGAAGATGCTTCAAGCCTCTAATCACCTTTGTAGCTATGTTGGAAAGGAGTTCAGTAAAGGTTGTGCTGAGACCTCAGGGACAGGAGTGGTTGGGGAGAGCGATGGGTGACTAGTGTGGAAGCTGGGGCTGCCTGTGTGTTACACTGGTTCTGGTTCCTGCCAAGCTTGACAGCTCTCACCTCCTGCAGCCACCAGCCGCTCCCACAAGCCGCAACTACGCCGAGATTCGGGAGAAGCTGCGCTCACGCCTCACCAAAAGGAAAGAGGAACTGCCACAAAAACTAGGGCACAACAGCAGCTCAGGAGAGCCCGCTGTGGACCACCGCAACGTGGATGAACTGCTGGACTACATCAACAGCACAGAGCCCAAGCCCTTGAACAGTGCCAAGGCGGCCAAGAGGGCACGGCACAAGCAGAAGAAGAAGGTGAGGCTGGGCAGAGGGAAGCGCTGCTCTGTGTCCTGTCTGGCTAAGCAAGGTGGGAGCAGAGGGCAGGAGGGGGCCTGTCCTTACTCCTCTCAGCAGGTCAGGGCAAGACTGCTCCTGGTAGGGCTTTGCATTCTCCCACTTCCATTTGGTTTCTTGAGCTCTGTACCCTCTGTTGTCCTTCTCCTGAGTTGACACCAGCTCTTTGGAGACTTCCCTGCCCAAAGCATCTGTGAGGGTCAGGCTGCTCTGTTGTGTGCTGTGGCTCCGACAAGCAGTGTGTCTATGTAGTGCTCTGAAAGCTTGTGCTCTTTACTGGTGCCTCATGCCCAGGGTGGTGTCCACTGCACAGAGTGGTGGTTGTTGTGATGCCTACAGGGGCATGTGGCAGTTCAGGCAGTTTGGGGAAGCCATGCTGAACAGTGGCTCTTGGTTTGCCTGACCAGGCTGGTGTGTGGCCTGCACACGTGTGCCTGCCTCATCTCATCTTCACTTGTGTTGCAGGAGAAGGAGAAAGCCCAGCTGGAGGCAGAGGCCCAAAAGCGGGCAGAGCGTGCCCCTGCAAACAGCCAGAACAGGGAGCCAGCTGAGGAGAAGCTGCTGGAGTGGCCAGAGCTGGAGCTGGAGCGTGTGAACAGCTTCCTCAGCAGCCGGCTGCAGGAGATCAGGAACACCATCAAAGACTCCATCCGGGCCAGTTTCAGTGTCTATGACCTCAACCTGGATGTCAACGACTTCCCCAAGAAGGCAGCTGTCCTGGAGCAGAAGAACCTGATCTCCCACCTCAATGGCTCCTCTGACCTGCAGGACATAGACCTGGCCCTCGCCCCACTCAGCCTGGGCCCCACCAAGAGCCACTCGCTGCTGCGGGGTGAGCTGGGCCCTCGATGGGGCGACGGGCCGGGGGAGCTGCCACTGGCCCCGACGGCCACCGAGAACGGTGTGGTGAAGCGCCTCAGCGCCGTGCCCAGCCTGTCCCGCATGATCTGGGTTCAGTCCAAGGCTGCAGACTCTGCTGTGGATGGCGATGGGCAGAGCCCGGAGCCCAAGGAGGGACCGCAGCCCAAGGGGCCGGAGCCACAGGAGCAGGTGCAGGCAGGGGGCCGGCAGCGGAAGAACAAGCGGCAGAGCGGGCAGGTGAAGAAGGGGGATGGTGCTGTGGTGCTCAGCGGCCAGGCCAGGCTGGAGAACTCTGGTGTGAAGGGGCAGGTGCTGGGAACCAAGCACCCTTCGAAGCCCAGCACTGCAGAGCTGCAGCGGGCGGGTGGCTGCACTGAGGTGGAGAGTGGCAAGGGGCAACCCTGGGGCTGCAGCACTGCCAGAGCGGAGAAGGAGAAAAGCAACGATTGGAAAGGGAGGAGGGCTGAGGGCAAAGCTGAGCTGCCGGATCTGGTGCAGCTGCCCACCCCGGCCAATGGGGACCGGCAGCTGCCTCCCCCCGCTGCCCTGGGAGGATCCCCCCAGCCCAAGGGCAAGAGCAGGAAGAACCGCAACAAGGTGGAGAAACCCAATACCTCTATCGGTGAGTGCCAGCAGCTCCGCTCTGCACCTGTGGCCCTTCCCCAGCCCTTGTCCTGTCTGCTGCCAGGTCCTGCCCTGTTGTGTGTGGGGTCCCATCCCTGGCTCTGTCCTGCTGGTTGCAGTGGGTTTTAGGGCTGTTGCCATGTTGTGCTGACCCTGTGCTCTGTGCTCTGCTCTCCAGATGACGTGTTCCTGCCCAAGGACTTGGATGGTGCGGAGATGGACGAAACCGACCGGGAAGTGGAGTATTTCAAGAGGTGAGGAGGCACCTGGTGGTGTTGGGGCTGTGCTGGATGTTGTGGTTGCTGTCACTCACTGTCTCTCTGTTGTGTCCCGGGCAGGTTCTGTTTGGACTCTGCCAAGCAGACGCGGCAGAAGGTGGCTGTGAACTGGACCAACTTCACCCTGAAGAAAACCACTTCCAGCGCAGCGCAGTGAGGTTGCGGGGCCGCCCCCTCCCCATCCCCGCTCCGCTCCTCACTGTGCCCCGTCCCCCCCCGGGTGCCCCCGGTTCTCCTCTATGGGGTTCCTCGTTCGAACACCCCGGTGCTCTCCTGCCCCGCGGGGCCCCCGGGGCTCCCCCCCCATCCAGCTCCTGGTCCCGTCCCGCGGAGCAGCCCCGTGCTGGACCCAATAAAGAACTTTGTAATTTTTTATTTTATTTAACCCCGGCCTCTGCTGCTTTGTTCGCCGGGCGGTTCGCGTTGTGCTGAACGCGTTGTGTCGAACTTTGTCCTCTGTGGGGACCCGTAGGGCAGCTTCTCCCGCGCGGAACGGGCCGACGCCATACTTGTTATATGTCACTTCCGGCTCGCCCGTTTTACATCCGGGTCAGCGGGGCTCCCGGGAGCCATGGAGCCGGGCGCGGAGCGGAAGGTGCAGGCCCGGCCCAGCCCGGCCGCTGACGGCCAGCCCCGGCTCCGCCACCCCCCGCTCACTGTGTGTCCCCCAACAGAGGCAGCGCGAGGAGGCGGCCGATGGATCCGACATGTCGGGGGAGGACGACGAGGACTATGTGCCCTACGTGCCGGTGAAGCAGCGCAAGCAGCAGATGGTAACGGAATAACGGGGTGACGGGGGTCGGGTCCGTCCCGGTGCCGCTCACTCACCGCACGGTTCTCGTCCAGCTGCAGAAGCTGCTGCAGATGCGGCGCAAGGTGGTGGCGGAGGAGGAACAGCGCGACAGCGGCAGCGAACAGCGAGGGGACGAGGATGACATCCCGCTGGGACCGCAATCCAACATCAGCCTGTTGGACCAGCACCAGCACCTCAAGGAGAAGGCCGAGGGTACGGCCGGTATTGGGGGGGCTGAGCTGGGGGCTGGGAGCACCGCGACACTGTGGGGTTGTTTGTTGTTACCTCTGCACAGCACGGAAGGAGTCGGCCAAGGAGAAACAGCTGAAGGAGGAGGAGAAGATCCTGGAGAGCGTGGCAGAGGGACGAGGTGAGAGCTGCCATCACTGTGTGCTCTGTGGGGATGGAGGAGGAGGTGACAGTGAGCATCCTCTGTTAGCAGCCAGCTGCCTGGCTGCGCTGGGGCTGTGCAGCTGCAGGCACCGAGCTCCAACAAGCTGTACCACATGTACTGCCTTGCTCTACTTGCTCTGCTCTCTGTGGGCATGGAGTCAGAGCTTGCACTGATCTTATTGGCTTTGTTTTTGCAGCTTTGATGTCAGTGAAGGAGATGGCGAAAGGCATTACATATGATGATCCGATTAAAACCAGGTGCGCTTTGCAGCGTGGGGGCTGTTTTTCCCAAAATATCACTTCCTTACAGCCGGCAGCAGCTGGGGGCCATACAGCCTGGGAGGAAAGAACTGCTCTGTGAGGCCATACAGCCTGGGCTGTATGTGAGTATGTGAGGCCATACTTCCTTGGCTTCCTGACTGCTTGCTACTCTATGTAAATTAAAAGACTGTGGAGTCACTTTGGATCTTATTACCCATGCAATAAGATTTATGTATGCATCTATGTAAAATGTGAAGGCTTGAGCTCAGTCTTCAGACAAAGAGAACAAGACTGGGAGAGCTCAGGGAGTTTGAGACGGTACCATGGAAATAACAAAGATGGGTCTAAATGATGTTGGCATGTTTTACCCATTATCTGTAGGCTGCTGTTGTCTATTGTATTGATGCTTCATACTTGGACCTTGGGGAGATGTTTGTTGTGTATGACTGGCTTGTGTCTGCTCATGTGCTCATGAAACCCCTTGAGGTCAATGTTTTCCTCTGTGGGATTTCAGAGCCCATTACGGAATTCTCATCTTCCTTTATTGGGTTTGCTGGCTCTGGAGCTCTGGAATGTTTTACACTCTGAACTTCCTCTGTTGATTTCTTAGCTGGAGAGCACCTCGTTACATCCTGGCCATGTCAGAGGCTCGGCACGATCGCGTGCGTAAGAAGTACCACATCCTTGTAGAGGGAGAAGGCATCCCACCTCCCATCAAGAGCTTCAAGGAGATGAAGTTTCCAGCAGGTGGGACCGAGGGTGGATTTTTCTGGGGAGACTCATGTCCAGCAGTGAGTGAAGCTGTTGGATCTGTAATGATCTGTTAGCAGTGTCCCAGCTTAAATTCACAACAGGGATTGTATCAGGTGGTTGCTGACCCAAGGGTCATTGCTCACTGGTCAGAGGGCTGTGGCTGAGAAATGAATTAGAGGGAAAGCAGGTTGTGAGTATGTGTATCCCGTGCTCTTTAACAGCGATCCTGAGGGGACTGAAGAAAAAAGGAATCCAGCAGCCAACACCTATACAGATTCAAGGCATCCCCACAATGTGAGTACTTTGTCCACGTCCCAGATTTAGGCAGTGTTTTTTTTGCTTCCAGCCCCACCCAGTAGCACCAACTGTGTGTTTCCCTCCACCCTCATTCACCCTGCTCAGATCTGGTGCACTGAGCCCTCCTTGTAATGCTCCTGCCCACCACTGGCCTGTTTCTCTGATAGCCTCTCAGGAAGGGATATGATTGGCATTGCCTTCACTGGTTCTGGGAAGACTTTGGTGTTCACCCTTCCAGTTATCATGTTCTGCCTGGAGCAAGAGAAAAGACTGCCATTCTCTAAGCGAGAGGGACCCTATGGACTCATCATCTGTCCTTCTGTGAGTTCTTGTGGGCACAGAGCGTGGGAGGAAGCTCACTGATGTTCAGTGACAGTTTCAGGTGCTCCCTGTGTGGAGAATTGAGGTGTTTTTTCTCTCTGCAGCGAGAGCTGGCCCGGCAGACCCATGGCATCATTGAGTACTACTGTCGCCTGCTGCAGGAAGACAGTCTGCCCCCACTGCGCTGTGCCCTCTGCATTGGGGGAATGTCTGTTAAGGAGCAGATGGAGACAATTAAACAGTGAGAACTTGTGGGGAGGGTCCTGTGGGGCTGAAACCTGGCTCTTTATTTCTAGCAGGGGACTGAGGGGTGGCACGTTAGCTGGGTGGCTGTGGGGAGGTATGGGGTGGAGCTGACGTGCCAGTTGGCTGTTATCAGCCCACAGCATGAGCTCTGTAAGCCCTTCTCTATACATTTCTGCTTAGGGAGAAATCTGAGTGCCTGACTGTGCCTTCCTTCTCTCATCCCACAGTGGTGTGCACATGATGGTGGCAACCCCTGGCCGCCTCATGGACCTGCTGCAGAAGAAGATGGTGAGCCTGGACATCTGCCGCTATTTGGCCTTGGATGAGGCTGACAGGATGATTGATATGGGCTTTGAGGGGGATATCCGCACCATCTTCTCCTACTTCAAGGTACTGGGCTGAGAAGATGTGGGCACCATATCGCTCAATCCCTGCACCCACCTTTGGATGAGCACTCAGTCCTTGCCCTTGCTTTGCTCCCTGTCTAGGGCCAGCGACAGACCCTTCTCTTCAGTGCAACGATGCCTAAAAAGATCCAGAACTTTGCTAAGAGTGCCCTGGTGAAGCCTATCACCATTAATGTTGGGCGAGCAGGTGCTGCCAGCCTGGATGTTGTGCAGGTGAGGTACTTGGGAGCTCCCCCTTACCACGTTGGAGGCCTGCATAGTTTGTGGGAGCAGCCAGTACCTCTCCCACAAGGACAGGCGTGCTTGGCCCTCCTTCCCTCTGGGTCATGGGATACCATGCACTGCTGGTTTCTCTGCTGTCGGCTTGAACCTTCTCTGTGCTTCTTCCTAGGAAGTGGAGTATGTGAAAGAGGAGGCCAAGATGGTGTACCTCCTCGAGTGCCTGCAGAAAACCCCACCTCCTGTGAGTAAATATCCTCCATCTGTTCCCGCAGTACATCTGGGGGCAGCACTGCAGCTCAGTAGCACAGGTATAGAGATGGAAGTGGGGATGCAGCTGTGATGCTGCCAGGCTGTGCCCTGTGCTGGGGTAGGTGAAGGAAGGAACTGTGTTTTGTGTATTTACAAGTCTTGGGCACAGAACTGTTGTGGCCTTTATTCAGCAAGAGGAAGTGGGTTTCTCTGGGGATTGTGCTTTTTGTCAACACATAAAAAAAGCCACTCTTACATGATATGTGTGTGTTGTGGCAGGTGCTGATCTTTGCGGAGAAGAAAGCAGATGTTGATGCGATCCACGAGTACCTTCTGCTCAAGGGAGTGGAAGCTGTGGCCATCCATGGAGGCAAAGGTTTGTGAGGGCACTGGGGAGGTGTGGTCCTGTCTGATCCCACTCCTTCCAGCTCTGTGTGTGAACATGGGAGGTCCTGGCACGTAGCTGTTTGTCACAGTGCTACTTAATCTGGGGAAAGGATGTATAGGTTTTCACATAGGAAGGGACTAAGCCATTTAATGCTCAGTTTTAAGGCCGTTGTGGTTGCTGCAAGAGGTAGGATTGGGAACTCTGATCCTGCTCATCTTCTGTGTTGGACGTTTACAGATCAGGAGGAACGGACAAAAGCCATTGAGGCCTTCCGAGATGGGAAGAAGGATGTTCTGGTTGCCACTGATGTTGCTTCTAAGGGCCTGGACTTCCCTGCCATCCAGCACGTCATCAACTATGATATGCCAGAGGAGATTGAGAACTACGGTGGGCATTGAGCCCAGCAGAGGCACTGAGGGAGCACAGCTGGGTGGCTGCAGGCCAGCAGGGCTGTGCACCCATCTTGGTGGTCGCAGGGGTGTCGTGTCGTATTCATTCAGGCCTGATCCTGTCTGTTTCTTTGCAGTTCACCGTATCGGGCGTACAGGTCGCTCAGGCAACACTGGTATTGCCACCACCTTCATCAACAAAGCCTGCGGTGAGAAACAGCAGGGACGGGGGGAGCCTGTGGGGTAGGCTGCAGCTGGGACAGAGAGCTGCTTCTGCTTGGGTGAGGGTGGTGTTTTCATGCTAGCAGGGATAAGTGATTATGGCTCATGGAGAGGAGGTGGGGACATGGGGCATTGCCACCCACCTGGGTGCTAGCTTCAGGGCCCAGCACATCATCCTTTGCTGCTCTTGTGTTGGGCTTCTGCTAGGACTGTATCTGATCTGCATCTCTGCCCCCAGATGAGTCAGTGCTCATGGACTTGAAGGCTCTGCTCCTGGAGGCGAAGCAGAAGGTGCCTCCTGTGCTCCAGGTGCTGCACTGTGGGGATGAGACCATGCTGGACATCGGAGGTGAGGGACCCTGAACTGGGATGGGGAACTTCTGCAGGGCTGTTAGAGTGATGTGGGTTGCAGACAGGGTCCCATCTCCCATCAATTCGTGCTCATGGGGTGACTCCTGTCTCCCTGCCTGATCTCCTTCCTCTCATTGCAGGTGAGCGGGGCTGTGCCTTCTGTGGTGGCCTGGGCCATCGCATCACTGACTGCCCTAAGCTGGAGGCGATGCAGACCAAGCAAGTCAGCAATATTGGCCGCAAGGACTACCTAGCCCACAGCTCTATGGACTTCTAGCCTGGGGGCTGTGCTGCTCGGTGCTCCCCTGCGCAGGACAGGAGTGGAGGTTGGCTGCTTCCCTTTGACCTGGGGTTCACTTTCCAAAACCCAGACCAACCCTGTACCAGAGGACTCTGTGCACATCTGTGGCCTGGTTTTTTTGGGACTGACAACAGCTCAGCCTTTCTGAGGTCTTGCCCTGGATGGAAGAGTGTGAAACTGTGCTGCAGCAGCCCAATACATCAGTGTCACACTGCTGTGAGGTGGTGGGGGAAACTCTATGTGGGGTGACTGGTTTGTGGCTGGTGGGCTGCTACCCATGCCTAGGGACTTCTGCCTAGCCCCTCCAAAGCTCCACAGTCTCCTTCCTCTCACCTTAATCTGTGCATCCTCAGCTGTTCTGTTAACAGCAGCAGTGCTCTGGTGCAGCCAGGGCCAAGCCAAGCACGCTGCACTTATGTCATGTGGTCTCCTGAGAGCTGCCTGTGCTCTCACAGTATGCGTTCTGCCCCACTGCCCTGCTGCAAGGGCTGGGCTGATAGACACCTCCTGTGGCCCAGCCTTTGCCTCTCATCCCACACACCAAAAAGGGGAAGTTCAGAGAGAAGGAAGTCTGCCCCATGCTTTGGCTGAAGCAGTCACATTTCTGTGCTGCCAGCAGCCCAAGCCCCAGAGCCCTGTGCTGGGCCCATGGAGAGACCAGTGAAGGATGGCATCCTCTATGTACAGCACCGCAAATTAGGAAAGGTAAAGGGCAGAGGGTGGGTTTGTGGCTGGATATCGGGTTTGTGCTGCTGGGCTGCTGCTTGGGTCCAGGCCTGAGCTTCCCTGCATCTGGGAAGGGGGTGAGCAGAGCTGGACCTCTTTGGACTCCAGCTTTAGTGTTGGTGCTCTCTCAATGCTGAGAGAGAGATCTGTGCAAGCACCAGCTTGTGCTCACCCCTATGGGCTGTGTCCTTGCTTGGTCATTGCATGATGTGCAATGAAACAATAAAGGTGTGTTACTGAGGCTCAGCTCTGTGTGTGTGGGAGCGGGGCAGCAGGGGGGTTGCTGGCTTGAACCTGGTCCTGGGGCAGCGCTGTGGGACAAGCGATGACTTTGTGTGCTTGGATCTGTGGGTACATTATGGGTGACATGATGGGTGACATGATGGCAGCCTCAGAGCTGGGTGTGCACAGTCTGGCTCCTGTTGGCCTTCTCAGCACAGAGCGCTCTGTGTGTCTGAGGCTACCTCTGGTGCACTAACAGAGCTGCTCCTACCTCAGTCTTAGAGCTGAAGCATGTAGCCCCCATGTGCATGGGGCCGGTGCTCTGCCGTGTGGGTGCCCCATGGGTATTTTGGGTGCTCTGCCACATCTATTTTCCAGGGCGGAGGCCCTGCTGTGCACTTGAGGTATGCGGGGGCTCGCAGCCCCTCCATCTCGTGATGGGCTGGGAAGGGACCGGTGCTGCAGAGCCTCCCATGGGAGGAAGCAGGCTGCAAGCTGCAGGGCCTGGCTGCGTGTGGCAGATGCGAGCTGCCAGCAGGAGCACAGCAGCTCAAAATGGCTTTCATTTGCATGGCGGTCCAAGTGAGAACAGCTTGCTGTGCCCTGCACAGTGCGCAGCCTTGCAGGCAGAGACCCCTGCATGGCCATTCGTGGACATGGCAGCCGGCTCCTGCTCTCCCTTTTCCCACACATCCATACCTTCATTCTAGCGGACCTGGAGGAAGATCCGAGTGCAGCTGTTTGCTGCCAGCCCCTTTGGTGTGTCCCGCATGGAGCAGTTTGATGTGCGGGATGGCGGCACACTGCCTGACACCTCCCTGCAGCGCTGCGCCCGCCGTGTCATCCGCCTGTCCGACTGTGTCTCCGTTGGCCCCATGGGCACTGAGAGCTGCCCCAAAGCCACCTCTGCCTTCTACCTCACCACCACGGAGAAGAACTACGTGCTGGCAGCTGAGCAGCGGGAGGAGTGGATCGAGCAGCTCTGCCTGTTGGCCTTTCAGGTACCCCCTGCATCCTGCTGCTGCTCCAGGCCAGGAGGATGAGGGTGCTGGGGGGGGGGCAATGCTAACCTCCTTCTGTTCCAGGGCAAAGAAGCAGCACAGAGCAGCAGCACCGGGCTGCAGCCCATCCCTATGGAGGAGAACTGCCTCTACTCCTCGTGGCAGGACTGTACGTGCTGCAGTAGGGCTGGGGGTGGTGGGGGAGCTTCCCACTGTGTGTGCAGCAGGGCTGACCCCGTCCTCACTCTGCTCCCACAGTGATGGAGTTCCCGGTGCTGGTGCTGAGGACGGAGGCAGCCGCTCGCTGTGAGCTGCAGGGGCAGTACGTGCTGGCAGCCCAGCCCCACGGCCTGGCGCTGAAGGATGCGCAGTCGCAGCAGCCCCTGCTCACCTGGCCCTACTCGTTCCTCCGCAAATTCGGCCAAGATCAGGTACGTGCACCCTGCCCGGGGCCTCCACCTGCTGCTGGCAGGTGCCAGCCCCTCACCCTGCCCCCCTCCCTGCAGAACATCTTCTCCTTCGAGGCCGGACGCCGCAGTGATTCGGGTGAGGGCACCTTCACCTTCAGCACCCCACGAGCCCCCGAGCTGTGCCGGGCCGTGGCCGCCGCCATCTCCTGCCAGCAGCAGGACCAGGAGAACCAGCTGTCCGTGCCAGGCCTCAGCAACCAGCCCGCGGGGGCAGAGGCTGAAGCCCCCCAGCACAGCGCAGTGCTGGGGCAGGCACAGCCGGGCTCACACTCGTATCCATCACCGAACCCTCTCAGCTTCCCCAGCGTGGAGGCTGCCGGCCCCATCGTGTACGCGTCCATCGCGCGGGGCCAACAGCCGCACTCGGTGCCGTGCCCCGGGCAGCCGCTCCCCGAGCATCTCTATGAGAACATCTCGGCCCAGCCTCGGCCTGCGGCCAACGAGGGCGATGCGGAGGGAGGGCGCTGGGCGCTGGGCTCCCGCCAGGCCCCCGAGGGTCACAGCAGCGAGTCCGCCGTGCCATACCCGGCCAGACAGCGCTGGGGGCCGGGAGGGAGCGGGGTTGGAGCGGAGGAGCGGCCCAAAGCTCAGCGCACCCTGCGGGCCAAGCTGGGCCGGCTGCTGAGCCGGGAGCGGGAATAAAGGCCGAGCTCCGCCCGGCACCGCGCCCGGCCGCCAGGGGGCGCCACCACAGCTCCGCCATTGGTGTGACCGAGCGGCGGCCCCGCCCCGCCCGCTGCTCTATAAGCTCGCGCCGGTCCGGGAGGGGGCGGTGCCCGAGTTCGAGTCCCGCGGCTGCCGCGCTCCGTTCGCCCGTTGCGGAGCGACCCGCTCGGCCCCGCAGCGCCGGGAGCACCACGGGGGGTGAGTGCGGGACGGAGCGGGGCGGAGCGGGACCGGGACTGAGAGCGGGGTGTTGGGCGGGAGGGGAAGGGAATTGCTCGGGGCGGGGGAGAACGAGGCGGTGCGGGGCGGGGGGCTGGGTGCGGTAACGGGCCGCCGTGGGGCAGGGCGGGGGTCGGGCTGTGGCTGCGGGACGCGGTGACCGCACGGGACGCGGTTCTGCCCATCCCTCGATACCGGGCACAGCCCCCGCCGGGGGGGGCTTCATCTCGGCCCTACAGAGCAGCCCCCGGCCCGGAGCTGCCGCAGCCCTCGGAGCGGGGCGGCCCGGCGGGGCTGAGCGGCCGCTCCGTGCTGGGGAATGTCTGACACGCAGCCTGCACCCAGCGAGCGGGGAGCTGCGGGTGTCAGCTTACACGCCTTATATAGACCGGGACGGGCCGGGGGGAGCGGGGGCACGCCGGGCTCCGGCCTCGCAGCTTCCCCGTCCCGTCGGGGCACCGGGAGGTGCCGCAGAGCCGGGCCTTTAACGCCACGTAGGGCTCGGAAGGGCTCCGCGGTTCCCTTAGGCGAGGTAGAGCCGCGTGCCCCGCGCCCGGCCGGCTGACAGCTGTCAGTGTGAGCGGGGAGCAGCCATCCCTCCTGCCCGGAGCCCTGCGGACATGGGCTCACACCCACATACAGCTGCTCCACCAGCTGCTGCTGCTGCAGCCCAGCTGCTGTGCCAGGCTGCTCCATTGGCAGCGTGCTGCTGTGCTGCTGTGCTGCTCACCCGGCAAAACGCCTCCGGCTGCTGCCATCCCTCCGTGCTGCTGCCTCTCTGCAGCCTCGATTAGCTCCTAGCAGCTCCAGGTTCCCTAACATGGCTTCAAGGCAGAGTCTGTCCCAGGCTTGGGATGGCAGAGTCTTACTCTGTCTGTTTCTCTGGCCCCTCGGCTCCAACGCCCCTTAGGAGATGCTGATGGATGTGGGGTGCGTCCCTAAGCACGCTGTGGGATGGTCGGGGTGGAGCTCCTGCTGGCACTGTCTCCTCCTGCCCAATCCTGCTGGGCCCCCTCCTCGCCTGCTCTCCGTGTCATTCCCATGCAGCGTAACGTCAGGATCACACCCTATTCCATTTTGCAGAGATGGGCGAGATGGAGTCCTATAAGGTGATGCTGAACGGGCCGGCGCCCTGGGGGTTCCGGCTGCAGGGAGGGAAGGACTTCAGCATGCCGCTCTCCATCTCCAGGGTAAGAGCTGCCGAGAGCCGGTATCGCCCACCCTCCTCCTGTCCGTGGGTGGGAAGCTGCAGCCGTGTCCAAGCAGCTGAGGCAGAGCTGTACAGGGGTCATGAGCAAGCAGGGCCTTGAAGCACTGGTTCTCACTCTGCTCGGCCCCCTTAGAGCCACCCCAGCTCCTTATCAGCTCTGGTTTGGCTGCAGAGTGTGTGCTGGGGGTGTTCCGGGCAGGGAACTGCAGCAGCGATGTGAAATGCTGTGCAGGCTCCTCGGTGTCATGGGGTGGTGGGAGGCAGGGGGGCCTCTTCCAGAGCCAGCCCAGTGTATGGGCAGCTCTGTGTGTGTGTGAGCTGTGGGACTGGCCTGGTCTGCACCACCATTCCAGGCTCAGTGCCTCAGGGCCAGCTCTGTGCGGGTACTCTGCCTGATGCTGCACTCCCACTGGTCCTGGGACAGGTCCTATCCATAAAGCCAGATTGCTTCTGGAGCAGGGACGTGCACAAGATGTGCTGCCAGCTGCTTACATCTGGGGCACCCAGTGGGAGCTTCTGGTGTGATGCTTCCCCACGTTGAGGCTGTCTCTTGGGTTGGTGTGTCTCCCCGTCCTCGGGTGGCCTGCACCGCGGGTGCTCACAGCAGCTCCAGCTGCAGAATTGCCTTATAAGCCTTGGAATGTGTCTGCACCGCCCGTGCTGCTGACGCTGGGGCAGCTGGCACAGGGCTGTGGCTCTGAGCACAGCGTGGGGCCTGCCCCATGCACTGTGTGCCCATCCCAGGTCACGGGTCTCTGCAGCACCCACCCCAGGGGCACCGTTCGAGGCCGGAGTCACCCACTGTGCTGCCCTGGGGCCAACCAATCTTTGCAAGAAACAGAGACGGCTTCAGCGAGTTTATTCTCTAAAAAATGTTTCTCTTGGCTGCAAGCCAGGGCTTAACAAAGGGTCTGATCAGACCGAGGAGCCTCCGAGAGCTCGGGGCTGGGGCCTCATGGAGCAGCAGCGACGTGCATGCAGGCCAGCCCCGCTGCAGGGCCTGGGGAGATGCCGCCAGCAAGGCAGGGCTCTGCAGGGTCCCAGCAGCTCGGCTGCACAGGAAGGATGCTCCCCTGTGCCTGCCCGACACACCTTGATGGTGTATTGGGAGCCCTGGATGGGGGCGTCCAGCCGTGGTGGCACTCCAAGGTGTGAGGACAAAGGCCCAGCTGGGCGGAGAGGCCAGGAAGGAAGCTGTGACTGGTGGGGCTGGGCAGGAGCCCCAGCCCACGGTGCAGGAAACGGGAAGGCTGGAGCAGCTCCTGGCTGGGATCTGTTGAGCTGGCACCTGCCGAAGGGCTTTCCTGGCGAGCCTGGGTGCGGCGGCGTGACGCAGCCTGCCATGCTCCCCCCTGCCCAGGCAGCCCTGTGAAAACCTCTCCCAGCTCCTGCTGCTGCCTCCAAACCCATCCTGCTTCCCAAGCCCAGGGGCAGCAAGATGGGGCTTGCAGGAGTGGCCGGGAACCGGCCAGAGCTGCTTGCTGCCTCCAGCATCCTTCTGTGCCAGGTAGTGCCAGGGGTCCTGCAGGGTGTGCTGCGTCCCTCTGGGAATAGCTGTGGATCTGGGGTACCTGGTGCTGTGCTCGGGGTGGGCCGGGCTCTGTGCATGGGCAGGGAGGGCCGTGATGCTCAGCTGCAGGGATTTTCCAGCCCTCTGACAGTGCTGGGAATCTGGCTCGCTCCTTTTATGTTCATGTCGAACAGGGCTTGAGGAAATACTTGGTCTGAATCCAAACGCCTCGAGTTGTTCTGTGCTGGAGAAGCAGGAATGGCTGTGGCCTGCCCACGTCTGTCTGTCTAAGTGTCTGTCTGTCGATACCTGAGAGCTGTGTGCAGTGGTGCTGGGGCTCTGCACATCTCCAGCAGAAGTGTGGGTGTCCGGGGGTGATCCAGGCATATCCCAGCCCCATTGCTGGGCTGCGTGAAGGAAACAGACGGGACAGGAACACAGCCTTGCTAGGAGATACAGGGGGCTCCCCCCACGCTGGTGAAGTCTGGGAGCATGCCTGTGGTTTGCAGCCCGTGGGGTGAGCTGTGGGCTGCATGACAGGCCCTGACTCACCCTGCTCGCTTCCTGCCCCGGGACCCTGGGGCCGGCTCCATGACCTCCTACTGCAGCTGAACCAGCCCAGCCTTTGCTGCTGGGCATCGCCTCAGAACGCCTGGCCTATCCCCTGGCTGCCTGCAGGGATGGTGCTGGTTCTGTCCCCGGGGTGCTGTGCTGTTGCCTGGTGCCTGGAGCAAGGCTCAGCTGCTACAAGGAGAGAGAGGCTCTCTGGGATAACAAACTGGAGAACACACGGTGCTCTGGGGGTCCCTGCATCAGGCCCAGTGTGTTTGGGCTGCGGTGGCACTGTGCTACGGGAGCTGGTGGGTAATGGGGTTAGGAGCTTAGGGGGTGTGCCCAGTGGCTCTCTCTGTGGCTCTCAGGGGCCACAGGAGCATCCCTTCATCTACTGCCAGTTTCCCTGATGCTCTTTGTCCTGCAGCTGACTCCAGGTGGAAAGGCTGCCCAGGCCGGCGTGGGAGTGGGCGACTGGGTGCTGTACATTGACGGGGAGAGCACCAGCACCATGACACACATCGAGGCCCAGAACAGGATCCGCGCATGCGGGGACAGGCTCTGCCTCACCCTGAGCAGGTAGGATGTGTGGGTCCTGGAAACTTATGGGGCTGGTGTTGCTGGAATGAAGCTGTGGCCCTGCTCCCATTACCACCCCGAGCCCATCAGCAGCAGCCCCAGCTTTAAGCCGTCACCTCTGACTGTGGGGCAGTGCTGCCTGGTTGCAGCTCCTCAGCATCAGCATGTCAGCCAGGATGGATGCTGGGCACGTGCAACATCTGCCTCACTGTGTCCTCTCTTGCAGATCCCAGAACCACCTGGGGAAGCCGCAGAAGGTAGGTGTTGCTCCAGCGCTGCTGGCGGCTGCTCAGCCCTGGGCTGGGGGTGGGGAAGGCTCTGAGCTTACCCGGAGGAGCGGACTTTGCTCCTGGGACTCAAGGGCTTCTTGGGGACCGGGGTGTATTTTGGAAGGCTCGCAAATTCCCTGCATGTATGGCAGCTGCAGCACAGCCTTTGGGCCCCACGTTCGCTAGTGCTGGAGCTTGCTCTCACGTGGGGAGACAGGGCTGGGGCCAGTGGCTCCTGGACAGAAGCCACTTGCATGCTTTCTGCTTTGTGCCTTGGGATGGTTGTGAGCAGCATGAGTGCATGCAGAGCCCCACCACGGGGCACTTACTAATCCTCAGGCTGAGTTTGCAGCTCGGTGTCCCTGGGCTGGATGCCCTGCAGAGAGGGGACCTGGCTGGCAGAGCCACACGTGCTATCAGTGTCCACGTGTCACTGCAAGGCTCTGTGGGCAAGAATGGGTCCAGCTTTCCCACCCTGCCGTGCTGCCCGGCCCAGCGCTGCCCCTTGCATGCTGCTTGACGTGTGAGCCCGTGTCTGTGTGTTTTGTCTCGCTCAGGACTCACTCCCCTGCTCTGAGCCCCCGAAATATAACTTCGCTCCCAGCACCGCCCTCAACAAAACAGCTCGGCCCTTCGGGGCCGGCTCGCCTCCGAACCCACGGCCCGGGCTGGTGACGAAACCTGTGACGTACGTGCCCCTGGCGCCCGCCTGCACCCCCCAGCACAATGGGTATGTTGCTGTCCATGTCGCTCCCCAAGAATAGCAGGGAGCCCGCTGCTCAGCCCTGCTGCACCTTGCATGCCAGGCACCTGTGGGTGGGAGTGGGCTGTGGTGCCCGTGCTGAGGTGCTGAGACTGAACAATAGGAATGTCACACGTAGGGATGCACATATATGCCGCCTCCTTGCTCGGGGCTGTGTCCTGCTCTGGCCTTTGGGCAGCCCTGCAGGGCATGGCGCAGCAGCTGGAGCAGGATGCTCGCTGTTATCTGTGCCAGCCCTGCGACAAGGGGCAGGAAGGCTGTGGCTGCAGTCAGCAGCACCAGCCCAGGGCTGCAGCACAGGGCTGCCAGGGCATGCTGGGCAAGGAGAAGCCGCAGAGCCCTGCACAGCGCTGCCCAAGCCAGCCCTGAACCCTGCGTGGAGGCTGCAGTCTGCACACTGTGTGCTGTGCTGCTGTGTGCCCAGCCTGCTGCTGCTCCTGGCCACAGGACCCTGGAGCTGGTCAATGGGGGACACGGTTCTGGCTGTTCTCTGTGCCCAGGCCTGTTTTGGGGGAGCTGAGGACGGCATGATCTGGTTTGTTGGTGACTGCCCCTGCAGCCCACTGTGCTCCCAGCCCTGGGTGAGATGGGCCTGCATCGCAGGGGCAGGGGGAGCGGTGAAGGCTGTAGGTGAGCTCTGGAAACTTCTTGGGTTCTGTGGGTCTAATTTCACTTTCCTTCTCTTTCTTTCTTTTCTCCCTTTCTCTTTCCCTCTCCTACAGGTGCAGAGCCTTGACAAGTCAGTAAGCCTTTTGCCTGCTCTCTCTAGCCTTCCTGCATGCCTCTTGCCCTGTTAGTGACCCACTGGTGCCCTGTTGTCCTGGTGCAGGGTTAGTTAGCCCAGAGGCTCAGTGTCCCCAGGCTGACAGTCCCTGGCTGCAAGCTGTCCTTAGCCTGCAGTGCCAGTGCTGCCCAGTGCTTCTGACAGTGAGGGCATCAGGGTGTCCTTACAACAGGTCCCTCTCCAGCACAAGAAAGGCTGTGCTGTGCCGGCATCATCAGTGCTTATTGGGTACCATGCAGCTTTCCTGCATGTGATTTGGATCTTGGCTTACCCTTGCCCCGTTATCTCTCCTCCTGGCCTTTATGGCTGGCTGACCTCAAATTGCAGAGATGGGAAATCTGCCCTGAAAAGACATCCTTAATGGCCCCTTCCTTCAGTGTGGGTTGGGGAGGAGGGCAATGTGTGATTTGTCAAATGTGTGCTGTCACGCCACTGCTGTGAGCTTGAAGAGGTGTGGGGTGGCCCCACATGGTGGGGGGGATGCTGTGGGGATCCATGTGGGTCTGTGGGGCAGTGGTGTGTGCCAATCCCTGTGCCACCAGGCAGGGGCAAGATGGTGCCAGCTGAGCACCTGCCCCTGTTGCTCACAGGAAACCACAGGAGCACCCCACTTCCCCCAAATATGACCCCAGCAAGTTGCACCTGATCGAGGACTCTGAGGACTGGCAGCCCCGCAACACCAGCACCCAGTCCCGCTCCTTCCTCAAACTGGCCCAGCTGACGGGCACAGACAGCTGTAAGTCCCTGCGGGTCTGGGGCTGCCTGTGGGTTCCTGGAGCCAACCTGGCTCAGGGGTGAGGTAACACAACGCTCTGACTGCAGTGGCCCTGTGTGTGGTGTGGGCCATGCGGGGGCACACAGTGATGCCTGGGGTGCCGGTGTGGGGGAAGCAGGGAGGGGTGCCCAGTCCTCGTCCCTTCGTGCTGTGTGGGGCTGTGCTGCTGCCAACTGACTCTGTCTCCTCCTTTTTCCCCACTGTGCTCAGTTGAGGACCACGAGGATGAGCTGGTTAGGAAGCCCAGGTAAGGGGCGGCACAGGGTGCAGCACGGCTCCTGGCTATGGGGCTGCAGGGCTGGGGCTCGACCCCTCCCACGGTTGGCCTCTTACTCATGGCTGGTGGCGAGTGCAGCTCCTGTCCTCTGCTGTCCTGTCCTGTCGCCTCCTGCTCCCTATCCCTCTCTATCCTTTCCCTCTCTCCAGAGCTGAGGTGTTCACGGAGCTGCAGCACCCGCACTGCTCTCGCCTTTGCGATGGGCACTGCCAGCACTGGGCCACAGCTGGGACAGTCCTGTTATGAGGGTCCTGCCCGGGCACTGTGCTGCTGCTGACCCCAGTCTGGGCATCCCCAGCAGGACCCTGGGCACTGTTGGCACTGGGGAGGCCAAGCTGCAGATGCAGCGGGTTGGTGGGGCCTGCTGACACTGGTGTGGCCGGACTGCTGCTGTTGGGAGGTACTGGGCTTTGTCTGGGCCATGGGTACAAGGTGCTGTGACTGTGGTGTGGGGCTGGAGGGGAGCTGGAGTGGGGCAAGTGCTGCTGGCGTCACTTTGGGGCTGGAGATGAGCCATGGGGATGCTCCATGCTGCGTACTGTGGATTTACCCTCGCATCGCCGTTTTCTCGCCGCCACAGGGGTCCACGTGTGTCATTTTGGGGTACAGAGGAGGAGTGGTGAGTGCTGGGCTGTAACAGAGGTTGATGTGGGTTCTGCCCAGTGCTGGCAGCTTGACAGGGCCATGTTCAGGTCAGTGCTGGCTGAGTGCCTGCCCCTGTTGGTCTCAGGCAATCTGTGCACCCCCCTGGCACCCCTGCGTGTGACCCGGGCAAGCTGCGGCTGATGGAGGATGCTGAGGACTGGCAGCCCCGCACCGGCACCTCCCAGTCCCGCTCCTTCCGCAAACTGGCCCGGCTGACGGGCACTGATGGCCGTAAGTCCCTGCGGGTCTGGGGCTGCCTGGAGCTGCCTGTGGTTGTGGGTCGAGGTGGCACCGGGCTGTGGCCGTGATGGCCCCACGTTATCCCTGTGTGTGGTGCAGGCTGTGTGGGGCCGTGGGGGCCCTGATGGGCTGTGGGCTGTGTGTGGGCACACAGTGATGCTGGTGTGGGGGAAGCAGGAAGGGGTGCCCGGTCCCCGGCCCTTTGTGCTGTGTGGGGCCGTGCTGCCGCCTAATGATTCTGTCTCCTCCTTTCTCCTTACTGCACTCAGTTGAGGACCACGAGGATGAGCCAGTTAGGAAGCCCAGGTAAGGAGCAGGCAGCTCCTGTCTGTGCTGTCCTGTCCCGTCACCTCCTGCTCTGTCCCTTTCTGTCCTTTCCATCCCTAGAGCTGAGGTGCTCACAGAGCCACAGCACCCGCACTGCGCTCTCTATCTCTGTGTTGGACCACAGCTGTGACCATCTCATTGTGATGGTCCTTCCCCAGGCTCTGCAGTGCCTCTGTCACCAGCCAACGTGCCCTGATGCTGGGCTGTCCCTGGCAGGACCCCGGGCACTGCTGGTGCTGGGGTGGCTGAGCTGCACCACAGCATCCCAGCCATGGCACCCTGTTGGGTCTGGTGGCATTGCACAGCCTGGCTGGGGATGTTGGGAGGTGTGCAGCAGCACTGGAAGCTCGGCTCATTTGGGTTTGTGGTGGCTTGTATGGAGCAAGTGCTGCCAGCATAGCTGGGCTCAGAGATCAGTGGGGTGAGCATGAGCTGTAGGAAATGCCAAGTGCCAGACATTTACCATCGTGCCGCCATTTTCTTGCACTGTAGAGATGCCCGTGGGTCGTTCTGTGGTACGGAGGAGCAGTGGTGAGTGCTGGGCTGTGCCAGGGCTTGGTGTGTGCTGGGCCCTTGGCCATGGCTGCCCTGTGCTGGCAGCTGGGCAGTGCAGGGTCGGCTGGGTGCCAGCTCAGTGCCTGCCTGTCGCTCACAGGCAGCCCCCACCCCACGTGGAGCCCCCCACCACCCCTGCGTGTGACCCGGGCAAGCTGAGGCTGATGGAGGATGCTGAGGACTGGCAGCCCCGCACCGGCACCTCCCAGTCCCGCTCCTTCCGCAAACTGGCCCGGCTGACGGGCACTGATGGCCGCTGTAAGTCCCTGTTGGTCTGGGGCTGCCTGGAGCTGCCTTTGGTTGTGGGTTGAGTTAATTCCAGGTTGTGGCTGTGATGGCCCCATGTTGTCCCTGCATACAATGTGGGTCCATGCAGGCCCTGATGGGCTGTGGGCTGTGTGTGGGCACACAGTGATGCTGGTGGGGGGGAAGCAGGAAGGGGTGCCTGGTCCCCGTCCCTTTGCGCTGTGTGGGGCCATGCTGCCACCTAATGATTCTGTCTCCTCCTTTTTCCCTGCTGCACTCAGTTGAGGACCACGAGGATGAGCCAGTTAGGAAGCCCAGGTAAGGAGCAGGCAGCTCCTGCCCGCTGCTGTTGTGGTCCTGTCACCTCCTGCTCTGTCCCTCTTTGTCCTTTCCCTCTCTCTAGAGCTGAGGTGCTCACAGAGCCACAGCACCCGCACTGTGCTCACCTCTGCAATGGGCAGAGCTGTGACTGTCTCATTGTCAGCGTCCTGCCCGGGCACCACATTGGTGTTGTCCCCTGTCACTGTGCTCTGATGCTGGGCTGTCCCCAGTCTGGGCATCCCAGGCAGGACCCTGGGCACTGCTGGCATCAGGGAGGCTGCGCTGCACTGTGGCATCCCAGACACAGTGGGTTGCTGGGGTCTGGTGGCACTGGCAAAGCCAGGACAGCACTGTGACATGATGCAAGGGAGCCTGTGGGGCTCTGTAGTGGCTGACATGGAGAGCGTGCTGCCGGCATCTTGACTGGGGTCAGGCGTCCATGGAGCTGGGGTCAGCTCTGCAGAGCTCTCCACACCATGTACCAGTGATTTACTATTGTGCCGCCATTTTCTTGCACTGCAGAGATGCCCGCGGGTCGTTCTGTGGTACGGAGGAGCCGTGGTGAGTGCTGGGCTGTGGCAGGGCTTGGTGTGTGTTGGGCCTTGGTCAGCACTGCCCCATGGCTCTGGGTGGGCAGTGCAGGGTCAGATCAGCTGAGCCCCTGCCCCTGTCACTCACAGGCAGCCCCCACCCCACGTGGAGCCCCCCACCACCCCTGCGTGTGACCCGGGCAAGCTGCGTCTGTTTGAGGACGCTGAGGACTGGCAGCCCCGCACCGGCACCTCCCAGTCCCGCTCCTTCCGCAAACTGGCCCGGCTGACGGGCACTGATGGCCGTAAGTCCCTGCGGGTGTGCGGAGGTGGCCCTGGCTGTGGGTTGAGGTGGCAGTGGGTTGTGGCTGTGGTAGTCCCATCTTGTTCCATGTTTGCCATTTGTGGTTCATGGTGGTGCCTGGGGCGTTGGTTTTGGGGCTGAGAGGTTGTGGGTGCCCGGTCCTCGTTCCTTTGTGCTGTGCGGGGCTGTGCTGCCTCCGACTGACTCCGTCTCCTCCTTTCTCCCCTGTGTGCTCAGTGGAAGATGTGTTTGCTAAGAATCCCAGGTAAGGGAGCGTGAGGTGCAGCATGAGCTCTGGGCTGCATGTCCTGGGCAGGGCTTTGGGCACTGCTGGCACTGGGCTGGGGCAGTTGAACCGTGCTCTTGGGGTGCAGCAATGTGGTGACACTGGCAGACCTCGCTGTGGGTTTCTGAAGGCAGTGGGCAGTGTTGGAATAGGATGCTGAAGCCCATGGGGCTGCAGGGGCCGGGCAGAGCTGCTGTGTGCTGCTGGTTGCTCTGTGGGGCTGGGCTGTGTGAGGAAAGGAGTGGGGACTGTGGGGGAAAGCCATGTCCTGCTGAGCTGGGACAGCATCTGAGTGCTCCTGTTGGGGGCAGCTCTTCTGCCTTCCCCTCTTGATTTGGAGCAGTGAGTGAGTGCCAGAGCTGGGCAGTGCTGCTGTTATCGCCAGGGGTTGGGGATGAGGCACGGGGAATGCTGTGCCAAGTGCCAGAGATTCACCATTGTGCCGCCATTTTGTCACTGCAGCAGGGATGCCCGCGGGTCGTTCTGTGGTACAGAGGAGCAGTGGTGAGTTCTGGGCTGTGGCACTGGTCAGTGTGGGCCAGGACCTTGGCCATGGCTGCCCCATGCTGGCAGCTGGGCTGAGCCGGGTCCACGTTGGTGCCAGCTGAGCTCCTGCCCCTGTCACTCACAGGCAGCCCCCACCCCACGTGGAGCCCCCCACCACCCCTGCGTGTGACCCGGGCAAGCTGCGGCTGATGGAGGATGCTGAGGACTGGCAGCCCCGCACCGGCACCTCCCAGTCCCGCTCCTTCCGCAAACTGGCCCGGCTGACGGGCACTGATGGCCGTAAGTCCCTGCGGGTCTGGGGCTGCCTGGAGCCGCCTGTGGTTGTGGGTCGAGGTGGCACCGGGCTGTGGCCGTGATGGCCCCACGTTATCCCTGTGTGTGGTGCAGGCTGTGTGGGGCTGTGGGGGCCCTGATGGGCTGTGGGCTGTGTGTGGGCACACAGTGATGCTGGTGTGGGGGAAGCAGGAAGGGGTGCCCGGTCCCCGGCCCTTTGCGCTGTGTGGGGCCGTGCTGCCACCTAATGATTCTGTCTCCTCCTTTCTCCTTACTGCACTCAGTTGAGGACCACGAGGATGAGCCAGTTAGGAAGCCCAGGTAAGGAGCAGGCAGCTCCTGTCTGTGCTGTCCTGTCCCGTCACCTCCTGCTCTGTCCCTTTCTGTCCTTTCCATCTTTCTAGAGCTGAGGTGCTCACAGAGTCACAGCACCCGCACTGCGCTCACCTCTGCAGTGGGCACCGCCGGCGCTGGGCCACAGCTGGAACCATCTCATTGTCAGGGTCCTGCCCGGGCACCACATTGGTACTGTCCCCTTTTGCTGTGCCCTGATGCTGGGCCATCCCCAGTCTGGGCATCCCAGGCAGGACCCTGGGCACTGCTGGCGGTGGGGAGGCTGCACTGCACTGCAGTGTCCTGACACAGAGAGTCAGTGGTGTAGGTGGCATTGGCACAGCCTGGCTGTGGGCACTGGGAGACCCAGGGCAGCGCCAACAGCTCAGCATGAGAGGCAGCAATACTGGGGTGGGACTGCAGGGGAGCTGGGAGCTGGAGGGAGCGGGGTCTGCTGGCATCACTGTGGGGCTGGGGATAAGCCGTGAGGAATGGATGCTCTGTGCTGTGTGCCCATGATTTATCCTTGTGCTGCCGTTTTCTCTACACCGCAGAAGCCCCCATGTATTGTTCTGTGGTACGGAGGAGCCGCGGTGAGTCTGTGCTGGGGGTCGGTGCATACAAAGCCCTCGGGCAGTTCTGCCAGCTGGGCAGTGCAGGGTCAGATCACTGCGGGTTGAGCTCCTGCCTGTTGCTCGCAGGCAGCCCCTGCCCCACGTGGAGCCCCCCACCACCCCCGTGTGTGACCCGGGCAAGCTGCGTCTGTTTGAGGATGCTGAGGACTGGCAGCCCCGCACCGGCACCTCCCAGTCCCGCTCCTTCCGCAAACTGGCCCGGCTGACAGGCACTGATGGCTGTAAGTCCCTGCGGGTCTGGGGCTGCCCGGTGGCACTGGGCTGTGCCCGTGGTGGTCCCGTGGTGTTGGTGTGTTGGCCACGTGTGGGTATTGCTATGTGGGGCCGTGCTGCTGCCGACTGACTCTGTTTCCTCCTTTCTCCCTTCTGCGTTCAGTGGAAGATGATGATGTATTTATTAAAAAGCCCAGGTAAGGGGGGTGCAAGCACAGATTCCTGGGCTGTATGTCCGGGCCTGTTGGCACTGCTGGCACTGCGCTGGGGTGGTTGAGCTGCACTGTGGTCTCTCAGGCAGCTGGGGTGAGCAGGATTGTGCTGGCACTGGCAGACCTTGCTGGGGGTGTTGGGAGGTGCTGTGCACCTTTTAGAGGCCAGGTGGGTGAGCTCCTGAGGCTCAAAGCCCTGCATGGAAGGACACAGATTAGGGCTGTGGCACAGCTTTGCCTTTCCCCCACCCCTCCTGCCTTGGTGCCGTGACCACTCAGTTCCAGATCTGCCTGGTTTGCTCCGTTGCAATTAAACACTTGTGGTTTTTATAGCTACCTCCTTCTTGTCCTTGCCCTCAAGAGGCACAAAGGCACTGGCTTTCCATCTGACACTGTCCTTGCTCCTCTGGGTGCTGCTTGCCCTGGCTTCTCACAAGCCCAGTGCTGGCAGGGTGCTGGGGGGGGCACAGACTTTGCCCCCTCTGGTACCAACCCATCCCTGCCCTTCCTGGCTCTGCTGGAGCTGGCCCAGGGCTCCCCACACTACCAGACGCTGTGTGTGAGGTGGAGGTGTGCCTGGACACTGTCACAATGGAGCAAGCAGCATTGTGTGTGATTCCCCAAGTCCCTGCCAGCCCACAGCACCTCAGCATTAGGGCACAGTGCTCCTGTGCTCCCACCCTGCTGGGTGCCACAGACCTGGGGGTGCTGCGGGGCTGAGGGTGCTTAGCTCCAAGCCCAGCACCAAAGTAGCTACTGGCTGGGCATGGGTGCTTGGCCAGCTCCTGGCTGCAGAGTGGGGGTCCTGCCTGCATGCACAAGCTAGCCTGGGTTCAGGGGGTGAGTGTGGCCAGCAGGATTAACTGGTGGTTTTGTAGCCAGGTCTCCGTGCCGGACCCATCCCCGGGGGCAGCAATGAAGACAGAACCAGGATTGGGTGAGAAAAATATTTTCTTTGAGTTTGGGGTGAGGGGAGCGGGGATATGGGTAGGGCTGGTACTGCACCTCGCCTACCAGTGGGTGCAAAGGGCTTGGGAACATCATCCAAGAGGCTTCTGTTTGTGCAGCCCCCAGGACTCCTGCTGCCACCCCTGGCCCTACCAGCCGCCCGCCCTGGGCTGTGGACCCCTCATTTGCTGAGCGCTACGCACCAGACAAGACGAGCACGGTGCTGAGCAAGCACAGCCAGCCGGCCACACCGACCCCCATGCAGAACCGCAGCTCCATTGTGCAGGCAGCCCAGCAGGCACCCGAGGGCCCCGGCCGCACACCGCTCTGCTTCAAGTGCAACAAGATCATCAGGTGAGCCCCGGCCTCTGCAGCCCTGCCACCATCCTGGGCACTGCCAGGCCCCGCTGTGGCTGATGTGGCTCTGTCCCACCACAGGGGACGCTACCTCGTGGCCCTGGGACATTATTACCACCCTGAGGAGTTCACCTGCTGCCAGTGCAGGAAGGTGCTGGATGAGGGTGGTTTCTTTGAGGAAAAGGGCTCCATCTTCTGCCCCAAGTGCTACGACACGCGCTATGCACCCAGCTGTGCTAAGTGCAAGAAGAAGATCACTGGGGTGAGTGTCCCTCAGTCTGCCCTGCACCTCCCATCCCTGCTTACCTGTGTGTTCCCAGCTCTGTCCCTTCTCGTCCTGCCCCAGGGATCTCCGGTTCCTTTCAGCCCTTGCTGGGGTTCCCTGTGTTGTGGGGTGCTCCCTCCTGGCTGACAGCGGTTCTCTTCCAGGAGGTCATGCATGCGCTGAAGATGACCTGGCACGTGCAGTGCTTCACCTGCGCAGCCTGCAAAACTCCCATCCGCAACCGTGCCTTCTACATGGAGGAGGGACAGCCCTACTGTGAGAGAGGTAGGACCAGGGGAGGACCCCACGGCACCCCACACAGCCCCGGGGTACTGCTCACTGCTGGGGCTCAGCACATGCCCAGTAGCACCGAAGAGTGAAGTCCAGGATGCAGAGCAGGGAGGGGACCCCCGCAAACCCTCCATCCCCATCCTCCCTGGTGCTGGGTGGTGCCATTGCTGGCATGTTGCCGTGGTGATGATGGATGATTTACATCAAATGTGAGTGCTGCATCCTGGGTGGGGGGATTCACCTCTTCCCTGTGGCCCAGTGGTGGAAAGGGCCACCCTTCCCCAAGTGTCCAGTGCCGCCTTGTGCTTCAAGTCCTGCCCCTCTCCAAAGCTGGAAGCAAGTTGTGCCCAGGCTGTGCTGCAGCCCTGCTGCACCAGAATGAGGGGTTACGGTCTTGGAGGAAGCACTGACCTGTGCTCTGCCTATGTTCACAGACTATGAGAAGATGTTTGGCACCAAGTGCCGTGGCTGTGACTTCAAGATCGACGCTGGGGACCGGTTCCTGGAGGCACTGGGCTTCAGCTGGCATGACACTTGCTTCGTCTGTGCGGTGAGCCGTGTTCCTCCCTGCTTCCCCCTGCTGTGAGCTGTGTCTCATATGGGGTGCATGCTGCCATCAGGTTTCCACCTGGCTCTGTCCTGTTAGTTCTGAGCCTGCTGCTCCCTGACATCTGTGCTGGGCTGCAGGGAGGGTGTATGGGAGGGGATGCTGGGGGCTGGCTCAGCCCTCCTGACTGCCTGTGCTCTCATCCCCAGATCTGCCAGACCAATCTGGAAGGGAAGACATTCTATTCCAAGAAGGACAAGCCGCTGTGCAAGAGCCACGCTTTCTCTCATGTGTGAGGGGCAAGAGTTCAGCTGTGCCCGTGCATGCCCCTGGCCCTGCATGCTCCTTTCCCACCCCTTCCCCTGCCCCAGGGAGCCAGGCTGGGACTTCACTCCTACCCCTTGCTCCTGCCTCTTTCCTGGCAGCTCCTGGCCGGGCCCTGGCAGAAGCAGCACTGGCTCCTTCCAGCTGGCTGGCTTCTTTTGTGCCCCCCTAGCTGACATAGGACCCTAGGGAAGGGGATGCCACAAAGGTCTCCTGCCCCGAAGCTGCTCAGCACAATGGTTGTGGCCGTGCTGAGGCTGGAGCTGGAGGAGGGTCTGGCTGCATCAGGGCTGCTCCTTTGCTTTGATGGGGTCCGGCTGCCTTGGCACTCAGCACCAGGGCAGGGACAGTCCTTGCCCCCAGCCTCTGCCAAACTCTTCCCTCACCTCCTCCACTTCATACTCAGCACACAGGGCTTGAGCACTGGCCCTTCTTCCCCCTGCCTGCACTGACCCCACAGCCAGGCAGTCTGCTACCATGGTTTCCTACCCACCCCCACATGGCTGCATGTCACAGAGCTAGGGGGGCTGTGGGGCTGCACCTATGGCAGCACCCCCGTGCCATGGAGCAGGACTGTGTGCCATGCCTGCCCCAGCTGTAGGCTGGGGGTGCACACCAGCCTCTGGCTAATGGGTTCCCATCAGGCTTGAAAACTGCTTCCTACCAAAGAGCGTGTGCCACTGCTGTCCCAGCACTGTAAATGCCTCTCCCAACCCCCCCACTCTCCAGTTGGGCTGCGTCTGATGTAGCCACGGTGCTTTTAGTGCCTTGAATAAACACTTTTTTGCGAGTGCCCGCTGTCTGGGGACTGTGGTTTTGCTGGGCACGGTTTGGTGGGGGCAGGAAGGTCACACATGGCCCTTGTCCCGCCTGGAGTCCTGCCCTGCGGCCTGACTGCTCCACGAGCTGCGAGGGAAAGCTTTGTTTCCGGGGTTTCCCCTCCTTTGCACCTTGGCAGATCCCTGGGTTGCCCTTGCCTGGTTTTAGCAAGCAGAGAGCAGCGAGGCAGTAATTAATCCAGGGGGCAGAGCAACAGCAGCGCTGAGCAGGAGATGGTGCTGAGCCGTGACCTCGCAAGGGCATCGCGCTTAGCCAGCACCGTCCCTGTGTTCCTGCTGTGCCCCATTGCCCGTGCAGGGACCGAGTCACCGGCACCAGCATCTGGAGCACAGCGGTCCTGGCCGTGCCCCGAAGGACGGACGGGAGGCACCGCCGCCCGGTACAGGATCTGGAGCGATGGATGTGGGGCCGGCCGCTCCCAGCGCTCCGATCCGACAGCTGCAGCGGTCAGTAATAACTGCAGCCCTCAACGTGATGAGCGATGTATGGAAAATCGCCTCGCTCATCCGCTGGAGCGTTCTGCCGGGGGCAGGAACCCCCGCTCGCCCTTCTGCAGGTGGCCAAGTCCCCCCCGCACTCTGCCCTTCCGCAACCCGCTGCCTCCGCTCCCTTCTGCCGGCCTCACCGAGCGGCCCCCGCCCTCCCCGCGCACAGGAAGGAGGGTCGCGGGTGGGCTGCGGAGGTGGAGCCCGAGGAGGGGCCGCGCCGCTCCGAGAACAAAGCCCCGCGGCTCCCCGCGCCGCCCCCACCCCCAGGGGCAGCTGAGCCCATCGCGGAGCGGCCGCGGCCGGCAGCTGCTCGACAGCTGCTGCCCAAACCCCGCAGCATCGCAGGGCGGCTCCGGATCGGGAACCGCTGCGAGCAGGGCGTGGGCAGGGAGCAGCGAAACGCTGCGTCCCGCTGTACATTGCGCCCACCGGCACCGTGCCCTGACCTTCAGGGATCGGGATCCCGTGTTTAGACCCACTTTACTGCTCGGGTTGCTGCGGGCCCGGCTCCTGCCTGGGATGGAGACGTGGGGCGGGCAGGGTGACGCCGTGTCTGTCCCTCGCAGGAGGGTGCTGACCCGTGTGGGAGCAAATGGAGACGGCTGCACCTCGGAACCAAAGACGGGGGCAGCTTGGAAAGAACTTTATGGGTTCATGCAGAGGCACAACCTGGGGGAGATGATGTCCCGCGTCGAGGGCTGGAAGGGCCCGGGGTGGGTTGGGAGCAGAGGGACACATCTGACAGCAGCGGGGATGGAGGGGAGCCCTTCATCCCATTGGCAACCCCAAAGGCTGGGCCTGGAGCACTGAGGGCACAACGGGGCAGAGAGGACAGTGTGGGGTCTTCGGAGGAGAAAGCTCCAGGGCCGGGGGTGCACGGGGTGGGGGAAGTTGAGATCACGGGGATCCCGGGGCAGAGCGGGACCGAGGGCGCATCCGCGGGATTCGGGGTGCCCAGAGGGTTCGCAGCCGGGATTTGGAGCCGGGGGTGCAGAGCGGCTCCTCGGGTCGAGCTCAGCGCTCCGCTCCAGGAGCTCGGCCCCTCGGCGGGTGCCGGTGGGGGTGGGTGCCCCAGGGGTCGCCCCGGGGGAGCGGCGGGGGCCGGGGCGGGGGCGGGGGCCGGGGCGGGGGCCGGGGCGGAGGGGGGGCCCGCCGTTCGCGGCGCTAGGACCGGGCGCGGCGGCGGGCGGAGCCTCCCCGCCGCTCGCCCCTCCGCCCGGCCGCTGCGGCAGTGTCTCGGAGGCGGGCAGGCGGCCGGTCCCTCCGGTCCCCCGGCAGCATCCCGGCCCCGCCATGGCTGGCGTCGGCTTCGCGGCGCACCGCCTGGAGCTGCTCGCCTCCTACCAGGACGTGATCGGCGAGGACAGCCCCACCGACTGGTGAGCGCGCCCGTCGCCGCCGCCGCCCCTTTGTCCCCGCCGCCCGGGGCCCTTTGTGCGCGGAGCCGCCCGGTGCACCGAGCGCGACGCAGCCGCCAACACCGGGACCGCGCCCCGCGCTGCGCCCTCCGTGCCGCCCCGCCGCCCCCCGCCACCTGCACCGGGCCCGGAGCCCCGGCACACAAAGGCGGGCGGGGCCGGCGGGACGGCGGAGGGGGTGTGCCCGGCCCAACGCCCCCGGTGCCCGCACCTGCCCGCCGCACCGCACCGCACCGCATCGCGCTGGGCCGGGGCGCGGCCCCGCTTTGTCTGCGCCGGGCGGCACGTGGGGGCACCGGGAGCCCCGCTCCGAGCCCCGTCTCCTTTCTGCTGGCGGCACCGCGCGTGGGGAGCGGCGGGTGGGGAGGGCCTGGGGGACCCTCGGTGCTGGGCCCGGTACTGGGATGCGGTGGAGTTTTGCCATTGTCTGGAACCGGGGCTGGGTTAGCGGGGACGGGGAGCCCTTAGCCCGGTCTCGGCGGAGCCAGGCCCGCAGCTGTGAGGGAACCGGCGTCCCCGCTGCTCCCGGTTCCCGCAGCCCCGGGGGGAGCGCTGGGTACCCGGTCCCCGGGAGGGCCGTGCGGGGTGCCCCGGGGCTGGGATGCGGTGAGCGGAGCAGGGGGTGGGGACACTCTGGGGTGCTCCACCTGCACCCTGATCCCTCTGGCACCCTGTGCTGGGGGCCTGGTGGTTCCAGGCTACAATGCAGCTTTGATAAGGGAGCAAATCCCACCGCAGCTCCATCGCTGCCGCCCCCAGCCCCAGCTGCCCTCTGGGACCCCCTGCCCTTGTCCCCTGGGTGGTCGCGTGGGGGTGCTGTGCGCACCCCAGAAGCTGGGACTGGTGCGTGCCATGCGTGCTGAGCTCCTGCCAGGCTGCGTGCTGCTCTCCTGCTGGGTGTCCGCTGGTTGGGCCTGAGCATGGCCCCCCCCCCACCAGTCCCACTCTCTGGGTCCCTCCAGCCCTGCTGGTGGCACGGTGGGTGAGTGCGGTGCGTGTTGGTGGCCAGGAGGCAGCTGTCAGCCCCGGGTACATCTGGCTTCCCAGCATCTGCTGCAAAGGATCGTTCCCTGCCAAAGCTGCTGAGAGCAGCAGAATCAATTCCCTGGAAGGCAAGCGCTGGGAGTGGGCCACCCCTCTTCCAATATTGAGCCCCACAGCTCCTTTGTTGTGTCTGAGCCCCGTGCTCCCCATCTCCTCCAGTCCTCCATCATCTGTGGTGCCCAGCGCCAGCAGGAGCAGCATCTCCACTGCAAGGCCTGGTGCCCATCTTCGGTGCAGGATGGGGAGCGGTGCTGGGGGACCATCGTGGCTGGGGGACTGTCCCCAAATGTTGGAGCTGGGCAGGGCGAGCCGGGGCTCTGAGGACACTGCGCTGTGCGGCTCTAAGCTGGCTCGGGGGATGCCGGGATCCCCGTGGCCACGGGATGTTTAGTCTGGGATTTCCCCCGCCCCAGCCCAGTCCTGGAGGGTCCGAGGCTCCCCTCCCCCTCCCCAGCCTCGCGGAGGCTGCTGGGGCCCATTACTCGATAGGAAAGGAATTTGGTGCTGCTTTCTGAGCACGCCGACTCCCTAGAGCTCGCAGCCACATTGGAAACACATGTGCCCGGGTTGGGGCAGGCAGAATAGGGCACCCCCCCGTTCCTGACCCTGCATGGGGGGCAGACGGCTGCGGGAGAACCGCTGTGGTCTGGCACAGAGCAATGGAGGCTGCAGAAGGGCAGTGGGCTCTGCCCCCTTGTCAGTGATGGGGAGATTCAGGTCACAAGCATCCCCTGCTCCCTGCCTGTCCCTGTGTCACCCATGGGTGATCTCAAAGCTCCGATGCTGGGGAAGCTGCATGGGGGGATGGAAGCATGGAAGGAGATGGTCCATGGGGTCGTGGTGCTGTTGGTCCCTGCTCATGGTGATGCTCTGGGCTGTGTGCGGGGCTGGGAACACTGGAACTGTCCCTCCTAGTGCTGGAACAGGCTGTTCTGAGGGCAGAACCTGCAGTGCTGAGCTGCAGGAGCACCTCTGGGTGCCAGCAGCAGCGCTGTGCTCAGGGTGCTGCCCTACACAGGGGGATGAGGGGGTGGGCAGCAGGCAGCGGGTGCTCTGGCTGTTATGCCTTGGCTGTGCCCTACTTTTGCATCCTGTTCACTCTGCCTTAAGAACCCCACGGTCCTGCCTGCAGCCCCCCACATTGCAGCCCTGTCCCTGGGGGAACAGAGCAGGGCCAGGGCTGGAAAAGCTGCCTTTTTCAGCGCTGTGAAGCCTCCCTGCTGCCTCCAGCCTGGGAGCTGCGCCGGCTCAGGCGGCCGATTAGCGGGATTTGGATGTGCGGATTAAAGTCAATCTTGTTGGTGCAATTATCTGTAGCTCACTGCGAGAGCAGGGCTGGGGGGAGACTGGGGGCTACGGGTGCTGCAGGGCGGAGGGAGCCTTGTTTCCCCCTCTTTGTTAGGCAAGGCCTTAAATTCCTTTTATTTCTCAGCTGGAAGGAGGCAGCCGAGGCCCAGGATGGAGCTGTGTGGCTCTGGTGCGGGGCTCTGCCCATGGGGGGCACCCGCTTTCCATTCCTGCTCCCATCCCTGCTTTCCTTCGCCACTTCCACTTCCCATCCTCACTCCCCATCTCCCATCCTCGCTCCCTATCCCCTTCTTGGAAGCCACCAACTCGGGTGGGCTCCTCCCTCCCCAGCACCGCAGGGATTTTGGCTCTGTGTTGCTGCCGATCGGCAGAGCCGCCCACCCAGCAAAACGATAATCTGGGAGGGGGTGGGGGGGGGAGTCCGGCACGGTTGGCCCCGGCTCCCTGGGCACAGCGCGTGACGGTGGTGGGTTTGGGCGCCCGCCAGGTCCCCGCTGCCTGCCTGCCTCCCCCGCTCCCCTCCACTAATCACCTCGTCATCGGGGCGAGCTGCATCCCAGCTGGGATGGGGGGTTGCCATGGAGATAGAGGATGCTGGTTGCCTAGCAACAACCATCCCCTCGCCCACCCGCCCTGGACCGATTCAGGGCACGGCGTTCTCCCCCCACGTTGCTGCCTGCCCACACTTGGGGACTTGCAGGGGGTCCCGTGGAGCCCCGGGTGGGCTCATTGGGGCACAGCGGGGGTGCGAGAGGGTTTTCCCAGCCGCGGGGAATGGTTTCCAAGGAACAGTCTCCATGACGGCCCCAGCACACCCCGGCGGCACATTGATTTGCTGCCGCTGGAGCTCTGGCGTCCTCCCCCAGCCTGGTGCCTGGCGGGCCAGTGGCTCACGCAGCCAGGAACGTGAGCGGCCCCATGCAGGCTGTCCCCAAAGCCAGCTGACCCCATGGGACTGCAGGACAGGGATGGGTGTATGGGCAGCTGGGAGCACTGCGTCATGTGGGATGAGTGCAGCAGCACCCAGACGGTCCTTGTGCCGAGTGACCCTTCTGTGCCTGTCCTTGGGGCCTCGCTCCATAGCTGTGAGCTGTGCGGTGGAGTGCCCTGCCCCATATTCTGTGTGCAGGAGAGCTGCCCTGTGCTATGGAATCTGTGCTGGATCCTTTGTGTGATGGTGGATTAAGGGACCTTTGGCACTGCCACTGGTCCCCAGACCCTGGCTTGGGCTCAGTGTCAGCAGCAGAAGGGGAGGTGGGGAGGCTGCCTCATGCTGTGCAGAGCCATTCTTACCCCCTGTACCCCCCCAGGGCCCTCTACACATATGAGGATGGCTCCGATGACCTGAAGCTGGCAGCATCAGGAGGTAAGGTCATGTCACCCAACCCCCATTTCAGCCAGGGCTCCTGGTACAGGGCTGCCGTGTGCTGAGAGTGCTGTGCACTGTGCCAGGAGGGGGTCTGCTGGAGCTCTCTGGGCACTTTGAGATCCAGAAGGTGATGTACGGCTTCTGCAGCGTCAAGGAGCCCCAGGCCGTGCTCCCCAAATATGTCCTCGTCAATTGGGTGAGTTGGGCAGCGTGGGGACACCTCCTGCTGAACACGGGGTCCTGAATCAGGGCCACTGCAGAAAGGCACAAAAGAGTGACCACGGGGGGTGCAGGTTGTCAGCGGGGTGGTGGGGGGCACACTGACCCCCCCCTGGCTCAGCACCCCCCTGGATGATGCAGGTGGGTGAAGATGTGCCCGACGCCCGTAAGTGTGCCTGTGCCAGCCACGTGGCCAAGATCGCTGAGTTCTTCCAGGTGGGTGATGTCGGGGATGGGGACTGGGCCTGCTGGGGGGGGGTCTCTGATGAGTTTTGCCCCCACCTCCCCCAGGGTGTGGATGTTATTGTCAATGCCAGCAGCGTGGAGGACATTGACCCAGGGGCCATCGGGCAGCGGCTCTCCAATGGGCTGGCGCGTGTCTCCAGCCCCGTGCTGCACCGCCTGAGGCTGCGTGAGGATGAGAATGCCGAGCCCGTGGTAACGTCCCCACGTCCATGTGGTCAGGGTATCCCCTGCACTGACCCCAGCCCTGTCCTTGACACCCTCTGACTCTGCTCCATCTCAGGGCACGACCTACCAGAAAACTGATGCCACCGTGGAGATGAAGCGGCTCAACCGGGAGCAGTTCTGGGAACAAGCCAAGGTGGGACGGCGAGGGATGGGCGGAGGGCACGGGGTGTTCCATGGGATGGGTTGTGACCCCACGTCCCATCCCTGCAGAAAGAGGAGGAGCTGCGCAAGGAGGAGGAGAGGAAAAAGGCGCTGGATGCGCGGCTGCGGTTTGAGCAGGAGCGCATGGAGCAGGAGAGGCTGGAGCAGGAGGAGCGCGAGAGGCGCTACCGGGAGCGCGAGGAGCAGATCGAGGAGCACAGGCATGGGGCCAGCTGGGGGTGTGGGGGTCAGCGGTGCTGGGGGGTGGAGGGAACCACGCTCAGCTCTGCTCCTGGCCCCATTGCAGGAGGAAGCAGCAGAGCATGGAGGCGGAGGAGGCCCGGCAGCGCCTGAAGGAGCAGTCCATCTTTGTAAGTGCCGCGAGGAGCTGGGAACTGGGTGGTGGTGGTGTCAGGGGTGATGGTGTTGGGGTGATGGTGTCAGGGGTGATGGTGTCGGGGTGATGGTGTCGGGGTGATGGTGTCGGGGTGATGGTGCCGTATCTTTGCAGGGGGAGCAGCAAGAGGAGGACGACAGGCAGCAGCTCCGGAAATCAGAGTCAGAGGTGGAGGTGAGCTCAGCACCCAGAGCTGTCTGGGACCTGGTGTGGGGCAGCCCCCTGCTGCCTGGGCTGGGGGTCCCAGCCTTGCTCCTCCCTGCAGGAGGCTGCTGCCATCATTGCCCAGCGACCCGACAACCCCCGGGAGTTCTTCAAGCAGCAGGAGCGGGTGGCATCGGGCAGCAGCGACGCCATCTCGCCGGGTAGCCATAGGACAGGTGAGGGGCTGAGGAGCACAGGGGGGGTTCAGTACACGAGTACATTGCCACCGGGGCACTCGCAGCTCATCCACAGAGGGGTGGGTGTCCTCTGCTGCCACTTTTGCTGTGGTTCTGGGTACTGGGAGGACTGCTGTCATTCTGCTCGGCACCACCACTGCCACAGCTCCTCAGATGGGCACCTGCTGCCACTGGGACGGGGCTGTGTCTGCAAAGAAGGGGTCCTGCAATGGGGGAACTCAAACTGCTCATGGCTGGGTGCCCTTTGCACCTGCTGGCAGCATGGTTCAGCTGTGGTGGCATCTTGGGGACTGGGTGCTGGCTTGGGAAAGAAGCTTCGACAGCTGAAAAGGGGCAGAGGTGGGGCTGAGGCTGGACGACTGCAGTGGGGCTGATGTGGTGTGCCCCTGGCTGGATGCATGTGGCACACATTGTGTATCCCACAGTGTACGTGCCCAAGGGTCCCCATTGCTTGTACGCAGCAGGGCAGGATGCCCATTCTGGGTCTGGTGGTACCTGCTGGCCCTGGCAGCAGGACTCTCTGCAGACTATAGGTGGGGTGGCTGGCAGGGGGTGCTGGGCTGCCCCACAGTGCAGGGTGCAGCCCTGGGGCTCTGCTTGCAGCTCTGGGTGCTGGCTGTTCTGGTGGGTGCCTCTGCCATGGGGACACGCTGTGGGGCTGTGCTGTGGATCACGCTGTGGGCTGTGCTGGGGGCTGTGCTGGGGGCTGTGCTGGGGGGAGCTGTGCTGAGTGTTCTCGCTGTGAGGCAGTGCTGTGGGGTCATGTCTTGGAGCAACACTGTGGAGCTGTGCCTTGGGGCAGCACTGTGCGTTTTGCTGTGGGCTGTGCTGTGGGTTCCTGCTGTAGGGATGCGCTGTGCCTGAGCAGACAGATGGCCCCGAGGTTGTGTCCTGGCCCCTTTGCCCACCCGGCCTTGGTGCTGCCTCCCGTCCCGCCGTCCTTCTGTCCTGCTGTCCTGCTGTCCTGCCGTCCTGCTGTCCTGCCGTCCTGCTGTCAGTGCTGTCAGTGCTGCCTCCCTGCCGTCTTCCCCATCCCGGTGCCTCGGTGTCCCGGCCCCGCCATGGCCACTCTGAGCAGGGACTGACCCATCTCTTTGCTCTCTCTCTCTCCGTCCGTCTGTCTGTCTTTCTCTTGGCAGGTCGTCTGCACTGTCCTTTCATAAAGACAGCTGACAGTGGGCCGCCTTCTTCCTCCTCCTCCTCCTCCTCCCCCCCGCGGACCCCCTTCCCCTATATCACCTGCCACCGCACCCCAAATCTCTCCTCTTTCTTCCCATGTAGGTAGCTGGGAGCCTCTGGGCACGCAGCCCCTTGGCCCTGCACCCCTCCCCAGCTCTGCTGCTTGTGGGACCAGGGTGCAAGGACAGAGCCGTGGGATCAACAGCCAAGCACAGGGGGCCAAGGGGCAGCTCCTGTGCCCTGCGATGCATCAGGAGTCAAATGGGGACAGGGCAGAGCCGTGCCCAGGGATGTGATGCTGCTCCTGCGGGGCAGCGAGGGATGGATGAGGCTGTGTCCAGGACCGTGTGGAGCTGTGCCCATGGGGCAGGAGGAGGCACGTGGTGCCGTGACCCTCCAGCTAGAGAAAGTGGGCACCGTGTGGTGCCTGCAGAGAGCTGAGGCTGTGCCAGGGTTCAGTGGGGCAGTGTATGGGCAGCGTGTGCCAAAGCAGGGCTGGGGACTGCAGCTTGTGGGGCTGCCCAGAGGGGTACAGGGCTTGCTGCACCAGGCCTACCTCCTGCTCAAGGATGGGACTCGAACTGGGGGGGATGGCTGCGTTGCAACGTGCGTCTCACAGCTTTTGGGCAGAGTGCTGTGGGGCTCTGGGTTGCTGCTCCCTCCCCGTTCAGGTGTTCACCCCTCAGTGCAGGCGTTTCCCCCCAAGCCGTGTCTCCGTTGTCTGCAGGCAGCCAGTCCGACTACCGAAAGGTTTCGGC
Source organism: Coturnix japonica (assembly GCF_054131305.1). Classification (NCBI taxonomy): domain Eukaryota; kingdom Metazoa; phylum Chordata; class Aves; order Galliformes; family Phasianidae; genus Coturnix; species Coturnix japonica. The sequence continues at coordinate 10,932,551 of NC_140680.1, read as the reverse complement.
AATGGGCTGCAGCCCCTGCGAGTCCAGCCCGGCCTCCACGCCGCTGGGCGAGCAGCGCGCCCGCGCCACGGCCGAAGAGACGCCGGCAACGCCCAAAGGTGGGCGAGGGGCTGGCGCTGCCTGCTGCATCCCCCCTCATAAACCTGCATCCCCTGCTGCTGCATCCCAGGGTCCCCTTTGCAGCTCTCAGTGCATCCTCGCCGTATCGCCCGGTGCATCTCATGCGTCTCTGTTGCATTCCCGCCGTCCGTGTTGCATCTGCGCCGCATCCGCTGCTCCCTGCTGTTGCATCCCCACCACCACTGGTGCATTCCCTTCATATATTGCTGCATTCCTTGCTGTCTCTGGTGCAGCCGACGGTGCACTCCCCATTGTCTGCGCCGTGTCACACCAGTGCATCCCCCACCATGGCTGCCATGTTCCCAATGCGTCTCTGCTGGATGTGCCGCATTCCCCGGTGCATCCTTTCCTTCATCCACTGCATCCCAGGGAACACATCTGTCCTGCTGCACCTTCTGTTGCAATTTTTGTCTCCTTTGTTTCCCCTGGTGCATCCCTGATTTCCATTCTGCACTTCCGCCCCTTTTCCTCCCTTTGCCCCCCAGCTCCCAGCCCTCTCCCCTGCCTCCCCAGTGCTCCTCTCACCCCCACCATGTCCTACTGCCTCTCCAGAGAACACCATTACCGCCCACCCATCCCACCTGCCCTTCACCATCATCTCCCAGCCCAAAGCTCCCCCCATCTGCCCCTCAGTCCTCAGCCATCCTTATGGTGGGCTCTGACCGCTGTGCCCCCCATTGCAGACTCCCCCAGCCCCAGCACCCAGGTGGCAGAGCCGGCGGTGACCGAGCAGCACTGGCCCTTCCCTGGGCCTGAGGACAAAGCTGCAGAGCCGCCGGGAGACGAGCCCGACCCCAACCCCAGGCTGGCATGGACAGCAGGGGCTGACGTGCTGGGGGACCTGGTGGCCCTGGAACCCTCGGAGCCATCCCCAGCACCCGCTGTGCCCGACCCCCAGCCTGCGGAGACACCCGCTGTGGCCGAGCCCCTCATCGAGCTGTGGCAGAGTGATGGCGCAGCCCCCGCTGCCACCAGCACCTGGCCCCTGCCCGACACCCCTGCGGGACCCCCGGCTCCCCCCGAGGAAGGCACGCTGCTGGGCCTGGACGAGCTGCCCGAGCCCCCCGCCACCTTCTGTGATACAGAGCAGCATGGGGAGGTGGTAGAAGAGGAGGAGGAGGAGGAGGAGGCCACGGCGGGTGGGCCCCATCCCACAGAGCTGGGCTACCAGGAGGGCTACCAGGAAGGCCACGAGGTGCCCCCCATCACCAACGGGGAGATGGGCCCCAAGGACGGCACTGCGGGCCGTGGCGAGCAGGTGAGCACCATGGGGGCTGCGGGGTCACGGCACAGCGGGGTGGGGGTGAGGGCACAGCGCCTGCAAATGGCGGCACCCAAATCCCGCAGGCCAGCGAGGGCTACTTCAGCCAGTCCCAGGAGGAGGAGGCCCCGCCGCCCGAGGAGCCCTCGGCCAAAGCCCCGCAGCCCATCTTCTACAACAAGCCGCCAGGTGAGTGCGCGCGGCAGGAACGGGTGTGGGGGGGTCCAGTCCGCGAGGTGCCCCCTAACCCCATCCCCATAGAGATTGACATCACGTGCTGGGACACCGACCCGCTGCCCGAGGAGGAGGAGAGCTTTGGGGGCGACCTGTAGGCCCAGCGCAGCATGGAGGCCCTGCCGGCGCGGGGTGCGAGCGGCCATGGCTGGGGACCCCTCCCTGCTGGGGCCCCGCAGGATGGAGCCGGGGGGGCCGCCCCGCAGCACCCCGGGGTGCCTTTTTCAGCCCCCCCGTCTCTTTCTCTTTTATAAGTTGTCGGTAGGAGCCGTGTCAGCCCTCCCCCTCCCCTCTCCCCCCCCTCTGGCCCTGTGAACCCCTTGTAGGCCCCTCCCCACCCCAGCCCCCCGTTCTGGGGGGGGATACATGAGACCCCCGTGGTGCCCAGCTGTGGGATGGGGGCCCCATTCTTTTTGTCCCCCTCCCCCCTCCCCAGTACTTTGCACGAGTTAAAAAAAAAAAAAAAGGAAAAAAAGAAAAAAAAGAATAATAATAATAATAATAATAATAATAATAAATGAATATGGCAATAAAGTGACCCTACCGAGGCGAGGCTGTGGCCGGTGGTGCCCCCACCCCAAAGCACTGCAAGGTTGCGGGGATGCCCTCCTCACCAGGACCCCCCCAGCGCAGGGCTCGCCCCGTCCCCATTTCCCTCTCCCTGCTTTGCCCCTCGCTTGTCCCCCCCCCCCTCAACCCCCCCCCTTCATACGGTATAACTGTTTTTTGGAAAGCACAAGTTCTGTAACGGCGGCGTGCTGATGTATGTTAATAAATAAAGCGACTCCCGCGGGGGCTGCTGTCTGATGGGGGGGGTGTAAGGGGAGGGGGAGAGGTGCGGGTGTGTGTGGGGGTTGTTGTGAATGTGGGGGGGGTTGGTGTGGATGCTGGGGGTCCCTTTGCCCTGCGTGGCGATGGATCCGAGGCGAGCCGGATCCACAAACTTTTATTCTCAAACTGTAACAAACAAAATAAGAAACAGAGCAGAGTCTGAGCCCGGCTCCGAGCCCCCCCCGGCCGCGGGGGTGCCAGCAGGGGATGACAGGTGGGGGCGAGAGGGGGAACCAGCCCCTTCCGCGCTGGCGGCGATGGCCCGCGCCGGGGATGGGGTACCCAGGGAGGGCAGCTGAGCGCCCTCGTGTCGGAGGGGCACCCTTGGGTGGCTGCGGCCCCTCCCTTACACAGCCGTAGTCCTGCCGAACAGGGGCATGGAGACTGGGAGGTGCCACGGCCCCGGCTCGAAGGTGTCCCTGCTGCTGAGCTCCGAGTCCGTCCAGCTGGGGAACATGCGTGGGGAGCACTCTGCCTGCAGGTAGAGGTCCGGGCAGGCCGGGCCGGGGCTGGCCGAGCGGGGCAGATGCAGCGCGGAGCCGTAGCCGGTGTCCAGGAAGAGGGGTTTGTAGCTGGGGGGCTGCTCCTGCTTCTCCAGCCGCTCGTGGCTCAGGAAGGGCGCATTGATCTTGCGATAGAGCCCACGAGTGTCCATCAGCACCTCGCTGTAGGGTGGGGGGGGCTCGGCCATCAGCAGCGCCTCTTCATAGCACGGCGGCTTCGACAGGTCCGACTCTGCCGGGTAAAGCCCCCCCTCGGCGTCAGCGTGGCCCCCGTACCGCCGTGCTCCCCACTGGGGGGGACGCGCGCTCCGCGGCCGCTCCTTACCGTGCCGGCAGCTCCAGGGCCGGGGGGGTGGGATGTGGGGGTGGTGGTGGTGGTGGTGGTGGTGGTGGGGCTCCAGGCGCAGGCGGTGGGGGACGGCCATGCCGGGGGGGCTGCCCCCATAGCCCTCGTAGTGCAGCGGCTCCAGCTCCAGCGCTCGCAGGCTCTGCTCCCGCAGCCGCTCCTCCTGCTGCCGCTTGACGCGCCGCCGCAGGTAGCTGCAGAAGCAGCACAGCAGCACGATGAGCCCCCAGATGAGCCAGAAGCCGGCGAAGCAGGTGAGGAAGGTGTAGGTGCCCTGGGACATCACCATCTTCGCCGCCGGTCCGTGCGGGAGGCCCCCGCCTCTCCCTGCCCTCGGGGTCGGGGTCGGGGTGCTCAGGGTGGCGGTACGGCCGATGCGCTCAAGGCGGCCGATGGCCTCCCCATGCCGTGCCCGGCGCCGTCTCCTCCTGTGGGCACACGCCGTCAGGGCTCCGTCCTCGCCATGGGGCCGTGGGTCAGGCAGGGGGACACAGGGATGGCACGGCGCACAGCCCAGCCACTTCCCATTGCTGGGACGGGACCAACAGGGTCAGGGGAAGCCCTGCAATGAGATGGACACCAGCGTGAGCGCTCCCATGGTGACTCACTACACACATGTGGCCGTGCCTGGCCCCACACACCCCCTACGTATCTCCCCAGCGTACACCCTGCCATGGCTGGGCACCTGGAGCCGCAGACAGGTGCCCTCGATGCCCTCCAGGCCACGTGGCATCCTCCTGCCTGCTGCACCCTAAACATATGGCTGCCAAGTGCTGTGTAAGGTGCCCATAGGGTGCCATGGGGTACCCAGGGAGCAGCTGCAGCACGTGGCACATGGGAGCACACACACTGCAGCCGTTGGTGGCCTTGTGGCTGCAGGGGGCACACGGCAGCACTGGGGACATTGGGTAGAGGTGGCATTGGGACTGTCAGTACTGTAGGTAGGCTGGCAGCTCGGTCACCTTCAGCTGAGTGCTGTGCCCAGGGGGGGCTGCACACGGCAGCACGCAGCACCCATGGGTGCTGGCAGACTGGCACGTAAGCACCCGTCAGGATTATTATTATCACGGTGTGGGAGAAAACACAGTGGGGGAGCGGAGAGGTGGCGAGCGCCGGAGCAGCAGCCGAGGACAGGGAGAGTACGGCGGTGCCACGTGCCGCTGCACAGCAAAGGGTCCCCAGGTGGCACAGAGCAGAGTGTGACCAGTGAGGGGACCACAGCGGGGACACGGCGGGCAGGGGAGCTGGAGGGGAGCGGGCAGAGCAGCACGGCCAGAGGGCCGAACCATGGCGGAAGGAAGGAGGGAAGGGGAACGAAGGGGCTGGGGAAGCACACGGCATCCCTGTTCCGGGCGGCGGGGGCTGCTCCTCTGCTCTGCCGCGGGGGCAGAGGCTGCGCTTTGGGGGAACAGAGCCCCCCTTCCTCGGGGAGCGCGAGGCGGCGTTGCCGGCTGAGGGCAGCGCGGTGCGGGCGCAGCTGGACCCGGCTGCAAAGAGCAGCGACAGCGGCGGAGACAGGGCCGGGAACGGCGAGAGATGGCAGCTGCGAGGGAGCGGGGGCGGATGCAGCGGGGAGGAGGGAACGTCGGGGCCGGGGCTGTTCGGGGAGCGGCGGCGCGGGGCGCTCCGGGGGAGCCGGGGACACCCACGCGGCTCCCTCGGTGCGGAGCGGAGCGCCGGGCAGCGGGAACCGGGCCAGACCCGCCTCGTCCCCCTTTGACCCCGGCCTGGGCCCTGGTGCCCGGTTGGTGCCCGGTGCATCCCCGCGCGATGCCCGCGGGGCTGTGATGGGGATACCCGGCGGGGACCTCCCCGCTGCCGGTGCCGGGCGCGGCGGCCCCGTCCGTCGGTTCTGGTTCTCCTCCTCCTCCTCCTCCCCCACCCACCGGGAACGCGCGTTTCCGCCGGGGCGGGGGCGCTTCCCTCCTCCTCCGCTTCCCGGTGCCGACGGCCCCGCGCGCCCCCGCCCCGGCCCCGCTCCGCTCCCCGCCGCGCAACAGGCGGGGGCGCCGTGCCCGCTCCCTCCGCGGCTCCCGTTACCGGCGGCGGCGCACGTGGCTCAGGCTGCGGCTCCATAGGGCGGCGGCGGCGGCGGCGGAGCGGGAGGTCCCGGTGCGCGCCCGGTGCGCGGCGCCGCCGCCGCCTCCCGGCGCTGCCTTTGTCTCCGGTGAGCGCTCCCGCGCCGCCGCCGCCGCCGCGCGCCGCCCCGCCCGGGCTCCCGCCCCGCCGCTCCGCTCCGCCCTCGGCTCGGGGAGGGACCCGGCGGAGCCCCCCGCGCCTCCGCCCCGGGACCCGCGGCCACCGGCGGGGAATGACCGGGGCCGGGAGGGGGCGCGCGGACGGGAGCGCGGTGCCCGGAGGGGAACCCGCCGGCGGTGCCGGGAGCCCCGCGGTGCCGTCCGGTGTCGGTGCCGTCGCCGTGGGGCGGGGTGCCGAGCGGTGACAGCCCAGCCCGCCCTCACACCCGCGGTGACGGTCACGCGAGGACAGCGGCGGCACAGGGGCAGTGACCCCGGCCATCCCCCCCGCCGTGTGACCGATGGCGGCCCCTGTGTCGGGCGGATGGTGCCCGCGTGGCTCCGGGCTCACACTTGGCGCTGGGGGCCGAGTGCTCCGCGCCCCCCCCCGCCCCCTCCCCGCACCCGAGCGCCGTCCCCCGCCGTGGCCCTTTGTCCCCGGGGCTGTAGCAGCCGTTCCACGGCGCGTCACAGCCGTTGTCACAGCCGCCCCGAGGCACGAGCGCTCCGCTGTCAGCGGGCACTGCCCGGTTCCGCGTGGCTCCACGGCAGCGTGGGCACAGCACAGGGACGCGGCGGCGGCAGCACGAGGCCACGGCGCCCCCCGGCTGCCCGGAGCCGAGCACGAGGCGGTGACACGCTGCGGGGCTGCCCGCACGGCCGGCACACCGACACCGCTTCCTCCCCGTGGGCGCCGCGCACCGGGCGCGTTGTGAGCACGGCCCGGCCGGAAGGACATCATCCTCATCATCCTCATCATCCTCATCATCCTCATCATCCTCCTCCTCCTCCTCCGTGCTGGCCGAGGGCCGGGGCTGCAGGCCGTGCCCGCATCGTCCCCGCGGTCCCATCGCTGCGGCCGGCACCCACTCACTCACGCACTCACTCACCTCGCTGTCACGGCTCGGTGGGCGCAGGGCAGCGCCGGGGGGGGGCGGCGGGGCCGGGAGGGTCCCCGCGGTCACGGACAAGGCGCGGGACACGGCGGGCATCGTCAGCACGGGGCGAGGGCGGGCGGTGCGCACCGGGAGCCGGTGTCGCGCTGGGAGCCGGGCCCGCGGCCCCGTCAGCCCCGGGGCCGGGAGCTGCCTTCCCCACGGCGGCGGAGGGGGGGGGATGGGGGGGGAAGGCAGGCGGGGGAGCGCTCCCTGAGCCACATGGTGGGCTGGAGGAGGAGCCGTTGCCGAGGCAACAGCTGAGAGCATCCTTCACCCCTGAAAATCGTGCTCGGCGCTGCCTCCGCCGCCGCACGGCTCCGGGCACCGGGTACCCGCAGCCCCCCGCCGGCCCCGGCTCACACGGGGTCCGGTTCCTTGGCTCTGGCCTCGCTGTGTCGGGCCATTTCCATGCAGGGGCTGTGCAGCAGCAGCACGGGCACTGCACGCTGCTCCCACCTGTGGGCATGTAGATGGGGGCGAGGGACCCGCAGTCACTGGGTCTGAGCTGCTGCTGGTCAAAGCCAAGCACCGTGTGTGATGTTTGTGGCTCTGTGTGTCGCTCAGTGCCCCAGCCCTGCCGCAGAGCACAGTGCCCACCATCAAACTGTGACCCCAGGGCTCTGTGTGCTGCAGTCCAGCAGTGCCAGGCGGCAGCAGCCTTTCCCATGGGTGCAGCTCCCCCCACCCCCCCCCCATTCCTTCCTTTTTTTTTTTTTCCAAGGCTGCACAAATTTCCTGGATTTTACCCCAAGATGCCCCTTCCGAGTGTGAGAACTCCTCCTCGGCCTGCTCCCATGGCAACTGTTCCCTAGTTACCGATCCCTACTTGCTATTCTCATCCCTGCTCAGCTGCTCTCAGCCACCCTGTGCTGTGCACGAGGCCACCACCAGCCCCGCTCCCAGCACTGGGCTCCCAGCCCACCGACCCCATATGGCCCCATTCAGGGTGTCCCCCTGCATCCCCTCCTGGCAGCCGTGCTGCCCCCAAGCCCTGATGTAGCCCTGCAGGGTGTGGAGACCTTGGAGATGCTGTCCTCACATATAAGGGGACAGGGAGCAGCACTTGGTTGACTTGGGTCAGCTCTCGGGCTGCCCTGTGGTCACGTTCCATAGGGGATGGCAGCACACACTTAGACAACCAGTGGTGTGAGGTTTTGTGCCCATTGTGCCCTTTGCAATGACCCAAAGTGCCCTGCAGAAGCCACAGGATCATCTGCAGTCTCCACCATAAGCAGAGCTCTACCCAAAATACAAACCTGATGCTGCTCACGCTTCTGTCTCACCCCCCCTCGACCCAGCAGCACCAGGCACAGCAAATCTCACACTTCACAAAAGGTTAAAAATGTAAATACTTTCAAACTTTAGTGCAAGGCAAGCAAATGATACCACAGGTCCAAGTTGGTGCTCAGCCCTGCCGTGGGGCCTGGCTCAGAATGAGCACAGGGCAGCAGCACACACACGTACACACACGTACACGCACACAAAGACCAATTATTGCTAGGAACACAGCTGGGACATGTATGCACAAGACAGGACAGGACATGGAGGACAGAGGCAGGAGAGCCAGGCTGAGCTCCTTGGGGGCACACAGGACCCCCTGGATGCTCAGGCCCTTATACCAAAGCCCTGCCCTCAGGCACAGCTCTGCTGGATCCTGGGGGCTGGCCCTGCTCCCACTTGGTCACAGCCCTGGGCAAGGCACAGTCCCCTGTCACAGCTCAAGAGCACAGCCACCAAAACCACGCCAGGACTGGGGCCTGCCTGCATCCCCAGCAAACCAGCCGAGCTGGTGTGACTGTGCTGGGGCAATCCTGCAGCACGCAGGGGCAGGGCTATCCCTCAGGTCCAGCTTTCCGGCAGGTGCTGGGGGAGTGGCTGTGTCCTGCTGTGCTGTAAGGCAGGCTGCCAGCAGGCTGGAGAGGCCAGGATCAGTGCCCAGGAGCTGGCAGCATGTGAGAGGCAAGGCAGGAGAAAGCAGGCTCCGGCAGGCAGGGAAGCAGGGATGAGGCAGTGATGCTGCTCTGCTGCCAGGATGCAAAGGGAGATGCTTTGGCATAGCGTTCTCCCGTGCCTCAGGGCTGAGCAATGGACTCCTCCGGAGCCAGGGACGCCTCAGCAGGGCCAGAAAGGTCCAGGAAAGATGCTTTAGGCACCTCAAGGCACAGAAGGCCTCTGCCCAGAACTCCCCGGTACATAGCTGGGACTGTCATTCCCCCCATAGGAGGACATTTGTGCCTGTGACAGCGTGGGGGCAGCGCAGGCCCCCACCTATAGATTAAAAACTGACATGTGATATGTACAGACTGACATATATAAATATACACCAAACCTGCAGTGCCACTTCGACACTGTGGAATGTGTCAACAGAGCCTGGCCCACACCAGCACAATCCTCCCTCCTGCCCTTGGCCCCAGAAGGGAGTTGTCAGCTGGTGGGCAGCAGCAGCACCATCCCCAGCCGCACTCAGAAGCGTCCAGTTCTGTCCTGGGGACGATGGCTCACCCACAGCCAGAGGTGCCACGTGCTGCTGCCAGCGCTGGAGCCATCCTCGTGGTCTTCAGAAAAAGACATGTAAAGTTGTAAACAAATCCACCTCGTGGGGCCACTGCTGCCTTGTCCTTCAGGCTGGGCTGTTGTTCTTCTGGGCACCCGGAGAGGCAAGAGAAGAACAGGCTGTGCTCTACAGCCGGGTCGGCTCTTCCTCACTGTCACTGCAGTTCCCACAACAGTCCTGAAGTCAGAGGGGCAACGAGAGGGAAAGAGAGAGGAGCACAGCAAGCAGAGGGTAAAGCACAGTCACAACCTGGTCTACAGCTGCCCTCTGGCAGAGAAACAAAGCTGCACCTTGGGACTCAGCTCCTAGCAGACGTAGTTGTGAGTGCATAGCTGACTGGCTCAGAAGCTGGGAGGAAGATGGGACTACAGGCACCCAGGGAGACAGCTCAGTGCCAGCGCATACAATCTGCCCTAGTCTGGACTCATCAGGTCACAGAAAGCAGCTGAAGCCCTGGGGAGGGAGCCTGAGCATGGGACAATGCCAAACGCTTCACAGTGTCTCAACTCTTCCATGTATCCAGGACATCCAAAGAGAGAAGGGATCCCTGGCCTTCTCGCAGCCCCCTGGGAACAGAGCTCCCAGCTGCAGCAGTATAGGGGCAGCTTTGGCTCAAGCTGAGGGTAAAGCTTCCCCAACAGTGGGGAAGGCAGCAAGAGCAGGGAGCAGGATTAGTGGCTCAGGGGGCAGTTAGAACAACAAACAGCTTGTGCTCTGCTGGGGGAAGGGGTCAGGCATTGAAGGATAACACTCCTCTTTCCCAGATCTCGCCATGTCCGTGGGCCACCAGGTATTTCCCTGAGCAGAGCAGCCAGGAGAGACTGCTCACCTCTGGAAAGAGAAAACGTGGCAAATCACAGCTCAGTCCCTGCCTGAGGCAGCCCATCCTTGTGCAGGTCTTGCCTGCCTACGGAAGAGCTGTGTCTTCCAGCAAGACGAACAGTTAAGCACAAATGGGAACTCGACAGGGAAGTCAGAGGCAGCACTGGGTGACTGGGAATGGGTCCAGGGCAGGCCAGAGCCAACCGTGCTCGAGTGCCACAGCTGCTAGCAGCTGTTGAGGCAGCAGCCCAGACTTTGCCAGTCCTGGAAAGAAGGCAAATACTGTTCTGGCCCAGAGGAGACATACAGGCAGGCGAGCCCACAGCAGATGCACGATGCTTCTGTTCTCCTCATCCCTAGAAAGCACTGCTCTCTCTGTCTGCTCAAGGCCTAGCAGAAGTGTTCAAGGGATCCCCAGAGCCTGTATAGACCACAGCAAGATGAAGGTCTTCTTCAGGGATGGTATTATTCACGTAGGAAGGGAGAAGACTTGCTATTTTAGAGCCGTCAGCAGCATCACTCTGTGCAACTGCAGCATGTTTAGCCAGGACACTCCATACCAGCCCCCTCAACATGCAGCAATGTGAATGTCAGCCAGGCAAGGGTTGGTTCCTTGCAGCCTTGCACAGGACTTCCCAAGAGCCCTGGGATTCAGCCCAGCAGGGGGACTCATATCTGCTGCCCCTACATTCCCACCTTCCTGACCGTTCTGCATCAGGGAGAGAGGGCTCAGGGCTGTGCAAGAAATACTGGGCATGCACTCTTACCTGTCTGCTGAAGAAGCGCTGGAGTAACCCTTTCTTGGGCTGTGGTGAAGGCTGCCCTTTCCAGTCCAGGTCTGGGGGCACTGTGCCATCTGTGCTAAACACATTCAGCTCCTTGAAACAGTCTGTCTCTATCATCTGGAAGAGGGCAAAAATGGCTGCAGCAACTGCCACACAAAGCCTGTCACTGAGAGCCCAGCAGAGTGCAAGGGCAGCAGTGACAGCAGAGTTCCTGTTGCCTGCCTTGTGGGACACTGCACACAGCCACAGTGAGCACAAGCAGGGGCAAAGACCTGTCCTGCAAAAAAGGTGTACATGCTAGTTCCCACCCACCTCGTTCTGCCAAGGAATGGGCACACTTCCTGTAGCAAACTTCTGGTAGAAGTCATTGTCTGTGGGCTCCAGTTCCACTCCTTTCACTGTGGAGAACTGCTCGATGTCCAGAACATCCTTGCAGTAGATGGCCTGGGGCTAAACAGCACAAACATTGCTCTAATGCCAGGCTGCACAGTGATAACACTCACTGAAATAACTTGGATACTGGTCAAGCATGAGCCCCTTCTACCTGCTTGCCTGAACTCTGTTCTGCCAGGCAGGGAGTACTGGTAAGACCCACTTGTGACCAGCAGCCCACCCTCAGGTAAATGGCCAGAGCAGTAGCCCCAGAAACAAAGAGGGATGGACCCCACCTCCTCAGGTGAGCCAGTGCAGGGCTCCTTCTCACCCTGACAGCAACAGTGACTGAAGAGGTGAGGAGGTGGACAGGCACTTACATCTGGCTTGAAGGGTGGATCCAGCATGCCCGCTTCCAGCCTCCGGAAGTTGAGGTGCTTGAAGAGAGGGTGCTCCTTCACCTCCCTAGCCCCTGCTCCTCGGCAGCCCAGGCGTTCCAGAGGGTCTTTGCACAGGAGCTGTAACACAAGGAAATCAGTGTGCCAGGAAGAGCATACTGGGCAGGAGCAGCCCTGGGGTTGGTGGACTCCTGCACTGTCTCCAGGAATGACATGGGCTCACAAGGCATCTGTGAGTGAGGAATTAAGGCACTCTGGACCCTCCTGCACTATGTTACCAGTGTCAGAGCAAGGGAACCTCATTCCTATCTGTGCCTCTACAGGGAGCAGTCATGATGTTTGGCTGCTGTGTGCAAAGAGGTGATAGGGGACAGGGTTGCACTCCTACCATGGTGCAGAGGGAGCGGGCACACGGCGAGAACTTCTCCGAGTACTCCTCCTGCACATCCTTCACCAACCGCTCCACCTCCTCTCGCTTGATCTTCTTCTTGCGCTGCTGGAAGGGGGACTGTCCCTCAATCATCTCATACACCAGGCAGCCCAGTGCCCACCAGTCTGGGCTGAATGTGTAGCGCTCATTCTTCACCACCTCTGGAGCTATACAGAAGCAGGAGTGAGAAAAATGTGAGATCAGGGAGAGTACAGTGCAGTGCAGTGGAGTCAGAGGCTACTTTTTAATTAAACCAGGATCACTTCTTACCCATGTAGCCAACTGTTCCCACACGTCCCTTGATTGTTTGGCCCTCAGGCACATGCACAGCCAGCCCCAGATCTGAGATACGAATGTGACCTGCAAGGAGGAGGGCAAAAGATAACAAATCAAAGTCATGAGACGATAACTGAAGCTGCCAAGAACTCGGAGCAACTCTGATTCAAGCACAAGAAGGGAAAAGGACCTAGGCTCCGCACTCACCATGATCATCCAGTAGTATGTTCTCAGGCTTCAGATCCCTAGGAAGGAAGAGACTTGATCAGCAATGAAAGCAAAGGACACTGGGATTGGTGAGATCTCAAGAAGTCACAGGTAAACAGCAGAGGGATGCAAAGCCCTGCTGTAGGCAGACTCCATCCTGGAATTAGCCCTGTAAGGTCCCCCTCCCAGGCAGAACAACCTTCAGCCCTCCACCAGGAGGCACTGAGCCCGCGTTTACTTCCTTCTTCTCAGGTGCAGAACTCCAGATAAGGTAGGCCACACAAGAGAGGAGCAGAGCGTCAATACTGGCTGTGAAGTTGAACACCCAAGTGCATTTCCCGAGGCAATCACAAGCACTCGCATCCTATTAGTAATCTTTCACCAGCACAAGGTAGCTAAGCTATGCCTTTTTCTGCGTCTCCTTTGAGATCAGCTTTCTGTTCCTGATCTCCTCTTACCCAGCTCTATGCTGCTTTCAAGCACAAGCTTATTTTCTTGAGCAGACAATCCCGGCTGTGCTAGTAAGGGCAGCAGAAATAATCTTGCACCTGCAGCCAGTGCCCCTCCTGAGGCCAGGCAGCACATACCTGTACACTATCCTCTCCTGGTGCAAGTCCTCAAGGCCACAGCAGATCTCAGCAGCATAAAAAGCTGCTCGGGGCTCCTCAAATCCAGCCTCTCCCATGTGGTAGATATGGAACTTGAGGTCCCCTCCATTCATGAGGGTCAGCACTAGGCAGAGAGCATCTTTAGTTTCATATGCATAGGCTAAGCTCACCTGCAATTCAGGGCAGAAAGGCTGTTAGAAGACACAGCTGGAAGAGGGAGGCACCCACATTCTGATGGGCACTGCCACCCAAGAAGCCAGGATATGGGCAGCAACAGGATGGGCTTTTGTAGAGGGAACAGTGGATTTCAAACCCGGGGAGGATCTGGAAGTACCCAGTAGCCCCTTTACACCAGAGCTTTCCTCAGACAGGAAGGATGCTCATCTCCCTGAGCCAGAACTGCTCCCCTTTGGGGGCAAGAAGCACCCAGCAGCAACCCTGGGGCACCATTTGATGAATCTTTTGTAGCAGGAGGTTTTGGACTGTTCACACCTCTGCACAGCCAGGGAGAGAGCCATCCACCACACAGCCCATTTGGCAGTCTGGAGGCATTTAAGGTCATTTTGTGGAGGCAGTGGGAGGTCCTGCCAGACCCCAGCCTGGTGACCAGGACCCTGCTCCATAGGCAGGGTCTGCTCCTGCCTTTCCACACAGCGTGAGTAGCACAGAAAAGCCAGGCCAGCTGGTTGTGGGAAGAATCAACCACTGCAGCAAAGTGAGAGCAATTCCTATGTACTTACTACAAACCTACTGTTCACTTTTTCCAGGATCTGTTTCTCATTCAGGGCCATGGCTTCTCCCTTCCGCTTTTTGATCCGTTTCTTCTCCAGTTTCTTGCAGGCATACATCTTCCCTGTGGCACGCACTTGGCAGGCACAAACCTGGAGTGGGAGACAAGGCTCAGCACCTTCCCACTGCTGTTTCCAGTGTGGGTCTAGGTTCTCCTCTTGGAGTGAGACACAGAAAGGTGAAGATTGTCCTGGTTTCAGCCCCATCCTGAGGTGAGCAAGAACCACAAAGACACAAGGAATAGCAACATCTCAAGGTGTCACAGACTGGAGCCTGCAAAAACTGAAGGCCACTCTAGAAACAAAAGGAAGCCTGAAAGACCAGCAGTTTTCAGGACTGCTGTTCGCTCTGTCAAGAGACTGGGGAGACAATTATTCTCAACCCAGGCACCACAAAATACATGCTGCCTACTCTGTGCAACCACCTTCTGCACCTCCCATGTCTGCAAGATGGGAGCTCTAGTCTATCAGAAGGGAACTGAGATAATGCAATGCCCAAAGAAGTGTCCGGCACAGAGCCCAGACGAACATCTCAGAAAAATTCCACAGCCAGAAGCACCTGCCTCCATGTGCTGGAGCAGCTTGCAGCACCCCGCCTACCCACCCTAAATACAGAGGAAATGCTGGCCACTCACCTCTCCAAAACCACCCTTGCCTAGCACACGGTATTGGCGGAAAGTGTTTTTGGTCACCGGCTGCCTATGGAGTAAAGGAAACTGTTGTGAGATGGAAACAGGAAAAGAACAGAGGCTGAAACTCAAACCATCCCCACACCCTGGCATGAGAGTCTGTGGGTCACTGTGAAACCCCTGTTCAAGCAGAACCTGCTTCCCTGCAAGCAAGCAAGGGTACGGCAGCCGGTAGAGGCTCCTTGTGCCAACAGAGGTCCATGAAGGAAAGGAACTACAAATGCCAGGCCCATGTCCCAGCAGGGGAGGAGCTCAAGGGACCCCTCAGGCAGCCCAAGTGCTGCAGGATGCAGGTCTCCCAGAGATGCCACAGGATGTTACCGTTCCAGCCATTTCCACTGCAGGAAGCGGTTGAAGTACAAGCTGTCGAGGTAGTCAGCAAAGGGAGCCACACTCAGGTAGTCGTGGATAAGCCTAAGAGAGAACAGAGCCAGCAAGGCAGCTGAGAGCTGCTCACAGCCACAGAGCAGGAGGTGAGGAGCCCCAGGAGCCCCGTGGCTTTGCCATCCCCTCACCCAGCACCGTGCTGCACTGAATCACCCACGCACCCTGCACAGACCTGGCACTAAAGCCCACCCTCTGTGCTAAGTCTTGATCCAAAAGGAAGGTGCGTTGGAGGCACAACTGTGACGAAGGCAGCACCCTGGGACTGCCTTCTGTGGGACTGGCACTGATAATTGTGGCCTCCCAGCAGCAGCCGTGGCTGTGGGACAAAGGGGGGCGATAGGACTCTTTGCAATTGCCCCTCACTGGGCAAATGCATGCACAAGACTGTAATCAGTTTCTGAAAGCTACTAGCAACATTCAGTACCAGGCACTGAGTTGTTCAGTTTCAGATGAATATCCAGCACAAAAGGCCACAAGGGATCCTGCCTGAGAGCTAACTGCCTCAGAGACTGGTGCCAGGCCTGCCCAGCGGAATAGAAAGCCTTAGACTTAGCGTCTAGACTGGAGACATGCATCAAGGCGAAGCGGATGGGCTCTTCCTCTTTCAGAGCCTGCCAAGAGAAGGCAGGGCCCAGCCCGGAGGCTCTGCATTCAGACGACACCAGTTACCACACACAGAGCTAACGTTCCCCAGAAGACTGCAGCAAACTCATTGCCACAGCCCTGCACTCGATTAGGCAATGTGCTGCTGCTACTGTTCTCAGGGGGGTGGGGGCTGTAAGCCCGGTTTGCCTAACAGCTTCCTCTTCACACCAGGAGCCGTGACCTCGAACACTTTCTGTGATGAGCTCAGGGAACAGAAGTGACCTTAGATTGCTGTAGCAACAGCTACCATGATCTAGCCACAACAGCCACATCTGTGGCCAGCAGGAGAGGACAGCTGGCACTTAAACTGCTGCAGTCAGCTCTACACAATGGGTGCCCACCAGATCCAGGCACAAAACTAGGAATAGCACGGCCAGCCTCTGAGGCTTCCTTGGAATGGTATCTTCCCAAATGGCAGTTCAGACCCATGATAAACTGACTGACAAAGGTTTCTGCAGCAGCTTGTGGCTCCCAGAGCCCATGGGAACTCCTTGGATTCCTGGAACTGTGTTGCACATTGCTAGCCCCAAAATACCTAGGTCCCATCCTGCACAGCCCCAGCCCTGGCATCAGTCTTTAATGTCCTACAGGAAGGGAGTGGATGAGGCGAGCTGCCTGCAGCAACCAGCACTGTGTTGTGATGCAGCTGCAGGGTTGCCCCAGCCCTCCAACTCACTTAGTGGATTCCTTGAAGAGCTCCTTGCAAGGTTCCTGCTCCAGCCTCTCACAACAGGCATCCACCAGCTGGGAGGGGACTTCAGGCACATGGTCCTCACTCTGGGGACAAAGGGACTGAGTCAGTGGGGGGCAGAGCCTGTCAGGAAGGGGAAGCCACAGGAGCAGCACACAGATGCTCATCTGCTTCAGGATAAGGTGGACTTTGCCCTCATGATCCTGTCCAGCACTGCAGCAGGACACGGGTAATGACAACTGTTGGCTGTTCTACTACTGCAGGCAGCACACACAGCCCTCTCACTCACCTTTGGCTTCAAGTACTTTTCAATCAGTTGCTGCCCGCATTCCTTCCTCTTCTCATCTGGAGCCACTTCGTACCCAGCCTGCAAAAAGCAAACATGGTGAGGGGCAGGCCCAGCTGGGAACCAGGCCCTGCTACCAGGCAACAGCTGCACAGCAGCAACACCCTGCCCAGGTACCACAACCCTGTGCCTTCCTGGAGAACCAGATCTCTGGCAAACACCTCCCTAAGCAAAGGCCCAGCCCTATCTCTGAGAAACTGCAACTCACAGGAAAACTTCCTTGCCCAGAAGTACCTGGCAATAGCTTGGACACCCAGAGCCAACTGAACCGTGCCCAGGATGCCATGAACATCCCTGCCTTCCCAAGGAAGGCTGACACGCTTTGCTCTTACCACAGCATCCAGGAACTTGACGCAGCGTGACAACTCAGGCCGTGTCTCACAGAACTGCCGAAACAGCATCCGCCCGATGGGCTGCTTCTCACACAGGCTGTGGTAGTCTCGCTCTGCAAACGTGGAGATCACACACTGTCAGCCCCACGGAGCAGCTGCAGCCCTCCTCCCGGCACTAGGCAGCAGTGAACCTTCTGGCCGCTCAGGGGCTCCACCAGCCTGAGGCTCCCAGGAAACAAAAATGCACCCAGCTGAGACAAGAGGCCACAGGCTGAGCTTTTATGACCCTTTATGGAAGGTTTTCCCTAACGGAGATTTGAACTGGTCTTCCGTGCAATATCCCCATCTTGTTTTGAGCAGTGGATCTCAGTATCTCCTGCTTGGCTAGAGGTTTTCTTCTTGATCCTCCTCTCCATGGTGACCGGATACATAACTTTCCCTGGGCCCTATGGAACGCACTGAACTTGTTTTAAAGCAGAACTCCCAGGCCAAGGGCTGCTCTGATGACTCTCACAAATCACTCTGCTTCACAAAGCCTGCTGAAAGCAGCGGCGCCAACGTGGGGGGAACCATTTCCAGCCATGTCCCATTAATGCTGCACATCACCATCACACGTCCCTGCTCCATGGAACAGCCACCTATCTGCAGTCAGGTCCCAGTGCCCCCCTGGAACTTGGTTTCCCCTGATGATTCTTCCTATCCATCTTCCCAAAGTCTTATGAACCAGGCACAAACACCTCTGACTATCCAAAGCGCTTCCAGTTCTATGCCTCACCTTGCCCGGGGTCTTTGTGCTCCTTGATGCTGATGGCTTCCCCCCACCATACAGCAGCTTCTCCTGAGGAAGCTGTGGCTTCCTGGTGGTGCACAAGCATGGAGGGGCCACGCTGAGGTGAGGGTGGGGGCTGCTTCACCAGCCTGGCTGCCCCAGCTGGTTTACTTATTTGCAGGGGAAGGAGTTCCCCACTGCTGTAGAGGATGGGAGCTTGCTGACAGCAAGAATGGGGGTTTTGGTCACCTTGCTGCTGCCCAGGCACACACTAGGCTGCTCTCTGCAATCAGGGCACATAAACCTGATTCTGCAGCAGCACCACCACACTGGAGACCCTCCTCAGCCTCTGTAACAGGAACTGAACACACCACTGTCTGTCTGCCAGGGGACAGCAAAGCCACCAGCACATAGGAACTGGGGATGCCTCCCCTGGAGGGAATCCAAACAAGGCAGCCACCACCTGCAAGAGCACTGCCATCATGGCTCTGCAAGGGGAACTGGGCACGAGCGGTGCCAGCAGAGGCTGGGAGGCACCTCCACAGCATCACAGGACAGTGGGACAATGGAGATGGAGTACAGCATTCATCACCAGCAAATGGACAGCATAACAAAGACGAACATCAATGCTGGGAAACAGATCATGACACCTACAGAAGGGTGGCTGTGAAGGGGACAGCCCATGCCAGAAGCAACTCAGTGCTCAGGACCTGCTCCAGTGAGGCAGCATGTCCCAGTATCATGGCTGCAGTTTCCAGCTGACTGCAATGGCTGTGGAAAGAGTCAGGGAGACGGTGCCCAGCACAAAGCAGCTGAACTGGGTGCTGTGGGCTTGGAAGTTATAATCTGGATGATGGAGGTTGTTATTTCAAGTGCTGTGGTCCCATGTGCCTTCAAATGGAACCACTTTGAGTGACTTCCAGGACCTTGTACCAGGACCTGGAACACCTGCACAGTGCAGAACTTGGGACTGGGGTTGCAGACACATCCCAAACCCAGTCAGCTTGGTGCTGCTCTGAAACAAAGTCAACACTGTGCCACTCTCCAGCTGGCAGATGAATATGGAGTGACAACTTAAACAAGCTCTCCCCCTCCCAGAAAGCAGATCACTCTCACCTTACAAGTCAACTCCTCAAACAACCTTATACGATGTCAGGACCAAACCTGCTGCACAAACATTAAAATCACGAAGAGTACAAAGTGCAGAATTAAAATCATAGACCAAGCCCTACTCAGCCGTACAACCCTCATCCATACTGCACAGCAAGAACCCAATCCTGCTCAAGTAAAGTTGCTGCTTTAGTTTTAGAAGCTGAGGTCTGCAGCACAGGGCTGGACATCAGCCAAGGAAACAGGAAGATGTTAGCAGGACATTTGGAATTTATGCAAAGGCACTCCTGAGCAATGCTCACAGCAATGGGCAGCTTTGTTTGTGCAGAGAAGGATGCATATGTCTCTACTGAATCTTCTCACCATCTAGAAGGTTTGTGGGTACACCAACAGCAAATGCCACGCAGCTATGACTTACCTGCCCACTGTTCCTTCCCTGCACTCTAAATTGTGTGCTCTTGGCCAGGACTTGTGCATTATTACCCATCTCTGACCCTCCCACGGCTCACCTGCATTCAGACAACCTGTGATCTGACAGGTCACAGCCACACGCCTGCCCCACAGCCCAGCACAGCCCTGCTGCTCACCAAGGGCTTGTCGAAGATCCTCGCAGAGGCTGATGTGTGGGAACTGCAGCATCTGGCGCCATTTCTTACTCTTGCCTTTCCGGTTTCCACCTCCACCTGCAGGGCACACAAATTTAGTAGGATGAGTTATGAATGAGGGATGTCCGACTGAAGATGAATCTTGTTGCACCAGGAGCCTGGGCAGCACCAAGAGGTATCACTGCCTGCCAGCCCGAAGGACAGGAATGCTGGAGCCTCAGCTGACCGCCAGAGGAAATGGAAGGACTGACTGCTCCGGCTGTTCAAAAGGCAGAACAAAGCAATGACAGTAAGGTCTTTCCTCTGGACATTTCAGTCATTCATATTTAAGATGGGAAAAACACAGTAGAGGGAGGAGTGCCTACAGCCACAGGTTGCTCTGTGCCTTGGCTCCCAGGCCCTTTTGAGGCCAAGGTGCTTGGTGTGAAGCTCTTCACTGCCAGTTTCTTGCTGTAGTTAAGATTCATGCCACCTACTCATTCCAGACTGATTGCTTACTGCAGGGAGGGGCTCTCAGAGAAAGGACACGAAGCTGGAAGACAGGAATTCCTGCTCTAATCCCAGCTCCACAGACAACTCACCGCACTGCCCCAGGCTCATCGCTTCAGTTTCCCACCTGTGAAGTGGGGACACTCCCACTGTTCTACAGAGATAAGCCAGCCTCAGAAAAGCAAGATCCGACAACTAGATATTATTCCATCTTCAGGTGCTGGAGTAAATGCCCAATGCTGTAGGAAAGGGTGGGAAAGCTCCTAGATAGACCAAAAAAATTTACATCATAGCAAACCCCGAGTACTGGAATACTTGCATGCCTGATTGCTCACATCAGCCAACCTCTAGGGATCGTGCTCCTCCTGCTCAGTGCCAACAAACACAAAAACTCCCCCCTGACTCTGGAAACGCATTAAACTTTGCTGCTGAGTTGGGCCAAAGGCACAGCACTCTGAAATCATTGTAGAATGCCATTTATCCAGCTCTTGAGAAACAGTTTCATAACGCTTTCCTCCACCACAGATGTGATTCGGCCCTCAGACGTTCCCTGCACCCACACACTGGGTTTCTAGCACCTACACTACAGGCGTGTAAGTGGGGTGGGATGGGACGGGGTGGCTGCAGCCATAAGCCCTGGCACCGCTGGGTGGCTGTGCTGCATCTGCCCCCCGTGGCAGCTGGGCTGCACGATTGTTCAAACTCAGGAAGGAAGTGACTCAAGGGTAAGCAGGGGTGGAAGAAACCAGCAGCGCCGACACCTTGTCAGCCACAGCTCCCAGCCACAAACAAGGACGGGGACAACCCGTAGGTGAGAGCACAGGAGTGTAGGCACCCTCCATGAACGTGTAGGAGAAGGCAGAGTTATGTCCCATGACACACTGAGGATGAGGAGTGCAATGCAGTGAGCAGCTGAGTGCAGACCTGCTCCCCATGCAGCCCTGTCCCAGCAGCACACAGCAACCCTCCATTTGAGGACATAGGAAGGCAGACCTGACCCTGAGCTTGTCACAGTTCTGGGGCCGGTCACATCCCATCTGCCACAAGCCAGACGACAAAAGGAACAGGGGAAAGATCCTCCCATGGGAAATCACCATCCTGCTGCCCACACCTTGATGGCACACACTGAGCACAGGCGTGTGCATGGGCCTTATCGCACCGGGTGCTCTCCATCAAGGCAGAGAGGAGCACCCTAAAGCAGGGCAGCAGCTGTGCCACACCTCTCACACAGCCCCACTTCAAGCACAGCGCTGCAGGAGCTGCTCCGTGTGTCAGGAGGAGTTTCATGTCCTGAAGTTTCACGTGCTGCTCTTTGGTTTTGTCCAGGTTTGGCTTCAACTAAACCACAACAACAGCTGGATTTCCCTCTCACTGCTTGAAAACCTCCACGCCTGAAGTATCCGACCCAAGTCTGATTTCTGAGCAGTTCAGAACACTCTCTGCCCAGGGAAATTTCATTTCAACGCTCTTTGCTCCCACAAATTTAATCTCCAAACCCCTCGAACTGGATTTAAGTCCCTTGGGCTCAGGAACCATCAGCCCGGCCAGCTGCACAGCAACACCTTCATATGATCTAACGCATTACTCTGCTGGATCCCGACCCCATAGTGCCGTATGACGGAGCTCCCGGTTCAATCCCAGTCCCTCTATGTGAGCTCAGCTCCCGGCCCCACATCCCCCATATCCCCCCACATCCCCCCATCACCACCCGGCCCTGCCCCGCTCCAGGCCCCGCACTGACACAGGTTGTATTGAAGCAGGCCTTGACCCCCGGCCCAGCACTGAGCGCGGCCCTCCCTACCCCGGGCCGTGCCTTCCCCCGCTGCTCGGTCCCCGCTCACCTTCCCGAGCCTTTAACAGCACGGTGTTGGCGACGATATTCTCCAGCTCCATGAGCCCGGGCGGCTCCTCCACCTCCCGCCCGGCTCCGCTCCGATCCAGCCCCGCCGCCCCCCCCCCCCCCCACTGCCGCCGCCGCCGCCACGCCCCGCCCCCCTCGGCCCAACCCACCAATGGCTGCGCACGCTCCTCCCGCGCCGCGCTCCCATTGGTTCGGCGCCCCCCTCAGGAAGCCTCGCCCCCTCCGCCGCGCCGCTGCCCTGGGAGGGGGCGGGACGGAGAGAGGGAAGAGCGCGTCACGCGGCGCCTATTGGCGGAGCGCTGTCCGGGTGCTGATTGGTGGAGGAGCTGTCAGTCAGAGAGCGCACCGCTGAGCCGAGCAAGGATTGGACAAGATATAACCGCGCCCACCACGCTGAGATCCCGCTTACTGTAGTTTCTGATTGGATTGTAGAGCTGCCACTCTTCGGCGGGCTGGGCCATGATAGGAGCGTTGCTTAGGGGGCGGGGTCAAGGGGCTGGTTATAATGCAGTGCTGGGCCGGGCTCAGAGCTCATTGTTTTACTTTGTCGTTGCGGGTGTTATCTCGGTGCTCATCCATCAGCCATGGGCTCAGTCCGAATTAAGGCCGCTCTGTGGCCGCTCCTGCCGCTCTGCCCCCATCACTCACACTCTGTGGGCAGTCCCTGTGTCCTCCTTGTCTGCCCCCCCCCCCCATGGCCGCCTCCCTGCAGCTCTGGAGCCCGGCCCAGCCCGCCCTGCCAGCAGCAGGAAGGAGCCAGTTCCTGTTCTCATTATCTCCCCGATAATAAGGCATGATGTGAGCGCTCTGCCGGTGCAATTTGTGCTGCCTGCGGTCCAGCAGCATCTGCTGGGGATCAGACGTTGCATCATTGGGTCCATGCAGCCATAACCAGGAGCAATGGTGGCTTTCCCCAGGTCAGCTCACACCGAGCATCCCCCTTCCAGAGCTGTTCTGCTTTTAAACACCTAAACTGAGCCTCCAACACAGCAGCACTGCATGCATCTGTGTGCACGTGCATCCCATAGGCAGCAGCTTTGTTTCCTCCTCAATGGTGTTTTGCATTGATGTCCTGCTGCTGGTGGAGCTGGAGCTGTGCTTTGTGCTCTGCAGAGGAGCTGAGGCTGCAGGAGAGCTCTGCAAACCCACGCTCCTTCAAACTAATCTGGACAAATGTGAGAAACAGCCTGAAAATACAGCAGGCAATTCAGCTCCAGCGAGCGCAAGTAATACATGGAGGCAGGGATAATCAGTGCTCGCAGGGGAGCCCTCCCAGCAGCTGAGCAGCAATAAGGGTGATGCTGCTGGGGATAAAGGCTTTGTGCACCCTGAATGCAAAGGGACAGAGCAACCTGTCCAGGCCATCACAGTGGGTTACTAAGCGTCACTCCCCAGCTGAACCAGCCGTGCCCCCATCGTGGGTATTTTTAGATGCAAAGTGCTGTTTAATTGTGCAAAGACTTAAGGCTGGCTGTGGGAGGGAAGCAGGCGGTGCCGATAGGGCAGCTTCTTCCGCAGCAGGGCCAGTGCTGGGACTGTCCCACAGCATCCCCATGGGGAGTGGGGCCATGCCATGCCCTGACAGGGGCCACGCATCCCTTGCTGCACCCCAGGGCTGGCCCGGGGCCGGCGTTCCTCGGGCTCCGGCTCCCAGGCGCCGGTGGCTGTTTTTAGCCAAGCAAAAGTTTAATGTTTTGAGTTTTTCTATTTTGAGCTGTGAAGCTGGAGAAGCCGAGCCTCCTCTGACCCCTGCGTGTCTGTGTGGAGCAGCGGGCCTGGCCTGCCCTGCCTGGAGCTGAGGATGTGGTTGCCCTCGGTCTTCACCCTACAGTTGCCCCCTGCCCCTCATGCCCTGTGTTTCCATGTGGAAACATCTCCTACACAATGTCTCTTCTTAAAGCCCCAAGCAGGTTATGGGGCATCCCCGGTACTCCTGCAGCATGGCATAGATTACCCTGGGGGGGCACAGCCCGGAGAGCCCCAGCAAAGGCACTGGGCTGTGCTGGGGTGCTGCAGGACACAGGCAGCTCAGCCCAGTGGCCGTGATGTTGCCATCTGGGCCTTTGGTCCTGCAGCAGCCGCAGGGTCTGTCTCTGTGCTTTGTGCCAGAAGATACTCAGGGCCATGTGCACGCAGGAGAGCTGGCTCGGTCACCAGCAAATCCAGCCAAGGTGGGGTGGCACAGATTGCTGGCACTCAATGGAGGCATCACCACTGAGAAGTCACCCATGGCTGCAAGAGACAGTGGGGGTAGATGGGGTGACCTGGGAGAGGAGCAGAGCTTAGAGCTCCTGGGATGCAGACACCAGCCCTGGGTGTGCAATTCCGCCTTGTTTTTAATTCATCTCCCTGCAAAACCCTGCGCTTCTGGAAGTACCTCGAGTTCAGACCCAGCAGCACAGCCCTCCATCCCCCATCTCTGTCACAGTGCACTGGGGTAGCTGCTCACGGGGGTCCCTATGAGCCGTGACGGACCAGGGCAGCCAGCAGTCTGCGGAACGCGGCACGGAAGTCCCTGTTGAAGACGGTGTAGATGATGGGGTTGAGGCTGCTGTTGCAGTACCCGATCCAGAAGAAGAAGCTGAAGAGGGGCTTGGAGACGCGGCACCCCTCCCCACACACGGCCTCCAGGCTGTAGGTGAAGAAGAAGGGGAACCAGCAGAGCACGAAGGCCCCCATCACCACGGCCAGCACGATGGTGAAGCGCCTCTCCCGCACCCGCAGTAACCGGCGCCGGCACAGCGACACGCTCTGGTGCTGGCTGCGGTGCCGCCGGTTCGGTGCTGCGGCCCATGACACCCTCCTGTCATCCCCGGGACACGGGGCTGAGCCACGGCGGGCGGCGAGCATGGCGGCACTGCGGCGCGTGGTGAGGCGGTAGATGCGGCAGTAGACGGTGACCATGACGAGGCACGGGGCGAAGAAGGAGGCGACGCAGGAGGCCAGCACGTACCACGTCTCTTCGATTAGCTCGCACTGCCGTGCCCGCGGCCGGGCCTTGAACAGAGGCGGTAATGCCACCAGCGTGGCCGCGGCCCACACCGCCCCGATCATCCCCTTGACGCGGCCAGGGCTGCGCCGCAGGTTGAGCCGTGCCGCCCGCGTGACGGCCCAGTAGCGGTCCAGGCTGATGGCACAGAGGTGCCCAATGGAGGCTGTGCACAGCAGCACATCCAGCGCCAGGTAGAGGCTGCACCACAGGCTGCCGAAGTACCAGTAGCCCATCACCTCCTTGGCCAACGAGAAGGGCAGGATGAGGACGGCAACCAGGATGTCCGCAGAGGCCAGGGACACCAGGAAGAGGTTCTGCGGGGCGCGCAGGGCCCGGCTGGTGGACACGGCTGCCACCACCAGCACGTTGCCCACCAGCGTGGCCAGCAGCACAATGAGCACGGCCAGCAGGATGAGCCCGGTGGCCACCGGCGAGTGCGGGGGGCTGCTGTCCTGGCTGCCGTTACCGGAGGTGTTGGGCAGGGTGACGGCAGCCTCCATGCTCCACCGGCCCCTCCGGTGACCGAATCCCCATGGGGCTGCCCCCCGCGCACGCCCTGCTCACCGCCGCTTCTTGCTGCTTGACAGTTCCATCACCCCGACCGCTGCAGCTGCTCCCGAGCTGACCCGGTGCGATGGGACCAACCCGGTGTCTCCCTCACTGCTGCCTTCGTGCCCTCCGTGCAGCGGCTGCACCGTGGCTCTGCTGCAGCCCTGCTCACTCGTCCCAGCCCCAGGGAGGAGGGAGGGCGGGAAGCAGGGAGGGAGGGACGGCCGCTATCTCTGGCAGGAGCCCAAGCATCTGTGGGCAGTGGGAGAAGTGGTTGTAGCCAATGCTTAAAGGGCTCCTGCCGGGGTCACTGCGGCAGGTGAGCTTCCACCGTGGTGTTGGGGCACTGTGGTGTAATGCTGTGCCAAGCCAGCATCCCGCTGAGCCCCAGCTATTATTCTCTGCCATGACATGGAGTGGAGTGGCACCGACCTCATCCCTGCAGCTCAGCTCCCCAGGGATAAGTTGCAGCGATGCTGCCAGCAGAGCAATGGCAAACTGCAGAGCACCACATGGGTTTGGCTGCTGCATCGCTGTGCTGCTGTGCTGCCAAGCATTGTGCTTGGTGCTGCCCCAGTGCTGGGCTGCAGGGCAGTACCTTGGTGCTGCACGGATGCAGCAGTCAGGATTTGCAGGACAGGGGCTGAAGATGCACAGCTGGGACACGAGGTGCTCAGCCTTTATTGGACACTGGGGAAAGTGGAAACCGGGCACCCGGTGCGGGCTAGAGGCGGGTGGCACTGTATGGGGCCAGGTGTGGGGAGCCCACCCGCAGCACGGGGCTGGGCATCTCCTCGGGGTAGGAGAGCGCAGGGTTGTCCAGCCCCAGCCTGGCCTTGTCGCGGGCAGTGGCCTCACGCTCATCCCAGCCCTCGGGGCTGCGGCAGCGGTCGGTGCAGCAGAGCGTGGCGCGTGTGATGAGGCTGTCGAGCGGCTGCAGCGAGTGCATCCAGGCCGGGAGGAAGTCCCAGCTCTGCAGCCACTTGGGCAGGCGGCCGGGGCTGCGCACCTGCAGCACGTTCACCAGCCCCACAAAGAAGAGGAGGCCGAGGAAAGGAGCACCCACCCCCACCAGCACCCGCCAGCCCGCCATGGAGATGCCGAAGATGAGGGAGGGCAGCAGGAGGAAGCAGATAATGAGGTACAGCACAGCAAACCAGCGGTACTTGGCTGTGCGCTCGCCCAGCGCCTTGGCCATGCGGATGGGCAGGCGGGTAAAGGGCAGTGGGTACCACAGCAGGATGCCAGAGATGTTGAAGAAGAAGTGGCACAGGGCGATCTGTGGGGATGGCGGTTGTGTCGAGCTGGGCATGGGGGCACCTCGGCTTCTCCATGTCTCCCCGCAGCCCCCAGTCCATACCTGGAAGGAGCTAGCCAGCTTGTCCCCAGGGCTGGCCAGCGCGGCCAGGATGGCGGTGGTGGTGGTGCCAATGTTGGAGCCCAGGGTCAGGGGGTAGGCACGCTCAATGCTGATCACCCCCAAGCCTGTGGGAGAGGCACCCCTTAGCATCGCAGCCCTCTCCCTTGAGGCACGTCTGAGCACCCAAGTGCCCATGGGCCATCATAGCAAGGACCAGCACATGTCTGGGGCTGACCGATCAGGGGTGTGATGGCCGAGGTGAAGACGGAGCTGCTCTGGACCACGAAGGTCATCCCAGCACCCACCACCATAGCGAAGTACCCAGTGAGCCAGCTGAATGGATGTGGGAGATCTGCCATGGCACAAACAAGGGCACAGACATGGACATGTCAGCTGGGATCGGCCCAGATCTCCTACCTGGTGCTGGGAAGAGAGCTGTAGGATTGGGTTCTGGGTATAGGGCCAAGTTTGGGGCTGCAGGAGTCTGCTGGGAAGGATGGATGGGAAGGGGGGTATGGACAACAGGAGGATGTGATAGGCATAAATAGAGCAGGGAGCAGGTAGGAATGGGGCCAGGAGTTCATGCAGGGCTGGGGTTAGAGGTAAGGTTAGGATGGGGGATGACAGAGGTCAAGCAGAGAGGGCCGAGGGTGGTCATAGTCTCATCCCACAGTGGTCCCTGTCCCACTCACCAGTGTTGATGACCTTCTGGATGGCCTTGGCCACCTGCCCCTTGAGCAGGGAGTTGAGGATTTTGACCAGGAGGATGAGGCAGGTGCAGAGCACGACGAGGGACCCAGCCAGCAGAACCAGCCCCACGGCCAGGTCCGGCAGCGGCGTGTCCGTGAAGAGGTGCTCGCCTGCCCCACAGCACGGCTGGGCGAGGGTCTGGGGCCTGCCCAGCCCTGCTCACAAACCTGTCCCCACCAAGCAGCCCCGCACAGCCCCACAGCATCACCCAGCCCTCCTTCAGCCCCATTCTCAGGGCTTCCAGACCCCCAGAACCCCCAGCCCTACAAGCACACCCTCCAGACCCACTCACACTTCTGCCTAGTGACGTTGTGAAGGATCCCATTACTGCTGCAATGTCCAGACGCTGTGCAGTTTGGAGGCACCCCTACCCCACCGGCAGCTGTCTGCAGGGAGCAGGCAGGCTGTGGGTGAGCCCATAGCATCCTCACCAGCCCCAGCCCACTGCCTTCCATGGGGAGCTTTTAGGGGGGGGCAGCCTGCCCCCCCCAGCACCATAGCAAGGCCACAAGCCCCTCACCTGGGTTGGTGCAGGGCCACACCATGTGCGGATGAGGCTGCGGTTGCGCAGGCTCTCGTCCCCTGTTGCGATGCCTGTGATCACCGACTTGTCCAGCTGCAACAACACATTGGAGGGGATGGCACTGGGGGGCTGGCAGCATCCTCAGGCTGGAGACATCTACACTGTGATGGGGACTTTGCTGCCGGCCTTTGGCAGAACTGCCATATCAGGGACATTGGCGCTAGGGACATTATTGCTAGCATGGGGACACCAACGCTGGAGGACCACCCCTGGCAACAACGCAGCCAACCCAAGCAGACCTGGATGATAAGCTTGGTGAAGGGCTCCGTGATGATTTTCAGCAGGTCAGGGGCATCCTTCCCACTGCGGATGTTGAAGGTGGCCACCACCAGGCGGGTGACGTGGTGCAGGTACCCGCTCACCACCTCCAGCGGCAGCAGGACCAGCACCGACAGCCAGTTGAAACAGTCGTGCACCGTAGCACCAGCAAAAGCTCTACATGGTGGAGTCTGAGTGTCAGCGTGGGGCAGCCCTCAGCCCCTCCAAGTCCCTTTGTCCCCATCAGTGCTCACCTTTTGAACTCACTGCGATCTCCAGCCTGCATGAGGGCCACGATGGTGTTGGTGACTGAGGTGCCAATGTTGGAGCCCATGATGATGGGTATGGCAGAGCGCACCTCCAGCACTGGTGGCAGAGAGACCTGCTAGCCCCACATCCTCCTCAGCCATCCTGCCCCCAGCCCCAGGGAGCCCCACGGGTGCACTCACGCCCCGAGGAGACCATGCTGACAATAATGGAGGTGGAGGTGGAGGAGCTCTGCACCAACACAGTCACCAGGATGCCCACCACCAGCCCGGCTACGGGGTTGGAGAGGATGGCGTTGTCCTTGAAGATGTCCCCTGCCACTTTGCCTGCGAGAGAGCATGAGGACAGGGCACTGGAGCCGGGGTGCTGCTGGCTGCCCTCTGCCCACGGCCGTACCTCCGGCCAGCTGGAAAGCAGAGCTGAGCACGTCCAGGGAGCAGACGAAGAGGTACAGGAAGCCAAACATCAGAGGCACCTTGAGAAGGGAGACACAGATGGACTGGACCCTCACCCAGCAGCCCAGCTCTGCGCAAGACAAGAGAGAGTGTTACACGCTGGGCACAAGTCTGCATGCCCAGCCGTGTCTGTGGGTCCCCTACATCTCCTTCTGCTCTGCCTGCAGCACCACAGGGCACTGAGCATCTTCCACTCCCGCTGCACCAGCTGGGTGCAGTGCTTGAGGACCTCACCTGGCTTCTGCAGCTCCTCCAAGCCCAGGCGGGGCCCCTGCCATGGCAGTGCATCCAGCTCGTAGCGCTCCCGGCTCTCCACCAGCCGCCCCGGGGAGCCAGGGCACAGGAAGCCATGGTCAGGGCAGGTCACTGCTCCCACGGCGAAGGGGCAGGCGTGGGCACCCGGCAGCCTGTGCAGAGCTGGGTACGGGCATATCAAACACGCATTATGGCCCTGTCCTCTCAAGGTGCTGGGCATGGAGCCCACCTGCTGTGGGGAAGCAGGGCTGAGCTCTGCATGGAAAGGAGGTGGTGAGGAGGAGGGCTGGGAGACCTACCTTGAGGGCTGGGGCAGTAGGCAAACGGGGTCCCATGCACCACCCTTCCTCCCCGCACTGGGCAGCGGGGCATGGCCGGGCTCTCCCTCCGGTATGGCAGCATCACTCCAGCTGAGTCTGAGCAGAGGCAGCCACACGTCACTGTGGTGGGGCCACATCTGCACTGCTCCAACCACTGCCACCCCAAAACCACGCAGTGGTGCAGTGAGCACCGTCCTAGTGATCCCCTTGTCCATCCAGGAGACTGTCCTGCCCTGGGTGCTGCTCACCTGGTGCTGGCCAAGCACTCAGAGCAACGCCGCGTCCTCATGCCAAATCCATGCTTTCCTCCAGCAAAGTGGCTCACGGGGCACCAGGGCCCTTTATATGCACGTCAAGAGCAAAGTCTAAGGAGCCCGGCATTGCCCCTCGCCTCCGCTCACTGCTCACCTCCTCCCCAGAAATTCCTGCAGTTAATGGGTAACCCCACAGCATCCCATGTCAGCCGCAGTCCTGGGGGTGGCATGGGGCACACACTGCAGGGGATGGTGCCTTGCACGCCCCGTGCACCCCACCTGGCCTGCCCAAGGCCCCGTGTCACCACTTCTAAGGCGGCCTCACACCGTGCACTTCATCCCCTGCAGGAGAGGAGGAGGAGGTCCCACTACCAGTGTGTGTGGCCTCACATCCCCATGCACACAGCTCTGCTGGCCTGGCCCAAGGGTGGTGGCAGTGGTTGCATCAGCATTGCTGCAGGATGCTGCCAGCAGGACAGGCACAGCACGGTCCCTGTGTCATCGCTGATGGTGACATGTCGCCTGTGCCAGCGCACCACAGAGAATGCTTTATCTCAGCATGCACGATGCCAGGTCGAGTGGAAGGGGAGCAGTGCCAGTGTGCTTGTCAATGCACCTCAGTGCTGTTTATTATTACCCCTCGTTTACACACCTCCGCCAAGTTTCCATCTATCCACGTGGTGCCCGGCCAGCTCGTGCCTATGGCAGCTAAGGGCAGAGCTGGGGCCAAAGGCCCCTCCAGTGCTGCTGCAAGGGAGCGGGCACAGTGGGGCTGCATGGCCATGCTGCTTCTGTTCCTCTGGAGCTGGGTCCAGCTGGTGCCACATGGCTGCTGCCCAGAGTGCGTCAGGGCACCCCCTGTGCCCTGGACTGTGCCTACTGGGGCATGGAGCACTGCGTGACCTGTGCCTGGATCACCCTGGCAGCACGTGCTGCTCCCTTGGCGCAGTGGGGACCAGGGGACGTGTGTGGTGCTGGACAAGGGACCCTGGGCCAAGCAGGTCACCCAGCTGGGAAGTAGAGCTTCGTCTCCATTAGCCCATGGGTTCATGCCATGGCAGATCTGGAGGGGACAGCTACACCGTGCACCACTGCTAGCAGGACGTCATTGTTTGCAGAGTAACTTGGTATCTCCATAAGCACAAATAAGCCAGACACAATGGCTTGTATGGGCACAAGGATACCCAGGGGGCTGCTGGTGCTCAGGGACAGCCTGTGGGTAAGCCTGCAAAGGAACCCCGTGTCCTTTACTAGGCTGCACACTGCGGTGTGCCTTTCCTGAACAGCAGGGGCATGGATGTCCCTTGACCAGGGGCTGCAGTCAGGGCCCCCCATGCCCAGCAATGCCAGTGGGGGAGGCTGGTGGCCGCATGTGCCCTGTGCCCAGAGGATGTGGTGGCCGCTGCCTGGCTGTCCCCACAATCATTAACCCGCAGAGGCCCTGGTAGATGGGCTGTCACTCATTGACAGCCTTGGGGCTGAAGTCCTACCAGCCCCACAGTTTCCCCTGCATCACTAGCAGTACAGAGAAAACAGGCTACTGGTGCTGCCCCTTCCTGCAGGAGCAGGATGGACACTGGGCAGGGTTGTGGGGAACAGTTCTGGTGGGCTGGGTGGGTACCGGGGTTCAGGAGCGGGGATGCTGCCAGAAGCCACCCCAGCATCCCTCAAGAGCTGAGCACAGTGTGGATCCCCAGCAGAGAAGGAAGGGAGGAGAGGGAAGCGATTCCAGGCAATGCTCTTTATTTCCCCTGGTTTCACACCACAGACAGGACTGAGCAGCACCACGGAGACACATGGGGGCTCTGAGCCAGCCCTGAGGGCTGTGACACCTGCCTGGGGGCAGCAGGAGGATGCCCTGGGCCACCCCTCTGCCTGTGGCTGCAGAGTGGGGACTGAGTGGTGGCCCAGGGCACTGCTGGGCACACGTAGGGCAGGCTGAGATGCTGAACACCCAGAGGTGCCGCACTGATCCAGCACCTCTAGCACAGGACAGACTTATCCCCAAGGGCTGAATGCCCGCAGCTCCAGCAGGGACCAGGCAGGGGCTGTGGGTGTATGCCCTGAGGGCCGTCTCTGCAGCCTCCCATGCACTGTCTCACACTGCTGCTGCTGGGACAGGGCCTGATCTGGGCCAATGCACTCTCCTGTCTTTGCCCATCCACAGCACTGGGGCTGAAGGCTGGCGCCTGCTCTGCCTCCCAGTCTGACCACGTCCCCTCTATCACAGAATCACAGAATTATCAAGGTTGGAAAAGACCTAGAAGATCATCCAGTCCAACCATCACCAATACTTCCCAGTTAAATCCTACCCTCCCTTGGGCTGAAGGCTGTTTCCTGAGTGTCTGCACCAGCCTGGTGCAGGCAGGATTCTCCCAGGGGCAGAATTTGCCTAAGGGCAGCCCTGCTCCAGGGCAGAAGCACCAGGCAGGAATAGTGCCAGGTGCATGTGGGGTGCTGCAAAGTGCTTTGCAATGGGGGTTCGACCTATATACAGGATTCCCTTGATGTGTACCAGGGTATGGCCCCGCCGAGGGGCATGGCAGCTGTTCAACCACTCACAGCAACACAACATGAGGCTGGGACAGGACATGGACGGATCTGTGGTCTGGGCAGTGTTGGCAGCTCCACACGTTGGCGCAGGTGTGGGGCAGGGCTCACCGGGGCTCACGGTCAACCGCAGGCTGAGCCGGTGCAGGTTTGGCAGGATCAGGGTGGCCGTTCCCTGGGTGAAGGGCACTGGGTGGCTCTGGCCCCCGGCCTGTACCGTCATCCTGCCCTGGCAGCTGGAGGAAGTCAGGCAGGACCAGATCCTCCTTGGAGAGCAGCCCACGCTGGTCATTGGCCCGGCAGCTCTGTGCACGGTTCAGCAGCTCTACCAGCCCTGGGGGAAAAGGAGGACACGCGCCTCAGCCACCCCATGGAGATCCTGCATCCATGGGACCTCACACCCATCCCTGGTGAAGAAGGGACCCCCCTGGTGAAGAAGGGACCCCCCTCTCCTCAGCCCATGTTTCACTTCAGTGCAGAGGATTTGGGGCATGTCAGCTCTCACCTTCCAGGTCGTATGTGCGGCGGTTCAGGTTGCTGGCAGCTGATGACCGTGGCCTGGAGGAGGTTGTCCCCCATGGTGTGTCAGGCTCTGCTCCTGTTGGGCTTCCCTCCTGCAGGAAGTGGCCATGCCTCAACACAGGGGCAAGTAAGTTGTGCTTTCCCTGCTCCTGCCTCTTCCCAGGGGCCACAGTGGAGCACACCTTCCCCGCAGGCACCACTGCAGTGGGTTCTTGGACTCACCTCACTCTGGAGAGGGGAGGGGGCGGCTGCAGCCTCAGCACGTTCTGTCACTTGCATGTCTGCAACACAGAGAAGAGCAATGCTCTGTGCTCACCTAGGGAGCAGGAGCTACAGCCAGGAGAAAGCAGCCTGGTCCCAAGAGCAGGAGGGGCTGGGGACACTTCTGGGGGCAGTGATATGGCTCACAGGAGTGACAGTGGACAGCGGACGTTACCTGCTGGCATTTCCAGGACAAGTTTCTGTGCAGCCACTGTGCTAACCAGCTTCTCCGTGTCCAGGGATGCCTGCTCACCTTGCTGCAATGGGGAACACCAGTGTCACACATGGCATGGAGCAACCCCAGTGCTGCCGCCCCCTCTGACCCCATCCAGACCACTGCCCCACTGCTCTCACCCGTCGTAACAGCGCCAGCTCCATGTTTATGCCATATTTCCCCAGCACGGGCTGCAGCGCTTCCCGAATACGCTTGGTGGACTTGGCCGTGATGCGGATGGTCTTGTTGAGGGAGGAGATTTCCAGACTGCAGAAAGAAAGACAACAATGGGGATCTGGGGCAATGTGGGGAAGTTGGGATGGATGATGTGGAACAGACCTACAAAGGCATTAGTCCTGAAAATGACACTCACTCAAAACTTATCCTGTTCTCCAACTTCACCTCCTGGTCTGCCAGCACACAGCACTCCTGGTCCAACACCAGTGCTTTCTGCAAGAGCCAAAGTATCATGATGCTCCCGGCATGGGCACATCTGTGCCACACCAGCCTTGCAGGCAGGAGCTCTCCTGCCCCTTACCTGCTCATTCCCCACCAAGTAAACCTTGATGTCAGAGGGGCTGAAGCCGCGCTTCTCGCATATCCCAGCCAACATGTCGCGGATGGAGAGGCCGGGCCGCACGGAGGCCAGTGAGGCCGTGCCATCAGGCAGGTAGACACAGCAGTACTTCATGGGCTTGGCCTCAGCCTCACTGCCCCCCAGGCTCTTGCGGTGGCCCTGTGGGACAGGAGAGCCACCGTCAGCATGGGCAGTGGAGTTGTGGGGCTTGGCGCAGCAAGGACTCACCTCTGCCCAGGGGCTGGGAGCTGTGCTGGCTGAGGAGAGGAAGCCCAGGTCCAGGCTGGCAGAGGAGTTCAGGGAGCCCTGGGACTCCCTCCATAGCACAGCGCTTCCGCCACCTTCTCCCCCATCTAGGACAGACAGACAGCAATGGTGGGGATGGCACAAGGACAGGGACACCCAGAACCACCCTGCACATCTCCTACCTGCCCAGGAGGGCTCCCATCGCTCACCCTTGCGGAAGGAACGGCGAGGGCTGCGGTTAGCACCACTACCAGCTGTCTCCACGCCCAGTGGTAGAGACTTCCCCAGCTTCAGCTTTGACTTCTGGGGAGAAGAGGAGGAAGCTCAGCATGGGGGCTGCTCTGTCCCACACTGTGTCTCCATCCCTCAGGCTTGTGACTGGCCCAGGGATGGGTCCGTGTCCCCTTGACACCCAATGCACCTTGCTGAGGTCCGGCGGGGGGCTGCTGCTGCGGGAGTGGGGCCGCAGGTCTGGCAGGGGCTGCCCCTGGCTCTCTGCTGTCAGGCAGGCTTGGTAGAGTGGGGACTTGACGAAACGTGTGTAGCTGTCAAACTTCATCAGGTTAAAGATCTGAAGGGGGAAAAGGTGCCTGCTGAGCATCCCAGCCTACAACTCTTGAGGGTCTGGCTCCTGCCTCACTGTTGGAGTGGGACTGAGGGGTTTTGTCTCACTTGGAGCTGCTGGAGGCGGAACATATCCGGCGAGGGAGTTGCCAGCATGTCCTCCCCGATCCAGGCCTGCCGGTCGATGTTGACGGGGCTCACCGAGTGGCTGGACAGGAACTCGTCGTAGATCCGCCGCGCCTCCTGCGCCAGCTGGGAACAGGACACAGGATGGGGCCGTGAGCCCAACCTGTCTGAGAACCTGAGCTCTGGGGGTTGAGTCCCACCCAAGGCAGAAGGACAGGCACCGGCCTCACACCCAGTACAACCTGATGGAGGAGCTGCCTGGCCCTGGCCCCGTGCTGTCCTATTCCCTGTATCTCTTTTCCCATCCCTTCTACTGGCAGCAGCACCCTCCATCCTCTTGCTGCCCCAGAGATGGAGAAGCACAACCTGCCCTGTGCCCACTTTCTTGTCCCAACAAAAACAGACCCCAGCCTCCCTACCAGCAATTATACAAGCACCCAGGAACACAGTGACGTGATTGCCACCTCCATATCTCAGACCACATCCTCCACACAGGGTCAGTACCTGCTGCGTGTTGCTGGCTGGGATCTGCTGGAAGCGCTCACATGCCTGCCAGAAGTAGACATTTTCAGCACTGAACTCCTTCTTGAGGAACTCCTGTGGGGAAAAGAGCTGCTGGCCTGGCTGCACCCAGAGCATGGGAGGCTTGAGGCCAGGACTGCAGCTGTAATCAGCACAATGTGGGCTGCAGCACTCACAGTGAAGTAGGTGACAGCCACACGGTCCTGCAGCAGTGTCTCAAAGGACTCAGCCCAGCTGACAACAGAGCTGTGCATAGAGCTGCTGAGGGACTGCACTGCAGGCAGGCTGTTCACACTGTGGTTGCTGCCTCGGGCTCTGGAAGCATTTAATTCTGAAAGAGAGAGAAAAAGGTCAAGTCCAAGTCCCTGTGCACCACAGCCACCCTGTGCATGGGCATTCAGCTGGAGCTGAGTCAGCTCCCGAGGAACCGCTGCCTGCAGCCCCCAGTATCTGCCCCAAGTCCATCTGCCCCATCCTGGCTGCTCCAGCCCTGTAGGCTGTGGGATGGGAGCACAAGGAGCTGAGCTGCTGCTCTGTGCATCACGTCAGCGTCACCACTGAACTAAGCACGGCAATGGATGGCATAAGCTGACACCTTCCGGCGTGACAACGCTCCCTCCCAGGGCTGTCACCATCACTCTGCCTGTGACTCATCTCCCGGGAAACAAAGCAGGCATGTGGGGAAGGCACCCAGTGGGGAGGGGAAGCAGGACGGCAGGAGTAGATGGGGGACATGGAGAGCGCATGGAGGATGGGTGGAGGAACTCCCCAGGAACCATGACTCTGCACTGTGCTTCAGTTCACCTCCTCCATCCCCCCCAGCCCTGACCACTGAAGGTGACACAGATCAGCCACCCAGGTCCCTAATACTGCAGGAACCCCTGGGCAGCACAGCTGGTGGACTGGGAGAACCAGCAGGAAGAGGACAGGGCACGCAAGCAGGAGCAGCAGCATCTCGGCTGCTTCCCAGCAGGGAGGAGGCAGCTTGCTGCTCTGCAGGGCCCTGCTGTTCTCAATCAGTCCAAATCAAGGCATGACTTGGCAAACAAGCAGCATCCCCTCAGAGCACTGGGTTCGGCCTGCCCCAGCCAGAACTGCAGCTCCCAGCACCCAGGGGCCCAGCATAGGAGAGAGGGATGGGCAGAACCACAGGGCTCCCTCTCCCCTGAAGATGCCACCAACCTCATCCCAGCACAGCGAGCAGCCTTACCTCCATCTGACACAGCCGGGCCCTGCAGGGTGGAGAAGAGAGATGAGGGAGGGCAAACAGCTGGAGACACCACCCCAGTGTTATCGACCTACAGCTGGGGCTGTTACCCCATGGGGGGGCAGGACGTGGGACTCCCCCAGCACAGCAAGCAGGGCTGTGTGTCTGCAGGCAGCACGCTGCTGTCCTGCCACCTGTGTGCCCCTGCCACCCTGCGCTCAGCAACTGGGAAAGGGCAGATGCCGACAGAGGTGACTGCAGCTACACAGGGAGAAGCAGCGTCCTCAACACAGGAAGAGCAGGGGAGGAAGGAGAACCACAGCCCCAGGCAGGCACAGCGCCCGCTGCCTCCTGCTGTGGGGCCTGGGGTTACTGGAAACCCAGCACCCAGGGGCTGGAGTCGGTCCGTGTTGGCCCAGGGCGCCCTGCAGCATCCCCAGGCCCCACAGCTCCCACAGGGACGTGGCACCCAGAGGATGGGCAGGGCCTCACGCTCAGCCCCAGTTCGGGGGTGGGCAAAGCACTGCACTGCTCGGCCTGGTGCCCAGTGCCCCCTGCCAGCCCCACACACACGGGGCTGCCCCGTGACCCCCAGCCCCGCGTACCCCACAGCATCCCCCAGCCCCAGCCCCTGCCCCAGCCCCAGCCCCAGCCCCAGCCCCACACCTTCCTGCCCTGCGCACCCCGCACCCATAACCCTTCCCGACCCACCCCCTTCACCCCATCCCCTTCACCCACCCTTTCATCCCATCCCCTTCCCCCCATCCCCGCACAGCCCATGCTCTCACCACACCCAGCCCCACCCCTCCTTCTCCCGCATCTCCCCGTTCTCGGTACCCGCCCGGTCCCCTCTCACCATCCTCCCGTTGAGGACCGGCAGCAGTTTGCCCTTGCCCTGCATTCCTGGCCCTGCCCGGCCCTGCCCGCCGGGTTACCCGGCTCCCCGCAGCATCGCGGCCCGGCCCGGCCCTCCCGGCACCCCCGGCCCCGCCGGCACTGCCGCTTTCGGCTGCCACAGGAAGTGTCGCCATGGGAACCGAGACCGCAGCCGGGGGGAGCGGAGCCGCCCTCCCTCCCTCCATCGTTCTCCCGTCGGTAGCGCGTCCATGGCCCGGCTCGGTACCGGGCACCGGGACACGGCGCCGATCCGGGGCGGCCCCGCGGAGCTGAAGTGCCGCGACCCGGCGGTTCTGCCCCGATGTCGCGGCTCCGGGGACCGCAGGGAAAGGGCGTTTTGTGCTTTGAGACGGGATGGGAGATGGCAGCGGTATGTCCCGGATAACGGGATCAGAGCGGGGCCCGTGAGCGCCGTGTGGAGCCGTGATGGCACCGGGCCGCTCGCTGCTCCGTCCCTTTGTCGCCGCTGTTTGCATTGGAGCCGCAATGCGAGTTATAAATAACGCTGCTCACCCAGAGCCCTGAGTCACCGGGCGCCCTGCAGGGATCAGTGCATTGAGACACCGAACGGGGTGTGATCATCCCGATGGCCAAGGGATGAGCACCGGGCCCGTGTGGGGCTGCGGGGTGTCCCTGACACCAGGGAGCTTTGGTTCCATCCATGGGGGCACACAGCACTATGGGTGGGCTCTGAGCAGCCTCATCTGGTCTGGGGCAGCCAGCGTGGGGCTGGGGGGGCTTCAAGGTCCTACAGGCCATTCTATGACTCCATGATTCTATGAACGCCCCCATCCTGGCCACGCTTCACCCCCTGCACAGCCGGCCCCCTGCTGCCTCCTTTTGTGTGTCTGACCCTGCCCGCAGCATCCCTTGCTGGTGGCTCCAACACGGTGCTTGTGTCCCTGGGTACTGTGTTCTTCTGTGCCAGCATCCCCATGAGTTGGGGAGGGGGATGTTCTGTGCCCCCCTGTGGGTCAGGAGCAGGAGGAGGTAGCGGACGGGTGACAGCTGGCTGGGGGATTTACTGAGGGCATTACCTAATGCTGTGGGTAAACGAAGAAACAGTGGCTAATTCTGGAGCCCGTAATCCTCTTCCTCCCCCAGGGATGGGGAACGTGCCAGTCAAGCAGATGCCAGTGCCCCAGGGATGAGCCCCAGCCTCTCCCCGTGAGCTGCAGCCATTCCCAGACCGTGGGTGATGTGCAAGAGGTGAGGGGGGGTCCGGCTACATCCCTCCTGAGCAGCTGCACTGACAGCAGTGCCCGGCTGGCAGAGCAGCACCAGGGCTTGTCCCTTAGGCTGCCAGGAGCTGCCTGGGCTCACAGGGAGGGGGACAGACCGGGCGGATCTTCGGTGGGTGCACCCTGAACCTGTGAGTATTGGGACTAAATCCCAGACCTCGCTCAGGCCACAGACACGGGGCACCCATGGCCAGCAGGGCACCCAGCTCCCCGCTGCAAAACGAGGCTGCTCTGCAGCAACCCAGCGCCCTGCAGGACTCTCCCAGCCCCCCGCATCCTCAGGGGCTGCTCTCCGTCATCCAGAGGCTGAGGGGGTCCCCAGGGCAGGAGCTGCGCATCGTACTGCTGGGGCTGGACAATGCAGGCAAGACCACACTGCTAAAGCACCTGGCGTCTGAGGAGGTCAGCACCATCACCCCTACCCAGGTACAGGCTGCTCCGGAGCACACACAGTGGGTGGGAGATGGGTCCTGCATCTTCTTCCCCTGGGTTGATGCTCGTGTTTGCTTCCCCATACAGGGGTTCAACATCAAGAGCGTCCACTCGCATGGCTTCAAGCTGAACATCTGGGACATTGGTGGGCAGCGCGCCGTCCGACCTTACTGGAGGAAGTACCTGGGCAGCACCGACCTGCTGGTGAGCCAGGGGCTGTGCCCCAGCAGAGCCCTGCAACAAGCGAGGGGCTGTGTGCTGTGTGAGGAGGGGCTGCCTGCAGTTCCTTTTGTCCCTCCTGGCAGATTTATGTCATCGACAGTGCAGACCAGAAGCGCTTTGAGGAGACGGGGCAGGTATGAAGGGTCTGGGCAAGGGGGGGTGGTGAGGTCTTGGGGATGGCAGTGGGGAGCAAGGCTGTTCAATGTGGGCTGTTCTGATGGGGGTTGAGTTGTTCCCCAGGCTGTGTGGGAAGGGCTCATGACTGGGGCCTCAGCATGGAGATCTGTCCCACCCCACTGCAGACTTGATGGTCTGCTCTGCCCATCCTATCTGAGCTGAGGATGATGCCCCAGGCCACATAACAAAGCTGTTTACCCAGGTAGTGAACTAAGAGATGTAAAAGCTGGAAAGCAAAGCAAAGAATGGAAGGTGAAGCAGTGTCAGCTGAGGCCATGCTGACACCAGGCTCTGCCAGAAACAGAGTCATGGGTGCCAGACTGTGTGGGCTGGCAGCAGCTGCCCTTTGCCCAAGGTGCTCCGGGTGCCAGGAGTGTTCTGTCCCCAAGCAATGCTGAGCGCTGCTCCAGGTTCTCCTCAGGACAGATGTAGCTTCAAGGGTTCCCATCTCCACCTCGGATTGTGGAGACCTCACGGCTTCTTGAGACTCACCAGCAGCACCTGAGAGAGGAACACGGATCTATGGGAGCAGCAGCACTCCTGGGAAGGGGTTCTCTCTTGGCAGGAGCTGGCGGAGCTCACAGAGGAGGAATCTCTGCTTGGGGTCCCACTGCTGGTATTTGCCAACAAACAGGACCTGGTGACAGCAGCACCTGCGGCTGAGATTGCAGAAGGGCTGAACCTCCACATGTACCGGGACCGAGAGTGGCAGATCCAGGCCTGCTCTGCCCTGTCTGGAGAAGGTGTGCAGGTACGGACTGAGCGGCCAGCAGCACCACGGGTGTGTAGGAGCAGGCTGTGCTCAAACCTCTCTTCTTCTCAGGACGGAATGAACTGGATTTCCAAGCAGATCATGAGCAGGAAGAAATGAGAGCTGCAAAGAGACGGAGCTGCAGGTCACTGAGCTACACCCCACACAGCACAAAGGCCTGGGCAGGCCCTGAGCCTGCAGCCCACACTGCGGGGCTGCTCCCCATCCATCCTCCCTTCTCTCCTCGTCTTTAGGGCCGTCCCTGTGGGGCCGATCTCAGCCCACAGCTCTGTGCCTCACACACTTCCCATATGGGCACCCTCAGGGCCGGGTTGGGCAGCACTGCACCTGTAGGCCCGGCCTGCAGCACCAGGCTGTGGCAGGGAGGGCTGAGCCCCATGGTGTGCAGGTGACATGGCTCGTTGTACCGGGCTGGCAGCGCTCAATAAATCAGCGCTGAGCTCCGCACTGACTGTGCCACCTTCTGTCCAGCCGCCATCTTGTCCCGCGTTGTGTCTGTGTGTGTGTGTGTGTGTGTGGGGGGGGGGGGTGTCACGTGACCAGCGGGCGGCACGAGGCGGAGCGGCGCGGACTGCAGCTCCCAGCATGCATTGCGCACAGACAGCTGCGAGCTGTTGCCCCGCCCCCTCCGCTCCCATGGGCGCATGTGAGTGACGTCACACCCCGGGGGCGGGAGCTCAGCGGAACGGAGGCCTCTGATTGGTTGAGAGAGTCACCGCTGTTGGGTGGGCGGAAGGCGGAAGCGGAGCATGGCGGCGGGCGCGCGGCTGGCGGCGGTGGCGCTGTTGGTGCTGGCGGGGGGCGGCCCGCGGCCTGTGCCCGTAACCGTGTCCGCCGAGCTGACGGACGGGAACAGCGAGCACCTGAAACGGGAGCACTCGCTGATGAAGCCGTACCAGGGTGAGCGCGGGGAGCGGCGGGACCGGGAGCGGGAGCGGGCCTGCACCGGGCGGCGGGTTGAGCCGCTTTGTGTGTATCCGTGACAGGAGCCGGGTCCGCCGCCATGCCGCTATGGGACTTCCAGGGCAGCACCATGGTCACCAGCCAGTACGTGCGGCTCACACCGGATGAGCGCAGCCGGGACGGATCCATATGGAACCGGGTGGTGAGTGACAACCGGGCCCGTTCCGGTCCGGTCCGGTGCCGGGCTGACACTGCACCGCTTTATTCCACAGCCCTGCTTCCTGAAGGACTGGGAGCTGCACGTCCACTTCAAGATCCACGGGGCTGGAAAGAAGAACCTGCACGGGGACGGCCTGGCACTGTGGTACACGCAGGAGAGACTCGTGTCGGGTACGTGACGGCACAGAATGACAGCTGGGATACGGCACCCTACATCATTCATCTGTAGGGTCAGGGAGGTGGTACTTGAGAGCAGCTCGGCACAGAAAGACCTGGGGGTCCTGATGGACGACAGACTCAACATGAGCCAGCAGTGCGCTCTGACAGCACGGAAAGCAAATGGGATCCTGGGCTCCATCAGGAGAGGGGTGGTCAGCAGGGATAGGGAGGTGATCGTCCCTCTCTACTCGGCTCTTGTGAGGCCCCATCTGTTGTACTGTGTCCAGGTGTGGAGCCCTCAGTACTAAAAAGACATGGAGATTTTGGGAAGGGTCCAGAGGAGGGACAGGAAGATGATCAGGGGCTGGAGCACCTCCCCTATGAGGACAGGCTGAGGGAGTTGGGTTTGTTCAGCCTGGAGAAGAGAAGGTTGCGGGGTGACCTCATTGCAGCCTTTCAATACCTGAAGGGAACTTACTGCCAGGAGGGGAGGAAACTCTTGGAAAGGGCTGACAATAGCTGGACACGGGGAAATGGTTTTAAGTTAAAAGAGGGAAGATTTAGGTTGGATGTTAGGGGGAAGTTCTTCACTAGGAGAGTGGTTAGGCCCTGGAACAGGCTGCCCAGGGAGGTTGTGGATGCCCCGTCCTTGGAGGTGTTCAAGGCCAGGTTGGACGGGGCCATGGGCAACCTGATCTAGTAAAGGTGTATGTTTGGTGGCCCTGCCAGGCAGGGGGTTGGAACTACATGATCCTTGAGGTCCCTTCCAACCCGGGTCATTCTGTGATTCTGTGAGGTGATCCTTCCCTCTGCTCTGTGCTGGTGGCACCTCACCTGGTTTGGAGCTCTCAGCACAGCAGAGATGTGGACCTGTTAGAGTGCCACCAAAGGAGGGCTGCAGAATGATCCAAGGGATGAAACACCTCCCCTTTGAGGACAGGCTGACAGAGCTGGGGCTCTTCATACAAGGCGCTGGGGAGACCTGAGAGCAGCCCTTCAGTATCTAAAGGGGGGCTGTAAGAAGGAAGGGGGCAGACTCTTTAATAGAGTCTGTTGTGTTAGGACAAGGAGAAATGGCTTCAGACTAAAAGAGGTTTAGAGAGGATATAAGAAAAAAGCTTTTTATGCAAAGGGTGGTGAGGCACTGGCACAGGTTGCCCAGGGAGGTGATGCATGCCCTATACCTGGAGGTCAGGCTGGATGGGGCTCTGAGCACCCTGACCTACCTGCAGATGTCCCTGATCATTGCAGAGAGGTTGGAATTGATGACTTTTAAAGGTCCTCCCGGCTCAAACAATTCTATGAGTCCATGTGTTCAGCACGAGCCCCACACACAGCTTGGGTTGGCAGTGCTTGCACATGTCCTGGGGCAGCCTTAGAGCGAGCTGCCTTTGTCCTGCATGGCTCTCTGCAGAGCAGGTTTTGAGCTCCCCTTGGCCACACCTGGTTACAGAGGAACGCTCTGCTTTGTCCATCCTATCCTGAGAGCCTGCAGCAATGCTTTGGATGAGCAGTGCTTCTCAGTGGGCATCGTGCCCAGTGCTTCCCCTGGTGGTTGTGTGCAGTCTGCATGGGCAGACCTGGTGCCGTGTCTGCTGTTCTTATGCAGATTCTGCCTCATGGGGCTGTGCTTTGTGGTGAGGTAGAGCTGTGCTGTTTGTGCCAGTGTCAAAGACCTAAAGACCAGGGCTTCAGGATGAGGGTGCGGAACAGAGCCGTCCATTCACTGTGTTCTGCCCTGTTCCAGGTCCTGTTTTTGGCAGCAGGGACAATTTTCATGGGCTGGCTATTTTCCTCGATACGTATCCCAATGACGAAGCAACAGAGGTGAGTAGTTGAGGGAGTTTGCTCAGTGCCGAGGAGGCTGTTTCCTTGTGGCTTTGTGCTGCAAGTGCTTCATGCCTGGACCAAGGAAAACTCTTTATGCAAGAACAGATTGTTGTTCTTCCTGTCCTGTGAGCTGGTAAAGAGCAGAGGATGGATGTGCATTAATGGGGACAAGAAGGTGCTTGCTCCATCTCATGGTGTTGTTGCCTGCTCCTATGCTCCCAGGGCCTTTCCTCTGACAGGACATTAGATTTTGAATGTGAAATCCATCTGAAAATATATTAATCCCAGGTGTTGTTTCCTGAACTTCTCTGACCATCCCACACTGTTTCTGGCCTTATTCTCCATCTCCAACCTGCTTTTCTAAAAGAGAAACTCCAGTGCTGGCTTTCTTCTCCAGAATTCCCCATGGGGGTTGTGGTCCTTCTGTCCTGCTTTGTGGATCTCATTATGGCACAGTTAGACAACGTTACAGCATTAGGGAGCTCTGTTACCCCTAAAGTCATAAATACCTGGGAAGTGACCCTGTCTGCTTGTCTTGATGTTCATTGAGTTGTTAGTGTCTCAATTGTCCCATTGTCATGAGCCCCCACTGCTGTGTAAGCCCATGAGGGGTCTTAATGTAGATGATAAGAAAAGGCAACTCTGCTGTTGCTCGTTTTAGGGCCAGCTTTACATAGGCAAAGAGCTTTGATGTAATAGTTCAGCTCTCTCCCTGCAGCGTGTGTTCCCCTACATCTCTGCAATGGTGAACAACGGCTCCCTGACGTATGATCACAGTAAGGACGGGCGCTGGACGGAGCTGGCAGGATGCACCGCTGAGATTCGGAACCAGAATCACGA
Organism: Coturnix japonica; assembly: GCF_054131305.1. Classification (NCBI taxonomy): domain Eukaryota; kingdom Metazoa; phylum Chordata; class Aves; order Galliformes; family Phasianidae; genus Coturnix; species Coturnix japonica. The sequence continues at coordinate 10,888,393 of NC_140680.1, read as the reverse complement.
CACTTTCCTGGCAGTTCGGTACTCCCGGGGTCGCCTGACGGTGAGATGTTGGGGAGCCTTGTGCCTTCTGCAGGGCACCTCATTGCACATACAGCAGGTGGTACTGGTGGGTGGGTGGTGCTGGGGCACCGTGTGGTTTGTACTGGGGGGCAGAGGGGCAGCCAGTGTTCTCAGTGTGACTCCGCTGGTCCTACAGGTGATGACGGATGTAGAAGACAAGAATGAATGGAAGAACTGCATTGATATTGCAGGGGTACAGCTGCCCACTGGCTACTTTTTCGGCGCTTCTGCAGGCACTGGAGACTTATCTGGTGAGTGGGCTTTGCTTGCAGGAATATGTGCTGCTATGGATGTAGTATAAGGTGGCTTCTTGTTCATGGGGCTTTTGAAACTGCATTGATGTGGGACACGTGGACTGGGAAAGGAGGCATCTAAAAGCATCTCAAATTATACCTGGGATTTGAAGGGTTGCTTGAGAGGGAAGGAGACCTGCACGTGGCAGAGCACAGAGCTGGGGATGCTCTGCCAATGTGGGCATTTCTCAAGGCTTCTGACAGTCCTCAGTGCTGACGGTTGTTTCCTAGACAATCATGACATCATCTCAATGAAGCTATTCCAGCTGATGGTGGAGCATCCTCTAGAAGATGACACTGTTGACTGGACAAAGATCGAGCCTAGCGTCAGTCTCCTTAAATCTCCCAAAGGTGAGTGTCTGCCCTTCCCAAACCTTCAGTGAAGGACTTGGATCTTGGGGCTGGGCTCCTAAACATCCAGAAGCTGCCTTGAGGCAGGTGCCTGTGTTAAGCATTGGCATTCAGTGGTTGCTGCCAGCAGCACAGTGAACCTTGTAGGGCAAATATCCATCTATCACTTGAGCACACTGTGATCTCCCTGTTCTTAGCCGTGCAGCAGGGCTGTGTTAGAGCTGAGATTCCCTTCTCTGAGCCTTGGTGCATCTCTTGCTCCTTCTCCTTGCAGACAACGTGGATGATCCAACAGGGAATTTCCGCAGCGGGCCCCTGACGGGCTGGAAGGTGTTTCTGCTGCTGCTGTGTGCACTGCTGGGCATCATTGTGTGTGCTGTGGTGGGAGCTGTGGTCTTCCAGAAACGCCAGGAGCGGAACAAGCGTTTTTACTAATGGAAGCACTGGGCCGAGCTGCCCGAAACGTTCCTTTTCTATGGGGAGCTCTACAAACTGTGGTTTCTAAAAGCTGTTTCTGAGAAATACAAGAAGTATTTTCTTACCTGTCCCTGTGGCTGTGATCCTGCTGGACACGCGCTGTCTGGCGGGCTGGACTTGGGCTGGGGGGGGTGGGGGGAGGGAATGTTTTTATCGAGCTGCTGCAGAGGAGCTGCCGTGTTTCCTCTGAGCCCCCCCAGGACCTGCTGCGTTACCGGGGGCGGCGGGCGTGAATGTCGGGGTTGTTGGGGCTGGGGCTGTGAGTGGGGCATTAAAGGACTGACACCACCCGCGGCTCCGCCTGTGTCTGGGGCTCTGCTGGGGAGGGGGCGGGGGGCTGAGCTGCGGGAGGGGGACGGAGAAAGGGGGGATCCGAACGGGTCCGAATAGGGGAGGGAGCGCGGGGAGGGTCCCTGCACGGATCCGCCCCCGCCGGGCGGAAGGAGCGGAGCGGAACGGCGGGGCCGGGCTTTGTTTCCGGGGGATCGTTCGGCCCCGGGCAGCGTGTCCCGGCGGCGGGGCCGGGGTCCGTCATGGGGCCGGGCCGGCGGAGAGCGGCGCTGAGACTGAGGGGCGGAGGGTGAGCGGGGGCGATGCGGGGGGACGGGACGTGATGGGCGGAGAGGGGCCGGGAAGGAGCCCCGCTGACCGCCCGCTGCCCGCAGCTCCCCGCAGCTCCTGGCTCTCCTGGCCGGCAAGTTCTCCATCTTCCAGCTCTTCTTCCTCGCGTTGCTGCTGGGTTTCGTGTCGCTGCTCTGGCTGCAGCTCAGCTGCTCGGGTGAAGCCGCCCCCCCCGGGCGGGGGGTCCCCCGGCCGCCCTGCCCGCCCGACCCCCCCGCCCCGCCGGCCGACGACCCTTCGTGGGGCCCGCACCGCCTGGCCCTGCTCGTGCCTTTCCGTGAGCGCTTCGAGGAGCTCCTGGCCTTCGTGCCCTACATGCATCGCTTCCTCAGCAAGAAGAGGATCCGCCACCACATCCTGGTGCTCAACCAGGTGGATCACTACAGGTACAGGAGCCGCTAAGTCAGGCTGTGCACCATATGGGCTGCATGCAGAGGGAGGTGACGTGTACCCCGTTCCATTGCAGGTTTAACAGAGCATCGCTGATCAACGTGGGCTTCCTGGAGAGCGGCAACGACACGGACTACATTGCCATGCACGACGTCGACCTGCTGCCCCTCAACGAGCAGCTGGACTATGGCTTCCCCGAGGCCGGGCCCTTCCACGTGGCATCCCCAGAGCTGCACCCGCTGTACCACTATAAAACCTACGTGGGAGGGATCCTGCTGCTCACCAAGCAGCATTATGAGATGGTGAGCTGAGCCCCCACTGCTCTGTGCAATGAAATCTTGGCGTGGTTGCGCCCCACGCTTTGGAGGAGAGAAGAGGAATCTGTGGTTTGAGCTGATGGCACCGTGAGGGCTGCAGCCGTGCTCGGGGCTGGGGGTGGTGGTGGTATTTGGCTGCTGCAGGAGAGCAGTGTGGTGTTGCTCTCGTTGCAGTGCAATGGAATGTCCAACCGCTTCTGGGGCTGGGGACGGGAGGACGATGAGTTTTATCGGCGCATCAAAGGAGCTGGGCTCCAGGTGGGTGCTCGGGGGCCTCCTTGGCTGAATATCCCCTTCTCATTTCCCTGCCTGTCTCCTGCTGCAGCCACCAGGGCTGACATGAGGGGCAGGCAGCCCTCCCGCATGTGGAGGAGCTGTATGGAAGTGTTTTTCTCCACCCAGGTTCACCGTCCTTCTGGAATCACAACTGGATACGAGACGTTCCAGCACCTGCATGACCCAGCCTGGAGGAAGAGAGACCAGAAGCGCATTGCTGCACAGAAACAGGTGAGCTGTGAGAGATGGGGGCTGTGATTGCCACGTGCTCCGAGCCCTTCCCTGCCCGCTGTGCTCTCTGTTTCAGCACCAGATGCTTTGCCCTGAATGCTCTTTTCTCCTCAGGAGCAGTTTAAGGTGGATCGGGAAGGAGGTCTGAACAACGTGAAATACCGGATCGAGTCCCGGACTGCTCTGAGTGTGGCAGGAGCCCCCTGCACTGTCCTGAACATCGTGTTGGACTGCGACATGAATGAGACACCGTGGTGCACGTTTGGCTGAGCTGTGTCCCATGTGCCAGCATGCGCTGTGCTCATACCAAGGTGCCAGGGCTGTGCCGAGCTGCTTGGAGCAAGGCAGAGTTTTGCAGCAGGCCGGCACGGCGCTGCTGGCAGGACCCAGAGGAGCAGAAAGGGCTGAGTGCTTGAATTTGCTGGGATCAGCAGAAGAGGCCAAGAGCAGGACTCCATGGCGCTGCTGTGAGTGATGCTGCTGTCTCCCAGGGCAGGTGCAGGAGGCGTTTTTCCTGTGCTGGGTATGGCCGAGCTGCCACCCAGTTCAGAGGACAATAAAGAACTATCAAGGCATCTGCTCGCAGTGGCTGGGGGACCTGCTTCCTACGTGGAACAGAGGCAGTAGCAGCCCGTGGGAGGCAGCAGATGCACTGCCACTGTTTGCCAGGAGAGTATCCTGGGGCAGGACGTAGGGATTTAGGGGGGGAACATCCTTTCCTGGCTGCTGGGAAGGCACCCGGGGCACTGCAGTGTGGATCCAGCAGTGGGGATGCCAGGAAGGTCCCTCTGCCCCATGCCAGCTCTGGGCTCCTCTTGCAGCCTGTCCTGGCCTCTGGTAGAGCTGCCAGGTGAATTGGTGCCAAGCTCATGCTGGCACACAGGTGGTGCCACGTGCGGGGCTGCTCTGGGGCACTGGCACACATTTCAAGTGCTGCTGTCTCCCGGAGCAGGACAGACACCCCCGGCCAAGCACTGCATTGGGTTGGCACTCATTCTGCTGTGCTTCCCAGGCCCTTCTGTCCTTGTCCTTCTGCATCCTGGAGCACTTCCCCTTGCCGGGTGGCTGCAGATGGAAGCTGTTGCCATCCCAGGAAGCCAAGTGGTTCTTGTCTCACAGGGACGTGGCAGCTCTGGGTAGAAGCTGTGGGTTGAGGGAAGTGACAGTGCTGGGTCTGAACACAGGGACTGTGAACCACAGGATCCTGGTGGCTCCTGCCATCATCTGCTGCTGCAGAGGAGCTGGTGCTGCACACAGCAGTGTGCTGCCTCCATGAAAGGGTCAAGGCTGCGATGAGGACCAGCCCTTGTTCCTTGCATCATCCCACGCGGGCAGTGTGAGCTCCTCCCCAGCTCCAGGCCTGTCCTTCCCCCAGGGCAGGAGGGGACGTGTCATCCCGGAGCCTCGAGGCCATCTCCACCCAGGCAATTCAGTCTTGACGCCCGGTGTTTTCATCCTGCGTGTAGCCCACAGGTTGTTTGCAGCATCCCCAAACCCCACCGTGTCCTCTGCTGAAGGAAGGGGAAGCCACCAGCCCATCATCACCTGTGGAAGGCCCCAGTCCCTCTCCATTGCTCACATTGGGATCGGTCAGGGTACATCAGCCGTGTGCCAGAGCACAGATCCAAGTATCTCTCCACGCTGTTCAAAATAGATGGCACAGTTTCCCGGAGCTGTGCACAAAGCAGAGCATATGTGCAGCTCGTTCTTAGCGCTGCAGGCTCCACTCCCGCTGCCTGCCAGTTTATTCTGCAGCCCCCTCATCCGCCGGGTGCTTTTGTGGCTGAGGCTCCTCGCTGGGGACCCGGCTTCCTTTTATAGCCCTCATTGCGTTCCGGAGGGCGCTGGAGGCCGCTCTCCCCACGCACCGGGCTCTCGGCAAAGGCCCAGCGGGAGAGGCCGATGCTGCTGGCACCGCACGCTGCGGATGGATGAGATGATGACAGCCCGCATCCTGGGAGCCGCTTTGGCTGCGCTCCCGGGGGGGGTCAGGGCTGCAGCCCCGCAGCTCGGAGGGCACGTGGGTGATACCCGGCACCGCTCAGAGCGTGTGGGGATGGGGATGGGGATGGGGACGGTGTGTGTGTGGGCGCTGGCATCACACACCGAGGGGGGAACCGGCAGAGAACGGGGCGGATGTGGGCGGCCCCGAACCTGGGCTGGGGACGCCGCGAGCACCGTCCGTCGGCGGGAGGAAGAGCAGCGATGTGCCGGGATGCGGCAGCGCTGCGGGTCACCGAACCGAAGGGCCGAGGGCAGCTCCGAGCCCGGCGGTGCCGCACGGACACACGGACGGCGGCCGGGCGCGTTCCGGGCACGCGGGGCCGGACCTGGTCGCTCCGCTCTGGGGCAGCCCGCGGGGAACCGCGTCCTTCCGCCCGGTTCCGCCGCCCCGCCCCGCCCGGCGCCTCCCGCCTCCGCGCCGCGATTTGCCGCTGCCGGCTCCGCCCGCTCCCCGCGCGGCCGCGGCCGAGGGGCGCGTTCAAACGCGGCGAGGGAAGGAGCGGAGCCGCGCGTGGACCCAGCGCCGCCGGCATGGTGAGTGCGGCCCGGCCCGGCCACGGTGCGCGCCCCGGTTCCCCCCCACCCGACCCCACAACCCCCGGCCGTGCCCGGTGCCGCCCCCCCGCCGTCCCGCGCGGCCGCAGCGCTTTGTCCTCTGCTTGCGGCGCCTCGGCCGAGCGCGGCCCCGGATTGCAAAGGGATCCGCCGGGCATCGCCCCGAACAGCGCCCCGTGTATCGCCCCGAACATCGCCCCGTGTATCGCCCCGTGTATCGCCCCATGTATCGCCCCGTCCATCGCCCCGTGTATCGCCCCGTCCATCGCTCCGTGCATCGCTCCGCTCCCCTCTCCCGTCCCGATGTCGCTCCCCCCGCCTTCGAGCTCCCGGTCCGTATACAGGGGTCTCGCCGGTGCCGCGCTCCGGGATGGGGCCCGCACCCCCCCCCCTTCCCCCCTCGGTGCCGGCGGTGCCCGGAGCAGGTGCTGAGCCCAGGGAGGGAGGTGACAGCGCAGGCCGGGAGCTGTCAGACAGGTTTGTGCGTGGCAGCAATTAAAAGCGGGGTGTTTGTTTACCCGGCGTGTGTGCTGAGAACCAGGACGGCTTCCTGGGTGAGGCCCGACGGACGGGGTCGGTGGGAGCCTCGGCCCCCCCAGCCCTCATCGCAGCTCTGGGGTTCCCCCTCAGGCTGTAATTTGAAGGTCGGGGGCTGAAGGTCCCCATCGGGCCCACCCCGCTGCCCGCCTCCTCCCCGAGGGTCCGGCCACCTGTGCAGGAAGCCGGCATTGTCCCTCCGCATCCTTCCCCTTCCCGTCCCGTGTCCGGCCGTGCCGGGCTGTGGCTGATGCTCACGTCCCAGGGAGAGATGGAGCCAAAAGGCTGCGGCCTCCCCGGGGTGTTTTGTAGCAGCATCCTCCCCCCAGTTGCAGCCCTTGAGAAGGGATGGACCAAGGGTCTGGGGCTGCTGCAGGGCCATTGCTGGCCCATGGAGCCAAGGGGATGGAGAGGGGGAGGTCCGGCCCCACGCAGGGGTTCCCAGGCAGGGGTGGCTGTGTGCCGCCATGCCGAGGCTGGCGCCAGGCCCAGGCAGGTGCTGCCGGCTGCTCGACTCGCCCTCCCGAACAGGCTGGGCGGCAGGTGCCTGTTCTGGTGGCAGCCCCGGCCGCGGGCGGGAGGTGGGGCTGGGTGTGGGAGGGAGGCGCTGAACCACGGGGGGTGGCAGCGGGGAGCCCCCACCCCTGCCTGCCCCATCAACCACAAGCACTTCTTGCTTGGCTGCCAACGTGGCCCTGTGGGGTCCCCATTGACTGCCTTTGTGGTTGGCTAGCATAGGGTACACGGGGCTGAGTGGGCATCTCCACGCTCCTGCTGCAAGCAGGGTATCCCCAATAGGCCCGTGGTCCCGTTTACACCACCGTGCTGACTTTGTCTCTCCTCCGGCAGTGCTGGTACCGGGCTTTTCTCTAATTCTCCATGGCAGCAGCACAAGGCCCTGTGAGCTGCGAGCCTGACACCCGCGTCCTCGGCACCTACCTCTCCTCTGTGCCCGTTGGCAGCATGGGCAGCGTGGGCAGCCTGGTGGAGAAGCAGGACCTGTCCCCCCTGGAGCTGCGGGCCCCGCTGGGGGGCACACGGGGGCTTCGTCAGCCTGATGGATTGCTGCGGAAGGGGCCGGGCCAGCGGGAGCTGTTTGGATACCTGCATGGAGCCAAGAAGGAGACGCGGTCGGAACGGAAGCACCAGGCAACAGGAGCGTGTTACAAACGGGACTATGAGAGCGACCGCGAGAACCGATCCCCCGAGCGCTGCTCCAGGGAGCATCACCGCGGGGCTGACTTCTCCAAGAGCTCATTGCCTGAGAGGGGCCGCTTCGACAAGGTGAGGGATGGGAAACGACCCTATAGGGTGTCTGTCCTGCTCTGGGGAGGATGGGGCTGCGGGATGAGCTGAATGTGCCAAGAGTGGGAAGGGGGATGTGGGAATTGGGATGTCTGGGTGAAGGGACGAGGCTGTGAGCAGGGATTTTCTCACAGTGGAGCTGAGCACAGTGTGTGCTGGTGGGGCCCAGCCTGACCTTGCTTGTGTTTTCCAGTGTCGCATCAGGCCCTCGGCCTTCAAGGCAGTGACTGGGAAGGGGCTGGTCTCCATGCAAGGCCTCTCCTCATCCAAGGGGCAGAAGCTGTCCAAGAGCAACGGGAGCCTGCACACGCTGCTGTCGCAGAGCACCACGGCAGCCCCGCAGCACGGCCCCCTCCGCACCCACCTGCTCCACGCCATCAGCCTGGATGAAGCCTCCGACTCCAGCCACAACTCCATCCAGAGCTTCCCCTCCTACGGCTCCCGCCTCAAGCCTGCCCAGAGCCAGTTCAGTGCTTCCATGGGCCACATCAACCACATTGGGGGTTCCCTGGACAGGGTGTCCCGGAGCCCCAGGGATCCCCTGGCTCCTGAAAAGGCGCCTCTGTCCTGCAAGAGCATGGCCACACTGAGCCGGCTGCAGAGCCCTGGGGAGCCCCCACCGCCCTACGAGTTCACCTATTCCCTGGAGGATGCGGTGAAGCAGCTGGAGGATCGGCTGAAGGAGACTGGGGGAGAACTGCGGCAGCTCAAGAGGAGCCTCAGTGAGACCGAGGACCCCTTCGCACAGGTGAGAAGTGGGGCTGATGGCTTTGGGGAGGTGGTGACTGGGTAGAAGGAGCGGTGAAGGACCTGCTGTCCTGCCATGATGGCTGGTGGGTGTCCAAACATGGGGGAACCCAGTGTCATGGCTTGTGGGGTGGGAGCAGCTCTGCAGAAACAGGCTGGGAACTTGCTACTGAAGCTTTGTTCACTGGATCTAGCTGGGGCTGTCCTGGCAGTAGGGACCTGGGACCTCCTGGGATCCTTCCAGGCACTGTTCCACATGGGCAGGATGTGGATCCTCACCAGTTTATCTTTGTGCTGGCAGGCATTTGAGGACAAGCAGCGGCTGTGGCTGGATGAGCTGGAGGACCTGAAGCAGATGTACATGGCCAGGCTGCAGCAGGTCACACAGCAGGCGCAGCGCGGGCAGCGGGCGCTGCAGCTGCAGCTCTACAAGGCGCAGCAAGAGAAGAAGCGGCTGCAGGAGGAGCTGAGCATGCAGCAGTGCCAGTGTGAGGAGACCAAGCTCCGGCAGTCCCAGGGTGAGCGTGTCAGCCCCAAATTGGAGGAGACCAAGTGGGAGGTGAGTCCCCTTCTGTCCCTCTCTGTTGCTACCCTTCAGTCTGTGCAGCCAGGATGGGGCAGTGGTTTTCTGCTCTACCACTTGTGGGTGGACACAAGATGGGGGTGTGCTGCTACCTCTGAGGTCCTTCTCCTTCCTCACCGTCCCCTGTGCCCTGCAGGTGTGTCAGAAGGCAGCAGAAATCTCCCTGCTGAAGCAGCAGCTCCGGGACACCCAGGAGGAGATGGCTCAGAAGCTGGGTGAGATCTTCAGCCTGAAGACGCAGCTGAGGGAAGCCAAAGCAGAGGTCCAGGCCAGGGACTCGCAGCTGGCACAACTGGCTGATTCCCTGCAGAGCCCCCCGGAGCCTGGCACCGCGCTGCCGCTGGGCGACGACCCCATGCCGGCGTGCCAGGACTTCCCCGGCTGTGAAACGGATGATTCCAAGTGCCGGGGCCTCCACAGCGACTCAGCGGAGCCTCTGGAGCGGCAGGTGGAGTGGCTGTGGGCAGAGCTGCTCCGGGAGCGGCGCCAGGGCCAGCTGCAGGCTGTGAACTTTGAGCTGGAGAGGAAAACCTGGCAGGAGGAGAAGGAGAAGGTGCTGCGGTACCAGCGGGAGCTCCAGGCCAGCTACATGGAGATGTATCACCGCAGCCAGGTGTTGGAGCGGGAGCTGCGGCAGCTGCGCTCAGAGCCCAGGGATGTCGGGGCTGATTCACCGTGGATTGAACGAGTGGAGTCCTCCAAGATCTGAGGGCAGGATCCTGTGGGACTGTGAAGGGGGGGGGTCTCTTGCTGATGATCCCGGGGGCTGCACAAGGACTCGCTGCTCGTTGCTGCCCCGGGGAGAAGGACATCACGACAAAGGAACTTTTCCTTCTTGCAGTGCTTGGGGCCCAGCAGGGCTGGTCTCTGGAGGGAGGATCATCTGTACCGGGGGGTCTTGCATGTGCCCCATGCTCTGACTCCAGGATCATTTGCCCTGCACTCCCTTCTACCATGGGGGCATAAGACCGAATGCCCTGTGAGCCATTCCCCATCCCTCCTGCTCCGTTCCCCTTTTCCCTTCAACTTGTAACTTAATATCATGCTAAGGAGAGGCTCCAGCCCCGTCCCCATCCCCACGGCCCTTTTATGAGTTCCAATGGGGTCCTGGGAGCTCACAGTGCCCTGGGTCTGGCTGAGGTGCTGCTGCTGCTGGGGAGGCCCTGGAGGAAGAGCTGTGTGCAGGGAGATGGGGGGCTGCCCCAGCACTGCAGCTTCAGTGCCACGGTGCTGGTGGGGTACGGAGCCCTTGGGCTGAGAGGAGGCAGCGCCGCAGGAGGTGGGAGCAGGGATGGGATGTCCCCTTATCTCCTCCAAGGGCACGGCGAGGGCTGGGGGAAGTGTTAGCAGCCCCGGGCCGTGCTTGTAACGTCCTTGGCCTTTCCTGCAATAAACCTCCATTTCGTTCCTCTGCCTTCTGTTCCCTTTGAAGGCCGCGGTTCTGCAGCCCGCACTTCGGGCCCTGCTCCCGGTGGTCGCCCCCGCTCCGCAGCTCCCTCCCGGCTCAGCCGGCACGACAAGGAGGGAGGCGGCGCGGAGCGGAGCGGGCGGCACAACCGGTTCGGGCATCGCACGGCGTTGACTCACGGCGGGGCCAGGCTGAGCCCCGCGGGGCGGCTCCAGGGCCCCGCCGTCGGGACGGGCCTCACCCCCCGCCCCCGGCAGCCGCCCGAGCCCAACAGCCGCCCCCCACCCCCGACATCCGCCGCTCAGCAGCCGGACCCGCCCCCCGCCTCGCTCCTCTCACACCGGGCGCCCCCTTGTGTGACGGCGGACCCCAACCCGACCCCAAAGCACCGGCCGCAGTGCTACAAACATCCCAACATCTTTATTCACCTCCACCACCGCCCCCCACCCCAACCCGGTGCTCCCGGAGGTCACAAGGGCAGCGGCAGCGCCTGCACCTCCCCCAGACACTCATCGTAGGCCTCCTGGTACTCCTCGTGGGGCTTCAGCAGGATGACGCACGTGGGACGCTTTGAGCCGGCTGCGGCCCCGAGGTCCTGCAGGAGCAAAAGGCTGCAGGTAGTGGGGCATGAACAGAGCAACCTGCACCCCACTGGGACATGGGAAGGTGGCCCTGCAAGCACTCAGAACAGTCAGGTTGGAAGGGACCTTAAAACTGACCCAGTCCCAAGCCCTGCTGTGAGCTGGTGAGCAGCCACCAATTCCACGTGGCCCCCAGCACCTCCAGGGATGGGGCACCCACAGTTCAGGGCAGCAATGCCAGCACCACACCAACCTGTGAGTGATGTATTTCTTCCTAACACCTCACCCAAATGTTCCCTCAGCAGAAAGCCATCACCCCTTGTGTTGTTACTATTAAACCATGTAAAACGTTGGCCACCCTCCTGCTTATAAGCTCCTTTCCAGTACAATAACAAGGTCACCCCAGAGCCGCCTTCATTCTGAATAAGCCTGGTTCCCTCAACCTTTTTCTTTTCTATAGGAGAGGTGCTCCAGCCCTCTGAGCATCTTGGTGGTCCTGCTCTGGACATGCTCCAAAAGCTCAGCATCCTTCCTGTGCTGAGAGCCCCAGGCCTGGATGCAGATCTTCATAAGGGCAGAGCAGAGGGGATAATCACCTCCCTTGCCTTGATACCACTCTCCTGCTGATGCAGCCCAAGCAGCCATTCCTTAGTTTAGCCCAGCAGGGCTGACACATGCCATTAATGCCTGGCATCGGCCTCTTGCATCCCACTCCTCACCCGGAATGAGAAGGCAGTGACCATCTCTAACCCTTGGTCTGAGTAGGGAGGGACATCTCCCCAAACCACACCTTGGCCAGTGCTTCCTTTCTGTTTGCAGCCAGGTCCCAGTTCAGAACTAAAGGAGAAAAAAGAGATCTGTCCTGGCTCTGCCCCATAGAGCCCCACTGCAGTAAACAGCTCCTGTCATGAGGCAGCTCTACACCTGGGCTGTATCTGTTTGCTGCCTTATGCTCTGGCATTTCCTAAGCACCGTGTGCTTTGCTATGTGCCCCATGTATGCACAGAGCAGCCGACCAGCACGGGCTGCTCCTTACCGACTTGGAGGGGACGTAGGCGTAGGGCAGGTTCCTGTCTTCGCACATGATGGGGATATGGCAGTACACGTCGATGGGCAGCGTGTCTCCGGCCAGCACCGTGATCCTGCATTAGAAGCCGGTGTCAGCAGCAGCCCCACGCCGTGTCACACTGCAGGGTGCAGGCTGAGTGCTGGGTGCCGATGCATCACTTACCCCTTCTCGCCTTTGTTGATGAATTTCTGCACCTCCTTCACTCCCCTCCGGATCTGTTTGTGTTTGGCCGCTGTAACAGACACACCGTATCAATGGCTGCTCGGTCCCGCCGTGCCCCCCGCCCCGCTGCCATCACCCCCCCGCACCTTTCCTGATACACTTGTAGAGTTTACGCGTCAGTTTGCGGGATGCCAGCGGCTGCGCGATGGGGTTCAGGTGCTCGAGCTGCTCTCGGTACGACAGCTCGGGAGCGGCCTCCACCGCCTCCTCCTGCTGCTTCTCCCTCGCCATGCTCTCACCCTGACACCCACCGCTTCCGATTCCGGGGCAAAAGCCCAGCAGCGCCATTCACAACCAATGATGAGCATCGCTCGGCCCCTCGCTCCGCCCTCACCCCGCCCCGCAGCCGATGTCAGCCCGGTACCTGCGTCCCGCTGCCGGGCGGTGCTCGGAGCGCAGCAGCGCTTCCCCCAACATCTGCATCTGCTCCAGCACCTCGCGCCGCATCTCCAGCGCCATGCGGTGCACGTGGTGGTTGGCAGCGTTGTACATGATGGCGTTCTGAAACATCAGCATCAGGCTGCACTGGAACTGCGCTAACGAGCGGATGTGACCCTTGGCCAAACCCCTCTTGATGCTGGTCAGGTCCATGGGCCTGCGGGGTGGACATGGAGAGACAGCTGAAGGCACTGTGTGCAGCCCTAAAAGCACCGCTCTGTGCTGTCAGCTTTAGCACCCGGGGCTAAATGGGGCAGTGAGCAGTGTTCTTTCATTAGTTAGACTGAGAGCAGGCAGCCCTGCAGCCCATCAGCTGTCACCTCTAACTAATGTGATGATGAATTGAAGGCATGATCCCATTAGTCCTCATAAAGTCAGCCCAGGTCTCGGTGGAGAAAGAGAAGTTTCTAAAATAAGGATCTATTAAAACCCCTTAGAATCAAATGGTGCCACCAGCCAAAATAGCACTGCTGATATGGGGAATGTGATGGGGAATAAATATGACTTCCCTTATTTTGACACAATGAGAAAATGAATGGAGAACTGTGACCAGAATAGAACGTGATTCAGCTCTGAAAAATGCCCTTAATCTATCTGGGAAATATTCTTATAACCTACTTCTCCACTGAGAATACATGTAGGGAGAAAGCAGAGCTGATACTGATAGAGACAGGTTTACAACGTGGGAACTGCAGAGGCTGAATTCCCAGCTCAGGCAGGGGGCACAGCTGCAGACCAGGACTGCGGTACATCAGTCCATGCATGGCCAGCAAAGGGCAGGCACAGTGCATGTCAGTACCACGGTCACTGCAGACTTCCAGGTCCTGGTCACCTGGAAGGGAGTTTTGATAAATCAGTCAAATCTGAGATGCTGATGGCAGCCAGATTCTGTGGGACAGAAGGAAGGAAATAGTCCCATTAGTGTTTTGGAAGCAGAGATGACCCGAACCAGCTGTTCCTGTTCTGAGTGCTGGGTGCCAGAAAAGGCAGAGAAAACAGAGAGAAATCAGCTAGTGAATAGTTCTTCCATAAACTCACCTCTTCACCACCTCACTGTATCCAGGGGCTTGTTTCTCTGACACTGCCTTCAGGAACGGGCCGCTGCATCTACAGGGACAAGCACAAAGAATGACCTCTGTCTGCCTCTGAGCAGGGGCTAAAGACAACATGGCAGCAGGACCAATGCTTGCCTCTTCCTGCTGGCCACAAGGGCCACAGCCCATCAGCAGCTTCTGGTGTTCAGCAGCTGGCACAGCCAGGCATGGGAGGAGGCTGAGCCCCTTGCTGAAGCTATCTTTGCCAGTTGTGTAGGAAGCCACACTTGGACTTTGGCATGTTACGCAGAGGAAATAAATATGCAGTGTTCTCTCAATCTTTGCAGCACACAGCTGTTCTTGTTGCAAGGACAGCCAGAAGCAAAAGCTATGGAGAGACACACCATCCTGTGGTGGCTGTTGTGGAGGGGAGGACAAGGTGATATGGGAACTGGCACATAATATAATGCCAATTCGATCCTTTGCCCCTACACACCTGTGACTGGCTATCATCTTCCAGATGGACAGGACAGTTCTTTTGAAGTGAGAATGTTGCATGGGGTTATCCCAGCTCAACTGCATCCTGTGGAGGGAATATAATGCCAGATTGTTACATCTGAGACCAAGTACGAATTGGTGCTTCAACCATCACCCACCACATCCACATGGATAAAGCCCAGAGATCACGTGAATCAAAGGAAAGAATTGTTCTGGTGCACCTGCAAGAGCGCAGACAGACTTACAGCTGTGTGTTGGCAGGGCTTGTGGAGCCCAACATGGGGTCTGTGGAAGTGCTGTCTCTGTCATCCTGATCCTGGTCTTGGTTAATCTCTTGTGAATCTGGCTCACACAGAGCTTCTTCTTCTGGTGTCTCTTGAGTCTTGTCCTGAAGAGCAGAGGAAAATGGAGATCTGGTTAAAATGGCAGCCTACCACTTGAATCCCTTAAGTAGAAACCAGCCTGCTGCATGTGCTCTTACTGCATCCAATCTCAGTTGGGTGCTACTTCTCTCTGTATTATTCTAGAAGATGATGTTTGACCTTATTCAGACCTTCACTGTGCTGGCCAGGACTCCAGTAACAGCTGGGTTTGATCTCTTGGATCATAATCACCTCCAGCTAACACAAATATTGTGGAGATGACTGGTGCCCAGAGGTGTGTCTGTCTTCTTTTCTGTGAAGAGTCATGGATATATAGAGGGCAATCAGGAGCTGAGGTAAGACTGCCTCAGGCTTGTTAAACCTCAAGACACAGAAAACAGGATCCCCAAGAGTGCAACAGGGTTGTTTCCTCAAAAACTCCCACATGAAAATGACAGAGAATGGACTCAGCCAGGAAGGAGAGTTATGCTGTTGGCGCAGTGATTTGCCAATAAAATGGGAAAGGAGATGCAAGGAAAGAGAATTTCTGGAGTCCTGCACCCTTAGTGCAGAATCACAGAAACACCAAGGTTGGAAAAAACCCCCAACCTCGTCTAGACCAACCATCCACTTATCACCAATACTGCCCCATTAAACCAAGTCCCTTAGTACAGAACCACAGAAAACCCTTGGAAATCATTTCTGCCTCCAGTGTCTAAGTTTGCAAGGCAACAAATCTGAGTAGTGAAATAAAAAACTGGGCACTGTTCTTCCTCTACTGTGGTATTCTAGCTTGTCCCAGCAACAACTTGCAGACTGGTGAGAGCTGAGAGTCCCCCAGACACAGGATTAATGCAAACCCAGGCTAGACAGCGACTGCTTCCAAGACATGACGGTCTCCTGGGGCAGATGGTTATTGGTATTGCTTGTACATCCACGTGGGCCCGAAACCAGCCAAGCCGTGTGCTGCATAACACAGTAATTAGAAGAAACCAAGTATTCCAGTCTTGCATCAAACCTCAGAGCAGACTGCCAGCTCTCATGAGTCACCTTTGTACTGCCAAGGAGCAATTCCTCCAACTCACATCTGAGGGTTTGATCTGTAATAAGCTTCCTGCTCACAAAGATGCACATCCATACACAAAAACCATCCTTCCCCTCATACATTTCCTTTGCATTCACCTCCCTGCTGTCTCCTCTTCTGTGTTCCTCTCTTCCCTGCTGGAACATGGGACTTCCCCATCTCTGCTAGAGATGATTTCCTTCACCATCTCATCTCTCTTAGGACCACCTCTCCCCTACCTCTCTCCCTGGGAAGTGTTCTTTCTTATCTTCTGTCAGGACATGTAGCTGACTTTCCCCCGTTCTTGAGACAATTGTCCTGGTGGTCTCTTCCTGGCATCTTCCATCTTCCTCATCATCTTGTTTCCCAGAGCCAGAATAATCCCATAGAGTCTCTGCTGAATCTGTGCAGCTGACACGGAGAGGTTCCAGCAACTGGGTTATCTGTAACACAAAAGATTTATTGCTTCAAATTGTGAAGGCAAAGGGAAGAAAAAATAAGCAGCACCAATGCTATTTTTGCTTTCACTCACTCACGCCTTTCCATTTTTAGGAATCCTTGCAAAATCTTCTGATGAAGCCCTGTGTTGTTATTACAGTGTCAGCTCACTGACATCTCTGTGCTTTAGGGTGATCTGTGTTTTGGCAAAGCAGCTGCCTGGCTGCTGTGCCAGCTTTAAATGAGAGCAAGGACAAGGCTTGGAATAGGGAGCAAATTAACACTGGGTACCTGCATTTCCCCCAGAATATTTCTGTTGTCAGAATAGTGGAGAGACTGAAAACTCTACTATTTCAAGAAGGCCAGAACTATGCAGCCCACTTTGCTGTCATCCAAACAGCTGTACCTCTGAGAAGAACTGGAGAAGACTGTCATCTTCATATTGCTTCTGCGCCTTTTGGAAGTCTTCATTATCATCATCCCAGAGAGGATCACTGAACTCCAGCCTGCTGTCTGTCTCTTGGCTGCTTTCCTCTGGCTTCCCTATAGCCACCTCTTTGGTATTCCTCCAGTTTCCCACTTCCAGATCCAAACTTGAATGCCAGCTGAGAAGAGACTGTAAGTCACTGTTCTCTGACTCCGACTCAGAACTGCACCACACCCAGGAATGGCCCATCTGCAAACAAACACAAAGAGAGAAACAGCAATTTCTTTGTACCCTGATCCAGAACTACAAAGCCCAGTTCATTTCCTGACTTACTCAGAGAGCCAAAACACAGCAAGAACTTTGTGAGGCGAGCAGCCTATTCCTGAGCCCACACTTCACAGCACATGGCAGGGCTGCAGCTTTGCAACACAAACTGACATTTCAGAGCAACTGAATTACGATTTTCCTGTGCTTTTGCTGTGCTCTCCCCCGGCTGGTGCTCAGGGGATGCTAAGCTGCTTTGGAGCATTTGGCTTTGTCTGATGCTACACATTTGGGCACTGATGACAGGCAGCAGCAAGTTCAAAACCAAGTCATGCTGCTGACAGCTGTGATCCAGCCGTGACTCCAAGGGTCATCTACACACTGGAAGTTCCCTCACTGTACCATAAGAAATTTTACATCAGAAACAACTTCTTACAAACACTACAGAACCTTCGTGTTGAAAACAGCAGATGTGGTTTAACTGGATGGTGGCCACTGGTGTTCCTGAGCCAGAACTGGAACCACACACTCATCCACTGATGGATCCGTTCTACACACGTTTCATAAAGTAAAAGCATTCTTGTAAGATCGAAGAAACCACCCCTTTCATCTCCACTCATTAATCCAAGCCTAAGTCTCTCCCAGAGTCTGAGTCCACCACGATTTCTCTGCAGTCAGGAGAACTGGTTGTAGAATCACCCTAATAACAGTAAATGGCTGTTAGGAAAATCTGTATCTTGCTAGTGATCTCAGCTTCCTGGATGCTGCACCCACGGAGAATTCTAAGCATTCATTAGCCGTCCCTTTAGAGTTTTCAGTTAATTATGTACAACCTAATCTCTCCAGGGTCTTGAACAAGCACATTTCTCCCTGACTTCCTTTGGCGTTCTCAGGACTGCTGCCACAGCAGCAAATGCAGCCTACGGTGCATAAATGGGAGAAATAAAGAATCCACTGGGTTTGGGATGAGAATATTTGTTTTTTTCTTTTATGCACTTACAGTGAGAGCTGGGATCTCACTGGCCTCCCTCCTGAAACCTGTTTCAAAGTAAACTTCAGCAGGAGCAGATAAAATTTGATGAGGTAGGAGATAACATTACCTGTTCTCAGCTTCCAGCTAAAGGAGTTGGGCAAACTGATTTCATCTGATGACTACTGGTGCCCAAAGCACTGCACGATGGGCAGAGCTGGCTGCACATGCATAACCAGTCACCACAGCTCTGCCAAGGAACAGAAAAGCCTTAGGCGAGGGTAATCCAATTGCTTGTGATCATCTTTCTGTACTGCAGTTCAGAGGGATAACCATCTAAAACCAGGAAGCCTGGGTAACTTAGGCATAAGCACCGATTAAAAAGATCTTCAGCCTCATGTTCAGCTCCACTAAGTCTTGGAAGACTCAGGGTGCAAGAGAGCAGAGCAGCGGCATTAGTGCGAGACAAGCGGGATGAGCGAAATAATTACAGGCTGCTTACTTCCATAGCAATTTGGTACAAAAATAAGGGATGAAGGAGAGGGAATTCAACTTTTAATTAAGGACTGCCTTGCGGACTTTACATAAGTTGCCAACAGGGAATTGTTATCAAACGGGAAAGTTTTAGTGCACTTTGCAGAGATCAGACACTGCACGATATAAGAACAAGCTGTCAGATATAAAGGAGATGGACTTCGAAAGGAATCTACGTGTCAAAACAAGGAAAATGATAAAAGCCCGAACTCCAGCAAATGAAACGTAGAATCTGCAATAAAGCAGGCAAAAAAATAAAAGGGAGAAAAAAAAAAAAAAAGAGAACAATTTGCTAAAGACATAAAAGCAAATAACAACAACGAACATCAGAAGCAGAAAGCTGCCAGATGATCAGTGGGGATGACGCACCATCAGTGCCAAACACCTCAGGGGAAAACAGGGTCAGTTGGAAAACCTGCATTAATTGTAATTATCAGCAGTTGCCACAGAGGAGATCACAGACGTCCCAGAGAGACTTTCTCTTGAGATAGAGACTATTTCCAATTAAAATGTCAACAGGGGAGGTTTTAGAACAGTTGGAATGAGGGAGTAAGGCACAGAATGACTTGGACTCGTGAGTCCCTAAGAAGCTTAATTATAATGTGACCAAACCTATATTGCTGCGTAGCTTGCAGTTTGACTTCGCCATAGCAGAGAAAAACAAAAGAGCAGTTGTTATTTCTGTCTGTAGAAAGGTGGATTAGGGAGATGCAGCATGGGCTCTGTACTTAGATTAGCACAAAACATTGCAAAGTACAAAATGAGGCGGTCAATTGGGAAAGAGGCAACAGGGCTACGGAGGGGAAAGCTGCATTTTAGATTTCTGAAGTTATTAAACATCATTACAGGCTATTAAAATGTCATGGGTTCTCTGAGTAGGGAAAAACCTCTAGTGGTTAAAGGAAGAAACCGAGGGTAAGAATGAACAGCAGCTTTCCACAATGAAAGCAAGTTACCAGTGGGTACAACAGAGATCCTCCCACGTGCTGGAATTTCCATTGCCCAACACAGTCAAACAGAGACAGAGGTGCTACAGGGGAGACAGAGCCAGACTCTTCTCAATGGCCAGCATCGAAAGGAGAGGAGGCAGTGATGACAAGCTGCACCAGGGAAATTCAGACTATGTTTACTCCCTGGGGGTGGGTAAGCACTGAAACAAGCTGTCCAAAAAGATGATGCAATCTGCATCCTTGCAGATTTTCAGAACCTGACAAGGCTCTGAGCAATCTGCTCTAGGTTTCAAGCTGGCTTTGCTCTGAGCAGCAGGTTGGGACTAGATGATCCTGAGAGATCCTTTCCAGCTTACATCAGTCCACCAAAAAGCAAAAGAACCCTCTGACTTTTTGTGCCATGAGAATCCCCTGGAGATGGAGGCCGTAGAAATTCAAATGAGAAATTTGTTCCCAAGTTCAGCAGTGAGGAACAATGAATCAGTAACAAGGACTGCACATTTCCAGCACCGAGCACAGAGTGACCCTTGGTGGAAATACACCTTACATTAATCAAGCGTGGTACACGACACAGCAGGCACAACAAACATCAACGCAGAACTTGGGAAAGTCAAGATCTCTCATTAGTTAAGGCAACGGTTCCTCCCATTAATTGTAATGACATCTTTCTGCAATGTGTGACAGAAAGCTGAGTCCTGTACACACCACACACACACAAATGTAAAGACACCTTCCAGCTGCTGCAAGCATCAAGACCAAGGGATTTTTTGTGTTGTTGTTCTTTTCTCCTGTAAATGTAAATGAGGGGAAAAAGAAGATGCACAGAAGTTAGCAGAAAATCAGGTAAATTGAGCATTGCCAGGAGTTTCAACTCAAGTCATCTGTGTTGCTAAGAACTGTAACAACCAACTGAAAAAAACCAGTTCCAACTTTCTGCTGTGAGACCAGATAGAGGCATGTTTACGGCTGTGAGAAACATTTTCACCATAACTCATACTCTTATCTAATTTCTGGATAAGAACATGGCATTCAATATACCAGACTCTTAAGGAAAGCTCCTGTGAGACTGCAGCATTTCCACTTTTCATGGTCAGACGCTCTGTTTCATAACAAGAGTGCCATATCCTTACACCAGCCAGGAAACCTTCACCTCCATCCAAGCACTATGCAGCATTCTAATGATTAATGTACTGTCTCTAATGTCAAAGCACTGCACTGCTTATGTGCTTCTAAAGGGTAACTGGAAGTGAGCTGTATCTGCAGGAACTCAAGGTTTGTATGCACACTCATACAGAAGCAGCGTTCCTCGCTGAAGAGAGCTGTGATGCTCAGAAAACTGCACACTGCATAATGGATTTTTTCCCCCAAGGCTTTAATATACATACACATTTACACATCACTAGTAAAAATCTGTACACTTCACATTACAGTACATACGAGCCACCAGTTGCTAGCTAACACCAGAACACTGATGAAGCCCAAGACGACTGCCCTAGAACAGGCAGGGGGGCTAGTCTTCCCCTACAAGGAAGTTTCTTTGGGTTACACATTCTGATGAGACGTCGCTTCCCAAACTCGAGCCAAGAAGGTGGAACAGGTCCCAGAAATGGACCCGCAGCTCTTCTTCCTCTAACAGCTTTAACAGCATCTCGCTTGCGCTCCAGCTCTGGATGTTAAGTGCTGGGTTTTCCTTTTTTTCTCCGGCGTCATTTCTTCATCTTCATGTCTGCCTCAATGGCACAGCGACGCCCTCTGGTGCCTCCATCCTAGTCACAAGGCAAACAAAAAGACTGGCATTAGCAGAAATCAGTTATGCAACCCTAAGCACAAAACATTTCCTCCAGCACATGGAGGTAAGAAATCGTGCATCTGGGAACAGCTTTTCATGCCTTTCAAACAGGAGAAAAAGGGAAGCTCTGCTAAGAAGGCCTGGGGAGGCCTGCTTGCAGACCTACCTAGAATTCATTCTGGATACAGCATGGGTGCTGGGATTTGCAGCATCTCTGCACATTAGCAGTGGCCAGGACAGAGACGGGCAAAAAGTTTCTCACCCAGACAGATGCTTTTGGAGCCTGTAGTGTGCAGGCTTTCTCCAAAGTGATAAGATTCTAGCTTGGCTTTTAAGATGGAAAGAGGAAATTGCTGACTAACCTACCTTATCAGCTGCTGATCCCTACAGGAAGTGCTCCTCCAGTTGAGTGACCCTGGCACTAGCTCCCTAGCTTCTCCGTACAGCTCCTTTCCATGAGCAGAAGGCGAGCTGAGAGCTTCCTTTGATCCGCTGCCCTCTCCCTTTGGCTGACATGCTGACTCTCCTGGAGTACTCCTCTGTCTTTAGATATATGCGAGAGAAAAAATAAACTCTCCATCTTCCTCCCCTCTCTCCTCCCTGCAACTCAGAGACTCGGGAACACTTTGCAAACACTTCCAGCTCACCACGGGCAAAGAGCAAGGTATTTCTGTGGAGTATGTTATTTGTTTTCTGGTCCGTGAACGACAAAGAGAATGCAGCTGAATCCTCACTTTCCCCGGGCCCTTTGTACGGCCTTGAATGTGAAGAAGGGGCAGCTGTATAAGCATGAGAGATGTCAGAACTATAGCAATGCATTACTTGGTGTGTCTTCCCATTCATATGGAAAAAGCAGGAGAGCAGTTGTGGAAAAAAGCAAGGCAGATGACAAAATAAGAATACGCGGAACCAGAAGAAAGACTGAAGCCCCACCCACTCACCCAAACCAAGAGGAAGGACCTGAAATGATTAGTCTCTACAGCTCATGGTTGTACAGACCCGAAGTTAAACACATTTTGCTGTAATGCGAAGGACGCTGTGACAGTGCAGTGATCACCCAGACAAGGAGCAGAGGACAATGACAGCAGTACTGCAGTACCTGCTGGAGCCTTTCAATACTTACAAAGAGAGAGAGAAGGAAGGCAGGAGAGCCCATTGGGACACTGTCCTGTTAAAAGGCCAAACAGAAGGACTTATCAGATATCAGATAGGGAAATGCACACACCACAAAGAAGCAACAAGCCCACACGTGAGCATAGAGAAACATATGCCCCACTCCCCTTTCCGCATGGCTTCAGTCTTACATGGCAGGAACATAAAAATGCACAGAAGAGGAATAAGGCAAGAGCAAGAATGCTAGCAAAGGGATATTTATTCCCTCACCAGCTGTGGCAAGGCCCGTACTACCAAAAACCAGCTGCACTCTGCAGTCTGCCATATTCTCTACTTGAACTAAGCAGGGAGTCCTTGCTGTCATAATGTTCTGAGTACCAGCTGAGAGCAGGTGAGGTCATGTAATCAGCTCTCAGATCAATGTGGAAATGCAAAGATCAATGGTATGTTTTAAACAGCAAACCAGACTCCAGTAACAATCTGGTTCTGAAAACCTGACTTGGAAGTGAAGAACATGGCAGAGCCTAGTTTTCAATTTGTTACATCTTCACCTTCCTGCCATACCACACCTCCTCCAATATTCTCCTCATTTCACAACACTTTTCATCACTTGCTCTTGAAATCACGGACAGAAACATAGGGATTGCAGAAATAACTCATGACTCTCAGACCCATCTCTGGGTTGATGTACATCCCCAGAGCTGAAGTCTAATCAATGGACTTAGTTAAAGAAACATAATAACAGTAAATTGTTCACATGAAGATGCAGGACCTATTCCAATCTAAAAACACATTCTGCACATCTTTGGTACTGGAACTTTATGCGGTATCTTGAGATCCTCCAAAAGACACCAGCCGCCCTTCTGCAGGGTGCAGCATTCTCACCTTCTCTGAAGCATCTTGCTTGCGAGTGGAGTCTCGCCCACGCAGGCTCTTTGCGCTGATCCCCGACTCTGACGTTTGCATGATCAGTTGTGTAGCCAGAAATTGCTGCAGGAAAACCATACTCTGTTAAGATTCTCAAGCAAAACAAGCTCAGTTAAAGCTTGTCAGCTATCACAAACCACAGGGCTGGGAACGAATGGGTCAGAGACAGTTTCAGTTCCTTGTTTGCTGCTCAGAATAAGTTTCCCCATTCACCTCAGCAGCCACAAGTCTGGAGGGACTATAAAAATCCAGTTCAAACTATGACAGCCCTGGCAGCTGGGACGTTCTGCTTCAGAAGAAATTCTAATGATACATATTCAAAGGACAGTCTCAGGACAGTTTTGTATGTGCCTCAAGCCAGCACAGACTGACAGTCACCAAAAGCAGCAGCTGCGTCCCTTGTCATTCACTGATCTTGTTGCTCATTTCTGTTCCTGAACCACACCCCAGTTCTTGCTGGCCTAAGCATATGTGCACCCCCAAAGGAAATTAGGTTTGAAATTAGTCTGGGCTAAGCCAAACAAACATCTCGCTGTGTTAGTTTTAACAATCCAGTTCACCACAAACACCTAAGCTAGTACAAGCAGGCAAAGATGGGGATTCATTTGAAGACACTGTGAGTGAAACTTCATTTTCACTTCCAGAAGTCTTTCCTGTACCTGTGGACCAATGCAGACAACTCTGTTCTGAAACAGCCTCAGCTCAGTACTTTACCTGGATCTGTTCCAGGACATCTCGCTGCATCTCTACAGCCATATGGTACACATCATGGTCAGAGCTATTGTACATAACTGCATTTTGAAACATCAGCATAATGTCACGCTGGAACTCAGCTGTGGTTCGTATCAGTCCATTCTCAATGTTCTTCTTGATGGTAGATAAATCCATCGGCCTATGAAATACATTCAAAATAGCAATGCAAACATGTAACTCTCTCCTTTCTCATTTGCAGTCTAAGGACTAAAACATATCTAATTAGACCATCTATTTAATTTAGCAGAATATGTTCCCACATAGGCTGCATTCCTGAGTTCCAAGGCTTCAGATCAGGAGACACAATCTGCTCAGCAGTTAACAGGAATGGTAAGTACATGTAACAGCTGCCTCAAGAGAGGCATTTGCCTTCTCCAAGCATTCCGTGTGACACAAGGGAGCCACAGCTACAACCACTGGACTATTTAGGCATATTTTGGTAACTCTTCCATAATCTAGACTTTCTGAGGCAATAAAAGAGCTGATTAAAGAATCCGGGTTGTGGGAACATCACACCTTAAATTCAACCCTTGGACAATAACAGAGAAGCTGATAGTCACATACCACTTCACTGATAAAAAAATGTTCTGGTCAAATCTGTATTTCATTCAAGGACAGGGCTGTGTACAGACTTGTATGTGTTACTGAAGGTGTCCCTTTTTCTTAGGGAAATACAATGAATGATGTCAGAAGAAAGGTATTTTTCAAGTTTTGCAGTCTGAACAATGGATGAACTCTAGACTCTTCCTGGCAGAAATTCTTACGCAAATACACCAGAGTTCTTGTCACATAAGAATGCTGAGACTCACCTCTGCACAATACTGTGGTAGCCTGGTGCTATATCGTCAGTCACAGGCTGCAGGAAGACATTGGCATACCTAAAGAGATAGAGAGAGATTCCAGTGAATGCCCTGCCCCTGCCAATAGAGGAACAATTCTCAAATACTTGTGTCATGCTCTCATGTTTATTTGTCTGCTATCACTAACAGTGTGATTCATCATCTCCCCATAACAAGGCAGGTAAAGCCTCAGAGCTGGGAAAGTACAGACTTGCCTGAGATTAGTCACTTCTTTCTGCCAGTTCTCAAGACATCAAACTCACCTGTGATTAGCTGCTGCTCTCCAAACCAGCATGATGGCTTTCTTCCAGATCTTCTGAGCCTGTATTGCTTCCTGATCCTCACTGCACACTGAGCTGAGAAAAAACAGAATATGATTTCCTCTGTGAATCTCCATACTGCCCTGGCGCAGAAACCTTACAGTTCATTTTGCCTTTGTCATGCTTACAGTAACCCAAGCCAGAGAGAAATATAAAAAATGGGACCTGGCACTACAGCACTGTCTGAACACCTGCACTTCTGAGTAAGGACAATCTAGTGCCAGACAAATCATCAACAAATTCCCCCACTGGACCCACTCAGCAAAACAGAAATGAGAATCCTGCACTCCCCCCAGGAAACAGCCTGGGATTTGCACCTGTGTGTGGTAGAGAGCTTCACTGATACTCACAACTGCGAGGAGGCTGGGCTGCTGGGGATGGAGTCAGCTAGTGTGTGAGACTGTAACGGTGCGTTATGGACACTGAAGCCATCATCACTCTCACTCACAGGGGGTTCGTTATCCATCTCTGACAGATATCCCTCGCCCTGATCTTCTTCTTTGGGCTCCTCCAAACTGGCAGCCTCACTGGCACCATCCTCATCATCTTCTTCACCCTGTCCATCCTGAAACACAAAGAGCTTGTAAGTCTGCACAGCCAACTACAGCAGCAACTCAGAGCCTCCAAAGCACTATGGTTCAGCAAGCAAAGTGATTTTCTTGACAACTGTGCAGGCACTTTCACAAAAGTCTGTTTATTATCCTGCCTTACCTCCAACTGCCAACAACACAAACACAGAAACACGCAAACTCAGCTGTATAAGGCCTGAAGCAATCTCCCCTCTAGTTCCCAACTTCACGCTGATTACTTCTTACAGCGCAGAAAGCTGAACACAGGCTTTGCTCTTAAGTAGGTGAGAGCCAGAAAGCAGCAGCAGTGAGGTATTACTAGTGAAACCAAGATGACTACAACCAATTCAGAATTACCTTCATCTGACTCCTAAAGAGGGCTTGGGCTTCCTCCTTCATTGAGTCTGCCAAAGAAAGAGAAGCAGAAAGGTTATGGTTCTCTAAAGCAGTCTTTTCTACAAAAGAACCTGTACCAAAGCCTACAGTCCTGCAGTAATTACCCCTATTCCTACATATACTTTTCTCCCTCCTCCCCAAAACACCTGAACCAGATCACTGACATCTATCCAACTAATAATGTTGCATGTAAAAGATTTCCTAGCTGTATTAAGTTACCTGACAGCTCAAATTTGTGCTGAACATCAGCCTGTGAGGAGTCTTCACTCACATTTGGGACTTGTGGAGGGGATGAATCATCATCAGGTGGGGTCTGGAGGGAAGAGAAATGCACAAATCTAGACGTTTGTGTCAGCTTACTTCAGTGAAGGTGTGGGCACATCTAAACTCGCTCTAACCTAGCTCAAGGCAATGCATTTCACTGAGCACCTTCCCAACAGCAATTCTGTACATGGGCCAGGGGAGTTAATCAAAGTACTGCCTAAAGCAGAGAAGTTCCCTGCAGATCGAACAGATCAGCAGTATGACTCCCAAGGAAACAGTCAGTCACATTCATTGATGCGTCACCTTCAACCCAGCACTCATCCTTCCTCTAAACTTCTTTCCTGTCTACTACAACTGCTCCTCTTTCCCCACATCAGTTCCAGGCAGCCTCTCAGCTCACGTACCTCTGTCTTCACTGTATTGTGCATTGTGTCTTCTCCCTTGGTAGATTCTATCTGAATTTCCGAACTCTCTCCAGCTGCCACAGCTGCTCTTTGGTCCTCCTCAATCTCTTGACTCCGAAGCTCCGGTGTTTCTGTCACTCTTGCAGCTGCTGGCATGGTTTCTTCAGAGCCCAGCTGATTCTGCTCTTGCTCTGCAGGTTCTGTTTTTATTTCTGATCCCAGCTCTCCAATGCCCATTAGCTCTCGAATTCCCTTTGCCTCTGGCTCCTCACACTCCAGTCTCTCCTGCTTCACAGTCACAGACACTTGGGGTATCTGGGCCTGTTTCTCATGTTCCTGATGAATTGGATGTTCCCATGGGCCAGGCAAAGCCTGAGGGTCATCAGTATCTTCACAGAAAGAGGACAGAGCAGCTTCAACAACTGCAGCATCCAGGACTTCGGGGTTGTCGTCTACCTTTATTACCAAAATAAACGCAGAGAAATGCAGACTAAAGTCAGAAAAAGGGACTAAAAATAATTCAACATTATTTGGGAACAAGCTAATTGTGAAAAAGCTGGGTGTAACAGATCTAGAGTTGCTTTTAGCAGAGGTCCATCACTTGCTGTGGAGTCTCAGTTTCAGAAAAAGGGCACTGACTCAAACCTTATCCAACACAAGATTTCCTTCTGTATTCTGAAGCGAAGCACCAGGTTAAACATGGCACTGGTGTCACACAGGTGTCACTTTCTACTGACAATGTGAAAACGAGCATTTTGAAAAAGTTATTTCTTTCTTGTTTAAGCTACTTAAATTTGGCAAGCAGCAACCAGTTGAAATTAACCTAACTCAAAGTGGGGAAAAAAGCTACCAGCTCTCTGCTTTGCCTGTTTACCTTGTCTTCAATGATGGCTATAATATTTCCAACAGTATCGAAGTCCAGCTCTTCGCCTGTATAGGACACTGCAATATCCATCTTCTCAGCTAAATCCAGGTCTTCTTTCCCATCAATGCAGTGATCTTTGGAAGACCCTGCAGTACTGCCAGCTCCAGAACCCAGGCACTCTTTCTTGATTGAATCAATAATCATGGATATTTCACTACTGTCCATGGACACTGTCACTGTATGGGAATCAGACACTGCTTCCATGGAAACACAGGCTTCTGGCTGGCTCACTGCACAAGGAAGAGAGTGACAATCAAAACCAAATACTGCAATGGCTAAATCCAAGCACCAGTCGCGAGTATCCCAGCTCCACCCACAACACTATAGCTTAGAAAAATGAAAGACAAATATTGGTGACATGCCTGCTTTACCACAGCAGAGAGAAAAAGAGGTTCCAGCCCTTGAATCATGATCCAGCAACTCCCACCCAACAAACCCTGTTTAAATCCCATATTCACCACCTGTTTACTCCAAAACCCAGCCATAACCATCCTTTCAGAAAGGAAGGCGAGTCTGAGATGCTAAAATGCCAGCTGAGAGCTTGCTGGGTGCTGAGCCCAAGGCAAGTTCTGAGATTTATGAGTGCGTAGTTCAGGAACGCACCTGTGACTACGCTTTCTGGAGCTGCAGCTGGTGGCACAACGGATGGTGCTGACAGCGTGGGCATCATGACAATGGTTGCCTGCGACACAGGCTCTACGGGGGGTGGCAGGAGCTTAGCTGGAGGTTCGCTGGCAACAGCGGAGAAGGAAGCAAGAGGTGAGGTGAACTGTGCAGGACCAGCTTCTAAAAGCCGGGAAAGCGTAGGAGCACCTAACAGAGAGTAGAAGGGAAAAGCACATGAGCAAGAAGCAGCCACCACTGGGTTCTTCACTTGTCTGGTGGCTTCCTCTGGGAGAATATACTAAATAGTACCTCCTAACAGTCCCAAAAGCTGTAAAGAAAACCTGCACCAAAAACGTACGATTCCTAGTTGCAGTCAGAGATTAAGTCATGCAGACTATGATGGTGTTCAAAGTAAGGCCTGGACAGGCTAAGCCACACATGCAGAGAGATACCCTTCCAAAGGTTCATTCCAATATTATTACGGGAAATCTGAACACCATTGCTGAGAGAGAGACACAAGGTAAGCCAAGACAGTCATCACAGGAGGAGGAAGGGAGCAGAGGGAATCTCTTTGCAGGTCTTTCTTGGAAACTTCCTTTGTTATCACAGGTTGCCACTCAGCCGTAATTTCCAGTCTGAGTTTACTGAACCATCTGGACCAAATTAAAAGGTCTTAAAGAACAGAGATGGGTAAGGAAAGTAAGATTATTCATTTGGAATTATGTATAAACAAATGGTGAAAACCCTCAGTTGTGGACAACATTAACAAATCCTTTGTTAGTATGAGCTGAGAAGGAACTTCATCTCAGGCAGGAGGTTCCGAAAGGACTCAGTGCACAGACTCATACACTGTCCCTTCTCACCTCAACCTATGGAATTTTCTCTAGAGATCACAGTCCACTGCAGTCTAATTCTCAGCATACCCCTGAGATGAAGCAGAGGTAAGATAAATGAGGCCTGCAGTTTCACAGGGAGCTGTATTTAGACACATTGAGGCTCAGTCACTAGATACAATTTTCCCCAAATCCCTGTCAATTCAACTTTCATTTCTAAACTGAAATGCCAGGTATTAGGCCAGCATCAAACCCAGAAAACTAGACTGGATGGACCAGAGACAATCAAATCTATCTGTTTCAGCCATTTCAGACCAAGCCATATATATATATATAAACATATATATATATATATATTTATCCCCAGTAAGAATTAGTCTTCTCAGAAGGAAAAAAGGGAAAGGAAAAAGGGTACAGAAATAGCAACAGAACTTGTAAGGAAGCCCTCAGACAAAGCAGGCTGAGAGATACTCTTCATCTCTCCAAGTAAAAATAAAACAGTCTGTGAAACTATGGCACATAATGGTAACATTGCTAAGCTGCAGGGACTTCTGAAAGGAGAACTGTACAGGGAAAAAAACCCTTTTGAATTACCTGAAGCAGCAGGAGATGCAGGAACAGCACCAGGTGCTGACTGCATTTCTCCACTGTGCAGCACTGGAAGGACGCTTCCTACCTCCAGCAGGACTCCTGAGTTGTTCATGTGACCAGAAGCCACTGCCATTTCATTTTCACCAACCTGCCAAAGGAGGACACAACTGAAGTTCCTGGAGATAAAACCACATCAGTGATTCTCTGCCAGATAGGCACCTTCATGAGTATATCCACCATTTGCTGTCTCAACAATTCTTTTGTGCTTTTTGTCCAGCCTAGTCCCTGCCTAAGGTTCCCTTATGCAAGTTTAAAGCTATTCTTCTCCAACTTCAATACAGCTATAGTGCAAACTTCCATTAAGGTAGGACAAAACCATCAATTGCTCTCCCTCAGTTACTGAGCACAAGGATCTCACAATTCCTTATGGATACCTGTAGAGTTAGCCTCTCTACCTCCTAAAATAGCAAGGAATTATCCCTTATTTTGAGTTCAGGGAAACTGACACATCAAGATGGAACGCTGTCAACATCACACTCTAAACCAATAAAAGACTCTGAATCAGATGCAAAGCCACTCTGTTGATACGAAGAAAACCCAAAGACTTCTACAGCCATTCCCTACCCTTTGTCATATACTGCTAACACAGTGTAACACTCTAACACAGAGCATGGAACACCTACACAAGCTAAGAAAATACCCCAAATATGATTACTGAAAAATCAACAGCAAAACATCTACTTCATCACACAAACACTAATGCAGGGAATCAATGGCACGTGCAGGCTGATGGCTGCAGCTTTTGGACAGGGCTTTCAAAAGTCAGCAACAGTTGCCCTCCTTCCTATGCCTTCTAGACACTAACACCAGAAGGGCCAAAATAACTTGTCATCACAGCCATTTCAGTGACTGTCAACAACTAGGAGAAGTCTGAAGAACTTCAACATACACTTCAACATTGGTCATATACTTAACTGAATGATTCTATTCCTACCCTAAGATCCATTATAAAGACTGAAGCACAACCTTCTGCCAAGAGGTAAGAAAGAATGGTGAGCCCAAAGGAGAACTCGCCAAGAACACCTCCATGGAGACTGAATAGAACGATGTCTTCTCACTAACATGCAGCCCCATGAGAACCATTTCCTCTACCAAAGCCTGCAACTCCAGCTCCTTACAACTAGGGACAGCCAGTTCTGTGTGCTGACACCTGCAGCCCTGGACCCTCAGTAATGCTGGGAAAGGATCCCACCTTTGTGGCTTCACAGGGATAATTCTCTCTCACAAATTTCTCTTCTGTTGGGATTCTCACAGAACAGTATACTTTTAAATGCCTTTGCAGCTCCCCCTTTTTCAATGGAAGAGTCTGGAGCAGATTATTTGTGTGCTTGTATATATGAGCAGAGAGCTCCATACCAGCCTGGGGCTTGTGGGCAGGAGACTGCCCTTCTTCAGCAGCTCTGAGAGCAGAGGGGAAGGAGGCGGAGTTGCTTTTTGTCCTAGCATCTTTTTCTGGGGTGAATCATCAGTGACTGGGGTCATGGGGGCATCCAGGGGAGCAGAGCCTGGAGGGGTGTCAGGGATTCCAATGAAGGAGGCAACTGGGGTGCTGGGCAATGTCCCTGGAGTGACCTGAGAAAGAGAAAAACCACACTGTTCAAAGCCACACTCCACCACACCGACTAGTCCCACTTGCTCCTTCCCCCAAGAGCAGTGATCCAGCACACCACAGACACCTACTCCATTCACTCACTACACTACTCCAGGCTTTCACCCTTTCCCTGTCCTGCAGCGCCACTTCCCAGGCACACACAGAAGACTGTCTGGTCAACCCACTGCTGCCCCTACACAGCCTTTGTTCCAGGCACCTGATCATCACAGCCACCAAAGAAGAAACGTATCTTGAGCAGCACTGCATATCAACCACACTACAGCACTACCACAACAAAAAGTCTGCAGAATAGGCCAAAGGCTTCTCCCCAGGCTCCTGTTCTGTGAAGGATGCAGAACCCTATGTCCCAGGCTGGTCTTTCCCTCTTACTGTGGGAAACATTCTTACCCCTGGGCTGGCCTCATCCACAGCAGGCTGAGACAGATCTCCCAGAGCATAGTCTCCCCCTGGAGAGGTTGAACCTGCAGGGGAGCGAACCATCACACCCGTTAATCTTCGTGGTGGATTCTTAATGGCCTGACGAGCTGAAAGAGAAGAGAATGGGATTCCATGACACCATCCATCTTGGACAGCTCCTGAGTTACTTCTGACTAAAGAACCCTAAGAAAACAATTTATACTGCAGAAACTTCCTGCATCACACTACACTCACTTCATAGATAATACTAGGGAATGGGTAATGCACCTTAATTTCATGTTTCCCTAGCAATTGGGTATTTACCACATCCCTCCACTGCTAGGTTAGCTCACTGCATTGCTCTAGGAACTATAAATGGATGAAACATTCAGGACAAATCCTTATTCCTCTTACATACACTTTTGTTTACTTATCAGAACACTCTGCATTTTGCTGGAAAAAGAATACAAACTCTCTCTTCCACCCCTAGGGCAAAGAACTCGCGTGAAACAGATCATAAGACACAGTATTTTCCAAAGGTTCTGAAGAACAGAAGCACATCCCTTTGGAGAGTAAAGAAACAACTGTCCAGTTTACCTTGATAAGCAGCATCTGTAGCCTTCCTCTTGACCTCTGCCTCCTCCTCCTCCATTTTCTTCTTTCTGTATATAGAATAAAAATGCTCTGTCACGGTGTTCCACTGCCCCTTAGCTTCTCCCACACAATCATCTTATTGGCCCCTACCCCATATTCTCCAGAAAACAATGAACTATTTTGTGGACTCAGGCTTAAACCCTCTGAGGAGGAAAGCAGAATCAAAGGCCAACAAGACAATAACACGATTTGCAGGTAGTTTCACTGCCAGTTGCTTATAAAAATGGTAGAGGCAAGCACGATTTTGCAAGTCATCAACAAACTCAATACTGGGAGCTCTGAAAGATGTCTCACATAAAGAGGTGCTCTACAACCTAAACTAAGTTCACCCCCAGAGGTCAAAGCATAACCTCTCTTCTCCTAATTCAAAAAGGACTGAGCCAAAGATGTCTGCCAAACACAAAACATCAGGGAACTACAATCTCAGAAGAAAATAACGTGGAAATAATTAGGTAACCCACATCATAATCTCATTGCACAGCTCCTCCAGTCTGTTATCCATGTGTCCAGCCTGGATCAACTCTGCATCCTTCTTGAGTTGCCTGTAATCAGAAAATCTTCTTACTTACTTATTACCAAACAGTAAGCCCTGAGAAGCTCCCATTCCTCGCACTTCTACCCCAAGCATTGTCCCACTTACGCCCCTTTTTCAGAGCAGGATTTTCAGGCACACCACAGTTCTGCCTCTACCACATACCTGTATTTCTCCTGTGTTTCTTTAATAATTTTCTTCAACTCCTCAACCCGTTCTGCAGTCAGTTTCCGCACAATGACATCTTCCACAGTTTCCACCACCTCTCCTTTCTCACCACGCTTTCTCCTGTAGAACAAGAGACAAACAAAGCAGTAAGGAAACAGAAAATCTGAGTTCTGCTGTTTTTCTTGGCTGCTGTCTACTATTCCCAGTCTGCATTTGCTTCAAACTTTATACTCACTTAGGGGTCTCTGTAGTCTCCAAGAGCTCTGAATACTGAGATGCACAATGCTGAAAGGAAACAAAGAAAATCAGAGGACATCAGAAGAGTCAGGTCAGCAAATGCCTATCTATGAAAGCTGCAGGGCACCGACTCTAATGCTTTATGAACAGAATTCTCCAGAGTTTCTCTCAAAGATACAACTTGGCATACCTCAAAAGGAGGAAGATAAGTTCACTCTTTTATTCTAGCACTGGCCAGGCTGACTCAGAACAAAGACACAAAAAAACCTGTGGCTTTAACACTTCTGTCTGTGAACATGGACCAAAAATATTCCAATGGAGAAGACAAGATAGTATTAAGTCAAGCTTAACAAAACTACAGAAATAGTAAATGCCATTAAAATCAAACCAAACCAAACCCAGACTTCTCCCCTAATAATCTTAATTTCTTTCTGGTCCTTACCTAACAATAACCCCAGGTGCTTGCCCAAACACTTGGACACACCACAGTACAAGGGCATCCACAAAAGCCCACAACAATGAACTCCAGCTTGATCACGTGCCTCTTTTGGTTTGCTTCGAGCCTGTCTCCTGTCAGTCCTACTCAATGGTCTCTAACACCTCTACTGGACAAGGCACTGAGCAATTATGCCCTGTTCACCCTTGTCATGCTGCTTAAAATTGTATAAGCATCTATTGTTTTTCCTTTCACTTATTCCTTTCTTATGCTGAAAGGTTCTATATTACTTTGTCATCCCTTAGAAGGGAGCTTTTTCTTATCTCTGATCATTCTACTCTCAGTTTTGTCATCTTATTGCCTTCCATACTGCATATAGTATTCATTTATTCCAGGATTGCATTGGCAGCCTCTTACCTTTTGAGAAAACCAATCAGGTGGGCGGCCTGGTTCTGCAAAGGGTTTGATGGCTCTGCTGACTGAGACCCTGCAAGGGAGAAATGGCACATGACTGCTCAATGAACCCACCCCAACAAACACACTACAAAAAGGTGTCTTAATTCTCATCACAGAACAGCCCCCATTAACACAATGGATCGACCAAGATTGAGTTCTTTAAGAGGAGTTAATCAGCTCTGGACTCAAAAGTATCTGCCTACTCCTAATGCAAGAGCTTCCATTTCTTGCTCTGAAAATCACGTTCTAATAAATTAAATGAAAACTTCCCTTTGTGGGAAGATAATAGGCAGCAAAACCAAGCACAGGAAGAGCAAACGTGGCTCTTGCACGTGTTACCTGGATGCAACTCTTCCTATTCAAGCTTGCTACGGTTTAAGAAGTGTCTGGTAACACTGCCAGGGATACAGTCTGAATTTGGATGGCTGTGTGTGGAGCCAATTGGACTCAGTGAGCCCTGAGTGCCCACTCCAATTCAGTACAATCCAATTAATGCACATCCCTTTTCACACAGTACTCCAGAAGAAGCAGAGCCATTTCTAGACTCATACCTAACACACCAACCCACAGCACTCATAACACTAAGCTCACTGTGTCCACCCCTTACCAGTTCTGGTCTCCGCTGCGCATGACGGACGAGGCGAGGCAGAGCTTCTCTCGGATGGACCATGGCTCAGTGGGGCCGGCGCTCAGCAGCTTGTGCTCTGCCGGGACAGCGGGCACAATGCATTGGAGCACAATGCACCGCAGCACAATGCATCGCAGTGCATTGCAGCACCCCACGGCAGGAGCCCCTCGGAGCGAAGCCCCGCCCCCTCACCAGTTGGCCCCGCCCCCTCACCAGTTGGCCACGCCCCCTCACCAGTTGGCCACGCCCCCTTTAACTGACCCCACCCCCCGCTCGGCCGTTGGCCCCACCCCTCCCCTCAGCCCCCCTCAGGCCTCTCCCCCACCCCATCACCGTGCCTGCGGACCGGCTCCGTCCGTCCTCCCCGGTCCTACCGATTCCCCCCCTCCTGTCCCCCCTCTCCCCTCACTCACTCCCCGTTCCCACCGCCATCTTGCCCTCCCGGCCGAGCTGTGGCGGGGCGGAGTTTTGCGCACAGCCCGCCGGGAGCACCGAGCGCACAAAGCCCCGCCCTTCCGGTCTCAACACGGCTTCTGATTGGTGGGCACGAAGCACCGGGCTGCTATTGGCGGAGGGAGCGGGCGGCGAGGTTTGAAACCTCAACAGTATCGGCAGCGCGGCCGGGAGGTGCGAGCGGGGAACGGGGAACGGCCGGTTGTGGGGCCTGGAACGGGCCCAGAGGTGGGAACGGGCCCCGGGGGTGCGGAGAGACCCCGGGGGGTGGGGAAGGAGCGCTGTGTAACGGCCTGTCCGCAGCTGTGTGTGTGTAGAGCGAGGGTTGGGGCTGTGCGCTGCTGGGGCCTGCTCGCTGCTCTGCCATCACCTCGTTCCTTCCCTCAGGGTCGCCATGGATCGAGCGCTGCTGTCCCCGGGGCTGTTCTCTGATGATGATGGTGCTGCCGCCTCCCCCGTGTTGGAATCCACGGCTACAGGGTTCGGTGCTGATGTGCGCAAGGATCTGCTGTCTGAGTTCTCTGCTATCTCCCCTGGTCTCGAGGGCAGCCAGCAGGTGAGGATGGAGCCCTATTACCCGCACTGTGTGTCATAAGGGCTGTGTTCTGTGCTCAGTGCTAAGTAATTCCACTACACGGTCAGCAGAGGCTCTTCAGAAGAGTCTCTTGTTACCTGCAGCCTACTAATGAAGGGTGCAATTAATGGATGCCCCTTAGCACAGTGAAGAGTGAGCAAAGCCCCCAGAATGGAGGCAAGGTAATGCTTTGCTATACTAAGGGAAAAGGGAACTTCACAGAAACCAGCTCGTCATTGTGCGGAAACTGACTGCAGAACGGGTTGAGGAGTTGAAGAAGATTATTAAAGAAACACAGGAGAAATAAAGCCAGAGAAGAGGGCAATAAAGATAAGAAATTGTCCGGAGACCTCTGACAAGGAGGATTAGATCCCCCCGGGCAAGATGATGCTGACATGGGAGAACAGTAACAGCAGATAACACCAAGAAGAAAACAGAAGAAGAATTTCACCCCATAATAACAGCAAAGGTTGTGGGAAATGGGATCAGGAGGAATGAGGGAATGGGGTTGTGAGGAATGGGGCCATAGGGAATGTAATGAATATGTAATCAAACTGAGGAGGAGACTATTGATTATGTATTAGCTTGACCTATATATCTAACACACTTTTCTCCTTACGGTGTGCAAGTTTGGAGGAGCTATCCCCCTTGCACCCAGTGCTGCACAACGCTGTGATAAACATACCTGCTTTATAACCCATCTCTGGATTATAGAGTTTGATTCTGCAAGTCACAGTGCTCAGTTCTAGGGCTGGATTTGGTGTCATGTCTTTGGATTCTTGTTCTGCTTCACTACACAAGGCAAAGATATGTTGGTGAACGTGGAAATGTATGGAAAGATGTTCTGGTGGTGCTTCTTAATTATGGAGTAACTGTGTGTCTTCCAATCAGTGACTCCTGTTATTGCTCTGGGCCTGGCAGATAGCTGTGTACTGTCACTCTGGCTGGTGTGTTTAACCTGTACAAGTTTTGCAGGCTACTGCTGAAGATGTTAATGGGAAACTGAAGGTGTATCTGAGAGTTCGACCCCTGAAACCTACAGAGCTGGAAAAAGGGGAAGATCAGGTGAGATCCTTGATAAACCACTTGTGTTTGTCCTTTACTGGGAGAACCAGTTTTCCTTTGCTGTCATGTCATAACCTCTTGTTAAGCCACTGTGATTTATTTTTTCTTTCAGGGTTGTGTCTTCATTGAGAGTTCAGAGACCCTTCTTCTAAAAGCCCCCAAAGACTCCTTCACCATGCGGAGCACAGAACGTGGAGTGGGACAAGCAGCACATAGGTTCTCTTTTACTCAGGTAGGTAACTGGGACAGACAACAGTTAATCCAATTAAGAGGGTTTTGAGCTTAAACCAGCAATACTACTTAAAAAGCTGCCTTTTTACTACTAATAGCAGTACTCTGTATGAGCTGTGTTACTCTCTCTACTCATTTCTGATGTCTTCCTTATTGATTTATCTATTTTAAAGTAGATTCTGCAAGCCTCAGCAGCAAATGCCAAGCTCTTATTTTGTTAATAAAGATTTAAATATGATGAAGACTGTAGTAATATTGTGTGTTACTGGACTAAGCAAGTGAACGGTCTGTTTCTATAGGGCTCTCAGGCTGGAGTTACTGGTAGGTTTGTTTGTGGTGGTGGAGGATGGAGGCCTTCATTAAGGACTAAGCAGGATTTGAACCATCAGCTGCAGTCTAAAAGTAGGAAGGATCTAAATAAGGCTGTTTTCTGTGTTGTTTTTTGCAGATCTTTGGACCAGATGTGGGGCAGAAATTGTTTTTTGATGAAACAATGAAAGAGGTGGTAAAGGATGTACTGAATGGGCAGAACTGGCTGGTTTACACTTATGGCAACACCAATTCAGGGAAGACTCACACCATTCAGGGTAATGGGAGTATGAAGTGGTAGCAGACATCTGAAGTAGCTGTATGTATGTATTTCTGTTGAATCCATGGCTTCCTGTTCTTTCTTCAGGCAGCATCAAAGATGGTGGGATTCTGCCTCGTTCCTTAGCTGTTATCTTCAATAGTGTTGGGGACCGTCTGTACCAATCTATGGACCTGAAGCCTTCGCTCTGCAATGATGTGATCTGGCTGGACAGCAGGCAGGTTCGACAGGAAGAGACCAAGAAACAGAGCATGCTGCGAGGGGGCTTGTGGGAGGTAAGTACATTGCTTCCAGGAGGTTTACTAGGGAATGAATGATGTTCGACCACCTGGTCATGGCTTTTCTTGTTTCCTCATAGGAGGAGCTGTTAACATCACTGAAAAGGAGTCACAGTGCCGAATCTCAGCTTCAGGCCACCACCAGTGGCAGCTTTGACAGTGGAGTTGCTGGCCTCTCTTCATCCAGCCACATTACCAGCCATTCAGACATCAGCCAGGCAGAAGGTATGTCTGGAAACCTATTTTGTACTACCTGCTTGTTGGAGGAATAGAGGAAGAAAGGGCAGTAACAAGGCTTAAGGCTAAAGAAGAGTTTGTCTGAAATATCTTGTGCTTCTTGAGATCAAGTATATAGGCAGTCCTTGCATGTAAAGATGCTGTTACAGGGAATTTAATACTGTATAATTGGACAAAGGTAGTTGCGTATGTCCAAATAGCAGGAGGTATTTAGAATAGCTTTGAGTCTGGGGTGGTGTTACTACATTTCAGTCTATTCCTGAACTACTTGGGTTTGACCTTTGAAAGACTGCAGCCATGATTTATTTTCTTTTCCTCCCCAGAATCGGGCCCTCGCTGGGCTGACCTGGATCGTATTTCACTCAGCACCACGGCAGATGTGCAGTTCTCCATCTGGGTCTCTTTCTTTGAGATTTACAATGAGTTAATCTATGACTTGTTAGAACCAGCCCTCCCTGGTCAGAACCGCAAGAGGCAGACACTGCGGCTCTGTGAAGACCAGACTGGCAACCCCTACGTGAAAGGTATTTACCTGAAAGATGTTTATAGTGGGCCTCTAGGTGGATCTCACCTGAGGGAGACTTAAGGATGGAGTGGGTGGCTTAGCAGTGATATGCTGGGGAGCACAATGTCCTCTGGCCCTTCAGATGCCTGGATAAAGAGGATGTGAAGCTTATTAATGTTAGGGAAACGCTACGATCTCCTAACTGCCATGCCCAATGCATGCCTGCTTTTCCAGATCTGAACTGGATCAATGTCCGTGATGCTGATGAAGCCTGGAGGCTCCTGAAACTGGGTCGGAAGAACCAGAGTTTTGCCAGCACCCACATGAATCAGAACTCCAGTCGCAGGTCTGGAGTGGGAGGGGACATTTCTTAGATATAAAGTTCTGAGAATCTTTTCAATATTACGTCTCTTTTTTTTTTTTCTCCCCTTTTTAAATGCCTGCGTGCTTCTTTTACAGTCACAGTATCTTCTCCATTCGGATTCTACATTTGCAAGGAGGTGGCAGTGAGATTGTTCCCAAAATCAGCGAGTGAGTTTCATGCTTTCTAGGATTTGTGGGTATTCTATGGACTTTTTTAAACTGTTGCTGTGGATCTGGGAAGTATCTTAAGGAAGGTCTTGTGGGTCAGGTGATAGCATCTCTGTTTTTTCCAGGCTATCTCTGTGTGACCTTGCGGGATCAGAGCGCTGCAAAGACCAGATAAGTGGGGACCGAATGAAGGAAGCAAACAACATCAATACTTCACTCCATACTTTGGGTCGCTGCATCACTGCCCTCCGTCAGAAACAGCAATCCAAGTGAGTATCTGGAACTTCAGAGGGGGGAAGTTGTAGGGAAGGCTGTCTTGCTTTTCCCATGGGCTCACTGTTGTCTCTTCCCATAGGGTGAAGCAGATTGTGGTTCCTTTCCGGGACAGCAAGCTAACCCGTGTGTTCCAGGGTTTTTTTACTGGACGTGGGCGATCTTGTATGATTGTCAACATTAATCAATGTGCATCTACATATGATGAAACTCTGTATGTAGCCAAGTTCTCAGCCATTGCCAGTCAGGTATGTAACACTTAGTAATGTTGTGATGTGCTCAGGGTGCTTCTTCCTATGGGAATGGGTCCCTTTCCCTCAGAATGCATGCACTCCTTCCCTGTGTTTTTGCAGTGTATTGTTAACTCCACAGTAATTCCAAACTCTGCTAAACTGAAAAGTTTGACAGCATGCTGTGAAGTGCCATGTTTAAAGGCTAAGTAGCCCTCCAGCCTTTGTGGACCAGTAATTATAGCCTTTTCCCTTTCAGCTTGTTCAGGCCCCTCCCATGAAGCTGGGACTTCCATCCATACAGTCAATTATCAAGGAGCACAGCAGGCAAACCAGCCAGGGTACAGAGGCTACAGAGATGGAAGAAGTGAAAACGGACAGTGAAGATGAAGCAGATGTCTCTGTTTATGAGAGAGAGGTGGGTTGTGATTTATTTTACAACTTTTACTGATAGAAAATCAAGAATATGTCTAACCGTTAACCTGGAAGGTGGGGCCTGGAACTCAGTGCAACGATGACAGAAAGCCTCAAAGATGTGATCTTAGAACACTGTAAAGTAGGGATCTTTGGAAGATATTCCATCCATAGCTGCTCAAAATCTGAAGCTTAAGAGTGCTTAAGAGCACTTGTCCATTTGTGGACCAAGGACAGTAAGAGCTCAGGTGCAGACCCATAATCTCTCCTCTATAAGGGAAATCTTGATTGGAGAATTACTAAATCAGTTGGCTAAACTGAGGAAAAATAATCAGATTTTCTGGATACTCAGAGTGGGAAGCTGGAATAGCTGGAAGATAAGAGGGGGGTGGAAGAAATACTGAGATTTGAGTTGTAACATATCAGGGTATTAAAGGCATGTGCAGCCTTGAGCAGTGCAGTATAGCAAGCTGCTTATGGTGATAGCTCCAGTTGGAGTGGTTTTTAAACCACCTCATGGGAAGGGAACTGGGAAGAAGCCTACCAGCTTATTTTTCCAAGTGACTAAAACCATCCTAAACCTAGATTACCCCAGTCTTACAGATCCAGGATCAGCTAGTTTGTTTTCTTTAGGTCGTAATTGTGCTGTGCAATGTGGGCAAGGGAGTTTCTGTCTTCCAGGACTTGTTGCGTGTAGTGGAAGCTGCGCGAGAACTGCTGGTGCAGGAGAGGCAGGAGAAGCTACAACTAGAAATACGTCTCCGTACAGAGATCTGCAATGAGATGCAGGAGAGAATGCAGCAGAAGGAGCAATGGTGGAGGTACAGCTGAGGCTGATTTAAAACCTGTGTTTAGGGTGTGCTATGGTATCAAAGGCTACCAGATCCAGATGCAGATAGTTGTTTGCTTTCCTTGTAGCCAACACATTGATGAACAGAAGGAAATGCTGG
Organism: Coturnix japonica; assembly: GCF_054131305.1. Lineage (NCBI taxonomy): Eukaryota > Metazoa > Chordata > Aves > Galliformes > Phasianidae > Coturnix > Coturnix japonica. The sequence continues at coordinate 10,847,550 of NC_140680.1, read as the reverse complement.
AGGAACTGTATGAGGATAAACTGAATAACCTGAAGGAGTCACTGACGGACTATTACCAGGAAGAAATCCAGGTTTGTTCAGAGGGATGGGATTGACAGCAGGAAGGTGGCAGGGGCTTGGGATACTTAAGTCCAGGAAGAGGAGGGTGGTTACAAAGACTGAGAATAAATATTTTGGTTTTTTTGCTGTATCCATACTTAATAACTTTGATCCACAATTCTTGTTAATTCTCTTATCTTGACTATTTTGTAGTAAGTTGGACTTCCAGATTTTCAACTCTTAATCTGGGAACTGATGTGTAATCATTTGTATTCCTCCATTTGTCCAACATAAGATTTTCTGAAATCAATTTTTGAACAAACTTGCTTCAAGGAGCGTGATGAGAAGATTGAAGAGCTCCAAGCTGCTCTGCAAGAGGCAAAACAAAAACTGGATGCTAAGCAAAGGGACTCAGATCAAGGCTTGCGTCGGTCAAAGCGGGTGGCTGCTTCATATGCTCTGCAACAGGAGCTGACAGATACTAAGGCCAAACTGGAGCAGTGTCAAAAGGAGTTGAATACAGCATCATCAGGTAAGACAGGCTCAACTCCTAGTTCAGAATCTAAAGTTCCTTTGTTTAAACTGAAATCCTGAGCTCTTCTCAGTTTGTTTGTGGCAGGTGGTCTCAAGGGCAGGACAGACTTTAAGATAAACCTAATATTCTATGAATGAGCTCCTGCTCACTCATTTCCGTCTATTCTTAGAGTTGCGCAAATACCAGAGATTACTGGAGCCACCTCCCTCTGCCAGACCCATTACTGTGGATGTAGACAAGAAACTGGAAGATGGACAGAAGGTAACTCTATATCTCTGGTAGAGAAAGAAACTCTTGCAACGCAAAGTGCTTGCCAGTTAAAATGTATTTGGAGCTGCAGTCTCCAAGCCTTCAAATAAATGGTTGACAGCATTCTGAAAGCTGAAGGTTTCTTCAGTGCAGATGTGGAAGATGCTGCTGTCAGTGATCCCAGTGTAGCTCACTCAGATCTCCCTCAGTACTGCATGTCTAGATTATCTCAGAGCAGCTTTGTTACTAAAACAGTGGTAAGATAACAGCTCGCTTTAAATCTCTCTTTTAGAATGTGAGGTTGCTGCGCTCAGAGTTACAAAAACTTGGGGAATCTCTTCAGTCTGCGGAGAGGGCATGCTGCCACAGTACAGGCGCAGGGAAACTTCGAGAAGCCCTTTGTACATGCGATGACATCCTGGCTAGACAGGTAACGTGTTATCCTTTCTTGCACTGGGTTATTAGTTTATGTACTCTGATGTAATCAGCAGATAGACCTGGATTCTTGTAGCTGCAAGTATCAGTGACTTATTCTCTAGACACGTAAATACCTGTTCCATTAAGGGAGCTATACTGCAACTTTCTTCAGTGTCTGAATTGTATTGCATGTTTAACTCTCCAAAGGAGACACAACTGTTTCTGTTTAGCCACTTGATAGTTTGCACTTGAAGCAGAATTCAGAGTTCTCATTCCTTTATCCACTGTGATCCATCGCAGTTGCTATGGCAGCATGTTTACAGCATGATGGATTCTGTTTTTTCTTAGCATAACTGTTTTTATTTTGTTACTGAACTGCTATAACAGTGACAGTAGGAGCCTTTTCTGTATGGCCTTATTTAGTATGCTGGTTAGTGAATTTCAGCAGAGCCTTTATAATAACCAAGGAGTTACATTTCTAAATGCACCACTGCTGTCTATTTCTCAGGACCAAACACTGGCAGAACTACAGAACAACATGATGCTGGTAAAACTGGATCTGCGGAAGAAAGCAGCTTGCATTGCTGAACAGTATCACACTGTACAGAAGCTCCAGGCTCCTCCAATGTCAACTCTAAAGAAACGGTTCTGTGCCAATAGGGAAAACCTACAACCTAACCAACCTCCAGGCAAAAAGCCATTCCTGCACAACCTTCTGACACGTTCAGCTCCCCGTCCTGCTGCTACCAGAGGGTGGCAACTTCGATCAGTTGCTCTATGACTTCTTGGGAAGGGATCCCTGCCTCCCCTTACTGGAACAGGTGGTACATCCAGTATCATAGCTTCTCTTCTTCTTTGTGTGCTTATTATTGTAGCTGCTTGAGAGCTTATGTAAACATTTCTGCATATGTATGGTTAAAAGTTTTAATCAATACCAAAGTGGACAAAGTGACCTTCTGTAATTTAAACACTACAGTGAGGAAAGGTTTTTAAGTATAAAACAATGCAGATGATCAAAATGTGGTTTAACAAGAGGACCAGTTAAACTGAGTTCAACTATGGTGGCACATAAAAATAAGTTCACAAGATCCTCCTTGTAAGATACCTTCCCTTCCTTGAATTATAATCCTTTATTAAAGTATACACGTTCTAGTTCAGGGCTGTTCTCCTGGATCTTTGCTTGTAAGTCTGGTTCCAAGCGTGTTACGGACATAGAACTGAGCAAAAGAAACAAGTAAAAGGGTTACATATATATAACAGGCACTTGGATTCTAAAATAAGATTGATGCATTTCTTCAAAATTCCTGGGTTGTGGAGAGTTTTTTTTATAAACTCCTCATAAAGGAATCATGCTCCACAGGTCAGGCAAAAGAATCCCCCACTTAGAAGGTGTTAAAGATCTCCCATACCTTAAAGAAACAGCTGGAGTTCCTACTATCATGAAGGTAGGAATCTAAGGATTGTCTCTGTCAACAGAAGCTTCTCCCTAAGGATGTTTAACTTACTGTCTGATTTTATTCAGTTGATGTTTATTTCTGAGTCATCACAGCTGCCAGATCACATAAACAGCTGCAATTTAGTTCTAAAGACAGTTTTAAGATCTGATCTTTCTGTGAAGCTGAGAGCACTGGTTAGAATTAAGAGGCACCCCAGCAGAGGGGTGCTGTGAGAGCTCAGCTTGCTGCTTTCCTAGTTTATAACCTGTCTTGAGGTAGCCTGGTGTCGCTCTTTTAGCATTCTATGCCAGCCATGAAAACAGCCAAAACTGCTTTGTAGCATTAAATCAGATGAGAATTAGGTATTGTTTTCTGGAAGTCAAAAACTACTTCAGTTGCTCTCTATTTTAACCAATTCAGCTCCAACTTGCATCTTTTAAGCTACGTTTGGCAGCTTGTCAGCTTGTAATAATTCTAACAATCACTAAATAATGAAGGATAAGTTGAATATAAGACCCCATTTCTGCTATATACTGCAATTTGAGGTGTTTTTTCTTATTATGAGCAGTTTGTATTGATGGAAAAAAAAACAGTCAAATCACAAATAAGCACATTTAGCCAAGTGCTGTTCTCTAGAACCAGAGAAGTTTCTAGCTAAAAATAAAATGGGATCTGACTGTACTTAACGAAGCCAGAACCTCACTGGCCATTAACAGATGGTTCAGACTACATTAATAACAATGTTACTTTCCAATACTTTTCTGAATATTCTCACATTTATCATATTGTATGGATATTGAGACTGTATGCTCTGGGAGGCAATGACGACTTGTTTGTGTCTCTGCAGTATTTTGCATGCGTTGAAGTGTAATATTAAAGAAAGAATAACATGACGGGAATATGTACCTTTTTTGAGGAAACAGGGCACAACACAGAGGAGTTGCAAACACGAGGCTGGAAAAGACAAAAACAGGTTTACAATAAAGAGGTATACAATATATATATACTATATATATATATATATACACAATAAAAGAAAATCTGAATTTTCATGCAGTATCTTAAGCACAAAGCTGTTTTGTTTTTGTTTTGGCATAGTGAGGTAAGGTTCAATGACAAACAACTGCTTTATTTCTCATTGCATTGTGCTTATGTATTATGCAGTACTTAAAGCATAAGCAATACCCTTATGAATATGCATAAAGCATTCATCTGATGTCCCTTCAGTGCTTTGCACTGGTGTACATGGCGACATAAGGTGCTAGACAACAGCAAACACAGCCTTCCATTAACCAGAGTTGTCAAGAACTCAAACTCAGGATTAGTTTACAATTATTGTTTATGGAGGTGGCAGCTAAAGTATCGTTTCACAAATTAAGTTGCTTATACCTTTTCCTGTCACTCCCTTTTTCCTCTTCCCTACCCCCTGCTTTCTCTTCCCCCACAGCAGCTTCTTCAACTGCTTCCTTTTTAAATGGTATTATCAGCTTTATCAGCCACAGATGTGGAAATGAACTTCTTGTCTGTATTGCTTCAACATACAAAGGTTCCTTCCCCCCCCCCCCCCCCGCCTTTTCACCTTATACAAAACACAAATGCTACTTTCTTAAAAAGCAGCCCCTGCAGTTACACCTTTAAAATAGCAGACAAGCCAAAGAAGGCACTCACCAGAATCCAACTAATCCAACTTGAATGGGAGCACTCATCCATGGAAATCTCTGTTTAAAAATAGAATAACACACAGTGAGTATGCTATCTTTTATTCCTCTTCCCACCATGGAAACTTGCATTGGAAGGGACAACCTGCACCTAAAAAAGTCTGTTTTACACAATGAAAGGAAAACAATTACCAGAATACCTTAAGCTTGAGCTATGGTTTGAAAGCCTTACCCCAACCTCTTTCAAGTAGTAAAGAAACTCAGTGATATCAGTGTACACTTACTCTGAGCATCCCTTAGAAACTACAACAGGTGACCAACTGTTTCACTCATGAACTGATCCTGACCTGAACCTCTCTGAGTCACGTAAGCCCACAGTAGCTAGCAAGTTGGGAGCGGTGCTGGTGGAACGCACTGGCAGATCTCCTGAGGGCACGTGGAGTTTGGCTGTAGCTCTCTCTTCCATCAACTGGCTTTAACTCACAACTGCAACTTTGCTTTGTGGATAACAGATCATTGCACCTGCTGACCAAAAAATAAGGGAGACAAGGAATTGATTCCTCCTGTCTTATGCTATGATTTGATGTGTAGGAATTTAACTGTTAAGGACACAACCTAGTCCAGTTCTGCAAGTGTTCATCTCGTTAAAGAAAAATCTAGGGACTAGGGGACAAAACAGAGAAAGCACCCCATAATATATAGACTCTTTGTCTTTATGGCATACCTTACAGTATCATAACTCTTGCAGAACTTGAACGCACACTAAGAAGTGGCATAGTTTTCTTGTAGGTCTTTGAATGGTTTAGGAATCCCCTCCACTAGCCCAGCTTAGCATTCTAATTGAAACTGCTAATGAAATAAAACCAGATCTGTTCAAATACCATCTCTACACAGGGCTCCGTTTTGTTACAGTAAAATATCAGTGTCTTTATTTAATAAGCAGAATAGCACAAATGCTATGATAACAGGAAGCTGATTTTTAATCAAATGAGCTAATGAGTACGAATGCGTTACAGTGAGCAATGTTCCCAACGATGGTGATGTTTTTCTGCAAGAGGCATTATTCAAGATGTAGAAATTACAGGGGAAACCAGTGAACAAAAGAGAAGCAGTATATGACAGGTGAGATAGAAGGAGGAAATTTAGGAAGCTCAGTGTGACAAAGCTGGTGCTATGTAAGGTCTAAGCAGTGGTAATCAAGCCTGAATATGAAGCTTTCTCCAGAGCCTGAGAGAAGGAAATGATGTAGAACACTGCTCCTCTTTTTTTACTATTTCTTCCTGGTGTTAACCTGCAATCCAGAAATGAATGTAGAAAGAATCAGCAAAAACCTGCAACAATAAAAGGGTAAAGACTCAATTCAGCTATGCTCCGTTGTTCTGACAATCCACTGAATACACCTTTGACTCTCACCTGAAATAAATTCACTCAAAAAGCTTTAAATTTTATATACTGGGACTGTTCCAGTGGCAAGAAACTTCATGTCTGACAGTGGAAGATCAGGAATTGGACTGTGTGAATCACAGCTCACAGATGAGGGACAGCAGTTACCAAGGTCATCATCCTACACTTAGTTGGGAACACAAAAAACTTGGTACAGCAACTGGCTCCTGAATGCAGGGAGAAATAAAGGAGAGGGATGCTGAGAACTGCAAGAAGTGCAAGTTATGCAAGAGAAAAGCCCCAAATGCTTCCTTAACTGAGAAGACTTAAAGGGCATCATGACAGTAACAGATATTGGTTTAAGCCTCCATCTGAGTTGGTCATTATTATGAAAAAGTGTCTATGAACATAGATAATACAGACTCCTATTTCATTTGCTGGAACAAATGTTGCCAAGGTACTTGATCTGAATTACAGTTTTTATTTTTCAAGAGCTTTTACCAAATGGCACTAATTAAGAACAATGGCAAGGTAAAACATTGACACTAGAAGGTCAACGCTGCCCAGAGAACCATCTAAAATGATAAAGCAATGCTCAACTGCATGCTGCACATCCTTACAAAGAGAAAATAGAGACCTACAAGATGGCAAAAGAATTTAGCCTGTTAAAAGATGTATTTAAATAGGCAAGAAGGCGATTTCAGATGAACTGGGATTTAAATTCCAGATGATTTCAAGGCATCTTTGGCAGTTCATACAAAGAGAAAGTAGAGAAGTGACAGCAAACAAAATGGAGCAAGCAAACAAAAGGCAAAAAGAAAGTCAGATTTTTTTTTTTCCTGTTTCTTTCACTGTTTGATCCCCAACTGTGTCAACTCTCTCAGGGAAGCTATGCCTGTTCACAAGGACATCACTAAAAACAACAGCTATAGAAGGAAAGCATGATATGATCTAAGGCCTAAGATATCTAAGAAGAATATTTGAAACAAACAAACAAACAAAAAAAAGGCTCTGTTCTAGCTTCGTAAGAGTTCTGAATATTTAGTTACAGACTAAGATACTTGAAGATATTTACTTTAAAGGCATACAAGGAAGTTTCCGGAATCAATCCAGAGAGAGAAACAGTTGCTGAGGATGTGAGAGCTGCAATAGAAATTAAAGCTTCAGTTTCCCTCTGGATTTTCAGGCATTCCTATGAAATAAATGTTTCATTTCTGGTGGGGAAAGGTTATCTGCAACAAAACAGACCTACAAACCCTGTCCCTTAAAGCAAGGTTGCTATGGATCCTTCTGCTGCAGCAAATGTAATAACGATTTGGTTCTGCGTGGAGCCAGTCAATATGTGCAGCATGCAGCCTCACCATCAAGAGTCACTGCATTGCTTAATTCAAAACACAGTCAAAGCAACTGCTGAAAGCAAAGGCAAAAGCAATGTATACATCAAACCAAGTATTCTGGTTGAGAATTAGGATTCTTTTTGAACCACCAAGTATGTGTTTGTGGTTTTAAAAACATTTTTGAATCATTTTCTAGCAATAATTTTTGGGAATACCGTCAGGTATATTAGTGCTATAATTGAAGTATCCTCATGCAAAACCATGTCAGAGATGAATAGTACTACAGAACCTACATCACATTTAAAATACCAAAGGATGACTCATTGCTACCACCGAGATCAGCAGTCCAGAAGTATTTACCTCTCTCTCTCACTGCTTACATCATTCTATGTTCCTTATCATTCAACAGCCATTTGACTTTTCTGACCCTGCATGCTGCTTTAATAGGCTTTGGCAAGCTTACAAGTACTGTTCCAAGAGCGCTGATGACGTGCAAAGCAAAGACTAAGAAAAATGAGTTAGTAAAGCTAGCATGGATGGTGTTGGAATACTGCAAATGGGATGGCGCTTCTGAAGCCCCAAGAGAAAGCACAGAAGCTGCTTGTTAGAAATGCAGCTTATTCCTTAAAGGCTTTAATACTAATCTCTACTAAGTGTTACCACTGATGACCTGTAGAGCAGTGTTTCACCTCTGCTCATTCTTTGAGGCTGAGGGGGAGGAACAGGTGAGCATGAACAGTCATGATGGTACCAAAGACCACTGAGCAGTCACTGAAGAAATCGCTCATTTTTGCTGATCTGAAAAATTCACAACACTCTTATGTTGATACCACACAAACAACAACAGCTATTTGTCTTCAAACCATGAGAATTTTCACAACTTCTTCACAAATGTCATGTATTTGCCAGTTGAGTTGATGGCATTTGTGACACTTTTTCATGTCAAAAACATGGGGAAATCATCTTTACTCTCTTTTGTTGGCATTCTTCAAAAGCCAAGGTGAATGTTCCAGTAATACATTCTCAAGGACATCACAGTATCACAAACCACTTAAAGTTATTTTACCAACAGGGAATGGGTCAAAAGCCACAGAGCCCAAACAGTACAGGGCTCCTTATACTGCAAACAAGTCAGTGCATTTGGCTGCATTGCAGTTTCATTTCTTGAATGAGATAAAAAACATAATTTTATTCTAAAATTCAACCACCACATTTCCTACTCTTACATTCTGAACAGTGTTTCCTGTTAACGTGAGTGGGGAAAAAAAGCAACAAATTCATTCAGGAAAGCAAAAGTGTTTTGCAATTGGGAGACACCTGGGATGATTTCCTAAAGCCCCATTTATCTATTAATACCAAGCTCTTCCTGCCATATAGGCAGGTTATCTAACCATGCACAAGAAGCGTGAAGATCAGATATAACAAAACTGCAGTATTTTAGAAAATTTTATCATAGACAAACTGATGGAAACGGACTTTCCTCTGCTTGCCCTCCCAGCTGCTGCCCAAATCGCTCTCCCAATGGAGGGTTTGGAAACTCTGACCTAATAGGAAGGAAGCTGTACTCCAAGTCTTGGTAAGAGGAAAGCCATGTAACTACTAAGAACTCCGCATTTTATACATAATGACCAGAATAACAAAATGAGTGAGTAATTTCCTCGTGCCCTTTAAGATTAAAAGAACTAAGACACTTCTGTCTTTGAAAGAGGAAGAAAGCAACAGCTGCAAAGTACACTCTACAATGACGTCCTCCAGGAGTTCTCTGAGGAGAATACCAAGACTTAAAATACTTGAATTATATGAAAACATTAACTTAGTACATGAAATACATGTGCATGGTTTTTCTGAGACTAACCTTTAAAAAGGCCCTTTTTTCCAATGTGTTCATTATAAAGGGAGGAATTGCTGCAAATGAGAAAACAAAAACAGCTCATGAACTTTGGAGATAAAGGCACATAGATTTAATCTTCTGTACAGATGAACCAAGACTAATTCAGTTTTCACAGCTGTCAATAACTGTGCTTTCATTTCACATTGCCATTAAGAGATACTGGATTGTTATTTACATGAGTAGACTCTCCCAGGAAATGGAACTTCTAATTTCACAGGTAACTAACCCTGTGCTCAGTAACTTGGCACTGGTCAAAGCGCATACCTTCAGCAAACAAGCTCCATTCAAGCAGAACTTGCTACCATTCCTTTGCTACCCACATAATTTCCACACAAGCACCCCAGGAACCATTCTGTTGCATGTCAGTGTAACATACTGGGCTTGTTTTTCAGTAAGAGATGCAAAAATCAAGTTCTATGGAAGTAAGCTCTTTGTCACAGTAGGAACTTCTAATTAGGAGCCATATGTGACTGAACTTATTCTTACCCATGCCAGGAGCAGCCATGAGGATCCTCGATATAACCACCTGAGTAATTGCCTGCTGAGCTGCTTTAGTTGATTCACCCAATCTGTTTCCATTCTCATCTGTGACAGGGATTCCAAACTTGAGCTCCCTGTTGAATAATAAGGAAAAATAAAGCAGAGACTGATGTAGATTTATCCACTTTTTTTGGTCATGTTTCTCCTCTTTAAAGTTTTTTATTGGAAGAATTAGGCTCTATTTTATTATCTATGTTTGCAGCAAAAAAAAAATTCAAATTGTAAAGAAGGATTTGGGGCAAATTATGCTAAAAAAAGTGAACAACTGAATATCTGTAATATCAGTCTGATGTCTGAGCCTGGCCACGTGTATTCCAAGATGCTGTTTCTGTAGTACACAGAAGGGAGAGGGCTGTCCTTCAAGAAAAGTCAGATGAATACAGTTTTCAGGACTCCTCTCAAAGTAGCCTGTCCTTCCCCACTTAGAACATAGGGAACACAGGTAGATTAGTTTCATTGAACTAAAACACAATACTGTGACATTATAGTCTGGGTTTCCGTTTTAGCCACCAAGAATGTATTTGGAAGTATACCAGAATGCACAAAGGAAACAACATTACTGTATCTGTATTATTGTCTATCAGAGCTTTAACACAATTCTGCTCTTGAGCAAAGCTCACATACAGGGCAGACCCTTTCAAAGAGTGAAAAGCAGACAGAAGTGCAGATATACTGAAGACTGCCTAAGATCTTCTTCCCATCTTTCATAGGAAATAAAATACTACCAAGATTCAACTTCACCATGAACATAAACATGAAAATATTCCCCTTTTTGCTCACAACCTTGTTTGTAAGAGGATGGTATATATTTAAACTTATTTAAAACATATTCTGTAATCTCAGAATGTTAAATAGAACTCTGAATACCAACTTCTATGACTAACTTCCATATGTTGGATTTGAAGCACCATTCCTGAAATTATATTTTTCCAAAGTGTAGTTTGTATTAAGCCTTGAAGGACAGGTACTTGGTTACTTAGATCTAAGGCTGAAGAAGCAAACAGATATTTATCTGAAGAGAATGAGAATGTTCTATTTTACACATCACAGTCAATCAATTAAAACAAGACCATGCCCAAGGTTTTTGCAAGGTTCTGAAACAAGCTAAAGATAATATAACGTTCTTTTTTTTCCAGTAACTTGCTGATCTAAGAACACAATAACATCCTTTCTTTTTTAATGAGTGATTTTTATGCCTTTCCCTACCTTTGTCTCATTAGTGGAATATTAATGCAGTTAGCAGCAGCAACAGCAGCAAAAGGAACAAACCGTCCTATAAGAGGTGAGACATGCTGTGAAAAGCAGAGAGAGAAAAAAGAATTACATAATCATTTTCTCCAAAGGTCACATCAAGATTCTTCACTTGTTAATGACAGATGACATTTATCTCCTTTTAATTAAAATTCAGTGAAAATTCCATGTTAAGGAAGAGACAAAAGAGACACAAGCAAGACCTAAGTCATGAATATTACTATCACGGTGAGCAAGAGCAGGAGACTGGCAAAAATCTTCTTAACTTAGTAGCATCATTGTGGACAAAGGCCAGCTTCTGAGCAGCCTGATGGCAACACTAAATAGGCCTTAACTTCACTGTCTTCAATGGCAAGGTTACAGCCAGCAACATTTGTAGCAGCTGCTTTGTATCTAAGGCCACTCATTGCATGAAGCCATTCATCTAGCCAATGTGTCGTATAATCTGAATTACTCTGCTTAGAATAGTATCTTTCAGTAATGTGCCAATGCTGTACCGTGCCCAGTATACTAAAGCATAGATGGAAGGATATAAAATCGTGGGGTTTTTTCTTCCTGAAATATGCTGTGCATTTGTTTGAAGAATTTGAGTTTCCCATATCTAAGAGAAGCAGCTCTTTACACATTCTTCAGCCAGTCCAGAGTAGGCTTTTACGTTTCCAGAGGTAATACTGTACATTAAAAACCAGGCAAGCTGTACAATTACATAACAGGCCTATGTCACTGTAATTACAAATCCACTGCAATTAACTTTCAGACACTCCCAGATACTTTGACACCTTAAAAGAAATGGCATAAAGGCACCTTCACTGCATGTATTTTGTGTACAAAAACAGCAAGGATAGGGCACTTAAAATATATACAAAACCATGTACGAGGGGCAAAAATAAGATTAGGAACTGAAGAAAAGAGCTGCCAAAGGTAATTACTACTCCTTAACAGATCCAAAGGAGGAGAAGGGAGCCATTTCATAGAGCACCAAAATCTGACTAAGAGTAGGAAAAAGTATCAGCAATACCTTTGTCAGTGCATTAAGTCCTAAAGCTGTTGCAACAGCACCTGTGGTAGCAGAAACATAGGCTGTTCCCAGCTGGCTAAAACAAAAATAACAATGTTTGTACATACACAATAATTATATTCATGCCACTTTCAAAACCAAACAATTTCTACACACACAATAAGTTCCTTCTACCTACAAAAGTTAAAGCATATCTTATTGCAGCAAGACAGAAAGGACTGAGAACGGAATGGTCAAATGAAACCACAAATTAACCTTTCCCCCCCCCCACCCCCTATCTATCTATCTATCTATAGACCAGCTCTGCAATAAACACCCAAATCCAACCTAATCCACCTGTTGACATATCCTCTATGAAAAACAGCTTCAGAACTGACTAAAGCCCTCAGATTTATCTTTGAGGGTGAAAACAGAGATCACCTTCACCACCCTCAGGCTTTTTGACTATACATACTGTAATGCTATAATGGGGTCATAATAGCAGGGTGGCAAAGTCCCTGGCAACAGCAAGCAAGAACAAGCCCAGGAGCAGCAGCCACAGATGCAAAAATGAAAGAAAAGTGCTGCTTACCATTGGAAGGCTTCAGGTAGGCAGGGATCTCCAGCAAGAGATACCCTCACCTGCACTGCCAACCCTTAAATGAGGGCTGGGAAGGGGTGGATCCTGGCTCCACCCCTTCTGGTCACTCAGCTGCATTGTGTGCACCTGAGCTCCCTTGGGTTGGCCCCACCTTCCATCAGGTGCTCCATTCACTGCTTCAGGCTGTGACTCAGCATTTCCACTACATGTACCAAACTGATGGTAAATGCAGATGAACAAACTTATCTACCGTCTCAAACTTTAAAGACCAACCATACTCAAGTCCATTAGAGAGAACTTGCAAACACATCAGAAGCATCTGCTTTGGAGTCTGACCTGACAGTAATTGGGGCATCACCGCTCCTGTTTGTGTAATTTACTATAGCATTGAAGGACTGGTTAATCCATTGCCAGAAAACCACCGCCGGTGTCGTTCTTGAAAAAAGAAACAGCTATTAATATTTTTAAAAACAGAGTTGAGTCAACAGCCCAGAAAAATGAATCGAGAAAAGCCACTGTAAGCTGTAATCATAAAGTTTCTTGGTTACCTGAATAAAGCAATTCAGTCAAGGAGATACTGTCTTAATAATGAAAGTGAAAGTTAATTCTAAGAATAGATCTTTAAAAGCATAGCAAATGAATAACAGTTCACTTGGGACAAAGGTTTATTGTAAGAGCAAAAGCATTATGGCAACCCTCTCTATAAAAACATACAGAGGAAAAAACGCAACTCATCAAGACCTATGGTACTTTTCAGAGTTACTCCTTGGCAGCTCATTTGCTCTCCTTGGAAACTCCATAAGTAATTCAGAAATAGATTTTAGAGGCAGGGTTTTCTCTCTCAGTCTTCAAAAAGTTAGCATGCCCCTAACTGTTCTAATAAATCTATAAGACATTATAAGAAGGAAAAATGGGCTATATGGGTTATGAGAAGCATCTAAGAGCTTATATCACAGCTGCTTCCAGAGGATACCACTCATCAGTAAGGATATGAGGGAACACAGGGAGAAGAGAGAAAAGGAAGTAAAATTTTACATATTACAACGTTTATTATACATCTTCTAAAATGCTCTTTTGACAGTAACACTGATTTTCACTTATGTAATCTGCAGGGAAATATCTTGTGTTACACTGCCACCACTTACCTATAAAAGGTCATCATACAACCTGTGATAGTCATGTTCATGGGTACCTGAGCTGACATTCGGCCAATCAAGACCATCTTTTCACCAGTGTCTGGATGAAAGGCTGAATCATAGATATACTTTGCTCTCCACAGATCATTTTCGGTCAATCCAGGTGGCACAATACCTTGTCTTAGAACAAATTAAAACCAACAAAACAAGACAACAGCAAAAAGCACAACTGTTATAAACATAAAACGCTGTGACCTCCAGTGAAAAACTTAGCATCAGAGGATGCTGCTTTAATCTAGCCTCATAGTAAGCTTGTAGATCTTCAGCTATTAAATAAATTGGCAAAGTAAGAAGAATTTAAACTCCCAGCACTGGTTGTGTTATCTGAGTTGAGACAACCAGCATCAAACTTCTCTTGAGTCAAGCCAGTACTTGGCCTGAGCTAAAATCTCTAAGCATGAAACTTTGGAAATTTAACTTGATTTAATAAACGATGTGCCCCCAAAATACGACATATGAAAGGCTATTTTAAACTGTTGTTCTATTAACTATTTTCAGAACTAGACACTCCCACATTTTCAAATACTAAACAGTTTTTTTTTCAGACGACATAATTTCCCCATTCGTTAGTAATTTGACAACATTTCAAGCTCTGAAACAAGATGAAAGAGTGGTGCAATAAATAGGGGATCTTAAATATGTCCTTTTAAACCTATAATGGTGATATTCTTATCTCTACCATGACTTTTTTGGGCCACCATTAAAAATGACTGTCATACCTGTAATCATGAACGATTTTTCTTGCGCTTTCCAGCTGGGCATCAGATAACAAAATATTTCGGGGGTCTGTTACAGTGAAGAAGTGACAGGCTCGTCCAGTGAAAGTGCTTTGATCCCATCGGGGCTCCTTGATATTAATATTTAAGGGTATATCTGCTGACATCTTCAAAAACTCTGCGAAGACAACATGGACATTTGCAATTCAGAATTCTTATTTCATAACACGTCTCAAACTGATAAGACTCTACAGTGAAAAATGGCTTTAATTGCAGCAAAAAAGGACACATCTTGCAGAACTGAGCTTAAAGGAGTACAGAAAGATTATGTCAGACATTATCACAGTTTTAATGAGATTGGTATTCATGCAAGAAAACAAACTAACTTAAAGAACTTAAATATCTACATTTTTGGGCTTGCTTCCCAAAACATTTATACATTTCATGGTTTCCTGTAACTATGATTATCTGAGGATGAGTAGAATGCAAAGTATAGTAGCTCACTAACAAGCAAATGTACTAATTAACATTAACAAGACATTAAACAGAAATCTGCTTTACTCGAGTATGAATTAGAGTTAGCTGAACATGTTGTCATAAAGGGAAATTAAACTTTTCAAGAGATTCCTGAGGAGCTCTTACAAAGTGCAGCAGTATTTAACAAAACCCAGGTAACACCTCTGGCATTGCAAAGCAAAAAGTAAATAAATCAGGATTACAAACACCAAACATTATTTTCAGTAAATGCTGTTTCTCCAAATTCACGTCCTATTGAAACAAAGATTACATAAGGCAACAGTTTACTGCATTATGAACACATGAACAGTTCTTCTAATGACACATCAGGGATGGTAACAGAACCACAATGACAGGCACCAAACTAACACAGCTCTGCATTTAGAAGGTTTAAAACCCAGAAAATTAAAAACGTACTTCAAAATGACTAAAAGTACTTTGACATCTGAGCTTTACCTCCCACCAACAAACCTCAGGAACACTGTGAAGCTCATGAGACATTGGTGACAATTTGGTCAAAATTTATGCTTGAAATCACTGCATCTGTTTAAAAAGATGATAACAGAAACAAAAAATACTGACTTGGATAGGACTGGTCTTGGCAAAGGCAAAGCAGAGCACATGGACTCCACTCTTGCTGGCATTCACCTAACAAAAGATTTGATCTTGTGCAAAAAAGGGATGAAAGCTTTGGGTGCCTGTTATCCAAGAACACAATGTTTTCTTCTCAATCATGTGATTGACACAACTGACTTGCACTTTAATACTGTCAGTAGGTACAATGCTTTTCTAAGTGAGTTTCAAACCATAAGGACTCTGAGCATGGGCAGACCACGGTGCACACACAAAGGAGCGGATGCTGTCTATGCAAGGAAGCGTAACAAGTTCCAGACATTGGAAAAATACAGCTTGGGGACACACAAAACTTGCACTGGAGTAGAAAGGTTGCTGGGTTTGTTGGTCTCGGGACTGAGTCACTGCTCTGCTACAGTGCTCCTTGTCTAGGAGAGCCAGGGAACTCTGCCTTGATTGTACATGATTTATGGCAACCTGTTATTAAAATACCACTTGTGTAAAAGAGCTCTCAATATAAGTCAGGCATGTCCAAGATTTAAGCTCAAATTACCCAAATATTCCTAATGAAATTGTGATAAGAAGTCGTACAGGGCTCCGAGATGAAGTTAAATCAAAACAAACCCAAGTGATCCCTGACATAAGTGGAAAGTTTGCAAAAGGGGGAAGTAAATGCACAAATCTTCCAGAATGAAAGTGAAAAATGTTGACTTTGTTTTACATGCACAGTTGAGCATTATGGGGCTGCTGAAGTTTGCCTTTATTAGTTGACTAATAATTTGTATTTATTGCTCCCACACTTATTGCTGTTTGTAAGTACTGACAGAGGGGAGAACACCTGGAAAATAAGAAAACTGAATTAGCAGCAGCAGAGATTTTAAGGTGGGAAGGTAAACAACACAATTACCCAGTCTGGTCTGAATGCCCCTCTTCCTCAAGCAACTCCATTAGCACAGGATTTGGGAGACAGCGTTAATTAAATTACTGAAATAACTGATACCTAAATGGCACTTTGTGGTCACATTCACAACACAGGAGGATCAGCACTACAAGGGTGGATAAATGGCAAGGATGACAACGTAGCACAGGGTTAGCAACCCCCCTTACTAGCAAAATAAACCAATAATAAAGTATTAAGAGTCAGCTTCCCACATGGATATGGCTGTGGCTTGCTGGAATGTGCTGCCATGGGTTCAGCTGCAGGACCAGGAAGACGATTACAGACTCTTTTGATTACACACATCAAAATAATGAAGCTTTACTTATCCACAGACAAAACTAATGTCTTCCTTCCTCTGCAGAGATAATTTTGACTCTGTATTCTGAATAACCTTCTACAAACAGACTTCTTTTCAACTGAATCCCTTCTTGACTGCTTTTCAACTCCTCTTTCCAATCAGAAAGTGACCTTGAACAGAAAGTCCCAGTTCAATGCACACCTAAACCTGCTGTCCTCTATCAGATGAGACTGCCTGCAAGTTCCCATTGTAAACTGACATCAATGGGAAGGAAAGAGGGCTTGGAACTGAGATCGGCCTCTCTTAAAAAACATAATTACGTAAAACCAGCCCAAAGCCTGATCAACAATATTAGTACAAAGGCTGCATTTAGATTTGCTGCAGAATCAGCAGCAATAGCAGAAGACTTTAAACCTTGTTTAAAAGGTCAACGGTAGCGGTTGCAACAATCCTGAAAAACGCCGATTCAGGAGTTGTCAGTTCAACTCTTTGGTGTTCTATTTCCTAACTGCGGTTCTGACAGCACACTGACCACCATATGTCACTTCTCACACTGCAGCAACAGCCCAAAGAGTAGCAATGACCATCTGAGGCTGTTTTGAGCAACCCAGGCGTTGGATCATTTTAGCATGGATGAAAAGAAACGGGGCTGAAAACCAAAGATGAGGTTTTGTATAAATGTGAACCCTGTGTGTTACTAACTGTGCACTTGAAGGACTCATAAACCAGGGGATGAATTCAAGCCAGGCATCCCACACTTAAGCAGCAGCGCTTGAATGAGGAGACTGGATTTGCTACTTTCCTTGCAACAATGTATGCTTTCTTATGTTACTCACATCCCCTATTTTAACCTGATCTTGACAAATCCATTCTGCAAGTAAAAAGCTTCACCAGATGCATTATTGATTTTCTTCCAAGCTAAAGCCGAAAGCAGAGCAATGGAAAAGGAAATTCCTTGATGATACAGCTGTGTATCTGAAACAAGCTGACATTTTTAAAGCCGTAGTCACTGCTCTGAGTCAAGAAGCATCCCTAACATCAAAATGCCCATTCCTTGAGTGATGCAGAGAGCTTCTGCCACTGCTCCGTAGAGCAGGGAGGTGATTCTGACAATGATCAGAACTGCCTGCAGGTTGCTGATAAGTATGATACTGTCTGAGAGTATTTTTGAGAGTTACTAGCCTGAAAACTCACCCAGAAATAGGCTTTTCTGAACAGATACGAAGGGCCTGGATTGTCTTGAGTGGGGGATCCTTCAGCAAATGTCCTCAGATTGGATGGGATACTGCTTCACTATACAGAATCTCCTGTTGCTTTTTGGTTTTATGGAGGCCAGAGTCCAGATGATCAGCTCCAGCACCTTCCCCTACTGAAGTGGACTCTGTAAATGAGAGCAGCCTTTCACTTCCCTTGTATGCAGGTCCAGAAGGGAAGCAAACACCAAGCTGGGGAGGACAACAGCTGGCCAAAAGAAGAGAAGACTGTGTCCAAAGCAGTTCGAATGTGATAATGAACACTGCAACATCTCACACCTCAGCTCCCCAGTCCAAATCTTTTATAACATAACTCAAACATCATTGGACACATAATAACTCACAAGACTCAAAGCAGCCTTCATAGAGGAAGGGTATAAACTAGCCAACATAAATGCTGAAAGAAAGATGGGACATTCATGGTACCCATTTGACGTAGATCCCTCACTTCAGGTATTTGGGTCAGATGATGATTCACAGACTCTCCTAGGAGCTAAGTGTTCCTTTTTCAAAAAGAGGAGAATAAAATCACTTTTCTTACTTTTCTTTCCCTCTGTGAAAACCGATTAAAAATAGAAGGTATCAGCAGTACCCACTTCTTATCAGAATCCTACCATTACAGAAAAGCTCTAAAGTCGGAGTCGTGCGCTGCTGAAATCATTTGATGTGCAGATTCATGGAGAGAGAGAGAGAGAGGGACAAGGTGTGACACATTTAGGCTCCTAGATCTGTCCTTCAAAGCACTCCCACAGCAGCTGTTTTCCAGGAGGAACACCATGAGAACAGCAGCTACGTTGTTTTAGGAGAAAAAAAACAGGAAACAAACTTCCTTCTGATCAGTAAAAAGAGACCTATTCTACTTTATAACACTCTGGTAAAGCTACAGCAGAAATGCAAACCCAGCTACTACCCATATTCCAATTGTTTGGGCAAAGGAAACTACACAATGAATGCATTCTACAGGGATGTCAATCAAGGCAGGATAGTTGGAAAGCACTTCTGTGTGATGGCAAAACAGCAGACCTCAGACTTACCGGGGTTATTAAGCAGTGGTATTTCTCTATTTGCACTGTGCTATCACGGTTTGAAAGAAGCAGCACTAACAAGGAAAAGTATGATGCAACACACACTAAATGCTAACACACTTGCAAAGCTCTCCTTCTAGCAAACATCCATTTAGATTATAAGAAGCAAAACCTTTGCATGACTCTTTTTCCTACCACAGTCACAAGAACAAACCGAGTGCTGGAGGAGGCAAACCGTGCTAACACCGCAAGATACTTTTTTTTTGCTTATAAATGTCCATCCTGTGTGTAGCTTAGCAACAGAAGCAGCAGTCTGCGTTATGGGTAGCGCCTGCTGCTGGGGCTCTCTCCTCAAAACAGCAGCCATCTTTGGCTGGCACTTGGTGGGAGATTTCATCATTCTGCATTGAAGCTGCTTCCAGACATCCGAGCTGCAGCAGCGTGTGCCTGTAATATACCATCTATGCTCACATTGCAGGCTGGACAGCATGGGGATGCGTCACACACCGACCTCTCCTCAGCAATAAGAGGGAGAAGGGTTAACTCAAGGTCTGATTTTGTGTCACTGCTGGTTGCTGTGAGCTGAGGTAGGATTAGCAGGCTGTACCCAAACACGTTCATGGCCTCCTTCCATAGGTTTTTTACTACCATATATATTTCCAGTAGGATACACACAGCCAATTTTAAGCTGGTACGAGTCCAGCCTTCACCCCCTCCTCCTTTATCGTCACAGCAA
Organism: Coturnix japonica; assembly: GCF_054131305.1. NCBI lineage: Eukaryota > Metazoa > Chordata > Aves > Galliformes > Phasianidae > Coturnix > Coturnix japonica. The sequence goes on along the minus strand of NC_140680.1, from coordinate 10,827,963 downwards.
TCGTTAACAACTCAATAAAGAAATAAATCCTGCTAGTGAGAACCGCCAGCTCGCAGCCCAGTGACACAGCACCGCGCACAGCTCGGGAGGGTGCTGAGGATGCGGGGAAGCAGAGGGTCCTCAATCAGGAAACAGGGGCGAACCGAGGCCTGGAGCCCTCCCTGAGGAGGCCGGGGGTGGCAGAGCGGGCAGGGCAACACCTCCACCCTCTGCCCGGCCCCTCGCCCCCCGCTGCCGGTACTCACCGCAGCCCCGCACGCTGCCGGCTCCGCGCCGCCCCGCTGCCCGGAAGAGGCTCGTGCTGAGCGGGGCCGGGTTGAAGAGCGGCCGCCCCGCTCCGCCCCGCTCCGCCCACCGGGAACTGGATGGTCGGCTGGGTGTCCGCCGTGCTTGGGGCTGGGTCTCCGCATCGGTTTGCGCCCCTCAGCTCCCCCGTGATGGAGCGGGCTGCACAGGGCAGTGGGCACAGCCCCGAGATGCTGGAGGTCAGGGAGGGTTCGGACAATGCGCTCAGACACACGGTTTGAATTTTGAGTGGTCCTATGTATGGGCAGGGGTTGGGTTCAATCCCTTCCGTCTCGGGGTATTCTGTGAGTTTGGGTTATTAAGGCATCCGGCTTTCTCAGCTCCCTGATGGGACAGGCCTGCTTGCAGCTTGTGGCACAATGTGGCCTCAAGTCTTGCAGGCTGTGAAATTACTTCCATAATTAATGGAATAAAAGCTGATGGGAGGGTTATCAGAAATATTATTGGCCACCTCTGGAGCAAAATACCGGTACTTGCTTGGTGAACAAATTGGATCATCAGTCAGTTTAATAGGAACAACTATAAGGTAAAAGAACCGGAGGCCCGATGGCAACCTTGACAACAAAGATGGATGTTTATGGACTTTCTCATTTTCGTTACTCCAGCTTTAATAAGTATTGCAGAAAGCAGCTGGCAGCAGGGAAATGCTCAGAGGAAACCCAGGGGATTCAGAGCAAGCCTGAATGCACTTTCTTGGCCACTCTTCAGGCAGTTTTGCAGAAGAACTAGCAGGCAAACTACCACTGAGCACTGAGAGTGCTTTGACCAATCAAGAGAAACAGCCAGGGATGGCTGTTCCCATTCCTTTTCCATCCCAGCTTCCAGATGAATGTGGTGATAGATGCACAAAATAGATTGCTAGCTCACTTTGCAAATCAATTAAAGCTCATTAAAGCCTTAATTTATATTGTGTTATGATAATTGGATAAGTCAGCAACATGTGAGCCGGTGTCATCCCGTATCTCATACTGAGTCTTCTGGGAATGGGAACAATGTGCTGCGATAGAGCTGTGCTGCATCCCATGAATATTCTGCAAACAGTGCTAGGTTACCTCATTGGTGTGCCAGAATAGCTCATCAACCTGTAGAGACCAAAAAATAGACACTCTGTGCTCATCGATGCTTTGAAGTAAAATAAGGTGGGCTGGAAGAGGCTGTGGTGGCTCCCAGCCAGCTCTCTGCTTTAGTGGATTGAGAGTAGAGGACCCATGATGTGGTATACAGTATATTGATCTGCAGATGAATACCAGAGCTTTGTTCTTTTGAAGTCCTCGTCCCCCCCCAAAACCCCTACACACAGTCCTATAGAGTAAATCCACATAGCTTGGCCAGTAAACTCAAGCATGTGTTTTCTTACAGGTTTTCATACAGGTTAAATTACAGTGTAACTATTAATAGCATTTACAGGAAGCACATCCCTAGAGACTGAAGTGGATGCATGAAGTGCTACCTTAGTTCCTGCTGAAGTGTTCCTTTCAGGCACCTGATTTCCAGCTGACCCCACTAATAACACTCCTGCAAACCTTCAGGTGTTCGTTCAGTCCTTTTTTGAACTAGATATGAATTTAACCCTCTCTGTGTTTCACCTGAATGAATTCCTAGACTACTGCAGAGCAAACCTTTCCCTATGCAAACCTGAGCGGGAACATTTCTGTTCTTGTACAGCTACTGCCTCATCCAAGAAATGAGTTTTGCTGTATTCACTTTCTTTAAGCTTCACTGTATTCATAATATTATGTTGGACATTAATAATTTTATGGTGATTTTTTTTTTACCATTTCAAATTGGAATCAAATGACAAACACTGAGAGCTGCTGTGCGCTGCAATTATTAACACAGATATCCAGTAAGTGGCACTACAGGACTGGGTTTTATGCAGCCCTGTATCACAAACAGCAAGCGTGGAATGTATCAAGACATTTCTACTCCATGAGAAAGACATTTGTACAGCGGGTGGGAAACGATGTGTGATGACGGCTCTGAATGTGCAGAGCAAGGAGCTGGAGTGTGTTCAGCTGCTGGCTCTTGGAGGTGGTGTTAGGAACCGGCCTTGGCACCAAGCTGACTGTTATCAGAGGTTTGCCAGAAGAACCCAGCCACATTTCTGGGAACTGTTCTTTAGCACTCACTTGATGGGAGGTGCGTGTGAAAGCTTTGTGCTGCGTTTTACTATCAGGAGCACAGTATGGGGCTGGATGAACCATATATATAAAGCATTTCTTCTGCTCTGCTGACTTACTGTGCATTAATGGTATGCAGGAAATTCAAACTCCAGACTGGAAGGGATGTCAGTACAGTCTCCTAAATTCAAAGACTGTTTCTGAACTACAGATATCTGTGAGTCTGTGTCAGTATATCAAAAACCTTCACCCTGTTTTCCCAGTTTCAGCTGCTAATAAATAAACTATTAACCAAGGAAAAATGGTCCAACAGATCAGCAACACAACACTTTGGTAACATAAATAAACCCTCATATAAGCTAGTAGAGAGTTACTTGCAAAGTCACTTAAAGATTTTGGCTCCACTTGATGGAGTTTGGAACAAGAGGAGGTGTAGGTCCCTCCTGCTTTAGCACCATCCCATGGGATATCACAGCTGCTTCAACTGCGCTGGACAAATTTTTTCATCATCCTTTAGGGACCAGGCATACAGCAGCATCAGTTGACATGCGCAGGAGCATGCCACAACATGGAGAGGCATGCAGCAGTGTGAGTGAAGTGCTGAGAACAACACGTGACAACATGACATGGGATAAAATAAGACACTACCAGACAGCTCTGAATAGCATGTCACATGCCATCACAGATCATAGGATCACAGTGGTTAGAAAAGACCTGTGGGATCTTGGACATCCCCACCATGCCCACTGACCCTCACTGCTACACCTATGTATTAACACCTCCAAGGGATGGTGACTCCCCCACCTCCCTGAGCTGCCTGTGCCAATACCTGATCACTCTGAGAAGAAATTTTTCCTAAGATCCAACCTGAGTGCAGTTTCTAAAAGGGAAGGGAGAATTCCTAAAAAGAAGTAAAAGAGTCCTAGAAAGAAATACACAATTCTTAGAAAGCATTGGGAAGTTCCTAAAGAGCAGAAGAGAAGTCCTGGAAAACAGATCAGAGTTACCATAAGTAGAGTACAGTTACTAGAAATCATTGGGATGCTTCTAGAAAAGCATTAGGAAATGAGAATAGCTGTGCTGGTGCAGCCAAACCCTGGTGTGTTCCAAGCCCAGAGCTGCTGAGCCTTGCAGGGCAGGAGCATGAGCAGCTCGCTGGCTTTGAAGCCCCTGACCCTGAGATGGATTTTGACAAATGGATGATAGGATGCAGGGAACATTTCCAACCAGGGCAAGCACTGCTTGTTAGACACTGCTCTGGGAGCTGCTGTCACAGCAACTTCTCTCTTTGCAACACAGGGCAGGGAAAAGCCAAGGACATAGAGGCAGGCTGCAAAGAACAAGTTATTACTGAATTACTGAAATGAACCAGTTCTACCTGGTGTGGTCAGACTGGCACAAAGGCTGGAATAGATAAAGTATGCAGACAAGGTAAGGTGAAAGTGAATTTGGGATTGTATCATGGTTTGGGGTGATCCAGTCTGATCCCTGGGTGTTTCAAAAGCTCTAGTTGAAACTAGTAGGAGGAATGAAGAGACTAAAGCCAGAACCTTGCTCTGGATTCTTATTTTTCCACTGGTTCCAGGGGAGGTTCAGACTTGACCTTAGGACAAATTTCTTCATTGTGAGGACAGTCAAACACAGGTCAAACACTTCCCCAGTGCCTATCGGTGCTGAGAGATATTTGGATAATGCTCTTCTAATAAGCTTTAACTTTTGGTTAGCCCTGATGAGATCAGACAGTTGGAATAGATGCTCTTTCAAGGTCCATTCCAACCAAACTATTCCATTCCATTCCATTCCATTCCATTCCATTCCATTCCATTCCATTCCATTCCATTCCATTTCTTACTTTTTTACTGTCATATTTCATTTAATTCTCATTAATCCCAGGACTTTTGTAGCCTGCCTGTAGGAGGGCTGTAAAGCACGACCATAGTGGATGTGCAGTGATGTGCACTTACATATATACATCATCAGCTGTTGGGTAACAGTCTGACTTTTCTTACCTACTCTGCTAACCCTTAGAGGCAATGAGCTTAGGTTGGTGCCAGCCACACTTTTCATCATGACACGTTTTGCATCAGAAAGAACAAAAGTCCTCTGATGGAAGAGGAGCAGTTCTCCATCCACCATTCAGAGGCTGGGCTGGAATATGGAGAAGGATCCATTTTATGCTGCTGGCTGGCATACAGCTCAGGAGTAAATCTACAGCTTAGGAGTGGAGTGCCACCTACCAAGCCATCTGCTAAGAAAATTATGTTATCTGTAGCCTGATCCACTGTTGCTAAAAATCACTGTAGCACTCAGCTGTGAAGAGTTTTGCTGCTAATATATCCATTTGTACTCTTCTTATTTATCCACTCAGAATTAATTATTTCTCAGATTAATTTCATTCTAATGAATCATCCCGTATCACTGGCTTTATTTCATTTCTGAGGTACTAATTAATATGTCAAAGCCATCTTTGGCATTAGAAGTGCTGTCATTTTTGCCGTGACTTCTCTTTTGATTCATGCATTCAATTTTTGTGCCCATCCATGGAATGAAAGAAAAAATGCAAGCCTGTATGAAACAAAGAGTGCATGTGCAAATAAAGCATATATCAGCAGAGTGGGGACAGTCTATATTTTCATGTTGACATGCTGGTTTATGTGCTATTTCATATCGTATGTCCTCAGCAATCAGCTATGGAGGGATCCTGCTGGTGGGGTATGGAGTTGTTCAGCTGATAGGTCCTGCTCTGTCCCCAGGGTGGATATTTCCCTTTCATTCCTGTCTTTCTCTTCTGCCCAAAAAGAACTTGTAAAATCTCGGGGGCTGCAGCTGAAACCAGTCAGCTTTGGTTTGGGTTTTACATTAGAAATGTAAGGAAGGGTTGATTACATGGGAAGAGGATGTATGAACAGAGCCCAGTCTGACTGCCCAGGACATATGGGGAATAGAACATTGTTCCTTTTCTTTTACAGATTATGGTACCTCAAAAGAAAAAAATATATCCCTCCAGTAGTGAATATTTAGGCCTTGTTAGCACCATTTGGGGACGAGAAATCCCTTCTCTCACTGACTCTTTCTCCCTCCTGATGGGTCTTCATCATACAAGAAGGAGCTTGAGACCCTGAGGTGTGGTTTGCATTTCTTTCTGCCTCTCATCTTTCCTCTGCATTTTGTACTCACTGCTGTGTTTTCCCAAGCAGTGCCCAACCGTGATACCACCAATTATGCCATGAGCTTTGCTGATCTTTTGAGTTCATAGCTGCTGCTCCATTCCCAGAAACTCTTGATTTTTCCGAGAAGGTTAAACTGAGGCTAAAGTTACCTTGGCTTATTAGCATAGCCAGATATTTAGAAACCTGACAGCTCTTTCAGGCATTATTTCTGCTAGCCCACCTCAGCTGATTTGATGTTTAATACATCCCATGCATGCAGACTCCAGAAGTCATCCTGAGAGTGACGTGAGTACAGTTTGTATCCACAGACTGTAACACTGTTTTGTAAATCAAGCCACCTTTATGTGTGTGTGTTCTGTTTGGCAGATTAAAGCACGTTTATCTCTGAACACAAGCCTTGGACTTTGTTCAGCTCTGGCTCGGTCTTCTAGTAGCTAATTACTGTTTGGATTAAGATCATTTGGATGAAGGTGTTACTCTATGTGTATTTTCATGTTTTTATGCCAACCCAATGGGCATTTCTCCAAAAAGAGTCTCTGAGGAGCAACAGATGTTTTGTAGGGTGGTAGCAGAGACAACACGAGATTTCCTTTGCCGGGTATTGCTTTGATTTCAGCATCAGTCAGCAGTGGTTGAAAAGCATTAAATAACATCAAGTAGCTGTTATATGTGGGGGCCTAGGGAAAATTAAACTACTTTTCTGCCTGTTTCCAGGTCTCACACCTGCACCACTATCCCATTGCTGGCAGCTTTGGGCAAGCTCTGACCTGGACATGAGCTGATCCTTCAGTGCTGTCTGAGGGCACATCAGCTGGAGAGCAGCAAAAGGCAAATTCAACCCATCCTTTGTAGAAATGGCTCCCAGAGCTGCACCAATTGGCTGCCTAATCCCTCCACTACATTTACCTGAACAGTAATAAGGGTTTAATGGATTTCACTTTTGTGCCTCACCTGGGTATGACTATTAAGTCATGAAAGTTTTAAAAGCTCGCAAATTAGCTGAAGTGGCAAATGAGCGCAGCAGGGTGCCCTGTTTGAAGAAGGAGTGTTTGAAACCTGCAGAGCTGTTTAAGGGGCTTTGCTGTGCTGTTATGGCCTCAGCTGAGCCAGGCCTGAATTTCATCCACAAAATGATCACGTTAAATTAGGGGTGAGATATGAAAAAGACTCTGACTGCTGGAATGGATGTTGATTTAAATGAATGAAGTATGTGAGAATGTTCCCAGTGTCTTACAAAGTCAATGTTCCCCTCGGCCCAGGGTTTCTGTTCCAAAGCAGCAGTGTGCTGCATTTTCAGAAGATAAGTACATGCAGTAAATCTCACCTGTGTTGTGCTTTGAGGAGAAAAGGAGAAAAAAAAATACACCAAAAAAATCCCAAAAATATAAAAAGAAAGCTCAGAAGGAGTTTCATTAGGCATCTCTATTACTGAAGAGCAAAGAATTCACTTTCTGTCTTTTTCACTCTCCCCTGGGGACAAATGATGATGATTAAAGAACGGGATCAAAAGGAGGAGGAAAGAGACTTTGCTGAGAAGGAATTAAAAGTGAGAGAAAGAGAGAGGGGAAGGGAAAACGAGCATCTTAGTTAGCTAGTCAGGGTTAGTTTAGCACTGTACCCACACTGACTGACATTATGAGAAATTATAGCTGGCATATAAGCAACTTCAGTAATGCTGAAACCCAGGAAATGCATCTTGACAACTTAGTGAACTTATTTGTTCTTCTCGTTGGTTTTAAACCCCCCACACCGTGATGTTTATCTTCATTTTCCGATCCATTTGTTTGAGGTGAGGTTATGACACAAAGGTAGCAACTTGCAAATCATTGCGTTCATCTGCTTCCGTTGGCTCTCGTGGCTCAAGTAGGACAGAAAAATCCCTTCTGTAGAATGAAAGGGCTCGAAGGGCTTATTGCTGAACCAAAGTGATTTTTGAAAAGAAGAAAACACGATCTGAACCAACCCATTTTTGCGCGCAGGTGAACGAACGGAGTTTTCTCTCGCAGACGGAAGGGGATCTGCCCAGGGCTGACATCTGCCGTCAGGGGTTGAAGCTCCGGGAGCTCCCAGAGCCGCGGTTCTGTTGTCCCCACTCCTGCTCTGGGACATCTGGACAGGACCCGGCTCCTCGGGCACCGGAACGCCCTGGGGAAACTGCCCTTGAGGTCTTTCCCTGCCGATATGTAGGGACAGCAACACACTCCGTCTGCTACGGAGATCCAGGTTTGAAGTTTGCTCGCGGATTTTGTCTCCTTAACCTCTTCAGTGTTGATCTAAAGGACCCGTTTCCCGGAGCCGCTCCCTCCGGCTCCTCCCGGTCCGCTCCTCGCCGAACCGGCCGAACTGTCCGGAGGAAGCGGCGGGGCGGGACACCCGGAGCATCCCTGCCCCGCGCCCCTGGGGCTGCCTTGCGTTCCGCTCCGGCGGGGGGGCGCGGGGCCGCGGCCGCCCAGGAGAGGGAGCCCGGTGGCCGCGGCTGCGCCGGGAGCCGCGGGGGCGCGGGGCGGCGGGGAGTGGCGCGGAGCGGAGCAGGGGGGAGCGGAGCGCTGCCCCGGCTGTTGACCGCCGTCACCCCGGGCCGACCCGAGCATCCCGCTCCGGTGAGTACCCTGCTCTGCCGGGTGCTGCGTGCCCCGGGCTATCGGTGCTCCCCGGGGTTTCGGTGCTTGTCGGGTTTCCTCGGCTTGCAGCCCGCCGCCTGCACCGCTGCGAGCATCGCCCAGCCGTAAGTTGGGTACCGGTACTTACTTTACGCGTCAATGAATGGGACTCGGCTGGCTCGCAGCGCCGAGGCATCACGCAGCGTCCCGCAGCTCGGCGGGGCAAAGTGATCCCGTGTGCGCTCAACTCCCGCAGCCCGGCTTTGCTCGGCATCCCGCTTATTCCCCGAGAAAGCGGAAAAATCGGGGGGAGGTGGCCCAGGGGAAGCTACATCCGACCGACGATGTGAAAAGAGGCGAAGGGGGGCTGCTCTGTGCCCTCTGCGTGCCTCCACCCTGTCTTTCCCTTGTTTTAATCCTTTAGGAAGGAGACACCGGACGGACAGAGCTCTCTCAGGGGCGATGCTGCCGAGTCCTGCCCCCGGCAGAAGGAAGTCTGTGCCGCCGGGGCCGCCCTCCCGGGCGAACGGAGGAAAAGCCCCCGGCACCGGAGATGCGCGGCCCGGGAGAGCGTGAAGAGCAGCTCCGCCTGCGCTGTTATTAAAGGGAAAAGCATGCTAGAGCCGGCTGCTCCGACGGCCGGAGCGCAGCCCCTCTGAGCAGGAGGTGAGATTATCCCGTGGTGGTCATGGAGAGCTATAACCTGGCAGAGAAGCGCTGAAACCATTCGTCCCTGCTGGAAGAGGAACCACTCCTGGCACCACCGCCTTCGTGCAGAGGGGAGCTCACTCAGGTCCTTTCTCCTCCTCTTTCCCTCCTTTCACCCCCTTCAGAGAACGACGGAGGAAAGAAAGAAACAACTGCGACTTGGCTCTTGCTGGTGCTGGGAATACTGTGCCTTTTGCTTGGGATGATTCCCTCTGACAGGATGTACAAAGCTCGACCGGAACCGAGCCGGCCAACAAAGTTTGCAGAGAGATCTATGGAGTCTATGGGATGGAGGTAGCCGGGCACACACTGACGGGGTCAGTCACACATTGCCCACCAACGCTGCCCCACTGCTTGCTGCAGGACTAATTCCTGGGGACTAAACTTCGGTGGCTCCTGTTTTGCTGATTGATGCTTTCAGGGAACAACACATGCCTGCAACTGATACAACGTTGGGTCTGTTTGTAAGATTTGCTATGCAATTCCAAACCTAAATGAGGAGAAGAGGCGGCCCTGCATCCCAGAGCAAACAGAAACGAAGGTGAAAGGTAGGAGCCAGAATTTCTCATTTCAATAAAAACTAAATAACCTGAGCTACTTCGTACTGAAAACCTTTAAAACACGCCTGCTGTATGCTTATTTCCTTTGTCTCTGGAAGTGTAAAACTTGAAACGAAGTGAAGAATTGCTCACTGATGCTGCCCAGAAGCAGAGAACTGGTGGATTTTGTAACAGGAGCATGCTGAGGAGGAAGGATGGGGTGTTTAATCAGTGAGACATTCAGGGAACCAAAGCAAAGGAAAAGCACCTCGTACGGTACGCATCAGTAAATATGAAGGGCTAGTGCAATGGACGCTGGAAACACTTGATCAATAGTCTATTTAAGTGGGAATATATGCAAGCATGGAAAAGTGATTGCTTTCCTGTCTGTGGGGTATATTTGCAGAGGACAGAAGCAGAACATTTGCAGGTGAGCTGTCTGAATCAGGCTGCTTCATGCTGGGGTGGTGCAGTGTGTTCCTGAAGGGACTGCTTAAAAACCCCTCAGTGGAGTTGACTGTATTTGCACATTTTCAGTTCCTGCTCATAGAGCTTTCAGTGTCGTTCAGGGAGATTCAGAGTAGGTGAAGTCCATTGGGGCTTGAGGGGACTGTAACCAGGAGCCTTTGGTCTGTTCAGAGATGACTAATTAACGGACATCTCATGCCTGCTATCTGTAAGGAAAGGAGCTGATGTTGTCATGAAAATCATGATGTGATTTTCCCTCAGGAGAAATTATGACTTGGAACGACACCACTATGGATGGGGAAGGGTTGCTTGCGGAAAGGGACTCTTCCTTTCGGATCCTCACGGGCTGCTTCCTCTCGCTGCTGATCCTCTCCACGCTGCTGGGAAACACGCTGGTCTGCGCAGCTGTCATTAGGTTTCGCCACCTCAGGTCCAAAGTGACCAACTTCTTTGTCATCTCCTTGGCCGTGTCAGACCTCTTGGTGGCGGTTTTGGTCATGCCTTGGAAAGCAGTGTCTGAGATCGCTGGTTTCTGGCCTTTTGGTTCATTTTGCAACATCTGGGTGGCCTTTGATATTATGTGCTCAACAGCCTCCATCTTAAATCTCTGTGTCATTAGTGTGGACAGATACTGGGCCATCTCCAGCCCATTCAGGTACGAGAGGAAAATGACCCCCAAGGCAGCCTTCATCATGATCAGTGTGGCATGGACTTTGTCTGTGTTGATTTCCTTCATCCCCGTGCAGCTGAACTGGCACAAGGCTAAAACCACGAGCCTTTTGGACTTGAATGCCAGTTTACAAGGTATAAGCACGGACAACTGTGATTCTAGCCTAAACAGGATGTATGCCATCTCCTCTTCTGTAATTAGCTTCTATATACCTGTGGCCATCATGATAGTAACCTACACAAGGATATACCGGATTGCTCAGAAGCAAATACGACGAATTTCAGCTTTGGAGAGAGCAGCAGTGCATGCCAAGAACTGCCAGAACACAAGTGGCAACAGAAGCAGCATGGACTGTCAGCAACCTGAGAGCAACTTCAAAATGTCCTTCAAGAGGGAAACAAAGGTTCTAAAGACTTTGTCAGTGATCATGGGGGTGTTTGTGTGCTGCTGGTTGCCATTTTTTGTGTTGAACTGCATGATTCCCTTCTGCGAACCCACCCAACCGTCCAAGGGAGCAGAAGCTTTCTGCATTAACTCTACCATCTTTGATGTTTTTATTTGGTTTGGATGGGCTAATTCTTCCCTAAACCCCATCATTTATGCCTTCAATGCTGATTTCCGCAAGGCGTTTTCCACCCTGCTAGGATGCTACAGGCTCTGCCCAATGTCCGGCAATGCTATAGAGACTGTTAGCATTAACAACAATGGAGCAGTTGTTTTTTCAAGCCAACATGAGCCCAAAGGGTCCAGCCCCAAAGAGTCAAATCTGGTTTATCTGATCCCACACGCAATCATCTGTCCGGAAGAAGAACCTCTAAAAAAGGAAGAAGAGGGTGAACTATCTAAGACCTTGGAGAAAATGTCTCCAGCATTGTCGGGTATTTTGGATTATGAAGCTGATGTTTCTTTGGAAAAGATAAATCCCATTACACAAAATGGGCAGCATAAAACCTGAACAGTGAGGTGTACCCAGCAAAACATAATAGTGTACAATGTGATCATCTTTAAAAAACAAAAGATACAATCTTTTTGTATGAAACTAAGCCCTAGGGAGAAGTACACATTTACATCAATCCCTGAATGAATTTTCCTGGCATTACATTTAATATTTAAAACACTAAACAGCAAAAAGTTACTGAAAATTGGTTAAAAAAAATGGTTGTTGAACTGTGCTGTTCATACTGAGGAATATACACAAGTCTGGATACAGTGCAGTGAGAAAATAGTGCTTCTCCTCTGCACCTAGAGAGGCCGATTTCTTGCTCCAAGTGAGGCAAAAGATAAATGTTAAGTATTTAAAGATTCATGTTTACTAGAATATAAAGGATTGCTGTGTTTTGTGATAGTGGGTGTTAACAGATCCTAGTTAAAGGCTGAGGGATTGTAAAGGGAGGTAGAGGCCTTCTTAAAATTATTTCTGAACAAATAATTGAGCCTTATAATGAGAATGGTTATTTTTAAAGCTTTGGGAGTTAACATGTTGATACTGGTTTTATTTATTTATTGTTTTAAATTGATATTTTTCATATGTTATTACAGATCTAGCTTTATTTATGTTATTTAAGATGTCTAAATAATGGGATATTTTTGGAGTGTCATTACTGCATTGTGGCCAGGCAACCAGTCAGCACTTTATGGAAGCCCCGATGGCCCGGAGAGCTGAGTGGGATGGAGGAAGGCTGAGAAGCTCAGCAAGACATGAAGGAATCAACAGAACTGATGTGGAGTGGAGCTCGTTTCCTTGTGGGCTTTGGTTTTTAAGTGGGATTTCTTTCAAAAGATAGGATCAGCGTTGACTGAGTTGTGAATTCTCTTCCCTTATACAAAGAACAAGGAATTGCTGCTATTTATTTTTTAAGAAGTTTCACGTTACAAAGACTTTGCTAGAATGTCAAGTTTGTGGATCTGTACAGACCTTCAGTACGACTACAACCTTCAGGAGAATCCAATCTGAGAAGAGAAGCTACTTAGGTAACAATTCGTAGTAGGTAATGTTTTGTATTTATGTAAGATAAACAGCTTTCTCAGACTTTTCTTATTCCAAGTCTTGGATATCTTTTCCGAACAAACACAATTGGTTTTATGGTAGTAAACATGCCAAACCTTGTTATCATCTGTATTATTTCTTGCAGTACCACCGGGATCATGCTGTCTGTCTGCTATCAGTCTGAGTTCAAGTGGGTACGCAGTGCTTTACTTTGGAGGCCAGGAGGATGTTACATTTTAGGAGTTCTCACCTCAGTAGTCCCTTCAGTAAGGAATAGTGCCTCATCACCAATCTGAATTAAGACTTCTCTAACTATGGATGGAACTGCAGCCCCCGCCTCAAAAACTCCCCATGAGCTCCAAAACAAAGTTGCCAGTGTTTAATTCAAAAAACTGCAACTTTTCCATGGTCCTTCCCTTGGAAGGAAGGACCTCTGTGCTGCTTTCCCTCTGTGATGCCCAAAGCGAGCAGCGAATGTTAGCAACAGGAACACCGGGAGTTAACACTCAGCAGCACTCTCAAGTGAGAGACCTGCTTTCTGAATGGGCATAGATACCCTCTGGAGAAACTTTTCCTAATATATTACAAAGAAAAAAAACACAACAACGTCAGGAAAAGAGAACTGAGAGGAAAAATCTCAAAGTCTAATGAACTATATATATCCTGCATCAGGTCTGTGTATTTATGTATCGTGAATGTTTTCATAACTTTATTGCCTGTAAGCTGCTTTCATACATATAATAAAATTATTTTGTGAAGAGAGGGTCAAATAAAGCAATCGACATGGCATTTGTTAAATACATGCAGTTGTATCCATCATGTTAATGGAGGGGATGGTTTCTGCTTATCTGTTTGCTATTATTTGGGATCACACCAGGGAGGCAAATGGGAATTCTTATTAGAAGCAGGAGAAATTCCTCAGTGCTGTGGGAGCTCTCAGCCCTTCTCTCAGCTGGGGCCTGAAACAACCACATCCTGCTTGAACAAGGCTGGGTGAAACGTGCAATGGTAGATTTATTGGTGCCTCTTACCTCGGTCACTTTGCCTTGGTTTAATAGGCTGGGGGTATTTGTTTATAACACACTGTACCTGTTGCTTTTTGAGTTATTTTTTCTTTCGGAGCTGCCTGATAGAATCCCACCACCAGTATTGTTCTATATCAAAATGAGTCGTTTCAGGAGTGATGAGCTGGTGGGGCTCAGCCAAAGTACAGAAGCATCACTTTGATAACAGCAGCTTGGCACTTTGCTTTGTCAGCAGGTTCATTTTGAAATGAAGACAAAAGCCAAACCTACAGAAAAAACTGTGGCTGCTTCTGCATTACCAACGTGATGCAGCTGGGATTGGAGTAGGTGCAGGGGCTGCAGTCATGCCCCTCCCTGGTGCAGAAACATGAGTTAAGAAAAGCATGTAAAGCAAGATGGTGGTTTCATTCTAGATGGTTTGGGGCTGATGTATGTTCTAGGTGTGAGCAGAGGCCATCCAGCACCTCCCTGCCTGTGGCTGGAGCAGAAAGACAGGTGTGTGGGGAACACTCCTGTTCCCCTCTGTACAATGGGCCAGACAGGAGGGACTCTTCTGCATTGGCTTATTGCTTTCTGTCCCTCTATTTGAACAATATTTGCTTCCAACTCCTTTCTCCTACATATATTGTACAGTACCAATAATACGCTTGGATCTTCATTTATCATCATACCTCCCTTTTCCTGCTCCTTTTCAGGTCCCTTTACCTGTCACCTCCTTTCTTCCCACTCCTACCAGGGCCCTCCTGCCACCCTCCATTGGATCCGTAACACTTTGCTGGGAGAAAGTCCATCCCCACACCCTCCTCCCGGACTCCCCTCGCTGCACCCAGCAGTGCCTCCTACCTGCTTCAGAGCTGGAGATCAGGGCCAGGACCAGTGAGAAGGACCAACCTGCTGCCACCCTATTTATGTGTGCCCTAACCCTTGTTAACTGTCCCAGAGCTATGACCTGTGCTTGGAACTGGTGTAACCTTCCCTTCTGCTCTGTTTCCTCGTGACTGAAGGTATTTTTCTGTTTGTAGATGATAGAGGTTAATGATTAACCCCATGGCCTTGATGAAGGAGCTGTTAGTGGTGAGTGAACCAGAATCACTAGATTCAATCTGAATACATTTCCCCCGTCCCTTGGCAAGTGTATTATGCTGATTTGGGTCTCTGACTTCACAAACTGTACAGGATACAGGAGATGGGAGAGCAAATGCCTTTGCTGATGTACAGCTTTAATAACATAGTTATGGGGAGATGGTCCTGGATTTATTCAAATGAATAATTTTCAGAAGCACCGATATCTGATTGCAATCTCAAACAACCACTTCCAATAGCATCTCGACAGGCAGCTCTTTCCAGTAATACTTTGGTTTTTAGCATAATGACAGTACAATATGTTCTCGGTGATGTCACTTATGTGGCCACACAGCGACTGTAACTTGAAGAATAAGAACAGTGCCATTCCGTAACTGTTCTATTCCAGAGCTATCCCATAACTCTCAAAAGATGAAAGCACATTGTGTGGAGTGTCCCGGGGTTCCTTCAGCTCTCTTGTATCTGTCAAGTCAGCAATTTCCCTCTAAACCCATTGGATTTTTTTCCTGTTTAAAAGAGATCTCACCCCACACAAATGAAACCGCTTCTGGGTTTTGAATCTGCTCAGTGAAAGGTGCCCTGAATTAAAGGTGTTCTAAATTATTGCATTGCACCGGGCTGGATGGGCCCTGGGCAGCCTGATCTGGTGGGAGCAACCAGCCCAGGGCAGAGTTTGGGGCTGGGGGGGCTGTAAGGTCACCTCCAACCCAAAGTATTCTGTGATTCTATAATTTTGCTCATGCAAAAAGTTCTTCAAAATAAGAGGACAAATTCTGCCAAGAAAAATGTCATGCGAAAACTTTCAGTCCTATTTCTTTTTTGCTTGAGGGGATGTAACGTAGCAAAAGGCAGCCTGGGAAGCACGTAGCAGTGGTAAAAGCCTTTCCCTGCAAACAGCGGGATGCAGATGCAGGAGATGAGTTCCCAAAAAACCTTGAAACGTCAGTGATTTAAACCTGAGTTTTTTACTGACCTGAGTTCAGAAGAGCAGTTTTCTGTATCCTGGATGAAGCTTTTCCCTTCTTGCCTGCTGGGGCCTCCTGCTGCCTTTCAGCAAGTTCCTTCTTCCTCCTTCCCCAGAACTCTACACATGTTCTGTCTGTTCTGCCTCATTTTCCCTTCCAGACCAGGATAAACTATATGGATGTGGTTTGGTCTGAAATAACACGCGCTTTTCACTCCCCAAGCAGCTCCATTCCATGTTTCCGTCCCACCCGTCCTGGCACAGTCATGCTTCAGCAAATAGAACACAAATGGTAGTTATCAAGCTTGGCATTTAGGTGGAGAAATGCCTTTGGGGCCAGATTCCCACCCTCACACAGGGTGCAGCCCAGGGCAGGTGCAGTGTAGGGGGTGCATGAGGGGCCCCACTGAGCCCCACTGCTGCTGCTTTACAGCGGGACAATAAAGGGAATGCTCCACATGCCACAGGCAGCAATAAATGGAGTGTTCAATATTTCAGTCACTTTCTTTTGCAAAATGACTGGTGATTCCTTCCCATCCCCATTGGCTGCCTATGCTCAGAATTAAACACAGGAAGAGGTCACCAGTGAAACCCTGGGGGCTGGCAGCAGCCAAGGGCTGGGGTGGGTTGGGATGGCTGAGGAGAAGTTTCCCTCTTCCCCCAGCTGAAAGGGTTTCTGTCATTCTGGAGAAGCTGTTTCTTGGCTCCGAGGTGAGGATTTCCTTTCTTTGGGCCTGTTTTTTTGGCAAAGGATTCCCTTAGTTTGAGCCCATCATTGTGCTTCCCTTCCTCAGCTGGCTGTAACCGGGCTGGATGGGGCTCTCAGCACCTCATCGAGCTGTAGATGTCCCTGTTCATTGCAGGTGAGTTGTATCAGATAGCCCTTAAAGGTCCTTTCAGCTCAAACTATTCTATGATCCTATACATTTGGCATCTTCTTGCTGCGCTGCTTCTTTAAACAGATTCTTAGCTGGATCCGTACTTTAATACACTAAGCAGACTAATTGTTTCAGCAGCTAAGTTAATTAAAATGACCCTTACACCTTTATTCCTCAAGGAAAATAAGGGAGTGATTTGTGATACTGCAGAGCAGTTTCTCAGTGTTGAAGTTATCTCAGGTGGGTATGAGCTACACCTGCAGTCTGCAGCAATGCACCGTTACACCGTCACTGTTGCTTGTGTATGCAGTGCATGGAAGCACTGTGCAGGAAAAAGAAACGAGTGAATGGGTCTCTCAATGTATGGGCTGCTCTGGATAGACCTGAATATTCACAGTGTTAAAGTAAACTTAAATGCCAGATTTCCTCCCGGCGTTGTCTCCCTGGATAACAGGAGCTATAGCAGGAGGTGATGCTGGAATATCACTGCAAACTCTGATTTTGTTCCTTCTGCAGCCAAAATGAGGCCACGGAGGCTGCCAAGAGGCATACTTTTTGGGTTTGACACACAGAGATTGCATTTTTAATGCTATAAGTGCTGTTCCCTACCATTGGGCTCCCATGTGATAGATAACTGCAGTTGGAGCCTTGCAGTAAAGCATTTGCTTTCAAGGAGGATGGAATAAAATACAACAGTATTTTTTATTAGAACAGAAAAATATTCTTTTTATTTGGCCGGTCTCTGATTTTTCTCAGATCTGAGCTGACAAGCAGCAATTATGTATTTAACTATGGAACTGGAGAATAATTTTCTAATCTAAACCAATGTTTACCACTGTGGGACAAGCTGTGTGTTGAGACACGGATTGGAGCGTTCAGGTGGAGCTAAAGACCATTTGGCAGAAATGAAGATCAGTTTTTCCTCTCATCCTGGTCATTCTATGGACTGCTCTGATTGTAGAAGAGAGCTGTGACTGTGATTAACTGTGCAGGCTTTGTGAATTTGATTTTCAAGCTGGGTAAAATAGACTTAATACAGTAAATTACCCCAAAATTCCACTAATGTGGGAATCATAGAGTGAGGAGAACCATATTTGAATCTTGGATGTATGGGATTCTTTGCAGTCATCCTATGAAGACTAAGATAATAATTGCAATAATTTAAGAATGAAAAGATTAAAGGTGATCTTCCTGCATGAATGTTCACTGTGTTCCAGATGGGAGAGCAATTCTTCCCTTCTTACCCTACAGAATGAACCTTTCTAGGGCATGGCCTCTGCTCAAGCAGAGGGATTAGGGAGCACGCAAACCATTGCATTTGGCTTTGCTTCTCCATACTAAATGGGGCCAGGGACCAGAGATGCTGAAGTGCTTGCATGAGCAAGTGGAGCAGCAACATGGCTGGGACACAAGGTCCTGTCTTGCTTCTATACCTGGCTCCTGGTGGGACACTGCTGATGACAATGAGTTAAAATCCAAATAATGATGTACAATGTAAATGAATACAGAGGTATGAATCCTCTTGAGCCATGAGGAGTTCATGTTCCAGATCTTCAATTCCAGTTTAACACTTCTTTCCATACGAGGGCATGGTTACATATCTGCATTCATCTGAGACATGGAGCCTTGTCTTGGAGCAATTGTACACATTAAGTGCTTGAAATTCTGCCACTGAGCAAAAGGCATGAGTTGCTTCCCCATTTCCTGCTTATAGAAGTGTTCCCTCCCGTGGGGATGCATTAGCAGGGAAGAGGCTGTGCACAGAGGAAAGAAAATCTGGAGTCGCTCAGGGACGAATGTTGATCTATTACAGCTGAATAAATCCACAGTAATATAATTTATTCCCTGGGATATGCATTAGATTTATCCTGGCATATATGAAATCACAAACTTCTGCATGCATGATTCCTCAGCTGATCAGCACAATGTGAGTCTGATAAAATTCCAGACTACCTTAAACTGGATGGTTCCCTTAGAAAACCCTTTTTTTTTTTTTTTTCTTTTTTCTTCTTCTTTTTTTTCCCCACTTTCTTATCTCTTTGACTAACCTCAACCATTTTGATAGAGGTTTTTTTCTACGCTCGAAAATGTGCCTCAGGCAAATCTGCAAACTTTTAAAGTGTCAGTCAGAACGGTGAAATCAGCTCAGCGTGAGACAACACGAGAAATAGAAAGTTCCTTTTCCCATATGAAAATGTATGGCTTTTTTTAGGGAGAAAGTCCAAAGTTGCCGTGCTTTGGAGCAGTGCTGCCTGGATCCTTGCTGCCATGGGTTGTGGTTGTGCTCCTTGTAAGGGAAGCACAGGGATATGGCCACAAAGCCTAATAAAACTGCTGAATACCCAAGTCTTTATCACTCCACAGCCCACCAGGGTTGGATGTTACCAGTGTGTTTTGTCTATCTGTTTTCTTTCATCCTGCTCTCCTGGCCTACCACTGACAGCCATAGCTCCTCACTGCCTGGGCTAATGGCTAATGGGGTCTGCTTATTTACCCCTGGAGCTTATCATAGAATATCTGAGTTGGAATAGATTTATAAGGGTCTTTGAGTCTGACTCCTGGCTCCACACAGGACCACCCAAAAATCAGTATGAGCCCAGGGCCTCATCCAACCTGGCCTTGAAGACCTCCAGAGATGGGGCATCTGTGTCCTTGTCCTTCATCAAAAGAAGCATTTCCCATCAGGTGATTGAGGGGCCAAATTCCATCCCCACCTGCGGGCAGCCAAGCGAGGCTGCAACATCTGCAGGAGGTCTTAGTGATGAGAAGCATGGGTGAAAGAGGGAGGCATTCACTTCTCCCTGCTCCCAGCCCAGCAGACACAGTCCTGGGTTGTTGGCCTCTCACTGTCCTACCCAGTGGGGTTATGGGCACTGGAGACAGGCAGCAGGCACCAGATGGTGAGCGTGGTACCTCGCAGGGGAGTCAAATCACAATTAAAAAAAGCTTCATCAGTGATTTGGAGGGTAATAAGATAATGTTTCTCTAACACGAGAGAGCTGGGATCATAAAAGCAATCACTTCTGGATAAGTCCTTCAGCCATTTAACCTTCTAAGCGGCTGAGAAATCCCCGGTAATGGACTCATGCTGGGCAGTGCCTCCAGCCCACAGAGCAGACACAGTAATGGCACTGTATCAGCCCTCCCTGCACTGCAGCCAGTTAACCACTGTTTTCTCTGTTAGATAATAATGAAGCTGATGCGCGTTTATTGTGTTCAGACGTATTACTCTGTAAATGAGAGGAAATAATCTCAGTTTAATGTCAGGCTCCAGTGAAGGAAGAAATGAACATGGAAAGCAAGTACTCCCATGAAGTGTTTGTTCCAAAAGCAAACTTTATTAGTGCATGCAGCATGTTTGCAGTTCACCATCGTTTTTTGCACAGTCACAGTGAATTACACATCAGTTGTCCTGGCTCCATTGGTTTTATAGCACTGCACTTACATCCACTGCCTGACGTTGGAACAATCGTTGGGAATTAATTATAGTTAAATACGGGTGTGAGCGTGAATAACCTGCAAAACAGAACTTCTTGCTGGAGCCCATTAATACCAGCTTGCTACCTCATTTCTATCACTTTTCCCCTATTTTTCTAAAGAAGGGAAGATCTGCAGAGAACTGCTCCATTGCCAAGCCGCCCCCGCAGGCAGCGTTATCTTCCCTTCCATATTGTGTTACCCATCATCTGACTTTTTTCTCTCTTATCCCTGCAGCAGCACTGTACAGCATGTGGGTGCAAATGAAGAGAAGGTGCCAGCTTGGCACAGGGCTCTGCTGTCTGCGTGCAGTTCCCTTCCTTCCCAACTCTTTTGCCCCTGCCCTTGCCTGGGGGATGCTCAGAGACAACACCAGGCCATGAGAGAGCAAATGCCAGTGGTCTTTTTCAATGGGATCTTTCTCAATGAAGGACACAAAATGGGCTGTGCTCGTTCCCACTTATCACAAAGGGTTCGTATGGGCATGGCTGTGTGGACAATGTTACCTACATAATCATTTTGTGCCACAGCAAGCCCAAATTCCTTGTGCTTTCCCAAGAAGGTGTTGAATGCATCTTTTCCTTTAGTTTTAATTATTTTTCAGTTTTCAAACAGCAACGTCCGTAACTCTTCAGTCTCTTTTTGAAAGCAAAAAACCCTGAATCCAAATTCTCTTCCAGTCAGCTGCTTGTTGTTTATTTCCTCAAGAAATGGCTGTTTTCAGAATTGAAATATAAATCTTAGCATATGTAGACTATGGTAAACATCTAAAGAAAAAGGCAAGCAGCTTGTGGTTGAGAGTAAAGCCATAAAACAAATTCCCTATCTGGCATCCCGTTGTCTGCAACACGCTGCAGCCCTTCAGGCGGGCTGTGATCCATCCTGGGGGCTGCATGCTGGGATAACACAGAGGGAATATTTCATTCCAAATGGTCCAACATCTCTGATCAGAGGCGTATTTAGCACTGTCTGCTCAGGTGGGACTGCAACGTGATTTGTTTCCACTGTACTCTCTTCTTCATGCTGACAGCCAGGGAGGCAGGCATGTCTGATGGATGGCTGTCTTCAAATGGGACCAAGAGCTTAAGAAGCTGAACAGGATGCCTGCTGGAAAGTGTACCCACCTAAATAAAGCAGCAATTTCTCTCCTGAACAACCTGATGTTTGCAGTGCTGTCTGCTTAGTCCTGGAAGGCACAGTGTGAGAGAGGAAGGGCTGCATGGTGCATAATAAATATCCTCTCATGTATGTAGATGTATGATGGGGCTCACTGTGTGCTTAAGATGTGGAGAACGGCAACCTGCAGGGAAGGCATTCAGAAAGAAGTGGACTGAGACAAAAAGTTAACTCTGTTTTCAAAAATAGGTCACGGACAGTGCATCTTTACTGTATCATGGAGAGAAATTAAGAAGCAGCCCAAAGTCAAAGGAGAACAAGACTATAATGTGTGACTCACAGGAACTCAAACACACGCCCGAGAGGTAGAAAGTGAGCTCAGCTACTCAATCATCCTCTCCAGGCAGGAATGAGTCAGGCATGGCGACATTTGATGATGCTCATTCCAGGCAGGAACAGGGAGGTTGGCAATGGGAGCAGCACAGGCAGTGTATGAGCTCTGCTGGTCTGTGGAGTACCAGACCCAGTGCAGGGAATTGCTGGTGGGTGGCTGAGGGCAGAGCAGTGGCTGCTCCAGCCCCATGGTGCTGCTGTTACACAGGCTGGGACAGAAACCTCATCCATCCATAGAACTTGTTCTGGCCCTTATACTGCACATTTTCCCCCATCCTGCAAAAATAAAGACAATTCCTGCATTGCCCTATTGTTTGAGCCATGCCTGCTTCATTGCAGACCATCAGGCATAGGCTTTAGGTTTGATTTACCTCTGCAGTGCCTGCAGGGGAGGCTTACAACAGGAGATCAGCTCTGAGCACTTAGCACCCAGCCCAGCCCCATGGCAGCCCCACAGGGAGGCTAGATTGCTGCAGATCAGAGCTGCACACCCTGCCCTATGCTGCACAAAGGATGCTGGGGGTGGATTTGCTATTCAAGTACAGTAACTATTATATACATTGTTGATGAAGGACTTTAATAGGGAGGGCCACTTGGGAAAATGAAAGGTTAGAGACCCACACAAACACATAGAGCAGATTGGCTTGTCCCCGTGCTTGCTTTGAACAGGATTTGGGGGAGGTTTGTGCATGGGGTGAGCCAGCTCTTCCTCTGGTTCTGTGCTGAGCATCCCTGTACAGCATGGGATGGGCTGAGCAGGGTCACCAGAACTGAGTGCTCTGGGCTGACATTGTCAAAACTGCATATTCCTGTGAAGACTGAGGTGGAAGATAAGCCCATGTTCCAGTCTTCCATATGCTCCTGGGGCTCAGTGCTTGTACCCCAGGCTCTGCTCCCACCCACCCACCCACAGCATAGAGACATGAAGGTGAGTATCTTGCTTTTCCTCATCTCCAGGATCATGAGGTCAAAGCAGGATCACAGTCATGCTAATGCTGGACCACAGAGACCACTTGTTAATACGAAACGAATTCATTCAACCTGAGCCCTTTCAAAATTTTTCACACAAACAGAACCCTTTTACAGCAAAAAAGGTTCTTTTTCCTTCTTTTTCTTTTCATTTTTTTCCCCCTCTCTTTTTAAGTGGTTCAAAGAGAAGATGCTGTATTACATAACTGCTGTTATTTTTGCAATACAAAAAGCCATCAGCAAGAGAGACGCTGCCGAGTCGGTGCTGGCACAGGTGGCTGTGAATCAGGTCGTGCAGTTTATATCCTGCGCGAGGAGGTGGGTGTGCATCCAGATGTGCACTGTGGTGGGGAAAAGATGCTCCCTGCCCCAAGTGCTGTAAGAGCTGAGGCAATTTCTGCTCCTTCCACATCTGTACCTTCCTTCTGCCATGGTGCCCTCCTTTAGGGATGCGTTTGTTATATGCAGCTGGACAGGCAAAGGGCACTCTCAGCAATCAGTATTTTTCCTTTTATATATGCAAAGTGCGCACGTGAAGCATCAGCTCCTATGTACCCTGCCCCTGACATGGGAAATTTGTATGTGATTTCAGGCTCTGAGTTTGGATGAAGAAATTCATCTCCCACAGGAATTATAAAGATAAATGATTTGGCTCTAAAAGTGTGAATTCTTATTTTGTGTGAATATTCCCCTCTAATAGAAGAGAGAACCATCAAACCTTTTTGCCTTACAACATGGAGCACTTTCACAAGAAGAGGAAAAGAGCATTAATTCATTCAAAAGCCTCAGGATTCTTTTTTAAGCATCTCATCAAAGCAAGTGGAATGCATACAACAAAATACCCAAGATGATGGGAGTGCTGTTGAATGAACGTCCTCACACACTCAGAGTAGGGCTGCAATGGTGACATTTTCACTTGGAAGGTGCTATTTCCCAAGCAATGTTTTCACAGGACGTTTTCTAACCTGCTTATGTGTGAGAGTAGCTATATGCCCAGTGTGCAAATTCAAAGCGGTAGCAAGCAAAACTACAGCCTCCATGGCTTTAAATACATAGCTAAAAATAAAGGAAAACAGTCCAAACTGGGAAAAAAAAAGAAGAATAAAAAAATAGCATTCCAGTTTCTCAGTCAGATGAAGGAGGGGCTGCACAATTTGCAGAGACTTTCAGCTTTCATAACTCCCATACTCAGTTCTCTCTCATTCCACTCCTCCTCTGCTGCACACACAGTTCCCCTCCCTGCTGCCTCCACCACTTCCAATGCCTGTATTTTCCTTTACCACAAGGGAGCTCTACTGCTGTGCTCTGTGTGCTAATGGGGACACTTTATCATGGATTTCACTGGGAATCCTTGCTGTGAGATGGAGCTGCCACACAGCGTTGCTTACTTTCTGGGGCTTAAACAGACACAGAACACCAGCATCCGGAGGCAACCCCACTCTTTGGGCACACATTTGCTACACACACTCTTCTATTTCATGAAAGCCCCGGATGTGTGATAATCATGTTAGCAAACCCACCCTCCAACTGGAGCAGTGCGTTGTCTCCACTGCTCAGTTAAGTCAGGACACAGAACTGCCTGCATCCCTATCACTTCTCAGTTCTATCACCAACACTTCCAGGGCTGATTAAAGTCTTTGTTGAAGCAGACTCAACTCAGACAATAAACAGGATTTTTCTAGGAAAGATGCAGCAATCTCAGGGCTACTCATTTGTGACTTGGCCTGTTTTATCTAAACAACTGTATGTTCAAAATATGTATATTTTTTCCTCATAACTCTGAATGTCTTGAGGACAAATTTCATAACGATGTCCTTATTTATTCTCTTTTCCAGAAGAGTTTTCTAAGAAACTGAAGACTGATCCTTTTATCCTGCCCCTTCTGGGCTGAAGTAATGATTTTTACGATGTACATCACTCAGTGCAAACCTGCTTGGGGAAAGAAGGGAGAAATTATCCCGGATCTATTTAATTTGAAGGAGCATCTGAGGCAGAAAGCATTTAACTGCTCATACTGAAATTCAGATGGGAGATATCCTCTGTACTAATTGTTGGATCTTTACTAAGCAGTGAGAGCCATACCCTTGCTGTTCTGTTCACACAACGAAACACAACACAACCTACCATAATGATCAAGAACACGACTGCCACTGATTCAAAGAATGACCCAGTAGAGGACATTTTACATTTTCTAAATTGCAGCTCCATGAATTTTCTTTAAGCATATATAAACATGAGAGTTCTGGCAAGATCTTGCTTAAGGTGCACTGATAGAATGAGATCAGAGCATGTTGGTAGGATGCACAGATGTGTGGGTTTGTCATCTACTATTCAAGTTTGCCAATAATAATGGCAAATTAATGCCAATAATGGCAATGATGTAGCTGAAGTGACATTGTAGGAATGAATCCTGCAATCTGGCACATATAAATTAAAGCTTGACTGCATCCTAGCAACTTTCATGAAGTTGCTTTGATGTGTATATTAGTTTTTCCACTACAAAATGACATGAATTCCTTTGCCTGCAGTTCTCCAACTCTTGCTGTGAAGTCTTTCAAGATGCCATATTTTAGAATTTTCTCCTTGTAAGTCAAATGAAAACATGAATCACTATGCCAGCAAACGTCTTGAGATGGGCAGTCTGGAGGAAAATAGCAGACCCATAACAGAAGAGCCATCATGAAGAAAGATGCCACCCTATGAACATTTCATGTCTGCTGTGTGTTTGGACATATTCACCAGCAGTAGAACTGAGACAGAACTATGAGATTGCCAGTAAGGCAATCCCAGGATATCTTTGACACAAAAAATTGTACCAATATTAAGAAGTGATCTTGCTCATGTCCATTTATCTCACCTCGTATCAATGGCTGTGGTGCTGCCTGTAATGTAAGGTAGCATAACTGCTGTCAGCAGTTGTCTTAATAACCGCACTGCCCTGTATGGAATTATGCTGTTGGATTTCAATATTGCAGATTGATTTTGTACGTTTTCATTTTAAGGCAAAGTGCTGCCAAAAACAGCTCAAGAATTGAATGTTTCTGCCACAGAAGAGCCAGCTGGTTGGGATCAGGTAGTTCCCAGAGCCTCCTCCAGTTCTTGGCTGGGGGGATGCTACCCTTGACCCTACAGAATACAGCTGCCCCATCAGTGTGTGCTTGTGAGTGGATCTGGACTGTGGTAGACCATGGTTGTGTGTACAAGACCCACTCAGCTCTTGCCCAGACACGCAGGGGTTGCATCCCTGATCCTACTGTCTGTCCCTCACAAAACAACTCGCTCTGTCCTCTCCCTGATGCTGAATCAAGCAATCAGACCCTGGGGCAAGAAGTGAGGAATGGTAATAATAGTTTTCCAAATGCAAAGCTCCTCTCAAGTGCAGCTCTCTTGTCGGCACATATGGCTGGAAGAGATAGCTACAGAAATCAGTGAGAAAGCACAGGTTAGGAATGTGTTAGTCCTGAAATGTGTTAGCCAGTTTATAGCCAGGAAGAAGAAAATCTCCAGCTCTTGTCTCATTGACAGTGCTCTCTTGGCAAGAAAAAAATGCAATTCAGAAATGCTGTTTTTAAAAGCTGGCCCTGGGGAAAGAGAAAAGACAGAGAGACTCAGAGAAACCGCTCAGTAATCGAGCTGGGGAAAGTTGGTTTTCTCTGCTTTGAGAAACGTAATCCAAAGCATCTGGGTGTCCCGACCTCACCTCAACCCTTGCTCCTCTCCCTTCCTGCAGTTTGCCATTGGGTGCCTGGAGCACCATCTTCCAGCAGAGCTGAATGTTTCAGGCAACTCTGCCAAAAACATCCCATCACCAAAATCCCAAATGAGGGGCTTATCAGCACGATTTGCGCTAAGGAGAGAATTCTTGACCCACAGAAAAGGTGTGAGGTGCTGAAGGCCAACTAGAAGAGGTGCAGAGATGGGGAGATGTGGGGACCTGGAGAGCAGAGAAAGCTTTACAAGTCTGCCTCATTCCTGATGTGACTGCTGGGGGAAGAGGGTTGGCTGCCTGGGATTAAATACCCTGGGAAGGGGAAAAGAAATTTACTTCAGATGGAAGTTCACGTGTGTGAAAAGAAAAGAAAAAGAAGAAAGTAAGATAAATACTGGCACCATCACTGACAGAAATGTGTGTTTTTTCCCCAAAGCCACCACAAATCCATTCTGAAGCCTATTTTGCATTCATTTTTGAAACATCTGCATTCAGAAACTGTGCTTCATCTCAGTTCTGTCAACTTGTCTATTATGTGCAAATCATTTGCCTGCTGAAGTGCTAACATCAAATAACTTTGTTTCATCATAGTTGTAACTTTTATTTTTCTTTTAATTTTCCTGGGAATTTATCAATTTGGATTCTTTATTTTGGGAAAAAGGAACGTGATGGAAAGACATAAAACAATGCCTGATGGGTGAGATGAGTTGATCAGAAACTATTCTGTACATCATGGCACATGAGCAAAGGGTCTCTGGGAGGTGGAAAGCTTCTAGAATAATAGCAACAGCCACTGAAAATGAGAATTTAGACAAGAATTCCAAAATCTGAGGCTTGTAGGAATACGGAGAATATTTCATTTTCATTATTGATCACAACTCTGTGCATTTCATTGCTTATGAACAATTTCAAAGACTAAACCACTGCCTTAGCCATAAGCTGACATTAAAACCAGACAGATGCTGTCAGAAAGCCACTTAAATCGCTGATTTATGGACATTTCAGTAGATGAATGGTTTTGTTTCTGTCCTTGGTGGCCACATCTGGATGCATAAGTAGAAAGATTGAGTTGGAGTCATTGCGGAGAAGCATTAGAACTCCTCCTGCTGCTTTTGTAGTACTGCTATCTTAGAGAACACAGATCTTCTGTCTCATTCTGAAGCAGGAAAAAAAGAAAAACATTTGCAATATCCCCAGAGATCACTTGTCACTTTAAATTCTCACACGATTCTTTTCTGCTGTCAATCTACTTATAGCTATCCCTGAGGAAGAATTAAGGGCTGAAACTCCAATAGCTCCTCAAATAATACTGAAACAAGCCTCAAAGAATATGGGGACAGAAAAGGAGCAAGGGCAAACCACCCTACTACTGCAGAGCTGGTGAAAACCCCCCAAAATGTTAAAAAATACAAAGTGCTAAAATTTGAGTTGTTCTTGTTCTGATTTGGAATTAAAACCCTTTTTTTTTTTTTTTTTTTTTTTAGGAAAAAATAAAACTAAAATATGAAAAGTGTTTTCTGCAAAAATCTTCTCCAAGCACAGTGTTTCAAATCCAATTAAAGGATTTTGCATTCTGTTTTTCGTGTTGGTCTCATTATATTTTTACCACTATGTCAATAACCGAGTATGACATGGAATATTTGGAAGGCACTTTAATAATCCAGCATGAAATACAAAGTCAAATAGTCCACAATCATCACAGAATGATAGAATCACAGAATGGCTTGGACTGGAAGATCAATTAAAGATCAAAGATCAATTAAGTTCCAACTTTCTTGCCACAGGCGGGGTTGACAAGCACTAGATCATGCACTACCTCTGGTTGCCAGCGGCCCCATCCAACATAGCTTTGAGCAACCCCTTTTTAAAAGAGATGATGGTAGCTTTGTGCTTCGACCACCTGCTCCCTGAATACCTACTGGAGGCATTTACATTTTCTCATCCTTTCAGATAATTTAAAAATCACTATTTCAAACAACATATAAACATAAATAAAATATGGTAACAATCTTTGTGCACTTATAACTAGGGGGTGATGGTCCTCATCTCCTGTTACTGCACATTTAAATCTCCTGCTTGACCATGCTGAAAAACTGAGCTTTGAAAACTGTCAGCTTCTGGAGGAACTTGGGATGTGTGACTATAAAGTAAAGCATCCCAGCCTGGTCTTACTGTAATCAGGAGAAGCAGAGAGAACTACAGAAGCAGTACTCTGACCTTGATTTTGGGAGTGGGCCCTTTGTAACCCTACCAGAACTGACTCTTGTTAGAAACCTTACATCTCATTAAACTAACAGCAAGCTTGTCATGAAAATGGGGGTGTCATAAATGCACATTTCTGTATCTTGAACTTGGTTCTCACTTGTTACAAACGTGCTCACAACTTTATATACCTAATGTAAGTGAAAATGAAACCATCTGTTGAATGGCTTCCCACTACAGAACAACAGATGCATAAAACATGTGCTATAAACGGTACTGGTGGCTTTGAATGTACTGTGGGAGTCCCAGATTGTTTTCAATCTTCTCCCACAGTGACTGATTACCCTGTGGGTATTACTCAAGTGGCACGTTTCACTTTTTAGTTAGCATGAGGCAAAGCTGAGGAAACTAATAAACATTATAAGGATTTAATGCACAGAGTTCAGCAACTCCTGGACTTCCCCTCTAATACAGCCCACGGCACCGCATGCAGTGGCTCCTGATAAATAATTTTTCAGCTCAAAGAGTTTGATATGTCAGCTTTGGAAATGTGAAATATAAGCCATAACATGATAGGGTTATTTTAACAGCTCTCCTTGCCCATTTCCTTCGCAGAAAACACATAATAGATAGGATGGAGAACTGTCAGCCTCTGGTGTAGCTCAGTGGAGTCTTAGTTCTCTCGATATTGCACGCAATTGGCCCTTGAACAAATCTAGTTTAATGACATTTTGTGTTGGGATAGACAAGTATTCCTCAAGAGCTCCATAGCAGGATTTCTTTCAACATACATCACTCCTCCGATCTCATCGTCCTTCTTTGTTCCTCACTGAAAGTACTGTTTGCTGTAAAAC
Organism: Coturnix japonica; assembly: GCF_054131305.1. Classification (NCBI taxonomy): domain Eukaryota; kingdom Metazoa; phylum Chordata; class Aves; order Galliformes; family Phasianidae; genus Coturnix; species Coturnix japonica. The sequence continues at coordinate 10,798,725 of NC_140680.1, read as the reverse complement.
ATTTCACTAGTTGCAGACGTGCAGAAATTCAGATAATATTTCTTACAAAGGAACTCCTAGGGCCTTTTAAATATGTGAATACATGTAACCGAGTTCTTTGAAAATGATTTTTGGTCTGCCGAGGCTCATAAAAATCACTGAATATTTATAACAACCAGCACAACAAAAGGAAAGAAGAAAGGTGTCAAGTATAAACTAGAAAAACTGCTCTAAGAGGATCATCTCTTTGGGAATGATTTTGAATGTAGTTGTCAGAGGAACTCTGAAGAATTAGGTGCTAAAATTTTATTAAACTTCATAAGGATGTTGCCATCTTATCCTCTTGGTCTTTTAAGTAGATCCAAACAATGATTTGAATGTAGTTACAGGAAAAACTCTTTGAGAAATTTATATATATATATATGTGTGTGTGTGTGTGTGTGTGTGTGTGTGTGTGTGTGTCTTTTAAAAATATGGGATCATTTGATCTCCTCCTCATTGGGAAAATTAATTGTAGTTTTGATTTTTAGATGAAGAGCTTCATAAATCATAGTTGGGCTATGCTATTTGGCCACGCTGCCCCCTTTCCTGCCTTCAAATTGCTCTGGGGAATAATTCATAGGATTTAAACATTTATCCAGGATCTGAAGCCCAGCTGAAATGCTGAGGCAAAGTGCAGAGGCTGAACTACTTCCAGGGTCCAGGATGAGTTTAAGTTTCTCTGCTTGTAAGTGAGGGAATGACCATGTGGGCAGCCAGATGGCAAATAAGTAAGTTCTGCCTGGAGGGTAACAACAATGAATGGATCTGGTGTAAGACAACTATGGGCCTCACTGCTATAATCATTTGGGATAAATCACGGCCTGAAAAGACCACACTAGTACAAAATTAGGTTCTGTATAGGCATTCCACTGGCAGACTGTTTGCTTCTGACATTGAATTCTCCGAGAGAACTGAACTGGTTTTTGACTGGAGCTTGTCACTGTGCCGGGCCATCAGCCTGGCTAAATAAATCAAGTCATTAATTACATTAAAAATTTGATTTGAGTGGAGGAAAAAACACGGGGGAAAAAAAAAGTTGGGATCAAAAGAAGTATATCCGATTAAACTCTTCAACAATGCGGTGATGTTTTTATTTCATTTGGGAATGACTCCATCCTTAAAAATGTATTTAGTTTAATGTCAATGTAATGTTATTTAACAGAAAAAAAAGTCATGCTTTTCTGTAGCAAAAATTCAGGACTTTTTTTTTCAGTTTTGGCATTTCTATCTGAGGTTTTTTGGTTTTTTGTTTTTTTTTAATCCAAACCAGGTCAATGGCTTTTGCTCACATAGCTGTGAATGGTTTCAGTTGATGTAAATGATGTGTTGTTTTCTTTGACTTGATGCAGTGCTGAGTAGCAAAACTTGCACAAGGTGGTCTTCATCTGATCAATTAAGAGATTAATTATTAGATCATTAGTTTTACCTCTCAGGTTCCCACAGTTAATATCAAGGGTCAGATCCTGCACTAGAGGTTGGCATCTCCAAGAGATTGGATGGGTAGTGCTGTAGAGAGACATTCTTTGTATGGGCTGATAACCCAAAGTAACTGTATTTGTATAAATATTAACTGTAATTATTATACGTCCCCATATTACATTTGGTGATGCTATTATTGTTAATGCTCAGATGCTTGGCACTCTCGTGTCTTTGAAGAACTTCTCAATGGAGGTGTTACCAGCATCATGACTTCAAGGTGAATGATTTACTGCTGGCATTATTTGCATAAATATTTATAAGTATAAACATTACAGATTTTCTATGCATATTGCAAAAACCTCTAGGCAGTTAATGTTCTCTTGATACACATACATATATACGTGCATAAAATATTTATGTATAGGTGATAAACAAATAGTTGCATTAATCTTCTCTTTGAGATTTGTAGCAGGCTGGTATGTGAAATCCTAACGCATGTATCAATTAGTAAGCTTTCATACCAGGATCTACATGCTTTCATTCATCATATATCCAAAGGTACTGAATCCTTTCCCATTAAAGCTAGGGAAGTTTTGAAAATCAATTTAGCAGAAGTTTTTCACTTCAGATTAAGATGTTTGATATCCAAAAAAGTGCAACCATAAAAAACCTGCTCTTTGAAGTAGAAAGGATTGGTCTCCTATTCGCCCTTCTGCAGGTTTGCCCCTGCATATAAGCATTATGCATTTTAGAAATTTCAAATTCTTTCTTTATCATCCTCTCCTCTTCATCCCTGTCACTGAATTCATTGTTTCTTTTTCCTGATGTACTACTGTATTGAGTCCTATCATGATTAACTTGAAATCATGCTAATCAAAAATCTCACATTCTCCTCAGATCCTTATATTAGCTTTCACATATTGATACAGAATACTTTGTGAGTGTCTCAGTTCCTCGTCTTTTTCACATCATCAGTAAATGTGAATTTCCTTTGATCCATTGGCCAGAAGAGACTCCGAGCCTTTGTTTAATCTCATATTTTGGTATTTGGGGCTGCCCTACTCTTGACAGAAAGGAGGACAAACTGGTTGTCATTTCACTTGAGCTCTTGTCCTAATTGTAAAGGAGAAAACTTCTATAGGAAAAGGTTTTCTACATCCATCACTGTTGGTAAATGGAAGATAATATAGGTAATAGGAAAATTTCATTTACATTGGATTTCTTCCTTGAAATCCCTTAGGAACTACCATTCCTGCCCACACTTTCATAACTGATTAATAGAACAGTTTATCATGTCCTTTTGGTCTGCTATGTAAGCCTGAGATGTGTTAATTCATGCAAGGCCAAATTCTCTTCTTCCGGGATGGTTTCATCTACAAAAGTAGAAATGGCAGCTTCCTGAGACTGACCTGAAATGCACACACAGGCTTGTTCTGTTAAATAAGCCCCAAAGTTTAAATTAATCTTTTTCAAGATACACTCTATACTTCATGGTATATCCATATCTTTCACATTCTATAACATTACAAACTTGTGCAGGAGTAAAGAACCATGTATCCAATGCTGTGATATGACTGAGCAAAGAATCCCACATCTCTGCCAATCTGAAATAAAAATATGCACAGTGTGAAAATACCAGCAATCAATAATTCCCAAACTGGCTTCCATCAGTGCTATCCAAACGTATTGTACTGCCTGGGGTCAATTTCCTGCTGGAAACCCAGCCTGAAACAAGTGATGAAGTGAACAAGTGATGATAATGTGCTCTGAAAGTTAAGCCAGGGGTGATTAAATATCTGTGGGTAATAAACAGATTTATAAGCATTTTGGAAACGAAGCTCAACGCCAAACACAGCCCGAGCATGGTGCGTCAATGCAAGCAAAAGACGTGCATTTATCAGACTGCTGGCTGGGATAAGATAATGGTTGGATGTGAGGATCTGTCTGCTCTGCTGAGTGCTGTTTTCTGCGTTCTTTCGAAGCCGCCCATAAGCTGAGTGCTGTGGTAAAGCCATTTAGCCTGCCAGATGATTCTTTCAGACATTTCATATTGCAGTTCTGCTTTCCTGCCCTCCAAGTATTTTTGATGAGTGCTATTTAGAAAGGGATAGCTTAATAAGGAGAGAATTTGGCTCGTTTTAGAAAGAGAGCTCACTCTGTCACATGCACTGTGATAGATTTGACTTGGAGAAGCCCTTGGGAATAGAACTAAAACATACCTGCTCACATTTTGAGACACTGACCTGTATCGTATTTTCAGAAAGTAAATGATAATAATTCAGGATGTAAACTTTGATGGCTTCAATTGCTTAGCAACAGATTCAGCAAGCCCAGATCGTTTCAGCCATGAAATAGAAAGAACTACTGGGATCTGGAAACAAAAGATGTTGTAATCTGGCTAATTTCACCCTTCTTTCCCTTCTCTTTGATTGCAGAATGGCAGATTAGCTAAAATCTAGTCCAAGCTTAAAAAGCAGAGTGGTTTGTCCCTTAGGGAGGCTGTTGGCAAAAATGCCTCTTTTAGGATACAGAAGTGATAGCAAGGAGTTTTCAGGAAATAATCTTGGAGTCTGATGTAGTCCTACACAGCAAAAGGTTTGAATCAACAGGTCCTTATTGTTGTCAAACAGATTTCCTGATTAGCGCTAAAACAAAATCTATTTCATGCCACTAGATAAAGTCAGCTGAAGCCTGAGGATTTTTGCTATAAATATTGACACACCCCCGCAATTGCTATTCTGACTCATTCTGTTTCCTGTTCCCCTCTTTGGCTTCAGTTTCACGCTAATGTTACACTTCTTACTCACCAAGTGGCAGAGTCACTGCTGCCTTCAGCACAACCTGAAAGCCCTGACTTTACAATCAGAAGATGCAGTCTGACTGATCAGCTTCTTTTTTCCTTGCTTGGGAAATAGGGCTTAGATGTACACAGAGCATACTTGGAGGAGAGCTCTCTGAATCCTAATGTGGGGCCTGAAAGTGCCTGGGTTGGGGAATGGGAAAGATCCCACCAATATTGCCCACATCTCCATGTTTCTTGAAAACCTCCAGGGACAGTGACTCTACCACTACTGTGGGGCAGCCTGTGACAATACCTCACCAACCTCCCCAGACCTTCAGACTGAATTCTAGGAACCTAATTCCCTCCCATTCCTGCCTCTAGACTGGAACCAGCTCACTCCAGCCTGTATTTCAGGGCATTATTCTGGAAAAAGCATCCTCAATGCCTACATGTTGGTGGCCATATGCTGGTTGATCGCACAGACGTGCTGGGTGGTGGCATCTGCCCTGTCTTGTCACGTCTATGAGAGAACACTGGGTGGGCGGTTGCCCTGCTCTTGCCATTGCTTTCCTTGCTCTTTGCCTACAAATGGAGATGTCAGTCTCTAGAGCTGACAGCCTTGCATCCTCCAGCCTTGTGAAAGTAACTTTTTAAAAGTGACATGGATTGAACAAGTAAAATGTTAATAATTTTCATGTAAATTCCATCTCTACTCTCCTGAGTCTGGAGGTGTCCAAAATTTGAGAAGCAGAAAATAGAAGATTCTAAAAGAAACATCCAGCTATTTGGTAGCTTCTCTGTTTAAAAGGCATTTAAATGCGCAGTGTTCTGAGTCTTTAAATACTGCGATTTGGATTTTATATTCGTATCTTTTAAGCTTTGCTCGTGATTCATATGTCAATAAGTTGAGCTGTATTTGTTGTCTGAGTACTTTTCCTTTCTGCTCCTCAGAGTGAGTGCCTTTACACAGCTCCGTCATTCCCCCTGTGTTTGCCAACCGACCAGGCAGTGATGGTGCTGGCTCTCAGCACACAGGGCTGTGACACCCAGATGAGATTTGCTTTGGATGATTTGATAAATTATTGCTTTGGAGTGTGTTTTAAGTGGGCAGGACACTGCAGGACAGGAAGATGGAGCTGAATGGTTGTTCCTTTGCCATCAGTGCACGCAGCAGCGCATATCCACTCGCAGTGGATCTGCAGTTAAGCAGCACTAGTGCCCCAGTCTGTACATTACAAATGCAGTCTTCCTACTTCATTTTTGGTGCTGTCTTAAAGAAATAATGAAATGGGATTAATGCTGAGAGGATGTGCTTCACATGGTGTGATTACTGAACAGTGCCAGAGAGATGAATGTATTTACAGACAGTCAGAAACCTGAAACAAAGAGGTAGAGCAGACCAACCCTGATGCTTTGCTGTGGGATGAGCTAAGGAATAGTGGCTGAGCAAGAGGTGAATTTTAGGTGTAATGGGTCGACTCTGAGGCTGCTAGAGGCTGACAGTGAGGTTGGTGGATTGATTCAGAGGGAGCTCTGCTTTTCTCCAACATGACAACCCATGTGCAGCGGGTTTCCTACCTCACGCTGGGCACTGGGAGTCTCCTCTGGGGGTACTGAGCTGTCTCAGTTTGGCTGGAGAGGAAAAGGTGACTCTGAGAACATCTTTCCTCTTTTTCCTGGCTGCAAACTGCCTGCATGAAGGTCATCTCAGATCTGTTGGTATTTTTTGATCGCTGCCAACATTGATCAAACAACTCTGGTGAATAGTGCTTGGTATGTAATACGCTGTAAGTGCTTCATAATCCTTACCTGGTACACAATGTCAGATGGCAAAATATTCCTTCTTATTGCATAATTGTAATATAATATATTTTTCTTCCTCTGAATCTATGTATTCCTAAATATGCAGAAAAGCTCTTCTGGGGAATATCGTATCATCCTAATTTTACTTGTGCTGAAAGATGTCCAATCTCTGCTGAAAATTCCCAGTTCTGAAGGGTATTCCAGCTGGCAAACTAGAACAGTCACAGTAAATTCATTTCAAATTGCAAATTAATATTTGCCAAGATGCACTCATTCTCTTTGCAGCATTCAATCAGCTCTCCCTAAAGCATAATGGGAGGAGAGACTGAAATGGATGAGAAACCGATTGCAATCCACATTAATGTTACTAATGGGAGTTCTAAATGAGAATTGGATCAGGCACTAGATGAATTAATATGTCTCTCTAGTACTTAATTAATCAGTCAGTTTATCAGTAATTATGAATATAACACTTCTGATGTTCAGGAAGAGCTCACCCCCCTCCCAGTAACCATGCACAGCTGATTTTTTTTTTAATTGAGAAATGTACATTTATGAGTTCACTAAAATTATGTATTTCTTTTTACTTAAGACATATCTTGCTTATTTCTGCTTATATTAAACAGGCATTTTCAAGGAAAGCACACATTCCCACTGTGGGATTCCAGTGAAAAATACAGTCTTTTGTTAAAAAAAGAGTCCTTCATGAGGATTCTTTTAATTGATTTTCCAATCAATTGCACACTTTACAGATGCTGAGGGTCCCCAGAAACCCAAGTGGGACAATTTACGTTTAGTGCAGTATTTGCTGTTATTTCCTATAGAAGCCAAGTTTATTCTTGGATGCTTTGAGATTGTAGTATATTTGATGATATTTAGGACAAAATCTCGCACCGGTGCTTCATCAGGTGTATTGCTATGGCAGGGCATTTCAAAATTACCACTAAATTCAGAACAAAGCAACGGCTTGTTTTGTGACCTGAAGCTACAAGGATGTTTCGAACAAACTTGAACAGAAAAGAAGGATTTTTGAGGTACAACGTGTTCAGATCCCAACAGTTGGATCAAACTAACATTTCTTTTTTAGATGTTTGGTTATGGGTGGGTTGTTCAGTCCCATTGACAGTTTTTCCAGGTGGATGGATGAAGTTCAGCTTTGAAGGACTGGCAATGACGTTGGCTTTGGTGGGATCTTGGACTTGAAGAGCTGGCAGCAAAGTGTGCATCTCAGTGCTCTGGTTTTGTGCACTTGAACTGTGGTGGTCACTGAGAAGGAAATGGAAATGAAGATGGACAATCTGGAATTCTTGAGCAGTGGTTGAGAGTGGAGGAAATGAGTTTGAATGCGAGATCCAAAAAACCTGTAGTGCTGATGGACTTCTCTGCCATTGGTTTCTCTGTCTTCTATGTGTGTCTCCACTTGAAATGAAACACGGCATCTTTGAGGTCAAAATAGTTCATTTTAGGATTTCTGTTGCTTCCATGACTTGAACTTTGTGGGATATTTTTTAACAGTTTCCCAGTCTTGTTTGATTTATTCTGCAGATCTTCTGTTTTGGTCTTTGTTGGAGCATGGTATAAATCAGGAATCAGACATCTGGGAAGGACTGGATTACCGTGCACTGCTTCAAACTCAGGGTCTGTCATCAGTCTCTCTTTTATGGATGATCAGTGGAAGAATAGAAGAGAGACATTTCAGACACTCCATGTGGGTAATTTGAATAACCGTACTACCAGCTGCCAAAATGATTTTTTTTTTTTGGTTTTGTTTTATTTTTATCTTTCAAGTTGTTTTCTCTTTTCTAAGTTTGAAATGTATTTTCCACTTGCAAAGATGGCTGTATTTTCAATAGAATAGCCAAGTTTTCTAAGAAGGGAAAATTAACTCAGAAATATTGTTTGTTTCATTTGAAAAATTGAACTCTAGTTGTTTTTCTTCCAAACTCTCTGTAAAATCAGCTCAGTTTCAAACTTTTTAATTTGGAGAGTTGTAGGATGTATTAAAATATTGAATGCAATGAAGCTAAGTGGATTTACAACAGAAATGTTGTAATACCTCCCTCAATTTCCATCCTTATTGAATTGAAAGTAGACTTGCATTAAGTAGCAAATTTTTCACACCCCAATAACCTGCCTTATGGGCCATTCTCCTTCTATAAATATTGAAGTTTATATTGTGTTTATATTGGATAGCAGCAGAGCTTTCCAAAGGTGATAACAGTGTGCCCTGGAATTGCTCTATGCATTGATTACGTGGAGATGTGAGGGTACTGAAGTATTCTGAAAAAGCAATTTTATTCAAGTTGACAGCATGCCAGTCATAGTTCTCTTTCTTTTTTTCTCCTCTTCCTTCACAGCCGTTGTGGCCTTTGGGGTTGTAGAGAGATGCTCCTTCGTAGTAGGTCTTTTCCAGTTCCATAAGCTTGCTCTCTGCCTGGCTGAGCCAATGGCTTTGCTGCTTTAATGAGTATGGAATGGCTCAGTAGGTTCGAGCATAAAAATGTTTATGTGCACTGTACATGTAGGCTGGAAGGAAATCCTTTAATTAGAGAGCTGAGAGGTCAGAGGAGATGTATAGGATGAATGGACTCAGTTCATTTGTGGGTATATGTAGATACACAGATACTTTGAAAGGGTGAAAGAACAGTGAAACAATTCATGCAGTGAAAAAAAATAAAAGATGAAGAGGAAAATCCAGGAGGGCTCTCTGCCAAAGTAATCAAAGTGGGAACAGAGTGGAGATCAATGTAAAAAGCAGACACATGGCCAGACTCTTCTGCCTTAGAAATCTCTTGAATGACAAAAAAATTGACAAAAGCAATTCTGCTCTTAGTTTCTCATTGAGTATGTTTAAGTATTCTTACAATACTTTATATATATATATATTAAATAAATAAAAGGGAGAAGAAGAAGATATAAAGTTACAGCAATATATGCTGATGCAGCTCTCCAATAATGCAAGTCCATATTTATGAACTAACTGGTGATTTTGGAACCATCAAACATGTATGTCAGTGCTGAGGAATTCAGCGTGCTGTGAGGTTTCTGGGGCTGTGTGATGGAATGACACTACCAACACTGTACACTTTAAATAGAGCTATTCCAGATTTCCCCATTATTCACATATCAATCCTTGGTTCTACTGCTTCCCATCCTACCCCCATATTTCCATACAATTTTTGAGCCAGATCCTCCTGTTAATTATACTGATGGATGCAATCACTGTTGTACCCATTTATGGATCAACAGAAATTTGACCCAATTTTGACCACTGCCTGCCAAAATAAGGTTCTTTATATTCCTTCAATAGTGCTGAACAGGTTCTGTGTGTCCAGCCCCACTTCTTGGCTCTGGTGAATATGCTCCACTGGCACAGGCAATGTTTCCCCATGAGTCTGCATCCTTTTTTGTGTACTTAAAGCATCCCCCTGCATGGAGTCAGTCTGCTGGTCCCTTCTCTGCCTCTTGCTTCATTTTGCTCATTAATTCATATGGAATTAAATGTGCATTGCATCAAAAATAACGAACAAGTAGGGCAGGGCAGTGAGTTAAAAATAAGCTGCGCTATGCTTCAAGGGTTCCTTCTGTCCAGTTACATCTGATTTCTGTGCTACTTGCAGTGGCCACTGTCACAACCATTTCCTTGGCACTGTGAGAAAAGCCAATGCAGCAACTTCCGTACCGCTGGGCTTCGCTGCAGAGGGAAATGCAGAGCTACACTACCCTGCCCATAGCATGTGATAAGAAACAATCTCTGCTGGCAAATCCCATTTTGAAATGGCATACTGAAAACAGTACTCCATCGCTTAGGAGTGGGTGGAGCAGAACCTATTGCCACTGCTATTAATCTATTACAGTTGCTTTAGAGGTTTTCAAAGACGGGCTCGTCAGTTATTAAAAGAAATGTTATATTTTATTCATTTGAGATGAAAAATATATAAGATCTGATATAATTCCACTGAAGCTGAATGAAGATGTATTCAGCATGTTGAGTCATTGCCAAAAAATTAGTTGGAATTATGAACTCCACTTCTTAGGGGTGTATTTATGCACATCTCTTTGAATGGACTCTGCTCTCCATGGGGCACTTCTCTGTATGCTGCCATGTTGTAGCAGTGGATGCCTAAAAAAGATGGGGTTGTGGTTTAGGGCTCTCATTCATCATGGACACTGAGGCATGCCTTCTGCCTGTAGGCTGGCACAAACCATAGCTTGGTTTGTGTGGGGCTATGGCAGCGTGTTGGAGTGGGGTGGAGGAGGAGAGTGCAGCAATACGGACATTTCCCACTTGAATTGGGCTGTGGCACAAGATATGATGCATTGATGTCAGGATAGAGACATTTTGGTGTGTTCATAAACTCACCCTTGCCCTCAAGTGTGTGTAACTCAGCAACTGAGTAATGACATTGCTTTTACTGGATAAAGTTTGCTCAAGATTGACAGTTTTGATGGACCAGATTCCAGCGGCAACGGAACGAACACTCTGTTCATATTAATGCTCAGAGACTGTGACAAGTGTGGTGCACTTTGGGGCTGACACCTGTACAGGGCTGGTTAATCCTGGATTTGTCCCATTAAAACGCAATCATGCTGTCATTTCAAATGTGGCTGTTTGCTGCACAGACATGCACAGAACTGAATAATCTTTTTTTATTCCACTCCAGCTGCCTGGAGGAGATAAGTCCTATCTATGTATTAGTTCTCTGCTTTAGACCCACCAGAAGTAGAAACCCAGTACACAGATACTACTGGGGCATCACTTGTTAAAGGGTGATGCATATAAATACAGGACTATGACAGATGCATATCTTGTATTGCGCCTTTGCAGATTCTGTTAAGATGACTTTGCAGAATTCCCCCCTTTGCCATTTCTTAAGAAATGTGCAATAAACCCATACCTTGGTTTGCAGGAAGAGCAAAGTATGTCATAAGGTAAGATGCTGATACCAAAAACAGCTTCACAAACATGCTAAGAAATAATACCTGTTGATCAGTTGGTAAAGTTCTACCATAGACATCAATATCCTGACAGAAAGAGCTCAGCATCATTTGAATGTTGGCAGCTGACACTCAACTGGATGTATGAACAAAAACACCTCCCACCATATATATGTAGGACAAATATTTGAGGAAACGAGGACAAAGAACGTTCATTTCTGTGTCATTCTTTTCTATGTTGCTACTTTGTTTGTCAGACTGTGTTTTGATTGGGAAATACATTTTGTGCTATCAAATAACTAAGGGGTAGTGATTGTAGCCCACAGCACAAGCAAAGTTTCTGACTCAAAAAGTTTTCCATTTGCTGAGGATGTTATTTGCAGTTTTTCTTTTCTGCTGCCATTTGAAATGCTCAGGGTCTTTTGTGCCACAGACAGAAACAGAAACTGAAGCAGGAATACAGCACTGGTACAATCTTGGTTCACCCAAGGATCCACTTTGTGCTGTGGTCACACTTCAGAAGAGACTGCCTTTGCTTATTAACCTAATATTTAGATTCCAGTGCAAAACCAGGCTGACTAATGAGGCAAGATGTGAGGATGGAGGTGAACAGTAGAAACTCCTGCTGAGATGAGCCTTGGGAAGATGACGACATTAAATACTTTTTCCATTTGTGACAGCAAAAATAAAGATCACAGAGTGAATTCTGAAGGATAAGAGGCAGATAAGTACCTACCCACAACTGAGCATCACTGAGTTAGTCACTTGCCAGCTGTACACAAGCAGTAGGTGAAAATCAAGGTGGAATAGCCTTGCTAAATTTAACTTCAAACCTGTGTGTTATTACAGAAGCTTTGCTATGAGATGATTAACACGCAGGAAAGGAAATGCAAAAAATAAAAAATCCAAACCAACAAAAATGAGAAAAGTTACAAGGAATTAATGCTTCTAAATCCTTGGGTGCTTCAGACAATCAGAAGAAAAAACATTATTTTCAAAAGACCTATTTTAGACCCTGAAAAATTGTTAATGGAAGTTTGTTGGTGGTGTTTGGCTTCTTTTCTCCCAGCCATATGCACATACATGCAAGGAGGCATTAAAACTGTTACCATCTGTGGCTGATAGTTTATAAGCCTTAATTAGTCAAAGTTTATCCTTACACTGAACACAACCAGTGTGTTTAGCAGACAGTAGGCCCACACATGTCAGCAAGAAGATTTCCTCTAGATATGCCATCATCCATGCCAGGAGAGTGGGAAGGGAGCTTTGAGGAGATGGCTACAAATGACTGCATAGAGATACTTTTCCCTTTGTGATTACAAGGACAAGGTTAACAATCAATTTCCAATGTCCCACAAAAGTTAACTTCTCTGTAACTTATTAAAAGCTACTTAAAACACTTCTACTTGAAACTACCATAATGCTTTAACTGGAAAGGATAGGACAGTGTTGACTCATCTGGATGATACCTGGCATATCCAGCACTGTCATGGAAAGATATTGAAATCTAGAAACCCAATTGTGAACATCACCAGCCTCCTTTGAATTGTGATCAAGATCAATCTTGGGTTGGATTTCTTATAATCTGATTTTAGCCAGGCTTGGCAACTACTGTAATGTAATTGTAAGTGATTCTCCTCATCTTAAGATCAATCAAGTGAGATGAATTATCCATCTCTTTCCTCTGGCTAAGTGACTAGTTCTAGTTTAACTCTGTCCTTTTAAGAGTAGGTGAGGGAAAATCCTTTCCTGTAGAGGCACTTTGCATTCAACTCTGTCAGAATGTATCCTCAGATGTCTGAGATTAAAAAACAGTAGTGCAATCCTTAATGTCAGACACAGCAAATATCTTGTACTCGTGTTGGTTCTATTTAGTGTACGTCCATGAATACCAATAAAGCCAGACCAGTGGTTTTCTCCAGGCAGTTCTGTTGAGTAAAGGAGATAGTAGAGCTTTTATCTCAAAGGCTCATACTTTTTGTCAGCTAGGAGATCACAGCAACGATCCCTCTTTAAAAGAGCATGAACCATCTCCCTGCTTCATGTTACTGACTGATAACTGGAGCAGAGCTGGCTGTAGTTTCAGAGGCAGATGCAAAGCAATTCTTCCAGATGGAAGCCAGAGTGAAGCAGGCAAGATGCCATCTGGAGAGGGGGCTTGCTGTGCAGATGCACCGTACAAACATGACAGAAAAATAAAATTGGAAAAAGCATATATGGTGAATGAGATGGTTCACTGAATGGTTTGCTGCTGATTCTTGCCTTTCCAAAGAGCTTGTTGTGCATACCAGCATGTAACTTGGCAATAAAGCTTAGAGTAAGAATCTATTTCCATCGTCATGAACTTTTTTGATTTTTTTTGGTATCTGCTTATTTTGCACCTTGGGGTTTGGCCAGATTCTGAACCCATTAAATTATCTTAAGGTAATTCCAAGAGCTCTTTTAAAGCTTTGATTCAGGCTTAGTGCTGGACCAACACCTGACTAACTGGAAAAGAAATGAGCAGCTTTGGAAATCTATTCTTTAAATACTGGCAAAGATGAACAAATCAATCAGGAATAAGATAGAAACTGCAATATAGAGCGGAGAGCTGTCACAATACTGGCCAGATGTACACGAGTGATCAAAGAATAAACAAATCATTAAGTGAAACAGTTTCCTTCTGCTACCATTACTTATCTGAAGAATTGAAAAAGTGCAACCAGTCATTTCGCAGTGACTTGAAGATTATTGGTGTCTATCATTTTGAATGTCTTATTTCCAAATATGAGTGATAGTAGAAGAAAATGCATGAAATGTCCCAGTGGGTGAGGCTGGTAGCCCAAGATTCCCTATCCATCAGAGACAGCAGGAGATACTATCTAAGAAGCACATGGAAAACTGATCATATCCTTCAGTCCACTCCCTTGGTTGTCCTGGCACTCACTGCTGCAGTATTTGGGATGTCAGGGGGCATGTTCCTACCTGGTCTTCCAAATTTCCATTCAGAGATCTGCTGAGAGACATCTCTGTCCATCAGAGTAAGATGAATCCAGCATCATGCAGGAATGGTTTTGATGCTTTTCCCCTAAATATATAATCTAATAGTTATCTACTTCACCTGCCACTTTTGTGCCCATTTACTTAGTTTTGTGAGGTCCTCTGAATCTATATAATTTTAATGAGTTTGATAGGTGTCATGAAGCCTGGCTCAGCTGGAGGAAGCTTTGAAGCATGTCTCTCTGTGAAATTAGCCATTGTATAGAATTGTAGTCATTAAGGTTGGAAAAACCAATGAGACCAGTCTAACCATCGAACAGCAGGGAGCTTGTGGTGAAATCTTGTGCTGGATACATCTGCCTCCCTCTGCCTTATGGAAAAACAGACAGACATCTTCCAGACCCCAGCTTGTAAGGGGATGTAGCACTGTGCTTAATTTTACCTGTATCAGAAGTCCCCCAAGGAAAGGTTGTGTATATCTCCAGTTAGCCTCTTAACACTTCCCTAAAACAAAATGATTACCTAACATCCTGCTTAGGATACTCAAGCCTTGAAGCATGTGTGATGTGGCTGAGCAGATAGGATTTCATCACTGATTCTATTTTCATGCATAGATTTTACAGAATTGGAGGAAGATTTCTTCAAGGGGTCTTCATCTCAGCAACACAGTGAGAACTGTCATCTCAGGGAGGGTGACAAGCTGACACCTTCCTAATAAGAGCCTAACACATCAGCACTGCTGCCCACAGGCAGGAAGAAGAGCTCTTTTGCAAATGCTGTAAATTAGAACTGGCGTGTCTTTGTAACATGAGAGAGTGATGTGCTGGGAAGGAGGTACCTGGCATTGACAGCAGGCAGAGGAGGTGTTCAGCTCAGTGAGAAAGGTGAATGCTGACTAGAAACGTACAGCCAGCTCCACTGTGTTAGGAAACATCTGTGCTGAATCTCCACCTTGCTTTTTTTCTGCGACACAGATGAATGAAAGCCTGGCCACTGCAGAGCTGATTCTAAGCAGCGTGTGCAGAGTGATAAAAATAGATCCCTTTATTTAGTTCGTAAGGCTGCGAGCGGTGTTTACCCTGGTCTGTGTTGTGAGAGGCATCAGAACAGATCTGGCTGGGAGTTTGTACACAGCTACAACTGCTGTGATTGGGAACGTCTCCTTAACCCAGCGCTGAGACCCCACAGCTCCTTCACAAAGCCTTCATGGAGAGACAGAAAGGCCCAGATTTTGCTTTCAAAAACAACCTTGAATTAATCAGACTGTGGGGATGAGATGCAAAATGAACCATAAAGATAGAATGACATGCAAATATGCCTGCTGGCTGCAGAATGGCTGTGTTTCTTCCCTTGCCTTCATGCTTGCCTGTGATCAGTAGCAGCTTATTGGCAGCTCATTAAATGTCCTTCCCTGGGATTTTGTGTAACCTGTCATGAATAGGCTAATGTTATCTTTCCTTGTCTATTACCTAACCACACAGGTTGGTTCCTTCACTGCTTGCTTTCCCACAGGAGAACAAGCAGGACAAAGTAGACAAATTCATATTCCCTAACAACTCTTGTAGTAATCCCAGCTCTACTCCACAAATCCCTCTAGTGATGCTGCAAGAATCACTGCTTGGAAGTCATTTGTTGGGCTGTTGAGTTGGTATGCTCTTTCTTAGCAAAGAATATGCACAGCTCTCGTATTAATAGATCTTACAAAATGTTCGTCGCGTCATATCAACTGCTTGGAGGCACGAGCTGGTGCGGAGCCTAAATATAGATGCTTGGAGATGATTGAAGTGTCCTAAAGCCAGGCTGGGATCAAGGAAGAATGAATGTGACTTAATTCACTTTTTCACTTACTTACATCCTAAACCTTGACTGGAGACTTTAGGAAACTAACAGAGACATTATGGCTGTGTATGAGTGATGATGGGAAGGGCAGCGAACATTTTTACTCCAGTTCCCGTGTTCTTTTCCTCATTGGCTCAGGTAACACATTGCATTTTTGGCCCTGCAGAATCTCTTAAAACACAGAAGTGAGGTGGCAATTGCAGAGATCAGTGGAAGGTTGTTCCCCCAAACAGCAGAAGGAGGTGTGCAGGGAGATACCAACTTCCTCCCTAAACTGCAGTTTTGTGCTGTATCTTTCCCACAGTTGAACCCTTCTTCAAAGCCAGCACGGCATGTTCCTGTGCTAATTGGTCATCTGAGTCACATGAATCACTGGAATCACTTCAGTGATAACAAATACATCATCTGGAGGAAAACCCAGCTGTTTCAGATGGACCACCAGTGCCCCTTAAGTAGACACTTGCCTAGCATTTGGGATTTGGAAATCTTCATGAATGAATGAAATGCCAAATAATACCATCTCCTGTGTGACTGGCTTTGACATTTGCAAGCACTGCCTCTCTCCTGGGCCATCATTTTGCTCCCACACTTGTCTGACAACTTGCTGAAGAAATGCATCCAAACAGACAATGAAATGCCTGGATGATTTATGCAGGAGGGAAATAAACAAAATATTGCTGAGAATAAAACCTTTTCAAATGCAGCTATAAAGAGCAATATCAAACAGTTCTGAGTGTTGGAAAATTGTTTTTCTCACTGCTGTTTGGCTCATTTCAACTCATTCTTTTGGGATAAGATTCTTCTTAATGAGACTGGACCGGATTTGGATTTAAACTTCTGAATGCTTCTCGTTTTCCCCCGGATTTCCTGTTTCCTAATAACAATATGCAAGAATGAAATGTAAATGTTGATTTGCCCCATTTTACCCAGACAGTATCCTGAGAATTTACAACAAAATCTGTGCTGTGCTGTTCAGACAAATGACACATTCATTAGATTCAGTTGAGCACGGGAAGAATATTGAAGATGATGTGCAAACTGTAAACAGGTCACCTTATTCTGGATAAAGTGAGTTACTTTTGTGCTAGACAATTCAATGCAGTCTCTTTGAGTTTTCCCTTTTATGGTCAAACTTATGCCTATCTAGAAAATGAACATTATTTTTCAGCGAATTTTTCTGACTTTCCTACTTGCAGATACATTTCTTCGATGTTCCTTTTTAACTGTCAGGGATCTTAGCAGTTGCAGATCGGGATTTTTCTATCTGACATAAAATGATGTCTTAGTTTGGATGGATCACCCGTTTCAAGTGAAAATATTCAAAGATGAAGACCTGTGTTTCCCACTTGCAAAATGCAGCTCCTGGTGAATGTATTGATCTCTCCACTGTGTGAAGAACTTGCAATACACTGTAAAACTGTCTAAAATTTGCTTCAAAGCTTTTTTTCTTTTTCTTTTGCACAAAATTCCACCACTACAGAGCAGTTTTCTTCCAGCATTGGAAAAAGGTAAACCAAGTAGTTTGAAATAGAGACATGTCCAAAACACTTTCATAGTGAAGACTGAATCGTTTTGTTTAGAAAGTGTGCGAAGATTCAGGAATTGGGTTGATAGTTTTCAGCATTTTCAGATCTGCCAACTCTGACAGAGCAATTTTAAGAGTGGTGTGGAATTAAATTCATCCTTGTGAAAAAAAAGGGCACCTATTGACATCCATTTCTGAGCATTTATGGAGCCCAAGCAGTGGATGTAGCACAGTGAGGGGTGGGTGGTGCATTTCAGCATTAGCAACAGGAAAGTGCCACGTTCTGGATGGCCATGCACAGCTGTCACATCACAAAATGAAGAGCTCTTCATCTTCATCACTGGTGCAAGTGCATAGCAAACAGTGCTGACAACACTGAAAAACCATTTTGTAGCTGAGAATTTACTCTATTAAATAGTGTTATTTTGCTCTTTATATCCATTGTAGTTACCATGGAAACAAATAGGAGGCATCACTTTTAGAGTGACCTATGTAAAAGCAGATAAAAGCTGGCAGGAATGCTGTGAACTTAAACAAGTGCCTGTTTGTCCTTACTGCCCCCCATCCCCTTGTTCTGCAAAATCCCTGCATTGTGCTGTGTTGGTAATTTTGGTCTTTGCCAAGGAGAAGTCAGCAGATTTCCAAGCATGGGAGTGATGCTTCCTCATGGTGTCTTCATCTCTTTGTCATGCCACACATTTTGCTCTGGAACTACAAGCAGAGGGGTACAATGCTAATTCCCATATTGGAAGCTTGGGAAAACTGGTTAGGAGAAGTGGTATAAGACAAATGTGCGTTAAATGCGGGCAGGAAGGTGAGCCTTTCAGAATAAGGAGAAAAAAAATTACCTCAAGGGATGGCCACAGAAGCAGTGAAAAACCTTAATTTCACAAGTTGTTTCTTATTCCTTTGTGTATGTATTGCAAATTATATCAAGGAAGCCACATCCTAACATAAGACAAGAGAATCTGTAATAAGACGTTGGAAATGTCACCTGCACTGGGTGCTGAGTGTTCAGGTTGAATGGCAGCTGATTCCTTCCTGCTTGTATTAGGCACTAGGATTCTTTCCCCTTACACATTACTCCAGTCAACCATGGCATGCTCTGTGACACTGATAGCCACACACTGGGGTGCTCTGCAGCAGAGGAATGTGGACTGATGAGATTTCAGCTGGAGAAAACTGGCACTCCTTTTATGCCAGAATGAAACTGCTGAGAACAGCCCCTCCTTACTGACAAATTCTTATTTATCAGGATCAATCTATCACCTTCCTAGCAGTTGCTCTGTGTTCCTAACTGTGCTGGCAGAGATGCACAGCCTCACTACCAGATGTGATTCGTGCCCAGGCAAATATTTACAGTCATGGAGGAGCTGGGTTTGCATGCATCTGCCCATAGCAACGTGCCAATAGGTGGCAGGCAGAGGCTATCAGCAAGGAACGGCACCAAAATTCACATATGGGACTATACACATGTGCCCTATGCTGGGAAGGAGGACCAGTGTAAATCTTTATGGTGGGAATGCTGCTTAATGCTTTGCTGTAAAGCAAAGTACAGGGAGCCAAGTGTGGAGGGGGCAGAGCACCAAAGGGCCACATGTAGGGAAGATGGAAACTGAGGCCAAGTGTGTGAGGGCAGGGCAGTGAGCTACACTCATCTAAGAACCTCAAAGGAACCCCAGGTGTTGGTGCATGTAACCTATGGAGTGTGCATTTCCATGTTCCACTGAGACCTTTGTCTATTGAAATGTTTAAGGCCCAATTTAGCTGAAAACATTTCTTTTTGAACATTGGTTGTCTTAGGGCAACATTGCTGAAGGTGGTGCTCCTAATTAGTGTCATCAAACAGTTACCATGATTTCATTTTAAATTTTGAAAGACATTGTAATCAAGCTCGCTTCTTAATTCCATGACAAATAACAAGGAAGGTCTGGAGAGACAGGTTTATCTTCACATTGCTATTAAATACCTGCATGCGTGCCAGATTCAAGGACACCTTGTCAGGCTTTAATACGGACATATTAAAAGAGGATCACACTTCTAAAGATGTTAAGAAATACTGAAGGTCAAAACAGAAGTTGGAAAAATAGACACTTATTCAACATTTCTTCTAACCCTGTTGAAATACCGTGCTTTCTTTTCTTCTTCAGAATCTTTATTTAATCTTTTAAATTAATCTTACAAAAATAAAGATGACAGAGTAAAGAAATGTTAAATTATAAAGTGAAAGCACCAGCGTTTTAATTAACCACCTGTGTGCTCACTGCTGAAGATTACAGCCCTCCTCGTGAGCTCTGAAACACGAGCACATCATGAGACTGAGTCCCTGTGCTGTGAATTAACAGCCAGAAATGTGAGCTTTGCTACTGATCTCCTGCTTGATCCTGGGCAAGTGATTCCACCTTTCTCTGCTACTGTATTCTTTCTCTGTTCTTCTGACTCCTCTGACTATGCTGAGCGCTTCTCTCAGTATTTCTCCTGATGCCAGCTGTTGATGCTGAGCACTGTGAAGCTCAGATGACTGTGGTACAGATGGTCCTTCGCTGTCAGAAGCTTGAGGTATTCTGAGAGCAGCTCCAGGACTGTATGGTGCAGAGGGATATGTGCTTGGGAAGGTGCTGCTCTGCGGTTGGCTTTCCTGGTTCACATCTGTGTTTCATGAACAGAACAGTTGTGCTCATGGTGCCCACCATGTGATTGTTAGACAAGGAATTTCATCCACTGTAGTAGAGGTACACTTTGAAACCCATCGGCTTGCATACCCAGTCAGGCTAGAATTAAGGAAACACCACTCTGCTGACCTAGAATTGTATCTCCACCTGCTCACATCCTCATGGGTGGCAGATAGATTTATTTCAGTAATAAACAGTGGATAAACTTAGATCACATTGCCTTGCTGTAGATGTTTGTGAATGGTGAGCATGTCAAAGATTCCTTGGGCTGAGCATGCAGTGATTCTCTAAGTCAGTGGAACTGAAGTGTGCTTGTGCTCCAAATACTGCTTGCATGTGCAAACTTGGGTGGAGATTTAAAAAACTATGTGTCACAGCTTTCTATTTCCAGCAGTTAAGTAATCTACCCACTTATTAAAGGATGCTAAGGTTCTAGCAGTGACCCCCACTTTTATGGCCACAAACAAATGCCTGCCCTCATTTCAAATATATGACTCTCACAGAAATACATGCTGGAGGAAATTGGATCCTGGAAGTAATAAAGTTGTGCATCTTAGAAGTCAGTGAAGTGCATTAAAATGCACTGAAGATCCCTCTTAAAAAAGCAATTATTTCGCAGTCTTGATTTCTGTCTTTTACTGCACTTCAGGGATGTTGACACAGTTCACGTGGGTCAATGTCTGTTGATTTAAAGTTATTTTATAAGTGAAAAAGAGAGTGTGAATGGATGGTCAGAACTGCAGTCTCTAAACACACATATTAGAAAGGAAGTTTTATTTTTGGAAATGCTTGATTTTTTTTCCTCCTGTATTGGTGACCCAGCCTTGCAGAGCTAAGCCATTCTTTTCCTTATTGCCATGGCTTATAAAGGCTGGATTATTCTCCTTGGCTTCTGACGGAACCCTTATTATTAGCTGGCAGCTGTCACTGTCAGACAGTCTGCATTCAATTTGATGGATTATGCAATTGTCCTGGTTCTGACATAACTGCAGCATCATCTCGGTGTCTGTAAACACACAGCTGCAAGAAACATGCGTTGGGGAGGCAGAGGGAAAGAAAGCAATTTTTCAAGGGGGAGAAACGAAATCTGGTTTGCAGTTCAAGGAATCAGGCCACATTTGGTTTCAAGGCATCGTTGGCTTGCTATTTTAGCTTCTATTCTTAGTTTCTTCATTTATGCATTATTGATCTTCAAAGCTAGAATCTCTCACTTAGGTGCTGAGCAGATTGCTACACATCTGGGAGATCCTTAAAGGTAAAATGAAGCTTTGTGTGTATTAGCAACCTGCAGCAAAGCTGAGGATTCTCAGCTGTAATTGGATGTTCTAATTAACTAGTAGGTTTCAACCCTTTATAAATTTGTTTTCTTTATTTAGGTCCTTAGCATTATTAGCATATGAAAGGTTCATTAGGAGGGGTTAAAGGGCAAGTGGCAAGGAGGTGTGTTCTGCTTTCATGTTGTCCCTCTGACAAACAGTACACAAAAGGTGGATTCTTTGGCTACTATTACATTCTTCTGGAAAAGATACAGTGGCTATGTACAGGTTTAATCTCACAACCTCCTTCCAGAGGGATGGTATGATGTTAGTGATACAGCAAGACAAAATGGGAATGCAGTGCAGAAATCCACAGGGTGTTTTATAGCCTGTGATATGAAGATGCTATTAATTACTAAGCAACTGTGGCAGTTCAATAGACAGAGCTATCGTGTGCACTTAAGCATGGCTCTAGGATCAATTGTAGAGCTAATTTCTTCATTAACAGCTTTTTGTCTTCAGGGTTTCTGTCTTCAGCAACTGGGAGCTAGATCAGCACTTAATCACAAAGATGAACTGTTGGAAGAGAGCAGGAAAGGTCAGGAAAGATGATGCTGTGAATGCAGGAGACCAGGGAGCCAATGATGTCTGCTGGATGTGGCTGGGCTTCTGGAGGGTAAATTGCCTTGAAGCTGTGAGAGAAAACAAAGTGCTTGTTTAATTACTGCATGGAAAGCATTAGTTCCTCTTCAGACTTAAATTATGTTCTATGGAACAGAGCGCACAACCCCTGCCCTGGAGCAGCTCTGGTGGGAGTTCAACCACCGCTCTCACAAACCCAGGTTGGGTTCCAGGACAGCCGACAGCATTTCACACCTGGTGCTATGGGGCAGAAGAATGGTGCAAAGCACAGTATCCACAGCTCTGCTTTTCTGAAGTTTCTCCTCAGTTTTACAGCACCATCAATAATTTGTTTAACAGGATATTTTGTGATGATTGAACAAGTAATAGGATATCTTTATTTCTGCATGTTCAAGAACTAGAGAAATTTGGCAGACTAAACAGAATAGAAAATATATGGAAAAAGTGAACCAAACCATTGGAAGGCAGGGGCAGTTCTGCTGTTTCTGTCTAGCATCTCCCTCTAGGCGATGATGAATCATAAAGGCCTTCACCTCTTGAAACGCATCAGGCAGACTGAGAAATAGTAAATATAAAAGAAATTGCAGATCAGTAAACAGCAAAAGAATGCCATGCTGTCAAATCTAAGTCTCTGACCTCAGATGCCAGCAGAAGAAGAGACTGGGTCTTTAAATGAACTCACATCACCATAGGACAATGTTTCTTATGAACACCTCAACAGCCGAATTCCTACTCTATTGATGTGATTTTTCAATAATTGCTCTGGTCTCGGTGTTGGCATGAAGGCTGATGAACTTTCTTCCAATGTTCATCATCTCTGGATGCCTGAGCCTGCAGTGTGTGATGCTTTGGGAAGGTGAGAAGAACTAAAAGCTCAAAACATTCAGTAGCATGACAGTCCTTACACTTGATTTTAACAAGTTATTCAATTACCTGTTGACTCAGCTTTCCCAACATTAAAGCCTTTGGTGAACCTCACACTCACTCAGTGGTCATGAAAGGTTTGAGTGTCCAAATGGAAGGCACTAATTTATATATAGATATATAATATATATATTGGGTGATATATATTATTGGGTAATTGAGAGACCAAGGTTTTCCCTCACTGTGCTAAAGAAAAGTAAATAGAAATCTTTAAACATCTTTTGCCACTCAGGATAAGCACATTTGTCTCTCCCTGAAGGGTCCCACCATCTCCAGGGACCAACTGAAATTACATGGAGTTGTTTGCTGGCATTTCCAGTCTAACTAATGAAAATCAATTATTGTATTTAGCTATAACATGGACAGTAAATAGACGTTTTGTTCTAATTTCAAGGTCAGTGCACATCAAGCTTAATTAAAATAGTGTGGTGCATTACCCATTGTTATTGAGCAGTCCGAGGGACCCATGAGGCTCCGGAATGCACTCTGGCTACAGAAGAAACTGAAAGGAACTTACTAACAAATACTTTCACATCTATAAGGAAAGATTAGTAGAACCTAAAGAGCTTTTATTACTGCTTTCATTTCTATTACTCATAAATCATTAGAAATGATTTGCTGGAGAGTTCATTGATTAGGGAACTTGGCTGAGTGAAAACAAACTGAGGAGAAACATAACCCTTACATGTGGCTTTGAGTTGAATGTATGATTGCTTGAATTTTCTTCAAATTATCAAGAGGAATTTTCATCTCTTGCATATTTTTAAGCAATCAAAAATCATTAGATTTTGCAAAAACTACCCATTTTCACTGGCAGAAGAAAGACCCATCAGTAGCCCTTGTTTAATTCAATTACAGAAGAACTAACATTTTCTTAGCTATTCTCTAGAATTCTTAGCTGTTCAGTAGAATGACCTCCTGAAGCACATAGAAAAGAAAGTACTGGGAAGGTACACATTAAGGTGAAAGGCTCAGTGGGAATCAATTCTTTTCTCCTGCCTCCCCAGTTACACCCACTGAATGCAACACTAATAAGAGGCTCACTACTTTCCCCTTGCCCCCACTGCCTTCATTGAGATCTGAGCTCGGCCTATTATCTGACTCACTTGTATTGGATGTGATATGACATCATTAAAGTAATTGTTTGGCCCAATGGGACTCATTTTTTCCACCCACTGGCTTTGTATGCAAGGGCAGAATTAAACCTGCTGCACTGACTTTCCCCTGTATCAGCATGTTAAAAAAACACTCAGAAGGCAACGTTATTCCTTTCCTTAATTAATAGGAATATGAGCAACTCTTCCTTTGTGAAATATTCATTGCAATTTTGCTTATAAATATTCATGAGTGTTAACAAATAAATTGTATCCTTACGTACAACATTGACACTTAAGGAAATGAGAGTACACACACACACACGCAACCAGAGCTATGCTGTGTTACAAACCAGTACTCTGATGATATGCCCTAAATAAGATTTATTTTAGAAGTCTTCGACACAGATCATGCCAGTTAGATGTCTCCTTTAGACACACCAATAGTTGTTCATGACATAATAGCTCCGCTGTCTTTTAGTAATCGAGCTGCTCGCAGATTAAGCCCTTGAACTATGTTTATTCCCTCAGTTTGTATGTGGTGATGTATCACACTGTCTTAAAAGCAGATGAAGTGCTTGCAGTGACATTTTTAATGCTGAGCATTTATGCCTGTTGTAGATTCAAAATTGTCTCCATTTTCCCCTGCAACTTAATACTACATCAAATTTCAGCTGAAAAAAAAGTCAACACTGTTATTTTAGATGGTATCTTTATGAGATGCTAGCTGAAACCACGAATAGCTGAGATTATTTCCTTACTCTCTTACTTAAGACAGAGCTGTCTGGAGGATAACAGTTCATTCTGAGGTGCTCACATGCTGGTTTTTGGCCTGACAGCTCACCTGACAGCTCACCAACATAGCCCTGTTTTGCTGCCCCATGGTCAGGGCATCCCCTCAGGTCCTCTGCTGGGGATCAGCCCCAAAGTATTCCCATCTTTCTGCCTTCGAACCTTCTCAAGCACTTCCTACCATGACCCTGGGATGGACTGATGGAGATTACTTCTTTGGCAAACTGTAGGTTTTATGAAACTGACCCCAGATTCCAGTTGGCCATCACAGGATGTGGGGAGTCCTCATCCCTTCAAACTACCTCTGCTTCTACAAAAGGAAATTCAGACAGGGATGAGCTCTTTGCTCTCCAGCTTTTTCATCTTGAAAATGGGTATAGAGTCAAAGAATCACTAAGGTTGGAAAAGACCACTAAGCCATCTAGTCCAACCATCAATCCATCCCCACTAATCATGACCCTCAGTACCACATCTCCACGGTTCTTGAACACCTCCAGAGATGGTGGCTCTACAGCGTATGATGGATTTTAACCTGGCACCATATGTAGTCCAGATTAGACACGCACCAAAGGCTGCCAGCCATCCCACGAGCAGTCCCAATGGCATTCGTGTGTGAGTAAGCAACCACCAACTTTGCTGTGGGGTTTTATTATCTTGGTAGATTAATTTTAGTATCTGACAAATGAATCATCAGACAAAGCTGTGGCAAATACCTACCTTAGCAGGCAGTTATTTCCCACACCTGTGGCTTACTGACATCTTAGGGCCATTTCAGAGCTACAGAGGCATGCCACCACTGCTGGCTCTGCCCACCAAGTCAACAGCTGAAAAGCAGCACAGAAAAGGATTTGCCACTACTGAAAGCCTGCAGATACCACCTGCAGAGTTTTTGCAGATCAGCCATAGAAGACAAGGAAATCACTGTTACATGAGTTGCTGCAGAAGGGAGTCATATATGTAGCAGTAACTGTGACCTTCACTGCAGTTTATAAGTCCTAATCTAGGGTCAGTGTGCAATGGAGGGACGAGGGTGCTCAGAGTGATTGATCTGCTGGCTAAGAATGGACAAAATGTATCACAGATAGATAGGAAATGATCCTGAGTTTGCAGAATAGTGTCACTAAGACTGAAATCCATCACAATATATTATGGGATGGGGCCATTTGAGCTCTTAGATGGAATGTTATCTTTCTCTATTAACCTCCCACAGCAGAGAGAGTAAAATCAAACAGAAAGAGGAAAGATCTCTGAACTTAGCAGCGGTTTAGCTGGGGAATGATCCGTAGACAGCTATAGATCCATGGCTCAAAGCTGGGAAGTGCTCTGCAAGACAGGCAAGGACAAGGATTTGTGCCAAAGCAGACAAGGAGGCCCCATACCACAAGGTGGGAAGAGGTGGATACCATGGGGTATCCATGAAGATGCACATAATGAGACCTGTGCGGAAATCCCTGCTTTGAAGACCTACTGCTGCATTAGCAGTATATCAGCTAAAAGAAATAAGATAGATATCAAACCATGTAACCCTAATTTAAGGAGAGCTGTTGAGTCAATGAACCCCTTCCCTCCCCCCCCCCCACCTCCCCTTTTCCTTGTGCTCAGCCAGCAGCAGCTGTGGCCCAATTAAACTCAACTGCTTACAGAAATGGATCGGTTGCAAACAAGCACACAATGGATTATGATTGTAATCACTGAAGAGGTCACAGCAGCTCAGTGCCTATGTTTCCTGATTTCTCTGTGAGATGTACAACTGAAGTCCTGACATGCTTTGGGCAGCCACAGACCCTATAGCCCTTCGTTGTTTGGTAGGATGCTAAAACACAGATCGCCTGTGGTACCAGTGAACAGCTTGGCTCTCTTTGCCCATTTATTGCCTCACTTAAGTTAGTGCAAAAGGTACTGACATCAGATCAAGAAACGCACGAGAGCAGCAGGCAGTGCTGTATTGATTCAGCAGCAACTCTGGGCCAGAGATGTGGCTGGGAGCTGCTCCATGGGACACAACTTATTCCTATGGGTCAGGGGCTTCAGGCTCTATCAGTGCTCCAGGTGTGAAAGGTATTCTGCATCAAACATACTGTTGTTTGCGGTGTTTAACTGTTTTCTGTTATGACTCTATCAATTCTGCCAACTCAGAAAGATGCCTACAGGCATTGAGAGCAACCCTGGTTCTTCTTTTGAGTTCTTTTCTGAAAAGCTTTCTCTATTGGGCCTCCCTCAGGGCATTAGCCTATAATCTATAACACCATCTGCTTTGCTGGGCTACAAGCCAGGTCACTTTATTAAATCAGCATGGAGTAATTTACGGCATTGTTTTTGCACAGTGACAGAACTGTTTCGGGAAGCAGAGACAAAGAAGTGTTTGTGCTAGAGCAGAGTAGCACATGCATGTCAATGCTGATGTATTTCACCAGCAAAAATTAAAGAAGAAATGGATTCCCATTCACATGGCCTCTTCAGCACAACTTGTGGCAGCTGCTACGTTGGGAAAGAAATTCTGAAGTGAGTTCTAAAGAGCCGCTGTCTGTATCAGACAGTGCACTTTGGAGCTGTCATGCTCAGCTGTCTGAAGGGCTGTAAGAAAACTGCTACCTCATATAGCAGCCCCAGTTCTTGCTTTACATATACTGAAAAGAGATAAACGTTATCTTTGAGTTGGAACAACTGGTGAGACCTTTAGTGTGAAACACTTGGAAGAACTGAAAATTGCTTCCAGAACCTTTCAAGGATTTAATTGAACATGTTATTGTAATTTACTTATTTTCACATAGGACAAGGGACACAGAGAGGCCAAAATATGTACCTGTGCTTTTTGGCAGTGTGATCACTGAGCATCACATAGAAAGGGAGTGATGGTAAAAGAATAGGAGCATGATAAAAGATAAACCATTAAATGTCAACAGCAATGATAACAATTGTAAACAGGATATCCTGTGTGCCATTGCAGATGTCAGAGTATAGCTGGAGAAGCTGTAAACAAATTCCTTTCCCCAAACAATGTTTAATATGAATTGATATTATTGAGTATAACATGCACTAAACAACTGGGAATCCATTTAAGCAATGTCCAGCATTCTTCCCTTTAGATCCAGGACTTATGATGAGAAATGGATGAAAACAGATCCAACCAGATAAAAACTAGTGAATCTGCTGTAATCAGTCCAGTGACTGCAAAGGATCTTTGACAGCCCCGGGGTTATAGACAGCTTTGCCACATAAAGGTAGCAATCAAACCTCTTTAAAGCTTTTACTAGGGATGCCATATATCCAGCTGGTGAACACAATGAGTGGTCAGGCACTCACCCAAACATACAAACTGTTAGAGGGAATTAGAATCCTGCTGAAATTGCTACAGAAAAAGAGAAAGCATTTGAGAGCCCTCTGTGGCAAAAGCAGCTGTGATTCAGATTGATGATCTCATGGAACATCTTCTAGCATTTTTGGGTAACACACACTGGAAGTTTTTTTGGTTCAGATGATAGGATAAAAATATTTTGGCTTGGTAAAACTCAGGAAATCTGTCATCTGTTGAAAAACTCCACTCTTACCTCACCAAACGGACCATAAATTATCTGCAGGGATCATTTGCCATTGCTTCTGCATGTAGTTGCTTCTGAATAGGAAGTTGCAAGGCTTCTGAGTCATAGCAATTTTCTATTTGTATCATTCTTTTAATTTTTAAAGCAGTTTTTTGGAACAGTGTTAGTCCATGATGATGTAGACTGGTGGTGCAACACAACCAGAGCCTCAGGACATCTTCACCTCAAGGATAAAGGTTGAAGAGAGGCATGTGCTAAATCTGTTTTCTGTGCAGGAGACTCTATAAAAGCAACACTTCATGTTATATAACTTTGCCCCAAACAAAGTCAGAATAGCTAGATTAGTTATCAGATTCAATTACCTGCTATAATTCCCATAGAAATGAACAAAACCAGCTTGAATAAATGTGTTGATAGGATTATGCTGCAATCTGATCACCAATTCATCAAGCAGTTCTTCAGGTTCCACTGTACCTACAGCTGATCTGAAACCTCAGTTATGGCAGATTTTCATATTTGTCTTTTATCACTCTGGCATGGCAACGTGGAGGCAAACTGCTGTATTTAGGAAATCACTGAAGAAAGGAAAAGGTTATCTTAGATGAAGTTAAGGTTAATTTAAAGGGAATCTTTTAATTCTTTAGGTCTGTTGATGTTTGGAGTTTCATCATCTCTCAAGTAAGTGGTATCTGAAGTTTAAAGTCTCAAAAGATTAAATGAAGAGGAAAAAAGCAGATGTGATCACTGTGAGAATTTGGGATGCACAGTCTGAGGGAGTTTATTAGGGAGGGTAGAAAAGGAGAAGTGATAGAAAGAGCTCTTCTTCTGGTATGATGACATACAATATAATAATCATTAATTTTATTAGATTTATTTTCTAAATACATGCTTATAATGGGATCTGAGGTTTCAGGGATACAATAAGAGAGATTTATTTTGCCCAGAGCTGAGCTCACTCTACTAAACTCAACCCTATTAAAATCCTGTTTGTGCAGCCATCATCTGTTATACCAAAGGAATGTGATGATCAGATTCATCTTAAGATGTACTTTAAGGAAAAAATGAAGAATGGCCAAAAAAAAAAAAGGTAGAATTCATATAGAATATGACAATCACCTGTTTGCATGAGGGACATTTGTTAACTTGTAAGGCTTTCGTATTAAATTGAGCTTCAGATGATCTGGGGGCTCTGATCTCTTAACAATGCTTGTTTATGTGTGGTTTATCCTGTGAAAACCACCCTGCACAATAGGGAACACCTCTGTCACTGATGGCAATTGGCAGTAGTGGAAAGCAGTCTTTGTTTTTAGCCTGATTCCTTGAACTGGAAAATCATATTTCTAAAGTTACAGTTGAGACAGTGAAGGTTTTGGGTTGAAAAAATCAGGAGAAACAAAGATGAAAATAAAAAGCTTTATCAACTGCCACAAAGCTGGTAAAAAAAGTTTTGATATGGTGGAGTAATTACTGGGCTAAATACAGAGCAAAATCATTATCCCCCAAAGCAATAATTTCTGTGGATTAAGGCCACTGGCTCATTGCATTGAGAGGCTTCTAATGAAAGGTTGTAGACCTGCAGAAGTGAAGCAATCTTTAACGAAGCCACACAGGAATCAAAAGGGCAAATCCAAGAATGGTGACAGGTAAAGTAATCACTGCAGTATGGCCAGAGGTGCTCATAACCATTGGTTGCACAGACGAGTGCCGCTGGTAAAAAGACACTTTCCTATATAATTTAATATATATAGGAATATATATAACCCCCCCCCTCCTTATCCCCCCCAACCCTCTCCTCCAGTTTATCTTTTAATGTGATTTTTCTTTGAGCTTTCCCTTCAGTAAGAATGCCTTTTTTAAAAGACACTGCTTTTTAAGTTGCATAGCACTGAAACCACAGGCAAGTTCTCCATAGAAATCAGCATCTTGAAAGTACATTTGCAACAATTGTGTTTAAAGCGAGGGAAGATAAAAAGCACATTATTTGTCCATAAAAAAAAAAAATCTTACATCTCTAACAACAGGAAAATTCATTTAATTCAATGAAAAACACTCGTATTTGAAACAAATCTTTTCTGACTGGAGGACAGCTGCCCTGGAGGGATTGCAGAGCCTCTCAGGCTGCCATAGTTTGAACATCTCTGCTCCTTCCAAAGAAAATGAACTCCAGAAAGATTGCAGCTGCAATCACTATTGCATATTGTCCCCAATGCACCTGAATATCCTCCTGAACAGGTTTCCTGGAAGGGTGAGTGCTCTGTGTCTCATCTCACAGCACCCTTGAGATCTTCTCAGCTGCCTCTTGTGCTGCTTATCCACGGTGTTGATGAGTGCTGATTTGGAAGGAAGAGCTCACTGCACCCCTCATCTCTGCACATTTCAGCATCTTCACATCCAGGTAGATGCAATGATTTTGGCAAATGGGAAAACAAGGAAATGCAGTGCAGGAAGATATCCACGTGGAGACCTAAAACGGAGGGTATGAATTGGAGGAGTTAAGTTTTACAATCTCACAGCAAATCATTTTTTATTCTAGCAGGAGAAGAGCAAATATCAGGAGAAGAGCAAATATCTGGATATTTGAATCAATGTTCTAAAGCAAAAAAAACCATTAGAATAGCATAGCCAGTGACAGAGATAACTCCTCTTCATATGAGACTCTCCATGTAAAACTGTGTTGTTACTGAATCAGAAATGTTTGTGTAAAGCTGAAATTACCAGAAAAGCTATGCAGGAGAACAGGCTATGTGGTCATAATAGTGAATTCTAGCCTTAAAATTTGCATTGCTTTCCTTCCTTCCCTCCCCACCTCCCTTCCTCCTTTCCTCCCTCTCTTCCTTTCTCCCTCATTTCATTATTTTTTTTAAGTAAAAGAGTAAGTGACAGGAAGGACCTAGAAATTCTAGCAGTTCAGTCATCTAAAAATGATTGAGAAGTCTGGAATTGCAAAAGTGTGGCCAGATAGTGAAATCTAGACTAGCAAATGAGTGCATAACTTGACTGATGTATTCTGCTGCTGAAGCAGCAGCTTAAGAAATACCCAGCCATTTGTTGGTGGCATATTGGAGGATTTCTGTGAAAGCTATAAAGCTTGGTAGCTTTGCATAGGCTGTATTACTGTGAACAATATCCTGCCCCCATCCTGTGCATCTCCTAGGCTTGAGTTTTTGTAACTGTGAAATGTCCTGTTAGCATTCATGCAGAAAGGCTACGTCATACTGAGCAGTCTGGAGTGGTAAACATTCCTGATGCCCTCTTCATTCTACAGACACAGACAAAAATAGAGGGGAAAGGAGTAGGCAGATGCTTGCAGCTCTTTGACAGCCAGTCCCTCAGAAGATGCCTTATTCTATATTTAGTACCTGGATAGAGTTTTCAGCTGCTCACACCTTGCAGCAGCAAGGAGGAGGAGAAGCTTTGGATTCAATTCAGCTACAGTTCTTTGAGAAGATAAAGGGGAGGGAGTTTTGTTTCTGAAGTAGGGGTTCCCTCTAGGGCCACTGTCTGGGTCACTGCATAGAGCACCAATACTCAAAGGGCACCATGAGACCAGAGAGGCTTCCTTACGTAGGAGCTCCTTTTGCTGGGCACCAGCTCATTCTAATTATTATTTTTAGAATATTCTGAATGGTTGTCACATTTCACCATTCTGGCTTGGAGGCTTTGAAAATCCTAAAGGACATGGCTCCTCTTAAGCTTTCCCATAGCATAAAAAATATTGTGATAGATCCTCTTTTCAGAGAGCCCTATTCTGATGTACATTCATGGACACGTCATCCGCACAGCCCCAGCCTTGTGCAGCCCAGACAGGTCACCCAGGGGTTTGTTTGTCATGTCTCATCACTACACAAGCTTTTATCTCTCTACCCCTTTCTTTAGCAGAAGAACTAAGAATGTCGTGCAAAAGCAGAGCCCATTGCTGTGTTAAAGACCCTCAAAGACAAAGACGCATGAGGAATCATCCCATGTATTCGAGAAATTTTACCTTCTCAACTTCAAATGTGCAAAAACCTTCAGAGGTAGATCCATAAATAGCCCCTTGTCAGTTATTCAGCTGCGAATATTTCTGCTGTTATTATACAGATCCTAAAAGCTCAAGTCAGTGGCTAAAAAAATTCTAAGTACAATGACTTTTATTCCATTGCTATTCAATACACATTTTAGGAGAGGTGACTAAGAGGTGAATGAGAGCCTTCGAAATATCTGAATTCTCTTAATTCTGCACATCAAAAATAACTTTGGAGAACATTATTGAAGATCTGCCTGAAACCCATTTAGGGAATAATTCTTTAGTAAAGCAATTTTTCCTTCTTAGGATAAATTTACAAAAAAATAGTGGCAAAACAATAAATATACCTGTTATCTGCAAGTACTACTCACTATGCAAACACATTAAAGTTTATGGTGCCCTGTTG
Source organism: Coturnix japonica (assembly GCF_054131305.1). Taxonomy (NCBI): domain Eukaryota; kingdom Metazoa; phylum Chordata; class Aves; order Galliformes; family Phasianidae; genus Coturnix; species Coturnix japonica. The sequence goes on along the minus strand of NC_140680.1, from coordinate 10,766,088 downwards.
AAATACTTAAGAAGGATAATGCTGTTCAATCAATGCACAACCTGTATGGTTGGGGGAAACTGATTAATGTTTTGTTCCTCTCCTCTCCCCTCCCTTCCTTTCCCCTCCCCCCTGCTTTTCCCTTTATCTTTACATATTCTTTTCTCTGTTTTGTTTCAAAAACAACTTTCTTCTTCCCACAGAACCTACATTTTGCAGATTAGATTCTATACTGAAAACAATGTAAGCAACGTGATGACATGGAAATTACAGAGTACTCAAAGAAATTCAGTTTTACATAAACACAGTATAAAATATCACCTCGTCCCAGATAAGGTACTTCATTTACTTGGCATTACATTTGAAAGACTGTTTAATACAGATGTCAAAATTCAATGCAAATAAAACACAGTTAAAAACAGTTGTTTTGTTGAAGAAAATAGGAAGCCTGAAACTCAAAAGCTCAAACTTACAAGGAAATTCTCTAATCACTGGGTTTTTCAAAGTATCACAGAATTTAATCTTGCTCCCTTAGTATGCTCCAAAAATTAAAAAGAAATATTGGGATGTGTATGTCCTGTCATTAATTTCTTTGGTAATACACAAATTTCATCCTCAATAATCTGAAGACAGATTTAGCTGGCAGTTTTCGTGATATTGCAATTGTGAGAACATGTATTTGGGTCAGCAACACCTCAGCATTTGAACAGGGCAAAATCAGAGGCTCATCCTGAACAGGAAAATCAGGATCTCTATAGGCATTCCCACAGACTAACATCACTTGACGAGTGTTTGCTCTGTAAAAGAAAGCATGGAGAAAGCTCAGTTATTTCAAATATAAGTGTCTAAGATCATGACCCCATGAGACTTCTGTCTGCCAACACTGCTCACCCTCAACTGCCTGTGAAATTTCTGGATCTTCTTCAGCATCCCATCAAGGTTCTCAAAAGCCTCAGAACGGTACATTCAGTTTTCATGGCGGTGGTTCTGGACAGATGCACAGAACACACAGACGTAGGGGCATGATGTGCTCTCAGTAATGTGCAGTGCAGATAACACAGGAACATCACTCCAAGAGTAATAAATCTGAGAATCATCAGATATCTTAAACCTATGGCATTTTATTTCCCAGCAATCCATGTGGACATGCAATTTATTGTACTTTTGCCTTTATATTCCCCCACCCTGCTCCTTTTTTCACTCTCTAACAAATAACTTCTCTTTCAGAATTAACTTCCCCTGAAGGCTTACTACTGTGCTGTTTTTAGGATTAAGAGGAAAATTATCTTGATTTGGGATTCCTTTTTCTTTACTACAATGCTACTGTATTTATTAGCAGTGGCGAATGGAGTGAAGTGGGTTGAACATTATGAACTGCATCTTGCAGTGTTATTCTGTTCACCTTCGTGTTCAATAAACCTTTAATAGCAATGTGTTATTTGCTCCCAACCTTCTAGCTTTTCAAACTATTTAGGGAATTAGTTCTTCTCCTGGACATTGTTTTTCTCCTAACACGTTGTATTTCTCAGAAAGCCTTGAGAAAGAATATTATGACTGATAGAAATCCTCAGGGTCCCATCACAGGAAAATGTTCAGAGTCTGGAAAGTCAACAATTATGATAGCTTTCAATTCATTAGTCTTCTGTAGTAGTGCATGGCCTTTTGTTACAGTTCTGACAGCTAAGCATATCAAGAGTATCAATCTGAGAATAATAAACTTCAAGGTATGCAAACTCACTTGTTGCCCACTTTTTGACCTCAAAGTGTATTCTGAGCCACATATATTATTTCCCATTGTGCATATCTCTAGAACTGAGTAGTAAAAAATTTAGCTCTCACTAAGGGGGTCTGAGATTATAAAATTGGACAAAGTGAGGGTCTCAATTTTGATGCAGGTAATGCATCTCAAACACAGTGATGGGACCGGTATCCTCACTAAAGAAACCATAAAGCTGAAAGTGATGTAATAGGGGGTCTTCTTGAGCATCATTTTGGAAAATAGTGATTACTCCAAGATAAATTGAAGAAATGATCCCAGAATGAGGCATTTCTGGGTAGGTACACCTGCCCTGATAATCCAGTCAACCTGTGGTGTGTAATGGCAGAGGCTGTTACAGGAGCTCCACAATCAAACAGGATTCACCTGTCTGGCTTCTTCTTGACCACAGCAAGCTACAAGTTCCTGGCATTTTCATCTCTGCAAAGAGAGCTTAAACTGCTTTCCAACCCAGGGTTCCACAGAATGACTGCACCAAACCTGGGTGCCTGCTCTCCAAAGCACTAATAGAGTGTCTTAACCACAAAAGCATTCCTCCTTCTGATGTGGGAATACGCATTCCCCTTTATACAAAGGTTTGTTTAAGAATCACTGGGGTGACTCTGTAGTACTAACGAAGTTGCTATAGTAATTTCATAATCAAACATTACTGTAAATTGCCAGCCACGAACCTCACACAAATGAATATATTTGGAACCGCACTTTCATTTTGTTAGGTTTTAATTTATACTTTGGCTCCGTAACTCCCATTCTAAGAAGGATTTATGTGCTACACACAGTAAGAATTGTTGCTGTGGGGACTTTCATCACCTGTGGTGAATGAATGACACCAGGGTCCCTGGATCTCCCTTCGTCCTGTTTGTACAGTGGCCAGAATAAATGATCTGACCCCGGCTGCACTAACACTCCTCCAATACATACTCCTGACACTACACAGATCCACCCACATTAAGATCCCTTATATTCAGTCAAACCTGAGTTTCTGGTGCATGGTAAAGCTGATCATTGTTCAAAGCTGTTCAGACCACTCTCATGACACTTGTGGTATTATCTCTCTGAAAGCTTTGGGTAGAGAGATAAAGCCACGAAGTTCACTGCAGCTCTTTTGTTGCAGATGCAAGTGATTTCATCAATAAGTGCAATGCTTCTGAGCAAGAAACTCAAGGTTGAGTACAGAGGAAAGAAAAAGAGATTTTCCCACTGTGAACTTACAAGAGGTATGAGAAGAAAGCAATTTTGCATGAGCCGACTTCACCACAAATGTCTTATTTCAATTATGAATAAAGGAGTTTCTAAATGGATGAGTTTGTGGAGAACCTAAACCGGCCATCATTCTGCCTTCTTTGTACCAGCAAGAAGAAACTGCTTAAAATGCAAACAGTTCCTGAAGTCCCCAGAGAAGGACACATTTCCTTCTATTTTAATAAACTCTTTTGTTTGACTACATTTCCCTGCCGTGACTGTTTACTCCCACATATGTGTTGCAGCACTTAAAACACTTCTGAAAGCCTCATGTACTTTTTATAAGAGATTAGCTGGAGCCATGAAGTCCTTCAATAACCCTACTGCTTTGTTGGTAGGTTTCAGTGCAAGCTTTCTTTTTCATACCACCAGGGAAATGCCCAGCAAAATGCTGATCTTGAGTTTCAAACTGAAGCTTGCCTTTCTTTTTTCATTAGATTCATAGCCAGGGTTGCTTAGAAGTGGTAGGAGTACAAGCAGGCTGAGTGGGGAGCTGTTTTGTACAAACATTGATATTCAGCACCGTCCAGTGAAACCTATTACATAAAATTTTGCTCAGAAAGGTAGTATTAAAGAGTGAAATCTGAGCAGATAAAAGCGTGTGTTGATCACTCCTACACTGAGATCCCAAATCATCCAGGAACTGTGATGCACATTTCATCTGCTTTCTCTTCCTTAAAGTGAACTCAGAGAAATACCTTTGAATCTCTTAAATCACAGCAAGAAAATTCTTTTCATTATAGGAAGAGACATCAACAGAGCTTAACAATTGAGAAACAGAGATTTTTCATTGTAACATTTGGTGATGCAGTGCAAATTCTTCCCGTATACAATGATTTCCCAGTGTTTGAACACCCAACTCCCACATCCTGTCCTCTTCGTTAGTGATATTAAACTAATAATAGATAAGTAAATTAGGACTACTTGAGGAGAATTCAGAGAACTGTAGAAATTCACCAGGCTCTCCCTGAGGTGAATTGGTGAAACAGATCTTTTATCTGTATGTGTAATATTCCATACAAAACACAGATAGGTGTCTATAAAGATGTCAAGCAGACGAAAAACCTGAGGACTGGTGATAAGAGGCAATGAATTCCCATACAGGTGAAAAAAGGAAGAGCTGCAAAGAACACAAATGCAACTGAGTATTTTTGGTATCATTTATTTTTCTTTATATTTGCTAATGATACCTAATTATAATAATAAATATTTTAATTTAGTCGTGGCGTTAATCATTACCTTCATTCTCATCTCACATCCGCTGTGACATTCAAACAATTCTCTTGACTTCAGTGGAATAATTCCATAGTTATGCCAGTAATCCCAAGAAAAACAGTTCTAATTTAATAACAACTCAGGTAACCTTTAAAATACAACTCCCTTTTGCAGTTAAGCCCCATACTCTGATTAAAGCCCCATACTCTCATTACTGGATGGGGTCCCTAGATGGAAAAATTAGATTTGTTTTAGGATATGTTAATTCTGAAGCTTTCTCTTGTTTTCCTGCTATATGTGCTACCTCAAAACCTCACTGTTCAGTAACGTTTCTTTACTTACAATGATGCCATTTCACGAGCTGGATTGTAAGGTTGTTTTTCCTTTTATTTGTGCCTGACCAGAGTAATTGTCTCATAGAAAGTGAAAGGTTAAAAAGAAAAGATAATGAAGAGAAAAAGCACGAGTTCTAAAAACACATTTCTGCCTAATAGAATAGGAAAACTGCCCACTATGTATTTAATTTTTAGGGACATTTCTCTTTAAAGAAATGAGGTAAATTAAGCAGATTTAATTAAGTTAATCTAATTTTCATATTCTTGCTTCTCACCCACACTGTGATGGAAGGACTGAAAAGTAATTGTGGAGGAACACTGCACTGCGAGAACAAATTCCAATTACTGCAAAGGAATTTAAAAATCATTTTATTTTCAAATATACTTAAAATTTTTCCATTCTCTTTAATTTTGAGAGTAATTTCTCACTGCTGTTCATGTTTGTTTTCCCCCGAGGCAGCTTCTGTTAGAGGAATGTTTATAGATGGCACATAGCTAGGGTACGATAACAACAGAATGAAAACAAATGCTGGGGAGCTGGCAAGTGCAGCACTATCAGTACTGATGGGGAGCAAGCTCTGAGCAACAACAGCCCCATTGCTCCCACACTGAAGGACATGGGGCAGTGACCCCAGGGCTGCACTTTCCCAGTCACCAACTCCCATCTTCTCACCTCCTAGGGCCCACTCGGTCAGTTTAAATTGTACAGTCATAGAATCATAAGATTGGATAAGACAGCTAAGGTCATCCAGTCCGATCGTCAACCCAACCTCACCATGTCTACTGACCATGTTCCTCAATGTTACACCTCCACAGCTCATCCCTCTCCAGGGTTGGTGCCCCTATCACCTTAATTGCAGCTTTTCATCCAAAGTCTCTCTTCTGGAGTGCCATTAGTGCTGCAGGACTGAAAGCCCCTCCAATACATGGTTTAGACATTTAGCTGCAGGGATGACAGCATATAAATTAACCTAAATTTCATTTAATTTTTGCTTTATTTATGAGGTAATTTATAAGGTTGTATTATTACACAACGTTATTGAAGATAATCTTTATTATTACTGTAGCCTGTAAATAAGACTATTTGTAGTAATGTTTCATTTAATACCTTCCATAACAGCAACTGAAACCATGATATAGTAGCACAATTTATGGACAGCTTTGGCTTTTAATGGAGCTATCAAATCACCAGGGCACCATTTATCAGTTGGCCCATAATGTGAAGGAAACCAATTGAGTAATTCAGAACCCTTCTCTCTCCTGTAAAACCGGTTAGTATGATGGGAAAGCCAATAGAAAAGAGACACAAACTCCTGTATGTTGTGGTGCTAAAGAGGTCATTCTTCTGTTTTCCTGTAAAAGTGTGCTTTTATGGAGAATCCCCATCAGAAAAAAAATACCAATCGATAATGGCAAAGAACTTGAGGTGATGTACTTCTTCTCAACAGTGAATCAGTCTTGCTTGGGTATGTCAGTGCAGAGCGGTTGCCAAGAGTTCAGTGGGAGCAGCTTGAAGAGCAAGTGAGACCTGTCATCAGCTCCGCAACAGCACACCACACCTGCAAAAGGTCTGAGCTGCTCTGCCTTCCAGACTTGTGCTGTTCACTGCTTGCTTTCACACAGCTTTTCCTCTATTAGCATTAGTTCCAGCTCAGGTATTTTAGATAATGTCACTGCCACGGGTGTGGTGGCACAGGGCTCGACTGACAGGATAAATCCCAGTGTCTCTCTAATGGCCAACACACAGCAGCCGGGCAGTGTAAGGAGTGTTGGCAAATTGTGCAACAAGGTGTGTTTGTGCTAGTGAGTATGTAAATAGGTCTCTGGGAGGAGGCACTGAGCATCATGCTCATGTTTTTTTCCTCTTTGCTTGCAATTAGCTGGGAGGGGAGCACAGATGTTTAGCAAAGAACCCCTATCAAATTTAGAGAAGCAGAACTCTGAGGGTGGATCTAATTAATTTTCTGTCCCAGTTTAAATGGCATCATTATATTGTAGCATTGGGCAGAATGTTCTGCAGTGATGGGACCAAAACTGCCCATTGCATTTTGCTGCATGAAATGAATCTGGCCTGTTCTGATGGTCACATGTAAAGAGGACACAATTTTGTTGAGTCCCCAGATAAAAAGGTATGTGCCAGAAGACATTATCAAGAAGCCTGCTCTATTTTAGTGCTTATTGCTGTCTCAGTTTGTCCTAATTTATTCTCATTTTGCTTGTAGTATATAACATATTTTCACAAGCCGCACTGCATCTGTAGTGTTTGCATCAGCTAAATCTAATCTGCTGGGTCTGAACAGCCCAGAAAATATGTATTTTGATCTGGCTTTAGTTCTGTGCTTGGATTCTGAGACACCTGAAAAGAGAGGATTGCTGGTGGGATCACAGAATCATAAACTTGTAGAATCATTAAGGCTGGAAGAGACCATTAAGACCATCTAGACCAACCACCATCACCCCGTGTTCCCAGCTAACTAAAAAAATAATTATGTTGTGCGATTAACAAAAAGTAATTAGGTTGATCTAAGGGAGGTTTTTCCCCCAATGCATTGTAGCAGCCTGGCTGGTTGTAGGAGCTCCTTTGTACGCTGGAGCATCTGAGACTGTAATAATTTATATTGGTCTGGGAACAGTGCAGTAATTGTTGCGAGAAGACTTACATGTGAAGCACGGTGAGCTTGTTATGAGAGCTTTAACTGGCAGCTTGAAGCCTCATGGGGATCCACAAATTACTTTTAAAACATCAGCAAAGATTAAATAAGGAAAAGAAATGAAACACTACAGTTTGCTGGGCCTGAGTTTCTGTCTATAAGGGTCTGTGATGGTGTGACCTACAATAATCCTATGGCAGACTGTCACAACGGTTGGACAAGATGATCTTAGTGGTCTTTTCCGATATTAATGATCCTGTTCTTTATAATTTCTTAGGAAAATGTATCTACTAATTAGGTAAAGTAATTGCAGACTCCTTAGGCATATTTTAGTTGCATCCTAAGCACTGATTAATTGAAGGGTACAGTTACTCTAACTCAATATTCAATACTCACAGTGTGCTGTATCCATTTGAACAGAGTGGCAATGCCTTCTGTTGTTACGTCCCACACTGTGATTTGAACATGACTAAGCAACATATTTGAGCTACAGAGCAGGGGAGGAGGATGGAGCAAGAGGGGGGATTTCACATTCCTTCCAGTCTGGTCTAGGCTAATCCAAACAGAAATGCATGGGTTAATAGAGGAGGTTTATATAAATAGTGCAGATAAATGCTCTTGTTCTTAAAATGCCACAAAGTTTCACTTGAGGTGATCCTTGAAAATCAAGAGAAATATAGCAGCGCCTGTTTTGCCTGCAGCTGGAAAGTCAGCGTTCCGAGAAAAGAGCCAGGGAAAATGAGGGGAAGGAAAGGGAGGAGGTTAAAGCTGCAGTCCAACTGCTCCAGAGCAGCGCTGCAAATCGAAGTGTGCAGCTACTGAAAAAGCATTGCAGCATGTTAGCAGGGGACATTCCTGTGTGCCTGGATGCAAGGAGGAAGTCATTCCTATCCCACCACTGAGCAAGCCTCAGGCTCCTCCAGTGCAGCCAGCGGCAGCCATGCTTCACTGCTCTACAAGTTCATTAGGTAGCGGATGCTGTGAGAAAAGCCAATGTGAAGAGCCTTGCAGCTGAGTTCTGCCCTGAGCCAAGTGCATGGAGAGGACTGCTAAATTTAGGTCCTCCAGTGCAAGAGAAAACCAGGCATGAGAAGTGCTGTGCGTGGGTCACCGCTTTGCAGATGTTGGGCAGTCTGAGCTGCAGACGGCAGCACAACTGCTGCACTCCTTGCAGAGTGCTGGGTCAGACAGAACAAGAGCACGCAGGGACTGACAGCACTGGGGTTAAATTGTGCTGCAATGTGTCACTTTGTGCCACTTTTTCTGAGGGAGAGAGAGTCACCACAAAGATGTGTAGCACAGCGGGCTCTGGATGCTCCTCTGGGTAGAGATGTGATGAAGAGGCTTTGTGTTTTCTCTAATGGCAAGAGGAAGCTATTCAACCTTTACTATCACCAGGGAAGGAAGTTATCACTGTCTTTATTTCTCCTTGCTTCATTAAAATGAAGTGAAATTCTTGTTTCTGTCGAAGACTGTGATGACCACATTCATCCTGAGGATGAGAACCTTTCTGCTCTGCAGGTAGCAGTATATTGACAAAAAGAGTGCAAGGCTGAAAGATTCTGCACCAGAAATCTTTGCAGGTTTTCTTTTTCAAATCAATTTATTAAAAGACCTTGAAGAAAAGAAGTCTGCTCTGCAGTGCTTGCTTCTTGTGGAGCAGAATTAAAACAGCGAGTTACACTTCCAGCAGTCCTTGCTTTACCTTTCAGCATGGAGGCAATGCTCGCTGAGCCCTGGGGCAGTGCAGATGGTTTTGTATTTGTAAAGCACTCTTTGTGATCAGTTTTCTTTAAAAGAAGGAATCACTGCATAGCGATACTTGTTCAGGAATACAGAGACATGGGAATGTCTGAAACAATAAATTAGGGCTCATGAAAGGAAGCCTTGGCACACACTGAAATGGCAAAAAATGAGCCTTAGGTCAACAATATTCAATCAACTTTTAGGAATAACTACTTGACCTAAGCTTTTCTGAGCTAAAGGAAAAATAGTTAGCTTTACTGGACAAAGGACAGACATAAATCACTAGGAAAAGGAGCCTGTACCATTCTACCCTTTTGTCTTTTAATTGCTCTGTAGCTCAGAGAACTCCTGGAAGGGCTTAGAAAGACCACCACAATTTTGAGAAGCTCTTCCTGGCAGTGTGAGTTCCCAGCCAAAACCCTGGCTCCAATCTGTGCCATTATGTTCCAGGAGGTCACTGCTGTTGGCACATATATAACTGCACGTTACAGCAGACGCTGCAGCTGGATTCTCTCCTAACCCCAGAGCTTGTCTTGAAAATTGGATGGTCTCCATGATGTCCTCAAATGCATTAAGTATTCCTTGGGACATCTGCAGTGACAGGCATGTACCATCTGTGATGTTCTCACTGTAGTGTTAATGGCAGAATGCATTGCTCTCTGGATGAATTTTTGGAGCTCTTGGCCTCTCAGTCTGACACCAGATTTGAGCTTCACATCAGATTTGGGGATGAAAATATAGAATTTTGGCCACTCAGACCCTTCTGACGCTCTGTTCTGCGGTTCTGAGATTCAGTGCCTTACACTCTCTGTAGCATGGCAAGAAACAACCCAGGACAAAGGCTCAAGAGAAATATCATTGCTGACAAGCACAATGTGGGCAGAGTGCAGCATGACTAAAGAGTAATGTGCCAATGAATCGCTGGTTTTCCTGAATGCCCCATACCAGAAGAATCCCAAATGACGTCTGTGAGTACAATCATTTGACCCAACCCACAGACACAGATGGGTACTCAGAAACACATGCCAAAGTGTTCGGAAGGCAGATGGAGATGAAATTAAATGATATCAGCAAACTCACTCCGAACGCAGCTGCTGAAAGATAACTTTGTATATCCCCAAATTCAGACCAATCTCATTTCTGTCTTTGTAGACATTTATAAAACAGCATGCCGAGAAATTAAGATAATCATTTCTGTGATTAACTGTAGCAGCATCACTTGTACACTGATGACTTGGTGTGCTTTTCCAGTTTCTTGCCTTAGCTAGGAACTGCTCAGTGAAATATCATCTCAGAGGCAACTCTACCATGTAGTGGCAACAATAAATATCAACACTAAGAAAGATAGTGGTTTGTTTAAGAAAAAAATAAGGGGAAAATAACAGTCTATAACATAAACCACATCTCTTCTGCACTTCAGGGACAAATTATGTCAATGTTAAGTGTGTTACAGGCTCATACGACATATCCTCCCCAGCTACATCATTTGGGATGAAGTCTCACAATGGAAACATCCACCTCTCATTTGTTTTGCATGAGGAAACGTTTTCTTTTCCTATGGAACCTCTGATATCCAGCACTAACTCACTTGATTTTAATTTTTGGCTTTTTATTCCTTTAGGTTCTCTCCAGGTGCTCTCCTGCAGCTTTCCATGCTGGGACATGTGATCGTTCCTTGTGCGCCTATTGTAGGTGTGCATATATGGTTACATACCTGGGTTGTTGTATGCTTTTTCACTTTCAGCATCTAAAGATCTTCCATTACAGTCATCAAGAGCTCTCACTCTCAGCCTTATGGTGCCATAAATCAAGACTCAATCTCACATGATTCCAAAACCAAAAAAGAATAACTCAGTCATAGTTGGCAGATTTACCTGTTTTTTGTGTAATATTTTTCTCAGAATAAACACTTCCACTCCGACATCAGTATATTGCTTTGAATTTATTTTCATTCAAAAGCTCTGTAGTAATTAACTGCTCTAGTAGGAACTGTACCTTGAGTATTTTTTTCCTGGAGATTTACTCAACCCCTTCTTTTATTCATATCTTTCAGGATCTGGATGGGCTTGTGACTAATTGGTGCTCATTATGATGGGGTGTTATAAGGAGCATCAAGAAGAATCGCTGCTATAAATTTTCAACGCTTTGAATGAATGTTGAGTGCATTTTTCTCAGATTTGTTAAAAATATAACCTCATGTCAAAGCCTGCGTGTTTATGAAGGATTTGGTTGGGTGGAAAAGGAAAACCATTTCCTTCTTTGTGTATTTTGGTCCAGCAGCTACTCAAGTAAAATAGTTTATTTTCTTCTTTTCTGCTTAGGACCCAGGGTACACATTTGGTGCTTTGAAAGTGAGCCTCGCTCCTTATCTCTAAGCAGAGCAATAACAGGATTAATTCAAGTGAAATCCCTGAGAAAGAATTAAACAATCTGAAATCTTGGAAAATCTGTATCTAATTACACCACGTTTGTGGTTTCCTTTGTAAAATATAAAGTCACTCCCAACATGAACAGAGGTTCTGCTCTGAAGGGCATCTGTAAGGGCAGAACACCTCAAGTTAGTAATAATTACTTTAATTTAAAGATGGCGTATAAATCACAAACAATGATGGAACTACTCATAAATTCTTAGACAATTTCACTTTGAAATAGGCAGCATTTGGAATGTCAGTCATTTCCTGTGTTGTAAAACATTTCTGGAACAAACTGATGCTTTTTTTTCAGTGCAATCACAAGGAGAAAAGTTTTTGTTTTATGGGGGTTTTATCCAGTCAGCTACACAAGTATCCAGACATTTGCACTGCAGCATTCTCTTCTTTAATTAGGAGCTTCACTGAGTGGAGCATCTCAGGTCAAGCAAACCTGGAGCCTCTGTTTGCGTTTGTTTAGTTTTTAGTGATGCTTCATAATTAGCATCTATCAGACTCCTTATACTGTGGCTACGTGTTAGTATACTAATGCCATGCAATTTCATTTTTCTCTCTGTTGTTTTTTATGTATTTTTTTCATATTTTATTCTCTTCTATTACTTCCCTCGGAACAGACCTAACAAAACAAAACCACAACAGAAGAAGTGTTTCTGTAACAAAATCATGTAAAAACACTCAACCAGGTCAGTCAGAATAGAAATGCAAGAAAACATGATGCTGATCATTTTGGCTATATGTTCTTTGTCTGAAGTCCCCAAGTCCTGGTCTGTACAGAAGATATTATCACAAGTGCATGTCTTTCCTGGGAGCTGTGCTTAGCTCTAGGGCTGGAACAGAGTGGTGTTGGTAATCTGTTAGAAATAAGGTGGATCTAAATTTTACCCAAGTGAGATTTGGGTGCTGCAGAAAGGCTCTGCAGTGGCCTTACACAAACTGTTCCAGGAACATGAATAATGTAATGCAAGTTAGTGATTATCAGGCCTCTGATGTACCGAGAAACACTACCTACACATGATGTATTTACATGTAATTTCAACATTTTATTTCACAGTATTGAATGATAGAAAGGATAAAGGCTTCAAAATCATACTAAAAGGCAAAGGCAGAATGGTAGAAAATACTGTTATCAGGAAGGAATGGTAGCAGAGTAACCTGTGTGCTCTGTATTTTACACAAGGCAGCTCTTGTTCTTGTTTGTTCTCCCTCAGCCGTTATCTAGGGCAATAACTCTAGGGCTGGAAGACCTCACTGATTCATCTAAAAATAGGTTGCCCACTATGTCAATGCAATTATCAGTTACAATGCAGAGAACTCTACTCTAACCTTACAGCCAGAGAGCCTTGTGCAAGCACGCTGGCCACTGAGCGCACACAATGCCATTATCAGCTTTCATTCAACCAGAGTAGTCATCCATTGATGTGTGGAACTTGTTAATGGGGATTTTACCCATGGTTGTCAATAATTATACCCTTCTGACCAACATGCATTAAGTGTATCATGATGTTAAATACTTAGTCCCAAGTCTCCTGGATGAAAATCATATCGCTTTCTGTAGCTGAATAGTATGAAAACTATAAGAAATTACCATAATTGAAAGATGTAGCCAAAGAAATTCAAATCATTTGCAAGCTGATCTAATGAAGCTCATGCCATTTCTGATTACTCCTTTTGCCCACGTATTGCTCCAGTCTAGTCAAATTTCATTACCACAACCACTTTTAGTAGACATTAATAAAACGGTATTCGCCTCCACTCCCTCCTCCCATTGACAGAGTGCAGACAAGAGCCATTGTGTAACTGTGCTGGGAAGTTCCCTTCCAGAAGCACAGTGACCAAAGCAGACCTTAAAAGTGCGTGAGAATGCCTTTACCCTGATTAGGGTTCAGGCCTGATCAGGAGATGTGGATTGTGGCAGACACGAGAGCAAAGCACATTGTAGATAATTTGGGGTCAGTCCTATCTGCCCTGCCACAGTCTTTGGTGTTCCCATTGCTGATTGGAAGAACTTTAGTGTGTGAGACTACAGAAGTGAAATAAACCTTTTGCCATAACTTCTGATGGCAGCATAAGAGGTAAAAGGCTTAAATTATAGTAAGGAGGGTGAAGGTTAGAGTGACATCAGCTCTCCAAACAGCAAGATGGTGACTATTGCTTAGGAGACAGTATTTTTTAAAACATATGGAGATTAATATCTTTCCGTGTATAAATATTGATACTTGTATATTTCCATCATACATTTATAAATATAAACATTGTATAATTATAGAATAAATCAAATCAAGGTTGATACATCTGTATTCACATTTATAAAATACATCAGCCACAACATTTTTCATGCTGCTGTGGTACAGCAAGATGAATTACTTGCATCCTTTCAGATCTACTTTTCTCTCATTTCTCTATGAATTCGATGATGCAGTCCCTCCTGCAGACTTGTTAAGATGCTGTGTGTGTTCTGCCTTGTTGATATCTCCCCTAGTTTGTTGGATTTGCATCTAGCTTGTAGTTTCTTAACATCTGACATACACCTGTGCTTGTTCAGAGGAATTCAGGCAAGTTGCTAAAAGCAGATGTGCTTAAATGGTGTCTGAAGGAGATGCTGGGGCTTATATAGAGTCTATGAATTGAACTTATATGGTCCTTCACTGGTTGTGGAATTTTCCTTACTTTGTTTATATGCCTTAGCATAAATTCCTTCAGAGAATGTTAAATCCAGCAAATCTTGACATCAGTCATGAATATTTCTGAAGCTCAGAATGTGAAATTTTGCTAGCATAGAAAGAACAAATCAGTGAAATCATGTTTTTTTATTGAAGCACATTCCCAACACAAAGGCTGTGTTACAGACATAGTAAAATGATCATATGGAAATAATAGGAATGCTTCATTATAAACACTACAGCGGAATGCAGATAAGACTCCAGAAACATTTATTTTGCATATAGAACACATTTATTACTATGGGAAACTGGATTACAGAATCTGGCTGATACATTAATTCTTTCTAGTCCAGCAAGAGTACAAGTAACTCAGGTCTTGTGGATTTGAAGTTAGAAGGATCTCCAACTAAAAGCTGCTCACAAAACGCAAAAGAGTATTCGTTGGGTAATTCTAATTACATGTATGTTTTCTTGGTCATTACACCCCAAACAGTCTGTACCTTATTCTGAACGTGCAGATCAGGGTTCCTGCCAGTCTCAGTTAATATATCAGCTGAGACTGAACGCAAAACTTGTTCTTAAAACTATTTACAAGTCCCATTCATCTCCATGCAGTTACAGTCCTCTTGTAGCCATCTGAAATATTGACCTTTCAGTGTGACTATGAAAAGCCTCTTGAAATGGAAGATATTGAGTTAGGTTTGCATACCAACAATATATCCTACTTTATCTCTTAGCTCTGCAGGGATTTTATAGGGAATAACTTTACTTGGCACTACTTCAGATGGCATAAGTCAGTCAAACAAACAAACAAAAAAAGGCTTTTATCCTTCTTCTTGCTCAGGTATTTAGAACACTGGTTAAATAAAAGTGGCAGTATCCAACCAGAGCAGAATTGTTTGTAACAAAAGGCCAAAAAGGACAAGAATGGGAAGGGGATGAGGCAGAGGAGGAAGTGTGGGTGGGAAAACAGCTCTGCATGAGGCAGCGTGTTGCTCAGCGTGGGCGAAAGTTGGTTTTCTCAGTCCATCCTCCCTGTCAGCCTCATGTTGTGAGCTCTGAAGAGGAGGAGAAGTCATTCACCCCTCAAGCCTCACACACTAGGAATTAATTGATCTTTTAATGAAGTTAGCCCCCTGTTTGGGGGCTTGAGCATCATTAGGAAGTGGTAAATAGTGAATGTTGTTCTTGATTTTTATTGCACTGTAGAAAACGTGAGTCAGATTCTCAAAGAATGTCAAGGCTGAACCTCTCACAGAAACCATGGGTGCTTCATTGCAAGAGGATGTGGGGGGAAATGACTTTTGTGGAAAGCACATTGTATAATAGGTACTTTGAGTACTAGCGCTGCTGGAAACCAGTCCTTGTAGAAATCCACTCCAAAACTGCTGCTTTCTGTCTCCCTAGAGCACCCTTCACACCAAACAGAGCATTCAACTTTCAGCTCAAATGGAAAGAAACAGAGTTAGGCAGTGGCACAGGCAGGATCCTCTTGCCAGAGCGGAGAGGATACATCAACATGCTGTGTTGGTTTGTACGCTGTGTGCCCACAGGCAGCCTGTGGCTGTGAAAGCCTCAGCCTCCAGATGTGCCAGCCACAGGTGCTTTGTAAAAATGGGTTTGGAATTTTAGTTTCGTGCAATCCAACCGAGACCTCTGGGCTCTTCCCAGCAGCATAACAGCAGCTTGCAGAATTCCTGCAAACCATCTGCACCTTCCTTCAGCAATGCTGGGAGCAGTTACAGAGATTTCAGAGGAAGGGATCGCTCTGGTTTTCATGGCACATTCCCTTCATGAAGGAGTTTTGAGAGGTTTGCACTGTTTATAGTTACAGAAAGGTTTTTGTAATGCCACAAGTGTGGTTCTGACTGAGCAGAACAACATCTGTACTTCTTAATTGTTTTAGTTTTGCCTAACCTTGGAGGCAAGGTGAAAGGGAAAAGCAGTGTTATGCATGCTTAGCTACACTGGTAGTCAGTAAATCAAATATAGTCACTTTCTCTCCATTTAAAATTTCCCCAGCTGCTTCCATCAGCTCTCCCTCGTTCTTTCTCCATGTTTTATCCTTAGTTCTAAATCTGACACTGAATGACAACATTAGCTTTCCAAACTACTCAGCAATATCTGTTTTCCCCCAAAGACTTCCTTGAGGCTGATTTGTATGGGCTGCAGTTGCCTTTCTTTTTTTCTTTTTAATGACTTACATTGAACAATATCCTCACTAATGACATTTCCCCAGCAATGATGCACCAGGGAAAAGCGTGGAACAAGAAGCAGGAACAATGAATAAAGCCTTAATACATGGAGGATGGAGTGCTAAAATTCACTCCTGTATCACTCCACAAAAGCTATAACTCCTGTTGCTTTCCATCCAGCATAAGGATGGAGAGCTGTGCTGCAGTATTCTTAGACAGCTATTTCAGGCACACTATTGCATAACTCACTTTTGCATCCTTACAAAGAAGATGCATTACTTGCCTATATGGATAATATAATTTCTGTCTGACCATATGAAACCACCTCACCTAAAAGAAGAGATTAAAATAATCACCAGATGAAAATGAAATAAATCACATCCTTCAGTGAGAGCAAGTGGAATGTGAAATGCAGGAAACTATCCCCACCAAGTTTTCTGAAGCTGCTGCACAACATTTTCTCCTTTCTTGCTTGCAGCTCCTGGGGTGGATGGCACTGCGGATGCTGACACTGGGTACTGAGCAAGGGGTGAAAATGATCTATTTTCCCTTTACTTGTAGTACTTGCTTGCTTATCATAGCTGCAGTTTAATACATCTGAATATACTGGCAGCAGGAATTATGCTAAACTCTCACATGCTCATACCAGGGAAATTCTGGGTTACTTAGCAATGTCACAAAAGAAAACAGAAACTGTCATTTTTACTCAGTCATTGGAAGGAGTTGTTGTTGCCTTTATATATTCACTACTTGAAAAGCGTTTATGTCTCAAAGGTGTTAAATTATATTCAGTGTCCTGCTATCCCAGAAAAGTAAACTCAAGAGGGAGCTCGTCAGAGTCCTACAGGTTTCCCTTCTGAGACTGAGACTGCTGGGCTGCCCAAGCACGGGGAAGTAACCCCCAAGGATGATTTGCTTTGCATTAGAATAAGCCCAGATCAGAGGATTCACCTCCCAGTCCCCAGAGGTCCAGTCCTTCTGCATAGAGAACTTCTGTCACTGGGGAAAGGGGAAGAGGAGGTAAATGTTCTTAAATACATTGACAAAATAATTACCAGTTAAAGGTTGAACATCCAAAGAGCTCTACAAACAAATCTTGGCTATTTTGAAGCCAACATGAACATACTGTGTCATCAGCTCTCATTACATTGTTGGTGATGGTGGTATTTACAGAAAAGGTAAATTCTCTAAATGTTGTTGGGAATTGAACTGTTGTTCGGACATCCTAAAGACAGATAGGAGCCCATGCTTCAAGTAGTTGTTCACTCTGAACTAAAAGGAATTAATAAGAGAATTCCCAGAATCGTACAGAGAGAAACAACCAACCAGCAACCCATCAGGAAGGGCACAACCAACACAAACCAAGCCTTGCAACTTCACATATTTTACTCAAATAGCTGCAAGGTTACACCCCATGCAATCAGGGCCATGGGTCCATACACCCTTCCTGCCCTTGGAGAGGATCATTTTGTATAGAGTTTTACAGAGATTTCACATAAATAATTTCTTGAGTCCCAGTGTTATTCAGGAATGATGAGTGTCTAGCTTCGTTGTCATTATCTCTAAGCATCTATTAGAATGAAGACTGGCTCTCGGCTCTCCTGTAGTCTTTTACAATTGCAGTCATCCTTTACAAAGCTCCCAACTGACTGTGCTAAGTATTGTGTTAGCAAAAACTGAGCTGAAAACCTTGTGACACTGGTAGGTCAGTGCTGTTTGATTCTATTTGAGAGTCTATTTCAGGAACTCATTGAGCTGTTTTGGGGCTGTGTCACATGCACAACTAAAATGTACAGCAGTTCACAGCAGTCAGAAAGAATTTCTAAATATTTACACATATACACTGAGACACTCAAATGTACACATAATCAAGCCTGCAGGTTCCTACTGTGCAACTGATTTTCTTTAAAAAGATTACTAGAATCAAAGTAGAAATGGCTCTTCTTTACATGGTGTCCTTCCTGGAGAGGTTATGCACAGACAGAACATTGGCAGTTGTGATCTTGATGCAGTTGCTGTCATGCTTTGGCCATGCAAAGCAGGACAATATAGCTGAGAGCACTGAAAGAACCCCCTGCCGCCTCGCCTAATGCATACAGCCCACATTGCCAAGAACCAGAGGGATTTTTAGAATAGACAATCCATTGAGAGCATTTCTACTCTTTTTTATTGTTCAGCAGAGGACTCTTTGAAGTTAATAAGCATCAACTACATCCCCAAGAGTCCATCAAAACATCAAAGTTTTATACCACAGTGCATTACGAAGTTGGTCTAAGGACAACTGAAGAACTCTTTAAATAGAGCTGGGCTACCAACTTTGTCTGTCTCCACTTCTGCCAAAAACACCTTGGTGCTGCCTGAAAGTGACAGCCTGTCTGCCAGGAGGAAGGCTTAGAGAAGACATCTCACCTCACAGGTTCAGTGTTTTTAATTGCCTTGAAGTGTTTGCTGTGTTAACTCTTAGTCACAAATAGATTTTCTGGCTTCACAAACTTGGGAGATTCTGGTTCATCTGAGCACTGCGTTCCAACCTGGCCATTTCAGGGCAGATATTTTTCCTTTCTCTATTAGTCCTTTACATCTTATCATCTCTGAGTGTAGAAAGTTGTCTACTTGGCCGTAAAACTATAAACAGAAGATGCAGTGCAAAGCAAGACTGCAAGGAAAGTGTTATGTTCTATGATTTTCTTGCTAGCAGTTTCTTTTTTTGAGATCTAGAATAACTTCAACAAGAGAATGACTCTCTAATTTGCGCTTAACAGTTCTACCATTGTCTTCTTGATACCTTTGAAAGAAGCATAGGTTTGCTGGAGGCATTGTCGATGAGGGGCACATTTGAGCAGTTAATGCCTTATTTAAACTCTTCCCAGAAAGTGGCTGGAAATGACTTGGAGATGGTGGTGAGTATAGAGCAGGGAGGGAGAAAACGTGTACTCCAGCAGCATCCTAAGGGATAGATAGGAGTCCCTGCCTGCAGAGCAGGTTCAGCCCCTGGGAGAGCAGCCAGGGCCATTTTCCAGTTTTAAGTACGGTAAGATGATCTGTACTGCAAAAATCTGTAATCAAAAACATTTGCATAAGCTTCATGCTAAGCCATAATTAGTGATAATAGCAAAAGGATAGGTATCGGCTTAAAAATATGAGTGCTTAATTCTGGCAGCAAAGGTTAGTAGAAAAGAAATAATGAACTCTAATTGTTCCTGGTCACAACTATCAGAAATGTTTGAGTCAGAGGGGATCCTTAATGGTCATCTAGGTGCTGTAGCCAGAGTTTGATTGTGCAATAGCGGTGTTACATTAAAACATAAAAAATCAACTGCTCGTTCAGGGACCAGTCAGTGACTGGGGCTGTGAGGAATGAGAGTCCTTGTGCGGCTGATGATGCTATTCTTCGTCATAGAAATGTGTAATCCTACCTAAAGCTAAAATAAGCTACATAACTTCATAGGAGCTTGCAATTATAAGTTCCAAACCGCAATTGCTGAAACATACTTTGATGACTGCACTGCTCTTATTCTATGATATTGAAGTAGAAGATGCTACAAACGTACTTTGGCTAGACGTCATGAGATCTTCATGTCCCTCATTTAATGTTTTCAATAAATACCATACATGCTTTAAGGACGCCAGTCTTAATCTTCCTTGATTCACAAGGAACAGGAGTGAAATTCCTTAAGGAAAGGACTGAGAGACTTGAAGCAGGGAGGACTGGATCTTTGAGACAGAACTTTTTACAGTCCTGTTGCAAAAATTCAGCCTTTAAAAGATGACACATACACAGGACCTTTGCTTTCTTCACCCAGCAAACAAAGAACTTACATGGTTTGCTCATCTTTTGTCATAGATCGTTGCTCAGTTGTCAGCTGCTCTTCGACTTTGAAGTCACCACTGAGCCAGAGGATATGACAGTGGGGTAGGAAGGCAGCAGGTTGATTGCAATGTCAGACTTTCTCTCAGTTCCTGCTGATACATCTGTGGAAAGGCAGTAGAAGAACCAGGCGATTGAGGGAAGACACGAAAACAGTAATAAACAATTTAAAAAGTGGGGGGGAATCATGTCTCAAGAAGTGAGCTGGATGTGATATGGCATTCCCATTTGTTTGGCATAAGATGGGAAAAACTGAGGTCCCCTAGCAGTGCAGCACAGAGCACGGAGAGCAGCACACATCACCAGCCTTTCACACCCACTGCTTCTGTGCAGGTGGACAGCACTGACACACGTCTCTTCATCCTGACACTTTGTGCTTCTAATGTGCAGCTGGTTGTTGTGAAAGCAAGAGCAAGAATGCTCTTGTTTTGGTACAGGAAAATAATGTGGTGAAAAATGTCTTTTCAAACTGCCCTTCTTATCCAGCCCTTAACGCTGTTTGGGTAATGGTATGTTTGGGAGCCAGACTGCAGCTGGCTGCCTGCAGGCACAAGTGAGGTGGGGAGAGGGGATGATGTGGTACAAGGAAATGTTTCTAACCCACATCAGACACCAAGTTGGGAAGTATTCTTAGAATTACCATCAGGCAGCTCTCTGACCGTTTGACCACAGATTCCTCAGTCTGTCAACAAGAGGCATCTCAAGCAAGTCTCACCAACTTGGCCACTGCTCCTGAAACTGAAGAAAACAGCCATTCTTTTTCTAAGGGCTTTTACTGTTTCTAGTTCATAGTCATTACTTCTATACTTCTACCCTCTGCTGTGCTAAGAACACATCATTGTCATTGCTTTTCAGCTGTTTCTGCTTCAGCTGTATGATTTTCCACGAGTTATATTTCTCTCTCTATTAGATTGTTGGCTCAGAATATTCCAGACCTCCGTTTAGCATCTGCTTTCTTTGACTATCTATTTTACTTCACAAACTCCACTTTAGCCCTTCTGCTGGATGATAACTAAATGTCCTATTTGAGTCCTAAGAGGCTGTGCTACATTTTCATGATCCTTCTCAAATATGCTGTTTTCAAATGTGTTTTCCCTCCATCTGTCAACTGATTGCCCTTTATGGTGAATTTGCTTTCTGCCACCCGATTCCTTTTTGTGTGTCCTAATAGGAGAGATGCTTTTAAAGGTAACTCCCTGTTCAATGGTGAATAACTGATAAGCTGATTATAACAAAAATTATGTAGTAGATATTGTCCATTTTTCTCCTTTCATGGTTTATCTACACAGGAAAGCTATTACACAGCAAGGTAGAACACAGATTTTAAGCTAAATAACTACTTCAAATTAGCTTCTCATAAGGATACTGTCATCCTGCACACAGGTTTCAATTAAGCCATTCTTAAAATTGACTGAGAAAATTTGCATAAAGATCTTCGTGGTGTGAAATGTTGTCCACATGGTGAGTTAAATATGGAGTAGCTTTCCAAGATTCTTCCCACAATGGTTGTGCACTTGTATGGTCCACATTGCAGGGGCACTTAAGTTCCCCCATGTATTTATTTATTTATTCTGTATTTATTCTCATAACATTCCTAAGAGGTAAGCAAACTCTGAGCATCTTTCTCAAGGCCAAGCAAAAGTACTGGAGTAGAGCAGAGAGATGAGGTTGGTTCAGCGACGGCCCCATCACTTCTGCATCATCCTCTCAATCCACAAAGAGCCTGTAGCTCCCAGTCTCACCTGCCAAATAAATCATCTTTCCATTCATCCTCCAGACAGGTGTGAGTCATCTGCACAAAACTGCTGATGGATCTTGTAAACTAAAGCCGCTGTTTCCTGACAGTGACTGGCCAAGTGTCCTTAAGATGCTTGTATTAATTCAGGTTCTCATTTACATTCAGTGAGGACAGAGAAATGCTCAGTGAAGTCTTTTGTTGTAGGTTCTCTGTGGTTTGATGTATTAGGGTAAGGAACTTCCATGGATTTATCTTTCAGATTGTTTAAACAACTGTTTGCTGATCTTATTTTTTAGGAAAGGATTGAATATCCTGCTTTAAATCAGTTCCATGTACTTTCTCCTCTTGCTGAGGAGCTGTGTTTGCACAGAAAGAGGAGTTTTAAATAAAACCAAAGTCTATGATCTGAATACAGAGCAACTTGGCAGCCCAAACTAATGTTAGGATTAAACACTGATCTTCCAATTCAATTATGGACTAAGTCAAAATTCCATAGCATTTTACTGTGTATTAAAATTGGATAGAGTTTTAATCTGTTGTTCCATCTATCCAGTTGCCTTAATGTAAACAGAGAGTTCAAGACTCAGGATCTGATGTCTGTCTTGCTGCATTTCAGAGAGCTGATAGACCTACAAGCAAAGATGAAGGTAAGGGTTGGATCTCAGTTAATCAAACACTGAGATTCAGATTTCAGACTTTTTCTTAATTATTTCTGTTTAATGGCACAAATGCAATGTAAGAGTCAGTATGAAGCAGGTGTTACGTTTTTTTTTCCTTGTCTCTGCTCAGAATTGCCTCTTTGCCTTGGTTGTGACTTACTGCTTTCTGGCACATGCATGCAGTATATTTGCAGCATGGGGATCAGACCCGCTGCTGTCGGCCACTTGTGAAGGGAGCATAAATGTTGATCACAACAAGAGGGTTCCCAGAGGTTGTATTGAGTTTTCTGGAGCTCCTGTGGGTGTTTAGTTAGCAGTATATTCTTGCATGTTGAGAACTGACTGCTTTCAGAGAATACCCTGCTGGTTGGACATGGTGATCACCAGAGGTCCCATCCAACTCCTACGATTCCATGATTCTGTTTACTTTAGCCTGAGGTCTCTGACTTCAGGTAATTAAAAATCCTACATTATTTTCATTTTAATGCTGAAAAAAAAAAAAGCAAAGGTTCTATCTGTGTGCAATAAAATCACTGAGTGACATTGTTTCAAATCAGATTTAGGCATAAGTTTGGTCCTGACATTTAGTCAGCAGGTGGGTGTTGTTTATTGCCTAGCAATTAGAACTTAATATCTCCTCAACTTCAAAATTTTCTGAGAGCTTTCTGTGAACAGATTCCCAAGAGCTCTCTCCTGCTCTCTTCCTTTTGTCTTTTCGCTTTCCCACCTCCACATCCATCCACCCACCTGCCTTTAAATGTGCTATTTCAAATTTAGAGTTCAGAAACTTTGTTTAAGTCTAAATCATGAGAGATATTTTCTCCTAGGGCAGAGGCAGCCCACAACCCCTTTATTTTAAACCAAGTTAAAATGGTGCTTTTTAGTCTTCAGAAACTTTTTCCACTCATATTTCTGTGAGCACAGCACTACAGGAAAATATATAGAGGAGCCTGGGCTGATTCCCTGCTGCAAAGTGGCCCAGGTGCAACAAGTGCTCATCACCACCTGCTTCTTCACTGCTCCCTTTCGTTTCCCAGTTGTTATCATCGGTTTACTGTGGTGACATATTTGTAAGTTTTATATTCTATCTGCTTTTCTGTGAGATTACTGAAGAAGTAAAAATGTACATGACATTGCAGGCAAATGGGGAAATGAGATAGCACTGAGCTGAAGAGGCAATGAAGGCAAGCAAATGTAAGAAATTAACCAACTGACACCCAAATTTATTGATTTAAAAATAAATTGCTATCAATTCCAAGCTCCTGACTCAAGTAATAGAATCACAGAATCACAGAATATTTGGGTTGGAAGAAATCTTGAAGGTCATGCAGTTCCAACCCCTACCATAGGCTGGATTCCCCCCACCAGCTAAGGCTGCACAGGGCCCCATCCTACCTGGTCCTGAGCACCCTCAGTGATGGGGCACTCACAGCTCTCTGGACAGCCTGTTCCAAACACAAATCATAACCTGCTCTTCAGTGTCAAGCATCCCCTTGTGCTCTCCCCCAGGCTTTGTGCACAATGTCAGATGAGCAAAATGGGAATGATCTTTAGTGAAACTAGACAAAAATGAGCACCTTTCTTGAGCATTTTCATCTTTGTATATTCACATGGTCACATATTCCTAGAGCAAACTTTCCTCCTTCCTTTCAAGCACTGTTGTTATTTTAAGCTTGAGATCCATCATTTCATTTAGAGAACAGCACTTGGTGACACAAATCTGGTTTTATTGTTTTTTTTTTCCCCTGTTGTTTAGAGTACTTCCTCATCAAACAAGATACCTACCTCTCTCCTCTGAGAGGAGATAATTATAGGAAGAATTTATCTTTTATTTCAAACATTCATAATTAACACTGGGGTAAAGTGGCTCTGGGGACTAAATCACTGCCTTGCTCTGATCCTGGGGCAAACTCTGAAAGTCCAAATGCTGCTTCTTCCCTGAAGCCATCACTGTCATGGTCACGTGAGACTTGTTAATAAATAGAGCAACCGCAGCCCTCCATGTGTAATATCAGAGGTTACTCCAGCTCTGATGGTTAGGAACAATTTAACTGGATGGTGAAGTGGTGAGGAAGAGGTTGAATTCTTAAGCAGGGTCAAATCAAATGAGACTCCTTTACAATGTTAGTATGCAGCTCTTGGGAAAGGGCCACCAATTGGAAGTGCATGGTAGCCTCCAGGAGCTGTGGCTTTTCTTGTGGCCAAGGGGAGGGTGCTCAATGAGAACATATTGACTTGTTTCAGCCTCAGGTGGGAAATGAGAGAAGTAGATTCTCTGCTCATTAGATGAAATGGCTCCCTGTGCCAGCCAGCAGGAGCAGAAGCTCTCATGTGGGGCTGAGTGCAGCCTTTACCCCCAGATAATGAGCCTGACAAGTGCTTCTGACATTCGGATACACTGAATTCTCAGGAGGGTTTTTCATGAATAAATAATTACCTCTTTGGCAATTGCAATCTCCAGCTTTCTTGACAAGTGCTGCTTTTGCTGTGGGTTGGAGCTTGTAGTTCCTTGGATGCTGGTGACAATTGAGAGGTCCTGAAGGCTTTTACCTTCATCTTCCTGGATATTCCAGTAACTTTTCCCATGACTGAATAACTGAAAATGAGTCTATAATTACCACAAAGTACATTGTTCTCACAATACCAGTGCAGAAATGGGAGAAGAAATCCCAAGTGAGAAGAAAAATGTTGTTTTAAATAAGAGTCAGAATTAAAATGAAGACAAAATTTTCTGGAGATTGAAACGTAGAATTTAGTTACTAAGCACATTGGGGCACTTCTTGCTTCTAGTTTTAATTAGCAAAACATTGAGGTCTGAGGAAACACCACTGTTTTGAGATGGCTGTGGTAAACTCTATGGATGGTATCCATGTAGGACTTCTTGTACCATTTCTGGTACAATTTCACTGTGCAAAGTTTGGGGAAAAGCCATAAATATCCTTATGTGACTGGGATATCAAAATGGATGAAACCCTTCTGCCCTTCTAAGTTTTACTTCTATCACTGATGTGCATTTGAATGTCAGGATGAACCACATCACATTTTCCCTTATGTTTATCTCACTTAAGATGAAGTTTTTATAACTTGGATTTAAAAAATAAAGGATGAGCTCCAGGGAAAACAAAAACACAAAACCAACAACCTTATACTCAAACATGAGCTTTCCCAAAAGTCAGAGTATTTGGATCCTTGGTCACAAAGTGCGACTGTCTCTTCCGAAATGACTTAATAGGTTAATCATTAACATATTTTTAATTGCTCTTTAGCTGTACGTTTCTTAAAACTTCAGTGCAATTTCCATTGGGTAGCCATGGCACTGCAGTTTGGGAGGCAGGCAAACAGCCATGCTAGTAGAATGAAAAAGTATGAAATACAGCCTGAGACCTCACCACACCAAAACTAACATGAGAAAGGCATGGAACTTCAAAGCCCCTCATTTCTAGGACATTCACTTTGGAAAGGAGGAGAGGAAGGGAGGTACTTGCCCAGAGAGGTGGTGGTGCCCCATCCCTGCAGATACCAGAGGTTGGACAGGATGGTGCTCTGAGCACCCAATGGAGCTGTGGTTGTCCCCATTCACTACACGGGAGTTGAACCAGATGGCATTTAAGGGTTCCTTCCAGCTCAGAGGATTCTATGGTTTGCTCAGCATTTTTGCATGCCCAGTGATAAAAGGAGAATAGAAATGAAGTTGCCTGAGTTTTAGTGGGTTTAGAGGTGCTGCTAAGTCTGTTACTTTTTAGATGTGTAAAGGTAAAGGTTCAAAGCAGCAAAACTTCTAACACTTCAGTTTCCTGGCTGTGAATGCCTGCCACCTTTACAAACACTGTGCTGGACCAGCAGGATGAACCTTCATCTGGGAAGATGGAGAAAGAGGGGAAATCAAAAGTTCACATTTATGAAGCCTTTTCAAGTTTTTAAGTAAGAAGTTCAAAAATATCCAGCAGTGATGAGACAGCAGAAGCAATATATTCATAATAACCACTTTTGTGACTGATATAGAACAGTTCAGTGTCAAATGTATTACCTCACTGCCTGATAAGTTTGTTTTACCAACCTGGACTTAGGTCAGAGTTTGAATTATATAATCTGTGAGTTGGCAAATACAGCCTTATCTATAATCACAAAGTTTAGGAATTGTTATTTTTAACATTTGTCATAGTTAACATGTTCTCCTGATTTGTGTCAGGAACCACATTAACATATTTATAACGAATTTGCATAACACGAAAAAAAGGTTTGCACAGCCTAATATCAATTTACATTTGTAATAAAGTATTAACATATCCCAAAATGGATTTTAAATAGTAGCACTATATTTTAAATCCTTCCTGCAGATTCTTAACAAACAGCTTTGATTTGCATGTCCTGACATTGCTGTTTAACACAGAACTAACAACTGACTGATTGATAACTCAGCCCTTTCATCCTCTGCTGCTGCCTCCTTTGCTCATGCTGCTGGAGGGGTCCTGGCATCTAAAAGCCAACAGTTCCCCACAGATGATGTCTGAACAGTGATCAGTCTGTAGCCACAGCTGCAGAAGGGCTCTGATTCAGCAGGGTGCTTAAGCTTTTGGGGTCCTAATGAAATCAAATGCATGTGTTTCAAAAGTAAATGTTGCTGAAATGGAGTCAAGACCAATTCCTGCGGAAGGCCTGGAATCAAGTTTGCTCTTATGCTGCAACTGAACCACAGGCTCCTGAAAATCCAGACAGGAGTTGGACTCAATTAGCCTTACGGGTCGCTTCCAACCCTGGATACCCCATGATTCTATGTTGAAAACCAAAGCATTCTCCCATTGCCACTGTCATTAATGGTGCCAGACCTCCTTTTGCATTCATGTTGTCACAAATAAAGAAAAACAGCAAACTGAAGGGACATTTTTTCCAATGTACCACAGGATGATCTGTATTTGACCTAGCTGTGAATATATTTCAGGCATATTGCATATTCCAGAATATACCCAGGGCTGTAATAACTACATTAACCATTGAAAGATGCTATGTTATTGAAAAATATACCTTCATAAAGTCTGAACAGTGGTATCAACTTCTCAAAGCCTTAGGTAAAATGGATACAGGACATTAAAACAAACTTATCTTTCACTCAAATACGTAACCGTAACATGGTAAATTGAATCATTAATCAAAGTCATTTTATTAGACTTTTAGTGGGCTGGACCTTTTAAAGTTTATACTTAAATAGGTACTCAGTAAAATACTGGGTTTTTTTGTTTTTTTTTCTGCACTGGGAGAGCCAAACGCTTCACTCTAAATTCCCCATTTAGTTTACTGTGGGAACCAAGCTGAACTTTCCGTTCCATAAACAGAAGAAGGAAAGAAAGCTAGTGAATTTGATTGATGAAAATGTATTTATCTAAGCATCTGTCAAAGTCAAAAGAAAAATGGAGGAAAGATACTCATGCAAAATTACAAATCATTTATGCCTCTATATTTAACATAAGAAAAATTCTGCCCCTTTTTTCCTCCCTTGTAAGTAGATGCAGTAGATGCTTCAAATTGCCCCTGGATTTTATTCCTGTAATCTCTTTCTCTCTTCTTTTTCTTTTTTCTTTTTTTTTTCTTTTTTTTTTTTCTTTTTTTCAGATCTTCACAGTAATATCTCTATATATAGACTTATTTGTTGGTGTTCTCGTCTACTTTTAAAAGCATGTTTTAGAGCCACCAAGTTGCAGTTCACAAACTGAATCATACTCCAAGTAGGTCATGACCTGTTATGAGTAGCAGAATTAGGGTTATAACCAACACCTTCTGACCACCTTCTAGATCAGGTAAATAAGGGTTTCTCCGAGTAAAAGTAGCCATGAGATGGCAGAGTAAAGCCTGAGCTTTGCTTTCACGTAACCTGTTCCAGGAGGCACCATCTGATTGAGAAAAAAATGATGGCTACTATAATTCAGTTCATCTTTTGATTACTTCTCTTTATTTTACCTAATGCTGGACTCTTCTTTAGTCTTGGCTGTGTTGTTGTTCTCATGTGTGTCATTAAGATAGAAAATACATAATCATAACGAGAGCGAGGGGTATATGCCTTCAAGACAGCTGTCAATAAACACTCTGCCTGACCCAGCCTGCACCAAGGCTGCCATTTTGGCTTGACATGGCATAAGTCACCAACAGATATACATACTCAGAACACAGTGCAGAGATTGAGAAGCTTTACATCTTAAAATTCAAAGCTGTCACTGTTCCTCTATCGGACAATGTAATTATTCCAGAATTTCTATAATTGATACATATGTTTAAAAATAAGAATTTGCAGGATGGATAAAACTTGAGAGGTTCATATGCAGGAACTGCAGTTGAATACATCAAAGACAGGCAGAGAGTGAATTATTTTGTTTCATGTGCTTTGTAATTTTTGCCACATTCTGTAACCTAATCTTTGTGAGTGCTGTATATCCTAATTACCTATGTACTATCAGATCTATAAATAAAATATGGACTTTTTTCTTATATAGCAAGTGTTCATACATAAAATCACATAAACTTAACATTTTGGTACCTACAGTGTAAATAAATCAAAGACAAGGCATTGGTGTTAGGTAGTAAGTCCAATGTGAACAAAAAATCTCATGAAATTTTAAAGCATCACCTGATGATGAACAATACAGTCTTAAAATTGCTCCATGCATATCACTCAATTTATGCAGGAAAATTGGAGGTATGCCATTTTCTGGGACAAGATTTCTATTCCAGGTTTTTGGCACAGTTGGCCATGAAGTTATTTGGCACAAAGTGAAATACATGAATATTCCTCACATTATGGCTGAGTTACAAAGCTGACACTTAGATGAGCGCTATCAAAGAACCTAGAAGAGACTAAATAAACTACAGATATCCATGTAGGCACTTAGGAGCCAAGTGAGAGGAGTTAATCTGACTTAAAGGAGTCTTAGAATTGTAGAATTATAGAATTCTAGAATTATTAACATTGGAAACGATCGCTGAGATTCCAACCATCAACCAATTGCCACCATGTTTGCTAATCCGTGACCCTCAGCACCACAAACCCACTTTTGATTCCCGCAGAACTGTTGTGCTGGGAGCATCAGTTCAGAGAGAAGCAAGGCATCCTTGTCTTTTTGGAGGTTTAGATGCAGTTTTAACAACAGTTAGATGTCCAGGAGGGGTCTGCAGACACACAGTCTGCAAATGTGACTGGGGAGATACAGGTGGCTGATTCTCTGGATATACCATTCTGCAGAATCCTAAATATTTTCTGGGACATTTCTTTGGCATTCTTACAAGGAATCAGGAAACAAATGCCATGATGAGGAGAAGTCGGGCAATAGGGGAAAATGAGCGCTGAAATAGAAATGATTATTGACTTATAAGAATCAGAACAACGTACATGAACATGTCTAAATAAAGTAAACCCCCTTTTCTAGGGGGTAGACTTCAAGGTTTCCACACAGGCAGATCTGTAATGGGATATGAAGTCTTTATCCTTTATCACTACATTATTTTAATAAGTTCTCCTCTTACTCCTGGAATCTTATTCCATGACAGTTCCTATCTAGATCAGGATAAGAGCCAAGAGCATTATTTCTTTCAGCTGCTGTACTGGACAGCTGAGGACAGGGATTTCTCTTGGTTCCCATGTTGCACCTGAAGCAGTGGGATCCCCTTCTATGTGCTGAACACCTGAGTGTTACGAAAATGTACTCTACTGGCATAGATAGATCTGACATATCATTACTGCAGCACAAAGAGCCAATGGGCCAAGCTTTAACAGATCTGGTCTTTAATAATGACTGCTCATTGTAAAGACATAGTGAGCCAAGGAACCTGATTGGCAATAGTCTCATTTCCTTAGTAAGAATCAAATAACACAGAGGTGACTGAGGATGACGATTTTTGTTCTTCATTTGCACTCTAGTTTGTAGTATTCCACTCCACTTACAGTGCAGATCATTGTGATTAAATCAGTCAGCAGTAGCTCAAAGCCACCACTGGTTATCTTTCTGCACTGATAAGCAAAGATCCCCAAGTATACAGGCTTTGGAACAAATTCGCCTTGGGTCACTTGCTTTGCTAGCAAGGACACTGCATTATTTTTAACAATATGTTTTACTTTCAGAGGTCAGTGACTTTTGCCTGGGTATTTTTTTGGTCTTAGTCTAACACTTACCTAAATGCTCAGAAAAATCAGCAGCGTCAGTTTCTGCTTTACACAGCGTTTTAATCAACTATTTTCCCGGTGGGTTCTAAATGCCCTGCAATTTGCACTGAAGAAGCAGAGTGAAAGGCTTTTGGGTGAAAAAGAACCGAATTACAAAGAATTATTTCAAAGTACAATTAGAGACACCTGCTTGTTAGGTAGGCTGTTGTAAAAGTCTGTCCATCTGCATAATTGGTTAGTTGCTCTCAGGAGAAAAAGGGCACAATGCAGAGCTATTGGTGCATGGCTGTGATGATGTGTCTGAAGCCATTCTACACAACTCGGTACTTCTCTACCCAAAAAAAGCACCCAAAGGTTGGTGGGGAAGACTTTGCAACAATTAAACTAAGCCTTGGACAGAATCAAAACCAAGTAATCAGAATGACTCAAAATAAGTGTTCCTTTCTCATCTTCTCTGTGTTATTACTTAGCAGAGTGTGATATCTCTCCCTGTTTGACTCAAAGCAAGTCTATGTTCTCTGCAATACAATAAAGAGTTGTTTTCTCCAAAAACCTGACACTAATACAACCCTTCAAGAGTCCAGCTCAGTGAATAATTAATAGCAAACAAATTTCCTCTGTGAGGTACTTTTCCTTCATTTTATGGGAAAAATAAGTTTCTTCCCAAATGTATTTACTACTTGAAATTACTGGGTAGATTCATCAGGCAGCTCTGCATGTTCTATTTTGGAATGACTAGTTCACAGTGCATATTTACAGTTCCAAATTGCAGCTGTTTTGTCTGTGGATGCAGAATGTGCTTTTACACAGGATGTTTCGCATCTCTGCAGCTTTGCTTTCTGTTTAATGCCACATGACCTTTCCTTTACTCCCAGCTTCTAACAGAAATGGCAGACACAGGGCTATCATTATACAGACATCTCAGGACTAATCACCCAAATTACTGCTATGGATGTAGCATGTAGCTCCATTCCTGATTATTTTTGGTTTTCTTTTCTTTTTTTTTTTCTTTTTTATTTTTCCTATTTATTTATTTATTCATAGCCTTTAAGTACCTTTCCATTGTGTGGATTCCTTTAGCAGACAGACACTAATCTGAAAGTAATGACAGTGAGGTTCTTAACACCCCCAAGTGCCTGCTCTGCTCCTTTCCCTTCTGAATAATCAGATCTTAAGAGTACAAACTTTTCCTTTCTGGTTTCTCTTGAGAACAGCTTCCCTAAGCAGAAGCTTGAAGAAACAAGGCTGAACAGAGAGAACGTGTCTGATTTAATGAGATAATCGATACAAACATCACGTATTCATTATCTATTATTAATATTCCTCGACTATTTTCCATCAAAATCTGTGATATGAGTACCATAAATTTCTGAAATTTCAAGAGAAAGGTCTAAAAGACTTCTCAAATGGGTATAGAGGCTTTAAAATGCATCTTTCAAATGCAAATGTTTTTATCCTCAGATGAATCTTTATGGTATGAGCTTACCAGCTATGCTTCAACTCAGTGCTAGCTCTGGTGTTTGGATCATGCATTTTTTATTGCAGTTTTGCTACAGTTAGCTTACATCTTAAAACAGTCTGATATGTGCTCAGCCATATTAAAATGTGTATTTAAAGGAAAACTGAGTGGGATTTTTGCTGGAACTGGCTCTTTCTCATTGATGGGATTAGTTTTGAGGACAACATTTGTTGCTGCTTTTTAACTTTTTAATGGAAAATTCCCCTTAAAATGTTCCAAGATACTTCAAGAAACTGGCATCTTTAAAAACAAAGGGAAGGCTCTTTGTTGGAACATACATGTTTAAATGAAGAAGAATTTCTTGCACTGCTGCTATAGACAAGGCTACTGGAGCACTATGGAAGGGACTTTATCCAGTTCAGACCCTGCAACTGATGCAGAATCCTGCTGACCAAGTTTAACACCCATTCCTGGGGACTCAGGCATAAAATGGATCCTATAGAGGTGGACAGAAGGGGAAGGGCTGAATGTCCTGCAACTGAAACTGGTGTCTCCAGTGAGCTTGCCTTTCCACTCAGCTCTTTCAGCTTTTTCAGGGTGTCAGGGAGGATAACTTGTGGGCGAGCTGGATCCTGGATATAAATAGAGGTAAATGCTGAAGTTTGAGTGGGATATATCAGGAATGTAAAATACACTGAAAAAAAAGAACAGTTCAAAATGTATTCCTTTCCACGTATGCAAAAATAATTTCCAAAACAAATTAAACAGTTGCTCAGAAATAGTCATATAATTAAGTAAAGTTGGGGATTAAAATCCAATTAATTCCTGGAGAAACTGAACTGTATTTTTCATTAATTGCAATGTCATTAACCTATCATCCTGCCGCACCAACTGAATGTAGGATTTAAGTAAATTCAGATGTGTTGTGTTAAATTCAAGGTTGTTTCAATTGGATCGGGAAAGAATGAAGTGTTATACTGAGCTGACAACTATAAGGCTTAATTTTAATGTATTTTTTTTAAAGTGCTCAATTTGCACGTCAAATAGATGGATGTTTGCAGAACCAATTTATTTCTGAGACCTTTGATCAAAGATTTGGTGGAGCCATAATGTGTGATTTTCCAGAAAATGTTTGCTGCTTTCTGCATTTGGGAAGGTAGATGAAAGCGCACCTAATCTTTTTTTGCTCCTCCTTTTTAATAATCCCCTTGGATTCAGAAATTAAGCACAGCAGGGGGAAAAATCCTCTACAGCACATGTCTCTGCACTAACAAAGCAAGCTGTCTGACTGCTGAAATAAGCAAATATTTCTCATACACTAAGTCACTATGGGTGAAGAGGACAAGAAAGCTGCTTGGTTAATTTTCACAGAGTATCAAGGAATAATGACTTGGAACTGCGCCCATCGAGGTTGGGAGAGTTTCTACAGCCTGCAATAGAAGCATCTCCAAGCGATTCAAAATGCTGTGTGAGGAAGGAGTGTGACAGCAGTCTTACATTAGTCAACGTTAACTAATGGTTCACAGAAAAAAATCAGAAAAAAACCCAGACTTTATATGCTCTTTCCCCTTATCCAAGTGATGGAGGAGAGAAAACATGTAAAGAGGGGAGTGAAGGAGAAAGAATGGTGGGCCTGGGAGTGCTCCAGGTTCATCCTGATGTTTATGTCACACTTCATGGCAAGGGCATTGACTATGCAAAGCCAGAGCTGCTCAGCCCCACATGGAGGATTCCCATCTCACCATCTCTACTGACTCAGTTGATCCTTTCACTGCCATTTCACCCTTCTGCCAAATGTGGACTGGAGTTCCAAGAAGGTTGTTTCCTTGGTTTATGACCGCTGCAATTAATGCTAGAGGGTGATGACATCCTTTCGGAATGCCTGGAGAGATTCCTGTTCATTGCAGAGTGTTGGATAAGATGACCTCTAAGGGTTCCTTCCAACTCAAATGATCCAATGGTTCAATGAAATGCAGTAGGTTTTGTCGGGATGTGATTTAAAGGAGATTTTTGTTTTGACATAATAAAGTGGAGATGTCGCTTGTGATAGCCTTTTTAATTGCTGGTATTTCGTGTTAATGTAACTGACATTTTGCTCCCTCTCTTCTAGGAAATGATTAGCTTTTATTATTCCTTTAGCTGCATTGAATTATCCTGTAATATCCACTGCTGCAAACTACGTGGACTCAGAAGTTTTTACAAGTTGTACTGAAATAAGAAAGTTAAGATAAATTAATGCAGGGCAAATCTTGAAATGAAACCACTTGACCCCTATTAATATTTGCTTCTAAAACTCTTTGGTGTTGTGCTTAATGTTTGAAATTGCTCTATCATTTAAAATGACAGCATTGTGCGGTTGCTTTAAGATAGCTTTGTTAAAATTAGGGTTACCAGGCATTTGCTGCTGAACCATTAATCCCATGAGAATGGAACTGTTTCCCTACATTAAATTAAAAGGCATTAATCTCTTCAGACACCGTATCCCAGATACAAATTCTTGCTTTGTATGAATGGAATGGAGAAAAATACACCAAACTGCACTTTGTGCCAAGTAGACATGGGGCATATTTCTAGTTTGGTCTTTAAATCCTTCTCTGTAGACTATGATAATGTTCCTAAAAACTGGGCAATGGTTCATCCTTCCAGTGCCAGAAATCATGTCGTTGCTTGCCTGACCAAAACTCCTTGGGCACAGACGCTGTTGGGCAGTACACTACTTCTTTGAGGCAATATCTATAAATAAGATAAATAAGATAGCTACTCACTCTGCTGTTCTCAAGATTCAGACTTGGGAAACCTTCTTGAGTTTCCTCTTACAGAGCCTGGCATAAAAATGAGTTATATAGAAAGTTATAGACTGGATTGCTGCAAGCCTGTTGCAGGCAGATTTCCTTGACTTTCCATCAGGTTTGTGGTACTGGGAAGTCATTCTTCTCTGTAATTGTCAAGCTGCTTGGAGGAAATTATTTCTGCTGGGAGTCAAAAGAAAAATGCCAATGGATGTCTTTTTGTGGTCCATCAAATTCTGCCCTTTCTTTCTCCTCTTTGGAGAGAAAGAGATACACGTTTTGATTTTATCTGCACTTTACGTTTGCAAAAACATCAAAATAGAAGAAAGAAAAGATTTAGAGTGTGTTTGTTGATAAAATTAATTCACACTAAATTTAGCTTGATGTTGCTCTGCATGATACTTCTTGTCTTTTGGTGATATAAGATCTAGCTTGAAATTTAGTACAGCAGCAATGATTGCATTACAGCCTGGGGCGCCTTTCTGAGGAAACAACAAACTGCGACACCAAATTAAGTCAATTCCTTCACATTTGAGAGCAGCTCTGTGGGCCTTTGTTACCGTTAAATGAACTTCAGTGAGCTTGTGGAGATACGTGGAGACAAGCTATGTGAAGCTCTTCTTTTTCTTATGGAAGGAGGATCCATCTCTGCTGTGTGCAGAGCAAGACTGCAGGGTGCACCCAGTTCAGTATAAAATGGTGACAACTAAATTGAGGCATCTCCATGTAAGTTTACACATGTGAGCTAGATGCCTAAATCCCTATTTTGGTCTATGAATGAAAATCTGCCAGTACAACCCAGGAAGGCAGAATTTTGGGAGCTTCTATTAAAGAACATGGAGACAGCTGTACCTCCAACGGGTGGTTTGAATCTTCTCTCTGCTTTTTGTTTTCTGAAGCGACTCAATATATTAAAATCAATGCAATATGTGGTAAGTTAACGAGGGCTAATAAAGATTAGTATGCTGAAATCGCTGAGATCCATCTTTTTGAGAGAGGGATAAGTCAGGGGAAAATCAAGCTGCATATGTCTGATAGCTGCACAAAATTGCTGGAGATAATTTAATGGGTCATTTTTATTATTCATGCTGTATGCATTCCAGTTCAGTAATGAAAAGACTTGCCAGCATGAGATTAACTGACAGACTATTTTGTCAGCTAATATCTGAAACTGGTTCCAAATAGTGTTGAATTCACCAAATGCATGAAATACCCACAAGCATTTGTGCTTTTGTGGGGGCACCACGCTCCCTCTGGTCCAGAGGGAAACATAAAACGAACAGTGCTTAACACAAGATGGTCATTCTTCTTATTCCAAGCCACAGCCTAACTTAAGAAACACTCTACATCTCATATTAATTGCATACTTTGCATGTAAATATCCACGGATCCTTAAGCATTACATCTAAATATTTCAGAGGATGGACAAGAACTGATGAGATGTACTTATGTTAAGGCAAAAACATCCAAAAGCAATTGTGTACAGTGGGATGGGCCATAGGAAGAGCAAGGCAGGAAATAATAGGACTGTTTAGAAGTTTCAGCACTGGAAGGAACAGGAAAGTAGAAGATGATAATGGAGTCAGGGGGAATTATGGAAATGCAGAGTTGTAGGGAAAGAAAAGAAGGCAAATTCTGTATAATTTGAGATATATATTTTTTTGGATCATACTACTTATCTCCCACTGCAGGAGTTACAGAACTGTATGCACTCAATCTGAAAGCAGAGCAACATTTTGCCTTTTTTTAAGAGCTTGTACAGGACCACTTCTACTGCTGATACCTAATATCACAGTTCAGCTGTTTTTCAATGCAAATAATTCTAAATGTTGATTTTGGAGAAACTGACAGCGAAGTGTCACCTCTATGTAATCAAACTTATTCAGTAAGACATAATTGATAATCTTTTCTATGACTATCACACCTGGATGGGTATTTTTCTGAAATTATTTCAACAGAAAATGTTGGTTTATCTATATTTGTTCTAATATCCATCAAAAGAAAAGATCCGTTTTGACAATTTTCTTCACTCATCATCTCTATAAAACTTTGAATTTTTAAAACATTTGAAGATTGTCTTAAATGAGGAATTTTATTCCTCAATTTTTAAATCAACTTTCATTTCACAGTGTAAGCTACCTGCAGGAAAATATTTTTAAGTGAATAATCTTCAAAGTGAAAGCGTGTCCTCAATCTCTTTATTATTTTATTCCATTTTACATTGGTTTTTGTACCAGTACTTCAGTTTCTGAAGCTTTAACCACGCAAGAAAAGCCCCAAATATCGTGAAACCCACCATAGGCCTGCAGATGCAAGCCTCACTCTGTTCCCCTGCTCTTTTTTAAGACAGTGAGATGTTTCTGCAGAAAAAAAATGTTCTGATATTTTATGAATTTTCAATTTTTATTTTATTTTATTTTATTTTATTTTATTTTATTTTATTTTATTTTATTTTATTTTATTTTATTTTATTTTATTTTATTTTATTTTATTTTTTTA
The DNA here is from genome assembly GCF_054131305.1 of Coturnix japonica. Classification (NCBI taxonomy): domain Eukaryota; kingdom Metazoa; phylum Chordata; class Aves; order Galliformes; family Phasianidae; genus Coturnix; species Coturnix japonica. The sequence continues at coordinate 10,728,701 of NC_140680.1, read as the reverse complement.
AAATTCCAGTAGGTCATCTGTGTACCATGATGATTATACCAAGACGGGGCACATCTGCCATTGTCACCCACATGGCCAGGCTGCATGGACAGGTATCAGCATGGAGCAGCTGTTGGAGCTGGCATGAATTGCTGAGCTGCTTCATTGCCTTTTACAGACTCTTGCTTAACTCATGTTTTTTTTATATGGTTGGCCTCTGGTGCCTGGGCTGCGCCGGGTAGCTGAACTGTCACAATAAAAGCAGCAAAATTCCCCTGGCAGGCTTCAAACTGGGCTTTCCTGACCACAGAAACACAGCACTATCATTCAGATATCAGTCCCTGCCTTAAGTCTTTTGACTTTATAGCAAAATTCAATTCTCATCATTTTGGCAGAACCATGGTGTTCTGTGTTAAGGCAAGTACTGTTTAAATGGGTTCTGCTAGCTCAAAAACAAAGAGATTGGCATGGATCCATTCTTGTGGATGTTTCTGTAAAACAATATACGTGGTAGAAGACAAAGACAGGATTTCAAACAAGAGATGCCCAGAACCTCATAAATCCACATAGTGAGGCAGCAACATTTTTGGGCACTGGTGAAAATTTTGTCCTGAAAAATTGATCCTGGTGAAAACTTGGTTGGCCACAGACATTTTTATACTATCTCCTTCAGCTGCATCTTTGCCTGGCACTAACCTCAGAAAACTTCCTGTTGCAAACATCACTGATGCTAACGTTATGTCCACTAGAAAAATCTTTGATGAAACAGAGAGTTTTCCTTTCAAAACTAGAAAGCTATACTAATTTCTAATCTTGTGTCTCAATTAGAAATATCAAGACCTTTAACCTATCCTTTTGCCTATACTACTGTTTAAATATTGATGCTGTATCATTAACAACTCCTACTCAGTCAGTATATACTTGACTGATATCCTTGGTACTGGCAGTTTTTTGGAGATATCACATCATGTATCACATCGTGTGCATCTCCAGCCTTACTATGACGACTCATCCGTACAGCCAGAGGCAGTCTGGCTTTAGTCTGTTATTTTAAATGAAGGTAGAAATAGCTTTGCTTACAGTCTCTCTGTGTGCACGGTCCAGCCCAGTCAATATGAATACATGGCACAGGGGGATGATGATCCCAGGGTGTCCACTGTTACAGGGCAGGCATTAAAAAGGACAGTATCAAGACAAAGGAACACACCCAAAATTTAAATATATAGCTTCCAGCAGCAGCCTGAAGGTCTTGTTCCTGCAGAGTTATACAGGTCCAGCAACAGTAACTCTGTTTTTCTTATACTCTGAACATTTGCCTACTCTTTGAAAGTAATGTTTCAGTTTTGTAGAGGATGTAATTTCCTTTTTGAATGCCTGCAGCAACATCTTTGACTGCGTCCTAGGGTCAGTGCTTTGATTAACTTCCATGTAGATAATTTGTTGGTTTCAGAGAACAAGCCTTTCCAAGAGCAAAACATTTTTTTAATTTCTTTTTTAGCTCTTTTTTAGCTCTTTTTTTTTTTTTTTTTTTTTTTTTTTTTCATATAACAGTTGCTACGATCCAATGGGACTAAATACTAAATTTGGTTTCCTTCTAAATAAATCTCAGTGTCATTTAGCAATACTGCAAAATTAACAAGATGCAGCAGTTCTGTGCTCCGTAGCAGGAAGCCAAAAGCAAAGATATTTTATATTAACAAATGAGGTGGAAACGACATTTTTTTTTCCCCGGAGGATTCATTTCCCATGGGAAACAAGTTTCTCAGAAAGAGAGGACTCTAAATATAGTCAGTGTCAGAGTTCTGAGCCAGCCTCTGCATCTTCCTCATTCTTCATGGACAAGCACAGCACACAGCGAGCTCTGGTATCCAGGAAGGCTCAGACAGCTCGGAAATATTTTAACATTTTTAACAACAGCATCAATGCAGAAGAGCAGGAGTGCAGGGATGGGAAGATAGTGCAGGTGTGTAATTCACTGTAGTGTTAATTAGGCTGAGCAATTATAAAGGGTACAGCAATAGCTGGTGGATAAAGCATTTTGCTGCTAGCAAAGGGACAGTGTAAACACTTACCCTCGTCTGAGGAGAATATAATGAATGTTCTTTCCTAGGAAAAGATTGGTAAGAGGTAACTGATGGAGAAAAGAATGAATTATGTCCAAAGTTGACAGAGATGAAAGTGTAGTTTCTCAATATGTTAATTCTTAATTAAACATACACTTATTGATGTTAACAACCTGCATTCCCTGCCTTCATATGTCACCGCAGCTGAATATCTTTAGGCCTTGTAAAATGATCCTGCTGTTCAGGTGGGCATGAGGGATGAGTCAAAATGTTCAACTTCATGAGGTGAAGAGCACTTCTGCTGAGACACATGGGAGATAAGGGTACCCAGTAAAGTACTTTGTGAGACTCTGCCAGCTTATACTGCCACACATGGGGAGGAAAACCACCAGAGCCCCAAAGCTGGAACTAATAACAGGGAAAACGTATAAGAAAGTGCTAGAAATTCCTCAATACTTGTTCCTCTTGGGACTTGGCTGCAAATAGCAAATAATGATGGAGATGGACTGAACTTGTGGTATTTTTTTCCCCAAGACGGGCAAAAATAACTTTGTATAATTTTCTATAACTTCTGATGGTTTTGGTCATGTCATGAGATTATATATGATGTCACCAAAGATCATCCAGACCATGGATAGATGACCCAATGTTTCCTTTATTGCAAAGACTCCCAGAACTCCCTTGCACACTGCACGGTTGTCACAGTCCTGCACATGGCTTAAAAAATTATAGGAAGAAAGGAAATTCTCTTCACATTCAACATCTTACCTTCAGCGCCTCTATACATATAGATTATTGAAGGCTTATGAACATGCAGATATTAGCTTTCATATCACAGCTTCATTCAGTAGTTTTCATACAGTCTGAAAACTTTTATGGATTTAAACGATTCAATTGTACTATTTTATTACTCATTACTTTTCTCCTTGTAAAACCTGGGAATTATGGTAATAAAAATACCAATCTTAATAATATTACCATAACAACAGAGCTGGAAATTTTCTAAGGTACCGATTATTTTTTAAAAGTCTTACATCTTAAATTGTAATGAGATGAGGAAACACTAAATAGTTAATCTGTGCAAATGTTTAAAGAGCGTTTGATCAGTAATAGCAGCATATTGTCAGGAAACAAAGTGGAAGAATGAAGTCTGAATTGTGTCTTTGTACCAGCGAGTCTGCGGTAGAACACCCTGTTATATCAGTAGAATGGCTGGCTTCCTTGCTAAACAGTTCTCTGGACATGAGGGCATCTGTCCCCTTAGATTAGGAAAGTCTTTACTTGGTAATAAATCTCTCCTATTACTTATGTCTTTTGCCTCCACAGCACTCCCAACGTGTTGCTGGGAGTCTATCACTGGAAGGTGGATTGATGTCGTTTCTCAGTCTATGAGATGTTTCCCCATTGCAAGGTCACATGTCTAGTAACTATAGTAATTTTAAGTGTGTTGGAATATTGTTAATTTCTTCACAGGTGTGTATAACCTAAGACAGGCTAATGTAGGCTAATGAGGATTATACACATGTTTTAAGAAGACAAGGGCAGCAAAAAATAACTGAGAATCACATTAGGTTTATCATTGAAAATCATATATAAATATATATATTTTGCATCATGAAATCGATCATTTTAAAAATCAACAGCAGTATACAAGTAATTGAGAGTTTCGTATGTATATCAGCAATTCATTAGTTACCAGTTTGTGTTCCTGTTGGTCTCTCTAGTACATAATCCAGGAGCAATCCAACGATGATGACACACAGGAATGGGCCCCTGGGCCTTCTCCATATCACAGATATATACATACTAATGCATTTTTTGGCAAAGTGACAGAATCAAAGACTGAAAAGCTAGAGATGGGAATGTTGTAGGCGAGAGCACTTTGATGATGGATGAAAGTGCTATTAATGTTAGAAAATGGTAGATTCAGAACAGAATTTATGTCAAAATTTTATCCAAAGTCACTGAGAGATAAACAAGCAACCAAACTACGGCAATCAAAAAGAAATAAACTAGTTCACCCACACTCCCAAAACCGTAACCATTTCTTTGCACATTGAACTTGCCTTCTATTACAATGATCTATTCAGTAATGATTATAGAAAATCCAAGGGGCTTAATAGTATAAACTACAGACATAAAGGGTATATACAGGTCCATTGGGCAGAGTGTGTCTTACCCCCAGGCTACATTAAGAAAGACCTATGGATCTGAATCAGCCTGATATCCAAATAGGTTTGGTTATTTAGTCAAAATTTTTGGCTAGTCCTAAAAAGAGTTATGGAGCTGAGATTAACACATTCTTTGATCTTTGTGAAATTTTGGAAGTGAATGCTGATGTTCATGCTCATCTCTACTGCTTAGATGTGTTCTAGGAAGCAGAGGGATGAAGAAATAATAGAAGGGGGAAGAATAGAGCCATTAAATATAAAAAAAACTTCCGATATCAACTACATGAATACTGAGAGGGCTGAAGCAGAATTGCAAGGATGTTGCCCTGGGGGAATGATTTCATCTTAGCAAACTTGGCTCCTCTGTGTCATTTAAAGCACCATTAAAGTAGGAACATGTGTCCCAGTCTCCATGTTGCAGCCCCCATGGCATCGCAAAAAACAAATAGTGAGGCAGGTATGGATAAAACACAGTCTGCCCATCAGCAAGCGAGCACTTTTCACACTGATGTTTAGTCCTGAAGGTATACGGCCCCCAGGTGAGTAAGGCAAGTAATTGTCTGCTGCTGTCATCTGCAAATGGTCCTGTACATCACCAAAAATACCACTTTGCTTTGTGTCCCCCGGTGAAAAAGATCGCCCTACTGCAGCTCCATAGTAGCATCTCAAGGTGAGCTGTGAGCTGTCAGTGTGTCAGCATCTCAAGGTGAGCTGTCAGAGTGCAAGGGGCAGTGATTTATGCACAATTTTAAGCTACACGTTCCAAGTATTAGGAAACAAAGCACTGTCTATTTCTTGTTATTTCTTATCAAATATTATATTGAATGAGGGGGTTGGTAGATGATAGTATCCAAGATATCCCTTGCGGCCTCCCACACTTACTATCCAAACACAACTCCTTTTGGTGACTATCATTTTGCAGAACAAAGTGGCAGGAGGACCAAAGGGCATACCTCCCATTACTTACTGAGCTGATTGATACGAATGAGATTGTCAAAATGTTCTTCAAAGAATTCCCAAAGGGAAAACTGGTTTATTCTGAGAACTGAAGAACATTTTCTTCTTTTGTTTCCTACCTAAAAAGTTAGTTTACCTCTCAAGACTATGGTGTTTACTTGGATACCCTGAATTCCCACTGGCAAACACAGTTCCAGCTGTGAACCTTTTTAGTTTAAACAACGATGCTGACTTTGTGTGCAAATTAGGGAGCTGTCTGTGTTAATTACAAGCTCTGATCTTTTGTTATTAAACTCATGCTATATGTGCACACAGCTGAATCAAGTCTGTGTGGGTCTGGGACAGGTGCTTGCAAATGCTCTCAATGTATAATTTTGCTGGTTCATTCAAGAAAATTAAAAGTTCTATCTGAAATACAGGCTACAGTACATACAAAAACTGGGCAGTCATTTAATGGCTCTTAGCTCACAAACTGTATTTTCTTCCAGACAAAATTATTTCATGATAACATTTCAATCCATTCAATAAAGTAGGTTTTAAAAAAATATTCCTTTATGCAGCCATAAGCCTTGTTGCTGCATTTGTACATGTAAGCTTATACATGTGAAATATCAGTTGGAAACTTAAAACTGAGTTTTATTCTGTATACTCAAGAGACCTTGACATTCAGGCTGCCTCCATATTTAAATACACCCATTATTATTCAGGTACCATTTGTACTGAAGTTCTTTCTGAACTCTCAGTCATGAAGGGAGACAATGAAAGAAGATGACTTTGGTCCTGTGTTTTTGCTCCACTGTTCATTTGTACACATTTGGGCATCTTTGAATTAAAAAGAATTTTAAAAGAACACTTCATATGCATGTATATTTGTTTTATGGGTAATTTTACAAAAAATAGAAAAGAAAGTTGTAGACGCTTCATGCATTCTACTTTCCTATCTAAAATGCGTATTTACTTTGCTCAGATTTCTTGTCCAATCATGTTACCCAGTTGTCAGTTTGGTTTTATTCTAGTTGATGACTAAAGCAAAAGCTGGTGTGAGCACTAATTGTCAAGAATTGTCAAGTCACAGAGCTCCGAGAACTAGTACTAGCTTCAACAGTAGATGAAACAGAGAGGTTAATACATGGGCTTCATGTTCCTGCTATGCTTCTCTCCATATTGACAAAAATCTCCAAGATCCTGCATGGCTGTTAGATTAAGTTTTAAATCTGCTTTTGGCTGACAGCTTCAGAATGAACTTGGGTGACTTTCCAGCCCTCAAATCTTCACTGTTAAATCTCATTGCGTATTTCTTTAAATCACGTTCACTACTTTAATGATAACATGGGTTTTTTTTTGTTTTTTTTTTTTTTTTTCCCCTATGGTGAAGGTTCATTTAATGAGTCATTTTGCTTCCTACATAAAATAGCTTCTACATCTTTTTTTTTTTTTTTTTTTTTTTTTGAAGTGCATGGCTGATTAAATCACATGTAATTGCTCCTCAGAAAGAACAGTGTTTTAAATCTCTTAGACTTTCTGCCTTTCAAATCAAAGAGTTCAGTGAATCATTAGGCATTTCATTTTATTAACAATTTCAGTGGTTTGAAGATAAAAAAAACCCTTTCATGCTTTCTTAAAGTTACTTTTGTTCTTCCCTATTATCTGCTCAACAAAATTAGTGTTGTTAGCTCTCCCAGTGTGGTATATATTGATGATTGCATGTGATATATTCAAAACATAACAGTGACTTCCATTTGTTAAAGCAATGAACAGGTCCTTGAGCTCTGTATGTGAAGCTGACTCTCAGTTGCTGACCTGTGGAAAGCTACAGAATTGTATCTTGCTTTATTATAAACACCCACATGAGTGGCAGTGACAGTGTACAATGCTAATGAAGGTTTGGGTTTTTAATATATATGCCCTGAGCCTACACACTCCAGCATATTATGGTTGAATTGCCAATTAGAAAATAAAAACTGCTGCCAAGGGACTGATGTATTGAAGTGTTATATTATTGAAAATCAAAAAACCTTGACTAAGAGAGTCATTACTGTTATGTATCTTCAGCTTTTATGGCTTCTATTTTAAGCCATGCTTTGCTCAAAATGCCCTCCAGGATTGTTTGTGTGAATCAAGCAAGTGAACTCTTTACAGGTCCTATAGGTTGCACCTACTGAAAATCTTCATCCTCACCAAATCTCCAGTCTTTGAATTGATCGAGTCTGCTGATTCACTTAATTCTTAGACACATTTATATCTTCACATATAAAAAAGAGATAACTGCATGTGTTATGTGGATGCTTGGTTCAAATCTCATATTCAACATGCTGAACGCTTACTTCAGCTGGCTTGAGGTCAGATCTTTTATATTACAGAAGTGTTGGCAAAAGATGGATGGAAGGAAACAGAACCACACCTGATGTCCGGGCTGTCTGCATGGTGATTCTGCTAAGGACAGAGGTCCCCAAACCTTCTGGGTGTTAAAGAGAAAGCTCAGTCTCAGCCCAGAAAGAGCAGCATCTATCATACCTCATTCAATGCTTTATGTAATAAAATGTACAGCTAATGAGCAATATCTCCAACGTTTCACAGATAATTATCCTCCCAGTAGATACTTTTGGTCTGTGTCAGAGGTTATGTTCTGTTAGGATTAACGTGCTGAGTGGAGCTGCTCTTGTAGCGCTCATAGTTTCCTGCTGTGATCATTCAATTGCCTGATACATCATTTCAGCTGTAAAAGCTGTTTAATGCATTGATAGTGGTTTGCCCAGCTGGAAATGTGTTTGTATTACTTTATAATTCATGGCAAGGAGCTAACATTTGTTTTCATTAGCCACACATCATGTTGTTACGTGAAGCAATTGTGCATGGCAAGTTTATATAACAGCTTCCCCCAACTTGCGAGCTAAAGATTGACATCAATATTGACATTAAAAGCCTTTTTCCCTATCATAGTGGCAGTGAAAGAGAAAATTACCTCACAATAAGGTGTTCGCAGGAAAAATTGTCCATAATTCGCTATTCATCAAATGAAAGTTATGCCCCAATATCTAAATTACTTATAAATGACATGATTTTCCACCAAAAAAAGCAAATCTGTCAGTAAATGGACAAAATCTGCTGTATCTTTTTGAACAGTGCTATAATTATTAAATATCTACGTGTTTATCTTTGTTTATTTAAGGGATACCTGTGGTAAATTGCAGACTAGCAGGATGAGGAATTATCATAGAATCATAGAATGGTTTGGATTGGAAGGGACCTTGAAGCCCACCTAGATCCATCGATCCACCCCCTGTTGTGGGCGGGCTGTCCCACATCAGCTCAGTCTGTGCAGGGCCCCATCTCACCTGGCCTCAAGCACGTCCAGGGATGGGGCACCCACAGCTCTGGGCATCAGTTCCAGTGCCACACCAACCTCTAAGTAAAGAATTTCTTCCTAACATTTAACTTGGATCTCCCCTCTTGTTGTTTCAAATTATTTCTCCATGTCCTTTCACTATCAGACTGAGTAAAAAGTCAGTCTTCCTCCTGATTATAAGTTGCTTTTATGCACTGAATGTTGCATAATGTTCCTGGAACCTCCTTTTCTCCAAGCTGAACAAGCCATACACCTTCAACCTTTCTCCAGCCCTAGGATCATCTTTATGTCACTCCTCCAGATCTGCTCCAGCAGCCCCAAATCCTTCTTGTATTAGGGACCTCAGACCAGGACACAGTGCTTTGGATGAGGCCCCACAGAGAGAAAGCAGAGGAGGACAATCAGTTCCTTCAGCCTGCTGATATGGAGGCATTACTGAAAGAGCGACCTACATACAAAGGCATTGATACCCATTTTCAGATATTATTTAGGTTCTGCTTTCTAAATTTGTTTCCATTAGTTTGAATCAGTGATTTTAATAATAAAAAAAAATCTTTAATCAGATTCTTCAAGCTGTTATTCTAGAACCATCTCTGGGTGTTTTTTTTAGTAGCAGCATGACATTTATTATCTTTAAAATAGTAAATTCCGGACTTTTGCACTTGGATTACTCATTTTGCTCCCACTTAAAAAAAAACCTAACTAACAAACTCCCACTATAGAAAACCTATTTTGTGTTTCTCTCTGCAAGGAGACTGCAGTAGTAGGGATACATCCAAACAATAAAGTGTTGTTTGGACTGGACAACTGATTACAAATGAAGTGTTATTATTTAGAAAATTTGTCTTTTCTTCCAAAAATCTTTAAGCCCGGAGGCTGGAAGGACTGTGTGAAGGAATAAATACCTTATGTCTGGTATTGGTAATCACCTTACTCAGCAACTGACTCATCTGAGCCAAACATTTGAATAGAAGGGCCTGATTCTAACAGTATCTTAGAGAAATAAAAGGTAGAAGAGTAACTTTACAGAGAAGGTCTCAAAGATTTTATTTTATGTGGTCTTGGGGAATGTTTGGCCTTTCATTATTCAGCAATGAATGAATCGGGAAGTCCAGCTTTCCCCTGTAGCATCCACTCGTATGGGAATGGAGGACTCCAGGGTGACGGCTTCCTGTCTGGTTTTGTAGGAAATCAAAGGTGGAACGAGGAGGGATAAAGCAAATCCCTTCCCCCTGCCATAGCCATGAGGCATAGCTGTATCTGAGACTGGCTCCACAGCATAGCACCCAGGAATATACAGTGCTACGTGTGAGGTGCTAGGATGATGACACCTCTGGTTGTGAAAAATAAAAGCAGGTGGGCAGCTCACTGACTAGTCACACTGCACAGGTACAAAACCACTGTAGGAGCTTCCGTGTCTGATTTTTTCTTTCTTTACTTCATATTAGTTTATGTGCTCTCCACTGGTAGCTTAATTGCACCCCACGCACTGTTGTTTTGCTCATTATTTTGTTCTGTACCCATTTAAACAATGAGGCAAGAACTATGAGGTGCTTCCAGGTGAGAGTATGTATATAGGGCTGGGAGTGGGACACTCACTTAACTGGCAAATGTATATGACAATTAAGATAATTTTGCAGCATCACCTGTTTAGCTCTTGTCAATCCTCTAAAAGAAGCAGATGCACAAGACAGTACTATTTATTTTAATCCAATATATACAGTCTGTTCTTTCATTCTTTCTACAGAGCAGCTGGTTCTTTATGCAAGCCATTCTACTCCCGTGTATATTTATTTATATATATGTATATAATGCAGAACAGGAATGTAAGTTTAACTTATACTAAGTTGACATCTAGGGTTATTGTATCTGAGCAAGGCACTGGCACAGCTGCCCAGGGAGGTGATGGATTCACCATCCTTGGAGGTGTTCAAGAACCGTGAAGATGTGGCACTAAGGGATGTGGTCAGTGCGAATGCTGGGATGGGCTGGAGCTGGGGCTGGTGATCTAAGAGGTCATTTCCAGCCTTAATGATTCTATGATTCTAAGAGTGGCGCTAAAAGGGATTGAAGAAATCACATTTTTTTAAATACATTTTTTTTCTACAGATCCCCAGTGACGGGGCTGACATTCTTGAAAGAACAAATAATTTTCTTTTCTTTTACTGTTTCTGTTACTCCCTCTGCAATTTACCCTCCTGTTGTCTGACCAGTTTGTTCAACATTCTAATGCTTCCTCCTTCTATTCTGAAGATGCTTCATTGTCCCCTGTTTGAATGTTTCCTTACAGGAGTTACATTTCTTGCTTTGATGCTGCTGAACAAATGGCTGAAGTCCAGCCTGTTTCTCATACCTATTCTCCTCATTTTCCATCTCCAAACTGTCTCTCCTTAAATAATGTCCCTCTCTTTGTTCAAGTGCCTCCCTAAGACAAATTTATCTCTGCTGCTTTCAGCTGCTCTGATACAACAAAGTATTTGACTTCGGTGGGATTACTGACCTGCTCAAAGTAACAGAAATGCTTTACCTGGAGGCAGCAGCTCTTCATCCATTGTGTTTCCTGTTCCTGAACTGCAGTGTACAGCTGCCCTGTAAGCACCCCTAAGCCCCTTGTCTATTTCTACCACAAAGTGCACATAGTGGAAACCCACTGAACAGCAATCATTGCCTTGTGGATGTCACAACACAAGCTGTGGCTGCAGAAATCAATGCAATGTTATAAAAGAAAAATGACTAGACTTAGATGGCAAATAAAGGGAAAGAGCAGGTTTATTCTGCAGCCATTCAAACTCAGGCTTTTTATGTGTCTTTCTGAATTGCCACAGATACATTCAAACACTAGGAGCGATAAAAGCAGGGCTGCTGGCAGGTTACTGCTCACAGCCGCTGCTATGCAGTGCCCTGGGCAAAGTCTTTGTTAAATAAAGGATTTTACCTTAACCCACTGTGCTAAAAGATGATCATATGGAGTGCTAGTGCTATGTCTCTGATAGCTTATTTTTCTCAGCCCATTTCAGCTTGCAGCTGTGGCACTTGCCACATACCTTTCCCACATACAGGTAAGAAATAAAAAATGAATGGGAAACATTTTCTCTTGAACTAGAAGCAAAATGATTTTGGTTTTTGCATTTTTTCAGGTACTTTGCCTACAAAAGTAGGCATTACAAAATAAATGCTCCTAGACCAGCTGTATTAATTATAATCTCACTTTCTCTTTCAGCCCTCTACCAGGCACAAAGAAAGGACTGCTCAGCCAGGACCTTGCTCTCCACTGAATGAAGCATTTGAGAACCTTAGGAGAAAGAAGATGATGGAATTCTATTCTGAATATGGCTAATTGCTTGCAAAAGCATGTTACATTCAAAGGCTGGCAACTGGGCATTCATTACCTCCAAGGTAATCCACATTCCTAGGGCACCAAAACCCTTCAAAAAGCTGCTCACAGAAATCTGGCAGCTGCTGAAGTGCACTGTTAGGTACAGATACACAAGCCTTAAATAAAGCAGTTTTGAGGCCTGATACAACTTGGCTGTGCAGTGCTCGGTCCCAGCTAACCCACCTTACTCAGGAATAAAGCTGAAGCCCGCAAGGAAACCCAGACTCTACAGGCACTAAGAAATCTGAATGGCCTTCCATCAGGAAAGCATCAGTCTTGATGAAGATGTTTTGGACAAAGTGTACTACCAAGGATTTCCCTTCCATGTTTACTGGGATCATGGACAAAGAAAAATCTCAGTCCCACGGGGCTGATAGCCCTATATGAATCCAGAGCTAGGCAAAGCTTTGTTCAAAGTGTAATTAACATGCAACCTCGTGCAACCTTCTTTAAATTGTGCTGGGTGAATGACACAGCAGCCACTCAGAGAGAACTGGAGCAGCAAATGCCCGTGCATCTACCAGCAAAGGCAGGCAGGGATCCAGCCTCCAAAACAGATGATGCTCTAGCTAGAAAGAAAACCTTGTGTAACAGCTGATTTCAGTTGAATACAACAGCCAATGAGGCTACTACACGTGGTGCTGTAGCTATGGATGACTGACGAGTTAGATAGGTCCAAACAGATTGATAGAACAAGGGGAAACAGTTTCAAACTAAGGAAAGGGGAGATTTAAATTGGATATAAGGAAGAAATTCTTTACAGTAAGGGTGGGGAGGCAGTGGCACGGGTTGCCCAGAGAGGTGCCCAGTCTCTGCATACAGTCAAGGTAAGGCTGGAGGTGTTCTGAGCACTGATGGAGCTGTGGGTGTTCCTGTTCATTGCAAAGAGTTGGACCAGATGGATTTAAGGGTCCTTTCCAACTCAAACTGTTTTACAGTTCTGTGATTCTAAGATATTAACGAGAATTTATCTTGCTGAAGAGAAATATCAGCAACTGGCTGAGAATTTTAATTTTGGCCTAATTGGGTAAAAATCATTGCTGTGCAAAGTAGCTTTTAAGTGGTAGACAGGCCTACTGATGGTTTTCTTTACACTCTGTGAATTCCAGCAAGCACATCTTACCCATCATTCCTGCTGCCAAGAGGAACACAGCATACAGAATGGACTGGCAGGTAATGCCCAATGGATTCAAGCTGCATTGCATTATCTGTAGCAATGGGCAGTGGCACCTACTGCGGCTTGCTTCTTTCACTCCTCTGGAATAATTTCTTTGAGCTTTCTTCTAAAATGATGCAGCTGTTCGGACAAGTCCTGCTGACCATACACAAAGCACAAGCATGTAATTTGTCTAACCTTCTTTCAGTTTCCTTTAGATGATGGTAAACAATAAAATAAGAAAGAAAACCCAATAGAGGCAGCACAGCATGTATGTCAGTCCACGGAGACAGCAAACTGCCTCACTTAAAAGGTAAACAACGTCATTGCATCCTTAATAGTTTAGGAACCTGACTCTCTTCATCCTCTCCTTGCAGTCAATGTATGACTCTCAAATGGACAATAATATATCAAAATTGCCATGTTTTATCACAGTGCAGAGTCTTAAGCCATACAAAACTGCAGAATAACAGCCACCTGAGACCAGATTCCCATTCCTTTTTAATTCTCTCACACTTGTACATATATAAATCACAAAACACCCCCAAACTTCTGTGAAATACAAAGCTTTTGTTCAGAAATCTCAGAGATTTCAAATCTACCATTTACTCTGTGTAAGTAGGCAAGTACGTTCACAGGGTTGAATGCTAGAAAATATGCTGAAGAGTGCTTCTCTCCCAACTTCAGTATCTTCTTGACCACTGTCACCTCTTAGCTGATGGCATTTTCAGAGCACAGCCATCAGAGCTGGAATCTGGCTATGTGAAGATAACAGCAGGATCTATCCTCTTGAGAGGTTTAACATTGTGGAAATTGAAAAGGCTTATGTGGACAAGCTTGACAAAGATGTTGGTTTCTATGTGAATTACCTGCCACTCAGTGAGTATGCAGTGAGCACTGCCAGTGTGCTGCTATTATACTGTGCTCTGAGTGAAGCTGGTTGCTCTGGGACCTCAGCTTCCTTCAGATTGGGAAAGAATAGTGTGACTGACGTTTCTCTTGCATGGTTTCATATAGGAAACATAAGGAAAGAGGATAAAAAGGTCACTGGGAAAGTGGTAATCTGGTAACAAAGGGATCCTGAAATAAAGTCTGCTGAATTGCTTCAGTTAAGAGCTGCCTATGTGAACATCTCAAACCAAAGAAACCAAGCTAGAAATCCACTTGCACATTTTAGGTATGTCCAGCACTAAAGCTGGGAAAAAACTGAAGCCCTCTTTACACTGGAAATGAAGAATCATCCATCTTTATAGAAGTCGAAGGTGTTCAAATTCCATAGCTTCTCATTGGAAAACTTGTTCAAGAAATCAAACAGCAAAGACAATTTTTGAAGCCATTAAACCCACTGACTGAGTATAATTACCATCAAAGCTTTAGTTTCTATGCCTACGTCAACACTTGTATGTCTACCCTGAACGCCTCCTGCAAATCTCTGCAGACTTTCATGCACATCAAAGCCCACCACAAACACACAAACTTGGTGATCTTTGGCAGAATGAATAGGAGGAAAACTTGACATTTGCAGTGATAGACACAGTTCAGCAAAACTCCAAAACTACTATCAGTGCCCTGAAAAGATGGAAAATTTCTGGATCTAGCCAAAGCTTTCAAGCATTCCTCTGAAGAAGATATTCATTTTGCTCTGCTTTGATTAATTTCATGAGGGTCGCATGGTTTTTGTTTGTGTTGGCCTTGGGAACACTTCTACTTCTTTAAGCTGCTTCTGACAGCAGTTTTAAATCTCATTTGTTGACCTTTCTGATCTTGAGTTAATTCATGTCAAAATGGTAACAGACAAATAAATTTAATCTAGACCAAAACCCAAGTTCAATAACCTCACATTCTTCAGTTCGTTACGAATTTGTGCCTTTCTGGACAGCTTAATATCTCAAAGAGAATTCTGCAAATGGCCATATTTTATGAACAAAAATCCTGCATGCAAACAAAAGCCTTGGAGCTTCACTGACTCTTGCAGTGTGACTCTCTCCTCTCTTTTGTGTATCATTGTCTCTATTGCCTCTACACACCTGCCTCTTCTGTACAAACAAGATTTCAGCATGAAGAGCAGATTTTGCACACAGTATTGGTACTGAAAAATGTTATGTTATGTTGTTATGTTATGTTTTATGTTATGTTATGTTATGTTATGTTATGTTATGTTATGTTATGTTATGTTATGTTATGTTATGTTATGTTATGTTACGTTATGTTATGTTACGTTATGTCAGCAGAGTGAAATAATAAGACTTCTGAAAAAGTACATTTGAAACAACTTAAAAACTCTTTCTTCAATGGATTTTTTTTCTTTTTTTCTTTTCTTTTCCTTTTTTTTTTTTTTTTAATTGAAATCATAGGTTTTAATAGAAACTCATAATAGAAACTAGGTGTTGAAATGTCATTTTGATATCTCTTGTGTCAGGAAATTTTGCAAACTCATCTCAGAACTTCAAATTTTCTTTCAGGGTTTATTTAACAGGATTTTCATCTTAAAAACTGTGCTATAATTTAAATTGCTATGTGTCAGATTATTGGCACACAAGGAGTAGTGAAGTATAACAGCATTTTATGCATTAATGTATGTGTGTATATATTTCTGTTACACCCAATATCATAGCTACAGAAACACTCAGGTTCAATTCTATTTTTGCAGTTTTACTGTTAGATTCTGCTTAGATAAAAGGAGAAAAAATGTTTTCTGAAGACCCAGAAGTTATTCTTCTCTCTCCCTTTGCAATACTAAGAGAACTTTATTTCCGTGACTTTAACTGTGACCTCTGACAGAAGAAAAAGGTAATGTATAATTATTGCCACTTAATTCTGTGATGTTCCCCTATTATGCTCTTACTAAAGACAACCTACAATGTTCCTTGCAGCGGTACGGTGAAGCTTCACCTTTCAATGTGGTAGTGGTTGGAAGAAAGGGTTTGGAAAACACAGCTTAATTGCTTCCTCCTATTTAATTATAGTAATTGTTGTTTTCATAAATTGCTACCAACCTACCAAGAGCTTGGACAGAAGTAAAAGGGCAGTTTCCTGCAAATGATCCCCATGAAATTTAATGTGCTTTGCTCTGATAGGTTTCTTTGTCCTGGCACAAACATCTTTTCCTGAGGCTCAGTTACATGGTGCTGCATATTCTGTAGTGGTGTGAGAATGATATTCAGAACATATGAAAAACAAAACATGAATTCCTTTTGTCATGGGTCCCAAGCAGGTTGTTCACCTTCTTGCACCAAGACTGTCTGTTGTATAAACCAAAACCATTTCTTCTTTAGGTGTGAAGTATGAAGTGTCTGCACTGGGTGGCATTACACACGTGATATCCTTGTTCCTCCTTGTTTAATACAGAGCACCCCCCCATCTTCCTGCTGCTTTGGTGCTGGGTGCTTTTTAAGTATTACTATAAAACTTCCTGATGCTTCCATTTTACCTTTGTGGTTTAGTTTTTCCTCAACTGTAAAGGAATTTTTCTGCCTTTTGACACTTTTAGGAAGACAAGCACTCATTTTTACTTTATTTTTTTTCCAGTTTAAGATAACAGGAGGAACAAATAACATAAAAATGAGTGAATGTTTATCCTCTTAGAAAGTGTGATTATCATTACCTTCAGCAGCAGACATCGTTCAGTTATTCTCCATTAAAAGGATGAAGCAAAAAGGTTTCTTCAGCAAATGGTGCAGACTTTCACTGTAGTGGATGTAAAGTTAAATAAGACTTTTTCAAATTCCTAGTTACCTAAATCACTTTGCATTGATCCACAAAGTTTGTAGCATGAAACCATATCTGCCTTTAAACACAGATGTGACAAGTGTATTCGTTGATATGGAGACAGGAAGGCAAAGTCAGGCAAATAATGATCATAGAGTCACAAAATATCCCAGGTTGGAAGGGATACAGTGATAATGCTTTCCCACACACGTGACAATTGTTTTAGGTACCTGGAGTACAAAACAGTGGGGCTTATAATGCCTACAGCAGGGAAAAAGCAGACATTTAAAGTTTGCTTTGCTACACATTACTACAGTAAGAATCATGTCAGTTCTGCTTCAGACACAAAATGATTGGCCATCTGTTCCTTCCTAATGTACAAGCTTGACTTCAGGACCATCAAAATAAGATCCTGGTGGAAACTGAACCAGCTGTGAGTCTGTTGATTTCTAAGCACCACTTATTATTAAGCTACTCTTATTTTCTGGTGCAAGAAATGACCAAGTCAGACAGGTGGAGTCTCCTGAAGACCTTGAAGCACAAGGACTGGTTTCCTTCTACTTCTCCTGTACTCATAGGCACATTTCAAGAGAAGACACAATGTTGTGGTGTCTGTGACTACTGATCATTGTGAGATGGGTATCACCAACAGACAATGCAGAGAGCAAGTCTCAGAGGTCCCAGTGCCCTATGGAAATTATGTCATGAACCAAACTGTCCCCTGAAGTGCTCCAGGTTTCAGGGAACTCAAAGGTGAATTAAAGCCGTGTCTGTTTGTATTTGATTCCACTGCAAAGTAAAACACTGATCTGAACTGACAACCCCAAACTTGCTAGTGGAGACAGCCTTATTGAAGAAGAAGAAAGCAATTTCCAGGACATGCATGGCTCTGATATTCTGAACCCATTTCCATCGTCCCTTAGCATTAGGTTTGCCACAATCACAGAGATTTAATTTCAGGGGAGACAGTCAATATCTAAAACTGAATAGCAAAATTGGAGTGTAAATGTGGAGGACAGAATTCACTTATCTGGAAAAGGGCAATTTTCCCATTTCCAGATTTAGATTTCACCTATGTATGCATTCTTTTAACTTACTCAAGAAGATGGAACTGGCTATGGGATGTGAAAAGAGAAGCAAAATGATTCTGGTTCCAATAAAGGGTGTATCAACATTTACACTGTAACAGCCTTTGGGAAACTGCAGTGTAATCTTAGGTAAGTTCTCAAGAGACCAAGTTGTTCAGTCTGTTCCTTCAGAGAGGTAAACACAGTGATACTGTATTTCTAAAAGGAATCTTTTACTTAAATTAAGGAGAACTCTCAAGACTCACTGTGAACAAGAAGAAACACAACAAACCTAAAGAGTAATGTTGAAAAGGTCAGTAAAATTCTCCACCATTCACAGATTTCTGTGGGTGCCTGGGATGGGTGTCATCTGCGATTAACCCTAATGACTGAGATCTGGATTAAAGAAAGGATGAAAAACCAAAGGTGTGTCATCTAAGTAAAGAAGGAACTAAGGAGCTAGAGGAACTGTTGTAGGCAGTCATCACTTTGCCCAAATGCAGCTTGCTGTAAGCCTCTCACCCACAGCTTGAGGTTTGGAAGCAGCTGGATGTCTGCTTAGAAAAAAAAATCACTGATTCTAAACCAGGCCAGAGTAAGACTGCACCAGAAAAGCCTTTTCCTATTGGCCCTGTGGGAAAGGGATCCTACAGCTGACCTACATTTCCTCAGAAACCACTGTGAGGAAAGGCTTTTAAAAATGCAAATATATTTTTTTTACTTCTTCTCCCTCCTTTGCCTGCCCCCTCCCTGCTCCCAGAGCTGACGGTGTGGTATCCTACCAAAGAAACTCCTCCAAACGCCATCTCAGCCTGCCCTAACAGGCTGTGAAAGATTTAGTCCAAACTTCTGTTCCGATCATGTCATGTCAGTTCTCTCCTGGTGCAAAGGGGCACAGACCAAGTAAGACAGATGCTTCAATCTTCCAAAGAGTTGTCACTTCCCATGACTGTCACTTCACAGAATTGTGACTTTCTAATATAGCAAACCCTGGAGGGAGGGGAAGAAAAATCAGTCCTCTCACTGCTGACCCCTATACAGCTTCTCAGCTCCTTCCCCCCAGAATGAGGTTATCGGGCTACAGATAACTCAGTGAGGGACACTGGTGGTGCTACCATGGGACAATGGGCACAACAGGTTTAAAGTTCTTCCTCAACCACTGTGTGTTCAGATATTTTCCCATCTCTGGGAGCCCAAAGAGGGGCAGATGTGAGTTATGGGCTGAATAACATGAGCACCACTCTTCCTTTAGTGTTTACCTATAGACATGCTGGGATATTTCTTTGCTGTGTCTTTGCCTTGTTCAACACAACATGAATTTCTATGTCTGCAAATGGGGATGGAAATTGGGCAGGCTTATTCTCTATCCACGAGCACACACACATGACAAGGCGTTTCCTTGGCAACAGAAATACCATAAAAGCTATCTGAAAAATTCCTTAGGGCTGTGCAACAAATAGAAACATTAACATGCTGAGACCTAAATATAGCTGCATTTTAGTGCTGCTCATCCAAGTCTTTACTTAGCTTCGGCTTGTATGTGAAACAAATGCAGTCAACAAGACATACAAGAATGTTTTCAATATTTTACAATGTTTTGCTTTTAAACAGGGCAAGAATAGAGGTGAGGAGAGGGTTACAAATGGAACCAGTACTTTGCTGCAGAATTACAGCCTTGCTTGACTTTGCTTTGAAGGTGCCCTTCATTACTCACCAAAGGCTTCAACTTCTGAGAGGAGCAGAGGTTGAGCTGATGTGGGGAATGGCTGAGTTCTGCTCAGTCTCCAGAACTATGAGAAATCAGCTTTAGTGCTGCTAGCACCAAAAGCTGTGTTAGAGGAAGGCAAAGTGTGTGTGCAAAGAGGGTTTAATTGAGAGTAGGTGGGGTTTTTTTCCCTCTTTTTCTTCCCTCTTTTTTTTTACCACTGCTGGGAGTGGGATTAAAGTTGAAACTTATTCCACTTAACTTTGGAGTTCAAATGCTTTTGTAGCTATTTTGTTTGGGAATGCTGCAAAATGATCATCTGGATTGCAAAATAAATAAGAAAAGCTGATTGGACTGCAAACCAAAGGAAGTGACCTGCTGGCAAATTTCTAATGAGATGTTTTGACAGATACTTTATAACAGAGGTACAGTGAGTGAATGTGGGAATTTTAGAGAACTGCTCTCTGAAAAGCTGGAATGGACTTTAAACATTCATCTTAATAATGGTGTGACAGTTATCCCATAAAGCAAGACCACTCGGTGCCTCTTACATGCAGGATGATAAAATATACAGGTGACTTAAAGCTGAGATGAACCTGGGCTACTGGCATCTCTGAAATGAACAGAACAGAACAGAGCATGAAACCACAGAGCTACACGAAGCCCCCTCAAGATCTCGAGCACGTTTTCTCCATCTCTAACAGAAGTTTGTCTCAGCTATTATTAAAAAGAGACAGGGATGGATGTTCCTTCAGTGATTTGTCTTAGAAATGTTTTGAAAAAAGCATACAGCTAAATTGACTCAAACCTTCAGTGGGAACTTGAACCTTTTGTGATATGAGATAATTCCTTTAATTATGTTTGCCTGCAGCTTCACATGTGTTAGAAGTTCGGTGCGAATCACTAAGTAACAAAAGAGTTTCAGAGAGTGCAAAGAAAAAGTCTGTAGTCAACCAGCACTGTTTTATCTGTCTTACTCTTTACTGCTTTCTGTGTTAAAGATTAGATTTTCCTAATGGCCTCCAAAGCAAACCTTCTTGTCTAGAAAGCAGTTAAGTTCTTGCTTGCTTCTTGAACAATGATAGGATTAAAAGCAAACAAGTGCTGTCCTGACATGCAGTCACCATGTTTCTCAACACCAGTCTGTGTCATAGAAGCACAGAATCACAGCATGGGTGGGTTGGAGGGGACCTTAAAGCCCATCCAGTTCCATCCCCTGCCTCGGGCTGGTGGCCCCTCAGGCTGTGCAGGGCCCCATCCCACCTGCCCCATCCCACCTCCAGGGATGGGGAACCCACAGCTCTCTGGGCTGCACTGCCAGTGCCACAATAACCTGAGTAATGAATTTCTTCCTGACATCTCACATAAATATCCCCTTTCTTAGTTTAAAGCCATTGCCTTGCCCTGTCGCTATAAGACCATGTAAGGTCATCCTCCTGCTTATAAGCTCCCTTCAAGTACTGGAAGGCTGCAATGAGGACTCCCCAAAGCCTCCTTTCCTCCAGACTGAACATGCATCCCATCAGGCTACATACAGGCAGAGAGAAAAATTATGAGCTGACAGGGACTGCAGCTTCTTGCTGACAGAGGTATCTGTTCACACTGAATTTCACATAGTATGACTTTGATTTATGGCCCTTCACCTGGAGCTGTGGCCCTTGGCACCCTGCTCTCAGCACACACAGTGAGGTGAAGTGCAAACCAGGACTGAAGGCCTTGGCAAGAAAGAATAATGGAATAGATAGAAAAAAAACACAAGAACAGTAAAAGTCTGTGTCATAACAAAAGCAAAGAGCCAAGAGCTCACAGAGTAAATGAAATCTCGTTCCAGAACTCAGTGCCATTGTGGCTCAGTTACAGCTACATGCAGGCCCCCAAAATGCAAATCTGTGTCATCTTAGCCTTGATTTGCTTAGGGCTGGAAGAGGTACATTGACTGCAATTGTTATTAAATTAGCAAACAAGCAATATTAAATTAATATAAATGAAACTGCCTGCTACAATTTGGCTTAATTGTGCAGAGAGAAGTCTAACGTGAGTGTAAATAGCTTTAAAATTGCTAAATAATTTGGCTCCCCATATAATTGCTCGTGTAATTTCAGTTAATTGCATGTGAAGTAGAGGTTTTCAAATATTCATCAATGCTTATTTATATTATTAATTAACATTATTACATTAAATTTAAATAACCTTGCAGTGGCAATGTTACCAAAGGATGATTTTCTATTCTAGGGTTTTTTCTCTACTTGCTTGCAAAATCTCTTTTAATCCCACAGTGACTCACATACCCCTAATACAATCTAGATGATCTCACATAATACTTTAACTTTCACTAAAACTTGCCACTGAGACCTCTCTATTATATACTGATTTTTGGGTGGAAAAATTCGGGCAAGCATCCACATGAAACCACTTTCTGTTATAAGGACTGGAGTAGGAGAGAACAAAGAAAACCTTTCCCATCTTTCCATAGCTTTTCTCCCTGAGCTTCCCGTTGCCCATTGTCCAGAGGGGGACATATATCAGTTAATTATCCATCACAGTCAGACCCAGTTATGTTGCTTGAATGCCTCTCAGAGCTGGGATGTTTATCAATTTGAAGTGGTAAAACCTACAGCTTGGGAGTAGCTCTAGAGAGGCCTCTTTTCTCTCCTTTCACACAGAAGGATATATAAGCTCCATATTTTTCATGACCTTCAGGATGTAAAAGGGGGTCCCACACTGGCAACATCACTCCATTATAATCTTCCAATCATTTGCCAAATTAAGAAATCCTGTTTGATATATTAGATACAGCTCTGATGCTCCCAGCAGCTGGAGAGCTTCTTTTCATGCTATTCCCTTTTCCAGTGCAGCAGGGAGGGTTTTTGCTCCAGTTTAACTTCCTAAAAGTATTTAAGACTAAGAAAGCACACCATTTTAAATAGAGACCCTGTAGAAACGAAACAGACTAATGTATTCAGTTCTGAATGTAGCAGAATTGGTACATGAGTATTATTTTCCTCAGAGAATTAGGATTATTTTATAACTAGTAAAATGCCTTTGATGTCAGTTTTAAAACTCTCACAAAGAAATAAGGAATGCAATTATTTTTTTCTTCAAGAGGCAAATAAAGACAGACCTGTGTAAGCCCTCACTATGAGAAAAGAACTATGCAAGAACATTAAAAATATTAATAAATCACAGTTACGCAATGATGTGTTTAAAACATCAGGCAGTCTCTGATTCAGTGTAACATTTCATAGAAGAACACAAATCAGAAAGCAAGACAAGCAAAACTGCCCCACAGATTGTCTGCTTTCAGCAGCAAATTTCTGCCTTTCTTTTTCCTTGGATGTTCTGCTTTGAAATACGCTGGCATTCCTGACATCTTGTGTTCCTTGCTTATTATGGAAACTAATATTTCATTTTGTTTAGCTGCAAGTAAACAATATATTACATTATTTGGATGAGAATTTACGGATAGCAAACTGTTACGGTTGTAATGATGTCAGTACGCCCAGCTTGTACTCCGGTGCAGAGCATGATATAATTACTTCCATTGCTACTGAGTCAAAAATTTGATGGCAATCACACTCTGCTGCCAAAACCCTGGTGAGGGTTCATTGATTATTCTGCAGTTCCTGCTGTTCTTCACTGGCATCAGATCAGCTTCAATCTGCGTACAAAATCCTGCTGTCAGAACCATGATCGTGTCAATAGTTTCCTCTGTTTAGTCATCTCAGATGAGTTATTTATATATTGTGAAGGACCAACGTAGAGAAGAATGCAGCAGAAGCCACAGCTGTGTGCAGTCTGAGAAAAAAAAGTTGGTCTTGCACTGTTTTTTACTGGAATGTATGCTTTAAATAGCCATTTATTACACGGGTGAATGAGCAATTGCACTGAGATATGCAACTTCCTTTTGTTTAATTGCATATTTTAAATATGCATCAAGTGTGTCTCTTCTTGTTTACAACAATGCATTTCAAATGAAGTGTTTTAATCTCAACCATAAACCTGCTAAAGATGATCCAAGAGAGAAAAAAGAGCCATCCTCTGGTTACATGTTGAAAACTCCCTCTTCAGAAAGTTCCTATGGTTCAGCAAAAAAATGAGTAAGGTGCACATCTAAATTAAAAGTCAAAAAGCTGCTATGGGATCTAAATCCATATGAAATACTGATAATTGAACTCTTACTGTGTATTATGAAGGACCAATAGGTGTGTGAGTCATCTATGCTGCAGGACTGACCATCAACTCTGTTCACATAAAGAAGTTTGGGCCAAAACCAGGTGGAATCTCAGTCTTTAGCAGAAATATTTATGGTTGGAGGTAAAACCAACAAACAAGGTAAACAAGGGTGACTGAAGGCCAGAAGGATCTACTCTAAAAATGGTCTGAGTGCCCGAAAGAATAAGAGCACTTTGTCTTCAAAATAATGGTCACTTGGGACTTCTACAGTGCAGATAGAAAACCCATTTAGAGAGAATCAAATGGAGATAAAACCTACAGCCAGAGAATAGAACTGCTTCCTGAAAATAACGAGAGCCCTTTTGCAATAGTATAAGCCTGTGCGAGAGATTTACGATAATATTTTCCCCCAAATTACTGTGAAGTGTTAGGATCAATGAATACAGAAATGCATTTGAAAGATCTGAAAGCTTTAGCATTATTGAAACACCTGTGCAGGTGTCAAATGTTCTTTCTGCCTAATTTACAGTTTGATTTTAAATGCACAACAGGCAGTGTGTAATTCCATTATAAAAAGTAATGAAACCAATACTTTCTCAGACATCAATATTGTTTAGGAAGAAATCTCACTTGGCTGGCTGAAGAATACAGATTAAATTAGTTGAAAAAATAGCTATGAAATGGAGAAGACAATTCTCCTGTGCTTGGTTTATATAAGGGTGTCATACAAAAAAAGATTGCCTTCCTCTCATGGTACAAAATGCAAACAACATTCCCAGAGACACACAAAATATCTGGCTTCTTTTAGCTATATTTTACCTTGACACTTTTTCAATTATTTGCATTTCTGCAGCCTCTCCTCTACATTTCCAGGATCCATCAAGAACTGGAAATAAATTATCTGAGGGCAGAGTACGAAAGAGGGAAAGTAAGAAAAGAAATCGTTAGGGCTATTGAAGCAGACCTGGAAAATCCTGCAGTTTCTGTTGCTTCAAATAAGGGATAAACAGGCTGCACTTATCACCAAAATCCATATTCATTTTAGCACAATTACAAAAGTTCTCTGCTTTTATTAATTGACTGAATCCAGGTTTCTGTTACTAGAACTGAAATCCAGTATTAACTGCTGTTTGTTAGATAAGAACAAGCTGAAATAAGAGCTTCTTCATGCCAATGGCTTCCAGAATGGCTTTATCTCTGGGTAACACCACTGTAATTCCAGAGTCATTCCAGAATGCTGCTGATGCAAACTTCACTCAGATGCACCTCTGTAAAGATATTAAGAGAAATAAATGCTGAAATACCAAATGGGACCTCTGGACAGTCAGTGTCCCACCATTGCCACAAACCTGATGTACAGACAGAAAGGGGCTGGAACACAAGGCAAATCCCCTCCACCCTATGTCTTCATATAGACTATCACATAAAAAAATCATAGAATGGTTTAGGCTGAAAAAGACCATTGAAGATAATCTTGTTTCAGTACCTCTGTCTTGAGCAGGGACACTTTACAGAAGATCAGGTTGCCTGAATCCTCATTCATCTTGGCCTTGAGCATTTCCAGGAATGGGGCATCCACAACTTCTCTGGACAGCCAGTGCCAGTATCTAACCACCCTAATAGTAATGGCTTCTTCCTAAAATCTTATCTAAACCGACTCTTCTTTTAGTTCAAAACAGAATAAGGCTGCATTTCTGCCTCACCAGATAAGCTCTTCCATCAACTGCACAGTGGAGCTGAGCTCCTTTGGGTGGCTTTGTGGTTAAACAGAGCTGAATCCTGGGGATGTAACGTGAGTTCTAAGAGCAGTTTTTGTTTAGATATTTCATCAGCTTTACTCATGGCACATTGAATGCGATGGGGCATGCTTGCTGAGCAGCAAACATCAGAACACATAAAGAACCAGTTACAGAAAATACAAATGCCATGAAACAAAAATACCTCCCAACTGACTCATCAGCAACTAAAAGTGATCAAACTAAAAGGCTAGGAAATCAGAGGATATCAATGGGTGAAAGTCACAAAGTAGAGAGCTTTGCCACACCTGAACATGGCAGAGTTTGAGTTTCTGTTGCCAAAGTGCTGCTGGCTTCTTGGGGCAGCTGGTTGGGCTTCAGCCTTGTTGTAATGTCCTTGAATCACAATGGTCCCAGTGGCTTAGTCTGCTGGTGAGATCCCATAGGGCTCACACAGGGAGACTCTGCTCTCCTGCCAAGAGTTGGGCATTTCTGCTTCTTAACCAGTTCTGTCACTTCTCAAGTGAATTCGTTTCAGTTTAAAAGAACTCAGTACTAAGAACTCAACAGGTCTTGGAGGAAGACAAGCTGACTCATTTTTAAGCTCGACAAAACTGTATCTGTGAAAATGCCAGTTTGGGGAGCTCAGCTGTGCTACCTATGCACAAGGACTTGAAATCTCCTCCAAACATGTTGTCTCCTGACTGCTTTCACAGAAATAGCTGTAGTGTGGGTTACAATTGGATGGCGGATTTGTGCATTGTTCCTGAGTCCCATAGAGTCATTTAAAAGTCTTTAAATACTGTTAAAAACCATATACTGTTTTCTCATTTCCATGGTTACAAAATCATTTGGCAGCCTTTTCTTCCATAATAATGCAAAGATCCTGCGTGTTTGCCACTAAGTCAGAAAATCCACCATCAGGGTAAGGTGGCCTTAAATAAGATGGGAAGGCAATGACAGTGCTGTCCTTATGGCCTCAGCTATATATGGAGTGGGCTGCTCTGAAAGCATTTCATCATTAAAGCAAGAAAAATGAGAGCAAGTGGTGCTGTAGGCTTCTTGCAGAGACTGCATTTGAGTTAGAGAATAAACTCAATAGCTGGAAGAGCAGAGAGAGCAAAGACTCTTTCCTTAGTTCCTAGTGCATCCTGGGTCAGCATTCGTTTGGTTTTATTGTGCTTGAAAGGCAGCTGAGCTCTGCTGATCCTTTCAGCCTGAAGTCCTCAGAGCCATGACGTTTTCTTATTCAAATAATGGCTGCCCACAGCCCTTTAATTTTTGGAGCTCCCCATTTGCCCATGGGCTCCACCCTGGAAGTGTTAGGTTCTTTTTTGATTTCTCATAATTAGCAGCATGGAGCCACAGTGAGAAAAGGCTGGAGTTTCATAATTGGTTCTTTTGCCTGAGGACGGAAAGGTGAAAAAGTTTTGTGGTTTATTTCTTTATGTGTTTATTATGCTTATTCTTTTCTTGTTGTTTTTAAAGGGGAGAAAACTAGGAAACAAACTGCAATTAGCTCTACCATTCAATACATTATCTAAGAACTTATTACATTGCAGATGCAACACACCTATACAGAAAGGTTGTAAAATGCAGAAAACCATGCTCACATTTACTAAGCATCAAGCCTCAAGCATCTGTTTCTCTTGGAAGATATTTCTGTCTCCCAGCTGCCTCCGAGATGTGGTTATTGAAGGATAGAAGAAATTTCCCAGGCTGGAAAAGACTATGCAGTGTGCTCAGATAGGAGCCCAACAAATTACACTTGACATTTATGAGGCAACCAGGGTATCAGTCTCCTCCTGCTCAACCAGCCAGAGGCTTTGCCAAGGGGACAAACTCAAGCAAACTGTGTCCTGGGCTCAAGAGTTGCATTTCTCAGTGCACGCTGCCCTGGGCTCATCTCATGGGAGGAGACAGGAGGAAAGATGGAAGAGTGGCAGAAAAATAAGGGTCCTGGTTGCATCCCTCTGAGTAAAATACTTTCCTGTACTCTTTGGGCTCTTTTAAATATCTTCATCACTGTTGAAACCTGTACTTCCAACACTGTGGCTGGAGTGCCTTTTTTGTGAGACGTGAAGGAACAGGGCTACTTCATACCTGGCCATGTTTGTCCATTGAAGCCTTTCAGATTTTGTGTTTTCCTACTGAAATAAAATTGGCAGCATTCAATCTTCCTGAGTAACTGCATTAACTAACTTGTGTTCAGAACTATTTTTCAACAACGATGCTGCAACAGCTACCCAGTGGGTGGACATAGAGTGAAAAATTCATACAAGGCGGAGAGAAACTTTCAGTTGCAAGCTGATGGTTTAATAATAACCTCTGAGAAAACAAGGCAAAACTCAAGATTAATTGGTTTTAACATGGAAGAGGGGAGATCTGCTGAGACCAGGACCAGGTGTCTGCTATGCATTTTGTTTCAAGGATACCTGATGCTCTGTGGAGAGTTTTGAGATAATACAGAAGGTATTTGTGATCCTTCCAATTCTCCCAACCTCTTTTCACCTTCCACAAGAAGTACACATCAAAATGCACAGTGTCAATAGAGGTGCAATGTGTATTGTGGGAGTGTCGCCTGGCCAGAATGAATACATTTGAAATGCCTCTCTTTCCTCAGTTATTACGAAAACTATTACTTACGCAGTTAATGATTACACCTCATTAGTAATAAGTACTCAAGAGAAGTACAGTGAAGTTACAGTACTGTGAAAGTGATGATTTCCCATAGGAAGATCTTTCTCAGTTCGGACATTGACATGCTCCTGTTTTGCAGTCATGGTATCTGCTGGCAGCAGCATTTGGGGAGTAGAGGCAAAGGGACTCTTCACTGCTGGAACCTTCTTCCATACTGTTGGTGGGTGGCGATCTGGTACACACCCACATTCACTCACACAAAGCAGAACAGAACTGCTGTGGATGGTTACCCCTATTAGATATATGTCTCATTTCTGGTATACCTCTCAGGCAGTCCAGGAGAGTGGAGTGGCCTGGGTAGAGCACATCTTGAAAATGTGTTAGAGCTGTTTAAAAGCTGCATTTCCAAGGTGAGGTGCAGAGTGTTGTCTGAGTTTGCAGTTGTCCGATGACTGATACAGTGCAGCCAGGCATCCACGAGGCAGCCACACATGAGCACCCAGAGACCCACATGCATTTGTACAAGGAACCAGATGGACATGGCTGCCTGCTCAGACCCCAAATGTGACAGCAAAAAATCTGAGTGGATAGAAATAAAACTCCAGATGTTTATCACTCGATTCACATTTCACTCAAACAGCAGCAAAACCCATTACACGTCACGCTCTGAAAGGTGGAAATCTGGATACCCTCCCAAACAACTAAAAAAACGGTACAACTCGATCCTTATGACTGTATTAGACAAGACTAAATACTGTGTCTACAGACTAACACTTCTGTAATTGCCCTTCTCAGTGGCTCATAATCTGTTGCACATTCATAATTAATGTACTTGGGTTAAAGAATTAAACTGTAACTTATTTTTTAAAGCACGGAGTCACTTCCTGCATTTAAGGCTGCATTTGTTGAGAGGGAAATAGCTCAGACATTTTATTAGACTAATCCTTTCCTGAGATTTTTACAGTGAGCTGTGATCCAGTTTCATTGCAGGCTGCTCATCTCCGACTCGTTTTATTCTTGCTTGTTTTCTAGAAGCACCTTCTTTGTGCAGTCTATGTCAAGAAGGTAAATGCAAGTGGACTTCAAAACCATGATCAATCTGCCACAATTTTTAGAGGAATGGAAAGTGCTGCTTACAGACAGAATATCTCCTAACGATCCAATTCATGCTCACAATTTGAAGCCTCAGACAACCAATAAAGATAACTTTCCCATCAGCAATTTATGAAGGCAGATTGCTAAATACAATCTGCAGAAGGATGAAATGAACTATATTTTAGCTGGGTTATGTATAGCAGGATGCCTTCCTGTACATTATCATTTGATGATGGATACAGAATGTGCTTTCAAAATACAGATCACATATATACTGTGCAGGTGTATTTTACAAACTTTCAGCTTGGTTTGCATGGTAAAGTAATATAAATCCCACTGTCCAGTCACTTTGAAATGGCCTTAAAGAATCTGATCCAGTTTTCAATGCTCTTAGATGCTTTTCATGCTGCGATCCTTGTGCTAATCAGCCAGAAAGTCAATTTTAAATGCCTGTGTTTTCCTTTGTAGGACTCTACCACTTGTTCTGAATCCATTCTTCCTCCTTCAAGAATACACTCACACACTATATAAGCCGTGAAGAATATTTACCTTTTCTGCTGCAAATTTCTTCTTGCTGATAACTTTTCCTCAGTACAAAGCCCCATTCAGCATACAGCATCGGATCAGGGAGTAGCCTGATAAAGTTCCTGTCGTGTTGCAAAGCACACTCTGCCCTCTGGCTGCTAAGAGGCAGCACATCAATTAGAGCAGCCTATCAACAGCTACCTTCTGGGATTTTCTGATTTCTGTAATCTCAGTTCTGTAGGGTCACCGGGATACTCCAGCACAGTAGGCTCTACAGGCCTATTCCTGGCTGCAGCCCATGTAAGCAAGCAGGGAACAAGGAAATCTGCATTAGGAAGACTGCTGGGGGAACTCAACCAACCAACAGAATCACCAATCATTGCCACAAAGTATCTCTACTGGGATGAATCTGCACTTCTGGCTGCAGCTCATAAGGTCAGCCTGCTTCATGAGGAATTAGTGGCAAATACCTTTCAGGTGAGTTAGTCATTGATTTGACTTTGGAGCCAGTATTTCAGCTCCAGAGACACGTGATTGGCTGGTTTAGGGCCAAAAATGCATTGTGCAGCACTGACTGCTTGTTTTCTGTTGGGTTTAACACAGAAACAGCCTTTGATGATGTGGCTGCATTCTGTTTTCTTAATCTGAAACCAGAGGCAAAAAAAATCAATGATCCTATGAAATGAAGGAAAATGTTGAGCTGGAGTTGGTTAGTAAAGGCTTGATCTGATTTCACTTGGCTTGGCACTGTCCTTGCTAAGATACACCTACAGTAGGATGTGTTAGAGTTTTATGGCAAGTCGCATGGTAGCCATGATTTCTTTTCCAGAACCTGATTTTCATTCTCTTGCATCACTCACTTTTTATTCAATACAACAAGGAAGGGTTGTGGGTTTTTTTGTGTGTGTGTGGTTTGCTGCTTTTTTTTTTTTTTTTTTTTTTTTTTAATTTAGATGATTGTACTCCTGCTGTGTTTAATTAGATGACCATAAAGCTCAATAGTCTGTTGTTTTGAATATGAATTATAATGCACATGAGCTGTTTTGATTTGTCTAGCTGTCATCAGAAGATGATGAGTCAGTCTCTGGTCAGGCCACCCAGAGGCATGTTTAATAACTTTATATTTGGAGTGATGTATCCACCACCTCCTGCTGCAGACCTCTGACATGCCGATTAGGCAAGGAGCAGTTATGTGCATCTGGAACTTATCCCATGTTTACGTTCTCTGGGGACACAGATGCTCATTAAAACAATGAACACTTTGTTACTTCTATCTTGGGAAAAAAAATATCTGAGCTACTGATCTACTACTCTGTTTTCTTCCTTTTGTGTCAGCTGTTACTATGAACTTGACCTGTTTCTAATTTAAGTCGTAGTGATTCCATGAGTCTTCAAGCTCAGGTGATCATTAGCTATGTTGGGCATTCAATGGACTCATTAGAAAACTCTCTAGATGTCCCTAGGATGGACTATTGCACTGAATTTCCCAGATGAATCTCCATGTACAGGAAGAGAAAGGTGGACAATCTCAGTTCATCTCTCATGGTATGTTTTTACTGCCTACTTTAAGATATGACAAACTGCATTGGCTCTGCTGCCCAAGATGAGACCTGCATGTGTGTAACTCAGGTGAAGCTGTTCATATTTTGTATGCTGTCATTAGGGAATTTGCACCATGGGTACCCAAACAGGCTGAGACGGAGGTAAGCACTGTAAGAAGTACTATGTTTAAGTAGAAATCCATTGGGCAGAACTCAGTACAGGTTGAGTTCATCTGAGATCTGCAACAGAGATACTACACAGTTCCTGCTAGGTTGGGCAGTGGTGAGTTTGAATACTTCCCTTAAGGAACCAAACGTGTAAAGATATTCAATCATGTGAGACATCTGATATTTTTCAAAGAAAACTTGACCACACCGATGATCTTTTCTCTGGTCTCTAACGTACTTTATGACATCAAGCTGTGACTGATTTGAGCCCAGTTAGTTAAAGTCTGGCAAAACTGTTTGCAACAAATGTGTGATCATACCATAAAAGAGGCAGTAGCTGTATTTAGGAAATTAGTTCTCAGTTAAACACACAAACAAGAGTTGGATAAAAGTAGCAGCATTTTTAAATCAAAACCCAGGATTTTCTATAAAACAAATGCAGACTATAAAGATACTGAGAAAGAACAGAGCATCTTACCACCATTTGACAACAGAGATAACAAGTGACACAAGTTCAGCTAAAACAGCGCTTTTTAAAATAAACTTGCAAGATACTCCTTCATTTTGCTTTTGTGTACTTATAAAAACAATCCCCCACAAAATTCCCTCTGCAGATTTCAGTCTGTACTCTGCAAACAGAAAATAATTATAGCCGAGCATTGTGAGAGCTGGGAATTTCCATCCTCTGTTTTTCACATCACCCTGTGCTGACATGCAATGCTGACATACTCTAGCACAGAGCATCCCCCAAAGGCATAAAACTTACAACATTTGCATATGGAATCTTTTTTCCTTTGAACAATGTTAGCTGTAGCTGCAAAATACCAGTAGCTACGCAAGTTACATTGTGCAATCTTATTTGGTGGTTTGCATTCTTTCTCTTTATGCCTCTGCTGCACTGTTACAAATCTGCCACTTAAACTCTGTGCAACTCCAAAACGTATTGTCTGGAATGAAACAACCAATTATTTCTTCAGGTTTTGTGGCATAATATCCTAGGAAACCAGCAATTACAGAATCAAAGTGGCATCAGATGGCGTAGAAAGAAGTTAGCATGTATTATTCTTTAAATAGCAGTTAGATGAACTCATAATAAATGGGTATTAAGTGCTAAATGCATGATAAGTAATTCTTGACAATGCAATTATCCAAACAATACAAGAAAAACTGCAAGATGGCTTTGTCAAATTCGCTTGTGCAAATGCTGCTGTGTGATGGAACTATATTGTAGACTAGTTCCTCTTCATAAACTCTTTGGAAACAGTGTAAGCCCACATGTGCAAGCCAAGCAGCACGTTCAAACAGACCTGGATTGCCAGCAGCTCTTGGCTGGCCACTTATCACCTGCTGATTTGATCCCTCCTGAGGTTAAGCTGTTAACTTCTCCAAAATGAGTGCAAGAGAGCAGGATACTGTTTTAACCTCTGAATATAGAATATATAGTGTCTTTGAAAGAAAGCTCAGAATGACAGTGAAGGAATTATGTGAAGTGGGGTGGACTAAAAGAACTACTGATCAGAAGTTTTCAGTTTCCAGGCAAGGTTACATAGTCGTTATAGCAACAGGCTGAAAACTTAAGGAATTTACAGAAGGGGCATATACAAATTTGCAATAATGGGATACAGTTGATGGGGTAACACATATAGTTCTAATAGATGCTTCCTTTTGTCTCGAAAGAGATTCTGAGGTACAGAACTATACTTACATCCCTAATCCAACAAGCTCCCCATGATGCAAGTATTCATCTTAATTTTTCTTCAACTGTGGTATGTCTGCAACATACCCTGCACTCCAAAGGGAAGGAAAGGTGGTATTTCTAATCTGGTTAAGGACCTTGGTATACAAATACACTTTACTTGGGAAAGACCAAAGTAATCACAGGTCATGTTATAAAAACATCAGACAAACAGAGCAAAACTCATTGCAGAATAAAGTCTAGGCCTTTACCACACACATTTCTTATTAAAAGACATAACTAAACTCTAGATATATAAATGTTCCTTGGTTTGAACCTACTCAAATCAAAAGATGCTGTTGCCAAATGTATTGTAAAGATGGAATGAAAACTGAGTTTCACCTTTGAACAAATATCTCCTTTGTATTCGTTCCAATAAACTAAGTAATAATAAGAATTTTGTGGAACTTTTGTAACACGTTTCACAGTTTCCAGCTGTAGAACCATGCAGTTCATAACTTCAGATCTGAATATTTTCTTTTTCTTCCAAAGAGGACTCAGCCTTATCTTGGACAGGAAATCTCTTCAGAGAATTTTTGTTTGTTTGTTTTTGCTTTATTATTATCTAAATTAATTAAACATTCCAAAGGGAAGGATAACATATTTGAAGAACTACAATGAGCTTTTCAGTTCAGTTCCTCTGTGTTGTGTCGCTGTTTTTTTTCCTGGAATAACATCTGGCACCATATGTTTAAACATTCACTCTCCCTTGTTAGTCAAGAATTCAATTTTATAATTAACTCTTAGACTCATAGAACTGATTGAACAGAGTAATGAGCCTCCCATCATTCCTACCTGTTTCAGATCTTCCTGCACGGATCCAGGTCTGGGTCTGCCACAGCTGATGCAGGTGCTGTTTCAAGTCACTCTGTCTCGCTCATAAGTGATGTTAATCCTGACTTGTTCATCTGGAGCTCATGGAAACATGCCTGTTTGTGCACCTGGCAATTCATCCTTGTACCAATCAGTAAAGCTAAACCAAAAGTTGCAATAATGCCTATAGGAATGTCCCTAACCCTAACTGCCAGGAACATTAATGATATGCTAAGGTGGCCAGCAATATATTCACACACACAAACTCATATGTATTATGAGACTTATACAACATTTAAAAAGTAATAATTCACTGAATTACAGGCTGTGAAAAGTGAATATAGAATCATAGAATCATTAAGATTAGAGAAGACCACTAAGATCATCTAATCCACCAACCCATCCCTACAATGCTGACTAACCCATGTCCCTCAGGTGCCACATATCCATGTTTCTTGAACATCTCCAGGGCTGAGGACTCCACCAGCTCCCCGGGCAGCCTGTGACAACCTTAACAAAATTAACAATTTTGTTAATAAGTTTCCTTTGTTTCTTTGAACAGTGGTGAAGGTGTGTGTTGCATTAACAGATTACACTCTATAGTCACAGGGGAACAATTTGGTGTGGATGGGAGAGAAATGGGAGGGAAAGTTGGAGTGCAGCATCAGGGGATGTGTGAGGAAAGTCTGTGCTCTACTTAGGTCAGCTCAGAACAGCTGTCTCCTCTCTTTCACATCATTTGAAGACATGCATACATTTAAGCTTGTCTTGGGTAATCGCTTCGGCTACTCTGTCACCTATGGAGCTCAGTAAGAGCAGGCCAAGTCTTGCATAACGCCAGTCTGTTCTCATCATCCCCAACATGACTGGCACTTCCGACAGCACAGCCCTTCGACCGAGCAGACTGCATGATGGAAAGCTTGGTGGAAATCCTCCCAGCTGTCAGCATACATGCTCATTATGGATGTCAAAAACAACAAACGAATCAGAGTGATTGTAAGTAGCTAATGTAATTAATTATCCACTTGGCATGCAATTTCTATGGCAAACTGTATTACTCTATCTGCTGAAAGTTTTTTGTCTATGTTTCTTGCTGTTGAAAAGAGAAAAGAGATGTTTGCAGGAGGTGGAAATTTAGAAAGGTAGAAAATATGAGACATCTGGGCACTGAGGAAAGCTCTGAACATTATGTAACTCTATATATTCACATACATAACATATTCTTCTTACAGCTGATAAAAAGAAACCCCTTCTTTCCATAGTTCTCATGTGATTTTTAAAACTTACTTCTCCATACACTCGTGACCAATACATAAATATGCCACTGTGCATCAAATGCTATTAAGCTTTCAGTGACAGCAGAGTGAACCTTACAAGCTGAAAATGTGACAGAGAACAGATTTCACCATACATCAGATCTGCATCTTAATAGGGGAACTGTTCTCCCAGAGTGACTTTAAAATGAGAACAGCTTTCCCACGTTGTTTGTCAAGTATTTACAGCTTCTGGAGGCAACTCCTGCTCCCCAGGGAAGGAAAATATCTTTCCCAAAGCACTACACCAAAATAATGAATGAAAACAAATATGGCTTCACACCTGCTAGTACTTTTTCAGCAGGTGTAGAGTGAGCATTCACATCAATGCTATTGTGTAAAAGTTCAGCTAGGAGGGAGCAATTTCTAACTACTGAAAATGGCCCTTGTATGGGAAATTGTTGATCACGGCCTGAACCTCTGATTGACCATCTGAGGCAAGTGAATGGTCAGCTGCAGGAGCATGGGTGAAATATGGACTTTTGGCTCAGGGATTACATTGTAAATGGAAAAGTACACATAAATGCTCTATTATCTTTAACAGAAGCATTATGATCCGTGTATTTACATGTACACATTCGGACACTTGTTTTTTTATGTGTTTAGGCGCCTCAATAAAATAAGCTACTTATAAAATGGCAGCAGGGAATGAGCTGCATTCATGTAAGTGCAGAAAGTGAACTCTTTGCTTTAGAACTGTTGCATCATTCCAGTTCTTAATTCCATATAAGTACTACTACATCATTATTTCTACTTGCTTAGAATGTGTGTGTGTGAGATAGAATATGGAATAATAAAGTATATAGAATAAAGTGCAGCTGATGGTCAGTATTTGATAATCATTTTAACCAGGTTTCTCCAAATTATTTATGTGCTGATGAAATCAGGTTTGCTAACAAAAACTTGCTTGGCTTCTCAACAGCTTTAAAGTTTCCAAAGGTTGTATTTGAATTTGCCCTAAAACTTACATCAAAGGTTGGTCCATAAATTAGGAAAGGTGATTTGTTTTCCTTAAGCAAACCTTTTGCAAAGAGAAGATTTAGGCTGCTACTCCTTTGACTCTGGAAGAAATGCTTTTCTTACACATTTAGTACAAAATCAATACAACTCTCATTCAAAAGCCATTACAGTCAGTGAAGAGGCTTTCTTCACGCTGATGGTGTTTGGCTCGAGATGGAGGTTTTGTTACACAGTTCAGAGTACAGCTCTGTTTTTGTGTCCCTGTTA
This sequence comes from Coturnix japonica, assembly GCF_054131305.1. Taxonomy (NCBI): domain Eukaryota; kingdom Metazoa; phylum Chordata; class Aves; order Galliformes; family Phasianidae; genus Coturnix; species Coturnix japonica. The sequence goes on along the minus strand of NC_140680.1, from coordinate 10,692,207 downwards.
ATATATTCTCCAGCAAGTTCTGTTCTGCTGTACAATGCAGGCATAATACTTGTTTAATAAGTTTTAGCACTAAATTACTTGATCGCATTCCTTGGAGCCAACAACATCAGTAACATTGCTCTCAAGTGATTACACTGTGTCTAAGTATTCCGTAAATTGTGGGCTGAACAGTGGTTAAGTGTAAAATGGCTAATTCATTTTGGTGCTTAAAAAGTACTTCCTACTTTTAAGAGTCAGACCAGAGCACTTCGCAGCCAGCACAGTGCTATGTTGCTACAGAAATAAAGCATTTCAAAGTTAGGCCTATAAATGTCTGTATAAAAACCATCTCTTATTTGGAAAGTGCAGTTTTCAGTTCCTCTTGCCACCTCTTTATGGTTCTTAATTAGGTTCTTGTTTCCTTACCATTGCACTCTTTATTTCTATGTTGCTAATAATTATTTTTATCATTTGTTCTGATGCTGCTCTGAATTATCATTATGCAGCCCCACACTCATCAGGCAGTTTTACTTATCCAGAGCAGATCACGTACGTAATACTTTCTGTATTTGTATCATACTCATTATTTTTCAAATACTTTTACTTCCAGCTCTTCTATTTAGTTTCCAGCAGTGTTCAGAGCCACAGCAGCACATCACTAAGTCCAGTTTTGAGATTCGTGACATTACATTCTTCACTTCTTTATCTGTTTCAGCAGTTACTCCCTTACTTTTGACTTTTATGTTCAGCAGTGTGTGTCTTTCCATCAGACTTCCCTTTGCCGTCCCCATTTTAACACCGTTGCAGTCACACAAATAAACAGCTGAGGGCAAACTGAAGGGATGTCCTCAGGTACTGCACTAAGTCCATAGAATCATTAAGATTGGAAAAGATCTCTCAGATCTCCAATTCCAACTGTCAGCTGTTTCTGTTCACATCTGCAAACACTGAAAACGCTACATGAAAACACTGTATGAAAAAACATGACTATATCATACTGCTGGGCCTGTTTCACATTTTGAAATAAGTCATGTTCTTTGTATAAAACACTGCCAATCAATTCTGTACAGCTTTTGCAAGCGTTGCTATTTAATCTCTGGAGGAGATAGGCAAGCACTGATTTTCTAAGCATCTGTTTTGTTAATATTCTTGTCTTGGGCATTTTCTTTTGTAATATATTTTTTAGCAGCAGAAGCAATGATTTAATTTTGAGGCAACATATGTTTGAATACATAGTGTTTTACTTCTTTGACAAGTGCTGATTGACTTATTTGCTATTTGTATCTAATGAACTAGTTTGATTCCTAGCGGATTATCTGATCTGAATGTGACAGCAATCTGTAGTGCAGAACCATGTCTCCATTACTAATCTCAGATTCCCATTATAGCTTTCAAACTTTTCTGCTGCATTACCACAGTATAACCATTATCTAAAATTTCTCATAGTCTCCAACTAGCTATTTGTCAAGCTTTCCTGATGTAATAAAACTTTTATAGCAGCATGTAAAGTCCATTTGTTTGTATGTCTCAGTCTATATATAAGTTACTTGGTTTCATTTTCCATGGACAGTTTAATAAAGATATTTCAACTCTTTAATGTAGCAGTATGAGAGGCATCAACATTCAGTTTTCAATAGATCTTATTTTCTGACTTTCTTCAGTAAAAATGAAGTGCAAGGGGTCAGATGTTGATTCCATTCTTCCTGGGATAAATAGCAAATAACTCTAAAGAACTTGGAGAATTTATCACTCTGTAAATGAAGTCAGTCTGGCTCAAAAGATAGTAATAATTCTAAGATAGTATTTTGCCAAAGGCTTTCAGCCAAGGCAGACATTCAATTGTAACTGAACCAGCTTTATGTAAATGGCAAAGTTATGTTTACGAAATAACTTATCCTCAAGCAGAATTCAAAGTGAACTGTTCAGCTACAAAGTACAGCTCAAATCCCAACAGTCAGTGCTTCCTATTTGTGATAATGGATAGAAATTTCAACTGCATTAATCTAGAAAATGAATCCTTTCTGATGATGGTATGGACTAAGTACTGTCTGAAAACTTAGGATCTGAGAAATTTTTAATAACACTGCAGTGATTATTAAGTACCTGTCAATGACATCTCTACCAGTAATCTCAATTTAATCTCTTTGAGTCAGAAAAGAATAAGTAAAAGAGAGCATCAGCTGGAAATCATTTTTTTTTTTAAGAACTGTCTTGAGACATCCTTTTCCCATCTTGGCTTCTGTTTGCAGTCTGTGGGTTGCACTTATCAAAATAAAAGGGAGCCTTAGTCATAGCTCAAAGTGCCTTAAAGTACTGCTGCTAACTTCTCAGGCCAACCTTGCAGAAAGATAACAGCACCTTCAAGGGATGGCAGTTTTCAATACAACTGTCCCTTGGTGATGACCAGCAGAGATTCAGAGATGGTTTCAAAAGCTCTCTGGTTGTTGGCACCTCCTAAATTTGAGCTGTTTTTGTCCATCACTGCTGGCCCTTTTCAAATGAGCCCATTACTCTATGGAAACAGAATTCTGAAGGGAAAAGTTTGCTTTGCTGACCCTAAGGAATCAGTATGAGCCAAGTGATATTAATTTAGAACCAAGAAATTAATTTAGATTGTATTTTCTCCCCCCCCTAAGATTCAAAGATTTAGCACTCTCAATCATCTTTCATCATTCAAGTTCTCATCACAAGACTGATTTTATATACTGGTTTCACCCAGTATCCCATTCTCCTAATGCTCACGATGACATGTACCCAGCTCCAGCTAGGCATCCCCAGCCAGCAGTGCTTCAGACCTCTAGCCACCTGAGAACCTCTGTAACAAAGGAAATTAATTAGACACGGGACACTTGTTTCCTTTTCTATTTTTGTTTAACACATGAAGTTAACAAGGAACCAACCAAAACTGAAAAGCCTTAGCTGTGTCCTGCACTGAGCCTTCTGACCCATTGATACCAGGCACTTCTAATTAGAAGGAAATGATTCTGCATCATCTCCCACTTTAGATTCAGCTCCCGTGGCTCCTACATGCAGGGGAGTTTGAGGTCAGGCTCACAGCTGTTACTTATGCAGGCCAAAAGTTTCATTCCTGAGGAAGAAAACAGTTATGGCTTCAAATTGATTAGTAGCACTTTTATTATTATTATTAGTAGTAGTAGTAGTAGTAGTATTGGTGTAAAATTGTTGGCCCTAGATCACCTGGCTATTAATGACTTCTATTTTTTGTACTTAAAATCCTCGTTTTCTAGCTACCCATATCCCCCTTTTCTCTCTGTACTGCTCTAACCCTCAGATAGACTGAAAAATTAGAAGCAAAAAGAAACTTGGCAGAGAAAAGAAAAAGAAAGGGTTCCTCGAGTTGAAAGAAAATATAAAGCAAACAGCTCCTTGTATCAACTGCAGATGTGTCTCTCTGAGTTTGGTGTTTTTAATCAGACAGACATGGCTTATAGTTATGAAAACTGCTCCTTTTAAGGAACTGTCATACTGCAAGGCTCCCCTTCTCGTCCTCTGAAACACTGTAATAAAGATTTGTGGCTTATTAAGGGATAGTAAGAACTGGTTTGGACACTGGCACCTGCTGGGGACATAGAGTAAATGGCCCGTGGACCTGTCTGAATGAGATATCATTACTCGGCTGACCCACAAGGTCTCTTCCAGGTCTCTGCCTGTCCTGATCTGTGTCAGCTGTTCTGTAACACCTCATGGTTTCAGTGCAGTTTCCAGAAAGCATCACTCAATGATAACAGACCGGTCCTGATAGAGACAACAAACCAAAGAGATACAATGTGAGGACTGATGTGGAAGATTGCTGAATCAAACTGAAAATTATTGCATTTTTTTCTTCTGCAGCACCAAATCTCCCTCTTCATGCACATTAATTACATTTAGAAAGCATTGTATCTTCATGAAATTTATTCTCCATGCATACATGTGAGCATCCTGAATTCCATCTCCTCTTCCAGTTTTGGACTCCTGCTCACACTGGAAAATGTGCAATAGAAGTAGGAGCAGACAGTGAAAATAACAGCCCAGACTTTTACCTATTTCTATGCTTCTGAAAGTCTCTTACCTTCACGAGAAGTCATGAAGGAGCCATTTTCATGAAATCAGCTTTGCAGCACATAACATTCAGCACCTGATTTATTACATATTAAGCTGATTTCATAAATAAGTTCAATAACAAGATGCATTCATCTTTATAAACACACAATTACAAGGCCCAGTACAAACAGCAGAGAGTGGGAAGAAGGAATATATCTAAATCTGACTTTGAATGTAGGCTTTCCAATGACAAGCTCTTGCTGATTATTTGACAGAAGCCATCAACAGATATCCTTGGAGGTGAACATTTAATGTAGGATTCATCCTAGCATTTGATTCAGTGGCAATTATTCCCCCAGTGTTAGCAGTGAAACGACACTAATGTACTCTGCCTTTTGTTGTTTTCAGAGATTCTGCCCAGGTCACAGAAATAGAGAAAGAAAGCACTGGAATGAGATAAACCAACAATTTTAATGCAGTTAAAACTTACAGATAATCTCACATCCCTCTTTTACTTGCTCAGTAGATGCCCTGCTACACATACTGATCCTTCAGCCCCTCTTCATGCTTGTGTTAAAGTCAAGGTATATCTTGTGCCTGGAAAAGTAAAAGTGCACAAAAGCAGTTGTCATCTTTCTCATGTTGCTTAGCTTATGAACTGCAAGCATGCAGTTTTATATAAATATTTTATATATATGTATATATAAAAGCTCAATATAATTATATTGAGCCACATTCTTCTATATGTCTGGATGAATTTATCCCCATAGCATACAGTGCAGAATCTACCTAAAAGAGACATAATTTTTTTAAGTAGAAAAGTCTGTTAGGTACATCAATTAAAAAAAGCAGCAGAGGGTATGAAATTTTGTGTGAAGACTCATTGAAAGATAAGGAAATTGAGGCTAACGTGGTGCTAGAAAAGATGTGGGTGGAGGAGGAGTCCTTCACTGAAATCACTTTGTGTCCTCTGAGAAGATGGGCAGGGCAACTGGATTTTGTAACTTGCTTTGAGCCAATTCGTCTATTTGCAAACTACTTCACTGTTAGGTTCATTTAGTGAAGGAACAGGTTGTATTTCACAAAAGAGCAAAGTTGGGCTTCAGCTTGGAATTTTGAAGGTTGCCATGGTTTCAATATTTTTATCTGATCTGCAAGTCATTAAGATTTCATTGCCACCTTCAGAAGGATTACACCTGCACAACATGACCTTCTTGCTTACAGAAGGCAGTAGTCTAGCATGCACACATGAAAACAAGGAAGACCTGCAATTACAGCAGCTCAGAGCAAAATGGTAATCAAATGGGCAAATAGTGATAATTCTCAGTAAAAGATCCGTCTTCCTTAAGAAGCCTGTGAGTCAACATGTAAATAATTAAAGATTTACAGTATGGGGAAAATGTGGAGCATTCGGTGAACTTCTCAGAGCAAGAGCTTGAAGAGAGAATAACACAAAAATCCTATCTTGATTAGCAAAGCCATTTGTCAGGAATAGAAGATGACTCAGAGTTGGTGGGTTCAGCAGTATGATAGCCTCTCTTCACATACTGACAGCTCAACCTTCTGGAGCCCATTCTGGCTCATCCAGAGCAAACTGCTTTACTGAAACTTCTCTGAGCTCCAATTATTCCCAGAACAATTAGGTTTCACCCCTGCAGGATTAAACTCTAAGATATACAGCTCAGCACACACTGTTCTCTCCAGTCAGAGCCAACTTGTTGATATCCTATAAAGGATCTGGAATTAATCGCATCGTCTCTCCAGACACAAGTTGTGATTTATTTGCCTGGGTGAAGTTCTGTTTATCCCACAAATTAAAATCTTCCAGAGTGAGAAACCCAGGCTGCCTCTGGGCATGCAGGGAAAGGAAGCTGGGCAGTATGGAGGGCTGGATTGCAAGTAGGGAGGAGCAGCTGCTCAGAGTGAGATGCTCCTCTTCACACAGCAGCACTGCCACACCTGCAGCAGGCCAGGGTGAGACCTGAGAGGGATGAGGCATCTGTACAGAGAAAGTTTTGCATTCAGTACCATCACTACATGTTACTCCTTCCTATATGTGATTTTTGAATGCATCTCTAACTACTCTTAGATTTGTTTTTACTTTTTCCTTCCTCCTTTTTCCAATTTTAGATAGTAAACCTGAACGTTTTATTTAGCCATTATGCATCTCACATCCATCTCACTTTCTGCAACTACACAATACTAATCTACATCCATAACTCAACAAAACTTCTAACCAGGAAAAACTACTTTTCAAACCACAGCTCCATATGCTTTAAAACCCCACTGCTCTGGGAGCTGAGCACCTTGACAACAGAAGATGTAAGAGTAATTTTTCTCCTTTTGAATCTCCATGAGGATACGGGAGGCTTTTTATGCATTGCTTGATTGCAAAGAAGCTGTGATTCAAGATTTATGTTTATGTTATGTCCCTCCTGTAGAAAAGGCTTCCCCAGCACCAAGGATTCTGCAAGCGCAGCTCTGCAGGCAGCTGCCTGCTGCCAAACTCATGACTTCTGCAGGCTTGTGTGCTTTGTTGACTGATTCCTCCTTCCTGTAGAGTGCACTTATCGTGTTGAATCAACATCTCAGAGAGAAAGCAGGTCTTGGAGTTAAATAAGGTCCTGATGAACTGAACACATTAAAAATGCAAGATCTGGAGCTTCAGTCTCAACTGATGTTTCAAGAGGAAAGAAAATGTCACAACTCAGAACCCGGGATGAAATAAGCACACTTTGTTTCACCAGGGAGGCCAAGAGTTTCATATTTTCTGAGGCCCTCTCAGTTCATTGTCAGCATGCAGAATTTTGACAGCAAGTCAGTGAGGTGGCTATAAGTGTGCAGATTATTATGAAGTTAGCAGATCGAAGGCAAAGCTCTCTTTACAAGCAGGAAAGGAGAAGTGTTTCTAAGGGACGTTTTAACATAGGGTCCTCAAAAATAACACAGCTTATAAAGTCAAGGGTAGATTCCTTCAGTCGTGATAGAAGAGTTATGAGGAAGCCAATCACGTCCTATTTTCCTGAATAATGTAAGCTACATTTAACTCCAGAGAGCCTTCCTCTTTCAGCTGTTGATCTCTCTGAGGTTACAAGTTCAGTTTCTGTTTGTCATAGCCCTGAAAAACATTTGCATGTCACTTGTTTATGAATAATATCTTAGCAGCAACTTCACACTGTGGTGCCATCAGCTACTCTAGCACCAAAAACATGCAAATTGCAGCATGGAGAAGGCGTATACCTTAAATCCATCAGCACACAGACCAGCAGTTGTCTAAGTAGTCTTGAACTTAATTTTATTACTGTTTCCTTCTCCAAACTTCATGCATGAAAAAGAAAAAATAATAATAGAGAGACTCTACCACAGTGAGATTCATGCTGTTTGTGCAGTAAGAGGAACATCACTGAGAACTGAATGGGTACCCATCCTCCAAACAGGGAGCTAACAAGACTAATTAAAACTATTTCTTGATGTTGCATTTCTCCTGTCAATTTTACTAAACACCATGATTGTTAACAGCATTCACACATCTTCATCTTGCAGAGATGTTTGTAGGCTCAAATGTGCCATTTCACTGAAGACTTGGAAAGAGTTAAAAGGGCTATTCATGTATTTAATCATTCCAAGCAAACCTCCAATTGCACTTTCTCCAGCACTTTAAGGCACTTGGGGCCACAAGGTCATTTGCATCTTCACTGATCACTCTGTTTTAAAGTATTTGAACTTAAGTGTAGTTTCATTTCTAGAGTAACATATTTTAACTTAAATATACTGTCACAAATACTGTAATGATACTTAACCGTGCTTGTTGTTCCCTTATGCCCAGCAGTAATAAACTCAAGCAATGGTTTTTCAGGCTTACAGCAAATCACATGACATGTGATATAAATATACTGAATCAAACTTTAACTAGCCATCCTGGGAACCGGCAGTAATTTTGTTACATTTGTAGGGGGTTGAATGGTGGCTAATTTAAATTTGCATAACCATACTTCCCCCCAGAAGTTCATGACACAGAAGTAATGTAATACTGAAGCAAAGAACAAAATGTCAGGGATTGTAAAGGACATCAAATATCATCTAAAATGTAAAATATTATACACACATATATAAACCACATCAGACCAAAGGGGAAAAAAAAAGCCAGTATCCAAAACCACAGCCACATCTCTCTCTAGATGAACGTTTAACTTCTTGTGAGCATCATCTAAGAAAGCAATCAGGAGAAAGAAATCAGAAGAGAAGGGAGGAGCTGCAGAACAAGAAGCCCATGTAAAAAGCTGCAGTATATGAAGTTCACAGATGAGAGGCGATGCCATTAAGCAGTTTAATAGGTTTATCAAAGTAATTTTAATAAATGACTCCTTCTGAAAGGACTGCAATTAAAAGAAATGTATGTATCTATCAAGAGGTGAAATAAGAATATGAACATTATGCATATTTGTTCCTAATCTGAGGAAAGCATTAATGAACACACAAAGGCATTAGTGAATGCCTTAAGAGCATTAAAGGTGTTTAGGAGGATATGCAAGGATAATATGTCTTGACCTTTGTGATAAACGGATCTTCTCAAACTCACAACAGGAATATTACAACATCCCATTGCTGGCATCTCCGTATTCAAAAGCAACCCAGGGCCAAATCAGTGATAGCAATGACTTAGCCTTGACATTTTTCTTTTCATTTTACTGAAGTGACACATAAGAATGCTTCCACTGTAACATTTAAGTCAACTGAAAATCACATTTAAAATGTCTGATATTTAAACAGAAAAAGGTTTTGTTGTTTTTAAAGTAACTTTCCTTGAGCAGACATGCAGTCATGAAGCAGATGCGAAGGAGAATGTTAGCAGTTTGTACTCATAACATGGGATCTCAGCTTCCCCTGTTACCTGCCCATCTCAAATTCTAGGTCTGATGCCTTGTTAGGAGGCTCACATAAACGTTCATCATTTTTATACCACTGTTGTTCCATAACCACTACCTTTGATATACGCATCTGTAAGCAGAACACATTTACCATTTCCCACATGTACTGCAGTCACCTGGGAAACTCTTCACTGACATGACCCTCCCAGGATGAAAGGGCATTGAATCATCCCATTGTGTCAGGACAAGAAGGGAGAACAAGGCCAGACCAGAGTAATAAAACTCCATTTGCAGGATCTAACAGATACCTGAATCTTTAGGTCTGAGAATACCCATAACAGACACCACAGAACAAACTGCCTGGGGCTTACAGAAGGTCATCCAAACAGAAGGTCATCCAAAGGCTTGTGTGTGGTACAGCCATGAATCTCAACCCAATGGCACAGAGCAGCTCCCTCTTCTTTTTTTAGCCCTGAAGATCTACTCTTTGGCTGCCAGGCATTGGCACAGCCCAGAGTGGCCTCAGGGGTGAATAGTTTGGATCTGCCTTTATCCGTCCTCACACAACCTTATGGGACTGGGTTATTCCTGCCTGGCACTCAGTGCTCCAATAGATGCTCATGGGTCTCCTACACACTGCGCTGGCCTGAAGGGCTCTCACTTGATCCCAAGATTCAGTTTCAGTTCCCTTTTGTACTTATGGAGCAGTCCAAATAAGCCTTAATAGTGCTGGCACACGCTGTTCAGCATTTACTCTTGAAATCTTTGCCAGTATTAGAATTTGAGCTTCTATGTAGGCTAAGGATTTAACGTAATGGTTCCATGGAGATAATATGCTTTGAAGCTGTGACATGACTTTAGAGAAACCATCTCAATACACTATGTCTTTCTGTACCTGCTGAATGACTCAGTAGATAGGGTCCAAAAAATGACAGCCGAGAATTGAGAACAAATACATGTAATAAGGCATAATTACCCTAAATCACTTGCCTGAAGTTACCAAAAGGAAAGAGAGCAAACATCAGTAAAACCAATGATTTAGAAGTCCACAGGCTGTCACCTGAGGGAAAACGTTAACTAGAACAGGCAAGAGCACAAAAATAACTATGCATTATCCCTGGCTTGGCTTTTATAAAGTCACAATTCCTTCTCAGTGCTGCTGGAATCACTGCAGCTTTATTCTTTATCCAGAGAATATTAAACTGAGTGAAAGTGATAAATGTTCAGAAACAGCTGAAGACAGTTCTCAGCTGTTCAGGTAAACCTGAACAAAGCGATTGGTCCTCCAATGTTAGATGCCACTTCCTCCAGTTAGATGGGCCACATTCATGCGGCGCCTCCTTCTGTTGGTTTGAGGAGGACTTTGAAAAATCTTTTTTATGTTTTGTTTTCCTTCCCAGAGGGAAACAGTTCCAACTTCTCTGGGAGTTAACTTCAGTTCTTAGAAAATCATTTGTCTTTCTATGTTTTTTCAATTAACTAATGAGTTGCACATTTGCTAGTATAGAACAGTGAGGTTGCTGACATACAGTTCCCTTGGTGTCCATGCTCTCAGCTCTGCTCTCTGCAACTGCACAACTGTGAGTGTTTTAAGCAGTCAAAACATGAGATTTAAGGAAAGATAGTGCCTGTGCTGGCCCTTTGAACAGAGGTAAAATTGAAACAGATGATTCCTGTACTGGTTTTGTTGGTTGTTCCTCAGGATCTGCCACTCCTCATCAATCACACAGGATTTCTGTTTCATTTAGACTCACAAAGACCTTTCAAGATGGTTACACAGAAGCACTTTTGTAAAATAAAATGCTCTGTAAATTACTCAGTGTTCATGCACTGTTCCCACAACAAGAACTCATCGAAATGATTTTTTCCCCTCCAAAAGTGAGATCAGATATTAATAAAGGAAGTTTGTAATTAATTAACTTGAAGAAACAAATGTTATTTACATTCCAGTGGTGCCTATAGACAGAAATCATGTGTCTTTGGTCTAAATATGCTTCAGTTTTTTAGATTCTCTCCATATACCAATGATGGTGGCACCACATTTGCTTTCTCTGTGGGCCAGTGGTTTGGTGTGTCTTGCAGCTGTGCCCATCAGCCAGTGATCATTGGAAATATTTAGATATTTGAGCTTAGAGACATAGATTCCCATGTGGTTCCTTGTCCAAATTTGGTGATGTCCTTGTCTTCTGGGTGCTAAGTGCATTCAGGTGAAATAACTCCTCATTCTATACTACCACCGTGCCTTTGTGTCACCCACTCAGCTTGCACAGACATGGATCAAACAGAAAAACGGGACTGCCATCCCTACATAAAATCTACAGGATGGAGAGATATGGAAAAATATCAGTTATATTATTAGTGAATATGAGGAAAGGAAATAAAAAACCTATGGGACAAGCGAGAAATGTATTATGAGGATGGCATCTGATGGAAGAACTGCCTAAAAAAGGGACTGAGAAAAGAGGAACATGTGCCAATCAGTGATACATTTTTAGAGCCATCTTCACAGTTAGTTTTGTGCTGATCTTGTAAAGTCCCACTGGCTTCTAGATGTATAGAAGTGCAAGTGTATTTAGGGAAGACTAATTAAATAGATCTTAATTTAGGGACTACCTTCTCCTCTATGGAATTGTTGAGACAAACGGAGCTCAACTGAAATTGAATCAGCAGAATGAACATTGCTAACATTTGGAAATTAATTGGAGTAGTAATTACTGAAGAAACAGATTTTCTGCATCTAAGAGAAGTTGCTATGGTACTCCTGTATATATCTGAGAAAGCAATTAAAAATCCTCTGTTGTAGACTGAATGGCCACAGGCAAGTGGAAAGTTAAGTGGGGAGGTGTAAGGACAGCCCAACAAATAGCAAGCAGTCAGGAAATGTAAGAGCATTGGGAAGTCAAAAGGGATTTTAATGGAGGGGATCTATCCAAGTAAATGCTTGTAAGAATGGCTGTTTAAGAAGCAGACTGCAGATGATGGCATGGCCTTGGAGAAGAGGCAGGAAGCCAAATGTGTAGGCAGCTTGTTTGCTGCATGCAGAAGATTGATGGAAGGGCTGGCAGGATCAAGGGCTTCTTATTTGTATTTAGTTGCGTCAGGATGTTGGAGGCTACAGGGGCAACGGCCATGTTTACCATGATGTAAGTGATATTCCCCAAGAGGAAAGACCCCATGCAGACACACTTGTAGCAGAACCGATCCACTCCCTGCTAACAGGGAGGTTATGCAGGAACATCAGTGTTAGAAGCATGAATACAGCTCAGGTCTCTATCTCCAGATGTCTCCATTCTGTGCCTAGCATTATAGCAAGAGGTGTGTAATGTTGCAAGGAAACTTCTAATTATTCCTCCATCTCCTCTCACACATCCTGGATTCTCCATTCAAAGGGAGAAGGAAAGGAGATCCTAAAGGATGGATATGGCAGAAAGGGTCCCTGCACAGAAGGACTGTGACCCAAATTTACAACACAATTTTGACGACGTGTTTCAAAGGAATAACCCAAAAACTTTTTGTTATGTACATCTTAAAACATTAAGGGCAGAATATCAATTTTAAGCAAGGCAAAAGGACCATTTCTTAGCACAGGGTTACAGTATCTAATCACTATGATTTTTCCTTTGTTGGATATAAGCTACTATGGCTAATATGTGCAGATAATCAGAAGGAAAAGAAATAAGCCCCCTTCAAATCAACCATCATCTGATTGCAATACGCACTCAACAGGCTGAGAATCTCCTAAATCTCCCACTTAGTTCGTGAAATACTGCCCTGAATAGCATGAAAATATAGATATTTGCAAACACTGGATGTGAGATAACCAATAATTTTTAGGTATATATTATGGGATTCTTTAATAAACTCACATGTTGCTACAAAACATCTATTCATGCAAGACAAATTCTTGCAGCGTTTAAAGCTGGAATGTGGCACACTGTGCCCTGCCTCCCACTGCATGCAGGCATGCAGCAGCACAAATCAGCCAAAGGGAAATCTGTGCAGCACAGCAAGCAGTGTGCAGAACCACAAGGGCAAAGGATGATCCTGCACTGTGGTATCAATGACCAAACACATTTGTGTGAGCAGATTTTACATGTGATATGATGAGAAATAGGTGGCAGAGCAAGCTCTGATCGATGGTTTCCAATTATTTCTTGTGGGCAGTGGAGACTGTCAGAGAGGGGCTTGGATCATTTGAAAGCTGCTTGCAAAGCACTGCAAGTGACCAGCAGTGGACTCAGAGCTGAGATGTGATTACAAAGCTTACAAAGCCTAGTCAGTTGAATGCATACTTGCTCCTTATGATTTTCTTTACCTGCCCTTTAAACAGCAGCTATAATAATATGCAAGTATACAATAGACATGCAGAAATGCATAATGCAGCAGTGTTTGGGTGGCAGAAATTGGAGTGGTAAAAGCGACTGTGCAATCAGATCTTCATGTGTGGAGAAATGAATGGCATTTTACCAAAATGCACAACTCACATAAATTGATAATGTTTTTGTGTTTCCTTTCTGAATGTGAAGCAGAGTGCAAGATCTTCATGAAACTTTCATAATGTTCTGTATTTTTTCAAGCCCTGTGCTCACACAAAGTTGAATGACGTTTCCAGCTCCACGTTTCTAAATCTTGCTTTGGTTTTTATGAGTCAAAAGTCTCAATGGAGCCTTAACGTCACTTCTCTATTAATGACCCTGACAAAAGTGGAGCTGTTTGTTTTGTGTTGATTTAACCTCATCTAAAGACTCATTATTCATTCTCATCCCTTTCTTTCTATATTTAAGTGCTGACTCTGTGCAAATTTATTGTTGACCGAAAGCCCCCCAAAGCCCCCAACAAAGCAGATGGTAAAACAGCCTGAAAAAAGAAAACAACAAAGAACCAAATTATTTATGATTTCAGGACAGCAGCTGACAAATTCTGGTGGTATAAATTACTTTTCCCCCTTTAAACCAGCTCTTTAAAAAATAATACACAGAATCAGTTTTCCCGTTTATCTCCAGATTCACTGTTTTCCCCATACAGAAAATTTAACAAACTCTCTGTTTTGGTGGCATGCCCTTACTGTGTCATTGCTCTTCTGTAGTGCCTCTGATGTGGCCTCGCTGCTTCCTTCTGCAGGATCTGGGGGGAAGATGAACGACTGCCAACCCCAAAGCATCAGCCCGACCTCGGACCCCACTCTGCAGAGCCCCAGGGTCCCTCCCGGCTCAGGGAACGCTCTCGTCCCGTTTAAGCTTTACAACTTCACCACCTAGTGGAAACGCAGGTATTTGCTTTCTCCAAATACACCTCAGCTAAAGAAATCTTGCACTGATTTGAACACGTTTACAAGGAGAGCAAAATATGGACTGCCTTAATTTCTGCTCTTTATTTCAGCTCACCAAATTGTAGCAGTTTGGGATATTTGGTGAGAGTTTGCTGGGTAATGGAAGAGAAAAAATATCCTTCACCTGTCTGTTTTTCTGTGATTGACTATGACTGCAAGTTTGCTACATAAACCTCTTTATCCTTATGCCTCTTGTAATGCCTGGGGAGCCTTCAATATACCCATCTTCCCTTGATGGACTGCTGTTAACCATATGAATCCTGCTCTTTTTCTCCTGGAGACTTCTATATATGGAGTCCCAGGAGAAGGAATTGTAAGATGGCTATTCTGCTCAAGATAGGCAAAAGAAATTAATAGTAACCTCTCATCCTTACAGCACCAGTGTTTAAGCATGTCCTCAAAGCCTCAGACTTGTGCCTGGACTAGCCACAGTTCTCTAAGACCTATTTGCAACCTGGTTGTGCAGCAGAAAGCATAATTCTGGTTTAGGCAATTTCTCACTCTCTTTGAGCTTTGAAATCAAATGGTCATGCACTCAGATATATGACTGCTTTCTATTGTATATTTATTACACCTTATTTCCTCAGTGTTTTCCTGGCTTGTCAATATTTATGTGAAAAGAACCAAAACTTCTAGGCCAAGCTGTATCAGTTCAAAGCTACTGAAAGTTTAAAAGGCACATTCCTTTAAGCAGAAAGTGAACAACTTCTAAGTCCAACACATTCTTTCCTTCCAGCTGGACAGCTCTGCCATTCCTCTTTGTTGGGGATTGGCCAAGGACTACCTCCATCAGCTCAGCCCCTGGGAAATGGTGCACTTCCAAGGCAGCCAGGTGAGCTCGGTGTGAGGTGGGAGCTGGCTAGGTGGCAGCAGAGCCACGGGCAGAAGAGAAAGTGAGAGAAGTTGTATGGTACCAAAAGAAGGAAAACAAATGAAAACAGAAAATTTATTTATATAGGCAGTTAGGTTTTACTCATCCATCAACTAGAAGAATCCCGTTAAATTTTACATTGCTGCTGGTGGAAAAGTAGGCTAATGGGCTATACCCTTGGACTGACACTCACAGACAAATAAGGTACAACCAAACCCAGTTATGATGTTCTATGTGGCCTCAATTAGTGCCCGTGGTTCAGGCTGAATATTGGGAAAAAATGTCTCAGAAAGACTGGTAATGCACTGGAATGGGCTGCTTAGGGAGGTGGTGCAGATGTCCAGAATCATTGAGATGTGGCACTGAAGGACATTGTCAATGGACAATATTGGTGGTAGGTGATGGCTGGACTAGTTGATTTTAGAGTTCTTACCCAACCTGAATGATTTATGATTCTCTATGTGTGCCTTTGCTGCTGAACAGCTATGGAAACATGGGAAGATCCTGAATCCTTTCCCAGCTCTCACCTGCAGTTCCCAGCATGTTGGCAAGCAGTTTGACATGCCAAGTTTCTGGCATCGAAAAAGTGACAGTGAATAATGGCAACAGTTTCAGAGTCCCTAACGAGTCATCATCTGTTCAGCAGTGAAAATGAATCAATCAGATCTAAAATTCAACTCATTTACGATCATAAAACCCAGAAAAATGTTTGAAAAACTAAAATCTTGATGAAATTTCCAAAATACCTGAAGTATTAAAATAGAAATATCTGGCAAATGAAACCAGTGTGATATTTTGAGAGTGAAACCAAGAGCTCTGTTATCAGTTTCAGACAGATCACACAGCTCCCAACAGGTGATTAAAGCTTTCAAAGATGGCATTAACTTCCCTTATTCAATAAACATCTGATGAATTCCTTTTAAGAACGGTATTTATTTTTAAGATGTGGATTGAGCTCATGTATGTTTATGATGCACTATCCTGTTCAAATAAAAGCCATAGTTGTGTGGATGTAAGTATGAATATTTAAGGATAAATGAGCGGTGCAATTTGCAGGGAGAAACATCTGTTATTAGATCAAACATTAGTTTTCAAGCAGGACAGCTCGCATTTAAATATGTTGTTATTGTTGGTCGTATTTAAATATTGAAGTGTGGTGAGTTGGTTTCTCTGTGCATAACCTCAAGTTGCATCCCTCCACCTCCCGTGTCAGCCATGCCCATGATGTGCTAATGCACTGGTAGCTAAAAGTGAAGTCTCCCAGTAAACAAACTTGTCTATCCATGAATACTTACACATGTGCCCCTGCCTTCAGTGGGAATACCTTTTAAAAAGAACGTGTTTATTCTCCATTAGAAACTGTACTCATATTAGTGGTCTCGGATATCTTTGCCCAGTGAAAAACAGCCAAGGACGTGTGTAAGCAGAGGATACATTTTTTTCCTAAACTTTGTCATTGATTTACTCTGGAAACTTCAGCAAATCACTGGTTTCGGCTTCATTTTCTTCCTCTTTCTGTAGCATTTTGAGATGCAGGTGTCAAAGTGCTGAAATGGAAGAATGTTAAGAGACGTGTTGACTGATCTTTGGCCAGTAAGGGCAGAAAGATTAAAGCTTTGCTTGACCAAACCAGAAAGATAACATATGGTACTGTGTCTCAGAGCTCTCACAGACCTCAGGTTCATTTAGGATTATGCAGTGTTCACTGAGAAGTGAAACTTTGAGTATTTACCTCATTGGGAATTCTGCTGCTGATTTCACATCTTGCTGCAGAAGTCATCAGAGGAGAGAAGTCAAGGAGCATTAAGAACTTGCAGAGAGACCTGGCCACCATTAATACAGAGAGGATTCAGACCTGTAGGCACCAAGCTTTGTACTGCACTGATAGTTACTGACTTACTGAGAGCGAATTGCTTTGCTACATTTAAACAGTGCTGTCTTTTGGCAACTTTTAATCTATTAGACTGATGTTTTCCTAGTGGAGCCTTAAATACTGGGAATTTGTTGAAAGATAAGGCTGGTAGACATGATGCTTAGACTTACTAGTTTAATATATGAAAACACCTATTGGGCATTCTTACTGGCTGTAGCACTTGTGTGTTACTGAAAATAATCAATCTGTTTTATTATGTATTACTTTAATAAAAAATAAGAGCAGATGATTTAAATCCATGAGAAGCCAAACCTTGTCTTATGTCAAGAGACTGAGATTTGGCTCAGTGTTCTTAAACTGAGTCAATGGGGATGCATTTGACAATGTTTTCAAACAACTCAGTAAGCTCCAGTTTAATGCTAACAAAGCCACTGGGATCAGAAGTGATGAAGGAGAGGTTAAATATTTGGAACCTTACAACACAGAGAACAACTGCCCATTCATTTAGAACCAGTATAAAAACAGTAGGCCCAGTTGTGAATTCATTTGCTTTGGATTAACTCTGGAATAACTCCATGGAGATCAGTGGAATGATGCTGGTACTAAAAAAAAAGAAAAGAGAAAAAGGGATGGGGATCACACTGTGTGATGTTTTGCTTGAAATACACTCAGAACTGTTTCATTCATAGCAGGATAATCTGCATGATTTGTGAAGGAATTTAAAACATATTAAAGATTTTGTGTCCCATGAGGAAGGAACGTAATCAAACAATATTAAACAATACTAACTTTGCAGATAGTGAGTCATTTTAAACCACATATGAGGGTAATGCTACCTTCTCCTTAGCTGAATTTTGAGAGTTTAGAACAAGATTTTCTGGTCCAGAAGTACTCTAATATCATATATATGTAAAAAAGAACATTCTTTTCCTTTGGATCCCATCTCTGTATTTTCACACAATGGTTGCACTTCTGAAGCAGTTTTTCAATCAGTCACAGCATGCAAACAAGCAACAACCAACTTCTGAATTGTGCACCTTGTCTGTGTTGATGGCTGCATCCCCAAAGGCTGACAGAATGGTGCTGGAGCAGCTCTATTTTTAATGGAGCTTGCTGATCGCTTTGTGAGGAATTGATGGCAGGGAGGGAGTGATTTGTTAAAGTGAGATAAGCTCCCCTGGAGTACTTGCCAAGCAGATGGGATTTGTGTGTGTTTGTTTGAAAGATTCAGGATGAGGTAAGTTTATCTGAAGAGCAGAAATTGATTTGCCAGTTTGCTTCAACGCATAATAGAAACACAATCAAAGTATCAGTAGAGGAGAGCGAACTCAAGCCCTCTTCTAAAAAGGAACTAATCATCAGTTGTAATTATCTGCGGTATGAAGAATTCACAGATTAATAGGATTTTTTTGTGCATTGAAAACGAACACACTACTTCTCTTCTTCCCTCAAGGATTCTCCCATATTCTTTGCTTTATTTACTTTGAAGACAGCAGAGACCTCTTGAGTAAGTCTGGCAATGAAATCCTGGCAATGCAAGTCAGCAGCACTTGGAAATACGGAGCAACAGACAAACCCCAGTGTTATTACTCAGCTTGGAATTGGGCCACTGAGTCCTATGCAGAGGATAAAGCCAATTGTAAAGCCTAAGTCAGCTTCTGAAGGGTCAGGAGTAAACTGCTCTCATGCTGAGTACTGTGAAATTATTGAGGTATTTTATGGCCATTGGAATCTTCCTGAGCTGGAAAAGATAATAAAAAATATCTGGTAGATTCATATTTCAGTGCGATTTTTATCTGTACATATAAAAGGTATAATATCATTTTAGAATAATACAATTTTGCAGTATCACATAAATGTTTACTTGGATCTCTCCTTAATTAGTATGTGTAAGCAATGGCTTTAACTCTGTGTAGTTCATTGGCAACAACTAAAACCTTTGAGATACTCTCAGATGCAGAAAAATACGTTTTAAATGCAACTACAAAATGACTGTAATAAGTCACAGTATTGGAGATAAGGCTTCAAAATTATACTGCTCAGCCTCATTTCCTTTTCATGGCACACACGTGGAATTTAGAATTCACACAGCATCCATAAGAAAAATAAATTCCTTTTTAAAAGCTGTTTTCTGCCACTAGCATTTTCATATAGAAAATAACTGGCTTTAAGGAAGAAAATTGCTTTTGTGAAAGTTGAATTCTGATATCAAAATACACACGGGGCTCCAAAAGTAATGCCTCCTATTTATTTCTGTGGAAACTACAACAGATACAAAGAGTACAGCAACACTATTTGGTAGAGCAAATTCTCAGCTACAAAAAACTATTTCTCAGTGTAGTCATCACCGTCAGCCATGCATTTTCACCAGCAATAAACAAGAGCCTGCATGTCTGTCTTGTAACAATCTGTATGGCTATCTGGAACATGGCTTGTCTTTCATGTCGCTGTCACCACTACTGAGATACCTACTGCCTCACTATGCTACATCCACTGTTTGGTAATGCTCAGCAAGCATCAATGAATGCCAGTGGGTGCCATTTTTTCTGCCTGGATGAATCTAATTCCATGCCATTGCTTCATGCATCCATCCACATAAACTGCTATTGTGTCAGACTGCCCCCAAGCATTCATTTGCCACATGGCAACAAAATGTAATGGAATGTTGGCAGGAACATTCACCGTCTACTGCCATCTCACCAGCATCTGCCTCTGATGTTATGGGCCAACATAATAAAATCAGAGGCATTACTTTTGGATCAGCCCTCGTATTTCAGTATTTATGAGCGTTCCTAATGGAATGAAATTTTGTAGAAGTCCAAAATTTGGTGGTGATTTCATTTTCAATGCCAATGAAGCCTAAGGAAGTGTCATTCTGATCACACATTTCCAGGCTTCTCTTTTCCGTGCTTCGTTTATAGATAACTTCAGAAATCATGACTTCTCTGCCTGAATCAATTGCAACTCTAGTTGGTCAATTAAAATCCTCTCAACTGTACCCTTGTTTCAATCAATGCACAAGTGGAAATAACAATTTGTTTGGATGCCACTGAACCATAAATTTTATTTTCCAAGCAGGCATTTTGCTGCAAGTGCAATGCACACATCATTTAGAGGTCAGCTTCTTTAAAAACAGTTTACCTATTTATTTCCTCTTTTCTGTCCTTGAGTGGAATAGCATTTATTCCATTAGTTACGGCAATCTACAAATGAAACAGGAGGAATTACTCTGATTGAATATCACGTGACTTTTAATGCCACTTGTTCTGCCCAAGGTCATCACAGTGATTAAATTCACTTTAAATGCAATGAGAATCCCAGTGATGGAGGGTCATATTCAGCACTGATTTCTCTGATGTAAGAGCATGTAAATATTCCCACCTGGAAGAGTATCTCAGTCCGTGGTACTCATAAGGGGCATCCAAATGTTGGGAAGACTCGACCTGATGAAGTTTGTCTCAGTGAGTGTGAAGGGACAGAAAGAACTAAATGAGAGCTGGATTCTCAGCTGCATCCCTGAATTAATCTAATTGCACTGACCTCAATAGACACATACATGTTTACTCCATCTGAGGCTCCAGCTTGTGATTTATAAGCAGAAACCAAATTGTCCCAACAGCTTTTTATTCAAAATTGTAGATTGCACAACTCAGTTCTGCAAACACAGTAATGAACCACACAGTCCCTGAAGAACAGCTTTAGGAATACATTGCCTTTGCTAAAAAATGAATAATTTTTCATCCACTGTAAACTGACCAGATGTTTGGGTCCAGCTGCACAACCCCTCAATTTTGAAACAGGCTGCCATCAGTCTTTTGATCATTTCCCTGAGAAAACCATCTGCTCTCTTTCCCCTTCTTCTGCTCTTTGTTTCCACAGGCTTCCCTGAAGGCTTCCCTCACCACAGTGTTATTTTGAGCCTTGAGTCTAAGGAGAATATATGGAAATTTCAGCTCTGAAACTGGTCAGGCAGGATCTGTTTTTCCTGATGTAACTTCACAAAAACCACAGGGATGCCTTTCCAAAGAGCCATGCCAACATCTGTGTTTTCTTTTGTACTTTTCTTATTTCCATGCCTTGGCTTTATGCACCTATCTATTCCCACAGGAGACCCGGGGACACAGAATGGGAATCAACTCAACAGCACCAAAAGGGACACCCTGACGCTGCCTATTGGTTAACTAAATGAGAATCAGGTGTTACTGGAGCTGAAATAACTAATTTTGTCTCTCCAGAAACGGATGGCTGTGGAAACACACTCTAGAGGAATCCCACATTCGTTTCAACCTCATCTGAGTAACCCTCAATGAGCCTACAAGCCAAAATTCATAAATCAGATACATTCAGGAAAGCTTCTTTTTACATGGCCCATCATTAAGTCTCAATGCTGTGTTTTAAGAACTTTCCTTCTAAAACAAAGGTGTAATAATGACTACTGTGTACAGAAACACAATTTATCAGAGGAATTGTTTGGAAAAAATAGGAAAAGCAAAGAAGAAAACCTAGAAAACACTCAAACAAAAGTCCAAAAATGTCAATGGCAGAAGTCTCATCTTCTGTTTTCTGCATCATTCTTGGTTTCTTTTTGACCTCCTGCCCATCTGCCTCAGCCTTGAAAACTGTCCTCAGCCTTTTGGCTACAGCTCAACCTTTTAATACCACCACTGACAATGTTACACCCATATTGACTGTTGCTTTTAATTAGTGTGGAGTGCATGGGGAGGAATGAAATTAAGTTATTCTGTTTCATTACACTCATGGCATTGTGTGATCCAAGTGTCAATAAACTATCATTCTTTTTATTAAACAGCAACTCTCTTTAATATCTACATTACAAAAGGCTTCAACACTTGGTTGCAAAAGAAAACTTGCACATTAATAAAAGGATGTAACAGCAATCTCTCAGCCATGTTGGATGGAGAAATGTCAATCGTCTCCCCATAAAGCATTACTTTTGGCATGTTTTTTTTCAGTCTGGGAATGAGCTATTCACATTTGACCTCCTCAACAACGTAAGTTTAAAGAGCTGATAATGCCATATGACATAGCAGTCCACTTGTAAATAGTTTATTAAAATCTTGTAGGTATACACTAATTAAAAGTTGCACAGAGTCACTGTCAGTGGCTGCCCTTAGACAGATAAATCTGAAATGAAACAGCTTTGTAAGGTGCTGTCTTTTGTGGATATCTTTGCCTGCTTGTGTGATGCCTAGATTCTGCTTCTGTTGAATACAGTGATGCAACAATTATCTCTGGTATTCCAGTATGAACTGAAATATCAGCCAGTAAATCCTTCTCCAGGGGCTTTCTTCTTTCTCCATCTGGAATGTTGGGTCACTTCTTGGAGAACCAGACTGTCTTGAAAGATGAGTGTCCATGCCTGTGGTTGGTCCAGGCTTTGTGACACAGCACAGGCTCTGTGCTTGCAGAGCAGAGGGCTTTGAACTCAGTGGGCAGAAGAAGAGGGACAAGCTTGAGAAGAGCAAAGAGAGAATGGATGGGAACCACATTATGTCTCAAAGAGAGATCCCATAGGAACTGGGTCTGTCTGAAAGTGAGACTCTCTTTACATGTCAGCATTATGTTAAGTTATTCCAACAAGATGGTTTTCATTCTGATGGAACAGTACTAGATGTTGTTTGACTGCCTGATGCAGAGACAGTCTTTCATTTTAGCAGACTACAAAACCTCTTTCCCCCAATAATTCTGTCACCAAAGTGGTGCTGTGTCTTCTGGATGTCAGTGCACACGACTTCCCTGTTTCCCAGTGCTCACAGTGCTGTGGTGCTGTTGTATAGATGAACAAGCCTCTTTACTACCATCCTAGCTAAACTAATAGTTTCCCATATCATTCATGATTAGTTCCATTTCCCTCTAGAAGATAGTTCAAAGGTCAATATACTTTTTCAGAATGAAATGTACATATTTCTTGCTGCAATATAACAAACCAAAGGTCAACTAGCATACACATATTCATATTACTTTGAAAAACATCTCTATTTCCAATATCAGTATTAAAATAATACACCTCAAAAAGAGTTTACACAATTCTTTTCTTTAAAGAACTACATTAAATTAATTGTGTTTCATGTAAACAGCATTTTAAAAATTAATTACGAATAAGGTGGAAGAGAAATAAAATTAACCAGCTCATTGGGAGTGGAATTGTCTCTGCAACATGGCTTTAAGAAAACAAGAATGACACAATAGATTAATAAAGCCTGTTATAAATGAGTTTCCATTCTCTTGGTAACATATGATTAATCAACATAATTGTAAGCCCTGCTGTGAGTAATGTAGAAATTTAATTTATATAGGCTTGGTGATGAAGTAAGTCAAATGAGTCTTTCACCTTTGTTCAAAGCCTTTCTTTCAGCCACGGGGTGAAACATGATTGTCTCATCCTATTCTCTCTTGGGGCACATCAAAAAACTACCAACAAATCTGGAGAAGTTACTCCTACTTACTTAGTAGATGTCCTCAGTGGTAGAGACAAATATGTCAGGGGAATCTGTGCATGGGAAAATTGGAAAGTACCAGGTAGGAAAGCTGCCAGCATTAATTTGTTGGTCTAAAATGTACATGCAAAAATAAAAACTGCTTCAGATTAAATAAGTAACGAGATAATGTGTATTGAAAGATTTATATCTTGTTCTTATTTTTTTAATCTATCGTCAAGCATCCTGCAGTCAGTTTGAGTGTGAGGATAGTACTTTGGCATGGGGTAGAACCGCATGTCCTTAACAAACATTTTGACTTAGAAACAGAATAATTCACAAACTACATGTAAGGTATCAGAAATGCTGTTACAACCTGTGAGGAGTAGAAGCACTCCTCAGGAAAATGATGGAGTCACCGTCCCTGCAGGTTTTCAGGAGACATGGAGATGTGGCACTGTGGAACATGGTCAGTGGGCATGGTGGGGATGGGTCGGGGTGGGACTAGATTAGCTTAGCGGTCTTTTCTATCACTAATGATTCTATGATTTCCTATCATATCACCAAAAATGTACATCCATGTGGGAGAAAGGGCTTCATCCTACCTATTTTGTCTATTGTGATATTAAAAAAAGACACCCTATGAAGATTCCCTCCTGTCCCAGATTGTCTAAAAATTGTGATTTTACCCAACAGAGAAGCATATAAATACTATAAACAGCAAATAGGATTTTACTATATAAGTATAAATATCCAAACATTACTACAGATACCTCACATCTAGTGCTGTACCTTTTAAAAGTTAATGTGTATTAATTAATAGTGGATTTTATCTTCAGGAGCTGCCTTGTAAGAACAAGTCAACATTTCTTCTCACCTTGCATTGATATTTTTAAAACCAGACTGCATTTCACATGGCTAATTTTCCTCAGGGGACAAAACAACCCAGAAACAGACTCAGAGAGGTCTCATAACACTTTGCCTTCTCAGTGCTTACAATATGATTCCACTGGTGGCACAGAAACATGTGCATATATATGTGTACACACAAACACACATTGGAAGAGCTTTAAAAAAAATAAAATACGCGCATAGGAAATTATAAGGAGGTGAAAAACAACCAAATCACTCCTGTTGGAACAAGCAAACCCTGAAGCTCAGTTTGTTCCTTCTATGGGGCATGAGAGCATGGACATGAAGCAGAAGAATGGCAACTCTCATCGGGATCACAGAAACTCTTCCAAAGAGCAGCACTGACCGAAGTTTAAATAACATTTGCATTTTCTGTGAAAAAGAAAACAACTGTTCCAGGGCAACATTGAATGGAACACAGAAAACACCCTAAAGTGGAAATATTTCTGAGAAAATAATTTGCTGAAGAATAGCTTCCCATGAGAGTAAGTAGGAAAGGCAGGTACTACAGGCTTGTTCAGCAGCAAGGATGGATAACACAATTCAGAAACCCTCAGCAAATAAGATATATCTTTCATCTCAAAACTTTATTAAATTTATTACAGGGTGAAAGACATCAGAAGCAAATTTATAGAAATGAAATCAACTCCCTGTGGATTAACTCAATTAAGAGAATAGAATGTTATTTTTCATGTTCGGGCATAAACTCTGATAAAATTTCAGGTTTTACATATTTATAATTGGTTGAGAAAACACCTGTAGAGCAGCCATGCTGTTCATATCCAAAGGAAGAAAGTTAACTACTGAAATACACTCAGCGCCTTCACTACATTAAAGCACTGTGAGATCTGTTGTAATTATTTTTGCTTGTCATTTAATAAGGAAAACAAAGCTATATTAAAATAAGTTTCATCAAAGTTCGTGAATTAAAACTCTGTGCATTCTAAACAGTTTGTGGTTTGAGATCTTTCTGTAATAAATAACAAGGAATGTGCTTGCACTTACTGTGTTTGGGCCAGCATAATTGCTACAAAGATAATTACCGGCAATTTTCCTCTTGCATTAGATCCGTTGATGAAGAGGGATAACAAAAACCTTTTCTTCTCTTTGTAGTTCAACACACGCAAAACAATAGCATTGAAATTCAAATCAAATGGGCAGATGCTACCCCTATGGGAGGATCAACTGACTGATAGCACACAATATATTTTTTAATAGCTGTAGTAAGTGTTTATAGTAAACTGAAGTCCAGCGGGACTGGAAAGGTATGTATTGGTTTATTTCCATCTCCTGTCTGCTTTTTTCTTTTGAAGAGATTTCAGCTGATATTAGGCAGAGAGGAATATTTGTTCTTCTTTTTCAGTTTCTTTAGCCCAGTGGAGAATGAATTCCCATCAACATTTATCTATTCCAAGAGGTAAAAATTTTCACATTAAACTCCAGACTGATTGGCTGGTATAACTTGTGTGCCAACTGCATTAAAAGATAGCAAGGAAAGAACTAAACCCATAGTCCATATGCTGCTGCTTGTCAGGGAACTTTGTGTGGATGGCTGCAGAGATAAGGTGGAGGTGTTCTGGTAGAGAGAGAAATTACCCAGACTCCAAATGCTAGAACCTTTCCAAGCTGTGCTCTTGTGAGTAGCCAAACATCCTTTTGGAAACAGCCTCCATTACACACACCGCTGCCATTCTGAACAGTAGTTGTGAACATTCAGAGCATCTAGATTCCTATACAGCTGCTCGGCAGAGGAAGTACCTGTTTAGAGGTATTATTACAGAAATCTATGATGTCTTGAATAGGAAACACTTCTTTAGAAGCCACTGTTGTATACAAAGCCTTGAAAGTGGAAATTCAGGAACCCATGATTGACTTTGAAGAGCTGGGAGCACCAGTAGGGATTCATAAGGTACTTCTAATGGGGAATGTGTCCTGAACTGAAGCCAGCTGGAGTGGATGAAGTCTTGCTGTGATTTCAGAAAGTACAGGGTAAGGCTTGTGGGGGTTGGGTACCAGCTGCTCCCAGCTGGGTAGGAGTGAGGTGAACTACAGCTGCAAGTAGTTGTTATATGAGTACAACCAGCTGTCTAGCTGGAAGCTGGTAAAGGCAGAGTATTTTTGCTACTTTTCATTTACATGCCTACAAGTAGCACCAAGAACATCTGTCCTTGAAGTAAAACCAGTGCAGAACATTGGCTGGGACTATAACTGAATTTAGGTATGTTATTTTAGGCATTTTGGGGGCCACAGAAGTTTCATGCTTGCCTGGGACCTCTGTCTGCTCACGGCCATGGCGTACACAAACATTGGGTTTCCAGCCTATTGGTACCAGCTGAGGATGATGTGCAAGAAGAGCAAAGAAAAGGCTGACCCAAGCACTGTTACTTCCATTCTGCATTACGGACTGAATGACTTGGCTTATACAGAGCAGTAAATCAGAGATCACTTCCTTCCAGGTAACATGCACTCCCAAACCGTGTTGAGAAATGTTGTCATTCTGGGAATAAGTTGCATAGCATTGACTGCTCATCTGAGTCCTCACATAAAGAATTTCCCTATTGAGGAGGGAAATACCGGCTTCATAAAATTTGCTGATGGTTCAAAACCTCTCCTTGTCAGATCTGCAGCCAGGAGTGTATTCAAGCCATTTTGCTCCAGGGAAAGAACAGATTTTTATAGCAGAGTTTCTCCTTATCCAAAATACTCCTAAAAGAAAAAGGAAGAAACAAACAAACAAACAAGAAACGGGTAGAATACAAGTATTGGATAATTAGGAATCACAGGGCAATAGAAAGCTAAAACAATTTTTCCTATTTTGATTGGGTTCATAACTTCCACATGTAACAAAAGAAGTAAATCAAAAGAAACAGTCATTTCAGGCAACAACCTGAAAAGAAAAAGATATATAGTATATCAGATGTTACTCATAGAAGCCACGATGGAAAATATGTGAACTCTTGAATCTCATGTTAAATATACATTTGAGATACACACGTGAAATGTTCAAAAATATGATGCAAATATATTTGATTGCCCTTCAACCTGTGGTTAGATTTACAAAGTGTAAGGTTCACGTTTGTTCAGACATACATTTGAAAGACAAAAGTAGATATTTTACCATGTCTTTTTCTCTCCAAGTTATTGAGGATATATAATGAGGCTTCAGACTTTAAAGAAAGTGAACGTCTGGGTTCACCTGAGGTCTCATTTTCACACTTGGAAATTCAGTCTCAGAATAATCCTCTTTCTTTTTCTTTATTTTTTTATTTTTCAAAGAAGTGAAAATGATCCGGGGACCAGATTTGAAAACGCTGCCTGTTCTTTTCAGTTCCACAGTTATTTTCAGACGCAGACTGTGCCACTTGGACATGATTTACAGATGCAATTATGGCACTTAATAACCTGGATTGCATTCTTAAAATGCTGCCAGCAAAGAAAAGCAAGCCCAATTAAGAACAGGCTCCAAACCTGGCCCTTCTCCTTAGAATTTTATGCTCTTTTTATACATTATTTCAAATGCATTCATCATTAGCCACTTAGCCCATAAAGAATTCAAGGTAGGAAAGGCTGAGTTAGTCGACACCAGAGGACTGCAGAGTCCCTGCTGGCAAAGAAAAAAAGGAAATTATACCTGCACACACCTGAAGATCAGCAATAAACTAAATCTCCTTAAAAACCTTTAGCCTTTGAGGATTGTCAGGGCAAAATCTCCTCTCAGCAACGAGCTCCGTCATTACTGGAAACCACACAGGATCTGAACTGTAATCCCTCACAACCTGGGAATTATTCGGATTGTTGCCATTTTTAAACTGTTTTCACATGGAAGTGCAGTCGTAATATGCAGATATGTGAACTTCCACATGTGTGCATATGTGTCTGCTTCCCAGAAGCCTTTGAAGCTTTTGGCTAATCCTGGAGCATTTTTTGACAAGAATTTGGATGGCAGGAAAGTATTATTTTCCTAATTTTATGCAAATAGGATACCTAGTAGAGTCTTCATCAATCAGTTTGACCTATGGAAGAAAACCCATATGGCAGCACTAGGCAAAACACCAGGGAAAGACAACAGAAATGCACCCCTGATACCTATGGAACCAGCCTGGCCCAGCAGACCTCTGCTAGCAACATCCTTTATAATATAACCTCTGCTTATATTTCTTGATCTATGGGAAGGAACCCATATTGCTGCATCCCGATGTCTACCCAGCCAGAATTGCTGTGGACAGCAAATAGAAGACAGTAATAACAATTACTGCTCAATTAGCTGCTGTCAAACCTAGCCAGCAGGGTGTTTGCTACTAGAGAACAATACACACATTTATTTTTTCCTACAGAGTATTTGAACGGTTAATTTCACATTTACATTCATTTGTACCTTAATTTATTCATATGTCTTGGTTTTACACAATGCAAGGTTTGGCTGCTGTCACAAACGCCATAAAGCTCAGAGATATACAGTAGATAATTCAGCGCGAAAATCTAAAGAAAATCTTTGTCATTAAAGGTTTAGTTGCAGAAGGGTGTTTTCAAAGAAGCCCGTTCATTAATATCTACTCTTTTGTGTGAGTAACACTGCAAAGCCCTTAATATTTAATTTCTTAGCATCTAAGGGTTATTACTCACAGCGACAAAAGCTTTGTTCTCACTCCTTGCCTTGCCCAAACAAGATGTGGTCAGAGAAACATCACTGGAACAAATCACTGCCTTTCAAAATGCAGAAACATGATAGGAAATGGGGGCAAATTAACAGGGAGACATTATTTTATAATGAACACACGAGAAGTTTTTTTTTAATGCTGTGAACAGTTCATCACTGTATGTGGGCATGTTTAAGTAGTCCACAGAGGTCCAGAACCTCATATATGTGTCTATTCTCCTTTTGGAGAAAGAAGTGTGATCTGAGGGGGATTAAGGTTTTGGTTCCACCCTTAAAAATACATTTAAATATAATTGTTTTCTGTGACATATCATTTAAGAAGCCAGAGATGATTCCCACCCTTGGAGCAAGAAAAGAGTGAGATCTGTGATTATTCTTTGGGTTTCAACCCATTGTGGCTTACGAAAATCTCTCTCTGAAGGAAAGAGATTGTATGTGCAATAATTGCTTTGTCAAACCTTTCTATTTATTTATTTATTGTATTTTAACAAGGCTACACTTGGAAGGCAAAGCTGGTGTTCTAGATATTTTATAGAAGTCAGTGCAGACAGTATTTCTATGTCCACAGTTGCCTCTGTCAAGTCCAGTGGTAACTGGAGTCCTCCTGCACACTTTCTGTCTATAGATATTGCATTGTGCTACTGGCATCTGATCTGTCAAAAACTTCAGCAGCAGTGGCAAAATCGTCAGCCAAGATCCGTGATAGAATACCCTCAGCAGCAAAGATAACAGAAAGCTGGATATAACTGTGAATATGGCTAATATCCCTGCAGAATTAGGGGGAGAATCAGAAAGCAGTGACTGGTGCATTTGGAAAGTGACCATATCTTATCTTGCTTTCTTTCAATATGGTTTAAACATGAGACATAGAAATAAAAATCTGCTTCCAGAACAATTTTCTCCTACTGTAAGTGTAGCCTGTTGCAACACAGCACCTGATAACTATCTCTCTGTTCATGTCCAGAGGGTGAATTTGGAAGAGGCTGAGTAAAATAGTCCTTCCACTTACACTAAAACAAACAAATGACACAGACAAGGGGCAAAGGAATGAAATCTCAATTATCTGCTACCCCTAAATACTTCCCGTTAGAATAATTTGTAGCTTGACAAACTTAATTAGCTTCTTTAACAATATTTTCCAGATGTTCCCATTTTGGGGAGACTGCTTAAAACAGATGTTTTTCATACTTAATCATATGACCGTGGCAAATTTTTAGCCAATAGGCTGTGAAACCCAAGTTCATCCAAGTAATTAATACACAGACCAGTGCAATGCATCAAGGAGCTAATCTCCAGAAAATGTACTTGTGAACTGCAATGAAGTCATACATATGTGACTATGGAAACAACCTATTAGCCGGACTGCAAAAGAAGCGAGGGCTTGAAAGTTCAGACTTGTACAAATGGTGTCAGCGGCAAAAGCTCAAGGATTTCAATGCTGTCAGCTTTGTGAAAAAATAATAGTCTTTACAATGGATCCTCAGAGAGCAATAAAATATTTCCTTTTGGGACACTGAATGCTTGAGGCAATTAAATAAATAGAATAAATAGAACCTTTTCCTGGTGACAGATGAAGATGGAAGAGAGATCTAGCACCAATGCTATGCAGGGGACAGATACACTTTTCTTCTTCTGATAAATGTAAATTATCCAAA
This sequence comes from Coturnix japonica, assembly GCF_054131305.1. Classification (NCBI taxonomy): domain Eukaryota; kingdom Metazoa; phylum Chordata; class Aves; order Galliformes; family Phasianidae; genus Coturnix; species Coturnix japonica. Next base: position 10,661,582 of record NC_140680.1, on the reverse strand, counting down.
AAGGCTGTATCTCATGCTAGATTTAGGTCTTTAAGCCAATTAAAGAATAGGTGACAGATAAGGCATCAATATTCCCAAGTAAGAAAAACAAAATAGCAGTTGCAAAAGCACTTGCTGGCATGAATTCCATCATCCTTCCATTAAATGCTTTACTAATCAAAAGCATTTTCCTATTTGCTTTCTGATCCATCAAACTGCATTAGCCCCTTTTGAGTCTTCCTACCTTTCTTTCTCAACTAATTGCATCGACTTTAGACTCATACCTCAAGCCCATACTGACCAACATACACTACCTGCATGAAGACCATTTAAGACTGTGGTCACAGAGACACCTAGTTTAGCAAATTAACACTTGAATCAGAATTTGTGAAGATACATTAAATTGTTCTTTTGAAGCCATTAGAGTCAGAGCCCTGTCACTAACAGTGATGAATAAGCTTGGATCGCCTCTTCTGTGTCCTAAATCTGCGACTCCTTTCTTCCCTTTTGTCTTTTTCAGTGGTGCAAAAAACAAAGTTCTGCTGTATGACCTCCAGTCCATGGAACTGAAGATAAAAATATGCATGGCAAGTCAGGCTTTCGAGCATGGACAGAGGCTTAAAAAAAAACCAAAACTAAACAACAAAACTTAGAATTTTCTATCTTTTTGAACTCTTTATGGAGTCATAGGATCATAGAATATCCCACATTGGAAGGAAAACATTACTGCAAAGTGAGATGCTACATTCCCAATCCTGGGGGCTGGAGGCAGAAAGAAAATAATTCCTTTTTCTTTTGAATGTGCTGCATCTATAGAAATACAAGGAAATTAAGTTCTGAGCTATTGACAAGATCCTGATTTTCCTTTGAAAGAGCATTATCATCTCCATCAAAACTGGTAACAGTTAACTAAAATTCTTTTAAAAAAGAGTCCCATCTATCACTAATAAAGTGCTAAATTCCGAAGGCATTGTCATTTTCCAATCAGAGTGAACCCTTCCACCTCCTCTAGGTGAAAACAATTAACAAAACCAGAAGGCTAATGATATGCAAATTGCCTCCGTGGAAGAGTGGTTCATTTGCAATTCTTTCTCAAAACACCTTTGTTACAGAGAGCTAGAAAACAAGGTCTTCCCCTATTCTTCTGTCTCTGGAGGAATGGGTGTTTTTCTCGTGCATACTAATATCCCTCCTACTATCTCTGGAACACTCACTGCAAAGCTTCTCACCAGCTGAGTGATTTAATGATGATTTCAATGCAAAAGATAATGTCCGGCCTTTTGAATTGTTAGAATTTATTGTGTAACTTTGAGACACGACGGTCAGACCACTCTGCCAAATGAAATTATGCTCCACAGCAAAACAGAATTTGAAGCATAAGGTTACAGAGCTGCACAGAAATCCTTGTTTCAGCAAATAAGAGGTGGTGGATAAACTCTATAGAAGTTTAAATAGAAGCAATTTGATGGCGTCTCTGCTACAGTGAAAAAGCATCTATCGATACCATCTGTATCCCCTTATAAAACCCACATTATGTTCTCTTGAAGTGAAAACCACTAATAACTCTGAAGTGGAAATTGTATATGCATTTTTACTTTACTTAACTGAGAAAGAATAGGAGCAAGAGCTGGTTTGTTTGTCCTTGTCTCCTTCATATCAAACACTGAAAGACATAGATCCAAACAATTGTTCTTTTCCAGTATGTATCATGGACAGGACAAGGGAATGGCCTCGGGGAGGTGTTGCAGTCCCCATCTCTGTCCCCATCTCTCATGAGAACCTCTCCCAACGCAACATCATACCATCCCAGGGTCCACTGCAGACTGGTGAGCAGCCTCATTCTGAGTCCAGTTTGCAGTGAATTACCAGCAGCTAGTGACCAGTGCTGGACCCTGATTACCTTAACAAACTTATTCTACATCCATGCACACCTCCACATGCACATATGCAAACGTGCTCATGTATCCAGTGCCCATGTTTGCTTTGTGGTAGAGATCTCCCTGGAGCACAACCATCCACACAAACCCTCTGTTCAGACTCAGGGTAACATGATGTTTTCCATATCCTCTGCTCCCTTGTGCAAAACTGTGCTGTGCTGGAGTGGGCACCATTTCCAGGGTGCGACTGACCTCATCCAGTAGCTGGTGCTGGTCTTTTTATGTAGCTGTCTGCATATTTTGTGAAACATTTGGGAAATTTTAAGTCACTCTGAAAGCATTTAGAGCCCATTTTGCAATCCTGCTGGTGCCATCTACTGCTGAATTTCGGCCCTAACAGAGTACACTAGAAGAGGAGCTGAGGGTCCTGCTTGCTTGTGAGAACAGTGAAATCACCCCACTGCATCTATTTAAAAATCCAAACAGAAGAGGATCACGTCTGAAATTTCAGCATCCCACAACCAGGCAGAAACTAAGCATCTCTGGGGATAGATACTAAAATGCTGCTTATGGCTAATAACTACAGCAGGTAAAAACCTTCCAGATGTAAAATCATTGCTTTGGAAAAACACCACTGGTTGAAGATTTACCCATAAAGCAGAACCATAGGGCATCTTCTACCCTCCCTGGGACATCAGCACACTCCCTTCACTTTTATTTGTGTTCCTGAAGTGTTAAAAATCTCTCTTCTGAGACCATTTCTTTCACAGCCAACCAAAGCAGTGCCACAGCGCTCTGCTCATTGCAACCCCTACTTGTTTGTGCAGAGCTCGACTCGGCCAATTCAGAGAGGTTCAGCTGCTGGACATCCATCTAAGACAGGGAGTGGTCAGTGCCAGGGCGCTGCTCAAGACACAGACATCTCCAGAATTTACAGAATATCACACCTGAGGCTGCTCATCAAGAGGAACAAAAGGCACACAATACACCCACCAGTATCTAAGATATCAGCAGTTCCAAAGCCAGCTCCCTCTGTTTCCAGCACTTGCAGCAGAAGCCAGAAGGGTGTGTGTACAGTTTTACTGTCCTCCCACCTGAACGTGCTCCTCATCTGCAGTGCACAGGGGGAGAAGCTGACAGAATATCAGGCAAAATCTGTACTAGCTGCTTCTGCAGTTCCTAAAGAAGAGCACAACTCTTTGCACAACAGGCTGGAAGGGTGAAGAACTAAGATTTTGGCATGGGGCTGATCCCATTTACAACATAAATCCCCCCTATCGCCCTTCAAGGAGCTATATGGTGCCCTGTTAATTGTTTTAGCTGGGAGAACAAGAGGAACAGTGGGATCAACCCAGAACTTTTTCCACCCTTCTGGCTACTAAATTTGCAGCCTATCTTTGGGTTTTTTGGATGAAGTACAGTATAGAGAACCAGATGGAGCTCGGGTTGTTTTATGAACAGGATTATTTAACATGGTTGCTTAAAATAGCAGGGAATTAGATTAAGCATATTGAACTACAAGACTTCACATCTCATATATAACTAGAAATGGCTTTATAAGCCTTCCTGAATGTAAACTTTCCTGTTTGCTTTCAATCTGCCATGCTCTAATAATCATTTCTCATGGAAGGAGAAACATGCCACCCTCCAAGGAACTCAATTTCTGAGACCTAAATGAGTGCTAATATACCTGACCCACACCCACCTGAAGCAAAACGGCTCTTTCACAAAGGGCTGGAGACACTCAGCAGTTACCTCCAGAGCTCAAAGAGCTGTAACTCAGTTGTGACATGTTACTGTGGAGATGTTGCGCTGGGGGGCTTGGTTAGTGGGCATGGTGGAGATGGGCGGGGATTGGACTTGATGACCTTAGTGGTCTTTTCCAACCATAATGGTTCTATGATTCATGTTTATTTGAGAAGGAAGCCCTTATTATTTCCCACCAGAGACACAAAACATCGTAAGAAGCTGAATTTTCATACTCTGCCTGCCTGCTCCTTAACCTGGGCAACATTCCCAGACTTCTTTGTTCTGGGTTGAGTTCAGCCATCCTCACCTTCCCTGTTCACCCCCAGCTGTTGGCTGCTTCTCCTTATCTCTTCCCACCAGCAAAGGAGAAAAGGGAGCTGAGACGCCATGGCTCTGGTGCCACAAATGCATACTGCAAACACTCCTATCTTGTACATTTAAATAATCTTGCTTTGCCTGGAGCTCTGCAAACACTGCCTTAAACAACAAGCGAGCAAAATCGTAACAGCCAAAATAAATTATCTATTGTTGACAAAGCCACCCACCATGGGCAGGTTCAGGTGGGCTGAACGATGCTGAGAACTTAATTGCCTATAAAACTAAACATCAGATAATTGAGGCTGCATAAATTAATTTCAGAACAAAGAAGATCAGCTTCTAAACAAAATCCAAGTGTTGCCAGTAACAGTTTTGCAGCCGATACACCCTCTAGTGGCAAACAGCCTTTTTTCTTACTGTAGTACCTAACCAGATGTGAGCTTTTACTTTTTCCTACAAACACCTCTCTGCCCCTGGGGATTAGGGCTTACTCAGTTTTAGATCTGAGCTATGCAAGAGCTGCATTTATATAGTCAAGTGCTGAACTGAAGGTGAACATCATGGCTGACTCATTTATCTTGAACAAAATCTAGGCCTGCAGCCGTAACAATTCTTCCTTTGATACTGTCCTGCAGCACATCCTTTTCTCTACCTTGGCAAGAGATGGATTTGAAGGCTGGACTGTTCAGTGAATAAAGTATTGGCTGGAAGGTCGCAGCCAGAGGGTTGTGGTCTGTAGCTCTGTATCCAGGTGGAGAGTGGTCACAAGTTGGGTCTGTCTTGGGACTGGTGCTCTTCAGCATATTTATCAATGACATAGACAGTGGAATCAAGTGTACCCTCAGCAGGTTTTCTTATGACACTAAGCTGAGTGGTGCAATTGGCACAACAGAAAGAAGGGATGCCATCCAGAGGGATCTGGACATGCTCAAAAAGTGGAACCAAATAAACTTGATGAGGTCCAACAAGGTGTTGAAGTAGGGTTGGGGCACTCACAGGAAAGTATACAAACGTGTAGAAAAACTAATTGAGAGCAGTCCTATGGAGGAAGACTTGAGGGATGCTGGTGGACAAAAAGCTGAACATCAACCAGCAGAGTACATTTGCAGACCAATGGCATCCTGGGCAGCATCAACATAGGGGTGGCAGCTGCAGTCCAAAGAAGTGGAGTTGCTAGAGTGCGTCCTGATGTGGACACAAAGATGCTTAGAGGGCTGGATCACCTCTCCTATGAAGAGAAGTTGAGGGAGCTGGGCTTGTTTATCTTGGAGATGAGAAGGCTCACAGAAAAATTCCATTACTCCCTCAAAAGCTAGAATAGAGCAGGAAATACCACAGCACATGCAGCTAAATCCAATCCACTCTTTCTTGCTGGAGAAAGTGACTCCTATGCAGCCTTTCTTCTATCCTCTTTATACAATTAGGAAAGTATTCTGTAAGCTCAACATCTAGAGTGACCAAGGGACATTGCACAGTCTGCTTAGCATAAGGTCATGTAGAGATATCCAGGAAGAAATGATTCATACAGGCATGAATCTGAAGTGCTGCAGGACTTCCCCCAAACCATTCATTAATCTGTTAGCATTTATTTAGTTTTGCTGTCACATCCAATCTTTGGTTGCTTTTTCTAGCCAGATCCTACCTTGCAAACCGCGTGCTCTCACAGAAGACAAAGTCATAAAGTGTCAGGTGAATGAGGCAGGCCATCTATTAAGACCTGAAAGCCAATCATTTACATGTTCTGTGTTGCAGGGCGATGTCAGCTTCTAGAGAGAAGAATTGTCTTATACACATACTTTGCTATCAAAACACTGGAGCTGTAAACTTCAGACCTCTATTAGATCTAAGCATCTTGACGTTAATGTACAAGGAGTCAGTTGGTCTCCAAGGAGTGCAGAACCAAAACATAATGAGTTTTAAAGCTTGAACCACAAACTTGGAATTAGACTCCACCTGCATTTCATAAACAGGTTTATGCTGTACTGGCCTATTTTGAAATACGACCATGTCTCGTGTGGCTGAGCTGCCCCAGTTCTGCCTCAGGCTTTGGATGTCTGCCTTCATCAGTTCTTGTTTGTTGGTTCCACCTTCATCAACTCATGTAAAAGAACAGACACTGGCTTCCTTGTGAGTTTTCCCTCTGCTGTGCAATGAGCATCACAGAGGTTTCTAATAGAGGTTTATACCAGTAGCAGTTTCTACTTTGTTTTGGGGAAAAATAATTGAGAAGCAAACCTCCTTCTGAATTGGGGTTGCTTTTATCTCAGCTCACAGGGCATCTCTCATTTGTAAAAAAAAATCTTCCCATTTGTAACAGGGAAATACTTCCCAGCCTTTCAGAACTGGGCACCATTTTCCAAGTTATGTTATTTTACTAAAATGCTCCATGAAATGCTTGCTAATTGCTACAAGATTTAAAAAGGAAAATAGGGTTCAATAGGGTTTCCCTGGAGCATTCCTTGCTCAGAATGGCACAGTGGTTGAACAACAATGCAAAATTTGCCCTGCTAACTGAACACCAAATTGCTGGGGTCATTTTCTACCTGTGAAAGAAAGAAAAATGCATAAAGGTAATTATGACATTTTTCATTATTTTCAATAAATCTAAGCCTTTAATTACCCAAACAATTTATAGGAGAATTTAGATGGAGTATGTTAGCTCTCTGTTTCCTCAGGGCTCTGCAGTTACAGTGCTTATTTCAGTAATCCCATATTATGCTCTCATTTTACATGGCCTCTTGCTCCATTCACCTGTTTGCATTCAGAGATCTGTGTAAAGAACACATTATTTGAACTGGCATGATTCTGTTGACATACATATTTACTGATCCTGCTTCAGTCCGTTAGTTTGACAACAGAATACTGTGGTTTTTTTGAGCAACTATTTGCAACTCATTTCAAGTGTTGTTTACTCAAGATGAACTCAGATGGCAAGTAACATACATGCACTATGAATGCCCATGGGATGAAAACCCCTTGAGAAGCAGGGGGAACAGAGGTGTAGACAGCCCTACAAGGACAAGAGGCAATGGCTTTAAGTTGTGTCAGGGGAGGTGTGGGTTGGTTATTAGGGGAAAATTCTTCTCAGAAAGGTTGGTGAAGTATTGGGACAGGCTGCCCATAGAGGTGGTAGAGTCACCTTCCCTGAAGGTTTTCCAGAAAAGGGCAAATATTGAACTGAGTGACGTGATTTGGTGGTATGGTAGTGATGGTTAGACCAGACGATCTTAGTGGTCCTGGGGGCCACAGCGTGAAAATGCATTAAATACATGCATTGCAGAAAAGGCCAGTAAGGGCCTTATGGTAGCTACTGGATTGCACCTCCAGTTAAAATACAAACTCTGTGTCATAGATTAGACTCTAACCAGAATAAACAAGTAATCAGATTATCAGAGATCTATTTTATATGATGCTGAGCATTCTGGCCACAATCAAGATTATTTCTGAAACTTTAAGTCAATTGGAACAGTTCCCGGACAGACAAGCTTCTCATTTATGTGCGTATGAAAGATTATTTCAATTGCATCAGCTGCAATTCCTCTTATGCCCTTAGACCATCACGGCTATGCTGCTGCTACTACTGTAACACAGTGGAGTGTGTATCTCTGCAATTATATGGAGCCAATTAGGTGACTCATTGACCGTTACCCATCATTTGGAAAAACACACCTACATAATCTTGTGATTTAAATTGATGAAGGGACAGGTTTGAGGAAACAGAGCAAAGAGTTTATTCCCACTAGGAATACCAGGGTTCTCCTTCAATCCCTCTATGAGAGCTTAGTGGGCTCCAGGTCTCTACTCCCAGCAAAACTGTGGGAAGCCAAACACTGTCTCATCCCCTGCTAGTCATGGGCTGTGCAAGGGGTGCTTAGATCCTACATCTCTCGGATATGCTGTTCACTCAGGTGGTAGTGCCCTATGTATATCCTCCCACTGTGATGAACAGAACGCTGTTTTTCATACATTTTCAGTTTAGTTGGGAAATTAGCCAAACAAAACCAACTCTCTCTGCTCCCTCCCACCCCCCATCCCCATTAAATGGTTATTAAAGTTGCAAATTCAAACACTGAAAATTAGGAAAAAGAATATTACTTTTGGCAGAAGATTTTTTATCTGCTCTCTGGGCATATATATTGTACATGAGATGCTTGCCTTATTGATGCACAGGATGGAATTGCTCTGGGGTTTCTCTGGGGCTGAATATCAAAGCTGAAAGTTGTCTGCAAGATCTCTGCTTCATTTGCTGCAATTGTGGAAGCTTCATAGTGAATGAGGCAAAGTGTTGAAGAAAGGACAGCTTTTTGGATGAAAGCAGTTGGATATTGTCCCAGAAAACTGCTTCTACTCATGTCACTGCCGCTGATTTCCTCTGAGCAAAGTAATTTCCTCGAACCCAACTTAAAAAAAACAGGTGATCAACCATTATATTCCTCCTCGTTAGGGACGCAATGCACAATCTGTCTGCTAATTTGCAGAAGTGCCAAGCACTAACACAGATAAAATCAGCAGGAATTGCATAAACAAAATGGATAGTTGTAGCCCAGAGATATGAAATGATTATAATTTTATGGAGATAATTCCATTCATCTTCAGAGCTCTGAATAGGAGAGAAGATGATCACAGTATCACACAACTGACAAGATCAAGGTTTTCCATTTTAAGAATAATACACATTTACAGTGGATAGAAAGAATTGTTTCAGTGGTCACCACAGAATAAAATAAGAGTGCAAAATTCAATAGAGGAGTAATTAAATTAACAAAAGGATGCTTGGGTGATTTTCAAAGTCTGCTGTAGATCTTTCAAGAATGGTTTCTTGAATAGTAGCTCTGCTAAAAGAAAAAAATAACTATAGTTTGCACACTGCAGCAATGTGGGTTGAATTGGGCAAATAGTTTTGGGAAAAAGTACGTTTAAAAACCTAGGGGAAAAAAAGAAGTTAAATAACCTCAAAGGTCAAAACAAAAATCAACCAACCCAGTATTTTTTGCAGAGTGAAAAACACTTCTGTTTTGTTCCCCAAACTATGGAAAAAGCGTGTGTTCACAGTTGGATACACCTATTTTTAGACAGACAATCCTCCATATCAAAAAAACAGAATTCAGAGCTTTCTAACAGCCATGCCCACAATAATTGTTGCCTTTTTTTTATGTCTGGAGTATTCTGAGCTGGCTGAAGAACTGGCAGCTGCCTATAACTGGAAACAGGTTGCTTAGGACCTTCTTGCTCCACTAGCTGAATTCATTTTTGTGGTTTCTTTATTTTCCTTTTTGTTCTGATCCAGTTAAAGTCACTGCAGCCAAATTAAAAAGGCATAACAAGCTGACAGGATTTGGCAAGGCGATTGCTTAAGGTTTTAAATCATATTTTACTTAGTTCAACTTATTTTAAGTAAGCATTTATGTTTTATTCATGGTTTGAAATTCTGGACAATTTTTCAAAGAACACTTTTAAGTTATCACCATTTTTATTCTTGCTAGCATTGATCAGCCTCATGGGAAATAACAAGCTGTTCTCATCTACAGAACTGTAAATGCAAAATAGCATTCTGTTGAAATACATAAACCTTTTGCATCTCACCGTGATCTGAGAATTATTAGCAGGGGCGTATCCTTCAATAACTTAGAAAAATGAACAGACTTATAACAGCTGGGAAAGGTTTTAACATACAGCTGATGAGGGAAATCTGATGGAATTCATGATTCACCTCTGAATTTCAGGACTGGATGAGATTGGCCATTTTCTACAAATACATCTTCATGTTGAGTTAGTTTGAATTTTGGACTTTAAACAAATGCTAAACATAATTTTATTGTCAAATGAAGGGAAATTATGAAATTGCTTTTCATAACCTTTGCTTTAATTCGATTTCCACTTTCTCATTTTAATATTAAGCAGCCCCCAAAGACCTTAAGATTGGTATCTGTTTCCTTCACACAGAATCTATGCAACCTCATCACATATTTTACTTAGTCATCTGGTAGAAGCAAGACTATGTCCAAAGAGGAACTGACAGAATCAGGCTGCATTTACGGGTAAGTGCATACCTGGATGACACTGAAACCATCTGTGTAAATTTTCAAGTGCATCTTACAGCCAAATTCTGTACTAACTGTGAATCCATACCATTTCCAGCAGAATTAATATATTGAGGGTGCATACCTAAGGTTGATAAAGAAGTCCTCTTTTTCAAAGCAGTATGGGAATGGGTTTGACATTTGCGACCAAAACCACAACTTCAATAGAGTCCTGTTTGTGGAGGTGGGAGAAGAGCAAAGCTGGAAAGGGCCATGACACGAGGACTGTCATGCTGCTCTCAACTTGTTTCCATTGAGCCCCTGACCTCCCAGTTCCTTCTCTTTCCTCAGAGTCCTGGAGCTCAGGGGTTGTCTGTGGATCCACAACACTGACAAATTGAAGAGCCATGACAGTGATTGGAAGAGAAACACACAGAAGAGAACACTTCAAAAGGGAAATGCTGATGATAAGCACTTAAATAAGGATGAAATGGACTGTTTCAGCAATAAGCTTCCACTTAGATTACTCTAGATTAAAGAAATTGCTGTGAGCTGCTCTGAGAAGTGTTTTGTTAATGTTAGTTGGTGATTCTCCTCCTTCCCTTGCTGGAACTTACATGTTTCCTCAATTTATGGCCCCAGAAACAGTCAAACCCACAGTGACTTCTATGTCGGCTCAGAGCAATGATACAGAGCTCCCTGTGGTCCTGAGACATACACGTGCTCTAACCTTGGCTGAACCCTTCTACCATTAGTCTTGATAATTGATGGAACCCAAGGAGAAATGACTGCAGTTTAATAACATTCTATGGTTTCTGGGTGACTAGTGGTGTGTGACTAAAGCAACATTTAGGTTAGGCATTACCCAATGCTTCTCAACAGAGTCCACAAGGGAAAAGAAAAGCAGGAAATGTGGAGGAAGGTCTTTAAAAAAAAGTGGAAATAATTTCTCCATACTCCATTTCTCCTATTCTGAGTTGCTTCCTTTGGAACATGGCACATTCTGACCTGCTGATGTGGCAGATGATGAGCTTTGGAGAGTGTTCCTCTGCTCTGAAATCATTGATTAAAACTTGCATAAATAAGCAAAGCAATTTTACAACTGTTTCCCAGGTGTAGAAGGACTTAAATCTTCTTGTCTCATTTTGTGCTGACACAAGAGCAAAAGTAGATCCAGCAATAATTATGGAAAAATTTAAGTAAACATGTTTATTAAGATCCATTACGTTGTTGACCTGTTTATAATATCTTGCAGGACCAGAGCTCAGTTACTTGAAATATGGACACCCACCCATACCCCCAAAGTTTCAAGTACACCTAAGCAAAATGGATGTAATTGGTTTTTAACTTTGCACACATTCATATCTGCCATGTGTAGATACACGTATAACATTACGAAAGAACGTATGTCATGAAGAGCTGACCAGTTCTTAGTGATGTGAGTATTCTTCCTTCAACCTACAAAAGTTAATAACACTGCATTGCCATTTTTCTTCAGCACAGCAAATAGCAAAGGTTTTTTACTGATACAATAGTTGTAAAGTATGGTAAAATAAGTGCTGTTCGCATTGACCTACTACACTATTTAGGTCAGTGTAGCATGTACCAAGCTAAACAAGGAATCTGTATTTCAAAGTAATAGCATGAGCTATAGTCATGGGACTGGTGGAGTAGAGTTGTAGTTGTGGACAAGATTTTCAGGAGCTCAGCATGCAAGATGTTGAGTTTCTTTAAAAATCAGACTGCTTCTTCTGGAGTCTAGCTGGGAGCTGATTTCTTTTGAAAAATCTGTCTGTGATAATGCATGAAAAACCGTGTTCTTCTAGTAAAAGAAAGAGCCACTGCTGGCTGCATGTTTAATTTATGTGCATTTAATCAACCATGATAATACAGTAAGTCTTGTTGAGAACAAGATGTGAGATCAGACTGCTGCCCATATGTAGAGAACAAATTCATACTAACCACAATAGCACATATGCCTAACTTGGCCAAACCGTTTAACCAAATCTGGGACTTGCTAACATCTCAATATGGAAGACATATGTTCTTCAGGATATAAATTATGATGCTTTTCATCATATTACTTGTGTAGTCCGGTTTATGGGGTAAAGCAGCTTAGCAGGACTTGTTTGCACGCATGGAAAAAAGCATGAATCACAAGTGCAATTTCCCTTGTTCTTGTCTGATAGTCAGCCTATTATTCCAAGCTATGTGGGTTAATAGAGCTAAGCCAGTAGTCAAGAAGAGCAAGAGTTTACATACTGTGCCCCATCTGGAAACACAGGTGACATGATTAAACTGTCTCAGGCTTGCTGTCTTTAAACCAGAGAAATCATAGCTTCTGTGAAATAGTTGATATAAAACCAGTGGTTCCCATTTCACGAGACAATTATGAGCCTTTCTTTTAATGGCCATAGCATACATTTCTCAGGCAATGCAATTAGTTAAACTAATGGTTTAAAATATACCGGTGCTGTGCCTTGATTTTAAAAATCCATTTCAAAGCAATTTATATGCTGAATATTCTACTGCTGGGACAACAGATTCCCTGGATACTACTTGGAATGTATGCCCATTTCCAGTAAATTTCTAACACTCCTTCCTTTAACTAGCATTCCTTCTCCAACCTGAATCCAAAAGACTATTACTCACAAATAGCTGTTAATTCTGACCTGCAGATACAATATGGGGTTCTCATTGACTTATATGAGTAAAACCATAATGTATGGATTAAACATGTATAATGTCATATATATGACATGGAACAAAAGAGGAGAGAAGAGGAGAGGAGAGAAGAGGAGAGGAGAGGAGAGAAGAGGAGAGGAGAGGAGAGGAGAGAAGAGAAGAGGAGAGGAGAGGAGAGGAGAGGAGAGGAGAGGAGAGGAGAGGAGAGGAGAGGAGAGGAGAGGAGAGGAGAGGAGAGGAGAGGAGAGGAGAGGAGAGGAGAGGAGAGGAGAGGAGAGGAGAGGAGAGGAGAGGAGAGGAGAGGAGAGGAGAGGAGAGGAGAGGAGAGGAGAGGAGAGGAGAGGAGAGGAGAGGAGAGGAGAGGAGAGGAGAGGAGAGGAGAGGAGAGGAGAGGAGAGGAGAGGAGAGGAGAGGAGAGGAGAGGAGAGGAGAGGAGAGGAGAGGAGAGGATATATGCCAGTTTAGATCTGGATGCAATGTATTTATGCTATCATGGCTTTAGGAGGAATAATTAATCTGGGAACATCCTCCAGGTTAACGAGTGCCTGCATGCAAATGAGAACTGCTGAGAGACAGAGCTGCACTCTGTCTGAGCCAACAGATGTATGTGGTGTGGATTCATCATCACTTCTCTCTGCTGCTCAGGGCAGCTCTGCACAATTCTCACTTTCTCACCACTGTTGTACCCTTGAAGAGTGACACTCCCCCTGCACAGCAACTATTGCTGGCCATTCAATGCACTGAGTTTTTTAGCTTGAGGATTTTCCCTGGTACAGCAGGAAGGAGTACATGGCAGTGAGAATGCCTGGAGTTTGCTTACTTGTCCAGTCCCACAGCCCCCCATTTGAGGTGGGTAATGTTCTGAGTACAACACAGTTAAAACCAACCCGACAGATGAGGCGGAGCATGGAAAATATGAAGACAGCTATTTGGTAGCACATCTGAACCCTAGCACAGCAATTCCATCTGCAATCACTTAGAGGTGCCCCAGTAAAGCACAGCCCGGAATGCCTGGCTAATAAAGTGTCAGCAGCAGGGGGATTACGAGGGAGATTTACAAGAGTGCATGAGTTTAGTTGCTGCTGGAGACATCCGATACACTCTGTGTTTGATTCCAGGCTTTGAGGCAGCAATGAAATAAGCCTGCAGACTTGTGTCAAAAAGTATTTCAGGGGGAACACTTCTGCCTCACGTACCTGCAGGAGTCCCAGCAGATGCCTTGATATGGCATTCAGTTTTCTCCTTTTCCCAGTCCCCCTCCTAAACTTGTATGCAATGGAGTATAAACTACCAAGTTTGGGCCAGAAGTTGCCAGAGCTGTGGGGAGGTAAGATCTGAGAGTTTGTCTCAGACTCATTTCTAATTTTTAACTAATGGCATTATGTAGACACAATAGCAATTTAAATCTAAATTAGATGAAGCCTGAGTAAGTGTCCTGTAGTGAACACATCATCTTGGAAAGCTTGATTAGAGGAACAAATGCTGCTTTTTCAATCTATAAGTGATGAATTTCCCAGCTATGCTTTCAAATGTGTTTTCCTTTTATGAAGTGGACTTTCCAGAGGATAATTAGAGTGATTTGGGCAAAAACAAAGAGCAAAATATTTTCCCTTCATTGTCTAAGGCAACATAAATTAGAACCGAGCTTATTACTCACTCCCCAAGCTAATGAAAAGAGAAAATATTTTGTGCTTTGTTTCTATATCTGACACACGGATGTAAAATGGGTTATAACCTCAGCCACAGCTATGTCACTTGTGACAAATCTGTGTCTCCAATGGGATTGCCTCTGTGCTAAAGCTCTGAAGCATTTGCAGGATGGAGCTACTCGCACTGATGTATCAGTGCCTCCTGGCAGCTCATCAGACTGACCCAGCAGCCAAGATGTGAGGCACAGAGAGTGTGGGGAGTGAGGAATGCACTTGTCCAACTTAAGAAAGTAATTGGAGATGTTGTTCTGTCTGGATATTTATCAAGGCTGGAGGCTAAATTCTGGCCCTGCGGGAGCTAATAGCAAATCTCCATTGATTTCGGTAAGGTCAGGTTTTTGCTGGTGATTTATGGAATGGGCTAACACGACATTTTAACAATCAGTTTTAGTAGTTGGAAGTGTTATTCATTGCAGAGGTAAAGCATTGTTTGATTTTATGTGACAGTGTACCTCTAAACACAGGCAACCTGCAAAGCAACAGTATAAAACACAGCGCTATGATTACATTATGATGAGGAATGACACCAGGGAATGAAACCAAGGAAACATTCCTTTTCATTCCTCTCATACTTTCAAAAGTCAGCAGTTACCAAGACAGTGTTACTGGTAAATTTAAATCCCCTGTCCCCAGCTCTGGGGCTGCTTGTTTGTTGTTTCTTTTATTCCTGGCTAAACACAAGGGCAGATATTTCTATACAAAAAGCACATTTTTCTGAGCAAGTGCAACAGTCCACGGGCACACATGAGTCATTGATGGGGTGTTATAGGACAAAGAAGGAAAACCAAGTTTACTATCCACACAGAAATCTGGTGGGATATATACATTAATAAGAGCTGTAAAGATCTCTGTGAAACTCTATTGTTAACTCTGCCATTCATAGTCATCTCCATTTTCTGTTCCACATTAAAACAGCACCAGGACAATTATAGAGTAGGTCTTGGGAAAGCCTAAAAGAAGCTTCAGATTGTAATAAATGAATCGATTTTGTTGTATAAAATCAGACCTCTGTGGTTTGAGATTATCTGCTAAGGAGAACAAAAAATGCTCTATGCAAGGGTATAAAGGCATATGTGCTAATAGACTAAAATTGGCTTTATGGTAATAAGACATTTCAATTTCCAGTTCGATTTTCCTTGCTGTCATTCATTTTGAGTTGTTGGTTTTTTGTTTGTCTGGTTGGTTGGTTGGCTGGGTTTTTTTGAGAGTATGCATTTGTCCTTAAAAGTGTAGCTTCAAGAAAGGGACTAGAAGGCAGCTCCGTGTGACTCCCCCAGCCATGGTGCAGGACCGGAACACGTTCCCCCATGACAGCACATTAATCTGCCCCTTTGTCTATGATCTAGATGGTTACTGGTCCATTTTTGAAGCTTTTCAGCAGATTTATTTCTACAGACCTTCAGCCGCGCTGAACCTGAGCTGCTCTTTTCTTAACTGAATGTTTTGGTAAATTAACTTCTAGAGAAACTTAATCAAGGAAGCACTTCATCGTACCCTAATTTTTGAAGAAGTCAGCAGCATTCCTTGTCTTCCTTTTGCATGCCTGTTAGCTTTGTTTTTTTAACCTTGCTATCATGCTTCTGAGTGTTAAGTCATTCCCAATCACCTCCACTGCATTTTGGATCTGCACAAGACAAAGGATCCAGTCCTGGCAGAGGCTGAGAGCTTCCTCACCTTTAATAAGCACTCCCCAATGCAATTTAGCTGTTACTTGCCTTTAAAGGGAGTCAGTGATTCAGAGGATGAAGCCTTGCACATATGTCAATCTTTCAAATCGTTCCTTTCTACCAAAGAAGGAATGATTCAAAACAATCACAGCTCTGACCAGATTCATCCAACAGACTCGTTCTTCCAGTCGTTTTGAATTGCTATTTTGTAATTGTTGAGTAAAAATTATTGTTTGCTTTAAAGCAATTGGGAAAATAAAAGCCTCATTCAAAATCAAATGAGTTTTAATAAGCAGCTTTGCAGGGAGGCAGAGCGCAGCCTGACCCTGTCATCTTGCTTCAAGTCCTGAATTTGTATTAGAAACTCTGCTAGAGTAGAAGTGACCCCTCCATAATTTAGATGATTAGAGTAAGTTGAAACTGTCCACTTGGAATACTTGAGATGACCCTCTGGAAAACAACTGAAATAACCACAGAACATGAAAAAATATTGAAATCAAACTTTAAAAATGTTGTCATTTTCAATGTCAGGAAAGAATATTGTCTTTTTCCTCTCTCCTCTCCTCTCCTCTCCTCTCCTCTCCTCTCCTCTCCTCTCCTCTCCTCTCCTCTCCTCTCCTCTCCTCTCCTCTCCTCTCCTCTCCTCTCCTCTCCTCTCCTCTCCTCTCCTCTCCTCTCCTCTCCTCTCCTCTCCTCTCCTCTCCTCTCCTCTCCTCTCCTCTCCTCTCCTCTCCTCTCCTCTCCTCTCCTCTCCTCTCCTCTTCTCTCCTCTCCTCTCCTCTCCTCTCCTCTCTTCTCCTCTCCTATTTTATTTAGTCCATTTTAGTGGGCATGGTGGGGATGGATTAGTGTTTAGACAGGATGATCTTAGTGGTCTTTTCCAATCTTAATGATTCCATGATTTTATATACTTGACCACTGCGTAACTTGTGAAAATTGATCAAGTTTGTAGCATCCACTATCACATCACATCCACCCCGCATCAGTGGGGATACTCACAGATGTCGGGATCTGCAGTCACTGGGTAAGGATGCACAAAGACAGGAATGGGCACGTTTGGATAATGTGATCTGGGTCTGTAGGACAGTCAGAGAACAGCATCCTTTGCTTCCCTGTTTGACTCCCGTGATTAACCTTCACCCCAAATCTATCCCTAGTGACACTTTTCTTTGCACCTTATCCACAGCTCCAGCACTCTCTCTACTCTTAGTCCCTTAGGAAATGTTTCCCTTTTTGTTTTCCTTATCACCAGGAGGAAAAGCAAGTACTTGAGGCACACATTCTCTGAGTGGGATGTTTCTCACCATGGGATGGCCAGTAGCCTTTGTGCCAGTGGCAGCTCAGTGCTTTCACCTCTGACAGCACCAAGCAGCAGGAACCTCTGCTCCATGGCTCCTGTCCACCTCGAGGCACTGCGGGAGCATCTGTAAATGAATCCAGGTTTGTTTGTAATGTTTCATTCACAGCTCCCCTTTGGCCAAGGAAAGACCAAAGGCAAATCCACTTTGGTGCCAGAACAAAGGGATTTGGTGGAGCCTGGTTTCCCAGCAGCACAAAACTTCAGCACTGCCAGATGACACAGCAGCTCACTGAGACTTTCACTATCTGATCAGACAACTTGTTAATCAGCAGAGACAGTGCTCACTGTCAGAAAAATGTCACATGAGTCAGCTTTCATCTGCAGGGAACAGGTTCTGCTCCTGCACAACTAATTGGTGTCCAGTTGTTTTCCATATTCATTGTCTTACGCTGCACTTTCTGCCGTTCCCAGGCTCTCCTGGCCCTCATGGCCACAGAGGTACGGCACACAAACAAGGTTTCAGCAGTGAAAATCAAAGCCAGTGAGAACAAAACTGCTCTTACAACTACATTGGGTTGTGGTTATAAGCCCCTGAACTGGCTCTTTAAATAATTCAGCAATAGATTTGAAAAATACAACCTCTCATTTAAAAGGAAGGAGTTTCTCAAGTAACAGATTCAATGCTGGAAGAGTAATAGGTGCCTATAATTTTCATAATAAACATTCTCTCTTTAGAAGTAGGAGTAGAAACTGTCACCATAGTTAAACATAAAATTAAGACATGATTTCTCAACTCCTCACGAGCTTTGTGTTTTGCTGAAGCAGTTTATGAACCACGTTTGCCTCTAATAAAGTTCGTGTATTTGCATATCATGACCACAAGAGAGAGCTTTAGTGTTGGATGTTGTGCGCTCCCGTGGCAGAAGACACAGCAGCTCAGTAGCACAGTAATTTTAACCGGTACTTTTTAAGCCCGACGAGGATGCCAATGCAAATCATCTAATCCAGATAGCCAGATGGGTACTCACTTTCCACCATACCTCTACGTGTCCTGAAACACAACTGTCTGAGCAATATATTGTCAAAACATGGCATCTAGCATCTGCCACCTTTTTCCCACTGATCAGATTGAATCTCCCTGAAAACCTGATCTGAAAAGTTTCTGAGCACCCTCAAAAAGAGGAGAAATGATAGAATACTTCCAAAAGGAAGGTGTGATATCCATTCATTTCTGTCTTTACTGACTTGTCAGGGTGATACCATCTTCTATATAGCCTGATATATTAAATGTACATACCCATACATATGTATACATATATACACACATATATACATATATGAATATAAATATATACATATAAAATATATACATATATATATACACATACATATATGTAAACCCAGTCTTTTCCCTACACCACCCTTCTCTGCTTAAACATCCTCCCAGTTCTGCCCTGCTAAGCAGCTAGTCTCATTCCATTCAAATCCTTGCCTAAGACTAATTTCTCCCATGATATCCATAAGGGCTTTAATAATAATGATTATACTGCAGTCCAACCATCTCAGGCTCTCCACCCATCTCCTCCCTATTGTGTATTACCTTCCACTCATTTTCTCCCAGATAAAACAAACTCTTGAGGGCAGAGACCTGCTGGCTCTTCTAGTCTTCTGGGTGTTGTAAAAGCAATAAGGCAATATCACGCATAAAGCGCAGTATTCAAATGATACTGAGTCAAATGTAAACGAAGAAAAGCAGGTCATTCATAGTTACCTCACCATGAAGTGTCTAGATGCATCACATTCCTGCAGCTTCCCGGATATGGTATGTAATGAAAATGGTGAATAATCCTGCGTGCATGCTTTATACCTTTCATCCCAAAGAACACCCAATTACTTTACTAATTGCTTGTGCAAAGTATCTACATGAGAACCTCTTTGCTCATCAGTGAAATGCAGCCAGAGCTGCAGCAGAACACAGAACCAGCACAGTACACTGAAAGGCTTAAGACAAACTCATGAGCTCTGGGGGAGAAAATAAGGGATTTGAAGGTGGTCTTTAACTTGGTGTTTCTCTCTTTTCCCAGTTCCAGGTTAACAACTGATCGACTGTGAGCTGTGCACTTGCATACAGACACCATGAAGCAGACTGCATTGAAGGGACTGATGTGGTGCTGAGAGCTGCTCCTTCCCTTTGCTGGAAGGGGAGGGTCTGACCCTGAAAGATGCTGAGCATTTACAATTCCCTTGGCCACAGAAATCAGCCTTATCTGAAGCTCTTGAAATGCCACACAACAGCGAGTGTTAGCAAAGGTTTCTATTTGCTAGAGCTATGTATTAGTTTACTTTTGAAACATATCCACTGAATGTTTTTGAGTTACTTTTTACACACCAATAATGATTTTTTAGTAACACCTTGGAAAATTTCCTTGAACTTGCAGTGGCCAATTATGTACCTGGAAATATGAGAACAACAAAACCTTGTCCTAGACAGACCGTGTTTTCAATTCTGAAGCACTTTGTTGTGCAAATGATTTCACCATCTTTGTTCTAAAGATGGGGAAACTGAGGCACAGGAAGAGAAATGACTTGTCCAAAGCTGATCATCTGCTAAAAGCACACTGACCACCAAGCGCTGACTCCTGTTTTTAGGCAGACATACCTCTTCCAAACATGTACTCTTTAGAACGTTGCTGAAGTCCTACACAGAGCAACAAGATTTTGAATAGTTAAAGGAATTTATGCTCTTAGATCTTATGGTAAGCATGGAGCCAGATACATCCTCTCGTTTTACAACATGCATATGCATCTTCTAACAGGCACTGTCTATCTCTTCATCTGCACCACACTCATCAGATTACACTATCTGAAACTCCTTTTCTCCCCAAGAGATCATAAAAGTTTCAGCGTTTACTCAAAATGTTTTGCCATGTTTTCAGTTTGACAGACTCTGCAATGGCTCCAAAGATAACAGGGCAGCTGCCAGTTCTCCTCATGTGCTGAGCTGAATTGTAGATGCCTGTCTACAGTGGTATGTTTCCTTGGTAGTTTTAGATACTCTGAAACAGAATTTTCCAGTCTTCTCAAATATGTAAGATACGAAACGGCCAGAAGCTATTCAGATTACACAACAGTGACATTTTTGAAAGCCGAGAAGAGGCAAAACAACAGCCTTTGTGATGCAGAGCCTCTGACAGAGCCCTCCTCCATGTACTTTGGGGTTCCTCATCATTATCCTCTGCTAAAAGCCCTAAATTAGCTGTTTTCTGCTGCTTTTTTCCTTCTTTTCCTTCTTTCTTCTTCTCCAAGGCGGCAGCGCTACTTGCTGTCATGACTCTCAATGCTGAAGGTTTGGAGGAGACCCATGGCATTCACCCAGGCACCCAGTACAGACCTTTTTCAAAGGTGTTTGAGAACTGGGATGAGATGGAATGGGATGGGATGTCAACAGCCAGAACTGGCTGGGACATGTTTTCCTACTTCCCATCCCACTGCAACTGCCCAGTGATTTCTCCACTCTCTGGAACTCCTCCTGTTGCATGGAAAGGGACTGTTTTCATTTATACATCTCTGGTGCAGGCAGTTCAGTGCAGAGGCAGAGGGCAGGGTGCAACAGTAATTTACACACCATAAACTTTTGTAGGTTTTATTCACCTCATTGGTCTGGTATTAAACAGCATCGCATGGTAACTGTGTAAGCTGGGAGTTATGGTGCTGGCTGCTGACTCCATGCACACTCTGCCATGAGTTTGCTGCTCCCTTCCCCATCAGTTCTGGAAGAGCAAAAGACAACAGGGAGAGCTGCTTGTAATGTACTGACACAGCCAGTCATATATTTATTGCTTTACATATACAGTCTGTGCACAAAATTTCCACAATACCACAAATGTACAGAATGTACCAGCTGCTGCTGATGGTGAAGTACGTCAGGAAGCATAAAACAGTGATTTGCATGAAAAAAAGTCTTAGTGTAGGTCCTCCCTCATCAGGGAAAAGCCACTTAGAAACAGCAGTGTCCTTTATCTGAGGACTATGAAGTATATTTGAAATGGGAACCCGGAGAGGTGAAGAAAGTGTGACTCAGTCTAATTATCCGAATCCCACAGGGCTTGTAGTGATTCACAGCCAGGGAATCCTTGTATTGATATTTCTGTCCCAAATGTGACACCCAGGGTTTAATAACAAGACCAGAAAACAAAAAGCAGAAGCAAAACAAACTTGATTAAGGGGCATCATCTGCAAACGTGCAGAGGAGACGCAGAGCTTTACCATCTCTAAAACCAAAACTGGAATATTTCCTGCTGGAAAGAAGGATGCTGAAGCCCCTGATCCAGCAACTTCACCTCTGGCTGGAGTAATTCCCCTCCAGTTCCCTTCCAGTTCCCCAAGGAGAAGGTCCCAAAGAGCCCTGCTCTGACTTAGCTGAGTGTCATTGTCTGTGCAAGCTGAGGATGACCATTTCAGAATTCAGATTCACATTTGATCATCCAGTAGCACAGATTATGAGTTAAACCATCAGTACAGGTTCATTGAATCATCGAATCACAGAATGGCATGGGTTGGAAGGGACCTCAAAGATCACCCAGTTCAAACCCTCTGCAGTGGGCAGAATTCTCTTGTGAAAACAGAAAATGTTTTTTTCCTAGTAGATGTTGCACTGGATAAGTGTATTTTTTTCTGTTTTGGTCAAGGAAAAGGAAAATGTTCAGGCATTATTAACTACTCAGCCCTTTCTGGACAAGAAAACAATTGTAACATCGAACATCTGCATCTGAAAACTGTTTTTAATGTTCTTGCTTTTCCTTACCTGAATAATAGCACTCAGGGCTTTGTTTCAAGACCTCATTTGTTATAGGAGGTTAAAAAAAGACACACGCAAACAACCCTATGGAAAATTTTGCCTGCAATAAGTGTCAAGCAGAAGGAATGTTATTGATTGCAATGGATTTAAACCCATAATGAATTTGGCTGGCTGGTCAAAAGTCTGGTGGGTGTGTAAATGGGGAGGTGAAGCAGGGAATGACGTACGTAGTGGTTTATCTGGAGAGTGGAGCCACAAAATGTTGTAGTTACACTTAAGTTTTATTAAAAATGCCATTCTAACGAGCCCTAGTGGCCCTAGCACATGGAAAGTGGCTTGCTGTGTTTTGAATGGCACTGAGTAACACCCCAGGGCCTTAAATCAGTTCAAGATGTGTTGGTGGCGTCTGATGTTAAGCATAGAAGGGAAATTCAAAGCAATATAGCTTTAACCCAGGGACCCTTCTTTTGCCTGATGCTTATCAATAATGGAAGCATAAGTAAGAGCCAGGAGAAATTTGGTACTGAGGCAGAGTATGATATGAATGTGTGATTTTATTAATAATATTTTTACTGAGAGGTTTGGATAACCAGTCTAAGCAGCACGACGCTGAAATGTGGACAACAGAGCAAGAAATCCATCTTGTGAATTTCTGCAGACACCCCTTGATGTCCTGTGCCCAGGGAAGATTAAGCTAGGAGAAAAAGAAAGAAACAGCATTATTACAAGGTTAATTCAGGAAGAAGCAACCAGGGAGTGGGTGACAAAGAAGTGAAGAGCCCATGTTGGGAAAGATCGATCAGATTCATTCTGTGTCTTTAATCCAGAGCTGCACTTCCAAACCTTGTTATAGATTGGACACTTCTGCAAGAACGTCTCCATGTCTCACCTGTTTTGATGGTACAATGAAAATTATGGTTTCAGAGGTATTATTAATGCCAAGAAAGATTTGCTGGACATCTGGTTTTCACATAAACTCTATATATTTGCCACTTACCAGAATCTTTTGCATTTTGAGCTCTGGGGTGAAAACTGGAAAGACTGAAGTGCACCACTAAAGTCATATGGATGGCAGAACATCAGCACAGTGACTTTGGGTGGTTTGTCAGCAGCCAAAATGGTGGCATGAACATGAAATCTGATGATACCCCACATGCCCTTTGCTCTCCATGACCTGGGATGGACAATCACTGAGTCATGAACAGCAATCACTAACTTATGAGATGCAATTAAAAGGGAACCCCAACAACCACCTAATGAAATGCCAGCAACTTGGCACAAATACCTCTGGTGTGACAATGAAGAAGACTTCAACTCTTACCTTAAGCACTGCTTGCTTCCTTCCCACACCAACAGCTTTAGCAACAATGTGACTTAGAGTGTCTAATTATAGGATAATTATTGTTGTTACATTTGTAAAGGTCAGTCGGTAGAAGCTAGGACCCTAGGGGAATGGAGACAAGAAATGTGAAGAAGCAAATGGGAGGAGCAAGGTTCATGGACTTTTTGACAAGTGGAAACAGAGGAGGTACAGCCTTCCTCTGTAAATGGACGAGGAACAAACACAGCATGTTCTCATGTAGCACTAGTGGTCTGTGATCACAATTCCAGTCCTCTACTGATAAAAGTGTGAGCTAACACTCAGCCCAAGTCTCTCTCTTTACTCCATAACTCCAGTGTTAACAAATAAAGCTAAACAGTGCTATGGCCAAATACAGTCCAATAAAAACAATGAAATGATGTGCTTTCCTTTCCTGCTTCCAGGCTGCCTCCATAGCAGCAACCCACTTTATGGGTTGGAGCTTGTTTTTTGCTCCTAAGATTCAGGAGGACTGCTGAAAGCAAGAAAGAAGGATCCAATGGTAAGTGACACAGGGAAGATGGGCTCAGAAACTGAACAGCATAGTCCTGCTCCTGCAGTCAGAAACTACCTTCAAAGAAAGCAGAGAACATAGTAACAGTTCAAATGACTGACAAATTAAATTGTCTTTTAAATCCACAAAAAGGGAATCGGTCACGCTACAGACACAATGTGGATCTTGTTGCTCTTCTTCCTCTTTATGCTTCCTGCCCATTTTTTTACACAGAGATATGTGGGATGCTGAGCAGAGGGTCACTCACATCTTTAGCACATTTGTGTTGAGGTTTCGAAGGGAACGCTACCAAATATACCTTGCAAGATCTGATATACTCTTAGGCGAGGCGCTTTAACAGTGCAGGAAATCTTCTGGAATACAAACCAGCAAAGAAATTAATAAACAGACTAACATCTGAGCAGAGACACTGATCTACATCCATCTCAGAATCTGCAGATGTCACCGGCAGTAAACAAGAAGCAGAATTGCAATGAGTAAAAAAGAGCACTTGGATTTAGGCAATCATCAGGACAAATTCGATCCTTGTCTCTTGTGTGAGTTAGCTGTCTGACTCTGGAAATAAATGAAATAAAATAAAATAAAATAAAATAAAATAAAATAAAATAAAATAAAATAAAATAAAATAAAATAAAATAAAATAAAATAAAATAAAATAAAAAGTAGTTGGCTACAAGAAAATGATACAATAGCAGCAATAGTGTTTTCAGGAATCTCGAACCTGCCCTGTGCAGATGGAATGGGCACACCCAGTGTATTTTTACAGGACTTCAAAGGATACAAGTCAAAATTCCTCACTGCAATTAGTTCAGTGTAATATATGTGTATTTGATCTGTTAAAATATAATTATACTTTTTCAAATTATCATTTCACTGAAACTGGCATGATATGAAAGTATGGATGGATCTGAATTTATCTGAGGTTCTCCAAGGGGTTGTTTCATCACATTAGGAATGATTTCTTCTCAGAAAGAGTGGTGAAGCATTGGAACAGACTACTCAGGGAGGTGGTGGAATCACAGTCCCTTGAGGTGTTCAATAGCTGTGGAGATGTGGCATTGAGGGACGTGGTCAGTGGGTATGGTGGGTGGGTTGGGGTTGGATCTGATGGTCTTAGAGGTCTTTTCCAACCTTGGGGATTCTATAATTCTATAAACTTGTGATATGACAGCCTCTGAAAGTCCACTATCTGTGATCGAATGTGGGTTGTTTATTTTTCATTCCTGGAGCATCATTTAGTATTTCTATCACTTCTCCTAGCAGGCAGAAAAAGCTTTCTTAAAAAAGAAAGTGTTTAGATTCTAGAGTTTTCAATAATATGTTGGACTTTTACTTAACTTGGATCCACTTGTATTGTTTTAGCACCCTGTGGAATTTGTTAACTAAACATGACCAGATTTGAGTCAGTCACAGAACTCTCATCAGAGCAGCTGATTCGCAGAGAAAGGAATGACAATAGCTGACACCACTGTAATTAAGGCTGGTAAAAAAGTATCAGATCATAAATCCTAGCCCTGCTTTTGTCCTCTTCGGGAATCCTAACCTTTGTTTCTAATTCCTTCTGCATTTCTAAGATCATTTCTAAACTTCAGTATTAGACCATATTCTACAAGAAGAAAGCAGAAGTTATCACCAAAAATGAAGAGAAATCAAAGCTTCCAAAGGAAAAAAGGAAATAATAACTGTGGGAAGAGCAACAGAAGAGTTCTGGATAGATTGGTCGTGTCATAGAGGGAATAACTTATTTTAATCTGTAGTGATTCATGGGAAAGATACAGGAATGAGGTCTATAATGGAAGAATAAGTTGAATTAAAAAATATTGTGTTTGGAAATGAACTTTTACAGATATTAAACTGTAAAGGAGAGTGATCATAACTTAATGGAATAAATCATCTGCAGTTCGACTTTTCTGAGTTCAGTGTTCGTACCTGGTACCTGTCTGTGTGTCTGAGGAGGGAAAGGGAAAGAGTGAAGAATCCAGGTAAACAAGCACATTGTGCAACACCGCATCTGGAAAACTGTGTCAGCCTTTAACTTGTTTAACTGGCCCTCCTATGGCAGTAACACATCATTACTGCTTTCCGGTGTTTATTAATGTCATTTTTATGGTTTATTTGTAGCAAGGTTCAAATTCCACTCAAATGGATGCTTTAAAAAATCTGGGGTTTCATAGCCTTCATTATTATATATTGTAATAAGATATTGGTCTGAATATGGATGGGCCAGAGAAAGAGGACAGGGGAGCAATGCAGTGAATGGATTTGTGGTTCTACGCCGGATCCCTGCCTCAACAAACCCTCTGAAACCCCGTAACTACCAAAACAAACATTCCAGTCAAACCTGCCTTTTCAGACTGAAGATGCTAAATTCTGCTGCACTAAGGATTTTTCTCTATGCCCAAATGGTCAACACACTATGAAGAAAATTGGTGGAGATTCATTCCCAAGCGTGGTCATATGTCCAGGACTTCTCAGAATTAGTAGTCATCATTTCTTTAATAACAGTGTGCAAATGAGGACTGTCATTCCCGAGCCACTCCTGCCCTGTTGGCATAGACGGACTGCATCATTTAGTAATGTGATTCCTCTGCTCCTTCCAAGGGAAAGGATGTAGAAGAGTCAGGCATCCTGAATGACTAAGCACCCACCAAAAAGGAAAACTTGATGGTTAGTCATGAAACTGAGGCAGCAGTTTGCTGCATACTAAGAAAACTGATTTCCTGAACTCAGAAAAGACATCTAGACCCTATGGAGAACCAAAGTGAATTTTCCAAATACTTAGGAGAAGATACTGACTTTTTCAGATGATTCCTAACATAATTTCAGTGAAAAAATCTCACTCCATTGCTTTCCCATGCCTCCCAGGCCTCAAATCGCTTCTTGGCCTTTTGGCTATGATCATCTGATTTGAAACTGAAATAAACTGAAAGTCATCAGTTGTGCCTCTCAGGTGTGTTGCACTCACCTGATCTGGCTGAAGTCTGAGATTTGTGAATGCCCAGATTTACTCATAGGGCAGCACAGGAGTTCACATGAGCTGAACTGAGGCAGGGAGGAAAATGATCACGCTGTAAGGATCACTGCTGGCTGTGAAAGCAAGATGACCTATGCATGCCTTTTTCCTCTCAGGATGAAACAGTGCTAGACCTCCTCTCAGATCATGCTTCATTCCATCAGCAGCCCTGCTGACTTCACTGCCACTATTCAGGCTGCTTAGAAGACTTGCAGTCTGGCCCTAATTTCTCTGCTCCTTAATTCAGGGACGGCAGAGAGACTTAGTCAAAATATCTAAAAGCCCTAGACTGTTACTACCAATTGCAACAGAAAAACTTTGCAAAAGCAGATCAAATCTGGCCCCGTTAGCCCTTGCCTGCCAATGTTATGGCTCTGGATATTTTTTAAGTTCCTTTCTTGTCACTCTAAATCAGATGATTCACGCTGGTAACATGTTGTATCGCTTATCCAGTAATGCAACCTAATAAAACCCTGCTTAAAACCATTTTCCTTAAAGAACCAGAAGAATTTGTTCCTTGCAGAATCAAACCTGTGTTCTTAATAAAGGCAGATTGAATAAAACAAGCCCTGTGAAGTAAAGGGACTAATTTAACAGCTCGCTGATGAAAATCTGTGGCTAGCTTCCCCCTCCCTCACCCCCTTGCATGAGAACAGATGGTTTAACACAAGTTTTGAATGCAAAGTTAATTAAAAAAGAAATCCATTCCTCTTACAATCCTTGGGCTAAGGCTTTAAAAGTTCCCTGCTAAATCGGAATGCCAATGCTCTTATTTTGAGCTCTGTAATAAGGAAACACAGTCATTAATGTTCTGCAATTATTGAAATAGAGTGATGGTCATGGATTAGCCCTTGAATTGAGCACGGCAGGCTCTCTTGGCAGTCAGACATCAGCATGGAATTTGAAAGCCTCTGTTTTGCTCCATTTATCCACTGCCCTTAATCTAGGGTTGGGAGCAGGAAGAGTTACCTTATGGGCCACATCCCCAAAAAGGAGGAGCAATTTGAAATGCAAGATCATTTCCCATAACAAGAAAAAACAGAATTTACTACACGCTAAGATTTGATCTCAATGAATGCTGAAAAAACTATAATTGCAATAATGAATTATTTCATCCTGGGCTGGGATGCAGCTACTTTTGGGGTAGAATATAACAGTTCATCAATGACAACAACATCATATAAGAATCAGCATAGAAGATGAGCAAATTAATATTAAATTTGTGTCTAGTAGTTCTGCAAGCTCATGTCCACAAAAACCTTCCAGTCTGAACAGTTGCTTTAAATAACTGGGAGAAGTTTGGGGTAAGTGAAAAGAAACTGCACGAATTAGAATCAACTTGGCTCATTGCGTTCAATACGTTCACACCATAAATATAGGGGAAAAAAATTAAACAACCAAATGAACCTGGAGAAGAGTTTTATTTTACCTCTCACTAAAAAGTAGAGCACCAACCAGTCCTGTTCTTTGAGATTAACTCCAAACTAAAGCTCAGCCTGAAGATTCACAAATGTTTTCTTCTGTGTTTTATTTCACCCAAATTTCTACTTATAAATGGATCCAGCCCGAACATCTTTAATACCAGCTTTTAAGATACTAGAAATTCCCAGACCTACAGATATGCCTTCTGATAAAAACACGAGTCCAACATTATGGTAAATTTGCATAGGATCAGTTAATTCTGATCTTGTCATAGATTCTGATTCTAATCACAATAGGACCAATGCTAGCAGTTAGTCAAGTCATTCTTCTGTTCCTGTTGAAGTATAACTCAGAGGGAGATCTAATTAACTTCCAGGAGGCAGAGTCCTGCTAGTTACTTTATCCACTTCTGATCATATCTTTTACAAGCTCCTTGAAAGAAACTGAAATGGACTCAGAGTGTTAGTTTCACAACTTGTACATACAAAAGAGAACTAATTAGTCATCAATATGTAGACTGTGAATAGAAGGTCACAAGGGACGTAACTACAGATACTGGACTAGAGGGTTTTTTTTCCTGTTTTTCTGTTTTTCTTTCTTTTTTATTTGTATGTATGTTTGTTTTTTTAAAGTCAAAGTTATTTTTGCGCCACCACTTAATCATGGATTGCAAAACCTCAGGAGCAATTAATTGCAGAGAAAAACTCTTACCTTATTACAGCTTAATTCCTTAATAGCATCCCTGAATCAAAGAGATGTCTAAACATTATCACACACACCTATGATTAATAGCTCCCACAATCGATTACAGATGCAAACAGGCAGGAGCAGACTTGGCACATAATGTAAATAGACTGAAGGTACCATACATGTGACCAAGAGTTCAGTGCACTTACTACCTACTACTGATATTCTATGGAGACAAAGTTTTAAGTTTTTCCTAAGTTGAGAAGACAAGAAAAGAGCTTTAAAGAGACTAAGCAACAATTTAATAAATATTGTGAATAACACTACATCCCTGCAGCTCAAGTGTTGCTGATGCTCCACCTAATGCTTTCATTGACATAAAAGCTAATGGTAATCATGGTTTATTGAAACCAAAGGAAGTATTTTGATCTCCAGTCTGTTCTTTTGCTTCTTCATTGCTCCTTAAGAAGTACTTTCTATCTTTGTAACTTCTGATGGACTGCGGGCAGAGAAAGATGCAGTAATAGGGGTTAAACTGGTAGCTGGAAAAATAAGGGAAATTAGGGTAAAGCAGTGCAAATATCTTCCAAGAGGAAACTGGGACTCCTCTCTCTTCTGTCTTCCTCACCTGTGCTCTCTTCATGCTGCAACACCAATAGTGTTAAAAAAACAAAACTCAGTGACTTCTCACCAACTCTACAGAACCATCAGCCAGACTTGGCAGAACACAGTGAACCTATCAATTAATTCATTTCAAATTTACTACAAAACCCCCACATTAATTGAGTTTCACATGATCGAATGCTTACAGAGAGAAGTTTCTCTCAGCTTAATTTATGGTGAAATAACCCCACTTCTCTGCCCCTTGGTCAAACTGTTGGCAAAACATGAGTCAGAAAGATGCCACTGGGAAACAAGGTTTTGTTACCTCCCTTTCCTTTCCCCCAGTTTCCAAGGGAGCTTCCACCACCTTAGCTTCTCAAGCTCTGGTCTTGTATAACACAGCTCTCCTAAACTGTCTCATCAGATTCTCAGAACCACAAATGAATGAAAGGGGTTTTGCTTGCCACTAACACTGTGATTTCACATGTATCTCTCTAATTCTGGGTCTTGCACTGCTAATCTCGTTTTCTGAAGGGCAAATTATTTCCCATAAAAGTTAGCTGTGGGCTCTGCACTAGTCTCTTCATTGCTGCTATCTCATGCACGGTTGTACCTGTGGGGAATTGTGGCTGGTTTAAATACAACCCAAATGTGACGTAATATGTTATCACCAGCTCTGCATTTCCTTAAATGTTTAAAACTCAAACAGAAAAACAGAAATAAATAAAATGTATGCTTACATAATGTCTTTACATGGGATTCATTCTTAGCAAGAAAGTCATACAGAACTGGTGGTTCTCTGGATTGTTCTGTAGACATGAGCATTAATGACTGAGCAGCACCAATGAAGGGTTTTCTTCACAATGTATTTTCTTTTTGCTTATTTATTGTTAGTAAGAATTTATTGTTAATAAGAAATTAGGTGAATCAACCAGGATAAAGTAGAGACTCATTGTGGACCTTCATCTCTTGTTAGCCATCTCCTGAGAGAGCCTGACTGGGGCCACAAAATGGAGGTCTTCACCTGACCTTCCACATTTCCCCAACAGCCAGGGGTTGTTAGGAGCCTAGGTTCTTGTTTTGGCCTCTGATAGAAGCTACACATAACCCAGGGCAGCTGTGAAATACAGATCCCAAGCCAAATTCTGATTTATGAAAACCTCATTCAGAGCGGTTCGTATGTAATGTTTGGGCTGGAGCCATCTTTAGCCAGAACTGGAAATAAATGCCTCTTAAAGGTTCCATTCAACTTTTTTGGTGGATTTTTTTTAATTTCTTCTTGTTTGTTTCCCATATTTGTTCTGCCTCCACACAACCTTAATTTAATAGTAAATAACAGAAATGGAAATGCTGAAATACCCTCAGAAAGGCTTTGTTTTGCTTTGCTAATTCAAGTAGTTCAGGCTCAACAGGAACCAGCAAAACTGAAAGCATTACAGAGAAGCTTATTGGACAAGACTAAAACCTGATTCGTCCTCAGGGGTTTGCTTACTATAAGTAGGCTTTAGCTTCTAGCAATTTGAAAAATATGGTGCGTCCCAAACATTAGATTATCTATAAAATGACTGGGTTTGAGTTGAAACCCTGAACCACAGCCTCAGCATATGGGCTCAAGCACAGAGTGAAGCCATAGCTGTCACAGTCAGATCAATATTTGCACTTTACAGAATGTGGCATTGCTCTGTACTTAGGAAAAGAGAGATGAAGAGACTGGATTACCCACCAAAAAAGAGAAGAAAAAAAAAATCTGCTATGAATTCCTCAAGGAGGTGAAAGAAAGAGTGAAAACCATGAATCAGAGCTATTTCAGTGTTTGAAGGCCAAGATCCATCCCCGCTTCTAATTAGAGTCCACACACTCATTTTTCTCCTCTTGCGTATGGGTTATGTAGAATCCCAGTCCTCCACTGGGTAATACACAGCAGCAATACCTCCCAGTAAGGGTAAGGGTATTTATGTCATGAAGATAATTTTCTGCCAAGAGGCTGTGGTTCACACATCCCAAGAACATGGAGTAGTGTGCAACATCCTTGCCAGGCAGAGCAGGTTGCCTGGTTCACCTCAAGGGACAGCATAAGTCTTCATCATGACCTGAGACAAGATTTTGAGTTGGAATAACTTGAGAAGTGCTACCTTCTCTACCTCTGCCTCCCTCAATGTACTATATCATCTCTGAGAGTGTCATTGCTTGCTTAATTTTGTGAGTGTCCTATGGTTTCATCACAAAAGCTTTGCTTCCTTTTAGAGAAAGCTTATGCTATACCGAAAATTCAAGGGGAACCAGCAGCAAGCAAAAGTAGATGTTTGCAAATATGTTCTTTGAACATTTGAACAAGAAAATGTTTGCAGTGTTCTTCAGTGTTTTCACTTCCTCGAGTCCCTGTGTTGTGCTGTCGTGGCTGGCCTGTAATTTGCAGGAACTTTTGTAAATGATGATGAATCATAATATTTTCTAGATCTCAGCTGGGAAGAAAAAAAGCAGTAAGAGCCTACAGTAGCATTTCCTGGTTAAATATATGTTGGCAGCACAACGTGAGGTGCTGGGTTAAATGCACAGCTTATCTTTTGAATGGATCACTTTAACTGCATGTTGGAAAGTACCTTTCACCAAACTGCCCATCAGAAGAGAACTACAAAGTAAATGGGTTGTATATGGGAACCATTCCTTATCTCTGTGAGTGATGGAATACACTGCCCGCAGAGGCTTTGTTTCAAGTGGAGGACACTTAATGATTCCCTTTAAAATTCAGATAAAATTATCATTATTTTCTCTCTGCTATGAGAGGTTTGACCAACACCGTGGGGCTACAGACACAGATGCACAAATTAGATCCTTAAAATCATAGGTGAGATAATAGGTGAGATTGCAGTCATGTATCTCTTCCTGCACTGCTCTTTTACTATGAGGTAATTAATGCTACATATTATGAAACAAGTGGAGAAGAGCGTATTCACTTAGACTCAGCGCACCACTTACACTTTCAAGGGGATACACAAAGTATTTGAAGATCTGATGCCTTTGCTTTCTGGGAGAGGAAGGACAGGATCTGGATTGTATTTGTCAAGGCTTGCTCTTGCTGAGCACAGGACAGACAGTCAGTATTTAGTTAGAAGGGGATTATGACAGTCCATTATTTATGAGGGTTGGGGTTGGTTTTTTTTTTTGCCATCACGAGGTAATCCAACGTGGTGTTTCCCTTTCAGCTCACTACAGCCACAGCTCTAATGTCACTAATGGTAACTGCAGAAAGGGCTGAGCTACCTTCAGAGTCTGCAAAGGTCGTCTCTGTATCCAACACTCAGGGAGCCTGCAGTTCCCAAACAGCTGGAGGTTGGTTTGATGTAAGGCATGGCTCAGGAGGAGATTTCTGGTCAGAAGTCTGAAACACGGTAAATGCCTGACCAACAGAGTTTGGAAAAATAACCACTGGGATTTTTCTGAGTAGTTCTGAGTTCCAGTCTCAGAAGGATCTGCTCACGTGCAGTTCTCCCAAGATTCTTTCTGAACATAGTAATGATGTTATCAAAGCTACTGTGTTGCTGTCATCATACCACAAAAAGAAACAAAACTTTCTTTTTTTTCTTTTTCTAATGTGCTTTATGTCTTTAATTTCAGCTATTACTGCCAAGCTGCCTGTCTGCCCCAAACAGAAGTGTGTGCATTTGGCTTTGTAGCCAGTACAAATAGAACAAATAAAGACATGCAAATATTCTCACTTACCCAATTAATTCCACAAGGCTGTTGTGGCTGCCACCATTAAAAGATCATACTCAGCCATTAGCCTGGCATTGTCTCTGTGATGGCACCAGAAGCAGACACATGTGTCAGACAAGAACGTCCTTTTCCTCCTCATATATCCTTTTCAACTAACAGCTATCATCCCAGTGACTCATGGACAGCTAAACCACCATTACCATCACAAGGAACAGAGCAGCAGTATCTTCTTGTTGGGTTTGGCAGGACCTGCTAAAGTCAAAGTGATGTGCTGTAGCTGGCAATGGCAGCCAAGTTCAATTAACTTTTATTTGACGTCTCTGTATACTTCTCCAAACTCCATATGACTCTCTTGGCACTGAAAATCTCAAAGAAGCAGGTTTCTTCATGATTTTTTTGATTGTTTTGTTATCATTTTAGTTCTGCATGAGGCTGGACATGAAAGTGAGGACAGCCATCCACTTTGAGCACTGTCACTGCAGTTTGGGGCAAAAGATCATCCTGGGGGCAAAGTGAATGGCTGTCTTATTTTATCTGAGCTGCCTCCTCATCTGCTACTTGAGCCTCTTTATTTGTTCCCCTCACTAGGAAGCAGCCCGACTATGGCCATTGCCTGACTGGTGAAGTCAGGGTCAAATTTTTCCATCTGGACTGCATTAAGGGTCTTCCATTTGCTCATCTCCCTCCCCCCAAATCACCCCTGCTCCTCCCCAGCCTCCCTTATAATGCTGATGTGCTGCCAGGCATGTTCCATTTCACCCACAGCCAAAAGGCAGCTTCAGTAGGATCTCATTAATTCACACTAATGATGGGGAATTTGGCAAATTAGTGAACTGACTTGATCCTACCATTATTAATAGCTTTGCCATTGACTTTGGGCAGAAGCAGATTGAATCCCCAAATTGATAGCTATCCTCTGACACCAGAAAGAATTTATGAGTTATGAAATAGTCTGATTTTTGTTTGGACGATTGGTGTTTAGTGTTATGCTGGGTATATAAGCATGTTACAGTATAAACAACAAGCTCTAATTAATGCGATGGCTTACAAAATTTCTCAGCTATTAAATCTCTGTGAAAATAAAATGAAAGCAAAAATATGAGTGTTTTTTTTTTTTCCTGTTTAGGAGAATGCAGGAACTTGCACACTGACATTCACTGTTTGGCCACTGAAGGCATTAACCTAGCAAGGATTTAGCTGATGGGACTCTAACAGAGATTTCCATGTGACCAGACTAAATTCCTTATTCTTTCTGTGTCTGAGCTGCCTTCTGGAAAAGGAAGATAATCCTTTCTTTCTACCACATTTACCACCTGAGTGATGATATCTTAAATTTCAGTCTATAAGAAATCCGTGTCATTATGTTGTTGTTCTTGCAAAGGCAAAGAAATATCAGTGATCCACTGATCATTTCTGATATAGCTGGTACACATTATGTCCAAGCTTCCAGACCAACAGTAAAATTCAATCACATGAGCCCAGGGAACGTACGAAGTTACTGTGCCAGTGCAAGCTTAGCAGCCCCAGGTAATTCTTATGCTCTCGTGATATAACAAAGAAGCAAGCCCAGTGGCGCTACTTGCAGGTCTGTAGTAGTGAAAATTACTGTTGCTTTTCTCAAGATTAACATACTTTAATTTACAAAGAGCAAAGCAAACATACACACAAACCTATTCTGTTAAAACACCAAAGGAGACAACTGAATTCTCCCTTTGGTGCTTTCCTTCCTAGAGGCAATGCATGATCAACTTTTGCTCTTCCCAACTGTTTAAGCTAATAAGCCAGACCATGAACTGGAACAGCCAAAGCACAGACACACGGTGCCTTCTGCCAGCTACTGGGAGTGGAGTGAGGCAGACAGCTGGAGGCAGTAACGTCTTAAATCACTTCCATCACACAGAGTCTGGGTGCTAAGAAGGGAGCAGTGAGAGCAGGGTGAGACTAAGATCGTAGTGCGAATAAAGCCCATGTTTCTGCCTCTGTGCAGTAACGTACCTCTTGACTTCATAGGCTTAAGCAAGTTGGCAGGGATCTACCTTCTGTTCTAGAGGTCAGAAGGGTGGAAGTAACTTTCAGCTCCCAGAAGTAAACCACATCCCTTAAAGCTGAACTAAAAAAAAACGGAGAGATTTAGATTGGTCGTAAGAAAAGAGTTTTATACAGCAAGCATAGAGAGGCTCTGCACAGGTTGCCCAGAGAGGTGATGGATGTCCCATCCCTGCAGACACCCAAGGTCAGGCTGGAGGGGCTCTGAACACTGATGGAGATGTTGATGTCCCTCTGCATTGCAGGGGGATAGAACCAGATGGCCTTTGAAGGTCCCTCCCAACAGAAAACATTCTACAATTC
Source organism: Coturnix japonica (assembly GCF_054131305.1). NCBI lineage: Eukaryota > Metazoa > Chordata > Aves > Galliformes > Phasianidae > Coturnix > Coturnix japonica. The sequence continues at coordinate 10,625,818 of NC_140680.1, read as the reverse complement.
TATGACAATTAGATGGAAAATCACTTTATGGACAGCTTCTTATCTCCTGCCTCGTGCATAATCTTGCAGAGAAGGATGGCAGTACATAAAACTGGTGTATTGCAGATATCTGACTCACACTGTTCCCTATTTAAGATCAAGAATAGAGGGAGGACTGGGCCTTACTGTGTCAAATGTGAACGTGTGTGAAGTCCAAGTTAGAATCCACCAACACCAATTCTAACATTTAAAAACTTTGGTCACATGGCTCAGAAGAGAGAAAATAAATATTGCATAGATTGACTATTCTAGGTATGTAGGGGTATTTTTGCATCTTAAATTAACTGGGGATTCCACCCCATCCTATATGATTTGATCCTCTGCCTTTGCTACTCCTTCAGAAACCAATTCTCCTTCCTGTTCATAATCCTAGAGAGGCTGCTATTAAATGTTCCCTTAACTGACATTGTGTGGCATTTCCGTCTATCTCTTCCCATGCATCATATACTTTCATGACATCCCCTGTTTTCATTCCTTCTCATTCCCTCCCCCTTCAGCTCAAACAGCAAAAAAGCCTTAAAAGAAGGGAAATGGCCAGATCTGGAAAAAAAAGGAAATCTGCCAGAAGGGATTAGCTGGAGTATGTGTAGGCAGCTGTGTGCTCTGGGAGGAATCCGGTCATATTTATTTTCCCTTGTTCTGTTTTCCCTAAGTTTTCCTTTAATTTATCCCCACTTTGGTTATGTGTAATGCTGTAGTTAGATATCATTCAGTGAGACTCTTGAAGTACTGAACATCTATGGGCAGTGACATACTTGCTAGCTTGACTGCCTTCCTTAGGCTTCAGAGTTAACACTCAAATGACATAGAGTATATTAACTCTCCCTCCACAGGGAACTGTAGGATCCAGTTTTTCTACAGGCTCAGATCTTTTAGATCTTGTTTGGATTACATTAATTTTCAGAATGGTCAGTGCTGGGAATATTTTCAATGGAAACAGAAGTGCATGTGCTTTGATTTTTATAAATGACAGCTCAGATTCTGACACAGCCATGAACTGGCAAGCTGGCTAGTTGACCTATTCCAAACTGGCCCAGTCTGACTTGGCATCAGCAAGGAGGAAATGTTTCATTCTGCACTTGGCTTGCCAGGGGAGGTCTCATTGCTTTTGTAGCTGTGTAGAAGGAATGACTGGCTGCTGTCCTTTGCTGCTGAGTTATGAATCGTGCTCTCTCTGGGCTAAGAAGTCAAGTCTCTCCTGTGAATGGGTCTTTTTGCCTGGCTACCATACCACCCACCTCTTACTGGCATCATCACTCTAATCCTGAAAGCACAGTGGCACATTCCAACTTCAGAAGCAAGTAGCACATAGCATCCAGCTGAGTATTAATTGTAGAAAACGTGATTTAATAGAGCCACTTTACAGGCTGGATTGAGGCTGCAAGAAACAAAGATGCCTTCTTAAAGGCAAACCTATCAGCTCAGATTTCACAGTCTAAATAAATCTCCTTATTCGTCCCCTGATCTATATTACTACTTTTAAAAGGTCAACAGCCCGCCTTGAAACTCATCAAAGTAGCTGAGGATTCTCGGCCTTTCTCCCTTCCTTGCTGCTTGCCAGGATTTGGATCCATCTGCTAGAAATGTGATGTGGATGGACTGATTGAATGAGATGACAAAGGCAACAGTGAGGGCAAAAACCCCTGCTGTACAGACACCCGGACCACTCATCTGCTGAGCTCCTGTGCTGCTGCCAAGCCTCATGCTTCCTCCATGCAGCCCTGGGAGGTGTCTGTGCAGCTTGCTGCCCTGGATGATGCTGTTAACCACAGTTTGGGAACTGTCCCAGAGACTCTGCTGGTGCCTAGATCTGCCTTTTGATGTTCTGCAACTTTCCAAGTCAAAGGGCAACTTGGCCCAGAAAGCGGCAAAGAAGGATACAGTCAATGAACATTTCCTCAAGCAGCAAAACACACGAAGCCTATTTGGTAATTTGGTCTCATAGCTGCTGTCTCTCATATCTGAGGCAGAAGCTGATGGGATATTTGCAGTGTCGCGCTCTCATTTAGCTTCTCTAGTGTTTTTAAGAGCTAAGCTCTGGTTACAGACTTAGTGGGATTTAAGAAGATCTCTCTCTCTTCTATCCAGCCATCTATTTTTGTGAAAATCACAGCAACCTGATTATTTCTGGGACCTCTGCCCCCTTGTCAATTTTGATTGGAGTTGGCCCAGGAGTTCAAAAGGCTGTAACAGTTTGATCATATAATCCTGGCTTCCTTAGGAAACCAAGCTAAGGAACAAACAAACAGAAGTCTTTACAGAAATACTCCCTTGACAGCTGAGGATTTTATTTTTTAATCAACAGCCTGACTTCTATGATGATTTTTACCTTCACTTCCCACAAAGATTGTCTTACAGGACAGCCACCAAATGGAGCAGAAGTACCATCAGAGCAACATGACTGCAGGTGGGCTCACATTAGGGTCCAACTGGCCTGCAACCAGTGGGAGCCATGGGAAACCAGCATGAGTCCCAGGTATCATGCCAACAGCCCTTCTACACTTAATGCAAGAGATGATGGCTTGCAGAGTGATTAGCAGACATGTTAAACTGGAGTAAAGCTCAGAGCTGAGCTGGTTGGTGAATGGGTGTGCAGAGGGAGAGGAATTCCCCAGAAGGAGCATTTCTCCCAGCATCTCCATCCAGCTGAAATCCTGAGCCAGGAGATGGATGCAGTGGGGACAGCAGCTCCAACCTTAGCAACCTGGCAGCGGAGGTAAAGAACAGCATCTCTCCATGGTCCCAGCTGAATTCCAGCCTAGTTTGGCAGGGTTGCTTAACCAAAATAGTGGGGGGAACCATCTGAATCACTATGGGTTGCTAACTCAAGTGCTGGGAGAGGAGCACAACTCTGCCAGTCACAAGCTTTGCCACATCCAACCTGACTGGTGCAGGAACACAGTACTCAGACTCATCCAGCATTTACCTATATCTGCACTCCTTCCCACTGCTATTCTTTCTTTTAGCACTGAAAGCAGATCTGTTGAAGGCACAGTTTTACATCCAAATCTTAAGAAAATATAGCAGCTGCCAATGCAGAAATTCTGGACTCTGAGAGCACACCTGGATGGACCAAAGGAGTATTTCTTTGTGTGTGTTAATTGCAATTTGGTTTTGCATGTACCACTTTCAAGGCAGTTTCTTTCTTTTCGTTTTCTTCATCATCTTCTTTTTTCTTCCTTTTACATTATAATTTTTAGCACAGCTTTGCCCTCTGTAAGAGGTGTACATTTAATTATAAAAGAGCCTATTTCGGTTGTAATCTGTTTCCAGTTCAATTCCTTTGCTGGATAAATCCCTTAAACGTGTTGTCATTCCTTATTTATTGATTGCAGGTATTTGGGGTTTAATTGAGCAAGTCGGTCGTGGCCCAGGGCAGGAGTGGCGCTACATGAGCAATTAAATCTGATTAGCCCGAGCCCTTTAAGCCCCAGCTGGGTGATTGATAACCGAGACCAACATTCTTCAATTGACTCGCTACATCAAAAAGGAGAAAGGCTTAGAGGAGAAACGCATGGGTCCAACATGAAAAATAGCAAAGGAGCCGGACAGATTAGATTTGCAAAGGAGCTGAGCTAACAGAAAGGGGAGCAGCGAGAATGGTCAGCCCATGAAACAGATCCCTAAATATCTCTTCCTTTAAAACTCACCCAAAGACTTTATGTATTCGTTTGCTTGTTCGTTTATTTCAGAAGCTAAAACAACCCGGACTGGGGCCAGAATGGGGAACGGCAGCGGTGCTCTGGTTTTAACACCCCTCAGCCCTCGGAGCTGGGCTCCATCCATAAAGCTGTCGTCTGTTTGTTAGTGTGTTTGTCTGCTCCGACATTACACTTTTTGCCCGGTAGTTTAAGAAAATAAACTAGCAGGAAGAACAGGAGTGAGTAACCCCCATTTATCAAGCTGATGGATGTCCCGTGTCTCCCTTCGGGGGGGCGGTGGCAACCGGGGGGAGCAGAGCGGGATGTCACTGCTTTCAGCATCCCCTGCACCGCAGCCAGGGGAGGTGGCACCGCTGGGCGCTGCGGAGCAGGGCAGCCCCGGGGATTTGGGGTCAGGGATGTGGAGTCCGGGATGCTCCGAGGTTCGAGTCACCGCCCCGACAGCGGTCTCGCAGCGCTGCTCCCATCTCCTGAGCCTGCCGCGACGGCGCAGCGATCATTCTCCACGAAGATGTAATGAATGAGCCCAATGAAGCTTTCGGAAGCAGCTACGGAGAACCACCTACCCGCAGACACGCGGACGTGGAAGTCGAGTAGTTTTCTCTTTGGCAACAGGGGGTGCGAGCAGCTCCCGTCTCGCTGTGCGAACCCTCGGGGATCCGCGGTACGAGCCGGCACCGCCCGCCTCGTCCTAAATTACAGCGAAGGGGAGGTGAGGGGGGGAAACGCGGACCCCACGGATCCGCACCCCGGGATGGGGCGGGCGCCGCAGCCACGACGAGGCTCAGGGTGCGGGACTGACATAGGGTGCGGGACTCATATGGGGTACAGGACATGGGGTGGGGGGCTTGGGGTGCCGGACATGGGGTGCCACCCCCAGCGGGGCTGCTCTGAGGACTCTCCCCTCCTGCCCGCCGACTTTTCCCTCGGATCAAACCGGCTTGAAAGCAATAGAAATCACTGGGGAGGGGAGGAGGACGTCAGCAGGAGCTGGACTTCTAAAAACCGTTCCGCCCCATAGGCTTTAATATTAAAAACCCCCTAGGAGTCTCAGACACTGTATTAATTAGTGCAACCACCCATGAAAAGTTGGGTTTGGAACAGCATTCTTTGCCCTGTGTGAAACAGCAACCCTAATAAACAATTGTTAACTTGGCCTATTGCCTCTGGTAAATTACACAGCATTAAAAAATAATGCTTTTCATATTAGGCAGTAATTAAAGGTTGGGACAGCTTTAAAACAAGAGGGGGAGGGGGGGGGGAATCAAAGAAAATATAAAAATGTTCTTTCAAGAGTTATGGGAGGCTAATAAAGTATGTCTGTTATAGTGCACCACTTTGCCCCCAGCTACAGCCAAACTGGAGCCACTGCAATTGCCTCTCAATAAGATAATGATATTCCTTTCTCTGCTATTAAAAGGCTCCCAGTGCAAACTTAAAATGATTTATTTAATTTAAGAAATTATGAGGTGTAACTTCAAAGCGTAAGCCGTTAGTAATGGAAAACACCAGGTTGTTTAAAATTATAATAATAATTGTTTGGAATACAGTGACATCAAAGTGCTTTCATCACCAAATAAAATATAGCACAGACCCCCAAATCCAGTGGAGTTTATTGAGTAGACATTTTTTGGTGTGTTTTTATTATTTCCTTATCAAGAGACATTATTTTAGCAGCTCCTTTTCTCAGCTTTGATGTTTTGACAGTCTTAAATTAATTTTATTGCATTTTTTTGGCTCGGAGATGGGAGATTATTCTGACTGCTTATTTTTCATTATGACTTTTTTGTTTTCAAGAACCGGTTTGTTATTTAACACAGCACCTTGATAAGCGCAGTTGAAATGAATTGGCCATTACAGGTCATTAAAAAGCAAAGAATTCTGTTTTCAAGCAATCCATTACACGTCTGGGAAAATATTCCTACTTAAAACAAACTCGGAGCTGAACGTTGGCACAAACGCTTTAATAAAACGGGTAGCCCATACTTTTAGGGAACGTGGTTTTTTTCTTCTTTACGAGATTCTCGCTTATTCAAAACACGGCAATCTAAGAAATACATACACAGATCATTTTGCCAACAGAAAGAGACCCGCCTTTACGGTGAGACTGTCACAGAATGGTTTTCATTTCCTCGAACAGTGTTATAAAACATTAATCGCGCAAACACTGCTTGAGACTTTTCCTTCCCGAGCGAAGCAGAATTATTCCAATCCCCTTTAAAAAATTTGGTAGCATTTTAAAATATACTGCAGTTGAAGCTTTATAGACCGGTATTTCCACTAAAACAGCAGGGACAGAATTGCTCTGGTGTTAAAAGACTGAAATATAATGGATGGAAAGATTTTTATTCCTTTCGTGCGATTGGTAGCACCCGCCAAATGCCTTATGGATTACGGTGGGAAACACTCATCGAGGGGCTGAGGGACTTCAAACCAAACCCAAAAAACTCGCTAACAAAATAAAGACCCCAAATACACTCTCTTTGCACGGTGATGTCCAACACCTAAAAGCAGCGTGGACAGCGCGGCGCTTCGTTCCTGGCTTTCCCAGTGTAGGGATGAACGGTGCAGTGCTCTTAAGGCTGCTTCAGTGGAAAAACACCCTCCGTGCTCCGGCAGGGAAAAGTCCAGTGCAGCTTTACTGTTATTCCGAGAGAGACTTAAAGAATGCGGGTGACTTCGATACGTGACCCTCGGAAAAGGCTTCTTTCAAAACCCCCTGATGGTGGTCATTCATTGACCGTAGGCACGAGAGAAGCGCGCAGCCCCGGGGTGGCTCGGGTTGTTTTGTTTTTGTTTTCTTTTCTTTTGTCACGTTTAACAACTTGTTTTTTTATTTTTATTTTTATTTTTATTTTTATTTTTATTTTTATTTTTATTTTTATTTTTATTTTTATTTTTATTTTTATTTTTATTTTTATTTTTATTTTTATTTTTATTTTTATTTTTATTAGTAAATATGCGTTGAACCGCGGTGAAACTGAACTGGGAATGAACAGAGGGGGGGGAAATGTGATCTGGAAAAAGCACAACGATAACCTCGCTGCCTGTGTAGCCTTTGGGTCGGTGTGACCCGCATCTCCGTGAACTCCCCCCGGCTGATGGCACGAGGGCGGGGTGGGGCTGGGGGTCTTTTTCTGCGCCCCCGGGGGTGGCAGTGGGTAACCGGGTGCTCTCTGTGGGTGGGTCACCTTTTGCTTTCCCCTCTCTCCTGCCCTACATGGGCTCCCCCGCTCCTCCCTTCATGTCCCTCACTCACCCCGCAAAATCCCGCAGCACCACATACGTGTGCGAATGGGCCATTCCCATGCAGCGCCTACGGGATTCGTAAGCAGAGACTCGCGGACAGTACTCGGGAATACGCAGCGCACACATCACCGATGCGGAGACGTATGTGCGCGCACCCGTGTGTTGCGTGGGTGCGCGTCAATCCCCGGCTCAACGGATCGCACAGGGGCCGGGCTCGGTGGGCAGCGGCATCCCAGCCGCACACCCGGCCCCCGGCCATAACCCGAGTCCCGGGGATGCGGAGCAGGTGGCCGCTCCCTCACCGACCCTCCCGTGGGTGCCCAGCCGGGGGCGGCTCCTCCCCGGCCCGGGGTCCTCCCGTCGGCGCCGCCGCTCTCGGTGCCGGCCGCCCCCGGCCTCGCAGCGCGGCTCCCGGCGGAGATCAAACCCGGCGCTTTCTGGCACGCCGGCTCTCAGACGCGCCGCAGCCACCGAACGTTCCTCCTTCCCCATAAAATGCAGGAATTCCGGGCTTTGACAAGGCGATGTGACAACATGAAATGCAGGCTCCGAGCGCCCGTGGCTCTCTGTAATGAACGCTTGGCCGGAGCGAGTCAGTGAGCCCATTCCTAACTGTTTATGTCAACAGATCCATAGCTCGTGAATTAAGGTCCCGGGAGAGCCGCGCTGTGCCCGGCTGCCCTGAGCCGCCGTTCAGCAAGTCGGGATTTTAAGGATCGGGATAATTTATGGCGTTGTTTTTAATGTTTATTATTTATTGCTCTAATTATTTTTCACTTTCTATTGGAAATTTAAAATATATAGATGTACCTGGAACAGATGCCAACTCCTTTCAGTCTCACTCAATTTCTAATCATCGCATCTGCTTTGTGTCAGAAAATACTTTGGGAACAATTTAACTTTGCATTAAAATAACTAATTAAAGCCACACCTCCCCAGCCTCTTGCGAAAGTGGAGGAGGAATTTCAGTAAGTGCATCGCGTTTAATGGTAGCATTCTGATTTCCCTGCCTCGCTGTAATTTATTCAGTTACAAATCTGCCTGCGGGGCAGCTCCCATTAGGCCGATGATGAAGTCTCATGAGTAAAGCTTGACACCTCCCTCCTAATAAAATATAATACTCAATTAACTCGGCCTTTCTGAAGGCTTTAATTGGAACAAGTTAATAATGGGCGCAGGGTGAACTGTCATGCCATCCGCGAGCTCGGGGAAGGTGTCACGGATCCGTCCTGCCTTTCCCATAGCAAAGGTTGTAACCGAGTTCTGGAAGCTTTTCCTTCAACACCCTCGTGTTCTGCAATAAATCTGTATCCATTTAAGGATCTATCATAACACACACAAAGCTCCTGCGCTCAAAGAGTTTCCAGCGAAAAGATTTAGCTGTAATCCCTGACACAGCTGATTTATACCGGTTAAAAAGTACCGCTGGTTTATTTATAACCGGTTGAGAAAAAGCTCGGGACGATCGCATGGGGAGGGAAAGGGGATAGGAGGCTTCTCCCTGCCCCGGAGTGAGGGGATAATGCCTCGGAAACAGGGAACTCGAGAAAGGAGCGGTTGCCTCCGGTTTCACGGGGCAGTAAACGCCGGTTTGGAAAGTCTGCGTGGAGTTTGGGTCCCCCCAGCTTTGTTCTGTTCAGTTGCAAAGCAGGGTTTGTGTCCGAGTCGGGCTGAGATGGGAAGGATCGCCCCGAGAGCTGCTAACCGGGAGCCGCAGCGCTGCTCGGGAAGAGCTCCCCGGCCTCCCGTCCCCGTACTGAGCCGCGATCCCGTCCCGTCTGGGACAGCGCGGAGCTGTGCGGGAGGCAGGGGGACGGGCACGGCCGGAATAGGCTCTGGGCACGGGGATGCTTTCCTTTGTGCATCCCTATTTCATCAACCCGGCTGTTCCAACAGAGGCAAACGCAGCTTTCTTGCCAGCTGGGATCGCAGAGGTCACTCCTAATTTTACAGCAAAACGCAAGGGTCGACATGAGACTGTGGTGTGCCGTGGTAAAGGAGGCTCATGGCGATCTCTCTCATCTGATCGAACTCCTGTTCCCTTTGCTAGAGAGGGCTGAGGTCAGGCACCTGCTCTCTGAGGCTGCTCCAAAAGCAATGGACAGGTTGACAGCGCAGAGGATCCTTGTAATCGCCCCGTGCAGGAGTACCACAGGGTCCCTGCTAAGTCTGACCTGTACCAAAGGACCCTCAACTATGACCCCCAACTATGGCTGGGGCACAGACCAGCCACACACCGAAGACAGATTTGAGGTGAGAGGCCTGAGCAACAGAGAAGGGCGCGTGAGCTGAGAGAAGTGAGGGAAACATCTCCAGAATATGACGCTGTAAAGAACAGAGGCGCCTAAAAGGGGTTGTTAAAAACAAGGAAACCTCATAAAAGGTTTGGCTCTCAACTTTGAATTGTTGACTTGCAATTCACCTTCATGTGCAGCAAATTTGGCTTCACTTCAGATTCAGAAGGGGAAATAATCATAAAGGCAACCCAAACATTCCTTTGAACTTGACCCAGCAGTGCAAAACACACACGGAGAAGCATTACCTTTTAAAGAACTCCAAACACTCACAGACCCACACACAATTAAACATGTTTTTTCTTTTTTTTAATTTAATTCGAAATAAGAGATAAGAAATAATAAATCTTCAATAAAATATATAAAATTGTACAAGGCATCCCTTTCAAAGGGACTTTCCTATAATGGAAAGTTGGGGGTAAAGGGAAGGGAGACAGGAAGTTCATCTATAGTGGGTCCCAGGCAGTGAGAGTGCCTGGGTCAAAACAAACCAAAACCAGTAAAACTTTGTGGCTTTTTAAAACTTTTTAGGAGGTTTTTGTTTTCTTTTTTCCCATTTTCTATTTTTTTTTAGGGGGGAGGGGAGGGGTGTTGGGAGTGGTGGGAGTGGGACAGAGAAGGGTTTCTTATCAACATGCTAAGAAAATAAATCCAGGAGAAGCTCTGCCTTCAGTGCTCCACAACCTTCAGAGTAATTTTCTCGCAAAGTTTAGCAGGAGTAATACATATAATACAATAGTTACAAGGAGAAGACAGGGAACGATGACACTGCCAGCACTTGGGAAGCTCCCAGAGGGACGGAGAGCTTACACAGTCTCTTGGCAACCCATCGTCCCACAGGTAGTGTTGTCTGGTTTTGATACCTGGATCTCTCTTTAGAAGGGCTTGAAGTATGAGTCACTTCAGTTGGCATCCTTGGCAAGGGGAGGAGAGGAAGACTCGAGGGATTCTTCTATTTAATACAGGCTGTTGCAGATACCAATAAAAAACCCCAAACATCTCCGCAGAAGAGTTCGACAACCCTTGCTTACCACCACTATGAAAACAACCCACATCTTCTTTCCCCAGAAACTTCCATCCCTCCCTCCTGGTTTTCAAGAAGGATCCCAGAGCCAAGATTACCTGGCTCTAAGAAAAAACAAAAACTCTACGAGCGCCAATCGGAAGAGATAAAGAGCAGCCTGCCTTGCACTTCACCTCTCCTCACAGTGCTTTAAAAACGCTGAAGCGATTTACACACATAAAGGCATTACAAGAGCCACTGGTGGGTAAAGCCCTTTCTTTCCTCCAAGCATTTAGGGGCCCCGGTGTTCATCTTGTTGCAAAAGGTCTGCGGAGGTCTGGGATGTGAAAAGCTTTCCTTACCCTTAGTAATGCAGGAACTTGCTGGCTCTGAACTTTACTTGGACTCTACTGGGTCAAGTTTCTATTTACACGGTGTCTGTATCTAAGGGCTCTGCTTTCTTTAAACGACAGCAAAAAAAGAAAACAACCCCTCCTTCCATCCCCCCCAACACACCTTGCTTATAGCTTTTTATTTCACTTCCCTTGCCCCCATATTAAATGATGACACTTGAGAGTGTGGATTTAGGGCATGTACCCCTTTTACTTTAAACACAGCTCGGGTCCCATCAGGAAACTGTTGGGAAATCTCTGCCTCCATAAGGCAAGATTGTTCTTTTTCACCCATTCTTTCTTAGCCTAATTTTACATGCACCGTATAAAAACCCTATAGTTGCTTGATTTTTTTTTTAAATCGTTTTTACTTTTTTTTCTTTTTTTTTTTTTTTCTTTTTTTCTTTTTAAAACACTTTGAGGATCAGACTTTGAGCACTCAGAGCGCTCTCTGAAGACACCCAGCCTGTTGCATACAGGATGCCTTGCTTTGCTAACGCAAACTCCTGTACACTCGGGGTGGTAGATAGAAGTGTGCAGAAAGAACAGCCAGTACCGGTTGGGTACTGCATTCTTGGGGCTGGACGAGATCCACCAGGAAGTCTGTCTCGCTGTCACTGTGCCTTTCTGATCTCCTTAGGATAAGTGGTACATGCTATATCCGACAGGAGTAGCATAGAGTCCAACAGGTGGGATAGGAAGCACAGGTCTGTGAAAAGGGTAGGATGTTCCGTACAGTGAGGCGGCCTGGATGGGGGAGTTGATGGGGAAAGGGAGGCTGAACCCCGACGGCAACATGGGCTTCGCTGCCATTTTGAGCTTCTCTAGCTCAGCCTCCTGCAGTCTCTTGGCCTTGGCCCTCCGATTTTGGAACCAGATTTTGACTTGGGTCTCTGTGAGGTTGAGGGAGCTGGAGAATTCGGCTCGCTCGGCGATGGACAGGTACTGCTTCTGGCGGAACTTGCGCTCCAGGGCCAGCAGCTGGGAAGTGGTGAATGGGGTGCGGGGCTTCCGATTCGTCTTGTGCTTCCTCAGGGTACAGGCTGTAGGGCTCAGGTGTCCTGCAAGGAAGGGAAAGGCCGGTTATCACAAAGCAGGGAGACCCGGGTGTTCTGCAGAGACATGTGGCGCTTGAGATGGCTCAGGGAGAACCTGTGCCAGAGGATGTCCCATCAGGTGACACCCACAAAACAGGGGATCTTTCACAAATGTCACTGCAAATCTCCTGCTGGACAAACTTATGTTGCAGTACTTCAGCAGAGGTCCTGAAATTTTGAATCCTTATTTCTAAGGAGTTAGCTTGTAGGCAAACAGAGCACAAAGGATTTAAGAGATACGCAGCAGATCACTTTAGGATCATAAGGGTCTATGCGAAATAGCTGTCTTAACAGCAGCATAACTGCAGGAGTAACCCCAACACAGCACAGGACAAATGTGTAGGCAAAAGCAGGAGATTCACAAAGGCACCGTGGTGTGAGAGAGACCCATGCCAGGACTTCGCCAGCAGCAACACATCAGCCCTGCCGGAGCTCATGCTGACAGCTGAAGAACAGTGTATGATAATTGCTGTGTTTCGGATAACTGAGCATTTTTATTCCCATTTCTTCTCCCTTCGAAATCAAGAGCAGATTTCCCTTCTTATTTCCTCAAGCTGTGTTTTCTGTTTTCTTCGGAAAATACTATACAAGAATAAAATGCCTCACTTCTCATTCAGTGCTTGTTCTTGTGACATTGGTCATGTTTACCTCAGACAACTGCAGCATCTGTAGCCAATACAAATCAGGGAATCTGGTACATTTTGTGCTTTCCTTGTAACCCAGACCAGGTTGGGCACTTGTTCCCAAGTTGGCGCATAGCTGAGCTGTCTTTCAATTCATTTTACATTTCACTTACAATTCTAAAAAACGAGGAAGGCGTGCAAACCTGGCATGAAGAGCTTTGCAATTTGACTGGGTTCCAAATCACTCTCAGGACCCACAAGAAACCACCAACTTCACAGTTTAATACAGAAAAACGATGCGCTGTTGGCTCCTAAGCAGCAGCTAAATTTTGTATGCTCTGTAGTGCCCGGTTCATGCACTTGCCAGCGCTTTCACTGCGTATTTTCTGAACCCTTTTCATTTTCCTTTTTCACTTCAGCATCAGACCACGATGCTGTTGCAGCACGTAACTTGCAAGCAAAAAAATCTCACGAGGAAAGAACGGGGAGAGAGAAAACAGGTTAAAAAATAAAGGCGAAATGGATCTTCCTACTCATCTCCCAGATGCTGAACACTGAAAATAAATCCCTCTTGGAAAACAAGTTGTCAAACGCCGCCTTACGATCACGCTGGATCGTTTTAATAATGAAGCTGGTAACCTTGACATTCGGTGCTCTGCTAAAACTTGTTTAATTCACTACCAGTTACCCCTCTGTTCCACTCTCCCTTTTTAAATCGAGACCGATTCCCTTTATGGAAGACCTTTACAGACACCGCTGCCGAAGGGAGCGTCCATAGGATTGAGGTTTACAGGGACGGCCGCTGCCGCAGCGCCTTCCTCGGCTGTCAGCTTACCCGTCCTGTCCCGACTGGGGCTGCGCTCGGGAAAGTGCTGTAAGGCGCTTTTAAACTAAATCCCAGAGAAATATTTCTCTCGGAATACACCCAAACGCTCACAGCTTTTTCTCCTACCGCCCCACAGATCACTGCCAAACTCCGATAAGAAGCCCGGAGGTCGCCTCGGCGGAGCCTGCAATGATGATTACCCCGCGCCCGTCCTACAGCGCTGGCTGCAGTCATTTGTTTCGCTTTGTACGTATTTATTTATTTATTTACCCCCCGTTTATCATCCGTTTTCTGGCCAAATGCGGACAAAACCCATCACCTGCTCCTCTCTACGTGCTGCTTACAATCTAACATTCACAGCTCTTCCCCTCGCAGCGTTAATAATCCCGACGTCAAAGCGCTCCGCGGACAGACGGGCTGGGAGCACCGCTTGTGTCTCGCACTGTCCCGTCAGCTCCGACGGGGCCGAGAGCCGGGGCGGGCAATGAGGAGGAGGACCGAGGCTGAAGGACCTTCCCGAGCTGCGGCTCCCATCCCCGGTTGTTGTTGCCCCAAATTCCCCCTGAAATCAGCGGACTTCAACAACCTACACACTGAAGTTCTTTGTGAGGGTATTTTCCAGATGCCGAGAACTACCGATTTTAATAGAGAAAGAGGTGGAATTTCGAAGTTTAAAACAACAACAACAACCAGTAACTGGGAGATGAGGCCTTGCCTTGTTAGAAGAGGGGGGTTGAGCTGCAGCACCCGCATCTTTTCTCGGGTTTCCAGAGGACTTGAGAGTAAGTGAAAATCTCAACCTACGCTACACAGCACTGACAGGAGCGGCCTGTTTTCCTCCCATCCCTCTCAGAAGGTTAGAAATCAAATTAATTCGGGTAATGGCAAAGCAAACAAAGTGGCCAAAAGCCAAATCAAAGCGACTTTTCTCAAAATACAGAAGTTGTAATATTACTAAACTTCCTTGCAGTGGTGGTTTATGGTAGCAAGTTCTCTGTGACTGTCCAGTTGTTCTGTTTGGTAAAATCATTCATTTCAAGAAAGAGGATTTGGTTTACATGGTGCGAGTCGGTACAGACCGATCTGCTAATATAGCTGTCTACCCACAAAGGCTCTTGGCAATAGGAAAGCAGAGTCCAGCATTGCCAGGATACGTTTTTCACCTTTTCGTGATGGTAGTTTTGGCGAGATTATTGCTATTATTTTTTAAAGCAATTAAAATTTAAGGGAAAAAAAGGTCGACGGAGGGTATCTCACCGAAATAACTCAGCACAGGAGCGCAGGTAGGACGGCAAAGAGGTTTAAAAAGCGACCTGTCAGCTTGGGACTGGGAGTGACAGAGGCAAAGGGAAGAGCTCGGACTGGGGGGGGGGAACGAGGTCAGGCCCGGCTCGGGACTTTGACAGCCAGCGTGTAGAGTGGGAGAGGGAAGAACACCGGTGGGACAGAGCGTGTAGACAGTGCGAGAGGTTAGAAAGAGAGAGGAGATCGCTTTGTGAGGAGGAGAAATTCCACCTCTCAGTGTAACGGGGGTAACATAAAGGTATGAACTGTCAGCTGGGGAGCTGTACGTAGGGAAAGGGAGCTCCTGAATATTGTACGGCACAAAAACATTAGATATTGATACACACAGGTAAAGTTATCAACACTCAACTTCTATGTAAACACACAGGCGACATACAAAAACCAAACACGCATAACTGTGAACACACGCATATATATATATATGTATAAATGCAGCTACCCAACTTGCCCTGAGCATCCCGTGTCGGGAGCAGCGCAGCTCAGCCCGGGGCTCGCAGTGTCACCCGCTGTCGGAGCGGTGCCGCCTCCCGGCTCTCCCCGGCCCCGCACTGCCCTCCGCCTCCCCGCCGCACCCCGGCCACTCACTTGGCGGAGGGGAATATCTCCCGGCCTCTTGGATCCAGGACGTGCCGTCCTCCGAGTTTTCCGATTTGACCGAAGCGGTGTCGAAGGTTTTTGTAAGAGCCCCGGGGGGGCTGTGCGCGTCCCGGGAGCCGTGGCCCGGCAGCAGCATGTTCCTGGAGGTGCCCACTGTCGCCCCGTCGGCGCTGCTCCCCGCCGCGGCCAGCGGCAGCTCTTTAGGGGGTTTCTTGTCGGACATGAGGGCTTCCACGCTGAACGGCAAGCTGGACACCTTGACTTTGTGGTGCTCCTCGGCTCCGGCCGCCGGGCCCTCCTCGTCGGAGGAAAAAACCTCCTTCGCTTTGGAAGGAGAAGCCATCGCGAGTGCGGAGCGTGGCTGGAGCGGGGCCGCCCGGGGAGCTGCGCTGCGCCTCTGCCCGGCCCTGCTCGGGGACTGCGCGAGTGAGGCGCTGCGGAGCCGCCCCCCTCTTTTCCCCCCTCTGGGGGCTCCCCGGCTCTTTCCTCCTTTGGGAAGTGGAGTAAACGCCCCACGGGCCAATCAGAGCCTTCTCTGGTGCCTGACGTCGAGGGGTGACTCACACCATTGGCTCGGAAGCAGGAGGGAGGGCAAAGACTTTTTCCCCCCCCCTCTCTTTCTTTCTTTCTTCTTATTTTTTTCTTCTCTTTTTCTTTTCCTTTCTTTTCTTTTCCTTTCTTTTCTTTTCTTTTTCTTTCTTTTTTTTTCCCCGAGGCTTATTTTGTTTGGGGTGTTCCCCCTTCCCCCCCTTCCCCTCCGAAATGAATTATGAGTTAATGACACGGGCAGCGAGCGGAGCCGTGCCATTAAGGAGCCGTCCAGGGCTATAATCATACCGAAACAAGAAAAGAGCCGCCGGGGTAATTAAGGCTGATGATTAGGCGAAGAGGAAACTTTAGAAGATCGCGGCACTGCCTCCTCTCGCCGCCGGCCCGGCCCCTCCCGGCCCCCTCGGTCCCCCGGCCGCGCCCCCGCCGCCCCGTCGGGTCTCGCCGCCCTCCCGGAACGGGGGACTTCTCCGGGGTCACACTAAGGGGGTAGGGGGAGGTTGCGGAGGGGTGCTGAACCCTCACTCAGTGCATCATCCCCGCGGAGAAACACCAGAGCCCATTCTGCTCATTATTCATCCGAAAAGGGGTTTCGGTTGAGTTTTTTCGGCAGCGGGACCCGAATTGGGCAGAAAACACTCAGCAGAGGTTAGATCAGTAATTATTATTTTTCCAGCGTCAATTACACACGTGATGAATAGATGAACTTTAATAAATTAGGGGCACGCAGTCCTTAATTAAGAGGTATATCAAACTAGCACTATGAAAGCGTTTCTCTCACTTTTTGACTTCCTACCAGCGGTATGACTAAAGAGCATCCTTTTAAAAGCGTTTCTAATTACCGCGCGGATAAAAGCAAATGCATATTATTCTTTTCATAATTATTTTAATCTCACACCGGGCGTTATTTCATCCTGTGCCTGCAACTTTCTCTGTTGTTCCTTTTTTATCATTATGTTTCTTTTAAACGTCCAGGAAACGCAGTTTGGGAGCTGCTTTTGTGGTAGTTATAAATGAAGCTCTAAAAAAAAACCCCAACCCAACAACACCAAAACAAAACAAAAGTATAACAAATTGTGCTGGGGAGGTGGCGATGCCTCTGCCCATGTCCACTCCGCTCTCTGTGCCTCGACTCCAGGGCAGATTCGGACAAGGCTACGGATTCGGTCCTGATCGGCTGCAGATCTGCTCTCCCTGAGCAGTTTTGGTTTATGTCCTGTATAAAACGACCAGGATTCCACCAGTGAACCTGGTTCTCGCTTGGGATTCCCGATATTTCTGCCGATGCGGGGCGTCCCCAGCTCCACTAACACAAATCAAGGCGTCCTGCTCCTTCCGTAGGGCGTTTATGACTTTTCCCGGAGGGCCGTTAGGGAGCTGATTTTTGGGAGGAGAACTGGGCTAGTTGGGATTTTCTTCCCCTCATTCTCCTCCACCCAGGTCAGGCCGGGGAGCACCCCGAAGGAGGGTATGTAGTCAGTGTGCTGTGCTGGGCCCAGGGGTCCTCTCGACCCCTCGGAGCTCCCTTCATCCAGCCCTCACAGCACCTCGCCAGGTGACACGTACGACAAACTGGGACAGGGTCAGGCGGTTGCAGCGTGGGAAGGAGTGTGGGGGATGTGTACGAGGAGCCGTGTTACAAAACCCCACTCTTCAGTGAGACTAATAGTAGGGTTTGTACACTATCTATCTATCGCTAGCAGTGTTACTGCAAACCTCGATGGGACAAGGATTAAATCCAGGGGTGATCTGCAAAGAGAAGTAATGCCTTTCACTACACCAACTAACACGACTGAGCCAGGTTACATTTCAGGCAACAGAGCCCCGATTTGGGCTTTTCTCTGAGTCTAAAAGTAACAGTTGCTCCCATAAGCTGAGTTCATTCACTCCTCTTCCTAACCCCATTTTCTCCCATCTCCTTCTCCAGAAAATCTCTATTTGCTGCAAGATACTCGCAGGGAGATACGGGACTGCAGTGCCCCGGCTCCGCAAGCTCTCCTGCTGCGGGGTGAGTCCGTCCCTCTTTTCTCCTTCAGCAACCCCCCCTTTTCCTTTCCCTTCTCTATGCTTCCTGCACCGTGACAAGTAAATGAGAATTGATGGACACGCAGGAACAATGCGTGTGTGTCAAGAACAATGCACCGTCCTTAGAAAGCCATTGTGGGGCTTCTGAAAATGCTACTGATAATTATACCGAGCTCCCAAAGTCAATGCCCGCTGGAAGGGCGCCTGGGTAAGGAGAGCTCGCAGGAGGGCAGGTCACGGTGACACCGAGCCGGGGCTCACGTCCCGTTGGTGCAGCTTCCCAGCTGTATGGCTGTGGCCTGGACGTTGTCCCCCTGGGCTTGGGGAGCCCCCTCTAAGCTGTCATCTTTCGGGAAGGTGGAAGAAAGAGGGGAACCGAGGGACAAACTTCTCACGGCGTCGAGAAGCACGGGACAGAAGTTGGCTCTGTCAGCCTGGTTTGGTTGGCCTTGGGGTGCCACAGGGGCGTTTGGTATTACACAGAGCGGCAGGTCTTGCTTATGGCGTTTGCCCTCCTTCAGCGTCAGCTCGTGTCGGGCTCGGAACCTTTTCTGTTTAAAGTCTGAACTTGAAAGTTTCTCTCCTCCCTCCACCCTCCCCCACTTCATCCTCCTTCTGTCAGTTAAACAGGGGAAATAAACCCCACGCGGCACCGAATGCCGGGACGGCAGCCTCGAAAGCACAGAGGTTTGATGACACTTCTTGGAATTAAGTCTTTCCCCCGATCCTGGACTACAGAGAGACCTCAGATCAGCAGGGATTTCATCCGTGCCGTGGAACCGACGTGATTCAGGGGGGTGTTCCCTGAGTGTCCACAGCGCTCCCCGGGAGGGCGGTCCCGGGCACGACCGTCGGAGCTCCACGGGAGCGACCTCCGGAGCCGTTTCCCTGCCCATCTCCCTTGTATCCCCCATCTCCCGGCAGCCCTCAGAAGCTGTCTCAGCGAGTACAGATCCCAAGGATGCCCCGAGAGCCCCCCGCGCCCCCAGCCTCCCGCCTCCGTCCGCCGGGGTTGCCTCTGCGCGCCCCGTCCTGGGGCTCTCAGCTGGAGAGGGACGGGGAGGGAGGGAAGGCAGGGGGAGGAGAGACGTTGCAGACAAACTGAGGCTGTTTTGCAGGCGCCAGGAGCGGGGAGATGAAAGGGAAGCTCCTGGGGGAAGTGGCTGTGCAGTTTGACCGGCTCCAGCGGCAGCAGCAGCGGCGGCCCGTCCCAGGCAGCTCCGCCTCCCGCCTCCCCCTCTGCCCCCGGGCTCCAGGCTGCCCCCGGCCCACCTTCTCCTGCCTCTCCCAGCCCGGGGGCGGAGGGAGGCGACGGGCAGGCACCGCCGCAGCATCCTCGCCGGTGTCTCCGAAGGGCCGTGGGCAGCATCCCCACCACGAACTGCCGCCTCCTAGTTAGTCCGTGAGAGCCGGTGCCGGCGGCTCGGAGCTGGGGGGGGGGGGGTTGTTCTATTTCACCAAGGGGTTCTCCCTCTTATCCGTGTAAATCAGGAGGAAGACTATTCGGATCATCACAAGGATGATGCCCCATGTGACGCCTCCGTCAAGCACCAACCCGTGTCCTTCATCCGCTGCCCGCGGGCAGAGGGGAGCGGGTTTATTCTTCGGGAGGGATAATTCCAAAAGCATTTTATAAACGATTTGTTTGATTAGCCATTTTCTAATGATGGGATAGCATTAATCTATATCTTTATTTTATTTTATTTTATTTTATTTTATTTTATTTTATTTTATTTTATTTTATTTTATTTTATTTTATTTTATTTTATTTTATTATTTTATTTTATTTTATTTTATTTTATTTTATTTTATTTTATTTTATTTTATTTTATTTTATTTTATTTTTTTAATGAGACACCGTGGTTCTGGAGTGTGGAAGACCTTTAGGAAAAGAAGAAAGGGCTTCCAATTTGACTAGAAATCAATACAGGTCAATGGGATTAGAATACGCATAAAGCCTAAGTATTACCCCGAAACGAGACGTACGCCGAAGTAATAAGTGGCCGATTTGGTGAGATTTTTGTCTCAGAGCTTTACTCTACATGAGACCAGCGGCCAGGAGGGAGGTGTTGTGGTGATGGATTTTATACTACTTCATTTCCAGCATCTTAGAGAGGGTTAAAACAAGCTAAACATCAGAGCTTCCATGGGATCAGATATAGTTATGGACCCTTCCATCTACATCCTTCTCTTGAGTCTTTTGGACTGTTTGTGAAGCTCTTTCGGCTGGTAGCGGAGCCCAGCTGTCCGCTCCGGAGCTCAATCCCTGCGGAGTTTCCCCTGAGCATCCTTTGACCAACCCTGACCGGGGGAATGGGGAGGGGAGAATGACACATCCCAGGGCCGGGGAGGGCTCTGTTCGGCTCTCGGAGACCGGCTCCTACTGCACGGGGAAGGTGGATGCGGTGAAGCAAAGTTGCGCTATATTCAGTTTTGGAAATAGGCAGTGAGTGCAATCACGCGTGATAATTGTCCTCTGTGTCACCCGACAATGGTTCCTATTTATCGCACTGGTGTCATCCACTCGTTAAGACAGTGAGTGTACAATGAACCGTGATTATTGCGTAACACCGGCGTCTCCTTTCTCACTCGCAGAGGGTTGTTCTCTCCCTCTCCCTGCGCAGGTATTTCACCTGAGATCAGATGTATATCCTCTGTTTGGCAAGAGACAAGGGGTAGCTGGGGGGGAGATCAGATGTCTCCCCGCTCAGAACACTTAACTGCTTTGCCCTTAAGGACTGAAAACGATTTTTTTTGTGTGTCTGATGTAATAACTTTTTAAGTGAACACACAGGAAAGGTTCAAGGGAGAAAAGCTCTATTTGCGAGGTTATATTTACATGCAGAAATGTCCCTTGATCAAAAGAGGATCGGATGGAGGCTCTGTTTTTAGAGGCGACTCGCGGCCAAGAAGAACTGGGGAGGTGCAGGGTGCGAAGTGTGTGCGACCCCGAGTCCGTGGGAGCCCACGGCCGAACCCTTCTGGAAGCGGCTGCAGCTGTCATCTCCCGACGGAGCAGAATCTGGCAGCGGGGATAAAGCCCGTGGGCACCTGCTGGTGCCGTGCTGCTGGGAAGCGAATCCGGCCAGAGCCGTCTTAGAGGGACGCCCCAGATCCTTGACCGAAAAATAAAGCGGACAAAACCCTTTGGATCTACCCCCAGCCAAGCGCAGGGGAGCGCGCCCTGCCGGACCAACCCCTGCCCCGTCGGGGCCGGAGCTGCGCCCGGACCTCCAGGATTCTTCTTTCCCTCTCTCTCTTTTTATCCTCCTAAAAAATGAGAGAAAGCGTGATCAAATACGATCCAAGACCTCTAATTTTTCCCCCCTTCTTCCCCTCCCCTTTTTTCTTTCTTTCTTTTTTCTTTTTTTTTTCCTCTCTCTTTTCTTTCTTGTCTTTTATTTTCTTTTACCATTTCTAAAGGAGCTCTATTTTTATTATTATTATTATTATTATTATTATTATTTTTTTTTTTTTTTTTTTTTTTTTTTTTTTTTTTTTTTTCCTTTCTCGAACAGTTTCCATCGAACTTACTGCCGGGAATTGTAGCAGTTGCGCGCACCTTCCTGCTGGTCTGGGTTATTAATATACAAAAAAAGATTTATCCCAGAGAGGAAAATAATTTGTAGAGAATTATAAACTAAGAGCCTGCCCTGGTTTAGATTCGAACACCCGATTACTCCCAGGAATTGCCTGCGTACAGCCATCTCCCCTAATAAACCAGAAGCTGAGCTCGTTTACATACGCCTATTTTACTTTTATTTGTCAGTTTTCAGACACATTCCTTTTCCCTCCACCAATACAGGAAACACAAAGGGAACGGGAGTTGGAAAATACCCTGAATTATCTCGTGCTCAAACGGAGCTCCTATAAAAATCCTACTATTTCTGTCATACATTCTCAGCGTGTGGACATACCCCAAACTCTCTGGAAGTCTCGAATTATTATTAGCTGCTGTCTATTTTCTTTTTCCACACGGATTCCCCGTCTTTATTTTCCAACTCTATCCCGAGTCCCCTGAGTTATGGCAACTTTGCCGTTCACTTTTTGCCTCCCGTGGTTGCCCCATCCCTTTTTGATTACACAGCTTGATATAATAAACCAATCAATAAATCGCTCTGGATTTACAGACTCACATTTGCTACAAACTGACAACGGGAGTGCTCGACTCTGAGATCACCTGGATGTTTTCTTATTAAAATAAAAAGAAGAAGAGAAAGAAATAAAAATATATGAACAAACGATTAAGAACCTTTTGAATTTTTTCTCTTGATAGAATAAAGGCTGCTGGGTGCACCGGGCTGTCCGGGCTGGGCTGAGCTCTGCACGCGGAGCGGGACGAAGGATGCTCCGGGCAGAACAAGCGCTCGGCTCTCCCCGCACCGCAGCAGCCGCTCCCGCGGTGCCGGGTAGGAGCGCACAGCCGGGTGCTGCCAAACCCACTGGGTTCCCCGTAAGAGACTGCGGAGAGCTAAAAAACCCTCAACGTGCTCTTCCAGCCAGGGCTGTCCAGCGCATTCCCGGCTCAGGATGGGCAGCGGACCTGGTGTGAGCGCATTCCGCTCCGGATTCCTCCCTGCCCTCCAAGGTTACCGGCGTTCCCCCCTCCACCCCGCTTTCCTTTAATTACATTCAGGGTTCTTTCACAGGGTTCGTAATTATTCTGATTGCATTTCGAGAAGATATTAGCTCTGCAGAAAACGCCATCAACCGTTCAACCCTGAAGTGTCCCCACAATTTCTTTGGGTGCTTTATTTTTGTGTAGCCTCTGAGAAATCGAGAAGAACCATGAAGTCAATCACTTTACAGTCTTCAGTCCCTGTTAGTGCAGCTTTCCCTGATTCCACACATGCATTGCTGCTTATACTAACTAGCTTGAAATATTCCAGACTGTGCTGTTTCCATAATTCCATTTTGGGGAATAATCCTCCCTCTAATACAACCAATCTCTGGCTACGCACTTATGGAGTATATTCTAAATAATTTCATTTATAGTCTCTATATCTAAGAAAAAGAAATCATCTTTTTGCCTACCCAGAGGTGGCTGCTTGCAAACAGAGATTTTGGGGAGGGAGCCCTTGCAGTGATATCAGGCCACTGTAGTCTGTTATATGAGGTTTTACCTCATACAGCAGTCGGGTCCTGTGTGCTTTTTATTGTATCTCTGTATTTCCTTGTGAGTGTACAATCCCAATTTGTCCCAGCAGAAAGTTCTTTGGGTATCGGCTCCCAGTAGCTTCTCATCTTCAAAAATCCCTGTTGCTCTACTATCAAATCAGATTTTTGTTCAACACTTGTGGGTTTTTATTTTTGTTTTTATTTTCACTTGCAAAGTGGTGCTACCAAGTCTGCTGTGACCAGAGATGGTTTCATTCTTTAAGGATTTGGTTTGCAGTTGGACCCTGATCCTGTCAGTGGTTTGGCATGGCTTTCCTCCACAACAGTGCTACATAACACTGTGGCTCTGAACACTTTGGGATATGCAGTCAAACAGTTCAGACCTGATTTCATTAGTGACAACAGTGAAGAAGCACAGGAAACCAAGCTTTGTACCAAGTGAAGACATTTTTGCAGTGTCAGGGTGTTTGACTGTGATAACAGTGAGCTTTGGATATTTAAAGTTCAGTTAATAGAGGTTTTATTTCATTTGATTTACTCCAGATGGTTCTCAGCCACAACACAGAGACTTAGATAGCAACCAGAGCTCCAACATGCAGGGGTATCTGAGCAATGAATTTTCATTTGGGCCACAGCAGATAACAGCCCCGGCAATGCTTGGATCTGCAGCAGTTGGGATTCCAGAGCCATACACAGGGGGAGGAGGAGAGGGTGAGCACAGCACAGTGAAAGCCAGATCTGTGCATGCCAGGAAAATAATCTTAAAATTGTGTTAACAGTTTTCTAGGCTGCAGAGGGATAAATCTTGAACCAACACCAATGAGAAGAGTTTTGCCGTCCTTGCTTTACACTGGGGCAGTTCTTACCATGTTGATGCTGCTTCTCCACTGCTATTGGCATGGGTCCTACAAAGCCACCCTCAGTATGACATAACTCCAATCAGAACCAGCCTAATCAGCCCAAGGTCTTCTGTGTTAACAAAGGCTTCTCATGATCCAAAATTCCCACCAGCTGTACATGACCAGTTCATGCTGAATGTGCAAATCATCTCTATGCAACTGTAAAAGACATCAGAAAGGAGAAGTACCCTCTGTCTCATTAGTGCTTCCACTTGTGCTCTAAATCATACACCTTTTCTCCATGTAAACACATCATTCACTTGTACAAATTCTTGTTTATTCAGTAAGATTTTGAGTGTTTTCATCATGTTTCAAACAGGACAAGACGAAGGATATCCGTGATTATGGGAAAAGAGGGAAAATGTCTCATTGTGAACAGCTACCAGTCAGTAACAGAGGGAAATCTGTTAGGAAACCTTGGAGGTAACTGCTAATGCTATGATTAAAGCTGTTATTGCAGTGGTAGAATTCAAAGAGAATAATGCAAAAGGCAGATTAGACCCAATAAATATGGAAGCTGCTGATGCCTTGTGGGATACACTAAAAGATTTTCTCCATAGCAACATTTTATTCCAAGTGTAACATTAACGTCGGTAATTACTCCTTTGCTTTTCTTCACTAGCAACAAAGCCAGTGTGTAAAATCAAGTTCTGTGGGAGATGTATTTCTCTTCTGCAGACCTGTCTGTAGGAAAATACAGAGTGTTTTGTCTCAAGGTGTTGAATGCCAAGAAAAGCAGCTTCTGCAGCTGCAAACAGCGCAGAGCAGATCACAGGGCAGAGGTGCCCTTGATTCACCTTCACCATTCCCATCGCTGCTTGGCCTCAAATGCAGAACATTACTACAGGCATTGCTTGGGCCAGAGGGATCCTAAAGGAATTAAAGTGCCTGTTCTCAGTTTGCATCAGCTGTGGTATGGGAAGAAAAGCGGGTTAGAAGAAGGTTGTTAACGTTCATGTGGAAGAATGCTTGTACGAGGTAGCAAGCACTGTCCCTTGCTCAGCTCTCTGCCCTGAGCATGTTCTGCTCCCTTGGCTGTAGCATGGTCTTGCATGCAGAGCTGCACTGTGGCATTACAGCTGCATCTCCCCAGCCTGGCTCTGTGTCTGCAGATGAACAAAGGGAGAAGGAGGAGTGGGATGGTGTGAGCAGCAGCACCACACCTAGAAGGAGGGCAGCTTTGCCCTCAGCCTCATTCAGGATCCCTTCCAAGCAGCCCATGGCAGGGAGCAGGCTGTCTCCCCACTTACCTCTGTTGCCCCCACACAGTCTTGAAATGCTGCCTCCAGCCCTGGGCTCAGTTCAGCAGACGCTGGAGCTGTGCCTGGGTGTGAGTGGGAATGATGTGAGCTCCCATCATCTCACTTTGCTTATGCCTTTCTCCATCCTACCCTCCTTGCAGCTTCTTTTCCCAGCTCATGCAGGACTGGTATTAGGAAAATTTATCCTCAGAAAGAGTGGTGATGCAGAGGCACAGGTTGTGCAGAGGGTAGTGGGGTAACTGTCTCTGGAGCTGTTCAAGAAACATGGAGATGTGGCACTGAGGGATGTGGTCAGTGGCCATTGATGGGGGTGGGTTGAGGACCTGATGATCTTCGAAGATAATAATGATTCTATAATTCTGTGACATCCACTGACATGGCTGCCTTAACATCTGTGGGGCAGGAGGGTCACTACCAAGGCCTCCAACCCAATTCCACTTTTCCATAGTTTATTTCAGTCCCTCTGTTGAGCTGTAAGCTGGCTGATACATTCCAGTGGTGCAGGTTGTCCACTGTTGGAGGCAGAGGGATGACGCCAGCACAACCCTACAGAGAAGAGGAAAGAATAGAATTTCCTCACCAGCTCCTGTCTTCTCTCTTTCTCTACCTTCCTTAGGTAAAGTCTTCCATCAGCAATATAAAAAGGTAGGAGAAGCATGAGCTCATCCAGCATTGTCTTGACAGAGACAGACACTCCTTCATGTGTGTGTTTTCCTGCTTGCTCCGTGCAGTCTTCAGGGATAAGCATAAATACTGAGTAATTTTATTAACTGACTATGCTATGGGCTTGTTCAGGCCAAATTTGGATTTTGTAAAACAAACAAACAGCTTTTATTTTATTATTATTATTATTATTCTTTAAATCAAGAATGTAAGAATGTATAAACAGGGAGATATTAAGCTTTCCAATTAAAAGAATTATCGTACATAATTAAAATCCCCACCACCTCCCAAATTCTCTCGTGCCAGGAATGAAAATGTAGAAATGCAAATGGCAGCAATGTTTTCAGTTCCACGGTCCAAGCAAAAGGAACAGGGTCAGAAAGAAAGACGAAAAACACAGAAGAGTGAAATCCTGTTTTCTCAAGTGCAGCTGCTAACAATAGCTTAAAGATTTGATTTTTTTTTTTTTTCACTTTTTCATTTCTTTGTTTCTGTAGTTTTCAGACTGCTGTTGCTCCACTGATGTTTTTGGACTTCTCTAGGAAGTTCTGATCACCAAACAGATGTTCACAGTACTTATATATTTAAAGAAGGATGGCAGAAATTGGCTTTTTCAGCCATGAAAATTCCTCTGGCTATGCCAAGTAATGAGTCTGTGATACCTCTGGAGTGGTGTATTGTAAATAGTTTTTTGCCCTGGGAAAATGCTTTATGGAGCTCATTGTAACTGGTGACTCAAAGATGAATGTGCCCAGTTTTCCTTGGTTACCTCCAAGCAAATTGTCTTTATATTTGCTGAGCTATGTCTTTATCAAACGGTAACATACAAACCATTGAGAACCATCCCAAGCATTTCTTAAGGTGTGCATAAGATTACATGTGTATAATGCATGCACCTATAGCAACTGCTCAGAATAGAATCTCAAATCTGCTGAGATCTCGAATCACTGCTTAAGTTATTCTGGCTTAACACAAAGACAAAAGCATGAAAAGATTATTGGCTAAGCTTAGTTAGTTATATAAATCAGTGGTTGAAACAGAAACTAAACTCTGGAGCCCTGACTTCCATTTCATTGAATGACTTTTGGATCACATTTCCCACAGCTAGATCTGTCCCAGTTTGTTGCAATTTGCATTTGAAGTCCAAGGAGATGCAATATCCAGTCAAATGCACTCTTCCATTGAAGTCAGTTGATTCAGTTTTGTCACTCAGGAGTGCTTTGAGACAGCAGAGCTCTGTGCATGGAGCCTGCAGGAGTGGCACTTGACTTGCATCATAGGTGGCCAATTGCTCGGTGCCGCTTGGGCAGCGCTCACCTCAAGCGAAGAGAAAGCTCTGCCACTTACACTCGGGTTGTACTCCTTTGTGCGGCACCATAATTGGTAACTTTGCTTTCATCCTCCTCTTGTTTGTTTTGTCATATTTGACAGCGTACACATTTGAAAATTAATGGGTTAATCGCCAGCATAATGGCTTTATACCAAAGTGCCGAAAGGATCTCCCTGGATTTCATTTGCAAGTTTGAATAGCACCATCATTTATGCTGCTGGGAGAACACCTTGATGAGGCATTGAGGAAGGAGAGCTGCTTCTTTCTTTTTTAAATGCCGGAGATGCTGAAAACAAACTTTCATTTTGGATTTGGCATTTCTTTTATCAACACCATCAGTCAGTGCCCACATTAATTGCTTGGCTGGGTCTGTTCTCCTTTTAAAATTAGATTATTTTCATCAAAAATATTTTTTGGGGGGAGTGAGGGGGAAGCAAAAAAAAAAACAAAAACACAACAATTTGACGCTGGTTGAAAGGGCCATTATTATAACAAAGATATCTGAACGTTTCCAAGCAGTGCAGTGCTGTGTCTTTACACTCATGCTGACGGATGGCACAAGCTTCTGGAAACATCTAATTGTAGCTCTTCAGGTTCAGTAGCTTATCACACCATTTGAATAGTCACTCCTATACAAATACAGGAGTAATATGATACCCAGCCTTACACCCTCAAACCATAAAGTAAACTTGTTTTTCCATGAAGCAATTAGAAGGATCCATTTAGACATATCCTTAAAATAAACAACATAAGCATATCTGAAAACATTACTTAATGTTGCAACTTGTGGGTTATTAGAATGGCAGTTTACAGTTACTGAAATACCAGGGAAAACATTGATCAAGACCTGTAGAGAGCAAACATGGAAAAATTGGGGTCACGACCAGGAATTTCTCTCCTATTCCTAATTTTGCACAATAATCCCCCTTTTCTGGTTTACAACCCAGAATGGGGCAGGTGTCAGAACACAGGAGAAGT
This sequence comes from Coturnix japonica, assembly GCF_054131305.1. Taxonomy (NCBI): domain Eukaryota; kingdom Metazoa; phylum Chordata; class Aves; order Galliformes; family Phasianidae; genus Coturnix; species Coturnix japonica. The sequence goes on along the minus strand of NC_140680.1, from coordinate 10,597,907 downwards.
CCTCAGTATCAGACTTTGGCCCTTTTATTTGCTTTTCTTGAATTGTTAGTAACATGAACAAATTCATTTAAATCTCTAGACATGTACATATAATTATACATAACACCTTCTGATGCTAGGTATCTCTTACAAAACCACTTCTATTTTTCCAGTGGTCTCTTAGCCAAGGTTGAGGTGGAGTCCAGCCCTGAGGCTATCATGTCTTCTCAAGGAGGATGGGGGCACACAGAGTAAGGGCCCCGATCCCAACCTGAGCACAGCAGCAGGGGGAATAAGCTCAGGGTATTCAAATCTCAAGACATTATTTCAGCATTCCCCTTTCTTCTTCCACGCCCTTGGAGAAGGTCACGTTTGCTGTTCAAAGAAACAGCAACGCAGGAAAACCTGCACCAAAATTTAAAGATAAGCTTCAAAAAGGCAAAGAGTCTCAGCCCATTTATTTTATCTCCCCCAGCAATGATGCAGCATTTCCACCCCCCTAAACCACTGCTCTTTGTTTTTCTTTTTTTCTTACTTATTTGCCTTCTTTTCAATACTTTTCAGATGCCAACACAACCACAGGTTTCCTGTCTGCACTGCTGCACTGCAACATCTTTCAGTGGATCCAGTGTGCTCCGGAGTTTCTGGAGTTTATAACACAGCCATAAAAAAACTGCCTGAGGCTGAATTTTGGCATATTAAGTGTCATCACAAAGGTAATTGCTTTTCTTTAAACACCCAGGGAAAAAAAAATAAAGAGAAAAAGCAACATCTGACGTTGCCAAAAGGCTCTCATGTCCAAACACCTACACTTCCACAGAAGGTTTTCTTGGCTTTTATTCTCGTCTTTCCTTGCAATTTTTTTTTTTCCTCTCAGCTGATTTTGCAATTGAATGTAAGCATCAGAAAACAAGCGAGGTTATTAACCCACAAAAATGTGTCCAGTTAACAAAATGTTAGGAAACACAACGTCTAGGACAATGCGTCCTTATTACACCCTTTTCTAGCATAACAACCTCTGGGCTATTAGAGAAATGAGTAAAGCACGGGACTGAGGTTTGAATATGGTCCTTTTATTATTCCATTGTCGACTCTGATGACAGAAAAACTCTAATTTACTTTATTGCTTCGGTCCTTCAAACTTCGTTACGTGTCAGTGAATTCAGATTGACACAGATTCAGTAACAAAATAAAACAAGGATGGGGCCACATTGAATTTTCAGGGATAGTTTATTTGTCTGACACAGAAATCTGCAAAAGTCCAAAAATGAGTCACCCCCTGAAAAGTGCTTTGGGTTCCTAATTCTGAGGAAGTTTGAGAAATCCCAACATTCAGTTTGGAACTGGTGCAAAAATACCTCAAATCCACAGGGCTTATTGGATGTTGGGATATTTGGATGTTTGCAAACAGAATTTGGAGGATTGTAGTTGAATTAAGTAATCACAAAAGGGAAGGGGAAGGAAGGGAAGGGAAGGGAAAGAGAAAAGAGAAGAAAAGGAAAGGAAAGGAAAGGAAAGAAGAAAGACAAGAAAAAGGAAAGAAGAAGAAAGGAGAAGAGAAAAGAAAAGAAAAGAAAAGAAAAGAAAAGAAAAGAAAAGAAAAGAAAAGAAAAGAAAAGAAAAGAAAAGAAAAGAAAAGAAAAGAAAAGAAAAGAAAAGAAAAGAAAAGAAAAAAGAAAAGAAGAGAAAAGAAAAGAAAAGAAAAGAAAAGAAAAGAAAAGAAAAGAAAAGAAAAGAAAAGAAAAGAAAAGAAAAGAAAAGAAAAGAAAAGAAAAGAAAAGAAAAGAAAAGAAAAGAAAAGAAAGGAGAAAGGGGAAGAAAAGTTTGACATATGAAGAAGTAAATAAATGATAACTAATTGGCCTTTTTTTCTTGAATGCATTTCTGGTGTGAATTTCCCCATTTCTTCTAAGTCTCTTGGTTATGTACGGTCTCAGACTTTTGGAAATTCCTCAGGACCCCGCCAGCCCTTTCACAGACTGCTGTCGGGAGGAGTTCTGAACGGCTGAATGACCCCGCTGCTCTCTCTGCAGCCTGTGTTAATCAGTCATGTTCTGGTTCATTTTGCGCAGCTGTCTTTTTTTCAAGTGCATTTGGGGAGTGCTACTGTGCAGCTGATCTTTCATTTAATCTCTCCAGGCTTTCTCCTATCCATTCTGGAGCTCTGGCTCTGAGTTGTGCCATTGCACTGCAATACCCAGAAGTGTGGTGCCGGTGTTTCATACCATCTTGCTGACAGATATACTCTTGTCTTTAATTAATTTTTTTGGAGCTGAGAGATATGTTGGGAGAAAATAATGTGTATCTCTGTGCATAGCTTTTAGGCTGTAATTTTGGGAACGAACGCTGGGTGCTAAATGCAGAGAGAAGCATGAGAGCTGTCAGCTCCATGTGGTGAGAGGTTCAGTGAAGTTGCCCCTGCTCCTGTTTTCTCTGGGACCTCTTACAGGAGCTCTCCTTAGAGCCCTCTTAATGCCTCCTGGGCCTCCCTAGCATTGCCCTTTCTGCATTCTCCGTGGTTGTTTGTCTTCTCGAATCCTTAAGAGATGGAGTCGTGGCTCAGGAATGAAGACCACATCAAAAAGGTTACACATGAAACCAATACGGTTCTTTCCAAGAATGCTGCACGCTTGAATACAACCCTAAACAGTCATACCAATTAACATGCATATTCCAGCATTTCCCATAACTAAGTAAGAACGCCTCAGTCTGTCAGCACTTCAGGAAATTTCATCACCTCACTGTCCACTTCTTTCTGCAACTCATTAAAAAAACCAACACATTAAATCTCACTGCTCTGCAGCTCTGACATGAGAACAATCCCTGGGTCTGCCTTTCCTTTGCTCTTGGAGTTATGGTGCACTGAGAGCTGCTTGGCTGTCCAAAGCCAAGAATATGCCTTCTCCCTCATCCCAAAATGGCGACTGACTTTCTATAGCCACTTACCATGGAGAAGCCTCACCTGAAACCTTCTCAGAATGTACAGAATGCCTCCCTGTCTCCAAATAAACAGTCCCCATTCAAGGACATTCGTTTGCTGTGACCTACATTAGAATTTCTCATGAAGAAATTCTTGTCATTAATACTCCCATCTGGCCAGCTACCAGGATTACACCATATTGAAGTTAAGTCCATGGTGCAGATAAAGCAATGACTCAAAGGAGGGACACTGGGTATTTGCTGGTGCAGCAGTTGAACAAATGTGGCAGTGGATGGCTCGGGAGAAGTCTCTAAGGAGGGTTTTGATGGAGGGCCATAGACAATAAACTCCACTGAGCTCTGGGCTGCAAGATGAGAGCTGCCTTCACAAGCAGATAGGTAGGTGGAAAGGAAAAGTAATTTTGTGGTTAGAGCTGCATACATTCACACAGGAAACATGGGTGAATTTTTAAACCGTGGACATTGTCTCCAGCTTTTAGTAAGTCATACAGCCTCTCTTGGGGCTGAGGTTGTCATGTATGACATGGAAACCATTGTATTTTCTTCCTTCAGCTCTTTGTTGCCCAATCCCCTGCCTGTTTATACTAGCTATTATATGTTTGTACAGTACTTAACACAATGAGATCCTGTTCTTGTTTGAGACCTCAGAGAACTCTGTAACACAAAGGTCGGGTTAATGAGAGAGATAACAAACCTCTCAGGAAAAAAAAAAGAAAAGAATTCATGTCATTTTTGTTGGAATTCTGATAATGACCAACTCCAAGAGACTGAGCCCCAGGTGACTCATAGAGGAAGGAAAACACGCAGCAACTTTTTCACAGTTGGCCTACAAATGCTTCCTAAAGATGAAAAATCCCCTGCGTTGTCAAAATGGAAGAGATCTTTTGGGGGCTATTTGATATTTTGCTAATGCTTCTGAGATGGATGACACCGGATAAGTGTTCTCATCTCAGGACACAGTGCCTGGTGTTGCACCCAGGTAAAACATGATGTTTCTTGCAGGGACGCCTCTCCCACCTCACTGCACGGTTCGGAGTTGGCCAGCCATTGCGATCGCCCTCCGGCAGCTTTTCTCATCCTTTGTTGGGAGCAAGTTTTGACAACAGCAATGCTAATTGATTAAACGTTCTAATCAGAGATTACAGCTAAAAGAGAGATAACATTTGCAGTTCTTTGTGTCTCTGTGAACATTAGCCTGTGATGATCCAGCCACTTTGGCTGCAGTATCAAGCTGTGCTAATCGACTTGCTCTCCCCCCCCCTCCCCCCCTTTTTTTTAGTATTAAATCCCTGAGCTCATTCAGCATTTCACATTATTATTATTGTTTTTTTTTAATATTTTGCTTTTTTTCTTTTTTAACATTTTTTCCCCTTCTTTTGTAACTTCTACATTTCAAGCCAGCTGGCATTGACAGTAGATGTTTCAAAGTGTAAACACTCTCGCTGAAGAAAATTACACAGGCTAAGGAATGGCTACAACATTGGTGATGAAAGGGGTTAAGGCTGGAACTAACATTTTCACAATTATTTAACTTACCTACTTACAGACTGACGGAATGCAAACACAGAGTTCACCTTGAAGGATCATCCTGTTCTGAGATAGAACAGAATATTCTTTAGTAATCCATGGCAGCTCATTTGCTTATTTCTTTTCTTTAAAACCACTCCAAGAACTATAAATCAAGGTGCAGCATACGAACAATATTTTATGTTTTATTTTTTTTTCTTTTTTTCTTTTTTCTTCTTTCAGATTGGATTAAATGGTGCAATGGATGGGCGAACAGGAGAGGAACTCAACCTGTCTCTGAAAACAGTTTTGTGCATGCCTTGGTGCTGACACCTCTTCTGCTCAGATATCATCGATAACAGATTTACTGGTGAGGATATCTAAGATCTCGATTTTGACTACTTCTCTCCTTTTTGGACCAGTGTTGTGCGATTGTTATCATTCACACTTGCAGAAACTGTATTGCAGAAAGTTTCCAAATCGTGCTTCATAACAAGGCACTTGAAGAATCCATCTCAGCATCACCATTAATAAAAGCAAAGCAAAACAAAAATATGTCTTTTTCTACATAAGGATCTGATCATTAAGATCTTGCCTTTCTTGTTTTTAGAAATCAATTATTGAAAGGATAACGCCTCATTCATCTCTCAGATCCAGACTGATGCTACTGTTGGAAGTGCTGTTTGCAGATAGAACCGGTTCCCTCTGAATAACTTACCTTCTTAGTTTTACAGAAAAATGTTTGAATAAAGTGGAACTTTTGTGGGATTTCATTAATGTAATTAGATGTTCAGCAGTGGCTGATACTCAGATTATTTAGATACAGATGCCGCTAGTCATATAATACTGTCATTTTTGTAATTTAACCCAGCTGTCAGCTCTCCTCCTCTTAAAAAAGGGTCCAGATTGGATGATTAGAGAAAATATTATAGTCCAAGTATGTTAGCAGAAAAACTCTTCAGGAATGTAACAAGGCAGAAGATAACACAAACATAAAAATATGCTTGTGAATAGGAAGGGTAATATTCAGAGCCAGATTTTGATCTTTATTAGACTAGTGTAAATCTGGAGGAGATCCACAGACCTCAGCTCGGTTGCTTTGACCTTGCAGCAGATTACAGATACAGGATGTAAATCACCAGGGAGATAGCTTTGTATCTTTATGAGAAGAGGTGGGTTATAAATACATGCAGATATTTACGCAAACATATGTGGTGTAGAAACATCCCAATGGTTGTTTCTATATGAAACTGTCCAATGCAGTTTAATGAAACCACTAACTCCGATGTACTGATGCCTTCACCTTCTTGGCCTCAGAGTCTGTACAATACTCCTAAGAAGTTAAAATGTAAGAAATAATGAAGAGTTTTCTTCTTGGACATCTCCTAAGAGAGAACGTCCACTGTATATGAACAAAGCATCAATTATATAAACTGCACGTGAAACCAATACACAGATATCATTGATGGCTTATTTTTTTTCTTCCTTCCTTCCTTTCTTTTTTTTTTCTTTTTTTTTTTTTTTTTTTCTGCCATCAAATCAGAAAGAAATCAAACCCAATGTTTGCACTCCATGATCCCATGCACTGACTTCAATGGTAATTTGTATTAGCATTTTTCTTTTTAAAGTATATATATATATTTCTATCCAGTGTCAAGAGTCTGGATTTCCATAATGAAATTTGTTAACTAAAGGCTTCTCTCCTGGTCACAGCCACTCTTTACTGCAAAGGCTTCCTGGGGGTATTTCTTGTGGCACAGGATATGGGCACCCCTGCTGCCTCCAGTGGCTGCTGCTCCAGCACTGCATCTGCTGCCCAAAGAAGACAGGAAGAATCAATCTGCTGCATGTGTGCTGGTTGCCAAGGAGAGAAGAGACCCTGCATGTATGAGTAAATCTGCCCCAGCTTTAGGATATTGATATTTCTGAAGACTCAGCTATCTCAAGTTCTTACTGCCTGTTCTGAAGAGGAGCTATTGCCCAAAGATCACAGACCTGGATGGGCACCTTCTTCTCCCTCCCATTTCTTCTGCATCCAGAAAGTAGATATCCAGGTGACCAGAAGACCCACCTTCACCCTATTCTATTTCTATGTTTGCCAGGAAGGATATAATATTAGATTAGATTTTATTTCATTTTCTCTGCTGAGCAGCTACTTTTGCTTTTCCATTCGCACAGGCCATATGAGGGCAGTTGGGAATTTGGAGGTAGAAACTGCTTCATTGTCATTTGTTTTTCTAAATGCTTTGTTAAACCAAACCACTTCAAATAAAGTAACATAGAGATGAGTAATGACTTTGGCTTAGCACTGATCAGAAGTCTACGTTATTTGCAGAGAGAAGCTGTAGTAAACACTCTTCCCATGGCTGGGAGAATCTAAATATACAGTTTGATTATCCTGTATTATTAGTAACAAATATTAATAACGATAAGACAGACAAAAGGAAAGTGACAGGAACTTTTTGTCCTTATAGTAAAGAGAAACTGTTTGGAGGACGTTGTCATCTGTGTAACTTATAAGCAAATGCTGGAAGAACTATTCTCTCCTCCTGCAAATTCATTTATTTTTTATCTTGTTCCTTTTTATTTCTTTGTATATATGTATTTACCATATCTGATTAATGCCCTGCTCAGTACACTCCCACTCTCTTCAAGTTTTTCATTTTAATGGCACTCAGCTCAGATTTTCTTTTTCCTAAGGGAAATAAGACTTGCTCTTGGAAGCTACCTCCATTCCATTCGTGCGGAGTATTTTCTAGGGTGAGTTAAGGGCAAAATCTCCACAACATTATTGCACCGGGTTGTCATCTCACATTTCATAAATCCTTGAAAATAAGCTCCTGAAAAGCAGGGATAAAGTGACATTTGGGAATGGAGAAAAATCACAACCTAAATGTGAACTCCAGCAATGGTTGGGAGTTGGGTTACCAGCTCCTCCGTCTATTTGGAATGGCTTAGAGCTGGGTCGGAGCTGTTTGCTTAGCCCCGTTACGAACACAAGGGTTGAACTCCTGGCCTCCTCCCTCATAAATAAACTGATGTCCAGGCTGAAGTCAGATGCCCATCTTTTCTGGAAGTGACATCTACAGCTCACATCCGCAAAAATCTCCGGGGTGAAGAGGGTTAAGAAACATAAATCTCAGAAAATAGTTTATTAATTCTATGATAGAAGCCCACGCCTATGAAAGTCAGGAGGATGGATTAGGCTGCCTGCGTGTACAGTAAGGAGGGTTTTTTCCCCCTTCCTCCTCCCACCCCCTTTTAATTAGAACCAGATTTAGAAAGTGGGACTTCCCTGAATAATCAGCTACAGTAAACCTCTAATCTCAGTCACCTCCATGAGAACAGAATAGGAAACTGATGTGCAGAAAGAGGGGAGGCACAGACGTAGGGGATGGCAAGGGAAGGACAGGTCATTGAATCCACCTCTTTAAGGCTATTATTATTATTTTTCAAATGTGGCTGTGTCAGTGACTCATAAGGCTCAAAGGGGCTTCCCCTGCAGCATTCACCATGGTGAGATATCAGGAGCCAGAGTGCAGGTATGCAGAGCTACAGACACAGAGATGGCTGAAATATTTTCCCATAAAAAAACATCCACGTGTGGTTTTGGTTTTCTCTGTTTGCCAGGATATAATCACTATTTGATGCACACGCAATTGCCAACATGACTTCTCAAACTCGTGTGTTTGTGTGTGTGTGTGTAAGATTTACAAGTAATGTTGAGCACAGGAGAGCAAGCAGTTCAGGATCCTGCCACTGGTCTGGTGGTGACTAAGGCAGAGCCACGTCCCTGCATGGGGCAACGGTAACTGTACCTGTAGAACTGGGCAAAGGATAACTGAAACCCTCAGAAAAACACCTGGAGATACAGTAGTGAAATCAAAAGGTTGGTAGCAACAATACTGCGCAGAGCCTCAGGTCTATACAGATGGACACATGCCTTCACAGGGATGTCTTATTTGTTTTCCCCATCCTTAGCAGTGCTCCAGGAAGAGATCTGTACCCTTTTTAACTCTTTGAATTTCACATTCAGTGTTTCACCATAATTAAAACTGTTTTTGCTACAAGCCATGACTCGCATCATGAAGCCGATGGATCTTTTAGATGTTTTCCACCCCAAACCATGGGCTCTGTAACCAAGGCCTGCTTGATCCTCTTCCTCCATAAATTGTGACAAATTCAATTGTGGGAAGGCTCAGAATACCCCAAGGAAGGAGATAAGCCCACATTTTCAAATGGCTTGAAACTGCTTGAGCAGCAGAATTAAAGATACCTTTGTCACAGTAACTTCGACTTTTTCTTCCTTACCCTTTGACCATTCAGCTTTTGCTCAAGGGCAAAGCTGTGAGTTTTGCCTTGATGGAAAACCCCTCTGGGCTAGTACTTTCCTTCTTCAGAGTGTTGATAAAGCACATGGTTATGGTATGGAATTTTTCAGTCCTTAATGAAGTATTTTCTTCCTCTGGGATCTGCTGAACACTTTGTCCTAGCTGTACAGCACATTTCCTGTATGTTTATGGGGAAAGCTGCTTTTTTGGCCTGCAGAATCCCCCAAGCTCATCTAGCTCATCAGAGAGCACCACCTTTTGCAGACCAATGTCACTTTTTCCTGTTGTTCTAAATAATGGACCAGTTAAGCACAACATTTTGCAGAAATAAATAGATGATGAGCTGCTGGTGAAAGCCTCCTCTACAAAAGCGCAAGCAAATGGACACAGACAGTAGAAGTCCAACAAGGCACATATTAGCACCACAACTGGCAAAGAAACAAAGCTGGTTTTGGACCCTACTTCAATCATTTTCACTTGGAAACTCCTCAAAACCAATAAAGCAAATATGTTAATACGATGAGCTTGAAACAATCCAAGAAAACGGTTTGTTTATACATCTTGGCACAGCTTTTGACAAGTCTATAAGATAAATCAGAATAAATTTACTTTAGTGAATGGGTGTGAAGTGCTTGGTTTACTTAGTGTTGGGATTGCATCTGACTGTGAGCAAGAAAAAATGGATCCTGATCTATACTAATTTTTTTTAAGCAGAAAAAGTCATTTTAACTCAGTTTATCCAAAAGGAATACTCTTCATTTTTTCACCTTGCACCATTTGACCTGATAACTGTCTCAAAAATGACTCATATGGAGTTAAATAGCTCGTCATTAGTAGGCACTGATTCTTCTAGATTAAAACTAATCTGTGATTTCTTACCTCAAAAACCGCTTTTCATCTTTAGACATCAAAGTATGCAGTACTCTTGAATAAGTGCTGGTGGGGCTTTTGAAAAGATGAGGCAGATGTAGCCCAGAAATGAAGAGCTGTTTGTTTCTCTCAGGGTCACAATATGAGATAAAGAACCACCACTTGAATTCACCTGACTTCACTCCAGACCTGTGCTTAACCCCTTATGACAGCATTGTCCCTCCCCTTCCTAAGCAGGTGAGCCTGGGGAGCAGAAAAGTTAAGATACTTCCTTCTCACACATAAACCACACATTTTTCTTAATCTTCCCTCCCCCTACTGTGGAGCAAAATACTTTCAGTGGGTTACTTTGGCTTCTTTGTTTCTTTCTCTCTCTTTTTGCTTTTTTTCTTCCAGTTTTCACCTGAAAACCACCATTTATCACCTGAGAACTATCAGAATTTTTTTTAGACAGAACTGTTTGTGTGAGATTCCACAGTCAGGTTTGGAAGGTCTGAGGTAAAAAAGTTTCTCAGCTCACAGAAATTTGCCTCCAATTTTTGTAATAGATATATATTCAAAGTTTCTCAGACTGTAGGAAGCACTGAAATGAATACAGGTTTGCACTGTAAGTCGTCTTTTATTCAATTAGAATACACACCATGTTAACATTCTTCAGTGTTGTCATAATTCCTTCTTATTTTTCAGTGAGAATTAACCTGTCAGCTGTGAAGTAGGTTATAATTTGTTCATAAATCATTTTGCTGCAGGCTAAAATGTGACAGAGTGGAGGTAAACACAATTTATCTTGGGGAAAAAAAAAAAAAAGAAGAAGAAGACAAATATATTATGATATTTTTCCCCTCTAGAGCAAGGTCTCTGATGTCTCCAGTTTACTCAGCAAGGTTCTCCAGATCACCTTACATTGTGCTATTACATAATTAGGGCAAATGATCACCATGAGGCTGAGAACGACATCCAGATCAATAGTGGGACCATTTCAAAATCTGACAAGCATTCATGAGCAATTCAGATCTCTGCTTTACCCTTGGATCATGTCATCTCTTTCTCACCTTTGTGATGTGAGCCTACAGGATGCTCAGGATGATGACCTGACCATGAAAACCCTCCAGATGTGGGTGAGCTCTGTTCCTGGGACAGCTGGCATTCACCCTGGAGCGGCCTCTCAGTTCTCTCTTGTATTTCAAACATCCCTCGGTGTGGCCAGGCTGTTGATTTGCTATTGCAGTTGAAAATTTTTGACAGGTGACTCATCCCTGCTCTAGCAATATGCTGCGTTTGATCATCGAGTCCTAGAGGGCTTTTAGCAAGCAATTAGGAGGTGGATGTGAAAATAATTTGTACGTTTGTCTGTTTGTTGTTTGTCTCCAGCTCTCCTGTAATCAGTTACCTCTCTGCCTTCCGCTGTGGGCAGGAGGGGCCCAAGAAATTCAGTTGTGATGGTAGAGGGTTGTTTGGGGCTGTTGGGAGCTGTCGTGCAGCTACTTGTCCACATCCCCAACGAAAAGCTCTCTACTAATAATTACCACATTGCTGCAAACAGACTGAGGAGAGACATGATGTAAAAATTAAATTACTTAAAACATTTTTTGGGCTAACACTTGGCTTTATATAAACTCAGAGACAATCCTATAAGGCACTCAGGGCAGATTATAGGTTTGGGCAAAGCTAGAAAATTGCTGCCATTATATTGTTATTATTAACACCTTGTAATTAGCCCTAAGGAATCCTGAAGTTCTCTCTCCTGATTTGGCTTTAATGAAGGAAAATTGCTACCTTTGCAAGTTGGATGGCGCCCGTTCTGATTAATCTTAAGTATATAGGACTATTATTTTGAAAACGTTTGTTGTCATGTGAATATTAGTATTGCATGTAAAGGGGGAGGGGAGCGGGGTGGGCTCTTCTCTTTCTTGCTGTGATGAGTCACATGTTCACTTTAGTTACGGTCATTCCCTTCAAGATAGAGAATGGAAACCTTGAGAAGATATCCCAACCACAAGATAATGAATTCAGGAGGATCCTGTGGCAAGGGCTGCCAGCTGCCCTACCGGCTGATTGCATTGGCTGATGGAGTAATTGTTGCATGGAGATAGTTTTATGATTGCTTTGAGAGTTTGAATGAGATCATGCATGAGTTAGCACACTGAGTGCAATAAAAATGATTTTATTTGCATGTCCCAGAGCCTTTCCTGATTCCTTTACTGCTTTCACAGGCAATGTCTTCCCAGTGAAATCAAGCCAACATTAATAAAACATCCCTTCCATACATCTCCACTCCTCTCCTCCCACATACTGTGTGCTTTCATTACCATCTCTGGGAAAAAACTGACATTAAAGAAAATTCATCTGATCTTATCTGTAATTAATTTGTATTTTGATAATATAGAAGAAGAATTTTTGCATGTAATGACTTACCTGTTCATTATTTCTCTCCTTTGAACTCCTGTGACCGCTTAATAACTCATGCCAAAGCAGAACTGATTATGACATTTTCCCCACCCACCATGCAGGAAGGTTGAAGGTGTTGCCTCTCATACTTAGACAAATTGCTCCAAATAATGACTTTGTGCAAAATTAGTCATACATAATTGAGAAATTCTATAGATGAATAGGAAAGTAACTTGAGATGAAGTTATCATTTTAATGTTTTTTAAGCTAACGTGGGATTTTGTATACCGGTTCAGACCAACAGTCCACCTGTGACCACCAACTGCATTTTACAGGAGTGGGATCAGAGCCCACTCCCACTGGAAGCAATGAAAGCTTTCAGTTGTCATCATGAAGGGTGCAGAATGCCCTGGGGTGTACATGGCAGTGGGAAGCATGGTATGAAATGACATAAGCAGCATTGGTTGGGGCTCAGGAGGGCTCTGTCTGCCTCTTGGGCTTGCTTTGGCAAGCTGGCACTAACAGACGCAGGGAGCTGGTGGTAATTTCTGTTGTGATTTGTATTCATTTAAAATGGTGACATGGCATTAGGAGCGAGATTGCCTTACCCAACACATTAAGACGCTGTCTGTAACAGTCAGAGATATATTAATAGGCTTAGAAATGATTTCTGAAACTTGTTGGACATTTGAATTATGGTTTCAAACCCTCTTTTGCCAACATAAATTTTAGAAATTCCTGTCCTTCCTCATCCTTGGGATAAATCCAACAATTTCTGTGCAATAAGGAGGTCTGTTATGAATGACAGAATAATAGAATTATTAAGGCTGGAAGAGACCACTAAGACCATCTAGTCCAACCATCAACCCATCACCATCACACCCACTAAATCATGTCCCCCAGTGTGAAATATACCCTTTTCTTGAAAACCTCCATCAACAGTGATTCTACCACTTGCCTGGGAAGGGGATTTCAAGGTATGATCACAGGTTGATACCAGAGAAATAAAATTAAAGAGAAATAAGAATCTGATATCCATTAGGCTCCAATGAGTGCAAACAAAAAGTATAATATTGCATCAAACAGGCAACTTCTTCTCTCCCAAGGGAATACCAGCTTACAACATGAAAGCTTTACCTTTGTAACCGCCCATGCCTGAATAGCAATGCAAGTGTTCAATGATCATAAAATTATCCAGTTCCTCTTTACAGAACAACAGGGAAAAGGAAGAAAGTGAAGTCAAAGTTCCAGAAATATAAAAAGGTTTCAAATAAGAAGCAGAAAGTTTAGAAAGAGACTTGGGTCCCATAGATGTGTTGGTATGAAGCTTGGGGTGTGGGTTTCTGCTCCAGCCCACTGTAACGTGGTCAGCTGAGCAAGTCAATGTCTGATGTTGTTCAGGTTTCAGAAGCTTGGCTCTGGCCCCTCGATCATCCTCTGGAGGATTATCGGAATTGTGCCTTAAGAGTGTCACACTTAAAACACAAACACACTCACATGTTTTTCATTTCATGTATGACCTCATTCTCTCTTATGACTTCTTTCATCATAGTCCAATATATTAACAATTTATTTATTTTAGTTTAATTTACATAGATTTTGAGTATCAATGTTACTGCATTTCTCCCTTCTCCTTTGCCCAGATTACTGAATATTGCCTCTCTATAGACTAATCTATCCTTTGTGTGCCAAAGAAAGAAAACTGGGACAGGGCAACACATTTAAATTATATACATATATTTTCATAATTAGAAATGGAAAAGTTGCTTGTTCCATTTGAGGAACCATGATGGATGTAAATGCTGGATGAATACAGGCTGCTTTTTCACCTCCCCAGTAAAACTGCTGGTCCTGCTCCTTTTTTGCAGGGACAGGCAGTCACGTTCTGACAGTGGAATGAATGATAAACATGATTAAGATAATGAGGATGGACAGTTGCATGACATGGCCATATCCGATGCATGTTCAAGTTGAGAGGAGTGGTTTCAATTGCTTTGTGAGATATTAGCCCAGGCACCTAATGGGAATAAAAAGCATCAGAAGCAATTTATTGAACTACATGTGTTTATTGCAATGGATAGCATTTAAAAGGGTGCTTGCTTGCTGCCCACAGTGCGTTTGGTATTATTTCATTAAAATAATATAATGAAGACCAAACTAGCATCCACCCACCTGCCAGTTCTAGCCCTTGAAGGTAGGATTGGCCTCAGCATTTTTTTAAATGAATGCTTTGCCAAGTCCTGGCCTCTGTCAGGTATTATCACACACCCACTTAGAGTGATTTAACAGGTTGTAGACAGCAAATGGAATCAACATGCATCATAAATCAAAATAGAATAAAATAGGGGACCTATGAGCTTTTAATTCTTTGACTACATAGGGTGCTTTTTAACAGAAGATGAGGAAGCCATAGGCAAGCTAAAGCCTACAGTTAAAGCCTTAAGAACAAACCAGTCCTTATGATATTCAGAATACAGGCTTTTACTCAGTAATGGCCTGTACTACCCATAGGGAAGACCGGTGTACAGAAAAGAGGGAATAGTATATGGGATCTGTAGAAGAGAAAATGCATCTTAAGTGTGTTCTCATCATATTGTCACCTTTAATTCTCCCATAGCTGCCAGGGAAAGACCTGGCTCATCTGGCTGAGTGGGTGAGTGGCCAGGACCAGCAAGGAATTAGAGATTCATTGCACTGCTGTTCAATTAGGCATGTTCTCTGAGAAAATGAGTGCTTATGATGCTATTTGTAGTATATGTTCTGCTTCCCTGAGCATAAACACTCCCTTTCCACAAGGTGAGCTTGTGAGAGAGGCAACTCTGTGGAAGAGCAACTTTTCATAGAATAATAGAATCACAGAATCAAGATTAAGATTGGAAAAGAGCACTAACATCATCAGGTCCAGTGGTCAACCCATTCCCACAATGCCCACTAGATTATATCACTCAGTGCAACATCTACCCTTTTTTTTGAACAACTTCAGGGATGATGACTCCACCACCCCACTGGACATTCTGTTCTAATACCATGCCACCCTTTCTGAGAGTAATTTCTTCCTAACATCCAACCTGCTGCTATTCTGTGAAACAGGACCCAGAGAAAGATACTGCATAAGTTAGGTAAATGCCTCACAAATAGCAGGGGAAAGCACGTGAGGCACGTAAGGATGCAAATGGGTTATTATGTGGTCCCTTTGTCATCCCTAGATATCAGAGAATCATAGAAGGGACTTTTAAGATCATCCAGTTCCAACCCCCCTGCTATAGGCAGGGATACCTCCACTAGACCAGGTTGTTCACAGTCCCATCCAGCCTGGCCTCGAACATTTCCAGGCAGGGGGCATCCAGTCTGGCCAGCCTCTGCCAGTGTCCAGCTACCCAACTCTAGAATTGTTTTTTAATTTGGGGTAGTACTGGGGATCTGAAAGAAGAATGTCATGAATGGTAGCTCTTCTTCAGCATCATCAGTTATGAAATGTAGTTAAAATTATCAAAGCCAAGACACTAAAAGGTCAGCAGAGACTAAGTGGCCATCTGAAAACACAAAAGACCTCTTACACATTTTGTAAATTTTGAAAGGCTATCTGTATAGCACAAAGAGCCTTTCTGTTCATTTTATCTTTCAACTGCTTCTGCTACTTGTTTGTTTCTGGTCACGGTAATGCCCATCCAGCCATTGCTCTGCAAAATGACAGAACAGTAGTTTCAGTGTCATGGTTTCAGTGAAACGAAACCCGCTTCAGCTGCTGAGCCCAAGAGCTCGGTGATGTAAGTTCCCGCAGCAATTAGCTCCTTCATCTCCTCTTCCAGCTTCATGAGTCAGCTGCACAGATCAAGTGGGGAAAAAAAGGAATCCCACAAAAGACTTTTATAAATATTCACTACAATTATTTTGCAAAGACTGGAAGGTACCAGGTATGCTATAATTTTAACACTGGTTTCAATAGTGTGACCTTTCTATACAGAGTGTTGCACTATGATCATGCTAAGCACAGAGAAGAAACTGAGAACAAGGGACCACTTAGACTTTGAGACTTCTCCCTTTCTAACTTATGATTACCTCATCTATTTATATTAGGTGAGGAGAGATTATATGTGTGTTGAGCACCTGTACTACTTAGTTCTTTGGTATAACTTTCATGGTACAGCCTGTGCATCCTTTAATCCTGGCTGAGCTCAGTACCTATCACTGTTTATCTAGCTCCCTGCTGGACTATCTCTACTATCCACTATGCGCTTCACTATGCACTGAAAACACATGAAGCAGCCACTTGCATCAGCATCAGTATTTGGAGGATAGCCATGATTATCCGTGCTCCAGTTCTGAGGTGACCAAACTTGGCACTTCCTCAGGCTGCAGCAGTTATCAAAAGCACATATAACAAACAGCAACCCAAAACATGCTCTCAATTGGAAATCTGAAGAAATATGGTTATGTAGCATAATAAGCTTGGAATTCTGTATTCCCTAGAATGGAAATTCTTCATGGCATGCACACCACCTTTACTCCAGTCTCCAAAGGATCTAAGATGTTTCTGGTGCCAACTGAAAAGTAAGAACTATTAGAAGAGGTACACAAAAAGGCCAAGGTTTTTCTGGTAGGCTGTATGAAGCATAAGGACTAAGGAAAGGAATCATCCTGAACAGATTATTGGGAAATAATTGGGAAATAATTAATTAGGAAAAGTTTTCTTTTTCTTTTTTCTTTTTTTCTTTTTCTTTTTTTCTTTTTTCTTTTTTGTTTTTTCTTTTTCTTCTTTTTTCTTTTTTGTTTTTTCTTTTTTTTCTTTTTTCTTTTTTCTTTTTTCTTTTTTCTTTTTTCTTTTTTCTTTTTTCTTTTTTCTTTTTTCTTTTTTCTTTTTTTCTGAAATATCCAGGAACTTTTGTTCTTCTTTTTCCCCCTCTTTTTTTAACAAATTTGTGCATTGTGTGATGATTGGGAACATATGCTCACAGGAAATGTCATCCTGGATCAATCAAAAGTCCAGCAAGCCCAGGGGGTGGGATTTCAGAAGTGCCTAAGTGAGTTAAAACATAAATCCCAGAGAATTTCCACTGCACAAAATTTCACCCAAACCCTCATTAGTCAGAAGTTCAGATAAGCCTTGAAGAATGTAGGTTCATAGCTCTCTCAAAATTCTTTATTTTTTTAAATCTTTATTATTATACCTGGCTATTCTTGTTACTGATACAAATATCTAATACCTTTTTGAATCCTTCTAATCTTCTGGCCTTAGGAAGACCTTGTGGCAATCAGTTCCCTGGCTAACAGGGCATTCGCTGCGTACACCAGTGGTTCCATGCAGGATTTAACTCTCAGTGCCAGATGACTGGTCACACATGATGGACAAATGATGTCAAGAAATCCAAGGAAAAGGATACAACTAGGCAGCTTAAGCAAGAAAAAGGGATTACAGAGATGAATGGCCGAATTTCAACTTGCCCAAATCCCCTGCGGAAGTATCTTCTCTCCCTTGACAATAAAGATGAGCCAACAGCAACTAGTCTTCTGATTTAAGAATCTAAATTTAGGTGAGATTAATTTTGCCTAAGAATCTTCAGAACTTCCAAAGTGCTGGAGTGATGATTTCTGCCTTCAGAAGAAAGGATAACTAAACAAGAAACAACTCTCCAAAGCCACATAAATCCCACAGAGTTCTTAAAGAAATGTTAGAGGCACCTCAAATCCTGATGTACACCTGGTTGCTGCAGCCCCTCAAGAGCTTCTCCAAGAGCTTCTTCCATGCACCATCTGTCACGTTTTTATGTCTGCTACTGCCAGTAGCAGAATAACTCAATATTCTTCTTTAGAGAACAGAGATTTTATTTCCCTCTTAAAACAACACGGCACTGATACTTTTACTTTCTGAGATCAGAGCTGAACCTGAGTGACACAGGGATTAGGATCAAAGGTTAAGCCCATGTCAGACTGAAGATAAAGATGCAAAAGGAACAAATGACTTTACCAAACACCATTTAAATGGTTTCACATCAACTATTAAGCTGACTCTTCATTTAGCTGAAGAGCCTCTGTAGTTCAAATGAGACATAAGGTAGAGGTTTTTACCTGCTGGTGATTAAAAAAAGCAAAGCAAAGCAAACCAAAATAAACCAGAAAAAGATCAGGGAAATTATTGTTCTTCTTTCTGTCCATTTAATTGTGCCTTGCCTTTGCACAAGGCTTTTTTTGGCATTGAGAATGTTAGCCCTTGTGATTTAGACAACTGTCCTCAAGGTATGTAAACTAGTTTTTAATGGTGAAAGAAGAGAAAGCTGTAAAATACACAAATCCTCATTCATTCCACATTTTCTTGTACGTTAGAAAACCAAAATAACTGTTCATTTTTAGTGTGAAGTTGTTTCTCCCCTCACTCTCTCCCTCCTTCTCTTTCCCCCGAAGACCTAAAAGGAAAAGTAAAAACAAAAGATATGGCTGAAAATAAGGGATGTGAAACAGTTTAGGCTGAAAACAGAAATAAATGGAATCACTGATTTGGGAACAATGAATCAAAGAGATAAGTAAGTAACATAAAGAGCTCCCAGAAGCTTCAGAAACAGTGCAAATAACCTCTAAAATGAAACTGCAGCATCTAAGTTGAAAGTTTCCTTTAGGGTTGGGGGGTTGTATTTGAAATCAAGTTGGCACGAGAAGAACCCTGCTTAGAATGATGTGTTTTTTGAGGTCAGAGCCCTCAAATTTTGTGTTTAGAGAAAAAAAATAGTAAAGGGGAAGATGGGAGACCTCAAGGAAAATGGCAGTTTTTCCAGTGTTTGAAGTACCTGACTTTTGGCAAGTTTCAAGTTGAACTGACACCGAAAACATGTTGCGATTTGACCACTATTAGCCCTAAAAAAGGATCCCCTTGGCTGGATATAAAAGCTTTGATACAGTATCTGATTGGAAAAGGGGAGAAGTTTCTCCTGGTCTGCCCTTTCTCAGGCCTGCAGCCCCAGGAAGCTGAGAGCAAAGAGTTCTGTCCCCCTTAATCCCTTCCTCCCTCATTTCACTTCAGTCTGGGGCTCCCATTACTATTACCACACTATAAGGGGTAACTGCTTACGGTTGTTGTATTTGGCTTGGTACAAGTCAGAGCTATAGGCTAGGACTAATTTTCTTTACAAGAAAGAAGTTTCACATCCTTCACTCATGTGAATTCCCCTGTTCCTTTTCATCTCTGTTCTGTTTTGGTTTATTGAAACCCACAGTTCCCAAACAATGGAAAATTTCTCCCCACATACCTCCTGGTTTTGTGGAGTAAGATTATAGATGTTTGAGGAAACCTTCCCATCAACGGAGTTCTAGGAATCTATGTATTTACCTATCAGTTTGTCTGTCTGTCTATTCATCCATGTATTTATCCATCTATGTATCTATTCATCTCTCTCTTCAGAGCGATGAAGTGCATTTTAGAGAACTCCTCTGGTTTGACACAAATATCAGAGCATTTTATATTCTGGCTTTGAGATATCTTTAGATCCGGCTTTGCACAGTACTTTACAGATCAAGGACCATATTCTGCTCCTACAGAATTCCTTAATGTTACATGTAACCAGCATTCATCCATGTAGGCAGCCATAACAAAGATATCGCTTCACTTGTTGCTGGAATGCAGTTGCCTTTGGGGTACAACATATCAGCTATTTAGCAACCTATGACCACGATCCAAAAGTGGAAATAAAGAAGGGCAGAAACAAGTGAAACTAAGGAGGACCGTGGCAGGCAGAATGCAAGTTGCTTCAGACTGAAACTGTCAACCCTCCTCTCCCAGGGCTGCAATTATTAATCTTGAGAAAAGTGATATGGGACTTCTAATGAACAAAAGTGCTCAAACTTTGGTCTTCTGCCTTATTCAAGTAGACCCTCCTGCTGTACTATGCTTTTAATATCCAGACACCATTGATAGCCCTGAATTGACCCCAGCATCAATTCTCTTTAGAAGAACAATCCAAACTTGGCGGTAATCAATGGAAAACAAAACAAAATAACTCTTTGTGGCCTTTGGAACAAGCTAGGTAGACTTTTACTAACAAAAAGGACCAATGGCAGACGATGTGTTACTCCTGATAGATGTGCTATAAAAGACAACAATGAAGAACAAGGAAGAGCTAGGCTGCCTTTCATTTAAGCTTGTGGTAAGATGCTTAGTAGAGGATACAGTGTAGATATTTTTAAGCTATTTTATTTAAGTATGAGTGCTGAGGAAGGTACAGTCACTTCACCACACCCCTGCCCCCCAGGGTAGTGCCTCTTCTTAGGGAGACATCATGTCAAACAGCAAGCTGTGACATTCACAACCATGGGCTGTATCACAAGATAATGTATCTGCCTGGGAAATCTGAAAAAAATGCACTGATAACTGCCTCAGGAAAAATAAGGAGATAGAGATGGAAACCATTAAGGGGGGGAGAGAGGAGGGAGAGGGAGAGAACATTTGCAGATCTTTTCCTTTTGAGACCTGACTAGCTGACTAAATAACTTATTCAGGTGCTGTCTAATGCACAAAATAACTTCTAACATTCTGCCATGTAAGACAAAACAGCCCTTGTTTACTAACTATTGATCGTCATTTAAGAGTTCTATTCAGTTGAGCACTTAAAAAAAAAAACAAAAAAAAAACAAGCCTGGAAAAAGAACTTTCTGATATATCTGTCTCACGCTCTTACATCATCATTAACACTGGATGCAGTCCTCAGATGCTATTAATAGACCCAGTCCCAACAAAATGAATGAGCTTACTTTCTCTGTGATTTAAATGGAGTGAGAAGCCAGTCCAGGAAGTTTGGCCAAGCAGTCAGGGCCAGCTCTATCAAAACAAACCTGCTCCAAAGCAAATGTATTCTAGGATTCCACCCACTTGCTCTTCTCCCGTGTCCCTGCCTTGCCCAGTGCTGTCTCGCTGCATCAAGTACATGCATCCCCACGATCCATTCTGCCCCATGATGGAAGGACAGATATCACATATTTCAACTCTCCTTATCCTGAAGGAAGTCCACTGAGCTCAGGGGAATCCATTCTCCACAGTAATACAGGTTAGCCAGTAGTATAACCAGAGAATCTTACCATTTGTTCTTCAGGTAATTCGCACCCATTAAGAGGCCTTAGTGTGTTATTATTCCTTTTTAAACAGCAAGTTGTACCAATTGCATAAAGGGTTTTTAGCCATATGATCAGGAAAGAAAATACATCATGTTGCTCATCTTTAGGTGTGAATGTAAATATCCCGAGTAATATTGATTAAATGTCCTTTGTCACTTGCTTCTTTCTTTCCCTTCCCCTTCAAACAAAACATTGATATGTGAAAACCTTGTAGAGGGATCGAGATGACACCTTACCATGACTCAGCCAAAATCAGAACTATATGTCTAGGCAGAGGATCAGTGGAAAAGTACTGGAAAAGAGCTGCTCAAAGTACCACAACAGGCCTGAGATTTGTCAGCTCCATGGTCCAAATAGGCCTGAGCATCTTCAGCAAATTGTCCTACACCCAAGGGACACCTCTGAGCACTGCTCTGCCTTCAGCACTTGCTGGGGACTGCACTCCAGTCTGGTGCGATGGGGAAGACATCAGACATCAACCTTTGCTATCTTCCCAAAGCCATCGAGATCCATCTTAGTCTAGAAAAACAGACAAGAGGAAAGAATAACTCTCAGATTCAAATTATTATTTTTTTTAAAGCTCAGTACAAACTTCTGGCTAATGACTTGTACTGTTCTGCTTCCAAAGTCGTTTTCTGTTCCCTCATCTAGAATAGAGGGTACTTTAGAAGATCACCTTTCTAGATCTAGAATTTGCTTACTTTAGCTTTCCATACAAGTTGCTTAAAATGTCTTCTTCCCAACTTTTTCTTGTTCTTTAAACTTGTCTAGAGTTGCAAAGAATGCCAAGCACAAGTTCTGGGAGGTGATTCTTAGCAAAATA
This sequence comes from Coturnix japonica, assembly GCF_054131305.1. Lineage (NCBI taxonomy): Eukaryota > Metazoa > Chordata > Aves > Galliformes > Phasianidae > Coturnix > Coturnix japonica. The sequence continues at coordinate 10,575,974 of NC_140680.1, read as the reverse complement.
TCCCTCCTTTTCAGAGGTTGGTAAGTATTCATGTAGATACCTCGTTTTTTCCTTTCCTCTGGACCAGTGGCATGCTTCAATATTTATAAAAGTCTGACTCCTTACACAGTTTATACAGTAGCAGTAAGGGACCGTAAAGCCATATTTAATCACAAATAATACAGAGATCACCATTCCCACTGTGCCTCAGAAGGATCTCTGAACAGCAGTGTTTCAGAGCTGGTCCCAAAACCCAGTGTGGGTATCACATGTCTTTTTCCAGTTGTGGAATTGGTTGGCTGTTATCTCCATCTTAAAAGATCTTGAAACTGTGTGGATGAAAAAGAAAAACAAGAAAAGGAAATTTATAAGAACTGGTAATGTTTCCACCAGGCCCTTATAAAAATACAGCAGGAGTTAACAGCTCTCATTGCATCTGTTCCATTGAGGAACACTGTGCTTTGGATAACAGCCTTTAGGGACCAAATGTGGCTCAGGCTACTACCACTCACTGGAAGAGCTGCCTTTTAAAGCAAGTTCAAGGAGAGCAAAGCATCACAGTTCGAAACAGTAAAAATTAGTCAAATGTGTCCACAGAACAGGCTGGATTATTGCTGCATTTGCAACAGGTGATTGCTCCTCTGCACATAAACAGAATAACAGCTGCGGGCAATTGCTGTTTCCTCATTAATTGCATTTTAGGGCTCACCCAGGTTTTCTGAGTGGCAGAACATTCCCTGTCCCTTGAAATGCTAATCGAAGCATTTGAATATGTTGTTATCCTGACAGCTCGCTTGAGGAGGGCTTAAAACTGACCATCTGTCTAACTGCTCCCTATAAATCACTCGCCTTGACCTAGCGGTACATTTTTCTTCTCTTTCGTGTCTATTTGCTGTTTGATACAGGAGCCTGTGCTGTAACTGCTCATTTAATACCAGACAGTGTAATACCCTTGCAGCCTGCAGTGATTGTCAGGTTGATTTCATTAGTACGATAAGATGCATAGACTCCTTTTTATCTCTTGTATTCTCCTTCTCTCTCTCCCTTTCTCTGTAATTTGGGTCTTTAAAGTCCCTGCTGTCTCCTGATCTACAGATAATTGTTTACTGTAATACTAGCCAGGAAAAGAGCTGATAAACTCCAGATGTAGCTAGGTCTTCAAATTCACTTTCCTTGCTCTATGCCCATGGCTATGGACCTCAGATAATATTTTGCCGCTGTCTGGGGTCCTCTAAACCTGCTAATAAAAGAGGCTATTTAAGATGGAAAATGATCATATCATATATGATCTGGGTGGCTCGTTAGAGTTTCTTTTCTATTTGGTGGTTTGTTTTGTTGTTTTGGTTTTTTTTTCTTCTTTTTTTTTTTTTTTTTTTTTTTTTTTTTTTTTTTTTTTACAGGCTACTTATTAGCCCCATTCTTGTTGCCTGCCTGTATCTGCCCTGCACTGTACTCTTTGAAGTCTTATCATGCTTCTTAGTGACAGGAGCCAGGATGCTACATGTTAACCCCCATGGAGCAAAGAAATGAGCAGCCTTTTCCTCTTAAAAAAAAAAAAAAAAAAAAAAAAAGAAGGAAGAAAAAAAGAATGAAAAAGAAAAATATAACCAGTCCTTTCTGCCTTGCTGGAGTTTGTGATTCCTCTGGGTTCTTTGCACAGTGGTGTTTAGAGAAGGCAGTTTGTCAGGGGTTCAAAAACCAGAACCAAAGCACTGCCTCCAGCTTCAACAGCTCATGAAACAATATCTCTCCCAGGCTTGATAGCAGTTCCTTAGTTTATTTCTTTATTATTGTTCCTTAGTTTTACATACCTTTGAACATCCCCTTCCACCCAGAGCTGAAAAGCAACACACCATCAGAGGCAGCTCTCATATCTCTAGCCTCATTCTAAGGACCAAAAATAGCCCACACTTCCACTGTGAACCAAGCTTGTAACCAGTTCATGAAAAGGTTGACTCTAAATATATTTTGTGCCCACACGTAATGTGGTTAATATTGGCTAGTAGTTGTGACATCCTCTCCTGGCATATGGAGATCTTCCAATAAACTGGTTTGGCACATTATTTTTTGCTATAAATTCAAGACCACCTTACTCTGCCTGTATAACCCGTTTGTCTTGCTCCTCTGTGCTCCAGACCTGGGTGTGGGAGGATATCCTCAGATGCCTTGTCTCATGCTGCTGCAGCAAGCCAAGGTACAATGTTTTCAGGCACGATGTTATGTATTCAAGGACTGTGGGATATTTATCTGACCTGGGTGCAAGCATTAGGCAGCATCCCTGTGGATGCATCATTGTACAGTTCTTATGCTCTACAGACAGCAGCATGTGGTTGCTCTGGAAAATGAGCTGCTGTGGGGATGTGGGCTTGTGTCACAAGAGAGGCTCAAAACACAACAAAACAGCATGTTCAGGATCATACCTTAGTAAGAACCTGGGTTTTTTTTTTTGACCTGAGATTTCCAACATAATTTTGCAAAATCAAAACTGAATTTGGATCTGACCATTCCAGTTCCTGGGGGAGGACTGAAAGGCTGATGTAGGATATAAATTTCATGAAAAGTGTCCTACTTATTAGCTATTTCACACGCATCAGAGCAAATTCCTTGTGTATGACCTCCCTGTAGCCTGAGGTTTTGGAAGACTCTAACATCCCAGGCTGGATAAGGATGTTCAGTGCCTTCCACCGGATGCCCCTTGTTTCTCTGCCCTAGAGCAAGGCAGATTGGCAGTCAGCTGCCCTCCTGCTGCAGTGGCATACCTGGGAAAGGGCATCTTTCAGGAACAGGGAGTGAGAGTTCAACTGCAGATCTAATCTAGGAGGTACCGATCCCATGTCTCCCTGTTCTTCAGGCCTTCCCACTTCATGTTCCCCCAAACGCCTCCTTGTTGCAGGCAGTGTTATCAAACTCCACATCCTAATTACACTCCCAGAACTCTTACACAAATATTTTGTCTTCCACTTGGTACTGCATGAGAATAGGAGAGTGTAGATGAATCTACAAGCCCATTGCTTTCAACTGTTTAGAAAGAGAGGTGTGGCTCATTAGGAGAGGAGGCAGAATCAAAAGCAATCAGTCTACATTATCTCAAATAGGCTCTTACTTTCTCTCTGAAAGCATCTTTTTCCCACTTTTTTTTTCTTTTTTTTTTTTTTCTGTGCAGCTCCATTTCACTGCAGGCTTTCTCAAGGCAGTGGACCCAATGTCTGGGCATTTTCAGTCGGCAATGAATGGCATAGTTTTTAATCTGAAGAAAGGCTCAACACCATCTCCTCAAAAACCAGACTGGCTGCCACTCCAGACATCAGCAGAGATTTGTATGACCCACCTTCTCTAGCCCAGTATCATTGAAACCCTTGGCTTAGCCATCAAATCAAACAGAAATGCATTGGTGTAACTTTTCACTCACAATAATGTTGTTTCATTGCCTTGTAATCCACTTTTAATTGGGATTTGTTTCCTGGCAACAACATATAAACAAGGAGATGGTCCAAGGAGGCAGCAGGAGGGGAGAGAATAATGCAGAAATGGGTCTCTCTGGTCGAACTTCTGTTCTCTAAAGTTCCTCAGTCTGATCTGCTCCCACAATGGATTCCAAAATGCTCCTCCTTTCCCCTTCCTTTCCTCAAATTTAAAAAGGGCCTTTTCTCCTCCTCTCTTCATGTAAACATTACTTATCTTGTTGTATAGGCAGCGCAACTATCAAGAGCAAGTACTCACAAAGTGTAAATTAGCTAGTGACAATAAATTGTCAGATTGCCTCTGAGGCAGAAACAAATGAATAGCTCAGTTTATTAATCACATGGCACCTTCACCTTTGATGTCTTGATGTTCCAGTTTTGGTGCTCCATTAAGCAACCCTGAGTGACTGCTGCAGCAGCCTCCACTAAACCAGAAATTTTGTTGGCAGCACATTTCAGGACTTCAAAGGCGGTAAATTACCTTGAGATTGTTTCATTAAAGCGCCCTTCCCAGTGTGAACAGCAATAACAGGAGAATTGAGATCAAAGAGCATCCATCTTTCTAGATTTGTTACATAGAAAATTACATGCTGAGGGTGTCTTTTTCACAAATCATGTCACCTTCCATTTCGGCAAGAATGGTTCTAATTAGAGTCGAAGACTCCCTGGCTGTGCAGAGAGTTATGATTGTCATTAGCAGAGCATTGGAAGCTTTTTCTTTTTTCCCTCCCCATCCCTCTACCCAAATTCTCTGTGAAGCAGCTATGTTTGTGCTGTGCCTCTGGACTCTAATTAGAGACAATTATGCTGATTAACCTATTGCAGGCAGTTCTACACAGATTCTTGGGAAGAGCTCTTCCTGGGATGTAAATTTGTTTATTTTAAATATTCTTTCGTTTCCCTTCCCTCTCCACCCCCATGGGCCATCTGAATTCACATAGTCCTCTGCCTTGCTCTCTTCTTTCTCCTCAGCTATCAGGGGTGCAACATATGCAAACAGACCAGAGAGAAAGGGCAGCTGGAGCTCCTGCTGGCACATCTCCTCTCTGATCACAGAACCATAGAATCATTAAGGTTGAAGAAGCCCACTAAGATCATCCAGCTGTCATGTACCAGGTACAAGTCAACATGATGAAAGACCTCTCGTCCCAATTTCTGTATGATTTAATTTCATTTTCAGGTGGCTGACAGCACCTGCCTTCAAGCCACGTGAATCAAATCCCATGAGAACCAAAAATAAAGCATTAAAAAAGAAAAAAGGAAAAACAAATAGAAGCAACATCACCTGCTGATCTGTCCCTGTCTCTAATGGCTGGTACCTTCTCAGAACAGCACATGGGGTGGAGCAGTCATGGGGAGGCAGGAGCTGATCCCATGGTATAACTGTCCCTTCCTGTCCCATTTGCTGTACACAGGCAGAGAAACAGACGGATGGGCATCTCTGTACAATTAGGGCAATTCTTGTGAAGCCTGAATCATCACTTCTCGAGAAATTCCTTTATCAGCAGGCTGCAAAACTTGTCCTCCAACTTCCTCATGGCTGTTCATCCATGTCCTCAGCATGTTTTGTCATACACAAAAGGCACCACTGTTGTCTGTAGCACGCCATGCGCTTCAGGATTCTGCAGAAATAACAGCAGTCTGTAAAGAATCGAACTCCTCCATAATCACAGCATTCCAATCTGCTTCAGAGGAGAGCAGGAAAAACACAGAAGTGGAGGCAGCCACTGAGAAACCTCCTTCTCCAGAAAGACTCATCCACCTCCCAATGGTTGGAGGCTGACTTCTGCATTCAGGCACAGCATGTTTGCACCTGTCCATTCTCTGCTTGATTCCCATTCACTTAAATCTGATGTTCTTGCCACCTAGACAGACAGTTCTTTTTGCGTCACATATTACTGAGGACAAAAGCTTAAAACCTGCCCAAGTAAAGATCTCTTTTAATGGTCCTGCACTTGTGTATTGCCTGGGGTTTTCTCAGGTACTGAACAGAGAGGAAACACTGGGTTGTCCAAATGTAACTATGAATGTTTTCAGACACTTTCCTGTACCTCTCCTGCTAATCTTCTCTCTAAATGAGCGACTGTGATCTTTTCAGTTTCTTTAAATTTGTTTCCCTGCAAGACTTTGAGATCAGAACAATTCCAGAGGCATTCCAAAGTTTCAGAAGCATTTTCTGTCCTTTTTTTTAGACTTCTTTGTGAAAGATCATACAATTATTCACATGCATAATGCTTGGATAAAATAATCTATTACTCTTATCTGAGTACAATCTATTAATTTGATGTAGAAGACTATAACTCTACTCCTATCTTTTTTGCACTTCACCTCTGATTTGCAGATCTCCAGCCACAAGTAGACTAAATGAATCTGAAATTCAATTGAGCTTCTGAACTTCAATTGAATGAAACAGATGAATCATTCATGCCCAGCAGTGATATTATTTAGAGTTTTATTTTTTTTCATAGTTCCTTAGAAGTTTGAAATAGGAACAGGGTAGTTCTGAGGAAACAAACAAACAAACAAACAAATAAGTAAGGCAAATGCATCAGGTTTTCAGCATTTCATGGGTTTCTTGAAAGTGAAGGACGATATAAAAATGTAAAGCTTGAGAGATATAGATGTCTCATTTTTCTCTTTTGTTTTGTGAAACTTGTTTGTCAGACATCTTAAGGGAAGCAAAACATGAAGAGCATAGGACAGTGGGAAAGCCAGAAGTGAAGACTTTCACCCGAAACCCAGTGGAATCTCTTTCACCAGCTCCATAGAACTCCAAATCCAATCTGTTGGGTCCTATTCCACAGAGAAGAAATTGAGAAGAACAAATAAGATGCAATGATTTGTTGGACACCGGTGAAGACATACCATTCTTGACTTCATTGTAAATGGAACACTCATATCCATTGATCAAAATATCTTCATAATTGGTGGAATTACGTCAGAACTATCCTGGGATTTCAAGAAGGATTCCTGTTGCTTTTTGTGATGTGAGGTCATAATAAATGAAGTAAGGCTTCTGACAGCTGATTTTCAATGATAATCTCCATGTTAGGATCAACCTGTTTATTCAACTCAGTCAATCTTTCACAAGACGACAGCTCAAGAGCACTGTTGATTACTAACCCCAAGGATGCATGTAGATCCTCTCACTTGAGACGATGATAGCTGATTTATGTGAATGTAGAAAAGAAGACTGAGTGAGAAGGAAGTGAAAGAAAGATCAGAGGCTGTATCTAGCTGTATCACTGCCACTACTTAGAATGGAGCAGATCCAAAGTGTAGATGTCTTGTGTTATAAAAGATCTTTATAAGGTTTTTGTTTTTTTTCCTTCCTTTTTAATTGTAATGGTTTGCAAATTTTTGATGTAGGAAAAAACACCAGTCTTTGCAACTCAATAGGTCTTTCCCCATCACAGGGCTTTATGGGTTATGCTCTGCTGTCATATCTGAGTAAACTGATCACAACTCCATCTGAAGACAATGGAATCACAGTGATGACAGACAGATAGATAAATAGAACATAAAAGTCAGTCTCAGAACTGATGCCTGGGAGATGGTACTACTGAACAACTTGCGAGGCACTGCATGAGCTGTATAGGGTGTGTGAGATTAGAACAGCTGGCAACTGATACATTGTGGTTGTATAAACATTTCAGTACAGCTGTTGGTAGTAAAGTCTGAAGTGTACTTGTCTGAACAGCTCCCATAGAGATTGATTTTTGTTTATCACTTTTTTCTAAGTACAAAATTTACACATGAAATTAAAAAAAACCCCAACATGGTAGTCTTTCTAATTGTGGTTGAATAGTCATACTGTTAATAAGTGCACAGTATAACTGTAAACAGATCACAAATCTGGAAGGATATTCATTTAAGTTACCTTTGTTCTCATTCCAGGAAATACAAGGATTTGATAAGTTGACATTGATTTAATAGTCTGAAAACTGGAATCAATCTCTCTTTTCAGCCTTTTATTTTCCCTCCTGTTGCAAATTGCAAACACATTTCTGCTTCCTGCAAGCGGTGCATATATTTCCATGGCCATCTTGAGGAACTCTCCCCCTCCTACCCCCACTCCAGCTTAAGGAAGAAATGTCTTGTTAATTGAGGTAGCAATTCAATGTTTAGTGAAGGAAACGAGCGCAATGCAGTTAAGGAAATTCTGCTTCACTGCATGTTCATTCTGCAGTGGCTGATTACTGGTGTGATGATGATGACGATCAGATGTTGTTTGAGAACTGAGATACAGTGATTGGTTTTGATAACCTGAAATTAACAACTGGATTTATAGCTTGTAAATATTCCTTGTGGTGAATTCTCGCATTGCCAGCATAATCCCCTCTTCCTGTACAGACCTCATTTATGAATCCCAAACCAGTGACATTATCCCCAGGATGTAAGACAAGACTCTCTCCTGTAATGCACACTGCATTTACTGAGTAGTCAATAAAGCGGCATTCTCAGACTTTTTATGTGGACTGATTAAATTGTATGGGACTGTGACAGTTAAATTTACACATGCTGACCTACTGCTTTGTTATAAAACTGCAGGCTTTTACTTGCATGGGATTTCTACTACAGTGTTTCTCCTCCAGTTCCCCCTTTGTGGTAAGTAAAGGTCTCTTATTTTGGGTTTTGTGATGCAATGCAGTTGCCTGGTGCCAGCTTGGCTCTAAGGCAGTTGCCAGATTGCACTACTAAGATGTGCCATCCAACAGCATCAAGCCAGAGTGATTGCACAGCAGGGACAAAAAGACACCTCTACACCACCCCAGTGCTCATTTTGGACCCCTGGCAGCCATTGGTACGTAGGATGAGTTAAGGTTCTCATGGGCTGTTTAATCCCAGCCTAGTAGAAATGGCTCTCCTGGGCTGCAAGTATAAATGGGACTGTAAAGATAAAGGGGATGTCACTTCCACATGCCACTCTACCAGCCCTCCAATCTCTCTCTTTATCATTGCCTGCCTCTGAGAACACAGGAATCATGTCATGCCAGGGACTCCTCTTAAAGACTAAGGCAATTATCACAGAAGGGGAAATAACACTTCTTAATGGAATGATTAGGAAAGATTTTACTGCAGATTCATATTTTAATCTGTTGAAAAACACATTGAAATGCTGTTTCAGTCATTCTTACCACCTAAACCAGAAGTACAAATGCTGAAATAACAGTGTTAAACTGCAGTTAGGGAATGTCAATTTAGTGAGATGATGACGGGAAATACATAGCAATGGCTGGCTTTTGGAAACATTTTGGCCAATGTTCAGATCTTGTAATACTTATAATCCTTCTGAGTTTGCCTGCTGGCAATGATGAGGACTTGCCCTTTCTAGTCAGAAAGCTGACAGGTACGGGAACAGCAAGAACCTGTAAAATCATCAAACTAAATCTTACTGAGCCAAGGAGAAGACAAAGCTGATAGGAAGGTAATGAGTGCAGTCGGAATTGCCCCATCTTATTTTTTGTTGCTTGTGGTTGACAGGCCATTCTTTATTAAGTAGTTTAGGAAAGGTTTCACTGGTGGTTCCTTCTCAATAAAGGGTCAATTTCTTATTCTTCTAGAAATGGTTATCTTATCACCAAAAAGAAAGTTGGAGTCTCATTCAAAACTAGAGTAAATGCAGTTTATTTGTTGATACTGATTCTTGTGCTGCTGAGGTTTCCATTTCTTCTTCCTTAGGGATACTGTCAGAATACAGGTCAGTTCACCTTCAGCTACGGGCCATTTCATGTTGCACTCTATCAGAGCTCCTAGTCTGGATACAACTAATGCTAACTGGGAAACAGGAGGCTGGAAAAGTGTCACCGTGGGAAGCTAGAGAAAGGATGCTCTCTATAGTCAGAGAACAGCTGAGAGCTTCCTCTAAAGATTTTGAGAGTGCTGTAAGGATTTTGGCATGTTAGAAGGTGTTGGGAAGCTGGATAATGTGAAAGTATTATAGAGCAGCATCTCCAACACTTATTAGCATAAGTGCCTATATGCCTATGCTACACAGAAACCGAAGTCAGAATAAATTAGACCTGTATTTCAACTAGGCTACGTACACACTTCTGGTGAGAGAGGACCAGGCATCAGAGGAGAAAGAGAAGCACAAACATTTTCATGTATATTTATGGAATATTGTGTCCAAGATGAAGGCAATTATTTGTCAAAATATTCCACTTAAAAACCACAGAATAAAAGCGAACTAGACAATGTTTAAATTGTTATCCTTTGTGGGTGCCCGTTTTACAAGTTGAATATTTTGTAGGGGTTATGTGCAAACCACCACATTCACGGAAGTGTCATTCTGCAATTAAAGTATGTTTATTCAGCAAAGTGCTGTATTATGTCTGCTTGAATAGTTCATTGCAGTTTAGACCACTGCATGTCTCAAAGACCTGATCCTGTTTTCAGTACGCAGTCAAAGCAAGTTAGTGGAAGCTCTTCTTGTATAAGTAGTATGGAACAAGATCTCTTGTGCTCAGTCTGTCCACAGCGAGACTGTCCTGCTCTTTTAAAATGCAACGTGTTATTAGTACTTTTCTTAATTATGGAAGGCTGTTAATACCCAAATTGATTTGTTGTTGCCGCTGCCAGGAAACTATTTAGCAGAAGGGTATTTTTATAGCACTGAGGAGCCCACAAGTCTGATATACTCAGTGGACCTACAAATTAGCATGATAATAGAATTTATAATCTGTTGAGGTAAATAGAAACCAAAGACCACAGAGACATCCGCATGTGGTAAGACCGGTTTGCTAGCCAAAACAAAGTCTACTTGTGTTGTTCACAAGAATCTGAATATTAGAAGATGTCTAGGACATAATGAGGTACACTTCCAGACAAGATAAATAGAGACAGAAATATAAGCTGAGCGTGAAGAACAGAGCTACTGTAGGAATTTTAACACCAAAAAATTGAGTCAGTGGTGGGAGGAACACCCAGTTTGGATTCTGGTTTTCATAGGCTCTTTGCTTGTCAAACTTAATACCAAGTGAAATAACCTAATTCAACTTGGCAAAGGCATACAATACAGAGACTTGATATCTGTGACAGGGGCTTTTGAAGTTTCTTATAAACAGTGTTTTCCTTGCTTTGGAAAAGGTGGCTGAACAATCAACAACTTTTCCGATTCCGACTCCCACAGCTGAAAAGAGCAAATCATTAAGTAGCTCATCAGTGAAGGAAATCCCTCTGCTCAGCCTGTCTTCCAGAAATGGACTTAAACATGCTCAGTTTGAGGCATGCGCTTAAGGAGTAGCTGAGTAAGGGTGTGTCACATTTTTAGGCTTTTTTCCCCTCTGTTTTTTTTCTAACCCGTGACCTCACAGAAGTGTGTTGTGGGACTGTCTGGCAGGCAAAACATGTGGTTTTGCTCTCCTGATTTCTTTCTTTCTCTGTCTTTTTTATATTATGGATTAACATGAGAGCCGGATATGAAAGGAGAACTTATTCATTCATTAGGAAACACAATTGCTATTATTACTACTATTATTATTGCTATTATTCCTGATTAGGAAACAAGCAGAAATGGGTTGCACAAAGGATAATAAATACATATTGGAGACCGTAAGGAGAACTTCATAAATGTGTTTGAGATTCCAAAGATTTTATCTTTCAAAATGGAACAGATTTAGCCGCATGTAAAAGAAGAGTTGATGAGAAGATGGTGATAGAGCATCAGCAACAGAATGTCCCAGTTGAGTGGCTTTGTCTTCTTCAATGATGTTCCAGTTTCTTTTTCAGGCTCCTTCCTAGAGTCTGATTCAGTACTGAAATATGTAGATATTGTCCTTACAGGAATCAACAAAAACTACACAGAATGACCTTTGAATTTTCATTTAACTGGGGATCAGAGTAAATTAGGTACCAGAATACTTGCAAAAGAAAAAAAAAAACAAAAACATTTTCTTTATTTCTTTATGAAATGGTGCTCTCCATCTCTATTCTTCTTTTCCCCTTTTGCTACCACACTGTAAACGCATTTATGCTTGGTATGTTGAAATGCACAGGAGCTCAAAGTTTCCTCTTGAGTCTCAGCTGTTAGTATTGAAGTACTTGCTTCATATACTTTAATTTGCCCAATTCCTGCAACTTTTATCCAATTGATAATTGATAGACTGTTCCTTCCTTCCCAATTTCCTTCATTAGTTACATCAGGAAGTTTATTGGTGTTCCTTGCATGTAACTCAAGAAGACGGATAGCGCCACGCTTGTTTCAGGCCTATGTAAATTAATACTGGCCAGAAGTCTGAAGGCAAAGATCAGCAAGCCGAAAAACCCGGAAGATATCTGGTTACATGCCAGAGGCCTCCTCTTCAAATGAAATGACAGGAATCTGGGGCTGAAGGACTTCCGTTCACTCTTAATGAACTTGAGTGGCTCTCGCCTACAACCAGAAATGATATGCAGACAAGCAGCTCCTAAGACACGTCATTCCCATAGTTTGCAGGCTGTTATTTTATTCTCTCCAGCATCCCCTTTTTATTCTGCAAGCCTAAAGACCAAACAAATAATGTGTGAATAATACAGTGGCCAGGAATAGTACAACCAATGTCAAAGTGACTTTTCATCAGAGTGGGAGCAGAAAGTCTGATCCCTTAAACTTGGTGTGGTTCTCAGGCAAGTTCATTTGATAGATATTTCTGAGCAAAACTTAAGAGGATTCCTGCAGTGGCACAGCTGGATTTGAAGATTCATGAGTCCTTTTATCATGAAATCCAAACATTTTCTCTTGTTACTCTTGTTCCACTTGAACCAAGATTTGGATGTATGTATGAATGCCTTTGTACAGATAACAAATAATCACAAGAGGCTGTCATAATTTGCTGTTGTCCTCTACCATTACACATGTGAACATAAACACATTTACAGAGGAACAATCAAGGGAATTTAAAGCCAGGATGTAAAAAAGCAGGGTATGAGAAGTTACCCACTCAAAATGTGGGCGTGAGTCTCTCAGATGTAACAATTAAATGCTAACATGGTGTAATACAATAATATGGGAGCACTGGGTTTCATTCCAGTGGCAATCCTAATTATAACACTACTTAGTACAGGAAATTGCCTGTTGAACTGCTCTGCCTGAAAACCTGAAGAGAAAACCGTGAATATGTTTGCTTACATAGTGAAATACAACACAGAGCCAAATCCAAACAGCAAACTTCAGGACATCCTTCTTCCCTTTACACCTTCTCATTCCTCCAAAGCTTCACACAGCAGAGTAACACAGTGACAGGAACCTCTTTATTGGTGGAAAGAAAGTGAGGCAAGAGCCTGGTTACAGAGGCCAGTGGCGTGTGATCAAATGGTCATAACATGATCAAGAACAGAATAAGGGGCTCTGTTCCAGAAGCAGAGGAAGCAGGAACCGTCACCCCTCTGTGTAACTGCCGTCGTCAATGGCTTAAAGATGCAGGTGAACTGTGGGGCCTGGGCTTGCTGAAGCAGTTGCAAAGTGGGAGCACACCTTCCTCTCTGGATTTTTAGGAGACTTGGAAGAGAACTGAGCAAGATATTTATGAATTGAGGTGCTTTTAATTCTGTTTCTCCTGAGAGAGAGATAAATATCAATTTGATGTTCTCCAGAGATAGGGAATCAAAACAAGAACTGTGTTCCTATTAGCTCCCTAAGATTGATCTGAAGTTAAGTACCTGGAGACATTCAGGTTGAGCAAGGAACACTGGATACATTATTCTGGTCTCTATCCTGCCCAATTCTTTCTGTCCTTGATGCACACTTGATTACAGACTGGTGAAGATCTTGCTAGTATCCAAAAATTTAACTGCATAAACGCAGGAATCTAGGCACTAATTCAGGAAAGTCCTTAACCATGTTGTTAGGTTGTTCCTCAATCACAGCCAGAGGAGTGGACAAGGAGCTCAAGTACAACAATGTGCAGATGGAGAACATCTCTGCTGGGGGCTCAGGTTTCTCAGCTGTGTGTATACTCATGTCATTCTATTGACCATCAACATCCACAAAAAGGCAGTATGATTTACTGGAGCCGAGTTGTTTTACGAGCGTCGGTTGAGACTTGAAGTTCTTCCCAGCAGCAAACAAATGCTGAATCAGCAGCTGAGTTCTGCAGGAAGGGAGAGTGTGACATTTTTATACTGCCAACACATCTAATCAAAAGAGAACTAACTGCATTTTATATAAGAGTAAACACTATTTACTGACTGATATCATGTGACTAGACAGACCATATCTTGGTACTATAATGTCTTCCCAAAATTCCTGAGAATTTCATTCAGTGTATGTTTCTTTATAATTTCTCTTAGATTTTTTCCATATACTTTCCCTTATATTCATTCTTATTATAAACTTTATAGCAATAATTTACTGAGATTTGATTCTGCTTTGAGAACCCCAGGCTACTGGAACACTTTATTATAGAAAGAAAACTGTTGGCACTATCTAGCATATCAAAGCTTGAAGTTTACTTCTTTGCCTTTACAGCTTTATTAGCATCTTTCTGTTGATGTTTAATTTGCCAAAGGTTAACAATGGCTAGTAATAGACCATACATATTAACCCAGATTAACCCATGGAAGACTCTCACTTGTGGTGCAACATGAGCAGAACCACCCTTCAGCATGGCAACCCAATGTACTGTGGTGATGTGGAAATTCAGGAGATCTGGGGCACTATGTAACAGCACAAGATAAGTTGTTTCAGCTCATCCAGAACTCCACACAGCAAAAAACTTCCTTAATGAACACTGGCATGAATTCATTCAGAAATGTCAAAGTGTTTCAGTGCTGTTGGTGCAAAGCTTGGTTAGAAAAGCTTTAATTTAATTTCTAGATCTGAGCCTCAAGAATAAATTCTAATCTTGGTGCCATGATCAGCTCTCAAAACTGAGCTGCTAAAAAGTGATGGAAAAGAATAATTTTTCCCTTGCTTATTAGACAGCTTAATGCCTTTCTGACTTTGTACCATGGTAAAAAAATAAGAAGGTTAAATATGAATGACTCTGCATGAATCTCTAGTGGAAACAGATCAAATAAATTACCCTTGCAAGTGGCATGATAGCCCATATATGTCCCTTCTGCCTTACCCCTAATTAAATCTTTTACACATAAATGGGTATTTCTGTTTAATCACCTCTGTCTCCTTGCCTCTGTTCCCAACTGTCACAACTCTACTCCTTTAGCCTGCATCAGCCAAACTTAATATGTTCCATAGTTTTGTTTATGGATGTATTTTACTAATTCTTATTTATTAAAATAATTGCCTTAATTAATCCTAATTGTTCATTGTTAATCACTTAGTAATATAATTCCATTTGCTTGCACATATATATTTTTGTTTTAGTCATTATAAAAGCAAGACATAAAGCAAATGGTGTAATTACTCACAAAGGACCAGGAGTTCAAACAATAAAAATCAAAGAGGAGAAAATAAAATGCTTTCAACATTCCTATATAGTAACTGGGACATCCTGTGTCACAAATTACTTTATGAGCTGTCTGGAAGTGGGATTCCTCTCTAAAACCTCAAGAAGCTAAAAAATGAAAGAAGAAACTGTCTTACAGCTGAGGTGATGTTTCCAAACTTACCTATTGCTGTTTGGCAGCAAGACCAGGAGATGGTAAAAGGTGTCAGTACCCTATTGAACTAAGATGGACAGCCTGGAAGAGCTTTGAAGGGAATGAAATCTGAATAACAATTAAACTCAGAGAATTCTACATTTTCTTTCTATTGCCTCTTAGAAGTGAAGGGGAAAAAAGCAATCACCTGCTATAGTTAGGCAAAAACTCAGGTTTTAATATTGGTGGTTACTGAAAATCACAGCACGACTTGATCTGTTTTCAGTTTCATGATCATACAAGTCCATGGGGGTGAGGACAAAGGGTGTCCTGCTGAGAGCAATGGTTGTGCCATTGCACTATGGTTATGTCAATGGTTATGTCTTCTGCAACTCTTGTTTTTCTCCAGAGCCAATCATAAAAACAGTACAGGCTCTGTTACAGAGAGAGTCTGGGCACATTTATCTCCAGGGCAGTTCTGGGCTGGCAAAGATACTCTGCCAGAAGAAAGAAGATTCCCTTAGGCAGGACTGCTCTGCTATTGCTTGTCCTCCACACACATCTATGCTCTATCTCCTATAGGAAAACCTATTTGGTTTTTTTCCAGTAGTTGGAAAGTGACTTTCACATCACACAGAGTTCTGCTCCCCTAAAACAGTGCATAGAACAGATACTGCAATGTGAGCCCCAAAAGGAGAATAAACTGCCCAAATGCCATTCTGCTTCAGAGTCTCAAAGTGACAGAAGGACCTGGATTTCAAGGAAGCCCTTCCAATGTCATCATTTGAAAGCCTGATCTGTGTTTATTTGTAACATTCTGATCTTTCTATAACTTTGTGACTTATTCAGCACTTGCTGTTCCCACAGTTCTAAAGCTTGTTGACTTCATATTCTCTGGGTAAATTATTTGTGGCTTAATCTCCTGGCAAAGTCCCAGTGGTTTTAAGTAAGTTATATCAACAAAAGTTTTGTCTCCATAAGTATTTTTCCCTCTCTTCCTGACAAGCTTTAAATATCTACTGATGCAAGAACAATCTCTTTTCTATAGAAATGATGGTATAAGCTAGTTTAAAGTTAATTAAGCATTTCTTAAGTCATCCTCCTTCTCTAAACACTTACCCTCTGTTGTCTGGGAAAATCCATCTCCAAAAAGTATAAGCTAATTCTCCTGAATTTCTGCTTTTCTTTTTCTTTTTCTTTTTTTTTTCTTTTTTTTTTTTTTCTTTTTTTTTCCTTTGATTCTATTAGGTTTTCCAACAAAGACCTAATTGTTAGTGCCAATTATTAGAGGCTTCCGTGACTTGGGAATGTTACCCACTGCAAGATTTGTCCACTTCTGATACATCTACAAGCCAAGGTCACATAAAAGAAAGGCTTTATGAATGTCTTCACCTTCTCTTTCCATCACTGCTTTTTACGCACTGAACCAACCTGCATTGTCTGCTAAAACTGGTCATTGTGATAGGAGAGAACCAACATGCTTGAACATTTAACTATGAGTTGGTGAAATCCCGATGATTCTCTTTTTCAGTTACAGAATAAGGATGTCCTGTTGCAAAAATGTGCCTGCATGTGAAATGTATGTGAAGTGGGGGCAACCCTGTAACATGAGTCTAGAGCTGAGAATATGTTACCTGAGGGCACACTTCTCTGGATCCATCACACATAGCAACCAGATGCATCTGGCAAGCAAGGCCTTCAGTGGTGGAGTCATGGCTGCACTCTGCAGAAGGCAGGCTGTGATTTGGCAGACAAGAATGGGGCTCAAGAGTGGAGGGGCACTTTGTCACAGCTTCACAAGAAACAACCCAAGAAGCACTGCTGCCATACAAGCATGAAATTTTAAAGCTCTAGCTTCTTCCTTGTGTCATGATGGAAACACATCTTTGCAACGTAACATTAAATTTGTAACCCAAATCCTGCTAAATATCACTTGAAGTGTAAGATAGGAAAGGAAATTTTTAAGGAGTGAATTAATGGCTAAATTAATGCTACAGCTCCTCCTACAAGTCCTCATTTACAAGCTCAGCAGGTTTTTCTTGTTTGTCTACACTGCCTGTCTTGGAAAGGGACCTCCTACCTCCTTCTCTGCTGCTGTTGCTATTAAGAGAGATTTTTGTAGCATACAAAAGCTCTGATTGTCCTCTCACTTATACTAATTTTGCAATTGTGTAAATCCATTGACCTGAGCAGATTTTGATTGACACTAATACATGCTGGAGGAGAATCAGGTTTTAAATACCTTTGAAGGCAGACAAGCTTGGAAAAAATAGTCTTATTTTTAAGCTCCATAATCGTGACGATGTCCTTTTGTACCATACTGTTCATCCGTTATTTGAATTACATTTGTCAAACATCCATTCAGGTCAAATATTTGTATATCCATTGTGTATTACCTTGTAAATTTAACTTAATTTGTTTGTAGTTTTCCTTTATAAATAACCTCACTTCAAAGTTATTTTAAAGGTTTTAAAGACCACAAAGTCAAAGTGAATGTGAACGAATGGCTCAAGTTTGTAAAGCTTCCATTTCTTCCAGGATTTATCTTACCATGAAGTGAGTCATTTATATCTTATTGCATGATGTGATCGTTCTGTTACCACAATGAAGCTATACAAAAACTCTTGTAGATGATTTACACTCATGTGGCTCTCCCCATAACATAGTGTAATACACAGTAAAATGGAGAGACTTCAGTTTGGTCTCTTTTATGAAGAGTTCAGTTCAGCTGATCTGTGTAAGTAAGTATGTCTAACCAACAAGATGAATCACCATAGTGTTATAATTGCTCTTTTCTATTTGTTTCTTCTTTTATTTATGCCACTAGGTCAATTTGTTATCTTCAGCAATCGAGGGACCATTCCTTTCCGAAGTCCCTTATTTCCTACTCTATGATGGATCAGTAGGCAAAGCTAAGGGCTCAGCTGAGTTCAACTTGAATTCCTGAAGCATCTTCCTGAAAATGATTCAATGGCTGAATTTTTGTGGACATATATATATATACATATATATATATATGGCCCCATTACTGGCTTGGCTTTGTGCAGGATTAAAGCCCAAATTGCAACACTTCTTTTTACTTTGTTGTGCGTGACAAGAAAGGTTTTACAAGCCTGTCCAGCACTGTGGCCTTTTGCATACTTCTGAGGCTGTGGTCTCTAAAGCAATTTGTCAAAGCCCTTGCTGTGTAAAAACTTGTTGAACATACATATATATGCACGATTTGTATATGCAATCTGTATATTGCAGTGAGTCAGCTTGAAAACCCCAACAAAAAAGTCAGGTGTTGCACCTATGCTGTGACCTACACTTTAAAAGGAATGTCTTGGTCTTTCCAGACTGTTTAATTTTTGTTTAATCAGTATGCATTTCTGCTAAGCTCCAAAGTCAGAAGATTTCTTCTATAACACAATGTCCATTGACAATAATGGATGTTTGTTCCTTGAAAAATAATGTGGTTTGCATCTGGTGTGAAGCTATTAGTGAGTTGACTTACTGTTGTTAGAAGAGATTATGCTAAATGTAGCATAATCCCCTGGAAAAATGTACAAAAGGATCATTCAGGGCTGTTCCAGCCCTACATTAGCCCAGCTGAACATGCAAGTAACTGATATTATATGTGTCTGCAATAACTGTGCAAATTAGATGTATAATTGCATCCATAAATTGTTGGAAAATCTGGCTCTTAAATTATGCATCACAAACAATAATAACCCACTGAGATGATTGCTGTCAGTTTACCTTACATAAACTGTGTTTCTCTTTGTTCAGCATAAGAATCAAGGGATGATTTCTAAACTCTGCAGGCAGCAATCTTCAAAACAGCAATGAACGTGTTTGACACGTTTGCTCACAAAACATGTCAGCAAACTCTGGGAGGTACAGCTGTAAGGAGTTGTGGGGCCAGAAGCAAAAAGGAGTTTAAAAGACTGTCACATTTTTGGCAGGCTGAGTCCGTCAATAACTCTTAAGAGTCCAGTTATCTTTTCTGGACCAGAAAGTCCTCGTATCACTTAGTTGTGAAAGCTGGGAGGAAGTAACAGGAGAAGAATATCTCTGTACCTTTGCTTTCTGAAGATGCTGGATTTGGGCTGAATGAACTTTTGTTGTGACAGTTAGAGCTAATCTTCTGATCTTATTTTTCTTTACACTACATTGTATAACATTTCTGTTTCATACCGGCCTTGAAGTCGTAAAAGATATTCTTATTGTATTCAAATCACAATGATGGTAATGTATTGAATCTCTGTAGCTTGAAATGGGACATAAGATTATCATTCTCACTATTATTGTCATCTCACAATTTTCAGAATCTGCATCTGACGTAGTGAGGACTAATCCCATGGGGATTATGACTCTTAACTCTGTGCAGAGTGCCAATGAAATAAAAACAATCAAATTTCAACTTCTTTTTAATATCGGAATAGACATAAGAGTGGTTCAAGGTAGACAGCAATTAATCCAACCATTCATAGAAAAGCCACTTCAGAGGAAATCTGTGCGTGACAAGAATAGATAGCTCTGACCATCAAGTGGAGTGAGAGAGGATAGGAATAACACTTAAAGTCCACATCTCAAATTACTGTGATACCCTCTATAATTTAATAATGAGAACATCACAACAGGGAGGTGTTTGAGCTCCTAATGACACTCAGTAAATGAGCTGGCTTGCAAAACAAACACACAACCTTTTGTACTTATAATGGCTTGACAACATTTTGTCTGGAGGGCTGTGAAATTTTCCTAGCTCAGCCCGTTAATCTCAAAAGCAAATGCTGCTTTTCAGTGAGAAAGCTATACAAGCTGCTCTCCCTGCTTGTGCACTGACAAAGCATGAGCCTAGAGCTGAAGTGAGTTTTGTCAAAGCAAGGAGCAAGAGTCACCCATTAGAATGCATGAAACCAAAGTACAGCTTGTTAAAAAATGGAGCACTGGTTAGGTGTGGATGCAGTGGGGAGGTTTACCCACTGAATCTTCATGGTTCTTTTCTGAATTACCATCTAATGTAAAATTCACATGTATTGTTTCAAAGCGCTGTTCCACATGCACAAATGTGCTGTAATTTTTTTTTCCGCCGTCATTCACAGGTATCCCTGAGTCTAGCACATCTGTCAGAGAAAGCTGGAAAAAGGAACTCCTGATCACAGTGAATGCTACTGTTCTAGATAGGCTTTAGGGATTTAAATACATACGTTGTTAGATCTGGGCTCCAAGTCCAAATAATGAATCATACGTGTTAATGGGAAAGCCCATAATAGCTTTGCCCTGGGTGTGTACGGAGTGATAGAAATTCTAATGGATTTTAAAATGAAACTTGACCTACAGTCCTACTCCAATCTCAGATCTGTACAAAGGCATTAATTGGACTTATTCAACTAATTACTTGTTATTAAACTAGCACAGAGACTGTAAAGACTTGGACAAGCAATTATTTTCTATAGACGACAACCCAAGTTTTGGCAATATTATCTGAACTGGGATAAAAGTTTTTAAACCTTCAGAAGCTGAGCCTGAGGCAGCCAAGCCTGTGAAGCCAAAAGATTATGCCAATGTTCTCATAGTGTCTTACGCAGGATGAAATGATGCCAAAATGTTATGATACTGTATCACAAGGATTGCATATCTTCTTAGTATGGAACAGTGAGGTTCCAGCAGCCCATTTTAATATAAGAAGAAGCAGGCAGAGATGCCCACAATTCATAACTCAAATTCATAAAGAGATGATAGCTGTAACACTGCAGCTCTGGAGGCAAAAGATTTAATTTGTTTGGGGAATGGAAATAGAAAATAATATTAAAAGAAAAGAAAGAAAGAGAAGAAGAGTGTTTTGAGCTTGCAACCAAAGCAGCAATTCTAATCTCTTATTTTGACATGCGCTCACTGCGGATTGCTGACAGCACTCCCAGGGATTTTAGCTTCTATACAGATAATGCTCCCGCACATCCTTGGGTGGCTGTGACTACTGAGAGAGATAAGAACCAAAACTTCAGTCTTTTCTTTTTGGAAGTTAGTGATGGCCCTTTTCTTTTTTTCTCAAGGGCTAGAAGAAAAAATGCTAAGCTTTCTTTTCTTTTCCTGTGAAGCAGTACTTCAAAAGAGAAGTTGTAGAAACATCAAATGTGCAAACACTGAAGAACTTGGCTGTGATAAAATCAACACTGTCATGACCGTTGTTTTTTTTTTAACGGATAAAATAATTTTCAACTGTAATCTCTGTATCTCTAAAGCAAAATCCACTGCGATTTTTTAATATATTAAAAAAAATCCTTATTTTCCCCAAACATTTTGGTGTCATTGAATCAGTATTTTTCTAGTAGAAGACTCTTCACCTGGAAATTTTCTGCAGTGAGGTGCACCCGCTGCATCTGCTGGTGCTAAAAATATCTACTTTTTGAGCTCCTTCCCTCTAGGTACCCAAACGTTTCTCAGATGCACTCCCTGTGAGGTCAGAAAGTGTTGCTATTCTCATTTGGCGGCGAGGAAACTGAGTCACAAAGAGGCTGGGTGATTTTCCTAAGGGGAACAGGAAGTGCATAAAAGAGGTAGGTACCAAATTCTGGCTTCCCAAGCTCATTAACTTTTCAAGTGTAATGACTTCTTACCAAATTGACTGAAAACAATTTCTGCCTCTCTCAGCTGCGCCTTTGCTATATTTGGGGACCCATGCTGTTCTGAGCTTTGAAAAGCTTCACGGCACTGTGGTAGGATTTTTAGAACATTAAGAAATATATAAAAAGAGAGCAGTTAGAAGGTGAAAAGGTTTTTTTTCACAGTTTCTCCTTCCGTTTTTCCTTCTGGAGCCTAACAAGTTCCAAATGTTCTGGAAGGTCTATTTTTGATGAGTTTTGGATTGAAAGTGCTGTTCTTGTACACTGCTACATTAAAGTGTTTACACAGAAAACAGCCCAGTCTGGAAAAGTAACAATTTGTTCACGGGATCATATAACGTATTTGCCTAAATGGGCTCTTGGGAGGAAAAAGCAACCAAGAAAAAAAGATTTCTCTTTTCACCCATGAAATCTTCTTCATAACGTCAAATGAATTTTCTCCTGCTATTAACAGCAGCAACAATAAAGGAAAAAAACAAACCCTTTTGGTCTGTAATGCTGAGAACACCACAAACATCTCATTATGCTTGCAGGTCAGCATCTTGGGAGAAATGCTGGCAGCCCAGGGAAAGAAGGAAGAATAAAAATCCCATCAGAAAAATATTCTTTGCTCTGTATAATTCCTTCTTTGCAAGCTCCAGAATTCAGGCTTTGTAATTAAAGAGAATGAGCAGCGTGCATGCAGTGCTGTGAGTGGTTTCCCTGTTTGTGCACCCACGGTATGACACAATAAGGACAAATATCCGGAGGCAGGTTCAGAGACACTGAGTCTAGATCTTTAATTAATAGCTGGAGATCAATTGCATAATACCTGAGCAAATAGACACGTGCATTTATTATCTGCAAACAAGAACTCTGCAATTAGGGTCATAAAGAAAATGTCAGAAAACAAGAAGCAACAAATACCCATTGTGGAATTAATAAGAGCAGTAGTTCCCCTCCAGTGGTCACTGAGTAAGCAAACATTCTGGTTAAATAAACTGAAATGGAGCATATCTGGGCAACACACTTACGTGCTGGGTCAAAGCAGAGGTTAAATAAAAATTTGTTTTAAAAAGACCCAAAAGAACACAATATGACTCCTTACCCCATGTACCACATGTTGTTAAAGGAGGGAAGAGGAGCATTGGGCACATTCATGAGCGCGCTGCATGACTTTGAAGCAGAACTGTAAGGAAAGCAGGGAGCATTTGTGTTTACCCCTGTCCCCTAGCAACTTCCCTGCTCACAACTAATCTTTGGCACGGAGGATGTATCGGCTCTCAGCAGCCAAACACAACTCACTCCTGCCAGCACCATGGTGATGGGCTGACCCTTTCAGAATACATCAGCATTAGGATTTCAGAAGGGGCACATTTTCAAGGTCGATGTTTATTTCATGGAAAACTGCTACATGAGGTTTCTGAGGTGCTGATCCTTAATTGGCCATTACAATAAAAACACGGGAGTAATTTCATATTAGACTGATGCCTCAGCATGTAATCCAAATGTAGGTCATTTCATGACCAAAGGATTTTTGCAGCTTCAAATGCATACTTGCGTATCTAGTACATAGTTAGATGCATCCAGACACTTCAGAATGATTATTATTTCTACTGTTTTATAAATGACATAAACCAATCTCTAGTAGTTTGACAGTGGTTGGGAAGGTTTACATCCTTTATTCTCACAACTCTGTGGTGAGTAATGCAGCAGGGATCTTGAGAGGCTATAGAAATGGCCCTGTGTAATCATGTGAGAAGGAACAATTACCAACTCCAGGTTTCCCCAGCAGGTAAGGGCAGAAGGTATTCACAGAGGTGAAATAAAGGGAGTTTTGTCACTGCAAAAAAAGACAAATGTAAGGACAAAGGCCTACTGAGGCTGAATGGAATCCAGCTGCACTTTGAGGTGTTAACACAAGTGACCAACCCTGAAAGCAGTCATGCTTTATGTAGATTTTTCTGCAGGTTGTACTGACAGATATTTTTGTACAGTTTTACAGACCTTTGAATCTCCTGTAACTCCTTCTGCCACATCTCCCTACATTTCCAATATACCTTACTAATCCAGTAATTAGCCATAAAAATAAATTACTTGTATAGATTATGTAACAATAACAAGGCAGCATGAGTCACTTTTCTTTGTTCTCATTCACTAGCGAGCAACAGCATGGGCTCATT
Source organism: Coturnix japonica (assembly GCF_054131305.1). Classification (NCBI taxonomy): domain Eukaryota; kingdom Metazoa; phylum Chordata; class Aves; order Galliformes; family Phasianidae; genus Coturnix; species Coturnix japonica. Next base: position 10,552,244 of record NC_140680.1, on the reverse strand, counting down.
AAGTAGGTACCAGAAGTTCAATATGGAGTAAATTCAGATCTCAAGGCTAGATAATTTGGTCTCCATTTGTTTGCCTTTGTTCTCTTTTGTTTCCAGATTAAAAGGGCACCATGTACTTTTAGTTTCTTCAGGTAAAAGAGGTATATGGGAGCTGCTTCTCTATTGACTGCTGATGAGCACTGGCTTAGAGCCTACACAATAGCCTCACATCCTGCTTTTGCAGTTTAATTTGGATGGTCAATTTGAGTTGTCCCAGTAAAAACAGAAAATGGATGTCACTGACATGCAGGCAATGAGAAACCAAGTCACTAATCCATTGCCACAGACATCCAAAAGCCTTCACTAGCAATCAGAGATTTATGGTGGAGAAGGCACAACCTCCTGCTCCGTAACCACAAGATCAGTGTAATGACTAGTCCCAGATCCATAACAATCTAGTTAGCTTGGGTCTAATCTGTAACTTCGTAGAATGGCACAAATCCTGGATACCCATATCCTAACTCACATACAGTCCTGTATAAATACACATAGAAGTAGCTGTACACACACTGATATAGCTGAACCTTCTGCTGAGTGGGAGAACGATGATTTAATCCCTTGAAAGGCTTCCAAACCTTTGTGTGGGAGCAACTGACATGTTTATCGATGAATGCAAGACTGTGTGGCCTCAGGAAGACCCAGAACCTAAGGAGCTCTAGTGGGGATTGATACGCTGAGCATACCCAGCAAACCTGGCTGTGATTTTACTCCAATTTATATTTGTCTACTTTCAGAGGCCGATATCTCAAGAGTCACTGAGAAGCAGAATTTTAAAGAAAGCTGCTTTCTAAATAAAAATTCCTACCAATAAGCAATTACATTCTGCTTTCATCAGCCTTATTGTCTTAAAATAAATCAGTGTTTGTTTAAAAAAACAAACAGGGTGGTGCTACAGTTTCAACCAAAATAAGAATTTGTTTGTGTGCAGAGATAGACCAGTTAAATGATTTTCAGATTAAACATCGAGATCAACTCTAGGTAAAATTTTCAAAGGCAGCTTTGTATTCACTGAAAATTTGGTCATCAGTTCATCATCACGGTGGTAGAAATCTCATGTAATTCATTGATGCCATGGGGTTTCCACCACTAGGGGAGTCTAATTTTCAGACTTACTTTAATAACAACTATCAAAAGCAGGTCACTTGAAAACATCATCATTTAATCATCTGGAAATTGGAGTGCCCAAAGTCATTAGTCATACAGAAAATGCTCGTGTTTCTAGCTGATTTGGACCTGAGTCTGATTATAAAGATTAGAGTTTGAATACCTAAGCTCCAAATATGAGACATTATCTGAGATCATAGAGGTGTTGTTAACTCTGTTTTCTTTTATCTTTATTCCATCTGTAGTTCCAGCTCTGTAAAATCAGTTCTCCGAACCGCAATTACTATACATTTTATGTAAATGAAATGGCATTACAGTGCCAATTGACTCGAGTCAAACTAACTAGCAAAGAATTTAATTATATCCATTATTAAATGTTTGTGTTCCACAGATCCAACTTCTTAAAAATAACAATGATAAATGTACAGATCCCTGTAACCATCTGTTGCACTCTCTCCAAGTCTAGCAGGGGGTGGAAATCTTGCCGAATTAAAAAATATTGCTATTTAAAGTCTTCCTTGTATTCATTTCCTTAGATATTTGAACTTATCCAGTGGCAGAGCCAGCCTTATGGTTTCTGTAACTTTGCTGGCTGCTGAACTTGGAGTCATTTTAAACAATTCAGTAGATTCCGACAGAATTTATTTTTTTATGTATCCTTCAGCCACAGACTTAAGTAGATGATCTTTTTCTTTTCTTCTTCATTTCTCCTTCTCTCTTTTTTTTCATCCCCCAAGTCTCAAAAAGCAGAATTGCAAGGAGTTAAGAGATGGAAGAGCTGACTTGCCAGAGTTTCTGGCTTCACTGCAGCCCAGAGTTGTTGCCCGGGTGATTGTGTTCATGGGAGGTCTTTAACTGGCAGAGCTGCCTGCTCAGTTTCACAGGCGCCACAACTACTTCATTATTTCATCAAAGTTCATTATGTTGGGGAGGGTACCACCAATAAAATTAGATTACAATGAGCCCTTAAAGACATAATTCCTAGCTTTACCTTTTGCCATATCCCTGTCTGTTGTCCTATAATGTACAAGGGAGATTCGCACCTATGATACGGACTATCCTACAGCTTAATTGAACTGAAAAACTCCTGGAGAATTTGATTCAGTTTTTCTTGTGACAGACCCTTTTGTTTTCTGTGGAGACACAATTCTGCATCTAAGAAAGAAATCAGAACAGATTAATCATGACTTTGCAGGGAGGTGAGAGCATCTGGAAGAAAAGAAATCAAGCCCAGCCTAGATCTAGAGCAACATCATTGTATATTAAATACAGGTCAATGGTATTTAATGCTTGAAGAACTTCTAGGAAGAATTCTTAACCATTCAAGGTGTAATCAATAACCATGTGGTTCTTGGTGAACCATCAAGATCTGGTGCTGAAAATTGTGGCATTTTCCTGCTTTTCTGACAGTTGATGTTAGTTCATAATACATTTGATCTTGATGTGCAGTAATGTCAAAACAGGTAAAAGCAGACTTAGTGTGAGTTGGTCTTGCTATTCTGCTCACACAGATTTAAAGTAGCTGTTCCTAGCTAACAGCACTAACGAGAATATAGTACTCGATTTCTGTTAAAATGGAAAAAAAATCATAATCAAACAACCATTTATTTCCACATCTTGCTGTGTTTTGTTTTGCTGTAGATATCTAAGGTCAATTGACTACTCCAAATTCATCTCCATTTTTAGTGATCTTAATCTTCTCCAAAGATGAATACTGAAATATTTCCATCCCTGTTTAGTCTACGTGAGTTACTTGTCCTGAAAACTGGTCACTATGTAATTCAAGAAACCAGTTTTAGACAAACGTAAAACAGAAAAGCAAATCTTAAAAGGTCATTGCTCTTGTAGCCTACATTTTAAAGAGAAATTAGCAGATTCTACACAAAATAACAAGAAACAGCAAACAATCTGACTGTGTTGTGGATTCGGTCTGCTGCAAGATATTGCTGCATTTGTGATGAACAGATCTAGCAGACAAAACTGTGACATGCATAATGAAAGCCAAGATCCAGTGTGCACAATGGAAAATAAAGTGTACAAATAGTCCCAAGAAGGCACGTTTGTTCTGAATGCAAAAGCACATATCTTTCTCTAAATGAATGGATTAACCACAGCTATTTCTGATTTCATTCTCACTGTTTCAGCTCTGAAATTCATGTCCAGACAATGAAACCAAGAAGTGGTAGAGAGGGAGCTGCAGACTGCTACAGTCACTCTACCAACTATGGTTATTGTTCAGGTGAAAATTAAAATTGGCATGAATTCCAAAGGCAATGAATCACTGTCCTTGTGGGCTTCAGTGTCTGCTTTGAATCTTTTGTTTACTAATATTGCAAATATGTTGGTATTTTCCCCTACTCAAAGTGTTTATGACAGGAAAGCTATTAGCCCTGCAGTCTTGATGCTGGATGCACTTTGTTCTAAACCCAACTGTCACCCTTACTCATTTATCAGGGAGTGGAGATAGGATGGGATATAATATCACAGAGGTAAGTGGAAGACATTAAAATAGAACTGGCTTCACGCTGCCTTCTTTTACCCAAAACACACCTTTCCTAAGTTGCAGTAAGACAGAATTTTCCTGAGTATCTTACGGATACCTTTCTCACATACACCACCACCATTGTAGAATGCAGTTAGCTGAATCTCACCAGCTCTCCAAGTTACCACTCATTAGGCTTGGTTTTGAGCAGTATATTTGACATGCTGTAACAATGAGAAAGAGAGGTGAAATCTCTAGAGCTGGATCATGTGTTTTGGAGGGGTAAAGTTGGTTTCAGCACATTTTGTACCTCTTATCTTCCTTTATTTTCCTATGTACCCTGAATTCAGACAGTGAGATAATAGAGTTTATTTCCTGAGCGATGACCCTCAACATAGCTACACAACTTCAGGAGATTGAGTAGAGAAGAAGATTCATTCCACCCTCTCCCCCAGCACAAACATATACTAAATGACTGTTTGGTACTTTAAAAGCCAAGCAAAGTACTGCCTAATTTCCCAAAGTGAGTGCTGTTTTCTAAATACCTTAGCGTTAACACTCAGCTTATTGCTGTATGATCATTCCTACTCTGTTCTCTCCATGTATTTTTTTTTGCACACACTATAATTATTACAGCCCAGCTTCTCCTTTTTCATTTTGATCCTTTGTAAACCCAGTCATTACACTGCCTCAGATTGGCTTCCCAAAATGTCAAGATTAAAATGGGGCATGAAAGCTTATGCAAGAGTGAGTCAGTAGAGCAATTTGAACCAATAAATATCAAAGCAGTCTGTAAGAAGTAAGCAATTCATTTGATACCACATCTTTCAACAAGTCTTTAGAGGATTTTCCTCTGCAGGGTTACACCCTGATATTTACGTCTTGATCTCTCCACTGTGCAAAAGTCGTAGTTTGCCTCATTAATGTGATGCTCTGTCAGGCAAGCATTTCTGTCTGCAAAACACATCAGATTACCCTCCAATTTTAGTGCTCAGCAGTGATTTGCAGTGCTATCTGCTATCAAAATAAATATTCTAGAACTTTGGCTTGTACCACTGCCTCTGCAATTAGCGATATTTTATTAGTTAATTAATTAGTTAATGTCAGATACAAGCCAAGAAATAAGGAATGTGCCAGTATTCATTTTTTATGTCACTGTGGGTAAATGAATTGTCAAGACAAAAACTTTGTTATAATACTGCCAGTATGACTTACTGGGTATAACAGAATACAAAAACGAGTCTATTTTCAGATATGTCCCGCTGCTACTGCTTTTTTTCCTCACTCCTTTCAGTCTGATGAGTGTAACAACTCTTGTCTTTGATTTTTTGCCATGGACTCCTGCACCATTGTTTTTTCCTCTTACGTTATACCATTTTCTTGCCAAGACTATATTTTACTTTACTCCTACCCAGGGATCATCCAATAAAAGCTAAGACCCCTTGAAGCAAAATTGCAGTATTGTAAAATTCCAGCTCTTTGGGTAACTCAAAGACTTAATTTCTCACATGGCATTTCTCTCTACAAAGGGCCTTGCTACTTAAATGCTACTCCCTTGACTCACAATGAAGAGAAGAAAAAATGTTTTAGATCCACCAATCTCTGCTTATAAATAATAGTCTATGAATCCAGGAGAAGAGGTACCCTGTGCTTCATTTGCTTATACTATGTTCACTCACTTTATCTGTTTTACTGTCCTATAGGCTCTTACTGATTTTGATGGTGTTCTATCTCTATGTCTGTTCCTCTCTGAGGTTTCAAGGAGATCACATTCAGTGACCTTTCCTAGTTTCTCCCCACTAAATTTAATTAACAAAGTAAAATAGCATCAATTGTTTCCTGTTTACACTTTTTATTAATATACAAGCAAATTACCCTAGATAGATCAGCTATTTTAAAGTCAAGAATGAAAAGCGTTATCCATGAGAAAATCTATTTCCTTGAGTGGAAATGTTTGAGAACTTTTGATACAAGATTTCTTTTGCAATATGTATGCTGTGATTTATCTCACCCAACGCTATCGCACACTGCATTGAAACAGCTTTTGCACAAACATTTGTTTCAAATGAAAAACTTGCCTACTTGTTTTAGTGTTTTCTGTGTCAAACCCCGAATGTTATTTAATATTATTTTTTGTCTATTTTTTTTTTAACAAATAAATCTGTACTTTCTCTTCATATGTCTATTTCTGTCTTCATTTTGACTGATTGTTGAGCACGTGAATTAATTTCAGTTAAGACTGGAAAAGTTCTGTTCTCCAACAAATACGGAGAAAACAAACAAGCAAAAATAGAAAAGAGTCAGAGTGAATGCATCCACATTTATTAGAACTCAAGTCACCATTCTTGGTAATTGAAGTTTCTTCCTCAGGATTGGAGAACTATTTAGATTTAAAAAAGCATCCTAGCACTGTGAGGGTTTGGTAAGGGAATACCCAATATTGTGTTCAAGATTAAAGGTTGACAAAGCTTTACAACTTGCCTAGGATTGAATAACCCCTGGAAAGTGAACATATCAGGCCCTAGGAACAAGTGTCCTAAAGACACCTATGATGTGCAGCTGACTGAGTGCTAAATGATTTTTCTCTCTCTGTTTATTGTACACCTCACATCTCACCCAACAATTAACACTGGCAGCTTCAAACAGCTATTTTTGTTTTGATTCTTCATTCACCTATGATGATATCACAAAAAGCCTATACATTTCATTTTTTTCCTCTCTCACTCCCTTTTACTTTTTATTTTTTGGCTCTAGGTCTTTTAAGTACTTTTATGCACTAATACTAAACTACTAATTTTATGAGGGCTGCTCTGAAAGTAATACCTCCGAGTTTATTATGTCGGCCTATGATGTCAGAAGCTGATATTGCTGGTATGGCAGTAGAAGATGAATCTTTCTGCCATTTCTATTCCATTACATTTTGTTGCTGTATGATAGATGGCAGCAGAGGAGCAGTATGACACAATGGCATCTGACATGGAAGTGCATAAGAAGCAAAGGTTTGGAACTCAATTCCTCCACACAGAAGAAATGGCAGCCATTGACATTCATCGACGCTTGCTGAACATTTATGCAGTACAAACAGTGGATGTAGCACAGTGAGGCACTGGGTGGTGTGTTACAGCGGTGGCATTAGCAATGTGAAATACAATCCATGTTCTGGATGGCCATGCACAACTGTCACCCTACAAAATGAAGAGCATCTCAATAGTTGAAGCTGGGGGATGGCCACTATATTTTACAGTAAAAACAAAACAGCAAGGCAAAAAACGTGTGGAGTTGTCACTTGGTAAGAAAGCTAGAAAGCAAAAGGCTATTTTTGTTCTTTATTGAAAGCTGTTTTAAAAAGTCACATGGAAAGCTAGGGGTCTCTATTCTTCATGAATGTCAAATGCACTTAAAGGCCCATGCCATGACAATGCTTCTCATTGTTACATGTTTACTGTTGAAAGTTTCACGTGCATGTAGGTTTGTTAATTTTCTTGTGCTTGCTAGATCTTTTTCTCTGTAAATGCAGCAGTTTTTGATGGCAGAATTAATTTTCCAAGAACTTATAAGGAAAGGAATTCATCTTATGGAACTTAAAATAAAGAAGGAATAGATGCTTAAATACATTTAATTAAGAAGGAATAGATTCTTCAATACATTTTGCCTCACTTTCCTCATCCTGAAATAGTAAATAGAATCTTACAGACATTCTCCATTAAATTAAAATTCATGGGAATCTTATACAAGGGCTATATTTGAATCCATTTTATGGGCCTCATGGTCATTTTTTTTCCCCATGTTTTTCTTAGTAACTGAAAGTTCCTTCTGTGGTAGAAGCTGCCAAAACAGCAAACATAGAGAATTCCCCAGGGAATGCCACGCAAATTCCACATCTCAGACTGGCTGCCATTTCATATTGATCTCAGTCATGATGAAGTATTAATTTGTACACTGTTGAATGACCATGTTCTTTAAAAAACATCTAATTCAAAAGATATGAAGCCTTGGCAGCTATTAAGAAAGAAGAATTCTTGCTTTGCTCTCCTGCAAAACAGCTGTTGGTACTAGCTATATTGTGGACAAGGAGAAAGATCTAGATTATTTAGCTCAGATTGCTACTGTCACAGAAAACCCCATGCTTTAATTAATCCAATGAATTTACCAATCTTTATTTTAAAGGTAGTTAAGCTTGAAGCTTTCATTTTACAAATACAGTCTTCTTTTGGAATGTGACTTTGTTGACAGCTAGGCACAATTACCACTAGGTTCACTCATGGATGATTTATTACCATACTTTCTTATTGTTTTATTCCAACATTTACTCTTCCCTCTCTGTAAACTGCAATCTTTATAGGGAACAGTTACATGCTCTTCCTCACTAAATCTTGCTTGATTCACTCTGATTAAACAAGTAAAGCTCTTTGAGTCTTCTCTCACATGAAAGGCTTTTCCTCTCTCTGATTATCCCAGTAAAAGAAGAAGTCTTCTAGACAGTACAAATGTCCTATTGAGAGCAAATGATGATGACTTATGATATATTTCACATGATTTTTTTCTGAAAGTGAGCAGAGCCCAATTATAGAAATTACATGAAATTTCTATGCAATATATATATTTTTTTCATTTTATGCAAATTTAACATGAAAGCTGACCTTTTGGAGTTTAGTAGATCTGCTTCTGTGATAAAATATTTGTAATAATATTGGTATCACACTAAATTGCTGTTATGCATGGTTGACCTTTACTCCAATTTAACCCCCTCCCCCAAGCAAATAGGAATAATAAGGAATTGATATTTTGCCAACTATATGTTATAATCTTTTGAGATAAATCTTAAGGCAGCCTTGTTGTCTCAGGCATGACAGAATCAATTGCACAATTTGTGGGTTTCTATTTAAGAACTTAAGTAGATGAATTATCATTGTCTACAAATGATTTTCTAAATCAAAACTAAGCAGTGGAAAGAATTAGTAATGATGTCTTGTTAGTAACCTGAGCTTTACAGACCTCACAGTCCTTGAAGATAGTCTGGATGTTACCTTTCTGCTCTTGTCTGATGCAATGTATTGCCAGGTAAGATCAACTATTTTGGTGCACAGTGTCTCAGATTGGGACCAGCTTCTTTCACTATGAATCAGTGGCTGAGAGAATTGAGAATGTATTTTTGTTCACAAACTCACATTTCAGACATTTGACAGGGAAGATGTGACTTAGGAACTTGCTGCCTCTATGCCCTGTGGCTGTCAGAGCTCCTGTGTCAGGATCATCTAAGTCTCTTTCCTGATGAGTACCTCACAATAATATTTTGGATAAATGCTTAAATAGTCTCCTTGATGAGGTCCTTGACTTAGAAATAGGAGAAGTGGGCTCTTTTCTGCTATCTATTTCTTCAGCCATCTTTTCTCGGCCTATTTAATTTTTTTTTTTGTTATTGTGGGGCAGTGAGGGAAACCTGTCTCTCATTATCTAGTTGTACACTGGCCACCACTGGGGCCTTGATCTCAGCTGGGGCCTCAGGCACCACAGCAGTATAAATACAAATAGCAGAGGGGAGTCCATTGGTGAATATTTTTTGTTACATATCTTGTAAGATGCTTTAAGGATTCATTTTCTAATGGCTCTATTTTACAAATTTTACACATAGATTAAATAAATATGGCAGAAGGAAACAGAATTTTTAAACTAAGCTCTTGTGGTAGGAGAAGTCAGACAAACAGCTTGATGCTACTCAGTTGTAGTACGTACCTATTCAAACATAATTAGAACAAAGCTTCTTTCTGAAATGCTTTGGTATGAACTTCTTGTTAGTAATATGACCTCAGTGTGTGCAAGAACATTAATATAAAATTATTCATCAATATATCACTCAGCAAATAACTCTTCCTCTTTGACATCCCAATTCCTAATTATCTTTTCGTCTTTCATTTTCTAATAGTAGCTAAACTCTCAGTCAATTGCCTCATAGTAAGCATAGCAAAGAAGAAATCTGGAAGAAAACAATGCAGTTATCAACACGAGAGCCAAAAGGAAGAGTCTGAGAAAGGGTAGACAAGGGGAACATGTTCATGGTGTTTTTTCCTCTTTTTTCTTTGAAGAGGCCCTCTGTCTTCAGTTATATTAGAGTACTCCTTTTGTTTTCCATCTATACGGTAGGAAAGGTGTCAATTGTATTTATTACAATAAAAAACCCACTCCTTCCCTCTTCCCTAGAGAGTATAGAACAGCACCCTACATACCTGTTAGTCTCCCTTTCAGAACCTGTAGGATGGTTGCTCTGTTTCTATTGGTTTCTAGGCACCTTTCCACCTCAATCTGCCTTGCCAAAACCATCAGATATCTCTGTCATGTGAACTAGGCAGTGAGCCAGCAGGTCAGAGCTTACACAATTTGTGGCGCCTACTTAAAGTGTCTGAGATTCTTACCAATCAGTCTGAACCTGGGGGCAAAGTGTAATGCTTTCCCCCTTGCCTGCATTTATAAAATCACACAAAGGTGAAGTATGACAGTGGTAGATTGCTTGGCTTTTTATTTTTATGCATTGGGAGGCTCAGAAAACGTCTGCATCTCCTTGACTACAGGTTAATCCTTGCTTTGTGGTAAAGGTGCTAAGCAGCTCATGTGACAACTGTCAAAATAAAACCCAAGTTGAAATAGAAATTATCTAACAGACTACAGTGTATGAGGACCTTAGCAAGACTTTACTTCTTTCTCAGGCAACATTTTTGGTGTCGGCATTTTGTTGTAAATCTTGTTGTTGTCACCTAGAAATTTTTAGACAGCACAATACAGAAAGGCTACATGGGATTTCCTATGAATGGATGGTATTTTAATGCTTTCATAAATGTGAATGTGGAAAAATGAAGTTCATTAAAATATCCTATGAAGAAGGAGAAATTAAAAAAATATATAATTATTTTGGATCCTTTTTTTCCTCTTAACTTGCCCTGACTTTGCGGGGGTGCTTTCTCAGCTCCCCATCTCCTGGCAGAAACTGTGAATCATCAGTGTGTACTCCACTCCTCATCCCAAGTGCAGAAAAACTCAGTACTCCCCCTGGCTGGGGAGCCTCAAGATGGCCCTGGGTTCTCATCACTCATGTCTCTGGATGGCTTTGTTTCCTCCTGTCCTCACCTAAAACACACTCGGTAAAAGTGAATTCCTGTCCAGCAACCACTTACTTAATAATCTGAACTTCAGATGCTTCATGTTGCCATGCTCCTTTTACACATGTTCAATACATTTAATCATAAAAAGAGCTCATGTATGGAAAACACATGCCTACTGTGACTAGGCCAGCACTATAGCTCTGAGTCAAATAAACTACCCCACAATTCCAGGAAACCTTTTCTTTACTATACACACAGAATATATAAACAAAGTTATAAAAATCAGCTGTGTTATTTTGCTTCATTTCATGCTTCAGTTGTTTGGTGTTATTTTTTTCACTCAGATCTGAATATTTTCCCTAGGTTCTAATGTTGTCACTTATCTTTCAATGATACATTTTTTTTCCTTCTGCTGTATTAATTTGTACACCAGAGCTACATAAGCACTAGGACATGGGATGAAAACCACAGCAGGCTTGTAAATTTTTTTAAGACATCTGCAGGAAAGGATCACACTTATTTAGTTTTCTGAGAATATGTAACATCTTTTTATGACTGGAAAAAAAATGCAGGGAACAGGCCTGCATGACATATCTTTCCTAGCACAGTTGATGCGCTAAAATAGATGCTAGTATAGTGTCAAAAGGGAATAGCGCTGCCAGCAGTCAACTTAAGAGAAAGAGGACTTCTGATGGATTTTGAGAAAATATGGTTAAAAAAAGAAAAAGTGGATTGACATTCACTGCTTATGATGTGTTTTATCTACTCATTGTTGGTAATGGCATAGTAGCATCAATACCTCTTCTTGTCAGCTCTTCTGTCTGATGCACACATCCAACCGTGACCATGAATAACTCTTTAGGTTTCTGTTTCCCCATCTTGACATCAGCGGCCTTGGAAATGATTTTCTGGTGTTGTGCAAAGGTGTTCTGTTGACACAGAGATTCTGCCCTGAGGTATGTGTGGCGGATTTACAGCCTAATTCATAGTGAGGAAAGGGTGATGGGTGGAAATACCAACTGTGTTGAGAACTCTGACACCTGAGTGGGGCAGAAAGCTGCAGTAGATATAAGGCCAGCTGCACATCCTGCTTCTGTGCTGCTTGGTCCCCTAGGAATGGTCACGCGAGGAGTGTGAAATTTTACCAGCGCAGCTTGAAGAGCATTTCGAGCTGGCAGTGCAGGACCAGAATTTCGTCATCTTCTCTCATGTTTTTCTTACTCATGCCTGAAAGTATGAGGAAATACTCTTCTTCAAAAGAATATTTTGCATATCAATAACCTGCTTCATCCAAGATCTCAAAGGACTCTATATGCAGTCATTAAATGCAATTCCTATCGCACTCATAACTCATGGAGAAGTTGGTAACTGAGCCGAGAAGAATACACCCAGGAGACCTGACCCCCTGCACTCTTTCTTAACCTGCAAATTACATTTTCCTTAAAAACAAATAAATGACCATAGAAATCCCTCAGAAGCTTTAGTTACAGAAAGATGAGCAAGTAACACACCCTTAGTGACATCACAAAGCCCCATACTTTGGCTGGAATTGTTGAACAACTGTTCAAGTGCATGTGGGGAAGTAAAACTGTATCCATGTGGCTGTGGGAAGTCATGGCATGCCCAGCCTATTACTTGCTTCAGTAGCTGGGTGCAACTAGATCAGCATTCATAAAAACAACAAGCTGGCTGAGAAACAAGGATGCTTGAATTCCTGTAAGTACATTTCTCCAATGTCTGATATTTCCTCTTTGCTAATATGATGATATCTGAGTCTGGAAGCCTGGAAAGTCTGGCAAATCTTGCTGGCAAACTGGCAAAGTATGACAGTATTCTCTTGATTCTGAGCACAGATACCTTGATAGTATGTAAGTGTTTTTATCATGGCTTACATCATAACTTAGAACAGAAGGATAAGAAACTAGAAGAGAAAATGGAATTAACTGAAGTCAGGTATCTCTTTTTTTGTTCTGATTTTGCTGTTGAGGTGGCTGGAAGGACTATTAAGACAAGCTTTTTAAAGCTGGCACAATTGCAATGCACAGTGTAAGTGAGGAGAGTGGAGAATCTCAAGCAAAAAAAATCTGTGTGTATGGCAGGTGATCTCATTCCAGAATGAGAGTCCCTGGGATAACGTGTGCCCACCTATTAGTGTTTCAACCACTGACAAAACATGATACCATAACTCTGTGTGCAGTTTCCAGAGGCTTAGGCTACAGTTCAGTCTAACCTTCAAATAAAGAGTTTGTCATGTTAGAATGCACACTGAAACACCATTTACGATGATGATCCATCACTGCTAAAACTTCTGGAGAATGCAAGTAAGAAAACTTCCTTGTGTCTCAGGTCCTGAAGTTTGCAGTCAGCTGTGTGTATATCTTTACACAGTCATAGATGACTCTCTATAAAGCAGAATTAGCACATTTATGCAGCTCACAGTCCTGTGTACTTCTGGTTTTATTTCTGGTTTATGATGTTAAAGTAGCTGACAGTAACACAGTAAGAGAAATAAACGCCATAAAAAAATAGAAAGGAGTGAAGCAAATGAGAGCTACTCCACATGTATTGGTATAGGTGTGGAGTATGATACCTACATAGGTATTACAGGAACTTCAGAAAGCTGGGCACCTAAATCTTACCTTTCCATCCTCAAGGGGAAAACAGAATGTTTCTAATAATTTAAATGCCATGCCACGATAAAAAACCCACACCATCCTCAATTAGAATGCTAAACAGGAGGAACAAATAAACAAATATGAGAACAATCTTCTAGTCCTGAAAGCTCTAAAACAGATTTTGAAATACCTTTTGTAAAGAAAGAGGCCAGATTGGATTTTGCCATCCCTGACAGCTTTTACTTTCCCTTATGTAGAGGTGAAGATAACTGAAAGCAAACGTACTGTTGAAATTGCAAGGAGTAATCCCACAGCATGCAAATCCAGCTATTTATATAGTGTTTGTATAATGATGCTAAAATGTTTCTCCCACTGTCTGGCCAGTTGACCTTAACACTAAATAAAATCAGAGCAGTCTAGTCTAACTACCCCTTCATTGTGCTCATTGTCTGCCTACCCAGAGTATTTTCTCTTCATAACATCAGTATTAGATACAGGGTACAATCTCATTCTTTCATTTTACAAAACCAACTCCTGAAGATCACTATGTATTTCAAGACAGGCCACTATAAAATACAGATTTTGTTCCCTTTCTCCCCTTTCTTGTTATTTCTAGCCACAAAATTAAATGAAAGCTTGATAAATAAAAATCTTGCTTCCTGATGGATGCAAAATATGCTGATCCAGACCAATCCAGTAGCAGATCATAAAATGAATATGCAATATTTGAAGCAATTTCCATGGTACAGGCTCTCTGTTTTTTTCAATGCAGGAAACCAGAAAAGAAGCAAAGTGAAATGAAATGGTCCCTTCATAGAAAGACTCCCATCTGAAAATTGTTTTAATTCAGGGCAGCCATGGGTATAGTTTACATAATAAAAAGCAGTTTTACTAAAGTGTCTGTGGTTACACTAACCCAGTGTAGAGGTCCTGATCAAAGCTGCCTTGCAGCCAAAGTCATCAGCAACCCGACAGCATGCGTTGGTGAAAAGGACTTTCTTTCTCAGCTGGGATGTCTCAGAACCACTCCCAAGAAAACCAAAACTAAGCAGAAAAGAGGGTGTGAAATCAAGACACCTTTTCCACTTGTTCAGTGTTATGTATTAAAATCAGAGAGTACTTGGAAGGAGATGTGCAAGCCATCTTGAGATTTAGGAAAACAACTGCAAACCAGCCAGGATTAAGGCTTAGCAGGCCTGGTATAAGCCTAAGGTTGGGGATGGTCACTTGTCTGTTGAGAGCTCTGCTCTTCTAGTACCTCTGTTTCATTTATCAGCTCCTGGGAGAGATAATGCTCAAAGCAGGACTTAGACTACAAAATTTATTTTCAGAGCTGGGGAAATGAACTGAGAATATGTCAAACTAGGAATTGTTTAACCTCACAAAATTTAAACAAGGCAGCTTATTTTCTCTTCCATCATTTTACTAGTTCCTGTTTCAATCTGCAGGCCTTATAGAAAGGAAGGTGTAATGATGCAGTCTTACGTTACAGTTAGATGAGAAAGAGGGACAAGGAGAGGCAGACTACTGCATTTTACAAATACATCCCTAGGTGATCCAGGACTAAGTATGTCTCACCCCACTGAGAAGCTTTTGTTTTTAGGCTAACCCTTATTTTTTTTTCATTTTTCCTCCCCTCCCCTAAGTATGTCACATCCAAACATCAACCAAATACTTCTATAGGCAGAAAATGAAGCCGCTACAGGCCTTGTTCTTTTGAACTAGGACCCAATTTGATTGGCGTCTCTTGACTTTTAGTAAACTGTGTGTTCTGAAGTGTGAGAGAGATCCCTGCAGCAATAATGTCCATATCAAATCATAATTAAAAACAGCAGTGAGGAATGTGCTGAGATTTGAACTGTGGACCTCCCAGGCCTAAAGCCCAAATTGCAAAACAGGACTTTAAAGGCTCATGGAAGCTTTAAACATCAGACATTTAATCACAACTAGTCTGTAGGGATGACTTCCAAAAAAAGAAACAAAAAGGCACCACCACAGAGAATAATAACAAGATCTGAGTGTGTGTTGTAGCGGAGGGACAGTTTCTTCACAAAGGGGTCACACGCTGTGCATCTACTTTTCCATCAACCAATGACAGTTTGAACATTTTCAAAGACATTTGCAATGGGAATCATATCAAGCCAAACCTGGGGGAAGGGAAAGGAGGCTCTGAAGCAAGAGTACAGTATGTTTGTGATCCAATGGCAGCTTGCCATGAGTAGGAGGGCTCCACCCAGAAGTATCAAAAATAAATTAACACACCTATCTATCTTCTTTTCTTAGACTTCTTGGAACCTATGCAGGAACTTCTGTCAACCTACTACAAGATCCACTTACCCCCAGCTGAGGTCAGCAAAGAGGTGAAGTAATAAACAGGCTTAAGAAAGGTCAACTACACAGGGTCAGGCCAAGGAGCTTTTTAGCTCAGCATCCTGTCCCTGACAGCAGATACCTAAGGGAAGGAATAAGAAAAGGGCAAGCATAAATGAAGTAATCTTGCTCCTCTTTGAAAGGGGATATCTCTGGCTCACCAGTGAGACCAATGAGTTGAAGCAAACATGAAATGAAAAACTGCTTGATCTGTTTTTTGTTTTTTGGTTGTTTTTTTCCTTCTAAATATATGTCTTTGAATAAGATTTGAGCAATCTCAGGTACCACTAATGAAAAACCAGTACTGAACTTAAAGTGTGGGAGTCTGATGATGTGTTTAAGACAAATTAGTTGGGCACTGCATAGTGTTGCCTTTGGGCTGTGTATCTACTCCACTGACAGAGTGGAGACACTACTTGCATACCTTCCTGACCCACAGTGTTGAGAAATCCCAGATGTATGTCCTGATGGGTTAGCTGACCAGCATGAATCAGCCTTATCTTTTATCTATAAAGGTACAGGTATGGGAGGCACACAGCTAAATATTGGCTTTATGTCAGTGAGCTAAGGGAAGACCTTAATTTCCATGCAGGTTGCTGGATCTTCCTTACTGTCCTAAAGGACAGTAATCTAAAAAATCTAAACTTAAGTTTAGATTCACTGTGACACTTTGCCTTTTTCACTGTAATGGTTAACGAGTTGGTATCTATCTCTAAAGGAAACAATAATTTTATTATGAAAACGCATTGAGCTATGTGAGATTTCCTGTCCTTTTCCTGTGACATCTTAGTATTGCTGATGGCGACAGAACTTGGGCTGAGATCACTGGGTAGAACTCAATTGGTGCTTGAGCAATCTATTGAGTTATACCAGAGATACTGACATCTATGAATGTGTGAATATAGGGGCAGTAGACATCTGTCAAAGATTCCCACATACTGAGGTAAAGATAAAATGTCAGAACAAGATCTCAGCATAACCTCTTAGAAACAGGAGACTAATAACAAGAACTAATAATCTGCTAGAACTCCAAGTCCTAAAACCTTCTTGTCTCTTTCTTTTGAAGAAAATGCCTTCCCCATCCCAGAACTGTAATTTCATTTCTTCATTTATATGGTTTTTAAAATAAACAACTTCCATAAGACTCACAAAGAACACAGTACATAAATGATAAAAACTTTCTAGTCAATGTCCATCTTTCTCTGGTTATTAGTATCTCATCTTTCAAACTCTGAAGGACAGAGCAGCATTGAATTTATTTAATTACTTATTAATGTATTCATCACAGAGGTCCTATCATTAGGAGGTCCTATCATTATCCTACTTAACAGAAGGAATTGACTCCAGAGTGGTTCCTTAAGGAAACAGTATCCTTGCCAATAGAGAGGTTGAAATCTGGGGAAGAGCAAAGAGGAGGGAGCAGATCAAAAGTGTTGTTCTCTCACTTCATTTCATTTTGTCTAATACTTTAAGATTTTCCTGTTCCTATGTGATGTAGAAATGCTCAAATTTAGTATAATAATAATATATTATATAGTATAATATAATAGTATATATATATAATAGTAATAGCCAGTGTTCTGCCCTGCAGAACTCATCTTCCAACTGGGATGGCAGAATGCATCCTGTACCACACCAATCTAAAAATAAGCCACCAGAACAACAGGCAGCAGAACAATTTCTGCAAGATGTTTATCTATCTCCTAAGCTCTTGGCCAACTTCTTTTCTGAGTTGCCACATTCCCCAGCCTGTCTGAATCCCATCTACAGCTTCAAGAGTTTCCATCTCATCTTGTGCTCAGACCATGAATAACTGCCTTGTTATGTATATATGTGATGGAAGGGTGGGGTGGAAAAAACTCTGGTAGGAGCCTGTCTTCAGCTTGCAGTAAATCCTTACCCAACAGAAACATCAATGAGATTTGGCAGCTGTGAAGAGGACTTCTGGAAAATGGTTTCAGGTTCCTAGGAAGTGAGAGAGGAATTTGGTAATGGGTGGGGACATTTTTTCATTCCCTCACCATTTCTTGTCAGAGAAAAGGAAGATCTAATTCCTCCTTATTCACATAAGGAAGTCGTCTGTATGTAGAAACAATATCCTCTGCATAGTATACAGTTGTACGGAAGAACCTTGAGTAGTGTGATACCAAAACTGTCATTCTCCAACAGTTCTGGTAGCCTTGGAAGTCCAGGAACACCAGGCAGAGTAAGGTGTAGAGCATAGCAAAAACCATCTGGAGACATCACTTCAGATCTCTGAAATATGTCTAATTCTTGTGAATTCTGGCCAATACATGCAGGCTAAAACAACATTTCATCGCCATCACTTGCACAGCCACAAGAATAGTGGTGATAGGGCTCTACCTGTCCCTATCTGGGATCAGCAGTCTCAATTAGTAGATTATTTCAGGTGGGGTAAAATACCTCAAATACCGGGCCACTCAGCTTTTAACTAACAGTATCATTTATACAAGAGATTTTCAATAAAGGCAAAACTTTCACTGGCTTTGAATAATACAGAGGTATACACATGAGATACATGTGCATCTTAATCACCTGAACTGGATGAAGATGATAGAAATATTTCTCTATTTTAAATTATTCCATATATTTTAGATACATTATATATATATATTCTATACATATTCAATTTAAAGCAAAAATACAAGCTCCATAATCAAGAAGGTCATAGGCATATAATAGAAATCTTGGGAGTACACGGCCTTTAGCAAGAATCTTTTTAATATCTAGGTACTACATATTGTTTGTGCTTCTCTATTTCACTTTGTTGTTTATTTCCCTGATTCTTGCTGCTACTGTTGATCTTAGAGATGGATCTGAAACAAAGCATCAGGTTGGACATAGGGAGTTGACTCTGGCTTTCTTTTCTGGTCAGAAAATGTACTTGTTCTGAGTTAAATACTTTTGCTCAATAGCTCAACCCTTCCCAATACACAGCAGAGCGTGTAAATAAGCTGCACAGAATTTCCTTGTGAAAGTTACACCTGCCCTCTGGGTGGTAGTAGTTTATAACTCCTTTTGTTTTCCTTGCAGTTTTTTTATTTGCTTAAACGTTTATATGAGGCGTCCATCCTGTTTGAATCTACAACAGGTTGTTCTCACATAAAGGCTGGAGGCATCTCTCCAGATACTGTGATTCCTGTAAACTAATGGCTTTGATTAGTTTAGATGAAAGCGACACTTGTTATAAAACATCCCATACTGGGTGCAGCTTTATGGATTTTACACACGTAAAGCAGAAAGAAACACTGTAGTAGCCAGACCCAGCACAGTGGCGTTTGGGACTGCATTAGCTCCATCTATAGTCATCTAATATTACCATTTTAAATTCTATAAAATATGACCTGTTGCAACATTGTCTGATCATTTTTTCAGGGGGAGGAGGGTAGATAGAAACAACCAGTTGTATTTGCCAAGCACGTTATATAAGCAATGAAGTTCTCAGAATACAAACTGAATGACTATCATCTTGCATCTCTTGCACAAAGCCTGCTAACGCTAATTCCTTCCTGGGACTGCAAGAGTAAGGATCCTTATCTTGGGTAATACAGAATATTTTCTTTTTTCCCTTCTTTTTCTCCTTCCTGACTGTCAGTAGAGTACAAAAAAACACAGACAGTGTCATCTACTATAGGGACTATTGACAATTTGAGAGCTTTTGCTGACTGATAGAGGAAGAAGTCTAATCTTTAATAGAGGGCAGAAACAGCAGCAGCATGCTAAGTCTAATGCCTCTAGTAGAGAAGAACACTCTTATTTTGACATTCAGGAAAGAAGGCCTTGTCATGTTTTTAATTTGTGCTAGCAGAATTTGTTTAGATTGTGAGGAGGATGTTCTGGCATTGAGTGGTGAGGATGTTTGGTTAAACCACTTGCTAAGCTGGGTAAATCTGACATCAAAAGAGTTTGATAAGATATTTCTAAGATCTTCATGACTTCAACGATGTTGTTGGTGCAGAATTTATATAAAGATATATGAACTGATGCTTAACCAATTAAATAGCTTACCCCCAGGTATACTGTAGGATAGATCAGTGTACATGGTTCTAGGCATGGTGTACTGAGTTGTGAAAAGACATGGTTTTCCAGAACTTTCCCCAGCAAAATTTTCAATTCTATAACTGCTGGGCATTGCCTTCTTCTGGGGAAGTGTAGTGCATATGGAAAAGATAATGAGCTGCTGCTTGGATTCTGGGAACAAATAACACTAGACACATGTCAAGAGACTAACTTGAATTAGCATGTGATGGCTTGCAGAGCTTTTAGCGTGACTAGTTAGCAACAAACCTAGCAAAAGCAGCAAGTATGTAATTAGACTCTTACCTAAGTGGAAGGCCAGCTCAAACCTCTGGCAGAACACATCTACCAAGGAGCTACCAGGAGTACAGGGCAGCCAACACATATAAGGATGGCCAAAGTTTCTGCCAGATCTCTGTGATCTGCAAAGAAAAACCTCAGTGTCTCCATTACACAGTGGAGGAATACAGAGGAAGGACTGTAATCTCTATCTATGACCTTTTTGCGTTTCTATCATGTGGGGGATACCAGGATACCATGGGCCCTAGGATGATACTAAAAGCACTTCACATGATGCAACAGCCATGTGAGAGGGACTTTCTCCTATGTTTAGTATAGGAAGATGCTGATGTGACTTGAAGTTTTAAGTTGTACTAGAAATAACCATGTTAAATGACACTGCTAACTGAAAAGCATGAATGATTTTTCCTGTGTACTGAAGAGTGTATATGTATTGCATCATCTTACTCCCTTCTCCCCTCCTGTGTTATCTACTTGGGCACCCCAGCCAGTGTCTAAGGTTTCTACTCTTTGCCACTAGAACGTGAGGTGACTCATGGTACTTTGCTTAGCCACAAATGATGGATGATTGCCCACTATCTCAGATTACTTGTCCCTACTGCCTTCTACCTCAGCAGAAGGAAATGATTTTTCTGGAGCTAACAGAGGAGGCCAGCAGGGTCTTTTGCTCTACCACTATGAAAGCTTGAATGCTGTCCTGGGCAAGGTCCTCCACTGTGCTTGGTCAGGACTGCACTGACTCATATAACCATTGCTGAAGTCTCCCCTAAGACCTCTGTGAGTATCTGGAACCTAATTCAGCACACACCAGCATCACTGGGAAGATTTTCTATCACTTCAACAGGTATTAGCTACTGGATAGGGAACTCTTCTTGGTGTTCTGCTTGACTTAATTTTCTCATAAGATCAGGTTTGGATGTTATTTCAGAACTACGGCTAATTGGAGAATGAAGGTGGTGTGAAATAAGGACAAAAGGAAAGAAGTTTCTGCTCCAGAGTAAATCCCTATCTCCTTTCTTTTCCAAGAACCCAACACACGATATAGGCCAAATCTGGCTACTGAAATTCTATTTGTCTTAATGATACTTGGGGTCAGAAGATTCTTGATGATCAAACCAAGACAACACGTTCTGCTACTTATGTTCTTCAAAACTCTGAGACAATTCTAGCAGATAAATGGTATATTTCCCATTATGGTATTGCTATAAAACTGTTGAGTCTTATGTTTACCACATTAATAATTTAGTCACCACGCAAATAAGGATTTTAAATCCCACCATTACCTTAAATTACCTGCCAAACACTTACCTCCACTTGTCTTTTAGGGCACTTATTTTTTGCAGTGTGGTCCTGGTTCTTGATTAGTTTAACAACCCCCCTGTCTTTTGACAGCAAAAGAAAAGTAGAGGTGATTATTACAGTTACTGCTCTCACTTTGCCTTGAAAGTCCATTCTAAAGAAGGCATTAGGGAAGGCTTTCTTGTGGCTGAGAGATCAGATTACCACAATTAAAGTAAAAAGGTGTGGTGCTATTTACTCTGCATGTTATGACACATGAAAGAAAGTGATTCAGGCAAGAAAAATAATTACACATTAATTTGTGTTTGGCAACTTTATTTCACGTACGTGGCCCACAGAGCTTAGATAAAAAGCTGTTTTGTCCAGCATGTTCTCTGTGTGAGCTTGGAGGAGGCTTATGCCACGTTTTACAAGGAGCTGCTGGTGTATGTGTGTGAGGATGAGGAAATAGGTGGGACTAACCTCCTGGTTGTGTTCTACAGCACAGCCTTGGAAGAATTTTCATTATGAAGCCCCCCAGATTGCCACATAGATTCCATTCAACTGAAAAACTGTGCTGCAACATGGAAACTTTCCCTAGATCTGACAAAATTCTCGCAAATCTGTGGAGAATATGGAGTTTCTGAGGTAATATGGAAATTGGGTCTGAATAACTTTGAAGGTGAAACTTTGAAAACCCTAAGTAGCTAAGTTCCTATGGGTTTCTGCAGACTTGGTGGTAGCTACAGCATGTGCTCAGCACAGCTCGAGAGGAGGTTTAGTCTTTGGAACTGCATAATATGGATGCAATAAATCAAGTGTGAACACATCGCATGCCTTGAGAAAATATCGCCTTTATTATATTGGCAATAATGCACAGGGAGACAAGTTCCAAAACACCCAAGAGGGTTTCAGTGGTGTCACACCAGGTTTAGCAATGCATCTGAAATGCAGGACATTAGAGCTATGAAGAATGATCCAATCTGAACACCATCAGCGTGACTACAGTACAGCTCCCTTACTGTAAATAATTTCAGCAAGAGGTTCTTGCCAAAGCCAGTTAATCTCAGACATATTGCAGTTTCTGTGCTAAGCAAATGCTAGTTCTACAAAAATGGTTTTCAGCTGGCATTTCACAGAATGGTACATGGATATGCCTATCAGCTCCATGATCACAACTGCCTTGTCATGAGCAAAACCATCCTCCATATGAAAGAAGCAGCGAAAGGAGCTTCAAAATGAAAGGTTGCTATCTTATTTTCCTTTCTATTTTTGGAGGAACTCTCTGCCTAAGTTTATATAGTTTCATTGACTTCAGGACACATTAACGTTAATGGCACAATGACAATAGCAGCAGATTTGGCCTTTAGGAAAATATATTCTGTAGTAATAAGTAAGTTAGTTCAAGGAAACAGCAGTTATTCATAACATGCAAAGAACAAATACATGAAATGTAAACCTACAAAGCTTCATTTTCCCACCAAGCAAGCTTTTTGCATAAATCACAGTCCACTGCAAAGAGGTGGTGCTGCTCCTCCATCAACATGTATGTCAGACTGATTGCCCGAGTCTGGAAAGGGGATGCATTTACATTAGTAAATAAAATGAAATTTCAGAATATACAGGAAAAATGCAGCCAATTGAGTTGTGTCTGCTTTCTTGTAAAACAGGAATAGCTTTTATAGAACAGACTAGAACAGTATAATTTACTCTGTGTGTTGGTTAACATTTCAAGGGCTGCTCCAAAAGTAATGCCTCCTATCTTATTCTGTTGGCCCGTGATGTCAGAAGCAGATATTGGTGGATGGCAGTGGAGGTTGAACCTTCCCATCAATATTCTGGTACATTTTGTTGCTGTGTGAAAGATTGCAGCTGAGGGACCTCATGTCATTTATGTCTGACATCATGGTGTCTGAAATGGAAGTGTGTATGAAGCAAAAGTGTGGAGATGAATTCCTCCATGCAGAAAAAAATAGCACCCACTGACATTCATTGATGCTTGCTTAACATTTATGGAGACTGAACAGTGGATGTGAGCACAGTGAAGTGGTGGTTGGTGCGTTTCAACTGTGGGGACAGTGGGTCACCTCCATTGGTGCAAAGTTTTACATGCATGGCATGCAGCTCTTATTCATCACTGGCAAAACTGCACAGCTAATGGCGGTGATTATGTTGGAAAACTGTTTTGTAGTTGAGAATTTCTCTATCAAGTAGTGCTGTTGTGCTCTTTGTATCTGTTGTAGTTTCCATGGAAATAAATAGGAGTCGTTACTTTCAAAGTGACCTATGCATGTTGATTTGATTTGGCAATTATTGTCTCTTTTCTTTGTGCCAAGCTATTATTCATCTTCCAGAAAAGAGTCACTGAGCTTTTTACATAACGCCTCAAAGTATTAATTTTAATCTGTGAGAGAGTCTAGGGAATGTACAACACTTTTGCTTTTATAGGCATGGCACTGGGAGGGCTGCATTACTTGCAACTGGCAGAGAAACATGAGTGCCTTCTGTAAGTTATAATCACCCAAAACTTATGATTCTTTTGTTTTGCACTGTTTTTTCAGTAGTTGATCTGGGCAATGGATGGCAGTGATAACACAAGCACAGCTGTGCTGGGTGAAGCCAGAGGTTTACCTAGACCAGAAGCCTGTCTCCAACCATGGCCAGCAGCAGATATTAAGGGCTGAGCATGTGAAGAGGACAAGCACGTGGTGATTCTTCCCCGGGATTTGCTTTCTGCCTCCAGCTGTTAGTGGCTAGAGATATCTCAAACCAGAGTTGGCGCCTGCCAAACCAAGAGCTCTCAGAACATCAAACGTGCAGAAAAGCACTTTCATGTATATCATTAGCAGGACAAAGTGTGTTTATGAAAAGCTGCTAAATGTCCATTTTGAACTAGATACTTCTAAGAAAAACAACTACAAACGTTTCTTTAAAAAAGATAAACATGCAACTGGTGCATCCATTTCTGAGAGCTTTTGAGTGCTCTGTATTTACTGTCAGTGCTAAGAAATAAAATTAAGGTCTGAGTAGTCCTAGATCATAATGGTACCTCTTCTAGGTATCACTGCTTACCTTATACCTGCCCCAGGGGACCTGGAAGGTGGCCAGAGTCATTGACAGGTTCATAAAATGTAGGTACACTTTCTTAAGTCTCAGAAATGGTTTCAAAAAGAAAAAACAAGAAAGGAAATAAGTGTGGTGTTTCCATTGTGCTTCAGAAAAACAAACCCTTCAGGAAGAAAAAAATAATGGAAACACATGAAACACAAATTGGATACACTCAAAGTTAATGAAAGGAAAATCTTTTTCCATTTTAGTTAATGTCTTAAATTAGAATTTTGGTAAAGAAGCTGGAAAACAGATGGAGAGGATATATTTTTTTTCTAAAATAATTTGTTAGTGAATTTGAAGCTCATGAATGAGAATAACTATTAATAGCCCTGGCTACAGAAACACTGCATGGACTGCAGCTATGTTGGTTTTTCCACTGTATGAGTGATGCTCCATAAGTAATGCCTCCTATTTTATGATGTTGGCAACGATGTCAGAAGTGGATGTTGGTGGGATGGCAATAGAGGTTGAATCTTCCCACCAATATTCTGTTGCATTTCATTGCCGTGTCACTGGCAAAAATGCATAATAGGGGTGACTATGTTGAAATTTTTTATTTTTTTTTTTCTAGGTGAGACTTTGCTCTATCAAATAGTTCTATTGTGTGCTTTGCGCTGGTAGTAGTTCCCATGGAAATAAACAGGAGACTTGACTTTTGGAGTGACCTATACAGTTCTCCCACTGCCCTGCAGGAACCTGTAAACCACAGCTGCATCTTGCACGTCCTCCTTGTCTAATCATACCAAAAATCCATTCCTCCAGACATTCCTCAGTATCCTCACTTGCATTACACCTTTCTTCTTCATTCTCACATGGTTACCAGCACACTCCATTTCCAATTGTCTTTCTGGAAACCTTTTATTCCACCTTGCCCAACCTGATACATTTTGACTTGAAAAGTTTATACTGTCTTCATGTTCTGGCCTTCTTAGAGTTTCCCCGCCTATACACACACACTTTACCCGGGGGCTGCTCATTATATCATATTTTCATACCTTCCCCCGATCCATCTTCTGTCTTTGGAAAAACTTTCACCAAGTGCATTTCCAATTTACACTAACAAAAGTGAAAAAGAAAGGTTATAAATGCTTGCATTGAGGTTGCCCATCAAGTACTGTATTTCTTTTTTTTTTTTACAAAAAGAACCCCAACAACTTATCTTTCCATTCCACATCTTGACATGTATTTCTTCCTCTGTTTTTATCAACCATCTTGTTTGCATAGCTGCTCCCCAGGATATTTGTCACGGCTGGCTTACAGCACACTCTGCTGATTTACAGCAGCAATTAATAATTTCATATCTGCTGGGAGGGGATGGATCTCTATCTTGCAAAGATGAGTAGCAAATGATACTCACAAGTCTGAAAAATGCTGATGAGCATTTTTTTCATCCAAATCAAAACACAAAGTTCATGCCCTGGTGACAAACCGGAGAGGAAGATGTTGTGCAAGGATGGAGGGCATCAGAGAGCCACTTTCAAGTCCCATCTAGGAGTGGGACTGATGTTTCTGGCCTGACTCAGTGTTGTTTGTCCTTCTACTTGCTGGGCAAGATCCTCCACTTGTGTGAGCCTGGTTGGCTCTGCTGGCACCTTGTGCTGGAACTGGATGGCCCTGCTCAAGCTCAAATACTGTGTGTGCTGCAGGTCAGCAGCCATGAGCAAAGTTGTGCAACTGAAGTTGCAGAGCACCAGCCCACACTCTAAACAGCCCTATCTGATTCTTGACTTTACGAACAACCACATTGACACTGATTGGAAGGGAAAAGGAAGTTCAAAAAAAGATTGTGTTTGGTCCTCTTAGTAAAACCTTTCTGGGCTTGAGTTTTGGTCTCTACCTCAATTCACTAACTCATAAAAGCAGATTTAAGTCAAGAGGAGCTACTAGCTTCCTGAGCAGATATGAAACAGCAGCAGAATGAAAGTTTGTGCAAACACAAAGGAGCAAGAGACCTTCTTTCAGTGTGGCCTTTTATTGCACTTCTGGGTATTCACTCAGCTTAGAGACAGCACTGATTGTCCCAGGCAGCGGACTGTGAAAAGTCTGTAAGTGCAAAAGAGGTACACAAACTCCATTGATCATAATAATAATAAACTTATTTACTAGGAGCCCACAAATTGTTCCTGTCCTAAGTACTGTTTATTCCAATGTACCTGAGCGTTCACTGGTAACAGTATAGTTAGACTTCTTAATGCTTCCATAGTTGTCTTTATCCTGACCTTGTCAGGCCCTGTCTTCACAGCTTAGCACATTTTTTACCTGTCCCTAGGCTTCATGTCTTTTCCACTTCACTAATCCACCATGTTCTCTTCTTCCAGCACACTAAATGAAGGTTAGTAGGAGCAGTTACAAGAACACAAAGGTGCCCCTGCTGCTAAATCTCCAAGTTTGGGCTAGTTCATATGTGCCTATGTTTTTAGGAGAAGGAATGTCTTGCAGATGAGGACTGAATTTGGTTTTCTTACTGTCCAGAGCTGAGCATGCTGTTGACCTGAAACATGTAACACTTGTGTTAATATTTTCCTAAGTATTCCTAGGTATAAACTTGAGACTACTGAAGGGACAGGCAAAAGAGGAAGGGAGCAAGCTTCCCAAGGTTTTATTGAATGTTTTTCGTCATTTGAACTGACCATAAGCCTAGGATACCTTGGATAAGGCCTGAAAAGTTAGCTTTGTACATATATATAGATCCCTTTAATAACCTGGATGTACACAATTGCCTTTCAACCTAGAGAATTATATAACACTTCACATGGTTTTGCAAGGAGTGTACCAGGGAGTATTTGAAAGGATCTGAGCCAAGAAGCTGTACAGACAGCAAGGCGTCTGTGTTGCCACTACAAAGTGGATGTTAATTACCTAAAACAATACATGTAATAGGCGAAGAGAAAAATGCTTTGCATTGCCTTGCCATACCCACTCATCTAGTGCATCTCTAACTGCACAGTTATTTAGCCTGGAGGGATCATAATTAGCTGCTTCATAAATTAATAAGGGAAAGGAGGAGGGAAGGGGGAAAACTACCAGTGCAAGAATGGTGGGAAACTTTAGATAGGATGTTTCTCGAAGAATGTCGTTAGCACGCATAATTACTTCATTAAATAAAGACACATACAAATGCACAAGGATTCTCCATCCCTCGACAGAGATGAGTTGTTCAATGGGCACTGCATGGCTCCTAGTTGAAGGACACCCTGGAGGTGCCAGGCAAATGTGAGGTGATTGCCACTCTGCGCCAGTGTGCTGAAAGGCTTCCAGAGAACACAGTAATGGGATAGGGCCAAATGTGACTCGCGACCCCCTCTAACACTGTTCATCCAAGGTACTCAAATAGTGTTGCAAGCACTAGTTAGTAAAGTCGTGCACGGCTTATCACAAGCAAAGTGAAAATGTATCACTGTCCATATTTTACAGTGGAGAAACTGAAGCTAACAGGGATGTGTCTTGCTCTGTCACTTAACAGGTCAGGGTCAGGCCAGCTGCATTAAGCACCACTGCCAAACTGACGGTGTATAACGAGCCTATTGGAATCCCATTTACATTAGTTAATTACAAGTTCATAAAAAGAATGGGTTTTATTTCCTCTATTATGCAAAGAATTTACCAGGTGGGAGAAGCATCTACCCAGTTTACAACCAGACACCAGACCCATTTAGCTAATTAGCTGGTTCCAGGCTTGCAGTTGGATACGTTAATACATCTTCTCCATTACCGTAGTTTGTGAACCAAGTTTGTCTCACAAGACAGCTAAAATATCTCCAAAAATACAAGAAGGGGACACATGTTCTGGCTGACTGGAGAGACTGCACTGTGTTCCTCTCTGTGAATTCTGCTGTACAGACTTCCACTCTTTTAATCTGTTTATCCACAACAACTCATCTTAGATCCAGAGCCTGCCTTTATGGGCTGTTTCTGCATATTTTTTTTCCTTAAAAGCCAGGCTTCTTGAATCGCAGGGAGGTGAGGGATGTGACTTGACTGTATTCCAACAGCAAGTCTCAATGATTCAAAGTCAGAAGTGGAATTCAGCTCCCAGGCTTCAAGGAAAACTGGGCCAAAAGGAAACTCTGCTTTTCCCATTCTACTTTGGCCAGCGAGCTAAAAGTTAGGCAAATAGGAAGCATGTCCCACCCTAACAATATGGAGAGCAAGCTTTTTAAAACTGCAGCTGGCTCTTTTTGTTGGTAACTAGTTTTCTACAGGAATATGTGGGATTTCAATAGAAAGGCATGTGGAGTATTTTCCATTTGAGTTTAAAGTATCCCCTGCGTATGCTTATTTGCATTAATCCTTACTAAAGACTTTCTCATCTTCTGGGTTTCTTCCTCATCCCTCATTGCTGAAAGTTGGTTGTATTTGGGGTTTTGGGTTTTTTTTGCTTTCCTATTTTCAGATACTTTCATGTTTTTCTCACTTCTCTCTTTTTGGCCAAGGGTTTGGCAATTTCTCGAATGAAAACCATTGCTTATATCCAGGAAGTATTTTTTGTTTACAGTAAGATCTTACATTTCTTTTTCTCCCACTCCGGAACACTCCTTTTAGATTGTGCATCTCCTGCCTAACTTTTGCTTTATTTTTTTTAGCTCCCTACACAGTTCAGAAAATTTCTGGAAGTCTTATTTGGCATGACCAAATTACCGTGCCTGACTCTGCCAGCTCCCTGACTGAGTCTTCTCTATCCCTTCACCATGCAGGAGAAAACCTTTCCATCAGAAATGGAGCTGGCAACAACAAGTACTCTCCCTCTCTCCACTTTTCTCATTAGAAGTTTCCATAGCACAATAAAGCATTTTCCAACCAAGTCTAGAGCTGAACATATTGACAGAGCTAAATACATTGAGCCATTTAGATCTGGGGTTTTCTGGTTGGCTGGCTTACTAAAACTGTTGACTTTCAATGGCAAATTTCCCACTGACTTTAGAGAGATTTGGATTTCACCGAGTGTGTGGCTTGAGCCTCTGTGACTGTGTCTTGTGTGAAGAATGTCTTGATCTAATTCTTATAAGTAAACAAGTGGCAAAAATACAGCAAATTCTTCCAAATTCTTACATCTATAATAATAAATATATATATATATATTTCACAGTGCTGTAAAGTTTACAAAGTATATTCTTTTAAATAGGTTTCTGTACTTTTAATTAAGTACTCAAAGTTTTTTTTTTCTTCAATAAAGTAAATGCTTTTTGCCCTAAGGATATTCAACATCGGGCTTTTCCCCCTCTACAGAAGCAATGAAGAAGGTTTTATGATAAACAGGAACTTCTAAAGATTTCTTCTGCAAGCCTGAGTAGTTCCTTGACAGCAATGATAAGAAACCTAAAGTTTTCTGGAGCAGGAAAATCTCCTGTGTTAAAAGTCTAGGGGTGGGTTAAGTCTAAGTACATTAGATTCATTACTTCAAGCCTCATCTTAATTTCATATTTTTAACTTAACTGATTTCAGTGGGCTTATGGGGTAGGTAGGTCAGACCTCTCATTTCTATGTTGATTGTGCATTGCGGTTCCTAAGCATCCAGATAAACCCAGTTTTCTCTCTGTGAGTATGAGTCATTCCTTGGGTGGTGAGAATGCAAGGTCTAGTCTTCTTCTGGCATTTCCTGCATGCAAGAAGTGAGATAATCTGAGGTCATATGTCATAGCACTGTGCTCCTACAATGGGCTTGCCAAGACAAATGAGAAATACAGATGTGTGAGACACTCTCCTGAGGATCACCTGAGCAAAAGAAATTATCTTTCTCTTGGTGTCCCATATCCGCACCTTCATCTACTCTTCTTAACACTGAAGTCTGTTGCTGCTCATGGGAGGATCTGAGAAGAGCTCTGCCCATGCCCTCATAATGTTCCTTTCCTTCATAAAGTTGCCAGGATTTGAAACTCTTTTAGCTGTAGTGCTGGACAGATTCAAACTCTGCTCAAACACAGTATGTAGCAACTGTGGGTTTTTCCTCTAGAGTCATTAGCAGGGGTGTAGCTCTTTCTTCTGGCAACATCCTGGGTACAAGGGCAGCTCCAACCTTATTGCATCAAAAATTACCCAACAGGCAAAGTGTCTGTCGAATATACATTAAAGTGAATTTCAGAAACCGTGAACCTTGGATTCTTGGATTCAACACCAAGGATCACACAAGCACAAGAGTAATGAGCTCTTCGAAGTCCTAAGTTTTTGTGCCACTACAGTTGCGTTTGAGAAAGCCATATATAAGCATGGGTTAATTAGGCAACTGGACTTTAATAGTAGTGCTGGAACTATCTGGGTTTTTCAAACCCTCTGAGATGTTCCACCTCTCTTCCTTTCTTCCTGACTTATCTTTCCCAGAGTCTTAGAGTGTGCTCTGGCCTTGCACAGCCAAAGGCAAAGGGCTGCCACTGGTTTTCCTTGTGCCTTCCCATAGCCCTGCATGAGGCAGAAAAGATGTGCATATCTCACTCCTTTTGGAGATTGGGATGGAGAGCAGGCTAAAATAAGGGCTCTCACATCACAGCTATGCTATCAGCCCACACATCTTTCTGCACGCTGTGTAGTGAGTTGCTCCCTCTAATACTGTGCTCTTTGCATTTCACTGCTGCTTCTACCTTGGGTTTTTATGGCACTTTACAAGGCTGCTGAAGGAGTCTTCAACTCCCCCTCCTCAGTAAATATATGTCCTGCTCTGCTGACGCACAGAGAAGTTAATTGATTTAATTTAAGTCACAGCACATCGTTGGCAAAACTGTGGAAGAAACCTGGGAGACCTGGGGGGGGAGGGCGGGGGAACCTCTGCTCTCCTCTCTTCTAGCTGCAGCGTTTTAGCAGCCATGCCGTCAGCTAGGAGACAGATTTCACCAGCACAGAAGTGTCGCTGGACTCCGCTAATAACTGGCTTTATGCAGTCCTGTTTACTAGATCTAGCATACGATATGACTAGGAATAGGGCTTAAAAGCATGTTGTGGAGAGGATTTTGGTAATGCCCAGTTGCACATTAAATTTAGGGCAGGTATATTGCAAAACAGTGGTTTTGCCCTAGATGAATCCAGAACTGCGGCTCACAATGTGTTTTCCCATTTGACAGTGCTACGGGCTATGTGTCCTCCCTTGGACAGTGTTATGCTACTGAGTTTTACCTTATAATCCAGAGAGATGCATAGAAAAACAAAACTGGGAGTGCCAAAAATGTAAGTCTCCCTTCATGGCAAATGCAAAGCTCTAGTCTTGTAAAACATCTTGTAAAAAAGAAGGAAAATAAGTGAATTGCAAGGCTAGAGATGGCAGACATAAAGCCTGAATCCAAATTAGAGCGAGAAGGACTTGAAAGAGAGTATGTTTCTTTTTTCTTTCTGCTTTTTTTTTTTCCTCTCCTGGAGAGATCTTAGGTGAACAAAGCCTCACGCTAACACTGCTGCCAAGAAACATGTTCTGAAGAAGGATGAAATCAGCAGGTTGAGGTACTTCTTACATCAGAATTAGTCAAATCAGCTGAACCAGAAGCAATAGATTATCATAGAGCTCCAAATTTCATCTGTGGCTTCTTGTGCCAGCCATGTGACACCTGCCTTTGACATTCAACAGCCTCAGACAAGGCTCTTAGGGGGGAATTCATTTCCTTTCTTTTACTTTCTCTGGCCAAGGAAACTTGTCTCCTTTCCTTTTTTCTTTCTTTTTTAAAAATCCTTTTTTTTTCTGTCGCCAAGATTTCTGACTCATGGCACATGGAGATGGTATTAGTCACAAGCTATTTCCTGTTTTCCAGATAACCTTGCAGGCTGGGGCTTCACGGTCAACAGCACAACCAGGTGGAGTGCAAAGCAAGAACCAAATGCTGGCAAACGCCAAGGAGGAATAAAACCTGCACTCAACGGATTGTTTATCCTCACAGGCATCTTTTTTATTGTTGTTGTTATTTTTTCTCTAAAGGAAGGGCATTATTTGAAAGTCCTTTCTATTCGTCTCTTGTGAGTTTTCCCAGACCAACACACCAAACGTGTCTTTGCTTGCCCTGCCCTCAGTGCAAATTTGATCATTAGCTTTTCAAAGCGCTGCTCTTGTTTGTTGCAAACCTACAAGTGTCAGGTGTGAGGATCACGCCAGACAATGAGGAACGTTCAAAATCGTTTGCTGCAAACAATTCTGTTTCTCATTCTTCCTCAAGTCTTGTCAGGTGTACAGACATCCCTGCCTAAACCAGGTGCCACTAACAAACTCATGGCCCTGTGGGTTCCCCCTGTGGGTTCCTGCTGCTGACCCAAGCAGATATTCACAACCTATACTCACATCTAGGGTGCCACAGCTACCAATTGCAAAGACAGCAAAATTAAAACTCGGGAGAAGAGCTGTAATTGCACCTCTGAATTGCGCTATGAACATCCTTAGGCATGTGGAATAGATGTTACCCCAGATTTATTGCTGTGCGTGTTGATAGCAAGTTTGTAATACTTCCTCTCCAAAATATGTTAATTTTCTAAAGTGCATTGGAACATGTGCACCCACCCTTGGAAATGCAGCTAGCTTGAGGGGACAATATGGTTGCTGTCTTAAAGCAAACTAGCATTAAGCAACTATCTTGGATAAGAAGGCAAGAAGCCTTTACCTGAAAGGAACTGCAGGAGATATGAAAGCAGAAGGCAATTATGCAAATTGAAATTGGAACAGGATTACTCAGGCTAGAGCCATTTACTTTAGCAAAGCGTGCCATGGGTTTTAATGGGATGAGTGTGCCAGGGGGAGTGGGGCTGGCTGTACCTGGGATTTGCCACTGCATGTACCTGGGAGATACCACCACTTGCAGCACAGCAGCTTCAGTACCACCAAGAGAGAGAGTTAGTTCCAGCTTAAGCTCTGCTGGCCACAGGGGCATCAGCACCCTGGAATGCCTACAGTTCCTACCATCATTTTCTATTTCACCATGCCAGATGGACTGTAGGACAAAGGAGGCTTTGGCTTAGTGTGCAGAACAAGAAAGGCTATTGCAAGCAGGAAAGGAAAACCAGGTGGACTGCTGCTAAACCAGCTAAGACTTGGCTTAAATCTTTGGAAGTACTTGGAGTGTTTTTATGTCTGTGCCAGGGCAGATTTAGAGGGCATTTCACCACCTGGGCCTATCCAAATGCAAATATGCTGCTGTGTGTGGAGGAATAGGCTACTCTGGAAACTAGATTTCTTACCAGGGGGAAAACATGCTTGTGGTTATCATCTCCAGACGCTGTTCTTGGTATATCTCACTCATTCAATATTCCCACTGATGCCAATTTGGGAATTCAACCATGAAGATGAAATTTCTTCCCAGACATTTTTGGGTTTTGAAGAAAAAAAATGAACATCGATTAAAGGTTACTTTTTGTAACTACCCTGAAAACAGAAGGAATGGGTAGCAACTCAGGCTCACAAATATAGGCTAGTACATGCTGAAAGTAATTGTTATCATCGTATGTGGTTAAAATTAGTCACCAGCAAGTTAAAACCAAGGATTACATTCAGGTTCATTGTTGAAATGCCTTTGCTACTGTGTACCTCCCCTTGCTACCAGGATAATGGTTTACAAAGCTTGATTCTGCTGTGTTTTGAATAGGATCCTTGGGAAACCTCTAGATTCTGAATGGATGTCCTATAATACTTCTACTGTCGGCGATTTGCACACACTCAAAACCTCTTAAAAACATAAACTAACTTCCATAAGGAGACTTTTTAACCTACCAGTTTCATACCCTGGCTAGTAATGGACAAGCCAAACCCACAAAATATGAATCCAGTTGTAATATTAATATTGACAGAGATTTCGCTAATTATATATGGGTGTTTGTCAGCTGGGATTGAAAAAACAACGTCCCACCACAAACACGATCCCCCTCAGTTGTCTCTTGACAGAAATTTTTGTCTTAAATGTCTTCCCCAGTTTATTTAAAGACTCCCACACAACCAAGGAAAATCGTTGAGGTTTTGTGATAAGTTTCCTCCTGGTATTCCCCCCAGTGAAAATCAGTGTTTACAGTTTAAGGTGTTGGCACCAGTGTCACCCTGCAAATTCCTCAGCTACAAATATGCTGGAATGGAAGCACGCAGGGTAAACACTGTCCTGAGTTAGGGAAGAATAAAAGATCTAGGATGGATAAAACCTCTTTCTTAACCTGCCTGAGGAAAAATGAGACCATTTGGAAGGGACTGGAATATCTCTGGATGCCATTTCTGACCTTCTGAGTGTGGCAAACATCTTCTCTGAAGGAAAAAACCATGAAGTCACTCAGAATAAGCAAAGCAACATCCAGAGTATAAGCGGTCAGCGTGATGAGTAATTTCAGAATGGTGGTAAAGTTATTGGTTTGGAAGCTAGTAATTTCAAGTTGTACACGATATCTTTATACTGGAGAAAATGTTGTTCTCTATTTCCCCAAGTAATTTTTTGACATATGGGATTAGGTTGGTTGTTGTAGTTCTAAATCTCTGTGAAAGTAGTTATAATTTCTGTTTAATAAAACTCCACAGGTGATCTCTTTTTATCAGCCTATTATCTGTAATTAGGGCATTTAATACTCAAAGTCTTTGATGTCATGTCATCTTTGAAACATAAATAAGAAGTTTGTCTCCATCCTAAAAATTAAGATTAATTACTTGGAAGGGTACCCAGAGATACTGTTGAAAACCTTTTGGATATTATAATAGCTACCAAAAATAATAATAGTAAAAAAAAACCCAACAATAATATTAAAGAAGAAACCTTGGAAAAAAGCTTCTAACAGTCTTATAGGAAGCGAGTAATAGTGCTTGCAACTCATTAGAGAGACCTGGATACGATCAGTTTTACTACTGCTTGTTGTTGCACTGTTGGGTTTTGGTTTTTTGTTGTTTTTTTTTTTGGTCTAGATGTTTTGCTTATAGTAAGGATATCAAAACACTGAAATTAATTCCCAGTCACCCTCCCAGTTGCTATCAGGTAGAAAAGCAGGTCCTGGCAACCCATGAAGCCATGCTGAGAGCCTGATCACAGTGATATGGAGGATACCTCATGTTACACATCATTCTCTACCCCGGTATTTAATAAGAAAATCAGTGGGGGACAGCAGCTATCTAACAGGGAATCAGCCCCATATGCTGGGCTTGGGTGAAGTTCTCACTGGGATGTATGCAAAAAAGGGACCCCTCCTGTGCAGGATTGGGCAG
The DNA here is from genome assembly GCF_054131305.1 of Coturnix japonica. NCBI lineage: Eukaryota > Metazoa > Chordata > Aves > Galliformes > Phasianidae > Coturnix > Coturnix japonica. The sequence continues at coordinate 10,516,685 of NC_140680.1, read as the reverse complement.
ACTGGGGGCACACTGTGCATTCATTCTGTTCCCCTGGGGAGCAGTACATTGGGGAATGTCCTTCTCAACCCTTGTTCTCTCCTTGCCTGTACTTGTGGAATAAGTCTTGCCTAGGTCAAACTGGAAATCCCTATCAGCAGACCTGGGACTCCAGACCTCAGTCTACTTCCTAATCTTACTGCTTAGCCACATGATTATCCTTCACCCACACTCAATGGATCTGCAGTTTTTTTCTGCCATCACTCTCCCCTTCAGACTTGTCAGAAATCTCTCACTCTTTCTCCTGGCACAAGGCCCACTTCCACTCTCTTTATCCCTCTGCCGGTATCCCTGGATCTCAGCCAGCTTAGATCCAAGCTCTCCTTCTGTCTGCTTATAATTAGAATGTGCACACATTGAAGTTTGTTTTATTCCCAAGGTTTTATTGGTAAGTTAGGGGGGAGCAGAAAGCATGTAGGAGGGGGATCACACAAATCCTGTTATTTGTAGGTTCAGAGTGGTGCATGGGAGGAAGATACAAAGCTCCCATTAGTCATTAATAAGACTTTAGGGCAGGTTTCATAGGCAAAGCCTGGAAAACCTCTTCCTGGCTGTCTGCTCTGCTGATACCTAGGTCTTCATTTATCCCACATCTCTATACCTGGTCAAAGTCTGTGAGCATCCCAGAATGTGAAGCTACAACCTCAAATCCTCTTCCTCCGCTGCAAGACTTTTATTTCTGTTTTGGATCATGCAGAATTCATCCAGGTTGGCCTACAGGGGCCACCATCATTATTTATTATGAGAGCAGCTACATTTATGTTAAGGCTTTTCTTGCACTCTGCAACAGGACAGTGCTCTGAACAGACCTTCTACCAATCCCAATGACTGGTTTCTGGTTAACCCTATCAAACTTTCAATTTCCAGATGAGTAAACTGCTTCCTGGAGTTAAACACAAAAAAGCCAGTATCCAGAAATTCTCCTATGTAGATCTACACTCTATTGAAGGTTTTAATGTACTTAGCTATCTTTTTACGTGACTATGCATTCCTCTGCTCTGAACATAAGTCAACATGATAGATTTGAGTATTAATTAGTATTATTAATCACAGAATACCAAAGAGGGATCTTGCTGAAGTTCATAGAAGAGCTCTGAACAGTAAATATACAAGGAAAAGCAGGTCAAGTGCCAAACAGATGACTAGACCCTGCCCTGGAGTGACTGTATTCCAGAGGCACAAGTGGAGAAAAACAAAGCCAGACAAGATAGAACATATACAGAGTGGGAAGTGGGTATTCAGGCCTGGATGTTTCTTGAAATAGGTGGGGTCTCAATAGCAGCTTGTTAAAAACAGTGTGGGAGCTTAGCTCATGGTAGTGTTCTTTTTGGCAGTCCATGTGGTGGGGTTGAGAAAGCCTGCCAGAATGGGTGGATGAAGAAGGCAGAAATATTGGTGACTGATGCTTGGGCAAGATACGCAGCAAACGGTGATACTCCATTTTCTCTAATCTCACTTTGACACCTGTTTCTTCCTAGACTGAATTAATCAGCACTTGTTAGATTAGTTAAAGCTGCCCACTGAGCTACAAGTCTGCTTTTAACATGGAAGCTTCACCAGTTTTTCCCCGCCAGTAGTTTTGTGTCCGTTTCATGGGGCTGTAAATGACTGGATGAACTTGTAACTCAGCATTTGCAGCCATTTCTGTCTGGAATGATGGCCTATGGGGGGACTTGGGCAGCTCAAGGGAGTGCCTGGTGGAAAGCACTACCAGTGACGGTGCAAGTGATGTGTTTCACATTAAGCACCAGATGAATTTTCCATCTTTTTTAGTAGCTCCTCTAAAGTGGAGATTAAAATCCCAAATGCACAACTCCAGAGCTCCATCCCAACAGGCCCACCAAGTTCAAGAAACCCACCCAGCTCAAAAAAGGCATCATGTGCTGTAGAAAACTATGTGTGGGTGGCAGTTGAGCTTACTAGCGTCTGCTCCATTTGTTTAAACAATTGCTGCGTGGCTGGTTTCGAATTTACAAGTATTTAGGAAGTTTTGAGATTCCCAGACTATAAATGTTGGTATCTATTCCACTCTCTCCAGACTTGAGCTAAGCCGCCATTTCAGAGTGCACCTAATGATTCAGGTGAAGGAAATGGTTTCTACTGTTGTTCTTTTACTCCTTTGCTGGTTGGGTTTTTTTTTGGTTTTTTTTTGTTTTGGTGAGGTGAAGAATCTCGTAGACATGGAGTCTTTCATGCTATGCTTCATCCACTTGAACCTTTCCTTCCAAGACTTTAAGCACGTAAGAAAAAAAACAGATGTCTTGGGGAAAGTTAAAAAAAAAAAGTCCCCCAAACCCCAGCTTTACATGCACTTGGATCTTTCATTTTATAAAAACAGTCAAGCCACAACCACAAGATTTCACAGATAAGAGAAAAAATGTGGATTGTACTTAATTCAATATTATAAAGAAATGCTCTTACGGGGAGACTGCAAGCTGAGCCAAAGCCAGACCAAGACTGCTGACTGATCTGAAAAATGTGAATATTATTCACACTGGGACACCACATCTCATAATGCTCCATGTGTGCTATAGTATATAATTATGAAATGTTTGCATTAAGTAACTTGGGTGCCTAAATACAGATGTTCCTTATTGACATTAATTGGACTTGACATATCTTTGGCCTGCTTTATAACAGTCACCAAAGCATGCATTTCCACTTTACCGTACATATTCTAAAGGAGCTCTGTTCCATATCGAGCTTATTAACAGAGAAAAACATTAGTGCCCTAGCTATCTGTCATATATTTCAGGTAAAAATGCAATTGGTTTGCATTAAAGAGTGTAGTTGTAGGGAACTGACCACAGACATTAATTTCTGTTCTATTTTTCTTTTATTTACAATGAAGTCTATCCCAAAGACTTAGATTCTTTTTTCTTTCAAAAACTGTCAATACACTGTGGTGTCATTTTCTCTTTGCTTTTTATTACCATCACTTAGATGTCATGTTTCTGATGAAGAAAGAAAGAAAGAAAGAGAGAAAGAGAGGAAGAAAGGAAGAAAGAAGAAAAGAAAGGAGAAAAGAAAGGAGAAAATTTCCTTTACCTCTAATATAAAAATATAAATGACTTTTTCACTTGTTAGTTTAACTGTTCTACATTACTCTGCAGCATGCCTCATTCCATCAGCTAGGGGGAAAAGTTAAGTATTAAAGAAAAACACAGATATTCATAAATATGAATTTCACCTGGCTGGTTCTAAACAAGTTCTCCATGTGAGAACTGAAGGAGACCTGGAGGTCCTTGGAGACAATTTTCTTAATATCTCATGCAGTCGAGACCCAGTGATCAGATTCTCCAGGTTGGAGAATCAGATGTGGAACCTCAGATTTTCAATAAGCTTCCTTGGAAATGAAAGACAGATTTGATTTTGACATTGCCATCCTAATCTGCAAGTTTCAGGTGGGCTATTGATGAGTGGGAGGTATTTAAGTGGACATCCATGCTTTTAAATGAATAGAGAGATGAAAAGGAGTTTGAAGTTTGAACTGGAATTCAGACATGAAAATTTATTCTCCTGATGTTTCAGGAGAAACTTCTTACATATTTTGTTCCAGGCAGTTCAAGGATCAGAATAACTGCCTTGCTTAAAAGAGACTTATGTAAAATCCTGGTTAAAACTTAGAAGAATGGAAGTGAAAGTACACAGACAAGGGAGCCTCTGATTTCATTTCACTGGATTTCTTCTTTTAAAAGAGGTGGACATCTTGCCTTTCTTGAACCGACCACTGAAAATACTTACCTTTTCTGAGCCAAATTCAACTTTCCCAAAGCACATAAATGCCCTCTAAAAGACAACTACCTGCTCTTTCCCTTAAGACTGAAGAGAAACTTATTATATCCAAGAAAAAAACAGTTAAAGATGATTCAGAGATATTGTATAGACCAAGACTTCCCACCTTAGTTAAAGAATAAACTTGCCATTATGCACTTTAAAATCACTTGAGAAAAAACATCAGGAAAATACTGCATCTTTTATGCTGCTGCTGCCAGATAACTCAATTCCAATAATCTCCTGCTTGAAATATGCCTTTCAGTTTCCTCATAACAATGGAAGAAAGACAAGCATGAGATGAAAAAGGAGCTTCCCAAATATTTGTGAACAATTAATCACAGAGGGAAAAGTCCTGTGGCAAGTTTTCCACAGTACAAGTCGCACATATTTCAAGACCAAGCATATCTGATCATACCCAAAGCAGGAAGATTACTGTTAATAATGTTACTGTGAGCTGGGAAGTAGGATAGGAATAGACAACAGAGAGTACTAGCATATTCTGCACTAAGAGTACTAAGACCACTAGATTGTTTTCAAAGTAAGAAAGATTTAAATGGCTTAATATAAACATATTCAATTTAAGATACTAGAAAGGCCAAGTCACTTTAAAATGCAGAAAAATAAGCTAAGCAAATTTGTATGCATTTAAAGCTGGATGCTTTAACATGAAAGAATTTACAGTTTCTTGTGTTCAACTGCTGAGATGTTGCTTGTAGCCGAGTATGACACAAGTAGTAAAACATTCCTTTTCTTTTCTGTAGGCCATGCCACATGGACAATAAATACCTGACAAAATAATCTAGAGGTCATCAGAGGTCATTCCAGGATGTTTTTGTCCAGACTTGCACATTATAATGCACTGATGATCTGCTGGGGTCTGTCATATATGAATTTTAAATTCCAAACTTTTTGCAGTTGGCTTGTTTTTCAGCTGTAGAATCCATAACTAGAAATACATTAAATACTGAAATCATTCTTCAGCCCTCTCATTCCCAGCCCAACTACTGAATGACTATCTATCTATCTGATGCAAACTCCTAGCAAAGCAAATTAACATGTCATCCTTTTGAATGACCTCATGTGGAATGCCAAAGAGATGCAGTTAAAACTTAAATCTGAGAGAAACAGCTGGTATCTAAGTCATGACAGCAATATAACTGTGCTGCTGCAGTGAACAATCCTGTTCATCTTATACCTACTATGGGTTCAAACTAGACATTTTTATACAGAGAAGAGAATCAGAGGTTCTTTAAGGCTGCAATGAGCCAGCAGCACATAGGAAAACAATTTGATTCCATTACGCTGGGTTGAAGAACACTCTAGTTTGCTTCCAGTCAAACAGAGGAATTAGGAAACAAAATGGCATCTTCACCTTCCAGTTCATTTATTCTGTCCAAGTACACACTAATACAATTCATTATCAGTTTTGCACAGATTCTGGGAAAATACCAGCAAATTTGGGTAGAGCAGGCAAATTGCCTATAATTCCATCCAAATTTGGAGAATAGGCTCAAAAGTGTTTAAGCAATGAATCACCTCAAATTCTCCATAGTGGCCTAGGGAGCAGCAGTTCAAGCCAAAATGCAAGGTTCACCTCTCCTTGAGAGGCATGGACTTGCAACTCAGAGATGCCAAGAATCAGGAAAATAATACGCATGAATTATAGCAAGATAAACTGGACCCATGGCTTTAAGAATGGAAACATATTGTAATTAAAAGATCAAAGACAATTCAGATAAATCAACTCTGCTTCAAGGGGCAATGCCAGGAACACACTTCCCACTTTCATGATATCATACAATCTTCTTGAACATGCCCATCCTAAGCTGTCAGCACCCTGCAGGACATTATGTGTCGGCCTCCATAACACATGATTGGGTAACAGGGTGCAGAAGAGAGGATATTTCCTGCATTTAATCTAGTTCTGGCACTTAATGGTATTTTGGTACTGTCAGTGGGTTTTTTTTGTTAGCCCTATCTCTCACTGAGCACCTCAGGCAACAAATACCTACAGGTGGACACGTGGGGATTTGTCAGAAGGTAACAAAACACAAATAGCAAATTATAGTATCTAAGCCATGGAAGTCAAGTTATGACAGCACGTTGCCAGGATTATTTGTAGGTGTCCTGCTCACAGTGTATATTCCTTATACATGTTTTGATGAGAAAGATGGGCTTAAATATGGAAAGTGTCCATACAGCTAATGAAACCACATAACCTTCAGATGGTGCCTTAATTTTGTTCCTGCTAAAACTGGGACTGAAGAGACTTCAGAGTGAAGGTAGCAAGCTGAGCTGGTGCTAAAATGGGGTAGGTTTTGCAAAGCATGTTGCAAGTCCATAATCTTGAAACTGCTTTCAAAGCTGCCTGTATTATGTATTATGTATGCATTATTATCATGCTGTCACTGTTCTCAATATTAAACACTTTTTCCCTTCACAGGAGTTCTTGGGCACTTAAGAGATGATGGCAATGCTAAGAAAAGACCATTTTAGAAAGGCTTATACAGTGGAAGTAGGGTCACTCACAGCTTTTCTGTATTTTGCTGGACAAGCTTAGTGAGACCACATTTCCTGAAGAGATGAATCAGCACAGCTTTGCAGCATTATAAATGAGGTCATGGCAGTCACCCAGAAGCTGCAATAAGCTGGAGATCTGAAATAGGGTTTCTCATGCTCAGGAAATAGAAGAGGCAACCCACAAAGGTGTCTGTAGACAGACTCTCTACAGGACACCAGCTGGTGCATGACTTGACCAAATTATTCATTTTTGGGAGCTGCTGTGACTGATTTACTGCAAACTAACAGGATCCTGGAGCTCATAATCACAACAAAAAACAGGGGTACTTTGCACAAGTGGATGCTGTAGCAGGATTTTTGTGAGCCGAATGGAGGCCTTCATTAGGAGAGGTAAGGAAGGATGCAGTCTCTACTGCTTGCTGTTACATAGCTGCCTGCTGTGCTTCACTTTGCTGCTGGTTGACCACTCAGGCCCATGCAGTTGGCTGAAAAGGTTCTTAAAGCTGTTCATACAGCAGAGTCTTATGCCTTGATCCTGAAATAAGACAGTTCCCTTCAGTTCTACAGCCATTCTTTCACCAGAGCCGAGATGGAAAGCAAGATTGAAGCAAGAAAGGAAAAGGAAGAAAAAAGAGGATTGGCGCAGGAGAAGTTTATTTTGTTAGTTGGAAGGAAAAGTCTGGTAGGCAGCAATTTAAAGCATATTGAAGGGACTCAGTGCCTGCTGAAGAAGGTACAAGGCAATGGACTTCTCAGTTTCACCTGCAGAAATGAGCTGTGTCTGAAAAGAATGCAGGCCTCTGCCTTGTTCTATGCAGTAGCCATAAAAAAATCCTGGGGAAGGCTGGAGCAAAGGTGGAAGGGAATGAGTATTATTATTTTTCTACATTTTGACCCCCTTAAACATTCCAGGCACAGGTCAAGTGCAGCAGTTTATCTTCACCCCAGGGAGGAGTCTGATCTGCTGTCTTTGATCTGTCCTGTAGTGATGAGTCTGATAATGTTTCCATCTGAGAACACTAAAGTAAGTCAATAAATAGCAAAGCAAAAAATTTCACCTCTGTCATAAACCAGGATGGGAGGAAACCTTGAAGTCCCTATTGCTTTTTTTCCTTCCCTTTAAGAAGCAGTGATAGGGGCATTAAATATGATTTCCACTTAAAAATTCTCAACCCAAATACTCTATCTTTTAAGCGTCATTATGCTTGATCAAAGCAGGTCCAAATAAGTACTATTAGTCAAGAGATCTTCATTTCCAAATGTTTCCTTGAACTTTTTTGCTGTTTGCTGAAGTTTTAAACTCCCAAGCCAGGGTCTGCATGTCAAACTACAGAGTGACAAATGAAATTAAGAGTAAAAGGCTGTCTACAGAATGTATTCCTTATTTCTGTCTCAATTATAAACCAATGGCATTTCTAGTTAAACACTGAAGAAGAGGGATGCTTCTCCTTGGCTGAGGCAGACAGACAGTGGCTCCAACAGCCACATCTGCTGTCTGGTTACCCCCACGCTAGAACAGGCATTTGGGCCATCTCTTCTCACTTGGGATGGCTCTGCTTGACCAAGGCATTGGATGTGGCTGAGAGTCAGCTCTTGAATAATGCAGTTTAGCCCTCACTGTAACACAGAGACACACAGCTCCCAGGGAACTGGGGTCAGATACTTAAAATATAAACAAGGTATCTTCTCACAAGGAAATAAAAACAAATTTAAAGATATTAGCCCTTGTTAAATGCATCACCAGTTCAGACAAAATATTCAGAAATAAAAACAAAAGTAAAATAGAGTTTTTTCCTCCCTCTTGAAGAAAAACTCTTTACTTGTGACTTCTTAGAATTACTAAATTATCTGGAGCAATTTATGATAAATTTTATTAAAGATATTTTCCAGCCTCTGGATGTTTTCAGGACTGTAACTGTTTCTTTGATCTACCTGAACCTCTTAACTCCCAGTCCAGGATGAAAGTTGAACAGTTTTCACCAGGCAGAAAGTTTCACAGAATGTGTTTAGAATAGTTTCATTTCTTGGATTCCTCTTTTTGACAATTCTACAGTGATAGATTTAATTCAGTGAGGATGTGCAGCATTTCATATCATGGAAGCAGTAGCTCCCATGGGTGCCTGACTGAGCTACATGTTAGAGAGCACAGGAAGAAGACTGCAGTGACTGACACAAAATGCAGTGCACTGAAAGGGATGCGACAGAGTGAAGGTAAGTGTCAGAAACCCATTCAGATCCCATGAAACAGCATTTCCATTTGAGCAAACATTGTCTGTCCCCACACAATAAATCAACTACCTGCATCTCCACAAATTTCAACTCCTTCCATCCATGTTCAGTGTGGAATGTAGCCTAGCACGTGAGCTGTGCTCCTTCACTATGAGCAGGTCAGGAGATAACACTGTATGCAGTTCATTGCAGTGGTCAGTGGAAAGCAGGCAGGACTTAAATCCTGCTCAGGAGTACCTCACACTCATGCTTTGTGTGAAAGCAAGACAGTTATGGACTGTTCTCCATCAAAACACTATAATCATCAGCGTTGTAGCCTTTTTGAATTCATCTACCTTTAGTTGCCTACAGCATGTGAGCACAACTTGGGCAGGAGCTACTCATTAATATTTTAGGTCTCATTAGAGGACTAAGCTGCCTTGTCTGCATTTTGGATTTGTGGTAGTGGAACATATTAAGATATTTTGTGATGGCTCATTTCCTCCTGGCATTCAGTCATCTCCAAAAAGCAGGGCAGAAAAATACAAGGCATTCAAGAATGAAATTACAGACAGCAATTTTACAACAGAGGCAAGAATTGCTTAGTCCTACCTAGTAAAAGCTTGCTGTTAGGAAATTACTCCTAAAAATCTACACTCATTATCTGTGAGAATTAAAATCCAAGAAAGAAAAAACTGAAACAGATCTGGGGCAGCTACAAAGACTTTGGTCCTGATCCTGCTACACAAATCTCCATCAATGGGATCTCTAGGAAGACAAATGGAGACTTACACCTCTACATCTGTGCAAAATGATGCAAAGTGGAACATTATCAACTTCCCATTACACAATTTCTTTCCCACAAAGTACTTAAAACTTATTTTCCCCTCTCTTTCTCCCGAAGTTCCCTGTGCAAAGGAAGTCTGGACATTATTACTATAAGTGTCTCCCTCAGGACTCAGACTTACAAGTGTTCTCTGATCCCCTGTAAACAGGATAATGCATTGGACTGTTTGTTTATGCCACACTGTTATTCACCCTTTGACATAAACCAGTTTCAAATGAATTTTTTTGCCCTTTCCCTGTCTGGGAATCAAACATGACCTGCAGGTTTCCCTGCATAATTAGATAACAGTAATAGCAGAATATTGGCCAGTAGCTGAGTAGTTGAGCCAAGATCATGGACTCAATGAGGCAACAAGGACTGCCAGTATGTGCAACTGCTGCCACAGATGGTGAACCTCATGATGTCCTCTGGGTAGAGATAGGAATCACATCCATTTATCTCCAGCCAAAAGGGTTAGAGCAATGGCTAAAATTCACTGATGCTTCCAATAGCTGTGTCCTGAGTGATTAGGATCCAATACTGTTCCTTTATCCTCTGTCTGATCCTCAGCTGATGCTGACTGTTTTTTCCTATCATTTCCTTCTTCTGTTGCTACCCTATAAGACAGCTCTGACTGAAAGTATGGCAGTTTGCTGGAGAAAGCATAAATGTGAGGCCCTTCTGAGTCAGCAAAGGCAACTCACTTGTAAAAGCAATACAGAGGATTGTAAGCTTGCTTACAAGAGTGTTCCCACCTTACTTCTGGCAGAGCTACACTGACATCAGAAACCGTGAGAATTTGGAAGAAGGGAAAAACTATGCAAATACTACCAAGAGTAACTAATTCTTGTTTGGGGAATATGTTGAATGTCTGGTCCTAAAACTGGGATTCACAAAGGAGTGAGGAGGCATCAAACACCTACGTGTCCAAAGAAGCTGAAAAGGACTCAAGAATCAGACAAAGCTTAGGGAAAAGAGGGAGATTATTTATTCCCAAATGTTTCAGTATTGCTACTGCAGTAGGTGAGATGGGAATGGGCTCACAAGAAAGGTGGAAACAGCACGTCTAAGTAGTAGAGTCTGTGATAAGGCTGATCTAGACACAAGGCTTATCCTTCATCTGTCTGAAAATACTGTTTCCTAATTTTATCAATCTGAAAAAAGCCAACACCAACAAAACATCACCATCATTGTTCAGGCTCCCTCTGAAAAAAAAACCAAAAACACTTAATAGTTTTCCCCACCAGCAGATCAGATCTTCCTGCTGAACACTTGGGCTTACGTTAGGAAATAAAAGCAGCCAGGAGAAATTTTGTTCTCGCTATAAAAGGGCCCTCCTGGTTTCCACCAGAAACAGCAAGACTTCTCTATGATATCTTAATCTTTTGGGTATGTTATGGAGCAGTCGATGGCTATTAATTCTGTTTGTTCATATACCCTTTCCTGCATGTGCTTCTGTAAACATATTCAGAGCTTGTAAAATGTTAATTAGGAATAAAATAAAATAAATAAGGCAATAATCTGAACCTTCCGGTCTCTTTTGGCCCAGAGTATATGCTTGCTGTTAACTATTTCCAGGCCATTCACAAACAAGTGAAAATTTACCAGAACAAGCGTCTTTATTCAAGCCTTTTTTTACGATGCAATGAAAAGTGAAACACAGCCACATAAATCATATAATTAACACAAGCTTGGTGCATGGCGTGTGAAATTAACCCGAGGAATAAACAAGTGGCTGGGTTAATCCCAGTGAAACTGCTGTTGCTCTGAGGAGCACTATATTTGCAGGCACTGGGACACTGCATCTGCTGTAGTGGGGCAGGGTGGTGAGTGCCATTCCTTCTGCAACAGCACAGCTACAGCAGCACCAGGTGAGCGCCAAGACCTGGAGGGCTGTGGATATCTGTGTCAGGATGTGGAGAGAGAAGCTGGAGAGAGGCAAGTATCATAGAATCTTAGAATTGTTATGGTTGTAAAAGACCTCTTAGATCATCTAGTCCAAGCATCAACCCATCACCACCAAGCCTCCTAACCATATCCCTCAGTGTCACAAGGTGAACTGACAGTCATGGGTGAGTGCTGTGCAAAAATCCATCTGGAATGACTTCTGTCCTGCAGAGTTCATCGTAGAAATAGAACCAGAAGATAACACAGAGGAGGGGAAAGAGAATAAGGGGGAGATGGAGTAGCTTACTGAATTTCCTTGCTAAAACCAAGACATGGACTTGGGCTTGTGAAGACCTTTCTGGTGGTCTGAGCTCACCAAACTGCTTCATACTGCTCCTGTGGAGGGCACAAAACCTTCACAAAAAGGATAACTATGATCTTGCATACACACAGGGTGATGAGAGCTTCCAACCATGGAAGCATCTGCTGCTTCTGAACAAAAATTAAAAAGTGATTATAATTACACTGTCAGTAACCCATGGTTGAAAACAAGAAAATCCAAGTTAACGTCAACAGGTATTGAATCAGAATGTGTACTCTTTTTTTGGTGAATTGAGATGCAATTTCCAGAACAGCTGGTGGAGTTAATGTAAATCAACACTTCAGAGCTAGCCAAAGCTAGAATATTTGTGAAACAGCGTTCAAGTTTCTTCCTGAATGACTAAAATGTACAGTGTCTGTGGTTTATTTCTAACCCATTTGCACTGTATTAAACCAAACAGTAGAGCACAATGATCTTCTTTGGTACCACATAAAATTTCTTGAGTTTGATTTCATAAATTCAAAAACATTGAACTTGCTCAGGGTTTCTAGAATTGTACCTCAGCGAGATGAAAACTTTTGGGGTCCATTGAAAGTATCTGAAATATATCAAGCAGCCAACATAATAAAGATTAGATTGTCTGGATTGTAGAAGCACTCCAGAAATATGAACTGGATGACCCCTATAAAGGTCTACAGAGCAAGAACATCACTTAATGCTGCAAGTTTGCCATGCTGACTCCAAAGGATGTAACGGCCTTAAGTTGCACAAGGGGAGGATAAGGCTGGATATTAAGAAAAAATTCTTCTTGGAAAGAATGGTGAGGTGTTGTAACAGGCTGCCCGGGGAAGTGGTGGAAGTCAACAGAGGTCTTCAAGACAAGGGTAGATGTTGCACTGAATGACATGGTTTAGTGGGCATGGTGAAGATGGGTTGATAATTGGACTGGGTGACCTTAGTGGTCCTTTCAAGCCTCAATGATTCTATGTAAAACACCTACCTATTGTAAAGATTTATCAAATGTTTGGACAGGCTGGGATGGTGATGGTTTGGCTGAAGATTAGCGGTTTGCTTTTAAAACAGACCATATTAGTCAGTCAGCAGTAGTAAACAGCTGGTCTGTAATTTACCTGGCATTAATTGGGTTATGAAGAAGGACTTCTGACTAAAAAACAGGTTTCTGATTCTCAAATGCAAAGCCAAGGAAGCTGAATTGTCTCTTTTCCTCAGCATGACTCTCTGTCTCCTGCAAGGGTGCAGCAAGCTCTGCAGCCCATGATTCGTCTGGTCAAACCACAACAGCAGAAACAGAGAAGTGATGAAGCAGCACAGGGGAAGGCTTATTTTCTCATTACTCACTCTGCTCTTTCTTTGTGGACGAACTGCAACACAAGCAAGTATTCACCAAAGATGACCAAAGGTCTGTGATGAAACATTTAATACAAAGTGGTTGTTAGAAATAAGAGAGAAAGAGAAAAGAAACCACACGCATATACATAAAATCAATTTCCAGAGTGAGTTGAGAAATTCAAGAAGCCAAGGCTTCTATCTATCTTGATACAGTTATGTATTTGTTATCTGGTTCATGTCCTTAAGTGATTGAGCTTGAAAAAAAAAATAATAAAAAAAAGGTTTTACAAAGTCCAAAGGGGTGGTGAAGAGAAGGATCCTGGATTGCATGATTGCTACCATGTATAACCAAGTCATTAAAATTACTTGTAACCAGTATCCCTCCTTGTCTATCCATGTGGGGCGCAAAACAAGCAGGCACTCAGAGGCACGCAATGAGCATGCAAAGGGAGCAGCCCTTCTGGAAAGCACTTTCTGTGTTTCTGTTCAGCTCAGTGTCCTCATCACAACATCTACATCTTCCTTCGCATCTTTCTTTTGTTGTTGTTTGACTTCAGCAGCCTGCTAACAGCTTATCTTCAACAACCTTCTAAAAACAGACCAAAGGGGATGTCACAGGCTGAAGGCAGCAGTCATCACTTCATCTCTGACTGCCTGTTCAACCTCGTCCATCTCAAGGGTGGTGGCCAGAAGCCTGGGTGTGTTCTGGGAATCATATCAGGTGGCACAGGAAAATAAAAGAGGTTTTTCTGAACAATAGGAAGGCATCTGCAAAATGAGAAGTGCCCTATACTCACAAACTGTGTAGCTTCTCCACAGCACCTACTTGGAGCTGTGGGCAGAAGGTAGATGTCAAGTGTTGAGAGCCATAAGGTGATTTCTCTTTCCTTCCTAAATCTATATTTTAGAAGTCTGTTGGGAATGGCTGCTAATCAGGAACAATACAGTGGGGGTTGATGAAAGCAGCTTTCATTGTGTTTGACTGTCAGAATGTCTCAAATCTGAACTGCAAGGCTATTTAAAATCCATAGGTAGTTTTGGGTTATTTTTTCTGATGCACTTCAGTCTCTCCACTGCCCTTTGGAGCTCCTACAGAGCAGTTTGAGTTCAGAGCACTGCTCGTCTGTCCTGCTGGAACTGCAGCTTGTGTCAAAACATGCAGAACCACTCGGATACTTTAAAAACAAGCAGAGCTAAAAATAAAAAGTAAAATAAATCTCACGCTTGTGTAATACAAGCTACAATAGATCTGATCTCAGTTTTCCAGCTCTTGTGAAATTTGTGTGTCAAACTCCAGCTCCTGGAGACCTGTGATGATTTAAGAATCACAGCTAAAAAACAACAATGGCAAAGGTTTCAAAGGGATCAGTAGAAAACCTGAATAATAAACATTCACAATTCAAAGAGCACAGAAAAAGAATGAGTATCTACAGTTTTGGAACTCCTATGACTGATTTTTGGAACATGAGCTATTTGCTCTTTATCACTTAGGATTGGTGTCCCATAATTACTTAAATGGTGCTTATTAAATTCCCTGTCTCCTACTTAATTTTTCACGCAGATCTGTGATTCCTGACCATACAGAAAAGGCATACAGTTGGTTGAGATGTATGATCCCAAACTTGTCTGTGAATTTTGGGGCAAGGCACGATATTGTAACTTTTAGAAATACAGCCTGCACTTACTTATAAATTAGAGCTAATTACAGGTAACCTGTCTTTGGCGTAAGTAAAAAGAAAAACACAATTTTCCAATCTTGGCATATGTTTCAGTGTCTTCCCATTATGATCTCAGTTGGCTTTATCAAGTGATCCCACATTATAATTAGCTGAGGTGTATGCTACAATTCAAAGGAGGATGCCCAAGAGCAGAAGCAGAACTGAAGAAGCCTCAAGCAAAGAAGCTTATAAATGATACTGTTTCAATTAGGTAATTACTTGTGAAAGAGCTGAGAGAGCTGCACTGAAGACAGCATTTCTTAATGGATTGTTCAACACTTGGGGCTCTTGAGTAAGACGTGTGGCATCCCAGGAAAGCTGAGAGCATTGCACTCTCCTGGATGGAGATTTTTCACTGTATTTAAAATGTGCCCCTGCCCATAAACCACACCAAGTGTATCTGGATCTTCCATGAGAAATGCTTGTGTAATTTATTCTTAAATTCTTACAAGGGGAGGGCTTTTGAAAATTTCGTTTTTTGGAAACTAAATCCACATATAAGAATAAATATTTTAATTGCTTCTTGGATCAAAAATAATCAGCCTCTCTGACAAAACAAAGACATTTCTAAGGCTACTATTAAATGCCAACATATTAAGATTTTACACATTCCACTGCATATTTCTGGGCTTTCCAGGAACAACCTGAATTTTGAAAGTTTCACACAAGATTATTATTATAATAAAACAGAAGCAAACAACACTTAAATGGCTAGAAAAGACTTGTTTCTCCCTTGAAATACCTGTACAAGTCCCATGTCCACCTAAGCAATATTTGGCACTGGGAACATGTGATTACAGTAGATGAAGACATGATGGGAAAGCACAAGTGCTGAGAGGAGTATTGCCCACTCATCCCTTGCTTTTCACCACCTCTAAACTGATTCCTTGCACTGATAACAGAAGGTATTGTTGAGCTGCCTCTGAAAAAATATTGCACTTGACTTCCCATGCTGGCTTCATGCTGTCTTGCTGACACCCATAGAAAGGAATCTCAGTTCATGACTGTGGTTCCTCAGTGCTATTGTTAGTGCCATTATAGTGGTTATGGTAATATTAATGATGATGGTTATAGGAATAGTAATAATAGCTAATGACATGTGCAGCATAAAGGCTTCACAGAAGAGATGCTCTTAAAGAGGACCTTCACATTTGTTATGTATTTATGTTGTTTTGTATTTATGGCATCATATACTTATGTTGTTTTTCTTATTTAAAACAGTTATTTGTGCCTAATTATGTTTGTTCCTTTTCATCCAAAAAACAGATGAAATGGGAACAACTGAGCATCCTCAGCAAGCAAGCTCATCAATGTCTATTTGCCATGCGTAGCACAGTCATTTAGGTATCCTTGTGCCTGGTGGAAGATCCCCAGGAAAAGTAGGGTGATGTGGCTGGATGAAGCCCATTTGCATGCCAGATGCTGTGTCCAAGATGTGTGCTAGGCTGCAGACCTATTGCCCTGTGCCATGGTACCACTGGCTGTGCTGCAGTCCTGCCCTGCCTCCTGCATATGTGCACCAGCTGGATGCTGTAAATGCTATGGAGATTTTACGAGGGTCAATTAGCACCTTACATGCAACTCTGAACATCTTAAAGAAAATACAGAGAATGTGCAAAGCAATATCTAAGCACTTTGAGCTCTGTGGAAAGAGATCACCGTGGTATTGGTCAGGTTGCAATTAGTGTACTCTGAACTGCCCTCTGGAAACATCCCTTTCCCTTTCTGTGTAGGGGGCTGTCTGAGTTAAGTACCTAAAGATAGATGGCATAACTGCTCCTCCCACATCTCCTTCAAATTTCAGTGCCTGTAAGTCAAAATGTTCCTTGGGAATTAACCTAAACTGCAATGAAGTCATATTGTTTGATGCTATAAAAGAAACATGGTAGATCTTTGACAGGACAAGCAATAGGTCAGGGGTTTTTTTTCATTCTTTCTTTTTTTTTTTTTTTTTTTTTTTTTTTCAGCAAGGGAGTGCTAACATTAGCTTGTCTCCGTAATATACTTCTTTATAAACAGCTACTTTTCCAAGCTGATTGCATTTGAAACGCTGCGAGTTCACTTGACCTCAGTTCTCTTTGGGGTTAAGTACCTCCTTGGGCTAGAGTTTAACACAGCACTTTGGGAATGTAAAGACTTAGGGTGCCTTTGGCCTTTATACCAGCTCCATAATCTGCTTACAAGCTCGTCATGAACTTTGACCCTTTGGAAAAACGTTTGCTCCACTTAAATGGGGACATTCTGGCTCTGTCCTGTAATGGAGCAATGAGGAAACAGTGCTTGCTTTTAAACTTCAAGGAGAAATGGGAAAGGGGAGAAAGATTTTACCATATTGCAGAAGCTCTGGTTCCCCCAACTATACAGCAATTAATGTATGTGAGCCAGAAAACCTGTGAACCACTGAAGAGTAGTTCAGTGGTTATATTCCAGCAGGGCACAGAGGGCCAGCCTTATCTTTCTTTATATCTGGCCGCAGATGTGGTGTTGGTCATCTATCCTCTCTCTCATATCTGCTCATTTGAACAGTAGCTTGTGCCATGGGTTGGTGAGCATCTCCATTTGGCAGAGGAATGGACTGCACTGCTGAGCTGGTGCTCAGCCACTTGCTGAAAGATCCTTCTTGGCACAAGACCTGGAGCAGCAGTCCAAGAGACCAGAAAGACATCATTTATTTTCCATGTTGCTAGGGTTTCTCATCACATCATCTCAACCAATTTATGGAACTTTAGTTTAATTTCTTACCGGTAATATCCTAAATCTCTGAAACCACACAGCCTGCACACACATTTTTTCATATCTAAATACCACCAGAATGACAAAACTCAGAGAAATTTGTGAGACAGCTTCCTGCTATGACTGTGGGCTATGTTTGAGAATACACGTAGTCTGCTTACCTGTTTGTTCTGTATGAAAGTTGAGTTTGCTGTCTACTTCATCTGAATTGCCCCTTGTATAAAAGGTATCACCTTCACAGCTAGCAACATGATAGAAGACAGAAAAGTACAAACTATTTATATTACCCTGTGGCTTTGAGGCATCTTTCCTATACACATATTCCACAGATGTGCTCAGACAGACAACAGAAGGCCTTTGCCCAGACTTTACAAGCTGAGTTGTCCTGTTCCATTCCTAATATCCCTCTTGACCTCTGGGCTAAAGAATTTGGTACAGATTCTTTTGGGAGATTAAAATTTAGAAACCCACAGCCCTGTTGTTACAGCTGGATCTAGATTTATCTATACCTCAGACCACTTTTGTTTTTTCATAGCTCTTGATTTCTTTCCTCTCCTTTCTTCATATCCTAGCCAAGGCAAGGCTCAAAGAAGGTAAACACTGACTAAATGGAGCACACCGGATAAAGCAATGAACAAACTACCCAGAGGACCTCCCTACAGTAAGTCCGTGACAATATGCTAATAACTTAAATGTCTATTAAAGCGGTTTTTCTCACTTATTCCTAAGATCAGTTTTATGTACCATTTTAGAAAGTTCCAGATTGTAACTTCCCAACATGCTGCATGGTCTCTTCTGTTCTTTCATCTCCCCTTCCTAAAATCTGTGGAAGCTCTTTGATACTGTGAATGTGCCCAGAATTCATAGCAGCTTCTAGATCATCCAAAGGGTTCTACTAACATCTTAGAGTTTCTCATCATCTTTTAGGGCTATAAGGTGATCTGAACTCTGTGTTTGAGTATGTTATGGTTTGAGTATGAACCTGTCAAGAAGACATAAATAAATAAATAAATAAAAAAGCAGTATTTGAAACCAAAGCAAAAGAATTTAATGATGGCCAGAAAGCACTGTTTCCCCTGTGAGTAAGCTGTCAATTCCATTAGAGGTTTTGCACTCATCTTCAAGTGCATCTGATAAGACAATGTATCAAATAGATCTGCCTATTCCATAAGCTGCTTGAACCTTCCCCTTTTACAGGAAACAGCCTCCAGAAGTCTAAGTGGGTCCAGTAAAAAATAAAATAAAAAGAGAGAGAGAAGATTAATGTATTACTCTGTATCAAAAGGCAGTGGAGCAACTTTTCTTTGTGGTGTTTTTTTTTTTTTGTTTTTTTTTTCTTTTTTTTTTTTTCATCCAAGATGGAAGATGTAATAATGTATAAAAATTATTATTTATTTTTCTAATATGCCAAAATAATTTCCTCTCATTGGTATCACAAAAAACAGTAATAGTTACAGTGCAAGCCTGTGTGTACCATCTATCTTGTTTGGTGGCTGCTGAAGACAATCACTAGGCAAAGTTATTGAATCTCTGGCCAAACTCAGCCAAGGCAACTTTCCACCAGCACCCAAAAGCTGAATATTTCCATCAATTTCTACAAGCAAGAAACAGAGGTTTTTTTTTTGTTTGCTTTTTTTTTTTTTTTTTTTTTTCTCTGAAAACCAGATCATTCACATTGTAAAACCAATGGCAGAAATGTTTTCAGTTGTTAAGTCTTTGCCAGAAGCCTGTGATGGACAGGTCCCAGTAGTGTCTATGCTTTGCTTTGGCTTCATTTGGCCAGCACCACTTCATTTTCATTTGTCTTCATTTGGTTTTGGCTAGAGTGCAAAATTCTAGACCTTTTCCAAAGCTCTTGGATCTTACAAAATGCACGGGCATTTTCCTCAAATAGGCTCTTGTACAAGTAGAAAAGTCAGTACGATTGTAAAAAGTATCCATTAATGTCTTTCCAAGTAAAATCTACACATTACTTCCAATTGCAATTGTGATCAATCTTCTTTGTTTCCTGCAAACATCTGAATAAGCTGCTGCTGAGTGAAACATATATGGGAAACATACACTGAGACCCTTCTTACAGCTAGTTGAGTAGAGTATATACCTCCCCTAAAGTCTCTTTCATTCTTTTGGAATTTATTAGTCTAATTAACTAATTTTTACATTTTCTATTTACTAGTGTTGGGTTAGAAATAACTTTAACCATGAATGAGCAAATTTCAAACCATTTCAAAGCTTACTAAAAGCAAACCATTGGAGAACTATTCCTGCCTACAAGATTGAAACAGTTCTGGGAATTGAACACATTTGTAAAAATAAAGTTCTATGAAATGTTAGTTCGTGATCACTGTAAAAGACAGAACTAGTAAGGAAATGATATGATATGGACTGCTAAATGAGAAATAGTTCCCAGGCTTCCCCGTCTCTTTAAGAACAGTCAAGAAGACTTACCCCACTGCTAGAGAAATCTCCATTACTAGTTTTTGAGTGACTATTTTGTAATTTAAGGATTGGGAATCTCATTTTGGCCAGTCAGGCCTACTATTACTGCTATCCTTTGCAGCAGGTTTTCCCTTCAATTTCCATCTGTTACAATGAAACATGAGGCACCATTAGTATAACCTTTTCTTGCTAAAATCCAGTTTGCCACATAGGGGCCACATCACGTATAACTGAAATATATAACTGAGTATCGCATTCCCAGTATGACTACAGGGCTATGATGAGTACTTCATGTCAAGTATCTAAGTTACTTATACAGCTTGGAATTTGTCAAATGCTCAATTAATTTTTGCAGATTATCAGACTTCCCCATGGTGTAGCATGTTTGGCACCAAATTTGTTGAAGTGACAGGGTTCATGGTACACGCTTTGTTTCTAAGAGCCAGGAAACAGAATATGTTAGCAACAACAAAAGGCAAAATATCAAAGGTTTTTTAGAGTTAGCAGCTTTAAAGCTTTCTCATAAAGCCGTCCTGTGACCCTCCAGACAAAATGGTGATGTTTCAATCATGTCATTACCTGAGGCAGATTACAATATATATATTTTTTAATTATTCTTCCCTTCTGCTTTTAAGAGGCTTGTTTTTAAGTGGGAGGAGAGGAGGCTGAATAGAGGAAAGGGTGTGTGCGGCTTTACCATGAAAAGTACATTTCAATACACATAAATATGCCAAAAAGCTTTATATACGTTGCAACATCCCAGACATCGGTGCTCCTGAGGAGAGCACAGAATAAGAGCAACCCTCAATGAGATAAATATTGCAGTAAATCAGGTTCAGAAAGAGAAGAGGGAATGCAGACACTGGTTCACTCAAGGCTTGGGAGTCAAAAACCAGTGGGCTGGGAACTTGTTTTCTCATTCTGTGCTGTCTTGAAGATGTGTAAGTCCTCCTGCCTCATGTGGTCTCATGGACCACTTGGACAGGGAATGGAGACGATACTGAACCCTGAACCTAAGCTTCTTTTGTTTGAGGCAAAGTTTCACTCAAATAGGAGGAGTTGTTTGTCATCTCACAGGCTGCCTCTTTGCACAGGAATTCTTATTAAAAAGAACCAGAATTTTCTCAACAGAATCACCCCTGAAATCCCCAAGTCAGTGTATCTCTAGTGGAGAAGAAAAAGGAAAGATGAATTGTCCCTGGGTTTTCCCAGTGATTAAAAAAAGTAATATATGTAATAACAACAAGAACATTTATTTATTTCTTTGAGGTCCTGAAAAAAAAAATTTCTTGGTAAATTAAAACATTTTTTTTCTTAATATTTCATGCTATTAAGGTTGTTTTTTCCTTACAGAAAGGTTAACTGAGGCCAAAAGCATAAGCTCTGATCCTAAATTATGGCCCAAACTCAGCAGAGCAGAATGTTGTCCAGCCTGTGTCATTATTTGCACCTTAATGAAACCTTGTGTTCATCCAAGCACATGGCTGGTGTCTGACAGGTGTCCACCACGAGGTTGCTGGCAGAGCAATGAGAATCTGCTTCTCTTCACTTTCTGTTCTTATTGTATCCAGAATGACGTGTTCGGAATGCCTTTCAGTGGGAGGACACCAGACTTTACTTTACAAACTTATTTAATAATAATAATAAAAAAGCAGTGAGCCCTTTTGGTTAGCATGGTAACACT
This sequence comes from Coturnix japonica, assembly GCF_054131305.1. Lineage (NCBI taxonomy): Eukaryota > Metazoa > Chordata > Aves > Galliformes > Phasianidae > Coturnix > Coturnix japonica. Next base: position 10,495,182 of record NC_140680.1, on the reverse strand, counting down.
GCATTTAAACATCATTGTGAATGATGATGCTATTACGCGTCATTCCACAGCTACAAATGCCATCTGTGGTTGGGATATGCTCAGTACAATGGCAGGAGGAGGTATTATCTACCTAAAGTACACAGCTACGAGCTTTAATAGCTCACAGCTGTTCTTTAAGGTGCAGAAATTACTTTATTCCCAGTTTATTGAAATATAACAGAGGGCTAAATCCTCAAAGGTATTAGCAGTTAAATCACGTTGAACTCAGCTAGAGTCAAGCATTTACTTCAGTACTGGGTGAGCCAAACATCACACAAGCAGTCCGTAGAGGAGCAGAAAACCAACTTTTGGCTGGTACTTCAAAAACCACTGCGCTGTTTTGGTCTCTCTCAAGCATACCTTCTGCTTAGCTAGTATTTGGCCATGTTGTTAGGGCTAGCTAACTCCTGAGCTAGCATTCAAGAAGAAAATGCATTGACGTTTCTGCATAGAGGGAAATATCTATTTCGACACACATTTTGGGTCTTGAAACTGGCTTCAGTTTGGGCTATCATACCACTGGAAAGCTGTACAGCAGCTGGAAGAAGAATGGTACGAAAAAAAAATACTGGGATAAAGGGTCTGATTTGTGAGCTATGAGAGTAGTAAGTTTAGTTCAGGAGAGTGAGGAGTGAAGGTGAGGGTTATTTGAAATGGTCAAGATAGTGCAGTCCTGAGCTGATGAATGTGTTTTGCACTCAAAGATGGACCACCGTAAGGCTGATCATCAGAGAGAGAATGGGGGTGGACCTCCTTGCCTATCCTCTCCCAGCTGTCAGCAGTGGATCAATTGCAGAGAAGGAAACTATTGGGGGAATGCAAAGAAATCAGTTTGGATGTTGACCTATTAAATCCTTATGTTATTTCCCCAGTGGAAGACTATATGTTTGCAACTCTGAAAATGCCCTTAGCTCTAAGTGAACTTCACATGGATGAGAGAAACTAGCTTCACGTAAAGTGCATTGTCCACCTTTGTCTCCTAACAGCTTGCATCAGCCCTTCATAGCCCAGAAAGCAGAGGAGGAGCCAGGATCACAGAAAACCTTCTCAAGATGGTTATGTTTGAAGTTCAATGGGATTTTTTTCTTCCCTTTTTTTCTCTTCCCTTTTGGCGTGTGACTTTTTCATGTTGAACTAAGGGGGTCTAATGAATGGAAAACTGAAATCGGAGGATTTTCATTCTTTAAGGAAATTAACCTCGTTTAAAGGAAATGAGTGTTCAGAGGCAGAAAGGAAAGTCATAATTTAAATGATATCAGAAGCTGGTTTTCCTTATGTAACATATTATTAAACAGTGGGGAAAAGCTTTCAGTAGGCAGCCTCAGGGAGCACTCAGCAACTATAAAGAGATTCACATGCATGGCTCTAATATGTTAATAAATTATGCTAATTACAAGCAAGGGATTAGAGAAGGGGAAATCAAGTAATGGAGCAGTAACCGGGCCTCTTTCAACTTAATTTGCAACATTGCCTGTCTAGGCTCCACGTTGAGTTACTGAGTTTGTTTTCTGCTTTCAAAGACTCCGAACTCCTCTTTTGTCTGAGGGAATATGGTGGTGTCACCTTTGGGAGACAGAGGATAAAAAAATGAAGTGCGAGGGGAACAAAAGTGAGAACGAGCTCTTTCCATGATGAATTTCTGATGACTGAAGGCTCAGGAGAGAGAGCAGAAATCCTGCTGCTTTTGCACCATGCCAGCCTGGAAAGCTAGTTGAAGAATGTTGTCAAATATTATTTAATGGATCATGTTCGATTTCCTTTCGAAGCTGCCATAAGCAGGCACTTAGCAGAGCTACAGGAGGAGAGTGTGTGCCCTCAGCTGCTGGCTTTTATGGTCCTGATAAACTTTTCTCCTCATGACTCACAGAAAGTAATTCCCACATTTAAGTTCTTTTCACTTGACTGGTGCTTTTCTGCAAAATGCAGTGTCTCTTTTCTGACTTGGAAACTGAACCATTCCTTGCCTGGGGGTTCCCTTATCTCACTGGGAGAAACATTTTGATTGACTTCTCTGTGCCTTTTGGATCATTGATCTCAATTTGTTTGATAGATGTCTTCCCCTGCTTTTGGAGCTTTTTTCCTTCTTTTATCCTCCATATGAACATCTCAAGTGGTTTGTCAACTCTATTTACCTTTTCCTTTGTGATTTGCTGGAATTTATGACAGGAAGAATTGTAGCAAATTAGTGCAAATAAAAGCAAAGCACAAATGTGTTGCATTTGTACTTTTGCAATTAATCCAAAGTACAGAATCCCATTGTCCATAGTGTATTGGCTCAAGCCACATGTCCTTCAGGAAAGGGTAGAGGTCAGAAGGGGAAAAAGCTGCATCTGGTAAGGAAGGATGACACTGATATAGAGATGGGGAAAGTTTGTTCTCCTTCAGGAAAGCCTAGCAGTGTGAAAAGCACTACCCAGCAGTTCAGCTATCTCACTGGGAAAGACTAATGGAAATAGACACAAATGAACATTCACAAGCCCCAATTTTCTCATTAAAAAAATCTCGAGTTCAAAAATTGCCCAAACCAAGCATGTTTAGTATCTCTAATAAGACACTGCTTTTTACCCTCAGGAAAAAGACAAGTATTCATTTTCATAAATTCCTTTAAATAGTTTTTTCCTCTTTTTTTTCCTTTTTTTTTTTTTCTTTTTTTTTTTTTCTCCTCTTCTTTCTTTTGCTTTTTCTCTCCTTCTCTCTCTCTTTTTTTCCCCCCTCCATCAGCAAGGGGGGTGGTGAAAGAAAACAGAGACAAGCCAGATGCCTTTCAGTGCTTTGATCAGTTCCTCTGCAGACAGCCAGGCTGCCTCCTAGCACCTCTTTAACTACAGCTTGCCAGTAAGAAAATGAGCTGTTTTAACTCTGCAATTACAGTGCCTGCTGAATGCCTGTCATCACAGCAATAGGAACCTGATCTGAACTGTATATCCACTGGAGAGAGAATTACAGCAACCAGGGCAGAAAGTTAAATACCCCCTGTGGCGGTGAGACTCATATAAACGAAAAAGCCCACATCCCAGGCCTCCTCTGTTGGTGTAAATATATAAAACACTGACAATACGACACAGAGCTTCTCGAGAGAGGCAGAGAAGGGGGAGCAGAAGGGTGATGCCATCCTGTTGTTTTCAGATGTACTTGGGAATGATAGCTATGAATGCCTATGAAAAGAGAGAGCTGTGGGGGGAGGTAAGGCATGAATGGGGTAAAAATACATGTTATAAACAAAGACATATGTGCACTGGTTACCACTCTATCCGTGGCACAAATATAATATATATATGGAACTAAGTCAAAAGGTAATTTACCTTTCAACACCATCTCTCTCTCATTGCTCTGCCATCACCATACAAATGTGGATGGGCTGGTGAAGGTTCATAAATAGATTCTGTCCCTGTTTGGAGGGCAGAGGCGTGAAAAGTTGAGTGACTTCACAAATATGCGGCCATTCGGGGAATACAACTGTGATTTCCTTCTCCCTGGAGGTTATGCTTTAATCACTTGGTCGGCCTCCCCTTAGGCAGACAGCAACTTGTCTGAACCCCTGAGAATACTGTATAATTCTATTGTGTGCATTCATTTTTAAGCCACCCTCTGTAAAATTATACAAATGAAGAAACACAACCGATTTGCATTCATGGGCATTTTATGTACAGGCGTTTGTTTGGGAAATATGCAAACCAATTGCAATTTGGGTCTAATCCAATGCATACCCATTCAGACAGCCCTGAACCAGACCCTTGCTTTATACTGGCAGGTTTTAATGGTCTCCTTGATTTGCAGTTTGTTTCGTTTACCTCGAAAATACGTGGGTAGCAGGCAGTTCTTCAAGGTCTCCTCCACACACAACAAATGAGCTCCCATCAAGTGAATCTAAGGTTAGAATTATATGACTTCAACTTATTTGAATGTGTGGGAAAAGATGGATTAGAAGTAGACAACTTTAGCCAGAAAGTTATTAATTAGTTAATGGCTGTTTTATAAAAGCATTTTCCCATGGATCATGGTCTGTTAGAGAAATAAAATCGGATAACTGCTTCTCTAGTGCTTCGGATAAAGGCCTAAGAATCTAATCTTAGGGTGTTGTTTCTGGTTCTTCTAACATATATTTCTATTTAAGTGGTTTTTATACCTGTGTACTTAATGTCCTATTCTGAAACGTGTTCCCCATCTGCAGTTGTCTCAGGGATGCTACAAATAGTAACTGTGTCCTGTTATGTTTATAAACTAACCTCAAGTGTTCAGGCCAATTTTTTTCCATCTGAACATTGCCAGGCAGCAGCTCAGAGCAGGGTGAGCATTTCCACAGTACTTGCTAAAGCAGCGCCTCTGCTGCCTGCTTCCCTAGGATGATGCTCTGCAGGTGCTATGTAGGAGAACCCTCTCGCACCATGTGCCAACTCCCATTCAGAAAAGTTTCCAAAGAAGCCTGCTTTGTACATTAGTTCCCTGTGTCACCTCTTTCAGCTTGGCTGGTGACTGTCCTCCAGCTCCATTGCTGATGTACATCCCCAGCTTCAATCCCCAAGTGGGGGCACAGGGGTACTTGATCCCATCCCCCATGCAACCTGGAACATCTACTTCATCTACTTGAATACATTCCTATTTTGCCCTGCACTAACTTGACCAGGTCTGGGATTGCCACCGAACCTATCTGCGTGTATTTTTACACCTATGCCCTACTGCTCTCTGAGTTGATCCCAACACAGAGTCCCCCTGGAAAAGAGCTGTGGGTTGGATGGATCTCACCCATACTGAATCACCCCTTGCTCTTCCAATCCAGACAGTGTGGTAGACTTTCAGAACTATTCCTAAATGCCGTGATTTCTTTCCTGATTTACTGGCAGATACCTATAGCAGTGAGGTTTCCTTATGATAATGGGCTGGACAGAACGCGTAAGAGGGGACAGCAGCTCTTTGCTGTAGACTCAAGCTCCCTCTGCTGAAGAAAATGAGTAAAACAGAAAATAATCGTTGCAGCTGAGTTGTTGGACTTGACTTGCTTCAGTGTCAGATTAGGTGATGATATAAATCCTTTAATGATCTGCCTTGCACATGAGGATGAAGAGATATCCCCTTGTAAAAATAGAGTTCAATAAATTATATCCACACCCTTGCAATCTGGCTGCTGTGGGATATGAGGTTTGGGGCCATTACTGTAGAATACCACAAATCCTTTTCTTCATAGCTCTAATGATGAGGGACTGTTCTCATCATCTGCAAAATAACCTATTCAAAAGGACAAGTGGCGAGTCACACATGAATTGCTATCATATGGTATAACATATACTCCAAATATTTACAAGACAAGGCTGCACTCTGCTCCCTCTCTTGAAACCACATGTATTTATAGATGTAAGTGAAGGCAAAATTTAGCCAATACCATTGCACCCTTACATGAGATGATTAAAATGCTGTGGCTAAGCTGCTGTCTTGCTGAGTAAATGTGTCCATCATCCTTATTCCCCATATTTCAGTTATTTAAATATGATGCAGATCACAGAAATTGCTATTTGTTCAGAGGCTACAGGTCACTGTGACATCTCACATATAAAATGCCTGAGTACCTGCTTACACTACATGGATTTCCAAGCTGAAAGCCCATGTTTTCACATGAGAGAAATAGAAAAAGTGCCTGGAAAGGCACTGGAGATATTCCTGACTCCACTGTAATTTTCAACACCCTTTGTCTAATTATTTATGATGTTTGACTTCTGTGTTTAAGCTCTTCACAGGAATCAGATCTCCAAAAACATCTAACTTGAAAACAGATGTTTATACTCCTGTTTTCACTGTATGCTGGTCTTTGATGAATAATAGACTATAGAATAGGAAACGCCATTTCTTTTGTCATACTTAAGTGCAGCGAGTCTGATTTGGACAGTGGAGGCAGTTCTCTGAAGTCTGGCAGTGCTTTCCATGATTGTTAACTAAGTTACAGTCATATCATTATTATTTTAACTGTTTGTTAGTTCTGCTATATAGATTGCACTTCATTCTTAGAAGTGAGATGATTATGAATGGGATCAAGGCATGTTTTCCCCTGCCTCAGTGCCTTATGAAAACAAAGGAGTGTAAACACACTGTCAGGAGCAGGGTGAGGATCACCCCTTAGAGTTTATTCAGTAGAGGAGAAAGTTCTTCATGCACTGACTTTGAATCTATTGTGTTTCTATGCCTTTTGCATTTAATGCCAAGTCAGTTTTTGCACCTATCTATCTTTTCTTCAAGCTGTCGGGTTGGTTCTTAACTCTATGAAGTCCTTACTCCTTTCCTAACAGCATCAAAAGCTTGCGGATATAAATATAAATCCAAACTTTGAGCATTCAAATGAGCACAGACTATTTACTTGAACAGAGATGAGGTTAAAGAGCAATTTGATCACAAAAAATTGAAGAAGGGAGAGGTTACAGGGAAATATTTCTTGGTCTGTTTGACCAAACCCTTGTGTTGTGACTCAAAGCTGAAGCCCAAAAAGTTTAAGTGAGAACAACTGTACGAAGTCTTCACTGATAACCTTATCTAGAGATGTGAAGGCTTCAAAACAAGAAAGGGTGTTTTCCAGAAGACATGCTTTTTCAAGTCCACATAGATATTCTGGGTTCCTCAGGGTGCAACACTCTGGCTTTTATTATGCCAGACCAAGAAATCAGAGAAGATAATTAGGCAGGACCCTTCTGGTCTTAAAAACCCATGAATTTGTGATTCATTTAACTCAACTGCTTTAATTGCAGGTGCAAGGTTGTACAAATATTTCACAAACGTAATGATAATATTGTTTCAATGCAGTGCTGTGTTTGAGAGACTCCCATGCTGGGCTGCTCCACCAAAACAGATGACAGGCAGCCCTCATTCCAGCTGGAAAGCCCAATATGCTTAGAAATGTGTTTTAGATTTCTGTTTTTCAACTGGAAGATGAGCTGAGTCCTGTATGCCTAGATGGACTTGTCAGCACTGAACTGTTTTCACACTCATCAAAGTTGGCTGTGAAAGTCTAATTCAGTAAGTGTATCACATTGGGTACCTATCCTGTGATCACATCATTCCTTGGCCAGCATCCTGCAGTACTACTCTTTAGAGGCTTTGATAGGAACCTGATGAGATGGCAATCATGGGCTGTGACTGACATTTCCAAAGCGAGCTTAAAAATCAAGCAAGCCTTGCTCTCTCTGAAGAGTGTGGTTTGAAATCAAATACCTTTTTGGCCACCACAGTCTTGTGGCATTTTATATAATAGTATTTCATTGTACTCAATGGCGAGCTTTCATCTTCAACAACTCCCTCCCTCAAAAATGGAGGTCATATATAATAAATTAAAGACAGTATTTGGTGTGGGTTCTCATTTAAGAGAGGTGGTTTAGCTCCGCAAGGTACCACCTATAGTTCTGTAAAAGGATCTCAAATCTCACATGCTGTTATTCCCCTTGTGTAACCAAACTGCCCCCTCATCATCTCCTCCTTTCTGCTCCCACCACCCACAGCAGCTTATGCAAACAGTTCATCTGTTCTGCAGCTTTTTCTTAAAGAATCTGTAGCCATTATGCAGTCTTTCTTCACAGGAATGGGTGTCACCCAGTAGTCTGAAGTCTCTAACAGAGGTCATTACGTTGGGTTCTGCTACATATTGCAAGGGACGTGCAAGGATTAGCAAAGAGATTTTGGGTTACAGAGACTGAGGGAACAGAATAGGCATTAGAAGTGGTCAAAAGAGGTGCTTATTTTCTGCATGGTCTGGATGCTTGCAGAGATAGCCAAGGGAGAAGATAACAGTAATTGCAGTAAGGCTGTGAGTGGTGCATGTGCTCACATTGTTATGGGTTTTTGTACACGTCTTGTATCTATCTCTAGACTGGACTGTCACAATGCATTCTCCCATACTTGGCCCAGAAAATGCTTGCCTAATCTTCTAGCCAGAGTGATTAATCAAGTGATTAGAAGATCACTTGACAAAATGTGAGGTGCCTTCAGCAGTGGTTAATTCCATGTGTTGTATTTTGTGGCAATAGGCCTACGTGTGAAGTTTGTACCCAGATCAGCATGTGCAACCTCTGGCACGGGCTGCCAGTCCTGCAGGCCCCTCTGCAGCTACAGGCTCTGTCCAGAGAGACACTGGCTTCTGAAGTAGGTCAGTGCCTGTTTGTGCAGGGACTCCTCTGATTGCACCTGCAAATCTTCTGACTCCCAAGCCCAGCAGCCAGTCTCAGCCTTACTTGCTCCTTGCTTGACACCCTGCATTTGTAGGGTTTCTGAGCATTGGGGTCACTTTATCAGAATAACATCATCAAAATACAGGGCAGGTATGGACACACAAAGATACTTCTGTAGATAAAGATAGGCGTAGATTACTTGCAAAGAGAGGCTGAGAGGTTTTGCCTTGCAGTAGCCACACCATTCCCACAGCAGCTATACTAAGGCACAGTTGTGAAGGCAGTATTCCCCATACCAAGTGATATTTAAATATTTCATTCTAGTACTTAATGTGGCCCATTCCTTTAGTTCCTGCTGAGCAGAGACTCTTCTACCAGCCACACGTGATTTCCTTATGATGCAATAAAACTGCATGCTCGGAACTGGCATTACCACTCACGGCTTGTTACAGTCACTGGGGCACTAATTACCCCCTCCCCTCCCAGCATTTGATGTCATGAAACTCACAGGATGCATCATTACCTGGGGGATTAGAGCACTCAGACAAGCTCCCCTCCCTCTAGGGCTGCAGCTAAAAGAAAAGCAGGAATTACTCATGGCCATATTCGGGACAAAACAGGTAGCGGGCTGTTCAAGTTGTGTTTAGGAGCAACTCCAGACTCAACTGAAACACTCTGCTTATAAATTCACTTCTTTTCCAGCTGGACTTTTGTGTCCTTTTCTCGCTATCTTTTCAAACTGTTTTTTTTCCTCCTCTCATGTATTTATCACTGTTAATTTGTTAATTTTGTTCTAGGTTCTGCCATTCCATACCCTCTTGCTCTGCATCCCTGCTCCCCCATCCCTGTTTAGCCACAGCAGAGTGAGATTCATTCTGGAACAATCAGTTAAGCACAGGCAGATATCTCCACTTCAGATCCAAAAGAAAAACTTCTTTCCTCCCCATCTGCAAAATCAATGAGCCCATGGCTGTGCAGATGGAAGGTTGAGGAGAAAGTAAAAAGATAAGCCTGAAATCACTTTCCAAGCTTCTAGCAGCCAAGGAAAATCAGGCAGACCCAGTGACTGGGAGAAGAAACGAACCTCAAAAATAAATGGTGAGGTTGATACCTATCAGACTAAACTGTGGTGGCACCGGTGGTTTGTGTACAATGGGTACGCACAGGGAAAACAAGAGAGTATGGCTGTGGTATGGAGGCAGTGCTCCTGCACTGGGCAGGAGGCCCTTGGGCATGGAGATAGAAGCATGTAAAGCAGGAAAAGAAAGAGGGAGTTCTGCTCTTTTCACTCCTGGAAGGAGACATTTATCATGACAGCCCACCTTTGCTTTGAAGGCTTGCAGACACCTCATGATAAAGAACTCAGAACTCTAATTGTAAACATTTCATGGATTCTATGGCTTGGAGGCAATTTTGAGCAAAATCTGTAGGAAGCAGTTCTGTAACCTGGAGGCACAAAGGTTGTGGGAGTGGAGTGGTGTCTATGGTCTCCACCTGGGTGCAGGCACCAAGGGAGCTGCACCAGCTCGTCCATGGGCTGAACCACAGCGTGACAGTGTTATCTATGAGGCTGGTATGTGGGCCTCACCATGCTTCCTGTACCCTCTCTGTCTTCCCCAGGTCAGCTAGTTTTCTAATCACTGGTCAGTGCCTTGTCCAAATGCCATCTGCCCACGTGTCTTCTGTGGGAATACAAGTTCCTGAAGGCCTTGCCTTTAGCCATGCCTCCTATGCAATATACAATCCTGGCACACAGAACAATAAACAAAGAAAAGAGCAAGGAATGCTCTGGGGGAAAAGATAGCTTTAACTTGGCCTGATAATACCTGGGCAGGTACAGCAGTCCTGACTTCAGAAGTGTTATCTCAAATGTAGTCTCTATTTTGAGACAGCATCTGCTGGAGGACTTCACTGAGTGAGATCAACTGCATGATCTTAATGGAATCAACTCTTCCCCCAACATTTAGAACCCTGCTGGCATGATCTATGTGAACCCTGTATCAACCTAGTATTGACCTTTGTCTTACAGATCCATATCTCATCTGTAGATGATTTCCATACTTCTGTCATTCTGGGACAAAGACCAGAAAAGAGATTTAAGTTTGAGCACATAAAATACTGTTCACTTTTCTCCCCCCATCTGTCTTGCAGACTACAGGGAATAATTAGAAAATAATCTCTCTTAATTCTACAATACATAAAGCAATAAAACAGATGCCAGGATGGAACAGTCAGTGGAGCCAAGTTACGCCACCTAATCTCTTTCAAAAGCTGTGATTTTGCTAGAATGTTGCAAAACCAGAGAGATAACTCAGCTTGCAATGCAGCAGATTGGGACAAAGGAGCAGTAAGAGCTTTCTTTCTGTAGATTTGGAAGGAAATGAGAGCCTGGACTTTGAATGGCAGTTTGGGAACAAATCAACTGTGGACACGACTATCTTCAATATAATTACCACACTTGCAACTGGCACATCAATTAGCACATTTCTGAAGGACTTCTACTCAAGAATCATAAAGCATTTTCACAGAATAAACTGCATTTTTTGGGCCCATTTTGTGGATGAGCCAACAGTCATTCAAGGAGGGGAAAGACTTTCCTGAAGTCAGTAAAAAAATCATCTGATGCTGAATGTGTACCTTCTCTTTGGGACCACTGCTTTTCTGGCATGTGAAGCAACAACTTATTGTGGGTGTAACTTGTCTGTCTGGATAATTGTTTGATAATAAATAACAGATCAAAGGGAGATACTCTCTGAATGCTAAGAGTCTCTGGGAGGGTGTAAGCGGCAAGACATAAAGCTCAGAGGCTATAACTAGTTGCAGCTTAGAAAACAAAAATAAACCCTCAGAAGGTGAAAGACCAAGAAAACAGGATTTACACAGGCAGATCACATTCAGATGCAATTTATCTCTCATACAGCAACGTGGAGGTGGTAAGGTTGCCCAGGATGCAATCTTACATTGCATGAAATCTTACACACATGGAGTATATTCCTTAGGCAGCGCTGCATAATAAGTGTCTAATTATTATTATGATTACACTTGGCATTTTTAATAACAGCAGTAATTGGGTGATGTTGATGGCCTCATTTTAGGATTCTGTGCTTGGCCCGGAGCTCCAGTCATTAAGTGCTAGCTGAGCAAAGAATAGCGTTTCATGAAACGTATTTCATGTCCCAGATATCTGCCAGGCTGGAGGGCAAATGCTGACAGTGTCCTTAATGCCAGGAGAGGTGTATGTCTCTTACACATACATAAGTCCTTAGTGACGCACCGTGATTTCTCACAGTAGCACACACAGGTCACTGGGAAAGCTAATTAAACAGAACTCATTTGGCTTTGATCAGCTGCTTACAACTATATTGCCATGATAAAATCAAATGAAGCCCTGCTACTATCATAATGCATTTTGAAATGTAGAAGGGTGTGGGCGAGTGTTATAAGCAATACGATCTAATGGTTTAAATCCTGGACTTGTAAGATGTGGATCTAAGTCAAAGAAATAAGTCTAGATATCCAAACACAAAAAGGAGACAGTGATTTGGCAAAGGATTTTAGCAGATGCATAGGTTACCCTTAGAAAAGCACATAGCACAAGCAGTTGACTTGAGCCAGATGGGATGTAAACTGGTACTTAAGGATAAGCATATGTTTACATGCTTATTAAATGAGAACAGGTTGCTGAACCAAACCATAAGAAGTAGTTGAGCTCATTCAAAAATGCTGGAAGATTTTTAGTAAAAATAAAAAGGGAACTGCACTTCTCCCAGTCTTTGTTCTTCCAGTTTGCTCCCATCTCCCAGCAGCTTTTGAAACAGCAAACTATTTTTCACCCAATATATCAGCGATACAGAAATCTCAGGCAAATTCCTACACTGTAGGTATAAAAAACAAACAAGCCAAAGGCTGAAATAACACAGCTTGGATTCCTGTGACCCCCAAACTGCCTTTTGAATATGTTAGGAGGAAGGAACAGATTCACTCATGAATCTTCAAGTGCAAAGCAATGCAGCAGTGTTAAGGACATACCAAGGCACATGCTAAAATTGAGTCAGTATTAATGACAGGCCAGTATCCTTGGAAAGACCAATGTTTGGAGGTGCATTCCTGAGCTCCATCCCATTACCACAGAGCTATAATCAAATACAGTCATCACCAGCTCTAAGTAACCTACTCATACCCTGTTTAGGAAAGCTCCACCAGAGGCCAGTGTTGTTAAATATATGTGGGGATTTCAGGGTGTGCAATGCACAGATCATCTACTGTCTGGTTAGCAAATACAATGGGCATTTTCTATTTAGGACATTTTAGGGCTTTCTTTCCCTACCTTTTTAAGCACAGGCAGGTTTCTGAAAGATGCATGTATTTACCCTTCTTTTTAACAAGAAAATGGATATTAATGATTGGGATTTTTCAGAGAGCAGAACCCGTGCTGAACCACTACTGCTCCTCAGCACAAGAGCTTATGGAAGATACAGGGACACACAAAAAATGAAGAAAGAAGGTACTTGATATCTATTTTGTTCATTAATTTTTGCAATTCTTCCTTGAACAGATGGCCTGGAAAGCCTTACTAAACAAGAGCTTTCTTATACTCCATCTGTATTACAGGATTCTGTAATATTACAGGATTCTATAATACTGGGAGAAAAAATCAATCTCATCATAATTTGCTTTTAAAAACGTCCCAAACTTGGGGATTCTTCATGATATAGAATTACAAAGAAAATAAAAACAGCCATGAAAATGAGGAGGGATGATATTAGGAGTGCAGTTTAACTGTGAAGATTCATATCTCAATGTGAATGTTATTCACGGAGACCCGGTAAACCTATTTAAGCACCAGGGATGGGGGAAACAAGGTTTCAATGAGATATTCAATTACTGAATTGAAAGAATATTTTCACAAGAAAAGTAGGGCTGATGTAGGGCTTTTTCCAAGTGCATATTTGAGTCTGGAAAGGGAGTTCCTTTCCCTGATGTGAGACAATGTTGAGTCTTGCTCCAGATGAAGTTTATTCTTCTGGGATTGATCCTACAATTGACAGACTAAAACCAAACCATTTTGTTTTACCTACTTATATTAACTCTGAAGCTTAAAAATGATAACTTTGACACAAGGATTTATTTAAAGGTACTTTTCTTCTGCTTTCAGCTTACACAGCAAAAGACTGGCCTTGCTATGGGATATTAAAGCACTATAAATGCCACCATAGCTGGAGAGTTTGGGAGGGAAAGATTTAATGTAACAGTCTGATAAAGACAGTAGCCTATGCATTTCTATAACAAATTACTGTTGCCTGGCCTTAGACATTAAGGATCTTCGAATTCTCTGGGATGCAATATGTTCAGTGCAGCAAATAGTTGGCAGCTTCTGTTCTGTCTTAACAAACTGCCTTAGATAATCTGATGGAATAATCTGCATTACAGTGTTCAGTTCCTCATCAGTTGATGATGAAGTCGCTCTCAAACTGCTTTTCTGCTATTTGACTCAGGTTATTGCTTCTTGGATAGCCTACAGCCTCCCTCCAGTCACCAATAAGCATTTTAATTATCAAAATAAAATCCTAAATGTCATTCGAATCTTCTCAGCGATTCCACATTCTGTTTCTGCAGAGGATCCCGTCCAGGGCTGCTGCTCAGCACTAGAGGGCAATCGAGGTACACATGCCAAATATTCTCTTCTTGGTATCATTTGCTCTGGGGAAAGGTGAAAAACAGAGCAGTGATGTCTGTTCCAGCCCTATCTCTGCAAAGGGAAGCAATGCAGCATTGCCCTGGTGAGGTGAGCATCACCCAGAACACAGCTCAGGAGACCAAGGGGTGAAAATGAGCCTTCTGAGGAAGCAACTCCAGGTTGGATAGAGGAAAATGGGTTGGTGCAACCAATCCATCATCGTCTTGGCTACATGGAGAAGATGGGCAGAAACCCAATGACTTCATTGCCTTTCTCAAGCAGAAAAATCAGATAAATAGGTTTTCTGAGGTTATATGCATTTTGGGGAATTGGAAAATCTCTAAATCTGTGCCTAGATGCCAAGGGCAGATGTATCACAGTGGAATGTACTGCATGGACCTGGTGCAGCCAACAGCACACTCTCATTCCATCTCACTGCTGCAGCAAGCCAGTCAAGAGGTTCCCTCAGTGCCGATGGCCAAGGAAAAGTAAACAGCAATAACAAACATGAATTAGAAGTAGGCACAGCAATTGCTATGTGAACTTCAGGTCCTAAAAAAATATCTATGAATCTCAGATGAAATCTGCATTGTAGTAAATCCTCCTGAGCTATTCTCTGGGCCACCTTATTTAAATATTTGCTTAGTACAGCAGATAACCCTCATAAAATGGAGTGATCTGTCAGGATGAAATAAATGCAGTTTCCCCCTCCTCTACCCACCCAGCTGCCTGTGCTCCCGCCCATGTTTTCAGCACAGAAAGCACTGTGCAGCAATAATAAATTCTGCATATCATTCGGTTGGAGATGGTTAGGCCCAGCCCTGCAGTTGTGAATTCACAGCTTTAGCCAACACATAGAGAACTCGGATCTCCTGCAACCATTACATCTGCCTGCCAGGGGTCTCTTATTGGTAACTGAAGAGAATCCTTCTCTGTTCTGATGAGAATAAAAATAGGGGCTCTTTGCATTTTCTGTAGTGCTTGTTTTGTGCAAGTACTTCTGTCAAATCTATCACCGAAGAGCATTTGGGAGGGAACAACGCATTCAAATTCAGTATTTCTGAATGTTAATGTCAGTTAGTGGTGCGGTGTAAGAAACGAGCAGTCAGCCATGGCACAGATCACTGCTACTCACCCAGTGAGAATTAATCACCTCAGTCCAAAATGAACGATAGCTACAGCCTCATTCAAGAAAGAAAACGCAAGAAAATCATTTTCGGCTGCATTTAAAGCAGTTTTACTCTGCTTTAGTGTGAAGCCGGTCCAGAAAACATAAGAAGGGGATAGACTGTTTTTAGGGTCTGTTGTGATAAGACAAGAGGAAATTGTTTTGAACTAAAAGCAGGGAGATTTAGACTGAGCACCTGATGGAGCTGTAGGAGTCCCTGTTCATTGCAGGGAAGCTGAACTAGATGACCTTTAAAGGTCTCTTCCAACTCAATTCTGTGATTCTAAACCACCTACACAGTTTGAAATCTTCCCACATACCTTGGGATCTAATTCACGATAGCATATCTGAGTGAGTTATCCTGTTCACACAGACCATACACACATACTCCTCAGGATAACTGATCACATCTCCAGGCTTGCAGATTGCCTTGGATAACAGAGGTTAAGAAGTTTTAATATTTACATTGCATGCGCACATCAGGTTAGAAGGACTTAATACTTATATTGCACATCTCACAAGTGGGTCAGACTACACACAATATGTTCATAAGTTTGAAGAATTTCACAGTGGTTGAGTATTAAGGTTACTTTCAGAGCCCTTGTGTGAGCTGGTGACCAACACAGAAAATAATCAGATTTCCCATTGCACTGGACTAGGAGCACACTTGCAGTCAATTACCACGTCCCCAAGCTCTCTGCATCAAACCAAAACCTCAGCCTCCTGTAAGCAGTGCCCCAGGACAGGATGTGGCATATGGCAGAATGGAGCTGCCTTCCAGCGTGGCCTTCCAGCGTGGCCATGGCTCACCTCCAAGCTCCCCTGTCACTTCCCATGGGAGAACAAGTCATTAGTCCCAGTGTCGCAGCCAAATTCCAATCTAGGTCATTACTAGCAGTTTAATTTTCCCCAGGGGCTTCATTTGGACATGGTATTCATTGCTGTCTCTGAAACAGTTATGGGAGAACCACTGAGCACTGATGACAGAGGTTTTTATTCCCACTTTTGGTCGCTTGACAGGGATAGAAAAAGCCTCTCCAGGAAAGACACAAGGAGGTACTATATAGAAATCTTTGACATCCCTTCAGACGCTGTGCTGAGGAGTACAGCATTTTTGTCTGCTGCATCATTAGCTCAAGCTCCTTTAGAAAAGCATTTTGCAAGTGATATAGAATAAGACATGCATGCACACCACGGGCCATGGTGGGACTGTTGTGTCCAGGCACTGTGCTTGTTGGGGGCAGCTGCCTCCACAGCCTGGGCACAGGGTGGATGAAGCCATACTTCTTCCTACAGCTTGTGCTCTCTGTGTCTGGTGCTGTGAGCCACGAAGCTGGTTTTAATCACAGAATGTATTTTCAGAAATTGAGTGGAATCTTTTGCCCTGCTGAACCTTGGTTCCTGCTTCCTACAAGTTGCTACTCTACCTTCAGCAGCAACCTTGGGGCTTCAACTGCTTAAACAGCCTGAGATTTAAGAGTGCTTTAGACAAAGAATATGGAGAAGGAAACCTCCGTCCCTTCTAAACTATGAGCCCCCAAAGAGGAGTCTGAAGTCAAATGGGACCTGACTGTCATATTCTGGGGTGTGCAGGCAATGTTTTGCTTCTGTGAGCTAATGAGGTCTCTTATGGGACCTGATAATTCCTACACAACTTATACTGTAGTTCTTGCACTAATTCCTCTTCCAGGCTCTTAGGATTCAGGATTGTTATGCCTGAGACTGCAACAAGCAGACATGCTACATGGCAGATACTCTATGCTTGCTTCCTCTGAGACATCATCCTAGACAGTTGCCAAAAAAGCAGAGGACATAGATGTTAAGTATTCCTTTGAAAATCTGTCAGTGCCAATACCCGAGACCAAGATCAATGGGAAAGCAGCAAACCCCCTTGCATTCATATATATGGCTCTGAAACCACAGCCTGTTGATAACAAGCTTTTAGGGCTCCCTCCTCAATGCAGCCAGAACCACTACAACTAAAGGTCACCAGATATGAAAGGGAGAAGTCATGCCTACAGGGAACAGAAAGTACAGCTCCATTTCTTTAGGAAAGGCAGTTCTTTCTACAGATGCTTGTCTTCACTCAAGTAATTGTCACCTCTGAACCCTAGATGCAGAAAATCTAATTATATAAGTATACATATATAAATGCATGTATATAAATGAATATGTCCTCATTATATGTGTATATAAGTGTAAATATAACACACAAAGGACTCTGGGCCTTTTACTTTCCTGAAGTTCTTAGTTGTTGAACATTCCTGTACCACCTCCCTTCCCTTTCCTGCTTTTCTATTCTGTCCTCCCCAGACCCTCTGATCCCATCATGGCCATATATCAGCTGTGGTTTACAGAGCCACAGGGATTGCTAAAGGGAAGAGAAGTTTTCAGATAATGCATGTGGGTTTTGTGAATTGGAGCATCTGCCTGGGAGGTGCCAGAGGGTATAGGGCAGTGCCTGTCCCAGTCAGTTCAGTAACAATGCAGAGTGACCTGAACTGTTATCAGTCATAAGTGTGACATCCCCTCCTTAGCACACAACAGACTTTAAAGCCAGCAAACCTGATTAGCTATGAAGTAATGACATAGTGGTGTTCCTAAGCTCTGTCCAGGATGCAAGCACATCATCTCTTCTTGATATCTCACCATAAATAAGGCTGGCTCCTGCCCTGCTCAGCACCCTGCAGTGGAAGCAGGGCTGAGCCTCCTGATTCATTACTTGTATTGCATTGCACATGAGCACTGAATGATGTTGCTTGTCCCTCCCTTGAGTGGGAAGCATATAAATGAGCAGAAATCAGTGAGTATTTTCCCCTTTCAGAAACAAAAGCAGTTACATGATGAGGAAAAAATCTACAGTTAGGAATAGGCTGAGCTCATCTCTGTGAGTGAGGAATTTCTACGTATCTCTCAGTTTTTCTTTATTAGCAAAATCTAACTTTACCAAGCGATGCTCTACAATTTCAACAGCAGGCGCTGGCTGCAAATAAACAGACATCAACAGCATGCAGTCACCTAGAGGATGCCCCTGCATTTCTCACCCCACAGTCCCCAGTCTCATTAGAAACAAAGCATGTTTCTCACAGGTGACTGAGATCATAAGGACAAATAGTGGTGCTGCTCTGCCCCGTGGCTCTCCCTTAGTTCAGGCTGTTAGTTGTCAGAGTTTATTCTGAGGCTGTTCTGGTGGCTTCATCCTAAGCTACACCCCTTGAGAAACTAGGTTTTTTCCCTTCTTTGAAGGGCTTCTGGATCTTGCTGTAGGGCCTTCAAGAAAAAAGAGCATAGCTGGGCAAAGGAACATTTTCTGCTGAACACAAAATCCTATGAAAATAATTTCCAACAAAGAATGGAAATCATTACTACATTTTGCTCTTTTGTTGAGGCAAAGCAAGCCAGAAATACATATAGATTTTGAAATAGTTGATGGAGAAAAATGTTCGGGTTTTTTTTTTTTTCAGACCAGTACGGATGTGTCCATAGAGGCTGAGAAGTTGTCAATCAAGCTTGGAAATGCCCATCTCATAGGGATAACATTGTGCTACTAAACTCCCTCCAGTCTGACAGTGGTGTTTGTTCACAAAAGATTTGATGTTGCTTTGCTGGAAAGTGGAGAATCTCTTTAATTCAAATGCAGTCTTGCTGACCAAGGCTGCGTGGCATGAACATGTTCTCCTTGTGCATGATCCTGTCTCTGCATATAACAATCTACCCAACCAGATGTCCTGAATGATGAGATGTTGGATGTTTCCACCTGCTGGATTCACAATATCAGGGACATTTCAGGCAATAAGAGGAGAGCTTTCATCTTTTTATCTCCCACCATTCTCTGATTTGTTTCTGTCAAATACCTCCATATTCTCCTTGCTAAATGCTGAGAAATTAACACTTGGATGTATCAGAAGTGACCCCGTTTCCAACAAAGGAAACCAGGACAGATTAATGATGCAGGACAAGAGAGCAGCAATGGTATCAAATGGAACACTGGGTCTGCTTATCCTACTCCTTCAAGAGGCCATGGAGCTATCACATTCTTGCAAAGCCTGGTAGTGGCATCAGCAGACAAACAGCCCAGGAGTTAACATCATCTGCACTCTTGAAGGCAAACTTTGATGTTCAGAACCACAGAAAAAGTACAATGTTTTTCTCTGAGTTAGCCATAATAACAAAGCAAATACATGTCTCAGGTATATTTTATGAGCACTCTTTGCAGAGTATAGAGAAAGCTACACTGGAAAAGCTCTCTTGCTGTTCAGAGTCCTATCTGCCTCAGGTGAATAAGGCAAGGAGAATTGCTGTTTCCTTTGTCTGTGAATGGTTTTTGACATTCCCTGCCTGTATCATTAAGTGAAGGCCTGGGGAGCTCTGATACTAGTGAAAACTATCTATTACGTCCTTCGTTTTTAATTGCCTGCATTTAGAGAACTTTTGTGTCAAGATATGGAGCCAAGGTACCAGAAACCATAGACTTGAAAGATTTTACATTGCCATCACAGATTTTGTTCATGCATTATTACACTTATTAATGTCTATCACCAGGACATATGGAATAGCAGTTACACCAGTCCTGTTAGATCATCACTCAGACATTAGAAGCAAGTAAAAACTGCAAAGCATTCTCCATAAATATTCATTGGAATTGTTTATAATGCAGTTACTCTGAAGACAGCCAGGCATTGTGGCTGGAGGTACTGCATCGATTTTCTCATACAGCTATCAAGATTAAATCTGGTCACTGTAGCAGCCAAGAGATTACTTTATGAAAGGAAGTTCATTTAAAGCCAATCAGCAACATCTCTGATAAATTAAGCTTCTCAGAAAATGCTGAATCACAAAACTAAAACTATTCCCAGAGATCTACTAGATTAATAAAAATTCTTTTGGAGAGTTACTCACGTGCACTCTAGAATTTCTTCCTAGATCTGGGCAAGACCTGCACTAAGAAATGTCTTGAAAACAAGGAAACAGAATGTGGGAGACCTGTATTCACATCTCTCACACGACAGATTAAATTAATGGCTGGGGCAAGTAAATGAACAGGACCACATCCCTCTTGTTTGGTTGTTTAGACAATGTCTTTAATAAATAACTGCCTTTTTCCTCAAGATGTATTATCTCTTTATGCATAGACCAGACATCCTTAATTATGATTAATATTTCTTAAAATACATCGAAAAAGTCATTCTAGTCTCAAGCCGAATATGAACACCAGGTAATCGAGTGATCTTGCTTCATATGCAGTAACCGACCTATTCAAAAGCTGTCTTCTAAGGCAAGAACTAAGAACAATGCTGTAGGGAATAATTTGTAAACAGAAAGGACAGTACAAACTATAAGTGTTCAACATACTTCCAGCATCATCTAGAAGACCTGCCAGAGAGGAAGGTTAAACTGGACAAGCAGCTGAAAATACAAACAACTAGGATCATGCATATGGGATTAAATGGGTGGGGTAGGGGGCACAAGGTGATGGGGGCATAAAATCAATGCAGTGTACAGCAACAGTCTCTTCAAGCCATCTGCCTGGTACTTTCTCCTGCCCCCATTAGGGCTCACTTTCACATTGCATAGATCAGCTGTCTGTTTTCACCCACACCCTGAGTGACAGTCTAACTGTGTTTGACAGAATATGTTTCTTTCCCACCTCCTCCACAAGCCCTTTTCTTTGTCCTCTTTTCAGCAGTTCTGGCTTCTGCCAGCAGATTATGCTGACAATTTAGTGTGAAAAGAAAATTAGAAATGCACCAGTGTTCCTCACATGAACAGAGCCACAGCTTGAATGAAGACATTAATTCAGATTAAAACTGAATCACTCAACAACTCATCTTTCCAGTGCACGCGTGCATGTGTACGCACCTTGTGTGTATAACAGGGATGTTATTGTGTTAGGTCTCTGTATACGACCTACCTGGTTAATGGAATGATACAGTTTGCCAATATAATTCCTACAATGAAACTAGTGCATCATGCAGCACACATATCCCCAAGGAGAAGAAGCATGGTCTAGAAACACTAAGAAAGATAAGCTGGTTTCTAGACTGGGACTTGTAACTGTGCAAGAGCTTTGCTGCCTTCAGCTGAGCCTGCTTCCCATACTGGCTACTGAGTCTCAAGAAGCTCTGCTCACTGAGCATCAAGACCCAGTAAACTCCCAGTGCATCACCCTGATCTGTTCCAGCTGAAGCCAGAAAGCGAGGGGGAGGTTTTAAGCTGTCTTTGAGGATGCTACCTGCCCAAGGGAGCTGTCTGCCTTTGAAACTCTCCTACAACACCTCTGACTGCCACTTGTTTCTCTTCTGTAAATTGGAACTGTAATGAAATCCATGGAAGGCAATTGTGAGACTTCACTCCTAAAGTTTTACGTGATCCTAGTGTAGAAAGTATCATATAGAAACAATATCTTCAATCTACCTGTAAATGCAATACTTCCTGACATGAGTGAGAATGAAGTGTCGGAGGTTCTAGTTTGTAAAGGCCTAACCCTTGAAAACAGCAGAAAAATCTTTTTCTAATGTTTTTCAGAGAGTGTTCAGCATCAAGGAAAGAAGTGCTCTTAGATAGCCAACGGCTTGTGGAACAAGTGACTGTGATTAAGTGGGATGAGAAACAGCTCTACAGGATTCCTCTCAATATACAACATTGCCTGGTCTACTCAGCCAGGAGTCAAGGGAAATGTACTGCTTTTTCAGATTCTTTCCAAGATTGTCTTCAAACTGATTAGCTGGAATGAGGAAATTGCAGCACGAGTCTATGACTCGCTTCAGATTCCCATTCAAGAAGTCATCTTTTTCCTCAGCAATTGCCATGGACGTCCCACAGAGTTACACCAAAGTCAACAACAACAGCAGAATTACACTTGGTGTGCCAGGTTCATTTGAAAAAGCAGTATAATTAGAAATAAATTAAATATTATCAGTTGGTGGGGCACTTCATGTTGTCCCTGCATAATTAAGGAGAGGGATCACACAGTTCTGCAGGCAGCAGACAGTCAAATGAAAAGGAGAATAAGACAAGGACATGATCAGAAAAGGCAGTACCCAGAGGAAGCCACAAAAAACCCATCTGTTTGCTTTTGTTGATTCTACATAGAAGGTCGGTTCTTGTAACGTGAGGTTCAGCTTTTTCCCTCTAAATGACTATAATTTCTATATAGATAAGAGCAGAATAGCTGCAGAGGTTAGCATTAAGGTCCCAGTGCCCCAAACTCCTGTGTCTGCCAGTTGCTCTTTCCAGATGTTCAAGGGAAAGATTCAAGAACAGGTGGAATGAAGTGACCCTTCCCTTATCTGTATTCCTGTCTTTCTGCACTCTGTACCTTCCTGAGGTTGTACATATCCATGGATTTATCAGCAGCTCATCAAGCCATTTCCCTATGTTACTTTGTCTAGTAGCTTGCAATGAGTCCCAGAGATGTCTCGTGGAGGCAAAAATTCTTTGATTTTATTTTTTATTTATAAATATATTTCCTGACTTTTTGTTTGAGGTCTGCAGACTCACATAAGGGGAAGGAATGACAAATCATACCTTGCTTCATTCCCCATGAAGTTGTTTTGCACCTTTAGTTAGCACTGCTACACTGTGAGCCTTTTCTTGTTCTTCTCCATCTCAGGGGAACCAAAGATATACACAGATTTCAAGACATCTGAACAGTGGTTAATTACATTTCCTGGGATGTTCTCCATTTCTTCCCTGATAATTTCTAAAATTCTCTGCACCTTCTGACTCATTCCCACTGAGCCTTAAGCTGATGTTTTTATAGTACTGTTCAAAGTGAGTCCAAAATCTCTTTCCTGAATGCTAATAGCTAATCTACAGTTCATCACTGCATAGGTTATAATTACTGTTGTTTTTCCCAATGGTCATTATTCTGCAGTTCTTAAGATGTGAATTTCATCATCCGTTTTATCATTCAGTCCCTTGGTACCACAAGAAGATTCTGCAGGTTCTTACACTTATTCTATCTTTCTCTGCCATGAACAAACTCATATCATCAGAAAATGGTATTACCTTGCTATTCAGCTCTTTGCGTGTTGTTTGCCAGCACCTTAAATAACAGCCCCAAGCATAAGTCCTTACAGAACACCATAGGATAACCTCCCTCCAGCGTCAGAGTATTGTTCCATGCTTTCATCCACTTACTAAATGACTTTTGCTCTCATTCCATGACAGCATAACTTGTTCAGGATCCTTTGGGGAGGGAACTTGCCAAAAACTCTTGAAAAGCACAGTATATTGTAGCGTCCATATCACCCTTACCTACATGCTCACCGATTTTACAGAAATGAATATTTTTTTAGGCATGGCTTCTCTCTGCAAAGCTAAATCTAGCAAAGCACTTCTATGCTATTTTGTCATCTTCATCTCTCTGCCTTCTAATTCCACTCTTCAATACAACTTTTGTCCTTGGCACCCAAAAGATTAAAACTGTTTCTTTGCCATGGGCTGAAAAAAAAAGCACAACAAAAAAACCCAACCAACCTCCCTTCCCTTGGGCTTTGAGTTTGATTTGTATTTCAATAAAAATAAATCAAAGTGGACAGATTAGCATGTTTTGAAGTGCAAATGCTTTGAAAACATTAAAGGACGAATAACAACGTGGCATGTTCTTACAGTTTATTTTTGGTTATTATTTTTATTTACTCTTTGTTCTTAAGTGATTACGTGTATCCTATATGCCTAATGGAAAATTTTGTTCTCTGCAATAAAATGGCTGTAGGAAAAGCAGTAAGAATTTCTTCTCCAGTAATTTCTTGAACAATGCAAAGCAGCTATCTGAAAATACCCATGTAATTTAAATGTTGATCTCAAGGCACATCCTAAAGCATCTGAAAGTTAGTGGGTTGCTTTGGCTGAACCTGAATACAAGTAAAAAGAAGCAAACTGTTTTTCAAGTTATACTCAGAAATTGGGTTTTGAGGGCTTGTTTCTGATCTCACTTAACCAAATGAGAGACCAAAGAAGCACCAGAGTCATTGCTGAAAGGAAACAAGACTTAAGCCAGACCCAAATACGGTTTGAGGAGGTAGGGTGCTCGTGCATAATAAAGCAGCATTGTGGTTCCAAACTAATTGGCAATGAGTAGACAGCAAATAAAATACTTGAAGAAATTGCCTAGGATAAACAACACCTAATCTCGGAGGCTGCGCAGAACAGTCCATAGGTCTTCTCAGAAAGCTGTTTTGTACAGAAACGTTAGTAGCCTTCCAGTACTTTGAAGAGAGCTTATGAGCAGGAGGAATCACCAACTGTCTCATAGAGGGAGGACAAGGGGGAATGGGTTTAGACTAGAAGAGAGGAAATTTAGGCTAAGCGTGGGCAGAAATTTACTCAGAGGGTGGTAAGTCACTGGAATGGGCTGCCCAGAGAGGTTGTGGATGCCCCATCTCTAGAGGCACTCAAGGCCAGGTTGGATGAGATCCTGAGCCCTGCCCATAGCAAGGCAGCTGGAACTTGATGAAGTTCTTGAACTAAATCACTGTCCCCTCCAACCCAAGCCATTCTGTGATTCAATGATATTCTAATTACATTTGCCTTAAGCAGCTGCAGCCCTAAATATCCCTCTTAATGCTACTACCAGAAGCCTACCAATACCAGAATACATGTGCCCACGCATATGGCATCAATATGAGAATTAGAATGAGAATTCACCTGACACCAGCCTCTGACCCACAGCACATCTCCATTCACCACTACAAAGGAGTCAATCCATGTACAAAGCAAATCCCTGACATCCTCCACTGACAACTGAGCCAAACATAATGGATTTTTCTTTTCCTAACATGGAAAACTGAGTAAACAGAAGTTTTAAACTATTTGCTTTTATTTCTTCAAACAGTTTAAGGGTTGAAGGAACACTTTCTCTTTGAAATGGATCATAAGATCTTATGAAAGCCCAGCAAATAGAAGGAAGAGAGACAGAAAGGCTTTCAGTGTCTGAGTGCTGAGGAACAAAGACCTTTCTAAATTCCTTAGACTCCCCCCTCTGCATTCCTCCCAAGATCATTTCATGTCAGTATTAGAGGGAGAGCTTTGTGTTTTCCTATACCTCAGAAATACCTAGAGCTTGGCTCTAAGTTCCAGTCTCATTTGAAAGATGGATATTTCAGAGATTGTAGACCTCGAATAAATGTTATATTCTGCTTGAGGCTGTCTAACAGTGGAGATTTGTCTGGTGCCATGTGTAGATACTCTGGGGAAGCTGGAAAACTCCAGTTAGCTAAGTCTTGTTTCACATAATGTTTGAAATCCTTCAGAGAACAGTAATCTTGTGTACAGATTGAAGCTATGAATTCACTCACAGTCTAATGAAGGAAAGGCAGAGAAATAACCTTGCACTGTCTGATTGTCATACTTAGGGATATTCTGTCCTTGGAAGTTGTATAAACACCACATGTATGCTGTAGTTTACATGATGTGATCATGATCATGTGCTTATCTAGTAAGATACAAGATAGCGTGGCTGTGATAGATTGTTTCTCATGCTGCTACTTGCTGTTGCCAGGGAAGTACAATAAAGAACATGCTTCAGTGGGATATATCAAGAAGGAATTTGACCCACTAAGTATGTGCTATCTACACCCCCACTAGCTTAAATTATCACTAAAGATAAAGCATATTCACCAGTTTTGCACTGAACAGTCACCACTGCAGCCCCTTTCACAAAGCAGAAGAGTAGTAGAATGAATTTAGTAGTCCCATCTTCCTCCAGGAATTACCTTCTGTGAGATAAGTAATTTAGTCCTGTGAGGGGTTTAGATGCTCTCACTATTTTAGTGCATCAGTATCACCTTCAGACCTATAAATTACTTCAGTGTAATAGGGAAGAGCCATTTAGCCACTTCTTAAATGATCATTTAAGACCCTATTTGCATACTCAGGATGTTTAATATCTGCACATCTGAAGCTTGCTATTCAGTAGCACTTTCATCTAATATAAATGATATTTGATTAGAAGTTGAGAACATTAAGCTTGTCTTTTGAGCAATACAGTATTTCACAACCAACTTAAGTGTGAAAGGAGGGCCAAGACATGACCCCTCTATACAATATGAAAGGAGCCTGGAGAAATGTAATATGCCTGAAAAAAACCTGAAATCTCCCATTTATTCTTTTCCCCACACCAGGCACAGAAGTCTTTTCCAGAGGCAGCTTACAAACCAGTGTGTGAATGGAGAAGGAACATGTAACTGATTTTATAAAGCATACATCACTCTTAAAAGCTACTGACAAGCGAAAAGCAGTTCCAGAGTACTCTATAGGTTGAAAGTCAGAACGATACTGTTTGCTACCCTTCCTAGGAGGCACTGATACCCTGCAGCCAGGAGTTCAGAACCCAGGATGCAGCCTGGCTTTGTGCACAGCCCACATTTGCCAGCATTCCCACTCTAGTACTTGGCTCTACTACAGCACAGGGCCCTTCAGTTTCACCTGGAGGATGCAGCTAGGAATCATCTTCAACAAGGAGAGCACAGTTTAAAATTTGTTCTGGTACACTCCAGGCCCAATTCTCTACTTTTCCTATTACAGATATCTGAAGTGTTTAGCACAGCTGTACCAGGCTGTATACAATCTATCAAGAGCAACACACCGACACTGAACTGCAGCCCTCAAGAATTAAATGAGTGCATCACAACAGCATGCACCAGGGAATGAGAGTGAGCTGGAAAGAGAGAAGCTTCTCTCCTCTGCAACTGGAGCATGACAGGGACTGTGCAACACAAGTACAGCTGCACTTTGTCATCTCTTTGCACAGTTATAAATACCAAACCATCATGAAAATTGGCTCACAGTTTAATATACCAATATGGCTAAGACGCATTTCAGAACAAAGTCTAGTTTAATCCATTAACTTTTAGGATAATACAATACCACAAGCAACAGCAGCTACTACAGAATGTACTAGAGAATGCAAGATACCTTCCAAACACCAAAACTTATGTGAGGTAGCACCAGTAGCTTTGCTTTCTCTATATATTTTCTCCTTATAAATTCAGCAGAATATCACTTGCCCGGTTTCAGCAAAACTGCAGCCAGATGTCAGCTTTGATCTCATCACCACATAACGAGAACAGATAAAGGACAAATAGGTTATACCGCGCTTCAGCAATAGGAAGAATTAACTTCACTGTTCCTTGCAGCACCATCTGGGTTTGGCAAAGTTAATTCTCATCCATGTCAAGAGTTCATTCAAGGAAAATAATTTTGTTTCCCAAATGCTATTCCTTCCTGCTTCTTCTGGATATGTAATGCCTGATCCCTTGACCCGCTCCTTCTGTCCCAATTATTCATACTTTAGGCATCTCAAAAACAAAAAAATACATCAGACAACTGCTAGAATCAGTGCAAGGCATTTAAAACACATTTTTAGCATGTTAAGTAGCATGCTGCAGTTTATTTCTTATACAGCTCAAAAAGAGAAAACCACAACAACCTTGTCAGTTCTGAAGACCAAGAAAACCAGGATCCTGCCTTGCAGAGCCACTTTGTAACTGACATCAGACACCTGACATTCCTCAGCTCTCCTCCTGCAGAGCGGAACCAACCATGTGATACCTGGTAACATCCCAAAAACACCAGGCAGCACTTCCAGAGCCTTTTAAGACAAAGTGTTACAGAAACACAGAGCATGACTATTTCAGCAGACAAAGCCCAAACTCTAAAAGCAAACAGATCACAACCTCTCCAATCACCCACTGCTCACTCTCCATCAAGCCAGTAGTGGGTCACCAACTCCTTTCTCAGATATACACCACATTTCAGAGCAAAGTAAAACAGAGTAATTCAGCCACCCGTCATCCGGATACACGCAACAGTACCTTTGTCTTGATGGTTGCCTCCATGCAGTTGAACAGCCAGCACAGTCCAAGCAGCCCACCATCTCAAAGCACCTCCTGCAGGAGCCAAGACCACCATCAACCATCCCAGGCCACCTTTCTGACTTATATACTGGCTGTAGGGCGGAGCTAGAGGGCGGGCAATTCCCTTAAAGGGCCTGCTGCATTATAGAAGACCTTTGTGTCAGCAGGTTCATGGGTCCTTGTAACCACAGCTTTCTAAGAAGTTACTAAAACAATAATAAATTGTATCCAATTTGTTTACATTTTAAATTGAGTTTGTAACGTACTTTGGAAATAAATACTTCATGGTCATAGCAACATTTTATTTCTGGATAGTTTCACCAATTGGTTTAGTCTATATTTATTCCATTTTCACTATCCTGTTTCTAAACTCATGTTTCAATATGTCCAACACATGGATACATAGATAGTATGTCACATAACATCATCTTCATGTATGCTTTTCTTGTACTGCACATGACATCATCTTCCCTTCTGCTTTTCCCACACTAAGCACATAGCAGGCATGATGGATTACAACATATTTTTCCATCAAATTTATTGTAAAAATCTTTAAGGACAGCTGCTAATTAACACAGATTTAAAACACCTGACTTTTTAGATCAAAGTGTCCCCTATTTGAGTTTGTAATGAAATAGGCTAACGCTTTGAAGAAGAAAAGGAGCATATTAATTGGAGGAAAATAAGAAGTTGTCCGTGTCTGTGGATTTGCCTGCAATCTCTTTTTTTAGTACAATTTAATGGACTTTCAGTTTCACTGGAAATGCTGATATACCAAAATTTCTAGGGAAATAGATATTCAAGGTTTTAAGTTGTGCTTATAACTTGCTGTAACTTGCTGCTCTTGTGGTTGCTCCATCCTTAGTGGTTCCAGGTGTCAGAGGACTTCAGCTACGAAGACAAGTGATAGCCGTGATTCCTGCACTCTCATTTCTGCCAAATATCCAACAGGTTTATTGATCTGTCTTTGTGTCATTGCATGAAGACTCAAAACATGATAGTGTCAGGATGCAGGTCTGCTGCATTACATTTCACTGCAGCAGATAAAATAAACGGAGAGAAAACAGTATCAGGGCCCTCATGGCTGGCAAATCCAGTTACATCCCCCCAAATGGATCTCAGATATCTGCAGAGACCAGCAAAGCACAAAGATCATGTTTGTGGTTCCAGGAAATCTGTGGGAGTCGCAGCGCCAAGAATTTAACCCGATGCATTTGGTGTGGTTGGAGACATGTGTTTCGCTTCTCCTGGCGTGTGCTTGATGGCACGGTGTGGCTTTGCATCTTTTCTCCCTTTCACTTGCTGACACAAGGAATATCTACAATAGTGCAGGAGGAGCACATTGTTTCTGTGTTGTTGTGTGCGTGAGAGTATCAGAACAGAAGAGGAAATCACAAAGCTTTGCAGGGTGAGGGAAAAAAAGTCCTTTACAGATATTTTAAGCGCATTCACTGGGGATGTCAATCTGCACACAAAGTGTCACGTCCGAAACTGATTCTGACAACACTGTGGAATCTCCCCTTAAGGTGTGGAAATTTTGCAAGAGGAGATGATGTAAAGCAGCTCAGGACTGAGGTGAATGGATAGCATTGTGTGAGATATCTGATCCAGAAACCACTCTTTAGTATTTGAGATGGCTGTGTTGTAGGGCAGGCAAATTACAATAAAAGATCATGCTTGCCTCTGTAGTCAATGGAAGGTTTTTAGCACTGAAGCTATGTTAGATCTCACTGCTACTTATGTTAACTGCTTTTATAGGTCATTTAATTATTGCCTCATTGTAGAAGATTGGACTTATTAATATGCAGGAGATAAAATCCTCTATATTTTAAAATGCTAATTTTTAGGTGTCCATATGGCAATGAAATCAGGCTTTGAGCCATCCATCCGTATCTTTATATGTCTGTCTATATAAAAAACAATTTTGTGGTCTAGTGAGTAGGGTACTGAACTGGGAGCTGAAACTGGGTCTGTTCTGTATCTGCCATTGACTTTGAGAATAGGAACATGGACACATTATTATGGGGTACACTTTGCTGTCAGGCATTTATATGCCATCAGCTCTTGAGTAATGGCCCCAAAATAAACTTCTGTCCTGCAGAAAAGCAAAGTAATTTGCCTCTTTAATGGAAAGGACCACTGCTCAATGATCATTGAGAGGTACCACAGCTAATGGTGGGCTGAGTTACAGCCCTGGGCAGCTCGTTGTGCAGGAGACTTATATTCTCAGATGGAGCTGGTTTATGTGTCTCCTGCATTCCTCTGTTTTTTGGACAAAATGTTTTGGATCTCTGTGCATCTCTTTTCTGCCTCTTGAATTTGTATTGCCAACCCTATGACCAGGCTAAAATCTCCCAGTACATGTAAACTTTGGGGGCAAGTGGGCAAGAAGGGAAATAAGTGATGCTCTGTCTGGGCTCCTGAGCACTGCCACGTATCAACTACAAGCATGGTGAAGGACTTCTCTGATTTTCAGCAAAGGGACATTTTCCTGTGATTGAGTGAAGAAATTTACATCATCTTTAGGTACCATAAAGCAATAATTGGACCAATAAAGACCAATGCAGATGTAGCAGTTACTGTTTCCTCCACTCTTATTCCTGAATTTCTTCTCCTCTTTGTTCACTTCCCTGTGACATTTTCCCTGTTGGATTTTACATTTGTTTCCAAACACATAAATGAGGGTTTGATTTCTTTAGCTGATGACTTTGGATGACACTGGAACTGTTCTACCTGGTGAGATCAGAACAGCATGTTCCAGCTGAGATGCTGAAGATGGCTCCTGTTGGGATAGCTTAATTGTGTTTCTGTTAATTATCTTTCTTTCTAAGTCTTACTTACTAAGTCTGTCTTAGTTGCTCTAAGTCAAAACCTGCACAATTAGTATTTCTAAATTCTGCCTTTCATCTCCGTCTATATTCCTTATTCAGACCCAGGTTGGAAGAGATAGAGAGATCTAATTATGCAGCTCTTCACAGACAGAATTAGTGACTCATGGGCCATTTGTACTGATTTATGTTCAGAGATCACCAAAGGTAACCTCTGCTCCCAAGGAGAAGTGAACCTATCTGCTCCACTCCTTGCGGAAAGCTTTCTTAGTAGCATAACCTAATATTCCCCCCAGAATCAGCAGCCCCCAAGTTACTTTTCCTGCTGCAGGAAACATTTTGGTAGAGAACATGGGCTATGTAGCCTGCAAAAAGCTCTTTCTGTATTCCTGATATCTCTGAAAGCAGACAGAGGCTCGTCAGTGGTTAAAGCCTGGTCAGTATGTACTGGTTAAAGGAGGGTCTGTTTTTTCTCTCTGAAGCACTCCTCTGAACTGAAGACCCATTCAGCAGAAAAGGCTTATATTCCTCAGAAAACAAATTAATAATATTCTTTTCTTCTCATTATTTAAGCCTTTTTTTCCCCCAAAAAACAAAAAAACATTATCTGCAACTGCTGCAGCCAAGAAATGACATGAATAATTCATTCTAATTTCACAGCATTTAAGCTACTTTACTAGCTTCTAATTAACATGTGTAGATTATTTAAGGACAAGAAAATTGCTATTAAATGCAGGTAAGACTAAGCTGACTATCCCCAAGTATTATGCGATTTGATGCCTTCTCAGAACCCAGCTGTGCTGTTGAATTTCTCAGGGTCATAGTAGCTGCAGATGAAAGCCTATTTTTATAAGATTGGGCTAATGACATCACTACAGAGACCATTAAATGTCTGGGATATGATGCAGACTGGGATTTCTTATGAACGGTATTTAACTGCCATTTCAGCAGACGTTCACAGCTACTCAGGCTAACACTTTTTCTGTCATTCCCACATTGCACTGCAGTTGGGATTCAATGTGTTCTCTTCTGTCACCAGGAGTGGGACAGGAGGAGAACAAAGAAAGCAAGCCTGGCAGAACACAATGCTTATAAATAGGTGGTGCAACTGGTCTTTACATTTCAACCCATCCGGTTAAGAATTAACCACTTGAGAACTGTTTTTGTTCTTTGAGTACCGGGAAGAGTCAATTTGAGAATCAAATTTGAGCTAGAAGGAAAATTTTCCTTCTTCTGGGAAGCCTAAACTTCTTAGGCTGTTTTCTTCCTTTACACACAAAGTGGGATATACCCACCCAACCTCATGTGGAGTCTTTCTTAAGATTCTTCTTGTTGACTGCAGATAGAGCTCGACCACATAGACCACTCACCATCTCATCTCATAGCATTGTGAAAGAGTATGGGAGGGAAGTGGATGCCTGCACTGGATATGAGAGGAATCACGCACAGGGTCCCTTTAGCTGGCATCTGTCTGCCACGAGCATGAGTTTTTGCATGCATGGGGTATTTGTAAGGACTGCTTAAGGACTTCTTATGGATTAAAAGCCCAAAGCAAAAAGTTCGCTTAGCCGTCTGAGTTGGAATGAGATTTGTATGGAGACAGGGTCTGAATGTTAGCCAGGGGGAACAGTGAACTTACCTTAAGCTCAGTAAATGGGATAATTGTATTTAAACTGCATTTTGTAATTAAAAAGATACATTAAATGAATCAGATCTTATCATCAAATGAAGTTATTTGAAGGCCAGGATTTGATTGTTGCGAAAGGAAATAGCAGTTATCAGATTCATGACAAGTGCATTTTCAGGCTGATTAGTTAAAAAACTAAGAAAAAGGAAAAAACAAATAAGATGCTGTTTATATAGGACAATCTGAGCATTTCCATACCATTAGATGAGAGGTAGGATAATAACATTCTCATTAAGCTGCAGAGACCTATTTATTTTTGTTTTCTATTTAAGAATATATTTTAACTCTGCAAAAAAAGCAGAGGCAAAACTTGGGTTCACGCAGGGTTTTAATTGCCTGTTAATGCTTTGCCAAGTCCAACATAATGCTTCTGAAAAGCTCCTGCTTGTCACATGCCCTCTATCTGGCTGATCCTCATGGATAGATCAGAGAAGCATGCTGGTGTGTGTTTTGGCAAGCGTTAACTTGATAAAATAAAAAAACAACAGGATTTTATTTCAATTTTAGATCACTCAGGAGAGACTGCACTGAATTCATTTTCCTCGTGGAAGCAAATGGCTGAGTGGCCAATGAGAACAGTCACATACACCACCTATTTCTTCCTGTCTCCAGCAGAAAGGTTTTGATTGTCAGCTGGGATCGATGGGGAATGACAATGATTTAATACTTTGGGACCTGGAAGTCCTAGCTGGAATAATTTTGGTGCTCAGTGCACCAAATGGTAGTGAGCAGCAGACCCTCCTTTGAGGGCTTTACAGTCCCGGGCCCCCATCTTGCAGCAGCTCTATGCCTTGCTTATTTTTACTAATCTGCCTAAAATTAAACATGGGTAAATATTTACCAGATTGAACCACAAATGGACAGAAGAGGCAAAAAGAATGAGAGCTGGGAAGAATTATCCTCATTTTGCAGCTGCCCTGATCTGCTGGCTCGGAGTTTATCTGTGCATAAAGGCAGCATAAATCACTCCTGATTTGGATCAGATGTGTCCTGCTGGGCAAGCAGCAGAGCACAGATCGAAGATTAATGATCACCAAAGCAGAGACCTGGGCCACTCCACCAAGAGAAGATGAAGCACCCCCTGGGGGAGTCTGTCTCTCTCTCTGCCCACAGCGGGAGCCATATAGAAAGCTTGGAGCAGACACCAAATTTTAGGTGGCTGAAGTTAGGTCAGATGAATTTCCCTCCTGAGAAGCTAAGTGACTTGACCAAAATCAAACATGAAGTCTTAGGCATAAATTAGATCCTGTGCTTGTGGAAATAAAGGAATAAGGTTCTTCAAGCTGCAGCAAAGTATCAGTAAAATAACCAAAATTTCACAAGTTCAGAGCTAACTGTTCATGCTGCCATTTGTACACATTCTCTGAGCACATATACACATCGGTGTTAATTTTGCAGGCCCATTTTTGGCCACTGCTGGCCAATAGAAAGATCTATCCAATAGAAAGAAATGTAGATGAATGAAGGATGTGTGTGCAGAAAGCTGGTTTTGATGGGTGGGGGCATTTTTCATCTACTGTGGTTTTAAAAATGAAGTAACCACATCTGTCGTTGGAATAGATTGGCTGATTTCAGTAGGCTTAAGTCAATGAGCCATTTTTGGGAATTTGAGTGGAGTGTGATTATTATTTGAATTGAAGTGTTACTTTTCTCAGAAACACACAAATAGCAATGGGAAACAGGGGAAGAATATGTTTCTCAGGGCATGTGGCACCAGCACTGTAGGTTTCCCAGCTGCAATGGCAAGTGCTGTGTTCTTTACAGTGTGAGAACACAGATATACGAGACAAAATTCATTAACTGTAATTGTGGCTTAGTTGCCACTGTTGCTTCGTTCAGTTGCCATGCTCCTGGACAGCCTTACCGTCAACAAGGAAACATTTTGCAGCGTAATCATCTATTTCAGCCCTGTGAGAGGGCTGTCTTGGGTAACAAATCCTCCTATTCTGGGGCAACTTTAGAGGCTTTGCTCTTTGGCTGAGACTGAAGCAAGCAGAAGGCCTCAGCCACATCGTTCCTTGGCGTCTGTTTGGGATAAAGGAGGTGAAGAAGAAAATGGATCCGTGTCGCTCCTGGTTTCCCCACAGCACTGCTGAGCAGTGACATTTATCACACACCTCTTCCTCTCCACAGTGTGGCCAGGGGGAAATACATGTTATACTTCCACTGAATCTTCCACTTTTCAAACAAAACAACATTTGGATCTAGCGTGCTCTGAAAACATCTTAATTTACTATAAATTATAACCCTGCTGCATTGACATCTACCCAGCTACTTGACCAGCTGAGTGATGAGGCACGTTGCTCACCTTTATTTCCCCCAAGCCAGTTGTTTCCCACAACGCTGCCATGTTGCAGTTACAGGTAATGTGATGTTTTACACTCAGCGCTGCTATTACCTCCTTGCCGTACCTTTATAGTCTGAGCATTCAGATAGAGATGAAACCCATTATACTTCACAGCAGTTTGAACACAGGTCCTTGAGTTGATTTATCTCCTTTATGCCTGTGCGGTTGGGTTCTCTCCACTGCCTCCCTCACTTCTCTCTGATTTTTTAACTACAGGATGTAAGTAGCATCTGAATTGTAATTTTCCATGCTTTCAGACATGGTTAAGGTATAATAAAATCCTCACGCTCACTGGCTGTGTTTGGATCAAGGTGAGTGGAGCTAAAAATAGTCGTTTTAAAAAATAAGCAATTTTTTCCCCTCTAAATTTGCAGTGCTGAGCATGTCTCTATTTTGCTGAGCCTTTGAAAGTTGTTTTAATTGGAAGTAGTGCTTTATGGCTTTTACACCCTTTCTTCTCCAGCACTGATGCTGTCTATAAGTATAAATATAGATGCAAAATTCACCCCTAAAGTATGGTGCAGCTTGGT
Source organism: Coturnix japonica (assembly GCF_054131305.1). Lineage (NCBI taxonomy): Eukaryota > Metazoa > Chordata > Aves > Galliformes > Phasianidae > Coturnix > Coturnix japonica. Next base: position 10,459,923 of record NC_140680.1, on the reverse strand, counting down.
TAATGCCAAAAGACAGCTGTTCACAGTGGTGTAAGACTGTTACCTCTCTGTGTTCATTGGAGCTTGGGCTACTCAGTGCTTCACGGCATTGAACCTTATGCCATTTTTTGCACTCAGCAATAGAAACAGAGCTGTAAGTAAGGTAAAATTAGGTGCTCTCATCCAATTTCATTGGATATTAAGAAAGATTTTTTTCTCAGAAAAAAACAGTGGTCAGGCATTGGCACAGGCTGCCCATGGGGGTGGTGCAGTCACCATCCCTGGAGGTTTTCAAGGACCATAGAGATGTAGCACAGAGGGATGTGGTCAGTGGGCATGGAGGGGGTAGGTTGGGGATGGACCTGATGACCTTAGTGGTATTTTCCAACCTTAATGATTCTATGACTCTGTGATTCTTTGATTATTTTCTTCATCATCTCCTTGATTCCAGTACAGAGCACATAGGCACATATTCCATCTTGATGTCCAGGGTTGTGTTTGTCCCTGTGGTGCCTGAGAGCCCTGCCTTGCATTTGCAGGGCGACGGTCACTCATGGCATGGGCAGCCAGTTGCCAAGGTGGCCAGGTCAGCTGCTAGTTTTGCTGCTTTTTTCTGGTGTCCCCTTGACAGCTGTGACTCACCCTGGCTGAGCTGTGACATCTGCCTGCCGGAGATGCTGGGTTTTGTCTTCTGAAGGTCACTGCCTGGATCTGATCAAGACATCCCTTGCAAAATGTCGTGTCAACAGCTGCACAGAGTGGGGGAAACAGGAAAATAAAATAAAATAAAAAGGCCTCTTGAGTTTATGCTTGAACACGGTGCAGTGAAGCCCGGTGTTATTATTAGCCAGCAGCGTTTTGGGCCATTATCTGACTTGACAGCTCCAGGCCTCAAGGCAGCCCTTCTAAATGCTGGTGCTGATTTGTTGCAAATGTTAAACAGATGCATTGCAATTGTTTGTCAGCAATATAACTCTCCCCTGTTGCCCTCTGGTCTTGGTGTGCATATGGTGATGTGCGGCTTTCATGAGAAATGATGGACTCCTGCATCAGAGAGCAGAGATCTCCCAACACTGGTCTTCATGATAGAGCCATTGGATGATAAGCATACATCAGAGAGAAGCAATTGCCCATCACAAAGCCCTCTCAACCTGGCAGATGTGATTTCAATCTTCTTTTAAAATGGATGTGAAGTGCTTCTTCTGGTCAAGACTATTTGCACTATCCTTGCTGGAGATGCAAAGCTGCCAGCACAGGGAGTTTTGCCTGCCTGGTCTTCCTGAAGTCACTGAAGAGCAGCTGACGCTGATGAATTGCTTTCTTGCTTAAAGATAAGGCCGTACTTAAATGCTTCACTGCATTGATTTTGATTCTCATATGGCATTTAAAACTTTAATTTTGGCAAAAGAAAGAGTATCAGAGGGGAGTTCCATTTATTACTGAGATTTATATGCTGTTTGAGTAACACCCAAAGCCTTTTTATTTACCCAGCTTATTTTTTGTATGAGTAAAGTATACATAAATCTTGAACAAGTTTTTGATTTATAATAATGTGCTAGTCATAAGTAAATACTGTTATCCATAACAAAGAGTTTTCCTAGCTCAAATTTTAATTAGATACAAGGAGAGCCATTCATGACTGCTCATATTAGAAGCTTAAAGGGTTTCAATGTCCGGGATGAGCAATAAGTAAACAAACAAACAAACAAACAAATAATTGCATTAATTTTACTTTAATAGAATAGTAGAAAGAGCAAAGATGAAAAAAAAAAAGAAAATTATACTAATGATGATCTAGGCTCAGTTTTAGAAAATTTCACTAAACCACTATTAAACTAAAACCACCCTACAACCAGTTCTTTTGGGTGGCTCTTGAGCAGACAGGGGATTGATTCTTTTTGTTGTGAATCTCAGGCTGTTTCAGAGATATGCAAAACATCCAAAGCCATCATGGGTCTGTCCTGCCTCTTACCATCGAGATGCTTGGGGGTTATTTCTGGAGATGAGTGCAGGAGCCAGTATTTGCTCTGTGGCTACGTGCCATGCAAGATGAAGCAGCAGCATCCGCCTTCCCAGAGCAACCATGGAGACCAGCAGCCCGCTGATCCCATCAGTAAGGCATGAGCTGCTTTGAATTGCTAAACTAAAGCAGTCATGAAATGGAGAGCAGTCTTTCTGCCTCACTGAAAGATCAATACTGTCAGAAATGCTGGAAAGATCCTATGCATTTCTCATGTTGCTAAAGTTTCATTTAAATAACAAATAAATTAGGGTTTCTGCTTAGCCCTCAGGGTTGGCTTGATTTTTCTGCCTTCATGTGTTTGGTGAATCTCCCACTGATTTTACTGGCAGCGAAGTTTCCTCCGTGATGAACAGTTTTGCAAATCTCACCCAGAAAATCTACAGTTTTCAATTATTAGGATTATCCTGATGGCAATTTATGGTGGACAAACATTCTTTTTACTGACAGAGGAATGCAGACCAACAAACTCAGCCATGGCTTTCAATGCCTCTGCAGCCATCAACCAGCCTGAGTAACAATGTGACATCATTATTCCAGAAACGTGTCTACAAACAAATGGAAATGCAACAAGTGGCTCTTTGGTAACATTTCCCAGTATTGATTTTTGGATTAAATTAGTCTCATTGGTTTCTACATTTCATCTGTGTACAATGGGCAACGAAGTCCCCTATTCTTTCTATTTAAGATACACCATACACTGAAATGTTTTTAAAACATTTATTTCCCAGTTAAACATACACACATTTTTCTTTACAAATCAGCATTTCCTTATGAAAAATGCTCACTCAAGTCTCATGAAGGGAAGAATGAAGGTTCATATCAGGACTTTGAAATTAATAAGTGTCAACACTGACTTTCATTTCATTTCTTCATTTCATTTCATCTGCCCCGGCCCATTAGGGGTCACCTCAAGAAACAGTACATGAAATCAGGCCAATAGAAGGTTTTAGATGAATTTAAAAGAGATCTGGGTCAGGTATTATCTGGTGCTGAGCTGTCTCTGAATAAAGTCAAATTATCCACTTCAGAGCCACTCATTATCTGATCACATTTTTGAGTGGATGATGATGGTTTTTCAGTTGGAACATAGTAACCTCCACTTAGATCCTGGCATTGCTGATGTATGTGGTCATGGACCCACAACACAACATTTATTTGAATAAATTTAGCTTCAGAAAACCTATCACTAAAATTAAGCAGATAAGTTTTCTGTTCCTCTGAACATCCATGGCATAATCTGGTTATCTTATGCTTAGCAAACAGCTTCTATGTTCAAATGTAAGGGGAGACAACAGACCAGATTGATATTATTTCTCATGTCACGAAATACCACGTTCAGGAATAGTTCCTCAGAGATGAACATGGAAAAAAGTGCTGGCTGATAGATTCTGAAAGTTTCTGTCTTCTTTCCCAACACTCAAATTCATTAAAAATACATTAAGCACTGGGAACCATTCTCATACAAAAGTACAGCAGGTCGCAGATGTACATTCATACGTTGTCTCTCATCTGCCTTTCAGTTGCTCTGTTTTGCACAGAAGTAGGTTTGTTAGAGTTAGAAGTGTGTGGATCATTCTGTGTGTGTTGTTCAGATGCTTAAATACACATACATGGTGAAAAGGGGTGGGGGGTTGGGGGGGTGGTAAGGTAATTTTAATAGACCTAAGTCAAGTAAATTTAGGCATGTGAGTAAATCTACTGAAATCACAACACTGAGACCAAAGTCAGTGATTCAGATGCTCAGATATGGGAGATGAACATCCTGCCTCTATTCCCTTGGAGGAGCAAAGCCACTTTGAAGCTGTTTGTCAGCAGGAGATCTGAATGCAGGATGGACCCTTGATCAAAGATGTGCACTCCCAAATGAGGCCTGGGGCCAGAGCAAGGTGTTTGAAAGGAGGATGGCAGAATGGGCTTAAAAGACTCAAATATGTAAGGACAGAATGTCCTGTCACCTGAGAGTGGCTCATTATTCATGAAATGCCAACTTTTTAATGCTTATAAACAGCAGTGCGTTATCCTTCCTTCATTAATTTAAGAAAACATCTGGAAAGAGCAGGTATTGTTAGAAGCATTGAAGTGGCATGAAGTGGCACGTTGCTCTTCTCTACTTGCTTTCCATGCCTATTTCATACTGCCTTTCTTCCTGCTCACTTTTGGATACGTTCTCAAATGTTAGATCTTGGACAGGACTGGATTGTATTGATTTTTAAGTATTTCCCCCTCCCACTCCTGCGCCCACCAAATAAAAAGGGTACCTTGAAACATGAAGGGATATTTTGTATAACTACAAGGCAAAGGAGGCTTTAGTTTCATGATTAGCCATGCCTGTCTTTTTAATTTAAGGACAGAAGATGAACTCTAGCTGTCCTCATTCCCTAATAGCAGGGTTTTTATGAATATAATTAGAATTTTCTCTTTTTTGCTCTATCATCTGTCCTGCTCTTTTTGTACTTCTTAAGATTTGTTTAGAATTGTAATGATTTCAGTTAGAAATAATATTCATTTCAGTTCCTGTCTTTTATAGTATTGATGGATGCTGTTAAAGGACAGCTCTGCTCTGCTCAGAGCTGGCTGCATTTTAGTAGTACATGAAAAGATTTCTGCATAATGGTAGACAATGGACTTGCCAGCCTTGAAGAGGGGCAATAGGGGAAGTCATCTCTGTGCAGTAGTTATCACTATGGTACTACTCTTGTAAAAGTAGACTGAATGGGTGGTGTGTTCCCACTTCATGTAACCACCAAAGTACTGGCCTCTTCTGCAAAGAGCAAAATGCACAGGTGCACAGAAGACATGGCAAATCTCAGGCAGGTTTATGAATATCAGCTAGATGAAAGCATAAAAATAATAATACAAACTTCCCCAAGCACATCAGGAGCCAGAAACCTAACAGGGAGTCTGGAGAGCCAGCAGGTGCCCTGAAGCCCATGAAAAAGACTAATTATGCACATCAGCCCAGGTCAGAAGTTCAGGCAAGATACCTTACCAGAGCCTTCCCTGTGGGGGATTAGGCAGAACTGCCTTAAACTAAATTGCTGGTAGAAGAAGTCTAGGGATGAATGAAAAGAGACACAAATAATAAAAATTTCCATGAGCAGATGGGTTTTGCTCATGAGTTCAAGAGGAACTCAAATACGAAATTACTCAGCTGTTAATGGGGGGATGTTAATCTGTGGTTTACATCATCCTCAGCACAGAGGAAGCCATGGTATGTGGATTTTTCTAAATGCTGCATGGGATGGGAGCCTGGAAAGTTTCAGGCTAACAGAATTTCTTTTAAATCTATTCTAAACTCTTTTGCTCTTGTTCAGTCAAGCAAGCACCCAGGAACCCAAGGGCTGTCCACCAAGTGAAAGCCTCCATCCCACTCTTCTTCCCCTCAGTGACAAGAAGGCACAGCTCATCTGCTGTGGTTAGGAGCTGAGGAGGAAACTATCCCAGTTCATTGCATTTCACTGGGATTTGTTAATGTACAATGCCTTCCAAAAGGCTGTTTCTCTTGTAAAAGGTGAGTTTTGCAAGGGAAAGATTCTGAGATCCTTCAAGTAGATGTTGCTTGAGTGCTGCCAGCTCTTAGCTCTAGGCAGGACTACACTGGTGAAATGGATGAAATGAAAAATGGCAGAAGATTGCATGTATGAGGCAAAAAAACTGCAGTGCTTCTTACATATCTTTTCCCCTCAGTGCTTCTTTCCTGTGAGCTGAAAGCTTACCTTAAATCACATTTGACTTAATAGGCAGATAGCATCACAGTGCTCACGGCCATTGCCTGTATTCCTTATTCCTGTGGATTGCTTCTACAAACAGGTCAGAATCGCAAGACTGAATATATTAAAATCAATGTGTTCACCTCTGCCAGGAGAGGTATGGCTTAACTTTTCTTAAGTTGCTAACCCTACCCCATCTTTTCTCTACCTCTCTCCACTTGCTATGTCCAAATACATCATATGTGAGCTGACAAAAACATCATCCCCCCACACCATATTCTCTGCATGTGGAGAACACAGAACACTTGTCAGATCAGCGAGCGTTTATAAGCATAAAAACAGATGATAGTTCTGTCCTCTCTAGCTGTGGATGAAATGGGAATTAGTTAATTGCCTAATTAGGAATTAGGGAATGGGAATGTAGGGATTTAGCCTAAGGACTTTATTTTTCTGCTGGAGGTCTGGTGTTTATTGTTACCATCCTTAATTCCTTTCTGAAGTGTTGTCCCTTGACAAAACACCTGGTAACTGAGAAGATACCCAGAGCAGCAGAGTATTTTTCTTTGCACATGTCAAATATTGAGTGTAGGGGTGTTAATCCTTATATGCACAAAGCAGAGTGTACCATGTCTCCCCTCAGATCCCTCCCAAAGGGAACACGTAAGCATGTGGCAGGCTATGCATGGTGTGGAAATATTTGTGTTTTCAGGTGTACTGGTATGTTGTAGAAGGTCTTCTGCTTTGTTCTATGTGTATGCATCTGGAAGTGCAATGGGCAGTACACAGGGGGGAATGTGCAGGGAAGATTAGCAGCCAGAGCACACAGCTCTGAGGAAGAGGAATGACAGAAAAATGGAGTGGAAATTTACAGCTGCGGCTGGAAACACTTGAACTGAATCAGAGTAACCTCAATAATTCTACTCTCTGGAAGATGCTACAAATGACTAACCCATTTCTTCTGTCTAATGAATAATGGAAAAGGCACTCCAACATTACTAATTAGGAAAGATTTTATTCTGGAAGACTTTAATAAGGAGTATTAATAAGCATCAAGTAGACCAACATTACAGAAGCATGAAGATGTGCAGAGAAGCTTAAAGTGCAGGGCTCTGGCAAACACTGCCAGTGAAGGAAGCTGAACAGTCCACCCAAAGTACTGTATGGAAAAGAGGCTTCTTACCCAATTCCTAAATCTCAAGCTACAGAAAGAGGTACTGAGTTATCTTCAGAATTTTGGGGATAGTCATTTTGAATTGTACTCACAATTAACAGACCACTTGTCTCAGAGTCTCAAGGATTAAACTTTCTGGATGTTCATTTTTGGCGAGCAAAGCAAGGAAGTGATGTTTTGACTATACATCTCAACAGAAATAGCAGTGATTGCTATCTGCTAGAGCACTGCAGTTTATTGAAGGCCAAAACGTACTCGGAAACAGTATGTCTGTGAAATACTGCATCAGCTACTAAATACTGCAAACAAGACATTGTCTTGCAAGGCAAGAACAAGCCAGGGGCAGGCAGGCTTGCCACTGGCATCATGCTTCTGATTGTCTGAGGCACATGTACAACAGCATCTCATTTGGAATGGATCGAATGTAATGCAAACACGGCTCAAGATTCAGTCCTGTCTGTCAGATACTTACACACAGTGTTTCTCCCTTTAGGAAAATCTGTTTTCACAAAGATATCCTAACAAACGTACCTGCTGGTACACGTGCTTAAGCTCTGTATTGGAAAATCCTTTTGGATGGAGCTTTTGATTGAAAAGATGCAGGCCCATCCCTGATGTGATAGTTCTCTAGCATTAATATTGAATTTCCTTATAGCTGTCATTGGAGAAGGCTCTCCTGTGGAACAGTTCAGCTTAATCAAATACAGATCTCCAAAACAGACCAGATGTGTCTGCCCTCCCCAGTCAACTTTGTAGATGTCTAAGATTAGACAAATGAGTCCCTGCACTACATAGTTCTAAACCACATTGCAGTTACTGGTGTTAATAACTTGGCAGCAAGGTGCCCTTGATCTTAGTTATTCTGCATGTATAAATATTTGGTGCATGAGTAACTCAAACCCATTAACTGAGGCAGTTATCTGTGGTCTGAATTGATTTCTTATCCCTGGCCAGTGAGTGTTTTTCTAAGGCTTGCCAATTGACTACTGCTTAAGAAGCTCATCAAAATGTCAGGCTTAGTTTGAATCCCAGCCAGAATAAGAGCAGTTCTGTCCAGTCCCATGTTCTGCATGAGACCCAGGGAGATGCTGTCACGAAAATCTCCAGAAACTCATTTAGGTTTAAAAGATATCCCACCTGATAAAATAAACTGCTGTGAATAACTGCTTTTTGTTCACAGGTCCTCATGGCAAGAATCTTTCCTGAGCCTGAACAACTTAAGATAATAGATTTAATTCTAACTGGACTGGAGATTTTTCTCCATTGTAGATCACACTCCTGTGTATCATTGCTGTTCGCTTACCATAAACTAAACCAAAAGATCTTTATATAAGAAAGGGGAGAGAAAGGCATGGTGGCCATTGTGGATTTTCTTTCTGCTGCAAGCCTTAATCTGATTGAATGGCTGCCTATCACTGAGCTATCAAGTTTAATGATGAAGAAAGGAACAGAAATGTGCTTTTGGCTGGGATCCTTATCTAAAGGCTGTGATCTATGTCAGGAAGATTGACAAAGCTTGTATTCATGGGATTTATTTATGCATACTGATATGTACAGTCTGGGGACAGACTACTTCTAATGTTGCTTTCTTGGAGACAGATGTCAGTGCTGTTCACAGAAAGGTGCTGTTGTGGACTGCAATGCTCTGACATGCTGTCCATCTTGTCATCTTGAATATTCCTCCCCTGGATTAGCTCTGTGCAAGGTACAGACAGGGAGATACAATAGTATATCTGTATATGGGCTGCACTGTGGTCTCTGAAAGTGAAGAGGTGACAACTTCCAAGCAGGAGCTGTTGTTGAAGCCACTGACCTAATAGTGTTTTAAAGCCTGGTGTTATTTCAAGTTGGCCATCAGAAACCAAGAGTCAAAGGCTAGAAGGAGTTAACATCAACCCTGCACCTTGCTTCAGGATCACTAGATTTGAAAAATAAGAGCACCAGGAAACTACGAGGAGCATAAATAAATGAAGCAAGGGCAAGTCAGTCACCCTGGAAGACTCCCTCCCACTGAACACAGAACAATCTATTTCAAATGACTGGACTTCAGACTACCTTTAATCTGTTATTTCCCATCTGCCTACAGGGGAGCATCACTGTATGTTAGAGGTTGGTCTGTCTCTAAAAAATCCATGTGAATAGCAACTGTCCAGTTATTCCCAAAACACTTCAGTCCTATCTAGCTTGTGTGTTATCTTATGGGACAGGGCTGACTGATACTGGCTGATAAACAGATGGACGATCTTCCAGCTGTGGGGCACAAACTGAACAATAGTCAAATTCGTTGAGAAGGGATGCTTTTGGGTCAAAAGCAAAAGGAATTTGCTGGTGAACTTGCTTAACTGACTTCCTCATTGCCTTTGACCTTGGCTCAATGGCACCTAATTGTGTAATACTTTGAATCCATACTAATAGATGTGAATAAGCAAAAATTGTAGAGGCATCTCTCTGAAGCATGACAGGAGCGTAATGTCTTTTTGCTATTAGTGTAAGTGATAATAATCTCACATCTTTCCTTTAGTTTCCTTGTCCTTCAAGGTATCTGTTAGCAAATGCTGTACTTAAGCTAATGGACACCACCAGCAGAAGCTCCAAGCTAGATAAATCCCAACTAAACTATTCTGTGTTATTTCAGGGCCTTTTAATACGCTGATCAATATGTACAGAGGTTTCTTGCAACAGAAGTAAATGACTGTTAACTGAGAGAGAATTCATTAGTTTAAGCCCATCATGATTTGACTGCAGGCCACAGCCATACCCAATGCTGTCTGCTTTCAGTCTGCTCATGGGTGAATTGGCTCCATGTTGGCAAGGTACAGTGGCTTCTGGAAGAGTTACCTGGACATACAACTCAGAATACAAATCCACTGACCTAAATTGGTTAGATACTTAAACAGAACAGGAGCGGGAAGGCAGATAAGAATTTTATTATGGCCCTGTAGAAGCAAATTGAATTCAGTCTCAGCAGGTGTACTGCTGGATGCAATGGCCTGGATTGTTTTGTTAGTTTTGCTGGAGGGTAGTGCTTTAGCCTTGCTCATCTTTAATCGAGAATAAAGAGCCCATTTTATTAGTTACTGTGCACAGATTTTCCCTCTTGCAGGATATTTAAAATAATATGAATCAGCATTCAACTTGAAAACATTAAAAGACTTGGAAAGGAAATTTCAAATAAGTGCATAGAAGGAAATAAAAAGTGGGATCAATTTAACTGGAAAATGCATTACCCATGTAAGTCCTAAATATCTGCTGAGTGTGGAAAGGCTGATAAAAACAAACGGATCAATAGAATTAATTAACTGGGAGGCAGTGTGGTCTAACAGAAAGGCCATAAGGATGGGAACAAATCCGCTTGTGATTTCAGCTGGTACTGCAGTACAGAATAACTAGGTGTTTAGGCTTCAGTCTCTTTTTAAGGCTGTCTGGAGGTTATATGTTTTCTCATCAGTAGGTCTTAGATCATCAGACGTCTCCCCTTTGACAGCACCCAAGATAAGAGTATCACGTAATCATTGTGCTTCCAAAGAGTTCTCAAGGCAGGTAGTGAAAAATCAGACTTCAGAGGCTGAAGATTTGAACTGTGCTCTGGTGAATGCAATGGCAACCCTCAGCCTCCCCATTGAACAGGAGTAGAATGAAGTTCTGTCCTCAGTTCTGCAAAATTAATTGTCTTAAAGTTACTTATTCCTTGGGTCACTGTTTCCAACAAGGAATGCATTACTTGTAGGGAAAACCTGGTATGCTGTACGGTTTAGCAAATACACCACTTGTAAAGAGTTCTTTCTAGATGAAGCTCGCTCTGCATTACATTCTCCTAAAAGAGCCTGGTTTCCATGTTGGCAAGGTAGCAATGAATTCATCGAGCTCCCTCCCTATCAAAGCCCACCCAGCTATCATCAGCAAAACTTGTGGCACCCTGGCCATGAGACTGTGCTTTAGTAGAGTGAACAGAGGAAATGGTATAACAGTAGATCTAAAAGCTACTTGCCTATTATATTGACTTATTGCTGTTTTTTCAAGCGTTTGAATTTTCATCTGGATTTTAGAGCCTTTGAAGCTTTAGGCCTAAGCTTCCAGGGAGCTTAAAAGCATGACCTGCAGTAGAGGTGTGCTTGAGAACCAAAGTAGTGGAAGATCTCATCTACTAAGCACTGTCCTACATCTGTATCCTTCTTTCAATACCATCATTTTAAAGCAGTCTTGTATCCTTGCCACCAGTAAATCCATTTCCAAACTGTTATATTCTATATGCTGTGTTTATTCAGATTGACTCAAAATGCTATTTCTCCATGCTGGGATCACAGCTTAAAGTCTAACTGCTAGGCAAATCTACAGTGATATAATGTCTTCCAATGCATTTGAAAGTGTGTGTATGGAGACAAGGTCTGGCAGAGGCAATAAGTGATTGAATCTATAAAGGAGCAGACAATTTGCAAGGCTGGCAGCAGATTACTCCTACATTAATCACCAGCTACCCCATCTATAGTACAAGTTCTGTGTATATGACAGTCCTTTGACATCCCGGATGGTTTTTAGATGCCAGCCCTTTGCACTTCAATAAAATAATCCATAATCATCTCTGTAGCTCCTTCAGCTTGACCCCAGTGGGGTGATTTATTTCTGCAAAACAGCTTTACAATTCATCTTTGCCTTGTCCAGCCTTCTTGCCAGAAAATAAGAACAGACCTTATCCCTCCCTCAAGACAGCAAGACAAATCTAGAGCTGGAAAGCTTGAGAAAGCTTTTTCCCTCTGCATATACCTGCCTCTTCCATGGCTATCATCAGTACAGTTCCTCCTCTGCCTCTCCCTGTCCTCCTGCAAATCCAAACTGCAGTTCTGGGTGAACAAAGCTTACACCAAAGCCATTCTGGGGCTCTGCAGTCAATCCTATGATTGGCTGTCTTGAATCATTCAGACCTAAATGGGCAACCAGCAACCAGCCTGGTCACAGCGCTGTCATCCAGGGCCATGCACAATGTGATTTGTTCCTGAATATTTGCTCCAAGTTTATTTATTTATTTACTTATTTTACTCTGATGTTCTTTTCATCCAAATTGTTGAGTTTCAGAAGCCTTCACTGACTGTTTCCAACATATGAGGGCTGCTCCAAAAGCAATGTCTCCTATTTATTCTGTTGGCCCATAACATCAGGGGTGGATATCGGGAGTATGGCAGCAGAGGTTGAACCTTTCCACCAATATCCTGTTGCATTTTGTTGCTGTGTGACACAATGGCATCTGACATGCAAGTGAGGATGAAGCAAAGGTGTGTCATCGAATTCCTCTATGCAGAAAAAAATAGCACCCGTTGACAATCAATTTCAGAACATTTATGGAGACCAACCAGTCAAAGAGTGGATGTGAGCACACTGCAGTTTATGCTCACTTTATAATCTCACTTCATGTGTATCAAATTACCTTCAGTCTCTTCACCTCAGGGCTCCCCCAGAACATCCAAACTTCAGCACTGGAAGCTTGCCACCAAAGATCTGGTAGCCAGATGTAGTACAACAGACCCCATATTTTGCTCCTCTGTCATCAGTTGTACATAATCTCCATTGCTAGTCAGTAATTCAAATGCATATTTGCATTTTTTGCATGCATAACTGTGTGCTGATTAGCATGATCAAGGTTGCAAGAAGGTGGGGCATAAAAATGGACCGCTTTCTACAAAGCTCTATATGGTATTCCTTATTCTGGCAGTCATTAAGCCTAAATAGGAACAGTACCAATGTTCAGAAGGCCTAAGCACAGTTAAATGCTGTTGCTATGTTAAGACCTATCCTGACTCAACATCTGACTGTGTTACTTTCTTCATGCCAGGCAGTAGTATTTCAACTGCTTTTACTGTGCAAAAGTAAAGGAAAAGTACTGTCCTTTTACAGTAAGCTGGTTTTACAGGTGGTGCTGAAAGATCTTATCTTGGTCTCAAAATTAGAATTTCTGAAAAGGAGCATCTGGCATAAAACAAAGGGGTTCAAATGCATTTTCATGGCTGAACAAAACTTGTGGCTGCAAGAGACATTTGGAGAATGGTTGTGATCTCCTCTGGGGATGTCATAGGACTGGTTATCCAGACAGCAGCTGTGAATATGTGGGGAGTAGTTAGGGCATCTAGCACGTCACTGAATGTGAGGATGTCATCAGGCCAAGGCTGATTTCTGGATTCACTCTCTTTTTTGTGGAGAAAAAAGGAGCAAGGGCTTCTCAAGCCTTGAGTTGGACAGAAGTGAAGAGAAACCCGCAGAGATTGAAGCAGATGACAGAGCATTTATTTTTGACAGCTGGCGGATCAAGCAGACCTGATAAGTGAGAGCTTTCATATCTTGCACATGGGGTTAATCCTATTTGGAGGGGATAAATGAAGGAGGAAAAATCTTGTAATCAGAAGTAGCAGAGCAAAGTGAGCATGGCAGTGGGAGAAGCCTTCAAAGGCTTTGACAGAAATGGACATTTCTCAGTTCAATGGACTCTCCACCTTAATATCCTTGCAGCTGTTTTAGAACAGAGCAAGAGACACAGAAGCCACACAGAGCTCGTCTCCTTCCACTGACAGCCAGATACTCAAGTCCCCTTTTCCCTAGTGTGATGGTTTGGCTGTCTGCATGCACTGTCCCAATTTGTCCATGAGCACAGGGCAGTTAAATGCATTTGATAAAAGCTTCAGTCACCATCTTGAGCTAAATAAAGATCAAAGGTAAATTTGCTTGGAGCAGTGAGTTGTGAATCCTGAAAGAACTATATTAGCATCAACAGTAGGATTAATTAGTCTGCTATTGAAGCCTTTTGAATACATACATAGCCAGTTCATGTCAGCTTTCCTTGTTTTTCTCAATGCCTTACTGGTTGTGCACCCCCTCTGAGAGAGGTATGCTATTTTCATATCAACTTGAGCTCTATTTTGAGAGGGGAAGGAATAACTGAGCAGGCTGGGCAACTGGGCTGTGTAAAGAACAGATAAGCTTTCAACAGTGTCCTTTCAAGCTTTTGTGGAAACCGGAGATAACAGCTGAACAAACTCTTTGTAGGAAATTTGTAGCATACAGGAATGGAGTGTGCTGGTTCTCCATGATGGGATGTCAAGAGGAGTGTTCCGTGGGTGAATGTGCTCATAAGAATCAGGGTTATCCTGGGAGCTCTGCCCTGAAGTTTCCCAAATTCCATTTCTTCAAAGACTTTGCCTATTCATCTCCTTCATCACCAGGCTGTAGGATCTCTGTAAGATAGGCACCGAACTGCAGATTAATTGCTTTATAGACAAAATGCCAATCGATCTGAATGTCAGTGTAAAGTCATTTTTTTTCTTCAGTTCTACTCGAGCTTGTGATGAAAACCTCAGTTTATTAACAGAACATTGACTCCTGTGAGGTTTCTCCAATATTGTATCGCTCACTTATTTGAAGCAGTATGACATGCAGATTTGACACATTCCCACAGATGAATGGTATGAGCTACAAAACGCACTTTGTACTTAGCCAACAGTACAATGCAGGAGTCAGGTTAAGGTCTGAATCTGTAGGATGGAGAGCAGTATTTCTTCCCAGTTACCTTTATTCAGGCAATGCAATAGTAAGGGAGGGACATGGATGCAGGATTCTTGGCTGAGGAGATAGGCGAAGGAAAGCGATGCAGAAAACGACTGTCCTATCTATTATTATTATTTTAAGATGTTGATTGATTTTCCTCTCAAAATGAACCTTCCAGTGAGACCAACGCAACATATAAAAGAATAACACAATGGATGCTCATCTCCAGGGGCATCTGTTAAAATCTTAGCTTCAAATCAGAAATTACAAATAAATAAATAAATAAATAAATAAATACTGTCTGTGTTATCATAGCTTCAAGCACACATAGCATGTGTGCCTCATAAAAGCAGCAGACGACTTGCAGTCTGTACAAAGCGACCCTTGTGCCTGCAATGAGGTAGGGCAGAAATAGGGCAGACATGATAAGGTTTCCTAGCGCATCAGTGGAGCCAGTGCTGTTTACTTGCTGATATAGCCCTGACATGGATAAATAGTATTCTATTGCTCGTGTTTGTAGGCCAGTGTTGCAGCTTTCCCTTTAGCCTGTTTCAATTCCACGCAGCCTAAAAGACCCTTATCTTTAATACCTCTTTGCTTTTGGGAACTTTATCAGGGTGTTGTGACTTAAGCCTTGTTTTCAGAAAAGCTGCTTAAGAAACAAAAGAAATAAAGTCACTGGTGAAACAAAAAGTCTGAAATTCTGGAGTTTCACACAGGAATGGTGGGAAATTGAAGGGTTATATCAGATGCATTAAAGGAAATGCAAACTACTTCTGAACATCGCTTTTCCACTTGACATCAATAATTCAACACTGCAACTGTAGTAACTTCAGCAGCAGTGATCAGAATATCCAGAATAATTGCCAGGAGTGAAGCTTTTACTAATTATACTTGGAAGCTTCAGGATTTTCAAGTAACTTTCATTGTCTCTCCATCATTCCATTTAAGCTCTGCTCACTGATGGCGAGTATACACCTGAGATTTGTGCGAAGGGGAGATCTCTGTGCTGAGCTGAGGCAGCTGTGACTTGGAGAGGAGGTTCATCTTATTCACAGGAATAAAGATACTGAGGAGTACCACAGTGTGGCAAGGCTGTCAAATGAACAGGGCGAGACAAGGAAAGCAGCCTTTACAAATGTCCCTTCTGCAGCGCTGACCTTGGCTGTGTCTCATAGGGTGGCACTCACACTGAGTTTGGTCTTGCAGTGATTAAATATTAACGCTCTTGACTCAAGAGAGAGAAATCTGCGGCACTTCTGGCAAGGTAACAGCAAACACAAACAAGTTTATCCCCATTAGGTAAATCATTTAAGTTCATTCTCAAGTGTTCTGTTTAATGAACCCTAATCACTTCGCAAAACTTTCTGTGTATATTTGGGTGAGCCAAAAATAAATCCAATGTGTCTGAATTCTTAACTATACCCCAGCAAATACTGCCTCTTGCTCAGTTTGCTTTAAAGCTGTTGCTTTCAGAGCAGTACTTCTCACTGATTCTCTGCCAGGTTTAGCATGTCTGTTTAAAGACTGACCATAGAATTCGATACTCCATTCAGATTCAGCAATTTTTGTTCAGCACCTCATAAAATACCTCCCTTTTAAAGTATGCAGAATGATTTGTATGGCAGCAGTAATCCTGTGAACTCTGAATGCTGAAGAAATCAAAGAAAGCAGAGGCAGTAAAATACATGCAACTAAACATCCCTGTGAGTGTATGTGCTTCGTTCAGATACACACAAGTTGGTGGAGAACCAGGCGTTGCTCAGGTGACAAAATCTGACCTTGGTTCAAAGGTCTGTCCCTGAAACACTGTGTGCATATTAACAGGATTTTAAAGCATTTTTATATTGTGTTTTAAATACTTAATGTGGGGAAGGTCAGATGTAATCATGAGAGAGGAAACTTGAGAAAAATATCTTGTACCTGCCAGCTGGGTAAGTACTGCGTGCTGAGCCCTAGGGAGAAGATACTGAACCTGAACTCTGGAACCTGAGGAACATCTTGGCTCCTGTGCTGAAGGGAATACGTCCTAACTTCTGCTCTGAATTATTCTGGTACAAGGGAGGTCTCTTTATCCTGATGGTAGTTGAGGCAGGCTGATGTTGGAGGAGCGTGCAGCAAATGAAGCGTTGTAAAGAACAAAACCATGTAATTCAAGGGGTAAGTTAAGAGCACTTGTAGTCAGGTTTGGGGTGGATGCGAACACTGGACTGTTGCTTGTATTAGTGCAACAACTGTCTCTTTCATCCTGACCTGACTTGAGAATTTCACCAGTAAGCACAGGGAAAGAGAATATTACTCTACAGATTTAAGTTAGAATTAGTGAGTAGAGTCAAACAAGAGTCCCTCTGAAAAGCTAACCATGCAGCAGGCCTGAATGGGGTTTCTCAGCAGTGACTTGGGAAAGCAGGCTTGTGGTCAGTCTCTGCTAATCATACATCACTGGCATCAGCTTCCATGTCCTGATGTCCACCCGAATGAGCAATGCCAACTCAGATCTGCAAGGAACTCTCCTACTGATTACAGAGCCCTCAAAGGCATTTCTGAAACCTGTTACCTGCTGGTGCCATAGAAACATTTGTGTACTTGCAGCTACTGCAAAGGGATGAAGGGCATCCAAATTTTCTTGCCTTACAGATTCAGTGTGCAGACTGCTATAAGACACTTGGTCCAGCCAGCAGCCCCTACAGCTCATAGTGGTTGGGTGTGCTCAGAGTTGGCCAAAACACACTTGGCATCTGGTCCTGTGGTGCCCCATCTCACTGCTTTAGAAAGCACTGGTATTTGCATATCAAAAAATAATCATGGTTAATGGGAGTGACAGATACTTATTACTTCTCATTTCGAACACAGGACTAATTGTCTTCTCTCCCTTGTAAGCAATTTAAAGAAATGCTGGTGCAGGAAGAATTAGATAATGAAGCTCTTTTCATCCAACGCTTACATGTAATTTACTTCTAAATCAAATCCCCTGGGAGGTGGCACAAGCTGTGACAGTGCAGAGAATGTTTAAATGGTTTTGGCAAGAAGTCAAAGAGGAAAACTTGCCACAATTCAATCCTGCCCCCCAAAGTGGGTAATATTTCAGAACAGGGGATGTAGGGATGGGTGTTAAACACAGGCAGCTAAGGTCACTGATCAAAGGAGCTGGTGAGGACTGATTCACACATCTTAAATATCACAATAAACAGGCATCTAAGTGCTATTATTGATGGAAAGCCTATGGAGAAGGTATAGGCAGAATTACATCAGTTGATTTATGTTCCATCTTAAACTCCAAGAGAAAACAACTTCCTCCAACAAGCAGTACAAAACCTATTGCTTGACTATACTCTTTATAATTAACACATATCTCATATAGAGTCCCATTATGGGGGGAGGGGGCATCTATCTTCTGCAAGGCTGCTTTGTTCAGATCAGGATATAAGTAAAATCTGATGCTAAAAACTACAGAACAAGCTCAGTTTAGCCAGAGTTAGTAATCATTATTTCTCCTTCACTTGGGGAAGCGATGTTTAGAATAACCTTATATCAGGTTATTCTTTATAACCTTCTTAAAAAGTCCTTTAAGGAGTGCAGAAGAATCGGGCCTGCTCCTTTTTGAAGGCTTTGAAGAGAATGACCTCCCTGCATCTGAAAGGCTCTTCATAGATTTCTTATATTTTTTTTCAGTACTCAAAGATATTTTGCCAAGAAATGGTTGGTCAGTTCTAGCCACTTAATTCCTGGTTGTAAAGCACAAGCAAAGGGAGTTCATCTCCAAAATGGTCCTATGCGGTCTCCCTTTGTTACAGAGCTCCGTGCAGGCTCTTAAATCAGCCTAATTTCATTCAAGTCTTACTCTGCAGCTGCTGTTAAATTGAGTCCCCGAAGAGAATATAAGTTTGGAGGCATAAGAGGGCAGAACAGAGAATGTTCCTTTAATTGTTATTATCCACCACTCAGAGTCACTAGTGTAGAGGAGTAATTAGGGAATTGTGGTATATTTCAGTAAAAGCACCATTTTCCTCCCTTCTCTCACTTCTTCCGTGGAAGCCATATTTCAGGGTTTGTCATGTTTATAAGCCCTAGCAAGAATCTCATATGCAATAATCCCCACCTAATCATATCTTAACTAAGCCTTTTCTGCCAAGATTTATGGTAACTGAAAGGAGGCCATAGTAAATAACCATCACAGCGAGACATCAAGGCTGTGCTTGGTGCTGTTTTCATTAACACCCCTTTTGCATCTGGCCCAGGAACAATTGGTTTGTTCTCTGCTGCTACCCAGGAGGTGAAGTTCCCAGTGCACTGCAGTAAACAGAATTACTCAGGGATCCCCAAAACACATGCAATGCCTCTGACATGGCAGGGAACTGAGCCAGCATCACCCTGAAAGAACAGACAGTACAAAAAGGCTGAAGGATGTGACTTAACAGGCTGCTTCCCCACAGGCACAAACTGCAGGGGGAACTGAAGGGAATAAGATTGAGGCTTGATAATTATTTGGGCTCAGAACACAGAGCTGATATAACCACTTTCTGACATGTCTGTATTACTCGTATGGCATGAAAGAGGAAGAATATCTGCATGATTCTGACCTCAGCACAAACTACTTTAACTTATGAATCTCAGCTCTGGACCACTGTTCTTTGTTCAATAACCTCTCACATTTCAGCTGGAAATGACATTTTCTATCAGTTATGGGAACAGTGGTTACCGTAGCCTTGCATAACCACTTAAATTAAAGAAAAAAAAAAAGCCTATTTCAGAAGTAAATGGGAAAGGTTTGATTTTGGGCAAATTTAGCCTTATCTCCCCTCAGTGCTGCTTCTACCAGCAAACAGAGAAGGCAAAGCTATGGGTACAGATGCCTCCAGTCTTACTAAGCATGTTATTTGCCTGTTGAATCCATGTTACTATCAGAGCATTTTATCTTCCTGTTGGTAAGAATTGGTGGTTTTCTGCTCTCAGGCTGCACAAAACCTATTTTCTCCAGGGTACCTCAGAGAGGCTGAACTTCTGTGGGATCAGCACAGCTCTGATAAATCCAATATCTCTGCTTTCCCATCTGTTAGCTGCTCCTCAGTCTGGGTATCTGCCTCAGTGTTTGAAATTCATTGGATATACTTCTGTAGTGAGCAGACTTCAAATCACTGCTGCTTTGCTGCTCGAGTTTCATTTAAGAAGTAAGAGCAGTTCAAGAAATAAGGATAACCTCTTTCGCCTGAACATTTGTTACAACAGAAAACTTCTAAACACGTCCAACGCTGTGATTCTTTTTCAGCTGTATCAGTTGCACGCTGATGCAAAGCTGTTGACTTAAGGACTTCGGGGGCAGAACAGAATCCATCACTGGACTTGGGGGCAGAAGGCAATAATGGACCTGTGGGGCAGGATGCTGTGGCTGGACTTGCGGGCAGACTGAGAGCTCTGGACCTGGACTTGGGGGGCAGAATGAGTGCACTGGACTTGCATGGACTGGACTTGGGGGGCAGAAGGTGATGATGAATGGACTTGGGGGGAGCAGAAAGTTTTGGCTTCCTTTGTCTGCTGAATTCAGCAGCCCTTAGTGATACTAATAACGTGAAGATCAACAAAATGAAAGGGTGAAGCTCACACTAGCCTTAATACCTGTAAAACAGGCTGCATAAAGACCTTTTTCCCCTGCACCTTTTTTTATAGTTTTATATACTTTCTGCAGGGCTTTGGTTTCGTGATGTTTTATGTTGTATATCAATGTCTACTTTCACTTCTGTTCCTAAAAACATTAAATCAGCCCCACAGCTTTCTAGAACTCTTACCTTTTTTTTTTTTTTTTACTATCTTTTCTCCCTAAATCAATAATCCTCTGCAGCAAAGTCTTATTCCAGATAAGCAAACAGTATCTACAAAGCTGTTGTATTCAGTGATGCTTAGCAGTCCTGATACAGCAGCATATTTCTGAGGGAGAGACAGTTAAATCCTGAACACCCTGCAGTAGTTTCTTCCTGTCAAACATTATTTGAGATTCAAGATCTTAGAGCAGTATTTCTATGCAGAAAAGTGCCGTGCAAGTCCTTGCTGATTGATCACATAAGGCTTTTTCATACTACTAAGATGCATCCTTGAAGGGAAGACGGCATGCAACGTTTGTTATCTCAAATCGTTTAAAACAGAGGTTAAATCCTTCAGTCTTTGATTCAACTGAAGATTGTTATCATAAAAATAAAAAATAAAACAAAAAACAACATGGAAAAGGAGCAGTAGGGGAAGGAAAAATAATAAGGTGTCAGGGTAGTGTGAGAAATGCCCTGGGGAGGTGGCAAACACTTGTGCAATTAGCAGTGTGAAAATGGCAGATTTGTTAGTGATCTCCATGCATTATTAAAAGCAGCAGAAACAAGAGCTGCCCACTGTTCCCTCTGCTGATAGGGATAGGTTCCTTATTTTTTCCTTCCCAGCTGGTCACTTTCTGACATGCTGGCTTTGTTTCAAGCCTGGCTGAGGGAAGCATCCTAAGCAGAAGCTCTGAGCATCAATTTTGTTCCTTGGCAGACACTATCAGCACTATCACCCCTGCCCCAACCCAGATAAGCTAATCCGTGCTTGGCTGGCAGAGCTGGGCTTGGTGGTGGAGCAGCTTCAGGCCCCATGGGAGACAGTTGTCCTGCACCTTTTCTGTGTATTACCTTAATCCTTCACAAGCTTGTCCTCAGCAAACTCACGCAGGGATGGGAGATGTGGGTGAGCAACAACCTTCCCTCCTGCGCTCACAGCCAATTTGGGCTGTCCATGTTATCTCCCTGCTGCCAACGGGGCCGTTCATATCCACCAGCTTCCTTAGAAACAGGGATGCTTCCATCGTTCCTTTCCTCGTGCCAGAGATGAGCCTGCTCTGAATACACCCAGCTCCTCTCCTTCCCCAGTGCCAAACCTCAGCCTTGCCTCCTCCTAGAGCTCCCCATTACAAATCACTGCACTCTGTTTTCAGATCTGCTATCTGATCTGAATATGATATCTTTATCATATATCTGTGTTATCATCTGCTATATGATAATACCTGCTGCACCCTGCACCACAGCTTTCCTTCAATCTGGGATGCTTTGAAGCACAGCTAATGAGAACTTAATAACGACACCATCTGGGCGCTAAACTACATCTTCTCACACAATTTGTCCTGCTAACAGCGCTGGAATAAGGAAGCGATACACGCGCAAACATCATAAAACAGAATAGTTGCAACTTGTTAGGCTGGTGTAAAGAACATTCTAGATTGCAGCAAACTGCTCTCACAACAGGTTCTGCACTGTTCCATCAGTAATAAACTATACAAAGCACAGATATTAAGCAAGAGAAAGTAGCAAGCTAGGAAAGGAAAGGCATTACTGAATTAGCAGAGGCAACTACAGCAAAAAGCCAGCTGTCTCAAAGCTTGCAAGATGGGACAAGACATATTGGGCCTCCTGGATATGTATGTTAAATTCTGATTTATTCTCACAAGAGGGAAAGCATCCTTTGTTCGTGCTTATTCAGTAGCCTCACAAAACAAAAACTAATTAGGTCAGTTCAGCTCAAAGAGGAGCTGTAATTTGCTGGCAGCTCAGCCATTACAGTTAAAAGTAGTTTATTATGCTAGACAAAAACATGCTACTGTGGAATCACCCTATACAATTAGGCCTTTAGTGCTGCCAAAACAATGTTTTTCATTAGTCCAACAGACGCAGGTGTTTTCTCTGAGTAAGTCAGAGCTGCAAAGGACCTCAGTAATGTGAGTGCAGGCTTCTTCCTGCATGTACAAGGACCCACAAACACCATTGATTTTTCACAGAGGAAAAAAAAACACTGCTGCAACTCAGCCTCTGTCTTCAAAACACTTTGACAATTGTGACAAGCTGGCTGGATTTGTCTGAAGATGGCTGGTTTTGCCTACTGGGGGAACAAGATTTATCTGGCTGGCATGGAGATGCATTGACAAAAACCCATGCAAAAGAGGAAAGATTTCTCTAGCACAGCTTTTGCAATATAGACTTTATGAATTGACAACAGGGTTTAATCACTGAGTAAGCAAAGTTAAATTCCAACCAAGAGCAGTTCCCATTAGTTCTCGGGCTTGTACTCAGATGCTTTATAGAGAGGCTACATCATAGGAAACTACTACAGTTGCTTCAGCTTTCAGGAGTGTCTAGATACGATAGCTCAAAATACTTTAATATGTTGCTAAGTTGTTGCTCTGTATGCAGCCCTTGAAGGCAAGCACAAACATAAGCCCTTGCAAGATCAGAATTTGAGAAATAGGCCTGCAAGCTCCAGTTGTGGTGGGAATTGGGTACCTACCGTGTAAGCTGCTTTCAAAATCATATCATCTTCCCTATTCTCTATTAACCTGCTGAGACAGAACTGATAGCAAGATGTATTTGCACTGAACTTCTTTCGTGATGTATACATTAGGTGCATTCAGAGCAGTCAAGTCATCCTCAATACAGCCACCGTGTTCTTATTCTGCTATCATCACTGCGCTGTCACGGGCAAAGATGGAAAGTTGGTGTTAGCTTTAGTTCTGTAATTCCTGGAGGCTTAAATTGGTTTAAGATAGACCTTTCACACCACTGGGATGACTTCTAGATTTGTGCCTTTGGGGAGAAGAGGTCAACATGAGTTTTACAACAAGGAATTCATCTGAAAAAATGCTGTCAAGGTTCATAGACCCAGAACTGGAAGTATTCAGCTCCTTGCTAATTCACATAATTCTTGCTTAGGAACAACGCACAGAAAATCTACCACAGCTCATCTTCCTAAAAAGAAAACAGTAGATGTAACCCAATATGCCTGAGCCCCTTTAAAATGTACACTGAGTACGCAGTATCTGGAACATGTTACTATGAAGAGATGGGTAATCGCACCCAAAAGGTGCTTGTAAGTATCTGAACATCTGAAATCTGGCAGTTTATGAACTTGCACATTTAGGCTTGATTCAGGATGAGACACTGTTGATGCTGATGGGCATAACTATAATTGCAGAGATGCGTTGTTTGCAGAAGTGTTTGCTGACTGCAAAAGTTCTCAATGTTGTTTGGGAGGCTGTCTGCTCCTCCTTTTAATTTTTAGCTGCAGATAACTCAGAAAAAGATCTTTTACCTGCTGTTGTCATTAGCAAAGACAACACAAGAGGTCTGATGCTGACTGATCACGGATGCAGAACGAAATGGGGGTAAACCAGTTAACAAACCACATGGCAAATGTGGCCATAGAATCACACCAAGATTGGAAAAGATCTTCATGATCATCTAGTCCAGCTGTCCACCTATTACTAATAGTGCCCACTGAACCACATCCCTTAGTACAACATCTGAATGTTTTGTTAATGCCTCCAGAGCCTGTGACTCAAACACCTCCCCAAGTAGCCCTTTAGAAATTGGAATGGTGAATAATTGCACTCAGTGTGGAAAGGAGATTGAAAGTAGGAGCAACTGAGGGCTGGGTATGTGAGGTGCTCTGCCCAGCTTGAGCTGCCTCATCACTGCCACAAGCAGCCAGATAAAAACCTGCCCCACCAGGAGCTGAGGGGCAGAAGGGCAGGGATGTGATGAGTCCCCACATGGGCTCTGAAAGAGCTAAACAAAACAAATCCAATCCAAGGTACATAGTAAGGGAAGATGAACATTTCTTGAGGGCGAAAAGCATAAATGCTTTAACAGCATCTGATAGTACAAGCACTATTTCTGGTGAAGGATGTAATAAACTGAAAGATTAAACGTATATCTCCTCACTATGAAACAGGCTGAGATCGCTTGCCGGGTACAGCAGAGGGATTTGCACAACCACATGAGCAAAAGCAATTCCACCTGGGTTTCAAGCTCAATTTCTGCTACTCAGATACATAAAATTATCTAAATCCTATCTTGCAATTGACAGGAACCAGGACAAGGTCAGTTAATCACAGCAGAGCAGAGGAAGGAGGGCAGGGTTATTCTGATACACACAATTCAGAAACAAGAGCATGTTTGCCAGGGATTCAGCTGATCATTGCTTCTTCTACTTCAGTGTTGAAAGCAGCTGTGTGGGTGTCATGGTGTGGGAGGCAAGCACAAAGAGATGGAGACTTAGCTTAGCTGGGCTGCCATGCAGAGGGCTGTCGTGAGGCTGAGGTTTGCTGTGCTTATATGGAGTGGAAGAAGAATTGCTGCAAGTAATTGCAGGGCTCCGGACTGCAATTTAGATGTGAACTGTATTAAAAAAGCCAAATTCTCTTAGGAGGAGGACAGTGAGCAGCTGGAGAATTTTAAGAAGGAAAAAGAAAGGTCATATTTAATCTGTTAGTCAGAGAGTTAAGATTTAAATACTGAAGTGATTACAGAATCCATTCCCTTGTCTCAAGGTAGGATCCCTTACACCTCTGCTGCCCCTGGCAGGTACCTGCTAACCTGTTGTTAGAGTCCACTCAGCAGCAGCTTGCAGAAAGCCTTCTCTACAGCTTGGCCACCTATGGAAAGCATTTCCTAGTGCCTCACCTACAACACACCAAAGTCACTACAGCCAGTTCCTGCTGGAGCTAGCACAAATGCAGATACACTCTTTCTTTAGCATTGCAGCTCTCCTGAATATACAGCATTCAGTAGTAACAGAAAAAATCAACACAATGGAATGGTATTACAGGAGATGGAATAACAAGGAAACTAGAGCAATAAAAAGGTATCACAAAGCAAAAGGACTCACCCATCTCTGAAGACCCGGGCTCAGAGGAACAACTCCACAAGAGAGGGGCCTCCAACCAGAGATCCTTCCCTAGTGGAAGTCAGCCCTTAAATGAGGTCTAAGAGAGATGAAGTGGGGCTGCAGACCTTCTGCTCACACAGCTGAATTGCCTTCACCTGTGTTCTCAGGGCTGACTGGGTTTATTCCTCAGGTGCTCAATCAGTGGTTCAGGCCATGATTCAACAGTTACCATACAGTAACATTCTCAATTTTTTCATGCATATTAGTCTTTTATTAGGGATCAGATTTTCTAGATATAGACAGCACTTATTTGCTTCTGTTTGATCTGTTTCCTTTGTGCAGCGCTCAGAGCACAGGTGACTCCAGCCATAGCCTTTCTACAACCAAACAAACAATAGTTCGAGGTTCTGTCACTCTTTTGCCTTGTGTATTCCTTCTTGAGGCTGGCTTTTATGCCGTGGTTAACATAGCATGTAATATGCAATGCCATAGAGGTGATTAAAAGAAACACCTCAGCCTTCCTAGGCCTGTGTAAGAGTGACACAAACCTTCTTACCCTGTGTAAGAGCAATCACTTTTCCAGTCTGTGTGCAGGGAAGGTGTGTAATGGTCCCATCATACAAAGCCCCTCTGATACCAAATGCCTTGGCAGCCTTTCCTCACCCACAATTACCTCTAGGATGAAGCAGCCCCCTCCCTCTTCTCTCCTGCTCTCCAGTCCCTCTCTGTGCTGTTGATGTCCCAGAACAGCTGCACTTTAAGCTGGGCAAAATGCAGCTGAAAAAAATCAATCAGCCCTTGGGGACAAAAGCCCTTTACAAAGTCAGCTTGATTGTGACAATATTTTGTTTAGAGCAGCAGGACTATCCCAGGGTCATTTGTACATTTGGGTCTTCAGTACATCGATAATGGTATCTGGGAAACAAAGCATCCTCTTGTGCTAGTAACAGTGCTAACTATTAATGTGCAATTACTGTTGTCAGTCCCCTTCCCTCAAACTTTTACAGTATCACTCATAGTATCTCTAGTGGTTAATTTAAATAACTTCTGCAAGAAATACTAAACTGGAATCTTAGAAACAGGCCTTCCACTGATTAGCTGAATTCTGTGATGCAGATCCAGCAGGATGCAATTAAAGGCATCCCCATGAGTGTGTGCTGCAACAGGATGGGAGGATGGTTCATCTCATGCTACACAGCCAGTGGGGCTGGAGCTTCCAGCTCCCTCTTTCTCTAATGGAAAGAAAAGTGCTCCCATGGAAATCCATCCCATCTCTTCCCAGAAGGGTGGAGGTAGATAAGCCAGGTTATCTTAAGCCCACGCGCCTTTGGCCCAAAGCATGGTCAAGAGCTGCTGCTTTTTCTCCTTGTCAGTAGCTTACTGCAGGTGATAATTTGAGGTATATTAGTGCCTAATCCTATTTTGGGTCTGACTTGTTAGCCCTGCAAAATATAACAGCTTGCAGGTGTTTGGAGGAATAGTTTAGCACATTTAGCACACTTCTTTTTTTTTTTTTTGGTGATTATTTTCAGGGAGCTCTTTAAATAACCATTAAACTTTGACAACACCAAGCAGAGACAGCAGGTATTTAAAAATAAAATGAGGAGTGGGGGGAAAAAAAAGCAGTTTGATTGTAAAACTAAACAGCAAGGCCCTGGACAGCTTCTGTAACTTTAGAACTGAGATGTAGTAAAATATATATATATATATATATATACACATATATATATCCTCTGCTTTCTGTTTCCAAAAGCCTTGCTTGGCCTAAATCTCCAGAGATCCACAAAGTGTTCATGTTCTGTTTGTCCTGTGGTCATTCTGCAGCAGTGCCCTACAACACAAACACGTGAAATATATTGTCTTAAGGCTGGTTTGGTTAAGATTGCTTTCAAGAAGTAGTAGGTAAAGCGTTGCTATGAATAACTGGCAGGGTGCAAACAAATGCTCATCACCAAGGTAGCAAACGTGTGAATGTAGACTTTGACCTATTAACTGCCTCAAAAACATTTTTCACTTAAATGCTGGCAATTTATCCTGTACTTCCTCCTGTCTTCTGTGACATCAGGGTAAATGATGGCTGTGCTGTTGTGTCCGTGCAGTGAGCAAAGCTGCTGGGTGTCCCAGACACCATGCTGAAGCCATGGGGTGTTGAGCAATGCTGGGTGTGCTGACAGCACAGGCCTCCTGCCACGTACACAGCATTAATGAGATGGGATGGGAATCACTGTGGTTGGGATGTTTGCAGGAAACTGTTCAAACAAACATTACAATGCTCGAAAAACAAAGATGCTCGCAGAGGTAAAAGGGAGAAAACAGCTCACATTGCAAAGCAAAGAGGCAGGATTATATGCAAGCTGCTTGGAGAGATGAGCAGAGCGAGTGGAATAATGGGTAGGAAGTATTAAGGGTTAAGAAAGAAAGAGGGAAATGGGTCCTTTATCTCGGTATTAAAGGTTTAACCCAGTAATTCTTCCTCTTTCTCTTATTTCTGGGATAAAAATAAGAACGCTTGGAGAGCTTAAGGTCTAGATTTGAGATGACAGCCGTGAGTGTAAAGATGCTCAGACACAACTGGGGACTGCAGAAATCCCTAAGCTGCTTTTTCTTTGGGGGGAGAAGTCATCACTTGACAAGAGGAGGAAAAAAATAACGTGACTGCATTTTTAGATGACTGCAGTTTTTAATAGTGGTATTATAATGGGGCTCGTTTATTTAATTTTAGCCAAATTTGTCATTGGTGGGAGCAAAGCATGAGATCTACCCTTGTCATGCAGCTGCTTTTTGCACTCTCCAGAAGCACCTGGAGAAAGTGGTCTTTTTCAGGCTAATGTAGGTGACCAGGGTGATGAGCCTTTGGAATTGCCTGCCTCTTTTCTTACACATTGTGAGGGATCTCTCCCACCAGATCTCGGAGGAGATGTCAGGTTTCAGATAGGTAAAAACAAATGCTGCCCTGTGAGTACCCCAAGCTTATTTGTTTATGGTCTTTTTCTGCAATACTCCTCTTGGAGAGTTTAAGGTCTGAAGTCAATGTGGTGTTAAAAACCAGAATGTTAGTGGAATCCTCACAAACTGCAAGAAAATCCTTATGTCTCAGGCTTCAAAGTGGCACCATTGCCATCTCCACAGTGGCTTAGCCCTGAATTCAAGATTCTTAAACTCAACAGGAGGCCGCAACTAGTGTTGCTTTTATTACTTGCCTAAGAAGATCTTGCGGGGAATCTGCTTTTCTATCAATTCCAGTCTGTTTTGTGAAGATCAGATGTGAGTAGAGCAAAGCACTGTGAGGCTCTGTGGCCTTGTTTGCCTGTCCTGGTCACAGAGGAATGTCCCATACTCTATAGAAGGAGCAAAAGATAAAATACGAAGTCATCTGCAGAGAAATTCCAAAGCAGCTTTGATTTGATTTCATTTTTTCCAGAAATGCTTTCCTAAAGGCTGGTTCTTTTGCAGAAGGAGATCATGGGCTAGGATCTCTGTCTCCATCCAGCTGACCCTACTGATGACGGTGAGTGGAAGAGCTCTGGTGCTACATTTCCCACCTTGGAGAAGGGAAGCTATGTCATGCTTGCTTCTTGTTCATCATCTTCAATAGGAAGGATCCTGGAACCAGACTGCTCAGCAGAGCTCACTGGTGTTTGCACAAGATGGGCTGGAATACAGCTCTGCAGCTGTTGGATGCCCTTAAGAACTAACTGCCTTTCAAGTGAGGAAATGGAGCTGCTCAAGGGACATGCATATATCATACACAAAGGAGCTGCTCTCAGACTCAGTTTTATGACAAGAATCACATTTGAAGCAGGTTCCTGTTAAGACAGGAAATACTGTTCTTATTGCAGAAAGAAGCAGGTCTGTTCTGCAATGTACTCAGGGTTATTTGCATTTTATACCAGCAATAAAACACAGCAGATTTACAGGAAATCTGCCAACCTGTTTATTGAGCTTAAAATCTGACTTCCCCCTGCTGCTTTGTAATAAGCAGTAAATGAACAAACACTGTTCTCAGAGCAGAGCCTATTCCATCTGATAATACCTGGGATGCTTCTCCGCAGGGAGAGGCTGAGGAAGGGGCCTCTCTTTGTTCCCCGGATCAGACATATTTGTTATCCCTGCAGTACAAGTTGGGCATGCAAATGAAATGAAAGTGATAGATGAGAGTGAGGGGAGTAGTTTCTTATCCAAATAGAAGGAGAAAAAGGACTTCAGCCTTCACTTGTGGTGACCTACTCATCTGTTCATGTTTCTTGACTGTGTTCTGTTGCGAAATGCTGGTCATGTGAAAGGTGAACGTGTGTCCCATTGAGCTGAGGCCATTGGTTGGACAAAAGATATGGTTGAAATTTGAGTTTGAGCTCAAACACTTGTATTGTGGAGACTGCTCTCAGGTGGAACTTACCTGATAAACATGTGGAGTTCTGGCTAAAGTCACAGATAGAAGATGGGTTGGTACTAAGGACATTTTCAGTGACCTCAGCCTGAGGAGTTTCTGTCCTGCTCACAATGATCATGTCAAAATTGTGAGAAAGATGAGCCTGTCATACTATAGAACCATAGATTCAGGTTGGAAGGGACCTTTAAAGATTATCCAGTCCAGTTCCCCTGCAATGAGGGACACCCACGGCTCCATCCTGCAGACCTGCATCCTGTACAGCTTTTGCTCTTGATCATCCAGAAGCTTAGCTGTGTTGCATCTTGCACTGCAACCACTGCAATGACTGAGCGTTCTCCCACCTAATTTAAGCCCTCTAGCGATTTGGAGAGAATTGTAACCCAGCCCTCTAGTTTCTCTCTGTGGATAGTGAAGCAAAATGGGGAATGACACCTCAGAAGTACTTGGTTTGGGCACCTACTTTAATATCTCTCAACTTTCATTTCTGAAAGCTAGGAAGAAGATCCGTGTGCTGTGACCGGTCTCCCTGTTCACCCTTCCTTTTAATTATAGCCATTTATATGATGCTTGCATGGCTGACACACAGGCACAGGAAAAGATGGTTCCTCCTTCAAAGTAGAGGTGGAGGGAGCTCAAGAATCTGCTTCCAAAATGGAAGAACAGCCTCTTCCTCTCAAGTCTTGCTCCTTCCACCCACGGCCAATGCAGCCCTATTTCTGTTCCCACCATTCTACCTCTGCTGTTTGTAGCTCAGCTTTTATCCATGCCAGGTTTCAGGCACAGCTTTCTCTTTGCTCAGTTCACCTCTGCCGCTGCTTTGAAAACAGGTGGACAAAAATGATTATTCTCTGCGGAGCTAAATGTCTTTGTGGTTCAGTGAGCTCCGTAAGAGAAGCACAAGGAGATACGAAGTTCTAGCATCAGTGAGATCATTACAGTTTAGTGGCTAAATCTGCATCTGGTAACGGCAGCTGTGGAGCACAAACAACAGTTGTTAAAAACAACATTGCAGTCCAGTGTCCCCCCAGAGGAGAATAGGATGTGACCTACATTAACTTGATCTTAGTTTTGTTGAAAAACTTGTGGAAGAAGAAACAAGACATTGGGTAAAGCACTAAATACATAGAGTGTAAATAGGAAGGGACAACTCTAAAGTGGCAGAACAACCATTCAATCTATTTAGCAAGGAACAGAATATACAAATGATTAAGGGTATTAGTAATAATAGAGTAGCCAGGAAAAGAGCATCTAACCAGAAAATGAAGATATCTTAATTGATAAGAAACAAAACAAATGACAGCAAAAAGAAAGTTGGTAATATTTATAAACTTGTTATAAACTTTCCAGGTTGTCACTAAAAGCTCAACTGTTCGGTAAATAACCTGTGTCCAAGTGTTTGGTACAAAGATAGAAACTCAAAATAACGGCAGTGTGCATAGCATGTGCCCCTTACAGCATAAACAGTGTTTGATAAGCCCATGCTTCCTCCTGGTAGATTGTGATGAGGTAAAGACTCTGTTAATACTCACCAATTTCCAATACTGAGGTTCCTTACTAGTGTAGTCTAATAATGTTGCCTTCAATCTGGCAGTTCAAACCAGAAGTAGAGTACATCATTCTCTGCAGCACACACCCATTAAACATAATTTGAATGACTTACCTGCATGGGTGAGATGTTCAGTTCTTGGCATTCACCTGGAGTGGATGCTTCAGGTTCATAGGCTGCACTCAGGAACAAAAGAGATAATTTGGACTTCATGCTTCATCTCTCAGGGAAAGCCCAGTATCTAGTTGTGGTTTTCTATAGTCATTCAGTTTTTGTTTTTCCTGATAGTAGACTTATAGCTCATTACGGGAAATAGTCTTTAATGGAAGCTGTTCGTGGGAGCTCAGGATTAATATTGGCATATCAATGTTTCCAGATCAGTTTGGGATTTCCTTCATTGTCCACATGTTCTGGAACATTATGATGATTTCTTCACAATTCAAAATTACATGCTTATATTTTTCAGTTCCACTTTTATCACTAACGTACTCTCTGCTTTCTTCTCCTCCTTCTGAAGTTTGATATTAACCAGAAGGGCAATTGTTGAGGCTAGAGAGCAGAGTAGAGTCTGAGTACCAGCAATTCTGAGATACCAGTTTTAATGCCCTTATTTAGTGAAATGAGAACATGGTGAATGATTTAAACATAACATGCATCTGTGCACAAGTATTGTTTGTCTTTGGTATGGCCATCCAGCAATGAAGAGCAGAACCTGTTCCTGGCAGCATTTGGATGTTATTGCAGCTTTGCTCCCAGCTCTCCCCTTAGCCATACTTGGAGCTACTCCTGCCGAGTTTGAGAAAAGCTTTATCTCACTTCAGCCTCTAAGGATGATAAACAAACCTCCTGCTGTCCTTCCCTCTCCCTTTTTAAAGATTTACTTTGCCAGCATATTGCAGTGATTGGGAAATTGTCATTAGATGCCTGTGCTTCCCCTGCAATAAGCTATTCCTCAAGCTGGTAAATCAACCTGCAGGTAGCTCCTGTCGCCAAAGGCAGGTGGTAAGCATAAAATAAAACTTGGGGTTATAAAAGCAAGATGGTAACTAAATTAGCCTGGAAATCTGTCAGGCACAAATATACAAGTTTATATCTCAGAGTAACTAAAATGATGCACTTCTAAAAGCTGCATGCTGTTTGGGTCAGGATGAGTGCAAGCAATGAGGTTCATTTGCACATACTGCATAAAAGGGAGCTCAGACTTAACCTGCAGTCTGAGTCAGGGGAATAAGTAATTGAACTAAAAATAGTTCAGTAAGTCTGGAAGAGGTAGTCTGCAGCTGCTATCCAGCTGAATGGCAAGTCCACGTGAATGGGACATTTTAATACCAACCGCTCTTTTGTCCTGCAAGAGCTGATGAAAATAAATGCAGCACTTCTCCGAGTATCACAACTTGATGCCCTGTCTTTCTACATCCTAGTGCTGAGCATCACATAAAGGCACAGTGATAAATCAGTGCAGATAACAACAAAACAATTGCTTTCATGAAATGTCTAATGTGCTGTTAGAACAGGATGTTCTGTGCTTATTCTAGCAAGAAGAGACATCAGCGTGGTGTGTCCTCAGGAACATGAAACACTACAGAAGAGGGGAGAAAATGAATTGAATTCTCTGTGCTTGCATCACAGAGGGACAAAGAATAAAGTGAAATGTGTAGAGATAAACAAGCCTCTGAGAGATAGGGGAGTCCAGGCAGATAGAAGTCAGATACCAAATAAGCAACAAAATTAAGTCTCCAGCAATAAAGAGAATACATGAAATTGGACTGAAGAAGGGTGAGAGACAAATGAAAGTGTGAAGTGAACCCAGAAAACAAAACAAAGATTGAATCAGAGTGTGGGTGTGTGCGCAGGTGTCTGTGTTTGCAAGCACAAATACAGAACAGGAAGATACCGATCAAATAAAAAGAAATGATTTTAAAACTGCAAAACATGCTGAAGCTGGAATGATAAGAAAAGTGATTGGAATAAAATGTAAGTGGAGAAGGTTGGAAGAGGATAACTGGGTGGTAGGGGAATAGCAAATGAACAATTAAAGCAATTTAACTTCTTGTGAACTCAAGTGATATAAGATAAGAAGCTCTAACATTCAAAAACCTGAAGGTGTAGGGCAATACTTGGAAGATGTTTTGTCTTAAATAGATACAGGTGGACTGTTAAACTTTCCTGGGAGACTGCAACCTGGAGGCTCCCTCTGGCCCTCACAGATCTAATGGCTCAGTTGTTCCTATTCAGTTTCATTCTCTCAGTAGGAGGCCACTGCAAGATGAACAGGCCACTTGCAAGCATCACCAGCTGGTCTTCAAGACTCCTTGCTGGTTAACCTGAAGCCACAAACTATTATGCTTGTATCCATGGATGCACTGTAGATATTGTGCTGATCATGATGGGATGTACAAAGATGTTGACTATTCCATCTGAGGGGTGTTGCCATGAGAAATTGAGCTTCTTGTCTTATTTCCTGGATTTGCACTCAACTGCTTGTGCCTGTGCTTGCTGAGCACATTGGAAGCAATTTTCCAAGCACCAGGGTGTGGAATAAAAGCACATCCAGATTTCAGTCATAGTGCACTGTGGCATGTTCTGGGGTGAAACAGAAGTATTGTGGAAAGAGAAAGCAGTTCCCTTTTTTAAAGCTTCTGTAGTATTGTTTTACTTTATTTTTTCCCTGATGTAACAGCAGCTGTGTGATAAGTCTTGTAGGTCTCCTGAAAGCAGCTCTGGAGAGTCCTGTGTATTCTTTCTTTCACTTGTCACCTATTGACGAGCTTAGCCATTGGCCTGATAAACTCCTGTGTGACCAGGGAGCTAACCCTCCCTTGCTGAACAGATCAGAGTCCTGTATGCCCTTCAGCTCACTTGCAAGGCTATAGCAAGCCATAAAGCTCCCAGATATCTTGGGCCTGTTGAGTGGTTGGGCTAAATTGAGGAAGACAGTACAGACCTTCAGGGGTGGCCTTCTGCCTGACTGCTGTCTCTGTGACCAGATGACACTGCACATCACTGCAAGCTGCTTGGTCTCTCTGGTCCCTTTGCAGACTGGTTGTGTGTAATGCAGCCTGAAAAGAGGCTGTGCCTCAATGGGATCTGTGCAAGAAATACAGGAGTAAGCAACTGTGCTGATGCCTTTGCTTTTGTGAGCACATTATCTTCAGGTTGGATGCCCTGTCAGGAACTGCTCAGTATCAGCTTGGCCTAATTTGTCTGCTTAGATTGTTGATACGGGTTAGAGATTGGATCTGATACATGACTCAACTCTTCAGGAACTGACAGACACAGCAGTTCTCCAACTCCCTGAATTAGTTTCAGATGCCTTAGCAATGTTTAAGCACAACACAAATTGTGACGCAGGAGATCTCTTCACGAAACACTACAGCTTCCTCCTGGTCTATTATATATCATGCCTCCACAAAATACCCTTTGAGACAGCATAAATCATCCAGGGAAGCTTAGTCATGTGCCCATCTCCAATTCAGAACACCTGAATTAACACAGCCTGGTTAACATCTTCCCCGAGTCTTTCCCTGTGCCAGATCTCTCTAAGCAGAAGTGACCCGTGAGTAAGAGAAGGACATGGACCTCTGTGCAGAAAATGAGGCTGTTCAGCAGAACGTCTCCCTATTCCCACTTCTGTGCTGCAGTTCACCAGCACTTTGCTTTTGGCAGCACAGGCCTCCATCAGGCTGAGCTGTGGAGGGCACTGGAAGGATCTAGGCTAAAAATAATGAAGAAAAAGAAAAAGAAAAACAAAAAACACTACGTTAGACTATTTTCAGCAAGGTGGTCTCCTAAGGAGCCACTTCTTGATGGGGTCAGGCATGCAGGAGAGGAGCACTGACCCTACATGTTCTCAAACAGATCTTCCTGCACAACTTGCTCTTTGTGTGCAGTTATTTTGTCTGCAGAACCTTTCTGGCACTGTGCTGTTAATTAAATGACCTTCTGAAGAGCAACAGGATGTGGAAGGATGACTCATCGCTAGTCTTACTAATTTCAGTTCAGACTGATCTGGATAATAAGTGCCCTGGTTCCCACAGAAAATCCATGTCACCTCACGTCCTTCCACCTTGCTCCCTGGGTTTGTTCGCACAGGCAAGGTCCTGCCAAAGCAGAGCCATTATTCTCCTATAGCATGGTTTGCAGGGATGATGTCCCAGTCAAACTGTGTTTTGCTTTGTTGCAGTCCACCTGTAATTTCAATGCTTTATGGAATTCGTCTTTATTTCTATTCACAAAAATGCCCTGAAAGAAAATCTATATCCTGCTTCCCATCCAGCAGATACTGAATTTTAATGGAGATTGAAGCGATTCATGTCATTTCTACTGAGTATAAAACAGTGGGGATCTGTCTGACACAATATAATCGGACTGTATACCATCAGTAAAATGTCCAAAGGGATTTCTTAAACATCAGGGCATCCTTTGGCATCTCTATTGCTCAGGTATCTCTAATAATCCTAGCAAGGAATCCTGCACTATTAGGCATAGAAATGATTTAGAAATTGGGTGTCTGTTTCTGTGTGG
Organism: Coturnix japonica; assembly: GCF_054131305.1. NCBI lineage: Eukaryota > Metazoa > Chordata > Aves > Galliformes > Phasianidae > Coturnix > Coturnix japonica. Next base: position 10,424,379 of record NC_140680.1, on the reverse strand, counting down.
GTACAAATTACTGGTTTTATTTGTTTCTGCCACATTGTTCCAGCATTTTCTTTCAGCAACAGCACAACAGCAATAGAGAAAAAAGGGGAACACAGCCCTGTGCACTAAACAATACTGTGGTTTAAATCTGTGCTTACCTAATAGTGAAAAATGTAGAATAGGTAGGTAATTAAGTCCTTGCAGCAGTTGGATAATTGTACTTGCCTCAAAAACAAAGAAAAAATAAAAATAAAAATGCATGCATGATGAATGGCTCAGTGCAATGAATGCAAATACCAGGCTATTATGTATTGAAGTTAATAGCAACCAAATGTTAGTAAGATGGCTCGAAAGGAACAAGAGTAGGAATGTCTGATAGAGTTTAGATATTCATCAAACAAATGTGAGTCGTTAGGGGAAAGTGTCATGGAAGAAGAATGGGTGATATAATGCAAGGTGTAAGGTAAAAGTCATCATCAGCCTCTGATTTACTACACATGCAAAGCACACCCTCTCCCTTGGCAGTTATAAAACAATATATTTTGTCATTTTTCAAAGCTGCAAACCTACAGCCTGCTTTGGGTGCAACCTGCACATTAAACAGGCCAGGCTGAATATCATCCCCATATAAATGGTGGCTGAAGTTTTCAGCCTATGCCAAAAACGATCAAGAATCCTGGCTCTGGGTGTGTAACAGTGGAAACCTTGGGAAAATGGTATTTATAGAATCACCTTTGCAGTCCTTGCTTTGTCATTTTTCCAGCATCACCTGTCCCTCTTCCCTAGCTTCATGCTGCCATGCTTGCCCACCTGCTTGTTATTTGCATTGAGTAGGATTTCTTGTCCCTCCCTGTGACTGAGGTTCATTCCATGCTCTGTGTGTCTTGGCAGATCATATTTTAAGAACAATCTCTATTTTCTAATAGGACTAGGGGAAAAAAACTAATAAACATGGGTACTCAATGGAGTGGAGGTTTTAGGATATTAACGGTACTTTTGCAGGTGCTTTTTAGTATCCTTGTGGTTTCTCAGCACCTTTACTCTTGTAGGCAAGCTCAGATATGTGTAAGATACCTGGAAGGGAATCCCTTACATCCAGGTTCCAGTGTCCAGTTGGGATGCAGTGGAGCTAACAGCAGAGAATCCCTGCTCTCCATGATGCTTCAGGGCTCCAACACTGAGTGTTCTCCTTAGCTTTCTTTCCAACACTCCTATGTCCTGTTTGTCATTTCAACACTATAACAGTCCTGGAAACTCGATTCCAAACCCAATGCTGTCCATGGGCACAAAGAAGCTTTGCTGGGTATTTTCTTAGCGGTTTACAAAGCCGCCTTTGCTTTTTCATTGTGTGTTGATGAGCACAGCTTTGAAATACTCCAAAGGTCTAAAGTTTAGATACAGATGCAGAAGCTCTGACGCTTATCTGAACTGACTTTAAAATGACTATTACTCATTTTCCTTCCTGCAAGCAATGAATTGATATGCCCTGTGAGGGGAGTAAGGGTGGGAAAATCGTGTGGCCTGGTGAAAGTTTTCCCGAGGTCAAAAATTATTACATTCCACTTGTTCTCATTCTTCACCTCCCACTTGAAACTTTTTGAAGGAGGGCAGCTGGTGTCAGCCAGATCCTTTCTGAAGCGCATCGTGCTGTAACTAAGCAGCCATCCACTTCAATAGTGAGGGATGATAATTGCAGGTCCTAGGCTGCCGACTGACGTCAGCTCTTCAGAGGAGGATGCTGACTGCTTAATGAATAACAGTAGACACTGTGTAGCTTCTGCTCGGAAAGGAAAACTCAAAAACAACTTCTAGGGAGCAGTCAGCATCTATTGTCTTCTTTTTGATGATTATAGATTACCTCTCCTTTAATTTGAGAGGGGAGTTCCTGTTAAGTGTTTGCTCCTGGAGAAGCATCTTCAAGCCTGATCATAAGGCAAACAAAAAAAATGTGACATAAAGGCCTAATTACAGGATCTTTTTCCAGGAGAAAATTAATTTCTATTACATGCTTGGCATGGCATGGATAGTCCCATACTGATTTCTTGCAGAGGCTCTTTATTTCCTTTAGTTTACCCTTCCTTCATGCTGCTTCTTTCCCTATATTTAAAGCCTTTGGAGTGTTGGGCTGCTCAGGCAGGCTGGGGGTAGGAAGTTATTTCCTTTTTCTTAATAACATGGAGAGGCAGAATTGCCATGAGGCCTTTTGCTGTGTATATTTCTTGTGTCCTACTATTACACTTTACTATTGGAGGACAGCCACCTGTTTAATGTAACGCACATGCAATCTGGAGCTAACCCAATTTTAGATATATATCTGAAGCAGAGGAACTGAGCCTGTAGGATCATGAGGTGTCTTCTGAAGGCTAAAGCAATTAAACGTGTGTTGTTTAAGCTCTTTGCTTGCTCTGGCATTGCACCATTCCTGTATTCTTGCTTTTGTTTCCACCACCAAGTCCCCTTACAGTGAGGTCATAAAGAAGCCAGCTGAAGTAGATCTCTCAGTTGGGAGTTGTCTTCATCTCAGTGGGCTCGCTTCTGCCTCTTTTCTGTTTGCTTGTGATGTCTATGAAGCAGATAGCACAGAAAATTAAGGAGCATGCATCTCCCAAACCTGGGCTGTATTCATCATGATGTAGGTCTGCAGAACTCAGGTGTTATACCTGGGGATGAATTTTGCCTATTAACTTCTCCATAATGGCCAACTTCTAGCATGGATGTACTTGCCTAGGGGTCTTGGTGGAGAAATTAATTTAAATTGCATCCCTGAGAAAGGGGAAGGAGGGCTAAAAAAGATTAGGAAAAAATAAAGTGTTGAAATAAGAGCTAATAAGTATTATGGAATTGAGCTTTGTTTTCATTACTGTAGCATGCAGCAAAATGCATTTCCCAGCGTTCCTCAAAGCATTCCAGTAATTTGTCTTAATTAGCATGATTTAGGTGGTTGTTTGTAGCCTTTGGAATTTAGCACAAGGTTAATGTACATAAATGTACGATGACATATAAAGAAAGTATAATTGCATTTAGGATGAAGTGTTCTAGCAGCACAGAATAAGTAAAAAATTGGCTGAGTAGGTGGACTTCTACTGCCAAGACAAAATATAATGTGCTGTATTTCAGGACTGCAGATATGCTATTCACAGGAGGTTTGGTGGCAGGAAAAAAGTCAGAAGTCCTTCTTAAAATGCTTTTGCTTCTTCTTAAGTGAGAGCTGGTTTATTTTTAAGATTGTGGATCTTAAAAACCTACTGTTTTGTATCCAGTAGGTGTCCCAGTGTATGTACCTGTATGGAACTAGGAGGTTTAGATCATACCTGCCTTTGAGAACAAAACTTGCCCATCCTGAAAGGATGATAGTGAGGTGTAAAACAGATGGACTTACCTGCTGGAGTCTTCAAGGGCTTTTGCCCTTCATAATCACAGAGTTGTCGCTCCCTTTCTGCCCTGCCAATTACATGTGCATACAATTATCCCTTCCCCTTTGCTCTGAAATCCATCCTCTGCCCTTGAAGTTTTCTAGTCTCCATTCATAGGGGTCTCAGCTTTTGTTCACACCCCTCAGCTTGGGGCTGGCACATCCCTCTTTGCCCTCTCTTCCCCAGCAGCATCTGAAGGATACTTGAGATTTATGAGCTCTTTGCTTTTATTATTTTTATTATTTATGAGCTCTGTTTTGCTTTGTAATGCACTGGGGTGGGACTGACTGTAGCCTTTCAAAAGGAAGTCTTAGAGCAAACAGCTCTGCTCTTTGGATGGCTTTGTCCTTCTCTTTCATTCTGCCTTTCTCATTTTGAACAGTAGTACATGTTCATATGTCCCCACCCATACACTGCACAAACACACTGCTCAGTGCTGTACCAACCAAAAAGCCAGAGGGAGTGAGAAACCACTTAATCTTATATGCCCAAAGCAAGGTGGCCACACTGTTGGAGGAAGATCTCCAGCAAACATTATTGGGATTGTTGCAGTCATGCTAAAATTTCTCAGCTGCCTGGATTTAGGAGCTATGTAATAATTTCAATCCATCAGTCTGCTCACTAGTGGGTCCCAACAGTCCTCTGACCGGCTTCTGATTTGCAATGGCATGGCTGGTTTTCCCATTCTCATTCAAGGAATGACACATTGTGTTGCATGTCTTTGTTTCCACAAGGAACACCTGCTCTGTTACTATCGCTCCTCCAGCTCCCAGATAGCACAAAAGTGGTGTCAGCACCCACAAACTCATACAGCAGTGGGAAGGAAACAGCAGCATTGTCCTCAATTGCAAGTAGCTCCAAAGTTTCCATGGAAACATTTGTTGTTCCACAGCATCACTTATTTGTTTACTTATTTATTTATTTTTGAGACCTTTTGTTGTTGTTCTGATCCTTTGGATTTGATTTCCTGATGCCCAGAGCTGTTTTAATAGCTTACACAGCAAAGCCATCCTAAGGAATTTACCCAGTGTCACAGTCCCTTTGATGAGACACCAGTGGTCATTTTTCCCCCTCAAGTTTTGGTGCAGCTATTCAAGAAGTGTTGCAGCAGCATCTCATTTGTATGGATAGGATTCTGTTACACAGATAAAGCGATAATCTCCCATTACTAGAAGCCAATTAATTTAATTCTTGAGTGTTCTTTGAGGTACCAAAAGGACTGAGATTGATAGAAGGGGAAAAAAGAATGTTAGCATCTATCAGATCTTTCTCTCTGTCTGCTTTGAAGGAGACCGCGTGCTCTTTGCTGACTGTCTTATGGCCATGCCATATTCAAAATGCCAAGGTAACATCTGAGGAACAGTTAATGTTATTTGGAAAGTCCTTGTCATGTAAGAGAGCAGGAGGCAAGGAATCAGTGAGGAATATCAGTATGCCAGTAATGTCACAACTAGATATTTATTGCTATTTTCTCCAGCAGTTTTGCTTAGCACAAGTGAACATTCTTGAATGTAACTATGAATATGGGCCCATATCTACATACACTATATGTTAACCACTCCATGCTCATAGCACACAGCTGGCAGAGGTGCAGGACTGGCATTACCATGGGCAGACATACTCCAGGAGCAGTATGCAGATCAATTATTTGCAATCTAGGGGAGGAAACAAAATCTCTCAAGCCCTGTATTTATTGTTCTCTACTCAGAGGAGCTTTAGGAATAAAAAGGTCTAATCTTTTCTCCATTGCCTTGAATGGAGACTTCAAAGCACATCCTGTGAAGGATCATAGAATCATCAGGGTTGGAAAAGGCCTAAAAGATCATCCAGTCCAACTGTTCACCTATTACCAATAGCTCCCACTAAACCATGTCCCTCAACACAACATCCAGTCTTTCCTTGAACACCCCCAGGGTTGGTGACTCCACCACCTCCCTGGGCAGCCCATTCCAGTGCCTGACCACCCTTTCTGGGAAGTAATAAAAGCTTGTTTCCTCCTAAATCCTGCACCTTCTCTTTTGAAAGAGCCACAGTGTTAAGCAAAGGGAGATCTGATGTGAATACACTTGTCTTGATTCATGCAAATTCCTTCCACCACTATTAATGAGCAAAGGCTGTGTGTGTGTGTGTACGCATGTACGCAGAGAGAGGCATAGCCAAGCCTTGGTGCAGGTGTGCTCCCTCTGCAGTGGGTGGGTTAAGCATCCTGCACGGCTGTGTGCTGGGGTAGGCAGGCTGTACTGGCATGGAAATGTCACCCTGCAAGCAGGCGTTAACCCACTTCCACCAGAGAGGCTGGGAATAGCCCTTGGTGTGCACTCCCTGATCTCTCCTTGCGTTTGTAAGCCATGGCTGAAGAGGAGATTTATTTTCTGTGAGTTTGAAAGTGTGACTGAATACTCGTCGGGAGGGTTGTTTTGTGTTTTGAGGCTGCAGCTCCCCTGCTGTATTTCATGTTTACAGTTTATGATACACTGAATCCTTTGGTGCCTGGTTCTCAACTCAGCAATAGAAATGTCACGAAATCCACTGCAGTATGTGCTGTCTTGATTTTTCCAACCACTTGCTAATGCTTTCAATAAGGTTTAAATCACAGCTCTCCTGGAGAATGCTTATTATGGAGCTCTGTCATCTGTGGCTGTGTGTTTTATTCCCTCACACTAACTGCCCTTTGGGTCCTACCAAAGCATGCACACTCAGCAAGCAGCATTAGCAAGGCAAGGTGATTTGGTTAATGTATGTTCCTGTGTTCATCTCCTCCAGATCCCTCATGAGCATATCATAACACAGTTCATTGCCTTTTTCCAGGCCAACATGTTCTTTCAGTTGCTTACAATCTCTGTGGCCTTAAAGAGAAATAAGAAGAATGAGGTAGTTTTGCATATTCAACAGGTACTTCTCTACTTTGCTGGCTACCAAATACCTTTACTAACCGAGCATTCAGGTAATGCAGTGGAAGACTTAGCATTATCCCACTCTATGAACATGCAGTACTGACCTTCTTTTCCACATAGCAACAGAAAGTGCATCAAAATTAGTGAGATAGAGGTGTTGTAACAGACAGAAGAGAGCTGAAAGGCTCCAGATCTCTCCAAAAAATAGCCTAATAATCCTGATGTGGGCTCTCCCTGCTGCAGTCTCATCATAGAATCATTTGAGTTGGAATGGACAATTGAAGGTCATCTGGTCCAACTCCCCCTGCAATGAAGAGGGACACCCACAGCTCAGTCAAGTTGCTCTGAGCCTGGTCCAACCTGATCTTAGTTGTCTCTAAGAACAAGCATGCCATATCTCCCCATTGTCTGATATTCCAGGGGTCATTTGCACGTATTTCTCTCTAGATCAAACCCGGTTTAGATCCAGGGGCTCTATTTTGAAAGAGAAATATAGAAATCTACCTGGTAATGAGAACAGAGGGACACTATGAGCTCCTATATTTTTGCTGGGAGTTTCTCCTCCTGCAGCAGTATGTCATTGGAATAATGAGGCAGCGTGCTGCTTCACTGTGCGGTGGCCAGATCAGTAGGGATTTCAAGAGATAAGTAATTCTATTTGATTTTGTATCCAGGAATGATAATTTACATTCTTTTCCACTTTAGAGAGAGAAGGGAGTCTAAGCTATAATTAGTTTTTTTTTCCCTGTCTGCTTTGGTCCTCTGTTCCTGTTACTGTCTGGAAACAGTGGCAACATCAGCCTTAAAAGCAGGGAGTCATGACAACTGACTCTTCCTGGAGCAATTTAGGTTGTTAGAAGGAAAAAAGAAATATCCCTAAAACACGAGTGCCTAAAAAATGCAATTAGATCAGAAAACTGAGGCAGAAGCATGACAGCAAATGGCTGGGAACCACCCACGAGTTGGGAGCTTATCTTCGTGCTCTGCTTCTGGGCTTGGTCTTCCAGCAGTAAAGAGCAAAAGTGAGCTGGAATCATTTATGTCAGCTGCGGGTCTAGCTTCATGTCTTGGGATAAATAAATGCCACACAAACAGCTAATTAATTACAGGAGGAGTGTCTTGCATAAGAATTTAATGACTTTGGAGCAAACACTGCAGTGAATTTCATAGGGCAAGATCTCAATCAATTAATAGTTTTGAAGATGCTATCCTGAAGCAACACGCCCTTGTAGCACTGCACTGCACAGGAGTGCTCAGTGTCTGCCTTTATTGCAGGCTTGACTGGATGAATTTAAGCTTCCAACTGACAAAGTTACCCCTGGCAGTGAAACATTTGACCCTAATGTTAAATTGCAAACAAAGGAAAAGATGCTTTGAGGCAAGCAGTCTTCTGAATTAGTGTGATTTGGTTTCTACTTAGCATGGCAGAGAATGTTTTATTAATTGCTATTCTTGCCTGTATCTTTCACACCAATAACTAAACCCTGTAGTTATCTCCAACCCTTTACAGGGGAAATTGTTATGCATTACACACACTGACCAGGTGAATCCTTTTTCAAGTCTCACAAGGCATAACAACCACATGGCTTTGCCAGCTCACAGGTGTTGAGAAAGGAGATCCTAAACTCATCTATGGCTTCCAGGTAACTTCAAGCTAGAGTCCCCATCTGCTGTATCAGCATAACATGAGCACCTTTTGGCACTTCAGCATCTGCAAACAATTAAACTACAGCACTATGGCAGGGGATCACAAATACCACCCTTTAACACAATGCTTCAGGACCCTCCAAAGAGTTTTGCCTCCCCTTTAATTTCATCACATTGCAAAGCAGAGAATATATAGATTGGTCACTTCACCAATTGAAAAATGATGTGCAATGTTAGTTGCAATGGTATTTTTGTAGCTCTCATTTATTCTGCTATCCAGACAGGAAAGGCAAAGCAGTAGCAGTTTATAGAGCAGAGAACATTTTTACTCTGCTCTCTTAAATCTTTTTAGCAGCCCTTGAGCAAAATGTTTACACTGTAAACAGAATTTAGTAAACAATTCAGAAGAGTTATCATGACAACCTGTCTGTCCCTCCTGAACTGCTGTATTTCTACCCCATTTATTCCTCACATCTACTGCTGCTGACCGTCTAGCCCATATTTACCTGTAGCACTCTCTCTACAGTCTTAAAATATTTCACACTGATTTACATCTGTTGCTCTTCTATTGTCTCTGGCTGCTGGATTCCCCCTCCCCTCCCTGTATAGAGGATGAAAAGATAACTGATTTTTCACTGCTTATGACTGTGTTAGCAACATGAATAAGCCCTGTACATTTGACTGTGACCAGGTAAAGCCTGAGTAAGTAACATGTTTCCCCCCTAGAGCTCTTCAGCCTCCAATTGACAGCCCCACTGAGCTGGTGGGTGTCACTCCTGCGCTTTCATCCTGCTTCTCCTGGTCTTCAGTGCTCCTGCTTCCCTGCTCTGTGTGTCACGGCCCTACTCAGATCTCAGAGCTGCTCAGTGCAGTCCTTCAACATGTGGGTCCTGCAAAGTCTACTGGCTGTTAGGCTGGGATTCAAGAAAAGCAACAGTAAAAGAGAAGAGCATGCCACAGGATTACTAAAGTCAGGCTCTGTCACTGATACTCTCAAAGTGAAAGCATTCACATGAACCTTCTACACAGCCAAACTGCTTTAATAACAAGAGAAAACCCACTTTTTAATCAGAGTATACTACTAAATGGAAATCTGAGCTCTGTGGAATTAAACCTCCACCAGAAACCGCCTCTGACACTAATCTTCAAGCAGAGACTTGCATCTGTTCTTTCTTTCAATGTGGTTTTCTTCAGCTGAGGTCAGCCATATAGAAGCAAAGTTTTGTAGGCAGAAAATAGAGCAATTATCAGCAGAGTGAAATAGCAACTCGATTTTTGTAAGCCAGGGAAGTGTGGCTAATTGCAAGCGACTTCCCCCTTCATCATCAGGTCTTAAGCACCAGAGGAAACCAGGGCTCCCAGCTCAGTTCAGTTAGAGACTTACTGAGTGAATATGGACAAGTCAGCAATGAGAGCTGAGGCAATGGAACCTCAGTTTTCAGCTCCGAGTAATGGAGTGAGGCAGAATCCTGGTCCCAAACTCTCCATGTACAAGGATTTCAGCACTGGAGGAAGCAGAGTCTAGAAAGCTTTCTCCAGGTGTAAAGTCCCTGTCTGTCCCATGAAGATTCCATTTTTCACATGCATTTATTAGGAAAATTCTGTATAAAGTAACACTTGGAGTCCTGGGGCACTCTCTGCTGGACAGACAGATTTATCCACTCCAAACATTTGCCTTCTACAAAAACAAAAGAAGCAAACCTGCCATTCTCTCCAATCAGTCCCATCTCTACCAGCTGGTTAAGTGGGCAGCTAATTTATTTTGTGTTACTTTCCATTAAGAGTAGAGGATTGATGTCTGGAAGTATTTTAATGGCACTGTTGACCTTGATAATAAAACTGTCTATTCTAGTTCACAGTGGTAATGACATCCAATACCTCCTGACGATAGCAGAGAGGCCTATCTCCCATTCTGTCTCCCTTTTTACATCACTGTGATCTGTCCATCCATTAGCAGATATCTGGGGCTGTGGTGATGGCCAGAACCATTTCCACATTCTCCCCTGCAACTTACTGGGTGCTCTACACCATATGACTCTGACAGCTGCAACTGCTACTAGCTGCTATCTCAGGCCTGTGTGTAATTTGGAGAACGATTTACATAATTCTAAAACCTAAAAATACCTCAGCACAAATGAAATGCATTAATATGTGCTACTCTAACGGGTATGAAATGGTTGCTGCTTTCCCCGTGCACTCTGAAACAGGGATTCTCAATGCTTCTTCATCATCTGACAGGGCTGACATTTGTAAGGGACATCTAAGGACAGTAGAACAAGTGATAATTATCCTTAACATGCATCACAGGCATTTTGTGAAATGATTGGAGAAGCGCCTTCCAGAACAATTAGCTTTCTGAAATGGCTGAGTCCCTGTCCTTTGCATGTTACCTAAAAGGGACGTGAAGCCTAAAGATCAAGCAAGAAAATATAGATCCCCACCTGGGGGTTCACCTGTCCATCCATTTCCATCCTCAGTCTGCTGATGATGTTCACCCACCCCACTTTGCTCAGTTAATTATCACGCATTTTTCAGATCTCCTTGGTGGAGCATAGGGAGTATCTGTGACCTTTTTGCTTCCACTTTTCAAGCACCCTTGCAAGCCACGGCAGAACAGTCTGTAACAATACAAGCTTCCTGTGCTACCAAGGCAGCAGCTAATACTGTTTGGACTACCACTGAAATGCATAAGTTAATTACGTTAACCCAGATGGATCTGCTGGAGGTCATGGTGACTTAGACACTTTTCCACCACAGTGACCATGGAACTGGTGATAAATTCTATCTATATTCTGCACTTGATTTCCCACTGCACTCATTGGGTCCAGGAGTTTGCTTGCAGAAGAGGCCACACTATCTGATTTTAGCCTTCAGACTTTCCTTCTTTGAAATATAAAGTTCTATAAAAGATATAGTCAGAGAGTAGCAGTAAGCCATATGAACTCTTGCTCTTATTAAATAAGCATCGAGATACACATGCTAGCTATACATTTTAGGCTGCAGGCTTCAGGTACTGAAGCTGCCTTGTACATATGCAGCAATTCTTAAGAATGAGAAGGCATGTAGGAAATTACCATTTGTAGGATCAGCATATCAAGCTGAAAACAATGAAGGAGAAAAAGGACCATCCAAAAGGCAGAGTGAAAATGGCAGGGGTATTGCACCACTTGCTGTAATGCCCTAATCATAGAGATGCAAGTGGATTGCTCTGACAAAAAGATTCAAAGCCCTAATTGCTGAACTCACTGTAAATAGAGATACTCAACCAAAAATGTCAAAAATTTGAGTGTATTTCAAAGCTATCTGTAACCTTCACTGGGTTGAGGCTTTCATGAGGGGGAAGCCTTTGGTGTGATAGGATAGTAGTCAAGTGTTTTTTGTGAATTGGAAGATGCCTAGACAGCTGCTGCTGAACATTGCATGGGTATCCAATTACAATACATGGGCTTAATTATCCCTCTTTCCCCATACAAAACCAAAGACTTCGTGAATATATTTGCTTGTCTAGGCTGCAAAACTTCTTAACTAGATTCATCAGAAATATACTTCTGGCTCCAAAGTTGCCACAGGCATGCAGCCATGCAGTTTTCTCAACTTAATAGTGCTGCACTCGCAGCAAAACTCAAAGTACTCCTTCTGCTAGTGAATCTTTTTGGAATACCATAATCGTATAACTGATTGCAGTGGAAGACAACAGCTAAAAATATTCAAAAAGCCTTCTGAGCAGAAGATACCACCTCCATTTATTGGTTGATTTGGGCTAGAGCTTGTCTTTATTGCTTCTATCAGGAACAGGAACTCAGCTCAGTTATGTTCTTACAAACAAACAGAACTACAACAAACAACACTTTGCCTTCACTCAGTGTCCCAACAACTGTGACAACTTAAAATCAGGACAAACTGTTCACCTTATTCTCAGAGGTGGTGGACTAATACTTTGAGAGCAGCAATCCTTTGGCTTAGAACAAAAGCATGTTAAAAGTGTTTGATTCAGCACTCCCTACCTCTCTTCCTCCCCTGCTTCCTTAGAACTCATTTAGCAACATGAGGAATTTGTTCCCCCTGGTGGCAGGGCACGTTAATTGTTGAGCCTACTTGTGTATAATGAAGACACAACTGGAACTGCTGTCACACTGAGCCAGCCCAGGATACAGGGAGTTTAACTTCTGGGTTAATCTGTTTTGCCCTTTATCCTAACACTTTTCATTTGCTGGTTCTCAAGTCAATGCTTTCCCCTTCCATCTTTAGTTGCCATAGGTAACTCTATGAAAAGTCAGCAGATTTACACAGATGTCAAAACGCTGAAAAGAAACAATCGTGCATTTTAGTGATTGCCCTTCATGCCCTTGTTTTGTTTGCTACGCTCTTCTGCCTGCAGTGCATGACTTGGGATCATTTTGTACCATCACTGAGAATCACAGCAGTTAAAGTTGTGCTCTATTACAAGCATTTCTTTTCTTTCATGCTAACACAGCCTGGCTGATTCTCATCCCACTTGCAGTTTTACAACACTTAATAACAGTGATCACAATAACTTCTCTTCATTTTCATTCAACATAAGATCCTGACCAGTTGTAATGCTAAAATGGGATGGAAAATGCCTCAATAACAGTAGAGTGACAAAATCTTTGGCTACAGCAGGTGACAATAAGCCTAGATACAGCAACCATGAACACAGAAATAAAGGAAAATAGCTACTTACCTTTGGAAAACCTCAGATACAGAAGAATCTTCAGCAAAAGATGCCCTCGCCTCCACTGCCAGCCCTTAAATGAGGTTTGGAATACCTGGGTTGGGCTCACCTGGGTTGGGCCTGCCTTCCCACCAGGTGTTCAATCAGTGGTTCAGGCCATGCCTTAGCATTTCTGCTACATCAGTAAAATACCATTGATACAACAACATTGGTAGCCTGAAAAGTGCTTGACATTGTGTGTTTAAGATGATGTGTTATCCTTCTGTTTTTTTTTTTTTTCCCTTATACAGAACTTCCTGGGATGAAAGAGTCCAAGCCAATGATTCTTTCAGTCTTTCCCAATTACACATGGACAAACCAAATTGTCGCATCCTAAAGGAAGATAAGACCAATAGGATTCACACAGACTTGCTGTGCAGGCACAATTGACCCGAGCACTTGTGGCACATCTGATGTACTGAGGGTGGAGTGAACTCTGTGGACGTGCAGATTATTTATAAAAGCAGTAATGGACCATCTAAAACAGTAGGGTTGGGATGCCTGCATCCACCCCCTACAAGAAATATGGATGTATTTATATTTTTACTGTGCTTCACTTTCAGATTAGGAATCCTGGATGCCAGTTTCCCAGCTCCAGCAGTGATGGCAGAAGGTGTATTTGTTGCACAGAGTCTTTTGTCAGGGTCAGGCAGCGGTGAGGCTAATTGTACACCTCTTGACTACCCTTTGGTTCTCAAAATAAATAAATAAAACCACCAATATAGAAAGGTTATAAAAGGAAACCTGCGGTGTGATTTTAAAACCCAGAGAAAATAACTGTGGGAATGTGGATGCATGCCTGGTCTGTGTGCTTTCAACCCCACTTAAAAGAGAACTGGTCCTAAGCTGTTGCTTTGCTGCGCTCGTTACAGCTCAGCGCTCTCCCCAGGCGTGTGTATTCACTCAGAGCACAAACAGCTGTCAGTCCAAGCTCGCCCAGATTTCCTGTGTGGAGTAATACTTCTGCAGTTATTCCAAGGTGCTTTTCCCAGGGGTAAACATTACATCTCAAATCAGGAGTAAATACAGCAAAGGAAGAGGAGAATGTCAGAATGTGATTTTTGCCTTGGCAGGGAATGACTTCAAAGCTTTCTCATATGTTATCTAAAGGAATAAACTTTTTTTTCTCTCTCTCTTTCTAATTTTGCCCCTGGAAATGAATGAGAAGGCTAGAAGGCATATATTCAAATGAAAAAGGTTTCTGTAAGTACAGATGCAATTGTAAATGGCCTTGGGTTTTGTCCATTGGCGGGTGTGGACTACAGTACACTGAAGACCATTCAAGAATATTAACATATGCTCCCTGGAAAACTGCATTTCTCTTTAATCTTCCTTATTAAAATTCTTTCCTGTCTCAGAAACCATCTATGAATCAAGCAAACAAGGCAGCACTTGGCTCAGTCCTGCAGCCTCTTCCTGCCACATGCCCAGCTGTCACATTGCTGAGCAACCAGCTCAGTTGATGCAAACAGGAGAAGGACGTTACCCAACTGTCAGGTGGTTATTCCAGGCAATATGGGCTTTAGGCTAAATATGCCAAACACTTGAACAGGCGATTAACTCACAGCTTTTCCTGAAGTGCAACTTCAGCACTGAAGAGCACGGCTGAGTAAGAGTGGACATGTGTTGTAAGTTAAGAACGTGACTGAGTGAAGAATGTCTGCTCGGTCCCACGACACCGAGATTAGCAGGAGTCCAGCCAGTGGTTCCCTGGGGGTTGGACTGGATTCTTTGGGCCAAGGTCAGAAAGCATAATGGGCTCACTGGGTGGACAATGCTGTTTTGCAAGGAAATGCAGAGATGCTAAGATTTGATAGAGGACCTCAGACAAAGAACTCATAAAGAATGAGGACAAACGCACATTTGTGTTGAGCTCTAACAAAAGTCTATTGAATAGTTTGTTCAATTTAGTCGTGTTTTGATTATTTCCATTGTCTCTTGTTTCCTCTATGTGGCTGAGATACATGCAGGAAAAAATCACGGACATTTGCATTGAGAGTTATCCAGAATTTCCATTTAAAATGATCTACTTTGTTACAGTAATTAGCCTTGTAAGTGGAACAAAGCACACAACATTGACAATAGTTGCTAGTGATCACTTCACTTCCCAATCAGGCTGCTCCTTCAAGCATTCTAATTTATTTCACTAATGATTATAGGGCAGATGCTGCACTAATTTACACCTCTAGGAAATCCAGGGAAATAAAGCACAAGATCTTACCCAATATGCATAATCCTAAAGTATACTGAGTCATGGGAGAGTGTGAGCCTAAACATTTACGCCTGGTACCTGTTTATATAAGATTTAGTTTCCATAGGTTTATTGACCTCAGTTTCAAATTTATTAACTTCTATCAATTGCTATGAAGTAGGTGTAGCTCTTTGGTGCTTTGGTACTTTTTGAACGGTTCCCCAGGTGCCAACCATGCTTTGAAAAGTCAATAGGGATGGATGCTCCTGAGCCCCTCTCAGAATGACACTGACATGCCTTGAGGTCTCTGAGTTTTCCTTAAGAACAAATAATCTTCAGGTTCATTCCGCCCACTTAAATCAAAGCATCCATTCATTTTGGACAGAAAAAAAACCAAACTAGTTTTCTGGAGAAGGATGATAATATGAGAGCCTGGTAGGGGGTTTTAACTCCTAATCCTGTGACAGAAATGTGTGTTTTTAATTAAAATATAGGTTCTGTTATTCTCCTTAATTATTTGGCCAAATGAATCTCTGTAGTGTCTGGTAGTGCTGCAGAACTTCTGATACATGGTAGAGTAGCTCATATTATGGATTTGTGCTGATCGGTTCGTTTGTGTCTGAGAGGCAGAAGAAAAATGGTTTGAGAGTCTGTATCCAACAACCATTAGCAGTCTAATCTTAGAATCATTAAGGTCAGAAAAGACCTCTAAGATCATCTAGTCCAACTGCTGACCCATTACCACCATGCTCACTGAACCATGTCCCTAACAGTGTAAGCTGCAAGAACAGACTTCATACCCAAATTCAGCTCTGCTGGGATGGATTTGGAGTAGCTGTATGCATAGCATATTCATCTGTCCTTCTCTCTTCAGCTTCTCTTTGGTCAGACAGGGATGGGATAGATGCAAATTTATGCAACAGGACAAAGACACGTCCATCAGTAGTTGCAAAATGCACGTTACTGAGAACATAAAATATATTTTGTGTTACCAGAGGGTTAAGGTGCCTGTGAGTAGAGGAATCATTTATCTGCCAAACTCATCCTAAAGGCTTTGAAAAGAAAACGAGGACAGATTTCCTACAGTCATTGCTCAGGCCTGTGTCTGCCGTGGCCAGCAGCAAGAGCATCCCACTGTAGCCAGCAGCAAGCTCTCCCTGTGCATAAAGCAATGCTGCCCACAGTGCAGTTCTTGAGGATGACTGAGGAATTTAGCCCAGCAGTGCAGGGTTCAGCATTTCCTTCTGCTCACAGGTTCTGCACAAAGGCAAAAGCAGCAAGATCTCGATGAGACCAAAATATTAATTCTCTGTTATTGCATCAAGTTTGACTAACAAGCTGCATGAATAAATCTGCAGTCTTAGTTTCTGCCAGCACTAAGTTTCTATGGCAACAACAGCCCATCTCATCTTTAGGAATTTCATTAGCAAAGGAGGGGAATGAAACAAAAAAAACCACCCCAAATCTAAGAAGATTTGTCAAATGAAGAGCAGCACGCCCCCCCCTCCCCCCCCCCCTTTTTTTTAGGGAATGTTTGCTTGGATTTTTGATTTTTTGTAAAAGAGTTTTATCAAATTCTAATCAAAAACAGAAAACAAAAATAGCAATGCCTTTGTCCATCCAAATCAGAGGAGGAGGGATCATAAGCATGCAAACTGGAGATGTGCTGGAGAAGTAAACAGGGCTGTACAGTGCTCTCAGCATCCAGATGAGCCCTTTGTGTACACACAGCTCAGCACTATCTCCTCTCCCAACACCTGGAAATGGGTAAGAGCTGAGAATGAACAACCTCTTGTAGTGATCATAGTGGAGGTCCTTGTTGGGTAAAAACACAGTGTGGGGAAGAGGCAATGTTTGGGGAGCTACAATTGAGATTCATCTGTTTATGTGCATGTGTTTCTGATTATAGAACCTTGGTGTTTGATGTTTCTGATGTCAGAATTGAGTTTGTTGGATTTATAAAGCTTAGCTGTGCCTTCCCCTCCTCTCACCTTGGACTGCCCTATAACCTTGTGGCAAATGAAATAAACGCAATTGAAAAACTCAATTGAATCAAAACATTCTAGAAAAAGAAACACCACCACATGAACAAAACCCAAAACAAAAAGGATAAAAGGAAGGAAACGATGCATAACCTCTACCAGAGGAAACCTCTTTTGTTTAACTAGGCTGGTCTTACCTTGTCCCATCATCCTGCCCTCTGGTTTATCTCCACAGCAGGAGGGATTGCCAAACTCTCTGCACTGGGGAGTTTGGCTTTGGTCACATGTAAGAGGTTAAAAATCCTTACCCATTATACAGAGAGCACCAAGGGCTCAGCTTTCCAACCTCCCTTTGGATCTGTGCTGGAGGGAGACACAGAGCTCTGTGTGCAGTGCAGGAAGGACGCTGACTGCTGTCACTGCTCGTTGTATCCACACGGGCCAGAGGGGACATGGATGGGAAATTATGGGTTGGAGGGAAGAGTCAGCTAACAGCAGAGTGGATAGGACAAGGACAAAGGAGCCCATGCTGAGAACTTGAGTTAGGGCTTTAGATCAAGGAGGTTGTGGTTAAAGACATTGTTTGTACTTTCTGTTCACCTCGAGGGAGCATTGCCAGTGGAACAAAATGCTGCAGCCTGTACTGCTATAAAGCAAATAGCTGCCAAAGAAGCCTTTATGAACCCCTTCTCCTGAGTCACGAATACACAGTACACCAGATTCACTGGTGTATTCCCATTTAAATGAAATGAAAACATGGTTAAAAGAATATTCTGCTGCTTCTGTCTTTTCTTACCTGTGACCAGATGCCAGCTAGGAAACCCCTGGAGACTGCATTATTTCAGAAATACTGACTGTAATGCCTTTTTCACCTCTGTTTTACAGCCAGTGTTTCTGCTGACATAAGTTAAGCAATCTCCAATTATGTCAGTGTAAGTGGATGGAGAAACATACCTGCCATTAACAAGCATCCACGCTTACATTATTTTTCCCACTTTGCCTAGAAATGGCCAATCAAGACTTTTACAATCACAATTCACTGCACACTCCCTGGTGAGCTATATAATTCATCCAGTCAGAGACGGTATCACAAAACATAGCGAACATATCAAATCGCAACATGAATTTTGTATAGTGAATTACAACTATTCACAAAAGGCTGTTAGTGAACAAACCCCAGCCCGACTTCATTATTCATGGAAGAATTTTATAAGCAACTCTAAATAACAAATAAATCTGAGAGTTTTGTAAACCATCCAGAACCAATTCAGGAGCTGGGAAGGGAAGCAATATTTGTGGAATAAATTGTTTGCTGTGAAATGGGTTGGATGGTACTTTCCAGGACACCCGTGGGGGCTACAGGCTTGATACTTAAAAATCAACTAATGCATACTCCAAAAAAGGGAACAGCAGTATTTATTCAACTGTAACAGTGAAGAATGCAAAGTAATCAAGGTAAACCAACTCTTTGCTCAGAATTTGCAGGCCAGTAAACAGATGATTTTTGGGAAAGGCATTAGCAGTTTCTCTTTAATTTGCCTTCTTGCTGTACCTTTGGGTGGTTTATGTTTTTTTCCAGGTAATTTCAAACTAAATATCTGCTTTCCAATTTCTGTCATGAGTATCAATCACTGCATCTTTTTTGCCCCTATGCTCTGTTCTAAGAGTCTGCAGGAAGGCACTTTGCAGTGGAAGCTCCAGCAGGGAGTAAGTGTTGTAAGTGCCATACTTGTCCAGCCACACTCTAACGTACTGAGCTGAGACCATCCCCTTGTTTAGCAGCAGCTTGCCTTGAGTAGAAGCTGGTGTGAAGTTGGTGTCATTCCATTCGGATGGTGGTATATATATGACAAGCCCTTCTAAAAGAACTTAAGCATTATTGAAAATAAGAAAGGCTTCAATGGCCATAGCTACAGCATTAGGCCTAAAAAAAAAAAAAACCTGCAGAAAAAAAAACCAAAGCAAAACAACAACAACAAAAAACCTCCAGAAAAATACAATATTACAATGTATTCCAGTCAAACCATTGCTGTTCTAAAAGGGATGCTGTAGGTGGCTTTAGTTTTAGATTTCTTCAGCAGCCAGATCCCCTCTGTACCCTTGATTCATCCTTGTTACGTGATTCATCCTAATTGCATTCATTAGTATTGTTGTAGATACAGTACAAAATGTTCAAAGGGAGCTGGCTGGGGAGCTGGAGTGGCTGGCATCCCTAATGCAGGAAGACTACTGCCTCTTTTCTCTTAGTGCAGTAAGATAGAGTCCCTGTACTATTTTAATGTTGTTTTTCATTACACAACTTTCTTGTGCCCACCAACAAGAAAAAGCATTAGCCGCAATTAGAGAGCTTGGATCAGCTGCAATCAGGGTCTTGGATCCACCCTACAATTCACCATCCTACATTTCACCACCCAAAGAACCACACAGTGTGAGGATATGGTATGAATGATGAGGATGTTTCCCATTAGAGAAAGTGCTTTCCATTGTCATTGCAGACACTCCCCTATTGTTTACATGTCTACCAGGCATTCTGCAGAGTTCTCTTCTCAAGACCAATCTCGCATTCATGTAATTACCATAAAACCACCCACTCTTGCACCAGCTTTCTGGGAGAAGGCTTATGCTGCAGGATTTCTTGCATTCTTCAAGGGTTTGATACTCACATTGCTCACCCTGTTCAAACACCTTTCTTTAGAGACAGAAACCTGAAAAGGTGACATAAATATGGCTCATATAATATACGTGTATACATTTGCTCTGTGAACTGATAGTAGTGTTGCCCACAGCCTTAACAAGAAGGTTTAAAATAAACCACAAAGCTCTGCTTTACAAAGCAGTTTTTAACGTTTCAACAAGGAAATCATTATATAGTCCCTAATAGAATAAAATAATAAAAAACAAATAAAATAGCTATAATGTGGCAGTTTCTCCTGTATTGCCACTATTTCATAATGTAGCTCCCAACCAAGATGTCTTTTTGTCTGTGGACATCTGCTTGTGCCCTTCCTCTATTCCTTGTATGCACCATCGCCTGTTTGTTCATATTTACAGAGTTCAGCATCCCTAATAAACATCTCTGCTGCCTGCTTTTACCCAATGAAAACATGACGTGATCAGGCAAGAGATTTAGCTGAGCTCCGTACTAAACTAAACACCATTTTATAGCTCTGTTTGAAACATTATAAGGCAACTAGCAAGAACCTCAGAAAATCAGTGACAACATGTAGATGATGCTGGATAAATCTTGCCCTTGTTTGCTGTGTTCTCTCCCTTCCCCCATGGATTTCACACATCACTCCAGTGCATGCTGCTATTATTAGGTAGAATTCTCTCTGATTCTTCAGAAGGCAGCTTCCCTTCTTTCTGTGCAGAAAGATGGAATGTGATAGGAACCAAATTATGAGTGCTCTCAAAAAAAACCTCCACCCTCCTGCATTAGCTGATTTGTACTTAGCCCCTTCCCTGGAAAACAACTGAAAAATATACTTGAGCTGTAACCATTATTATCAATTGCTCTTCATGGTAACAACAAACGATTATGTTTTAAAAAGCATGGAAACAGAATTAACTCTTTCCTCAGCCATGCTCTTATTGCACTGAGCTGGGCATGTAGTTTTCAGCAGTGACCTGCTGGGTAGCTTGGCAAGTCCAGGATTTGGAAGGAGGTTGCTTGGGTGCTTTTTTATTAACAACTGGGACTTTTACGGATACTTCAGAAATGGATGCCAATTCCTGGCAAGACCTTTGGCTTTAAAGTGAAATGACCCGTTAAATTTTGGACATAGAAGTGTGTTTCTGGCATTAATAAAGCCCTGTCCTGGATTCACTCTGTCTCACATTCAATAAGCACTGTGGCAGTTGCATCAGGAGTGTGGTCACATCAGGCTTTGTGTAGGACCAGAAGTTCACCACCCCTCCACCGTTCATCTGGAACTGCTGCCACCTCCTCTGCATCCCATCAGCTTGAGTCCTGTCCTGATCTGCAGTGCTTACTCTTATATTGGTGCTCTTCCTCTTCTCTAGAAGGTCCCAGACTCTCTGTGTTGTTGAGATCTGATTCATTATCCATGCCTGAAAGGAAACCAAGCATCCAGAAAATGGTGAAACAACACAGAGAGGAAATATTTCAAAGAAAAACAAAGAAACAAACACACACACACACAAACAAAACAAAATAAAACGTAATAATCCAACAAAAAACAAACCAAAAAGGCCAAGCCTATAGGACTACTATCTTCCATGATTATGATCATGAGCATCTCCCATGTCCCCAAGGATGGAGCTCGTTGCCCTCCTGGGATGCTGATGCCATTGTAGGACAATGAAAACAAGTGAGGATGGAGGCAAGAGTAAGAGGTGAGGGACCACCAGGCCCCAGTATCTGACACTCCTTTCTGTAGGCAGCAAGAAAAACTGAATCGTGAGCCTTAAATCATGACCTAGGATGCTGTAGTTTAATTTATGGCTTTCTTTGTATGTTGCTTTGTGTTATAAGACAGCCACAGATTTAGCTGGCTGGTAGGGGGGGCTGTAGCCCCTTTTTTGGGACTTCCTAATGCGGTGTTCCGCTTTCTAATTCATCCCCTTCACTGTCGTGGCTCCAAGCAGATGCATAACCATGTGAGGGGTGAGGGGTTCTTCAGCCCTGTTAACCCAGAGTTACCCACATCAGAATTTCTTTAGACGCCAAGACAAATATGTGGGACCAGAAGCACATATTCCTTCCATTCTAAAAGATCTCACAGCCTTTGACAATAGGGAAAAATCTACCAGGGCCATTTGTACAGAGAAGGCAACTGAGCCCAGAGGAACCAAGTGCTTCACCTTCATCCCCAGCCAAGCTGAGACAGTAGCAAGCTGGGAACAAAGCCCTGACCCCCACAGCCTCTGGGCCAACCCTCCTGTGATGGCATTGTGTCTTTGGCAGCCATCCTCGTGCCGTGTGTTGGCATGGAGCATCGCCCTTGGCAGTACACAGGGGTGAGGTGATTGAGGGGAGGAAATGCAGCAGCACAAGGAAAGAATGCAACGATCAATAAGCACATGATTTTTAATCAGTTCAATATGTGGCCAGTGTCTGTAGGAAATCTGTTTGCAATCATTTCTTATTAAAGACAAATGACAAACTGTTTTCCAGGCATAAACCCATGCCTTTCTTCTCTAGAATGCCAAGACAATTATTTGTGGCATTACTTTTTTCCCTTGCTTTCTTTCCCTTTTCACAAATGCTTCTCCCACACACATGGAAACTCTGCATTTCTAACACATTTACAGTGGCAGGAGTTAATAAATAGAGTGTTACGCTGTTAAATAACAACAGGCTCAAACGTGGGGCGGAGAGGACAGCCTCCCCACTGCTCAGCAATGCTTTGATTCAAACCAAAGGAAAGAAGAAAAGTCAGGGAAATGTGCAGTTTCAAAGCAGGCATCTCTCTTGTTATCTTCCCCACTTTTTCTGAGAATTAAGGCAGAGTGCACTGTGCATCCCCAGAGCTTCCCAGGCCATGCACATGGTGTAAGGGGAGGAGCGTAGAGCACTGAAGTGGATGTTTAGCACCAAAAGATGAGCAAGAGAAGGAGGTAATTGGGCGTTTTGTTTGCTCAAGGGATTGCTCTGTGTCTGGCTTGAAATACTTCTCAGAGGTCAGCACTACACTTGCTTGTCCCATTGGTAAATGCGTAGGCTAGGTCAGAGTCAGTAGGTCCTGTAGGAGACAGTGTTGCTTATGGAGACCTTTAAATGCTCTGCTTTGTGACTTCAGCTTCCATTTGTGGCTCCTGAAGGGTCCTTACATGGGTCAGAAATTCCTTCTTTTCCCTATCTCTATTCAAGGCAAAGCTGTATGTAAATCTGCAAATCCAGGAAGTCAGATGCCAAAGAAGGGTCAGATGGTCCCCCTCAATCCTAAAAAGCTATTGCACACTCAGGCAAAGGGCAGATTCTGGCAGTTCCACTTGGAAGAGAAAAAGACTTCACTAAAGCTGCTGTTAGAAGAATTCAAATAGCTAAAAGCAAATCTCTACGACCCTATCCCAAATGCTCATCATGCTTGTTGGCTCTAACCTGAGGTGCACTGGCCATTATACGATGAACTTTGCCCAAGAATGAGCACTTGTTTGCTCAATTCCTATTCTTCAACTCAGGGAACCCTCCTGGCAGGTGCCTAAGAGGTTATGTATTGTTGAGGCTGAATAGAGTAATCAGGGCCTGGCCTTAAAGAAACAATAAGGTAATCACAGCTAGCTTTGCAGAGTCAGTCTGAGACTGAAATGAAGCATGATTGCATGAGTAATTGAGAAACAGGTATACAGACTTTTGGTAAGATAGCATTTTTCTCTTATTTTAAGTATGGAGGGGACACATCATCTCAAATTATATTTACATCCTAAAAAGTGTGCATACATAGTTACACCAGAGTCATGATCAGCTCATTCAATCTCCAGTGATTTCTTTGTAGTCTTAATTTTTCTGGTGTTGGTAATTGTTCCTCCCTCCCTCCCTCCCTCCCTCCCTCCCTCCCTCCCTCCCTCCCTCCCTCCCTCCCTCCCTCCCTCCCTCCCTCCCTCCCTCCCTCCCTCCCTCCCTCCCTCCCTCCCTCCCTCCCTCCCTCCCTCCCTCCCTTCCTTCCTTCCTTCCTTCCTTCCTTCCTTCCTTCCTTCCTTCCTTCCTTCCTTCCTTCCTTCCTTCCTTCCTTCCTTCCTTCCTTCCTTCCTTCCTTCCTTCCTTCCTTCCTTCCTTCCTTCCTTCCTTCCTTCCTTCCTTCCTTCCTTCCTTCCTTCCTTCCTTCCTTCCTTCCTTCCTTCCTTCCTTCCTTCCTTCCTTCCTTCCTTCCTCCCCCCCTCCCTTCCTCCCTTCCTCCCTTCCTTTCCTCTCTCTTCCTCCTTTTCTCTCTTTTTTTTTTCCTTTTTTAAATTTACTTTTATCTATTATTATTATTATTATTATTATTATTATTATTATTATTATTATTATTATTATTATTATTATTATTATTATTTGGACTTTATTTGGTGCCAAATGGTGCTCTGGAGATTGTTTCCTAACCACAACTGATTTTGGGGGGTCACACACACGTACAGAGACACAGCAACCAACTAATTAATGGATAAGAGAAAACCAGCCTGAGTTGTAGTCTCTGATATCTAAAGAAAATGTCCAGGAGAAATGAGCTTTCTTAGCAGGTAGCAGCAACATTACCCTAACTTTACAGAGGGATAAACTCTCTCAGGGAAGTAAAAGGTTTTGTAGCATTTTTAGGAACTGCAACCTGCACATGGATCTCTAAGAGACAAAAGGTTTGGGGAGAGCAAGGGGCACCGGACCATCGAAAACCCACATCCCAAATAACCAGGAGCAATATGCATCAGAAACCTGGCCTAAAGGGAAACTGAGCTCACTGCCAGGGCTTGCTGCAGGATGCTCCTGCTGATGTCTCAGACCTCTGAGAGCAGGCAGCAGCCATTTCTTGTCTGTCTCTTTGCTTCTCCTGATACATCCACACCAACCCACGCAGGGCAAGGAGTGTAAATCAGAAAAGAGAACAGTGCAACAGCTCTGTATCTGCAGGGTTAGTGCCTTTTCTTTGAACAGCGCTACACACAAGGGCTGAGATTAAAGACAAAGCAAATTGCAGCACTCGCATCCTGCCTGCTTTTTTTCCTTTAGATGTTCATATAGAGAGAGGGAGAGTGTGGACACAGGGAGACAAAAGCTTTTAACCTGTAATATCCTGATAGTGAGAATTGTCAACACAGCTCAGGAAAAAAGGTTCCAAAATGTTACGCTTGACAACACCGTTATGAGCTACAAAAACAACTCTGAAATGGTGGGACATGAATAATCAAGTGAAATGAAGCAGATGGAGGGAGGGACCGACACACGGTTAAACATATAAATGAGAATCTCTATTTCCCATGCAGTTAGGCAAGTAACTCTTAAAGAAACCAAATGGAATCATTCAAATGAATACCTTGGAAGAGCCAAATCTGTATCAATACAAAGAGCCAAAGTGAGATTTGGCATGAATTCCTCACCCTGTTACAGATAATAAGGTCTGCATCCCTCCAGGAGCCATAGTTTCATTCATCCTTCTTCTGCATATCTTGGTACTTTCTGGGCATGATAGGCTTTTCCAGAATTGATTGGCATTGACCATCTGGGCCAGATTTTCAAAGGAATTTTGTCTCCTTTGAGACAGGGAGCAGATTGCATGTCACAGTGCTCCTGGAGGGTATTGAGATGGTTTGAAAATCTGGCCACAAGTGACACAAGAGAAGCAGCTGGTTGCTGATCACTTACAAATGTGATTCTAAGCCTTTGTAAAAAAATCCCATACCGGGCATTTGAGGGTGCATGCAGTCAGCTTCATCTTTTGATGTGGGGTCTTTAGCAAACGTCACGACTGAGAAATATCTTTGCTGTGTTGTTTTTGACATCAGTGCTTTCCTTTCTGTCTGTCAGTCCTGCCAGCAGCCTATTCTCTGATTGCAGTCTAAGGGTCTTTTCGTGCAATCACTTTCTTCTTTCAATTCTCACCTTCGTTCCAGTGCAAATAATAGTGCTAACTGCAAGAAAGGCCTTTGAACTAAATGATTTCATCCAGTTACAAGTCAGGGACCTGTGGGTATCTTAGATGAAAGTCTAATCCCAGATAAACCAGGTTGTGTATTTCCACAAATTACTGCTTTATGAAGAAGAGGGAAAATTTACATTCAGAGAGAGATGAGGGGAAGGTTATTGTGGGAGTGAAGGGAGGAGGGGAGGGAGAAAGGAAGGCAAGCTATGCACAGAACGGGCCAGCTATTTTTCCTCTTTTATTTCAAAAATCCCTGCCAATATGCTAGCTGTGCCATCTGGCATCCATGATAAATTTGACTATGTGTAATTGCAAGCTGCAGAGAATTTTAGAGAGGCTGGAAATTTCTCTTTCTAGGTTCTTATGTGGCCATTATCACTGTAATCATTGAATACAGGAAAGTAAAAATCTCTTTTTTAATACTCTCCTGGAATGAAAAGCTCTTTAGTCACTTAACTGTCTTTTTCACTTTGGTTTGTTTCATCTGAACAGTAAAGCAAAGTTGATGTTGGTACCCACCCCATCTTCCATGAATATTTCATGTAATTTTAAAACTGTAATTTTAGAGAGACAGAGAACATAAAATTAATCTATTTCTAAACAAATTCCCACCACAGATTTGTAGATGAGTTTAAAACTTTTAATTTGCATTTCAGCTTTTCTCCATTTCTTCTGCCTCCGTGTTTTCCTTTCACATTTCATTTTGAGAGATGAACCTCCATCAGTCATTTCCACTTCCATTTCCAACTATTTAAGCATTCTGCTTCTCATGTATTACTTTCACATTTCTGGAGTATGAGACTTCAGTAAAGCTGAACCAGAGAACAAGCCTTCAAAGGAGGCCTTGCCAAGCCCTTTTCTGTATGTATCCATCTGGTTGCCTGATATTTCTTCCTTTCTAGCATTTACATTTACCGAGACAAAAGGTAAAGTCTTTATTTATCATTAGGTCAAGCGGGGGATGTGGAACCATCTAGGAATTCCTGTGCCCTAGAGAAGACCCAGATGGCTCTTGCACTCTGTGCAGCTACAGGAGGATGCTCTCACTTGGCTGTGACTGCTATGAGACCACATACCAGCTCTGCATGCTTACAGCATGACACATTCAGGTCATGGCTCTCCCCATCCCAATGCACCTCTGCACTGGAGTTAAGAGGGCAGCAGCAAACTTATTAGTTCAGCACCACCTGCCAGTCTGTGCTGAGCCAGAAATTGATGGCTGAATAGGTGCTGGATGCCTTCCAGGTCGTGTGAATGATGGGGCAGGGCACCAGAGGGGCTGTGGTAACCCACAGCACTCAGAATAACCAGGGAGTGCTTGTTGATGAGCAAAGAGGGAACTCTGCTGCATTCTGCTGACTTCTTTCCCTTTGCAGTTCCCACCTCTTACAGAATCACAGGGAGGTGGGGGTGCTGTGGTGTCACACAGCCCACGGGCTTCTGAACAAAACCAGCTGTGATCTGAAGCTTGTGAGTGCATTTGCTTGTGCTCAGCTGCATGGACTTTGCTACTGATTCCTACTGATCTCAGCACAGTGTAGGAACATTGGCATGGACCAGAGAAGCTGGAAAAGGGAAAACATAGTGTAAACATCCAGAGACATCCCCATAAATGAAATGAAGTTCCCATTGCACAGAAGGTGCGTGTAGAGTGCCTGAAGTTAACAGCAGAGAGAGAACAAGCAGGCATACGTAGCGCAGATAACAAGATTTATTTATGTGGGGAGCAACAGGTCTTCAGCCTTCTACTGACTCCTGTGCCAGAAATGTTAGCACACCAGCAGATCATAACCGAGCTCTCACCTCTGCCTGCCAAGTGTTCATCTGATTGCTCATCAGCTTATTTCAGTGAAGGGAGCCGAGCTACTTTAAATAGTAGATTGCTGCTAGCTTAATTTGTTTTGATCGAAGGTCATTAAGAAGTGACCAGAGCAGAAGCTCAGCTGTCACCACAGGGTACTGAGGACAGACGGTGGGGATGCGTTCCTTCCCATCCTCACAGATGGTTCTAAAAGAAGACCTGTGTCCACAGCATCAGTCTCAACTCCTCAGAGAGGAATTTACCCAAACCATTCCCTTAATATCTTAATAGATCAACTGTTCTCTGCCTTCACAGCAAACATCTCACTATAATTTGTTTGACAGCAAAAGAAAAACCTGAGCAGGAGGGAAGGGTGTATTTTCCAGGGATTCAAGGGCTGTGCTGTGAGCAGTGGGGAGAAGGTGAACAAACAAGCTGAACCGGGTGTGTCAGACAGGGCATCAGCACCAAGCAGTGCAGAGCAAGCAGCTTTGCTCATGCAAATGCTGGTTTTGACTCTGATGCTGCAACTGGCTGCAGTTGAGTAAGGAAAGGAAACTGGTGACAGTACAGCTGGGTGCTGCAAAAGCAGCTGCCACTTTCAGCTGTGCACACCAGCATCTTTCACAGTACCAGAGGAGATGTGCAATAATTGTGCATCACTTACCACAGGCTGGTGTGGGAGGTCTGCAGCCTTAGTTCCTCCCCCTACCAAGGCCACTGGATGCAGGCAATGCAGGAAGCATCCAGATCCATCTGAGTGTAAGCATAGCCCTGCTCTTGGAGTGCCACAGCAAGCCCTTAGCCGTGGGGAGTGCAGTCAGAAAGCATCACACAGCCTCAGTGGGGAAAGTTGGTACGGAGTTCAAACAATGTCACTGTCTCCTCACTGATAAAGGAGACACAGAAGTCAGGACTGGTTTAACAGCCTCCTTTCTCAGAAGTTCCCAGCCATCAAATTTCAAGGGTTGTTCCTTTGATCTTGAAGGAACTAGAAGAGATGGTTGTTTTTTTTTTCCCCTTTTTTTCTTTCCCTTTTCTTTTTTAATTCCACGAGCACACCCTGGCACAGCACCTAACCCGGCAC
This sequence comes from Coturnix japonica, assembly GCF_054131305.1. Lineage (NCBI taxonomy): Eukaryota > Metazoa > Chordata > Aves > Galliformes > Phasianidae > Coturnix > Coturnix japonica. The sequence goes on along the minus strand of NC_140680.1, from coordinate 10,396,077 downwards.
AGCTCAAAAGGCGTCTGCTACTCTGAATTGTTTTTGTTTCTAGCTGGTCTCTAATTATTCGCGTCTTGCAGAAAAGGGAAGTGAAGGGGAGGTTGGGAATGTTGTCGGTTTGAGCATCTCGCTAAGTGAAAATGAGAAACCTTAGAGAGGGAAAAAGGAATTGGTACAGTCTGTAATTGTTTTTGTTCTTCAACCGCTCAGGAAATAAATTGCTGTAGAAAAAAAAAAAAAAGAAAAAGAAAAAGAAAGGGTCTTTGAACATCCAAAGCAGACGAAGAGCCAATAAGGGCTCTGCCTTTCCCTGAAACACAACCCCTTTTTCTCAGCCCACTTTCACTCCTTCTCATTAGTTCAGATAACTCTCATAGCGCTAATTCATTAGGTTCTTCCACGATTATTTCCCTTCAAACAGCTGCTAAGGAAATAGAAATAATCTCCTCGTGGCTGATTGAGCCCGTGATTGCGAGCACCAGGAATACGTCTGCTGTGGCACACGGGCAGTGCTGGGGCTCAGCCCAGGGCGGCTGCTTGATGTGCAGGAGAACAGAGGGAGCGAGGGTGGGAGACCTGATTTGGACTGAGTTCTATGAATTGCATTCATTCCATCTATAATTGGCAGCCAGGGCTAAAGGAGGAATCCATCTCTGAAAGCAAAAGAGAATCTCTCCTCATGACTGCAAATTGGGTTTTCATGGAGTGAGGTTTAAGTAGATCTTAGACCATGCGGGGTTTTTTTTTCCCCTCTTTTTTCCACCCTTTCACCGTCATTTCACAGCTGCAATAACTGTGAGTATCATTTTTCTGCCTGAGTAATGGCTATTTTCCAGCCCCCCTGTGTCTCTCTGGGAGGCTTTGGTCCCAGGCAGGCAGCAGATGTGCAGTCAGAGTGAGGGTAATGTTCTCCATCCACCTTGAAACTGAGCACCTCGGTTAATGCAAATATTGAGGGAGAAAGGTTAAAGAATCACAGAATCATAGAATCAGTTGATTTTGAAAAGATCACTAAAGGCCATCTGGTCCAACCCCCTGCAGTGAACAGGGACACCCACAGCTCCATCAGTGCTCATAGCCCCTCCAGTCCTGACTGCAGGTGTCTGCACGGAGGGAGCACCATCACTTCTCTGAGCAGCCTGTCCCATTGATCCTTTGACAGTGCTCAGTGACACTTTTAAAACCTTTTTCCTTCTTGTTCCAAAGGCCTGAAAGCAGAATCTAGAAGCCTATCCTGTAACCCAGGATGCTGCATTCAGCATCATTCATTTCTGCCCTTGGTCTGGGCAGAAATCACTTTTCTGCATCCATTTTTTCACTTTCTAACCCATTTTCTATCCTTCTTTTTGATGAGATCATTTGAATCCAAGCAACATGTAAAGACCTTGTGTCTGCGTAAATGCCAAGAGCCACACTTGCCAGCCCTTCACAGGTTTTCTGAGGCATCAGTGCATTCTGTAAAGCCATTTCCAGCTCTTTTCTGGCATTTATAGAATACAAGACAAATTATCAAGGACTCAAAATAGCACAAAAGTTGTCATTTGATATTCATTAGTCAGCCAGATATTTCATTATGGTCCCGCATATCTTCTACCTGTTTAAGCAGAACCACACACATTCATATTCACAAGCTTTTTTCAGACATACAGCAAAGAATCTGACAATCAGAGGATCCCAGCACTTGAATATCTTTTTCTTTTCTGCCTGTTTGTCCATCCATCCCCCATTTCCCCCCAAAAAGCTAAAAATAGCCCACCATGTGAGCTGCAATCTGACGCGAGGTTACCAGCAGCAATAGGGATTTGCAGAAGGCAGCCGGGTAGCCTAGCAACAGAGTGCAGCTATTTGAGGCTGGTCCAGGCAGAACGCAGCACAGGACCTGGTTTTCCTTGCTGTGGGGGCAATAGTAGGATGTGGGCAAGTTGTGCCCAAAGAACAAGGATGTACTGAGGGCTGTGGGTGCATTTATACCTTCATACTGCGACTTTTCTCCTGGACAGGGCTTGCAACTTATTGATGTGAATACAGAGGTGCTGACATCCCGCTTGCATCAGTGGGGTGGAAAGCAAGACCTGAAATTTATTAGGACTGGGGGGAGAGGAAGTTACACCTGAAGAAAAATGCCTCTGTTGTCAGAGCATCCTATAATGGTCCCTATGTACTCTGTGTTAACGGGAACGTTTGTCTCTAATCACATCCTACGTGCACACAGAGCCAAGATTCACATGGTAACTGGAGGGAATCTTGTGCAATTTATGGGCTCAACCTGCATCCTCACAGCCCACGGGGCTTTTGCTGGAAGCTTCAGCGGTGCTTCATCAAACTCTCATGTCGCATCCTGACAGGGCTGCCCTTTCAAACTGACTGCATGGCAGGGATTCAATGTCCCTTAAATAACATCTGGCCCTTCTTTATAAATGCTCGGTTCTTCAAGCCTGAAGCAGCAATAGCATCGCCCACCCCTCAGTGTAACAGTGGGTGACAGCAGGTGAGGGCTGAGCCGTTCCTCATGGGCTCGTGGGTCACCTTGATTCAGGTCCTTGATCTCAGCTTTGGGAAGGAGGAACAATGATATTTACCATCCTTTGTGTGGTGTTCTGCAAGCTAGGCATGAAAAACACCTGTAAAAATGCAAAGCGTGGCTGTGATTTATTTAACAGCTTTCCTACCCTCAGCCCTCTTCATTAAAAGGATTGACAAAGGCGCTGAATGCAGAAGATGACCTGGGGGTTCCCTGAAACAAGCCTTGGAGGAGGAAGCAAAGAGGGCTCAGCTGGAAAAGAGCTCTGGCACGCCAGCTAAGGGATGAAAGCAGAGAAGACACCTTCATCCCCAGGTATAACTCTGCATGTGGAAGGGTGCTGGCAGGAAGGAAAACATACCAGAGCAGCTCTTGTGACTGCAAGGTACAACGTAGAGCAAGGCACAGCATAGCTCTGCTCTGGGAGCAAGGCAGGGACGTGGCCATAGTGACAGTGTGAGTGTGTGACGTGGCACAGGGTTTTGAACCACGGACAGCATCCCTTTCCTGGGCACATTGGGTAATTTGTCACTTTCACTGTCAATTGAAATAGCCTGCTGTGGAGAAGGCTTTGCTGTCATGATCAATAAGTGGTCATCTTCTCTTTCTGTACTTACTGTGACCAGTTTGCATTCATCTAAATGCAAATCTATTACCAGCCCGAAGTCTCAAATGAAACGGGGATGAGAAGTCCACAAACAACATACAGGGGACTGATTCCCTGGTGCCAACACTTTTAGTAACACCCCCATCAGCCAATGCACTTTGGTGCTGAATCCTGGTGAACAGGCTGAGACATCTGGTAAATGATCTCTGCACTCCTCAGCAGGGACTCCCTGCATTCATCTGTAAAGATGGGCATTTCATTTCCATCATCCCATGATAAGTGATCTCAGAGAGGTTTCTCGTTCTCCAGATGTATTTGCAGTCAGCTCTCGTCCGTATTTCAAAATGCTCTTCAGCCCAGAGAGGAGAATTTGTAAAAGGTTTATACATCTACGAGTTTTTTGAGTGGCATCAGCCACAAAATCTTTCAGTGCAGGCTGCTGTGTTACTGTAAGCATTAAGTTGCACCTGGAGAGATTCCTTTTCTCCACTTTGCTGATCATAACCAAGACCACACTCTCACGGACACGACATCCCCCAGCTGAGCAGCAAAGCCTCTGAGTAGCATTTGCCCTTCCATTCCCCCCAAGATCTCAGCGCCCACCTTCACTTCTCTCTTCTTTCCTTCCCTCCCAGCTCCTCCTCTCTCTGCTGCCATTGAATAAAGCTGACACAGTTCTCCCTTCATATGGTTGTCCTGAGCCCTTCTCTCAAGACCAGCTGTGAAGCAAGTTCACCTCTTCTGACCTGTGGAGAGGCTTTGGATATTTCATAAGAGCCCAAAAAGCACTGAAGCAGACTGTTCTGCAGTCTGTTTCACCCTGATTTAACATCAGATCTCAAGTCTGAAATGTCATCAAGTTAAGCATATAATGATAAAGCTAGGTCCCATGGCAGAGTATCACTTAAGCGTGTACTTTAAGCATGTGAATAACCTCACTGAGCGTGTATGAAAACTGAGCTGCAGTGGGAAAAAGTTCTTCGTCCCACTGGGGAGTTTGTAGCCTAAAATATTGGTGTGTAACCAAGAAAATGTATACATGGCCATCTCAAAGCTCTTACTGGGGAGATTACTCAAGAATAGATACAACTGCAGCAATGCTATGGGTACCTGGCTCCTGCCAGGGGGTCTGAGAGCTGTACAAAATACATGCGTTTTACCTTTTATTTTCTAAGCTAAAACTAATGCTTTCACGCCCAAAGTGACTTCCTCAATGCATCCCTTGTACCTTCTGCTATGGCAGATCCTGAAGGCTTAAGTAAAACTGCTGCTTCATTCCCAGGGGATAGAGACTGAAACGCAACTCAGTAGTTTGCCTTTTCCATATTTATTGCTTCAGTGCTCTGTCTGGCAAGGCTCTGCATGGCCGAGCTGTAGATAAGAAGGATTTAAAGGCTTTCTGCCTCATCCCCTACCCAAAAGGAGAACCAGAGTTGCCTGATGGATCTCATCCAGTACACTGGGTGAAACGGGGGAATTTCCTGATCCTTTCAATACCAGTAGTGCCCCTTGGAGCTGGGAGAAACCCCAGTGGTTCCATCACCTCGACCTCTTTCTCTGCTCTCAGAAGAGCTGCCCAGTATTTTAGTGCAGCATCCCCAAACCCCATGGAGGGCCCTGCTCTTGTCCTGAGCTCAACCCACACTGATAAGCACAGTGTTAACCTGGGGGGCTTTACATCCCCACAGCTAGCCTCCATCATGCCAGATTTGCTCTCCGGCTTTGTTTCCTAAGCCTTCATTTAGCAGCACCGCTTCTGCCTCCTTTAGCCCTTAGCTTGAAAAAACTGCCTCCAAGCCCAGTGTTCGCTCAGTTCCCTGACGCACAGATTAGCCAACAGCTACATGTAGAGGCATCGGCTTTGCTTTTCTGGAAGGGATTAGTGTGCTTCCAGAAGAATATCAAATCCACAAGCTGGTCCTTTTGTTCTGCTCCACTTTGTACACATGTGTTTTTGTTGAGCCTTATAAAAAAAGAAATGAAAAAAGATGGGGGGGGGAGGAAAAGAGACAGATTGCTTTGCTATTGCCTGGCGTTATCTCTCTTAAACTCTATCAGGGATGGAGAGGAGGCAGCAGCGTCAGCACAGCAGCGGATGCTATGGATGGTGCAGCTCACCATTGTACAAGTCAGATGTTAATAATTAGTTAGCAGTTGAGCGTGCAGGGGGCGGGAGGGGGGAATTGAATTTACATGCATCACTACAGTGGCCTTTAAAAGTCTTAGTATGAAAAATGCATGGCTGCCCATGCATTATTTATTCAGCAATGAATAGAATTTCCCAAAGATCAGACTCGCAGGTCAAGGCTGACAAATTTGGCAGAATTAAGCATCATGTCTATCAGCCCAATAGCAGATATGAAGGGGAACAGTGCTACAGCGTGTAAGGATGGCTGCTTTGTTGCATAAATCGGACTTAGAAGGACATGCAGGGTTTACCCCATCCAGCAGCGCCTTGCCAGCCTGTTTTCAGCAGAAGAGAGTTGTGTATTCCCATTCATCATGGATTCAGCTTGGTCCCACTCCCCCTTTCCACAATGAAAAGCTTTTGAACGCTAAGTATCTGTGGCAGAATCTCGTCTTTTTGATCCTCGAAGCACCATTTGTTTCAGGTTTTCCTGTCTTTATTCTGTCCTCAGCAAGGCAGCTTGAATACAACCTTGAAGCTTTCAGCTGACAAATGCCCCCAGAATTCTCCCTCTCTCTCTCTTTTTGCCTTTCCAATTGTAATTCTTGTTTGAAAATAATTTTGTGCAGTCTCTAGCCTGGCTGCCTCCAGAATACCAATGAAGTACGTCTGAGACAGCAACTCTATTTTCGCTGGCTGGTCTGATCCAGTATCAGGCAGTATGCAGCCCCTACCAAATCTGTGCTTCCCGGACTGTACCCATAGGGAATCATTGCAGCGTACTGCAGGCTGAGCTGCTCAGCAAAACCAGCTTTGTCTGACAGCATGTCCCCACAGCAGGGAGCTGCTGGCCCTCACAGCACGGAGCATGCAGGACACCCAGCTCCGCACTATTAAAGGTGGTTAGCTAATGAGCAGAGGAACTTCTGGCCATCTGTGGGCTCTTATTGTGGAGGGAGAAATCAGGAATGCTTGGAGTTCTCTCCTTGTCATGGCCAGAAAGCCACACAGGCAGGCACACATCAGGTTTCTTTGCACAGCTTAGCATAAAAAAGAGCATGTTTAACTTGCACGAGGGTCTCCTCACACAGACATTTGTTAATAGAGACTTTGAGCTCTGCTGGGCATACCCTTGACATAGGGTGAGCAACAGGTATTGAAGCTTAATAAATTCCAGCCCGTTGCTTAGCAGTGGGAGGAGCAGATCTGTAATCACATCGCTTTCCTTGCAGGTCTTCCAGCAGTTTTGGATGAGAAGAAATTCCCTTCTGGTGTGGCTGTTCCAGGGGTGGACAGGATAGACAGACACTGGGCAGCCCAGCAGGACCTAGTGAGGCAAATGGCTTGGGAGCCAAATGGCACATGGCTCTGCAGCATGGGGAGTCAAAGACTGTGAAACTCTATGGAATGCAGATTGGGAGACTCCAGCTGAAACCTTTCTTACTTTGGTTCACTCCTATCATGGATGACTTTTCCTGACCACAATGTTTTCATCTGTGGAGGGCTGGGAAATGCTGCTCAGGTGAATCAAGCTGCTGCCTGCAGGTTGGATCTCTCCCATGGGGATGGGGGATCTGGGAAAGGATATATCACTCATACACATAGGAAGCAAATATCTTCTGTCCCACCATTGTGTCACCCTCTTTGTGCAAAGGGGCTGTTTGAGCCCTAGCTCTGCACTCAGAAAAGAAATGAAAAAATGAGGTGTGAAACAGGCATAAAGCTGCACACACTAAGAAAACTGTGGGGCTTATCAGCTTGGTTCCTCTATCAGGTCAGCAAGCTTCCCCATTGCTGCCCCCCTCGTAAATGCATAATACACATCCAACAAACACAGAACATCTCAGAAGCAATCTATTCTGGAGCTTGCTTGGAAATTGCTGTTTGCTGTAACGGCACCCAAGGGAGCACTGCTCTCTAATATTTGTTTAAAGCAGACTGGTGAAAGTGAAGTAATGCCCTCAGACATTCGCTGACTGCAGGCTGTTCCCCACAAGACTGGGCAAAATTGAATATCTGAGCAGAGCTGCAACAAAATGTTCTGCTCTGGAGGGAGGGGTCCAAATCCAATTGCAACACAGAGGTAGAGGAGCGAAAGGCAAATCATCTCTACAGTTGGCATTTGATGCCTATAGCAGTATTGCCTCCTGAAACACAAGCTGTCGCAGGGCTTGCATGGTTGTCTGGTTAGGGTGTCATTTTTTAAACAGCTATGTGATCTTATCATAAACTTGGAAGAGGGAGAAGGCAGCTGCAGTGGCAGGGGGGTGACTTTGCCTCTTGCCAAAGCCAAGATGAGCAGAAGTATTCGGGAAGACTCGAGCTCTGAATGTCTTTAGGAAAGAATCCAATGGGACAAAGCCATCAAGTTGACAGCACTTGCCATGCACTGACTTCAATAATGATGCCAGAGGGAGAAGGAGTACAGTGCTGCCAGAGAATAGCTGGAGGCACCAAGTACCTGCCTGCCTCAATGCACACCACTGTGTTTCTGCACTGGGTAGATGGGAGGGCTGTTACTGCAACACTCACACTCCAAAGAAGCATTATGGGAACCTGGGCAGATCCCACTGTCCCCCTCCCACTCATACTTGTGCCCAGAAAACAATCACCCCCATGCATGCCCTTTCATGGACCCTGTAGCACCAAGGCTGTTGCCTTTCCCTGCCAAAGCAACAGTGCCTGGTCCTTCCACTATTGCACTCCCTAATGGCAGCAGCAAAACCCAGACCTGGAAATTACCCATGCAAGGTGTGTGAATCCTGGCATTAACATCTGCAGCGAACTCAGATATCTCAGCAGGGAAACTGCTTTACAGTGAAATATTTAACAACACAGATCCCTACCACCTTGCAGGCAGGCACCGAGTGACCCGCGAGGCTTTTTGTTCTTCCCCAGCCTCTTGGTTTCTTGTACAAACTATGGTTCACTGGGTACAAGATCATCTGCAGTTCACTTGTAAGGAATATCTTTGTGCTATTTCCAGGCAGGAAGGAGGGCTGATAATAGAGTGTAATGTTGGCTCTTTTGTTGCTTGAGTCATATTTATCATTAATTCAGCTACCCTGCACAGATGCGAAGAGAGAACTAAAGTGACGGTCCTTAAAAATATATCGTTTGAAATAATTCCAGGCATTGTTATTCCTATTGCACGCTGTCATGTTCATCGTTATCAGAATGGCTGTGTGAAATTGCCATGGATGTACAAGGCTATTTTCATAATTCACTCTTGACACGCATTCTGGGCTGCTGCTTTTACAGTGGACTTCTGCTTCTTGCCTTTAATCATTTGGGTTGTATATTGCTTTCTCTGTATTCTCATTGCAACAAGCAATCATCGCAGAACAGGTATATATCTCTTCTGAATGCGATGGTTGTTCTTACTGTGAGCTCATGAATTCTCATCATGCGTCGATTTATCCTTATGGATTGGAGCCCTTTGAGAGAACCAGCACTGCGCCCAAAGCTTGCTATGTGTTCTTTCAGAGCTATTCTTCACTTGGTTATTTGTGATCACAAAATACTGAAATCAACCTTTTTTGAGAGATTTCTTAAAAACAAATCCTGATTCCTGTAGTAACTTCCATATGAAGACACTCAAATGTACATTGCCAATGTAGCATTCCTGGAAATGGATAAATATTATGATTCCCTCTTTATGGGTAAGGAATTTGAGTAATGAAAAGGAAAGGCAACATAATCAAGGTTGTGCTGAAATAGTGCTGGATAGAATAGGATAGCATGAAATCAAATATAGCTCTGACCTCCTAAGTCTCACTTCATTCAATTAACATTTAAATGGTGCGCCCTTCTTACCCAGGGGGCTGTATATTGATGTACTACCACTGGGGCATTTCTCTGTGGACTATGAGGATCAAAAGGGTTGTGAGCCCTCATGTAGAGCTTGGTTGGGATTCTATGTCTTGGCTACAGGCTCCATGAATGGAAAGACAGAAATGAGTTTTCTTTGTTTGAAAGTGTACTTCCTAACGCTAGAAAACTTTGTTGTACTAAAAGAGTTTCTTTCATCCATTTAATGAAGTGGGCATGCTGTGTTGCTGCTGCCCTGGAGACCTCTGGCAATGGAAATCTGGAGCTACCTGTGCAGATGGCTTTTTGAACTCTGCAGAGCTGAGACCTTGTTTATGTCCCTGGAACCAGAGTGAATTAGTGGACTTAAATTTCAAAGCTACTCCTTTTGTGTCCACCTCTCAGTAACCTGTAATTATGCCTCCGTGCTCACTCTTTCAGGCTCTGTAATTGACCACAAATTTAGTTGCACGGCCCAAATCAAAGGCAAAGGCACATAACTGTATTAAGGTCAATTATCTTGTGCTACAGTTCTCCTGCAAAGTGAGCTGCTTCTGGTAAACCCTATTATTAAACAGGAGACTATTCAATGCTGAAGTTGCTTCGGTTGTGCCTTTTCCTCAAAGCAGCACTAACAGGTCATCAGCGTCACACAGAATTGCAGCATGGAGGCAAACAACAAGGCAATGAAATCTCTTTGCATGCCTCTGATCAAGGATTGAAATTCATTAAAAAGGAACAGTTGATGGTGGACTGTGATTTTGTCTGGTTTACATCCTGCTCTTCTGGAGAGTCTAACATCTGAACCTATCAAAGTCTTACTGTATTAATTAAGTCATCTAATACCCTCTTGAATTAGTAGGCATTTAACAAATGAAAACGAAGCCTTCAGAGTTCAGTTTGTCTAAAGCCACTCTGAACATCAGTGGCAAAGGACCATGAAGCCCAGAGAGCGAAAAAGCCTCTGAGAGCATTGGGTCACTTCCCTCATAAAGCAGGATTATTCTTAAAGAATAACGTGCTGAACTAAGTGCAGTAGAGGTTTTAAAATCCCATTTTAAAAGAAACTAAGACTGTTAGGATGATTTTAGTATGGTGCTAACTGGGAAGTCAATCTACACCTTTGTTTTCTCATCCCTGGAGATGCCCAAGACCAGATGGACAGCCTGAGCTGGTGGAGGGTAACCCTGCAGGAGTTGGAACTGGATGGACTTTAAGGTCACTTCCAACCTAAACCGTTCCATGATTCTTTGAATAAAGGGCACCTTGTTATGAGCTGAAGGTCTATGAATAATCCATTATCTGAAATCTGCAGAGGATTCAGTAGGAAAGCTATTGTTGTGTTTCCCTTACACTTGCTGGAATTCAATTTCATTTTGTATTCTTCTTTGACGTTAAAATATTGATGTTTACATCACTACTACACCTAGATGCCAAAACTCATCATGGGAAGACAGTCAAATGCAGCTAACATGAAAATCAGGAGAAAAATAAGTTCTCTTCTGGGAGATTTATGGCTCCCAGCAGTTTTGCTGTGTGAGGTGGCTTGTACTACTTCAAAAAGGATTTTTTTATTATTATTATATATTTTTTTAAAACATCTCAGGGTAAAAAGCAGTTTAGGACTTTAAACCCTGACTAAAATAGCTTGGCTCTTTCTTTTTAATTTCCTTGTAGCCAGTGGTCAGGATAGTCCTTGAATCTACGGCGTCCTCACCATTAAAAGTAAACAGATAAATTCATCTCATTTCTAATTGAATCTTTGTTAAACTGCTGAAAGATGAATTCAGTGTTTTCTCAGTTAGAATAAAGAACCCTCTTACATCAAATATTCTCCCCATGTAGGTACTCACAAATGGTGATTAAACTGTATCTTAATATTCTCTTCAATAAGTTTAATTGAACATTTTAGTATTGCTTGAATCTCCTCACAAGGACCACCCCTCTTGGTGACTGATTTTCCAACAAATCCTAAAGCCACAGGAACTGATGAAGTGTCCCTTCCTCTCTCTCTCCTCTTTTTCTTCTCCCTCTATTAAATAAAAACAAAGCAAACAAAGGCAAAGAATCAGCCTTCCTCCTCCTTAGGTGAAGTTCATTTCCAAAGGCAGGTTGATGACATGACAAATGAAAATGGTAGAAGTCCTCTGTGGTGCTGAGTTCAAAATGAATTTGTATGATACAAAAAATGGAATAAATTCTTAGATAACGTGGATGAGAGATACAGTCCAACATATGGTAGAAGAGCAGTTAAATGGCACCTGGTTAACTTTTGCTACTTTCACAAGCCAGAAATACTTTTTGCTCTTCATGATCCTCACCTGGCCATGCTACAAGCAGGACTGCCATTCCCCAGTGACTGCAGGGGTCAGGAGTGGAGCTGGAAGGCTCAAAACCTTTTGTATCAAATTAAAATCAATGACTGTGCTTATGAGACAAAATTGAGAGCCCTGTTAGGGAGTGCATGGCAGGGAGGGTTTGGGTCTGCTGTCAGCTACATTAGGTGCTGAGAGTGAGGGGCAATAGAGCACACAGTGACACTCCAACATATACAGAACCAAGGAAGAGAAGGTGCTTTCTTCCTCTTTCCTGCTGCAAGATCTTCACAAAACTCTTTCCTTTTCTGTTCTCATTGTAAGCAACACCAAGCCATCAAAAAGCAGATTCCAACTCTGGTAGTCCCAGGTTAAATGCACATGATCTGTTGTGCTATTCCTCACGGCACAGCAGGAGAGCTCTTATGCCCAAGACAGTTAACAAAGCTCAGCATACTACAACTTCCAAGATACTCTAAAGCTTGTTAGAAATTTTGCAGGCACCTTGCAAACAGAAGCTCTGACCAGCAGCCTGCTAACCTGTTCCAATCCCACATCATGCTGCTAATAAATCTCACAGGAATCAGAGCTGCAGGAAGGTCTCCAGAGCAGCTGGAGGGCCAGGAGCTTATCATGCATGAGTACAGCTGGTGCAAGCAACCTCCTCTCCTGCCAACACGTTTTCCCAGCTTTTTTTCAGAAGCTTTAATTTTAAGAACTCCAATCTGAGTCCAGTGCACTGCAGGGGATGCTTCTGTCAGCAAACTGGGGGTGTCCCCACACTCTTGCCTTGCACAGTCCATGGCAATACTGTGAAACACAGTGTGCTTGTCACATGAGAAACACAGAAAATGAGCAATGGTGAGTTAAGGCCTGGGTGTCAGCTTTGCCATTCCTGCCTTTGTATGTCATCCTGGCAAAGTGTCAAAAGCTGCAGTGTTAATGTATAAGCAGAGTTGCACCCTCACTGTTCGCATGTATGTCTGATCTGAACACATTCTGCTGAAAATCTGCTTCTCTGCGAGTCTGTGCACATACATCCTCCTGCTTTAACCACGGGTAGGATCTGAAATAGTATCTGTATGACAGTTCTAAACAGATGGAAAATATAAGTGTCAATGTCTCAATTATTAAGCTTCTGTGTCTTCCCAGTGCTTGCTGCCATGCTCTGAAGATCTAAGTATGCACAGTAAGCCTCTTCCAAAGGCTTCCAGGTGCTGGGGTTTCAGTTCTTAGCTCTACAAAGCACTGTTAAGAGCAGCTGAGCTTAATTGTAGTGGTGTTTCCACTTTTCTCTCTTAACTTCTTCCCAAACTTCAGACACAGAGACATCCCCAAACAAATGTCTCTTGCTCATCCACCACTGTTTTAATGTACTGCCAGAGGGCACGCTGTGGGCCACCGCCAAAATAAAACATTAATTGCAAGGAGATACTTTCAGTACCAAAGCTTCAATGATGGAAAAAAAACCAACAACCAACAAAAAGAACAGTTGGTTGTAGAACTGCAGCCTTCAGGTCTTACATCCACACTACCACATGCAGCTCTAGGGGCAACACACACAGAGTGGAGAACACAGTCCTATAACCTGGTTGTATCTGGTACTTCGGTACTAAGAAGCTGTGCATATTCCTGCTGTTTTCAAGTCTTGGCACACACGTATTACAATTAATAAGATTAATACAATGGAAAGCCAATAGAAGAATATAACAGAAGGGACTAGTGTGGATAGAACGGTATTATAAAGGAAGCACACTCACCTACCTCCAAAGATCCAGGCTTGCAGAAAAGACTCCAAAAGGGAAGAATCTCCAACCAGAGATGCTTCCCCAGGGGCAGTCAGCCCTTAAATGAGGTTTAGGAGAGGTACAGTCAGGCTGCAGCCCTTCCAGGCAGCAGAACTGCCCTCACCTGTGCTCCCAGGGCTGACCTGGTCCTTCCCCAGGTGCTCAATCAGTGGTTCAGGCTGTGACTCAACAGTTACCATAGAACATCCATGACAATCCCAGCTGATGGCAGTGAAACTCTTCATGACTTTTAAGTTAGGTGTGTGTTTAAGTGAGGGGTTACACTGGGAAAACATCCATAAGCATTAAAATAAACAAAGATGTGTTGCTCTGAATGGCTGAGGAATGTTTAGAATAATTTTCAGGAACATATGGTCTCTGCACACTGGTTTCTTTTCTTCTCACTAATATGTTTCTGGTTGCCCATTCATCTTATAATTAACAAACCCAGTGGGATCAATCATTATTTCCAGCAGCTTAGTGTATAGCTGGCCTGGAACCATAGCACAGTACAACATATATCAGCTAGTTCCCATACTCTGGCAGCCAAAAGAAATATCTCTTCAACGTAAAGTTGTTCCCAGCACTTTGGTGTGCTGTAACCTCTGAGCTGCCCACGCTGTGCCTCACAGGGATGCTGGACCTGGTTTGTTTGCAACACTAAGCCTGTGCTATGGGGATATTGATTATTTATGCCCCAGCTGCCTTGTAAGAGAGAAAAGCAGCATTCCCAGGAATGCAGCTGAAGCAGGTCCAGCTCATGGTTGGTTCACACAGTGATTCTCCTTCAGAAAATGAGTATTTGAATCTGTTATTCTTGAGGGAAGTGCTTAATCACAAGCTTAATCCTAAGCAAGCTTGCATGGGTGGGTGGGTTTTTGGACCAAGGAGACAAGCAGGTGGGAGGAATGAAAACAAAGTAAAAGAGCCCAATAGGGAAGAAAAGAAAGCGAAGGTGAAACTGAAATAACACAAACACAAGAAAGACAGAGCTGTAATAAATACCAGGAAAATAAAGGAACAAAAATTAGATGCTAAACTGGAAGGTGGAGAGGGAGAGTTCAGAAGTTGCTAATGGAAAATATGAGTGGTGCAGGCCAAAAAATAGAAGCCCGGGAAACGTTTGGAAAGGTTTGGAAATGAGAAGCAAAATCCATATACACCTTTCTTAAAAATGAGTTAATATTCCAGAGATAAAACAATTACTTGTATTCTACAGCCTGCTTTCTGTTTTCCTGATAGACAACTGGAAATGTTTGTTGTTATTATAGTTATTATGAAGAAGAGCTGTTCTGGGCGCAGTCCTAACAAACCAGATCTATTATTTTTCTTTCCCCTTCCTGCTCTCTTGCAAGATAACCACATGATGTGAGAGTTCCAGCCCCATCCTTTGCACCATGACACGGTGCCCGCTGGGTATTTGCAGCAGCAGTGAGGTGAGGATGCTCGGTGCTTCTCAGTGCTGCATTCAGAGGGAGCCAAGCAGCCTCTCTTCTACTCCTTGTCTGTGCAGCCCTTGCCCAGCAGACTCAGGATGGATGTTAGAAATGCAGGCTGAGAGCTGGAAAGCTGCTGTGTTCTGGGCTAGAGCTGCAAAGTGCACATCACATGTGCTAAACTAAAGATAGTCATGGAATTCTTACACTGTGTGTTAAAACACATTTCTATGGTAACATGTTCTATGGGGAGGTGGAAGGTGCATGGGTGGTTCGTTCAGGGCTGTACCAAAGAATCTGGGAGAGAAGAGTTGCTTTTTTCCCTGCTGACTGCAGGGAGTGCAGGAGGGAGTGAGACATTCATCCTGGATAACAAAGTGCCTTATTACGGTCTGAAATGTATTCTGTTCCATCAGACACCTTGCTGTTCTGTGATGTAGGTGAAGTGCTGAGCTTCGAGACTCAAATCCTCACCCCTCAAGTGCACCTGCTATTGATGCTGATTTATAAGCCTTGATGCCAGGAGGAGTCACTGAACTTAGGAGGAGGGTAAACTCAAATCCTTCACCATTCCCTGCCCTGCTGGGTCTTCTTAGTACATTTGGGCCTCCTAGGCTGGCCTTGAACTGGGATTTCTCTCCTTGGGTGAACATAAAACTCAAAAGGTGGCCATGGAATAACAAGCTTTCTTCCAAAAGACCTTTCCAGAGCAGATTTCACTCTCCCATCTCAGAGTACCAGCCAAGTCAAACTCCCACACAGCCTCCTTGCCCCCGGGAAGGAACACAGAAGGACAAAAGAAAGCACTCCTCTAAACCTTTTCAGTTCATAGCCAAGAATTTAATTACGAGCCGTTTTTGCATTTAGTACATACCTTGCTCCCTCAGGGGATTTCTGTTTTCTCATTGTTGAAATTAATTCCTATCAAGTTGTTTGGATGGTTCAGCCTCTTGGCTGGCCCAGGTGCCTTATTGCTTCTGCCAAAATACTGTTCTAAAATTCACAGTTTCGTGGCAGTCTACTCCTGATGATACTGTTGATTTTGTTCAGTGAACAACTGCAATCAGGACATAAGGACATACTAACAGAGAAGTGTCACGTGGCTTGCACTGACTCTGGATGTCATTTTTTCCTAGAGGACCTGAGCTGTGAAGATTATGTTCTCCTTGTAAAATAGAAGGTCACGTCCAGGGACCTCTCTCTTCCAATTCTGTGGCTTTGGAGTCATCCTTTCACAGCTGCTAAGAAATAATATCTTGTGAGCATCTGCCAACAGCACGATTTGCTGGTCTCAGCTCAACAGGATGTATATGTAATGCCAGCAATCTCAGTAGAGATGTGCAGTAAGTCTTTGCCATGAAGGAAGATCTGAGAGATCTTCAGTGGTATCTCATAGGCTGACATAGCTGGAATGGCACTGCCAGGGCTCATTTCTTGAGCCTTGTGACTGGGAGATTTTGCATTTTGGGGCACAGCTTTTAAGGCAGCAAAGAAGAAATGATAGCTTACAGGCAGGAAGAACATCACTATTCTATCTCAGGCTTCAGGATTTGCTGTAATGTGGGTAAACAGTGGGATACAACAAAGCATGCTATCCATAGGCCAGGGACCATGTGTGACCTTTGCATTGTCACAGCAGCTTAGAGAAGAAGATACTCAGCTTGCTTCATAACCACTGAAGTACCCTTCACAAGTGGTTAATGCATTTCACCAGCACATGAAAGAATAATTGGATAGCCTCTTTTTTAAGCTGTATGTAACCAACCATACCAAGTTTATCACTAAATGTCACAGTTTATCATAATCTAATCACCAGAGAGCAAGAAAAATGAGCATACTTGTCTCCATCAATAAACAAGCGATTATTCAGACAATAACTGGGTTTATTTTCTTTATTTCCATAATGTTTGAAGTCTTATGAAGATGCTCTGGAGAAAAGATTATTTACATTGGCATCCGGACAGTCGAATGGTAGGAGGTTTAGAAAAGCAATAGAGAGAGATGTTCAGCTAGGAATGATCCTAAAAGACTTAATAATTTTCATTCTGCAGAAGGAAATTGGGACAACAGATTATTTGTCAGATTAAAAATGCACTGCTTGTTCCATCTTGTAGCATGCAGACACGATGCACAATAGCGTCAAGCACTGGAAAGCCAATAATAATGAAAGAACCAGCATTTCTGCTTCGTTTTTTGTTTCTAAGTTCTCCTGCCAATTGGCCCTTCTTCCGTGCCCCATTTTTGGAATCAGATGCTGACATGTTACCACTCCACTGACAACAGTAAAGACTGTTTTGATCAGCATCAGCAAGATAAAAAATAGAAACAAAATCTGGCCCCAAGTCTCCGCTGTGTTCTAACGCGAAGAAAGTTACAGCTTGTCCCTAAGGGGATGACAAAGTGCATCTCTGATGGCTGAGCAAATCTAATGCCACATGACACCTGCGCACCCACGCATGCCAGGAGACAGGTGTGTGCTGTAGTATTTCATACAAACAGATGTCCTCAGAGAAGGCAGTGGGTTATCTGAGCCTCATATGAGAAAATAGAGATGTCAGGAAAGGTAAACAATTTCCTCCGTGATACATTTGCCCTTGCAGCTATTCCTCACGCCTCCAGACTTGAGAGTGAGCATCTGATGGCCGCTCTGCAGAGGCAAAGCTTCTGGGGATGCAAGGAGGAAGAGACTGAGGGAGAGCTGGGAAATGTTTTTATGACAAAAAAAAGCAATCAATCGGCCTGAGTGAATGATAAGAGATAGGGACTTTTTTCTCTTCACTCAAGTAGGAAGATCAGTGTCAGCAGTCTGGGGGAGTTCTGCCCAGGTTCTGGCCATTGGAGACTAGTGAGTGCCTGCAGCACAGACCTGGTTAATGACATCCCTGCAGCGAGCTGCAGTTTTGAGAGCATCTGCCCTCAGTCTCCTTGGAAACATGGGGACATCCCAAGAGACAGGAATTTATCTGTGAGAACCTCCCCCACCCAGGGATACAATCAGGATGATAGGCCAAAATCCTGGAGCAGGCACCCAGATCTTTGCTTATTCTCTCTTGCCTTGACTTTCAAAGCTGCCACATGTCTTTATTTGTCAGTTGCCCAATCTGACTGAAGGGGAAGAGCCAAAATGCCTTTTTTCTGTCCCTGCTGTTTTATCATATTACACATGCATGAAGTACTTAGCAACAATAAATCTGGATCTTTTCAGTGCTGCTGTGATGTAAACAAGAAGCCAGCTCTACAAATTTCCTCTTTATATTGCTGGTGGCCTACTGTGACCCTATGGCCAACCTGGTTTAACTGGAGGCACTGAGCAAGGGCTTGTGCTGGAAAATACTCAGAGATGTTAGTCCCTGTAGAAGGGTTAAATGAGAATTAAGGGAAATTGAACTCTGTGGCTTGATGAGGATTGGCACATTGTGACTTGGGTCTATAGCTGCTAGAGATTTCCTTTGGAAAAGTCTTTTAACCCCTTTAAAACATTCGTCTTAGAGCTTCTTTTGACCTGACATTTCTGTAGTACGTCCCTGCAAAATATCATCTGAATCAGCTGCTGGTGGTTTGTAGCATCCAGGTGACATAAATGCTGCTTTTTGGAGAGAGTGCTCTGGGTGATTTCACATTTCCAGCAGCCCCACTGTTGGGAAGAAGGAAAGGGGACATGGTGACAGCAGGAGGCCCTGAAGCAATGGGCAGGAGGCGCAGGACAAGCTGATGAAGGTGACTGGAGTGCAGCAGGTGCCATTTCTGGGAAGTGAGTTTAATTCCAGTCTTAGTTGGAAACTGGTGATCCTCCGATGTTTGTTATCAGAAACCCAGCTCAGGACATAAGTGCCCATGCTGCCTATTGCTGCTGGGCTGCTGCTTTGCCTGCACAGTGGAGGACATCAACTCAGCTGCACAGAGCACCACAGCATCCCTACACTCCTGAATGTAATTAGAAAAAAGAAGAATGAAAAATCACCCATAGAAAAATCACTTGTAGGTTAATAAGCTTTTGGATGATGGCAAAAACTGTAGCTCAGAGCTGGTACGTGAGAAACTAAACTCATTTATTTCTGTTCTCTCCCTTCTTATTTTAATGCACCACAGTTGGATTAACCCTGGCAGAATTTACAGCCCTCTGGTCTATTGGCTTCTCTGAGCCTTTAATGTCCCAAGTGGTCCTATGATCTGTTAATTACCTTATTGCACGCAAAGCTCTATAGGGCTATTTCTCTACAAGAACTATTCGTCAGGATCAAATTAGTTCTGGGGACCTCTCTCTGTGTGATGTGGAGTGTCCTCAGCTCCACACAGGGAGCATAAGGTCCTCTGCTCGTAGCAGGAGCCCTTTGCAGGATGAGACAGCATGTGAAGTAAGTGATCAAAGTGGCAATTCGATAAATCCACACTCTTGTCATTAACCGTCCTGAAAGTTGCAGGGGAACGGTTTACGTTTTTCATTTTGCAGTCCAAGCACCGTGCTGAATTTTGATCTTCTTTCTCTTTGTAAGGACCGTTCTGGTGTTTGGCTCTGAAGGGCTGAGCAGCCAAAGCCAACTGGGCTGAGTTGGTAAGAGATCATCCTGCTTCTTTCTAACACTGAAGAATTATCACAAGCAAGAGGAGATTTTGAATGATTTTATTTTATTTATTTAATATTTTTTGTAATGGAAAGTGGAATTCAAAGCATGACCCCAGGCCTGCCATCTCTCATGGCCTTATGTCCCTTCCCCTTTGCTGAAGTGTGTTTGTTGAATGTGGCTGGCCCTGTTTCTTGTCATGGGGTGCCTTGCTGCATGAAGTAGCTGATGGAGTGTTCCTATGGCTGCCACAGTGGCAGTGTCTTCTGGGTTCTCCTGACGGCTTTATAAAGCTCCATGATTGAAGGGTCTCCATTAATGACATCACTGTTGCATTGCTTCAGCTCTCTCTTCTCTCTCATCTGTGTATGGGATATTCATAAACTTTCTCCACCTGAGGACTGTTCCTTAGGAGAAGTTGTTGCTGTATCCTCCATCCTGAGCATCTTTCTTGCCATTCCCTTCCATAAAAGGGGCTCAGGGCTCTGTGCCCCATCCTCAGCTCCCCCAGCCCAGCTGGCAGCTGCAGCAGTCCCAGCTCCTCATCTGGATTAGGAATCTGCTTCAGCACTGGATTAGTACACGTTCATCTTAGGCACCAGGGTCAGGCTGCACTGTGTGGTTTAGCTGAGCATGAAAGAGGATGTCTTTTAAAAGCTGCTGTATTTAGGCCATGGAGAGGGGGGGGCAGGGAAAGGATAAGAAACAGGCATCAAATACAGCTATCATTACTTTGTATGTCTTATTCTTCAGCAAGCCATCCCTGGCTTATATTTGGGCTGGACAGCTCATTTTCCTCTTTCTGGGTGTGAGCTGGGGATGTTACAGAGAAGTAGTAGGGCTGGTTTTCTGCATCCCTAAGTGAGCAGCATTTTCAGCTGCATGGCAGTGCTGAAGTGTGCCCCTGATGAGTGGATCTTATTCATACGGTCCCTGGCAAGCAGCAGCCGTTACCAATCACAATAATTAGGCTAACTCAGTTTACAGAGAGATACCCAACAGATCAGCTTCTTAAAGCAGTGCGAATTATCTCTTGCTGCCCACAGATGGGGAAATGCAATGCCCACATCACTTCTTACTGCCTTCCCAAAGGCAGCTGGGTCAGACCAACCTGCTCCGATGGGGCTCTTCCCTCTCTGTGTTGTCTCCTTGCCACAGAACACATCACTCCCGGTGCTATTACCATAGCAATGGGTTGAACAGGAGTTAAATTATGCCAGGAATAGAAATGGGTAGGATTTTTTCTTAACTTTCCTTGAGGGAAATAACCACTTCAGCAGTGTTCCTAATAACAGTATTTGTGCAAAGTTAAATACGAGATACAGTGCTGCTACGTGCAAAGAGAGAGTATTTCCTTCCTAAAAATAAGGCCAGTTTTGCATTTCCTATGATAGTGAGTCTGGAATTATGGGGCTGATGTGATTTTTATGGATAAAACAGCAGACATTTTCCTTTTAATTTCTAAAATATATGGGAAGAGTATTGACATGAAACAAAAGGGGGCAGTCTGAGGTGTTAGTAAGATCTTGACCAAAGTAGTGGAAGACATGGGCAGTTAATGGAATATGAGGTGACACTAAGAGAATGCACTTGTATCATCACTTAGAACCTCCTCAAAAGGGGAAAAAAACAAACTCATAGAATGTCCCAAGTTGGAAGGGACCCATAAGGATCACTGAGTGCAATAAAATTAAGTATTAAAAAAGAAGGGTGTTGGGGCACCAGTTAATCTCTGAAGTCCACCTTTACATTCAAAGCATAAACAGGGAGATAAACAGATATATAACATTCAAAGGTGATTACAAACCAGACAGGGAAAACAGAAGGATGAAGAGGACATTAGCAGCATGCAAAGATGCAGCTGTGAAGTTATACAAATACATGTTTTATGGCAATGAGAAAGTCAGAGGAAAGGATTTGAAGATGTTGCAGAATAGGGGGGTATACTGATAGTAAACTCTGTGAGAGATTAGCAGCAGACTGACTGATTCTCTAGGACCACAACAAAATGAGGACTACATTGTAACTGAGACAGAATTAGATGGAGAATGTCAAGAAATTCATATTTAAAGATGGAAAAAACACACCCCAAGGTGGTGATGGTTGCCTTTGAAAAGACCATGTTGGAAAAGAATGTAGCAAATGAGAGTCTTGTCAAGGCTGGTTTAAAAGGAGGAACTACAAGCGTAGTCATGTCTGCACTGATATGCAAAAGCAAAGATAAAAGGTAGGAAGATGTAATCCTGAATATGCAGCCATGCTGCAGGGTATATTGGTTGTATTACAGGAGGATGTACAAGGGGAGCCAGAGTGAGGTATGAAGCACAATATGACAACAGCAGCAGGACTAAGTGCTGGACACACGTTATTATGTCATGGTAATGTCAAACTGGAAAGAAGGGAATGTCAGGACTAGCCTCGCTGGAGCTTCTCATCTCCCAAGCATATTGCCACGCTGCACATTTATAGTGATTCCCTTTGCTCCTAACCCAGCAATTAGATGTGCTTCAATATCTTAAAACTCCATCCTCAGCAGTTTGTATTTTGCTGGCTGGTACAATTTACTACAGCCTTTTCACATTCAGCAGCCCATGCAGGTGTATGAAAGTCTGATTTGTAAACAAAAGTGCAGTGATGGTGCATCCTTTCCTTGGATTATAAATATCAGCCAAATGCTTTGGGGGTCAGAGCTTCCCAATGCACACTCATTTTTGAGAGAGACTCTATTAAATGATGAATGTGCTTGTATAAAAATGGCAGGCTCTGGCTGCAAGCTGGGTTAATAAATAAGTACCCTGTATACTCTAAAGAGTACATCACCCTGCCTTACAGTTGCTGAAGGCCAGAGCTAGGACCACAGAGGTCTTGATTCTTCCCAGAAATGGCTTCTCCTGCAGCCATGCAGGATACCTGTTTGTTCCCCCATAGCAAAGCTCAGCAGGCTGCCAGGGGAATAGCATGGGAGATAACTGGGAGAGACACCAGCCCAAAGGCCTCCTAAGGTGATAAGCAGTGCAAATGGTTTCTAATAGTCTCTGTATTAGTCTGTTTAACAGCCAGGAGACATTAACACTAATGCAGTCTGCGTGGCAGAGCTGACTGGAACAAAGGCAACTACAACAGACTTTCTCTGATTCCTAAGCATCCTACCTGAGGTGGAAGTGCCAAACATCCCCATACCAGGAAAGAAAGAAATGATCAAATGGAAAAGAGAGTGAAACTGGTTGCCTAGAGAGGTTCTGGATGCCCTGGAGGTGTTCAAGGCCAGGCTGGATGGGGCTATAAGCAACCAGATCTAGTGGGAAGCTTACAACAGAGGGGTTGGAACTGGATGATCTTAATAAGGGTCCCTTCCAACCCAAACCATTCTATGATTCTAAAGTCATTTTGAAACTCCTCATGGCCAGGGCAAGTGGACCAAACACAGAGGAAAACATTGTGTGTCAGGCTCTGTCAGCACTCCTTTAACTACTCCATATCTCTGGAGTGCCTGAGATGTAATCTTCAACATTAATGCAATTAAGGTGAGATAAAAGTGTTTACTCCAGGTGCCTCGTGCTGATTTTTTGACAAAATGTAGGTGCTGAGAGTGAAAAATAAAATACTTTAATGAATAGCTGAAATAGTTGCTCTTTATTTCAACATCTCCCTAAATTAAATCATCTCTTTTTCAGTATGCTTGGCTCCTGAGTAGGAAAATTGCTGAAAATGGACAAGACTATTAAAGAGAGTTATAGCTGGCATAAACAGGCCATTGAGGAGAGAAATGGAAATATAGATCTTATTGCAGCCCTGCAAAGCAACTGCCTCGTTTACATCGTAATTTCCAAAACCTGCAGGTGACTGTGGGAATACAGACAGGTAGAAAATCAGAGATGTGAGTTATTAAAAAGCAGGCATATGGACCCACCATTAATATGCTGTGGGCCCTCAGCATCTTTAGGATATATAGATAACTGTGAGTTCAGCTGGACAGGTTTGAAGGCAGTGAAAGAATGAGACAAAAAGCTGTCTTGTTACAGTATAGGAATGGCTGTGAGATAATTGCGTTCTTAAAGAAAATCATTTCACTGGTTATTGGCTCACCAGTAAAACTACCCTGTCTGAGCAGAGGAGATGCACCTTACCACTCTTTCGGAGAAGAAATTCTTCCTAAAATACAACCTGAACCTCCCCTGGTGCAACCTGAGGCCATTCTCTATCACAGTTATTGGGAGCAGAGTCCAACCCCTACCTGACCACAGCCTCCTTTCAGGGCACTGTAGAGAGCAATAAGGTCTTTCCTGAGCCTCTTCTTCTCCAAAAGTGAGACATACTTCAGCTTTGTACTGAAAGCAGAGGGCGCAAGGGCTCCAGCCCTCACCAAACTAAAGCAATTGTAATGAGAGGACAGCATGAAAGTGATTTCTGCCGAAGTCCATGAAGATGTACTGTACACAAAGAGAAAAAAACAGAGGGAAAACAGAGGCAGCAAATCACACTGAAGACAGTGTCTTCTTCCTACACAGAATCTAATGTTTTTCAGACAGCACAAAGAAATAAAATGGAAATGTGTTTTATTTTACAGCCCAACCACACCAACTAACTTTCTCTCATCTTCCTGCCCAATTAGGTGATGCAAACCACATGGCCAAAGGCAGTCAGTTCACCAGCACAGCTCAGGTGCTCCTTCCTCACTCACAGATGGCACAGGTCACAGTGTGATCCCTACCTCCCTTCCCAGCTGTGGCTTCCAGCTCTGCTGCCTGGCTCAGAACTCAGCAGTTTGCTACACATCTGTACAGAGGGAATGCTTTCTGCAGGCATAGACCATGAACAGTGGGCTGGGAGTAACCTGCAGTCACAGCCAGTCCCAAGGATCCAGCTGGGCTGAGCACCTGGGCTGTGTCCCTGCACAGGGCACTGTGGAATTACTAGCATTGCACTTACCAATATGCAGACCATGGAAATGTGCAGCTCCACAACCCCCTACCTGCACTCCAGCCATTCTCTTTCTCTTTCTATCCCCCAAACTTCCCCCACTCTGCTGAATTTCTCTGACTGGTGTGAAATTTAAAGGGCTCCCTCAGGAACACTTACATTATCTCTGGTGCATAGAGGCAGATTTCAGTGCTCTCAGATGAGGTTGTAATTCACATTCTTGGAACAGGCCACATTCTATCACAGAGCTGTGAGATCTGCTTGCATGGTGTGATTGCAGGGAGCCACTGTTGGGATTTGAGGCTGAACTCGTTGCCTTTATTTCAGGGACTTCAAAGGGAAGGAGGGGAAAATCTCTTCAATGAACCAGATGATGCGTGGCTGGGCTGTGCTGCTCAGTGGTGATGCAGGAACGTGTGTGCAGCTCCATGTTTCCTTCCATATGGGTCCAGAATGTTGTGGGATTAGTGGCACTTCGCAGCCCCTGCAACACCAAAACTAGCAGCAAAGCTCTGCAAATCCTGTGTGCAGCACATCCCTAATAAAGACTTCTCTCACTGAGACTTGGACAGAAAGGCTTAAATAACCTGAGGAACAAGCAGGAAGTCAATAGGCACTGGAAGTACAGAGGAGCTGCCAAGTGCTCCTGACTTCCAGCTGGGAGATGAAAAGCTGCTGGGAGCTTCTGATGTTGTTTGAAGGACTTTTCTCTGAGCACAGCTCAGGCACCGCTCCTGCCTGCTGCTGCTTTTTGGGGCAGTATGTGTGGCCTGGCTGTGCACTGGGGTTTGGCTGAACCCACCCTGCAACCCCCAGCCCCAGGACACCCCAACAGCACTGCCAGGACCCTGAGCTGTCCCCATATCCTGGCTCTGCCCTGTGTGCTGCTGGCCGGAACCCATGCTGATACAGGGATGGAGCAGTCTGGAGGTAGATGCTTGTGGAAAACATCCCAACAGACACATGCACTATTCAGAAGAAGCCAGTTTGGAGGAAACATACTACCTATTCTACCCTATGTTTATGCAGAAGGCTTAGAAAAAAAAGGCATGTGATCTTACCTAATGGAGAGCTGTGCTGTTTCTCTCTAGGTTACATGGTGCCTCCTAAAAACCTGTGACTTCTTAATGCCTTGTTGCTTCCCACAGGCACCCAGTGCCATAACACAAAGCCCACAACAATACCTCCCAGTGCTTCACCCCTC
Organism: Coturnix japonica; assembly: GCF_054131305.1. Lineage (NCBI taxonomy): Eukaryota > Metazoa > Chordata > Aves > Galliformes > Phasianidae > Coturnix > Coturnix japonica. The sequence goes on along the minus strand of NC_140680.1, from coordinate 10,370,796 downwards.
TGCATGTGATTCACCAGTGTGAGCCCACCCTCCAGCCAACACCCAGCACAAGTTACCTGACACACAGCACTGTCATGAGGACCATCCCATCATCCTGTATTGCTCCATTCAGCATCTCTCTCTTTTTGACTAGCTGGAATGAATGTTTCCCACATGCTGATCTTTTGTGTTTAAACCCCAGCTGCCTTCTAATTTCCTTCATACCTGAATCAAAGCAGTCTGTGGGCTCAATTACTTCAGTTCTCAATGCTTAAAACATCATCAGGCTGCAATCCTGAAGCAATTGGTGGGCGTCTGTGTCTCATCCAGTGTCACCCATTTATTTATTGTAATAAATGAGAACAAAATCTTGCAGAGAACTGGTCTGTGAGTTTCAACTGGGCAGAATATTAGCCAGTGTTGGTGATAAGCAAGATCAGTCCTGGATACTCTTTGTTTTCTGAGTCCATCTCAGTCCACAGACAGAGCACCTGAACTCAGGCACCCAGGGCTCACAGTGCCTGCAGAGCTTACATTTTCCTTATGGTATTTAGTAGAGCTGCAAAATACTGATCTTGCTTTGGGCCTCCAGGTCTCCCTCCATGCACTGACAATGCATAGATGCAAAGCAGTGTAAGTAATTTTGTAAAGCGTGACAGTATTTCAATAACACTAAATCTCCCTTGAATCAGAATTAGTTCTGGCAGGTGTATTATGGTTGCATGTACGTCCCTTAAGGTGGTATTAATAGTGCAGCCAGGAGATGCTTGCTTGAAGATATACTTACATTTTAGCAGAGTTTCATCTTCTTCCTTGTATGTGGAATTCTGTGGGGAGTGCCTGTGTGTCTGCAGCGATACAGAGAGGCAGGTGTATGCAGCAGTCCATACATGAACCTCTACAGGGATGCTGCCCAGGTTTGCCTCCCTGAGCTCCCTTCAAACACAGCAGCTCAGCCTTCATCTCCCATCAGTCTCTGATGGTGCACTCAGACCTCCCAGCCCTGCTGCATTTTTAATGGACCTCGTAATAACTTACTGCAGAAGCAACCAGTGATACCTACTAAATGTCAGCTGATGCAGGGACCTGGGTGTTTTATTTCCTTCTCCCTTCCTAATCTCCTGCCCTTTCTTGTGCTCCTTCTATCGGGCAGGTTATTAATGTGGGTCTGTGCAAAAAGCAACAGCTTTGCCATCTGACATATACCAAAATATTACTGGAAATAAAAGGGCTGCAGAGGAGGCCAGGTGTCCTTTCTTTATAGATAGCCACTGCAGCAGCTCGCAGATTGAGCACAGCAGGAGAAAAGCAGCAAAACCACTGCACTGAACGAGAAGCAGAATAGCTATTCTGCCCTTCTTTGCATATTTAGTTGGAGGGGGTTAAAGTGATGCAACTCACTTCTTTAAAACAAAACCTTCATAGTCAGCTTTTTAAAGCAAGGTCAAGATACAGAAGTAAGCAGACAATGGGGTACGCTGTGAGCTGGGTGGCAGCCCTGCTGTGGAGCACGCACAGACTGCTATCATTTGAAGGTCCTGAAGACTTCAACATGTTAATTACTCATCTTAAGGTCTTGATGATTATGCCAATGGATCAAAATCATCAGCTGGCATTTGAAACACTGGCCCTGCTTAAATGTGCAGAGCAGCATTGCTCTGTGTGTTTGCTTGAGTCCTGCTTTTGTTATAGGAGCACAGAAACAGCCATGGCTCCTCTACCACTGTGAGGTCTGCAAAGCAAAGTCTGTGTGTACTCACATGGAAAAGTATAAGGTATATGTATGGAAAAGTATTGGGTATGTGGGTAGAAATGTTTTTCTAGCAGAAAACTTGTGAAAAAGAAGAAAACAGCTGAAAAAACCCCCAAAGGTTTTCTCATTGTTTATGTATTTTCACTCCTATTTCTGTTGTTTCATGATTCCCCTCACTTTTCTTTCCACATCCCCAAGACGACTCCAGCAATTCCTTTTCTTCTTTGTGATGAGGGGAGGTTTGTTTTTATTCCTAGTGAGCCAAAAGTCCATAATTCACAGAGTAATTCTTTTTGCTGCTATTAAAATAGCCACATCTTCCCAGTGGATTAAGCTGTCTTGCTCACCAGACTAGCCAGTCCGGACCACTGCCAAACACTATATTTACATTTCCAAACTGGAATCTGTTTCTAATACATTTTTATAGGGAGTTTTGACCTCTTATATTTATTGTTAATGAGCTTTCATCTCTATAATAGGCTTTCATCCCACAGGATACTGAAGAGTAATTGTAATAACCTGGCATACAAAATATACACAGAAATCAATTTACCCACCATTGATACGTAGCCACAACTGGAGGGGCTGAAAGCAAGCGACTGCTCAGCAGAAACCTGTGTTCATTTTAATGGCTGGGAGAGCTAATTACCTGCTCTGGATGTTGGCCAGCTGATCGGGGTTCATCCATAGGCCTGCAAAGCAAAACTCACTGAGAAGGTTTTGGTGACTGTAGGAACTCAGGAGTTTGGGTTTTTGGGTTATCTGTGCACACATCCAGCAAAGGAAAGTGTTGGTGAAGACCCCAGCACCAGTACAAGGATAGACTTGATGCCACCAGAGCTTCCAACCAGCATCTGGAAACTGCTGGCATCATTGCTGAGCATGGCGCCTTTTGCTACAGCAGGCAATACATCCCATGAGTTGGTACCATGCTGTGCACAGCTGAACTTGGTGCAGTGCAAGTAGAGATGAGCAGTGAGTGTGTCCTGGAGCAGCTCATCACATCAGAGCATAGCAGGGCAGCAGCCATGACAATGAACTGCGTAACCTGCTGCTAAGAGGCTTTTCCACTTCCTCTTTCTCTGCTTTTAGCAGCCATAGTCTGCCTACTGCGGGACAAAAGCCTCTTCAGGACTGATCCTGCTCAGCCCTGATGAGTGTTTTCAAGCATAATGCCACTGCATTTGTCGCCTTCCTGTACTTCAGCTTATCGTAGATTATTATCCACGATGGAGCAACCTCAAATTCATTGAATGACATTTCAGCCACCCCGCACCCCCATCCTCCGCCCAGGTAAAGTAATATTCTAAATCTTAAAGATTTTTATGTTTTTTGCCCCCAAAAGAGCACCAGCCCTGCTGAGATGGGGGTCTGAGACACCCCTGACAATCACCGTGTGCTTCCAGTGGGATCCCAGCAACACCCCAATACTGCATAGCATTTAAATAAAAAAGCATACGAGGCAAAAGATACAGCAGGAAAGAGCTTCCATTCCCCCATCCTTACTCTGTAAGTCATCCTCTTGGCCTATTTTACAGGAACTGGAAATCTATTAGAGCAATAGCTTAATCCGGTTTGACTGTAATAATTAGGGTGCTTTAAAAAGACCCTGACTAATCGTATAAAAAGTGATTGTAGACAGTTCAGTGCATGACCCTTACACTTATCACTTGAGGTATTATTGTAAACCAGAAACAGCTGGCAAACACGGAGGAGGATAAAGGGGGGGAAAAAATACCCATGTGAAGGGACACAGACTGCTCGTTTCCCAGTCTCATAGCAAGGCACTGCCAGCACTTCAGGCTGTCAATACAGATCCAGAGCATGAGATCTCCTCCATGCCCATCAATTGACATTTGTGTATTCAGAATGGGTCATGACCAGCCAGCAGGGTCCTGCATCAGCCCCTCTCTTTCTGACATTGCTTTTCTAGGCAGTCCAAGGGGACTGACATTAGTGGTGCACTGATTCCCCTCCAGTGTGCTGCAGTCAGCAGATATTCATAGCAACAGTGGGCAGCTTTTCCAAAACAAGGCAATTTGTATTAGTCAAGCAGGATATAGTGCTTTGGGGTCATTAGGTCAGAATAGAAAAGCCATACTTACTTCCATCCTGGTAGCAGCCCCTTTTTCTCTTGCTCTCAATCCTTCTCAGGCTCAAGCAGTCACAATTTCTTCCTCCTGCTCCTGAGCCTCATCTGAGGGCAGCTGAATTTCCATCATGGCATCCGCAGCCCTTTAGTGTTTCCTTATCTTTTCCACATGTTCTGCCAGTAACACCATGGGATGACAGTCTGCTTAGGATGCAGACTTGTCCCTCCAGGTGAGCTCATTCATGTGCTGATACTTTTCATTCATCCCTTCCTAAAACTTCAGATAAGATAAATAGTCCTAGAACCCACCCCTTATCTTGGAGGTGAAATCAACTCTTCCAGTCCCAGTGACTCACATACAAATTTTGGCAGAGAATTTAACATTTATCCATCAAAAAAATGAGTCACCCATCTGCTAGAACCAGCCAAAATCAGGGAACATCTATAGAGAAGACTCCATAGGATGTTTTGAGAAGCTGAGCCCACTGCAGCTATCTAGTATAATGGAGAGGATTGCCCAAAGGGACTCCTGACACAGACAGGGTCAGTCACAGATGAAGAAGAAGCAGATGATTTGCTCACCACACACACGTTGGAGGAACACAGGGAAGGCTCGTTTTAGTCAGCTCCATGAAGAGCTGAGATGGAGCTGCTGCCCAGGCCATAACCTGCAGAGCCAGTCAGGAGCTGCAGACTTCACAGACAGATAAGAGGCACAATAAGATTGCACTGTCACAAATATGCTACTATAATCACCACTGAAAACATACGATCAACTTTGAAGAAAGCTTTTAAAGACTGAAATTAGATACGCTACAACTTTAATATAACCTCTCCCTGTTTGTTACTGAGTTTAAAATATACTGTTGTTATTGGAAGCTCTACAGCAGCTTGTACAAGCACCATAATAACAACATTTGCAGTAATGGAACTTTCAGCTTGCGTTGGGTTGTTTGCTTTCTTTTGCTCTCCCATGAGTCTTCCCTGGGTCTTTTTTTTCCCCTTCACTCTGCTCCATATAGATTTTGATCTTTCCTTTATTAAATAGAAATAGCTATCCCCACTGACTCACTTATCTAATAATAACTAGACCCTTCCAATTCAAATGAGTTATTAAAGTAAATATATGGTTCGGGTATTACTGGGAGAGTGGCAATAGAAATACCATGGTCAAATTATCCTGTGACTCAATTCTGCAAAGCGAGCTGGAGCCATTTAATACATTTCACAAGTACTCAGTAGTGACCTCTAACACCAGAGTGGTTTCTCTCCTACTGTAGCTCAATTTCACAACTCTGAGTACACATATATATATTTTTTTTCCTTAAGGAAAGGTTTTTTTAAGTCATTTTTCAGCCTTTGGGAATGAGCCAATTTAATGCCACAGTATCATTCCATTTCAAAGACTTGAAGGATTTGAGGAAATGCAATCTGCTTTCTGAACAATGTGAGATGAATAAGTTGTGGTTTCATTAGAAACCAGGCTTTGGAGTTTACATTCAGAGCTCAACTTTTCCAAAGTTCAGCAGCAGCTCTTGGTTTGTCAGCAGTATTTCCCTGCTGTGTTCCTTTTGCAGCAGCTCTCCTTCCTAAGTCTGCAGCAGAACAGGACACTTGTCACAGGAGCAGATGGCAAAGGACACGTTGCTGCCAGCCAAACTTTCTAGTAGTCATTGGCCTTAAATCAGCAGTGGAAATGAAGTCCCTCTGTAAAGTCAAGAATCACCAATCAAAAGCATTAGTCCTTATTTTCAGCTGTTTTATCACCGTGTTTGAGAACAGACTGATGTTGCTCCAAGCCTCGATTCAGTCCCAGATCCATCCTGACTCTGAGGATGTCAGAACCCATCTGGGTCTTTGCTCAGGGTCACAGGATAGGTCTGAGATGTGCCCTGCTCCACAAGGACCTGTGGAAAATTGGTTTTGTAACAGCTGCATTTCTCTCCCACCACCTCTGCTGCACTGCAGCAAGCGCTGACATCCTGCTAGGAATAGCACATAACAACACGTGATGGTGCAGGCTAAAGAGAAGTATTTTTGCCTAGTTTCATCAAAACTATCAAAACACTGGGGAAAAGCAAAATAGGACTCTAATAGATCAATGGGTTCAGCCTCATTCTGCAGATCCAGACATGCAGCCATCACCATCCCCACCACCACCACCTCCCAGCATGTCACCAAAGAAAACTGCCCAAGCCACAAAGACACTCGGTCACATCTAACTTTATTTTAATCCCGTCAGAAAAGTTCAAGAATTACACCAAAAAATACTTCAGTCTTTGCTACCTACTGACAAAAAATACACCACAAAATTATAAACTGTTCAGTGGTTTGCTGGAGTTTGGATTCTTGGTGGAGGGTTTGTACATTTTGAGTGAGAAATGGATTTACAGATGGAAGGAGAAGGGAGGACAGGAAATCAGACAATGGCATTTGGCACTACATTTTTTAGCTACACTATACAGTTATTTATCATGATGCCTGTTAGGACTGAGGAGTTCTGCCCTCATTTACACCCTCTAGTGTCTATGTATGCGAAATGGAGGACAAAACTGCCCAATGCAGGGGAAGAAGGGGTCAATTCCTAATTTCCATCCCAGTCTAGCCACAAATCTGAAAAAGCAGCCTTAGTACGACGTAAACCTTGCCCTCCATGTGCAATCTGCTCCTGCTGCTCAGCATCTCCTGCCAAGCAGCAGAACCTCACAGTAACAGGCCAAGTGGTGGCTCTGAATAGCGGAATCCCTTTTAAAAAAGTCCTACCACCCTGTTCTAACTGCCATTTGTGGGGAGAAGATGTTTTACACCAGCTGGTATTGGCCTAAGCTTGGGGTCTGGTCTGGGTATGCAAGCAGAGATCCAATGGGACTCTCCTACTCTAAGAGTATTCTATGGGCAACCCCTCCCTGACTGCCTAGAGTGACATTAAAGACTTCGGTATTGGGAGCTAGAGGAGGGAACCTGGAGCATCTTTTTTCATGGGTGAGGGGAAAATTAATAGTTAGAATCTTAGCAGTATTTTATACTATCACCACCCTTGGGAGGCTCCTCATGTTATAATGGCATTTCTGGGTCTCCTTGTGACCCTCAGGACAGAGGCCTCAAAGGACAAAACCTCATATAACTTTAACTAAAGGTTGCTCGGGAAATCTATGCCAGAAGTAGATAAAGCCCTGATCTTCCGACTACCACCAGCCCTGCACTCACAAGTACATTCCTCCTGCCTTCACTACAGCAGTTTTCATCCTGCTCCACATCCACACACCAACCAGGACTTCAGAGCCCAGCTGAGATCACCAGAGCAGTGACAGCTCTTTAGGAATGCCTGGATCTCCTTGGATTTACATAAGCCTCTGTTCAGATGTGTGTGCAGGTACTTTCACTTTTGCACCTGTGTATGTTTGAGGGAGGAGGGGATACTTGTATTTATCAACAAACGCACACTGATATTGGATTCAGTTTCACACCAGTTATCCCCCTTTGGCAAGTTAAACAACACTGTAATGTCCTCCTGACAGCTTCTCTCTACCCTGTCTCTTAAAAAGGGTTTTATCTGTTCTTCAACTGCACGTTAAGTCTGAGTCACTTCCAGCAATGGTAACGTTTTGCAGGATTCCCTTTGCTGCTTTTTTATCCTCTCTGGCTGTTTATCTAATTTGCTTTTTTTGTTTTTTAATTTTCTTTTTCTAACAAATAGTTAAGCAATGATTTAAAAATATTTTTACATCGTAAGGTACAGTCAACATCAAACATGCCTTTGTACAAGAGCTCGACTCGGTTACAAATCAACGAGAACAATGCACAAAAAGAAATATCCATTAAGATGACTCCCACACTCGGGTCTTATTTCTTCCCATCGTGCTGCTGGCACAGCACCCACTCTCAATTAGAGCAATGCAGTATAGACACGGTGTTGTCCCCCCACCCTCCCAATTTGCCCATCACCACTCATTAATTTTAATGACCTTCTGTTTTGGCAGCCTTGGCTTCATGGTTTACTGACCCTGAGGACAGCCAGGGTGATACAGCCCGGGAGCTGGTCTGCTTGGCCATGCTGTAGTGGCTGATGACGGTGTAGAACCTGCCCCGGGAGTTGGAATCCTGTGCAGAGTAGTAGGCATCCAGGGAGGCCGGGATGCACCGCTTATGCTGGAAAGGAAGAGAAAGCATGAGAAGTAAAGAAGGGTCCCATCAGCCTAAGGCTCTCCTTTTAAAAATCTTGTTAGGTGCTTGTATAGATGAAGTTTGAGTCATACGCTGCAGCGAGAGCATCTGCTGCACAACCCCTACATGGCCCTTCAGCAGCCATGTGGGAATGCACAAAGTTTAGACTAGGCAGCAGCCTTCCAAGCCTGTTGCTACTAGCAACCCTGACTGCAGGCAGATTTCATTGCTGGGTTGGAAATGGGGGCTGTAAAATGAAGATATGCGGGGTTCAGTGTGTTACTGGCACATACAAGGACCAAGGTCCCTGGCAGGAGTCCTACTGGAACACATGGGGCAGCTTCTGTCCTGATGGAGAGCTCCATAGAGCGAAGTTCAGGATTAATCCTCAGCCAGGCAGAGGACAGACAAAGGCAGAGTAAGCTGCAGATGGTTGGCTCTGTTGCTATATCTTGTCCCTGACCTGTAGGACAACCATCTTGGAAGGATGGTAGGAAGCATGGCCCAACTGCCCAGCCTTTGTCTGAGTTTCTTGGCTGTGCAGATACTGCCAGTGTCTCCCCTACACTACTGTGGGCACTGGGTGCTAAGAACTGCACAGATAAATCAGTTCACTTTGCAACAGCTGTAAAAGAGCAATGAAACGGTAAAAAATATCAGACAGGTTGGCATTCACAAAGTAGCACCAGTGACACAAAGGGCCCCAGGTATGATTATTATTAAATGATGAGACAACCCAGCTCCCACATCAATGTGATTAGCAGAAATCAGAGTTCAAAGCCTTTAATCTTTTCAGAAGTTCAGGTTTGGATCTGATTCTGAAACTCACGTCTGAGTCCTAACTTCTTTTTTATACAACCTAAGCAAATAATTTCACAATGGCTGCTGTACAAATAAGCTTACTCTATTTTCCAGCTCACAGACCATTCTCAGTGTGGTCAAGCCTCCTGCGTGTTTATGAGTTCATTTGTAGCATAGAGCGAGTGAACTACTTTGCAATTATTATTATTATTTTTAATCTCAACAGAGCAAGCAAATAGTTCTCTGTGAGTATTTGATGTAAAACTGCAGGGCAAAAGTTTTTCAGCAACTAGGTTGCGTGCTTTTGTTCTTGATAGATGCTCAGAAGCACAATAAATGAACACAACGGGCAAATCTGGATTTCTTCCAGAAAGGACACATGTGCCAGCACTCTGGGAGCTTGCTTTGCATTAAAACGTATGCTAGTAAAACCCTGGTCCCTTCAGTGTGTGGGAAAAAAACATGGGATATTCCAGCTGCAATAAATCCATTCACAAATAGGAGGGATTGTTCCTGAACATCTGTCTGTAGTGTTCACCAAAGTTAATCCCAACAATTACAGTGTAACAGTAGCTGATGGAAGCAGATGCAGCCCCACATTTCCCATAACACTTTTCCCATTTCAACACATTCTTGCCAAATGTTCTGTTCGGCCTGGTCAAAAATGCAGACCAGACTGTAACCATGTAGTCATTTAGAGTCTATCATTATCTCAGGCAATTCATCCATCTGAAGTTTCTTACCTTATAAACAAATCCATCTGGGCAACTGTGGTCGTAAGTAAAGGCTTTGTATACCACAAGAAACACTATGCAGGCAAGGAATGCAAGAGCCAGACTGATGAGAATAGTGACCTACAAAAGAGGGATAATGTTACTCTACATATGTTAAAATGGCATATGAGCAACCTCATAATTAAATGACTTATAGTAACATCCATCCTAACAGACTGCAGTCCTCATTTCACTGTGCAATACTTAACAAAGCATGGTAATTGAATGAAGGCTAGATCCAATAGCCCTGAATCTTCACATCATTTCTATCCCCCCTCACCCCTCAGACTATCAGGATCGCATATTCCTGTGCTCTGTTTCTTTGCTGTAGCTCCTTCCTTCTAGTCCTTCCAAGCTCCTATTGGATTACCCATTTAACAGTGAGTTTATTCTCCCCATTCAGATGCCTGGATTGAAGCCCTGACCCTTGGTTTTAGCTGAGCTAAAACCTGTGTCCTTCCTACAGGCTGAGCAAGAGTCTCAAATACACACCGTTCAGATACACTGTGCTTGAACTGAGGACAATCCTACAACAAGAGGTTGAGATCAGGCATGAGTTTGCAAGAGGGTTGAGGATTAATTAGGTTTTTGCTACTCCCAGCCTCGATCTGCTTGCTCCTGGCTCCAACTTTCCCACCAGCAGCAGAGCTCAAGCCTGCAAACTCTCACTGCATCAAAACTGAACCACTAAGGGAACTGCAATGGCAGGAAGAGGCACGGACTGCGTGCTTACCCTGCAGGCATGTTCCCACCAAACCAGGCATGTGCTCATCCTTATAGACAAAAGAGACATCCAGAATATGCCCTCTCCCAAGTAACGGGGCTGCATTTTCCTGTATTTTCATATTGTAGCAGCTATTGTCACTTACTGTCCTAGCAAAAAAGAGCCACAATTTTTGCATTTCTATCAAATTATTCAGCTGCTGATCCACCCACCCTTCTGCTGTTACAGTTACATCACAACTATTTTTGTGTTCTCTTATAGGTGTCCAAGCAAATTCAATGGTTTGTACAGGCAGAAGTTGTTCCTTGAGTATGTGTAGCAGATTGGTCATAGTACAGAGGGGAAAATCAGAGTTAATTCCCACATTGTAGTGACCAAGCTTGTAAAGAACAGCAGCTCATAATTAACACACTGGATGCATCTCAGAATTCATCAATATAATATAATTCATATATCAATTATCAATATATCAAATCTGACCCATCACATCCTGTTTGAATCCCAGGGAAAAGAGAGGTATTGAGACTATATCTAGAAGGAATGATTCATAAATTCATTCTTAAATCAGAATATTTTAGAATAAAAGTGCAAAAAGGTGCAATGATTGGGTAAGACTGGAGCTAATAGGCTTTTCTAGTGGTGAACAGTTCACTGAAACCCTGACTCTACTTTTAGAATAACTGCTCGTGTTAACCTCCTCCTTAGGGCTTAATCTGCTGCAAATGGGTTAATTAAGCAAAAGACAGGTGCACAGGGAGAAGAACTTATTGCTGGGTCTCATCAGAGAACACGTGTAAAAGTCCTAGTGTGCTGACGAGATAGCTGGTAAAAGAGGAGAACAGCTGTGCTTCCTCTCCAGCAAAGGACATTTGACTGTGAGTTTGAATGGACTTCCTGGATTATGTATGTATTCATGTATGTATGTATGTATACCTATACCCTCTACTCTTTCCAACAGAAGACCTGCAGAAAAGAACCCACTCCAAGACCCTGATCTTGCAGGTCGATGTGAAAGAGAATGTCTCCCCATAGAAAAAGTGTCCATCAATTCTTTCTCATCTAATAGAAGAGCATTGTAGACCCGGTAACTCCTCTCGTAACACTGTAAGTAGTAATACACATATGAAGGCAGTAAAGAAAGACATAACATCTTGGTCTACCAAAGCCAGTGTTTATAGGCCAGTCTTGGCAACAGGCTCAGTAACCAAGAAATGCTCAGTTTTCCAGCTTGGTTGGTCTACTATAATTACAACATACAACGAACAAAGAAATCTTGCTTTGGTTAATCTGGAGGAACAAACTTGGGATCAGGTTAAAGGAAGTAACAAAGTTCACTGAAATTATACTAAATACCACCCGTGAATACACAGAGCATAACTGCGTGTGAAAGTACCTCTTATTTTTGAGAAATAAGATGCTCTTTCTTTAGCTTTGTTTAGCAGATAGAAGGGATAGCTCAAGTTCAGTGCATCCCTAAGTGTAAGAAATCAAAGATGGCAGGAGACCCACATAGGTGAGCAAGGAGCTCAGGGAAAAACTCAAACAGAAGAAAATCTACGGAGTGTTGAAAAGAACCCTGGCAACTTGTGAGAAATAGAGGAACCCTGTCAGGGCACGCAAAGATGCAACAAGGAAGGCCCACTCTGAATCAAATCCTTCAGGGATCCTTCAGGGCTGATTGCAGCTAAAGAAAGAGCTGTGAAAGGGGAGCATTCCCTGAATTGTGAGATGTCTCTCCCATCCAAAACAGCTCCATATCTGCCTTCCCCAAGAGCTGTTGCCAAAGTTGTTTCGAAGGCTTCTCACTCTAAGCTAGATAAAATGGCCAAGTTCTTCTTAGGGCCTTCAAAACCAGAAAGAACTGAGCTGTCTGGAGTTAGAATGAATGTCTCTTCTTTTTCTAAATCCCCTGTGCTCACACAGCCTGCGGAAATGACCATTAGTAATGTGATTTGACTGGTTCCTTTCCTCTTGTCTGCCCACTGAGCCCCTAAAATAATAAATTCCCATCTGCTCTGTCGCTCTGCTCCAGCAAAGTGCTGACACCCAATTCATTACCTCCCAGGAGCAGGTCCCTTCCGCTGAGCTTTCTTCTCCCTCCTGGGTGTAATTGAGCCCATTTTCACCTCCCTCCTGCCATTTCATGCACTTGCAAAATTACAGCGTGACACAATATTACACACGATGATGCATAGTGTAAAATTGTTCTGGGATGAAATGTCGCGTACAATGTTAAAGCCCAGAGGAAAAGGGATATTTTGCCAAGTCAGAGCTAAGATCCACCTCTATTCCAGAAAATACAAAGCTTAATTAGCATTCAAACAGCAAAGAATCATAGAGCTGCAATATCTAATAAACCTCCACTTTTTTTTTTTTTTTTTTACTTTTTTTTTTTTTTTAATGATTAACATGAACCTTGGTTGGTCTCTGAGCAATATAAACACTCACAGAGGGGAAATAAAATTTAGTGAGCAGATAAAACCTAGAAGTGCTACAGGCATGAATCTGTCATGTGTGACTGCTTGAGTGGGTAGCTGGAGGTGGATACTTGCCCACCCCTTCCCCAAAGTCATATACAGCTCCCAAAGCTTCCCCTAATAGGGGAGTGTGTCTGCTGGAACAGAGCAGAAAGAACATCAAGACCACACCAGAAAGTCTCCCCATCCACCATTAAACATGGAAAAAGATTTGATCTAAGCCCCCTGACATCACTGGAAGACGTTAAGCTCCCAACAACATGAGTGTGTTGGGTCAGTTCCTCCCTCTCTTTCCCATAGAAGTACACACTGTGTCTTCACAACAGCACAGACAAAAATAACACACATTCTCATCAAACAACATGAGGCGCCACTAAGTTTTTTCGTATCATCCATTCAGGTAACCTTCCCGCTGGCCACATTTTGCAAAGAAAACGTGCACCCATTGCTCCCCAGGGCAGTCAGCAACACCTGGGAGCAGTGAGTCACTCCAAAACTCAAGCCTTAAGGCTCTGACTTGCACATGAGGATTTGAATGCAGTGTTGATGACCTGCTGAGCTACAGAGCCTTGGGCTGTTCCTGCCTGTGGCACAGATCAGGGACTTATTCTGGTGCCTGAGAGTCCTATGAAACCTAAATTCTCTGGAAGTACCTGGGGAAAACATAAGGAAGCTGAGAAAGACAGATCCCGAGCTAAGGCTGATGGGAACATGACCACATAGAGCTTCTGAAGGAAGCTTCATAGGGATTCTGCAGGGATTTATTCAAGCAGTGCAGGTGGGGGAAGGGTCTGTCAGCAGATGGCAGCTCCCTCAAATTTATGCACTGTTTGAACTGAGTTGACAAATATTTTTTTTCCCAGTGGGGACTGGATGCAGACTGCTCTCCATTAGTATTCAGCATCAGCATCCAACCTGTGCTGGTTGAGTTGAGGGGTTTGCAGGTTTGCTTTTTTTTCCTCCACTTAAACAACATATTACTTAGATTACCAGCTGGAGAAATATCACTTATAGTCATGGCTCTGGTGGTGGGGCTTGTCATTCCACCTTAATATATTGTTCACCCTGTGAGAACTCAGCATAAAAATGCTTAACCATTACATAAATAATTGGGTATTGAGAGAATAGAACACAAGCACTCAACTGCAAGCCATTTCACCATGAACGTGATGTCTTACAACACTGTCAAGCAATACCTACTGGAAAAAAGGACTTCTTTTTCCCTAACCCAAATAACAGCTGTTCTATGAAATTAATCATAATTAATCTAACAAATTTGCTTTGTACAATATGGTCAGCAGAGATCTCAGTAAAATTCTAGAAAGATTAGACATTCACATGGAGATCCTCCATGTAGCTTAAAGTAGGACTTAGTAAAACTAAAGGGGCAGCTCCCTCTATCCCTGCTGAGCTCTCATATTTAATAAATTGAATGAGTCCTTCAGGCCTACAAACATCTAAATCTGCTCTAGTTTCCTACAGGACACTAAAATCAGCAGTAACTCAGCACTGTCTGTATGCCCAGGTGTCTTCAGACGGGTAAGAAATTATCCATTCTGGGCTTTCATATATTCCTTTGACATATCTCAGTCTGAATTTCCAGTTGAGAACTCAGCTCACCAGGTACAACACTACAATGCTAAAGCTCAGTCCAATCACAGCTGATACTCAGGCAGCAGTCTTGTCATCTGCTGTATGAAATTTCTTTTGAAGACCACTGTGCTGCTGTTTCTTTGAGAAAGAAAGAGAAACAGTGAGACCAGCTGAGAAACTCAGCAAGAACCTCCAGCTCTTTGTGGACCAGACACAAGTCCTGGATGCCACAGCCTTTAAATTCATCCTCCAATTTCTGCCAAAGTGAAAAAATTCTCAGGATGCAAACAGACAATGTGATTTCTATCCATCTGTTTGAAGAAAACCAAGGAAAACCTCTCCAGTGCTCATGTAATGCTTGTGTGATGCTTGCAAGCCCAGGTTTTCATCCACTGGGGTAGGACTTCTTAGACATCAACAATCATCTTTTTATTTCTAAACCTAGCAAATAACTGACTCGCTCAACATACATGCTTATGTATGCTCAAGATAGCATGCCACAGCATTGCTACCTAGAGAAGAACCAGACAGCATCCAGAGAAGAATTAATGCTCTCAGAGGGCACAGAGTTGTGCACTGCAGTCAAGGAAATCATAGTTTGATTCCTGGGTAAATATCATTTCACATATTCTGCATAGTTTAATCTTAGCAGCTATGATGGATACAGGGGACCTCAGGAGCCAGATGCCTCTGTCCATTCCTACACTGCAGTCCATTCTCTATGCAGACAAGAAATGGTGTCACTGTGAATGCCATGTCTGGTCCTCCAGGATACATCATCCAGCATTCCTGGGTGCTGGTTAATTCTGTGACCTTTAATAAGCAATTCAGCTGTAGAAATCCTGCTTAAATTTTCTCTTTATAAAATAAAGACTCGGAATGAGGCAAAGTTTGATGCAAATAAAATTGGCTGAAATTCTGTCAAGATTATTTTTGCAGAGGAGCTACATAAGAGCTATGCTTGGATAGGCAACAGGGTTCTTTCCATGTTTTATGCTAATGCCATTCGACCTGGAAACCTATCAACCCATTGACAACCTTGTTAACAATCTACAACAAAAAGGCAGAATCATCAGTCAATGTGCCACTGGGCCAGTCTCAAAGATTTTGCTACTCAGGAGAAATTTTTCAGCTGTAAGGACATCGCAATCTTGTATCATACACTCATGATCTTGTTAAAAGAATTTATGCTTGACAGTGAAAAATTTAGGAGAGTAATTTATTCCCCTTCATTCCATAACTTCTTCCAACCGATAATTAGATGTAAGATTGACAACATTAAATCTTGACATGAAAGCTACAGTAAAAGTGAAAGACTCTGTAGCAGCTCCAGCTCCAGATCCAGCTGTCTATCTATCCTGGCTGCCTCCCACCTGCATGTCAAGAGGAAATCCAAATGTGAACCACTCCAACTTTTACATCCTGTAAGAAAACCCAGAAACGGGCAGAGAGGGAACTACTGCATGACCCACATGGACTGACCAGGGAGACAAGGACTCTGGGATACATCCTAAAAAGAGCTATTCTACTGTTCAGACAGCCAAAGAAGCAATGTAGTGCAGCAGCACCCTGTTATACAAAATGATCTGCTCCACCAATAAAACTTCTTCAAAAATGGCATTTCTGTCCTGATTTATAACAACCATTTTGTAACATGTTGCTGGTTTGGCTGATTTTTTGAGAACAGCCTCTGATATTTTGAAATGCTAACAAATAAAGTGGCAAAACAGTCTTCATATTTTCCTAGTACTGTTCAAGAAGAAGTAGGATTTGTCCTTCATTTTTACAGCCCAACTTTATTCTAGATGATGCCCAGATTCTTAAATAGCCTCCAAGAGATGCTTTGTCAAGTGCCTGAATCTTCAAAGTTCTGGGAAAATACTTCTTGTGCTACGTGGCTTCTATATGTGTTTGGTTTTGTTTTCTTCTCTTTGAATTTGTGACCATAAAATAACTTGGCACCAGTTCTCCTAGGACTGCTGAACAACATCCATGAGGACACTATAATCTTGGGGTGCAAAAATCTCCCATCTGCTCAACTGTTTCATAGGTTTCCTTCAGCCCACACATCCCAACAGTCAGACTCTGAAGCACTTACAGGGTAGAGCCACCTCTCCAACAATCCTAAGCCCCAAATGTAGTCATTTGAAAAAGCACCAGCTATCTCTGAGCCAATTTCCTGTCTTTGCTATGTTCCCTTTGGCTCTCCCCATCACTGGATACACTGCTCCACTACAACAGTGAACCTTTATATGCTCACATATCTTTAAAATCAGCATCTATCTGCTGAGCTGACTAGATACCCACCAGCAATTCCTGAGCTCTATGCCTCTTAATACTATGAGTGCAGCACAAGCATGGAACAAGAACACTGTGTTTCTAAGCAATTTGTCAAATAATTAAATTATGTGTAGAATAACTAGCTGGCTCAATTATATTAGCCAGTCTCCATCATGTAATATAATTTCTAGTGGCTGTTTAGGCACTAGCAGCCTCAGATCTTTTAACTGTGCATGATGCCAGCTGTGGTCTGCAGGATGTCTTCCTGTGCCAAGTCAAGCCCCTTGAATGGAAAAATGATGGCTCAGTTTACAGCTGTTCCTTACGGAAGCTCTGAAATGCCATTTTCAATGAGGATGCTTTGATTGCTGACTAGTGAATTTCTACTTAAGTGTAAATAAAAAAGCTCTTTTTGTTTTGCTTTTCCTTTTCTGCCCTTTATTGCCACTAAAAACATTTCCTCCATTACTTTAATAAAAGTTCACTGGAAGACAAACCAAACAGGTTTTTTTTGCTTGCTAATGAGTACTTTCCAATATATGCTATGTTACACATGACAGCGATATTTTCACCTCTTACTCTTAAAAGTGTACAGCACTTCTCCTTACAGTAGACTCCAAGAACAGTCCCTTATGCTCAGGATAGGCTGCGTGTATCGAGGTGATGTACTATTATTTTTAGGAACACCCAAAAAATACACGGCCATTTTAGAAAAGTGTTAAAAGGTCTTTTCCCCCTCCTCCTACAGGAATGATTCTTTCCTCTTTTAACTACACAAACCTCCTCTCCATATTTCTGTCATTCTGCTGCCTTTAGAAGAACAGAGTAAAGAAGCAAAAACCTAAAAATAAACAAGCAGAATGACTCAGGAATACTGCTTGCAATGGTGCTTTTCTTCCCCAGTCCATGGTCCCATTCATGAAATGGCACACTGTTATCTCATACACACACACATTAAAAAAAAAAAGCAAAGGGCTGATCTGAGCAATCCTGGAAGAGACTTCCTTCCCTACCCCCTAATTTGAAGTGTTTTCTCCATTAATGGAATTTATGATAGACACATCTCCAAAGCTAACCCTTCCTCTTTGCATCATGCAAAGCCTAAGCTGTGACATTTCCTCTGGTCTCTGAGCAGAACATGATGGATGCCTTTTAAAATGCACTGACAGGAATACAAGAGAAATCAAGCCATCAGAAAAATGTCTCCTGGCCTACTCTTAGCCAAGACTTAACTTCCAAAGAGTTTTATGCACGCATAATCTTACCTCATTCCTTGCTTCCCTCAAACTGGATTTGGCACAGGGAAAGTGTCAGGAGCTCTAAGAATAGCTCCATAGATTGGCACACGGCTGCAAACTTGAGAAAGGCCAGTTGTGTTCCTTCCTCCATTACTGGCTTTCTGTGAGACCTGACACACACTCAACAAAACCAGCCAAGCACTGACATTGTCTCATGGCCAAGGACTGGCCTGGCTCTAAGCAAAGCTGACATCTGTTTGCTTTATGAAATTATCTTCTTCTGCAGGGTAAGGTTTGAAGCAAACCTTTCAGGCTCAAGTACTGACGTTCTAAGGCAGAAAATGGTATTCCTCCATGCCCTTTTTCCCATGCATTTTCCTCTCCAACTGCTTTCCTACATTTTGATTTCACATATGGAGCTACTGTTTCCACATCACAACAGAAGACTGGATTTTAAAATGTCCAGAATAATTTAAGCTCTTCATGTTTCAGGGAACAAGATAACTTCCCCCTACCACTCCACAGTCCTAAATGCTTCGCAGATAAAGTGAAACCAAAGGTCAAGTTTGCATATATTGAAACACATTCGTTCACTGCACTGTTGTGGTTAAAATAAAATGGATTGGAAGCTTGTTCCTTCAAGAAGGTTAACATATTCACATGCATTTCAGCTTCTGTGTCTACCATCACAGGTCAGGAAATAACGCTAATAACATGGCAGCATTTGTGGTCCAGTACATCCACTTCTCTTTAAAAACTTATTCTGTGGGTGATATATAAAAGACAAAGTGAGGACTTGGAGAGCAAAGTGTTCCCTAGGTAACTTGTGAATTAAAAGCCTTTTCATTTTAAATTGGAGATATGAAGCTTTTTGCTGCAAATGACTTAGAAAAGCTATTCTTTTAAAAACAAACAACACAAATAAATAATCTTGCTGATTATGATGCCTTCAAAGGCATGAAGCCAGTTCCATTAGCTGGCCCAACAGGCTTAATACATCTGCAAGTGCTAACAAGAGAGAGCTCAGGTCTGTTTAGCATTCAGTCAGCAGCCTGTGCTGCTTTATAAATGGAGAGAATGAAACATTACATGGAAAAAAATATGAGAGTAAAGCATTTCACATCTCTGATTTTTATTTTCATTTTTAAAGCATTCTGTGGTCTGGCTACAACACTCCAAATGCACTCTACAACTGTCAACAAACTGCCTTGGCATCAGCTAGCTGAAATCTCTTCCCTCTCCATTCCATTAGGCCCTTTTTGCTACAACAGCCGTACAGCATTAAGCATCTTTCATTCCACCTCAAACACTAACAAGAAAATTACTCGACAAATAGGCTTTACTGTGGGGCAGCAAAGACACCACAAGGTACCATGGCACTGTGTTGTGGAAGACAAAGATACAGTGTAAGAAACCATTCAAATTAAATAGAAACTGCAATTACATTTTCTAAGCAGAATGGGTATCTCCATGCAATCTCTTATGAAAATCTTTTCCAAGCATTTTATTCCAAAGCAAAGGGTCAGTTGAGTTTCCTGCTCTATAGCTCCCTTTTTTTCTTCCAATATATCATGGTTTAGAAAATCCAGATTCAGCGGGTCTACTTCACAAACCTTTAGTCACGCGAATACTCTGTGACTTCCATTTTTAGACATTTTCTGCATTGCAATTAACTTCTTTCTTCCCTCCAAATATCAAGTAAAAAATAAATAAATTAAAAAAACCCTGAAAAATTCTCTTCTGCTGATTACTCTGGCAGTGTTCACAGATGGCAAAAATAAAACATATTTGAGGTTGTTGCTTTTTTTTTGACTTTGTAAAACTGTGTGCTTTCTTCATTTTACTAGGCAGCACTCGAGCCAGTCTCAGATCATTCTAGCTAAATCAAAATGTATTGGTAATTTATGTGCTTTAGACATGGAAAATCTATCTGGCTTTTCCACAGACCTCATCTGTTCCAGAAAGTTAGGTATTACATAGAAATGCTCATAAGAACCTCAGGCTTTTACACAGACACTGCAATGCGAAGCTTGCAGGGTTCATAGTGCCATACCTGGGAATGTGATTAGAAATAGCTGTTTCCTGGCACAAATCCACACTAAGCTCACTGCTCTGAATTATCACTGATGATCACAAATGTCCCCATCATTCTATTTCCATACAAGCTGTGAGACCAACTAGGACTGATATAACCTATTCTCTTCTCTTCCTATTACAGCCAGAGGAGGAGAAGAACAACCACTGGGCTGAGGCAGAAAGATGATGAGCAAAATTTCTCATTTTCTTTAAGAAGCACCACAAGTGGGAGTCTGAGTCCATGCAGGTGCTAGCTTACATCAAGACCAGGCCAGACTGGACAGTGGATCTGTGAACAAGGAGAAATGGAGAACCTCTGCATTGCAGTGAAAAACACTCAGCCCAAAGACAACTCAAAGCTCAGACACCACAGAAAAGCCATATTACAGAATCACTGAATCTTTAAGGTTGGAAAAGACCTCTGTGACCATCTAGGCCAACCATCTACCTACCACCACTTGCCCACTGAACCATGTCCTTAAGCACCACATCAACACACTTCTTGAACACCTCCACCACCTCCCTGGGCAGCCTGTTCCAATACCTCATCACTTTTTCAGAGTAGTTTTTCCTGATATCCAACTTCTCACTGTCTGGTGAAGACTTAGATGGAGGAGCAAGGGCTGCCTGCCATCCCTTCCAGAAGAACATACCTGAAGCAGGGAATAAAGAACTGCCAAGGCAGCCTTAGGTGGAGTGGAAGAGCACTTATATCCACCAGAAATTGAGATTTCCTGATGATAGTTGGGAACTTCCAAAGGGTTAAATAAGCCCCCAAGTCAGTCTCCTCATATAGACACCTCCTCAAGCCCCTCTTTGAATACAAGGTTCCATAGGAACCCACTGCAACATTCTCTGTGCTGGTGCAAGTGCAAGAAAACCCCAAATGCTATTGGCAATGCTCATGTGCTCCATGTTACACTGTCTACCACTTTTCCAGTTTTCCTCCAATTTGTCCCTTGTTCTCCAGGATCACACTGCCCACAGGATTACTGTGCAGCCTGGAAACAGCCGCAGTAGCAATTATCACCACAGTGAGAAAAATCTCTCTGTTTTAGAACATGTTCCCTCCCTTGAGCGCCGCTCAGATTAGTCAGTGTAATGGGATCTTTCACCAGCCACTCTGCATCTTCCAGATTACTGATGTGATGTGGCAGTCACCAAGGTAACACTGTTTTGTTAGCATTAAAAAGCAGTAAGGAAAATTGCCCATCTCACACTCAGATAAGCCATGAGTTGCTCCTGCCCTGTGGTAACTAAACTACTGAGGGAACCTCTAATTTTATTTAGCTGTTGAATGGACATGATTAAATACCCCATGCTATTTTCCTGGGATTCATGCCTTTACAGGTCAGAGGGAGAACTATCAGCATAAATCAGCAACATACAACATACCAATGGAAGCAGAACTTACTATGGAAACATTTGCAGGAAAATGAGTTTAGGAAACCGCATTCAGAGTGAAGAAACAGGAGTGCAACATTTAGTGAGGGTGCTGCAGAGCAAGGAAGACTTATCATCTATCCAGCTGCAGTGATGATGTGTCCTTTAAAACCAAGGACAGGATGGACAGGTAGATAAATATATGCATTCAGGGAAATGATGCATTTCTCAAAGCTATGCTCAAGGTGCACTCATTTGGCAGTGTCTGTAGAGGTCACACAGCAATTCTCTGCACCACTCCATAAAGACACTATTGCTCACGCCTCAGTGGATCTTACCCACAGAGATAAAGCAATCCGGATCTGCTCCTGCTCATGACTAAAACTCTACATCTTCCTCCACAAGCATCCAAGCCCAGAACCTGCCCAGAACCCTCTGAATTTCAATGCTTGTCACATGAGGAGCCTCCCACTACAAGGTCAAACTGAACACACTGGGATTCAATAGGTTACATTCTGGTGGTGCAAGCAGGGAAAAAACCTTCCACTCCAACAAAGCTGTTACCAACATGAAATCAAGCCCTGGCTCTGGCCCAGAAAATCTTAATTAAGTGTTTCAGATACCGGCTTCTTTTTGATAAAGAACAAATATTGCATCACAGTCAGCTCTGTAGGGTGCGGCTGGAGACAAACACATTCTGTTCTACAACATTCACATTAGGTCAGAGGAAAATAATTGTTTCAGTATGAGTATTTCAATAACAGAAACATTTGAATGGGTTCCACTATATTTGAAGGACTCGATGAAAACTCTTTTGAATCATTACATCCACTGGATATTGCATGTGTTAGAACTGCTTCAGGGTGGAGAGAGGGGAAAAGATTGATCTGGAGATAAGAAATATACTGACATTGCGTACTCAGAAGGAACAGATTACACAGTCAGTGACTTCAAAAATGAATCTTCCCAACTTGTAGCAAGAAGAGTGAAGTTCCCAGTATTCTTCAGTGAAGTACTGATCAATGCTTTCAGCTGATTGTTCCAAGCAGATAAATTGCTTCTTAAATATTTCAATTTCTCCCCCATACACCCACTCCCAACTTATTCTGTTGAAGACAGTACATGATTTAATTATTCCAACTCTGAGAGATGGATAAGTTCAGCTTTCTTAACAAAATGTTCCAAGAAAAGGAAAGAACTGTGGAAGATTCGAGAAGTCAAACAACTACAGTAGGTAACTATCACCTAGATGGTGGTCAGTGAAGTCATCACATTTGCAGAGCCTTCCTTGACCATTTCAGAGTCACTACTGATGGCAAAGCATGGTAACATGCAATACCTTGAAAAAATACAACATGGAAGGCAAAACACCAGGTACTGTTGCCTTCAGATTGAGAAACCTTGGTATCTATCATTACTGCACAGTAAGATATCTGCAGTTCAAAAACCCTCAGAGTGATGCACTCCAAAGGCTTGAAGGAGGCAAGGTCTACAAATCACTGCCAGTCTGCTTATAAGAAAGTGCTGCCATTGCTTCCTTGTGGAGGAGTAAAATAATTAAAGAAATTTATTTTATATATAGATGGTTCAATCATAATGCTCTTTTACATCACTTTCTTGCGACCCATCTACGCACAACTACTTAAACACTTGTTATAAAGTAGGTATGGGGTGACTCATCCAGCTGAAGAATAAGCATAATTGGTCAGACTTCCAGGACACTGTGTGCTGAGCTATAGAGAATCATAATCTCATCTATTAGGAGATGTGACAAGTTGCAGAAGCTATCTAAAATTCCTGGAAGAGGTAGTGTGAAATAAGAACTGTTGCCTAGGGACAGTCTCTTCTTTACAATAATTAAAGAGCTCAGATCTGTCCTGTTCTGGATGGATGAAAAATATGCATGCATAAGCTTAGATTCTGGCTTTGGCTCACTCATGCTAGAAAGTTGCCTAATAATTTATTAGGCTCTTCAATAAAAGATAGCCAAAAGACAGAATAAAGGGCATCTACAGATTCGACTGCCTTGTCCATAAGGTCCCATGCTTTCCCCAGAGATTCTCCTCTTCTTTGTAATGCAGCTATGACTCAGAAAAAGAAAAAACAAGACTTTGGGAAGCGTCCTTCTTCTCTAAGAATGTTCCCATATCTAGCAATCAGAAGAGCAGAAAGAAAAGTACTTCCCAGATTGAAAGAACATTATAAACTGCTCCAAAGAGATACAAGTCAGTAAGGAAGCACAGTCATAAACATGGCATTATTCCACAAACACTCATTAACGATAGGGACTCGCTTTGCCATGTTTCTGTTTGAACTGATGATAATATTACCTTTAAAACACCTCTCTTTGCACTCTGCTAGTTGCAAAAATAGAGTAATAGCAGGCAGAAGATGACGTCTTGGCTATTTCTTCACACTGTCATACCATCCTGCCTGTTCCCCCATTGTACAGCTACGAGGTGCAGAGACACATATTGCTCCTCATACACAGAGTAGTAGGACAGCAGTATCAAAATGGTTCCTTGTGAAAATGCTTGAATTTAAGCATTACGGTGAACTCACACTAGTTGTGCATTGTATGTTGGAAGAGCATGCAGTCCAATACATGTTATTGGATACAGTTCTCATGTATTTGGAGCGCACTCAGCCAACAGACAGGCTCAAGAATAGATTAATATTTTAATTTTAATCAGTGAATTAGCAAGAATGTGTGGATATTTCCAACAAGTCTATTGGAAAGCTATACAAAGCAACCAGCCAGCAACAGAAAATATGGTGATCTCATTATATTATCTTTTTTTTTTCAAGCTTTTAAAATTGTAGCCAAACTGAGATAATAAAAGTTAAGTATTTACTATGATTTCCTCCTACAAGAAACAAATGTAATATGATTTCATCAGTACGAGGTAATAGGTTTGCTTATAACCAGAGGGCAGTATTTTTAATAACTTCACTAAAAATATAAACTGTCATAAAAATGCGGTGCAATAAAAAAAAAAAAAAGTACAAAAGGTAATGAAATATTACCTATTATCTCAGCTCATTTTTGTCAGAAAATAATACTACAAACTTAATATGATACATGGAAGCCTTATGAAAAGCAGGCAGGGAGAGGCTTATAGTCTTATCCAGCATTAGACGAGAGGCTGACTGATTAATAAGTTGACATTGAACAGCAGTGAATGGAAATCATATGGATTTTAGGGAAAGGAAATAGCTTAAAAATGAAACTGTCATGTTGCCAGGCTGCATAGGAAGAGCCACAACTCCCACAGCCATCCCCACTATGCAGCAAAGGGCAGCTTAAACCTTCACGTTGGTGCCAGTACTGTGCATGCTCCCAGAGCCTCCTACTTCCTTGTGCTTGCTGCTGCATCAGTGCTTGTGCACACATGGGCAAAAGCAATGGCCAAGCAGCACAGAAAATAGGAAGGGAATAGGAAAAGGTAATCCAAAGGAATCTGAATGCAACAGCAAGCTGAGGTCTCGAAGAAAGGGAAAAATAGCTAATGGAAGGAGCTGATGAAAGGAAGTATATCCTTTTTTAGTTGATTAGCTACACTTCTAACTTCTGGGCCTTCAGAGTGCATAATGTATAGGGATGAGATGCTCTTGATTGCTTTTTTAACTAGCGGAGCTAGAACTTTTGATGTCACCAAACCTTGGTCTTACACCCACACTAACGTTGTTCAGGGCTGCAGGATTAAGTTCTAAATACCCTGTGATGCACCACCCCATCCAATATCAACAATAATGCCATTTATTGGGGGTCAGAACCCAACCCTTCTCAAAGACTCCACATTTTACTGTTGTTTCTCAGGCACATTGTGTCTGGTTCTGATTTGTACGTTGTTCATGATGGAAAATGCCTGTTGTGGTATCCAAGACTGGGGATTTCAGCACAGCTAATTTACTGTGTGCTTTACCAATGCTAACAATGAACTCAGCTATGCATGCAGCAAGATCAGTGAAGAATGTAGTCAAAATCAATAGCATGTAAATCCTTTGTAATTTAGATCAAAATATGGGATCTCCACTGAAAAAAATAAAATAAAATAGAAAAAGGAAGCCATACAGAATTATTCACAGACTCCTTAGAAATAGATCATAGTTTTAAATGCCGTGGATGAAAGCTACAGAATTCTCCTCGTGAAATGAATTAGTGAATTTCTGGAGAGAATAGAAACAGTTCCATTCTGTGGTGCTTCAGAAAGCGTAGCTGAAATTTCTTCCTTTCAATCAGCTCAATAAGCCTTATCCCTCGTTTTAGAAAGGAAAAATGATAACAATTCATCCCAGATCTCATTTCAATTTTGAAAGTAATACTGTCTTCTGAATTACTAGAAAATAATTACAATAAACTTCTCTACTCCTAGCATGATAAAGAACAACTAAGGCAAATAGAAGCTACTTCAGTCAATTATTCAGTTGCTTGGGAGAATTCCTGTTAATTGTTGAGGATCACATTCTGTTCTATAAATGTATAAGCCCCATCTCAGTTTTTCAAGGAGAACTATTAATTAGGCAGTGCCAAGTTGCTACATTTTCTACTTAAATCATTGATATTTCCTCTGGCTTTGGAACTGTGAAAACAGATCTTGCTTTTTTATATGCTCTGCGCTTCAGTAAAAGCATCATATCTTTTCAATGAAAAGGCAGCAAATACTATCTGCTACATGTTTGGAGTCTAATTTTAGGAGGAACTGAGCCATTCTAATTTGCCGCAGTCAACAGGAACTGAAGGCCCTCAATAATTCATGAGTTTCTTTCCACGTTTCAGTAGAGCCTGTTGAAAATTTCTCAAGGAAACTCTTTTCCTCAGAAAATTCTAATTCCCGTGAACCACAACTGCTTACAGAACAAGATACGCTTGGATACTTTCTAATAGCTCTTCTTTTATCCAGTTTGAGTTTTCATCTATAATGAAATAAACGCTAATTAAAAAACCCATATTTTAAATATTAACAGGGTTCCTTTACTACCAAACAAAAGGATGACAAAACATTTCAATCCATTGCCACTTTTTTTTTTTTCTTAGACAGAACTGTTTGAGAAGGAAAAGATTCAGGTCATTTTGATTTTGTTTTGTTTTTACTTTCATTTTGTGCTGGAAAACATTTTCATCGCTCTTCCTGGGAGAAGAAAACCATTTCCTATATGCATCGTTATAAAGGCATTTTCAAGCCAGTCCTAAGAAAGAAACAGCTTCATATTCACGCAGATAAACCTCTCTTTGACACAAGTGATGACAGGAGCATTAAATTTGTTGTGTCTTTGCTGTCACTTTGATTCAGCATTTTTAGAACGAATGGCATTCAGATCAGGAGGCAGCAGGATAATCATTTCTTACCTTTAGTCTTTCTGTTACACCATCAGTGAAACTGACTGTGAATTCAGCAATTTTGGGCACTCTGAGTTTTCCTTTGTTCTTCTGGTCAGGCTGATACTCTGTTCTTGTTTTCACAATTACCTGGAAAATATATCAACACTTTTAAGGTTGCTGCACACAGCATGCACTTTTTCTTTTTGTTATCTAAGCCATTGCTTTTCTACCCCAACCTTCCCCCAGACCTACAGAAGGATCTCATAACCATCAATTAATACAGGCTCATAACTCCCTCAGGAACTAAAAGACAGATAAACAGACAAGCAGATAACAGAGACTTCGGATGGTGCGTCTTAAAGTAGCTGAGAGCAAAACATTTAATACCCACTATTATTTAGGGTCAGGCATATAATTTTTATACCGTATTCAATGGGCAGAAGATATAAAACAACAAATAGCTCAAACAAAAGAAGACTCTCATGTACTAACAGCCCCAGCCTAACAAGTTCCACCAAACCCAAGTTAAAGTTAGGCTGTTTGCCCTCTCATTTATTCATGCTCGATATTATCAATATTAATCTCATTCTATCACCTTGGGTTTTCCCCAGGAGATCTCAGTGCCATCTGCTGACTAATCCAGTTCCTGCTAATCTTATAAAATCAAGGTGGCTTATGCCAGTGGAGCCATCTGCAAGTGGTTTTTAAAAGGGTTTAGACAAATTACCAAAACTGCATTTTCAATCTACGTTGAATTCCTTTGTAACCTAGAACAATCCTAAATATTCTGGGTAAAACACATCCCACCACTGTCACCATGACAATCACAAACATGGAAAATATAACACTTAATGCCAACTGCTCCCAGAGGGCTGTGCTCTGAAATCAATAGTTCTTCTGATATATTAGTGTGAGCATATCCATATACATGCCTAAAAGACTACTCAACCATGAGCCTCTGCAGGTAAACAACATTGTGAGAGAATGCCAGCACAGGCGTCTAGTCTTAATCTAGCTAGGAAATGCTGGAGGCAAAACGTCCATCCTCAGCACTGGCCAAGGGTTTGAGCTCATCCCCACAGAAGTGGGGTTGTGGCCATGAACAACCACAAGCAATGGTGAATGCACAGCATTCCATCAGCCAGGGTCCACAAGGCACATAACAGTTTGGTGTGACTTCCAAAGGCTCAGAGAGATTGAGTACATTAAAGCTCCACAAGACAGGGCCAACACTTCCACGTTTTGGCCTCCCATTCTCAATTGCAGAACAACGCAGGTGTCAGCCTTGCCAAGGTGAAAATAAAACACTAGAGGAGCTCATAGGGGAGAAGCAAGGCGGGTCCTAAAGCTCGGCGTTAGAAACAAAGTCTTGAAGATTTTAGGGAAAGATTATAAGGCAATGTATGAGCTTGAGTTACCAGCTAATGAAGAACTTTAATGCAAGTGAAGACAGCAAAGTGTGGCTTGGACCACAGAAAACCCAAGGTATTTAATTCTCTAGCACTTAATGCCACATGGAAATCAGAGTGAGAGAAAATCAGCATGGAGTCATAAGCCAATTTTCTGGATTCAAATGCAAATCATTAAAGACTAATGAATATTTACATACTTCAGTAAATCCCTATCCATAACAGTTACTGCAGCGGTATTTGCAACATTAAGTCTTGAAAAGAACAGAGAATAAAAAAAGCCATACAAATATATCTATTATATATATATAAATATATCTGTTTTAGCATTTTGGATCTCAGGACTTCTAATGACACAATGTACACGCTGGGATATAGCATATGGGGATAAGTTTGATTTGGCATATTTGGGATGAACCCTAACTGCACAATGACCCTACTACTGAACTGACTCCTGCTGTGCTCCGAGATGCAGCCTGACACACTTTGGACCAAACCAAACAACACTTCCTCTGCAGACAGGACAAGCTTGCCCAGGTTAGCTCTGAATTAACAATAAGCAATAACCTCATTCTCTTGCTCAAAAGATGGCAGGTGCACTCAAGAACAAATACAGCTGGGCCCCAGCTTCTAGTCAGGGAAAGGCCTTTTGTAACACAGCACAGTAAATTAAAGTCAGCCATCAACACCTGCCAACCAGGGCTCAGAAATTGCACTCATTCTGCTTTTAAACCTACCAACCTCAATACCAAATTGTCACCAATTCATGCTTCCTGCTTGATAAATAATGCTGTTGCCAATAAGATCTTTAAATAGGACTTTCCTACAAGCTCTAACATTAGGTCTTAAAGAAGGACTGCAACACCAGCAAAAAAAGAAAAAAGACATTAAAAGCCTGACATGTTTTTATGTATAGTTGACATTTTCTTCCACTCTTTGTCATTACATTCAACAAATATCTTGTAAGCAGGCAAGTATGAAATATGCTATCTACATAAATGCATGAGACTGAAAATAAACCCACTCAACCCTGCATAAGGCATCAGGTTCAAGTCCGGTAGCAACGTCTATCAGGTCTGGGAATAAGTAAATCAGATCAGCTCCCAGGTAGATCAGAAGCTGCTTGAAACCCAATGTGCTGATTGTGCCAGCAGTGAGATTTGTGCGTGTAGAACCACAGTCATCATCAGTCAGTGTTTTGCAGGGACATTTGCAGAGGTATCAAAAGGCTTTAGGAGAGGACCGAAGAAATACCTTTGCTAAATGACTTTTGGCACTACAAAAGCTAAATAGCTGCTCTACAGAAATATCTTTGTCAGACACCTGGTGGAATTACTCAGCAGAAGAAAGGGCAGTCAGTCAGGTCTCCTCTTAAAAGAGAGCACAGAAATAAAATGAGAAAGGAAAAACAGAAAAGTGAAGACCTGCAGCGTGGGGGTAACGCTCAATATTGTGGCAGTAAGGATAAAAATGCAATTTTGCTGAGGGCTCTGGGTGCACATTTAGGAGAAAAGAGCTACGTCTTGTTCAGTCGCCTACAGTCTAAATAAATAAAGCAGAGCACAGATCCCACTTCTGCAGCAATGCGCACCCCCTCCATCCAACAAGCTGCCATCAGGAAGCCCACGCAAAGGCTTCTGGAAATTGAGTTGCGTTCATCAAACGCTTGTGCCTCGGGCCCTAGTGAGAGCACCCCAGGCAGGGCTGCCTCAGCAGCACCTGGGAATAGGAGTGAGCACTGTCAGGTGGTGACGTACACACAGAAAGAATAATGAGTCTCATATTGAAATATTTCCTATGGTTTTTTTTTGTGTGCAATTGCTGCTATTTTGGCTGCTCGTTCTGTTTTCACTTTCTGGTTTTCTGATTCAGGTTGTTAGGGTGGGATGGGATTTTTGCCTCCCCCCCGTTCCCCTTCCATCACTTCTTTTTCATCTTTTCTTTCATCACAGAGAAAAATAAATAAATAAAAATCCCTGGCAGCGAAGTCTTCCAGAAATTCTAACCAAATTGCTGTTGGATGTACAGTAATAAAATCCCCACTGACTCCACAGCCACAGCAATGATCAGAGCTCGTTTATCACCGGCCGCCCCAGAGCAGTTCCAACAGAGACCAGGATCCTACTGTTTCACTGCAAACAAGGCACATTCATCTCACTCCACGACATGTTTCTTGGGAGAGGGATGAGCATTTATTACAAACCACAGCAAACAACAATCCTGATTCTCAGTTCTTGTTCATTCTTTGCTGACTTCGGTAGAGTTGCTCTTGACTGAGGAAAGGGAATATAAACTGGGGTCCTGTGTAGGTTACAAATCAAAGCAAACTGAAGTGGGAGAAATTCCCACCACTTCTTTCCCTTCTCTGCCATGCTATTACAGTGGAAATGTGCTGCAGTAAGGGAGTAAGTACCAGAGCTGGCAGCAGGGTTTGGTTGTGCTCCAGCCTCATGAGAACCGACAACAAATGCAAACAATCAAATCAGTGTTTAATTGGACAAGAAGTCTCTTGAATACTCCCAAAATAGACAATTAGTGCCTTTGCCACCCCTAGCGCAACAACACCATTCAGCCCATCTTCTGCACTTGGCTCCCTGAGTTCTCACCTCCTCCTGCACGCTCCCTAAATCTTAACTCATACTCCTCGTGATTAAAAATTGGGCTGTTCTGGGTCACCATCCATAACTGTGTGAGCTTCGTATGGCAGGGAACTGTTACTCTTATTTCCATTCAACACACAGCACAACTTGCACATCCACAAAAGGGTATTAAAAAGCAAAAACTGTCCCACATATCAGCCTTATGGACTGCAACTTTGATTGCCAGATGAATATCCTTAGAACAGTTTTGGATACCTATCAGCCTTCCTGTTTCTTTATCTAAGCCCTGATCCAGCATATTCTTATGCCTCACTTTGTATTGAGTTCATCTGTGAAGCACAGCAGCCATCCTGCCAGCCCATTGCAGCCCAGCCGTTAAAGCCTGCATTATGGATGGAGTCTGGATAAACATCATCTCAGAACATCTCCCTGCAAATTAGGCTGCTGTTACATCCCATTCTCAAAGTTTTCGCACTGCTTCCCAGAGAACTTCCACTTTGAAGATACAGCGTGACATGGCAGATAAAATAAGGAGGACACAAACAAATTACCTGGGACTTTCTTCATTTTGCACCCAAGATCAAACTGTTCTTTGAAAGTTGCTTCCTAGAGAAGTTGACAGAGGAGATTACGAGAACACAAGAGAAAAGGGCATCCATAGAGCAGCAAAAAGACACATCTAATTACAAGAATCCACACGCCTCGTCCTGGCAGCTTCCTCCAAAGCTAAGTTTATCTAACATTTGAACTCATTAAATTCTAATTCAGCGAAGCTTTTAAGCTTGCACGTAGTCTTATTAACATCAGCAGGATTAGTCAGATATTTAAAGTTAAGTGTGCATTTAAATGCTTTGGCCAGATCAGAGCTTAAATCTGCTCTGACCACTTCCCCACAGCCAACTGTAACTATGAGGCACAGGGTTCCTGTAGCATTCTTCTGCAAGACCACTCCAAGTGCTTCCCACTGCAGCATGGGCTCAGTATCAGCAGGGGCAGCTGAGGGGAAAGCTTAGTAATGTGCTGAGTCACACCAGCAACCCATGGCTTCTGCTGACACCACTCAGGTTTTCATTAACTGGGCAACAGTATCTCCATATGAAGGTAACATTCTTGGGATTAAGTGTAGGCAAGTGACAGGGCTAGGATGAGGAGGAAGCCAGATGCTGTATGGGAAATGTCTGTCCTCTGCACAACTGCTCTCCTCAGTCATTCTAGGATAGCAGCTGCAATTTCCCTATGTCTGGAAAGGTATTGACTTCTTATTTGCTTTCTTGAATCTTCTGCCTCTTCATTCCAATCCCTCAAACGCCCAGTAGCAGCCTACACACAACGAGCTGTGTAAGTTACAAAAACCCAAACACAACAGGACAAGCCACATCGATCATGCTGGCCCACACAAGCAAGATTTTTCCAGTGAGGCTGTTTGCTAAAACACTTATTGAGTACCAAACGTAAATATCCACAGCTTAACACTACTGACACCATTGGAGTTAACAAGAAACCTTTCCTTGTTTGTAATGAATGCAGGACCAGACACTTTCTCTGTAGTGCTGCTTTGGAAAATTATAGGTGTGCTGATGTGAGAAACAGCAGATCAGAGGCTGCGTACACCAGCAGGATACCCAACATGGACAACCTTGAGACAGCAAACAGTAGGAGAGTCTGGGAAATCTAGACATTTGGGATGCTGAAAGGAAAAGAAGGGCAGCGTCTCACCAAATGGACTATATTAAAAGCATTTGCTTTCAGAGGGAAGAAGCAGCCCAGACGTGAAATGTGACAAATGGAAAAACGTCACATTGAGCATGGAAACTTAAAGGTTTTCCTGCAGTGGGATGAAGTAAGTGTTTCAGAAAATGAACTGATATGAATTCTGAGTCTTGTCTCGCGCTGGCTAAATGTAACATCATTTATTGCCACTTTATATTTGCGTTTGAGCTCAATGGTTTTCCCTGAAGAAATGAGTAATAATATTTAACATAACTGGCATTGTGAAAACTTTAAATTATTCATTTGGAAAAGGACATGCAGCCTTGCTGTAATTCCCACTTCACTGCCACGGTGCATGTAATATATTGTGGTTCAGGTGATGCAAAGTGCAGACCATAAAAATTTAAAATACTACTTCCCAGGATTATTAATAATGAAGAGTCTCTCACTCCGAGTGGCTTTCAGATTGACAGAAGAAATAAACAATGCACTTCTCCTACCAAGGAGAAAGGTTTCAACCAGGTTCAAAGCCTCCCTTTGTAGTCGCACAAAATGGTTGTAATGCACCCATCGGTTTCCTTGTGGTTTAGCCATGCTCACTTTTAAATGACCATAAGGCTCTCAGCTTGCAAAGACAGGCCTGTCCTCGCAAAAAGAGAAAACAAAATCTCGTGCCAATGACATGGTGGTTTTCTTTGCTGTCATTACCCAACTGAGCATTAGTATCTGAGAAGGACCTTTGACTGAGTCCCAGCTGCAACGTGCCGTCCAGGTTACTGATGATAGCAGAATGGTGACCCCCAGTCTTGGCACTAAATCTGCTGTCACTGTGTCTGTTTCTATGTGTATGTGCTACGTGCCAAAGGATGGCTAAAATACACCACCTGCTCCCACGCAAAGATCTCCAGTGACCTACAAACTCTAATCCTCACTCACAGCCAGTCTCAGAGGGCAAATGAGCTGTGCACACTGCCAACAGCAGCTGAAGTTAAAATACTTCGTAGTAAAAGAGAGTAAGAAAAGAGATGGGGAAAAAAAACAACACATTTTGGGGCTTAAAACAGTCTCTTTAAAGGCTTAGGATGAAATGTTCATGGAGCAGAGCAGCTCCGTATCTACCAGTGCATTGCCTGTATGTCCTGCTGACACTTGCACATGTAGGTGCTGGAAATAGGGCACGTTCATCTGGATCAGTGATCTGAGTCTACCTGGCAATCAACTATTGCAGATTCCCAGATTTATTGACAAGCAGCCTTTAAAAACTTCCCCAAATAATTGCAGCTGTGTCCCACCCCAGGGGACAGGCAGCAGTGCTTCCAAAGCCACAGTACGATATATCTCAGCAGGCAGACTTCCCAAAGATTAATGATAAAATTGATGCGTTGGATGGACGTAATGGTGGTCCCCATGACACCCTATACACTGAATGCACAAAATGCCTGAAATACCAACCAGCAAAAGAGGAAGAAAAAAAAAAAAAAAAGAAAAGGAAATAAAAAGGAATAAGTGAAAAGAAAAAGGATGTGGAAGGATCGAATCCGTGGCCTCCATAGTCAATAAAGAAAGCCACATTCTGTGGGAAAAGGTTGCTTTTTGCATTTCTCTATAGCAACTCATCTAATGAGTGTTGTGCTAGAAATGATCTTTACAGAGGTTGGTAGAGAAAAAAAAAGTGTTCTCTTGAATCAGTTCCAGGAGGATATTCCAGGCATAAGGAACATCACAAAAGGACAAAGACAGCAAATGTAATCAGCCCTGGCATCACCAACGAAAGGCAGCACAGAATGCAGAGGCTGCACTGGGAGCTGAAAGCAGCTGAGAAGGGAAAAGGATGGCTCATAAGCACAAAGGCAATTGGAAATGATTCAGTTAAGTCTTCCTACAAATCCCCAAATGGTTACTACAACCAGCAGGAACCCATGGGAGGCTGCAAAGGGGTGACAAAAATTGATTTCTATAGGTTCAGATGAGGAAGGGTACAGCAAAGCAGACAAAAGAATCAATCGCTCAGCAGCAGTGACAATCAAATTGTCCAGGGTAAATTAGCAGAGCTCCATTGATTTCATTTAAACAACACAGATGTTCCCAGTCTTCCTTCATGAACCAGTAAGCAACTGGCATGTGGGGCTCAACCCACAGCCTTGCTGAAATAACTTACACCTCCAGCAGTGACATTTCACCTTAGAACAAAGAATGGATTGCAACAGGCTTAACCAAACACCTGAACCCCAACACATTTTTCCTGTGTCCATTTCTGCTGCTTCTGCATAATGCAGCTCTAAGAAACGCAGTGTAGACGTAACTGAGTTTAAGAGAGACAATGGAGCCCACATAAACAGGCATGAGCTGGCCTTAACCTGCCTAATTCAGACACTGACAGCAGTGCAGTTAAGGAGAGACATTTCTGCACAGGCTGCACAAACCCAGAGACTTTCCATCCTCCAGAGCTGCAGCAGCATCACATTATCTGTATGCAAGCAAGGTAGCTGCATGCTACCCAGTGTCTGCGCAGGCTGTGAGCATGCTGAGATTGCAGCACAGTGCTGCCCAGAGTAGACACAGAGATCAGAGGTGCTTGGTCTGTTCAAGAAGGGCAGCCCAACAGCAGCGCATCCAGAGAAGAAGAGCACAAAGCACCAAGAAGGGCTGTCCAAGCTAAGCAGATAAAATCAGAAAGGTTACCCCAGAAACACAGCACTGCCAGCGCTGAGCGTTGCTGCAAATATTTATTATGGCTTAATGAGCAGAGGCGGCGTTTACATCCAAACACACATTTAGAGGACAAATGGATTTGCACAGTGCAGAAGGGAGACAAATGTCAGTGGGGAGGAAGGCTCAGGGTTGGTATTTGTGGAGATTAGGCGTCATTTCCCA
Source organism: Coturnix japonica (assembly GCF_054131305.1). Taxonomy (NCBI): domain Eukaryota; kingdom Metazoa; phylum Chordata; class Aves; order Galliformes; family Phasianidae; genus Coturnix; species Coturnix japonica. Next base: position 10,335,547 of record NC_140680.1, on the reverse strand, counting down.
GGTGCAGGAAGGGAAGAATGAGGCAGGACAGCCTGCCCATTCCTTCAGGTTTGCGATAAAAGAAATAACTTCGTTTTTTCTCTCCACATTTTCTTTCCCTTTGTTCCCTTCTCCTCCCTTTCATCTTCCTTCTTTCAACTGCCACCATCACTAACCCTGCCCCATCACTTCTTTTACCATTTGCTCCTTCCCACTCAACTCCAAAGCTCTCCAGCAGAGCAAGCAGGAACAAAACACCTAAAGCCCCCCAGCCAACAGCAGGGAGGGCTGAGTTCTGCCCATACAAGGTGCAGCAGCACCCAAAACCAGCCTCACTGCTGCCCTTGCTGCACTGAGAGCTCTGAGGAGAGCAGGCAGACATCAGGGCTGCATGTATTCCCTAGGGCACAGGAGCACTCATTCAGCATACTATTAATTATGCCTGCTCAGCTGGCCAGGACAAAACATTGTTTTCTGCTAAACCAATAGGGACAGACGGCAAGCTCAAGGGACCCTCCTGATTTTCAGGAATTCTTGATTACACCATACAAAAGCACAGCATGGGCCACGGCCACATAGGAAAACTGAAGGACCATGGGGTGGGAAGCACATCTGAGGAGAGCAGTTCTATCAATTTTGTTTCTTTCTCGGGCTGATGGCAGGAATTTGTCACCAGAGAAATGATTTCTCAAGCCTCCAGATGCATTCAGAATAAAGAACAATGGACCACACGATAAACCTTCTGCAGCCTTCCCCACAAAAGACAAGCCGGATGTTTTTTTTCAGCCTTGACAATAGCTTTCATGAACTTTGGTATTATGTAAAATTAGGATTTTTACTGCCAGAACAGAGGCATTTCCTGCAGGATTACATTGAAGCCGCTGCGACCAGGAGGTCCCGGGTTGTTGGTCTCATTTAAGATTCCAGTGAAGCATAGCGGGCTGTGAAAAGCCGCAGATCCGTTAGCATTATCACTGTAGGGACGCATCACAATTACAGCCAAAGCATTTTGCCTACGCCTAGGAAAACAAGTGAAACAGCTCCCCTCTGCCCTCCGCTCCTAAAAGAAAAAGACTTCTTTGTTTTGCTGTTTTGAATACAAAAGAAATTACATTCGGAAACACAAAAAGCCAGGTCAAAGGCTTGACACCAGCTATTATTCCAGCAAAAACGATTCAAGAGCATCTGTTCCTGCCTCCTGCAAACGCTCACCAGCAAGAGAAGGGAGGAGCAAGGGAAAAGCTTGGTGATAGTCAATAAATATAAATGCATAGCAGGCTTAGCACCCTAGGGGGAAAATTACCATCCTGGGTACATTTTTCCCCTTGCAGCCATACAGCTGCAGACAGAATGTTGATGCTGCAGGAGGAAGAACATGAGCCTTTGCAGGAGACATCCACGCTTGGTGCATCAACACCAACAACACTGAGGTGGGAATCAGAGGGAGCTGCCCAGCTCAAAGCACATCAGAACACAAACTTGATAGGGAACCATCCCCAAAAGGACAGGCAGTAAGTTTATGCAGAGCTTTAAGTATTTCTCCCCTGCACCACGTGATTTATTCTAATCAAGAATTGTCTGAAAAGAGATGGGCTGCAGGAATTACACCACATAAGCAAGTCTCACCTTGATGGCCTTTCTCTGTATCCTTTATCTGAAAGCAGAAACAGACACAAAAAAATCACTTGGGAAGAGGCCAAGCTGAGGTGAAGCACCTACAGAGGCCAACACCGGTTACAAAAATATTCTCAAAACAAGGAAAAAATAAATAATCAGATACTTAAAGCCCATACGAATGATTTTCAGTCTGTAGACACCATGGGCTTTGTGGGTTGCTTTGACACAGGTTTTGCTTTGACATACATGCATGTGTCTAAGACTCAGCTCTGCAAAAGAAAACAGGGGTCTGTGTATCAACAGCGCTTGAAAATCTTTGCCACTCACCACACACACACCAAACAAAGGCATTATTGCACACAGCAACATCAGTTGGACTGCCCAGCGCAGACACAGTGTATCTTGGATCAGAGCCTTCCTCACTCCACATTTACTAGACTCCAGCTAGAGCAAACACACAGACACAAGCCGCTGCCAAACCTCCTTGTTCTGGTTTTGATGCTCCCTGGATTGCAAATCAAAACAGGTTAGATCTGGGTTGAGAGCTTGCAGCGTCATAAATGATGATATCCTCTAATGGCCAAGATAAATCCAGAAAAGGGAATGCAAAGCAGGTGTTAGGGGTTTTTCCCCCCCTCTAGATTTCAACTACAGGAAAACGTCAGGGGGTACAGCCCTCTGTTGCAGTGGCACAGGTGATGTGGTTCCTTGAAGGGAGCTTGGAGGCCAGGAGCATTGCCTCCTGGTGGATAAAAGCGAGCAGCAATGGCTTTGCATTTAGGAAAATGACAGCAAAGCCCTTCTGAGTTCATACACAGAGACCCCAACACCAAACCGCTTTTACCTCCAGTGATTTCTGCAGCATCCCATGTAAGAGGCACAGAAAGCACCCTGGCTCATGTTCCCACTCTCACAAGTTAAAATCAACCGCTGGCAGGTTTGGCAAACACACAGAAAAATGTCAAATTGATTTCTGCCTTGTGTTGGTTTTTTCTTTATTTTAACTTGCCTCTTTGACTGCAGGGCAAGTCCAAACAAAAATTCATTCTGAAAGACCTGAAATCCATGTTTACTCTACCTCAGGCTCATGGTCTTACTGAATTCAGTAGCAGCTTTGCTTTTCCAAGTACAAAGCTGAAGTTTCCCCCCACCACTTAACCTTCAGCCAAGCTCTTCACCTGAGGCCCCACTCATTATGAGGTCTTTATGTGAACCCTTTGCCCCAGGGTGAACTCACCCTCACAGCATCTATTCTACAAAGCGCAAAGGAAACAGACAGTGAATTATTTTGCTTTTATCCCAAATAATCTCTCCTTTTGGTAACAGATCTTCAGTTGCTGTCAACTCTGGGTCTGCTGCACACAAGAGCTGAACCACAGCCTGCAGGAATCAATACCATTGACTCTAATGAGTTCTGAATCATGCTTAGCTCTCCTGGAGATACATCCCACTCTCCCAGCAAAGAAAAATAAGGATGTCAGTAGATGCCTTGACAGTAATGTATGCTAATGAAGGTAATGTAACCTAACGACATGTGAATTATTGATGTAGGCATGTTTAAACAGGAAAATCAGCACAGAATCACACTGGACCAATACACTCCAATATCTGTTCACCAACAAGCGATTGCAATGTGATGGCTGTGAGAACACTCATTACCACTTTATTAGCTTGAAAGGATTTTTGTTAGGTTGTCCACATCTCACCTGATACACGAGCCACTTATATTTCACGTCATGCAATATTGTGTGTGACATCAATAAACCGTTTGCACCAGCATGAGTTACTGTTACACATCTATACTTTCCCCTGAGCTTCCTAGACATTTGTCATAAACCATATTGCTTTGCCTAAGTTTTTTTTTGCCTAATTGTTTTCATGAGAGTCATAGACAAAGACCAGTTTATCCTCTCATTCACAACAAGTCATGGGAGCATATCTCTCCTGAATGCAGTAAAATTTCTCCTAGCTGCCATGAGGCCCATGGGGATTGAAGCAAACTCCTTTCTCTGCTTTGCCTCTGGTTCCCAGGATGTCAAGGCATTTGTCTCAGTTCCATCATAAAATAAACTAAGTTTGTCTATCGAGACGGTTTTATCACATCATCATCCCGTTCTCCTAATGTATTTAGAGAAAGTTCATTGTGTGCTACAGTAAAAACAGGATGTATATTCAATAATAATCAGTGCTAATTTTACTGTTATTCCATTATCCTATGAGATCTAATCATTCTGTCATGTACTTTCGAGTGAGTTGGCTCCATCTCTGCAGTATCTGGGAACTACACTGCAGAAAGGCTTTGTTTATACAAGTACTGCTGGGGCATACAGATTTGTACGATCACATCATGTCCTCACCAGGTTGTATTGATATGCACCAGCGCTGCGTCAATACAGACAAAAGACTTCCTAGCATATAGACTGCATCTAAGAAACCTCAGCTACCAAACCTCAGCCAATCACTGGGGCACATTTTTGGTCGTTTTACTGCTGCATTCAGCACTGAGAGTGTTGAGTGGGTAGGGGAGAAAGCTGTCCCCTGGCAAGTGGGACCAGTTGGGGAAACCAAATGTGGGATAACTCTGTCACCACCCCAAGCATGGGGGAAATCATGGGTAAAAAGCAAAATCATAGATGCCCAAAAGAGCTTCACACAGCCACAGAGAAGAAAACAAACCTTGAGTGAGATAATTAAAATTGCTTCTTATTTTGAAAGGGTCATCACATTACACTCAGTGCAGGCAATTAATCTGACTGATAACAATTACACACTGTAAACTGCTCCTCAATTTCTCCAGTGTTTATAAGAGAAACACACTCAGCATTTTCCAGTTGTACATATGAGGGAATATTTGGATATTTTCTGAGAAGGGAAGGATTTGGGGACAGCTGTGTGCTCATTTACCGCTTTAAAGCAGATAAACATGGCATGAAAGACAATCTCTTATCTACTGTATAGATGCTATGCCACAGCCTTTCTCATCAAAGACTGATTGATGAGGGGCAGTGGAACCCACGGGCAATAAACCCAAGGGGATGTCCACGTATATGGCCATGCAGGAGTGCTGTTGGGTTTTGCTTTACCTTTTCCGGAGCTGGGAACTGCAGGTGATTTACTTCCAAAGGTGTGATCAAAGGAACAGTCTGAAACCCATCTTCACTGGATGGTGGTTTGCTGTTCTTGTCGTTCAAATTACTCCCCAGCTTCACCATGCTTGGACCTTGCTTTCCAGACCTAAAGCCATTGAGACAATGTCAATGTCACAGGGGCAATGGGAAGAGGATTTCTGCTTTGCCCAGCTCTCTCTGCCTTGCCATATTGCTTTCCTAGCTTTGCAGGCACACAGCAATGCCCAAACCGAGGCTGACCTCACCCATGGTTTGTGTGTGAGGCACTCTAAAATCACATCCCTGTGCAACACGGCCGCTCCCAATGCCCCGCCATTGCCAACACCATCCCTCAGCAGCACCGACCACCCCAACTCCTGCCCCATCCCTAGCACTGAAGCCATCTGCCCTCCCGCACCCTGCCCCAGGGGTCACACCCAGGGGGCTGCAGCCACCCCCTCGCCCCTCCCTTCACCCCCAGCCCCTACTTACTGCAAGCCACGCGGTCACTAGTGGCGGCTCAGCACGGGAGGGGGGAAGGAGGGAAGGTTCCTTTTAATTCTCACTAGCCGCAATGAAATAAATGAGACCGGGAGGAGCGGGCGGCCGCCGCGTGCCGGCGGTGCTGAAGGGACAGCGCTGCGAGCGGCTGCGGCTCCGCAAGCGCAAGTGAGGGCGGGTGCGGGCGGCTGCTCCCACCTCCCTCCTCCCGTCGCCGCCGCCCCCGCTCGGCCTCGGGCACCCCCTGGCGTTCCCATCGCGCACCTCCGTGCGCCCCGGCGCCCCCTGCAGGTACCAGCGAGACCCCGGGGCTGAGGGGTGTCCTTCTCATTCATTAATAAGGATTATTACGCTGTACTAATTTTATCAATATCTCACCAGCAGAAATTAACCAGTCGTTGCTCATCTGGGATGGGATCTGTGGAAATACATCATGGCTTGTAAAGGTTCACTAAGATCATCTCATCCAGCCTCAGTCCATCCCCACCAATACTGCCTGCTGACCACGTCCTTCCTTGCCACACACACACGGCTCTTGAACGCCCCCAGGAACAGTGACTTCACCACCTTCCTGAGCAGCAAGTGCCAGCACCTCATTAACGTTGATGCACCTCATTAACATGTTGATTCCAACACGTTATGAACCCTGAAAAACCCTTTGCTCATGTTCCGTGCAGAGATGAATGTCGTGTTGGTCATTTGGTTCAGGATGTTCTTTAAGGCCTTCAAAACGTGGAGGTTGTAAGAAAATCTAAAAGCACAAAAAGCAGATGTTGACAGGAGCCCAGGCTTGTCCTAGACATTGTCAGCTCTCCAGATTCTATATCAACCCTTAAAGAGCTCTGCAGGTGCACTGGAGTAGGCTCCTATTAGACCATCCCATATCATTCATGCATCCCATCCCTCAGGCTGGTGAGAACCTCTGTAGAGTGGGCAACATTCATTCCATTACAGATTGTACCACATGAAGTGATCTGACTATCCAAAGAGTCACAGACTCTGCAGTTACCTTATACTGAATGCACATGTTTGAACTACTCTGACTCCTCTCTCAGCAAAAAGAGCTTTTTTTCAGTTGAGGGATTGGGAAATACTACCAAAAGAAACAAAAAAGCAAAGGAAACAATTGCATTGTAACTCCACAGAAATGACATGGTGGTTTTCTATCTTTATCTGGCAATTACAAAGGGACATAAGAGTGCTTTGTTGAAAAGCAAAGCGATGCCTTTCATAGCTTGAAAATGCGTATCATGACGTGAAGCCAAACTACTTTTATGCATGTCAACATCAGTAATGAATGTTCTGCTGTCCAAATGCCATCCTAGCAGCAAGTAGATAGATCCTAGATCCTCTTACTTAAGAAAATGTCCTAAGCAATAACTTTCACAAACACAGTCACTTCGTATCTCTAGAATCACTCGTGCAGACCCATGGGAAGTGTGGCTGCACCATGAAAAATGAAGTTGCAAGTAAGACACCTGCTTGTTCAGCATGTCTACTCCCACAGATATGGTGATATGCTTGCAGAATTTAATGTGTTGCCTTCAGCTGGTAATACCTGAGTACTCTTCTGAGTAACAAAGCTAAGCAGCCATGAGGCAAATCCCGTCCCTTCTTGTGCCTTACTTTCACTGCTAAATACTTTCCATGTAGCTGCAAATCTGGTAACTAAATAGAACTAAGTTCTGCTGGGGATACTTCTTACAGCCCAGAGAACGCAGATCAATCTGCCAGCATCCAAGCACTGGCAGTTAGAGCCACGTTATCACTAGGAGAATCCCAGCAGTGAGGACCTGCAATAAATGAGCAGATGCAGCTTCCACCTTACAGCTTTTCAGAATAGGAGCACATTTCAGGCAATGTCTTTCAGTGGCACCAACTGAGAATTCTGGCAAAGCAGCAGGGGAAGGTGTGCAGGGGGAAACCACATCATTCAAAGCTGTCCCTTGCACAACATCCCCACCTGCCATTATTTTCTCCATTAGACTGAACCATCCCTGTAACTACTTCAGGCCCTACGCTCGATTTCAATTTGAAAATACCTCTTTGCCAAATGCCAGCTTCACAGGCAGACACAAACTACCAGCAGTAAGTTAGAGCAGGGTGCGTTATGGAAAAATACACGTGTTTAAAGTTGCCAGCAAGATCCTAAAAGAGAACATTCTCTACAGACAGCATGAAAGTAAACCCAAGTGAATACGACAAGTGAATTTGCTCTTATGGAGCGAACACAGAGTCTGACATTTCCACCCACACAGAGCAGATCAGCGATGGCAATGAGACAAAGCAGCAGTATGAGCAACGTGAGGCTCCAAAGGAACAAACAACACATGCCTTTTGTCAACAAAAATATATCCCTCTCTTATTCTTTCCGTAAGACTCCCATGATGTACTATTTTCTATTTGCAGTTAAACAAATCAAAGTGGAATTACTGTTTTCATTACCAGTTTACGTGGAGGATTATTGTCTGTCTTTAAGAGGCAGAGTGTTTGCAGCAAGGTTCAGTAGAACATCTCACTGCATTCAAGAATTCTGTAACCTGTAAACAAAATGTCAGTCACTCCAAGTCTGAACATAGAAATCAACTGCTCTTCAGTGCTCATGAACATCACTTTCCATATTTGACAGTCTCAGGAAACCAGAGCAGTGGAAGCAGAGCAATGCTAAAACACCAGCCACCTCAGGCTCTTCCAATGAAAGATCAGCTTTGTCTCTCAGACATTCCCATTAACTCATTTCAAAATGAGTCCAAAAGAGCACTAACAACCACTGAGAGAGCTCGGAGACAGCTCAAGGCAAACTCAGCCCTGATCTGAATCATCTGACTCAAGAAACGTGTGCAGTCATGAATTCACATCTGAGTTCTCCTCTAGGTAACACCATGATGTGATGGAAAGCAACATTTAGAGCACATCAACATGGAAAGGAATCACACCATGTCCTCAACTGAAATCCCAAGATCATCCATCAGATCATGTGTCTGTGATACTGCCACTGACAACAGAAGAGCTTCACATGATCTACTGCACACATACATAAAACGTCACTTCTGCACAAAATTTGTTTTAAGTCCCCTTCTCCCTCCCAAAAGGATAGAACTGAATTGTGTACTGAAGGCTGTTCTTTAGTCAGAGGCCATGGAAAATTGTATTAGATGCTTTGAAGTTAAAACATTAACATCGACCAGGACCCTAAAGACAAAGACGTTTACTGGTATAAATGTTCCATGAACACAAAGGTCACCTTATACTTTCCCAAAGTCTGACCATGGTAGAAGTTCCACATCCTGCTCTCAACTTTTCTCAAGAGTTAAAATCTTTTCATGGAAGGAAACAGCAGTGAAATACGATTAGCCCCAGTGATGGCCAAGTTATAACCTCACAGGCCATAGGATTGCAGAATCACTGCTGTTAGGGCAGCAGAATCTGATTCATCTCAACACCAGAGCAGATGGGGCATGAGTAGAAGAGCTGCCTGGCAAGCCAACACTTCCAAAACACAGATCCCAAAGTTTCTCAGCCTTGGCTGTTCAGTGGCACTGCCTCTGACAGCGGCAGCTCAGCACAGTAGCACTGGGAGCCCCCAGGCCCCCCTGGCTCAGTGCAGCCCTGTCACCGAGGTCTGTCCAGGGAAGCCTGCCAAAAGTCACAGCTCCACATCAGGCCAAGCCTCTGGCCAAGCCTCCTAGCACTTCCAGGCATGAAAATCAAAGTGGAGATCAAACTCCCAGGATTTTCCAGTAGTTTGGAAGTGGTAGCCTAACAGCATGAGCTGGAGTTTCAAGCCTTGTAGCCTCGGTGGCTCTGGGCAGACATGAGAGGCTTCAGCTCCCAGGATGACATACAAGAAGTGTTTCAGGAGTCAGTGGACCTCAATCTGGAAAGAACTCACCAAGCTGAAAAACTTCCAGTCAAAACATTCCAGGCCCAGCAGATGTGCTATTTCCCATTAAACTTTGTTTTACCAGTAAATTTCTAACTGAAGACCTTACCCTCCATTGCTTAGTTTCCTACAGAGTCATCTGTATTTATGAAAACATGCTATGAAACAATGGTTTTTCAGACCAGATCTGAGATCTTGAGACAAAGCCTGGCACTGGTGCTTACTGATAGAGGAATTACAGCAGCAATGCCTCCAGCAGCTCTGCCAGCCTCTGCTGTTCCCTCTGACCTCTATACCACAACGTACCTCCTCAGATCTCCTGGCAGCTCTTCACAGGGCTGAGCTTCAAGAATTGTTCTTGAACTTTCCTAATACGTTAGCTTTTGTTCCGTGTAGAAAGGTAAATTATATCCGGAGACAAAAAAAAGAAAGGCTGCAGAGCAAAGAAACATCACGACCTCTATATTCACACATCTGCTTCGGTTCACACTCCAAGTGAGATTTGTTATTAAAAACTTCAGGTAACTGGTATGTGTTCTGAAGAATGTGAAAGAACAACACTGCTACCTGGGATCCACAGCAGGATGGAATGACACTTGGTTTTGCTTCTGCGGTGGTGATTAAGGATTCAGAGAAGGGTCAGCTGCTTGATGAATCTCAAGTGTATGATCCAGTGCGCCCTGAGGTTCCCTTATTTATTTCTGATTCCTTTTAATAAAGAGATTTTAAATAAAGTTCTTCCCCTGCCTGTGCTATCATCACACACCTCCTGGGCTGGGAAGCACTGCTGCTCACCACCCTCCCCTCCAGACACGGGCTGTGTTCTTGAGTGAGCTGGAAGCAAGGTGAAGACAGAACAAGGGCATGCAGGAAAAGAGCTAAAATCAGTAAGTAAGAAGACAGGTGTTGACAAATATAAAGTCATACAGCCTGTTAATGCTGCATAGGCCTTCTCCTCAAATCACCATCACACCAGGATGAAAAAGCTGCAGCACAGCAGAGACACTAAAGCTTCATTTCCAGCACCACTTCCATCTGTGTGAGCAAGGGGACAAGCTGCAGCTTACAAGGAAAGAAACATCAGAGCAGCAACTCTACAGTTTACAGTCTGTGACTATAAACTACTTCCTCATGCAAACAATTGTACCGACAGGGCTGGAAGATCGTATCTGCTATTAAATACATAAATAAGTTCACGCAACTCCAAACACGAATTTTGAAAATACCAAAGAACTGTGACATTTTTGCTCTGCCAGAAAAATGATCACGTCTTGATTGAATACTTTGCTTTCTCACTTCCTTTCTCAAGCTGAAATGTCAGCTATTCCAAGTCAAATCGGAATATTGCTCAACCACAAATCAGAATTAAAAAGAAACTTTGATGCCAGAACTGCCGTCAGGAGGACACATGCCATTTACATATTTGCAGTTGTGCTGTTAAGTAAACGGAGATTAAACCCTTCCAAATGCTTTGCTGCTCAATGACGCAAACACTGGCATGTTATTAAAGCTCAACACTACAACATTCCAGTCACAGAATCATAGGGGTTGGAAGGGACATCCAAAGGGACATCAACAAGTCCAACCCCCCTGCCAAAGCAGGTTCCCCACATCAGGTCGTTATGTCTGCAAACAGTAAGATGTTATGCAATGAGAAAACCATCCTTTTATTGAAGCCAGTGGTGTCTAATTGTGACAGGTGAATGTTTTATCTATGAAGTTCGTATACACACTGTTTTTATGCTGTCTTTGTGTTCCATTCACACAACTTGCTAGTTTAAAAGGTTATAACAATCAAGAGTCCAAGTGTAAAAGGCCAAAACAGAAGAAAACAATACTGCGTTAATGAAGTCAGCTAGATAAATATCTTCTGGTTATGATGATATCATTATGGCCATCACAATGAACAGTGAGGCAGAAAACATTCACCTGGTTTTAAATTCAAAAGATTTGCTGAGATTCACATCGAAATGGATGAATGAGCAGAAAGGTAATTGTGTGCTATTTTAATATAACAAAATCAAAACTGCTCAAATCACTAAGAACAAAAGTGTTTCTATATACCGCGTGGGGTTCTGCTTTACTGAATTTATGCTTATGACTCTGACAGGCTACAAAAAAACAATAAAATAGACATCAACACTAAATGTGCACCTTTATTCTTTTACAAGCAAACTGTCACAGTGCTCACTAAAAAGCTTTCAAAAACTAAGTGAAATATTAGACTTAATGACTTCAAATATCTTGCAACAAGCTATTTAAGCCACTCTAGAAACAAACCTATTTAACAGCAGAAACATATATGCCAAACAAACAGCGGAGAAACGGTGTTCATCCAAATCATTTGTAGTCTTCTCACTAATTTTAGTAAGATCTAGAGAATAACAATTTTGCTAGTTTTATATTCCTTTTGGTCTGAATCTTCCATTATTTTCTTGCTACATTCCTCCTAGAGAGAAAGAGATGGCAAAAGTGAAGCTGTACATTCACTTAAACAGAAAAAAGAAAGTTAGATGTGAAGTGTGACAAACAGACTCTGTTCAGATCCTCACTGCATGTACAGGCAGCCCAGAGAGAGACCACTTAACTACAAGCAGGAGATTGCTGTAAGGGGCCAGCTAGAGCTCCGGAGAGCCTTCCACAGCACCTCAACGTAAGGACAGACTTACACAAGTGTTTCTCCTTCCTCAAGCTGTTGTGCCCACTCTTCCCACACAGCTTCTCCCTGTAACAGACCGACATGTATTTCTTTTGATAGTGTTCTCAATGCCAACTACCAGCACTGCTCACTGGATCACGGATAAAAGTTCATAGCCATTGAGTTAAACGTGAAATCACATGAGCATGTAAACTCAGACATTAAACAACTCCTAAATGCTGCACCTTTCTGTCCTCTGCAGACAGCGTATGTTCCCTCTTGTATTTGCTGAGGGCAGACATAAAACGTGCACAAGCATTTGAATGTTGACACCATATGGACATTGACCTGAGTTTTTAAATATGCTGTGAGAGCAGATGAGAACAGTCATTAACACAACATGCACAAAGAACTGATGGGCAGGAACACGGACTGTCCCTCCATAAGGGAAAGCCCACTTCCCTGTTCTGGGAGTGCACACAACCCTTCCTACTGAGCACATACACCTCCCCACTGCTCAAAATCTTAAAAAGCAAGTGAGGCCAACATCATTAATACTGAAGTGAAAGGTTGGCAATAATTAATGACATTAAACGATATCAGTGCATCTTTTTTTGACTATTTTGCTTATTATTTAATCTTACTTGGCAATTGACTCCATACATACCCTGTCCAGGGGGAGTGTCTCCTTCTGTGAACTCTGGTTCACATCATTGCCTGTGGGATAATATCAGTTATCACATCAGCATTTTCACTAAACTTAATCTATAACCTTGCAGCATTCCAGAGGCTGAATAGGTAGCGTTAATAGCTGCATAGATTGTTTCTCTCAAACTAATTTATGAATAGGGGCAATAAAAAAAACAACATTAATTTTCTAAATCTATTAATCTACACACACACACAAAATGCAAATTTATTCAGACTTATTGATCCCTATCTAAAAGTCTGCCAGAATTATTTCCTTTGCTTCTGATTCAATGAAGCATTCAGGCTTATGTCCTTGATTTGGTGAAGGGTAAAATCTACTAATTAGAAAGAAAGTGTTAGAATTGATGGTTTCCAGCTAAATAGAGCTTAATAGGAGATTCTCAATTAAAGCTCCAGAGTGTTGAGGTGGTAAATCCAAAGGGGAGATTTTGTTTTAAAAGCATTCTTGTTTTTGGTGTTTGTTTTTTTTTAAATAATAATTTGAAATTTTGGAGGCAATCACATATTAAAGATTTCTACTCCTTTTTCCCTGTTCTTCTGTTTCTCCTGTTCTCTTTTTACTTAAAAGCAAGTAAATACAAACCCTAGGAGACTTATTCTTTGTTACCAAATTCCCAAGCCTTTTGTTAGTAATGGAATAACTGTATTCAGGGCACAGTGTGAGGACAACTTTGATAGTTACATTAAATTGTATTACAGTTACCCTCGGGGAGCATGCAATTTGTTTATTGCCAGTATGAAACCAACTACCACTTTCCACCTTACCAATGTGAAGAAAGAAATCATTATTCATCCAAGTGCTGCCTTAGATCAGTCTGAGAGCAATATTTTAATTATATACTTAATGTGTTCAGAAAAACTCATGGATATTTTGTGGTCATATTTTTAATCTTACAGACTGCAGAAAACATTCCTCCCATCCTTCTTATAAAGTCATATGCTTTTTCATAAGCCCTTCAATTAAACACGAGTCTATCAAATGTGGCTAGAAGAATTTAAAGGATGCTGAGTTCCATCATTTGTGAGCTGTAAAGCATTTTACCCAAAATAATCAGCTTAATGAACTTCAAACCTGGACATCTCAAGTCAAAGACTTGCATCGATGGCTTGTATTCTCTAGTACAACAAATATTATGAGTTTGTTACTTACCTTCTCCATCGAGCTGACTGCAAGCCAACAGCCGATGTCTGAACTTTTCATTTTCTTCAAGCATTTTTGAAATTACTTTCCAGACTTTAAGCCAGACTTTGGACTGAAAGAAGAAAATGAATTTTCTCAATGAAGCATATAAAAAAGTTTGTGCAAAAACATCTTTCGTGTTGCAGAACCTTGAATTCCTCAGCACGACCATGAGGACTGTTTATCGGTTAAGGGTTTGGAGGAGGTGACATCAAGGGGGAGAATTGGAGGAAGGATATTTCAATGGGATACATGGGAAGAGTCACCTCAATTTAAAAGTCAACAAACTTTGAATTACTCTGTGCTTTTCCACATGAGAAATCATGCTACTTCCTCGCCTAGCATTCTTTCTTATCCAGGACTTGTAAACTGCCCTTGTAGATAAGAGCTTATGAAAACCTGTGCAGAGACATTAAATTCTCTTCAAAGTCATTCAAAATGGGAGAAAAATTAGAATAAAATTGCTCATTTTTTTCTGAGCAAGAACTTTCCTGTCTAACTCCACACCAGCAGTATAATTCAGATCCTATGCTTAAATTCCAGCATAGCAATGGCCTGGCCTATTTCATATCAAGTTAGTATTAATCTGTTTCATAGATGTTGATGACTTTTATTTTAGAGACATAAAACTACATCTATAGAAGGTTTATTTCAAGCACACATTAAAAATACTAATTCAGAACTGTTGACAAAGGCATTCAGACAAAGAGGCAGACTAACAAATATAAATGGATGTTAACATGCTAACGTTATGACTTTTGCTGGACCCCATCCGTGAAACTAGTTTAAATCTAAAGATAATTCCTTGCTCATGGACATTTATTGCTAAAACGCAATGCATTTTCCTCGTTCTTTTTGAAGACTATTTAATGTACTAGAAGAGTGATACTACAGCATGTTATTAGCTGTTCCTCTGAAGTCTGTAATATTTTTCTGGTTTTAAATCAAGTATCTGTGACATTACTATATTATAGTCGAGCTGATTACTTGTACCTAACACATTACGAAACCTCATCATGAGTTGCTCTTTTAATAAATGTGCCTTTGTAAATTTCAAGCATTTGTTGAACTACTGAACAGGAACAGAAGCACGTTTGTGAAACAGAAAGTAATTTCATATCTCTGTTACTGCCATGTTTATTCCTATTGTTCTTGCCTTCATTTCTTTCTCACCCGTGGAATTTCTTTGCTTACAACAAAAAGGGAAGAGGATTTGCAGAGGTTTTTACCTGCCAGGTTTCACCAACTAAGGTGTGCGGTGCCCTGGCCCCAGTTCAGCAATGCATTTCTGTACATGCTTTAAATCAGCAGAACTCTCAATCCTCAAGGTAAGCACACACACTTAAGTGCTTTATTGAATGAGAGCCAGAATTTTGAAGCCCCCAGAGAGGGAAAATAATCCCACTTTTCAGTAACTGAGGCTTTCAATAACAGACTACGAGTTCAATCTTCTAATCTCCCTTATGTACTCACATAGACTTATACAGAACAAGCAGGAAGCTATTATCTCAAATGCAAAGGCAGCTAATTCAGCTCCCACATTTCATACCTTCTTCTTTCGTTTAATTACTTTTTCAACGTTTCTTGAAGGGAAGGGAAAGTCAAAGGCATCAGCCTTCTCCTCTAGAGGGTCACCTAGGAAGAAAGTTCAGAAAGTGTATTCAGAGTGCTTACAATAAATCCTTGAGCTGCTGGGCAAGCAGTGCAGCTGAGTGAAAGTGTGAACCACATGGTGATGCTGAACACATGTGGGCATGTTCCCTCCTGCAGCAGGGCTGCAGGCAAACCAGCATCCTACAGGCCACTATGACCCCTGTGCCTGCCGTGTTGTGGGAGCAGGATTTCCAGTTCCCAACAGGCTGCCTCTGAGCCACCAGTTGGCATCACTTAGAAATCAATCCAGCAGAACCAGTGCTATTAATTACAGACTAAAGTAGCGTTTCCCTTTGTTATCTTTAGGAAAAAAAAAGGCTGGATTGATTGCGGCTTTCTGGACTTGTGCAATAACAAGACACTGAATCTTGATGTCAATTTGAGTCTATTCTTTTCCAACTCCCAATCCCAGCTTCTCCTCCTCCAGAAGCCGGGTCACACTCTCTGTTTTCACTCCATTTCATCTTATGCAGCAGAGCTATGTTTCATAACAGATTGCAACCAGCAGGAAACTGCTCAATCTCTTTTTCTGCACTTTAAATAAATAAAATGCACCCACACCCATGCCCATCCCAACTTTGCTTGATCCCAGCCACACAGGAAGAAAATTAAGAAACATCTTCAAGCGGTTGCAGTGGGGAAGGAGCAAGAAGCACAGCAGCACTCTGCTTAGACAGAAATTGCTTGAGGAAAGGCAGAAAGAGCCCAGAAATAAAGTATATAACACAGCAGCTCTGTGGACATCACTTAGGAGTTGGACTTTATGATTTCTATAGATCCCTTCCAGCACATTACAAAAGCTTTAGTTCACCTCCTAGCATACACGGTCTGACTGGGCTACCACATGGCAACGGCCTGCCCCAGAGGAGGACATGGCGGAGACCTGAGCACAGCCCACATTCCCTTGAAGCTTGGGGTTCCCTAGGCTTAGAAATACATACCACAACGCAGGTTGACGTGCTTCACCCCACCGCAGCCCCCTGCGGCCTGCACCCCATCAGCAGCAGTTGTGGGCCCAGGGTCAGCCTCATCCTTCATCATCCGGGCAGCCCTCTGCCCCCTGGTCCTGTTGGTGAGACTCTGAGGGGAAAGCAGGCTCCCATCCCCGTCTCTTTCAGCCTGCTGGCAGCCCTTGCCATAGCGGATGATGGATCCACAACGGTGGGAGCCAAAGCTGTGGACATAAACATGCTGCACAAGCAGCCTCGCCTTGCCACGGCCTGGCTCCATGTTGGTGGGCAGCCTGCTGTGCTGTGAGGTGATGAGCAGCTGGTAGGAATGCAAAGCACCCTCCTGCCCCATCCCATCAGCTGCCACTGCCCTGGTGTAGCATTCTGGCTTGGCAATAAGAAATGGAAAGGATGTGCAGGCTGAGCAGGAAGGAACAACAGAGCACAGTGCAAAGCAGGCCTTTGTACCATCCAGTCACACCAACACAAAATGGTTGCCCACAGAATTCCAGCAGTTCAGAAAGCACCCTTGGTTTAATGATCCTGCTGTATAACTCAGTTCCCTGCCACAAAAACCAACCCCCTGAGACAGAAATCTACTCCACTAAGTTGCCTTTGGCCACCATTATAGAATCACAGAGTGGGTTGGATGGGACCCTGAAGACCATCTAGCACCAATCCCTCCACCATGGCAGGGCTAGATCCCACTTAACCAGCTCGCTCAAAGGCCCATCTGACCTGGCCTTAAGCACCTTTAGAGATGGAACCCACAGCACTGTGCCAGTGCCTCAGACCCTCACAGTAAACAACTTCTCCGTTTAGTTAAGATTTAGTATAATGTGTGCAGCCTGAAGCCATACCCCAAGCTAAACAGCCATCCAGGTGGATGGGTGAGTGCCCAGCCGCCTGGTGAGCGTATAGGAAACATTAAATACGTGTTGTCATTTCATCCTTCAAGCAGCAGCTTGAAATGGACACAGGCACTGTGTGACATTATCACAGCCAGGAGCCCTTCCCCCCAAACAGTCTCACCATGGAAATACTGCCACTGCAGCACTGGGGCTAGGAGGTGACAAGCAGGTTTCTCAAACCACTTAAAAGCACACACCCTATCGATGTTGGCTTTGGTATTGACACACCTCTCAATATTATTTCTCAGGGGCCATCAGAGGAGGGTGAGAACCCTCCAGGTCTCAGGGCTGATGCCCCTCGTCCCCTTGGCAAGGCAGGGTGCTGTGCAGAAGGACCCCACCAGATGGCAGCGTTACCTACTGAACTGGAGACTCCAGCCCTGCAGGAACCTGCAGTGGTACGGGGAGCCAAGGGGTGGAGGAAAAAATAAAAGCACACTATGAGAAGCATCCCAGGATTTTCAGCTATTTTATACACTGTCAGAAAATGGCAGTTTGTGTACGCAGCTGAAAAAGAGGGAAATAACTTCCAGAGGCACAGCCTGACCCTTTGCCAGGGTATTTATTTTTTCACTTCCCAGTGATAAAGGGGCATCTTTTGCAGCCTCTAAAGCATAAAGAGCAGAAACGAGGTTGTGGACATGTAATACAGCCAGCAAGCCAGTCACCTCAAAAAAGACAAAATAAAATCCAGCAGGGATTGCCTCTCTCTGTTTCAAAGGTCTGAGCTGACATTCTGGCCTAGTGAGTTAACAAGTGCATCTAATTTGAGGGAATTAAGCACAGAGTGAGGTAACCAATTAAAAACTGGTCCTGCAGCGCAAACTTCATCGTGTTTGTTAATCACAGAGCCTGGGTAAGAAAGCACGTCTCTTGCTGAAGTACACAGGTCTTGTTCCACATCCCCCCCAGCACAGAAACACAAACCTAAGCAGGACCCATTTCAGTACACGCTCTCATTACACTTTGCATACACACTTGCTGCTGTATGTTCCTGAACAGGAGCTCACCTTGCCAGCTGGCAGGCTGCTCCCTTCCTATGGCCCTTTCAGGGCATCAGAGCTGCCAAATCAGTGGTTCATTCATCTGTATCTATGGCATATTCTCTCACCCTATTAATACAAAGGCACATCCCTCGTGTAACACATTTTGCCTACTTTCCACAGCAGCGCGTTGCCAAGACTTCAATGTCAAAAGCAAATTCAGCTGAGACCCCATTTAGAAACAACTTCTGATGACAAAATCAATGCCTCCCTAAAACCTCTGAGAAATGGGTAAATTCAGCTATTTTCACTGTTATGCACCCCACCCCCTTCACCTTTCCCAGTGTGAGCAGGCCAGCAATCAGACCCTGCTTTGCTACTTGTTGCTGTGAACAAACAGCCCAGCTTTTCAGCACGTCTTCAACCACGTAGGTAAAAATAGAGCAGGCAGTAGCTCTCAGCCTGCACCTCATCACACTGCTTGCTTTGTATTCAAATGTCAGCTTCTCCAGCTCAGAACTTGTATTGTTTCCTGAATTCTATTGTTTCGGTTTTACTTCGGCCAAGCATGCATCATCTCCTGCTAACCTCAAATACCATTTTAAAATTAGATAGGTTTGGTG
The DNA here is from genome assembly GCF_054131305.1 of Coturnix japonica. NCBI lineage: Eukaryota > Metazoa > Chordata > Aves > Galliformes > Phasianidae > Coturnix > Coturnix japonica. The sequence continues at coordinate 10,316,811 of NC_140680.1, read as the reverse complement.
GTTGCACGCCTTTCCATTTATGCCAGGAAGGAAGGAAGGAGCCAACAGGGCATTGCTGCGTGTGCTTCTAGTGATGCATCTCATGTCATCACCCTGCAAAAACAAAACTTGTTCTTGTTTGAGAACTGTTCTTCTATGAGGAAGCCCTTGTAGGCTACAAGGAATTATTCAACACAGTTCTAGTAAGGCGGGTGGTTGCTTATTAAATATTACATTAACCCGATCAAATTGCGAATTCATCTGAAATATGAATTTTAACCCTGTTAACAGAGAGTTTCGTGTGAAAAATATGCTAATTCTGACAACAGCTCCAGTCAAACCTTGTTAATTATATCCTCGACAGCAGTACAAACAATTACAGTATCTCTGTCATTCTCACAGAAGACTTGATAGGAGTCACTGGAGTGAGGAATTCCATCAGAACGGGGTGACTGTACAGAACACTCACAGGAGAGCATTTATTAGTATAACTAGGAATCATTATCAAAACAAATCTCACCGCTCCAGGTAGATGTGAGCAATGCGTTATGCCTGCAGTTTTTGCTTACCTGTGTAATTCACAACAGATCTCACAGTTAATTGTGGAAGCGACAAACCAGCACAGTAGAGATGTAAAAGGGCCAGCTGCCATTTCAACACACCTGCACTTCATATTAATGAAGCCACATGTCTCAGATTGCCTTACAAACCATACGTGTGGGAATCACTTCATCCACACCACTCATAAGGAGAGGCTCATTCCCCATTTATTTATACTGAAGATAAAAAATATTTAGCAGACTATAAACTAAGTTTGTTACATAAAAGCCTGAGTCTCACCTTGAGAGATTTTCAAGTCACTTAGTCCTACCTGAGACAGAACCTTTTCATGTGGTGGAAGAATACTGGCTCAATACTGCATATAAAAAGCAAAAAGCAATAAATCATCCTCCAAATTTTGAAGCAACCAAGGTCTTCCAAGTCTACTTGTCCCAGCACAGAAACTTGTGCTTTCTTAGCATCACAATATCAGCCTAAAGAGTGTCTGCAGCCCAGTGTAACCACCAATGCACCTGCCTGCACACGAGACAGCCTTATCTACCCGCAGTATAAATATCACTGAACATTCCCTTTAGCAGGGGGTCCACTCTGTAACAGTAGTTGGGCCTTTAGCAGAACTGTTCCAGTTCACTCACTTCCTATTCCCAGAGACATGAGAACGCTGCCAGGAAAGGAACAGAGCAGGGCTTCTGTCTGCGGGTACTGCCAGCTCTGCACAGAAAACTGAAGCAGCGCTGCTTTGTTCTGCCATCAAATCCCTCCAAAGACACCCCTCTGTATAAGCAACCCTTGAGCAAATTTCCTTGCTACCGACTGAAGAACTGAGTTGATTGTGGCAGTGTGTACTGAGCAGCATCTGCCTGTGAACAGCTGGCTCAGTACAGCAGAGCTGGAGGCTACTGCCTGCTGCTTACAGCAATAATGTTCCTCAAATACCTAAAAATCACGTTTAACTCACTGAAAGAAAATGGAGAAACACTTGGCAGGAATGTACGCCATACACAAACTAGTACTGGGCACAATACAATCAGGAACAACTGTTACCTCCTTACATATTTTATAGTGTAATGCTATAATGGGATGGAAAGTACTGCAATCATAGCATAGTGGCAAAGTCTTCAGCTACAGCAAATGAGAACAAGCCCAAATGCTGCAGACATTAATGTAGAGATAAAGGAAAAGAGCTGCTTACCTTTGGAAGGCCTCAGGCAGACAGGGATCTCCAGCAAGAGATACCCTCACCTCCAATGCCAACCCTTAAATGAGGTCTGGGAAGGGGTGAATCATGGCTCCAGCCCTTCCAGTCACTCAGCTGCATTTTGTGCACCTGAGCTCCCCTGGGTTGGCCCTGCCCTCCACCAGGTGCTCCATCACTGCTTCAGGCTGTGAATTAGCATTTCCACTACATAGAGATACCAGGAGAACTGAGAACTTTTCACCAGCAAGCTCTGGGAGGGACCCTGAACAGAATAGTACCACACCATGGCTTCCCAAATGCCCTGAGACAACTGAGAGAGCTTCCTTTAGTAATAAATGCATTCAAATTAATAAACACAATTAAAAAAACTTCTGACAAGCCATACAAAAAGTCAGCAAATTAAGAGTTTGTGTGTCATGAAAGTAGGCAATACCTGATATTGAACTATTGAAAGCGCTAAGTTTTAGAATGACCTTCTCTCCATCTTAGGGAGTTCAGTAACACCTTTGGAGCACTGATTCAGCCTCTCCACACCCCTTCAGTTTCTATGACTGGGAAGACAGCTGCAAGTATATTCTTATCCCAGAGGCTGTTTTTCATAGTGGCAGACTGAATCAGCTTATTTTACACAGAGGAAGAGATGTCAGTGTTTTTTTCCTCATCTATCCTTTCTAAGGCTATTATTTGTCTTAGATTTCCTGTAGGTTAGCAATGTGCATTTTGGACTGCGGCTGAGCGGGCTTTCATTGCACTGTATAAACAGCAGCTGGAGAACCAGGACAGACAGTAGAAACTGTCCGACAACAACTTGACAGCCAGGAGACTGTCTTTAAAACATACCTCAGCCTTCAGCTCTGTCCTAGATGGGTTTTATCCATCTCCACCCCAACTGAGTTCCTCCACTGATGCGGAATGTAGCAGTTCATTTAGTGAAAGCAGCACCCTAGAGAAAGCTGGTGGCTGGCTGTGCTCAACGAGCAGTTTGTGCTGAAAGAAAGTATTTGAGATTCATGTACTGTGGAAATTCTGAAATTCTACCCCGCAGGCAAACCTCCACCTTCTGGAGTCAGCTTGGAGCATTTATTTATAGGTTCAGGACAAACTGAAACCCAAAAGAGATTTGATATATTCTCTTTCCTAGAATGTACTTCTCAGCAATTCAGAACCAGCCAAGGCCATTGCTAAAAAGGTGATCATTTTCAGTTTGGAACACCCCACACTTCTGGTATTTCACCTTATTGAGGTGATTTTTTTTCTTTTTTAAGACACTAATAAATTAAATCTCATTACATAGGCAATTATTCACAAAGTATTCTGCAGTCTCCAGAGGGGAAAAGCTCTTAATTAATTTATACACCAATCAGACTTTATCTTGATAAGCACTGCTGAACTCAAATGAGTGTGGGAGTGCCTTGTCTGTGAAAGACATCTCTCCTTCTACTAGCATGGCTCAGGAAACTTAACAAGCCCACACTGGAGGATCAAACTTCAACTCCATCCTGCTTGTTAGAAACCATTATTAGATAAAGCATTAGATAAGCACACGCTTTCCAGAAGACCACTCTGCACTTGAAAGCGCAATCAAGAACTAGTTATCGCAATGGGAGAGGCCAACCTGTAAGTATTTCCTAGCAATAGGAATACAGAGAATGGAGGGATACTTCCCCTACCAGCCAGTACTCTGTCCTGTGCAAAATGGAACAACATGAAACTCAGCAATTGCCAGGCAGAGCTCTCATCCCATCTCCAGCCTCTGTACTTTCCAAAGTTCACCAGCATTTTGTGATCATTTTTAAACAGCCGTTTCAAGGGACTGAAAGTATCACATGGAGTCACCAGCCATTTTTTTTTCCTTGTTAAAAAGGCATTAGCTCCTAAGTTTGCATCACCCCAAAGCCACCAGGAATTCAAGTGATTAGCACCTTGCAGAACTAATCCCATTACAGCTCCATTCTGCATTTTCTGCAGTGCCCATGGAAATAATTCCACTCAACATCTATAAAACATTTACAACACCATTCCTCAGCAGAGCTTAGCAGTTGTTTGGCCCAGATGCCAACAAAAAAGCACCGGTCAGCACAATGTTACTTGTATCAAAGTTAAGAAAACAAACAAAAATGAATCATGGAACTCCTACCCACTAAGAACAGCCTCTGAAGGCCAGATACAGTAGGTGGCAACCCTTCACAGGGCTCCTTAGATGTTTCAGGATCAGATATTTGAAATCAATGCCGACAATAACAAGCTCATCTAAGAACGTTCTTTAAAATTCCAGACTTATTCCTTCTGGGAATATCAGATCACGACTGCAAGGCAAGTGAAAAGCAATCCTGGTCTATCTGCGCCATGCTCAGACAGGTCCTTGCCTGGTTATCTCTTTGTCCCAGCTACATGGTGGTTTCTGACTTATGCCATGCATTGCATGTGCCTCAGTGGTATTCTTCTCATTAAACACATCACCTGCCCAGTTAGCCTGATTTCTCAGCTGCATAGTGTTTATCCTCTTTGCCCCTGTGAATTAATAGCAGAAAGCAGAAAGAAATGATCCAATTCCTGGTTAGGCTGACACTCTTATGGCTGTGAAAAATAGAATAGAAATGGCAGCGCTGAAGCTGCTGAAAGGTTTTTCCAGAGATGCATAAGATTTCACAACAAGCACCACATCCACAACACTAAGTAGTTAGCACTCAACATTCCCTAAAGATAACATGTGCACCTAAGCAGTAAGAACGGTTCTTCTTATAGACTGATTCAACAAGCAGCAGTTCTGCAGCCCTCCAGACATCACCCTTCCCATTTCTGCTGCACCGCACATTTATCTTGCAGTGCTTTAACGCAGTGTTCCGAGCACTCAGCATCTCCCTGCCCTCCATAGAACCATGATCAGTGTTCTGAGCAGAACACGGCCTTGATTACTTCACACATCATACAATCAGACACTCGCCCACTCCATCAGCATCACCTCCGTAGCCCCCAGGAGCTGCAGTCACAAAGGAACAGCGATTGGCTGGAAGCTTAAAAAGACAAAAAGAGGTTAAGGGGAAGCATTGAGTTAAAAGTTTTATTCATTCAACATCTCACATTACAAATATTTAAAAATTATATGCATACTGGTATAAATAGTCATTTGCAAACTATTTAATAACATTAATTTTCACTAGCACTTCAACAAATGAACTCTTTAAAAAAAGTAACTTGTGTTATATAACTTAGAGTAGAACATACAAAAATATGAACTTAAACGTGAAAATGACTTTAATAAAAAATGAATTACCCTTATTTAAAATGCTATAATAAATACTACAACCTCCCCATACACAGTAAAAACTATATGGAAATTCAGCCAAGTAGTACAATTAACTGACATACTTAAATAACTTTTCCTTCTGATAATATGAGCAATACATCAGGAGGGGGGGGGAAAAAAAACATATTAGGGATTAGTAAAAACTAGACACCCACTTGCTAAAAGTTTCACTTCCAAAAAATATAACAAAAAAAATCTGATGAAAATTATAAAAACTAATTATACTTTAAGATTTAAAAATATAAAAAATAAAACAGTTGAATACAATATTGTCCCAATTCTTACAACGCTATCACAGTAGCTTTAAAATAATAAAATAAAGCAAATGACCAAAACCTTTTATTCCATTTTTTTTTCTTTTAAAAATAATCTCAAATTTACATTAGTAGAAAGATCAATTTCTGATTCTTTTTCTTTAGAAACGCCAGCAAGAAAGAGGATTCACTACAACAGTAGAAAATGACATTTTTAAATGTCTGCAATTAAAAACAAAGAATTACACTGCAAAGATCTTCCAGAAGTCTGAAATAGGTATTGCACATAACTTGAAGTTAACTTGCCACAATTCATCACATTCAAGTTTTAAATCACCTTTTTTAACAGAAGGTTTCAACTCCTCTAAAAACAAAAGGGGTGAATTATCAAGTCTTTCCAACAGCATCCTTAGAAAACGCTAAATTCATTCACTGCAAGTTTTAGATTTGCATTCTGCAGAGGTCTGTGTATGGAGAAGTATATACTATACCAAAAAAGCACGGGGCAGTGGGGTTCCTTTACATACAAAATAATCAGAAACACTTTATTTTACATTGCAAAAATAACCATGTAATTACTCTGTAACTACACTGTAAATACATGGCCGGTGCCATGCTAGTGTGATTAAAACTACATGCTCATCAACCCCTTTGCAAATCGAAGTGATACCCTAAGACCGGTAAACCGATTACATGTTAATTATGTTTGGAGCTACACGGTAACCCCAACTACAAATCCCATGTAATCAGAAGGACACGTCGTCACCATTGAAGTACAGAGTAATGTCTATAATTGTTTATGCCCTGTAAATCGAAGTGTAACCAAATAATCTGTAAACACGCTTGTCACACAATCACAAGTGAATATTAGTAGAGTAACAACTTCTTACATTAGTCATGCATACTAACATTACACACCTGCCACCTAGCAGGCTCTCTTTTATTCTTTAAATATAATTTAAAAGAGTAGACACATTTCTGCATCAAACACCTAACATCGATTTTTAATTAATATTAAAAATGGCTAAACATTCACCAAAAACGTCTGCATTTGTGTATCATCTTTAAAAACTCAGTAAGAAGCGGTAGACAATTTCGATGTTTCTTTGCTTTTAAATCCTACGCTATATCGATGCATTTAAATTTCAGGGTCTAAAGACAGTGTCGTTTGTCACTTTCATGCTTTTCTTCCTTAATTCTCAACTTTACATAGACTATTTCTTAAATTATATGTACACCAAATACCTGGTGCTGGGCTAAGATGTTTAAGCAACATGCTTTCTTTTCTCTGCAGATTCTAAAATAGCATTGCCAGTGCACAACATCCATAATTCAAAATGTATGCAGAGCACTGAAATGTATAAAAAGCAGAATATAAGAAAATAAAATTTATTAAAATTATTTATATTAAAAAATGAAGTATATGAAGATCTCTCAGTAATAAAAGTACAAAAAGCTACTCTTTGCAATATGAAAAATTGAGGTATTGCATAAAGAGATATCCCGTCAGTGAAAAGTGTGCCTAAAAATGCTCACTGTTGGAAAAACAAGATATACAAAAGTAGTGCATAACAAATATACATTATGTGCATGACAAAATAAGTTAGCTACAAAAACACTGTACCGAAATTCAGCAGGTCATGTACAAAGGGAAAAATTATTATTCAAAGCTAGTTCTCAAACAGTGTTATTTCTCGTAATGGTAACCCATCTCACCTGTTTAACTGGGTAGGATCGGCACAATAGCACACCCCAAAGCCACCTACAAGCATTAAAAAAATTAAAGGAACATTCCAACTCTAATTATGTACTTCAGAGAAAAAAAAGTCCCTGACAATCTACACAAGAGCACTCTGCATTTGCATTACTGTTGTCAATATTTTCAGGGATTTCATTAAAAGCAGCTCCCTTTCTATACTTGACTAATAGACAGCAAATGTCTCCATTTTGACCTTTGGAACTCGAGAAGGTATAGTTCATTAAAGCCTGTATTGAAAATAAAAACTGCTTCTCATAAAGATAATCTGGGCTGAGGGATGGGACGAGGGGGCCGGCAAATGCTTTTAGCTCAGCAGATGTTTTCCAAGCAGTGCTGAGGCAAGTCTTTGGTCTGAGAGGATCTAAGATGGTACCACGCCAGTTGGGCGGTTTAGAAGATTGCCCCTGGACCTGTTTGGTTGCACACTGCTAAAGAGTAGTTTCACAAGTTGGCCGGGGCGTTAGTTCAAAAGCAAGAAAGAAAAAAAATACTTTTCAGAACTACTCCTTCATTCAGCTATTTCAAACTAAACCCCTGCACCCACTCTTTGTCATTCCATTAACATGTACTGTGTTAATGCTTCTCAAGGTAGAACTTGTTTATTATAAAGCAGGCATTAACTTCATAACGTTGGCACTTCATATGCCTGCGTTTCTCTATTTCTCCATATTAGGTTCTGAAGAAGAGGAATTTTAGCTGGGATTCTTTCTACAAGAAGAGTAAGAAAGGCATATGCATGCTTGCACCGTTTCATGCACAAAACAGTGCAAAACAAGACCTGGAAACTATGGAGGTTCATGCCTTCTGTTACAACTAAGTTAGAGAGTATTTAAAACTAACTTTACATCCATGACGGGAAACCAGTAAGCAGCTGATTTTACTTTGTGTGACACACTGGAATATCAAAACTTCAGTAAAAATCAGTGATATCCTTGAGGTATCTTAAGGTTTTCTAGTTTTTCATGTCAAAATGGAGAGCAAAGGCTGGCCCCTGATGAACGTTAGTATATTAGGATATAGAGTTATATATAGCCATCAAAAATAAAATCTATATATTTATCCTTCAGGAGAGGAAATGCCAGTTAACTAGTTGTCATTACTCTAGCTTTGGTTGGACTTCCAGGGCTGTAACCAGACAATTGGATTCTCTTCAACATATAGTAAAAAAAAGAAAAGTGCACTCCCCCCTCAGTAGTAACTTTACTCAACTTTTACATTCAGGAATTCTTAAAATGTAGTCATTTTGATGAAAATATAGTAAGCTCTGCCTATCTCATTACTGATTTGGATGTGGGTGGTAGTCAGAGGCAAGGTCAGATATATACCGAGCAAAAATTTCAGCCTCAAAACCCTTAAAGGATTAAAGAAAGAAAGAAGGAAAGAAAGAAAGAACTATCATCATTAAAATGCTGCTTCAACTTTACTCATGCATTTTTTTTGTTGCTTTAAACATGCTCTTTCCTCTTGATAGGTAAATGCTAACTTCATCTGTCGCTGGAAAAATTCAAAGTCAAAACAAAACGAGAGGCAAAAAACAGGCTTCCCTGGGGAAAAGTGTCAGAACAGACTGATAGTGTTATTGTTACACGGCTATTTTAATAAAAGTATTCTTATGTTCTTTATTAACAATAATTTAATTAAAAAACCAAAATACTCTATTGTTTCAGTTCTCTTTTCTTAATATTTTTCTCTCCTCTAAGAAAACGTTGCATGAAATTAAGTGTTCTCTCCCTAGTAAAGACAGGAGAATGCAACTCACTTGCAACATGTTATCAATACGAAAAGGAGTTCCCAATACAGTTTTCAATGACAAGATTCTACAAAATACCCATATTATAGGTCATTCTTTCATTATACTATTGTTAAATTACAGACTACTACAAAAGGACATGCTATCTTGAATAAGAGAAAGGGCAGGGTGGGTAGGGACAATCAGGATAACAGAAGAGTGCACTTAATTTGAGGCCTGCATACGAGCGCTGCAGCGATCATTTAGTTCCAGCGGAATGAAATATGCCTTGGGCGATCTCCTCCCTCCTTCACCAGGGGCTTGTGGAATTCCCTGCCAGCACGTGAATGGATAGCAGCCCAGCAATATTCACAGTAATACTGCAGACAGGTAACATTAGCACAGAAAAATGGAGCAAATTTTCCACCGCAACGGGCCCCCTGACATTCATCGCAAAGCTGATCATCCAAGACATATGGCTTAACTTCCACCTGTATGCAGAAAATGAGAAGAAAGTTTACAATTTTAATCACAACGTAGATGAAGACAATTCCACAACATATGCTTTGTGCGTTCTAGCAGGGAACAACACAGACAAGATTTTAATGCCAAAACTCAAAGGCACTTAATGTGAGAACAGTTCTGCTCCCACCGCCTTCCTCGATCCTTCAAAACCCTCCAGAACCTCAAAAACCTCCGTCATTTGTTTGCAGAAAGGAACAATCAACACGTTGTTGCGGAACTGATATGCACAGATTCACGTCAGAATGCTGGAGAATTCTGGGGATTTATTTTTAAGTAGCGTGATGCACCATTAAGCTCCTATCCGTTCAGGTAGGAACGTAAACTGTTTACACAACACTGCCTGCAGATTAAACTGAGGTTGCAAATTTCAATGTCTGAATCCCCAGCTTTAAAAAAAAAAAGAAGCCATCATTATCTTCAATAAACAGCACAGCCCTGTTCTCTTCCTGTGGCTTAGCCCATTCAGCAGAAAGAGACCCACCTACTCTTGCTGGTATCAAATACAAAGCTTAAAATGGGACTGATGACCATCTACTCAGTTGGCATGAAGGGCCAGATGAGCAGCAAACAAGAAAGAGACATTTCTTTAAGTTCTTAACTGATAATGACTCACAGGAACTTACCAGCTGGTACAAGGATACCTCTACAACATCTGCAGGCTACCAGCTTTTCATCTCAGCATTTGCATACCAAAAACAAACCCCTGCCCACAGCGCAGAATGCTGACTGTGTGACAGGAAGGAGAGGCTCAATGCTCTCAGTATACAAGCTGGCTAGAGTACAGCTAGTTTAGACATGCCTACGTGTTCAAATTGCACTGCCATCCCCTACAGGCTGGGTTTCACCTCCTAACCAAGAATCACCTCTGCTCCCACTCCTTCACTCCCTAGGATTATGAAAGGTCCATGTGCGCATCAGAAGCAAAACAACAAACCTTAAACCTCACCTTAATGAAGCATACAGACAAGTTCCTGTCCTGACTGTGTTTGTGAGCCTTCTCTGAAGCTTGTGCCATCAGGCATTTTCACTAACATTTCCAAATATCCAGATTGCAACTGGCATCTCTACATTGTTCTGCTATTTCTGCATCTGCTTAGGGATGGCTCCTTCTACAACTCACAAAGCTGAGCTGTATGCCAGCTGATTCACAAGTTCCTACAGTTTTAAACTCACCCAATCCTAATACACTCCAGAAAAGGCATTGCAGTAGGTTCATGTCATTTGTGCTTACAAACTACCTGGGAGACAATACAGCAGCCTTTTCCCTGCTTCTATTTCTCCTCTCCCTATAATTGTTTCTCCAGCACTCCTCCAGACCAGCTCAGAAGAATGGATTCATAAAAGAATAGCAGAAGACTGAAGAGGGAGACTTCACTTTCTCCCTTTGTCATCTAGTTTGCTAAGCAGTTTGATGTTTGGTACTCAGTGATGAGCTAAGAGAAGAAAACACAGCTACATTGTGCTGACCTCCTTAACGTGGCAGCTCTGCAGCTTTACTGAGCTTGAACATCCGTGTTCAGAGGCTGGCTTAGGCTGCAACCTAAAGGCCATACTACAGCACAGGTAATTATACCTCTGCTTGCTTTAGCCTGTTACTGCACCACTGGTTGCTGTGCAAGTTTATAAACCACAGGTATGAGTCAGAGTCCTCAGCACATTTATCCAGTGTGTGCTATAGTGCACAGGACCAACATGGCCTGCATTTCTCACCCATGCTGGTACAAGAAATAGCTTAAAGTACAGCAGCTTCATCAGGCACACTTAAGGTGGCAGCACACAGAAGAACCTCAGTGACAGTGGGCACTGCAGGCCACTGAGCATTTACCTTGCACTGCCTCTCTGAAGGGCACATCTGTTAGCAGCACCTACTTGCCTAATTTTACAGGAAATCCCTTCTTGTTATTACTTTTGTTCTTATTAATTAGGGGAAAAAATTATAAATAGCAAGTAATTAATAAAAAGTATTAGTTCCATGGTTGCCCTTTTATATCTTTTATGCAACCAAACACCCTTATAACGAATCCTCTGAGCATTTATCTCCCCATGGTTTTTCTGAACACACAAAATGGGGAAATAGAGAGGAGGAGAGAAGGAAGGGGAAACAGATTGCAAAATACTTGCCAGAGTTCACAATTACTTAAATTTCTAGTCCCGACAGCTTCAATGGACCTATTCACCCAAATGTCTGCTTATGCAAGCAGAAGTTGCACAAGGGCAGCCCAAATTATTTGTTCAAAGCCATACAGAACTTATTTCAGAGCCAAGATCAGAACAAAGACATTCCATCTCACAGGCCCTGAGACAAACAGTTGTTCTACCCGAGCTTTATAGCCAAGGGAGAAGTGAAATGATAATCAGCTCATCAGCCAAGTTTGGGGGGTTTTCTTCTGTAGTAATAATAAAATTGAAATAAATAGTGACAGTCACGTAAGGAAAATTCAGAGACAAAGCAACAGTGAGAACAACAGATATAGGGATCTCAGTTTCTCAAAACTGAGTTGCAGTGGACAAAGTCACATCTTATATAGATGAGAGGGCAGATTACAGATCTTTTCAACATATTCCTTTAGTTTATGTTAACAAATTAAGCAACAAATTATTACAGATTATCACTGAAACAATTAACTGGGCAGCCTTTACATGAGACGTGCAGGACAACTGAGAGGCTTTAGTGCCTGTCGAAGAGTTCACAGTGCATTACTGTGATGTTCTTCAGAAACACTCAGCATACAATGCATTACAGCAGAGCTACGTTTGGCCTATTCTCTACAAAAATGCAGAACAAGAGTAAAAACTGCTCCACCCTTAGCAGACACCCTCCTGCCTGACATTATACAAACACTACAAGTGCAAATCCTTGCAGTGGGAGTATATGACGAGTGTAATATTCTTATAAAAGGGCAAAGCAGCTGACATGCTTCCCATTATGCTAAGCAATTTGAGAAAGTCAGCTTCACAGTTGCCTCCCACGTTCCAGAAGCAATAGCTTTGCACCACTCCATCATTTTTATTCTGTGTTACATCTTAGTGGCACAATCTAGCCTTAAATATACAATGCATTTGATATAACATTTACAGTCTTCACAATGACACACATTTTACATGGAAAGCCATTTCTAGAGAAGGCACTGAAAAAAAAAGTAGAATACACTTGAAGACCTTACCCGTTTATCTATCTCTCCATGCTGCAGCTGAACAAAGCGAGCGCTGATAGCAGCTATGTAACTCTGTTGATTAGAAAACGCAACCCGCCCAGCTCCTTTAGGGTACTTCAGCTCAGGGTCTGTGTCAATTCCAGCATAGCACACCCCTCCATAGAGTCGATCCATTATCATAGCAAGTTCCACTAAACCAGAAAGGAAAACGAAACAGTGTGGACTTGGTTATTTTTTCTCCCCCTCTAAAAGCATCCAGTGTGATAGTTGATTTGTATTCATGTGCCCCACTGCAAGTGTCAGGAACACTTCATTGTTTATTTGCTGAAATAACTTCTCTCCCCCCTTGCTCCCCAAATCAGACTGCATATTCAACATGCCCAGTGCTGCGGAACACGCAGTGTACCTGCTCGTAAAGGCCGAGGAACACCACCAACAAAAATGGTTTTTCGTGGGTCAAGAGGCTGTGAACCATCCATAACAAAATCACTATCACTAAGGTTCCAAGGCCGGATCTGAACCTATGGACAAAAAGCCTTTTTTTTTTAACCATTCACAATTCAAAGTTTATCAGTAATATAACTTAAAACAGTAATCTACAAAGTAGGAAGCCTCTTAAACTACACTATTTTTTTAACTTCCTATTCAGCAATCATTTCCCAAAATGAAACGTTAGTAAGCTCCACTTGATTGTACCAAATTTCATCACTTCCTTGTACCCACATTTCTGGGGAAAAAAAACTCACTTCTTACTTACGCATTTACTTTAATCATGACCAAACGGTGCTGTATGAACCACACTACTGCACACATATCTACACTATTCCTGTTGGTCTAGGCAAGTGTAAGCACTAGACCAGCGTTATCTCAATGGAACAGGCTCAAATGCACGTGTTTACTTACTACGACAAACTAGCAGCTTTATATTTACTTACTGCTGGCCAAATTTTAAGTGCAAGAACATGACAGAAGTCTCTCAGCTATTAACAGATTTGCATCGGTCACAAAATCATTTGTATTAATAATGTGCAGTTCTGTGCCATATTATGCTTTTTATTCGTCTCTGTCAAAACAGGTTGCATACAACACTACAGATAATATTAGAATTTTATTCCACAAGAAGCTTAAAATACCTGCCTGAAAATCTATTTCTTACACCAAAGGTGAAATTCAGCAAAACTTTTTCTAACAAAGCTGTGAATTGTAACTGGACTTCAACATTTCCTGATATCTACTTTAAAAAACATGTTATTCATCTTAACTTGACAATCTGGGGAAATTTAAACATTACCATTCTGAAGGTGGGAGAAACAAAAGGCATCTGAAGATAACAATTTCTGGTTATCATACAAGAACTGTGTCGGCCCTAATAAAGCTACCTACCGGTTTGTCTTTGATGGTGGGGCTGGAAACACAAAGATAGAGCTTTCCATCTTCTTCAATACATGCATCAATCAGTGCCTGCACAGAGCTTTCATCTTGGAACAGCAAAAATGCGTATCCTACCAAAAGGGAAAAACAGCACATAATTTCTTTGCTTTATTCACCTTATAGTACAGTAACTTAACCCAAAGCTATGCCTAGCACCATGTCATCGTGCTGCTATATGATAAAGGACAAACTCTGAGATGCCCTCACACATTCCCACAACTTCCTGCAAGCCCGCTGACAGTCATGAAGGAAAGAAAAGAGGGAGATTGCTGATCGACACATTCTCTCCCCATTTCCTTTGAAAAGGAAAAGCCAGTAGTAAGAACTGAACAAAAGCCACAGCTGTGGAGGCACGCTTCCCAGCATGGCTGTTAATACAAGGTGCTAGTACTCTCTGGCATCTGTGAACACTATTTAGCTGCTTTACAGAAAACTGGCCTTGATTATTATTACAAAAGCAAGTAAAGCAGAACAAGGAACAGCAGGGAAAAAAAAGGAAGAAAAAAAAAAAAGAAAGAAAAGGAAAACCAAATGAAGTAAAAACAGGAAGTTAAGGAATAATTATTTTAGTACAGAATAATTGCAAAGCCCATTCTAAAATGAGTTTATAACCCAAGGATTCATCATTCTTCCCCCTACCCATTGGTCATCATCACAAAAAATCTCTTTTGAAGTTGAGTCTTATCAAGAAAAAATGAACTCTAGAACAACGATACCATAATCAGATATTTACCCTTAGGAGGAAAATAAGATTTGCTTTCTGCCTTGTGTGGCCAGTCTACAATCAAAGGTCCAAAGCGACGAAAGCTTGCAGTGATCTCATCTACACAGAGAGGAAAAAAGGCATGAACTGAAATTAAAATCAGTTGATTGCAAGACAATTGAAAAACACAGACTTCATTAAGCTTCATTATATAAACAAACATTCCATAACCTTAATGGTTTACCAAATTATAGCAGTGCTTACTGGCTGATGGAGCATCTTCAGGACAAGTCAGAACATACGTTACAAAACAAGACAGTTCAAAGATCTAACTTTTACTTTTACTGTTGATTTCAAACCCACTAATTGACAGAAACTGAGTTTATACAGCTACCATAACACAGCTTCAACTATTCTGCCACAAAGAGTTTAAAGGCAACTTGTTGATTTGCTGGTGAGCAACCAGCCCTGTCAGTGGGTCTTAAAAGTGCAGAATGGAGAAAAAAGGAGCAGACTATCATAGGAGTCAGTCACACCTGTTCATACTGCACGTCAATGCCACATCAGCAAATACTATCTGAGCGTGACCTCCAACTAATACAGAGCAAGCTCCCACAACAGTGTTAAGCAATATTATAGGGGAGGTGGCAAACAACATGTAACTATAGCAAGAAGCAACTCTTGCATCCATTTCAAATTTGCCTTCCACTTAAAATTGCTGGTAAAAATGTGCATGTGCTAGTCATGTAGGAGTCTTCTAGTTAAAATTCTTGTTGAAAGTGATTGTTCCCCTCTCCACAAAAGACGTTTGAAGCATCACCAGTTAAAGTTCTCTGAACAATAATTCTTCATTAGGAAAAGGAAACAAAAAGAACAAACTTCCTGTTGTTGGAGTGCCATCTAAACTGGCACAACTCTTAGCTGAATTCTGCTTAAGGTGTTACAGACCCTTTTACAGTGTTAGGGTTAGAAATGGTGCTACTGATTATGTTCCTCTCAGCCTGTTTATATGTGCTGATGACATTGCTAATGAAATAGCAGCTCCCATTCCATCATACTGACAGCTGCTTTGTACCCAACAGATCATCAGAAATGTACCCAGGAAAAGAAGTATGTCAAGGTTACGTGGTGATGAAGATATTAACCAAAGAAAACATTATGTATTACATCTCTGTTCCTATAACAGACCTTCATTTAGAATAGTACTAAGGCAAATTTCATTTTAAATTACATTACTTAAAATGCATCCTAGAATTACAGCCAGAAAAAGTTCAGACTCAGGTGTGAGACACTTTAAATCACATCATCCTCATTCTAATTCATACTCGTGCATTTAGCAAGAGGAGTGCTGACATGAAGCAACTCTGACACATTCAAGCTACCCTCCCAGCATGCATTTAGCAAAGGTTTTGTGCCCTGATAACTCAGGATCACACACAGAACTATTGGTCTCATCTGCTTTTATATCAACAAAGGTGACAAAGAAACAACAACAAAAACCAACAAAAAAGCTGTAATAAGAATTTCCTCTTGTAAACATCATGTTAGATTTGACCTTTGAAGTGCTGAAGGAATAAGCAATGGTAAACAGGATACATGTAGCTTTGTAGCAGGTTGTCATGCTGCAGTAGTACAAACTGCAGTGCATTACATGCTCCTTCCCTGACAAAAAAGTGGGGATTAAAAATAATTCCATGATTGGAAAACAAATAAAAGCAACTTTGCAGATTTACAGCTGTAGTTCTTGTAACCATCCCCACATCATGCTCTATGCACACAAAGAACTTTCTGATGAAAGAAAGCTTCACCACAATTGTGGTCCTCACCATAGTCATGTTAGAATCTACCATAAGATGGGATCACAGCTAAAAATCACCTCTAAGAAATCATACGAAAACCTCCACATATGAATTAAGTTACATACACCTTACTAATCTACTAGAAATCCTTTTCCTCCTACTAGGTTCTGGTGCATACAAAATGACTGCAAAGCGCTGTGACTTTCAACAGGGGATATTTACTTGTTTATTGTTATACCACCACCCCCTTTTTTGTACCTTTTTATACTGTAAATGTCGGTTACACGTGTGATAATGTAAAGTTTTGTTTTACAGCAGCAAAACAACGTCATAGCCAAAACTAGTCTGAATTATCTCACATTTGCCACAGAGTAAAAGTGGCAATATTCAAAGCCCTATTTACACATCAAAGCTCTTCTGTAGAGTCAGAAAAAACATCCTTTCAGTCAATTAACAGACAAAAGTTTTCACACCACTTTTCTGCCATTAAGCCAAAAGGAATTTTTTCTGGGTAAGATTTTTGGGGCGTACCTTCATCGATATCTGGGGGCAGCCCACCAACAAAGACCTTCCGGGAATAGCGCTCCACTCGCTCCCCGTTCTGATGGGAGAAGCAGTGAGGTGAACCCAACCCACTGTGCAGAGTCTGATCACCACGGCCATCATCCAAGAACCCATCTTCCATTGGAAACAGCGAAGACTGACCTGAAGAGGGAGTTAAAAGAAAAAGAAGAGAAAAAAAAAACATGCTAACAGAACAAAGCACAAACTGTTTTAATAGGTAACTAATGCATATTAATGCTTTTGTGTTGGCAGTAGGACTGTTTGCAGCCTTCCCTTTTAATAAGCAATTCTGTTCTTGATTTCATATGACTCTCAAAAGTTTTCATTATTGTTCAGTAACTCAAATGCATTATTTCAGAGAAAAGGTCACAACCTCCCTCATAAAGGCAACACAACTAACAGAAAATCGAAGCAAAATGGTGGATGCTCAGACTACTGTCCATAAATGTCATGTTTCTAATTAAAACCCCTTTAAAAGAACTTTCCAATGAAAAAGAATAAAAGCCCCACTTTCCCCCCATCCCCATCTCTCTTTAGGGTGTTTCCCAATAGCAGACACTGAAAACATTTCGCTTCCCAGTGAACAGCTTCTTACAAGGAAGAGAGAACATTTCACAGCGCAGATGGCAGGAAAAAAAGAATTCTGCACCTAGATACATTACACATCTACAACTCCTGAGAGCAAAACAAATCACAAGCCACCCACTTGCAAATAACAAAAATATCCTGATCAATCTGGGAAGCCCCACTCTCATTGACCGCAAATGAAGACTGAAAACTTGGCAATACTGAGACATCCTCAGAAGGAAGTTCACTTGGATGTTAGAGAAGGATTTTGCTCATGAAATCACCCTAAGAGAAAATGTAAGCATGCTTCCCCTCACTGCCCAATATTCTTTCTTCTCTGATAATCCTTTTATCATAGATTTCTTTAATAACATCCATTACTTTTTAAATAAGATTATCTGAATGCAACTGTATAACGTAATAAACGGAGCACACAAACTGATCTCACCCCTGAGTTCTTCCTTTGGTTACAGTATTCAATAGCTAGAAAACAAACTGATTTCTATTCACTTCATGAGCGCTTTAGGAATAAATACACATAGGGAAAGTAACCAATTGATGAGGTGTGCCACAAGATTTGGGATATATTTCCTTTAGCCTGAGTTACGATATAATGTGTCTGCTTTTCCAGAGCCCGTTACAATCCACCACAGCAGTGCATTGCTACAGTTAATCTATGCTGCTCTGCTTCCTTCCTCTGAAAAGAAATTACTGTCATTTACTTCATTTTAAAAAAGGAAACAACATCTTGAACAGCAGATTTACCAGATCCAATATCCTGGCTATTCCCATGCAAAAATCAAACAGTTCACAGGTTGAAAGCAAAAAGTAAAATAAAATAAACAGTCCACAGAATTGATATGAATAAAAAAATGGAAGACTTGGCCAGCTCCCTTTATTTGAAACGTCAGGGATCTTTTTACTTCTTTGATTAAAATAACAATCTCTATATAATAAGACCTACTCCCATAACTAGATAAACTTGACTCTGTACTATAAAACTATCATAATATATACTTAAATGATGCTTTGTTTTTCCCTAATGAACTGATGCGTATTTCACTTGTTTCATCTCTGAAGGCCCCAGTCCTGCAGGCATTGTTGGAGGGGAGCGATTCTCTGTACCTTAACATATCTCTTTAGGTTCATTAGCATTACCACTGCTGTGAGATAACTCAATACACATGCTTGCAGCATCTGGTTCTCTAACCTAAGAGGCCAGGACAAATACTACAGTCTCTGCTGCGTCAAGAAAACCATCAGCACCCAAAGAACCAAAATAAGCTTCTCCAGCATTAGCATTCATTACATACACACAAACAGCAACACAGCTCTACGGTATAACATATCATACAGACGTCCACTGAAAGGACTGTGATAATCTCAGCCCCAGTAGCACTATTGTGGAGTACTATCTAATTCAGTTTAAATGTTTATTTACGGCATGCAGACTAGGGAAACTTATGTGAAACTGATGTTTTATACTCAGATATTTTGGAGTTTGCCCACTAGTAACAACTTAATGTTTTTCTCCCATGAGACATTGTCAACATTAGAAAATTAAATAGGAATATTGTTACCTCGCCTTCTCCCATATGTCCTTGCTGCATGTTAAATGAGAAAGAAAACAGCCTTTCAAACATTGTTATAAGGACCAAAAGACCTTGATTTATTGCCTTTATACTAACTCAGTGATTCTCCAGCCTCTTCATATTCCAGGTCATTTAAATTGGAGTTCATGAGCTGACCTCCCCTCCCACCCACAGCACCACACCTTCCTCGCACCATCTCTTATTCACAAAACATGTTGCTTTGAAGCTGACAAGGTATATGTGTAGTCAAAGAGACTTTCTGAAAGCAATGTAACGTCTGAAGTTGCAGATTTCTTGTAGCATCTACACCTTGCTCCCCTGCTGGATGCGCACCTGTACATAAACCCATCTTTTCTCATGCAGCAGGTGCCCTGCGCTCAGCCCACCATGTTCTCCTCTTGCCAACATCAAGCGCTGCCACTGATCACCATCAGACCTGCAGGACCAGCCCTGCCACATCAGAACTGCAGGCCCAGCCCTAACACAAAGATGGTAGAGGACAATAGTGCTTATTTCTGTTTCCAAACTCATTTGCTACAAGCACTCCGTGCGAATCACAAAATCCATGGTTGAAATTCTTACTGGCAAACAACTGGCTGAAAAACTGAAATTCAAGGAGAAAATGTCTGGGTGGATAATCTGCCTTTCTGACCTCCCGCAGTTTGTGCACAACAGCACAGAATCTCCCACACTGACTTTGTACTTCACTGTAATAATTCAACAGCTTCCTGCTGCTTCCTACTTTTCATTTCCCAAAACAAATCAATTCTACCAGCAATAAGTATTGCACTTTTCGGTGCCAGCTTCCAGAACCTGTTCAGCACAGTTACACTTTGTCATCACATTTGCACATTCTTTCTGTTTCGGTCTCATTAAAATCTGTACCTGAAAGAAGGCCAACTGTTTGTAAGGCTCAAGTTCTGCTGGCAAGTAATGCGAGAAACTCGGAGCACATCACACGTTTTATTTTGCTTCCTCATTCAAAATTGAGGCTGACAATTAGTTTAAGTATTTAAATATCTGCAAACCACAATAAAACATGAATAGTTTCTGCTTTCCAAATCAAGAAAGAAAACATATCAATCCAATTTCCTTCACAATTACTTGGCACCTGTAAGATCATTTATGTCTCTGATGCTTTGCTGATACATTCACAATTAACAGCAAGATTAAAAAACAAAGCCTTTGTGTTCAGAGCGCAGCACATCACCTCACATTCACAGATCCTGGCTATAGGGAAGAGCCTGGGGGCTTTACATGTCTCTATGCACAGAATCCAAGAGGCTCATATAGTCCTCAAAGTGAGAAGTTTTGGGAAACTTGGCTTTCAGTGGAAAGCAACCAGCAACCTTCCAACATTCTGACACAGATCAGAAGCGTGTGCACGTTTCAGAAATGCCGAGCACTTTCAAAACCGGCCCTGCCTATAAAGCCATAAAAATCCTGCCTGCGGTTCCTGAATCAGAACCAAACCGCACAAACTCCTTCGCTTGGAACACCCACCCTTGGCAGCACAGCTCTCAGCACAGACTCGGCTCCCACTGAGGATCTGTGCACGCAATTCAGGTCAGCACAGCCCTTCCTTGCTGCTTTGCCACCTGTGTCACTCACAACAATAAGACCTTTTCTCCTTTCTTGGCATGGAAAGCAGCAAAAAACAAAACAGCTCGGCCACCAGCTATAAAGCATTTCCAGTGCCAAATACCACTGAAGAAGGTTTGAGAACCAAATACTGAGATATTTTTTTTCCCCTCATTTAACTTGTTTTGCGCATTCGCTTCCTCTAACCCACAAAATACCAGCACTTGACATTTCAAAACGTTTCTCAAGAGCCACTTGTAAATTACCCCAGTGCTGTACAGATACAAACTTTCTCCGCTCATTGAATTCAGAGCTCATCACATGCCATTAATTTCGCACAATGTAAAACAACCCTGAAACAAAAGAATGCTCACTTGGCAGGCCGGGAAAGCAGCTTAACTGCCATCTACCAGCTCTGATTCTGGCTTTCGTAATTTCATATTAAGAGAAATCTTATCCTAGCTGAACTGCTGCACAGCTGAAGCGCCTGCTGCCTCCCACTCTGCAGACTGGTAGCACTTGCAGCTGTATTTTGTGCCATTGAGTGCAGGGGATTTACACAAAAAGGTCAGCATTCATACTTAGTACTGATGTAAACATAACGCTCCAGAATGCTCAGTTAAATGACGGCCGTATCTTCATCCTCACCTCCTTGCTATAGTCCAGGTTCATGTAACACCTGTACAGTTCTGTACTTAACTCTTCTTTGGTCCGCAAGCTGCTCAAGGCAGGGATTGTGTTCTTTACATCAGCACAGACTCCAACCTAACAACACACCACAGTCTCTTATTCTCATGTTAGGGACTGATTATGATGTATGCAACATTTATGATTCTACTTTCTTTTTTAATTATGGAAAAATAAATGAATTAGAATCTGACTTCATTTCAAAAGCATAAACTTCTATGCCAAAGCAGACTCCCAATATAACAATCTTTTATATATATATATATATATATATATATATATATATATATATATATATATATATATATATGTATATAACCAAATCTTGTACTTTGGTCAGAGACAACTTTCTAACAACTTTATAAACACTGGGGGGGTCAGCAAGGAGAGAAGCTGAGAAACACTGCAGTGAGAAGTAACTATTAAACACACAAATAGGGTTTGGGTGAGAGCTTCCCCTCTCACTATTCCTCTCATTATTCCTTTCCTGAGGATGCTCTCAGGTAATTTACTGGGCTAACACAGTGCCAAGCAGACTGAACCTCTACAGATGAGCTTTTACACATAGCAAAAACCACTTAACTCCTCCTGAAAGCTGACAAACCAAACCCAGCCTCACTCCTCACAAAAAATACAGAAGCTTCAAAGCTAACTTTGAAGTTTTCTTTGCCATCAAACAGAATAACGCAGAGCCATCTTTTCCATATCAGACCTGCATTAAATCCTAAACAGAGCTACAATTTTGTCTAGAAGGTACTCATATTTTTGTTATAATTCCCACTATGTAATGCTGGGTTATAGTAAATCAATCTAAATGGAACCCATAAATATCATCGATACTTGAATAATTCTTCCTTCCCCTTCGGGAATCCCAATAGGGTCAGAGATTAAAAAACAAAACAAAACAAAAGCAGAAAAGCAAATCATGAAGCACAGCCCCCTGCTGCAGAATGGATGCTTTGAATTGTGTGTGTGTTTCAGAGTAACAGCCACCCCACTGCTGGTGGCACTGAGCTTTGCCTTATGTTAATGCACGACTTCTAAGGAATATATGAGTTATAAAAATATCCAGTCTTTTCCCTCTGTGCATCTCCCAGTTGATGAGATGGAACAACTCACAGCATTTCTTTTCCAGACACGTATGCTATTGCTATACTTGATAAATAAAAAGGTGAAGGCAGAGTTTGCAGCTGGGAGAAGGAAAAGTATTCAATGACTTTGCTAATAAAGAACAAAACAAGTTCTCAGCTACAAAATACACACTAAGGATGGACTTTCCAATAGGAGGAAAGAGAAAAGGATGCCATGTGCTAAAAATCAGTAGGTAGAATTTATTTACTAAGTGACAGAATAAGATATTATTAACCCATAACAACTTCCTACTGATTTAATTGAAACATGTAGAAAAGATGCAAAAAACTTCACAAACCTTCCCTCTGTAGTTCTGGTTCACATGCATCCCCTGTTCCTGGATCCCTTACACACCCTCAAGAGAGGCAGAAGGGCAGGCTGAGCTCTGCCCATGCTTTAATGAATAACCTGAAACACGATTCCTGCATGTGACTCAAAGCTCAGCTTACACTGGCACACACCAACATGCTGCAAGATTTAAAACTAGAGTTCCTTAAGTACAATAATAGGTTCAAAGCAACTTATTTTTGTCTGTGGAAGGAATGATCACAAGGCAGCCTGGAATGCAACATGACAGCTTTGTTCCTTTTTTAAGCATCCTCTTGCTTCAGTCCCAAACAATACGGGAAGAGACACACATGTACTCAAGTCTCTGCAACAAAACATTTCCCCATTTTTCATACTTACAGTAACTGTAAAAAAGACACTAATTTTTCCAGTAATTCATTTGAAAAATGAAGACAGAACTGCACGACAGCCCCACTCCAACCAACAGGAGAAACAGAAACTGCATTTTTAATGAATCAGCATATTATTTCCTCTGCCTAGATACAGCACAGCAACACTACTACAACAACGTTAAATCACACATGAACAACCAAGATATTATTATGGATGCTTCCATGAACTTGTCTCCACCTCCCTGACTCTTTGTGCACTGGTGACAGTGTTTGTATATAACATTGCTACAAAACAGTGGAAAACTATTTATTATAAATAGAGCTATAGTCATTTATCTATCACAAGTGTCCCCACCCTCCACTCTACTCACATCCATGCAGTGTGACTGCCAAGCTAGGACTCCTGTTATCAGGATTTCTCACCAAGTAAAGCTTAAACAATACAGCTCTGTGTACCTCAACACCTACATAAATACAGGCATCAAAGACATGCAAAGGACTGCCCCACTCATCTCAAAAAACAAATGTTTTATTTACTGAAAACAAAACCCCAAACACCTAACATGACAGCCAACCCATCTGCATTGCAGTGAATGACAAATGAAGCCAAGAGTAAGGAAGAATCTACTTCAGGATGTATTTTCAGACTCCTCTAATCCAAAGTTCTTCTTACTATGTCTTATGTTTAAGTACAAAAGAAAACAGGTAAAGAATACACAGCTTTATACTCCCAAGAAGACTATTTAAAAATGCTGAAATAACTGGAAAAGAATTATCTATTTATTTATTTTTAAGATAAAGCACCTGATAGTAGACATAGGATATATATCCAGCCTAAAAAAATAGAGTAATTTGTTCTGAATTTTAAACACAAATGAAAAATGGAAATTTTTAGGAGCTTTTAATATCTCTTCAGAAAGCAGAATCGAGGAGCAGAAGTTAAGCATGGACTGTGCTGAACCATTACTTCTGCTCCCGACAAATTAAACAGCATTTTAAACTTAGTTTTCCTCTTCAATCCTCCAATAAAAGGCATTTCTGAATGATTAAGGAGCACAACCAGATATCTCAAATGTGAGAAACATCACAGCTGTTTGCATGTACACTCATTAATTTGTTCCTCCTAGGCCATCACACTCTGTTATCACAGCCATTAAGTAAGCTGAAGTCTCCCGTGCTGCAGAGCATTGAAATTAAAAGCATTCAAGAATCAGCTCCCATATTTCCATACCCAGGATTTCAAGACAAACCAATCCAAATTGGATTTGTTGCAGGTATGCAGAACTCCAGCTGGAAAACCACTATTAGAAATCTGATATGGTCCAATAGAATTGATACATTAGTTGTCAACATGAAGGAAGAGCATTATAGAAAGGTTTGCTGCTTTGCAAGTAAAACTAGGTCTCAAGAACTGCAAGTCTTTAACAGGTAATCCAATTAAACTCCTGTGTTCTGATCTCCTTCTATGATGGCAAAGATACTTTGAGAATAGCCTGTCTCAAAAGACAGCTGGCTTAGCAGTGTCACTTGACTGTCTTCACTAGAAGAGTTCTAGTAACAAGCCATAGGAAGGTAATGCAGTGCTGTTACACAAACTCTTGTCCCCATTTATACCAAGGTCTCACCTGTTGCTTTCTTTTTACAAAACTCATCCTCCTTTCCATTAAATCTCCCTTCTCTTCTTCCTGCTCAGGTTTAAGAAAAGCACATCAGCCCTTTCATTTTGCCCCTTTCCTGCAATTCTATCCTGATCAACATGGTAGAGAGCGTGTAAAATGTAGCTAATAAAGGATTCAAGGAACAAATGATTCAACATCAAGGAAAAAAGGCAAACAAAGTGAGCCAAAAGATGAAGGAGGGCCATTTCCATCAGCCTGGGAGGAGAGGAAGGGAGAGCTCTGTCTTTTAAAGCCATGAACAGAAACTACCCATGGAACACAGCTCCAAATTAAAGGCTTCTTTGAAGATGAATCTGGAAAGACCAGAGATTATCAAAGCAAGGATTCAGAAAAGAATAGGAAAAAACCAACAAAAAACACGTGGTGCACAGTAACACTGAAACAAAGCAGAAGACTAAAAAAACACTTAAAAAATAAAAATAAAATAAAATCATAATAATAAAGAAAAAAGAACCGAAAAAATGTTAAACAGAAACCAAGAAAACTTTAGAAAAGATCTTAATCACATTAGCAAGGCTGTGGGGATGGTACTCAGCACAACTTGGCTTTAACACCTGTCAAGATCAAGCCACTGGTTTCGGCTCTAAATACTGTAGCAGCATTGTTGTTGCACTGCAGTATTTTAAACATCAGATGGGAACACACGATGAGGGGCCGATGTTTCAAGACCAGAGAAAATAAAAACATAGACCTCATACCCTAATGAATTTAACAGGAGTCTTCACATTGATTTTAAAGCTGGACCAAGATCAGAAAACCCTGGGATATTTGTACTGCTCTGTGATGGCAGGCGAAGGAATTTCCTGGCCTCAAAGGGTGGTTACATTAATACCCTCTTGCTCTTTGCTCGATGGCAGCACACGTTGTGGTGTTATTCCTGCTTAGCTGAGTACCTTCACCCCAACTCCTGCAGAGGTACAAATGTGTCATTCTTTGGCATCTGCATCATTAAATCCTGTACTTCTATAGAAATGCAAAGGTTATCAGAGGCAGATATATCTTCAAGTATTCCCCAAACTCTGAGCAGTGCCATCACCAAAAGGCTACTTCAAACACTTAAAGGCTTCAGTAAATCTGAAGGAATTAATTTAATGTAAACAGTAGTTCAGCTCTTCCAACAGCTATTTCCTATAACTGAAAACAAACAACGTTTCTGTATCATTTCCTAATAATCTGGGACAATTGCTAAAAATGTTTCTAATATAACACCTGAAATATTGCACCCCTGTCCTGGCATTTTTGTAGTATTTGTGGTACAATGAAGATTTATAGCAAACAATAAAGAAAGCAGCAAGAGCAGTTGGACTCGATGATCCTTATGGGTCCCTTTCAACTGAGCTCAGTGGTTAAGGGCAGAGCTGAGAATTCCCACTGCCAGGGGGGATTCACTGCTTGTAGGTGAGAACTTTGGTACGCTCTGAATAGCTCAGCAAAGTGTATCAACCAACATGTGAGATGAGCTGAGGGAAAAGCAACAGATTAAAAAGTTAAAATATTGAACACTGCCCCAAAATTATGAACATCAGGTATATTTGCAAATAAAGTGTGCCCTTATGCACTTATAGCAATTCCGTTCTAGGCCGGCTGAGAACTGTGGCAAGAACAGCAATGAGAGCTGCTGATGGCAAACAACCACATCAACTGTTCCTCCACCACAGCTCTGTCAGCACAGGGTGTGGGTTATTGCTATTAGATCCAGTGCAGAGGTACCTTGAGAAGACACCACAATTGGTTTTACTCTTCATTAACGTGCACCTCAGTCTGAAAGTCCTATCAGCTTTTCCTGGTTACAGGAAGGCGAAACTCAGGAAGATCCCATGCAAAAAATAATATCCAAGTCCTAAAAACCATTACAGCAAACCCTGCTGGTGCCAGGAGCAGCAGAGAGGAAGTTTTTTGCACAATTTATGGTAAGTTGGGTGCATCAGTGTTGCAAGTGAGTGATCCTTAGATAGAGATAGCTGATGGCACACTGTGCTGATGCTGCTCCTGCGGTCAGAGGGGAAACCCCCATGTCTCCCCCTGGACAGGACACTCACAGAGGCCATGAGGACACCTGCAACATCAGGCTGTAGATGTACACATTTGCCAGAGGAATCTGACATTCAGGGCTCAATAAAGAGAATGGTTTGGGTTGGAAGGCACCTTAGCATCATTTAGTTCCAGACAGCACTGGATTGTGTAACCGCACACAACAAGAAGAGGGAAGAGTTTCATCTCAGCCACTAAGTTAAAGCTTTACTCACTGATACGAAAACATGAAGATGTTTAAAAAACAAAAACCACAATCTATTATTTTAGATTTTAAACTAGCTCAGTTTGTCTATGCAAACATAAAGGACCGCTTGCCTACAATGGATCACACCCTTTCTTATTGAGCCCTTAGCAAAAAATTGGGCCAGATTCTCACTATTTTTCTGGCTCACACAGGAAAGGAAATGGCCCATTTTACTCAATATGAATGTGTTGCATAATCCATACAGCTAGAAAAGAAACAACACTCCAAAAATGCTGTCAAAACAATTTTCCTCCCTTTGATCAAAGAACACTCTTTAAGGTTCACGGTGGAATCCCCACCTACTTTCTTTCCAGATGAAATAGTTTTCCAGAGCAATATTAAGGAGGGGGATGACTTCTTTAAATATACAGTTGTGCATATATCAGTTCAGCCAGAAAAACCCCAAATGGTGCCAGTTCTCATCATTCTGGCACCTCCAAAATGCAGAGTTGCTGTCTGACTCGCTCTGCCGGTGTCTGTATGTAGACTCTGACTTTGCCCTACCTCTGAAATAATTCTTTTTGTGCATATTTTTGCTTGTTTGGTTCGTTGTTCCTTTTATGATGCACATTCATACAGATAACGACCTATTCACACCCAAATTTTAGAGAGCTTTGCAGCGCCGTAAACAGACATGCTGGTCTGCTTCAATTTCACCCAGCACAAATTGCAGACAAAAAGCCTTCCACCCTGAGCTGAACCATAGGGTATTTCAGAAATAAAGCAGCCTGCCGCTATAAAGTATTTAAAGACATTTCAGTGTCACTTAACAAGGAAATATTTAGTCAACCTACTACTATTACAGTAATGCTCAAATTGCCATCTGGAAGAGCCAGATTCAAAAATGAGGCTCCGGATCCCAGGCTCAGCACACGAAAGGCCGAATGCACAGCGGAGAAGATGCAATTAGTCTCCGGGGAAAGGCTTCTGCAGTTTGTCATTGGCTGTGCAGAATGCAGCACATTCACTTGCGTGGATAAAAATAACATAGTGAAATGGCAGCTGCTCCGCAAAGGAAGAGGATTCACGCAGGGGTAAAAATATACATCAGAATGAGGAAAAGAAATGGTAAAAAGGCCTATCAGAAGTGCTAAATGGTAAGGTTGAATATAGTAACAAGTGGTAGTTAAGATTCACCTTTGAACCTCAAGGGGGAAATACTACTTTGTATTGTGAGACAACACAGTAACATTGACTATAAGGCTCCCAACCAAAGTGAAAGCATGGCTAATCACCTCAATAAAGTACTATCCTACTGTCTTGTCCATACTCTTGTTGTGAAAGTATATTTTAACATTTTCTCTCTCTGAACTCCTCTACAATATATGAGGGTGGCATTAGTGCTATGTACTAAACTCGCATTAAGTCAACATTACAGCCTCTCGAGGACTTGGAAGATAGCAGAGAGACCTATTAGATCATCTGAATTATTTCCATGCCATTCTGAGATTGCTCTCTGCAGCATGTGTTGTTAGTGTCTTGTCCAGGCTATTTTTAAAGTCTCAAACCCAAAAGCTTTTCCCTTTTGAGAGTATCCAACCTCAGTTCAAAAGCAATGCATGCACAAAATAGCTCATTTAAACTACAAAATGAAAATCTTCCTATGGAACTGATAATCTAACTGCAGGTATTCGAAACGGAGGGTGATACTTTGAACTGACTACCATAATCCGTGACATTTTAGGAATTTCAGATCTAAAATTCTTAAGGATTCCTTTTCATCAGCTTAAATAAAGGCAAGAAAAACAGGAGGGAACCTGTGTTAAGACAATCTTACACCAACAGATATCGATGGAAAAATAAACAACCAAGTGAACCCTTCTTCAGAGTTGAAATGCACTTTGCACTGGCAAGCTGCAATTTTTCTCAGCTCTATCACTTCATTTAGTTAAAGGTATTTCTTCACTTTAGGAATCCCACCCTGCTTACAGATGATCACTACAGCATTACCACACTATGAGAAAAGCTAGTTTGAATGAAGATCCATTTCTAAGTATATTACAGCAAATACATTTCTGTATCAGTTCTGCTATACCAGACAACAGCTGCCAAGTTCAGCATCCTGCATGTTTGACTATAAGCAAACATAACACCTGAGCTGTAGAAATCCTTGAAAAAATAAGAAGAGACTTCACAGCAACCAAATGTTTCACATGGGAATCCTTGAACTTTTCTTCTTCATTCTGGGGCTTTTTTTTTCCTTATACTTTACACTTATTAACTATGAAACATAAAAATGCATACAGAGCTCAGGAAGTAACACTCAGAACACAATCAGATTGATACCACCGTGCTCTGATCAGCATGTTGCAACGCCTACAAAACTCAACACAAAACAAAGATGACTCTGCAAAGGAGATAAACAATTTCAAGCAGTAATTAATGTGTATCAGAACTACCTGTGTTCTTCACTGACACACTTATTCCATCATTCTTAAAACAAGGAAAGCACTCAAAAAATGCTGGAAAATTACAGTTGCAAATAATCCTTTCAAAGCAATCGAGCAAAATATCACACTACTGTACAGAACCACCCTTGTCTAGTTGCTGAATATAAATACAAACCAAGCTGACTTCATTATTAAACTTTTAAGAGAAATTTCATTTGCCTCCAGCGATGTCACTTTGTGTTGTATTGCCAGACCTGAGCAGCTAAAAATTGGGTTGGGCCTGCCTAGTAGATGAAGATGAGGTCTCCTGTTCTTGGTTCAGGATACAATGCTGAGGCATATGATGCTGCCATTTAACAGACAGCATACTAAACAAACAAAAGCTGTTACCATCTGTAATCAACAAAAGCCTGCTCCCAACGCATAAGGTGGGAATTTCTTTTTATTTTCTGTGAATCCATTTGTTATTAGTTTCTATCCACACCAAGCTCCCCTTGGCATTTCAATACGAAAGTGTATTTCTTGGTGCTTCTCATCATGCTGGCACAGATCTGGGGATGTGCGAGCTGCATTTCAGGCTATGGAGAATGCAGGAACCAAGCTATTGACAGTTAATCAAAGGCTGGTCGTCTGAGAAAGAACCACCTCTAGAACAAGTCATATTTCATTAACACCACAAGCCTTGATATCTAAAGAAATTTACTTTTAGAAACCACAAGTCTAGTTTTGTTTCTTAGTGGTCTCACGACTGGTTACAAAACTGAATTCTTGGATAATGAGCATAAATAAGAGATTGTCTACTTTCACTTACACGATTAACCCTCAAATTGACACAGATTACTCACTGTACTGAATGAGAAACTACACTTCTGAATCCCATAAGCAGTTTCTAATCAGGCTTCAATCAAGTGTGTAGACAATGTTTTGAGTACTTTGTCAGTTGTAATTTCAAAGAAAGATTACGTTTGCCAAAAAATAAAAACAGAAAAACAGTCCAAACTGCAAGTTGGTTCAAGCTGCCCCCCTTCCTTTTCCCAATGGCAAAAAGAAATCTGCAATTAAAGTGGCAAAAATAAAGAGAGAAATAGAAAGGTAAAGAGATTATTTTAACTAAGAAGTCAGAAATACTCTGCTCTCCCAATGACATACCTAAAACTCATTCTTCCCCAGGTCTGAGAGCTATGACATCAAGCAGGAAAATACTATAGAGCTGATAGCTATGTTTCACCAATCTGCTTCAGATTTGTAAGCTGATCATTTTTACAGGCTGCACACATCGGATCTATTAAAAACAATACTGGCAATTTGCACAAAAAACTGGTTCATGTTTGTGTTTCGCATTGTTTTATGCAAAGAGAAAACACACTCCAGCATCAATGCGCTGCAGTGGCCTTATGAAGGGACGGCTGAAATAGCAGGCCTACCTGAGCTGACCTACATGCACCAGGGTGAACAACAGAGCTTTACTTTTCCTAACCAAAACTTCAGTTTCTTATTCTAAGCAAGCACATCTTCCCAATTATTTACTGCAGAAAAAGGGCTCCTTCTAAATTTACCTTTCAGGGAATCATTTTCGGCTCTCATTATGTCAATCAGCGAATTCTCCAGTGAATGCATGTCAAAAGTCCTTGTGCGATCCTGCAAGCAAATACAAAGACAGTTTAGGCCACATAGTGTTAATATAAAACAAAAAGAAAAAGCCACTTGTAACATGAAAACTGTTGTATTCTACAGCACATGCTTATACACCACTAAGGTCAGTCTAATACAGAGAACAGTGTACTGGAATATGAATACAGGGAATACAAATCCGATGTATGTTTATAATAACCAATCATTTGTGTAAGAGCTCCAATATTTACTTTGTGTTTCTAGCTATGCAGATAAACTGTGTCAAAAATATTTTGAGTTCACAGTCAGGACGCAAAGATCAGCTCCCAGGAGACAGGATAGCAAAGAGAAGTGATAAAATAGGTATTGCAGCCTGAACTAAAGAAAATCTGAATGACACACAGAATTCCACTCACCTGAATTACTACCCTGATAAACAGCCCTAAATCCGCACAATCAGTTCTAATTCTGCACAATTACAAAGCATTTCACACAGGTAGCAGAGCTGCAGCAGTCTGGTTTGCTAAGTGACAACACAGATATGTTTTAAGGGATTCATCTCTGATCAGAGATCATTCATGAAAGGTATTGGTTCAAATAAGAAGGCAATTCAACGCGCACTGGATCTGATCTGCTTCTCTACAACTACTGCTATTACTGCAGTGAAAATGTATTGTCTCTCCCTGACTCCAGCTGCAAAGCTGAAATTTCTCCAGCACAAACAGATCATGCCTAAATGAGCGAATTCAAAAGGGAATTGCACCTCTGGTGCAGGACAGAATGCCACAACGTCCTCTACTTCCAGTAATGAAGTGCTAAAGTAGTTATCGACAGCGCTGTGAGAGCCATTCTTTCTGTCAGACAACAATCAATCATCTTGGACTTAAAACACTTAATACTTGTTAAGAGGAGGAATCCATTAGCTCTTAGAGTCCTGATCCATTTCCAAGGAAGTTATGTTCCAACTGCTAAAAAAAATTCTGTTTTCCAACAAGATTTTCTTCATTTTTCATATCCTCAGAACAGCCGATTACTGATGCAGAACTGGTGAAGTATTTCCACTCGATTGCACTGCATTTCAAATAGCATTAGAGAGATCAGAGTTAGGAACCATTTGTTGTATTAGTCCAGCCCGAAATCAATTTTGCTATGAAAAGCATAGCGCTGCCCTCTCTCTCCACAGTATTTATTTCCTTGCTCATCGGTGTACCTTAGAGGAAACACTGCAGGCATTTGGATTCTTCAGTTTCACATTTCCAGCTGGTTTCTTCCTTTGGTAGTTGTTTAGCTTCTTGGTTTAGTTCATACATTACCAGTTCCTATCTATTTCAAACTTCAGTTGCATTAAAATACCTTATGAGGATTGAGTAAAAGTCCTTGGATCTGCATACTGAACCCACTGAGATCCAACTGCTTAGAGATGTGTACAGGAAGACAGTCTCTACATTTCCAGTAATCCTCCTGAAGTGACTAAAACAACCTAAGCTACAGACAGGAGCACAGTCAACATTGCCCAACACTGAGAACACAGAGTGTGAGCAATGAGCTTCTAATGGACCGATTCACAAAGTCACAGTGCTTTCCAAGGAGCTGCGCTGCTTTCTGTACTCTGATTTACTTATTTATAAAGAAAAGATACACGGATAACGACTACCCTGGAATCCAGAGGAGTATATAAGCTCCACTGACAATGGAAGTTAACTACAGCCTGGTATTAGTTACGTAGATTGATCAAAAGAACTTGGCTTTATACGGGTTTGGTTTAGTGCATCTAAAATTCTGTTTCCTCAGAGGACTCAAAGGGCATTATTTTTCCAAGCCCAAAGACATTTAACGACAAAAAACAAACAAAACAACGGTACCAAGCACATACAAATGGATAGGATATGCTCCTACACAAAAGAAATTAAATGTGAATATTTGATGCTTGGCACTCACAAATCCCATACCTAATCCCCCTTACAGATCAGAAAAACCTAAGTCTAACTATACCAGTAAAGTGCAGACCCATTACAATTAATCTGTACCCACAGTACTCTGATCTCCCAAGCAATTCAGATTGAAGATGAGAGTTTCCATTCAGAGCTTCCCAGGATGAGCCTGACAGTGCTAAGGCCCCTAAGTGTCCAACAGGTAAAGCACGGCAAGTTATGAGCTCCTGATAGTCAAGACTGCACCTAACTTTATAAAACACAATTCCTCTGAAGGCTAAAGAATCAATAACAGTGCAAAACCTGGCACTGAGTTAAGCAGTTTATTAAAGGTGACTTAGCAGGATTCATGAAGTAGGCGCAGCAATAAAGCTGAGGCTTCGTTTTATTTAAAGCTTTGTGAAACCAGAATACTTGCAAAAATTAGAAAACTTACGGCCACATTTGCAACCCTCATTATAGCACAGGAAGCTTAAAACTTACTGAAGCCTCATACCTATTTCCCACAATTAAGAAGCCTGATGTCTGAGGCAAAGTAAGATGCGTGGGGAGAGGTAAATTGTAGGTACTCATACAGGTTCCACATTTCTCTATTAATTGCAAAGCAAATTTGGTCTTGATTATAGTCCTGGATAAGCTTCTCCTCCTTCCCAGCACCCTGCAAATGCTGTATTCCAGCTCCCCATCCAGAAGGCAGTGAATTACAGGCTTTGAATAAACAGGTTTTTCCTGAAAGGATGTTGCTGTGTGCTGCTCTGCTCATCCTTTACAGCTTCAGCAGGGAAGCATAAGAAAATGCTTAAGACGTGACGCCAAAGAGGAACGTTTTGAGGAGTGTGCACTTCTGGTTTCGTCAAACCCTTTTTTAAGCATTAAAAATCACAGAGCCTCATAAAAACCTCCAGTAACATGCCTGACTCTATGTTAGCCATATATTTAGGTTTTTTAATGTGCCTTCTATAAAGTATAATCCACAATATCTTGTGTTCTCAGCCTTTGTGCCGGGCTGCTAAGTACGCAATTCATTTTCAAAGCAAAACGCTTAATAAGAGTACTCCTTTTAATCCTTGCAAAATACAAACAGAATTCAAATAGCTCCTATCAAAAGCTCCTTTAAAAAGAAACCCCGAGGTCAAAAACACACAGGAGGGCCAAAGCCGAGGTATTAACGTCAGTAGTGAGTTTATAAAACAAGAACAGTGTTAACTTCCACAGTACTTAACTTGTGCATGTCGTACCACATTAGAGTGCCTCTAATTCCACAAACCAATAGCTGTGGGGAACAACACACAAAACACTAATTACTACCCAGCTGATGGTCTCATTGAAAAATGGGGGATCTGACTTTTCAAAATTCAACTTTGAGTATTGAGCCTGTTTTAAAATGATAGATTGAAATCTCCTGGAATCATTGCAAGCGAGAACAAAATCCGACAAAGCTCTGCAAAAGCAGCAGCCTCGTTTTATGCAACCAGCCATCGTGATTTATGGAAAGGCTCCTCAACTACAAAGAGCAAATATGAAAGAGGCATGGTAAAGAAATTTACTTGCAAAGTTCCTTCAAGAAGAAAGATTGGCAAATGTATTCAAGAAGGTTTTTGTTGTGTTTTTTTTTAATTCCAAATTCCTGCGCATTTGCTTTAATGCACTTCTTGAATCAACCCATTTCTATGGGCAAACAAACCATGACGTAGAGCTGAGAATTAAAACACAGTCTGTAATCACGTATGTGTTTTCTCAAACATTCCGTATCAGACTGAAGGAAGAGAAAGTCCCTCTGGCACAGCCCCTCGGTGGATTTGGAAGGGGTTATGTACCTGGAAACCAGCCACCTCAGAAGAAAGGAAAAAACAGTTTTGAACAAGTGGATATGATGAAGTGCTCTCCAGCATGAAATTCTTTGAAACGAGCAGTTGTTGTCGAGCTCAATTCCGGGAAGAAACACGAATTATTCTAAATTATTTTGCACAGAAAGTTGAACTCTATTGCTTAACTCGCCTTCAAAGAGCGATTTAAAAAACATCCCCGCACATTGGAAGATGAGATCTGGAAACCTGGAAGCTCCTATCAAAGCAAGATTTATGCATTGCGTAACAGGCAGGATGTTCCACTCTCATGAGGAAGTGCGAGCACACAGCAAAAGGAAAAGCCAAAACAATCCTGAGGGCGATGCTGCAGCAAAATGCAATTACTGAACATTTAGTTTCTCAGTGCTGTGAGGAGGGAAATAAAAGGAATAATTTTAAAAATCAGGACTTTAAGATGCAACAGTCACAGGTTAAAGATATTTTCATGTATTAATTCCCAGGGCAGATTGCTGAGCCCAAAAACACGCGACTATTTTTTGTTATTCAGGAACCGTTTGTTCATTTGGACACCATTTCCTTTTCAAACCAACACACAAAGAACAATGGCTTTTCTCTTTTCAAAAGATCTTTGAAGGGGGAAGGCTGCCCAGCGGTTAAAGCACAATATCAACACTTAATTTCATTAACACATTTGGTAGAAGTCTCTTCTGTAACCTCACTTCGAGTTCCATCTCTGCAAGACGAGGTTCCTACAGATGTGTCACTTTGGAAGCGTTATGAGACAGAATACCAAATAAAGAATACATACAACAAGCAACACGGTGGTTTATAGGTAACTCTCAAACACCAAGCAAGCTACCACCAAAATGTAGGATTAGCAAGCAGATCTACACAGGATTTTCCTTCTATCTGCGCTGCTTGGAATGCCCATTTCATCTCAGAAGTCAGACGTTTTTCAAGTGAGCAGCAGTGCACATCAGTCGCTGATGGGGACATCATTATGCCTTGGTTTCCTCTCCAAATTGGAAATCAGCACTTGCACTTGGCTACCCTAAGATTTGCATCTAAACATAGACCTCTGTGCTTCCCTGAGCTTTGGAGTAAAGACAACCTTTGGGTAGAAAAAAAGTGATCCCCAACTATCTGCAGTTGCTGGTTTACAGCTTGCTTTCTAAAGAAACTCATTTTCACTAGGCTGCAGCAACACTTGTTAATGATTTAAGCAGCAAAACATAAATATTGAATGAAAGGGATAGTTGTATCAAATTACCCCATTATGCTGCTGCAGCAAAGACAGCTTTCAATTATTTCCTAAATAGGAATCCAAGAAGATTCCAGTAACAAAATAGCTTTGACCAGTACTCGATTGCATCATTGAGGCTAGTTTGCATCAATGTATATAAGCATGAACACAAATATACAATAAGTGGAACAACTTACTCCTTACATAAAACAGAAAGCACAAAGCGACCAAAGGAGCTGAAGATTCTGCACACACAAAAAAAGATGTTGTAAGAAGCATTTTGTCCAAGATGGCTTCAGAATTAATCAGCATCTTTCTGGGTCTGCGGTGATGAAGTCCTGCTCTGCTGCCCTGCCCTTTTCTTCACAGAAGCGATAGCAACAGACTGGAAAGCACTTCACTCCAACACTTCTCCTTTTCCTGGCATGAAGAAGCGTCAGACTCGGTCTTGACATGTACAGCTTCATTTCTGTGTTCATGTAAACAGACACCAACGGGCCACACAAAAATTATTTCTTTACTATGATCAAAATAAGCGTGTTGGAGATTTTATGTTCAGAACACAACCCAAAAGTCAAAATTGACTTTGTCACTTAGCTGAAATTTCCTTGATGTCAAACCAAGCACGTTTCTATTGGTGCACATACATTTGGGCCCTACACGCAGCAGCAAGGACACGCTTGATCTCATTCTGTCACTCTGTGCATCAGCTACGTGTCAGGGTAAAGAATGAATTAAACTGCGAGCCAAGTCGTGCTGCAGTGAGGCTGAAAAAAAGACCGACTCCAGCTGTGCCCCTTTTTCTAATGGTTTCAGTGTATAAATTCAGTTTGCTGGACACAGGTTCATTATACGAATTACAAATCCTGATATTAACATCAAATGCTACTATGCGCTCTAAATTTAAATGGGCTCTACCTGATACTGAACCAGCCAGCCCTGCAGCAGAAAGAAAGGTCTCTAATGGAAAGTTATTGCCAGCAGCTGCTCGGTTGTCTGAAGGCTGCATAGGCTGGCCCTGCAAACCAAACAGAAACTGAACAGTTTACTAAGGAGAACTGAATGCTCCTACATCTGAATCCACAGTGTCATTATTACATGCATTTATATCGCTCAGGTGGTTTAGAACATGAGACATATTGTACCGTTCTTATCTAAAATCTTTCAGATTATTTTACAGTAGGTCACTCTGCTTCTTACACCATGGCAAACAGCACTGCAATCCTTTGGAAATTCTCACTTTTGCCCTCGTTTGAAGGCCTTTAAAAGCAACCCACTCCATGTAAAAGAACTCACAGTCTTTGGAACCCACTTTAAAGGACTTCACAAAAGGTGTATACACACAGAGAGAAAAAAATGAAAACAAAAACAACAAGCTTTGATGAGTGGTCAGATGAAGAGCTTTAAAATTTACTGCAGGCCAGACTCAACATTATACAGCTCATTTTGAACTCATAAAAAGTCAGGCTAGAAGGAGGGGCTGAAGTGTCACACAACCTGTCTGCTGTCACCATGAGACCATGTGAAAATATAGGAGACCACCACCTGACAATCATCCAGATCTATTTTGGGTTGTGAGTTAACGGCCTGCAACTAAAATCTGCTGCTGAGGAAAGCAAAATGTGCTGATCATCATCATGTTAAAGGATTATTCCCCCCAAAATGCCACAAAAACTACACTGAGCTGCAAGCCTGTGAGATTCTCTAATGTAAAATACAATCACTTAATCCTTTTCTCAGATGTAATGTGTTTTCAAATACTTCAGAAGGCCCCAGATCTCTCACACTTCATCAGGCAGCGCTGTTCTCCTTACTCCTCTTAGTGGATATACGTGCTGCTTACAAGTAGATTTGTTCCTCGGTTACTTCTTAACATTAAGTATTAAGCTGAAGGAAACTGGTTAATCGGAGATGTATGGTGGGAAATAGATATTTATATGATCACCACTGCTAAAAAAACAAACACCATGATTCACAGCCCAGCGTAATTCACACTGTGGCATTTCAAGTTAACCGTGTGGCTTTTTTTAGCTGCAAACACAGAAGTAACACAATCGTAGAGTATTATTCAAACCCCCATTCCACCCTCTCTATATGGTATTTTAACGCAGTCATGTGTTATTTTCCTTACGGGTAGAATAGAACATACTCACCTGAAAAGGAAAAATATTGTCAGCTCTATTCAAGCTGTCTTCCATCCATGATTTCGGAGCAAAGGCTGAGCTGGGTCGAGCATATTTCTGCAACTGGATATGATTACTGGCAAAATTCTTCTTTAATGGCGAGATGGAGTTCAGGGGTGTTATCCCTCCATTCAGTCCCCGGCGGTGGTCTCGACCTTGGGACCCACCCCACCCACCGTATCCACCGCCACCAGGGCTCCATGAAGACGGTGTAGGCGATGGACTTTGGTAGCTGCTCCATGGAGAAGGTGGCTTGTTTAGATTATTAGCCAGATGAGGCAACTGATTAAAAGCAGCATTTCTATGCGTAAATGGCGGCGGGTGAGGACTTGCGGGAGACCTCCTCTGTTGTTGATGCTGATTGTGATGATGCTGAAAATGGGGGTGATGAGGGTGGTGTTGAGAGAGGGGTCCGATTTGAGGGGAAAAGCTGCCCCCAAAGCCAGGGCTGACGTGATGTGGAAAATTCTGAAACAGCAGAGCACCATTGTTAGCTGAGGCAGCAGGGACCCCTCCCTGGTGAAAAAAACTTGCATCTTCATTGATTATTGTAGAAGAAGAAGGAGCTATTGCCGCAGACCAGTTACTAAAACCAGTCAGAGAAGATGCGGTGGATGTCAAGGGCTGTGTCGAAGTACCGAGCCCTGAAGCCTCTTGATAATCAAATCCTGTTAACACCGGCGATTCTATTCTTATTTTCTCCTTTCCATTGCCATTCTCCGAAGAATTATCGCCCTGATTCTCTTCAGTTTTAGCTTTCTCGGGTTCAGAGAGCATGCCTGCTTCCTGACTTTGACTGGGGGAAAGTTGCTGTTTTTCTAGGGACTCTTGCTTTTCCTGTTGCTGAGCTTTAGATTTTTCTGACCCCAGAATCTCATCCTGAATATTATGGGCAGCTGGAGCAGGAAAGAGCCAAGCTGACCCAGCACTACTGCCATTGGCAGCTGTGTTATTATTTATAAAAGCAGCAGGGCTGGGGGTTGCATTTTGATGATGGTGTGGAGGCTGCAGATGCGGATGAAATCTGACTGGAAAAGCTGACTTATTCCCAGTGTTGTTTTGCACTAACACTCCAAACCCGTAATCCCCCATTTATTATACTTAGGGTTTGAATCTTCCCTGCAAGAACAAGTTGATGTTTAGTGTTTACCTCCTCCTCTTCCAAGGAGATATTAGCAAGTAGCCTGTTTTTAGTTAGATATTCCAGTTTCTCCCTCCACGCAAATTTATCTCAGATTTGGATCATAGATTTTTATTTTTATTTTATTTTTTTTATGCAAAAGATAGATCTCTTCAACTATTCAAATGCGTAAATTGGTGCCCACTTCCTCCCTTCAGCCAGGAGAAAGGGAGAAAAATAAATCTTTGGTTCACAAAATAAGAGGTTTCCTTTCTTTCCTAAAGGAAATGCACAGCAATGACTGACAAAAGCTTCAGGGAAATAAGGATAAAGAGATTCTAACTATCCTGTTTTCTTCCTCCTCAGCAGCCTTGACTTGCCCATAAATGAGTTAAGAGCAAAAAAAAAAAAATAATATACAATGACGTCTGGTCCCCCGACCCCTTGGCAGCAAAAAAATAGATTTAAATCTGGAATAATTTAATACATCTCTATAATCTAATATATATTTGTGTCCTGTTTCAAAAAGAGTCTTTGCTGTGGGTAAGAGAAAAGATTTACCTCAGGATTTCAGCATTCAGAGCAGTGAGGAGGGGAGGGGGTGAGTTGCAGAGGAGGCTTTTTACTGTGCTGCAGGGTTTAACCTATTCTGTGTAGAAATAATATACACTCTGTGTGTGTGTGTATGTGTGTATGTGTGTCGTTTTAAAGGAGTAAGATCTTATCTCAGGAAATTAGTATTCTGTGTGCGCTGGGTGGGGAGTGAGTTGAGAAGGAGAAGGGTGGATTATCGATGCTGCTGCTCCTTTTGGGTTGGGTCGCTGAGATCGCCAGACTCACTTCTTATTTGTGATCCGATATCTGCATGTCCTTCAGACGAGCCCTGGCTGCTCGGAGAGGATTTTCATCTCAGAAATCAGCATTCAGCGGTCGGGAAAAGGGGAAGGGAGGGGGACAGCGAGCTGCGCAGGAGGAAAGGGAAGGAGGTTTTCTCGCTCTCTGTGCTGCCGGAGGGTGTTCGAGGTGCCGGGTTCGCTCCTTCCACCCAGATCCGTGGGCTCCCAGGCCCGGCTATGGGTGTCCCCCACCCCGCGAGAGTCCGTCTGTCTGTCGGGAGGGTTTTTTTATCGTTTTTTTCTTTTTTTTTGCTGTCGTTGTTATTTTTTTTTACCTCAGGAAAGGAGCAGCCTCCAGCAGGGAGGGGAAGGTGCAGGCGGCGGGGGGCCGGGCTCCTCTCTCCCCCATGGAAGGTGTTTAACCGGTTCTCCCAAATCACCCGGTGATGATGATGACGGGACGGGGGTTCGGCCGCTGGGCGCCGCGTAACGAGGGGCCCCGCAGACTAACCGGGGCGTGGGGTCCGGCGGTTCCTCGGTGCAGTCCTTCCCGTTCCTCACGTCTTCTCGGCTCCAAGCAGGCTGCCTTCCCCCTCATGTACAGCAGCCGGGAGCTGGGGGACGCTGCCTCCTCCGGGCGGCGGCGGAGGGAGGAAGGGAAGAAGGGAGGGAGGCTCCGCGGGAGACAGCGCCGGGAGCGGGGGCACCGGGTGAACCTGCGGGAGCCGGCCGCGATGAGCCCTCCGCGCGGAGCCTCCGCCGCCTCGTTTCGCCTCTAATTTTTTCTTCCCCCCTTTTTCTCCGTCTCTTCCCCCTTTTCTCCTTCTCTTCCCCTCCCACCCACCCCCCCAAAGCGGCCGCAGATTTCCTGCCTCGCTGCCGCAGCCGGTGCCTCCCTTCTCTCCTCTCCTCCCCGCCCGGCCGCTGCCCGAGCCCCGTCTCGTCAGCCCGGAGCCGCCGCACCAAATGACAACCAGCTGGAGGAGGCACCGCGCCACTTCCGGTTCGGAGCCGGGCGCGCCCCCGCCCCACCCCCAGGCCCGGCCCCCATCCTCCAGCCGCCATCTTTTGTAAGGGCAGACACCCCCCCACCCCCCCGTCGCTTCCTAGTTGAGGCGGCCACGTTTGTTTTGGGCACGTCCCAACCGCAGCTTGGTGGCCGAGGGCAAAAGGTCAGGCGGATGGCGGCCATCTTGGAGTGAGGGGTGATGAGCCCTCCCCCGGGGCGGCCATCTTTGTGCAGGGCAGGGTTTCCTCCCCTATTCAGGGCCCTGAAATCCACTGCCAGCGTTTAGTCCTATAACATCATATCTAACGTTTAAGAATGAAATAACATCTGAAACGCTGCACCCAAGGGCTGAAGAGCTCAAGATGGGAACCTTTACCTCCCTATTCTGCCCTGTAACAACACCCAGAGAGCTGTTGGTGTAGAGCAGATATTGCAGTACTTGTGGTGGATACGTGAGATGAAACATGGAAATAGGTTGCCGTAATAGGTTACCATAACAGTTACCATCATAGGTTACCATCGATATCAGCCACCCAGCAGGATTTCTGTCATTGAATTCAACCTCTTTGACGTTTTGGTGGAGAGAATTTTACTTTCCCAGCTGCAAAACTGAGCTCGTTTCCATGGAGTGACTGAAATGTTGTTTTTCACTTCAGGCACACCAAGGGAGTGACAGGCATTCCTAAAGACTGTCCTATTGCCCTAATTCAACATATAGCTTATCATAGTCATATATGTTGGAACAAGATCATCAAGTCCAACCCTATACCTGACCTAAAGTCCATCACTTGTTCCAATGCTTGACCACCTTACTCAGGAAGAAATTGTTCCTGAAATCCAGTTTAAACCTGACATAGCTTGGAACCATTTCATCACGTCCTAATTTTTGCCACCTGAGAAAAGAGACCAACACCACTGCAGCCTCCTCTCAGGCTGTTATAGACAGCATTAAGGTCTTCTCCCTTGCAGCTTGGCCATGGGGTATCTAACACCTTTCACCTCAGCCCCTCCAGCTGAATTATACTTTGACTACCTTTAGTCATTATGGTCACTCACCTTAATCACTAACAACACCTGATGGCCTCATTTCTGGAAACAATGCAAGTCTTTTGGTGATCTTACATGAGAGGATTCCCTGCCACTGTGGCAGATGATTGCCAGTGGCACCAGCATCCAAGAGTCCTTGGAAAACTCTTCAATGGGAGACTACATTGCAAGTGGGAACATACAGCTCTGTGCTGAGGATTTGGTTTCCTTGCCTGCTTTTATTCTGATACTAACACATCACCTGATAAATGCTCTGTTATGATTTAGGTCACAGAAATACTTTTTGACTCAAAAAAAGAATGAGATCTGTGGTTTGCTTAGATCTCATACAGTGCCTTTCAAATAGTCAGTGTTACTCAATAAAACACAACAAAGGGTACTTGATTTAGCAGAGGGTCATTAGAGTTAGAGTAGTATGGTTAGGTCGTGGTTGGACTCAATAATCTTTAAGGTCTTTTCCAACCTGAATGATCCTATGATTCTATGATTCTAATATTTTCAGAGCAAAGCAGAACTTCGTTAGCTGGACCATGCAGCCTTGGGAAGACCATATGACCATAAGAAGGGTAATTATTAACAATACTTTAATCACTTGAAAGATACACTAAACCTGAAAAAAGAATAAAGGAATCCCCAAGAAGAAAGCTGTCCCTGGCAGAGTGCAGGAGCAGATGTGTGAAACCCCAGCGCTAGCAAATCAGGGCCCTATTGAGCCGAGAAGTGAATTGAGTTGCAGAGCTCAGAAGGAACTCCTTATGGAAAACGCCTTGCCAGCAAAACTCTCCTTTTTTTTTAAATCAAAGGACTGTCAGCTCTCACACATCTGCTGATTGCAGCTGTCATGGTGTCATCCAGAAAGAAAGGTGAACCCTCCATGACTCAACACACGAGCTTGGTGTTAACACTGCGCACTGCTGACTGCAGAAACATGAGGCTGATGCACCTATTTAACACTGGTGGTGGGGAAGCTGAGAATTCTATTCTGACTGCTTTAAAATAAAAAGGAGCAGAAAGAGGATAAGAATCATTTTTCTATGAATGGAATTATGAACTGGATCTTATATGTGAAATACTGCAGCAAAGCTTGATGCTTTCTTGAATGTCAAAAGCTCAATCAAGATGTCCAGATCTGCAGCTCTATATTAATAAGTATTGGTGTGTCTTGTCCATGCCAAACTCTGTGACATATGAACACAATTTAGTAAATAAAATCAAAAGTCAAATTTAACACGGTACATGAGCATAAGGTCTTTAGAAGGAACGCACTGGGCTGTACTGAACTTCAGAGGGATCATTTATGGGATTATTTGTCACTCAGGTGTTCCTCCACCTTACATTATGTCTAATGAATCTCATAAGACTCAGCGCTTCTCTATGTTCAGTGGCAATAAAGGCAACCAACAGACTCAAAAAGCTGCATCAACATTTCATCCTCAACAATTGCTCCAGGAAGGCTGAGTTAAAGTCTCCAGCCGAGCTGTCAGTGGCCAATATTAACCTACACATGGAGAAAATGTTAATTTCAGGGCAGTTTTCAAAGACTGCAGAAATTGTTCTCTTGGTCTCAGAGAAACTCCAACTATTGGTTTTTGTGCTGATGCAGCAGCAACTGCTGTTTGCTGGATCGTATCTCAGCTTGGTCACTGCAGTATCAAAGTACGATTTTATAAAGCCAGTAAACCATTTAACTCTTGTGTAAAACACATTATACATGCTAATGGCTTCATTTGGCTAAGCCAGCTTTGTCATTTTTCTGCAGCTGGATGAAGGTGCTATATATACTGATATACTCCCATACATTAAGCAGGCCCTTAATGGCATACACTGCCTTGGAGTCTTTAGTCTTTATGAAAAAAAATCCTTATCACTGCCCAGAGAACTATTTTGTGTGCGGTAATTATGTAATATTAATGAACAATATCACGAACAACTGTA
The DNA here is from genome assembly GCF_054131305.1 of Coturnix japonica. NCBI lineage: Eukaryota > Metazoa > Chordata > Aves > Galliformes > Phasianidae > Coturnix > Coturnix japonica. Next base: position 10,272,539 of record NC_140680.1, on the reverse strand, counting down.
CTTTCCAGCCCTATTCTTTGTATGGAATGTACTTTAGAATGACCTGACACTGCAAAAATGCCTCTAGCTTCCACAGCTCATGTAAAATACAATAAATACATAAATAATTTAGGAGAGGAAATAGTGTTGTGACAGCAGTGGTGTTCTTAGTGCTATACTTCAGAATCTGGCAACGCGGCCTTTCATTTCTCACTTAAGAACACCGCCCAGTCTGCACGCAAAGGGCTGCCCCAAGAAGGGCTGCTGTGCCACCAACACTGCTGGCCTGCAGGCATGGCCCCAGGCACAGCCATGTGCCATTTCCCATATGTTTAGGAGTGGGTGAGCCAACCCCAAGCCAGCCAGCCTGCCTGCCCATAGCATCCATGGTGTGTGAGGCAGCTGGATGCTAAGAGCAGTGCAGCAGCTGCACTGGGATAGGATCTGCTGGTACAGCAGAGAGTTGGCTACCCGATGTCCGTGTTACTTTTCACTTCTAATATAAAATAACAGGCTCTTTAATTCCTGTTAATAAAAGAGGAGGAGTGCATCAGAGTTGTTGCAAGGGCCAATTAGTCAGGGCTTACAAAGTGCACCGGTGCTAAGTGTAATTTTTACTGCAACTCGGTGACACCTTCATTTCTCAAAGTAAGATTTCATAGCCTATTCATTTACAAAGTGGGCTACTGCCTTTGGGTATTTGGGAAGGGCGAGAAGACAAATTGAAAAGCACCAAATCATTTAATTTCCAAGTGCATTAAGCACACACTTTCCAATTTTCTGACTAAAATGTACATGAGTTTTTCCAAAGAGGTTTAGATTCAGGGCAAGGAAATAGATTGTGGATTTTCGATTCCTGAAATACTTAACGATGCTATTCAGGGGGAAAAAAACAACAACAACAGCATTTTCCTGTCCTAAAAATCACAGATTCACATGCAAGGTGTTAATGATTGCGAGTGGCAGTTTAAAGATGAAAATAGTATTACAAAATCCAATTGTTAACTAACCACTTTCAGGAACAGAATTTTCCTCTGCTTTTGAAAAGCACGAGATATTGCAATTAAAGAGTAAGGAAAACAATGTAAAGAGCCCAGTTCAGAGTCACAAAGGTGTGATGGGTGTGATTCTTCCCCCGGAGTCACCATGCACCTCAATGCAGCGCAGTAGGACCCAGCCCTGCCATTGCAGAGCTCTGCCTGCTGCATCGGGGGTCTCCAAGCTGCAGCTCTATTATTAAAAAGGAGAACAGTGGTAATCTGCTCCATTTTAGGCAAATTAAGTGCAGCTCTTTGACTCCTGGCACATTCCCTGTACAGCTCCGAAATGAGCATAATTCCACAAAATCCATAACATTCTGTGTCTAAGATTGCTACTGTTATCCCTTCTCTCGCAGACGGAGTCCTCTTCTGGGGTACTTCACAGGGGAGGGACATATTCTGTATAAACCTAATGCTGGTGCCTGTGTGCTGGGGAGATGAGTTAAGAAAAGGATTTCGGTCTCACCTTGGAGTTCTCTACCTAATGGGCCTCGTGTTGTATCCTAGTGGGCAGGGACAGAGGACGCTGCATATTCAGCGTTCCCCACTTCTGCCTTGCAGGGGAAGGAGGGTGTGTTGCCACTGACAGTAGAGTGAACTCATGCTTTCCAATTTTTCCCCATGTTAGGAAATAGGTCCTGTCTCATTACTGGTGACAGCACATATTGGTAGGTCATAGAGCAAAGGGAGAGCCTTGCGTAGAACAGCTGGGGCCCAGAGCCAGAAATCTCATTAAAGTAAGCTGCTGCTATTTCCAGCCTGTAATAGAGCTTTGGAGCTTGATTATATTCAGTGAAAGCAGGTCATTACAAACACAGTGCTTTTTGCATATTATCTAAATTGAAATAATAATATGTTCTCTCCTTTCATGTGCTATATTGATAAATCCCAACTTATGAATGAAACATGTCGATTAGTTAGTTAAAAATAATTAGTTCCATATTATGCCCACAAGTTTAAGGCTTGATTAGTGCAAACAAATAACTTTTCTTGATAACAATTCATTTACTGATTATTCTTATAAATGGGGCACACAGGCATAAAAACAATCTGCAGAAACAAATTGTGTTATTTGTTCTCTCTTTCCTCTGCAGTTTGTCTTGAGATATAACAGTTCTTTAAGAACTTCATGGACAGAATATCTATAATCAGATTCCGATCTCAACAGCAGTTACCACAGTGCAGCTCTGGCATTATTTGATTGAGACAGCAGCGTAACAGATAAGAATATGACCCATAAGTGGTCTTTGATTCAGTCTTTCTAGCCACGTAGTCCCAAAAGAACAGCACTTATTGCTTACAGTAACTGAGAATATTACTCTGTTTAGCTGCTCATTATTTAACTCATATTTAAATAATCTGATATTCACCTTTTCAGTTCTTTTGTGGAGATTGTAAACACATGAATTTTCTTTTCCCAAATATATCACCGTTACAAAGGAAAAACTCTGAATGATGGAGGCTCAGGCTGGTGCCGAAATACACACAGTGATGGACTGTAAGATCACTGACCAATGGGGTCGTAACTTGAGCAAGAGATAACTGTGATGTCTCTAACTCTCCCTGTTTAAATGATGCCTTGGTTGGGTTGTGCTGTGGGGCAGCCAGCAGCAGTTCTCAGTGCCCATCTCATAGCATCACCGTTTCCCTGGCCCTGCCTGTCTCAGACAGCTGGGGCTCCATTGGGTTTGCTCACAGCAGCGGAGGTGAGCGGTGTGGGAACATGGCTCCCAGAGAGGGCAATGGGGAGCAAGAGCCAGGAGGATTTGCTACTGAGAGATGGGGGCATTGCTGCTGCCTACCTCTGGGTCAATGAGTGGCCATGGCTTCTCTTTCTTTTGCAGTTTGTAACACCATCTGCACACTGTAGCACCAGTGAGAGGAACAGCTTCCCAGCCTCAGCTCTCCCCAGCCCACAGCACAAGAGATGGAGAGGATCTGCAGTAACGAGGGTGGGAGGTGCTTGGAGGACAGTGCACAGTCATGGGCTTCCTTCGTACCTATGGAGTCAACCAGGAGGCCTTACTGCAGGGTCTGGCCGGTCTGTGGCACAGGTGGACTTGGAGGTGAACATCTACCTTTGAGTCTGCTTCTGAGAGAAAAGAAAAACAAGTAAACGTCATTTTGAAGGAAAACAAAACCCCACAGGAACATCTTTTTCTTAGTCATCAGTTCACTGAAGCCAGCAGGATTTAGCAACATCCATAAAGTTTAAGTACAGTCCCAAATACAAATGTTTTCCTGAACCAGGGCTTAAGGGCAGTTATAAGAACTTATCTTAGCTCACTGAAACCTCACACTGACAAAAAGACAACAAAAAAAGGGCCCATAACTGTACCAGAGATATCCACTAAAGGAAGGTTATACATTGATAGGATTATGGTAAATATAGTATAATAAAATCAGATAGCAGCCTGGTGAAAATCCTTGACTGTTGATACTACTGTCTCTGCTGTTGCTCCCACCTACAGAACCTCCCTGGTGGCTCTGTGAGAATCCAGCCCTATTCTGGGAGTGCTTATAACTTCAAGCAGTCATCCACAGTGTGGGAGTTGACAGGGTACTCAGAGAATATCAGCCTGTGTATTTAGCTGCTGGAGCATGACAGTTCTGCATGAAGCAAAGAATACGCTTTTGTAAAGCATTTTTATAGGATGCTTTATAGAAAACTTGCAAAGATTGGGAAGACAACCAGCCCCATGCTTCTTTCACCCTCTTTCCAGAGTGCCAGCAATGGAGCTAACGTGGCTGTGGTGTGGATCCTTGTCTGCTCGGACTTGGCACTGACATTTAGTCACCAGATAGCCAGTAGCTGGAAATGACTGATCACCAATGTTCTGTGAAAGACCTGGAGGGACTTGCTGGTTAAAAACTCTTCAATCCTTCTCAGTCATCTCAGAGGGCACTTACAGTGGAATGGTAATGGGTTACAGGCTCAGAGTGCTTTTAAAGCACTCAATATCGAGTAAAAAAGGCATTAACCTGCCCTCCTTCCCACACTTCGGACCTGATTCTTAATGCTAATTAGGATTATTTTCACTGAAGTGAAGGGAGTTGTAGAGGCGTAAAATCCATGTAAAAGTGGAATCAGATCCATGAGCTGACTCCTGGCAAATTATTCCCTATTTGCTTTAGGAAATTAAAGCATTTCAGAGAGTCTGGATGATTTAAGAGCTACATTCTTACTTCCTAGAAATTAGAATAGTACATCAGGTAATCAATACATGTATAAAATAGTCTGAAGTGAAAGCAGTGCAGAGATCAGCAGCAGAAAAACTGCAGCTGAAATCACTTTACGTGATATACTGTAAAAGCAACTTTATTTTTACCAACAACACTTAGAAACCATTGCAAAAGAAGAAAGAAATTGATTTAATGGTACAACAAACAACATTTGTTTCGTATACCCTTTTTTTTACCTCTCCCTTCACAAATACAAGTAAACAGATAATGATCCTGTTCAATTAATCACTTGGGCTCCAGCCTCCCTTGAACTTTAAAGAAAACTGGGGAAAGGTGCACCCACATTGAGCCTATCTGTATTCAAAACAGCAGTGTATTCAAAGTATGTTGCCAGTAGTTTTTTCTCTTCCAATCCCAAGCACCACTACCTGTGTATATTTCAATAGTCTGTAGTAGAATATCTCCAGTTGCATGTAAAGCCTCTTTAGTGCCTTCCACAAGCTGAGCCCCTCTTAAAACCAGAGGAAGTGCTAGTTTTGCTCAATATATGTCATAGGAGTGCTTTAGGAAAGAAATGGGTTATGCCACTCAGCCTGCACCCTCAAGTCTAGAAAAGCTTCTTGATGAGGGTTGGCTTCTGATGGAGGCTGGTGGCATGTGAGAAATTCAAGAAGGAAATATCCAGGACTTTGAAAGTATAAGTGAACTGCACATAGCTTTGTGACTTGCAATAGCTCAAAAATCACTGCATGTGCTCCTGGGTTACTGCTGGAGTACTGTAAGGCTGCTAGAAAGAGGAACAAATGCCTCTGTGCTTCTCCTTCCTCCTTCATTACAGTAAGGAAAGGCTTGTGATGTTTGGCCAAAGAATGGGGAAACCTAGGAATGACTTTGGACAGTACATGCTGGTGATTGTGAGTCACTAGGTAATGCTAAAGACAGATCTACAGTCAGATGTGCCTTGGGGAACAGTGACTTTATTTGCCGTGTACTTTGTGCCTGACCTGAGTTTTGCTCCCTGTGTACTCCTAATGGCATTAAAAGGAATTATTGTGAATGTAAATTGAGGGGTGCCCTTCGGTGCCAACCTTGGTTCTGAATGGGTTGGCTTTTTGGACTGTCACATCTTTCTAGTCTCTAAACCTCTGCCTCTGTATTGTAATATGGCACGCTGTAAATATCTGTAATGGAATGGATTACATCATCTGACTTCGCTTTGCCAATCTCAATATTAAACTCTGCAGTAGTCAGGAGCCCTGCCCAAAGGACTATGACAAGCATTCAGCTCCATTTGTATTTCAATACAAAGTACAGAGCAAAGCCACATGGGTTCTGGCAGCTGGTACTACCTGTCAGATAAGAACAGCACACAGGAAAGCAATGCCATAGTGCTGAAGTTCCTTCTGAGCATTAAGAGCTGTCAATTACCTGATGCATTGCCTTCCTGAATTTGCTGCGGGTTAGTAATTTATTTATGCATTTTTTAAACAAATAGTAACTCCCTATCCCCACTACTCAAGCAACAGTAAAAAGCAGGGTCCTATTTCTGCTGACTCTCTGCTCTGCTCAGGGCTGCAACAGAGGAGAAGGATCTGGTGGAATTCAAACATACTCTAACTCCATCTCAGATACATAAGTGGAACTGGTTAAAGTGCCTTTATGGTTCAGCATTTTCTTGAGGTTGCAATACACCTGGTCAGCTACACATTGACTATGCTGCTCTCATGGTAATTCCAAGTTTGCCTGAATTTGTTTGGTGCCATCATTCCTGGGAGATCAACCAACATTTGGTTGCAGTGAGTTTGACCACAGCTTTTATCACAGCGTTAGACTTTTTCAATGTGAATATTCTCAGAAGAGGTTGCTCAAAGATCTGTGTAGCAAGCGTGAAATAATGAGACCCAGTAGAACACAAGTTCTAAAGCGTGGGAGGCACAGTTCAGCACTTCAGCTTCCCAACATTAATGACTTGTCTATTTTTTGGAGGTTTTCAAGGTAAAGGCAGGCCAGCTACCCCACATGAGTCTTAAATATTCTTTACCTGCAAAGGTAACATTGGCAAGAACTCCCTTTATCCACATGCTGTTTTCTGACTGCTGCTAGCCACAGTGAGATGGCTTTGTTTCTTCAGTATTTACTGCATAGAAAGTGCAAAGAGCAGATTGAGATGCTCTGAGCAGCAAAACCACACGTTGCTGCACGTTGTACAAATATGGAACCAGATCCTGTGGTCCTGTGCCTTTATTTCAGCAAAGGAGCTGCCCTACTGTTTCTATTTAAAATTGGTTGCCATGGTGGTATCATCCGGGCTTCCACCCCAATGAAAATTGTTTGCATCCGTGACGCAGCAGTGCTGGCAACCCAATGTTTGCATGTACCTCTAACACAGGCCTAATTGTGAAAAGGGAACCTGACTGTTTACCTTTGCACGGTAGACAGGTTGCTCAAACACACGCGTCCCACTTGCTGTTAAAACCAAATGGAGGTGGAAAAGCAGTTGGTGTGACAGCTTCTGAGGCTCCAGAACTCTCAAATAAAATGGAAGCACCAAAATCAAGCTCCACTACCAGGCTGCCCTTCCCCAGGCACAGCATTGGTGCAAGGAATTGATTTTGCAGCACCGTGTGACATTTCTAGCAAGTACGTGGTCTGATGTTTTCAGATGGATGGGGAGCCCTGTCTGACATTCAGATCTGCTGATATGAGAGTGTATCTATTCCACTAATGAGCCTCAATCATTAGCTTCCTTACTTCACAGGCAGATAGTGATCCCATTAGTGGGGAGAACAGCAGCCACCACCAGAAGATGCAGAAAAATACAAAACATTAAGAAAAACCCCAACCCTATCTCTGTAGGTATTTATTTTAGGTGGCAATTCAGCTTCTCATCCAAACTCACTGCGGGTTCCAGTTTATGAATGCCAGAGCCTCACAAAGCCCTCTGAAGCTTCAGCCTGCTTCCAGCTTGGATCTGGTGCTGTAGGGCCCCATTCCAAGTTGGTCCCAAATCTCAAAGGGACACGTAGGCTTAAAGCTTGATATCTAATGCAAGAAGTTTTCCTGGAATACTGGGTCTATCACAAGGAACAGGTGGGGTTAATGCTCCTCCCTGTATAAGCTGTCAGCACTATTGTTCGAACAAAACAGTAGCAGCTTTATGAGCTAGAATAGTGCTTGTTAAATTGAATTAGATCTGGAGCATCAGTATCAGCCTCTTCCCTTTAACTTTATTGGGAAATCCTCATTTCCAGCCTATGTGATAAATAGGGGGAGGAGGAACCAAAGAGCAGCTCTGAACAAAGAACAAGGACTAAATGCTATCAGCAGAAAAGAAAGTCTGGCAGTGCCAACTCCATAGTGGCATGCAGGCTTTAGCAGAGCAGAATCAACCCAGGCTGCCGTGTCTACATCCCTTCCTAGTTTACAAATAAAAGAGCTGGGCCTTTACAGCCCAGCCTGTCTGCCGTTACAGCATGCGTATTGTGTTTCAGCTATGTGCCTGCAATGCTGATTCTGCTGAGCTGTAAGTGAAAGATCTGCTGAGTAAGAAATTATTAAAGGGAAGCAAGAACCTCATTGTCTTTTGGTGATGTCAGTGCAACCCTTATCAATAACTGAACGGCTTTTCCAGGAACACAATCTGAAGAGACCAGGGTCCATGTAACCACATCTCTGCCTCACTCAGATGTTCCGGAAAAGGCTGCTTGCCACTTAGGCAATGCTGTTTCTTTCTGCAGCCTCAGAAGGCTATGAGTGAGACTGCGCTCCATCTGATACACCGCTGCCCACCCACACGCTGTCAGACTGAAAAGCATCACAGGCTCAAAATAGGGACTGTTTTATAAGGCTCCAACCCATTTTCTGGAGCCTGGAGCCCAGTGGGTGTTGGGGGGAGGCTGTGTTCTTTGCAGTACCTTGAACTTCCACTGCAGAGAGGAAGGCTGGGGAGCAGAGCTTCCCCCCACCAGGACTTTGAGGACTTGGGATGGGGATCAGTGGTCATCTCAGAGCACCTGAGAAGGGAATGCCTGAAAGCTCCCTGTTAAAATGCTGACCCCAGGGATGGCAGAAGCCAGGTGACTGTGCATCTGTATCACTCCTGCAGAAAAACTTTCTCTTAAGCTCTCCAAATCAGTATATCCCTCTTGCAATAAATACAAGAAAATACATGAGTGGAGAAAATCAGAGGTTACATGTGATTAGGCCTTTTATACACATACATATATTCTAAGTGACACAAGCTGATAGCTGTGCTGTCCTAGCAACAGATTTTGGGACAGGATTTTATCCCTCATTCCCAGACCTTGTGGGTTACTCTGATGGCATAAAGGGGTTATAAATGGTTCCCTGTGAGGCTCTGCTGCTTGGCTAGACTTTGGGTAAGGCACTGGCCCCTTCTCAAGGTCATCCCAATCCTTATACTGGACAGAGAGAAGCACAGCAAATATCCTATCAGGCATTCAGGGCTGCTTCAGTTGACAGCAGCTCATAAGGAGCAACTAAATATAAAATCATCCTCAGGGCAGCTCTAGTTTAAACCAGGGCACGTCAGCCCTCAGAGAAGCACAGAAACTCCAGGATGCACATAAGACAGAGGAAGGATGAAAAGAATTTGAAGTGTGCAGCTGAAATGCTGAAAAACAAATGGGTGTGTGCCGTGTAAAGGGAGAGAAGCAAAAATGCATCAGAAATGTGAAAAGTGTCTGAATTTCAAGCATCCCCCACCAGTTTTATTTACTTACTATATACTCACTAATATCTGTCCTCCTCACTTTGGTGCCCTCTCTGCCCTCCAGAACCTTTTGACGCGTTCTAACCCTTCTCTTCTACTCTGTTTCTTCTTGTGGGTTTCTACAGTATCCCACAAAATACTGGTGCTCTAAAAGCCACAAGCAACAAAAATAAACACAGTAGCTCAAATCTTTCAGCAACAGAACTGAGACTTCCTGTTGCAATCTAACTCCACATACTAGAACGGCAAAAGATACTCTCTGTGGTTTTCTCATTTGTTCCCAGTTCTGTGGATGGTGGATCCAGACCTAATTCTGTACTTCAAACTGTTACCTGGATCTAATGTGTAAGTGTGCATGAGAAGCAGATCTCCAAAATGCCTCCAACACACTGGGTACATAATGAAGTCATGTTCCTGCTGGATAATGCTGAACTAGTTCAGCGACAGAAAAACTGGAGATGAACTTTGCTGCTCTGGCCTATATCTAACGGAGACAAAAAAGATTCTATCTATATCTTTTGGGCTACACAATCCCATTCTAGGTCATATTGTGTTTCCAGGTTATATTACAGACAGCTGATTATGCTGACTTTCTGCATCTGAATAATTCCCCCACCTTTATCCATGTATTCAGTTGCAAATCATAGTTAATTCAATAATCTCCAAAAATCAACAATTATCAGTTACTGATGATGATAAACGAGGTACGGACTAGTATTTAATTATCCAGGCTGACAGGTTTACAAATACCTTTGCTGAGCTTTGGCATTACCTCAGTTCTGTATAGTAAAGGCGAGTCCTCTCTTGCAATGCACTTGCACCATCCCTGAGCTTGATGTCCCAGGCTCATTGTGCTGAGTGTGAAAGTCTGAAAATAACCTTTTGATCACATCCTTCAAAGCACAGTTTTAAAAGAAACAATAAAGCAGATTCTGCAGAACAAGACAATACCAGTAAGGAGAAACAGCTACATCCTAATCTGCTATAAGCTAGTCCAATTTAACCAGTGCATTTGTGCAATCTTCCATACCAATTTATACCTCTCAGAGAAAGCACACACCTCTTCTAAATAGCTCTCTACTACTGAAAGAGGTCCCTCACAGTCTTTTATCCCTGGAATTATATGAGCATCTAAACATCTCCTGTCACCTTGGCCCTGTTGACTTGGTCACCATTCACTCAGTAAATCTGGAGCAGAGCAGTTCAGGTATCCCCATGTCCTCTGCTCTTACCTGAAATGATACTGTTATCATGGAAGGATAGAATCACAGAATCATTAAGGTTGGAAAAGACCTCTAAGATCATCACGTCCAACCACAAACCCACCCTCACCATGTCCCTCAGTGCCACATCTCCACAGCTCTTGAACACCTCTGGAGACATTAACTGCACCCTCCCCTGGGCAGCCATGCCACTGCATTATCACTTCCTGAGAAGAATCTTTGTGTTCAATCTGACCTGAGCCTCCCCTGGCACAACTTCAGCCCATAAGCTCTCATCATAGTTGGGCATCATAATAGATGGCTCTTCAAAATAGAAGTAGTACATTTGACTTACTGGGCTAGTAAAAATTCAGTCTTCTCATAGAGTGGTGACTCATTCTGACAGTGTTCCCAAAGTATGTGTGATTTGCCCCAGGGTTAACTACACCACAGGTTGCAGTAAAATACCATCAGCAGTTCTGTAGATCTTCAAGCCAAAGTCTGCTATCTGTACAAAAAGCATTGCAACAGTCAGGTCCTGCCCAGCACCAGCAACTGCTCCAGGAACGACAGCACTGAGTGCTGGGGTTGGGGACAGATTGCTTTACAGTCGCTTGAAATAAGAACACTGACCTGCAGAGTTAATTGAGCAGTTGTTGCTAGGAGGCTCCAGAGCCGCCTTCTGCAGTTCTCCTAAAGTGAAGGTTGCTTTGTCTGGGTTTTCAAAAAACTGCTGAAAGCTAAAAACAGCTGGATCAAAATCACCATAAAAAGAAATTGGATTTTGTGACTCTCTGTTTTCCTGAGACTAATATTTTCTGGGCACAAAACTGCTGTTTGAATCGGTCTCTGAAAGATCCGCAAATGAAAAACAGGTTTTTTTGATGCTGTTCAACTGCAGTAAAATCAGAATAGAATATCTCAGTACAGAGTGCATAGCACACGCATAAAATGTGCACTTCTGCTCATATTCAAAGTGATATGTGTATATATAAGCATAAACTGGGTATACAAACAAACTGTTTTGCATTCATGTATGTCATTTAGCTGTTACAACACTTGTAGAACAAGGTACTGTTTAATTTTTCTTCGTCCTAGATCACCAATCCAAAACAACATATGGTTCATTTATACTGTTAAGTGTCTATATTGGAACTCAAATAATACTACTCAAAATCAGAGTTACTGCATGAAGTCCATGCTCTCTGTAAGTAAGGGCCTTTTTAGCACAAAGTCCTTTAGTATGTGGGAAGGATCCACTGAGCAGAGGATAACAGCGTCCTGCTCTAATCTGAGTGCTACTCACTAATTAAACGTAGATTCTTTTGGCCCAGTCTCCATATTATTAAGTCATCAAGAAAAACGGGAAGTACCATTTAAAGCAGGTGATGAATTATCAAACCTGCAGCTACCTGTGGTGGAGCCCCTCCACGTGGGACCTGCTGTTTGTGTCTCTGGTTGAGTTATCAGCAATTGTCAGAGAGAAAGAAGTCATTGGAGTTAAAAAATCACAGCTTTTCCCATGTACCTTCAAGAGCAATTTGTATGTTTGATCCATGTTTCGGAAGCGGAAAAATCATTAACCCCATTAAAGGGATAATATTGAAAGCCCCAGTGCAGGGGGTGCAGTCTGCTTCTGCAGCTGGATGGGGAGCCAAAGGGAGAAGGCAGCCTGCAAGGCCTGGCTGCACTGCAAAATGCACCGCTCATTTAGCATGGTGAAAGCATCTGCCTTTGACAGAGATCCTCTCGCTGAGGATGGAAAGAAACGTTCATCAACGGCAACAAAAGACCTTGGAGCATCCCTCCTTGGCCCTTTATTTCCTGAGTGTGTAGGCCATGAATGATGAGTATGCTGAGGGTTAAAGTAAAAATAAAAAATCACTCTCTGGGAAAACATACAAGAAAAGGGCAGCTAAATCTCTGACAGATGAGAACACTCCCAGGGTGTCAGCTATGGGAGTTCTTGATTTACTTTATCTGGAGGGAGAGATAAGGACTCCGCACTACAGCAGCATCTAATAAATGATGCCTGCAGCACAATAACAAGAGAGAGCTCTTCATTTTATTTATTTATTTTGCAGTTAATTTAGTGTTCCTGAAAGAAAGGGCTTTTTTTGCTGTGGTCACTGACAACACAGTACAGTTCTCCCTCCCTTCTGCCTCTGTCAATAGGCAATTTATAAATAACTGGGTAGGAGGATCTTCACCTCTGACCATTGGGATCTACCACTTGAGAAGACAGATGAGGAGCACTGGTGCCTGGCCAACAGAGCATGTCCCTGGCTTGCAGACTGCTCATTCAGACCTAGTCTTCAAAGCAATAGGCAGCTGGGCAATGTGTATATATAAAGCACACAATGCATGTAACCAGCAACTCTAGTTATAAAAATGAGTTCATTTTCACTTCTGGTTTCTGCTAGAAAAATTGAAATGAAGTCATGAGACAGATCAAAGATGAAATACAAAGGAACGGCTCCTCCACACACACACCCCAACCTGAAAGAAAACAACTGTTTATTTGGGGAAGAAATTAAAAAGTCAGATAGTTTCTGATCTAGAGCCATTCCCTCTGCTTTGCAGGAGGGACTAATGCATAATTTCAGTGCACTTGTTCAGAATAAAAGGTGTTGCAAACACCTACTTTGGTTTGTTGTTTTTTTTTTTGCTGTTTCCATGTTCCTCATTCTCTTGACTGTCCCCAGCTCGTTAGGAGCAATGATAAGGTGGAGAATGATTACACAGTTGGCTCAGACTTTTCCCTTCCCAGTACAGAATGTGCTTGGTTCCCTCCAGGGTGGAGGCTGACCTGAATGCCTTCAGAAAATCATGTGCGTGCAGCCTTGCACTGTAATGATTTCCAGTTTGGTTATGTCCTTGTTCCTGTTCCCTGGGTCCATCTTTCAAAGCAAGATGGGACTGATTCAGTTCCTGTTGCTGTGTTGGGTTTTTTTTTTTTGTAGAATTGGGTGAAAAACTACAGATCCCCACTGAAACAACTCATCTTTACTCAGCTGTCTTCTGCAAAATACATTACTGTGTACACTCCTCATCTGGCATTACATGCAGGTGGATGTGTTGAATGGGTGCTGGGACAGTCCCTTAGGTAGCATTGCCTATGTGATAACTTTCTGAGCTATTCCACAAGCTCTGCCAGAGGCCATATCTGGAGATGCTCAGTGGGGAGCTTCTAGCTCTGCCTCTCCCACCTCTGAGCCCTGGGTGCTCTGTGACAGCGGAGGTTTGTCCTCTTATAGCGAGACCATACACTAGACAGACCACAGCTCACCTTGCTGGGGAGCACACAGTCAGAGCAGAAGGCAGCTGTCCTATATCACACCACACTGAAATGCACGTGATACAAGTCTTCCCCAGATCTTCTCCTTAAATTTTCTTTTGCAGAACATATTGAGATTTCTTCTTTACCAGTCTTAACCATGGCTTATTCCTTGGCTCAGCCTTTGACTCAACATCAATTCTGATGCTTGTTATATCGTAACTATACATTCAGCTTTAGCCTTCCCTGTCTTCCCACACTGAGAGAAAATGAACCTGAGCTCAAATTGCCTTGTGACTTGCCTGTGGCTAACTTCTTCCTGCTACAACTGCTGGAATTACCTGTTCAAACCACCCAGCCTGCTCCTGCTCTTGCTCCAGAGCCTCCCACCAACTACATCCTCACACCTGTGCCCTTACGCATGGTGCATACAGATGAAGAGGGGGAAGATGCAGAGTGAAGACAGGAGGTTTGGGCAGGACCTGGGTTTGGGCAGAGCTGCTGGAAGCAGCTGAGGTCTCAGCGCTCAGCCCTGCACTCCTGCAAGGCTCTACCTGCTCTTCCAGTTCCCAGCTCCCACAGCTGTCAAAACACCCTGTCAGGAACAAGATGGGTACCTGCCTCTGGCCATATCCACGTAATAAGCTCTACTGCCTCAGCCCTTGCCTAGAACATCTCCTGCGTCTCTGCACCTCTACATCCAACTCAGCTGCCCACAGAGTCCTGCTTGGTCCAGCCTAATGACAGCTTCTGGTGCAGCTCCTGTCCCTCTGCATGCCTGTACAGCTTAGCTTGCACTAATAACCCCAAGCTAAACCAGTTTCCTATGTGGGACAATATATCACTTCTCAAAGCAGAGGGAATCACCTGCCTTGCAGATAAAGACTACAAAGGCAGAAAGAATGGGACCAGGGAAGGAACAGGGGAGGCACGTTCACAGTGGAAAATGCTATTGATCCTTTGCTGTAAGAGCAATAGCTGGTGATATTGTAGCATGAAGTAACCTGCCCACCAAAGCAAAATGCTTTGCAAACGTTCCCTCTAGAACATAAAGAACAAGACCAGAAAAGCTATTTAAGGCTTGCAGGTTTCCTCGGGCAATGAAAGAAATAGAAGCCTGATTAAGTCTCAGATTTGTTACTCTACAGGCAAATAAACACATCCCCTATGCTCTCATACCAAAAATTGCTTGTGAAGGGCTGGTTGCTGCCGAGGGAGAACACTCAAAGTGGGGGGAAATGCTTTCCCTACCATGAGAATATGCCCTCAGCTCCCATCTCATACAATTTGCACAGTCACAGCAACACTGAGCATGGGGGAACAGCCTGCCTGGGACACACCTTGTGGTGGGAAGAGATCATCTCTGCTAACCCCTCTAGTAAAACTTCTCATTCCTTTTTTCACTAAGCTTCAGAGCTATAGCTTGCTAGGTTCACTCTTAAGTGCTAAGGAAATTCCTGGTGCATAGGTGCCAGTAGCATGATTTGGTATTGTAATGTACTATTCCAGATACAGGCTGAAATGACTATTCCATCGTGCAAATAAATGCATTCTCTCAGAAAACACCCTCTGGAGAATTATTGGAAACCATTTCCATCTGACATGTTGGCACTCAGCCTTTTCCACAATCAGCATCCATCTCTTCTGGTAGCTGCTAATAAGCTCTGTGCTGAACCAGTGTGTAGCACAGGTAGATAAAGCAACAGCAAAGAAAAGATTCCTGACACCATCTATCATGTGCATAGAAAGAAACCCTATGTTGGATGTCCACCAACTTCAGATCCTTGTTTGTGACAGAAATACTGGCATCTCACCTCAAGAACCTAAATGCCATTTCCACCATGAAGGGATGGAACCAGCCAGTGCTCTGGGACCCATGCTGAGCCCTGACCCCTCAAGAGGCTGTGAAGGTTGATGTGGAAAGTATTGTACTGACACAGAAGTGGAGAGCTAACCTGGCCAATTGTGGTGAGCGCGGCAAAGAGACACTGACCTCCTTGACCAAATGCTTGCTGAAAGCTTAGAGAAGAATGTGTGCTGTCAAATTTGGGCCCTGATGCAAGGGTCTGAGCAGCCTGTATGGTTTCTCCCTGAGCTGGCAAAAACATCTATCAGCACCCACGGAAGGGCTGGGCTGTCATACAAAGGCTGCAAGAGACCTTGGCAAGCAGTACTCCTTGTTCCCTCTGTTTGAAGCAGCCCGTGAGTGGGCAGCATTTTTCTGTATTATTCAAAATCATTTGACAAGCTATTTATTTTTTATCCTCTAATTACTATTTGATATTCAGGTATCCGGTTGGAATTCATTCCTGCTCTATAATGTGAGAAATAAAGCTGCTGGGAGTTTTCCCACTGTGAAAGCTCATGAAGAGCATATATAAAGTTTGCTCCTCCACATGCACTTGCATACGTGAGCTCAGTATTTCCACCCAGACCAGCACGAAGGCTGCTTAGCTGTGTGGGAATGCCTGGAGAAGGCCTTTGAAGCGGGCTGGATCAAACTGGAATTTCAGTTTAATTAATTGCTGTAGAAAATGTCACTGGTATTATTCAACCAGCTGCACTCTTATGTCATATTTGCCTGAGACAAAGTTCTCCCATATACTGTAATTTATCATAATATTTAAAATGAATATGAAATGGTGGTGATATTCACTAGGGCTTTCCACACCAGTCTCCTCATCCAGCCTGGAGCTGCTGCCCCACCCGTGGAGCCACTGGGAGCTGCTGGATGTGCTTCAGCTCAACCTGTCCCAAATCTCCCGTGGGTGTGGGGTGCAGGCAGGTAGAGCCCTGCAGTGGGAACAGGATGGCTGGGGTGGGGGGGAGCAGAGGTTGGATTGTAAATCACCTTTGCTTCCTGCTGAGATCCAGAACTGCCAGAGATCAGTTTGCTTCGAGATGAAGAAAAAACCATCTAAGCAAAGGTGGGAAGAGTCTGCTGTTATGCATGATCAGCTTACACTGCAATTCATGCTTCTTTTTAGTTTTAATATCCCTTTGCAGAGCAGGTTCCTCTCTTCTCTCTCCTTTTGAGTTAAGCTTTCCACCACTCCCATCCCTGCCAACACCCATTGGTTATGAGTACTGCAGTGAAATCTAATCAGAGCGGAGATCAACTCATTACCCTGAGAAGTAAACGTGTCTCTCAGACAAAGCAGCAATTTTGTCTGAGTCACTGCAGCATCCCCGCGTGTATCCAAAACAATCAAAAGCTGGCTAAACCAGTCCGTTAGTAGCAGAGCCATCACCTTTTCCTCCTGCACAGTCCCAAGGAGTGCTTTGCTTGCCTTACTCCTGGCAAGGAACCCTCCTGCTCCTTTGTTCCCACGGATAACAATTCAAAGAAATCCTATGGCCCAAGTGGCTCAGGGGTTTCTTATTCACTACAGGACTTAAAAACATAGCGAGAGGAGAGACATGTTTAATTCTTTGGACTAAATGGCAAAGGGCTGAAAATGGTCTGGTTTTCCATGTAAATAGGGATAAACAAGGCAGACTTGGATGTGCACATGCAGAGGAACACAAACAGGAGGAGAAAAAGCGTTACCATAGAAATGAAGAGCTGCCCGTGCAGACATTGTTTGTCACATCAGCATCTCTACCACCTAGTACTGCTCCAGCCCTTGATACTGCAAACAAAGGTGATGGTGCCTTTGGGTGTGCAGGTGTTCCTGTGATCAGAGCTACTTCCTGCTGCCATGCGGGAGAACTGATACTGAACTCTGATAAAGGCCAGCGAAGTTTTGGTGAGAAGGCTGAAGAAGTATCTGCAGTGCCACCCAGGAAACAAAGCTGTCCCTGGGACACCAGCCAGCCCTGCCTCCTTCCCCAGAGCCAGAGGATGGAGAGGGACTGTGGGATACCTGCAGATAAACACCTTGTCAGGAAGCCAATCGCTTTTAATTCCTTCTTCAGTATCAGCAAGTCATGTCTCTGGACTAGCACCAGCCTATAATCTAGCTGAGAACCTTTCCCTTGAATGGGATTATAACACCGTCATGAGCAAAGCGACCCCATTTATGGGGGGACACAGAAAGGCTGGGGGTGCTGCTGCCCTGGGAGGTGCAAAGCCAGCCCTCTTTGTTCCCCTAAAAGATCCCCACTTACTAAGAGCAACAACACAGGCGGTGTTTCCTAACAACCCTCTCCAGGGGACAGCGGGAGCTGACAACACCAGCAATTTTCCTGCAAGCTTTGTGGAATTTGGCATTTTTCATGAAGCCGAAACTCCTGGACTCTTCTCATTAACTGAAAGTCTGAGCTTTCATTTTTTTCCTTGGTCTCATGGCGGCAGAGAAAAGCTTAAAAACATGACCCTGAGGCCTCATAAATCAGAAGTTAAAGAATTTCTTTTTTAAGCTCAGCTCAGACATCTCAGTTTAAAAGAAAAGAGTGGGAGCTCATGGCATTATTTCTTTTTTAACCAGGAATCTTTCTATTTTGCAGGTAGAACCTGAGAGGCTGCAGAACCAAATCTTGATTCTTCAGCACTCGGAATATGTATATAATTATAATGCACATAAAGAAATACCACGTAATATACTTAATGTGTATTTCAGCTCTGACCCTCTGAGTCCCTTCTAAATTGTGAAGACAATTTACTGCCAAGACATGGTTTCCCCTTGGCCTCTGTTGGAACTGCCAACAGAAGAGGGCATTCCTGAAAAGAACAGAGGAGCGAAAATCACAAACACTGACGACACAAAGCACACGAGGCCTATAAATTAATATACCTGATGCTAACAGCTTTCAGTCCCACAAAAATATTGTTGACCACTGGCCAGCAAGCTGGCAAATGGTTGCAGAAAACAGCTATTCACCACAGTATGGTTTGTGGTGCCTTGCAAACCACAGGAGCAAAGAACAGGCTACAGAACTGCTTTGGCCCTTTTTGAATGCTGCCCCAGTAAATGATTTTCCTTGATCAAGACTTAATCCAATAAGGAAGACACAGTAAGAACGTGACTGTCAATTTTAGTTGAGAAATTTGACCTGTTGGTTGCAGAAGCAGCTTAATTTAATTAAAGCTACTTACTGGAATAAAATAAATGCCGATTGTAGTAAGGCTCACAAACAGCTGTGACAAAATAGCCTAGAGAAGAGAGAGACCTGACCCAATTTGCTCCAATTGAGAGCACTGGGGTTGGCTGTGGGACACACACCTCTATGTGCTGCCTGAGCTGCAGAAACGCTGCTGGCAGCGTTGGCACCGAGCTCACAACACACCACATTGTGAAGCAGCCTTCATTGTGGCCCTATGCTCTTCAGATTCTAGGAGAGCTTTGTCAGCCTCCTGAAAACTGATGCTAACCTATTGCAGATAGGACGGCTGGAGTTCGAAGAGGCAAGGGGGATTTTTGCTCTGGTCTCAGAGGCTTGAGCTCTGCTCCCTGCCAGCACGAAATACACTGCTCCCTGCAGCCCACCCCTCCCATGTCCCCATTAAAACAGATGTTGCTTCTCTCTGCTTTCACGTCTGTGCAGTGTGTGGGGCTGCAGGGATTTCCCCAGGCTTTGAAAGCACATCCTGATGTGCTTTGCGCCCTGCAGAGCTGTCAGTGCCTAAGGCCTGACACGGCCCTGTAAGATCGAGTATTTCAGTGTGAGCAGTGCAAAATCCCCAAACCAAGGGGGTGAGCTTTAGGCCAAAGAGATTCAGTCCCTTACAACTGCCTAGGGGTACTAAAGTTTGATATTGATGCCAAAAAACTGAGTTTCCCTCAACCACTGAGACATTCACCAGACTAACTCTTGCAACACTCAGTTTTCAAACGCTTTTAAACAGGCCTTCAAGTAGGCAAGTTTTCATGCTTACAGGCCTAGATCTTTGTTTCAGATTTAAATGTGGCCTTAAGAAAGCAGGTTCAGAAAATAGAAGTACCAAAGACAGGGTGATGTTTTGCCTCAGCCTGATGCTATAGCACTTGGGTCTGCAACTGTGGTTCAGATGCAACTCCAGAAAGCAGTGCATCTGAATTTATATTTAACCAAAAAAGCTTGAGGAAAACTGCTTTAAGATACTTGAAGAAAAGGAGAGGATGGGAAAATAACAGAAATAATTATTTAAAAGCTAAAAAATAAAGGAGGCTGAAACGGAGCACAATAAGCATTGAAAAACATGTCTGAGAAAGTTATGGGATTCCAAGACGTGGCTTCCTCCCAAGAATCCTACAAGCATGGCACAAGCAAATCCAGATAAAAGCATTTTTAAACAGCCCCTCAAAGCAGAAATTAACAGAAGGAGCTGAACTAGAAAATGTTCACATGTAATTCCAGAGCAGATGGACTGCAAGTCTCTAAAACAGAAGGGCTCACCCACAGAAGTTCCCATCCATCCTTAGAGTACGAGAGACAACAAAAGCAGTGTTTATAGATCTGGATATGTTTGTGTGAGCTCACCTGTGAGAGTCAGCGCATAAATTCAGAAACTTAACTCTCACGCTGAGTGCTTTCAGCCTCACAGCACTGTGTTGGGGTACAGAAGGTCACTTGGACCCAACCGCAGTCAGATGGGAGCTCCTCAGTAGGATCATGCGCTAATGAGGGTCAGGATGGTGGTCATCAGGACCCTTCACACTGCGTTTATGATGTGGTGGTCATGAGAGGTTGCTCTCCACACAGAGAACAAGTCCACAGCTGGACACTTCACCAGTTTTGGGAGGCACAGGCTGGGAAGGAGACACGGCCAGTTGTCTGCACACTGTATTGCACAATAACAGTGGGGTTTTAGGCTTGTGCAAACCTGATAGAAAGCATGTTTTTATTCAAGAAATCTCCCCAGTAACAGCATTCTGTTGACCCAAAGAGCAACCTCAAGAATTGAAAACTCTAAGACTACCTGTACTGGCATATATCAAAAGGACAGACGGGATGTAAAACATTCCAGCTTGCTTGGGAAGCTGCCTTGATTTTTGTCTGCCCAGGCAAACCTTTAATTGCAAGAGATGAAGTAACACAGACTTTTTCCCTGTGTTTCAGAAACCCCAAACTCCTCTGTGAATTCGGGTGGGTGTGGGCATCTCAATCTTTCAACAGACTAAGTTCTGAATGGGTGAATGAAACATCAGTGCCATGGGCAGGATCCTCGCCAAGGGGTGGGGAGCCTGCAATCAGAGTGACGGGGGAGTTGGACTTGAGGATTGCATTGAGCACTGGCTCTACCTGAACCAATTGATATGGATCTATTGAACTGGTTCTTCCAGCATAGCCTGAGTGCCTGGACACCTGGAATTTTGTTGCGTAATAGCACACACATGAACAGTAAGGAGTGGCTGAATGAATAAAACACTGCAGGAGAAGCAATAATTCAGGATTCCATTTAACAGATGATGGCTTTCAGGGCTGTAAATACCTATGAAATATTCTGCTTACAGGGACAGAAAGACTCAGTGGGATTGCTCTAAGAACAATGGCACAGATGGGCCAAAACTGGTGCAGAAGGCAGGCAAGACAGCAGAGCCCTGCAGCACCCCTCGCACTATGACCCTCACCCACTCTTTATCCCTTGTACCCAGCAGCCAGGTTTGCAGAAGGATGTGGGGCAGCGCATCCCATTTTCCTACATTCTGCATCCTTGAGAGCAGAGGTTATTTCCAAAAGAAATCCTTTTGGTTTTACACGCCCAAATACAGGTTGTTAAACTCAACTGAGAACTTGAAACAAAGCTTCCACCACGTCCTGCCTGCCCTCCGGGATGCTGAGGGCACCCAGCCCCCTTTTTCACCTCACCTCAGTGACTTTGACTGCCAACCATTATAAACATAAACCTACATAAATCACAGATTTACTGCCATAAACGGAGCACCAACCACAATTGCTCTAGCTCCATACGGTAGCCCTGGCTAGAACACAGTAAGAATTCTCCCCTGCAGGGACTTTTAAGCAACTGCCAATAATTTCCCAGGCTCCCCGTGCCAATAATAAATAAAGAAATAAACAAGGGAAAAAAAAATGCAAATGGAGAGGACATATAAAACTGCCAAGCCAAATTCAGAACGCAAAAGAAGGGAGGAAAAAAAAAGGAAAAGAGCACAGAGAAGCGCAGTCTAGCCAGTAACACTTTCCAGTCCCATCCATAGCTAAGCTCAGAACACTAATTCCTTGTTTGCAGGCCCCTCTGTTAGAAGCTAACTGTGATTGCAACTGAAGTACATTGATTAACCCAAAATAACTTTCCCTCAATTTGCTGCCTGCTCAAGAATACTCAGGGGACCTGCTTTTGTTCTGAACTAGTCACTCAGGAGCGCTGGCTCCAGTCCTCATGCATCTATTGAAACTGAGTGAACCAGAAAACCATCAGGAACTACACAAGGACACATAGTACAGTTTAATTAGTTTAGAGAGAGGAGTTTATTTTTTTTTCCAAGCATCACTTGGGCAAATTGTTGTTGTTGTTGTTGTCTTTATTTATGGTCTTGTTAAAACCATTTCATGGTTGCAGTTTTTGTTCCTGTGCTTAGCAAAGCAAACTGTAATGGCTACAGCCAGTGGAGCCAAGAGGGAGGGCTGGGACAGAACTCTCTCCCCATACAAAAAAAAAGTGTGTGGCATTTTATCACGCAGCTTGCAAAACGATGCGTTTAAAGGGCAGAATTGTCAATGTCAGATGCGAGGGTGGAGGTACCTATTAATAAACAGCCTCCACATAGGAAATTCTTTGCAGACTTTAATCAGGAATTTTCCATAGTAACGCTGTGTTCCTACACTTAGCCCAGTGACAGTGGTCTAAATTCCACCCAGTGGACTTTGCATTCATCTTTGAGAAGAGAAATAATGTGTGTGAGATCACAGGTGCTTTGTCCCCTTCGTCAGCTAACAGCTTATGATGGCCTTCTATTTCTCTGCTTTCTTCCCCAAATGAAGAAATGTGCACGTATGTGCATGCTGGAAAAGGAAGTTAACTTTAGAATTAGTGAAAGATCTGAAACCAAATCTAGACTGAGATTCACGTTCAGATTCAGCATCATTATCTCTGCAAGAGTTCATCTGTGAGATGCTAAAAGATCATCCAGTCCAACCATTCACTTATTACTAATAGCTCCCACTAAACCATGTCCCTCAGTCACTGCTCTGCTAAGTCCCTCAGCGATGCTCTCACAGGGGTGAGACGACTGTAACCTGTACTTTTTGGCTACGTGGAAACAAGCAAATAAGCAGCTTCTACTCTGAGATTTAACTCAGACCTGAGAAAACCAAATCTCAAGTCTCTAAAGCGAATACTTCCCTTTGATCCAGACTCCAACAACAGTGGGGCTTTTTCCATCTCTCCACGGCACAGCTCAGCTCATTGTCAGTGTTGGAGGTGAAAAAGCCACATGCCAGTCCTTCAGCCAATGCCTCCCTATTCCCTTCAAAGCTTTTGCATTCCTTTAGGCCAGTCTAGTAAGCCAGTGAATACTTCTACCTTATCCTCTCCCAAGCATGGCTGCAGCTTGCTGGGCTTGGTACAGCACACAATCCCATTCCATCTTTCCATGATTGGCAGTGAGAGGACCCTTCAGAGTTACCTGTGGTTCCTAATAAACATTTCTGTGCCACTCACTGCAAGATGGAAGCCTAAAATGTCAGCAGTCCAGTGACTGAGGTCTGACTCCTCAGCTAACCCACCTTATTTCAAAGCATTTCATTTGTCAGGTAGATTCACTGACTACCCTTCTGCCAAGTCCCACATATGCCACGCATGCCATAAGATAAATGAAAGCTTTGGTAACTCTATTATTCAAAGGAAATACGCCATTTTTTCTTCTACTTTTCAATTTTATAGACCAAAACCATCTCAACAGCAGTGTATTTCTGCTTCAGCCATGAACTGCTTAAAGCAGGAACATGCAACCTGGCCTAGTGGTCTAGGCCATATGGTCTAGTACATATACCAAGTATGCACCAGTGCTGGTTCATCTTGTTCAGAGCTTTTCTCTACACATTAAACCTGCTCTAAACCACTGCTGAAGAGAAGACACAGGTCTAGGAAATCACCTGGTCAGATGCAGACTGCACCCTATTCTTGTGCTTTATAAAGACATCTGCTATATAGCCTAGCAAGAGAGGGCTAACCAGTTAACCAACACGAACACAACGCAATTCCACCCAATACGATGAAGACAGCCTGAAAATGTGACATCTGCAAGAAATGTTACCATAAGGATTTGAGATTCTTTTTGTCTGGTCTCGTATGCCAGGATCACTGCATTTGATGGGCTAGAAATAACAGCTAGCGGGACAACCTGGTGGAAATACAATAAGCTTCCTGTGGCTTTATTTCTTTTTCAGGAGCACGCATTAACGAATTCAGCAGCAAACTCAGACCCTGCGTTCAGCAAAACTTCCATGAGCAGCTTAAGGAGTGATTGACGGGTAATTTTCCAGATCTCAACAATAATAAGAACAGCAACAACATGAAAGGATCCAGCAGCATTTTTGTGCAGCGCTGTTTAATGGCTCAGTGTCCTATTGTGACGATTGTTCCCGGGGTCTGCGGGGAGAGCTGGTTTTAATCAATGGAGCCCTTTGGAATCAAATGCAGGTATTTACTGGAACGCGACACACAGACCAGTGTTTGTCTAGCTAGCAGTCTGCCTGTGTCAGCTAATGCTGTTTGGAAGGGGTTTCTGACTCTGACAAAGAAATGGATAACCAGACATTTCCTCATCAGCCCATCTAAAATCTGAGAGTGGAGCGCATTCATGAATGAGGGGGAGGATCTCTGCAATCAATACAACAAAGTCGGCCTCTCAGTCTCAGCAAATAAACAAAGCCATGATCCCAGGTCAACCCTCAGATTTCCAGCAGTTTAAAGGAGTGGAAAAGATAAGTTTGGGATTTTCAGCATCTGGCTGTGTCCTTCCTTCTCCCTCTTGACACCTTTGGGAGCTCTACCAACCAAGGAGGTCAGGAATGTTGGGTGCCCATCTGCTGGTGAAGGCTGGGAACCCATGACATGTTAAAACAACAACTATGAGAGTCCCAACTCTCTTCTTTTCACAAAGAATGGTTATCTCCTCTCTCCTAGCACAGTGACATGCCCAAGGTCAAACACGGAAGTGATAGAGCCCTAGTGACAACCTGCAGCTCTTGAGGAAATGCCTAATCCACCTGATTGCCACAGCAGATTACCTTCATGTGACACACTGCACCATTGCCCTGTGATCTCTGCCCGGGGAACCAGACTGAGAAGAAGCTGAGTCACAGTTCCTAACATCGATTACCCTGGCACTGCTGTGTAACAGTGCTTGTTACTGCTGCTTGATAAGGACATGTCCCATTTCTCTTATAAGGCACCTTTGGACTCTGGCTACAAACAGTCTTGTAAAATACAGAAATAAGCATCCCTTACATCCAGTGTGAAATCACGCTGGAGTAAAACCCTGTCTAACTCCAACAGTTGTTACTGGATATTTAAGCCGTGCACAAAGACAGCATTTCTGTTAGTTGGGAGAGTGATATGACCCCAAAATCAGAGGCTATGAAACCTTTTCTATTTGCACAGCCTCCACCAAAAGTGCTTTATTAGCAGGTTACAAAGTCTCATAGGCTGGAATTTCTGCAGTAAACTGCGTTCAGGCCAAGCTCACAAATCATTAGCCATACAATCTTGTTTATCCTGCTAGGACTTGGTAGTTTGTCCTGTTACAAAATCAAGCGGTAAGGTTGAATGGTTCCAAGTGAAAAGCCAAATGAGTGAATAAGATTCTCTGAGGAGCAAGGAGGTGACTTGAGGGACAGTCATTAATGCAAACAGGGCTGGGAGATAGCATCTGAGATAGCTCCCTTAAGGTGTTTCACCTCAGAATCACACCACTATTACTCAGAGCTGATTGTTTATTCACCAGCGTGCTGGTGAGTTTGGTCCAGATGGCAGCAGCTCCTGAATCAGGCTTACAGCAAATTTTATTCTTCCACTTGTGCATGTGATTCAGACGTGCACAAAATGTTCCCCAGGAAATGAAGCACACTCCAGGCCAGGGAGTTCTGCCTGTGGGGTAGCCAGCCACAGAGACTGGCTTACGGAAAGACGATGGCGATGATGAGTCTATTACCAAAAGCTGTATATATACATTAATATATGAACACATATATTAATTGAAAGCTTCTCAACAGAGCTCAGCACAGAGGGTCTATGTAAAGAGCTGTCCTGAGAATCAGGCATGAAAGTTTGGATTTCCTCCCCTTACTCCTGCTAATTCTCAAGCACAGACAGTTACTTCATATAACACTGACATTCACAAAGTTCACCCCCCTGGGCCTGTTGAGACCTTGTATAAACTCAAGTATAACTAAAATAACTACCAAAAGCCAACGTCTTTCAAATCCTTCTGCATCTGTCACCTAGTGTACTTTGATAGTATTCTCTGGTTTAAAGCCTGCAGCCACTTCTGGGAACAGCACTGAGATTCGAGCAGCCCATCAACCACCACAGATCATCAAGGCGCTAGATTTGCAAACAATTCATAGGCTGAAATTTATTTGCTGATGTTCAGCAAACTCTTCTACCTCTCAGCTGAATCTGGAAAGCAAATTCCAATCAGGAGAGAGCAACAAGAAAGAAGAAAGCTTGATTTTACCAAGAAAATCTTTTCTTCCCGCTTCCAAGACAATGTTTTTTAAGCTCAGGATAACTTTGCAGAACCCAGAAAATCACCAAGGCGACGCTAAATGTCATGACTGGCTAACAGCAAACAAGCCATTGCAGCA
This sequence comes from Coturnix japonica, assembly GCF_054131305.1. NCBI lineage: Eukaryota > Metazoa > Chordata > Aves > Galliformes > Phasianidae > Coturnix > Coturnix japonica. The sequence continues at coordinate 10,246,433 of NC_140680.1, read as the reverse complement.
CTGCTCACGTGAGCAGAGCTACCTCTGCAGTCTGTGAGCAGGGAAAGCCACGTACAGCTCCGTGTCGTGTTCATCAGTAATTACACAGAAAGCAGCACACTGTGCCCTGACCAATAAATAGCCAGGAATGACACAGTGCTGTCCACAGCTCACATATAGCTGAGGGTCAGAGATTGAGTTCAGTTCCAATATGTAATCAGAAAACTATGGCTTTTCATGTGAAAAGTCAAGAGTTTCCTTTCACTGCAGCATACATCAGTACTGCTTATTACCAAAAAGAGAGCTTTTTACTTCTTCCAGTTGGGTAGAATGGCTCTATATGTTCACATTTACATTTCCCTCTGTGAGTGTATAGCTCATATATGAAAGACACGACATTACTGTGAGCTCCCTCAAGGAACTTATTTTGTGGTGTCCTGCAAGTTCAGTATCCAAATCAGATTTTATTTTTACAGCAATTGCACTAAAATGCCAGATATTTATTTAAATGGTGGAAGGGACTCTTTGGACTCTGCTTGAGTGACAAATGTACTGAGAACAAAAAAATGCCACAGGCAACTATTGTCATGCTTTCTTCATGGGCTCCCAGGTGTATTTGCAGCATTTGCTCTACTATGTTCCATAAGTACACACCATGGCTGCACATCATAGCTAATATTGGATTAGGTTTCCGTTTTGCTTTTTCAAATACATCTATATCTTTAAAGGAGGATGGGGCGGGGGGGGGGGGTGGGGGGCAGGAATCCAATGCTTAGGAAAACGAGAGTCAGAACCACACTTTGAGGACTGTCAGCATCAATCAAGACTAAATTCTGCTGCACGTCACTATGAGTCCAAGTACCAGAGTGAAAAGAGACCATCTCTGAGTAAGAGATGAGGTGAGATTTTGGCCCCACTGCTCCGAAGAGAGCACGTGCCTCTATCCAGATTCCCCTGGAAAATAATGGTATTGCAGCAATCACACCCATCACGTGAGCCAGCCACGACAGAGCCCATGTGCACACAGATACCAGCCATCAAGATCTGCACCATGGCATGACTGGGCCCCAGACCTGCATTAAATCATATTCTAACTCATGAAGAATTATCAACATCTCAGACCAGCTGGCAATAGGCAGAACAGGAAAACAAGAGCAACTGCCAGCTCTGATGCACTGCAGCCTTGTATTGCATGAGCCACTGCACAGCTAAGGTGGCTCTGCCGCTCCAGAAAGAACAAGTGGCAGTGAGCACTGCAGATGAAGATGCTTTCAAACAGCAGATTGTCAAGAAAGTCATTCTTTCAGGGATTAAAACATAAAGTCATCACAAGAACATGTGGAGGAATTGAACACAAGCTCTAGTTTCACAGAGATACAGGCGGTGGATGTGCTGCTCCCTCACTCCTGGCAGCAGCAGGTGCTTGCACAAAGGTCCAAGGATGGGGGAGGTGGGGGGGGCAGAGGGATACATGTGCATCCAGAAACCATAAATTAGAGCCCTGCAGGCAGCAGCAATGAGGCACGGAGCCAGCAGCCAAACGAAAGGTTACCACCAAATCCCACAGGGACGAGCGATGGTGGCACATGGCTGCAAAAGAAAGAACTTCACCGGAGGTATGGGCTGCGAGTGGGGGAGGTTGGCAGCAAATCCATCACTAGCAGAAGTACTGGAGAAAAAGAGTTATGGGATTCATTTTGTGAAGCACCCCAATGTACGGCACAGTGCAGGGATTTTTTGTTCAGCCAGGCACAAGAACTGAAAGGAAAGAACAAACCAACAAACCAGTGCTGATGCTCCAAAGCCCAGACCACAGAGCTGGTCTGTGTCCCACCACAAAGCCCCACGTCCCACTGAGCTGCACCTCAGCTGCCAAGCCCTGCTGTGCACAGCTATTCTGGGAGCTGGAACAAAAGGCAGAACTATATCCTCTTGTAACCCACATAAATACCTCCACAATTGTTCATGAAGGTTTTTCAGCTGGGGAAAGGTTACGTTGTCTATGCACCTGCTGCGGGTTCCCCTATATGTGGAAAGAATTTGCTGTGTAGCTGCAGAGTATTGGCTATCTGACAGAGCCTCCACACAGGAATGAAATCCTTGATGCCAGGCTGGGCTTTATAGGTGCATCTATGAAGCAAAAAATGTGTGTGTGCAATGCACATCCGAGCCCTCCGCTTCATGCCTTGGATTTATGGTTAAAGTAAATGTGCTTTGTCTCTGGAGGAATTTGAGGTGAGTTGGTAAAGATGAGCGAGCAAAGGATCTGAGAGCATAGCAGAGCACAGTTCAGAGCACACTGCAGTGCCCTTGGCGTGGGTCTGTGCTGAGTGCATGTTTCCAGGAGGAATACATTGCAGCCAGAAAATGCATCTCACACATCCATGAATTCCAGCTGCACTGGCAGCTCACCTCTGGCCTGAGAGAAAGGAAAAGGAGGAAAAGCTTTGGGCTGTTTTCAGCCCTATGGAGGCTTTTGGGTTTTTAATTTTTGAACTTCTACACAACCCTGAACTGAAGCATCATACAGGAATGAGGTGGCTTCTTAACAAGGTGCCTTCATAACAGGGGCAGGCCCATGTGACAAAGTTAATCCTGTATTTGATAAGGAGAATAAAGTATTGATTTGTCTGTGTTTTTTAAATGGCTTGAAGCCATGATATAATTCTTCCTCAAAGCAGAAATCCAGCCTGTATTTCATTATTATAGAAGGGGGGAGAGAGAGATTCCTGCAGAGATTATTGTGAGACTGGCTTTTTTTTTCCTCCCTGCACATGAACAGCCCATGTGAGACTAAGTACTTTCCATGTGACTAACTCATTCCCATGCTTGCTGGGTAACAGGGCATTTAAAGCATCAACAGGCAAGGTCAGAGCCTGTTTGTTGATGCTAATGTGAGAACAAACACTGTAGAAAAGATGAGGATTATACAAGCCACGTGTATGTTGCCCCCACATCTGTTCCCTTTTGGGTTTGCAGGGACTCGCCTCCTCCCCATGCTCCTCTGTGCTCTCTAATGAATGAGATACAGGGAAGCTGCACAACAGCTGCAGGGGAGGAAAAGCAAGCAGAGCCAGGTGCCAGTGGGTATCAGTGATACTACATGCACAGGTACTAACACCAAGGACAGCATCCCATGTCCTGGAACAGCTTCAGTATATCCTGCCCTCTGCCAAGGGCTGAAAGATTCTTAAGCCACACACCCCCTTCGTATTTACTGTTTAGATTAACTCAAACTGTATAATTTGTACTGTGTGCTGGGGGTCTGCCTGCCCTTTCTCTCTGCAGCTCTTTGCTTTGGACAGCAGCTCTGATCAGACAAGGGATGAAAAATCTCTTGCAGTAAAAGCAAGTAAAAGCCAATTCCTGTCCCGCATCAAAATGGAATCTGAACAGATCTGCTTTATTTTGGCCTTTAGTAGTTTTCTATGGTTGAAAGGCTGAAAAGAGCAGAGGAATCAGATTGATGTACATATTTCAGGGTTACAAACCTTTTGGATAAGCATTACATTTCAATAGGAAATCTAATATGACCACAAAAGAGGAGCAGAATAATCAGAGCAACATCCAGCAATGGATCTATTGGTAACTTTAAAAGTTCCTTGGCTCAAATAGGAAGGAGATGCCCCAGAGCTCTGGTCAACAGGAACAGGAGGTGCAGCCTCAGGCACTGTCCAGTTCTTGGCCTTATATCCAGTATACTCCCATTACTGCTGCAACAACATTAAATGCTCTTTTTCTTTTAATGACTGCTGGAGCATCTTTTTAATCTTCTTTTTTAACCTCCAAGCTGTACAGAAAGTGACAGCACAGAACCTCTTTGCAGCTCTCCTGGATGTTTATCATTGCCTGGGCAGAGACAAGGCTGTGGGCAGCCCTAGGGAGAAGCCCTGACGTCTCCGGTTCTGGAGGACAAATGAGTTAGTGGGCAGGAAGCAGTGAGAGGCAAACGTTTATTGATCCACTGCTGGAAGTAGGATCGGGCTTTGCAGCATCACTAACAATGAGGGGCTGCTTGTACTGATTGAATCAAGGAAAATGAAGAAGAACAGATAAACAGCTTGTAGCAAAAAGAGGAGAAGGTGCTCAAAGCACACATTATACAGATTCTGGTCTGTAGCATTTCTACTTTTGACTAACCACTGGCATAAGCTTAGAATTTAATCTAATGAAATGTAACAGAAATCCATGGAAATTGTTCAGACCGAATTTCAGCTTCCTCCTGATCCATGATTTATAGCGCAAGCAAATCTGTTTTCTCTCCATACCCTCAACACATTCTGCCATTCTGGAACTACTGCATCTTGCTGCAGCATATGAACCACACTACCAACAAATATATGGTAATGGTCAGTTGCACAGCCCACACAGTCACCAAGTCACTAGATTACGTGCCAGATAATTCTAGTTTTTACCAACCAATTTGAAGATTGAGCTTCAAGTCAGGAAATCCACTTCCTTTAACATCTTTCTTACATCTCAGTCCATCCAGAATCCTGGGAAGAGAGAACGGGCTGCCTATAGCTTCTTATATGCTTGGCTCTATGAAAATACATCAAAGCTAGCTAGATCTCTGCTACCCACAATAGCACTGACCTGCCTGCTGCCACCTCCTGTGTGTTTCAGCTGCCGGAGGACTAGCTGTGCAGCTGGACAGAAGGACAGTGGGCTCAATGTAACTGCAGCAGGTTTTCTGCTCTTTGCAAACATGTTGAGAGTGGTTTGTGTTCTTGTAAAACTGCAACCACTGAGGGGTTAACATGAAGGACAGAGAGGGATCAGAACGTGAAATTAAGAAATGCTCACCTCATCACCCTTGAACACAGTGGCTGCAGCAAGGGAAAGGTGAAGTTATTTGGCAAGTGAGGAGCAAAATGAATGGCAGTTGAAAGGCAGCATTTTGATAGGCACTAATTATTTAACTGCAATTAGCACAAGGATGCAGTGATCTGTTCAAATCCCAGCTAAGCAAACAGGTACAGGTTAAATACAAAAGCAAGTGCAGAGTTGCCAACCTTGGGGCAGAGGCACAGCACAGACAGGCACAGCACTATGGACACACATAGAATCATCTGATACCATGAGGCTTTAAAACTATTTCCTTCAATATAATAGCAGCTTCAATCACGTTCCTCCACCATCGGTGACACATTTCAAAACCTGAGCCTCTCGCAGCAGCAAACCAAGGTTAAAAATATTGTGCTACTGAAAGGTGTCACCTTCCTTCTCCTACAAAGCTGTTCTCAAAGCTGTTCAAAGGCTGAAAGAGACCTGGAAACTTTTCTCTTTGCCTTGAGGGTGTAGTCAGCTTGTCACTGAATCCAAAAATAGTCCTCAGAGTATTGATTAACCTGTCTGAAGCCGGCAGCAATGAACTTGAGAGAAGAAAACGAAACCAAACAAAGCGTTAGAGTACGTTTGACTGCAAGATCTGGGTTAGGAGTAGCACAGTCTCCTTTATTACAAGTTACTGTTACTTTGTAAGGATCCTATTGTTCAGCTATAGGTCTCTGCTAGCAGCACTACACCCATGGAACTCCACTCAGCACAGTGGGAAGACCTTTCTCTCCTAGGATGGTTATTTGCCCATTCTATGATTTGCACCTGAACAATATTTCATGACTCTCATTTCTTTGTTTTTCTTTTTCATAGTTTGTTTGTGTTTTATTTTTAAATACAAGGTCATTTGCCATAGTGTGGTGTATCAGAGTTCACTTAACAGTCTCCTGGCTGTTTACATAGATTCGAGTTCATAACACTTATCGAGCATCACCAAGAAAAGGAAGCCTCCCTCATTCAGGGAGAAGATCCAGCCACACACACAGAGTAGTACAAAACCCACAGAGCACACACAAATCTCACGCTCACATCTTCTTCCTTCAAGATTTTCTGATCTTCTTGCCTCAAGACTTTACATGAGATCATTGGCTGACTGTTTAAATCTGAGAGCTAACAAAGGTCAGCCTACTCTCCTTAGCAGCACAGTTTCACTGGAGATCAAAGAGAGTGTACAGACTGCATGGAGCATACAAAAGTGCAGCGTCAAGCGTGGATTCCTTCACAAACATTCCTGTTACCAGGAGAAATCCAATTACAATAGGGGTAGATACCTATAATCACATCAGCTTCACGATAAGTCTTACTGCTGTGCCTTGGTACCCAGCAATAAAACAACAATCAGTGTGTGCAAACACCACATGATGGCTGATCTCTGGTGTTATGACCTTTCTGGCAGTGCGTAATCTCATCTGCCCTCACAAGTGGAGATAATTGCTAGATTAGATTAGTGCTCACATATTATATCGCATATCACATGGATACTTTTCCAGTCCTATGGGCAGGGAAAGCTCAGGCTGAGATCTACAAGCAGGGATAGGAGACTCCGAGGTCTGCAAAGGCTGCAGGAATGTCCAAATGCAGTCAACACTGAGATGGAGGTTTAACTCCTTATCTTAAGGCACCTTCACATGCTTCCCTGAGCCAAATGGCTTCAGCTGGAGCCATCAGAATATAGTTCAGGATGCAGACTGTAGAGTTTGGAGAAAGAAATTTCACATGGGTGGAAAAATAACAAAATCTGAAAAATCCAGACAAAAACAGTAGTAATAATAATAATCTTGCTGTTCTAAAGCAGGGCAATCACATAGAGGAAGCAGGGTAGGACCTAGAACTCTAACAAAGCCCATCAGGGATGCTGTGCAGAAAAGGCACAGCCATGGCATTACTTGGTTTCTTGCCCAAGCTGAACACATTCCTCATACTATTACTTAAAAAGCCAAACTGAGACCTCATTAGAGACAGTGACCAGACAGTGATCATTCTGGGTACAGCCAAACCAGCTCAGGCTTGCTGGGTGTATTTATGATATGGAGCCTGCCTGCATTCAAATCTAAATTCCATCTACCAGACAGTTGGGATGCATAAGCAAATGTTTGCAAAATTATGTGAAGAAAAGTCTGCTACCCATTAGTGTGAAACCCTAATGGCAAGGGGAGATGTGCTCAATATGCTCACACCCACTCCACCGCCACCAGCCCTTGCACTGGTGACACGTGGCCAATGAGCAGACAGGCTGACCACAGACTCCTTCCTAAGTCCCAAAATATAACACTGCAAATGTAGGCTGCTCTTGATAAGGGCTGTCCTGGATAAATCAGATAGCCTGTCTGTGGAACACAGTTTGTTTCTGCTGACAGAAGTTTGAACAGATGCTACATGGCTTCAGCTCTGAAGATGTGCGTTTCCTCTCTGCCTAACAGTACTTGAGACTTGCCTAGGTTTTGGGAGATACACAAAGAAAATAGATCATGCTCTTTTGATATAGAAATCCCTTGTTGCTTTATTCTGGGGGGAAAAAGCTGTTAGATGTAAAAACAACCCAGCAAATTCCTAAATCCATAATCTCTCAAGAGAACCAATACGCTTGCAATGTCATGAAGACAGTAGTTTAGCAGACAAAGCTTTTGCTGTAGTGGGACTCACACCAGCTCTTCACAATCTGGGTCCACTGAGAGCATCCTCCACAGCATCTGCAACCTGAAGGCAGCAGAACACCTAGCGCAATTCTGACAGTGAATAGGAACTAATTAACACAAGTTGTATAATCTTGCCTTTCTTCTTTTTTAGTGATCTACCACAAGAGCACAACTGTACCAGCAACAAACTAACAGAGCCTTGCAGACTTCTAGATATCATTAGCATCCTCATTTCGCAAAGGGTGAAACAGGCACCAAGACTTGAGCTGATGCTAACCAATGACAGAGGCCTCTGGCGTTCAGTTCAGCCTGGGTTTGCCTTTAGGAGCTGCAAACAACCATAGCAAAGCCTTAGCACAGCCAAAGGGCAGACAGTAGGGAGCTGTAGCTCCAGGAGCAGCAGAGCCTCAGTCAGATTAGCCCTGCTTTCCATCAGAGGATAGTAGCTGCCTCAATAGAACCTCCACCTTGAGTTGAATCCTGCTTGTGAAGTCTTCAAAACATGCAGTGTTGAAAACCTATTTCCCCAATATCTGTGTGTCTCAAACGACCTGAGGAGAGAGCTGGAATAGAAATGGTGTTAAAATGCTGGTGTCTGCATCACCTCATAGAACCTGATGGCAAATTCAGTAATATATTTTGCATGGAAGCCTGTCTGCAGGTGGGTGTGTTCTTTGCTACAACGTAAAGAGAGTGTATATGGGAAGGAGGGGGCAGGCAGCCTCCTTTTGTTTGGCTTTGGCTTGTTTTCTTTTTCTTTTAAGATGGCAGGGAAAATACACCTGCCAAAGAAATGAACCTGGGCTGTGAATAAATGAACTCGCAGAAGGAAGGAAACATTTGTTTAGCTCCCTTCCTCTTTATGCTACACCTGGCTGCCAAAGCTACTGCAAAATTTCTAACAATCCGACCAGGCTATTTGCATTTAAATCGCTTTTCCTGACATTATGTAAATCCCTCATAGAGCTCAAGTTTGCTGTTTCTCTCTCGGGGGATGCACCCAGTGCTGCCCCACTCCTCCACTGGGTTATACCAGCGCCTTGTGAAACTACATATGAAACCTATCAGTTTTGCAGCTCTAGCTCCAGTCTAACACTAAACACAGAACTCTTAAGTGAAAACACCTACATTTGAGCAAATACTTGATTTCATGCTGAAATTCTGTAACCTTGGTTTGGAATGGTGGTTGAAAGGAACAGCGTAACAGCAATAGGGTCTAAAAATTGCATGCCAAAGACAGATATGGGGCAATGTCAGCTGTGCATTCTGCAGCCTTTAAGTAAAGACAAAGAAGTGGGAGCAACAAGAAGACAGAGCAAATCATCTCTGCCTGAATTAGAGACTTGCCTAGAGACATCTAATGTCCCTCCTTCAATCACCACAGCACCAAGGCTTTCCTAATTAACTTCATACAGTGCCTACAGACTGCAACCCCGATGAGACAGCATGGAGAGGCTACAGCTCAAACTCTAGTGATAGTGAATATTCAGGCACTCTTGACACGCTTCATTGCTTAGCCAGGGGGAGCTTTGCAATGAAACAGCATTTGCCAATCTCGGGTTACCCAGGAATGGCCATGTGTCAGGGACATTCCCAGCTGGTCAATGGGGTGGGCTGCTTTCTATAGGAGCAGAACAGGAACATGCCAGAAGAAACCTGGGTGGGAGCCAGGGCCTGGTTACACTGCTATGAAGTGATCTGGATACTTGGGTGGGCGTAAGCGCCTTAATTTGGAAAAAGAATTAAAACCTTGTTATTATATCCTCTTAATGCCTTCATAAATGAAAGAATAAATGTCACAGCTTTGACAGCAGGCACCCTGTCAGAGCACATCCCCTGGTATGTGTAAGTCCTATTAAACACACCATTCTGAAGCCCTCTGGTAGCTGCAATGTACTTTTCACCCTGCACTCTAGGTAATATCCCCTGGATTTATGATAAGGCTTAGTCTCTTCCAAGCAAATCACAAATGTTTGTCAAGTACTTGGAGATCATCTGTTGAAAGGCTCTACGGAGCCACAATCTATTATGTCTTAGTCAGAAAAACACAGTTGCTGAACAGAAAGAACAAAAGAATGAGCTGCAGACCCCCAATAAGCATTCAACACAAGTTAATTTGTTCAGCAGCTGTATTTTCCTGAGACAGATTGCATATTTCCATTGTTAAAATAAAAACATCCATTGGGCTTGCTTCCTCCATGCTTTACATTGCTGCCCGCTACATTCTCAGCCTATCCTAGCAAACAAATACAATTCCTCTAATAAACATGAGACCCACTCGACTAATTTTGCCTTTGTCCAAGCAAAAAGAAGAATGAATAAAGCCAGAAGATACACGAGGCTGTGTAATTCTTCCCCCTCCTGGAATATTATTGGAAACCTGGCACTTGGCAGGGCTAGGGACATGTGAGCCATGGCTGCCATGTGTCCCCAAACCACCTGTGCTTGGTGCCACATTGCAGCCATGGATGGATGGAGCCTGCCCTGCAGCCCCCACAGTGCTGCTGCCTCTCTTTGTAAATCAGACGTGCCTCCTGTTCATTTTTTAGCCTGGAGGTGAATCATTTGGGAAAACCTGATAAAATCCATTCAAACACAGTTCAACCATCAAAGCCTGAACAAGTCTTGGTTAACTTTTAAGTTTACCCAAGTTTGACCAGAGCTCACATGACTGAAGCGAGTGAGTGTTTGTTTTAACTCCAACAGAGTTGCTCTGGACTTCGAACCTGTGGAGAATTAGGTCCATAAACATACCCTGCATTAATGAGTGGAGACACAATGAGGACAGAAAATATTTCAGAAAGCACCATGCTTTTGGGGAAATGGCAGAGGAAAATAACATGCTGCTCTGAGATCATTGGCTCCAATGAGGAGAGCTACTTCCTTTGGAAAAGAATTTTGAGGACAGAAATGGTAAGATGATGCTGATGCCCATAGCACGTCTGAGATGCGAGCTCATCCTCCAGCCCCAAAGTGCCTCATGTTTGGAAAGCAGGAAACCTGCTCTGTGACCCATGTGGGACATGGAGGACACCAGCAGTGGGGACACAAAGGCTGTCACTATGCATCTCTCTGTGCACTCACTGCTGTCAGGCAGATAAATCCAGGCTCTACTCAGGAAATACCCAATGGGTGCTGCAAGGTGGAGGGGATACATGATGCTGAGCTACAGACACACAACCCATTGTGCACAGTGCATTTTTACCACAGTGCCAGGCTCCAGGCTGTTCCAACCCTTCTCCCAAGTGGCAGGTAAAGCCACACATACAATTTTGTGAAATCTAATTATTTTAAAGCTAACAGAAGACCCCTACATTCTTTACAGCCAGCATCTCTAGATGTAACTTGTTCAAAGAGCGCACAAGTGCGATATGACCCTTACAACAGTTCTGTCCAGCAGCCACCCACGTATAGCATTTATATCTAGCCCCAGAATAAACTCTTATTTTATAATCCTGCCACAAGCTGTTGAGCAGGGCAGCTCTAGACTAGATTTTGCTGCTGTTGTGGAAAAGGAGGAGCATGTCTCATTTTATTAGAATACTGGAGCAAGGCTGCCACATCATAAAAACTTAAAAATAGTGCAGAGTGCTACCTTACATAAAACACTGCCCTGAGCTGCGTTCTATTCACAGCATCACAGCCCAAAATACACTGTAATCCCACTGCAAGCGGTGGACCAGTAAAGAGATCTGATGCTGACATTTCAGATGCACGCAAACACATCTTCCACACTAAGCACGTGCACAGAAGCAAAACTATATGGCCATTTTCTTTGCAACTGAACAGTACACCCATCCAGCCACAACAATCTTTCATTCCACTCAACTCTCCCTTGCAAGCCTAATTTAATTAACTAGATTTTTCAAAGATGCCCAAGGGAATTGTGTGCCCTTCAAAAATCACTGGGATTCGGCTTCCCCCACCATCTGTGCTTTTCAATAGCCTCTTCAAACCCTCAACATGGGAAGGAATGGACCCTGCCAATACCTGGGATGCATAAGAGCCCCCCCATGGCATCACTGGTACCCTGCACTCTGCTTCTCTCAGTGCCGCCCTGTTTCACAAGGGTTCAGTAGTTCTGTAGGTTGGTGCTCTCCAGGACTTCAGTCCCTCCTCAGGGTCCCCCTGGGTGCTGCCTTGGAGGCTCAGGATGCTGCTTGCCCATCACTTGGGCTTTGTGGAGCCCCACATCTGCCCCACTACAGCAGTGAAAGCACATCAAAAATGTCACTGCCAAAATATTGTCATTTTTCATGCCTGTTGCAGCAGAGAGGTTACGTTACCAACATCAGGCTGCCTCCAGTCTGTTTGTTGCCTCCCTACATTGAAACTAACCCCAAATATTTTGATAAGGATAGGAAGCAACTAGGCTTGCAGTTACACTGCCATATCAAAGGGGACAGCAACATCTCAGCCCGACACAGCAGCAACCACAACAGCATCACTGCCAAGTCTTTATTCCCATTCCTCCTCCAGTAACTTCACCTATCTACAATCTCCACAGGCAGTGGAGGTAACCTCTTGATCTGAGCACATGATGTGGCTGTCGTGAACCTTTGGAGCTGAACCCCTTCCAGTGTTGGCAATAGAAAAGCCAGAGGGCCAATAGAAGGAGCCATGCCCCTCTCATAGCTCCTATGGGTCTGTGGCTGAGTGCTGAGAGCGAGTTCTGAGTACAGAGGGGATGAGACTGACAGAGAGACACTGGGGTCAGTACACACAACATGCAAACCCAGGCTGTGAGGGCCAAGGGGATTTTCAGCATTCAAGGGAAACACCTTGGGAGGGTTGACTGCAATCTTCCACATGCTAAAGAGAGAGAATAAGAAAACAGAGGCTGTCTGCACTCAGAGACAGGTAATAGATAAGAGGAAAATGTCATAAGTGACAGTAAGGACAGTTCTGTCATATGAGAAAATAATGTGTGAGTGTTTGCACTGCCTGGAGCATCCATTCCACCTACATCCTTGGAGGCACTCAAAGCCCAACCAGGCAAGGTCCTGAGGCACCTGATCTAGCTTAGAAGCCAGCCTTGATGTGAACAGCACATTGGATGAGGTGACCTCCAGAGGTCCCTCCCAATCTAAGTTATTCTATAATTTCCTGGAAAAAGTCTAGATGTGGAAGTTATCTTGAAAGCACTTCTCTCAAAACTTCAGCCCAAACTGTAGAAGCTCTCCAGAGGCTGTAGCAGTTGTGATAAGGTATCTGTTATCCACAGCTGACTTCCCAGGAGAACAGCTTGTAGGACTGCAATGCTGCAGAACAAGAGGCCCAGCCCTGGTTCAACATGCCATCACCCAGACTGATCCAACTCAATGCAAACAGTGCTCCCTCAGCTCTTCTCTAATGACAATAGGGTGGGTTTGTTGTGTTTTTTTTTGTTCCCCCAGAGTTTCAGCCTACAGAGCTATCACAACAGCAGCTCTTCCCTCTGTCAAATTTGCTTTTTGAAAGCCATGAAAAAATGAAGAGGAGAGATTATGGAGGGATGTGTCTGCACAAAAGTGGGACCAGAATAAATCTGTTTCCATTGCAGGGCTGGGAGAGGAGATCGGGCTGTTGGGGGGGGATTAAAGAGACCCCAACCCCTTGGAAAGACCCATATGCTCCCTGGCAGGAGCATCTCTCCTGTCACCCCCCAGGCTCTGTGATATACTGTTCAAATGGCACTTCCCCAGGAGCCGTGCTCCAGGAAGGGCCAAAAGAAGAAGAATTTGGCTACAAGAGCACAGGACATCCATGGGATGCAGCCCAGTGGTGCTCGCTGTAGCGCAGGCACATCTTTACCTGCACTAATGTCTTTTGCAGTAAATACCTTCTGCTTTAACATGAATTCAGTGCTCCAAAAATAACTGCAATTACCCAAGGAGCGAAGGAGCCTATTTACAAGATTTAAAGGGAAAGAGGAAAGAAAATCTTGTAGAAGAAATCTTGCAAAACCAGGACCTCAAAATACAAAACTGGAGAGAAAAAGGGCAATGCCATCCTGCCTGTCTGCTGGGGGAAGCATATCTGTGTTGGTGCCTTGCCTCTCCCAACCAAAAGAATTGCTGAAGTCAAATGGCAACAAAACATTACATGCAAACCAATTGTTCTTCCTGAGCAAGTGATCTAAAGGGTAGGAGGGGGACTCCAGCAATATTCACATCCGCAAAAGTTTGAGTCATTGCTGAGCACAGGGGGGGGGAAAGGGGGCATAAAAAAATAGCCATGAGTGTAAATAGATATCAAAAAAAATATTTTAAAATAATAAACTTGCTGCAGTGGCAGCAATGATTGCTGCCCATCCAAGTGATGAATGATTCAGAAGGTACCTGCTTCACTCGGGATCTCAGGGTATTTTCAGACCTGCCAGAATTTTCTGCTGCATCTGTTGTATTCAAACTCACATGATCCCCGATTAATAGTAAAGATTAAACAGGGATGAATTTGAAATAGGGGAAGTCTGAGGGAGGAAAATTCCTATTGAGCTGCTGGAGCTTTTTGTCCTTCCTGCAGTTGGGTGCTAGAGCCTCTCTGGCAATGAGCAGCTAGCACAGCTCCTTAGCTCAGTGCTGGCCTACAAAATAAGTCAAAATGGGCTCCAGAACAGCAAGCAAACAGCAGAACACGAGGCAAAAACAGGAAACAAATCATCTAACAATGCTGATAGCCCCATGTTTGCATTGATCTATTAAACAACAACAGCCTGTACTTTGCGAGAGTGGAAACTAATTGTATAGATAATGCGCATCACAGACAGAGGGGAAGCAAGCTGAAGGCTTTCCTGGGAATTACTGAATGTTGGTGGTTTGGATAAAATGCCTGTTGAATCTCTGATGGCTGTGCATGCAGCTCCTGCTCAAAGCAATGAGAGCCAATGGGCAGCACTGCAGGTTCACAAGAGACCTCTCCAGATATCCCCTCTGTTTCGCTCACCAATTCTATCCCACCTCTGAATGCTGAGACATATGGCTACAGAAAGAAGAAAAGCATCTCCTCTGGTTTATACAGTGATTTAAGGAGATTTCCTTTATCAGAGTGGAGATGCAGCTATGTCACCAGAAAAGAAGCCAAGGAATAGAGAATGGAAGCAAGAGCCCAGCCCAAGAGAGCAGTAGCACACAGTGTCCTGCAAATGACACTTTCTTCCTTCTGTACTGAATTTCTCTTGAATCAGGCATTACTCCCTGTGAATTTTCATCTAATAACATCTGTTCACTGCAGGGAGGGCACAGAGTGCTGCAAGCATCAGCAGCAGCACTGCATGTCAACCCACGCAGCAGGAACAGGGAGACAGCACTCATGTTCCTGCCTTTAAACCAATCCTATTTCAGGATCAGGCTGAGACCTTCACAGGCCACCCCTCACAGCTTCCCTGTGCCACTGGGGACAGGTAGAGCTGAGCTCAGACCCCAGTGATGCATTGCAGGCACTGGTGCTGCTCCTCTTCTCCTATTCTGGGGAGAGGAGCACCTCTGATTTCAGGTCCCTTTGCCCAAACTCTTCTAGCCTTGGACTTCTTAAATATTTTGTTTATCATGTTGCTGCAGATACTATTGTTCCTAAATTGTTTTTCTTATTACATTATAGAGGTTTTGAGTCAGAATAAACTCTCCCTTGCATGTGTCCACAAGCAATTGGCTGACAGCAGGGGAGAGTGTGAGCACAGGGGAGGGAAAGCAGAGGAGAATTACATGGTTTCAGATTCCTGTAAACAGAGACATTTTTCCAGTCATCGGCCTGAGCCCAGTGGAAATAGAGCTTCAGTTTCCTCCTGCTAACACCGAGGATCCGGTGGCACTGCTGCTGACATGAACCCATTTTCTCTCCTGCAGTTGCTGGATGCAGCTCAGCCCAGCATGTACTGCTGCTGTTTCCCTCCTCTTATGCTTCCCAGCTGCTCTGCCAGCAGCCCAGCAGCAGGTGCCTGCACCAGGGATGGCCCAAAAGCAAGCCCACTTCCCTCACTCCTGCTGCTCAACTTCACGGGTATAGGAGCAACTCAGAGGGTTTAAGGATTGCAGCTGACCAGACATAAAGGGCAGCCCCAAAGCCTCCCCTCCCACAATGTCATAATAATAATAATGTCATCTCTTTGCTCAGCCCACAACTGGAGGTTCTCGGATTAGCTGTGCGTGGCATCCTTGTGTTCTATGCAAATACAACACCTAGTGCACGTGTAACCTCACTGCACTAACAGTATATTTAGTAATCTGCACAGTGCAAACAGTGAGTTGCACCTCAGCCACCGTCACCAAAGACTCACACACATTTTCCAATCAGTTAATGTCAATATTTTCCAATGTGGTATGCAAACACTACTCATTTCAGAGGAATATCCTCTGACCGCTGATCCTCAGTGGTTTCCCACCAAGCCATAAGACAACACAGTTCACTCCTACCTGTGAAAGCTGATCAACAGGCAAGAGTTTCCCAAATACACCACTGAATGCTTTCCTGGCAGGAGCCAAGTATGAAAGAATGCTAGAAATAACGAGAAGAGCAAAAACAATGTGCCAATGCTCAATTAAACACGTGCAGTAATAATATTAATTTATGTCCTTCACATATTGCTACTGCCAGGATTTAGTATTCATGCATGTACCATTCATAAATACTGTTTATGCACAGGGCGCAAAGAGTTATAGCTCTGCATTTGCTGACAGTGCCAGCTGACACATTTAGCAGGAAGCAGCCTGGTGGTTAAAGCTGCTGTCTGGGCACAGGTGGAGGTTGGGTTGTACTTGGCTGCACTGCAGCCCTGCTGTGTCACCTTGGTGAGATCACCTCAACCACAAAGCTGCTAGAACAGAGTGTTCAGAGTCACCCCACAGCCATCAAAAAACCCATGGAAGTGACTTTGAACCCGTGTGTGCCTATGTACACGTTTAGGTACAGCACAGAGGGCTGGCTAGAATAGAACTGATCAGACTCCAGCATTCGAGTCACCTCCCAGAAGCTTTTGCTGGTTGGGGTGCTGTGCAGGCTGTGACAAGATCTCGCTGCTGTCACACGGCTCTGGATGTGCTCAGGACAAGCAGCAGTCTCACCAAAAGCATCCCCGATGCACCTGTCAAAGATTACAATTAACTCATGACTGTTTGATGGCTGATGCTAAATGAGTTTGGCTCCCATCCCGTTTCCATTGGGCAGGCATCTCCATCTCAGAACACAGTGACATTTGGCGTTTATCGTCATCTTGGCTGGCACTACTACCCAGTGCTGCTTATGGGACATGTCAGGAGAACAGGCTTGCTCCTCTGACCCAAATTATGCATGTAAGCAGGGCAGCATAGAGGAGTCTTTTGTTGTTAATTGCATTTAACTTTCCTCTTAGAGACAGATGGAAGGGTTTGTGTGACAGCATCTCTCGCCAACGCCAAACTCCTCATGTTCTATCTGACAGTTCCCAAACCATCCTCATCCTAACACGAGGAGTTTGCTCATAAAGACTACACTACAAGCTCTCACAAAATGCTTAGATTAGCACAATGCAATTCAGGAACTTCCTTTGTTGCCAGCCCTCTGCCCGTCAGCACATTCACTCGATATTGTTTTAAGCTTCATCCTGGCATGAGGATGAAGCCGAACAAAAGAAATCTGATAGCAGTGAAGCATTGCACCATAGGCAGTCCCATGTTCCCAGCGTGCTTCTGAGAGCCACAGCAACACAGCTTTCAAAGGGTTGTCTTCCTTCCACCCATCCCACACCTTGAGCACCTCACATCCCACCACCCAGCCTGCCATTTACCAGAGCAGCAGAACATGACTATTCTTGCTTCATCTCCAAAGCTATTCACACTAAGTGGATCAACATTCATGCTGATTCAATTACTACTGTGCAGCCATACCCTGAGGACCACATAACCCTCCACAAAGTCAGAGGCTTCAGCTTCTACATGTCCCCAGTCACCTGAAGGACAAGGGTACACCCATACACAGCCCCTAAGGGCATTCCAGCATAAACCCAGGCTCCCACCTGCTCAAACCCTTCCTCCTGCACGTCTCCCATCTTCAAACCCTTATCCTGAAACACGTCAGCACCCAGCCAGCAGGAGGGAAATGCCAAATTTGTAGCAGATTGGAGTTTATTTTTAAGCAGCGTCAAAATAAAAGCAAACAAAGCAACCTTCCCAATACACACACACAGAGGAATGAAATCAGCTCATAGAAACAACAAGCCCAGCACAACACCAAGACCTGGGGGCTCAGTACCCAGGCGGTACTGCTGAAGAGGACAAAGCTGTCCCCAAATTCTGGGATATTCATCCAAACAAGGAGGATTTTTCCCCCCCTCAAACAAATCCTGTTTGCCCATCTGCATAAATCTGCTACAGTCAGTGCTCACTGCAATAGCACAAAGTCAGATGTCCTGAACACCTGGAGGGATGGCAAGTGAGGAGCTCCTGGGGCAGAATGCCCCTTCCCATGGCCAGAGCTGCCTTTACTGTGCTGGGGACAGGAAACAGAAGATAGGCAACAGGCAAACCCAGCCTAGAAGCAAACACCCACAGCATGTAAAGAGAAATACATGTATCTGGAAGCAGCAGGGCAGAGGGTGCAGCCTGTCCCATATCCAGCTGCCTCCTCCAGTCCATGGGAAGCCCCCAGGGAGAGCTCACAGCTGGCAGGTTACAGTCCAGGTCTTCACCCTGGCTCAGCTGTATATCCACCACACAGCCCTCAAATCACACTGGTATCCCCACAACCCTTCCCCTTGGGTCATCCTGTGGATAGAGGAGCACTGAGCAACACTGGGACATTTCTATGGGCCCATAGGTATTTGCAGCAGCAAACTCACAGAGCAGACAGAACATGAATTACCTCCTCATTAAGCTCCTGCCTCGTGCTACTGAGGCACATAAAGAACCTCACACGTCACATCCCAGCCGCGTACAAAGCTGTCTCCATGCTGCATAAATCATGCATAGCCACATCATCTGTTAGAGATGCACAAAGCCACACTCGCTAATTATGCTGAGGAGTACAGCATTACCTGCAGGATGCAGCTGCAGTCAGCAACGTACAATTAGTAAGGCATATGCTTCTAGATTTGAATGTTACAGCTCTGATTTTTGCCTCCTTCAGTACATGGCAGCTCATACATCTGGAAGAGGTTGCTGGGACTCTGCATTCAATTAACATCAACAACTTCTGCTTTATCGCTTTGGAATGAAACCACAGCACCAAGTGATTCCATGCAAGACCCCAGATGAGTAAGTCCCAGATGTCTTATTACACACAGGCTTTTCATAGCCTATTTCTAACTTGGAAAGTGACTTACGAAGCTAAAATTACCTTATCTCTTATCTACTGATACTATGTGACATCCACTAGCCAGACACAGGATTGCTGGGAGAAGACCAGAGCTTACAGTTATGGCACTCCTAAGGTATTTTTAAACTAAGTTCACACAGAGGCCCATGCAAGCACACAGGATGGAAGCTGTGTGTGCCCCTCTGATCAGCAGCACAAATGCCACATGATGGGTGTGCCAACAATACCAGTGGTGTATCCAGCAAGAGCTAAGGCCAGTTTGAAACCTATAAATCTATTTACAGTAGCAAGGCTCGGTGTAGACTTGTGTTCTCCCATATCTACCTGGCTCCATCTTCAAACAGCATAGGGAAAAAAAAACACATCTCCAGTTGTGCTGCCTCCCCTCACAGCATTATTTACTTTAGTGCCTGTCCTTGGCATCATTCACACTCTGCTGACACCATTTTTTAGGCTTCAAGTAATGCTTGTGCAGCACTACAGCAAACTGAGTGTAATGCACCAGAGTCCTCTGCTCTCTCCTGAACTTGCATTCACCTGGAAAGTTCATTGCAAAGGCAAATGACACAGAGAAGAGACTGCTCCCAGATTCAAAACCAAAAGCTCAAAATGATGGGGAAAGAAGTAAGTTAAGTTCATGCAAATAAGAGGTGGCCAGGGCTGAGGTCCCAGGCAGGGTCTCTCAGCTGCTCCCTGTTCTCATGGAAGCCTATCCCAGTAGCTGCACTAATAGATACAACCATCTTGACCATCAGCTACCCCATCAAACCTAAGGATGGATCCCAAACACAAAGCTCTGATGATCCCTTCCATAAGGCACGGTATGGCTTTCCAGCTCCACAGTTATTATCTCCCCATCCACCTACTCAAAGCACAACCCAAGAATACAAAGGTCATCTTCTTCCAAAACTATAGGCAGAGCTATACGTCTCTGACATCTGTTTGCTGCTCCATGTTTGCTTTCATTACAATGGCACATAAATCTCTGTAGAATTACAGGGAAAATCAGGTGCTTGCTGTCCTCAGACATTTCCCAGAGTGCTCAATAAAGGGACAGCACGTCTCTGCTACCAATATATTGCCTGGGAGCTCTGAAAGCAGTATAAATAAATGAGTCTAACGCATATTACCAGGAATAGAATGGCAGAATGCATTTTATATGGATGAAGTTGAAAACTCTTCAGAGCTAATGGCTTGAAGCGGTTAGGAAAGCTGATGAAACACCATAGATGTGGCTTTGTTCTTTTTCCCCTCATGGAGACAGCACTGACTTGCTGGGCTCAGGGTTTGCCTAGAGCTGGAAGTGACACAGCACACTGCATGCTGTGCAGGCAGCCTGAGCACCCAGTGAGCTCACAGTGCATGTGCAGTTTTAAGATGCTTAAAAATAGGAAACAAGCTTGAGAGCCACGTGATACTAGCAGCAACCCCTCAAAAATAAACTGTAGGCCTCTCCATGGCCCACGTGTAGCCGGAGACTGGGCTCTCAGAGGTACAGCCACAAAGTAGGGGGCTTTCATCACCCCTGTGCTGGGACAGGTACACAGCCACATGCACACACAAGCCCAGCCTGACTCTACAAGAGATGACTAAAATCCCAAGTTACACACAGCCTGTGCCCTGTATGTGGCACAGCTCCTGCAGTGCCAGCCACACAAAGCTCCCACTTCACTGCAGTGCACCCCACAGTGGTTTGAGGATGGAGCTCATTCATCCCTCAGCATGCCAACCTATTGGCCTTGCCCTGCAGCTCCCTCTGAGGTAGAGGGTGGCAGGACAGGCTGGCTGCTGACCTGACTTCAAGGCTGAGCAAACAAGAGCCATTAGGATATATAAGAAGCTGAGAGCAAAGCAACCCTATCTTTCTTTCTGAGTATCTGAACACTACTGATCTGATAAGGGCACATTGCCCCAACATGTCTGCAGTGGAAGAGTGGAAGTTTTCTTCTTCCCATGCATTCCCACATACTTGCTACAATGAGTAGACAAATAGGTTGGTGTGAACAGCAGCCCCCTCATTTCCCCTATCTGGATGTCTTGAGTATGAAGTGTTCATAAGAGGGAGAACTACCACAACAAGGCATCCTGATGCACTGCAAAGAACATGCAACAAAATGGCATCCTTCCCTCAAAGCCATTACCCAGACAGTATTTGCACAGAGGAAGAGAAACAGCTTGAATGAGTTTATCCCTTACCTTTAGAAGGCCTCAGGTAGACAGCAATCCCAGGCAAGACACTCTTACCTGCCAACCCTAAAATAAGGTCTGGGAAGGGGTGGATCCTGCCTTCATCCCTTCTGGTCACTCGGGTACATTGCATGCACCTGAGCTCCTTGGGATTGGCCCTGCCTTCCCACCAGGTGCTCAATCACTGGATCAGGCCATGACTTAGCATTTCTACTACAATCAGGCTGGAGATCAGCCAGCCTTTGTTCTCCCATGGTTCTGAAATATGGCCCTGCAGTGTCACTGTGATGGAGAAGAAGGCTCATGTTGGAGTGTGGGCTGGTTATCAGCTTGCAAACACTGAAATTGAACAATGTTACACATTTACAAATAGTAGTGTGCTTACTTAAGCCAGGGCCAGGGGTAGAAGAGGAGCTGGACAATCTCAATGGAGCGGAAAGCATTGAGACTGTCCTTGTTGGGCTGTGTACCCCAGCCTGGCTAGGAGTAGGCTCCCACCCTCATCAGCTCCCACCTAGCAAAGGAATTTCAGTAGCAACCATCACCATGGCATCACTGTGCCACTTCTGTTCAACAATCCTGCCAGTCCCCATGGGATTGCTGAAATGCTTATGGCATTTTAGGTGTGGTGAAAGGGCAAGTGGGTGGGTGAGAGGAATGCTTCTCAGAGCACCAGCTGCTGGGTCAAGGGTGGGCAAATGCAGCACTTCACCTTCTTCTTATAACAAGTGTACAGCCCTGCTGGGTGCTGAGCACAGCCTGATGCTCGGGATGCCTCGAGAGCTCCTGTTTGAGAGAGGGGAGAGGGTTCTCTTCTTATCCACTCATCTGGGGGGGAAGAAGAAGGGCTGAGTCATAGACTTGTGTTCTGGACCAGGCTGTAGGGAGGCAGTTTCAGTTCCTGCCCCAACTGTCGCAATGTCCGGGCTGCATACAGCAAGAGAGAACATTTGTAATGCAATTTTCATATCGATTTTTTGTTAAGGCTGGCTCCCTCAGTGCTCCTCCTGGGCTTCTTCTGTTCTTTGCATCTTTCCCACTGCCCTGAACCCAGCGATGACAAATTGCGAAGCCTTCCCCAAGGGTGAGAAATCCTCACCAGAATCATCTGTCATTAGTCCTGTCTGACAAAACCATGTCAGAGCTTTGGGGACTTTCTCTCTATTTATAATTGAGCCAATCTCTCACTGGCATTTCCTCCTCCTGGCTCCTCATCCTCGTGATGACAGCAAATAGTGGAGAGAAAGGAATGTTGGGATGGAGGGAAGCTGCTGCTTCTACCTGAGCTGCGAGGATTGCTCTACAAAGGATGCATGCTGAGCATTGCTCTGTTCTCTTTGTTCTTTCCATGCAATCAGCATTTGTCATTTAGTGTCTTCTTATCGTGGCCTTGCAGTATCACATCTTGGCTTGCTATTTAGTCTTCCAGAGGCTTGAAAGAGCAGCTTCTCCTTGAATTTATCAGCTCAAATGGGGGACACTACTTGGTGCCATGCCAGCGAGCTCTGTAAGATGTCTTTTATGTCTCGACCAAGTCAGCGAGCCTATCTCTTTATAGATATGATAATGCAAAAGGCTCCTCTTGGATAAAATCTGGAGGAGAAGAGGTGCCACCTGCCTGGCTGGGGAAGGGATTCACTCTCTGGAGCCCGGTGAGAGCCGGGGCAAGGCACACAGCTCTGCTCGGCAGAAGGGAGGCAGCTACACTGCCAGCAGCAGCCTGGGAGCAGAGAGCCACCAAGCACAAAATTAACACACTGGCTCATCAGGAAATGTTAATGCAGGCAAGAGGGGGAATTGCTTCATATGGGCAAGCAATCTGTGCAGAACAGATAAGCGTGATCAAAACCTGGTGCAAATCTGGGCACTTCTCTCCAAAATCTGCCCTCTACCCTCAGCGTGAGGTTTGGAACAGAAAACACAAAGCCCCGAATAAGGTGTTAAATACTCATGGCAAAGAAACAGCCAAACATTTCGCTGACATGAAGCACAATGAAGGGGAACTATGCAGTTGGAGAAAATGTGGTTTGGATCTCCATACTGGCACATGGTTAAGGAGCTGAACTGGGCACCTTATTTCACCCCTTTTTTTTGTCATTAAATCCCCCAGTGACCCTTTTCCAAAGCAGGATTGCTTGTGTGCATGGATTTTGCCATGCCTTCCCTCCCTGCTCTGTCTGATTGCACCAGAGCATTCCCTCCTCTGAAAAAAGCTAAACCATCTATCATCCATCCATCAACCAGGGACTGACTGGGGGACCCTAGTCCTGAGGTGGCTGAGATGCAGCCACGTGGAGGAGTAGATGCCCAACTCTGGAGGTATTCAAAGCCAGGTGGGATGGAGCCCTGGGCAGCCTGATCTGGTGGGGTGTAACCAGCCCATGGCAGGGCTTGGAGCCTGATGGTCTTTAAGGTCCCTTCCAACCTCAGCCATTCTTTGATTCTATGAATGGAGGTGGACACTTCTTTGCTCCACAGCTCAGGATTGCTTCCAAACCCAGCCACTCAGTGCACTACAGGAGGCAGAAAAGTAAGGTCATGGTGGTAAATTACGGCAATTGCAGAGGAAAACAAGTGGCACCAGCAGAGCTACCTGTTTCGTGGTTCCCAGCCACCACAACTTGCTGCTTGCCCTGCTATTGCCTCCTAGAAATGTGTCACAGGGCTTGGCACTGCTTTATGAATCACTTAGTGATGTAAGAAAGAAAGAGGGAGGAGGTTCTAGTGAGGTGTTACAGCAGCCAGAGAAGCCAACCCCACCTCCAGCACAAGCAGATGCTGGATTGAATCCCCTGGCACCTCCAATCCCAATGGGGAAGAACGGGGAGGTCCAACTCTACCCATGCCTTACAGTTAGTGGCTCTGATCTTGGCATCCCAGCTGAGCAACTGCTTTGTACCCTGCTTAGAAACTGCCTAGATGGGGCCACAGGCAAGGTAATGCAGGAAGGCCAGAAGAGCATTAAAAAGTAATTGAAAGCCCTGCGGTATGAGAGGAAGGAGAGGACGAGCTCAAAGAAACCAAGCAAAAAACCTGAGGCATGGCAGTGTTTGTCTGAGAAGACACTTAAATGGGTGGCTTTGAAGAAAATGAAGAAAATGTCTCTGAAAGGATCCTATGAGAAGACAGCAATGGCAGGGATGGTGGATGGAAGGCTGTGGGGCAGAGCTGCTGGGAGAGAAAGTCTGCAGATCTACTGCTGCCCCAGGCCAGGCTACGCAAATCACCACAAGAAACGATTGAACTGATACGTTACCAGTGCAAAAGTAGCCCTAAAATATTAAGAACATGACACTCTGTACATAGGGCTTATTAAACAAATGCTCCTTTTTCATCCAGAGAGTCTTCAAAATTATGCAGATGGTTAAATCATATCTGAGTAGTGGTAGTGATTTACAAAGCTCTCCGGGGGACAAGAACATTTTGGACTTTTTTTATTATTATTAACATCAACAGGCAGGATTTTAAGGTGGAATGAGTTTGTTTCTGCTGTGGCTGCTGCAGAGAAAGCGCTGTCACCCACAGCCAAAGCCAGGTGGTGAGCTGTGCCCAAACCCAGTGGGGAGAGACCTTGGAAAGAGGCACGAAGTCTAACCAAGGGTTGCACCTATGGGATAGCTCACAGAAATAGAAGCACGTTGGTTATAACAGGGGCAGCACAAAACCAAACAGCTCTGCAAGGGGCAAAACAGCCTCGCAGCAGCTCCTGGGACAAAGGATACTGCATGGCAAGGAAACCATGTGTGCATTCAATGGCACAGCTGGTTTAGGGCTAGTTTGACCAAACCCCTGCAAACACACTGGTATGTGATTCAGGTGGATGAATGGTTACACGGTTTGACAGAGCTGATAATCCTTTGCTGTGCAGTTGCAGAAGGTGTAACATTTACAGGAGATGGCAAAGGGGGACCTCAATCCACCATATGGTCTCTGTCCGCCCCTGCGCCGTTCTGAGGCTCGTGCTCTCATGTGACACACCATTAGCGAGTCACATGCAGCAGAAAGCAATTTTATGGCCAGATCCTGCTCTTAGAAGCTATGATGACTAAACTGGCTAATCAAATCAGCATAAATTTGCAAACACCGTTTTAGCAGCTGTGACCGTAAATATCATCAGCAGAATGTGAATAATCCCGAGCGCACGATGGGTTGAGTAATGGGTTCCCAATGGGCGTTGAAGCCATCAGTCCGCTGCCTGGCAACTCAGAGGAGGGGGCGAGGTGGGGGGGAGGGGGTGATTATGATGAGCCTGAAACAGCAGATGCAGTTATCACGACAAAACAGTGAGAGCACACACACCAGAAAAAAAGAGACAAAAATTCATTTACTGAGACAAATAATCACAGTGGATGACCTGTTCTGGCCCTATAGTCTCCCAAATGTGGGCACATGTGCGTGCTCCACATGGAGGGATGTTGGGGTGTTTTAGCATTCCCAAAGTGACTCATTTGGCATTTTCCAGGGACCTGCAATAGACTCCCCATGCACACGTACCATTCTATCAACAAGCCGTAAAAATAATCAGCCGAGGTGAAATTCACTGAGAACACAGACACCAGGGCTAAATTTGTTTTTAATCTGTGACAGCTTTTGCTAATGGGAGTCTGGGTGCAGGGCTCCCAGCACTAACAAAGGGGGAAAGAAAAGAAATCTGCCCAAATGAACAGCATGCAGCAGCCTTAACCTCCCCTCTGGTGAGGACTGGTCGTGCATGTGGTCCCAGAACAGATGGAGCTGGCTGGAGGGGCACGGCCAGAGCGGAAGGACTGCCCCTCCAACCCCTGCCAGGGGCCCAGGGGAGGGTAAGGCTGGAAACACAGCCAGCTTCTCCCCCAGCAAAGCTCTTCAGGGAGGGAAGCAGCTTTTGCGGATCAGAAAAACTAATATCTCTCTCTGCACCTGCTGATGTGAACCTGGATCTGCCATGGTTTGCAGAAAACATGGGACAAAGACCAACTGTGTTGTCTCAGTCCTGAAAGCCGTTCATAGGCTGCTAAAAATGCTTGGCTATTATGGAAGAGATTGTAGTGATGGAGTTATCCCACCGCATTTTAAAGCAAGATCCCTTACTCAGAGACTGGAGGACAGAAGAAGGGTTGTGTTGCATCTTACACTGCATTGCACACACGTAAGCAGGAAACAAAAGGACAAGTGACAGAGCATCTTGACGTGCTAATAGAGAACACCAGAGGATCTCCACTACGACTTTATATTTTGGGCTGGGTTGGGTTGGCTTGGTTTTTCCCTCACTTGTGTGGCATTTTAAACAACCTCCTTTCTCCTAAATGGGAAACTTCTTCCAGAAATGTCTATCCATGGAAGCTATCTCAGCTGCTGGCTACCCACTGACCTGAACCACTTTTACAAGACAGCTACGTGCTGCTGACACCAGATGGGAGTAAGAAGACTAAGAGAAGACAGCTGCATCTCTCAGTGCACAGAAAGGATGCAGAATGTCAGAACTGAGGAATAGCTCGAGCTACAGAAGCTGCATCACTATTTCCCTAGAACAGAGGCATCATTTGAACAAATTACACCCAGATGAGCCCAATCCAAAAACACATACCAAGTTCTCAATCCACTCAGCACATCTATTCCCATCCAGGCCAGTCCCTCATAACAAGTTTCACCTTCAAAACATGCCCACACTGAAACTCCAGTTACTAAAGCCAGGCTGGAGAATTAGTGGCAGAACCCTACAGACTCTGGCCTATGGCTGAAAGCTTTTTTTTCCAGGTCCAGAAGATTCCAGCTCCCTCCTTTCAACATGCTTCAATGCAGTGTCAGCCTCTGCATGCACTGCAGCCCAGCCAGGGCCGGGAGGTGCCAGCTACTGCAAACGATTGTTCTTGTGCTATTCCTGGTTCCATCTGAAACACAACGTCCCGGACATTTTGGAAGAACATCTGTTCTCATCAAGCATCCAGGCTTAGCCTCCCAGACCCACAAGCTCTGGATAATTCAATGAAGTAGCTGCGAAACGTCTCAATTTGTAGATGCAGAGCTTTTGGCAGCGTTTGCTGCTCTTTGCTACGTACACAGAAACTGTCCTTTGTGACCCTCTGCACACAGCAAAGCTCACTGCAGGGAAAGGAGAGGAAAGAAAAAGACAGAACAAAGAAAGCACGAGAAAATCTATTGTTATTTCTATTATAGCATGGAAGCACTGAAAAAGAGAAATACATAGATGGTATCTCAATCATAATTACTCCTCAGTTATTTGTCACTGTAAAGCCAACATCACAATCAGCCCCATTCAGGCAGCTTGGGGAATGAGGGCAAAGCCGGGCCCATGTGCAGTGCTGCACCACCTCTGGGGCTGTGTCTGAAGGCACCGTCTGCAGCCAGCACTCAGAAATAAACCTCAATCAGATTTATTGTTCACCATGAAATGCTGCAAAGCCTCCGAGCTCAGGAGCTGGGAGGAGATGGGGAAGGTGCAGGGTGGGCAGCAAGATGTTTCCAGCCTGCTCATGTCAGGACCAAGGTGCAACTTGCACCTCCCACGAGGCACAACTGCTGGTGGAGGTATGAGGCTCCTCTGTTCCCTCTGCCCATCACTGTTCCTGGAGAACACATAAATAATAGGGATCCATCCCGGATAAATCCTATTGCCAGAAAGAGGATGTGAAGTGCTCCTGCTCATCCCAATTAGAGAGGAGTGCAGGCAGCAAAGTTATCTGTTTCACACTCCATTTTTTCTTTCTCGGTAGCAGGAAAAAGGATTTCCTGCTGCCCATTAAATCATCAATTTTTCCCACATGGCTGCTTCAAGCACAGCTTTATTATCCCTGGCGCTGACTTCTGGGGGCACTTGTATTTTCTAGAAGAGATGACAAGAGTTGGAGGTTCTGTGATATTTTTCTGTCTCCCACCTTGAATTCGTTTCTTTTTTTCTTTCCTGAGAGGGGAACCGGTGACATTTCAAGCAGCACATTTGCTGTATGCTCGCTCAGAAGAAATTAAGGTCTTGTCTATGCACTTTCCCCTCCCCCGTGGAGGGGCTCTGAGCACTGATGGAGCTGTGGGTGTCCCTGTTTGTTGCAGGGGGTTGGACCAGATGGCCTTTAAGGGTCCCTTCCAACTTAAATGATTCTGTGATTCTATGATTATATTCATTTCCCCAGCAGAAGGTCTATCCAAGTTAGAACTATAGGGTCACCAACTCTAAACCAAGTCGTATCACTGATGTAACACTTTAACACGTAAGTAAAGGATCGCATGCTTATATCACACATGCCTACATTAATCCTCAAATATACAGACAGATTCTCAAAAAGGGATATAACTGCACTGGAGGCAATTACTATGACCTCAGAGAATAGCAAGGGGATGCCGATGCCATCTGCCCAGTTCTGCTCCTGTGCTGCTGGTGGGATCTGGGATCATAGGACTGGTTACAGCAGCTGTGCTATGCTCAGGTTGGCACCAACAGGAGAAAATCCCGGCCTGAGCACACACACGCCTCCATCCACAGCCACATGCAACTCAGCCCAGGAATGAGAACTATGCAGCCAGAGGTTTCCTCTGGTTATTGTTTGGGGTTTAGGCTGCAGCACAGGGAGGGAAGGAACAAAAAAAACATGGGGAGGAGAGCAAGAGAGAGGCAGAACACCAAGCCTGGCCATGGGAGATCCAGCCTGGCCTCAGGTGCCGGGGTGACCACAGAGTATAGGCCCACAGATGGGCCCAGGTAACAGCAGCCCTATTGCCGGCAGTGCTGAGCAGTGCTGAGCACAGGACAGCTTTTTGTTGTATGACATGCACATGTGGCATCAGTGGACATGGGTACCCACCAGAAATGGACATTACACTTTTCAGACCAATATACAGCCTGCAACACGACTCCTCCCAGACCTCCTGGGAACGCTATGGAGCAACCATTGGAGACCATGGGCACTGTCCACCTTAACTGCATGGCTTCACACATGATCTGCCAGAAGCTGAAAGCATGGGTTGCACTGCTGCTGACCACTTGGCTGTCCAGTGTTGCCACCAAGCAACCAGAAAGGAAAAGGTGGCCCATTGCTCCTGGCCCCAGCTGATGGCTCTTCTGTGCAGATGGAAGAGACTCAGGTATCAGTGATTTTGTGACTGGGCTGAGCCTAGCTCAAATTGACAGGAAAAGGTGCATTTTTGCTTTCTCCTCTCTCCTGTCCTTACCTGCATCCTCCTGCTGGCATGAGCATCAGCCAAGCCAAGGAAGCGATCCAGCTGGAAACTATTTGTTTGTCTTTTCCCTTTGTGCTGGGTTAGTGTTCAGAGGGATCAGATTCCTAATCTGGCAGATCACTCAAGTGCTGATTTTGGCACAAGGAAGAACACATGACCCAGCAGCACGGACTTAGAACAGATTAAACCAAGCACAAATCTGCACCCACAGAGAACACCCAGTGCCCATCCTGTGACCATCCATGCAAAGATCCTCTGTCTGCAGGAGGAGTTTTTTACCATGGTACTGTTCTGCTCCCAGAGGGTACAGCCATGCATTGGGCAGCCCCAGCCCATCTCTACCCTCTCTGCTCAGCTGTGCCCTTTGCCATCACACTGGTGTCCCTTCCCCTTGAATCTGCAATAAGCTCAGGGCTCCCACTCTCTCCTTCATTACATCCTTTAAACAGCACCAGGCCATCTATCTGCTTTCTGTCCTCATGGTCATCCATATATTGTCAGCAGACATAGATGTGTGAAATATGCACCTGCATGCCCAGGGCAGACGTAAACCAGCAGATCCAAAATTCCAAGGAAACATTCTGGCTCCCCCAGGCTGAGAAGATGGGCTATATTGCTCTGAGTAATCACAACTAAGCACACAGTGTTTCTATGGCTACACTCTCCCCAGCTCCCTTGCTCATGAATTCAGCAGCACACTGCTTTGTCTTGTCTGTCTGTCTGTCTGTCTGCATCTCCCTCACATGTGCACACACACAAATGAGATATCCCTTCTTTTCTCCTCTCCAAATAACACCTCCGCCCTTCCTCCAACTCACAGCCTGAAAATTCAGACCCAGCAGAGGAGGGGGCAGAGGCTTCTGTCAATGCTGATTTCAAACCTCAGTGATCCTGTGGTCTCCAACCCTATTTACAGCAAAGATGGACCTAAGAGGGTTTACCCTATTTATGTGACATGCAACCAAAGCGGTGAGCAAACAGCACGCAGAACCCTCGGTCCCCCCAGGCCTCTCCAGGAGGTTGGAGATCACTGATAATAAAGAAGAAAGCATCTCCCAGGGATGCTCTAACAAGAAACCTCATACACAGGGGTCAGCAGCACCTTGGCCTCAAGGTGACTCTTTTAGCAGTGTAAAATGGAGATATCAGTCGGATGTTGGGGGAAATGCTAACAGCTGGGAGCAGCTCATGTCAAGCTGAATAAATCCCCTGCTCTCCATTCTGAAACACAATGGCACATGAATGACTAAGCAATTCTGATAACAATTCAACAGACAAATGTCAGCTTGCTTTGATTAAACATTACTTCTGGAGCTGGCTCAGGGCAGCTAAAGTCACATCAGCATGTCTTTCTCACCCTTGTCCTCCCAGCAATCCAGCCAGGGCAGAGACATTCATTTCACAACATCTATAGCCTTTTTTTCTCCTCCCAAAGCAGTTGGAACTCCTGTGATGTCTGAACTAAGTCTAGATTTATGCAAGCACAGCTGGGGGAA
Organism: Coturnix japonica; assembly: GCF_054131305.1. Lineage (NCBI taxonomy): Eukaryota > Metazoa > Chordata > Aves > Galliformes > Phasianidae > Coturnix > Coturnix japonica. Next base: position 10,215,859 of record NC_140680.1, on the reverse strand, counting down.
AGAAGGGAAGAAAGAAAGGAAGAAAAAAAGAAAGGAAGAAAGAAAATAGCTCCTGTATTTTAAGAGCTGAGTTCCACTGCCACTTCTCTCTCCCTGCAGCACAGATATCCCTTTGCACAGTAATGACACAGTTCAGCTTAGAGATCTAGGTGGAACCCAGCCACGTAATTACCACATTTCCACAGATATTCTCGTACTGCAGTAACACTCCCTGGTGCAGGGGTAGTTTAAACAAAGAACTCAGTGTAGGGATGCAGTTAAAACATCAAGCACGTCTTTTTTATGGTGCAATACAGACCCATTTTTTAATTATGCCCAAATCCACGTTGCAGGTTGGTCCTTTGGAAACGATAACCGGTGCTTTTATTTTCACAGAGAACAGTTAAGCAAGCAGTTTACCTTGCCAACCTCCAAATCAGTTTTGAATGATGAAAGGCATAACCTCACTCACGCACGTGCTTTTCCCCCTTGCCTTCAGTCAGTTGTGAAATAAGCTGCTCAGCGCTGCATCCATAATGGGGACTGCAGTGCAGATGGCAAAAGCACAGGCACAACTCATACTGTGGCTCCACCAATCGAGGTGTACTGCATAAACAGAGCAGCTGAAAAAAGCAAAGCACACTGATAGCAAGGAGGGAAAGAGAGGCTGCTGCTCCTGGAACACTTTCACCTTTGTCTTTCTATCTATAGAGGATGCTGTCTGGGGTAGCAACTACATGGAACAATGTCCAGAAGATCCTGAGTGTGATGCTGTCTGCACTGCAGTCGCTGGGAATGAGGATTTCACCCCAGGATCATTTTAAGTCTGTGTTCCAGTGACAGACTGGAAAGCAAGAATCTCACACCTCCACCCTACTGCTCTGTTGGTCACCAGGATGGAAAATGTCCACAGCCACCATCAGTCCTGAGGCCTCATTGCCGCATTCAGCCACAGTCTAGAGCAGTGAGTGTTGTGTTCTGTCTCTAACTGCACTGTCCTCAAAGCCCCTTGGCTGCTTTCCCCTCTCCTCTGCAGCTTGAGGGTGCATCACAAAAGGGAACAGGCAGGTGGGTCCACTCTGCCCCATGTACACACAGCCCACCTTTACAGCCAAGTCTGTGCTCCCTGGGTTGTTGGGCACTGAGGCTGTTTCTGTGGGTGCAGTAAGTGACAGAGGCTGTGTCCTGCAGGTCTCAGAAGAGACGTCTCCACTGAGTACACACAAAAAATTCCTAAGGACAATGGTTGCATGTTTGTGTTTTGCTGTATATATTTACACGGACATGCAGGACACATAACTACATGACGGAGCAGCCCTACCTGCCCTTAGCTGCAAACTGGAATTCTCAGCTGCTCTTGGCAGCTCTCATTTGATCGCACAAAGACGCATTGCAAAATCACCAGGTCGGCCCTTATAGCTTTGTTGTTTTCAATATTCTTTGAGAGTTTCCTCTGATGCCTGATTTGCTTTATTAGAGAAACCTACTCAAAGGGATTTGTGTGCATGCTCAGCCTGATTTGTGAACTACAACAGGAGGGGCAGCCAGTAAAATTAATGAGGTTCTGGGCAAATTATTGCTCATGCAGACCCACAGACATAAAGCATTAACTGACTGTCTAATTAACAAAGGCCACGTGCCCGATTAAGCATGCAAATGCTGCTTCTTATACACGCACACTGACATACATTAGCATCTCAGCGAGGATACATTTGCAAGTGTGGAACTACACGAAGCACGCAGCCTGCTTCCACAAACTATTTTCAGTACGCAGAAAATCTATACATGAATTAATCTGCTGCCCATTTCTGTAACGAGCACGGATTCTTTATGGAAAGCAGCACGTCAGCTCACGCAAGCACTGGTTTAAATCCCTCTTCTAGAAGGACAAAGAGGCCTTGGAAGTGAAGTTTTAGCTTACTTTCAGTCTTCTTGTCACTGTTAAGTGAAGTGCTGCTTTCATGTCACCACGTTGTTGTAGAGGGTGATGAGAGGTCAGGGGCACGTGGCCCTGTTCCTAACTGCTGTGTTCTTGTCGCAGTGCTCGCCCTCTGGGTCTGCAGCTCTGCCCTACTTTGTGGATGCAGTCTGCTGATTAAAGCTCGAGTGTTTCAATTCACTGTCCTGAAATTTGGAGGAAAAAAGGGAAAAAAGGTGGGGGAGGAGGGAAGGAAAAGGGAAAAAAAATGTAGGAAAAAGAGGGAAAAAGGGAAAAAAAGGAGAAGAAAAAAGAAAAATATCAAATCCAGACATCAAATGAGAGCTAGAAACAGCAACGTCTCTCTCAGCAGAGGTGGTTGCAGTGTAGGATACCTGTTCAGTATCAGTTCAGTTAACCCAATTAATCGTGCTGCCAGATCACATCACTCTGAGCCATGGATATGATCACTCAGCGGGAGCAGCCAGGAAGGCAGAATCCTGGAAAGCTGGTAGCAATCCCTGCGTGCCAGGGGAGAAATGTTGGGCAGCAGCTGCAGCACTATGCCTGCAGCTCAGTAGGGTCAGCCCGTGGGCTGAAGCCAGGGCTCCCAGTTGTGCTGTCACAACCTGGGAGCACAGAAGAGCCGTGAATGATCCTGCTGTGCATGAAACACAAAGATAATGTGGGCTTCTCCTCACCTCTGAACCTTGAATGACCATTCCCTGTGCACCTCTGTCTGCAGCTGGAAGTGCACAGAATACACCCAAGCCTTCCTTCTGCATCTGTGCACAGCTGCTGGGGTCACAAAGCTGAAGCTCAGAGTTCCCCATATGCCCAGAAACTCCATCCCTCAGAGCAGCAAGAGAGGCCAGAGGTTGTTAGAGGAACTGGTTTAGCCTGTAATGTACTTCTGTGCTGTTGGAAGGTCTCCAAAGACTCAGGTGCTGGTGATACTTTCCGGCACGTCCACTTTGAGCCTGCAGTTTCCCTTCCTTCCTGCATTATTTACCATACAATACTGAGCTGTGCAAAGGACAGTTGCGAGCTATTTTCTGAATCAACCTTCCCTTCTCTGCACTCTGTTTCATGTAATAATCTCTATTTTGGGAGTGGTGTTTTGCAGCAGATGGCTGTTTGGTTTGTTTTCTCCAGCTGCTTCATTATGGGCACACAGTTTGTTAATGTAAAGTTGCTGACGAGGATGAAGGGTTGGATTCCATATCCTCCTCACTCTGCTGCCCTCCCTGGGGCACGGACACAGAGCCTCAAGTGCAGCGTTGCTCCTGTTATCAGAGCTGCAGGCACTGGTTTGTTGGCACATTGCTGGGCATGGCAGGTCATACTGATTTCACAGAGCAAGGCCCTGATAAAGATTTGGATTCCCAAATTATCCCTATACTGTGCATCTAAAAAAGGGGGATAAAAGCATGGATTTTTTAGGGAGCTGTTAGAGAATATGAAAAAGAATACAAATAAGGTATATATATATGTGTGCTCTATATGTGTATGTATATAACTAGAGAAACATTTTGCATCAGAGAGACTACACAATACGCCACCCAAAGTTTCTCAGCTACCCAACACTCACATGAGCTCACTTGTAATGTAGCTGCCTGCTCTCACCCCAAGAGCATCAGGCTGGGAAGTGATTGCACATCCACACCACATGTTCAAAGCTGGAGCACTCGCAGCTTCAGCAGGTTTTGGCAAAGTTCAGTGCAGTTCTCAGCTTTGAAGCATAATTGCCTGACTGCAGCAGTGGCTCCAGTCTCCAAAGGCCAAAAGGAGAATGAGAAAGGAGGGCAGCGGGAGGACAGCTGAGGGCAGCACATCTCAGTTGTGCACTGCAATTATTTCTTTTTTGGAGGCCTATTTCTGGTTACTACGGGAGAACTGGACAGCTCAAATAAGAAAACAAACATAAAATGAACAAACGCATTAGAAAGCACACACGCCCCGGCACCATGGCAAGCAAGAGCTGGGGGACCTGTGTAATCAGAGCTGTAATGATTCCATAATTTCACATCCAAACATAATTAGTTGAGCTACATTCTTTGACAGCTAGAGATTTGCAAAATTAGGGTCAAGCAGGTTCATTTTTTTAATTGCTCTCATTTCCCACCTCTGTGTTGTTTCCTGTCGCTTTATAGCCTCCTCCTGGGACAAAACTCATCCCTGGGGTAGCCCCACTTCAAAAAGAAAAATAACCAGCAATGTGAATTTGCTCCTTTGTACCTCAGAAGCTGAGAAATGTGGCAACAAACCGGTCTGTGCTGCATGACCCTGAAGGTCGAAGTGTGGCTGCTCACTGCTTCCTACACCACCACTGGTACAGCAGGAACCAGCCCCATCACACAAACATTTCTATAGGTATTACATTGTGATACTGTATGAATTTGAGGAGGTTCTTGTTTGAGGGAAATGAGAAGATAGGAAGGGAGGTGTTTTTTCTTATGGATGTTCTATGTCTTTCTTTGCACTGATTGATTTGGATATCTGAGTAAAGCCCGAGGTACTTTGTGATCTGCTCTGTAAGTGTGATGGAGGCAGTGGAGATATTTGTGCAGCACACAATGGTTTTGGTATAAATTATGTTACTATTTACATAATCTATAAATATGCTAATTTTCCACGTGAATCTTTTGTCCTCCAAGAAAGCAGAGTCCTTCAGAGAGCACAAGAAACACAGCTATGGAAGGGGGAGAGGATACAGGTAGACAGACAACATGCCTTGGTGGAGGAGCTCCCCTGTATAACATGGGCATCACATGAAAGATTTGTCTTAGAGGAACCCAGCAGAGCCACACGTGTACACATAAAGGCCAGAGAGTCAGGGGAAGTTTTTATCATGTTCCTCCTACAAGCCATTGCTTTTAGCAGGGCAGCACCCTCAAGCCATAATGGCTGAGGATGCCTCAAATACCGCTGTCATTAATTAAAGCTCCAAATCAGAATAAATAAATAAATAAATAAAAATCATGGTACAGCTGCTTTCATCCAGGATGATTCCACCTTGAACTTCACCCCATGCTCATTCCATGTGCTTATGGGTATCTAGTATGGACATTTCCTTAATCCAAACTAACAAGACCAGCTTGTAGATGTAGAGTCCTATCCAGTCCCATAGGAACCTGCAGGCATCTTTGCCAATGTGCAGGCTGGAAGGGAGGTCAGTATGCGTTCCATTAAGAAAAGTGAGAAGTTACCTGCTGACATCTCATTTTAGAGGGCTAGAAGACAAACTCCGTTAAAATACAATCTAGGGTGCCTGGGGAAAAGTTGAAAAGCCATTACATAGCCTGGCAGCAAGGAAAAACAGTTCCAAAAATAAAGAAAGAAAGAAAGCATGTTAAAGCATATGCAGCCACGGCGAGGACACCTGAAGTTTGCACATATGGCCGCTCCACTGGGATGAGCCTGTCGGCAGCGGGCATGCAAATCAAAGCACTCCCATCTCATTGCTGAGGCTGGGTGACATCCATCAGGGCTGGGATGAGGGGCTGAGATTTCCCCGTGCTGCAATAGATGACAGTTTGGCAGCATCAGCAGTTGGATTGGCCTTTCTCCTTCACAGATGTTGCTGCGCTAAGGACGAGGAGGTGTTTATTTTGCAGGAATGCAGTGTCTTGGCCTATGGAATACAGCCAAACAGCCCAAGGTCAGCTCTTCATACACTGTATGGTTTCTTTGGCATTCTTCCCAAGCTGCTGCGGCATTCTTGGGGGCAGCACTAGTAAAGTGGGGGGCATCCCTAGGCCAGCAGTGCCAATGCTCTGCACAGCCCAAGGCAGTGATGCTGGGGATGCTCAGAGTTGGGGCTGTGCATCAGATGCTTTAGAAGCAACAATAGATAAAACACCATGTTAATATTTTCACTGCTACTCTTAATACCATTCATCTCCAGCGACACCACATCAGAAGCCACTAGACTGGGGTGTGTGCACTGAAATCCGCATGGGGAACATTTGGAAATTAGTATTTCCATATCACTAAAGAAATGTTTCTCTTCATACGTGCTACAAAGCCATTGCAAACCTTCCTTGGCAAGGGCCAGATCTTGGCTGATTTGTACCTGTGTCAATGCAGAGGAGTTGCAGTGACACTGAGCTGCTAACATTATTGATGCAATTACCAGGAGGAAGAAAAGAAGCTTGGCATGTCTCTGCCTTAGTGGAAAAGCTGTGACTATGAGGTTTCCTATTTTTAGTTCCAGGGAAGTTTTGAAAGAATACTGCTCCAAAAGACAGCTTTCCATTGGCACTGCACATTCGAGCCCATGGAAACCAGCATTCCCCACCCAGTGTACCTGGAATGCTGAGTGCTGCAATACAAACGTTTCTGCTTGCTCATGTTGAACGCTGCTTTAAGCAGAGGATCTGTTACTGCCCATTTCACACCAGTTCTCCGTAACATCAGCCCCTGGTCTCTGTGTGTGCTCTGCCTCCAGGTTTCTGTCTCAGTTTCTGATGACCTGATACAGTGACTGCTAGGGAGACGTACCTAGAAATTCTCACCTTGTAAGACGTTCTGAATACATCAGCTTTTAGCAAAGGGAACTATAAATATTACAGAGAGTACTAAGGCAAACTGCACCTTATTATTCCAGAGAGACAAGCATTAGGGAAAAATAGGTTAAAATGTATACCGGCATTATAATACAACATACCTTTGAACCAGGCTATCCTCAAACTCCCAACACCCCAAAGCTTTACAGGGGATTTTGCCCTACATGCCAGGCTTGAATGCTGTTCTTAATCACATCTTACAACCACGACGCTTTGCATGACAGAGCAATCAGGGGAGCAAAATGAGAGAAAAACAGGATGCAGAGCCACGGCGCGAGGAACAGATTTGTGCTTGGGATCGAAAACCCTCGTAGGAAAGAGTGATCTCAAAAGGCAGAAAGGAAAGGATGGAAGAGATGAGGCTGGAACAGAGCTGGAGAGAAACAGGAAGGGAACATTTTGTAAAATGGATTAGGCTGAAGGGAAGCGTTCGAGGCAGAGGCTTGGGGCAGGGGGAGGGCACTCAAGGACACTGCAGCAGAACTCGCAGGCGCTCGGAGCTCACGCTGAACTTTCCGTTCCCGGCTGCCTGTTTTGCAGCGTGCTCTGGGGATGCTTCCCCTTGGGAGCTCGCCCGCTGGAAGGAGGACACGCTGCAGCTCCACGCGCTGATGCTGGCCTGACGGTGCTGCATAGGCATGCTGTGACGCAGCAGCTTTAAACAGCCCTGGAAAGTCATGCTGGGGTGAAGGGATGGGATTTGCAGGTTTTACAGCTCCAGGGACCCCCGTAGCCCACCACAGAGACACCCAGTGCATGTGAGATTCAGCTGATTCCTATCGCAGAGGATTGGAGAAGCTTCTTCAGGCCTGTTCCATGTGTTGCTCAATCCAATCCCTCTCTCCAAGCCCCCCCCTTCTCAAGATGGGATTTGAATTTGCTCTGCACACAATAAATCTCGGCCAGAATAGAAGCCTCGTATGGTTTGCCCAAAACTGCTCAGGGAGCCCAGAGGTCATTACAAAATTTAGTAAATATTAACAAACTGTCTTGCAAGACAGCTCGTACAGCTTGTCAGACCTGGAAAGTTTCTTATTGCCTGACATACAAGATGAGGGGCCACATTTGGCAAGCAGACCCTGGGATGGGACAGGGCTCCCAGGCTAATTTGGGTCATATACAGCTCTGTCAGGTTCCAGAAAGCACAGGGGCTGTTTGCAGTACCTACAGCAGAGGCTCTGAGCTCAGTGTCATGGGATGCACAAGCGGCTGCTGCTCCCACAAAGGCACAAACTGAATCCTACAGGAGGACCCCTGCCCTTTCTCCCCACCATGCCACATGTGATCCAGCACCAAATCTTGCTCCTTCATCCTACAAAACTTACAATGCTAAAAGGATACATCTGCCTTTAAGTAAATGCCAGTGAGGAAGTTGCAGCCCGAAGAGGATTTGAGAGCACTGTGCTCAGCTCAGCAATCCATACTGAACCCTAACAAGAGCATCTCATGGGCACGCTTGCAGTAATTATTATATAAGAAGTAGTTTAATATGCGATTAAGTTCCTGTATCTTTTGTGCTCCACTGACAAAACACAAGGCAAGGCAACAGAGGAGCTTTATAATTATCTCCTGTCCATACACATGACTGCTGCTGGCTTAAATAGCACAGCACCAACCTCCAGCCTTATCCCTGCATGCCCTGTCCCTCCAGTAACGCCCCGACATGAGGAATGCAGGGTTGGACAGCATCACACAGGGACATGCCAGAGCTCCTTCCCATGCTCCCTGTTTGCTGGAACCCCTTGAAAGGCCCAGGATGAAATCTGTTACTGCAGTGAGGCAAATACTGCTCCTCACGAAGGCAAAGCTGCACAGACTGCTTTGTTTTTGTAGGGTTGCTAGGGAGTACTGGTTACCATCACTGATTTATTTTTTTTTTAAGGTCTCTGAATCTGAATTCCATATCAAAACAAGTTATTCCGCATGCACCAGGAGAAGCAAAGCCTGCAGCTTTGGGTCCTTTGTCCCTAAGCTGATTTCCCAGAGCAATGTGCCCTCTTTCTCCCAAAAACCAGGATCTCCCTTTCCCATTTCCCTTCTGCTTGGCATGGCATGAGGGAGCAGGAGCTACAGCTGGGTCACAAATATCAACTTGTTTATTGGCTGGCTGGGAGCTACAAACAGTGGCTGATTGCTACATTCTGCCTGTCTTGCACTCGCAGGGGGACTAATTTTGGACTTTCTCTACTATCCAGTCATTTGCTTTCATAACATTTGGAGAAGTTTCATTCTCTTTGTGATTTGGTGAGTCCAGCTGAAATCCTGCCAAAAGACTTTTTCTGAAGGAAACAGGGAGCTTGGGACAGGCAGACAGGCAAGCTGCACAACCTGGAAATAAGGCATAAAGTGCATGCAGTAAAGAACTACCTACATTTTGCAACTAAAAAGAGAGGGGGTAAAAGAAAACCAATGCTCATTAAGCCCCAGATATTCGGTCAGTTTGTAGCTGAAAACGATTCTTCTACGTCTATAATAATGATGTATTTAATGAACACACCTAGGAGCTGGAGGTGTGACTGGCAGAACACTGATGCAATGAATATTCACACCAGGATGTTGCAATTTAGGTAACATAGCATTAGAATTCCAAGGTCCAGAGCACAAAAGCAAACAGAAAAGCTCTGAGAAACCCAAGCCTTGAAGCTGGTCACTTGTTAACGGCTGCTCTGCACCTCTTCTACCAGGCAGCAGAGTAAGTGCCTTCCCTTTCTCAAGTTTCCCCATTAAAAGGGCCTTTTTGGGAAATTTCTTCATGGTTGCTAACAGACATTCAGCAGCACTAGCAACACAGGCAGTGTGTGGGCATGAAGCACCTGTGAGCGCACTGCAGTGGTATGTGAGTACCAGTGAGCATGCTAACAAGCATTTCTAAGCAAGGGATACACAGGGGCACAGGCACTGGGGCCAATGCACCTGACCTACTTCCCTACTCACCTTTGCTTAAGAGCACGTGGTTAAACACAGAAACTTGCACGCTCACGAGAAAGCAGCCCCATGCAAACACACATCGCAGAGTCACACAGAGCTGAGGGTGGAGGCATCTCTGGAGGTTAACTGGTCCAACTAAACCACCTAAATCTAAACCAGGGCCACCTAAACCCAGTTGCCCAGGACAATACCCACAGAGCTTTGGAATATCACGAAGGATGGAGAATCCAGAAACTCTCTGGACAAAATGTATCAGTCCTCCATCACAGTGAAAAAATATTTTCTTATGTTCAGACAGTTCCTCTGTTTGAGGACATTTCCTGCATTACAGTTTATGCCCATTCCCATTCCTCTTGTCCTGTCACCAAGCACCACTGAGAAAAGCCCCTCTCCATTCTACATACAGAATCCATTCTCCCCCATTGCGTATTTGCACACAATGATGAGCTCTCCTGAGCCTTCTCTCTATGCTGAGCAGTCCCAGCTCTCAGCCTCTTCTCATTTGAGAGATGCTCCAGTCCCTAAAATACAAGAGTGGCTTTTCACAGGTCTCTCTGTGGTCTCTTGTCCTGTGGAGCACAGGAATGGGCAAAGCACTGCAGAAACACCCACAAGCACAGAGTATCCAGGGCACTGCCAAGGGTGACAGTACCCACAGCAGAGTGGCAGGCATTTGACTGTATGAATATCTTCCTCCTAAACCTGGAGACCTCTTTCTCATTGCTTTCCCACTCTGATGTGACCCCAGGATGAACTTTGGAGAGAGAACTTGGTGATGGGAAAAAGGGTACCAGGACTGTATAATAGGGAAGCAGGACCAGGACATGCACTGGCCTTCAGTACATCTGTGCACCATCCTCAGGCTCCCAAGACAGGGCTGAGAGCAAGGACAAAGCATTAGATCTATATCATAAAGATGTCTTCAAACATTATTTACCTCCAGCAACCAGCAGAGTTTCATCTCATGGGAGCAGCTCACTCCCCAGTGTCCCACCACATTCAACAAGATGCTATTTATATTGACAAGGACTTTGTATTGAGACTTTCCTCTCAAATAATTGATAAGTTCTTGCTGCTTCCCTTCTTTGATCGGCCTCAGTCCCAGTTGTGCCCAAGGTCTGGTCTGGTTCCAGCCCATCTCATTATCTAAAGCACCAGAAGCAGGTGGTGTTTACAGGACATGCTAGAAGAAAGTGAAACCCTCTGCATAGAATGCAGATCTGAAGGCCACATTGGGAAGCAAAATTTATCAAGAACAAAGCCTGCTCAGCTGTATTTATTGGTGTATCTTTTTGCTGTCATATTCCTACTCTGTTTCTTCTTTCCCATCTTTCTCTCCTTCCTCCTCGTCTCTAAAGGACAGGCCAGTACCCATCAGAGTCTGGAAGGAAAGTCCCATAGTGTTTGGTGGTCTCCAAAACCTTTCATACCCATCACCTCATTTGGGGTGTCCAAGCAGGGGGAGAACATTAAACCCACAAACTAAATGAGAACTACAAGGTTGTTGGACTTATTTTTCACTCCTTACATTAACTAATTAGCTTTCTTTCTCACTAAAGTCCCTTCAAGCATATCAATTACCCAGCTCTGATGGCAGGGCTGGTACAATAGCCCTCAGTGCAAACAGATGAGTTGGAATTCAGCACAGCAGACCAACAGGGTGGGGGATTGGGTTACCCGAGTGTCAGCAAAAGGGCATTTTTCTCCTGACCTCCCTTTTGCAGCAGGAGCTGAATGGCAGGGATGAGAAAGGAGAGGAAAACAGCACAACAAGCATCTTCCTAGGTGCTGCAAGGGGAAACTAACAGGGTGACGAAAAGGCAAGAGAGATGTATAGGTGTTGGCCTAAAATTAGGACAGCCCAAATTTGGCTTCCTTCTTCTGTTTCTAATGGGAGTGGCATTGGAATCTCTGTCTTGGTTAAGAGCTTCACTCTGGGAAGATGGAAGGGACCACGCAGCAGCCAGGAGCAGCCAGCAGGCTCAGCCCACCAGCTCCATGGCAGCAGATTACACTTTTGGGTCAGCCCCAGGGTTTCCAAGCCTCTTTGCCTATCGTTTGTTACAGTAACCTCATATCTGAGGATCACTGCTATTGCCTCTATGAGGCTCTATTGCCATATAAGGCTCTTTGCATTGTCTCGTACCTGAGCTGCACATTTCCCATCTGCCAGAGATGGTTACAGCTATTCTTACCTCAGATGCAAATGATTTCTTAAGCTCTAACAAAAAAAGGTAACAGTGCTGACACTGTATCTGTTAAACTTAAACCGCTGCATTCAGTTGGATACGCGGATGAAGATGCACTGCTCAGTGCAGCTGAATACTTAAAAGCACTGAGACAATAAGAACGCATTAAACTTTTATCTCCGGTGCTACAGCTACAATAAGCAATCAGAGAAACTGCCATTCTCCCAGGGCTCTGGATTGCCTGAAGGAAACTAACTTTTGTCTCTGTGCACACGTGTATGAAGAAGGACGGATAAAAGGATCTCAGATAGCAGCTGCAGTGTGGTGGCTACTCAGTGTTGGTCAAGTGATGGGCATTGAGCTTTGCACAAAGCTGGGAAGGCAGTGCTATGCAATCATACACAAAGATGAAGAAATAAGATGTTTTTCACTCTCAGGATTACATGATGATGCCCTGTGTTTCTTATTTTTCCAGAAGAAAAACTGAAGGAAGGCAATTATTATCCACATTTTCCTTTCAGAGCCACGTTGTGTGCAGAAGCACCTTTATAAAAGACTTCCTTTCCCGTGATGATAGGTGATAGAGATAATTCCAAACCAAGCCTTTGCTTTTTGAACGTTGCCTTCTCGTTTCTTTTTCCCACATTCCCCAAACAGGCAAAATTCTGTGGGAAGGAATAACAGCATTTAAATAACTTTCTGTTTTCAAACCACTTTTGTTTTGGGTCCATGTTTCTAAGCGTGTGTTTTCTCTGTGCTGCAGATAAAACCGTGTGACTTTCAGTGAGGTATTTGCTACAAAGGCTGGGCCACAATTTTCTCTATTCGATTCATTTTGCTCTAAGACAGAAATTCCCCAGCACCAAATCACGCAGTTGTCTCCCTTATCATTGTGCCTTTCACCAATGAATCCAAAATAGCTTTACTGAGTAGCCTTCCGTGTACTTTACAGCTCATTCAAAATAACCTTTTAGAAGTCCTTGATGTGAAATAAGTTCTTTTTAACATCAAGCATTTTTTTATTTAGATGGAGCAGGGGGCTTTGGGTGATTTCAGAGTGAGCCCCAGAGCTGTGTGCTTCAGTGATGTGCTTCTAAAGCAAATTGCTTCCCATGCTGGAAAGCATGGCCTCAAGCTATGATGGGAAAACACACCAAGTACTGACACAGGAGCATCAATGGTCTCCCAGGTCCCACATGAAAGCAGAACTGTGCAGCCATGGTTGTGCTCTCCAGACACAACCTTCAGCACATCAAAACCAACAAGCCTGAATGTCATGCAGAGTTGATCACACAAGGCATGAGCCAGAAACTCCACCGAGCAGATGGTTTTTAGCTTAGAGCTATAAGCATCTCCGAGCCTGCTGGTATCTCCCTCAGTTCAGCATTTCTGTAGCAACTCGGGCTGTTCTGCACACCTTTTCTTTGCATTCTGTCATCCTTTTCCAGTTCCAGAAGGATATCAAATTAATATCTTCTCACCCCATCTCTAAAATGTCAAGGGGGATATTTGAAAATCAGCAGCAGAAAGATATTTCCCTTTGCAAATGAAACAGGCGTGTGAAAAAGGAGGGCCTCTACTTCTCATAATGGGGCGAGATGAGGAGGACGGGACACACAAGCCTCAGGAAGGAGATTTCATGAAGAAATGTGGTTTTGTTCCTTGAGAATAAGCAGCATCTTCCTGAGACCCATCATTTTGATTCACTGTTTCATGTGTAAATAATTTACAAGGCTAAAAGGTCAAGAGCTGCAGGTCCTTGGAGAAGGGAAGAAAACTGCAAGCTGTAAATAAGGGACAACTAACTTACACGTGTTATAAGTTTCTGCATAGATGTACATAATGCACTTACCAACAAAGAAACAGGCTAAAGAAGAAAATAGAAATAACCTCTACTTCATGTTTGCTCCTCCTTGAATTTGACTCAAGAGCAGAAAGTACAACAAATGTGATCTTTTGGGACAGAAATGACACATTTAAATTAGATCCACAGTGCCCAGATGTACTGCTGATGGATGCAGGAAACAGAGGGGCCAAAGAAATTAATTTTCAGCCTACTCGTTTTCATCTTTTCATCCTCTAACGTCAGGGTAATTGCTGCTCCACTCCTGCATGTGACAGCCCAGTCCTTGCCTCCCTCCAGAAGGTAAGTGAACAGCTGGTTCCCTTTCTGACACCAGCGTATTTCCAATCAGCTGTCAGACAGCATTAGGTCCCTAAATCCTACAGCTCGTCATACTTTCCTCCCACTCAGAAGCTCTGAATATGGGGTTTCATTCCCCAGGCTGAGGTAGGAGAGGGCAAGGAGAAGGGTCAAACACTGCTCAAGTTTGATACAGAAAGTGCCAGGGAAGCATTTCAGGGAAGGTAATACAGTGAAAACAAGCAATGCACCACTAGCATGTTATCTTGACACAGATATTAAAACAAAGATCAGGAATAAGCAGCAGTTTATCCCACGCACATCACTCCTTAGAGTGGTTTCTACAGCAGTACTGCCCTCACTGGTAAAATTCACAGTATGGAAAGTGAGATGCTGCTCAATGAGAGCATGGGCTCCAGGAAAGGTAAATAGTGCACTTTGAGGAACCTGAATGTGTCCAGCAGTTCGTACAGATATTCCACTATTTCTTCTCATCTCTGACACTGCATTCCAGAGTAATCACAAGTAATTCACCTTACCACCAAAGCCTTTGTTTCAGTGCAAAGCGACGCAGTTACCGACTTTAACAACTTAATCAGCAGTTTTTTAATAAACATTTATAAAACATGTGAAAACTTCAGATGAGAGCCAATTGCCCCAACGTATTATATTACACAGAGGCACTCCAAGGTTTCTTTTGACAGTCTGGTGTGGAAAATTACCCCCCTTCTGCATATAAGGCAATAATATTTATATTATTTTTCCCACATGCTTTCAGCCTTTCATAATAATGGAAACAATGATATAAGAATGAACAACAGTGACATTTCTGTTTGAGGACACAGCATGCGTCACCTCTGCAAAGTTCTGCAGCAGCTCTGCCTTACAGACATATTTTTCTTAGGTCCTCATAGATACAGCACTCTGCGTTCCCAAATGCTTCAGCCACAAGGTATAAACTACAATATGTGCATAAGATATATTAAAAAATGATGTATAAATATTAGATATATATGGAAATTGACATCTTGTTTGCCTAAGTCTCGATGCACCTGCTGTTATAACACCCCAATATTTCAGCAGGTCCATTATGCATCTGTACATACATGTACAGGTATTTTTATACAGAAATAAATTAACATACAAATTGCAATATAAATCATCACACCAGTAATACTTATAATGCAATAGGGCCCAAGTTTGCAAGCAATACATGAAAACTAAACTGAACCTCAGGAATAAATCTGTGCTTGGAATCATTACCACTAGGAAAGCTGGGTGTATGCTTAGGCCATATCCACATTTGCAGGGTTGGGGGCTTAGTTTGAGTGGAAGCCAATGCAGAACGTGTGTAATACTTAGAACACATGCTCTGTGGATGATATGTTGCCCAACATGAATGGCAAACATGCAGGGAATACACATTTTCTTCCGGGAGCTTTGGCTGGCAAGCTGAGTGCATGGTGTGCATTCTTCAGGAGAGAGTTACGGGCTGGTGAGCATTCCTTTGACTTCTCAACTCTTTCAATAATTTGCCACCTGTGTAGCCAAGCTGTTCATTCTGTAAATCCACAGGATATAAAAACACTAGCACTTCCCTTGGTTGCCAAAGCAAGCCTGATGCAGCACTGACCCCAGCGCCCCGAGCGCACGGCAAGTGCTGCATTAACTGATTCAAGGTCTGATAGGAAAACCAAACAGACAGCTTGGAGCTTGTGACACCAAAAGGAACAAGCTGTCACACTCACGTTTGCACTGACTCAGAGGCCTCTGCACAACTAGCTGTTGTCACTAGCACAGCACAGGGACTGGAGCCGTGCTCCTCAGCACAGGTGAAGGGAGCAGAGTCCGAGCTTCTGCAGAACAGTAATGCTGCAGAACAAGCAAACCTGGCACAAAGCCACTGGGCATTGCACATGTTCTGCCAGATTAACCTTTGTTCAGAGTCAGCTTTCTCTAAAACACACATTAAAGTTCTCATGCACAGACATATTGGGGCAATATCTAGGTTGCAAACACACCAGGGAAAAAGCTCAGCTGCTAAGAAGAGCACAGCAGATTCGGGTCTGTTCTGCTGGAGGTCCCAGCACTGGGAGGAAGGGAGGCAGCTCCTACAGCTCCAGAGCAGCGGGTTTTTGTGTTGCACAGGCTAAAGCTGTTGAGTATCAGCTCTGCCTCCAGCAACAACTTGCAGGGATACAGAACATGAGCCCCATGCACAGTGTTCTCCACCTCTCGTGACCTAATGTCCAACAAAAAAGCCTTTCCTGCAGAGCATACTGAACGTGGTAGTGGTGATGAAATATTACTCCCCACAGTTTCCCTTTGTTTTTTTTATTCCTCAGGGACTTTTCCTACATGGATATAAAAAAGGGAACCTTTAGAATTATTTTCAATGTATTTATTTATAAAGTGGTTGGATTTATGAGCAAAAATTTCTTCAGAGAAGAGATAGTCTGCGTAGGGCAAGGTTGGATGGGGCCCTGAGCATCATAGTGCCTGATTTAGTGGTTGGTAGCCCAGCCTGCAGGCAGAGGGTTGGAACTAGATGGTATTTGAGGTCCCTTCCAAACCAAGCCATCCAGTGGTTCTACACCTAATGAGCTCTGTCTAATCTTCCACTGGGGCTAACAATGACTTTTTTTGCCCTCTCTCCTTACCCTGTTCCCAAACGCAGAACACATAGGCAATGGGAAAATCATGGTCCCAGCTCAGTGCTCTAATTTGCAGACTATGTGTGTATGAGAGTACATCTGTGTACAAAGCTTCATCTGCCTTCCCTGCAGTGTTCCCATTATCCCCTGCAGTGCCCAGCTAACACTGCCTGCCCTGGATCTCTGTGTCTGATCATTGGTAAGATAATGCCATTAGAAACTGGAGTCCACAACTGGCAGCTGGTTTTGTGGACAGAGGTTGCCAGGAGAAGGAAAACCAGCTACTGTGTTGGTCATTTAGCACTGATACAGGAGCTGGAAAACCCATAGAGAGGAACGTGGTCCTTCTCTTCCAGCCATGATGGCTCCTAAATCCTCCCAGTGGCTCCTAAATCCTCCCAGTGTCTAGTGAGTCACACGTAACCTAAGGAAGAAACCTTATCAATCATATGAAACCAATGGTACTATATAGAATGGACAAAGGTTCAATTTTCAATTATATTGTATTAGATTGTGTTATCCTGTATTTCGATATAGTATTTTAGTAAATAAGTGTGCCTCCTTAGATCGTTGCCGCTGTTTTCTTTTCCTAATTAACTTTTTCCTTTCGGCCTAGGGCCCCGTGTCATGGACGCAGGTGGATTTTTGTTTAAACCTGTGGTTTAAGGGCAGTGTTTCCTTCAGGTCATTTCATACCATCATAGAATGGTTTGGGTTTGAAGGGACCTGCAACACAGTCCAGTTCCAACCCCTGTGTCTATATCTACACCTCCACCTCCACCTCCCATTAAACCAGCTCAGCCCTGGCAGCCCCTATGGGACTCTGTGCTGTGTTCTCAATGCGATGTGACAGGGCCCAGCCGAGGGACGGCCTCGGGGTGCCCTCTACCGGGGGCCGCCTTTCGTATCCCTCTAGGCGGTGCAGGCCGCGGGCAAGGCCCCGACCCAACCGAACTACATTTCCCGAGATGCATCGCGAAAGCGACTCTTTCCTCCCCTTCCACCGTGCGTTCGCGATGCACTCTGGGAGATGTAGTTCCCACGAGCAGAGCGACCCACACGCATTACGCAAAACGTAGCGCGCCGCCGTGGACGGTCGCAGCCGTTGTTGGGCCTCGGGTTCATCCGTTCGCCATGTCCGACAGCGGCAGCGCCGGTGGAGCCGCCCAGGGAGGAGGAGGAGGCGGCGGTGCGGGAGGTGGAAGCGGAGCGGGGAGCTCGGGAGGTTCAACATCGAGCTCCGGGCCCGGAGCCACCAACCCGGCCTCGCTGCCGCCCGGAGACGCGCAGCTCATCGCCATCATCGTGGAGCAGCTCAAGAGCCGCGGGCTGTTCGATGGATTCCGCAGGGATTGCCTGGCTGACGTGGACACCAAGGTAATACGGCTTAAACTTCCAGTTGTGTTCAGCCAGGGCCTCATTGGGACACCCTGCAGCTGTAGAACCACCCCAGAAGCTGCCATAGGGCTGCCACGGTGAGATCAGCGCTGAAGGATAGGGACACACAGGCTGGTTTTGCAGCCTGGGTCACTGCACTTATGTTACATTCATCACTACATGTGTCCAAATGATGAAATTCCTTTGCACCTGGCTGCACACACAGCTTGCATTTCACTGAGTAACGTTATGAGCAGACAATAGTTATTAAAGAAACCTATCCTGCTTCCTAACTATCCTATTCAGTTATTGTAACGCTACTCTGACAACCAGTTCTTTGCAGTTACCACTTAAGTACAGGCTTAGCTTTGTTCAGAAGGTGAAGGGATGGAGCATATGGACAACAAAACAGTGGTGTACACAACAAAAGAAGTACCAGGAAAGATTCTGGCAAGGAATTTGAGATCTTTTTACCAGCTTAATGGGATTTTACTCCTTATTTTTTAGCCAGCCTATCAAAATTTGAGGCAGAAGGTGGACAACTTTGTATCAACCCATCTGGACAAACAGGAATGGAATCCAGCAATGAACAAAAACCAGTTACGAAATGGGTTAAGACAGAGTGTGATTCAGTAAGTAAGCAGTATTCCGTGTACTACCGTATATTTGATAAACAATACACAACAATCTGTCCTATCACAGAAGTCTTATAATTTGCATAACAACCTTCTGTTGTTGTTTCCAGCCACTAGCAGGCAGTAATGGAACTAGGCTGCCTTGATTTCCTGCAGCAAATGGATGGCTTTTTTCAGCTTTTGAAGATATGCTTCTAGCACAACAGGAAAGCCTGACTGAACTCTGCTGCTTAGAGATTTAGGTTTTGTACCTCTTTGCTGCTAATTCATCATAGCCTGAAGTATAAACCTTAGATTGTTTGGCTAAAAGTCATGGATAAGAACATCACAGCTCTAGGGAGAAGGCAGTAATGAACTTTATAATGGCATTTATGCTTGTAAGGAAAGTTAATAGAAAGCCTTGCACACAGAAGAAGCTATTTCTCTTGATGGATGCTGTGAAACAATAGTATTTAATGTTAGTTTCAAGAGAATATTCACTGCAAGTACAGAATTTCCTGTCTATACTTGGCGCTTCTGTCACTTCAAGCTTCCTCTTATTTCATGCTAATCAACCACAGAAATGAAATGGCAATAGAAAAATGTTGTATCAAAGAGTCTGTAGAAGATAAAGTGCTCACTTTGTATAGACTACTGGTATAGAGAGTAAACAAGCAGCTATAGGAGTTTGAAGAGTCCACATCACTACTGCGAGTACAGGACTGAGTGCTGCAGGCCATCAAGGCATGCCTCTAGATAGCTGCCCTTTGTTGGCTGCACGTACACACATGCTCTTTCTTACTTGGAGGTGACATACTGTGCAGTGACCCTGCACCCAGTTGCTCACCAGTATCCACAGCATTATTAGTCTTGTGGCTGCTTTGCTAAACACCAGGCACTGTCTCCATTTCCTGGCCCCTGCTCCTTTGCAGACATGACTTAAGCCCTCTAGACTGCCTGTGCCCTGCAATCCAAGAGTCTGACGCAGCCCCTGAAGCAATAAGTCATTTCAGTTTTTAATGCTGAGTTCCAGAAACGTTGCCGTGTGCTACGTGTGCTTGTTTGTTTAATTAATACCCATCCGTCTAGACTAACAGTTACAAGGAGTGAGTGACAGTAATGTTAGTAGGGAGAAGGCCTTTTCTCCCTCAAGTTAGCCAAAAAAAAAGACTGCTCTCACCTGCCCTCCTCAGAATAGTTTGTTTCTTTTGTTTGTGGCAAAATGTGTTGACCTCGTTTCCACATAAGCCCTATTAAAGTGGTTCTTGTCCAGTATACCATGTAAGTACCTGGAAGACCAGATGTCAGTCATTAATTCTATGGGGAGAACTGTGAGGGGGTTGGGGAGAAATAGGTGTTTGAAACAGTTCCCTGTTAAGGATCTTCTGAGTGGGCTGCAGTTCTCACCATGTTAATGCTAATTGCAGTTGACAGCAGGGCTCTAGAGAGTTACTGGAGGAGATTGGGGAGAAGTTTTTCAGAGGAACTGAATGACTTCTTTGTCTTTGTTCAAGGTCAGGAATGCTGGAAGCTGGAGTGGACAGAATTATTTCTCAGGTGGTGGATCCAAAACTAAACCACATCTTCAGGCCCCAGATAGAGAGGGCGATTCATGAATTTTTGGCTGCACAAAAGAAAGAGGAAAGCGTGCCAGCTCCTCCTCCAGAGCCCGAGAATAAAGATCCTCCTGCTCCATCTCAGGATGCATCCTAAAGGTCTTGTATTTCTGCACTTACTACTGTTTCCGTGTACCTCATGTCTGTAGTTTGTATAACGCAAATAGAGAAGGCGTTGTATTCTTTCTGGTTTGACAGGGAGGAGGACACTTTGATCATCAGCGTGTTGTCTGTGTCAGACTGTCAGCTGAGCTGCTTCCACTTAAGTACATGCTAAAAATATATTAGAACTGAAGACATAGGTATGATGTAAAACAGCTATCAAGGAACACTGTGGGCTCTGCGAGCGCTGGTTTTGGATCAGACCAAAAGGCCTGTTTATTCCTGTAAAAGCATGACTACTAGTGATCAGCAAGGAATTGGCTGGATGGCTTTCAGATCACCATCAAATGAATTAAAAAGATAAATCTTTTCCTGACATACAGCTGAAAGTGGAGTGGTGACATGTTATTGTGCTTTAGCATTGAAGTTTTTAGATAGCTCTTCTTTAGAACTTACACCAGAGTGTTGAATTGTTAATGACTGAAATATTCAGGAAGGGTAAAGAGTGAATAACTTCATTTCCAATTGACTGGTTTAAATAGAGCAACCTGTATCTTTCCAGCTGAAAGGACTGAAGGTGCCTTTGTCACAGACAAGTTCATTCTGGCTTTTGTGATTAAAATAACTCAAGGGGCCTCAGGGGGCAATAATTACCACTCTGTCTTCACACAGATGACTGTACACTCACCCATCTCTAAGGCCCTGCATTATACTGGCCACATTACTGAGGAACACTGTCTTGATAGAAACTTTCAATCTGCAGCTTTGCTGGTGAATTTGCTTCTTTTATGCAGTATGGTTTTAATTATGAATTGTTCTTATTACTAATGCTTTCTGAAAGCAAGTTTTTTTTTCCACCATCTACAGTTGATTTATTAAGATGGCTATAAGAACAGCTACTGTAGGTTATTTATGCTTGCAATGATTACAGCAATTAGCATGGGGTTTTAATGAAATGATAGAAGTTAAAGTGCTCGTAGTATCATTCCATGTTACTTAATTGTCTGTGACTTGAAGACACATTGCCTTGAAACAGCTCTCCATTTGTCTAGTTCAACCAATTTGAAATCCACCATGACCTGCAGCTAAGTGCTGCTGTTAATTAATATATTCTTATATATGCAAATGCATTTATTCTTGGAAGTACCATCCTCTAAACTCTTTTTCTTTCTTGCAGTGGGTTCCTGATATTAAGCAGCTGCGGTTGGAAAACACATCCTGTTAGACTGACAATGGATTAGTTGTTCCATTTGGTACAGGAGTGCTGTCTGTCAAAGCTGATTACCCTGTATCTGACTCGTTGGAAGGCACAGAAATTCAGATGTACCCAGAGTTCTGCGTGTGGAGGGACAGCCAAAACATGAAGATATTTTTGGTGTTAATGGCAGTACAGAGAGCAGTGTGTATTCTTATTAATCATGCCTTCAGGCAAGAGGGTGGGACAGAAGAAAAAAGAAATGAACTTCATCTTATTTGGAGGGAATAAAGAATTGGTTTGAGTTGATGTTAGACTTGGGAGCAGGAAGAAAAGCTGTTCTGGGGTGTGGGGCAGCCTGTTGGTGACCACATAGAAGTTATAAGATTTTCTTTTATATAGTCCAAATGAGAGGAGACAGCTCAGCTGCGTAATGCAGTGGGGAGTATAGGGGCCAAGTCATCTGTAATCTGTTGTATTGATTGCTCTAAAAAATACATTTCCTATTTTAAACTGGAAAGAACACTTCAGGATCAATTATCTCAATAATTTCTGTTGCATCACAGGAAAATGTTTACAGTTAGCTATGACTATAGCTGGTTTAATTCTTATTTCCCAGGTAACCGTGGGAAACAAAGGGCACCAGAGTAGGTCATCAGTTTGAAACTTGTCTCTTTCAACTTGAAAGACTTTCCCATGAAATTTCTCAGGTGCCTGGTGGAAACTGCCCAATGCTTTCAGCTTGAATGCATGCAGTGTCCCCTGGATGACAGTCAAATAGAGAATGCAGTTAAGTATTCTGCCTGCAAATGTCCGTACCTTTTGCAATAAAAAGCTTCAAGAAGCACGACTCCCAGCTCTTTCAATTGTTTGGGTTTTTTTTTTTCCGCTCTAAGAAAGATCTGCTTAAAAAATCCAGGAATCCTGATTGTTGGAACCCTAAGGGAAGTGCAGCCTTACACAGTTCA
Source organism: Coturnix japonica (assembly GCF_054131305.1). Classification (NCBI taxonomy): domain Eukaryota; kingdom Metazoa; phylum Chordata; class Aves; order Galliformes; family Phasianidae; genus Coturnix; species Coturnix japonica. Next base: position 10,193,608 of record NC_140680.1, on the reverse strand, counting down.
TAGATGAATCCAGCTCTGACAATACTTTGTTAACTGCAGATGAGAGTCTGTAAGATGACAAGCTTTGGAAACACATCTTTAGTCTTTTATCACAAAGAAGCAGTCAATTGCTTATATATATTTGTCAGAAACAAGATTCAGCCTTAATAACTTCATGCTGGAAAAAATAAGAGATAAGAATACAAAACAGGTCCTGCTGAAGAAGTGAAATTGTTCCCTTGTCTAGTAGGGCGTCAGTGTAAAGTTAACTAATCGGTTGGTTTACACTGCTATGCTGGATGTGTTAAATGCTATCTAATGAGTCTAGTGAGGTTGACAGGCCTAAGACTAGAGTAATTCACTATGCAGTTAGATCTTTGTGGAGCTGAAAAGACAGGACAGTATGTTAGGAAGATGAGCCTCACGTGGATCAAGTAGGCCTGATTTCACTGTCCTGCTGACTGCACCTGTACAGCCACTTAATACATCAAGTTTGCTTTCTTATATCAATATATTCATGCTTTCAATGAAGTTCAAGAAGTTGCAGCATTATGGTTTTTTTCCCATTTGATATACTAATAATGTGAAGAAGCTTAAAAGATTTTCTGCCTCCTTGGCTGTGCCTGTCCCAATCACATGCATTTGCTTCTGCATGTCTCATGCTACCAAAACACACTGAAGCAAAATACCCTGAGCTTCAGAGGGAGCAAGAGAATAAGTGAAAGGAGGGCATGATGAGTAAAGAAAGATTCCCAGTAAAGGAGGATGAGGAAGGTTAAAACAACAATGGAAACCCACTGATAAAGCCATAAATGGATACTAGCATGTTCTTTACAAAAGCTGCTGCACTTTCCTGGGCTGCCTTTGGGTTTGATGGATCTCTCTAGTCACTTGAACCAGACATGGCAGAACACAAGGAAGTGGATTGCATTAATTAAGCTCATCCGGCTGACCCTTCTGGCAAAAAGCAGGCTTGAAGAATTAGTCTGGACACTGTACAGCACACAGCTTTGCAGCTTTCCTACAAAGCAAGGTGTCCTGGAGTGTTTGTAACCTATGGATCCAAGTTCCAGCAATACAGTAAATGCTGATGTTCTGTGTTCTGATTAATCCAAAACTCTACTGAACACGTTTTAAGTTTTCACAGACATGGCATTGCAAGGCTGGGTAAGACATCAACCAGCAAGATACTCACACAGCTGCTGACCACCTTATCAAGACCACAGTGTGTCACCTGAGCCTGCATTTTGGATGCATGCATTCTCCTAGTCCTTTTGCAAGTGCAAAGTGGGCTCTTGAGCATCTGAAGCGTTGCTACAAAACACCAGGGGCCTGCACTATATCAGTTAACACATCTGAAAGAACAAGCAGTAACTTCAGAAATCACAATAACATGGCAGCATCTTACCATCAGTCAGTGATGCTGCTGCTTATGTGACACTCTTTGCCAAAGTATTCTGATCCACACAGATAGCAATGCAGTTTCAGGTGTCTCGTACCCAAAGCACATCCAGCTCTGCTTCCTCTCCTAATATCAGGACAAGTTTGGCTGGTTCTAACAAAGCACAGACAACATAACATGCCTGTAACAGAGATTTACCAATACATCATTTTGATCTCAGCTGAAAGGAGGAGTGCCAAGAGGGCTAGAAATCACAATGGGAGCCTTTAATGGAGCATTTGGCCTCTTTTATCTACAGGGATCCTCAGCAAAAGGGGATCCCATTCTCCAGCTTCTTGCCAAACGAGAGCATCTTCTCTCATTGCCAGTTCAAACCCACAAGAAACCAGAGCAGCTTGACTGCTTCACAGTATTTTCCTGTTCATATTGTATTGGAAATCATAACACGAGTTTCCTTAAAGAAAGGCCAGCTTAATTCCTTGCAAACAGCCTCCACACTACAAGTATCAAACCGCACAGGTGACCAGCACTCCCCGCTCCCTTTGCTCCCTACCAAGAGGCTGTGTGCAGCTCAGCTATTCTCAGCATGGCCATAAGAGGGAGATAAACCATTGCTTGTTGCTTCAGTCTCCATGTCTGCTTTCAAAGGCAGAGCAGAGGCAAAGCTCCGCAGCCTTCAGAGCCGTGAGCGAATCACGCAGCAAGGTGTGCAGGTCCTCACGCTTTCCCAGGAGCTCTAGCTATACGTGTTTAATGCACAGCAAATATTTCAGTTCCTCAAGAGGTTCAATAGCGAGAACCACGCATCAGGAAGGATTATGGAGGGCGTAGGGAGGAGAGTGAAGGAAACAATCAGCTCCAAAGCACAGATTTAAGTGGTGAAATCCTATAAATCCCAACCTTCCCCAGTCTGTAATTCACCGATCTGGTCAGACACCAACATTATGAGGCTCAAACAACAATGCTGATGTTCACAGCCCCAGATGTCAGTGCCACAGGACTACATCAGGATCATAGCTTCCATCCTTGCATTTTTGTCATTCTAGTGCTGAGCCCACACCAGCGCCCAGCCAGCCTTTGAAACACAACCAGGCAGTGCCCACAGCAGTGATATCTGCCCTAGTCTAGAATACAACACAGCAGCATCCTGCTGCAGCCACCCAGCCAGGAGCTGCCCCTTGCAGAGCTGGGCTCATGGGAAGGCCAAGCAGCTCCATGCAATACACGCATCAACTTCCGAAGGGATTTGTAACAGAACTAGAAAACCATGATACCTATGAGTTTTATATTTCATTTCAACTCTGTAGAAGAGAGGTAAAATAATCCTGCTTCAGAGAACCCTCTGAAGATTTCACATTTTCTACAAGGAGGACAACACATCTGTAGCAGAAAATAAATCTGAAATCCAGCCTTAAAATTTCTCCCCACAGCACTCCTGGTGGAGCACCAGCATGTTCATCACCCCTTCCAAGCCCTCTTGCTCCAATGTTGTGCCCCAGGCAAGTTATCTCCAACTCCTACCACCAAAACACAGCCAACTGGCCTCTCCCACCAGTAAAAACCACATCATAAACACAAGAACTTGCAAGAAAACCCCATTCAAGCTTACCTTGCCATGGAGAGACACCCACTGCACTCACCACCAACCCTGGCACTGTGCTGCCCACCCAGCTCAGTTCCAGCTGAGGGGCTCAAGCACACAAATTGAGTACACCTGCACCCAGCACACAGCTGAGCTGCTGCCCTGCCCTCCCCTCCCTCCTGGGGTTGTGTTGTGTAGTGTCACCTCCAGATAAAGAGAATTGGTTCCAAGGGCTTCTTTACACAGGGAGCCTTGAATATAGCCATGTCTGATGCAAAAGCCCAGCTTCCAAAATACGGTATGGAAAAGTGGTATTGGGCAGCTGCTGACCCCAGGAGCAATACCTGATGTCTCCTGGCTCCCTAAAATATCTCCCCTCTTTCCTGTAGGAATGCTATGAAGGTGCAAAGGGGATCTTGCAGCCAACCTCATCAGATTTCTATAGGGACAGATTTCTTTCTGCTTTGTAAAAATGACCAAACCCAACATTGTGTCTCTGGAGGCATAAGGAGTGTAGCAGGACATTGCTCTGCCTTGAAAACACTTGCACATCCTCCCCAGAAACCCAGCGGGGCAGGGACTCCCCGATCTCATCTCCATCAGTCTCACAGAGCCACAGGGGTCCGACAGGCTCACGCTCCAGCTCGCAGGGAGGGGGTTGCTGAGGGAACAGCACGCCTTATTTAACCGTGATTTAACCCCCCTCGCCCTCCCCCCCGGCCGCCACTGCCGACGTGCGCCGGCGAGGGTACAGCCATCCCCGGGTAGGGGGGGAGGTGGCTGCGGCCGCTGGGTTCACATCCCCGGCTTGTAGCACGGCACAGCTCCACACATGGGAGTGAAGCCCTATGAAGAAGTGCTTGCTAGAAAGGACAACCCCGTGGCATCACTCAAGACATGATATTTTTCTTTTCTTTTGTTCGTTTGCCTCGTTGTTGTTGTCATAAAAATACAGTTTTTGTTTGTTTGTTTTTTCCTGGTAAAACCAGACACTGTCCTAAAGGCTAATTTGTCATTTGCCAGCGCTGTCACTATGGATCTGCTGAGGACACTGTGGGGCTCCACACTAAAGGGCTGCGACAGGACTGGTTGTGCCAGAGCTCACTGAGAGCTGCTGAGCGTTTTGAGAAGGAAATCACAGAATCATAGAATGGGTTGGGTTGGAAGCAAGCTTAAATCCCATCCAGTCCCAATCCCTGCTGTGGGCTGAATGCTTCTTAACAGCTCAAACTGTGCAGGGCCTGGATAGGATTATTCCAAACCTAAGGATAAATTTGAGTGTTCCTCTATTTGCTGTCTCACTATTAGATATATTTGAAAGATGATTGGCTGCCTGGAACTCAGCTCCTAACAGGGCAGATACAAGCCTAGGAGTCTGATCCTCTCCAGCTCAGCACCTTCTGTTACACCCAAACAAAATCCCTCTCCCATCCAAAAGAACAGTGTCACCCCAGAGGCTTCAATTTTTGGAGGAGAGCAGCTCTGAGAGGCAGCAAAAGGAATGAGGACAGAACGTGCCCTTTCTCTCACAGTTCTGAATCTTCTTGTGAAGAAGAATTTGTAATGTTTGTAGTTACAACGCGTGTGTCATCCCATACTCCAGTGATTGCGTTTTACTTAACAGCAGAGAGTGAAATCAAAGGGATGGTAACGTCACTGGGATGATGTGAAGGCACAGCTCAGCCACCAGCCTGCAGGACACCGAGGCACTGGGAGTTACTGGAAGGTGATCAATGGGAGAGCTCCCAGCCACGCCAGCACTTCAGACTTCTGGTAGTGTTAACCCAGGGCGGTTGCAATGTGAGATCCCATCCAAGAGAAATAAAGGCATGGAAATAATGTTCTTGGGGATTGGGAGAGGGTTCCAAAAGAAACAAGTTTACAAGATACAGGCTCATAATAGTAATTAAATCACTCTCACTGAAAAGCTGCTTAGTGGCACATAGACAAGAATTGGTCAGAACCCCAAGATTTTCAGTAGAAATAAGGAGAAAGGTTTTTTACCTGTTTCAATGAAGGGGAAAAAGAACCTGAGTGGACACAAGCACTCCCTAACAGGAGGAGGAGGCTGGAACTGAACAATAAAACTGTTTGTGCCATAGCATCACCTTCTGTGAGCGGTCTGCTCACATCCAGCTCCTTCCACCAGCACTCATCTGACCCCAGAAAATAACATCAATACTGCTGACATTTGCCATATTATCCTGAAGATCTGAATTTTATTGGTACGAAAATTAGAAACAATCCTAAGTGGCAATAAAGTTTCAGAAAGCCTTAAAAGTTCTAGGAATTCTGAGCATTTTATTAGGTGAACTCCAGTAAAAATAGTTTGGGGTTTCACTGCTCAATCTTACTTTTCCACACGGCTTTGAGATTTCAAGATGTTAAAGAGTACAGCCTGCAACGTGCCTTGGGCTGCAGGCAGGGAATAAGGCTGTATAATTGTATGTGGAGTCCTTGCCATCAGCTCCTGAGCTTCTGGCAGAGATGGGAACAGGAGAACAAAATCTGACTGATGGGACTTAATCAGAGAGCACACTGTGACAGCTCAGTGCTTGGCAACACCTTCACCTTTCCCAGATGTCAGAGGATAAGCCTTTTTTTATCTGAAAACAAAAAGATGAAAACGGGGGCTTACTTTGATATCTGTAGCAGAAATGGATGTAAAGTGATCTGAGCATTGAAAATGAGGTTTGGAGGCAATTCACGGGGGTTTGTTCTTCTGGAAGAGGGGACAGGCTGCCTCACATGCCTGCTGTGGGATCAGTCTCTGCCCTGAAACTCCTCTTGGTCGCATTTCAATATGAGTGATAGTTAATTTTTTCACTCTTTGCACCCAGACATTTAATAGGCTTTAATTTAAGACTTTGGCATCAGACAAGAAGAAAGTGCCACTTTCTCTTTTTAGGAACCTCAAGCCTTCCAGTTTTTCAAGCTCCATGCAAGGCAGAGAAAACAATCCCCCCAAGGCCCAGGCTCTTGCTCCCCTTGCAGCCCAGCCAAGCCATGGTTCTGCCTGGAGCCCTGGTCCTCCCCGAGCACCTGCTGAGTGCTGCACCTCTGCTCACACAGCAGCACGTCAGCTCCATGTGGCACGGCACTTGATCTATTGTAAGATTGAGTTTCATCACACGGCCTTCAGCTATACGACCCAGAATATTTGACCCCATGTCAAAGGGGGCCTGGGCCTATGGAGATATTTCCCAGGGCAGCCTGCCCTCTTTCTATTGAAGGAATCTGATCCAGCAACAGGAAAGAGTGAGAATTTTCAGCTGTCCTCATCCGCTGTGAAACGCTCTGTGCTACATGTGCCGAACGTAAGGTGCCTGTTAGTCACTCACTTTCTTCCCTTTTCCTCTATAGGTATTAAATCTGCGCTAATTTCTGCTATAAGTAAATTAAGATACTGGGATAAATTAGTGAGAACACAAATTATTTTGAACAGTTTTTTTTTTTTCGTAGCATCTTTTACATCCAACAGGGGCTCCAGACCTGCAAGGCACTAAGCAGCCAACAGCTCTGTTCTCTATGAAATGATGGCTACCCAAAAACACGCAGTTATTTTGCAGAATCAGAAGACCAGAATCAAAATCTGCTTTTGTAAAAGTAATAACCCCAGACCATGTCAAGTATGCTGTGGGATCTTCATTGCTCTTGCAGGCTGATACCTCATTTGTACCTCCCATTAGAAACACTGTTAACGGCAGCCAGCATAGGCTCACAGCATCACTAAGTAGCTCCAGGACCTTCTGACTCCAATTGAAGGCAGATGATCTCTCCCAGTCCACTCCATTGCCCACAATGGAGCTGCCACTCAGACACAGCACTTCCTATGGCTTCAGGTTATCCACTGGGCAGTCTGTGTCCCCTTACTGTCCACTTTGGCATCCTGCAAAGATTTGGGAGATCAACATACAGCAGATGGGATTGATCCCCATGTGCCCATATCTGCTGTCTTTGTGTTTCCTAACTCTGCTACAAAGTGCAAAGCCCGGAACTCAGCCTGAACGCTAAGGATGGAGCCAGGATCTCCTCTGTTCTGATTCCAGCTCCAGCTGGGATGCCGTGCTTGATTTACAGCAAAACCTCTGCTCTCTCTGCATCCATTCCCTCAACTTCTAAAAGGGAAAGCGGCAATAACCTTCACCCAGACCCAGCTTTGTGAGAATTAAGGTCTGAAGAAAGTACTGAAGATTAAAAACAGCCCCAACACACACCCCCAAAAAAGGTCACAGTTGCTTAAAACTGAATGGAATAATGGAGATAAGTACAGGCACAGAGTCATTGGGAAAGTCCAGACAATGAGCCCGTCAATCAAGGCTGCTTCCTAAGGCAGAGGTCTAAATAAATGCTAATGAAGTCATTTACAAAACACCCCCCCAACCAATGGGGGTGCAGTACTTAAGAGTAATAAGAGGAGCGAGAACAGACTGTCCGTTAAAAAGCAAAATAGAACGCTGAAAAGCCAAAAAAAGAAAGCAACAGTTCGTGCATTTCAGAGCTCTGAGGAACACTGTACCTTCGAGGCAGGCTTTTGTTCAAAGGAAGGCTTTTCCTTTCAGCCCTCCCTTACTTTCACTGCTGCTTTATCATTCAGCCTTTCTCTTGCCACGTACCCAGATGCACCAGGAACGGGCAGGTTGTGGGGTCGGGTCCCATTGCCTTTAAGGACACTGGAACTCTGCCTCCATACATCGCCGGGAGGTTAATTAGTTAATTAGTTAATTAAATTAAACACAGCCGCTCCCTAACAGTGGTGCGACCAAAATAATGCCCCCCAAATTTGGTTCCTATATTAACTCCAAGCTGTGATTATTTCAACAGAAGGTGGTTTCTCTCCAAACTAGGGGAGGACTTTGGTGATTGTGTCTGTATTTGGGGTGTTCCATCCCTCTTGGGTGGAAATGTGACTGAAGTCAACTCTTGCCTGCACACTGTGTATGTATTTAACCATGTCGTTTGCCTGGGAATAACATCTCAAAGATCTTTTTGAAGGAGAATAATCTCCCCAGATGAGCAAAAAAGAGAATAAGGGAAAAGCCCAACAGATTCATGCTATGGCAGCTGGGCAGCATGCTGCGTGTATCTGCCCCTTGGCACTTCCCTTCGCTCCCCAGCAATGGAAGGAATAGCATTTGGGACTGCCCTGGAATTGGGTTGCTTGGAGCCCCTCTCAGTGAGGGAATGGTCAGATTTCTTTGTCCCCACTCGCTCCTCTTGCACTATTTCTTATTCTAAGGGTTTTAGCAAACTCTGCAACAGGTAGCACTAGAAGGACCTGGTCTAATAAGCACGAATATGATCCTTAAGAATGATTACAATAATTCCTGTGGATTGCTTTTCACTTTTCCACTTCCCAGTTATGTCTTGGTTGAAAGAGCAAAGGGGAAACCATGTCTTCAGCACCCAGCCTGGGCAGTCTGGGATCAAGCAGTGAAGTCCCCATCACGGAAGGAGAGCCAAAGGCTGCATGGGATTGGTAAGTTTTTCCCCGTACATTTTTTTCTGCCATTCTCCAACACCTCAAATTTTGACCTTAGCTGAGAGTGCCCTTTTGAATGCCAGTCCAGACACTGTGACGGGATGTGAGAGATTACGCCTGTATTAGATTTCAGTCTTCCAGACAACCATATGAGGCAGCTTCTTCCACTTCAACTACTCTCCTTTCATATTATTCAGCCAAGGGCTGTGTCCAGACTGTGACCAATACTCTGCAGCACGTATTTAATGCAGCAGCTCAGAAAGAAGCTGCGCTCAGAGCTGATGTTCACAGGCAGAAAGGCACAGGCACGTCTTCCTCATCCTCCAGAAATGTACCCGTTCCTTTTTTCTTTTATTTTTGCACAAGATTCCACACCTGTATCTTCAGCCAAAATGCTGCAGAGGAAATTTATGCCATCCCTCCCATTCCCATTACTTAGTAGCCTCGTCTACCAGAAGCACAAGTTCTGAAGTTCAGATGATTTTTTCCCTTTTGTTTTAATACAGTATTTCCATTTTTGCACATTCTTCATATGTTTCCTGCCCAAAGTTTGATTTTGCTAAACCTTATCCTTGCTTATCCTACCCCTTTTCCCTCCTCTCCACCCTTTGCAGTGCTTCCCCCAGTTTAGAACTGGCTGCAGACTTAATTACCGTGCTGCTCATCCATCTCTTCCGCATCACTGTGACAGATGGAAAAGAAAATGAAGTGTCATGTTTTAGAACCAAAACATGGAGAAATCTGACCTCCTGACTTGGATTTGCCTTCTGTTATGAAGCTGCTAAAACCAAAACCCAACAAAACAACTCCTGCTATTCTCCAACAAAAGTTCCAGAAAGGACAAATCTTTTCTTGTTGTATCTGTACCTTCCACCAAAGTTGAGGACATTCTATAAGAATGAATAGTGTTTGGGTTGAAGGATTGGTTAAAAAAATTACTTGAAAATTACCCTCCCCCCCCCCCCCCCCCCCTCCCCCTCATCTGCCCAAAAAACTTTCAGGTCAGTCCTGCCATCTTCCCCTTGGACTCAGAGAAATACCTGGCAGTCACAAGGCACACCAGCAAAGCAGGGAATGAGTTTCTCAACCACGGCTATTGATCTATTACCAATTTTTTCTGCTATCCATTCTGTGCTGCAGAAAGAAAGCGGACACACCAGAAAAGAGTTGATAACAAGGTCAGATTCCTCCCTCAACTGTACTCAAGCAGCTTCAACACCTAAGGATTCAAGTGATAAAAGTAGGAGGGGAAATTGTTTCAGGTGTTGCCTATGTGATCACCTCTGGTACCCCATCCCTGCAGACACTCACAGTCAGGCTGGAAGGTCTCTGAGTCCTGATGGAGCTGTGTGTGTCCCTGTTCATTGCAGGGGGTTGGAATAAATGTCCTTTAGTGTTCCCTTCCAACTCAAACAATTCTATGAAATCTGACCACCACCTGCACCAGCCCCTGTTCCTCCCTTCCAAGCTGGCAGCTCTGTAGCGCTTAGGACACCCCACACAGGGATTTCTCCTGCAACTCCTGGTATGTCTCACAGCAGGTGAAAAACACACCCATATTCTCTGGAAAGCCATGAGAGTTCAGCTCCAGATAATGCAGTCTAACCCCACAAAAGCACATCAGATCCCTCATTCCAGGAGCACTGCAAAGCAGCAGATGAAGAATACATGCTGTTCTTTCTCACTGCCAAGGGAAAAGAGTTACATCCTGGTGAGCAGATGATGCAGAAGAAAAAAACACTTGGAAAAGTCCCTGGGAAGGGCCTGTCTGTTACAGCAGAAGCACCATGGCTCTGTCACACCATTGTCTCCTTGGAACGAGTGCAGCTCGAGCAAGGGGTAGCACAAGGTGCTGTGCAATCAGCCCGGATGTTTCTGTACCTTTGGCAAATTTAAATGGGGAGCAGCTGCTAGCAAACTAATCGGGATGTTTTATAGCTTGCTGACAATGCCAGATTCTGCAGATATTACAGTCCGTACTCAGTGGCATCTCTGGAGTATTTTGTTTTACAAGCATTTCCCAACAGCCCCCAGGAATGCACAAGCCCTGCTCCCATTTACACCGCTGGGGATCGGGGATGGTTTGTCCCCTTCCACAGTTGGCCCAGCAGTGCTACCCACACCACAGCCAACCCATGGGCCTCGCAGTGGGATCTGTGGGTGCGGGATGCAGGCGTCTGTCATCAGAGCTGGTTTTCACACAGTTGAGATGTTATTCACCTTAGCAAGGGATGCTTTGCTCCTTCAGAGATTATACTTTTTATTTCCTGGGAGAGATGGGAGGTCTCATTGATTGTTATGTGAGCAACTGAAGGCTTTTATTGGGATGAGGCTAAACAAGTGTAAAATTATAGAGGGGATTAAGATAGATTAAGGGGTGCCTGTTAGTCAGAAGTGACTCCTGGCAGGCTGGGAATTTTTCCAAGAGGCCAAACATAACCTGACTTGCAACACCATGGGGTGAGCTGCACATCCAGTGCTGCACATCACACCCTGTGCTTGGGGCTGGCAGTCCAGCAATGGAGCAGGAACTCAGGTTTGCACTGATGACAGCTTCAGTGACCACACACAGCTGTCCCTGGAAGTGCGCCTTCGTCATCCATTGCACCTGGCAGAATGGTTTCACAGCAGCAGAGACCTGCCCCCAGCCCCACTCACTGCCAGGCCCAGAGCTGTTCCAAAGGAGAGCTCCCAGCAGCTGCATTGCACACAGGTCCTTACTTATCCTTATTTCTTCCCTGTAGGGGTTGGTCTGGGAGTGCATCACTGCAATTCCTCAATGCATTTCTCCCTTCTTTATCAGTCAGACTCATCTCAGTAGGATTGGACAGGTGACTGCAGACTGTCCTTTCTGTTAGGAATAAGCTAACCCTGCCTTTTGCCCACCATTTCTTGGAACCCAAATGCCTGAAAGGCGGCAGCAAAGCAGAAAGCACAAAGACTTTACACACCACGCCAGGGAATTATAACAGCTTTTAAACCTCAGCATTTTCTTTTTGCCTCAGTTTTCTTGAAAATTGCACAACAGACAGAACACACAGCCTGCAGTTTCAAAGTGCAAGACAGCACATTACCTCTGGATTGGATGTTAAAAGGGAGAACTTGCTTGGTTTTTTCAAACAATAGGGGGAAAATATTAATGCTATAGAATATTTTGGAGGTCCTGGTTGTGTAACAGCTAAGCCTTCCCCTGAGTCATTACACCCTCCTCTTGTGAAGTTCTCATTTGCTTTCACACATATGACATATTAGCTTCCTACAGCAGCGGGTGGGGAGATCCTATCTGTTTTATAATCCTCTGTAACACCGCTGCTCCTTGCCTCAAATATTTTCTCCCCTCCGTTGCTCTACACTGCACAGTCACTGTCCTTGGCAGAGTGTTTCAAGACACAATTAGCTGCGCCTTTTTCAGCCTTTACACATAAAATACAATCCTTTAGTCTCCTTAATGCTACAGCCCCATTTCTATCAAGAGTTAGGGAGGCAGCACAGGAGTGAAGGGATGGGCACGAGAATGGGGTGCAGTTATCATCATCCTCATCATGCTGTCTCCTGGTCCCCAGGCCATGTGTCAGGGACATGCTGGAAGGTTCAGAGGAGAACACAAGTCAGATCTCACAGCCAAAGCCTGTATTTTTGTGCACAGGTACTAAAAGAACACTCTTCTGTCATCAAGAATCTGGATAGTATGGTCATACTCCTTGTTAAACAACCCGCAATGTGAGCACTAATATATTCTATCAGCATGGAGCTGCTTGGGGACATTCCCTGCTCCTTTTCTTATCCTACGGCTGCTGTTGCAAATCTAAAGCAAAGGATGAAGTGATGCTGACATTAAGGCTGATAAACTGGTTCAAAAACTGATGGGAAAAAAAAAGAGCAGTGCTTAAAAGCGGAGCTGTGGCTCTCCCAGAACTGGAAGTTCGCATACCTGCAAGATGAAACATCTGAGGTCAGAAACAGCCATCTGATGAGTGTCATTGGATCCTTTTTCTGACCTGTTTGGATGGCTGCCCAGAACGTATCTGTCTCATATACACTTCTTGTTTCCTGTGATAATCCTCTCAGGCCAGTCCAGATGTGTCCGTTTAGCTGTCCCTGGAAATCAGCAGGAACCAACTGACCCTCACCCCGTACCACTTACAGTTCACGCAAACACACGCTGACAACGTTAACCCTTTTTGTCAAGCACAACCCTCCTGTCAGGATGGAATATTTGCAGATGTTTGCTCTCCTTTTGGTTGCGTCAAAACATGCATCATCTGAGCTTCCCAAGCAAATAGAACTGTTCTGCACTGCAGCCCTGACCTCACAGCTGCCAAACCTCCTGCAAATTCTACAGCCACTGTATTCCATCAGCTGCAATTAGAGCTGGTGGCCCAAGCCTTTGGCTACTTTGCAAGGCTTTGAGTACGCTCATGTTGCCCTCCCTGTTCCTCTTACTCTCTGATCAAAAAGGAAAGAGAAAAAAAAGGAAGTGCAAGCCAAATGCCTTATCTTCAATAAGTGTTAAATGTGTGGATCCCAAGATCCCAGCACCCTCAAGAGGTCTCATCCTGAAAGCACTGAGATGGAGAGAGGTGGCATGTCTGCACTAGGCTGCTGCTCCCTCTCTGCCTTGGCAAGACAAACCAGAACATCCCATTGCATGCCTGGACCACTGAAGGATTTGCTCCACTACACTGCGTGTCCCAGATGGACCCCCAAAGTGCTTCACTCACTTTGTGCTTGCTTTGGAAGTTGCCACTGAAACAGAGGAAACCCGCATTAAAAACTAAATGGTGCCACCCAGCAAGAGCTAATTAACAAATTCCCCAAGGAGGTGGCTCAGAGGGGACCTGGCATCATACAGATAATAGGGAAAAACAAATGTCAAATCCCACTTAAGCTCATCATGTCTATACCAAGAAGGACCAAGCTTTTACACTAGTTCACATCACATCACCCCCCTTCAGCACTTGGCTCTCAATAAGAAGCTGTAGCTCTGTGCTTCTTAGAATTTAGAGCTAGATCACCATGTACTAAGGGAATGATGCCACCCATTGCTAATTAATCGTGCTCTAAGGGCTCTACAAGGAAGAGCCCCTGCTAAGCAATGAGAAACTTAATCTAAGCAGGAGGCTCTGTCCAAAGGAGCACTTGTGAGAAGAAATACATATGGGGCTGCTACAGGCCTTGTGCTCTTTGCTCAGTACTTGGAGTCTCGTGTTCAGGTTCTTATAGTTATCACATAATGCACAATGACTTTAAAGTGAACATCAGCTCTGCGCACAGTCAAACTAAGGGAGAGCAGGCACCACACACTCACTTTTCAATTTTTTCCCAGCTATAGCAAGGATGCTTTGCCATAAAGACCAGCCAGACACCTTCCCCTCATCCCTGTCAAAACAGGTGTTATTATCCCTGTTTCATAGGGATGACCAACTCAGGAGCATTACCAACAGATAGGAAGTCTCACGGTTTCAGATGATGCAGTGAGAGACAAAGTGGGGATTGGACAATGGGGACAATGAAAGCAATGGGACCACTCAACCCACCCTGCTCTTATAGGTGATGCTGGCTGTAATCCATCAACATGACACCTGGGCGTTTAAAAGTACAACCAGAATTCCCAGATAAAAGAAAATTTTCTGTGCTTAGTAGACCTTGGTTTTGTTCAAGTTGTTGAACTTAAACAGAGGTTGGCCTCTGAGAAGCCCAGAGGTTGGTTCCAGGCTTCATCTCCATGGAGCATCAGTGCCTGGTCCTCCCTGGCCCTGTGGGTTATCCCATGCACTCCTGCTCTGGCTCCAGCATCCTAACTCTGCTGTGTTCATATCATTAGGCCCACTCACACAGCTGTCACAGATGTGATTTTCTTTATTAAAAGGGCATAAATATGCTTTTCAATCTCACACTTGATCCCAACAAGTCAACATTTGCTCTGCTATCAGACCTAGCTGGCTGGAAGTCACTCTGTAAAAGCAGAGCCTGCAGCAGTACACAATCAAGTTTAGCCATGACTAGCCAAAGGCAGTAACACCGTGAGACTTTTGCAGCAGAACCTGTTGAGAAGAACAGGATTTTTCCCAAAGCTTTTTGCACAACTACATGGAAATGTCTTTGTTCCTTTAGAACTAAAAAAACTGGGGGGTTTTCAGTGCTGTGGGACAAGGATGAACAAGAGGAGGGGAATAAAGCATCTTTTTTTCCTCTCCTATAGGAAAGTATTATACAAGTAACCAGCTGCATTGGCCGGGGGCTCTTCCAGAAGCACTGGCATGCTCTGCTGTTACCAGACTAAATAGATGGTTGGGCTTCTCCATTCTAAACTTTTTTTTTTCTTGTAAAAGCAGCACAAAATAAACATATTCCTCCCAACACTGAAACTCTTCCAAGTGCCAGATTTCAACCCAAAGCAGATGCTCGCACTGGGGCTGCAAGGCCCCTGAGGAACAGGGCTCCAGGTGTCCCCACCTGTGCCACAGGCTGTGAGCAGCTGCTGGCTGCAGACACCGGTGCTGCTGGGCTGGGAGCACCAGGAAATTCTTCACTGGGGAGATGGGAACTTAGTGGGAAGCCAAGGAGTTGCTTTTTAACTGAAGGCAAGTGGCTTGTGGAGGCAGGATTGAGTGGGGAGAAGCTTGAAGTTGGGTTAGTATCCCCTCTGCCCTCAGTGCACAGTGAAGGTTGGCTCAGGAAACATCTCTCCGTATCACTGAGATCCTCATACACTGCGCCCACCACTCCCCAGGTGCGTAGCACCAGCGTCAAAGCAGAGCTCTTCCACTTCAGGAAAGTGGATTTCACACGATCCCAAGTGGGGAGCGAGCTGTAAGGAGATCCCCAGACAGAACAAGAGGCCGGTTCACTCACAGGACGTGCACCAAGTGAAAAAGCCAGCGAGCAATCTGTGCACCAGACTCCTTCTCGCGGCTTTAAAGAAAACTTGCAGCGTCAGGCAAAAGCGGGGCATTAACCCAGCAGCAATGAAATCGCCTTTCACAGAAAGCTCTGCCTGCATCTGAACTCTGCCTGCATCTGGCGGCCGAGAGCACTGCCAAGGCTTTAACCCTCTGATATTAACAGGAGGAGATATTGACGAGCGTCCCTCCGGCGAAGGAAACCAAATGGTGTTTTTTAACTCCAGTGGATTCTTTACAGATTTTCAATTCTTTAGCGAGGCTGTTGCTTCAGACTGGGGTGTAATTGAGATGCATTAGCCACTCGTTCAAAAACTTTCCCAGGAACACATGTGCGCACACACAGACTATGCATTCAGATATAAATACATACCGTACCTGCACTTGCATTAAGCTGCTGTTCATGGGCTGTCTGGACATTTCCACTGCCAGCTCGGCTGCTCCGTCAATTGCAGCACTCAGTGCTGCCAGCCCAACATGACAAATAAAGTAAACACAGAAAAACAGTTCATCGTTGCTGGGTATCTGTCTGCAGACGCAGAAAGGAAAAGAGGGTCTTTTAAGGACCAGTTCCCACGAGAGTCAAGGACACTGGGTGCTTTCACCCCAAGAGAGATGTGAACTTTCTAAAGCCAGGCCATGCTTCTATGGGTGAGTGCAGTGCCCACCCCACCTCTTCCTCCTGTCCTGCCTCCCCAAGGAAACAAGCCACCATCTGTGCCCAGCACAGTATAAAACCTCCCTCCAGAATATTCCAGCCTCCTTTATCATTTATATATCAACAAAAGGCCAAATTCCCCAAGTATAGAGCGATCCTACTCATAGCATTCTGTCAACCAGGACAAAGGAAGCAGATATTTAAAGAGCTGAAGCCACACCACTGACCTGAGCACACCCAAGCTCTGACAGGCTGGCACCATTTGAGGTGCAGCTCTGATTAACTGGGATTTTCAAAGCATGGACCTTCCTTTAAGAAGTGGCTGTTC
Organism: Coturnix japonica; assembly: GCF_054131305.1. NCBI lineage: Eukaryota > Metazoa > Chordata > Aves > Galliformes > Phasianidae > Coturnix > Coturnix japonica. The sequence continues at coordinate 10,177,275 of NC_140680.1, read as the reverse complement.
CACACAGAAGGGTTTTCTTACAGACTAGAGGACACTGCAGTCAGCTCATCTGGAAACCCCCCTAACATAGTGTTTGAGACCACCTCCAGTCATTCTCTTAACTGAGGTAATGTAAATAGATTCCACTATAGGTCTATATGAGAGGCAGATTGGACATTAAAGCAGTCTTTACACAGCTACATCAAGGTAAGAAAAAATTTATCCTCCTCTGATGAAAACAAGAACATAACACAAAGATTAGGTCTGGTGTCTCAAAGATTGCTTCTGTCTTGGAAAGGATGATTCATCAATGAATCAACACATTGAGAGCTAAGTATTCCACCTGTGTCCATCTGCAGCATGGAGAAGCAATTCACAGAGAAAGAAGTTAAAGCACAAATAGCTTTTGTTCAGTGTCTGAAAAGGTAATCCTGTAACCAAACTGGTATAGCAACCTAATCTCCTGTGTGCACAGAGGCCTCTTCAGCAGAAGAAACTGCACCCTTCCCTGCAGAATATGGTTAAGACTCACTCTTAAGGGAACCAGAATCTTCTGGATATAGAGACAAACAATTTACCACTGCCAAAAACTCACAAATCCAAACATAAAAGCTCATTAAAATATGAAGTCTTACACAGATAAACACCTTCAGAAGTCTACTCCCAGCTTCATTTGGAGGTGTTTTATTGGAAGATGTTTTATGAGGACGTTCATCCATCAAATTACTTGGTCTTCAAAGAGGGAGGAAACTGAAGGTTGAACTGGTTTGTTGGGAGGGGAAATAGTTTATCCTAAGGCAGCCAGCAAAGCAAACACTTTGATTGGATTGATGTAAAGTAACAGGATTTGGCCCGGGCATTATTCTTCCACCAAGCATTGCAGAGAAGACAAGGAAAACATAAGTTACATTGACTTGAGACAGGTCACCAAGCATCTTTCCTCATCAGGGCTCCCAAGTACCACCAGCAGCCGGGTGACCCCATGTAAACAGGGCAGCTGCCCACACCCTGCCTGGGCTGCACCTGCTGTGTCTGCCTCAGCTCAGGCACCTCAGGGAAGGGAAGAAACTCATCTATCATAGAAAATACAAGTGGAACCAAGAAAGAGGTTGAAAAACTGCAGGAATCACCGTCTGGGGTGTTACTTCAGCCACAAACTGCAATGAAGTACCCCCCTCCCTGCAAAAACTGAATCAGCATCAGAGAAGGAAGGGAGTGGGAGTGTGGATGGTCTGAGTTCAGCAAAGCTTGGGAAACCTGAGCAGATCACCCAGGATTAGCCGGTGGGTAACACAAAACCCAAAAGCCACAATTACCAGCGGCCAGCAGCCACTCTGCCCACATTGCTCTCAGCCATCCCAACCATTGTGTTTGTGGGAACCATTGAGCAGGGAGCACCTGATCCCTCTGCCTTCCCCAGGAGGCAGCTCCAAGTCAGTGCTGCTCAGGCAAGGGAACCTGCAGGCTTTCAGAGCCCACATCTACTGGGATACATGTCCAAAACCCTCTGGGTGGGCGACACAGTGAGGTGGGAGAGGGTCTGACACACACAGTGAAAAACTCTTAGTTGAAGGGAATAGGAAAGCAACCTCTTTTTCTATACTTGGATATTAAAGAGCCTTTTAGGCATCTGATATCTCAGGGCTCACACTTGCTGGATGCACAAGAGATGCTTTGAAACAGCTACAGCCTTTTCATTCACTTCAGCTCCCACTGAGCTGCTTTTTCTTCTCTTTGGGCAGAAGTTTGCACCAAGGTTTTATTTGGCTTCAGGGCAAACACGATGCTTTGCAGGAAAGCACTGTCAAACAGACCCCTCTCCTAGACAGGTAATTATGAGAACAAATAGCTCCTTCTTATCCCACAGGGGAGTCTGCCAGCCCCCTCTCTGCTATTTTCGGCTTCCTGGCTTGCAAAGGGTTACGTGCAAACTCAATGACAGACTTGTCCTCTGCTGGCTGCAGAGCTGAGCAGATTTCAGCTGGCAGCAGCACAGAGCTGCACTGGGGATACTCAGTGCAGGTTACCCTGAAATGGTAACAGGAGACATCCTATGCCCGAAGCCTAAGGCAAGTGCATAGCAGTGCTGCAGCACTGCAGAGCAGGTTTAGATGTGTCAGGTGCTCCACTGAAAAAAAGGATTGTTCTTGCCCTGAAGACGCTGCAGCCCAGATACAAGGTGATGCTATAGGCAGAGGCAAAAGTGCTGACGTGTTTTTAAATAGGAGAATGAAAACCTGGTCAGGATGCTGTAAGATAGAGGGCTCCTATAATGTCAGCTGTAGGTGCAATGATCTGAATATAGAACTCACACCCGTGGAATGAGCAAGATCAGGAGAACTGGTCTTTCACTGAACTCCTTCCCTGGAGCTGAATGACTCCTGCAAGAGCAAACAGGAATAACTACATTTTCAAATGCATCTGATTAATTCTCTCCTTTTTTTTTGTGCATTTTCCATTCTAACAAAGCTCCTGGAATGCCTGTATTCCACCTCAAGCAAAACTATAGCCACAAGGCTGGACACTGAGAGATAGTAGATGAGAGAAACAGGGCTCATTTCAGGGAAGCATCTCTCCATTCAGCTGCCCCTCGTCATGCTCCTCACTTCTCAGGACTTCATTTGTGCATGCCTGGCACGTTCATCATAGGGCCACCAGGAAGTGTGTTCCCATCCCGAGTCACAGTAGCTCATCCTCAGTCCACTTCATATATTCTAAACCTGACAGTTCTGCTGAGATTTCAGGTTGGTCTTCTTGACAGAACATCTGATACTGTCTCTTCCCAATATATCCAAGACTTCTCACAGAGCATCCCTATCCATGGACCTTCTGGGGCAGAAAAGTGCAAGCAGAAATGATGCAAAGAGAGAGAGGACCATCTTCAAATCAAAGGTATAACAGGGATAACAGGATGGATGTGAGCCAGGGAAGAGTAAAGAGAGGGGCTGTCTTGTGTTACCCTTAGTGGCTGGCCAAGCACTATGAACACTTCGCAAGAAATGCCTTATCCTCCTGCTCTTGATCAGAAGAAGAAAATTCATATCCAGCCCTGGAAACGGGATGGTATCCAAACCCACAAAATTAGTCTGTCATTTGCATTTACTTCCTGAATGTTGCTTGGTAATTTAGAAGACCTATTCCAGAAAAAGAAATAAATAAAGGGGGAGAGGGGAAGATCACTCCTGTTGCTTTACATACAGGTAGCTGAGAATAAAGGGAAAAATCCTCTGATGTTTCAAGATGTGATTTGCAAATCATCTTTCCATCTGAGGAGCTCTGGATAGGTAGATGTTAGTAATAATCTCTCTGCCCTGGCTGGGAGAAGAATGAAGAAGTGGGAGGACAAAAAGAACCCTTGGGTTGAAATCACAAACTAGCTTTGTCTCTGCCTTGCAGTGTGCACAGGGTACCCAGACGGGCACTCTTGAACCCCATTTTCTTCCTGATGAATCCACACAAGGGCAGCACAGGCAGTTGGGTTCAGGAAGAGGACAGAGGTGTACAGCGGCCATACATCCCTTCTCCATCACTGGAAAGAGTTTGTCACGTAGAAAAAACAAGAGCACATTCCACTGGTGCAATCAAAAAAACATTGACCTCATTGGGACCTAACATTGGTGCTATTATGATGTTGGGGTGAGAAGTGTCTATTTATTCTCCTTTCATTTCTTGTTAAAAACCATAGCCCATGTCAGAGCTGACGAGAGTTGCAGCACAGAGGAGACATTATTCTCAGCTTTGGATTAAGATCAGTATTTTAATGAAAGCACTTATTAGCCCCAGCTGGGGCTCAATTTTCCAGTGAGTTGGGAAAGAAAAAATATATTGCCCTGGCCATTCTTCCCTGGGGATTGTGCAGAGACATCTGAGAGTATCAATTACTGATCATAATACTCTATTGGAAACGAACAGCTGGGGAAAAGCCACTGGCTGAAAACGAGTGGATTGCTTTACATTTTGAAGAATAGTTCTTGGCTACACGGTGCCCATTTTTTCCCACTCTGGGATCCCAACTGCTCTCAGCAGGCTGTGGTTGTGGTACCCTTGTTACCCTCTGACACTGGTGCCACCTGGGTTCCTAGCAGAGGATGCTCAGCTCCCTGCAGAGACCCGGCCTGCCCAGCACATAGAGCTGAGCATGGCCTCAGTTGTCCTCCCCTGCACATCAACCAGAGCCACCAAACTCTCTGCCTTGAGGGGAGAGGTGCTCTGCGTACCTGAAAGTCACAGCAACACAAATTCAACCGAGTGCTGCCCAGCACTGCAGCAGTCCCTGCACAGGTAACAGGGCCACACAGGTGCCCCAGACAGGGTAAGAGTTTACTGTCATTCCATGAGCTCAGTTTTGGGGAAAAAAAGGGACAAAATTATGTGAGTGGGCAATGACTTGTGGGGGGGAGTGACCACGCAAAGGTGTCTGCATGTCCTTGTGCATACAGAGAGCTTTGCCTCAGACATAAACAGAAAGACAGACCCCGAACTGAGAGCTTGCAGTGTGAACAAAAACTGATATCATTTGGTACAACATAAAGCAGATGATGCAGGGACTAACACAAGATCAGAGCGGAGCTGGGGGGGAAATGGTTTAAAAGTCAATTACCAGAACGTGCACAAGAGTTACACAATGAGGGGCAGATTGCTCAGAAAGCAGAGCATGGAGGTGTGTTTGTGGTTATAGTACAAAAGAACTGGCATGTGGGTAAAGTGGTCAACAGAGGCAGGTGGGATGTATACAGGGCCACTGGTTTTTTCCCTTCCAGTCCATGAGATGAAGAGGGCAGCATCACAGTTCTGCCCTGAGCAATCAGGCATGGGGCAGGGGGTGAGACATCCCCAGATGTACACTGGCAATTTCTGGAAGAGTTTAAAGCTGTCTTCACATGAACAGCTGCACTGAACTGTAATGGATGGTCACTCCCAAAAGCAAACTGCAGATTTCCCAACAGAACAGGCTGTGAGTGTGTGTGTGCATGAACCACACGTTTCCCTAGGGCAAAGTGAGGGAAGCCCGCTCCAGTTGCTAGGTTGAAAGTTTAACATTCTTTATATCGTAGTGGCTGGAGTTGTTTTTCTCCACTTGGAATTTCAGATTTGGGTGGCTTTTATCAGAATGTAGACTCTAAATACCTTGGGAAAAAAACTCAGATTCAAGGGGTCCAGCACAGGAGATTCACAGGGAAGGAAAGGAAACCACAAGTGTGTTGGTCTTAAGAACTGGGCTACCCCTTGAGATTTGTTTAACTTTTTTTATCCCTGTACCATCTCTACAACCAGTTCATCCTATCTGAAACGGCTAATTCAGGATGCATATGAAAGCCAAACTTTGAAGACTTTTGCCACCTTTTAAGAGAAGAAAATAGCTTCAGTTCCTGGCTTTGAACTTTTTTCATAGCTCCATAATAACACCAGGGCTGCAGAGGCGTCTCCTTAGACACAGACCCCAGACAGCACAACATAAACTGCATCTCCCACAAGCACCCTCCAGCCAGGAGCACAGCACAGTGTCTGCAGCTGCTCTAAGCCCACGGGCAGATGCTAATCATCATCCCATGGAAACAGTCAATGAGCACCTGAGAAGAAACCCAGTCTGAGCATCACACAGACCAGCCATTCAGCTCAGGCCAGTCCCATTAGATTTGGTTGACAAAAGAATCCAGAGTGCACATTTATAATTTGCCAAGGAAAAAAAAAAAAAAAAAAAAAAGGGAAAAAAAAAAAAGAAAAAAGAAAAAAAAGAAAGAAAAAAAAAAAGGAGAATTAAAAAGAAAAAAAGAAAGAAAAAAAAAAGAAGAAGGAAGAAAAGCTTTTCTTTCTGAATGGAGAGTTTCTATGGCCCAGCCTTCCTCCTCGTCAGTAGACAGGGTGGAATTCCCAGGCTGCGGGGGAGATCTCCAGGGGCTGATCATGTTCCTAAAGGCATGTTCCCAATCAAGAAGGTTGGGATGAGGCATAATAATTGCATAGGCTTCCTGAGAACTGGCTTCACATCCCCGAAGACTGATTTAACCCAGTTTTTCATTCTGCTTTCACATAAAAAAATAATAATAATCTGTCTATATCTTGATACACTGCAAATCAGGAAATGGAGGCGTATGGTATATCTCATCCTCCCCTGCCTGCAGCTCTCTGAGGCACGCTGCCAAAGCAGAGCTGCCTTTGCTGCTGCAGACACCACCATTGTGTCAGCAAAGCTGTTCCGATTAATGCTGGTAAGAAAGAGAAACCAGTGGCCTGTAAAAGGACTGAGAGTCAGGAGCTATCCAAGCCTCTGCTGGTCTTCTACATCCTTGAAATTCACAGATAATAATTAGCACCATTACTGGCCTATATTACACACCTACTGGTCTGTAAAGACAAATGATTAAAAGTTTTACAGGCTGAGGGCCGTGGTTAACTGCAATTATCATTAACACAAGGATAATGGAAGTTGTGCCTATGTTGTTGGACAAGCGCCAGCCTCTAACTCGCTTTTCAAGTGTCTGGAGCACCTTGAGGCATTCCTGGGATCCAGAGGTGCTGGCATTTCACTTCTAGGCTGAGCTCAGGCTGCCAACCTTCCAGAAGGCAATTGCAGAGGTGCCAGGGGCTGTACATGTGCTGAAGCTACAAGTCCAGGGGAGAGACACTGAGTTTACCAGCAGCAAGCCAGCATCCACACCAGGGGTGCTCAAAAGCAGAAGGCAGACCCGTGGCCCCAGCCCCAGGGACCAGCTGGGCAAACCTCAAGCAGCACCCAGAGATAAATTACACAGGCTGGCTGCAAAGGCAGCCTAGATGCAGACACACTAATCTGGCTTGCTTGCACAAACACTGGGCTTTTCTGTTCCACAAGAATGGGGTAAACCTTTCCTGCAGGGACAGGCATCAGCCCCACTTTGACATCAGTACAGAACATGCTGGGCTGGTGTCAGAAGTAAGCTGTTTGCAGTAGAGATATCTTTAGACTGATTATAGAGACTGTAGCTGTAACTGGCCCTCTTCATTACAAGTGCTATTAATCCTGTAATGAATGACTGCTTACAGACCAAGACACAGTTATTTTACACTGAATGCTGCCAGTTTGAACTCTTGATTCCAGCTTTAAAAATACAGATCTTTAATAGCATGGGAACCTAGTTCTGAGGTTCATAGTACCACATCTCTTATAACTGGGTTGCAAATGTACCTCCAAACACCACACGTCATCACAGAACAGTACGTCTGGGAGGCTGCTTTCCATTAAGATGGCTTAGCATGGCAAGTCTGGTTTGATGCCACATGGTTGTGACAAAACAGGGCATTTGCAAAGATAAAGCAAAAACATTTTATCAACCCTTCCCCCTCCAAAAAAAAAAACCAACAACAACAAAGAGATGGGGTTAGGGGCTTAGGGCCATGAATACCAGTGCTCACCAGCCACCATGACCTCATATAAAGCCACATCTTGTGTGGCTCAAACAGCTCCATGAAGCCCCAGATGCCCTTGGCTCCCTTAGATCCAAGGTTGGAGAGAACAACACTCCCTTAACACATTCAGGAACAATTCCCAGGTTCCCATTCCCTCACATACTCAGTCCTTGCTCCCACTGCACACCCCAAGCTTGCAACACAAGCACCTGGGTCCTATCCAATGTAGAGTTCAACACTTCCAGCAAGAAATAAGCAACGTTCAGCTCACAGTGGCTTTGCTTCAAGATGCAGGAACCATATGCTGCTCTGATGTGGGGCTGTATCCCTCTGCCCACCACAGGGTAAGACAGTGCAGGCAGCTCCCATCAGCCTGAAGCAGATGTGGGTGAGCACAGCCTTCGCTACAGAAACTCTGCAGGCCGCGGTTTTGGCAGATCCAGGGATATATAAACAAACAGGCAACACAACCTGAGCTCCCATAAATTTCCTGAAAATCCTTAATGACTAAAGACTTAATAAAGTGTTTCACAGCAGAGGCAGCAGCCGGTAATTATGGTTTTGGAATCTGTGAAGTAGCAAGCAAGAAGCCCAGCTCTGTGATTGAAAACGCAAGCAGCAATAATAGCTCTTTCAGAGCACAACACACTGCTTCTGCCACTAAACACCCTGCTCTGTGAGCTGGCACATCCCTTGCCAAGCTGTTAGCAGCAGCTTGCAACAGAGACAAGATAGATTGAACAGAGAGATAAATTCTCATGGATGGAGTCAGGGTTTACACTTTCACAGAGCTTCACATGTTGGAAGACCATGATTTAGCAAATATTTTAAGGAGACAGCTACAGCTCTCAAAGCCATTCTTCTGCTGGAAGTAGGACTTGCAAGGAAGGTTGGGGACCTGATGCATCAGAGGGTTGTCACTGCTGCCCCCTGCTCCATGGGTCTACAACAGGACCCCACCACTACAACCATGCTCAGCAGACTCACATCAGCTGGAGTTTGGGGTCAAAGAGAGGAGCAGGAGGTGGGGTTCCCAGCAGACAGCTTCCACCCCACACCCAGAGACAGCCACTGCCTTTCACTGGGGGTGAGCAGCGTTGGTTATCCAGATTGTCATGGCCCTGGGAAGGGCACTCCCAGTCAATAGACCTAGAAAAACACAGCCCCACACATGGCTGGCAAAGTCCCCACCCACACCCCCATCTATCACGCCACTCTGACTGTGTTTAAAATGTTTTTCATCTGCAGTTGGGTCATCTTTTCTCCCTTATTCCTGATGCCGTTAGCAAAGCCGCTCTTCAAAGGCTACTGAAAGATTTCTAAAGCAAGCAACCCTGTTAGTTTTTCCTTTCACCCATCATTACACAAGAGTAGTGCTCAAGATCCAAGTTTCTATTTAAAAAGAGAACTAAGTTAAGCTCTTGCATGATGTCTCTAGAGATGCATCAGTCAGCGCTTTCTTACACATTCCCTGGTCGAGCAACAGGAGGGTTTATATACCGACCTACCAACAGATATTCAACTGTAAAATCCCTCAGAGCTCCATCTTTGCACAAAACCAAACCCATTAAGATTCCTCCAGTTAGACAGCAAAGAACAATCTAACACCTTAATCACACAACTGGTCATTATTGCTGGTGACAGCAGGAGAGCCCACATCAAGCGAAGAAGAAAACATAGAGGGAACTTAAATAAAACAGAAGTGAATTGCAAACTGAGCCCTATACCACCGTGTGTGTGAGAGAACACTTCTGATGAATGTCCTGTGCCACAGATGATTGCAGAATTAGTTGTTGCTTCAATTATTTTCTTGAAATCTCATATTCTACTGCTATTATCAGTGCTCTAAAGCAAGTAAATAACACTTCAGATCACATATCACATTAGGAAAAAAAAAAAAAATGGGGAAAAAAAAGGCATCTCAAGTTTGCAGCTACACAGCCCACGACCTGCACGGACAGCCCTGGGATACGAGTGAATAATACAACCTTCAGTTCTTCTTTAGCAAAACAGATGAAGTTTTCTCTTACTGGTGTTTTTGGAAATTACAGAAAGGAAAAAAATTGTCAGACAAAAATAGTCTGTGTGTCACTTCAAACCAGTCATCAGGGACCCGGATTCCGAGCCTATTGAAGTCAGTGGAAAGATTCCTCTCAGCTTCCACAGGGTTTGGCCCAGACCCGTGTGAATGTGCTCCTTGCAGGTGTAAGTTGCCACGTTCCTTTTCAACTTGCCTGAACAACGGCTGCCCTCGAGATCCACCTTGACCACAGCAGCAGTTACCTATAGAGGCACTTCTGCTCTGCCTTCAGCAATGTTCCTTGTCCAGGGCTGAATCCCCAAGCCATCACACTCCCATGTCTTCCTCTCCAAACCTGCCCTGTCCTTATGTCCAGGTGTCCTGATGCAGTTTTGGCCTTGGTGACTGACATCACATACAACCACCAGAGGCCCTTCTGGTTGTTCTCAGGAACTACTCAAACAGCTTTGGGCTGAGAATGCAGCAAGGAAATGGCACCAGATAGCTCACGGAATGCACTCTTCCATTTTATCCTTCTAGTTAGTCCCAAACAAACTGTATTCTGAATTTGTCTCTTCAGATTCCAGAATATTGAACGGGGAACTGAGGGATTTTATTCCAGCTGCAGATAAAAGCACGAACTATTTTTCCTTATGAGCTCCTTTTAGCTGGAACCTGAGTGCATCACTAACTGAGTGCATCACACTCAATGCCTGGAAGGCTCCATAATGTAACATAGAGAAGGGTAACAACCAAAAGATGGGCAACCTCCTGCTGGCAGCTCTGCAGTTTGGTGAGGAATGAAGAGGTGCCCATGCCAGCAGCAGTTACGCAAATCAAACAGAAAGTGAAATCATTGTGAACCTTTCCTAAATAGGTCACTTATCTGCTTGGGTTTCCCCCTCATCCCTGCAGCTCCCTAAATGCTCTTTGAACATTTGGAGTTCTTCAAGTCACCAAAGGGACAATTACACACTCCGCTAAGCACAAAAACAAAACTTGCATAATATCATGTTGAACTCAGAGGGTTAAGGGACACCCCTGGGAGCAGCAGCAGCGACAGATAGGCATGGTGAATGTTCCTTCACCTTTCTGATTGCTCGTTAAGCTTTGGCATGTTCCCATGTGTGAACTCACTGCACCAAACCAGGCTTACTCCATGCTGTTGGGCTTAAGCATGCAGTGTAAACAAGCCCTAGGATGGGTGAGCATAAGGGATCCAAATGTGCAAAAGGTAAGACAGATTCTGAAACCCAGGGCACTGCAGAAGTCTATCTGTGGCTCTTCACAAGCCGAAAATGAATATGAAATGTGCCAGGTACAGCACATACAAGGATTTATTAATTTTGCCAGAAATGAAATGGCACCCATCTGTAACATATGAGCGCAAGACAAGGAATCAGGAGAGATTGGCTTTCTGCCTGGCTCTGCTGTTCCCTCACATGCCAACATGCTTTCAGCACCATACATCTCCCTATGCCTCAGTTTCCCTATCTGCCTCCTGCAGGTCTGAAATCAAAGCTGCTGTGCACATTTTTAAAAGACAGGAGCACTGAAAGGAAAACCAAAAGAGGGAAAGAGACAATGGAAAAGTAAATCCTTCCAGCATTAGTCAGCTCTTACTGTGCCCGATGCCTGAGTAAAAACCATGGGAGAGGCAAAAGCAAAAGGAATGATGAAGTCCGGAAGAACGGAGTTTCAGATAAGTCTACCGTTAACAACTGTGCCCCCTCAGTGGATGGGACAGTTCAAATTAGCAGCTCTAAGCTTGGTCCTGCTGGGCTTTGCTCCCTGCCAACAGCATTCAATGTGCTGCTTTGTCTTTCAGAAGGAACATGTAATTGCTATTGTTGATTATTTACAGATGTGCAGATATCTGAATCTACTCAACAGCCATACTGAGCTGCCAGCCAGAGCCAAGAAGTTAGGTTCACAAGAGGCTTAGGAAGACTATCCTGAGATGAGAATTGGGTTTCTGGTGTTCAGTTCAAGCCATTTGCTTCTTGAAAACACCTGCTGGTTTCTCCCCTTGCACTCGCAGGGAAGCAAAAGACAATTTCATGCTACTCCTCATCTGCCTCCTCTGTATCCATTTGTCAGTTCCCACCAGTGGCTTCCTTATCAGTTGTCACATCTGGGAGGGATGTAGTGCTGACAGGCAGGGGGATCCTGTGCAACCATCTCAGATTAACCACTTCCATGCTTTTGCATGCGCAAACCTGGGAAAAATCACATAGAGTGAGTGGTAGAAAAATCACACTGGAGCTTTTGGAGTCTCTCCCCTAGGTTGGGATAGCAGCAATAGGTACGATTCTGGTCTCTCCAAAGCTAACATCAAATATGCGCTGACTGTAACACTCTTGTAGAAGTAACACAATGCTGTAGTATTCCTCAGAGTGACTCCCCACCAGACTGAGCCAGCAGGGAGATGGAGAAGCCTTCATCGCTGCAGGAGCCCACACAAACCAGAGGAAGCCCATGGAGAGGCATGGGACCAAGGCGAGCATTTCACTTTCACTCTGAAGGACTAAAGTCTTTAGAGGATGGACAGGCAATGGCTCAATGCTGCTCCATTAGCCCCTTTCTGAGAAGAGCATAGAGGATCACAAGGTGGAAGGACAAAAACCTTGCAAAGGAAATACCGAACAATTAGATGGCAAAGAAACCAGAGTAAGACCCAGCTGAGTGGCAGTGAACTAACAGGGACCAGCCACAAGTGTTAAACTGTATTTGCAAAACACCATGGTTAGAAAGCCCTGACAAAACCAACAAGCTAAGAAATTTGGGTCATCCCCAATATTTGGTGCATTTATCTAATGCTTGTCAGACAAGATTTCTATTTCACACATAAGCACCTAAGACACAGCAGCAAAGTAACTTTCAGGAGATCTCTGGAAACAGTGTGGACTTGGAAAGGAGTGAGAAAAATTAAAACAAACCTTTTTCCCAGCTCCTGGGCTAATACCTCAACCACTCGCCACTTTCTTAAAGCACAAGGCAACTAAGATACTGGCCAAATTACCACAGCATGGGGTAAAAGATAACAGGATTTAAAGGATTAGGTTTAACAGGGTTGAAGGTTAACAGGATTTTAAGGTGGGAGTTTAAAATAAAACAATAAAAATGGAATTTTGCAGTTAGGAGGAACAATCTGTGTTACATCCCTCTTTCTCCCTGGAGCTGCACAGACTGTAAATCAATCCCTATCAGGAAAACATCATCACTCTGTGCTGTCCTCTGCACCAGACAGGCAGTCAGGACAGAAGGAGTTCATTTTCAGGATTCTGACACCAAGCTGCTATGTGACCCCTGTAAAGTTGCATCACATTTCTTCTTCTTCCCCTGCCAGCTGTTGGTTTGGGTTATTAGTGTTATTATTACTATTGCTGCTGCTGCTATAGGCACTAGCATATGAACCACTGTCAGGTACCAGGCCCTCATTGTGCAAATAACGTGTTTATGCAATTATGTAAACTAACAAACAAACAAACCCAATTATTTTCTCTTGGGATGGACTTATGCCCTAAAATACAAGTGAACAGCCAGATAAACAGTAAACTGCTCCTCCACTGCAGGCTTGAAGGGTGACTTGGCCAAAAGGGCCGCCCTCTTTTTGGGTTACTAATCATCACCATGGCATTAGCAACACACAGCTTACAGGCACAAAGCTCCTGGGATGCACACAGGGGATTAAAGCATGGGGAAACAGACCCTAAACCACCAGAAGAAAATGTTCAATTCACGCCTTACGTCTTTTCTAACAACTGCAATGCTGCATACTTGAGCCATTCTCCGAATATCACTGCTTACAAGTATTTGACACAAGGCAATGCCAGGAAGCACTTTTGCTTGGTTTTGTTTTTTTTCTGTGGATGCAGAATGCTGCCTAAAAAAATCCTCAGCAAGAAATACTGGGCTGCTGTGGCCTCACAGCCTGGATTTTTCTTCCAGCACCATGAGATTTCAGACGGGTGTGCTTCTTGGTGTGCTATGCCTGGTATGTACTGGATTTGATTATAGGTTTTCTTGCACTTCTATCTTCATTAGTTCTACATCACAGAGAGTGTGGAATGCGTGCATTGCCAGTCCAAGAAAATTAAGATGTGACATTGTTTTTCAAGGGCAAATGCTTGGGGCATATGTTTTTCCCTACTTGTCCTCTATCAACGCATAAATCCCAAATGGAACTATCAACAAAAATAAAGAGAATACTGCTGACCCAATTTAAGTTCTGACTTTTTTTTTTTTCTTTCATTCTTTTGCTTTTCAAGGCCAGAGACAGAACAGAGGCCACGAGCTGAGTTGCCAAAACACATGTGCTTGTTGGACATTTTTGTCTAAAGACACTATGAAGTGCTAAAATATTAAAGAAGTCAAGCAAAAAGTTTTCCTCTGGCCTTCGGAAGAGTTCTGCAAACAGCAATAAAAACGTAAAAGAAGAATGCTGAATAATCAAATGTGGTTTCTTTTTTTAAACATATATAGTGAGGGCTGAGCATTAATGATGCCTGGAGACCACATACATATGCGTAGACCCAGCCCCAGAAAGGGGCAGGATGTGGCTTCTCAGCCTCACTATAGCACATCTCCCTATGGATGGATTATCTCTAAGGGTATGGACCATGCAAGGCTGTCAGCGAGCAGCCTTAGCTGTAAGCTTCTGGACCAGATCTATGTGGATCACAAGTTTTCTTGTACCATCCAATCTGGGCTCTGAAATTCCAAATAAATTTGGCCTTTCATTCTCCCATTTTTCCAGATTTGGGGCTGCTTTCCAGTCCTAACGATCCGCTCAGATCTTGACCTCTCCAGCAGAGCTGCCAGTAAAGGGAGGATGCAAAGAGGATACTTGAAGAAGCAAACGCTTGCCTTACATGAACCCGGCAGTGACCCCCCAATTCAGCCCTCAAAGGTCAGTACACAGCCTCTGAGCAGCAGTGACAAACACTGCTGACGGCTTTGGGGACAAGCCAGGACAGAAAGTCCACTCAAACCTCTTCAAGCATTGGAGTGCCACGTTGCTTGTCACCATGGCCATCTCTGACAGCAGAGACCACACGTCTGTCCTCAGCAGCATCATACTGAAGAGAGGGGCAAAGAGATGGCAGCAAGCTGGGATGGGAACCAAGTCCCCTAGCTGTGTCTGTGGCATTTTGTTGTTGCTGTTTCTATTATTATTATTATTTTTGTCTGCAAAGCCCACTGAAGTAAATACCAAGTAATTACGGTGTTCTGAAGTGACCTTACAGAGCATGTGCTCGAGTCCATGGATCACGGCCAAAGCTACTATTGTGGATTTCATGCCAAGGCTTGGGAGAACCCTGGCTCCCTCCCATTGTTTTTTTTGGCTGGGCTGTATGGATTCTCAGCCTGGCAAGAAAGCCCCATTTTAAAAGTACTGGCAAACACTGTGCAGTTTGTCACACCACGGCTTATGATTTAGGACCTTGATTTAGGCTCAGCACTGGGCTCTTTTGTTTAGCTGTGTTTGTACATCATTTGCAACTTTGTATTAGTTAATAAACGTCAGTCTGCTAAGAGTGTGGCATGTCCAGTGTTGCAGTGAGGATTTTCCCTTGAATATACACAATCCGTAGTGAGAATGACTGAGGGAAATTGAAACTTCTCAATCCATCAGTGGAGGGCTTACGCTCATATACACAAAGCTTTCTAATACAATGGATGCTTCAGTGACAAAACAGTATTGCTGCATACCTGGGTAAACCCAGAGCTGGAGGATAAGGATTTGCACTGCTTATTTTGCTTTAATAGAAATTCTGCCATCAATGATTCACCCACAGGAATACAGGTGAAACTCAAGGGGGTCAGGGGAAAAAGCCACCGCCTCCCCGGCTCCACAAAGCCATCTTACAGTTCCCTCAGGCCTTGCTAGTAGGTAGTTATAAGCATAAAATGACTCTGCAAAAAAAAAAAAAAAAACAAACCCAAAAACCCAGCCTTTTGGTAAAAACCAGCTCTTGCGTACTTTGTGTATTTTGGAAGCCATATTCGATGATTTTACTGGCTAAGGACTGCAAAAACCAGATGCTCAGGATTCAGAATCCTCCCAATCCTTTGTGCATAGGGAGGAGGGAGAAAAGGGCAGGCTGGATATTGAAAAGCAAGCTAGTGTGAAGGAGAAAAGTCTTCTTTTAGAGAGTCAAATCACTCAAAATCATCACTGTGTTATGGGCTCTGCCTAAAGTCAAATGAAAGAACAGCTCTCTACGCTTCTTACTGATTAGAAATGAATAAGAGAGCCAGCTGATTTCTCCTTGAAATGACTGAGATTTTGCTGCTGTTGAACTAATCAAAGCTAATCAAGTTTGGTGATGTCACCTCCAGTTTGTATCTCACATCAAGAGGTTTCTCTAGGCTCCTGGTTATCAATAAGTAGTGGATAAAAATGCAAATGAGGTAAAGCAGCTAATTAACAGCCATACTGGATCAAATCTCCAATGAGTAAGTCAGCCAATAGTACAGCAGATACGAAGCTCAAAGCAGGGTCAGTTCCTACAAATAATGAGCCTGGAAAAATCAAGGATGGGGTTGGTGCCACCTCTCAGTCCCTGAAGCCATTACAGATTCCTCCAGAGTTCAGATAGCCAAGAGAATGCTTCACTCCCTCTGTCTTTCAGCTCAGTGTGCCTACCCTATGATATTTAACAGTTGGCAATTCCTCTTTTCCCATCTCCTCTATGGAGCTTCAGTGGTTGTCTTGTACAGACTCGGTGTGATTTGTGGGATGGTTGCTCAGAAATTGAGTTAGGAGAAGAAAAGCACTGTCATTCTAATATATCTACTTGTACAAAAGGTTATCAGTTCCAACTCATACTTTCTCATTAGCACTTCAAAAGTACAGGTGAAAAACCTCTAAGTGAGCTGCCAACAAGCATACTTTCCACAGTGACAAAATAAGAAAAAAGGAACTAAAGGGTCTTTGTGACAAATAAGAGAGACAAGCTTGACATGACATGCTCTCTGAGTGTAATGACATCAAAGGTTGGTGATGTCACCTCTAATTTGTATCTCACAGCAAGAGGTTTCTCTGGGTTCCTGGTTATCATACAGCATATCATGTTTTTCCTTTTATAGCCCCTCTCTTGGAAAGCACAGAAGTCATCCTTGCTTCGTAGAACCATGCTGAAGCATGGGAGTATGACTTTATACCACTTGTACCTAACTTCAGTTATAATTCCATTTTGCTCTGCTCTCCGGCACTTCTCCAGAGCATTGCTAAACAAACCAGGTCAACAGGAGCCAAACCTGATTGACAAGTAGCAAAGTGGAGCCCTGAAGAGCTTGGAAAGTCCCTCTCTATATTGATGGGTCTTTCACAATAGCTGTCAGGACAGCCACAAGAAAAGTGAGGTCCTAAGAGCATGGGATAAACCAGAGCCAGCTGCACGAAAGGCATCTTAGCACCCACGTGGCTCAGCCAGCCTCAACATACTTATGGACATAACTCATAGCCTGATGAACTGCCGCAGTTTCTTCCTCATACATCTTAATTCTCATGGCTTTTCTTAAAATACACCTTTGAGGTCCCTTTGCAACCAGTTGGACACAGATAAAACAACCAATTTTGGATTAGCAGAGTAAAGGGTCAACTTCCAGTCACAAGACCCAGTGTCAGGCCTCATTGGTACAAATCCCACTTAAGCTAAAGGAAACTAAAATGTGTGTACACCCATCCCACAATTCTGTCTATGTACACTTCACACCAGCCCCTGTGATTTCTGGTCACAAGCTCACACCCAGACAGGAAAGGGACTATTTTTTACTTCAGGTGTGACTGAAATCTCACTCAACTCACCATGCTCATGAGAATTCAAGGCTGGATCTCACTGAACAGCTGACCTGACTTCGGTCTTGCTGTATGAGGCCAAATCCTAACAGAAACCACCTGTGGTATTTCAATAATATTAAATCCAAGCTGAATTCAGCCTTGTACCTGACTCACATCCAGCATCAATTTCCTTGGCCCACTTCTAGTTTCTTGCTGTCAGCACTCCAAGACTGAGAGTCATGGAAGAATAAGCTGCATTCTGTTAAACCTCATAGCCAGAGCTGCCAGCTGAACTGTTATCCCTGCTACCCATACTGGGGATGGTGAAGGGGTATGAAGCAGAATAGTTTGTTTTCCAGATCTGATGCAAGGCTTCAGTTATTCAGCTTGCAGTTTTGACTATCAGAGGGTTAGCCAGCTTTAACAACATATGGATCTGATTCATGGTACTAGCTGTTTCCTATAGAATCTGGAAAGGCGTGAGGCATGACTCTCTTACTGCAGTACTTGGAACTAACTACGTGATGCATTGGAGGAGGAATTCCTGGGAAAGGCCAGGTCCTCTCCAAGGATGGTCCCCAGTTCTGGCACTCGCTCCCTTTGTAGTACACCAGCTCAAGAGTGCAATATTGTAAGATTTACTCATTCAGCCGGCATCTGGCTGTCTGCAAGAGTTAGCAACATTTGTTAGTGATCCAGTAGAAAAAAAAATATCTTTAGCACTTTTTGTCATAATTCATAGAATCATAAAATGACTTGGGTTGGAAGAAACCATAAAGCCCATCCAGATTCAACCCCTGCTGTGGGCTGGCTGTGCAGGGCCCAAACCAACCCAGCCTTGGGCACCCTCAGGGCTGGCACAACCACAACTCTGGGCAGCAGCGTCAGGGCTTCACCACACTCTGAGTAAAGAATTTCTTCCTAAGATCCCACCTAAATCTCCCCTCTTTTAGTTTAAAGCCATTCCTCCTTGTCCTGTCATTACCAGTTGTGCAAAACACAGTTCTCCTCCTGCTTGTAAGGTCTGCAAACTCGCTGAGGTTGCACTCAATCTCACAGTCTACATGACTGATAAAGATACTGAAGAGCCCTGATCCCAAGATGAACCCCTGGGGGATGCCACTTGTACCTGACCTCCACCTGGATATAAAGCTAATGATCACGCTCTTCTCACTGTGACCATCCAACCAATACTTTATCCACCAAATAGTCCAGCCTTCAGATCCATGTCTCTCCAATTTAGAGATAAGGATGTGGTGTGGGATCATGTTAATGACCTTGCATAAGTCCAGGTAGATGACATCAGTTGCCCTTCTTTTGCCCACTGATGCTGCCACTCTAACAGAGTACCAGATTGGTCAGACATGCTCCACTCATGGGGAAGCCATGGTGGCTGTCTCGGATCTCCTCTTTATCTCACACATGTGCCTTAACATAGCTTGCATGTTTATCCTTGAGGCAAAATGACATGTAAGGTGCTTTTCCAGCTCCAGCCTTCTGTTCTCCTTTCCATACCCCAGCCCACCCCCCAACCCCCTGTGAATCTGAACTGTTCTCTAAGACCATGCCTAGCAACCAAAAAACGAGCCCTTGGCTGTGTGGTACAGGCTCATCTCAACAGCTCAGGTACAAATAAACAGAAAAGCAATTCTCAGCCAGAATTGTCTGCAATTCCAACAGTAGTAGCCTGTCATCTACTGCTTTATCTCCTATTTCTGCTAGTAGAGAGATGTTCATCTTTATTTCTTGCTAGGATAGAGGAAGTTCCTTCAACTATTTGCCTGTTTGTGCAAAAAAAAAAGCAACTTCAGTGATACTGATGCGCATCAGAAAGAAGGAGGACAGGACAGCAACTCCATCCCTGTACAGGACAGATTAACCAAAATGAAGATGACAAGAATAAGAAGATGAATAGGAGATCAAAGGAGAACATACTGCATTTTTTCCCTAAAGGCCCTGATACTCCAGCCATTAAATCAATGTCAAAACTCCCACTGCATTCAGCAAAGAACTTAAATATTTTTGGAAAAAAATATATTTTGGACAAAATGTCATTTGTGTCGAAAGAATGTTTGGATAAGAAAATAGTTACTATTATTATTGGCATTATCACAGAACTAAGGCCCTGCTTGTCCTTTCTTAGAAGAGTTAAATTTCCCCTATTATGAAACAGGAAAACAATGTCTGTAAGGAAAAATTTTCCAGCCAATGCCCATCCAAAACTCCAGGTCATCAGCAAATACATCCAAATACACAATAAGGTCACACAAAGAAGTACAGAGAACAGCCCTTTGTCTAGAATATTAAGTACTGGAACAAATAACAGCAACATCCTTACGAGTTGTTCAGCTTTTTTCCCAGCATGGCTCTTCCACGCTGAGGGCTGCTTTTCTTTTTCCTCCTGTCCCTTCTATCTCACTGTATGGATTTTTCTCTTTCATCATCTGTCTCCCATTCTATTCCAAGTAAAACAACCATCATCTTCCATACTCATCTATTTGGCTACAAATCTCTGGAGCCACACATACTAGTAGCCCAACCAGAAGCCACATTCTTCTTGTTTGGTTGTTTTTTTGTTAGATGGTGTGTTGTTGTTGTTGGGTTTGGTTTTGGGTGGGTTTTCTGTAATGAAAGGGGAACGCTTAACAAATAAACCTATCCTTGCGATACAATTTGTGCCAGAAGTGGCTGAGCTTTTACTATAAGCCTTATCAATGAAGCCAAGAGCTGACATGGATCAGCCTGCACATCTGTCACGTGGGACTTTAGAGTGGAAAATATAGGTCTGATAGGTTCAGAGATCAAAGTTCCTTCCCTGCAATTCTGGTCAAAAGCAGAAATTACACAGCTAAGTCGGAGTTCACCCAGTTCTTACAAGTGTAGAATAGATGTTTTTGCCTTGAATACTCTACCACCATTCAGATCCTTCTCAGCACATCTCTCACCCCACTTACCCCAGCATTTTCAATCAATTCCACAATATCTCACTCAATCCTAAACCCATACTTGTCCTTATACTGTATGGCATTTCCTAACAGTGCAATACCATTCTGACATTACTTTCTCAGCAAATCACATTCAAACTTAGTACAAGTAGGCCCAATTCAAGAGAGCTGAAGCTTCAGCCTCTATCACTCAACAAGGGATGAGCTTTTTGAAGAACACATGCAAAAGTAAGATTTAAATACTTAGACTGATGTGAGTAATGCATAAACAACACCTCCATGCATAGACCCTTATGGGTTGGGGGAAGATCCCAGTGCTGAAAACCTTCTTTCTTCCAATAGCAACTTCAGCCAGAAAGGCCCTAACAACTTCACAGGTTTTCAACAAATGCTTTCTATACTGCTGTGGCAAGACAGAGAAAAAAATACACTCAGAAATTTTGTGAGCACAGAATTCCTGAGATGGAAGACTCTAATCCTTCCTTGAGTGGTATAAAGGAGAGTCAGAACCCATTGAAACAAGGCCTGTTTGCTTAATCCAAACAGCACTAATGATGTGAGCTCCAAAAAATTTGTTCTTTTTTCACTACGTTCCTGCATTTTGGACAACTTCTCAACGAAAAGATCAAGCACTATCTCCTTTCAAAGTGCCTCTAATTGGGTTATTACTGGTAGCATAAAACACACACATTTATTGTTATTGAACCTACCACAAACAGAGGCCAGCCAACGTTCCGAGTTCACTTCTACTGCTGGCTTGCAGCTATTTTGCACTCTTAAAATCTTTTTTACATAAAGGAGTAAATTGCTTGCACTGTCCATCATGATTGGGTTACATGACTGACCCCTTCTTGAACAAACTTTGCAAACCACGAGTATCCACATCTGAGCAGAAACTGAGATTAAATCCAGTTGTTTGTAGAACTTTTTCCTGCAGAATTTCTCAAAGTTCTTGTCCAAAAAAATCTCCCTCCCATTCCACAGACATGCTGTGCTGGGTCAATAGCTCACCGCCTGGCCATATCACAGCCCACGCCAGGGACAAAGGGAACGTTTTGTTCCATCAGTGGCTCCTCAAAGCCAGAACCCCTATTGCTGCAGTGGCTCCCCAGCAGCAGTCACAAGGCTCCTCATACAGGCCTACCAAAACCAGTGATTTTGGGGGGGCAAGTCCTCTAATCTGGAGTTGTTCTCCGTGGTCTTCATTTACACACCTCAGCCAACTGAGATTATCCAGCCCCTGGAACTGGGGCAATGAAAGGCTCTTCTCAGATCTGCTGATGCTGAGGGTTTGTCACTGCCTGGGGAAGAAGAACTGGGCAACATCTGTTGGTGAAGGGAAATAAATCAGCCAGAGGCAGACTTGGTTGGGTATACGCCAGCTGTAGTCAGTTGTTTCAATTGAAAAATATACATTCCAAAGGGGACGGGGAGGAATCAAAACGTTCATCTTCTCAAAAATCAGTAATATTGGCAATTTTAATAAATGACTTCACTGTGTTTTTAAAACAATCTGAAGTTTGAACAAAATAGAACATCTGGGTTAAACATGTTTTGTTTGACCTGAAGTGAAATCATTTCAATTCTGCTGTTAGTTTGGTTGTTGGTTTTCTTTTCTCTTTTTCTTTATTTTTGTTTAATATCCTGCTTGCTCCACTCAAAATTGAGATGTCTTCCTTCTGAATTTGCAGATCAGCTGTGCAAAATCTGAAAAACTAATCAGCAGCACAAGTCGACTCATCAGTTATCTGAGAACCCTGTGAGAAGGTTACTCAATTACATAAACTCTTGGGGAAGATGAAAAGTCTATGTAAGTAAGGGAAAGGACAGTTGAGAAGTGCAATCCATTCACATCCTCCAAAAGGAACTGTTCTCCCTATTACGTAGTCACCATTAAATCAGATCATATTGTCAGCTTCTGCTTGAGTTTATTTTCTAGAGTAACGTTAAACTGTGCTGATATATAATTCTGTCTGTTTCCTTCGCTGTAATACAGGCTAATAGTTCAACCTTGGATTTGGTAAGTCATGAAGTGGAAAAACTCTTTTATAGGAACTTTAGAATCCTTAATAGACAGCACGCTGTAATTCTTGTTGCTGAGTCACACTGCAAAAGGTTTTTACAATATCTTGTGTTTTCTCTCAGAGAGAATGATCACACTTCTGTGCTCTTTTCCGTCCATCCAAAAAGACATTTGAGATTCTCTGTGCAGCGAGGTATGAATGTGCTGCAGGGAATGCTCACACAGACTGTGATTGCTGGGGCTGCACACCCTGAAGTGCACAAGCACCACCTGCATCACCATGTGTTGCACCCACAGCAGAAATGATGCCACAGGCTTCACTTCACGTGGATGTAGAAGTGCATTTTGTTACCTTTTAGGGTACACAGACAACTGACATCGGGGATATGATTCAAAATGCCTTTACAGAGCTTCCACGTTCCCAGCACAGGCTGCCAAGAGCAGACAGAACCAAATTGTTATTGCTGACAAAAGAACATCTTTCCCAGGAGAGGACCCATCAAAGCAGTTTCACTTGCAGATACATCTAAAATGTACCATAATGTAACTACTGAAGTTCCATTTTTAAATGTGACTCAGGTCATAGGCAAAACTACTTGCCCTCCTCTTACGCACTTGGCTGGTACTAAAGCAATCCACTGGTGTCAACTCTGATGTCACAGAAGAAAGTGCCCTCCTAGTAGCATACCCAGTATAGACTGTTAATAAGAAACTCCATGTGCACAGCACATTATATCCTTCTACAACGTGCAATGCAAGAAAACACCAGAGACTTTTCCGGTTCATTGTGTGTTCCAAGATACATCCTCAAGAATAGATCTTAAAACACTCAGTCCTTTACATTAGCCTTAATAACACCCATCCCAGACACTTTATGCCATATATCCAGTGTGGTGACTGCACAGAGCCTTCCCAGTTTTCTGAAAGCAATTGGATGTAGATCTTAACAGCCAAGAGCAGAGGACTGACCTTCCCTTGTGTCATTTTCTATCCCCTTTCAACACCAAGATGAATTATTTTGACAAAAGAATGTAAAATGACTTAGCAGAAACCTAGGCCCTTTTGTGCTAGTGAGACTGGTGGAACACATGCTGTTGCTTCAGAAGGCATCAGCACGATGCTGCCTATTCAGTCTGCTCCTGGTGACTGTTCTGGAAAAGAAAAAGTCACAGGAAGGCAGGGAATTTCACTGCTCCCAGCAGTGCACATCACACAACAAGTCTGGCAAACACCTGTCTCAAGGAGGAGGAATCAAAGCAGCATCTTGCGGAGAAGGATGATTCAATACAGCAAGTACTGAGAGCTTTCCAAATTCCAAACATTTCCACACACCCTGTTATCCTGCTGTTTGTGCATATTCACTCTTACGGGTGCTTTGCAGGGTAATTGCCATTCTTCTTACCAGTAACATGATCTGCAGGTCAGGAAGGGAGTTGACAGCTGAATCAGATTCCCCATTATTCACTATTTCCTATTCTCCTGTTCAGAAAAAGTCAGTCATCTTATCTTGGAGCAGAAACAATGACGAGCTAATTTTCAAGGGGACAACTTGTGAACAGTTCTGGGGCTGAAATCTGTTTGCATCAACCATCTGCCTAATAACAGCTCCACAGCACTCACAGGGAAAATACAAAGACTGCATCCCTGTTTTGGCACCTCAGCCAAACACCTTGCTTTCAGAAGCACTCTATATCCAACAGCCGTCGTGGAAGTCAACATGGGCAGCAGATAACCACACTGGTTTGGACAGATAATAAGCATGGGAAAGAGGTGACCTTTGCTACATCTGCCTTCACCAGTCTGAACACTGATTTGCTCCCTCGCATCCACCCCACAGGAAAGGCAGAGCCAGCAGGAGGGAAAGAGCCAGAACACTGCATCCTAAAAAAATCCTTCATGATTACTCAGGCATATTCCTGGGGGCAAAGGTGGATGCAGAGACTTAAGGTGTGCATAAGAATTCCTGCATTTCCCCGCAGCTGGGGTTTGTTATCAGTTTTGTCTATCTGCATTGCTCTGAACTTTACATTTAACAGACGTATTTCTAGTAACCGTTTCTAAATTAATAGCACTTAAATGCTGAATATGGGCAGCCTGCAGCTACGTGTGCTGTAGAAGCAGATCTTGCAAGCCTGACTCATAGCAATAATGGCTTCAGTATCAGCTTCTTAATTATGATGGAAATTACTGCAGCAAATTACCATAAAGGTTTAGGAACATTCAGTCCATTCTGACCCTTCCGGGTCTGTTGCAATACGTATTTGCTTTTTCTTCATAAATGTCAAAATGCCTTCCTTTTTTCACCAGCCTTCTCCTTCTCTTGGGAACATGGAAAGAAACTTCTTTTCACCATGGCAAGGTACCAAGAAGACAGGTGGCTTCATGCATAAACAATGATAATTGGGAAAGAGGTGATAGAAATTCCATTCTGCACACTTCCAAGTCTAGCACACAAGTTCTGCAGTATTCAAGGTTGCTTGAGTTGGAAGGGGGTTTACCCACTTCACTAAAGGCCCCCTTGGAGCTATGGGTGGGTTTCCCAGCCCACCCATGGACCTTCAGCCATTCCAATTTTAGAGCAATTATTCCAGAAATTCAGGATCACATACATTTAGAGGGGAAAACAAAATACTACAATAGCTGAATAAATAATCTTTTGCACTGATGCAGCCTTCAAAGCCTGAATAAGCCTTACACTAATGTATTTTGTTTGCAAGTGACAACTTTTGGGAAAGATAACAGACTGAATAATGCATAACAATTATCTGGGAAAGAACTAAAGCACTGTCAGTTCAACCTCATGTCTTTGTTTCTGTACATGTAATTTTTAAAGGAGGCTGAGTGCTGAAAATTATCATTTTCTTGCTCTCAGAGAACTGCCATTGCAAGAGAAGTCTGAACAAATTCAAGGCATTAGTCCATTTTCAGAAGGGAATTCCTTCAGATTGGATTAACCAAGATTTACTTGGTTTGCTTATGTTCTTCTTTCTGCTCATGTTGTCTTTGTACAAGTTCCAGTGAGCTCCACTGGAATTAATGTACTGATAGGGTCATGCCAGGGGAGCCTCATCTGAGATGAACCAGATTTCCACTGGCACTTACTGGATCTTAACTGTGCGTTTGAATTTGAGTGTACTTACGTATATAGGCTGAGAGAGGGGGGCTGTAGGACCAGCAAATTGGCCTTAAGCGTCTCACGTGAACTTGGGTGGCGTGATCAGTCACCACGGCTTTTTTGTCCCAGAAACAAGCACTTCCCCCTGTGTTCTCATACCTCCATGGATTGGGAACACAGTGTTCCTTCCCATGCTCCGACCAGGAGGACGACGAGGGGCTGGCCCCAAGGGGTGATAATGAAAATGCCTTGGTAATGAACCCATCTGGTGATGTCCTCATTGGTCTGGCTTTCACTGCCAAGAAACTCAGCAGGGGTCACCCGCTCTTTAAAGCAAACATATGTACAATACGTACGGATTTTACTTTCCCTGAGATTTCCACCCCACCCCCCTCTGCTAATGTTTTAAATACTTTCCCTGAAAACGCTTCCCTGCAAGAACGGCTGCTAAAGCAGATCTCCAAATTTGCTGCTATGCAATGTCGTGGCCTGATCTTTTCAAGGGGAAGAATGTCCCAAATAAAGCCAAGCACATGGCATGACAGGGCCCTCACTTCCCAAACAAGGCCAAGTTGATGAATATCAAGGCAAACTCTG
This sequence comes from Coturnix japonica, assembly GCF_054131305.1. NCBI lineage: Eukaryota > Metazoa > Chordata > Aves > Galliformes > Phasianidae > Coturnix > Coturnix japonica. The sequence continues at coordinate 10,151,421 of NC_140680.1, read as the reverse complement.
TACTGGTAATCTGTAAAAGGCAGGACCCACTTGCTGATGAAGGGTCTGAGTGACTTGTCCCCAGAGTTAGATGTTCCTTCACATCAAAAAAGAATCTCACATCAATGCTGAAAACAGCCTTTGGCCATCCCATCTCCAGACACATTTAAGCAACATCTGACTGAGCAATAATTGGCCTCGGTCATAAGCTTGACACTAGGGTGTTAATACCACAACAGCTGGTTGTGTGGCAGCCCTCAAGCTTGTCCCCTGGTCCTATTGAGCTCATTGTCACAGAGGTATCCCCATACATCAGCTAGCCCAGCCAATCCCTGCAGGCCAAGCTCACAACACCCAGTGCCTGCAAGTGAGGTATCAATGCCTTCATCTGCACCCAAACTCTGCAGCATAGTCCCTAGACAAAGCATTGAGTCTTCTTCTGTCCTAACAGAACCACAGTCAGTAAACCAACAGTACTGAAGGTCTGAAATGAAGAGTAGGATACCGACACCTGCACAGAGGGCAGACGCTGACCCCAGGCTACCAATGGAGGGTTTTGAGGAAGCGACCCACCAAAAAAATTATAATAATAATAAATAAAAAAATTAATGGAACAAGCAGCACCTTCGGCCCCATTGATCTGGAGGTCTCCCATAGCTCAAAAGTGCCCTCCTCTGGCTGATTTGGACAGGCTCATCTATAATTACTGGGATACTTTCTGTAGGAAGGAAAGATTGAAGATCAGCCACAAAGATACAACTGAAAGGCAGTTTATCCTGTGGGAGGAGGTCTTTCAAAATGGCATGAGAAACGGGCCATCTGCACTATGGCTCCCATCACAGCTAACCCTCAGGAAGCAGCTCTAACCAACACAGACCAGCTCCTCTCTGATGACATCCTCAGTAAGGCTTCTCAGTTCAGATCACCTCGGGCTTCTGAAGCCTCTTGTTTTATGGCTCTCAAGACAGGCATTCTAAAAAGCCAGTTTTCAGAACTAAGTTCTCCATTACAGAGCACAAACTTCTGGCTCACAGATTTCCATAGTGCTAAGTCACCTTTGGATTTCTGTCTCCAAGCAGTTGCCTGTGCAGATATCTATTTCAGAAGATGACAAATCATGCCCTAGAAATGCCTGTTTTCTCTCTGCTGACTGTAACAGCAGTCTAGACAGTGAGCACAGATGGAGATCTCAGTGTTTGGTCAGGTGAATCATACCTCCATAGCTTTCAAGTTTCAAAAACTGACCGTTCACCCAAGCTCAAAAGTTGCTGTATTGGCTAAGGAAGTTAATAATGAGAACTACGCACAGATATCTCAGGAATCTCTGACTTGCCCATTTGTCACTGCATACGGATTCCACCTAGATAAGTCATGGCATTTTATTATTTTTTTATATATTTCATTTTAATATCATAAGGAAGTTCCCTGCTTTACTGAGAAGATAATTTCACAAACAAGCCTTGGATTTACCCTTACTCATCCTTTCCCATGGTATTTCCTAATGCTGCTGTGCTTGCATTTAAAGATATTTGCTTCATCATGAATACCTGAACTTATACACTCCATTTATTTCAATAAATAAATCTAGAATCTTATTCTTTTGTTGTCATACAGCATATTTTTTCCACCAAGTCCCCTTGATTAGCTGATGTCAGGAGGAAGCTAAAACTGAACTTATGAACTACACTCCAAATCTTTAATAACATTTACAATGGCTTAAGAAAATAAGAACAGAAACACAGCTTTATAAATCAGCAGAGGTGTATGTTAAGCAAACATCAGACAAATGTCAGTGGCATTCCTATTATACACCATTAAACTGATCTGCAGGATACCAACACAAAGATATCACCGATCACTTCCGTATAGATTCTGCAGTCAGTGGAAAAAGAACATACGTTCAGAAATTAACTAATGAAAGGGAACTGAACTGTAACACTGAGACTTCCACAGTACAGAAGTTCATTGTGGGAAGCCCTAGCAGGGCTGTTGCAACACCTTTTTCAAAGGCATATTTTTGCCAGCATGAGTTAAGGCTGAGCTCCCCAAGGCTCCTCTGTATTTAGCCACATGTCCCTCTGCACAATTTGGGATTTGCCTTCCTCAAGTCTCCTCCAGTGTGACAGCAGCATTCACATTGCCATCCTTCTGGATAAGAACAACATCCAAAATACCTTGATTACAGATTTTTCTCCAACAATTCGTCTCTCCGTGTGGCCGGGTGTAGTCCAGTTTTTGGTTGGTAGAGCTGTCTGGCATGACATACAAACTACCCAAGACATTTGCTTCTATTCTCAGCAGTCAGGACAGGGTGTATTTGAACTCTCTGGAACAGGACAGACTTTGGGGTTTCTTGCTTGTAATGGTAATTGAGCTTCCCTGCTTTGATTTCTGCACCAAGTCATGGGTGACAGAAATACTCTTCATTTTTCACTTACGTAGGTAGCTCCACTCATAGATATAATTGCATAAGTCTATTTGGCCAACTCAGACAGGCACTTTGTTCTGCTAACATCTCTGCCCACACCCATCCTCATAAGTTTGCAACTTGGCTTGGAGTCTTCTAAGCAGATCATTAAAGATTTATTAAACTGAGTCTCTCAGTAAAAAGAATATAGATGGTATAAAAAAAAAAACAAACCAAAAAAACCCAAAAACAACTGTCTAGCTTAATTTTTTTTTCCAGTTTGGAGATATTAGAGCCACACTGCCCAGTCTACCCTCTCTTACAGTCCAAAGACTGTCTGGGTAGAACTGATGCTACAACTTGGCGCAGGGTCTCTGTTACTACTGGCTACTGCAGAGGAGGATGCAAGCCAGTTATAGTTGAGAGAAGTCAAGTCTTCTTTCCTTACCATTAACACTAGAAGCTTTATTATTATGAAACGTTTTTAATATAGCACTGTCAAAGGGCCAAGAACGGGGCTCTTTGGGCTCCATACATCCACAGGGAGGTAGACAGCCGCTGCCTAGCTTGTAAATTAGAAAAGGGAAAAAAAAGCAAACAAAAAGAAAAAGAAGAAAAAACAAAAACACAAACAAGGCAGGAGACAGGGTGTTCTGGCTCTGATTCCGAGAATAGGTCTTCTGTTTGTGAATTCCCTTTCCCCCTGGACATCTCTTTTGAATAGCTTCTATGGGATATATCTCTGTCTTGCTTCTGATGGTCCATTATGGCTAATACTAATGAATTACACCTTAAATAGAAGATAAGAGTAAATTTCTTAGAATCCCTGCCAGGAAATTGGGTAGTTTGGCTTGGCAGACTAGAAAAAAAGCCTGACATATTGTGCCAATATCACAGGATCTGCCTTTCTTTAAATATATAAAATCTCTCATGGTTACAGTTTAACATGGAACTATTCTCTTTTAAACCCTGCTTTCAATAGTATCTCAGCACCAAGATCCACTTTCTTCTATTCCAGTCCTTTCCACTGCAGCCAAGTCTAGAAATAGATTTTCACAATTACTTTAATCAAGGCTTCAAAGAGCTCTGCAAACATTTATTAACACTCACAACATCTCCACAAGTCTGCTACGGGGGGTTCTCATTTTATCCCCATTGTATAGGCAGAGTAACTAAGGTAACAGAAGGCAAAAGTATTTGACTTCCCACTTCCAAGCTGTAGGATGTTAACTATCAGATAATTCTTCTGCTGAGAACAGCTTAATTCTGTAGTGTACAAATATTGACTGCTTGTGCTCAAGTGGTGCTCTCAAGATCTCCTTCAAAGGTAGCTGCATCAACCTAGTTTCATGCAGAAATTATGGTCTGTTTGCAAAGCTCATACAAGGATTCTGGCTGCTATAAGTCTAGACTGGAAGTTTCAATTCAGGCTGTCCAAAACCTGAGCTCAGCTTTGAAGTCCCAAAAGTATAGGAACTCTCTAATTGAAAACAAGGGACCCTAAGGCCTACACTTGCATGACTGTGAACCAAGGCATGAAAGGCTGTCACACAAGTCACTGTCCCCCTCTCCACTGTCACCAACCATCCACAGCAATGGCCAGTCCTTGGCACTGAGTGCCCAGAGAGGACAGCCTCAGCCACAGCCCTGCCTCTGCCAGGTTGGGAAAATATCACAAACTATTGCCTTTCTTCCACCCCATTAACTAATCACTGGAAACAACTGTTCCTTTTGTTGTTGTTGTTGTCTCTGTTTAATATTATTCTAAGCAACTATATCGGGCAAAGGAAGACATAAACTGGGAGAAAAATTCTACATGCTCCTTCACACAGATGAAAAGGTAAATGCAGCTATTTGATAACAGTATCTAGAAATTGGGCTGAGACACCTTCAAATCATCTCATGCAATCCATCAGATTACATGCAAGTCATCAGATTACAGAATGCAATCCATTCGGACTACCTTGTACTCATATTCACATCGGTACCCAAGAAAAGAAAAGCTATTTTTCATTCTCACTCCTCTGACTCCATCCAGGTCTCATGAACAACAGCTAATGAAGTAATAGATTCAGATTTTGCCAGTACCTGCTAGGGTAGGTCAACCTAGAACAGCTTGAAGCTATTAAAATGGTTCTATATATTTCTGTGAACACATGTATCATAAAGTCAAAATGATGAAGTGCCTGGTACAAATAGATTTTGAAAACAGTCAAGAACTGTTTGTTCCCAGCCCTGGAGCATTCCTGAGATGGACCATAGCTGCCAAATGAATCTAAAGATAAGGGCCTTTAACTTTCATCCCCATCAAGGTCTGGGGGATGTGGAAGTCCATTTTGGTTCACCCATAAATCCTTCAAAGCTGAGGGTGATATGACACATACAGCTTAAAAAAAAATCATCACAAAGATTACAAAATAAAAGCAGAAAGATCCAATTGTGAATTTGCATGTGTACATGTACACAGGCCAGCTCCTCTGTTGTAAGGAGTAAAGCCCAGTTTTATGTGGTGTGATTTCACGAGTTTTTGTTGTTGTTGTTGGGTTTGGTTTTGTTTGTATTAAAGCAAAAATAAAGCAACTTTGTACATCCATTCTCTCTTCCTTCCCAGATCCAGCTGCCAAAGAACTAAACAGACCCCCCCACCTTCCCATCACCTCAGTGACAGAAGAGATAGGACTCTATGCCTGTCAATGGAAGATGAATTCGGTGGTGAGAAGAAGGGAAGGTTGGCAGCACCATAGTCTTCAGCAGCCTCATCACCATGGCAATGGAAAAGGAACATCAGTTGGAGGAAAGCCTGGGACAATAACATAGTGCAGAGAATCTACCTAGGAATGCTGCCCAAGACAGTGCACATCTGACCCAAATCCATCACTGCAGGGAATCATCAATACATTCCTAATCAGCTTCCTCTGCCCACTCTGAGGTGACAGAATCCACTCCTCTGCCATTGGCCACCTCCAGCCTCAGGACCACATGCACCAGCACTGACTACACATGAGATGCTCCAAAGGTCTGCTCTTCTGAAGTATCTTCCTACTGCTTTTTTTTTTGCCAGTAACAGAGGAGGATTGCAAAAGGGCAAAAATAAGGTTGAGTTGAACGATATCAGTCCATGCCTCTGGATAGACTCCTAGATCAGTTTTGTCTCTACCAACAAACACCAACACTGTACTTGACAATAAATACTTCAGGTTGAACCTATGCTGGTTGAACTCTCCACCCAGGTTTATCGTGATTTCATATTTTAACGTAGCTACAGGGATTAATAGAATTAAGCATAAATAAATAAAAATTTAAAAAAATCACAGCAGAACCACATTGCTTTAAACCAGTTTTAAATGGCCTCGTCAGGTCAGATCATTGGCCAAGACAAGGAAAAATCTGTTCAAAGAAGAAACTGCGAGTCTCAACAGAAAAACATACTGACATCCAGCCTCCCTGCATGAATACATTTATATGCACAGAACTTTTGGTGACAGCAGGAAAAAACAGAGAAAAAAAACTACTATAAAGAACACAATATATTTAATCAATAAATATAGCCCGAGGCTCAGTTTTGATCAGACAGGATTCAAACAACTACAGGTCAGCACTGAAACACAAAAACCCTCATGTCACTGAGTCAAACAGCCGTCCTAACACCACTCCTCCTCACACCACCTCCTGTGTTTTGCAGGAATTGTTTCTCGATGGTCAACCCTCAGCTCCATCTGCTGTATCGTGATGGCCCTCTGCATCCGAGAATAGAAGAGCAGGGATTGTTGCTGAGCTGATAAAAAGGGATGTGGCAACTTTTGCAAGACTGGCATTAAAAATAAATAAATAGAAATAGAAAGAATGAAATCTGAGATTCAACAGCAGGCGTTGCATTCAGGGTGCACTCAAAAATTAAGAAGGGGACAGAGCTCCTGAGGGTCCCTTGTATTCTTTGCACTGAGCTAGGAACAGGTGCTCAGCTGCTCCATAGCCAGGAGCATCATTCCAGTCAGAGATGCCTCTCTAGCATCAAGAGTTTTCCAGGAACACATTTGCACTCATTAGCAATTATTGCCACAACAGTACAAGTCAGTACAAGCTTGGGATGCTGGCACAAGTATAAACTTGGTTGCTGTCCAGAAAAGCATATTAAGTTCGTTTGAATGAGGTGAAGGGAGCCATAGGGAAACAAAGCATCCTCTGGGTACCTTCAGCTAATCATAAAAACGTAGAGGGAAAGGGAAACAAAAGTAATTGAGTGTTGATTTGCATGTCCAAGTACCGCCACGCAGAAGCTCTGCCAGGCCTGATGCTCACACTTACACATCAGACTTGCCCCTTCAAGCACTGGGACTGTGGGTATCTACCAGGTAACGTTCAGGAAAATTAAGTTCCCGCACACAACTCGTTATTATGTGCTTAGATTTACATCCCATGTGCTCAGAAACAACTCTCCCAACTCATGCACCCCAGAACGAACATCTGGGCCTGCGTTTTCCCCGTGTTAGTGAACATATTTCTAGCCAGTATCTCATACTCGGCCTTTCAACATCTTCATATCCTCTACAGGCGGAAATCACTTTTCAATGAGCATCTGAAGGCATCAGCTTATATCACTTCTCAGACACAGCATGCTATTTTAACTAGACTCTAATTTTATTTAGTCATTAACTCATTACATGAACAAATCTCATCTATGACAGTAATTGCTCCCTAACAGACACTGTCTGGCCACCCTCAGCAGCAGCCTCACCGTGGGGGCTCTGGTCCTAATGGACATCAGAACCAAACCTCCCTTTCTGCTAAGAGGTCACTTTTATTCACATCCGCCAGCTCAGAGCTAGGCCAGGAAATACAGAGTAGAGTATCAGAAGCAACCAGACTTTCTGGAACAGTTTTTAAAGAGGATGCAATGTCTCTTACACAAAAGCTGCTGGTCAAGAGCATTAGCTCTACATTACCTGCATTTTCAGTCTACCTACTGCCTCTAAACTTTGCTGCAGTAACAGAGACAACAGCCACATCTCTCCTTAATTTTGGAGAGATATCTTGCTTTCTCTCTTCCCTTTGGGAATCCCAAACTGTGACATCAGAACAAATCTGTCCTCAGATCTCACGTCCAGAGCAGCACAGTGTATGCCCGTCTGCTTGTTATTTCATTTACGTGTGTAAGTCAAAATCTTGTGTGGTCTCTGCCGGAAGCTGAGCAGGGTGTAGCAGCATCTGCACCCTTAATTATGTTTTTGATGACAGAGGAGGTATGGAATAACACCAACTTCAAACAGAGCTAAGGATACATGGTGAATGTGAAGGCAGGAAAGAAAGACCTTTTTCAGGAGCTCAAAAGCTTCCTGCAGACAGCTGTGATGTGGGAAGAGAAGCAAGAACTCTGGGCCATGGTTTGAATCTACTTTATTGCCTGACCAAAAGCATTTCAGCCACACAGGGCAAAACGCTGCATGGGTGTGAGTTGTGCTGGTTCAAATTTGTTCAAAACATTTCAACATGCTAACTTTGTACCAGCAGGCTTTACGCCAGGTTAAATACCACCTGCCTGCACCACACTGACTTGAAGCTGTATCAAGTGTTCCCCACCCTCTTGCCACCAGCATACAGTCGAAGTAAAATGCAAAGCCTATACAAATCCTACATTATCTCTTTTGAGTTGGAAGGGACCCTTAAAGGCCACATGAATGGGGACACCCACAGCTCCATCAGCACTCAGAGCCCCTCCAGCCTGACTATGGGTGTCTGCAGGGATTGGGGCACCACCACCTCTGTGCAACCTGTGCAGTGCCTCACTGCCATCATCATCAAGAACTTCTTCCTTATACCCAATTGAAATCTCCCCTCTTAGTTTGAAACCATTTTCCTTTGTCCTGTCACAATAGATCCTCCTTAAAAAGGCTGTCCTCTTTCTTACAGCCTCCCTTTAGATACTGAAACACCTTGTGTAAATGCAGCTGCATTCTGTTCCCTGCACTACATTTGTTTAGATCCTCTGGATGCATCAGACTGGTACAGCACAACAATTACACAGACATTTTCTCCAGGGAGAAATGAGGCTTGAGAAGTTTCCACTTCCTTCCTGGTCCCATCCCCACACCTCACATTTCCTCCTGTTCAACCATATTGACAAACAACCCCAACTGGTGGTGGGACTGCAGTGTGAACTGGGTCAGGAAACCTACTGTTGGATAGGAGAGCTGTCTGCTTTTCTGGTTTTTTTGTTGTTTTTTTTTTTCAATTTTGGCTCACCTCACATCCCCACAGACAGCTGTCTCAGCACAATCAAGGGTGCAATAAAGTGCATGGTGCAGTGCCAGCAGCAAGTGGCCAAAGGTGGGGGCAAAAACTTGTAAATTGCCTCTGCTGCTGGGGAAAAGGTTTGTGAAACTGCACCCCTGAGTAAAGCAGCTGCTCACCTGCCAAGCGAGCTATCAGCACAGCATTTGCATTGGAACTGAGAGAAAAATCCCCAAGGAGCGTGTCTGGGCAGGTGGTGAGTCTGGAGTTGGTCATAGGTGGGATGGAAGGAGGGCATTCTTCATGAAGGTTGGGTAAACAGTCCCCCAAGGCTGCTGCACTCTGCAGGATTTTAGGTTGTTTCCAAAACCTTTACCTGTCTCTCTCTGTAGCTTTGCCTTAAGCTTTAATAAATAAATCTTTCCTCAGCTCCGCTACAAAACCTGTCTAAGGTCACGGGACCAGACTGCACAATGGAGAAGCTCATGTCACTAATTAATTACTGCTCCTGCCTCCCTCAGCATCAGAGAGCAAAGCCAGGTCCTTTGGCTCCAGCTACACAAACTAATAGGAAAGCACTTTTAATTACAGCCAGTGCCTGCATCCTTCATGGTTTGCAGCCATTGAGCTCGGTCCGCAGCAGGGAATTTTCCCTGTTGCAGCTTGCAGAAACCAACGGGAGCCACAAGCGTGGGCCAGGCTGCGGGAAGCCTGAGCTCCCAGATTGATGCTGAGCCTTCCTGAGGGTGGTGATGACACAAACCTGCTGCCAGCTGCTCTGTGCAAGCCATCTCTGACACTCTGTGCTGCAGGATTTTTTTATGTGCTTGCCTATTTCAAGGGGGAAAAAGGGTGAGAGAGAGGAAGGAGGAGGTGAGGGTGGGAGCAGGATTACCACATATAGTCATTATAATCATTAACCGCAGAGCGCTAAATGAATCATTAAGCATCACAACAGATCCACACATGCTTTGCTTCTTAAATCTTCCTGACTTGAATCTCTGTTTTCTGTACAAATGCCCAGTGATTGTTTCAAGAAACCAAGCACATTTCCAGTGTTACTGCTGCAGCTCCATCCAAAAAAATAACTAAACAGATGAAGCTCTGCAGAAGGAACAGATCTGTTTATAGAACATACTTTACTTTCAGTAGACCAAATATATTCAAGCCCTCTCAAATAAATGCGTATGTTATCAACTTGATAACTGGCTAAATCAGAAAGAAAAAAAAATGCAATAGCAAATGGGAAATTATGTAACCAAAAGCAAGTTCGATAAGAATGTGCATTTTGAAATACTTTGTTCGTGCTCTATTGAGGCTGAATATTCTAATACTGCTCTTGGAGATGGGGAGAAACAAAAAATAAATGGGAAGGAAGGATTTTGTATTAGAAAGGTTTCATCTATGGTGCTTACGACCTAAATTTTGCCCCGTGCTGAAATATAAGTATAGGAGAATGAATCTAAATGCACAACTACAGCAATACCAACTTCCTTGCTTTTACTATTCATGCTAAAACAAAAAACCAAAGAAAAGGAAAGGAAAAGGAATAAATTAATAAATAAAGGCCACCAAAACAAAAGAGAAATGCTATAAATCTTTATATATTTATTTATTTTGGGTCTTTCTTTCTTTTCCTCCAGATTCCATTGTCCTTATTACTCAAGCAGCTATTTCCACAGCCATAGGCTTGCGACAGCACCTGGCAGCAGTTTCACAAAGTTATCCGAGAATTACAAAATGCCTTCACAACAGCGGACAAAACCGCTCCATTCAGCCCTCCTCAGCTGAGCTCCCTTTGGCTCCCAACCCTGAGCCACCCCCCTGGAACAGCCCTCCCTGTATCACAAGGCTGCCCAGATCACGCCAACAGAACCCAAACCCAAGGAAATCACAATAGGATTCAAAAACACTGAGGAAAGAGGCCAACCAGTGGTTTTTATCATGGACATTAATAACATCAGAATCAGGTCATAAACCCAATGCCATAATCTCCCAACCTTTACTCAGGTGTAGAGGTATGGGCTTGTGACTTCACATATGTTTGCACAGTGCATAACAGGCCGAAGGCAGCATGTAGTAATAATTATGTAAGAAACAGTTGGCTTCATTGATTCAGCTCCTTTGAATAAAGGTTGCAGGAGCAGACAGGAGATTACATATCATACCTTTCTAATCCTTCAGTTTATTCCAGTCTAACACAGAGGACATGGGCAACATCCACCAGCACAGAACCCTGAACACACAAGTAATCCAGCAAAAAAATCACCGCTGCTATATTGGGCCAGACAATATCATCTTATCTATCACTGTCTCCACAGTTTGTATGAGCTGCTTATCTCCAAGAGCTATTAGGTCTGAACTTTTGTTCAGTCATTTGTTTGATCTTGTGCTCTTTTGCATTCATTTGAAGCTCCGCATACTGTGCTTTTAATTTTGTATCAAAACACAGAAAGGCCTTCAATATTATTTCTGCTACTGATGCAATACGGTCTTAGCAACAACGAGAACAGCCAGCAAGTCATGAAAATAATAAACCATGCTAGGTCTGGAGGCTATGAAATCAGCTCAAACATACTGCTGGGAGCTGTGCTGCTTGCACCGAGACACATGGCTTTCCATGGGCACCAGCCCATTTATGAGTCATGAAACATAATGGAGTATTGTTGAAAGCTTTGGGACCATGAGAAATTATCTACTGCCCGGCATGGGGAATGGTATAAACTGGCAAGGAACTGGAGTTACATTCTTTTACAGAAATGAAATCAGACAACCCTGGCCTGCTTTCCAGTATACAAATCCACAAATCATGAAGACAACTCCTTAATTCAAATTTATTTATTTTCAAGATGTAGTTGCCACTGCACTAACCAACCAGGGAAGCCAGCATTTTCCCTCCCTGACAAAGCTATAATAAGGCAGGGAACCTGGGGAAGACAAAAAAGGAACATGGTAGACATCATCTCAGCACAAGAAAAGTGAAAGGACATCCATCTTCTCCTCTCCTACTGCATGTAACTTCCCCTTATGCTGAGGACTTGGTACACACGGGAAGTAGAACCAAAGCAATTTGCTTAACATTGTGGTTTAAAAATGACATGGTGCCACAGCTGTGCATCTCTGTGCAGAGTTGAGTTGGAGCCATGTTCTGTATTGGAGTGCACAAGCCTGGATTTCTAACCCCAGTTTCATCATGCTCCTCAATCCTGTGCCTTTACTAAAAGTTAAAGAGCCCCCCAATTGAGAAAGCAAAAGTCCCATCTGCAAATGAACATTTAAACACTTAAGAAATGTCTAACTGTAAGAACACAGAGTTTGATGGACAAATGCCCGATGAGGGAACTAAAGAAGACAATGACAGACTCTCCTCAGTGGTATCCCAAGGGACAAAGGATGTTTTACAATAAAGGAAACTCCATTTAACTACAAGAAAATAAAGTTGTTTTACTGTGAAGATGGTCAAACACTGGAACAGGCTGCCCAAACAGGTTGTGGATTCTTGATCCTTGGAGATATTCATCATGAACAAGATCAAACTGCTTTAGTCACCTCTCCTTTGAGCTGCATGGGGAAGGGAGGTGGACTAGAAGATCTCCAGAGGTCCCCACTGACCTCAGTAATGTAAGGATTGTGGAAAGCATTCCCTCCATTCTTTGTCCTCAGGACTGTGGCATAAAACTGAAAATGCAGCGCTACATGATATTTCCCACTGCAAGAGTACAACTCACCCAGATTAGTTATCTCCATGAAAGTGTGTGAGTGCAGAGTCAGACTATAATGGATCAGAGAATTTGCATGAACTAAATTCCTTCCTAATCAAAAGAAATGCAGTAATCCAGGAGAACTAAACAGAAAGTTCACAATGTGAATGTTCAGTTGAATATTTATATAGACTTGTCCCTTCCACGCTCACACCTCTTGCATTAGCTTGCCATGAGCTTTGGAAAGATCAGATTTTATTGGCATAAGTGCCCATGGAAAGCAAAATTTACACTTGTGTTTACTTTGGAAATGTTTACTGACTCAGCCAGTCAAGGAGACAATATTATGTGCATTCTCTAACAAATTTCAGCTGATATAATCTGGGTACTGATATCTTTTTATGTTATATTCAGACAGTGCAGAAAAATGAAAAAAGCCCAAATATTAACAGCTCATATCAGTTGTTAACATGTAATTAAAACACATTACAGGAAATTATGGTCTATGTACCAGTGATGAGCAAGCAGAAAAAGACAGGACTGATTCACTATGAATCTACAAATGCAACCGTATTTTCCACACACAGCAGTTTCCATCACACTGCACTACCAAAAATGAATGAGAAGCTCCTTTCCCTCCCTCTGCCATGGATCATCTGACCAAGAGGACCTCCCTTCTCTCTCCTTCCCCCATGAAATCTCAAACTGATCAAAGCACAAATGCTACTGAAGCACATGGTGACATTGCTTCTAAGTTCAAGAAGGTATCAGTGGCTCTTAGAGGTCTTAGAGACCTCACTTTGGCTCCACATTTGCAAATCCCCATGAGTTATACAGGCACAAAATGACCACTAGACTTCAAAACAGAAAGGGAATGGGTTGGTACAGTTCTTGAAGCTGAGGGCAGACAGCACTTCTGAAAACTACTCCATAATTTTTGCATCTCAATTCTGTCACTTAAGTTTTAAAAACTAGGCTTGAGTTACAGCAAAGGAAATTAAAAAAAAATACAGATGGATACGTGTAATCTCTGGAGAAGGTCATACACATTCTCAGTACCTGCCTGTTACTGGAAGCACTACAGCTTTGATGCTCACTGCAGAAACTTCTAAAGATGAAATCACAGTACAATCCAAAGTACCAACACCACTCTTCTACAAGTCCCCAAGGTAGTTTTACTGATACTGATCTTGTTAGCGTAAACACATGGCTGGCAGCAGTGGGAGCTTCAGCTCAGACTCAGTAAGTTTGCCTGAGCTATTGGGAATATTTTTGGCAACCAAACTTTTGCCAGAGCAGTTATATCGTTATTGGTATGGGTACACGAGGTGGAACAATCACACCTTCAGCTGGATGGCAGACACACTCTGCAAGGCAGAATAAGTGCCAGAGACCCAGCAATCAAGCATCTATGAATGACAAAAAAAGGAGACTGTGAGTTTGGGGAGGCCTTAGGCAAACTTTTGGACTAGTGAACGTCTGAGTTTCACTCCAAGAATGAGATATCTTTCCTTTTATTGGAAACCATCACTACATAAAGTTTTATATTCTCCCCATACACACAGCTAATGAGAACTTCTGCTTATTCCTGCTGTTGCTGGATAACCAAAATGTCACCTTCGTACCTCCTTGTGGGCTGCCATTCCACTTCATACTCTCTAAAAGTGCAGATGGCCCATTAAAAAATAAAAGTGAAAAGCTCAATGTTAGTGACAATCACATCTACCTTAATGTCTTCCAGGTTCTTGGCTGGGATAACACATCCTTTTAACACAGCAAAAGTAAATGCCCTCTTTCATACAAACTAGACTTTTGTTTTCCACAGAGCTTTTCCAAGTCCTGGACACACGGTCATAGTAAATTCAGCCTTTGACTTTACCTTCTCTGATCCAATAGTTCGGTCTCTAGATCAAACTTGAGTTTAAAACAACGTCACAACCAGCAGTCTTCCGAAGAAGTCTAAGAGAGGAACCAGAGAGGGTTTGATCTCCAACCTACCACGTAGGGCTGCAGAAATAAAATCTGAAGTCTTAGAACTTAGTGAATTTGAATAAGTGGTGATCTTTGGCCAAGGAAAGCAATGAAGGTGAAAGAAGGACTTCAAAACAAATATTTTCCCGCATTCCTAAAAGGCCTTCAGTTTAAAAAGAAAAAAAGAAAAAGAAAGCATTTATAATAAAACCTAAGGCAAGCTCTAAAAGTCTTCAGAAGCCAATGGCACAAAGATGTTCCAAGACAGTCAGAAGAGCCGTAGTACTGCATAAATTGCAGGGAGAAAAAAAAACAATAAACCATTAACTTAATGACATCGGTTAAAAATGAAATCAGGGTGGATTTATTTATCTATTTAAGCAATCCATTCTAAAAAGTTTTTTCTTCTTCCCCATCTTTTTGATGTCTGCCTTCTTTTCTTTCAGCTATTTCGTACCACTGATTATTCTGGAACTAAAAAAATCTCACCTCGCTGAACCGTGGCACTTCTTAAAGTTATGCAATATAGGAAGTAATAGTTCAGTAATTGTCCATATTCTTGTGGGAAACCAAGAAAACGATAAAAGTGAGAGGCAATTTATGAAAAGAATGTCCGTTGCATCAGCCAGTCCATCTGTGAGGCTTTGTTCATTATGTAGATTACACCGCTGACATATGGAAGAGACATTTCAATGTTGCAGCCTAGATGAAAGGAGTTGGGAGTGCTTTATTTCTCATACGGAAAATCATATGGAGTGCCTCACAAGTTTGCAAGGACTACTGATATGTTTTGCCTTTGACCTTTTGCATATACTTTTCCTTTCTTCAATCTCCAGACTAATTAGAGTGATAAAGCAACTCACATAAGTTGTGACTCATACAACCTTTAAGAGAACAATGCGGCACTACCCTCAGACAGGGAAACAGCTCAAATCACAACAGGCAATAACTCCAGGCCTGAGGATCATTCCCACGGATTCTTAGATATCAAGCTCAGTAGCAAGGTCAGGTTAGGTAAGTCTATTTTTAGACTGATGCTCTACCCACACGTCCAAGTCCAAGCCTTTGTACTTGGAAAGTGCTAATAAAAATGGCTGGCGTCATGTTTTACTTTTGCATGCGTAGCACTGGAAAAAACCCACTGCTGGTGATTTTGAGAAAATTCTGGCCCTGGGTGTGACTGCCCAATGTCTTCTGCATGGAATTTGCCCAGAGATATCACCCAGACGAGATGCAACTCAGTCAGTTCTTAGAAAAGGAACACAGACTGTAAGTACATTGTCATGCATACAATAAAGATAGAGCAACTTGGCCTTGTTGAAATAAAGATCAAAACCAGCTAACAACTTAATGAGCGATAAAACCCAATTGCAAGCATTAACAGCAGCCCTAAGAAAATCTCAGGTCTGCTTATCCAAGCTATTCTTCTGTCAAGTCATGGCAGGACAATTTTTCCTACAATCTCCAACCAGACCACCCTGTGGTCGCTTCCCATAGAGACTATGTGCACTTCAGGCCTTGGCATTCTCCTTCGGTTAGCATCCAGTTTCCCACCTTTGTGTTGCTCTGCCTGCACTGGTATTGTAGCCCACGTATTTGCATGTGGTGTGCCAAGCACACCTGCTGCTCACTTTTCTCAATGGTGAATACACAGAGAAGTCTGTCTGCATGATTGTGAAAGGACAGAAGTAAGAACAAGTGTGCAATTGTACTGGAGAGTAGAAGGTGATGAATTAAAAATGAGAAGTAGTGTTGAAATAAACTCAACACACTATGAAACAAATCATGCCAAGTTACAGATATCATTCCCTTTGCTATAAAGCTTTCAGATGACAGCTCTCTCCATGCCCCCCCAGTTCCCATCCCAGCTGTTAAACCACCCACTTGCTGTCCTTATGTTCTATGACATGCAGAGCAGATGCCAACAGTCCCACATCATAAAAGGCTTCAACTCATGCAGAGCCTGAGCGTTCCTTCTCAGCTGTCACAGCCGTAGCTTACTGGGAGATGAACTGTAGATTTCTTTTTCAGAAATGCTGTATTTCTCCCAGTTTCTAAAAGAGCATTCATCGCCCTCTTAGGAAGAAGCAACTGGGCTAAGATGTCAAACCCACGCTTCTCCTCACATGCATTTACCCAGCTAACAAGAAATGAGGAATGCCTGACTGTATGCAAAGTCAAATTCCTCCAGAGATCAAGCACGCTTAGATCTGGCCATGAGAGTAACTAATATGCAAGTATTACGAACTATTTACAGACGTAACCCAACTGCAATAAAGTCAACGGTTTAACTCTCCCTGCTTCAAAGGGAAAAGGATTTCAGTGCATACTTGCAGCATTGATCACTGCTAGGCTGGCTCGCCTCTCTAAGTTTAGTAGCTGTCATCTATACAGAACAAATCCCCAAACAATATCTACCTCTTGCTGCAGCAAATTCTGACATTTCTCTGCTTCCCACTTCTTCTAAATGCCATTATGTGAAATAGAGATGCTAGACCATAGAACTAGAAATACATACAATCACTTTGGAATGGACAGAAGGGCTGAAAATCATGAGTCTTCTCTGTGGATCAACACAAGAGGTACAGGCTATGTCTCAATGATATTGTTAGCTGAGCATAAGGAGCTTTACTAAAACATGTTACAAGCTCGTGCTCTCTCTCTAGACACTGCTGGAAAGAACACACAAGAAATAACACTGCAGCACTGTACTCTGAAAGGACACAATTAAGGTGCCTTTGCATCTCTACCGCATGCTTACCAGCATGAGCTCTTTCTCTACAAGAGCAAATTTAATTCAGCAGTTGGAGCACAAGAATGGAATCCAGATCTCCTGAGCTTTGCCAGCCATTTGTCCCATTTGTTCAGCCATCTTGCACAAACCACTTAATCCTTCTTCCTCTTTTTTTTTTTTCTTTTCTTTTTTCTTTTTTTTTTCAGGCCAGTTACCTGAAATAGGGCCAGAAAGGCAAATGGGAAATTTCCAGTCCACTTCAATGGTGCCCACAAACTCATAGGCCTCTATATCTATATTTAGGCATTTAAATATAGTAGCGTGGGTTTTAGAGATTACTGAGCCCACAGCTGTCACTGATCTCAGGGAGGAGAAAGGAAGAGCAAATCTCTGGTTCAGAAAGTTTCTCACTTGCAGACTACTGCCAGCCCAGAAGGTAACATCAAGGGAAGTACCATGTGCTATAGATTCCTCCTCACACAGCTGCTATGACCCAAGCCAGACACGAGGTAGTACTACTTGAGTTACTGGGATGACTCAGTACAGCTCTCTCTCTCTGTTCTTTCCAAGAGAATCAAGTCCTAACGATTGCAAGTCACTGCAAAAGCACTGTCACATACTCTGAATAACTGTCTCATCGTCACTGTGCAGGCTTAGAAGGCTTTCCACAGAGAAACTAAGCAAATTCTCACAGAAATAAAAGATTTTATTTAAAAAATAAAAGCACTGCTCTCTAAAGACAGTCCAGTTAGACTGACATTCTGCAGCGTCCCCTGCTTCATCACCAATGCAGTTCAGTGAACAGATACTCTGCAACAGTCAAAGCTACATCCCCAGTGCCAGAACCTCAAGTAGGCAGAGTTAAGAAAGAAAAGCAGTAGGTACACTGCTGGTATCACTTCACTGCCACCAGAACCAGCAAAGCAGTTTGGAAAGAAAGAGACGTGACTCAAATTCGATTCATTTTTCCTATTCTTCAAGGCAGAGAGCATGAAGCTTCCTCGCACATGTCTTCTCATTTACATCATTGGGAATTTCACTACACGGTTTTAATTATGGAAGTTAAAGTAACCCATGTTTCTACATGAGATATCATGCTTTATTTTGAGGGCTCAGTGAAGGCAGAATGCATCTGCCTTTTGCGCCTTGGCTAGTCTCTAGACAAATAAAAAATACCAGTAAAAAAGCACACATTGCTTCTTACTATCTTCCCATAAAGCATTCATTTGAGTTCATCACAGCCTTCCACCTTCAAGGTCAGTTTAAGATCTCTTCTACATTTCTAAATCTGTCACCCAGCTTCAGCAGCAGCAGCAGCGAGCCCTAACTGCCTGCTACTCTTCAACAGCTGCTTGTCAGACAGTTTAACTACCACAAACCTTTCCTCAGATCCTCATGCTTACATTTGCAGACTCACATTCAAAACAATTTACAGGCATCGTTCCTGAAGTGGACCATGGAACTGTAATTACAGTAGGTAGAAATCACCAGTAAGATGGTGCAAGTGTTATATGAAGCATTCAGACTCAAAACTCAACAGAAAAATCCAGCATCATTTGTGCATCTGCAACCTAAAGGTGAGGTTGCAATTGCCTAACCCAAAACCAAGATCTAGCTGCTTTTTCTAAACTGCTTGTGTTCTATACCATGTCATTTCCACAGCCACAGCATCCACTACAGCTAAATCACAGCAGTTCCTGGGTTTGCCATAACTTGTGGGATGGAGAGCGCTTCAAGGAGCTGAGAAAACAAAAGCATCTCCTGCCTGAGTCTATAGGAAGCTCGCAGAGCACGGTGGTAGGTGGCTTTGACCAGTCACACAAAGCAGACAGCAGGCCAGCTGCCCGAGCTCACATCACTGAGCCATCCCATTTCCTGCTAGCAGGGGCAAAGCCTGCAATTCTACTCCCTGGCTCAAGAGAAGAGGATGCTGCCATAGGGAAGGGAGCACAGGGAAGCAAATCAAACCACATGCCCATCTGGAACATGACCTCTGGGTAGCAGTGCACAAGCTGCAGCAATTTCACCTTGTCTGATATAACCCTGCCTTCCAGCAGGGATGAAAGGAGCAGTCTTGTGATAGGATTGGCTTTGTGATAGGCAGATTGGATTTCACACTGACCCAGTTCTACTGAGGCAGGAAAAAAAATATATGTATATCATGAATACAACAGTGATGGATGTTCCCCTGTTTTTGTACAGAAGTTTAATTGTCAGCTGATTTGTCCTTCAGTTAAACACACCTGTGTTGGTACGGTTTTTTTTCCCACTTACGAATAACAAATGATCATCTGAATTGTGATCTTTTAGCTCTTGTTGTATCTCACTCCCCCACAACAGCCAGAGTAGGGAAAGACAAATGAAATCCTGAAGAAAAAAAGTACAACCCTAGCAGCTCTCAAGAATGAAAGTCAGGACTTGTGAAAATACTTGGGCAGCAGCCCAAGAAAAGGGCCTGACCCTTAAAACAACTAAACAAAGGAGAGTAGGATCTCATCCTGCATCAGTCTTCAGAGGACAGTGAGAATACGCAGAACTGTGGTCCCAAATCAGAGGGTGTGAAGAATGGTCTCCTCTGAGAAACTTGGGAGCACTGCCCAAGAACCCACTACCAACTGAAAGGAGATGGAAGGAGAAGGGTAACCCAGCTAAAGACCAGTGAACACCAGCTTATCTTTGAACCTGTTCTACAATAACTAAAAGCCAAAATGCATTCAGCAGGAATGGGTGGCTCTGGGACTTGCATCACTTGGCTGCAATTGCTGTAATGCATTGTTTCCTTCCCTCTGACAAACCAGAGATACTTGCTTCAGGAAATAAAAATGAGATCAAGTCAGGCACAGTCTGTGAAACCCACCAAATCCAACCTGAACTCAACCACTTTGTAACATACACAGAGGTAGGAGATTACTGCTCCACTCCACAATAACCCCACTGGCCATGATCAATAAATATTCTAAACTCTGAGCTGAGCAAGGTAAAAAAGGGCCATACTCTGCCACACCTGTTAAGTTCTCATTTTCTCATAACACATACATTCAAAATGCTGAGCCATTAACTTCTCTGGGTGTTTGTTTTCTCCTCAGGAGAATAACTTGCTTCTGTGAGCCCGATTTATGCTCCATTCAAGTTCCAGGTTGTGCAGCTTCCCTGGAACACCTCGTTTTACAGATTAGAAAGGACCTGGATACTGTAAAGAATGGACATCAATTTCCTTGTCTACCCCTTCTCCATAGCTGAAAACATAATTGGTACCATTTCCTAATTGATTTGATTGTATAAAAACAAGATAGATCTGTAAAATGTTCACAGGCA
The DNA here is from genome assembly GCF_054131305.1 of Coturnix japonica. Lineage (NCBI taxonomy): Eukaryota > Metazoa > Chordata > Aves > Galliformes > Phasianidae > Coturnix > Coturnix japonica. The sequence goes on along the minus strand of NC_140680.1, from coordinate 10,131,086 downwards.
GATGATGCGACTGCTAGTGCTATGGCATCAACTGCAGCCAAGCACCAGCAAACAACTTCTGAATTCACCCACCATCTCAAGGCCTTGATCTCCTCCTTTAGCACTACTGATGACCCTGTAGCACAGATGATGCACCATGAGCTTTCAGGGTTCCAGCCCCAACAGTTTACTTCACCCATTGTGAGCGTTAAGCAGTTTAACCAGCTGAGTATGTAGAGAGAAGCTGCTTTTTGCACTGGTTTTAACAAGCTAGAGAAGACCTTGAGACAAGGATCCTGAGAATATTTTTTCCCCTACAGTCAGCCTACTGACCCTCCCTGATTAAATATAAAAACCACACAAGTCGTCCAACATTTGAATTGGGAGTGCAGCTTGCTTTCAGGTAAGAGCATTATGTGTGAGCAGAGGGCTTCCCACGAGGCCAGTAGAAGCAACCAGGAGCTTTTTCTGCCCCAGCAGTCTCCCACAGTACAGAATGACTGCAGTATCCCACAAAGAGATCTAGATCTGACTCTACACTGGTGTCATTGATGTCAGAACTGGGCCAGTGTGTACAAACAAATACAAAGTAGTTTGTTGCTATGCCACAATGGCAGCAGGCTCTTTTCTGTATTTATGCCTGCAAAATGTTGCCCCGTGGGACCAGAGCGCAGTCCAGGAATTGGTGACAAACCTCCTTTAAACGCACTCAGAAATGTATTCTTAGGAATAAGGCCAAGAAGTCAACGCAACTTCCTCCTTGTTAAAAGCTAAAATAAAAATGTAGAAGTGTCTGATGGGCTGGGAAAGAAGAAAAAAAGTGAAAGTGTTCATCAGCTCAACAGCTGGAAAAATGACTACTGGTACAAATAAAACTGTTAGAACTCTGTTAATATTTTAAAGACTGTGTGGCTGGAAAAAAAAGCAATTTTTTTTTGTTACTGTGAGGGATTTACAGCTGCTGGAGAATCAGGTTTCCATAAAAACCTATCGACTGCTTAATGCCACTAAGAGCCTGGAAAATTAACTTCTTAAATGTTGAACGTTTATAGATGCTTACTCACTGAAAACCCAACAAACCCATAAAGGAGATGTGATACAGCAGCAATTCTTTCCTTGCAGTGTCAGATGTGTGAGGTGGGTGACTTGTTTTCTTCTTAAAGACAACACCACTCTTCTCCCTGGCCCCAGCCAGCCCTCTGTTGCTATTTCTACTACTGGTGTCTGGGTAGGGAGCTAGGAGATATGGTTTAATGGTTTTCTATAGGTATGGTAAAGGGAGGACAGTTGGACTAGATGATCTTGTAGGTCCTTTCCAACCTTGTGATACTATGATTCCCTAGCAGACAAGAAGGGGCTGCAAGACTGGGTGTAGCAGTTAGTACCATTCCAGCCCTCTGACTGCCCTCTCAACACAGGTACATCAGGACACTTTAATGTCTCCTCATTCCAAACCCAAGGGACAGAGCAGGACTGGTATTCTCAGATGCCCACCTTTCATTTCCAGAGGAAGCCAAGGAACGCTGCAGATGCTCTGAGCCACAGCTCAGGTACTGCAGGTCACACACTGACAAGTGAGACCCACAGACCAGAGGTCACCTCTGAAGACATTAATTTTCTGCAGGTTCTCACAGGAGCACGTAAAATTTCTGGAGTATTTGTTTTTAGAACTTTAAGTCATCTTCAGTAAAGCTAAAATGTCAGTTTTAATAAGTTACCCAAACCTCTTCTCAATTCCAATGCCAACACAACTCATCCTTCATTTCTTCAGAACAGTTTAGCAAAATTCGACCTTTGCTATTTGGTACATTTTGGGCTGCTTTGTGGTAAATGATAAACAGCTGGTTTGTTCTTTTATTTGTCCAGAAGCAAATAAGAGTTTAAAAAAGGAAAACAATACTATAAACTCAGCCTAGTGATGAACTCCCATTTCTCAAAGGAACCAAAGGGAATCGCTACAGACAAAACACATTGCCCCTGAAAGCCCTCAAATCAGGCTGAAGTATACAGGTTGCTCCCAAGGTAATGCCTCCTATTTGTTCCTATGGAAACCACAACACCTACAAACAGCACAATAACACAGCAACTAAACACTATTTTTTCAACAGTCACCACCATTAGCTATGCCTTCTTGCCAGCAATGAACAAGAGCCTGCATGCTGCGCTCATAAAAATCTGCACCAGCAGAGGCAACCCACTGTTTCACATCTGCTATGACAGAGCTGTCACTAGGAAAATGTTGCCCATGCAGCCCATCTTCCATTGGCCTCAGCAGATGAAAGTCAGAAGGTGCCAAAACCAGACCGTACAGTGGGAGTGGTAGAACAGTACAGCCAAGACTGGCAATGTGTTCCTTGGTCTTCAGACTGGGATGGGGCCTGGCATTATCATGTTGCAAGAGAAAGGCTGTCTTCTCCAGCCCAACTCTGAGTTCAAGCCTTCAGCTCAGTCAGTATGACAATGTAGCAGTCAGAACTGAGGGGTTTCTCTGATTCCAGGAAATCCAGATGGATCTCCCTTTTCCTGATTAGAATGTCTCCCCCCGCCGCCATGTCATTAGAGTAAGATTTACCTCAATGATGATCATGCTAAAGCAAGAAATATCACAGACTGTCTATCAGACACCACAATGTTTGCAACACCGGCAATTATAGAAGTGTGTTTTCTTCACTTTTGAAATGAAAAAAAAAAATAATTATTCTGGGTTTTGTATCACAAAAACGATTATAAGAGATGGAACACCAATGCCAGCTTTGCACGGGTCGTTTCCAGATTCCAGCCTCCATTTAACATCGCTTAGTCTTTGATCTTCATATAAGTTCAAAAGTACATGTTTACATCAAAGTCATTACAGCTGACTCAATAATTTGGCAAGATGAAATGTTTGAAAGAAAATAAGTGGTTAAAGTAACTATTAAGGCTGTAGGGTTTTGTTATCAGTTTATGTCATGCCATAAACCAGAAAATGACCTTAAATATTGAAGGAAAAGACATGTATAAATGATAAAACATAGGCAGCCAAGAGCACCAGGATTCTGGATAACAATTTACAGCAGCAAATACTCTTGAACTGTTTAACTTTTACATGGCTTCAGAACAGGAAAAAGTCGAACTCTGCAGCAAAGCAGACTTTAACCCTAGAAAAAAATTTTCAAAATCATTAGGCTCTTTCATCATCCTTCACCTGAGGTTTTGTTGTTGTTGTTCTGTTCTTTTCTGTTTGAATTAGGAAAAGTTTGAGGGTTGCTTTTCCCACTCCCCTTCAGCTGAACTTTGCAGGCTCTCTCATGGGCATAAATCTTCCAGTTTTGCTTGAAAATGAGTTAAAAGGTAAAAGTGACAAGCATCCTGTAACAGCTTCCTTTCCACAGGGTTATAGCACTCTATGAGCTAGAATATACATGTCTACATTGTCCATATACACCCACCAAAGTTTAAGCATCCTGCACTCAAGGGCAGCAATAAACCCTGACAAGGAACAGGGACTGGTCGGTGGCAGTTCTCAGTTCCCCTTGCATAAGAACCATAACAGAGACAGAAAATGAGGGCCAATTGTACTCACATCATCATGGAAAAGGGAAATAGGCTAACACACACACACTGCATATCCACCATGGACTGCAGGGTATTGACAGCTTGATACCCCACAGCCACTACATGATATAGCAGACAGGGCTTGGATTGCCATAAGTCCATCACCTCCGCAGCAGAAATACCCTACAGCCAACTCCTCTGCTTGGCATCAACAGCACCAAGCAGGAACAAATGGATGCATGCTGGTAGCAGCTCTTTTGCTAGGCAACTTCAGCACAGGGAGATCACAAACAGTTATGAAGAAGTCAGTCTACCCAGTTTTAAAACATTGCACAGCTCTGGAGACTAAAAAGATGAGATCTCTTCTGTAACAGCGTAGTCACCTTGTGAGACACCTGCTTCTGCAGCTATGGGGGCAGACCTTGACTCCTGTTTCAATGAAATTCAGCACTGTTCATGCTGTACTGGCAGTCTGAATGATAGGACCAGTGATCCTTTACTATGGAGAGGTAGAATTAAGGTTCCCTCTTAATTCTGAACAGATTTCCAGAAGCTGGGGAAAGTGAAAATAGAGGGCAGAACAATCCAGTGTTTCACTAGAAGGAACACAGGTGCCACAAGAAAGGAGTTTCATCCAGTAGGAATGTCTGTTTTACACAAAAAGTCCAGCTAAAGTGACACATTAGAAAATCTCTCTGCTCCAGATTTAAAAATAGACTTATGACCCCACTGTGTAGAGCCCAGCCTTTTCCTGCATCCCACCCTCCAAGGCATGTCCCTCCACAGTCCCTCCCCATCTCTCCTGAGGATTCAACACTTCCATGAGCCAAAGAACAAGGCACCTAAGGCAGAGCTCCCCATGAACGTAGCAGTCCCCAAACTCTTTCCTCTTTCATTTTGGTTATCATGGAGAGAACAGCACTTCCATGAAGAAATGATGAGTATATGTGGCACCAAGGTAGGTTAGTATGCATGGTGGTGATGGTTTGATGCCTGGACTAGATGACCTTAGTAGTCTTTTCCAACCTTAATGATTCAATGATTAAAAGTTTTCCTCCCAGCTCCAGAACTCTCAAGCATGGATAAAAAGACTCACCGACTGCAGCAAGCTCCTAATGAACTGCTGCTTTGTATATTATAGTGCCCCAAGTGACAGGGAACAAAACAACTACCAATAATCATCCTCCCTCTTTATTTACCCTTGAAACTCAGTTCACACTCACCTGTCATCTTTGGTGCCATTACCACCTGATTTACCATCAGCCTCTATGTGCTAATATCTACCTATCTGTTTCACAGGCTCCAACTACATACATTCCACACAGCTATTCTATTTAACACATTAAACAGCCCTCCCCCTTTGAGAGGAGTCCTTCTCCTAACAGTACCTTGCAGGTCAAGCCCTGCTGCTCACACCTATCTCCACATCTGCACCAAAGACAACACTCAGGTGGAGCAAAGCAGTTACCAGCCATGAGATGCGGCAGGGGAACAGCCTGCAAAGAGTGTGGTCACCCTGGCAGCACCTACAAAAACTCCTATTAGGTGGAGTTAAAAATTCAGCCAATACTTGTGTCATCTTTCATCAGACTCCTTGGCTTGCCCCTCTCTGAACGAGTGATGAATATGACCTTCTTTGTTTGAGTTCTTGTGATGAAGCTCTGTTTGCACAAGGCTCTTCTTTATTTATTTTTTTCCCCCTGTAGCTTGTTGACTTTTGTAAGACATTCATAAATTTGTTCTGGGTGCCAGGGAGATGCTTAATGGTGTTAAAGGGAAGGTATTAGGGATAGTCGACTCATGTTAGAACAAGCCACTTGAAAGTAGCTATAAATATTTGCCTGGATTTCATTATGCTAACAAACAGCTTCTTTTCTCTTTCTGCCCCCACCCCTCCATCCCCATTAATGAGTTGATTTCACAAACAGAAGAATTTTCACATTAATACGAAAGTGCATGTCTGGGTTTGGTTTTTTAATAGAAACTTTCCTACTTGGGGACATACGAGTCCTTGTGTTCTGTATGCATGAAGTTGTCTCCCTTTTCAGGAAAACTTTGGCAGCTTAAGTCCTCCAGGGTGAGCTCATGTTCTTCTGCGCTCTCTCAGGCTCATCTCTACTCCTTCATTGCTCTGGCAATAAGATTAGGTTAGACTTAAGGGCTGCAGCATCCTAGAACCAAGCCAGTAGCTACACATCCCTCCTCATTTTGCTCTCAGGCACACTGGAGGTTTCTGGATTCCTTCAGGACTGCAGCCACCGGCCGCATATTTTGCTAACTCCACCCTCTGGTCCCATTACTACAAGGTCACATTTGCAGACAGACATAGAATATTTTTATTTTATTGTCCTTGGTACCCAGGGCCCTCTCATTGGGAAGTATGACTGTTAATTAGGGCCTACCACTCCTGTATAGTCTCACCTATCAGAACACCAGCAATGAAGGGCAGCACAGACTGCTGTTGCTTGAGAATAGTCCAAAACTACACCTTGAACAGATGGACAACACACACGAGGATTTTCCCCTGCCTCTGGCTTTAGATAGACTGAATCTTGCCCTTCCCACAAGGGAAGCCCCATATTTGTTATCAATGGAACCTCCAGATTGCCCCTGTAGGACTCAGCCAGCAAGGGAGATGCAGAGAGCAGTCAGACAGGTTGGAGAGGATGCTGTTCCAAACAGAACAACTATTAGGGAACCAGAAGAAGCAGCAGAGCTGGGGGAGAAGTCAGAGAAAGGATTTTTTTTAATGTTGTCTTTAACCTGTGGCAAGAATGAGGAGCTGAGAATGAATCTTTTGACACATTTTCTCAGTGATTTCACCAACTGCAGCAGTCAAGAAAGGTCCCTACAACAGGATCTCAAACACTCATCTCAGCCCTCCTACAGCTGCGGATGAGTTTTACCCTCAGTCCAAAGCCAGCAAACTCACCAGCGTTTTCAGCTTAAAATCATTCCTAAAAATGTTCAAAACTAACATCCCCAAGAGAAATTCCCCAGACAGCAGGAGAAACGTAGGGGAAAATAAACTTCCTAGTGACCAGAGCATCTCCATTATTTTTTCTGGATATGCATGCAGCTACATCCCAGCTCTCTCTGTTATAACATCATCATGTTGCAAACAGCTCCCATGACTCCAGCATAGTTAATGGCAAAGACCTGGCAGACAGCCCAGGCCAGCAGAGATAACAGTGAGCACACCACATAAGTAAGGTACCCGACTGAGGAAGGATGCAGAGCTACCTGCCAACATGCAGCTCGCTGTTTCTTTTGTTCTCCCCCCCATTTTTTCTTTAATACATATATATCATCCAACTGGGTTTTCCAGTCAATGCAAATCCTAATTACCACGGTTTGAAACATTCTGTACCCTACTAGAATTAAATAGCAAACCAGCAGTTCTGATGATATCACGGTGAATGATTTATCCAGTGATATACTACATTCCTGCAGTGTGCTTAAGCAATAAGGCACGCTGGAGAGAACATTTGAGTTATTCGTTTGCCTGTGGTGTGAGCCACTGTCAAAGGTTAACGACCCCAAGCACCCAAGAAGCTCAATTAATGCCTTGAAATGGACTACCTCGAGGGGCTGACTGCTATTATGAAATGAAACATTAACACAAAGAACACTATTTCATGACTTTGCAAGGCTATGGAAATATGGATCGAGTACTCCTCATACCTAAAGTTATGTTTTTAAATTAGCAAATGCCTGAAGAATTATTTGTTGAGAGATGTGCCCCAACTGCATTAGAAACCCCAGTTTCTACTGTCACCACAAATCTGGCCAAAATAGACTACAGGGTTTGAGTCTGGACTCTATACTTATACTACCCAGCTGGCCTCAGACTTCTCTAGGTAACTTCTGAGATCTCAAACTCATAAGAACTCATGGTTTCTCATGCTACCAGCAGGCAGGCAACAAGCAACTCTATGCCACCTTCCAGTACTTCAGGCTCCATTCCCACCAAAATGCCCAAAAGCCAGAAACAAGCAGAAGAACAGCATTTCTTTCAGATTCCTAGGAAAGGCAAAGAAGCACCGATGTTCCCTGGAGCAAACTGCTGACATTGGCTTTACTGACAACCAAGGGGACAGACCTGTCCCATCCACCACAAAGATCTTCCACTGACTCATTTCTCCCTTGCATCCTGTGAATACTGTGATGCTGCAAGGCAGGAGTGCAGCCAGCCCAGGTTTGCTCTACTGAGGCTCTGGGCCACCCCATCCTGGCAGTAATACCCCCTGCCAAAATAAACTGGATTAAGCTCAAGTCAGATGATGGTGAGAGCTGGGCTGCAGGGACTTTTCATTCTAACCTCTTCAATAAAAGAAACCACAGGCTCAGTGCAACAGTAAGAGAGAAAGGAGGGAGAAGGCATGAGGAGAACTGGACTCCTGGGGAGAGGAGAACAAAGAGATGAGATGTAAGGTAAATAAAAAGGGGCAAGTGCTTAACTGTGACTTCATGGAGAATAGGGTCAAACCTCACACTAATTAACCTTGCCTCAGCAAGCCCTGATAGTTTACAACAGCCCTAGCAACTGCAGCACGGGCAAAGCTGCAAGCAAGAGCCAGATTTGGCTCATCCCCATGTTTTAAATTCAGGACAAAGAAAATGGTAGAAGTGTGACAGCTCCATCTCCAGACCCTAAGCAGAGTTCACTGTGCTATAGGTCTGGGCTGGAAACTGGCATCTGATCTGGGACCTCCCCACAGCATCTCAGTCCATTTCTAAGAAACAGCATTGTGAGAGCACGCACCTGCTGCAAAGAACAGGGGTACAAGCTTCCCTATACACATAGGAGCTCCTGTTAACCCAGTGTGGCTATTTGCAACCTGAAATCTATGTAAATACTAACCCAGATCAGGGTTTTGTTATTTTTTCTTCAAACACTGAACAACCACCTTCAGTCCAATGAATAAATCCATAGCACAGTTCCCCTCTAAAGCAGGAGAAAGAACATTACAGCCTACAGAGGGATTTCTGTTATCATTTGTATAATACATTTACAAATATATATAAGAATTACAGCATTGCTGCAGACTAAGTTCAACATAACTTTCCCAGAATGATGTTCTGCCACTGAAGTACATCATCAAACCTTTGGAGACCCCCTCATTTTCAAGACACTGTCCAGAATATCTTTTTAATCCACATTTTCCCTCCTGCTGCAGGTTTTTAAACTAAGAATTTTGCAGGATTTGGGAAAGCAAGGTCAGTTCTGCCAGCACATTACAGTCTAATAACCACAGCAGAAGAAAGAACGTAGCAGTGTTCCTGTTCTCTCAGGATGAGAAACAAGCAGTTGAGAATTTCTGCCTCCTGAAAAGTCTCTTCTGCTTCTCAGTCCAGTGTGCATTTGTTTAAGCCCGAGGCAGGCAAGCACGACACAAGCCCCCAGGAATCCATAACCACCCTGATGCTTCTGGGTTGCAAGGCATCTCCACTGCCATCTGTTTTCAGTCACTCCAAAATGAGTTCTGAAGAGTCAATTGTTTTCTTCTAGGAAAAATAAACATGCAAGCTGCTGTTCTCCCGATTTCCAGCAATTTTCTGCTGTGGGTAAGTGGAGCTTCAGATTTTAGAACGTAAGTCTCATTCTCATCCAAAGAATTTTGCAATATAATTACCTCATTTTTACTGACTTGGATAACTGCTACCCTTAAGGAAAAAAAAAAGTGTGTGAAGTCTGCAAGACTAATTCCTCCTCCTGCCCCTTTGTTATAAAATCTTGGAACAACCAATAGTGATTAATCTCACTTGATATTTCTTTGGTTCTCTATTTGTTGACTTAAAGGCGTTTGCTTTATGACTGATTGTTCTCAGTTGCTTGGACAGCTGTCAGATCTGTACTGTGGTTTTACTTGGCTTCCAGGGAGCAAGACTATTATTTTTCTTACTTTACAGCAGTACCGCATGGTGGCTGATGGAGGTGGCCCTTCAAAAACTATCTATGCGAAACCAAAACTACCTCCAGACTGGAAGAAGCAGGCAGATTCCACAAGCAAGATTTAGGAGGCAACCATACAGCCCTTCTTGTGTTGCTTATTCTCAATGCTCCCAGCTCACACATTGACTGCACAGACTCTCATGTACATTGCCCAAATTCATCCCTAGGTGGAACCCCAGTGGCTCTACAGGAATGGTCTCTGAAGCACACTGCCTGAGCTGGAGGGCTGCATTTCTCCTGCTTATGGGCTCCAGCCAGAACAATGCTCCTAGAAAAGGCTGCACACAGTGGGAGAAGGAGGAAGTGAAATCCAAGGCCTCAGATCATGACAAAACAAAGGAGACAGTGCCCTTTGGAGTTTTACTAGTGGTGAATACTCAGTATCCATCATCTTGACTTCCCATTTTCAGCATCCTGACCATTTCTGACTGCAGTCAGGTCCCTCTGCACCTGAACCTTCCACTTCAGTCTTAGCATACGTATCTATTTAGTTTTTTAAGCCATTGCACACTCTTGCATTTTAGCTTCAACTCAGCTGTGTGCCCAGGTTCCTTTTGCCCTCACCCTTCACCTCCTACACCTTTTCTCATGGTCTGCCTACGAACACGCCAGTATCACCTGTATGACCTCCCTAGCTCATGTTCACATCATTCCAATTCCAAACTAAAACCTCACCAGCCACCATCTCTTAATATGAAAGGAGAAAAATCTGTTAGGTGTTGAAGTACCACTCTTAGAGTACACAGAATAATGTCTCTAAATCAGAATACACTGATGTTAGACAGCACTTTCTTTGCTTTCACACACAAAGCTCATAGAAAACGTTCAGAAATCAGTGTTTGTTCTGGAATTTCAGGGTTCACACACTTGTTTTCTCTGTGACCTGCCGTGCTCATTCATTCACAAATAACCATGCTAACAACTTGATTTAAAGCAGAGCTTACACATGAGCTCAAATTCTTAAGCATATGGGCAAGAGTAACTGTCTGCAGTTTGCTAGAATTCAAGCACTTCTGCATGAAAGAACACTTTTATTTTTTTACCATAGCACCTTGGAGGGCAGATTATCCAAGCTGCTTAACTTATCTTCATGATGTTTCAGCCCAGCTAATAAACTAAAGGAAGCACTTGAAGGAGATGGCTTAGCAACACAGCAACAGCTCAGGAACCACACTCACTTTGTCCTTTCCCATAATCTGTTACTTCCACTGCCTAAAGTTAGCAGTATATGACACACACACACACACAAAAAAAACACAACACTAAGTGTTAAGAACAACAGTGAAGTTACAGATGGGCATCGCTGAAATCATGTGCCCCCACCTCCTGCAAAGGAAGCTGCCTCCAGTTCCCTGGAGCACAATTGTGTCTTCCTGTCTATACCCTCATCACCTGTTCTAACATATTTCACACATGGCCGTTAAGACAGCCAGCCAAGCTTAGCCTTACTTGACCATAACACGATGAAAAGTGCAGCAATAATACAGAAGTAGCACAATCCCAGACTGCAGCAAACGGAAACAATCACCAATGAAGAAGCTGCAGACACAATAACAAAAGAGGAAAAACTGCTTACCTTAGGAAGACCTCAAGTAGGCAGAGATCTCCAGCAAGATACCCTTGCATTCACTGCCAACCCTTAAATGAGGTCTGAGAAAGGGTGGATCCTGGCTCCACCCCATCAGGCCACTCAGCTGCATTGCATACACCTGAGCTCTCCTTTGTTTGGCCCTGCCTTCCTACCAGGTGCTCAATCAATGGTTCAAGCCCTGTCTTAGCATTTCAACTACAACAACATGCACATCTAGCACTACAGAGCACAGAGATATTTTCCCCACATAGATCTTTCAATCCAGTTCCTCCCCAGCTCCATAAATCCCACCATGTTCCTTTCCTCTCCATCCCTGATCATCTTCTTAAGGTTCCATCTTCTCTGCACACATGTAGCACTGCTACAGTACTACTATAATCTTCCATGCCATTTGGATGCAGGATGGATTGGGACTGTCCTTGAACAAATCACCACGGTATTTTCATCTCTTCTGCTTTCCACCACTGGTCTCATTTCCATCACCCAATTCTTCTTCATCCATACTGCCTATCCTCACACCCATTCACATCACATGTTGAATGTGACAAAGAGTATCAAAAATGTTTATAATCCATCTAGACCACATTTGCAGCTTCAACCACCAGCTTAGTTCACTGCTCTCCTCCTAAACAAAAGGGAACAACTACAGAAGATCTAGCAACAACAGAAACAGGCAGCAGCAGAGCAGTACACACTGAAACTCAGCATGGTCCCCCATTAGGGGGAAAAATTCAAGGGTTTTAATCATGACAAACAGCCTCTTGGCTGGTGCAGTGCCAGCATCTTCCACAGGGGGTTCATCAGGCATGAATTGGCCCCATATGTGGAAAACCCAATGCAATTTGCCCAGTTTCTCCCATCCCTGTGGAGCGAAGTCTCCATATGTGAGATCCCACAGAGCTGTCAGCCAATGTCACATTTCAGTAACAGTAGAAATAACTAGGGCTGCATAAACCAGCAAAACAATCCTATTGCTCATAAACTGGCAAGTGAACCAAGTTGGCAGTGCTTTTGTTGATCACAACCCTTTCTATGGAACAAAACATAGGAACAATTATGCCAGAATAGACTCAGTGATCCATCTTCCCCTTGTCTTCTGTCTCCAGCATAGGCCAACACCGATGCTTTAATAGATAATTAAAAATGGATTTACAAAGCCTACAAGGCACCTGACCTGGGTCAGTTATGCAATATTCTTCCCTTGACCTAGCACAGACCTATACTACTACTACATGCAGCTGTGATACTATACTTTGTCATACCAGATCCATTTCTTTATGATAGAAACTGATGGTCTATCATATGTCAGAGTCTAAGGATTGTCATTTCTTCTCTTCTTCCTTTTCTTTTTTAGCTTAGTTAATATAATTATAACTCTCTGTCTTTAGAAGACATATCTTTGACTTCTCACTACAATCTGCAAGATGAGAATCTACAAGGGAGTTCAACTTTGTGTCAAAAGTGGCATTTATCTTAATAGCATTAATGCCCTCACAGCAGAAATTTCATAGCGTTCTTTCTCTGCCCATTCCCAGCATCACAGAGCTATAATCCTTTCCCTTGCCTTACCAAATTAACGTCGGTCAAATTGATCTCTTTAGGGATTCTCTTCCCCCAGATTTTATAGGCTTTTATTCTTTTCTACCCTTATTCCACATTAATCTAGACATTTAAAGGTCAGCTAAAAAAATACTTAGCTCTTCCCTGAGCCAGCATTGTATTCTCAGTTCCTACAATACAAATCAACAGATTACCAAAAATAAATAAATAAATAAAATAAGAAAGATAACTGAAACAATATCTTCTGGCCTTTATCAGAAGTAGAGTTTAGGGAAGTCATCTCAGATTATACTGATTGCTGTACAATGAATCATTCTTTCTAAACTACAGCCATTTATTTTCTGCATGAACTGTTTCACTTCCAGAGTAGAGACTGCGATGAAGGGACTGCTTTACTGCACATCTCTTTTTGTTACAAAAAGAATGATTTCTTATACATTAAATCAAAAGACAACACAGTCTAGCCTATTCTTTCTTCTGTCTATTTGAAAGAATTACTCTTATTGGCTGTGCCTGTGAGGTTGGTAGAACACGCCAACATGATGAACTTCCAAATCTTTAGGAGGAAAAGAAGAAAAGAGGTAGAGACATTTTTGTTTGGAGTGACTGCAAAACATTTGCTTCACTCAGTTTGCATCAAATTAATACTCACAGCAATCACTTCTGATTGAAGAGCTTGAACTACTGAGGGAAAATACTTGCGTCCACCCCCAAGCTAAATATTCTCTGCAGTACCAACTGCCAGCTCTGGCAGCCCCATCATCCTTGTTAGGTGATAAACTGATGCTCACACTCCCATTGTGAGCCTTGCCAAGCAGGCAGAGCTCAGCCAGCCAAAGCCTTGCTTTGTCCAAACTGCACCCACCCTCTAGTGGGATGAGGAAAAAGTGCTTCTCCCAGCTGCTTTAGAACCCCATTCTCAAAGACCAGGATTCTCTCCTATGCGTACATTACCCTGCAACACAGCACAATTTGCTGTATTACTGAAATATCATTTATACAGGGCAGATTTGATTTTTCTTTTTGCTTCCTTCTACTTTACGCACATCATTTGTAAGACATGCATTAATGAGGGATGTTGGCTCTAGAACGTGGCCAAGGCCCCAAGAGTTTATTGCCATTTTAAACTACACTTTCATAGGTGACTAACCACTGATTAATCCAGGGAACCAGTGACTGTCATCGTGCACTTCTTTTACTATATAGGGAAAAAAAATAAAATAGATTCCATTCCCTTTTGTTTATCTGTTAGATGGACCAATATCGTTGACTGCAGAAATAATGGAATATTATTGCTAACAAATGAGTGCTGCAGCTGGGGTAAAATCCAGGAGAAGGCAACAGAGCTGCAAACAGATTACAAACCGTGACCAAGGTTAGTGGCACAAAGCATAACAAGTGATCAGTGCTAAGGGTGAGACAATCTTGAAAGTGTTTTCAGTGAGTGAAAGGCAGCTCTTTCTTTCCACAGCCCTTCTGCAAGAGCAACAGGACCAAGGGTGAACCCCATCAGAGACTCCCATACCTCAGTACAAGCTAAGCAGGTCTGATGGCTGCAAACAGGGTCAGCAACAACCCAGTTCCTCAGGCAAATACAAGATCAACTAGAGCCAGAACCACAAGGCAGAGGAATTGTGGACAAAGGCCCAGATGAAGCTGCTCAGGGCAGCCCTCAGCTCTGCTTCACTTTTATAAACCCAGACTAACAACCTCAGTGAATTCAGGTGAGTCAAATTAGGTCCAAAAGAAATAAGATTTACAGACAAGTTAGAAGAACTAGGAAGAAATATTCTGTCTACAAATACAAAGCTGGGGCTTGTAAATAAACCCCCTGCCTTTTGCAGTAAACTCAGACAAAAGCTTGAGATAAAGAACTGAAGCTACAAAGAGCAATGTCTTCTATTGGTCTGGATGTTTTGTTTCTTGCAGGTGTGACAGCAAGGTGAAGGACAGAAATGAATCAAAAAGGCTGTTAAAAGAAAATCAGGACCTGAAAGATAGGACCTGAGCAGGAGCAAGGAGAGCATAATCTCCTCAACATGATGCAACCAGCAGCCTGCTTGGCAGACTCAGACCTAGAATGGAAACAGCATGAAGCAAAGAAAAAGGGTGTGAAATAAAAATAAAGCTATCTTTTAGGGATCACATGGTCCCACCAGGAAATACGGAAACCTCTGACTTGTCTGGATTTCTCTCTCTCTCTCCTTTTGGGTCTTTTGCAGAAAGCATAGCCTGTGTGCCCAGGAGATGATGAAATCCCTAAAGCTGTATGGCACATGGGGAATTCGGGGGATTGCAAAACAGGATGTTTCTTGGAGGAAATACAGTCTCAGCAAGCAAAAGGTTCAAGTACGGTACATCTCACAATGATGTAAGAGCTTGATTATGCATCTCGCTTAAAGCCCAGCTTAGGGTTTTAGTTCTAGTAGAACTAATAGGCAACACCTGCTGCGATGAAAACAATTTCCGTCCCTGAACTCTAGCAGAAGTGTTTATCTTTTGAGTTAGAAAATGTTTCTCTAATGTCTGAACAAGACTCCAGGGACAGGAACATATGCCCAGAACTCGTGTTTCTGCACATTAGATAGCTTATAAAAATGAGAATTAGAAAAACCTGGTATCATCAGACATCTTGTCCAATAAAGTCATTAAATGGAAAAAAACAAGATTCCTCTAATGCTCCTCTCTCTGCCACCACAGCCCCAGTTGCTCTCTGTGGAGCAAAAACAGAGGCTACTGAGAAACCTGTTGGTATAAATTCTGAGTTCACTGTATGGGGCTTACCCAGAGCTGCTCCTGGAAAAACTATCATTGACTTCAATGGAAACGTTACCCAAAAGTGGGCCTCAGGACTCGGACCTCTTGGTATTAGTTACTAATTTTGTTATTAAAGGTTAAACAGAGCTGTTGACAGTACAAACGATTTTCTTACGTAAGCAGCGAAAGGGAGATTGTCAGATACGCAAAATAAAACAATACTGCCAAGTCAAGGCAATATAG
The DNA here is from genome assembly GCF_054131305.1 of Coturnix japonica. Classification (NCBI taxonomy): domain Eukaryota; kingdom Metazoa; phylum Chordata; class Aves; order Galliformes; family Phasianidae; genus Coturnix; species Coturnix japonica. The sequence continues at coordinate 10,115,466 of NC_140680.1, read as the reverse complement.
GTTATGGGTGACTATCTTTTCACAGAACATACTGCACCAAATCCTGAGTTTTCTCCTCTTCCTCAATTAAAACTGCCATTTAAATCAACTGGAGCACAGTGTGATCAAGAGGGAGAGTCAAGCCTAAGAAAAGACTTCAGGGTTCAGCCATGGTCACTACAAGGAGTTTAAGAGGCTGTAACTGCTGAAAACAAAGAGCTCTGACTTTACAGAACAAAATGTGTGAGCAGTGAAAGTTCATCACCAACAATGGGGGGAAAAAAAAAGAAAAGAGAGAGAGAGAAAAAGAAAAAAAGCATGCTTCACTGTGCAGTGGGAAAGGAAAAGGCTCAGGTTCCAGGCTCAATCAACACAGCTGAAGGGTGAAGCATTGCTTCATTTTGGAACATACAGGGACTGTTTGTCCTAATAATGTGCTGGAATGATAAGACAGACCTGACTGAGGCTACTCTTTTTCAGAGGTACCAAGAACAAAAGCAAATGCCGAACAGATTCACAGTTTAATACCAATTAAATACTAAAAGCTACACATTAGGTGCTTAGGTACCCCTTGATTACAGGAAAGTCAGGGAGGCACATAGGACTTTCTTCCCATACTTCCTGCTATGATATTTTTTTATCTGTTGCTTGGACAGAAACCAGAGATTTGTTTTTCATTCTTGACCAAAAATAATAACACCAAATGATGTGATGGTTAAAAATAATAATCATCCAGTCAAAAGCAAATTGTTCTCAGTACGGTCTAACAACACTTCATTGGGCTGGTGATTAGGTGGAAACCCAAAAGTTAACTTCCTGGAAAATCTACTGTTTTTATAATGAAATTGCACTGTCAGAGCCATATGATAGTTCTGTCTTTAGTAACAATGCAACAGACATTGAGGGAAATTCCTGTGGTCGTCTGTCCTATTCAGATACAGTTATCAACCAGTAGATCATCAACCGTACAATGGTGTCACAAAGTCTTTGACACAGTTAACACATTAACACATTACACAGACATCGGATTTGAGCCAATTCACATTGAAGACAATGGAAAGACTCCAACTGAGTCGTGCTGGGCACAGGGATTCAGTCACACATATTGTCAATCACGTAGGGAACAAGACAATCACAGCAGCTCTCTTCTGACATCAGTGTCTGCATCCACTTGAGGCTCTGGCAGAGCCTCGTGCAAGACTGATTCTTTCTCCTGTTTCTTTTAAACACGCTGAGAATCACTTGGATTTGGGGTTTTTTTTGACACAAGGCATTCAAACGGACATTGTCGAGGTTCACAGAACTGAAATTTAAACCATTTTTGTCATTTCTTCTTAAAAATCCAACCACTTTTAAAGTGTGATTTAATTTTTACACTTATGCTATACGCAACACATCTGAAAATAAAGAAGCAACAAACCTTTGTTTTGCAATCAACCCCACGGTCATAAATCACAGGCCTGCTCCCAGCATGTACTGTTGAAGTGTGGTTGTATCAGCAAACATGCCATATACCTAACCACAGAATGTATTTTCTGAGCAAATGTTTGGTAAGTCTCAATCATTTGCTGAGTAAGAGTTCATTGGAACTGATCTGCCCGGGGAAGGAACACCACGGATGAAAACATACTGTTCTTTTACCATCGCAATACTAACGCATCATTAAAACCTATATCCACTGAAAAATAAAGCTAAAAAGAGCAATATCCTTGTGCAAATTATGCATTGAAAATGTTTAAAATTAAAATAAATAAATAAATAAAAATAAAAAATAATGAGAAAGACTTATTACTAATCATGATAACAGCGATCCCTTGCTGGACTGGAAACTGAAATGAAAGAGTGGGCGAGGGTTGGAGTGTGATAATCGTTGAGATCCCTTCCAACTCAAGCCATTCTATGACACTGTGATTCTATGACTCTGATGCAAGAGACCCTGATCTTGGAAATTTGCACTCAGAGACACAAACACGAGCCAAAATCCAAGATATTTTTCCCTTTTTGTGAAACCAGGGCTTCAAGATCAAAGAGAAAGTTGTGTATCTCCCTGTTAGTCTAGAAAAAGAAAAATTATGATCTCAAGACTGACAAGGCAGAGACAGAACAGATAAGGCGCAGGTGCCAATGAGGTTTGAAAGAGACCTGGGGACAGTCCCAAGTGTGGGTGCAGTAAGCACCCTCTCCAGGACATTTCCTTCACCAGATGCTTGCTGTGTTGCATCTGTTTCTGACAGATCTCAGTTTTTCACCCAGTGCATCACTCCAACACTTGAGGTTGCCCTGAGAACACAGCCCGTGCATGCAACAGCTCAAGTTTCCCTGAAGGTTTCCCATCTCCTGTATCAGACAGTGTCTTCAAGGGAGCATCATTGAAAAAGATTATAAGGAAGCAACAGCCACCAAGCTGGAGATAGTCCATTAGGATCAGCCACATAACACCAGCACCCATCCTCAGACTTTGCCCAACATCATAACCTCAACGCCAACACTTAAATCAGTGCAAAAACAAGCTCTTTCAAGAAGATGGAAATGTTTTGTGAAGGATATTTTTATTCTTTATTTCCCTGCAGAGAACACAGTCAATGTATGTTTTAGATGAAACTCGCGTCAAGCTGCCTGGTTTACATGGGGAAATGGGGAACACACATTCCTTGCAATGTGCCCATAGAGGAAAGAAATTACTCTTCTGAAAGGGCCAAGTTCAGGATTTCAGCCTGCACTTTAAGCAGGGGATGAGAGTAAAGTCCTGCCTGCTGGAATTGTGAAATATCTGTGGGCAAGCTTACCAGCAAGTGTTAGCACAGCTGGCAAGGTCTTCCAGCTGAGAAGGAGATCCTCTGCAGTAAGGGGATGCACAAGTGTGTAGATGGACAGGGAGGTACAAAAGTACATCAGAGCTGAGACTGATCCTTTGTGTAGACTGGAGGCTGCTGAGAAGTCACTGCAGTACATATGGTGGATTTTAGGTCCTTAAACCAAAGTGCTGTAGCAATAACTGTTAGTAATTCTAAGACTGCTTTGGCAGGGCCTGATGGAGCACTTCAGCCAGGCGGTGGGTTTGGGAGCAGCTGGCACTGAGCTGAATGCAAAACTCATGGCATGAGAAGATGCTTTTCTTACAAGAAAAAGCTTTAGTGAAAAGTCAGGTCACGAACAGCTGAATGAAGGAACCACCAAACCTACACCAGTGGTAAAAGAAGGTCTTGGATGAACCTAAAGGAGACAGAATTCCCTAGGAAAGCAGGAATAGGGATCTTGTTAAAGCACCAGCTGTTAATTCCCATCTGTATGTAATTTCCATTCCTATCATCTCTATGGAATAAAGCCTTTCAGAAAAGGGTTGTTACTGATCTGGCTGAAAACTGGAGGTGGCCCAAGTGAGAGCTTGTGGTGGGTGTCCTATGGCTCAGAGGAGACTGTCTGTTTCCCATGAGGGTTTGAGGCCACATGACATTTTTAAGAAGAACAGAGGCAAAGGTCACTAGTGACAGCATTGCCCAAGTGTAGGGAAACCACAGCGGGAAAAACAGAAGTTGCTGAAACAGCAATGTTACCATCAGCAGCCCACATAAAATCCCGGCCACACCACCACCACTGAAGGTATGATGCTGGCAGCTTGAAAGCCACGTTGCTGATCAGAACCAATTCTGAGTCCTGGAAAACATGCGGTGCTGAAGTACATAGCAGCTGAAGGAAACTAATTGTGAGCTACTTCAGATTGCATGAGAAACCCAGTTCTTAGTGAAACCCACCTTTACAATATGAATGGACTTTTAAGAAAGCGATCGGGCATTTTTCATACATCTCTAGTGGATGGGAATAAATCAAGTGCTGACTCTGGGAAGCAACTCATAGTTCCCTGTGGTTCCTACAGGGGAAAAGAGATGAGCTGTTCTCCATGCAGAGTGATAAAAATGGTGGTGAAACCACACCGTGACACAGCGGTGTCCCAGTGGATTCTTCCTGCACTGACACTGTTTTGACTGGCTGGTGGGAACCAGCTCCCAGAGCTGGAGCAGTCCGTGCTGGCCCAAAGAGCACATTCTGCTGGAATGGCTGGTGAAAACACATTGCCAGGACAGAGTTCAACATACCTGGTGTCAAAAGAGGAGAGGCTGGCTCAGAAGTAGCTCAGTGAAGCAAAGGCTGGCAGATGTGACAGCAGGAGAGAAATAATGGGATGAGAAGGAACATCAGTTCATTTTCCAAGAACGAAGAAGCCAGGACCTACCCTTCACACAACACCAAACCGCACTTAAAACTGAGAGCGCTCCAAGAGCTCTGTCATCATAACACTGGTCAGATGGCAATGAAAGAGAAACAAAGCCACGTCCTGGAGCACAGCCAGAGGCAACCACCTCAATTTCCCTCAGCAGACCCAGCTGCAGCAGTAAGGAATGCCATGGAGAGACCAATGCATCAGCTATTGAGACCTTCATTTACAGATAAATCTGCCATCGTCTCCATGCAGCAAACAACCAGGAGAGAACACCAAGAGTGGAACATGTTGGAGTTGAGATATGGTGCCTGTAATACCATCAGCAGTGAAACAATGGATGGTATCCTAATCTGCTGAATGTCATTCGAGCCCATAAACATTCAAAGAGTGATGTCAGAGGATGTTACATGACCTAACCCAAAACTTGAGAAGTGCGAGTATCTTCACTTAGATTGTTATTTATTTCCTTGAAACACAGAGGAACATTTCATTTGGTAGGAGAGCAAGGGAATCCAAATCATTGCAGTGAGATAAAGTGTAAGTTTGCAGGGAGCAGACACCAATTTGAGAGAAATTGTATCCTCCGGGTGGGACGTTTAATCATCTGGTTATTTCAGTTGACATAGTTTGGCACAGTAAGGTGATGCAGCTGCTAGTAGGCTCCGGGACATCATACAGATTTGCTTAAAACTTCACAGAAGCGACACAGATCTGTTATGTCAGCTAATCTGCTAATTAATTAAGATTCTGACTGGGGAAAAAAAGCAATACTCGGTGCAGTTTGCACCATTGTTTACCTAAAAGAACACCAAAAGCTAGCAGATCTCAAGTCACCAATCCATGTCATCTCCCCCAAAATACCCCGAAGACAGTGAACATTTGAACCAGTCGAGGTTCTCAGGGAGCAGCGCTTGAACAACTCGAGGGATTTACTCATTTTTTGAGACTAAAATCAACATTCAGCTACTAAACAGGAGGCTCTGGTTACTGGTGAGTCCCTGACGGTCTGTTCACAAGAGCGTATCTGTGTTTTTTGTTTTCTTTTCTGTGCTGCATTGGGCCTCTGGAGTTTCTTTTGTTAGGTCTATTGATGCACAAAACACAGTCAGGCTCCCTGTTCTTGCATAACACTGTCACAAGGCCAGTCGGAATCTATTCTTGCTGCTCTTTAGCCAGCTGAGGACATCTGTCCTGAACACTGCTTTCCAGGCACACAGTGAGGAATGTATACACATACAGTATATATAGACATGTATACCCATTCATCTCCGAGGGTGCCCTGGATTGCACTGTGTAAGGAGCACTCTGGAGTGGGTACACTGTGGCTTCTGTACCTAACAAACCTTACCCGGCAGTGAAGGAACTGGACAGCCTATTTTTGCGAATGCAAAAACAAAGATTTTGGCCCATTTAGTACATCAAGACTGCCACACACGCTCATTGAAAGAAAGGCAAATGCTGAGGGAACTCCGTAACCCTCCCAGACAGATGCAGAAAAGAATTTGGAAATACCCCAGTGTGTTCCAACAGCTCTCTAGTGGGAGACTGGCTGTGGATGAAGAATTGCTGGTATGATCTCAGGACACAACCCACTGCAGTCAGACAGTCTGCCCACAATGAGCGGCCCAGCCAAGACAATACGAACTCTATACTCACTGATAATCAAACCAAATACAAACAACATCCCGTCACCATGCCTGGCTACCCTATTCAAGTGTGCAGATGAACAAGGAAACACAATGTAGACTGCAGGCTACTTGGTCTCCTAGTTTCAAGACCAGTGAAATCTGCTCACTGTTTTCAAGAGCTCCTAATGGAGCTGGTTGAAATGATGGATGTAAACAGCTCCTCCAGCCACAGGCAGTCCTGGATATTCCTACAAGTACTAAGCTCCTGTGTGTGTTACATGGCTGCCTCTATTCAGGAGGCTATAAAGAAGTTCAGTCCTGCTTGTATACGCTTGGAATCATTACGTACAGTGTTCCCATAAATCATCTAAATGAGTATTACTGTGTCACTAGTTAGGATGGTTTCTGTTATTATTGAAAAACCCTCTGGCAATCTACTCCTCATGCCATCCAAGCCGAGGCTGACCTCAGAGCAATTTATACCAGCCTCGAGTCTGTTCTAAACTGTGCCCTGCAGTTGCCCAAAAAGATTCTGGCAACTACAGGCAGTCAGAGTTAACGCTGCTGTGCCCATTCTCCATTAAATCCCCCAACTCAAGGTGAGACAAGTTGACAAGGAGCTGTGTCACCAGCCACATGCCACCAGGAGCTCTGTCCCCTACCCCCAGGAGCAGGGTCTGCTGCATGGCAATGCCATATTGAAGGCAGTTTTCCACTTGGGATAAAACTCCTCACGTGACACAGGAGGCTGGGGAGAACTGAGCCCAGTTCCCAGCTGAGGCTGTTACACAAACACATGGATGGTGCTCACCAGATGCTTGCAGGGTGCCCAATAAAGCTGCTGGTGAAAGAAGACATAAGAGAAGAGACAGCGTTTACCTCATCCAATGTGCATGAATTATCAGAACACAAACTTGACTAAAGACAGAGTTTTTAAAAGGCAGAGGAAAGAGGAGTGCTGGGACACAGCAGAAGACCATGGACATGCTGTTTGTGGTCTCGTTCTGCACATTCCAGCCTCCAGTCAGCTCTGGCTGAGCCATTTACCCAGAGTCCAATTTATTTCCTGTGGATTTTCAAGAAATATGAATCCTAAAACAAGATGTACTGAAAGCTTAGTACATGGTATTAAAGCTAGTATCCGTCATGTCAATTCCGTCTCTCAAATTTATTCATTCTGCTTGTTATTATCATCTGATTACAATCTGCTCTTAAACAATACCCTTATGATTTTTTCCATGCCTATTTATTTCCTCAGTCGTTGACTTGGTTTCCTGAGGCAATCCCCCCAAAATTATATAAATATTTATATAAACACGTCTCTTCTTTTGAAACGGTCTCTAACTACTTACAAATGCAAGATGACATCAACCCAAAGTCAAAGCACATTTGGTACATGAGACCCTCTACTGGCTATGAAAACAGGTGTAGCTGAAACAGACAGAGAATCTACCCAGTACAAGTACAGAATGCATTTAAATAATGCTGAGTTCCAGTCTGCATCCACAGGCAGGCAGAATTCTTGGGTGGGAGAGGAGCCACGTGGGGACACCCACACACCAGCCAGACCTGCAGCTGTGGTGGTGCATTTATGGTTCATTGGGTGAAAGAACTGAATTCCATTCACGAACACATTTCCAGAATAAAATCTGATTCCATGAGAGCAGGGAAGAAAGCAAGGATTATCTCTGAGGGTTCTCTTATAGAAAACACATCCATCAAGTCTTCCATTTTGGGGTATGGATTTAAAGAAAAAACCTTTTGAAATACTTCCTTTGCAGACATGAGATACTGCCATGTATGGTCCCATGCTGACAAGCCCAGCTATAATCCAGTCTTTGCTTTCTGCTGACTAGCTGAGCTCTCGTGGTTTATTATGTCAGCGGAATCCCTCAAAAGAATTATAGCCTTTTATTTATCTCCGAACCATGTATGAATACTAAACTGAATCAAGTAGTCCACTGCTCCTTCTGTAACATTAGACAAAGTCTTAAGTAATTGCCTATCTCTTTGAATAATGTTTTTGCTGGCATCAGATCCCACTGGAAGCAGGCATGCATGCTTGTGGATACACTGCACAGCACACCCAGAGCACACGGCAATGTACAAACAACAGCACACAGCTCCCACCACCACAGCGCAGCAAAATAAAGGCTTTTATAGAAAGCAAAATCTAATCCTTCATCAAGCACAATAAGAACTCAAATAGTCAAAGCTGCTTTGAAAATAGATTTTAGCTTCAGTCCTCCAGCCCCATCCCAAAAGGATGGGATCTGTTCCCTTGGTACATGGAAAGTTGACCACTCCCATATTGGTAAGTTCCTCCAACATCCACAGGCATGGCCCCAGCTCTACAGCTGCTCACTGCGGGAGCCCTGGTTTTGCTATGGGCTCTCTGCAAGTCCTGCTCAGATCTGGCAAGATCTGGGGAATGTTCTCAGTCTCAGCTGCCCAGGCTTGGCAAATAATTATTCCCCAAGCAGCTTATTTATTTTAATGTGGACTTCAATCCACGGTAGTTCTTATTCCACAGGAAGAACACAAATCCATATGTCATGTAGGTCCCAAAGGGACCATCACACACATTGCTTTGAAATTCACTGCTGTGTGTCAGAGCATCTACCTGGATCCCATTTGAGAGAAACAAGAGGTCCCACTTTCCCAGGGTCACGTTGTTAGGCCATGGGAATGGCTGTCAAGCAATGGGTTACTTCTTGTTTGAACTGTGCTGAGAATTTCCAGTGCTGAGGGAAGAGCAGAAACTTCATTATGCAAAGCCAATGGGAGTCCACAGTGGAGCTGTGGAGGTGTATGTTTGCTGCGTATGCTCTCACTCGCTCTGCAGAAATGCATTTAATTTGTCACATAAAGCATGAAAGCAAAAACTGGCTCTTAGCTTCAGCATCAGCTGCTGGTCAGTGGGGAAAAAGCTTCAGTGAGGCAGGCAAAGCATCCATTCAGTTCGTGTTCCTGGCATCCGTACGGCCATTCACGGGAGAGGCGGATTCGCTTTCAATCTGAGGTCAATCAGACTGAGAGCCAGGATTGGCGGGCAGGGAAATTGAAGAGCATTAGATTGTTTAGACTCTGATTCTGGAATCATTGTACTCTGCAGAGTTGTACTTTGTGGGCAGTGACTACGGTGCTATAATTACCACTATAATTACACTGGCATGTTTCCTTCTTGGCGAGCCCCACAGAGTTATAGTGCCGTTACCTGACCTAAGTTTCTGATAGTCCTGACACGACAGACAATAGCATAATTTTTTTTTGGCCTGGCTGCAAGTTAAGCTAGAGTTAATATGAACTGGAAGGATGGGAATGCCAAGACAGTTTCTTCCAGAGCAAAACAATGTGGTCAGTATCCACTCTGATAGCAGCTATGCAGTGCTGTTTGAGTGCTTCCTGGTACTATCACTCATAGCTCCTTCTAGATGTGGGTGTTAACAGGAACAAGGAGGTAGAGGGAAGAGAAAAGGAGAAAAGAAGCATCAAGACTCTGATGAAGCTGAGTCTTCCATGTGTGGAGAAAGCCAGAAGCATTGCACATAGGAAGAACCTGGCACTGCCAAGGACAGGCAAATCTCACCCATCTTTAACTTCTGCCTCATATCACTGCATCATAAACACGCATAAGTTGGGTTGTGTCTGATAAATATGTCAGCTGTGACACTTAGCTAAATTGTTTGCACTGGGCTTTGGTATTAGCATTGCAGTGGTAGTTCTCTCTCCTGTAACTGCTGCTTCAGGACTTGGCAGGTTCAAAATCATATTGAAGTGCAGGTGGACACTGATGTCTGAGTTTGGATCCTGCCCCCATCGAAGCACATTAACTTTGATGCTTTCTATACCTGGTGGTCTTGCAGTGGGGAACCCATAGAACAGAAAGAGTTTTCCTCAAAATCAGCAAGATTTGTGCAGAAGAGCTGGGGTGAGACCAAAGACTCAATTGCAAATCTTTTGCAGATTACTCTTTCCTTCATAGCACAACAGGGAATTTGGATTGGGTGACTTCACCAAACAATTCTCTGAATCCAGGATCCTTCTCAAATCTCTTCTTGAGTTTCCAGCATTATTTTCCTCCTGGCTGCCTTGGAGTCCAACCTGGGGACATGGGTGTTACAGGATGTTCAGCACTTCTCTGCGTCAAGCCACAGATGACTGAGGCAGCCACTTCACTGAAGGAAATTATTTGAGGTTTTCTGAGAGCCTCTTGACAGTAGGTAAAGGCTGTTTCAGCTTGTAGAGTGCCAGCCAGAGCTCTTTATAACCTGAATGACATGTAATGGCATAAAATCTCCTCCTAAAACTCATTCTGTCCTTTCAAGATGGCAGGCTTGACGTCAATGTCTGTCTTTTTAAGCATCACAAAGCAGCTCATCTGGGTAAGAACTGGCAAGTCAGAGATTGCCCGCAAGAAGCAGAGAACAAGTCCCTTCCCTGTATTATAGTAGTGAAGAATGTAAGTAATTCAGCATGTCTTACAGATCTCTTTCCCATTCTTTTAAGAAGAAAAAAGAAAAGAATGTACTACTGTGAGAAATGGGGAGAAACAGATGCGTTTGGCCAAAGCTCTTATCTGGTGACTAAGCAGACTGCAGCCTGATACGCCTCAATTTGAATCGCCACATTCTGCCGAGCCCTTTGCACATAATTATCAACAGAGCTTCCATTTTTCTTTACTTAGTGCAGTAGTCACAGAAATCCCGTCTGTTTGGCATTATCTGCCTTATATTCGTTGTAATCGCACCACATTTTTGTTTATATCCACAAGTAATAAGAAACACGCGGATCTTCAGTTTGACTGCAGGAATAAAATCAATACATAATTCTGGCAAATTGCTTGGAATTATAGTTTAATGGCATCTGGTTCATATATTCCGTAGTAAATTGTTGGCACCAATGTTGCTGCTTTATTATTATTATTATTATTATTATTTGAACCAAAGTGTTCTCAGAAACATGTGTTTCTCGTCCAGCTTCCATGTAATCCATTTTACCAAGTCCACAAAGCTTGAAGGGTTTGAAACTTAACCTACCTGGGCAGCAGGGTTTGTTTCTGGACACTCATTACACAGCTGATTAACCAAGGAATAAACAATGCTGGCATGCAACCCAGCTCGTCTGTTGTTTTGGCTTTTTGTCTCAAGGAGTTGTCTTTCTCGAAATACCTCCCCAGGTACAATGTGTACATTCCACCCTGTTTTGCTCACAAATTACATACCTCTCTTTTATGTCAAGTCCAATATAGCTACACCAGGTTTTCTCATTCCACATAAAAAGTAACCAATTACTTGAGTAAATACCTGCTTTAAAAATATCGCAGAGTGGTTTCCTGCTGCTCTAAATACTAAAACATTCAGCAGGATTTCTGACCCTTATAAATCTCTCAAATAGTCCATATTCTATCAGAGAAGCCAAACCATCTTTAAACCCGGTGCGTAACTTGCTGGGACCATTTCTCAAGTGCTTGGTTTCTACATAATGGGGAAAACAAGTCGGTGTCATCTGTAACATAATTAGCTCTTGACTCTTCTTGCATTTCATTTTCTGTGGCTTCGTTGTCAATTTCTGCTCATTGGTCTTAAAAACTACAGTGACAGAGACTGAAAAATACCGAATCGATGATAGATGGAGGAAAAGTGGCTTAAAATACAGCCCTTTCAAGCTTCCCACCAGGCCCACATGCACTGAGCCTAACAGGTTCTCCAGTGTCAAATCCCATTTCAGTCACCGTCAGCAGCTTTATTCGCACCATCCAAGAACCAGCTTGTGGGAATTAAAGTAACCTTCCCAGCGCAGGTCCCACACCAGGAGCGAGGTCCAAGAGGCAGCTCCTCCACTCTCCGACCACTTTCCCAGCGATGCTCTGCAGCTCTGGGCTGGTTCGTAATGATGTGTCATTTGCAAGTCAGCACCTCGCACTAAGCCCCGAGGTGGGGAAATTACCCAGGAGAAGAGGCAACACTAAATTCCCCAGTCTTGCTTCTTTTCTCAAGTCTGATGAAATACACTGAGCTGCTTGGGCTGCACGGCACGGCTTATTGTACCACAGCTGCGAAACGCTTTTAGTCACCGATAAACTCCCAGAACTCAGACCTTGGCACACCTTCCCCTCAGCATCCTCTGCCCTTTTCAAGTCGCCGGCTTCTCCCCATGTGCCTCTTGCGCAGCATTTTTCAGCCTTCACCAGCATGAGAAGGCCTTGCAGGGACGTAGCACTGATAATAATCATGAAAGCACCTCTTCTCCCTGAAAACCCCAAACAATTAAATGCTTCCCATTTAAAGGCAGTTGCAAAACGTTCACGCTTGATCATGTTTCGATCAAAGCACAAAACGCTATTATAAAGTAACACCTATATGTATTAGTCAAAGGGAGCTCAAAAGCGCACTTCCCAAAGCCAACAGGCTGCTGGAATGAGCCTCAACCCCCTCTGAGGTCCCTTCTCACACAGCACCCTGAGGGCCAGACCCCATCCCACAGCCAGACACGAGCTCCCTGCTGCCCGAGCACATCCACAGCTCAGAGGCATCCCAAAGCAGCTGGAAATCAGCCTCGAAATGGCTGGAATTGATAAGTGCTCTATAAAATCACCTGGCACTCACGCTGGCAGCCAGAGAACGAGTAAAACGCTGTTCTCCAGAAGATGCCAAAATTGCTAGAGCATGAATCGTGTGTCGTGAGCATTTTTTCTGACAGCTCTTGGTTTTACGATGCTCTCGCTGCACCCTGCCTTGCTTGGGAAAGGAATGGATCCTATGATCCCAGAGCACCCTGAGGAGGAAGAGAAAAGGGAGAAAATCCCATCACTGCCCACAGCGCTGCAGAGCAGAAGGCAGTGGGGAGAGTTCTGCTCGCTGTCAGCTTTCTCCACCAAACAGTAACACGAGGGGGTGCTGTGATAGGCACAGGTTTGGTAAGGAGGAGAAACGTGAAAATAACCTTGGAGGGAGCAATCGATGCAATGTGGGCTGAAGGGGAGGATGGACACCGCGTGGTTCAAAGGATGCTGTGAGCATAGAGGAGCCCAGAGGGAGGGAGTGGGGTCTGGGATGGAGGAGGTGTGGAATTCCTTTGAGTTAGAAGGGGAAAAACCCACCCAAAAATCGCAACTTTAATGAAGGGCAGAGAGGTCTGTGGGGGATGGCTGCAGGAGAGCATCTGACCTGAGGCAATGGAGAGATGACAGAAGGAAGTACCATTTCTGAGGCATGGAAATAAAAATCATTAAAAAGAAGGTTTACTGCAAATACAATACAACTTGCAGGTCAGAAATATTGCTTGTTGCCTCTCCTGCTGCACCTTAAGCTCCCCTGCCTGTCTCCATCCGAGCTGCTCTGAGCTAACTCAGCCACTGCTTCTCCAGCACTGGAGATGAGAACTGCTAAGGGCAGGTGGTTAAACCCAGCAAAGGCAGTTAAACAGTAAAATTCTTCAGCAGAATAAATAGCTTGGAGGACAAGGGCAGAAGGAGGGCCAGCAAGCACCAGGGCGAGGTAAAAATGAAGCAAACAAATAAACATGCACCAAAAAAATCCTCTTTTCCATTGTCAAAAGGGCACGGGGGCTTTGCAATCATCCACACAGCACAGTGAGCTCAGAGGGAAGCTGCATGCTGCAGTTTTCGAGGCAGCAGTGCATTGATAACAGGGAATTTCCACATGAGCTTGGTACAGATTTTGGTCTTACAATAATGTTCAGCTGTCAAATCTTACAGAACAAGAAGCAGAACCTGCACAGCTCAGACCCAGTGAGCAAAGCTCCAGCTTGGGACAGGAGGGAAGGCCCAAGCAAGCAGAGCTGAGGGTGTTGGGGGCAGCAGGGAGAGAGCTGGGAGATGGAGCGTCTGTGCTGCTGCAGTGGAGCCATGGTCCTGCAGCACGGCAGCACGTCCCACCGAGGAGACCCCTGCTCGGGGAGGTGTGAGTGGATTTCCTCAAGTGCATTCTGACAGCTGTGGGGAAGGCAGCGGAGCAGCTGGAGACATTCTTGGCTGTGCCCCCCCTCACCCCCCCCCCACGCAGCGGGACCCCCAGCCCAGCACGCCCCATGCAGCACCAGGGGCTGATGAAACATCTGATGTGCATTACAGCAGGGCGAGGGGAGCGGGCGGCCCTGTCCGTGCCAGCACAGCACTTCCCATCACCTGCTGTACATTTTCCTTCCGACACCACCCCCACCAAGACCAAAAGCGAGAGCTGGGGATGCAGCAGGGTTGGGGGGTGGGGGGGGGGCTGCGAGGGCGATGCCCTCTCCTTGTAGTGTGCACTTCTGAGGGCATGAAAGGCAGAGGGATCGAGTGCCACATCCCCTAAGTGATGGCTTTGTCCCATTTGTCCCCTGCAGAGCTTGCATGATCCCAAATCTTTGGAAAATAAAAATTAATTGAAAAAAGAAAAAAGAAAAAAAAAAATGAAGGGGGGGGGGGGGGGGAGGAAGGAAAAGGAAAAAGGGAGGGGAAGATTTCCAAGAAACTCTGTGCAACAGCTGCTCTGGACAAGGAGCGGGGGGTGAAAGGGGTGAAAGGGGGGGAGGTGGGGGGGAAAGAGAGGGAGATGTTTTATTTTTTTAACCAAGTCATGCAACGAGAGCTGAGTGCCGCAGGACAGCGGAAACAGCCCCCCCCCCGCCCCCAGCCCCAGCGCTCCGCTCCGTCACCCCCCGCACCCAGCCCGGCTCGGAGCGGAGCGGGGTTGGAAGGGGCGGGGGGGAACCGGGGGGGAGGAGGGAGGCTGCAACCTGCCGCCAGGGCAGGGCCGGCCCCCGGCGGGCGGTCGGAGCTGGCGACGGCTGCCATTGGCCGCGAGTCGGAGCGACACCTGCTCGGCTCCCTCATGCGAGTGCCACCGGGGCTCGGCGGGGATATTTGAGGCACCCTCCGGCGCCGCCGCCGACACTCCGCGCCGAGCAGCGCCGGGCACATGCGGTACGCGGAGCCGCGGCGAGCAGCGCGCTGGGCCCGGGTGCGGCGGCAGCAGCAGCAGCACCAACCCGCGGGGGAGGAGGAGGACGAGGAGACGGCGAGGAGGAGGAGGAGGAGGGCAAAGCGCGACCATGTGCGCGGGGCTCCGCGGCGAGCTGCCGGCTCTGGCTCTGCTGCTGCTCATCGCCCGGGCGGTGGCGGCGGGCACTGAGGCCACGCGGCCGCCCGAGGGACAGCCCGAGCGCACCCCGCAACAGAAGGGGCGGCTGTCCCTGCAGAACACAGGTACGGCTGTGGGGGCTGCTGGGGTTGGGGGGGGGATCGGTGGGTTGTGACATCTCGGAGCTGCCCGGCAGCGTGGCTGGGGGCGAGCGGAAAGTTTCTCGGCCAAGGGATGGAGGAAAGGGTCCCGGCTCTGCCTCCCCCCGTGGGAGCCGCGCAGTGATGCGGAGGAGGGCGGTGTGCGGGGGTCTCTCCTTCAGCCGAGCATTATCTGCCTCGAAAGAGCGTGCGCTCTGCTGGATCTCTTCCCAGCCGTGCTCATAGAGCGCGGGATCCAGCGCTTCCCTTCCCCCCCCCACTTCTGCCCCCCCCCTCCCCCTTTTCTCCCCCTTTTCTTTTTAACACTCTCCGTGCTGCGAGACGTGTTTAAACACACACGAGCAGGAATGCACGAATGCCCATTAGGGACTGCCACATGTGAATCACGGCACTGTGCAGTTCTCAGCACGCTGGAGCCAGGACATGTGATCCGCCGAGGGTTTGCATCCGGATGCCAACACAAGCACTACAGCTGAGCTCCCGGCCCCAAAAAAGCCCGGCTCCGTGCTCCGCAGCTCCACAAAGAGCTCCATTTTTTCCCCCGGTGCGCGCTGTCGGGGCGGCGCTCCGCCGCGCACTACGCCGGGATGAAGCCCAGAGACGAACCCTGCCCCCCCCCCCGTTGCCCACCAGCATCACTTTTGCTGGTGGGGATGAGGAGTGTGAGCTGGTTCCGAGCTGGGGATTCGATTGAACCCCGTCGGGTTCCGCACTCGCATCCGCGCTGGAGGCTGCGCCCAGCCGGGAAGTTGCAGCGAGCGCTCGGCAGAGGGACCGCACGGTACAGGGGATGCCTGGAACACGCTGCGGTTCGGAGGGGTTAGGCAGGCTCCCAAGATCGAGCTTTAATTAAAGGTACCACTAGGGCACGGCACGCAGACATTCTTAGCATCCTCGGTCCCGGTCTAAAAGCTGCCCCTGTTTAACTTTTATCCCCGGGTTTTCTCTAACCTCCTTCCATCTGACAATGCTGCCAACATCTTTTCTTTCTTCCTTTCTTTTTTTAAAGCTGAATTGGAATTTTAGTTATTTTTTTCCCCCCTAAGTGTTAGCCAGCATTTTTTTAATGCTATTACATAATATCTGACAGCGTAGAATAAACACGTATGTAACCGCTGGGTGCAGTAGATCTACTTTATATGTCCTAAATACACATATAAAAATGTCTTTAAAATTGATTTTTTTTTTGCCTAGTTGAGGACATAGTCTCAGCTTTATGCAACTCTCAGTGCAAAGGACTTTGTTTATCAGTGGGAGTTTTGCCATTAACTTCATAGACATCAGCCCAGGGGACACCCAGCAGCCGGTGAGAACGCTGTGCTGTAGCACATGAACCACCTCCCAGTGCCAGGAGCAGCCCATTGGGCTGGGAGCAGCTTCTCAGCGTCCTCTCATTTTGGCACTGGGATTTGATGGGGGCTCTGTACAGTCAGACAGCAAGAATCCCGCCTGTCCTTTGCTCCTGAGGAATGCAGAGCCTTAGTTCTCATGTGAAGTAGCCTGACGTAAGTATAGTGGATTTGGCACTTGTTTCTTAGATATCACTTTCATAACATAATGCACCCAAGTTTTGGCCTAATTTCTGCAGAAAATGGGCATGCTGTGGGTACAAGAGCTGTTGTCACATGAGCTTTTTCTTCCAAACTGATGGTGTTAGCAAAATCTCTCTCTCTCCCTCCCCTCTATCCACCAGCAGCTCCTCAGAACAGTTCATCAAGCTAACTGTAATCAATGCTCCTTTTAGCTGAGATCCAGCACTGCCTGGTTAATGCTGGCGATGTGGGATGCGGAGTGTTTGAGTGCTTTGAGAACAATTCTTGTGAGATCCGAGGCTTACACGAGATCTGCATGACTTTCCTGCACAACGCTGGAAAATTCGATGCCCAGGTAATACACCCGGATACGTTTGGTTCTCATGTGCACTTTGCATGTATTTTTGCTCTTCAATATATCTTAGGGAAAAGCTAGTGTTAAGGAGCATCCTGCTTTTGCACGTGACCAGTTTCAGTAGGATTTTTTTTTACTATTGAAGGGTCCAGAATCAAAACCCAGGAGCAGCGTCCCAGCAGCCAGGCTGCCCCTTGCTCAGCTCCATGGGAGGATGTTTCCCTGCTGTTCCCAGGATAACTAAATCAGAACAGCCACATAGATGAGCATGGTTTTCAGAAGCATTAAGCAGCTTAAGCTGCTACGTCATCTTTGTTTAAAGATGGTTCTGCAGTGCAGCTTGGGCTCCCAAGCTCATTTAGATGTATCAGAAAGCATTTCCCAATGTGCGGTTATTAAAGCATGGTTCCCCACACTTGCGCACAACCAGTACAGGCAGCCTCCTAAAGCTGCTGCATTCAAATCAGCCTTCAGTTCAAGCACTGACATTAAAATACATTACTCGGATGGTATGCAGTATTAAGTTCGTCTCCTTCATTTTCTCCCCAGACCGTTTATGCATCATTGAGACATCCTGTTATTATGTCTTGTAAACCTCCTCTCCCATTTCAGCGTGGAGGGGAGAGAGCGTGACGGCGGGCCAGCGGCATCTGGCCTGAGCGCACAGCTTACAGCAGAGCAGCAGCTCCACAGCACTGCTGAGAGCAGTAGGGAAGCTTAGGCTGACATTGCCATGGATGTGCAGAGGGTCTGGTTAACTGCTGACATGGGGGTTGTTTCTCCTAAAGCACGTGGGTATCTAAAAGCTTCTGAGTTCAGAGTGCATTGAGCAGCAGGGCTAGCACTAGCCACACTCTGCTTTCTGCCCTCTCTGAAACATAAGAAATGATGTCAGGTTGGGTTTGCATACCAGTTTTGTCTTATCCTCGTTCTCCCGCTGTGCTGTGCATGTTTCACCCTGAAGGGAAGGGCATGTGGGGCAGGAGTGATAACTGGAGGAGTTGTTTGATTGGCAAAAAAAGCATTTCTGGGTTGAAACAACTTGGAGACAAAACCTGCTCACAGATCAGTTTGTATCATTGGAACCATGCTGGCATACCCTCTGGATAAAGGGCAGTAAGAATCTGGTCTTCCAGAGGCATTTGTATAGAAGGTTCCGATGCAGCTAAGAGATGCAGGAGGCTTCCATGCATTTATTGCTCAGCAGAGTGGAGGGAGTGAGAAAGAGCTGCCAGGCTATGACACACATGGTGTGGTGTCAGCAGCGCAGAGGAAAGGCAGGGATGGGTTTGATTTTCCCCCTAAGCAGTTGAATGAGTGAATTGTGAGCAACCTCATAATGCCTGTGAGGAAGCCCAGTGGGTTCAGCTCCTATGGAAGAGCAAGGCAGGGTTACTCAGCGTGGTCTTTAAAGGCAGATAAACAAAGAGAAGAGGGGAAATGCAGCCACTGAGTGATATCCCCAGCGGTGTAATAACCCCCTGACATTGTCCTGCAGAGCAGCTAGCTGGGCATAAATCAGCTGCTGCGCTTAATGGGCAGAAACACCGACCTCCTCCATTTCTTTTCTTCTCAGGGAAAATCCTTCATTAAAGACGCTCTGAAGTGTAAGGCTCATGCCTTGAGGCATAAATTCAGCTGCATCAGCCGTAAGTGCCCAGCCATTAAAGAGATGGTGTTCCAGTTACAGCGGGAGTGCTACCTGAAGCATGACCTCTGCTCCGCTGCCAAGGAGAACGTCCAGGTCATTGTGGAGATGATTCACTTCAAAGACCTGCTGCAGCATGAGTAAGTGCCGCTGCACAGCGCAGTCAGAGGCGTGGGAGCTCCTTCCAGGAGCACAGTGGTGCCAAGGGGCTGTGCATCTGCCCAAAAGCTGTTTTGCCTTTTTCTGGCCTTGTTTTCCCACGTGCAGTGCTAAGGGAATGCTTTCTTCACACGGGCCAGGGAAGACTTGCTTGCTTACATGACAGGTAGAACAGAAGGGGGAAGGAGATCTGGGCAGAGTTGGCAGCGGGATAATTTCTTCTGTAAATACATACTTCCAAATGTCTCCCAGTTAATTGTCCTAGAAGAAGCTGCACTCCCCCAGGTAATCTCCCATGCATTTCATCCCTTGTTAATCCCGGATGCTTTCTAATAAAGCATGGAGGTGCTCAAAGTGAAGGCACAAGTTAGATGTTGAGTGGTTCTGATGGGTTCTGTGCTGCCTCCAAACACTGGCAGCACAAATCCTGATTGTAAGTAATCAAAGCTGCTCCATGGCAGCAACAAGGCAGGTACAAGCTGTTTGTACCAACTTTGTGCATGGATGCAGAGCTCAGAGCCCGTTTTTCCTGCAGGCGATTATCTCACTCCCAAGAAGGGTGGCAGAGCTACAGTCTGGCATTTCCTTCCTGTGCCTTCCTATCGCTAGCACAGAAACCCCAAATCCCAGTGACTGACATTAACTTTTCACAGAATCAATGCTTTTTGACTGCTAGGTTTGCATTTTCATTGGTGGTCCACACCAGCACCGCGCTGTAGGCACCCTGAGCCTGCACTGAGTGGCTGTAAACTGGGTGATTGGTACCCATTAACCCTCCCATCACTTATAGATGAGAAATACGAGGGCCAAATGCTGTAGAAAGAGGAGCTGAGGTACTCTTATTTTACAAGCAGGCTAAAGCAGGAATGGCCAAAGGCAGCTGCTTATTTCTGGGGAGTTGAACTGGGGGTTCTCAGTTTGAGAAGACACAGGTCATTCAACAGAGCACCTATAATTTACATCATCTCATACAGGGCCTCTTACACTTCATTCTCAGCATCTCACAACATCGGAGCTCAGCTTCTCTACATGGGGCTCCCCAAATAGAAGCCAGCCAGCCTCCTCCCCTCCCCTAAATTTAGAGGCCATTGCTGAAATTCTTGACCTAAGTAACTTGTTCAAGATCAATAGGCAAGTGTGGCGGGGCTGGAAATAAAATCACGTCTGCTGACTTGCAGCCTTGTGCTCAGTTCAGGTACTATGGTCAGGCCAGCTGAAACGCAGAAAGTAAAACAGTGAAGGAGAAATGGGCTAGTATTAATCCGCAGGGCTCTGGCAGGCTTAGAATACCTGAAATATTTGGCAGCCGAGCCACTTTTTAGTCATACCAGCAGCCTTTTTCTTCCAAAGATCTTGTGCAAAGGTTATGCCCAATTTTAACTTCTCTTTTTTTTTTTTTTTCTTTTTTTCCTTCATATTCTCAGTCCTCTTCCATCTTCTATTTTATGTTTAAGACAAAACCGAAGAGCTCAGAAGCCAGACTTGTTTCATTCTGGCTCTCAATGATGCACATTCAGGCAGCGGAGTCTCTTCCTGAAGAGTCAGCTGCTGTGGGGATGTGGGTCAGACCCATTTGCTATGGTGGAAGTGGTGACAGGCCCTGGCAGACTTTTTGCTGCTGCATTCCAAATAGTTTTTTCTTTTTTCTTTTTTTTTTTTTTTCCCTTCATGACAGAAACAATCCAAACATGGGAAATATTTTGAGATAGGGGAACGGAGGGCTTTCCAAGATTAGTCATTCACAATGAGCTTAAGCAGTTGGGCAGAGTAAAATCAGGGTTATCTCTGACGCTGATCATAATCTGTTGGTTTTTCTCATCTCCCCTGACTCACTTCTTAGGAAGAGATGGTCATACAAGGCTTGTCATTGTCACAGGGCCAGTGTAAGGTGCCCCACCAACCCCCCATTCATTCCACCGCAGCCACTTGTACCACTGAGCCCAGGCAACTCTTGATCTGCTGTCTGGATGGTTCCAACAAGGCTGAGGCACGTCCTTAGGCCTGGCTTGAATTGCCAGCAAGCAGCTGAGTGGTTGTGTCAATAGACAACATCAATATTGACCCACAAAACCTGTGGCTGCAACTATTTTAAAGTTGCTGCACTCTGTGACCCCTGGCGGAGGAAAAGAGCTGTCTGTGCTCAGAGGGTGCGTTGTGCGTGGCCATGGGTGGGAGCAAAACGGGATTTGGCCTTGGCTTGTTTGGAGTCCTTTTTTTGGCTGGGACAAGGGACGCACTGAAGGCTGTACTTAACTCTGTGAGGAAATGAAGAAAATATTTGGTGCCACCAGAGTGGGATTCCTCATGCCTTACTGACAAAGGGATCATGAATTGGTCTGAAGATGGTGAGAAAAGCCAGGGAACCTCTACCTGAATGTTTGCTGCTCTCTTCAAAGGAGGGAATGTGCTGCCTGTTGTCTACTGATGGGTATTCACCTGCAGACAGCAAGCTGGTGTATCAGGGCTGGCTTCCTTTGTTGTGTCTCCTGGCTAATAGAGACAAAGGAGCATAGAAGGAGATAACCAGAGATAGTGAGAAATAGCAGTTCTTCCATTTGACAGCACTTCCACCAAGTGTGTAGAATCTTTAAAGGCCATTTAGTCCAGCTCCCCTGCAATGAACAGGGACACCTAAAGCTTCATCAGAGCCCCGTCCAGCCTGACCTTGAAAGGCTATAGACCTCCTGTCTTCCTCTGTTGGAAGTAAGAGCATCTCCACTGCAGGAACAGACTTAGTACTAGAGCGAGGCTTGGCTCCACAGGATGCTATTGAGTGCATTTCTTGCTGTGAGATAGGCAGTTAGAACACAGTTCACTGCACAATAAGCATATGGTGCAGAACTAGCCCACAAGGGAAGAGATTTGTGCCCCCCTGGCTGCCAAGTAAGCAGGTGGCAGGAGATGAACCGATCAGTACTGAGGGCGAGGGGAGGGGAAGGCAGAAAGGCCATTTCCCCAGTTTACTGATAGATAAACCCTTCTGTATATTTATTGACTCTCATTGTTTCCTTTACCTCCAGGCCATATGTTGACCTAGTGAACATCCTGCTCACCTGTGGCGAGGAGGTGAAAAAGGCAATAACAAGAAGCGTCCAGGCCCAATGCGAACAGAACTGGGGAAGTCTCTGCTCTATCCTGAGCTTCTGCACCTCCTCCATGCACGGCGATGCTGTTCTGGGCCCTGAAAAGAAGACGGGCGAAGCCAGCAAAGCTGCTGCTGGCCGCGGGGATGTGCTGGTCCCTGCAGAGCCTGAGCACAGGGAGAGCTCACGAGCAGCCAAGGGAGAGAGAGGTACCAAGGGCCACCTGAACGCCCATGCCCGGGTGAAGGCTGGTGCCCATGGTCCCAAGGGGGTGCATGGGATCATGGACCGGACAGATGAACTGTCCGACTTGTCGGACATCCAGAGGTGAGAAAAGGCAGCGAACCCCCATTACCCACATCCTCCCCTTCTGCTGGAACCTTCCTCCGTTGAGTCCATCTTCCCGTCTATGGACATTCCAAAGCATTTCCCATTCAGAGGTCAAGCACAGGGCATTGCAAGATATATAGACCTCAGCAACTGTGTATATAGTAGCAAAGGGAGAGCAGTGGCAGTGGGTTATTGATCCAGCAAACTCAACACTTGAGTAGCCACCAAATGTGGCAAAATGTCTCCAACTAAATTCTTTTTTCCCCTTTTATTTTGGGGGGGGGGAGGGGGGAGAGGAGGGGAGGGGAGGGGAGGAGTTGCGCATTTGTTTGTTTTCTTGGTCCCCTCTATTGGGAGAAGGTTATGGGAGGGCTCAGGCAGATGGCACGCAGCCGCTCGTGGCTTAGCACCTCCAAGGGCTCCGGGCGCAGCCTTGCAGCAGATGGCTGAATTCCAGAGGGGTTTGGTTTCTGCCTGTGGCTGAACAGGCAGGAGCTCAGGGCTGCCCGTGACACTCTGCAGTGAAATAGCCATCCTGCCTCTAGCATAGGGACTGTGCAGTCTGGAGCTCCGTGCTGTCTGCTAAGTGTCTCCCGAGCCATTGTCCCCATCGGGCCGACTTTTAAGTGCCCCCTATTTGTTTTTTAACCACTGCATAACTTGACACTTGCTTATCCAGTCACTTATCGAAGGCAGTCAGCTTCCATACAGAGCAGTCTGACTGTTACTCACCTAGCTCCACAGCATGGAGAGCCCCCAAGAACTCCTTCACAAACCTCTAAATGCCCCCACTCAGATACAGCTCGTCCGCCCTATGCACAGCCCAAGCGTTAGAGGATGGGCTCAGACCATGCAGGACCCCATGTATGAAGTTCTTTGCAGGGCTGTGTCAGAAGCCCATGGAACCTTTCTCCTTAGCTAACATGGTGTGGTTTGTTGGGACGTGGAGCCCGCTATAACCCACCTGTCAGCTGTGGTTTATCAAATGCCAAAGATAAGGAGAGAGGGCTGACTTCATGAATTGTTGTGACTTAGTGGAGATTAAGAGTGCCAAGAATTTATTGTCTCTAAGCAGTTGTAAGTGTGAGTGAGGTGTTTGGATGCATCTCTCCTACCCCCTATGCAATTACAGTTCTCAGGTTGCAGACTTGCAATCCTTTATCCCCAGATATCGTACTGGAAAGGGAGGGGACAGCACCCGTGGGGACACAAGAGCGAGTACTTCAGCTTCCTCTGGAGGCAGAGTGAGTTTTCTTAGAAAGTGGGAATCGCACCAGGGATTTGAGCCTTCTTATTTAGAAAGTTTGGGAGGAGAGCTGTGGGGGCAGGAAGGCAGTTGAGTAGGGACAGAACGTACCCAGAGAACCAACGTACGTTTCTCGCATGGTGGGAAGGAGCTGTATAAACAGTAGAGGGTGTTGGAATTTGGCTACGATTTCCAACTCAGATTTTAGCTACTGCTAAGTGAACGCAGCTCCTAATAGCTATATTCAGGGTTTAATGCATGTATCCACCTGCAGAATTTATAGGCAGTACTTATAATAGAAGCCATGTAGGATGCAAGAGAGAACCGCTAAGTTGAAGAGGTGTCTCCGTGTGATCACCAGGCCTTTGTTCAAAGTGACCTTGATCCCAATGGGTCTAGCTGTGTTCTATGTCAAAGTTTTCATTCAACTTAATTAGGTAGACGTGGGATCAGACCCAGTGTGGTGACAAAGGCTGCCCTGACCCAAGGAGCAGAGCTCCTTCCAGTGAGCGTCCTCTCCCTATTGGTGGTGTGTGGCCACCAGGTAGAACAAGCTCGAACCAAAAAAGACAATCCAGGCATTTTAGCACAAAAAAAAAAACCAACACACAAAAACCACAAAACAACCAACAATTCACTACCGACGTCATGTTCACACATCAGAGTAAAACAGGGCATCTCTGGTTGGAGGTCCGATTCATCTATGGGAACCAAACATACAGATCTGTCCATCCTTGAATGTCTCTGTCAACGTATCACCTCAGCATGCATACAGTTTTATTTGTATTCATTTCTTGTTCTGAGTGGGGAAAACTGTATATTCCCCTTGGTCAATGGAAATCTCTTTGGGGCGGGTGGGCAAGCAGTGGGTGGGAGGGATTTTTGTATAAGGCATAACGTTGTTTTTTTTTCCCTCTGTGTGTGAAGATTTTATGTGTTCATCTACTGATTCCACATATGCTATTATTGTAAATATTTAACATTTCTATTTATTATAGTGTCTCCATTTAAAGAAAAGGAAAAAAAAAAAAGAACACTGCTGGCTATGATAATTTAAACGTACGTCATGACCTGTGTTGTATATATTCATGCCACTAGTATGGGGTTTTTTTTATGTTTAAAGCTACGTAAATATAGTTTTATACAGTTCCATAATGTTATTGACAGCATAAATCATTTATTTATTGTTAAACCTTCGTTCACGTCTAACAAATAGGGTGCGTTTTACCTGAGAGTATTTTATTGTGACATCTACATAGCCTTAATTCTTTATAAAGTGGAAAAAAAAAAAGAAGAAAAAAAAAGTCCATTTAGATACTGTATGATGCTTTAATTAACATTCCTTATGAACTCGCAGTTCATGGAGGAGGTTTAGCTTCAAAGCCAAGGTATGAATGTTTCCTTTACGCTTTGCATCTGGAATGAGCCTTGTTCTGGAATAAGAATACTGGGAGAAGCAAAATGCCTGCTGGAAAAAGATACCAAGAAACCCTGGAAAATGCTGTCCTAACTTAAAGTGCTGAACTAAAAGGAAGGGAAAAAATAAGACAAACTGTCCTTTTAATTCCAAATCTCTGGGAGAAAAAAAAAACAAAAACAGACCAGTTTTATCTCGTGTAGAATTTGCAGCCAAATAAGCTTGTAAGAAAAAAATAATAATTAAAAAAAAAAAAAAAAAAGCATACGGCTTTAGACACAAAGCTCTGTACCTTTCACACTATTATTTTCCTTAAACACTAATAAATGTTTTGAATAAGTCTGGGGCTGGCTTTTGTTTAAGCTGGGATTTTGGCTACTGCAATAAGGGGAAGAACGGCCCTTGGAAGCTGGGGCAGAGGTGGCTGTCCCTGGGCAGGGGCAGTGCAAGCCCTCCCTGCAGCCGCCGTCTCCACTGTGTGCCAGGGACAGGGACCTCATCACCGATGTGTCGTTCCCCTGGGATGGAGACCTGGTCAGCCTGCGAGCCCAGAGCTGGCAGCTTGGGCTGGGAGCAGAGATGGGATCGTGGACAGAGGTGCCTATGGAGTTTCTCTTGCCCATTGCCCAAAATGCCCCAGGGAGGCAGCCCAGCCTGGCTCTGCATGCAGCTCAGCATCCAAATGCTGTTTGGCTGGGGAAGGGGACCTGAGGCAGCAGCAGCACCAAGCAGGGGACGGAGCTGTGAGTGCTGAGTTTCAACCAGATCCATTAGCAAACAAAACAGCAGCACTTTCTAAAAGCTGTGACAGCAGATAAGGTTTGTCCTGCATATACTAGAGACCACCATAGTTCAGGAAACTGCAAGAGATCCCCCCTCCACCATGTTACCATTAAAAGAGTATCTATTTGGCATCAGCTGCCAACCATCAGTAGCGGGTCAGTGAGGATCAGACAGTGGCCCCATACAGACAATGTGATATAGATGATAGAACCGGATGACCTCTGGGGTCCCTCCCAGTCCACTCCATTCTGTGATCTGTAACAGATCTGTTACCATCCCAGGAATTACCAGTATCACAATCTTAAATGCTTAATGGAGTTTCAGCAAAGGAGAAAAGCAAAACCCTGCAGAAACAGCCCTTCGTGTTGTTTTCAAAGTCATTTTCATACAGCATTGCAGTGTAGGCAGCAAGAGGATAGGGAAATTATGAGAAAGCACCTCAAGAACATAACACAGGGATATATTTTTTAAGGCTGCTTGCATGAAAAAGCACATTTTTAACACTCCTCCTGTGGGGTTTAAAAATAGCTGATCACGCTGCAGCCTTTGGATGAGATGGGCTTCGCATGCCTGAATGGGATCTGCAGCAGCTGAGGACCTGGAGCATTGCTTTGCCTTTAGGTGCAGAAGCTGTTTGAAATTGCCATCAAACAGCACAGTAAGAGCACATCGTGCCAGAGAGGGTGTGACAGAGCTCATTGAGATGGGACAGACCACAGAGCAGCTGGAGCTGGTGCTGGACCACCCGTCGCATTACGGATGCTGTTGCACCTCCTGCAGGAGCTCGTCCATACCCTCATGGCATTGCAGCTGAGGGAAGCACATTCTGCCCTCCCTGCAGAACCAGGAAAGTAATTTTTCACCTCCTTGTGTGTGAAGTGGTGAGGCTGAGCTCTGCTCCAGGCAGTGGTTGTGCAGTAGTGATGGAGAAATAGCCCTTATCTTCCCCTCGGGCATCGCATCTCATAGAACAGCACAGTGACAGAGTGCTGATATAAGAACTGAGCATAGAAAGAAGTGCTAACATGGACTGCACAGCAGGAATGCTGCATTGCACATCACTCAGAAGCGTATTACTTCAGATCCGTTTAATACCAGCACACAAATCTGCTCCATGTCTGGAGTGATGTTAGCTCGTTTCAGACTGAGTCACTCCACAAATGAAGTAAGATAACCCAAATTAAGGCCATTCCAATTACACAAGCATGTCCATACAGATGTCTCATCAGACCAAACAAACCCCACCAAAACTCAAACGTTCGGTCCATTCGGATTTCTTCTTCTATGGGCTCCCTGTCTTACCTCCCTGAAGAACAGAATTAACCCCAGATCTTGGCTTTCTCCAGCACACCAAAGTATCTGCAAATATATACATGGCCGTTTACATCTCCAGCCCATGCTGGGAGCCACCATGAGCTCTGTATACGCATGCATACCATGATGCATCCCATCAGGAGCACCCAGTGCAGCCATCCACAGACAGGACAGAAGCAAGTACTCACTGAGAAGACTCTCATCAGTGCATTTTAAAAGCTATTTATTTCCTGACACCTCACCAGAAACACAAAATCCACTCCATTTTCACTCTGCCCTTCACGTTTCCACGCTCTCCCCACAGCCCCTCAGAGGAAGGCTTCTCTCTTACCTATTGTCAGCACTTTGCACTGAGCCACGCAGAGGTGAGAGCCCTCTGGGCACAGACCTGTGAGGGTCACCCACACTGCAACCAACCCAAACCCACTCCTATGGTTGCAGCACTAACAAATGGGCCCTATAGCTCAGGGTTTGGGACTGAGCGCAACCGTATCATCAGCGAAATTCTAACCACTTTTCTTTCTGTACATTTCTTTAGGCAAAAACCAGTGGAGCATTTCAATTTGGAAATCAAAACCTCATGGCTGCCTTGATTGGGAATGTAAAACGGGGACTTGAGGGTTTAAAGCCATGACAAATTATGGGAAGCTGCAGGGGCTGAGAATTCCTATCTCCGAGGATGCCGACTGTTATAGCCTTGACCTTTTCTGCAAATACCATCCTCTCTTATAAAATGCGGCTTGGAGTTTATTTAGAAATTCTTTTAAAATAAGAAGTCATCGTCTTTGGAGAGGCTGATGGGAGATGCTGCACGTAGGTGGGGATTTAGGGCTTTTTAGGGGGGTATTCCTCCCCTGAAGGGCAGCAGCTCTGGGGGCAGTGCCACTGGTCTGATCTCTGTGCCATCAGTGGCATTGCAGAGCAATGGGCACAACAGTGAGGCTGAAATGCAGCACAAGAACAAAATACCCCCCATGGTACAACCAGCATCAGCTTCCCACTGCCATTAGGAGCAGCAGTGTCGCACCAATGGCAGTGTTAAACACAGGCTGTGCTGTAACACGGACCAGCATCCACCGGCTGCTATCTGAAGTGTTACAGCACGTAATCCCCTCTATAAAGCCCACTGCCATTTCTCAGATTTTCCTCACTTTGTATCTGCATTTCTCTACCCTGCAATCACATCGAGCTGCATTTGTCACCCAGGCATAATCCCACTTACATTGCAGAGTCTCTTCCTACCCTGGAGAAAAATGTGGTGGGAGGTGTGGGGAAGCTCAGTGAAAGCTGACAGCCAGGAGAGACTGGGAAAGGCCCACAGAGAGACTGATTTAGATGTCCTATTTTAAGACAAAATGAAGGGGAATTATGCACATTCAGCATTTTGTGAAACTGACATGAAACCGAGTCACTATGAAATCTATCTGCAGAAAGGCACGGTGCATGTGCTTGAAGCGTTCTTCAAAAGGTTTTTATTATTTAAAACTAAATGCCATATAATCCAGTGAGAAGGGGGGAAAGAAAAGTCTCACTTTGCAGCAGGATCAGCCAGGATAACATCTGCTCGTGCACCTTTGCCAGGGTTTGCAGCCCACAACCGTGGCCATGGGGAGCCCCATTGCAGACTGTGCTGCCAGGAAGGCAAGAAAGCTGCAAAGGGGATGAAATGTACATTGGGCTGCAAGAAGGGGGAGGGAAAGCAGCTGGGGTGTCCCAGTGGGGATGCCCAAAAGCTGAGCTGTTCTGCAGCAAGGAAGGGCGGCCGCCTGCTGACTGTGCAGATTCCTGAAGAAGGGAGATGCATTTTGTGGCTGGCTGCATTACATGGACCAGTGAAAGCCACAGCTGGCAATGCGGGAGTGGGGAATGAGGCTTGGATGCTAATTAACAGCACAATCTTGGCTTCACCAAAGCCTCCGGTGACATATCCCTATAGATAGCAGCAGGGCGTTCGGAGCCGGAGCTGGGAATCACTGAAGCTTTCTGACTGCACAGCCTTATCAGGAAGGATCCTGACAAAATCAGAAAATAGATGAGGCTGAAAATAATCTGTTCTCAAACATCCCACATGCAGAAATGCCTGAATCTGCGGGGTTTTTTTTGTTTTAGCAGCTCTCTCTGAGCACAGTTTGTGGAAGAGCAGGCAATCCATCCACAGTGTCACCCAACAGCTCCCAGAATTGCATGGAACACTTCAAATATTACAGAGATAAAGCTTCAGTGTTGCTTTTTAAAACCCAAACTGAAGTTTGCAAGGCTATGTGACTTTATACACCATATTGCTTCAGTTCTGGCTGTCCTACACAGACAGGGTGCTCACTCCCTTCCCTTCAGCTGATCACATGCAGGAAAGCAGCACAGCTTTGCTGCAGCCTAAGTAATGGGCTGGGGCTCTTTGCACCCCCCCAGAGGACAGCAGCAGGATGCCACCCCTCCTATGAGTGAATACAGCAATTATTCTCAGCAGTGACTTAGAAAAAAAACAAAAAAAAAACTTGGAAGGGTGGAGTAAAAAAAAAGACCAGGAGACAGAGCTGAGAATATGTGATGATGCCATCTCAGCACACAAACTCATTCAGGAGCCTGCTTAGAACAAACTGTTCTTAAAGTATTGCCAGACTGACCAGAAACAAGAAGAGCATTAAGGTCCAATTGACCAATGAGTTGGTCAGATCCTCTTTCATGAGACTGCCAGCCAAATTTGTAAACACCGAAGGTCAGATAAACACACAAATGTTGCAATTTATTGGATTCACATTCCTCTGGCGATTCACCTATGTTTTCTTCTGTCTGGACTAAGGGTGGGTGGGCAGGTAATGGGAGGATCACATTTTCTACCAACACAAGGCTTAGGCAGGACAGAAAGAGCAGAGGCTGTAATGGAAAGTCAAAGCCCCGTAGGATAAAGAAGCTCCAGAGCAACACCCACCCTTGTCTTTGAAAGAAAGTTCTGAGTATTTTCAGATCCGTGCAGTTCTCTCAAGGGTGAGACAAGGACTAAACTTATTCTTCAGGAGCCGTAAAACTCATTGAGCTATTATAAACCAAGGGAAGGTTTGCTTTGGAGGAACACCAGCAAGAAGGGACTGTCCCATGGGGAGGCTCATCTGCAGCAGGCACCGTGCGTGCCCAGCAAGGGAAGAGGCACAGCTCTGCATGCAAGGCACTGCTGGAATGCAGCAGCTGCTCCATCCCTCTGTGCTTCTCCAGCAGAAACACTGCAGGTTTGTTGCTAGGGACCTCCATGGGACTGCATGGCACAACTCGTGCTGGTGTCCCTCTGTGTTATCTCACGTTGGCAGAAATCCTTTGATTGCTGTCTCACAACAAACCAAAGTCATTGCAGCAGCACAAAGTTGGCTCCACGCAGTGTGCTCCGGCTGACCGAAACACGGAGACGGTCACGCGGTGCATTAGAGCTGGCTGTGTGCTGCTGAGCCCGCAGAGCTGTGACAGCAGTGTCACCTGCTCACAGAGCATGCAGCTCGCCGGAACGCTGCTCCTGGCATTCATAGCACAACAGCCCCAGTTGAGGCTGCAGCACCATTGGGGTTCATACAGATAAAGCAAAAAGGGACTTGGAGCCCAACCAGACCGGGGGAAATTCCCTCTTTTAGTTTGAAAGCATTTTGCCTTGTTCTGTCACAACAGACCCTCCTAAAGAGTCTGTCCCCTTCTTTCTTACATCCCCCTTGGACACTGACAGGCCACTCTCAAGTCTCCCCAAAGCCTTTTCTTCTCCAGGCTGAACAGATTTAGATCGGATACAATGAAGTTCTTGATGATAATGGCAGTGAGGCAGTGAGGCACAGGCTGCACAGAGGTGGTAGTGCCACATCCCTGCAGACACTCATGGTCCGGCTGGAAGGGTTCTCAGCACTGATGGAGCTGTGGGTGTCCCTTTTTGTTGTAGGGAGTGGGATGGTGTGGCCTTTAAGGGTCCCTTCCAACTCAAAAGAGTCTACAATTCTATGATTCCTGCTGCAGAGATGTACATATAAGGCCAATAGAAAGAAATATATCCGAACAAACAGGAAGTGCAAAGCAAGGAATTGCCTTTTTATAAGGGAGATGGACCTGCCACCAAAACAAAGGCCACAAAAGACAATGACGCTGCCTCCAGACTCAAGAAAACATTGCTAAACTCATTCATGGTAGAAAAAAAAATCACAGTGGAAGCATTTGCCAATACCTTCAGTGCTGGTCAGAAGCCATGCAGGCAGCCAGGAGCAGGGCAAGAGATGGGCCCAGCACTCCACCAGCACAGCCGGCTCTGGAGTTTCCAAAGACAGGGCAGCAACTCACCATAAAGAGGCCCCGGGGCACTGACGCGTTGTTTTATTTCTGGCTTTGAACTTCAGAAACACGCTGGGTCCATGGACGTGTGCTGTTGCTCACATCAGGTAAATGTACCCCGGGTTTCTGTTTCAGCCATATACCCTTTGGAAAGCGGCAGTGCCTGCTTTCCATCTGACAGCAGCACAGCTGAACAAGAGAGATGCAAAACTAATCATAGGGAGAAGGGAGCCAAAAAGGGATTCCAGCAACATGAAAACCAGAGGGAAATGCCAGAGTCGTGCTATCTGCGATCAGTATCTGTGACCCTTCATTTTCCAAGAAGTAGTGATGATAAGGCAGCTCTGTCCAGGTGAAAGATATCAGCAGGGCTAATTGTAGCTGAGCAGACGGATTCTCTCTGTGCTGTTATCTGCTTGGATTCCAGCTCCCAGCGGCTGCTGTCACTGCTCATAATATCCAGCAGCAAAGGAGAGAAAGAGAGAGAGAGAGAGAGAGAAAGGAGAGGAGAATATTGAAGAAGTAACAGAGGGAAAGACAACACGAAAAAGAGAAAAGAATAAAAATAGCCAAAAATAAATAAACAGGTAGATAGAAAGGGAAGGCACAGTGACAGTATGGAAGGAAGCCAAAGGCAGATGGGAACCCCGAGCTGCACTGCAGTTTTCTCTTGAAGGAGTTTCAAGGGAATGGAGCTGATGGCAGGAATCGGGGTGTAATCCTGCCTTTGCTCACTGCTGAGCAGGCTGCTAAGCACAGAAATTACTCAGAGACATCACCTCTACTCTGCTGCAGACTCTGCCTGACGCTCACCGCATGTGGATGGATGAAGAGGCATAAAAAATGCAATAGAAAAAGGAGACAGTGCTACTAATGAGCTGCTAATGAGGCTACTCCTGCACACACCGTGTGGCACAGAAGGAACGCTGACCCACGCCTGCAGACCTGCCCCAGAGCAGAGGGGTGTGAACGTCCAGCGTGGGAGGGGAAAGCCAAAGCACTGATAACTTTGCATCTGTTGTCACCATATCCCCTGCTATTCCTGCACCCTCACCTCTCACAGCAGCCCACTCCATTCCCAGCATGACTCCCGAGCTCTGTACTCAGCCAGAGCTTGGGGTGCACGTGAGTGTCAGGTCAGACCTGCTGGACCTGCTGCTTCTGCAATGGGTCTGTGTTGCATGATGCTATGACTCCTAAGATCCAGCTAAGTACACGGTACAGGATAGTCCATGGACCAGGAAGGTGACTCTCAAAAGAGCCACAGCAAAGGATGGAGGGAGCAGGGAGAAGTGACTTGCTCCAGTTCACTCAGCGACAGCAGCGTCTAGGGAGAGATGGAAGGTGTTTGTGGCCAATATAGAGGTGTCAGGAGATGGGTTGCCTGAGACATCCACACAGGGTTGAGACACCAGGCTGCTCCTGTGGTCTTCTGGAGCAGCTCCTGGAGGCCAAGCAGGACACCCAGGTTTGCAAATTGACGGCAGGCTCATTCTGTGAGCAGTGCCCAAAAGGCCCCAAGGCAACGCTGCAATTCCTTCATGTGTCTGTGCTGGGGAAACTCCAGCCAGCATTTGGAAGTGAACTGAGGATAAAGGTCCAAAGCCCTCACAACAACTCTCAGCGCCATGTGCTCTAAGAACAAATGTCAAGAGGATGAGAATAGAAAAGAAGGCGTTATGCTCAGTCAAGGCCAATGCCATTAACAAAGCCAGTGTCAGCATAAAAACAACCTGCTGGGGTATATATAGACAGCTGGTGGATACTCGTGTCAATTAACACTAATATAGTAAATGTTGGGGTTTTTTTATTTCACCTACATGCATTTCAAGTGACATCAGAGGTAGGATCCAACCCACCCCATCATCTTCTGCAATTCTTGGTGCTTTAGAGGAAAAAAAAAACACACAGATTGAATGTGATGAAAAAGTCACAGTGCTGAGAAGGGGGAAGCCACAGGCAGAACCTGCCAAAAAGCTCAGTGAACTTTTAATGGCAATAACTTCTACTGCAAGTATGGAAAAGAAGAATAAGCGTCACTCGTTCTGATTTATTCAATTAGTTCAATTGAAGTACTTTACCACTCAGGTTGTAGTTAATGGCTTGAGAAGCAGCAGAGTTGAATTTTCCTCTGCTGGCCATGAAGAAGCATTTCAGAACATGTTCTGCTCATACTAAAGTCTTGAATACTCTGATCAGCAAAAAACCCTAATTTAGCTTGCTGCTTAAAAAACAACCTCAAATACATCACTTTTACGTGCAGAATGGGCTTTTATGCACTTATTTTGTTTTCCATATGTATTAGACCTAAGATAGCCCCATTTAGATGATAGTTCCCTCCTGTTATTCCTTTTCTGAATTCCCACGTCTATCCTGATGAATTTTAAGATATTTTACACATTAAAGTCTCCGATTCAGATCCGAACAAACGTTGTGTAACGGTGCAAATGAGCACGTGCTGGTACGGCAAAACCAACAACTGCAGCGCGAGGGCTGCACTTAGTGCTCCGACCTACATCCTCTGGTCAACCACAGCGCACCAGTTTAAGACGCCCAAAGGATTTCGCTGTGGTTGCAGATGGTCACCACTCCTGGAGCAAAAGCGGCATCACACGACGCACACCTCCATCTCCCCAAGAGGTAGAGCTCGTCTCATCAGCTTAAGCCACCGGCACCGGTCCGTCTGCCCCCCACAAGCACAAGGTATTGGACTAGAGAAGGGGAGCCGTGGGTGCTCGCCCCCGTTCTCCCAGCAGGACGCCCACCCCGCTCCCGAGCGGCCGCTCAGCTCCGCGTTGTGCTGTTCCGCAGCACCACCTTGCAGCCGGAGCGGGCACGGCACCTCGGCACGGGGACAGCGGGCTGTGATTGCGGATGGAGTTACGGCCCTCTGTCCGCCCATGAAACCCAGCATCAGCACCGGGCTTCGGCTCAACGTTTTGCAGGGTTCTGCGCACGCGATTTTATTCCTCCCTGCAGCCCTCATCTGAACGCTCGCTCATCCGTGAGGGGAAGGAGAGAAGCGGTAATCGGCAGCACAAAGGAGGCAGCGTGGCCCCAGGAAGCTGCTACGAGGAAACCTACCCCTATTTTTCCTGCAGTGAGGTCCCCACAGCTGCAGATGTGTTGTTCCCCAGTGCCAGATCTTGCACACTCCCAGCAGTTTTAGAGCAAAGGATGGGGTGGCAAAGGATGCAGCTGAAACCACAGCAGCAACCACAAGACGGCCCGGCATCCCACTGCATAGGTGATAGCAGACATGGCCAGAACAGAAAGGGACTCTGAGTGCATGGAGGTGCTCACTCAGGTTCTCAGTTTGCTTGATGACACTCTTAACTGAGACACTTTTCCCAGAGAACAACTCAGCTTTTGGATGCCAGTATCTGGGTTTTGCAGATAAGGGCAGAGAAGGGGAGGGTCTGCAAAAGGAAGAGTGTTCATCCAGAACAACAAAGACATGGCTGGTGGGCTCTGAAACACTGAAACACGAAATTAACTTGACTTAAGTTTTAAGTGATTCTTTCCAGAGTCCCTTTAGTAAGAGAAGTTAAATGCTAAGAAGGCTGTTGGCTGGAAAGCAACACTCAGACCATTTGTATCATCAAATCAGCAGCGGGGCATACAGATAATAATTATAATCCCGACAGAACAAAACCGGCTGTCACCAAAGCACAGAAGTTGTTCGTTATTCGGTGAGAGATCCGCAGAGCGGCCCATGCCGGGGGCCAGTCACCATGAGGGCACTGAATACTGATCGTCACTAAGGATCACTAAGGATCACTAAGGATCACTAAGGATCTCGGAGGTCTGAATGCAGGCGGAGCGCAGCCCGCACTACCCCCGCACCCCGCTTGGCGGCGGCCGCACCCCGCGTTTCCCTTGCGGATCCCCCCCTCCACTCCGCCTCCGGTTCGGCTCCGTTGCGGGCTCACCGCAGGCCAGTGCTGTGCGGACAGGGATGCTCCGCAGCAGAACAGCGGTCCTGGGTGATGCCCGAGAGCTCGCTGTCTATTTCTGCTCTTCTGGACAAAAGCGCCGGCAGTGAGCGCATAGCAGTGACAGGAGCTTAATTCTAAGTGGGGACAGAATATGCTGGGAACTGGGTAGATAAGAGTGATGTTTCCTACTCAGCTGTCCCCAAGGAATTCTATCGCAGGATACTCAGAGCGTGGTTATCTTGGCCATTAGCAAACTTGTGAGGGACAGGTGAGATACCAGCGGACGGGCAAAGGGTGAAGGCAGCATCTCCTGTCAAAGCAAGGGATGGGAGGAACAGGGCAATTCTAGGCCTAGCAGCTTTGTTTCAATTCAGTTCAAACACTGGAAGAAATAAGTGCCTGAACAAAAACCAAATGGGTAACAGCACCCATGGATGGTCAGCAGCGAGTTAAAACTTCCAGGGACTTTCATCTGAAACCATAGAATGCAAAATCCTCCTCAGACTCTCAGGAAGCTCTCAGCAAATCGGCCTTTTCCTTCATGGCCTCATCTCTCTGGGTTTCAGATTTGGGAGGTGGATCTTAGAATATGTTATAAATGGGTTAAAAGTACATCGACTTCTCTTGCTTGGAGATAAAACATGGCTAAGCTGTACTTCCAGGGAAAGAAGTCATTGCACAAGTGGTGGGAGGCACGGAGGGAGTCTATGAGCTTTTGTAACAGAGTGAAGTGCAAAAACAAGCATTAAAATCCTGCAGAAAATTGTTACTTGTTTAAAATTCCTTTCGGCTACAGCAAGCCCAGCTATTTTTTCCACTTATTAGATCTACTAAAACAGGAGGCCCGAGGAAAAATTAAAACACCATCCACTCACATTGCTTCTTTTCCAGCAGCACAGAAAGCAGCCCATAATTTCCACCTAAATTTCGCTTCATTTCTTCTTTTAGAAAATGCCCCTTTTATAAACCAGCCTGAAATCTAAAGGAAACGCCTGCCAGAAAGTCTGAAGGAAAATAAAAGAAAGTTGCAAAGTATTTGGCATTGGGATTTTGTGGTATCCTGATAGCCAGCAATGGCTCTGCCCCTTCTGCCATCACCCACTGCACACACCTGCGGTGGCCAAGTGAAGAGCAGAGTATGTGCTGAGGGAGCTGGATCACAAATGCCAACACTGGGTTACACAACTGCTGAGCCAAGGGATGTTATTTGTCAGGAAAGTTTGAGTTACACCTCTCCTTTCTCCCCAGAATCCATCCCAGCATCAACTGTAGAATGGGAGCTAGTGGGAATTCGGCTGTTCACAGCCCACAGACCTCTGTGCTGTGGGTGCACCTTGGGTATGTGTTGTTTCACATCAGACTGGTAGGGAAGGACCGACTGAGAGGGATGCTTCAAGCTGATAAAGAAGGAAGTAAAGAAGATGGAGGAGGACAGCAAAGAAGGGATGGATTTGGAGCCTCTGGAGCCTGGCTAGCTGTGCTGTTCTGGCTTCATAGAGTCACAGAATCGTTAAGCTTGGAAGAGACTGCTAAGATAATCAAGTCCAACCATAAATCAGTTTCATTTGTTTAAGAGAAGACTAGCACAGTTAGCTTATCCGGCTGCCAAACTGGAGCAGAGTCCTTGGCACATAACCAGAGGCACAGGGCAGGGTGTCTGCGGGTGTTGCATGTCACGCAGCCTACAGCAGTTCTGCAGAGATGAAAAAGTTAAGAAAAGAATGGAAAAAATTCTTCTCAGAAAGATT
Source organism: Coturnix japonica (assembly GCF_054131305.1). Classification (NCBI taxonomy): domain Eukaryota; kingdom Metazoa; phylum Chordata; class Aves; order Galliformes; family Phasianidae; genus Coturnix; species Coturnix japonica. The sequence goes on along the minus strand of NC_140680.1, from coordinate 10,078,544 downwards.
GGCCAGACATTGGCACAGCTGCACAAGGAGGGGGTGCAGTCACCATCCCTGGAGATGCTCAAGAGATGTGGAGATGTGGCACTGAGGACATTGTTAATGGGTATGGTGGGATGGGTTGGTGTTGGATGTGATGATCTTACAAGTCTTTTTCTAACCTTAAGGATCCTATGGTTCTATGAAGAGCTGAGTCAGGTGGCAAGCAGCCATCCTGGCACTACTGAGTGTCACTGCATGTGCTGCAGCAGGCCTTGCTCTTGGTTAAATAGGCATAGTCAAGTCTAGATGATTCCTAGATTTGAGCATGTGGGCATGCAAACAGAGAACAGACAGCACTACCTGTGAAATCAGGCACGAGCACGAGATGCTGCTCAGCATTAGGGGAGGAAAGAAGCTCTGTGCTCGCCCTGCAGACAGCTGTCAGCTCCTCAGCCCTCCTTCTATGCCTCAGCGTAGTCAGGCTGCAATCTGCCACCATGTCAAATCTCCCATTTCCCCAGACAGGCAGAGCTCTGAGGAAAGAGGATCCAGACAGGACTTCATCTTGGTGACAACTTTCTGTGCAGGCTGAAATCCATTTGGCAGTCAGGAACAGTGTATTCAGCTCTTGCCAAAAAGATCACCTGCAACCATTGGCACATTGGTTATGTGGTTTCCCAAGTGGTAGAAGGGATGACAGGTTCGTATTAATTCCAGTCAGCAAATGGATTATAAATACTCCCCCAGCCAGTTGCCACCTGATAGGACTGTCCTTGAGTTCTGCAGTTGTGGAAGGGAGTTGTCAACTCTAAATTTACCCACCAGCACACACTGTTTAAACCACGCTGCTCTGAGATCTTCGGTAGAAACCTGTGAGGTAGCCCAGCATGGATTAGACCAGAAACTGCTGGTTCCACCCCCAGACAGACATCTCACTGCCACTTATCTCAGGGTTTCGATGACAGTGAGGAGAGCAGGATGGGTTTGACAGGACGCGTCACTGTGTTGGCCATGCAATTGCCACAGCAGTCAAATCAAGTCCGAGCTAACACAGTGATCAAAAGCCGGATCCACCTAACATCCTCCCGATGAGGTAACAGCTCCTGCTCCTAAGGATAGCCTTTCCCATCATAAAAACACACACCACAACTGATAGAAGGAAAGCCACGCCGAGGATGGGGTGTCCAAAAGCAGATAGAAGTGAGACAAAGCAGACAGAGATAGCGTTCCCTGGAAATGCAGTGGGCAGGATGCTAATGTTTCTCCAGACAGACTGTTCACTCAAAGAAGTGTGGCTGGATAGATGCAACTTTTACTAAACAGAACAAAAAGAAAGGAAGCGGGGAGCTCAATATTTCTAGCTTTAGAACAACACCGGTGCCTGCACATTGGGCAAATGCACAACTCAGCTGTGCTGTGTTACACTCTGCTCTGCTTCTGATTTCATGCCCCATTTATTCTCTTACTGTACACACCCAAGGAAGCCCAGGAGGGCTGTGGGTCCCACCAGGTGGCACCTGGCAGCAGACTGAGGGACAGCAGTGTGACAACCTGGTGGACACATCTGAACAGAGCCCCAAAAGGGCTCATCCTGTATTTCCATTACTTCTGCACGCTGAGTGCTCTCTATCAGTTGAGACCAAACCACACCTGCCTGCATACAGGGAAACTTCAGGGGAGGTAAATTGCAGTTCTTCTGTGCTTTTATGTATTGTAAAGATCCTAGCATCTCTTAGCATCCCAAATACTCAAAGTCACAGTGCATCTACCTCAGACTACCCCAAATGAATGGGTGCTTTTAACCTTAAACTCTGTACATCACACTCTCTGTGTGACAGGGCTAATGCTCCTCCATGATTCTCTCCCATACGTAGGATGGGAAGGTGGAACACCTGGTACCAGAGCCCTCACACACCCCTGCAATGGAAGATGCAATGACAAGCTCTGTCTCCACAGCCTAACAGCTCGCTGTGGATCAAGGCCTGGGGCCACATGCTCAACAGGAAGCACAAAACTAAATACTGAATGGCAGCTTGCTGCACCAGCTCATCCTGAGCACTTTGAGAGGCAGAGGCCATATGGGGGAAAAAATAAGAGAAAAAAGCAAAGCTAAAACAAAGCCAAAAGCCCCATTCCCGACTGTGGGTGTATGCAGCAGGGAGTCCCATCTTGTGTGCTGAGTGCCTGACACAACAACCACTTTTCTTCATAACCACTTTTGTGCGTTATTTGTATGAAAGCTGGTTCAGAGTGAGTCCAGCAACCAGGCAAGTGAAAGGCCAACTTCAAAATGCAGATTTACTCCAGAGCTTCTGAGGCTTATCACAAAATTAGTACATAGAACCAATGTTATTTACTCACATCAGGCTGCAGAACAGAAGACTGTATGGCAGGACATGTTACCCTACTGGAACTTTAATCCAGTTAATGCTGACAAGTCCTTGAGAGTAAATGTGGAGGGGATGAGAAAAGGAAATATTGGGCTCAGTGAGCAGATCTTCACTGCTTCCATTGGATCTCCTCCACAGAGCTACACCAGCAGTGCCTCCGTCTGCTCAACCCCTACAACTCAGCACTGACACGGCCAAGGCTCAGCTTGGCAGAGCTTTCCCATCCATGCCGAAATCTGAAGTTCCCAGGATAGGAGATACGTGGCGATTTTCCGCTCCGCTGTTTGCAGCAGCTTCCATCACCTTAAGTGCAAAGCTCTGCCTGAACGTGAACTACTGGATCAGGTTCATATTTTGTAAATATTATTCTTATTTTATGGACTTTGGCATCAATGAGAGCAAAGATAGAGAGGCTGGAATAGGACACAGTGGTTCTGTGTGTGACTGTTATTTGTCCATCTTTTAAAATGGGGGGACGGAGAAGGAAAAGGATAGTTTAGAAATGCGGTTAAACACATTTTTTTTTCTCTAGAGGCATTTAGGTTTTTGCCTTTGCTTTGTTTATTCTTCTTTGGGACTAAGTAATACCATATTTTTAAACATAGGACATCCCCCCTTTCCTTTTTAAATACTGAAATGCTAAGAGTCACTCAAGATAGGGCTCAAGCTGCTCTGCCTGCTTGGGTCCAAATGCATCACTCCAAGTGTTTTCTTGTGGCCTAAGAAACTATTTATTTTTTTCAGCCATTCCACTTGGATGCACCTTTGTTCATTTTCCAGGGCCAGTTTGGTTCCACAACCAACATTATAATGTGCAGCAGAATCCACCGTTTGGGCCTCTGGTCTGTTATGATACTCCAAGCACATGCATGATCCTCCTAATCCAGATATTTAAGCACTTATTATTTCCCTATTTCCCTTATTAGGATTTACTGCCATGCATGGGAGCAACAGTGGAAACAACTTCTGGACACCACGAAGGGAAAACGCTCAGAAAACGCTCAGGGATAGAATTTTTTCCTCCTGTTTGGTTGGGGAGGGGGGGAGAACTGAATTTCTAACCACATTTCTGAACCCAAAGAGCCATTGGAGAGAACTGCAGAGGTTTGGGTCCCCCCGTACAGTGTCGGGTGTCCCCGGGCTGCAGCGGGAGGTCGGAGTGCAGGGCCCATGTGGGTGCCCCGGGCACAGAGGGGGCTGCACTGGGGCAGGCGGCATCTGGGAAGCAGCAATGAGGAGCCTGACAGCTTGGGGACGGCCAGATGTTTTCATCATTATGGAAAAAATCTGCTGGTGCCTCTTTGCCCAGAGAAATGCTGGAAGAGGAAATATCCTCTTGAGCTCTGATCGGGGCTGCATATTAAAAACGCGATGGGTCAGGGACTAAAAAGAAAAAAAAAAAGAAAAAAAAAAAGAAACCGAAGGAAGAGAGGAAGGGATGTTTTCTGCCTCTGGCTGTAGCATTTAACACAACGACGCCCCAAAAGGTTGCAGTACCAGCCCTAGGATTTTTTCCCAAGCTTGCTGCCCTGGAGGGCTGAGGACACGGCCTGCATGGGGGTCCTGCTGCTGTTTCCCCATATCCCACCCCACGGAGCTCCCCGTCTTTCTGCCCTCAGCAGGTGCTGCCTCAGGGCTGTACACGGAGCACAGCGCTAACCCGGCACGGTAGCAGCGGGCACCACGGGCCCGGCTTACAACATTGGCATTCAGGGATCACCCTGTGCGATTCGCCCTTCCCATCGGATCCCCCGAGCTCTTGCAGCTCGGCCACATCCCTCCCCCCCAATCGCCTCAAAAGCAAAAAGCCGTGAGGAAAGCACGCAGAACCGTGAGAAAAAAAAAACAAAAAACAAACAACAGCCAAAAACGATGCTCTCCAATTTCTTTAAGAAATCAATTCTGTCCACAAGATAAATTCATATTTCACTGATTATTTTTTTCCCCATTCTTTAATTGCCCAACAGAGCACGGGAGGCGTCCGGGCTGCTGCAGCACCCTCCCCCCCCGCCCCGAGCTCCTCTCCGCCTTTCTATGTCTGTGTCCCTGCGGGGAAGGGCTGAGCTCAGCAGGGCTCCAAAACGGGCCGGTAAGAAACGGGGGGACCGCATCAAAACTGCGGGTTTGCTTTTGCGGATGCGGCTTTCATTTGAAATTTTAAAAGAAACTTTTCGAGATGCGACAAACCCGAAAACGTTACCGAGGGGAAACTAATGACAAACCTAAAGAATATGCACATGATTTTCGTTTCTCTCTCACTCTCTTGTCGCGAATATACCGTATATTGCACGCTCATCGGGCGGGTACAAACTCTTTTCCGTGTCTTTATTTCCCACTTTCCCTCTCTCGTATGGTGGCTTTTTCTCCAGCCATTTCTCAGCCGTTTTCCCCCCGCCGGAGGACGCGGAGCAGCAGCCGCAGGGGCCGGGGGTGGCTGGCAGAGCCGGGACGCTCCGTTGCAGAGTCCCCGAGAGGTTCGGAGCCGTAGACGGGGCTGGATGTTCCCCGCAGGGCTGCGCTTAGCAGGTGCGGCCCTCCAGCAAGGAGCTCGTATGCCGGGAGCCTCCTCTTCCCCAATTCAATGGTGGGAAAAGGAGGAAACGCAAACCGAAATGAAAACAGCAATAAAACAGCAAGACGGACGGATAGGGGAAAAAGTGAAAGCGGGTCCGACCGTGGCAACTTAGTGGGGTTTCCTTTCGTTTTCGTTATTATTTTTAAATTGATTATGAGCTGGCCGTGAGCCTCAAGAGTGGGTGGGGGATTTCGAGGGAGCCCGTGCCTCCCCCGGGCAGGAGTGGGAAAACGGAAGGAGAGCGCCCCGACCGCCCGTCCCTGCTGTCTCGGCAGCCGATTTCATGCCTCCCTGGCTGTGGGTCACGAGCCGGGCCCTGGCAGGAGCCGAGGGGGCATCGCCGGGAGACAGTGGAGCGGAGGTAAGGGTCAGGGCTCTGTAACTCGACCGGTTTCATCCTCCCCCCTCCCCGGCTCGGAGCTGGAAGGGGCTCTCCCGGGGGTGCGGAACGCTGGGAGCCGCGGGGAAGTGGGACAGCGGGAGAAAGGCGGCAATGCCTTTTAGGACAAATAATGTTCCAACACCATCTCACGTTAAACGAGCCCCCACCCCGAGCCGCACATCCCGCCTGCAGGGCCGAGGGCAGCCCCGACCCGTGGAGGGGTGGGAGCGGGATCCCGCTGCTCTAGAGCTCCGGAGCGGACCCACGGCGTGATATCGCATAAAGGATCGGATTTGCACGAGCAGGAGGAACCTGTGGATGCCCTGAAATCCCCGAGGCGGCTCCTACCCCACCCGGTACCGGCGGTCGGGGCTGTGCTTGGGCAGCCGCCGCAGTTACAACTTTGTCCTTCGAATAAGCCCACGGCTCGTTGTGTCCGGAAACAAATAAACAAATAAATCGATTTTAAAACGATTTTGCCCATCTACTGACACCGCTGCTGCACCCTGGCTACAAGATTCCCGTGCCGAGCCGTTGTTGTGTTTACTAAACGTGAAACTGCCCTCATTTAGTTTTTCTGACCCTAAAAGAACTGTACCGCGTCGTGTTCCCCTTGGAAACTTAACGAACGAGCGCTTTGGTAATTAACTCACTCCATTAAAAAGGTTCTACTCGATCTCATGTAAACGGTGCGTACCGGAGGCGGCACCGAAGGGTGATCGCTATGGCAGTGCTCTGACTCTGAGACGGGAGTAAAGTCCCTTATTGCTCTCCCACCAGCGAACTCGGCACAGGTTGAAAAGCTAAAGGAAGGTAAAATTCAAGCATTTCGTTTCTCTGAGCGTTTTGCAGCCTGAGCTTCAGCCGAAGGGGAGGAAACCCACCTCCAGCGGAGCGGAGCAGCAGCCAGCCTAATTGCCGGATTCCAGGCACGGAGCCCAGCGAGGGCAGCAGGGAAAACCCACAACTGCTGCCCGAGTCACCGTGCCCCGGTCACCGTCCCGAGTCACCGACCGAGGTGGGAGAGCAGCCGCCAACCGTCTCTTCTCTCCAAAATCAGAGGGGCTCTAAAACCGAAACATCACGCAGCGGTTTCTTATTGGGTTTGGCAAAAAATCGCCCAGAAATAAGGAAGAAGACCCAAGCGGGTGCTTCCCGGCCGCGTTCTGCCCTGCTCGGAAGGACAGAAATCTCTTTTCCCGGCTCAGTTCCCGAGTTGAGGCGCTGGGGGTGGGAGGATGCTCCCCCCGCAGGAAATGGGCACTGGGAACTCGCTCTGTTCCAACAAGAAAGGCCCGAAAGAACCATAGCAAAGGAAGGAGGGGATTGTGGCTGCAACAGGGAGAAGCGCCTGGACAGCTCCGAAGGCGTTTTCCTCTGCAGGAACGCGGTGGGGTGAAAGCAAAGCTCTCCCAGCCCCGGGGAGCAGCGGGGATGCCGAGGTCCCTCTATGGGAACGGGGAGATTGGCACCAGCTCGAGCAAGGAAACCCTAATAGGCTATTTCTGGACTACTGGCTCTTAACAAATCTATAGCACCTGAAGTGTTAGCACTCAATTAGTGACAAGGTTTTAAAACCCAGCGTTTACCGGCGAGGTATAAACAGAGTCCTCGGGAGATAGCCGGGAATTAGGGCGGGGGGGCAAGGGGGGGAGGCCGGACACCTTACCCGGGTGGCAGTAAGAGGAAAACTTTTCCAAAAGGCCCCTTTTCTCTCTCTCTAAACAGTCCGAGGTGTCGAAAGCTCAGGGGTGGGGGGGGGGGGGGGGAAGGATGTGCCCTGCGGAGCTTCTGGTGGCTTTTTTTGTTTGTTTGTTTGCTTGTTTTCAGAGAGAAAAGCTCTCAGAATACATAATTTAAACGAATTTCATTTTGCAGTCCTGGAGAGAAGCGACGGGACCGTGTGGAATTCAGCCCCAGCCTGAGAGGGGTTCGTGGGCGCTGGGATCGGTTCGAAGCTGAGTGGGCGCTGAACCGCCCGTATCGGTGCTCGGAGCCCGGAGTGAGCCGGGGAGCAGCGGGGAAGGAGGCGGGGGAATGGAGAATGGGTGCTGCTGAGCCCCGACCCGGAAAGTCCGTGAGTTGCAACGTGTCAGTGACTTATTCATCAATCAGCCGGACACAGAGCAGACCTGGCCTCTCTTTGCTCAGTGTTTGCTTTTTCACCAATTATTGCGGCCCTGCAGCTCTTTTTGTTGATACAGTAGTTCTAAAAAGTGCTAATGTTCATTTATCAGGGGACCGAGCCCGGGACTCCCACTAGTTGTGATTCTTCCAAAAATATAAACACGTGGAAAAGGGCTAAGGCTAAAGCCCCCATTTGTTTCTAAACTGCAGTATTAAAAGTGATGCATTGTTAAAGATAAAGCGGAGATAACGCTGTCTGTCTCCAATGAATGTCTCCCCGACGCATTAATGACATTCCAAATGATAGCTCCGGCTTATCGTTCAATTAATCACTTCCACCCTCTGCAGCCGGGCCCACATCGATCGGGAGCGGCCGTGTGACTGCAGGAAGCCCTTCAATGCTCCACCAGCAGCCGTTCACCGGCCGATCTCCTGCCCGCACCCCCGGGGCCGCCCCGACGGGGATGCTCTGCGGGCTCCCCGGGTGGGCAGTGCCTTTCTCCCCGCACTGAGAGCTCAGCCGTGCAGCCGGGACGGGCGTTGTGCCTCCCGGTAGCCCCGTACACTCGGATTTCTGCCGTCCCGAAGGAGCTGCCCTGAAAGCGGGTGGGCCTACTGCCGTCCGGCAGGGTTTAGGGGGAGATCGCGCTCACTTCGTTATTTTAGTATTTTCCTAAGCTATCTCGATTAGCTTGCAGAGAAATGAAAGGGAGGCAACGAGGTCTGAAAGGCCGCAGGGTAGTGCCCCGTTGACCCGGTACACGGGAGGCTCTGGGAAGCTGTCACCGACCTCCCCAGGCTCCTCATCCTTTTTCCTGCAGCAGAGAAAAGACACCTCCGAGCAGCCGGACCCCTCGGGCCCGGTATCCCGGGGACGTCCTCGGGCAGCGCAGCCGTCCTCCCTCATTAAATAGCCATATTTCAGGCCTCCCCGCACCCTAATCGCTCCGACTGTCAGCGCGAGATCCCGATCTGCTTCGCAAATAAGCGCTCCCGGGGCGGCAGCGGGAGGCTGCACGGAGATGGCGAGGGCTGCTGCAACCCCGACCCCAAAGCCACAGCTCCACCCGCAAAAGAACCTTAACTCAGTGTCCCCGAGAGGGACTCGAAAGTGCAGAGGTGCAAAACCTCTCCGGAGGGGGAAGGCAGCAGCTCGGGGCACAGTTGCAGACAGGTGCTCGGCTTTTCCCCTCCTCGAAGCATTCATCCTCATCTGCTGGAGGAAGGTTTGCGGCAGGGCCCGGCTGCAGCCAGGGGACAAACCCTGCGAACCTCCCCTCACCTACAAACCTGGCCCGGCGTCCCGCAGCTCCGGGCAGTGCCCGCCTGGGACGCTCCGACTCACCGCAACCGTGGGGCCTCTCCGCTGACTGCCCGGCCCCATCTCCCACCGCCTCGCGGAGCCGCACCGAATAAATCGCTCAAGGGGACTCTTGTGGTTTGGTTGGTTTTTTTTTTGCCTCTCACCCCTAAGCCATAAAGCTCCGCACCGCCCCTCATCAGCCGGAGGGTTTGCTGCTACGGATCCCTTCAGCGACTCCGAGTGCGTGAAGTCACCGAGTCCGCCGCTATCCCGGGCGTGCGGGTCCCCACGGGCGGACACAGAACCGAGAGCGCCCAGACCGGCCCGGGAGCGGCACTGCCCCCAGGGTTGCATTGCCCCCAGGACCCCTCGATGCTCCGAGCGCCGTCATGTAGCGGCGGAGCAGCCCTCGTAGGGTTTGGTTTGGTTTGAAAATTTCACAAACGAAGGCGGAAAAAACAACCCCTCATTCCACCCCCTTCCCCCCCCCCCCGCCCTTCGCAGGGGCTGCTCAGGGTCGCAGTGTCGCAGGGCTTTGCGATTGCACCTCAATGTCTGTGCGACCCTTAAGCACGGATTTCCCCTCGGCCACGCTCGCAGCGCGGCGATCTCCCGTTTCGTAGTTCCTGCGATCGGATATTGCAGAACACTAAAAACGAAAACTCCGTTCCTTCCTTCAGAAAAAAATGAAATCAGCACATATTTGGTTGATGGTTTCCTCCCGGCCTGTTTATTTAATCTGACTGTATGATAGATGGCATCAGATAGGGGCTCTGTACACATCAGGCCAGTCGGGAGTGTTTTTCTTTTTCTTTTCTTTTTTTTTTTTTAATGGATCAACAAACTGAGAGGGGAAAGCTGGATAAATACAGTGCCGCCCCTTTAAATGAGTGGGGATGTTTTTGCGATGTATTACTATATTAGGTGACATGGAACTTTGCATCTCTCATACCATCACGGCAATGTTGGCCAATAGAAAGCTAAAGTCACCCAAAAACTGCCTAGTCCCTCCTTCCCGTCCCTTATGGTCCGCTCCTACCTGCTCGCAGAGCACAGGGCCGCCTCCCTCGGGATGCTATGTGCCCCCCCCCGCAGCCCACGCTGCAGCAGCGCTCCCGGCCGCCCGCTCCTCGCCTCCCCTTCCATGACCCCGGGCTGCGGCCGCTGCCCCGCTCTCCTCCGCAATGTTTCCTAGCCCTGTGACGACGACTCCCTTCTCGGTCAAGGATATTTTGAACCTAGAGCAGCAGCAGCAGCAGGGCGGTCTGGCCCCCATGGAGCTCTCTTCGCCTTCCTGCATGTTGGCTACTTTCAAGCAGGAGACGTTCGGCTCCGAGCCTCCTGCCCTGCCCGAGCTCCCCGAACCACCCCCGGCCAAACCGCCCGCCGCCTTCCCCGGCCCCTACTACGTGAAGAGCTACGGGGAAATGGACGCGGCCAAGGATTCCAAGGCGGACAAGAAAGGTAAAACTGCAGCCCGGGGTTGTGGCTTTTGGCCCTTTACAGCCCGGCCCAGGGGTCCGAGGCGAGTGGGAGCTCGGGAGGAGCACCATAAGGCCTTCCGAGGTGCCACGATGGGGAGAGACCTCCCGGTACCCCCAGGAGCAGCGCTGGGGCTGCGGGATGGAGCAGGGGAGGTGCGGGGATTCGCGAGGCCTCAGCTGTGGCCGGAGAGCAACGAGGCAGAGAGTCTTTTTCTAACGAGAACATCTCCGTGGGGTGGGATTCAATACAAAGGGACATAAATATGAGATAAATCCAAATACGAGGCTAATTCAAATACGAAACAAATCCAAGCATAAGGCAAGCCCAAGTTGCGGCAGAACCAAAAGGGATGCGCTAAGCCTTATTTACAAAAAGCAAACAAACCCTTAAAAAAAAAACCCAAAAAACCGAAAACTAAGCAAATATAATAATAAAAATAGTAATGAGAACAATAATAACAACGATTGCAAATTGCTCACGAGGTGCTCGGAAGCCCAGGACGGAGCTGCTCCCCTGTAGACCCCACACGGATTGGAGTGAGCGGCGCCGCGGGGTTCTGTCGCGGTGCACACGGGTCAGTAACAGCGCTTTGCCCTTTTTTTATGTGTTGCTCTCCCTGTTTTTCCTTTGTCCGTGTGTTTTGCTGCAGAACTGTGTTCCCTGCACAAGAGCCTGGAGCAGGAGAAGAGAGAGCTGGAGGATCCCGAGCGGCCCAGACAGAGGAAAAGGAGGAAACCCCGCGTCCTCTTTTCTCAAGCCCAAGTCTACGAACTGGAGAGAAGGTTCAAGCAGCAGAAATACCTCTCGGCTCCCGAGAGAGACCATCTAGCAAATGTCCTAAAGCTCACCTCCACCCAAGTGAAAATTTGGTTCCAGAATAGAAGGTACAAATGCAAAAGGCAGAGACAGGACCAGACCCTGGAGATGGTGGGGATCCCACCCCCCCGGCGGATAGCGGTGCCGGTGCTGGTGCGGGACGGGAAGCCTTGCCTGGGGGAGTCTTCTCCCTACAGCTCGCCCTACAATGTCAGCATTAACCCCTATAGCTACAACGCCTACCCCGCGTACCCCAACTACAACAGCCCTGCCTGCAACGCCAACTACAACTGCAGCTACCCGGCCGTGCAGCCCGTGCAGCCCTCGGCGGCAGGCAACAACTTCATGAACTTCAGCGTGGGGGACTTGAATTCGGTGCAGCCGCCCATCCCGCAGGGGAACGCGGGCATCTCCACGTTGCACGGGATCCGAGCGTGGTAGGGCGACCCGGGCCCGGAGCTGCGGGGGGGGTCGGGTCAGATCCGGGCTGCGGGGCGAGGGCAGCTCGGTGCGGGATCGCGGGGAGCTCCCCGGGGCTCTGGGGTTCGGTGTTCGGCCCGCTCATTCCCCTCCCCTCATCTTTCTACAGAACAGTTCGTCATTTCACTTGACTTGTTCCTAAACAACAGCAAGCCGAGCCTTACAACTCATTATTATTCTTTTGAAACTCTTATCCTAATTATTATTGAGAACCACATTTAATTTTGCACTTCCCGTCCGGTTCCTCCTCCCCTCCCCTCTTGCCCGGCCGTCGCTTGTCACCAGCGCAGGACGGGGACGCCCATACCGAGCTCCGGGAGCTCCGACCCGCCCCGCCCGCTCCCCGTAGGGTTATGCACTAAAACGTGAGTTAGGATTCAGATGCACTGTCTGCTCCTCGCCCCGCCGCCCGTTCGGACGTGTTTCCCTTTACTGTACGAGCTGACGGATATCAGCGAGTTGTCATTAAAGAGAGTGGCTTCACCTTGCGCGTCCCTGGCCTTCCTTGGGCAGACGAGAGTCCCCGGGTCGGGCTCCCAGTGCTGCCCTCGATCACCTTTTTATAATACTTCTCCCCTCCTTTCTGCTTCTGTACCCCTTCCGTAATTGCGGCGATTCCCGTTTTGGTGCGTGCGTTTATGTATTTTCACAAACAATTTAAAAGCTGCTCAAGAACCTCCCCCCAGCTCGGGCAGGGCCGCTGTGCCTTGTCCCCTCCAGTTCCATCGCGGGAGGGGGTGGGAGAGTTGTTGGGGGGGCTCTGGGAGGTGGGGAGGGGTCCCACTCGCTGCCCCCCGGCACTTCGGGGCCGAAGGTTGGAGAGGCGGATTTCTTCCTGGTATAGAAAGGCAATACGAGGGCAGCAACACTCCGAGCATGAACTATCGGGTCGGGTCCTGCCCGTGCTCCCATTGCGTTACTTCCCATATAGAGAAGGGACAAAGCACCTCCCGGCCCCGAAGTGCTCGGGGGCAGCGAATGGTGCTCCCCCCTCCCGGTTCCTACCTCTCTTCTGGCTCAGCTCCATCCCCTCGTCCGCTTTTACAGTAGTCGCTATTAAATGTCAATTACTGGGAGTGAGAAACAACAAACATTGTAATTCAGCGCAGTCAAAACATCCTCTGAGTGTCTGAGATTGTCCGGCCCGGCGATAAGGCGATTAGGGGAACCTGTAACCTCTCCTGTCTTGGCCGTATCGGTGCCATCAGTAAACAGGGATGGAGACAGGGTGGCTGTGGCCCTGGGACAGGGATGAGAGACTGAGGGTGAACGGAGCCTTCTGCAGCCCCTGCCCCTCCTTCCCGAAGGGACCAACCGCACACACCCTCGGGTAGGATCGCACAGATAAGGGGCTCCCATCTTCTTTCTATCTCTCTTAATGGAAAGAGAGACCTGGGTGTTGCTCCCAGAGCCCCCAAAGCTGTGTTGAGCACAGATGCTGATGGCTGGGGGCTGTGCTGGGGGGGGGGTCCTTTGTCACCCCGCAGGAATCTGCCTCTGGGCACTTACCTGGCAGATGATGCCAGGTTTGTGACACCAGAAAGGGGAACCAGAGCATGGACTCACAGCTGCCCCCCTCTAAGTGAGAAGCAGCCTTTGCTGTCTCCTATGTGAAACCTCTCCTGCCCCGAGACTACTGGCTGCATGCTAACTTCTGCCTTCCTCCCTCACACTCCGTGGTAGAAGGACTCGCAGAACCCAACAGGTGGTAGAGAGAGAGCAGGTTAGACAGAAACTATTTGAGCTGAGGGTGCCTATCTTCCTGAGAGCCCCTGGGAAACAGCAGGGTCTGAGCTCTGCCACTGCCAGGTGCCAATTCTGTGCCTCAGTTTGCCTTATCTGCAAAGCGTGCACAAGGCTATTGCCCTGCTGGCACCATTCACAGTCAGACCATGCTGTTGCTGCTGAGCTTGGCCAGGATCAGAGCTGACAGCAAGACCCCCAGGAGATAAGGACAAGTCCTGAGTTAACATGAAGGAAAACATTAAAATTGCCTAAAATATGGATTGCTGCTTTCAGAGCGTGCTCCTAGCCCTGTATTAAGGGATCCACCAGGACGGACTGCAGCAAGAGTCCAGAACAAAAGTAACTCTGCACATCAACACAGCATCTATCTCACTTCCACATAATGCAAACATCCTTTCCAGTTCTCACGTGTTCACTTCTACACATTTATTTCCTCCAGGAATATCTCAGAGCTCCAGCTATCAGGGACTCCAGCTGCCAGCGGAGCAGGGCCTGATGTTCTCTGTTCTGGGCACCGACTTTGGGTCCAATTGCCAGAACTGTGCTGCTCTCATTTGTCTGTGGGATGGACGTAACCCCAGCCCTGGGCTGCTCACATGCTCCCCTCCTCCTCATGCTTTCCCATCCCTGCTGGGATTGCATCACGAGCAGACACATTGTGGGGCACAGCCAGGGCTTGGAGCAGCGGCTGAAGAATTGGAGGCTGTAATTTAGACAGAGGACACAGCCACAGCTGGCTGAAGCCAAAGCAGTGCTGAGCCCTGCTCCAACAGCCACAGTACAAAGCACGGATAGGGTGACCTTCCATTAGTTGGGCTTGAGAGAAGAGCATTCAAATTAACCCCCGTTAGGAATGAATGCCTGGGATGTGGGAGCCTGAAATTGGACATCCTGCCAGTGTTTGGGAGCAAGCTGAGGGGAGAAAGAAAGAGGTTTTAATAAGGTTTGCAATTGGATCTGATCTCAGAGCCCTTCCCTCAGCTTTTCTGGATGGCACAGTCAGGCATCAGCATCTCCCTCTCCCAACACCAGCTTAATTTGGAAGAATTCAGTGCCTCCACTCCACCTGAAGGTGACAAGAGCAAGCACAGCACTGCACCACTTTGTTTCCAGACCAGCATTGCAAACTCCTCATAGCTCACACCACTGAGAAGGGAACAAGGTAAATAATGAATAAAGGTGCCATCTATAAGGGACTGATTGCAAATCCCTGCTCTTCAGCAATTTCGTGGAAATGGAGATAATTGCTAAATAACATCCACATATTCCCCAGAGCACAGCTGAACCCAGAACTTTATTCCTTATATTCAGGGAATGTTTTGCATTGAATGTTTTGTGGAGCTGGAATACAAGGTTTGGTCCAGGCAGGAATCAGCCCAAGGATTCTGGAGAAACCAGGCAGGAAAACAACAGAAAAACAACCTCAGCCCTGCTCCTAATTCATCTCACTGACAACAGTTTAGATCAGTATCAGCACTAAGTGATTTCTCGTTAATGGGGATTATTAAGAAGAATCAACACCTTTAAGATGTGATTCCTTGTTGTGTCCAGAGGGGAGATGGAGCTCTCAGTCTGCTTCTACCTCTTGGCCGGGGGTTACTTAGTGCAGGGCGGACTGTGAGCTGCATTTTGATGCAGAGAGAGAAGGAATTGGAGATTTCTCCTTACAAAAGAACGAGCACGGGCAGTATGTGTGTGGAAGTTAATCGGCCAAGGCGGTGCAGAACGGGTTGGGTGTGAATCGCTGCCTCCTGCAGTCATTTCAATGCCGTGCATTTTCCGGAGCATCACTGTGCAGAGAGCTCCATTTAGAGACCAGGTCTTCCCAGAGCAGGCCATCAGCCTCTAACCTTCCTGCTCCCACACTAAAGGGAATGTCACTCTTTTTTCCCCTCACTCAGAACACCTTGACTTATTTTTTAGTGCAACCTTTACCCCAGCCTACACAGAGATCTCACCGTTACTGCTCCTTCCACACCACACACTGTCACACACTGATATTCTTTCTGGTACCAACACAGACTCTTAAGGTTCTCAATCCTCTCCTCTCACACTGCTGCTCATTTTCAGTAAGTGCTGAGCAGAGTGCTGTGCTGTGCTCACAGCAGCTAACCAGCCAGCTCTGAAGTGGTGCTGCGTATGCTCAGCCCAGACTATAACCCAAAATGCAAACCAGCACCTATGGGATGGCTGAAACCAGTAGAAAATAGGTAAGTTGTTTTTGTCTTTGCTTAAAGGGGTTACTGGAACAGCAGATCACATACAAGCTGTGTAAATGGTGTCCAGATGGATGTACTAAGCAGCAAAATGAGACAAAATAAAACCCCAAACTGTTCCCTGACTACAAGCAAAAGGAAAAGATGACAGAAGCCCAGAAAGAGAGATGAGAAATCAGAAGAGCAAAGCAGGACATTCTTAATGCAGCTCTGTGTGCTCAGCTACTGATGCGCCGACTCCACCAAGCCTATAAAACGTTTGTTAAGTCACCCCTGCTTAAAATAACATTTGCTTGGTGTCAAACAGGCAGCAGGGGCTAATGGCTAAAACACGGCTCTGCAAGCAGGAGATGAGCACAGCTTTCCCAGCTCTGTTACAGAGGGGAGCATTGCATTTGCAGTGGGTCAGTGCAGACCCTGCACCTACACAGACACGAGCATGGGCTGCATGAGCGTGGCATCCACCCACGGGATCTGCAAAGGTTGCTCAATGCTTGTGCTGCAAAAAGAAGCTGCCTAAACTTGGGAAGGGGCAGAAGCTTGTAGTGGCCAAAGTTTGGGTTTGGATTGTATTTATTGGTCTTGGGGAGACATTCTGGAGCTGGATTGCTATTTGTGGAGATGGCAAGGCTGCAGGAGAAACAAACATGAATGATGCTACTGTAGAGTGGGTAAGGTCAGGAGTTAGCAGACCCAAGCAGGCAAAGAAAAGCAAGTTTGTCAGGCATTTCATATTCCATGAACCACTCTGTTATTTCTTAAGAAACAAACAATTTTAAAAGGGCACTTTGGAGCTCTGTTCTTAGAACCAACAACTCCTGTTGTTTCACAGTTAAAAACATCTCATCTCAGAAATATTTTCTGTGTTCTGCAGATTGGGAATAAAATTCAGCACACTCTGTTGCTGCAGGAATATACCACCATTTGTTTTAGCGTGGCAGATGTTTCCTAAATAGATTGCATTGTCCTCCAGCATAAGCTTTGAGGAAGTTGCAGTGCTGGCTCTTAAAAACTGCCCCCAAATCCCATCTTCCTGGCCAGGACTGCTGTCCTCCTTTACTATCTGTGAGGAATAAAAGCTGCTTTCAGAGCAACCCCTGCAGCAGTGGAGGTGCAGCACACAAACATGCGCACAGTGCTGGCTGGCTGTCATCGAGAAGAGCTGCTAAGAAACAGGCTACTAAAAGGGGTGAAAAAGAAGGAAAAGGAAATAAAAAAGACTTTCAGTCAAATAAGCAAATTTCTCTTATTTTTAAGGACCAAAAAAAATAAATAAATTAAGAGCAAATTTGTACCACCTGGCTTCAGCAGGTCAGTTCTAATGATATCAGTGGGATGATTTATGCTATTTCTGGGAAGGAAAATATAAATCTCGGTTGACTTGAGGTTTCGTGTACTGCTTTATGCATTGGGCAGTGTCAGCTGCTGCTTCCTCCCTGCCACATACCCACAGAGACATGTCCAGACCCACCCCACAATTACACACACTTCACTTTATGGACATGGCTAATCCTGCTGAAGGTTCCCATACTGATGCAGACAGTACAGACAGACGCGCTGACACCCAGCAGCACTGCTGGCACCCTCCCATGCTGCAGCTCTCATATCCTGCTGTTTATTTCTAGTTGTGAGGGTCAGGGGGGTAATACTTGCTTTGGGGTACAGTGTCTGAGTTTCTCTTTACAGTTAGGTGCCCATAGAGCAATCCATACCCCGCACTCCAGCAGACACTGTGAGAGATTCATGCTATCACCACCAGACACAAAGAGCTCAGGTTCTCCACTGACATCTTTACAGACAGCCCTTCTAAAGCGATGCCAAAAATCCACGTTACTCAACTGTAGTTCTTAAAGCCCCAAAGCGGAATTGCTGCTATTAAAAGAGATGCTCTGTGGTATCTCTCAGCCACTGCTCACACGCCTATCTGGGATCTTGGGCTAATTCCTCCTTTGAGATGATGCACAAACAACTCACGAGAGAGCCAGGCTCAGGACACTGACCCGGAGCCCATTGGTATTTCTCCTTGAGAAATTACATCTAAATAACTTCTTGTATAATGAGGCATCTGAACTGGAAACCAAATTTCCCCATTGAGCCCTCAGCACCAACATGGCCACTATTCATTTCTGTGCACACAAAGGCTATTCCCCAGGTAAGATGGAAATGAGCAATTGATGTTTTTCCTCACAAAACAAAGCAGTAGCACAGGAGTTGCACCCAGCAGAAACAGGGGTAGCTATAGGTTCATTTCCAAACACCTGGCTTGCTTTTCTTTCTTTCTCAACCACATTTCTCATCCTATTAGTCTCAATATTCCGGCAGTGAAAACACCACGCTCTGCCCCTTTGATCAGCCCGTGAAAAGCCCTTTCATGTCTCGCTGTGTTCATTACCTTGCATTTTAATTGCTGGCCTTGCATGGGATGGACAGGTGGTACAAGGTCACCACAGGAGATGACAGATGCCTGTTGGCCATACACACCCAGATCACGCGTGCTGAAATCAACCTGTGCAGCAGCAGCCACCTGTTGTGCACTTGGGGCACCCACAGGACTGGGCAGTTACAGCCTCCAAGCACTTATTTGAGAACCCATTAGAAAATAAACATCAACACCTCTTCAGTTCTTTTAACTTAGCATTTTAAACAAGCACACGCTCCAGTGTTACCCATCTGAGCATCACCCGCCACACAAACTGCTGAGATCCCCATTTCACACACTGCTGAAATGATGCATCCAGACAGAGGGATTTGAATCAAATTATGGACAAAACCCCCCAATTTTCACACCCCAGATCCTGAACCAGCAGCAGAGTGAACATTTCTGAGCAAGAGAACCCATTTCAGATGCTCACCTCATTGTACATTCCACAAGGACAGCTGGGAAAGAAGCAGTTTTTAGTTCATTTGTTTGTTTTTCCCAAGCATGAGTTTGGGACCCTATTCCAGCTTTGCAGTTCAGAGATGCTCAGTGCCAATGGTGAGGGTCAACACTGCTATGCTCAACTTGTCTCACATAGAAAATGAGGGGTAGATCCACCCAAATCACAGTGTAAGACCAAAATAGAACAGAGGTTACTGTGCTAAAGCCAGGCACATATTTGCTTCCAGCAGTAATGCACCCCTTCTACAAAAGCAGAAATAATAAATAAGAAGGTTCTCTTCCAGGAAAGCCAAGCTGGCCCTCCAAGATTCGTCTCAAAAGGCAGAGAGACTGATTAACTGCTGAGCAGAAGGAAATGCCTCCTATCTCCTCCTCCCCCTGCCTCCCAGATGGCCATTCCTTTCATTTTCTGGGCAGGTTCCTTCCCTGCGTGCAGCTGTTCCCAACTGCAGCCAAGATCAAGCCATTGGCACTCATTAGCTCTACTCAGCCCTTTCATCCAGAAGTCAACGGGACACACTTAGAGAGCAGAAATGACAGGAGTCAAGTTCAGACCGAGGTACAGGTGTCTGGCACTGGAGAGGCCATTCAAGCAATTAGTTCGCACTTACACCATACTTGTTACTTCAGCTTTAAAAAACAAAACAAAACAAAACAAAAAAAAGCAACAAGAAATTCAGGTGAAATAACAGATTTTGCAGATTTTTGTGTGTCAGTTGAAGGGCATCGCTCCCTCCAAATGAATCAAGAGCATTTCCATCGTCCCAAGCACCAGCAGGTCATCCACCTTCAAAAGTAGTTGAGAAAAGCAGTGTGGGCCACGGGAATCAATTTTATACTCTCAGACTAACTGTGATAGCAGGAAGCTCCTTCCTTTATGCTTGTTCCTGTTGCAGTAAGAACTTCTTATGGTTTTGCATTCTCCATTAAGCTCAGAGTTGGTGAGAACATGAATATGGGAAGGCCCTATTTTAATTCCAGCCCTGACACCCACTTGGTGCAGAACCTTGAGGTGGTCAGGAGAGCCCACATGTGGCACTGCAAGCAGTGGCAGAAGGTTCCCCTCTCCATTCCTCCTTAGCCCTCTGAATTCAGTTAGGCTGCAAGGACGTGGGCAGAAGCCCATGAAGCAGGGACTAGCTTGCATGCTAAATGGATGGAAAAATAGACGGGATGGGGTGAGGGCAGGGAAGAGGAACAGACTTCACAAAGGAGAAAACACTTTCTGGTTGAACGGAGCTAAAGATAGGATGAGCGCCATGAGCAGCTTTTTAAAGCAGCACAGCTCATCTTATCAGTGAGCCCCCTGAAAAGGGAGCAAAGCTTTCACCCAAAATGGTGCTTTACAGCCAGGCCATGGGATGCCTGTGGGGAGCCTCAATGGAGAGCTGACTGCACCCCACAGCAGCCCTCCCTGAGACACTACATCCCACACCCTGTATTGCTTTGACTCCTGACCTTGAGTTGGGTGTGGGGCTGCCCGGCCACCGCCAGCACTTCCACTCAGCTCCAGCCCCTCTGCTCACAGCCCTGGGGATGCTTTAAATGAAGGGCATTGTGGTGATAGATTTGTCAAGACCAAGGGTCAAGTTTATGTTGATCTACAGGTGTCAGAAACGTATTGATCCAATGATTGAGGTCCACAGGAGGTCACCATAAATCCTCAGGGGATGACAACAACCACATAACTTACTTGCAGATGTTAGAGAAGTAACCAGATAAGGTAGAGCAACCACCAGCAGGCTCTGTTGGAGCCCTGGTGATGCTGTAGTGTTGGTTTCTGTACACCAGGGTGGATGCAGGTTTTCCGGTGTCCAACCACAACCCAGGTATGATCCCCCAGCCCCAAAAACAGAAGCAGTGCTGGTGGTTCTGCAGTTGTGCTCAGCCAAGTGCTCAGCCCGTGATGCCCAGCTCCTTCATCATGCTCCTCTCCCCACAGCTGTCAGTGAGCTTTGACTGTAAGAAGCAGCGCTATGGTTCTGATGCAGTCACATGTTACAGTTATCTGCTGGGTATGTCAATATAGAAATGGTATATAAGTCATTATAGAGTGAAGCTATGATACAGATGTGTTGAACAAAGCAAAGATAACTTGCTAAAGTGATGAACCTCAAACATTTTTGCTAATTTAGAATAATCTGGGGGTTAATACATCAGAGAAATACATTGGATTAACTAAATTAATCCCAATAAAAACCTCAGCAACCCTTATCCAATTCTTACTTCAGGAGAATACCATGTAATTATTAAGATCAAGGTGATACATTCCCCTTTGTGGTAAAAGGAAGTTGGAAATCTTTAGGAATTAATAAATCTTTAGGAATTAATACAACTCAGATTAACCTAAACTGGCTTTGAGCATCCAGCAGTGAATTACAATAGACTTTCTCCGTAAATTGTACATCATTAGAATATTATATTCCAAAAGACACATTTGATGAGAGCAGAGATAATTATTATGAGAGTAACGTGTGATAAATTTGAATGCAGTACATCCCAGTTAAAATATGCAGCTGTCCCTGCCATAGCACAAGGATTAATCATTTTGGAAGTGTTTGTAGCATCTGTGTTGCAGTATTTCAGTGCCAACAGTCACTTAGAAGCACAGTAAAGGGCAATGCATTGCTGGGGCTTGCATGGGAGCAAACCCCAGCTCTCCTTGACCAACAGATGCATGCTGAAGTGATTGCTGCACAGTGCCCTGAACATCCAAGAGCACACACAGCAATGTGTACCATGGCTGGTTTCTCCCAGATGCGATTGCTGACCCAACATGAGAATGATTTAAAACAGCCTTCAATTCTGTTGTATTGAACTCAAACATTGTAGAATTTGGGCTCTCTTTGCTCAGTTGAGGCAGAGTTGAGTAGGTGAGTGCTGGAGCAGCACAGGGCTGGGCAGAACATTATTTCACAGTGCTACCTAGTGGTTTCTGCAATAAATGATCACTTGGTCAAAGCCTGGCCTGGTACAGAAGCCTCATCTGAAGCAAATACAGATTTACAGTGTAAATCCAAAGCTCCACAGCTTCCCAAGAGGCGCAGGAACAGCGTACTGACGCTGCAAGGGAGAGAGGAGGGTCATATCATCAGATATGAACCCAAGCTCTTCTGATAAGACATTTACACACACATGCACAGCAGCAACCTAAACTCCAGCAGTTTAAACTAAGCTGCAGACAGCAGCTTAGGCTGACAATGAGAGTTCATCCTCCTTTGCTGTCAGTGGTGATCAGCATAGGAATACTGAGATTTCAGATCCTGTCCCTCCCTTTTTCATCCTCTCTCAGTATCAAGATGCCAACACCACACTCTGATGAGATTTTCAGACATACCTTGTTGCTCCCCCACATTTCCTCCCAGCACTGATCACACTATAGAAGCAGCCACACACCCTTATCATCACCTCAACTTTTCCAGCTTCCATTTGCTCCCCAAAACAGACCAGCAACTCTTACCACTGCTTTTTGCACAGCCCAGCACTGCTTTACCGTCTTAAGTTGCACCAATGGAGGTTCAGTTTGGATATTATGGAGAACCACAGTGCTCAGTGTGACACCAGTACGAGCAGACAAGGCCTTGTTCAAACCCATCAGAATAAATGGGAGCCAGGTCTGGCAGGATCTGGTGGGATATGCTAAACCCCTATATGAGAAAAGGCCATATTTAGAAAGGGGATCACAGTGCTGGCTTCCCTGGGCAGTGCCCTCTGATTGCCAGATGAAAGGAGTCATGTAAGTACTAAGTAGTATTAATAGCCACAGGCACAATATATATATATGTATATATATGAGATTCATGCAGTCAAACAAAACCTAAGTTATTTCCAATTGCAACATTTGTACAATGCCATTGACACTCAACTGCTGATAAGTCGGACACACTCAAGGAATTTTAATAAGCCTTTGAAAAGGTTTAACTGATGTGAATTAAGCCCTAAGATAATTCAGACACACGGCTATCATTCTTCAGTTAAAAATAATGGATCTCGAATTGAAACACCACATCATACACCCCAGTGTGCAAAGGCAAAGCAATGTTATTTGTCACCAGCAGCATCTGGGGCTGATGAGCACATTTCTGGAGCAGAGTGAGGCCAGCTTGAGGTGTGCAGGAGCCCTGTCAGACATGGGGCAGTTCCACACACCTGAGGGACTTCTCCCATTTTAGAAGATTGGGATTGTTAATTGACAATAAGTGTCAGGTTTCTACTAAGCTGTCACTGGCCGCAGTGCCTTACTCGTCACAGTGTGGAAAGGGCTGCTGATATTGGCTACAAGCCACACAAATAGCTATGTTTTCTTGCAGGGATAGAATCAAACTCTTTAATTATGGTTTAATTAAACACAGAAGGTTTTTGTTGTTCTTTCTTTTCCTCTCCTGGAAAGGAGCAGTCTATATTTACTGTTTATTTCACTCATTTTGCTTTCCTGGCAATGTCTTTTAGAGCCTGGTATCGTCTGTGGACTCCTCTAACAGACATCACTTAATGCACATTAGACATTAAGATGAGATGCTCTCACTGAAATACATCAACTTGAACATCCACACACATCTTTGTAGAAATTAATTAAAACTCAGTAATGAGAGAAAGTAAATTCCCACTTGTGAGTATTACCTCACTACCTACACAAAGCTGCTTACAGTTAGGACTGTGGAAGACAAGGAGGTAAGTCTGGGCCCAAGTCTGCTATTGCCCAAGGTACTGGCACAAAGACAAAGCTATTTTAAATGAACTGGCAGATAAAGACAACGTTTCCCTCCCCCCTCTGCCCTCTTTTTCTTGGTTGGTTTTGAACAAGCAGGCAGACCACTGGCACAGACCAGCCCTTAAGTGATGGTCGGAGTTGCCCCTTAGCTCAGTGCATTAAGCTACTTGCACTTTTGCTTCAGCTATTTCCAAATATCATGTCTGACTTTTAAACAAACCTGACTAACATTATGATCTTAACAGCATTTGTGGTGTTATATCCAAATGAAAAGAAGCAGCAGAAGAATGCTTTGAAGAACATGGCTTGGATCGGAATTCTCCATTTGTTTAAACCCAAGCACTGTATCAGAGTACAGACAGGGACTAAAGGAAGGCTCTTCTCCTGGAAGCATCAAGCATGTGCTATTATCAGGCACAGGATGGGAGGCCAACTGGATCAATAGACTTAATATAGAAAAATCTTATCTCCATTTCAGACTAGCTAGCAATAATGTCAGCACCTAGATGCCACTGACAGAGTTATCTCAGATCAGCAGCAGCAATGACTGCTTGGGAGCTGGGTGACACCTACAAAAAGCCAATAACCCAAACAGAAACGTTTTACCCCGCTGTCCTTTCTGAAGATAAAGGGAAACCCACTCAGCTCTCTGCTCCGTGCGTGTTTATCACGACTGCACAACCAGGCTCTGCAGCGGCCTTGGGTTTCAGTTTCAGACCTCTGTTCCCATTGGAACAACACAAGCAAAGAACCATAGGTGCACAGAGCCCAGACCCCCGGAGGGGTCAGGTCCAAAAGCATCCCTGCTGGCGATACATGGCCATCACACTGTTGAAAAGAAGAAAGCAAAAAGCTTTCATGTTGTTCTATATATATGCGGTTCTATCTATAGGGCCGGGTGTGTGCTGATCCCCAAGCAGACGTTCTCCCTGCCTGCCCTTTGGGCGCTTATCGCGGCGCAGGGACGCACGCAGCACTATCTCCAGGCCAGGCTCACAGCGGCCGAGTGCCATTTTCCTTTCATGCAGAAAAGCACACCAGCACGGGGCAGAGTGCGTTGAGGGAACGCGGCTCAGCCCCAGCATCGCAGCACCACACCAAGGTCAGCAGCGATAACATCTGAGCAGTTTCACTCACAGAGCTTAAAAATAAAAAGAAGCCCGAGCAGATGGATGAGGTCGGAGCGAGCCCTACAACATGATTCACACAGCTGCAAAAACCGTATGATTCACTTTGGCATTGGAAGCTCATGATAGACACGCACCCAGCATTGCTGCACTGCGCATTATGGCCACACTGATACCCTTATCCTCAGTGCCACCCAAACACAAAGGGGTCAGAAAACTGTTGCACACATGGAATCAATGGGGAACAGTCTGTGGCTGATGATGCAGCCAGGCCAAAAACAGCCGGCAATCCCAAACGCTGCAAGGTTATGATTTAGGCATCCACCATTTACATCATCAGACTAAAACTATGATATCAAGAGCAAACCCCAAACCAGAGACAAATAAAAGCTGCTTTTTATGAAACATTTCATGGGGTTCACGTGTAATGCTTTCATTTATAACCACGAGAGCAATATGGATGCCCTTGTAGAATTTGCTTTATCTTGTAATGATTGCACAGTGCCTGAAGCTGGGAGCTCGATCCTCATGCTGCTCACGTTGGTGAGGCCAATAGCCCCAGCGCTTGGACTACCTTGGCCTGGGAGGTGGGCACTGCCTTCTCTGCTATTTAGAAGTGTAATAATTACAGAGTGGAAAGGACTTAGATATGCATCTTTCCTGTGACGCCCTGCTCTTTGTCAGAGCTTTGCTGCTGCACAGCACAAGGCCCCGGCTGCTGGCTGCACCAAAGCCATTTATAGGCAGAACAGAACTAACAGGTAAGGAAGGAGCCTATCAAGAGCTGCAGCACCACTGAAGTTACAGAGATGCAGGAATACGCATCCTCTAGAGAACTCAGTAGGTCACCAACAAGAGGAAGAACTGGATTTCAGCCTCGAGAACAGAAGGATCCCATCAATGCATAGGATTACCCAGAGGGAGGTGCAGAGCCAGGCTCTTCTCAGTGTTGCTCAGTGCTAGCACAAGAGCAGTGGGTGTAAATGAAAACGCAATATTCCTCTGAACATCAGTACACACTCCTTTACTGTGCAGGTGATGGAGCACTGAGCAGGCTGCCCAGAGGGCTCACGCACCTCTGTGCACAGCATCTGCTGCTTGCCCAGGGAGCTCTTTCCCCACCTTTGGAGGAACAGAAGCACAACAAACACTCAGGCACCAGTTCTGTGAAGGGCTCGGCTCACCTTACAGCAATAAGGAATCACAAAGGCACCACATCTCATTAAAATATTTGCTTTAGGTTTCCCATCTGGTGGGATAACACCATTACAAATATGTTTAGCTGATTTTTTTCCCTCCCCTTCAAAAGAAGAGCCCAACATAGTTGTAGACAAGCATGCACATACCCCCTGGATATTCTCAGCCCCCAGAGATTCCAGCCTGGCTCGCTGTGGACCACTTGGCATGTGATAGCAGCCACACACATTTGGCAGAGACATTTTTAGAAACATCCAAGCTATGAATTCACCCTTCCATTCTGGTAAAGCCAGTTATGTGGAAAGCATTTGGAAAGGAGAAGTTCAAACACACGCTTCATTTCCCCATCATTCTTAGAAAGAGGAAAGAAAAGGTTGAATTGCTCATTTATCTTCACACACACGGAGTTATCTTGCAGTGTTCCTGTATTTGCTGATACTGTAACCAATGTCAAAGGCTCACAAATTAAATAAGTACTCCCAGCACAGTTACACTGTGTCTTAAAACCATTTCCATTTATTTCCCTCAGGTTCACATTTAACCACTACCACAGTCTGCTTGCAACACGTTTATTAATGCTGTTTCAACATGCACGTGGTTAATTCTGTAATTAAACTCAGAAACCAGCAAACTTCTTAAACAAGTAACTTCTAAACCTGCCAAACCATCAGAGCCGCCCCATCCTCACAACCAACCACTGTTAATCCTCCAAAAGGCTCCTGCCCTACCAGGCTGGAGGCTGCACCATTAATGAGGCTCAGCTGATGAGGTGCTCATTAACCCACAGCTGTCTGATTGCTGCCAGCTGCCTGCCTCAGCCCCCACACTGCAGGGCAAGGGCATTTCAGTCCATTTTAAGCTTATAGCAGTTACATGATCTTCGTTTCAAAGCAACATTATTCTTGGAAGAAAATGGTTTTTTAACTATGACTATTTTGACAATGAAACCCACTATCAGGTTTACAGCCACTACATCTGGCACTCACTGCCTGAGGGAAAGCTATGGGCCAAAGAGCACCAGCAGCACTCCTGTTGGCTTTGCCTTATATTGAACCACTGGCAGCAATGCTGTCATATCAGCATCTTCATGTATTAACAATACACCTGAACACCAGCTCACCTGACACCAAAATGGATGCCTCTTAAATGGGACTGAAGGTAATGCAAAGAAACCACAACTCTGTAACCTTTTTCTTTCTTAATCCAGAGTTCCCCTCCCCACCACCTGTTCCAGCAGAGCTCCAACCCACGCTCCCCAGACACACTTTGGAAATGCAGGCTGTCCTCACCATCCTCAGAGCTTCTGCTATGCTTTGCAGGGTCAAGTACCATAGACAACACTATGCTTCTCAAATAAATAGCTGCAATGCCAGCTTTTATCTTCCACAACACAACCAGAGGCAGCAAAGCCTTGAGACACATCATCCTATGACCACCAAGTCCATCCACTGCCCAGAAGGCCAGAGATACAATCAGATCACTTCTTTGGACACATGAGAGCCACACAAGTCTAACTCTCCCCAGTTATTGAACCAACATAACAAGCAGCAAACAAAAAGCCAGGCACAATCACCTCCTTCCCCCCACACCATCCCTCAATGAAACCACGGCGCAGACACCTACCTTCAGGCCAAGGGAAGAGGTCTGGAGCTGGACACCATGCTGCAGCCTGGAGAGACAATGTCTGAATATCCTCAGCTGCCTCCAGCTGGGGACAATATGGGCTGATTCCAGCACCATCCCAGGTGCACACTGAGGCAACACTGGTCTCCTGTGCTGCAGATGGTGTTTGCACAAAGCTCCTATCTTCCTTCAGAGGAGAAACAACCTTTAACTCGTTACCTACACTTGCTTTGTTTCCAGGTCTATGGCCCAGCAGAAGGCTGGATGCCTCTGGCTCCTTATGGAAGGAACAGGTCAAGCACCAAGTGCTGCCAAATCACCCTCGGGTCCTTGGGAAGCTTCTCTTCCACACCCCAAAAGGTCGTTGCCTTTGGCTTTTCTTTGTTCACTAATTTTGCCTGTCTCTATGGACTGTAAATTTAGTCAGTTTATACAGGGAAGGTAGTTATATTTACAAAAGGACTGGAGTTTTTCTATTGAAATCTGGATGTGACAGAAAATCAATGTCATGGGGAAGGTCCTTAGCAGTTACTTTTGCTCTCAGTGGGTTCCAGCAAGTCATGTCTGAAAGCTAAAACACCAGCAATGCAAAAACAGAGAAAAGAACAAGATGTTCATTAATACACTCAGTTCTCCAAACTGCTCCCTTGCAATGCCTGGTGGTAGCAACCATCCCTTAATAACAGTGCACTCAAACTCAGCACCACGAGAAGGCTGCTTCTTTATTTCCAAGGTCCATCTATACTCTGATGGGAGCACGTAGCCAAGATAAACCAAGTGAAACTTCCTGCAGGCAGCCACACTGCATCGCTGCTTACAGCACAGCTCCAACATCTGCTTAACGTCCCAGTATCTCAGAGATTAGCAACGACCTATTTTTGTATTGCATCCACACCAGGGAGGAAACACTGAGGCAGCAGGAGCCTGACCGCCTGCAGGTACTGCATCTCAGAGAGATGGGGCTGGAAAACATAGAACAGCACTGCTACAGCTGGCCTGCAAGTAGAAAAAAGTTGCATAAAACTGCATTGCTCATCATTACTTGTGATGCATTTATCATCTAAATTATGTTTTAAGTATTATTTGAAGACTTTCCAAGGCTGGAGGACAAAGGCCACGCTGCACACAAAGGCTTTTGCACATCTATGCAGAGGGACACGGGGGTGAGAAGGTTCCAGCCTGATGCTGGAGGCACTACATATGAATGCAACACTGGGTGAAATTGCTCCATTGCAGCCCCAACCTGTGGCCAACGGCTCCTTCCTTGGTTAACAGTCTATTTGTCAGCCTTGTTACAAAGCAAGGCTTTTATTGTTACTAAAAATGCCCAAATATGCTTTTTTTTTTTCTAACAGATCTTTCTTTAAACAGAGTAATTTGTTTTACCCGAATTGTAACATGCATGTTATCACTTTATTTCAATCACTGCATATTCCTGCATCTCTGGAGAGGCGATAAGGAAGGTTGCATTGAAATATGATGAATAAACGATAGAGAAAGTGCCACATCCATCGTGCTTAGCCTGGCTATCACAGCACTGCCCTCTATGGGATGTACCAGGCCTAGTGCAAAGGTTTCCAAATCCCTTTTACTCCATTGGGAAGAAAGGCTCAGACATTCTTAACTCTTCAGGTAGAGGCCTTGATTTTGACCTAAATAAATTCCAGCTTCTACTGTTCGTGCCCATGGACACACAGCCACCACTTCTACTGTCCTGCACAGTGGTTTGGATTACTACCATCTACCATGCCTCGTTAATTTAACTAAGCTTGAAGCAGCTGCTGGTGAACGGGCACAATGTACCACTGGTAAGACCTAGAAAAACCAGTACTGCAATGATAAGATAACCCAGAATGTGTTACTGAGAGGTTATTGCCATATTTCTTAGCATATACTTTGCACTGCCATGTAAAAGCTTACTTTCAGCAGCTACATTAAAGCAGTATTTAACCATTCCATGAGAACTTTGTAAAGAGAAAACCAACCTTACTGGTCAGCCCTGAGAAAGCAAGGAACCCATTTCATTAGGGGAAGGTGACAGCAGTTTTAAGAACGTGGCAGTGCATTTCTGGTACTACAAAGGGCAGCGCGCTGGTATTTGTGTTAATACATCAAATCAAATCCCAGTACGAGAGCACAAGAGACAGGAAAGGCAGACACTGTAGATTTTACTGAGAAAAATATCAATTCTCAGCAATGTTCAAACGTAGAACCTGCCCGTGCTTTGCAAACTGAAACCGTATTGTGGACTTTCATACAGAAAAGCAAAAAAGGCTTTTGATTTCAACAGGTTTACCATGATATTCTCCAACACTGCACGAATTAATAGTAACAAATGAGGCTTCCATTTTTGCTTTGGCCAGTCCTCCCAACACCAGAAAACAAAGCAGAAAAACCATCCCAGAAGCAGCCACTGCTGCAAGTGTTAGGCACCACTTCTACATGGAAGTTACTCTGTCTCTTTCAATCCATTAGAACTTGTTTTTAAATAAAACCCTGCTTACATGGATACAATAAATAGTTTATTCATGGAATGTATGTGCGTTTCTCTCTTCCATCCTTCCTCTTGTTTCCAGCACCCTGCACTTGGGTATCAATGCAGCTTCCACTTCAAGCCAAAGACAAAAGTAAATTTCATGGCAAAATGAAGAAAGGATGAGGTAAGAGCAGCACCTCCGAGGCCTCCAGTGTCCATCCAGATACCCAAACCCACAGGCAGATCGGAGCTTCTTCACACCTTCATCCAGGCACTTCTTCCCAACCTGTGGTCATCTAAGCTCTTCTTTGGCAGCTTGTGAGTTCCACAGTGACAATGTGAAGTCATGCCTGTTCTAATGCTCTTTCAGCTATTGCAATATCCCTTTTCTAATAAGCCTAACAATATCACACTGTCCCTTTCTGATCTTTCCCAACAGTCCAGTCTCACTTTGGTGTTTTACAAGAATGGGAAGAGTCTTTTTTTCAAAATATAAAGCACAGTGGCCAGGAACAAGGCAAGGGCAAGGAAGATGAGCAGCTTGTCAGTCAGCTCCCTGCGGTTGTACTTCGTTATCAGCTTTCGCCCCAACTGAATCGTCCCAGACATGGACTTAAACTCTTCATTTGCTTCCAGGATGGTTCGTGAAGAATTGGCTGAAACGAACAAAGAAGAAAAGAAGAAAAAGATTGAGTTGGTTGTGCTTCAACTGCACCCATCACAGGATGTGAGCACGCAGCTTTTGGCAACATGGATAGTGCCCATGATACCCTTCCAGATCAAACTCGTGTCTAAGACAAATGCACACTGTGGTCTTACAGAAGCTTCCACAGATCAGTTGTCTTGACTTGATAGGGAAAGATGTAAAGCAAAATAGAAGTAATCAACAGCTTGAAGGCCATTGGTCCCACTACACAATCTTTAGTTTTTAGGTTACAGATCAAATCTAGTTTTATGAATAAAGACAGTCTGACCTGAAAACTCTCTGGAAGCACAGTGAAGTAAGAATGCTGCTAGAACCATTGATCTAAGAGCAATGAATTACCATCAGTCAGCATCAGTACTTGCAGCAGCAGCAACACACAACAGTATGTGAACACACCCAATGGACAAGCAAAACGTTTTGCCTAAGCCAGAGCAGTAAATCAGCATGAATCAGTTGGGGTTAAAGAGAGTGAAAAAGCAGCATGGAACAGCACGAGCTCCTTTGTGATTCTGTCTGAAAATTAGGAACATTTGTTATGGTTATCCCTTTTTGACAACAGTTCTTTTTGTTTGTTCATTTTCCTTCTCAAAAAGAGAAAATCGACTGCAGATGGATATTAATCAGTCTTGATTAAAGACAGAATTTGAGAGCCTGCCAAAACAGCAAGATGGAACATCGGTCCTTTCCAGCTTTGTTTTCCCTGAGCCAACTGACCAAGCAAATCCCTGAGCCACAGCAGCCTTCCTTTCACATTACTGAAGGACAGAAAGGAAAAGTTCACTAACTTCCTCTCTCATCCATAACAGAACGCATAAAGAGCAAGTGTTGGTGTAGTATTCCACACTGAACTGATTGAATAAAGAAAGGTTGAACTCCCCCTGTGCTGTCTGGCTCATCAAAACAAGCACAGTGAAATTAATGATGCAGTATTTTGTAAGCAATTATGTCCCACCTTAAAGGGACATTTTGTCTAAGTGAAAATAGATAACCCGCTGCTTCCATTGCTGATGACAAAGCAAAGCCTCCCAGCCGCATGCATTCACTGCATGCTAGGATACGACTTGCCCAGAAAACAAGGAAATTGTTACTGCTGATTCAGAATCTGCAGCTGGGATTTGTAAATGATCTTTCCCTCAATAAACTCCAAGCAATGCTCAGTCAGAAACAGGGCGACAAAGAGTCTGCCAAACTGTCTTTTTAATGGGACAAGAAACATGCTACTTTTGTATGAACAAACTGGGCCCAGCTGCCATCCTCAGATAGGGTCAGGAAACCCCCAGAAGAGGGTGAAGGTTGTGGCATTGATCCCAGCCCTTACACTGCTCTCTCTTCTGCTCAACAGCACAGCTAGTAAGAGGCCAAGAGTACAGAGAGCCAAATGGTTCATGAATCACTGATTTTGAGAGGTCACTTGATTTATCTTCTTAGGAGTCTAAGCCAAATAACTGACTAAAGTCTTGGTTTCACAGTCCCTGATGCACGGCGGACAGAACAAGTGACCTCGGGTTCAAGTCACTCAACTGCCTTGTCTCTTAGTCATCCCAGCTGGAGACGGGATGAAAAAAGCCTTCCTAGTCAGACTGTTTCCTCTACATATGGACTTGTACCTGTGCTCTTTACTCCTCTGTTGCCAAACGCATGTCAGGACAATAGCACAGAGTAACATCATACACATTGCTAACTCTGTGAGAATTCACACCCCTTCCACAACTGCTTTCATATAAAATTGAGTTCTACAAACATTAAACAAGAACTCCAGCAAAAAAACTTCATGCAACAAACAACATACAACAGTATTTCTATTCAAATGTTAGAGGAATTCTGCTGAACAACCCCTGAATTACCATCAGAGCAAGCTCTCCTAATGCAATGTGTATTTCCACCATGCTCTGCATCATGACAGCTTGGCTCCCCTCACCCTAACAGAACAGCTGAAAGGTTCTTCAGCCATGCAACCCACACCCCAAAGCCCAGCTCCATCTGTACCCAGGGTCTGCACAGTCTCCTCGCTCTGCTGGACTTGCTGTGACATCATCCTGCTGATGCTCATCAGACTCTCCGTGATGTTACTTGCACTTTCTGCCAGACTTTCCTTTGTAGTCTTTCTGAAAAAGCAAAAGAAGAAAACACTAAGGGATAGAACAGTGTCTTTGGTACAGCAGGAACGCGCAGCTGTGCTCTGTGTACAAAAGATACAAGCAGGTTTTACTGCATGAGAACTGGAGATAATCTTTGCTGAACTACTGAAGAGAAATCACCAATTACTGAAGCCATCAACCTGAACAACTGTGGCTCAGAGTCTCACAGAGCTCATGCTGTAGCAGTCATTCAGCCACAATGGCACAGCTTCATAAGGTGACATGGAAGCACTGATACAAACTACCATTTCATCTTCTCAGCTATCCTCCTTGCTGCTCCACAACACCAACCTTGTCAAGCTTCTCCATTCAGGAGTTATACAAACTTATATCCACATCTACAAAGGAAAACAACTTGCACAGTGATCTACTACTTGCTTATGACCCTGACAGGAATTAATACAAAAGACAATCACAAAAGTTATGAGGCCTACCACAATTTCACCTCTGCTTTGACATGCAAACACTAAAAAAAACCCTGGAATTATGACAATTCTTCACAGTTTAAGCCTCCGTAATTAGACAACAGCATTCCATTACAATAAAAGCTACGTTCTGAGTACAATCCAATCACTTCAAGCACATCACATTGCTTTCATTGGTACTAGTGAGTATGGCACACATTGTTTAAGTCTCACATCATTCAAGGGGACACTTTAATACCTTTGTCTTAAGGAGTCTCTTCCCTGCAGCAGCTGATCTTTCTCAGAGTTGTCGATAGCGATTTTGCAAGCCAGATTTGCTTTTCTCCACGCTGCCTGATTGCTGAAATCACAAGAGCGCAATGTTGCAGTGCGATGGCAACACCCTGTAAGCAGAAATCACTTTCACAGAGCAGTCACCATAACTAAGATCCACGTATGCACATAGACTTTCTCTGCATTATACCACTGAGTGACAGTATGTTGTTCTTTCATTTCCTAGGTGTATCATTCCAGGCTTAGTCACTCAAACGGACAGACCTGCTCAGAGAGCCAGGAAGGAGATGGGAGCCCTCCTCTTTCTGTCCCTGATCACAGAATCACTTGGGTTGGAAGGGGCCTTTTAAAAGCCATCTGGTCCAACCCCCTGCAATGAATAGGGACTCCCACAGTTCTATCAGTGCTTAGAGCCCCTCCAGTCCTGACCTTGGGTGTCTTCAGGGATGGGGAACAACCGCTTCTCTGGGTAACCTGTGCCACGACCTGGTCTTAATGAAGGCAGTACCGTGTCACTGACTGGGTCTGCTAAAGAGGATCTGAAAGAGCACCCTGAAGGCAAGTATCTCTGAGGACTGGGTGCACCTGTACACAACACAGCCTACACAACACGGCCTACCTGAGCATTTGCTTTTTATGGTTCTCCACTTCCTGCAGCAAGGCCTGTTTCTCCGACTCTTTATCTTGCTCCCTCGCCATCTGTTCCAGCTCCTTGGACAAAAAAACGGGAATAATATCAGGCTGACCGCTGCCACCTGCAGCTCCAAGGGAAGGGAGCGGAGCTGCAGCGGCCCCGAGGGGAGCCCAGGGGGGGCTTCAAGCAGCACAACCCCACCTGGATGCGGCCTCGGAGGTGCCGGAATTTCTCCTTCACCGCAGCGTTGAGCTCCGTGAGGGCGCTGAGCGGCCCCGGGCAATCCCGGATATCCTGGAAGACAACGGCACGGCCTAAAGCGCTACGTGGCAAGCAGGGCCAAGCAGCGGGAGCCTCGCAACCCGCACCGAAGGGTTCCTTCGCTTAAAGGGGGCTCCGAGGGCGGCTCTACCTGCACGGCCGCCTTGATCTCCAGGTCGAATTTGACGATCTCCTGGTGACACACCCGCACAGGCACCGAGCCGGCCGCCGCCATCTTGGGAATGGAAAGGCGGGACATGGAGCGCCCCCTGCTGGCCCCCACAGCCCGCCCGTCATCCAGTGTGTGGAAATAGGAAAGGCCTCAGGGCCCCACAGGATCAATCCCACAACACAACACACAAACACACGCGATGATTTCAGACAGTGTTTCCTCCACGATTTTTATTTTAAATTACAAAGGATGTCGCGTACATTGATGAAATTTTGAGTCTGAATAGAAGTTGCGAGGGACCGAGGAGGTGTGGGGACAGGGAACAAAGTCAATGGTGGGATTGTGCCTCTTTTCAATAAAATAAAAATAAAAATAAAGATCGCACAGCTATTAACCAACATCTAACAGCGCAGCTCTGAACAGATCATGCTTTGAACAGGAGAGTTTATTTCCTAACAGAGACACGACTTTCATGGAGTTTCTCTGAGCTCCCATTGGAAGCCAGTGATGGAGGATGCCATGTTTTGCCTTTTCCACCCCCCGTGCCATCAGCCTTCGGGTTCACCCGAGCACAGATACCGAACAATGAAGTTTGAGGTCACTTCTCAAAGGAGAAAGTACGATATGAAAGATCAGTACAATTAAATGCTACTCCCGGGGTCAGTTCTTAATTGAGAGGTTTTCCCTCGGGTGGATTGTGCTTTTGTCAATACAAAATCCAGCACAGAAAGTTTTCCTTCCTGTAGATGGATAAACACCCAAATGTGACTTATCCGGACACGGAATGAGCAACTACCCGCAGGGAAGCATTGGAACACTGGTGTTATCCAAAAAGCCTTTCATTTTTATGAAGAAAGATTGTGGCTTAAGATAGTTCTGGTTCCACTTTTAGCTCCTCTGCTCATTAGAAAGACAACAAATGCACTGCCAGCATTTAGTCCTGTGGAAGTTCACGGATGTCTACGAGGCTGAGGGCTGTAAAGCAATGCACACACATGCCTTTGCTACATGTGAGGAGCACTGGGGAAAAACACGGCACGTTGTGAAATGGAAATCAGACAGAGATTGAGATACTTTTGTATATTGCAAAGAAGATAGAGCCTAAAAGTGCCATCTTTCATTAACGACACGTAGGAGTCCCAATTTGTATTGGGAGATATTCAAGAGTGGTGTTTTCTCAACGTACTAATGCCCTTAATACAGTTACAAAAAGAATCAGTCACCGAAGCAGTAACTGAAATGTACTTCACACGATCCCTGGGGTAAACAAAACAGATTTCAGCTCTGTGCATGGCTGTGTCAGGAAGCCAAGACCACATCTAGCAGCACACTGAACACGGGAAGTCCAACTGAAGCCTCCGAAATAACAACGATTAGATGCATTCTTGAAATTCAGGTCTCAAGGCCAAACACAGACCCTAACATTCATGGTACACAACTGGTTACGCCTCAACAGAACCTCAGGAAGACTAGCAAGCAAGTTAGAGGAACAGAATGGCATCTGCTATTTCTGTTAAAGGCAACTTATATACAACCCTTTACAATATTCCTGATAAAGCCTCTTGTAGCTTTCAAAAATAGCTATATTTAAATCATTTATGGAAAAAAAAAAAGAAAAAGAAAAAGCACATCCATTCTTTGTATTTTGTGAATAAGCTGTTTTATTAACGAAGGCAAATAGCGGATAAATGTTGGGTGGGGGGGGGACCTTTTTGGATCAAAGAAGTACTGACAGCAGGTGTCTGGTTGCTTTTAGGTCAACTAACAGACCCTTCACCCATTTGGATTTTAGGTTTTTCTGGTTTCAGCTTTTTCCCAGCTTTATTTACCAGTGGCAAAGGGTCTGCTATCTAGAAAGGAGCAGGGACTGAACACAGCTGAGCCCGACTCTCACATCAACCTCGCAGCAAAGCAACTTGATGCAATCACGCTTCAGCTGGCATGGTAAGACAATCCAGCCCACCCACACCTCATAGTTTTATTAGTAAGTCTCTCTCAACCAAGAAAAGAACTCACCAAATATCGGTGTGTTCAATAAACCATAAAAGAAGTGTTAGCAAAAAGGGGTTTCGGGCTCAAAAATGCCCTTTGCGAGCACCCCCACATTCTGCAAGGCCATCCAAAAACTGGTCATCTATATAAATAGAAAACGACTGCTATTGAGAGAAACAAAAATAGATCTATCCAAACTCTCTTCAGGATGCTTTTACCAGTTCAGATTCACTTTTGGAAGGGTTAGGTTTGAAGAGTTCAAGGGTAATGAAAAACATTTAGTTCTAGATGTACGAGTAAGGCACGATATAAAGCCACGTCATAATCTCTCATGAAGGAAGTAGGACAAGAATCATACATGGTACAGTAGAACAAGCAGTCCATCGAGTCAGAAAGTGTGGCACCTATAGTTGAGACTGACGAGATTTTAACAAGAGCGGTTATAACAGCATGCTTTTAATATGGAAACAAATCCTAGAGAATCCAGTGTATCAGAAAAAGGAAGAACTTCTGTTTGTATTAAATCAAAAGATGTATAATTGTTTTTGGATATAGGATTAAGAGTGAATATTCACAATGCCTACACTCAAAAACAAACAAACAAACAAAAAAAATAATCCAGGACTTCATTAAGATCCACAGACCATGTATGAACACTGAACATCTTTAGAAAATGCTCTTCTCTAAAGATCACCCAAAAACGCATGCCACAATTGCCAAAAAACAGAACATGTACATTGGTTGGTTTTTATACCCTTAAAAGATTCTGTCTGTGATAAGTATACACTAAATGTATATATTGTAATGACACTAGAGGAAGCAGATTGTTACTGGCATTAAAGTACAACCATTTCTAGACGGTTTAAATGCCACAGAGTCCCCTGGTTAAAATGTAAAGCTGCACAGCTTGCCTACGTCACCTTTACGATAAAGTTAAACCAGCAAAAGGTCTTATCTGTACTCTACATTTTACTGCCAGGTTTTATTTAGATCAAGTATCGCTGCAGCATTCTGACCAGCCCAGAGTTAGCAGCAAGTGGCAGGAATCATAGAAAACGCAGTTTCTTTTTTGTTTTTTTTTTTTCCTTTTTTTTCTTTTTTCTTCTTTTTTTTTCTTCTTCTTTTTTTTTTTTTTGTTTTTTGTTTCCTTTTTAAACAAAGTGCTTTTCTAAGATATACATACATATAAATAGGTACAAAATAAAGTGTCAACATTAAAAAGCTCAACTATTCCAAAGCTTTAACTTAAAATAATACATAGAAAACACTGAAATGCAAGGGTATGGAATTCACTATAAGATTCAAAGTCTACTTTGAAATGCTAGACCAAAATCATATTCTGGTTTTCAGATAAAGACCTATAAAGTTCTATTTGCCCAGCACTTCTGAGCATTAAAAGGGGCTTTTTTTTTTTTTTTTTCTGATACCTTGTCAGTTTAATTTGTCACAAAAGTTTTTACCTGATTGCAAAAACTGCTCGTAACATTTAGAAACGCCGCCTGGTTCTGGCGGAGCAAAAGGACCTCTCCTATGGCAGCAGTGCGGTAACACCGCGCAGCAGAAAGGAACGACTCCATTCAAATCCTTGCACAGACACGGCCTTATCTTCACAAGAAACATTCTTTGTCGGGGTTTTATGGGCAGTATGCATCTCTGGAATTAAGTGTAACATTGGCAATGCTTACAATAGGAATACATCTGACCCACTGTGTAAAGCAGCAGCCGACTCTCACCTCAGCGTGAGAGCAATAAGAACACCCAAAGTCCACTCTGAGTTTGCAAATCTTAAGCGGATTTACAAAGTTTTGCCTAAATTGCTCTGGGTATTTGTTCAGTCTCGTGAAGGAAAAAACTTTCCGTACAGCTCAGTAGTGGTATTTTGGCCTCCTCCTCCCTTTTGAGTCTTCCAAAATATTTAGATACAAAGTAAGCTGTGTGCACACTCGCCAGCACGTGGCAGAACTGCCACCTTCATCTGTGACCCTCACTGCACTATTACAGACTTTTTTTTTTATAGTACAAGCTCAGATATAAAAATAACCTACATATAAACAAAAAGGAATCACAGTACAAACATAGACAAACTAGAAACGAAGTGGAGAGATTCCCCAAAGGGAGCGGAGAAAAAGCCTTCATGGACTTCGCATTATTTTTTTTCAGCAGCTACATTTGAAAATATTTGGTATTTCTATTTTCAGTAAACAGTGTTCTGTCATTTTAAATAGGGAGAGAAAGAACGGGGAGGAAAAGAGGGTCCATGAAACCAGAGAATGATCTTGCCTTGAGATAAAGGACTTTCATCAAGGGCTAAAGCTTTTTATCGGTACGTTAACACTGACTACAAAGCCAACTCTTATTAGCAGAAGAGCAAATAAGAACTCTGTGTTAATATTTCCCAATCATAGAAACTACTGAATCAACAAGAATAAGTCACATATAAGTTTGAAGAAGCTACTTTTGAAATACCTGTACAAAAATATAAAAGTCTATAAACTTTTCTGTGTGTGTCTCGTTTCGTTTGAAGCCTGTGTTGATCCTTGGAAACATCACATGCATAATAATACATCGACTGGAAAAGTGGCAACTAAGGAATTAGATATCTGTAGCTCTTTTTTTTTTTCCTCTCTTTACATATATACACATTACAATAAAAATAATTTTATTTTGGTTGTTTGTTGGAAGTATACTACAACAAGCTAAATATTTCTTTTAAATTCTCAAAGTTGAAAACTATTTTACCAATAGCTTACTAAAATCCAAATATATTAAAATCTCCTACAGTAAGTGCAGAGAAAAAAGATGTAAAGACTCCGAGACGGCCACCAACTTATCTACCATGGAAGCGAACTACAAGAACAGCAAAATAATATTGTTATGTATGAATGCTCCTTCTGTAGATAATTGGACCCAAACAAAAAAATTCACAGTTCAGTAAGATCCCTAACCCTGACCTTGTCATTTGTTTTTCTTTTTTTTGTGTGTTTTTTTATGTTTTTCATTTGTTTTTACATTCAGTACAGTATCATATAAGCTGTGCAAAACTTTACTTAGACTGGCAGTTTGCCATATCAGTTGCATTTGTCTTTGGTACAAAAATAAACAATCGCATTAATGTGCAAGTATATGTTTTCTTCCGGCCAAAGTACCGAAATAGAGTTTTCTAGAGCCATCTTTTATACAATACATAGACTCTGTGGCATATATCTACATTTTCAACATATTCCTATATACATTCAAAAAATTTTAAGAGCTGGAACAAATACATTAAAACCTATAATCTCACCATCTGTACATCTTGGTTTGTTTTTTTTTTCCCCTCAGGGTTTTCTTCATACAAAACTTTACCAGCTTACACTGATAGCTCTCCCCTCAAAATACAAGGCACAAAGAATATACTTTTTGTTTTTTCTCTTGCTTGCACAGACATTTAAATACTATATTAAGCTCAGAAAAAAAATTAAAGTTTCTATGGCACAGCAGCTCTGAAGCCACGTGTGCTATGTACAAGTGAATGGTAGCAAAGAAAGCTTTACTGTTTGTGAGGAGAACAAAGGAAACCCAATTATTTCAAAACAGCAAACAGGAACAAATAAAAAAAAAACCAACAACAAAAAAACTGAATCGTCAGCTTTAGCAAAAAAAAATGCTTCCTCTTGTTCTGCCTGGAGCACAAACCTGCCACCACGTCTGGCATACGCTAAAATAACTTTAGTAGCAAAAATATGCTTCTACAACAAAAGTGCTAAGTCTGGTCCTAGAACTTAGTTTCCAAAAGAACCCTCATCTCTGTATGCAATCTCAAAGCAGCTTTAGAACTCCCTAATTTATGCTCCAAAAATGCTACGAGGCATTTTATTCCATGCTTTGATTTTTTTTCTTTTTCCTACGCTGTTGTTTAAAAATAATGGAACCTAATTGTAAGTGTTTACATAATGCTAAACTGACATGCAGACCAGAATGCAATTTACAATGAAGTACTTGACAACACAGGAAGAATGTGACCAATGAGAACGGGTGAAGTCACGTCTTAGACTTTTGACATTGGTATTCGTAATCCTACAAGGCCACCTGTGGGGTCTCCTTCTGCAGTCTTCTCTAACACTTGATTCACAAACTCTGATGTCTGTCCAGCTACAGGAAGTCCTGAAAACAAAGGGTAAGAAAATGCACTGTAAGGTTACTATTAATTATATGCATTTTACATTCCTAGAAGTGACACAAGTCCAATGAATGAATGTTATGGTCAGAAACCAACGAAAAGGTTTGGTTACAGCAGTATGAGGAAGCGCTTCCTTTCTCTATTCCAGAAATAGTTTGTGATCTATCATACCACAGATGACGTCTCTTCACATACGGGTGAATACATGAGATATTCTGCTTACCGAGGGTATCTTTAATAAGTATGTTCAACCTTTGTTCCATGTTGACTCCTCTATCATCTTTAGGCATCTGCACTCGATTAACAATTTCTTGTTTAATGGAGTTGATCACAAACAACAAATTATCTGCAAAGAAAAAGACCTCGGTTAGACATGCACCGCATTCGCCCAGGAACAAAAGAGACGCTTAGTTGTCCACACACTGATAACACAGACTTGCCTTAAGAACATAAGAAAAACTAACATGTGAAGAGTTGTATTTACCATATTCTGTGTTGAGACCCCAGAGTTTTACTTTATTGGCTTCATACTGGGCTTTCTTCTTTAGTCTACAAGCCCTATAGCAAGAAGAGTGGAAGAATTAGAACATTTTAACAAATGTTCCAGAATACTAAGAGCATCCGTTTCAGTTAGCCACACCAACTTAGCAACCAATGTTCCCAGACACGTATCTACTCACTCATCTTCACTTCAAGCGCGCTACTACTTGTATTTGCTTACATTGGTGGATTTTACTACTGTAACAATAATTTGCCCCTGCAGCTAAGACAGCTTCCAGTAGCAGTGTATTATTACCTGCTAAGGAACAGGTAAACTACATCTCCACAGTGCCAGCTGCCCCGCTTTTTGATACATGGGTAATAAACCCATCAATAGCGACTGCCACACTGAAGCAGGATCTCGAGACAAAAATTAGCCTTATTCGTCCAACTGCAGTAATGCAATTTTACTCATCCAATGAGTGTTAACTAATACATTACCTGGAAGCCAGCTTGTTCTTTTCTTTTCTTGACCTTGGTCTGGCAGTTAAGGGAAGTTCACTGACTGGCGTCAGGTCACTGATCACCTTATTCAGCTTCCGCAGCTCATTACCAATCTGTAGGAGTTTTTTGGGATTGGGAGTCAAGTCTTCTACATCAGTCCTCCGTGACTTCTTTGCTGCATATTTACCTGTTTTGAATATGCAGAAAATTGGGTGGCAAGTGGCACAATAGGCAGGCAAACCTACAAAAAAACCTTCTTAAATATGTATTATTTTTGGTGCAGTTTAAGTTCCATTGTCAGAAGAGAATGGTCTGGCATAATGTGATCGCTGTGGCCTTTCACAATAGAAAGAGCATTTCCAGACAAACTGCTTTGTACAATTCGTATTATATCCAGATCAGATAAGAGCAAATTCTGCTGGCTGGGCTAGAAATGTACTTGATGTGATAGACAACATGCAAACAACTGTGCTGAAAAATGTACAGGCATTCTGCCCCATCGGTAACTTACTAATTGGTACCTTCAGCCAACATATTCTCTTGGACAGTAAACTTGATTAAATTCCCAAATAATCTTATTCTAAAAGCTCTGCATTAAGAGAAGCTCTAGAGACTGAGTACTGATGACCCACACAAAGGCTGGGCAACCTTCTTTAGATCCATTTGAAGCTATTTAAGAGCTGGTTTCAAGGAGGAAATTTGCTTTCAAGACAAAATCCTTATTAAGTTCTTTTGCTACTGCTGTGTCTTTTCCTAGATTTCTATTAAAAATGCCAGTGGTTACAGATACTTGCACACAAGTGATAATAGACGGACAAAACCTGCTCCATAATCATTTAGCAGAGAGCTGATAATTTAGCACCATTAAAGGGTACTTGCTCCTACAGGTGGCTAGTGAGACAGAGTCCTTAAGTCCTGTTCATCTGTTATTTTACGACAAACACAGGTATAAGGCTTCATAGCAATGAGTAACGATAGAGGCTTTAGGCACTGTTATTTGACTACAAGATAAGGGTGTCAAAATCAAGCACATGAAAAAGAAAGAAGTTTCCTTCACAGAAAAAAAAATCTATAAAATAAATACAAAAATCTGATCATTTATCTGAAGTTCAACTGCAATGTTAAAGATAATTTTCAATTGTAAGGGAATGTAACATTGCAGTCAGGAAAGCTGGATTCATTTTGTTCTTTCAGAGCCACAATCAAATGGAACAAGCCAACCAGAGAGGTCCTGTGACAAGAAAACAAATATTATTCCTATGAGTGGCTTGTTCTCAGTGATGTTAGCTGTGTTTAAAGTAGAGCAAGTTGGTCATCAGAAAGTCATGGGAATAAAACAGTTATTAGACCAACCGGGCTAAGGTCCTGCAAGGGGTATTTGAAATAAATAGGTTATTCACAGAAAAGTAACTGCTGCACTGTATCACGTTGACATGGGTGGGAGGAACAGGGAAGGAAGAACAAAAAAAAAGGGAGCTTCAGGTTATTGCCTGCCTGTCCTTTAGTTCATATTGCAGTTAACCTGGACTTGGCACCTCAGGCCGCTTTAACAAAAGCAAGACTGAAACTGTGGAACAGCCAGGGGCAAGTATCAGTCATGAGACCTATCCCAGATGTTTACAGTACCACACAGAGAAAATTCTGAGCTCCTGGGGTTGCCACTGAAGGCCTTTGGAAGTTACAAGTCTCAATTCATCCACCTCCTCTGGAAGAAACCACACTGAACGTTATTACTGTACGTTCACTGTGCCTTCCCTTGGACACTGCACAGAACTTAGCTAACCAAGCAACAGACTTGCAGTGTTTTAGTGATTTATTTTCAGGGTCAAAACTTGTGACTGGAATCGCAATTCAGGCGGGGCAGTTTGGCTACCGAAGGTGCCAGCGTGACAGACTGTGACTTGTAGCTAGGACTCTATTCTTACCATGGTGCAGACCGTTCTTCTGGTACATGTTACTTGGTAATGTATCTCGGTCCCACTCCGATGGCCGCAGCATCCTTTCCTGCTGGGATGGCATCAGCTGCTCACTGTACTCCCAGAAGTATCTTCGCTTGCCCCTTTTTCGAGAGGTTATTGCAGTCATTTCTTTTAAATCCTCCACAGAATCATTTTCATACCCTAAAAGAATGCATTGCATCGTTCATATAGTGTTTCTAAGACGGTTCTTAGCCTTTTAACCGTGGACCAAGTGTTACACTCTGTTAGAATGAAGGAATGGGGAATGGACCCAGTTCCACAAGAAAAGAACATCTAAATGGAAGGGATTCAAGACACAACCCATTCAATCTTTCCTTCATGTCTTCAGTGGGCCGAAGACAAATGATCCGTGATAAAGCTATACAAGATTTTAGAGATGTATTACAATGCACTTGATATGACAAACTGTTCTTAGAGTACACAGAAGCACTAACGACACTATCACCATAATCATATCATCACTATAACAGACTTCAAATATCACACACACTGATGAAGCTTCAGGAAAACCCAAGCACTGAGTGGACTCTAAGTGCAATTTGCATTGGGCCCATATGCTTCAGCTCTGCACCATCTTTGAGCAGCAGCACAAAGAACGCTTTCTTTATTTTAAAAGCTTTCCTTATTTTAACACAGTCTGTGCAATTAGTCTGTTTGCACTTGAGAAAGCAGTTGAAAGAAGAAAAACAAACTTGCTTGCTTTGGTCTGACTCTCCCTCAGCTCATAACCCAACCACAAATAGCACACAGAAGGATGCAACCACTTCTAAACTTGTTTGATTCTCTGGTTTATTGACAGGACAGAGTTTGAAAGGAAAAATCAAGCAACAAAATATGTCTTATGAAACACTTTTCTTTCTTGTAGAGTCGAAGTGATTATGGTGATTTACATTAAATATAGTTCCAAATACTACACATATTTTCAGTAGTCATTTCCTTTGACCCAAAGGCTGTTTGACATAAATATCCAAACATTCTCCCTTACCTTCCACCTGCAAAATATGTTAAGCAATAAAACTCATTACTTATTATATAGGCAGGTATAAATTCAGCCCAGCTTTGCGATAACGCAAAGTTAAGCCAATCAATGAAAACAAATCTCCTTCAGAGCTGATGCGTACAAATGTA
This sequence comes from Coturnix japonica, assembly GCF_054131305.1. Classification (NCBI taxonomy): domain Eukaryota; kingdom Metazoa; phylum Chordata; class Aves; order Galliformes; family Phasianidae; genus Coturnix; species Coturnix japonica. Next base: position 10,034,182 of record NC_140680.1, on the reverse strand, counting down.
AAATGAGGTTAAAATCAAGACTTCCTGTTTGCTTATTCCAACCATAATTAAATTGGCTATTTGAATTACGTTGACTTGATGCATCCTGCCTTGCAAGACTAACACTGACCTGCTGCCATTTTACAGTTACCAGGAGCAGCTCCGTGCACAACGTCCTGCCATACTCTGTAGCACACAGCACTACAACAAATCTGCTTATCTCTTCCGCACTGCATCCAGCCTCCCTGAATTCTCCTCCTAGCATTGCTACCATCCAGTAACACATTCAGTTCTTTTTCCCACGTCCCTGGAGTTCAATGAACCTACGTATTTCCTCAGAAAACACCAACTCCTGTGCTTTAAGAGTGTATCACGCATTCCCAAAACAAAAAGGATAAACCAAAGCTGTGTATAAAATACGCCTATCAGAAGGTCAGCAAACAAAAAGCTTTTGTCCTGTCATCACTCTAAACTTAGTAACTGACTTTGGTTTCAGTGAAGACATGAAAGGTTAAGTATTCCGGAGATGCCCTTTTTTAGAAGCTTATTCCACAGTATTTACCTCTATTGCAATGGTAAAACATAAGAGTGTGAGTGGCGTAATTAAAGTACCTGGAAACATTACCTGCTGTGGATGCTTTCTGATAATACCACTGTACTCGAGGTGAAAGGTTTCATGGACTTGTGCAAGCCAAGCTCTTTGATTGCTGCAGTGCAACACGTGGTTTTGTTTAGAAGGCGAGAGCTTGTCATCGGGATTTGAACAAACAGCAAGTAGGCAATGTAATTCCACCAGCTGAGAGCCCAACATTTTCATACATCTCTTTCTCAAGATTACCAGCTGTTCTGTGCAACAAGCCTCCGTGGGCTGCAAAGCGCTGCGTGGCACAGCGAGCAGCACGGAGCCTTAATAGCTACTCAGACCTCAGAAAGTAGAGAGCTCAATTCAGAAGAAGGGAGGAAGAGATTTTAAAATGCTAATATATATGTGTTGTGTACATGAAAAAGTAACACAAAGAACACAATACTTAACAGGTTTAACGCCAGCTCGGGAAATCTACTTAGAAAATAATTTAACTGGAGAGTTCTTTATGACAAACAACAGCGTGCTTGAGGGAAGCTGCTGCTTTTAAAAAGGGAGTATTTCAGCTGTTTTTCATTCCCCCCCCCACAGTGTTACACACTGCCAAATGTCTGAATACTTTTAATTCTTATGCTCTACTAAAGAGCATGTATAAAATGTGAATACAATAACACTTTCTACAATTAGGCTAATGCTTGGTTACAGTCCTGTCCCTGTAGATTTTCTTTTCATAAAATGCTGCCACTTTGCTACCTTCTAGTTGAAGGTTAGCTTTCATTTTTGGTGTTAATGCTCCATTTCTACTCGCAGAAGAGAAGAATTCCATGTTCTTTGAAGACTCACTAAATATCACCGTTGGAAACCACCGAGAAATGGTTCTATAACCACAGAAGCACTTAAGTAATTAGGAAACACTTTCACTCAGACTATGATTTTGTGCCAGCTATCAAGAGATACAACCTTAGCACAGCCCACTGAAGCACTAGAAAGCTCTGCACATCCTATCATCAAACCACAAAAAAGGAGATAACAATTGCAGTAGTTGCTCTATGGCTTTTGGCTACAAGCTCAATCTTCTGTATTGCCTATTGTGACTTCTGCTTATGACCACCATTAATGTGGTTTTTTTTTTCCTTCCAGAACAGAAGGGAAAACAAAGGCCTTGTGTAGCTTTCATTAATTATGTTGTGAAAAGCACTTATAAAATCTGTGATGAACGTTCACAATTTAAGTGTTCATCTCTAATTACAAAGCATTCAAAAGCATTCTTTCCCTCTTGGCAGATAAATTCATCGCCCTCGGTATTAACAAACCCCAACATTGCTGGTACCTGGTTCTGAGAAAGTATCGCTGATGTCATCATCTTTATCATCCTCATAATCTTCTTCCTCATCATCGTTTTCAGACAGCTCGTGCTCACTGCCAAATCCTTCATCATGATCCTCATCTTCAATATCTTCCTCATCCTCCTCATCTTCTTCAGGTTCTCCTTTGGCCGACTGTTCGCCCACACTGTCTGTTACAAAAAGAGAATAGTTGTGCTCTTCTTTTTTCTGTGATGAATCTGACACTGACGTGCCGGCAGAAAGACTGCTCTCCCCCACAACAAGTCCTGGAGTTTCCTGGGGTGCTCTGAGGAGCAGTTCTTGAGTCTCTTTAAAAGGCAAAATAGGAGGCGTACAGTGGCTGTGTGGGGTCTCTTTTATTTCCTGTCTCTTTGCTACAGCACCACAGTAACAGGTATTTTCCTTTGCTGCATCCGCATGCGTCTGGGTCAGCACTGGTCTGCTCTGTGGTAAAGGATTGATTTTCACTTTTGCCTTTTTAACATAGTCTTTACATTCAACATGAATGTTCACCTTTTCATTACTGTACACATTGGTCTTCACCATGATTTGTGTACTGGAAGCAGGCTGTGTGGCGGGTTTGCTTGCCTTTTGAACATAGTCCGACAAAGGTGCCTCAGCATGAATGTTCTTGGAGGAACAGACTGGGGCTGCTGCTCTACTTGCAATTTTTTTTCCGGGTAACAGAGAATTTAAAGGGTTTTGTTTTACACTAAAGAGTGAATCAGGATAATAGAGTGAATCTGAAACAGGTTGGGAGTCCTCACTGTTAAGCTGAGCCAGAGTAGGTGTTTTGCTTATCACCTCTTCATCTTGGTATGGGCTTGAAAAGTCATCAAGGCCCAAATAATCCACCTCTTTTGTTCCCCAGATATCACAGCTGGTTAGTTTAGTGTATTTAGTTAAGTCTTCACAGTACGTGTCCCACTGCTCCCACTTGGAGGTGAAAGCAGCTTCTTTGTCCAGGATGTCCGTAAAAGACTCTAAGTTCTCAAGGTCTTTGCAGTCCTCCATTGAAAGCAAGTTGTCTCTGGAGCTTTGCTGGTAGTCCATTTCTCTGTCCTGTGCAACATAACATAAGTTAAAATTAAGATAGAAAAGTAGTATCAAATCATCTCTGTCCTCTACTTAAACTTACGTGCTAAGACTAATTCAAGTGAAGAGTAGGACAGTGATGTGAAGATATCTCAACTTCTGACTAACAACTTTCTTTGAGCGACAAAGTTTCCCTGGTTCAGAAGCAGAACCTTGGGGGGGGGTTGCTAGAAATACAAGTCAAATACACTGGATTCTTTTTCTGCTATTGAATTGGTCATTAGAAACTAGAATAGGACCAATATTCATGTACTTCAAACATGAAAAAAAAATATCACAGGCAACATGTTCTAGTTTCCATTAATCTAGGTCAAACTTTGTTATGTGAATAACAGAAATCACTCAGGTTTACCACCTTTCACTTTCCGTGCAGGAAAAAACAAGTTCTATTGTGAGCAGCTCATGAGTCAACTTTGATTTCGCTTCCCCTGCATCCACAACTTGAGTGAAGTAGCACACAAGTGCTCTTGAAGAAAAGATTGTTTGTAAGGAAGAGTCTTCATCACCACGACGTAACAACAACACAGCACTTGATACTTGTGTACCAAGCCACTCCTGATGGCCAGCTTTAACAAGCAGTTAGGCTCTACCCCAGTCATAGTAAGCAGTAATGAATAACCACCCAGCGTTCCTGAGCAAATACCCCTTTATTACTACGTGAACTAAGGGTGTTAGTCAAGAAGGAAGAATGCGCACACAGAAAATGGACCTACCAGTTCATACATAAAGTCTGGATCTGAACTGCTTGCCAAGAGATCTGTGCTCATCAGAGTCTGTTCTGAAAACACATGGCTCCGAAAGGCGTCCCCAAAAGGAGGGTCCATTCCACTCACACTGGGCTGCAACAGAATTGAAAGAGAATGTTGAAGCATAACCATAAAAAAGCATATTCTTTACTTCAATAAAACACGAGTATTACATATCCAAGTGTCTGAATTTGTGCTATTGGAAGGTGTTAACGCACAGATGAGCATTCTGTTTTGTCAGTTTGAAAATGTTAGGTGTCTTCCAAGATTAGGGATACATCAGCATGTGCAGAAGAGGAGAGTGATTACTGGCAAGACCAGGGAGTACCAGCTTGCAAGGCCTTCACCCTATTAGGAGTCACTGCGTACTAAAGCAGCTGGTCTTAGGAACCATTTGAACTTGTAAAGCTTCTACCTGAGACTGTAACAATAGCAAAGTGTAACTAAATCAAGAGGGTTGTCTCTCCTAAGAACAAAGCAGAATTTTGCAAACAAACACTGTGCAGGATGGCTAGGCAAACAAGTGACACAAAGCAAACTGCTGCTACATTCAATTCCAGACCTCTATTTCTCTTTCAGACAAACTCGCCCTGAGGGTTGGAAAGGGAGAAACACTGCACTGCAGGAAGTCCTTCAGTGTGCTGCTGTGTGAACCACTGCAGAAAGAAAGGGCCCTTCTCCAGGCAGCTGCCCCCATCCAGTAGACAGCACAGCTGATGCTTGAACAAATAGCACCAAGAGCAGCCCCACAGCTTCCACCATATACACCACCAGGACACTAAAAACTATATACTACTCAACCTCTCCTAATTTCTCCCCATTGATGCCAGCCAAATTTGCTCGTATGCTTTTTCCATTCTTTTTTAAATAAGAAAGCAATTTACAGAAGCAAATGCACAGAAGCCAATATGATCACAACGTTCCAGACTTACCTGAGGCATTTCCAAGCCCAGATTCCCCAAATCCAATTCCAAACTTCTTGTTCTATTCACTTGTAGATTTCTTTCCAGCTTTACCTTTGTCTCTGGGAGTTTACACAGTCCATGTAATGAAATATTTCCTTATGGTAACTTCAGTTCACTCTTACGGAGCTCTTCTGTTTGTAGTTTTCTGTGTAGAATAAACAGGGCAAACCCCAAGGAGATGAGTGCTCCATCACCAACAAGACAAGGCTTAAAAAGCTGCCTAAGTAAACTAAAGACAAAGATTCTCTCTGAACAGTGATTATTCCCCATGCTTGAATGTACAATGGTTTTCTCCCTGCCATTTTTCACCTAATGGAAGGGCACAGGTGTGAAAGAACAGAGATTCTCAAAACCCTTTTTGGCTGAGTTACATTACGATGCCTTTTTTCCTCACTACCTACACCATGAACTCCACAGACACATGAAAAGAAAAGCCTGCCTAATTGGAAATAACATCCAGCACACTGCTGGGGACACAGAAGAAATTAACAACCTTTCTGACTAATACAACCGAGCCAATAAAGTCTAAAATCGTCTCAGACATCTCATAAGATTAGATTCAGAACAGGCAGTGATACAGCTCCACTAACAAGACTCCTCCTTTTCTTACAAGTTGAATCCATGCAGCTTCAGATAAGATTCTATCAATCACTCACACAGCAGCATCTAGCGGCAGAGGAATTGCAGCAAGCACAATCACTGTCCACAAGTGTAGGGAAGGAAGAGCCAACTGCCCAACAGAGCAAGTAACAGGAAGTAGAAAAATGTGTTAAGGAAGGAAAGGAAGGACAGGAAGGAAGAGAGAATCCTTGGTATCTAATTAGTATCTAATATAACTGTGCTGGCTTCACAGAGGCTGTTTTCCCATTGCCTTGCTTTCCTGTGATACCCCTACTGCTGTGTAAAGTGCCTTTAAGAAAAAAAACCATCAGAAGGCCACAATCCAAAAGCAGCAGCACCACATTGCAGGTTTTCAGCGTTAACAGTGAAAATACATTTGTTTCTCTGAATAGAATTCTTCGCCAGACATTGCTCCTCAGTCAGTTCAGTGCAATCTGCTCAGGCTATGTTTATCTGCTTACTGTGAAAAGCAAACAGCAAAAGTAAAAGTGTTCCACGCCGCTGAGCTGCCTCCTCCCACCAGCACATGGCAGAGGTTATTCCTGCTCTCAGATACTATCTCAGCTATTTTGTTAAATTCAGCATATATTCTATCAGATACTGTGCAAAGAAACAAAACACAAACCATCTTTACTCATCAAAACACGCTGCTTTTCAAATATCAGAGCACAGGGAAGAAAACAAAAGCTGCAAGTCCAGTCATGCACAAATTACAGCTCTCAATAAAACCGAGCTGCTGCTGCCAAGGCACAGTGCTCCTGCGTAGGGTCCTGTGTCCATTAGCAGCCAGCTCCTTCTGACCCAATCTTCCTTTTGCTCTAAGGCTTCCAGGGAACTCCTTTGACTTATCTTAAAGTGACATTTAAAAGCTAAGCTTGCATCCCAGGGCAACGTGCTTAAACAACCCCATCTTCATCTGCACGGCAAAGGCTACACAGCCACAAAACCAGTCCTTCCTCCACTGTAAATGTGGCATGAATGACAAACACACTTTGCAGCCTGGCCTAATGCTGGAGAAAGGAGCTGCTTTTTAAAACCAATGAACTATTTTCCCATATGCGAGGAAAGAGGTGAGAAAGATACCAGATTTAATACATTAGCAGCATCCTCCTTTCTTTCCATAGAGAGCAGCAGATTGACGTCTTCTCAATAGCACATCAGATGGATGCTCTCTGGTGCCAGCACCAGGTCACAGCCACAACATCTGCATTCATGTGGCAGAACAGCCATCCATTGGGCCACTGCGTGATACATGGGGGAACGAAAGGAGAAGTTTGCTTTGTCATTACCACATACTGCCATGTTTTGGTCAGAACGTGACCCTCCAGAAATCCCACTGTCCTTTATACACAGCTACTAAAAGGGAATTCAACTTAACTGTTACTGACAGCAACCAACAGATGCTGCGAGGAGTCAGGACAAGGGAGATCTGGAGCTGTTTCCAAGCTCTGAAAACAGACATTAAATGTTCAAAATACTTGTTACCCTCCCTGAACTGACCTGGCTACACTGTGTAAGAATGGCATCCCATTCATACAGTGGCTGGAGGTGGTGGAGCCTAGTGCTGGCTCATGGACCTGAGCATGAGAAAGGGCAGGATGCCTTGGGAACACCTGCTTCCATTAAACATTTAGGAACCGAGGGCAGTGATGGAGGCATGCATGTAGACAAAGCTCATACGTGGATAAAACCTCCATTAGTCAAAAAGTAACTCAAAATTGCTGCGTAGAGTCAATAATTCTTTAATCTAAGGCCAAATCCTAGTAAAAATCCTCTGTATTTTTACTTACTGTTTGGAAATGCACATTCAGAACAGCCTAAGAGAGGTCCCACAGTGCCCAGCAAGCCTCAACTTCAAGGCTCTAATGCCAGGCTTATTAGAGGCCATTACTGATGCAGTTGTCTTTAAATCGGCAGACAGCAGGACCTAAACTTGAAGCATGCAGCATCAAGGAGACAGATGGCACTTACAATGCATGTGCCATCTCCCCAGATGAGGGAAACACCCCCAACAACTACAGGCTATCTCCAGAAAAGCCCCTGTAAGAGAAAAACCCAAACCAACACCTTACAGCTTGATGAGTCTGAAACTCCTCCCCAGCCACCTGTATGAATCATCTGTACCGCCGGTATAACCAAAGTTGCTATTTCTGTCTCAATTCAGATGTGCATTTTGCACACTCTGAAAAGCACGCAGAGCGCAGCGATACCATTTGATTGCCTGCACAGTGCCCATTATCACAGCAGCTAAATGCTCGTTGCGAGCACGTTACGCCAACAATTACACTTTCCATGGCAGCAGCTGTGCATCACACAGCGCCGGTTTGTCACAGTTACATGTTTCAGGCAAGTAATAACAACAATAAGAAGCACGTCATGAGAGCCTGTCAGTGCTGGGCTACAGCAAAACTCAGCCAAAGAGAAGGCACACAACCTCTGCCACATATATGAGAGGAACGATTACGTACCAGGCACCTCTTGCTGTGTCGGGATGCTTCAGAAAGAGGAGCACCAGCTTCTCAGCTCATCTTCGAACTTTTTTTTCCTGCCACACTTGCTGCCAATCTGTTTCCTATTACAGAACATACTCTGCTCAGCTCAGCCTTCAAGCACAGAACATATTTTTCTTAGTTTTGTTTCCGTCTAACATTCTTGGGTTGTTTTGTGTTGTGTTTTTTTTTTTGTTCTCCCCCTCCTTATTTCTACATTAATCTTCGGTTGTTAACCAGACTTAAAAGAAAACACAAAACCCAACACATTTCCTTTCCTCCCCACCACAGAACTGCTCAGAGGGGCATTTTGGCTTTTTTTTTGGAGCTTTTTTATGGTAGCAATTGAGTAAAGTCTGTCTGTAGGTCCTGAGCTTCATCCTGCCCCAGCACCATTCCCTGCTGTGTAGTCACTAAAACACAGTGACAGCACCTCACACATTCTGCTTCTTGCCTTTCGTATCCCAAAGGATAAATAACAGCTGCCCAAGACATGTAGATCTTAAGTCTGATAGTGTTGCCTTTTAAAAGAACTGAAGATATAAAGACTGTTTCACTTCTGTTAAAACCTCTTCCCTTCAGGGCCGGAAACTGCTGCTTCCCCGTCTTCATTCCCTTTCCTCTACTGATCTTCCCCTCACATTATGTTTCAGCTCTACATGCCCAGAGCAAACAGGCTTTGGGACCTTGAAGTAACACTGCTATACACAGAACCTCCCCACTCCAACAGCACGCACAGCACTGCAGGTCAAAGAGCTGAATGACCATAAGAACAGCACTGCATTGCTGAGATCACTGCACCCCTCTATGCCGACCCCAGACATCTCATTGCATAGGGGTATTCCAGACCAGCACGACTGCATAAGCAAATAAGCAATGCCAATAACTGATCACAATGCATGAGGTACAAAAGTGATTTAAAAATAAAGCACGTATGCAATTGTATTGAACCTATGTATTTATTAGCAGCTGTGCCCAGAATTGGATGTTCTATTAGAAGCAGTGGCTTTTCTGTACATTCTGGAACAAAGACTGAGAGTTTATTATTACTTTGGGGCCAAGTGTGGGAAATGCACATTACATTAGACAGAACTATAGTGAGTACTTCATTTAAAGAGCCGTTCATAGTTAAAAGATGAAACGAGGAGGGCAAGTCAGAAATCAGACAGCAGCACCATCAGCCAACACAGTCACACACCAATGGAAAGGTTCTAAAACAGGAGGAGGATTCTTTGCTTACCATGACACAGTGAGGGGAGGTATTACTGCAGGGCCTGAATCCTAATAGTTAATATTGCCAGAAACTTTCCGGCTTAATTTTCAAGGTAACACCAACTTTCAAGCACTTCTTTTTAAAGCTTTTATTCTAAATGATCCTTCACTTACGTTTCACAAACCACTTAACACAGAGAGTGAGAGTCACAGGAACCGAAACCAAGGGATAAACTTGTTTATACCACGTTATCAGTCAGACACAAGCTTCTACTTATTCCCGATTGCCGTTAATCCTGAAGGGACTTCCAACCTCTGTGCTCCAAAAAGGGTGGGTTTTTTTGCAGCTCTTGGTATTTAGAAAGCCATAGTGAGATGCTCAGCAGTTCAATGCCCCCACATCAGATCTCTCTCCTCAGCAGGTAACACTCCTAGCAAACACAGAGCAATTATTTTGTTCATGTGAGCTAATGGCCGCAAAGCAGCGTATGGGCTGTGTGAGAGAGCTCTGAAAACAACTATTGCTGAGCATTGATCGCTACAAGAAATCTTTGCTGCTAAACCAATGGTGGTGTTGGGTTGATGGCTGGGCACTGCTTTCAGACACAGGGTTTTGGTGATGCTGTAGGGAGCTACGGGTTGCACACAGTGATCCCTATCGGTCCCTTCCAAGCCAGGACTTTCTATGAGTCTACGGTCTCTTCCATCATCATAGAGTCTATGATTTTACTCTGATTCTAATCTATTTCCTCATTTAAGGTGCAAAAAGTAAATACCCCCAGTTTCTAAGCCCCTTCCCATGACTGCCACTACAGGGACATACGCTGAGCAATAGCTGACATGGGTAAGGGACTCTAGGCCAAAGCGTAACCCTCCTTCTTTGCAACACTTTAAGCTGTTAGAAAGCAAACTCTACCAGAGCCTGCTTCTGTTTTGTCGCTTGATTCCAACAAACTGCTCTGAACCGCCAACATTTCACTGACAGGTTGGCACAGCTCAGTGGGATGGATGGGGAAGCCTAAAAACCAGCACGTGTTTATATTGGAGAGCGACAGATTGAAGTGATGCCGTTCAATGATCTTTGATGTCTGAGCAGCTCTGCAAGGCGCTGCCATGGACGTGGCTATGGGGGGACAGCAGGCACAGCGGCTGGGGATGGCAGCACCAAGTCGTGGGTCGGGAACGAGCCCAGCCAGACTCGTGGGGGAATCACAGCATGACCCGGGTTGGAAGGGACCTCAAGGATCATGTAGTTCCAACCCCCTGCCTGGCAGGGCCACCAAACATACACCTTTACTAGATCAGGTTGCCCAGGGCCCCATCCAACCTGGCCTTGAACACCTCCAAGGACGGGGCATCCACAACCTCACTGGGCAGCCTGTTCCAGGGCCTAACCACTCTCCTAGTGAAGAACTTCCCCCTGACATCCAACCTAAATCTTCCCTCCTTCAACTTAAAACCATTTCCCCGTGTCCTGCTATTGTCAGCACTTTCGAAGAGTTTACTCCCCTCCTGGGTGTAGGTTCCCTTCAGGTACTGAAAGGCTGCAATGAGGTCACCCCGCAACCTTCTCTTCTCCAGGCTGAACAAACCCAACTCCCTCAGCCTGTCCTCATAGGGGAGGTGCTCCAGCCCCTGATCATCTTCCTGTCCCTCCTCTGGACCCTTCCCAAAATCTCCATGTCTTTTTAGTACTGAGGGCTCCACACCTGGACACAGTACTCCACAACCCATGGCTCATAACCGGACCGCAGTGACACCGAATAACACCGGTGGATCCCCCATGATCGGGGCAGCCCCGGGGGCGGAGCGCAGCGCACCTCGCCCCTGACCCACTAACACACCTCCCCGCCAACATGGCCGCCCCACCAGCCGGAGCCGAGCGCAGCCTAACCCGCCCGCCATCTCGCCCCGCCCTCCCCGCACGCTTATTGGCTCGCGCTTCAAACACTCTCGTTCCCATTGGCCGCCGCTCGTGTCACTCACTGGCCCAGCGGCCCTTTCAAGCTCGGTTGAGGCGACATGTAAACAAACCCGGTTCCCCCTCAGCCCCGCTCCTTCAGGCCGCACGTTCCCGCTCCGTCTCCCCTCGGGGCGCCGCCGATCCTTCCCACCCCGGCCTCAGCGCACGGCAGCGCCGCTCCGCGCTCCCTTTGCCCCGCTGCCCTCCGAGGAGCCGGGGCTGCTCACCCCGTGTCTCGCTGCCCTCAGCCCATGAGGCAGAGCCCCGTTCAGGTCGGGCCGCTCCACGATAAACCTCCTCGACACCCCCGTTGGTTACATAAATCCCGCGGCCGAGCAGGGGGGTCCCGCCCCGCCTCCCCCCGCAGCCGGACAACACCGCCCCGAAGTAGCGGAGAGCCGACAGGGCGAGCCGACACGTGAAGGCGGAGGGAAAGCGGCCACCAGCCCAAAGGAACAGCCGGGTCCGGCCGCGAGCAGCGCTCAGAGCCGGGCGGTGAAAACAAGAGCTCACGGCAGGAGCCGATCTGAGCAGCGAGGAAGGTACCGCCGCCCCCCGGCACTCATAGCAGCGCTCCGTTCTATCGCACAGACACTGACAGCCCCGCAGACGGACAACAGGGACACGGGCAGCCCCAGCCGCACCCCCGCAGCCCCGCAGCCTCCACGGCCGGACACAGACACCGGCTCCGCTCCGTGCAGACACACCGACACACCCCTTTCCCCACGTTCCGGACCCCCTGCCCATCTCACAGCCCTTTCCTCCCCCAGCACCGCCCCGTCCGTACCGACACAACGCTGTTCCCCGCAGCATTAGGCCGGGCTGTTGGCGGACACTGCGCTGCCCGGAGCCCTCGGTTCTGCCCTCCCTCCTCCCCGGGGTTCAGCTGCCGGTCGGGGCCGGGTTCTCCGAAGCCTCCTCCCCCGGTCCCGCACTCACCGGGCGCTGTGGGCTCAGCAGGGGGCGCCGCCCCGCTGACTCCGGCTCCTGCCCGGCCCCTCCATGCGGCTTTAGGGTTTGTTTTGTTTATGTCCCTTCCTGACGGGTTCCCGGAAATCGCGTGACTCGCCCCCTCACGTGGGGAGGGAGGAAAAGAGGGGGGGGAAGGTGATAGCAACCAATCTCTGCTCGTTTTTGTGTTGACCAATAGGAAACCATAGGGCTGGGCATACTCAGTCACGTTGTTAGCGCTCATCCGGGCAGGAGGATGAGTGTCCTCAGCCTTTCCATCTATTTCAAGCTCTAGCAAGCTTTCCTCGTGGATATTTTAACATTTCCCATCGTTTTCCGCTGTCACAAAGCAAGAAGCTGTCACAGAGCTTTGATACCTGCGTTGTGCGTCCAACACCGGCCGCAGGATCCGTCTGTTCTCATTTCCTGCAGTCACACAAAGTAAAAAACCCCTCTCAGATGCTGTGTTAATTCCTGGCACACACAGAGCAATGATCACAGAGCAGGACAGGAATAAAGCATTATCTCCTGCCTTATTGAATCATGTACTGGTGGGGATCTGCTCAATATGAAGCATTCGGACGAAGGGACGTTTCTTTATCTGGAAAGCATCTAAATATAAACGCAAGAATGGTCTGTTTGCTTTAATTAGCTCTTAGCATTAGATTTACCAGCAGCAAAACAGCAAAACACAGCCCGGGAATTGATTTGCTTTTCCTTTATCTTCAACAGCGATCGCCTGGAACCTAAAGGTTACAAAGGCAGTGTAACAATAGCACCTCTCATCAATGGCTACTTTGCTTTCGGGTTTGTCTCACCTGACTTTACATCTGACAGCAGATCCATGGACTTAAAGACTCCCTAACAACATCTTGATGTCACAAAGGGATGGAAGGAAGGAGAAATGCTTCAACGTATCTTATCCCCCACCCCACACAATGGAAAGGCACCTCTGTTTCCTTAGGATCACTCTGGTTCCCATTTCCTTAGGGATTCTTTGTCACAGACTACGTGGCACAGTGGAGTACAGCTCATGTTAAAATACAGCTTTCAATACAAGCTAACTAACTTGGGGAACAAATAATCCCCATCCCAGTGCTGACAGCCATCCCACTTACTTCCACTACCAAGTGTTAGTGCTCCTGCAGTGCACGCTGCCTGTTTCTGATTACCACGTGTACTGCCCTTTTGTAAGGATTTCTGAATTTCCTGTACGGTAATGAATACCATCCCAGCAAACAAGTTAATGGCATATTCAGAAGGAAAAAATGCTCCGTCCCTGTGTGTGACAATAAAACAAAGCAAGGCAAAACTGCTGGGTATCTGGACTTGATTTAAGGAGGTAAGAAAGATGTGTAGACTGCCATGAATGGAAGCAGGCTTTGTATTTCTGAAGCCCTCCATCCACGTGCCCCCCATCCCATACGCATGTGTGACTCCATCTAACAACACTGCTGTGACTTCTGCTCACTCCACGCTGCTTATTACTATATGTGACCCCCAAGAAGGTTAGGGAGTAAATCCTGCACAGCAGCCTGCTCCCCCTGCAAGGCTGCAGCCCACAGCTGAACCCCCAGCTGAATGCCCAGCTCTCTGCTGCACAGCTCAAACAACACGAGAGTTAAACACGGCACCCAGAGCAATCCATATAAAGCAGATTTCTTTTATTTCCCAGTATGAGAAATTTAAGACCACATTTCCCAAAACCACAACTCCTTTTAAAAAATAAATGCCATCAACATGTGGCAGCATTGGTTCTCTCTCCTCATACGGTTTCGTTTCCTCTAAAGACGTTTCAAGTGCAAACAGAACAGGAATGAACAGCTACAAACCTCTGAGATACAGCATTGCTACGAAGCAAGTAAAGTGCACAGGGAAGCTGGCAACGTCCCTGTAAAGGCTTTAATCATACCTGAAGTTAACAGATAGAAATGCACAGTACTGAAGAGGAGTCAGATTAGGCACATTGTTAGGAGGTAAAGTAGGAAAAATAGAGGGCTTTCAACAAGCCTTCTGGAGCACAGTAATATACGTGTTAAGGCATTAATGCAGGGCTGGTATCCAACCAGGTATGTTAAGGGCGTCTTTGGATCTGTGGAGGTTGTTCATCTGAAGGAAATCTCTTCTTTACCTGCAAAGCAAAAGGCAATTTAATAATTCACTTCCATGGAGGTGATTAACTAGTTGAAGTTGTGAAGTTATCTGTAACTATTTGTATTCCACAAACGCACTAAAACCTATTGAGAGCTGTAGGGAATTTATTGTAGGAGATCAGACTCTCCTTCCTTTCTTTCTTCATGGCTTAATTTTCTGAAGTTACTGCATGTAGCTTTAGTTATGCTATAAGCTGGCAGAACTATTGTGCCACCAGAGAGGTTTAAATACGTGTGTGGTAAAGTCACCCAGTCATCTAGATGGACTCGCATAAAGGCAGTTCCTTGTCTGACAACACAGACTGCAGTGACAAACTTCAGTAGGCATTACACCTCACTGACTAAAAGGAAAGAGCCTATACGCCCATATGTAGTTCAGCCGTGTGTTCTTATGCGCTGCTCTCAAACCACAAACATGGTTATATAGACAGTCATCTCAGACATCATCATCATTTAAATTAGAGGGATAGTGACCAGAGAAATACCAAGCAAGTCAGCATCTGGAGGCACTCCTCACTAGGCTGTGCTAAGCATCCCACAAGTATTTTTCAGCCTGCTCTACTAGTAAAGCAAAACAGGTTTGCTTATATTCTCTTCCTTTTTAATCTCAGTCTCTGTTCCCTGGCAGATACCATTTCATTCGGTTTAACTGCACCCTGCCCATACTCATCCATCCACAATTCAGCTGCAAGAGAGACTGGAGGCAGAAATGAACACAGTGTACGCAACTCGAACGCTGCGAAAGCACATCTTAAAAGCCAAAAATAACTGGTCAAAACCAGAAATGGTTGGGTGCATTTATGGAGTGCTGTGCAGTGTCAGAGAGATAACGCAGCTCCTTCAGATGTAATCTAACTGACAGCTCCTGCCTAGTGAGAAACTCATCCAGAGCCTTTAAGTGCATCAGCGCACAGCAGCGCCAGACACTGCAGCCCCTCCTTGCAGCCAGGCTCACCCAGCACTGCACAAGTGATTCTAATTCAACCATGGAGCACTGCACGGACAGCAGCAGCTTGTTTCTGCATCAAGGCAAGAAAGAACATGGTACCTAACAGTGGACCATCATCCTATGCTTTTCTTAAAGCAGCCTTGTTCCTGACGTAAATTAACTTTCATTTTATTCCAAAATGAAGTCAATGGAACCAGACACATCTAAGATTAAAAAGCACTACTTCATATCACACAATGAGCCCTATATCCAACTTGAATTCTCCATTAAAAAGCCAAAAAACATCAGCTCCTCATATCAGTGTTCTGTCCAACCCAGACTGCATCAGATCCCTCTCTTCCATGGTGCAAATGTACTGCAGCTCTCTGGGAAACACTGCTCTCAAAGGGGTGAGAGCAGAGCAGGGTAAACCCCGATCCTCTCTGCAGACATTTAGTCTACAGACTGTGTAACCCAACTCCCGTTTGTCTTTGCTGCTAACAACACACAGTTCATCTATCAGCCAGATAAGCCCACATTTAAAATCCAAAGCATCTACTTGTTCAGATAAAACTACGGTTCAATTTTAGGTCTCAGGGAACCGTGGGATTCAGGAATCTGTGTGTGCCCACTACCAGAATAGATTGCTCTCTGCTTCTGCCAACTCGTTATATGTTAACACACAATGGAAATGCACCTGGGAAATTCACTTTGACTGATGCATTAAACACAGCCTCTACCAGAAGCAAGGCCACGTCTACCTTCAGCTTCTGCTTGATGCTTAAAAAAGAGATGCAAACATACACACATCCCACAGTCTGACGCTGCCACAGCTCAGATGATTCCTACTTTGAAGCTGCGGAGCTTTGATTCACGGTAGATTTACAGAATGCTCTACAGCATTTAATTGAACTGTAACATCAATTGTCATTCGTCTGCTAACGCTGGACTTCTATGAACAGAAATTAAAGCAATAAGAGCAAAGGAATAGGCAACTGAACTGTAAAAGTGGGAGAAAACCCATAGAAACAAGACAGGTAAAAAAAGCTACGTGTGCTGAATTACTAAATGTTACCAGTGCAAGGACTAAAACCATGGGCACTTCTTTCCACAACAAAACCTTTGATTCAACATTTAATTCTAAATGCTGCCCTCACAGAGATACCCAAAGTCATAGTGCTGTTTTTAATAAGGTCACACCAGGACAGGTCTCAATGAATGCCACTATAGTATTCCAGCAGCGGGCTCATCTGTCATTCAATTCTGAACCCCCCTGCTTACACTGCTGTTGAGCCATTTAACACACCAAACATGTTAACAGACCTGACCGTACTCACCTAGTCAGTGCAGGGCAGCACAGCAGGGAACCGCCATCCTTAAGGCCAGTGAACTTTAAGGTACCAGATCGTTTCATTGCTCAGCTGCGGCCCAAAGAGGGGGTTGAGCTGAGCCAGAATTGCAATCAGCCAACTGCAAGACAACCAAACAACCCGAGAGAGAGAGAACCATCAGCCAAAGGACAAAGCTTATGGCACAGGGAGGGATGGGCCGAAGCACATGTACTATCAGAGGGGGAAAGACAGTGCTTTGGAAGGTGCAGTATCAAAGTCGTGCTCCAGCTCATCCGCACACTGGATGAAGTCAATGAAGACCTGATGGTGAACCATTCCACACCTGATAGATGTGGTCCTGATCAGCCTGCAGCCATACAGAACCACCTGACAGCATTTCTCCATTGTACTTCTTTGGAAAGATACATGAAAGGTATGAGTTCAGAATATAGAAACAGAAAAGAGTTGGCCCTTGTCTTGGTGCCTCTGAAGCATCCTTTAAAGGACAGGAAAAAAAATACATAAGTAAACTACTCTCACTCCCATTATTTTCATTGTAGTGCAGACCCCTCTGGTAAACCTGGAGTCCTCAGCCAACACACAGGAACAAAAAGTAATAATCAATCAATGTGCCAACAAACCCCTGCGGTCTGAGCCAGGGATTCTGTCAGTGGAGCAGCTCACAAAGCAGCACCGCAGGAGCCACGGCCACCACCCAGAACACGAGGAATGCAGCAGCCTGTGGAAAACATCCAGGAAAACTAAACAGAAATAAATACTCCACTGTTACGAGATACATTTGCTTTGTAAATATTACAAGGTTCCGAAAGAGCTGTGAATGCTTCCAGGGATTTAAATCTACATTAAATACTAACTGTATAAACACATTTAGTGCGCGCGCTGGTTCATCTATCTGCTATTTCTAGAACGCTTTGTAAGGAGGAGAAAAAGCAGAGCGGCTTTGTAATGGGAGCTGCCACAAATGTATCAGAGTGCTTAGGCAGTCATGGAAAATTCCACACAAACCTTGATGCTCTGAGCAGCAAACGAGGCGCAGGTCAGCTGGGAGGCAGCTGGAACAGCCACAGGGAAAGATGCTGGCCAGGCTTAAAGAAAACGCACCCATCCTCTTACAACGGACAGATCTTTATTTTCTATGCTGCTTTTAGTTCTGCACAAATTAGGGCTCTTGTTAATGAAGAGCGGAGCCTGCAGCAGCCTATCGGCCACACCAGCCTTGCAATACAGAGCAGCATTCACAGAGCAGCTGAAACAGCAGCAAGGCACCAACGGGAGCAGCCAGCAGAATTCAGGCTGCCATCCTTCAGGTTTGCTATTAAGGTTAAAAGCAAATTAGCTCTTGGAAATCACAGGGAATTTATTTTGCAGTGGTTAATTAGAGGCAGAAAAAAGGGGTGCCAGAGCACTGTGCCATCTGCCTACAGCACCCTGAGCTCAGAGCAGTGGGAGGAGGACAGGAACACCAAAAGCCTGTTAAAGCACATTATTCTCCTTCCCGCTGTACTGAAGGAACTCTGTGCACCAATCTCTCACCTCTCCATGCTTCCAAAGAGCAGCCCAGCACGGCTGGGAATTAAACGAGCTGGAAGCACATTCTGAGTATTGGCACGACCCAGCTGTACAGCCACGCTCCATGCAAGCACCGGGCACCTTCCAGAAGCCATTAGTTGGGGCTGTGTTGGATGCACAAGCTCTGAGCCACAGTGGCACTACAGGTCAATAGCACACGGCTCCTCCTCACACTGCTGGCACCAAAGGGCTGAAAGCACAGCCAGACACTGAGCCCTGTGGCTCCCCAGCACTCAAGATAAGCCAAGGAAAAGCTTTCCCTACATGTTGCTGAAGTGATGCTGCTCGATACAGCAACGTATCGTGACAACACAATACAAAATGCAGCATTCCAAGTAAAACAAAGCGAGCCTTGGCATGCAACAGCTTGTGTTCCTGAGCTGCTAAAATCAGGTATGGCATTCAAGCCACCCACGGGTCCTCCAGCTCTGCCGGATACCGGTTACAACCGCTACTGTTAATTACCCGGCTCATACAAGGAAATTAAAGTCCCTTCTGTTCTAGCAGAAAGATTTCTGAAAGGTCTTTCTGCCATAAGTGCCATCTGTCTGTGCTGCGTGTTACAAATTAAGGTCCTGTTATCTCTGTTTAAATGTCAAATTGGGCAGGCATCTTTTAATCCTCTCCGAATCAGCAGCAAACCGTATCGCTCCTCAGACATCCTGTCCTCTGGCAGCAGGATATCATGGCACTGCTTCAGGCACCGCTTTGTAAACAGCAACATAGATCCAGACCTGAAGAGCACCTCACAAAGCGATGCGAGCCCAGGATTTCTGCAGCAATCACTCCAGATGCCTGGATTTTTCTTTTATCAGATTCCCGAGGCTTGTATATTGTCCTTCAAGAAGTGCTGGGTACATCATCTGTACACAGATCACACACTCGCACGTGGAAAACCCTTGCAGAGAATAAGCAAATTAATGCCATGCAATCAACGTGGTTATTCAGAATGATCCTTTAAATCTAAACACAGAAATACATGCAAGGTGAATTTGACTGACTTTAAAAAGTAGTTAATAGAAATGGAGGTCCAATTTCTATGATTGCAGCACAAAGGCTCTCCTTCATTGCTGGTAAGAAGGCACAGCTAATGGAGGTGATGGTGTTGAGAAGCAGCGATCTGGAGCCAAGCATTTGTTCTATCAGAGCGTTACTGTGTTATTTGCAGCTGCTGCTGTTTCCATGGGAATAAATAGCGGGCATTACTTTTGGAGCAATTCATGTATAACTTCTATTATATTTGGGTATCATTATCAATAGCTTAATAAGAACGTGCTGCTTCCCTTCTATCATGGCATAACTAGAGAAAGGAAACATGGAACCCAAGTTACAACAGATGAGATGAAGAAGGAAGGCAGGGGAGCCCCCATCCACTTCCAGGTAAAAGCAGGTTATCAGTCACACTGAGATTTGCAATGGATCTGCTTCAGTGCAAAAGCCACTAAACTGAGGAGTGAAATGCTACAGGAGCTCCGTGACAAACCCCACAGCACCCTGCTGAGGGTTCTGAGGCTGCCACAGGGCCCCGACTTCACAGCCACTGCCCACCCTCAAAGAACAAGGAGAAAAAGAAATAGAACAAAACCTGAAGCAAGAGGAATTTGGGAGAGTAGGTGGCTATTTCTGTTAAAACATAAAACCTCCGTGAGAAACAGAAACTTAAACACCACCAAGGAAAGCACTCCCACATACGCTGCCAGCTGAATCCTACAGCCACCCGAACACCGCAGCTGAGCACCCAGGAGCCCACACTTATACAAGCATTTGGGACCTGGCACAAGGTGAGGCTGTTAAATAATTGGTGTGCTGGACAGGGAGGCCTTCACAGCCTATATAAAGCCTGAATACCACATAACTAGTGTAAATCAAAGGTCTGTACAGCTGCAGGCAGCCCAGCCCCAATCCTGGAACACAGAGAAACAATCCAGAGAGAGAAATCTGTGTCCTGCAGAGCCCAGGTACAGCTGGCTCAGCTCTGCACAAACACACTATGAGGAGTATATAATGAATGTAAGTCAGCGTGCACGTCTACTCATCATTGTCATACAGAGAAAGCAGGCAGCATCAGAACGCAGCGGTCACATTTAAAACAGAAATTATTAATATATCAAAGGATCACAAGGGGGACAAACGATCTGGCACACACAGCTTGGCTCAGTGCAGGTGTCAGAGGACAAGCAGAAGAATTCTGGTTTATTTTACTGCACTCTGCATCAGCACAAAGACATTTCCTTGGGCAGCACTGGAGGTCTATAGGACAGGGAATGCTAAGAGGTGTCACAAAACAGCACAAGTCAAAATCTGACTCATTTTCTCATGTTTCCTGCTCAGTTTCATGCAGTGGAAACGTGCTTTGATGAAGAGGCAAAGTGTATTTATACTTACAACAGGTAGCAGCAAACAGCACACGTCACCAGCATGGTGTTGATAACGCTGCAGAAAGGAAGGAAAGGCACAGCAGGTTAGGTCTCATGTTATGACTGACCACAAGATCCATATGAATAACCACCAGCAATGAGTTCTGCTTTGATCACATGCAACTGACTCAGCATCAGCTCTAAGTTCTCCCAGCTGAGTGAGATGCAGAGGCCGTGGATGGGCACAGCTGACACAGCCTGGCCAGGCACAAGTACAGCAGGAGTAAAACCTTATGCAGTGTCTTTGCTCCATCTCGCAGCCATTTGCAGCAGTGAAACATCAGAGCTGGATTTTCTGATGCCAACAATAAACTGTTTTCTCCTGAGACTGGCAGAGAAATGAATCTGCAGCTTTGCGCACAAACCATCTTGAAATGGGAGGGAGGGGAATGAGGGTTTCTAACCCTCAGGGATCCATACAGCCCATAGAACTCAGTGGGAAAACGGAGGGTGGTTTCTTTCATCTTCCCTAAAGGGATTGCCCTCTATACACCTGAGCAGCCTCACCTCTTGTTAGGACAGCAACATCCAGCTCCTTTGTGACAGAGATTAAAAGAATTCTCACTCTCTCCATCAACAACCATCTGTCTGCTCCCAAACAGAGCCCACGGAGCTGCACAGCCTGCATATGTTCATAACCCAATGCAAAGCCATGGGCCAGTTAAGATCTATATTGACTTCTGCTAGAAAATGAATCAGCCTGACCCAACACAGCTTTTCTGGTTGGATTTTCTTCTTTAAGATGAAAAGCAATCAGCACATACAGTGTTACTGTAGCATCAGGAGACAGCAATGCTCCAGTTTAAATGATCAAACGTGGGAAGAACTGGAGGTGGATCTGCTGGTGCTTCCCAAAGCTTAGGGACACATCTAGAAGGTGCTTCAAAGCCATTGCTGAGAACAGAAAAGGTTCCAGGCACAAAACCCACTTCAGGCCCCAAAAGAGGCAGCAAACAGCCGAGCCGAAAGGATGGGGCTGAGACCAGATCCTTCAGGGTTAGATAGACAAACAACGGAGAGAAAGCGGCGTTAGTACCTGCAGAGCAGAGGGATGGCAGAGAGAGGAAGCGACAAGAAGTCATGGCGTCCTAATGGGAAAGAGACAGACAGAACGTGGCTCCTCCTGCCCGAGCTTCGCTCTGAGACCCCGCAGCGGCTCCTGCAGCCCCTCCGTGTGCGGGGACCGGGCGCTGCGGGCCGGGAAGGCCAAGGTCAGCACTGAGGGAAGGGCACCGAGCGGCACGGCCGGGCCCGCGGTACCGAGACGGGGATGGAGGAGAAGGAGCCCGCCGCCCTCAGGCCACTCACCCGCGGTTGGGCCCCTTGGGCACGAGCCACGGCAGGACGCCGCCGACCACCCCCCAGAAGACGGTCATGGCGATGATGGGAACCGTGAGGCCACCGTACGCCATGGCGGGGATAAGGCCGAGCCCAGCGGAGCCCGATCCCGGCGGCTCAGAGCGACGGCCCGCCCCGAACCGACGGGCAATCAGCGGCCGGTACGTCAACAGAGCGACGGGAGGATCCGGTGGGAGGAACCTGAAGGTCTGAAAGCCGGAGCTGAACCGCTTCCCTTCCATAAAGCACAGCCCTGCTTGGGGGTATCGGCGTGATGCAGCTGGGTGCTGAGCAGCAAGGCCCAGCGAGGTTGTGGATGCCCCGTCCTTGGAGGTGTTCAAGGCCAGGTTGGACGGGGCCATGGGCAACCTGATGTATTAAAGGTGTATGTTTGGTGGCCCTGCCAGGCAGGGGGTTGGAACTACATGATCCTTGAGGTCCCTTCCAACCCGGGTCATTCTGTGATTCTGTGAAGGCCCCACTACCTGCAACACTGACCAAACACCCCGCAGCCTAAAGGAGAGCACACACAACAGCAGGTTGAATTTTAGCAGTTCTTTAATGACGTCCAATAAAAAACCATCTACTCCTGCATCTTTTCGATCGTTTCTTCCTTGTATTTGCCCTTTTCTTTGCCAACCTGGCGGGATTTTGCTTTACGCTCCAAGATTTTCTTGCGGTCTTTGTCCAGTTTTAGCCTCGTGATCACAACCTGCATGAAGGGAAAATAACACGGGGGTCAGCACTGCAGGCACAGCAATGTGCACTGACAACTGCAACCTTCACACTAAGCTCCTTCAAAGCCCATTTTCCAATACAGGAGCATTGACAGCAGTGAAGGAGCCTTGTTTTTACCCATTATTTAACACAGGAGTAATATCCAATGATACTTACGCTGGTTTCATCACAATGTCACCTTGTGCCTCCAATGTTATCACTGTACACAAGCCACTGTTGTTTTGGAATCAGTCTGTTCTCCCCTTAAGTAACAACCGTTTACATCAGAAAACCTGCTCCAACCAGCCCTTCAATGTACGTGCCCACACGACAGGACTGAAGCACTGATTTCACCTGCTTCAAACCAGCTTTTTGGCCAGGCTTCCTGCTTACTCTGAAACGATTTGCTATTATGGTCTAAACAGGCTTTGCCAGGTTTTCACTCACTCTAAACACTGCAGGATGGCTGGGCTCACTGCAAGAAATACACTGAGTGTGTGTGAAGGGCAGTGAAGCTGGGAGGGTCTGGAGCACAGCCCCTATGAGGAGTGATGGAGGGAGCTGGGATTGTTTAGAGACACAAGGGAGACCTTAATGCTTCTACAACTGCCTGAAAGGAGGTTGTGAGGTGGAGAATTGGCCTCTGCCCCTTTGTAACTAGTGAAGAATGGCCTCAAGATACACCAGGGGAGATTCGGGTTGTGTGCTATGAAAAATTCCTTCTGGTGTTACAACAGGTTGCACAGGGAGGTGACTGAGCCACCATCCCTGGAGGTGTTGAAGAACCATTCAGTTGTGGCACTGAGGGACGTGGTCAGTGGGGAAGTATTGCCCATAGGATTGGACTAGAGAATCTTAAAGGTCTTTCTCAGCTTCAGTGATTCTATGACTCCTCGGAATCACTCCGTGCTGAAACCAGATTCAGATGAGATTAGTGCACAACTGTCACAAGAACAAGTCACTGTTCTGAGCATCTATTTAAACATTTCAACCACGTCTTAAACCAGCACACATGCCATGTAGGAATGATAAACGATTGTTCTAAGTGATCCATTCCCTAAATAATCCATTTAAAAATCTACCAAAGCTTTATGGACTCAAACCTCTTCCAGAAAATATTGTTGGAACATCCCTCAGTTTGTGGCCACTCTGTCAAATAGGCCTCAGAAAGCTCCTGCTTCCAACCATGACTTCTCTGTTAGCATGTAAGAAACTTGTTTATTCCTAATGCACACCCCAAGCCATTTCAATCCGTTATTCCACGGGCAGTAACAAAGTCCTACCCACACAAGCAGCAGTTTCAGTAGCTGGCAATGCCTCCCAATGCCCCGCAGAGTCCCCTCGCTCCCCGTACCTTGCTGGGATGGATCCCCACATGCACCGTGGTGCCGTTGGCCTTCTCCCGCTGCACACGCTCAATGTAGATGACGTATTTCTTCCTGTACACCTGGACCACTTTACCGATCTGCTGCCCTTTGTAATGTCCCCGGACAACCTAAATGAGGAGATACAAAGGATTCGTTCCCAACACATCCAAAAACACATCAGACCTTAGAGAACAGCACAAATCTCCGAGTACATCGATTAGAGTCGTGATAACGTTCTATGAACAACTGCGCTCCTAAGGAAGCAAAACATGATTAAAACCCACGACTTAAACATCAGATATCGCAGCTACCTGGACTTCGTCGTCCTTGCGGATGGGCATGGAGCGCACGTTGTATTTCTGCCGCAGCTCCTTGGATAATGGGGAGGACATGATTTTCCTCCTGATGTGGGACGGGGCATTGAAATGCCGCTTGCGGTTCTTGCTGCGGTCCGAGGTGACGAATGGGTTGATCTTCATTTTGGCTGCAGGGAGAGAAGCAGTTTGAGAGGCTCAGAACTCACGTTTATCATCACTACACGTACAGCAAACAGAACTTAAGATGAGCTTTGACTTCATCCATCCCATTTAGATTTCAAACAAGGTTTAAGCCATGGCTTTGTGGACTGACAGATCACAGAATGACCCGGGTTGGAAGGGACCTCAAGGATCATGTAGTTCCAACCCCCCTGCCTGGCAGGGCCACCAAACATACACATTTACTAGATCAGGTTGCCCAGGGCCCCGTCCAACCTGGTCTTGAACACCTCCAAGGACGGGGCATCCACAACCTCCCTGGGCAGCCTGTTCCAGGGCCTAACCACTCTCCTAGTGAAGAGCTTCCCCCTAACATCCAACCTAAATCTTCCCTCTTTTAACTTAAAACCATTTCCCCGTGTCCTGCTATTGTCAGCCCTTTCCAAGAGTTTACTCCCCTCCTGGGAGTAAGTTCCCTTCAGGTATTGAAAGGCTGCAATGAGGACAGATGTGCCCGAGTGCATTCAACACAGCTTCATATAACACACAGTGCCCATATATCACAGCTCCTTGCAGACACGAGCCAGGACACCCGCCTGGCTTTATTAATGTCACACTGTTGTCCACTTGATTTAAGATCACACGTACTGCAGGCTTCCCCCGACAAGATGCTCACAAAGCTGAGTGATCCCTATAGGACATAACAGCACTCCCTGCAGCACACAGCAGGGCACATCTCTAACTCTTAATGTCCGCAGCCTTGTGACATCTACACCCCGCTGACACAATGACGAGCACACCGCGCTGTCAGCCGGGCTCACTAAGCTCGGCCCAGCCCACAGCACCCCCCGGTTATGCCCAGGCCGCACTAAGGCCCGACGAGACCGAACCTTCCCCCACCCCCCTCTCGCTTCCTCCATCGGGCTCCACCGTGTCCGGAGCGGAGCCCCAAGCACGGCCCGGGCAGCGGGGAGCAGCTCGGGGCCGACACACGGAGGATGGCGGCGGATTGCGATGGTTCACCCCGAGCGCTGAATCCTCACCCGATGCAGCCGCGATGGTCGCCCGGAAAAAGAAGGATGAAGTTGTTCCGCTTCCGTAAGCGGCCTTGGGGCCTGAGGCAAAGGAGACGGAGCCGACTTGCGCCCCCTGGCGGCCGGAGGTCAACTATGCAGCGCTGCTGGTACCCGGCCTGCAGCTGATGGGGCCGCTTTGCTGTTGCTCTCTCTTCAATAAATTGAAGTTTATTTTCCATCTCACAGCAGATAGAAATGCTCCAAACCACCCTCAGAGAGCACAGCACCTCGGGGGGCTTCGAGTTCCCAGGCTGCACCAAATGTGGTGTCCAAATTCACTGTGTGGGGTATTTAATCTTTGCTAATTGCCTCGATGCGTTACAAAACGCGTTGTGAAGTAAAGGTTAAAAGGATATTTAAGAGAAGGAGGACGAGATTTGCTTAGACACCATGTGAGAGAAGCAAAATGGAGCTGTGAGCACAATGCACACACCTCATCCAAAGAAATAAATAGAGGTGAGGACTGAGGACATTTGGTGCTGTTCAAACCCAGCTCTGGACGTCCAGCCATGACTCAGTGCTGGTTACAACAGAACCCTGCAGGGTGACCCGGCTTGAAGCGATTTCATCGTGTGATAAAGCTCAATTCATTGAAATTAATTAAAACCAAACCACAAAACCCTTTTAGGTTGATTTTGCAATAAGAAGCCGATCCGGACACAGAAGAGTTTTATTTTTTTCATTACAGAACTAGAAACTAAAAAGCTAATGGTTTGTTAACATCAGGTTGCAAATTAAAAGGGAAACGTGAGGGCTCCTTAATAAACTCCACTGTAAAGATGCGAGAGCTTTGTGCTTCACACGCTGCCTTGGATGCCAATCCCTGCCCCTCCTCACAAGGACTGCTGAGAAATAGAGCTACAGTTATAACTCCAGCACAGCAGCCTACACTGCACGTTCTTATTGCGCGATGGAGCTGCAGAGAGGTTTATTTAAACCAGAATATACACAAGCTGTTCGTGTTTTACTTCCTACAGGGTTATTTCTCTTGGAAAACCACAAAAACTTCTGTCAAAACACGGATTGGAAGGAGCAAATTCAAGCATATGGATGAACACCTACAAACAATGGTTTTCTTTCCATGATAGCTTGAAAACATTTTTGCTTGCGTTGATGTTTAAAAGCAGACTTATGCTCCTTTTGCAGCTAGGATGTGTTTGAGAATAGAAGTGAAATGTAATGACACCTGATGCACGGGGCAGTGCTGCTACAGCAGTAACCACCTCACCTTCGTATATAGACAGAGTGAATTCTGAAAGCAAATGGTGCAGCAACATTAAGTGATGCCACATCCGAGGTACAGCAGAACCCAAAGTCAGCCTTGGTTTGGCAGCACTCAGAGGCTTCACCCACAGAACTGAGGTTCAGGCTGTTTCTTTTGCCAGAAGCTGAGTACAATTTGATCCCCATATTTAACACAACAAAAAGTGATTGATGACGTGATTGCAGCGGGACTTTTGGCAGCGAAAGCAAATGCACTGAACTGAAGGATGCATCTGTTACTTCCAATTACAGCCAAACAATCCCAGTGATCTGGTATAAAGAACTGGCCTGGATTGCACACAGAAGGCAGCGCTACATCTGGAGAGAGGAGGGCAGAAAAAGCACATGGGGGGGTGTGAGACACAAAGACACCTGCAACCAACTT
The DNA here is from genome assembly GCF_054131305.1 of Coturnix japonica. Taxonomy (NCBI): domain Eukaryota; kingdom Metazoa; phylum Chordata; class Aves; order Galliformes; family Phasianidae; genus Coturnix; species Coturnix japonica. The sequence goes on along the minus strand of NC_140680.1, from coordinate 10,007,191 downwards.
TGCTGGTTTGTTCTGAAGAACAAAGCTCCAGAGAACTGAGAGCACAACCCGCTGTGCTACAGAGGTGCCTCAGCAAGACGTTAAAATTACACCCTTGTAATCCACCAGGTCCACAAGGTACGAGCAAAGATTCAGCACAATCAAGAGGGAAAGACGAGGATGTTTTTGCTTTAAGTTGGTGGCAGCGCATTGGAGGGAATCCTTCAGGCAGCATGAAGCAGGAATTACAATGGAGAAAGCCCAGGCTGCCAGCAGGCATCGCTGCCACCTCGTGGGTTCTGCTCACGGACAGACGGACGCGCATTGAAATGAAGACAAACATCTCGTTTTCAAGTTGATTTTTGTAAATGGAAAAAAAAAAAATTAAAAAAAAAATGTATAAAATCTATCCATACATTAACAGATACAGGAAGTTACACAATCCAGTTTACACCTAAAGGAACAGCGATCGGTCCATAATAAGAACGGGGAATAATTCCAATGCTGTAACTTGTCAGAAGTCACTACAGGGCAGAGAATGGGGGGGAAGGGGAGGGATTTGTTGGCCTTTTCATTTTTCTTTGTTATGTGTGTGTATGTGGATTAAACTGGAGACCTTCCCTACTTCCAAAGCAATGGGACGATTTCAACAGACACGTATTAGGAATACTTCTGAAATGCATCTGACTCTAGAGTTAACACTGATAATTCAAAGATTCATATCATTCCAACATGATGTTTGGATACTTTTGCCCCCAGGAAAAGGGCAATGGACAGTAGACACTACCTAAGAGAAATCCCGCACCCATCTTAGAATTTATAGCATTGATTTAAGGATTTTTACCCATTCTGAAACGCTTAAAATCCATGTATCTTCAGCTCAGACACATACAAAGCATGCAGAGACAGTTACTAACCAAGGAACATCTAGGAGGCCATGGAAAATGCACCAGTGGGCATTGGTCTACTTTGTGGTGAACTCACGTCAACCACTGCGTGCAGCCGCACCTGGCAATAGTTCTCCCCTTGTGCCTCCAGTTACTGGAGGGCTCAGAAGACGAGGAACAAATGGGCATGGAAGTGCAGTACCACTTTAAGGAACAGAACAGAACAACTAGCAGGGGTGTTTGTGGGAATGCCGGCCCCGCTGCTGCTGTACCTGTGGGTGAACAGTGTCAGTGTAGGGCTCAGAACGGATGCCTGGCTGAATAGTAAAGAAACAGGTAGGCACCTTAAAGCGTGAAAAGACAGACTTCTGTGTTGTACAGGTGTATTCCATATACACACACGAAGCAAGACAGTAAGCTGTGCTCGTTCATCCAGAAGGCTGCGCTGTTTTGTTTTCTGAACACACAGAATGGCAAACTGCTTTCCAAAATAACAACAGTAATAATGATGCAGAAGTGCCGAGTCCTGATTTCTGGGTGGTCTGTGTTTAAAATAATAATTAAAAAAATAACCCAACAAGAAGAAAACCGAGAGAAAGAATAAAAACTAACACTGTAAAGACAACTATTCCCTTTCAAAGCAAAGGCCACATAAAACTGTGTTGCTCGGTTTGGTTTTTACTTCATGCCACCTGTAAACACAAGACTGGATATTCAGTTTCTGGGAAGAAATGAAATCACTTTTACATCCAGAGTAAAAAGCCCTCCTCTGCCTGGACCACAAAGCATCCATGGAAGGGTAACTGGGGGATGAACTCCTCCTCAAATTCGCTCATTTAATGAAAAAGGCCATATCTGAACCAAAGAGCTTTCCATAAAAGCATGTGACATTTCTTGATGTTATTTCTGCCCTCTGTCTCTAAAGTCTGCTATGGGAACTAACACTTTCCATTCCTCACCAACAGATACATCACCTTTTTGGCACCACGGGTGGAATTCCTTCCTAATGTATAATTCTGCCTTACATATAAGTCGATTGTCTAATCATGCAAATCCAACAAATTCCAATAAGTGCCACAAGACAGCTTAACTCTTTGCAATCTACTACCTAGCTTGTGTGCTGCCATAGGAACCTCCCCAAGAAGATGCTATTATCCTTACTTAGATCTGACAGTGTATTTCATATATGGCATTTCAACTTGTCTTTCTGGGGGTACAGAATCGAAATCCAAGACATGATTGCATTCGTTTTTGTTGTTTTGCTCTCAGAGCTCTGAAATGCGTGGAGATTTCTTTGATTAGCTGAAGAGGTCTTCACTGAACAGCCTGATTAGAGAAAAACGCACTGATTCAATCAAACAGAAAATAAAGACAAAAACAGGTAGTGGTAGGTTTCTCAATCCTTGCTCCTGTCCTTGAAGACTAGTTTAGAGTTTCACTGCTACTGCATTTTCCCCAGCTGGATCTTCTTCCAGGCTTCTGATGCTGTGAAAATGCAGGAGTCAAGGATCCCAGCTACAGTAAATGTTCCCCCAATGATGGCACATATCTGAAAAGTACGAAAGAGGAAACAAATGTCAGTGATGAAGCAAACATTTACGCAGCTTGAAACCGAGGGTAAAGATATTACCTACTGTTGGGTGTCTTTCGGAAGCACAGTAAGAATGGGGTAATGGTACCGGGGATGTAATTACATGATAACTCACTCAGGAAAACTGTTCTGTACAATGGAATAACTTGGTGCTATCTGGAATCACTGCGTCCTGAGCCAATCATAAAACCCATCTCCTAAGAGAGTACAGAATGAATCCTGTTCCTTTCTAAACTAACCTCCACCTAACAGAGCTTTCTAGAAGCCCTGTGTTGCTCATGTATTCCTACTTCTGTTTTCTATTATAAATATCACAGCCTTGTAGTCTCTTCCCTATTTCACAAGATGCAGCATTTGCAGACAGGCAAAAGACACTTAAATAGTGTGTTAAGGGTAGTGACTAACAGAAGCACGTCGCTACCAACGACACCTACAGCTAAGCTTGTCTAACACTTTCCATTACAAGCGCTGCTTACTAAAGCACTGCCAACTTAACTGTTTATGGCACAAAGTTTTCCATGCTAGATGCCTTGGGTAGAATTATTAAAACAACAAAAAAATACCCACCCAAATCAGCGAAAACACAGAATCATTTTCAAGAAGACAATTAGGGAAAAAACTTGTCTCCTGATATTCGTAACAGCTCACGTCAGTTCTCAAATGCTACAAAAACACCAAAGTTTGACATTTCAAATGAAAGGTATTTCTGCCTGGAGCACCCCAAAGCAGAGGGCACCAGTTTCAGACTTCACAGCACACTGCTTCCATTCTTGTAGCTATGAAATAAGGACAACAGCTGCCCCCCAAGGAAGCTGTGAAGGAAAATGCTTCTGAAGTGTTTGATGTTATAACGATAGCTGTCCTTGTGGATACACACAGCTTGTGTGCTGGACCAGGTTCACACAAAGCACCTGTCAGAAACAAAGCAGCAGGCAAACCCTGAGTGATGGGAAGAAACGCTGCTTGCCCCACTGCATGCACCGAACAAGGCTACGCTCACATGGAAAGTATGATACAGAGTAATGAAACCTAATAACATTTAACAGCCAAGTTATAATTACACAAGACCTGGCATTTCATAACGCCCACATTTTCGCCTTCATAATTGCGGTGCTCTTTGAATTTGGTCTTTCACACGTAATTCATTGTGTAGGATTAGGTGGCTCTGAGAGCAAGAGACACTGTGCCAGAAAGGCCAGGGCAAGACACAGAGCTTATCTCCTGAGAAAGGCCTGCATCAGGACACGGGATCTTACTGTGATCTAGGAGTTGAGAGGGAGAGCGAGGAAGCCCAGATTAGTAAACTAGAGTAGCAGGGAAATTCAATGCAACTGGCATGGAGGGGAAACGGAGGGAGCCACACTGGACCTACTGAGTGTCCCCACAGAACATTAAATCCCATGGACAAAGTGACACAGAAAAGAGTAACGGGAGAACAAGAGCATTGGGTTCAGCAGGGAGTTTGCAGTGGCTACGGAACAAACTGGTCATTAATGCTGAGCAAAGGCTGAAAGAAACACACCCTTCATTTACACGCGTATTTAGAACTATGATATTTGTGTTCAGTGAGCTCAGTGAGATGAGGAGAAGCAGCAGAGATATCAAGGCAAGGTAAACATGACTTTTACAGGAAGGCTGGCATTACAGAAGATAAAGGCTTCAGAAACCAGAGCACCAGCCCAAGGCAATGCTAGTAATTGTAGGGGACAAGCCCTCTGTGCCCCCCTCTGCCTGCTGTCCCCATCCACAACGTGACGCAGGGTGACCTAATGAGGAAAATGACAGCAATGGAGTTGGGTTATTTCAGTTCTGGGCAGCTCAGCTGACGTGATATTTACACCACAAACACAGAGATTGTCCAACACTACGATTCTGCATCATACAGTTGGAAAATCTGATTTCAGTGCAGCACTGCAAGGGGAGAAAAAATATATATTCATCTGTACTGCACTGCTCTGTACTGCACAGTGTTTATGAGTCACACACACCTGGTATTTGCTTGGAGCCTGCCTGGCAGCACGCACACAGCTCTGCTTTGTTGTGACAAAAAAAGGCAGTGCTGGGGTTGGTCTCAAGGTCAGCACAGAAGCTGCACCATCGCACTTCCCAATCATTGCCATGTGAATGCTCACAGGGCATTGCTCCTTCCCAGCGCTGGAGGAAGTCAGGCATCATGCACTTACTCATATTTAATGGTGTTTTATACTAGGAACGATGTGTGTTCGTCCCCGTGAGTTTGATTCGGGCCTAAGCATTAAAAGAGGAAGGAAAAGGAATAGAGGAATGTAATAACTACAGAATGGAGAGACCATGCGATGTGGGATACACAGGAGGCTTTTTAACAGAGTATTATTTTTGTGCAGAGGCTGCTGTGCCTCTTAATTCCTTTCATACCCAGTGGGCTGACCGGTCCTCTCATATCAGGAAAAAATCTTTATTCTTCTCTTGAATTTTGAATGCTACACCAGAAATTTGTCTAATTTTCTGCCTGCCGTCCCCTTCCAGCCTCTGCACTGACCTCATGATAAAACCCTTCTATCAGTTTGGCCACTTATATGAATGCAATATTTTCAGCAGCAAAACTTTCTCCTTTTCTCCATAACCTCAACCACAAATCCATGAATGACTTCTCTTTACTGGGAAATCCCTTAATTTTAAGCAGTATGGTTTAGGAGGCTCAAACTCCTATGTTTGACACTGCTTCAGCTGTGTGTGGTTAACCCCAGGATCCATGGCAAATTCACCATGTAAGTCAGTGCTACCACTGATGCCACAAGTCATGTTCGTACTTAATACTGAAGTACGAGATGCCAAATGGTAAAATGCTGAAGTTTGATCTTTTTTAGGATTACATTTTGAAGCCAGGCAGATGTGCTAAGAAGAGAAAGTCTTCAATGGTGACAGTTAGGTTTTGCTTCAAGCCTCTTTATCTTGGTATCTGTATATACCAGAGATCGCACACATCTCTGATGTTAAGTGAAAGGCACTTAGTGTTCATCAGAAGCTCCAGAATCGAAATCCTTAAGTGCAACACAGCCATACTGTTTAGATGTTACTTTCTATTAACATAATCAAACCGTTTAAAAATCAAACCCAAGGTCTTCATTCCAGCCAATTCATTAGCTGCTTTACATTCTACCATGCCTCACTGGCAAAAAAAGACCACAGTTTATATTTTAAGCCAATTTCCTCAGGACACATTTTTTAAAGGTCTGGAAGATCTTGAAATAACTTTTAGTCTAGTTAGCACTTTGGGCAGTACAGCTTTGTTACAGATACCGAGATGGGTATTGCATGATGTTATCTGGATGGATCGGAACATAGCTGGTCAGGAAAACACCTCTGGAATGTTATGATGTAGCTCTTCTCCACTTCTGCCTGGGAGCAGACACCTGGAACTGGTATACCCACATTAAACCAAGCAGGCATACTGAGTTAAACAACCACCCTGCCTTCTCTGCAAGTCAGACCTCATCATTAGTGAGGCAGCTTATTGCAGCCTGCTTTATTGCATACCTTGTTAGTTTAGTTCCAAGTTTCTGGCATGTTGCAATCATGTTCACCCTACCTAGACAGAGTTTGGCACTTCTGGAACAGGATCATTTTCTTTCTTCTTGTGCCTAACTATTAAATCAAATTGTCAGAGTATAGGATTAGCCAGTTACCTCACTTACACTTCATAGTACAAGCGTGGTGATGTACTATTTTCTTTCAATCATGTCACAATGCCCTGAAGCAGAAACTCAGTTCTGGGAAAGTAAGGCTCAGAAGTGAAGTGGAAAGCAGGCAGGAGAAAGGAGAATCACAGTAACTCACCGATGTGATAAACCTGTACAAAGGCTGTCGCCTCTCTGTATATTTCACTGTGATGGGACTCAAATCGTAACGAAACCAGATAGCTGGGATAATGCGACCAGTGTGACTGTAGGCGACGTACTCCTAGAAAAGAAAGCAGAGGAAAATGACACAGAGTGAACAATCCCATTCTGCATACAGTGTCTGGTCCCTAATTTACTGTTCTGTACTAAAGATCAACTGAAGAAGTAAACAATTAACTCTGGTATGACACTCTTTTCTCTTTTCTTATCAAAAAGGAAAGCAATTTCATCATATCCTGACTGCGATACAGCTGGGAACAGAGTGATGGTGCTTAGCAGTGAACAGCTTATCACTGATTCCTCTAGCGTAGATCTGTTCTACTTACATATGAGTCTGCTAATGGTTGCAGATGAAGTTTTTGTACCGTCAGTATGTAAATCATTAAAAAAATTCATCAAGCAAACAGAACTTTTGCAAGAACCTGAAAATCCCTGCTTCTCTGTGCACTCAGAACAGCCATCAGCAATTCCTGTCTGTGAGACCCTGCACACTGAAACAAACAACGTGAATGGTTTGTCCACTCAGTATGAATTATGCATGCAGAGCAATTTAAAACGGAGCCTCTAAAGACCCATTTCATACATTTAAAAATCATGCTGAAAAACAGAATGCGACCATATACAGAAAAAACCTGTCACAAGGTCCCAGAAATATTTCAAGCTGGCTGAAGACAGATATCTTTAGATTTCCAGTGATAACTTCATTTACTCCATTTCTGTAATAACTGCTACAGTGCAATGTATCAGCAATGGGACGATACTCTGTTAAAGCACAGAGTGCAATGCTAACATAGAGCAAACACTAGCATCAGCTTAGCATCAATTGGCAAATCTTTTGGAGCTAATATTTTGTCTGTGCTCTCAATTCCAAAGATCAGGGCATTGATTTCAACAGGAAAAGAAACCAAATCTGCTGAGGAGTCAGTACAGAGCCAGCAGCATGTGCACAGCACACCCTGCATCTTCACCCAGCTGTTCTTCCCTTCTTTTATCCCTATGACAGGACTGCCAGCTCAGATGACCTTTTCAGTTTCATTTCTCCTCCCTGCAGAGGCAAAGACAAGCTCATATACTTTGAAAAGATGAAGAAACGACAAGCAGTAGAACACCCATGAGCACAGTACAAATAAGACAACTTCACTCTTCATGAGCTCAGAGGGAAGCAACGAAACAGCATCAATCTCCTTAACTGGTCATATGTAACTCCCAAATTTCCCTCTAGTGTTTTTTTTTCCCCTCAAAGACAATAAATATAGCAGAACTGTGCTGCAGTGCCTAGTTTGAGTGTTTTCAGGGCTCTTAGTGCAGACATTCTGCACTGTACTTTATGATAGTGGCTATTTGGCTACGTAGGGAAACAGAAGACCTAGAAGGTAAAGGGGGAGAGAAGACAGCCAGCCACACCTCCTTCATCTCATTACAGTAGCCAACCTATGGCAGACTGTTCTAATGGCTTCCAATTTCTGTTTCCCACTAGTAAGTACGGGAGTCACAGACTCAATGCAGTGACACATGAATTTCTATTTTTACTGAGAAACTACAGAAGCAGAACTGTTCTTCCATGCTTCCATTCTGACAGAACCGGCTTCATTTTTTCTTTCCTCTCCCCTTTTCCCCACCAACAGTTCTGCCACAATGAGTCAGTCTTGGCTGAACTTCCAACCATAATCACAGAAGTGTCAAGAGCTCCTGCTGTCTGTTCTCCAAATTGCTTTCACAACTTGTGTCACAAGAGTCTTATCAGAACAGCAACAGTGACATTAAGCAGAAAAAACATGCTGTAAGCTGAACAGAGAGAGACATCCAAGTCATTGGGACACATAGTACAAGCAAACCCCAAAGCCGCAAGGCAGGAACACTAAGCTGAGAACTGGTCCAAATGAACGTGTGCTTGAATCTCAGCTATGACACACCAGTAGTCACAGACACTAGAAAAAGATTCTAGACTTTCACTTAGCACCTGAGTGGCAAATTGTTTTTAGTTGAATGAGAAATTTTTTCTTTATAATTAAATAGGACTTTGTCCTCCAGCTTCCCAACACACTTTATTATGACATCTACTTATATCTATTTTCTGTATATATCTATATTCAAGAATTATAAAGTTACAACAACTGTAATTATCCACTATAATAAAGTGGATGATGCCAACTAGTCAAGTGTTACATACTTTGATGCTGTGGATACCACAGTTATAAAATCTTTAAGGAAGTTGTCCCCTTGGTCAGCTAAACTGACTGACAGTTCTGTAAGCCAGCTCCAGTGTTGCTCTGACAATTTATTTGTTTGACACATCCATCACAACTGAGACTGTTTGCTTAATAAAACAATGTGGAAGCATGTTCAGCTGGATTCCAATTTCCATTCAAATCCCTCTTGACTCAAAACACAATCAGCACATACAAATCATCCACATATCTTACAGAAATCTACACGAGCTAAATTGACTTGACATAGTTGGGAGTAACAATACTGTGCTCTAAAAGAAGACCAATATCTGCTCTGACTTGCCCTCACAATCCCAGTCCTAGTAAGCAGCAGCAGCAACAGCAAGCCCTGCTCTCAAGAGCTTCAGTTCCTCCTTCTCCCAGCAGAGGCTACTGCTCACCTACAAACAAATGTACATGGCTGTAGAGCAGATGTGTAAGAGAGAGGAAGAAGGATGAATGACGATCCCCCATGCATCCACTGGGCTGCAATGAGGAGCTTTTCCAAGAACTAACTGCTTCTTTACCTTATTAGCAACCGTATATTGGTAGGAGTATCGCTGCTTGCCGCTCATGTCTTCGTAAACTGTTGGGACTATCTTCAGTATGTAGTCATGAGAGGCTAGAGCTGTGGTCACAAAAGGAAAATATACATTAGCACTCAGAGAAAGGAATCACAGCCTCCATAACATTCCAAAGCAAACATGGGAAATCAACTAAAACGTGTCAACTGACAGAAAAAGTATCTCCTTCCTCATTATCTTGTATATTTGGGTCACTAGAAAACTCCTGTTTGCAATTATAAATGACTGGCACCACAAAAAATGATCTCACTGTGCTGGTGAGATCAAGCACGAGGCTCAGGTTAGAACTGCAGCTTCACTCAGCTGCTTCTGACAGAAAATGCTGAGGCACCAAGACCTGTGTGGTCCCATTTCTTCTGAGCACCCACCTCTACCTCCTTCTCTCTCCTCCTTCCCTCACAGCTGCTTAACAACTACTCAATCCTTTTTCATTACTTAAATGGTTAGGGCCATTCTCTATTTTCTATCTGCTGAAACAGTTTTAAAACAGAATTTAAATTACTTTTCTGCAGAATCCTTTGATAAAGTGTAACACAAAGACATATAAGAGAAAAATTCCTTTTTTGTTGTTGTTGCTGGTCATGAAGAAGGTCAATAAAATAAAAACAAACTATCCTCCCGTTTTCTGGGTTTGGCTACAGAGGCAAATTAAGGACTTCTGGATACATCAGTGTTGCATGATTAGCTTTGTTTTCCCTCCTGAAGAGAGCAGCTAAGATCTGTAATCACCAAGAATACGTACGATTTGAGCTGAGTTTGTCTGCTCCCTCCAATGCGTTGAATGCTCCATGAACATTCTGGACCTGGAAAGAAGAAAGACATGTGAAGAAGTCTTCCAACTTGGCAATCTTGACCTTTGCTTCCCTATCGTATCCTGTTACAAGGATACTGGCCTGATTCAGCCTTTCCAAAAACAAAGCCTCAATGCAGTACAAGATGACTCGAAATATTTCTCAGTGTCCGTCAAGCAAGGGTTGGTTCCAGGGGAAAAAAGTTGATTTCACAATGTCTTAAAAGATGAAACTCCTCAAAGCCACTGTAAAGCTAAAGGAATTGCAGCTGGAAAAGGCCAGTTATGAAACTTCACTGAGAAATATTACTTAAGAGCTTTGCATAGCTAACGTTGAAATTTACCTATCAGGCTAAATAGAAATAAATGGGAATCAGATTCAGGATAAACTCTACAGAGTCTTCATGCAAAGGCAACTCATGTCAGAGCAGTTTGGCTTGCACAGCTTTACACATCAGCCCTGCTCTCACACCACGCACAATATGCCCTTGGAGATGAGAAGGTCACACGCCAACACTGCCATCCATTCAGCATTTCCTGCAGCTGGTCCCAGGCATGCAAATATCTGTTTGCCCAGAATAACAGGATTTCCACTCCATACCTTCCACATACTCTGATCATCTGGAATCTAATGTTAACCAACAGAATAATCAATTTGTGAACTCTCTAGACAACAAAAACCCACAGCAAGAGCTGTAGGTGAGATGTTGCATCTCTCACAAAACATAGAGTAAGCTACAGAGAAACGACAAATACCTCAATCTAGAGATTCCTGTCCTTAAACCAGAAAATAGTGAAGAAACATTCAGAAGAAGTACTTGGTCACGAATGTGTGAGCTGCCATGCCGTAAAACTCATTAACAGGACAATGCACAAGTATTTTCTTCCCAGGTTCTCTTAACTACTAACAGCATGAGAATATATTTCTCTGATCCTCATGGCTATTTTTCTGTTCTGAATGCAATGGAGTAGGTGATGGTCTGGAGGAAGAAGCAACTGACCTAGTTTCCTAGAGAGAAAACTAAAGACACAAAACTAACAGCAAGTTCAACTTGCAAGGTGCTGGCACTGAGAAAAAGCATCAACAGAACCTTCTATAGCATCTGCCACTCTGCAGGGATTTCAAACACTTTGCACAACAGTAACCATCTCCAAACTATACCTGCGGTCCATATGTTCTTTACTTGGTTACTGTATATACACAGGCAGTGTCAGTATAAAAAGCTTACAAAGAAAGAGAAGCCACCAGGCTGGGCTACAGCATCAAGTTCCACTCTCAGTGCTGCTGAGAATTAAGTAGCTTACTGCATGTCTGAGCCAGAGATGGTGAAGTTCCCTTAAAACACTCAAACAATAAATATTTGAGTTGCTGCTCAGTAAACAACAGTGTCTGTCCTGTGAGGTATCTGCATATTTTAGTCCCTGGCTCCCCAGCATCCATACTTCTGTTTATACACAAGAGTTGTTTGCTCTGTTGTCTTACTGAACAAGTTTGTATAGCTGCAAGTTACAGGGCTTCCACACAGACATCTCCACAGCTGCCTGCTTCTGTGTCATCAGGTCCTTTGCTGCACCTGCAGCACAGATAGCACATGTAACATGTAACTCCCAGCCTGACGTTTTACCATGATTCTCCTTGTGGAATATTCTGGATTCCCATTACAGTACTTGCTGCCATAGCCTGCTAATTAATCACTGTGCTACAAAGCGCACAGGTGTGTTCCTTGGGGGAACATTAACTTGTTTGTACCTCGTTAAGTACCTGGAGGGACTTCAAGAAGCAATAAAACTTTGGCCACAGTAACAAAATTGCTTTGCAGGAGAAAACAATTAAGGGTGTATAGCCAGGCGTTCTCAGGACTGCACTGCAGTACTGAGGCCAAATCCAGGGCTTTGAGCAGAGGTATTGGAAGCAAAAAAACACGAATCAGTTGTTCATTAGAGCCAACTCTTGGTCCTCCCGCAATACAGACCTCCACAAGATCCTTGCCAGGCCCTTCAGCATCCTCGGCTTTAGCTTCTACGAAGGTATTCAAAGATATACAACTTGACTAATCAGACAGAGCCTAACATCTATCTACAATAACTTGCAGCTATACAAGTAAAAAGGGAAGCCCTCTTGCAAAGGTTAAAAACTACTATTTTTCAACAGGGAAATCTGGCACTCAAGAGAATTTTACAGTTCCACAGCATTGCAGGGGTTGGAAGGGACCTCCAGCTTTTCACTTGGTTACCTGTCATGCAATAACCTTCTGGTCTTGTTTACATTAGGAAAAAAAAAATCAACACAAAGCCTGCCACTATTATACATTAGCTATTATCATTCAATGCCAGACAGGATTTGAATCTTTATTTCAAACAGGCTGTTCCTTATGTACCTTAGTGGATAATTCTGGCAGAGCAAGCAACATCCTACAAAGAACTAGGTCTCAGCATTTGACACAAGCGAATGAGACAAGCTCTTCACTCCCTTTAAGAAATATGAGCACGTATTACATCAAAGCAGGTGGAGACACAGCTAAATATTTAAAGATGTATCTACATAGCCTTAGAGCTCTCAGTACTTGCTGGCTGTCTACGCTGCTTGCTGAGTCTTGATAGCACCTGTTTAGTGAACACAGCCTTCTTTAATTTGTACTGTTAAACTTATGTTTGCCTACAGGATCAGCAGCACTTACATGCCAGACAATGAGTAGTTATTCTGGGCTTTGAAAAAACTTGTCCAAATCATGAGTCAACTACACGTCTGCTGAACAGGTTTCTCACTACCAACATGGAAGACATTTGCTCCTTCGCCCCCAACTGTCCAAGTTTCTCATCCCAGTGATACTTATTTTCAGCACTGTGAATTGAAGCTATACCATGAACTGGGCTACGCAGCTCAAGGACTTCATGATAAAACAATGGGAACAGTGCCTTACAGCGTCGATTTCCCACACAAACTGCAGAACTCCCTATTAGCACTTACCTAATATTTCTCATAATCTCAGTGTGCTTTACAGACATTAAGCCAAGCTTATTTATATGCTAATATTTCAGCGTTCCCACACAAGATATTTCCTAAAAGAAGCCGGGAGCAGAGTCAGAAGACTACAAAGCAACGCTTCGACTTGTTAGCATGAAAAAGGGTTTTGGAAGTGGGTGTACAAGAAGCAGACTAATGAGACGTCTGTGCTGAGGAAAGAAGATTACAGAGAGACTATGGGTAAGCAATGTTTTGGGTGAGTTGCAAACTGGGTGTGCACATATACAACTCCCACCTGTGATGCTACCTCCTTGGAAGTAGGCTAGAGAAATGCTGTAATCTGTCCTCATTGAGAAATCAAGAATCATTACATAACTTGCAACACCTGGTGAAACTCTATCCACAGGGCAAGTGCACGCGTTCAGCTTCTTCCCAGCAGGGAACTGGTGAAACACAAGCTAGACTTGTGTTTCATAGAATAAATTTGGCTAATAGGTGTCTGCTATAGAAGTACGGTGACGTACATTAAAAAGAACTTGACTGGTGCTATGGTTAGACAGTAGAATGCATACGTCTTCCCTCAGTATACTCTATGTAAAGAAGGTCAAGGTACATTTGCTAAGTTAATACTCCAAACAGTACTGCATGGTATTTCAAAGAGCCACTCCTAGCAGGAACACAACTACAGTTTTCCAAAGGCACTTTCAGTTTCAGATGGAGAAAGCAAAGTTACTCTATGATGAACGCTGCTCTTCCCTGGAGTAATGGCATGTAAAGTTTGCAGACTCTTCTGGACTGAATGTATACTGCATGAATTCAAGGGATCGGCTTGCCTATCCAGGCAGCTTGTTCTTGTCCTCCTCACACTGTACGTGGCCCTTCCATAAAACCAAACAATCCAGTATCAAAGTTTTTGTGGTTGCATTCAGTCCCCTAGAGACAGGGATTTTTCAGGGAAGCAAACTCACCTGTAACTTGTCCCCAAATGAGAGCTTGTGAATGACGTGAGTCATGTCAGGATTCTGAGGCTGCGCGGTGGCACTGTGCGTTGACACATGAAAGTTACCAGGGACCTAAAATTAGTCAAGACAAGGAAGACAGGATTTCTCATTTTATCCCTCAAGGCATCGCTATGCTTTGTGATATGAAATTGAAATGCCTAGATCCATCCAGCCTGGCAAGAGGTATCACTTAACAGTGGACAACTCCTGGTATGTTGCAGAGATGCTCTGAAATTTCTTCCTGCACTTGACCAATGCCACCAGACTGCGCACAGAGCAAAGATCTGCTACATCCCAGGAGTCAGGCTCTCATTGCTACAGCTGCTGACTAGGAAGTGATGAGTGGATCTCTCCCAGCTCTAGGATTCCTAACACTTCAGGCTATGTCTTTCTTTCCCATTAAAATACGATCCAAGTCTCCAAATCAACAATTGCTTAACATTTTACTCCTGCATCTCACATTTGTAAATGGGACCACTGCTGCAGAACATCCTAAGAAAGCTGTGCATTTTTACAGTAGTACCAATCATAATATACCTCACATTGCAGAAGATCAGTGGTTTTCTTCATACATAAAACCCATTCTTACCCACAAAGTTTTAGGGGTATCCTGGACAAACAAAGCCAGATCTTCATCTTGTAGCCCTGGCTCATAGCTGGCTTTTAGCTCCTGGTTCTCTCAATATGAGGTTTTCTATTTGCTTTTGGTTTTTGTTTGTAATTCAGGGAAATACAAAGCTTTGAAAAAATACAGATTTCACCTAAGGACTCAGTTCCAAGGCAGAAAATGAGCACTGGTGTCATTCTAACTGAATCACTCCAGCATGAACCCAGTTTTCAGGTCACTACCCCTACACTGGGAAGTCTTTCAACAAATCCAACTCAATCACTGTTGAAGAGGGTGCAAGACTTTTTTTCCTAGGGAGAAAAGGGCTGGAAATTAAATGGTCTTGACTTGCAAAGCCTTTAAGGGCACTAAGAATCAGTCTCAGACAACAGCAGGAAAACAACTGCACATCAGGTGCCCATTGTTCTTGCTGTAGAGACTGTGGTGTCAGTGCCAAGGGAGGCCACATGCTGATTACATGTGCTTTCAGGAAAGCAAAATTAAATGACTTGATGTGCAGCAGTGTACTCTGGGAACACTTTCAGGTGTGGACATGAGCTGTGTCATCCACAAGCTCAGTAAACAGGGTGGCAGTCTGCAGTAAGTACACAATGCTACCTTGTTCTCCCACTCCAGGTTTGATGCCCTGCCATGTACTACCATATGCCTAGGCTCTAATCAAACCAAGAGTTACTCCTATAACTTCACATAAGCTCTTTAAAAAGGGGTGTGTCTTTTTTATGTAAGCTAAGAGCCCCACAGAACAGTGTCCAACAGCAACGCACAGTCATGTTTCAAAGCAGGGCCACGTCCCACTCTAGATGCTGGCTCATACAGAAGCATGTCAAATACCTGCCAAGGGACTGAAGATTTTCTTTCCCCTCAGATGTGAGGGCCTCAGAGAGGCCAGAAGTCCTGGTGTAAGTTCCCTCCTTCTATTCCCAGCCACTATATGAGACCACACAATTAGTGGTTTTGCACAAATGAAGCAGAAAAGGGAGTTTCTCATGCTCACATACAGCAGCACCCTGCTAAGAGTTTTTTGGAGCAGAACAGACCACGTACAGCAGAAAAAGCCCCAGCTGTTTTAGCACTGTGCTTTTGGGATTAGCAGAACGAGAACTACCTACCTTCGTAGAAGCCCTTTCCCAGTTTTGTGGGCTACCAGCTGCCAGTAGTTTTGGTGACTTAGAGGTGAGGAAAGAAACATCATCTTTTTAATCCCTAATCCCTTCCATGTCACAGAATCAGTAAGAGGTTCTGCCTGTTATTTTTAGATGAGATTTAACATGACCTGGGCGGGGAAGAAGGAAGTAGGATTTTGTAGCCTGTGGTACATGAGGAGGCGTGTATAAAGGGTGCGCCCTTCTTAGGACATCGGTGGGCCCCACCACTGCCTCCCCCACCCCACCTAGTCATCTCCAGCATTACATAGCAAGATTATTCAATCCTGAACACACCCATCCCAGAGAGGAGCCTCCTCCAGGCCTGGATTTCCATTCTTTGAGGCAGAGGCAAAGCATCCCTACAAAGCATGCGCACAAGCCTTGTGCATGTACTCCAAACACCTCAGCATGGAGCCGTTCCTGTTATGCTGGCACCCTCTAGTAGGGAACATTCCTGTCATTCTGCAGCTCTTGGAACTAAACAGCACTTGGATAGAGACACTGCCAAAGACCTCTGCATAGTGAGTCACATTTTGGAGGTGCAAAAGTTGTGACAAGTGAGCACAGAAGCCATTCAGCATTCAACAGGTGTTTATGCATCCCCTATACGTTAGGATGCTGCACTCAAAGAGACATCACTGGCCACAACACAGAGCCACTCTACTACTAAGGAATGCTATCCAGGTTACCTGCTTTGGAGAATGGTAAGACTAAGCCTGATCTAACATGTCCTGTATGGCTCTAACTACACAGCCTCCTCTCCCCATATTGTTCTGCAGCACCAAGAGAATCAACTTCCCCTGCTGATTAGGGACTCCCTAAATGTACTCCCTGAAGGTGAGAGACACAGATTTTCATGGTGTTTTACAAGTAGATCTTACAAGCATTTCCTGAGCCAGGCCAAACTCACTGTCATTCCTACTCACCTTGTTGATGCTGAAATGTCCCTCAAATCTACAGCCATCCCCATTATTGAGAGGTATCTTCATCGAGTTGTCTATGTGACCCACTTCATGCCTTCCCATTTCATCCTGGATGTCTAGTCCAACTACTGCATGGGAGGGAGACAAGAAAAGAAGTCAAAAGAGAAAAACAGAAAGATTGTATAGGAAAAGTAGGCACAGTTTTACTGGAAAAAAGTCCACATCATTTTCCCTGACACCTTAGTAAAGAGTGCTAATAAAATAACATCATATGTCAAATACCTTTATACCAGAATGAACTCTGTAACCAAACTTTGCAGACTGACAGAAACATGTGTCTTATGCCCTGCCAGTTAACTTCAATTTGAACTGTATAAACAGGAAAAGTTCAGGTAGACAGGGCAGGTGATCTGTGAAAAGCCAACAACTGTCTGGTGTACTCAGTTACAAACAAAACTTGTGAGGTTTCTGGCTCCCAGACACTAAGAGGTCACTGCAAAAAGGGAAAGGACTTTGAAGAAGGTTGCAAAGGGTGTCAGCTGCTAACACAGGCTGCAGTGAGAGCACAGGGTCCAGGAAAACTGGTGGCCTGCCCTCACCTGGAATACCAAGTAATGGGGTACTGGCAAAGGCTGCAGTGATGTGACATCCTGGTACAGAAGGGCCACTGCACAAATTCTGGCCTATTCAGATATGAATTAAAACAGGTAAGAGAAAGAAGGTACTCACGTTCACAATGCAGATTTGGTAAACTGATGTTCAGGCTCACTTCTATTTTACCTCCACTGTCTTTGTCTGGGTCATCCACGTACAGCTCATTAACTCTAGAGGAAAGAAGACACAAGTGGGTCCATACATATATCTGCTTTCAACGTGAAGGGTCAAAAAAAACAAACTCCAAATAACCAGCCTCGCATGTGAAGTAAAAAAGAAAGAAAAAGAAGAGATTGTGAAGCACAGAGCAGATAGCACAGCACGCCACAGGGCATAAGAGCCCTCACATATGATTGACCATGTCAGGTACAAAAGCTTTTTCTTCACTTCCCATCATCGGTGCTCTGTTGTTGGGTGCCAGGGTCTCCTCTTTCACTTCTCTCTTGCTTGCAACTTTCTCCCTTAGTATTTCATTTCAATCCATGAACTCTAATCAAAAGCAACAACTAAAACTGAGAAGAGGATTCAAGTCAGGAAACAGATGGGATGAAACATCCTGGACAGCAGGATCTAACACTAAGCAACAGCCTCCCAAAGAGCAGTGATGTGCCAGCACCGTGGGTGCTATGAAACAGATTTCACAGAAGACAAAATAGAGATATAGAGCAAAAGGGATACAGAAGTATAAATATTTATTGTTGGCACAAACAATCCATCTGACAGCTAAAATATAAACCAAATGAACCAACACGAGCACAGCCACATGTCCTAGAGAACACTCTCCAGAAAAAAGATGCGGAGGGTACCCAAGAGCTCCATCTCTATTGAAGTCTGACACTGTTCAGTCTCAAGAAAGATTTGAGAATTTCAGCATGATAAATAATACAGGTATGGGAACTTATGTTCAAGCAAGCTGCATAAAAGAAATCATCTTTGCTACTAAGTGCTCTGTGTTATTTTTGTTTAATGCTCAAAGTGTGTGAAATCCTTTGACAAGCCCTTGCCGAAGAGTATATATGCTAATAGACAGACCAGATCAAGGGCAGTAACAAGACAGAATCAAAGCGATTCTGTCCTGGTGATACATCTCTGGACCACGGTGAACTGCCTGCCCCATGGATTCAGAAGAAACAAGTCTTCAGACTGAGAAACACACAACTGCCTATTTCTTTCTGAGGTAATTACTCACAGGTCAGTGAGGTTTGCAGACACTCATTTAAAACCAGCACAGCATTTGTCTTCAGCTTCACAGCCCTACCTTTCTCTGTTTTTAATTGGCTTGACAAGTTGCTTGCAATCATTACTCAACGTATTTTTCAAGTGATTAACAAAAATGACACAGAGGGAGAGGCGAGATTGCTCATCAGTGACCTACTTAGAAGCTTCTTGGCTGAGCCCTCTCCTTCCAGGTGGAATGTGTTAAATCTAACTATGTATTCATCACTGGCAGACTAGGTAGTGATTGGGATTAAGTCATATGTCCAAATACAGTGGTAAGGAGTACTCCATGCAGCAGAGGTGTTACTCCTCCAAAGCACATCTCTCTCCATGCTCCTGATGAAAGGGAGCATCTGTGTCAGAGCCATCACAGGAGGACATCAGGTTTGGCACCTCAGCTGATGCTGCCCAGTTCTTTGGAGTAAAACACTAAGAAGGTTGTATTTGCAAATTTCATGTTCTGAACAAGTCAGAGAATGGGCCCCCAGGTGTGGTGCGTGAGCAAATGCCTATAGGCCTTTTGGCAATAAGTGAGCAAGAAGTGGCTGCCGGTAGAAGTCAAAGGATAAACTGCACACACGGAGCCTCTCGAAGCTTTTACATAGGAAGGCAATGCAGTGAGGTCACTCAATCACAGACTGGATCACTGAGGCAAAGAGAAGTAGGCCACTGTGCCCACATCATGTGGCCCATTAGTTGCAGAGATAAGGGACACTGGCTTCCCATTTGGAGCTCCAGTCATGAAACCACTTGTTTCCAGCCTGTCTCCTGGTCAAGGCTCACGGACATTTCCTCCTCCTCTTCACCCTGCTCTTCTCCTTAACTATGTTCCCAGAAGGTTTTTTAGCAGGGGCTCAAAACCACGTTCTGCACTGACCTGCTCTGCTACTGAGGTACATCTCATGAAGGGGACCCTGGGGCACAGTGGGAACATACCACGGGGTAAACTTGCCAAAGCAAACTTCAAAAGAAGATTCATCCTCTTTCAACAAACTGGAAATTTTACTCCCAAAATGCTTTCTGGAAATCTCACATGTAAAGGAGACACCCAGGGTCAAGGCTGCTACTTCACAGACCTCTGCCTGAACCATTGCTGTTTAAGTCAGGTCTGGTGCTCTCGTCTCAGTTACTGGCCTTCTACCCAGGGCTAGGAAAACAAACTGCACACAGCCTTCCTATAATTTCACCAGACAATCCTGGGATGTCGAGGAAAGCAGCATTTGGCACCTCCAGCAACTCCCCCTGCGAGGATAACGTCTCCAGCAGAAAAAAGAAGCTGGCTCTAACTTACTGCTGTTCGTTCTGGAATGCAAAGTATCCCATGATTAGAGCAACGGTACCTAACAGTGAATATGAGATGGTCATGAGGGAAATAAAAAATGAGGTCAGGCAGAAGGACACTGTAAACACAGCTGCTTCTATAGCTCTTTAGAGAGGCAGCATGTAGGGTCATACTGTAAAACTAGAGATGGTACATAACTCCTTCAAAGACCCCAAGGAAGTAGGAATTGGTATTTTACTGGTTGTTGTTGAAAGTCCACTTGAACAAAAGGGGTACAATAAAGCAGAGGTGAAGTGCAGAGCTATGAATGTGTAATAGGGCAACAGGACACTTAAAAGTGCACCTTACCCTGAGCAGGGCCTCCCATCGCTGCTTCAAGGAAACAAGGAATCCCTACGCAGCAGGAGCGGTGATCCACACAGAAAGAATCTGCTTCACTTCTAGAAAGAGCCACTTTGAAATACTTCCCATTCCTGAGTGCTGCTGCTGGGAGATAGATGCTCATCCCACTTGCTTACAAACTCATAGCATTACACAGAAAGAGTTGGCTAAGATTGCAGATCTCGCAATGGTATGCAAGACAGAATGAGAGCAGCACGAGGGCTTAGTGTTTCTTTAAGATTTTATCCAAAGACAGACAGAGCCATTCTCCATGCTTAGACACACTCCATGTGTCTCTATGACACAACAGCTTTGTTTCCCCAGAAACAAAACTTCTCATATAACTTATTCCAACCTAGCAACCCTGGCCACTAATAGATGCTTTGCACTTCCATGGCTAACAGCCCATGGTCCTGTGAGTACAAGAGGGGCTACGAGGCATCAGGCTGTTCAGCACTTCATGCTCTGCCTGGGTGCTCTCAAAGCACATCATCCTCATTCTCTGTATTCCATGGCCTCGCCTTTGCTTCAAATTGCAAAGTTTTTTCTCCCTCTTTCACAACAAACAGCCAGGCTCACTCCTCCCAGCCATCAGCCATAAAGATAGAAAATACAGCCACTTACTCCACAAGCTGCCTTTTACCTTATCCTCTGAATGCCAGGAGGAATTCTGCCCTCTCTAGGCCCCTAAGCCTGAGGGGAAAAATAATTACTTCTTCTTGAGGGAGTCCAAAGATTCTCTCAAGGGACTTTCTCAAGCAAATCCTCCAGGTCCTCTTGGCTCTGCTTGCCATTCCAGCTCTCATCATTCACCTTCCACAGACACAACCATCCTAAACTAAACAGCCTGTACCACCTCCTCCTCATTTGTGCCAAACAAGAGAAGGCATAATATAGGAGAAAAAAACCCACTGTAACGTCATTTTCACAACTTGTGCAAAGAAACAAGAAGCAAATTCTCTGCTGTGTAACAAATTGTGCATATCTACTGCTCTGCTGCCTTCAAGCTTCTTCTCTGCCCTGCATCTCATCAGTTCACCATTTGAAGGTCTCTGTCCCACTTTATGTCCTTGGCTTAGATGTGACGCACAGAAAACACAATGTCCTACAACGGAAGGAATTACAGCTCTCCAGGAGGCATGAAGAAGGCTTCCAAAGACATCAACGTAGATTTGAATCAGAAATTGCAAATGACATCATGACACCACCTTCCGCTTCCTGCTAACCTATACATGGACGTTAGGACAAATGGCACAACAACACAAATATATAACACCTTTTATTAGGTAATCTCCAAGTTACTACGCAAACATTAATTAAGCTTCTTAACACCTCTGAGGTAGTCAGCTAAGTATTATATCCTACAGAAAAGTGTCTGTCTCAAGGTCAGTCCATGGCAAGAGCAGGGTTACAGCTCCCATTCCCCACCGACTACCAGGCCATCCTCTACCCGCTGTTTGAGTTTGCTCTACCACTTCATCTGCTTCAACCGGATGAGTCAGTGGAACTGAACCCGCACCTCCAGCTTAGTGTCTGGAATCCAGATCAGAACATACAAGTTGTAGCACCGTGCTCCCGCTGCAGACAGCTCATGCTCCGAGGCTACCATTTCTTGCAGGAGGAATGTTTATTGCACCAGGATCACCCTGTGCTGCTCACAACAGCTACAGTCTGACCCTACAAGTCATTATGAGAAATCACTATGAGACGAAGCCACAAGACACATTACAAATACCCTGGAGAGCCTAAGGGACAGAAAAGATGACAAGGTATGATAACAATTCTGCTTTACTGCAGGATCAGTCTAGGGCATGCAAACAAACCCCGTGTAATCAAGCAATATTAGTCTGAGAAGCAGCTAGCTTTGCTTCCTCCCATTTTTGATAGCCTGCACAGACAAGCTGTGCTGTGTGTAGCGCAGCCCTGGCACCAGAGCTGGACTATGTGACATTCACAGATCAGCAAAGATATTTTCAAGAAGATTAAAACAAGGCGATGTCTTCAGTGAATGATTTGGTCACCTTAAATGAACAGTTGATTTTGACATTGCTGGTAAGTTATGGTTATATTGAGAGCTTTTTATTGTAGATATTGTGCTTGCATAACTAACTGCAAGATGCCTTGCAGGAGGACACAGACACCCAAGCAGCAAACTTGTCACCTGAGCCGGTTCAGTGCCAGCAACTTCATTTAAAACAAACAAAAACAAGCAAAAAACAACAGTGAACAACAACGCCAGCAGAAACAGTCTGCTGCTTTCTATATAGTATGTTGTGCCAGATAAATTGTTGGTTAGCAGACACATTCATACCACAAATAGCACACTCATACCCTCCTACCCCTTCCCCTAACTGCTAATGCAATGCAGACTAGATTACTTAATTACATCTCTCCTCCTAATGGAGATACTTGGAAAACTCTTATTGATCATACAGAATATAATTCATGACCTAATTACAGCCATAAAACTGCAGAATTATCATCTTGCCAGCTATTAACTTCTGGAACTGATCTGGGTTAATTAGAAATGAGATAGGTGATCTCTACATTCCTGATTTGCAACATAACAGCGGGATGAATGAGGAAGGCTGTTAAAGGTAGGCCAAGCAAGTCCTAGCCCTCAACCTCAACCTACTGCCCGTCCTGTTCAGGAAATACCTGACACATTTAACACCTGAGCTTCATGTCTTCAGCCATTTGAGTCATTTGCTCAGTGGGACAAGTGTGTTTGATACCGTCATTTTTGCAGATGTTCCAATGTGGAGTGTGGACATCCTTTGCTTTATCTGTCTTTTACAGAAATGGGGAGTTAAATCCAAGATCTTGCTTTGTCTGTCCAGAAGTCTTCAGTCACTCTCAGTTTGGATAGAAAATACCAATCATAAACATCCTTGATTTCCAGAGTTCACCCTTCTCTTAACTGCAATGATAGGTTGTGGTTGAGCTGAAGAAGAAAAAGCTCTTCCCTCACAATGCTTTTCCTGGAAAGGATGCAGTCCCATCTAAGAACCAAGCTTCAGCTTCTTTCACAGCTACTCACAGGACTGCCTGCTAGGGTCCTCCAATGGATCTTTAACATGTGAAATCAGAAATTTTCTAGCCTGTTTCTGGACTCATCTACACAGGAAGCTAGTAAGCAACAAAATAGGATGTGCACTTATAGTGTGTTACCGATGCCACATTAATTTCCTGCATGTCCACTGTAATGTGTACAGTATCTTAATCCAATTTCCTAGCTGAAGCAAGCTTCCCTGCCACAGACGTGATCTGGGTGTTCATTAGACATACCCACACACTAAGTTATGACATAGCTGTTATGCACAGTCTTCCCCACATCGATAATCTGTTTGGATTTAGTGTAATGACTGCTATCCTCAAGATGAAGGTGTAATTTCTTGGCCTTCTGCCACCTAGACAAGCTGAGACTGCAAGCACTAAGACAACGGGTCGGTCAAGGAAAAAAGAGATTTGAAGTTGGGCAAGAGTGACCACACAGATTTCTAGTAATAACAGGAGTTTAAATTGCTACAGTCATACGAATGCAGAAGGAAGTCCAACAGTGGGGAGAAGCCAGCTAGTATTAGGAGCCAGTGTAGCGCAGAGCAGATCTTATTTTCTTGTTATAACACCTGAGTTCAGCAAATCATACCAATCACTCTCTTCAAATCTAGATACCAAAGAAACCCATTGGTAAGCCAGACAGCTGATCCTGTGGGTACCACTGCTGTTGAGGTTGCTCCTTCCTTGCCCTGAAGCCGCATGTCAGTGCACACACACTCCACACACTATTACTGGGCGTAACAGGGCTATGAGGTAAGCACAAATTAACATCAGTGAACCTGACTTGTCTCTGATGTAAGGAACCAGACCAGGTGCTCTTGATTTCAACTCGCCATCAAAAATGTGCAGCTACCTCCACGCAATCTGGCTTTGTAAAAAGTGCGTGATTGCTTTAGGGGAAATATTACACAAAGACTGATGCAGTCTTATAATTCAGTTGGCAGTGGCCAAGCAGGAAAACTCACTCTGTACAAGAGCACACTCTAGTCAATCATTCAAATCCTGGCTGTGGCTAGGAAATTTCAAGCTGGGAGAGTATCTTGTGCAAGAGATACAAAAGATATAAAAGAAACTTGATACAGTTGAAGCTTGCAATAAAAGGTGATAAAATAAAACCGTTTGCGCAAAAGGAATCTTCCGCATCTTGAGAAGTGTTTGGTTCTTGGCAAACAAGGCTCAAAACATTTTTCTGAGTTAGTATCTCCATCGTTACCTGCCATCACCTGGTTTCTAATGATGGTATACAAAGTTCCCACACTATTTCAGACCACATACAGCTCCACACATCTGCACCCATGTGCCGAACCATGAGACTATGCTGCCTCACAATGTAGTGTCAGTAGCACGTTTTAAAAGGAATCAGAAGAGGTCAGCAGCATCTCTGACCACCTCTAAAGTGCTACGGGCTTCCTAGAAGAGAAAACAATGAGTAAGAAATGGAAAGAGAAGAGTGTACTTCTACTTCAGAAGTCACTGAACTGGGAAGAACCTGCTATGTGTCATTCTGAAGTATTTCCGCTGTAACGGAGCGAGCCTATTCACAAACACAGTGGGCGAACTGTTCCCAGCAAGAGAGAATTGATGACCCACAACTCATCAAAAGGAGGTTATCATGTTCAGCGAGCTATTGTGTTGGACAGTCCGTGACACAGCAGTTTCCTGCATTCGCCTCTGATACTTCCATGACATCCTCCCTAAAATGTTACTGCTTTAGTGCTGGTAAACATCTCCTCCTAAAGCAGCCCCTTCTGGGAAAGACAGCTTACCAACTCTCTGAGGTTTCAGCAAGAATCCTCAGTACTCACAACTCAGAGCACCTCTAAGTGTCTTCATGCATCATCTTGTTCAGAAAGTCACAATATGAAACAAGCACAAAGAGGCCACAGAGAATCACAAAGCTCCTGAGAGAAGTAGGTTGATAAGGTGAGCCCAGTATTTTACATAAAAAAAGCATGGAATTGAATTCAAAGAAACAGTAAGGGAGTAAGAAACATGAGATATCATCTCTGAAAGAAAAGTGCAATCAATAGGCATAAAAATCAGCTAAAGCCAGATTGCACTATTGTCTTAAGGTTAAACATTACTCCGGGTTAAAATGATTCTTTAAGTTAAATTCTTGATCCAAGTCAGAGATGCACAAAAACAATGAAAAGGTACAGGGTGATCAGAACCAACGCAAAGTGCAGTTGGTCAAAATACAGCATAGAAGTATTGTACACTTCAGTGCTTTTGTGCTCGGCAGTGACATCTGTGGCTCTGTGGACCATCGTGCCAATCTGACTGAAGTTCCGCCCTTCCTAACTCTCCAGGAAAACTGCATCACAGTCGGGTGAGCTCACTGCCACGTCAGTAGGAGTATGGACAAGTTTTCCTAGAACCCCAAACAAAGGTACTTAGATTAATAGTTACCAAGAAAAGTTAACTTCAAGGCAGCGGGAGCGTAAGAACAGAAAAAAACCCAACAAATTGATCGATGAAAATATTCATTCTCAGTAAAATAAAAAGCTGAATGAATGACTGAGAATTTCAACTCAACCAAAAGGAATCCTCAACCATGAGAGAACTAATTGGCTAGTGAAATTACCGGCACGTTTTTCCAAGATAATGGAGGATATCTGCAAAAAAACATATATAAACATACATTCAAACAAAGGAAAACATGGTTTTACTTACATTTCAGTGGCTATGAATCCGGTGAGCTCAGACAGGAAGAGAAACAGTATGAAGAGACAGCAGCAGACAGAGACTGGAAAAGAGGAAAGTTGAGGAAAAGGTTAGTTTATATCTCTAACAAAGACACAAACTGTTTTCACGCAGGCAAATTATTCCTCCTGCAAACATACCACCCAGACGCATCTAGCAACTTTTCTGTAGAGACAATGATTCACACCAGGCCATCCAAGCAGTGACCTCAATGGCTTGCCAGCATCCTGCTGGCTATCTTAACTCTCAGCCTACCTTTTCCACTATGTTTTCCATCTTGCCACGGCTCCTGTGTTCCTCACCTTCAACACACTATGCTGGTCAACCAGCTCTCCCTCCCCTTTGACAGAAGCGCTTCTCAGCAGTAATTCTTTTGGAGCCCTTGCTCCATGTTAAAGTTTATTACACTAAAACCTGCGCAACATGTGAGACAGAACTGGTACTGCAGAGGCTGCTGTGATAATGGACTAGTCTAAGCAGCGCCTCATTCTCCTCTTATTTCTCCATTTGGCAACACACTGACTCTTCAGACAAGAAAAATCTATAGCAAAGCCATTGCTAAGAACCTGGGCAAGTTCTATGCCAGTTCTAAGAAAGCCAACCTATAGTTAAAAGAAGGGAGCCAAAAGTTTCTGGTGTGTCCTTTGTTCCTCTTCATCAGAAAACTTCAAAACATTGTACAGTGACGCTCATGCAGCAGTAAGTCAGTTTCCTATACTGGAGGGACTTGAAGGAAGGAAGGAATGGCTGTGAATCTCACTGAGTAGGGGTGATTAGACACGGATGTGCCAACTCAAGGAGACGGGGTTGTATTAAGTAAAATATCCAAGTTCATCATGAATCATTACACAAAAGAGTAAACCGGGAAACGGCATGACAGCAGACACAGTCTGGTTCACCCCTCAGTCTCAGCAGAGTAACAGTGACCAAGTACTCCTTGGAAATGACCATTTTACCACAGTCATTAATTAAGATTGAGAAACGTGTCAGAAAAACCATGTTCCTCAGCTTTACTCCACATCACCTACGCAGCCTGAATATCTTTTCGTCCAGAGGCTCAAGCAACAACTGGCTGGGGAGCAATTTTAATCAAACTATTGTGCCTGTCCACAGTCCTTGGTACAGAGCATGGGAAGGAAAGTGGAGGTACTTAAGGCAAATACTGAGATAGACCCTTGAGTGACCTAAAGCCCTGCGCCTCATTCTTCAGATTAGTCAGCCTGCAGTTCTGAGGAAAGAGAAATACACAGCTTCCCCTTCTTCATCAGAGTCATTTCAAGGGTGGATTCATTCACTGACCCTCTCGGAAGTGTGGGGGATTAAAAGAGATGCCAAAAAGCCATTAAGAAGGATGAATAAAAGGGGGAAAATAAAGCCAAAGACCAGTAGGAAAATGGAAAGCCAATGGGGATATTCAGCAGAAAAGAGAAACCTCAGAAGGTCAGATAGTCACCCCCAGGTCCTGGCTGTGAAGACACAGACCACCACACTGCTGTAACCCAGCTGAGCCACAAGCACAGAGCGTCATGGGCATGGAGAAGAGAAATTCTACCAAGCATTTTTATCAACGTTGGCTTCTACATCCTCACCCTTATGTACATATCCCTTCTGATACACACCGCCATCTAGGCACATTCCTGACTTTTCCTCCCCACACTTCGATAAATGAAAGAAATGCAAACTGTTTAACAGCATACAGACCGAAGGAGTGAATCTTTGTCTATATTAAGGCATAAAATTAATAGTATTTATTGTACAATGAAGCAAACTGCTATGAAATGCAAGGATTGGGTCTTGTTACAAATGACATGTGAATCATAACTTTGATATTTCCTGATGTGTATTTAAAACTCCAGCCTCCAAACAGCACAGAGTATTTCTGGATAACGTTACCATGTGTGCATACAAGACATGCATGCAAACTATGCACCCGCACTGACTGTTAAGCAGGAGGATTGCTACAGCAGCTGTTCGAGGTGCAGGCCTCTCTCTCAAGAAGTCAGACTGCTGCTGTCCAGATGCCAGCTGTCAGACAGCCAGGGCATGTGCCACTGCTGCCTACATAGCCAAACATGGCCAATTCGTCACCATGTTAATCAGGTCTGTTAAAACAGCCGTGTGTTGGCATCATAGACACACTGCACCAGGGTCAGAAGGCTTGTGAGGACTGGGACAGCACCTGGTGGAAGAGGGTTAACAACAGCATGACTGTCTTAGCGGCACATGAACTGGAACATTGTCTGAAAGAAGAGATTTTTACTAAGAACAAGGGATGCCTAACTACTGCCTGCCTTTCTGAGTAGTCTGTGTGTGTACTGTTCTGTGCAAACCCCACCACACTAAACTATGGGGTTCCTTTGTTCCTACTAGTTTTCAGTAGACAGAAGGGTTGCTGCACAGATCTGAAGTATCATATATGCAGTGTGTTTTCGAAATTATAAAGCCTACAGAACAGAAACCTCCAGTTGGCGACTGAATCTGCCTGCATTCCAGACTGCCTGCTCTTCTCCATCAAAATACCTCCACACTTATTTGGAGCTGCCTCTTTCCTCGCAGTTGGCCCCTTCACCCCTGTTGGTTGGAAGCAGTGCTGGTACTTACATCTTTTTTCTTTTGTAATTTGATCTATTCCTTCCTCTCTAATAAACCTCAAGATTCTAAAACAAAACAAAAAACAAACAAACCCCCAACCAAGTAAACAAAAGGCTTTTCCTCCTCCCCCCCAATACAAACACAATTGGAAGAATCCTGCTTTAATCTGCTCCTATTCCAGAAAGCACCAGAAATGATTCTGAAGTCTCAGCTGAAATCGCACAGGACAGACTACAATAGCCAGATACTACAGGCTGTTTCATATCAACCCTGTAAAGAAGAGTAGCACCTTCCCCTACCTCCAAGCCTCTATTATGGTTAACATCTGAATTCCCTGAAGCACTTATCTCAAACTCATGAGACCTTCCCAGGCTCGAAACTGCCATGGCAATGGGCTTGTCTCCTTCATGGACTCCTACAACACTCCAGATTACTGGCTTTCAAATTATAAGTCACAGACTTGGTCAGACAGAAAACCCATTAGGAAAGCTGCATCCAGGATCCTCACATGCAAAGCTACCACAGGTTGTTGGCTGTCTGTGTGGTTCAAAAGCTTCTATCAGCCTCTCTGCAAACACTGACAAAAAGAAGGAGAACCAGTTAGAGAAGAAAATCAAAGCCTGAGAAGCTGCAAGTAACAATAGAGAGAAATAAGTCAGCTAATAATTTTAAGTAAGAGTCACAGCCTCCAAGCCTTCCCACAACACACTTATCACTTAAGCTGTTTACTGCAGATCTGAAAGCCTAATACTGCTGGATGGCCTTTGATGGGTTTTTTTGTTTCTAAAACATTCTCTTTTGCAGGTGATTCATAACAAGACAAATTCTCAAAGGCAGCTCAGTTATAGTGTGGGAACTCTTAGTTTCCAAAACAGAAGAGAAGGTAGGATCAACCAAACAAGTTCAAAGTGTTCTTTCAAAACGCTCAATCTCATATACCTCTAAATTACTGAACTGTTTTACTCAAGCTCTTTGTTCACTGTCTTAGCAAAGCAAAGAGTGAATCGAGGGAATTCAGTGGTCAGGATAACAGAGGGAACAAGGACTCTCTGAAAGTAAATATTTACAATAACAAGTTATCTTTACAGAAACACCGAATAGTTGAGGCTGGCAGGGACCTCTGGAGATCAACCCACCCAATGCCCCTGAAAAAAAAAGGGTCAGATGAAGCATGTTGCTCAGGGTCAGGTCTACTTGTTTTGAATATCCCAAGGTTGGAGACTCCACATCACTGGGCTCCACTACCCTCACAGTAAGAAGCAAGGAGTTCCTTTAGCTCACAAAAAGGCTTTGCTTTGTGTCCCATTGATTCACTGCTATTGACTCAGTTCTATTTGGTGCCTGTTGTCACCAAGGGATATGACATCACTCACGTCAGCAATGACATACAAGGCTACTGACCCATCTACAAAAACGGATGAATGGAGCACAACTATATGATCAAAGGAAGTCACTGTTCAATGGAACAGGAAAGCTGCAATAGGTGCCTAATTACAGACTTGGCAGGACCAACCTGATCAATGTTTACCACTCTGCACAGTGCGCTCACTGGATATAATTGTGTGAAATTGCATTACTCAGCCCACAGCCTACCTCAGGAGGAGGAAGGAAGGAAAAGAGGCTTGAGGCAAGAGATTTGTATCAGCTGAAGCCTATGCGCTGATACACAGCAGTGAGAGTGGATTGCTATCAGTGGTTTCTGACAAACTAATTATTCTCCTTTAAAAGCATGACGAATGACAATAAAATAAGATCTTTGCTCATCTACAATATCAGATGGATCCCCTAAGTACACTGTGACAGAAATACGTGTTGCCCAAACCAACCTTTCTGATGGCCACGGCATGTTGCCATCCACTCAGGTCTTCATGCAACCAGAATCCAAAACCAGGATTCCTTATTTATAGCACTTTGGTTCCTCAGATCTCTTCAGTAAATAAGAAACGTAACTGTGAACACAACAGCTACGAGCCGTTCTTCACAATGAAGAGATGCCCATCAGAGACAGGCCAAAAAACTCATTCACTCCCCCAGTGTTTGGAGCAGACTCACAGCTTCTATTCCAGGGAAGACTCCAGCAAAAACTCTATAGCTACTTGAGTATCTAACAGTGGGTATTCCAGCTTTAGCTCTTAGGAGCTCCCTTTCACAAGAAGATCCCCTTGCTACTTTTAGATGCCCAGAGTCCAAATCCATGTAAATTCCTCCATCATTTATTGAAACCTTAGTAAGAAGAGCTGTCTTAGCAACAAAGGACATCTTTTCTAGTCTTTTATATCCCTTTTAAAATATCCTTTAAGACACATAAGCCAAAAGATCTTTAATTTTAGCTCAGGGGAATGCAAGGACAGCAAAAAGAAGTGCTACTTACTAATAGCCCCTGTGTAGGTTGGCTGTGTAAGGTCTTTTGGCACCTTCCTGTAGATGTCAAACCTGAAAGAGGAAAAGTAACAGCCATAAACCAGGTGGAATATTTCAATACATTTCACGTCCCCACAGGGATGAACGATGCTGAAGTTTTTTCCATCCAGCTTTCCAACAACATTTTTTTTGAGTTTGCAGAAGGATATGAGAAGGAAAAGCAAAACAAAACAAAAAGTCCTTTTTCTTTTGTACAGTTATGTAACTGCTCTGCTTTCAGGCTCCAGTTTCCAAAGCAATTCCCTCCGCCTCCCTTGGCTTTGCTGCCATGGATCTTTGCAATTTGAGCTGCTACAGGTGCCAGGGAAGAAGTCGTGCTGGACAAGCTTCCAGACCACCGTAAAAGGAAAAGGATACTCTACAGACTCCTGAATATAAAGGCCTGGCAAAAAAAACCACACCAGCAAGACACAACCAACATTTCAACTTGTGTTCTGTATTTCATGGCAGCCAAGGCTCACGAAAACCAGAGCCAGAAATCATGATGTTAAGGCAAGAAACTGACCCTTGGACATTGGATACACAGGAAAAATTAACCCGAGAAGTTTGCAAAATCCATTTTAATATTAGACAGTTGTTTTGATTCAGTCATATCTTTTAATATCCATATGGCTCAGCTCTGCTATTTTAAACTACCCATGGTTAAACTTTCACTGCCCTCATGATGTTGCTGTATTATTTCCTACCACGTTGTGTTGCTGCATGTCCAGCCGCAATGCAGCTCTTGACATCAGTTTTTCCACCACTCAATAAAAATTAATTAATGCATTAAAAACACACACACACCCTAAAGAAGGAAGTGACTGGTTCTCCCCCTGAATAGACTTTCTTTGGATATAGCACTAGTGAGACTTGATGCTTTTTCCAGTCCTGGACAGGCATGAGAGACGCCGACTTCCAAATTCCTCCCCTCTATGGCACCAAGAGGAAACAGCTCTGCATTGATTCAGTGCTTCCTACTACACCAAATGTTACACAGAGAACTCAAAAACTACATCGGCATTCTTTACTTTATTCCGCACCTATATAAATCAGTGGTACAATCTGGAAGCACACTGTGAGCATTTGCCACACATTAGGTTAGGATGCTATTGCCGTTTTATTCAGGATGTGAAACTGGAGGAAGAAAGGACGAGAGAAGGAAGGATGGTATCACGAACATCACCTACGCAGTTCACATCCTGAACTCGCTATGCAATCACTTAACTGTCCTGATGAACCACTGCTTCACCTATGAAGTACGGAGAGTCCATCTGTTCAGGGTCTCATGAGGATGAACTCAGCACGTGTAGCATTTCCAAAGACAGCTAACAGGGCCACAGCAGCAGACAGAGCGGCGTTTGCTAACTGCACACAGCTCTTGCTCATGTGATATAATTGACAGAGCACGCTGCACTGGATGCACACAAAGCTATATGTTCTCATGACTCTATTCCCTACCATTGCCTAAACAGATCAGTAATATTCCTGAAGCAAAGAGTCCTTTTATGGTTCTCCAGCTGCCCTGAGAACATCTGGAAAGTGCTGTTTACATTCTTTCCACATACACCAAAGCAACAGCAGCAGCGGATGATAAAGCAGCCGAGAGAAGCTGGTGACATCATGGTCTCACGGGCAGAGGAAGTAGCTGATCTTTCCTGCTCACAGCCCATAAAATGCTGAAAGCTGGCAGCATCTCGCTATGGTCACAATAATATGGTCACAATAATACATCAACGCAGCTAAAAGAACTGAGAGAAAGCACACGAAAATGCAAGAGCTTTTCAGTATGAGTGAACAATTAGAGATGGGAAATACCTCCACACTGGAGTCAGGAAAAACAGCAGTCTGGGGATACTATAAAAGGAAATTTTTTCTTACGGTCAGAAATATTTACTGGTTTTAAAAAGATGATCCATCACAGGATTAACGAAATAATCCCATCTTTTAACTCAGTGGAAAGCTGATGTCACAGTGTGCTTCTCTCTTCTCTGCCTGCTATTTTAACCATGTAAATAACACCCAAAACCAACAAATTAAGTTGGTGCAAGTAAGCCAGGAACAGGCAAAGGCACTACAGAAAGCTGATGATCGATGGTTCCCAGCCAAGCTCATCAGCTGGCTTCAAGTGCTTAAAAGGCAGTTCACCCTCTTGATGTGCTGTTCTGCTTCCCGCCTCTTCAACTACATTATACTCTATCTCCCTCCTTGACTATGACACACAGCTAAGAGATTTAAGCAAGTCTCTGGATCTGATTTGCCTATAGGATGCGGAATTACATGCATGGAAAAGTGAACAGGTTTTACTTGCCCTCAGGTCAGATGTTCCTGTAAGCACTTGCAGGAAAAATTCCAGCAAGCCTTAAGGTTCCTGAAGCATTGGTCACTTGGAAGAGTATTTACTTGCTGGGAACAGAGAGGAACCTTGTGCCCTCTCTATTGCAAAAGCTGCCTGATACCAGCACACTCGACACAATGGAAGGTATTACTAATACTGGAGGGAGACTGGACGTTCAGAAGTGTACCAGCCCATAGAGCAGCAAGACACGCTGTACCATGCTGTGAACATCCCCCTCGATGTGCTTGTACTTCTATCCTTAACAATCAGGGCGTAGATTTCCAGCACATTCATCACCTCAAGTAACTGTGAAGTGAACTCAGCTGGAGCAGTTAACGCCACTTTCACAAAGGCAGACATGACCTTGCACTTACAAAGCACGCAGGCACAGTTTCCACAGGCTGGCCAGCAGGTTATTATAGACCAGGCTTTTGGCAACTTTATTCCTTTACTCAGAAAGGCAAGACTTGTAAGGTGAAGGAACACCTTTGAGTCCATCAGCTGACATAGCCGTAAGTATAGAAACAACTAGAGTTTTTACTGTGAAAGCTCTTCCTCCAGGTCACGCAGATCCTCACAAAGGGAGGGCTGGACCCTGCAGTACCAGAGCACAAAGCTAAAGATAGCACTGGGCTGTCATCAGTGTTACAAAGGAATTTCCTGACACATCCAGTGTATCTATTGTCTTTTGTTTCAATGGCAGCATGGATGTCAACAAAAAAAGATGCTGTTTGGTAATGTCAGAGTTCCATGGAACCAATGCTCATGACTAGTGCCAGCGAATGCTACAGTTTTTTCCTATCCAATGCTGAGGACATAGCAAGAAACCTTCTCATCTCCCTGACAGGAGCGTCAATGAACAGATCCAATGGCACCAGTGAGCACGATCCTTGTGCAGCTTCCCACTGAGAGGCTCAAACAGAATCACCAACACTGGGGGTGTTCAAGGAACGACTGGACGTTGTGTTGAGGGACATGGTTTAGTGGGAGCTATTGGTAACAGGTGAATGGCTGGACTGGATGAGATGATCTTCTAGGTCTTTTCCAGCCTTGGTGATTCTATGATTTTTAGTGTGGATACTTCAAATCCCTGCCCTGAGAGCAGGGATGAGCTACTCCAGGAAGGGCATCCTGCATGGCATGCTTCACACGCACCTCAACAGCTTCAAGTCTGGAGCTGAAATACATCAGGAAATTAGGTAATAAACACATCATTCTGCTGAAGATTACCACCACCACGAACAGAAAAATCCTTTCCATTATCCTGGGAGTCTGAAAGGAGCTTCAGTATAATGCTACAGTAGCATCTCTGTAAGCTGCTGTTATCTTTCTCCAGAGTAAGAAGCAATACAAAAAAATCAATACTTGTAAGCGCTCAGTGCTGGCTGAATTTGAATGCTGTGTAGCAAGGGGAAACTTTGATAGGTAAAGGAGCTAAAATCAGAGAAGGACAAACAGAGTTCTTCAGTTCTTAGAATCTGTTGCAAGCCTCAAGTGTGCACAGCCCTCATCAGGGCAGGAAGAAAACAGAAGACCCTTCGCATCAAGGGTCCATGGCTCACATTTACAGAGAAGAATGTGGGTGTTTAAACAATGCTCAGTTCCTCCACCTCCCATGTTAACCAGCATTCAGAAGCAGCAAATGTTTTTCAGCAGATGCCATGTTTGATACCAAGGTCTTTAATTTCTGGTGACGTTACTCACTCCCTATAGCTGGCCCAGTGCACAGTGAAAAACAACCTTAATTCTACAAGACATCGGTAGCTTTGATAGCTTGTTGAAGAAGAGGAATGTGGTGTTACTGAACCAATTTGCCTTGTTAACAAATAAGTGTCACTGGAAGCAACCTGCAGGCACCGCACACGTAACAGCTGAAACGTAACTTGGTGATTTTCTTAGACAAGCAGCTGAAGATTCTACAGCAGATTCAACTAAACAAGGTGGGGGTGGAGGAGGAGAGTGGGGACTACTGAGTATAAATGCAGAAAGGTAACTTTGAAAATACTGTAAAGACTCTGTTGTTACTACAGCAAGAAATCAGAAGAACTGCTGAGCTGGAGTTTGTATTCCAGCATGTCGCACGTTGGAGACCAGGTAGTGGACAAGTGCTGCCCTGCCAGCAAGGGATGGGGTGCACAGGGAGCTGGGGAGGATGCAGCCAGGACAGCTGACCCAGTTGAGTCCAAGGGAGGTCCCATACCATACGGTGCTGTGATCAGTGACAGTGATCAGCTGAACAGTCCAGTAGCACAGCTCCTACAAACCAGAGGTACATTCAAGTGCAACATTGCTGCTCTTATTTCCTATTTATCAAGTCGTTCTCGCAAACCAAAGAAGGGTGATTCAGAGCATGGCTGCAGGCCTCAAGTAAAAACAGTCCAAGAGGGCTTGATGTCAGTATTTCTCCACACGGACGCCAATTCCTGACTAGCACAACAAAGCTCGCCTGTTCCTCACAAAGTTCATTCACTGAATACTCACCAGTAAGTGAGGTTACGACATAGAACAGACAACTTCTCCCGTTACACCCTGTACCCTGAGCCGTACGTTCAAGAAATATACAACACAGAGGTATCTTACGCAGATGAGATACTAAGAAAGTTATTCTTAGGAAAAAAAAAGAAAGAAAAAGGTCCTTTTCATGTACAGAAGGCAAAGCACTATTTGTTGTTTTCACTTTTTTTATCCGGATGAGTAGGAAAACCACCACATGGTGCACTTCTAGGAACATCTACTGAATCTAAACAACCACCACAGGCTGCTTCTGATGGCAACTACATCCACCGTGGAAGGGACTCCAGGAGCAGTAGAGCCATCAAAGTGCCTTGGACAGCTACACCTACCCCTCACACATTCCCTGTTCAGTAATAGCCAGCCCAAGGCAGCTCTGTCTGCTAACAGTTTAGAAAACATCTTTGTAAGCACCTACTATTGAGACACGCTAAATTAACTCATCTTTAGGATTCACCCTT
Organism: Coturnix japonica; assembly: GCF_054131305.1. Lineage (NCBI taxonomy): Eukaryota > Metazoa > Chordata > Aves > Galliformes > Phasianidae > Coturnix > Coturnix japonica. Next base: position 9,971,013 of record NC_140680.1, on the reverse strand, counting down.
CTGAATTACACTATACTCTTTAATTACTTCATGCAGACATCAGTGAATCCAGCCAGCTGACAATTTTTATTCAGATGCCATAGAAGAGACAAACCATCTTTTACTCTTGTAACTTCTATTACTGCTGCTACCACAACTGGAATGTGCATCCCTGGAGACAGCAGAAGAGTTTACAGATCATGATGCACTCAGTACCTGCTGCTATTAAGGCTCTTACCAGAGATACCACTTACAGCTTAGAGTTCTGCAATTCGCTTTGCATGAAATGTTTTGTCATTTATAAGGAGGACATGGGAAGCAGGAAGAAGCTCACTATAAGTTGGACTGAGTCCATCTGACATTCAAAGACAACTGCGTGCACACAGACTCCATTTTATCTCTCCAGGAGAATATTGGAGGAGGTGGGTGTTACAGAGGGGAGAACAGCATCTTGTGACTGTGTTTGTCTCAGGATGTTCCTTCTGCCCCCAGCCATCAGTGCAGGTTGGAAAAGGAAAAGACAGTAATACTGTGTCTACACTGGATACCTTCTGCCTGAATTCATGGAATCAAAATGAGTATAGCAGCACATTGCTGTCAGAGCAAGCTCATTCAGGCTGGAAACTGATGGCAGAAGGGAAATACCCTTCTTGTAGTCCCAGCAGTAATTCTAGAGAAACCTTCCCACCAAAGGCATGCAGCTTTGTGTCAGGGAATATTTACACCCCTGTGATTTTCTGCTTGGGCGAAGAGATGTCCCTCACCTAACAAGAATCAGAAGAAAAAAACATGTCAGCAAAAACCTGCCACCCCAGCAGCTTGAGGTATTGTGGAATCTGTGCTCAACGACACTGCTGAAGTTTCAGGAAGCAACCTTGCAAAAATGCTGGGTTACTGAAAGCACCCACTGAAACATCCAGTAACCAGCAGCCCCATCCACCTCCTCATGTTCCACAACACGGACAGAAAGTACAACAGATTCTCAGGCTGTAGGCACGAGACAGAGAAGGGAAGAAATTGCTGCCCCAGAGCATTACAACTCATACTCCTTTAACCAAGCCAGACAGAGGGACAAACTCCAGTGCTACCAGAAGAGCAAAAGAATTTTAACCAAAGAAATCGAATCATTCAGCTAAGAGCTGAAAAAAGAATATTCCACCAAAACACCAAAGCTGTTTAACAGGCAGCAACCATTCCTCTGTTTCCTTGGGTCACTGCTCTCTAATAATGGCTTGGGGACAATTCATCCCTGCCTGTCAGTAACACTGCCTTAACAGCCTTTGAGTTATGGAGCAGTAAGAGCAGGCCTGATATCAACAGCAAATGTCAGGAGCTGCCATGCATTCAGCTGTAGGTTGTGAGCTTTTAACCTTCTTAGGGGCCACTCACCTCCCAAGGAAAGCAGCAGGCTTATACACAAACAACTGCTGCCTTTAACACAGGGTGGACCCCTCTGGCTTTGTTCCTTTTCTTCGAAGCACGTCAGGCACTCACAGTGAGATCCCTCAAAGCAAAGCTGTTGCTTTTGTATCATGAAAAAAACAAACCTACCAATTTAGTTTTCAGTCTGACTGCTCACGCCAAATTAAACGTCAAGGTAGAATAAACAGCACAGTCGGGTTTGCACACATAGTTTGTTCTTATGATTAACAAAAAGCCATCTACTTAAAAATAAAATCTCAGTCACCCATTTGAAGTTGCTGATAGGACTGTTACCATTCACAGCTGTTAAATCCATACCCAGAGCCACTGTGACCATACCTAGAGAGAAAAAGATTATGCTCCTTACTTGTTAAAATGATTTTATTCAACAGTGTAACAGCAGGCTGACTCCTACGGCACTGGAGATGGCCTGAAAGATCAATTACCCCACTGCATGTACCTACCTACAGCATGCTTGATTTTATCAAAATAGTAAAGTAGATAAGCCCAGAAGAGCTGGTACTTGGGACAATGATGATCAAGGAACAAGGAGGACAGGCCTCTCCTCTGCCTACTGACCCAGATAGGGCCCAGACGTCACCAGGCTCCCGTGGGTGAGGCAGGAGTGCGCAGCCGGCCAGGCAGGTGGCAGAGAAGGACACAGCCACTTGTGTAGGCAGCATTGTGCACCCCAGGTGTCTGTAAGCTGCTATAAAACAAAGCCAGACCTGCTCTGACTAGCAGCCCGGAGCAATTTCCCACCTTAAGAAAGCATGAGAGGAGAAAAGATGCAGTTTCTGAGCCATAGGAAGGAACGGAGACCCCTGATTGACTTGTGGGTCAAGAGCATGGGGGACATGTGAGACAAGTGGGGAAAAGCATGAAAATCAAAAAAGAAGTTGACAGATGCCTCATCCTAACACCTTCCCCTACACACACAGAGGAAGCAGTATTGTTTCAATTAGTAGGTAAAATGGTAGTTTAAGATTTCTTTCAGAAGTCCTGTTTTCAGATGCTGCTGCTTTTCTGTCCACCCAAGGGCAAGTACCTCTGTGACACCTGCAAGAACGTTTAGCTCTTGCCCAATCTAGCAGAGCTAAGGCAAAGCAACTCTGCTTCCAACAGAGAAATCTATCACCCTCTTTTATAGGCAGCGAAGAACAATTGCAGGAAGTCAGTGGCAGGGAAAGAGAATCGGAACCGCCAACTCTGAACTCTTCTTCTTGCGATTGTTAATTCTTTGTTGAAATGAAATTTCTGTGTTTCCTGTCTGACGGCAGATGAGAACATGATGTGCAGAGAGCAGCACAAGGCAGCCTGTGGGACAGAGCCACGCTGCCATCCCATGCAATGGGCGCAGCAATGGGAATAGAACGGAGTTCTCTTCTGCTCCCAGCACTGACTCACTGTAATTGCTGCTCCAGTCAATTAAGTCTTTCTACTTCAGCTTCTTCATTTTGCAGAGTGGCAGCTGGTGACATCTGTCGGCTTTTCACCAAACACGTTAAAACCTACAGATGAAAAACTCAACAGAAATATGAAGTATTACTGATCAAAGCCCCAGCATCTCTGAAGGTCTCCAGGAGTAAAAGCTCTGGGAAGATGTTTATGAAAACAAAGTAGATACACAGCACAAGAGCCAAGTCTCAGTTCAGACACAGGGCTGTACCTAGAGTGCATGTCTGTGAACAGCCTTGATTAGGAACAGTTTCCTGAATTGGGATCCAAACTTTGAAGCATGTGTAAAGTAAAATAAGTGATCTTGTTAACGGAACTTGATGTATAGGATGTAATCACATTATATATAAGTACTGAAGTTCGGCCCCAAACGCAAGTTCAAGATGCAAATTCAGATTCAATGCCTAACTAATAAACTGATACTTGTAAATACCAAGCAGTCATTAACACATTTAATAAGATTATTACCTGCGTAACAGCAGATAATACACAAACAACGTTAAGTAATCACCTAGTCCTCATTTACACACAATGGGGCATTAACACAAATAGTGCAGAAGTTGAGCTTTGATGCACAAACGCCCAAGGCTTCAAAATCACACTGGAAACTGTTTAATCCTGAACTACTTGGAGCCAGTTCTGGTACGCCAAGGACTGGACAAGGAGGAACTAATGCAGTTTTAAACTAGCTTATCCATACTGCAAGCAAGAAAAGACTGGAACCCTTAAGCCCTACATGACTTACATTTCATCCTCACATTACACCATTTTTCAAAGCAGAATTCTCCAGTATCTTTTATTTATGTTCTTTTTGTTTTTCCTGACTGCTGACTCTTCACACTTGAAGGCCAAGGAGTGAAATGAGGGAATGGTTTTCCTTGCCAGCCGGCTCCTCCCTCTTAATTCGAGTTCCAAGAACATAATGAAACTAACAGAGGAAGTTTCTGAAACAAGGAGGAGCACTAAGAATGAGAAAACAAGGTTAGCCATGAGGACTGTCATTCATTATATAACACAGCATTTAAGTAAATGGACATTTAGGGAAAGGGGCCGAGAGAAACACGCTCAGCAGCAGCTTCTGTGGCATTATGTCATCTGGGCTTCTGGTTATTTAGCAGGTACAGGAAAGATTTTATATAGAGAAATAACAAAAGCATTTACTTCTAGGACAAAAGGCTATGAATCCCCACAACACTTATATAAAGAGGGCACAAAATGAATGGATTCAGCTTCCGTTCATACAGATTTCTTTTCAAGGAGCTATTCCTGCTGGTTTCTCCCTTCAGCCAGCCTCCTTTACTCCTCTGTCCTGTTCTGCATAATACCTTCTTGTCAGCTGTGCTCTGAATTTTGTGTTCTTGTTCTTTCGGTGCGTAAGGACCTTGTTTTCTATTGCCCAGGAATACACAGGAATTGCTATTACTGAAATAACCCCAAAGTGAAAACTATTTTAGATGCCACAGACGAATGGAAGAAAGGAAGCAGTATAACATGGGGTTTTTTAATGTGTTTTTGTGTTTTCTTTCCTGAATAAAATGTTAGGCTCAAGCATATTTCAAAGGTAATTAGGAGGAGGAATGTATTTATAATCTGAGAAACTCAATGGTGGAATCCTGCCAGCAAACATTTTATTTCCTTTTAGGCAGCGAGGCAGGCGTCAAAATGAAGGATGAAAGAGAAATGTATTTTTAATAAAGTGAGCAAACTACACTTTGCTTCATCAAAATGGGAGAAAAATGTCATGAAGAAAAAATGTTCAAGTAAAAGGACTGGTATTTAAAGGGACCCAGCCCTTCACTGGGCTGAAAACAAGTGGACGTCTGCGTGGCAGTACCGTATTCTGGAAATCAGAAAGAGAGGAGGGGGCAAGAGAGAAGAGGAACAGGATCAAACATACGGCTCTCCACAAGCTAATTAAGTTGTCCACATACTTAAATAGCCCAGGTAAACTGCAGCCATCCTGTTGCAGAGCCTCCATCCCCTTTAAGCTCAGAAGCTCCAGCTCCTTGCAACTCCCCCGCATCCCCCAGCCCTGTACCTCACCCATTCCCTCTGTGAGCCTCTTGGTCCTCAACTTTGCTCCCTTTCCAACGAAAGACCCCTCAGAACAGAGCTTCTCTTCCCTGCCTTGCTCCCCCAGTTCTATCACACTGACCCATAGTCTCTTGCTGCTCCCAGTGCTGCTGGCCTCAGTGCCTGAGCACATCCCCTCCTCTCAGCTCTCCCCACAGACAGTCCTGATCTCTACAAAACTCTAACTATAATTACCCAGAAATTACCTATTTGTGGAATTCAGAGCAAAACCAGAACACATCCACAGGGGGAAAAATAAGAGATACTTCTCTCATAGTTTCTAGAAATCAAAAAACATTAAGACTTTGTTTCTGTCTGTTACAGCTGAACATCTTCAAACAAGACACAATTAAATTAAATGAGATTAACGTAGCATCAGAATGTTGTGCCTTTCTTTTTTGAACACTGCCTTCTGAAAGCCAGGACAGCAAATGTGAGGCTGGCACTGCACTACTCTACGTAACACAGAACTGCCTGAAGACAAATAACCTCTGCTGAAGGGAAGTGGAGGGGGAGAACAATAAAGTGAAGAAAACAGCTCCATCTTCATAAGGCTTAAGAGCACAAAGACCAGTCCACACTCTACTGCATGATAAATTCTTCTGCATCAGCAAGAGATTTCATGAAAGTGATTGGTTCAGACTGTCCTATTTATATTCCAATCTGGGAGAATTTCTGCATATACTTCTAGAACTCAGTGCTATCTTTTAGATGTTTACAATTGTACTCCTTATGAGGAAGCACAGCTCGAAAGTAACATCTGGCTTCCAGATGAAGTTCCTGGTTTTGACTCAGCTGTCAAGAAATAGCCATAGTGATCCCACCCTGCCAGAAATACATGAATGACAGACCCATCATACACCCATAATGTGCAGTTGGCACCCGGTTTACCAGCACTTGCTGGTCAAGATACAACTTGTCACACTCCAGCAACCAGATTCAGTAGGGTCACATTTGATTTACTGTTGTGAAATCAGTGAAGGTCTGAGATTTCACCTGTATCTGAAAATATGATCCTATTTACATTATTGGCAGAGCTGGTCCTGTGGTGGGCTCTCCAGCCTTTTATCCACAGTACACAGTGGTCTATGGATGTGGACAGCAACTAACAAAACATGTGATCTGCCTTAGGATATGATTATTAAATAAATACTAAGAAATCCGGAGAGCCTGAAATTCTGCTGGTAGCTCTGCATGCCTGTCTACGTTAACATGGCACTTTGATGTCTCCTGCATTAAAAGGCAGTCTGTGTTTCTGGCTTATCTGGACTAAACCAGATACATAACTGCATCTGCAAACATTCTTAAAAAGAAATAGAATAGGCAAAACAAAACCTATCCAAACACACTCGATTCAAACACAGTCCATCTAACTGCGGACTTCATTGGTGCACACCTGCCATGATCACAACTGAAATACACCAACACATCAGGATAAGGAAGGCCTGTAGATCGAGACAAGATCGTTATTAACAGCTTTTTGGCACAAGTTTTCCATTCTGGGGGCAGCTGCCTTGGTGCAGGAATCCATAGACATTTCAGAGCTTGTGCTTGGATACAAGACAAAAAAACCAGATGATTCCACGACTTCTTCCCTCATTGCAAGACTGTTCTTTTCTTACCACCTCTGACATTTGAATTACATACCTAAAAAAAATACTCCTGCACTCTTCAAAATACAAGCTCAACGACTTCCACAGCTTCTCCCTCCACAGTATTGCTTCAGCTCTGTTTACTGTGATTCAGTCATTTTCACAGCAACGAACTATGATGCCATGAAGAAAGCATCTGTGTCATCAACGAGGGAACAAAGCAGGACAGTTAAAGTTCAGAAGGAACAATACAGAACTTTCCTACAGAGCCGGAATTTAATATTCCTGTACTTACTCAAGAACAATTTTCCACTCCAGCTATTTTAAGATAAATAACGTATTAAGAAGACTTAGGAAGAAATATTTACACTCAATGTATAATTGGTTATTTGTGGCACAGGCATCAACAGGCTCTGTCTGTACAACTGCTATGTGCCCATCTGACTGCCGAATAATCTTTCAGGTGCCCTCAAAGGGCTATTGTTGAAATGCAGTTAGTCATGGCACGGCCTGGCACCAGCAGTTACGTAAGGCAGCAGCCCACGAAGCCTTGTGAAGCCTTGTGAAGCATTGCACAACATACTGAGGTGGAACACGCTCACCAGGAGCATGCTCACAGAGCCACCAGTTGCTCAGGAGCAGGCAGCTGATATTAAAACAGCTCAACAAAAAAGTGCAGTCCCTGCAATGTGTACAGAGGCACCTAGTTAACCAACACAGAGCAGTGTTTCGGCCACTGGCTATAAATGGCTGTGGTTTGTGGCTGTGGAAGCGAGCATGACCACACACAGCTCAGTATAGGGCACATGCAAACCTTCTCGATACTGCTGCATGCACAGCTCTAAGCACAACTCATCCAACCAGGAGAAACCCTTCCAGCTGGCTGTGGCTTCTTATTCTTCTTTCGTGTCCTCCCCGCGATCTTCCAGCCAAGAACAGGTGATACCTGCTGCAATCACCAGCGTGCAGTTCTACAGGAGAGACAGCTTATTTGGAAAGTAAGTTCAGCAAGTAACTTTGCCAAATGAACCACTATGTACTAGTGCAGCTTGTTAAACAATGAGCTGAGAGGGAGCGCAGGTGGATGGAGCACAGAGCACTGCGATCCCATGAGAAACACTGAGCTGCTTGAGACTCCACAAAGAGATTGCAAATTAAACTGCTGAACAAATATGTACGTTTCCACTGGCATTTGACAGTCATTAGGCAGTGCCAGAATGTCACTCAGCATTTTACATGGAATCACAGCATGGTTGGGATGGAAGGAACCTTAAAGATCACCCAATATCAACCCACTGCAGTGGGCTGGTTACCCCCCTTCATATCAAGATGCCCAGGGCCCCATCCCACCTGGCCTTGGGCACCCACAGCTCTGGGCAGCAATGTCAGTGCTTCACTGCCCTCTGAGAATAGTATTTGTTCCTAACATCTCACCTATTCTAGCTTTACAACTGGCAAACATTCACACATGAGCAGAACAACTCCCCTAAAAGCTGAAGTGAGATTTGAGGTGTTACAAGAAAGCTTTTAAGTCATGACCCTCACAAATCTGTCAAAAGAAAAATGGTAGGATTACGAGAGAGAGCTTTGCTCCTTTCCTTAAGCCTGTAGACTGAAAGCAAGCTATTTTTCTCAAGCTCAGAAGTGCGTGAGAACCTTCTGTCAAAGGGGTGGCTTAGTGCTGAAAAAGATTTTTCTCTTAAGACTGCAGATCACCTACTATCTGCCAGCTTGATCTCACTAATCTGCCTGGGAATCAAAGGAGGACAAACAGAGCTCCCTGATGCTGCTGAAGCAGTTTCTATCACCAGTTTCGCAACCATGCCAGGCCAGTTGTCTCGGGCATCAGTTTGCCTATTAGCCATCACCACTCGTAGGTCGAAATTAAAAACATTCCTAATCACACTGCCCTCTCCTGAAGGCAATAATGCTGAAAGTGTGTCAGTTTCAGCTGACTGGATGATTGGACTTTAAAAAAACAACAACACAAATGGGAACCAAAGACCTGCCCGTGGCCCAGAACAACCAGAACACTGTTCAGCAGTCCATCAGAATACACATGTAGAAGGTACCATTTATTACAGATTTACCATGGAGCAACTGACTGTGGACTCCATTGTGCTGTTCAGAGGGAATAAATCTGCCACTAAGAACTTCCACTCTAAATCAGCACTTAAACCAAAATCCCTTCTAAGCCTGGTTCCTTCCTCCTGACCTCTAAAATCCAGGCACAACATACTGGTGAAAAACAGTACTTCATTTAGGATACCAAGGCATAAGGGGAAAAATACAACAGAAGTCTTAATCAAAGCGTCAGAATTAGTAGTGAGAAATAAACTCTGAAGTGTTTGGTTGAATATAAAAATAAGGATGTGCAGCTGTTTGCTACTCTCTGCTGCACAAGTGGTCAGGGCACAACTGAGAATCGCCCCAGTTAGAACAAAAACTTGATTTCGGAATTGTCTATTTTTGTTTGTCTCAGCCCAGTTACAGCTGCCAGCACAGTAGAGGAGTTTCAGAAACTGCAACAAAGCCATCAGTAAGTGTCATGCAAATAGGCAGATGCCAAGAAAAGCCATCAGATTCAGAAGCAAACTGAACTTGCAGCAAGCTTCTCCCCACCATGTCTACTTCCAGCACAAAGAAGTCACTTACTACTCCTGTAACTCTCAGTGTTAGAGCAAGCTGAACTCCAGCACTGCTGCTCTCCAGTGCTAAGTCTTTTGCTGAGCAGATCACGTAACATGTGAGAAACCTTCTGGCCTGCAATCACCATTCAAGATTACCCAAGCTATACAGTTTAATCTAATTATGATTTTAACGACTACAGAAGCTGCAAATACACAGGTGACACTGTCTTAAATGCTCAAGGGTAAAGTACCCTCTCTGTTTCACATGTGCACCTCAAAATCCCCAGATAAGTACGAAGCTTTGCTGAGATGAGCACTAACAAACCAGGGAAAGGAAAAAGCAACAGCGTGTTGATGGAAAAGGCAAGAAGCGACAACATGATTTACAAACTGAGAAGGAACCAGACTTTCTGTACATACAAACTGATTCAGGAGCTCTGCAGGAGGGTTGATGTCTTGTAATGTGCACAAAACACACCTGTACCAAAGCCTCCAGTCTATAAAATGGAAACTCGATTCCTTACAACCATCAAAGGACAGCAGAGATTAGGGCACGTGAAATGCTCTGACAAATGGAAAGCACTGGGCAAGTGCAAAGGATTATTAACAGCCTAACACTCAGAAGAAAACTCTTGTTTATGCACTTGAAATTCTTTTACTGCAAAAATACTATTTTATTTCTAATTGAAATGCATTTTATATTGGCAAAAGGAATCGATTGGCAACGTTGATAAGCCAAGAAAACAGAAATCTTACTGAAAAATAAATACGCTGCATGAGTGATAAAACAAGCTGTTTCCACATCTGATACCAACCAGGACACCTCAGACTCTGCCTCAAGGAGAATCCTTCCAAGTAATGTATCCAAGCACTTTGTGTTCTCCAACTGGGGCAAATCTGAACCCGTAAGTCTATGAGATAGGAAAGATTAAGTCAAATGGCCAGAAATGCCTTCTTAAACTTCAACTAATGGAGAATAGGGTCTTCATTGGTGAAAGCTGCAGGCTTTGGAAAAAAAAAGAATATCTTTCTACTTGGAATCTCTAAATTTTGGACTCTAGAAGATACATAGGTGCAATTTCTTTATCTAACTCTAATCCTTCATTCATAAGGTAACACACATGAAGTGTTACGGTAAAGACAGAGTGCCAAACTGTACCTCGCAAAGGGAACATCCAGTTGAAATCCCTGACAGAAAATCCTTGCATTTAAATGACAGAAACCATCACGTCTTCCTTCAGAAATACACCACAGGTGGAAACTTCCCTCCTCTCAGCCCGTCGTGTTATATCACTGTCAGGAAGTAGCTGCACATTTTTAACGCATGCATCATTCTTAACCTACTCAAATAAAACTTTCCAACCTCAACAGAGTTTGTTCCACTGACTGCACAATGAGCAGAAGAGCTAAAAGACTGTCTCTAACCTTTGCAAAAATGCTGTTCCTGAGCTCTGTTCAAGCTGCTAAAAGAGGAAAGCAGTTTGTTGTATGTGACATTAGTTTCTCTGTACCATGAAGTTCTTGGTTTATACCAAGTGCGGCCTTTGAAGTCTCATCTCTGCAGAAAAGATGAACTTCAGTACACTTACACTGTGTGAGTAGGTGCTTTGACATGTCTGTTTCTAATCCTCCAACTCGATGACAAAGAACTTACTTGCACCTGTGAATCTTTAAAGTGCAGATGGGAACTGATGTCTCTGTAACTTATTAATCCAACTAACTGAGCTTTTATTCAACACCTTTACACCATTCTGAAGCACAGCACAAGTGCTCTCTCTTAAGATGATTACTCTTTGTGAAGCTGCATTTGGAGATCCAACAGAACTCACATTTTTAAGACATCTGAAATAACGTTTTATCTGCTATTATGTGCAACAGCCACAACCCAGGATCCCTCATTGTTCGTGTATTCTACAAGTCTGAAAACAGATGGCACCAGGGCTTGCAGCTGGCAGAATGTCTCCAAAGCTGAGAAGAGTTTTTCTACCAAGCTTTATACAAAGGAAGAAACAGGGCTCTGGGACCCGGATCCCACATGATCCAGTAGATGCTGTTTCCAGCTTCAGCAAGTTTTCATTCAGAAGCAACTGCTCCATGTTCAACAGTGCCTCACAGATCACATACAAGATCCTGCCATCCTGTATAAATGAGAGGCCTGGTTTAGAGTTACAGCAGAAACACAGTGCACAGCTTTTGTATGGGAGAACAGAACTGTGCTATTTTCTCTATGTCAAAGGGACAGTTCTGCATGGCTTATGGTGGTTCTATGTGCAAAACATGAGTTCAACCATTTGAGTCATAAGGGACACTTAAAGGCAATCTGGTCCAACTCCCTGCAGTGAAGAGGGAAACCCACAGCTCCATCAGTGCTCAGAGCTGTTCACATAAGAGCACAGTACCCCAAGTGAGATCTCATAGGCCTCAATTCCCAGATCAGTGTATTTCTATGATAATCCTAACGCTAGGATAGAACCTACATGAAAAGGCTCCTACAGATAAGTGCATTCTGCACTGGAGAGTTACACAGCTTTGATTTAGGAAAGGGTCAAACCTGCGGTTATCACTGCAGCCCCACAGCAGCACAGGAGTCCCTTAGCTTCGCTTTGGGAGTGCACAGAGTGCACACTGAGTGTAAACTGAGTGCACATTGAATGTACATTGAGTGCTCGGGCCCCAGCCCCTCGCAGGCCTCACCCCGCCCTCCAGGCCCGATCCCGGCCGCCTCCCCACGGCCCCACCGCCGCCCGGGGCCTCTCCACCCCCCGCTCCCGGGGCCGCTCGAAACTCCTCACTCCTCCTTCTGCTTTACACAACGCCATTATATAACGATAATTACACGCCGGGCCACGGGTTCCCACGCCCCGACCCAGACCCACTTGGCGCTGCCGCTCCTCCCCGGGCCCGGCCTGTTTTACAACACCTGCTCTCGAAGCAGCGACGAGCCCGGCCCCGTCCGGCCGCACTCACCTCCTGAAATCAAAGGGCATGGTGCTGGTGCTGGTGGTGCCGGGTGCCGGGCAGGCTGAGGGCCCCGCCGCCCCCCGGGCCCGGCTCTCGCCTCGCTGCCGCCGGCTGCAGGGCCAGGAAGTGACGGCCCCGCAGCGCTCAGCCCATTGGGCGGATGGGACCGGCCGGAGCTTCCGCAGCCGGGTTACGGGCAGCGGCGGGAGATGGGGAGGTGTTGGGATGATGCTGGTTCGGCCCCGTGTGCTGGGGTCAGGGTTTGAAGTGACCACCACCAGCAGCAGCACTGCCAGGTTTAATGCGGTGCACATCGCTGATCTCACGGTGCTGCTTGTGCCCTTAACAGATCCACATCGTAGCCTCAGTCGGGGACTTTCTGCTGTAGATAAGCTGTGATCAATTAGGGAGTGAAGTGGTGCCTTGGTACCGTGTGTGTTAGGAATAGAATCAGGAATGGGATGGGATGGGATGGGATAGGATAGGATAGGATAGGATAGGATAGGATAGGATAGGATAGGGTAGAATGGATAGAGTAGGATGGGATGGGATGGGATGGAATGGAATGGAATGGAATGGGTAGAGTAGAGTAGGATAGGATAGGATAGAATGGAATGGAATGGAATGGAATGGAATGGAATGGAATGGAATGGAATGAATAGAGTAGAGTAGAGTAGAATAGAATGAATAGAGTAGAATAGAATAGAATAGAATAGAATAGAATAGAATAGAATAGAATAGAAAGATTAGATTAGAATAGAATGAATAGAAAGATTAGAATAGAATAGAATATTGAATAAAGTAGAATAGAATAGAATAGAAAATAGAATAAAATAGAATTGAAAGATTAGAATAAAATAGAATAGAACGAGTAGAATAGAATAGAATGAGTAGAGTAGAATAGAATGAATAGAGTAGAATAGAATAGAATAGAATAGAATAGAATAGAATGGAATTGAATTGAGTAGAATAGAATAGAATCAATACAATACAATACAATACAATACAATACAATACAATGTTAGGAATAGAATAGTTAGGAATAACACAGGAATGGAATATAGCTACTTTTGTCTTCTCAGCCTAAAAGCAGAGCAAGAGAAAGAAATCCAGGTGGGCCAAGCTCTGGTTTCCCTTACATTCAAGAGGATTAAAGCAGTTCTGCTCTTCCTCGGAGGGTAATTGTGAGAAGAAATGCATTAAAGATGAATAAATATCACAGTAATGAGGGCGGTATAAATACATACTGAGGAAGGTAGAAGCAACCAGAAGCTTATTGGGAAGACTGGACATTTCTAAGGAAATGAAATGGCGGCTATCTGAATATGCTGTGTGTGTATTTAGATACATAAAGTGGAGGAGTCCTGGGGTGAGATAACGAGGCACAATCCCTCAAAAACCCCCAGGGAACAGATAAGCCTAATTGGCTTTTTGATCTCAGAGATCTAAATTAGCCGAATTGCATTGTGCAAGTGCATTCAGCACAATGCAGACTGGTCAGCCACCAAACCCTGCCACGCTGTGCATCGTGCTCCCAAATTGAACAACCTGCTGAAACCAATGGGATGATTCTCATCTCTCAAGAGGTCAAATTGATTGTGTAGGTGTAGCCAAGGAGGTCTTATCTGTAGTGGAAAAGCAAAACAACAAACAAAAAAGCAGCAGTAAAGCAGTGCCTATCAAGTTCTAGTTGCACAACCCAGTGCTAGTCTGGACTCCTGGCAAGGCCCCTGTGTGTTAGAGCTATTATTAACCATCTTGTGCAAAGACCAGCTCAGGAACCAAGGCAGTGCTAAAGTGGTTACAAAACTATTTAACCTGTAGGGTAGACAAATGGAGAGGACACTCATTCCTCTGTCAGACCCAAGGATTGAGAATGCAACACAGTGAGAGCTCTCAGTGGGAAGCTTTGTTTCCAACTAAAAGGTCAAACTGAAGAAAATGATGCACCCAGAGCAGCGCCAAGACAGCTTTCCAATTTGATCCAGTCCACTTACGTCCTTGCCGAGGGAAGAAGAAGTTAATGCCCTGAGATAAGACCCTCATCACAATATTGTTTAATTACATAAGACTTCTAGTGAGCCTGAGATAAGCACAGGAATTTGTCCTCAGTCCAGCTGGGTGCGGCTGCTCAGATCATGTTGTGTATGAGAATGAGAACTGAAAGCCTGGGTTTATTTGAGGCGCTTGTCCTATCATTAGAACTGGAATAAATAAACTGATACTGACAGCTGATTTAAATGTTATCTATTTTTTTTTCATGTAGGTAATAGATGAATGTTTACTAATAACAGCAGCCCTAAAATTATCTATTGTTTCTCTTTGAGCAGCATTAATAACACTAATTGAAACAACTCTGAAATCAGCAAGTAATGTTTTTCATGACTCTTTCACCAGGGAACAGATTGAAGCAGAGGGTTGAATTGGATGAGCTAAAGCTACAGAGTAAGATCAGATTCACCTCTAAAATTAGCAAATGCCCCCTCCCTCTCTTCCCCCCCATTCCTAAATCTGTGCTCATAGTTCTGTTCACAAAAAGGAGTATTGTCCTGATTTCGGTTCACTTTCATCTAAATAAATCAGATCATAGATGACTACCAGGATTCCTAACTCATGCTTCATAGAAAAAAAAAACTTCTGCCTCCTTCCTAGAAACAAGTGACCCACACTTGCTTTGTTTGAATCATCTTGATAGCCCGTAAACTTGCTCTTACAAATAACAGTTTGTTTCACTGGTTTTCCTAAATCTTCCCGGTTTCTAGATGAAAATGCCTAGAAAATGCTATTCTTTGCTTCTAACCGCATGTTAATGTAGTTTATAGTAATCTGTGTTGATTTCTTTTTTATCTCTAAGTTGTTAAAATTTCCTTGTTCTCAAAGAAGTGCAGTGAGGACTTTACCCATTCACCATGATTCTGCACAATAAAACAATCTCAAATGCCCTTGTATGATGTCCTCCTTTGTTTTGTTTGTGCTTTATACACATGGCTGAGCTTTATGTTAGCCCCTGGCTTGTACTACCACTCCTGAGCTGGGAACGTATTGCAAGTGCTGCGACTGGGTCACGAGCAGCATTGTTTGCTAAGGGTAAAGCAGGGTGCATACAGTCATCGTTTAGGTCACCTTCATTTTGTTCATCAATTGGGAATGTACAATGACTGTTAAGGAAGGTGCAGCGCTTATTCACTTCGCCCCTTCTGCCACAGCAGTGTTTGCTCACAGCTGAACTGTAGCTTTTTGTTTGGGACAGCGTGTGACAGGCTATGCACTCCACAATGTTTTACCATTGTGCGTGTATTCACAGGATATGTTTGCAGCACTTGTGTCAGGGTGGGTTTGGGATTTAAGTGAGCACATTGCTACGCAGGGCGTGTTTACTTGATTATGTGTTGTATTCTGCAGGGTGTGACTCTGGCTGCATGAAGCATTGAACACAACTGCCGTTCAGGAAAAGGAAAAAACATTTCAGAGAGTGAACAGAAGAAAAGTTATAAAACATTTAGAAATATAAATAACAGCATGTGAGGAAATATTTCTGAAGGAACAGGATGCGCCTGTAGGTGAAGAATTCAAACACAAGTGCTGTGCTAAGTATAATCAGTAATGAAAGCTCAGCCCTTCCTCTTAGCATTTTAGTAAGCTACTTGTTGGCAGCGTTTTCCAAGTATCAGGGAGCAAAGAAGTGAGCTTTAAGTCACATCCTCACGCAGTGTAGGATGCCGTTGTCATTATCCTATATTCTATAGCTATAAATCTATTACAAGACTGAATCTTGAACAGACAGCGGGATAAATTCATATCTGTTCAACTTATACAAAGGTCCTTCCTCATTGTCTGAGTTTTTCCCTAACAGCATGAAAACAACCTCTCTTCTTCCTGCTCAATACACAGAGGCAACAACATGATCATTTTATGGATCCCAGGGCTGTGTGTGTGTGTGTGTCTGTGTATATGGGAGGGGGCCCACACAGCCACACAGCCTTTTCCCTGCCCCATGTCACTGAGCGAGCACTGAACTGGTCAATGCTAATGGAAATCTTCAGCTTTTAAAGCCCTGAAAACGTACCCTGTGTTTAATAAGGTTTTTCTTTGCTTGCTTGTTTGCTTTAGTTTTCGGCATGTCAGGTATTTACTATGGCAAAGCCACAGTGAACAGTAAGTTTTTTGTGTTTGCTTCCTTTTCCACTGTGGAAATGAACTCTGCGGATAAGTTCCAGCTGCTGTCAGCCTTGCCTCACACAGCCCCTCTGTACTGATCAGTGAACAGTGCAGTTCGGGAGACTGAAATCGTGTGCAGGGTCACGGCCAAAGGAGATGGAGTTAACCGGATGCATGTTAACCATTAACTGGAGGTAAGCAACGTAATCAAGGACTTTGAACGCAAAAAACAGAGGGCCGAATCTCAAAGAGATTTCAATTAGTAACAAAGAACAGTTTGAAGTTTAGCATCTAAAGGAGTTCACTTAATTCAGTAATTCAAGGGAAGACTATTCTACAGTGTGTTAAATGCCTAAATTCCCTGTACTTGGGAGAGGAATAATTAGGAACCTAAGGACTTTTGCCCATGGCTAGTACACTGAGTAGTGAGACGCCTGTATCAATCAGCAGGAAATACATGGGAGAAGGGATTGTCTGAGGATATCCCTATGAGACCCTGATATGGAACCAAAAAGAGATCATTTATGGCTTTAAGTAAGTCACATTTAACATTGACACTTGAATCAGACTTCTCCATGGAAATTTTCCTGGGAGATAATCCACCATTGTTGTTTTGCATACTCCCAAGTTCACTTCTGGACCTTTGAACTTATAGGGAGTGCTGTGAGAAATTTCAAGCATTCAGGGGAAGAAAGGAGAGGGCTCTCAGTCCAGTGTCAGAAAGCTGAACTGTTGTGTGACCAGGAGTGCCAACTGTTGTGCTGGAATAGAGTGGCTGGTTAGGGCCCTTCTCTTGGAAACGGTGGTAATGGTAGGGCTGGGATACTGGTGATACTGGGCTGGGGGGGGGGGGGTCCATGACTTATTAATGTTAAATACATATAAGTACATAAGCACTTCCAAGAGTTCCTTCCCTTCAGCCTTGTCCTTGGTGTCCTGTTCAATCACAACATGCCTAGTAGATTGGGTCCTTTGGGTCCTCCTTTCCTTACTGGCAAAAAAGCCCACCATATTTTGGGAGAGAAGTAGGCATGAGAATTCAGCCCAGGCAGAGCAGTGAGGCTGCTGGGCACAGAAAGGCAGCAGACCTTTAGGCGCCAGAGGAAGCTTTCACCAGGAGCTGTAGGCTCTTAGAGCATCTGACGTAGCTGAGGGAGGGGAGGACAGGCTTTCCGGGGCTGCTCTTAGGAGCACCGGCGCCAGCAGTCTGCACAAGTTGCACTTCGGTGCCTGAGTGCTATTTTGGATCTCTCCCAGAGACCTCGTACCAGCATAGTGTCAGTGGGGAGTCAGTGTGAGAGCTCAACAAGGGCTGGTGATGCCGAGTGCTTGGTTTGTTGTGTTAAGAGTGACCTCAGGGTGGGTGGGTTTGTTCTCAGCTTGGGCTGTGGAAGGCAGGATGAGTATCCTGAGTGTGAAGTCAGGCTGAGCTCAGGTGGCTGCCCAGACAGAGTGAATGCTATTCTGTACTCAGTGATGTATGGAAAGTGGTGCTTTTCAATGAAACATGTATGTGAGGATTCAACAGCATTGGGCCACTCACTGCCCCCCCAGCACTGAACAAGTTAAACGAGCCAAAATCTTGGCTAGGAGGAATTTTCCAAAGAAAACACTGGAAGCTTAGTTGGAAAACCAGCCAAATCCTTCAGCAGCAGCCCGTGGGCACCCAGTCATGGTGTTGCAGTTTAGCATTCTCATCCATCATTGGATCCATCAGAACTGGAGTGAGATGTTGAATAGCACTTTGCCGGTTTACTTTTGGCTGCTGCCTTATCAGCTTTCTCAGGGGTTTCCTCCAGATATTGTGTAGCATTTGGGGAGCTGAATAAGCCCAGTGGGACTCCACAGACAAGAGAATCCTACTCTTTTTCATTTTTGTCATAATTAGAATATGGATTTTTAAT
Source organism: Coturnix japonica (assembly GCF_054131305.1). Taxonomy (NCBI): domain Eukaryota; kingdom Metazoa; phylum Chordata; class Aves; order Galliformes; family Phasianidae; genus Coturnix; species Coturnix japonica. The sequence goes on along the minus strand of NC_140680.1, from coordinate 9,952,836 downwards.
TGCTGCTTCTGTGAATTGCTAGCAGGCGGCCTCTCCTGCAACTAACACTTGTGTTTTCATCACTCTTCTTTGGTTGTTTGCCAGCAGGATGATGGTCAGCGGATTGGGAAGGTTTTCTCAGTGCTAAACAATCTGTTGCAGAAGTCAGGGTGTGGCCAGAGAAAATCTTCCAAAAAGAGGCTTTTGTAATCTAGAAAGAATGAAGCCAGAGGAGGCCGACTCTGGCCTGTATTGATTGCACCTGGAGTCTGTGGACTCAGCATCTCTGAAACACCATTGTTAGGGCCTCTGATTAGGAGGGAGGTTAGTTTTGGGTGGCCAATTTCAGATGTCATAGGATCCAATCTGGCATCTATCTTTCTTGCTGTCTGCAACCATCTGCTGTTTGGCCAAAGAGAGACTCCAGATTGGAGATAGTCTCCAAGGGTTGTCTTTTATTGTCAAAGGAGATAGTGAGAACAAGCAAGTGCTGTAAACACACAAAACGTGCAAAAAGGAGTGGAAAGATATGAAAGAATGAAGAGAGAACCTGCTTGAGATGTGAATAATCATCAGGAGGGAATAAGGAAGAAATGAGAGCAGATACACAGCCGGTGCAGGAACTGAGAGGTAAGAATAAGAAGTTTCATGCTATCACAGGAGCTGACTGGAGATGTATCTGGGGAGCTGGGAAGATGGTTCAACAGAAACCAAACTCAAAAGAAAGATCCCTTTCAAATGAGTGTGCACGAGGAGAAATAAGTAAACCAAGTTGAATAAAGCAACAAACACAGAAAAATCTGCCAGCCAGGCTTCTCAGTCTCCATTCTCAGCCTTAACAAAGGAGACCCCTTTCAGCCTGTCTCTTGTGAGGTCACTTTGAGATTCTTGCTCAAGCAACTCACAGAGGAAGAGTGAAATGCTGCCCTCCTCACACAGTGATGATAAGCCTGAAGTGGAGCTATCTGGGTTTTATTTTAATTGGACTTCTAAACTTTTTTCCTGGCACTTTAAAGTTTATGAACGGAAAGGATCAGTCTGACTCAGAGACTGGGCCACTTCCAAACATTAATCTTAGCTGTTGTATGTTAATGTAGTTTGGCTCTGCAGCATCCTATGGTGTGAAATAAGATGCCTATACCCTTTCAGCTCTAGTATCAGAGAATATGTTTGAGACAAGGGCAGACTGGGACCACAGATACAATCTACTGGTATTTGATGAAGTTCTATAATAGCACAAGGCCTAGAAAACATTCATATTCTGTTCTCTTGAAATTCATATTTCATCAGCCTTCATTTGCAGCCAAAATGATAACGTCCAGAGCAACTCTTTGGCCTGTGCTGACCCTGAAATCTGTATAGGCTTTGGTTATCACAGTGTCAATCTGAAAGAAATAAACCCTGGTGCATCTGGTTGGGTTTGATGTTACAATATTTTGCCTTTTGGTTAGATTCTTAATATAGATATAACAAACATATAAGCAAAGATGACCGTCCTGTTCATCACAAGTTTTCCAGTGCTAAACCACGAGTCTATCAGTATTTATGTTTCACTTTCTTCCATTCTGTTTCCCAAATGTTTCCATCCTACAGTAATTACTTGCAAATTTTATCCATCCACTTAGGGTGTGCACTAGACTGTTTGTTTTTTCCCAACCTCTTCCTCATCATCTTCTTCTTACTCACACACTCTCTTCCCTGAAATCATCATCGGAACAGCCCTCTGCAAAAAAAAAAAGAGAGAAGTTTCCAATTCTATTTATTTCAATGGAATTTCCCCACTGCCCTTTTTCCATATTGCTGGATGTTTTTTGCTAGAGACAGTAGCGTGAGCAGCATCAAGAAGTAAAACCACGTTATAAGGGTATTCACAAAGGTTAACATTCATCTAATAATTTTCCTAGATTTTCTCTCTCAAGCTATGTGCAGGGAAAGGTTCCTCCATAGGCAGTTCAGAGTAGGAACCCCACTCCACAGAAAATGTGGGGTATTCAGAGACCTTAGAACTCTGTATCTTAAACAGATTGCAATCCATTCTTGTCTTCAGAGGAGTTACAGCAGACAAGTGCCTACTCACACTGTTGTAAATGTATTGGCCTTTTATGCTGATGTGGCCAAAGATGTTCTTAGCTGGGTAATGGTTGGATTGATGTACAGGACAGCATCCCTTCATTCTGTTCCCTGTTCTGCAGATGATTTTTTCTAAGCAGTTCTGAGTGGGCAGCCTTCTGACCTTTATTTTCTGCATGTTAGATCATTTACGCTATTATGTTAACTAACCTCTGACATTCCTCCAGAAGGATGGAGATGGACAACTGATGGATGTTCAACTGTAGATACCCAAAGGCTTAAAACTGAGACAAAGGCTGGTGTTAGTGTAGGTTAACAGTTAGCAAATAGCTCCCTTCCACTGGTGTTAGTGTAGGTTAACAGTTAGCGAATAGCTCCCTTCCACTGTCAGGGAAGCTAAACGCACCATTTTCCCACACTGCAGGGAAATTTTGTGTGCCCATTTTACATTTTTCTATTTCCCCAGTGCAGGTGCTGAAACATCCAGGCCGACGTCTGTGGGCATCTGACTGAGCAATGGCGTTTTGCGTACGCTCACCATCCCGAGGCTCGTCAGTGTGACAGGCTGGAGCTGTAGAAGATAGAGATGACTCATGACTGGAGCTTTATGTAAATGAAGAACATCTTCTGTTGCTTCCTGTTGTACCAACGAGGCCACGTAAAGTTCACGTCAGTGACATCGTGTTCCCATGTCCCCTCTGTTGTTGAGCCAGGGTGGGTATGTGGGGTGAGACCTGGTGGTTCCCCCAGAGAGGACATTAGGTCAAAACCAGCAGTGAATGTGAATGGGAAACCTCTGGAACACCAAGCTGAAGATTCCTTCCCAGCAGCAATATGTAGAGAAAGTTTACTGTCTCCTTTTGCTGCCAGTTGCAAAAGTGATTGAGCCACTGACTGTAAACTTTGAAGGGGAGCCAGATGAAGAGGAAGTGAAGAATTTCAGCAAATTGCTCTCTCCTTGGGATGTAGTCATTTTTAGTAAGATGTGTGGGTCATCTGAGTGTGACATAGCTAATCATCTCATTTAGCTTATCCAAAGCGTGACAAAAAAAATACCCTTTTGCTAAGTGACATGATGTTTCATGGCCCCTCTTAACAGCCTCACATAGGCAGCTATCCTGTGCAAGAGCAATGAGGAGGAGTGAAAGCCCTAAAGAGCAGTGCAGTGGAATTGTGTCTATCCAAAGGCACAGATAATATTAGTCCAGGTGGAGGGCCAAATTCTCTGACTCACTCACCAAAAAATTCATGCTGAAGTTCATCGAAGATGGTGGAATTAATCTAGTGTGAAAATAATATGAAAGGACAATGTCAAACTCCAAAATGTCGACCTCTTTGGATTTCTAGGGTGCAATGACTCATGTGCGTGCATATTGCTTGCAGAGACAGAAACGCACCCACAACTCTGCAGAGAGACAAAAGATATGAAAAGAAATTGCTCACTAGATAGGATTTGTCTTGCATTGTATACATCATTTAAAATTAGAAGCAAGATTTGATTGACTTCAGTTGGAGTTCTGCTTGGATAAGGAAGTAGTAGCTGAAATGAGAGATGGAAAGCATCTCTCACCAGCCCTGAGTTCACAGAAGAGTGGCTCTTTGCATACTGTGGGTTGTTCTGCTGGGTGAGGTACAGGTGGCTTCCCTCAAATCCTTTCTGAGCATTTCTCAGTGCTGTGTACATTCTTACACCCGATTCTCCTCCTTAACCTGTAGATATCATCTGACTGAAACACAATCGTTTTCTTCTAATCCATTGTGAACACTAAAATTACAGATCATACATTACAGTCATCCTAATTTAACGAAGATGAGTATATTTAGTTCATTTACTTTTGACTGTTTTTTCCCCCTTTTCTACCTTATTCAGGTCTCTGCATGTGGCAACCAGACCTACCTATTTTAACCCTATTCCTGCTAGCATTGCAGCTGCAGAACTAATCTGTGTGCTCCGACTTCCAGAGAAGTCTGCATTAAACCTCCCAGACAGGTGCTGAAGTGATTCAGCTCATATTTCTCACTGATCCTCTAAAGGTTGGTCTTATGATGCTGAGAGCTCCTCCGTGAGCTAAGTCCTTCATATATTTTTGCTCTCTCCATTGCCTGTCCTCCACTCTGTTCCCCAATGTAATGGCTGATAATTATGCTCTTTTCAGTGGTTTATCTCTCTGCCCATTGAAGCCAGCATGCTTTTTTTTCTCAGCAGAAGGCTGACTCATAAGGTATGCTGCCTTCTATCCTTAGAAAAAGTGAGTCACTAATGGATTTTCATTGTAAATTCAAGAGCCATAGACTGAAATTTTGTCCTATCAGTCTTGTCCTGAGATACGGTTTTCAATTTGGAATTTTAGTTATGTGTCAGTGAGGCTCTGTGAGATTCAATAAATGCTGTACCAGTAGCTGCATTTTATTATGTTCTGTGAGCATCCCCACTAACTGCAATACTTCCATGCTTTCACTCTTTGTGCGCTGCGTGCTTCCTATCTAAACACAGAACTCCCTTCACATCTGCATCGTGATGCATCCAGCTTCTGTTCTCACCCATCACAAAAGGTTCACAGTTGTTTTTATAGGCTATGTGAAAGCTAAGGGAACTCGGACACATGTAAAGTAATATGAATCCCTTTGGTGCTATTGAAATAGTAGAAACAGTCCTTTTGCTCCAGCAATGCTAACTTGATGACCTTTCAGACACTCGGTGAATATTCACCGCTTCTTACAGTGTCCCATAACAGAAAGATAAATGCTATTATTTCTGCTTTGTAAGCAAGGGAATTAAGGTTGAGGTGGCTTAGATTGAGACAGGGCAGCAATGGAAGCACTGTGGATGAAATGCAGGAGTCCCGTATGTTTTTTTTTACAAAGGAGCCATATTTTGTTTAAAGGATTTTGCCACATTTACAGCCGTTGAGTGACGTCAGCGTGAAGGAGCATCTGGCAGAAGCTCTGTTAAGTTGCGACATAATTTGCAATTCACAAGAGAATACCCATTTTTGCATATCCATGTTGTACTCTGTTAAACTGGCTTTGCCGGGTATTTTCAGGAGAGAGGTCTCAAGTCTCAGCTGTTATTTAAAACTCTATGATGAGGATGCAAAGGGGCTGCTATTAGGGTGGTTGCTTTGCACTTCATCACTCAGAAGTGGATATGCTGCAATGACAAGTTTGTAAATCACAGTTAGTTCCGTTCTCACACCACCCAGTAACCTTCCAATCTCTCTGTCAACTTCCTGCAGGCCTTGGGAAGCTATAATTTGTGATAAAAATGGGAGTTAAAATGTTACATGTATATCAGAGCCGAAAATTTGTGGCTGGGTGACCTTTTCATTTTCAGCAAATGCACTCATTTCCTTTGCGTTGCTTACTGTTTTCCTCTGAAGCTTGGCATAATAGGAAATCCTCCACAATTGTTCTCATTAATCAGTGGCTCCATTGTGCCGGCTGCTGCTCCTTTCGATGAGCAGCACAGAGCATCTCAACCTGCTCCTCATGGGGAACATCAGTGCCCCAGGAACTTGAATGGTTCAGTTCAGTTGTGATGGATGAGAGAACACCACTGGCAGCACGTGTGACACTCAGATGGCTGTCAGAATAAGGAAGCACCCTCTCATTTTCAGCTTAGAGAAAAAGGAAAAGCAGGCACTCAATGGATTTTACAGCAATATTTCTCATGCTTGCCATTAAGGTTAGATGAATAATGAAAACAAAGAGATTGAAAGTTTAGATTTCACCTCATTTCCATACGTGAGGCAATATGATTTGTCATGTCACCGCTAATATTTGCATAGTCATCTGACAATTATACAGAAGGCCTATGAATCTCTGGGACAAATAAGGTCTCTAGAAATGTATTCTGAAATGCCTACTCATTAGAACCAGCACATCATGGTTCATTTGGGGATCTGTTTCTCTTTGTCATCCAGCGAATGGGCCAGAATTTCTGCATTGTGGCCATACATCACAAACCACTGAGGTGAGAATTCTGAGAGAAAAGATGCATTTGCAATAGCTTCAAGTTTCTGACATTAAAAAAAAAGAAAGACTAATGTTGCCAAGATGATTTGTAATGCCAACCTATACTTGGTAAAACATAAACAAAACCATAGTGACAGATTGGTGCTCAGGAAGCTGATGGTTCTCCAAGTCTTATCTTTTGCTTCCTGTTGCAGCACAGCGGTGTTGACATCATGTTCCTGCACATGCAATATGCAAAAAGCTTGGGACTCGTAACTCGGTGGTTGCATAAATAAACAATTTTGCTCGTTGCTATTGATTTTCTGCTCTTCTGCCTTTCTCCAATAGAGCTGATGTCTGCAGGGAGCCAGGCACTCTCTGCAGACACTTTGCAGTACGTCCAGGTTTTGCTTTCCTGTCATACATCTCTCAAATGAAGCGTGCAATAAAAAAGGTAGAGCAGTGACCGGAGAACTTTAGCCCAGTCTTTACTGGCCATAGTTCCCAGAGAAAACAGAGGTGGCTTGTATGAGCAAATGTTTAAAAAAGTAGAGTAAGAACTCCAGGATATGGTCTCATACATTAATACTGGAGTCAGATCTCTAGGGAAACAAGGTTAGTGGCAGTGATAATGATAATAATAATAAATAATGCACACTCCCCTGGGATCTTGGCTGACTATCAAGACAGACTTCCTGATGATGACATGCATATGTCTGTCTCCAGTCTCCTCAAGGTATCTGCAAGGCACTATTTTTTGCAATTACAAAGGACTGGCGATGAGAACATGCGCCATAAGAAGCAATCCAGGAACATTCATCCCAGACTCCTGTCTCTGATCTCCATAGTCACTCTCATCTCAGCTCCTCAGACATTAGCAAGCCAAATCCCCGAGCAGCTCTGCCGAGTGCTGACGGTGGTGGCAGTGGCAGCTCAGAGCCTTGTGGGCTTTTGCTTTTGCTTTTGCTCATCACACTGTGCCTTGTTTGCATGAGGATGAGACAAGAGGGAGAGAGGACTCTGTCACATCCCACGAGGAATTGTGGGTCACTGGGCACATCTCGCTGCTTCTGGATGGAGCTGGGACTGTAGGCCTGTGTGACTGAGGGCTTGTTTGTGGACGTTGCTGCCCCAAACTGCACAACTGTTGTCTGGGGAAGTGGCTTCCTGACGGTTGCCAAACGTGACTGAGCACAGCCGCAGTGACGTTTGTGGCTTTTCTGTTGGCCGCATTGCTGACAATGCCCCTCTTCTTCAGCTGGGTAAGAGGGAAGGCAGCCCATGGGGAGCACCGCTTTAGCTGAAGAAAGGTGTTTTCACACCAGAATGCTGCCCTGCCCCCCAGCCACTCGCCTCCTCAGGCTCCATTTCTGCCTCAGTGCACTGGGACCAGCAGTGCTGCCCTTCATCAGGTGCAGCTCTAGCTTCCAAAAGAGCTTATAAGAGAGCTTATAAGATCTAGCTTATAAGAGAAGAACAAGAGGCATCTTGGTGTGTTATGGGAACCCCTTCCTGGCTGTTTTAGAGGAAAATGAGTTTAATTCCAGTGCATCATTAAACAAGAAAAGTGGACATTGGCCAACACAGATTCCCCCAACTCACAGACCTGTACTGATGTAGGAGAGCAATCAGAACTCAGCACACCACAGAGCACTGAGATCTCTCTCCAGAATACCACTTCATCCACTAAAAAGCAAACAGAAACCAGCAAATTTTAGCAGTGACACCACAAATTCTGTTTGTGTGGAGATTCACACTGTCCATGGCAGGGGGGTTTGGAGATAGATGACTGAGCTCCCTTCCAACCCAAGCCATTCTGTGATTCTCCTATTCTCTGATTCTCTGAAGCACTGTCTGGTCTGGCCCTGCTGTCACGTGAGGTTGGACTGAGTGTTTCAGTGTGTTCCTCATGTGTTTGGCAATGAAGAATCAAATGTTGCTGACCCATCCACTCAGACACCACACTGGGGTTGTTTTTCTGTTTCTGATTCTCATAATTTTATCACTGGTCTTGTGATGTTGGGCTGCTCAGGTTTAGTCATCGATACTTTTATGATTCTACAGAGCTTGTTTAAATAATGTACAACTGGAGATGACCTTTGTTTAAGGCATTTGATATCAGTTCTTGTTTTCATAAGCTGCCATTAGTCAGTGCTCTGAAAGGGACAACTTGAGATTAATGCTAGGTTAGCTCTCCATTGAGAGCTGTTCTAAGAGCTGGGTGGGTTTTTCCTTCCAGTCTCTCCTGGAAAGGGAAGAAGTTTTCTTGTATGGTGCTGAAGGTCCCTCTTAACTGAAACAGAAAGGGAACTTTGCACCTAATTCCTGTTGACAGCTCCTGAACACCCCAACTGCCCTCAACATAGGATGGTACCTGGGGAAGCCGCTGTGAATGGCGTCGCTTCCCAAGGCTGTGAGATATCAGAGCTGCAATGGCGAGCACTGCTCAGTGCCAGCATTTAAAAGTCTGGGGAAGGGTGCTGGCTACAGCCTGTCACGCCTGGGAAATTGGATGGGAGACAGAACAGCTTCACGACTCCTGGATGCGTCTGTCAGCTCATCTCTGCCCACGCGCTACGCCCAGGCGCTGTAATTGCCACATAAACAATCAGCATCACTTTTGCCAGAGGAATTTTTTTATACTTTGCAAACAGAGCTAAGTATCTTTCTCCTACAGACAGACAAGCTGAGGCACAGAGCCTGCAGGGATTGTACAAGCCCCATGTCCCAAATCGCCAGGTGTCCTGATTTCCTCTCGCCCCTATGAATCCCCAGAACTCAGTATCTCCCATAATAAAGCTTAGCTCAGTCTTATTTTGAGATTTAATTAATCTGCAAGCTGCTTTAATCCCTTTTGATGAAAGATTCTCTGTAATTTGCTATAATATTTTAAACTAATGCCTCTAATTGTTATGCAGCAATAAAACGAAACACGGATAATTCATTCGCTATTTTTAGGGGAAAAACACTGGAGTGTTTCACTCCGTCAGCTTTAAGTGAGAGTCATTGTCAAGAGAAGAGCTGTGAGATTTCTGCTGTTGTTGAAACATTTAGAAAGTGAAGCTTAGGAAACACAGTGTGTTCTGGGATACTGGCTTTGTAGGGGTGAGTTCCCCCAAGGGGATGACTAACATCAGGATGTGGGACATCACTTGCATGTTGTCTGCAATCATTTGTGTATTGGATACTTGAATTATACATGGCACAGGAGGTCGCCCACTTGCCGAGCAGAGCAGAGCCTGGATGGCACTCAGCAGTGGGGCTGAAGTTATTTCGAGAAGGGGATGGTGGTGGATCAAAAAGAAAGAGATCCACCTACAAGAGGACTTGGAATTTGTCACCAAATGCCTTTGGGATTCATTTACTCATTCTGGACCACCCTCCTGCTAGCTCAGACTTTTGGGGTTTTTTTTGCATCTGCTTCTGTTCTTGTCCTGTGGTGAATTTAATGCTATGGGTGTGGGCCGCAAATCATTCTGATATGCTCAAGTGCTCCCCTGTGCCTGCTGGGGCTGCCTCTGCTTCATCACAGCAAGACAAGAGGCTTCCATGCCATCACGGCAGCCAACTGAGTTGAATTTCCTCTGAGACAAGGAGACCAGCAGGTGCACTCTGCACTGCCCTGCTCAGAAAAGGCTGATGAAGACCCCCAGACTCATGTTTATAGAGTACGTGTCAAGAGAAAAGGCAATTAGGGCAGAATCCGATCATCTGTTCTCGTGTAGCTGTTGGTTCCACTGAGAGATCAAATCTTTCAGTCAACAGTTTTTTTCTTAGACTACATTCATGTTTCAGCTCTTTGTTTCATTCAGACTCAGCTGCTGCGTGTAAGGTGCTTTGAAACACTAAACATGAAGAGCTTGAGGCATCTTCTCAACAATCCTGAAAGTTTTACTGTTTCAGTTGTGTCATTTCTGTGTAATCATAGACTGGCTTGTACGTATGCCCAGGGAGGTGGTACAGTCACCATCCCTGGAGGTTCTCAAGGCCTACGGAGATGTGGCACTGAGGGACGTGGTCAGAGGGCACAGTGGGATGGGTTGGGGTTGGATCTGATGATCTCTGAGGTCTTTTCCAACATTAAAGATTCTGTGATTCTTTATCAGCATTCTCTTCTCTGCTGCTCTGGTGATGGAGATGCAGCCCTGTGGTCCCCACAGTGCCCTGATGGCTTTGTGTGGTGCTCGGATGGGCCCCAGGAGAGCTGCAAACACTACACCCAGGCAAGAATCTGGCTTCAGCAGCAGTTCAGCATATTGTCAATGACACGCTGCAACCAAAAGTCATCGGCATCAGCTTCATGTGCCATCCTCCTATTTCTAAGTAAAAGACAGATCATGGAGTCCTTGGGGAGAAGGGTTGTGAGTAATAGAAATGGCACAGGGCCTGAGCCCAGCCAGCATGCCAAACAATATTCCAAGAAAACAGTTCCAAGTTACAGAAGTTGCGTAACAGTGATTATTATTTTTAAGGCGCAGAAAACGAAGACCAAGTTTCTAAAAAAGCAAACACATATTTTTAGCCTTGCTGGTCTCTTGATCTTACACTAATGGGAACCATCTGCGCGGGGACTGGCTGACGTCCCTGGTAAATAACATTGCTCTGCAACGTTCCAGATGTTCTGAAGGCTTCTTTGCAAAGCAGCGTTTGTCTCTCTGCCCGTCACTCTCGCTTTCTGCCTTTCCTGTCCATGTTTACTTCAGTAATATACATTCTTTCATTAAGAGTTTATGTTAAAAATAGCTTGTCAGAATTTTGGCTAATCTTTGTTATGATTCTTGCTTGCTAGCAGAGATTGAAAGCTGTAGTTCCTTAGTGTTAAATCTTGAAGGCTAAACTGGGGTTGTGGAAAGGAACTTAGAAGATTCGAACAAGAAAACACACTAAAAATATTTGGAGATGGATTTCTACCTCATTGTGATCCCTCTGAGGGTTCCAGCTATCAAACAGGTACATTTATTTTGGTATCGAGAGTTTTAACATGACAAACTGTAATGGAATACACAGATGTACTTTATAGCAACCAGGCGCTTCCTGCAAAACCTTTGCAACTCGTTATGTAAAAGAATCCTGTGGTCTGCTTTGCTGCCTCTGCTGTGCTATGTACGGGAGGTGCTGCCTTCACTATGGAATGGAACATCTCCACACCAGGGCTCTTCTATCCCAGCTGAGCCCGGCTGTACCATAGGGGTGAGAGGAAAACAACAGGATTTAAACCACCTTTAATCTATCTGTTATCTCTGCCATAGCCTGCCTGAAATCTCCTGTGTTGCAGCTTCATTAACACTGTACCTTGGGCTCAGACATGAGTAGACCAGAAGAGCCCCGTTTCCAGTGTTAAACCTCCCACTCAGGCCTGTCCCACAATGTACCCCAGCCCATGGTGCTGTGATGATGCTTCTGCCTGGCTGCTGCACACACCAACCCGAGCGCAGTGCAGGTATGGAGATGCCCTTCTGTTCTTTTCTTACCCGCTACCAACTTTCTTCCATAACAAAGCTTCCAGAGCATGGGGGGGTTTGTGTGTGTTCTTACTGGTAATATGATTTAAATATTCTGATGATTCATTTTTGGTCCGGCGAGCTGAATCAGCCGTGTAGAGCACAACTTTCTTCTCCCAAACCACTACCTTTTCCATCCCTTCTCGTCATTTCTATATGATGATTCATGCTCCTCTTGTATTTACCAGCTGAGAATGCGCCTGATTCTTGCAGCTAATTTCACTTCTTGTTCCCCTTTTTTAACAAAAAGGAGTGTGGAGGATCGATGTCACCCACTCCACTGGGGGACCCAGAGTGTGAAGTGATCCAGCAGAGAGGAGAAAGAGGAGAGGACTTTGAATCATTAAATCCATCAGAGCCCACTCTGTGAGTTCAGCCCCTGACCCTCATCTCATGTGCTTTCAATCAGTGTATTCAAGCGAGGGATTGTGTCAGAGGTAACTCCAGCATAGCTTGCTTTAAAGAAGCTCCTTATTCTATTTAGTTACTCAGCCCTAAGGTTTCCCAGCAAGCCCGTTAGAGCTGTGTCTCAGGCCGAGAGCTGATCATGGTTCATCTGGCTGCAGGAGAGGGCTGACTGCTCACAGCAGGAGTGCATAAGAACACGAGGAAATCTTTATGGTAGGGCTCTGGAAAACACCTGAATTTTCATCCCTGCTTTCCACTCAATGCACCTCAATAACGCACATCTCAGCACAGCTCTGAAACCCAGTGGGGGCTTTCTGATTTTGTTTCTTTTCACCTTTGTATCTCTCCCTAAGAAGTGTGTCTGTGTGAGTCCCTCCCGGGCATCGCAGCCTGGCCCAGCTGGAGTGGCACTTGGGACACTGCTCCATGACTCACTCTGCCCTATAGGTTCTCATGTACTTCTGAAAACAACACATGGGCCAGAATTTGTCTTTTTTCCACAGCCTAAAGGTTTTCACATTCAAAACAGTCAAGTGTTATTCTGTGCTATGACTAATAGTGTGTTTTCACTAACCGCTATTACACGCAAGCATCACCTCACTCTATCACATGAGAGAATCGTGTCATATTGCAAATATTCTAACAAACTGCATAGCAGAAAATGAATAAGCAGTTCTATATTTACTGATACGGGGATATTTTTTAGCAGTTACATATTAAACACGAAGAATGGCTATAAACAGTTTAGAAGCTCATTCTAAGAAAGCACAGAAAATAGAATACTGAGAGGCTCAGACGGAGCGTGTTAATGTGATGTACAGTGGCACTTCTTCATGCCTGGTTTCCTTTGTACGGTTCTGTATTTTTTATATCTTCTTACACAGTGTACTCTTAAGGCTCCGTGCAGCGTTACTCCATAGTATGAGAACATGAGAACTGTGGCCCTTTTGAAGCCTCACCTGGAGCACTGTGTCCAGGTATGGGGTCCTCAGTACAGGAGAGATGCAGACCTATTGCCCATAGGAGGGCCACAGTAATGATCCAAGGGATGGAGCACATCCCCTATCAGGACAGGCTGGGGGAGAGAAGGCTCCAGCCAGACCAGAGAGCAGCCTTTCATTACCTAAAGGGGGGACATGAGAAAGAAGAGGGCAGAGTGTTCAGCAGGGTCTGTTGTGATAGGACAAGGGGAAATGGTTTCAAACTTAAAGAAAAGGGATTTAGATTAGCTATAAGAATGACTGTTCTTTATGACAAGGGAGGTGAGGCAGTGGCACAGATTACCCAGAGGTGATGGGTGCCCTGTCCCTGCAGAGACTCAAGGTCAGACTGGAGGGGCTCTGAGTACCTGATGGAGCTGTTGGTGTCCTTGTTTATTGCAGAGAGTTGGACTAGATGGCCTTTAAGGGTCCCTTCCAACTCTATTCTATGATTCTCAGCTAATGACCCCTTTCAGTGCCATTAGTCAGGCAAAATTGGTGCTGAGAGCACACTGTGAGAGCCTACAGCTAAACCTACAGCCTTAGCCCTGAGTGTCCCAAGCTCTTCCAAGCCGCCTCTATCCACCCAACCTGCCTGTGTGCCACGCACGCTTGCAAAGCCTCCATCTCCCCATAAAGATCCCATAGATAAGAGCAGCAGAACCACCTGCCAATCGCAGAGCCTCTCGGCAGCCCTTATCGCAATCTTTATGAGAGCTGATGATTCTGGGAATTGGAAGCTCATACACAGTCACTGCGCCCACAAAACACTGACATCACATGGCAAGCAATAACCCCGCGGCTCAGCTCTGGGTAGCAGAGCACGCCTCTCCCTGCTCTCAGAGCGGGGTACGTCACTTGTTTTCTATTCAAATTCACCCTCCTCCCACGGAAGCCCTGCCTTGCAGTGCTGGCCACCAGACAATGCTGGTGAGAAAACACCCGCTCTGACAGGAGGAAGAATAATTTCCCTTAAGTGTATTTTATTATATACCTTATACCTTTCATCTCGAAATATGGGAGCCTAACAAATACGGTGATTTTATTGAATAAATACTCTTAGGCCTGGTGTGTGATTCATAGCAGATTAATAGAGGCAATTAAGTGTAAGATTAAATTGCTTAAAAACCACTTGCCCTACTAAGCTGAGCCCGGTGCTGAGGACTGTATCAGCACCACTAATTCCCAGCGATTTTCCTTTGGAAGCAGGTATTTAATGATTTGGAATATCAAACCCGTGGTATCCCAGCCTGGCTGCCTAATGCCTGTAATCATGTTAAGGCGCAGTGCTAAGCAGCAACTCGCCCTGAGCCCTTCGGTGAGTCACTGGGAGAGGAGAAAGCAGAGCTCCTGCCTGGTGTCCTACAGAGCAGAGATGGTTGGTCCATAGCAGAGCACTCCATCCCTTGGCTCTCAGACCAGGAGGTGCCACGTGTTCTCTCATTCCTCAGTCATACATCTATATCCAGGACTTGTCCTCCATGACAGCACACCATCCTTCAGCACGCAGAACCCAAGGCGCTTTAAGCACAACAAACTCCGGCAAAAAGAAAAGGTTCTATTTTGGGATTTAAATGCATTAAAAATACTGTTTTCATTGTAGTGTGACTCATCGGTAATTCTATGCTGCTCATGCACAGCTTGCTGTGACCTTCCATCGCTGATCCTTCTCTTTGCCTCCTATTTCTCTCTTTCTGTTCTTTCTCTGTCCCATCTTTCCCGTCTTCTTTTTCTTTTCCCTTCTGTTTCTTCTGAGTTTGAGCCCATGTGAAATCTGTCCAAATATTTACAAAAGGAAATGCTGTGTTGTGAAACTGAATTCGGAGAAAATGTTACACATGCAGAAGCAATGCATCCCGCACGCTTTCCAAGTGTTCCCACATGCATTTTTCTGCTCTGTCTCAAGGGCTGAGGCCGATGCTCTGCATCTCCACTGAGGCAGAACTCACACCACGGGCACTGAGGCGCAGGCTCCGGTCAGCTCCAACGGTGCCGTCATGCTGTGTTTGATGGAATGGCTCCGGGCTGATTTTGGCCATGGGTGAGTGGTTAAAGGCCTGACCAGCCAGTTTTGCTGGGTTTATGCAATGGGCCAGTTCCTTGTTAAGGCTTATCTGTGCTTGTCACCAAGCTGCTAACAAATTGGCACTACTGTGTCGGTGCAGAAGCTGTGGGCAGCCCTCTCCTTCCCCTCGCAGCCAAACATCGGGAGATTCACAGTCCAGGAGCAAAGCCAGAGAGGTCCAGGTCCTGCTGAGACAATGACAGCACTCAGAATCACTGATGGGGCTTCCCAAGATGAGCAGAATCCCACAAGTAGAGGATCACACTATGGGCCTCTCGTGTCATTACAGACATGTAAATATTTTGGCAGAGCAACATGGGAACTTCTTCAGCTTCTCTGAAAGAGCGATGCAGCACTAGCACAGCTGCCCAGGGAGGTGGTGCAGTCACCATCCCTGAAGGTGTTCAAGAGCTGTGGAGATGTGGCACTGAGGGACGTGGTCAGTGGGCACGGTGGGGGTGGGTTGGTGGTTGTACCTCATGATCTTTGAGGTCTTTTCCAACCTTAATGATTCTATGGGAACTGCTGAAGCCCGGGGAATAGTGGAGGCTCAGGATAACACCAATTGAGAGTCCCACCTGCTGAGAAAAAGCATTGCCTACATCCCGGCCCTGGCTCAGCCTCATGCTGCTGCTGCTATTATTACCCTCACAATAGCACTGTGGCCTGGGAGCAAACATGGATTTCTTTTGGAGGAAGGGGTTAATTTTGTGCTTCCTGGCTTTTGTTAAGACAGGAAATCAAACCCTTAAGAAAGTCCTTCAGGTCTGGCTGAGCTCCTGAAAGCTTCTTTGGTTCTGGTTTGTATTTTCCTTTCCTTCATTCTTCTGGCAGGTTTATTTAAGAAAAGAAAACAAAAATAGAGTAAAGCAAGGAAATAGCTAGTCCAGGGTTATAAGTGATTGAGTACACACTGCCACACGTGATGAATTTTCTTCCTGATTCGTGCTGGGTGTAAACAAGAGCAGACTCAAAAGACTCATGATTTAATAAGTCCATGCAAGAGTGATGGCCACTGCTGTGCACTCTCATGGAGTCAGATTCCCCTTTGCAGAGGCCACAGATGAACTCCTCCTGTGCTGACAAACAGCAGCCTGGGTACCTGGCCTGGGGTGTCTGTCCCACAGTACATATGGTGTCAGGACAAGGTTGGTTGGCAGCACAACCAGAAGGTGGCTGCTACTGAGAACACCATGCTTTGCTGTGCAGGTGTCAGATATGGCAGCTGCTTTAAACATGGGAGTGTTAAAGTTGCCAAACGGGGCGAAAAAATCACATTCTTTTAGTGTTCTTTTCTGTATGGGATACTGAGAAGCTTTGGACTATTAGAGAAAGCATGGTCAGCAGCACAGGGATGCCTGCATCTGCAAGCCATGGCTGGTTTGCACCAAGAAGGCACAGCACCATTAAGGTATCAAATGCCCTCTTCAGCCCGCACTCCTACTGTTCTGTTCCTTGGATCTGGGATGGATCTTAGAGATCAGTGTGATCTGGCCATGTACTGTCACAGAGATATCACATCTTTGGGAAGGTTTGCCTTGGAGCACATCGCAGGGGCACACATGGGTCCTCCCATGTCTCCATAGTGTGGAGGGATGTGTATCACCCATCGGGCTGCTCAGGTCCCACTACTCACACCCAGCAATGGGCCACCACCTCCCAGAAACCAAGCAGTGATTGTGTGGTCAGGCAAAGTCATTTCCCACTGAAAGCATATGGATGTTTCTCCCACAGTCTGTTTCCAACCTGCTGTTCTTTTAACAACAATAAATAAATAGAATGAAAAGCACAATCCAGTGTTTATTTTTAAAGAATGCGTTGAAAAAACACATTTGCTTTGAGACTGCAGCTCTGGCAAATAACACCCCGATGTTGCTCAGCAGAGCAGGGACATCTCTGCAGTAAGCAGGAGCTCAGAGCTGGTGCTCATTCACCCATGTCCTTCCCTGTGTCTCCTCCTCCTGACACCCTTGGGGAGCCTGGAAAGCCCTGCAGCACTGAACCTGATGAGGTGCCGGGCTGGTTTTAGGTCAGGATGGATGAAGATTGGTGGAAACTGGTGGAGAAGCAACTGGAAAATTCGAGAAGGCTGAGAACCGACAGGCTGCTGGGCTGGGGGATGGGGAACTGTCAGGGGGGTGGGAGAGGATGGCTGGGGGATCTGGGGTGAAGAAAGGAAATCTGAAAGGAAGTGATGAGAGAAAGCTGCTGAACGCTGGAGATTCTGAATGGTGCGAGGAAGGAGCAACGCAGGTGGAGCAGGGGAAGAGGAATTGCTGGGAAGGGACTGGGGGAGAAGGGCTGAAGGCAGGGATGGTGCTGGCGTGTGGGGCAGGGGAGAAGTGCTGGGGAGGCAGGGGAAGTGAATGCGGCGCTGACGGGAAGCGGAAAGCAAGAAACAGCTGAGTGCTGTGGTGGAAGCTGAGCGCCCACGGGGAAAGGCAGACTTTTGGGAAGTGCTGAGACAACACCAAGGGGGGAAAAACAGAGCTCCAATGGCTTCACTGCCGGGTACTGGGCTGCCCTGACTGCTGGGGAACCTGCTGTGCGGAAAATGAACCTCCCCAGGTCTACTGCGAGATTATCCTTACATATGAAACATGAGAACAGCTCTCAATACGTTTACATTATACATATACATGCAAATATACGCACACATGTATATATATTGATGTGTAGACGTGTCCGTACACGCATATATGCCTATGCACAAACACCAATCCCTGTCTGTGTGCGCTTATCTCTATGCTGTAGGAGAACCTGTAGGACTGCTCCCACGCCTGCATCCACTCACGGTGCTGCTGTTGGACATGTGAACACACTCACATACGTGTGTGTGTGTGTATATATATCCATGGTGTGTGTGTGTGTATATATATCCATGGTGTGTGCCTGTATGTAGAGAAATGTGATAGCTTTGGGTATTTATATGTGTGTATATGTGTGTTTATGCACTTGTATGTGTATATATATCCATGGTGTGTGCCTGTATGTAGAGAAATGTGATAGTTTTGGGTATTTATATGTGTGTATGTTCAGGCACGTGTAACATGTAACCCTATCTATGTGTGTATGTCTATACTCTTACACACACACAAACCAGCGCGCCCCCGCGCCTCTCAGTTCGCGCCGGCGCGCTCCCGCGCCGATGACGTCATACCGGCGGTGCCGGGGCGCGCCCTGTTTGGCGCGCCTCCAAGGTGACGTCTGCTCCCAGGATCACGTGACCCGGCCCCATTGAGAAAACGGCGGCGGCGCGGCGCGCCACGATATAAGGCGGGTGGGTTCGCACGGGGCCGCGCTGAGCCGCGTCCAGCCGCGTCTGATCCCGTTGTTCCGCGAGCTCCAGCGCCTTGTTTCCCCGCGATCCGAACCGGACGGAACCGAGCACGGGACCATGGTGAACCTACGTGTGTGTGCGCTGGAGTGCGAGGCGCTGCGGGGGCTGCTGCAGGAGCGCGCCGCTCAGTGCCTCGTCCTCGACTGCCGCTCGTTCTTCTCGTTCAACGCCGCTCACATCCGCGGCTCCTGCAACGTGCGGCTCAGCACCATCGTCCGTCGCCGCGCTAAGGGCGTGCTGGCCCTGGAGCACGTTGTACCCAACGAGGAGCTCCGCACCCGGCTGCGCCAGGGGCAGGTTCACACCGTGGTGCTGCTGGACGAGCGCAGCGCCGACCTGGAGCTGCCCAAGCGCGACAGCACGCTGCTGCTGGCCCTCGGCACGCTGTGCAGGGAGACCCGCGGTGCCCGCATCTGCTTCCTTAAGGGTGAGTGCGCGGCCCCAAAAGCCGCTGCGGGATGGGGTTGGCCGTATCGCCGGCTGAGGGCTCTGCCCGCCCCGCTCCACGCCGCGCTCACCCCGCGCCTCTCTCCCCTGTGCCCCGCAGGAGGATACGAAGCGTTCTCGGCCGCCTGCTCCGAGCTGTGCACCAAACCCGCCGCCCCTACCGGGCTCAGTCTGCCCCTGAGCGCCAGCAGCGCGCCCGGCAGCGCCGACTCGGGGTGCAGCTCCTGCGGAACCCCATTGTACGACCAGGTGAGTGCGGGATCCGGGCTGGGGCTGCCCCGTCGCTCGTGAGCGAAAGGACGGGATTCGTAAATCCGCCGAGCGATGTTAACCGGGCATCTGCCCCTTTTGTTTCAGGGCGGGCCGGTGGAGATCCTGCCGTTCCTGTACCTGGGCAGCGCGTATCACGCCTCCCGTAAGGACATGCTGGACGCGCTGGGCATCACGGCGCTGATCAACGTGTCGGCCAACTGCCCCAACCACTTCGAGGGGCACTACCAGTACAAAAGCATCCCGGTGGAGGACAACCACAAAGCGGATATCAGCTCCTGGTTTAACGAGGCGATTGATTTCATAGGTAAATGAGCTTTCCCTGCGATCCTTTTGTCTCGGATGACGTCCCTTCGGGAGTGGCTTTTAGGGCATTGTGCTCCCCAGCGCTGCCTGCGTTTGGGATCGGGGAACCTTTGTTTTAGGTGTTCTTAGGGGATGCGCCCATCACTTTCTCTGGGCTGAGAGAGGGATAATCTCAGCTTTGCCAAACCATTAGAAACCTCGAGCCAAGAGAAATGGTATCCTCTAGAAAAGTGCTAGTGAATTTAAGTGGATCAGTATTAAAGTAATCTTGCAAGACTGCTAAAGTGACCCGGAGGAGCTATTAGTATAATTGGAATTGGAGCCCAGAATGAGAATAGCTAGACTGCAGCTTCCCTCAGGACAAAGGCTCTTTGTCTCCAAAGCACAGGGCTCACCTATTGGGCTCCTAAGGAGGGGATGAAACAAAGAGATGGAAAGCAGCAGCCTTTGCTTTCCCACCTCCAGAGGCAGTGGGACTTGTTTGTTAACTGGGCGTTTTAATTTTTTCAGATTCTGTTAAAAATGATGGAGGAAGGGTATTTGTGCACTGCCAGGCTGGCATTTCCCGGTCGGCGACCATCTGCCTCGCTTATCTCATGAGGACCAACAGAGTCAAGCTGGATGAAGCCTTTGAGTTTGTGAAGCAGAGAAGGAGCATCATCTCCCCAAACTTCAGCTTCATGGGGCAGCTGCTGCAGTTTGAGTCGCAGGTTCTTGCCCCCAACTGCTCAGCAGAAGCTGGGAGCCCTGCTATGTCAGTATTGGACAGAGGAGCATCGACCACCACAGTCTTCAACTTCCCAGTCTCCATCCCTGTTCACACCTCATCCAGTGCTTTAAGCTACCTTCAGAGCCCCATCACCACCTCCCCAAGCTGCTGAAAGGCAGGCAGAAGCGTGACCAGAACTCACAATTCTTGTCTCAGAAGTGCAATAACTATGGGGACAGTATCATCAGCCACTTGTCCTGTGGGGAACCATCCACTTGTCCTAGAACGCTGTTGTACACACGAGGAGCTCAACCAGTGTTCTGTGTGTTGCTGGCTCCTGAAGCCAATATTGGGATGCCTTCGCAGAGATCAGAGGATGCTGCGTTTTCCTGAGCTGTTCCCCTTGTCTTCTGTTTGTCCTAAGCCTGCTGCATGTTCAGTAGCCTCACCAGTATTCCCATTCCTGGACACTTTAAGCAACACTGATGTTGTCCCCTTTCACGACAGTCCTATTTATTTATTTTTGTTAGTTCATTGTTTTGCCTTCATGAACCTGAAGTTGCATTTCTAGAGAAACCAAATACCTCAGTATTTTTTTTGGTACTGTAATCCTGTGTGTATATATCTGTCGGCTCTTCTTGTTTCCAAGCACTGACATGAAAGCACTGGGCGAGTGCTTCTTAAGTTGCCAAGGGTTGTATGTTTGATTTATTTATGATGTGAAATAATATATTTCTTCTTAGGAAGACATAGTTTTGTTACTTGATTATAATAACTTTTTATACAAACAGAATAAATTATGATATTTCTAGTGAAAGCTGGATATACTTCAGAACCTTGTGTGTTTTACTGTCCCTGAGCTTAACTTTAGAAGCTTCCGAAGGAAAGAAGTCTGAGTTTCTGATGGAGTTTGACCTCAGGCAATGTGATTAAGTGGGGTCTTAACTAGATAGAAAAAATGAGCTTTAAAATACTCACACTTGACTAGAAAGTTCTGCTGTTCTCTAGCCTGAGCCCTTTGTCCCTGTATAATTACATGCCATGGCAGACAGCTGGGGCCAGATCTCAGCTGTGGGGTGGCTTTGGCTGTGGTGGTGGCTGCAGAGCTGTAAGAGTTGGAACCAGCTGAGCATGGACTGCAGTGGGTTTAAAGGAGTCCTCTCCTGGGAAGGAAGAAGCTTCCTTATTGCTTCTTTGAAGGTTAAGTCTAAAAATGAGCCTGTTGCCAACTGATCTCCAGCATGTATGAGGTTGTGCCAGGGTGTTTTCTTTTTCTGTCTTGCCTCTTAATTCCTTTTTGCAACCCAAACTCCTTCTGATCCCTACAGTGAGTTATTTGGCTTACTGTACCATCTGTAAATAAACCAGGGCATAACAACAGATCAGGTAACCCGCGGTCACCTAATTTTGTACCCAGACTGGAATAAACTCTTGCTGCAGCTTCCCCACTGGGCTGACTTTCACCCAGTGCTTAAGTTGAGGCAATGTGAGGAGTTGTATCCAGTATAACCAAAGCTGGATGAGCACTGCTGGCAGCAGCTGTGGGGTGCCAGCCAGTAGTGCAGGGCAGCTGCTATGGGTTGGGTGTGATACTGTTGTTGTGTGACGTGTTGGGGAGAGCAGTGCTGCTGTGACATGTCTTACCAGAGAAAGCTGGGCAGCTGGAGGCTTGCTTTCTTAATGTGGTGATGGCAGTGCCAGCTGTTGGCATGTAGGAGAGCTCCGGGATGCTGGGTGCTCTGTCTCTGCCTGGGGGAGCATCAGTCTTCCCATGTCTGAAATTCAAGAGTTGGCGCTGCACTTGCCCCATCAAAAGTGGATTTGCTGAGGCAAACAACAGAGGGTTATGATTCTTTGTGTCAATTCAAGGCAGCTTAGTATTTACAATCCAAAGTCCAAGCTTATAGGTAGGGGTTGTTAAGCACAAGGCAGCTGCAGTCTCATCGTATAACTGAGGACGCACTGAGCGCAGCTCCTGCTGAAACCCTGCACGTTACCTGGAGCACTGACAGTGCTAAATCCACGAGCCTTCTTAGAGGAGAAGGTGCCCTTGAAGGCTGGGCTGCTGTGAGGCACTGCTGTGTTGAAAGCGCAGCCACATGCGCAGCTCTGTCGTCAGCAGCCGCTGGCAGCCAGCAAGCTGCAGCCTGACACTGAGGATAGAGCACCCAGAGCAGGCAAAGGGGAGCAAGGAATGCTCCACAGGCACCAGGAGCTGAAGAAAAGAAAGTTATCTTTGCAGTGTGAAGAATCTGGAAGTTGTCCTCCCAGGTCTCTCCCACCCTGCAAAGCCCTTTCCTTCCCCCTCACCTGCCAGGTGAGCTGCTCCATGGGTCTGTGCTCCCAGTAAGATGCACAAGGCTGTATCTGAAAACATGAGCCTTTCTGCACCTGTGGAACAAGCTTTCACCTTCAAAGCAAAGCAGGGTTTGTTCAGTGGAAAAATACAACCTTGGCAGCCCTGGCAGCGCAACTGATAAAAAGTCCTGCCTGTTAATCACAGTTCAAACAGAAATCCGCTCCCCGTCAGCTGGGGGAGCTTGTTTATGTGTTTCTTGGAACAATAAAACTCATTACCTGGCAGCAGATCAGCTTTTCTAACCTAAGCAGGCACCTGATGGGGGCAGAGCTGTGGCAGCACAAAGCACAGCCCTGTACCAGCTGGAGGTGCAGCCCCCCACCTCAGTGCAACATTCCTGGGCTGTGCAGTGACCTCCTGCTGCCCCCCCAGCACCGTGATGCCCCCAGTTCCTGCAGACTGTTTGTGGATGGGACCATGGCTGGAGGCCAAACTGCTCCTGGCTGGCACAGGTGAAGGATAATGGGGAACAGCAGGCAAAAGAAGGAGAGTGGCAGCTCTGCACCGGTGCCATAGCACTGGAGGAGATAGATGGATGGATGTGGCTGAACTGAACTCCCTGTGAATATGCTGGAGGGATCTTTTCCATTTTCTTTCCCTTATTTATTCACCTTGTGTGGTCTTTACAGCTTGGAATTTCCATTTCCCTGTCTCTCTGCATGCCGGTAGTACTCAGCTGAGCTCCTGCTCTTCTCTCCATCCCGAGACCCCCCAGGAACTGAGCACACAACAAGAGTGTGTAGAGTTTCAGCTTATGTAAAGCTGTCATTATACAGTTGCTTATGTCCCCATGGAAACCACGAGGAGTTTCCCTTCATTGGGGATGGTGCTAACATCACTTCCTGCTGCTGACAAACCAATTTGTCACAAAGTGATAGAAAAGCACACTCTGTAGTTGCAGGAACTGGCTCTGGGCTTTGTTCCTCCCAGGCCAGAGCTGGTGGCTGTCCGTGAAGGCAAGCAGCAGCCAGCAGGCACAGACAGAACCTCAGTGTCAGTGCAGCAAGGACAGCCCCACACAGCTGTCCCATACACCATCTCCCACCAGCACAGACCTATGGATGGTCCCAATGACCCAGGGGTAGCACAGGACCCCTGTAGGGACACAGCACGTAACACCCCCAGTAAAAAGCAGGAGTAGGGGATGCATAGTGCCCGGTTATCTCATGACAAACAGACAGAGCTCCAGATTAGAGTGCTGGGGTAATCCCCTTGTCTCAGGGCTTTTGCCTTTCTGTTGTAATCAGCACTGTGAAAGGTGCTGGGTGAGCTGAAGCTTAGGGACTATCCTGCATTAGTCACCCTACAGTCAGAACAGCAGGGCCACAAGGCTATGTTATGCATTTAGGTTGAAGAAGAACATTACATCCTGATCTCCACAGGCAAATCTAGTTCACCTGCTTAGCACCTGTTTTTTTTTTCACCATCTGGCTCCAGGGCAGTAGAAAGGACACTGCGAGTCAATTGGAAATTGCATCTCAGTGCAATCCTGGCTTCCCCAAATCCACTCCAATCCAAGGCTCAAGGGAGGTCAGGGAAACAGTTAAAGCCCAGGCTCAAACTCACGGATGCTGAAAGAACAAACGATCTGAGCTCTGTGCTGCGTGCAGACACGTGTGACCTCCCCTCTACGTGCTCTTTGCTTTGTGCAGAGCACAGCCAAGAACAGGTGGGCACAGTTAGCACCCACTGGGGGTAAGTGGGACCAAGGTCTTAAAGGAGGGAAAGAGAGGTAGGGCCTGGTGCTCTGCTGAGTTATGTGGTATTGCTGTAAGGCTGTCAGCCTGGCCAGGGAGCACCAGGGGATCTAGTTCAGCTCTCTGTCCTGTTTTTGCTCAGTCTGAGGCCATGCAGTGCTGAGGGCAATACCTGTGGGACAGCCCTGGTACCCAGGAGGAGGGGGCACGGTTACTCTGCCACTGGAATGAGTAAATAATTCCTATTCTGAGAGCTATTCCCCATGCTGGGATTGTGGTTCCCAGGGTTTCCAGCTACTGTGGGGCTGAGGATCCCGTCTGTGGGATGGTGTGTGCCCCCAGCTCTATGAGCACCCACGGCACAGCCAGGACATGGCACAGCCCATTGGATGAGGCCAAGCCCAGGATGCTGCCGGGCCGGGGGTTTCCTGCACAGCGTGCTCAAGGTCCCACGTTTGCGTGTTTCCTGTGCGAGGCAGAAATGAGTCGCTCTGGGCTTCCCCTCCCTGGTGCTGCTGGGAGGCAGATGAGTGGGTGCGATGAGACACCCGGCACAGCCCGCAGGTGACTTCCAGCTCCCCTTCCACTGCTATCACCCTGCTGGGGGCAGCCCTGCCCTCAGTGCCATGCTGGAGTTGGAAGAGCTGAGGGCATTCAGCAGAGCCAAAAGAGGGGATGCTCGTGTACACTGTGTGGAGATGGGGATGGAGCATGGATGTTAACATCCCCATTGCATTTCCCTGGCTGACTCAGTGCTTGCTGTGTGCTCTGGGTGGATGACTGAGGTCTGTGGGACCGGCCACTTCAACAGCTGGTTTGTTCCAAAATCCATGCAGGGACTATCCCAAGTGCCACAGAAAATGCTTCATTTCTCAAAAACTGGTTGTGTGTGACACCAATCCCCCTCATTTCAGTACCTTTTGGTTCCCAAACCGTAGGGCATACTTAAAAATAAAGTCCCTGAGGGCTCTGATATGATGTAGTCACTGTCTAACTCAGTAACCACTTGTCTACAAATAGGGATACTTGAGAAGTTGTGTGTGTGTGTGTCTTTCTTAGAGCTGAAAACAAGTCCCACTTGTACAAAAAGAAAATAAACTACAGTGTGATTTAGAGTTCTAACTTCTGATATTAATTCAGTTTGTTTGAACTGAGCTTCTTTTCTTCCACCAACAACTGTGGTAATAACAATTTGGGGTCTTTGATATACTGGAAAGAGGGAATTTCTTCTCAGCGTCTTCTTGTTGAAGGATCACCTCTGATAAATCTGTTTCTGCATCAGTATCTTGTTCTTGTAAATCTTGTTCTGGGTTCATTAGCCTTCCATGGAGTCAAGCACCATGTGGTTCTGGTGGCAGGTTGCTCTAATTCAGGGAGGATATACACTGCAGATGTTCATTAACTAACTGATTAACTTGCAGACCAAGCACAAGTTTCTTTATTGCTTTCTGCAACGAAATCTTGATCATTGTAGGTG
The DNA here is from genome assembly GCF_054131305.1 of Coturnix japonica. NCBI lineage: Eukaryota > Metazoa > Chordata > Aves > Galliformes > Phasianidae > Coturnix > Coturnix japonica. The sequence goes on along the minus strand of NC_140680.1, from coordinate 9,927,274 downwards.
GCTTTTTTTCAGGGGCTTCTGCATGATGAATGTTTTAGAACTGTGTCAGCCATTTATTTTATGTGATTGCGTATGCACACAGGACTGAAAACAACCTATATGTATAAGATGTCCACCAGCAAGGTGAGAACATTTCTGCTTCTTACTGGTTTCGAGTGCCCATCTTCCCTTCCATTGCCCAGGCTGTGTGGTCTGCCTATAAACAAGTGGCATGAACTGGTGGGTTGCGGTTTTTATTGGGTGAGTGCTGGTTTAAATGTTTCATTAGAGGATGTTTTCTTCTTGCTTGCTGTCAGAGCAAGAAGTCAGCAGTTCTACACGCATGTCGGCTGTGACAGCAGCAGTTGCGAACTCTGTCTGTGTCTGAGCACACGTGGAATTTCCCCCTGCGTCGCCGCGCTCTGCTCTGGTGTTGCAAGAGATCAGAGCTTCCAGTCGATAGTCACAGTGTGAGGGATGGGGGCTGAGTGGGCTCAGACAGCCACACCTGTGTGTCTGCTGCTTCTCCTATGGCCTGCTGTGTGCAGAGCGCTGAGGGTGTGCAGAGAGCTCTGGGCACAGGCAGCACAGGGTGCTCAGAGCTGGATGGGCACAGTTGATGGTGGGACTGCTGCTGAGGCAGCCAAGGGTTGGGATCCCAAGATGTCCTGCCCAAACCTCACAAGGAGCCAGCTGTGCAGCACGGCCCCAAACAATAGTTCCCACCCTTTCCTACCGACCGGGAGGAACAAAAAGAACAAAATTGTTTGCAAGGAGGAAAAAAACACCCTGTCACTCCCTGTCTTTTGCTCTTCTGTCTCCCTTCTTCCTCGCCGCAGGATATCTGCCAGCACACTGCACTGAGCACACCCCGGGTTTCAGCACCTTCCCTCGCCCTTTCCTTGTCCACCAGCGCCAAAGGAAGGTGGCCTTTTATAAATGCCTTTTGTTCCTCTGTGTACAGCTTCCCTTCCAAGCTCTGGGGCCAGCTGACGTCAGGGTGCTCCATTTGGGCTCCAAGGGCTGCTATCTGCAGCTGATGCCTTCCAGGAGAGGCAGGAACATGGCCGGGGGGTGGGAGGGAGGAAGACGCAATATTGGGATGCAGCGTGATGCTGCCCACCACCTCTCCCTGCTGGGTGCCAATTGGTTTGTTGAAGAGTACCATGGTCATTTATGGCTTTGTGTGGGCAGGACCTGCCCCCTGGCACCCTGTCTGTCTGTCCAGGCAGCTGGCAGAGCTGCGCGTGGTACTGTGAACAACACGCCAAGCTATTTTTAAGGAGCCTGGGCTGCATCCCAAGTATAGCGTGCTCTATTTCTGGTGCAAAATGATCTTCCTGGGTGGGGGATGCAGGGATTTTTTCATACGAAATGTGTGGGTTTGGGCACGCAGTCAGGGAGAGAAACAACTGGATGCAACTGGAAGAGAAGGACAAAAAAAGCAAGGAGGGCTGGTGGCTATGGAGGTCTTACCCAGAGCTCAGTGCTCTCTGCCAGCATTGGGTGCTCATTGCCAGTGATTTGCTCATGGATGAGGAATTTTAAGGTGCTGGGTTTGGTTTACAGCTGGGGTGTATTGAGGACAACACAGGGCTTTGCATTTGTTTGAAACAGGCTGCTGGGTGAGCTTCAGATTTCAATACATTTAGCAGGGCTAAAAGGATGAACAGGGATGCTAAATGCAGAGCATAAACTTGCTGTTTGCTTTAACCAATTTAGGACCCATATCTCACTCCAGATTGACTGAATCTCAAGGGCAGCAGGACATCTTTATTTACTTATTTATTTTTGCCGGAGCTTAAAGAAATTCCAATGAAGGAATTAATCAGAAGTAGTTTGTTTACTACATGCCTTTTAGTAGTATCAAGTATGCCCTGAATAGTGCTGCAGGTTTCTTTACTGTAAGGATGTTACACTGACAGGGTATGGGAGGGAATGGCTCTGCTCCTGCTTTCAGGTGCTTGAGCAGATGGATGGAATCATAACCCACAGCCTGTTCAGTGCAGCAACCTATTCTGCAGGTAAAAGTCTCCATGCATGGCCACAGACCAATGGCAGCACAACCTCTGCACCTACGTTGGAAACTGGAGGTCTGAAATTGTTCCTATTCTTACAGCACAGGTGGGCTGCTGAGCACATAAAGGCTTCTGGGAAGGATGGAAGCTCCTTTCCTTAAGGCTTTCAGGAATTTGCCATTATTCTGATCATGCAATCTAAGGCCCGCCCAACATCACGTTGAAAGATGCATCCCTTTCTGAAGGGCACATCTGTGTGGATGTGATGGAGATAGAAATGTCTGTCGAGTTTTTGGATGGTCCTTTAGCAGACAATCAGAAATCATTGATTCTTACCATGATTTACTTACACCAGTTCACCTCCTGCTATTCTAACTCGGTTTACTTTTCTCTGAAGTAAAGACTGAGATGCTAAGCCTTACTGCTGTCAGCTTTAATTAGGCAGATGACCAGCTGGTGACAACACACACCCACCAGGCTTTTTCCATTGAGCATTTGAAGGGGAGCTGGGGAGAACTGGCTTGCGGGGAGGTCACTTTCTATTGGTGGTGTTTTCTTCTTATATAGGGAGGTGAGGTTCTAATACGCAAGGGTGAGCACAGCTTACCTAGATCAGGTTAGAAAGGGTCATAGCAAGGTGAGAGGTGGGGAATATGGGTTCTCTCTCAGAGCTGACCACTTCGGCCATGCTGGGACCTTCAGGGAGAGAGTTCTGCATTATAGAGCAGCACTATTGTTTTCAAGTTATTCTTCTGTTTTGGGAGGCTCACCAAAATCTCTGTTGCTCAATGTCAGAGCCCTTTGAAGGCTGGCAGTGCGCAGGTGTTCCAGCTCTGGTGTTTCTCTCCCATGGGCAGATGCTGCATGTGGTCTCATAGCACTCCCAGCTTTCCATACATTTATTCCTGATGGAAGTGGGAAGTGCAGAAATAAAAATGGAACGTGAAGCTGAGTTCAGGCAAAATTGCAAAGCCATGCGCCATCTTAGGTTGGTGATTTAAGGATTCTATTGACAGCGCTGGAGAGCCTGAAATTCGTCACTGTTTGCCTAAGCCTCTCCCTGCTATTGCAGCCTGAGCTGCATTGTTGCTCTGCTTCTCTCTGGCACTTCTGAGGGACAGTTTAACCCCTGGGGTCCCGTGGATCAATTCTCTCCTATTTTGGCCTTCCCGTCACGACATAAGCAGGTGTAAGATATCACCATGTCAGAAGTCTCTTGTGTCTCCTTTCCACAGGGAAACAGTTGTTCTGGGACTAGGAACTGGAAAAATGGACCAGTTCTGTGCCCTCCCCATACTTTTTATTTTCCTATTCCACTTCAGGGCAACTCTGCGACTCTGAGAGTCAGTGAAGCAACAAGACTTGGCTGTGCTGGAAGAGCATGAGCACAATGGCCACGGCTGAGCTGCCACTTGTCACAGCAATGGGGCTGGGCCCTGGATGCATTGCACTGTTTGCCCTGTTGCCTGGTAGCTGTTGTGATGTGTTTATCCTCATCCTGGGCTGCCTGAATGGCTGTTCCCTCTGCTACAAAGTTCACATGGGGTCCCATAGATCACAGGCTATAAAAAGTGATGGCCTGGCCATTATGCTGTTCTGCTGGGGGCTGCTTATGCAGTAGGGATGCAGAACCCATGCAAGGTGCAAAGGATACCTGGGTGGCTACAGATCCTGCTTGCCAGCTGAGCAGCCAGCTCCTCCTTTGTGATGACTGTGCAGGTATCACTGCCTGCATGGGAGGTGTCATCACTGCTTTCCTTGTTGAGCTGTCCCTGCACACAGGTGATGTGTGGGGAGTGCATTGCTGCCAGCCCCATGTCAGGGCAGGGAGCATCACCTGGGGCTGGGCACAGAGGAGGGGAGGTCAAACCGGGCCAGTGACCACCTTACTGCTGTGACTCCATCCCACCCAGCTCTGCTCCAAGAGCCCAAGACATCCGTTAGGAACGGAGTGGTTGGATGCAGCAGTGAAGAAGTGGCTCACCAAACTCCTGGGAGGTGCTGGCTGTGTGAGGACCCTCGAGGGGACAAGTTTCACACCAGAGAGGGCTGTGTGAGACCACCAGCTCCCCCTGTGCCTCTCGGAGCTGCCTGCATCTCTGGCCAGCTCTAACATCCTACGGTGCCCAGCATAGGGGCACGGCCAGCTGACCCCACGCGTGCCCCTCTCCCCCTGCAGCCCCTGGAGGGGGGGCTGTTTGCGCAGGGCCCGGGGCGGAGGAGCCTTCCTGCCGGCCGGTGGTGACGTTGGCTCGGCAGGAAGGAACGGCGGGTTCCTGAGGGAGCCGGGGACATTCCTGCCATAGCTGAGCGGGGCCCCTCGCGTCCCGCAGGGCGTTCAGGCTATTATTGAAGCCTGTTGCCGTGGCACGCTTCCAGGCCTGTATTTCTTCTCACATTGGAGGGTGGAAGCAGCTCCCTCCCCCCCCCCCCCCCCCCCGAAGAGTTCATCCAGAGCCTTCTCGAATGGGCTGTACTTTTCCATCGTGAGGAGGAGAGAGCCCTGCAGCTCTGAGGAAGGACTGGGGAAAGAGGACAAGGAGATGTGTGGGGTTGGGCTGGAATTCAGGGTCCCTATGAAGAAAGGCACCCGTGCCCTTGTGTCCCACACCTATGGACTGGTATTGGTTGAAATAATGTCCAGAGATCACTTTGAACATAAGAAACATTTCATTACAGAGTTGCTCCTCTGTTTGCAAACATTTTCCTTTTTGCAGCAACTTTGTTTCATTCCTTCTTTTGCCTTTGGAGGACACTTAATGATTGCTTTGGCTGCTGCAGTGAGGTTTCTATGATGGGACCACACGCTCATCCCCTCCACATCTGCCTCCTGGGGCCAGACTTCTGCCAGGTCAAGGCAGCACTGGCCATTATTGGGATGATTTCTGTATATGGATATTTCTGCCCTAGAGAGCCACAGTGCTGAGATGTCTCAGAGTTTTTCACTCACACAACAGACACCAGGTCCCTCTGGAAGGCAGCGCTTGAGGCTGAAACTGAAAGTTTGGAGAGAATGAGTCACCGGTGCCCTGGTAACGTTGGCGAAAACCAGCCTCAAACATGGCACAGCTCAAGGTTTTGCAATCCCTGCAGCCACCCCCTGCTCACGCAGAGGGGCCGGGAAGAAGGGGGTGGGGGGGATGGAGCATCTTCTACTCTCCTGTTAGAGAAGAGGGAAGATGAGGTGAAGGGGGGACCCCCAAGTCTCTCCAGCACAAATGCATTGGAGTGACGTGTCTGCACCTCCACTGTCGCTCCCTTCCCCCCACATCCCAAAGGTGGTGAAACACTGTAAGGATATCTGTCTGGAGATTCCTGCTCAGGGCTGTGGACATCCACCACTCAGGCACAGTGCCTGGGGGTCTCCATGCAGCAGTTACACCCCAGCGCTGCCGTGCTGTGACAGCAAACAGCCTGAAAGCTTCAGCTGGTTTCTGTATGGTGTTGGACTTGAGGACAGGCTCACAGCCTCAGCCTGGAGCTGCACACAACCCCTCAACCCCATATTTGTTGTCTCTGGGAAGGTTCTGAGCCCAGTTCAGTCTCTTTGGGGCCAGAGCCTTCCCCAAGTACTGCGGAGCGGAGCAGTGGAGCTGCCCCTGTGCTGTCCCTCCCAGCAGGGCTGCTTTAACTCCTTCCAGATTAACAGGGCTCACGTCAGCGCCTGGAGTGGGAAGCACGCCGTGCTTAACCACCACAAAACATAGCAACGGCAACAGCAGGGCCTGCACCCGTGCCAGCAAAACCAGCACTGGGAGAACCCAAACCAGTTCTTCAGGCTTGCCTGGGATTTGCAGTGCAGAAGAAGGCAAAGGATGGGCCGGGCTGGGTGCTCTGAAGGCTCCCAGCCTGTCAGCAGAGGCCTGAGGCAGCCGTGGGCCCTGGCAGCAGCCATGGCAATGCCTGCATGGTGCTGAGGGAGCTCTGGATCCAAACCCACATCTGGGGCAAAAGGTAGAGCTCTTGTGCCAACCCACAGCTGTCCCATGGAGGCACCCAGAGGCACCGTCCTGCCCTCTGCTCATCCAGCACAGGACAGACAGAAACCATGACCAGCCCCAGCCCAACTCCAAACACGGTGCTGGGCAGCGGGAGGCAGATGGATTGGCTGATGCAAGAGCTGAGATTAATGCTATCGTAACTTCCAGTGCTATTAGTAGTTAGCAAAACAGGCTGGCCTTTCAGAACCCACTTGCACAATTTGGCTCTCCTGACCCTTCTGGCCATATATTCTCCAGCTCCCTGAGTCCTGCAGGACACGCTGTTTCCTTTCACTGCACCCCAGCTGCCCAGCCATTTATAACCTCCACCTCAGCCGGCTGGGTCTCATATTCTGAAGCAGCATGACAGAGCAGGACTGCTTAGCTTTCCTTCTCTGCCTCCTCCCACATGCCTTGGTTGCAGAACCTCCAGCACTTCCCCTTCCCACGTGAAATAAGCTCTCACGGCGCAGCAAATGCAGCCCACAGTGCTACTCTTACTTGCTGCTTGATCTTTGTTTTTGGGTTTTAAAGGCACCTGTTGCAAGGCTGGGCCCCTTCCTGCCATGTGCTCGGGGTGAGACTTGTCCCTGTGGTGCCATTGTCTGTGTCACCTGTGTCAGTAAGAAGCTCTGAACCGTGTGGTCTCAGAGTTGCCTGATCCCAGGACCCCAGGAGACACGTGCTGAGACAACTCAAGGGCTTTACAGTTGGAATCTAGTAGCAAATGCAGACTGCAGAAAGAGCTAAGGAAGGAAAAGCAGATTATGGCTCACTGGGCTGTAGTCAGAAGCCATGCTGAGACATTAAGGAGATGATGCTGAGATACAGGACACCTGGAGCCTGCTAATGAAACAAAAACGAGTCAGGTAACTCTCTTCAGCCCAAATTTGGCAATCTGGGGAGGAAACCTCAGCTCTGATGGGTGTGCATGTCCCCCAACAGTGTCACCACAGAGCGGCACTGCTGAGTGACTACACCTGATGTGCATGTACCTGGCTTGCCAGCAAACATGTAGCCACTCTGTTACACATTGCGTCAGCACAGTGACCACCGCAGAGACACGGCAAGGTGCTGTGATCTCAAGCTCTTATTCAGACAGTAGTCACATCAGTGTAGATCTTGACGTGCTTCGTTGAGGTGAGTCTCCATCAGCTTTACACAGAGGAAAGAGGTGACTGAGTCATGAGGTAACTTGTGAAAAATCATCTGTGATGTTTGGGGGGGGAGAGAGAGAAATGGGGCTTGTGTCTCCTGAGTCCATCTGCCAGCTCCATGCAGCAGCTGCCACTGCTTTTATCAGCTTCCACATGCGATGAAATGTTCCCCAGCACATTTTCCACTACTTTTTTCCATTCTAAAAGAGAGGCTACTAAGTCTGAATGACTCACGCTGAGCCAAAGCAGAAGTTGCAGCCACATACCTTACACATCTGGACTTCCAGCCCTTCTAATACTTCTCAGGTGTTGCACTGAGACCTGCAATGTTATGCCACTCTTTCATGGCACTAAGAGGTGGATGAACAGTTTGTCTTCAAGGTGCTATGAGGAAAATGCCAAACACTAGTTTTAAGTCTTGGAGAAAGACTTGTGAGAACCCCAATGCTCGCAAATCTGACTTGATGCTCTTTCTCTCCTACCATGGACTCTTGCACAGTACTGTTGTTACTGCCAAACCACTGTTCCTATTCACACCAGAGCAGTGGGTGGAAGCCAGCACACCCACAGAGGACACGATCCCTCCTTCAGAGAGGACTGTCTCGTCCAGCTTTTCTGTCACATTAGCTGAGAGGGGTTTTTTTTTAGTTTCCTTCTCATACAACACGCTCTAAAATAGCTCCCACAGAATGAATAAATAAATAGGTGCCAAGAGTTTAAATGTGGCTACCTTGCTCATGGTGTTTTTTAGAAGGAGCTTCTTTCCTACATAGACATCTTTTTCCATGCTGAATTTAAGGACACTCATCTGCAATTCCTGGATATTGTTAGGCCAGAACAATGTCACTGAGGGGGCTGTGGGCAGCTGGGGACAGAGAGAACAGGATGAATGGGCCCAGGGAGCAGCTCTTGATAAGGACATCCTGCACAGGGCACATGGTAGTCCTCAGAGCAGCACATATTCCCCTGTGCTATGGAACTCAAAAAGCATTTATTTCACAACGCACTTGTCCTGGGCTAGGAATAGGCATGTCCACCCTTGAAATATCTCTAGGGTGAAAAGCATCATAGAAATATCATCCTGTCATGCTCAGCCTGATAGAACTTGGAACTGTGATTGAGATCTGCTCTTGGGTACTGCTCTACAAGTACTAACCAATTTGCAATTAGCAGCATGTTCTTCTCCATCCCTGTATGTCTTTCTGCCATCTCCTGCATCCGAGGCACAAAATGGGATGACTCTGTGCAGCTGGTTGGTATGTGGGGGGCAAAGCCAGTGACTTCATTCCATGTGGCCTGCAGCTGCGTGGGGTTGTTTGGTCTTTTCTTGTTGTTTTTCCATGCTTCTATCAGATGACATTTAGGGGTGGGAAGATGTCTGACCTACCAGACATGTCTGAAAAGTTTGCTATGCTCTCAGCAGGGATGTCTCCTTCCTTCCTGCCCTCTCCCATCCTAGGGCAGACTTTGCACAAGGGAAGGCACATCTACCTGACAGTGTCTTTCCTCCTCTCACCAAGCACTGTGGTTACTCTGAATGCTGCCCCAGACTGAAACCTTCCCCGGTGTTTTTCCCCTCTTGCAAAGTGCTGCACCAGTGTGAAGGTGTTTGGCTGTGAGGAGCATGGCCGGATGCCATCCTTCTGCTGGCGCTGGCTGTCCTGTCATCAGTTCTTTGCATCCAGAACAGCAATGTCAATGCGTAGAGGTGAACCCTGAGATATTCGCAGAGCTGTGGGCAAGCAGCAGATGTAACGAGCCGACTCCCAAGCGACATCAGCTAGGATGCAAGAGAAACTCTTTCACTTGCCGGAGAGATGAGCGGGACTGTTGTCATCCCGAACTCACTCCATAAATCGCAGGTTCAGTTCGTTCTTCGAGAACTTTGCTGCGGGTTCGTAGGGACGAGCTTCCCTCTAGCGGACATAGCGGCAGTTGTCGGATCGGGGATCGGCCCGGCCTGGCTCCCTGCTTGATCTGCAAGGAGGAGAGTGCTGGTGATGTAACGGAGCTACAACAATGCTTGCAGAGCGTTTTTTGTTTTCCGTTTATGTTCTTAAAGATAAGTGTCCGTTTAATTCCCGCAACATCCTGAGCGCAGGATTTGTTGTTATCGTTATCTTGTGCTTTCAAGGGGAGAAAATGCTGGCAAGACTTTGCTTGGTGAAGTCATCTGAGGTTAGGACTCAAGAGATGCTGGAGGGAGGCTGATCTGTCACATCACTCAGCTGGTGTTCAGGGAAAGAGCACTTCTTTGTCATTCTGCAAGTGGCCCTTAACAGAGTTTCACACTGAAAAATGTGAAGTGACTTAATGTATCCTCTTTGCTCTTCAGCAGCATCTTACTGAGGGCATGGGGGAGTAACATGTAAAACCTGAGCAACAGCATGCCCTGATGCCACAGCACTGGGAGACATGGGGCTTCATACTGTATGATGCTGAGAGACCTCAAGGGAAGCATTGCTCCTCCTGATCCCTGGGGATGGGGGACTCTCCCTGTGGTTTGGGGATCAAGCTTTGCAGAGTGCTTTGAGATCTGCTAACAAAGTAGTTATGTCAGAAGCTAAGCATTCATATCGTTATTGCTTCAGCTGTCGATGGGGCATGGAATCAAGGTGACTTCTACTTAACTATATGCCAGTTCATGGGCACCCAAAGACAGGCAACACGGTAACATTGTGTGCAACCATACACAGCTGCAGGGACTGGACAGAGGACATGGATGTACCCTGGGTGGTTGCTGCAGTGCTCTGCTTATGTAAGATCTGCTCTTCTTTTCAGTTCATTTGTTGTACTGTGTTATTCTTCCAGTGCTTCCAGAGCAAGGGCTTAAGGGAAGAAGAATGCAAAGGGCATGTTTTGTTACTCGCTGAGGTAATTCACTGTCCTGCTACTCAGGGGATCTGGCCTCACATAACCCACAGAACACATCTTTCTGCTTCTGCAGGAGTGAAGATGGGGCTGGCCCTGTCCCTGCTGGACCCACCCCTGCAGAAGTGGCTGAGTGTGTGAGTGAGCTCCAAAGGCTCCTCGCTTCTTGCTGGGAAAGCTGTGGGCTGCACTGTGCAGCTGGAATGGCTGGCTGCCTTGTGATGCAGATGCTGTATCCCTAGAGCTGAGGTGTGATTGCTTATGGGACCTAAAGCTTTCCTTTCTGAAGACTCTTGGTTCCAGTCCAGTAATGCATGCTGAGGGCTAGCGCTGCCTGACAGCTGCTCGGTGGTCTTAGTATGAAATGAGCTGGTGAACTTCAGCTTGGATCCCAATGGGGACAGATGTTCATGTTTTAAGAAATCATTACTGTGGTGTCTACTAGCCAGACTGCTTCTTGGCAACTGTAGGAAGGTCAGAGCTTGAATAAGCACAGAAGAATTCATAAAAATAATAAAAAAAAAGGTCAGGATCAATGCAATTTGGCTCCAAATCTGCACGGGAAATCTGCTCTCTTTGTGATATTGTAACTGTGGAAATATCGTCTGAAAATCTACCCTAATCAGGCCTTCTTCCAAAGCATGACACCAACACAGGAACTACGCAGAATGAGACGGGGGCTGTTTTAGGCACTGTGATGCTGGACAGCCTTTTGTCTGAGCCACAACATCACTTTCCAGACTGCAGCTCTGCCAGGACCAGCAGCTGAACCTCCTGGCAACCCTGTGTCCCAGCAGCAGTTCCTCAGTGGTGGAGCTCAGTGGAGATGGGTGTTGCATCCTTCCCTGCTGGTTTCTGTTTCTGCCCTCAGAGCAGAGCGCTGGGCTCCTTTCAGCTTGCCTCAAACGCCTGGAGAGAGGGACAGAGAGTGGTTTGCTCAGCTTCCTGCTCCTCCTGAGGACAGCCCACCAGCTGCTCCAGCAGGGCTGGGACACACTGGAGATAAAAGGAGGCTGTTCTGATCCATCTGGAAATACTCACCGGGGCTGTAGGGGCTGAGGTCCCGGCTAAACTGCAGGGAACAAGATGGCTGAGTAATGAAACATGCTGAGCATGCCAGTCAGATGGCTGCAGGGCCCATTTCCCTGGCAGTGGGGTGATCACCTGGGAGTAGGCAGCCACGGGCTGGCTGCTTCTGAATTCAGGTTCCCATTGCACCTGCTTAGGTAGCTGCAACGTCCCTGTTATTAGAGGGCTGGGAAAGCTTCTCAGGGTGCTACTCACCCTCCTCAGGAATGACAGCATGTCTGTCTGCTGGGAACAAAGAGAGAAAGACGTCTCCTTTGCTTTAAGAAAGTCTGTGAACCAGGCACCCTTTTGTTGTCGCTGCTGCAGTTACTCAGGGCTCCAGCTCGCCTCCTGCTGCTAGTCCGGGCTTGCTAAGGACGCCACAAAATCAGCAGTTCTGTGTCGCGCTGTTGCTGTTTGTGTTCCAAGCGCTATTATTAGGAACCCAAACTGCTCGAGTGACCCCAAACCTGGCGGTGAGAGGGGCTGTAACTGCCGTGTAAGGACAGCACCAGCAGCTCTGCCGGTTGCTGGAGCGATAGACGCCTTGCTGTGTTGCTCCCACCTAATGGAGAAGATAAGAAGTGCATTAGCAGATAAGGAGCATCTACTTGTCCCAGTCACACTCAAACAAGACATCCGTGTCTCGGGGGGCTCTCATCACATAACCACGCTGTCTGATAAGGGACACGGTGATGCTGGGGGGAAGATGGCAGCAGTGTTCCTGTGAACACATTGCTGTTCCCATCCTCTAGAACTCAACCCTTTCCCTGTCTCAAGGCAGCCGCACATTCATCTGCACATTGTGTCCTCATTATCGCGTCTTTGGTCACCAAGGTGGGATGCGTCTTTATCTTCACCTAAGCAATTCAGAGCTGCTGGCATCCAGTAATGTTCTGCATGCAGCTATAAACGGGAATCAGCACTGGGTGAGTGATGGCCATTGCCTTCATTCCCTATGGGGCCTCACACCCACCGCCTGCGCATCCAAAGCACCGAGCGCTTGATGCTGGAGGAGCAGCCGTCGGGGATCGCGCTGGGTATCGGCAGCACCAACAGCTGAACCTGAGGACACGGACCGCCCCGACCGGCCTCGAGCTCCGCCCGCGAGCTGCGGTTGGAGGTGGCGGAGCGGGGCGGGACGGGCGGCAGCTTCGAACCCGAAGGGCGACAGAAGCGCTGCGCTGCGCTGCCCGTCCGCCGAACCGAACCGTCCTGCCATGGGGAACGTCGAGTCCGTCCTGCACGGCGCTGCTGTCAGCATCGGTAAGTGCGGGACGGCCACACTGTGTCCCCGCACCGCTCGTGTCGGGGGGTCGGGTCTGGCTGTGGGCAGAGGGTGAGGAGCTGAACGGGCTGCCCCGTGTTGTCCGTCGGAGCGTGGGCTGCGCGGATGACGGTCGTGCTGGCTGCAGGTTGAGTGCCTGCGGTGTGTGCTTGGGTGAGCTGTGTGTGCACCGCCAGCAGGGCAGGAGTGCTGCTGTCCGTGTGTTTGTGATTACTGCTCATCCCCGGGCTGTCCTGCGTGGGGCTCCCACGTCCCCACGAACATCGCGCTGTTGTCCTACCGAGCCCCTCTCGAAGCGCTCCGCTCCCAAACCGCCCGCCGAGCACAGCTGGGAAACGGAGCTGGCAGAGCGCTCGGACTCGCGCTGTTTGTTCGGCGGGTGTCGGGTTTTGTTGCCTTTTATGAGCCCTGAACGCGGCCAAGAAGGCCGGCAGCCTGGTTGGCTGGATTTGAAGGGAGCTGATAACTGCGCTCAGCCAACCCGCGTTCCATAAAGCAAATAACGCGGGGTGGAAGGAGAGAAGCCTCGATTAACGTGTGTGCTGATTGTGCCCGCTCTGTGTGCTGCCTGGGTCTTCTCACTGCTGCTCTTGACAAGCAACGAACTTCAAGACCGAACTTGTTTCTCCTTAACGGCCCCCTGGCTCGGTGCCCTCGGGATTGGCATATTGCTTCCAGATGTGTGTGACCTGCCGTGAGCTCGGTTCTAAGTCAGGCGTTGCCATTCTTCACACCTGATTCTTAGTGGCACTGTTAGAAATGGGAGTGATTCTCCAGCTGTTCGCAGGGTGATGCGGCTTAAGGGCATCTTTTGAGCCATTTTAAGTGTCTCTTTTATTTTCCTCTGTGGGGACAATTAACTATTTGGCTCCTGGTACTGTGCCAGTGCCGTGATTTAATGCAAGTGTTGTGATTTACATGCAAGTTCTGCAGCGATGTACAGCTGCGTTGCTGGATGCTCTCACCTGAGTGTGAGTGCTGTGTGGCAAGAGGGCAGAGAACGGTCACCCTGGGGCTGTGCCAGGAACCAGGAGCCTGAGGTCACACTGTTCTCCTCTCTGATCGTTAGCAAATGCTTTTGCAGAGGCCCAGGCGTTCCGTGTTTGGCTGTTTCACATGATGCCATGTTTCTACTGCAGGAGAAAGAGGAATGCAGAGCAGGGTTTGGGAGAATTGATGCAGATTTAGGTTTATCATCTCAGGAGATGTGTGACTTCAGGCAGTGCAGAATGAGAAACAGAACCAATGGCTTTTGATCCTTGTTTCCTTTTCCTATTGCTCCCAGGTGTGTGTGGCAATACTGAGCTCAGGTGTGTATGTACACTAAAGGGAGGGTCTCTGCTGCTCTGCAGGGTGTTGCTAACGCCAAGGATTGGTGCTGATTGCATTCCCAGTGAATATGTGCCTTGGGCGTGGGCAATGTTGGGTTGCTGGTTCCCCTCCTCCTTGTAGTTCTTTTCCTGAGAGTTGCTGATGCTGTGTTTGTTTTTTGGGGTTGTCGGTCCCCATTAGATTTATCTTTTTGCTTTATAGTAGGAGATTATTTCTAACTGATATGTGACCGTGCTCCCCAGTGCTGGATTTTGATTTGAAATCCAAAGTCCTGATTATAAAGTGAGTTTTGCAAAACAGCACCTGAGATAACGTTTTTGAAGTTAATGCACTGTCAGGCAAGTCAGACCTCAATAATACATTGTGTCAACAGTTACTGCTCGCATTCCTGTTTGCTCAGCAAAGAAGATAAATAATTGCACTTAGTTTCAGTATTGGATACTAGAACAAAGATGGAGTTGATTGTCAGGGTCTGAGAAAGGAAGAATATGTAAAACTCTCAACGTGCAGTAATTTGTATATTGTATTTCTGAACAATACAGCCACCAAACATCAAACTTTCCAAAGCCAGCAGCACTGCACAACTTCCTGCTGGTTTCTATACTGTATTCTATACATCCCATAGCTGAAGTTCCAGCTGTGCCACTTGCATGTAATGCAGCTTCCATGGGGGTTGCATGTTGCAGATCCTGCAGCCTGAGCTCGGATAGGGAGATTTCAGGGGTTACCTAATTCATCTCAGCTGTTGGCATCCCCTTCTGCTGTGATCCTGTGTTGCTTGTGCCGTTCTCCGTCTGAGCTGAGGTGTGCAAAGAGGTGTCCTGGCCAGCAGTGTGTCTGCCCCAGCTGTGATAGGGCTTGGTGCATCAGTGCCCATTTGGCATTTGCTCTCTTTCATATGGTTTTCCCTTAAGAGCTGGAGATGTCACTGAGGTATGGTTTATAAATATGGCTTTGTACGATGGTTGTGCAGACCATAGGCTTGGGTGATAAGGTATGTCTGGCCTGGACTCCCCTGTTTGTGGCTGGTTGAGGTCCGGTGACAACAAGGTGCCACGGTGGTGATTCTCACTAGAGGGCAGCCGACGTTAAAGAAAGGAAAATCTATTCTGTGAGCGGGATAGCAGGACCGACCGGGAGGAGTTAGGGGGAGCTTCATCCACACTAGGAGAAGGGTGCTGAGAAGCAGTCACTTAAGGTATTGCTATTGCTGGAGTGCTAATGCTGTCTGGCAGCCTGGCACACCTGAGAGTGGGTTCTAACTGGTGCATGCGCCTGCATGTAGTGGTTGATATCCTGTGGGTGTGAGCATTGCTCATGTCTGTGTGGATGTTTAATTCTTCAGCCCAGAGTGCAGGGGCCTTTCTTGGCATCTCAGCAGAACAATGCTTACGTGGTTCAGTGTTTAATAGGAGCAGCTGTGGGCTGATGCCTCGACGAGGCCATTCAGTCGAGGTCTGTTCAGGAAGGTCAGTTACCAGTGTCTGGTTTAGTTCCTGGAGAAGAGCTTGCAATGGGCAGACAGATCCTCAGAGAGTAATTATATCTTTATCCAAAGGCACTCACCTTTCAACAAGAGCCTCTGACTCACTGTGTATGCCACCTGTCTTTGCCTTTTTCTTTTTTCTCTCTTTTTAAAATATATTTTTGTTCTAAGTCATCCTTCTATTCTGCTGACCAAATGCTGTGTCCTCCAGGGGCACTGTGCATCCCTCAGGACAGCAGGGAGCCCTGTGGCACAGCAGCAGCTTTGGATTGTTTGCATCTCCCAGGTTCCTCCTATTGGAGATGTTCCCTGTGGACCTGCTGCTGCAGATACAAGAGAGTTTTGTCTCTGAAGGTTTTGTTCTCCCCTTGCTCTGAGCAAAGCTGTACAGCCAGAGTGAAGGAACCATTCCTATGGTTTAGGTGCCATCAGACCCCCACCCCAAATCCCTTCCAGGGTCTGGGGCTGCCCCTTCCTCACCTGTATGGCTATGCATGAGGTGAGCAGAGGGAAGCTGGCTAAGCTGTGTGCTTTTAAGACCAGTGTTCGAGTGATGTCTTGCACTCACAACTAGGAACTTATCTGTTCATGTTTTATCCTCACCATTGTGCTAACTCCAAGTCATCATATCCAGCTGCCCAAATAATATGTGCCATAGTTAATTCCTGCATGAACTGTGTTTCCATCCATTGCCTGTCACGCATGGATGAACAGCAGTTACATTTCTGAGCTAACCTGCACACGCTGGGCTGCAGGTGGGCTCACTTAGCTGTGGAGAGAATGGATAATTCTCATTGTGTTAAGCATGGCTTGCTCAATGCTTTCATTTTATACCATATATTAACAGAGTGCTCCAGAGCTGCAGTTCAGCACACTATAAAATGCAGTTCTAAGTTTGGGTTACCTGGCACCTTGGGACCTTGCTGTACATGATAGTCTTACATGTATTTTTCCTGATAGATCTACATTACCTTTGTGATAAATGAACAATGGTTATGAGAGGGAATACATGCTGCGTTTCCTTGTCAGTGCACAGGCAAGTGTACCAGGACCCAGATAAAATGACTAATTACAGCCTACAGGAGATGGGAATACACCAAGGAGGGCATTCCCATTATGTCACTCTGGTACACCCCTATCTGGGGCTCTTCACTCAGGGCAAGTGCCTTATCTTCTCTGCAGGCTGCTGCACATTCCTAAAAAGGAGCATCCCCGTGCCCTGACTAGAGAGGACTCTCACAGAGTTTGACATTCAAATAGCACAGTTATAAACGTCTGCTCTTGCCTTGAACTGGAACATAAATGTTTATTGCTTCTGTTACTCTCCTGACAGTTTTCCCATTAATTTAGTGCTCAGAAAGCCTTCCCTTTCTGACTTCATCTGGGTACCAGACTGAAAGTCTGTTAAAGCTTTATCCCCCATCAAGGACAGCAGCTTTGGTTTTGCAATCCAGCCCTGTGTTTGTAGAGGTGCAGTTTCTCTTGTGCACCTCTTTCCTTTCTGGCAGAGATCACTCCTTGGGCTCTGGGACCCTGGAAGGTCTGGAAGGTGAAACAGGATGAGGGGAGAAAGCAATGAGAAACTTTAAGACCTAAAATGACGCTCAAATTCACCCAGCCCTCTATTGTCTCTATTTTGGGGCTTCTGATAAATCCGAAGCTTGATTCTAAACATGCAATATTTCAGCAAGGAAAAGCGAGACAAAGAGGCTATTTAAAGCCACCGTCTTTCCATGGCTTGGCTCTCAGACTCTACTTCTTTTGTGTCATTGTGTCTATGGAAAACACATACAGGAGCCTTACGAAATACAATGTGCACTTCACACTACAGATTTAGAATGCCTGCAAAGGTCAGATATGATCTACTCTTGGGTTTGGGAGATGGAGGCTTTGGGCTGTTGCTAAAGTATCTTGGATTTCTGTAGTATGAGGCTAAATACTGTAATTGGGCAATAGGAAGTACTTAGATGTGATATATTCAATGCACTGCAGCTTGTACAATTCAGTAACCTGCACAGCCCCCTCCTGTGTGCTCTTTTTGGGTCTGGAAGCTGAGGCTTTTATCTTCCACTCACGATTTTGCTGTCTTGCTGTATGATTCTTGGATGAATCTCCTGCACTGGTGGTGCCCTTTAGTGCCCTTGGTTGTATAATGAGGCTGTGAATACATACGTAAAACACTTTGTAGCTATAAATATGGATGCTAAGTGTCACAACATGTGCCCTGTTTGGAAGCAGCTACAAAACTATCCCAGAGGCTGTTAAGCTGGAACATCTTTGTGCTGGCAATAGGATGAATGCAAGAGGACTTGCTAAAGGCTACACTAGAGGGATCTCTGAGGCTGGGGCATGGGACAGAGGCTGCAAATTCTCCAGGAGGAAAGGGTGAAACAAGGGATTTGTTAGAAATTGCAGCTGCTCCCACAGGTTGGGAGAACCTGGCTGAATATGGGACCTGCACAAGGTGTGAGGGGCAGCCTGCAAACCAAGCAGGGTTGTGGGATCCTGAAGGACCCAATTGAAAATCTATAGAGCTCTGCTGAGGAGATGGGGCAGTAAGTGTGCATTTAAAACAGAACACTGATGCTGAGTGAAGTAACTCTTGCATGTCCTTCAAGGTTAAATCCCATACCAGTATAGTCAAGAAGGCAGAGCATGGCAAAAGAGGGTTGTCCACAGTGTTGGTGTGTAGGGCTGTGTTTCCCAGCAAGGAGGGGTGCCGGGCAAAGGGATGAGGATGAAGACTCTAATGGAGGGTTTCTATTCTGGTGGCAGCAGTCCCCTCAAAGCTTGGGGCAGGAGTCCTGGCTGGGATCCTTTCTATCATCTCTGAACTGTGCTGCTTTCCTGAAGCTAAGGGTGTTAAGAATATTGCATGCATTTTAAAGCTTCCTATCTTCAGCACTGTGATGGATGTTCGGCCTCATTGAAGTAATCTCCTGCAAGGATTTATCTATTTTTCATGTGTCAGCGACATAAACTTTGTTTTAGGAAGTCTTCGTGCTGAATTAATTTGTTCTCTGTCAAACCGGTTTTGTTCTCTGCTTTAGCCTTACAAATGGGAGAGCCCAGCTCCCAGAGATGTGCGTGCGTCTCTTCTCCTGCGCGTGGCACTCACATGCCAACAAACCCAAACCTTCCACCTGCCAAATGCTCTGAGAAAACACAGCTGGCTGTGGCGCTGACAGGGAGTGCAAGGCCCTATGTGGACTCCTTGCCTTCAGCTGGGGAAGAAGGGCTGCTTAGCCAAGGGCTGCCAGGTGGGGCTGGAACCCTCCACCTGCTCATGCCCCACAGAGGGAACTGAAGGCAGTGGGATGCTGTAGGGGCAGGAAATGTTTTTCACTCTCCCCAGGCTTGACTCTCAACAAACAAAAGTAGACAATATGAACTGGAAAAGCAGGTTGGTTGCAGCCCATGAGCTGCTCTGCTTTTTCTTTTTGTATTTGTAATTTGCTGGCTGTTAATGGGGCTGAGACAAACAATCCTCTTTAAATTCAGAAGGGAAACAATAACCCGAGTATTTCCTGCCATGGGCTGGGACGTGGGGTGCAGCCTGGTCCCTGTCCCTTGGGAAGGGCTTGGGTTGTAGCAGCTGCCATCAGCCTGGTGATGAATTGGGGTGCTGTCCTGAAGTCTGGGAGGATGAGATGCATCTCACTGACAAACCGCACTTCTCTTTATGTCTGTGGGCTTGGTAGCTGGCTGCTGTTATCTTCTTACATCCAACAGTGATGATAAGATGTCTCAGGGCCCTGTTGATGCCAGGGTGGGCAGTGGGAGCAGCTTCTTTACCCCTCCTTTCCTTCATTCTGATGTGCAGAAATAGATGTGAGCCAGTCTGTCCTGGCCATGCTGTGACAACTGCCGTTTGGGGCCTTTCCCCTTCCTGGCTGCAGGTTTGTTTCAGATCCTTGGTGCTCCTTACCAAAAGAAGTGGGAGGATGTCCCACCTGGAATGGGTGCTGGGGCAGATGGGGTTGGCAGAGGGATGAGGAGAGAGATGCAGGATGAGAGAAACAAGCAGCAGTTGTTTTGTTAAATTACCTCATTCTATTTTTGTTCCTAACCTTTTGCTTCTCAAAAGAATAAGAAAAACAACTTCAAATATATTACAGGGTGTTTCTTTGTATGTTGTCTTAGAGCTGTTCCTCGTAAACCAGTGGCATTTGTGTAAACACGCTCAGGGCAGACAGTTTTATCTGCTTTTCTGTGTCTGTTCAGCATCCCCCTCCTCAGCAGTGTGTGGGCAAGAGGCCAGGAGCAGCCAGACCCCACAGGGAAAGGGCTGTCCCCCATGTGGCCCTTGCTGCCCTCCTGGTCCCAGTGCTGTGGCCCTGTGCCAGCTCGGTGTTGGATGCCTGGCGCCTGCTGCTCACCCATTCTGACCATGGGAAAGCTGGATCATCTCCTGGGAGTCCCAGGATAAGGATATGAGAGCCAGGGCAGGATGCTGAGAAACCCCCTTGGGCAGAGTATTTGGGGAAAGTGTGTTCTCAGGGCCAGAAATATGCAGTTGGAGATGGTATCTGTGGCTGCCTTCTGTGCTGTTCATAACTTAGTGCTCAAAGTCTCACAGCAGAGCTTGGGGTGGCCACAGCAGTTGTCTGATTGCTAATGTCTGCGTGATCCTGCAGTTAAAGCTGCCCTGCTAAGCCCAGGATTTGTTGGAGATGGGGAGCTTCCATCCCACGCTGCAGGCTGGGTCTGTGTGCTTTGCTGACTTCTCTTCCTGATCAAAGGAACAAAAGTTCTGTGTCCCGTGCTGGTTCTGATAAGCTGGAGGCTCCAGACATAGCACAGCACAGACGCCTCATTATAGCCCTTTGTTTATTTAAAGAAAAAAAAAAGCCTCACTATCTTGATTATGGGGGGGAAAAAAAAGTTATGAAAGTGCCAGTAGCACATTTGGTGCCAGTGGAAACCACAAGCGACCCTTTCCTTCCCCCTCCACCCACATTGTTCAGCATAGCAGCCTGTGGGACAGAGCTTTCATCAGGTGCTCACATTGCTGCAGGGACTCTTCACCCCCCAACCTCTGCCAAGGGTTCACAGTATGATAGATGTATGGGTGAAGTGATCTGCCCCTAATTGTCATTGGAATCTCTCAGATGCTTTCTGAAGGGCAGCAGTAACCGCCCTAGAAGCACTTAGGAAAATCCTATTATCAACATCCTTTATAGCTGTGGTTAGTCCTGCTATTTAGATAATTGTGTGGCCTGTTCCCTTCGTGATTGTGAGGGCTCCACGTGGGGTTGGTGCTGCCTTACTGGCTCTCAGATGTGCTGTGTGTCCCCACACACCTGTGCTGCAAGTGATAAATGTCTGTGGGCACCTTGCTGCTCTAGAGCTTTCCCTGGCAGTGTGCAGGAGTAATAACTTGTTAAAGACAGTGCATCTTGGGTTATTCCTCCCTTGGCCTCTATCTGGGGCTCCCTTAAACCTGGAAGGGCCAAAGGGAAGAAGAACTGCCCACCTCTACTCCACCACAGGTGAGGTGGAAGCCAGTGGGGGTGCGACCATGCGTAGCAGCGAGTCCCATCACTTTATGGGAGCCTGAGTGCTGCTGACGCTGAGCCATGTATTTAATGGGAGGATGATTGCAATGAAACACAATGCACTTTTGTGCAATTATATGGTGTCTTTTAAATCATTTCCTCCAGCAAATCTGTCCACGCCCAAACAAAAATAAACACACTGAAAGGCCACAAAGATTAACACACAAAGGTTACCCTTAAATGCATTCTTCCCCCCCCCCCCCCCCCCCCCCCCCCCCATACAAACACCTGCTGCATTCACAGTACCAGATGAGCAACCAGGAATTAAGATCTCGTGGTATGAGATTTGACAATTATTGACTTTCAGATCCTTCATTTTGCAGCCTAAATCTTTAACCAGTGACTTCTTTGGAAAGGAGAGAGGTGGAGTGGGGTCTCACTCTGCTTCCCTTGCTCAATTTTCTTAAGGTGGATGCATTCATTCACCCCTGGTTTTGATGACCTTTTTGTTTTCAATGCTACGCTCCATTGCCACGGACTTGGTCTGTGAGCCTTATTTCACATGGTGCACATCACTAACTGGTTTATTTCAACCTCATTTTTGTCTCCTCATCCCATCCTTAACCCATTTCCTCTGCTGTGACTACTAGGTTTCTTTAGCAGCCTCTTCTGAAGGGTCTCACTGAGGGCCATGTGAATATCTGAATATGCTGTCAGTCAGCCCTTCTGCATTGCCTTCTTCATTCCCCCATCCCCTTTCCTTGGTGAGAGTTGTTTTGGCTTTAGCTTGTCTCTATGTGAACCCCAGACAGGAAGGTGCTCTGTTTTTCATTAGCATCTTGATTAGTTTATTGGGCAGTGGCACTATGCAAACTGACCTGCCGATTCTGGATACCCTTTCCAGTAGAGCTGGAGCTCTCACTACCCCATAGAGTTTCTTTTTCTAAGGCTGTTTGTTTTTTTCCCCTTAAGAGTGCATCTTCTGCTAGTCCAGGAATGTTTCCTTTTGAATTCCAGCATGTGTTAGTTGAGCTGGGTGACATCTTTTTATTCCAACACCAAATTACTTCAACTTTTCTTCTTCTCATGCCTACTTCCAGATAGAGCCTGATCATTAATCCTAGCAAAGCGCAGTGGTGGAAAGGTGTATTGCTGTGACAGTAAAGCCTGATTGACATAAATAATTTAGTTTCTCTGTCCCCTCCTTTTCTTCCTTAGCTGCTGGAGATCGAGGTGACCCACAGAGCCACATAAAATTCTCCTGCAAATAACCTCCCTCGTTTGGCTTTGTTTCCAGCTATCTGGTAGCTGTAATTTATGGGCACTCTCCACTGCTTCTCTAAGATTATTTTTCTATGTTTTTGTATCATTTTCTGCTAGACTACAAGAAGGAAAAATAGATATTTTGTCTATTTACTCTTTTGTGTGATCTGAGCTCTGAATATTGGATTTCCCTCCACCGTTTTCCCCATTGATTTTTGTCTCCTCTAAATAGTCTTTATTTTTCTTATGATGGACTCCCTCTGCTATCTTTATATTCTAGCTTTTTGCTGGAAAATTGCATTTCAGTTGTTACCATTGATTTCCCCCTCAGTTAGCCCAGGCTTTATCTCCTGTTTGATGGCAGAGCGTTGCCTGGGGTTTTGTTTCAGAACCACTGAAATAGCCTAACAGTCTGTTTAATGGGAACAGAGCCGGACAGGAATAGCAGTTCTGCCCTTCCCATGGTCTACCCTTGCTTTGGGAACACTGTGCCTCGGTCTCCAAGAAATAATTTGGCCATGAGAGGAGACTGAGCAGCACAGCTCAAGGCTGAAGTAGCCTGTGAGCAAAGCCTGCTCTTTGTTGGCAATTGTAGCCTCACTGGTCGCAGCACAAACAACCATCCCTCACCAGCTCTTTCAGTTCAAAGAAGAGCATCACAGATTACTCCTGAGAGGCATGGTCCCTCAGCAAGGGATTTGGAGCTGAAACAGTGGGGCAGGTGCAGTGTGTCATCATGGTGTTAATGCCTTCCTGGCAGAGACTTGTGTTAGCTAAGGGATGGAGGATTTACAGCCTGGGGGAATCAAATTGCTGCACTGGACAAGAGAGATCTACTGGCTTTTCACTTGCAATCTTTCAGGCTATGCAGGAAGCTTGTAGCTGGTGGGGAATGTCTTGGCTGCTGACTGTGGAGTGGGATGGGGACTTCAAGCAGAGCTTTCTTATTTTGTCTTTATTTTAGTGACTGACTTGATGCTTGACTTTACTCTTTAATAGTGACGTTTTAGTGTGAAAACTGGCAGATAGAGAGCTGGCAGTATCAGAGTAGGGTTATTTTGCTTGGTTGGTGTGAAGAGGTTCAACCCAGGGTTTGGTGTTCCTTAGTCCTTGTCAGGTTTCTGCTCCAGCCCTTTCCCAGCTTTGGGCCTGATCTTCCAGCCCTTGTAGCGAGATGCCGTTGACCATTGCCAGTATTCTGTAAAGTATGTTGGAGATCTGCTGAGCAATGATGTATGCAGGTGTAGTCAGGGTATTATAATGGGGATTCTGGATTAACACAAGCCATAATTTCTTGTCACTTCTCCTATTGTACTTGTGTTTTGAAGTGGTTCTTTTCAACCCAAAATGTTGTTCAGAAGAGAAATATCTTTAGAGTGAAAAGGATAACATTTGCCAAGGTATCAGGCTGTCTGAAAGGTGGGGTGGGCAAAAAAGATGCTGCTATACAACTAGCACCAACTGCTATGGACATTAAAAAAGCTTTGAGAGTTACCTCTGTAGGGCTAACATTCTCACTGCTGTCACCAAATCCACAGAGGGCAGGACTGGGCCCAACATCTGATTTAACTCTCGATGAATCATTATTTCCATGACTTGTTTTTCATAATTGCTTTTGCTAATCCTCAGCTGCATTTGCTCAGTGCTGATATCTGTCTTTTCCTTCATCCCTGAGTACAAGTCATGGGGAGTCAGTGTCTTAACCCTGTCTCTTGAGTTGCTTGTGAGGCTCAGTGGAGCTGTAAACACAGGAGAGGAAGAACCTCGATGCAAGTGATCAAAGCTGTTCTGATAAGAGTGGAGCTGTAGGAATTTAAACCAGGTGCAGAAATGCCCGCAGGTTATTTCATTCCTGATGGCTGGAACAGCGGAAAGCTGGTGGAGAAAATGGGGTTAATTCAAACATACCTGACATGAGTAAAAGACAGCTGAGCAATTCTCTGCTCCTGTTTTGTCTCTTTGGGATTAGCAAGAGATCTTTTGGTCTGTTGTGCTTATTTCTGTTTAAGTTGGGTATATTACAAGTCCTGTACACCCACCTGGACACAGGGCAACCTGTTAAACAGGCTGTTCCAAGAAAGATGCTTTCTGGTTGCAAGCAGGGTCATACTGCTGATGGAAAGGACTGTTGTGTTAAATACATTATAATTACTTAAACTGAAGATTTTCCTCTGTGTAACCAGGAATAGAGTTTAGATCTGTAATTCTTGGGTTTTTCTAGCACTTATTCCAATCAGGTTCCTTGCAGCTTGAAGGGATGAAGGGTTTGGTTGGGTTTTGTTGCGTTAACCCAGTGGTGCTGTGTCAGAGCAGTAAATGCTGCAGGAAGAAAAAGGCACCCAGGTCAAACCTTCTAATAATGAAAGGAAATGTTTCTTTTTGAACTTACACTGAATGTGCAAAATATCCTCATCCCAACATGTGTTTTGAAAGTGGGGTTAAATTATAAGTAATTGTAAGTTGTTCCTTCAGCTCACTGTGGAATAGGAAGAGAACGGGGACCAGGGAACCTTATTTAGTGGAATATTTTTTCACCACCACCAAGAAATAGCTCCTTCCCACTTCTCGGAAGGAATTACAAACAATGGAGGTGAATGTAAAACTCAAGATGCGAAATCATCTCCTGCAATTAACTGCCCTGTGTGGGCTGCAGAGCTCCCGCAGCCTTCCGGCCCTGTGACCCTCTGCCAGCCAGCAGTGGGCTCTTCATTTCCCCTTTGTGTTCCCCTGCTCTCATTCAGGAGAAATGCTGCCAGTGGGCAAACACTAATCCATCCTGACAGCTCTGCCCATCTTCCTACTTTGTGGTCTGGCATCCAGCAAACAGCTTGATTAAGGTCCCTGGGGCTTTATTAGTGCAGCTTGTTGCCTGTAAATTAATCAACAGGTTGCATGTGTTTAACTCTTTGCTGGAGTTGGCTGGGAAGAGTTCTGCTCTGCTGTGAGCATTGAGTCTTGAAGCAGCTCCTAAACACTGTGGCACAGATACAGCCAACAGTGGGATCACAGCCATCATTTCTTGGGTACAGCCTTCCATCTCCCAGGTGCTGGTGGCTTAGGTGGTGCACAGAACGAGTGTGTGTGCTCACACTTATCATATATATATATTTTTTTTTTAAATCAATCAAGTTTAAAATAAGAATGAGTCTTTAATGCTGTTATCTCCTTGGCTGAAGGAGAGCAGCCAGCAGAGGGAGAGCTGCCCAGCCCCGCTGCTCGCTGTGCTCTCCTTAGGAAGGATGGCTTTGCTGTTTGCTCCACTTGGAGATCAGCAGTGTATGGTGGGGAATTTGCCAGCTCTCTGTCTTCAGCAGCTGGCCAGCATCTGCTGTCTGGATGAAGTAAAAAAACTATTGCAACGGTGATATTTTTCATTCCTATTTTACTAAAAGTTTGCAGAGCATCCTTAGTTTGATTTTGCTGCATCTGGGTGAGAGCAGTTGGTCGCTCTTTGGGTACCAGCAGGGGGTGAGGGACACAGGGCAGAAGCAGAGTGCCCCGAGGGTCTGTGGCTGAGAGAGCAGCAACAGTGGAACTGACAGGCTGCTCTGTGTACAGCTCAGATATCTCCTACTTGAGTTGTTCCTTTGTATCAGAGGTACAGTAGCTGATGCTCCAGTGTCCCATCAGTGGAGACTTTCCATATAGGGTGCCCCATCACTGGTAGTGTTCAAGGCCAGGCTAGATAGGGACTTAGAGCACCTTGGTCTAATGGTCGGCAACCTTGCCCATGTCAAGTCAAAACAAGACCATTTTTAAGGTCCCTTACAGCCCTGTGATTCTATGGCATCATAGAATATTGTAGAATAGGTGAATGCCAGCCTGTCCATCT
The DNA here is from genome assembly GCF_054131305.1 of Coturnix japonica. NCBI lineage: Eukaryota > Metazoa > Chordata > Aves > Galliformes > Phasianidae > Coturnix > Coturnix japonica. The sequence goes on along the minus strand of NC_140680.1, from coordinate 9,901,502 downwards.
CTCACCATGCCTATTTCTGTTGATAAGAACATGGTTTAGTGGGTTCAGTGGTGATTGGCTAATGATCATTGTGGTCTTTTCCAACCTGAATGATTCTGTTTCTTACCTCCTGTTCCCCTCTGCCAGCAGGGCATAATGCAAAGGAAGGCACAGGCATATGGGCTGTGGGACTGGGGAGGGGTGATGGGGCAATCCATCCATGCTGCATTCTGCATCACTCCAGAGCCCACAGGGACACATCTGGGGCTCATCTCCTTCAAAGCTGGTCTTGCTGAAATCGCGTGCATACCGTTATAGTGCCTGCTGTGCTGCACAAGGTTCCCTAGCTCTGGAACCTGGGCAGTGCTGTGCTCTGGATTGAAACTCTGGACAGGAAAACATCTTTCTCACTTAGCTGATGTTAGGAGGAATGTGTAGGTGATAACAGTCCTGCAAGTGTGTGTTGGTACGAACAGCAGCATCAATCAGCAGCGACAGCCCCACGTGAATGGGTGAGGTGGAATAGTACCAGACATAACCTGAAATGACTTAACAAGCTGCTGAAGTTCAGAATTGCATGTGCCATTTTTTTCATTATTTAAATTTCCTCTGACATTTCATAGGCTTCATCACTCAACGTGAAGCCAAAATCTGTGTGAGTGTGTGCAGTAGGATTGTTTTTACATTAGATTTTAAATACAGATGTCTGGAATAACTTTTTTGCACACACTGTAGGAGTGTAAAGGTTTCTAAGCAACATCATTTCATGCTGTTTGCATTAGAGAATGTAAAACAGGGTTCTTTTTTTTTTTTAAAGTCTCTGCAGTGCAGGCATAATTACAGGATCCCATTATGTAGCATTGTGTCTATGGTGAAGCCTTCCTTAATGGAATATTCTGCCTTGTGCTGAAGCCTTACCTGCTTTTTACTGAGACACTTAGTGACTTAATTAGCGTCATTATAGACTGCCACCCCCTTCCTCAGCCCTGTGCATGAAGGGATAATGATCTGCCCAACCAACGCGCTTGCTTTCCATGGCTATAGCCGCACCGAATGGAGGGAGCATTTCATAGCTTGCTGCTGCTGTCTTGAAATGAACATGGAGGAGGGGGGGGGAGGAGAAGAAACGAAAGCATTTCCTGGGAGTAATAAATACACGCTGTGCTTACTTGGCTGACTGTAAGCCATTGAGCTGGGATAACGTTTGTCAATGGGAGATGCCAGAGGCTTTCCCATGTGTAATGCCTCATTGCTGGGCCAAAATCCTCATCCCTGTGCCATGGGACACCCACAGCCCCTGGCTCTTGGAAGGAGCCCTGGGGAGCAGAGCTGTGCTGGGTGGGCTGGAGTGGCTGCAGGTGGTGGGGATGGTAACACATCATTGGGGATGGTACCAAGATGGGCTGGGGCTGTCACGGTGCTGCTCAGTGACTGCAGAGCTGCCATCAGCCACATGGGGCTGTGCAGGAGGTGCTGATGGCTGGGTGTCATCCTCAGTGCTGCAGCGGAGCTCACACTGAACAGCCTGGCAGAGCTTTGTGTAAACACTGGGGGGCCTTTTGCATTTTATGAGATGAAGTGCTGGATTTTGTACCTGAGAAAAGGCCCAAGAAGTTTTTATGACTGTTTAGGTAACACCTCTGGCACCCTGCACGAGAAGCTTGAGGTGTTTTTAATGAGGTGCATTGCCCACCCTCTGAGTACTGCTGCAGGTGGGGTGCCTGCTGCTTTGCTTAGTGGCCATTTGGTTTCTTTGCTCCCAGCATGGGAAGGTGCAGGCAGTGCACAGCGCCTGCCCAAGATCCAGTGGTCCTTTGTGTCTGCTGCTGTGATGTCTGCAGGTCATGGGCAGCTTCCTTCCATTCTGCTCCATGAACACTGCAAATGCTTTCGGATGAGGGTTCATAGAATCCTGCCCTCGACCCCGTGCTCTGTGTATTTTAAACAACCCTGGGGAGGGGGTTTGGGCTGGATCCTTGTTTGTTCTTGTAGGGATTGATACGGGCTTCAGAGTCCTCATCCATCCATCTTCCATATGGAGATAAAAAGTTTTGGCTGAACACTACTAAATGTGCCGTCATCTATCACAGCGGAGGCGGGATTGTGTCAAGGAAAAATAATCCACCATCAGGCTCAAAAGGAGGAGGGGAAAAAAAATAAAGAAGAAATAAGGCTTGCACTGAAATGCGTTGCTTTCAGTAATCCAGTTCACTCTTTGCCAAGTCATTGTTTGGCTTTAGACTTGTTTCACATGAATACAACCTTTAAAGGTTAATTTCATCCCTCTTTATGAGCAATAGAACTGAGCATGGTGTTCTATGGGACTGAAGTCAGGGGACAGGGCTGCATGTGGAGCTTGAGCCCCTCAGTGCAGCCATGTGAGCTGTGCCACTGCTCTGTGGTGCCAAATCCTGCAGCCAGCAGCTTTCAGTGAGAAAAATGAAGGAGGATTGTTGATGGATCTCTCCCTTTGCTGCGGTGGAAATCATATATGCTGCAGTGTGTGGGGGGAGAGAGGATCGTGTGCTGCCACAAGTGTTTTTCTGAAGTCTTTTGTGTTGTGGGGTTTGCTACCCTGGGGTTGGGCTTTCCAAATGCCTCCTGAGCTGGGTGCTGGGACATGTCCCATGGGAGCCACCTGGCACTGCTGGAAATCAGACTTGCAATGAGCACTGACCACCTGCAGCCCTGTCCCAGTAAGGGGATCCCGTGGACCTTCTGCCAGGTGATGGTCATTGTGCCTGAGCATCCTTGTAGCTCTGCTGCAGTGAGGGTGTGCACGGGGCATGGCCCCAAGCAGAACTGCTCTGCAGAGTGTAGGGGGCTGCGCAAGGCACACATGGGTTTTCTTAGCTGCATGCAGCAATGTGGCTGTGTGAGCTGACAGGCTCCATGGGGAAAGAGCAGTGGTATGTCTCAGTAAGACTCATTGCTGTGTATCTGTGCACTGAACTCTTCTTCCTCCTGCTTAATTGCATCACACATAATCCCTTTGGTCTGGGCACTGTGCATGAGCTGCTCCAATGCCCCTCAGTGCAGCTGGGAAACCTCCCAAACTGCTGTGTAGCCCTTCCAGTCAAAGGGCTGCTGCCTTTTCTCACTCTGCTCCCAACTGCTGTGCTATTAAAACGTTTCTCCCATTTTTCTTCTGCTGCACATCGTGTTGTGTTTAGGGGAGCTCTGGCTGATGCAGGAAGCCAGCAGCCCACAAGAACAGCAGGAGGTAAATGGGTGGTAGCGAGTACAGCAAACGTGATTGCGCTTGTGTTTTGCACAGGGTAGTGGCAAAGAGCCCAGACCTTCCCAAATGGATTCCATTCAGCATGAGTTGAAGCCCAGGCTCTGCACTCTGGGGTGTGCATCTGCAGGGGGTCCTGCTGGGCAGGGAAGGAGGTGGCTGGCTGCTGAGTGTGCACTGTCAGAGCAACATCCTATCTCATAAGGAAACTGGATATATGGACCTGGCTTCTCCCTCTTTCTGCATGCAGTTTCCTGTCTTTAGGTATGCTCTGGGTTTGCTCTGCTTGTACACAAGTTGTGGGTTTGATCATCCCTTCCTTGGATGCCCTTGCGGGATCTGGAGGTGGCAGCAGCCGTGTGCCTGCTCTGTATTTCGTAGAGGCCTTGGGGGTGGGCAGACACAGGGAGAGAGCCGTTCTGGTTCTGCTGTGTGTTGGCTGCCCCTTTTTTTTTCTTACACAGAAACACTGTCTCCATGGAATCCCTGAGTGAGATTTGGATGAGAGAATGGCTTGGGTTGGAAGTGACCTTAAAGCCTACCCAGTTCCAGTCTCTGGTGTGGGCTGGCTGCCCCCCACTGGGTCAGACTGTGCAGGGCCCCATCACACCTGGTCTTGGGTACCTCCAGGGCTGGAGCCCCCACATTTGTGATCAAAGCTTCCATGTATGCTTCTAGATGTGACACTGCAGAGCCACGTGTCCTGTGGTCAGCTGGTGCTGGGACAAGAGTCTCCTCTCAGATCTGCCCCAGTTTTTGAAGTTCCTCAGTTGAGTCTGCTGTTCACGTGGCTGCAAGTCAGTGGGACAGGGAAGGGCAAAATGTGGTGCAAGGTACCAGAGCCCTTTTGTAGATGGTTTTTGATGTGGCTGCAGTACCCAAACTGCTGCCCACAGGGATGTGCAGCATCAGCAGGGAGGTGTCTGACATCCTACAGGATATTTTACCAGCTCTGTCCCCTTTGTGAGGATCATGAGTGGGGGAGTGAGGGCTGCAATGAGATGCAATGGCTGCTGTGTGCAGGCTGATGGGTGTTTCCCACTGCAGCAGGACCTCAGGAACCTAGTGATGCTTTGCACAAACAGGATGTGGTGGTGGGACTGGGGGATAATCCTTGCTTTGCTGGAGTTGAGGATGCTGCTGCCTTCTCTTCAAGTGTCAGCAGGCCCTGGAGGCAGTGGGTAGCCGAGTACAACTTTCCTATGGGAAAGTAAAGACTTGTTCCATTTTTAACCCTTGCTAATTGAGTCCAGGGTGAAGTGTGACCCCAGGTTACATAGTTGTAATGCCTCCTCTGTGTGCTGGGCTCTGGGCCCCCAGGAGAGAGAAAGAGCAGCAGTTTGCTGCTTTTGGCCCAGCTCCCTGAAGAAGCGAATTTTTAGCAGCTGTAAATCAGGAAAGTTGAGAGGCAGGAAGCAGACATCTTCTTAATGGACATCAGAGCTTTGGCCCTGTGCAGGGACATGGGGACGCCTGCCATGCCTGCACTGTGTGGTCTGGCAGGAGCAAGCAGAGGGCTTGTGTGTGTGGGGGGGTACGAGGCAAAACAGCATCCCCATGGGATTCTCTGTCCTGGGAAACACATGAGCTGAGGCTGTTGCAGCAGGACAGAGGGTGGTGCAGAGGGATGATTACTTTTGGCAGGGCTCTGGCTGCAAAGCTCAGGTGTTGTGAGCTTTCCCTATGGATGGAGCCAGTCCTGTGTTGGTAATGGGAGCTGACTGGGTGCTGGTGCTGCTACAGGGCTTCCTGGTGGTTCTGTAGACCTATGGCATCCCTGTAGCCTAGGTAAGGGCTGGAAGCTGGTTGGAGATGTATCACACAGGGCTGTGGGGTTTCCTCCTTCTACCTCATTTGCAAGCCTCATGACCTGGCAGCTGCACCAAGGCAACAGGCATAAACAGTGCATCTGAGCCTAGTCATTAAGAATAGATGGCTGTAGCCTAAAGGTGGCTTGCAGGGTAATTTGTGCTTGCTGCTCTGCTTTGTTATGAAACCTGACATTACTGTTATTTTTAAGAGCTGGCTTTTATCCCCCACATACCTTTATTTCTTTTGACCTTACAAATGTTCAGTGTGTCACGTTAGCCTTGCTGGTTTCTTTGGAAAAGCTGCCCATTGGCAACTTCCTTTGCCTCAAGGATGTCAACAGATGATTTGTTCCATTTGAAAGCAATGGATGTGAGTGCAAAATGAGAAGTTAAGAGGGGAAAAAAAAAGTAGAGAGCTATCAGAAGATGGTGGTTGCTCTGGATTCGCTTCTTTGAATATCCTTGTACTAAATTCCCTGTTGTCTGCAGAGATTTGGAGGAAAAATGGTAGGTAGACAAGGTGTGATGTTCATCACCACAAGGTCTTGCTGCCATTATTGGTTATGTCACAACCTGCAGAGCTTCCCCCGAATCAGGGAGTGGTCCCCTTTGTTCTTAAAGACAAGGGATGAAAGCTGGATATCTTCCAGCTCTTAGTGCTTTGGCAATGAACAAGAAATGCTCAGCTCACCCTGCTCCTATCTCCTCCCAGTAAACAGGAGGTGCTGAGCAATCCATTCGCTCACCTCTTCTGCCTCTCGGAAATCCTGAGGAATAAATGTTTTGCTGCTAGCACAAAACAATTAGAAATAGGGATTTGTGCTTTCCTGCTGGCTGCATCTTTCCCAACCTCCTTAATGAAGGATGCAGATGCTGATAGTTAGCCATGCAGCTCAGGATTTGTTGTCTGTTCCTAGCACTCAACTGGTGCGTCTCAGAGCAACAAGATCAGCTGAAACATTTAGGCAGGGAGAAACCCAGCGGGCTTCCTGCAGCTTGTGGGAGGGAGGAAGGGCAGGAGGGTGGAGAGGGTGCAAAAGAGATAGTGTTTAGGTGGAAAAATATGATCTGGATTCTCCATAACAAACTTGCGTGCTCTGCCTGGGGTGCCCTGAGCCAGCATGAATGGGATTTTCACAATGACTGGCACGTCTGAGCCTCCTGGTCCCTGAGGTTGATGAGGGGCAGGTGGGTGGGAATGTCCTCTCTTAATTCTCTGGGTAGATGCTGATGAGGGCTGCTGTTGTTGGAGCTGATTTCCTGCTGCTGAATGGGGAAAAAAGGTGATGTGAGATGAAAGCTATCGGGCAGGGGAATGGCAGCGTGTGACACCGTGTCATGCTGAGGATGTTAGTGCTCAATTAGCTGTGTTGCTCCTCTGGGGAGGGACAAATGATGTTCCATGTCACCCTCATCATCCTGGCCCCCTGTGGTTGCTGGGAGTTCGGCTGCTTTGGTAAATGAGTGAGGGGGATCCCTGGGGCTAATGAAACATCTCACGTGATAGCGGGGTGTGTTTTGGATGGACCAGCAGGGACACAGACCCTGAGGAGTTCAGGACCTTTGCCTACAGCCACAAGTAAATCAGTGTGGAGATGTAGAGGAAAACCATTTTCCTGTGCCAGGTCTCTGAGTGTCCCTGTGCTGGGGATGGAAGCAGTGCAGGGTGGGCTGCCCGGGGCTCCCTTCCTGCCCCAGGGAGGGCACACAGCTCTGCCTTGTTTGAACCACACTGTGCTAATCTTGCTGGCTGTGGCTGTCCCTGATAAGCCATCCAGCCAACTCTGATTAGTTTCCAGCAACTTCATTAGAAAAATAATGTTAGAAGCAATTGGAAGTCAATTATGGTTTTTTTTTATGTGACTGATGTTGTTAATTATTATCACTTTTATTAGTCTGCCTAATCCTGCAAGATCCTCCCATTAATAGATGTTACCAATTTGTCCCCTCAGTGCACTGATTTCCACCAGCGGATTTCGGAGCATATCCCCAACCTGTACTCTATTTTGTATTTACTGTCGATTAATGTTTTATTTAAAGTTAATTATCTTGAGCTGTAAGTTTCCACAGTGCCCTATAAACATGGAACAAGCTTTGCAGCCTGGGTTATTTTTACAGCTTGTGAGGCAAAGAAATAAAGGATGATGGTTTGGGAATGCTGGGAGATGTCTGATAGAAAATGAAAATGGGTAGATAAAGGAGTTGGCTTGGTTGGCCCCTCTCTGTACAGCAGGCAGGGACTGTGTTGGTTGTGGATGGAGGGAAGCGGGTTGAGGGGAACATGAGTCACTTGTCTATGGACCCAAGGGGACTCTGCTAACAGGACCTGGGGCCTCCTATCCCTCCTTGTGCTCCAGTGTAAGATAGAGCCATGGCTGAGGAGCAGGTGATTTGGCACAAGGAGTATTTTGATGAATGCAAAGCAGCTCAGGGACCATGAAGACTAGGCTGGATGTGGGGGAAAATCCTTTGATCAACGCTTCTGCCGAGTTTCCTTTCATTTTTCCTACTTTTCTCTTTCTTTTTTCTTCCTCCTCCCTGTGCAGCTGCACCAGAGAGCTGCATGGAGCAGAGGGGCTTTGCTGTGCAGCTGCTGGCAGCCCTGTGCACCCCTGGGTGCTGCGGAGTGGGGTGGTGGGAGCACAGTCTGCAGAGCGTGGTGAGATGGGAGGGCTCTGGGCAATCGCTGTAACTTCAACATACGTTCAGGCAACCCGTGGGCATAAACCAGAGTGTTTAGTTGTGTTAACAAAACTGCCTGTCTGTAAGTGGGGTGTGTTTTTGGATATGGCATTGTGATCAGTGTGTATGCAGCCAAAGATTATTTTCATTCAAATCTAGAAGAACCACCACAAACCTGGAGCTGATCGTATAGCAGCAGCAGGAGGTCAGCGGGTGTCTGAGCGCAGCATCGGTGGTTGTGTTTGGCTTTGGTAGAGATTCCCAGTGTGCATTTTTGGGGCCGCAATTAATCCCTGGTTGTTTCAGCATCTCTTCCTCTGGAGGAGCCGTGTGTGCCTGTGGTGGGCTCACCAACTGCAGGGATGGCACAGCAGGACCTGGTTTATCTCAAGTGCTCTGTGGACATGAAGCCACTGGAGTGCCACTGGTTCTCTCCCCACACACACTGTATTATTAGTTAGCAGCACAGCGCTGTCACTTTGTGTTTTGTTAATATCAACACATTACAATTGATTTGGAATTTATCTCAGTCTACGCCCTAAGGCCTTTTGTTGGCCTCCCCAGGGACTTCAAGCATTAATAGAACTTTTGTTTTTGAAGCAGGAGGATGGGGTGACAGGGAAGTCACGTTCGGTCCAAAATGCTGATTAGTTTTGTGCCACTGACATAGCGATATGTAGCATTGCAGCTGGTTTACTGCATGCATCTGGTTGGGTCACTCAGTTTCCTTCTCTGCTGCAGTTCTCCGCCTCAAATTAGTGCAGTAATGATTTACTTCTCAGCTTTGGTTTTGCGTATGACTTTAATGGTAATGTTAATTTCCAGTGAGTGCTTCACAGAGCTTAATTTGGGAACACGCTCTGAAGTTTTCCATATGGTTATCAGATAGCGACTGTAAAAAAAAAAAAACAAAACCCCAGACCTCTACTAGATCTAAACCAACAATGGTTAATGAGAATAAAAGCAATTTGCAGTCAGTTAACATTCCATGTGATTATTTATGTGTAGCTTTCTGACCGCCTCATGAGAAGTACTATAAACTCTGCAAGGAGTCTCTGGGTGGAAGCCCCTGCGGGGTCTGTGCCCTGTAGCCGTCATTGCTAGGGCAGCTGTACATGCAAAGGAACCAAATTATCCCTTTGTATTTGTTTGTTTTGTGTTTCTTAATGCTCTTCTTCTCAGGAAGGGAAGTGGGTGCAAAGCTCTTGAAGGCAGGAGGGGAAGGATGCTCTATTGTAAGCATGCCCCTTCTCTTTCTCCTGCTTCCCCTGGGAGCTTGGATGCGCTACGTATTCCCTCTATGCCTTGATTTCCCACCTAGGAAATGGCAGTCAGGCAGTTTCCAGCTTTGCACCCTTAAATACAGAGATCAGCCTTGTAGACATGTCTTTATCAAAGCAAAGGTGGAGGTGAAATGGTGTTTCATACCCAACATTCAAATGGTTCCTCAGCACAGGCTTGTCCTGAGTATGGAGCTGATGTGATGGGGTTTTGGGGAGGTGCTGTGGGATGGGTGTTACAAGATGCTTAGAGCTGCTGGTTAATTTGGAGAGGGTAGTTGTCCTGGCCATTGCGCTGGGTACGGGAGCACAGAGCTTAAGGAACAAAATTGTTTGCTGAGAAGTGTATGATGGGGTGCAGATGTTTTGTGTCTCTCATCCGTTGAGGTCAGTTGGAGTTCTGCCAGATGAATGACGTGTGCACTTAGAGGAGGCCAAGTCCCTCCTGCAGATGAGTGCTGCGGGACTTCTCCATGCACTACAGGATGGTAGCTTGGCCCAGCAGCATCTCAGTGCAGACAGGGCTGGGGCTGCTTGAAGCTGACATCAGGGTAAACTGAGAGCAAGAAGGTCTCATGTAGCACAAGTGCTCCCCATGGCAGGCTGGCACACTCCCTATGGAGAGTGGTGCACTTGAGTTGAGTGAGCTCCTTTTCTCTCCTCCCTGGGGCATCTCAGTGCTGCCCTGGTCTTCAGCCCCTGCCAGCATCAAGCTCTGTGCTCACGAGCTCTATTTATAGGGGATTTAATAAGGTATCAATTAAATGAAAAAAAAACTTAAGATGTCTGTCAGTGGAAAAGTTGGAGCGAGTCAAAGTTTTTGGTAGTGGTTGTTTAGAATCTCATCAACTCTTTATTAATGGTCCCCATTGCTGTGCAATGCTGGTGGCAGCCCCTGCATGGGGCTGGGGCCAGAGCACCTCCCTGCATGTACAGGGGGAGATGCTGATGAGAAATACTCATTAAGAACGTGTTGGATGGAGACTGCTAATTGGATCTCATGACTTAATGCTTTCCTGTTTGCACACTGTATTTGGAGGCTATGGTATTTATGGTCCTATGGGGAGGATGTGAGCTGGCATCCAGAGATGAGATTTCTGTTCCTTCAGTGCTTTATGACCCCCTTTCCTCTTGAAAAATCCAGCTGTGGGAACACCAGGAAATCAGAGATTTGTCTGAGTGAATTAACCTCTGTCTTTCTAAAACCCTTTTCTCTGTATGTTCTGCTGCACACTAAGTATCGCTTTGGCTTGCTGCCCTGCACCTCTGCAGTGTCAGCACTTGAGAGAGCCTCCCAGTTCTGTCCCAAACAGTTCTTGGTCTTCAAGGCTGTCTGAGTGCTTAGCTCTCCCACAGCTTCAGGAGGGTGGCTGTGAACATACAGAATGTTTGGGACAGGACCTCTGCTCCTGACTCCATGCTGCCCAGGGCATCTCCGTGCCCTTCCTTCAAAGCTACCTGAAAGCAAATTCTTTCTGTTTAAGAGCTCGAGCTTCTTCTGCTTTGTATTCCCAGCCTGGTGACGTTATTCCTTGCCCAGCGTTATCTCTTGACGGATTACTGTGATGTACAAAGCAAGGAATTCATTATCTTTGCCTAGATGAAGTCTTATCCTATTTGTCCTTGCTGTTATTGCCAGCTCTTTCAGAACTTCTCTATTCTGCTGCTCACTTCTTGCTTCCTACCTCTGTCCCAGCTGCCCTGGGCTGCTTTTGCCAGGCGCTCTGTCCTCCACTAACCCACCTGAAAAGTTACCATGCAGAGCAAGCTGCCTCCTCTGGCATTCTAAAAGCACATGGGACATGTTTATGTGCTGCCCCCAGGCTTTGTTTGATATCATTTGATCAACCGAGGGCAAGAGGAAGGAAAGTGCTGAGTTGAGGGAATTCAATAGGCGCTGTTTAAAAAAAGATGTGTCCAAAACCACAAACATGATCTCATGCAACATAGACGTTATGATCTGGGAACTACAAAGGGCTGAGTTTTTGTGTCTGGACAAACAAAGGAACAGAAATAGCAACTCAAAGTATTAGTTCACTGTCAAAATGATCCTCGTTCCCTGGCCATATGATTTATATGGAGCAGAAACCAGGGCAGCTCTGTTTTGCACCTTTATGTAAGTAAAGAAGAGCGAACGACCAGCAAATTCATTGTGCTGGGTTTAACCCTGGGTGCTTCTGTGGTATTAAAGAAAAAGCTGCTGTGGCCTAAGTCACTGGGTGGCTTCTTCATGTCAACATTAGAAAATCAGCCTTCAAGTCATGATGTGGGTGAAGTACATGTGGTGTCACTGCATCTTCTCATATAGGAAAGTCACTTGGAAGTCATATGCAACACTTTGAGCCTGCCTTGGTATTTGCACAAACAGCAGCACCCTGGGGCTCACTCTGGCTTTCCTCCTTACCAGCTGCCTCCTGTTACCCCTTCTATCCTGGAAAGCCAGTTCTGACATTCTCTGATGCACCTCTATGCAATAACTACCTTGGAGCAGCGCTGTAAAGGGTCCTGGGAAACCACAGACAGCATGGAGCTGTGAAAATTGCATTCCAAGGGCAGAACTGGTGCTGTGAGTGTGGGTCAGCACCAGGCTCTGCCCTGCTGACCCGTCTTCCTTTTGCCTCACTGTTTTCAGTGGAACTTATTTTTTTTCCCCAGGGTCCCTATTTTTTTTTTTTCTTCTTTGGATGCCTGGGTCAGCACAGATCAAACAACAAACTGCCATCATTGCAAGTCAGTGAGTCACAAGAGCTGTAATAACTCTATCATAAAAATAACCCCAGAGCCCTAGTGCAATTGCTGTGCAGGCTGGGATGTGTTCTTGCATTCCCTAGGGATGGTTGGAGGAAGACACCCGAGGAGAGGCGGTCATGCTCATGAATAGGCTTTGGTGACTTCTCATCTCTGCTTTTTTGTCCTACTTGCAGTCAGCTTTCTTCTCTGATCTGAAATGGATGCTTCCTTTGAACCCTCCTCCATCTCTATTTCTTTTGCCTCCCCTTCTTCCTTTTTTTTTTGGTAGGGGGATGGTTGTGGTGTTCAGAAAGACCTCATCCATTAATAGAACAGCGTCTGCTCCAGATGCTTTAGCAGTAGTGCTGCAGAACAAATGGTATTTTAAATAATAAGCCCTTTTTTGTCATTCTCTGTACTCAGGAAAGAGAAATGGTAGTATTATTTTCTGATGCTACTCAACTGATGACTCTCACATCACTCTTTCACCTGATGAAGGTGCAAATTCACAGGCTGGAGGGCTGTGGAAATGGGGTGCTGCCCTGCAGGACATCACAGCCCCTTGCCCAGTGTGGATGATGGGCTCTCCAGTAATTCAGTGTGGAGCTGAGCGCTCAGCTGAGCACAGTGCCCTAATTTGCCAACCTGTATAGCAGCTGCTCTATAATCCACCATGAGATTTTATCCATCAGTTATATCCAGGACTTGTCTTGAGCCCTAAGGTGTGACTCCAGGAGGACAAGGACTGTGTGGGGTAAAGTGATGCATTCCATCACCTGTGTATGTCCAGGTACATGTTCTGATGACCTCAGCTCTATCTTCCAGAGCTGCTTTCTTTGTCTGCCTCATTGGAGGGAGGTCAGTGTTGGCAAGTGGCTGCCCCAAAATAAAGCAGCAATAATGGGTTTGAGCACGAGATGAGGCTCACTTTGAGTTGCAGAGCAATCCAGACACATTCATGAGACACAGACACGACGAGTCACAAGTAAGGTATTCCTTTTTGTTTTTCGGCTCCGTTCATTACATGAAAAATGGAACTACTGGCTGAGCCTCTGACTGGTTTTCCTGTTTGTTTCTCCTTTTTTTTCCCCCCCACCATTGGCACAGAAAGTGCAAATCTCCCAGCTGTTGGGTTTCAAGTTACCTTCTTTGGATATCTGTGTCTTCTGCTGTGTTTCCTGCAGCTCTTGACGGTGACTCCCTCAGACTTCCCAGCACAGCCACACAGTTTGGAGGTGATTTTGGAGGGGTGCAGCTGCATTTTTGATGCCCCAGACCCTCTGTCCTGAGCATCCTGAAAGCCTCTGGGAGATCTGGTCTTACAGAAATCTCAACTAATTCATTTTCTTTCAGAAAGAAAAATCTGCCTGGAACCAAAACTGTTTGGTGGGTGCATAGTATTTAAAAGAAAAACAATAACAGAACACATGAAAAGTTTCCTGGAGAGATGAGAGGACAGAGGGTCCTTTCTGTACTTGTTCTGCAAATTTGAGGACAACATGATCTGGAATCACATGCGATGTGCTCAGAGGTTTTGCAGCATTCCCCACTTGCAGCAATAGCTGCAGGCTGGATTCAGTTTCCCAGGGACAGGTGGTGGCTGGGATGCCGGGTGTAGGATGATGCTGTGCCTGCGTGTCCTTCCTCCCTTCTGTCCTAGTGTCACCCATGCTGGGGCTCCCCAAGCTCATGCAGTGTTCTGCCCTGGCTGTGGGTTTTCCACCCGCTGCTCGAGGATGCTGTGGTTGTCACCTGCACTCTATCTGCTCTCAGCTCTGGGCTTTGGCCCAGGAGAGCGATCTGTCATACTGAATTATGTCATGTTGTACCGGCTGTGTTTGGGAGGAATGAGGCTGCTGAACTCATTTTGCCTCTGACCTGAGCAGATAGAAATGGAGGTCTCCAGATGGGCAGCCAAAGGGCTGTGCTGAGAGCTGCTGCCCCACCTCACTGAGACCAGCCTTTCCCAGAAAAACCCTCAGATCCCTGAGGCACGTGCCAGACCTTTGCCCCATCCTCAGATAGTGTCTTGTTTCCCAAATGGGGTTTTATCAGCTGTTTGCTTCAGCCCCAGGTGATACTGAGGTGATATTTGGGAGTGTGTGGTCAGAAGACACTAATTGTTTAATGCATGATGTTATCACTGTTTCTGGGAATAGCGGTGGTGCAGAAAGAAGTGAAAGCTCCAGCTCCTTGCTATCACTTTCCTTCCTCAGGAACTCTTAACCTTGTTAGAGCTGTCTTTCTCAATTCTTCCTCGCTGAGTTAGCAGTAGCCCCAGCTCCTTACCTGCGCCTGAGATCAGGATGCTTTCTTCACTGATGTGCTGCTTCCAAATCCTATCCTTAACACTTAGGAAAGCAAATTCCCTTTGCAAAGCATACACACAGAGGAACCACTCACCCCTACTCAAGCTTCTCTCCCTACTGCAGTGTCAGTCCTTGAGAAACTGATTCTGAAAGTGGATCTGTGTGACCATGAGTTTGTGCAGCTGGGTCATCATTCAGCAAGGCCTTTGTACTTTCATTCTTAACAAACCAATTCTCCAAAGGACACAGAAATTGGGTTTTTTCTTTCACGCAGATCACACACGTGAAGTCGCTTAAGATCAGCATCTCCAAGTGGTTATAAATTATTACATCTGTAGCTAATTAATCTCAAGGGCTCGCTGGTAAGATTGTCTAGCACTCATAAAATAAAGGGCATTCATGCCATTCTTACTTGGCCATTTTTTACAGTTCACAGTCTAGATCTGCTGGTTATCCAGTATGTGAATTTGGGCAAGTCAAACAGCTCTTGCAACTAATTTTTTTTCCCATGGAATGCTAATTCTGGTAGCTCTTAGCAGCTTTTGGCTGTAGGCCACTTTGAAATAGTAGGAGATGAAGAGCATGAGTAAGTTGCTAACTAACATCAGCTTAATTCCACAAGTAGTATGTCTATTGATATGGATATTGGCTGCAGATAAAAGTCAGATATCTGTCCTGGTGGCGATATGATTGGAATGAGGTTTTAATCCAAAACTCTGAAGGCAGAATGAGACTTCTTCAAAGGAATATATTCTTTTGGATCGTTCAGTGACCTTGGAGCTCCAGATATGGAAAGTCTTTATTACTTTAACTGGTGGTTAGATGTCAAGAGGAACCAGAATGTTGCTTTCTAATGTGCCTTCAGGGTATTAAATCCACCTTGAAAATACATGGGGTTCAAGTGCTAAATTACTGTGGTGATTCTGATGTTTTCTGTATGGTTTTAATGAAGTTGTATTCTGTGTAGTAGCGAGGCAACGTGCTGGATCCGCTACAGTCAGCTACACTCCTACCCACGTACACTGAACGTATAGAGATCATGTCTTTGCCAGTGGGTGGCTGGCATTCTGGATAAGGACCTGCCTCTGAGTCAGCTCTAATGGATTTAATTCTCCTCTTCAGGCAATAGTAGCTTACACTTGTAAACTGAAAAGCTTTTCTGGGTTGTGTTGCTCTAGATAAAGTATTACATGCTGTACTAACCCATAGCATGCATCATAGGCTGATTTAAAAACCATGTTATGCTCTCAGCTTTAATATACTAAAGAACAGCCAGGACCTTGACAGCTCGCTAAATAAGAGTAGTAATTTGGAACAATTATTTCTAGAGTGCATGTGTCTGGCTGAACAGCCCAAATTGTAGCCTCTGTTAGAGTAGTCGCAATTAATTATGCATTGCTCTGATGTGCTGGCCTGGGCTTCTGCCTCCATCCCACATAGGATGCAAGCACAGAACAGACAGCGGGGTAGGAAACCAAACAGGATGAAAAGTCTTGGTGCTGAGTTGGGCAGGGGGAGAGGGAAAGGAAGGGAGGGAGGTTGAACACTCACTAGCAATACCTGGAGGCAGATGCTGGATGGGACCATGTCTGTGATCACACACGCTCAACAAACTGCACCAGTGCTGGAAATGTTCTCAGGGATTGCAAAGCACAGATTGCTGAGCTCAGCTAGTCCAAGCTTTCATCCAAATTGTGTATGTTTTGTATGACAGGGGAAAAGACATGAATAGGAGCGTGTGCATCTCCTGCCTTGCCTTCTGTATGTGAAATGGTAAGGTTAGTTCAGAGAAACAGACATTTTTTTTCTCCTTATTTTGGTGGACTGATCTGAATTTAGCTGTGACATCTGTGATTCTCGTTACTGGAATCAGGATGGTGCAGTCTGACTGTCCCAGACAGCAGCCTGTCACTGTGGTTTGCCTGCAGGCCGCATGCATGCAGGAAAGCAAAGCCGCTACTGTTTGAAGCCCTGTTCCTAAGGGGGCTGTAATAATACTGAAGTCATAGGGCATCCTAGCGACCTAGATGTAAATTACTCTGATTTCTGGGGGTGTGAAGCCCTCTTACCCATTTGAAGCAAAATGGGTCTGTCCGGACTTATTGCTGTAGGATATCCATTCATCAAAGTACGTGACATGAGTAGCAAAGAGTTTTCCATCTGGAGGACTTTCTTGACCCTCTGAAATCCATGGCAATACTCCCATCCTCCTCTCTGAGTGGAGGTTTTGGCTGCAAAGAAGCAACAGCAGGGCCTTTGCTCATGGACAGGGATAGAAGGCAGACATGCACAGCGTCTCTGGAATACTCACAGCCAATGTTTTTTGATGTCTGCCTTGTTCAATGCATGCCTGTTGATTTTCATTTTAAGTTCTTTGCATTGCTTCTTATCTGACTGATAAGCATATCCACACGAATAAGAGAAAAATGGGTCAGGCTTTAAGTATCTCAATTAAGACTTTTTATAACATATTTTCTCAACGTTTTTCACTGATGTAACAGTAAGATCTGCCCTGTGAAAAGCTGATTTCTAAACCATCTGGTGGACATCTAGATCATACCCTTCTTTCCTAACATGCGTGGCCTTAGATAATTAGCCTTCACAGCACCACTGAGACCTGTAAAGAACTTGCTGAGCAACAGCAAGGCAGGAGGACTGTTTCAGGATGGAGGAATTGGTGTGGGAGCTGGGAATGGATCCAGATCTCCTGAGGCAGGGAGGTTTTTTGAGGAATGTCTCTTAGTACATCTGGAAAGTCATTTTGTATTAAAAAAAAATCATAAAATCATAAGACATCCAGTGCAGAAGCAGCATCTCAGTTGTTCAGTGGTAAGAATAAGAAGTTTCTTAATGATCTGATGGAAAGGCTGCAGGGAATTCTCTTTATATCTGAAACTCTCTAATGGTTAATGCAAACCTCTTCTCTGTGGTGGATGCATATTTGCACTGGGAAATTGAATTAGAGCTGCTTACTTCCAGTGAGATTTGGGTAACCTCAACTGAATCTCCTCAGGTACTGACACGGCTGTGCATGCAAAATATCTCTGTCCTTCCCCAAGGGGCACCGCTGCCTCCTGGCTGATCCCTCACATCGTGATGGAGGATGCAGGTGGAAGTTTGGCTCAGATCCTTACAGCCTTGGGAGAGGAAAACCACTGTAAATTGGAAACCTTCAATGCTGAGGCTGCTCTGAATTAGCTGACAGCAGACCTCAGACAGGAGTTAATAGGATGGAGAGTTATAGCCCCACGGGTGGGTCAAGCTACACTAACTACGTATCCCTTTGCATCATTGATGATCCCCTCAGTGCAGAAACCTGCTCACTGGTGCCCTGGCTCGGGTTATGAATACTCTGTCCCCTTGTGCAGCTGTAATTAATCCCTCTGTGCCCATATGGTGGACGAGTGTGCTGTTCTCCTTTGGGGATCTGATCCTGGTCTTACCCTGAGTGTTGGGTTTCCAGAGCGAGTCTGGGATACAGGAGCAGGGGGGTGACAGCCAGGGCTGAGCCCCTCCTGGGCACACAGCTGTGAGAGCAGGAGGCTCCTGAGATGAGAAGTGCTGCTCCAGTGGTGAGCAACAGAGGAATGAGCAACAGAGGAAGGTACTGGGACATGTATGGTACAATGTCCCTGAGGAATGAGGCAAAGAGGGGCAAGTACAGCAGCTTCCAAGGTAGGAAAACCGAATCTGCCTTTGAACAGCAATTAATACATCCAGGGGTTTGGCATGATGGTTATCCATTAGAATTTGTGTTGGGAATGCGTGCATCCAGCATATATAGCAGTTGGATAACAATTGCAACAGGGTACTTAAAACCCCTACCTCTTTTCTTACAGTAGCAGTGAGGTCCTGGTAGTCTGGAAAAACAATGTTAATAGTTTTGGGTTTTTGGTTTTTTTTTTTTTTGAGTTCTTGGAGGAAAAACTCCTATGTAATTTCTCCTGCTTTTGCAGCTTCTTCTATTTGCAGTTGGACTGTGCTGCTGAAGCTTCTGGTCTGGTAGAAACTGCCTTGTGTGTATGTGGGGGGGGGTTTACAGCCTTCTGTGATGGATGGGGCTGGGCAGATTGGACAAGTCATTCCTTATGCTCTAAATATGACATGTTGCACTGGAATTGGAGTAACGTGTCTGAGTTGAATGACACTCGGTAACCTACAGATGGGCCTCAATGGACAGCTATAGCTCTTCCTGGGTGCACGTGAGCTGGCAATCTGGTTGTTTGCTTCTAGATTCATCTTTGCAAAGCACTAAAACATGCCGTGGAGCCCTTAGGGCAGAAGCTGCACTTTTCCCCCTCTGGCTGGACTGATTATTTTGGAACACATGATTTGGGTTCTGCAGAAAGCCTGGGCTGCCTCTGCTTGCTCTCCCTGGGTGCTGCTTGGGGCTTGGCTATGCTGCAAGTTGTGGAAAGGTCTCACTTCCATCCAGGCTTCCTGGAGCAGAGCCATCTTCTCCAGCTTCCTAGCAGGATTCTGTGTTATTTTAGTCAGGCTGTGGCCTCTGGGCTCAGCTACTTGCTATTCAACTTCTCCAGCCTGCACTCGGCTCCTGCAGAGAAACTGCTGATGCTTAGATCTTACTAAGCATGGGTTAAGCAATGGGTGCGTGCTCTTGGGGTGCAGCCTTTGTTCAGGGAAGGGACAAGGAGAGGCAGGCAAGAAACTGTGACCAGTTTGTTCCCTCTGTTGTCTCCAGGACCCCTTTGCTCCACCGGAGCTCTATGTAAGGCAGTTTGGAGGCACTCAGGAACAAGTTGGTTGTGGTTGATTTTGGCAGTTCTTGTACCTCTCTCTCTTCTTATGTTGTGCTTCCTACTGCAGAAGAGCCTTCCTTGCTGGTAGTGTTCAGGTGTTGTGTGGGTTAATAAGCCCAGAGAGCACAGCAGGGCCGTGTTTTACACATTAGGGCATTTAATCTTCATGATTTGTACTGGGGTTTGCGTTAAGGCACAGCAACTTTAAAAGGGACAAATGAATGTTGGTCCAGTGTCTTGTTGTGTGCTGTGCAAAAGGGCCTACTGGGCCATTAAACTGTGATTTATAATGTTGATGGAGGGTTATTTTGCACCTAGAACAAGGGTTTGGCATGATGGTTACATGCATTGCTGCTGGGACAGAGAGCAGGTCCTTTCTGGAGTTCTTTTATTGCCTTCTGTCTGCAGAATAGAGTAAAAATCAATCCCTTTCAAGCCTGACACAGTAAGCTCCATTAAGGAAACTCAAATTCTCAAGGAAAAAACGCTGCTTCCCTCAGTCCCTGAACAGCAGCGGAAATGTCCCTTGAGTTGCTGACAAACTCCTGCCCCAGCTCCATGTGCAGTCTGCAGTAACTCCCCCCTGTGAAATACAGAGTAGTTAGAATTGCCAAATTTGGGGTTTCTCATCCCTTTTGTTTCCCCTCTAAGTCTTCATGGTGGGGAAAGAAGAGATGTACGTGCTCTGCACACACACTGCACAGCCAGAACTGCCTCCCTCGGATGAGGACCAGCAGGGTTTTGCAGCCAGTTGTGTTTCTGTTGACCTAGATGAATTCTGATCCCTGAGGTTTCCCTCCCTCCCACTTTTAGTTTTTAGGGTTGTTTTTTTTCTCCCCCTTATTGATAGTTCCTGACGTTTTTGAGGGGAGCTTGTGCCAACTAATAATTGAACCAGCAACCAAAAAGCATGAAAATGACCTCAAGGAACGGAGAGGATTTGTTTTCATTTAAGTTGGCAAATTCTGTAAATACAGAGCAGGAAAACTTGATCTTCCCTGTTGTCATTTCTTTATGGGAAGCAGCTTGAGCTGTGTGCAAGGGGCTGTGCCCTCTGGAGGGGCTCTGCACTGAGGAGCTGTGTTTCCCACAGTCCGTGCTCCTCTCTTAATCTTCCGCTCCAAAACTCAGGATGAATCTCTGGGTTTTAGGGTGAGATTGTTTTGTTTTCCCTTCCCTCCCCCCCACCCCAATCTTGTTTTAGAGTGAAATCTCTGCCGACCTGCCAACCACAACAAGCAGTGAAGGATCCTGCCGCCTGCA
This sequence comes from Coturnix japonica, assembly GCF_054131305.1. Taxonomy (NCBI): domain Eukaryota; kingdom Metazoa; phylum Chordata; class Aves; order Galliformes; family Phasianidae; genus Coturnix; species Coturnix japonica. The sequence goes on along the minus strand of NC_140680.1, from coordinate 9,881,450 downwards.
AGTCTGCCCCTGGCAGCCCCTCTGTGCTCAGGGTTTATCTCTGAGGTTGGAGCCCAGCCTGGGGTTCAGAGACTTTCCATTTTACAATTCAGAGTACTATAATAAACGAGCAAATAGCCTCTTTCCCAAACACACACATATACATGTACACACATATATGCAAAGCAAAGCTTAATTCTTGCTGTCCGTGGGCCTGGGGGCTGTTTATATACAGCACTGCATGTTTATATATGGAGTTCATCTCCTCAAGTGAAGACAGATTAAGCAGCGGGGTGAATAGACCAGTTATGTGAACTATGGGATTTCCAACCTAGAAACACTGCCAAGACCAAGCCAGACAAATTGGTAGCGCAGCAGTGTTTCTCATTAATGTACATGGAAAGTTGTGCCTTGCTGATAATGCACAACAGCATCCTGCTGGGAGGTTTGGGAACCCATCTGGGAGCAGCCAGCAGAGCTGCATTCGAGGCTGGGCTGTGTCTTCTTGCTTTCCTCTCTTTCTCTTCTGAGAACCTTGCAGGGAAAAAAAGCCATCCATTGTGCTGACATCCTGAAGTCTGTGGGACTAACAGTATATGGATGGCATGGTTTGCTGAGCAGAAATAAGACTATTACAGCCTCAACCTACAGCCTTTCCCTGCTGTACGTGATTCCTGTCTTCCATCCTCAAACAAATTATTTCAGTCTTAGAAGTATGGTTACCCACTAGAATTGTACACATGAAGGCCTGAGGCCATTCAGCCATTCAAGAAATGGCTGCAGCTGGCCAGATAGTGCTGGAGTGCCTGCACTGGGGCCTTCTTGTCTCTCCTTGCTTCATTTTGGAGAAGGAAGCTGGCACTCATCTTCCATTGTTTGTAGCCAGAGAAGAGCTCATGGCTGGAGTGGGACCTAGCCAGGCCTTTCACTTGCTGCATTGTGATGGATTAATAGGAACAATGCATTAGTGTGTTGTGGGGACTGATTAGGAGCCAGCAAATCTTTCCTTTCCCAGCCATAGATGTGTTTGAGTGATGGCTTAGGCATGTCTTCATCACATGGGTGATCTACTCTTACCTGTCTGGAAGCATCTGCCTTCTACCTGCAGAAATGGCACAATCAGTGTCTTGTGGAGTGCTGATACCAACAAAATCCTGCATACTTAGAGCCATTTTGCATCATGTTAACATTTTTTTTCACTGCCCATTTGTAGCTGATTTATTCATTTGGATCAATGCAGCCATGCTTCTCAGAGAGCCAAAATGCTGCTACTAGCACTATCTTCTCTTTCCCCGACAGCGTTTCCTGAGGGGGGTTATGTCACTTCAGGATATGAATAATCTGGGTCAGCCTGTCCCCAGATCAGTCTGAATTCCTTCTAGTAACTGTCACGTCTACAATGCCATGTTGTGCCTGACTGTTGAAATGACAGAGAATAGATATCTGTGATTCATGGAAGGGAATAAGAAAGGCAATTAAAGTTAAGAGCTTGAATTTGGCATAGAGATAGCATAGAAATGCCCAGGAATGAGTTTTGACCTTGAACTGATGGAATTTTGCACTGAAGAGCTGTGTCCTACATGGGTAGTGAGGTTGAGAACGGTGTATTGGGAAGGATGAAGTTTCCCAATAGCTGCACATCTTCAGGGGTCGTGTTCCCTTGCCCAGTGTGCTGCCTTCAGTTCTTGTGCAGGGTGGCCCAGGATGAACCCATGGGTGTTGTCCACATGGCTGGAATAAATCTGGGGAAACCTTTATGTGTTAGTGGCTGATTCTCAGCCACGGTAGAGCTGTTCCTCACTGCTATCTCACTATTTTTGGTGGGGGTTTTATTTGGTGGTGTTGTTTGTTATTTTCAACACACATTTTCTCCTATCTTTCCCAAATCCCACTGAGTTACCTCTAGTTTCTGTCGTTCGCTGTCTGTTAGTCTTTATGTGCTCCCTGAGGGCTGGTTAGGTGAAGGCATGGGATGCAGCACTCTGCTGGAACCTCGCCTGAAGGCTCTGCAAAGCAGAGTCCCGTGGAGCTGGGAAGCTACCAGCAGGCTCAGACAATGCAAACTCCTCCATCTGGGTAGGCATGACTTATGGTGTATGCAAAAAGCTTGCGGTGCTCTGTGCAAGCAGAAGCATTGCCTTACCACTGACAGGGATCCTCCCTACAGGGCAAACAGCAGCTATGTTTCACTAAGCAATCCCATTAATGTATAAAAGCACAATATGGACAAGAGTTCTTTTTCCACTGAATGGTGCCTGGCTATTTTATGTTCCTCGATGTTGAAGTCTGGCTGAGCTGTCAGCTTCCACTCTGAAATGAGCCAGAGTGCTTTCAGCAGTGTGAGTGCAATAGGGATGTGATTTTAGGGTTATGGATCCACAAGCTCTGGGCTGCATGGGCTGATGGAGTGAGTGGTGCTGACCGTCCTGTGCTGGGGGTGGGTCTGTGAACTGCTCCAACTTGGCAAGGCACTTATCTTGGCCGTTCTGTATTTTTTCCTTTAGAAAAGTGCAGTTCTTATCTTGTGAAAATAGGGATATTTCTCCATGAAGGCAGAATTTCCCCAGTTAAACATCCTGGTTCATCTGCTCCAAGAAGCATCCTCCCTTCATTATTTATTTGCGTTTGTTTGCCAACTTCATATCATTATTAAATAGAACGTGAGACAATGAAAATAATACTTTATGGGAATGTTTTGACTTCTTATAAAGATCTCAGTTTTGTGAAAGTGCCCTTCTGACTTGCCATCCTCTGCCAGGAGTTGCATAGCAACTACCTGCCCTCTTAGGTCCTGTTTGGAATGGAATATTTGTTGTGGCAAAGATGAACTTGACTTAAAAATAGATATTTTGATCCTATTGAGTCATTTCCCTCTGGGAAATAAAAGGCATTTCTGTGATTTATTCATTTGCACAATGGATGTTCCTTTGCCCATAAGTGTGAAAGAGACTTAGATGGGGATCCCATGGGAGTGAGTCCCATGAAGAACCCCATGAAAAGTTCCACCTGGTCCATGCGTGTGTTTATGGGACCATCTCTCAGTTGAGCTCTCTAGCCATGGGGTAGGGAAAAGAAAGGAAAACTTCCCCTCTGTAAGGACTGAGGGGAACAAGACAAGACAGGACAAGACAACTTGTGGGCTTTGGGTGCCTGAGGATACATCAGAGTCCTGTTAACTTCCCTTTGGAGAGCCACGCTCTCTGCTTGGTATAGCAGAGCTGGGTCTGTCTTCTTCCACTGGTGTTCCTCAATACTGAGGAGGCAGCAAGGATGGAAGTAGTGAGAGGATGCTGATGAGAATCATTCAGCTAAATGACAGCTAATGTGGGGGATATGAAAACCTCTCGCAGATGCTCATGGCAAAGGCTAGAACCTGATGTTAGTTTTTCTCTACTTTAAGGAAAGTTTGGCTCCTCTGCCATTGTGTGACCTCCTGATTTAGCACCTCAGGTCTTCCAGGGTGGGGAAGAAAATAGCTGCAGTGATGGGCTGTGGGTGTAAATACTCGGTCCCTTGCTCTGAGTCTGGCTGACAGGCAGTTTGCGCATCCCTAATTAATGTGAACACTTGCAGCTTGCAGGCACAGCTGCTTCTTCTCCACACCCCAGCAGCACCATCATCTCAAAGTGCTCCCCTCCTGCACCCCAGCCCTGACAGGGGCTGCACATCCATCCATCCCTGCTCTCCTGGCTCTGGGCCCACACTAGGAGAAGAAAACGGGAGCCCTGGTTCCTCTGTGCACATAAAGCAGAGTGTGAAGCCTATGCTTGAGCTGCTGTCAGGTTAATGGGGTCCTTACTCTCTCACGACAACTCAGCTGCAATACCCAGTCTTGCCAATAAGCCTTCCCCCATCTCGCTTCACACAAACTGAGTAAATACTCATTTATAACAGGAGCTTTGCATTGTTTGTGCAAATATGTTTGTATTCTGGTTATATCTGTTTTCTCTTGTGGGATTTCTCTGTGAAATCCATTTGGTAAATGAATCTTTCGTCCCCTAAGGCCTTGCAAATCTCTTGTGCAACCTCCGGCTTCGTGATCTGCATTATGCCTTTTTTTAGGCTAAACAGATAACCTTGAGACCCACTGAGACTTAGTTTCCCCATTAGTCCTTCTAGAAGATCACAGGACTCTGTGAAATATGTATTCTTTAGTGGTTATGAAGAAAAATAAAAATTCCAAGTATCCCTGAGGAGGGGAAATAAAGGCAGCAGCAGGGATTTGTTAACATTTAGGCAGAATCAGCCAAGAGACTGACACTGTCCAGATGGAAAGACCCACTTCCTGGCTGTAAAGATAACTCACTAAAGGAAACATTAGTTGTGGCTGCATTGGCGATGAGAAATACAACCTCTGCCAAGAATTCGCCCCAAGCCCAGTGGGAGCTGCCTCTTATCCTTTCCCTCATGCAAAGGGTTCAAGTTTACTTGGTTGGGAAATATGCCTAGCATTTCCTGGAGGGGAATGATGGCCTGCTAGGTAAAGCAGACTTGTGAGAGCTGGAGTTGGGAGTTAGTTTCTTGCTGTGCATGAGATGGTGGGTGGCACTTAGATGTGCTAAGGCCATGGGTGCCCAGCTCCCTGCTGGGTCCTGCATCACCACCTGCCTCGGCAAGGCTGCCGGTGTCACAGTGACACATCATAGGCACCTCCATGCCAGGTATCCAAGTGGGATGCTGAAGCCTGCACATCCTGAGCAGCTTCTGGCCACCTCAGCTCAGTGATGCGTGAAGCCGGACCTCGTAGTTCTGTCAGTGCAGTGGTGTGTTGGGGTTTCCTCTGCAAGGAGGATGCTCAGCAGAAGGATGAGTGGGCATGAACAAAGAGCAAAGGTTTCCAGCAGTTTTGTTGGTTAACCAACCCCCTTGAGCTTGCTGGATAGCAGGGAGAGCTGAACTGTTCGTGCTAATGCTTCACATGCAGCCAGCGGGCAGAGGATCTGATGAGATTATATTTGTCTGTGTAGTTCTCTTTCCCCAAGGTATTCAATAGCCTTTTAAGCTACAAAATTAACCGAGCAAATTGAATGCTAGGCCATAGATCAAGAATTATTGGCTCATGATTTGATGTGGAGGTGAACACAAGATGTGTTACAGCATGTGTTTAACTCTCCACATTCAGACCACCTCGCTTTGATGTGCACAGCACGTTAATGCACATAGTTGCAGTGATGGAACCCATCACAATCCAATGCTGGGCTGCAGCGTGTGGCTGTGCCTCACACTGTATGTGTTTCAGAGCTCCATACAAGATGTGGCTTTCCCAGGTTTATCCAAGCTGGAGCTATATCAGAAGGCCAGGGCTATTTCTTCAGTCCTTTTAACCTTCTCCTTGATCCAGGTTTCCTCTGGGTCAGGTCACTCAGAATCTTCTATTGGTTTCTCACAAATTGAAAACACTCCAGCAATTTTCTATTTATGATTTCTTTTTCTATTGTCCTGTCAAAGCTGGTTAGGATCCAGTGTGTCTCAAGTTCACTATTGTCTTCTGGCCCACTCATTAAGGGCATAATTTATCATGTTGAGATCTGGAACGGGTCCATGCTGCACTTGCTGTGCTTGGTCACCATCTGTAGCTCATCTGTAGCCAGCTCTGTCCTGCACCGAGAGCAGTGACTGTAATGTGGGTTGTTGGAGGTTTTTACTGTTTATTTGATTTTCTGTTCTGTGTTTCTTTCCATCTGACAAAACCAAGAGGCCGTGTAAGTAACTGATAAAGTTGATATCACCTAGGAAGAACCTGTGCTCCTATCACTTTTGATATCACAAAGGAAAATAACATTGGTTTCCTAAAAACTACACTCCTGCCTGACAGAAATAGCTGTGTGATGTGGGTCAGTGCGACTCGACTGGCAGCCCTACCAGGAAGGAATGAACCAAGAAATGTTGCAGTGCTGAGGAGTTTTGTCCAAGTGCCAGGGAAAAGGAATAGGGGAAAAGCGATGGCAGAGCAGACTGTGGATCAGAACTGACGGAGCTGCTACGGGAGCGTGGGTGAGAAGATGGCTTGCTGATGTTTTATGTCAGAAGGAAACCAGCGGGGAGATGCAGGGAGGGAGTGATGTGTATGTGCCAGTGGGACCAGGGCTCAGACTGCCTGGAGTGACAAGGGGTCAGGCGTGTGTTAGGATAGGCTGATGGAGCTGCTGAGATTTAGTACTGGTCACATGTGAGCTGGGAAGGATGCTCGTTAGTAGAAGGAAGAGCTGTATCTATTAGATGTGGTTTCGCTGAGAGCAGCAAAACATTTAGTAACTCTCTTCATCCACTTTAATTTGCTGTTGTTACATAGCTGACCTTCCACAAACAAGCCATATGCATTAAGCACCCTACAAAGAGCATGCATGTGCCTTCAGGGATCTTCATGCTTGGCTGCAGCCAGGAGAAAGCCTCGCACGCTAGTCTGTTTATTGCTAGATTCCCAGTGTTGATAGCTCTGGGATCTCAGCATAATGCTGGGAGATAAAGGTGTCTTCTCTTTCCCAAGTGGTCTCCTTGTCATCCCACTTCTAAGGTGCTACAGCTACCAGGAAATCTGAGGATTGCCTCTGAAGGTTGCTGGGGAGCAAACAGAGGCACATGCCTATGTCAGTGCATTCTCTCTTATCCTTGCACTGCAAGCAGCCCATGCCATGCATCCTCATCTTCTTTTGCATCTTTGGCCCATTAAAGGCATGCCACTGGGACTGCTTACATGTAGGGAAGGAATTGGGAGAGTTTGTTATTAAACTGAGCACATGGACAGCCCAATCGGCTCCTTGTTGTAGAAAATCTATTTGCCAAGTGTACCCAGCTCCAGCCAAAGGAGCTGACCTGCTGGTCTTCACTGACAGAGCCACACTCGCAGCTTTCAGGGCTGGGCCTCAGCTTGTGCCAGTTGGCACTTTCCAGCTCCAAGCTGTTGTGATTTGCTCCAGATGGTGCGTGAGAGCTGCTGTGCCCCCAGTTAGCTGGTTGCTCAGCTCACGATCTTGCTTTTTGGCATTTTGCATGCAGCCATTCGCACCCTTGTCTGTGATGTATAAGGAGATGCTGGGCTCTTGTGTACTCCAAGTCTGTTCCCATCCACTTCAGATTTCAATCACTTCCCAAAAAGTGCGTCAAAGGCAGAATGAAAAAGGTATTGTTACCCCCCAAAGAATCTACAGCTGAAATGGAAACATTCAGCTGAGAGGGTGGGGACTGGAAAGACTAATGGCAAAGCGTCAGTGATCCCAAGTTCAGATTACTATGCCCTGCTTTTTGTTTAGATTTTATTTTTTTTTTCCCCCTGCATTCCCTTATGTGTTTTCTTAGTGCCTTCTGAATGGGAAAAGGATGTTTGTGAGGAATGTTTGGAGGATGGAGCTGGGAGAAATTGAAGGAGCAACATGCAGTGCCAGGCAAGGGATTGAGAAATATGGCCCGAATGCAAAGAGCTGTAGATGAGACCGAGGAAAGATGCAGAGGGGTAAAATTAACAAATAACAATAATAAATAAATAAAAATATATTAAAAAAAATAATAATGGAGGGATAAGGTTTGTTGCCTCTTCTGACTTTCTGCCATGGCTCATGTGGTGCCCAGCCTCTACTGCTGTCTGCCTTCTCTGCTCCTCTGCCACCTCCTCATCCAGTCACCCTTTGGAAGACCCTCTCTCATCACCAACTGCTGAGCTCTGCTGCCCTTCCTGGCTGGATCTCAGCCTGGGGTTTGTGCTGTGCCCACTCTTTGGCAGCAAAGGAGAGCTGCACTGCAGCGCTGGGGCTGTGTTTGTGTCTTTGCTCGTTTTGTTTACGTGCTCAGTGTAAGCAGCGGATGAAGATGCACAATCTATTTATGTTTTCCACCAAGATTTTCCCATGCCTAAAAGGCAGTCTGCCTGACTTAGCATTCCCAAGATGCTGCCAAGCACAGCAGAGTGCAGAGGAAGTGCCTCCTGCCCGCACAAGCAGGAGGGCAGCAAGGAGACAGTGAGGCTATTGCTTTGTGCTGAGGCACTGGTTGTTTGGCCTAGAAGCAATGATACAGTCCCATAAATCAGTTAATACCAGAGTCGGGATTGCAGCATGCTACACACTTTGTGTTGAAGGTGACTTGGGAAAGAGTGAAGACATGGAGCTCTGTGCCCTTCTTTGCACTGTGCGAAGGGAGCTGGGAAACATACACGTTTGTGAAAGGTTTCCTTCTGTTTGCTTTTTCTGAGTATGGAAGACAGGCTGATATGGTTGTACTGCTTATTCTCTGCACTCTGATGAGATAAATGTCAGAACCAAACCAGAGTATTTTCATTGAAAAGGGCAAAGAGAAAGAGTGGATGTGACATCTCTTTAGCTTGACTGTCTGCCTTGAAGGTACACAAGTGACGAAAGCTTCTCTTGCTCTCCTCCATCCTTTTCTCCTGTGTGTGTTTAGGATGTTTTCTCCTCATTGCAGAATCTCCCATTACTCATCTCCTCCTCGTTGATTCCTTCTGCTCCTCCAGGAAATCCTCTGGCAGCACAGAGGAGGTGAGGCACAGCATGCAGCAGGGTCCACAGTGCTCTCCCTTGTGCCTGTGCATGGTGCTGGTGCCAGTGTCAGTGGTGCATGGGGCTGTGGGGTTCCTCTCCAAGCAGCTCCTGCTCCAGGCTCACAGACAGACGAGTCTCCAAAGGGAAAATACAGCGGGCAGATTTTTTGCTAGGTTTAGATTTAGGGCTAGGTTTAATCTAACAACCTCTGCAGCTATCGATACGCATCTGATTAAGCTTCTTGGTATGGGGTATAGGCAGATGATAAGGGATTTTCATCCCCAAGTGTATCATAAAAGATGCAGTAAGGGCTCTTATGTCATGATCACTGTTGAAGGACTCTGCTTCCATTGAGGAGTGCTGTGTTCATCAGTATCTGTAACTGAGACACATTGGGCTGCACAGGACACAAACTGTGGTGAAGAGAGTTTATTCCATCCAACGTGTGTTCTTCCTGGTCATCCCAGCCATTTCTGTCCCTCGTTGTAATTCTCTCTGTGGCAACAATGCAGCTTGATGGCTAAGTTTTTATGCACAGTCCTTCATTTTTGGAAGCGCAGTCAGTAAAGGAAGTGGGTTTTCTGCCACGATCTGCACCGAAATTTCAGACATCTTGAGGGTGTATGTCTTGCTTGCAGTTAGATAGGAAAGAAAGCTTTAAAAAGGTGACCGGGGTATTTAAAATAGCTTGATCTAAAATTGATACAGCTCCGTGTCTCTGTGACAGCAGGCTAAAATAATACTTTCAGGCAGATGAAGAAAGCTGCCTGATGTGGAATTTGTGTGATCATGACTGACATGGATATCGGGGCTGTTCCAGGGAGAAGTCGTATAAGCAAATCCTCTGGCAGCTCAGCAGCAGAGTGGCTTAGTGCCTGGGTAGAAGACTGCAAGAAGTGAGATCTCTAGAATAGCAAAGCACCAGAAAGACTTTGTAGCAAAGAAGCACATCTGTAGAATATGCCAGGTTCCAAAAAATCAGCTCTCCACGTCTAACCAAAGCAGGGCAGTGTGCTCTGAGCAGGCAGGTTGCTGGCACAAGGAGTGCAGTGTTGTACCCCCATCCGTGCAGCATTCAGGTGCTGCAGGTACCCCTGAGCAGGAGGCAGGTTGGGGCCACACTGAGTCCTTACCAGGCACAGCATCTCTGGGAAGAAGGGGAGGATGCTGAGAGCAAGTTTTTCAAACTCTTCCCTTCTTTTAATCAAAAATTACTCAAAATATCAGGCCGAGAAACAAGAGGCACCTGACTCAAATGGTTTATTGCCTTCTTCTGAGCTGTTTTGTTTCTGTGCTGGTAGTTTTGCAGTCAGGCAGTATAAGAATGTGAAGGGGAAATTACTGTCAAACAGCCCTTTCTAAATCACTGTCAGCAAGTAGCAGGAGATGAGCCAAAGAGATCCTGTTCTTGTCAGCCTGACTCCAGTAATGCATTGTCCCAATTCAAGGAGAGCCCTCGTCTTTTTCAGCTGTGTGTAGGTTGAGCCAAGTAGTAAGTCGTGTAAATGATTGATTTGCTTTACTGCAGATGATTGAAATGTGGCACAGTGGCAGGAAGAGCAGCATGCGTGGCTTGAGATGGATGAATAATGAATGGAGAAAGAGTTTGCTTGTAAAAGGCAGCTCCTGATTTTCAGCTGAAGTTTCAGGTCTCCATCTTGCTGTGCCTGGCTTTTGTCATGTACAGTGGAGGAGAAGAGCATGAGGCCTGTGATGGCACATGGCTGGGTTGGTGGCATCCTGCCCCAGCAGCAGGGATGGGATCTCAAGACTGAAGAGAACTGGCCCAGATTCAGATGGCCTAATTTCCACCTTTGTCTCCATCTGATGTTTCCTATTGGCAGATGCTGCTGAAAGCTGTGGGTCTTCCCACACTAGGCTGGGAATTTAGGCAGAATTTAGGTCAGCTGAACCTGGGCCAAACTGTGGCTTGTCTAACTGTTCATTTGATACTGCTCGTCACTTTGAGGATGTTCGTTCCTTCCTGAGAACATGGCATCTGCTTCCTGCTGGGGGGAAGAAAGCAGGGTTCTTGGTCAGCAAACTCTCCAGCTGGGAAGGAAACCATCTCTGTCCTGGCTGGAGAGAGACAAAGGTCTGAACTAGGAACAGCGCACCAAGGGGTTGGGGGTTGGCAGAAAGGAAAATACAAGATAATGTATCAGAAAGGATCTCTTCTTAGTGCTGAGTGGTGGTTTCAGAGTCTCTTCTGTCACAGTAATTATACTTCAAGATAATAACCTTCAGACATTTCCTTGTGTCTTCACCTGAGGCCCATAAGATGCTCTGTGAAGGTAGAGGATCACCTCCATTTACAGGTGGCACTACTGAGGCTTTCAGCTCCTCAACCAGCCCACACTGAGGCAGCCACAGAGGCAGTTCTTGCATGTGGCTGATGTCCATTCACAGCTCACCTTTCTGGGCTGCAAACAGTTAAACTGCAAAGCTTCTGAGCAGAAAAATACACGCCTGAGGTCTGCAAAGCTCACTGGAAAAAGTTAGGTTTAATTTTAGCATAGTGTGCTGCAGGCAGGTCTTGAGGTTATGGTCCAGGATTTCCAGGGATTAATCTAAGTAGGGCACAAATTGCCTGGGTCGTGGAAGGTCACCCACTGCTATTGCCTTGTTATGGAGCCCTCTGCAAGCTGCTTGCTTCCCACTGCTGCCCCAGGGTGTGAGCTTCACTGAAACAGTGGGGACAGAGCTGGGGAAGGGCTTGTGCAGCAGTGCTGGTTTGTACCCAGCCGTGCTATAGCAGGCCAAGCTGTTTCAAGGGCAGTTTGCTGGCTGGTGTGGAAAAGCATGTTATGTATGTACCTCGGTCACTGGATGCTGATAGCAGTGAAGAGCAGATGAGGCTTGTGGCACTGCCTGCAAGAGGTTGTTTGTTTGTTTGTTTTCAACTTCTTGGCCAGATTTTAGACTGAGCTCTGCTTCCACAGCTCTGCTCCTATCAGTACCACCTCATCTATACAGAGCTGGCTCAGACATGCCTCCACAGATTACAGTTGTGCTTCCATCTGACTAGTCCTGCTAATGTATGGTGTGCTGGCTTGGAAGGAGTCCCCCAAACACTTACATGGGGACTTCATTAACGCAGAGCAGCAGGCAGGGAAGGGATGCTGGGAGGGCCAGCTGGAGAATGTGAAGGCAAATGGAGTCATTGGATGGAAGGGAGATCTTGGAAGGTGGCTGTGTTTGTCTAGACAATGTCTGTGATTTACATGTGTTTTTTTCCCCTCTCCAAGCCTAGTCCATATTGAGCATTGCAATTGCATGCATTCTCTGGTTTTTCAGTGTAGCTTTCGGTGCTCCTGCAGAGAGGGCTGGTTTGGCAGCAGTGGGAGTGCATCCAGGTGGCCTTTCTGCTCCACCCTCACATCTGGGAGGAGAAGATGTGGGCTGAGTCCTGCTCGGGAAAGCAGCCACAGGGCTGTCCCCTTAGAGCCGAGATGCACACAGGCCCAGCAGCTCCTCCCAGGCTGGACCAAGCCCCACAGCAGCTCCAATCTGCTGCCACTAAGTGATGTGTGTGCCAGAGGCAGCAGCCCAGCAGGAAAGGGGTCTGCTTGTTCTCAGGACATAAATAGTGTTGTGGATGGGATGTCACAGAGCTAACAGGAGGCTGCGTTAACTGGGGAGCTGTCAGTCATAGTGGCTTGATGTGCCAGTTAGAAAGTTTCATCAGGGCTGTGAGGACTGTGTTGGCAAAAGCTATCCTGTGTAATTGCACAAATCCCAGCTTCCTCCTGTCCACAGCAGACTGGGAGGGACTGGGGCACACCCCCAGCTCACAGCCCAGCACATGCCTGCAAGCCCAAAATACTTGGGTGTATGCTTCTTCTCAAGAAGCCCGTCTGTGTCTCTTACATATTCTTTTTGTCTCACTTCCTCATGTTTATCCTCCGTCTTCTACACTTGCAGAGGCTGCAGTTCAGCACCTTTCTTAAAGGAAAAAAAAAAATCCCATTTCTGAGATGTGATATTTCATGATCCTCTACTCAGCAAAACTTGGTCTGAGTTGTCCACAGCCTCACTGCACTCCTGTCTGGGATGGATTTTAACTCAACAAGAGAGCATTCCTCATAATTGAATCACTTTAAAGCTTAATTAGAAAAATTCTCTGTTTCCTCAGGGAAGACGAGATGTGCTGCAGCTGAGGGCAGGCCAGGCGTGCTGCTCCTCATCAGCCCAGCGCAGCTTCCCCATGGAAATGCACTGTGGGAGAGCAGAGCCTTCCATAGACATGTGCTGCTTCTTGCTTTTTGCTTTGTATTCTGAGCAATGGAGGCCGGGGAGCTTGAGCAGAATTTGGGTATCTTAAGAAATGGAGGCTGGATGGCAATCAGGCACCTTCCTCCCCTGGGATCTCCTCCCTTGGATATCCCAGATTGAGCAAGAGGTAGATTTTCTTTCTGGGAAAGAGCTTTTACTCTGCCAGGCTCATGAGAAAATCCCATGTGTGTAAAATAATAGGGGAGTGAATAAAGAACACTACCACTTAATTTCCTTGGTTAGCATGCTTGCTGAGATCCAGAGCAGACAAACTAACTGCTAGTCCCTATGGTACCCCCAGGTCTTTCCAACAAGCAGCAGACCAGTCTGTGGAGTGTCTTTTTCCCCAAGAAACCTGCACATCTTGTAGGAACAATCATGTTCATCATCTTCCTGAAACGCCAGCTCTGCTCTAACATTGCAAGTATCTTTTGGACCGTCCAAAGCGATGGAAGCTGGCTGCAGCTTCTTGCTCCCAGCCCCTTCAAGGATGTTTGTTACTCTGTCCTTCAGTCTCCCCTGGACAGCTTTGGCCAGGAGAAGCCTCTGTCTTGCCATTTCTACAGCCCAGAGTGAGTGCCTGAAATCCAGCTCTCGTCTTTGCATTGAGTTAGCACCAGGGGAGCTCGGCCTCTGCCAAACTCCCATAGCAGGAGCTGAATGCCGAGAGAGCTGGGACAGGAGTTTGCTAGTTTCTAAAACAAACTGTTGTTTTAGTGAGTTTAGCACCAGATGGTGTGGGTAGCGCTCTCAAAGGCTTCTCAGGAAGGGGATTTCTGCTTGTCTGGAAATCCAAGGCAGCCCAGTGACACACCTCCACCAGGTAGGAATTGAGTTGTGTATTGTTTTAAATTCAGTTCTAACTAATTCCTGTTGGGCACAGTGCACTGTAGGACTCCTTTACAACTCAGGTCCTGCACATCTTAACCTCCCTGCACAGCCACTATCTGCCCTGGGCTAACAGGGAGAAAATGCACGTTCTTTGCTAGCCGAGCCCTGTTGACCTGGGGAAATAAGGAAAGTAAGGGATAAATGCCAGAAGCTCTGGTCTTTCTCCAGTCGTTTCCAACCAGAGTGCTTGCAGAGCTTGCCAAAAACTAACGAGGTCTGGTCTGCCTCCTGCTGCGCCGAGCTTGTGGCCAGCAGCCAAGAGCCGTGGTAGGGATTGAAGCCCAAAAGCAGGGTGATCCCCGCCTTCCAGAGCAGGAGCATCCTGAAGTTCTCTGGGTCCTGCTCGAGTTGTCTTAATCATGAGGTTTTACATAACTCAGTGTCAGGTAGATGTTGAAATGTAGTTAGAAATGCAGATGATATCATCCTGGTAGGGAGCCTGGGGGAGAGATGCCAAAGGCAGAGGTGGCAGGTGCTGAGGATTTCATGCAGTGACGACAGCAGCTCCTCTGGCTGCCACTCAGCTGGGGCATCACAGGTCCTTCTGCTTTTCATTGTCACGGCTGAAAATAGCTGTAGGATAACATGCTCCCGACACAGCACGATGCCCGGGGCTGAGCTCCGTGGGCCAGGGTTGTGAGCAGTGCAGAAGCCAGCATAAGAGCAGAGCAAGCTGCCTCTCCTGACTCCATTCCCAGAGCCTAATATTAGCTCACCTGCGGGTATGACAGCCCTGCTGGCAGGCAGCCAGGCAGCCTTTTTGTCTCTCCCAGCTTATACAGCTCCCTTATGGCGGTGACAGCCTAATTATTTCCCATCTTCTCTGTTCCTGTTGACTTGGCTTTTGCTGAAGTGTTCTTGGGGGAAGATCAGTGTGTTTTAGCAGATGGACCAAGGCTGAAGAGCAAATTGTTTTAATCAACCTCCCCTTTTTTGGGGACATGGAGTACTTACTGAAGTGGCAAGGCAGCATCCATAATTTCACAAGGCAGCAGGCTTGTCTCTAAGGAACTTCTCTGTTTCTTTGGATGCTGTGGATACAAACAATTAACTCGCAAGGCAAACTTGGCCTTTCCCCAAGGGCACTTGTACTTGCTTTCTGTTGTAGAATATGTGGGGGATCCACAGATTGCATAAGCTAGTGGGCAAAAAAGGACCGACTTCTCCAGTCATTCAGGGCACTGTGCTCTTCTGGAGATTCTAGCAACATCATTTAGTGGTGCTGGGACCAATGAGTGGTGGCTCTGACTTGCTATCTGCTGGGATGGCCAATTGGATGCAGTAATGCAGATGGCATGACAAACATGGTATTCAGTGCAGAAAATAAGGATGGAAAACTTGCTTCCAGCTCATGAGGTGGTTCCCCGTTATTCCAAGCAGGGTTCCATGGTGACTTTCCTTCTGCACCAGCTCAAGAGTGAACAAAAGGGAGTCTGAGAAGTTGATGAGCAAAGAATGCTTTCCATGGGTGCAATCAGAATCAGGCTCCCTTGGCAGCTGTTTAAAACCTGATTTGGTTTGTGTTGCCAGTGGAAATATATCCCCCTTTAGTGGGTCCCGCTAGGTCTGTATGCTGCTGTATAGGAGGTGATGTTCTGTTTTTAACTCCATAGATCCATGAGCCTTGAAACAGGACCACTTGCCTGCAGTATGAGGAGTCAGTGTTCCCAGCCTGAAGTGCAGTGCGTGCTCATATTATCTTGGAGGTGACAGAGTGATAACAAACTTAACGTATGTCGGGACCCACGGAGTGGGAAAGATGCTGCTCTCTTCCTTTGACATGACTGTAGGACAAGCAGGTCCTGCCTGCAGGTCCCAGCCCAAGCAGGTTCCTTGCAGTGCTGGGGGTGCCCTTGAGGTGTGCATGGACACCTCCTGCTCCTGTTGGAAAAGCTGAAAGCTGCTTGCAGTTCAGTGACGATATGAATTGTGAAACACTGTTGGGTTTTCTTTGCATGAAAGAGACTGTGTGCAAAGGAAATTATTAATTATCACTGCACATATTTTTATTGCTAATGATTTGGTTTGCTCTGAGTGGCAGTAGGAACCGTCTGTGGCTGTGTGGGTGGATAACAGATACTTGGGAGATGTTATAATTTGCATTCCTGCTTTTGCACGGCCGAGACTGTCATGGATCTGCTCTGTTTGTCACCAGCTCCTGTAGCTGTTAAGCAAGATTGTTGTTTGTGCTGCTCTGGGTTTTGTAGAACAAGAAAGAGAATTTCCAAACTTGTCTAAGGATGCTTGCTTCCCTATAGAGCCTAAAAGCTGTATCTGTTCGGCCTTCTTTATATCCATATTATGATAAATAGAAGCTGCAGGTTGTGGTTGATCCTGTTGTTTGCTCTCCAAGGCAGCACAACTGGGCTGTGTTTTACTTCATGGCCCCGATGCTGGGGAAGATGCTCTGTACCTTTTCTTTTACACTGCACCCTCCTATGCCCAGAAGCTGCTTTTTTACCCTCCTTCCACAAATACCTGCAGACAATGTGGTGGAGAAACCCTCCTGGGAACACAGCCCATCTGAAATGCCATCACTCAGCTATCTCATTGTGCTACCAGAAGGACCCGTGACTCCTCTTCTCTTTCCTGTATGTTTTGAGAACTCATCAAGACTACAGAGAAATGTGAGAACACCTCAGAACTGTCCTCTGTGGGCTGGGTGCTCAGCACCTCACCAGGGCTATGGGACCCCTTGAGAGGACATCAGCAAATGGACATCATGTTGGGGGAAATGAAGGGGTTTTCTACTTGATGCCCTCACCTTTCATCTTTATTTGCATGTGCAATCAGTTCACATGTATGTACTTAAATAGTTCTCTGGTTGTGCTTCTGCATCTCCAGGAGGAAAGGAAGGAGCAGAGGGGGTGAAATGCAGCCCTCCACCACAGATCTATGCTGGGTTGTTACTGTTAAAATATGACTAATGCTAAAAATAAGCCTGGTGTTGCTATAGAAACTTGCACTGTTGCTACGTGTGAACCTGGAGAGAATTGTGCCCTCCTTGGTACCTTGCTTCTCTCTTCCCCTCAGCTGAGCTTACCCAAGGACAATCTCACCAGCCCTCCTTTGCTGGGTTGCCTATGACTTTATGTTGTTGAGCTGACAGGTGGTAGGGGAGGTCATTATTTATCCTATCTGTGTGTGTATGTATCTACCTGCTTCTATTTCCTATTTTTTTCCAGCCCCCTATCCACAGTTTTTGAGTCCCTGGTGATGCTGTTTGTTGGCCCCTTCTTGACTCCTTCGTTGTGTCTGAGGTTTTGTGTAGTGCCCATGGGCAGCAGAAGGAATGTGTCCCTCACTGCACTGCCAGGCTTTCCATCTGTAGTGGAGGAAGAGGCTTTGGTAAACTTCCTTTCAGTCTAGAGATGAAAAGGGCTTTTGTATTTGTTAACATTTTAACACTGCTCCAATCTGCCATCTCCATCTTCCTGTCCCTCCCAGATTTGGTAGTTGATTTTCAGGAAGCTGAAGTCCTCCAGGCTCTTTAGAAAGAACCAACCAAGGGATTAGTTTACATTTTCCAAGCTGAAATGACAAATGCTGGAAACTTCAGTTCAGTTTGAAAAAGAACCTGGGAATAACCCAGGGAATAACCCAGATACCGAACAGTCACAGCCCCTGAAGACTTGTACAGGACCCAACACAAATTGCTCTGTGCCACAGGGTGAAGTTTTCCCCTCCATTCCACCACTGCCTTTTTCTCACCTTCAGTGCATACATACAGCTCTGAGAAGCAGCCCAAGTATTTTAGGCATCTGGATTTGGTAGTAATGCCCTACCTGAGGCTTCCATGTCAGCACCTTCCTTTCGGTTTTGTTTAAGCCTTTCCATTCTCTGAAATGCTCTATATTGCTCTTTGCACTCTGAGAACTTGCTGAGCCAGGGGCATCCCTGGGGAGTCCTTGTGGGGTGATGGACAACTTCCCCAAGGCACAAGGACTCTGCTCTGAAGCCATTAGCCATTTGTGGACATTTGTAGCACATTTCTCGGTAAAGCTCCTCTGTGCTGAGGGTCCTTCTCTGTGCAGGAGTGGCTGTGGGGCGAGGTGATGCCAAGGTGGCTGCACATTGAGCAGCAGGTTGTGTTCCATCCAAACTTCATATTATTCAGGCTGCACATAGCAGGCTTTTGTTTAAAGCTTGGCAGCTCTGCAGTGCTTGCAATTAGAGAAACTTTGCTGTTGAACCATCAAATATCTGATAAACATCGAACTGTGATTCCGCTTGTCCAAACATCATTGAATGTGGATGGAGTCTTGTTTGTTTTGTGGCTTGACAGACCAGAATCCAAAGATATAATGTGATTTGTGGTTTTTAATGTGACTGTTGGGCTTGATATTCCTTCTTTTGAAGTCAGTGAAAATAGAATCCAGCCCTTTTTGCCATGCTAAGGACAAGCAGGTTGGGATGAAGCCGGAACCTGTCCAGACTTGTGAGTCAGACTCGACTTAAATCTCTTGAGAAGTCTCAATCCAGAAAAAAGAAACAACAATCCCACAAAAAGCCTAAATTGCCATTTTGTTGTTTCCATTTTCATAAGCATGTGTAATTCCTGATGTCAGACTCTGACAGTCGTTGTTCTGTGAGGATTCCAGTTTGATGGGAAGTAGGAGCTAAATCGCAGGGTATTTGTACAAGACTTATGGCCAGTCATAAGGGTGGATGCCAAAGATTTAATTGCAGTAGTATCTAACATTTTGAGTATTCATAATGATTACTATAGCAACATTAGTAAGGTAGGGGCTGAACAGTGTAACTGGAATTTGAAATCCTTTCCTTGGCTGAAGTTATGATGTGTAGATAACAAATTAGTTTTTTGAGTACCTAACTGGGAATTTTTCATCTGGATGGAATATTGGGAACTGGAGTTATAGCTTGAGATATCCCTATTTCTCCTATTTGGAGAAAGCCCAAAAGGTACAAAACTGGATTTCTTTCAATGGGTTTTGGAATGATCTGAACAACTCAAATATAGGATGGAAAACTCCATGAGAACCAGCTTTCTCATTGTATCCCAGTACTTGGTGTCATCAACCCGTGTAAGTATAAATAAGCCCTTCCAGAAGGCTTGATTCATGTTCAAGTCCAAAAGTGGCCCCAGGCCAGCATTTCTATGGGGACAGCTTCTACTGTATTTCTGGCAGAACTTTCTCAGCCTTCATGCTTCCAGATACCAGTTTCTCTGATCAGTAATCCTGGACTCCTCAAAGCCGTTGGCCTGCATCACAAAGCAGGTAATTACTTTGGCAAGGAGGACATTGCTGATATGTCATGCTAGTGCAGAGTTTCAAAGAGAGGAAGGAGTGTTTTGATCTGAAGGAACGGGACCAGCCTTGGAACGGGACCAGCCTTTGTACTGAATTTCATACTCCTTATTTCATGTAGGTAATATGTATATATGCTCCGCCTGCCTCAATTTTCCATTTGCATTTTGGAAGTACCAACAGATTACTGCTATCATACTTCATCAGTCTTCTTTAATTAGCTGGTAAGATCATCAGGGTAGGAACATTTAGCACATAAGGCATCTCCGGTACATTTAGTGAATAATAACAAGAGCAGTTGCCCAGCTTTCTTCTGCAGCCTGCCATCCATGCTGCCTCAGGGATGTAGATCCCACAGGGGTTTGGCTGCTTCTAGTGGTACTCTAGTGTTATGGGAGTGCTTGTATGGGCCAACGTGGTTCTCTGCAGGCACCAAAAGGTTCCTTCTTTCTGGTGCATGCATACAAACTTTGACCTGCGGTGTTTCCAGATTTCATATGCTGTTAGCCTGCCTGTATCCCATTGTATGGAAACAGAGGTGCATACTGTGGGCAGCCAGATGTAGCTGCAAGTTAAGGTTGGGATATCACATCTGGGCCTCGTGTCTCCTGGCACCATGCTATTCATTGAGCTTGGGCTGCCCTATTTCTCTATGCATCAATTATCATGTCGATGAAGGGGCTCAGAGAAGCTCAGCTTGTCTTGTGGAGTGCTTTGAGATCAGTGGAAGAAAGCTGTCATGTTTGAGGAAGTAGCTGCATTAGGGGTAATTCTTGGTGTTTAAACAGGATCTGATGACAGATGGGATTAAATGCAAAGCAGCTTGTTAGGAGGTTTTAATAACTGACAGACTTGGGGAGAGTGGTGTGGGGTGTGTAAGGGATCCAGTTAAAGCAGAAGCACGTGATGCTGGATGGCAGCTGATAGCATTGCTTGGGAGGGGAGGTCAGGTTATTTGCAAGAAATTGTCTGAGGGTTTGAGGGAAAAGGGAAGAAAGAGACCTCAGAGGAGGAGGAATTAAGATCAGACAGTGAGGCCACTAAATATAGAGGGGAGGGGAATCAAAACAGACAGATTGGGCTGATGGCTCAGGTGATTGCAATTCTTCTCTCTTCTCTCTGTCCCTCTACCTACCCTTGTTTGCAGTAGCATGCTGTAAAAGCTGTGGAAAGGCCTTGTTTTCTCTGCTGAATCTAGCATCAGTGGGCTAAACATCGTTGGTAGTCCTTGTTTGGACTCAGTGCTATTAATAACCATGGAATTGCTTAATACAGTCTCCCTGTGGGCTTGTGAGTAGCACGGTGTTGGCTCCTTCACAACAGTTTGGACTTGAAGGAGATGGGGTTTGCAGTGGCCAATAAAACAGTAGCCCAGTCACTTAAAATGAGACAGTGACTGGGTGTTCTGATGTATAGATCTTTTTTTGCCTTATTGGATGTATTGGGGTGCAGCTGAATGACTGTGCTGCCCCAGTCCTGAAACGTCCTAGATTCATCGAATTGTTTTTAGCTGGAAGGAACATTTAAAGGTCATCTAGACCAACTTCCCTGCAATGAACAGGGATGCCTGCAGCTCATTTGGGTGCTCAGAGCCCCATTTAGTCTGACCTTGAATGTCTCCAGGCTTGGAGCACCCACCACCCCTCTGGGCATGTCGATAATCTGAGCTAGGGACATCCCTAATCCATGTGAGGCAGGGCTGTGTCAGCTAGCTTGCAGAGGGTTCTTAGTTTGCTCATGATGCTATGGAATAGAAGGCAGCTGCCCCTGCTTTAATATGAAATTTCACATGCACGACAAATTCTATTTTGTACAGTACCTCCTTTATCTAGGAACACCCAAGATGGAGCCCATGGTTTCCATGAGCTACCCGCGTATGCTAAAAGAAGAGGCAGCTTTTCAGCCGAGGTCCCAGATGTATTCTGCTATCAGGAAATAGGATTTAGTTAAAATGTTAGTTTGGAGGTACCCAATTTTAGCAAGTCTGGAGTCCTGAGTGCTTCAGTGACTGAGCACAGCAGGAAGTGGATTTGGCTCTGAGCCTTACTGGCTGCAGGGATCTGTACTTACATATATTCTCTCTTCCCCCCTCCTCCAAATATAAAAATATATTTTCAGGTTATTTAGAATGCTTCCTATTCTGTGGTAATTCCTAATAGGAAATGCAACCTTCAAACTAGTGTTAAGGAGCAGGTGATCTTTTGTTATCAGGGCCATTCTGTTCCCTAGCCAGCTTGCTTACATCTTCTGTGTTTCTCTGCATGGGGACGTTTTTTCCCTCTCATTCTGTGTTCTGCATGGAACTGGAGTCTCAGCTGATCTTTCTGCTCATTTCCACCCACTGAAGTCTGTCTTTTATAACATCCTAAATACCTTGGCAACAAGAACATGGGTCTTGATTTGAGATGACTCTTTAGAAGACAATCTTTTTTCCTGTATTTTTTCCCTTCTCGATTTGAACAGCATCACAGAAGTAAAGACATTCACCAGTAGGGTTTCAGAACCTGTGTTTTCTTTGGTCTCTTTCCTAGCAGAGAATTTAATCAAGTTTCTTCTTCCCCTCAGAAAAAAAGTCTGGTAATTCAAAGCCCTGGGGTGAAGGAGAAGAGTTGCATGTTGCTTTCATCCAGAGCACGGTGAAGCCGGTGTAAAGCCTGGCATTGACTTCAAGGGATGTTAACTCCTCTCTCTGCTCTGCAGCTGTGCAAGTTTTAACCCACAAAGAGCCCTGAGCTTCTGACGTGGCTGACAGCAACTCTTTCTGCCATCAGGGGTAGTTATCCTTTCTGCTTGGTCCCAAATGCTGTGTATCAGCCCAGAGCTTTCTACCACAGCCTTTCCAGCAGGCAGGGCTTTGTGCCCCGAGCAGCATGGAGTGCTGGCCAGAACAGCCTTCATCCTTTTCTCTGTGCTATGCTGGAGCTCGTGGCCATACGCCGGTCTCCACAGCAACGCTTTCTGAAGTCCTGGCAGGGGATTAGGGATAAATATGTACAGAAATGGGGTTTCTTTTGATGGATGAGGATCTGTCATGCTAGAAAGAAAGTTAAAATAACACAGAGAATAGCATCCAATCTGCAAACTGCTCTCTGAAGTTAGGTTTGGGTTTTTAGACCCTCAGTACAATATTGCATAGCTGTGGGATTCTAGGCAAAGCATGTCTGTGTTAAACAGAAGTTAAAGGTGTTTGTGGGCCTGGGTGGTTTCATTGCTATTAGTTTGCTTTTGGGAAAGAACAGTTGAATTTCCATGTGATTCATGTTCAAATGATTGCCCAGGGGGCCGGTGGAGTCACTGTCCCTGCAGGCTTTCAAGAAATGTGGAGATGTGACACTGAGGGACGTGGCTAATGGGCATGGTGGGGATGGGTTGATGGTTGGACTTGATGATCTTGGAGGTCTTTTCCAACCTTTATGATTTTATGATTCTACTCTATGAAGTGGTTTTCCTGTCCATAGTTTCCTGTTCGGCGACTGCCAACCCGAACCTGTTTCAAACACATTGAAAGCTGCAATATAGGATCAAATATGGATCAAGCTGATGTACAGTGGTGTGGGAAGGGTCTGCTATAACAGGCTAATAGTGTAAGGCACATACAATTAGATACAAGTAGGGCCAGCAGTTGAACTGTGGTATTAAGGCAGAGAAGACATAAAACCCTCCAGGATCAGTGAGATCCAAACCCCTTCTCAAGCAACAGAAAATAACACAGCAGGCAAATCGGGGCTGAAATTGGTGGGGTAAAATCAGAATATCATTGCTCCACATGCTTGGTGGCTGGTAGTAATTGAGGTGCATAATGCTATTGCACAGATGAAAGCAAACATGTCTGACTGCTACAAAGCTGTCTTCTGAAACCTAGTATAGTTGCGTAGATACTGTGACCTGAAGCAGGATCCTTGTTTTGCTGTAAAGTGACTAAGACTCATGAAAGGAAATCAGGTGGGGCTGCACAGCTACACAGTGTCCTTTAGAGGAGAATGAGTCAGGGATGTCAGTAACACTGCAAAAAGGTTTCACTTCTGGAGAGATCAGTGATGGTTGGACATGGCCCAGCACTTGCTCTCATTCCCTTGATCCTGTGGGTCCTAAGCAGTACCAGGATGTGACTGAGGTAGCAAGGTGATCAGTGCCTCCGCTTGGCATCCTCCAGGTAACCCAATGCTTTTGGAAATTATCAGCAGAATATGAACTTAATGAGCACAAAGTCCTTTTGGACAGAGGTGTGGGGAAATGCTTTGCTTTCTGAGAATCCTCCTCCATCATAACAGCTGTGCATTTTATGTGCCTTAGTACTGCGTGCCCTCCCATGAAGACACAGATACCCAATGGCAGGTCAGGTCCCAGAGGTCATGAGCTCTGGAAACTTGAATTTCCCTTCCAGTTTGCATTTGTGATTGATCAGGTATTCTTAAATCCTGCATCCACAAACTGAAGTCTAACAGTATGCAGGAGAGCAGTGGAAATTCACTGCCATTGGTCCTGCTTTTTGTTTTCCCCTCTGCTTAAAATAAATAACCATAAATAAATAAGTAAATAGAAACTCCCTGAGAAAAGTGACTCTTGGGGTTAATCCTGATGGAAAGGGAAGCTGGATGTGGCCTCCAATTGCTTTTAAACTCCGTCCTGAGGAACTGCAAAGCTTTGGCAATTGTAGAGAGGAAAACATGTGTGTCTTGTCTTTGTTCCATTAGCATCTTCATCTCCCAGAACCTTAGGCATGTCTCTCATTCAGAGAACAAGAATGCCCCAGGGGAAAGTACGAGGTAGCAGTTAGAAACTGTCTTCTGTGATACATTCAACAAATGAGGATTTTACACTTTATAAATCCACTCTCTGCTGTCATGCACTGTGCCAAGCAGCTCTGATGACTTTGTCAAAGCTGTACAGGTGTAGCTAAGGTCTGATTTTTGCTCCAAGTAAACAGCATTGCAGGCATGGTAACTAAAATACCTCTCCATGGACTGATGCTTGTGGGTGTCCACCAGTTAGTGGGGTAAGGGCATCTGTCCCAAGCACTGAATCCTTTTTCCAGGGAATGACTGTAGGTGCAAGAATACAGCTGGGAGATTTCAGTAGCTTAGAGGATGCAGAATTAGAACAGCCAAGGAGAGCTCACTGGCCTGGTATCAAGGATCAAACCATCACAGCAGTCCAAACGAGTGTTGCTGGGATCCTGCAGCATTCCTGCTCTCTTCTGTGAGCAGCACAGAGCACTCTTTACTTATTAACAAGACCTGTTTCCAGGGCACCATTAGTGTTGATGGGAAGTATTGATGATGTTCTTGGAAAAAGAACTGAATGAGGCAGAACCATGCTGGCATGTGGTCCCGAAGAAGGGGAGGAGGTAGCACAAGCTGATCTATTTCAAGTGAAAAGGCATTAAATCAATGGGGAAAAGAGTAGTTGTTCCTAGTTCAGAAGAACACATTCCGGATGATGGGGAGGAGAGCCTATTTTCCAGGAGGAATGTGGCTGGGCATTTTTCAGCTGAAGGATTCTGAAAATAACTGATTATCATAGAATCATTAAGGTTAGAAAATGCATCTAAGGTCATGTGGCCCAATCATCCACCCACCACCAATACTGGCCACGTGCCTCAGTGCCACATCTCCACATTTCTTAAACACCTCCAGTGACAGTGACTCCACCAGCTCCCTGGGCAGCACATTCCAGTGCATTGCTGCTCTTTCAGAGAAGAAGTTCCTAATATCCAACCTGAGTTGGATTATGTTGACTTAGAGGTGAAATCTAGGATAATGTTGCTTGAAATTTCTAGAGACAAACCAAAATAAGGCAGATTTCTGCTAGTCAGCACAACAGCTCGCTGTGCCATAACGCAGGCTTTGAGGAGGACGTGCGTGTCAAAGATCATTTATGCCCCATGGGGAGGACAGAGACATCCAAACACTAATAAAAGGCTGAAAAAGGAAGAAGCGGAGAATGTTTTTCAGCTGTAATTTGGGATGAGCCCAAAGGACACCCGTGAGAGAGGCAGGGGGAGTGAAATGTCAAAATACAGCTCTCCAGCAATGCTAATTCATTGCGCTTTGTAGATAATGGTCAAGAGAACATCTTTATGGTACATTAGACTTGTGCTTTGTGCCCACAGCCATAACTTAAATGCCATGTCCTTGCCCAAAGGAGCCTTCTGTTGAACTGAGCCTCTTTATTTTATAGAGAACTTACCTAGTGGTAAACAAATTCACTTAGTATTCTTTTCCACTCATGCAAGCAATTATCATAAAGGACATGAAATTGGGCCAGTTGGTTCTTATCAGGTTCTCTGATTCATTCTCCTCTGCTGGTGCTGCCCAGAAGGATATTTCTCTGAGCACAGCTGGGCATCTTGAGAGATGCATTAGCTGCAGAATTTGGTGGGGAAATATATTGCCCACCATCTCTGAAGCCTCTGCATAGAGAACTCCAGGTGGTCCCAGAGTCATCTTCTGTGCCATGCTTCTTTGCTGTGGATAAGATGGCACAGAGTGAAGCAGTGCCTGGATTTGGAGGCCAAAGTGACACCTTCTCTCAGTGCTAACCTGGGCCACATAGTGAACTGGTTGTAAGGAGCACTGGGAAGAGGGTGATGTGATGTGTGACACTTAGCAGCTCCTATCTGTGTCTATGCGTGGACCTTTCTGTGCTGCAGAGGCCAGCACAGGCAGCCCTTGTAACTTAGAATTGGTAGGTAAAAAAGAGAAGCTGAAATGAGATGTTTCTCTAAGTTGACTTCCAGAAATGCAAACTCATGTTATTGGTTTTCTCTTACATTGGTTGTGTTTCATCCAGTGCTGCCCATGACATAATACCCTCAGCGTTTGCATCAGCCTTGTTGCTTGTGAGCAGATCTGAGAGCCCAGCAGGGATGGTACAGGGCTCAGTGCTCTTGGTTGCTTTGTTCAGAAGCACAGAAGGCTGAGAGATTTGGTTTCCTGGTCATTATTTCACCCAAGATGTGCCCTACCATGCCTGTCATGTCTGTTGCCTTCCTGCTGGATGTTTGGTATGTTTTCCATATTAAAACAGGCAGTCGCATGCATCTTCCTCAGCTAAATCTGTTTCTCAATGGTGGGTGTATGAGAATGTCATCCTCATCGGGTGTTTCTGTCTGCCTTCAGTTTCTATGGCTCCTTAGTCCTGCCTCACCTTGCAGTGCTGGGAGCAGTATTTGTGGAGAGCAGCAACCCGTGCTCTGCCCTCCTCTCAGAGATGTGGGGGAGAGGTGGTTGTGTGCAGCTGCAGATCAGTGTTTGCTCAAAGGGGAGCAATAAATTTCAGAATCTCATCTCGTTAAATCGTGCCTTTCGGTCTGAGATTCCATCTTGATCTTGGGAATTGTTTGTTAATAGTTAGGAAGGCCTTGGCAGATTCTTAACTGGTTAATAAATAACTCAGGAGAAGAGAAGGTTTCCTTTTTTTGAGTCACATGTTAGTTTGCTTTATTTTTAATGATATTCCTCGTGTGCCCTATAAAAATTCCTTGAGAGCCTATGTCAAACAGCAATAGGGTAATGGCATTGAGATCATCTGTGCTTCTTTCAGAGTCAAGCTAACGTAGCTCTGTTATAATCTCTTGTCTCCTATGGAATATGCTATAGGATTAAATATCCTATAGCAATTACAGATTGAAAAGACCCATGGAACTTGGCCACAGTCTGTCCTCTTGCAAAATCAGATTACAAATACCACATGATGTCATCTCAGGTATGAAGTGCTTTTAGACAGAGGAGAGCAGCTTATTTTTGTAATAGCATTTCTGAGAATTACAGCCCATGAATTTGGGATCCTGTAATTGATTCTGTTTCTCCATATGTTGATACAGCCCAAGAAGAGAGTGTTTGGTCTCCCATCCCCCTGGAATATTTTGTGAATGTTTCTTTCATCTTAGATCACAGACAGACAAGCATCAGCTCACAAGGTGTCGTGTACCAGCTACTGAATATAGAGCTGTAAGGAGCAGAAGACGCAGGCTCTGCTTCTTTAATTAGTTCATGCATCTGCTTTCTTAGCTGATCAGAAGTCCAAGAGCATAAGGAGTATTTGGCCCAGGACACTGATAGCCATGCAGTGAGATCATCAACAATTCCTTCCAAGAGTAAAGGTTAAGGAGTTGTTCTCCTAGATCCCAAAATAGAATTCCTCTTGAAAACCCTGATAGTTACACTATTTCAGTATCTCACAGCCTCTTCTTGCCATTATGGGAAAAGTTATGGAGTTTATGCCCTGATGCACACAACTTCCTATAGCACTTCACCTGTGGCTGAAGCAGTGATGCCTTGAGAAAGTCACATTAGGGTTGTTAAGGATGGCAGAGAGAAACATCTGCCTGCAAATAGGAAGAGCAACACGAAACAAAGACTGTTCTGTGTGGGATCACCCTGTGCTCTGTTGGAGGCTGTTCTCTGGAGGAGAGACTGAAACTCTGCAGCCAGTGTGGGTGTTTTTCTGAGCAGGTACGGCCACAGGGAAAGCAGCTGAGAGACTGGTTGCGTGTTCTTGCCAAATGCGAAGTGTCTCATTTTCAGGAACGAGAGCAGCACTCATTCATTTCACACATCTTAGCTCATCCATCCATCTTTTGCATGTCTGCTTGAGCATTGTAGCTTTAACAAGTCTGAAAGGCAGCTCTGCAGAACAACAGGCTGTATGTGTAGAAGCATGGAGTGTCTGCTCCCCACCGAGTCACTCTTGCCTGGCACCAGCCCAGCTCTGAGCAGTGCTGCCTTCTCTCCCCCAGCACAAAGAAGCTGTTTGCCATTGGAATGGGTTGTATTCCCCAGTGTCCTGCTTGGCCTTCATGGGCTGGGATGGGCTGAACTGGCTCAGGAAATGGTCTTATGAATTCCACTGAAAATTGGATGCTCTGTGGGGAAGGGGAAAACCCCATTGTCCCAGGAGTCACATCACTGAATCTCTATTTGTGGTTTGAAATGATGTCATGAGTGAGTGAATGCAGTTAACTCTGTTATGCAACTCAATTTTGTCATGCAGGTGTGGGCAATGCAATCTTCTGGAAAATCCCTGACCCTCTAGAGATTCCAGCTTCTGCCTTTTACTGATGTTAATCTGTCAGTCTCAGGCAGCTTTTTGGGCTAGGGTGACAGCCACAGTTTATGCTCAGAACAAGAGGAACCCATCTTCTCAATTTACTGTTTGGTTGAGAATAGGTTAATTACACATCATTAATTCTCAGTGTGATAAAATCCGGACTGACATGGTTTCTGATCTTGTCTTAAGCCCAGCAATGCTCACAGGCTTAATTTTAATACCAGATACTTATTCTGAGCTTACCTATAAAAGGCTGCTGAGATGTGGAAGTGTGTGCTGTGAACACAGCCCACAGGTGATGTATCACTGTCTTCTACCTCTCCCAAGCCAGTAGGAGGCTCAGACCCTACCCTATTATAATAGCCCTTTCTAGGCCTAAAACAGAGAAGACCTGGCCTCATCCTTAGTTTTCCCACTGACCTCTGTAGGACATACCAATAAATGCTCTTATAAACCCCAATTATTCATTCAAGAGTTGGGTAGAAAACAAGCATGGTGGATGTGTGTGCCTGCCCCTTGGTTTTTTGGGTAATGGATGCTTTGGGTTAAGAGAAACAAGGATTGCACATTTGGGGTTAATTCTACATCTACCTACCTCACAAATTATATTTAGATTGCCCTTTTCCTGGTGTGTCCTTTCTATCTTTAAGTTTTGGATTGGAAATGTCTTTCATACAGGGACTGCGTGGCAGGTGCTCTGTTCATATGGGCTGCCCTGTAGATTTTATTTAAGGCAGCAGATATGTATCATAAACCACTGGTTATTCCCACTTCTGCACCAAGGATTACTTGACTGTACCTTCAGTGTGAATGGCAGTGGAGAATACTTTATTCCAAGCTGGACAAGTTTTCTTTCCCTGGATTTACAGCACTCCCAGGGCAGCTCTACTGAAGTAACTGGGATGGGGCATGGGCACGTTTTGGCAGAGCAGAAGGATGGCAATAAGCAGCAAGGACTGCAGACATCTGAACCCCGCACTGCTGCTGAATGCCTTGTGACTGCGCCCAGAAGTCCTGAAGTGCAATGAGAACAGAGAGCTGGCAGAGGGAATCAGGGGCTGGGTGATGCCACATACCAGTGCTGCTCGTCTCCAGTCCCTGCATACCAGGCACATCACTGTCCCAAAAGGGGCAAACTGGAGCAGTGTTAACTCAGGCCTGGTATGTAGGCAGGAATAGATGCACAGACACACTGCTACCCCATACTTGTCGGGTTCAGAGATGTAGATTTGTACGTTGCATGTTATACACACTGTAGGTGGTTGTCCAAAGTAAGACTGGCTCAGGGAAAATGGGATACCTGTCCCAGAAGAGATGTTTTAACTCTCTCCAACTTTTTCTTATCCTGGGAGTAGACAAATGGAGCTAAGGGCCCCACCTTGTAATTAAAGGCATCAAGAGATGAGGAGCATGCAAGACAATTGTTCCTAATTAGTGGCTGCATGGTTTAAATGCCATCTGAATTTTCCTTCTCCATGACAAGGTGAGCAAACAGCAGAAAGTCCTTGGCTGAGAGAGAGGAACCTGGTTCGTTTGCATTGAGGGAGTCCCTTGATGTCTCTGGGCAGTGACTCTCAGTCCTTGAATTCCAGGCACTTTTCAGCCTGAAGTGCATGTCAGGCACCAAAAACACCAGATGTCCAATGCTCTGCCCTTTCCTGGAGCCATAAGCAGATGCTTGAGTGCATCTTTCTGGGCATATATGTATAAATATTCTCTGTGTTGGTTTGTGTCTCTCCTTCCGATCGTTGGATGGTCTTTGGAGAACAAATGGACTATTCTTAGACACCATTCTCATCCTAGAAATCATAATGCTGGCAGCTACCCTAGCACTCTCTTCTTGGACTCAGGCCTATCTGTGGTGCTCATGGCACATCAAAGGAGCCAACTCATGCTCCCAAAGGGTCTGCTGTCCATTAAGGAGCCGAGTGTTCTGTCCTCATGCATCGAGATGCTCACAGCTCCTCTTCTCTCTCTTCAGTTGCTCATTGCCACATCTTTAGAAAGGAAAAGGCATACTGGGGAAAATAACAAGAGAACAGCCTTTAGATTGTAAATCTAATAATTCAGTGGATGGGATTTCAAAGCCTCCTGAAACCTAGAGTTCCATCTATATAAAATTAATGAGCTTCTGTCTTTCTGGTCTTTTTGGTTCACCTTAATTACCATTTCCTTTATAGGGATCATTTCTCCATTGCAGAGAGTGGGGCGATGGCTCAGATACAGGCCGGTCTCCAAATGTCTTTATTGAAGGAAATTAAGTGAAATGGAGGCAATTTCCTAATTGTTCCTGTAGGGAAAAATATATATATAAAATTAAGAAAATTACTGTTTATTTTCATATCAACCAACCTGCAGGATGGCAAGATGTGACCCCTCAGGACAGCAGTGTGATGGCTGTAGTTGCTTTTCATGCTGGCACTCCTCCAGGCTCACACTGGGTGCCTTTGCTGGCACAGAAAGCACCCAAGGGCAAGGTTACACCTGCACTTCAGGGACAAAAGGCACCTGTGCCACTGGAATAAGCAGTCTCCATTCATTGTGCCCTCACACTGGCTCCTCCTCCCTTATGTGCAAGTGCACGAGCTGATTAGATAAGTGACCTGGGCTAAAGACAACCTGGAGGGAAGGACCCGTGAGATCAGAAGAAGGGTGAATTTATGTCACTGGCTCTGTATGTTCATGAGATCCTGCAGTGATGGACGTAGGGTTGAGCTGAGCAATGCCATGCTTGGGTGCTCCAAAACCAAAGGGCTTCATCTTGTTCTCTGTCTGTGACATTTTGAGGTTATCTTAATTAATTAAACAGCTGATGGAACAGCAGGGCAAACAATGCAAAAACTGCTATGGAAAGGCTTCCTCGTGTGCCCCGATTCTCGTTAGCATAATTTAGTCTCCTTTGAGACTACAGCAACTTCAAAGTAGGGGAGATTTTACAACAGCAAAGTTTATATCAGAGTGCATGAAATGCTGATGAAAAGCCTTTCCTTTCCACAATGCCTCTGAGGTCTGGAACAAAAGCTTTGTTATTGTTGTGGGATGGCTTGTAGCTGATCATTCTGACAGGGAATTCACCTCATTTTCATCAACTTCTGGCAGGAAAAAACATTTCCACAGTGAGAAGTAAAGCTGGACTAGGAAAAGGAGCATGGCTACTCCAGCACAGTTATTGGGGAAAACCAAAGCTCACAGTGAGCAGAGCATCTCTTTGGCTTCGTGCTCTGACAAATTACTGTGTAAGCGTGAGTTAGTTTTTCCTGGGATCTTACTTCTCTTCAGTCAGTTCAATTCCACACTGACTCCATGCACTGAGGGCTTTGCTTGGGTAAGGAGATGAGCATAGAGTCATTTGGCAGCCTGCTTTTGAGGGCTTTACTCCATGAGTAGCATTTATTTCTGTAAGCACTGTCACGTCAGAGACTTCTGAGGCTTTGGAGTTGTAGATGTGGAGCCTCTGAGCAGCAAATAGTGGATCTGTGGTTGGTTTTGGAGATGATGGATATTGAAGGATGGGGAGTTTGATGCTGGGACACATTGCAAAGCTTTCCTGTAAAGCAAAATGTGGGAGCTTTGTTCCCTCATGTGAACTTTTCTTCCTGCAGCTGGGTTTCAGGAGCTGGCAGCTGATACATGAGCAGACTCCAGAGATATGGGTGCTGTGCTCAGGTCAATTACCCAAAACAAGTTCAAGTTTTTTTCCTGGTGCTTCCCTGTCCTGCAGATAGCCTGTGACCTGTTGGGGTGTCTGTAATGCTGAGAACAGCCGTTGTCTGGAGATGCTGGACCTTCTGGAGCCTGGCATTAATGACAGTGTCATTGCCACCTGTCTGTGGGGAAGTCCCTGGGACAGATCACTCTGTTGAAGGCCAATCTCCACAGCATAGAAGCGAGTCTCCAGCAGTTTATCCCTAGCTTACAACTGTAGCAAATAGGTCAGGGAAGCTCAAGTTTCTTCAGAAAGCATCCCTCAATGCATGGAGGTCAACCAGTGGAGTCAGAGTCTCTGCAGGTGTTTAAGGAAAGGGTAGGTGTAGTACTGAGAGACATAAGTCAGTGGGCAATATTGGTGTAGGTGGACAGATGGACTACATGATCTTAGAGGTCTTTTCCAACCTTAATGATTCTGTGATTCTTGAATCCATAGGAGAGATGAAGAGTCTCCACGACCAGTGCTTTGTTCTCATTCTCCCAATCCACTCTGCACTTGCAGTGAGCACAGCCACACCATCATCATATTTTCCTCTCAAAATGAAGAAGCTGCTCTGAAAGCATCCCTAGGTCTTGGCAGGGCCATTGCCAGGAAATGTTCCTGCCTGTGCTGGGTAGGCTGGGCGATGCAGTGAGCTGGTAGTGTGTTGGTGAGTCACATCTCAAACACTGAGCTGCCAAACAGGCTGAGCAGCACTCAGGGTGCCTTGATTACAGTGGCTGGGTTTGCTGGAGGAGGGCAAACACATGGTTATTTACAAAGCAATGTTAGGGTGGTTGTATTCTTCTCCTAGGGAAGCCCATTGCTGCCCTTGGCTGTGGCCAGGACCTCCCCAGGCAGGCACTGACAAAACCTAAGGTTGTTTCTTACTGTTTCATGACCCGTTCCTCACTTTTGCCAGCCTGTTTTCCTTCCTGTTCAGTTATTCCTTGCATGAAGGCTTCTGCTGACTGGGAAAATACCTCAAGTCCCACTTGGCTACAATCCCTTTGATTCCATCTTTCTTAAGAGTGAGAACCCATCCCCCATGTGAAGCAGGTTGCTGAACTGCCGTGGCTCTGGGACCTGCCCAAAGCAGCCCTCTGCATGCACTGCTGAGTATCACCATGCACAGCCAAACCAACAGCGCTCTGCAGCTCCTGGCTCCAACTGAGGTCTGAGCAGACACTTCTGCACAGCCCGTTGTTCAGGCTGGGGCACATTCCTAAGAGCAGCCGCTTATCCTGTCATAGTTCTTGCTTCAGATGCAGTCAACTGAAGCATTTCATCCCAGAGAACAAATCTTTCTTATCTGTCACAACCCAGGTAGATTAAAGGATGGCGAAGCAGTGGAGGGGGAGCAGGGATGAGGAACAAGCCTGCCCAGAGCGTGCCCTTCCTGTGCTGAGCCCATTGCAAAGCCCAGGAGCAGCACTGGTGGGGGCACCAAGGAGCCTTTTTCCCCTGAAAAGATCTTGAAGTTTCCTAGTGTTTTTTCCTTAGGTGAGGAAAGATGTGTGAGTAAAGCAGAAAGGACTTTCTGTTCTCTGCAGGGCTTTGAAAAGCACCCTCTATGAAAAAGAGGCCCTCGAGTTCAGGTTTACAGCAGTTACTATCCAGCTGTATCTCACATCTGTCTCTTAAGGAACCTCCTGGTTACCCAGCCCTGCATGGTTTCTTTTCTCATAGTCACAGACATGTGTTTCTATGCAGTTCGTTTACCTCTCCTGATTCAGGTGGTAGTGGAGCAGTGTGTTCTCAGGTTGGACTGAATTCCCATTCATGCCCATCCTGCTCAGCATCTCGTGGGTTTCTGACAGGAGAACTGTGATGTCTGGGCTAATTCCTCATTGCCACATTATCGACATTTAGCTGTTTTTGCCTTTAGAGACCTCTGTACATCTGTTGTACATCTGAGTGCATGCATATGAGCTGAGAAAGTGCAGAGGGAATTGGTGTCAAGAATGGGAGAACTGCCTTCAGTTCTCTGCAGCCACGTCCTCATCCCCTGACATCTCTCTTGCTCACAGACAGGGAGAGGGAGCCAAGAAGCGTCTCAGAGCCCTCTGTGGTGGTACAGCGGGGCTGCAGTGCTTGACGTGAACTCAGTGTAACTGATTGCTCCCAAGTGACGAGCCACATCTTTCCACTTCGAGTCTATTTGTGAAATGAGGGGTGTTGTTGTTTTTGATTTTTTAATATCTTTTTTTTCTTTTGATGCCGATCTCTATTGTTTGAGGAAACCTCTGCTAGGAAACTGGGACTGGGGAAAAGGAAACTCAAAGACAGAGCAGCCAAACCCTTTGCAGGAATCTGCTCCCTCTTGAAGGTTAAAGCTTGTCATTTTTTGATTTGCTGGAAATGATTGGTGTTTCCTTTGTTCTCCTTTGCGGTGGCTGCTCTGATAAGCCCTGAGGGATGCTTTCCTTGGACGGATCTGGAACAATTACAGAGAAAGAAATAAGGAAAGTAAACACATATCCTGTTTTTCCCTATGCCATTTTTGTTAATCAGCGATTTGACTTGGGGCCCTGCCTTTCTCATTGCTGAGGACTTCACACAGCTGCAAACCCAGAACTACCATCCACTGCAGAGTTATGAGGTCTGACCTTTTGGTTTTTGGAAAGTTGGGGCTGGTACAGCTCAGAAATGAGAGCTGTTTTGGAGCCCAGTGTGAGGCTTATGCCCAGCACAGAGCCCTTTCATATTCAGCTAAGAAGTAGGGAGACTTTCTGGTGGCTTATGGGCTGTAGCCAGGTATGTGATGTCTCTTTGTTGGGCTTCTCCATGCAGAAATGCAGTGCAATAGCCCTCACTTCCTAGCAGTGCTCTGAGGCTTGTGTGTACATTATAAAGTGCTGAGATGCATGGAGAACTCCTCCATGGAAAGGCGCAACCTGAGTGCTTCTGAACTGTGTTTCTTCGAGCTGTGGGTAGGAGCCTTGGAGATGATGCTCCATGCCTCACAGTATATGTAAGCATTGCTGTGGGGACCCTCTTGTCCTATGGCTTCATATTTCAGGCCTGGCTGCAGCACACTGCCCTGTGCTGTGCTGGCTGTGCACACACAGCCCAGCATGTCCAAGGGAACATGAGGAGCCACTGACCCCATCCCTTCCTCCTTCCCCAGCTCCTACAGCTAATGGTGGTGTCAGTGCACATCCTCAGTGCACCC
The DNA here is from genome assembly GCF_054131305.1 of Coturnix japonica. Lineage (NCBI taxonomy): Eukaryota > Metazoa > Chordata > Aves > Galliformes > Phasianidae > Coturnix > Coturnix japonica. Next base: position 9,846,629 of record NC_140680.1, on the reverse strand, counting down.
CTAGATGCTTGGGATGCCCCAGAAACCATCCCTGTTGTCTTTCCCAGTTAGCACACAGCTGACAGGAGCAACTGGAGGGAGATACCAGCAGCATTGCTCATAGAAGTCCAGATGAAGGACTGGAACACCTGTTGGCATCAGGAAAAATGTTTACTGAGAGATGTTAGGAATTATACCCTGTGCTGCACGTGGCTGCCCACATGCATAATTTCCTCATCACTGCAAGTTAAAAAGGCAGGTGATGGATGGGCCAGAGTAAGCCAAGAGCACAGTGAAGGCAGAAGGCTCAGCCCTTGCCAGGAAGAGGAGGCGATGTCTTGCAAAGTGTTCTCTTGAGTACCTGGATGTATCACAGCATTGCAAAGCATCTCTTCCTTTTCATTGCACAGATACAAAACAGATGCTGCTTCCTCTTCTCCTTAGATAAAAGCCTTCAGCAACAAAGTGCGCTGTGAGAATGGATCCTTCCATTCAGAATAAGAATAGAGATGGTTTTAAAATACACGCTGTGTATTTGTGGCCATGGGAAAATCAATGACAGTTTTTTTGTTGAATTCCTCTCAGAACTCAGTTCAGTTCCAACCCTGGGCAAACCCAATCCAGGCCAAAGGACCCCATCACAGAGATGAGCTGGAATAGGTGGATGATGAACAAATCCATCTGCCAAAAGCAGGGGATGTGGCATCCTCATCCCTGGGCTGTTTTGGTGCTGGTTTGGTGTGTACCTCTTGAGGCACACGTTGGCTAAGGGACTTGCTGGGATGGCTCTTACTATTTGTATGTGTGCAAAGTCTGGGATGGTGCTCCAGCTTTTCAAAGGGAAGGGTTAAATGTCAAGACAAAAGGCTGGTTCTCTCCACCACAAAATAAAGGCTTTAATGTCCTATTAAGTTTCATAACATCCCCTTCATCTGAAATATCTTTGAGCCCAAACCCAGCCTGGGGGCGTAATGAATTCAGTGTGCTCCCTTTATTAGACAGCTCTGGCTTATGTAGTTTTGTAAACATCCCCAAATCCACGTGGCACTGTAGTAGCTGTCTATCAATTGCCTATCTCCAAATGCAAGAGAGATCCTGGATCCTGCTTCCAGTCACAGAAAGCAAGGCATCAGAATTCAGATCCCAGCTTTGCTTATGGGAGGGAGACTCACCAGGTGCATGGTCTGGGTCTCAACTGGGGGCAAGCTCAATGTCTTGAGCATCTGCTGGGACACAGCCCTGTGAGCTAAGTGCTGCCTGAGCTGGCTGTGCTCCCAGCAGTCACGGGATTGGAATTCATCACCAGAAACTGTTAAAAATTAAAATGGAGGCAAATAGCTGTAAATCAAGGTGAGCTGTGCAGGGATGTGTGTGTTGGTCAAAGAGATGATGGCTTTCAGCAGTGAGCTGGTGCCAAAGAGCTGCTCTGTGAGCTGAGGGTTGGCCCAACAGGTGCAGGGTAGAGGTGAGATTTAGGAACTGGAGCTGTTTAATGGAGTCTTTTTCAAGCTGCTTTTCATGGCTGCAGTGCTCTTTTCTCCAGGCCAAGCTGCTGAGTCTCAGGGGTGTTGCTTTGTTGTTTGTGTCTGGTGGGTGGTTTTTTAATCCCATTTAATAGCTGAGATAGCAGGTTTCGGTCTGAATCTCCTGGGAAGATTCTAAAATGGGTACCTAAAAAAACAATAGATTTTGAGAATTACAAATGCTTTCTAGAACCTTTTTCTCTCCTTTCTAATTTGCTACTAAGAATGCACAAAAACAGGTATGTCATTCATTAGGAATCCTTCAGCTTTGTTCCCCTTGTGTGTTCCTTATATGCTTTCCTGGCCCTTTCCCAGTGGTGCCCAGAGATTTTCACAGCACCCTTATGTGTTTCTACAAACTCAGTGGGCAATTGTCTGGTATGACACAACCCAGGGAGGCTGTGGATGCCCTATGCCTGGAGGCATTCAAGGCCAGGCTGGATGTGGCTCTGGGCAGCCTGGTCTGCTGGTTGGCAGTCATGCACATAGCAGGAGGGTTGAAACTGGATGATAACTGTAGTCCTTTTCAACCCAAGCCATTCTATGATTCATTCTATGTGTTGAGTGAGCCAGCTCTGTACACCTGCCATGTGCAGTGGTTTAAGATGGAATCACTGTGGTTTTCTTGGTCTCTATGCCCAAGCTTCAACACCTTTTCCACCTACTGAGTACAATGAGAAAAGGCTTGGCTGGGTGGTCAGTGGGACCATCGCTGCTGCGGATGGCATCAAGGGGGCAGGGAGTGGGTCAGAATTGCTGTGTTGCCCATTTTGCCAGCTCTACAGGGATGGTTATACTGAATGAGACCCTTAAGCTCATATGTGGGTGGGGACATTGGCCTTGATCCTGCTTCCCCTCTCTAAAACCTCTTGCAGAACTTGATTTTTCTGAATTAAAACAGCTACTGTGATTTTCTGGGGGGCAGGGGAAGCTACAGCTCTCCGGGCTACCTGCTTGGAAAGGAAAACCAGGCACCATATGCAATGTAACTATTGCTCGCTCCATCTCAAAAATGCCCAAACTATGGGAGAGAATTCGTCCCACCAAACGCCCACTAAACACATTTTTTAAGTCTGGTTTCTCAGCCTTTCAGGAAAGGAGAAGCAAAATCTAACTGTGTTCTTCTTGCCTGCTGGAACCGGGCCTCGTTTCATGGAATTAAATGGCTAAGGAGAAAAAAAAAAGTATATCCAAGGCAAAGATGCTATTCTCAACAAAGGGAACAGTATATGCAACAGCTTCTGCAGCATTCCTGCAACATGATGTCTTTCCCTGCAGACTCTCAGTTAGGGATTGATTGTCTGCACAGAGAATTGCCCGATTCAGAAAGGCTTAAGGCACTCTTCATGAACTGTTTGCTAAGAGGATGAATAGATGGACATGTGTGTATATAAACCTATAAATCGTGTCTTGTTCTGCCCTGAAGAGGACAGCTGAGGTTGGATTCTTTGTCAACTGATTTCATGCTCTCCAGGCCAGGGATAAAGGCAGCAGTGTTCTGCACGTGGCGTCAGGGCTCGATGCCACAGCTCCGGAAGGACAGTTTGTGGAAAATGGGAGATAACATTAATTGTGAGTGCTGGAGCTGACAGCAGAACAACATTCACACAGCCCTGATGTGTTTGCACTTACGGGAAAGTCCAGAGTTCATCTTGTTTGGGTTCTCCTTTACCCAGTGGGATTTTTCATAAGAGCAGTGAATGCTCTGAGCTCTGGCTCAGAACCACAGGCTGTTTGGTGGCACTGCTCTCAGTCCTGTCATTGCTCACTGTGCCCAGTGCTGCCCCTGCCCAGCGATGCTCTGCCTCCTGGGGCATCCGGGAGCTCAGCCCTGGCAGAGGCACATGCAGAGTGCGTGAGAGCCGTGATTCATCTCCCCTCACTTGTGCTGGGTGAGCTGAGCAGGGCGCAGAGGATGTGCAGAAGAAAAGGCTTTGCTCATTCCATGCATCTCTCTGGCCCCTGTGAGTGTATTTTCCCACAATGATGTGTGCAGTTCCCTGCACAGTCCAGACACGATGGGCACAGAGGTGTGGGTTCTGGTGGGCTCTGTTCTGCCCCACCAGCTACAGCCTTGCTCTGGACAGCTGTCACAGAAGCATGGGATTTCCTGGGCACAGAGCTCCCTGCTTATCCAGTAAGTCCCAGCCATTGAAGATCAGCTCCCTTTTGCAATAAAAGATTGAGGAGGTTGAGCAAGGAGTGAAAGATCTTTATTGCCTTGATAGTTTTCTGGGCTATCCATCGTTCGTCCTTTTGCTTTCCTTCTCCTATTTGTTTTCAAAGGAATAACTCCCAAGTAAGCACTTAAGAAGTTGGTTCCATGTTTGGAATACATCAGAGGTAGTATATAAGGGTGTTTTGGTTTGTTTTGAGCTCTCAAGACAGAGTCTATTACCACCTACTGCATTTGAAAGTCATTGCCCTGGCTGGGGAAATGAGTAATGGAGGAGAGCTTGAAGCACAGACAGACATCCCATGTTTGTGCTGTTCTGTAGTCATCCCTTCATCATGAGTGACCTCTCCATCCCCGCTGGCTGGGAATGCTGCTGCTTGGTGAGCCCTGAAGGGTGGCCATCCACCCCAGGTGTCTCCCAGCTCTCACACATTTGCCTTGGCAGAAACATGCTGCTTTTCAGAGAGCTCAAAAGAAACCCTCCTGCCAACAAATGGAGATTGTATTTTTTAGTTCTTCTGAATGGGATTTTTCACTCTGGGAGGATTTCTCAGTCTCCCAAGATGCCTCTCATAGGATTTAGGTCTTATAACATTCTACTTCCTTGCTGCTCCTTGCTAGTAGCAAGCCATCAAACTATGCAGAATGACACAGGTAAAGCCAAACCAGGCAACCAGTCCTTATTCTCACCCCCATGGCCTGGACAGGGCTCACCTGGGGGCAGCAGGAGCTCATCCTGCTCCTGTCACTGCCTCTCTTCCTCTTTGGTAATAAGTGCTTTCAGCTCCAGAGCCAGTCTGGACTGTATAACCATGCAATGTTTGAGAGGGCTACTGCAAGGGTTCTTATTTATCTTCTGTGTGTCAATGTTTGTCAGAAATTATTTCCCCAAGAGCAAATCAGTAGGTTTCCTGTTAGCAATTCCTATTCCTCATGCTTCTGAAAATCATTCATTACCCCCAATTAGTCTGTGACTGATATACAGCATGCAGAGCTTGTGTCCTGGGAATTTCTGGTGGTACTGCCGGCCATCAGCCTGTTGCATCCAAAACAAACTGCTTCTGCTTTCCTCCTCCTGTTAAAATAATAATTTGCACTTCAGTAATGTTCTTCAGATCTCCTGTGCAAACATCAGCTCACCCTGCTGCTACACACAGGGATGGTTCTGCCTTGCAGCTGGAGCAAGCGAGGCACACAGCAGGTAACTTGTCTGCAAAGGTCACACAGCAGAGAAGTTGTAATTTGGACAACCTGCTCCTTCCTTCCCACTCCGGTCACTGCTGTGCAGTCAAAATTAGGAGATTATAATGCATAACCCATGCTGGCGTGCCAGGAATTCTCAAAATCATATTATACTGTCTTGTAAAAATGATGACTCATTTGATAACGCAGCCCACAACCAGTTCCTTTATGTTAAAATGACATGGACAAGACTGGGTTGGAAAGGAAAAAAGAGCTTGTTATGTGTGTGATGAATGCTGAGTTAGAGATGCTTTCCTTGAAAGAAATGGGGTGTGGGGGGGTATTTTTATTTTGGCTGAAGCTGAAGGAGCGTTTGTGAGTCCATTTGTTGACAGCGGTGCTTGGGATTGGAGACGCTGACATTCCACACACAGTAATAGGAACTGCCTCTGTTCATTTCTAAGCTGGAAATTCTTCCTTACAGGGGCCCAACCCACCCGCTGCCCCCGCCAAAGGAAAGGGCATCCATCTGGGCTGGGCAGATGGTGCACCCCCAGCAGTGCTGTGCCTTTGGGACCACAGGGCAGGGAGTGACATGAGGTTGTGCATTTTCATTCTCTGGACAGCAAGCACTGTCAGGCTGGGTGGATGGACACTGTTCCTTTCAAAGGCACAGTGGGATTGTCTGGCCATGGGGCTGGGCCTTTCTGTGCGCTGCATTTCCCTGTCTGTATCAGATCCAATGGATCACCTCTAGTCCAACACCATCCTGCTCTGTCTCCCAGTAACTGTACTTTAACATCTCCAGTTTTGTTAAATGGGCCTCATGGCAACCACGTTTCCAACAGGTTTCAATGGCCGATCAGTCAGGGTTGGTTCACAAAGCTCTTGGGAAGGTGCGGGTCTTCCTAGTGTTGCTCTGGAAGCTCCCCCTTCCCTTGATTTCTTCAATGGAAAAAAAGAAAGAAAGTAAAAGCCAGTTTGTGCGTGACCTGAGGGGCCCCCCTGTTCATCCTGTGCTTGTGCTGAGAGCAGGGAGGGAAGCAATGGAAAGCGATTGCTTGCAGCAGTTGGAACGTGTGGGTGGCAGGACGGCGCGGTGCCGTGCTGGAGGACGCTCTGTACGCTCACCCCTTCTAAACAAATACCTCCCAAGTGCGTGCTATGGGAATTCAGGGAACAGCTTTTTTGTTTCTCTCTGAGAGGGAGTGGGGCTTGTTAGTTCTCTGCTTCCAGAGGAGAGGTGCTGAGGCTGGGAGATGAGAAATAGCTGTTCTTATCAGTCAGATGTGCTGTGTCCCCAGGCAGCTGCCTGAGCCAACAGTTTGGAGAGAGGAAGCACAAGGTGCTTCCATAGGAGTGACTTCCATAGGGAGAAGCACGTCCTGCTACTCAGCAGTGCAGAAACAAGCTTTTTTTTGCTGTAGGAAGGAAACTGCTTGATGTGTTGATGCTGGATGTGTGCTTATTGTAGGTGTGCTCTGTGTCACCATTGCCATCCCAGGGTAACTGTGTTCTGGTCCAAACGCTTTTAGATGCAGTGATATTTGCATGCTGGAGGCTCTGACCATCACCTCACATATTTTTCTAGGGTCTCTTCTGTAGCCTCTGAGAATTCCCAGGAGCTTCTGCTCAGAGTGGAAGGGCTCAGGGTGAATGTGATGGAAATGGAAGTGCTTTGGACAGTCTCAGTGCTCCTGAGAGCTGGGGATGAAAAAGAATGGATGCTCCAAGAGTCCATAGAGATTGACAGCCACAGAGGAAGGAGCAGAACTGAAGGTGTAGGGGTGTGCAACTGGAGCGAGAGGGGACGGTCCTGGGGCTGTGGAGCAGCACTAAGTATGGCTCTGGAGGCAAGTGCTTGCAAGCAGCAATCTGACCTCCATTAAAGATGGAGATGTGGGCAATCCCTAAAGATGAGAAAAGCAAAGGATGGAGATACAGATGAGAGAAGTTTTCAGTGGAGCTCAGCTCTGAACATGACAGAAGTGTTGGGAGAGCAGAGCTGGCCATACTGGCAACACCCAGCACGTGGCTGCAGGATCAGCAGGAGCAGGGGGCTACACTGCAGGGCAGGGGTGGACAGATCTATCAGGTTTAACTTGCTACTAGGGCTGAGCCTGTCATCACTTGCTGCCATCTGTTAGATATGAACTGATGATAGCTGATAACAGCCATACCTTACATCTCACAACCCTCATCCTAAAAAACCCAAGCCCTGAAGGGACTGATACAGACAATGCAACTCATTTGGTGCCCTAAGAAGTTACACCTGAGGTTGGTAGCAGTCAGTGGGAACACTTTGAGTTATTTCCATCTCTGAGGATACTACATGTACAAGCATGTTTCTATGAGAGTTACCACTGGGTGCAGCCCCTGCCATTTGTGAAAGGTTGATGTGGTGTAGGAGGGTTTGAATTGCATCCCTGCCTGTGACAACCCTTAGGTGGAATTCGTCCATGTTTGATTCAGGAAGAAGGTCGTCTGTCTGCTCCTTTTACTGTCCCAGATTTGAGAGGCCTGGTTTACACATCCACACACTGTACGATTTAGAGGCAACTAAAGCAAGCTGGGAAGGAGACGTGTTACATCAGTGTAATACAAAATGCCCTTCAGATCCTTTTTCATGTCATCACCGTGAATTGAATTTGTTATGGGGGCCCCGGAAGATGCAGAGGTAGCAGTATAGTAGTGTGTGTGGCTCTTTGCAGCTGGTCCCATGGGCTGAACCCCACAGAGGTCTGTCTGGGGCTGCTCTGGTCAAAACTCTGCTCTGAACTGCCACTGGGAGACCTTGTGTGTGCCTGAATTTCATCACCTGTAAAAGAAGAATGATGTCACTCACCTCATCTGCAGAATGATTTAAGATCTAGTGATAAAAAAGCACTTGGGAAGAGCTTGGGTGCTATTACTTTTTTATGGCTGGAAGTGAGAATGCGGATACTAAAGCAAAGGACACATACACAGGTCATCCCATCCCTTGGTCAGCATGAAGGGGAGAGAGGGACGGGGATTTTGCAGCAGAGCAGCCATTTGCCAGCCTTACAGAGGAAATCACTGAAGTGTGTTAGTGATAGTTACCCAAACTTGCTGGAGCAGAAATAATTTCAACATGCTAATGAGCTCTTAGCCGTGGTGCCCTGCTCTGTGCACTCTATGTCCCTTCTGCATTTCTCAGGTTGCACAGGGAGGTGGTGGTGCCCCATCCCTGCAGACACCCATGGTCAGTCTGGAGGGGCTCTGAGCACTGATGGAGCTGTAGGTGTCCCTGCTCATTGGACCAGATGGTCTTGAGTGGTCCCTTCCAACTCAGTTCTCTGATTCCTGCAGCTGAGTGGTGACTCTGCCTCACCTTTCAGTCCCTGCTCGGTGTCATCCTCTGGTTCCCTTGAACTTCCTCACTGTGGTTTCTGGAGAGGATGAAGTCATCCTCACCCAACTATTTCTCATGCTTATTGTTTAGCATTGTGCAAAGTGGTTATTTTAACAAACCCTACGTTCTTACAATGCCAAGAAGTAGGAGTGCTCATTGCGTTCCTGGAGGCTGTCTCCATATCCTTACGGATACGCAATGCCATTTCATTGTCTTCTATTTTTGTCCCTTTTTGGGGGGCAGGAAGGGCTGGAACACCCTTGGGTCAGGCAGTGACTGCCTTGCATTGCTGGGGACAGACTGTGGGAGGTGGCACACAGCTGGCACAGGGCTGGCATGCCTGCTGCCCCGGCAGCCACAGAGCCCTTGGTGCTTTTGGCTCTGAAGCCTTGGTTAAACCCTAAACAACTGTCACTCCCTGCAGGGGGAAATTGCTCAGGATTAGCCAAAGCCTCCCGTTCGGGAGTGAAGCAGGGACTTTCCCCTCTGTGAGCACAGCTCTGCTCCCCTCCCCTTCTCCCTGCAGGGCAGCCCTGTGCTTGGATCACAGCTCTGCCCTCCCACAGCTCTTGTACCGAAGCACTGGGAGACACGCGCTAACCTGAGACGACTGCAGCTGGGGGCAAGCTCTTATAAGAACAGCTGCTAGTGTCCCCTTTGATAATCCCATTTCTAACAAATCCCTGCGATGGCACAAACTACTGGAAATTAGGTTTTTCTGTCTCCTCTCATCTCCTGAGCCACACTTGACCTGTTCAGCACGATCTAGGGATTAAAGGCTTGGTGGTATTTCAGCTTTCTTGCAGCAGATCAGAGCCTGCTCTGTGCCAGGCTGCTGGTGCTGGGCTCACCCTCTTATCCCACTTTCTCTGTGTCAGGACACGCGATGGGCCACAGTTTGACCTCTGCACATTGACATCAGCTGCAGCATGTTTTGTGGCTCTGATCTTCCCATTTCTCCATCCTTAAAATAAGAAAACAGCCTCGGGGAGGAGAACCCTGGTGGCATCACCCCTCAGCGGGAGTGGGGCCAGGAGGAAAGTGGGACCCTGTGCTCATCTCCAGTGCAGCCCACCGCTCATTGACACTAAGCTGGGAAGGCAGAACTGAACCACAAGTCTCGGCAGTGCTGCGCTCTGGGCTGTGGCTGCTGTGTCCTCCGTCACCATGGCATCGGTGGGCTTCAAGGTAGCGATGAACTGCCCACACAACATTCCCGTTAGTGCCCTCAGTGCCACAAACTGGGGAAGCGATGTCACCGAGACGCAGAATTCCTCCGCTCGGGCTCACGAATGGTACGGAGGGTAAAACCTCCCACCTTGATGGGCTGCGGCGGGGCTGAGCCCCTTCGGGAAACCACCGCCGATAGACGGATCGGCCCCGAGCTCAGAGCCTGGAAGCCCCCTGCGAAGCCCCCGAGCCCCGCTGACCCCCGGCTCTTTCCCCGCGGGGCGGAGCGCGGCCCCGGGCATCCCGGGAAGGCGGAGAGCGGGGGCTCGGCGGGGCGGGGCGGCGGGGGGCGGCGCGGCCGGGCTGGGCTCGGAGCGGAGCGCGGCGGAGGGAGGAGGCGGGCGCTGTCCATGGCCCTGCCGAGCTCCGGGCTCCGCCGCGCCGCCGAGCGGAGCGATGGGCAACACGGTGCACAAGACGCTGGCAGGTAGCGGGGGGCTGCGGGGCGTCCCGGTGCGGGAGGGGCTCGACGGGGCGATGCCGCCCCCGGACCCCGGCGGAGCCGCTCGGAGCTGGGTCGGAGCCGCGCTGCCGTTCCGTGGGCTGTGCGGTGGGCACGGAGCGGGGATGCTCGGGCGGCGGGGTACGGCTTCGCTCGGGTGAGAGCCACCCGAGCTGCTCTCGTTGCTCCGCTAGCGATCCCTGCCTGCCCGGCGGGTCCTGTCAGCGCCTCTCTGCTTCATTTCCTCCTTTTCTTCCTCTTTTGCTGCCGGTTCTTCTTTTAACGCAACTTTGTAACGCGGGGAGCCACCAGTTGTTCTCAGTCGCCAGTGGAAACCCGTTGGAAAGCAGCGCTGAAATGTGCGGTAGCCTGCTCCGGGTTTAATCTGCTTTTTTAGCTTATTCTGCTCTTACACAAGAGCCGTGCAGATCCTTTTTCCTTTGGAAGTTTGTAATTGCTGGGCTTTTTTCTCCTCAAAGACGGTGGTCACTATAGAATCATCAGTACTCAATCGCTGAGTCCTTGCCCGTCCATATCTTCAGCTAGTTTGCTTGGCTTTTCTTTGCTCCTGCATTGCATCCTTTGTACTTTGGGCTCCCGTGAATAAAAAGGGTATTATTAAACTTATTCAAGGAGCGGGAGGACCTATCAAATGCACACACATGCCTCTCTGTAATCAGCCAGAGAGCTGAATATAGAAATAAAGGGAGGAATGGATTTGCATTTGGATGTGCCTTGCAGAGAGGCTACTTGGGACCTTCAAGGCACAAAAGAAAGCTTCTGGCTTGTGGTTTGGCTATGAACCTGCCATTAGGTTTCTATTTGCAAGCTTGTGTATCTCCTCTCACTCTCTGTTACATTTAAATGGAAAATCAGATTCTTTCACGAGGAGGAAGTTTATATATTTTTTTAAATACCTCCCAAATTGGTGTTGTAAGGAGTGCATGACCTTGGAGAAAATGCGTTTTGTGGGTCAGCTTTTGAGCTGGAGGCAATACCAAGGGATGTGTGCCAAAAGCCTGGAGAGCCAAGGGCTGAGTCCTGGGATCAGGGGATGATCCCCTGGTCAGGATGGGACTTCCCAGAGGAAAGATCTGTGTAGATGCTGAGGCTGGGGTCTTGCTGTGAGCTGTTGTGCAGGAGCTGAGCACTGTGTCTGCTGTTCCTAGAGCTGTCTGTGCTGAGCAGCCTTCCCATGCACAGCCTCACACACGTGAAGTTAAAAAAAGGGATGACATCAGTGGTACCGCAGCCCTGCGATGAAAGAGTTCCTTGTGGCGCTTTTAGAAGTCGTTGAGAAAGAGGAAAAGTTGGATGGGAAAAAGAAAATAGCAAAACTTAGGGCTTGATTTATGTAGACCTCCCAACTCTTAACATCGTGCTCATGGCCTAGAAAGGCTCAGCCCCATCCTGCCAGGTGGAGGCTGTCTGCAGAGCATTGCCTTACTGGGGAGAGTCCATTTGCAGCCATTTGTCAAGTTGCGCAAAAAAACCACGCAGGGCACTTGGATGTTGTTTGCTGACGTGCTGAAAGATGCCGGCAGCGTGTCTCATCCCCACATGGAGCCATGTCTTGTTGCTATGGAGTAATGGCGGTCAGAAGAAGCTGCTGCCCGTGGCTGCAGAAGAGATTATGGACATTGGTTATTTTAAAGTCTAAAAATGTGTTTTTGTTGAGTTGGATGCGATTCAGCCATTTTTCATATCGATCTTCTTGGTGCATTGTTTGTCTCTCGTTAGTCACATGTTGTTAGGGAGGGAAGTGAGCTTAGGGCTGCTCCTGGAATGGGGGTTTTGAAAGTGGTGAAGTTTTTCCAGCAGATGGAATGATTGGTTGGAGTCCTATCTGTACAAGCCACAGCTGCTTAGAATTACCCCAAGATAATCAGAATTAAGTCTTTCCTCTTCTTTGTCTGAAGTACACCTCTTTTTTTCACCCTGACAAACTGAGCTCTTCATTTTCACTCCTGTTTTAGCTAAAAAAGGAATTACTCATCCCAGTGCAATGGCATTCAATAGTTTATTTAAACATAAAATGAAAATGAAACTCCTCCAAACTAATATCTGCCTTCTTGTGGTGTTACACTGATTAATTGATATCCCTGCAGAAGCCGTTCCACTTTCACTCTTTCCTTCACCATAAATAGACGAAGGTGGGAAATGACTTTTGTTTCTATTCAGTTGTAGAGGGGCCTTCATCCTTAAGCTCCTGAAGAAGACGAACAGTCAGCAGGTTGGGTTTTATAATAACATAATGATGATGACATAAATGAACATACAGTCCTCAAATAGTAAAACTGCATTTTCAATCCTGTTGAACACAATTCAGTTCATTTTTTTAAACAAGGATGTGTTCAAAGAGGTTTTCTGTGCTCGCTGCAGCTCTAAATCCCCTCTGTGCACGTTTCCATTCAATGACAGAAGAGCACACGCCATCGATGTGGGAGAAATTTGTATCGAGAGCTTGGGAAACTTGTGCTTGCCAAGTGCCTCATGGTTAACACACAATGGATGAAGGCATTGTCAAATTAACAGCAAGGCTTCTACCCAGAGCGGCACTGAAATGAGTAATAGGCATGGGCTGACAAGAGGCAGCTTCTATATTTGAACCGGTTGAGGAGGCACTGGGATGGAAGAGGGCTGAGATGTGTCAGACACGCTGCACAGTGGCCCCGGGGTGCGTGCTGGTGGAAGTGCTCTTATCGCGATGACAGCTGGGTGCTGGGTGCTAGTCCTCAATAGGCGCCTGCTCCTCACCTCCCAGCCCTCCCGGAGCACGCTGTGACCTGGCTGTGGGAATTCACACTCAGATGTCCATAGGCTTTGTGCCTCCTTCTCCTTGCTCCTGCCCATTGATGAGGATAGTTTGCGGGCAGGCGGTTAAGCAAGAGTGAATTCCTGGTGATTGAGGCACGTCGATTTTCTGTCTCCTACAGGTGACAAACGGGCCGTGCAGCATTGCAACCAACGGGCAGAACTTGTCCCGACCTGCAGGGTGGGTGGGGAGGCTGGGAGCAGTGCTCCCTGCTGCGGGGTGCCATGGCCCTGCTGATACTGGGGCTGCTGCGGATGGTGCTAATTTCTCCACGCTAATTGCTTGCCTTGGGTTAGCAGCTGGATGAGGGTGTGAAGAACACGGATCCCTATGACGACAGGCAGATTGGGAGAGGGTAAAAGTTCCCTGACCTGGAGAAGCCCTTATATGGAGCAGGAAGGTGTGGGAGATAAAAGGGGTGACAGTTAGTGAGCAGCAAGTGTCCTGCAGTGCTACCAGGGACAGCTGGGCAGGAGGCGAGCAGAGGACACTGCAGTTGGGATGCAGTTGTTGATCCCAGCCCAAATAGGGCCGTCGGTATTTAACAAAGGAGCCAAATTCCCTTTTAAGAATCCGGCTGGGATTTGGGTGCAGCGCTTCTCCCACAACTGCGAGGAATACCAAGTATGAGTGGCATCTGTGTCTGGTAAACACAAGAGAGAATGGGGCTTGTTTTAGGAGAAATGGCTTCGATTTCTTATTTTCTAGACATTATTTTGTATCCTTAAGGGGAATGCTTTTAAAGCTGAACTCTTTCCCAGCAAGTTATCATTGACCTATTTCGGGCTGATGCATCCATCTCTGAATGGGTTCCAAGTAGTGATGGTGAGTGGGTCCCAGGTACAGCAGAGCAGCAGCAATTCTCAGCCTGTGGGTAAAAGTAAAAGGTGTTATTTCTATGTATCCTTGCTAGTATTCTGCTGCCCATTATAGTAATGTACATTGTTCTTTTGAATGGAATGAGTAGCAATGACCACTGGGTGGAAAGAAATCTTTGCCTTTTTCAGGGGTAAAATCTCAGCTTCAAGAAGCATTTTCTTTTTTTGTTTAAAACTGTTCTCTTGTCTCTCCTCGCTGTTTAATTGCCAGTGTTACACTGTAGGAGGAGTTATCAGCGCTGTGACAGCTTCGTAAGGTTTCTGGTTTGGTTCCAGCTTGACTTCAGCAAAACTACACAATAACACTTCAGGTTGTTCAGGTCTGAGTGCATCAGGTGGCTGTTCAGCCTAGTTTGTGGTTTGGGTCCAGTTCATCACTGTGATTACAGATGTTTGTGCTGCCCCACACAACAGCCCCATTCTGCCTGCTCTCCTGCCTCTCCCATCTCAGGAGATGAGCTTTCTGGAGTCTGTCACTGATTTTGCTGCCCACTCCCTGTGCAACCTTTGAGCAAGTGGCTTTATCTCCCTGCGTCTCGCTTTGTAGTTGGGGAGGTAGGCAGCGCTGCCTCACTTGGGCATACGAGAGTTAATTAATTAACATGCAGACATGAAGCATCTCCAGGAGAAAGGTCACAGAAGTGCAAAGAATAGATTAATTCACTGCTGCCTTTGTAGCTTTCTGCTTTTCCACTCTTCAAAAGGAAACCTGTGAAACTGCTCAGCCCTCGCCGTGATTTAGAGCTGGAACAGGTTGATCTCCTACTGAGGACTATCTTTAACCAGCCTTGCACAGCGCATACCCAAAAATGTGCCACAGCCAACTGGTGTGATTAATTCCACGCTGCCATTGGTATCCATGATGCTGCAGCAGTGGGGCTGGGAGGCCAGCACCCGGCAGGGCAGCGCTGTGCTGAGCTGTGCACGCAGCCCTCGGGGCTGCCAGACACTGGCAGCACGCTGCCAAGTGTGTCATCAGAGCAGGGCACGCTTCACTGCTCTCCATGCTGGGCTGTGCTGTGCAGGTGCCTTCCTTCCTGTTTTATTACTCTGAAGGGGAATTGCTGTATGAAGGAGGTAGAGCATTCAGTAAATGGCACTTTTTCATTTCTCTGGTGATTGCTACAGGGAAGGACCTGCATGATGCCATCAGACCATGGTGCACCTTGGGCTGTGGTTGTAGGCAAAGCTGCTGGAGAGCCCTTACCATAGGAAAAGGAAATTGCTGCTTCCCATCCCATGAAAGCTATACAACCTATGGAGGTGCCTAAGTGTGTTTAAGGTGTTTAATCTTAGTCAGTCTAGTTTGAATGTGCAGGAATTAATGTTTACTTGGCGTGCAGAGGATGAGTCACTTGGAAGCTTACGCCATGCTTTTCTTCCCGTTCTAGTAAGGATCCTTCTCACATATCACATTTAGTGGCTTTTGAATTAGGGACGAAAATAAGCACCTTGCTCCTCATTACCCCCCCTGCGTTTAGCATTCGAGCTGATTGAGTTGCAGTTTCAGACATTTGCTGTCCTCCTGCACCGTTGGACTTAGAAGCACTGACCTCCTGCTGCTTATGGAACCTGTCCATACTGGGAGGCTCACACAGGGCAGGTGTGCACGAGGTGGGATGTGCCAGGCAGGGGCAGAGCTGGCTGGAGCCACGAGCAGGGACATGTGTGGGGTGGTGAGGTGCGATGAGGCCAGATGTGATCCCACGTCATCTCTCATCTCAACTTCCTCCTGGGGCAGGTGTGCGCAATCTCCTCCATCTCTTTGGCTTCCCGTCTGCCTATCCCTTTTGTTCGCCTCCCTCGTGCCCGCAGCGTTTTGGCTCCCTGTGCCCACTGCTGCTCCTGGCTGCCTCATGTGAGCACCTATCTGTCTACAAAGGAGCTGCTGGCTCGTCTGGGGCTTCTGGCACCACAGCACAGTGTGGCTGCTGGTTCTCCAGGCAATACCCAGAGGCATATGCACATCATTTGCTTGCTGTGTCCTGGAGGGCTGCGGTCAATGTGCCTGTTTTGGTGCCCCTAGGTGCTGCCACTGCCCTGAGAACCACTCTGTCCCACCTGACTGCACAGGCAGTGCTGCTGGCAGGGTGTCAGCTCCCCGCAGGTCCCTTATTAAGGTGTGTGCCAGCTGGGCAGGAGGCGCAGTTTCCTCTGCCTCGTTCTGTGTCTTGTTGATGGCTGCGTTTTTTTCTCCTATACATTAAAAGCCATGAATCACTGGCACTGAGACGTCTGTCTGAAAGCTGCATCTCGGCATACCTGTGCCAGCTCCTCTCTCCAAAGCTGGTTTGCCTGTTGTCTCTGAGCACTGAATTCCTGGTGTCTGAACAGATGAAGCAGGGCTTTAGGGCAGAGCGAGGGAGGGGAAGGTGATTTCTTGCTTGTTAATTTGTTTTTCCCTCTGTGTCCAGGGAGATTTCTTCCTCTGCTTTGTGTAAGCTGGGCTTGCTTTGCTTCGGGGAGCATTTTCTCTCCCATCCTTTCAGCCTTCCGGCAGCAGAACAGCTCAAAGCTCTCCCACCGGGAGGAGCAGACCCCATCCCTTCCCTGCCCTATGACTTTCTCCCTCCTACACCAACAACACCGGCATGAAGAAACCAAATCAGAACATCAGCAATGACTTTTCGCTCACTGCTGAGAATTACCCAGGAAGACTCTTTAAAGAATAAAACCATTTAACTGCATTTCAAAGCTTTTCGTACAGCAGGAAAATCACATTTAGGGTTTTTTTTTTAAAGAACTACTGATTCTTTACAGAGAGGAAAATGGATGCAGTTGTGTTTGTGGAGTTGTTTTCTAGATACTTGCATAAAACACTTTCATTTTCTTGTTCCACTGTGGATATTTACATAATAATGAGACTTTTGTATTTTAGGAATTGTCCCATTTTAACCATTCCCTCATCGGTGACTCCTGTTTCCTTGTGATTGCATTCCCGATGGCATAATGTCTTTCAGCTACGTGGGATAAATAAGTAGATCACATAAAAGCAAATCTCAGCTTTTCACAGCCTGTGTAACAACAACAATGGAGGGCAGGTGGGCAGACAAGGGAGAATTTCCTGAGTGAAAGTTTTCCGTCAGGTTTCCAAATGTCAGGGAAAATAGCTGTTTGATTTTTGCCCTCCTCCGTAACTCGAATGTTACATCTTCCAAACCCCGCTTGACAAGCCAAAGATAAAAGATAGAATATCCCATTTGGCAGCAGAAATGAAATAATTTCGTTCAGGTTTATCTCTCTTTCCTCGGTGATAACTACATTGTGGCAGCAGCTTTTCTCAGCCCGCTTTCTGTTGTGGTCTCATGGGGCTCTGGCTTCTCAGCTTAACGTGCTTTGTAATTTATGGAGTGAAGTTCAGAAGTTATCTCCTCGGTGCGATGCTGAAGTTGAAAGCATAATTCCTAATGAGGGGAAATTGCAATTTCTTGGGGTCTTGAACTTGACACGGTTGGGCAGAGCTCTTTTTTGATGAGTGAAAATCCTTCAGCAGAACTGAGGCTGTGGACCCACTGCTCCAACTTGCCTCCCCTCCTGCTGCTCTACAGCTGCAGATGGCCTTTGGGACTGGGTTAAGATGCCCAGACTGGTGTCCTGATGGTGACCAAATTGCTGCCAAGAGGAGGAGGAGACCAACCAATGCTGAAGAACATTGCAATTTTGGGGAGGGGACAGGAGCAGACCTCAGAGTATGTGCTCTGCAAAGCAAAGCCGTGGTGGAATATGGGACTGGAGTGATCTGCATCCCTGAGATCCTGATGAACAACTCATTCATCAGCTGGGCCCACTGGGGTGAGAGGGAGCCAGGTGAGCCTTGGAATCATTGAATCATTAAGGTTGGAAAAGATCTCTAAGATTAAGTCCAAGTGTTGACCACCACCTCCATGCCCATTAACCACGTTCCTGAGGGATGCTGCCAGGGTGGTTCTGTGGCTCTCATTGGGATGCCATCAAAAACTCCTGATGACTTCATCCTGAAAAGTGAAAGGGCTTCCAAGCATAAGACTTGAAATCATTTACTAACTGCCTGTTGTTTCACTTATAGCATCAACCTGTAAATAGCGCTATGTCCTTTGGGTGGGCTTGTAAAACAGTGATGGCTTCCATGCAATGGTTTGCAGGGACCAACTGTACGATGGCAGGAGGGTGTGAATGGCCTGGCACCACCTGGCCATAAGCAGCAAAGCTCTTTGTGGCCAGTGGCTGACAAATGTCAGCATGTGCCAGCAGGGCTGGGGACAAGACCTGCACAGCAAGACCCCGTCAGCTGGGAAACAGAATGCAGTGGGAGAGGGCTTGCAGCCATTTCGGAATGCCAAGCATTTCGGTTGGTCTCTTCTGGAGGGGAGATGTCCTCTGAAGAACACAAGGCAGATCTTCACGCTGGTGTCTGATTTGTGAGTCTGAAATAGCAATTGCCGTGCGGTTTGCCAGCAGCATAGCAGCAGTGCTGCCAATGTGATCAAAGGAAGAGGGGGAGAAGGACAGATGCTTCACAAGTCACAGATTCAAGGAAATCCATCTCGGTTAAAGTTTATAAAAACTGATCTTAGCCAGCAGAGCCTTTGGTGTGCCTTTAAATACCTCAGCCTTGAACAGCGGTCTGTACTGCGTCGTGCCTGGGGATGGATTGCTGTTATTAGGGGCGTTACGAGGGTGAGGGAAAGATAAAGCAAAATAAAGCCACACACCAAAAAAGACCAAATGCTGTTCAGTATCCCCAATCAATCCCTAAAGTTGGGTGTTGTTTCCAGTGATGTCTGGGTGCCAGACACTGGCCTTGCTCTGGCTGCACTCTGAGCAGTGATTCCCCCTCTGCAGCAGCAGCGCTGTTGGCCTCCCATGGAGCGCCTTGCCAGCTGCCATCCTGGGCAGGAGAACTTGTGTTTCACTTATAGGCTCAGCAACCTGGCAGCAGTGTTAGGTGAGACCTTTTGTATACATGGAATTGTTCAGGAAGAGAGGTTTTGCTGAAGGAAGAATGCCTTCTTCCAAATCATTGCAGCCTCCTGCTCACGTTTTCCTCTCTGATACATGAGCATGTACTGCAGATGCTGGAGTGATGGCTCTGCTGTCCGTCTGCACCCTGCTTTGTTCCAAAATAACATGCATGTCTCGACAAAGGATGCGGCTCACCTGCAGGGCTCAGCTGGTGATCCTGTTTGTTTTGCTATTGCATAGTAATAAAGATATTAATTTATTTTAAAAGGTTCCAAGGAATACCTCTGCAACTGCACTGCTTATGCTAAAGAGAAAGAGAAATTCATAATTTATTGAATTTCTGTGTGTTCTGCTGGGATTATTCATTGGAGAAACGTACTGAGTGATTTTTTTGTATCCTAGTAACCAACTGTGGTTGCGTTTCCATGAATAATCTTCATGGTTTAGTTTGACCAGCCAAATCTAGAAAGGGAAACTCAAGCAAATTGAATTTATCAAGGCAACAAATTACCGAGCACAGGCAGTTCTGTGCAGGTGGGAGAGAACAGTGTTTTTCTCTCCCATTTAACAGCAGATCAGATTGGCAGATGCTGTCTGGAAGGTTTGATCCCTCAGAGCAGAACTACAGTGGAAGCTTGGGCAGCTATGAACCGAACTTCAGAACCTCATTTGTTTTGTCTCCATCATAATTCATTGGTTAAAACAGTCCCTTTCCCACTCAGACAAGAGCTGTGCCAGCTTGCACCCCTCCCACCAGCACTGTGGGTTATTTCCTATCTGTCATATGGGGCTGCCAGGCCTGGGAACCCCCAAGCATTCAGCCATCTCCACTCCATTTTGGCAGTGGGAGCACTAAGCAGTTGTCCCATGAGGACACTGGGAGCACTGGGAAGAGCTTTCTCCCCCCAGTGCAGGCCCTGCATGGAACAGCTGGAAAGTCTCACTTTGTAGAAGTACTCACATTTTTCTCCACTAAAATTTATTTTCCCTAGAAATTAGCCCCGTTTCAGAAATGACGTTCAGGGTATCACGTTGCTTTTGAAATATCTCTTGCTCCTGGAAATATGTAAAGTGCACTTTAGAAGCAAAACACAAATGGAAAGTTGCTTCTTAGCTCCCTGGAGATGTTCCCTGCCCTTCCACCCCACTCAACCCCTCAGCTGGACATCCTGGGGGGCAGAGCCTTGCTGTGGGTCCTGGGTGGAAGCACAGCCAGGTACTGAGCTGTGCACTCACCACGCTGTGACAGCACCGTGCTGGATGTCCCCTATGGACCCATGCCACCACCGTCACCTCCGGGCTGCACTGCTTCTGGTGGGGCTATGCCATGGCACTGCTATCAGGATGGTTTTAGGCCACTGATCTGCAGGTCTGGGTCTGGAGGACCCAGCCCTCATTTGTGCCTGTTTTGGTGGATTGAGGCTTTCCATGCATTTGACAGCCTTTTTTTCTGTATGTTTCCATATCAGAAAACCCTGAGAGTGTCATGTGCAGTTTGGGGGGCACTTGGTGCCATGAGGGTTGAAGTAGTGGAGGGACAGCATGTGTCTGTGCCACAGCCTTGCTTGTGCTGGGGACCAGCGGAGGCTCCCAGCTGTCAGCACAGCGGTGTGCAGTCTTTGTCTGACAATAACACTGTGCTCTACCAAAAAACAACACCCAGAGAGAAACAAATTCTTTCCCTCCGCAGTTTTTCTCTTGTGATTTATAGGTGTGTTTTTCCAAGTAAACCCAACCAGGGCCAGTGACGGACTCTGAATTAAAGTTTGATTCTGTTAATTGAAACAGGAGCCATCTGGGTGGAAACTGGAGGTTTCGGACAGCTGTTTATATTGTTTCATTAGTGATTTCTGGAATTCCCAGTTGCACAGTTAGCAAGGAGTGTGCTGGTTGACCGTACAGTGAGATTTTATCGGCCTAAGTGATCTATGAGGAGCACAAAGCAATTTGAACCAGCTGTAAGAAAGAGCAGCAGCTCACACCTCCTCAGCAAAGTGTTTCGAAGTCTCTGAGCATGCTTTGCTGAGCAGTGGTCCAAGCTCTGCTCCCAAAGGTGGGAAAGTGTGATACAAAGCCATGCTGCGCTCTGCCTGCCCCGCTGAGCTGTGAGGATGCAGGGCTTTCTGTAATTCACACATTAGCTCCCATCTCTCAGGAGCAATTCCTCTCTTAGAAGGAGGGAATGACAAAGTGCTTAGCCTTCTTTTTTTTGGCTAAAATAAAGAAGTTTTATCTTCAGTAAGGGGAGGAAATGTCTCACACAGGCAGGGTTCTGTCTTTGTTGTCTTCTAGATGCGGTGCCACAAAGAGAGAGAAAAAGGGGAAAGGCATCTTTTGAGGTGTGTTGGGATCCAATTGAGAAGATGGACACGGGGGCTTAAAAATAAACCTCTTTCTCAAATCCTTCTTGTGTTGAAATAATTGAAGGTGTTTGAGCTGAAGGAAGGGGTCGAGGTCACTGTGTGTCCAGTACTGGTATGACTGTATTTTCTTTTGTTTGGACAGTTTAACGTCTTGAAGTGGCTCTTGTTTCCTCTGATTAATTCCTGTAAATATCATGGCAAGGGATCTCACGGCTCAGCCACGCGGCAGCCAAGCGTTGCACAACAGCCCGTCTCACACTGCTTTGCAGCGCCGCACAGAGCCGCACATCTCACAGAGCTTCAGCCGAGGGAAGAAGGATTGGTCTTTTCTTCCTGCAGCATTTTCCTCTGCTTCTGCACCAGCAACAAATGCTCCACTGTTTATTTTTCTCCTCCGTCTTTTATTTTTTGTTTGCTTGCTTCTTTTGAAGACTTCTGGCTTTGTTTCTAAAGATGTGTATTTAGAAAAAGCTGTAGCTTCAGCTGAACGTGAACTGAAGCCGCCAGAAAAAGATGTACTGTAGTTGCATGTGAGTTGGGTGAGATCCCATCTGCACATTTGTGACGAGGAGGTCAAACATTCAGAAGAGCTGCCCGATTAAATTGAACACCGTACAATCATGGCAAAGGCAGATGCTCCTTTTATTCAACATTACATTGCTTGAGATATCTGAAGAGGTCTCCAGCAATAAGTCTCCTTATCCCTGACAAGGTGTCCGTCTACAGTTGTATAGCTGGAGCTTTTCCTGCTGAGCAGTTTCAGTTGCTTGGCCTGAGAGACCCTCTCTGGGGCTGTATTAAACCCAATCCCTGTCTTTGAGATTTGAGCAGTTGGGAACACTGCCATAAAAAGTGCTATTTCAAAAAGAGGCAAGGAAACGACTCGTTATAAAAAGTAAAGAATCCCCAAGTTGAACGGTAACGAAAATAATTAACAAATGATCCTGCTTTCCAGCTGTGATGAGATCATAAAAACCATGGAAAACTGCAGAGGCATCAAATGGCTTGAGAATAAAGGCGGTGAAGGAAGGAGAACCGGGAACGGTAGGGACAAGCAGGGCCCTCCCATCCTCATTTCCGTGCTGCAGAATTGAATTTATTTAGAGCAGCTGCTAAAATATCCAGCAAGTGACGGGACAGGGGAGGATGAGGAACAAGAAAGAATGGAAGGACAGTTGGATTTTAAGATAAATTTCTTCTGTAGGAGACTCCCCTAGCCCAGTGGAAGAGCAGTGCTTTGCCCCCTGAATTTAATTGTAACCAGTTATTCCCATCTCTTTGCCCTGCTTTGGATTCTTTGCATATTGTTTCTGAAAAGCTTAGTGAAATCACAGCCTTTGTATATATAAAATATAGGATGATTGAAGACCTGGCCACTTCTTTATTTAGCTTCCTCAGCCATGCGTTCCTCCCAAAGCATTTTCCCCTCTCTCTGCCAGATCACTGTTTAAACTGTGTGTAAATACAAAGGGAGCTATGGACAGAGTTTAAGTACGCTGCACCATGTTGGGCTCAGGACTGCTGGGAGCACAGCTTCCTAGAGGCCTTTTTTACCCCTTTGCTTGGTTTTGTGTCTCCCTTAGGACAGATGAAAGCCCCGTATGGGTGCCACTGTGATGTCTTGGTTATCCATCCCTGTTTGGACTGAAATAGCTCTGTCGTTTTTAACTGAATTCTTTCCTGTCCTCCGTCTAGAGAAGTTGTAATGAGGGAGGGGAAAAAGAAAAGGACTCTTAGAACCACT
Organism: Coturnix japonica; assembly: GCF_054131305.1. NCBI lineage: Eukaryota > Metazoa > Chordata > Aves > Galliformes > Phasianidae > Coturnix > Coturnix japonica. Next base: position 9,823,983 of record NC_140680.1, on the reverse strand, counting down.
GTGTACAGAGGGGATAAAGATGATGGTGGCTTCAATAACAAACCTGAGAAAGCAGGGTTATCCCTTTTGTCATGGGGAAAAAAATGGAAATCTGAAATGAATGGCCTGGCTCTCCTTTCTACTCACGTAACATCACTTGAGTGCTGCTCTCACCCTTCACCTGTGCTTTTTCTTCCTTTGTGCAGCCCTGTCTCTGAACAATCTCAGTGCTTACAGGGAAATTTTCATGTGTTTTTATTGGAGATTGGGAGTCAGGCTGGTTTCACAGCCCTGCTGACAGCACTGCTCCATGGTTGGATGCTGGCTGGCCTCCAACCAGGGTTGTTTGGGGGTGGGAGGGGGATAAGTGTGCGTCGTACACAGCCCGAAATCGGTGCTGAAGGCAATATAAACACCGACATTGTGGGTGTACGCAGGGAACAATGGAATCAAAGCTATGCTAAGGCACCTCTACAACTTTTCACGTGTTGTTTGCTTCCTGTCACACAAGCTGCCCTCCTGGTGTGTCTGTAGGGGATGGGTGGGTTTCCTGCATCCAAGACAACAACATTTTTTCCCTTTTTTTTATTCCTGCCTGTGCTGGATGGGAAGGATGTGCTGGGCTACAGCGCTCTTTCCATGAGCCCTATATTGCAGCTCTGGGATAGGACAAGACTGCTGCTCTGAGAGTAGTCGAAGGGAATGCATTTCATTCTCCGATTTCATTAAAAGCCATTAGTGTTGGAATGGCACGGCCACTATTTATAAACCCTCAGTGCAGATGACTGGGTGCAGCTGGTCAGAAGAAAGGAGATTTGATGGAAAGAGGGAGGCTGTTCGCATTAATGGTCACTGTGTGCGTTGCTGGCAGCGAGGGGACGTGAAGCATCTCAATGTCAGCGGTCCCGCCAGTCACGTGTGCCCATAACTAACAAATCACTGTCATGTTTGGGGAAAGAAAACACAACTTCAAAGCGATGGGTTTCAAAGATGAAGCGTGGCTCTGAGAAAGAATTCTGAGCAGTTTGTGCTGGAGGGAGGAGAAAAAAGAGTTGCCTTGGAAATTAGGAATTATTGAGTGGAGAGGAACCAGGAGCAAGGAGACAAAACCAGGTTTGTGTTCTGGTCTGTGAGAAAAATCATAGTAGGATCCCATGAAGGATGATGAAGCAGTGACACAACGGGTGTCCTGCAGACACAGCTCCTCTGGCCTGAGGACATGGCTGGCACTGGGAGTCCAGGATGTGAGGTCTTTGGCTATACTTAGGCTGTGCTTGTGGTCTGTATGTGTGAGACAGACCCCAGTGGTACAATGTGCCATGAAAATTATGAATGTGTCTCTGAAACTCCACACTCGAGCTGTGCTGTGCAGTCAAGCCAAAGACTAATGACTGTAGGAGACAATGGAGAAAAGAGAGCTGTGGGACTGTGCTTGAGTCAGACTGGAGAAGGGGAATGCACAAGGCAAATGGTGTGTGATGTAACAGCAGAACTGTGGCTGAAAGTGAGATCGTTGGGTGTTGGCCTAAGCTGGGTCTAACTGGCAGTGAGCACAGTGCACTTGGTTTAACAAAAGTGATTCATCGAAAGATGGGAGTGGATCCCAGCCTTGCCCAAAGCAATAACCACTGGGAACAAAAATAGGTTAGTGTTGCAGTCCTTTGGAGTTTAGATGTTAATACCCCATTTCTGTATGCATTCAGTAAAACCAAGGAGAATAAGAGGGTTTCCCACCCCTCTGCTGCCTCTGTCCCATCCCTCGTCCCCAGCTGAGCTCATTGCTGCCCAGCCCCAAATGTCTACTTATTGATTTTGATCCCCAAACCACACTTATGGACTCACAGTTCAGGACCAGCAGATGAAGTGAGCCTAATTTTGCATCTCATGTTCTATAGCTTTCAGATCGCTGAAAGCTTGGAGCTCTTTGGCTCTCAAGTGTGGCCATGGCACGAGCCCTGGGCTGGGGTGCAGCATGTAGTGCCACCCCAGGGCTCCCATCCATCACACTGCTGCTTTCAGCACGTGCACCAAAGCGCTTAAGCAGGGATTATGGCACAAACTCTGCCTTTTCTCCAGCTCTCTCCTGCTCGCTCTTGCTCTGTCTGTCCTTAACTGAGTCTAAGAATTTGTTTAGTACTAGAGTTGCAGACTCATTGACCCAGATTCACTAATAATACGGGGGAGAAGAGATTTTTTTCCTCTGCTTAATCGTTGTCTTCTGCATATTCTTAGTGCTATTTATATGCAGGAGAACTAAAAAGCTGTAATAAAGATGGGGCCAACTTTGCAGCAGATCTCATGCATGTACACAGCGAGAGTGAGATGCATGGCTGGAGAGAATGCAGTGGGTGCAGGGGGACCTGCTGATACCCCCAGACACCTCAGGAGATTTTGGGGTGGCAGACACTGTTCTGAAACTGCCACACATCAAAGTCACACCTACATTGTATTTAGTGATGTCATAGAATCACAGCATGGTTGGGTTGAAAGGGACCTTAGAGGTCACTCAGTTTCACCCCCCCTAGGATGGCCCCCACCAGATCAGGTTGCCCAAGGTCCCATCCGGTCTGGCCTTGGGCACCTCCAGGGATGGGGAACTCACAGCTCTGGGTAGCAGTGCCAGGGCATCAGCGCCTTAAAGAATAGCCTTGAAGTACACGCTGGTGGCTCTGCAGGGCTCTGACACACTCCCTGCCCGTGTTTGCTGCCTGTAGAAAAGGATCAGAGTAACTAGTGGGAGACTGAGACCTTTGTCAGCGCAGGGCTCTGGGCTGCTCATGCAAACCACAGGAATTTAAGTGGGGCTATTTATTAATTGTATGGTTGCATTTTCCAATTGGCACATGATGGAATCGATCAGGGTTATGGAAGCAGGGCTGGTTTTGTGCAGCAGATGTACAGTGCATGGATGCTGTTACAGCCACGAGGGTGGCTCTGCAGGTGTGCAATAGGGACATTAAGCTTGCCTACATTGTCCCCACCTGTTGGCATTTTCCTGTTTCAAAGAAAAAGCCACCTGCCCCGATCTCCAGAAGCCTCGTTTAATATTCAACGGGGTTGTTGTAACAGTAACCTATCTGCTGTAATAGGAAAAAGTCCTAATGTTGCTGATAAAGCAGCGACCATAAAGATAAGGCACGGTGCACTGGATGAATTCCCTTTTTCTTGTGCAACGAGCGTTACTGAATGGATTTTGTGCTGCTTGCCACCCTTTGGCCTTTTTTCTCTCCTTGCAACCTAAGAAATAAGTGCACTGGGCTTCTGGAAAGAAGACAAAGCATCTTCAAATGTATGATAACTAGATATGGTTGGGGGTATGGGTCCCCATTACCCTGCGGTGGGGTCAGAGAGGGGAGATTGGAGAAGTAGCAGCGGGACTGAAACACGATTCAAACTAGGAAATGAGGGCAATCCCAATGCACAAACATCCTGTTGGGCTGGCTGGCCCCTGTGGGACACAATGAGCAAAACACACAGCAACATGCTGTGGTGGGCAGGCCATGCTTGGCTGCCCCAGGCTGTGTCAGGCTGTACTGCTGGTGGCAACAGGCAGGTGTTCGTGTGGGGGGGAACGTTGTTATTAATAAACGATCCCTTCATTTCCTTCTGGAGACTTTCCTATTGTTCAGTCACAATATGCTTTCCTGTTTTGACAGCAAACAAACAACAACAAAAAAATCCCTAAACCCTGTCCCAAAATTCCCTGCTGGCAGAGTGAGAGCAAATGAGGAGGATTTCCCCTGGGTCCTCCTGCACTGCCCTGTGCTAGGGAGAAGGTATGTTGTGGGGACGGCCACAGCAAGGGACTCCCCTCCCCATCTGACCCAGGACTCCTTGTCCTTGGCATTGCAGTGGCAAATCGCCTACTGGCATTAGGGTGGGGATGTATCTATTTACATGAGCGTTCAGATGGGATTAACCATTACCTTGTGCTAAGCAGCTGTTGTTACATGCAATTTGAATGAGGAGAATACAAAAGAGCTTCTATTTAGCCACTGCATTTGCCTGTCATAATTCAGGAGTACCCTGTTGTGCTTAGTGGCAACAGGAGCCTCTGGCTTCTGTAGCTGATTTTGCTTGCTAACAGAGTGTCCCAGCCAAGCTCCTCTGTCAGCTTCCCCAGCTCCTGGTGTCTTTGGATGTTCCTTCCCACGAAAGGAAGGAAAAATCCTTCCCTTGTCCCAGAGCAAAGCCAGGGGCTGCACACAGGGAGGAAACAGCTTGAAGGAAGGGCTTTAAACGTGGCAAAAAAGTCTCAATAGAAAAGTGTGCGTGTGATGTGGTGTTATATTTAACAGCGTGACTTTGAGCACCCAGGATGCTGTTTGTTTTTGCTTTAAAAATCTACAAAGAAGGGAAGATGGGGGGTGAGAGAGGAGAGACCAAAGTGGTGGTGACACTGTGGTGGTGCTCACGGGTGTCCCAGAGCAGGGACCTACCTTCAGAATGTGCAAAAGGAGAGTCTCAGCCTCCAGGAACGTACAGCTGGGGCTCAATACTGAAAGTCTTCCTTTTTTCATATCTGCTTCATGCTTGTCTGAACTTCATGAAATTGGTCTCAAAATTGCTATTGACTTCAAACGCTGTGAGATCTCACCCATAAATCCTCCGTCTTCTATCTGTAAAAGGAGGATGGCAGGATCTCTGTGCCATCTGTGGTGCTGTGAAGCTGCAAACAATCATGGTTTATGAAGTGCTTTGAGCTTAAATGGGTGGTTCTGCGTAAAGGCGAGCCTTTGCGGGATGAAATGTTCCTTCCTGTGCCAGTTGGATCTGATATCTGAACCAAGGGCTGGGCTGAAAGTTTTGGAAGAACACTCTGGTGATGCAGAGGTAGTCCTGCAGCTGCTAAATGTCTCAGTTTGTTTGTGTTGCTCAAAAGCTTCTGTTCATCATTACAAAATTAAGGGGCAGAGAAGCCAGTGGCTGCACATCTTGCAGAAATCCTCCTTACGCCTTTCGTGTTGAGATCTCTGATCTTAACAAGAACGATTCTCAAAGATTGTGAGAATCTGGCACCAGCCAGCTGGAACGATGATTTAACAACACGTGCATTTCACATAGGAAATGGGGAGCTGCAGTTGAAAGTATCAGGCCTTTCCGAATGCAGTCAGATGCATTCAATGAGAACAAAAGGAAGTTTTTTGCCCAGCTTTGCAGGGTGTAGAGGAAAGCTGCGAACCTTTCCACCCAAGAGCTATATTTACATACATCGATATTTGCATAAAGCAGAGGGCCAAATTGCTGTAACAAAGAGCAGGCTGTGGGCGAGCACAGCATTTTAAGCCTAAGTATTGCAGTTCCCAATGCATAGTGCTAAGTGCCAGGCCAGGGAAGGCTGGTGGTGGAGTTTCAAAGCCGAGCCTACACACGGCCATGCTCAGGCCCTTCTGACAGGCTGTTTTTTCCCTTTGCAGACACAGGCCACCAGACCCGCTCAGTCTCCAGCCGTCCCTACTACAGCCTGCCCAACAGCAGCCATGAGCGACGCTCAGTGCTTGCCGTCACAGAGCCGCCACGTTTCCACTCCCACGCCAAGGGCAAGAACGTGCGGCTGGACGCCCACTCCCGACGGGCCACGAGGAGAAACAGCTTCTGTAACGGGGTCACCTTCACCAACCGGCCCATCCACCTCTATGAGAAGGTGCGGCTGAAGCTGGTGGCCGTGCACCATGGCTGGAGCGGGGCCCTGCGCTTTGGCTTCACCATTCACGACCCGTCACAGATGAGCTCTGATGACATACCAAAGTACGCCTGCCCAGACCTAGTGACCCGGCCTGGCTATTGGGCCAAAGCTCTGCCAGAGAGGTTTGCTGTCAGGGACAACGTCTTGGCCTTCTGGGTTGACCGCCATGGGAGAGTCTTCTACAGTATTAATGATGAGGAGCCAATATTGTTTCACTGTGGTATTAAAGTCTCCGGTCCTCTCTGGGCACTCATAGATGTCTATGGAATTACCCACGAAGTGCAAATATTAGGTAAGTGTGTCTTTGGGCCTTGCTCTTCCACTTGCTCTTTCCACAGCAGCATCTTCATGGAGAACAAATGCATTTAATGGTTTATCTGGTTGATTACTTCTGTGGGACACTTAAGAACAACTGATTTCTGATTGGTTTTGTTCATCAAATTAATGATTTTTCTTTTGATGTGGGATGTGGGAAACAGGACAAGTCAGAGAAGTCAGTCATGGGAAGTCCTAAGAGTCACAGAATCACAGGATGAGTTGGGTTGGAAGGGAGCTCAAAGAACACCCAGTAGCAACTCCTGCTGTGGGCTGGTTGCCTCCCACCAGATCAGGCTGCCCAGAGCTCCATCCTGCCTGGCCTTGGGCACCTCCAGCGATGGGGCACCCACAGCTCTGGGTATCAGTGCTAGTGCCACACTGACCCCTAATCTAAATCTCCATTGTACATGCAGCTGTATGATGGAAATCTTTACATGTAACTTTCCCCAGCTTTTACTGTGCTAGATGTGCTACTATGGCATGGAAAAACATGGTGCTGCTTTACAGCCAGGTCCCAGCTGCAGGCTGTGAAATGGTTAGTCTAGGGGCAGGCAGCTCTGACACAGATTCATCAGAATGGTACCAATTATTTTACAGCCGAGAAAGCTACGCATAAACAACACTTTGCCCTGCCTGCTCTGTCTCAAATGTGTAATTAAACCTTTCCAGTGGCTTATCTTGCAATTGCAACTGTGACACTCTCCAGCCTCTGGTGCTCATCACAGAGGTGAGGGGGTGTTTGCTGTACTGCCCACTGCAGCTGCTTTACTAGTGCAGTCCTTCTTCCTCAGTAGGTTATAGTTAGACAGATAAAACCCTGCTTATTTCTGCCCTCACTCCATCCTGCCTGTGGAGGCCAAGTGCAAGGTGATGGTTTGTGCCAGGGGCACCTGAGCTCTGCTGTGGTTTGGATCGGGGTGCCAAGTCCCATAAGCTGTCCTAGACTCCAGGGTGATGCTGAGCCACAGACCTGTTCATCTCTCTGACTCCTCCTCCCCACATCCTGCAAGTTGATAAAGCTGTGAAATGCAGCCAGCATACAGATGCACAAAATGTATCTCTCAGCATCATGAAGCTTGGATGCAGCTTGCAGCTCTGGGGAAGCATGTCACATGTCACTTCACGTGGCATGGAGAAAGAAGACTCCTGAACCTCCTCAAATCCCGAAATCCTCCCTGGGCCTGGCATGGCCAAGGTGAAGAAATGAGTTAAGAGTCATCATGCTGACTTTTGCTGTAAAAGGGGAAAATAACTCTTATTGTAAAAAAACCTTAATTATGACAGCTGCAGCAAGGAGCTGTCTTGACAAACTCTTGTAGTGGAAATGCTAATTCACAGCCTGAAGCAGTGATGGAGCACCTGGTGGGAAGGCAGGGCCAACCCAGAGGAGCTCAGGTGAATGCAATTTAGCTGAGTGACCTGAAGGGGTGGAACCAGGATCCACCCCTTCCCAGCCCTTATTTAAAGGTTGGCAGTGGTGCTGAGGGTATCTCTTGCTGGAGATCCCTGCTTATTTGAGGCTTTTTGAAGGTAAGCAGCTCTTTTCTTGTGTTTCTGTGACCACTGCGTTTGGGCTTGTTCTCATTTGCTATAGCCAAAGACTTTGCCACTGTGCTATTATTGTGGTGCTTTCCATCACATTATAGTGTCGTGATTCAATTCAGAGTCTCTGTAGTGCTGTCAACTTCCCTGAGGTGTGAGGCTTGAAATGTTTATGTAGAATGACCTCTCTTAGGCATACCTGTGCCTAACCATGTTGAAGTCGTAAGGCATTAGTAAATGCAAAATAAATACACAATGATTCCTCTGTTCCTTCACCTATCGCTGTGTTGCAGACTCAGCTTGCACAAGACTTTTGGACACTGGGATAATGAGATATTTCCTCCTTCAAAAAGCCTCCTCAAAGGTATTAGGCCTAAGAAAACTGTAGGACTGTGCTAGTTTGTAGTTTCTCCTGGCTCACCAGTATAAAGAGCTCCCAGATTAGATGAGTATTTAGCAACATCTCAGCTGGTACCAAGATGCAGCTGTTCTGCTGCCTGCTCCACATGAGTGCTCTCTGTTTGTTAGTGGTTGACCTCTATCTAATTTTTCCTTTGTTTTTCTATTCAGAATAACAGAACTCAGGTCATCCATAGGCTGAAATAATAACACAAGTAGTGGTAAAAGTAGTCGATTGTTTCTCATGCCCCTTATTGCTGGGTTTATCTCACAGATAGCATGTTTGCAGAGACCATGACCACTGCTCGCCTCAGCAACGCCCGTCTCAGCACTTGCCTTCCCCAGAGCAACCACGACTCAGCCAACTTCAATAACAATGAACTGGAGAATAACCAAGTGGTGGCCAAAATAGCAAACCTAAACCTGAGCCGGGTGCCTGGACTTGCAACAGACAACCACATCATCCCCTGCTGCCCCAACCGGCGGCCGCGTGTCCAGGGAATCCCGGCCTTTCTGGACACAGACCTGCGATTCCATCCCACCCGTGGACCTGACATCACCTTTTCTCAGGACCGGATGGTCGCCTGCACCAACTGGCAAGAGAGCAATAGGACTTTGGTGTTTTCTGACCGCCCTTTGCACATCGGCGAGAGCCTGTTTGTGGAAGTGGGACACCTTGGGTTGCCGTATTACGGGGCCCTCTCGTTTGGCATCACTTCTTGTGATCCAAGTACTTTAAGGACAAATGAGCTCCCAGCAGATCCAGACGTTCTCCTGGATCGCAAGGAGTACTGGGTGGTGTACCGGGCCTTCCCGGTTCTCAGCAGTGGTGACATCCTCAATTTCACAGTCTTGCCAAATGGCGAGGTGCACCATGGGGTGAACGGAGCGAGCCGTGGCATGCTGATGTGTGTGGATACCTCGCAGTCTCTCTGGGTGTTTTTTACAATCCATGGTGTAATCAACCAGCTCAAAATACTGGGTAAGTTATTGAAGAATAACAGGGAGCACCTGGCTGGTTAAAGGGAGCTATGAGCTGTCATTGCCTGCTTGTGTGAGGTGGTCACTGATGAGCATATGCAGCTCTTCACCCAACCTTGTGTTGGCAAGCAGGACGGAGCAATTCATGGCAGCTGTCTCAGAGCTGCCTTTGTGAGCCCTCCAGAAAGGGCTGAGATCTGAGAGGTAAAATGAACAGCATGTAAGGAAGCCAGGAGAGCTGCGTGTGCATCTGGCTGGTTTTCAGAGGAATTGCGTGTAAAGAAGATTGTTTATAAGCCCACAGTTCCAGCCAACAGGCGTTAGACTCCTGTCTTTGTTAAGAGCAGTGGGTTTTGTGAGGGCAGCTCTGGTGCTTTGGGTTGGCATCAGCTCACCACGGGGCTCAGTAGAGGGCTCTATGTGTCTGTGTGTCCCTCTGCTCTGAGGGGGCTGAGTCTTCTCCCTGTGCTTGCAGGCACTGTGCAGTCCAGCCCAGTGACCGTCTCGCCCTCAGGGTCCCCCAGCGGCTCACAGTACGACAGTGACTCTGACATGGCCTTCAGCGTCAACAGGTCATCATCTGCCTCGGAGTCTTCGCTCGGTAAGTAGAGCTTTGTGGGCAGTTGCCAGGTGGGTTGTGGATACTGGCTGGTGGAGGATGCTGGGGCATGTATGGGGAAGGCTTTAGGAGGAAGGGCCTTAAATATAGACCTGGGGATGGTCATAGAATAATTAAGGTTGGAAAACACCACTGAGATCATCTCATCCAACCATCAATCCATGACCCATACCCACATGTTATATATTATCAGGCAGGTGTACACCACCCTGGTGACTGAATGACCTTGTTCTTCCTCCTCCTTCTAGTGACTGCTCCCAGCTCTCCCCTGAGCCCTCCCATCTCTCCCGTCTTCCCCCCTCCAGAGCCATCCAGCAGCAAGAACGGGGAATGCACCGTCTGCTTTGACAGCGAGGTGGACACGGTGATCTATACCTGTGGACACATGTGCCTCTGCAACACCTGCGGTCTTAAGCTGAAGAAGCAGCTCAACGCCTGCTGCCCCATCTGCCGACGGGTCATCAAAGATGTTATTAAGATTTACCGCCCATAGCGCCCGGCTTGGGCTTGGGAAGGGAGACAGCCGCTAGCAGTAACCATGCCTTTCCGTCCCTGCTTATGGGTTATCGTGCTGGTCAGTTGTAATCAAGTGGCTCGTAATCTGTGTTTCCTTATTTGATTGGTAGGGCACAATTCAGGGATCAAATAGAGCTAAGGATCACATGAGGCCGTGCTGCTGGGCTGCATGCCCGCACAGTGAATTGTGGTAGGGACCTGACCCAGCTGCAGAAGGGAAATTCTCTGTGCCAAGCTCTTTGATCTTCCAGAGGATGAGGCTGATGTGGTCAGGAGGGAACGCTGCCATTTGTTGGGTGCTGCTGGATTGCCCAGACAGCTCTGTGCTGCTGGTGCTGTGGTGGAGCAAAATTAGAACGTGGCCCAGTTGGGGGGGTTTGGAGTGGTCAAAAGTGATCTGAGAATTTAATACCCATCCATTTAAGGGGAACAAGTGAAGGCCAAAATAGTAGCACAACCAAACTGTCATTTGTTTGAGTTCTCAGCAGGCATTTGGGGCATGTGGAGGAGCTGCTTTAGGCTTGACTGCAGCAGCTATTGCTTTTTGTGGCAGAACAGAGCCCAAGTTTCGTTCTGCTCCTCCCAGCATGGGGCAGTTGTGGTCTCATGGGGTCCTGCCTGGCTCATGTCTCTTCCCCCAGTCCCTGTGAGCTCACCTTCTCTCTGGGGACTGTACTATATTTCTGCTGCCTCTCTGGATTTCCCAGCACAGCTCCCACTGCCCACAATACTGGCTGCCAGTGGAGGTTTCAGCCACAAGCAAGAAGTAATTGGGATGAATAGGGTTCAAACGTGGCTTTGCAAGGGGGGTGGGAAGAAAAGCTCTGAGTCTATTAAAAGACTTAAAAGGTAAATGGTTATTAGCTGTGATGTTAGACAGCCATGAGCAGCAGCAATCCAGAGGAGGTGGGAAATGTATGGGCAGGCAGTAGGGCTTTGCAGGGCTTGGTGTCCTCCCTGGTGCTCCCACAGGAGCTCCCCTACCCTCTGTCCTCCTGCAGGCTTCCTCCCTGCTCCTTCTTCCCACACAAGGATGCAAACCAGAGGGTGAGAGAGGGGCTGATGTCATTCTAGCTTGGTGATTGTGTGCCATCAAGTGAGTAAGAAAGGTGCAGTTATCACATTTCAGTCCATAAACAGAAAAGGAACCTATGTGCTGCAGGGCTGCTGAGTACAGAGGGATGCTCATGTCCATCCAGGCCATGGATGTGCTGCTGCCTCTCTGCTGCCACTGCTGATGGCCTGGTCATTAAGCCCAGTGGGGGCTGTGGGGCTGCTGTCCCCCTTGCTGGGGTCAATGAACTGTCCCACATGTGCCTAGCAGGCAGGGCACAGAGAAAACTTTTTTTTTTATTGTTTTAACTTAAAGAGCTGATGAGTGTTTCCATTTAGTGTATAGATGAGAGGCTGCTTCAGAATGGGATCTCTCAGCCACTGTCCTGCTCCATTGACACGAGTGTCTGCTGGTATTGCAGTGCCCTTTTGGGGAACTTAGTACATCCCTGCCTGTACAGCACTGCCTTTGCATAATCCAGCAGCCAGAGCTGTTTTCCAGCAGCTGAAGCATTGCAGTGACCTCAAGGCTGCCTGCCTTTGGATCCCCCACTCTTGCATAGCCTGGCCTTTATAGCTCAAGGCCTAGCTGTAGTCAGTGGGCACAGCACGGAGCTGCTTGGTGACACCTGGCCAGGTGGGCTGCCCACCCTGTGTCCTTGCTGTGCATGGGATGCAATGAGAACTCTTTGCATGAGGAGGAGCTCAAGGAAAGCTGAATTCAGAGCACTGGATGCTGGCTGGGATCACACTGGACTAACAGATGCCAGTGGCTGTCCCCATGCTCCCTGTTGCAGATCTGCCTGCTTTGTTTGGAGCTGGTACCCCACCGCAGTAGTGTGTGTGGCCCATTTGGTTGGCTGACACTTCAGATCTTCAACAAGCAGGGCTGACTGACTGCATGCATGGTTCATTTCTTGGTGCAGCTCTTATATTTAAGCCATCAAGGAGAAACAGCAAACCACTACTGGCAGCCACTGAGCAGGTTGTTTAGGGGTGTTTTTTGCTGCTGCAGTTGTGAGTGATTTCCAGGAGGGCAGCACCCAGTGAGCTCTTGGTTGGGGGGGGGGGGAAAGAGCAGAGCCAGCATCCAGCAGAGTGGGGAATAGGCAGCATTGGGCACATCCACTGTCAGAGAGCAACAGGGATTTTCTGAAGCAGGTGGCAGAGGCCTCTCACAAAGATGTCCAGGATGAGGCAGCCTTGGATAGATTTAATTGTTAGTCCTTGTATTGCTATTTCTTTTTAAACAGTCCTATGATACATGACTTGTACAGAAGATCTGTTTGTGCCTTATAAGGGTGTCTGTGCACTTTTTATCCTTTTTAAAGCGACTTTTAAAATAAAAAGGGGAGAAAATAACCCAGATTCAATGGTAGTTTTATAGAGTTTTGTGTTCACCGAGAAGCCTGCTTTGTATATATTTATATATATGTATATGAAGTTATATATATATATATAAATACAGTAGCAAAATAGTGTTTATTTCCATGGATTTTTCCCCCTTGCTCCTCTTTGTTGATTTTTTTTTCTTAAGAAAGAAACAGCAGAGTGAGGGGAGCCCTTTTCCTGCCCTGAAGGGGGGAAGTTACTTCTGTTTACCTTTATGATTCAGTCCTGTGATCTGCACACCATGCTGAAGCTGACTCAGACATTGGACCTCTGCATTGGGCTTCTCAAGCAACTCATTGGGACTGGAGGGGGGAGGGTGGGGAAGCTGCACTTCTTCATGTCAGTACTCTATAGCGTCGTGATCAGTGCCGTGTGTGTTTTATTTTTGTCCATTTACCTGTTTTACATTAATATAATTTTACTTGTTTATGAAACAAATAAAACTTTGGCAAGTACAGAGGGCTGCCTGGCATTTCAAAAACCATTGAGAACGTGGCAGACCAGTGCAATAATCAACACAGTGCACATTAGGGCTCCTAGATGTCACCACCCTTGCAATGTCCTTATATCTGCATCCTGTTCAGAGCAGTTCCAGTGCAGAGCCAGGGCTGGGAGCAGTGCAGACACACGCCAGTCAGAGACGGGGTCACAAGGGTTGCTTGAAACCAGTCAAGCAGTTTCTTTTTATTTCTTATAAAAACAAAATAAAACAAAACAAAACCCCAAAACCAAATAAAAATTCCAAACCCCAGTGAATTTAAAAAAAAGAAGAAAAAGCAACAACAACAACAACAAAAAAAAACCCCAAACCACAAAACCCAACCCCTAATGGTGAAAGTATAGATACGGCATTTACACAGCTACATCTACCTTCCGCTGCCACCCCCACCCACCCGCCCACAGTAATGTAGATTTATACACGCTTACGTAGTACAGCGAGACATGGACAGAAACACCGGCTTAAAGAGCAAGTGAGACAGAGCTGTGGCCTCCAGCCCCCACCATCAGATCCCCGTGTCCCCCCCCCCCAGCCGGCATGGTCTGTGGGCAAGGAGGGCACTGGGTCCCACTGAGCTGCCCACCTACCCTGGGCCAACCTCCTCTTTCTTACTATGTATTTGGGGGCTCAGCCAGACAGAAGCACAGAGGGCTGGCACACTTGTGTGGCCACCAAATTGGCACCTTTCTCCTGGGGCTGCTGTCCTTTTGCAGACAGAAGAACTGGCCACTGCTGATGCCATACTGAGGATGACACCTCTGCGATGCTGGGAAGCTCTTTGGGAACAAGAGACCGATGCTGTCATGTGCTCGATGAGCCAAATACAGTACTTGTGTCAGCAAAATGAAGCACTACCAGTTCTGAGGCCCAGTCTGGGAGGAAAGCAGAAATAGCCCTCATTTAGAATGGAAGCAACAGAAAGAGCATTGTTCTTGGTGAGGAACAGTGGGATTAGTGAGGTCTATGAAGCAGAGAAAGGAGAGAAATGGGGATATTCAGCAAGGACAGGAGCAAGGATGCACTGTCATGGGACAAGGGCACACTGCTGTCACCCTGCTGTGACTGCCAGCAGCCAGAGGGGACAGGGACACATGCTTGGCAGCTCTGCCTTACCTGAGCCTGGCCCCACTCACTGCCACAGCAAAGGAGTTTTACCAGAGCAGAGACAAGGCAGCATTGCTTCCCAAATGCACCATGCAACTCACACATTGACACCTCTTACTGTGGCTCTGTTGCAGGGTTGGGTTGAAATCCCAGTGAACCTTTGGCTTCTGGTTTCACTGGAATGGTCAGGGCTTCTCAATAGCTACAATAGGGCTGGGATGAACCACCCCATTGGCTTCCCAGTGCAACCCTGCCCAGAGGCACCACCATGTTCCTTCTTCATATAGAAGGTTGTATCTTTAAGTCCACATTCCCAGGGACAAGGGAAGGCAGCAACAGGGGAGTGGGTATTATTCCTCTGGCATGCAGAGTGCCTTCAGCTCCACCAATCTCAAATTAGAAGGAAAACCTTAATTGTTTCCAGCAGCCAAACAATATGGCTGCAGAAGTGCATCTGCAGCACTCGCAATTAGAGTAGAAAGGGCACACAGACTTAGCCAGCCACAAACCCACAGAAGCAAAGGGCATGAAGGTCTTCAAGGGAGAGAAATGTGGTTCTGAGTCTGCAAGAGAAGAAGGTGGCACAAAGGAGAGGCAGCCAAGCAGACCACATTCATTCTCCAGCTGGGACAAACACCACTGCCAGCAGGATCAGGCCCAGCAGACAGCAGTGTCAGCATGGAAATAAAACCGGCTCTGTTTGACCTGGTGCCCCCAAAGCCAACCAACACTCAGGGTGAGCAGAAAGCACCTGGGGACAGGACAAGAGAAAGCTGGGGGTGACAAAGTAGGGAGCACCTGAGCACCAGACATACCTCACAACTGGATGCAATGAGGAGCTGAGCTCCCACATTCTGGATTGCACTTGATAAGATCAGCACCTACTGGAAGACCCACGTGGCTGCTGCCTGCCAGCCCTGGGAAGCTCTGTGGGTCATGGGAACAGGTGGTCCCCTATTAGTCCAACAGGCAGGGCAGACTGTGCCAGAAGAGAAGCAAAGCATCCTTCTTCATTCCCAGGGCTTCTGGGCTCACTCTGGTCCTCTGTGCGTTGCATAGTATTCTTCAGCTACTGAAGCAAAACACTTCTTGTTTGGTTGTAACATGGCAAGGTACAGTCTGCATCGTGCCCTGGGTCAGCAGAGAGGACCTGCCACCTGTACGTGTTTCTTCTTTTTTTTTTTCTTCCCTTCTTATTCTTTTTTCCCACCAGGAGGATGTTTAAGTTAACACTTGTCATCATGGAGTGGGGAGGGACCATGGGACTGTCCCATTGCTTGTGCAGGGGAAAGCAAAGCAGAGCCTGGAGTGCCTCCAGTGTGTGTTCATGTCTGCACATGCATGCAGAGCTATGGGGACACACCATTCTGAGCAACAGTCCCCTCTAGTTGCCACATCTCCTATATGACTCCGCTATACACGTGGACTAAGCAATATGACATACAGCATGACGCCAAGCCTCTGTGAAAAGCACATCTATCCACGAGGCCACATTTCCTTCACTGATACCAAACCAAACTGGCTGATGCTGCTTCTTGAATCCCCTGTACAGGTGGCAAAACCCATCTACCAAGGCTCTCCCCAGCATGGAGAACTGTGCTGGCCCCTGTACTCCAGGCATAGGGCTGCCCTGCCAGGCCGAGAGAACAGAAGCTCAGGGCAGTGGGAGGGAGCCCACAGCTGGGAGAGGGGCATCAGCTGGAATGTATGGGATTTCAATTATTATTATTTTTAAAGCCAGCCTTATGGAAAACTATAAATTAAGATGCTAATTAAATATTCAGGTGGAAGAACAGGGAACCTCCAACCGTGTAAACACAGGACAGGCTATGGCTTCTTCCGCAGGTAGTTAGAAGGGATCCAGCCCTCCCAGCAGGGCCCCCCAGTCAGGACCTTGCAGAACCACCAGCCGCTGCTGTTCTTCTCACGCACTTCAAACAAAGTCCCCTCTCTAAAGCTGTTCGTCTCCTCGTCGCCTTCAAAATCTGCCACTGCCACATAGAGAGCTTCCTTGGAGACATCCGGGTTGGAGAAGGGGGCTGACGTCCTCTCCCTGCCTTCCCCTCTCTCCACTGCTTTGGATATTACCTTTGGGCTGACGCTGCTTTTCACTTTGGCTTCGTCTTGGATGGCGGCAGACAGGAAGGGTCTGGCTTTGGGGGGAACCAACATGGGCCTCCCTGGCAGTGGGGATGCCCTGGCTTCAGGTGCAGAGATGGCAACAGGAGACGTTGTTTTCTTGGGTGGTGGAGGCCGGCGGGGTGGCACAACTGGGCGCTGCGGTGCAGGATCTCGAGCAGCTGGGACAACAGCTGGACCCGGGGGGGATTTGGGAAGGGCTTTGCTCTCCATGCTCAGTCGTTCCTGAAACCTTCCAGAAGCCTCTGGGGCAACTGCAGGGTTACTGCAGGAGCTTTCGCTGGCTGCGGTGTCCTGCTCAGGGGGCTTCTCTGGGCACTTGGCAGGTCTCAGTTTGCTCCGCAGGCTGCAAATGTCCAGTTTGTCATCAGCTGGAGGAGGGTCAGTCCGAGGGGCTGCGGCAGGTTTGGGCTTGATCTGAGGTCTTGACTTCAAGAAGGGGTTCTGAGTGATCGGCTCAGGCTTGTCCTCCATAGGCTCAGCTTTTGGCTTGGTTGGCTTGACAATGGGACGGAGGTTTGGCTTCTTCACCTCCTTGGCCGACACCTTGTGTCCGCATTCCAGCCCCATTTCGTTCTTCAACTGGAAGAGTTTGCCCTTCTCAGGTTTCAGCTCTGGCTTCTTGCTGTCTTTTGGAGCTGCTGACTGCTTCGGGGGGATCATGGGCAAAATCATGCCTGGAGGCTTTGGGGGAGGCCTCTGCCTCTCCAGCAACTCTCCTTCTGACTTAATGATGGACTCCTTCCTGGGTGGCAGGCTGGGCTTCTCCTCCATATCCCGGTCTGAGATCTCCTCATAGCCACAAGTGAAGGCCAGGTCCCCGCTCTCAGTAGCCTCTTTCCCCTTCCAGTCCTTGGTCCTCTTCAAACCACAATCCATGCCATTAGGAGGAGCCTCTGGTAGAGGCCTGCACGGTCCCGTTGCTTCCTCTGTGGCACTGCTTTCTGCTGCAGCATCACCCAGCCGGAGCTGGGCCATCTCACTGGGCAGCGGAGCTAAGAAGTTGGGCCTGGATGCATTGCTGGTTTTCTTGTATTTATCAATAAACGTAGCAGGGGCCCAGCCTTCCTTCTCCTCAATCTGAATGTACCACCAGCCACTCAGGTTCTTCTCGATAACCTGCAGGAGGAAAGGAAACCTCAGTTGTTCACTCATGCACTCTGTGAAAAAGGGGATGCTTGGTATCTCTGAAATAACATCAGAGTGACACACGCATTTGAGGCTTTTGCCTCCCTAACTTGATATCCAAATACCGTATAATCATGTGAAAATCCAGAAAACAATTTTTTTTCAACTGCATGTTCAGCTCAGCATGAAAAACATGACTGGTATCCAAACAGGAGGGAATCCTGCTAAGGGGATGTGTGTGACTGAGGACTGAAATAGCTACAGTCAAGGATGCTACAGCAGACACAGCTGGGATGCTGGGTGCTGGCAGTGGCCACTGTGCGGCACTGTTGGAGCGATCAACCCAATGTCACTGCACTGAACAGCAGCCAGCAGGCTCAGTGTACTCCTGAAATGGGACTGGGACATGGGATGAGCAAAGCAGGGCAACCATAGAAGAAAAATCCCCATAGGAAATGCACAGTGTATGAAAAGCAAACTCACATCTACAACAAGGATTCTGTCTGCAAAACCAGCTATGCCAAGTAAGCAATTCTGGGCTTTTAGTGTTACACCTGACCTAAATAAGAAACAGAATGCCATCTATACCTCCTATAGTATATATACTATATAGTATTGTATAGTTTTACCCCAGGGACTCCAAAGTTCACTCACATTTCTCTCCTGCTGTGGGGTTACCACCCAGAACACTGTGGCACTTTCTGTCTGTGAAGGGAGCTCCTGCCTAGAAGAGCTCCCAGAGCAATGGGAATCAGGAAGTGAAGAGGAACACAGGCAACAGACTCACCTCTACTTTCATTCCTGCCTGGAAACTGATGCCATCAGGGATGGTGGTTTGGAAGTCAGCAATGGTGTAATATTCCTCTTCCACTTGAGGAGGGACAGGAGGCTTAGGCAGGTTCAGACCACGTGGCTATGGAAAGAAAAAACAAAACCCATCAGTATGTTGTACCTTCTGTAGAACCACAATGTGTGCACAGACCAAGAGCCTGCAGAGCAACCAGGTAGCCTGGTAGCAGGAATAGCTGCACTGGTCCAAAGCAGGGACTGACTATCCCAGTATTCTCTCTCCAGTGATGACTTTAACAGTAAGCAGATACTTTAAAAAAAAACAAAGAGAACAAACAAGAATGAGGTATCATATACGATACCTCCCCTCTTCAGGTCTCCAAGCCTCTGGGAGGGCTCAGAATACACTTACTATAGTGAGATCTCGGCGAGGAGGGGGTCTCTGCCTCATCTTCGGTGACTCTGTGAAGGAAGAATTTCAGATGCTGTTGAGGGTCTAACTTTTGGTTCCATAAGATTTTCCAAAAGGGGAGTGAAAAAAGGGAACAGAAAGGCAGCGCCACCTTGAGACCTTCCTGCAGAGCTTTCTGCCTTCTTTTTGTGCTATGGTGCTTGGAAGCATGCAGGAAAGGCTGCACTGACACCCAGTCACCACCAGCATCCTCCCAACCCACCACTTACTGCGGCGGATGTCAGCGTTGGGCAGGGGACGGTTGTCAAACCTCCCATCCCTCTGGCCAGGGAGCCCATCCTTCTCTCGGCTGGTGACGACCTGCTGCCGGGAGATGCCATCCAGATCCAAGGCACAGGAATGAGTGGAGGAGCCAGACCCCAGCTTCTGTGAGAACATCTCTCCATTCCCTTTCTTGAGATAGGAGGCGGGAGCCCAGCCTTCTTGGCCCTGGTACCTGCGGTGACAATGGCAGTGTCACTGCATGGAGCCATAGTACCACCACAAGCCTGCACAGTGGAGCAACCAACCCACTGCACTGCAGCAGCACAGGGCCACCACGTGTC
Organism: Coturnix japonica; assembly: GCF_054131305.1. Classification (NCBI taxonomy): domain Eukaryota; kingdom Metazoa; phylum Chordata; class Aves; order Galliformes; family Phasianidae; genus Coturnix; species Coturnix japonica. The sequence goes on along the minus strand of NC_140680.1, from coordinate 9,804,822 downwards.
CCAGGGTCAGATCCTAACACAAGCAATGACCTGGGTGAAATGAACTTGCTCAGAATCAGGCTCTGTGTCCCCTGGGCACCTGGAAAGCTGCAGCAATGACTGCAGCCAGAGGGCTGAGGGTTGGGAGCAGCATGAAGCCCAAGTTCCTTTTCATCTCAGCAATGGAACCAGTTCAGGAATGAAATGCACTGGCAGGGGAAGCAAAGGGGAAAACCAGAGGGCTCTGCCGTTAAGATTGATGTACCTGTTTGCTGGATGAAACACAGCCTGGATCCACTCCCTGCTCTACATCTGCACTTTGTAGGAGAAAAACCAGCCCATGACCTGATTGAAAAACCACATCCTTGGAGCTTTCCTGCCATGCTCAAGGGTCTTGCGCCAGCGTCAAAGGTTCTCCTGTTGGCTGAGCTACAGCCACTATGCTCAGATGGCACAGGCTCCTGAGCTTGTAATTGCCTTTAGAGCTCTCGTGGCAGCTCTCCTGCGCTCAAACAGTCAATGGACATTTTTCTGGGCCTCTGCTGCTGCCAATACCACAAGTTCAGCGTAAGGTTAAGAAAATGGTGGCATATGCTCCCACCCTGCTCAAGTCCAGCTGTTTGCATGATCACAGAGAAGCGGAAATGAGCTTCCGGGAGCAAACAAGTATCTGCTTGGGATGACTGGGAGCGTTTGGCCTCAGCACACCCTGTACACAGCAGAACTGGCCCAGAGAATGGCTCTTCTCCACAGGAACCTCCTAACACAGCCAGAGGATCCAGCCTGCCTCCAGGACGCTTGCTGCTTTTCCAATCAGCGAGGCAAGATGTAACATTAATGCCCTTATACCGCTTCCCTTTGTGCTGCTGGGGCATGTGATGCTGTGATGCAGTCCACCTCCTCAGCACAGGAAACCAGGGGATTTTAAAAGATGTTTAACCACAACTACACTTGGCTGAAGCCCTGAATTTCAGTTAACTCTAATACGTAGTGATGGAGAGAAATGAGTTCTGCTATTCTGCCCTCAGATGGTATATGCTTCACATAGCCTGCATCGTCAGTGAAGTGCAAGACACAGGGACAGCACCTGATTTTCCACCAGCCCTCCAGGTTCTTCTGGATCACCACCACCACGGCTCCTTTATCCAGGTTCATTTCATCCTGGTCTCTGGCGGTATATGGGTAAATAACCGTGTACTTCTCCTCTGTTGGAAAGAAAAAGCAGTTTCACAGATACGTTCTACAGAAAGCTGAGCTCTATCAGTGGTTACGTGCTTTCTATGAACTGCAATTCTTATAGGTGCAAACACACGAAGATACACAACCATTTGGAAGAGAAATGTCAGTGAAATGTATGACAAAAGAAACTTGGATGCATTTTGAAATGTAAGCTTTGTGACTTTCATAGAAACACTGACAGCCAGCCTGAGGAGGCACTGAGTGCCCCTTGTTTTCCTTTCTTCCCTGTCATGCATTGCTCAAGCTTTCCATTTCCAGTTGCTTTTTGCCTTTGCTCTCCCATATAGCTACTGCTCCCAAAAACGTAGTCCTCCAGGGCTAGAAAAGACATCCAAACTGGACAGCCAGACCTTTTCTCTTTTACACATACAGTTCTTCCAGTATTAGCCCCTTGTATGGAGGGAAAGCAATTACGACTCTCATCAACACGGAGAGCAGAACTGTAGGAAGATCTCATTCCTCACCCACTTTGTGCAAGTGAATTAGAGCAGAAAACATCCTGTCCCATTCAGCTCAACCAGACAGGCTCTTCTCTTGGTGCCAGATGAGCTACCAACACCAGAGCCATGGCTCACAGCAGGGACTGCTCATGCAGGGTTTAATGCAGCAGTTGCACGAAATCTGCATAAATGTGTTGGGAGAAAGCAGGAACTCCAGCTTGTGTACCCAAAACAAGCCTAAAAATGTTAGAAGGATTAGCTGGCAGAGTAAAGAGTAGAAGACATGAATGCACCTGATAGAAGGTTGAGGAGCATGTACAGCGTCTACCAAGCACTGACACAAGCCAAGTTCATCACATGCAAAGCAATCAAACATGCACGCAACAAGGCTCCAAGCACAAAACAAACACAGCCAAAACACATCTCTACAAAGTCCACCTTGACCCCATCCACTTGTGTACAAGTCCCCAAGAGTCCGACGGCGACCAACATGCCTGGGAAGGGACCAGTATCTCCATGGGACTGGGGAGAGCATGTCAGGGAAGCAGGAGGATAAGAGAGGACATAAGGAGACAGCACTTCAGGTCTAAGAGGAGATAGGGCTGACACCACAGAGTTGCAGAGACTGAACCCACTGGGACCCTGCCAGGGGCCCACCCTATTTTGAGCCCTCCTCCCACCTCTACCTCCCCAAGCAAGGGGCTGAGCAATCTACAGAGTTGCTCTGAGCATACAGTGATCAAAGGGAAGGATGTGTTCTCCAGGAGTGATTTGGATTTACTGTAGACAGTTTTACTGCACAGAAAAGCTGCAACTTTGCTATTCTCACAACACGAGCTCATGTATTCTCTTGCTTTCTGCATGAGATTAGAAGACAGGAATTGTCATAGGACCTTTGCTCCTTCTTCAGCGCTCCCTGGGAGTAAAGGAGATGTGATGGCAGGGCTGGTTATTGCCTGCAGGAGGCGCCTTCAGCTCCTCTAGGAGAACAGAAAAGGCAGCATTTATACTGCAAATATCCACCAGCCTCACTCCTGGTACAGCACTGCATAGGTAGGACTGTTAAGGGCAGATGTAAATGCAGCGCCTGTGCCTTTGTTCCTCCCAGGGCTTTTCTCACTAGGTCAGACAGAACCTTATAGTCCTGAAAGCCACTTGGCACAACAGAGAGAAGCTGGGACAGCTGTCTACAGCCACCTCTTACTTACCTTCATCTGGTTGCATTGAGAGCTCATCCTGGACGCCATCCTGGGCCTCCAGGCAGGTCGCTGGCACCCAGCCTTGCTCCTCTGATGTGCTCACAAACCACCAGCCTGGGAAGAAAAGAGCAGCTGTTCAGCCAAGGGCAGCAACCCAAATCCATATCCCTTCCTACCAACTGTGAGTCTGGGGGGCTCTGCCCCCTCCATGCTGACACAAGAGAGGCTGAGATCACCCCAAAGCAACAGAGCCATGTGTTATCTGAATAGCAATGCAGACAGCAGCGAAGGAGAATTGCAGCTTTATAGTATCTATGTGCATGGTTCCCTCCCCACAGCCACAAAAACCAGGACAGACTCAGAGCTGAATGACTCCAGCCACCTCATTTGCTTTCCTTTTTTTTCCCCCCCTTCATGGTTCATTTTCCCTCAGCATGGGTCAGCAAACCCAGTCTAATTAGCAGAGATGAATACACTGTCTGCAAATCGATAACTGACTCCTGCTGTGCTCTCACCTTCTTTACATTTGTGGAAACAGCAAATTTTAAAAGCTAAGAGCAAATGCAGGATTAAAACGTGAGCTCTCCCAGTGGAAACCTGGCCAGCTCCACAGAGGCCATAGCAATCCTGGGCCACCCTGCGTGCCCAATCAAAATAAATGCATGCTCCTCAGTTATGAGAAGCACAGGCTGTTTGTGTCTTCAGAGGGAAGAATAACAACCAGGCATTATTCTCAGAATCCCACCAGCGAGCCATTTAGAAAGACAACTAGATTGTCAGGGAGGGAAGCAGCAGCTACCTGTATGGAAGGGAAAAAATCAGAGCTGACATCTCATAAATAAATGATTTGCCATACCTGTTCAATTGGCTGTGCTAATAGGTTTCACTTGCTTTAGGGTTCCTCTTATTTTTCTCATTCTCCAAAAGCTGGTGGTTCAATTAATCCTCTTGGGATGGGTTTTCAGGAATTTTAAAATAAATCATTTTTCATAATTTACCTTTAAACTCCCTCAGCAACTTGTATTCACTTCAGAAAATAAACTCCCCTTTTCAATGAACTCCAGAAGGTGGACCCATGACATAACACCTTCCCTCTGCAGAGGGTAAGAGCCTGCTGAAGCCGTAGCAAGCACAGGGCTGGGCTGGGTGCCCCTGTGCCAGGGCTGAGTGCTGTACAGCATTGTCTTCTGGAGGTGGGCAGGAACTGCAGCTTCTTCCATGGTTAGCATCCCCTATCTGCAAAACCAGCCTGCCAGCCCTGGGACTGCCTTTTGGCCAAAGAACCCATCAGCCACATTTCTCAGCACTAAGAAGAATAAAGTTAGAGCGTAAAAGATGGATGACACATAGAGCACAGCAGGTAATCAGACCCTTCCTTTAGAGAGAATCCTTAAGTCCAGTCCATATTCATGCAGAAATCCAGAAGACTGAAGCTTCCTTTACATTCTACCTAAGCTGACCATCCAAGGACATCCCTGTGAGGTGCCCTGAGGCTGTTTCACTTCCTTTCCTATTAAAGGAGACACTGACAGTACAGGATTGCTATTCCTGTCCCTGCTCTGAGGTGCAGAGCAGACTTGCAGCCCTCTGCCAAGCCTGGCTCTCTGTACCTGATTCGTTCTTCTCAATGATATCCACCAATTGGCCCACGCACAAGCTGATCTCGGAGCTCTCCTGCTTCTGGTAGTTGGCCACCACGACATACTGCTCCAGCACCAAGGGATCGACCGAGGCAGAGTCAGCTCCTGCACAGGGGGACAAGAACCCGGCCACGTGCCGAGGTCAGCAGCAGTTCCTGAGAACACCACTCCCGAGCAACTCCGGGACACACCGGGCACCCCAGCGTGAGAGATGTGAGTCAGAGGCTTGGGCAGAGTGAGGAGAGGGACCAACCCAGCAGCCAGGTGAGATGGGTACAGCCAGGTGAGGCCCTGCACTTGCTCCCACCTCCTGCTCACACACATAGAGCCATCCAAGCGAGCCCACCACCATAGGACCAGCACATGGACCTGCTCAGACCAAGCTCAGCACACACAGCCTGCACAGAGTTCTGCTGCTCCTGGCTGAACACCTGCACACCCGGGCAGAAGGGCATCTGCAGGGCACAGCAGCAGCCCCATCACTGCCCTTCTCATGTCTTACTGGTGATCTGCTGTCTCAGCTTTTTATTCCAGTAACGTTGCTCAGCTCCTGCAGAAGATCCCAATTCCATGTCCACTGAGAAGAAATGCCCCATTAGGGGCAGACAGACAGGATACACAGAAAGCAGAGCGTGCCCTGAGCCAGTAAGGGACCTGACACCTGATAGGGATGGAAGCAGCCAGGGAGCCCTGTCTGGCTGTGCCGACCTGGCCAGGCTGAAGGTGGCACTGCAGGCTAAGGTGAGGGACCAGCCGGGCACAGGAAGGCAGCGATCATTTATACCTTCCAAACACGTTTTCATTTAGGAGAGTGCTCTGAATACGGACCCACACCCTTTGCTTGGCATCACTTACCAAGGCATCGCTATAAAAGGGCTTTTAAGTCCAGTCGAACTCTGCCTTAAAAACACACCCTTATGTTCATCTCTGCACACAGCAGAGTTACTCAAGAGCACAGGCAGCACTTGCCCATCTGTCTGCAAAAGCCTCTGAGGAGCAAAAAGGTGTCAGAAGTGCCTGTATTCTTCTCCCTGCTGTCCCAAGCCTCCAGTGCAGCACTCTGCCTTGCAGCTTCACAGCCTGCCAGCTGAGGATACTGTTATATTACCCAACTCTCCCAGGTGCAGTAAAAATTAATTAATATTTGCCAAGTGCTTTGGAAATAGAGCAGTATTAATTATTATAGCACAAGTGACATGGAAGACTCACACTCCTGAGTGTAGCTGTTAAGACAGACTTATTGGGGCTGTGGGGGCCTCCAGTTGTGGATCAGAGGCAGAAATCACTGCTGTTCTCTGAATGCCAGAGCATGGCAGATACATCAGTGACCTCCCAAGCTCAGGAGGGTGCCAGAAGGAAGATAATTCCACATTGCTAGACTACGAGAGGACTCAACGGCTTCCCCATCACCTAAGAGGTCAGAGATCTTTCCTATCATGGAACATATTGCAGGGTACAATCCTACAATGAGCAGAGCAAGAGGGATGAGTACAGATGGACGGGATCTAATTGCAGTGCTGGAACTCTCTGCTCCCTCAGGTCACCACCTCTCAAACTGGTCCTGAGTAAGAATGACCACAACCAAGATTTAAATGAACTATGTCTTTTTTCAGGACAGCCTTGTTAAAGGAAGAAAAGGCAAATTGTCCATGCCCTTCTGCTATAAACAGCTCTCTGCAAAGCTGCAGGTGAGCTGGTCAAGCACAAAGGATCTGTTTACCACTAATGAAAGCTTATGAATGTCATAACCCAGAGGTGGGGCACCAAACAAAAAATAGGCCCCTAAAGGGAGTGGAGAAAGCCAGAAATTTGGAGACTATCTGTTTTACCAACTCAATTAAAGGTTTGTGCTTATAGTGATCAGAGGATTTACTCAGCCCTGGAGAGGCAGAATAGCAGCTACAGGAAGAGAGAAATACTCTCCTTTCTGCCTCCCCAGCCGTAATTACCAACAGTGCTCTGAGGCTATTTGTAGTTTCAGCAGGCAATTCTGGATCCTCCAATGTACCTATTAAACCAGCAACACAACTGGTAAACCAAGCTCAGAGGAAGAAGTAGGAGTTAATTTGAGGAGTGCTTTCACCTGGCATAATCATCCTCAACCACAAAAATACACAGTCAGGTTAACAATAAAACATCCTATTTATGGGCAGACTTAGTCTCTTAAATTGGGATAAACGTAATCATCTAAAATAGTGCCAGAAACTATGGAGTTTTAGAATGGTCCTCCTATGACTGATTACAACGATCGCTATCAGGCATGCCTAAGTCAGCCAAATTGGTCTCTGAAGCTCCAGACTATGGGGAATAAACAGGAAATAACACTCACCAATTAACATCATGTGCATCCCGCTCTCTGGGCCTCCCCACAGCCACACACATCCCTCCATCCTCCTGGTCCTCATGGAAGGCTGTGGGCAGCACTTCAACCCACTGTGCAACCTGCCAGGTGCTCAGAAGCACTGACCTTCCCAGAAGAGCAGCCAACCCCCCCATTGGCAGTGCTGCAGGGTTACTGCACACAGACACTTTTCTCTGATGCTTACTGTTCATATGCCACAGCCAAACTATGTGTTAGTGCCGGAGCGCTGCATCCCATCCTGCCAGGACAGGGCTCTGGCTTGGGAGTTACCCAAACTCTCCATTCCCTCTCTCAGTGGTGCTAAGCAAACAGCACCCCAAAAAGCATTTTCTCTTTGCCCTCAGCAACATCACTGTGTCATCTGCCAACCATGCTTACAGGGCAAGAGGGAAGGGACCCCTCCCTTACCCAGCAGACGCTCCCACTGAGCCATCACACCAAAGACATTTCCAAGACAAGGGATTCTGTGTCTTTATTTTACCTCTGCTCTATCAAAAGAGAGGAGATGGGGGGGAAAAAAGCACAGCCTGTTTTCATCCCACCCACAGCCAAATGCCTCTCTCTGCCACCACATGGGCTCACAGTGAAAAGAATAACTCGGCTTAAAGCAAAACCTTCAGCACATCTCCTCTGTCAATGCCATGTAAGACAGACCAACACAGCAGGAGAAAGCTAGTGTGAAAACTGCTGCCTGTGCTTGCAAAAGGCTTGTGAGAACCCTTGCAAGGCCCAGCTTTGCCAGACATACCTTGCAGCTGTTTGAGATGTTATCCAAAGGTTTTAATCATGACTGGCAGCCCCCTGTTAGCCAGTCAGGAGATCACCCAGCTACAACTAGCCCAGAAGAACAGAGCAAAACCAGGAGCCACCACTGGAGCAGACAACATCTGTCTGTCACACGCATCCTACAACTTGTCTCAGTAAGAGGTTGGGATGCCAGCAGTTCTCGAGGGAGGGATGTGAACCAGATCCAACAGAAAAGAAGGTGGAATTCAGTCTTCAAGTCTTCCCTGTTCTTTTTCTCTTGTCTTAGAGAGAAACCCACCCATCTATAAGTAAATTTGCTTATACAGCAAAATCAGACTCAAAAACCATCACACAGCTATTTCAGCAGCAACTTCATTCAGCCACAGCTCAGGCTTCCCTTTCCAAAGATCCTGGTGCCATTTTGTAATTCCTGCAGCTGTAAGATGCCCTCAGATAACCACTGAAACCCACCAACCAAGGGGCCTTCAGAGACATGCCCCTCTCCTGAGGAGCAGAGCATCCCAGATCCATCCATCCACCCTAAGGTTTCCCAACCTGGTGCAACCCTGAAGCAGAAAGTGCTGCTGCACCAGGAGACTTGCAGCCCCATGGTGGTCACCTCACAGCTCAGAGGCTCCTTCAGGTCTGAGAGCACTGTGGCCACACACTACGGGCTGGACACAACACCCTATCCTTCACCTGAGGCTGTGACATGGCCCTGTGCCCGCTGCACCTCATCACTGCTACCACCCTGTGTCCGCCAGCCACCATAGAAAGCTATGGGGATGTGACAGCTGATGCAAGGGGCTTGCCCACCCAGACAGAGCAGGTGCCCCACAGCAAAAGGCAAAGCAAGAGCAAGGCCCAAAGAGCGTGCGGCGGTTACTACCTCTCTGCAGGAAAGAGGTCGTTCTCTGGATAAACCCTGATGGAGGAACAAAATGAGGGGAGACACGTTGTGAAGGGAGGAGGGACATGAAGGTGGGGTTGACTGCAGTGGTATGACTCAATGAATGAGCAGATGGGGAGAACTGCAGGCACCTGCCACCCCATCCCTCCATGGGATGCCTGCAGGGGCAATGAGGAACTTCAGCCTTCATGTCCTCAATGCCATCCCCTCTTTGGAAGCACACCAGGAGGCAGGGATGGGGCATGGAGAGTTGGGGAGCCCCATGAGGGTTGGCAGCAGCACCCATCATGGGGTTAGACCCCTGCGTAGTACCAAGTGGCCAAGGCTGCGGGTGGAAGGAGGAGATGGTGAAACTGGAGAGGGGAGGAATGCTTACCAGATCTCTTCTTTCCAATGGGCTCCCTGAAAAAGAGAAGGAAGAGCGTCAGAAGAGCAATGGGGACAGCTGGGCTCTTTGCCACAGGAAACCTATGCAGGACAGCACAGTGATGCTGGTCCCAGCAGTGCTACTGACCTCCCTCACAACAGCTAACATCCCCATGGGCCAGAAACCAGCCTTGCACCTCTCTCCCTCTCACTGAATAATTTAATGCTTTTCCCTTCCCCAGAGTGAAGCTCAGCCACTGGTCCGAATCCTCAGTGGCTTGCTCTGACAGATGTCACTCAGAAAAGACATGCAGAGCAGGATGATTTGGCAGCAGTCGGGAGCAAGGGAAACCCAAACCCCCTCAGCATAGCCCACAGCTCTCACAGAAGTGAAACACCACTTTAAATATCAAGAGTGGAATACAGAAGGTGCTTCGTGTCCTCTCCTTGGGACAAGGATGGGGAGCAGGGCTGGGGAAGGGGTGAGCATTTATGCCTCAAAGTAGTGTTGAAAGGATGAACACAAAGCAGGAGCTATTCACAGGCACAAGGAGGCACTATGGACAGCACTGGCCACACTGATGAGATGAAACCAGAGGTCTTGTGTCCCTTTTGTCACCAGAGTGCCAGCAAGAAACACGGCCATTGGACAGCCTCACACACTGGGCACAGCCCTCTTCAGACACAATAAAATCTGGAGTATTTCATGATTAAAAAGCAAATAAACCCAAGAAAATCGGCACTGAGACAAACCTTAAACAACCACAGACAACAAACGAAGGCACCAAACCAGGCTGAAACCCAAACAAATACACCAGTCCTGTCCACAGCTCCAACTGTAGCGCTCCATATTGCGACAAAAAGAATGCTGGAGGTGGCAGGTGGGCACTGCATCCTTGCACTGATGGGAAGGGCTGCTGCTTTTCCCTGACATCTGCTAAGCTTATTGCTGTAACTCACCCCCCTGCTTCCTTTCGCTGTCTGGGTGAGGGGGCAAGGAAGGAGCTGCAATTTCACTTTGCTGCCGGGTTGCTACTGGCACAGATACAAAGAGACAGAGCTCTGAACACCAGCCCACCACCCCAGAGGGCACAAGAACTCAGACAGGACAGGAAACTCTGACAGATTGCCAGCAGCATTTCCTCCTGCTCTGTTTCCCATGGGCTGGAGAAAGGCATACAGCAGAGTGCACATACAGCCTCCTGGAAATGGATGCCTCCAAGCAGAGAGGGAAAGGCTGCCTGCTGCTGGGAAACTCATTTAGCTCTCACCCACACCACAGTGTGTGTATGAACCAGGCAGACACAGCACAGGCACAAGGTACCAGCTTATAATGATGGCAACATCAAGCAGCCACACAGAGCTCTCCAAGAGGTAACACCCAGGAGAGTTCTCCAGCAGTGTCAGGGACACTGAAAACATGGGTTATTGTGTAATAGGAATCCCACTTAAAACACTGAGACAAGTAGCATTACGGTGCAGCAGACTCAGTTCAGCATCCTTCAGGAGCATAATAATCCCCAAGTGCAATCCTTAAAGAAAACTTACTAACAGAGAACACTTAGGATGAGTAAATACTTTTAATGTTCCTTATATGTATAAAATGTGTATATATGAAAATATTCCCATCACAATCTTCCACAGTGCATCAGGCAGCACCTCCCTAGAGCCACTGATAGGAAGGAGACGAGGAGCACAAGGCTGCAGGCAGGCAGGTTTGAAACCAAAACAGCAGACTGTTCTTAAGCAATACGTAGGTGTAAGGTGTTTATCTCCTACGTCAGGATGTTGTGGATGCTGAAAGTTTTTGCAGGCTTCTAAGGTTGTACCTCAGGCATGAAATGTTAATTACAAAACCAGGAAAGCTATGACAGTGCCTAGAGAAGAGCTGCTACAAGCTTGCTTGACTTTAAGCAACTGCTGGGGTCTGGTGGCTGCACAACACAGAGGTGATTCTGCAGTGGGCATGCAGCAGAGCCTGCCTTGGGGTGGGACTCTGTAATGCTATAACAGGATGATAATAGCAGGGTGGTAAAGTTTATGGCTACAGCAAACGAGAAGGAGCCCAAACACAGCAGCTATGGACACAGAAAAGACGCAAAAGAGCTGCTTACCTTTAGAAAGTCTCAGGTAGAAAAGGATCTCCAGTAAGAGATGCCCTCAGCACCACTGCCAACCCTTAAATGAGGGCTGGGAAGGGGTGGATCCTGGTTCCATCCCTTAGATCACATGGCTGACCTGTGTGCACCTGAGCTCCCCTGGGTTGGCCCTGCCTTTCTACCAGGTGCTCCATCACTGCTTCAGGCTGCGACTTAGCATTTCCACTACAGACTCACAGAAGGAAGATCCCATGGCAGGGTGTGGGGACAAAGGCCTTGGCACAACACAGCACTTGCAGACCTCAGCACTGCCCATGCTGCCCCACAGCTACAGCTAAGCGGGAGAGGGACAGTGGAGCACAAACACAAGGGTGGCAACTCCAGCTGCTGCAATGCCAACCATGCAGCCCACAGTCAACAAGCAAAATGAGATAGGTCTGAAGTCACTGTTCCAAGAAAACATTTCCTGAAGAAAAGTCTATTTCTTGTAAATAATAATAAGCCCTTCTATAACACAGCACTGCCATCAAAATAACTCTCAGGAGGCAGCTCAGCTTGTAAGTATTCAGCAAGCATAGAGATGTTAGAAGTCTTAGCAAGGTATATGCAAGCAAGACAGGTTGAGAACTGGGGGACAACAAGGCTTTGTTTAAGAGAGCTGATGTTCAGCAAGTGCTCCACTGAATGAGACCCCCCTCCCAGGCTGCAGTGCCAGTACCGCTCTTGTATTTAACTGCTGGAGAGCTGTTTGAGCCAAACCTGAGGGCTCAGAAGGCTGCCTTGTGCCCTGTAAGCACAGAAAATCAAGTGCTCTGTTCATGGAGGGAGCTTGTGATGCAGCAAGCCATGTTTATGCATAGTAGCTTCAAACCCATTGCTATTTCTTTCTGCTGTCACCTGGAATGAACAGTTCTCAGCCGAGAATGACACAGACCACTATTTTGGAGCTGAGATCTAGCCTGAGCTCCTGGTGAATCTGCACGTAGGCACCAGCAGGACCGCAAAGCAAACAGTTCCTTATACAAGCTGTAATTTGTCTGGAGAGCAGGACACGCTTCAAAAGCCACAAGCCAACAAACATCCTTATCCAAACCAACATCCGTCAACTCAGGGAGCTTGAGTTTATGGGCAAAAGGGATGGCTCCCTACATGGGACGACCACTGCATCCTACAGCAGGGACCTAAGCTCTCCTTTTTCTGTTAAACCCCTGCTCAGGAGTTCAAGCCCACATTCCCTGAGACACTATGCAAGCATGATGAGGAAAGCTTTTGCTGCTGGGACAGCTCCATTACTGGAAAAGGTAAGCAGGTGAAAAGCTCCAGGGAAGCATGAAGGAAGGAGACTTCTTTGGGGGAGACACCGGTTATGAGTCTGTTCTTCACATTTATGGAAATAAGGCAAAACAACAGATTTGCTCTCTACTGCAGTGCTGGAAATACGCTTGTCTAGCACTGTCTTCTGGTGCTTTGGACCTAACACAAATCTTTCACCGGCCAATGGCTGCTGGCACAGTGGCCCCAAGCAGGACCTTTCAATCACTCATATGGAGACAAGCTGGCACAATCAAATCTCACCAGCTCTCAAATCTCACTGACTCTCATTTTGGCTCAGCTCTCCCTTTGCTGATTTACTGGGGCTAGTGACTGCCTGGAGTCCTCATCAGTCTGCATGTGGGAAGCAACCCATTACTACTACACTGCCACCCCCACCTCACTGCCCAGCACCAGAACCTTAGCATTAATATAATCATGAAGGGCTGCTGGGCTTTTGCTGCAGGCATAACCTCATTAGCAGCACACGCTCTCATCTGGTTGTGCCCCAGCTCCTTGCCACACACCTCCTATAGACCTCTGCCCCAGCAGCAGAGCTCCCAGATCCCCCTCCGTAGCCTGACTGTGTCTGGTTCAGAACAACAACCTTTAGTGTCTTATACAGGACAGAATGCCCAGCTACCAGACAGAAAACAGCCTTTACTGCAAGATGCCTCTCACATCCCAGAGCTCACCTCCAAAGCTCTGGGAAGCCCATGAGCTCCATTCCCATTGCTCCTCACTCGCACCATGCACACATTTACTGAAGAGCCCCTTGGGATCTTGCTGCACTACAGAGTTAACCTGGGCTCCTGTGGGTGAGCAGCAAGCAGCTGAATGCCTTGGCTCAGCAGTGGCTTTGTGCCCAGCAGCTCAGATGTCCCCAGCCTTATCCCAGCAGTTCTCTGCTGTGGTTAAAAACTGCTTGAAACTGAAAAAGTGTGGTTGAGGCACACAGAGTAACTTCCCACCTCAACTGCTGAGCATTCTGCTGCCGGTCAGACCTGCTGAGATATGCAGTGAGCAGGAATTTGATGAGTTTTCTCCTTTGAAACTATGGCTTTCATAGGGCTTCCATACAATGCCAGGGAGAAAAACTCCACAGCCCCACAGATTGCTATGCTTCTCATTCCACAAGCATTTCTTTTCTTTCCCCCACTCCAGCTCTGCAGAGCCACCTCTTCCCAAATTCAACCAATCCCTCCAGATTACAGCCCCTCTTTAGCCACCGCTGGGCAGCTCTCTGTGGGCTCCTTGAGTTATCTCAGTCCAGAGCTTGATGGACAGAGCTCCACGTCACGAAAGCCACTGAGCATCTCTGCCAGTGGAAACACCACAGCTTCAGCCCACTCCTGTTTGAAGTGGTCCCTCTGGGCAGGAAGATGCTGGAAAGTTGGCGAGTGTGTGCAGAGGGGATGGAGCAAGGGCTTCACCTCCCTCATCCACCCCCCTAGCGCTGCAGACTCCTGTCTCAGCTTAGCCTTTAGCTATGATCTATTGCCCAGTTGGAAGCAGCGTGGGGAAAAAGGATGCATTTGACTCTTTCCCTCTCCATCCAGTCTCCTTCTCCTCTATCTCCCGCCGTGCAAGCCAACAGCAGTGCCAGAGGTTGTAAAAAATGAGTGAGAGATTGAGAAAAGCCACAGCTTTCACATCAGTAACCAGTGACTGGCTTTCATTGGTTTTCTCAACACCAGTAGACACTGTATGGAAGCTTCACTGTAGGAGAGCACAAGGAAAGCCTTGGATCTTCCCAGGAGTTGCTTCAGATACATGGGCTGTCCAGCCTCCTCTTTTCAGTGCAAAGGCTGCCAGATCCAAGGACTAATTCACCTTTTGCAGTTAAACAGCTCCATGGACTGCAGTCTGCTGCAGCTCTTGAAAGTGGCTTCAGATCTCAGCATGATGCAGATAACACAACCAGCAGCACCCAAGGGCACACTCCCATCACCACCATCATTATCTACTGCTCTGCAACCTGGGGCAGGCCCTGAGATGTCAGCCAGGGAAACCAAGGGACAGGGAACAGGAACACTCCCAGCCACAGTGCCACATCAGCAGCGGCTTGGCTTGGCACAAAGCACGCTGACCAGTCTTTTTTTCCTCCCTCATTCCCACCTTCCAACCACCCAACATAAAAGCTGCCTTTCATTTTTCTTTTAATGCTTTATTTTTTTCAGTTTTTTTTTTTTTTTTTTTTTCTCCTCTCATGGCCTGGCTTCCTTTCAAATTCCCAGAGAAAAGTATTTATCCTCTTTATGAATGATGACATCCGGCCAAACCCCAGACACGCCATCACGTCTGATCCAGCCCAGCCGTCCATCATTGGTCCCATACCGTTATTGGTTCACTGGCTGCAAGCCAGTGCTCAGGGCTCAGGAAAGGGCTCCCACCAATCTCTCCGGAGGAGAGAGCCAAGGACTTTTATTAATTAGCATTTTGAATTGTAGCTAATAAATACCCCTCTGGCATTCAGGCTGGGATATGAAACACAACAAAGACGTCCTTGAGATGCTGCAGCGTTTTGCTGCTGGAGGTAAATGGATGAGAGTTACCTGCTATGTCTTTCTACATACTGCAAACCCACCTCAGCTCCCAGGAGAGCAGTGGAAGGCAGCACATCCCATCGCTGCATTCAGCAGCCCCTCACCCGCTCATCCACCCAGTGTTCCACTGGCCAAACATACAGCAATTCTGTAGCACAGGCACCCTACAGCTGTGTGTGCTGGTGTCCCAACCCCAGCCACTTCAGTATATAACTCCTTTTGTAAAGCAGCTCATCAGCTTCTTGCATAGGGCTCAGACTATTGCTCCCTGTGCCCTGAAACAGCTCCATCTGCTGTGAATTCCCATGAAAATCCCCACCCAGCGTCCCCACAAGCTCATGTTGTTCTTGAGTCTCTTGCTTGCCCCTGAGCTGCTGTCTTTGTTGAGAGACAACTATTAAGGCAGGTTAAGTGCTGAGCAATAGTGGGGCAGGATGGATGAGAGGACTGGCTGACAACATGCAATTAGTTAATGGGCTGCAGGGCCCTCAGACCAATCTCATCAAGTGACTGTGAGATGCAGAAGGAATGACAACAGGCCAAGAAAGGGGAATCAAAAGAGCAAAACAAGGACAGAAAAAGGGGGGAATTAAAGCAGATATAAAAAAAATCTAAAACCCAGAGAGAAGATGTAATCCACACAAGCATAACACTTCCCTAAAGACCCAAAAGGCTCAATGTTCCTGCTCAGAGAAGAAAAACAAAATCCTAGTATCTATCTCCACACCCTCTCAATACAGAATGATGTCAAATCAATTTACTGCCTTATCCTTGCACAATTAATCAAGCCTCCTCCATTGCTCAACCTTCAGTAGAGCTACGCGTTATGTCACAAGCAGCATACAGAGAGAGCTGCATAGCAGGAGATGGAAGCAGCTGCTCAGATTTATGCTGCTTGTGATTAGTAAGAGATGGGTGGCTCCTGGCCAAAGCAGCTCATAGTCACAAGACTTATAACCACACAGAGTTGCGTAAGGCACGCGAGATTCCTTGCAAACATTCTCTGTTTTGCATGGAAAAAGTCAGCAGTGATTACGGACGGAGCTCACAAACATGGCTGAGGGCATGTTAGAACCCTTGAATGAGGCAGAGGATATTAGTAGTTCCAGCCTGGGCACTGCCATATGAAATGAGGCTTTTCAGTCTGACCATGCTTCTGAAACCAGCATTCTAGAAGCAGAAAGCAGCGCTGTACCTGGCTGGCATGGGGGGACATCAACACTTGATGGGGTCCCAGAGCGATGCACCCACTTTACAGCTGGGGATGGTACACCAGGAGTTGGCTAAGCAGGTGAGGGCGTCCACCTGTGCTGCACAGCCCCTGTTCCCTCCCCAAGAAAGCATCCAAATCCCACATCTGTGAGTCCTGGGAGGATCTCTAAAGGGATGTCGGACTCCTGGATGCTGGCAAACTGAAGGCAATTTGTATTTCATCACCACCCCAGTGGCAGCAGCACCCAACCAACTTACTCTTTGGGGGGAGTCAAGTCATCAGGTCGGGTCTCAAAAAACTGCAGAACCTCCTCACACTGGGAGATGTAGGGAGGCAGCTGGATCAGAGCCTGTGGGTGAAACAGACACTGGTGATGTGAAGCACTGCCACCTGAGCAAAGAGCCTTGGAGCACAGGGAGCGGGTTACAGCTCCATGGGGCACTGTGCTCACAGGAAGGAACAGAGCCACCAGTAACGGTGACTGTAAAAAGGGAAATAGACACACAGCTGCAGATCTGAAATCATGGAGCAGGGCTGCAGCGCTCATCCCAAAGCAGACGTTTCACCCTCCATGTGCTGTCACAGCAGCGTCACAGAAGGAGTGAGGGCCAACTGAATCTGTATCAGAGACAAAGCCACATCTGCAAAACCCTGGGGTTACTGCACAGATCAGATGTGGCTCCATCCTGACCTAATTGCTGGCCCCCAAAAGCCTTCCAGCCATTCAGTATACTGTCACTCACTGCCAGCACAGCAGACAGTCAGACCACTAATCACAGCCCTGCTGCAAACAAGATCATGTGAGAGAGACAGGAGAGAGAAAATCACTCACTCCATGGCTTTTGTGTGCAGAAAAAGGCTATTAGAAGCACAGGATCTGCACGGATGCCATTCCCATGGGGGTGCCACTCCCCAGCACCAAGCGTCCCATGATTGAGACACCTTCCCGTGCCAAATTTCCCCCAGTTCTGCAATGTGGAGAAGGCTCCACACCCTGTGATAGCAGGGGATGATAACAGAAAACATCTTACGATGGGAGGACAGAAGGCAAGACCCACAGCTCATTTTTCAAGACGTCAGGATGCAACTGGCCAATGGACTACCGCAGCTGTGGCCACAAACACAAGAAGGTCATGACTAGCATGATGTCTAACCCATGATGGCTTTGTGTTGGAATCACAGCAAGTCAATTTTGTCATTTATTGAAGACAAATACACCTCACTGCACCGGATTCCATTTTCCAGGGCTCTCCCAGAGACTGAACATACCCCATTTCTCTACCAGGGGACAGCAAGAAAGCAAAATCTTCCCTATGCAGTTCACAACAGATTTGCTTAGCACTCAACTCAGCAGGCCAGGGGAGATTCTGCATTTCTGCTCTTCACCAGCACATTCATGAGCCCCTGCAACAATAACGTGAGCAGGGAGAACATGTTGGGACTGCAGGTCCAAGTTCTGCAGCACAATGTGCCCTGGAGAAGCTGTCTCTGCTCAAACTGACCCTTTGCTCATCCCACAGCTCTGCAGCAATTTGGTCCCATGACCATCTTTGAGCTCAGCAGCAGCTTTATGGTTAACAGCAGCAACTAGAAGGCCAGGCTCGGTATGCATTTTTTTACTTGGCAATGCATTAATGTGAGGAGGAGAGAGCAGCTCTCTAAGTGGGTCATATAACATCAGCCATTATGTTCCAGTTGTTAAGTCAAATGGATTCATTATATTTTATACCATTAATGGCATCATTCTGAAACAGACAGCTGCAGCATCTTTTCACTTAGGGACCTTCACTTCTCAAAAATTAAATTTACTGCTGTGTGTCTGTGTGGAGCTGGTGGATTTTAATGACTCAGATGACAGGGGGCTGGAGCCAACCAGTGACATGCACCATCAGCTTCCTGGTGTCATGCTGTTTGGATCTCACAGGTCTAAGCTCACCTTGCACCCTATCTCCATCACTCTGTTGTTATCTGCTGTCCTGGCTCTCCATGCTTTTCACTTGTAACCCCACAGCACACTGAAAACAGGTGTTTTCATCTTTGGTGGATGCTAGAAATCCTCCCTTACCTTGCAATACTCATCAATAGGTATCAGGCGTTTGACTGCAACATCACGGATGTGACTCCTGCGGAAGAGGATCTTCCCTGAAATGGGAGAGACAAGCAGAAAGAGAAGGTCAGTGCAAGGCCTGGGGGCAGCTTCTACTGAATCACTGCATCAGGACCTTTTGCTTGTGCATCTCACAAAAAGCACCATACCGACAGCACATTCCCTCCTGTGCATTAAATCCCATATTAGAACAAAATATATTTAAAATGGCAAGAGTGTTTAAGTAGAGAAGGGGAACCAATTAGCAGCAAAGTGCATCCTCATCTCCCTCTCACCAGTGTGGCAATGAAGGAGGAGCATGTGCCTGATACCATACTGCCTGTTGGCATGCACAAGTGTCTGTAGACATGTCTACTGACAAACTCCAGCCAGACAGAGAGGTGGACACCCCTGCAACAGGGACATCCATCCCCCACTGCTGGCCACAGGCTCTGGGTTCACTCACAGCACTTGGCTCCAGTGTGGGCAGCTGCCAAGCCAGGGGGTTCTCCCTGTGCAGCTCCAGTGTCAAATCAGCCCTTGAAGCTGCTCTGTCGGGACTGCAGCCCTGAGTCAGACCTATAGGATTTTCCTTCCTGTCTGGGGTTTATTTTTGTTCTCCATTAATGGGATCCTCTTGCCACTCCACTTCTTCCCCTCTTGCCTGTGGTATGGCCCTGTTTCCTTTGAAGTCTAATGAGCCCTAAGTGCTTCAAGCTGCTCCCACAGAGAACAGCTTCTCTGGCTTTTAATGAGACAAAAGCCATCAGCGGACAGTGAAACAGATACACACAGAGACCCTGTGATCAAAAGCACTGGTACATGGTAGGATTTCAGACTTTCAGCGCTCCATGAACATACACTGGCACTTTTGCAATAGAATAACATGAAAAAATGGTGATTTGGAAGGCAATAATAAAGTTCTCACAAGCACCTTCTGACATCTCCTCTACCTATGTCCCTTTTTGTCCCTACAGGAGTGTCTGATCCCACCACCAAACCCACTGCGTATAACGGATATGTCTGTCCACGCAGCCTCTTCTTTTATCAAGGAGGTACCACCAGCTAAACAACAGCACAACATCACAAAATGGAAAAGTCACTGAGCCCTTCCCTGTGCTGTGGCTTCCCTCAGCCCCTCCAGCAAGCAATCCCAGGAGCTGTGGCAGCACTGGAACCAGGGCTGGATGCTACCAAGCTGCCCGTGAACAAGGATGGGTTAAAATGGTCCCATGCCTATCAAAGCTTTAATACCTTCCACTACTGCCTGACTCCAGTGTACATGACTTGTGCAGCCTGCCAACACATTTTTGAAGCATAGAAGAACTAAAACAACCCAATTTCAGCCTGCACAGAGCATGAATCAGAACATTATGGAGAAGCCAAATCTCCTATTAGGCTCAGTTAATGCAGAATGCCTTCAAGACTGGGCTCTCAAAGGGAGCACACAGCAATCACACTCAGGACTAGCTCCGTGCTTGCCCTGAAGTGAAACTCAAAGGGTCAGACTGCTCATACCAGCATTGCTCCTCATTTATGTTCCACTGACAGCAAAAGGCTGAGACATTCATAGTGGGAAATACTCTCGTCTGAAACGCATTCCATCTTGCAGCCCGCCACAGCCAAGTCTGGCAGTCTTTGTGATACAGTGGAAAATAAAAATCCCCCTCTATTCGATCTGTCTTTTAGAAGGGTGAATAGTCTGGGAACAGAAATTGTCTGGAAAGACTGGGAGGGAAAGGAGCCACAACCAGGCCAAAGCTCCTTCCCTTGATAGCAATGATTTTCCATCAGAAATGCTCAACTGTTTTGTCATCCGCAGTCATGGTGTATTTGCTGCACGTACCTCTATTTGAATGACTGATGGTTTCTAAAAAGATGAACTGATTGGAATAGTTTTGTTGCCAATTGTAAAGAATGGCTGTTTAGTTCTGAGGTCTGCCAGAATCACTGCTGGGTGTGCATGTTATAAATGTCTCAAATAACACGCTGGGTGTGGGAATATTTAAATGTTTAGCAAACAGATGTTAGTGCATAATAATAAAAAGAATATAGTTATGAGGGAATAAATACATCACAACAACTGAAGTGATCTTAAATTAGCCCAGGCACAGAGCATCTGAAACAGCAGGAAACCCAGCTCGTCGCTTGACTGGCTCTAGATCTAGTATTCTTCAACAATGAAGTTTATTTTCTAACAGAAAGCTGTTTTCCCATCAAAATGCCTAATTAACATAATTATAGGCCCTCCAGTGCTGCCAAATACAGCTGTCTAAATCCTTTACTTGAAAAGCAAGAGAGAGCAGGAAATTGCTTCCCTCCTGGTCAATGAGATGCAGCGTTTTCCTGGGCATTCCTACAGACCCTACCCTCATAATGGGAATAAGAGTGCTGCCACCGGGGCCTTTCATGTAGCTGAAGACCATACAGTGCAAGAGAAGTGCAAGGCATTATTCGTGTCTATTTGCATCCCTCTGCTACAGCTCCTGCCCTCAGCCCCAGCACGACAAGTACAAATGGGACAACACGAAGGAAGGCAGTTCTGCACATCTATCTGACGGCTGCTGCAGTCTCCACCTCCTCACTCCTGCCTCATCTCCAGCACTTAGAACTGATTCCATTTACCTATTTACCTGCATACAGTGTTAATGCATGCACAAACAGAGCAACGATTCGTTTGCACAAGAAAGGTCACTGCACAAGGAAGTGCAGTAGAACACAATGCCCTTCATGCACACAAAGCTGCGAGCAGATTTTTATCACCTGGGAATATGTCGAGCAAGTTGGTAATTTAGGAAGTGTTTTTCTTCACCTCACTTTATCCCAGTGAATACATTTGTGAAGTGCCACGTTACCTCACTATCACCGTAGCTGCTCTGAAGCATCACACCTGCCTTCCTTGATATGTATTTGCTTCACAGCAGAAGTTTGGTGTCTTGAAAGCATATGTTCTTTAAGAGTAACCTGGCAGCATTATTATTCTTAATTAGTATTCTGACTAAAGATACCTGACTAGCACAACACATCCTTTACAGTTAGAGGGAATCAAACTGTAAAGAAAGCTGAAATATTAGCAACCCCTTGGAAATCAAAGCAAATGAAGTCTCTTTTCACTGATTTGCAGTGCAGGGGTGGGAGAATGTTCCCTGCCTATGTCTCCATCTACACCTGATACCACATTCACACACTTACTGGCTCCTTGCATCTGCTGGGGAGGAGTGAGCAGTGCAGAATGGGTTACTATTATAGGACTGCTCTGAAGCAAGAAGGATTAGATTAGAAGGAAGACACCGTAAATATTTACATCAACAAGACATCAAAGACAAAATCAAACTTCACCATAAAGACACTGAAAGTACTCGGCTTTCTATGCGAGGTTTTCCAGCACCCACTGGGTGCTTTGTGCATAACACAGAAGCAGCTGGGACAAATGAGGGACCACCATCGCAGCATCCCCAGCTGCCCTCTGTCCCCACAAACACCCCAGCAAGGGGCAGCCCTGGGCAGGGGATTCACCAAAAGGGAGAACTACCCAGGGTACCTGATGCCAGCTGCAGGCACTCCTCCTGCTCTTTCCCCTTGCTGTGCCTGACCTTTTCTCTCTCCTGTTTGGACCTGCTGATACAATCTGATCAGCTCTGTTCCAGTGCTTCCATTTCTTCCTTCCCTTCCCTAAGCTCTCGGCAGACAGGAGGGAGCCAATATTGTTCTTTGCCTGGCTGGGAGGGAAGGCTGGAAAACCATTGAGAGCCTTGACGCTGTTTTCAGACTCCCTCAGTGAGCACAGCTCACAGCCTCCTGGGACATGATGCTCCCTGGTTACAGAGCTCTGTGTAGATGTGCTGCTCCTTTCTTCCCCCTTTCTGCAAGGACATTCCTGCCCTCCAGTGCTGCCACTCATTTCCACCCACCCTGGCCAGAGGCAAACCACACATTGTCAGGAATTCACCTAACACAATGGATAGGCAGTAATTCCATCCAGTGCATCCCTGTGAGCCTCACGCATTCCCACAACATGGCTTAGCAATGTGACACACTGTCCGCTCACAGAAAGTTTCTGCTCTCCCAGGATTGGAAAAAAAAACAACAACCCAACTCTTTGTGGATAATCAAAGCTGCCTTCCTTATCTGATGGACTGGGAGCAAAGGGCACTGCAGGAGCGCAGGAGAGGGGTGGGGAGAAACACAGCACTGATTCATTGGGGACTGCACAGTGTCAGAGCTGAGGAAGGGGCTGATAAGGATGTGAGTCTCCACATGGTATGAGACAGAGCAGGCAGCTCACGAGAGGGATCCATCCCTCCAAGCAAACAGGTAGGGAAGGAGAGCTGTGCTAACTACTCCCATCCACGGGAATTCTCCAGGCAAAGGGGGCAGGAGCAAAGAGCAGAAGAAAAGGATGCAGAGGAATTTCATAGCAAAATAGTTGAGAGTCTTTTTGAACCAGAGGCTGTTACTGGATCTTAAGCAAGCTGGAGGGGCAGGGAACCTTAAAGCCTTCACCCTGCTGATCACAGCCATGAAAGAAGCCAGAGATTTGGAGACTGGAAAAACATCAGTGCCTTTTTGCTTTGCCCTGTAGGACTCCCCCGGCCCCATTGCTTCGGAAAGAATTCACATCTCTGCACCTTTCAAATCACATCCAGATTTTCCCTGGCACAGGTTCCAAACTCACTTCGAAGAAAAAAAAAAGGAGGGAAAGAAAAAGGCAGCCCCAAATATGCACATAATTAGTCCCAGCCCATGGAGCAGGCAACGACGTGGGCCATTCTGAGGATGGACGGGGAAGCAGGTGTGGGAGATGGCATTTCCAGGAGCTCTGTACTTAGCATCTGTTTGGCAAAGCCTCAGCAATGGGGTGAGATGGTCAGAAGAATAGATCTGAAGAGATGATCCATGGCAGAAAAGAGAGGGAGGAGCATCTGAGACTCCTGCGGGTATAGGAAGAAGGATTCTGGTCCGCACTAAACCAGTAAAGCTCTTCAGGGCACTACTGGATCAGCTTGCAGTAGGACTTGGGAAAGTCAGGGACCATAGCTGGACAAGGGATGTCATCCGTCTCCTTCATAAGGCCTTGTGGGGAGCTGTTAGAAACCTCACAGCTGTCCTGGGAGAAAAGCCCTAAAGGATGCGGGTAACAGTGACACCTGTGCCAACGAGGTTAGTAGGCTGGGAAGAGAATAGAAAGGAGGCATCCTTCTGCTTTTTAAAATGATCCCTCCAAATCCTCCTTCCTCTCCTTCTCTCTTGGGAGTTTGCTATCGTCTGTAGCTAAAGCTTCCTAAAAAGCAATTTTATGCCAAAGTGAGCTCAGCCTCAGGCAACCCCTCCTTGCCTGATTCACGTTTCCAACAAAGCAAGCTGGCCAGGATCAGCTCCAGGCCACTTGGGCTGTACGGTGTTTGGAAGGCTCTGCTCTCCTTATAAAAGCTGTTTCCTGAAAGATCTGGCGCAGCTCTTACACAACTGGCCCAACTGAGCTCATATGTTTTTTTAGTTCATTCTTTCCTGGGGTCTCCATCCCACCATCTCCCCAGCCAACAAACACGTAACCCTTAGTGGGAAGTCCTGCAGGCAGACACAGCATCCCCTGGGGCCTTCATTCCTTCATTCCCCCCAGCTGCTGCTGGCTCTGCCCCAGGGACCACAGGCAATCCCATGCACAGGCTGGGTGCAGCCAGCACTGTTTCAGAGGGCCATCCTCAGCACCACACGATGCTGGGCAGGCTATACCGGTGACTCAAAGCCAGCAGAAGTAGCCAAAAGTCCACTTCACATTCCCCTATATGGCAGCAGAGGCTTTCCAGGCACAGTGCTGCAGCTGCAGAGAGGCTGAACTCAACCCAACCAAGCTGTGCTATGGAGAAGCCTGGTGCTCACATATGAGAATGGACAATCCTCGCCCCAAACTCCTCAGACACTGTAATTGGTTCCACTCCCCTCCAAAGAACCCAGCCTTACGGCTTTGTTTCGAAAGAGCTGAGTGGGCTGAAGGACTTGGCACTTACAGACGTGTTTTCTGATACACTTCAAATCCTCGAAACCAATAGCACTAGTGAAACAAAGTGACACAAAGCAAACAGAGTTCCTCCGGGCTGGATCTCGTAACTATGGAGCAGTCACAGAGTTCCCATTCCAGGAAAGCAGCTTGATGAACGAACCCAGATGGCACCTCCTCATGTCCTGGGGGTGACCCTGAGTTTGGGAGGTTGAAGGTTTAGCCAGGAAAGCCAGAGCTGCACAAAGCACAAAGTCACAGGAGAGGCTCTGGAGAACTTCAATGGCTACAGCGTCTAACACTGCCCTACAACCATCTCCCAGGCAGCAGCACACTTTCAATGAGCCTCCAAAGCCAAATCTCCACTCATAATGAAATTCAGATGCTAAAAATGTTGCACAAAATGGGTCTGGAAGAAAACTATGTTACTCTCGGGAGCTGAACATAATCAAAAGCCTCCAATATCTTCATATGTGAGCATATGAGAGCCACATTCTGCAGGGACAGAGACCCAGGGCTGTGCATCGAGCTCAATCAGGTGGCATCACCCCTTGCACAGACAGGTGAAGTCCTGGTTCCACTGCAAGCAACAAAACCCACTGATGCTCCAAACAGGGAAGCTGTACTACTTAATCCTGTTGCAAAAAGGGGACACAAGCTCCTACAGAGCACGGTCATCCTAACTTCCCCAACCTCTTTATCACACAACACGCAGGCTTTATTCTCCCAGCAACTTCAACCCCCTTCTTCCTCCAATGGAAACCACAGCCTCTTAGATGAGGAAAACAACACAAAGAAATTCAACACACAGAAGAAGAAGCAAATATTGATGAGCATGCTGCGAAAAGCAAGATCCCAATCAGGCCTCCTGAGCCCAATGCTACCTCCCAAAACCAGTAGTATTTTGGTGAGGATTCTTTGTAAGTACAGCATAGCCAAACATTAAGTCCAGCTTTTCCAACTTATGCCCTTTGGCAGTTCAGTTTGCTGGCAGAAGTAGTGGTGCAGCAAGGGCTCTTCCTCTGTATTAATGTCAGGTGTGCTCTGCTGATGCTACAGCTCAAGGACAAGCCAGAATCACTAATCCCCCTGTGGGAAATCCAGACAAGATTCCCTTACTCAGAGCGGGGTGTAAATGATTTTCTCTGTACCAGTCTGAAAAAACTCAACCCCACTGAATGCCTTTGTGTTTCTTGAAAAGCCAGGAGGCAGAACACAGTACAAAGGGCTACATTAAATGAGCCTGACAGTCACTGGAAGTGATTATGGTACCGTGACATTTCTAAATATGCCCATTAGCTACTTGCGGAAGGGGGAAGGACAACTTTGTGGTCAAACCCATTAGTTATGGGTGCACAAAAGACTCCCATGGTGCCCTCAGTTCGGATATTTTTGCATGGCACATTAGGGCTCTTTTTTCCCCCCATAACATCAGCCTCAAAGGGCAGCCACAAGCAATCCCCCCCACCACAGCATCTGAAATGGGCCATTGCATCTGTTACTTGGGCACACAAATCCTCAGCAGCAGGCTGGGCTGTAGGGCACGTGTCATGCCATAGAAACCCTTTCTTTGTGCAACACAAAACGTCATGGGAGGAAGCTGAGGCTGTCAACCATTTTGATTTAATATGTGGAATTCAATTGTCATTTCATCCCCTCTGGACAGCAGTTCGAATTAGAGGGGACAGGAAATACAGCAAATGAGCAGTTCCTGGGGAGCCTCATGCTGCACTCAGCCCTGTGTTGTGCCCCTCCTGCAAAGTGCTGCAGGGCTGCTCCGAGCAGAAGCTGTGCAAGAGACTGATGTCACCCAATAATGCTTGCTGGAGAGAGAAGGAAGGGGTTTAACACCCACTGTGAACCGTGATAACAAACACAGATGTTATAGTGGGCACAGTACTGAGACAAAGCTCACAGCCATGCCAAACCCAGCATGATTTTTGCAGGAGCATACTCTCCTACCTGGCAGAAAGGGGATGATCCTTTGCTTGGGGTCCTTCTGCCCTCCTTCCATCGGAAACTTGTCCAGCATTTGCATCTAGAAAAACAAATGCAAGAAAGGTGATTAAAGTCAGAAATCTGCACACAATGCAAAGCCTCGCTCCCCATGAGGAGGCTAAGAGACTGTTCTCCAAACCAACAGTGCCTTGAGACATTGTACAAAACGCAATCAGGCAGGATACAGTGATGCACAACCCAAAGTGCCAGAAGCACTTTGGAGAACGTTTTGTGCTACACAGTTTTCAGAGATTGGTTTAAAAGAATCTCAACACAGAACAAATAATGTCTCGATCGAATGCAACTGCACAGAGAATGCACAGTTGGCAAAAGGAGGTCACAGACAACTCCCACTCTTGCTGGTGTCCATTTGGTATTTGCACTGGTGCTTCAAGGGCATGCACACAACACCCTTGCAGTTGCCATGGAGCTTAACACCCAGCAGGATCTACATCTGCAGCACTTCCTTTGCTTGGCCATGATGGAAAACACCATTTGGATCGGACTTTGCACTTAACAGATTGGATGTAAGGAAAAATTTCTTCTCAGAAAGAATGGTAATGCATTGGAATGGGCTGCCTAGGGAGGTGGTTGAATCACTGTTCCTGGAAGTGCTCAAGAAATGAGAAGACGTGGCACTGAAGGATGTGGGTGAGTGGGCATGGGGGGGATGTGCTGGTGGTTTGGTTAGATTGCCTTAGATGTCTTTCCCAATCTTAATGATTCTATGGTTCTATGTTGATCCATCCATTCTGCAGTTCCACTACTCTCTATTTTGGAAGGAATGGGACGTAGACAAAAGTTCTCCCTTGCTTTCTCTGGGGCACAGATCTGAGCACTGTCTCCCATCACCTGAATTGCACCCTAGTCCCCAGGGTATCCAAAGTTGGTTTTCTCCTTTTCAACCTACTGCACTCTATGTAAATATCTAGACAATCTGCCCAGGAACTGCCCTAAGTATCTATGAAGCCACTACACTTACTCTCCTTTGGCACAATTAATATTTAAAGCAAAGAGGAAGCAAAACAACCAGGGAGACAATCATCCAATCTCCATGGCAGCCCCATGAGAGACATCTGTGGGCAGCCCTGGAGGGAGGACAGCACTGAGCAGACAGACAGACAGCTGTGCTCCCTCGTACCTGCTGCTTGGGCACAAAGCATTGGGAAATCCTTCCCCTTGCCCACCAAAGATCAGGCACTGGGGTCCCAGCACCCTGAGGGCAGGTCCTCCTGCCTGGCTCCGTGGTTTTCCTGGATCTTGATCTTCAGCACCTACTTTTCCACGCTTACAGGGGGTGTCTGCTCCTAGCTAATGGCTGTTGGTTCTTCCACTATGAATCACAAGCTTGTATAAAGTATTGTGCAACTGAGCCCCCTTGTCCATACAGCACCTCAGCTCTGGCACATGCAAAGACTGAATATTTTATTTCCTGGATCTCAAATGCACCAGGATAAAATTCTTGAGGTTTAGTGAAGAGGGGGCAGAAGGAAGGAGGTATTTTTCCTACACTGTGATTAAAACAAAAGTCCCCAAACGTAACAGGAAAACCAAGAAATGCTCTCAAATATTCTCTTCAAAATGAAAACAAACCATCTCCAAACCAGACACTGTGCTGTGCCTACAGCTTCTTTCCACTATAAATTTTAGTGAGTTTGCAGCTCCTCGGGCGTGCAGTCACCTCCCATTCTTCCACCAGCCAAAACAAAGGATGTCCCAACAGCCCCATCACCCTGTGAGCCCCAGCACTGTGCCACCATGGGGTCTGACTGCCCTAACCCTGCTCTTCCTGTTTGGAACAGCCCCTCAGAACTTGTGACTGGCGCAGGATGAGCAAAACAAAACAAGTCACCAACGCTGACATCTGATTGCTGTTAGCAATGCAATCCCTGAGTCACTGGAAGCGTTCCCCTCCTCTCATTTCTGAATGCAAGCTGAGGATCTGAACAACAGGAGTCTCCAAGGCACGGACGTGCAGGCCATAGCTTCCCCATGCACATGTGCCTGGACAGTGACTTTGGCCAGAGCTGCTCCCAGCCACGTGATCCCACCAAACAACGCCAGAACTCCAGCCCAGAAGTTCCCCATTTCCTGCTGCTTATTGAATGAAGTGCCTCTCGTGGTGGCTGCCCAAAGCCTGGGGCTCCCCCGATGCTCTGCACAGCCTGCTTGCTCTGCCCTTGCAAGAAGGAAGGAAAAGATGCTACGAGATCCTGCAGCAAAGGAAGAATAGGATGATGAGGAAGGAGCATAGCAGACAGTGTCCCTCATCCCATCCCACCCAGCCTGGCTGCCACATCACACAGCTCCATGGAAGGCAGCAGCACATGCTGGTTCATCAGTTTTGCTAGACATCAGCCTGTGGCTGAGGAACAGCTTGAAACCCACTCCAAAGAAAACAGCCCCAGAGCCTCCTCCAACCACGGCAGGCAGCTCGCATTAGTGATACAACAGCACACATCTGCAGAAACCCAGCCTCTGGGTCACGAGCTGAGAGTCCTTCCACTGTAGCAGCATACAAAGCTATAATGAGAAGCTGTAACAGCCATGGAAAAAAAGCTGGCTTCAGTGCTGAAGTGATGCTGGAGTCCTGGAGGAGCCCAGCTGCAGGTCTAAGTGTTTCAAGGCTCCCTGGGCCATTTCTGGCTCATCCCATCTCAGCTGATTTTGCAGGACAGGGACTACAGCACACACTGTTCCACCACTCTTGCCCAGGAGCCCTGGAAATAGGACAGAAGATGGGTAAAAGCACAGCAGTCCCACAGGTGCTGGGGTGGGATGCACAGACACACCAGTAGATGAGCTGCAGAAAGTGAGGTACGCAGCAGGAGGGCCAGGCAGCTCTCTGCAGAAAACCTTCCTCCTCAGCCCCAGCAGGGAAACACACTCCAAGCAGACAAGGAATTTGGAACACGGGCAGTCAGCATGGGGAGACTCCCACAAATCATGTCAGCAGGCAGCGTTTCCATCCAAGCTCCAAATAACAGCGATCACATCACATTCCCAGAAGGGAAAACTCTTCCAGTCAGCCAAGATCCAGGAGGGAGAAAGAAATGGGGCAGAACAGCAGCATGCAGCTGCAGAGCCCTTAGGAACACCACTACCCACGTGGAGCAAGACAGAGCAGGGCCATGAAACAGCCTCACTTCCAGCAATGCAGCCAGCCACACTGAGAAAGAAAACGAAGGACAAAAACAATAACCTTATTGTTTCTCCACTTTTGAGACTATTTAAAAGTACTGGAGACAAAACCTGCACAAAAAAAGCAAGAATCACAGCGGGTGCAGCTCAAAGCACTTTGGTGTGTTTTTTTTAGGCACAAAGTTGAACTCTCCCATGGCACTTCTCACTGGTTCACTAGCAGTGATGGCTGGGCTGGATGGTGCTCACATTGCTGCCTGTGCCAGCACCACAACATGGGTATCCCAGCAGAGCACCTCCGGGCTCCTCCTGACAGCACATCAGGGCACAGAGCTGTGGTTCTGCATTTATTGCCCCACACCAATTTGCCTTATCTTATCAGTTCGCTGGTTTCCCTATTAACTCAGAACTGCCTGTGCAGCCACATTCCTGGGGCTCCACATTCCCACGCCTGCCCGTGGCTGAGTGGCCCATTAACAGGGTAGGCAGTAAAGTGGGTACCCAGGGAGAGCAAGGAGCCCTTCCCCAGCTGCTTGCAGCAACAGCCAGCACGCTGCCAGGCAGCTTCTTCATTAACAGGAAACCCGTAAGATAACATCCTAATTGAATCATTTATCAGAGCTGCAGGCTGCTGGTGATCCTAGGGGAGGGACAACGTACACACTCAGCAGTACTCCCAGGAAGCAGAACATTCAGGATGAGCTTTGCCCAAGTTGGAGCTGCTCATGCAGACAGTGCAATGCCAGAGGGATGGATGGTTGCTGGAGGAGCGGGGCTGTGATGGTGCTTCTCACTTCCAGACAGATCCAGAGGAGTCTGCAAACAAGACAGAGCACTGGTAGCTGGTAAGGCACTATCTGGTGGAAAGAAAGATGTCTGTCAAGGTGGAATGCATTCCCTGATATCAGTGCAGCAGAAGGGCATGAAATGACTCTTGCAGCAGTGTGGGTTTTGCTGTTTTTGAGTTGCTGTGCCAGCTCCAAGCTTGGGTTTTCTGTTCCGGAGGATTGCATCTTGTGTGGCTCACACCAGGACTGCAGAAGAGAAAGCAAATCTTTGCCAGCTCTTGAAGGGGACGCTGCGTGTCACCAAACAGCATGATATAACAGCACGGGATGGTGGTGATGAAATACTCAGGCAAGGCAAGCAAACTCTTCCACTCTTGCATAAGATCAGGACACAGTGTGCAAGCTGTGGTTGTGGGGAGAGGGAAATTCCCCCTTCTCTTATCGGAAGGGTTTGCTTTGGCTGCAAGATGGAGGTTCAGAGTTAAACCACATTCCTCCACTTTGGTCCCACAAGGAAGAGCTGACCTAATCCGTGTTGCACCAGACACAGCCATGAGCCAGAGCAGAGCAGTCAGCTCTTGACAACGTCCCAATGAAATAGTTTGAAGAAAAAGAAAGAAAAAAATAGTTTAACAAAAGTCTTCACAATCCGGTTGTGCAGGGGCAGCAGTCACAGGAGCCTCTTTGTGAGAGCAACCGCCTCCCGATGAGAGGAGGCAGCTGGTGAAAAGATGGGCCTGAGCCAAATGTGCTCTCACCCCACAAATACCCCTCAGCCCCATTCCTTGAGAGAAAGGGAGGCAGCAGGCCTCTGCTGGTGCTGCACCACCACTTTGACCTTCTATAGACACTGGTCCCAGAACACTCAGCTCACTGTGACCACTCGGCGTGAGCTGAAGGATGTTCAAGGAGAAACTGCAGCTGATGGGCAGCACAACTAAGCAGTGTCCTGATGATGTCCAGTTCCTGCCCTTCTAGTGCAAGGATAGATTGAAATGCTTCTTACGCATTACTGGGCAGGGCAATCCTGACCTCCTCAGCACTAGGAAATGGCATCATAGAGGCCAGATTGTGAAAACCTGATGGAAAACTTTAAGCATGGCTCAGCAACGACAAAAAAGAATTAACTGAGGTCAGAGAATAGGGCTACACAAATTGGCAGCAGCTGCCTCTGCAAGAGAAATTTCCTATGAAATCACAGGAAACATTATACAGAGGGAGATGTCAGTGGCTGGGAATAACTCGCTTGCATGGAAAGGGAAGTGGGCGCAGGCAGGAAGCACCCCCAGACATGTCCTGCCCCAGCACACCCCAGACCTCCTGCTCTCGTCCTCCCTGTGCGATGGGAGCTTGTCACTAGTATCCCCATAACAACACCACGCGATGACTGCAGCAGATGGGCCAGAAACCAAGACAAGAAGGGAGCATGAGGAATACCCTGGTCTTCAGATATACATGCTTCAGTCAGGTCAGGCCCTGCTTCCTGCAGTAACTTTTAAAGTGCTAATCCAAGCACATTAGATGTGCACCTTCCCAGAGCCTGCCTTTAGTGAGGCACCAGGTGAGACACCCCAAAGTGATAGGATCCAGAATTATCCCCCACATCATGATAGCCCAAATAGTTCCAGAGAAGCACTCACTGCTTGTTTTCTGAGCTGCCAAGAATATACTTGAGAGAGATTACAAAGCTTTAAAAACTGTGAAAAGAGAGAAGAGGGGAGAAGAGACACCTCCCATTTGGAGAAGAGCAAGGTGCCTCCGCCCCCAGCAATCCCACAGCACTGAGCTCCATTAACAAGGCCTCCTCACTGAGCTGCTGGCCTCTCTCCGGCTGCTTAGTGGGTGATTAATATTTATAGCTTTTTACATCTGATTTGGAGGTGGTACATCCTGGAAGCCATAATTCTCTTTACAGTACTTTACTAAAAACATTTCCCACCATTTCTGATAATTGCAGCACAGACTCTACCTGTCATTATGTCAGGTCAGCAGGTCCCAGGCCACATCAAAGAGCACCAAAAGCTGCACACTCCACATGCAAACCGAGAGCAGAGCATTAACACCACCAAGCAATCAATAAGCATCCATCATTCACCAAGTGCAACCCAGCCATGGGAAATGACTCCTACCAGTAGACATGCTTTGGAACCGAGCAGCAATACCCGGGGGTGATGCTGGTCTGCACCGCTTCCTTTTCCAGATCCCATCCCTGGGAACTTCCCTTCAGCAAACCCACAATGTGTCAGCCCTGGCTGGAGCCTGGCGTGGGAGCAGGACAGAGCTGTGCCACCTGCATTAGCCCAAAGCCCACTGAGGAAACACCAGCACTTGAGCTGTTCTGGATGCAGTGGCCATAAGGAAGGCTGCAGAGCCTGTTCACGTTCACTCAACATCCCTCTAGCATCCCAAGCAGATCTGCTGGGAAGACCATGAAGCCATGAGATTGAGCTTCTGCTGGAGAAAGGTAAACAATGGTGGAAAAATATCCTTCTCATTGCAGAGGAGTTGGACTAGATGGCTTTTAAAGGTTCCTTCCAACTCAAATGACTCCAACCAATGCATTCGCCTGATGAGCAGCTGAGATGAGGGGGCAGAGCCCACAGGCTGTAGGCAGATCTCACTTCACACTGAATGCCATGCCCTGCAATGAGAGGCAGCCTCCAGCAAAGCATTCCAGCTCCCAGCCACCAGGAGCTGCCCAGTGTGCATGTCACCTCATTCCAACCATGTGCCTGCCCAAACCTCCGGGTGGCTGCTCACTATCTTCTCCCCTACATAACTCACAATGCAATTTCAACCTCTCCCTTCTCAAAAATCTTCCCCACTCCAGCACACAAGGTAAAGCAAACTGCCACGCATTCCTTTCTTGAATTTAAGGCAGCTTTATAGTTGTGGCAGGCCCAAACGTGATGAGGCAAAGGAGGTGGCATTTGAGCTACAGGCTGAGCTGCCAAAGCTGCAGTCCAACCGCTTGGGAGAGCACTGCTGGTCAGAAACAGAAGCCTCGTGACCTTTCTGTTGCATCAGACTTCTTCCTAACCAGCTATTTTCCCTGCTGTTTCTTCCCTAAACACATACCCCATTTTCCAGCTGAGCAAGCACAATCAGCAGAACGCCTGTAAGGAGTTGTTTTCTGTCCATGCAAGGGAAGATTTCATCTTCATCGGGCTCATGCAGATGCCTGTCACCAGCAGCTCCATGGGAGCCAGGGCCACTATTACACAGATGGGACAGAAAAATGAGATAAGGCAAACCCTTAAAGTCTAGCTGCCAAAGCCCAAAGTTTCCATATTAACCACATATGTCTTCTTTGCATGACCCTGCTGCTTTCCACCCCCCCTCTTTCCACCAGCAGCATCTCTCCTGGGGAACACAGGGCGCCGGGCTGGGTGGCTACAAGCACCACAGGCTGCCTTGTACTGCTCTGCTTACAGAAAAGGGAATTTAAAGGTGCCAAGTTCAGCAATGCCCAAAACCCGAGCTCGGCAGGAAGCCTCAGCAGCCAGCACACACACACGTGCTTTGGGGCTTCGGAGTCCAGACAGCCCTTGCCAGAGGGCCGGAGCTCGCCAAGAAGCTCTGCTTATTGCAAAACCAGAGCACCGCTGTTAAATGATAGCTGGTGGGGGAGAGCAGCCTTGCAGCTCACAGAGGAGCTAATGCACTTTACAGGGAAGCCTCTAGGAGCACACAGAGCACTGCTTCTGCATGGGACATGGAGAGCACCTCTGACCTGGGATGCTCATTCCACTCCAGGGCACTGGGACCTGCCAGCACAAAGCTTGAAGCAGGCAGAAGCTCCAATGCTTTGTGCTCATGAGAGCACAGATTCCACAGACACACACAGCTCACACAAACCACATGGCTGGAATTGCATCTGCTCCTCTAGGACCCAGCAGGAATAGGGGAAGAGGAAGCGATGCCAAGAATTGTCAGCACAACTAAACCCCTAAAGGAGCACAGATCCCAACAGTACCCAAATCTGGGGAATGTCAGAGCTCTTCTCTAAGCAAAGCCTCACCAGACTCTGAAAAACTGGAAAGGCTCTGCCCAAACCCAGCTGTAAGAACCTGTACATGGCTGTAAGAACCATCATGGTTTGGGGGCACTGCTGGCAGGTGGGAAGATTCCAACCCAAGGCAGAAGCTTCAGAGCTCCTCAGGATGGGACCTCTGTTCCTGGAGGTGGGGAGCTGGAAAATGCTGATGGGTATCCATTTCAGTTAACACTGCCATTTAAGTGGCAGAATCCAGCCATAAAAATTGAAAGGAATTTTACATCGTGACTCATCAATAATAAGGTTATTTTTTAAATTAACAGTTAATAGCAACAGTTAATAGCAGCTATTACCTAATTTTAAATTAAAAACAAGAAAATGTTTCACGCGTACTGAACTGAGTCTCCACCACCAGCACCAGTAGTTGGAGCTGGGAGAAGGGGGATGCCCAACACACAGCTTCTCAGAGCCACAAATTAAGCTTCCTATAAAGGGATATTTCCTTCATTTTTTTCAACCCTAGAAACACTCACAGATAAATGATAGCTGCATTCTGTGAGGCTGAAAGCCTCGGCCAAACCCCTCCAGACGCCAGTGCCTGAGACAAGCTGGAGTTGCACAACACGGCTGAACCAAGTGAACTTCTGCCTGCAGCAGAACACAAGGAGGGGTCCCACCTTCTCCATCCTCTTCCTCATTCCCAGCCCTCAGAGCTGCCCTAAGCCTGCAGGGATGTGGGCAGCTCTGCAGGTGGGAAGGTCCTCCACCTTCAAGTGATGCAGCACTGCACACTGAGATCCATCAGCCTTAGAGAGCATCGCCTCCGTCCTACATCTGCTCTTTGAGGGGCATTTCACAATGTGTGTTATGACAAAATACTTTCAGTTTCCAGAGGGTTGGGTGCTGGCTGATGGCCAGTGATTAGCCAGCTTAGCTTGCAAAGAAAATACGAGCACAGAGAATTCTTGCGTGCATCAGAACACACCTCACCTGGCTAATTTATGATAGTACCAACACTGGAAAAGCAAGGGACATCTGAATGATAGCTATTTCTTGCCCAAACTTTAAACTTCTTACCAAAAGAAGTATTAAAACAAGAAAGCCAGCAACCTTAATTACAGCTACCAAACCTAACGTCTAGGTTCTGATTCCCATGCTTCCAGGTAAAGACAGCCATAAATATCATTTGTAATTCACTGCTCAGTGACTCAACACCATTGTAAAGGCCTCAAGATATTATCCCAACATAGCAGAAGGAAGGCATGAGCCAGATGAAGGGCAGATCCCACACACACATCCTCCCCCACCCAATGGAGCAGCCTGGTTGGCACAGACCTGCCTTATTCTTTGCTGTTGTCTTCCATAGTGCCATACATACAGGAAATGTCCATGCTGGGTCCCAGAGGTGGAGATGAAAAGTCAGAGGTGAAGGGAAAAGGTGTGCAAGGGAAGTAAAAGGAGAAGAGCGCCATTTCTAGGACGGATCACAGCATGGAAAGGGAGAGCAGGTAGTTAAAATCCTCACTTATCCCCAGGCTCCATCAGGACCCTGCAAGGATCACTCCGGAGACCCACACCTTGGTTCACAGTTGGACTTCCAAACTGCTACTTGCCCTTCACTGCATCACATACATTCAGCAATGCGTATGGCTCCCAGCCATCTCACTAAGAATTCAGCAGGCAAAGACTGACTCTTGGCACCAATCTCCTCCCTCCCCAGCAGCACCAGTAGTGGTTTCATATCAAACAACATGCTTCAGACCCAGGGCTGCTTTTGCATGATGCCAATGGCAAGGTCTACCCTATAGAAAGCTGAAGGACACGAGCTCAGCCCTCCAGGCAGGCAGAAAGAAGGGTGCAGCCCATCTTCTTGTGCTACAGGGCAACATTTAAACACCACATTACTGAAAGCAGCGCCAAATAAAAGCACATTGGATCGCCATCAAGTGAACTTAGCTTGGTCTCCAAGTCATCCAGGAGAGCTTTAACCACCCCCACCTTGGGGCCTCCTCCTTGCACAAGTGACAGCACACCCATGGGGTGATATGTAGCTGAGTGCCATCCTTTCCCTGTCCTGTTTCCATAGGCAGGTGCCAAGAACACTGAATAAAGGTGGACCATGTGGCCACTCTGGCAGCTTGAAGGGGTAAAGCTGAGAAGATGAACTCAGCACAGCTGGGAGTGATGAGATCAGGAGGTGAGAAGAGCCCAGGGAGGACGGGCTGCAGCATCCCAGCATCAGGCACAGCTCTCAGCAGCTCAAAGCCCTGATCAGCTGCCAGGTAAAGAATTTAGCAGCTAGTCAGAGTGCCAGCAAGAGCCAATTATAACTCAACTGACCTGCCTTGGCGCTAACACGCACGGGGAATGTGCTTGGCTACCCGCTACCAAATGCTGGAAAGCTATAAATGGGAGACGTTTGGAGAGAAAAGGATGAAGGGAGCCAACTTTTAACTAGGCTGAAGTGCACGGGGCTGTACGTGTTCTTTGTGGAGGGAGAGAGGAGAGAGAATGAGTAAGACCTTTGATGTGCTGCTGGAAAAATCCAGGCTGCTTCTTCTACAAAGACAGCGACCGTCTTTTCTTAATGGAAATTGTTTCTTCTTTTCGAGTCAGATTACAACAGTTCACCTTTTCTGTACTCCTACGTGTGGTGCATAAGTCTGTGGCTCCTGGCAAAATCTGGACGGCAGAGGAACAAAAGAGAGGGCCTTGCTGGTGCTTTGCATCAGGATCCTCACCATAGGAAGTTGTGGGTTTTTTCTCATCTTTGGTCACGCAAGTGCCTGTCTTTCACAAAGCAGCTGTCTGAGGGTGAGATCCTGCTGGTTTATTTTTGTGGCTGTGTGCAGTCGCTGCACACACAGCACTGAATTCCACTGAACTCTGCAAACCCCAGAGAACAGAAATTCCCAAAGTGTTGAAATAGGATCCATGTTATGAAATAGCTATCGAAAGAGCCCTGTTTACAATCCCTGGACACAAAAAGACATCCATCTTCCAGCAGCAAAGTGCCTGCACTGCCTTAGGGCCTTTCCATCAAAGAGATGGTCAGAAACAGCACTGCCAGCCTGGAGCAGGCATGAAGTATGGAGCAGAAATCAGGCTGTGCTACACCTGGAGGAGCATGGTGATGGTGGGGACAAACTGCTCTGTTTCCTACATCTGGAGAAGGAAGATAATGCACCCTACCTGGCTGTGGGCTGCAGCCCGAGGAGGAGGAGGAAGGCTAGTGGGGAGTCTGCACCCCACAATGGTGCATCTCACAGTGCTGGAAGCAATGCACCAGGCTTACCTGATTTTATTTAGTTTATTTTCTTTTGTTCAGGCCAACAGGCTGACAAGAACAATTCACCTCTGTGCCAACCAGCATCTTCTGAGCACATTTCCATGTAACATTTCATTTTAAAGCAGTCTAAATCAACACAATTCTGACTTTTCACCCGCTCCTTCTTTGCCTCGCTCCTGCACGTGCACGGCAGGTGAAAACCCCCCTAGAACAGCTAATCTGCCTTTCCCATAGAGATGACATGCACACACTGCTGCCTTTTGCCAATTCTCTCATAGAAGTAGGCACCACTTCAACAGCCTGTGTTTTTTTTTCCCCCCTCTCACACACAAAGCTGTTGGCCTGAGGGATGCGGGACTCTCTCCAAGATGACATAGCTCCAGGTGGGTCAAGGCTGAAAGTTTCCAGCTAAGAACCTGAAGGATTTGTTAAACATATGGATGGACCAGAGGACTGGGAAACGCACTTGATGTGCACACAGCAAGTGAGAGCCAGAACCATTTTTAAGTATGCTTAACATTCTCTTTTTGTCTGCCTCTGAACCATGCAGCAAGCACATTTACTCCAGACTTTGTCATGTCTCCTTCCCCTGGCTCACAATTAAACCTTTGTGCAGAGAAGCAGCCACAGGGCATCACCCTTTCTTCCTTCAGCCTTCATTAGGGAGCAGAGCTAGAGGAAAAGTTTCTGACTGCAAGGGGTAACCTGCACCCAGGGAGGGTACCCCTGCACTACAGTTTGACACGTAAGGGCTTGCAGCAACCTGCCAAAGAAGCTTCTGCCTTGGTGGTGAGATGGCAGGCTGCAGTGTGAATAGCAAAGCCTGCTCAAAGGGGAGGTTTGGTATCTGGCTTCCTGACACACTGGATCCTCTCTCAATTGCAGGAACATCCATTCTGTTGTCCAAGATGCAAAAGGCAACAGGGCTGAAGAGACCCAGGGTGGCTGCAGCTGGAAGGGGACAGTGCCATAGAGCCCTGCCTGGTGCCAGCACAGGCAGCTGCTGGTAAGAGCATGGCTGGCATTGAAGGGCTGAGTTTGGGCATAAGGGCAGATCATGAGTATAGCAAGACAAGGTGGCTCTTGGTCACATGAGGACCTGAAATTACTACTACTGCAGCTGATGAGCTCATAATTACAAATAGAGGAAAAAGTGTTTCTTTCTTTGGGTTTCCACAATAAACACAAAATGCAAGCCACCGTCTGTTCCCTAAGCAATACTGTCAGTCCAGACAACAGTTTGAAGAGGATCCTTCCCAAAGGTTTGCTAAATGCCTCCAGGGCAATGCATCTGATGTGACCCATTGGGGTCCCACAGTCACAGCCTCCTCCTTGCTCACAGGCATTCCTGGGAGCACCTCTGTGGCACAACACAACCTCACACTTGATCACTGTCTACCAGAGACAGCCCTTCATAGATTCAATTACCAGTTTCCATGCCAGCCAAAGTTTCCAACGTACCTGCCAGGCTCAATTAGCATCCAGAACACAACTGGCATTCTTGAAAGCAACAGTCTCATTGATATATTTCTTAGGAACAGCATCCATCTGCTCCCAATAGCTCACATCTGGCATGTCACGCATTACAAAAGAGCTTGATCCTGTTCGAAGGAAAGCACTCCTCCAGCCAAGAGACCCATGCATAACTGAGGTTAGTATCTGAAGTTACAAATTTACTACAGATCACACTGTTACCTGAGGTTTCAAATTCCAGAGTTATACATTCACGTAGGGTTACTTGTTTCGATTTTGTTTTCATCCCTAAAACGTTGCTGTTACATCAATTGCTGAGTGATGCAAAACATTTACGGAGAAAACAATGAGGAGATGGGGTAGGAACCCAGAGATCTACAGAGAGGAGAAAAACACTGGAGCACAAACCGAATGCCCTGGTTTCCTCCTGCAATTAATAGTAAATAGGAGGAGGGAGGTATTACTCAGTTTAAACATTCCCAATTTCACTGCCTGGCACTGCCCAAGGCCATGGAGTGACTCACTTCACTAATTAGCCAGCAAGATCTTTATTGTTGAGATATTAACCTATTTATTTTACTACTGCATTTGCTTCTTTATTTTATTCTACCACCTTACATACTGCTAATACTGAACTGCCATGGCTTTCCATCGTCACAGACCTGGCCACGCTCAGAAGTGCCACAAGGGACATGTCGTGCAGGGCTCAGCATCTGGGGACACTTCTGTTTGTTGGCCCAAACACACCAGGGGTCTCTTCCACTCATCTCACAAAGCAGAAGGACACAGAAGGTGCCTCTGGTTGCAGTTGGAGCAGGACAGACAGCGAGGCTGTCAGTAGTAAGTGTGGATGAGTTTTCCTTGGCTCAACTCCTAAAACAATTGTTTGGCCACAATAGAAGGTGACAAATGATTCAGCATTGAGCCCACCAGGGTAATACCAAGAGAAAATCCCCAACCACTCATGGAACGGTGCTGGGGCTGCTCTGAAACACCAGCATCACACCCAGCCCCCTCACAGGTCCCACTGCCCTCACTCTGACACCCAAGAACATCTCCTCCCCATCCCTGCTTGCATGACAGGAGGCTTACTTGTCTGTGAGAGGGTGCACCAACATTCACCCCAATGCAGCCAGAGTTGCTGCTGGAAAACAAACAACACAAGCCTTTGCTGGGCTTCTGGTTGGAGCCTGGAAAATGCAGCCAGGATCACTGGGAATGCAGCTATTACATTAACAAATCTCTCTATCCAAACACACATTTACCCAGATTTCTCAAAGCTGTGAGTATGAGAAGCCTGGAAACCACAAAGCCAGATTCCTGAAGATCACCTGGGACTCCAGTTATTCCTACAGTGCACCAAGATCGTCAGGATTGGACACAGCAAAACCCTTCTTTCTATGTTTTCAGAAGCAACCAAACCCTTTTAGCCAATTACTTCTTTTGCGTTGCTGTTTTCCCTTTTTTTAATCTAATAACCAGCAGCAGGAATAATTTCCAGCATGGAACATTTCTGCCCAAAGAGCTAAAACTGGCATAGAATCATAAAGCAGTCATTCAATAAAGGCCTCCAGCAACTACAGCAGCCTACCTAGAGCAGCTTTTTTTTCCACTGCGCTAAGGGGATCTGTTTCACTTCTCTCCTTTCAATCCAATTTCCACTGTACTGCACCACAAGTTTAAAGTAAGGACACCAGGAAGCATGTGCGATAAGGGGGAAGGAAGGGAAAAACCACAATTTCATTCATTCTTTCAACAAAGCCAGAAAAAAGTGGTTACTCTTTTCTTTTTTTGCAAGAAAATGCTGAGGCAGCAGGAAGGGGAAGGTTTGGCTTGAGCTTTCCCAAATGGATCACACTATATATAAAGCATTTCTTCTGCTAGATCTGCTCAAGAGTGCTTTGTAGACCTGTGCTCACAGCGGAGCTCCATCCCTAAGCAACCCATGGGGACAATGAGCACGCACAGCTCCAGCCAAGATGCAAAAGCAGGAAGGGTGGAAGGAGAGACACGATGCCCCCGTGTTGTTTTCTCCACAAGCAACAGGGAGACCATGCAACAAGTGGGAAAGAGCACAGCTGGAGGCCGGAGCTGCTTTGGCAGACACAAACCCCCAAATTCTGTCCCTCTTGCAGCAAAGGACATCCTGAGTTTGGTTACAACCTTAGGGCACCGGCAAAGAAGATGAGATGCTGAGGACAAGGAAGAGCTGAGTTCCATTTCCTTCCAGCCCTGGCCACTGCCCAACAGCTGTTCCCTGTTTATTTATTTTCATATTTCCTTGGTTACACCGGCAGCTGCTCATAGCTTAACCCTTCCCTGCACCAATGGTAGCACATAGCACTGCCCACCATGCCTTGGCCCGGCACAATTTGTGAACCAATAGCATGGGCATAGAAGGGCAACTTGGATTCTCACTATTGACATCCCCATGATCATGCTCATGGCTCTTCAAGAGCCTTGCTGGGTAGGAGCAGGGCACCATGGATAGGAGCAGTCATCTCACAGAAACCCACCCGCACACCCAAGCCTACAAAAGGCTTTCCAAGCTGACCTGAAGCCATCAGACCAACAGAACCAAGTCATCCACAGTCCTCATGGCTCACTTTGCTAGGCAGGCCCAGATGTGCTGTTATTTTAGCAGCGTATCTGTGTCAGGACGCATCCAAACCCCAGCAGTTTAAAGAGAGCTATCCACATTCCCAGGGAAGCACAGCAGCCACTGAAATAACGCAGAGATATATGCAGCTTCATGCAAGCAGGAAACTGAAGGGTGCCCAGCTTCCTCCCCAGTTCCACACACAGGCAAGAGGGATGTGCCAGTGAGCTCTCTGGCAGGTCCATAGATCACTTAGTGCATTTTCCTTTTGCATCTGTACATAGCCTGTTCCAGCAGCTCAGTTTATGTTTTGGCTCATAAAGCTCAGGCAGACCCTTTGGCTCATCTCCACAGTACAAGGAGGGGGTGGAGAACACCCTTTGCTTGCTCACCCAGAGCACTGGCTCAGATTTTTGCAACCCAGTTTGTCTCAGATTGCCTTTCCAGCCTCCTGCCTCCATTCCTTCCCCATATTCCTCCCAGTTCCACACTCCACTCCACACCAGGAGATAATTACTGAAGTGGCTGCTGCCTGCTGCCCCCCCAGGCTGGCAGTGAACCCAGTGAGTGCCAGTTAAATGGAGCTTCCAATTACCTGCTCCCCAAAATGCTGGCAACCAGTGATTCTCAGCAGCAGCTCCATTTTGGTGTGTTAGCACTTGGAAAAGGCACAGGATTAGCTCCACAGGAATGGCATTTGGGATGAACTGTAACAACACCTCCCTAAACAAACAACGAACAACCTACCACCACTTGCATCGATTTCAGCTGGAGGAACCCAAACACACCTATGACCCCTTATGCA
Source organism: Coturnix japonica (assembly GCF_054131305.1). Classification (NCBI taxonomy): domain Eukaryota; kingdom Metazoa; phylum Chordata; class Aves; order Galliformes; family Phasianidae; genus Coturnix; species Coturnix japonica. Next base: position 9,762,597 of record NC_140680.1, on the reverse strand, counting down.
CTTTCAGCTCAGGGAGGGAGAGATGAACTTTAACACTGAGGCAAAATCCTCACACGGCACTGCAAATGGCACTGAGTGCAGCTCTTGAGGTTGCTTTGTTCTTGCTTTCCCAAGGATAGAACCATAGAATCATAGAATCACCAAAGCTGAAAAAGACCCACAGGATCACCCAGTCCAACCAACCACCTATCACCAATAGTTCTCACCATGTCCAAAGCTGTGATTAAATTCCCTCAAATCTAAACATTTTCTGGTAGATTACACCAGGAGTGCTCACCTCTAAGCACAAAACAAACCATGCTCCTCCATTCCCCATTTCTTTCAACCCTCTGAAATCCAAAGCACAGAAACTGGAGAAATGCTTACCTGCAGGTCGAAGAACTTGCTGTACCGTCGGTAGATGACTTCTGTGGACCCATTGGACCAGGTAACTTTGATAATGTACACCTGTAAGGAACAAAGGAAGAAATCAGATACAAGTGACAAAATAACCCATTGACGCTCCAATGGCTGCAAAATGGCTGAGCATCAACCAGGGAGTGCATGGGAGCACTTAAAATAGTTTCAACAACACTAGAAAATAAGCAAACTTAAATTACTAAGCTCCATTGCTATGACTTAGCTGACTGCAAGATGCTTATTCCAAGCTGGGAATTAAGACAGCTCCCTACCCCTAACTACAGGTACACAACAAATCCTGCACGCCAGAATGAGACTTGCGAGGAGAACTCGAGCCTACACAGTTCAAAACTCCATCTGGTTTTCCATAAACAGCTTTGCTGTCACGTTGAGGTTTTGTTTTCTGAAGCCTGCTGGGGTGCAAATTACCCTCCTGTTACGTGAAATGCTACACAAGTAATCCTCGCAATCCTCAGTTATTCACAGACCATGCAATCAGGCTTTCACTGGTGATCAGCGAGGGGGGAAAAAAGGTAGAAAACACCCCAGTTGTACTATTCTTCCATGAAAGATAACAAGCAAATAACAGAGTTGGGCAATTATTTATTTAACGTCCTTGCCTGTTATTCACAGAAACCAGAGATGACCCTTGGTGAGATGCCAACATAACTCTCAAGTGTTGCAAACCTCAGCCTTCACTAATTGATAACAGATTGAATAAGCAGCACAAGGGCACGTTCATTTTCTTCTTTTTATTCTCATGTCTCCCATAGTTCCAAAGAAATTCCAATATCAACTCACTGACACAGGAATAAACCATTTAGAAGCCTGGATGAAGAGACCAACCAGGAACTTCAGACTAACACAGCCAAGAATGAAGGCTTGTAGAACAGTGACGTTTTGGTGTGTGAAACACAATCTCTTAAGTTTCAAAACGCCTCCCAAAGAGACACACATTTTTCCCAATGGCACATGAACAGCATCCCAGTCCAATAGCCAAACTCAGTTACCAGGAGACTTACACAGGTACCATAACACTAAACTGTTTGAGCTAATCAAACCTACTCGAATGCCACACCAAAACTCTACTGGAAATCCATTCTCTTCTCAGAGGGTTGATGCAGCTCAAGCTACCAAGGTGAGGGGACTCCTAAGGAGCCACAGACCTCAATCAATTCCAAACTAACACAGAGAAGGAAGCAGTGACATGAATCAAGTGTAATAACTTCATTACTTTCAAGCCAGCAGTTCAATGACCGCTCATTTTCAAGCAGATGCTCAGCTCAAGCACAGCTGCTCCTTTGCTGTCTTGCAGGGAGCTGACTGGGCACTGCAACCATCACCTTCCAACAGGCAAACTCAGACTCTCCCAGCTTTACCTCCTGGGCCTTATTCAGTTAATCACAATCCTCTCCTTCCATCCACAAATACCTTTTTTAACTGAAGGACCTGCACTTTCACCATGCTAACACAAAGACAACAGAGGGCTCCTGCAATAAAGCACTTAAAGCAACAGTGAAGACCTGCATGTATAATATGTAATAAGAGGGGCTCACACAATATACTTAACACCAAAAGTGGCTTAGCAAGTACAACAGACCAGACCAACACATGTTTGAGCATATACACTTAGACATTAACAGGCGAGGCAACCTGGCTGACCATCATTCGACAATGTGGCCTCTGAAATCTCTGTGAGCATCTTCACAGGTACCATCCCTCAGTGACACAAATATTCTTCCTGGCTGAACTCAAGGCTTGCACCTGCTGCTAACATTTCAGGGATCATACCATCAGCAAACCAAGCGTTAACTTCACACTAAGCATCATCCGAGCTGCCTTTACCCTTACTCCAGGACTTGCCGGCAGGCCAGCATGAGCTCATATTGGTTGGAAGCTCAGCTGATATCCCAGGTTCCTTACCAGTCTGCAGCACTTCATAGGGTTATATCACCACTGGCCGCCCGCCTGGAGAACGCCTTCCACTGGGGCAGGGGGAAGAGCCAACTTTTCTTCATTGTTTATTCCTATCCTGCCTTTATTTGGAGTCAACAGCTTATTAGACTAGGATTTTAATCAGGATGTGGATTTGCTGAAGCTAAAATGAATTCAATGCTCAGAAGAGTAATAAAGCCCTGAGATTTGAGGGCACACCAAGCTTTATTACACCCTTGTAATGGAGAGAAGGGGCACTTCTCCCAGCTGATGAGCTCGCTCCTATTTTGCTGGAATGCAGATCTCCCTGGAGTCTGGATAATGGTTTCTTGCTCATCCCATTTAAACAGCTGACAGGTCTCTGGGGACACAGAAGAGATGAAGAAACCTGCAGAAAAGGGAAATCCTCAACATCCATAAAAATACCGCCTTTGCAAAGCTGACTTCCTCTCTCCTTCTGACTTTCTGTGAATAACTCCAACAGCCCCATCCCACCCACTGGCTAAAGATGCCACAGATCTTCATCTTTGACAGTTCTCATTAGTGATGCTCTGAGGACCAAATAAAATAAAATAAGATAAAATAAAATAGAAGAAAAAAAGCTCAGGTGTTCCTTACTTAGCAAGGAAACTGCAGTATTTGAAAGGGATGGATGGTGCAGTTGGTCACTCCATAAAGCCTTTTACAAGGATGAGAGCTCTCGAGCCCCAAACTCCATTTTGTCCTTGCAGCTGCAGGTGTGGCACTGAACAGCTTGCTACCCCAGAGGCTGCCCCAAGGACAGGCTTTTTCCAGGCCCAGCTGTGCAGCTGAGGGCAACATGGAAACTGTTATTTCATGGTTTTTCTGCAGCTCTGCTTTGCTGGCAGGGAGGCCTGGCTCCATGGAGGGGTGGGAGAGCCCAGCAGATGGTGGGCAGTCAGGCCCAGGAGGGGGCTGCAACCCCATCGTTTGGGTTGGGCTGTGGCCAAAACCAACAGGCAACACTATCTAAATATTTACAGTCCTGCCCAGGCCAGCGGTGGTTTCTGCATGGTGCAGGGGATCTAGCTGACTCTGTGAAACCTGGGAACCAACAGCTGCCATCTGACAGGAAAGGAAACCTCACTGCGCTCCACCCTGAGAGCCCCCATCCATTGCCTGGCTCCAACCCACGCACATCATATGGAACCAGGCTGGATGGCTGAGGGCGCAGGGCTGCAGATATCACTGGGACTGAAACCTCCCACTGAACTGCAGCCACAGGTAATAGGAACGGTGCTGGAACTCCTGCTCCTGCTTCAGATATTGCTGAAATGCAATTTGCAGCATTTGTCCAGCTACAACATGGCACAGACAAAGAGTGTGGAGTTTTCAGGGTCACTCATGCACCATACTCTGCAAAACCTAAGCATGAGGCCATCCCCACAAGCCTGAGCTTCAGGCTTCAGAAGTAGCACTTGCATGGGCAACTCCATCACATCCACATCCACCACTGAAGTAAGGAAACAAGCCCACCATACCCCCACGGGGCCTCCCATGGGTGGCAGGGAGACCAGCAGCTACAAGGACAGTCTCAGAGGTACAGGTGGGTCTTGTTTAGCACTGGAGAAGAACAGCACTTCATACTAACACAAAGCGCACCATCTGCTCCCATCCCTTGGAGGGATGGCGTGGAACAAATCCTTTACAGAGAATGGAAACCAACAGATGTAGAAGGCTGAACTCCGACAGACACTGTTGTGCTTTGGCTCTCTAGACTTCCTGCAGAGCTCTATGTTACAAGAAATTGGCCGTATGTCAACTATATAAAAATGACTGATCAAGGAGTTTACCATCAGGACCCCAACATTCTCAGATTCTTCTTGGTCGTGTTTGAAACTGAGCACCCTAAATGGGGAATTATAAAGGCAGAAAAATGATGCTTTAGCTCTCCAAGACTGTTCTGCCTCTCCCTTAGCCTAGCGTCCAGCTCAGCTCTCCCCCACTCCAGTGTTCCTTGAGATGCAATTCAGAGAGAGACTGAGCCAGTGGAAAGTGGGACTGAAACCCTTCATACGGGAACTGTCAGAAGTGGCAGGTTGCTAAAAGCAATGCAAATGGCACCTGGCCAACCGTAACAGAGCTGTCAACAAAAGCCGCCCGCCAGCCATCGTGGCAGCAAAGGGCTCTGGCAACTGCAGGGGAAACGTGCTGGCAGCTGGCGAATGCTTCTCCAGCTCTGTGATGGAGATCCATCCTCTCTATGGAGCAGGCTGTGGTGGGATGCCCCTCTGGGGAAGGGCAGCCAGCAAGGCCAGCACAACAGGGCTCTCCCTGACTCATAAGAAGCCTCAGTGCTGCAGATAGCAGCAGTTTCTGGTGATCTGCATAGCAAGAAGTGCCTGAGCACTTTGAAGACTTCTCAGAACCTCAGTTTTACGCCTTGCCAAGAGGCACGCTGTCCCACACAGGGCTACAGAGAGCGGGTGGTTCAAGCTGAAGCAATGGGATTAAGAACAGATACAAAAAACAAATACATAAAAATAGTTCCCTGTTCTTGAAACACGAGGCCGTGTGACCTCCTAGAATAATCATTTCTGGACTCCCTATGTAAACACACTAAGGACATGCACAGAGCACAACCAGGAATCAGCCTGGACTGCTTAAGTTCGTGGAAAAGGCAGAGTACAGCTGCAGGAAAGCCCAGGGCTGCAGCCTACCTCCTCCCACAGCTTCTCCAAGGAGACCTGAAGAATGCCCTGGCTGTGGGGGCACATGGAAAGGCCCCAAAAATGTCTTTGTGGGGTAGCACCATGCCAGCTCCCCCTCATGCTCCGAGGCTCTCTGATGTCCATGCCAGACAGAGACACGTGAACAGCAGCAGGCTGGAAAGCAACGCTGCTGTCAGATGGAAAGGCGCTTCCATGGGGCTCCAGGACACCCAGATCTGTGCACCCATCAATAGCAGGCATCAGCATCTGTCCACAGAGCTCCAAGGGTACAGCCAGACATAACAGCCTCCAGCAGACAGAGCTGTCTGCATAGCCCTTTCAAATGGGTTTGAGCCTGTGTGGTCTTGAGTCCAGAGAGAGACTACGTACAATAAACCTCTCTGTGGAAAACTCCACAGATTTCAAGCATCTTTCGCCAGCAGAGGGGAAAAAGCATCAGACTCTTTATTCCAGCCGCCCTCTCCCACACCCCAAGACATGGTGAAACAATGGGGAGCCCAGAGCCTGGCTGCAAGGAGAGATTCAAACAGGCTGTGAAACCAAAGCAATGGAGGGAACGAACCGTAACAAAGCAGAATTTAATAGAGAAAAGGGAGTGGGAAATTGTAAAAGGAAAAGAGGAAAAAAAAAAAAAAAAAAGAGAAAGAGAGAGAGAGGGAGGTGGCTGGAAACAAAGAAAGTTCTTGGCGGCGAGCTGCTGTGCTTGGCCCTTCTCCATCAGCCTTCCCTGCAGCAGGAGTGCAGGGCTGCCGAGGGGAGTGAGGGCTGCTGTGCCACAGACACCAGAGATGGGAGCAGGAGGGACCCCAGCCCCAGCTCCATCCTTGGAGACCATGTCAGCCCTGCTCTGCTGATAGGGACAGCTGGGAGAAGGGCCCTACTGGCTCAGATGGCACTGGGAGCAGTGCAGAGAAGCAATAGGTGTGGGACATCCCAGATGCCACCATGGTTTCTCTGTTTTAGCAGAGGAGAGAGAAAGAAGCAGCAAAGCAGAGCATATGGAAGAAGTGTGTAATGTAGTCACAGGCAGTATGAGGACGGGAACATCCCTACTGTCATAGCAAACATCCAAAGCCCACACACACAGGTATTGCCTGATTACAGACCAACCACATCCCCCAGCTCTGAGCCACCCCTTCCAATGTACCCTCCTCAACAACATCAACAGCTTGTCCTGCCCTGCTGTCATAAAGGTCACCTGGGTGCAATGCTATGCACAAGTGCACGGCCATACAGGACACAGGGACCCCAAAGACAACACACCGAGCCTTGCTTAGCTGTGATGCAGGCTCCCATCACAAAGCACGCACATCAGCTTGTTTGCTTTGAGTCATGCTGAAGGTCAAACATATGGATGCATTTGATTCCTATTTCCCACTGCTACATGAAGGAGACAGAAAATAGAGATGCCCTCCAAAGCAAAGCTGTGAAGGATCAAGTCACAGACCTCGGAGCAGGCAGTGCACTGGCCCTGAAGCTGGGGCTCACAGCTGGGATTGCACATCAGCTTTCCACCATCTGCACCGGCTTTGGCAGACACTTGCCAGGCAGGATTTGGCCCTTCCTCTGAACTGTGACATTCAAAGTTTTCTTCAGCCATAAGTAACACAAACTGGAGGAAAATGAAGGACTTTGCATTTGACTGTTTGGTTTCATCTGCAAAGGCTGTGCTCCCTGAAGCCCCAACTCTCTTGAGAAGTGAGGAATGGGAAGGCTCCCTGCAGCTCTTCAATGCTGTGCAACAGAGCAACAGCAGATGCAAGGATGGGTCCAAATCTCTCCCCATCTATAGCTCCAAATGCACTGCCCTTGGCCTGGCACAAGCAGGAGAGCATAAGCCAGCTGAAAGGGAACAGGAGGAGATACAGCAGCAAAACAACACCAGAGATGCAGAGCCCTCAAACTCTCAAGGCCACAGCCGGATGCTCAGAAACTCTTCAAAGAGACTCCAGCATTCCAGGTGCAGCCTTGTTTCATACAGTCTATTTTCATTTTTCCAGCTTAGCTAATAGCCACCGGATGGATTTCACTCCATTTATTTTACCCTCCTGCCTCCCCTGTTCCCCACAGGACATTCCAGCCATGCCAGCAGCACGGTCACCCTCCGCAGAGAGCATCACACTGGGGAGAGTCATCCCCCAATGCTCTTTTTATTCCAAGCAACCAGTATGATTCACAAGAGAGAAATATATAGCAGCTGTACACAGTGCAGTAGGGCCTGGTCCCTTTGGAGCTCTGCTCCAATGACCAACTCAGCACTGGGTGGCTGTGACACAAGCCCATGGGATGCAAGTTTTCCAGTAGACATCTTCTGCTCTATACATACAAAGCACAGAGGAACAATAGACTGTAGATCACCAGCTCTCTTCCTCTCGCCAGCTGAGCATTCTTCTCCAACACTCAATAATCAATTCCAGACAAGCAATGGGGTTGGCTGTGCAATTAAATTAAACCACAGAGAAGATACCCACTATCACTTTGCAACTTCCCAATTAAAACTATAACACACATTTTTATGTGGTTTCAGTCAAACTGGTTTTTATAGAGCCTATCAACTCTATAAATCTAAACATCAAATTCCAACACCATTAATTACTTTGATAAGTCACCCGCAGATCCCAATGAGGTGGTTAAACACACGTGGGTACCACCTTGTTTCCAGATTGCCATCTTGTTAACTGAGCTTGCAGCATCAAAATATGCTGCACACTTGGTTGAAATTTCCCTTTTTCAAAGCAATAAACGTGTGCACTGAGGTTGGGAAAGGAAGTTCTGTAAGAGCATAGCCCAGAAAGCCAGCAAAAACACGCAGCGTGCTGCTCGCTCTTTCCTGACCAATGTATAAGCAATTCTGTGTTCGGGAGCAGACGTTTAGAACCATATGAGTTAAGGAGGTATTCTTGGTGAGTAGGACTGTGGAACCAGAATGCAATTCAATTCTGTGGCTATTAACACAGGGAACAAAACATGCAAACTGGGGCTGTATTAAGAAGAAAGCTCCTGAAGCTTGCAAGAAAATGACCAAGGTCCATATTGAGTAAGCAAAAGCCACATTTTGGGGACCTCTGCTAGAGAATAACAAACATGGAGCTATAAAAAGATCCCACATGGAGTCCTTTAAAGGAAAATTTAGTCTGGTTTTGTTTTGGGTCTTTTCTGAATAAACATTCATTTATCAGAATGCGAGACTTGACCAGCCAATAGAAGTGACAGTCCGCTACCCTGTCACCCAGAATGAATGTTTTTAAACGTTGCTTTTGGAGTTTGCCTCACTCCTGCAGACCTGGAGCTCTCACTGTCAGCATTCTTGAGCACTGAGACATGAGTTGCAATCAGTGCAACTGTAACTGCAGGGATGCATCACCACAGGGTGACCCCCTGCCCAGCTGCCTAACAGAAGGGGATCCATTTGCTCTGAGCAATCTGATTGAGCTGGGGATGTCCCTGCTCACTGCAGGGGAGCTGAGCTAGATGACCCTTAAAGGTCCCTCCCAGCTCGAAGGAGTCTATGATTCCCTCACTCCAATAACAGGCTGCAATGATCACAGAGCTCAGCCTACAACGCACACCTGCCCAGGACCATTTCTCCAGCTGCCCCTTCTTCCACTTACAGTCCAATTAAAAAAAAAGCATAAAGGTGCAAATGACACAACTGCAATTTAAACACCAGGATTAGCAGATCAGGAGGCTGAGAAGCTGTTTTGCAGCTGGCAGAGCAAACTGGAGGCTCCTACCACTTGGAAGCCTCACTCTCCATCCCCTCCTGGCCTTTCTGCTTGTATGATCTGAGCTGGTTTGACAAGAACAGGAGGCAGATGTGTCAGCCCCACACCATGCCAATGCCACAGAAGTAAAATCCTTCCAGAAGCACAAGGCTGGCTGCAGGGGTGAGAGCAGCGAGGCAGCAGCACACCAGGTTGGCACTCTTACACTTGGATTGGGAAGCACACGAAGACACATTTAAGCACTGTGGAGAAGGCACTGGGCTGTGTTAGGCTCTCCCATTAATCCCAGTGGGTAACTCCAGTGCTTCCATGCACCTTACTGGATGCTCACCCAACCAAGCCTCTTCTGCAAAGAAAGGCCCAGCACTAGGGAATGATGCTCCTCGTGGCTCTATCTCCATCCAAGCATCCCCAGCCCCTCCCAGCAGCCTCAGCCAGCTGGGAATGGGCCACAAAGGGTTAGGAAGGATGGAAATCCCTGTGGATTAGGAAGGATGGAAAGGCCTTGTGCAGCCTCTGTCCCTGGAAACTGTTAGATGTGACATCTCTAGCAGGGCTGCAAAACTCCGGAGGCATCTGAGGGTGAAAGGCTGAGATGGGGCCAGAAGGTGAACTGTGCTTATGGGAGAGCAGAGCTGGGAAAACTGAGAACTCTGATGCCCAAAACATCCCAAAACCAAAACGGCATCTGATCACTCTTTGAGAAGACACAAATACTCCTAAACCAGCCCCTCCCCCAGCCTGGGGGAAACACATCCTGCTTCAAATCAGTGCTGTGAAAGCACAAGTTTTTCTCTTGGTTACACAATACTTATTGTACCAATTACCAAAGTGATGGGCAAAGCCTGAGCATAGCCAGTCTCTTCCCCCTGCCCCACTGCAGGGATCAACAAGGACTTTGAAATGGCAGTTTGATCTCACTCCTCTGGAAAACTGGAACTCCACGGCTCTGTGCTGCGGCCTCACACAGCCAACACAACTGCACCTTTGTGAGGCAAAGAAAAGCCTGTTGGATGAAGAGCAGAGGCCAGACGGGAGCGTTCCAGGTCAGCCACAGGTCGGGCAGAGTGGGGGCAATGGAGAACAGTGGAAGGGTTCTCAGAGCCGCTGCCTCCAGGGACAGCGCCAAGCATTCGTGCACAGAAAACAAATGCGAGAGAGCAAAGGCTCAGCACATACACTTAGCGGCCGAATTGGGCTTGCAGATTGTGCAGATTGCCAGCAGATACAGCCTAAAGAGATGACTCAGCCATGATTTGCTGCCCCTCCTCTCTCACTCTTTGCAGGAAGAGGGGAAGAAAAAAAAAAAATAAGAAAAAAAGAAGGATTGATTCCATACAGTTAACTGGCTTTGTGAGTCTGCCTTGTTCTGATCAATCCCCTCCAGCAAGGCGAGTGCTCCATTCACTCCAGCGCTGCTCTGGCAGGCGGCTGCCCGCCCCTCCCTGCCCTCCCCATGCTCAGCTCGTGCTGGCTCATACAGCCACACTTGGGTCCAAGATGAGTACAGGGGAAGGCTGGAGGCAGAGGGCTGAGCCGCCAGCAGAGCAGGCAGCAGCTGGCTGAGCACCCTGGCTGCACAGCTGACTGTCATGAGCTCCATGTAAATGCTTTGCTGTCGCCTCCTCTTCCCCAGGATCCAGACCTAGGAGCTGCTGCCCATCCAGCAACACGTCTCTCTTTTGTAAAGTGCTGCTGTCCCATTTTCCAGCCTGATGGGATTACCCATGCTGTGCCCGGCTGCCCTGCCCCACACATCGCACCCAGTGCTCAGGCTACAAGTCCCAGCAATGGGAACATGGGTCTGAGGGACAGCAGGAGCCCAAGGGCTGCATGGAGCCCCAGCAAAATATGGGAAGGCCCAGAAGGGAGAGGGGAGGAGCAGCCCCAGGTGACCCCAACACACCCATTACGGGACCCGAGGGCGATGCAACAGCTCTGCCAACACAAACACAACTGCACGCAGCTCATCAAACCGCCTCACATACATGGTGCTCCGGATCTGATGCACTGCCCAGCCAGGATGAGTAACTAACACTGGGACGGATGCAGCAGGAAGGGGGCACGGCTGGATCCCGGGCTGACAGAGCTACAGCCAGGGCAGGACAGGAGGAAGGGGTGGCAAGGGGCTGTGGGGCAGCAGCCACTCTATAGAGCCAAGGCAAGGGGATGGATGCAAGGGGAATGCTATCAGCCCTCTTTACCCTAAATCCTGGCTACCTCTCTCCTCTGACTGTTGCTCGCTGCCACACAGCATTCGGGGGAACCCCAAAAAGCCCATGACTGCGGCTGCCCAGCTCCCCTGGCACAAGCAGAGGAATGCTGCGTTCCCGTAAGCCAACAGCGCAGAGCACTGTGTGTCACTGGGTCACCCTGCTCCGAGGCGAGTGGGGCGGGGAGAACATTAGGGTTTATGCGCTACAGCTATAGCCAAGATCCCCCCACAAAGCCTCTGCGGATGCCTGGAAGCACGCCGAAGTGTAAATAATAATTAAATAAAGAAATAAATAAAACAGGAAGAAAAGAAAAAAAACCTCAACCCCCTCGAAAAAGAGGCAAACCCACAACTGTTTGGAAGATGCCCTGGAGCGTGCAGGAACGTGCTCCCCACACAGAAGGGGCACAGAGCACAGCTCGGTAGATCACAGCAGCACCGTCCCGGACACGGGGGGCAGCAGCCGGGATCCCTTCACACCGAGCAGCCAACAGGTCCCACACCCTCAACACGGCGGATGGATGCGCTGCCCCGGAGCTGACTGCGGGACGCGGACACTCAACAAACCCACCCCCATCACCCCGGATCGCGCAGCGTCCCGGCACAACCCCGACAGGAGGAGCGGCACAGAGCCGGCAGCGTTACCCTCCTCCTGCCCGGAGCTCCGAGGGGACCGACAGCGCCCGGCCTTTGTTTGCCCAGGGCCGGGCCGTAGCGCGACGGAGCAACACAGAGCAGCGCGGAACCGAGCCACTCACATAGTGCTTGTTGGGGATGCGCCGCTTCTGCACGTCCAGCACCTTCACCTCCGCGATGCTCCTCCTGGGCATGCCTCTGCCCTCGCAGCCCGGCGGGGAGCTGCGGCGCTGGGGGAGGCTTTGGCTCACGCAGCCCGGACCGGAGCCTGCAGCGCCGCACCGAGCCCGGCCGAGCCGCCCGCCCGCTGCCGGGGGAGGGAGGCGGCCCCGCACCGCCCCGGCCTATCCCAGCCGGAGGGACGGACCCGCCGCCATCCGCTTAAAGGGGCGAGCGGCACCGCCCGGACCACGAGTGTACAGCCCGACCTCGAGGGGTGTCGGAGTGGCAAAGAGAGCGGCGTGGAAAAGCACCGGACGGCTCTGCACAGCTGGCACGGGAAAACAAAAGTTGTGCCGGGTGCTTTTCCAAAGGGTGCGAGTGGAAGAGGCTCTGCAGGGCAGCGCCAGCCCCTCCGTGCCGCACTCTTTCTTCACCCTTTCTGTTCTTCTGCAAAGCAGCGCTCCGAAGCGATGCCGATGTGAGAGCCGGCCCGGCTTCCTCGTGGCACAGCGCAGGCTGCGGCTGCTCACCCTGCTTGGGATGGGGGGTGGTTGTGCCATGCAGGTGGGTCCAGTTTGATGTGTATTTTCTGGCTTAGGGGACCTGGGGGTGGGCTCCTTGACCCTGCTCGTGTGCCACAACAACTGCTCCCAGGTTTTGCTGGCTCGGGCACTGACAGCAGCATCCCTACAGCATATCAGAAAAGAATTGAGCAGAGAACAGAAGTTTTGCTGAGCATTGGTGTGGTTGGATCTCCAGAACTGTCCTATCCAGGAAAACCTCTGCACCCTTCAGAGCTGGGGGCAGAGGCATCACACCCCTACCCCAGCAGCCCGCTCTATTTGGCCATGCCCTTGGCAGGGGAGAAGACAAGGCAGCAACTCGCTGTTCAACCCATCACCAACTTCTTCCCAGCAGCGACTCAGTGCGTGGCATAACCAACAGCTCTCCTCTCCAATGGGCTTTTAATTACATTACAGAGTTACCCAAGCATCACACTGGCAGGTCATTAACTTTCATATGCATTTAATTTAATCATAAACAACTCATCTCACTCCTCAGCAGCTCCTTAAACGTGGCTTTCTTACGCTGCTAACTTTGCTATTGCTGCCACAGAGAGCCTTGGAGGTGCAGACAACAGATGTTAACCTGCAAGGTGAGGGGAATTCAGTGAGATGGGGAGTTAGAAATGCTACATCTGCTGCTGTCCCTCCTGCTTTGGGTGCCACTTTGCTGAGCTCAGCAGCAACTGCAGGATGTGAGGTGTCTGCAGATGCGATGGTGCTGGGGATGCTGGTCATCTGCACTCACAGCTGGCCTTCTGCATTTGATTGTTAATTTGATTTAACAGAGCAAACAGACTGACCCAACATCCTTTGCACACTGAAAACAACACAGCCAGGCTGATAGCTCTGCTGCTCGCTCCATCTGTACACTGACAACAGAGGCCATCACCCACACACCTTGGATTCACTGCTATGGACCCTGGGATCAGCCTGCACATGTCTGGGATGCCAGTGAGTGTAAGCAGTGGTGTGAAACCATGTGTGCAGTGAGCTCTTTCTGCTGCTTTCAGCATCAGGACAAGTCAGGCCCTTTGGTGCCCTGCATGCTGGTTTACCCTGCCTTTCATGCTGGCCCTGGTCACTAGGAGCCACAAGAGATAGTGATCAGCTCCAATTGACCCTGAGAGGGAAACCTGAGCCTGAGCAGCCCAAAGAGATGTGGCCAAGGCTCTGCCTGGGGAGCTTTGCTCTCACCAATCTGTTCTGTGCACAGAGCCTTCAGGCATTCCTCTGCTGCTGGCTTCAGTTTGTGAATGCTACAACATCCCCATGTGGAGGTGTGTGAGACTGAAAGCAAAAGGGGAATGTGTGAACAAGCTCTCACGGCACCTCGGATCCACCTGCATCCATCCTCAGGAGCACACGGTGCTTTTCTGCCTTTCCACTTCTGACACCTCTCCGACTGCTCTAGATGTGCCCCATAGTGAACACTGCAGTCTGTCAGGGCCGTTCCTCTACATCTGCTGTAAATCACACGTAGGAAACAGGCAGTTTATTATGCACAGTAGGTTCTGCTATCTGTATCTTCCAGTGCAAACCCACTCTAAGCTGCAGGTGCTGGCAGAGAGCCACGCAGCCACACAAAATCAATCAGAAGCACTTAAGTATTAGCACTGCTTCACCAGAGCTGTTGTTTGCTCAGAGGGGTCAGATGTGACCCCATTGCATTGGACCCCAATACACCAACAGTGGTTGTAATTCCACTGCATCCAGCACTAGGAATGAGCAGAGGTTAGAGACAATCAGGTGGCTCATGCACTTAATTAACAGCCCTGATGAGAGCAGTAGAGAAGATTTGGGCAGTGACGTTGATAGTATGGATATGGAAGATGGAGCATGGCTTTGCATGCTGACCTACTGCATCCTGCAGGAGGCATGCGAGGAAACTGCAGGGCTGTGGCTGCGGTTCTGCTGCTCCTCAGGTGTGGATCAAGGACATGGTGATGGCCTGAAGCCCCATGCCTGGTGCACATCTTGGTTATGGCCATTGCAGCAGCAGGGCTGTGGCTGCAGCGCTTCTGAGGATCTCTGATATTGGGGTGCAGGTGCAATTAAGAGGAGTTCAGGGTTGAGCAAATTGTCCCCAGCTGCCCTAGGAGAAGGTTCAGATGTTGCTAATTACCTACACATGGGAGCTCATCACCTGCTGGAGCCAACATCTCAATCCAAGAGGACTTTTGAAAACCCGGCTGCCACCTGCCGCCCAGCAGTGTAACAGTGCAGCACTTTAGATACCGCTGTGCTTCTACAACAGCCCCATCCCGATGCCTTTTCTCCCCGCTTGGCCGCCCCCTCCGCAGCAGGAGCGGAGGTGGTTTTTGGGTGGATCGGAGCCCACGGTGCGCAGGGGAGGTAATGAGCAGAGCCCAGGGCAGCACAGGTCGTGCAGCACCAGCTGCTTCTCGGGGATGGCAGCTCAATTTTTATAAAGATAGACAGATTTTTCACTTCGCTCCGTGCTTCAACGAGGTAGAATGGCAGGTAATGGCTATGGCTGGAATACACGGTACTTTCTACCTATTTATAAATAAGAATTGTCACGGTTGAAGCTCCCCTCAGGCGCTGCCGAGGACACGGGGATGAATTAAATAGTCCCGAGGTACACTCAATGAGGCCACTTTGGACCGGGGTGTCCCAGGGGACAACAGGGCCCAGCAGATGTAAATGGAGGTGGCTCATTATGTATCCTCAGCTACTCCATCTCTAACTTACTGTATCACGGAGCAAGAAGACGGGCAGCCTGGTGCTCCTGTTAAAGCCGGGCAACCTGAAGAGGGGATAAGTGAGCGATTCGCGTTCTTCCCCAGCAGGTTGCGATGCTTTTTTCCACCAAGCAGGGGCACCCGAGCACTGCTCTCACCCATCCAGGAGCTGCTGTTGGCTCTGTCGGCGCTCCGGCTCCACCGCGATGTCAGGAGCGCTCCCGAAGCATCGAGCTGTGTTTAACTAACTGCGAGTTCAGCCTCGCAGTGCTCTCATTGCCAGGAGCGGCTCTGCGGGTTTCTTGACAGCAAAACCCAACCTGAAACAGCAGCGCTGAGCTGGTGCGAGGCACAGCTGAGAACACGCGGCGGAGCAAACACACGGCTGGGTTTCAGGTGTTACTTTATTAGAAGGCTCTTTACATCACAGTGATGACTCCGCTGAAGGTGTTTTCCAAAACATTTTTAAAAATCTTTTTATTCAAAGCCACATTTTTATTTTTTTTTTAAATGGCCCCACCCCCCCCCCCCAAAAAAAAAACAGATTTTTGTGGTTACTTCGGAACAGGAAACAACAAAACATCCTCTTCTTAAAGGGAGGCAAACTAACCTCCCTGTAAACATGACAATCATCAGATGTGCTCCCCTGCCCTCTGCATGGAGAGGGTTTGGTGCCAAAGCCCCAGTGCACCTGGGGAAGGAGCAGAACAGGCAGGGGACAAAACCATTCCCATCCTCTATTAGTAGAAGCAAAACCATGCTGATAACTCCAGGCTGTGAGCGAGCTGCACTGGAGGAAGGCACAACCGATTTCCCTCAGGGGATCTAACCAGCTCTTTAAAAGCCTCCAGAAATAGTCTCCATCCATCCCCACAGCTGCACAGTATTCAGAGAGAACTGACACTCCTGGATGCAAGAAGGCAGTCAGAGGGGCTGCAGCATCCTTCAGCTGGACAAGATATGGTAGCAACACTACTGCAAGGCATCCTCCTGCAGGTCACACACACCGAACCAAAACCATGTGCCAGGTACTGATTCCTGCAACAACCACCATCTTACAGAACAGCTCCAGCCTGACCCCAGCAGGATGGGGAACTAAACCACAGGGGCTGCTATGGTATATTTCTATTGCAACTAAAAGGCTGAAACAAACACATTGTCCTGGTTCAGGATCAACCCATGTTCATTCATTTTTATATCCTAAACTGGTTCTGTCATCATATCTGAAGGGCACAGCCAATGCTTTTGGATACAGGAGATGCAGCCTCCTTAGGACGGCCTATTTATTGCAAAGTCACCACGCAAACTGCATGCAAAGGGACCCAGCCCTTACATCTCTAGGCTATGTTTATTAGTGATGCTGATTCAGAAGAATCTAGGAATGGCCCAAATTAATGTAGTCTAGCTAGTTTGTAGGAAGCATATTATGAACTCTAAGTTCAATGCACTCCTCAGATAAAGATGTGGGAAAGATCTGGGGGCTGAGTCCTTCAGCTAGGGAGTGTAGCGTGCCACACACCACCTTGCCCTGAA
The DNA here is from genome assembly GCF_054131305.1 of Coturnix japonica. Classification (NCBI taxonomy): domain Eukaryota; kingdom Metazoa; phylum Chordata; class Aves; order Galliformes; family Phasianidae; genus Coturnix; species Coturnix japonica. The sequence continues at coordinate 9,746,031 of NC_140680.1, read as the reverse complement.
ATGGTAGGACATCTCTGAACTGATACTTAATAAGAGTTATTTTTTAGCAGGGACATTTCTTCTTGCACAAAACAATTGTCCAGACATCAAAGAGAGAAAAACCCAAGTGCTACCATACACCCTTTGGTCACTGCCATTGCATGAAGAGGGTCTTGCTCAGTGAGGTCTCTGCTTCCTTTTCCAGCTTCGTGCTCTGGGTCCCACTCAAAGCTCAGCCACGCAGTGCCTTGTGCTGGTGTAGAACAGCACCCACCTGAGACATAGGTACAGAACAGAGGGGTGGAAGGCTGGGCCTGCTGCTGCTCTGCCTCTCTGCAGCCTGACTCTAAGCTGAACCATCCAAGAGACTATGGCAATTCACAAGGAGATAAAACAGGGTAACAAGCCATCGTGACCTGTCTTTGCATCTCTCCTTCCCTTGCACCCCTTGTTTCAATACTCCTTTGCTTCTTCCTGTGACCCTGACTTCAGAGTGGCTGACTTACACAGCCCACACATATATGGCACTTAAAAAAAGCACCTCAGGCACATGTGTGACTATGAGAGCTGCTGCAGTAACACCCTGTGGCCAACCCCTCACTGCATCACAATGGGACTGAACACCATTACAAACTCCCACGTGCACACGCACTTCAAGAGACAAAAACCTGCAGGCAGTTGAGTGGTTCAGTGATGAACCCTATGTTATCAGCTGCAAGTCTGGGGCCTGATAAGATACTGTTAGCCAGGTGCAGAGGGTCTGTGGTGCCTGCAATCACAGCAAATGAAACGACAATGAAAAACTAAAGGCGCTCTGACAGGGTGCCCAGCAGGTCCCTTTTCTTCACAGTCTGTGCTGGGAGGAAGAGGAAAGAAAGAACCCAAATCTCTCTCCTAAAAGGAAAAAAATCCAAATCATCATCTTCCTTGAGACAAAGAGGGCCGTGGCAACTACAAATTAATCTAAGGCAAGTGTGGGGGGCCACAAGGCCAAGGCTTGCATATGACACCACCAGGGATGCTTTATCCCAGGCTGGCCGGTTACAGAGGACTGGGAGGAGCAGCCTAACCACTGGCAGTGTGCTCGAGGCCCTGCCTGCTGCTCCTGCTCAGGGCTGCTATTCCTCAGTTCCAGCTGATGAGCCCGCTGAGCACCAGGCTCACAGCACAGGCAACGCATTCAGCTAACAGTGCAAGTAAACCACAGAAACTGTCCTCCCCAGTAATGAGCTCTGCTGAGAGGGCCAGACTCTGGAAAAGCCTCCAAAACATTCAGTAGCATCTCCCAGCGACGGACAAAGGCACGTTTCTCATAGAGACAGCACAGGGACAGGCGGGTGCTGTGAGAAGAGGCTGCTGAGAGTCTTCCAAGTCAAAGATGCCCCACTGCAGCCCTGGAGGATGCAGCAAGGCCCAGCTGGTGTCCTGCCAGCCACAGGGTTACAAGCTCTCTGTGGAGCTGAAGGGGATGAACTTGGTGTGTTTGGTTGGGGATGCTGGGGTCTGTTCATCTGCCTCCACACTCAACTTGAAAAACATCTCCTGCTCACGCTTCTTCTGGTTCAGCTCATCCTCCAGGGCCTGAAGCAAAAGGAAACAAAACATGAGACATATTAGACATAGTACCAGAGCTCTGGACATTGCTCCCTCCAACCATCCCAGCACCCCAATCTGCAGGGAGTGCAATACCTTCTTCCGTGGCCTCAGCTTGTCTCTCCACTCCTTCATGTGCAGGTTGTGATTCTCATCCAGGGACTTCAGTTTCTGTGTTTCGTGTTCAATCAAGAGGTGACACTTTTCATTCTAAACACAGACAACAAAGCATTAAAGAAGTGGGACTGTAAATCCTGCAAGTCCAACAAGACTTGCAGCAGCTAGAGGCATTTGGAGCTCTGAGCTCCAGGCATGCTTACACTCTGCCACATAAACTTCTATAGGTCAAGCTGGGGAATGCCAGTCCTAGCTCACTGCAGTCACTTCTACAGTGGCCAGGGCTTTTCTACACATCTGAGGGGCACAAGTACCTGAAGCTGCTGGAGCTCGTTCGTGTTGCTTTCACACTGGGCTAGCATGTCCTTCATCTGTGTCTCGTGCTTTTGCTGCTGGTGTAGCCGCTCTGCCTTTTGCCTCTTCTCTTCCTGCTGAGAAAACTGGAAGAAAGCAGGAGCCTCTGTGTGAGCATCGCTGCTCTGATCACTGCATTAGGTTAGAATGTGGGGAATGGTTTCTTCTTTCCAACCTGAATTCCCCAGTGAAGCACTACACCCCTAAGCCAACCCTCAACCCCAGTGTTCTGTGCATGGCCTGACCTGTTTTATCTTCTCCCGCTGTTCAGCTGCGCTTCCACTGGAGTGGATGTGCAGGCTCTTCTTGTACATGGCCATGCGTGTTTTCCCTTCGCTCCGCTGGATTTTGGGGAGCCGAGCTTTCTCCTGCTGTTGCCGAATTTTCAGCTGCTCTATCATACGTTGGTTGTATCGCTGCATTTGCTCCCTTTCCTGCAATGAACGAGACAAGTTAATAGGAGGAAACATGTGTCAGATGTGCCAGTCTCACTTACTGCTATGGGAATCCAACTCACATACAGGATAATGTTTCCTGTCTGTCACCAACAGTTCTTACCAAACCAGGTTCCTCAACACAACGTCTAAATGTTCCTTGACTGCCTCCAGGGTTGGTGATTCCACCACCTCCCTGGGCAGCCCATTCCAGCACCTGACCATTCTTACAGTCAGACGACCTGAGTGTTATACCAGTTCCTTTGGACTAATGACACAGACCTTCAACTCGCAGCCCACATTCCACTCTCATTTCAATCCTGGATGGGAAACATCCCTTTCACAGACACCCAAGCACCCATCCAAGCAGCACACAGGACTATTACAAGGAGAAGCTATCTGTTCACCTTCTCATGCTTCCTGAGCAACTCATGCCTCTGGAGGAAATACTGGTCCTTTAGCTGCTGCTTGATAAGCTGGTGCTTTTCCTGCTGCTGACGCTCCTCAAGATCCCAGATGCATGCCTCTCGGTCTGAGGAAAGGAGGAGAGTCAGGAGAAAACCCACCTTGGACCATCAAGCTTGGTCACATGCAGCACCCTGAGCAGGAGTGGTGGGAGCAGCCTACTAGATGTGCCGCGTGACCACTCACTGCCTGTTTTCCAAGCAAAAGTGGTTGTAAACCATATTAGAGAATCATTTCTAGTAATTATGAAGCCTAATTGGTTCGTATTTGTAAAGTGCTTTGAAGATTAAAATGCTATTTATTATTATCGCTAAACATTTAGACAGGATCTGGCAGGGCTGTTTTTTTCTAAATCCTTCCCTGCCAGCTTGCAACTCTGCCACAGCAGCTGTTGCGTGGGACGAGCCAGCAGTGGATGAGGCCACCATCACAGCATTTGCTTTCTTCCTTCTCAGCCTTTGCCACCCACCTCTCATAAGCTGCTGCTTTTTGTTCAGGCACTCGCGTTCCTTGTCACAGATCTCTTTTTTGTTCTGGGCAGTTATGTTCTTCATGGCTAGCTCCAGATCTTCCTTCTGCTTGGCCAAAAAATCCTGTTCCTGGAAGGAAAAAGCAATAACAGCATGAGCCTTCCTCCTATTGCAACGTGAAAAGCAACTGGTGGTATTTTACAAGCTGCCAATCCATCAAGGAAGAAGGATGCTTCTATCGTTGAGTAGTGGCAGTCTTCTCTCAAACCTTACCATGGTTTGTTTTCTTTGGGCAAAGTCATCCATCTTCACCTTCATGTTCTCTTTGCGCTGTTGCCGTGGCAGCTTTTCAACCTCATTCTTGACCTTTGGAGAGGGAAAGAAAATTTATCAGCAGGTAATTTAGGCCAAGAAAACGCCATGGAATGTTGCTAAACATCTGGACCTCAAGAAACACCCTAATATACCAAAGAAAACCTAAAAGCTTCCTACTAAAACACCAACAACTGCCTCCCCCTTGAGCTCTGCTATGGAGAACTGTTTATGCTTTCCTGGAAGAAACAGATGCAGGAAGCCAGCTTTCCTCCATCTGACCCCAAACTTACCTCCTTCTTCTTCTGCTTCAGCTGCTCCATGAACTTCACGTGGTCCCGTTCCTGCTCTAAGCGGATGCGCTTGGCCTCCTCCCGACGGCGCAGAGAATGATCTTGTTCCATCTTCTCAATCTGCTGCTTCTGCTGCCGCTCAAGGTTCTCCAGTTCGGTGTCGTAGAACTTCTTCTTAGCCTGTACAGGAAGGGAACATGAATCAACCTCAGTCTCCACTGAGCTTCGTTTTCTGGTGTAGGTGTCCTACCACAAATTGAGCCTCTAATGAATACAGAGGAAAGAAACTCCCATAGAACAATGTGTGAAGCACACAGGGCAGACCCAGCTCTGGTGTGAGCATGAAGCCTTTTTTCATTTGTTCTAGAACTGATGCATTTCAACACTATCTACTTGCTCAAGTCCTGATCCGCAGCATCCCACTGGGACCCAAAGCCCTGAGCAAATATTAACAGGCAGCAGAGTTCAAACATAACATTTCTTTCTCTGCAGACAAGGATTTTCATGTTTGAGGGCACTGTGCTCCAACACAGCCTTTGTGTCTGATCTCCTTGCAAGGAGCAGGGATGGAGCACACCAGTATCAGTGGGGCTGGGCTGCAAACTGCCACAGGGAAATGGTACAAGAAGCACATGTGGGGCCTTTTGCACATTGCAGTGTGTGGTGAATAACCTCAGAAATGAGAAGTGACTTGCTAAGATGGGAATTCACAGATGTGGCACGTCAAGGCTTTAACAATCTAACAGCACACAAATGATTGATGCTTTTCAGCCTGCTGTGGGAGGATGGGGCTACCAGATGTGCAAGCTAGGTGAATTAATAAAGGGGTATTTAAAAGATGGTTTACAGAGACTGGACTGTAAAATCATTCTACTTCACTGTAAGCTGCCCATGGAGGGACTAAGTAAGCCAGCAGAGTTTATGTTTATCCAATTTATACTCAAAGACTTGCCAGTTTTCCTGCTCTCAGACCCTGACCACACGGTTTTCTTGTTTGAAGAGTTTTTGTTGTTGTTAAATACAATAGTGCCACAAATCTTTTTGCACAGTAGCAATAAAGAGTCACACAAGGAAAGACCACTAACGAGGGAAAGTCCTGAACAACCCTTTCCCTGCCACACTCTGCAATGGAAGACAGCATTCCCTAAGCACGTGTCACCCACAAAAGGCTCCATCCTCCACAAATGCATCCCATCCCTCAGATCCCAAAGGGGCTTCTCAGCTGTTCTGCCACAACCACAGTGCTGTACTGTGACAGAGTTTGCCAGGAAGAAAAGTCAAAGCAGCTGATAGCCAGCAGCTCCCCCTGCCCACATACTGTCATCTCTTGCTCGAAGCGGCGGAGCATCTGCTCCAGCTGCAGCTGGTGCTTGCTGTTGAGCTGGGCCTGGTTTCGGTGCTCCTCCTTCTGAAGCAGACGCAGCTCCCTCAGTTCCTGGCGCCTGCAGAGGGTTAAAAGAGAGAATGAGAGAGAAACACTGTCAGATGAGCTCAAGAGCTGAGTGCCTGAGTGAAGGTGGCAGAATCAATAACCAGAGCACTGCAGGAGTGAATAAAATCTGCACGGGCATCACTTAGCTGCTGACTGCTGTAAGTACAGGCAGGAGGTAAATGCCAACAGAGCTGTATGCACTGGGCTCTGTGACACCAGATCACTTCAGGAAAGCAAGATGCTGATTACATTAACTGTTGGCAGGCTGTCACTTTTCACAAGGACAGACTGTTAGCCCTTAAGCCCTCTCCAATAAGCCTTGACAAAGTTCGTGAGGTGATGCTGCAGGCAATGCCCACCATCCGGATTATTGCATATACAACCTGAAAACAAGGCTCTGGGGAAACCCCACTGTGACCTTCCAGTACTTGAAGGGAGCTTATCAACAAGACGGAGACTGACTTTTACACAGCGACAGGACACTTCTGCTTGTGGAGAACATAACACTGCCCAGCTTGTTGCTCTGCTCCCCCCCCCCCCCCCTTCAGCATGGAGGCCAACTTGCCTGAGAAACCTCATCTCTTCATCCTTCTTCTCATCCTCGCTGATGATCTTGGAGGTGGTGACGCTCACCTCTACTCCATCCACCACAAACTTGCGGGTGCGTTTCAGGGTCTTGTTGTGCATCCTGGAATCCTGCATTCAGCAGAGGAAGAAACAAAAAAGACACCATGAAGCAGCCCTGTGGTTTGCAGCACAGGGTACAGAGCTGGAGATCTCAGAGCGATTTTGATGTCATTGTTGATAAAGAACAAAGAGAAGAAAGGACAACACATCAAAGTGGAAATTGTCAGATTTGGGGTCACCATTCAAATCATTCAGTTTTGCTACATGATGGAGTAGTGAGATTTTCACCCTGCAAAACTGCAATGCCTAGAAATCTGCAAGACATAAAGCTGGCAGTGTTTCCTTCTAAGTCTCCTGTGCTTTCTGACCCGCAGGTGCAAGGCAGCCAAGGCTACAGAGAACTGAGCCAACCCTGCATAACACCTTGGAGTTTGTGTCCCTCTGGCCCTCATTACAATGCTTTGCTAATGACAAGCAGCTCTGAGCTCTTTACAGCACCATAAAGCACAGCCCAGCATCATTTCAACTCATGCTGAGGAAAGTGAAGAACCTGCATTCCTCTGCAGGGTCTGCACCTGCAGCCTGGCTGAAGGGTTGCCACTGGGGAATGGGCTTCTCTGGCAAATAAATAAGGGCACAAATGAATCACAGAATCGTTAAGATTGGAAAAGAGCACTAATGTAATCTAGTTCAACAGTTAAATCTATTACCACTATGCCCACTAAACCATATCCTTAAAATTGTGGTGTCCTACAGAGAAAAGGCAATAAGGAAACAGGCCAAAGCAGCCTAAAGTCCTCTCATTCTTACACTGATGGCCATTATAGAGAACATAGCACAGGAGCTTCCCATGAGCCTGCAAGAGCCCAAACAAGCACCCAAAGAGCCTACAGCAACCGAAGAGAGATGAGGTTTAATGCAGCTGGGCACCACGGAGCTGCTTGGTCACATCCCTGCAGCTGAATGGGGGGGAAGAGATTCAGAAGTAAGAAAACTGTTGAGACAAAGACAGTTTAATAAGAAAGAAAAATATAAGAAAACAAAAGAACCCTACAACTAAAAGGAAAAGAACCCTTTGTGATGCAATTGCTCACCACCAGCCAAACGATGACCAGCAAGATCCCAAGTAATGGTGGCTTTTATTGCTGACACCCTATGGCAGGGCACATCCCTTTGGTCAGCCTGGGTCAGCTGTCCCAGCTGTGTCCCCTCCCAGCTCCTTTCTGGCAGGCAGTATGAGAAGCCAGAAAGTCCTTGACTCAGTGCAAGCACTGCTCAGTAACATCGACAACATCAGTGTGTTATCAGCACTGTTTTCATTACAAATCTGAAGCACAGCACTCTGTGTGCTACTATGAAGAAAATTAACTCTATCCCAACCAAACCAAGACAAAGAGCAAGAGAAGTGCTAAGGGTGCGTGACTTATCCACTGGAAAACAATCTGGCAGAACCTTAGTGGATAAAACAACACTAAAATTTCTGGAAAAAAGGCTTGCATGAGACCATTTTAGGTCACAACGGCTCTAAGTGATGCAAACTGAATTAAAACAGCTGGCTCCTATGTTTTCAAGATGAGAAAGTGCCAATATTGAGCAGGTCTGAGCCACTCACAGTGCCCATTTGGCACCCTGACCTCCCCATGCTATGTTCTCCAAATGAGCATCTCCCCCCACAAACAGTTCAATCTGGGAAGTTTGCTTTTCTTTTCTATCTGCTTCCTGCCTGCAGCCCATTGCTGACCACCAGCAGAGAATCCAGGACTGTCCAGCAGCTCTGAGAGAACAGCTCTGCTTGATGCTTGGAGAGATGTGGTATCATTTGTTCTCAGTCTCTCACTGGGGTTGATCAAACTGTCATCTAACACACCTGTCTCTTTGATATTTACTCTCCTTTCCCCTTCTAAGGGACCAACTGAGGAGAGCAATTACACACGTGGCATCATATGTGTATTTGGCTGGCCCCAAGGAGACCAGGTGGCACAGGAAAGGCAATGAAGAGGGGTGAACTGCTGTGCAAAAGCATCACACTTTCCTTATTAGCAGATCTACATTGTGTGTGCACTCCTGCAGGGCAAACCAGAGGAAAGTTTTGCTAAGAATGAAATTTGGGCACATTTCAGTGCTATCAAGTTATCCCTCATGCATGCTACTGGATAAAGGTCTTGTGCAACAACTCACTCTGCCCCCTCAAGTCACACACATTTCGTCTCCTGAAGCTCAGCAAATATCATTTGAATCATTTTGCTTCTTCATCTAAGACACACTGACCTGGCTGGCTCTGGCTCACAAGCACTCCCAGCCTCCAGAAAGCCTCTGCAAAAGCCCCAAAGCCTGGGAGGTCTTTGTGCAAATCACTGCTGACAGAAAGCACGCCAGACGTACAGCAGGTTGGAAAAATCAAGAAGGTCTTTTCTGGGCTGGTGCCTTTCTCCTGGGGGATGGTATTCTAGGAAGAGCAGGGAATGATGGGCAATACATCAAGTTTAGGAAATGACATGTTGAGTTTCCTATTTCAACTTGATCAGACTGCACAACTGCACAAAGTCAGGCACAGCTCCTTCAGATTTCTCCAGGACCACAGAGCAATGAACTTCCATTAGATTCCAGTGGCCTGGGACATGCAGCAGCTCCACAGAGAGATTTTGCCTATTTTGAGGACGTGCCACATGCTTATGGCACAGCTTAACCCAGAACTGCTACAAACCTTCCTGGCCACCTCACCAAACAGCATCCTGCACCTGTGTGGCACTTCAGGTCACACTGAGGGTTAAAACCAGCATTCCTTGACCTCTGCTGTCATCCAACCTCTGCAGTCTCCTACATTATCTGCTCCCTTTCCACGCATGTGGCAGAGTAGGGGCAATTCACACATTTCTCCTGCAGTCACAGAGTCCAATGCATGGAGCAAAAATCTTCCAGAAAAACATTCTGGTTTTCAGGAAGGAGTTTAATGAGGTATAGATGCATGCATGCACTCAGTCTCTAAAGGAAAGGATCTGAATTTCAGGGACTTGGATAGAAAGAAAACCCAGCATTTATGGTGGGCTTGCTGCCCTTTCTGCTCAACACCCCCCCTACCCCCTGCTCTCACCTTCAGGGAGATGGAACCACTCTCTCTGTTGAGTGACAGGTCAGCAGACAAGGAGATGGTGAGGTCCATACTCTCTGAAGCTGATGTGCTGCCAGAATCTGAGTCCCCTTTGGACCGGCTGCCAGGGAACACTGCTGATGAATCCAAGCTTCCATTGGCAAGTTTCTCCTCTGGGAAGTTTTCCAGGTGGCTGCTCTCTGGTCGGTCCACCATGCTCCTCCGTTCCTTGCTGCCTGGCATGGGCTGCTTATCCCCCTCTGCTGAACTACCCCGCCGTCCAGACAATGAGATGATGTCTGGTTTGCCTGGGGTGGCTTTCCCTTCATCTGGGCTGGAGCTGGCAGGGGTTTTAGTGGAGTGGCTATTCACCAGTTTGTCACTGCTTATCCCTTCATCCAAGACTTTATCACTCTGTCCATTCACCATCTCCTTGTCAGTCGCTACAGGACCATTAGATGTCTTGAGTGAGGAAGAGTCTGGAGGTTTGTCCCCATCAAAACTCAGCTGACTCACTTCAGAGGGGTCTCGCTTGTGCTTTCCAGGCAGCTGAAAAGACAACAAACAGAAGATGCTGGGTCTTGCACCACCACTTTGACACATCTGCAAGAGTTTTAAGTCCCCATCCTTCAGAATAAAATCACCCACAACGGAAGAGAACTGTGAAGAAATGTTCCCTTTCAGGACATTTTCCCTGGAATACTGATGTCTTTCTCCATAGGAAGTAACAGAGCTTAGCGAAAGCCCTGGTGCTCCATCCTTTACAACCCTGCCCATAGCAGCAGCTCTATGTGCTCCCATCTCATGGGTGGGCAGCTGGGCCACCCGCCAGCACCATTGTTTCCCCATGCCCTTGGCAGCCACTGAAAACTGGCCTCTCCCTTGTCACAAAACTGCCTTCCCATCCACCTGAGGGGCCCCAGCAAGGCAGCAGCCTGCTCCCATTGGGCATCTAGGAGAAGACCCAGGATTCAGCCTTCTGCAGCCATATTCACCCACTGCTGCCCCACTCTGTGCCAAGCATGGCATGGGTCTGGCTGGAGAGCACTCACCGAGGCTGACTCGGACGAGTCATCATCCTCTGCCTCATCCCGGCTGTCCTCGATCTCCTCCAGCACCTCTGCCTTAGCCTCAGCCACCAGCTCACGCAGGGCTCGGTTGCTGGTCACCTTGCTAACGAAGGGATGCTGAAAAGCCAAGTACAGTAACATGTCAGACAGCAAATAACAGAGCAAGGTTGCTGAGGTGACAGTAAGATACACATCTTGCTATTACACAACTGCAAAGACCTAGGGGCATGGCTCTTGCCAGCATCACCAGGCATAACCCCCTAAGTGAATTTACAGCTTTGTATGAGGGAGGAAAAGATGCTAAGGTTAAACCTCAGCTCTGTAAACACGCTCCAAGCACAATCCTCTGCAAAGCTGCATTCTGTCAACATTCCTCCCAGAAAGCACCAGCTGCATTTAAACAAGGAGCTCTCATTGCAAGATATCCTCCTGCCCGCTGCGGGTGGGCTGACCCTGGGGTACAGGTCTGAGCCCTCAGGGCATCACTGGGGCAGAGCAGGGCAGTGGGAAGCCTCTGTGCAAACACAAAGAGGGGAAGGTTTAATTGAAATTGGGCTCAGATCACTCAGTAAACAGTGGCATGTTTGTGCAAAGCTTCTGCAAGAGGCTGGGGAGTCCCTGTGGTTTGCAGAGTACATCATGCACTTCCTACTCTTGACTCAGGTAAACACACACTGCCGTGGGCTGCCCCAGTGACAAACAAAGCCACTCCTCCCTCGTCTGTTATTGCACCACTTTCAGTGCTTACAGGGACAGAGCCCTCTAAGCTGAATGCTTGCAGGGTAGGAAGGATGCAGCAAACATTATCATGTCACACAACATTTGCACTCCATGCAAAAAGGCATCTTGCAGGGGTTTGTTATTTCAGTAAGGAACAGGAGGAAAAGAACTGCATTTAAATTTGGTAAAACCAGTTATAAACGGAGCTGGCTGCCACTTGGGCATTTAGGGAATGGGAACCACTTCTACTCTAGCTGGCATCAATATGAACCCTGCAGTTTGCTCCAATGAGTAAAACAAAGCTGCTGTTTTGGAGCATCTTAGTGGCTGAGCAGTACTATGGATTTTCTGAACAAGAGAGGTATTATCTAAATCCCATCTAGAGCTCATCATCACTCTTTTTTCCTCCTGAAAAGAAAACAGAATGAAGTTCAGATACTCATGGCCCAGTGAAGACCCAGCGAGCAGGGCAGTCCCATTCTGGGTACTGCTGGTCCCTACCTCGAGCAGCTGGGCTGCGCTGGGTCGGGTCTCAGGGTTCTTGTCCAATGCTGTCTTCAGGAAGTCTCTGAACTCCAGGGACCTTCAAGAACAGTCATCAAGAGCAGGTCAGTAGAGGGAAAGACCTCAAACATCACAGGGGACAGCTCTCCTGCACAGGTTTTGTTCCTGTTTACATCTGGCCACAATCCCTGTTTCACTCCCAGCATGGAAAGCCCAGTGCTCAGTTTGACAGATGATGTATAAGAGAATCAGCAGCATGGCCAAGTGAAGAACTAGATTTTCCCTTACCTGTTATGGCAACAGACAGCAGGATAGAATGACAGCTGCTGTACTGACATCCAGGGCAGAGAGATCAGGAAAGGGCACCTATCTGTGGCTTTCCAAAATCCCAAATGCAGCACTACTTGGGAACAAAGATGCCCCAGGACCAAACCAACCCTTCCATCCCTACAGCTCCAGTGGAGATGGATGGCCATAAAGGATCAGAAACCCCAGAGGAGGGCACCATCAGCCCACAGAACACAAGTCCCAGATGGACAGTGAGTCTGACTCAGTTCTGGCTGCCCAGCAGCCCCATGGGGAAGCACTAGCCCACTAGCATTCAGTGGTGGCTCACTACCCTGGGGCTCCTGCCTGCTGTCTGTCACAGCCCCAGCAGCCTCCCTCATACAGCAGCTCCAGGGTTCCCAGAACAAATCCGGACTCCAGATCACACCCTAGGCCCTCAAATTAAACACCACTGTGATAGAAGTGATGACTCTTCCCTCTTTGAGATGTTATGCAAAGTAGAAGATGTGAACTGCAGGCTTTGCTGTCCAGAGTACATCACAAATCCCAGGGTGCCCCCCCCTCACCATTTGGAAGGGCAGCTGAGAGTGGGAGGGTCAGACTTGGCAATCTTCAGCAGGACTCGCATGGGGTTGAGCTCATGATGGGGCGGCTCAATCTGTGCCATTTCGATCAGCGTAATTCCCAGGGACCAGATGTCTGCTTTGTAGTCGTACGGAGTGTCCTTCATGGTCTCGCACATCACCACCTCTGGGGCCATCCTGCAAGGGGCAGAGCAAGGAGCAGGGATGATGCCACAGCTGTTGCCACACTCAGGAGCCTCTTAGCAGAGATTAAAAATGCTTAAAATTATCTATAGGATGGTACAAACGACAACAAAAAAAGCCTTTCTTTCCAGCTCTGGGTTTGGGAAGTAGCAGCATCTTGTCTAAGGGTCACGGTCCTCCCTCTTCTGCAGAACAGCTGAGACAGCCCAGGCAACCCACAGAAACCCCCAGGCCATTGACATCTGGCACGGATGCTGCTTCAGACAATAAATTAATACTTGCAGACTCCATTCCTTCAGCAAGTTGGGTGATTTAGAGGTTGCATTTCTGGAGCGAAGAGTCGTGCTCATGTGCTTGGAGCTGCTTCAAAGCACGCTCTACCACCCAGGCAGAGGGGAGCAGCCAGAGCACACACGCGAACACATGTGTGTACCTCACTCCTCTGAGCCTGCAGTACGACAGCACTGCGGGGCACTGTGACACTATGCAATGCTCTGTGCCATTTCTATTCCTCACGGCTCCCTTCAAGCAAGGGGAACCCTTGCACACAAGCCAGTGATGCCCCAGACTCCTTGTTAAACCCTTTGGTAGGACAACATGGACAAGAAACTCAAATACTACCAGCTCCACGTTTCTGAGCAAGTCTCATTTTCAGAAGGGTGAAGCCATCATGTGGCTCCTTACAAAGACAGGGTTCCTTCCTCATCAGGTCACTCACCAGTAAGGGGTCCCAATGAAGGAGTCTCGCTTCTGCAAGGTTTTCACATTTTTGGCAGACACTCCAAAGTCAGCTGCAAAGAGCAGTAACATTAGATGCTGCAGGAGAACTGAAAGACCCTTCTGAATTAGCACACTTGGCTGAAACACAGATTTAAAAGCAAATACGCATTTAAAGAAAGAACAGGATAGAACGTGCTGTTTCCTCTATACTGAGCATCAGAAATCAAATTTGCTTTTGGGTACACAACCACCAGGGACCTTTCCCACCCATGCACTATGTATGACATACAGCGAACAAGCCATCCCTGCTGTAACCCAAACCTTACGTATTTAGAGGGAAGCTGAGATCTTTTTCCACAAACAAACAAAAGCAGCCCCATGACAAATTCCTCTTAACACTACTATTTCATAGCAAAGAGTCTCATTTTACTCCCAAAAGACAAAGCACTGTTGTGCTCTTTGTCTTCCTTACAGTCCTGTACACAACAGCCACTGTATGACACCATTTTCTGACTCTGGCCCACAAACAGCTGCTGAAGCCAAGCCAAGCCAGTCAGACTTGATCGAGGCACTGAACCCACCCCAGGTGCCCTTTCTCTCCATGATGGCAATGATGACATTCAGAGGAGCTGCTGTCCATCCACAGCCTGGGCCCAAAACATCCCTAACCAAAGGTCCCTGTTGGCTCAGGGCAGCAGAGCACCTCTCATGCTGGAGCACAATACATGGTCACAGGAAGGTCTGCAGCATCCAGGGCTGCCTATGTGTGGGTTCCCATTTTATGGGCCACCCCTGGGTCTCCACTGGCACCCACAGACACATTCCATGAGTACTCACAGCTGCTGGCACCCCCCAGCAGGGTCTAAAAGTGCTCTGCACCTTTCCAACCAGAATCCAAAGAGACGGCTGCCTTCTTGCTGGACACCAATTTAACTCAGACCTATAGTGAATTGGCAAAGCTTCTCTTTGGCACAACTCACCCTGTCACCACCAGACCTGCTCTGGAGATAAGATGAATTCCTTTAGCTCCCAGCCTTGCCATCTGGCACCCTTTACAGGATGCTCAGCAGGCCAAAGTGCACAGAAATCAACTTCAAAACATGATTAAGTAAATTCATGAAAGGAAAATCCATCAAGGCTCTGGCTCGGAGTGAGTTGGGGGTCTCGCTGCTCCATGCTACTCCCATAGATTAGCACAGAGCCCTTGCAGTGCTGTGCCCTCCACCAAAAGGCACTGCACTCAGCTGGCTTTGGGGACACTCACTGTAGCCATTTCCTGATGCCAGCACATGGCGTATACAAAGACTGGGACTCCCCAGAAGGAAGGCACTGACATCCCTTCCCCACCTCCCCTCCTATCAGGAGATCTGTGGACACTGTATGTGAGAGCTGACCACAGACACCTGCTCAGGACCAGGCAGTGATGCTTCTCAACCACCTTCTTCCCATTGTAATCTTTAACCCCCACCAGGCTACAGAAAACACCACATTTCTACTTGCAGCAGATACTGAAAGAACTCAGCTAAGCACAGCACACAACTTGATGGTGGATTTGCCCCACTACATAACAAAAAGTTTTCCCCTTTCTTTTCCTCCCTAAGCTCATCAGTCAGCAGAGAAGCAGGGCAACAAAATGTGCACGCCATCCCAGTCCTGCTCCCATACATGCAGTCAATAAAAGAGAGCATCCATCAATCCCAATCATGTTACACTGAAACAGTACCACAGCAAAACTAACAAAAGCAGAACCATTGCAAAGTGAGCACCCATGCAGACCCTGTGCTCACCCAGCTTGATGTCCCCATCCTGTGTGAGGAGCACATTGCCAGCCTTCAGGTCCCGGTGGATGATTTTCTTGCTGTGAAGGTAATGGAGAGCTTCCAGCATCTGACGGCAAATCACTTGGATCTGGGGCTCGGTCAGGCCCCGGTCCAGCTCTGTAAGGGGAGAAAGGGCTGTTAAACAGGGCAGGGATTCAAGCTGTGCTCTCCTTAAGCCTCAGTAAGGCACGGACAATCCTGTCAGGCCATTTAAAAACCACTGTCCATGTGTCAAAGCAGCAGGAGACTAATGCAAATCAGCTTATTAGGGTAATTTGTCCTCAAAGCCAGAACTCAGCTTGGAGCTCCTGATCCATGGCTCCCTCCCACGATGCGCAGCTGAGCTGCCTGGTCCAGGAGCAGTGGATGATGGGGATGGGGAGGCAGGTGAAGCTGCAGGGGCTGCTGCGCAGCAAGGTATCTTCATGACTGGAAAACAGGTCCCTGTCTGTTTGGGAACTGGGTCACTGCAGACAAGCTGGGTTTCACCTGGCACGGGGACACTAGAGGATGGTGCTGCAGGGAGCAAAGAGCTAAACTCAGCTGCAGGTGGCAGCAGGGCTAAACGCAAGCATGAAAACCTCTCAGCTCTGTGCACAGCCCTGCTGTCACCCATTGTCACCCACTACATCTGGGTGCTGAGCAGAGCACACTGAAACCAGAGCAAGTGTGAACCAGCTCTAGTCTGGCTGGAGTGGGGGCTGACAGGTGGCGGCTTAGCCTTCTTCTTGGAGCATCTGGCAAAAGAAAAGCTTTGAACGCCGCTGTGGGCAAGAGTTTTGTGCAAATTTGGGAGATAAAGAGAAAGCAAAGCTTTCGGAATGAACTGAGCTTTAAAAGGGAATAGAACAGGTTGGCCTTGTGGAGGGGACAACGCCTACCTGGGACCCTACAGCCCTGGGGCGGTTTTGAGGTACACTCACACACTCCCAGTCCCAGTGGTACTATGGGGAAGGGAGGAATTGAAAATGGGGAGGTTCCAGGAATTGCTGCAAACTGCAGTTTATTTGGATGCTTGGGCTGTTTTCCAGATGACTGATACCATACGGAGCAGTCAGCGAGGAGACCCTGAGAGATCCAACATGATGGGCCCAGATGAAGCATCTCAGCCCTCTTGGAGAAGCTGTGGGAACCAGCACCCCTGTCCCAAGCAGATAAATATTTAAAGCCCTTCGGTCAGACTCTGCCTTCTCCCCCATGCCTCGTGATCTGCTGATCCCAGTAGCATTTAAATCACAAAAGGACATCAAAAGCAGCTTGGGAAACACCCACGGGCTGCCACACCTTGTGCTCCAGGTAAGAAAATAGGCAAACTCATGGGAGAGGAGCTGCAGCAGGAGAGCAGGGCTACCTGCTGTCCTGGGGTGCACCTGATGGCACTGCACAGGAGGGACCCCCCCAGGGCCATGCACTCACCCAGCATGGTGGCATCCACAGCCCCGCCTGGGCAAAACTCGATCATGATCTGGAGAAACAAAGAGAGAGGAATTACAGTCAGCACCGGGTGCCACCGACACAAACCTGCAGGGTACAGGGGAAGAAAAGCAAAGTGTTCATTTTGCCACTTCCTGCACAACAAAGCCGCCGCTCACACCATGCAGTCACCTTCCTTGTGCCCTCATGGCAATGCTGAGGCTCCAGCTCTCCCCAGGGCGCATCCCCATCACAAACCTCAGCCCTGCAGGCTGATCCCACAGCACCCCAAGGAGCTGGGCATGGCCCCATCCTGCAGCTCACAGCCCACAGCCCCTACCTGCAGGTCTATCCACAGCCAACAGCCTCAGCTCCGCTCCCCGTGTTTGTTTACATCTTTTTCCATTGCCTTTTGGAGCGAAGGCTGCTCCAGAGACACGGCCTTGCCAACAGGATGAGATAGCTGTCATAGCTGGGAGCTGACGTGGCAGGGAGAAATCAGGCAGGATTTTGTTTGGAAGGGATGGGAAGGGCTAGTTGGGTCTTCCAACCTCCCATTACTCAGTAGTTCATTGCTCTCTTGACTTCAAGCAATTCGAGGGAAAAATATGTGAGCGAAGAGGTTGAGTGCATTTGCCAGATTGTTGCTGTTTGTCTCCCAGGGACACGAGCAGAACCCTGCCCATCACTCACGTTCCACTGCTGCCTGCCCACCCCTCTTCTCCCTCCGTTGCTCCACAGGGCTGCATCCACCAGGCATTAAAAATACTTGGCACAGTGCACTCAAAAACTTTGCAGACACTGGGGATGCAGATCCCACAGGTTGCAAGATACAGGACACAGAGCCACGTGCATAGCCCAGCACCACTAAACCTCAGCCTGCAGGGAGCATGCGCAATCATCCCCTGTCTCTGGAGCCTTCTTTGGGGACAGCTCGGCGCTGACCCCAGCTTCTTGCTTACGTTCAAGGCAGATGGAGCTGCTTAGATAAGCAAACTAAAAATTTCAAGCAGCCAGGGGTTAAGAAGGACAAGAGACACTTCACAGCCCAGTGCCCCAACAAGCTCTTCTACTCCTTGCTCGAGCAATGCAGGGTGACGTGCCCGAGAGGCAACATGCCAGAGTTTACTCTGAGGACAAGGACTGAGCACATTGCAGGCAGTGTTTTCCAGCACAGCTCCCTGAGCTGAAACTACCCTTCATGGGGAGTTCAGACACTCAGCGCTGCTCCATCTGAGAGGAGGAGGTTCAGCCTCCCTCTGCCCCATGGTCTAAGATCTGCAGCCACAGCTGAGTTACAGCCCAGCCTTTCATTCTGTGCTTCCTACATAAGGACACAACATACGTTATTTCCCAACCTGGACCATGGTGGAAGACATGGCTGCTTTGTTCTGGAGAGAGAGGACAGCAGGAGCAGAGACCCACACTGAGATCCAGCACACCTCCAAGTGTGCCGTGAGAATCGGCCCCGATCCAAGAGCGAGAGGGGAGACAATGCTGGGAGAAACACAGACAGGTTGGGCAGCATTACACAGGCACAGTTGGAGGAAGCAGAGAAGAATAACCAGAGGCCAGGAGAGGGGGGGAGGGGGAAGTGTTTTGAATAAGCTGGGGAAGAGACAGATGGAGAGAAGCATTTGGGAAGATGCTCAAATGATTTGAAAATCAGGAGAACAAATCTGTGCTGACTCAGAGCTGAGCACAAGGCTGGCAGAGAGGAAGACAGGGGTCAGCAGAGCCCTCACAGTAACAGATGATGTTATCACACTTTTTCTTACTTGAGTTTGTACCATTAACTACAGCATCAGCACTTCAGGAGCAAAGGCAAAAGTTGCCTCCTGGCATTGCCTCTGTGTGGAGATCTCCACTATCAACCAAACGCAGCTCAGACCTGTAAGCATGAGCATCACTTGTCCACATCACTCTGACTGGCATGAAACCTGCCCACACAGATTAACCTGTCTCATCACTGAATCACAGCTGTGGTTTTGCTCATCCCACATGAGCAACCCTTCCCTGTTGGAGCCAGGTGTCTTGGGAATCACATGCCCAAAGAGTTTCCAAGTTCAACCCTCAAGTTCAATCGGTAGAGGAGACCTGATGAGAAGCCCCCTGGTGCCACCAGGCTCAGCTCTTGGCTCTGAGCAGTCTCAGGAATCCCAAAATTTCCAGCAGCCCAATTCAAATCAGCTGCTAATGCAGCATCCAAGTGACATGGGTGCTTCTGTTGCAGATGCCCAACAAACAGCTTCACAGCTCTTTGCACCTGGCACTTCCTGAAGCTCCCTCTGCAGAGCCTTCAGTTCAAGGAATGGATTTTGAATCTAAGAGGAAAGCAGAGGGCTCAATGAGAGCCAAGTCTGGTGGACACAGCTTTGGGATCCCTGCCCCAGGGCACAGGCACTGCATGAACCACTGGCACAGCTGGATGTGCTCTGGGGAGAGTTGCTCCACGGGGAAGGGCTGGGCACAACAGACCCCACTCTGGGTCACCGTGGGTTGTAGTGCATCTCTATTGGGTTTCATCCACAGGCTAGTAATGAGAATATTAGGAAAATACTACCCCTGAAACAGCACGAATGTCTGCACTTACAGAGGCACAGCAGGCAGCAAGCCAGCCAGTGGGAATATGGAAAATATATGAAACTTTAAAATATGCATTTTCAACAAGGGCAGAGATGCCAAATAATAATTACGGGTGTGGTTAGATAGTCTGAACATCCAAAAAAACCTAATGGGCTCATTTCAGCCCAGAAATCCTGACTTAAATAAATCCAACTCCCAATCCCACAGCTCATACACCACACGTACAAACCTTCCTTCCAGGAGCAGGGCCAGCTTTAAAAAAGTTTCACCATCAAGCCAGCTGGGAACACAGGCCTGGTGTCAGCAGCGTGCAGCCTTCTCTGCATGCATGCACTTGGGCTGGGGGCTGCACCAGTACCTGTGCAGCTGGGAGCTGGTAGGGAAGCAGCCCAGGCACTGACCCCAACATGGGCACCTCATTGCTCTGGCTGCTAGAAGAAGGAAGAAGAAGAAGAAGAAGGAGCTTGTAGGAGTACAACAAAACAAAAGCGCTGTTGGCAAAGAGCCCATACAAGAAGGAGATGTACCCAAGGGCTGTGACTTACGGGTTAATGTTTTGCTTGGGACTGTTGTCACATTCCTTGATTCACAGGCAGACAACACCTTTGTCTACATGTCTCCAAGGCAGGGCTGAATCCATGACCTTGCTATCGGCAGTGCTGATCTTGAGCTGCCCTTTGCTTCTCTACTCCATGCCAAGCTGATGCCTGCTCTGTGCTCAGCTGCCCTCAGCTGATGGGTGAGGCTGGGGATAGGTCTTGTTGCTGAGCCTCAGCAGCCTCACACAGCCCAAGCATTAGTCCTATGCATCTGTGAATCACATTGCAGCCCCATGTAGGCATTCTAAAAGCAGCTCCTTCAAAGTATGCATGCTGGGTTTGCAGCCCCCTGCCCAGCATCCTACTGCCAGCTGCAGGGTCTCCAGCGAGCAGCCTGGGACAAACATCCTGTTTGTAATGACTTCCTCCATGCAAGAAAGCCAGGGACTTCCTCACTGCTTGTTCAGGCTGCCTGCTGCGGAGGGGAAGCGGCAGCAGCACCAGCCCAAAGCAGTTTGTGTATAAAACAAAAATGCCCCAAGTGCTTTTATAAGCCCCAAGGCAGCTGCAATTACATCTCACAAGTGAGTGCAGATATTCACTGTGAGCTCCTGTCACTGAAAAAGGCAACAAAGCAGCCCTTCCCACGCAGCCCAGCAGCCCTCACCCTGACAGCTCAGCCAAGGGACCCACCTGCTTAGCAGCCCAATGGGACACACAAGGGACATGCACAGGATGGATCTGGGCTTCTAGGCTATAGACACAACAAACTGAAGTCTGAGTGTTAAGCTCAGCTATTACGGCGTTCCCCAGAAGAATAAATATATGTGTATTTGTTGAAGCCACTATGACTTAAATTATATACACTGAAAGATGCTGCTGTCCTCCTGGGGACAACAGAGCTTTCTCCTGGCTCTGCCCTGGGTGCATGAACTCCAGCTACTTTCCAACAGTGTGAGAAAAAAGAATTAAAAGAAAACAAAACCAAAAACAAACCTTATCTCAAAAGGTATTTCACCAAACACCGGATAGTCGCCTGGGGTGGAACAGCTGATGTCCCTGAACTTATGCTGAGGTTCCTAACTGAAGCCCAATTAAGAGCACACACCCTCAGCTCAGCCAACTTGTTACTCATCCAACTGGCATGCTGGAGGGCAGAGGCCGGTGAACTGTTCCCTTTACAACAGCACTGGAGAAAAGCCTCTTCTAGGCAGACAAAAAGGAAAGGGGGAAAAAAAAGAAAGTCAGCTGGGAAAGTTGTGGGCAGCTCGGCCGTGGCAGTGGGGGCCCTGGGCAGGCCTTTCCCACCAGAACACTGGGCTGCATGAGGACACTGGGTCGCTCTGAGCTGGAGGAGCACTCTGACGCAGCGTGTTCACTCCTAATGCACTGGGACTCTTGCTGTGATGTGTCTTTTGCAGTGGCACATCGAGCAGCCCGACTGCTCCATAGCACCCCAGCTCCATTTGCAGCCCATGTGCCAGCGAGAACAGGAGGCTGTCGGTGTCTCCAGGATGCATCTGTCCCCAGTTCACACTGCTTGGTCATGAAACTGCTTCAAAACTTCAGCAATTTCCTCTCGCTATCTGCAGTGAAGGGTTTCATTTGGCTCGTACAGCCCGTTGCTGGGGAGCAGGTAACCCGCAACATCCTGTGCCTGTGCTGCCCTATCACTACGTGCTGCTTTCGCTCTGCCATGCTGCTGGGGCAGCTCAGCTCTCCATCATACAGCAGGGAGCACCCTCCTGCACAGACATCAGATCTCCTGCCTTGTCCCACTGTGGGAAGATTAGAAAAGCACACGTGGGAGATTAAACTGTGCCCTGTTAAAGCAGGATGCTTTTCAGGTTGCCACATTGGCTGCAATCACAGCCTTCCACCTTCCCCCCTTGCTCCAGGATGCAGAGCAAGCTCAGAGCTCTCACAGGGATGCTGCAGTTCATAGCACTCATTTATATCTGTTTTCCCAGAGTTTTCTAGTGCTGTACCTTGCCTGTTTAGGAGGGAGAAGCACAAGGATGGGGATAAGCAGATGCAGGTAATGCTGCATAGCAGCCCTCGGCCAGCACAAGGCTTCACTGGCATCACCCACCCACTTCCAGGAAAAGCGGAAGAAACAGTCAATGGCAGTGGGTGGAGACAGACCGGGTCACTAAAAATCCTTCACATTCAGCAAAATAGAACAAGAGGGAAAGAAACAAAACAAAGACACACGCACAAAAAAAGGAAAAAAGAAAGGAAAATGAGCAGCCCTGGTGCTGCAAATGAGCTGAGCTGCCCAACACAAAGGATGGGTGAGGAGGATGGCGCAGGACTGCTGCAGGGTTTGCTATGAACAAAGCCCCAACGCCTCCAGCATTGTGCTGATCCCTTCTTCCTCCCAGCACACCCAGCTGACAGACACGGTTCCCATGCTCAAGCAGAAGGCACAGGGCACACAGCCCTACCCAGATTGTGCTGGGTCCAGCTGCCCTGGGGAGGGAGGGAGGGAGAGAAGGAAGGAAGGGGGCAGACACCCCACATCACAGAGCTGCTTTTCAGCCTGCAGCGAGAGCTGGCCCCTCTCTTCTGTGTGGGGATTGCCCAAAGAGGGAAGTCTGGGTCCTCTTCCCCTTCAGCAGGGGCACTCGGCAGCATCACCTCGGGTTAAAACCACAAGGCACGTACCAACGCCTGCATTTCAACAGAATGCTGCATTGAGCAACAGCCTCTGCAGCTGCAGAGCCTTCTTCCCCCCCTTGCTGCCAGATCCTGCTCAGCAGGACACAGGCTGGGGACATGCATGAGGTTGGTGTCTGCAGAACCCCTAGCCCTGCTCAGCTGGCCAAGTGCTGCACCACAACAGTGAAGGCTTCAGCCCTGAAATCTGGCACCACCCTTCCGCCCTCAGAAAGGGCATCACAGCCTCCATTGCCTTCCTTCCCCTTCTCTCACCCTGCAGAGTAAAAGTGCAAGTGAGACCTTGTCCCACCCAGCCACGCATTGGAGCCCACCTGGGGAACAGAGCCCCTCTGTGAGCCACCCAGACCTCCAAAAACAGATCCTGGCTTCAGAGTGGGACAGAGCCTCCCTTCATTGCACCCAGCCTGCCGTCAGCACAGGCAGTTCTACCCTCCACAACGGATAATTCTCCTGGCATGAAGGTGGTGGAGAGCAACCGAAGGGTCAGGAGGAAGCAGTCTAGACTTCTTCTGTCTGTGACAGACTCAAGGAGCAATGGCTTCAGGTCCTCCTGGCACCTGGGTGAGATGGGCTCTTCCCCAGTCCTCCAGCAGCAGGGTAAGCAGAGGGCCCAGACAGTCTCCAGGGCTTTTGGTCTCAACTCAGCAGCAGGATGAAGCAATCCAGGAAGGCATCACCCTACTGCCCTCAGGGCTGCTTCCTCAGGAGCAGAATGTTTCCTGTTCTGTTAGGCATGACAGTCATTCACTGGGTCCTCCTTCTGTCCCTTAGGTGCCAGCATTACCTCTGCCTGCAGCATGCAGGCAGCACAGCTTGCCTCTAGCCCACCCTCCCAGGCAGATTGGAAGCAGGTGAGCCTCATCAGAGCCATGCTGACACGGGTCACAGCATAGTGCCCCATCACTAGCTCCAGGGCAAGCAGTGATCCCCAGTGCCTCCTAGTGCACCAGAGCAAGGTAGAGGTCACCCTGGCCATCCACTGCCCCTCCAGTTGATGCACCCCCTGATCAGCTGAGCCCATCCACATGGCTGCAGCAAAAGCTTGGGATGAACGCAAGCCTTTGAGTACAAACAAGGAGCTTGATCTGCAACCAAAACAAACCCCACAGGACAGAGCTGCGCTCCATCAATGGAAAGAACAAAATGATATATTTAGGCACAGAAACCACATTTAGACTCTGTCAGGGGGCACATCCTTTCCTCCGTCTGGTTGACATCTGAACCCAAGTTCTGATGCTTAATGCTGCAGTTATGCAGATCTGCTGGCTGGAAGAGGAGACAAAGGCATAGAGCCACTGCAGTGGAGCCCTGCACAGTCTGCCTCTTCCTATTGCACAGGGGGATGTGTGGTTCTTAAGCATTGTTTGGTCTCCTCTATCCTTATCTCCTTTACATCATGGCTTTGTTTACAACCATGCTGAGGATCCTGCTGTTGCAGCCAGCCTGCAGCCCACAGCTCCAGCCACATCACTTTGCCTGCTTATCACAGTGCCTGCCCCAGGCTTAATGCCTCACAAGTGCCAAAGGGCTGTAAGAAAGAGGGTTGCACACCAGGATTGCTCACAAGCCATGCCCAGCAGCCATGGGTGGATGAGCGCCCACAGAAGCCCAGCACCATGTTACCCTGAATACCACGTGCTGGCTGTGCCATCAAACAATCCACTGGTACAACAGAGAAAACAAATGTCAGCAGCTTGTCTGACACAGCAAGTATGCTGTAGGTGGAAGTGAAATAATTAGCTCTCTGTAAGAGAGTGCTCCAAGCTCGCCAATTTTCCCTATAGACAAGGACACCATTCAGAGGCTTTAAGTATAATAAACCTTTTTTTTTTTTTTTCCCCTTCCCTCTTCTGAATAAAATAACCTACAGAAAAAAAATATTTGAAATAAAAAAAGCTCTGTCTTCATAGGCAAAGAGGGAAAGAGGCAGGGCAGTAAGTAAGGAAACCCAAGTCCTATGGAGTTACTGAGAGCAAAGGCAGGGAGCACAGCGTTCTCCTCCAGAACACAGAGGTTCCTGCTGATGGCATGGAGGCTGCAGACGGGTTCTGTCACAGCTACATCACTCTGAGATGAACAACTGTTCACTTCAACTAACACTCACCCCCTGGCTACTCTGCAGCTACTGAAATGTTGGTAGAGCAAGTCAGAACTACGTTTAGGACAACCATTATGATATTGCAAAAGAGCATTCTTCCCTTTGCTGGAAGCACCCAGAGCATTTCATTTCTTTCAGTAACACAACAGGCGATCCCTCTGAATTCACAGTTTCTGACTTTGCTCTCCCTGGCAATAGGAACAAGAAAAACCCCCTGAGTGACAGCTGTCTGCCCAGGCACA
The DNA here is from genome assembly GCF_054131305.1 of Coturnix japonica. Lineage (NCBI taxonomy): Eukaryota > Metazoa > Chordata > Aves > Galliformes > Phasianidae > Coturnix > Coturnix japonica. The sequence goes on along the minus strand of NC_140680.1, from coordinate 9,721,418 downwards.
GAGCAGTGGGGCTGAGGGCCCCTTCTCCCACCAACTCAATCTGCATTTTCAGTTCAACCTGCTCACCAACGGCATTTAGCGAGCAGCAAAAAGCACAGAATCTATTAAGATACAAATAGCTAAAATGAGCTAAAATGATCTTCAGACAGCAAGCAGTATTTCATTCAGCCTATGCCCAGCGTGACAGCAGAAGAGGCCCACATCCATCGCATAGGACGAGCTATTGCTATGCAACTGTTCAGGAAAGGCTTTGAAGTCAGTGGAAACCACTGGAGGCCATAAGGTCTGCAGAGTGAGATCCCTCCCTCACAGCTAACAACTTTCCGACTATATCTGACTGAAAAAAAGATGTCTAAAACTGCAGCCTGTCACTCATCCCTGGCCATAGCTGTGCTTGAAGGCACTGTCTCCTATACACAGGTATAGTTCATAAATATTCATTTAAATGCAAACACAATTGCTTAGCATTTCCCTTGGTAAGCCGGCCCAGTGGGAATGTGGCTCATTGAGATTCATTCCTAAACAAAGTTAGGAAAAGCTTTGAAAGTGAATTTGCCTACAGGCTTGTTGTCTGCTGCTTTTTCATAAAGCCATGGCCTTATGGTTAGAGCCCCAGACTGGGATCCAGCACTCAGGACTCATTCCCAGGTATCATTTACCTGCTGGGTAAACTTTAGGCAAATTCCTGTCTGTGCCCCATCTCTCTCTTTTAATAACCAGAATAATGACACTTAGTCTCTTTTATGAAAGCATTCCACAGCATATATGACAAAGGGATGTAATCACAAGGCATTATTAGCGCTTCACTAACCTTTTCTTGCCACGTTATCTCCTATAGAGGATGATACACAAAGGCTTATTTTCTAGTCTGTGTTATCATGTTGCTGCATGTAGAAGAGCTCTTGAACTTGGCTTTGCTATGGTCATACGCCTGCTGTGTAAGTCATCCCTGGTGCATTATCAAAATCATTTCAAGTCAATCCTTGCTTTGAGAGAAAGAACACAACAGGATTTCCAGAGAGCTGCCAGCAGCTCAAAAGCTCCAGCTCTCATTCACAGCCTGTTGTCCCCATCTCTGTGCCTGGTTCAGAGCAGGAAGGGGGACAGGAGGGAACTCAGAACTCCACATCTTTAGGAAGGGCTGCTCCTGCAGGCTGTAACCACACCCCATTAGCAAAGCCTTTAAGGAACCCAATGCTGCTATCAGCTTTCTTTTTTTTTTTTTGTTTGTTTTTAAGAAAAGATACTTCAACTTAAGAGACTTAGAAGGCGGAGACGCTTCCCGCAGCCCAGCAGTCTAGTGTATGGGGTAATGAGCATCTCTTCACAATACAGGATTTTCAAGAATGTCCAAGTCAACATCCATATCAAAGGGGTAACAATCCAAAAAGTCCCCGGCTGAACAGGTCAGAGCCTGCCCATAGAAAATGCAAAGTGCCTTCTTACCTGAGGTACAAAGAGTGGCTACAAAGCTGTTGCATCCCCAGAAGGCCCTGGCCAGGCAGGGTTACCTGCATGGTACAGCCATTTTTGCTCTGATTTCCAGGAAACATCTGTTTATTCTAAAGTCCGTTTGCTATAGCAACCACGGTTTATAGAAAAGGAGTGGGGATGAAGAAAGAATTCCCCCGTGCTTCACTAGAAAAGCTATACAGCCACTGGAGGAGTCATATATTAAATGCCTGTGGCCAAATGACACTATTTTCCATAGCACCCTACAGCCTTGGTGCTGGAGCATCCCGACAGGCTCTGCAGCAGGGATGCTGCTGGTGGAGACACCATGGAGCCCTGGGAGCACAGACCTCCTCACACATCCAAACAAGACCCCCCCTCCTTCCCCATCTCCTCTTTGCTCCTCTGTCTGCACAAGGAGGCACTCGGAAGCAGCAGAGATGCTCACAAGCAGATCAAAGGGCCTTTCCTTCCTCTGAGGTCTCAGTCTGCGTTCTTGTGGAAAGAAAGAAACAAACCAACACAACAAAGAAACCCAAACTCTCAAGAGGGACAGAGAACACGCGAGGTTTGTTGTTTTCCTTTCCCATGTACGAAATATTATCAGCACCAATTCGGTACCATTAACTCCGAGCATTCAAAACCCACACCTTGGTCACATTTTGCAATGACAAAATGATGTTAAAAAAGCCTTGTTTAAGTTGCACACGAGGTGGGTGGGGGTGTCTGCCTTTGTGTTTCCAGCCTCTACAACACACTTCACACACACAATGTGACACAGCCACAAGGACTTAAACCAGACTCTTTTTTCTTTCTTTAATAGCTCGAGATTCTCAGCTTTCATTTGGTGCCCCCATTTCCAGCAGCTGGGATTTATGCAAAAGAACATCAAATGCCACAGGGCTTATAATAAAAATAAAACAAAATCACGAGAGCTCCCAGCATTGCAGTTTTGTGAGCCTCGCTGGGCTGTTCTCAGCCAGCACAAGGCTGCTCTGCCTCCACCATAAGCACAGGACAGACAGCACAGGAAGGTTCTTGCACCACAAAAACTGAAAGTCCCCTTCTGTTACCCACAGCACACCGACCCCAGGCCCTGCCTGGCAGAGAGGGGTCCAAGCAGCCCCAGAAGGCCAGGTTTCCTCTTATATTTTCCATGTAAACTCAGGAGTCAGCAACAGACTGATGAAGCATGAGCACCTCTCAGGACTGTCAGCTGAGACCGCCTGTGGTGCAGATCAAGCCATAAATTATTCAGACCAAGGCACTACTGCCAGCTGGGAGGCTGGGCACATCTGGAGCTCTGGCAGTCAGGGTGTGCCACAGCTCCTGCCCCAAACATTGCCTTATCTGCACTGCAAACCATAGGACACACACCGTCTGTGCCACAGGAAGCCTAAACCGAAGCAGGGTCTGCACACCCATCCTGGTCCAGAAAAGCATTGCTCGAGTGACTGCATGGATAGAAATCACGGTGGGATGGAGAAGGCCAGATGAGGAGACGTTTAAATATGGCTGCAGATTTTCCCCTGCAGTGCTGGTGACCAAGAAGCAAAAACCTTTGACTTCAGAGAAAGCCTGAGAGTAAATAGAAACCTTCCAGCAGTATAAGAGGCTGGCGCATTTACTTCCCCTAAAGCCAGAAAAACACTACAGCATTAATAGGAACAGCCTGAGCACTGAAATGGAAATGCCACTCAAATAATTAAATAAAGAGAACGATCCTCTCTCCAAAACAATGGCCAGGGCTGTCACGTCTGCCCTCACGGGACAGCCTCATACAGCAGGCTCTTGTTCCATTAGATTCAAAGAGGCTGTTTAATTTTAGTAGGTCGGCGAGCATATGACATTACAAAGCACTTTGTAGACAAAAGCGGAGCAGAAGAGATCTGCAATCCATTTTCCCTTCAGGAAGGAAGGCAAAGCTTCCTATTGCAGGAAGGAGGTGGAAGGGAAAGGGGAGGGGGCTGACATTTCAGTGGGTCGGTGAGGCCAAAGTGTGTAACACAGGCAGATTGGGGAGGGAAAAGCAGAACTCAGTGCAATATAAGCCTGCCCCACCTCTCACCTCAGCTCGTTATACATTTGCTTGTTTCATTTTGCCAGGATTTATTTGGCTGCAATCACAATCTTGTCCAAATACTCAGTCCCCTCCTAGGAAAGATGTTTGCCTTACACTTCCTTAGAATAGCATATATTTACTTTTGTTCTCTAACATGCCCAGCATCTCAGCACCATGATTAGTAGCCATATAAATAGAAGGCCTTCTAACAGCATTCAGTCTCAAAGCAAGGAAACACACAGAAGGAAGTGCAACTGTATTTCTGCAGCAATGCTTAACCAAGGAACAAACTGGGTATGAGCTGTTATTCCAGTGGCAGATCTGCAGCTCCGCCTGGGCTCTGCCCTCAGTTCTGGGCAGGCAGGACAAGCAGTGAGCTACAGCTCATGTACAGAGAGTTATCTGAATCCAGCAAGCACAAATACACAAGGGGTTATGTACCTGTGCTGGGAAGGTGCCTTCCATGCTGACCTTCATCTGGCACTAAGGAATTAATAGAAAATCAGGAGCTGGGGAGCAGGGGTGGGTACAGGCTGTACCAGCTGGGCTAAAGGAAAGCCATGCATGAAGTTCCAGGCCTCACACCAGCTTGCTGGCTTCTATCCGGTGTCCCTGTGCCCACCTGCTTTTTTGTGTGCTACAGACAGAGCCAGAAATAACACATGAACCAAAAAATGGGGTTATACTTTCATCAGATCCTTCAAATGAAGGGGTGGTTGGGAAGGAGAGGCTCTCATCAGCGCTGCGTTTTCTACCTTTTCAAGCTACAAAAGGTGAAAAATCTAACAACTCTGAGTTTTGCTTCACAGTTAAGATCTCTTGATCTTCCCAGGGCTATTTATAAATGGCTTTAGTTAGATGACAGTTTGCCTGTCAAAGAAAATCCAGCAAGCAGAGCACAGTCTGCGAGTCATTTCTAATTCACACTGATGCTCAAAGGTGCTCCAAAGGTTCTGCTTCACTGTGAGTTACCCATCTCTTCTTTACCAAGCAAGACACAGACAATCATACAGGTCACACATAGGAAGAACCTCTTACCCACAGCTTGCCGTCCCAATAAAAGGCTCCCAGCAGCTTGACGATGTGTGGGTGATCGCAGGTCGCCAGTATTTCAATCTCCACCATGTAATCCTCCAGTTCATCTTCACTCTTTGTTTCAATGACTTTGGCAGCTGCTAAGGCACCGGTTTCCTTATTTTTAGCCTGCAAGACAAAACCAATATGAGCAGGTGAGGAAAAAACACACAGAGGCTGCACAGTTCCTGCTCCTCCAGTACCATCTACAACACAAGGATGGGAGCCTACAGATGCACTGCTGCTCTCCCCGGCCTGGGCAAGGCTTCAGACAAAGGATGAACACTGACAAGGAGATATCTCCACTTGTTTGTACTGTAAGAAGAGATGGAAGCCTCAGAATCTAGAGGTTCTCTGATCATATTGTAGACAATAGCTCCAAAATCCAACCAAACTCACGGTACAGCCGTGAACCATCACCACACTCCCTATATTCCTCTTCCTCAGCAGGACAGTTTCCTACAATATGGAGACATCAGGATGATGCAGGTAAAGCACCAAGAAGGATCTGTCTTGGTTTCTGAAGACCGTCCAGCATTCCTGTAAGCTGCTCTGACCACATTAAGAGAACCTCAGCAGGTTGCTCACTATTTCATACAGTCCCATTAACCTGTTCACTGTAACCTGCTTCACCTAATACCTAGAAATATATCCAAACTTTGTCCTGCTGCTTGGGAAACCTTGCTGACTTTCCCTCTCCTTTCTGGGGGGAGAACAACTCCACTGTTCTAAGAGTTGGCAACACAGGGTTAGTGAGCTCCATCACCTCCAGCCTCCCTTCCACAAGCATCACTCACTGCCTAGAAAGAGAGCACCAACATAGGAACTGCTCTGCCTGTAGATGCTACGTACCAGAAGAAGGCTGCTAATGCAGCATGAGACACCATGCAACACAACCATTTAGGAGTTCTTCAGTTGATGTCCATTTGCTTCCCGCAAAACAGTCAGGGCCAATAAACATTTTGCAGTTGGAAATTTGCACAACATTTGCAAAAAAATTTGCAACCAAATGCAGAAAGGGTGTGTTTGCAAGATAGTCTGTACAAAGAGCTCCTGCTATCAGAGCGTCACGGGCTGGGAGAGGGGGCGAGATGGAGAAGTTGACTCAGGGGCTGATTGCCATTCCCAGAAGTGCATTGAATCAGCAGGCTGAGGAACAGAAGAAATCCCCATTAGCTCACACACTCTGCTCCTCCACTGACACGGGGGAGCTCTTTTGTATGACTTCAGCTCAATCCCTTTTCTTACTCCCCATCCCTCCTCCATGCTGCTCCTCCTAGGTTCATGACTGCTTCCCAAGGCAGAAGTCAAGGTGGGGTTGCTCACGCTGAAGGAGCAGTTGGGATGTTTCTCACTGCTTTGTGGTTTATGTATTTGAGTCTGCAAAACCTACATGGGAGCTTACAGCAGAGTTAATTCCTAGTGTAAACACCATGAGCCCCGCTGAAGAGTTTCACAAGGCTTAGGTGAGAACGCTGCTGTGTATTACCAGCCAGACTGCGAGACGAGGAGGGAATGAGGGAAAAGCCATATAGGAAAGAGGGAAAATAAGGGGGTCCTGACTGCTGAATTCACACTGGTTGGCACGAACCGCTGTGTCTTTACCACAGGGTACAAACCCATTCCTACCTGGGCCTGCTGCCCAAGTGCAAGACAGCAGCTCATGCTTGTTTCAGAAGAAAATAACTTTTTGTTGGGTTTGTGGGAATTTTTTCCCCTCCAGTTTGTGTCTTAAGTTGCCAACATCTACCAGAGGAGAGCAGGCAGGCTTGGGCAAGATGCCGGGGCAGAAACAAGCACAGGGAATGCATGGTGCTTCCCAAGCTCCACACCAAGTGCCCCACCATGTTTGCTCTGCACTTACCACCCTGGGAGGGAGCCAAGGAGGGAAAGTAAATATTGTGAGACAAGGTGGGGCTTCCCTTGGATGCCAGCCACCTCATGGGCCCACCAGTGGGGCCCAGGCCAGGACTCAGGGGCCCTAAAGGCACTAATGGAGCCCCAGGGTCTCAGCTTACCAACAAGGGAGTGGTGGCCCTGATGGCCCAGGCTGCTCGCCCTCCCCAGGCACATGGTCCCCATGGTCCCAGCACCCAGCAGCCCTGGTTGGCACGGAGCTGTGCATTGCAGAGGCTGTGCACGTAGGTCTGAAGGATACAGATCTGCAAAGCAGCCTGTGGGCAGGGGTGCAATCGCAGTCCACAATCTGATCTTACTCATCGTTACCCGTGTTACTAACAGTGAGTAGCCCAGCAACCTCCAGATACGGCTTCCTCTCCAGATATGAGCCTGTTAGCACACTGCTTTGCTTTCGGTCCAAACATGCAGTGGGTGAAGTCACATTGCTGGTGGCAGAACCACAGAGCAAGAGTTGTTTTTCCCTCGACTCGCCTGGCTCAGCACAGTGCCTCATTACATGGCATACAAGGCCAGCAGGAAGGGCCATGAGGTCCACGCGCCTTTGGCACAGGCCAGGAGTTCTCTTAAGTATAAGAACAGCAATTCTGGGGCCTTACAGATGCTCACAGTGTGATCAGCTGCTGCCCTTCCCCGTGGATAAGGACTGACCTGAACAAGAGCACTTTCCTGGCCATTGCTGTGACCTGGCAGACACCAGGGTTGCATTTTTGCAAGGGACAGGATCCCACGAGCTGCACAAGTTGGCTTTCACTACAACAAAGCTCCTCCAGCATGATGAGGAGACCTCTCCCCACACATTGAGAGCACCCAGATCCCACCAGGCAGCACTGCTGACCCCTTCCAAGCTGCCCACGATCTTGCCCATCCCCAACCCTCCCACTATGCCAGTCCTGCAGCAGCCAAGAGACAGCTGTCCCCCATCAGTAGGAGTGTGTGTGTCACAGCCCTGCATTGCATTACATACAGGCAATGTCAATTTTTGGCTAAGTGTGCTGTGCGGTCTCTGTAAGTCACATCTGGCAATTTTCTCCAGCTTCTCAGCTATTATTTTCCTGCATACAGCATATTAAAACAGAGATATTCTTCCAGGAAGGTTTGTTTGGATGCTAAGTTTGCCAAATGCTTACACTGCTATCTTTGCAAGCCAGTTTCCAACACCTGAGGCAAGCAAAGATGCTTTAGGGCTTAAAGGCCTTTTCTGATTTCTACTTGTCCTTGTGCAGTAAGTCATAACCTGCCCCAAGACGCCAGCACAAAGCAAACTACAGATTGCTCCAGCCTCAAAAAGCCAAACCAGCAATCACACAGCAGCAACCTGCACCTCCAGTCCATGAGCTGCTGGTCTGGGCAGTGCTCCTTACAGATAGAGGGGATGGTGCGAGGCTCTGAGAGCTGGAAGAAGACAATTGCATCTCTACAGCTTCACCCCCATCAGGAGCTGCCATGGAGTGGAAGCCCTCATTTCGCAGCAATGGAAATGAGAACTTATCTCACGATAGCTGTTTTCCCTATCTTTTCATTTCTTTGGGCTTTAAAGGCAGTAATAGAAAGGAAAAGAAAACCAAGATGACTTGAGAGTACCATAGCTTGACTCACCAGCAGCGAGTTTGTTAGACAGCTACAGCATTCAAAATGACCTCTAGAAAACGCAGAGATGAGGAGAGAGTTTCATTTCCTGCACAAAACACCCCCAAATGCACACTGTGATGAATTAGTGTTTCCCAGACCAGCAGATTTTCCACTGAAATCTGTGGGCTGAAGAGAAAGAAGCAGCAAGTTGGTGAGATCCCAAGAACAGAAACTGTTTGATGCCAGGCTGTGACCTACGGCTGGTCAGTTACAACTAAAAATAGTTAAATAGTAAAAATCCACTTCCATCGTGTATCTCCTCCACTGCTGGGCATTTTAATGCCATGGATTATTTGTCCCTGGAGTGCTAATTAGCACAAAATATAGAGCAGACAGCTGCCAGCATAGTGCCCAGGAGGAGCCGTAGCTGGATTCATTACAGTCCTGGCATTTAAAGCCTGAAATACCCTTCTGGCCCTATGTGCCTTTTTGCAAATCAATGCACTGCGCAGACACAGCCTGACAGGTCTGTGCAGAGACAGCAGTGGGGCACGCAGTTCATAGGAGAACACGAATCCAATCGAAGTTACCCAATAAACCACTTCCAAAAAGCCAAACCAGGAGCCAAGATTCAGGATGCAAAGCAAGAAGGAGGAAGGATTTGCTGCAGCCCTCTGGACAAAGATGGGTGTGGGGCATCCTGCTCCCAAACACACTGGGAACACCAGGGAACAAGCACTGTAACTCTTTGGAGGCAGAGGTGTAGAGAAAGTGCTGCCCACTTGGTGGATTTAGGGGGTGAGAGGTGGCTGTTCAGGTGATACAAAGGGCTGTTTGGCCTTTGCTTATGACTCAGCCTGTTGTGAAACCTCGGCTCTGACAAACACAGGAACTACTTTAAGCTCTTTTAGAACACGCTGCCGGAAGGCAGATTGTTCTGTCCTTCCTCAGGCAGCGCCCTGCCATGGCACAGCACACTGCAAGGGCAGGCACAGGGAAACAGGGAACGTCCCTGTGAGCTCTCACCCATCAGTGACAAAGAATGGAGCCAGCAGCCAGCATGCTCCAAGTGCTGCCATAGGAGTTCTGCATGTGCTGTTCACCAGCATGGCACCCTGGAGGCTTCCTGAGCCTGGGATGACCCTTTCAGAGCTGGTTTGCAATGATATGCAGTCATGTTTCTGTCCCTTCTCTCTGTGTGCTGTGAGAGCTGATGCCTCAGGTATTACTGAGTTGGAGAACCAAGAGGGAGAAGCCCCCCTCGGCCTCCTTACGGTGGATGCTGCATTTGGGGATGGATGGTCCTACCTTGGTTTTCCACACAGCAAATTCCTGTTGCATGTCTTTGCATGGAAGCAACTGAATGATTAGGTATTTCTCGGGAATAGCATAATGATTAATTGCCTTCCAATGAGCTTTGCCTGAGCTGTCTGCATCAAGAAACACAGAGCAGACAGGCTCAAGTTAGTGTTCCTATTATTGCCAAATAGTCAATGGGAGCTGAAATTACTTTCATGTCTGATGAGCCCCACTGAGCCACTTCGGTCTGTCTGAATGTCCCAGGCTGGAAGGGACACAAGGATGACTGTGCGTGTTTCTTAGCTGCACACAGGACCACCCAAAATCCAAACCTTCTGTCTGAACACCTGCAGCCTCGCATGCTGCACCCAGCTCAAGTGCAGCCTCCCATGAGCACACCTCTTTACAACAAGGGACATTTTAACCTTGTGAGTTATGACTTTCAGGTGCAATACATGCCTTTGGGGAAATAACACTGAGCCTTATCCTGACAAGACAGGAAAGGATGCCAGCAGGCTGCTTTGTCTGACAGAGGGCCAAATGCAGCACACACACAACGATCCTTTCTGCACATCACACTGCTGAAGCCATTGAGCTACATGCACCTGGCATCCCTAATAGACACAGCACCATAAGGGCACCAGGCCGGGCAGGAGGGCTCCATCACACTTCTGCTCTGGTAGCTATGGTAATGCTTTAGCAAGAGTTAAGGGGAAGTGGAAGTGGTTTGCAAAACAAATTGAAAAGCGTTAGTAAAAATGCAGAAATTTCTTCCTCTGGTTTGACATGCTGGGTGCAATGGAAAGGAACATTGGCAGCGAGTTCAAGCAGTGACCAAGGACTTCTTTTCTATACAGACACACAAAGTGACCAGAGCACGGCACACAAAACCCTTCCTGCCTTAAAGGCTCAGCAGCAGCCCAGCAGAAGGCAGGAGGTGCCAACAAATCCAAGCATCAATGCATTGGCTGAGGAGCAGACAAGCTCTGTGCAGTGCTTTGAACCTTGTACCCAGGCACAGCAGGACAGTCCAAAGCAATGGTGAGAAGCTTCTGTGCTGATACACAGCATCACAACCTGAGCTGGCTGCATCGTGCTAACATGAGCCAGAAGTAGAAGAAAAACCCACTTGAGGGAAGAAGAAAGCTCAACACGGATAAGAAGGTTTTCAGCCTGTGCCTTGCTCTGAGCTCTCCCTCCCATGCAGCTGCCCACCCCATGCAGCAGTGCCAAGCTCTGGGCCATGACACAAAAATCATTGTCAAAATATTTAGGGCACGGAGAGCCATCCTGCTCCCCCTGCACACACAGCAACAGCTCGGCATGGCTGCAAACAGCCTTCTGCCATCAGCAGGGATGGAGCAGTGCCCGTGTCAGCGCATTTCAAGTGAACGTTAAGTTTAATCCAGTTTAAAGGTCAACCAAGTTTAGTACCGTTGGGCCACAGCTCCCTCAGTAAAGGAGCGATGTATTCTCATTCCTCTTTGTGAAGCACTTTAGGAGAAGCTCTCAGCACCACCCCTATCCAAAGCAGAGCTTTAGGGCTATCAACGAAACACTAAATGCTGCCTTAACACATCAGATAACCCACACACAGCTCTTGAAGCTGCATCTTAATAAAGATAGCAGGGCAGCACCAGAGGCTCACCGAGGTACTGATGGAGGGTTCAGATGAAGAGCCCCAGTGTCATGCAGTGCTGGCAGCTGCAGGCTGCCCTGCATAGAGGGGACATCCCATCCCCACAGCCCAGAAGAAAGGGTTATCAGGGCAGCACCCCATCAGCATGCACTGGGGAGAGGAGATAATGTTCAACAAGAGGTGTGGGGACAGCAAAAGGATCCCACAGTTTGACATGCAGGAGAGGCAGAGAAACTGCAGGCTCCTTCCAGCAGAGCCTGTGCCTCTGCAAGAGCCAGCCCTGTCCTCACCAAGGCCTGTAAGAGCCAGGGTGCATCCATTCCTGCTGCCAACAAAAGGTTCCGGAGGTAGGACATTGTGTTTTACATTGCATTTAGTTGTATGTTTGATAGTAGGGGCTCAGCAAACTTCACACTGTGACTGCAGCTCCTGACCACCAGCCTAATGACTGGCTGCAGGTCACTAATTTAATGAACTTTGGGTGAAGAAAGTAACTAAGTGCATCTGGAACGCAGCGCATTGCTCTCTGTGGGCCGCTATCGCTGCCTCATCACACCCACTGGAATTACCAAGACCAAAGGATTCATAGAGTGAATGCAAAGCAGCAGCAGTTTTCCCCCCACCCCCATCCTACTTTTCAGCTTCATTACCCTCTGCAGCGAGTTTCACTCTTTCCTCATACAATCAGGTCCCCTTTTGCTGGGGAAAGGAGTGCAGGCTTTATAGAGAAACAGGGGAATCCCTGTAGTTCTCACTGCCTGTGTGTTTCTTAAGGCCGACCATATCCATTTCGGGCTCTACTACAGAGCTGATTATTTGTAATTAACATACATTGAAATCAAGCCCATCCTATTTTTTGTGTCAAACCAGTTCATCTTTATGCTGGGCAGACCAAGGAACAGCTCCCCAAGCACTGAGCAATGCAGCTACACCAGCACTGTGCAGCTGGGCCCTTCTTCCCCCCTCAGCTCAAACCCAGCATCATAAAAACTAAACCCACTCCAATAAACACAGTTTCCCTTCTACCAAAATGTAAATGTCTCCCAGCACGGAGCTTTCCTGTTGTGTTTCAGACCATTCCCTGTACGAATAAATCCCATCTTTCTGCACAGGTCCCACACATGGGGTGGCAGGGCAGGATGCAGGGCTTACATCACATCCCCGTGCTGCGGGATGGAGGGCAGGCAGGAACTTCATTCAAACATCCTGAAGCTCTCACCGCCATACAAACGCCCCGAATGATTGCTTTGGTGTGAAAAGCAAATTGACATCAAAGCAAGTTGAAGAGAATGATTACAGTTTCTCACTGCACCTCGGCCACCTACGTTTTCCTGGTGTACAAGGGCTGGTTTGTTTGTTCTGGGCTTGGCTGGCAGCTGAGCAGAGCACTGCAGCAAACGTAATCCTTCACGTCACCATCCTATACACATCATCACTGGGGTCGTGCTCCAGATTGGAAAGACAAAGGAAGACAATAGGCAAGTTAAACCTTAACACGGCAGGAAACAGCTCTGCAATAACACGACCAGTTATTAGCTAAAACAAGGCTTTATAGTAATGTGTCACCTGAATCTCTTGGGGTTCTTAAACAAACCAAATCTTGTGCAAGAGCTCTTAAAGGCCAACCGTGTCCTTCAAGATGAAGGATGGGCACAGTTCAAAGATGGAGAACTGAAACTGGACCGATGAAGCAGAACAGCCCACTCCTTCGTCACAAGGTGAGCCGCCACCCCGTGCCTTAAGCAGTCTAGATTTAGTTGTTAAAGTACAATTACAGCTGCAGACAGAGTGAACTTTGGGCTATAACCACATGGCCTGCACTGCGTCACGCGCTACAGCCCACGTCCTCCTTCAGCTTGGACAGGGGATGGAAGGAGATGGAATGAGCTGGAGACACAGCGGTGCTGCTGTCTGACAGGCTGACAGCACAGCACACAGGTACCACCATAATTTAATGTCATGTCAGGCTGGAGTTCACAGCAAAGGCGTTCAGGTCTGACAATGCATTTAATACCCAATCCAGCCACTGATAAAGTTGGATTTTTTTTGTTATTTTGTTTCTTAAAGTTCACTATTTTGGATATGGGAAACACATTTCAAGTAGAGGAGAAATAAATCAGGTGTTCCTCCAAGTCTTCATTTGTCTCAGAAGCCCATTAACCTACTTTACAGTGTTTACCTCATTCCTTTCATTGCACAAGCAACCTAAGCAAATACAAGCAAATAATTACCCAGGCCAGGGTGAGTGTTGCTATATACAAAGTGGTTTCTAATACACAACACCAAGCAAGCGGGTCACAGAACAGCTAATTAACACAGGTGCCACTTTTAAACTGATAAATATATTAGAGATTAAGTCACAATTGTAAGCAATTGCACATTAAAAGAACGGATCCTTCACCAAAGATTTCCACTTTAAGTCTGATTTTTAGAGAGTTTTTCTCAAATAACAGGGCAATAAATGGAGAAAATAAATGGCAGAGCGTTGTCCTGGCCTGCAAACAGCCAGCTCCCTTCTCACCCTTTCTCTTGGTCACTGCATTTCTCAGCTCTGAAATGGCAATACCTTGCTGAACGTTCTTAAGAGCCTGCCAGAAAGCAGCTGCCAAACAGCTCATTCACAGCTCCACTTCCAAACGATTTCTGTAACCAGGGCAGCTCGCTCAGGGAAGCTGGAACCCAACCTGCTCCTCCAGCCAGCCCCAACCCCAGTCCCAGCCCCAGCATCCCGCCCTCCCCAGCTGCCAGGCAGCAGAGCTGAGCAGCGCAGATCCCGAACCAGGTGAGCTCTGGGGAGCAAAGTCCGCTTTGGTATTTGGCCTTTAGAAACCTAAAGGTAAAACTGTCACAGCACTGTACCCATCGGAAGGAGCTGCTGTGCTGCTCTGCTCACTGAGCTTCCATGCACATAATGGCCCCCCTGGAGGCTCGCAAAACTTGGAGGCAGCCCCGAGACGGCTGCCTTCCCAGCGAGCTCTCCATTCATTGCTCCCACAGTCTGGCAAGGTTTCGAAGTTTGACAGTTTAGAAGGAAAAAAAAGAATAAGTTTCTTTTAAAAAGAAAAAGAGACAGACAGACAGACAAAGTGCTTCTCTCCCTCCTTGCCCCAGCCCCAAGTACGGCTGCACTTCGGTCCTACTGAACTAAAAGTTCTCCCGTTGCCCCCGCTTACAGAAGAAGAGGTTTCCCCCCCTCCCAGCCCCACGGGTGCCCGGTGGGACGCGCAGATGCAGCCCGAGGCTCCGGGCACAGCTCAGCATGCGGGGCTGGGGTCCCGGCAGCACCGCGGAGATAGCGCAGGTGCCTGGGAACACGCACCCACCTTGTAGACCTTGCCGAAGGCTCCGTCCCCCAGCTCCCCTACGACCTCCCACACCTCTCCGGGATCCAAATCTCTCCGAACGTGCTCGTATTCCTTGGAACGTCGTTTCTCAAAGGTAGAAAGGCGCAAGATGCGGCGGAAATTAGCGAAAGCCATTGCTGTCGGGGCCGCTCGTAGAGCCGGGAACACGGCGGTTCCCTCCCCACCTACACCGCCGACCAACTACCGGCAACCGGCCGGCTCCCTACCCCGGGGCAGCACGGAGCCGGAGCCGCTCCACCTGCTGGCCTGCCTGCCTGCCGCCCCCCCGTGCCATTGGCCGGCACCCGCCCCGCCCGGCTCAGCACGGCACGGTAAGGCACTACCGTGCTGTAATACGCTGCCGAGCCGGGCTGAGATGGGCGGCTGCCAGCACGGTTGGGATCCGGCTCGGTGCCGGTCCGCACGCTCCCATTGGAAAAACTTCAAGCCCCTCTGAAAAGCCGCTATAAAATCAAGTATTAAATGGGGACATCTAGGGGAGAGAGCCGACGGTGCAGCCGGGGAAGTTTATTCCTAAAAGTCTTCTGGACTTTCCTATGGTCGTTTTACTCGTTCTATCATCTACCTTCCCAATCAGACTCCATTGAAGGTGTTCCTCCCCACTCCTTTTCTTTCTGACAGCCCATAATCCTGCTGGATTTTACATTGTTATCGTCCCCTGTGTCCCCGCAGCACGCAGAGCCCCCAGGTCAGCTTCCAGTGCTGTACAGACACGATAACCAGCTCCTGGCCGCAGTGAGCTGATAACAGACACACAAAAGGTGGTGATAAGGGAGGTCTTCACATCTGTACAAGCAAGATGTCAGCAACATAGGGCAAAAGGGGATTCTGGCTCAATGATACTCATTCCTTAGTCCTGCCACAACCTCACCATGTAATCCTTTCCATAAACCAGCCGTGCTCCATGCTAGAAGGCAGGCAGGTGTCCTGCCAGCAGCTTTCTGTGTCAGGCTGTTCACAGCCACAGGTCGCTCCTTCTCTCCATCAGGCAGCAGCACCCAGCTCAGCCTCAGTGGGCACCCCCAGCTCTGGAGCAGCTTGGGATTTCCTGCAGGTGAGGTCACCTTTATTCTCTGCATGGCAGCATCATCATGGCAGCATCATCATATTCCTTAAAGCAGGAAATCAGTGCTCACAGTCTTCTCCTAAACCTTTCCACCCCAAAACAGAACCAGTTCCCTGTGCCCTCCTGCAGGGAGCAGGACCTGCCCTGTGTCATGCTTGGTGCTGGCCCTTATTTGGGGCTGCCTGGTGAAAGGGATGCTGTGAGCTGGCTGTGCAATGTGGCTGTGAAGGCTCTGCTCTCCCTGTGCCCAGCCATGCCCAGATCCAGATGTTATGAATCTCAGCCACATCTGGAACCCATCATGGAATGGTGGAGAAACATGCCAGGGAGGTGCCCCATGAGCCTGTAACATGTTCGGGATGAGCTGCAGGCAAGGAGCTGGAACCCAATTCTCCTGAGCAAGCTGGGAAGCAGCGTGTTGGAGAAGGGGACAGGAGCTGGTGCAAGGGGGTCTCTCTGAGTTTGGATTAGCCAAGGCTGTTTGCACTGATCTGCACTGACATCCAGGAGAAGCAAAGTCAAAGAAGGCAGCAGTGGGTTGTGACCATCCTGCGAGCCAGAGCGGGCAGCTCCCAGCAGCCCCCATGGGAGCCCCCTCCTCAGCTGGGAGCAGTGCAGCCCTGTTCCTCCTCCCCTCTGGGCTCAGCTCACAGACCCCAAACGAATGGGATGCTGCTCTCTGCTCTGCATTAGCAGCACACGCCTGGGGGTCAGGCAGTCCCTGCGTCCTCATTACTGCTCATGAGGAGTGGTTTGACTGAAGGAAACGCTGCTTTCTGTGTTAACTCAGACACTTAATTAAAGCCATGTGGATAGAAAGCCAGAGAGGCAGCTTCTCCTGCTTTAACGTTGGCTGTTTACCCCTTGGATGCAGCATCCTGGTGAATGCATTTCCCCTCTCACTTTACACATGGCATCGCAGCATTCAACTTCCTCCAAACACGCTGCTGTTACAGACCTCCCCTAATGAAGCTGTGAGGCTGTAGCATAAGGGATTAATTAGGATGGAAACTGTGAGCTCAGCTGCTGACCCCCCATGATGCATGTTCAGCACACCCGCATCACCCACCTCCCCAACCTCCATGTGACTTTGTGCAGTCAGACAGAGCACAATGAACTATCACTATTGTCACAATATAAACATTAATTACATTCCATGTTAGCTGGAATGGAATGAAAGAGGTGTATATAACAGCTCTATAAGTTGCATTTTCCCCCACACTCCAATTACAGCATCATTAAGGTTGGCAAAGGCCACCATGACTGTCATGTCCACCCCCACCCCAGCCCAATGACAATGTCCCTCAGTGCCACATCTTAATGGTTCTTGAACACCTCCAGGGACAGCATATGTATTACATGTATGTATAATCTCTCTCTATGGGAATATATACATACACACATAAAAGGAATATACACATATAAATTCAGGCAAGTCACAAACCTGTTTGCTTATCATTCACATTGATTCTACCAGGAAAACAGATGAAGAGAAACCCAAAGCACTGCAGTGTTTGCTGTGCTACCATTTCTGACCAACGTGGCTCACAAAATGCTCCTCTGACACATTTGGCAATTAATCAAGGCCACGAAGTGGTGACCTGAATGAAGACATCGTACCAGCTAATGTAATTATGAGGTGGTTAGTCCCTCCGGGCGCTGCCTTGTTTGGGCTCTCCATGGGCAGCACAACTGCTGGCGAAGGACTTTGTCACACAGCAACACAGAACCATTATGGTTGGGAAGAGCATGAAGAAGATTGGGTCCAACCAAGCCATGGCTGTGACCACTCTTGGCTGAGTTGCTCAGTGTGATGTCTGCCCCCAACCGGGATCATGCCGTATCAGGAGGTCATGGGAGAGCTGCAAGGTTCCCATTCAGAATTAAAGCCCTATCGGATAAACTCAAGAAGAAAACCAAGGCTGTGTTGATTCCTTAAGGCATCGCATTTCCACTATTACTTTTTATTTTTTCAATGCAGGAAAAGAAGAATTTCTCTCTTTTTTTTTTTAAATCTGTTTTCAGTACAGGAAATTTTGTACAGCATTTCCAACCCAAGAGGAGGTGATGATGGTTTGCTCTCAGTGGCAGAAGATGGTGGTTAAAAAAACATCACGTAATTTAACAGCCTAAAGACAACCTACTTGTGCTTTGCCACTGATTGAAAATGTGCACACGCTACCGCCATATGTCAGCCAAGGAACAGAGGTACAACAAAAACACAGGATGCATTGAAAGTGACCCGATGTGAACAGCATCTTTATGCAGGCCGGGAGTTCTTCAATGACCAAATGAGCCAGGGAGGGGGGAGAAGTTAGAAAGCAAGTTTTACACAGCTCTGTGTTTGATTCCAAGAGAGCTTATCAAAAGGACAAGGGGAGAAAATAAGAAAGGTCACATTGCTGGGATTCCCTTGTCTTTGCTGTGCTGGAATTACGTCCTCTCCGTGTCAGTGCAGCTCCAGCACCATGCCCTAAGTAATATGGACACTTCCTTGTTACGTGGCACACACAAACAAACTGCGTACAAAAGGTTTTTTACCATAAAAATGAAGAGATTTATTCAAGAAGTACAAATCTGATGGTACCAGCCATCTTTGAAAGCCATTACCATGAGGCAGAGAGGACACAAACCTAAGTCTCTTGCTCAGGACATGTGAAAGCGAGTGTCTTACGAACCTCCAGTTAATGCTGTCATTCCAATCATTGCTCGAAAGCCACCTCCGCTTTTTGGACATTCCCTGGACTTGAGAGGCACAATCAGGGTTTTTACGACAAGACCAGTTAGTTATTTTAATAAAGCCGTCAGCTAAGAATTAATTCGTTTTAATTTTGCTTTAATTGTCTCCAGCCTTTTAACTGGACTGGAATTTCCTAAGGAAATGGACTTCGAGATGGGCAGGTGCAGAATTTCTAGAGCTCGAGATGAGCTGAGAGTTTTAAGGCAGGAGTCAGGATTTTAAGTTCTCTATTTGCCCCATGGCTCTGATCAAATGGTTACCGTCTGTACAGGATACAAACATGGAGATCTATCGGATAAATACCCAACAAAAGGTCCTGTGGAACATATTTCTTCACAGAGAGTCCAGCATTTATGACAAGTCTCAAAGTCTACAGAACGAAGCTGAACACATCTCATCTTCTGACTGCTGATGTCTGTAGGCTCGGTGCCATGCCACATCTGCCATGGAAGGAGCTCCATCTCCATCTCCTATGAACAAGAGCAACACACACATGCGGCTATGAAGCATCTGAATGGATGAAGCGTGGAAGAGGAGAGCCATCGGCAGAACAGAGCAGTCAAAAACTCTTTATGACAATGGAAGCAGGCAGACTTGTATATACAGCCAGGGACCAACAGAAGCGTTGCAGCTGCAGATATAAAGCAGGACGTTCATCTTCTTTGGGAGAAGACTGAAGCATGGCTGCCAAGTTTAGCTCAAAGACTTCCTACAATGGTTAACTGGCAAGGCAGACCACCACCACCTCAGGGATGTGAGGCTTTGGTTTTGTTTTGTCCAAACCAGTTTGCAGAGCATAGGAAGCTCATCCCCCATCCCCAAAGCAACTCCTTTCTCAGCATCCCTCTCCATGCTGTCCCAGGGAGCACGAGCTGCCCAAGAGCTGCCAGCCAGCAGGGATTGGGCTTATGGGGAAGTGGTGAAGGAGGAAAACCCCTTTCCAACAGAGCCTCCTTTTATTTCAACAGAATGAGCAGCGCAGTGAAAAAGCCAACAAAAATCCTTCATTTCCCACCCCCTCCCCCCCAACATTAACATGATCTGCAAAAGGTGCAGGGAGTCTGGAAGGTATTTACAGTGACACAGCAAAGAGTTTAGAGAATATGAGGAGTCAGAAATGTCGCTACTGCCGGCGTCTCTGAATGAGACAGGAATGGAGGAATGTACAGCATTCAGTTTGCCAACACTTACACAGCCAAAATGCTTTCAAAATCCCGTGGCTAAAAGCATCCCGCTGTGGCAACAAACCAGGATCTTTAATAGTAGCGTTGAACTTTTTACATTACTTACTAACAATAGATATATATGCAGGAGCATGTCGTACTACAGCAATACTTTTGTCAATTGGCCATCTGCTCTACTGCCGCTTGTGCTGCACGTGTTGCCTTGTTGCATCAACAAATCCCCCCCTCCTCTCCAAGCCAACCTGTGAGCTCGCTGTGGAAGGCAAGGAGGAGCTGCTCTCTGTCTGCTGGATGAGTTCATTTGCTGTGTTATTTCTATGACTTTCAGCATAGTGGCTATTAAAAACCCAACTCGTTACACTGCTGATTCACATCAGTAAGTCTTCCAAGCTCCAGAGAATAAAGGTGTCCAGACAACTAAGAACATTCATAGTGCAGTTATTCTCAGCTGTGTCCTCTGTGCAGGATGCTAATACACAGCTATGCATAAGCAGCCAATGCAGAGAGCACCATGCAGGAGTGCTGCCAGTTGGCTATGGAAGACCTGGAGCACCCTGCTGCAAGCATCCACTGTCCTGCAGCTCCCAGCAGACAGTGCTGCTGTCCTTTCCATTCCCTGCTGCCCAGGAGTGCGGGCTTTTACTGGTTTGTCACTTTTGGGTCAAGGAGAAGCAACAAGAGAAGGTACAAAAATCTGAAGAACATCAGAGAGCAAAAAAAAATGTCATCTGCTGGTTCAGCTCAGACTCAGGAATGACATAAAGGGCTGACAGTCTTAACAAAAAACCCCACAACACCATAGTCCTATTTCTCCTCACTCGTGTGCACGTGGCATTGCAGTTCGTGGCTGTGTGCATCACCAAAGTGGCTGCATCACACTCAGCCCGGCACAGCCCAGGCTGCCAGCAGCACTGAGCTCAGTGTGTGCCCACAGTGCTACACACACACGGGCAGCGCTGCCAGGTTCCTCTCATCCTCCCCATATGAGCAGCCACAGACCTGCCCTTGTCCCACTTGTCCGTGGGGCTGTGAGCTGAATGGCATCCCAGTGTTTGGTTGGACTCACTTCAGCCATGCCTCCCCTGCTCTGCACTGGAACAAGCCCTTCCCTCTGCCCTGCTCTGGGAACCATCATGAGCTCCATGTGAACCCAACCTGGGTCACCTACACTGGCATCAGCACTGCAGACCATCCCGGAGCACAAAGACAAAGCATTCTGCAGACAGAAGTGACCATTCTCTCATTGCATATCATTGCATACTGCAGCCTTCAGGAATATACAAGGGATAAGTTAGTCTCAACATGCTGTATGCTTTCCTTAATGATTTTTATTATATATATATATATATATATGTATTTGCAACTTGGAATTCTTTTTGCATGTAAATCTTGTAAACTTTGTTTCCAGCAGTGTATGTGCTAACAAGCACATCTGCTGTTTTATAAAGGAGAAATGAAAAGATTTCACTGCCACCTGTAGAAACGTTTCTACCACTGAACTCCTGTCAGTTCTGGCTGCTTAATGGTCAGGAGAGAGGAGAGTGGGTCAGAGAACACAGCGGTCAATGAACACAGCACCTTCACCAACCAGCCCTCTGTTCTGCTCAGAGCTCACACATGGCACAGCCTTCAGACCATCGCTTTGCAACCTGCCAGAAAAACAGTTAACACAGAACATCTGGGACAGCATAATGCAACCGATGCCATTCTAAGAGGGGCAAGAAGGGAAGAACAAAGTCTCCTAGTTCCTATGTGGTCTAATCTCAGAAGCTGGACATGGTGACAATGGCCTGAATGAGAAAGAAACCCCTCCAAAATATATCCTTCGAAAAGTAGCTCACGCTGGTTTTAGCTTTGCTCTCTCTTAATCACCTGCCACAATTTCCCCTTCCCAGTAAGGACTGAAGGGAAGCGAACACTCATATGGAGATGTACAACTGCGCCTTACACAACAAGTAGAGCCTTCCTGGCACAAAACCACCCTTTGACCAGTGAAAAATCAAAGAGAGTCGAGTTGTTTATATACCAAATAACTATTTTCCCCTCTGGAATGCAAAAGATTTGGCTGCAAAACCCCAGTATAAGAAAGCAGACCTGCCATAAAAAAACTCCACAATAGAAAACCGGTGTTCTAGGTTAGTATTTACCAGCCTTGATTTAATCTTTAAAAAGAAAACAAACCAACAAAGAAGCAAAAAGTCACTTGGGTGTTTCTGAGAACCAGAAACTGATTTTTCTGCACAGCTCTGCCATTAAGCTTCCATCATCCTGCACAAAACTGGGACTTAAGGAGCTGTAAGGTAATCTAAGTGTATAATACAAGGATCAAAATAAAAGCTGATTTGGGATAGAGAAGAAATGCATGTAAGATGTGGATCTGTTTTCCAAGAGGTGAGAGTTGGCTGCACCTATTACCTGCATCTGCTTCCTTCTGTTGGGTAAGAATCGCCATGTCGTACCGGGGTCCTTCTGGCTCTGCAGTGATACTTGGGGAGCAAGAAACTACCTCAGAGCTGGACAAATGGAATTCTAAGCAATTAATCAGGTTTCAAATGGCCAATCCTAGCCCAGCAGTTTCACCAGCAGATGAATATGAGCTGAGATAACTGTAGGTTTAGATCGCAGATTCAGAATGGGAAGGCAGAGATCAGTGCAAAAAATCAAACCTGGCCAGCTGTCAGAGCTGAAGGAGTGATTTCACTGATGGCTGAAAAAACAAGCAAACGAGAAATGAAGTTTAAAAGGAGCAGCGGATTTGGTCTCAAGCAAAGGCATTGCCAGGCAAGCCCGAGAATCAGAGTGCATCTCTACCCAAAGTAACCAATGATCAGATTCTTCCCCCCCAGGTATGTTTGTCAGATTCAGATTTTTGAGACTAAACAAGGATTTGTCCTTTGCCACAAGGGCTCCTCTTATATTCCCAAGGGAAAGTACTGTTGATTGGACACCACAGCCACACTGTGTGTTGGTGAGGCTGCCTCCAGACCGAGAATGACATCAAACAATGCAGGAAAAGCTGAAACTCGTGTGCTTTTGTGTTCTTACCATTTTCCACGTGGAGCCCTCCAGAACGGAGCAGGGGAGGCTACAATCCATTGCATTTGGGTATAACTGCACTTAACCTATTGCAGCAGGCATACCGATGCCACCAGACAGCAGTCATGCACCTCACCCTTAATTGCAGACCAGCGCACCCCTCCTCCTAGCTAGCTTGTCCAAAGTCTGTTTTAATGCTCTGAGTGCTATACAGTACTGCGGCAGGCACATACCCGGGTGCCAGTCAACCAGTAAACTTCAGGCAAAGTCAGTCTTGTAGGTTTACAGTACAGTACATGGGAGTATACTTTCACAAAGTTATTGCCTAAGGCCCCAGCAGGCTGCGTCCCCAGCGCTGGTGCCAGCAATGGCACAGGACTGCATTGCCACCTTGGAATGTACAACTGTGTGGGCTGAGCACAGCAGGAGCTGCCAGGAGGACAGGGACTGAGCCCCAGCCCCTCTCCCTGCCCAGGGCTGGCAGTGCCTTGGCAGCACCTGAACGAAGCTGTGCATTGGGTTAGCCAGCAAGATCCCCACAACACACAGCAGGACCTAGGCAGGGCGGCTGCAAGTCTTGCTTGAACTGTAGGTGGTGCTGATATGAAATATCCATTTTTAATTTTCTTTTAAATAAAAGTGCTCTCTTACTCTCGTTCCGTGGATCAGGACACCACCTACAGTTTTAAGGATCATTACATGCTTTTATTGTTCAAGTGAAAGACAACCTTGTCCCTCCCTCTTTGCACGCCCTCCCTTTTCCCTTCCCTTCCCCACTCCTTTCTTCGCCGTCACCGTCTGCTGTTTGCTGCTGTGTTAAATATGAGATCAGGCAAACCCCAAAGGCCAGTTTATATTTTTATGTTTTGTTTTTGCAGATCTCCATCACAGATGGAATTTTTGCTGGTCAATTCTTGGAACCAATCCATTAGCAGGACAAAACGAAAGAAGACAGGGCAGTGAAAACCAGTCCCAACAACAGAGAGGGAGAGAAGGAGAATCGATAAACAAGCAGAAATCAGTTTTCCACCGGGGTTGGGTTTGCTAAGGGCTGGCTCACAATGACTTGTACCACGTAGTCCTTTGGGATTTTCAGCTCCTCCAGTTTCATTTTGTCTGCAAGTGGCCGACCCGAGAAGAACCAGCGTTGGCTGCTGGGCTCCACTCCTTCCACCGCATGCAGCCGCCTCTTCATGTGATACACTGTGTCCATGCTGCGGACCATGAGTTTGAGGTCTTTGCCTGTGGACAGGCGCAAACGGAGCTGGCATTCATGCCCTGAGTTGGGCGGTGGGTCGGGGATGTCCAGAGTCTCCAGGTCTCCCTTCTCCTCAATCATGTTGATGGGTGGAGCGAGGCAGTAGACGGGGAGCTGGTACCTGTTGCCCAGTTCATCGTAACACTCTGTAAGAGCACCTAAGGGGTAAGAGAACAGGAAACAGTGAGAGTGGATGTGTTTCAAGTTTAAAACTGAAGCAGTCACACTTTGGAGCATTAACCCCACTGTTACGGCACTGATTAAGCCTCACTTGAGGTCTTAAAGGATCAACCTCAAGTTCTCATTAGGAACTGCTTCTACCTGTTTCCACATGGAAACTCGGGGTTGAATTGAAGCACTCCCCCAAACGTACCCAACCCTCCAAACAGAGCTGATAAACTTCAGCAAGAAGGAAGAGATGGAGCGAGCTGTGTGCTACATGAGCCATGGAGAAGAGCATTTCGCTGGCAGCACAGCCTGGTATTTAGGGCATGCAAACATCCAGAAAATACTACTGGGATGAATTACATGATCCCAAACACGAGTTATGAAAAGACAAAATGGCGAAGACTAGAGGCAAAAGACCACTATGAAGAAAGAAGAGACTTTGTAATTAATCAAACATTCAGAAATAGCTGAAATGGCTTCATATAGGCTCTATGTTTTAATGCTCGCTGCCAGAGAAAACAAACACAGCCACCCAAGCTGGACAACTCTGCATTTCCAAACAGAGCACGGTGTCATTGCTGGAGCAGTGACACGTGGCACACACGGAACCAGAGCAGATTTAAAGCAGTCCCACATCCCTGTAGTGTCAGGAGTCATTTCCATCTCCTCGGGCTCCTGAGAGGTTCCCTGGGATAACCTGGCTGTTGCTATTAAAGATGAGGAACTGCTGTGCTGCCTTGAATACAGCACATCCTTCCCTACTCAAGCCAGACCACACACACTAAACAGCTCAAGAACTACGACTCTTGCAGAATTAATAAATGCAAGCGGATAATTTTTAAACACCGTATGAAACACACCCTTTATGAAGGCATTTCAAGAGCTACCTCGGAAAAACAGCAGCATGTTTCTCTAACATCCTACGACTGCAGTGTCAGAAGCCAAGAAACGAGCCCTGCTACGCACAGCACACGTCACCGCCTGCAGCGAGCCAGGGAAACGAGATGCCAAGGGAACTGCATCCCCGCCACAACAGAAATCCCTTCTCAGTGGAGTTAAAAATAACACAGATATTCCCACTCCAAGGAAATGCCTCCCCAGTGCTTTGGCTTTACCTGCTCCAGCGAATTTCCACATTTTTGCCCCTAGAGGGGGCACATTCCCTTGCAACATCACCCATCCTTTTGTAGTTGGAGGCTTTGAAGAGAAGCCAAATCCCTGAGCTATGGAATAGTTAAAGAAGCGCTTTGACTCGGCACTCCTGCACACAGCAAACACCCAACTGCTCCTTGTTAGAAATTATGGCTGATGCTTCTTTCCTTTTCTTGGCTGGAGGCTTCTCCATGTTGACAGTGGGCTCCCTTTAACTTGGCTGTTTGATCAGCAAAGTGAGCACACTGTTTAACTCGGGGATACGCTGGATACACGCTGTCTTTTAGACAGATGCGTCCCCCACTTTTTAACATTTTTCTTTGTTGATGAAAAGACGTGGAAGAAATGTTTGACTAAAGGATCAGCCACTTCTGGAGCCTTCCTGTTCATACCAGTAGCGCCAAGACTGCCGTGGCATTTATTGAGAAAACAAAGCAAAAAAGGAAGTCCAGAGAAATACGGCAGCCTTGTATCATTTATGAACCTCCGAGCAAACCAGCTTGATCAAAACCGTATAGGCTCTGGAGCTTTCAGGATACTTTGCATGTGATTTATGTAGTAAGGCCTGAAGTCCTCAGCCTTCAGCTTTAAAACGTTCCTTTCATTCTATACACCTCATCAATTTCCTAAATGGCACAGCACTAAATTCTGGATGGTGGTTCACAGAAACAAGCAGGCAGTTTGCCGCTGAAAGAAAGAAAGAGCCAAAACCCCAACAGTTCTTTAAATTTAGCTACTGCAGCTAAAATTGTATCGTTCTTTAAAAGCCGTGCGTTTCAACAAGAGTGTCCCTGTTTTGGAGAAGTAGATCCAAATTTCCAACACAATGGAGTAAAGCTGGCTGCGGAATCGATTCATCGTTTACATCCTTGCCCAGCTGAACTCACATCAAGGTCAAAGCATACGCTATAAACATTCGATTGCTTAATCATCGTCGGATAAGTCATATTATAAAGAATCCTATGAAGGAGCAGCCAGCTTGGAGGTGTGGGTGTGTGTTTTTAGGTCTGTTTTTCTTGTTCTTCAAGACACCGTAGTGGAAACCTCTTGCAATAAAAACTGCACAGCCCTATCACAGAAGCAGAGCCTCATAAATGGGTTGGAAGGGATCTGAGATCACCCAGTCTCAACTCCTGCCGTGGGCTGGCTGTCCCCCACCAGCTGAGGGTGCGCAGGACCTCATGCACAGCTTTGGGTACCTCCAGGGATGGTGGCTATCCGAGGCTGACCATTAGCCTATGAGAAATTCATAATGTCACAAACAACCATAAACCTAGCCAACAAACACCCATTCTTTTTCTCTTGTTTGTAAAAATACTCCAGGCTCTTGAGCCACATTACATTCAAAACATGGAGCAGAATGTGAAGTGGACACATGGATTAAGGTACAGAATCAGCCCACTGCAAGCAGAGCCTTCATTTTATGGCTGTGCACCAACATCAGACCCATCTGTAGGAGCCGAGTGGGACAAGCACAGCTCTGTGGTTGTGAGCCCTTTGGCTGTGACTTTTGGAGAGGGTCGGGCTCCACTGACAACCCTTAAAATGTTGTAAATGGCTCAATGGCAGAGTGTGAAGAAGCGTCATATTGGTTGGAGTCCAAAAGCTAAGGGAAGGCTGAATGCATTTACCAGAAGGCACGTTGAGTTTGGATCTATTTTAAGCAATGCTTGCAAATGCAAATTGTTGGAGAGAAGATGAGAAGGCGAGCGTGTTGCCCGCAGGATTGCTCCCATCACTGCAGCCAGGCAGAGCTCCCACCCAGACCATGCAGTGAGCCCTGCATGGAGCACAGCAAGCAAACACCTGAGCTGCAGCCCCCCAGTAATGCCAAAGTAAGTCGGAAACATTCGGAGCCCTCCTGCATAATGCACCAGCTTGGGCCACTGAAGTTGTTCAGCACAAAAGGACACAGAAAAGAATGTTGAGCTCTCAGGAGAAAACAGAGAGAATGCAAAAGAATATATATAATTTTAAGGTTTCCCTGTTGCCCAGGCAACAAGGGCCCCCAGCATCCAGTTAAGGCACAGGAAGGATGCAGCTCCTTCAGCAGGAGGAGAAGCAATCGCTGCTCATGTGAAAGATCACAGCAGAAGGGTTTTACAGAAACAGCCAGGAGAGGATGGAGCAAGCACATCAATACTATAAATACACAACCAATACTCAAGTATCTGAACAGCTCTCTAGATGCTAACGTGTCTTCAATAAACTCCTGCACGGAGTACCTGGGCAGCAACATGTGGGAGGTTTTTGCTCTGAAATGCCCCAACCCTAACAACAGAGCAGATTCTTCCTCTTCCCATCCCTCAGTCAGACTTGCTGCAGGAAGAGGAATTAAAGCAACACAAAACAAAATCTAGCACTGCAATGAGACTGCCTATTTAAGGAGCTTAAATGTCTGTGTATAACACGTTTGCCCAAGGAACAGCTGGTTCATTTGTTTTTCTTACTGAAAAACTCCAGTCCAAAACCAAGCTGAGCTTGGACTGCTGAATAGATTGGCAAGAGCAGAGTTCTCACCTGTGGACTATTGGTTTGTATACAATTATAGGTCGCAAACGCCTGAAAACTCATTACAAGTGGGTCCTATTCTGGATGCTACAGTACAATTCCTAGAGAGTGATGATTAAGTCAGGCAAAGAAGCTGAGCTTTCTCTTCATCTTCATTAGCAGCTGATTCCAGGTCATGGCTGGGAAACACAGGATCTTATAGGGAAAAAAGTGTACTGACGTCAACTTCATGCATGAGTGGTGAAGGGTGACTGCTCAGTAAGAGAACAGGGTCGAGACAAAGAGGTGAAAACATGCAGTGCTCTGTTCTACCTCACCTACAACCACTGCAAACTGGAAGGAGTTAAAAGGAGGAAAACCCGACAATTTCACACCAAAGCCCATGTAACTTAATAACCACAGATACAGATCAGCAGTTAACAACGGGGGCTTTCCTGCGCCCTACATCACGTATGGAGAGCAATAAACCTGCTCTAATCATTAATGGTGTGGATGAAGCGTTTCATAACAAGCCACACAGACAAGTGTCCTCCCCAGCCTCTTCCTACTATGCTTTCACAGGCTATGCAAACTTCAGCTACCCTAAGGCTACCATACAAAGCTGTGCTTCACCTGGTCATAGCACTGTACAGTAAGTTTCCATTTCCCTTTCTGTACAGACTTTTGTTTTGATAAGAACTCCAGAACACATTCACCAGTGAGTACTCCTTTATCCAAATGAGGCTGGATAAAGAAAGTCAATTATGCATTAATGCTCAGTAGCGATCATACTGACAATACCATATGTTCTGCCACTGCTCTAGCACTCCCAAAAACTTGGATCTAACATCGTAAGAAGGTAACAGCTTCCCCAAAATGTTACATCAGGGTTTGAAGACGACAAGTCTTTTTTACTAATATAGTATTCATGCACTGTCCTGCTTTGCATTTCATTCAAATGGATGTCTGTCTAGACAGGCTTCTTGGATAACCAGATTTCTATTTTTT
The DNA here is from genome assembly GCF_054131305.1 of Coturnix japonica. Classification (NCBI taxonomy): domain Eukaryota; kingdom Metazoa; phylum Chordata; class Aves; order Galliformes; family Phasianidae; genus Coturnix; species Coturnix japonica. The sequence continues at coordinate 9,692,936 of NC_140680.1, read as the reverse complement.
GGTAAAAGAGTCCCTTTGTATACCCTTTTCACTTGCATTTGCTGTTCTCCATCACACCCTTTAAAGAAAATGGGTAAAGTGATGCTAGGGTAAAAGTACAGTACCCCAATCACACCCCCCCCGCAGACAGCCAGGCAGGCAATGGTTCCAGGTTGTCTGTTCAGTGTGAAGATGCACAGAAGCAGAACTCAGTCACAAAAGTTGTCACTGCCTTTACAACCACTGAATTGATAAGTACTCTGCCAGCAGGGAATACTTAGCACTCAGCATAAAAACCCTATAACTAAAGCGGTTAAAACGGAATACTAGATGGGAGGTTATTAACAGCATTTTATACAACTGTTAAAGGTTTTTCTTGCCAACAAGGTCTTACGCAAAGTTCTTGCTCTGTTCTCCAGATACAGACTTGTGTAAGTCTCCTTCCAATGTAGAACTCATGGATGTTTGACCGTGATGCAGCAGAAAGGTCACCACAAAGCACAGCGTACCAACCCTTGGGGTGCAGACGCTTCATTATTCACAAGCAGAAGATGCCATTTAGACTGGAGAAATTGTGTTGAGCTTAAACTAAATCCCTACATTTACAAAAGGATGTCATCAACCTATGAACAGTGATGTGTTCTGTGGGCGCTGCTTTAGGTTTGCTGGGAAAAAAAAAGCCTTTGTCCATTCCAACAGGACACTGCACAGTAACGATACACCGAACACAGCTATTCAACCCCACTTTCGTACCATGACAAACACTTTGCTATTTGCTGTTACTCCTGCAAGACAAGGTAACTGCTGTCTATCCACATTTCACTTTAAAAGGATTTTCCTTTAGCTGAGATCAGCAGGACGCTGTCGATCAATACTACTGACTACTTCAGCATCCAGCAAATATGCAAGGGCCGGCTGTGGTCCCTTCCAAGTAATACATAAAGGCAGAGACAACTTTACCTTTGCTTGGGATTGATCTCATTAGGTACGATCCACGTGTCCTTTCTGCTTGTTCTACTCTGGACTCGCTCACATCCCCACCCCAAGATGCAGCATGTCCTTTTGCTTAAGGAAGCACAGGCTGGCCAGGGAAAGAAGTACTGCTGCACACAGGGAGGTTCAAACAGCAACTAGTGACTGCTGTAACTCGAGCCACCTCATCCCTGCATGACCAGTGTCAGTGTGCTTAACCTTGAGCAATCCCCTGCCAGCTACAATGCCCTCCCTGGGCAGCAAAATGATATTTGAGACTTGGTTTAGTCTGAAGTGGACATGGATGGAAATTTGGCTCAAGACAGTACTTATTATAGCCTGAGCTAACATAGCAGGGGAGACAACCCTATAGGCTAACATAAACGTGAATGCAGGCTTTTATGCAGTGCACTGAAGTCCCACAGCTGTTTGCAATGAGAGATGAACACACACAAAATTTCTGCTTGCTAAGGCTAAACAACACTACCCCTCATCTGCATGTAGCAGGGGATGGAAAGAAAGCACAGAATAACCTAGACAAGTTTGCCCTGGAATACTGTTCGCTCACATCCCTGAGTCAACATTCAAAGCCAAGTTAATGAGCACAGGAGCCATTCATTTGCATGCTCAGCCTCCAAGGATAAGCAGGAAAAATGTTAAAGGCTTCAGAGAGGTCAAGCATGCTGACACAACCCCACATTAGTATCTACATCCTAAAATAAGATGAAGGTTACAACCAAAGGACTATTTAGAAAGGGCAGGAGGACAATTAAACAAGGTTACAGGAAAGATCTGAGGCAAGTCTGCTGAACAGTTTGTTTTATCTAATATCCTCTTCACCTCTAAGATGCTGTTCCTCTAGAACTATTTATAATAAAAAAAGAAAATGTATTGATTAAGAATAAATGTAGAAGACTGAATGTTAAAGCTGTATTGCCCTCTCACTGAAATGCTGCAATGACTTGAAATTACCACCTTGGGGAATTGATTGAAAGAGGATGTAGAAGATCACAAGTATTAGAACATCTCCTTTTGACACATCCATAGGCTTGTGAGTGCTGTGCTGCTGTGTAACACACCAAGGAGCACCTCCCTCGGTCATCACTTGGCCCCAGAAAGTTGAAATACAAGGTGGCTTCTCCAGCTACTCATACACTGTGGGACATAACTGCCTTGGGAGAAAAGGTACCACTGTAGTCCTACTCAGACACCTGAAGCCAAAATAGAGAATGATGACAAACTTCCTGACCACTGTCCAGTGGATATCATAGAAGAGAAGCAGAGTGCACCCATGGCATGGAAAGGGACCCCTCATTTATCTGCCCAAGCTTCCAAGGAGACAGTGTGCTCCAGGTGTACAAACCCATGGGCAAAATGCTCTGTGCTTTCCTCAAAGGGGTTTGCTGTACTTTCCTGATCACACATTAATGGTAAAAAGAAACAAACAAACAAGCTGCAGTTTTGAGAACAGTGTTGTGCAGTCATCCTCAGCACAGCAGAAAAGGCAAACTAAAACCAAAGACAGGAAACAGACGGGCATCTGCTACCAGGGGAAGAGACTTGAGAGGAGTCCAAGCAATTATGTTGATGAAACTCCTCAAAATACCTTTCAGAGAACAAGAGCACAAGTTAAAAATACTTAAAGAAAACAACTGTAGGATGTAGCTGTAAAGTGGGTTTCTATTTGAAGGGTTGATCATTTCTAACCTGCACTTAGATTTATAAATATTTCAGTCACTCACAACTGCTTCACATCCTGATGATTTGCTTCAAAATTCCCTATGAAGAAAACACGGAAATCCAGCACCCTTCAGACAGGATGTTTGCATCTATTTTAGAAGCGTTAATCACGGCAGTCATGACAGAAAGCATCACCTAAGTTGTAACTCAGGACTCGAGGGGTTTTTGAGAAAATATCTTCTGTTTCAAGGTTAGGAGTTGTGTGAAGTTCCCAATCCAACAGGCACCTCAGTGACCAACACACCTCACCAGAAACAGCAGCGAATGATTAATAGTGAAAACACGAGTGATGAAAAGCTGCTGCAGGTAAATCGCAGTGCCAAGCACTCACCATAAGGAGGTAAGGGAATGAAAGCCATCCCTAGGAGGAGGGATCTGGGTACTGACCCAGCTTGTTAGCTTGAAGCAATTGCAAAATGCCATCCTACACATTGGTCTGGAAATCAGATGGGAAACAAAATCAGAATAAAAGAAGGAGGTGCACTATTAAAATAAAAGCCCTTGTGGTAATGATGTGCTAACCCAATTCCAATGATTATCTTTAATTGCCTCATTGATTTGCTATTGTCTTTTCCTCTCATTCTTGCTCAAATGTCTCTGTGCTCAGCTTTCCATACAGCACATAGTATGTGCTCAGGTCTATGTGCTGCTTAAAGCTCTCAGGATCCTCAGCCATGACCGCTTTTGGGAAGCCAATGCTTCCACTTCACCCTTGCTCTCTTGATTTGAGAGTGAATGTTTCTCCTGTATATAAAGAAAATTATGGGCATACACCCTGCTGAAGTAATCAGTTCTCAGCTCTTGGCCTGCTAAGATACACACTCTCCCCTCCAAAGTATGAAAAGCTCTCAGGATGAGGACATGGCAAACCAGCAGCTCCATCTTACTGTACAGAACTGACACTCTGCTTCCTCACATCCCTCCTCTGACTTAAGTACAATCTAAGGAATTATATCAAACAAACAAAAAAATACCAGCAGCTAACTTTACTATTTAGGAAAACAATCTTGTATATCACTTCACATAAAATCAAGGCTTTCCCAGTGTGTCTCATAGCCACCTTCACACGCTTGCATGAGTCCTTCTGTAGCAAGACCTGGAGCTAACACGGGAGATAAGGGAACTGAAGAGTAGAAACAATTGGCTGGGAGATTCCAGGTCAATGCAGGGTTGTGTTATTCACATTAACTCCATGCTCCTCTCTGCTAGAAGGTTTTCAAAAGGGAAATGGGTAAAGTACTCAAGAGCTTAAGAATTCAGAGCTCCACTTAAACACAGAAATCAAATCAAAGGTTTCTCCAAAGCTTTCAACTACCAGCTCTGAAGAAGTTACCTGAAAGTGTTTCTTCGGCGCTGTAGTCTATAAATGAATGCTGAGCACTTGCCCTTTTTCAGTGTGAAGGTAAACAAATGCTTTGAGCATCCAGGAACTGAAATAATGCACTGTAGTTTCAGGTTGGAGGAACTGAAATGGCATTGTGCAGTTTGCATCTGTACTTAATTCCTTTTCAAAGGACGACAGAAGGTGAAATCAATGGTACAGTTACTTATTTATCTTCTTAAATTTCACATGGATCCAGGGCAAAAATTAAGCAGTTCTTTTCCTTTTGCCAGACAACTCTCTAGACACAAGTATCTATTGGCAGCTATCCCCATTGAGTAGGGAAAACAGCATCGCAGATGTATTTCCTAGAAAATGATGTACCAGGTATAAAGCAGAACAAATTTCATATCTGATCACTTGAACTTGAGATGATGCTCCAACAGTGCTTAGGAAAAAAGTCTGCCTTCTCTCTGTATGGCATAAAGAAGCCCTCTTCTGATATAGGATTTGGCTTTAATACAAAGAAGATCGTGTCTGTGATATGTAATTCCTTTCATTAAATTAACACCCAGCAGCACAGGCAGTAAGTGCTGACACAGCCCTAGAAGTACTTGGGTACCTTATCTCCATCAGCACAGGGAGCCAACTGGTTCCTCTTCAGTAACAGCACTCCCCAAAACGCTTTGATTCTTACAGTTTACTGCAAGACTGGTGAGGAATGTGCAACACCCACCTCAGCAGACAACAGAAGCTCTCCCAGTGATTTACTTATGTAACAGAACAACCTCCTTGGGACTTTCAGTGTCATAAGTGCAATCAGCACTAAAAGCAGCACTGACACTCTGCCAAACACAAACAGACCACAGGCTGCTCTCCCACTTGCCCAATATAATATAATATACTGTTTGATCACGTTCAGCCATTGCCCCTCTTCTCCCCTTCACCTTGTACTCTCAAAGACTCATCCAACAGCATGAAAGCCTTCATTTATAAATAGAAATGGAGCAGTTTTCAACATTAGAAAGGGCAAGTTTCTGGATAAAATAAAGCTAGTGATTGCTGCCATCGTTCTGGCTATGTATGTTAAGCAAACAATCAGTGAAGGGCACATGCATCCTGATGGTGTGTTGAGCCCCCTGTGATCACCTCCTGATATGCAGGACTTCAGGCCCAGACATCACCTGAAGGAGAAGAAGGTGCTCTGCCCACTGCTAGAACATCTCAGTGATTTCACCTACTTTTCCCCAGCACTTCAGGTAAATACATCCCCACTTCTCATGACCTCAAGCGTTACACACAGTCAGTGTGACAGTTCTGCTTGCACACACAGAGCCAGCACTGCTAACTGAGCAAGCACACTGTGAGCTGCACTGCTGAATGCTCCTGAGCACAAAGCCTTAACAGAGGAGACCTTTATAGTTCAGGCAGTATTAAACAAGCTAAATTCAAGGCTACCGTAGCATAGTAACCACTTAACCCCAGACAGATTCCCATTAAAATTAACTACTTTCAGGATAAGTTCAGCTCTACTCTAATGTTTGGTGCAGACCCTAATAAAGCAGAACGCTTTCTAACATTTCTTTTTTGGTAGCTGAGAAGTATGTAAAAGCATTCATTAAACTTAAATGGGTTCATTAATAAAATATTGAGGATGTGCCACTTTAAGACATCATAAAAATCGTATAAATTGGAGAGAATGTTATTTCTATTTTTAAATACATCCCACAGAGGCACCCAAGATAGATGAGAAGTGCTAAGTCCATCCCACGAGCTTATTTATTTATTTAATACTTAGGTGCTATTTTTAACTGCAGAAGGCAGCAGAAGGCATCCGTTAGAAAAAACTACATTGGTTTTGATTTTTTCCTCACCCAGGTGAGAAAATGATGAATGCAATGTTAAAAGATGCATTTCCTCCGCCCTTCCCTTTATGTTTTTGGAATGAAAGAGCAACTCCCCTCCTGCAGCTTAGCATCCGCAGCTCCTGACCACCACCACTCCTTGCTATTAGCCCCTCTTTCCACTCCTCTGTGGCACACAGCTTGTAACTTAACACACAGGGAGAGGCAAAATGCAGAGGCACGGCTATGCTGCTCTGTTGCAGTGGTACTTTTTTAAGCCTCAGCTGTACGCAGAAAGGAGAGGAAATGCCATAGGCATTAATGTACTGCATCATTCTATTTTTTTTTCACTGAATATATTTATCTTTCTTGGTGCTTGTAACATAGTTCCCTTTAGGAACTGACACTCTTTGGTGAGCTATGAAATCAAAGAACGATGTCTCATCTCCATCTGTTAAAAAAGACCCACCACAAATACAGATTTCCATGTACTGAATTACCAGAACTACGCTGTCAAACTCAGAAAAAATAACTCTCGACGTGATTCCTACACTCCATCTTCCTAAATACTTGCTTTCCTCGAGGAAATACAATATTTTTATGCACAGTCTTGGCAGCCAATTTCCTATTTTCCTCTCATGTGAAGAAGCAAAAGCTAAGCTCCAACAAGACACTGGCACTCCTGGGCAGATCCTATCAGGGTTTGTGATGGACTTGAAGACAAATCAGGTTGGTATGTATATAACTTCTCTCAGGAAGCCCTACAAGCATTCAGCCAGGCTCCTCATCAGCTTTAACAGATCCCTTCTTCTTAAATTTTGCACAACTTGAGTTCTTGTAAACAAAAATGTGAAGAGTTCTGGTGTCACTTGGAACACAGGCAGTTTGTTTGTCCTACCTACCTGGAGACAAGCTCAGGTGACAACAGGAGCCCTGCAGATGGAAGGCTTTCATTCATCATCTGTTCATGCACGACACCAACAGTGCCTGCTGACTAAGAAGCACTTGAGTTCCTACACGAAGTTGCTTCCTCTGTAGTTGAAAGGTCACACAACAGAAAACTATGCAAGCAGCTGATGCATGAGACAAGTGTCACAAGCAGAAAGATGGATAAAAAGCAAGTAACTCAATGTTGCGCGTACAAAATCACTGCACTGCTCTCAGCATTTTGGATAAATGCTCAAAATGTTCTCTGTGTTTGGAACCTGACCAAAGGCCAGGTCTGCATAGGCAACAGATGCTCTAATACGAGCTTGATTCCTGGCTTATTTCTGAAATATTCAGAATATTCTGCATGTGGGCCTCAGAAAGCAGACTGCAGTCTGTCAGCAGTAGGCAGTATCCTGAGCACACTGTCTGCTGAAGAGCCAAAACTTCACGGTGCACACACTTCTTTCCCCCTCAAGTATTAGATTCAGTGACAGTGAAAGGGCTCGTTTCCAGGGCAAAGCATTCATCCTAAATTCCTCAGACTGCCCAGAGAAGAGAAGTGAGCTCTCTGCCTAGTTTGCTTGCAACCAGAAAGCACTGGGACTTAACGCCTGAAACTCTGACTGGGCACAGCAAGCAGTTATTCAAGAAATTCAGTCATTCAAAATATGGTAACTTCACACAGTGCAACCTCTCTCCTTGGAGGTGAAGGACACACAAGTGACACCATCTCAGAATCCAGACGCTCTCTTCAGAGCTGAACTGCTGAAACTTTCCCATTTGAATAAAATCCTCCTCCTCAATTACAAGCTGTTGTGCCACTCTGACGGGTGGAAGCCGAGCCCTAACGTGTCGAGCAGCTTCTCTGCATGACTGGATGCCATGAATTTAACATTTCCCCTGGAAGTGCTGTTCACATGTACACTTGTGCAACATTTAAACTGAATACGTATTCTAATGCTGTCAAAATAGCTCATTATCAGGGTCTTGTCAAATTCCAGAGCCGCATTACACAAATAATACCCTCTCTCCACAGAAGCATTCTCTGTGATTCAGATTATCGTTTTCTAAAACAATTATGTTTCTGTCAGTCTGGCGTACAGTCATAACCAGCAACAGACCCTCTCTGCAGAGCAAGTGTTCAGAGAGAGACTAACATCAGTTCCACTTTAGAGAAACAAGTCTATCTTTTGAAAATCACACCAGCTTGTAAGGAATGGAATTACTTTTCTTTCTCCAATTGATTAGGACTAATTATTGACAGAACTGTAGCAGGTTTATATAAGAAGAAATGAGATTTCCTCAGCATTGGCAGGTTCTGAAAACAATTGACAACAGAAATCATTCCCATACATGTAACTGCCCTCAAAGCTATCAATCAAGCCAACAAAATGCAAACCTCCTTGAAAACAAACAACGTTCCAGAGGACTACAATGCACAGCCCATGAATTATGGAAAAGACAGGTCATATTGCAGCCCTGAAACTTTCCAACCTCTCAGCTAGGTTACAGAGTGCCAAACAGGAGAGGGAAAATCATCCCAAGGCACAGCAACTTGTAATGTTTCATGCTTCTATATGGAAAAAAGATAGCCGGACCACTTAAACTCAAGGAAATGCAAGATAAACAGTGACTTCTTAAAGAAACCGAGATCCTGAACAGCACCAATAAAAGGATTTAAAACAAATGAAGTAGTTACATGAGTAGCCAACTTCATGAAGATTAATTAGCACAGAAAGTAAGGTATAAGATCTTCTAAATTAGCTTTTTCCTCTTCCCAGTAGACCCAAGACAGCATATATACTGTGTTGTTTATAAACCATTTAGTTCCATGTGTCTGGGGCAACAGCTCATTTTTGGGTATAAACCTCTTTATTAACCACTCCCCATCCCCCATTTTCTCTCTTCCATATTTGTATTTGGCATAAAGGGAAGTGATTCTATTCAGAGGGGCAGAGTGATTAAGAACAGAACCTGATAAAAACCAGAATAAGGTACAACATCGTGAAAGGGAAAACAACTGAAATGCTGAGTGCTTACAGTGCATCTCGCACAAGAGCTTACAGCAGGTTACCAGCACCGAGAATTTGGTTCTTCATACTCTCAAGAAAAGAAACTTTAAGAACAAATGTAAGTGTCACAGGCTCCCACAGGATCAGGAGAAAAGCTACTGCCTTGCAAAGGCAGACTGAAAAAATTGTACCTTTGAACATCCAAGTGTTCTAAAGGATTAGGGAAAGATAACACTGTTAATCATAGAGATCAGACCCATAACCTGCCCATTATAAAATGTAACAGATCAAACATTCACACTTAGATAATTGCAGAAAGGCAGGTTTCCTTGGTCCCTCTACAAACCAACATTGTTTTGCTCTGAAACACCAAATAGAAAGATATCGTGCACGCTGAAATAGGAGTACTTAAATCTGTTGCATGCTTCAAATGACGTTTAGATTAAAAACTCATTAGCTCAACCTCCCCTTTATGCTTCTCACAGGCCATATCCATCTCAGCTGAACCTACCATGTGGTAGTGTTATGTTTGCACCATCAATGATTGCTTGAGCCAGTTCATGATCATTGCTCTCAAAAGCATGTGCAGCAGCCTTGAGGGCATCCCAAATCTCCTTGCGGCCTTCGAAAGCTGGTGCTGTGTCCCAAAACTCATCTCTCTTACTGCGCAGCTGTCCGTCCGTCATGGGGTAATCACTTTTCCATTTCGGTTTCTCTTTTTTCAAGGGCTGATTACGACCGAGAGCAACTGTGGGGTGAAAAGAGAAAGAGAAATTTAGAAGAGTAACAGCACAAAGTTACTCCAGCATTCCTTGATTATTCTATGAAGATTCTATGAAGACAAAGCTTGCTTTTGGGCAACCCTGAATCCCTGAAGAATATCCAGGATTCTGTCAAGCTTTAATGAGTAGTTACTTCATTCAAAATAAAACAAACACTCTCATGTTTATTGTAACTACAGCTATGTTTATGCAAAAGCCAGTTAAGATAATCACTTAGGTCTAATGTTGGTGGATTAAAACTACCTGCGCTCTCTTTAAATTACAGCACTGCTGAGAGCACACTAAGAGCCTTCTCCTGTTTGTCTGAGTCTGCAAGCAAGGTGATATTTCAACTCCTGTTCAAGCAAGATGCCTGGAGGTGCCTGGGAGCAGAGTGAATGCCTCTTTCCTATACACAGAACAGGCTCTGTCATTAGTATCTGCCCCAAATACATCCTGGTGACAGAAATAACCCATCATTTGGGCTCTTCAGTTGTGGTTTATGTGAGAAAGCTGGAAGACATCCGTTATGAGTATAGAAAAATTCAATGAGCACTTGAACACTGAGATAGCAACCAGATACATATTACCAGCTTCCATTGTGCTACAAAAATGAAACTGAAAATTGTGCTTTCTAAAAACTGTTTCACATGGTTTTTTTTGGCAGAGACTAAAAATTAAGTCTAGCTAAGACAGACCAGGGAAGCTTTTACTGCTATCTAAGGTACAAAGACAATGAAGGGATTGAACTTCAGAACCTCTCCATGCAAGAGTCAGAACCCCACTGGCAGCAGGAACCTTGCTGAAGTGGGACTCTGTGACAGCAGCATGGGAAGAGAACAATGACAAACCACAAAAGCAGCTCTCACCACCACAAAACCTCGAGTACGCAGCTTGGATGTCTCAAGAGGAAGCAAGACGTCCTGTAGCAGTCACACTGCACTCAAGGGTGTTTGCAGCTGAAAATAAGTAGCTGCATCAACATAGAGAGGTCACAAACATTGGATGATGGCACCAGAAAGCTCCTGAGGGGCAGGTAAATGCTACTAGGAGTACCAGTAAGGATCCCATCACATCCCTTCTCTGTTAAGTGTCTGTGCAGTCCCAGGAGAGCAGAGGGCCTGCAGCTGCTACCACGCCATGGAAGCATGAGCAGATCTCCTGTCACCCCACATCTCTGGAGCTGAGGCCTGAAAAGCTCAGATGGGAATTGCAGTTTCCCAGCTGCTGGTAGGCTGAGATCAGGCTCCTGGTTATTCTTCAAGGATCAGAAAGCAGAATATGGTAGAGAATTTATTTGCGTGGAAACTTAAGTCAGATCACAATCAGAAGTAGCAAATGACAACTGCACGGCACTCCAGACGTTATTCTGTATCCCATGCAGAGACTAACAATAATAAACTTCTGAAACAGAATCCTTTCAAGTGACCACAAGCATTTATTGCCTGTTGTTTCCATGGGATTGCTTCCACAAGATTGCTTCCATTTGCTTTTCAAAGAAGCGCTGACCATTTAACAGACTGCAGAACAGCAAAACTAAGTGTTTACAAAACACCAAGTTTCCTGGCAAAGTCCCCACCTTAATGGTCCAAGCTTTGGTTGGGCACATGCGGGCTGGGAGCTGATGATGGCTCAGCAAAGAACAATGGCGAAGGAGGCAGTCCAGACAAGATGCACTGCTGCACTGCATGCATTAAACAGTATGTTATGAGACTGTAAAAACATATGTGGTAAAACACTTGAGCAAGGAATTGTTTCCTTATTAAGGCTTAGCAGTCAGAGCATGGAAATTTCAGACAGACAGAATAAACAGGACGATGCACCAAATTTGGGTCAGTGGGCATCTTTTCTTCCATTTTACTTCGGCTAACATCTGTTAGCATGTATGTTCAATGGATGCTAATTTATCCCACAGGGCCCTCTCCTCCTGCCCAACATGAATTATGGAGGCAGGCTAAAGGCACTCCTGCAGTCCCAGAACACAGCGGCAGTTCCTAGAGCAGGAGCTGCACAAGGTTATTTCTCTCCCCTTCCCACCCTTCCCTGCCCAAGACAGCACCTGAATAGATGGGTCCTTATCAAGCAAGAGCAGCAGGGCAGACACTGAAAGAGACAGAGACCTCAGCAGTCTCAGGTAACTTCTCCCTAGAAATACAACCTGCCTACAGGGGATGAACAACCCAGCGATAACTTCTCTTTCCATGATGGAAAGGATTGTGGAAGCCACCCATCCCAGCACCAAGCCTTTAAATGCAACTTGGCTTCATGAGCTGCTATTCAAAAAGGTCTTTAATAAAGTGTTTACTATTTACTGGAAACGCTTCAAGAATCCCCTAAAAGCTTTAGGCCCTGCTGAAGAAATATTCCGATCTCTTCAGCTGTGTGAACAGATGGAGCAGAAATGAGACAAAAAGCAGTACGACGTGTAAAAAATGTAATGCGTGAAATAGCCAATATCTCTCATTTTCTACTGCAAGTTTCAGTCACTAGAGAGAAACATCACTACATGAACTTCCATCGTGAAAGTTTCAGACATCAAAGCTGTAATAAAGCTGATAAAGATGAGTTAGAATCTGCCCTGAAATGAATGTGAGCAGTTTGTCAGGTATTTACAATGCCAGTTTTATGAATCTCACTTCAGAAGTTAACTACAGCTCCAAAGAAAACGACTTCATTTAAACCACATATATCAGAGGCACAACAGCTTACAAGGTCTCAAATAGACAGTCACATCCACATTAAATTTTCATCTTACATCACTTCAACGTAACTAAGAAATTATTAATGCCCTTCTTGAAAATGTGAAACTGTTTTCTAAATGCCAAAAAGGCACGCTCCTTCTAAAGCAATATTGAAAGTCTCAATAGATGGCGATGGTTGATCTTTTGGCAAGAGATTTATTTAGATGGAAATACAGAGACCATTACCAGCCTGCTTTTCAAAAAGACAAAGGTCAGCACGTTAGTGACTCCTCAAGAAAATATATTTGGAGTTTTCTTGCTCCAGCAGCGCACAGAGACACGAACTTCCTAGAGCTCAGCATCTATTGAGATGCTGCAGGATACAAGGGGTCAGGGCAGGAGAAGGGATGGCCGCAACATGCTGTTCCCACACATGCAGAATCCGAGCGCTGCTCAAGGCTCCATCCAGCCAAGCATCCCTTACTGGGCTGTTTCATCCCTCAGAGTGGCCTAAGAACATTTCAGAGAGGCAAGTAGGCTACTTGTGCAGCAGTGTGTGATGTTTTCACTTCAAAGGTAGAGAATACAGAATACCCCCTGAATCCTGGAGGCAGCTCCTACAGCAGGTCCTGTTAAACAAAGTCCTGAAAAACTGCAGAATCGTACTTCTCAGATGAGCAGATCTTCATCCCCCACCTCTCATGTTATTTCATAGCATGAATTCTGAAGGCTTGCTTCCTTTCCCCACAGCTTCCCTTCACAGCAATGGAATCAGTAGGTTAACGATGCTTTGAGGGAGCTTACACAGATAAATCCAGATATTTAAATCAGTTTCTTCACAGAAATTTAAAGTGTCTACGTAGAACTCTTTGCAGACAGCTGCTCCATGTTTGTTATGCCGCTGTCACCACAGATCACAGCACTGCTGCCTCCTTCGCAGTGGGCCAGATGAGCAGAAGCAGCTGGTACCAAAGTCTCATACTAAATGCCAATATCCAGTTAAAGCACTCCTAATTCCTTGTTTATAAACCCATGAACTGTAGCCCTGGATAATCAAATGGGATAATATTTCTGCCCCAGAGGGCTGACTGTCAAATCAAACAAATGCAACAGTCAAATGAGACATGAGACAATGTACTGCCTCCACAGTGGACTGGTCAGACCCTGCTTTGGGGTTTCAGGCCCAAAGCTGTTGATCTCCACACATTTACCAGCAGCTGCATATAGGAGCTGAAAGAACAAGGCCCTTTGCAGCTTTCACTTCTGCAGATGGACAGCAAGAACAAAATGGGCATGGAGGATTCTTCAGCCTGGAGAACACAAGTTAAGAGCAGATTTGGGCAGTTGTTAGCAGAGAACATCAAGATATGGAAATGACAACAGCACTGGGTAAGTGTGGCATATATATATATATATTAATATGTAAGAGATGGAGACAACTGTGTAAGTGTTAAGGGATGAAAGATTTTGAACGAAGTGTGGGGAAAAGAGCAGGAACATTGAACAGAAATGCTGAAATAAGGGCAGAAAATTAACAAAACAGAGACTGTTTGAATAGGAAAAGACAGAATTTCCAAAGCTGTTCTCACAGTGTAAAGGCAAAGTCTGATGATTGCCAGGCTCCAGGGGAGGAAGACAGAAGCAATAAGTGCTGAGGATACAGCAGGGTCCAAGCTCTGCATAAGGCAGCAAGGACTACTTAAACTGTAGTTTAAGTTTACTTAACCAGCTTGAGCAGTGGAAGCGATATCCTCTCGGAGCTGAGAAACTTGAGAAACAAAGGGTAATTATTTGAAGACAGTCATGAGGAGTTAACTAACTATTATATAAACTGAACTAATCCAAAATAAATGTCTGACAAATTGCTTTTGCAGTTCAGGATTGGTTGCTAACAAAATACTTTTTAAAGACAAATGAAATGCAAAGCAACAATTTGCTACTGATAAAGTTTCTTTTAGTAATAGTCCCAAGGGCTTCCCTCCCCAAAATCAGTGAGTAGTACTCTATCATCAAATTACTCCCATTTTAAATCTATTCTGCTCCAATTTCCCCATAAGGCATTTTGTAATTGGGCATCACTATCTAGTACCTGCCTTTGTACCTGTCTCTGGTGTAATCCTCGCAGACACTAAATGACAATCACATGTGGAGGAAAAGCTGCTACAAAGGATTGGTGCAGAAGAACAGAGAAACTGAGGTGGGGGTAGGGAGAAATGCATCGCATCTAAAATGATGACAATCTGAATTACATTAAGTCACATAGGCTTATACAATCTAAACTGCATTAAGTAATGCAGGCTTACACAACAATGGGAAAATAGCAGAATCTGATGTCTACTGCTTTCCACAGTTATTTTTTCTTTTGGAGGCTACATCTTTGCAAGGCAAGAACAGTATCTTGGAAAGGAAGTGTCCCTGGGCGGTAATAAAAGGTTTTCAGCCTTACAAATGCTACGTGTCACCAAATAACCAAATTTTTTCTCACAAGTAAAAGAAGGAACATTGAGATTCCACAAGAAAACTGAATGAAATGTCTATTAAGACACTTGTGAGAGCATTTAGGGCAGGACAGTGCTCCTGGGGATGCTGAGGACTGGGAAAGTCCTCCAGATGCTGTATGTGTACGTATACCTACCCATCTGGTAATGCTTGGAAGTAAATTGTTCGTGAAGGGACATGATGAAGAAGCTGGGAATGAACACTACAAGAAAAACTGTATCAGCTGATAGGAATTTAAGTCCTGTATTTGAACAGATGTGCAGAAAACATGTTACAAAAGAAGGAAAGAAACAGGTAGCAAAAGGGAAGGAACAGTTGAGGGCAGGGAACTGATTGCTCAAAGCCAGGTCTGTGCTCCTCCACAACCACAGTGTGCTGGTGCTAAGCAATGCATGCAGCCCACTGCAGATGAAGGGGCCATCCCTGTGCCACTAGATCCTGGTAGAGGCTTCACAGAATGTGATAAAACACATGAAAGGATGAAGGCATACAAATGGGCTAGACAAAGGAGGGAGCTGACTCTAATTCCCAGCTATTACTCTGTGTTTTCCACTGCTCCCATCATTTTCAACAGGAACTGCAGAAGAAATCAAGAGCGCCTGGATTTCCAGCAGCTCATCTCATCACCTCTCACATTTCAAGGAAACTGACAGCACTGCAGCGAGAAGTCAAAGCTTCAAAGCTGTGAGATCCTCACATTGACAGTATACCAGACCCAAACATCCCAGCCCATCCCAAAACACACACAGGTTCTGCCCGGCTACCCAGCAGCCTTGACACCCGCTTTGCACTGTGCTATTCACAGAACTCAGAAACCTATCTGTGTTTTGTCTGCGAGGTAAAGCTCACAGCAGAGAGCCAGCTGGCGAGAGGTGAGAGTCGGCCTCCAGTCTGTTCATTCACATTTTATGAGGATGCTTTTTCTGCTTCCAAGGCTGCGAGAATAGGATGCCGAACCCTGACATTTACAAACGCTCTGAGTAAGTGCTGCAGGACGGAGCAATAATGCAAGAAAAGCCACTGTGAGGTTCTCTATTGTTATTTGCCTCAATTTCTCAAACCATTTTTCAAAGGGAACTTCTTCACACTGGTCTGTCGCTGAAACTCAGCGCTATTTCCCAGTAGTAGTTCTGTGGGGTTATTATCTATTTGCAAAAGCTTCAAAGGACATTATGGTCACTCCTGAGCCCTGCCCTCCCATTGGATCCTTGCTGGAAGCACAAGCAAGCAAAAAAAAAATCCATCTCATCTCCAAGTTCTGATACTGTACGTCTTTAGACAGAGGAAATATCCATAGGAGCAGTCACCACCTCTAACCCTTAGCACCTTTGCCAAGGGGTGATGGCACATGGAGCCAGATGCTGCCAGGTGGTGCCCACCTGCAATGACTGCACCCCAGAGGCATCTCAGAGCCACACGTGCTGCTCTGCAGCAGGCAAGCACAGTGCAGAGACACTGACTGCACAGCCTCAGCTCTGCTGTGGTAGATAAGCTTCAAGGGATTGCCCTTATCGACACAATTACCTCGCAGTGCTCTTGACACCAGCATCTGAACTATTCCTACCTCTGGCAGATGGGAACATTTTGTTTTCAGCTTGTTGAGGAGCTGGATAAAGATTTATGTGTTTGCAAATCACTGCATGCAAACACTGAGACCTTCACTGTGCACCACGACATCACACCACCAGGCCATCTTATTGGCTACCTATTGCAACCACCATTAAGAAAGCTGTCAGCAGGACCCAGTGTTCCTTACGGGCCCCTTCCAACTCAGGATATTCTATGATTCTGCCTGAGATAGGCTGTACAATGTGGTTCAAGTTGAGACTTGGTCACAGCTGAGAGCCTGGCACCAACACAGCTTCTCACGTGCAAAACAAAACGCACACAGCATGCTGCACAGGAGAGCTGGAAATCACAGTGGGAATGCAGCAGGAAGCTTCTGCAGGAATCACCTAAAAACCCAGGGCGTTCTGTCTCCCATTACGAGGAAGAATGTAAATTGGCAACTTCACTACTAACACGCCAAGATCCTGTTGCAGCTTCTCCTCTTGTTCTGCTAGCAGGGGAACTTCAGCCACCTGATAAAACTGTGCAGTGAGGATCCTGCAGCCAGCTGCATGTCTGCTGGGGATCACAGGACAGCAAACAGCAAAAAATTTCCAGCCAAAATGCTGCAAGTGTTTCCCTGCAAGCTAACAGCCGAGCTGGGTGAGCTCCAAGTGAGACAAAGGCAGCACAAGGCTCAGCTCAGAGCACAGCCCGGCTTCCCAGAGGCTGTGCCCATGGAGCGGTGCCATTGCTCAGCCCTGCCATGCAGCAGAGCAGCAAAGAGATGACACCAGTTCCCTGCATTCACCAAGTGACAGACAGGGTCAACTGCTGCCTATCTGCTCTCTAGTTAGCGCACCGCAATTTTGCTAACATTGGAAGGACTTATTTAAGAAACAAAATAACATATCAAAGGCAGCCTTATCTTTTATCCTGCTGGAGTTATAAGAATTATTAAGCTAATAACTTTCTTTACACAATGCAACCGGTTCCACCCTGATTAAGTGCAATCTTGCTGACATCCAGCTGGCAAGCCCTTGCCAGCAGAACCACATATGGCTGCATGTGCTCTAATGCTGCTGATTCTGAAGGCTTGATGGAGAAACACCACCAGTGAATGTCTTACATGACAATACAAAGCTTCCCTTTGCTGTCCCATCTCCAGACCCAGCATAGAGCTGGAAGGGAAAGCACAGTGCCAGGTGTGCTTCCAACTCCAGAGGGGAAAGAACAAAATGCCCCCAGTTGGCAATTGTTATTTCTTGCCAAGATCAATGATTGGATTAGCTTAGCAACACCGTCCAACACCGTTCCTTGACTTTATTCCAGTGACAACTATTGGCAGGGATAGAGTTTCACATTAGCCAATTAACTAAATGCACTGCTACTGCATCTCAGCTACTTAAGCTCATCAGTTAATTAAGAGATCAGTATGAACTGAAAATAGGAATTTCACCTGACACACATACCAAACATCCATTATCTTAATGATTTCATTTTACAGTTCTGCTTTACGTTCTATAGGCACCATTTGGAAAGCCAAAAGGCAACTGTTCAGTATAAGGAATGGGTAAGACACACTAAGCAAACATTTAAGGATTTAATCAATAAGCTCTATTTCACAAGAGATGAAATTTTTCCCACGATGAAATTACTGCCTCGCGCTCGCAAATTATTTCCTTATCAATTTTTAGATGCTTCTGATGTGCTTCCCATTTAAGAGATGTTTAAATAGTTTCACTTCACACCCGGTAGCTGTTCTGCTTTGCCCCAGCTGCTGCATACACAGCAGCAGCTCTCCATAAGGACAGGCTGGAGCTGCTCAGCCTGGAAATGAAGGCTGCAGGCAGGCGGTGCAGTGGCCATCCAGGATAGCAGTTCAACATGGGAAGCTCCATACCACAATCTGACAGCATGAAATGATGTCCACGTGAAACAAACTCTGTTCCAAGGGTTTGGGGTGGTTGAACATGTTCTACCGGTTACGTTACTTTTCACCACTGATCAGATTAATGCTGATAGAACCTACAGACTGGCTGGATATCAAGGCATTTCTGAAAGGCTATTTAACATGTAAAGCTTCAGAACAACTCATACAAGGCTTTGTTACCCTTTTATCTACACACAGGACTTCTCTAGAATTGCACATAGTGTATCCATGCTATTTTATGATCTATACACTAATAATACCCAAGCAACTTCAAAGGGCCAAGCTGCAAAAATCACGTCTGTTTATTGGTATTAGGCATATAAAACTCTGACAAAGTTTTCCTATTTCCCAAGTACACCTTCTGTTAAGAAAACCATCCGTACCCTAGAATTAGAGATATGTTTTAATAACGAGGGTCCTCAGTGGGCTGTTTTGATAATTAGGAAGCTATCATTTGTCTTCCTAACCTAAAATGAGAAGTGCACGCAAATATACACAGTGCCTGGCTCATCCCTGGCTGCCAACCTCCTACATAGCCCGCACAAGATGAGGGACCCAGGGGCAAGCCAAGGAACTGCTCTCTACATTGAAATTGCTCAAATTAAGATAGATTAGAGCAGCCAAAACCTTACCACCCTCAGCAAATTAATTTGATCTCCTTCAAAAAGCCCCAAGTGCAGAAGTCTTCAGCTCTGTGAATGCACGGAGGGATGCCTGCTATGCAACAGAGGGCAGCACTTCCAGCAGACACAACAGCACTTAAGGAACTTCTTTTGTAAGGAAGGAAAAACCTGGTAGCAGAATTTGATTTAAAATGCATTATATTCTCAAAAGCTCAAAGCATGCTAAAAACATGCTGTTCAATGATCATTTTGGCAAAGGCTTTGGCTGCCATGTACCCAGCAACAACTGCACCAGGTCTTGAACATGGGCTACCTCTGCCTCCTCTAAAGAGCATTCACCATTCACCCAAGGGAGCTCATTCCTCTATTGTTATCATTTGTTGTAAGCAAAAGTAGCACTGTTTGTTAGAAAACATGCCCCTTTTTTTTTTTTAATTTTCACATAATTTAAGTAACAGGCATTATAATAGCAGATTGAAATAACTCTATAGAATCATAGAATCACAAGAGTTCCATGCACTTACTGCACAGGTACATCTCTCTTGTTTAGGTGAAGGCAGTACTGAAAGCCTTGAGCAATGAGGGCTAAGGGAAGAACTCGCAGAACAACTGGCTGCAGGAAAACTTCTGATTCACCCAGTCTGTTGTAGTAATTGCTGTGCTCTAATGAGCAAACTATGCACACAGAATGCTGCTTCTGCAAAACTGCCATCAGGGCACCCTGCATCCAGGGCCTACCCGAGCAGGGACCCCACTGCTGCCCCCCTGACAGTAGCAATGCCATTGTAAACATGAAAGCAAGCCATTCAGATCCCCCAGTGAATAGAACAAACGCACAAAGAAACTATTTGAGTTTTCTTGCTTTTAAAAGCCTGTATCAAAACTAAGAACTAAAAAACGTACGGCTGCAATTGGAAGCCATCAATCCAGCTCTGTTATCACAGCCAGCCCCCAGGCAAGGGGTTTTTTCCAACAGTAGTTTCTCTTTACTATTTAGGCTTTATCTCTGGTTCAGAGAACTATGGCCAGCATCCAGTACCCTCCCTTTTCCAGCAATATTTAGGCACTACTAGCAACAGAGGCCATTAAAAATAACCAGAAAAGCAACAAGAAACAAAAGATTCCCTTGGTATGGGAAGAGAAATCCTTGCTGGCCTATGTCCATGATGAGTACAAGCTACTTAGAAATAAGTGGAAAAGCCACCAGAAAGAATAAACCACTTTTCATATTCTTTTCACACTAAACCTGAAAGATTGATTTCCTGCATTCTGAACAGACTTCTATTTTTACAACCGAGCTGTAATTCCCTTCCCCAGATCACGGCGCTTTCCTCTCAGCTGTCACAGAATAGCTGGTGCCTTCTGATTCATCTGGTAGGAACTGAGTAAAGAGAAGAAAAAGGCCGATTTCTGGCTCATGCAGTTCAAGGTGTGCCTATTCCTAGACAGCAGATATTTGCTGAGATTACATTTCCTAAGCACCTGTAATGAGGATGCCTTGCTAACATCACACATTCTCTACTCCCCTCTAACACATCATTCAATACAGACTTATAAAAGCAATGAAAAGAATATTCAAATTAGATTGAATCGGGCATAACTATTTTTTAATCCCATTCTCAAGGCAAGGATCTCTTAAGCCTTCCAGTAGTCCTTAAAAGCAATGCAGAATATTCACTGCCCAGAACTGAATCATCTTAAGACACATTTTGTAGAACAAAAACAGCATTTGCTCTCCTAATTGAAAACAGCCTGTTCATGTGGGCTCACCATTCAAACTGACTCTCACACATAATAGTCAGCACTCTTCTTAGAAAATGCCTGTTTTCCAAGAAACTATGTTCTTTATTTATTAACCTTTGGAATGAACAAGCAAATCTACATTGAAACGCATCAAAACAATAGAAGAGGTGGGGTGGATACCTAAATCTGACCTGCATGGAAGAGAAGCAGCTGATGAGCTGATGGAAAAAATCCTTTATTGTCTCATTTTTCTTAATAACAACAAAATAAAACACAAGAAAGAAGGAAGGGAGGCTGCACTGCGCCTCTAGAAAGAGACTTTATCAATGGGAGATGAATTCAGCTGGGAAATTTGGCAGGAATTGCAATCAGATAGTGACAGCATACTTGAGTAGGCAACCCTGGAAAGGAGTTTACGAGAAGATTAAGTTGGTTGGTAGCATTTCTAATAGGGAATATTCTGCTTGCCGCAGCATTCAACTAGAAAACAGACACCTCTGCCAGCACTGTCATCTTGGACTTTGCACAACCTTGGATCAAGCTGAAACATCATTACTTCTATAAAAACAAATAAACAACCACTATTAACGGGTTTGCTCATCAGACAGCAGCTCTCACTGCATCTTCCTGCACAAAGGCTGCCAAGAGACGTTAACAAGGCGGGATGCCTGCAGGAACCGAACCGCCTCCACCACCCCAAGTACCCATCGTGTTTTCCTAACCAAAGCAGAGCTTAATGCCAATTATTGAGGCTCAGTAATATGTTTCCACCCCAAGATGGTAAAGCACTTCTGCTGCTTCTTCCATAGTTCTACAGCATGCTTGTTTCCCTAAGTGTAAACAACAGGAAGAGAACATCAGCCTCAGGGCTGGTAATGTCTGGATACGGGTAGTGACAGAACCTTCCCTTGCGCCACTGCTACACCAGCACTGAGCAGTCAGCAGGACCCAGCCACGGGTGGGCTTAAGGGTGAGCTTCCCTTTGGGGCTCACAAATTAACACACCAGCAGATCTCTGCTCCTCGGCTGTCTGGTAAATAATCCACGCTTAACTGACTTATGTCAGATATGCTTGCAATTCTCCACTGGCAAAACTAATCTGTACTCGCTATTTTCAAGTTAAACAGGGAATACAAATTCTTCTTGCTTAAAATAAGGTTGCCATGCCTTCCTCAGCTCTGGGAACTGACTCTCCAAACACCAGTAAAGTATTTCTCTTTTTAAGTTGCCTATAAAAGCTCTGTTGGCCACTTAACCACAAGCCACGACTTCTCCTCCTTCTGAACTTAAAACCAGTTCCCAGAAAGAATGTTATTAGGCACAAGAGACCAGTGAGCACACTAGAAAGGGTGTGAAACATCCCAGGAAGACAAACACATCAAAACTTGAGCTTCTCCTCTACTGACACCTCACTGGACTTCACTAAGTGTATGCTTTCATAGGGTTCATGCCATTTAAATAACTATTTTGAGATTATTTTTTTTTTTTTTTAGAATTTAAGCTGTTTTGAGAAGATTACAGGAAAATAAACCATCTTCTGTATTGTTCTTCTCTCAATGTGAGAAAAAACAAGACTTTTAGACCCTCTCCTGAGAGTTACAGTTAGAGAACTGCTGGGTTCCCTATGGCATAAGGTCCCTTGTTGCAGTGCTGCCTTGAGATGCTGAACCACAACATCCCTGCTTGCCTGCTCTGACAGTTGCTTCTCCCTAAAGGGGAGACCAAAATTCTGAGTTCTCTCTTGTTCCTTTCTGAAGGCATTTTGCTGAGGCCAGAAACTGAGCCTGGAGTATTTCTGGAGCTATTTTTATGCTGTAATATCAATGCAGCAGCTGAAATGCCTTGGATATGTACAATGAACGTGTTTGTTTCAGTTGTGTTAATGCAATGTTCCATCACTGTCTTAAGTACCATCAGCATGAGGCTATACAATACGTGACTGATCCAAAGCATGTGACTTCAATTGAGCAATGTAATTTCAATACACATGTGGCTTTCTGTTGGAACTCAAGCTGTTTTGGCACCAGAACTTGTTTTAGATTTGGACAGGGATATAATGGAGATACACAGATGTGGAAAACTGATGTACAAATGAGTAAATAAGAGAACTTATCTCAAATGATTATTTTAACTTGTCTAAGAGAAATAACCAATATTGATAAACACTTCACAGAACACAAGCCATTACTGAATAGCAAGCCATGTTCCTTTTATATAATTCTCTAGGCATATAGTAAAGAAAATGAAAAATAAAAAAACAGTCCATTATGCATTTTACTGAGCCAAGTCATCAACATATAACTCAAATCAGTTCCTACTCCATAAAATAAAGTTTAAAGAGCGATTTGACAGCTTTCTTCTTCCCCACCCCTGGAAGAGCCAAGCCTCCAGCTGGGACCCCAACTCCCCACACTCTGCAGTGGGCATTCTGTGCACAACACACATGCAATGCAAAGCACAGCTCTGCTGGCCCTTAGCAGCAGGGCATTCTGCTCACATCCCAAACACAACGGCACCAAAAGCAGCAGGGGCGAAGGATGATGCAAGCGAGAGGTGTGAAGGACTGGAGTGCAAAGCTTCATCTCGACGTATGTTTAACTACTGCTGCCACCAAATATAGCTTCCTCAAGAGTACATCCAAGGGTTAGCGAAATTGTTAGTCTAACCTTCACAGTGTTTATCGTTTCCAAACCATTTACCCCATTCCCATACAGCTTATTTTCCTTTGCCTTCATCTCATTCAGTGTTGTGGGTGCCCCATCCCCGGTGGTTCCCAAGGCCATGGATGGGCCTTGAGCAGCCTGAGCTGGTGGTGGGCAACCAGCTCACGGCTGGGCACAGGGCTGGGCCATCTCTGAGGTCCCTTCCAACCCAAGCCATTTTTAGAGACTACTGTAAGCATGTGAATCAGCTATTTTTCTTCAACTATTTACCCTTTTTGCCAGAAAGGCACTACTCCGCAGTTACCAATGTTCCACAGTAGGCTCAGTTGCTCAAAAGCAGCACGTTGCCAAACAAAAATTGGCAGGAGGAAATGGCATTTGCCAGCTGCAGGTGCTATCCGCTGTTTTGTAGGTACTCTTTTACAAAAAGACTGTATTTATCCCTACAGACAAGAAATCACAGGAGATGATAGTTCTACGGCAGAAAAATAAAGCGACAAAGTAAATGCCATGAGAGATCCTTCTCATGAATCTGGAGTGCCCTTGATCACAGCGGGAGAGCACAAATTGAGTTCCACAACTGAATTTTAAAAATACAAAGGTAGAAGGCTCCCAACCCCGAACCATTGTGCTCTGCCGCTGATGCAATTTCAGACCCTATGAGTATTCTCAAAGAACACACATCTCTAATGAAAAGAAGGTGAAAAATGCCTTCCTACACCATGGGTTCTCTGCACTACACAGATTATTTACAGTTGTGACATTTATTGGAGATTACAAATTATTAAATGTTCATAATTATGAGCCATATTTTAGTTATTTATAGAAAAATGTCAGTAATGGGAGATGTTTACTAAGAGTAAACACTCCCTATATAATGTGAAATGATAACATACATTCTACAACATCACACTGTATGTTTCCAAATGCTTTAGCCTGTAATCTTTCCCTCCATGGCAGCACCTGTTCTCATTGAAAATCACTGAAGTACTCATGTCTGCCATTTGTAAAGGGCCTCCTCTTTCAAGTTTGAGAATGTGGGAAAACCACGTGAGGGCTCATGCAGAAGCTGCCAGCCCCTCCTCCCTTCTATCTCATTTTCAGCACAAGGATGTCTGTATGCATATATGCATGTATACATGTATGCACACATATGCATGCATCTGAGTTTCTCCTAAAGAAGTGATTCTTCCCTTCTAAACTGTGTCCATCTCCTCTCACAAATGGCTTCCAAGCAATGCATTGAGTTTCTCCTGTTAAATCACATTCATTAAGTATGTGGGAAGGCAACAGAAAAGGATATGTGGAAAAAGAATGGGGGAGCTGAAAAAGTGGTCTAATAGACAAGCACAGCAGAAAGGCCTCCCCACCACCTGTATTTGTACTTAACACAGTTTTCAAATGCTGTACATTAGTTCCCAATGGGTCAAACGGATGCAAACTCATTAACAGCACGTATTAATTGCTCGTGCACTTCTTACCTGCAGAAGATGCAGTTGCTCTGCTCCTCTCAATACTGTGAAACCTCAGGATGACAGGCTGCTTATGTCATTTCAAATATTTAAGGTAGCCTAAGAGATACCAGCACTGCTCAGCATTTAAAATAGAGCTTTTAGTTCACTTCAAAAGGTGGGAAAAGATTAAAATCCACTTACACGGTTTGCTCTGCTCTGCCTTTGGCCATTGCTTACTTGCACAGCCCTAACCCAAACCTGCCAGGAGAGGAAGCTGCTGCCAGGTGACAGCTGGGAGATCAGCCCAGGGTCAGCATAGGCAGAAATGCAAAACTCAGGATCTGGCTGAACCTTAAACCACATCAGACAACCTGCATATTTTACTGCAAACAGGTCAAGACAGTAAAATATCCAGTTACACACAATGTTATAGGTGTTTTCCATTAGCTGTACAAGCAGCATAACACAAGCACTCTGGTAGCTTTTGGATGCATCACTTGTACTGCTTCTGTCCACCTCTGATAAACCAGTATGAAGCACTGAATTCAATTCTGCACTTCTCACACGAGAAATGCAATCACAGCGTGAGGGAAAACTATTTTTCTTTAAAATATATACACAAACCTTCTCTTCTTCTGCATCACAAGCAGTGGAACATCTCTGCTCCTTCAAATCTTAGATTTCAGCCAGACAACACATACACAGCAGATTAAGCTGTAACTGGAAACTTCAAAGTGCAAGTAAGGCTGTTCACTAACAGCCAGAAACCAGGTTACTGACTTCACCTTTTTTACTCTTCCTTCTGCTCTACGTGCTTCACAGAAAGGATAACCTCACTGAAGCCAGGTCTCCAAGCCCTGCCATGCTTCCGTTCCATACAATGACCATCCCAGTCCTTACACTGGTCCCCACTGGAGGGCAATGGGGAACCTGGCATTGCTGCCACCCAAGGAACAACTCTGATGTGCTGGTGTGCTTGACTTGTGGCAATGCAAATGCCCAAGGCTTAGAGTTACTGTGAGTAAATAGAGACCATGTGTTGTCAGTAAGCAAAACAGAGAGGACTGAGAGCCCAGTGTGCACACATACTGCTTGCACCCACCCAAGGTCAGTCACCTTCCAGTACCACAAACTGGGGAGACATCTAGCTCAGCCTACTCGCTGCATTCATACTATGAATAAGATGATGAGAACTAGCTTTTAAAACTAGATATAGCGACATGTAGAAAGGCTTATTTTCATAAGGTGCCCTTAAGACCTACAGAGCTTCCAGATGGAAGAAGGAAAAACAAACCTCCATGAACTACACCCTAAGCACCTGCACATGAAAGCCAACCAGTGGCTCCTGCCTTTAGGCTGACACTTGCCTGACATGCACCCAACTGATGCCCAGTTTCTCTTCGGCTGCAGGACTTCCAGCTGGAAAGGTTCACATCCTTCCTTTGCCATTGACACTGGGAAAGTGAAACTTGCTGCTACATACCCAGCTTTACTTTTTAGTTACACCTTCATGGACTATCCCCAGCACAAATGGAAACCACATGGGAAAGAACTGGGAGGATCATGAGGCACCTGCTGGCCAGTATTTGCCTTCAGGACAGAGCAAAGGCGCTTCTTACTTAAAACCCACCAAGCAAAGAAGGACTGTGATACTTAAAGAAATAGCTGCATTCATTGCTGGAACATCATCATCCGGTCAATAGTTCTCCAGAATTAGTTAGAATTAGTCTATTCTTAAGATCTGGGCAATCAGACCACATCTGGCTTCCTTGATCCTTCTTGGTGCTTGCAAGAGGACCTGCAGGAATGGCTAGGGCCTAAATGCAAGGCAGATCTTTATTTCTGGCTTCAACTGTATTATAAGTCATGACTCAAACTGTATTGTTCAACATTCATATGAAAAATAATCGCTATCGTATTACCCCAGTGCAATAAGAGGGGATTACTGAGATATTTTTTTAAGAGTTTATTCAAACAGGCGATGAATAACATGTTTTCATTTATCAAAAATCTCCAAAGCACAAAGAATGTTCAATTTATTATATTTAATATTCAGCAATTTCAACACCGAAATCCCAAGCAGAGAAATTAAAACAAATTGCTTCATCTAGAAACCAAACAAACAATTACACAAAGGAACAAGGCCAAAAAGGAAACAGAACAGCTGCATTAGTCAGCCCTTATTAACAGTAAACACATTACCTTATTTCATTTTCTAAGAGTTATTTGTTAACACCTGAAAAACAAAGTCTACGAGGCTACAAATGGTATCAAAGTGATTCTCAGGTGCTCTCTGTACCAATCTGCACATCCCACTGAACCCAAGCAGGCTGTGGGTACCCGGCCATTGGAAAAACAAGACATTCATTAATGGCTTTTATTAAAATGCCCTGATTAAAACCACATGTACTATTGCGGAAATCACAAAGAGATTTACAACAAGTTGTGAGAACCACACTAAGCTTTCTTTATTCCATTTTAAAACAGAAAAAAACACAGTAGGATATGACGCCCAATGCTTGTTCATAAATTTAGTATTACTGTTGCAAAACAGCACCTCATCTTAAGGCTGCACTATAAAGCAGCAGGAACAACCTGAAGTCCCAAACAACACCACAATCCCAGGAAGGTGCTACGAGCTGCTACACTGTATCCATGGCTCGAAATCAACAACTAAAACACTGCAAAACCCAATCTGGGAGATTCTTTGTGTGCTGACATACATTGGGGTATGCACCAAATGCTATTAACTGCTCAGTCATAAGATCCTTGTTTAAAAGCCCTGTGCTAGCTGTGCATGGGCCTACTGTATTAATGCAATTGTGAGCAACAAATCTGACTACTTAATATGCAAATTCCCTTGGTCAGCCTTCCATAGAAGCACCATGAAAGCAGTTATTGTAACTCCAGATCAGACATGTGATATACAGCACGACACAGCACTCAGCTGAAGATATTCCAGAAACCATAGTCCAGCCCCTGAAAATAGAGGCCAAGCCTGACATCTGGCTTGCTAGAACTTAACGAAGCATCAGCACTGTACCGAATATTGCAGGAATAATTGATACTTTCCACACATCCTGGTGCAGCAGTCAGATGGGCAGCCCTATTTCCTCTTGCTCCCATTATCGCTGCTGGCTGATAGGAGCAGCAGTAAAGAAGACAGATTTCAAACAGAATCATCTTCTTCCCTAACAAAGAAGGGCGATAAGAGCTCCAACAGGCAGCTCGCATCCAGCAAGGAGAGCACAGCAGCAATCAGACAGCCACAGCTGAGAGCCTTAATCTGTAATGACTTGTCATGCCCACACGTCAGGACATGGCATTTCTTGCCCTGCACAGATAACTAACTCTGAACTTTGGGAAGTAAGACAAAGTAATACGCAACTAGTAACAGAGGAAAGTTTACCAGAAGAAAGTGAATGGATTCGTTTTTCTCTTTCACAACCATCCTCCCGTCCAAGAAAAGGAAAAGAAATATAAGAACCCTCCGAAGAGGACTTGCACGTTTCTGGTTTGTGCCAAACCGAACTTAACCTGATAAGCTGTTAGACCACACTTGCAAGCACAACGCAGAGCTCTCCAGCAGGTAACTCACTCCAAACCCGATGTTTCAAAGCCTTTTTGAACAGACACCTGAGGTCATCACACAAGCTGTATACAGCCAGAAAGCAGCTATTTCTCTCCCAGTTTCCCCGTTCTGCAGAAATTCCATCACCTTTAACAAGGCACAGCAAGAGGAGATTTGTTGCTTGGCTCCTGAAAGCTTGGAATGTCTGACAGGAGACAGCTGAGCTAAAGCAGTGGGAAGAAACATCTGTGTCTGCAATCATCTCCCATTGTTCTTTTTATCTCCTTTAAAGAGTCACCAATAAAACCACCTCATCATCCAAGACATCCACACACAGCTCTGCTGGACTATAATGCCCCAAGCTTTGAGACAGGATTTTTTTCCTAAATACAACAAAACTATTCTATTCAAAATGAAAACCCACTGAAAAGAGCAGTGATAATGAAACAGGTGGTATCAAGCTGGAAAGAAAGCATTTCATCTCTAGCAGGACGGGCAGAGCAGCATCTGTTTAATTCCTGCCAAGTAACAGACTCCTCCTGCTCTGGTCAATGGGAACAGAGCAGGCAAGCCGGTAGGTTTGATGAGCTTGTTCTTACACTCAGAGACACACCCAAGTACATTAAATAGTTCTCTGGATAAATGCAAGCATCTCTCCGACCTTTGCAATAGGAAAAGACAAAGGAACCGCACGCAGTCAGGGCACTGTCAGCTTTGCAGAGCAGCAGGGAAATGAGTGGAAGTGCCGGTGACTGACAAAAGCTCAGAGGACAATACAGGGATGTGACAAATTCTGATTTTCATTGCGATGATATCATCTAGCAGGATTTCATCAGCTCTTCACTGCACTGTAATAGATGGAGGCTGGTATGAATTAGACTTGAGATCCGGCTCCCGCTTTTATGCCACATCAAGCGCCGCTGTTACTATCTAATCAATCTCATGACTGCTTGTCATTCTTTAAGAAACTTTCCCGTTCTGAGGGAAAAAAAACAACGCTCCTCCAAAGTCAGTCTATCAGCAGCAGCATTCTGGCTAGAACTGGAACATTTCTATCCTAAAACGTCTTCCTGAGTCACATAAAATGAGGCAGCTCCGCTGATTGACAGCAATTTGAAGGCGATTACACTTGAGTTGGTCGCAAAACAGCAGTTGGAGGAAGTAAGCCTTGTTTTCAGGAGCAGGAGCAGGCTGCCCTTCTGTCCAGGAAAGGCTCAAAAATGACACACACTTGGGGCTTCAGCTGGTTCGGTTTCTGATGCCTCAAGACATAAACTCCCTCCAGAGATCAAGCCAGATTTCATTCTCAGCATGGGCACACGTTCAGAATTTGCAACCCTAAGGATTAGCAAAGGGGGGACTTCAGCGCCTGGGGAGTTAAATGTAACAGAAGAGATGCTGAAGTTCTTGCCCCTTAACCTATATCCCCCACCTCCCCTTCCTTGTTTTGTAGAAGCAGAACAGATAGGCAGCCTTACAGAATGGGCTAACGCACACTGCAGCTCATTGTTTAAGACAGCCCTAAGAAGCACATAATTCAACTGAAATTACATCACTTCTCACTTGAGCGAGACAACCTTAAGGAACATTATCCCCAGAGCATGAATCAACGCGAGCCAGCTGACATGCATTCTGCAGCTCACATCTCGAGGAATCCAGCTGCTGTTCTGATGCACCGAGCACAGTAGGTTACTAACCCAAAGGCTGCAGCATGTCCTGCCATGTATGGTGCTCAAAGGAACGTGCTCCAACTAAGTCTTCTTGGGACAGCAATCTTTAGACAACTTGGATGGAAATCACGTACCTCTGTACTGCTACCAAGCATGTAATAAAGCAGCATTACTATGTTACAACATCAGCAAAACCCCGATCATAATTATTTTCCTCCTATCTCATTCATTGAGCATCAAAAGCAAGATAAGAGTAAGGAAATTAAACCACTGTGACACAATCTTACCTCATAACACCTGCCTAGAAAAGCTGTCAACACAGCTTTTTGATGGTTCTTGGTCAAGATTTTATAGGATGTGAAGATTTCTGCTGTTCTTTCTCCTTGACTTCCACATTCCTTACTCAGTTTCCCATCTCTTACTGGTTGGTAAGTTTCCTTAGCACTGGATACGGCTTTTAAGAACAACTTCTTAACAAAAATGAATTTACCTCTTTTAAATAGATGAGAAGAGCAAGGAAGACAAAGCTGTACAGTTTCCTTTAGTGAAATGACGTTGTGATTAAATCCCACACAACTGAACTTCCCGGTGTTCCTGTATACTATGTATACCTGGCATTAATCAGCAGGTGACTGCTTCAGATATAACTGTACAAACTGCATTTTTGTGTATATATGATGGTAAAGTCACTGATGGGACAGAACACCAACCAGCTGGGCTGCCTGAAGTCGAATCAAACCAATAAATAACACGCTGCAAAGCACGGGGGAAGATGCAGATCTAGGTCAGCAGTTTTCAGCCTGGTATCTGCGGTCCCTGTATGCATAAGGACAACTGATACACCAATTGTCCTGTTGGTAGGCTGACTTGAAATAACTGCACAGCGCATACAGCTCTGCTGGAGAACATCAGGGGTCCACAAACCTCAGATTGGAAAAGCAATCAGTCAGACGTTAAGGTGGAGGGAAGCAGAAGGACTGAGACACTTACAGTGTCTGCACACAGGAGGTGTGAGCTTCCACACAGCGAGAGCACACTGCTCCAGCTTCTGAAGTCATTGGAAACTGACTGTTAGCATGGGTGAGCTAGGCTAGAAGAAAGCATCCATCTTTCTTAGAGAGAATAAAGAGAGGAAAAAATAAAAGGAGAGGGGAAAAAAAGAGCCTAATCCACGGTAGTGCCAGGACTGAAGTTATCTGAAGAATTATTTTCCACTTACCACAAGGAACTGAACCCAAAGAAAACAAAGTTCCGGAGCCCCGGGCAGGCCGCTGCCCCGCCGCCGTGTGCCGCAGGAGGGCTGAGGGCTGCGGGCGGGGGGAGCAACGCGGAGCCACAGCCCGGAGGATCCGGCCGCCCCCCGGCTCCGGCACCTTCCCAGGAGATGGGGGAGACCCTCTATGGGCCGAGGGCTCGGAGCACACATACATCGCTCTGGGAAACTTGCGGCCCGGGCGCGGTGCGAGGAAGGCGGTCAGGGAGCAGTGCGGTTCCCCCTCCCGGCCCCGGCCCCACGGCAGGCCCCGGCCCGCATTGCCCGCCCGCCAGGGGTCCCAGCGCGGTGCCGGGGGCAACCCACCCGTCCGCCCGCCCCGCCGCTCACCTCCGGTGCCGTCCGAGTTCTCGTTGAGGCTGCCCGAGGAGTCGTGGTGGGAGCCCACACACCCGCCCATGGGGCCCGCCCGGCCCGCAGACCCGCCGCTGAGCCGCCCCCCCACCCCCCTCCCCCTGCAGCCGAGCTCCGCGGCCGGCCGGGCAGGCGCGATGGATGCGGAACCGCCTCCTCGTTCTGTAACACCGCCCACGGGGCGAGGCCTGATCCCGGGGCGCAGCTCCGCCCGCGATCCGCCCCGGACACCCGCCCGGGTGGGGTCGGCCCTCGGCCTGGCCTGGCTGTAGGCCGTGAGGGCCCTGGGCCGGAGGGGTGGGCCTATAAGGCCGCGCTGTGTGCGGGGTTGGCTGCGGCTCCGCTGCGACGTGGGTAGGACCACGGCCCGGTTTGTTTGGTTTTCCCGGCTTGGCAATCTGGGCCTTTCCCTTTTAATTTCTTTATTTATTTATCTTCCCCCCCCCCCGTGTTTTTTATGTTTGTATATGAAAAGAAAGTCCGCACGCTCAGATAAATCCACATCCTGCTAATAATACAAACACCTTTGTGTGAACAGCCTGTCGGTGTGAATTAGAAACAAAAAACCAGGCGAAATCACTGCCTCGTGGTCAGTCGGCACTCGGCCTTCAGTGAAAAGTTGGATTTTTGTGCGCTTCATGCCCCAAACGGCTTATGTTTATAGATATGTATGTAAATCTATTTCAGTGTTTAGAGGGGGGCAGGTGCTTTAAGGAGAATCTGTTGTGATAAGACAAAGGAAAATGGTTTTGAACTAAAAGAGGGGAGGTTTCAATTGGATATAAGGAAGAAGTTCTTTATGATAATGGCAGCGAGGCGCTGCATGGGTTGCACAGAGTGCCCCCATCCTTGCAGACACCCTGGAGGGGCTCTGAGCACTGATAGAGCTGTGGGTGTCCTGTTCATTGCAGGGGGTTGGACCAGATGGCCTTAGTAGACCCTTCCAACTCAAAGAATCCTATGATCCTGTATCAGTCTAGCAGCCGTCTTGCTGTGGGCTTGGGGAATTACACTTGATGTGCTATGGATGTACAGGTGCTATTCGGAACAACTAGCAATAAGTCAGAGCACTGAAAAGCGAAAGCAGTACAAAAAATAAAGCGTGGTAACAAACCGAGCTCTGGGTTCCCTGCACGTTCTGTTGCACACAGCAGCTTAACGTTCCAGCACACAAAACAGCAGAAAGCAGAACTGAAGCTGCACATATTTTACCCACTAAAAGATGACTTTTGCAAATGTATTTATTTTAGAATTCAAACACGATCTCTGTTTGCAGAGCTGCTTTTCTGTGCAGGACTTTAAAGCAGAGAGAGAAAACACAGTGCTCGGTTGTCGGAGCCATGATCAGAAGCACATTGGACACATAGCAGGGTGGCTGCAGGACAGGCCGCCGGCGTGGGAAAGTCTGTTGCCCTGACCCAGCAGTCTACAACAACACCGCAACAATTCACTGGCACAGACCGCTCTGAATGTTTGGTGCTAAACTTTAGCATTAGCTGCCTTGTTCTCAGACACACACTGTATGTAGTCTGTGTATCCGTGTGTATGTAAACACCAGCCAAAGTCAGTATTTACTGCCTGACCCCGTGATCTGGATGTATTCGCAGTGTACCAATAAAGTATAGAAGACAAGTGAAGACCTTTTCCAAACAGGTGACCTGTTTTGAAGATTATTCTCTTTCTCAAAGCACGTTTCATGAGAAGCAAGGGCTGAACTTTGCAGTCAAAGCTTCTGCACTCTAATCTTGGCTCTGCCCTGGATGCCCACTGTGGCCTTGGACAAATCACGTAACCTCAATTGCTCTATTTCTGTCAGTAGATTAATGTTTGTCTACCTATCTCCTGGGGTACGGTTAGGATTAATTAATTCTTACCCTTCATTACTTGCTAACTGCTGCAGTGTGTGGGATGTAAAACACTTTGAACATCAGAAGTGCCGTTTCACAAATTAAATGGTGTAATGAATTGACTGTTCCATCCAGTTTCAATGACCCTATATGGTTGGAAATTTTTCCTTGTGGTCATAAACCCTACAGTGCTAATGGCTACAGAGTTTTCTCTCAGTGCAAAGTGCTGCTGGACTGTGTGTTGTACCAGGAGGGTCAGAGCGATGGGACACCTCACCCAAGGAATGAGGCACTGGAAAAGCCTGAAGTGAATCTACATTTGTATTGCCTGGTTTATTTCCTATATACTCCTAGATATTAAAACACTTGGTGTACTTCACCCAGCTTTGTCTCCAACTGGGATCTTCCTTTTTGCTTGCAGTCAATGGCGGTGGTTCTCGCTGTCACATGATGACACAGTGTGATAAATCCCTGTTCTCTCATGAGTCATCTTTGCGTGGGAACAAGCATGAGATGCCGACAAATTGCACCAGTGCTGAAACTTCTGTCTCAGGCATCAACATTTTGATTTCTATCCGTGCTCCCCAGGACTGTACTATCAAAGTCTTATCACTAAGTGAAAGTCTGCCCAGCTCTCTTTCATCCTCCTTTGACAGATGGGAAAGGGAGACACCAGAGATGAGGTTATTTGCCAAAAGTCCCACAGGAAGAAGAAGCAGGAAAGAACTGTTGAGTCCAATCGGTGTGTGATGCTGAGCTCGTCTTCATCCTCAGAGAGCCTGAAGAAATATAGCAGATTGCTATTTTCAGATTTACTTCCACATGACTCTCCTCCTTAAAGCTAATGAGGCTGTAGCCTTGTTCTCAGCGGCAACAAACTATTGTCATCTATCCCCTAGAAAGCCCTACCAAAGCATCCAGTATCAATCCCTACCACTTAGAGGCCGCAAAGCTGTGTCTAACTGATGTTAAACTGGGCAGAGTTTGTTTCCATGGAAAGCTGAAAGAAAACTACTGCACAGGAGGGACCTGTGGCAGGGGAAACCCATCAGACACTGGGACACTGTCAGCTTTGTCAGTGATGCTGACAGTGGGATTGAGCTCACCCTCAGCAAGATGACACCAAGCTGAGTGGAGCTGTTAACACAATAGAAGGAAGGGATGCCATCCAGAGGGACCTGGCCAGGCTTGAAAAGTGGGCCCCTGTTGACCTAATGAGGTTCAACAAGGCCAAGTGGAAGGTGTTACACTTGGGCCTGGTTAATCCCAATATGTGCACAGACTGGGAGATGAACCCTTAGAGAAGGACTTGGGGGTTTTGGTTGTGGATGCCCCATACCTGGAGGAGTTGAAGACCAGAGTGAATGGAGCCCTGGGTAGCCTGATTTAGTGGGGGGCAACCTGTCTTTGGCAGGGATTGGAGCTGGGTGATCTTTAAGGTCCCTTCTAACCTAAGCCATTCTGAGATTCTATGATTAATCAGGTAATTCTCTCTCCATTCATGACTTTAAAATCGGATCTTTACAAAATTATGTTTGTAAAATATGTGGATAAAAAGTTGCTATAACTTCAGGCTGTAAGTACATAAACAATTCTACTGTGAGTTCTGTTTCTTACCTGCGTTTGATATCAAGAACTTCCAAACTCATTCTTTTAAATAGGGAGCAGGGGTATATATCTTAAAGCATTAGCAGTTGGCCGGCAGGTACCACCATGACAGACACACAGTGAGGCAGCCAGCAAGTGAGCTGCCCACTTTCATTTTGTGCTTCATGACAGCTTTATTGCTTCTGCTCCTTTTAAACACACTTCTCATTTTTAATAAATCCTGAATCCTGCAAGCTGTTCTGAAAGCAGATTTTTTTAACCCACATTCCCAACCAGCTTCTGTCAACTTGAATTCTGTGAATAAGAGACTTACTGGTTGATATTTATTGCTTTGTCACGTCAGGGAGGTGTTTCTAATGCTCAAAAATGCCCGTTTTGAAAAGAATTAGCCTGGAATGCTAAAGAGATGAAAGTGAAACATTGCTTCCCTCTTGTGGTGCTCCTCCTGATTGCACACTGAAATGGCAAGTATTGTTTTTGTGTTATTCTAATGACATTTGCAGAGTATCACTTTCTCACTGATCTGCAGCCAAGTGTTTATTCCCATCCTGCTGTTACTGTTGTGGTGTTGGATGGAAGCTTTCTTCCCAAAGCTGCATAAGGACACAAAGTGTCGGCCTTCAATAGGCAGATAGAAGATGCTGGATGCTTATCTCCTTAGGGCCTGCTGTTTGTGGACAAGTTCTCCTCCTCTCTCAGCTGCATTTGAATCGATTCTCTGTTTGAGAGGAAATGCCTGAGTATCACATACTAAGTAATGAAGTGGATTAGTGGCAGTGGTATAAACAAGGGGAAAAGCTGTGAGCCCTCTTGCAGAGTGTGCTGATGCAGCACGAGCTGTTACGGGCTGCTGGGCCAGCACAGGGCAACAGGCAGCACAATGGGCTGTATTATTGCATTTCTTCACTTGCTGCTGTTATTGTATTAACGTCTGGAGGGCTCAGTCAGAATCCCATATCTCCATCCAAAAGGACACTGAAGTTTCAAAGGAAAGACATGGAAATGTAGGATGCGGTTTGCATTAGAAAAGGAGCGTAGCAGGAAACAGGATGAAAATATCTGTGGCCATGAATAAGCGTGAGCAGTTGAGTCAAGAGATTTGGATTTACTACTTTTTTTCCCCTCTTTTTTTTGTAGTGTAAGAATGAAGGCATGTGCTGGCAGTGATAACCGGATCAGCCAGAGCTGATAAAGCAGCTTTCTTCCACGGGGCATGTAACTGAGCAGAGAGTGTGAGGAATCGATAACCCTGAGGGCTCTGCAGAGTTTGCAGAGGTTTGTGTCTGGAACCAGAGATGCCTCAGGGGCAGCTCCTCTCATCCACAGCTGCTGGATGGTGCTGGGTGCAAGGAGAGAACACTGGTGTAGCACAGCCCATCAGCTGCTTTCTCTATTAATCTGTAGGCAGAGGGGCCTCCTACGTACTAGAGCAGCAAGGAGGAAGGCATGTTAGTAGTGGAGTCAAGGTATTCAGGCTGCTTCGTGACCCATTGCTTCTGTATTGGCTTAGCACCAACAGACAGCAAAAACTCCTTAGGGAAAGACGTTTGTGTTCACATGTTCCTGGGTTTTAGCTCTGCTTCCCAAACACAAAGCGTGTGAAATCTGAGCTATTTCCTAGACAAAATATCCAGACAACCTCCTCACACAGGGCTGAAGAAATGGGTTCATTTGAGGAGAAATCACACAGTTTTTGGAGGGAGGAGGAGGAGGGAGAAGAAAAGATGCTACCTCCTGTCAAAATCCTTTTGATACAATCAAAGCTGAGCCAGATGGTAACGGTACAGGCTAATTTTCCCATATGGCAGGATCAATCATGTGAGAAATACACTACGTTAAGGGATGTGTGACACTGATAGATGTTAATATTCCAAATATTTGAGGCTTGCATCTTGAACGTTCTCATGGCCGTGTATGGGAGGAGAGGCACATAGTTGGGAAGTGCTCACTTGGACTGCAGTCCTGCCCCAGTGGGAATTTCTTCCTCCATGCTCCTCTGTAGTAGGAAACATCTGGTATGGCAATGGCTTCCCTCTCCCCCCATCACACTGTGTATGTGCCTGGGCAGGTGCTTGCCTGGAAGGGAAATGGTGGCATGGGAAGGCAGAGGAGCTGATTGCATGTGGGGCACCCCAGGGAGTTCTGTCTGCAGCTGTGCAGGAACTCCAGTGAATTTGTGCCATGCTCAGAGTGTGAGAGAAGCTTCCCTTGTTGATGGTGCTACCAAGAAGAGGAACGATGTGACTTTTTGTCTCCCAGATTCATGCCAGCTTTCCTAATTGTGGCATGTGGTGGTTTTCAGGGATGAAATACATTGTTCTCTTTCATATGGCTGAGTTTTATGTGGAAAGGAAAAGAAAAATAATAAGCTGAACAAAACCTCCAGCATGCGCGACACATTCACACTGAAACATTGGATGACTTTGCCTGGATTTATATCAAAAGCTTGTCTCCTCCTGTCACTATTTTCTCTGAGGAGAAGCTTGTTTCATACATACTGAAACTCTATTGAGTTGGAGGGATTATCTCAGGGATGATAAACTTGGCTGAAAATCTGTTTTGAACTCTTGACAATGATATTAAAAAACAATAGCAACAAGAAGAGATCTCAGCTCATGACAACTGTTGTTTGTCCCCTATGCTGCATGCTGCCTCCTGCTCTAGAATAGGATCCTATTGTTACATTTCTGATAAACAAAGAGGCAGTTTCTCCTCCTGCCTTATTAGCCTTTGTAAGAATTGAGGAAAATAATGGCAGCTGTATGGCATGCTGCAAGTGACCAAGTTTGGCCTGGTGGACGTGGCCTACAGCACATGTGAAGAAACCAGGTGAAGGACACCCAGAGAGAAGACTGAAAGTCCATGAATTCAGATAAATAAGAGTTGCTTTAATTTCTACTTCAGAACTCTGAGTTTTCTGTGACCACATCCAGTGATTCAAACTGAAGAGATGCTGGGATAGAGCAAATGCCACTTCATAAATAGAATCAGAGGGTGGAAAAGACCACCAAGATCATCAGGTCCAACCACCAAACCATCCCACCATGCCCACTCACCACCCTTTCTGTAAAGAATTTTTTCCTAGTATCCAACCTGAACCTCCCCTGGCACAACTTCAGGGCATTAACTATTGTTCTACTTAAACTCTTCATAGGAGAAACCTGAAGAGAGAGAAAAATGGTTTAAACATTGATACTGGTAAAATGAAATCATCCTATTGCCGTGCATGAAAAAAGAATTCTTAAACTTGTTCTTCAGGAAGAGTCAACCCCTTGCTGCTGGATCTAGTAAGTAACACCTTTTGGGGCACAGTAACTAGGAAATTACCATGGCTGAGGTTTGTTCTTTCAGCTCAGCCAGGTACAGGGACTGAGTGGATTTGCTTGGCAAGCACAGCCCTTCAGCTGCAAACAACATGGGACTCATGGG
The DNA here is from genome assembly GCF_054131305.1 of Coturnix japonica. NCBI lineage: Eukaryota > Metazoa > Chordata > Aves > Galliformes > Phasianidae > Coturnix > Coturnix japonica. Next base: position 9,654,481 of record NC_140680.1, on the reverse strand, counting down.
ACCACTGGCACATGGCAGCACACACCACAGCTTCATGGAGAGTGAAGTGTGTCTGTCCCAGAGGGGATGGTAGCTCCAGTAGTCCCTCACACTCATTACACATATTCTTCACTTGGGCTCCCCACTACACAGCTTTTAATGAATGAACCCTGGAGAAAAGAATGAAATTCTCTTTGCTAAATGTAAAAACACGTGAGCTTCCTCCAGCTCTGTCAACACCACCAAGCAACAGAACCCAACAGTAAATTCTAGGTTAACTATTGTAATGAGAACAAATACTCTGCACGCAGGCAGAAGTGATAAAGTAATTGGTATCATCACCTTTTCAGTGATGCTTTGTCAGGGATTTCTCATTTTGCATTTATACATTCAATTTTTCCTGCCTAAGCACAGCATTTTGCCTTTGTCCTCATTGAGTTTTGGCTTACAAATATCATCCCATTATCCAGATCAATTTGAATTCAGATCCCGTCCCCTGGAGTGTTTACAAAACCTCCTAGTTTATAGGACTGTATTATTTTACTATCATACAAATCAGTTATTAATGAACATGATGAATAAACCAGGCTTGTGTGCTTGCACTCCAAACAGCTTCCTCTTTGGGAAGCATTTTCCCTCATGCTTATGCATCCAAATTATGGCCATTTTGTTTGTTTTCATTTTGCTCACATGACCCTAATTCACTCACGAGGCTGTCATATAATACTGAGCACACAGACTTCTTACACTCAGGATATATCACATCCACTTCTCCCTCACTCACCAGGGCTGTTGTTTCATCAGAGGAGGAAATGAGATTGACTTGATGTAATTTATTCTCGAGAAATCCATGCTGGCTCCTCCTTGTCATTTTATCATCTTCTAGGTGTTTATACTGATTATTTCATTATTTGTTCCAGTATCTTTCCAAGAAACAGAGTTAGGCAGGCTGGCAGATAACTCCCAAGGCCTCTTCTCTCCTTTTTAAAACTGGGCACTATTTATTTCTCCTATCTCTTGGGGCCTGCCACCATCACTTCTCAAAGATAATCATTAATACTTTAGAAATCTCCCTGGCTGCTTCCCAAGTGCTCCAGGATGGAATCCATTAGCTCTGCTGACTTCAGAACATCCAACCATTCCCACACACGCTCTTTCCTTATCCTACCCTGCACTGAGCACATCTCCCAGGGAGGGCACTGTGATGGAGGGCATCTGCATCCCTTCGAAATGGGGTCTGGGTGCAGGCAGGGAGCTGGGAAATCTCAGTCTCCAAAGCACAGAAAAAGTCTGGGTGATTGTAATGAGCTTCTGTGCTGGAGGCTCTCTTCAGTAAACATCTGTGGGAAAAAGTAAGATCACGGTTTTGCAGCCATCAGCCCTAGAAGTCCAGCTAGCATCCAAATTGTTCTGTGAGGACATCTGTGGCCTGAAAAGGGAATAAAATTCAAGTGTTTCTGGCAGTTGAACCTCTCATAGCTGAAACTGCACCTTCTGACCTTCTTATCCTCTCACCATTCCATGACATAAAGGAAGGACTGGATGTTTTCTGCATCTTTATCTGAGTGCATTTCTGCACAGGTTTTACTCTGGTGCAGCTTTACAAACATGAGACATTCCACTGGTGCCAAAGGCAGTCACACATGTAATGACCAGCACACATGGGATGTGCCACACTCCTATTTAGGTAATACAGCTGGATATTCCAGAATGCAGAAGCACTGGAACAAGCATTGTAAAGATGCTACTATTGACCAGACTAGTGGGTAGAGCAGGGTGTGTGCTTGAAATTTCCAAGTAATTTATTGCATTTATTAATTAACTCTCAGGCTGCTAGGAATACATTTACAAGGTCTAGGAATAACAGTGGGCAAGATTAGATCATGCTTATACCTTTCACAACAATTCAGCTTGTTATTAAATTTCCATCCAGGAGGAAACTTTATGCTGATGAAATTATTTGAGGAACTATAAAAACGTATCATAAAAATCCAAATTGCATTCGGAGCAGCAGAGAGGGAGGTTTTATGAGATTTGTTAAAAAGCATTTATCACCTACAAACACACCAGAGTTAGCAAAATCCAGTTTGCTTTTAATTTAGCTGCTCAGAAGCGATAAGATCATTTCTCCTTAATACTTAAACTGCCCAAAACAATTAAAGAGCACGACACAGCTCTCATTAAGCTTCAGACCACTAGGGAGAGCCAGACTATAGCCAATGCCAACTGCTTTGTGGCATGAAATGGAAATGATATTTCACATCACAAGATCCAGAACTAATAACTGAAGATGTGCGAGTAGAGCCCAACCCCCATCAACCCAGGACTTCCCTTTTCCCCAACCCCGTGGGTCCAGGAGCTGCCTACCTCCTGAAAGCTTCCACCTGGAAAAGGGGTCAAATTGGCTCCTGCAAGTGCTTAAAAATTCTTCTATCCAAAGCATCCCCTTTGTCACCTCCACATGGGATGTATACAAAGGGCTGTTCAAGATGAGCTAAAGTGATGAGCAAATGAAGAACATTTGGGTTTAGATTCAGAGTCAATTGCCCTATGTCATGGTGCATTTTGGTGACTGGTGTATGGGCCCTAGTTTGCCATGAGCTGAGCCACCCAGCTGTAAGCCAGCTCCAATTAGGAAATTAAGTTGACACTAAGCCAGAACTTAAATAGGCAGCCTTTGAGACACAGCTGGCAGCACCCTAATAAAGGCCTTGCTCTCTGATGGGATACACTGTGCTAAATCAAGTTCAGGAAAGAAATTCAGAAGCCATGAATGCTTGTTAATAAAGATCCAAGGGTGTGAGTGAGATGGAGTTGGCAGAGAAAATATCTTTTGTTAGATTTCCATCATGGAAAAAAGAAAGGAGGATGAACTCTTGGGTGCAGTGCTCTCTTTAAGTCCAGAAGAGAAAGAACTTAATGCTATACCTGGTTTGAGATCAGTGGCTCTGCTTAACTTAACCTGTGGGACTAAAAGAGAGGGTGGGTGGTGCACTGAAGGTGTGAAATTCTGGCTTGCGGCTTGGAAATAAGGTGCTGTTGTCTGAGGAAGACAGAGCTGTAAATAAGGGATGGCAACAATTGCGGCTACCAGCAAATACAAAACAATTAAAGGTATTTGAGGTAGAACTGTACCCCTTCCTCATTTTCCATGCTGGGTGATTTGCAATAAACTTCACTGGAGAAACGCCATGAACACTTGCATTAGAGAACATTGAAAGGACAGTGGGACTCTCTAAGAAAAAACTTCTTGGAAGAGCTGGAGGAAAGCTGCCAAGTGCTTGTGCTTAGTGTTGCTGGATAAACAAACAGGGCCATGCAGGCTAACGCAGTCGGCTCCACATCATTTAGGTTAAACGGCCACAGAATGCTCCCTCATCTAGTTCTTCCAACACCAGAAAACAAAGCAGCACTTTGCTGTTATTTATCCCTGCTTTCATTGATGCCAGCTACTGAATAGCCCTTCAGGAGGGTTTTGCTCCCCTGGACAAACAGCAAAAGATCTGTTCTATTATTCCAGAGCAGGTTGAGCCCATGTATGCTGCAGGGCTTGTATGGAGGCACAAGGGTTGGCCTTTCTTCATGAAGCTGAACTTGGAAATCTCTGCCTCGGTTTAAACAGAGCAGAGACGCTCCTTGCTGAGCAGGATGCAATGTGAGGTCCCTGCACAGTGCCCATCAGACTGTGAACTGCAGCACATTTTCATTTCTGCTTGAAACACCTCTTGCTCCATAAGCAACCAGTTCACAACCAAATGTTAGAGCTGCTAGGTCAGAAAAGCAGGACATTCCAGGAAGCTTTAGGCAGTGGGATTCCAAGCTCTTTTCTAACAGTGGGGACTCAAAGGACTTGAACCTCTACTACACTGAAATAAACCTTACATGAATCCTGCCTGAGAGCTGCATTTCCCATGGGTCTGTTTGTACCTTCACAGAGCACTGCAATTCAGGATAGAGATTAGCTATTTCATTCTGTGGAATTATGCCTGTCTGAGAAGTTGTGTAGATGCATTAATATGGCCAGAATTGCTCTCGTACCCCATGGTGTCCTGTTCAGGAGATACATATGTGTCTATGCACAGCAAATGAACCATGAAGGTGGATGCGTGTAAGAGAGTGAATCTGGGATGAAGCATACTAGGAGCTCTGATAACAGAGCCAATTTAAATGTATATCAAAGCACAGCCTGATCTCCTTTCTTCTGCTTACATTGCATCTTATTCACTTGCTTCCCATGTTGGAGGATGCTTGAAATGCTTTGACCACATGTATCTCATCTTCATGCAGGTGGAACAGACATCTTCCCTGGATCTTTCCAGTCTGAATGACTCAGATCCCAGTGGCAAGGCTGACTTCCTCCAAGACATTTGATTTGCCTGTTGTTTGGAAGCAATACATACCAGCATTGCATCAGCAGCCCCATCTCCTGGAGTGCTCTGGCACATGGTTCTTAGGAGAGTAGTCATGTTGCTTCTTCACAAAGGAAAATAAAGGCAAAAATGGGCACTTCTTCCCTGACAACCAACTCCCTACAGATCTACCAACTGCCAAATGAGGTGAAATAGAGACATGTGCTTCTCTTCTCACATGGCCATCCTCTTCAAACACGTGGTGGCCCTGAAAGCCGCAGATGGAAGGACTCCAGCAGAGGGATCTGGTACCACTCTGGTCCTGTTACAGGTTTTGGTGTTTTTGGCAGAACTCACAGATCAGTTTGAATCTCTCAAAGGTTTTAAACCCTCCTGTCAGTGTGTTACCAAAAAAACTACTTTCCATCTTCATTTATGCAGAAAGCTCACCTCAGGCAAAAGCCAACAAAGCAGCAAGGAAAGGTAATAATAGATAACCAGTTCTAAACTCCCCTCCAAAAAGCAATAGTCACAATCTAAATAAAAATTGATTTGCTTACCCATTCCAAGGAGCAGGCTCACCAAATACTCCTAAAGAAGGAATCTCCAGACAGAGTATCTTCTCTTGTTGCAGCTAGCTTTTAAATGAGGCTTAAGGGAGGAGTGGAACCTCGTGAATTGCTTTCACCTGTGCTCCCAGGGCTGGCTGTGCTCCTTTACCAGGTGCTCAATCATTGGTTCAGGCCATAACTTAGCAATTCCCATACAAAGGGCCATACCTAATGTCAGCACATGCATGTGACAGGGTGTTTTGAGGGGCTATTTTCAAGGACAGACCGTCTGATTTGCTTCCTTTCTTGAACGCTTTTGATTTCCCTCCCCCCAAACTCCTCTTGTATTTCCTATCTCTTTCCATTCCTTATAAAAATCAGCACAGAGATGACAGATTTTGACAAAAAAGCATTTCCTTGGAGTTTGGCATGAAGTTCAGGTGAGTGCAAAAAAGAGACTATTTGGAATTTTGCAGCCATGGGCTGTCTGCAGCCTCTACCCTCAGTGCAAGGAAGGGCAGGGAATACCCTGGTCGATGGTGGAGTCGGTTCCCCCTGGCAGTCTCTCAGTCTTGCTTTGTGGAGATGATTTAGCTCTGGAGCTGACAAACAGCCACTGAACAATGTTTGTTCTGCTTTGCCAGGCAGCAGAGAAAAGGCTCTCCTGACACTCCTGGTTCCATGCTGTACTGTGCTGTGCACCTCGAGCGTGCACTTAGTGGGATTTGGGAATAAAACATAAATATTTCAGCAGAGTGCTCTAATAACAGTTTGTTTGCTCAAACAACGCTGATCTTTTGGTTGTTGCTATGGTAAAAACACGTTGATTTAAACAGGAAAATGAACACAGACTGGAATGACCTATTCCTCATGTTGGTGTATACGTTCGACCCTGAGACTCATCTCACAAAGAGAAAGGAAGGTGGAGATGCTGCTCCTGATGTGGCTTCAGCCAGTCACTTCAGTGTTCACCCCTAGCAAAATAGTGCTGGATTTCATCACCAGTAGTATCTGTATTCCACAAGTGGCATTCACTCTAGTGATAATAGTGCAGGATTTGGAGCTTCTTCCTTACACCATGTTGTTTTTGAATATGAAGAGTCATTGTAATGAAGCACCAGGGCTGCAGTGGTTAGGCATCATCTCTTCGTGTGCCAGAGTGCCTGTGGGAAGGTAGCTGGAGTCAGAGCTAGAGAACTACTGCCAAAAGCACAATGCAAATAAAGAAAATGTGCTTCAGCAAATAAACAAAAATGGAAAGGCTAACAGATAAGGCCCCAGCAGGAAGCTAGATGAATTCTGCCACTTCAGCTGCGCTTATTTAGACCTGTGTTTATTTAGCAGATGCCAGCATCTCTTACTTGGAAGCACTGGACAATTCCTATTCAAAGAGAGCACCCAACCTTGTCTGTCTGTTGACTATGAAGTACATAGCAAAGAAGTGTGACTCGGCCTGGAGAGGGCATGCCCTTTGTGATGCTACGGGGAAGCTGACGTGGGAGCAGGGGCTCACCATATGTGTTCCTTCTCTTAAACCAGTGGAGAATTTCAATTGTTCAGCCTGTGAAACAGCTGAAGGAGCTGCACAGTGCCTTGGGCTAAAGCCAGCGCAGTCTCCATGCTGATCAGACATTTGGTGTCTCTCATCCCATTTGTGTTCCTGCTTCATGCCAAAGAACAGCGGCTGGCACAGGTGGCCTCAGACAGGAGATGCCTGCTGAGTTCTGCTGAACCTCTGTGTGCTGCAGTCAGCCCAGCCAGAGCTCCTCCTCCCACTGCTACGCAATGTTTGTACCCATAGGATCCTTTCAGCCAGCAGCTGGCCTGCTTACAGGCAGAGAAAAGGTCTTCAAACATTGCATCCATCGACTTTAAGACCAGGATCCAGGGTCCTGGGGTTGCTGTGAAGCAGCTGAACCAGCCACAGGGACAGAAATCACACGTACACAGCATGCCCTGCAAACACAGCAGTGCTTCCAGAGAAACCGTCTGACAGCTCATCTTCAGTCAGCTCTCTCCCTGCTGTACTTAACGTTAGCCTTGCTAACTGCACAGTGGCAGCTCCAAGCTTTTAATAAACCCCCCAAACTTGCAGTCAATAGTTAATTAGCTGGGGACTTCTGGTGGTCCATGCAGTCAGATGGAGCTGTCCGAGCACAGCACACTCCTGCATTAAGTCTCCTAATCTCTGCATGCTGGGTTTTTAAGAAGGAGATGGCAACATGAGCTTGCTGCACATAGAGACATCCCACCCAGACATCTATACATGGCTGGAAGGGACTATTAGTTGGTCTCAGAGGGAGCTGAAATAATGCATTTGTTACTTCTCTTCATCTCCTTTTCCCACTAAATTTCAGTTTTACAAAATGGCATCTATGTGCTTTAAAGCAAATTACAAAACCCACGTGGGTCTGCCTTGCAACTGCTATGATTTGATCAAATTATGCTGCCTGATGTGAAAACAAGCAAACCCAGTTAACACCCCATAGAAGGACGCAATAATCTTTTTATTGAAACTCTTTTCATAATACATACAAAATAAAGCACGTTTTGTATTTGCAGTGATTTCTTTCTCTCTTTATGTGGGTTGAAAATTAACTCAGAAATAAACACTGCAAAAAATCAGTGAATACTTCATCCTTTGGCCCCTGGGCTTGTTTATTCACCAATAACTCGAGCTGCACAGCCAAAGAAAACCAATTCTCTCTTCACTACGTTCTGCTTGAACAACTCCAAAGTAGTAGAAGTGGACACACTCTGCTATTGTTCTCTGCTGCTGCAGTAGCCAAAATCTCTCCTGATTCACTGGAGGCAGAGCTGGGCAAACAACGATTTGCACATTACATGGGAAGTGATGCCAGGAACATAGCAGAGGAACATGTCCTCAGGGCTTTCAATTTGTATGGGCTGTGAGCAGTTCAGACAACTGAGAATTCTCTACATAAAGATGGCCACAGAAAGTCTCTGCTGCCTTGAACAGAGCTTGGAATGGGTTTGGGAAAGTGAGATAAATAAACCAACACAGCATACAGCTTGTCCAAGAGAAGGAGCTGACTGCTGGCTTTACAGGCACTATTTTTATACCTCTAGGGTATTTCCAAGCTCCTAAGGGCTTAATAATAGAACAGACCTAGGGGAGATGTTGGGGAAGGGCTCTGCTGATGAAAAGAGGTTTCTTCCTGTTTGCTCCCTGCTGGTGGGATGCCTGCCAGGTGCAGTCAGTGTTGAGGAAGCTCTGTATCCATCTAATAACATGGGCATAGGAAAAATCATGAGATAATCAATAGGAAACCAAGTATGAAATGACCTGGAGCCCTGCATCCACATATGATCCCCCCCTGCAAGCTGATCAATACAGCAAATAGCTCCTCTTGGAAAGGGAGTTGGAGGCATCACTTGCACATCACAGTCTAAGTAAATGTAAGGATGCTGCCAAGCAGGAATGTTACAAACTTTGTAGGTTCCATTGTAAGCTCTCAAGTGCCAAGGAGATGAGATGCCCTGGAATGGCTCTGGCTGGGATGGCTGTTCTGCTGCAGGACACAGCTCCTGTTTTGCCATTAATTCTTTCAGTGAGAACTGTTTTGTTTGGCATCAGTGAGTTAGAAAATGCCTGCTGTAAATACAACACTAACAAAATAAATATATAAAAAGGAAGAACATTTTCAGGGCTTAATGAACTTGAAGCTCAGAGTGGCTGCTGTGGCATCTTATGGGATCCTCTTTATGGCCTCCCATTCATTGCCTCCTATCTGGGGCACAATCTCCCTTTGTGTGCAAAGAATTAGTTAGGAGTCAGAAGATAAGGAAAAAGACTGCTTTGCATGTTCATTTGTGTAGATAGATTGGTCTGAGTGTGTGTTTTTGAGCAGCACCATGTCTCAAGGTACATGCAGCATGGAGCTCCTCCCAGGTAAAACACAAACTGCATACACACCACAACCCCATGCAGCTCAGAGAGCTCCAATGCACACAGAGCAGAAGGCCAATGACATGCAGATCTGATGAAGACACCAAGCTTGGTTTGGACCATAAGCACTTTGGGCAAGTTACACTGGAGTCTGAAGCAAACAGATGTGTTGACTCTTGTGTTCCAGACACAAGAAAAATCAATCAGCTCATTATGTTCCTATTCCAAAAGCCTGTGGGGAGATTCTGCAGATCTCCCCAAATCACTGAGGCAATGCCAGGCCAAAGGGCTCTGCCTGTGGCTCTGTACATGGTGCTCAGCTCCACATCCCGTCCTCGCCTCCTGCATCTGTTGACCCCACAGGGGGTTGGCAGAACAAGTTTTTCTGTCACCAGCTGCAGGAGAATAATTTCTCCTCTCTCCAAAGCCAGAAGTAAAAAGAGAGATACCATTTTCTGGCCCCAGGATGCTTCATGTTTCTGTTTACTGGGGAAGGACGGGGTGTGCGTGTCTGGCAGCCGCATCCTCTGCTCCTTGCTGATGTGCTCCTGTTCCCTGTTCTCCAGCTAAAGCTGGGGCAGCACAGCTCCTTTGTGGGTCCCCCAGACCTGCAGCTGCTCCTCCTGCTTTAGCCAGAGTCTATGTACCAGACTCCGCAGTTTTCCCATCAGTGGTGTTTTCCCATCAATTTCATCTCAAGAGGAAGAAAAAATCTTTGTTTCCACCCAGATCTCTGAGCACAATTGCTAAAACCTGATGCTGCAAGAGGCACAGTGCTGGTACAGAGAGCGATGTTACCAAACCATGTGTAAATAGGAAAGACATCAGAAATTGGTGCAGTGTCTCCTGCACTGCAGCAATGGAGCAGCGATGCTAAGGAAGGGAATAGTGTGCATTGGTCCTTCCTGCTGCAGGGAAAGATGAAACCCTGCTACCATGTGCTCCCAGGGCTGAGGTTGTTGAAGGACATCACCTGCCTGGGAAGTGGGACAAGGTGTCCAGGTTCCAAAAGCCTTATTTCTGGGGCTGCAGGGTTTTGTTACTGCCAGGAATCACAAGCATCTGATTTTCCTGTTATAGACAGGGACAAGTCCATCACCACCTCCTTCCCTTGGGGTCCAGTGTGTGCTCCCTCCCTGGCACAGAAACCCAAGCTGCCATCCCAGACACAGTGTTCTTTCATCTGGTGGTGACAAAACCAGGGGGCCTCACCCGCTGAGTGAGCAGGACTGGCAGGGCTGTCCTCAGGCAGAGGCTGGTTCTGCAGCCACGGGCAGTGAGCTGGGAGAATTAATATACGGGCAAACAAAGGGGAAGCAATCAGGTGGGAACCTGATATCTGCAGTGCGTCACAAAGCAAGGGTGAGCAAATATACTTTCCAATTAAATGATGAGAAAGAAACGGAGGAAACTGCAGGAAGGGAGGGGAGGGAAGACAGAAGGGCCTTCTCCAGGTTTTTTTTCCCTGTGCGTCATCTTTTTTTGCCAGTGGAAAATGTTTGTAAGAAGCAAGCCAACCTAAATGTTCACCTTTTGGTCTGGTTCCAATAGCTGCGATACCGATGCTGGGAACAAGGGCACTGAAGTGTGGAAGCCACTTCTCCAGTGGGTCCTGCTGCTTGCCCTTAGCTCTGGAGGGAGGGAGGAAGGCATGAACCTGTGGTGCTGGAAGGCCAGCTGGTGCTCAGGATGGGGAGCTAAGTTTACATCTAATTGTAGGATTATTTTGCAGATTTGAACCCTCTTCTGGCTGAAATGTTGTGTTTGAGGCTGTTTTGGAAAAGTCTGTTACTAAGGAACTTTATACCAATGGCTGCTGGTGTCAGGGAAGGCTGCCCATTAAGGAGCTGACAGTGGGAGTCAAGCACTCTTCTGAGATACCACCCCTGTGAAACAGCCAATGTTTCCAAGGGGAAACTAGTGTCTGTGTCCTACAGGATCTACTCTTCTGTATTTCTTCTGCTTTGGTTGAATAACATGACAGCTTCCCACCACCCCATTGTGGCAGCTCACACTGCCATCGCTGTTCAAATAACTCTATGTCAGCATCATATTTAGGGTATTTAAAACAAGCCCTGCTCTACAGACAGGAAGGCTTAAACCTTGCTCCAATGGGCTGCGAGGGCTTTACCCTCAGTGTGCCTTCCACATGGGAATATCTGCTTCATCTATCCATTAATCTGTCCATCTTCCCAGCAACACAGACAAGCACTCTGCAAGGAGTAAGCCCATCTCTATTTGTCATCTTGAAGGCTTTGTTTGTAATGCTTGCTGGCTTTTCCAAGCTGGGCCTTTATGGAGCTGAAAGTCTTCTCCAGATGTATCCCCAGATCAGCAGAAAAATGCAGACACATTCAGGTGGGTGCAATATCAGAGAAGGGGAAATAACCCTGTATCAGCACAGAGCAGACCTATGCACATCTAGGTGATGTTTTCCCACAGCGCTCTGCCACAGTGCTGCTTTCTTGGCCCCGCTGCCTCCTGCTCCATCCCAGTTTCCTCCAGGAGGAATTTGCTGAACACGCCAAGTTATGGCTTGGTTAAGTGGAAAAATTATTCTTGGTATGACACCACGGAGCACAAATGAAAAGCTGGTTCTTGGGGCTTTACCCACGCCTGCCAAAAATGCTCTTTATTAGCACAAGGGAAAAAAGAGGGCTTGTTTTCATTGATGCTTGAATAGAAAAACCTAGTAAGAATTTTGTCTACGCTGCATCAAAACATTTTTATTTCCTTCTGTAATGAAAAAAAAAAAAGATGAAAAATATTCTTCTGGCTCCACTCAAAACCTTTCATTCAGTTTCATTTATGGATAATTTAACCCTTTGGTGGTTGGTAACCCACAGAATGGGCCAACTTTGACAACAAAGATCACTTCAAAATGAAATCAAAACTGAAATCTGACCACTTTGGTTTTAGCCTCCAAGCAGACCACCTGATTTTGAAGATGTTGAAATAATGCATTTTGACTTTATTATAAGCACTTTTGTGTCTGGAAGGGCTTGAAAAATTCAGCCTTTTTTTCTCCTTTTATTTTTTTGGTCAGGCTGTGTTGTGAATCTGCTGCCCTCTGTAAGACAGTTCCCACAGTATTATTCCCAACTGTTTTTTTTTTCCCCATCTTCAGCCTGTTTTAACTAACTTGCTCTCAGAGCACTACTGTAATCACATGCTTTTCATACAATAATTGTTTACAGCCAACTTGAGCCCATTCCCATCTGTGCTTTATCACTCACCACCACTTAAACGATATTTTCTGTCAATAGCTGTCACGAGCTCCCGGGATACTAATGTGTTTGAGCCACACAGGGGGGATGTGAAGCTCACAAATCGTGGGGAGAAAATGTCAATCAGCGAAAATAATAAAAAGTTCATTCCAAATGATAAAAAAAGTCTCTGTGAAGTAGATCTTAAGCTCAGAGGAGGGGAAGTGTCTGCAGAGAGGTGGGGCAGCTGCCATGCCAGGGGTTCTTCGCACCTTCTGTTCCTACCTGGGAAGACGTGGCGCTGTCCATGGTTCCAGTGGGATGGGGCAGTAGGGAGAGGAAGGAGGAAGAGCGATGGTGATCCCAGCCAACATGGAGGTATCCATCTTGGGGTTAGCAACATGAGCATCCAGCAGGACAATGGGGAGCATGAGGACCTTCTCCTGCCCCAAATCCTGCCATAGAAATGAAGGGACCTAGTGGAGCAGGTCCTCCTTACCATGGAGCGAGAGCTGGGGGAGCAGCATTATTCAGCTCTGCCTCTCGGAGCAGCTGGCTGCCTCCGAATCTGCTAACTCAATAACGGCGTTGCCCTGCAAATCCTCTTCAGGCAATGAATCCTCTTTTACTCAAGAGGCTTATTCAGTTACTCTCTGCTATTTCCAGTAGGAAAGGCATTTTTATTGCAGCAATTCAATAAATTAGCAGAGATTGGTGTCAGTAACCCCCCTTGCAACATCAGAAATGCAAAGCTTCATGTGGCACCAATCCCATTATGGGCCTAATCTCATCTACTTCTCTACAGATAACCGTGTGATAAGGGGTCAGATTTCCTTGGCTGCTTTTGTGAGCGTGCTAAGCTTATTATCCTCTCCTCATTCCCTACAGGAGACAGGCTTTCACCTCCTAACCTCTCCTGTAATTATTCACCCTCTGTTAGCAGAGCATGGCAGGTCTGGCTCTTGAATTCTACTTAATATGATATTATTTGTCCAGCCACTGTCCTCCTCTCAGTGGGTTTCCACTGATGATCTTTCCCTGTGCTGCAGCAGGTCTCCCTGCTGTGCAGTCTGAACTCTCACAGCCTTTCAAAGGCCATGAAGATCTTCCTAAGAAACAGAGCTTAGAAGGAGAGAGGACACAAGAAACACTCTTTGCCAGGTTATGTTTACTATAGATAAATGAATGGGCTCTCTGAATAGCCCATACTGTTACCACATTTTGCCTCCTGCTCTCCACATTCCCCACTGGTAATAAATATTTGCTTCTCTTCAAGAGGCTGGATCACATCAGGTTTCATTTTCTGAAAGATTTTTAATAAGAAAATCACTCAGTTTTTGTAAGAAGTCTTTCAATTTTTGTTCCCAGCTGTATTTAGTTTATTGCAGTTTATGGGATGAATACATAAGTGCGCTCTTGTTAGCACAGGGGTGGTTACAAATGGTGCCGGCTGGCAGAAAATGAGATCCCTCCCATCAGAATGGTTTGTAGGAGGGAAAGGGGTGGCACACTTTGGCAGACTCCTATAAATTGTGATAAGAAATGCTTTAAAATTACCCTTCCATAGAACAGGACTCAGCAGCAAGTCCCAATTACATGGTAAGCCACACAGCCTGCTTTGTAATAGATCATTCCTCATCAGCCTTGCAGCTGTCAGCTGTGAAACACTATATTAACCTAAAACCTTATGAAGAAACCAGTCACAATCACAGATCTGCAAAGTGTGTCAATGGGCACTGCTTGTGCACAGCGTACAAGATCACATCTTTTCCTATCCAAACCCACTCCTCCCACCTACGTGCATGTTACTTTTTACCATGGGCCCCTGATACAATTATTTTTATCATCGAAACTGACGGAGAAGAAAGTTGGGATGTTCATCCTGAAGCTTCAGATATCAAAGAACCTGTGCAACAGAAAGGTGTTACAGAGGTAAAAGGACTCACCCATCTCTGAAGATCCAGGTACATAAGGAAAACTCCACACAGAGGGGATCATAAATCCTTCCCTACTGGCAGTCAGCCCTTAAATGAGTTCTAAGAGAGGTGCAGCCGGGCTGCAGCCCTTCTGGTCACAGCTGAATTGCCTTCACCTGTGCTCCCAGTGCTGACTGGGTCCTTGCCCAGGTGCTCAATTAGTGGTTCAGGCTGTTACTCAACAGTTACCATATAGGAGGTCTGCTAAATGACCAGCTATTTCTCACCATGTATTAATGTGGCTGCAGGATCACTTATTTAAAATCACTGTGTATGCATAGTTTGGATATGGCAGAAGATATTCTGAATTATGAAGGACTGTCATTTTTAAAGAATTTGAAAGAATGGTGGATTGGAAGGGATGCTCCACAGTTAGCCCCAGAGAGTCCCTTTCAGACTCCAGGACGCATATCCCTCTCCTCCAGAGGCTGCATAGACTATGTAAAATAAATTCCAGTAGCTTAAAAAAGGCTTGTTAAGTCTCTATCATTGTAGCACACCAGCAGAGGAAGGGAGTGACTGCATAAAGGAACACTGCAGGGTTTCCCATTCATCTGCTACATAATGGCACATAGGTGGTGTGTGAACAGAAAGCAGAGGGCAAAACAGATGCAGTAAATGCAAATACAAACGCGGACTATGTCCAACAGTTTCCCACATGTTTTAATACAGTGAAGAAACTTGTATTTTGTGCCCAGCCTGTTCTGCAGGGAGCTGCTCCCAGTGGCACCCCTGGGGTCGTTTATCACAGCCTGCAAAGATGCTGCCCGCCCTGTAGCAATGCTCTGCAATCACTCTTCCTGCTGCTGCATCCCCCAGTGCCAGGCATCTTTGAGAGCTTTATAATAATCATCTAAGTGTGGTGGAAAATAAAAAATTGCTCTGCTCCCTCTGTGTGCTTGTGAATACAGCGCCAGCAGCTCTTCATAAACTTTCCTTGTTCTTCTAGCTCATGAAATGTTTAATGCTTCATTGCCTTCAGGGAAGGTTATGCACCAAGCAGACAATGCAACAGGGCAGGATAACTAGTGGGGAAGCAGCAAGGCTTTCCCCATACTCTCCCCTGCCTATAAGAGAGCCAGCCCCAGGATTAGTGTCCTAATTCCACACGTTGTTTATTGCCCCATGCTGTAACTTGGGTACTGCAGCACTCTCTAGTTGAGCTGTGAGGCTCAGTTGTGGTGGGGCACTCCCTCCATTCCACTAATGGGACTCCATCCAGCCTCATGCCAGTCAGAAAACCCAGGCTAGGAACAAGCTGAGGCGGTTAAAGAACTGTGCAGTCAACCACTGTATGAAATAATTTCAAATAACCATGCTGTTTTCTATCACCTCCCTACTTTTCAGCGATTGTGCTGTGTTGGGCTGGACAAGAAGCCAAGAGTATAACAGGCACAGGGGTCTGGAAAATATATATCAGGGCCAAGAACCCAAACCAAGCACCAGGCACAGGACAGACTGACCCTCCAGGGGCTGTGTGTTGTGTTTCAGGGTCAGAGCCATGTGCTAGCTGTGGTTGCTGCAGGCAGGAGAGTGATGCGAGCCAGGCTGGACCAACAGAAAACAGTGTATCCATTAATGTTATGCCATTATTAATTCATCACAGCACCTAAATATGAAATAAGAGAAGGATTCAACTTGGGAGTGATCCAGAGTGGAGCCCTGGACCTAAGCAAGGTTCTTTCACTAGGGGAGGTTATTTCTGCTGCTGTTTGGTGGCAGATGCTGGGCAGAACCTCCCGTGCTACAGCGCTTACACAGCAAGTCCTGAACTAGGCAGTCGTGCATGCAGGATTTCCTTCTCCTGTGCCCAAATACCCTCACTGAGGACTTAGAGAACCCTGCTCGTGGCTCACTGCCTGGCTCTTCATCTCCCTCCTTCCACACTGGGCACTGAACAAACCACCCAGTGTACCAGGGCTGGACTTCTGCCACCAGGACCAGGGACTGGAAAGCTCTTTCATTCCACATCGACCTTCTTACTTTTCCATCCATCGCAGGAAGGGCTCCTTGTTTTGCTGCCAGGGGCAGTGCTGGCGTTGGTCCTGCTTTGGGCTGAATGTCCTCTTCTGAGAGCATTTTGTTCCTTTCTGAGAGGTTGCACATGGAGGTACACAGATGTGTATTCTATGGTTGTGAGGAGGGAGATGTGGCCAGGGACATCGCATGGCCAGGCCAGGAAGGGGCCTGGCATCACCTCTCTGTGTACCTGGGAGGCTCAGGCCTCAGCTCTAAGAGCTGAGTGATGCCTCCACCTGAGAGCAGCCCTGGGCTGTTGCTCATTGTCAGCTGAGCACAGCTACAATAATTATAACCTGTAATTCCATGTGAGGGGTTAACATCTCAGAAAGGGCTGTTGGGTTTTTAATCTTAAGGAAATAAGACTTAAATCATTTTTCTCTCTTTGATTCTCTCAATGACTTTAACTTCCACCAAACAGAGGGACACAGAGGTGCCAAAGAGAATGTAATCCCTAAAAATACTTTGAAAATAGATGTCTGAACATCAGAAACTAAACCTGCCGCTGTCTCCTTTGGGGAAGGGGCTGCAGCATCTGCACAGCTTTCTGATATCTCAGCATGGGATGTGGGAACCACACCAGAATGGTTCCCCCATATCTTTGTGCCTCTGGCAATTAATGTAACTGTCTTTGTCTGTGGAACCCTGGAAACTCATGTGGGTAGGACCTGCCTCCTGGTTAAAATGGATGGAGTTTTAAAGACCTTTCTTTGCTGCTGCCTGGTTTCTAGCACAATGCTGCTATGCCTTTGTTTTCATGAGGCCACTCATACATCAGAACTGTGGGCATGGCCTGCCTGCTCCAAGGCAATTGAGATATCTGGACTTTGGCATCCACATTCAGCTGTTATATATGAGAGACTCCCACATCCCTGCATTCATCTCATTTATTACTGCACCACAGGGGCTCTGGAAATTTTAACCAAGAGCGATGTTTCCTTTGTAAGAGGTTCCATCCTCAGAGTGAAGCACTTTGTTATTACACAGACCATTAATGGTGATGTGGCATTTCCAAATGAAGAGCGGGTGAAAATCCACTAGATATCATTTCTTCCCTTCTTTCCTCTGCCTCCAACCAGGTGTCCCCTGGCACATCCTGCTGACCCAGCTGAGCTGGCTGTGCCCATGCAGCTGTGTCGTAAAAAGAGACATATGGGCAAGACAGCTTTGCTGGCTCAGCATGTCATGTAGACAAACAGCTGCTGCCATGCAAGAATTTTTTCTGGTGCTGTTATGGGGAGGGTCTGCAGCTTGGAGCTGCCCAAGGGCAGACCCTGTGTGTCTCAGCTAAGGGCACAGAGTCTCTGCCCCTGTCTTGTCCCCCTGTGGACTCGCAGGAGGCTAAAAATACAAAGCTGTTTCATAGGTGCTATTTTGGCTGCTCTGTGTTTCCCCCTGCTTTAGCTCTTCTAGCGTTTGCTGCTATTTTTTTCCCAGTAATGATCAGAATCACCCTGTACATGTCTGTCTAGAGTATGTAATATTAGATTCGGTTATGCAATTATTACCTAAATAACTTGCTGTGTGGATTGTTTATCTGAATTTAAAGCTATGATAAATTTGGCTTTACTTACAGCACTGTACAGTGGTTAGCCCCAGTAGCAGAGAGGGATTCCTTAGGGACTGCCTGTTCCCCAGCACACATCAGTCCTAGCAGTGTGTTTCAGCCCAGTTTTTCCTACAGAAAATCACCAGACTGTGCCAACATTCATATTATTGTATGAGATGGGGGAATACTTACAGGAAAGGGAGACAAAACCATTCATCACTGCTGGTATAATTATAACGTTATTATCAAACCAGCTGAGAACAGATTGCTAGAAGCAAAGTAACTTCATCATCTTTATATATTGTGATATTTTGTTTCATAAAGGCACTGTGGGTTGTGTTTTCTCCTTTCCATCTGAGGGAGTGAGAGGATCAGAGATGTACTGGAAGCACTGAAGTGTTCAGTACTACTAAAGGAAATGCTACAAGGCAAGGACTCCTTTGGCATGGCAAGAGAGTGGTCCATCAAGTCCACAAGCCAGCTGAGATAAAGTCTCCCATCTTTGCTCTGTCCTTGCCTTTAGAGATGGCTGTGGGAGATGCTGCTGAAGGCTTTGATTCCTCCTCCTAAAGGGTCAGCAGCTGAATCAGGCTGCTGGAAATGGAGACCTTTATCAAGTCTGCATTTGAAAAATAGGCTGACAGCCTGTGACAATCCATGGTAAGATATACAGACCCTTTGAGCCACATCCAGCCCAGTATCCCTGTGAAGCAGTGTCCATAGTGAGAAACTTTCTGGGTGGCCAAGCCGAAGTTTAGTTGCAAGGAACGTGTTGGTGAAGCCAGTGGGAAGCAGCAGTCCTGCTCTCATCCATCAGAAACACCCATCTTGGGCAGGGAAGAAAGCACAGCCTGGACTGGTGATGCTCTTACAGAGCTATTTTGAGGCCATATACAATATTGAACCTTTTAGAGGATGAAGTTACGAGGAATCCATACAGAAAGCCTGGCTGGTACCTGAATGAGGCTGAAAACATGGGGAATGCCTTAGCTCAGAAGGAGCCACATTGGGTCAGGAAATGAACCCACAAAATGGGGAGGGTTCACCTGGCTTGCCATTCCTCCTGTGGGGGATGCGGGTGGGATGCAGGTTTCTGAGGATAAGGCTCTCAATCAGCCTTCAGCTCCAAGTGCTGACACTGCAGCTGCTCCCAGTCCAACCCCAGGGAGGAATCAGGTCTGCAGGCCTCAGTGGATGGCGTCACATTAACTGGAGCAACTGGTGGTGTTACTGAGCCTGCATCCACACAGACAGAAATGTGTTTATACGAGGAACACGCTGCACAAAGGCTGACGCAGGCCCAGGCTGTCCCCCGTGGCACAAGCCTGGCTGTGTTCTCTTCCTTTTTGCTGGGGATCAGCAGCTCTGTGGTTCCAGTGGCATGGGTGTGGAGCAGAGAGGGGATGTGAACTTGGGCACAGTCACCAGCTGACGATGATTGGATGTCTCTGGGGAGATGGAGCATGGGGCAGGGAGGTGGCAGCTGCACATGGCTCTGAGTGCAGCTCCAACTCTTTCCTGGGACCATGTAGTGCACAGAAGTTGAGGGCAGGAGGGTGCCCGGGCATCAATGTCACCCAGAACTGGAGCCAGTATGTGTCATTGACGTCAAATCTGACCCCCGCCAAAGCTAAGCGTTGTGTTACAGCTGAACGGTATTTAGCTCCGGGAAAATGCCTCAGTGCTGAAGCTGTTACTAATGCGATAAACGCTGCAGCTCCCAAGAGGCCGAGTAATTACAAGTTCCTCATAGAAAGCAGCACTGGCCTCCGTTACTGATGAGACAAAACTTCAGAGCTGGGAGAAGAACTGGCTGTCAGGATGATGCGAACTCCAGAATGAACCTAGGCAGCTTCCCTCTGCTTCCACCCTCTGTTCCGACCCCTGTGTAAAGAGGATCTGGTGCTAAGAAAATCCTGAGGGCTCTTTATCATGGCTTAGAAATGATGGTACTGCCCCATGAAGGATGTGGAGGGTTGTAGACCAGGGTCAGCAGCCCCAGCCCTTGTATCTCTGCTGCTTGTTGACTGCAGGCAATGTGTGCTGGTATGCTGATGGAGCTGAGCCAACAGGACAGGAGATGGTGCTCAAAGTCTGAGTAATCCAGCCAGCCTTTTACATCCCGGCGTGGCTGCCTGTGCATCTTATAGCTTGAAGTCAGACGAGGAAATAAAGTTTTCATGTAGGTCTGGGGCTGGGTTGTGATGTTCAGGAGAATTTGCATGGGGCTGCTCTGCTGGTGGCTGATGATCATGGTGTCGATGGGATGGCTCTCTTTCAGGAGAGATAGAGGCATGCAACCAGGGCTGTTCTTTCCTCCTGGGCTGGCCTGGTGCTTGGGAAGGGAACTAAGATAGTCAGAAACATTTTAGGCTGTCTGAGGAATAGGATAAAGGTGTCTGGGACAGCTGCCCAGAGGCACCCCCAGAGCCCATGAACTTTCTTGGTGTCAGCAAATGTGGCATCCACTGCAAGACGGGAGTACATTTCACCTGTTCCAAACTACATGTTCCTTACTTGCAGACAGAAGAAGCATCTTATCCTCACCTTTGTACCAGAAAGCACTCTCAGGCCTTTAAAGAAACTTATCTGAGAGAGGATGATGGGACAGGGAGGTGTTGGGCACTGTCAAACCCATCCTAGCTGCCAGCAAATTCAGCATGGTTTATATATAGCCTCTGACCTGAGGCCTTCAAAGCAGGACTTGGACCCAAGTTCCTCGAACATGGCTGGAAAAATTCCACTTGGCATCAGGCAATTCACTGTATGCTGCCATTCCCTTCTGCATTTATCCAAACTGTGCCTCCAAGCCCCGTGCTATGGAATAGCTGCTATTCTGGGGGGAGCATTTGATATCTTTCCATCTCCTAACCATTCTGGAAGGGGCCATCTCCTTTCCTCCAGGTTGGGACACTAACAAACCTCCAACTCATAGCACCATCCCAGTTTCATTGGTTTACAGTGGTGCACAACCAGCAGCTGGTCTGTGGAGCTGAAGACAGAGGAAGGTCTCCCTGCCACGTGCCTGTACGTTGAGAAGCTGAGACATGCAGGCACTAGAATATTTCCATCCGCACAGAGTTTTCTCAATACAACCAGTGAGGCCAGCAGCTTTCCTGCACAACTTCCGTGCTTGAACAACGTGACTTGTGCTTTTCTATTTTCTTCTGCTGTTTCCTGTGAAGTTGCCTAGGAAGGAGGTTTTGTACCTTCTATTTCTACCCAGTGCCTAAGGCTTTTTGTTTTCCTTTTTAGCTCTCAGAAGGAGAAAGTACTTGAAACATCTGCTCTCAAGTGAACGCTTCTGCTGACAGGTTGGATGATAAACCAAATCACACACAAAGTCAACACACACCTCAATCATCAAAACATGTCTGAGTTTGTCCTGGGACCATAAGGGGAGAATGTAGGTTTCACAGCAGGGCTGATGAAAAGCTGGCATAGATGACCTGCAGTGAATCCTGGAAGGACACTACAGGTAGGTCAGTCTTCAGGATGAGCTTCACAGAAGCCTTTGATTTGAAGCAGTTACCTGGACAACCCTTCTGCTTTTTAGGAGACAACTCTGGCCTTCTTCAGAGCATTACTGAAGTGAGTTTGACTGCATGTTGTGAAGCAGACAGGATGGAGAAATGGGCTTCTGGGCCATACTATGCTGGGATCTCCCACACTCCACTATTTGTTTGTCTGGATACCTGCCACTTCTGTTCCAACCACGCAGAAAAAAGGCTGACTGATCCTCAAAGAGCTCCTTGTAGCAGTGGCTGTGTCTGGAAGGAAATTCATTTCATCCAGACCTTTCTCCCCTCGCTCCTCAGTAGAGGACAAGAAATACACCTCTCCTTCATGCCTGCATAGCATCCCCTCTTCTCTTGCATACATGGAAAATTGTACTGGGAAAGCACTTGTGTATATTTAGCTACTTCTAATTGAAGAAGCAAGCTGGAAATAAGAAGCAGAGCCAAAGTGTGGTGCCAGCCAGCTCCTTGCCGGCATCCAGCAGCTGCTGCCCAGCCCTGAGCCTTCAGTTTAGGACACCTGGCTGAGTGTTTGGGGCAGGACTGAGGGAGGGCACTGCCCAGCTGGAGGCAGAAGACAGGAGCTGTGACTACTGTGCGCCCTTCAGTACATAAACCTGAACTCCAGGTCAGCCAAGATGTCATCAGCCTCAGCAATGCAGCGATCACTCCTCTCCCATGCAGCTGGTGGCATGACAAGTTTACAGCAATAAGAGTCAATATTTACCACCTCTTGTGTGTGTTAGCTCGACTGAGGATGCTTCCCTGACTAATCTATGCAAACGCTTCTCTCTTAATAAGACAGTGTGATAAAAGGATGGCAAGGAGTGACAAAATAACAAGCAATGTCACCCAGGGCAATAAACTGGAAGAGAAACTGCACATGGTGTCAAGAAATCAGGAGTTACAGCAGGTTTGGAGAAGTGAAAGAAGATAAACCCATGAGTGAAAGCCCCAGATGGCTCTGAGAGCCAGGCAGAAGTTCAGCTGCTGAGTTAACAGACACCACAGCATCCTTCCTCCCTAGTCGTTTCAGCAAATACAGTGCTCATTTCATACCTCCCCATGCACATCTTCTCCAGCTGCCGTCAAGAATTTGGTCCAGAATCCACACTTCAGTCATCTGATTTGTATGCAGAAAGGTACCTGGGCTTAAGGAAGCACAACTTTCATTAAAGAAATAAACATCTACAACCTCCCTATGGAACTAAATCCCACAATTTTCTTAGATATATTCTCTTTGTTTATACTGCTTGCACAGCTTTGCTCCAGAATAACTCAAGCTGCAGCTGCGGTGCCTGTGTCCCTTCTGAGTGCTGCCAAGTTCCCCCCCAGAACAGCCCAGGGTGAGCACAAGCTGAAATCATGAAACCCACACTTGACACCGTGCTAAATTCAAGCTTAACAACCGCTGCTCAGAAAAGAGAAGCACAGCTCATTTTCAGAACAGCAGTTGGATGGCTGGCTCTCATCCCAGCCCTCTTCATCTTCCTCTGTTTCAGTGTGAAAAGTCCACCAGAGAAAACTTTGCCACTGGGGATTTGTCAGCCTGCCATATTTATTCCCACATAAACACCTCCCACAACCATTGGATTTAGTGCCTGGCAAGAACAAATAATTCCTGTAAGGCAGGAACACAGGCGGGTAATTAGGAAAACCCAACTCCAGACAAGGAAATATGGTCTGCAGGCAAAACATCTGGCAGTGCAGGAACAGGCTGCACAGCTGGCAAAGGCAGGCAGCAGATTGACCATCATCCAGCTACCGGAAACATCTGGGGGAGTGCAGCCTGCAGAACAGATTTGGGATGCATCGCAGTCAAGTAGATGCCAGCTAACCTTCATTCCTTAGCCTATCTAAACTGGAAAGCTCACAAGGAAATCTGCATATATTGATAAAGGTTTCTTACCCTTTCCAGGAGCTTTTTGCTCTCTGTATTGCTGCCGTTATTTTCTCTGCTGCCGTTATTTTCTCTGCTGTGGATTGCTGGAGGACATCCACAGCAGCTGTAGTGAGCAGATAATTGACATTTTGCAACGCTTTCTTGCTGTCAGAGACTGCTGTGTTTGTTTTATCCTCACTTTGCTCAAGATAGTTTTGAATGGTCCCTTGGAAGTGGTCTCCAATTGCAGCAGCTGTATCACCCCATTCTCTCCCTGAGCCACTGGCAGACAGGGTACGTAAGAGACTCAGGAGTTGGTGGTGGGTTTCTTGATTCTCCTTGGACATGGGGTGGCCTTTGAATGTCACATCACCCCACCAACAATGAGAGCTCTGCCTGGTACAGCTCTGCCATCTTCCCAAATCCCCAGCAATGGTGAACCCACTGCCTTTCACACCAGAATGCTTGGCTGCTGCTCTGGTTGCTGCACGTCATCCATCTGCAAAGGGTCTTGCAGGTAGTTCAGGGACTGTGTGCAGCTCCCTGAATGCATTCTTGGAACTGGCATCTCACTCCATCAAAGTCCCAGTGAGAATGAGTGCTGTCATTCCCACCTGCTCCCTGGAGGACCAACAATTTCTGTGCTGGGGGGGGGCTCAATGTAGTTCTCCACAGCTGGGTGTGACATTAAGGGTAACAGAGCTTCTATTGCTGGCAGGGGAGTGATAAGCATGAAGCATCCAGCTGGACACCTTATGTTTGCAAAATGAGTAGGCTCAATCTGGAAGCAATTTGGAAGAAAACATGGTAAGCATTGCAACAGCCTGCATCTGATTTTTACCTTGAAGGGGAAAATGCCCTTTCCCCATTTTGCAAGGTATAATAAAAACATTCCCAGACACACCCTCTGAAATGCGGTGGTAAACACGGTACTCTAAGAACTAATGGCCACACTCAATTCACTTTGCAACTTCTAGAAGCTGGAGCAGCTTCCATCTAGCTGAGTATATCCATTTCAATTTCAATGCTATTTCCTTTATTATTCAGACTTGCAAATTATCTGCTCCTATTGGTCTCCAATGCAAATCTTCCCAAGTTTAACACATCCGCAATTCTATAAAGTCATTAGTTTTAATTAACAGATAAAGCTCCTCCATTATTTTCAGAATTAACTTCAACTGAGAACAAGTCACAGAGCTAACACGTGCTTGTATGTATTCACAAGGAATCTTTCCTGAAATGCTGTGATTAAAAGCTTGAAAAGGAGAGTGAAATGAGTATGGATTTGCTGAAGAAAAAGCACAAATTGGTCAAATACATTGCCCTGAGAACCCAAATCTGAAGCTTCTTGATGAGAACCCAAAGGTGGGCTTTATGAAAGAGCCTCCATTTGATGGTTTGGCAGCTCCAAGATGCCGTCCCAGCTGAGCAGTAAATTACTTTCTCAGCCCAAATTGTTTGACCCTTTGCACAACAGAAGCCTAAGATAGAAGAGCAACCTGGATGCTATCAGATCAGCTGTTCCTCTAGTGGGATATGGCTGGGAAAATTGGAAGCAGAAAGGCTGGGGCAGACTACAGGGCACTGTCCCTTCTCCTGTGCCAGGATAGGGCACTGTGTGACATCCACACACCGACCCTACCACACAAGCAAATGCATTCAGAAGCAAAGAATAGAGGAAAAACAAACAAGTGCCACAAGGCTTAAGCGGGAATTAACGTGCAGAGCAAAAGGCAGGACAGTGCTGACAACTGAGCTATGAGTGGCAGCACTGTATTGCTTTGGGCCAAACATGGAAGTTCCAGTTCAAAGCAGGAGTCAGCCGAGCTGTCAGCAGCTCTGGTGGGATGAAAAACGTTGCTCTGCAGTTTCTATGCACAGTTGCATGAATACAAGGAAGCACCTGGGCTATGGTAAATCAAGATAAGAGCAGTTTAAGCAGCAGACTTCTGACACAGCAAGGAGAGATGCACTGAGATGCCTTGCAAAAATCCAGATGTCCATTAAGGTCACCATTGGCTTCTCAGTTCCTTATTCCTACAGTAGCAAAATTCAAAAGCAGTTGAAAGGGGCTGCAATGGTCATCAGTCACAGCTTAAGTCGGTTTTCATGGCCCAAACCAGATGTGTCATAGCAGTGTGGTCCCACAAACAGCTTCCACTCAGTGAGCAGTCAGGTGAGACTCAGCTGTCCACCCTGGGGCTGAAAAAATAGCACCTACAGGAAGAAAGCATGGTTAATGTCTAGGATCTCAGAACCCAGAATCCCACCACCAAACACCATCCAAACCCTGCTGTGAGGTGTGCTCTGTGCCCTACTTTGCCTGCTGCACCTCTGCTCAGGAAACAGGAATAGGGGAAGGAGGCTGAGACAGGCAGCTGTGAGGAAGGAAACAGAGATACCTGGAGAAATAAAGGCTGACATGAGGATGCAGAAGCCCTCAGACACAGCGTGAGACTGGGCAGAGAAGAACATCTCCTGGGACTGCTTTCCCATATCACTGACCCTATGCTTTACTTCTTGTGAGAAAGGATTCTTCAGAGCCCTCCGTGCCTGATCTTTAGGCATTTACTTGCTTTGAATTTTTAAGCTCTGCAAATGCCTAGAACCTTATTTTCTCCCAAGAAAGGCAAGTTCCTGATGCAACTTCTCTATTATTATAAGTGAGGCTATAATCCCTGAATAGCAAGGGAATTACAGGCCAGTAAACTGTCTTCAGATCCCTCCTGTGCCTCTCAAAGCACTCTGATTATTCTTGCCTTTGCAGCAAGAAAACTTTCTCAGTGCTTAGCAATTATATGTCTGGCTGCCATACCTGCTCTTAAACTCTAATTGTATGTGGCTGATGTAACTGTAGCTGTTAACTGTCCGGGTCAGTAGGCTGCAAGCTTGCTGGAGTCATGCATATGGTGCCTAAAATCAATAGGAAGGGCATGCAGTTATAGGAATATTTGGGGATTGCTGCCCAGATTTATTGCTTTTTTCAGTATGCATAGTGAGCAAAAAAGCAGAAAAGGGTGAGATGAAAACAAATGCAAGAGGAAAAGAAAGGGAAGGGAGAACATTTCTTTGAAGAACTTCTGTTCTGGGTGTTAATGCTCTTGAGCTGTTTTGCAGGCATAGCACTACCAGAGCAGAGAGGAGCTCCCACAAGTAGCTGTGAGGGCAGAGAGCTGCCAGCTTGGATGAGAAGCAAAATAGGAGCAACAGAGAGGTCAAGGACTCTGCCCACTGTTGTGGGTTTACTTGTAGAACCGCCTCTCCCAAACCAGGCTGAACCTAGGAACACACCAACAGAGAACAGTGATGAAATTCCATAACCTATCAGCTGGAAGCTGGCAGGAGGAAGCACAGTGGATGTCTTGATTGTTGGAGCTTGCAGCAGGTTGATGGCCTTGGTCCCAGGGAAGGTACATGGCAGCAGTTCCCTGCTGTGTCCATGGGATAACTATGCCATGGCTGCAGTCAGCATAACAGAGGGAAAGCACAGCAATAACAGCAGAGTTGCAGGTTCGCAGACAGCAGAAAATAAGAGTTTACTTAAATCCAACAGGTATGAGCACATAAATAAAGAGCTTACCTTCAAAAGACATCAGGTAGAAATGATCCCCAATCAGATGCTCCCACCTCCACTGCCAACCATTATATGAGGTCTGGGAAGGGGTGGAGCCAGGATCCTCCCAGTCATTCATCTGCATTGCATTCACTTGGGCTCCCCTGGGTTGGCCCTGCCTTCCCCCCAGGTGCTCAATCACTGGTTCAGGTCACGACATAGCATTTCTACTACAGTAGGGATGACCAGTTTATCTTACAATGCGCACCTTGTGTTTGTCGAGGTGCAGTTAAGACCATGGGTCAGAGTCCCTGGAATCCTTGTGTGAGAGCCTCTTTTGCAAGGAGCTCTGGAGACCATCTATCTCATCTTGTATGGGCTGCCCTGCTACCAGGCAGGCCTGGTGGGAAACAGAACTGCTGAAGTAGCTTTGACACAAGCAGGGCAAAAAATGTCAAAGCATTTTCCTTCAGCTGCCTGAGATACTGGCTGCTAGGAAACTATAAACTTCTGGCCAGGCTTGCAGTCTGCTTTGAACTGCTCTGGTGAGAAAGGAATAGCTAAACCCCAGCCCAGGCACCAGCTAGATGTTTTCTTTTGTGTGGGATAGGCATTAGCAGGACCGGCTTGAGCAGCAGACTGTATGTATCCAGGGTGCCTGAAGCACAAGGGGAAAACATGAGTAAATAAGAAAAAGGTTACTATGCAAGGAGGGCTCCAGGAGTGGGAAATGTGAGCCTCTCTGCCTGCACAGCAACATGCCAAGAAACTGCCCCTTGGAAGGAGGCAGACTGCCTGGTAAAGCTACCCAGCAAAGCCCTTTCTCAGCGTAAATGTAAACTCAGTCTCACCTTTCCTTAACAAGAAAAGTGCTTGTCAGTCTCTTTGGTGTCTTACTGGTTCCAGACAATTAGATGTTGTTGCACTGTTTGGTGTAGCTGAGCTGCTTGCAGTAGCAGGTGATGAAATTCAGCATCTTTGAGCACAGAGTGGTTCCCCAGGAATAATACCATGCCCTGGCTTCAAAAGGATGGGGCAGGAAGATGGAGGGGAGTGGAGAAGCTCTTGGAAGCTCATGTAGAGAAGGCAGGTTGGTGGCAGGCACTGTAGCACTTTGTAACGTTTGGTCTCATAAGGAAATGGGAGAGTAGGGGGAAAAAGTAGAATAAGGAGGGAAAAAAGAAAAAAAATAAGAAGAACTGAAAAGCTGGCAAGGCATAGGAATGTATTTGCATCAAATAGGTACCACTCAAAACATGATCATCCACCCCAAGCACAGCCATCTTCAAGGAAAACAAGTTGGCAGCTCAAATGGTAGACAGAAATGAGACTATTTATTTGGCACCAATTTATACCTTTCAGAATATTCTTTCCAAGCAATAAAGAGGAAGAAATTGTCTAAAATTGTAGCGTTCAAAGAAAACGTTTCTGTATTGATTCAAGGAAAAAGTCGAAGCAAAGCAATGTCAGAGCTCCCATGGATTGGACAGGCTGAACTTCCCCCAGGAGCAGATGGGCTTTATACAGACATTCATGGGGTGTTGCAGTTTTACAAGCTTTACAATTTCAAAGATCTTAAAGCAGGATGGAGCCATGGCTATCATTTAGTTTTCAGTGTAAAGCACGGAGTTTCTCATAGGTCTTCCATTCTTCTTTCCTTCTGATCTGGTTACGCAGCAGAGGATGATTTCAGGCTGAAGTCTTCAGACAACTGGAGCCCACATAAGGTTTCTAAGGAAGTCAGCTCTGTGCATTCTTCATAGCAAACCCCATAAGTGACACTGATAAAAATCTCCATATTCACTGGGAAATTCTGAGTTGTCCATAAATGAAAGTGGTTGAAGTACACTTGGAAAGACATCAAAGTTTAATCCGAAGGCCAAAAATGGGTAGTTTTCTTTGTAGCCAAATATGATGACGTAGCTGAGGCACTGACAAAGAAAGATTGTCACTAAACTGTGTCAGAAGAATGTTTGGGGGAAAAATGACTGCCTTTGGGTCTAGGAATTGTCTAAGATGAAACTGGGAATTAGATCTGTGAATGCTTTTAGGCTTTAAGAAGCACCACGTAACCCCCAAATAAACATGGTATATAGGAGCAGAACCAAGCATGAATTCTATAAAGGATGCTTTTGCTCCTCTAGTCTCCTGTTTGGCCATGATGATAAAAGCATAGATAGGGGAGAAAGATAACACATTTGCATTTCAAAAACCAATTCACATTAGTCTGGGAAGGGTATTGATTAATTTCTAAAGGACGTCAGGCTCTCTGACAAACAAGCAGCATCATGTCACATTGTGTGCCAAATGCTAGGTCACGTTGGAAGGAATGGATTGAACACCTCGCACAGTGAGAGCATTGCTGAGCTCCAAATGAACGGCAGCCATAAAGGGAATGGATCTGGGCACATGCACACAGCTAAATAAAGAGCAGGGCTGCCTGTGTCCAAAGTGTAAACAAAATGGCAGTATGACTCCAGGTTGGGGCAGGAGATATTACTGCGCAACCTGGTCCTTGCAGCCTTGCTTAGGTGTCATTGCCCTGTCCCAGAAAGGGATACCATGGGATGGATGCAATATCCACAGCCTCTCAGAGCTACCAGCTGAAAACAAACCATGCCTGGCAGCCAGGGCCTGGAGCACTGTTGGCCTTGCTTCTGGGAAAGCAAAGAGCCAAGGAAGAATACAGAGAGATGTGCTGGGAAGCAAGTGGTTTGATTTGAAATCGATTTGAATTGAAAATTGGCCTTTCATGGGAGTCACTGTTTATCAGCAGAACTCAGTTACAGGATCGTAAGGGCTGAGGAGGCTTAAAAATCAGCTGTCCTCGAAGCTTCCATTCTATAGTAAAACATATATAGTATTAAAGTTGACAGCAGTATGACCTTGAGAAATATCTAACGTCCTAATTTTACAGCCATGTGAGGATCTAGAAAGTACTGAAACATCAATCCCAGGCACATGATGGAGCTGCACTTTCGGGTCTTTCCTCACCTGAGATTTTTGCTGCATGGCTTCCCTCTGGTTGGAGTTAACTGAGAACAGAAAGTAAATGGAGTCAACCCTAGGAAAGAACTAGAGGGCTGTGGAGGTTTGGAGAGAAGAGCTGCTGAAGTGCTGGAGCTGATTCACAGCACAGTTCATGGTTTCACTTCACTCTCCTCCAGTTGTTTGTCTCTAAAAGGTTCATTCAAGCTTCATTTCTTAGCTAAAAGGGTTGATAGCAAAGATCTTTATCGTCTGGTTGGCTACTATTCTGATGAGCAAAACAGACAAGCACTGCCAGAGAAGAGCCTGTTCTGCATGCTATATTTGTAACAGTGAGAACACAAAAAGATATGCCTTTGGAATATAATTGCCTGATTTCTCAGATGTCCTTCTGTATCCAGTGCTGGCCGCTAATTCTCCTATCTCCAGTTTTAATCTCCAGATAATTCCAGTTATCTGAGTTTCTGAATACAGGCACTGATGCTGCAAGTTTTTAGTGCTTGAAAGAAATATATCCTGTGAGTATTATTAATCACTGAAGATATCCTGTAAACAGAGGAAGGAGCAGAGGAGGCTGAACAGCTCCTTGTACCTGGTGCAAAAGCTGAGTGATCGGAGGAGCCTGCTCTCAGCTCATCCTCTTCAAAGCAGTGATGTGGCTTTGTTTAAAGCATCAAAAAGCCAAAAACCTCAGCAGTATGTAAGCAGAATCCTACACAGCAGCTGTCAGAGGTGTGCAGAAATGGCAACAGGAGGGACAATACCTTGTCCCCAGCCACCACTTTTTGGCTGGAAATGAATGCATGGCCTTGTTTAGAAAAGAACAAGAGCAACCAGATTTGAATCCCAGCACATGCTGGTTATTCAGTCTCTCTTCCTACCATGAGGTATTGTAATTCCCCAACAACCAACCCAAGCCGTTTTCTCCTTCAGACATCCAGCATCCATTGGTCTGGGTGATCCTCGAAGTAGCACCTGCCTTCTATCACCTAAACACTTTTGTTGTTGCATGTTAAAGCCCCAACCATGCACACAAGAGAGACCTGGGTTTATTTTTTGCTTGTCCCAGCAAAATATGGAGCTCTCAGTCCTCTTTCTTCCCCTTCTGATTGTAAGAAAAACAGCATCCAAAGGAGACCAAAGGGATTAAGCCAATGACCCAGAAGCAGCACTGGGAACCGAGCAGTGTGCTGGGGCTTTGCATGCAGAGAGCTGAGCTGGCACTTTCCCCAGCCCAGAGCACTGAAAAGGGGCCAGAGTAAATGAAACCTATGGGCTGAAAAATGATGCTGAGAAGACTAGATAGCTGCCTGCATTACATGGTGCTTGGTAACAGGAGTGATCACACACCAGCCAAGCAGTTGGGAAAACTGCCTCCTGCAAACAGATTGGATGTCTGCTCCTGAGTCAGTGTTTTTCCACTTTGTGTGTCCCAGATGCAACTGCAGAAGAGCAGATGTTTGCTCCAGCCGGGGAGCTTCTGTCCCTGGGGCAGTGTTTGGGGCACCCAGCTCAGGACTATTCCTACCTTCTATAATAAGCTCAAGGTGGGAAGGTTTAGATGAAATATCAGGGGAAGTTCTTCACAGAGAGAGTGGTGAGGTGCTAGGACAGGCTGCCCAGAAAGGCTGTGGATCCCCCATCCCTGGAGGTTCACGACCAGGTTGGATGGGACAGCCTGGTTTAATACCAGATCTGGAAGTTGGTGGCCCTGCCTATGGCAGGGAGTTGGAACTTGATGATCCTTGGGGTCCCTTCCAACCCAAGCTGTTCTATGACTCTATGAGTCTTGCACTGTGGCTCCCACCTAGAAGAGCATCCAGGGAGGCTTTGTCCTGGACCAGCCATAAATGGAGATAGAGGGCAAAATAAGTGCAATGATGGCAGAAGAAAAAAAATATAAATAGTGGCAGCCTGTAGGGAATGTGCACCACAAATCCCATCCAGATTGCTACTGAGTGTAAGTCCTTCCCAGTCCATGGGGAATACAGAGCCTCAGGGTAGAGTCAGGCCCTGATGCAGTGAGAACTGGAGGACAAAAGCACAGCCATGCTCCTAAGTCTGTGATAGTGACAGGTTGGTTGCATCCACCCAGGAGTGAAGCTCTATCGCAGC
Organism: Coturnix japonica; assembly: GCF_054131305.1. Classification (NCBI taxonomy): domain Eukaryota; kingdom Metazoa; phylum Chordata; class Aves; order Galliformes; family Phasianidae; genus Coturnix; species Coturnix japonica. The sequence goes on along the minus strand of NC_140680.1, from coordinate 9,622,886 downwards.
ACTCTCCATGGCTGTCCTCTGCTGTGGAGTTTAATCTTTGGCATGAGATCCATCCTGAATTACCTTTCAGACCTGGTGAGCTGAAGGAGATTTTAAGGCTCTGAACCTTCCATAAGGGATTTCCAAGGGCTTACCTGCCATAGGTTGACCTTTGAAGACATGAGGTGTAAGCCCTGGTGGCTCAGGCAGGAAAAGAGGGAGCAAAACAGGAAAAAACAGCAGCTGAACAATAAGATGTCAGCAAAAATGTGAGACCAAAAAAACCCAGTGAATATTCATGGAAAATAAGGCAATGTGAAAAATAGATCCATGGAAAATTTAAAAAATGAAAGTTACCATGAAATCTATTCTGTATACAGGGTAGATTCTAAGGAAGCTACATTTGGGTCATGCAACGTAGGCTTTCTTCTAGCTAGAAGAACAATTGCACAATAAATATTGACTCACTGCTGGAATAACAAAATCCACGTAACCTTCTCTTATGGGTGATGAAAACCCAGGAATGAAATCTGTAGATGCCAGGAAAGCATCTCATGAGGCTCAGGGGAAGCTCATCCCAGTATAGCCAGACCCAGTGGGAAACTGGCAATGGAAAGAGGAGGATGAGGGTTTGCAAAGAGGCAGGCAAAGAAGTGTGCAGCAGCCTCAGCAAAACTGTTCACCTCTCCCTCTAGGGGTCATGGTGACTTCACAGAATGAGTGTGCAGGGCCAAGCCTCGGTGCTGAGCTGTCTGTCACTGAGGATGGGCTTCAAAGAGACGTCACTCTGTGGCCTCTGACCATCTTCAGCTCAGCAAACAGCATAGAAGGAGCTCTGGAGCTTTGCTGTTTCACTTTGCTCAGTGCTGAGGAGGTGCCGAACTGCTTCCAGCTGTACCTGTGCAGTGCCTACAGGAGGAGTGAGGTGACTTTTCAATGAGTGAGATGAGTTTTACTGGACACATCATCCTCACAGGGAGTGTGGGGCTGAGGAGCAGCAGCCACCTCTCCTGCTTGACTCCCAAGCCCTCCCAAAGCCTGAGGACACGCTGCCAATATTTTCGGGGTCACAAGTCACCCTCTGTGGCTGACAGCTGCTCTGGCGGCCAGCAGGCAGTAGCTGGAGGAAGCTATTCATTTCCTTTTCCATTGAAGTTTAAAAAAAGAAAAAATCTCGTCTTGCAACCATGACCAAGAAAGGAGGCAACAGCACAAGGCAAATAAACAGTCGTTAATGTGCTTCAGGGAGATGTTTATGTGAAATTCCTGGAAAACTCAGGCTATCAGCAGTGCAGTGCTGGGGACAGGATGAGAGCTGGGGTAGATGGCCTGGATGGAGACGGGTCCTGCCACTGCCCGCCTGTGTGAGGGGACAGCCAGCACCCAGCTGTGTTGGGTGCTGGAGAGAGTTCTGCTTGCAACAAATGACCATACTCCACACGCCCATATTCCAGACTCTAGGACCTGCTCAGGCAATATTTACCCCCTTGGAGATGAAGTGATAAATGGTGACATCTGTAGCTCTGATCTGTGTAACCCGAGTCAAATAAAATCCATCACCAAAAGCCAGACTGAGATTCCTTCCTAGGCTTTGTTTGTTTGCAGCTCATGCCTGACTCCCGGCTTTGGGTTTCCTTTCATAACCTGGGCACACAGCTCATGGAGAAGATCATTTTGCTGAATGCTCATAGAATGAGTAGCTGCACCAAGCCACTCTGCAGCAAGTGTTCCTTGTGAAGGCACTGCTAAGACCCAAGGTGATTTTAAAGAGAAATCTGCAAAGGACGGTGCTTGGATCATTTTGAAACAGCTGATAATTTGCCAAAGGGAGGCAAAACTCACAGTCCTGACCAGCAGCATTCACTGAACAACCATGTTTGTTACAAGTGGCTCCAGGCCCCAACCTGCTCAAATTCTCCTTCAGATGAGTTTTTCTGCACGGGCCCCTCTTTGCTCACAAAACCTGACCTAAACCCACAGTGCTCTTTTTCCATATCCTGCTCCTGCTCACTTACACTGTTGTTGTGTTTCAGTGACGAGCAGAATAATCCCTGCACATAAATTATATTTATAGCATACCGTTGGATCTTACGGGATGAAAAATACTGCAGCAATGTAAGTTATTATTTTTTCCATTGGTTCCAGTGAGTTGAGTCCTGTTTAGGAACGTCTTCTCCATAATTAGGAAAATGTCACAGTGACTGTTTATCTTAATCAGCGGGTCTGGAGCTGTGAGTGCTCTGAGCTCCCTATGGCCAACTTCTAGCATCCCCAGATTGATTTAGCAGCAAGCAAAGGATGGAGGGAGGGTTGTGTCACACCAGCCCACCTGCTGTTTGTGGAAGAAGGTAAAAGCAGATAAAGCTGCTGTGCTGCCACTTTGCCTGTTCTAATGGCATGAAGGCAGTGGGGCTGCCTGTGCCTGCGGGACAGGGCTGCGTAACAGGAGGATGGGCCACACTGAAGACTTTGCTTAGGTCACACATTCAGAAAGCTGTTGAGAATAAAGTAAAGAGATGGAAATATCTCGAGCAGACAGGATAGTGCTTGCATGTTGCTTTCTCCTTTGTTTCTTTTGTGGAATTTGATTTTGTTTTTGTTTTTCCTGGCATAATAAACAGCTCCTGGAAGCAAAAGGTGGAAAAACAAACCTGCAAAGTGCACAAACAAAGAGCAAACATGGGCATGCTCGGTTCCTAGCTGTGGGAGGCTGCTGAGATTGGCTGTCATCACCCTGGCCAGGAGGGGCATGTGGTGGCACTGTGGTGGGGGCAGATGGCCTTTCCAGATCAGCTGGCAAATGGCCTGGTAGGAAAGGTCAGGTCTTTCTGACTCAAGATTGTGTGAAAAGACCCTCATGATGTGGCTCAGGGACTGGCATGACCATGGCCCCCTCAGGTTCCTGTGTCCTGCCGGGCACCAAGCAGTGTGGATTTCTCATCAGCGCCTCTGGAGATCCAGATCCATGTGCCACAGCCCCTACAGCCCCCATTTCAAGCTGGCCGATGCCTCCCTGCCTGTCCCACACTCCACCATTTGCTCTTTGGAGAACACCACGCTGAGAAAGCAGTCTTACCTCTGAGATCCACAAGGCCTTGCTTGGCAGATACAGATGTGTTCAAACATGATTTGTGCCCTTTGATTTCACTGCTATTGAGTGTGTTCCCCCAGCCCTGCCCTGCTGACAGAAGGACCGGGGGAGCTTCATCCCCAGCAGAAAACACAGAGCATCACTGAGGCTGAGTGATTCCTGCTGCTGCTTGGAGGGCATTCCTCAGGTCTCGCCTTCTCCCTGTTGCTTGCATCTGTGCATACTTTGAAGGGAGCTTTGGTGGAGTTGGGCACAAAGGGATCCCCACGTGCATAAAACATTGCTGAGAAAAAGAAAAGATGATGGGATCTTGCTGTGGAACACATCGTCATTTCATTCTTCAAATGGAAAGATATTAAAGAAAATAGATTTTCCTCCAGTATTTCTGTAAATGCCTCTTACACAAAAAGATGCACCTTTCCATTTGGAAGACCGGGAACACTGAATTTAGCAAAAAAGACACTCTTTTCAGTGGAAAATATTTCACCGAGTGCATGTACTCATTGCACACTGAAGTTCCATGCACTCGGTGAAATATTTTCCACTGTGACAGCCAATTGCTGCTCTAATAAAGAGTGTTCCAGAGGAACTCCAAGCTGTGGTACAGTTGTTGCAGGGAAGCTGCTGCTGTAACCCAGAGCCATTTGGTTTTGCAGCAATTTCAATTGGCTTCTCAGAGATGGAGCAACTTGCTCTCTCTTTTCACACTGCTTTGATTTGCTTCTCAGCTCTGCAGCGTTTCTCAGTGTTGCAAAGGAGGTGTCCTCCTCAGTGCTGCTGCTTTTGCTTTGATCTGCTTTTGCCAATGTTAATTGCCCAGGGAATAATTAATTAAAGCTTCTCTCCTGTTGTGTAATATGGAGGCTTGTGAGACCTGCCTGTGCCCTGGCACTGGGTTTGTTATAGTCCTACACCTGACTGTGGTGACACTGCAGCTCAGGGTTTCTGATCATCCCTTTCCCAAAGAGGGACCTTTTCCTCATCATTATTAATGCAGGAATTATGGCTCCAGAAGGACTTGAGATCTTTCCATACCCAGGTGGATAACAATGACTCTGAACGCTGCCTTTACTCTGCAAAGTTGGTGTTCCAATGAATAATTGATTGGATGTGACCCAGCAGAAGTCGCAGTGTACAGTCAGCCTGTGGTTCACCCATAGGAACTGGGAATCACATAAGAAAACACGTGTAACACATGTAGCCCCTCATTAATGTTGCAGTACCGAATACATCACTAGATTCAGACTGAGCTCAATTGCTTCATTTTTCCCTGTGCACAACCGAGCAGAACTAAGCTCTGCCAGATTTGGGTTTCTTACAGTTTAATTCCTCCAGGGGAAGCATGCAAACATTTCTTATCAGAAACTCAAAAGCAGAGCAAGAAATAACCCTCACATTTATCACTGACTGCTGAGCCCTGAACCAAGTACATTCACTATGGTTTAAAATACAGTAGTACCTGGCTTAGAAGGAAATTTGTTTGCTGCTGGGTGTTCTTCTGTCCTTTGTCCTGCACTTTTTGTCCCTGGATCCCCACGTCCTTCTCCTTCATACAGATTTATCGCTCACTCCAGGGCAGTGCTGCAAAGGAGATTAACAGGGAAACAGGGTTTGTTCTCAGTGGGCAACAAACGTTGGGAAGAATGCAGCTTGTGGGAGAAAGAAATCATCCCCACGTTGTGGGTTGAGTTCAGTGAAGCATTTCCCCCTCTAGATTTCCCTCCCACTCCCTGCTAAAGGTGCTGCAGTTCTTTTGCTCTGACACATTTGCAAGAAGCTTTTTATGCCTGGGCTATCAGAACCATCCCTCTTTTATTTTGAAACTTGACATTGCTTTCCTTTTATTTCTTTTTGGAGAAAAAGGGTGAAAAAGAAGAATGAATGCTCTCCAAATGAGCTAAATAAGTCTCTTTGTTTTGGGTCTAGCTCATCTTCTTTGCCATTGCTGTTCTGCAAAGCAACTTAGGGGAAAATTGACATTTTGGTCTGAACTAATTTGTTTTCCTCTGATTTTTGTTTGTTCACAAATGAAACTGAAAAGGCAGATCCTTGGCTGGCCAAAGTTGGCCCCAACAACTGAAACACTCCATGAGGGGGTTTTGACTGTTTTTTTTTTCAGGGTTATTTTTACTCCTTAATGAACCCTTGGTCCTGGTGGAAATGAGCTCAGTAGTGCACAATGCTTCCTGTGGTCACCTGCCAAGCCAGAGGCACCCATCCTGTCACCCTGTTCCCAGCTAGCCAGGGAGCTGCACGACACTGCATGGGAACAGCAGCCACCACAAGGCACCCCAGCATCCCTGGTGGGACCCAGTCCTGGATGGCCCCTCCAGCTCAGAAGACTGGTGCCAGCACACCAGCTCTGCACCACAGAATAACATAGCAGCTGTGCCCACCTCTAGAGGCATAACGAGCATCCAGCTGAAGAGCAGCACTTCACATTGATAACACTAACCTGAGCTTGATTACAGCTCTCCCCATGCTGCCCAGGGCTCTGCCAGCATCCCTGAAAACATAGTAAGCGTGTCTATGCTTCCTCCCAGTGGATGACCGTATTCCTGATGCACTTCCCAAAGGAGCACTTATCATTTTCCTAAATTACTGTAGTGGATTTGAAAGTAATCTCCCAGACAGCCTGGAATAACTAAGTCCTTTCAGCCACCTTGGATTTGAACTTGGACATGACTTCATTTAACTGTTCAGTGTTTAACTCATGGGAGGGTTCAGTTACACACAGATGGTGATGTATCAAAGGCCCTTGGAGAATGGGGATGTCATACCAACCACACCAAACCTCCCCGTGTGAATAACTTTGGGTAGGTAAAGAGAGAGGAGAATAGTAGCAATAGGTAGCAAAGGTGGAGAATCAGTCCATCTTACCTAGGCAGCGTTTTCCTCTTCCTGCCCACCAGCACACAGTTCCACCTCCAGCCTTTGGGAACATATTATGATGAACACAGTGTCTTATCTCTGGCCTGAGGATTTCTGCTTATGGATGGGGAAATGAAAGGGAACAGTTCATTACCTTAATCTTTCCCAATGAACCTGTAAACTGCTGGGCGTGGGAAGGTGGAGGAATGAGGTCAGCGCCTTCTGGGCCACAGAGAAATTCCTCTGTAATTCTCCAGGTTGCAGGAACACCACAGTCCTTATCCTGGAGTACCTTTTTCAGAAGGAACAGCATAAACAGTTCAACCTTAATCTCAGTGATGCTCTTTATTAGACTAAACCAGGCTGGCATCCATTTGATATCTGTCCAAGATGGACTCTCTCTTTTTCTCTTCTGTTTGAAAGACCATTAAAATACTCTTTTCCTGGGTTGTAAATAGAAAGAAAAAGATTCCTTTCTGCTGAGCTTTCTTAGTGCCAAGTCAGCAACAAGCACAAGGGAAGCAGCTGAAAAAGTGCAAAGAACAGAGGTTAAACTTTCTTCAGACTGAGGCAGAGAATGGTGCTAAACCAGCACTGACTGCTGTGGCCTCGCTTTGTGTTAGCCTCTGAGTAGCTTTCTTGCATCCAGCTTGCAGCAAGCGAGGGAAGAAGACGAGGAGAAAGGAGCAGAAAGATCAAGAGAAGGGAACAACTGATCAAGGCAAGGCAGGAAGAGACTGAATGCGAAGTACTGTTATTCCTGTATAATAACACAGAAATTATTGGCTGCTGGTCCAACCCCATCCATCAACTCATCATCCTGTCCCTGGTCAGATTAATGACAGACGCTTCAGTAGAGGGAGTTTCTTCACCCCCAACACTGCGTGTCCTGCTGCATACAGCAGGGTGCACATCTGTGGTTACTTAAAAGCCTGAAGGAGTCAGTGCTATTGGCACGTCCTACACAGTGAGGAACTTCCTGATCATTTCCTTCACTTTTCCTCCAGTACAATCCCAGCTGCACATAAACCTGACCAGGAGGAGCTAGCTGCATAGAAATGCACATGCAGAACAGTGTTACGAATACCTTTACCCTTCATATGCAAGAATGGAGAAATAAATTAATATATGAATGACAGGCCTAATGTTTTATAATGGCTGCCTGAGTGGTGAAAGAGCCCATTCACTGGAGCCCATACCTTCAGCCTGACACATCTGTGATGACAGGTAGCAGCTTTTCTCTTTCTTCTGCCAAAAAAAAAAAGAGTTGCATAAAAGAATAAAAGACCTACATTCTTCCAGGGCGTGGTGGGTGACACCACATATGGCATCAGTGCCTCGGCAGTGCCAGCATTGAGTTCTCATGGCTACATCTGGAGAGACACTGGGCTAGGCATCAGATGATGGTATCTCCTCTGCCTCACTGTGTGCTGCCCGAACACCGCAGCATGACACTGTCTGCTCCCAGACCTCAGCTGTTCTGCAGAGAGGAGACAGACAGTCTTGGCTTCAGCTCTGCATTTCTAACTGAAGTTGCCAGTGCTGTTGTGTAACAATGTTTGTTTTTCGGTGGCTTTTGTTATTTGTTTTCTTTAAGATACTCCATTTGATACAGTTACTTCAAGAACTTCCTTCCCTATTTTATTTGCCATTTCCACAAAGTTTAAGCCAAAAAGGGAGAGAAACTAGAAAGTAGAGTAGCCCTGCTTCATCTCATTCCTCCAGCACAGTCTCTGTGCTTCTGAGGAAAGCTGCAATGCTTCTATATAACATGAGCTTGGAGGCAAGGGTTGCTAGATTGAACTCTGTCGTATGACAGCCTCTTCCATGGTAGCAGGGAAGGTAACATGCAATTGTCCTAAATTAGAACTTAATGAGACTGTTTTAGTACATAGCTGTGAGTTGCTCTCAAGGAGCCAAGATTTCCCATGTGCAAGTGCTGAAAAGTCTCAGTCCCTTTTGCAGCCTGAGATAACCCACATAAAAGCTGCAGGAACCATTTCTCCTTTACGCTGTCCAACATCCAGAGCAGTGAGGGGTTCATCCCAGCTTTTATCTTAGTGACCCTGTTGTAATTAACTCAAGCAATAAATCATTTAATGATGACACACCGTGGCCTCTCAGCCTGGGGAACACTGAGCTGCCTGCAGGGGGCAAGGGAAACAGATGCTGGCACCAGCCACCCCACAGCACTGCCACCATTTGCTGCCCCCGTGTCAGCTCCAGTGGGGCAATGATTTGCCATGAATTCATAAGTCTGCTGTGCTGAGGAGCCCCCTGGCACCTGGAAAGCTTTATCCCTCAAGTGTGAAATTACCGCACCCGGGAAATTAAGAAGGAAAATTAATTCATGCTGTAGATTTGCTATAGAAAGATAATTCCTGTTTCCCCTGTGCAAAATGCTCCAGGCATACTAATGGCCCTTGGGCATAGATGCTGCTCTGAGAGCTGTGTTTTCTCTGGGAATGACAACAAGGGACTGAACTGCCCCAGACACAAGACAGTGGCCTCTGTGTGCCTACCAGGAGTGGAAACGTCACTGTTACTTGAAAAGAATGCTCTCAATTGGATGTATCTCATGTCTTATATGAAGTCAAAAAGTTTTAACAGGTCACCTGTATAGCAGGTATCTTTGCTCAAATACTTTTGTCCGAGAAGATAGAGATAGATGAGATGCTGCCTTGGTACATTTTTCTGCACTTTTCTTTCAGATTAAACAGGGGACTTGGTTCTTGCCCTGCTCCCACTATTCTCTCTCATTAAATACAAAATAAAATAAAATAAAACAAAGCCACTGCATTCAGCAAGTCTCCCATCAGATAAGACACAACTGCAGTCAAAGCAAGAGCAGAGATAACACAGAAGAAACACTTCACCAAAGGCAGCAAAGTCCCAGTCCCCTTTGGGGACTCTGAGGTAACAGAGAGAAAAGCCAACTGCCCAGCTTTGCTATAGATAGTGCTGGATGATGTTTGAATTATACTGCAATTATTCACTATATTACTCCCATTTTTTGTTTTTTTTCTCCACAAAATAATTACCCAACTAATAGTCTGGTCAGAAAGAATAATCCTAATTTGAAGGGACTTCTGGAGGTTAACTTGTCCAACCCTGAACTCAAAGCTGTTTGAGGGGAAAAAACACTAAGTACTCCTGTAGGGAATTAAACTGGGAATAAAGTCAAGTTTCAGCGTGAAACAGAAGCAAAACATCTCACTTGGGGATCCTGCAGCCAAAGTCCTATGCAAATAATAATTGTTGCATATTAAAGGAATGAAGGCTCAATTTCTTGCTTGGTTAGCAAAGCTCTTCACAGAAAACTGAGTACTTACAGTGACTGATGCTCAGATCAGATCAGCCACACAGCTGCCTCCCACTCCTGCTGCTCAGCATCCTTTTCTGCAGCATCCAGAGCTGCCAAAGTAATTGCCTTCTCAGAAGCCATCTCTCTCTCTCATCAAGCTGTCCATCCTGAAAATCACCCTGAAAAATACCAAACCCACACAAATCCAAGAGTCAAACTTCTGTGACATCCACTCATCTCCATCCTCCCAGCAAAAGAAGCGTTATGAACTCACGACACACTAAGCAGAGACCTCTGAGATCATCAGGTCCAAACCCAACCCATCCCACTGTGCCCACTGACCACACTCCTCAGTGCCACATCTCCATGGCTCTTGGACACCCCCGGGAACAGGGACCCCACCACCTCCCTGGGCAGCTGTGCCAATGCAGCACCACTCTTTCCAAACATCCAACCTTATCCATATATGTATGTTAAAGTATGGAAAAGAAAGACTGCAAATTACACTGGAAGCATGCATACCTGTCCTAATGGTCATCTGAAACTTACTAGAAATAAACTCAGTCTGTCAAGAGCAATCCTTTTAAAGCTAATTCTGTATTAACAGGGGTGGAAGAAAGATTAAAAAACTCACCTTTGGAAACTCAAAAAATGGTTGAGCAATGATTACTAAGCCAGCAAATAAGGTTATTTTGTGTGAAGAGCAGGTAGAATAAATATAGATATATATGGACCCAGTTATTTAAGGTCTTAGCTTGTTTGTGAATTGTTTGGCATTTTATATATAGCACACAGTATTTAAAAGTGGTCAGCTTCTATCAGTAGATCCCACACAGCTGTGTTTGGAAACAGCCCAGATATTTGCCAGTTTATATTACGAGGATGGACAACGTTATCTCAGGGAGCACCTGGACAGTCACGGCCGGCAAATATTGCTTTACTGATGGCGACTGTCGTCAACATTAACAAGAGCAGATGGAATAATGAAACATTTACGTACACATTATCCAATGCAAAATGTGCAATCTCCATCTGACCACCTCCTGGTTTATGAACCAAGTTGGCTACAGTCTGGACCAAATTGTTAGGGAAATATTATCCAATGAAGACATGCCAAAACACATTATTCTGTTAGTGTGTATATTCCAGCACCATATCACTCCACTATTATGTCATCGCCTGTGTTTCTGGCAGAAGATTCTAAAGGATGTTGTATTAATATTACACTTAATTATAGTGCATTCTGCTCTTAAAAAAATAAAATAGACGATGAAAAGCAATAGAGGTCAGCACCTGTTCTTCCACCATAAATGCTTCTAAGTCATAAAGAATCTCAAGACACCCATCATAAATATATGGCATAAAAGAGCCTCACTACCGGCCCATCAGAACTGGGACCCAAAGCCCTGCATACAAAGGAGTGAGATCCTCTTCCCTAAACAATTTATACAAGTGCTGCAGTTATGTACACCACGGCAGGAGGAGAAAGGAAATGGGGAATAAATTCTGGTTTTCCATCCATCTCATCCAACCAATCTCTCTCTCACGGTATTGTTTTCAGAGGTGATTGATTGGAGCATGGTGAATTATGCCAAAATGCCATGGCTTCTGCCTTCAGACACCATGGGAATTTGGTTCCTGTTGACAAGTCGCAAGCCATTAGCACAGACAGTCTGCTTAGAAAGAAAAAACATCCTGGCCCTGGATGATTGCTCTGAGTTCTTGGTGTTCTGAAAAAAAATAAAAAGCCATTAAAATAATTGAACTCCTAATTTAGTTGATCAGAAGCAACAGTGTGTGTTTTCTGCACTCGGACAAAGTGTCCTACTTTGCAGAGGAGGGGACACTCTTTGGCCAGGCCTGAAGTGAGCTCCAGAGCAGCAGAACAGGCCAGCGCAGCTCGGGATGGGCGATGCATCCTGTCCTCAGTGCCTTGGTTTCAGTCAGCGGCCAGCGCAAAGCTCAGGGAGCCAACTGCCAAAGGCAACAGCAGGGCTGGAGCACGCTCATAGAAATAATAAACCCTCTGGGTCTCAATTCTGCAAGACAGAAAACGTGGGTGATTTTGGGACAACCCTTGGGCAGCTGCTGATGGTCCTTTATGACACCTTTCTATCTGTGCACTCATGGATACCCCACCAGTAACAGGTAATTCATTACAAGGATCTGCAACTTGTATCTGGGGGTGGGCTGCAGCCAACCCCTTGTTAGAAACTGGGCATGGCCAGCACCCATCCCAGTATGCCTGTCCCCACATGAAGAGCCCCAAGGCCAAGCTCCCAGTGCAACTTGTGTTTGCTGGAGGTTTCATGTACAGGCTGCACCTCAGAGCAGGATCTACACACAGTGAGCAGCTTTCTGAGATTGAGTTAGCACCTTGCTATCACTGATTATTAATATACCCAGGGTGGAGGTTTATTGCTGTGTATACTGCAGGCCGATAAAGATTATCACTTAATTAATTCACAACTGGCGTGTCGTTAGGCTTGAAGCCAAACACTCTATTTTATCAGTGCGAAAAAAAATGCTCTGGAGTCATTTCTCCATAAGTCTATCTCAAACTGACTTCTGAAGTTAAATCTGTAGAAATAAATTAGCATGAAAGTGAAATAAACACCACCTCGCTCAGGCTGATAACAACTCTTGCATGACATCGTGCCATTCTGATGTGTTTGTCAGGGGTTCAGGGTGTCCATCACCCAGCTTCTTTAACCTGGGCTGGAGTTTCTCCTCCAGCCCTACCATCTACATCCTGTTTTAAGGTGCTTGCAAGAAATATGCACCAGCAGCAAGCTAGGATTTGCCCAAATGAAGTAGCCCTGGGTACAGAAACAAAGCAAAGAAACCACTTACCTTTGAAAGGCACAGAGATCTCCAACAGGACACCCTTGCCCCCACTGCCAACCCATAAATGATATCTGGGAAGGGGTGTATCCTGGCTCCATCCCTTCTGGTAATTCAACTGCATTGTATTCACCTGAGCTCCTCTGGGTTGGCTCTGCCCTCCCACCAGGTGCTCCATCACTGCTTCAGGCTATGACTTAGGTCCTGGCCTGTAGCAGAAATGCTATCTGATCCTACAGTGCTACCAGGTGTGTGATATTTAAAGCTAATTTCACCTAAGAACGGCCAATAACAGCACAATGTCTCCTCTGTACTGTCTCATGTCATTAGTCTGTATTCTTGCTGCTCAGGGCTGTGCCCATAAGGAACTGTATGGCACAGAGCACTGGAAGACAAGCAACTTTGCACCTTCCTTTAGCATAGAAATGCCAAGGTGTGTATGACTTATTCCAGCACTTTCTTCCAGGCAGTCGCTCTCCTGGCAGCACAGTGAGGTGCTCCAGGAAACTGGGAGAAAACCTCCATGTGACAAACAGAACAGCACAGGAACACTTTGGAGACTTGGCACCACCTCCAGCTTCTCCTGCAGGCAGATGCTCTTTCACTAAAGATGCTCAGGCCCCATGAAGGGATGCTGTCACTGTACCTGCCTGGATTCATTGAGGGATCCTCAAGGGGAAGCTGCTGATTCATAGAGCAGCCATTACCCCAAGACATAGGAGCACTAGGGGCAGAGGTGTGCCCCTGGGCTAATGGCGTTTCACAGCAGTGCTTCACAGCCTTACAAATCAGCCCATAATTTATTAGGGGAAGGGAACTTGGCCCATGGTAGAACTGGCTTCTATATCTTAAACAAATTGTTTAAAGAAAAGCAACATGTCTCATCTTTGCATTGGAAAGCATCCCAGCACAAGGTCTGTTTGCCTTACTTTGGCAACTGTGGCTGAAAAGGAATTTGTGAAGGGGAGCAGCAAAAAAAAATAAATGATTTGAAGCAGCCTGGTTCAGCTGACACCTCTGTGTGCCTGGCAGGTCGGGCCACACTGACCCATTCCACTGCACAGCTGCTGCCCTGGGACATAGAGGGATGGCTGAGGAGCAACAGAGACAGACCAGATGTGGGATTCAAACCCTGGCACCAGCAGTGAATAGACTTATATTTGACTGGTGAGGTTGTCCTGGAGAACTCAGTGTTTTGAGACCACAAACGTTGATCTACCTACTTAATTTCTAGGGGTGAGTTTTAATCTGTACAACTGGGTAAATTCAGGCTCCTCTCTTCCAAGTTCTCCTTTAGAATCACAGAATCATTAAGTATGGAAAAGACCACTGAGATCATCTAGTGCAAACACCAACCCATCCCTATCATGCCCACCAGACCACATCACTCAGTGCCACAAACACAGTGCTAACCTTCTGAAAATACACACTCCTCATTGAATATGCCATCAAGAGGATAAGTTCCCTTCATGTGGTAAGCATGGCTGGAAGGGGCACTGCAGATTTGGATTACTGAAGATAGCATAACTTGCTTTTGGGGACATGAAGAGGCTTGCTGTGGCTTTTGTGGGTGACATTGCACCTCTGTTGCACTTAGACTAGAACATCTACCCCATGGCCACCCTGTTAACACACACCACATTACAGTCTCACCTGCTGTTGCTTGCTGAGGTTACCTTTCTTTACACAGACTGCACATACAGACACCTGCACTAGTACTGCAGGAGGGAGAGGTAGCTGCAGACCCCTCCCCAGTGCAGCCCCAGAACCCTTTGCAGCCACTTATTCCTGCAGCTGTGAGGAGCCACACTGCCAGAGAACTTTTATTGCATGTTTCAGGCAGAACAAAAACATTGTACACCCATGTGTCGGATGCCTGACTGATGAACCATGCCTGGGAAAGCCTCTGACTAAGCCTAATTAGTCAATTATGACTACTGTGAGGAACCACTTAGTGCACCTCTGTAACATGCACAAGCCTCATCAGCATCCTATGGGTGTGTTACACTAGAAACAACATTTTCCATGATCCCAGCACCTCCTTACTGACTTGAAGGTAAGGGCACCTCAGCTGCTTGCGGTCACCCAGAAATGAAAGGGCAGGTGACAAGCTGGCTTAGCAGCTTTTGCCAAGAGAACACTCCCCATGGCTCCATGCTCCAAAACTGACACAAGGATATCTGCTGGCATAGCACAGGACATGGCCACCACCAGCAGCTCTGCTGCAGTACCACTATGCCAGCTGTTTCAGAGGATGAAGTACAAGAAGAGTAGAACTGCATCAAAAATCTCTGATGAACATCTCCAGAACCCAATGAGAGTTGCAGCCATTGCAGCTGCTCAGTGCAGCTCAGGCAAGCCAAAAGATTGAACATCCGTGTTTTAAGCCAACAACCTGATACTTCAGACAAAAAAACCCAAACCCCTCCCTGGTTAATTCTTGGATGCTAGAGCACTCCTTAGGCATTTAAAAACCTTAATCCTTTAGCAAACGTAGAATGCGTACTGCAAGCACTTTCTAAAATGGAGGCAGCTAATTCATCTCATGCACTTCTGGCTCTAGCTCAGCTTGGTGAGACGTTATATGAAAGAAGCACGTCCCAACAAGTGTAATCTGGGGCACTGGAGGAAGTCGGATTTTTAATCACTCTTGGCATTTCGGTGCTGTTGAGTGCCAGCATTCAGCCTGCTGGAGAATGACATCACTGTGGGCACTGATGGCTGCCAGTCTGCAGCACCAGCATGTTTTCCCATCGCTGGGAGGAGGCTTCTACCTGCGTATTTATCTATCTGTTCAGCTTTGGAACTTAAAATTTACAGGCATTTATCTTAGCAAGAAAGCATTTTCTCGCTTTATGCCTGCAAAAAACTTTGGGCTGATAAATTTCTCGATCAATTACACATGACAGCGTGTAGCTGCAGCATTAGCATACACAGAACTCTCTCCATATAGCCAGTATTTAACTGGATTTATTGATTACTTATTGTGAATTAGTCTTTCTTTGCCAAAAATGCTTTTATGAAGGCAGCCTGATGAATATCTTTAATTAGCTGGCAAACATGCAGCAATGTAAAAATGTACCAATATAAGATCTGAGGACTCATGGTGAGGCTGTGTATTTCAAATGTGGAAATTCCTTTTGCTTACAAGTGAAGGGGAAATCTCTGCTTGGTTCCTATGGACCAGCCTGACTCCTAGACAACACAGAGTCATGGAATCATCAAGGTTGGAAAAGACATGCAAGTCCAGCTGTTCACCTACCACCAACACTGCCCACTGACCACATCCCTCTGTGTTTCTTTAACACGATGAGGAACCCTCTGCCTTTCCAAGGGGACACCCAGACTGACTGAGTTTAGAAGGGACCGAGATGGGCTGTGCACATCTCTGTATCAGAACACAGCATTGCTGCGGGCCAAAGCCCTGCAGGACACAGTCTGATTGCACTGATAGTGCTGAGGAGCTTAATGTAATAATGCACCCTGTGCCAAGGCTAGCACTCCCTCTTTTTCAGAAGAAATAAAGCAAGCATTTCTAAGTTAGTTATTTTCCCCAAGAGATTAATTGCTGGCCAAAAAATACGTTGTAAATCCCTTGCTGCTGGCAGCATAAAGTGCCGTGTTTGTGTAGATATTCTGATGATACCTTAATACCCTATTGCTCCTCTCCCTGATCTATGGGACTCGGTACGTTCTGCTCTTCATGTCACTGTTAATTTCAGGAAATCAGGCCTTAATCTGCTTTCATAAACAATATTTTTTCCCTATGAATTGCGTAGCTTTTGGATGTGATCCTTTGAGGAGCAGACGCAGCTCCTTGGGCTCAGCCTGCAATTCTTCAGGAGCTGTCACTGCTGTGTGCTGCTCTGCCAACCATTCCTTGTGCAGGTTCATCCAGTCTTATTTCAGAGCTCCTCCAGTCCAAAAGGGTGAAGGAGAGGTTTAGAGAATCAACTCTGTGATCAGTGCTGTAACCCTTCTGTAAGACTCTTCACTGAGGGCAATGCAATACAAAAAAACCCTTTCCTTTCCCTAAGGTGCCTCTGCTAAGACCACTCTTGGGCCATGAACCTGAGAGCTATAAGCACACCCACCCTACAACACCATTGCTAGGGCTGGATCTAAGAGCAGCTTTCTTCCTCTTTTTTGGGCAAGAACAAACCACCCTGCCCAGCCCTCAGGTTGTCATCCTTAGGCAGCCAATATCCAGTGCTACATAGGAGCTGAGAACTTGGCTCTGGCAGCGTGGGCATGTGGTAGGGTGTGTTGGCGTTGAAACTATTCCTTCATCAGTATCCAATTTGTTTGAAAAAACAAATGAAAGTCCTGTGAGATGTGATGAATTGTTTAACCAGCAGGGAGCTGGTTCACAAATGAAAATGAGTGGCTGAGCCAGATGCAAAATTCTTGCAAATAACTCCACAACGGCACAGAGAGGAAAATATTCCAGGGCAGATCTTCCTGGAGGGGAAAATGAGATTCCAATTCTGCTCAGTCCTCTTCAAATAGAGGATGTTCTGAATGGGTACCTTCAAATGACAGCCAGAACAGAGCTCCAAACAGAGGCACTGACCTGCTTTTCCTGTGGAAGCTTTTCAAGTGATAAGTTGCGCTGCTGTAAACCTCAGAGACTGAGGCTCTTTGTCTCTGATGCTTGGAGCTGAAGCTGGTTCATCCCTCTCTAACACCTCTGCTATTTGTGAGAGCCATAAAATAGATGGTAGACGCATGGTGACTGCTCTGGTTGCTCAGAGAGCCTAAGGGAAAGCCACAGCTCAGCAAACTTCTCCATAAGGATCTGTTCCCTAAGCTCAGTATGGAAAGCAGGTGCTATGATGCCAGGTATACAGCCTGATGGGGCTGCATCACCATCTCCCCAGCTCAGTTGCTGGAAGAATTATCTCAATTTGTCTGCACATGGATGAAGATCAGGACAGGGAAAAGCCTGGAAACAGTGGTAGTGTGACCCCACACATAGCAGTGTATGCGGAGAGACAGACAAGTTGTGTCTGAAGCAGTGGAGAAGATCCAAACACTTTTTCGTATTCTGTATCCAGCCTTTCATGTCTTCAGCAGTATTAAAAATGTTTTCTTTACATTTCTGCCTGGAAAAACAATTATGGATGTTAATTACATTGACCAAGAGGTGGGACAGGATCTGGCCAGGAACAGCTTTTCTCTGCTTGTAAACAGGAAGACTCAACCTTTCCCACCATTCTCCATGTTCTGGAGATGGAGGTGTAGTGAGGATATCAAGGAGCTGGAAAATGAGACCTCAGTGGGAAAACCAACATAACACAGAACTGAACAAATAAGCAGCATGGAACAAAGGAGCCAGCACCTTCCAGGAGAAGCCATGCTCCTGTCCTGCTGCAGGCAAAGCCAAGGGAAGGGAGCAGACACCCCACTGTGTTGTGGGGCAATTGGGAAGAGATTACAAAGGTGGAAGGTTTGTGATGAAAGGGTGAAGCAGTGGAAGGGTATGAGATGCTATGCCTTAACACAGCTTTAGAATAGAGATCTAGAGGTGGTGTAAGCCTGGAGAGGCAGACAGTGTGCTATGTGAACAGGGTGCCACCAATCCCTGCTAGTTTCAAGAACCCCACCACTAAGAGACCTGTCCAAATTGTGATGGAAACCAATTCCCAGCAGCTGAGGATATTTGTCCCTTTCTGTCCTCTGGCCTCCTGCTTACACCAGCACAGACTTTTGGAGGATGTTCCAGAGCACGCACAAGGAGATAGTATCCAACTGCAAGAGACTTCCCATGGCAAAGTGCTGTTTACGCAACCAGCAGCTAAGGACATGCCCTCGTCTGTATCTTTTGAGACAGTGCAGATGGTTCCAGGTCCTGGGACCGCAACCAGCACTTGCTGAATAGTGAAACAAATGTTCTGGCACTGAAGGGGGCTGCCCTCCTGCAATGGGAAAGGAAGCTCACTGATGAGCAACTGAGATTCATTGTGTGCTTCTTGGGAGCCCCTGCCAGAGACACTCCTCATTTTACAAGGCTTTTTCTTCCCTTCCTGGCAGAAGGAACTAAGAGGAGCCTGGTGCTAGCAATGCCTTCTGTGCTCCCAGCAGAGAAATGCCTGCTCCCAATGACTGTACCTGACAGGACCTTCTCTGCTGGAGCATCAGGCAATAGGTACAGACACAGAAACAAAGGGAGGAAAAAAACTGCTTACTTTCAGAAAGATTCAGATGGGCAGAGATCTCCAACAAGATACCTTTGCTACCAGCTCTTAAAGGAGGGCTGGGAAGGGGTGGATCCTGGTTCCACACCTTAGGGTCTCTCAGCTTCATTGCATTCACCTGAGCTCCCCTGGGTTGGCCCTGCCTTCCCACCAGGTTCTCAATCAATGGTTCAAGCCCTATCTTAGCATTTTTGCTATAACAGCTAACACCAGACCACTCCCTTCTCCTAGGCTTCCATCCCCAGGAGCACTGATTCTCTTTTTTCAGATCTCAGCCATCTGATCTCCCCTGGTTTTCCCCCATTGTTTGTTTTACCAGCTATTTATGTTGTGAAATTTTTGGATAAGAGCTGTCTCTTGAGATCTATAACACGTAGCTCAAGCAAGATCCTGATCCTGCCTGGAGCTCCTGAGCATTATCATAGCACAAATGGAAAACAGCACTAAAGGTGACTCTCAGTCATGTGAAGAGAGAAGTCTCATGAGTCACCCTATGGCTGAGAACTGCACAGAAGTACCAGGTTTAACATCTATGGCTCACAGGCCCATGCCAAATTCTAGCAGACTCTTGCACTGATCCTTATGAAAGGAAGAATAAGCTCATGTTTATTGCTTATTTGAAAATATCCCACAGTATTTTGTTTGCTGTGCTTGCTTCTGTTTTCCTACCCCCTGTATGCAGTCTGAATCCTAGAGACGTAAATGCTAATCTGGATGGATTTGCAAGCTGACGTTGCCCAAAGCTCCATGTGCCACCATGTTGCCAATGGATGTCCATTGGACACAGACAATTTCTGATGCTTCTCCTGCTGCAGCTGGGTCAATGACAGCTCTGGCTTTCACAAGGGCTCTCACAATGACTGGAACATGTCAAACCATCAGTGGCATGAGCCAGGAATGAGTTCAGAGATGTAGCTGTTGCCCAGCAGACACTTCACTTGGTTGCAAAAGCTTCCCCAGAAGCAGCAGCTTTGTTTGTGCCATCCCACATAGTTTATGCAGGGGCTCAGGTCACAGTGGTCTAAAAGCCTTCTCAAATTATTCATGGACTACGTGGGGAACAAATGCATTGGGCACTGGACTAGATGACTGTCCCTCCTAACTCAAATGATTCTATGATTCTATGATTCTCTGACATCCACATGCCCAGGCCCAGCAGTCCTGTAAATCAGTCCAGGCCAGTTCAAAATGAGATTATGATCTGAATGTCTTTGTGACACCCATAAGGGATGTAGGGGAGCCTCCAAGGACTTGTCCCTTCAGGATGTATCTGGAACTAGAAGTCAACTTTTGAAGTTTTGACAGTTTATGAAGGAAGCTAATTCATTGCAGCAGCAAAAATCCTTCAGGAGAGACTCACCGGGCTATTATGTGCATTTAAGTGAGTAATTAAACAGGAGCTTAAAGTTAATGCACACTTACACTTCATCAGTAGCCAGTGGAAGAACAGGTAAGGGATTTCAGATCAGAAATACTGCCCAAATATTTGGAGGCTTGATGTAAAATCCATTTCAGGAGGCTAACTCACTCACTGCTCCTTCCCTGGGTCATTTCTAGATATAGGAGCTCATTTGATAGCCTAATCCTCAACTTTCAATTTTTGCTTATCCCTGAAGAACAGAAGTCTGTGGTTTGAGACACAGTGTGTTCAAAAGGACTTGAGCTTCCCTGGAAAGGCAGACATATATGCAAAACTTCAAGGATTTGCTCCTAATAAGGCCTCCTGCTAAGTCTATCAAAACCAGCAGGAGCTTTTCCATTGACTTTAATGGGCTTTGGAAAATGCCCTGTATCACAGCAAGGAGCCTTAATCTACTAAAATATACCATCTTAAAGCAAGCACCATCCTCTTTCTCAGAGATGAGATGTGTGAGCAATTCAGGTGGCCCATAGCGGCCCTTAGCTCATGGTGGTACTCTACTGGGAGTGCAGACTGATGGCACTGGGGTAGGAATGCAGCAGGGACTGAGCTGGGATTGTGATAACAGGCTGATGCCACGTGGGTGGAAGACAGCTGTGAAAATAAGCTGCCTGCCATCTTCCTCCTGAGCACTGCTGCTTTATTTTGATGAGATCCATCAGCTATGCAAGGTGGAAGTCAAAGAATTTCATGCCAGGCTGATGCATGTTTGGGAAGCAGTGAGCTGTAGGCTCAGTGTCAGGGCCATGGAGAACAGAAGCAAGTAGCTCTGGGGGTCAGGGGCATTGGCAGAAGGTGGGGAGCCCTGTGTGCACTGGGCTGGTCTGTGGCAGGCTGGGCTGGTTTGTATGGCTGCAGCTATGATTCATTCATCCGACATGTTCTAGTGCCAAAGCATCGTTTTCATGAGCATTAAAGAACATGAGGAATGTTATGAAACACCCCTGCTTCCTATTTCCTCAGGAATAAACACCAGTAGTCACATAACTCCTGCTGTTCTTTTGTGCCTGGGCTAATTTAAGAGGTCCAGTTGAACACAGTAGCTGTATACACCTTCCCTAGGTGTGGACGTCCCTCCAGGAGCCAGACATTCAGGGCTATTTATGGACCCTGCCCAGGGAGAGGGGAGACCAAGAGTTTTGCTTTCAGTGGAAAATATTCCCTGTAAATCTGAGCAAATACCATCATGGGGGGTGATCAAAGAGAAGGGTTTCTTTTTAGGAACTTCATTATGTGTGCATTACAGAATTCCTTGAAGGTGGGGTTTAGGGGATGGAGCAATGGGAAATACATCTGGATAATGTGTTTGAAAAGTACTTTAGATTCATAGAAATCTCTCCCTGGAGCCCAGTGTTCCCAGAGCTCATACTGCTGCCTGGCTATCAAATAAGAGGGAGATGCAAAGAGGAGTGTTATGGCTTCTGGCATGAGAACAGACGATATTGTTCCCACTTGATGTGAGACTGAAAGGTCCAATCTGTATGAATGACAGAAGGAAAGCGGGGCTCTTAAAACCCTCCTATAAAGAGAAATGTATCTCTCACTTTAGGAGCCCTTCCTCGCTGCCAGCCAGACATTAAGTGCTCAGATAGGCCGTGCCGCATGGGAAGGATTTGAAAGAGCAGAGAGGAATGTTTGGCATAGGCTCTTTGCAAGCAGAGGGAGGGGGCTTGAGAGAAAAGATGGTGGTGAGGAGAGAGGGCAGAGCAGGAAAAGGGGCTGTAAAGAGAACAGGAAGGAGAATTAAGAGGGAGGTTGAGTTGCAAAGAAAACCTGCAAAGCTGGAGCCTGTGGAGAGGAGGAAGATGGAAAGTGGTGCTTCAGAATGTATCAGTGTTTCTTAGGGGAACAGCCCCACTTTGGCTGCTGACATACATGCAGCTTTATTTCCCCATATCACTTTTTTGGAGAGCAATGGAGTCACTTAAATGTGAGTATTTAGTGCAGCAACTCCCAGGTGCATTGAGATTCTGGGCTGCGAGCTCCCAGACTGCTGATCCAGTTTGGAAAATGGCACCTTAAAGTCATTCTGCAGTTCCACTGAAGCTTAACGTGGAGATGGATCATTTGGAGGATAACAGCTGAAAAGTGCACTTAGAGAACGCTGCTGCGAGAGAAATAAGGAGCCCAGAGTTGTTTGAACATAGCAAAGAAATCGCCTTCATTGTCACGCTTGCAAATGAGAACAATTAAACTGCTGCCATTCTTAGGTCAATGCTATTCCCAGGGGTCTCAGTGGCAGCCACATGGAAATGTCTGCGGACCTCAACAATTCATTAGTGACAGCATAAATTATTAATTTCCTCCCAATTCGTGCCTGGTGAGCATGCCTGAGGAATTCCTGCCCGCAAACTTTAAATCAAGCAGCAATGGAGCTGAGCACGGCTCTCCCATGCGCTGAAGCCCATTCTTTTTATGCTGTCTGTGCACTCAGCTCTGTGTCCTCAGCAGTGAGTTGAGCTGCAGGGACGTGCCGACATGCTGGAGGGTTTTCCAGCCATCAGGACCTGCTGCAATCTGACTTTCTGATGTGCTGGTACGAACTGCATGAAAATGAAAACTCTGGGTTGGCTTTTCTCACCCTTCTTAATAGCAGAGGAGGTGCTAAGCCTCTTGTTGTGTCTGAAATGCCATCCCTCATCCCAACAGCCTTACATGGGAATTGCACGCCAGCTATTCTCAATTATTTATTTCTGGGCACCGCTCTCTCCTTCTGTAAATCAAGAAACGATTGGTCTGAAGACGGCGTGTGTGGTCTTTTAAATAGACACGCTCAAAAAGAAATGTTTAAGCACTGAAATATCCTTCAGTACCTCAGCTCCTCAAACAACAGCATGGGATAGGCACGGCTCCACGGAGGGGCCACCAGGACCTGTGTGCCTGCCCCACTTTGTGCCCCCTCCATCATCTCCACTCTACACCCCCTGAGCTGGGGAAGCCCAAAGGGCCCAGCCTACAGCCAGAGCATCACTGCAGAGCATCAGGTTGTGCCACGGGGCTGGTGGGGGGGAGAACAGCCCTGACTCAGCTCTGCAGGTTGTGGCTGAGCAATGAGCATCGCCAGGAGGTGTTCACACAGCAGTTTCTTTGGGGGAGGGAGGGGGTAAGTGCTGAGAGCAAGTGAGTCAGAGGTGTGAGTAAATGTGAAAGCAGCCAGTGAGCAGAGCTGCGCCAATGGAAGCACTCACTCTTTCTCACACTTCAGGGATGATATTTTTTAAAACAAAAATTACATGAGTTGAGTATGAGATGAACAACAGCCAAGGAATTTGTTTACCCATGTGCTTGCTACCTGTCTCACAACTCTATTCTTCTGCAGCTTTGCCCATGGTACAGCTTGGGGTGGGATGAATACAAGTAATATTTTAAATGGAAACGTGCTTGTTTTTGTGTGTGATGTGGCTGCACTTACATCCCTTGCATCAAGCAAAGGAGATGTCCTTGGGGTGGGGGCATTTACTTGAACAGTGAAGCCATACTGGCACCCTGGGGAAAGGGCAATGTGTCATTAAAGGACATGGTCAGTGAGCATGGTGGGGATGGGATAATGGTTGGGCCTGATGATCTTAGTGCTGGGGTATTTTTCACCCCAAGTTATTGATTCTATGAAAATAGGCCACATATTTCAGTGGTTTTGGACTTCAAATGTGGAGTACTATGTCAAGAGTAAAATGCTGTTTCATTCATGAAGCTTCTCAAAAGCAAAGCCATGGGCTCTACAAGCTTAACTCAGCCTCGAAGAAACTGATCAATGGTGGGAGTACATGGCAAAATGCTGCACATCAGTATCTGGGTGTAGCTGGAGTTGGGGATTAGCTGAATTCAGCTCTGAATGACTGCAGGGCAATGGGAGTGACTCAGCTTCTGGCCCATCAGCAGCACTCACACCTCATTTCCCTGCCCATCCTGCTGCTGCTGCAGTTACTGAGAGCACAATCAGCCAATTGATGCCAATTGCAGCTGCAAGGCCGACCCCCAGCCACGAGACTATCCCTGATCTTGCATTGACTTGTTCATTATCCAATGTAGGGCATGCAAATGGTTGTGGGCACATCTGTCCATAGCCATGCTCATGGAGAGCTCTGCATACTGGCAGTGCTTCCTCTGGGTGCTGCTGACCTGTGTTGGCAGGGGGAGAAAAGACAGATGGGGCTGAAGCTGTCATTCATTCTGCTGCCCTGGGAAACTTCCATCACACCTATTGCAGGGTGTGCCCAATGGTTCTGTTCAATGGTTGGCTGCCTGAAGAACCGTCACTAATAGGAGAAATGTGGTTTGGTCTTGTTTTGTTTTGTTTTCAGCTGGGCTATTTAAAGAAGGGCTGGAAAGCGAGAAGTCTGTGAGAAGTCTGTTATCTGAGCTGCGGTGGTGGTTGATGACATGTTTTACTTCTTCCTGCACCCATGTAGTCACTCTGTCCCCATTTGTTTGATCCTGTTTGTGTCAGCCTCCCCAAGCTCTGAGTCATTCTCAGCTTGGTTAGAAGCATATCTCACCTGTCCAGGAGGGGTTTCATTGCTTCAGGCTGTGTCTCTCATCTGTCACTACCCAGAAACAGCAGCACTGAGCAGTGTATTACAGGCAGCATTGGGCCTTTCTCTCCCTGTCAGCATTTTAATGTTTCTTTTTTTTCCTGGTCATGATCAAATATATGGAGGTCCTGCAGCCAATGGGTCATTTGCAGGCTACAACCTGTGAACTTTAAGGCACCATTCTCTGTCTTCCCAGGCTGCCTTCCAAGAGTAAAGTACTGTGTGTATGGACAAGCAGAAGGCAAACCTTTCAGATCCCTGTGCACTTTCAGTCAGACCTATAGGGCATCCTGCAAATGGACCAAGAGCAGGAGGATGTCAAACTATTGGCATCCTTCACTGTTGGTAAATTGTGGTGTTACCCTGCTCTTGGTGTGGTTGCTGCAGTGCACGTCTTTATCATCTCTGCACAGCAATGCTCTGGTTCCAAGGGAACTCATGTCCTAGGAGAGCATTTCTAAGCTTTGGAGCTTTCATCCCTTTAACTTCAGGTACTTCAGGAGAAAATAACATCCCCAGCTTCCTCTGTTGAAAGGGAGATGGCAAAGTCTCTCACTTTACCAGCACAGAGAGCAGCACTCCAAGTGAAAGAAAAAACAGTGAAACAGATCAGCTGCTGTGAGATGGAGAATGGCCTTCAACTCAGACCAGAGATGTCAGTGCTTCTTGCTCAGCTGTCTTTCAAGGCTGTGTGTGCCATGGTGTGTGCCTGCTTTCTCCAGTGAGAAGAAAGCCAGAGGAACACAAGCAATGAAAGGCCTCAAGCTGTTGGCATAGGATGGAAAATGGAAGTAGCGCAGATGAACCAGTGACTAATGGGGCACTGTGGCCATCTGCACAAGAAGGGTGTACACATCATCAAGAAAAGGAAAGCAATTAGGGGTACAGTTACAAGAAATAAAGTGACTAATTGGAGGAAAGTATAAGCTGAATGTCAGGAAATAATTCCTAGCTGTGAGCTGCACAGGGCTGTGGAACAACGTTGAAAGAAGAATGGGAACAGAGTTTCCTGAGCTGTTCAAAGCTGGATCAAATGCTTGAGGTTCAGACCCACTACGGACCTGGCAATCCACCAGCTGCTCTTGTCTGAGCCTCCAGACTTGTTGTTTTTAAAGCACCATGATGCCAATGTCTACAAATCCCAGCTAAATTTTTACCCAACCTTCGCCATTTCACTTCTTGGAACTCCTGAACACAAACCTTCAGTGCACTGAAACAGCAACTGAAAGGGCAGCCTCAAATCACCAACACCGATGGATCACCTCTGCCTTGAGCTCTTCCTATGTATTGAATCCTTCCCTTGAAGCTGAACAAAAAGCAAAACAACTTCAAGTAATTATTTTGTCTTTATTATCCCTGGTGGAAGTCTTTTTTATATTCTGATTTGTTCATGCCTGTGATCAGTGCCACCTTGAGATCTTAAATTGCCTCTCTAGAATGATACAGCCTGGCAAGGGGACAGTGTTTGGTGTTCCCCAGCTCTGACAGTGCCCTTTGGAGCTGACCTCATCTTGTCATCCCTTTCTCAATGTCCCTTGCAGTTCTGGCAGCACTACCTGAGCCCAGTGAGCAAAGTGTGCCACGGGAGCAGGAAAAGAAATGACCTCTTGACAAATCTTGCATTGTGAAATTCTGAGCTCCAGGGTAAGATAGTAACAGAATTGGTAACAAACAAAGGCAGCCCGGAATATGGAGTTTCTGTTGATCTTGAATTATCTCCAGCCTCTTGAAATGGGCTGAACTTTAGCAGGAAAGAGAGATACAACTCTTAGAAAAACAGTTTGATGAGACTGGCCATCCCTGGCTCCATGCAGAGCCATTGCCAGGTGGAGGGATAGTGAGAAGTACTAGGAGCTGGTTATTGAGGAGGAGTGCCCATGGTACAGTTTCTTCTACATATGTGTCCAAAGGGCTCAGATCAGGAAAAATAGAGGAAATATAACGATTTGTGTGGTGCCTAAATACTTGATGTTGGAGGTGAAGATCACATACTAGATCTTCCCTTCCATCTCCTGACTACAGGACCAGATGGAATACAGGGATGTTTGAATTCCTTCGGAGCAGTTGTAAAGGCAGACCATGAATTTCCCAATGTTGCCAAAGTGGAGATACAAATCATCAGTGACAGGAGAGTCTCTTGGGAAGGTGTGTGTGTGCATAAACACACACGGGGTGCATTGGCAAGTATCCATGGATAATTCCCACCACACTCTGGTGAACTTTGTGCTGTTCACCACATGTCATAGAAAGAGGCAATTAACTTTACTTAACATTTGGCTGTTTTTCCCAGATTAGATGTTGTTGACTCATTTTGTGGCTGCGTATATTCTTTGAGAAGGTTAAAGGTTTCCAATCAGCTGGGGCAGAAACAGAAACAGATCGCTAAACCAACACTGAACATCCTACTAATTCAATCACACAGGGTGGACAGCTACAAAGACTTTAGGTGAAAGCTATTTGCATTTGTAGAATACAGGGCACCTTAAAAGAGAGAAAAAGCTCTGGAATTTCCGCAGATCCTTTAGAACTGCTAAATCCCAAGTATTTAAGAATGCACTGTGCTAAGAGACCAAGCACAGGGATCATGCAGTGCTGTGACCAACACTACACCCTCAGCACCAGCAACCACACAGCATTGCCCATTGACACCTGCTTTGCTGAGAAGGATTTCAGTGTCTTGGATTACTTGCTCAGAACTGAGGCTGTGGCTGTGGTGAATGGTGTGACCAGCACACAACAGACAGTTGTTCAACACCTTGTGTGCTGGATGCTAAAAACATCCCTGGCACTCAGCATCCTTACTCAGCACTTGACACACCTCTGTGCTTCTGCTCATGTCTCTGTGCTGTGGCATCACCTGCCTGGGCATTGTTTTCTACTACGGTGGGTAAGAGCTATGCTGAGCTCACCAAAGAGCCGAGCCCTTAATAAACAGCAGGTTGTTATGCCTAGATGGCCATGAACTCTGCCCTCTTGATGTCTGCAATGCATCCCATCTTGACAGACAAGAATAAACCTAAAGCCCTTCACAAACACCCTTGCAGAGCAGAGAAAACAGCCCTTCATCAAGAAGGAGGCTACCTGTGCAGCAGATCTTGCAGCAGGCTCCTCTGCCTAACCTGGCAATCTCCGAGCTTCCCCTGGGAGTTGCACAGCAGTTTGGCTGGGGATGGTCTGCCTCTAGGTCACAACCTCAAACAAATAGCACTTCCAACCAGGCATCTTACGTCATGAGTGCTGGCCTGCTCCTCCCTCTTGTCCTAAACCCAGCTAGCATAGGGGTACAACTGCATTGGTTCATTCGTTAGCATAAGGGAATCTGGAGGCAAGGGCTGTGCTCCTGGCTGTGGTTCTCTAGAGGACCATACAATCATGGAATTACAAAATGGTTTGGGTTGGAGAGGACCTCCAACATCATTTAGTTCCATCTGCCCTGCCACATGCAGAGCTGTCAACCACAAGATCAGGCACCAGACCAGGTTGCCCAGGGCTGCACCCATCTCTGGCAGTGCACTGCTAGCTTTCCCTTCTCTGCTTTGTGTACCCCTGACAAAAGACTCTTGTGAATCTCTTAGGCTGCACATGTCCCACCACAAAAAGAAACATCCTCTGCCAGGAGCCATATTTAGCTTCACCCCAGAAATCCTCACTTCCCATATCTGAAACATCAGACTGATTTCAAATCCCTTCTCTCCTTCTTTCTCCCCTGTCCACAACCTTCCCAGTACTGCTTCTGTAACTGAAGCCCAGTTCCTGGAAAGGTCTCTCTGGAGTCATCAAGGAACTGGTGTTCTGGTCTCTTGTGGGCACCAGCACTAGAGAAACAGCTGGCTGGACTGCCTGTCCAACTGCTCTGTTGCCATCGTTGTGTATATCCGTTCAAAATCACACAGCCCTATCTGCTGGCACTCAGACAAGTGAAAAAAAAATTGCTAGGTTTGCAGTCTACTATTTTTGTCTTCAGATGTTTTTGTGTTTCAGTTCTATCTTTGCTTATCACGTCCTCAGCAAGATGACAGTTCTTCGCTTGTACCAGCTGAACCTCAGTACAGTTTGTGTGTGATCCTCAAGAAAGCAGGGAGAGGTTCCTTTTTAGTTAAAGTCACAGTGACAAACCACTTTACCAAGGCTGGGCCCTGAACAGATCTTGCTGCTTAGTTATTTTCAGCCTGGAATCCCCTATCATTTTCTATCGTGGTTTCCCAGCCAAAACACTGAGCTTCAATAGTAAGATAAACACAAGCATGAGCTGGAAAAGATCTACCTAATCTTGTCATCATCTATTAGCAGTGCAATGTGAATGGCTTGCCATACGATATTTGTGCACAACGTTTTATCCCAAGTGTGGGTTCCTGAGCTTCCAGATGCTGCTTATCAGCTTCCTCGGGGAGTCCCTTGTGAGCACAGGAACACGCTCTGCTCGGAGCCACACCAGGATACGTCTGAAATACTTCAGTTGTCTGTAGTAGCATAACCGGATTTTTATCAATGTAACTGAGACAAGATTCCGTCCAAGATGTTCTAATAAAAACTAGCGTCTGCCCTGGGAACAAAGAGCATGTGATACATTTTTTCCAGCTCACTCAGCACTGAAAAGCTGAAATCAAGATGGTGCTGCTTACAGACTGGTGGAGGTGCTGACATTCCTCGTGCCTTTCCCATTACAGCTCCAGGGCTGCACCAGCCTCCCCACATCCCCCCGTGGAGGCTTCGCAGGGGGTTGAACTGTGGTCCTGATGGACTCTATAGCTGCCTGATGAAATATGCAGCAGGGGCAGAGGGTCAGTGAATAGCAGGGAAATAGCGGGTTTGTTGTATGTACTGACACTCGTAGCCCTGCAATAAATAATGGCTTGCTCAGTTGCACGTTAGAGCTTCTATTTTGTTACGGTCTTGGCAAGGCCAGCTGTATTTTTTTTAATGCCCCTGGAGCAACTTATGCAAAAGCAGCTCATTGGCTTACGGTGCTTTACAGCTGATAGTGAATACATCCCTTGTTATTTATGCTCTCAGCAAGCCCTTTGCCACAGCTACCAGATATTTTGTAATCACAAAAGCGGTAATAACCAGTTCAACAAAAGGGAATCTTCATTAAATCTGCGCACACAAAACACGTGTCAGGAGCACGGTCAGATTTTACCTGCCAGCAGCAGACCCAGACAAAATAAAACCAATCTGCATCAAAGTGCAGAATGAAGCACACAATAGCACATAGCTCATGCTGACACGCCTCTGCTTTCTCAACAAAGGTTATTAGGCATCTCCCTCATCCACAGCACAGGTGAGGGCTCTTGATGATGATGATGACTCTCTTTGATGGGCAGTACAGAGAGGTTCTTCTTTTTCCTCTGAAGACATAAGCAGTTAATTCTTCTCTGTTGTGATCCTACACTGTAAGCAAAGCTTGCAGATTGTATTATTTCTGCTGTGTCACCTCTGCTCATGTCTGTGATTTGGATGCAACTGCTGGCTTGGGAATTCCTTCAGCTCCCAGTTGCCAGAGCAGGGAGTGCCTGTCAGGAAGAGTTTATCTCAAGGATGGAAAAGGATCAGGAAGAAGATGCAGAAGCAGCAGCATGTTTGCAGAAAGCCACCAGGGCAGGGAGGACAAAAACCTCTGGGATTTGCCATCAAGTGTGTCATCAGTCAAGGATTCACTTCTGCTGCTGACAATACTGCTCAGTGGGAACGATGTCCCCATACAGTGGTGGCTTCCATTACAACAGAAACACTATGAGATATCTCTGACTTAGCATATTGTCTTTAGCCCTTCATTAGCTGTGCTGGTGAGCATCCAGTTAGGAATACACGGGGAGTAATGAGAGTACAAATGAGAGTACCTTGTACAAACTCCTTCGAAGGCCTTCAGATAAAGGGAAGCTCAATAGCTTCATAGGGAAGCAAAACCCAGCCCAGGACCACAATTCCTGAGCAGCAGGCATGGGCCCTCTCTCGATCCACTGATCTTTAGTAAGTCATTGATCAGACCTCGGTACCTTCTGTTGTGGGGTATCTTCTATTGCAGTCTCACAGTAAATAGACATTCTGGAGATTGGGTTGGTGGATGTCTGCACAATGCACTGCCCAAAATGGAACTGCCCATCCCTGTCCTCCATCTGACCGCTTTGCTGCAGCACATTGTTCCTCTTCTTCCTGGAAAGCGAGCTCTGTGCTGTAGGATCAGGGCAGGGGAGATGACGGCTTTATTGCTTGAAGCTCTCCAAAGTGCTACATCCTGCTTTGAGTAGTAAAAACTGGTTTGCCCTTTTCCAGAGCTGCTTCAATACGCGTTCGGGTTCACAGCAGTTCAGTCTCATCAGGTCACTGGTGGCCAAGTGCTTACGTGCAGAATTGTTTCAAAGTCAGAACACACGCAGAAATTCAATGATCTTGATGGATTGCGTGTCCATCCCAATGCGAACTGGCTGACACAGTGGGCAAAACCACAAGGAGGGAACTGATGTCAGACAGAAGGGGATGGATGGGGAGATGGGAAAGCTCACAGGCTGTGCAAGTGGAACTATGGAACAGGGGTGTGCAGCAGGACTGCTTGAGCTCCAGTTTACAGGTGTGTCGCAATGTTGGTAATGCTGATGTTGTGGATAGTGGCTGAAAACACCCAGAAAATAACCAGAATTAACAGGTTTTGTCTCAGGGTGTGAACATGGGCATTCCTTGGGTATATACCCACGTGATATTGTCATGATTACAAAGCTGAGTGCAAGACTACTTATTGCTGATGGCAAAGCCATGCTGACATGGCACTGGCATCACTTAATGCCAAGACAAACATGTTATGTTCTGATGTTAATGACTGAATTCTAATTAAAATCTGATAAAAAAAAAACCTTGCCAACCTCTTCTTTTTTTAAATGATCTTTCTGCTTTTCCTCCTTTCAGTGCCAAAACCCCCTCAATACTTCCCAACCCATAAAGATTTTTGTTTCATCACTTCACTACTGAATCTCCAGCATCTACACCCATATCCACATGTAAAACGTGAAAGAATGCCTTACTGACCCTTCCAGAGTACATTATTCTCTGCTGCCTCAGACATACAAGTGCTAATGTGGCAATGGAGTGTTCTAGCCCTAATCTCACAGTGACAATCCTCTTAAGCAATCCACTCAGAACTGTTCTCCTGATCCAGCTCTCCCACCTGGGCTGTGTGGTGATAAGCCAGGGGGCTGCGATGATGAATGGACTCATCTGAGGTTTCCCCACAGATCCAAATCACTGCACGACAGATTCCTGAGGTCAGGAGGCTGCAGTCTCATAAAACACAGCCAACACAAATGTGCTTCTGTGTGCATTGGGTCCTCCTGGGACAGCTCCATAGAAGAGTTCATGCCAACAAGAACTGCTTGAAGGAACAGGTCTCACACAGGGAGGTGGAGGTAAGGAAATTCCAAGCCTGCACATCCCAAAGCTTTCCAGACTTTCTCAAGCTTCTTCTCAATGTTTCATGCTTTAAGACCAGGTCTGATGAATGTTTCTGATCTCCCTGAACTGTGGGAAGCTGAGCATACCCTACACATATTTTGGTCCCATCAGAACAGCTCTGAGTGCTACAGATGGAGGTTTTTCATCAGCACAGGCTCTGCCTTTGCTCCCACTGCTTGCAGTATGCTAAGCACACAAAGGTCTGATACCTGGCTAATCACCTTTAAGAACTTTTAAAAGACTTTTAGTGTCCAGTGTCTCAGTAAGCCAGCATACACACACAGAGCACCTTGCTAAAGTTTTCAAGTTGCATTTATGTCCCTAAATCATGATCCAGTTTTGGTGTCATTGTGTCATTTTTACACAAAGAATCATGCTGCATACTTTGATAAATGCAGTGAGGATGAGTCCATGACATCACTTATTAGCAGTGGGTTAATCAGAAGAGATAGAAGGATACTGGAAGAGCAGCAGCTTCCCAGTGGCTCATGTAGAAGCTTGGATGGGGGGATTTCTATGAGTCTCTTCCAAATCACCCTGTGATTCCCCAAAGATCTTCCAAGACAAACAAATCCCTGCTTGCTGAGCCTTTCTCAATCCTTTGACATGAGAACAGTCTTTGGCACAGACAAATTCCTCAAAGCCATTTGTAGAAAACTGCTGTCTAATGACTCTCTGCTGCCGTCTCCTTATAGATTACTTCAAGATGCTGAGATCCTGCTTGTCCTATCCAATCAGTATCACTTTGGATGCTTGCAAGAGACGAGCAAAATAAATATAAACTGATGCAAGCTGATGCACGCTGCTGAGGAACATTGCTTATCATACAAAGGTCAGCTGCTGTCAGACTGCTGCTGAACTCCAGGGCTTTCTTTTTTTCTGCACTCCAGGAAATGAGCTGAAAGCACAGGGCAGCATCAGGTGGGAGAGCTGTGGGTGCAGTGTGGGGCTGGAGCTGTGCAACAGCTGTGGGCACTCAGCTGCGTGGCTGGGGCAGCCCAGCATCTGTTTGGCTGTAGGATGAAAGCTTCTTTAAGTTTCTTTAAGGGTGTGCATGGGATGTTTAGGAAATATGGTTTGGAAGCTGTTCTGCTATTGATTTCCTTTGTGTCCCTGAGCAACTCACTTAACCTTTCCATAATTCAGCTTCTCCTGGATTAAAAAAATAAAGAAGAGCAGTGATGCTTTTTCATTGCTTCTGCAAGGATCAGTCGGGACAAGGAGCTTAAGAGGTGACTTTGGTTCTCAGGGTGTTTCAAGTCATGCCAAACATTTCACTTGGTCCCAAGCAGAGATAGAACTTCGCACTTGCCATGGAGAGGTCACCACAAAACTATGCATCATTCCAAACACTGCCAGAAATTCTCTGTAGTTTTATTTCCGCAGTGAGGGGCTCTGTTTGCGTCAGCATGTACAAATGTGAAAGAATCTTCAGACATCCTGCACAAGGCTGAGAAGCTCTCAGCAGAGTCCTGGGATGAGGCTGACACTGCCCAATGTCCTGGCCAAGTGTGTTGTACGAACACTGAGGTTTTCTGCACGTTCAAACCGTATCCAGACCAGCTTAGAATGTTCAAAACCTAGGAGATATGGTAACAGGCGCTGTGCTAAGGATGATCTCCTACAGCATCAATGGAACATCCATTCGGTACAAGAGTTTGTCCAGTATTCCCAGATGTCAGCCTGCAACCAAAGAAAAAGAACATAGAATCACATCTCAGGAGGAGGAAGTTCCTCTGAGGACACTGGTAGAAGGATATTAAGGAATAACTATTTAGCTGAACAAGCTTTTACATCCATAGATGCTATGAAAACTTATTTTATGTGCGCTGCATGCCTGAAGTGGGGAACAACCTTGTTTCCATTTCCAGTTCCTTTAATATGGGTTTTGGACAGAGGAGATCAGCTCTCATCATCTAGTTATAAAGTCAGATACACTCTTATAACCAAGCTTCTACAGTGCACCACTTCTTAATCTTGCCTTGATAAGGAAAAACAAAACTACTTTTGCCATATAGAATAGACCTTACCTTAGTAAGGTACTTACTGTGCTTTGTGTCTAAAGCAGGAAGTACCCAATTTTATGCATCTACTGCTCATAAAATGAAGCATCGTTCCTGGAACTCAGCAATCCATTCAGTTTTGCTTTCATTACTACAAACAAGGAGTGATATCAGCCCTATCGTGGCTCACTTTTTCTTCTGCTGTCAATTCTTCAGGA
Source organism: Coturnix japonica (assembly GCF_054131305.1). Taxonomy (NCBI): domain Eukaryota; kingdom Metazoa; phylum Chordata; class Aves; order Galliformes; family Phasianidae; genus Coturnix; species Coturnix japonica. Next base: position 9,588,984 of record NC_140680.1, on the reverse strand, counting down.
ACATTAGGAGAGTATTTGAAAGGTGCTTTCCTTGCATTTTGCAAAACAAGTTAAAATGCAAGAAGCAATTTCTCAGTGTAATACACAGGCACAAGTTCATTTCAGTGCTTGCAAATATAAAGTTTTACTGCATGCAAAATACAGATTTCATCCTGCTTTCTTAATAAAACAGTTTTGGACTGCGAGCTTTAATACCCTATATGGTCAGAAATGATGATAATTCATTACTAGGAGCACTGCCAGATAATGTCCTAATCGTTCCTCTGTTGTAGCATTCTTTGTCCCTTGAAGATGAAGTTACAGTAAGGAATGAGTTGATTTTCAGTCCCTCTACCCTGACAATTTTAGGAGTTCCAAATCCAGATCAGAATTATACATATTGTAAAGCGAGGTCGAGCTCTGCTATGATGTGGAACAGAGCATAACCAGGAGGTCTGTGACAAGAAGCTGTAGTAGAATCCAACAGGAATAACCTTTTTGGAGGCAGAGAGGTCACAATGCTCATACTGAGAACATGAGCTATGAAACAGGCAACCAGAAACCTAAACAGCTCATTATGTTAGGCATTGACAGGGAATTAATTAATTAACCCAATTATTAGATAACCCCAGCTTGTCCACATTGCAAAAGATTACCTTGTGTTATATATTCCTGCTTCCCCTCCAACCACTGTTTCTGCTGCTCTTTGTATTCCAGATCCTGACTACTCTAAAACTCATTAGTTCCAATAAAGACTGTCTAAAGCAGCATATCTCTCTATTTTGTTCTCCTCTTTCATCTTAAACAACAAAATCAAAAGGGTTTTTACTCAATATCTGACAGCTGCACTGAATATAGTGTGGAATGATGTGGGGAGCAGCAAGCAAACACAGGTGTTGCGTGTAAATCTGGGTGCAGGCATATATGTGGTTGGTTACCTTCAGGCACGGTGAAGTTCCTGATAGGATGAGATGAAACAGCTTTAAGTTGCACCAAGGGAGGTTCAGGTTGCACATTAGGAAGAATTTCTTCTCAGTAAGAGTGATGATGCACTGGAATGGGCTGCCCAGGGAGGTGGTCAAGAACCATGGAGATGTGGCACTGAGGGACATGGGTAGCAGGCAGCCTCCACCAGCAACATCCACTTTCATGTCTTCCTGATCCAGGCTAACACACTGCTGAAGAGCCTGTAGTAGAAGAACAGAACAGCCATCACATCTGCATGTCTGCCCATCATCCCTATCCTTTCCTTGCTGCACCTTAGTCCCAGCTCATAGCGGTGCCTTTACAAAGGACACTGACCTATTCAACTCAGCCCTTGAATGATCCCCCCAGTGCTGCTATGTCAAACAACAAATAAAAACAATATATGAAAAGCAGATGAAAAAAAGAATCCCTTCCTAATCCTTCTTCTTTGGCAGAACTTCAAAACTCACTTTAATGCATGAGTAAGTTCTTAGGCATCTCCAGACATCCTATTTTCCTCCTAGCCACCAGCACAAGGATTGGAAACCAGTTTGCACTTTGCAGGGTGAGAAGCTTTGAGATCTGTGACTTGCAGCCTGAGAGAGGTGTTCAGAGCAGAGGTGGGGTGAGCTATGGATGATCCAGCCACATAAGTTACTGCTAGATCCTTTTGTTCACTTGTTTTCCCAGAGCAGAACAAGCAACCACCCTTTGTTGTTGACCCACTGCACAGATGGGAGCTGACAGCAACATCCCAAACCACCAAGCAAGCCCAACTGCCTTTGGGAAACTCATGATTTATAATGTGCAGCAGTTGCTCCATGCTCATTTCTTCCCCCTTGGGTGAAAGATCCAATGCTAACGATGTTGTGTCCTTATCAGCAGAAACTTTTGCTGGGGAGAAGTCCAAAAGTGACTGAAGCGAAGCTCAGATCTCTGAAGGGCTTTGTCCTGTTCCCGGATGAAGTATGCTTGTTTCCAATTAAATCCTTTGAGCTTCAGCAGTGAGTGTGTATATATACATATACATAAATGTTGAGTAAGGAAACAGTGGCAGACACAGTAAGAATAAAAACACAAGGCTCCTTCATTTCTTATCCCAAATCAATAAGCTATGTGGCAGATGGCTAGCCATGCTTGAGCTGTGCTTTTAACACTGATAACCACATAAAACACCCACTGATAGCAGAGACACAACATTCCAAAGAGGAACCAACACATTATCAACGAAAAACAGCAGATCTGGATCCACAGGCAACTCAGATAACAAATTCATAAGTATTCCATTAGTAGGATAGAGGGAACTTGGAAGGATGCATTAAATACATATAAATTCTTTCAATGGCTAAGAACACCATTTGCACCCCAAGGAGGCATCTTCCTCACCTCTGCACATCACAAATCTAGAATCAACCTTGTGTTTGTTTTCAGATACAAAAGATGGGGTGCTATTGTAGCTCTGGTTGGAGTTCTGCATGAAAAGATGGGTAGAAGCTGAAGGTTAGGATAGCAGGAAAGGCTGTGTGAGCTGCCTGCAGCTGGGGATGGGTGGGGAGATGGTGTCATGGGTCCCAGCTGAGAGACATTGGCAAAGCTCTTAAATCTATACTCAAATTCCCTCCAAACTGTGGAAATCCTCAAGTGGTCCTAACCCCTAAAGGCTGCCCCTCTGAACACCCAGCTCTGCATTAAGGTCCCAGAAATTCAGCTCCTGCAGTAGAAGAGAGCTCAGAGAGTGCTCTGTGCCCAGGGAGAGCCTCCTGACTGAGGAGCGTTCGTGCAGAGAGGAGAAAACATTCACTCCCTAAGGAAAGAGACCCACTGCCATTTTTAAAGAGCATCGCAGACCCACAAGTGTTTTACTGGTCCCTGGAGATCAGCAGCAGCTGGATCTGAGCTGAAAGGCAGGAAGCAATTGGCCCCGTTATTGAGGGAAGGGATTTTTCACTTAACAGGGCGGCAGTGCTGGGCTGGGTGGGTTTCTAAGCAAGATCTCAGGTCATGGTGCAGCCACATTCATTCTGCAGCTGTGGCAGCACCCAGGGCCCCAGGCAAGCTCAGTGACACGGGTAGATAGGGCAGAGGTGGGAGGGTGCTCAACCACTGCTGCTGTGCTGCCAACCAGCGCTGTGTGCCCCTCTGGGAACATTGCATGGCTCATCTCTCAGGTTAAAGTGCTCCTCCCTGAAGACCATCAGGAGACCAAGAAAAACCAGAACACGTGCCTAGAAGGCAGCTTCCAGGACTGCCAGGATTTTACCTGCAGGATGGATGGCCCCGGTGCCCCCCAGCCCGTGTGCAGGCTGTCACTGCCCTGGCTGCTGGAGCAAGTGCTGACACCGGCTTTGAAGTCACCATCCGGAGCAGGAAGCTGGGGATTAGCAGGAACATTTTTTTGTCAAGGGGATAATCACAGGCACATGGCACAGATCAGATAGCCCTCCCACAAGCCAGAGCTCCTAATGAGGGTGTTTCCCCTGTTGCTGTAGAAGGGCTCTTAACGAAGTACCGGTCCTATTCCATTTCCCAGCACTGAGCATGATGGGCCTCTTCTGAAATCTCCCTCTGTGCCCTGAGCCCTGTGGGGATCTTCCAGCCTTGTCCTCACTGACCTGTCCCAGCCCCATATGAAGTGCATGGCCCTGCTCTGCCCCTCATAAAAAGTAGTATTAATTAGTATTTACATAATACTAAGCAATAATAAGCTCATTCTTCACAAAGAAATAAGGACAATGCTGAACAGCCATGGTGTGCTTTTCATTTTGCTCAGTAAATATAGCAGCATAAAGTAGTTGAGTCAAAGATTCTGCAGTAAAGATGCAGAAGACACTGCCTGTATGGAGAAAACCATCTGAATGTGGTTGGGGATCACAAGGCAGCATTATGTTTGTGAGTCTAGTCTATGGAAACTACAACTTTAAACCGTACTCCAGGAAGACATTGATTCCACAAGTCACTGCATTTAAAGGAATCCAGATCTCTGGTGCTCTGCCATAATCTTGATATGGAACTTCAGGGACATGGTTTAGTGGGGACATCTTGGTGGTAGGTGGATGGTTGGGCAGGATGATCTTGGAGATCTTTCCCAACCCTGATGATCCTGCAGTTCTGTGCCTGGATCTCCTCTCCCTGGCTGGTGGGAGCAGGGTCTCACAGCACTGGCCTCTGTCCCTCTGACCGCAATGAAGCTCCTGTGAACCAGGGTCTGCTGCTTCTCCCACAAAAACTGCTGACCTTACTCGTAATGATAATAATAACACAGACTGCGAGGGCTGTTTGGTTAATGAGCTTCAAATTCTTGGGTGAAAAGCAAAGTTTGGTGGCTTGGCTGGGAAGTGAGTGATGGAGCCCAGCCCTGTGACCTCCTGGTCCCATGGTAGGGCTGGGAGAGAAGGCTGTTTTGCTTGGCACCAGGCATCAGTAAGAACAGCTGCCCTGTATGCTCTGGGCTGCATTACCTGCTGCAGTGCTCCATCCTTACCCACCTTAGCTGGGAAATGCAGCTGCAAAGGTCCAGCTGCTAGCAGGTGATGGACGAGAGTGCTGGGTTACTTCATTTTAATTTGGTTTATTTAAAGTCCCCATAATTACTTTTCACACGGCTATATTAATTGTTGTTTATTTTGGACATCAAGCAGGATTTTCCCTTTCAAAACTGCACCCACTCAAACTAGACAGCTGCCTGAACTAATGCAACAGGAATGAACTGAGGTTTCCAAGGGAAGGGAACACATACCTCTCTGGGAAGTATGTGCAGTGCCTCACCTCCCTTATCATAACAACCTTTTTTTCTTTATATCAAATCTAAATCTCCCTCTTTTAGTTTGAAACCATTCCCCTTTGTCTTATCACAACAGACCTTGCTGAATGGTCTGTCACCTCCTTTAGATACTGAAAGGCCACTCTTTGGACTGCCAGAGCCTTCTCTTCTCTCCAGGCTGAACAGCCCAGGGCTGCTAGGAGCAGTGTGGATAGAATCACAGGAGCCTGAAGGAAGGTCCTCTGCCCACCCCAAGCTCCCTGCATGGCATTTCTGCCTTCCCCCTCCCTAGTCCTCACACAGGACCTCCACTTCCATCTAGCATTTGGGGTCAGTGGGACCTGCCCATTGTGCCATCTGGGATACCTCCCCATGTTTCACTCCCACCAGAGGATTACACAAGCGATTATGAAACCAAACTACTTTGACCTTTGAAGTAAGGAATCAACACCTGGGCAGGGCCCGATTCTAGGCAGAACTATTTACAGACACACCAGGGGCACCGCATTACATTTCTGTTATTCTGGGAGGGGGCAAGGAGCCAGCACACATTACGCTCAGTTCATACACTGAGACCTTCATAGCAGCTCTCAACTCACCTGCCCCAATCTTCTGCCATGTCCCACAGCATCTCACTGCCACGCATCAGCTAGAGAGGGGTTCTGGGGAAAACAAATACTTACAGAACTGGAATGGAACTTATCAAACCTCTCTGTGTTGCTATTGGACTCACACCCCTTTTTTATGATGAGTGTTCTGCTGAGAGCTTGTGGAAAGGGTGAATTTAAGTTTACCGGGGCTAATTTTAGTAAAAGAAGCCTTACACCATTTCCCTCAGGGTTAGCTACATTAAAAAACTCAACCACAGATTAAAGTAATTCAATTACCATACTGTAGCAAATAAAAACACTAGCCAAAGATGTAATCTCACGTGCTTTTTAACTACACTAACACACAAACGCCATTCACAGATAGCATCTCCCAGATGAATGCCACACAATGGTCTATCTAAAAGTGATTACTTACATTGTTTAAGGGGTGTTTGTTCTGGCATTCCAAAATGGGCTGGGGTCTGTCAGACATTGGCACAGCTGCCCAGGGAGGTGGTGGGGTCACTAACCCTGGAGGTGCTTAAGAACTGTGGGGATGTGGCACTGTGGGATACGGTCAGTGGGCACAGGTTGGTGGCTGTGCCTTATGACCTTAGAGATGGTTCTATGGATGTTAGGTTGGTATGTGACCACACCGCTAATCCCCACACGGAGCAAAGGGATGGGTTGAACAGGGTTCATATCACGTGCTGGGAATAGGTTGAGGCAAAAAGGCAAGAGATGTGACTGCCTTAGTGCTCACTGCCCATCTCACTGCTAGAAAATTGTGTATGCTTGTTAGTGGTTGTAATGTGATGGAAAGCACAGCAATGTCAGCAAAGAAGCAACATTCCAGGCTACAGCAAGCGAAAATTTGGCCAAAAGCAACAGCTCTCAGCACAGAAATAAAGCAAAGAAGCAACTTACCTTTGGAAGACCTCAAGTACACAGGAATCTCCAGCACAACACCCTCACCTACACTGCCAACCCTTAAATGAAGTCTGGGAAGGGGTGGATCCTGGCTCTACCTCCTGCAGTCACTCAGCTACACTGCATGCACCTGAGCTCCCCTGGGTTGGCCCTGCCTTCCCACCAGGTGCTCAATCACTGCTTCAGGCTGTGACTTAGCATTTCCACTACACTGGTTATCAGCAAAATAAGTATCTTTGTGTGTTCTGGAGATGTTTGTGTGCAGGGCACTGAGTGGGATCATTTCAAGCCAACACCTTCACTTTGAATGGATCTCCATGTCCCCAGACCTCACATAACAGAGATACTGCCTTTCCTTCAAGACACAGATTTTCTTCAGCACTGAGAGCAAAACTCCATGACAATTCCCACTGCTATGTCACAGCCTCTATGAACTGGGAAGACAGATGGCTCTGGTCAGACTGAGGCATAACAGAGAAATGAGACAAGCCTGGGCTCACCCTAAGCCACTTCTGCATTGTGATTTCCTTGTTCTAGCAAGGCACTTGGGGAACATACAGGGTGCCACCCTTAAGAAAAATAACCTTTTTTGCACTACTTTGTGAAGTCTGCTCCAAAGGAGACAGGCGTTAGCGGCCGTGCTGCAGTACATTGGCATGCTCAGACCGCAAAGCTCCTTCACAATCCCTCGAAGCTGGGGGAAGCTGCTCCGACCAGCAGCCACAGAAGCTATTTTGGGTTTGATATGCAGCAGATTTGATAAGAAAGCTCTCAGGAAAAAACAAATTTCCTCTTGGACTCAGTAGAACTGGGCACATATTCCGGCACACAGAGTTCCCTTTCCTATAAGCTTATGAAGTAGCCTTCTAAAATTAGGAATGAGAGGAGAAACCCTGAGCCCATTGCAAGAAGAGACCGTTGCCCCAGGACCAGGACTCACCTGGGGGTCTCTGTAGACTCTCATTGATGGGGGATATATCTGAAAAGAAATAGAGTCCTAATAACAGCCTTCTATCTCTAACTATTACTGTTTCCGCTGTTGCCCTCATGTTGTGTCATTCCACAACCTGTATTCACCATCAGTGCTGATTTATGGATGAGCAGTTCAGTGTTTAACCCAGAGAAAATGAATCTCCAGAGCTCAGCTGTTCCATGTGCCATGTTCTATATCAAGCCCTTCTGTTTTCACTGGGATCATTTCTTATATTCAGCCATTTCCTCTTCTTTTGGTCGAGACTTTAAAATCAGAACAAGAACACAAGAACTGTAAATACCAGGGCCATCAGATGTTACACACGAAGGCAGAAGGGATGCTGCTGTGTGTCTGCTGCTGTGCCGGGCGCTTTGTGCCATCCCTGATCCCCAGCATGGCAGGCAGTCAGTCCCTCTGCTGCTCCTGCCCCTGCACAGTGCAGGGTGAGTGTCTTGTTATCAGTCAAGCCCTAATTCCTAATCAAGCTTGTTCCAGACTAACAGAAAGGAGATGTTACTGGAGCTGTGACTCAGAGGTGGCTCCCCCTCACGGTGTGACAAGTGGAGAGGAAAAGGAATGGCAGCCAGGAAGCCGCCACGAGGAACCTGCCAAAAGCTCACTGCCTCTGCCAAGCTGCTTGTCTGAGAAGGGGAATTAGGAAGCCAACAGCCCCTGGAGACCCAGAGTAATGTAAGCAACCCTTACGCATGTACACATGGCCACCTGCTTCCACCGGGGGGCTTCCTGCTTCCCAGCCCACGAGAAGCACCTGGGGATCGGGCCAAGGGAGCATCCCTTGTCACAGTCCTGAAGAAGATGCGTGTACCTGAAAGCAAAGCTGTTTGTTTCCACTTGTGTCAGCTGGGCTGGTAAAAGCGATTACCTCTTTCTCCCAGCCTTGCCTCTCTCATTGATCCCACTGGCCGCTCTTCAAATGTCATCCCACAAGGAAGGAGCACACATCCAATTGTGAAAGGAAAAGATTAACGTGATGACAAAGCAGCGGGGTCAGCGTGGGGATGTGCTGCGTGAGATAAACAGGGTGCACCTGGCTCTGACACCCTGCAAGCTGGGGCCCGCAGAAGGAGGCACTGTGGGGTTGGCAGAGCCCCCCAGCACCATGGGCAGTTCAATAAAGCAAACTGGACCCTCCTCCCAACCTCTACTCTGAGGTTTGGTATTATTTCTGTTTGAAAAGAAAGCCTGAAACTACTCAAAAGCACAAGTAAAAGCAGGCAAACCACAAGAGTAACGGAGGGCCATTACCAGGATGTGCAGGACGAACAGACAGCTCAAGTGTGTTCTGCATGTGCTATGAAACACAAATCTGAGCTACGACCCTCCCAGACTCAGTGTGTTTTCTCCTAAGCTCCCAAAGCTGCCTCTCCTCCTTTCAAGACAGCACTTCTTGCAAGGATGAGCATGAAATGTCTATTGGAACGAGGAACCTGATGCTTTCTGAAAGCTGTGATTTAGTGTCAGAGCATTTCCTGATGTTAGCCTTATATAGGAAGCAAACTTGCCAGTTACTACCATAGACTTACCTTGATCATTTGGCAGAGTTTTCTGACCAGGTCTTCAAATAGAGCATTGGACAGTGAGCTGAGCACAACATGTAGTTCCCACACTCATCACTTTTCCCTCCTGCTCTTCTCCCCCAACATTACATCTGATCCACCTGCATTTTCCTAGCAGTTTTCTGCTGTGTTCTCCCCATGAGGTGCATGCACTGTGCAGGAATCTCAATGCACAGGAGCCTGCAGGTGCTAAGCGAGCCTGTATTTGAGATGGAACAGATCCTCACCTGGTGCAAAGCCAATGTGATGTTACAGCCTTCCACCAGCTGGCTGCAGCCATACGTTGCATGGATTGCGTGGATCCCTTTAACTCAATGATGGGCACTGAAAAGCCCTGGTAATTAACTAAGGTCATTAGTGCTCCCCTGCACTCTTGGCTGCTTCACAAGCATTCCAAAGCCACTCGTTACAGCCCCTGAGCCAGAAGCACGAGCTGCTGCAACTGCAACTTCATCGTGTTTCCTGATTCCAGCACCTCGCTCACCCCTCGGTGTTAAACCACAAAGCTCCCCCTGCGTGCAGGCGGCTCCTGTATTGATAGCGCTGGCTGAGCGGCTGCGGGCAGCCCCCGCTCACATACGGTGCCACCTGCGGGACGGCAGCACGAGGCGACGGGACCCTTCCATGCACAGCAATGCGCAGACATGGCGTTCCAGCCAGAACGTTATCTTTTAAGTTTGTAGGATCCCTCAGCCCTTATTTAGGATATTTGTTCGCTTTGGTGGCAGGGAGCAGCGCAGAAGTCACATAACCCCGTGTCGGGGTGTCGGGGGGCAGCGGAACCGCAGCGTGGGGAGGGAGACGGACGCCTCCGTTCTCAGGCTGTAGCGTGGAGCTGGAACACGCGTGGGGCGGCTGCCGGGCCGGGGGGCACACGGGGGGGTGCGAGGTGCGCGCAAGGCGCGGCGCCGGCTGCCATTGGCCGTGTCGGGCTGATGTCACGGCGGGTGTTGCTATAAGCTCGGCGGCGCCGAACGGGCTGGGGACAGTCGGGCGGGTGAGACGCTGCGGGACGGGTTGGGTCGGGTGAGGAGCGGGGCGATCTGGAGCGGAGCGCAGCTCGTACAGCCCCGCACGGCGGGAGCCACCGCGCACAGCCCGCACCTGCTGTTCCCTATGCGCGGAGCCCGGCGCAGCACCACGGCATCGGAACGCTGAGAGCAGCCCCCGCAGCCTGCCCGGGGATCCGGCTGGGGGGACATGGGGGTGGAGGGCACCGAGCTGCCCGGCGGCAACGTCAGTGCCAACCAGAGCGCAGCAGACCCCACGGTGTCGCGGGACGTGTGGGTGGTGGGCATGGGGATCCTCATGTCGCTCATCGTGCTGGTCATCGTCTTCGGCAACGTGCTGGTGATCACCGCCATCGCCCGCTTCCAGCGCCTGCAGACGGTCACCAACTACTTCATCACCTCTCTGGCGTGTGCAGACCTGGTGATGGGACTGGGTGTGGTGCCCTTTGGTGCCTGCCACATCATCATGGAGATGTGGAAGTTTGGGAACTTTTGGTGTGAGTTCTGGACCTCTCTGGACGTGCTTTGCGTCACCGCCAGCATCGAGACACTCTGTGTCATCGCTGTGGATCGATACTTTGCCATCACCTCCCCATTCAAGTACCAGAGCCTGCTGACCAAGAGCAAGGCACGTGTGGTCATCCTGATGGTGTGGGCCATCTCAGCTCTCACCTCCTTCCTGCCCATCCAGATGCACTGGTACCGGGCAGACCGTGATGAGGCCATCCTCTGCTATGAGAAGGACACGTGCTGTGACTTCTTCACCAACCAAGCCTATGCCATTGCCTCCTCCATCATCTCTTTCTACCTACCGCTTGTGGTCATGGTATTTGTGTACGCCAGGGTCTTCCAGGTGGCCAAGAAGCAACTGCAGAAGATAGACCGGAGTGAGGGCAGGTTTCACATCCAGAACAAGGAGCAGGACCAGAACGGGAAAACCGGGCACCGCCGTTCCTCCAAGTTCTTCCTGAAGGAGCACAAAGCTTTGAAGACCTTGGGCATCATCATGGGCACCTTCACGCTGTGCTGGCTGCCCTTCTTCATCGTCAACATCGTGCACGTCATCCAGGACGACATCATCCCCAAGTACGTGTACATTCTCTTGAACTGGCTGGGCTATGTCAACTCTGCCTTCAATCCCCTGATCTACTGCCGGAGCCCAGACTTCAGGTATGCCTTCCAGGAGCTCCTGTGCCTCCGCAGGTCTGCTCTGAAGATGTACGCTAATGGCTACTCAAACAGCAACGGCAGGAGTGACTACAACGAGGAGGACAACGGCTACCCCCTGGCACCAGAGAAAGCCTGCGAGCTGCTCTGCGAAGAGGGCTCCTTCCCTCACCCTGAGGACTTTTTGCACTGCAAAGGTACTGTGCCTAGTGGGTAGCTCTGAGACGCGATGGGCTCTGTTGTGGCACACTGCTCCTAACGATGAGCCTTCCTCTAAGGAAAAACAAAAGCCCAGTAATAATAACGATCCTCACCTAAAGCACACCTAAACCTCAATGGCTGCAAGAAACCTAAAGCTCAGCAAACCTCCTGCAAACAGGTGGAAGGCTGCCCCGGTGGCTTGGGTGGGCTGGCTGCTTGCAGAGGTTATGAATTTAAGTGCACGACCTTAGGTCCCTTGTGCCGGGGGAGCGGGGGGAGTGCTGGGGGATGGTATTTTAAGGCTGTGCAGAAAGCTCGTCCCAGGAAGAACTTCCTGGCTGTGGCCGATGTTGAACTACCTCATGAGCTCGGTGCTGGCGGCTGCTGCGGGAGCGCTGTGCTCCCCGAGCTGTGCAGCACCTGCCCCCATATCCCCCCCTTTAGGGATGCTTAGAGCTCTGTCGGCTGCGTCTGATCTTGTTGCTGTCAGTGGGAAAGTTTAAACAACGCCCGAAAAAACAGAACAAAACAAAACAAAAAAAACCCACGACAACCACGAATGCGTCTTTTGCCAAGTGCTGTAGGACTGTCCGCTGAAATAAGGATAGAAATAAACGGAGTCTTTGCCCAGAATGTGATACAGTGAGTGTGGGACTCAGGAACGTGATAATGGGAAGCTGGGCGATACGCTGCTGCAGTCGCAGCCCGTCCTTTTATCGAGACCGCAGCCAAAGCTCTTGTAGCCGCCCGGTTTAAATTCGGCTCTCAGCCCGTAGAGGTGGGCAGGGAAGGTTTTATTTTCTGTCGCTGAGGGCTGACAGTCCGGCAGCGCAGCCCTGGCCGCGGGACGGCTCTGGGCTGGTCGGTCGGTTTGTTTGTGAAGGGTTTTTTCCCCTTGCAGCGGGCTTTGCATTGCGTTCCCGCAGCACTTGGCGGCTGGCGCATGGGCTGTCACGGTGGCAGACGCGAGCGGGCAGGTGGGGACGGACGGACGGACGGACGGACGGACAGGGTGGCTGTGCTGCTCGACGCTGCTCGGAGACCCCGCTGGAAGAAAGCAGCGATCTCGGGGCTGAAATGGAGCTCCCCCCCTTGCTTTCTTCCTCAGCTGCAGTTTGAAAGAGGAGGATGTGAAAGTGCGGTGTCTATAGAAGCACGTGGGAAAGATGGGGGAGGGACGGCCCCGCGCCCCGTGGGAGCTCCTCTCCCCAGGGTTGGCACCGTTAATAGGAGGCTCGCAAAGACCTGGGTTGTGCTGCCCACAGTTCCTGCAGCCCCCGAGGGTGCGCCCAGGGAACGCTGGATGGGATCGGCTCGTAAGGTGCTGCAAGGTGCAGAGTGGCTGCGAACTCATTCTTGAGCCCTTGGCGTTCCTCATGGTAAAGCCCCACCCGGTTTTGTGGGGAAGGGTTTGGAAATCCTCGTGCTCCCTTCTGCCTTCCCCCAGGTATCCCAATCCGGTTTGGGAGGTCAGGCAGCCCTTTAGCCCTTTCCTAACCCTATGTTGGGTGCTGGCTCTGCTCTGCTTGCAGCCTCTCCAGCTTGGTGCATGCTACAGAGTGGCAGGGAATGTGTGCAGCAGAGCTCTGTGTCACTGCCAGCTTTGCTGCCCGTGCCCACCTGCACCTTCCTTGGAGCTGTCAGCAGTGTCCGAGCACTCCCCAAGTCATCGGGTTCAGCTTTTACATTACAGTGTGAACAAACGGGAGGGGTGTGATGGTGCAGGGTGGTGTGTGGCTGTGGGGAGCAGGAGGCCAGGCTGGAAAAACATTTGCTCCTCAGATAAACATTAACAGGCTGTCCTGGCTGGAGAGACCTGGTGTGGGGTCAGGTGCTCTCGGTTTCCTACTGTAAAGGGCTGAAAGGCAGGGGGCCCTGCGCTGCGGGGCTGGTGTCGGTGCCCCATGTAGGTTAGAGATGCACCACGTTGGAGATGCATTTCAGCTCAGTATGGATCATGATTATTACAAAGCAAGAAGTGAAAATTAGCCTCTTGGTTGAAGCGATTGATTTCTTCTGTGCCATTAATCCTGCGTAGGCTGGTGTTAGCAGGAGTGCAAGGTGAGGGGGTATCCCATGGTGATAGCTCCTGGTGGAGAAATCCAGCATCCGCATCTCAGTCGCTGTATTCATTTTTGTTATTATTTGCATTTCAATAGCACGTGTTGTGGATGAGGGTTTTATTGTCCAAATAATTGTTCTTCTTGCTTGGCTGGCTGCACTCGTACTTCAGATGTTGGTGCTGTATGCAGCAGGAGCAGATGAGCAATGGGTGACTGCAGGACTGCTGCAGTGTGCAGAGCACAGAGATGTGGAAGGGACAGGGGATGTCTGTCTGTCTGATGACCTCTGCAGCTCAATGCTTAGGTGCTGTGTTAGGAAACCTCAAGCTCAACCATGTCTGAGTGTTGAAGAGCTGATTTCTTTCCTCTAAGGCACCACTGGTAAAACTGGTGAGATACTGCTCAGTTCTGGAAGCAGCTGGAACTAAAAGAGATAAATACCGGAGTAATAAATGTGTGGCACCAGTGAAGTCAAACTTGAATAACCCCTTCTGGTTTCATGGCTGGAAAAGAAAAAGCTGAATAAAGGAATCCCTTTGCCTATAGAAATACATTGCAATGAAAAGAATTTATAGATGTATGCTAGGGATTCAGAAATGGAGCATTAAGTCAGGACACTATAGCTGCAACAGTGATATTAGGGTCAGAAGGAACCCAGCAGGCACATTTCAGGATTAACACTAGCAGAGGGCTGACTCGGGTTAAGTACATCTGATAAAACACAGCAGTAACTTCATTAGAGGACAAGCACTGTGATGAAATGCCGGGTCCTTATTGCAGGCTGACGGGCTGCTTTCTGTGCTGTGGGTTTGTGCTTTGCACAGCGGCCACGATGTGCACAGAGCAAGGGTGGGATGGTGCCTGAAGGGTGGGTGTGAGCTGGAGCTTGGTGCGCCTCTACCTTCATGCTTTCAGTCACTTTAGCCAGGGAGGTTGTTACTGTTTTTAACGCCTTTGTTGAGATGAAGGGCACAATTGCTGCTTTTGTGCTGTCATGAAATGCTGTTCTCACTGCTGGTCCCTTTGTTATTGCGGTGGCTGTAGCTCCATCCCCTAAAACAGTTGGAGTGTCACAAGCTGCTGCCTTATGTCAGTGCTTTGCCGGTTGGGATCATTTCTGCTTTCTGGGAAGCCCAGGCCTTGAAACCCAACCTCACTCACTGCAGCTCTGGGGAGCTGTGGGGCAGCAGATCCCCACCAGTGCCAATGTGTTTGTCTGGGTGTTACCGATACACAGTGTTCCCCTCTGTGTATCTTTGTCGTGTGGGTGCTGGGGGCTGATCCAGACCCCACGGCCTCTCCTTTGAAGTCCTCATTAAGAACGACACTGAGCAGTGGGTACAGCAGGGAGGAGGGCAGAAACTGAAGTTACCAAACCCTCCTGAATACCTGACAGCAAGCCAGGGCTCAGCACAGATTGGAGAGCCTCGTGTCTCCAAGCAGCACACAGCGTGCTCTTCAGCTCTGCCACGTCACAGCTGCTGTGCTTTTCTAAAGGTTTGTTTTTGTATTTATTTACTATAAGGGACGTGCTTTTACAGCAGAGGGAGAGCATTGACAGGGCTGGCTGGAAGCACACTGCAGGCTTCAAGCTCTCCCAGCATCTCTTGCCCTTCTGATATTACAGCCCTGCTGCCAGCAGCCCCAAACACCACTCTGCCTGGAGGAAATGCTTCTTCCCCTCTCTTTGCCAGCCCCCTGCATCCAAGTGTTTGTATTCCCTGGTACGATGAGCCCATTTCCCAAGAAGATGAGTTTATGAGCGTGTTCATTCCTCTGGCAGGAGGGAGGACATCCTGCCTTGCACATTCCCTTCTCTGCTCTCCATCAGCAAACACTAAGTGCCATCCCATCACAGCAGCAGGGGAACAGATGTTCTATGACTAGCCATGGCTGTGTCCCTGGGCAGGGAGGGTGCAAATGGGGAGCCGAGGGGGCTGTAACTCCAGCCACCTATGCAGGAACATCCAGCCCCAGGAGCATCCTGTTCCTCAGCTGAGCCACCGTGTTTGCTGACTTTCAAGAGCCGTGTGCCATGTTTTGAAAGCATTAGCCCTAACCTTTCTTCTTGGGTTTAAAGAGAACGTCTTGCAATTGACACACAGCCCAGGCTGTGAGCACACAGTCATTTGGCAGCTGGGGTAGCTACACCCTTACACAGACATTCCTCCAGTGACAGCTGCAGGGACACTCAAGGGAACCTGTAGGTACTGCTCATGATATTATGGAGCAGGGCAGCAGCACTGTGCCCGCTGAAAGATGTTCCTTGTGCCTATGCTGGAGCTGGGGCATAGCCACAGAACAAAGTGCGGCAGCTCAACTGGGAGCACAGCTCCTGTGGTTGTGATAGTGCATCCCATGTGCACGCTGGAACTGAGTTTACACACAGCTTAGAAGAAGGTTGTCTCTCCTGCTAAGTGTGGTGAGATCTGTCTGTAGGAGCTGGATGTAACCCTGACCCCTACATATATTCTTTATCATGAAAAAAAAGTGGATTTGCTGCTTCTCCCTGCATACAGTTTGAGTTTTTCTCCTGTTTTCTCACCCTATCAATGGCAGGAATCTTTTCAGTGCAATATTACCAGTGCCAGCAAGAATGGGTTGGGAAATACTTTCTTGTTTACTGTCCTTGGTAAGGCCATTTTTGCACAGGTGCATATATATTTAGATATATGTATGTACATGTGTGTATATACCTTGATTATCTATATACAGTGATATATAGATCTGTACATAAACAAGGAAATGTAAAGGTGTTTTGTTGTGCTAGCTAGATGAAGACGTGTATGTTCAAAAGTTAAAGTATTTATTGCAGGTCCCAATGGTTGACATTGTGTTTAAATAAAGAGTATTTATGGTATGCCTGTAGTCAAGTGTCCTTGCTTCAAGCTGTCCTGCTGGCTGTGTCTCCCACATATTCTCCAAGTGAGTAAATCTTCAGAGCTCATTGGAAACTAACCCAGCCCCTGAGGAGCCCAGAGCATACAGAGTGGCTGAGCTCCATTCATTTATGCTGCACATCGAGCTCGTTTTCCCTGGAAGCACTGAGGATGCTGCAGGTGCTCAGCACCTCCTGTAAAAGGCCTTCTCTGCTTTCCATCTCCAGGGCTTATAGGAATGAGGGTTTTTAGGAACTCACCTGCTGCTCTGCCTGTTTGGACACCAAACAGCGGCAGTCATGTGTGCCTCCTGCATGGTGGGGATGGAGAAGGGCTGGGGACAGCTGAGCTTTAATCCTTTGTGGCTGCGTTCCCTGGGAGCGGGAGGAAACAAATATCTGTAGGGATGGGAAAGTGTAACCCAGGAAAGTCATGCAGAGCCCAGTGCTGTGCTGCTGTGTGCTGAGTGGGGTCTTGCCTTGGCTCTCTCCTAACCTGGCTGGGCTGGGCTTGAATGTATGGGTTTGAAACACCTGGAGCTGGGGGACAGCAGCACAGTGTGATGGATCTTTTCTGTCTGTCCCAAGTTGCTTTATCTCCCTTCAGGCCTGGAAAATCTTTTGGAGGGTCTTTGGACAAATATCCCAGCCCCTTCTGTTACCAGATATGGAGCCCTGTTGTGCTGCTGCTCTTACTGCTTCAGGAGGGGTAAAGGAAGACCATGGCTTGTGTTAAACAAGATCCCAGCCCAGCATGTGGCAGTGACATGCAATTTGCATTCCTTATGCCACTCAAACCACAATGAAAGCATTGGCAGCAAAGGCCGATGTGTATCCTGATTGTTTCAAGGCTTCTCCTTTCCAAAACAGCAGCAGGATTCACTGTGCAGCTTGGATGTGAAAGGACCATGCTGAGCACTTACAAAACATAGTGGATGCACAAATTACAGTAGTTTATGGTTTTGTAACTTTGTGCTTTCAAGGGCTGGAGGGTCCCAGCTGGGAACAATTGCCATTGCTGGCTGCAGGGATCCTGGAGATGTGGAAACCCCATCTGCCATCCATCATTCCTTTCCAGCAGGTCCTTCAGACTGGAGAGCAGCTCTCCCTATGTCCCTCCTTGACCTTAGTCCTTAGAGGTGCCCAAAGCCCAGTACCTACTTCAAGACTTGCACTGAGGCTCCCTCAACCCTGCCTGGTTCTGGTCCATTGCGATGCCAAAGGAATGGCATTAGGAAACCACAGCAGTGGCTATCAGAGCAACCTGTGTCCTTGCCACATGGCTTTCTTGCAGCCTGCACTGCCCGCATCCACACTCACACCCTGCTGGGCAGCTGGGGGGGCTCAGGCTCCACCATTGAGCTCCACAGCATCAACCCTGTCCTAAGAAACACATAAACAGCAACAGAGCCTCTGCAAAACCCTTGCCAAGTCCTTTCTGTTTCATGTAAATATTTTTTCCTCTTAAGTGTATGTGAGTGTGAAAAATCCCTCCTTAATCTTTTCTCTTTCTGGCTGAAAGAAATGTTTGTTCATCCTTGGGTGGGGATGGCCCTCTGCTTGAGATTCTGACATTTTGCAACCATCAGCTCAAGCAAAAACAACGCTGCTGAGAGCATTTCTTATCTTATTGTATTTGGGCCAAATCCATGCTGCTCTACCTGCCTCAGCCAGGTTGCACCGGAGCAGAAGGTGCCCACCATGATGGATGTGTTGGATGGAGGTCCCAGCCCTGTCCATAGGAATCCACTGACACTATGGGCTAGGTTGGTGTCCCACTAAGGCTGCAAAGCTCTGCTGCTTCTGGTGCTCCAGCAGGAAGCTGTCTGCTCAGTGGTTGGTTGTGTGTGAGAACGATGCTGAGATAAATCCATATCAGCGTTGCCTGTAGGTCATGGTTACATCACGTTGTGACCAAGATACTGCAGTGATACTGAACCTCCATGTGAGTCTGGGCTCTTTGTAGAGACAAGCTGGGCTCAAGAGTTTAGTACAGTGCTGCTGGGTGAGAAGGATGTACAACGAGAGTGATTTGGGGGGATCAATTTTTCATCTTGGAAGATGAAACATAGTGATAAAATTGTTTGGAAAAGCCAACCTAAGCATGGATTTGAATAACTGCAGCTTACCAAAGGCCTGTGTCTGCAAGGAGGCTTCCATCTCCCTGCCAACAGATTCATAAATACATAGAAGTTAGTGAAGAAAACTAGAGAGAAAGAGAAGGACTTTCAGGGGGATGGAGGCAGCCAAAGAACAGAGGCAAAATGAAAGGTAGGCCAAAGAGAGTGTAAAATAGTGATGAAGAAACAAAAAGAGATGAGTTCTCCCTGCTAACCAAACCCCTCAGCAGGCTCACTGCAGCAACAACATGGCTCCTTTACTGCTGGAGTGAGAAGGAAAGCCAGCGATTTTATCATGGAAGGAAAGTCCTACTGCAAACCTGAGATGCTCTATAAGCAGCTGGTTTGATTGTTGACAGCACAGCACCCTTCAGTGTGAGAAAAGGTGGCCCAAAGCTGACCCTGGGTTATCTGGCCCCACCAGAGCCCTGGGACAAGCTGTGCAAGTGTTGGTGCGGATGTGGGTGCACATGATAGAGAGATAACCAAATAGCACAGTTGCATTCAGGACCTCGATCTCATTTTTACTGCAGTGACTTTCATGTGAGTCACCACAGTGGCATATTATCACAGCTCGCAGAATCCTCTGTTTGGTTTCAAACAAGCATGCATACAGACAGCCTTCATGTGAAATTACTGAGTGTAGGCACTGCCCTGCCTTGTGTCTCCTGGGAGCAGTGGTGATGAGTGAACCCAGAGGCTCTGCCCTGCAGCAAGTGGGGTTTCCCAGCTCCAGAGCTCAGGTGTGATTGTGGAAAGGTCAAAATGCTTCTGGGCATCCTCCAAAGAAACAAAGCTCAAAGGACTGAGGAAAAAATCCCTGCCAAATAGATTGCATTTTGAATGCAATTTGCAGTGGAGAGAATAGAATAAGTGGGGAGAGCAGCATCTTGGTTTGGAAACAGGGCAGATGTGCTTATGTAGTACCTGCTTGTTCTCTGGATAACATTAGTCTTGTGGATTTTTGTGTTGTTTGTTTGTTTGTTTTGTTTTTAACTTCTGATGTCCATGAGTGCTGAAAGAATGATAAGATGGCACTAAAAAAAGCAGTTTAAATGTGTTTTTTCTTCGGATCCCTTCATCTGTAGATGGAGGGATAGAGGAGTCCAGAGAACACCAGTGCTGGGCAACAGACGAGGACAGCCTGTAATCCATTTCCAGAGTTACAGTGTCTTCCTTAACCTTTAAGGTTGGATATTAGGAAAAATGTCTCCAAAAGAGTGATCAGGCACTGTCATGGGCTGCCAGTGTCACCATCCCTGGAGGTGTTCAAGCACTGTGGAGATGTGGCACTGATAGATGATGTTCAGTGGGCAGTATTGGTGATAGATGGATGGTTAGGGGTCTTTTCCAACCTCAGTGATTATGTGATTCTGTGATTCTAATCTTTATTTCACTTGTTTTCCATCCATCCCCTTCTGCAAGGGGCCCTTGAGCTTTGTGGTTCTTTCCTGAAGCATCTTCCTCTTCCTTGTAGAAGACTCAAAGTCAAGGCTGTGCGTTTGGAAAGTCCCCTCTCAGTCCTTGGCTCGAGTCAGGTTTATATAAAACAAACTATTCATGACTTCCTCTTGGTCCCCATGTTCCTTCCCGAGCTGCAGCCGTTTGCAGGGCAGTGGTTTCCTCTAACGTGAGCAGTGAGCTCGCTTCCTCCTCAGAAGTTGCTCTGCTGCCTGCCAAGGCACGATCACTGTGAGTAATGAGCATGTCTGCCAGGTACAGAAACAGACTGGGACAGCCGCCTGCTGCCCAGCACGGTGATGGCTGTGGTGTTGTGTGGGAGACGCAGGTGGGGACAACTGGGTTTCCCTGGAGGAGAGCTGTAGGCATCAAAATAGCACTGGGGATGCTACCTGGGCTCTGTAACAGCATCACTCCCAGAGTTCTGCTTCTCATTGTTGCTTTTTGTTTGTCATTTTAGAGCATCTCCATGATGCGCAGTGTGCCAGCCAGCAGCTGTGGTTAGGGAAGGACGGGGTACCATAGCTTATCTCTCCCGGTGTATCCATTGGACACACTTGTCAGCATGGCAAATGGGTTTGCATTGCTACAGCCATGCCATTTCAGCCTCAGTCTGCTGAGATAGCTTTGCCTTTAGCAGCTCAGGTGGGTGCGCAGGGAGCCCTGAGGCTGCACCTTGCTCAAAGGATGTCTCACCTGCAGGTCTCCAGCCTCCAGTGCCCACTGCCATCCTTGAAAAGCAGTCTGTGTTACTGAAACACGAGGCAGCCGTGCTGAGATGTTTGTTTGGGTTTTGTGCGTAATGCCCCAAGACCTCAATCCTCTTTGAAGCACAAAAGCTTTTATGTGAGGTGCTTGTTGAGTTGCAGGAAGAAATAGCTGAAAATATCACCGTGTTCTGAAATGGCAAACATCTGCGAGTCAGTCACCAGATTAGAGGCTGAACCGCAGTGATTCACTGAACATCGCCAAGCCTTGAAATGGAGCCTGCCCTGGAAGGGCAATTCCTCTGCAAGGGTGTTTGAAGAGAAGATACGCTGCTTTCTATCACATCTGAAGCAGGCTGAGGCCAGGGCAAGATCCCTGAAGAATAGGATGCAGCCCCGTGCACCAGGGGGGCAGCCATCACCAGGGGGGCTGTAGAGAGTCATTAGCTGTTACATACATCAAAGAGTTTTGTGTGACTGTGCCCAACCTAAAAGTGACTGCATCCCCCTCAAAAACATGCCATTTTCATTAACCCTGAGTACTTGTTAATGTTTCCTCCCATTTCCTTCCTTCGGCTGATTACCAAAAAGGTGATGTTTGCAGAGAACTTTCCTCTTTCCCTTTCATGTTTGGTGATTCATCCAAGGATGCTGCATTCCTCCCTCCCTCCGTGGGTGATACAGAAGCCAGCGCCAAGGAGGCAATTACATCACAGACATTGATTCAGATGGGGACAGAGGAGTCTGCAGATGCTAATGGGTGCTTCTCTGTACACATGCTAATTATAGCACTGGCAAAGCCAGATCCAAGTAATGGTCCGAGGAAATCCCCGCTGATTTCAGCCAGAAGTTCCAATTACTGGTTGTTACCAGCAAACAATTAATAGAAACTAGACCTATTAGGTCATCTTAAAAGCAAACATTTAATTCTCACTTGATCTACAACAGGTATTGTGAATCCTGTCTTAAACTGCTCAGTCTTACATGAACTTCATGGGAATCCTGTTTGCACTGATATCACACCAGTGTTATTTCATGAACTACAGAGCAACATCGAGCTGTGGTGTCCCAGAGAAACCACCCTTTCTTTGCACATCACTGGTTCTTCTTCAGCCATTTCAGCCAATGAAACTCCTGTGCTCATGAACCCCACTCTTTCCTCTTGCCTTTGCAGAGAGCCCTCATAACTCAGGGAGAAGTGTAGAGGAACACAGCAGCCTCATGCAGCTGCTGGTGAGTCTCCAATAGGAAACTGAAGGCCTTCAGATTTCATCACTTCAGTGCTGTCATAGCTATGCACCCTATTTAAAATACAGTAAACCTGAAAGCCCTTCCATATCAGACCATCAGAGTTCTGTAGCTGAGCTGCCTGAACCCTCATAAATAAATACCAGGGCTGTCATTCCTGCAGAAGTATTGGGACCAGCCATTTTTAAATGGGCTCTCAGGTTACAGCTGGGCTTCACAGCACAGCCTGCAGTTGCTGCGGGGTCATGGTGCTGTGAGGTGAGATTTGGCCCTTCCTAAAGAGGAGGGAAATTACAATAAACAAACCACTGCAAATAGAACCCGGTGTCCCTTTAGCATTCTGCCCTTGCCATTTCTTTTCATTTTGCTGGGCTTTTCCTCTCTCTTCATTAACTTCCTCAGAGGTTGTTTCACTTCCATCTCCCTGCATGGAGACAAGGATGGGTCTTGTTGTTGGGTTGTGCGCCAGTGGGAACTGTGTTGGAAATCAGGAGATTCAGAGCTCTCAGGCTTGATGGCTGGAAACGCAGATGAAAACAAGACACAGTTGCTGACACTGGATGATGGCACTGGAGGGATGGGCACATCCATCAAGAGCAGCAGGTCATTGGAACCATCAGGTCACCAACAAGCTGAGCTCCTCCTCACAGAGAAGGCTATTCGTATCTCCATGGCAGATGCCAACCGTGTGCTCAATCACTTAACGCATTTTTTGCCAGAACATAATGCAGAAAACCCCTGAGAGCCGCTATGGAGCAACCAGCACCTAAATGCTGGGCTCTGGGAGAAAAGCCCTTCTTGCTAGGCTTGTATTTACCCAGGTGCAAGGCCCAGTCCACCCCTGAATTCCTGAGCATGGCCTTCATGCTGCTTGCCAGCCCACTGCAAGACTGTGCTGTTCCTGCTGTGATGCTGCTGGTCACATCTGTCATCTTGCAGCTGGAGGAAAGCAACGCACAGTGGGAGCCCAGCAGTGGTGGGGCCCAGTGTTTTCTGCATGGGATCAGCCTGGTAAAGGCTGGGAGTGTTTATCAGCCTTGGCACAGACCTCTGTGCTCTGCCCTTTGATGTGGTTGAGCTGGATGAGGGAAAAAGAATCTGACATCTCATCGAGCTGCATCTACTCACATGAGGAATGGATGTGAGTGATTTCCCAAAGCAATTTTGAGATGCTTTTGAGAAAGCTACTGGAGATCTGTTGCACAAGAGAGAAATAAAGGACAGCTCGCACTCCGTCCCTCGCCCTGCTCATGTACTTCTCACGTGTTCTTCACTGATGTGACGGGATGAGAGAGCTGCTGGACTTCCTCCAGACACCAACAGATAACCGTGATTGATTGCCACTGGGAGGTGTTTGTGTGACCCCAGCACGCACAGGCTGCAGCGCACCTGTTTGCTCTAAGGTTTCTCTTCTTGTGGTGAAAAAATAGTGCTACTTTTTACTACGTTGCATATCGTGAGGAGGGAAAAGAGAGCTGAGGTGTCTGGTGCTGTGTACGGCAGCTCGAAGCAGAGCTGCTCTGTGCTGTACCTGCTGCAGGTTGGGGATGCATGTGGCTGCTCAGGACTGATCCCACCTTCACCATCTGCAGAGCCACGTATCCCCTGTGGGACAGCTGTGACGGACATGATGCTGTTTGTGTTCCCTTTGTGTTATTTACGCACTCTTAGTGCTGCTGCTGACACGGAGGGAAGGGGCTGGCTGCCTCTCTCCGTGCTGAATCACTTACAGTTACGTAAATGCCTTCTCCCCAGGCACTCGGATGCCGTGCGAGTCCCCCAATGCCCATCTTAAGAAAACCTCTAAGCCTTGTTATTTCTCTTTCTTCCTTCCCCTTTCATTTGCTGTCCCCTTTCCTTGCTGCCCGCTCCCTGTGGAGCCCTGCAGCTCCGTCCCATTGGCAGCAGCCACATGTCACCCGGTCAAATGTCTTCACAACTTCAGACTCTAAAAAAGAACCCCTGACCTTTCCGAGCCTCGCAGTCACTCCTGAGCACAGAGGGCGCTTCCTTCCCCACCGAAACATTAACATCTCACCTCTTTCTTTTTACTTTGATTCTCGTACATGAGGGAAACTTCTATTTCACACCTTTGGTATGGCCAAAAAACAGCTTGAGTTGAACAGACCTGATCTGGGCAGTCCCTGAGCTGCCCCCAGCTCGTTTCAGCCATCAGCCCACATCCCTTCGTGGTTTGCGCAATCATGTGGCAGGAGAATGTCAACAGAGTGACTTCCTCCTTCCTTCCCCAGTAGGGGTGCTTTAAAGTGCATCACCAAAATCACATCTAGGAACTGCTGCTTTGTGTCTGTGCCACACTGGGCACTCATACCAAACCCAGAGCCGTGCAATGCAATGGGCACTTCTGAACCCCTGGGGAGAAACTGTCCCCCACAGTCACCTCTCATGGGCCCTTTCCTCTTCTACATCCCAATCTCAAGTTATGAAAGTGATGAATGATGCTCAGTTTTGGGTAATGTGTTCTTCTAAGGGGAGAGAGGGAACAAATTTGGGTAAAGAATTTTATGTGTTGGTGAAATGGCATCCGCTGTGTCTCTAAGCCTAAACTAGTCTTTGTGTTACCTCATTAGTCACGTTAGTCATAAACTGCTCAGAGATCACCAGAGATGTCAGAGCTGTGCAGAGAGCCAGCTGGAGATTGGAGATTTGGGAACCAGTCACGAATGGCTCTGGCCTGCAGACTGACCTCTATTGGATCAATGAGGCAGAACTTCAATCGCAACAACCTGGGTAGCTCAGACTGCCAAATTCCTCCAAAAGGAGAGATTTCTGTGCTCTGAGTGACCTCAGGACAGCTGGTTTGGGTGCTGTCAGAATCAGAATCAGACCCAAATCTCCTTCCCCATGCCTTTCTCTCTCCATATGACTTTCTGGTTGTGCACTGGGTTCTGAGTCTGGCTCAGTCTCTCATTACCAGGAATAATATTATTAGAATGAGAAAAGAGCTCCCATAGAGCTGAGAAGGACCCTCCCATGTGTGTCCACCTGTGCCATAAGGCAGCACAGGGGGATGCCTTCGCTTTCCTGATATGATAGAAAACAGCACTTGGTGTGTTACCAGAGATCTGTCCTGTGACACTGTGTGATTTCTAAAGTCAAACTCTTCCCTCAGCTTAGCAGCTTGCACTAAACTTTGCTTCTTACAGCACTGCAGGAAAATAGAGAACTTCTGAGTTAGTGGGGAAAACAAATTAGTAGTAAAGTCAGTGGCAGAGTTTCTATTTCATTTGTTAGTGGCCCTGATGCAAGAACCTTGTCACTTAAACGCAAGAGTGACACTTTAGTGAAGGGTCCTTGCTGTTGAAATACATTGGGAACCTCAAGAATCCTTAAGGAAACTTCCCCTGGAGTGACCCTTCACACTAACATGGCACATAATGTGCTTGAGAGCCCTGCCAGCTCAGTGTGTTACCCAGAGGGAAGGGAAATTAGGACTATGTGGTGCTTCACAGCTGGATGGCAGGAAAATAGAGATAGTGGTGTCTTCATGTGTGTCTTTTTTTGTTACATGAGTCTGGCATCAGCCTCTAACCAGCCTGCTAAAGCAGGGTTAGGGAGAGCTGGTTGCTCAGAGCTGTGCCCTTGGCTTGGGGTGAGAGGGGAGCTGAGGTCCCATCCCAGCACCTTTCTTCAATGAGGCGCTGAGTGCAGAGCAGATGGAGTGAGAATGCTGTTTGAGTATTCGGTTCCTATGGGGAGAAGGACTTTCTGTTCATTGCAACTTGTTTGATTTAAGTCCGTATTTGTTTAAATCTCAGAGGAAACTGGGTGTAAGCCCAGCTTAAGGACAAGTATATGTTGGCATCGCACCAAGCAGAGGAAATTATGGTGTGCCACAAACCAAGACGAAAGCATTCCCTGCATTATCTGGCATGCATGGCCTTAGTATAAAAGCACACTTATCTCTATCATGACTTCAGGCTTGCAGAATATCAAAAGGATGTGTTTTGTGGTTTTTTGTTGGTTTTTTTTTCTTGTACCGTTGTGAAACCATCTTTCTGCACCTCACAAGCACACTGAGATCCCACATGCATGGAATTTATACTGGGCCTGAGTGGGAACACATTCAGCCCTACACAGCAGCGAGGTGCTGAGCATTAGCAGGTCATTGTGGGCTGAGTGCCTGACCATGGTGGTGTTGCACTAAGAGAGCTCCCAGCTCTCCAATAGGCAGGAGTTCCTGCCGGGGGACTGCAAGGTTTCAGAGTTCAGCTTAGTGGTTTCAAAGAGAATTGCTGCTCTGTTGGGAACTGCCTTCAATCTGCTCAGCGACTGCAAAGCAAATAATCTCCTTCCAACTGCCCCAAAAATCAAAAAAGAGGCAAACAATGCTCCTCACAAAAGCTGGGGCAAGCAAACAAGAGAGAAAAATAAGATAACAGCTCTTAAAATCCTGCTGCTTTTCAGCTGTTCCACATTCTGGCTGCTTTCCAGAGTTACTTTAATGATTGACCAACTGTCAGGAAAAAAAAAAGGAGTCCTTCAAATGTGAATTTTGATGTGGGCATTTTCTAAAGTTTCTCACTAAAGTAACTGAGGCTCCAGGTCTGGGTTTTAGTGGACAGACTGTCATTGGCATCAGTCAAAGAGCCAGTGACCTTCCCAGACCCTGATAGATTTGAGTGCCATCTATGTGATGGGGGGTCTGTGTTCTCCAACCAGCTTTACAGGACAAAGAGAGAACTCTGACAACAATCAAAAAGTGGAGATGCAAAGTTAAATCAGTGCTTAAGGCTGACACTGAACGGGAAGTTGTCTTGATGCTTGGTTGTGTTGGCTGCTAATAATGTAATAATGAATCCTGAGCTGACAGATTCACTATGAAATGTTTGGAGCAGTTGCCAGGTATTCCCAAAGCTGCCACTTGTGTCTGGGAGTTGTGGGTGAACTCTGTGGTGGGAAGATGCTGCATCAGAGCCCTGCAATGAAACAAAGATAAGTAGCATCACCATATGTCAACTGGAGCATCGCCTTGTGCAGCCAAGTACAAAGACCTTTAAGATCATCTCATCCAACCATCCACCCATCCCCAGTATTTTCCACTAAACCATGTCTCTAATCGTTTCTTGAACACCTCCAGCATGTGAACTAGTGATGTCCAGCTGGCTGCTAGTTTGCAAGTTGCATGCACTTGGCCTGCAGCCCACCTCCATGCAGCCATTGCTTTGTTGGATGCAGGTGGTTCACCCTCTCCTGGTGTCTGATCTGTGAGCACATCCAACAGTCAACAGCAGAGACCATAAGGCTTCTTTGGGTGACTTCTGTTTTGAAAGTGATGTTTTGACTTGTGAACCTGGAGGAATTCAGGGCAGAGGAAATGTTGGAAGAGGTCGGGCGCGCTGCGCTCCCTCTGCGTTACCCAGAGCAGCAAATAGCAGGCGTTCCAGGGCAACATCTGATTTTCTGCTTTTATGAGGCAGATGTTTAGGAGAAGTGATCTGCTGTTTATTTTAATTGCCATCTTCCAAACCTCCCTTCTATGTGCGTGCACACATTCAGAGGCCATAAATAAGGATTCTTCAGGGTATGCAGTTATTCGGGTAGCTAGCCCTGTCTTCTGTCAGTGCCTGGACAGGGACGTGTGTGCAAACCCAGTTCCCCATATGTATCAGTTTTACAGTGGTGTAAATCAGCGGAGTTTAATTCTATTCTCAGCAACACTGGCATAAATCTGAGGTCACCCCACTGACGTCAGCACTGTAAAGGAAAGCTAGACCCTCTTGGCTTCAGAATGTTGCTGCTGATATAGACCAGAAGCAGAGCAATAGTAGTGGGGCTCAGCATGTCCCGGCACTATGGAACTGAACCACGTTTTGCTCTGTATACAGCAATAGAGATGAATTCTGCTGATTTCATTGTCATTTTGTTGGTGAAGATGAACTGTACCTTCACCACAGCTTGAGTTAAGCTTGAGTAGGAACCACAAAGCACAGGTTGTCCTCCTCTCCTTGTCCTTAATAACTTAACCAAGGGGACCACTGGCTGGAAGCAGCCGAGTTTACCAGTCCTGACACAAAACTCTGGTTGCTGCCATAGGAACCTGAGCTTGAAAGCAGAGCTCATCCAACTGGGGGAGCAGAAAGAGGACATCAGGCTTCTGCATCCTATCAAAACTAATCAGCTTGGCTTGGATTTGGAGTACCAGTCGCTAATTACAGTAATAATTATAGAAATATCTAGAAACAAGAAACATTGACCTCTTTTGGATTCTGGGCAAGAATCCAGTCAGGACATCTGGGGCTGGGCTAAGGAGGAGTCCTTCCCATGAGGAAAGGAGACACTTAAATCACAGTGGCTGCAGAATGCAGAAAGCCCGAACCTCACTCTGCTCCACGGGTGTCTTTCCTGGATGTAGATACTCAGCTTGTTCAGAGAACGCCCTTTCCAGATGAACTCAGTAGCAGCAGCTTTGCCCTCCGAGCCGACAGCTCGGTTCAGGTTTCCTGATCAGCTTACAAGCTCCATCTATAGGATAGTCGAAGAAGAGCCCCTCGGCTTCAAGCTGATGAAAAGGGAAGAGAAGCTTCTGTCAGAGTTACTAGTTCTGCTCTGGAGAAACTCATACCATATCTGCTTTCCTCGTTGTGATTTCATATTTAGGTATAGTTCTCTTCCCTGTCAGCCCTTGGTCCCACACTGAGTGACTGTGGGGCTGTTGTCTGTGGAAATCAGAGGATCATTAAGACCTCTAAGATCATCAGGTCCAACCCCAACCTATCTCACCGTGTCTACTGACCACATCCCTGAGCACCACATCTCCACAGCTCTTGAGCACCTCCAGGAATGGTGACCCCACAACTTCCTTGTGCAGCTGTGCTGGTACCCAACCACTCTTTCTGAGAGTATTTTCCTAATAGGCAACCTGAACCTCCTCTGAAATCGTTGGAGTTGTGGAACTGCTGCTATTTCACCTGGGAAATCTCAGGGATTTTCTAAAGTGATTTGCAAGATTTCTGGCTCCCAACAGTGGCACCATTGGTTTCTGATAGCCCCCAGCAGCCTGTATGCAAAGCTCAAAGGTAGCAATTATCCAAATCATCTAATTCCAGCTGATTTAGCAAATCGGTTTCTCCTTACCTGGGTGTTTAATGATTGCCAACCCCAGCTCACACTTCACTGCACTAACTGCACCAGCAGAAATCATTGCAGCTCACAGAGCTTTTTTAGAAGTAGGGAACATAAAAAGTGAAATACTTTTGTTCCTTCTCTGGTGCTAAGCAGAAAATTGCCATTAAGAAATTCTCCAGAGCTTGATTTTCTGCTCAGGGTGTAACTGTACTTTCTAAAGTACTATACCCTAACATTTGTGGTTGTGCACCCCCCAAACAACATTGCAGGGCAGATGGAGCATGAATATATCTTCATAGATGCTGGCAAGTGATACTACTGCAAAGCAACCCTCTCACATTGAAACTTCAGCTCCCATTTGCACAAGGAGCACAGCTTCAGTTTGGATACCCAGAGTTCTTCTTAGAGGCGTCGTGTTCCCAAGGAACAGAAATGTTTTCTCTTTCTTCCTCCAGATCCATTCTGTTTGTCACTGCTGTTTTTCCCCCCTACACCCTCACAGACCACAGTCTTCAATGTGTACTTGTTAAAATATCACATTAAAATATCACTTTCCAATAAACAAAAGCACAGGCATATCTAGTACTTGTTCCTTTCTCTATCTCGAGATTCATTTCCCATTTTCCCATCTAACATGTCAGTCATTCTGGTATCTCCACCATCAAGAAAAGGGTCTGTTCCTTCCTTTTTGTAGATTCACAGATATAAAACCAGAAGGAAATATATTCTCATCTCCTGGCCAGCAGGCCTAACTGTGCATGCAGAGATGCATCTGTTTATTCTAATTATTTCATGCAAAGAAGCACCCTTCTGCTTTTTTAGTAGGAAAAATCTGCATAAACCTGATGCCTTTCTTTCTTTCTCTCTTGCACAGAGATCCCTGGGTGCCCAGGAATGGTGGAGAGCTGAAGGCCGACCCCTCTTCCTCACCACCCTGAGCTCACGAGGGCTCTGAAGAGATGGAGTGGGAGCTCAGCCATGCTTCTCTGAGCCCAGGGTTGCTTGGGAAGTGATTGCTTTGGCAAATGTCTTCATCTCAGCCCATAGCCCATCGTGCATCACCTGAAGGAGAAGCTGGTGAAGCATTCAGAGGACCAGGAAAGGCTCTGCCAGCACTTCAAGCACTGGAGAGCACAGATGGGGGATCGGCACTGAGAGGCACTCAGGAGTCACTGCGAAGGAAACCAGCTCTGGGGAGATGCTAAAAGAGCCCCGTGAGCTGAAAGAGGTGAATGGACAAATGACCACAAAAGTACTGTGGGGTTTTCCTGACACAGCATCCTTGGCAAGAGCTTCCAGAAGCACAGCAGGACCACATGGCTG
Organism: Coturnix japonica; assembly: GCF_054131305.1. Lineage (NCBI taxonomy): Eukaryota > Metazoa > Chordata > Aves > Galliformes > Phasianidae > Coturnix > Coturnix japonica. The sequence goes on along the minus strand of NC_140680.1, from coordinate 9,558,942 downwards.
CATGCAGTGACCGGACCAGAAGAGCCCCAGCAAGGTCCTGTCTCATGCTGCCTGAGGCTGCAGGTGGAACAGGAACCTGACCAAGGCAGGGAAGAGGAGCACGAGAGGTTCCTTTGGTTTATACTGTGCTCATTTCTGCTTCTGGTATCTGCTCTGTCTACCTCTTTTTCTCTTTAGCCCTACACGTACTGGATATGGGACAGCCCCACACAACAAGAAGGAGGTTTGCACAGGGAAAACCCTGCTCAGTGCAGAGTGCTGCTGTCAGATGGGGCTGACACTGCGCAGCGCAAACATAACCTGGCCTTCATTCACTCGTTATCCCAACAGATCTGGAACTGCAAAGCCTGGACTTCGGACTGGAGAAAGGCTTGAGCCTGGCAATCCTACTTGCAAGCAGTCACATGATAACATGACCAGCCACTTTTGGGAGCCAAGTTTTAACACCCGAGAGCCATAATCATGCAGAGCATCTGGCTCTGTGCTGTAGCTGTTGAAATGAGTGTGCTGCACATTTAGCTCCTGTTTGTGGAATTTTTAAGAACTCACTCAGCAGAGAAAGGAACAGAGACACAGGGAGCAGCAGAGGCTCAGGCAGGAAACTGCAGGAAAAAATGGTTCAAAACCATAGGGAAACTTGCAACTTCATCACAGATGGCATCCCAGACACAGACTGGTGTGACCAGCTGGTAGGCTGCAGCTTTCTGGTCACTCAGCACCTCTCACAGGCCCAGGCACAACATGCCAACACTGACCCAAGGCAAGAGCCCCATCCCTGAGCTGCTGTGCCAGGCTTCCACCTGCAGAGCCCTTCCCCTTCCAAAGCTGTATTTATTTATTTATTGATGCCCTTGCGATGATGCAGTTTCTCCATATGCTCCATGCTGGTGGAACAGCTGTGTTCCTGAGTGTGGGGCTCTGCCCTGCTGCTCCTACTGCTCCTGGCCCTGCATCCTGCTCCATGCCCTCCCTTCCCTGCCCCATCCCCACTGAGGCTTTGTCCCAACCTGTGTGGCTGCTTCATGGAAACATCTCCCAACCCAAACCTATTTCCTCAGAAGATTCCTGGATGTCTCCAGTCACGTATTATGTACTGGAAGCACTGCCCTCGGGATTAGCTTTCAGGTTAGGGACAAGCGTGGGATCTCAGTAGGTCTTTTTCTCACAAAGCCTCTCGTGTGCAGTTTGCAATAAGAGAAATGGATACGCTTGCTCTGATAATTCTCCAGCGTGGCCCAAAGCAGTGACCTGCTGATTGCTGAGTGCTTCCTTGAAGAGCTGTTGGAGATGGAAGAGACAAATTACAAATCCATCTGCCTATGGACCTTCAGGCTGGTTCCATGTATTACATTAACTGGTGGTGTGCTCAGCCAATTTTAAATGCCTTAACACCAGGGTTATTGTGCTTTTCCTTTGGGAGACTGCTCTGTTGTCCAAGTCAAGAGCTGCTATTAGCATTGCACCTGCACTTCCTCCTGAAATCTTCATTCCATTATTCCCAGTGATGTTATGCAAATACCCGCTGCTCACTGGGAAAGCTCTGCCCCCTGAGTAATGCTCCTCCTGCCTCCTCCAAGGAACTCCCAGGCTGCTGATGCTCCAACCCTCCTGCAGCTCAACATGGTATGAGCCCACATGTCATTAACTGGTAGAGGGGGAGTTGTCAGAGATCTGAACCCATAAGCAGAACAGCCAGGACCTGTAGCAGTGTGGAGCTGTTCTGCACCTCCTTGTGCAGCACGTGTGGTACAGGAGAGGGACAAAGGCTGCTATGTGTCCGTACCAGTGTCAGCAATGAGCAGCTCCCATCCCACAGCGAGCAAATGCTGGGGAAAGCACACGGCATCCCCTCCATCTCTGCAGAACCTTCAGTGCTGGGGGAGTGCGTGTGCCAAACTCAGCTGGAGCACCATTGTGATTGTGAGAGCTCTGTTCTCACTGAACAAATTGTTCCTACCAATAAAGAATGAAAAGCTCTCCTCTTCCCACTCTCCTTTATTGCGCTATTCATTGAGCTGTGCTGGACAAAGGGACCGTGCTGGGCTGAGGGGGCTGAAATTTGCCATGCAATGGACAGGTCAAGGGGAGGAAAATCACAGCATGAAGTGCACTGAAGCTGGGGCTCTTGGGGGGAGTTTGCTGATGTGAGGCAGGTTGCAATATCTCCTGGGGATGGATGGGACTGTGGCACATGGATAGAGGGGAATAGAACAACCATTGGTACCAGTCCTGCAGCTGCTATGGCACAGAGCAGAACAAGTCAAGGAAACCTAGGAGGAGAGAACAAGGCAGATGAAATAGGATGCTGTGATTCCCAGGGGATTCACAGGATGATAATAAGGGAATTTGGAGACTCCCATCCACTTGGCAGTGTGTGATCCCAACGGCTCATGCTGCGCCCAGCCACCAGATCAGTGATACAGCAGCATGATCCTTAATTCCACCTCTCCATTGCCGGCTGTTCTCTCCTGCTGCTGCGGGGCAGGGTGGCAGTGACAACATCGCAGCTTTTAGGAAGCAATTGCCAGGAGAGGCTTTTGGTCCCTGCGCGCTGAAAGAATCAAAATAACACATTTCCAACAGAATTCATGATGAGACAATTAATCATCCCAATTTAAAACATTGGAGGGCCTGAATGAACAAAGATGTTGGAGGCTGTGTCTGTGCTCTGTCTGGCAGCAGTAAGGCTTTAGGCAGTACCTGTACTGCAGGTCCACATGGATCCAGCAAGCAGACAGGATGTGTTCTCCCCATTTTCCAGGCTTTGCGTCTTGATTTACTGAGCTCTGAGGTCACTCTAGGGGGGGGGGATTGGGACTGAATAAATTGTGAGCCTTCTTTTCCATGAGCACAACTCCAGTGCCTCCAGACATCTCATGATGTGTCCAAATAACTCCCCGAAGTTCCTGAAGCTTTAAAGCAAATCCCGAGAAAAGAGCCGCAATGAGATTATTGTGGCACATTGCTGCAATAAACCTTCTCTTCATCCTTTCATGGTTAGAGGTATGAACATGAATTATGGCAGCTTAAACCTCTCAAGAGCAGCATGTACAATTGTTTTCTCAAACTGCTGGTAAAGAGCCCTGTTGAGCTGCGATGTCATTGCCTGCAGATGCTGCAGACTGAATGGGGCTGCTTTACGAGCTGTTTTAATCCTTCCAGGAATCAAATGACCCCTTTCTGCCCATTCCAGGATGCAGACTGCTCCTTGCTCCGTTCCAGTTTGCTCCTTCAAGGCTTTGGCACCATCACTTCTTGCATCAGATGAGAGCCTTGAAGCTTGTAAATGTAAACCTGTGAATAAAAGCTTTGGATTCAGTAACTTCGTGTGCACAATTTACCTTCATTTGGATTGTTAATGGAGAACTTAAAACTCACAGACCGCTCCGTTTTGGTCTCCATGGGATCTGATGAAGGTTCACCCCTCAGCTGCATGGTCCTGGTGCACCAGGGCTGGTTTTGGGGGAGGGATGGGGCTGGGCTATTTGTCTGCTTTTCTTTTTGTCTGTGGCTGTCGGTGAAATTCATAATGAAAATGTGGATCTGCACAGATTGGGCTGAGATCTGACAGCAGGAAACAAAAAGCAGGAAGATGGGATGGTACTGAAATGGAAATGATGGTAATTAAAACACAAAAAATAAGCACTCAATGTTTCTGGGCATTGCAGCCACCAGAGCTGATTTATCAAAGCTGCTTCTCTACAGACTGCCCTGACTCGAAACTGAAGAAGTAGAAAAGTCTCTAATGTGATTATTTACCATTAACTGTTTTGCTGCTAAGCCTGACTATGAGGGGACGTCAATGGGTTTTGTTTATGGGTAAATCCTCATTCATTGCCCACTCAGCGCAATGGGAGGGCTGGAGACATTGCGGGAAAGGTTTTCTTTTTCTCTTTAGGTGAATATTTGCCATCTTTGAGAGATCATTTTGGACGGTTCTTTCTTGATAGAAACAAGCCACAGCTCCATCAGGGCCCCAAGCAGAGCGCATCCAACCCACCCCACGTCAACCCGCTTCCTCCTACACTGCTTCCTTTGGGGCAGATTTTAAAAGAACAAGGAAAGGTGAGGGGAGGAAGGAGAGCACCCTCAGCACTGCTTGGGTGAGTGCAGCCAGGGACAGAGCAAACAAAGAGGAAATTGAATTGTTCAGGGTTTTTTTATCATCTAAAACAAAGTGAAGTGAACGCATCAACAAAATGAAGGTTGCCGCGTTGCAGAGATCCTCTGTAGAAGTGTGACCACAAATGTCATTTTTGTGAAAAAGAAATGGTTTGGATGGAATCGGACTCTTTCATCCCCAAATTCATGGCTATCTGCAGCTAAACAAACCTCCAGCTCTCCGTCCTGAGGCTGAGCACTTCTCCACATTGGTGCCATGTGGACGTGGTTTCCCAAAGCTTGCTTTCAGCTGTCAGCTCTCTGCAGGCACAGATTACATTGATCCTTGATGGATTTCATTGTGTGCTCCCTGGTGCTGTAACCCATGCTTGGGTTATTTTTGCTGGTGTTGCCCTGGGCAATGCTGGATGTGCAGCTCTGAATTTGCAGTGTGGAGAAGGGCAGACTTGGGCCACTCTTCTGAACATGGACAAGCTGGGCACACACATCACGCCCCAGCTTTGTGCTAACAGCCCAGGCACAGCCCTGAGGCCATGGAACGAAGCACCCACACACAACCCAGTGCAGCACCTGTTGCTGTTGCAGCCAAGCACAGCGGGAGCTCAGTGCTATTTCTGGGGTGTAGTGGAAGGCAGGAAGGGTTGGTGTGCCCCACAAGCAGGGGAATGTGCTGGTTATAAAGAGGCTTAGCAGCCATGCTGCCACAGGAGGGGATAGGAAGGCTGCCCTGAACCCCCTCTGTATGGATGGAACAGGGCAAGGAGCTTGGGACACACTAAGCAACAGCAGCTGGGACAGTAATGGCAATTCTGCAGCACCAGTGACACAAACAGCAAAAATAAACCTGGTTCAGGTAGTGAAGAGGCTGAGAGCAAAGCAGTTCTGCCCAGGCAAATGTCCTGAAACCTCAGGGAAGACAATGGTTCTAGTTTTGCCATCATTTTCTTCCTCTGTAATCAATTCATACAAAGTATTCACATCCCCGATGCACACTCATAAAGAATAGTGGCCTCATAGCTGTGAACTGATGCCGTAGTGGTGGTTCAATAGGAGCCATGTGTTTTTCTGCAAGATGCCAGCATCATGGGAAAGATTTCAGCAGATGCAAAGCTGGGACTGGCAACTTCAGTATGCAAACCCAGCATACTTCTGAGGAACAAGAGAACAAGTGGCCCCAGAATAGAAATGAACGCCCATTTCATTGGCTCATAATTCCCAGTGTTTATTTAAGCATCAATTCTTGGGGCTGTTGTGCATGTATAGATCTGATTAGCAATTACAGAATGTACCAGAGCATCACCACAGCACAGCTGGGGACTGCAGAGCCAAATGGGTGACAGCACGTGGACCTCAGGGCAACGTCTTTGTGATGACTTTTAATAGGAAACCACTTGACTGGGTAACTTTGAAGGGAGAAAACATGTTTCTATAGTCTGTTAGCTCAGCACTCTCTAGCTGCCTGGTAGAGCAACTGCCTGAGCTGCATCCAGGAAAATTAGGTAGGTTTAATTAATCAGAAAGAAAAGAAAAAGGAGAAATAAAAGTAGCATCTCTTGGGAAGGAGAGAAAAAGGAGTTTACACTGTTGGTTACAGAGCTGCTCCTGGGAGCCAAGAGATGTTTGTGACAGCAGGAAGATGGGAAGGAAGACCTAAGAAGAAAGGGTTGCGGAGGGGTTGGGACATGAAGATGAAACACTCAATAGAGTATGTAAGTAAAACACCCATCCCTGCAGGAACCCAGGATGCTAATTGGATTGACGATCCATTTGATCTTCCATATACATTTCCTGACTGATTCATGCTGAGACGTACTTCTGATGTTTTGAATCCTCAACTTTTGGGTGAGAAGTAAAAGGGGAGCCGTTTTCTTTCAGCAGACTGAGTAATAAAGCAATGCTGTAGTACTCCTCATTTTCTTCACCACGGTGACTCAGTATCTGACTAATGAATGCAGTCAATAGCTGAGTAATTTAACCTGGTGAGAGCATAACCTTGCCACAGCAGACCATCTCCTGCAAAGGTACCGTCAGGCACTGGGTGATAAACAGATTCTGCCAGGCTGAAAAGATTACTTTGCACAGTTCATCAGCCATAGCTTTTGCCATGATTTTCTTCATGGCTTTTCTTTTGGAACAGCAAATCTCTGCTATGGAGACTTCAGACCAGCTGCAGAAGCGTCCCTTCGGGGAATTGGCTTCTGGTTGGGGTGGGTTGTCACATCCAAAAAGGATCTCACCCCCATTTCCACAGGTGTGAACCCAGCATCACTCCACACCTATAGTGCCAAGGCATAACCAGGCCCTCCAGTAGCCCTCAAAGCTCTGCTTTTTCCTGGAAATCTCCCCTGCAACCTCACTTAACCCAGTCCCCACCTCCAGGGAACCCTTCTCAGGGTGGTATTATCAGACAGCAGAAAAAGGAACCTGACTCACAGGGCCTGCACTGCACCCGGATTTATCTGCAGGCTTGCTAGCAGGGAATGCAGTTTCACGTCAGGGCTGTTTTTCCATCCCCTTTTGGGGGTTAATCTCTCCAGGGCAGCACCTGCTGGAGGAGTCCATTGCTCCATCCTGCTGCAGGCAGATGTCTGTCTGATGACAGAAGTGCCCTTCATGCCTGTTTCTGTGCTCCATCCCATGCTGACCCGGGCCTGCTGTGCACAGCCCAGGTGGAAACATGGAGCTGGTGAACACCTGGATGAGACCAAAGCTCCAGCTTCACCTATACAGATGTCTCCATTCCTTTCCCCTCTCCACCATTTTAAATATAAAGTGAGGAGAAACAATAGGAGTGATGAGTGGGAAATTACTGATACAACAGGATTTGTAAGCAGGGGAATCATTTACTGCATCAGGAGCAGAGCTCCAGATAGTTCAGCTCCTGTTAACCAAATCACATCAAAACAGATGATCAGTCCCTATAATGGGGACTCACTGAGGGCTCCTCCACAGCAGATAGGACAGAGCTCTCTCAGCAGAAGCACCAGGAGGAACTCAGCCTTGAAGCAGATCTTATAGCTCAGACCATTCCAGCTATGCAAAACCAGAAGCAAGCACAGGATCTGCTATCAGCCACTCATCACACAAGGCTGACTCTGGGCTGACTGAGCTGTTGAGGCATCTCCCAAAGGCAGTGCTTCTTCCTTTGCTCACTTCTTGCATTCACTGTTTCTTCTCACCTTGTGGCTTTAAGGTAAGTGAAACACATCTCACCTTTGGTCCTGAGATGGCCAGGAGGAGCACTTACCTCCAAAGCTTGTTGGTGAGGAGCTGGCTGTGTGACAGAGACTTCCCCTGCCCTGGCAAGCAGGATTTGCAGAGAAACATTTAGTGATGAAGCGTTTGAAGAGGGTTTGTACCACATTCAAGTCACAGCAGGAACATTCCTGAGGCAGTGGGATTCCTCCTGCTTTTGCATATAGAGCACTTAACATGTTTATTTTGTCTCCTGTGTTAAAACACTTTGTCCCTCCTTTATTTATCTTCTCCTCCAGGCAGTTCTGGATCAAGCCAAGTGTGCTCTGGCTGCAGGCTCTATTACCATGGCCCTGCAGGGACAGGGACAGGCTGTGCTGGAGCCCAAATGGCCGTGTGGAGGTGCCTGAGGTCAGCTCAGGTCATGCTGAGGGGGTACTGAAGCCAGTGGCAGCAATTAGAAAGAGTAAAGATGAGGTATTTGCAGAAATAGCCTTCATTGAAGAGCGAGCCTGGTTGCTCCTGTCTGTATCCTGGTGTCATGGTCAGAGATGGAGCTGTCAGTGACAAGGGGGCTCAGAAAGTCACTTTGTCATCCAGACTTCTCACTGAAAACCAGACTTTCCATGCACACTGCTCCAGCAGACCTCATCTGATACAACGTGAGCTCAGCATGGAGGGGAGGGAGGCCTCTGGTTCCTGAAATAGCCCTGACAGGTGCCCTTCATATCCTGGCTCCAGCATGACTGTGCTGAATGGGGCCGCTAAGGAGCCTGAAATGGATTTCGAGTCATTGAGTCTAAGCAGATGTAACCCCAGACCTCTGGGTCACTTCTATTTATCCATCTCCTATCAGGAGTGGGGACTTGGGCAGAAACATGCATGTGCCCATGTGTACACAGTCCTACTGCCGCATGTGGTGCTGCTCTGCATTCTGACCTCAGCTGAAGTGGAACTGCACAGGACCCTCCCCAGGCTGTCCTCTGCTGCTGCTTGGTGTCTGTGCTTTGTCAGGTCACTGATTTCTTACTGGAACTTTGATTTCCCTTCCTTTCAAGCTGTCACTAACAAGTGCCAGCTCGCTGGTTTCACTGCTGTGTCCTCTCCTTGTTTTTTCTCTCTTACAATGTGTGATTGAGCCCTTGTTTTCTCACTCTCAGACAAGAGAAAAAATAAATGCATTGACAGCTCTATTTGCAGTAAAACTCTGCCCTGGTTCTCCAATAGCACTTCCCCAGGAGTGTGCAGAAATCACATCTTGGTGTGTGGAGCTTATTCCTCTTTCAGATCCAATTCATTCAGATCCAATTGCCACTGGAGGACGGCATTTGGATGGATGGTGGAAACACAAAGGTAAAATTGCACTGCAGGTTGTGCTGGGGTTTTAAGGTTGCCTTCTCAGTACTGCAAATGGAGAACACCAAGTAAACTTCTTTTGGTGCTCTTGCCTTTTGACTTTTCCCTTCAAAGGCATGGAATATTCTTCAGGACTGGTACCAGGTGTTGTGGTTGTTTGTTCCAGCTGACAAGAGCTGGGACACAAATGCCAACATCTCTTTCCTAACAATCCTGAAAAATACAGAGGGCTTTGGGAACCCCTGGCCCCAGCACTGCTGGGATTTGCTATGGGTGGCATCACCCAGAGCTGGTACCCCATGCACCCAGGATCCCTGCACTGCGGGTGGCTGGGAGGGGGTTGTTCTGAGGTGGTGGTGGGTGTTGCAACACAGCATCCATCTGATTCAGCAACACGATGTGAATCCTTCAGAGGGAAGCTTTAAATAAAAGGCAAGAGGGTAATTCTTCATTTGCAAAATGACATGATGTTCCACAAAGATTCTGGGGGGGCGGGGAGGGGGGGAAACAACATAACTGAAACAACAACAACTGAGAACAAAACAGTAAATCCAATCAAGCTTTCTTGTTAAACGCAAGCTTTGAAGAACATTGTATTTAATCATTAACGGTGCTAGATCGATACGAATAATCTGAAGTGACTGATCAGCAGGGTCGGGTCATCTTTACAAAGAGATGAATATTGATGTGGTTGCTCTGAGTGCAGCGCAGCTCCGTGGCACTGGGCAGATCCTGCAGGCCAAATGCATGGGGAAAATGCATTGAATCTATGTAGCAGGCTGTATGAAGACCCAGGCTGTGCTGTGGTGCAGGACACCCCAAGGCATGGGCTGGTTCCCATTCCTCTTCCTGCTGCTGATGGAGGCATTGCCTGCACACCACCACTCAGGACCAAGTGATGCATTGTCTCTCCAGCTAATTTTCCATTACAAAATGTAAGACCTGAGGCATCAAGCCGATGCTCTCTGCCTTGAATCACTGTAGGCAGAGCACAGACATCTGAGATTGGGGGTGTTCACTGGGATGGCAGGGCCTGAAATATTGCTGTCACCAACACGCAGGCTGCCACCTCCTTGCCAGCATGCAGGAGGCTGCTCTCCTTTCAAGGCACTCGTGGCCTTCCAAGAGTTTTCTCTTTGATTCCCTTTCCTCTGCGCAGTTCCTTCCCCTCAAGAAAAAAAAAGAGAGGAAAACCAGCCCACGCTCCGTGATGAAGAGAAAAATGAAAGGAAAAAAATCCCAGTCTTCACTGACTTGTGGATATATGAAGAATAAAGCAAACAAAACATGCTGTTCTCTTCTGGAGGATTGAAATGGACTCACTTTTTATGCTGGTTTATGATAGTTCCATAGTTTTCAAAGTGTTTTATTGCCACCGTCCAAATTAACCAGCTTGTTCCAGCCTGAGAAGTCACGTTTGGATTCGAAGAGCATTTCCAGCTATTTGTCTTTGCAAGTGGTATCGGAAATGACAAAGAAAGTTCCTTTGGAGAAATCGTTGCCATAAAGAGATGAGTGATTCGGAGCCAATGATCTCATTGTACATCTTTTGTGAAAATACAGCTTTTCTCCAATTTGCGGTACTTAAGAGAGTATCGATCCGAGAGGACAAGAAGTAAGAGGAGTGTAAATGATAATCAGCAGCTATTTGAAATGAAGCCTTTCTCACTCTCTGATCTCACGGCTGAGGACAGAAAGAGAATGCAGCAATCAAAGCACGTGTCTCTGTAACAGCTTATGGGTTTATAGCATAGAAGAAGTAAAAAAAGGAGAACGTTTACAAACTGCATTTTGCTGATTGCTGAGGGAGGATTGAAGACTCATCTCACAGCAGCAACAGGAGGTCCAGTGCATCCCATACACTGAAGCCCATAGCAGTGCAGTCAGCAACATGTGAGTCCCTCTGTGGAGCAGCTCACAACTGAGATATGGGCAGTGGGTGCTCCAGGCTGTCCTGCAGCACAGTGCAGAGAAAATACTACCTGCAAAGAGAACTGAAAACAAACCATGTCTGCCTCATCTGCATGTGGCATCTGAACCCCAGGCTGGTGAGGCTGGTGAGAAATGGGGCATGGAAAATGATACTTGCTGGTTAAATAAGTGGCTGTTTTTGTGCTCAGCTCCTGCTTGTTGTCCACGTCCTTACAGAGAAATGAAGAGCTGTGTTTATACCAAAGGGGGTTATTGAAGTATCAGAAAGCACAAATCAATTTGCAAATGAAATTATATGGTATCCCAGGAATCAAAAATGACGAACATAGAGATTTGCTGCTAAATGAATTGCAAGCTAAGATAAAAGGCAGTGCAGACCATACAATTAGCCAGGTACGATACACTGCCTCGACTTTCTCCCAACTCATCGGCATGTTGCTCCACTTCAGAACTAAATAAGCAGCAGAGAGGTTTTGAAATCAATACTGTAGCATGAGCAGCAAAGCAAATTGCAGAAGGCATGTTGCACTGGGGGCTTTATTCCTGCCCTCATACATTGCCCTGCTGCCCTTGTGGGTGTGCACCCTGCCCACAGCTACAGGAGGACAGAGCTGCTACCCAAAGCTCCAAAGAGAAAAACATGCAAAGGACCAAAGCCCATTCCCAGAGAGGCTCTGTACGAGGACATGACCGCCGTGAGGATGCAGCAGCCCCTCAGCAGAGTCCACCCAGTGGCAGGATGGTGTGGCTGTGTTTTGTCTTGGATAGTGTGTGCATTATTCAGGAGAACCATTTCTGGCTGCAGAAAGTTGCCTAAGCTGATAACCAAAGGAATTAAAAGATGGAGGGATTAGGAAGTGCAGCAAGATAAATTCAGGCTATAAGCAAGGTGCTGATAATAAAAACTGAGCAGGCTTCCTAGGAATGCAGATGTGCTTCTTACCATTATGAAGCCAAGCCTGGCTGTCAGTGCAGGGCAGGCTTGCTGCTCTCCTGCTGCCCTTACACAGCTGGTGAATGGGGGAATGTGTCAGGAGGCTGTGTAGCCATTAGGACAGCATCTTCTGGCCTTCAAGTCCATTAACCTCTGATTTTCACCTCCCTCTCCAATAGGAACAGTCATTTTTTGTCTGAGGAACATGTTCTTTGAAAAATAAGGTCCCACTGGGACACAGCTGGGTCCGTAGACAGCACAGATCAGGCAGTGCAGGCCATGTGTCAGGCCGTGCTCATCCTGAGTGACTGGAACAAGCTGCCCAATGTGGGCTCTCATGACAGGCAGCACCTTGGGCTTCACTCTCTGAGCTCATTTGACATTATCACACGTTTTGTAGCTCTGCTCTGACTGGTACCGCTTGCTCTTCTGTCATCTAATTAACTAACGAGACGCATGATGAAGCCATGACATGCACAAGGGATGACAGGGCCACTGAGCACTGCAGCGTGACGTCCCCTACAGCGCCCAGCAGAGCTGCAGGAGTGGGGCAGGCTCACAGAGATAAGGCACTAATGGATGTTGAAGTATGAGCACTTCTCAGAGTGATGATAACCAGTGCCCCAAAAGAGACTCGAAGACTTTTAAATGGGCACTTTGCTGCAGGAGCAACTGCTGCTTCCACTGGGAGCCAGCCCTGGGTAGTGTGATGGGGGCTTCCCAAAGACTATACAGAGCCCATGGATCTGAAGGACATACTGCATCGACTCCCTTGGAATGTTTCAGTTTTGAGTTAATAAAGCTGTTAAACCTCAATTGAGTTACAGGTATCTGATGTTACTCTATTCGATTTTCATTGCCTTTTGTTTAGGAAACGAAATACCATGATGCATAATAATAATTAAAGATTGGCAGATGAGCAGGAAATCAATCCACGTCTCCTGGGCAGATATTAACTCTCATTCATTTTGTTTGTTTGTTCCTTTCTACAAACATGCAGCCCAGTGCCTTACCCACACTGTATTAGCAGAGCTCACCAGCAGATGCCCTCACTGATGGATCATGGCTGGGGCTGCTCTCTCAAAGAGCCCCCAGCATCCCCTGTGACCCCCCTGCAAGCGTAGTTTGCAGAACAGACTCTTTCAGAAGCTCTCTCAGTACATACATAACACTTGCAGCTCTTACAGCCAGGGTGCATGACATGCATGAGAAAATAGAAAGACTCTGCTCACCTGGATTTGCAGGGGCAGATTAAAGAAATCCAATCTGTTTTCTCTGAAAGAGGAGACAGGTGGGGAACTTGATTACAGCCTACAAATGCCAGCTCAGAAAAAAGCTTTGTGATGATAAGAGGGGCTTCAGTGAGTAGCTGAAAACACAGGTGGATCCAGAGCCTGGAAACTGAAATGAGGCAACTTCAGAGTGGGAAGCAGGGTGAGTAATTAAGCAGAATGGCATCCATGGGGATGAAGTGATTCACCAGTACTTCTAATAGCAGCACTTCTAATAATCTATCCAAAAGATGGCTGTGGTTGAAGCTGAACTGAAGAGAGCTGCCAGCAGCAGCCAGGCTCCAAGACAGCACCATGTAGGTGACTTTCTGGGGCTGGGTGCTGGAGCACCACCTGCCACAGCCCTTCAAGGAGAAGCAGGAGCAGATTTTGGCTTGGATAAAAGCTTCATGGGATGCCCAGTGATCTCAGCTCCATCCAAGGGACATCTGCTGGCTCCCAAAGGCAACAGCCCTCCTGCCAACAGCAAATGCAAATTGCCAGATATCCATTCAGAGACCGTTTGGGGTTTTTAAGTATCTAAAAGCCATTCTTGCTTAAGTGCCTCTTTATCTGCTTCATTCTTCCTGCATGAAAACACAATGGATAGGCAAGATCAAGAGATTTCCCATCTGAGAAGAGCCCTGGAAGCACAGTGAGAGATGGCAGCCAATAAGTAGTTATGAGACAGTATTCAAGGCAGGACTGGAAAGAATCTGAGAACAAACCATGCTAAGCAACAGCCTGGGGGGGCCCATGGCTATTAGTTGATCATATTGACCACTGCAGGGGAGAAATGCTTCTGCTTCTTGAGAACTGAGAGGAGAAGATGTGGATCCCAAACTTTAGGTAGGAAAACAGAGATGGTAGAGAAGTGCAACATGCCAAGACTGGAGCTTCTGTAGTACGAAATACCTTGCAACATAGATAGATGATGGATGATAGCCTGAGAGGACAGTAAGATGAGTCCAAAGGCAATGATACCCTCATTGAGTCTGGCTGTGCTGAAACCAGGAGGGGCACTCAGTGTCTCGGCAGGTGCTTTGCACTTCAGTAATGCTCCAGCACAGCCTGCCCCAGGTGTGAATGGGTTGGGAGAGTTTTTAGCAGAATATAGCCCTGAAACACAGAAGGTATTTGGCAACTCTTTCTAAAACATTAATTTTTTAAAGGGAATTAATACTATACCAAAACTTTGAGCTCAAGTATGACTTAAATTTGGGGCAGCAATAGGGGAAGGTCATGCTGTGAGTGGAAAACCAGCTGCAAGGAGTTGGAGGTGCCTTAGGCAGAATTGAACCTGAGCACCATCAGTGCTGCAGCATTGCTCCCTGTGTGTCCATGTATTCTTTTATGGTCCCAATGCCACTGTCAGAGCAGGTGCGAAGCAAAAGAAGAACAAGAAACAAATTTAAAGTAGCCATCCGTAACAGTCCGCTCCATAACCAAAGCCCCTTTGTGTGCTGGTTAATTAAGAATTTATTCTTCCTTTCTCCAGAACCTGCCTGGTGCTCAGGGGCTAATTGCTTTGTGTTCATCCCAGTTCCTGGACTGCATCCCAGCAGGTTCTATGGCAGCCAAATCCTGATCTGTTTTTCCTCTCTACTCCCTGCAGTGTGACGGGATTTGTTGGCGCTTGCGTGGTTTCCTACAGTTGTCTCCATGCTGTGACAAGGGAGCCTCGTGCCGCCGGGTTTCCTCCCAATGAGGAACCAGAGCTGGTGGGACATCATGCTGAGCTGGGGAGCCATAAGGAGAGCTAGGAGCCACCCAGCCTGTCTTGCCACTGTATGGAGGACCATGGCTTTGCCCAAGTATATGTAGCCACAGTGAGTGACTCCTGGATGCTGTGCAGGATCCCAGCCCCAACCTGAAGCACACCACCCAGCATGCATATTTATGATCCCAATTATCACAAAAAAAAAAAAAAACCACACAAAACTCACAGGTTGCTGTGTAAATAACTGATTTTTAATCTGAATGGCCCAGCTTACATATTTCACCCAGCCCTGCTCAGCAGAACAGCTGGTGTTTACTGATTTCTCATTGCTTTTCCAAGCAACGTGGAAAGATGCTGTCTGCAGAGTCACAGCTGCCCTTGAGATAAGGAGAGCTCAGGTTTGCCTCTGCCCCAGACACTGCTCCTCCACATCCCGACAAGCCTTGGCAGCAGAGTGTGACCAGCAGCTCTTCTCTGCTGACATCTGGGGCTGATAAATGATGCCCCATCCACAAACAGCATCCCCAGCTGCACAGTGAGCACAGGGCTCCAGCAGAGCGCACTGAGCCACAGTGTGCTCCAATCAGGGCTGCAGGAGGGTCAGCTGGGGTTGGTTAAGGTTGGGGTTAGGGGGCAAGTGCAGGCCCTTGGGAGGGGAGAGATGGCTCCTACCCACACCACTGAAGTGCAAACTTCCTTCCCAAGCAGCAGCGCTGCCCCCACCCAACTGCTGGACTCTGACATAGTCAGAGCTTTTCTACCCCTTGTCTGTGCCATGAGGATCTGAGACTGGCAGTGGGTGAAAGCTGTGCCTGGTACAGCTGGGGATGGGAAGATCTCTCCACCTGGCACAGGCAGTAAGGATTTGCAGTACTGTGCAATGAGGGAATGGTGAAAGGTGTCCACTCATAGCAGCTATTACTGCTGGATAATAATATTACTGCAAGAAAGAGTAATTTCCAAGTAATCCAAATAACTCTAGCTATCATTATGCTTCTGTCCATATCTATATTTGCAGTTACAAATGCTTCCTTCTTTCCCTAGTGCCTCTGGAGGCTAACAGCAGAGCTACGATGAGCCAGGAATTATTCTTGTCATGGTATTTCCACTGCCCAAGAATGAGCATATGTTAAAGAAATCCAGTCCCTCTTTATTCCAGGGTTTAAATGGCCCCCTGAGGAACCAAACAGCCAACTTGGGCTTTACATGGGCTTGCACTGTGGCTGGCAGTGCTGATGCTGGTGGTACCTTCAGAAGCACTCACTGAATGTGAGGATGTGAGGAGACCTGATCCACCCTGTCCCCTAATTTTTCCTCTGTCTACCCATAATGACCTTCATGCTGATGAAGGAGGGCTGGGTGCTGGTGGCCAGTGCCTATAGGATGGACACTGACAGCCCAGCTCCTCCATCACAGCTCTGATCTGCCTCTATGCCCTGCAGAACCACATCCTGTGCAGTCACCGTGCTTTGCACACACATGGCTTCTCCTCGGTGTGCCTAAAAGGCATCCAGCACCCAGCCCTGCAGCACAGGTTTGATGGATGTCATGCCAGGAGGGGCAGAGGATGATAACCCTGCTGCTCCAGGACCTGAGCCATCAGATGCGGTCACCTCCTCTGACATAAAGACCCCAAAGCATTTACTTCTCATAGACACTTCTCTCCAGGCCAGGAGAAGTCTCCTCTGTGGCTGGGGGAATGCTGGATCCTTGCTCTCCCTTGGGCTCAGACACAGGAGCTGGTAAGCACCATGTTTCACCATGTTGTTATGATGCTTAATTAGTACTAGCCACCTTGACCTCTCATCCCACTGGGAAAACAAAACCCCAAGGCCAGTGCTGAGCACTAGATGTGTGCACAGCTGGGCTGCATGCAGCTGTGCAGATCCTGGCCTCTGGGTGAGCACCTGATGTGAGCCCATGGAACGCACCAGAGGGATTCCTTGCACTGCCATCCCCAAAGCTTCACTGTATTTCATATGGACAGAGATTTACCTCTTCTGAGCATAGGGCTGAGGTTCTCCAATGGCATCACTGGATTGTATGATAAAGAAGCTGTACATTCACTGCCCCAATGACAGATGCTCGCAGGATTTGAAAGGGGAAAATGAAATCAGCGTTTTCAAAGCGCAGTGATGAAATAAATGTTCTGCGCTCAGCATCTACAAGCAGTGGGCCATGTAAGTCAGACGGGGCGCTTTGCAACAAGTCCCTTTGTGAACCTCCAGCGGCTGCCAGCGCCCGGAGCCCCGCTCAGCCTCCGGTGCGAGCTGCAAACACGGGGCTGTGTTGCTCCCTGGCGGTGAGCGGCTGCCTCGCTGCCTCCTGGCTGCCTTCCCCTCCCCGCCCCAGACGCTGCGTTTTCTTTCCCTGCCTCCCGATGTTGAAGGGCGGCTGTGCTTTGTGTCAGTGTGGGGCACAGACCCGCACGGAGCAGACAGCACTAAAAACAACCAGGTTAAATAAAGAGCTACTATTCCACTTAAAACACGCTCGGGTCAGAGGACCAGGTGGCGACAGGCTGTACCTTGGTACCATCCCCATCACATGCAGCTGCACTCCTGCTCCAGCACCAGCTGCTGGGGCTTCATCCTGCCCCACTCTGCCAGCAGTGCCATATGCTCAGCCCTGTGCCTGAGGAATGTGGGCAGAGCCCTAAGTCCCTCATCTGGTGGGCACAAGAAGCCAAAACGATGCTGATGGCAGGACCTCTGCTGAATGCTGCTCCTGGACAGCACATGGATCACGCATGTCCCGTGCTGACACATCCATCACTCAGACAACGTGGCCTCCTTCACTCAGCCACCTGGCCCGGTACGTGGCACAGCCCGGCACGTCCACAAGTCGCCGTGGGGCTCTGGGGATGTCGGCCAGCTTGGCACCAATGAGGCTCTGCAGCTCCGTGTCTCCCAGCTCAGTGGCTGCAGCGAGGGCCAAGAGGAAGTAGGCTGCTGCGTCCTGTTCATCCTAACAGTAAAGAACAGAGTGTTAGGAAGTAGTTTAATGTGAGGTCACAGGGTATGAGGATGCTGGAGCAGAGCCCAGTGGTTCCAGGCAGAACCCAGTGGCACTTGAGTGTCATGGTCTTCCATTGAGTGTTGTGGGCTTGAATTGAGTGAAACGGGCTCTGCACAGTCAGTGCTAAGGGTCAGCACATTTCTTCCCAAACTACCTTTCCCTCTCAAAACGAGGAGATATGAGCATCATGTGTACTTATTCTTAAGCTGCAGATAGGAGTGGAGAGTCATGGCATGCAGCTGCCTACAAGGGTGGCTGCTCCTGCAGACAGATGTGGTTTTCCAGCTCCCCATCATAGAAGCATCCAGTTCCAACCCCTGCCAAGGTCTGGCTGCTCTTTGATCTGAGCACCTCCAGGGATGGGGCACCCACAGCTCTGGGCAGCAGTGCCAGGGTCTCACCACCCTCTGGGTGAAGGATTTCTTCCTAACTCTAACCTAAATTTCCCCTCTTATAGTTTAAAGCCATTTCCCCTTGTCCTATCACTGTTAGACTGAGATCAAGATCTGAGAGCCCAACGCTGCACCACAGAAAGCAGTGTCCTACCTTCAGTTTATGCAGGGTCAGGTTGCCAAGGTGGCAATACACCTTGCAGTAGTACAGGGCTTCTCCAGAGCACTGCAGCATGGGGGGACGCAGGGCGAGTGTCTTCAGGTAGCAATCTTCAGCCATCTCATACATCTGTAGAAAATAGTAGACTGTAGCCAGGCGATGGAATGCAACCAGCTCTTGCAATTGATCTCCTAGAAAAGAGTTGCTGATGTAGTCAGCCTGCAGCAGGCTCACAAATCATTCCCAGCCCAGCACACCGAGCTGCATTTGATCAACAGCCGTGGGGCAGCACAGATCTCTTCATAAGGAGACACTACGGTTGAAAACAGTCCAGAGAAAACAGAGCAAAGGGCAGGGCTGCTGATACCAATGCAGGACAGGTTGTACAGGGAGTATATCATTCAAAAAGGGGATTTCTTGGTGCTGGAAAGTGTTATGACAAGACTGGTTTCATCTCAGACATTTACACTGGCATTATGCTGGCCATTAGACCTACTTCTGCAGTGGAAAGAGGTGGGTTTATTAGAACAGCTAAGGCAAAGAGGAACTGGTTGAGTTCTGTGCCTTCATCAGACTTCCTGTACTCCAGTGTAGCAATAGTCCCCTCTCTCCTGTGGGACTGTCACACAGCTTAAAAAGGGAAGTGGCCCTAAAGAGATGTTACCCTTAGGATAAGAATAGATCCGGAGGACTTATGAAAGCAGGAGTATCTTCCCTGCATGTGCATGCTGCTCCCACCCAAAAGCCAGACCACTCTGCCAGCAGCTCCACATACCAGTGGGTTTGCATCACTTACCCACCCTGATGCTCAGCCTGGCTGCCAGCGTGGCAAACTCCAGCGCCTTCTCATAGCCCTGCAGCCCGATCTGAAGCTCTGTCAGCTTATTGAACAGCCGCAGCTCTGTCTTAATGGCCTGTAGCTTCCTGGCCAAGGGCACTGCACCACCCTGGTGAGAGAACAGTGATTCTGGTGTGTTCCTGGAGGTCTGATTACAGCACTGCCCACAGAAGGGTGGCAGTGCAGCAAGAGATGAACTGAGCCCTTGGCAAAGCAGGTGAACAATGGGGTGGCTGGGTTCTGGACATCTCAGTTCCAACCCTTAAACATGAGTTTTATGTTCTCAAAGTATGTTCCTCAAAAGCTGAGCCTCCCATCTCTGCCTTTCCTTAAATGCATGAAATTCTGTCTCTGAGCACATACCCAGAATGACCACCCCACATCTGAAGCTGTTGGGATTGGTAATGCACAGCCCCTTCTTCCATCCCTCCCTCTGGGGAGATCTGCAGCTATTGCAAAATGGGCCTGTGCTCCGAGATGTCTCCTGGCAAAGTTTACATGCATGCACACTCAGAATGCCAATGTCCTTCTCCATCTTCTGCCCTTGTCTCTCCATCCTGGCCACACAGTGCTGTAGTTCCCCATGGTCATCACAGAGAAGGGACATAAGGGACATGCTCAGAGGGATCAGTACCCTGTAAAACTCCACCGCTTGATCTCTGTGTCGGTTGCCATTAAAAAAGTTATCTCCTGCTTTTTCATAGAGATCCATGGCCAAGGAGAAGTTCTCAGCTTTCAGAGCAGTCTCAATAGCTGCCTAGAAGGAAAAGGAAATGGAGTGAAACTTGGAAAGGGACACTCACACACAGACTTTGAAGTGATGAAGTAAATCACATCATCCTACACTTGATCCTCAGTGCTCCAAACAGCACAGATACATGAGCAGGTGTGTGAGACTGTCAGGCTGCATTTATAAGTGATGTGTGAGAGTGGAGCCAGGAGCCATACATATCCCTGTGCAGGGTCAGAGTGCCAGACTGACCAGGTGGGGCATCCCATGGAATCAGGATGGGAGTCAGGGCAGCTACAGGCTGCCTGGTCTGTCATTACAATGTGATGGATGCAATGTTGAGACTGACAAGGTGAAGAGAACCAGGACAGAGAAAAGGTAGAGTCAGTGGGATGGGAGTGATGGCAGGTGTACGAGCTTCTGGGAAGAACAGATATTTGTGCCAATTATACATGCTGCCATGATGCCACCCTCCAGCCAGAGCATATTCTTTCCATCATTACAATCTGTCATTGCCAATGACCATATCAGTATATGACCCAGTCACCAGTTCAGTAGTGCCTCTAGGGCAACAGAGTGAGGACCCAAAGCATCCCTTATGTGTGCTCAGACTGCTGCTTTTCTGGATACTCCAGCTCAGTGCAATGCCAGCAGACCCAGCCAGCCTTCTGCTTGGCTTTCTTTGGGCATGTGGAAGGATTTTGTATCTTTTAATAGAAGCTGCTCTTTGAATGATGATGGAGTCCTGAATTTTTTGTGGAAGCTTTTCCTCTTTGCAGCTCATCTGATAGAATAATGTTGGAGATGGAAAGAAGCCAGTAGCCTTCTGCTCCAAGAAGTCTTCGAGCACTTCCCTGGCACTTCAGCCCTTATCTATGTGCATTTCAATGGGAACTCATCACCTGGCACTTCCTTTGACACCCTCACATCACTTTCTGGCCCACTGAATTCACAAACTTTCACCCAAGAATCTTCTAAAACCCATGTATGGAAGGAAAGTTAGGACATTTAATGCCAGATAGCACATGAGTGCTAAGGCAGCAGCTCCTTCCAGCAGCAGGTTTCTTATGCTCATGAGAAGAACTTTCCCTTCCAAGTTTTTGAGCCCCAAATGGCTCCTGCTGATCCACACAGTTGTGATGGGAATACAGCACCAGTGTGGGAATGGGACTGCTCCAGACACCTCCCTCATACCTGAAAGTACATATCCACCAGCTCATCTTCCTGCATGAGATAGTACAGCCTTCCTGCCTGCAGCCAGGCCTCTGCTGCCTTGCCAGTGTCCTCGAGGTCAATGAAGATCCTCAGACTCTGTTTGGTGCAGTCCAGTGACAGTCTCAAAGCCCTGTGATGGTAAGAGGTAAAAAAACACTACAGAGCAATCACAGGATGCCAGCAACCAGCTGCACAGCTGCCACCACACCTTCACTTCCCAGCCATCGTCTGGCACCCAGAGCCAAATCTATGGCTGTTTGTCCCTTGGTGCTGGCAGAAGGACAGTTCTGTGCCACACATGCAGGGCCAGCTGTCTCCTTCTCAAGCTCTGTATCACCTGAGGACAAAGGGCAGGCAGCAGGACGAGGTGTTTGGTTGGACATGCTGCCTGCAGAAGGTGGCTGCAGCCAGGGCTGGGGGCAGTGCCCAGGGCATGTTTGCTTGCTTGGTATCTTGCTTGAAACTGTGCTCCAGCTGTCCTTCCAGGGACCTGGGTGCTTTGTGAACTGAAATAGCACCGCTCACATGACAGGCGTCTGCTTCCTAAATTCCTTCCCTCTGAACTCACAGTGACCCAGTGAGGGAAGGTGAACATCCAATTAGTGACAGCCTCTGCCCGCTTATCCTTCTGGGACACAGGATCTAGCCATCCACTATTTGACATACCTGCCTTGAAAAACTGAAGAAAGTCTGTGGTTGACCCACATATTCTTCTTCCCTCCTGCCTAAACTAATCCATCACCTGCATGTGTCAAACAGGAGATTGAAAGGTGAGCTGATACCAGGTCTGAAGTATATCCCCAATGAAAATATTCCAGCAGCAATAGGAAGGGCAGGCTCAGAGGCTGGAGGCTGAAGCCAGGGTTATTTAAATAACAGATAAGGAGTCTATTTTTACTAGTGAACAGTGATTAATCACTGGGATAAGCCTCCAAAGGAAGTGATGAATTCCCTGTCACTAAGTCCCCTCTGAAGAAGACTGGATGTCTCTCTGGAAAGCTATGTTTGGCCATCCCCCAGTTTTATCCCAGCTAGCAGCATTTGCTGGCTGTCCCTGTGATCTGGCTGACATTGAGCTGTTCCTGCAGCACACAGGGACAGCTCCCAGATCTCAGCCACTCAGCACCCACCACCTGTGAGCACCCAACCTCCCTTCAGGGCCTGTGCTGCAAACAAGATGGAAAAGCCACTGCTCTTGCATGGATGAGCATAGACTCCTCTCTAACAGCATCTGCACAAGAAGCAGCCAAGCTGAGGACTTACTCAGGGGTGCCCAAAGCCTGGTAGAGCTGGCTGAGGGTCTGCCGGACATTGCCTTCCAGCTCTCTGTCCTGGAGTTTCTGTGCCAAGGAGACCCGGTGCTCATGGTAGGTAATACAGGCTTGGAGGTTGGGGCACACTTGGCTGTAGAAATGGCAAAGAGCCTCAGTGACATGAAGCTGACCTGCATGGTAGAGAGAAGGGAAAGGGACAGCTCAAGAGGCTGTTAGGGATCTAATGGGGTGCTGCACTGAGGTGAGCACTGCCCCATCCCTGCCAGCAAAACTATACTCACTCCTCATATTATGCCACTTCAGGGCAAAAACCAGCGCAAGTTCATAACAGAGTTTGCCATCTTCCATCCTCCGCCTGCTGACCATGGCCTGTGCCAGCCACAGCAGCACATACACCAACTCCAGCTCCAGCTCCTCACTGCCCTGCAGCTCAGCATACAGCTGGGCAGCCTGCAGCAGGTAGAGCTCAGACAGCTGACTCGCCCCACGCGACTGGCTCAGCTGCCCCAGGTTGGCCAGGGCAATAGCCTGGTTCCTCTTGTTCCCAGTCTCCTTGGCTTTGTGCAGTGCCTGGAGGTAGTTTTCTGCGGCCTTCTGCACCTGCCCTGCTCCTTTAAGGGCAATGGCAAGGAGGTTGTGCACCACTCCACCCTGCGTCACACTGTCTGTCCCGTGCAGGGAATGTAAGAGCTGCCCCATGATGTCTGCTGCTGGGCCTGGCTGGCTGCTCAGAAGGTACATCCACCCCAGAGAGAGGGAGGACTCGAAAGCCTCCTCCTCGCCTATCAACCTGCTGAAGGCCACAGCCTGGGCTGCATAGCACACTGCCCCATCCAGCACACCATGCTGGAGGTACAGCCGGGACAAAATGATGCACAGACTCCTCTGAGTGGTCACTGCTCTGCCCTCACAAGAGAAGCGCAGTGCCTGCTTGAGGTAGGAACACGCCAGGGCTGGGATGCTGCTCCTCTCCAGCTGGTTTCCCAGGAGCTTGGATGTATTTTGGAGGATGAAGCCAGCTTTCCAAATGGGTGTTGGTGTCCCTTTGATGCCACTGGGAACAAAAGACCTGGCAGAGGCAAGTGCAATGCTTGGCAAGCACTTCTTGTCATACAAATAGCTCAGGATGGGGGTGGCATCCAGTGGCACAGCTCTAGTGTCCTGTCTGAATGAGGTGGTGCAGAGACACTGAAGATGCTCAATAAATGGCAGCACTTCATCATTTTTTCCCAGCTGGAGAAAGAGCTTGACAATGAGGAAGCAGACTCGTGCTTCCAGAGGAGCATTTCC
Source organism: Coturnix japonica (assembly GCF_054131305.1). Lineage (NCBI taxonomy): Eukaryota > Metazoa > Chordata > Aves > Galliformes > Phasianidae > Coturnix > Coturnix japonica. The sequence continues at coordinate 9,535,495 of NC_140680.1, read as the reverse complement.
CACAGCAATGGCCTCTCTTAGGACGTACATCATCACCCTCAGCTCGTGCTCAGAGCTGAAGGAGCGGCTGGGCAAGCAGACAAGCAAGGCCACCATTTTTCCCAGCAATGAAGAGAACTTGTTTTTCATGTTCTGTTTCAGGTAGATGGAAGCAAGGTTCACGTGCAAGGCAGCCAGCAGGGGCAGGTCCTCAAGGCCCCTGTCCAGGGTGCTCACGGCTTCCTCAAAATAGACTCGAGCCTGGGAGAACTTGACTTTTTTCATACAGAGCTTACCCAAGAGGAAACAGAGCCTGACATGGGCCCAAACTGAATGAGTCCTCTTGGCCCAGTTTCTGGATGTCTCGAGGTACAAGACCAGTTCATCCTCATCAGAGAAACCGTAAAAAGTGGAGTTGAGAAAGGAGAAACTGAGATCGTAGAGGCTTTGAAAACAGGGCATATAACTGTCTTGGTTAAGGAAGGTCAGTATAGGTTCAAAGACATCAGCATCTTCCATGTGTCCAGCATTCAGGTCAATGAAGAACTTGGGATCATCAAAATCATTCAGCTTGTCCAGGAGAACATCTTCCCATGTAGCAGGGGCTGACTCACTCCCTGGGCTGGACTGCTCTGAGGTGCTGGCTGTGACCAAGCTGTTTATCTCCTCCCAGGACTGGAGTAGCTGTGTGTCCTTACAGCCACGGAGAACAGCCTCTGGAATGGGACAGACAAATGACAGTAGGTGTTTCTCCATGTCAGAATTCACTCTGTGGCATTGCTGTAAAAGCATTCTCCATGAACTCACCTGATGGTGCTTTCGGGAATGCGGCTGTGGGTTCAAAACCATCTACACAAAGAGAGAAAACAAACAGCCCATAGGCTTGGTTAGTGCCAGAATGAAGACAAAGCACTCTAAACTGCTAAGCCTCAGACCCTTGTCTGAGAGAGCAGGATCACTGCTGGCCACAAACACCATATAAATCTGCAGTTCCAGCCCCTCTATATTCTGGAGTTTGGCTTAGTGCATAACCATGGAGAAAAGGCAGAGAGAAACTAGGTGTGCTTTCCATGGGAGCAATGGAGCTATGTAAGGGGAGGGAACTCACCCAGGCGGTACACAGAGCTGATGTCAGTGCGAGCCAGCTCTCTGAGGAGGGTGGCAAAGTGCTGCTCACCACCATTGCAGGGGATGCTCAGGAGGGGCAAGTTTTCTTCTTCGCTCAGAAACACCAATCCCTCTTCCCTAGGTTGAGATATATGACACGGAAAAACAGTCAGTGTCTCTGCTATTCCATAGTGTCAGAGAAAACTGCCTGAGATTCATCTTGAGTGAACCTGTCCCAGGAAAGCCCAACAAATGCAAACAGACCTAGCAACAACTTAAGAACCCCATTATCCCATATGCAGTCTTGGAGGAGAAGCCTTTTTGGATGTGTATTGAACTGGAGGTGTCTTTAAGCCAGAAACAAAGACAGCTGCTGGGTCCTAAGAGAGCAGTTGCCAGCCATGCTCCTCAGATAGCCCTTGTCCCTGTCCTGGCATTCAGTTCTGCTCAGCGAGCAACTGTGCCAATTGCTGCACCCCACAGAAGGCAAAGGGGCAGAAGGAAGCAAAGAAAAATTCTGAGCAATGCTTAGAGCCCTTTCCCTTGCCAGACTCACAGCCCCTCAGAGAAAAACTAAGACAAGAACATTTCTATTTGAAACAGTGAAGCCAGTTCATCTGGTATACAGATGTCCTGGGCTGCCTTAGCCAGCTCTAACCCAGAGCCAAACCTGTTCCCCTGCAAGAATTACCTGAAGCAAGTGAAATATGATGGCTTTGTCTGGGCACAGACTCCTGCTGCGTGTTGACAGAAAAGCCTGGCTGAAGCTTCTGGATGGACCTCACATGGATCCTCTACAAAGTCCTTGCAAAGCAAACTACCTGCCCTGGACTCCCTTGTAGCCTTGAGCTGGGACTTGGAGTTGACCCTTCCTTTCCACCCAACTTGAAATCCAGATAGTAGCAGTAAACTTACAGAGGTTCACAAGCCTCAGCATTTACAGATCGTACTGGGACAAAGCCGATGTTCCCATTGCTTAGAGATTTGCCCACAAACCACGGGAGTCCTGGAAGGAGGAAGCCGATGACTTCTATGCTGTCTCCCTTGGAGAAACTCAGTTCATCCCATGCTGCTCCTCTGTGGTCCGCTGTGGCTGTGCATTTGCCTTTGACTGGCAAACAAAGGCAAACAGCAGCATTTCATTGTGAGGTTCACCATTACAACTTCCTTACTAGAAAACTTAGGTGAGAAGAGCATGTCAGCTTGAGAAGACTGCCTCTCTGTTCCCCAGGATTTGTTGTGCTCTCAGATTCAGATCTCTGCAGTTTCTTCATGAGAAAAAAGATATTTTGATAAAATATACAGGAGGAATGGGTAAAATCCCACAAAGCCAAAGAGTGAAACTGCTGGGAGCTGCACTATTGAAGGCAGCTGGAAAAATGAAGTTGCTGTAGTTTCACAGGAGATGGACTGTCTCAACTTTCTGCTAGGAGTGAAATCCTTAACAGTGCAAATGTCCAGGAGAATCTGAGGATGCAATCCTCCCCTGCAGCACCTCACAATGGAGTGCCATTGTCAGATCAAGAGATGGACCCTTTGCATTTTGGACCAAACCCAGGTCTTCAAGAGCCATGCCCATCACTGGGAAAGGCAGTGACCCTACATGGTTATCACTCACCAATCAGCTGAGAGGTTGTCCCACTGATCTCCTGGGAGGTGCCAAAACTCATGGCGTAATTCTTCAGGAACCATCTGCAAAGCAAAAGGGAACCTTGTTGGTCCTCTCCAAGCAGCCCTCAGGCCACCCCCAAGGGACAGTCTCACACAAGCCAGGCAGATGGACAGCACAGCAAATCCAGCCATGCCTTTCAATGGTGATGTGGGGCACAGAGGGCAGCTTGCACCTTCCATGTGCAGCTTATGGAAAATGTAAGAGCAGCTCCTTACTCCTGATTTGGTGTTAGCCGGTGTATCAGGAATGGATCTTGGCTTGAACACCATCAATTGCCTGTCTACTTACTGGTAGAATGGGTGAGGTACTGGCTCTAGGGCAGCCACAGGTACCAGACCTCGCTGGCCTGTCAGCAAGGATATCGCTTCCCATTTGGATTCCTCTCCAATGTTCTTCACATGGACAAGCTCGTTCCTGCAGAGCTGCAGACCTTCCTGTCCCTCCCCCTCTGACTGGCACGCACTGGGCACTGCTCTGGAATAAAAGTGACCTGTGGATAGAAAGAGTCATGGCCAGGTCAGTGGCACTGGCACAAGGCAGAGCCCAGAAGTGATCTACACCACAGCCCTGAAATCCCTCCTCACCTTCCTGGAGCAGCAGACCCAGATATATGGTGGCCAAGCAATTTTCATCCATGGACACTCTGACCTCTGTGTCCTCCACCAGAGCACAGTTCAGCCAGTACTCCTGCTCAAAGAGAAGCTGCTCCAAGCAGTGACCTACATAGCCTAAGAACAGAGGGAAAGCAGTGTCAGAACCCTGCTTTGCTGGGCTGCATGCACTGCTCTTCGGGTGTCTCCCAATCTGCCATTTGCAACAGAGCTGCAATAGAGGAATTACCCAAAAGACAACCTCCCACATCTTTATTACAGATCCAGAGAGTTGCTTTGTGAATCTGTACATGAATACCAAGGCCTTCTGATTAACATTCCTTCCTCTTTAAGCTCTTCTCTCTGTTACATTACATTTATGGCTTGCCACAGGATACCTTCTCCAAAAAGGCTCTTCACACTGTTTGGATCCCCCCCGACCTTGAAAACATTACCTAAAGTTAGATATGTAGAAAACTTCCAGACTTCTTCCAGGGTTTTGAAGGTGAGGAGGAACCGATCTTCCTGTGCCTGTATGCACAGCAGCCTGGCTGACAGCTCCTGCATGGAGACAAAGCAAGGCTGAAGGGCTGGGAGTCATCCATGGGGTCTCCTTTGGCAGCATAGCAAGCAAATCAGACCCCAGGGTGCAGGAGCACATGCTGGGGAACTTCCCAGTGGGTTGGGTGTCCCATCACACATCCACCCCACCAGGACAGGACATCCTCAGTGCCATGCTCTGTTCCTACCTTGAACAGAGCACAGACATCTCTGTCATCATTCTCCAAGGCCCACAGCTTCCTTCTGGCTGCTTCCTGCAGCTGGGCATTGGGGCACCGTGAGGAGCGTCTCTCAATGGAGAAGAAGAGTGAAATCTCTTGAAAAGGAAATATGCAGGGTTAGAAGGCAGGAGCTCCATGCAACACATCAGCATCACCAGAGCTCAGCCTTAGGAAGCATGATCCAATCCCATCCTCCTCATCCAGACACAGATGAGGAACTCAAGGGGTAACAGTGCTTGGTTACCACAGTGCCAGGCTGCATTAAGTTGCAGATATTGGTGATGCTGAAGGCAGAACCTTACCTGGTGGAAAGCCCTCCCCAGCCGCCAGCAACACTGAAGAGGGGTCTGGGGTTCCTTCCGCTGCCTCAGCTGGGCTGCTTGGCTCTGATGTGCCTGCCTTGCCTACACAAGGATGCAGAAGAGCCACTGTCAGGTTTTGTTGTGGTTTATGGGACTTAATGCCTAAACACAACACCCAAAAGCAGAGTCCATAGGCCATGCTGCATGTCTGGCTGGGCAACTGCATAAGTCCGGCTTCACCCTAAAATGATGCTCTGGTTGCTATCTGAAATCCAAGCTGTTCTTTCTCTGCTTTATACGTCATCAACTGTTGCCACAGAGGATTCAGTATAGGAAACTTTAGCTGGTATTTATGTTAATGATGGCTGCAGCAAATAAAAGTCCAGCTCACCCTTCCGCAGCTGTATTGGCTGTGGAGGGGTAACAAGATTGAAAAGCAGTTATTGTCAGCAATTGGATAGAACTCACTAGACAAACATACCCAGAGATCTGAACCGGGCCATGGTTAGTGGGCAATATTGGTGGTTGGGGGACAGCTGGATTAGATGATCTTAGAGGTCTTTTCCATGATTCTATGATTCTATCTGGAGCTGGAACAGTATAGTGGCTTTTCTAAACCACTCTTGTCACTGTTACATATTCTATAGTCATTGTGTAGCCAGCTTTGCTAGGGAATCAAATAAACTGTTATTTCCACAAAGAGTTATAATCCTTATATACAGTCAGCAGCAAAGAATGGCCCAAGGCCGGACATGCGATTAATGGGCTTTTCTTTGAAAGAAAAGCCTCTACATTTATCAACAGCTAATATGAGTGCTCTTAACAAAGGACTTCATCCAGGAACTCCTTCTCCCCACCCCCCAACCCCACCCTTGCATGGGGAAACAGAGGCTGGGAAGCAAAAGGAGCCGGAGGCAGAACTGAAACAGAGCGTCTGCAGCCAGGGCTGGGCTGCAACTCCTTCCCACGTCCCTCCCTTCCCCTCCACCCCACAGCCCAGCAGACCCTCAGCGTGGTGTTTCCTTCCCAAGGACAGGTACCTGATGCCATGGTCTTCTCCCACCACCATCGTCCCCGGCGCTCAGCTGTGCTGTGCTGCAGTTGGTCCCAGTGTGGTGGGAGCAGGGGTGAGCGGGGGCAGCAGGACTCACACTCCTCAGCTGGGAAAGAGGGGCGGTGGGGAGAAGCATTCAGAGCCCTGATGGGATGCTCCCAGCCTAAGGGCTCTCCTGGCATCTCAGGGGCAGCTAAGGTGAAGGAGGGGGCAGGTGGGGCACTGCTCATGCTGGTGCTGCCAGCAGTGCGACCAGGCATGCTGGGGTTCCTCACTGAGCAGGCCAAATGGATGGAGTAAGGGCTCCCGTGGGTGAGAGGAGAAGTGTGTTTGCTCCCAGCTGTGCTGGCTGCTACTTCAGTGTTTATTTTCATTTGGGCCCAGCTCAGAAAGGGAACTTGAGAATTTTTGGAGAGACCAATTGAAACTGCTGGTGGAGAGTTGTTCCTAATTGTGCTAGTGACTCATTTACATCCCCAGTGCTGAAATATTTTGTAATGTAGGGCAGGAAACAGACCCAGCCCTGAGCTAAGAGTGGTTCCAGGCTTTCCAAGCCCTCTCCTGGCACTCACTGGCTCTCCTTGCATTGCCACCCTCCTGCAGCACCCCAGGGCCCTGCAAACCTTCTAAGCAAAGGAAGCCAGCGCTCAGCAATGAGACCTCCCCAGCAGCACCAGCAGCACGATACCCATATATCCCACAGCCCCATTTGAACAGAGCAGGGCTCTGACCTCCCAATGGATAGCTTACCTGTACACCCCAGGGCCAGGTCCTGGTGCCAAGGGGCCCCCAAACAGCAGCCCATGTGTCCAGCATTGCCACCAGCCCCAAGCCGGCAGACTGCTGCTGTGCTGCTGGAGGAAGTGAGCCTCTCACTGCTGGCCTCACTGCAGCTCAGCCCGGCCACAATGCACAATGGGCTTTCAGAGCAGACCCTGTGTGCTGGCAAGGCGGGGGCTGGGCACATCCCACCAGCCAGCATCACTGCCCCACTGTTGCCCTGGGCTGTGCTCTCGCCCTCGCCTTTGGGCGCCTGTCACCAGGCCCACGTGGCACATTCCTCTCATTCCTCCTGCTGGAGAACCAAGCTTCAGTCTGGCCTCTCGGGAGATCTGCAGCCCCCAATCCAAAGCAACCCGCATCCAGTGCTGCTGCAAGCACCCCTCACCTGCTGGCACCACCTGCAGCTCCTCCAGCAGCTTCCATCTGCTCCTGCATTGCCTCCAGCTCTGTGGGCAGAGCAATGGCCCAGCGAGCTGCCCGTCACTACAGCACTAAGAGCCAGCTCACTTGGGGTGAGTGGGACTCATCTGTGGATCAGCAGAGCTGTCTGAACCCCAGCGTGAGCCCAGGTGGGATGAACAAGCAATGCAGACTCTCTATGCTGCCCGTGGTGGATTCTGGCTCTCTTTTTGCTTGTACACGCTGACCTTCACCCGGAGACAGCAGCAGGACCCGCTGGGTGGCCTCAGTGCGCTATGGGCTGCAGAGCTGTGCAGAGCATCCCTGGGAAAGGTCAACACAGCCCCTGTGTAAAAGAAAGAAAACACCACAAAAGAAAGTCTAGGGAGATAAGTCACAGGCAGAGAAGGCCTCTAGAGATGCACTTTTCCTTTAGGAATGGGCCGATTGCCAGCACAGCAGTGCCCTTCTTGCCATGAAGCACTGCTGGCACTCCCAGATGCCAAAACACTGAGGCTGCTGACCATCCTTCTCACCCTCCCTGCTTGCAGCACTTAGTGTGAGAGTGGAAAGCACCACTGTTATTTCCCAGCATGCCAACACTGAACTGATCCTTCCAATGCAGAAGAGGACAGACGCAAAGGTGAGCTGCTGGGACACGCTCTGCCCCTGGCAAGGAGGCCGCCTGCTCCCATGCACCACGTCCCAGGAAGCTCCGCATTTAGAAAACTCCTGCAGTCGACCTAGAGATGAGCTGACAGTGCGAGGGCTGGAGGAGGAACTGAGCTCCCAGCAAGGCTTCCAGAGCACCCAGGTTCTACATGCACATCCCAGGTCTGTGTGATGCCAGGCACAGCTTTGCAGTGAGGTGCTGCTGGTTTGGGGCTGCAATGAGGCACCTCTTTTCTAACAGCCTTTCTGCTTCACACAGGATGCTGTTTGTTTTAGCAATATCTATTAATAAATTACTGTCAAATCCTTCTGCACAGAGGACAGTGCTTGAACAAAGATGTCCTCATTTGTTGTTTTGAAATCTCTGTGCTTTTAAGTTTATCTAAGCAACCTAAGGACCAAACCCACCCCTCTGCAGGTAAAGGTAGACCTCATGTTTGACCTGGAATGTAATTTTCCTTTTGGCCATCAGCCCAAACCGCTCCCACTCTCCTGTTGTGCCTCAGTAGCACCAGGACTCATGCACAGCCCTTGATGCTGCTGATGCCATCCCAGCCTCCCACGTTAGTAGAGGCTGCAGAGCAATGCTGTGGGATCCCATCTGGTACAGCCCACTGCTGACCCCCAGGCCCTCCCCTCTCTGTGCAGCCCCAGCAAGCGCTGCTGCCAGCTGTGTGTCCCTCCCAGGGCACTGAGTGGGAAGTGGGTGCTGCCCAGCACCGCTCACCCAGAGATGCAGCACTGCCAGTCTCTGGGGCTGTTTGACAGCTGCACCCTCCTGGCACCAAATACACTTTGCTAGATCCAGTGACTGCTGGTACAATTTCTCCTATCATTCTCCTATTGATTCCTGCATAGGAAAGACCTCAGACAAACCTATTCCTCTCTAGTATGCTCATAACCCCTGAACCTCAGCTAACTACCTACCTGAACCTCAATCTCCAACAAGACTAACAATCCCGATATGGATCTATGCTGCTGTGCTCCCTCACCGAGCTTCTCCAGACACCTGCAAGAACTGCTTTCCCAAGCCATGTTTGCTCAGCTGGGGCTGGCCAGCACCCAGACAGCTAGGTATGGCCGTCCTGCCCCATACTGCCCCATACTGACCTGATCTGCAGGGCCCCACAGCGTGTCCTCCTCGCAGAACCTCAGCTCCCACCTCTCCATTCAGGTCCCCGTGTGTGCTCAGAGGTGCAGACGCGAGTGTGCCCAGCGCCGCCACTCCCTCACATGGGGAAAGGAATTTCTTCCCAGAGCCACTTATCATCTCGGGAGCCTCTGTTTCCCAGCAGAGCAGAGGTCAGCACACTGCCCTGCCATAATCCACCCGGCATGCTGGTTGGGTGCGGGCTCTGGGGGGAGCCCCACTGCTAATCCCGTGCCACATTGAAAACAACAGAAGGGTTAACAATCTCTTCCAACAATCCCGTTTCCTTTGGGGAGCACGCAGAAGTTGACCATTCCGTGGCAGGTTCAAAATGAAGCCTCCCTGCTTCTCATTTCGTGCTCTAAAAGTGAACCTGAAAGAAAAAGGAAATCAAGCCCCAGCCTGACGGCAGCAGGGACAAAGCAAACAAACGCGGTGGAGCATTTTGTTTCAGGTCAAACAAACTTCTCTTCCGTGGTTTTGATGCTCGATGCCAGGCAGAGCTGTACTTTCCTCCCCCACCCTCTGAGACCCCTCCGGCGCCAGCAGTGCAGCTGGGCACAGGGCAGAGTGCACTGGGGGCATTTCCTCATTCCTGCACTCCTGTTCCTGCTTCCACCTGCTGCAGGCAGGCTGTGACGGGCACCTGCAGCGCAGCTCCTGCTCTGTGTAGCTCAGTGCAGCCCAAAGGTGCTGCTCTGCACAAGGGAACGTGCTTCCATCCAGCAAGCAAAGGGTTACACGGCCACGGGGCTGTGCCCAGCTGAACTCAGCGTTTGGTGCTCAGAAGTGCTGAGCCCTGCGCCTCTCCCAGCTCGCATTGTTTGCAGTTCGGGTGGAGGAAGTCAGCATTGCTGGACAACAGGCGGTGCAGCTCAGCCGTGTGGTTTGGAGCCCCCCAGTTATACCGCTGCCCACAGCCTGTGCTGATTGTGGGGTCTGCAGCATGGGGGGCTGCTGCTGTGGTCTCATCCCCCCTGTTTAGTTTGGGATCCATAGCCTCGTCCCTGCTCCCCATGCGGTCAGTGTGGCACTAATGAGGCTTTGGAGAAGTTGTGGGAGGTGTTCAGCGAGTTTTGGAGCTGTCATGGAAAACCTCTCCCTGCCTCTAGAAGAGCTCCTTCCAAAGCTGTGGGACTGCAGAGGCAGCACAGAGCTCACGTCCTCTGTCTGATAGGAACTAACAACTCCTGAAAGAACCCTGAGCCCTCCAGCTGGGTCTCTCCTGCCTGCACTGGGACAAGGTGACAGGAGAACAGGGTGATTCCAGGCTCCCGCCACACAAGGGGACATGAGGAGATGTACTGTGAGCTTCTGATGTTCCCAGCTTGTTCCACATCCCAGACCCCCAGCCCTCATGGATCAGGTATGTCCTGGGCAGGTTTCCCTCGCCAAGTGCAGAGGCTTTTGTATTCCAGTCCAATAAACACGAAAGAAAGAAGCACCGTGTCCTTATTTGAGAAGCGCTCAGGAAGCCCCATCAGCAGAGTCGTGTGCCTGAGAGAGGCACACCTGAGAGCCTTCCCCTCTATGTCCAGCAATGCCTTACCAGACTTTTTCTGCTTTGAAGACCTGGCATCCCATCTGCACAGCTCCACAGGAGATGCTCATTAGCTAATAGCCAGCCCCGCAATGCACACAGCGCAGGCAGCCTCTCCCCCTTTACTCCTTAGTTCCCAGAGCCAATAGATGGCAGCAGCCGCCGCGCCATCAGCTTCCCGACTAAAGCATTTCCCCGCATCTCTCCCTCTATTACTCTTCCCTGCCTCTGTTCTTACCTTTTTCCTATTTTGCCGTTGAAACAGAAATGAATAGGACAAGAAATGAGAGCTAAAAATGACGGAGTGAGCACAGCGCCATGGATCTCCCATCATTCATTTTTCAATCTCAGCCGCTGTAGGAAAACACTCCCAGAAGCTTGTTTAGCTCATCTTATAGACAACAAACCTTTATAGAATCCCAACAGTTTCCTACCCCTTCCCCTACCAGTATTCATGACACAGGGTGCAGGGGGCTGAGTCACTGGGTCAGAGTCTACCCCAAGTCAGAAGGGACCCCTAAGGTTCATCGAGTCCAGCTCCTGGCAAATTCAGAGCTTTAAGCTCAAGTTCCGTGTTACAACCACACAATAAAAGGAAAGAATTTAAAGCAATGTTCCAGCAATTTTGGCCAGCAAGGAGCTGTAGGCTTTCCTCCAAAGGGACGGGAGTAAAACCGATGAAGATAGGAATTGCTTATGCTGATCTTGAGGGGTTTTTTGAAGAGCTTAATGAGCCAAGATGCCGGTGAAGGTGTTGGTCCTGGTGCTGTTTGCTTTTAAAAGGAAACAAAGCAGCTCAGCAAGGCTAAGCATCGTGTTTTGATATTTTCAGGGTGGAACATTGTGATTTGTCGGCTCGCAAAGCTTTGCCGCTTCGGTTTTATTTCTTTCTTTATGTCTTTATTTTGCATAAAGCAGAGGTTGAAATCAGAATGAAAGCTTTCGCTTTAAGCTAATTAATCTGAACACTTTGATGCAAATCCCGTTGTGTTTTCTCAGTTTTGTTCTCCGGGAATTTATTTTAAGTGCCTGCATTCCATTTTCAGACTTGGGGAAAGGAAGGAAAAAAGTGAGATTTCCTATAGAAGAGATAACCCACCGTCCAGCCAGGGCTGGCAATTCTGCAACAGTTCTTATGCTAAGAAGAAATGACTTTTTTTCCTAATAATAAGGTTCAATCTCACTCTGAACTGCCCAGGCAGAGTGGGATGGGGATCAGCCAAAGGCGTGAGATGGGGAAGGTGATGTGTGGTGGTGGGAAGGAAGACTCTGTGCCCCCAGAAAGGGCTGCTTGGTTCAAAGAGCTCAACACTCAGCCCCAGAAGTCCCCAAGTTCTGCAGGAACTGCTCCGATTCTCAGTTTCCCTGTGAAACAATATGAGGAACAAAAGGAAGAACAAGCCCTTGCGATAACGCGGCTCCAGCAATGAGAAAGCAGCAGCATGTGCCAAGGCTCAATGGCTCTTACGGGTAACACAGCCAGAGGGCCCTGGGGAGCTCATTGGGCACCGTGCCTGCTCCCCTGCACCCGCTCCTCCCACATCCCACTCCCAGCCCTCATTGCCCTGGAGCCTCACAGTGGGCATAGCTGCCCTGCAGCACCATCCTGCAATCCCAACTCAGGGCCAGAGGGAGTGTGATGTTTGCCCTTCCATCAAGTCCCCGCTGCTTCAGGGAATTTAAAAGGGAAAACTAAAAATAAACCCAACTTCCTATGACCTTTCATGGGTTGAAATGGAGCTGGCAGTGGGAAAGCGGGTCAGGTACCTTGGGGCCAGAACCACAGCTGGAATAAATCTCCCTTTGCTTCACTGTGCCTGGCCCTGTGGGTGGGTGTGCAGGGCTGGGAGCAGCAGCTGTACCAGCACAGGGCACAAACTCGAGTATGGATACAGGGGGTAAACAAAGCAGCCCCAAATGTGTAACCTGAGGGTGCCCTGGAGGCCAGCCTTGCTGCACACAAGCTGGCTTTGCAGGGTGGCCGCAGCCCACAGATAGCACACACAGCATCACCTGGAGCACACCCAGCTCTCAGCCTTTCTTCTTTGTCTGCTTCTATTTATTCATTATTTTTCCCCCTGAAATCACTCGCATAGCACTAACAAGTGAAAAATTCAAGTTTGCTTGAAAACAATCTATCATCTGATTATCGTTGTAATGCAGGCAGCCTGGGAACAGCTGCCGCTGCCTGTCTGTGCCTCCTCCTGCCGACACATGGAGCTGCTGGGAAGGAAGGGCCGTCGTGCTGCCGTGTGAGCTGGAGGAAAGCCAGGCTGCTGGTAGTGATGTGAGTGAGGAAGAGCAGCGGGTCCTGTGCTGGTGTAGTGCTGTGCTGCCAGTTTCTGCCATAGCCAAACTAAAACACCCACTGCCCATTTTGCTGCCTCTGGTCCCAGTCACCCTGTTTTCCTCTTGCAGCTGAGGAGCACATGGATAGCAGTGGATGTTGCTCTCTGAGATAACTGTCAGTCCAAGGGCAAAGGAAGTGCATTGCAAGCCTGTGAGCCTTCTGAACGTTCTTCCATGTGACTGTGCTTCTGCTTTTGTATGTACATGCATATCCAGGTGTGCTGACGGGAATGCTATAGCTTCAAGCGAAACAAGAATGCAAGAGCTCAGGCTGATGATAAGCTGACCCCTGTGTGTGCTGAGGACAGGGATGTTTATATGAATTTTAACTGTCTGACGTCTCCTGGGTTCATCGCTCCTCGCCTTGAGAGCTGTGAGCTGATTTGCCCTTGCAACATCCCCATTGCCACACACTGCCCCAGTCCCCAGGTCATGCAGCAGGGAGCAGGGGTTCCTTCCCTGGGGTCCCCGCAGCACCATGCTATGGGGGATGGGGCTGCCCCCAGCCCCAGGGGCCAATGCCCCTGCTCCAGGACAGAAGCCTGCAATGGAAGCCCACGGTTGTCTTCCTGAGCTGCTGTTTGGGGAGGTGATGGTCTGATTTCTGTGAGTTCCTGGTGCATGGCACAAGATATATTTTGAGGCCAGCCCTGGCAGTTTCACACACAGTCAGCAGCTCCTGGCTCTCCAAGGAACCAGCCAGCAGGAATCAGGCACCCAAGAAAGATGCAACCCAATTATCACCCATGTGGGGACAGCTCGGTCCCTTGGCATCTCACATGGGGAAGGAGGCAGGGATAAGAAGCCCAGTGTCCAGGGAGGTAGTCAGAATGATTAAAAGAAATTAGCACCATTTTTCCCCCTGTCCTCCTGCCCTCATCAGGATCCTGTCCTGTTTTGCTGAGCGCTGCAGGGTCCCACAGGCAGCAGCCCGAGTTACTCTGTGCACGCTGTGCTCTGAATGAGGCAGGCGCCTTATGGGAAGAGCACACAGCTAATAATTGCTGTGAAAGACGGTGTTGCAACTCACAGACACAAAGGGATGAAAGGAGGCTGCGCTCACATCCTGACATTTTCTCGTTTCTGAGTTCTTGTCTCAGGCATCCCTAACACACTTTCAAGGCAGCTTTTACAGCCGGCTTCCTCTGGCAGAGGAAAGGAAACGGAATTTCCAAACACCCTGGGACAGTGTGGGGAATGAGGGGCTCAACATGGAGACCTGCCAGCCCTTGTGTGGGGCCAGCCCCAGTTTTCCCAGAAAGGAAACATTTAGATACTCATAGTATTACAGAATTTCAAGGTTGGAAAAGACCTCTGCAATCATCTAATCCAGCCATCAACCCATCACCACTGAAGCATGTTCCCTATAACCTGAGCTCCATCCCCACCCAGACAGCACCTCTCCCTCTTATTTCTGCTCCTGTTTCTGTCTTGCAACAGCAAAAAAATCTGTAAGGGGAGACCTTTGCCCAAGTGCCTCTGTGAGACCCCATCACCCATGTTATCCCCACACTGCACCCTCCCCATGGGTGCCAGGATGGGAGATGAAGATGAGGACAAAAGAGGGCTGTACTGGAGCACCCGGAGCTCTGCCAAGGCACCGTGTCCTTCTCTGCAGCAATCCCAGCCTGTCTCTGCTGGAGATTTCAAGTTGTTCTGATGGCAGCAAGTTAACAAGATTTGGAAACCAGGTCAACGGAAGGAGCTTAATTAGCTTGCTGAACCGTGGGGACCAGCTCACATCTTGTCTGCTTTGTTGACTCCTGGGATGGAGATTATCGATACTGTTTTTGTGAGCCTGGCACCGGGAAACTTTGCAGCCAATATCCCCAAATCAGCAGCATGGAAAAGCCTGAGCTGCCCTGCTGTCCTGTATGGCAGCATTGCTTTATCCATGCCCGCTTTCCCTCAGCTCAGCCCTATAAGGACCCTCAGAGCCCCCACTGCTGCTGGCCCAGCTCCTCACACCCAGCCAGCATTGCTCGGTGGGGCAGAGCCAAAGGGGACAGGCAGTGAGCTGGCAGTGTCACTGGCAGCTCAAGCATTGCTCTCACAACCTGCTGCCTGTCTTGTCGTGTCACTGACAGCATCTGCTTCCACAACGAGAATAGCAAAGGAAAGGCAAAGCAAAAGGCGCTCTCTGACAGAGGAGTGGAAAGGGATGCAGGGCCCTCTATGCTACATGAAAACCCCCTTCATTAGAGGCATGGCCATGGCTTGTCTCTCTGAATGGCATCACAGCTTCTCGGGGCTCCATGGGCAGGTTGTGCTCAGCCCCATCTCTGCTTTCACACCAGGAGCAGCTCCATCAGGTGATGCTTTATTCTGACAGGGTGTCTCACAAACAAACCAAGGAGCTAATGGCTTTGAAACCCTTCCAGGAACTCTGACGTGCTGCCTGTGGAGAAGACTGTGAGAGAAGACAGTGAGAAATGAGCCCCCTCTCCATCCTGCAGCCAGACATCCTGCGCCCTGTGCAGGGTGGGCACCGGGGTTACCTGCATGGGGCAGCATGGATGGCTGCTGGGGGAACCTCGCTGTCAGAATATCCCCTCCCCACTCCTATACCCTGGGACAGCATCTCGTTGCCCCAAGCCAGAGGGATGGCAGGTCGGCGGTGAGGGCATCCCAGGGATGCCGGGGGCTGCAGCAGGACTCGGTGCCGCGGGCAGGCGGTGCCCAGCAGATGGCGGCGGTTCCGCGGCGGAGCCCCGCAGTCATCCTCCTCATCCTCATCCTCATCCTCATCCTCATCCTCATCCTCATCCTCAGCCCGGCCCGGCCGCCGCCCCCCGCGCTGTCCCCGGTTCTGCCCCTCCCGGCCCGGCCCTGCACGGCTCGGCTCGGCTCATCCATCCTGGGCTGCTCCACGGGGCGGAGCGGGGCGGGCGGGGAGAGGCGCGGCACCTCGCGGCCCCACACCCCGCTATAAGAGCGGAGCGAGCGGCTGCGCTCCGCAGTGTATGGCAGCGCCGGGCCTGGGGCCGCTCCCCCCGGGTCCGTCCGGGCACCCGCCCCGCTGCCACCACCCTGACCTTGGCATCGGGACGGAGTGGGCAGCGCAGAGCAGCGCTGGGGATGCCTTAACGAGAACGCGCGGAGATCTCTTCTAGCAAGGGGAGAGGAGATCTCCCCTAGCGCTATCGGAGGAAAAAGAGGATTTAAAGAGCGGCTGTGCCCCCTTTGTTGAATGCGAAGGGCAGGAGAGGACCGGCAAGATGAGCACCAGCAGTAAGTACGGCTCTGCCTTCCTTTTGCTATGGGAACAGGGCTGATGTTGCGTGGAGCTGGCGGGGAGGAATCGGAAAGAAAATGTGACACCGGGGCTGACACATAGGATGGGCTGGGTATCTTTTTCTCTGCCTCTTGCTTTCTGACAGGGGATGGCTTTGCCGGTGCTCCCTTCATGCGGGCTGAGCCGTGGTGCTTATCTCCCCTGAGTACTTCTTGGCTTGTGTTCCTGGGCTTGGAGGGCAGATCATGCAGTAAAATGTCGATATGCAACATGGTGAGAGGGAGCCAGGAGCAATCTGCCAGGCAGCAGCCTCACTTGCTGATGCCTCTACCCATGTATAATAGCAACTGGGGGGTGGGGGGGGCAGCTGATGGAGATGAAGAGCATGAGAAGGGGGTACCCAGAAAGCAGGGAGCTGAGCAAAGCACAGATGTGGTTCAGAAAAGCATGTGCTTTCTGCAGCTGGGGATGTGGGTGTTTCTATTGTGCGCGGGTGAGAGATGGGGACAGAGGCGCTCATGCACTACGTAAGAATTGCTAAAGAAGCAGAGCGTAGAAATGTGCTGCATGAGATGAGAACTGGCACCTGCTCCTTGTCTGGTAGCTCCTGGTTTTGCATCCCTGTTGCAAAGTCTGGAAAGATTGATCCAGTCACAGTCAATGTCTTCTCATTGCTGTGAGGGTGTGTGACAGCTGTGTCCACCTTGCTAGCAGAACTTTGGCCTCTTCCTTTAAAAGCACATGGCATTGAGCCTCCAGAGCTGGTTGCCATCCTGCCCCTCCTGAGGGTTCTCATGGCCATATGGAGTGAGGAGGCAGAAAGTGGCAGAGCAGTGACTCCTCCATCCCTTTTGGTGCGCTGAGGTTTCTCAATCTGAGAGCTTGGGGTGGTTCCCAAGCAAAACACCGTGAAAAATGTCTTGGCACGCTGCAGGCAACAGAACAGGTGATTCCAGATCTGTAGGGCTGCTTTAGAGGTGTGAACACTTTCCAAGTGCCCTCTGCACGAGCCATGCCTGTGGCACAAGTGGTCCCCTGCTTGGGATGGTGTGGCTGGCAGTGCCCAGGTAGGGGCTGCTGGGGACCCGTTTGTTTGCAGCCCTATGGGATGGTAACAACTGGGCATGAGTAATGGTCTAGTGCAGAGGGATGCAATGGCTCTCAGTGCTTGCTGGGGTCAATGATTGTGGTGGCCAAGTGGAGCTTTCAAGCTTCTTCTAAGCCAATTCCAACAAGTGCGTGTTAGTTTCCTCCTGGGGGTTCCTTTCCAGCTCTTAATAGCCAGCTTGGATGCTGACAGTGATAAGGGTTGTTTGTGGTGCCAGTGTATCGTAACTATCTGATTACACTGCAAAACTTCACTTATTCCTCTCCCACGTGGGGAGAGTGGTGCCAGCAGAGCCACACGTGCATCCTGCCTGGTGCTCTGTGATTCAATGGGAGGAGGCCATCAGGTTGGTGGATGCAGAGCTAGAGCCCCCTTGAATCTCCTCCTGCCACCAGCTCACTCAGTGCCCCTGGGGGCATCACTCATCCATGCCTTGGCTTCTGGGTCTCCCAGCAGCAGGTTGGCAACATGGGTCTTGCCTGTGCCTTTGGATGGTTTTGCCTAAATGGTGCCATTTCCCCTTCCCAGGTAGCCACGTGGTTTGGTGTGATGTGGGAAGCTGCTCCAGCTGCAGTTTGCTTGCAGTACTGTGGGCTGATCAGCTTCAGGCTCTGCCCTGCTGGGCTTCCAGCCTTTTGCAGATAGCCGAGGACTCAAAGCTGTTTACCATACTCACACTCTGGCTTGTCTGTTCTTAGCAATGACACGATTCTTTTCCAGCTGATACCAAGAGCAGGGGCAGGACTGTGGCTTCTACCTGCATGTTCTGTGGCTGCCATGAGCTGCCTTGCTGCTTCTCTGCCCAGCCTGCAGCCCTCATGCCTGTGTGTTCCTGTTGGAGCCCTTGGCACCTTCTGTGCCATCTGGATGTCGTCCTGCAGTGCCTGGCTATGACTTGCAGTGGTTCTTGCAGCCCTTTTCCAGCAGCTGCTGGCTCAGGAGCTCTCTGCCACTTGTTGCCTTGGGAGCAGCTCCGCTGCTCTCAGCAGGGATTCTCTCCTGTCTGTGAGTGAGGGCTCCAAAGCAGAAGGGCTGTACCTGCAGGTCAGCTGTGTTCAGCCTCCCAAACCTGGAAGACAGAGCTTGATGCCTGAGATGCTGCTTA
Organism: Coturnix japonica; assembly: GCF_054131305.1. Taxonomy (NCBI): domain Eukaryota; kingdom Metazoa; phylum Chordata; class Aves; order Galliformes; family Phasianidae; genus Coturnix; species Coturnix japonica. The sequence continues at coordinate 9,517,668 of NC_140680.1, read as the reverse complement.
TGTTGCTGTTAGGGGAGAAAAAGAGGATGTCATCACTGCACGTAGTGGGACTTGCTTTGCACCCAGGGTTGGAGGACCTATCTCTTCTCTCCCACTGTGCAGAGAAGGCAAAGCCATATGAAAATGCTGCTGTTGTGGGGTAGAGGAGAAGGCCCTTGATCCTGGGTGTAAACTCATACCCTGAGGCTTCAGTGTGAGAAGACCTGAGGGTGCAGGGTTGTGCTGTCTGGGAACGCAGCCTCCTGGCACACAGCCGTGAGTGTTTGGAGGGCACTGTGTTGATATTTACATTCACTCCACTATTTATACCTCCCACTCCGGTTAGAACTGCTAATTGGTTGCAAATAGATTCATGCATTCCTAACCAGGTCCATCGGTGCTGCATTTCTGCCAATGCTGGATCCTGAGGTACAAACTTTTGCCCTAGACAACATCCCTTAAAATCACTTACATCCTTAACATCCTGAGCTCTGCACTCTAAGCCCTCCCTGAGAAGCTGGGGGGAGGACAAACCCATCCATCTCACCCTACTCCCTTAGAGCAGCTGCCACCTGTTGGAGGATAGGGAGGTCTGTGGGGGCTTTGGTATGAGAGGTGGAAAGTTTTCCCCATCCTATCCCATTCCAGCACCTCTCAGATCCCCATGCAACAGCTCTGCTGGTCTCAGAAAGCCCAGAAATGAGGTATGGGGAGGAGCCGGCCGGTACGGCGCTTGGGCAGGAAGGCTTCATGACACACTGATGAATGTAACGTGTTTGCCTGGTTATTTTTGTCTTTCCTAAGTCGTGTTCCCTGTTGCATGATGATCCACTAAGCGTAATTACCCAGTAATCTGCAGGCACATGCGGTTACAAGGTGTTTACCAGCAAACTCTATTAAGTCCCTGTGTAATTAAAGAGGAATCACACGGTGCTGTGCATCTCCAGGAGCCCCAGCCCTGCCCCATAAGCTCACCAGGTGGGGTGGGGGGTTCTGCATCTCCCCACCCAGCAGGTCAGGACTCACCAAGGAGGATGTGGTTCTGCTGAGGGACTTGTTGATGTGATGTAATCATCTCTTCCCCTTGAGCTCACAGTGCCAAAGGGATCTCCTGGTTCTCAATACCTAGACTTCTGCTGCCACCAACACCTCAGTACAAATCCACTCCTTCCTCCTAAGCAGCCAACCAAAGGGACAACTGTCAACAGCGTTCACTTTTGTGCCATAAAATTCAGTGCCCACGCAGTCGCTCTGTCCCCAGGCTGGTGGATGGACTCCGTCCACTCCCTGAGCTCCACTCGGGCTCTCCTGCAAACCCTCTTTCTTGGCATTTTGCCCCTTGAAGAGCAGAAGCCATGGGAAGTGGCCCTGCAGGCCAATGAAGTGCATGCTGTAAAGTCAATTGGAGCAATTGAATTATTTCAAGGGCCTGCCATGCTCTTATAAAATAAATAGCAAGTTTTCTAATGACAGAGTGACGATTGGTTTAGCCAGATAATTGTATTTGTGATGCCAGCAGGCTGGACTAATGGTAGATTGTCCTGTTATCAGTGTGGCGCTGCCCTTGTGCTCAGCAGAGCTGTGAAGAAGCAAAGGCAAAGCCACCAAGTTCCTGCCAGACCCCACAGTCCTATCATGACGATGCTATAATGAAGTGCTTGGAACATCTAATCAGATATTTTTAGACTAAATACATTAGTGCCTCTCTGTTATGAGAGCTGCAGCACCTCTGGAAGGCATCCTGGGGGTGGGAGAGAGGGATGGGTTTGTGGGGTGGATGAGGATGAGGAATGACTGCAGCAGCTGGAGGGAAGGCAGAGCCCAGCTTCAGATGTTTCAGCCCCAATCAGCCCTGCTGGAGTGCCCTGAAGAACAGCCCCATTGGAAATGCTTCCCCTTCCAGAAAAGGGCTGTCTGAAGCTTAATAGCACCAAACTGAGCAAGTGTGGCAGCAAACTTGAGCATATGGTTCCCATATATTTGATGGCGGTTCAGATTTTTGATAGGCTGCAGTTGATAGAGGCCTTTTTCAGTTCTGGTATAGCCTGAATGCCTTATCATTATCAGCCACAAGCCCTGGGTTGGGAATTGATGTGCTTTCTCTGCTGCCTGGGGCAGAGTTCTGCAAGAAAGAGGAGCCAATATGATTCTCTTATGCAGCCTTTCTGACCTTCCTTTTTTCTTACCTCTTTTACCTTGGCAAAGTCCTTCCCTGAGCCTCGAGCATCACTTGTTTTTTCTCCTCTTGCACATTCGACTTTACTCCCATTTTGAAATGTATTTGAGGCTTGGACAATTGGAGAAGTCTTCAGTTGGAGGGCATCTCTGAGAGCAGGAATGTGTAAGAGCAGAGTGCATATTTGAAGCCATCCTGCTGACCTGCTTGGCAAGCAGTACCCCATGGTAGGGAGCACCAGGCTGCCTTGTTGGTGCAAAGCCACCCCCAGAGCCCTTCTTAGATCTGAGTCCATCACAGGTTTAGGTTCTGAGTGTTGACCTGCTCACATGGGAAGGTACCTCAGCACAAGGGGATCATAACCCAGCACAGGACTGGAGGTGTGAGCCCCTGATGTGTTCACACCAGGCTCTGCAGCACCACACCCTATACAGCACATGTAGCATCTCACTCACAGAAGTGCAATGCAAGCACTGCGTGCCCTGTGCCGTGTACCCTCTAGACCTGGAGGTGTTGCTGCTCCTCCTACATCCATCCTTCTGCCAGCCTCGATGGAGGCATCCTGCTGAGGGCTGCCCTGCCTGGGGCGGTGGCAATAGGGAGCTATATATAAATAACTGGGGCTGGGCTGGGTCGGTCCGTGGCTCAGCTCTGCTTGCTGGGACATGTAAGGCACTGTGATGGGGATGTCACTGTCACAGCTGCTCCCCAAGCCCAGATTCCCTGCACAGGTGGGGGGGCCCAGCAGGGTGGCTGTGCAGGAGAGGCTGCTTCCCCCTTGGCCAACGATTTGTCTTCTGAAAGCTTTAAAAGAGGAGGAGGATGACAGGAAGCTGTGTGGGAGTCTGCTTCTATAGCATGGCAGGAGCTGCAGCTCGTTTGAGCCCTAGGGCTGCTCAGGAGGTGACTCCCTCCCCTGGCACTCCCCTCCCAAACCAAGGGTTTGCCTTGGCCCTGGCAGGGCTGCTGCTCTGCCCTCTACCTGCTGCTCTGAGTCACCAAATGCTTGCAGGTTAAATCACCCCCTGGCTGCAGCACTGCCCAACTGGGTCTGTGAGCAGCTTCATCACCAGGCTGTGCTATGGCAACATGGCTCTGGGCTGCCAGGAGGGACCCAGAGCAGGTGCCCTTGGCTTGAGCTTTGTCTGCAAGCCGGACATCGATGATCAGTTGCAGAGTGCAGCATAGAGGTGGGGAAGCTCCCTTGGCTGGGGCAGGTCCCAGAGCAGGGTACCAACCCCACTGCTCTCAGCATCCCGTAGAACACAGTCCATAAGGGCAGGGCACAGGGCAGACAGGCATCCTGCATGGCTCAGTGCCGGCTTTTCCTGTCAGCTCTGCTCCAGATTTTCGCTCTCTCTGCTCAGATTGCAATCCTCAGAGTGTAATAGGGTGCTTCCCCTGCTCTGCACAGCCGCTGTCTGCTTGGATCACAGTGCCGGTCCCTGCCAACCCTGCCTGCGCTGTGCTGGTGGCACTGGGGTGCCCCTGCCTAACCCCCCCCCCCCCACCTCAACACCTCCTGGCCATTGAAAGATGGAGAAGGGGGGGCAAGGTAAGCTGAGCTGTCTCCAGCTGCCATAAATAGCTGCGTCACCCACATGTCGTCTGAGAGTTCTGTGCCTGGGCTGGGGCTCCTGGGTGTGCTTGAACCAATGGAGAAGGGCCCTGTCTGCTGCCAGAGGCACAGTGTTGTCATGTTAGTGCCCAGTGGGATGCTGCTCAGGCTGTACCTGGCCTGTTCATAGCTGGCATCTCTCTGCTGGCAGCCTGCAGCAGGGAATTGCTGCAGGAAGTGCTGGGCAGAGCCCATCAGCTCCCACTAAGCTGCTGGGGTGGGGTTGGGGGGGTGGTCTCTGAGTGCTCCTGCACTCCCTCTAGGTTGGAGTTCACTTGGTCATCGTGGTGTCATCCAGGCTCTCTCCTAGGATTCAGGTTTTGGGGTGCTCTGTGTCTTTGGGGTATGACTGTTTGTGGGGCATCTCAAGCTTCTTGACCACAACATGCATGGGTGCACAGGGAGATTCACAGCCATTTTCCCAGCAATGGAGCTTCCCTCCTTCTGCCTGCAGACACTGGGACACCAGTCTGTGAATCCCAACTCAGAGCCCTTAATCAGTGAGAAATCATTCCTGAACCCATCTGCATCTCCTGCAGAGGGGTCTGACTGTGCTGCCCCAGCATCTGTCCCAGCCATCCCTAGGAGCAGTGTGGTCCTGCTGGCCAGGCAGAGCTATGTGACACAGTGTGCATGTTCTCCATTCCTCTGCTTCTTCTTTTCTTGTATTTTTTTTTTTTTCTGAAGTCGCTGTCTGCTTGGAGAGTTATGTGGTGATGACAGTTTGTGATGGGTTACATACTAAATCCCTTGCATCCCTGAGGATGCTACCAGTTGAAAGCTTTTATGACATCTTAAAAATAGCCACAGAGAGGGAGAGAATGAGTAGATGGATGGGTAGGTGGATCCCTAATAAGGAGAGAAGAGGAAACAGCAAGAGGGGAATGGAAAGACTTCAGTGAACGGCATGCGAGTGATTGCTGGGAGAGGGGGTGGTGTGGTCATACCAAGCTGCTGAGCTGCGTGCCCAGCAGGAGTGGGAAACCCTATAAAAAGCCTGGATCTGAGCTATGCTCCCTGCACGTGTCACAGGGAGGGATGGGGCAAGCATCAGTGTGAGCTGTCTCTCCTGTATGCGCTCGCTGTGCTCTATGAGTAGCTGTTAAAAATAATCCCTGACTCGGGCTGGCTTCTGCTCTGGTGTGGTTCCCTGAGCATCATCTGTGCCTCCCTCCCTGCTGCAGAGATTGGGCTGAGAGCTTCCCAGGGAGATGACAGGCAGGGCTGGCCCTGGTGTTCCCCAAATGTCGAGCTCCCAAGTGGGCTGTGCTCCAGGAAGGGGAGGAAGCTGCTTCTGTCTTCTGCCCTGCTGCTGGCTGACAGCACCCGGAGAAAAGACTTGGGGCTGTGGGTGAGGGCACAGCATACCCACACGATCCCATTGTGGGACAGCACTGCTCTGCCTCTCATCACTGCTGATGCAGCTCTGCAGCCCTCATGGCAGCTCTCCCCATCACTCAGGGAAGATTACACCGAGTGTCTCCAAGAAATGCTAATTGCTTTGGCTTGCGCTTGGCACAGCAGAGCCACCGGGCACTTGGAGCTCTGAGTCAGCTCAGAGATCTGCCAGATCCTTGCTTTCCTTCCCCCAGAGTCAGCAGAGCTTTGCTATGGTCAATCTGCTCCCTGCATCCCCAACCCCACAGAGCTGTGCCTGGTGCCCCACCTGTGGGACACTTGGGGTCCTGGTGCCTGTGATGTGGGATGGCAGGAGCTTCCTGTCCTGGGGAATGTGTGGCTCTTGTCCTGCAGGAGAGTCCATCAGCACCCTTCTATCCTCCCTGAGCCCCTCTGCTGCTGCCCTCTTGTCCTGCCCCCAGCAATTGAAGTCCTGTGAAGCCAGGCAGTCTGTTGGGAAGCATTCCTTGGCGGTGCCCCCATTCAGGCAACAGGAAAACAGGACTAATAAGAGTCCTCTGTCCAATGTGCCAGCCTGTCACATCCAGGCCATCTAGCCCTGCTCCCCCATAGTTGTTTTTCCCATGTGTGTTTGTTCCCCTCATCAGCAAGGCACATAACTGGGGAAGCTGGAGAGTGTGTGTTCCCTGGTCCTGTTGGAGTTCTGCAGCTCACAGCTTTATTTAGTGCTGTAGCAGAGGAGCTGCAGTCCAAGTCCAGCTTAACTGGGTGCTGTCCTCACCCTGCCCATCACCTGAGTGTGGTGGCATCCCATACTGCACCAAGTGATGCTGTGAGTCCCCCGGGGGTGTGGGCAGGGGGAGGTGTGGGTAGGGGGCTGTCCCAGAGCATCCCTCAGGTGTAGGGTGAATCGAGGCCTTATTGAAAGGTCATCTGTGGCTGTCCTGGCTCCTGGTGTCCCACATGGCTCTGGTCACAAAGGGTCTGATTCAGAACATAGTTTTGCTCCTTGGCAGGCAGTCCTTGGCTCGTTTAAGCTGAGAGCACGCACAACAAAGCCTGTGTTGATTATCCCTCATGAAAGGGGACTTGTTCCCTGAAAAATGCCAGTTCTGCTGGGCACGCTGACTGCCCATTAATTGGCACTAATGAGGAGCTGGAAGGTGGCTTCTAGGGACAGGCGGGCTGTGCTGGTGTGTTCAGGGATGGGAGCAGTGACCTCTGTTATGGGTATGCTGAGCACTGGGCCAGGGCTGTGCTGAGCAGCATCACCGTCCCCCTGCCTGCATGGACAACACTTAGCCCAGCCTGAAGCAGAGAGTGTGGAGGGTTAAGAGGATCTCTGATGCTTACTGCACACAGATGGATTTATTTATGCCTGTATGCAGAGAGGTGGGATAGGGAAGGCTGGACTCCCTTTGTCAGAGTGGGATGGAGCAGTCCCCATTAGGAGCACAGTGCTGCCGGGCAGCAGCACCCGATGCCAGGCTTGGTTGTCTGCCTCCAGCCCCAGCAGCAGAGGCTCTCTGCCTTTTTTCTCCAGGCCCTGATGAAAGGCACTGAGGGCTTTTAGCAGCAGACAGCCTTGTCTGCCTGCCCGCCGCTCCTTGCTGGCAGCCCCCCCCTGTGCCTTTTGAAGTCGGTTTCTGGGCGTATGCAGAAGCCAAGGAGAGCATGAGTGTGGGAAGGAGGAGGGGAGGATGATGTCTGTGCAAACCTTTGCGTGTACTTGGGGGGAGCTCATTGTTCAGTGATGCTGCTCCCTCATCTTGTCACATTGTCCCCTTCACACCCAGTGTTTCCAGCAGCAGGGATGTTGTATGTCCTGCACATGGGGGCCCAGAATGCAGCTGGGGTTATGAAGCACAATCTGAGAGCATCACTCCTCTGATAACCAGCTGTGGAGATGTCCTGCCATCATGCTGCTGGGGTCAGACCCACAGCTTGGCTGATCCCCCTGTGCTGGTGGAAGGAGGGAGCTGCTGAAGAGCTGGATCCAGCTGCACAGTGTCGCTTAACCCATGACACACAGGCTCTCAATACTTGTTGCTTTAAGGATGTCTCAGGTGTGGTGTTCAGTCCCAGAGTGTGGGAAGGGCTCCTCCTGGCTCTGTAGCAGAGCAGTGCCTCCAGGTACCTGTATAGGATATCCTGCAGCATGGCTTCAGGCCACCAGTAGGGGAATGGCCCTGGAGACAGCCACAATGGGAGCTGATGGGCACCATCTCGGTGGTATCGCTCAGTGCACATCCTGGGTCACATCCCCAGAGGTCATCCCAAGGAGAGCACTGGAAGGCAGCTCTCCTCCTCCTCCTCTCCCCCCACCTCCCTGTGCTGTCTCTCCCCATCGCTCCCTCCTGCCACAACCTTCCTTCCATTACTGCAGACCTGTCTCCCCTTCCTTCTTTTTGGCTTTCCCCCTTTCTTTCCTCTCTCCCCTTTTTTCTCCATCAGCTTTGTTCGCCCTGGCTGTGTACCGGTGTTGCCATGACTACTGCTGGAGCATCTCAGCATCCTGCAGTAGCAGTCCTGTGCCCACCCCGGCTCTGGGGAGCAGCAGGATGCCCTCCCATCCCTCACAAGGTTGGACACCCCCCCCAGAATGTCAGGGTGGGGTCATTGGAGACACCTCTGAGGCACATCCTCTGTGCAGGCAGGGATGGAGCAGGGCGTGGAGCTGTTATTGCTGGTCTGGATAGGGCCATGCAGCTCCTCATGCAGGGGCTGGGAGGGGTGCTGGCAAAGCCAGCCTGGGTAGGTGTCTCTTCATGAGCTGTGTTCTGGTTTTTGGGACTGAGATGAGCCACAGCTTGGAAGCAGAGTGTGTTTTGTGTCTCTGGTGCTGCTTTGCAGACAACATTTTCTTTCAGCATTTGTCAAAGCTTCTGTGCCCCTTTCATGAGATAATTAGGGTGACGTGTTATTAGCTGGTTACTGGGGGAAAAATATATTTACTGAAGATTTATTCTGGAAACAACATTAATCTCCTGTATAGTTGCTAAGTCCCCATACATAATCTGGTTTTGATAATCAATTGCTATTGCAACCTCCCTTATAAATCTCAATTAAATGCACATTTAATTCACATAAAGTTGCCAAACTTGCTTGTACATTTCTGTCCTGCTGTTTGCCGTAGGCAGCTGTCTGTGTATGTAGCTCAAGTCTGTTTATCAGCCACCCTGAAACCAGAGCATGCTTTGCCAAGGCAGAGTGGCAATGCTCCTCTCCCATGGTCCTACAAGGAGATCCCTGCACATCCCTGCTCCTTCTGGCAGAGCTGCACAAACACAACTGCTGTGCAAACATCGACATGCAGAGCCCTTCCCCTGCTGTTCTTTGTGCCAGGTTTGCAGTGGGGGAGCAGCAGCGTAGAATATCCTGAGTTGGAAGGGACACATAGGGATCATCCAGTCCAACCCTTGCTGCCTCTCTGCTTGTGCACAGCAAGGCTTGGATGGAAACCCAGGGCAGAGGGGGGGGCTCTATGGGGCTCTGACCACCCTGGGGCCGGCAGCAGGGACGTCTCAAGCAGCGTCCAGGTCAGAGTGGAAGGAAGCGGGGGCTGTTGTGGGGCGAGGCAGTTGGCCCCAGCCAGCAGGATGTGTCCTGGCCAGCTTCCTTTGGAGCTGCAGGGAGATTCCAGCCATGAACTGCTTCTCACTGGGGCCATAGTGATTTATTTCATCCTTATGTTTTGCAAAAAGCATGCAGTGAGCTGTGTTGGTGTGCACCCTGGAGAGGGAGCAGGACGAGGTTTGTTCAGGCAGAGCCCAGGGCCACCACTCCATGGCATCTACCAGGGGACACCAAACAGACTGGGCAGGAGCGTGCACAGCTCTGCTGCCATTCTTGGCATTGGGTTTTGTACCTCACCTGTGCTCTGGGTGCTGAAGCTGATGCTCCCTGCAGCGCAGCCTGCCTGCGCCAGCCACATGCCAGTGTGGGCAGCTGGATCTGTGACAGCCTTGGTGACATGGGGCCGTGCCAGGGGAGCCATAAAATAAATGATGAAGCTGTTGGAATTGCAGGGAAGATGTCTACTAAGATCTCTTCCTGAGCCTGGCTGGAGCCCAGCTTGCAAATTGTGGTGATAGGGGAAATACACAAACATACAGATGGCACAAAGAACAGAAACTGCTGTCTTTTAATATTGAGAGCTCTGCTTCGGGCCAATTGCAACCAACACATGGCAAAAGATAAAGGCTAACAGCTTTGGGCGAGACCAATACGCGCCAGCAGCCTGCATGGGAGCTGAAGGAACCCTGCAGAGCCCTGCACAGCTGTGCCTCACCTGGGCAGCAGCGTGGCCCTCCCCATTGCTGCTCTGGCTGTCCTTGCTGATCTTTGCAGTTGCAAGGGCTTGAGCTTATAGTTTATAAAAGATGCTCTGTCCCACAGAGCTTTAGCAAAACCCCTGGCGCAAAGGATGGGGTGGGGAAGACAGACACCAGGAGACAGCCAGGTGTCCTGCCAAGCTGTGCAGAGGGGGCAATCTTTTTATGACCACTTAAAGGCTTCATTTGCTACCTTCAACAGAATTAGAGCAGGGATTATGATAGATTAAAGAAGGCAGTAAACACCCTCTGTGCTGCCCGCGTAACATGCAAGGACCATGCGGGGGCTGTGCTGAGCCCTTGTCCAGAGCCGAACTTGCATGGTCTTTGTGGGATGCCCACACCAAATGACTGCAGGTGTGCTTTGTCTCTTCTGCTGTGGTTTGGTGGCTTAGCAGGGATGTAGCAGCGTCCTTCACTCCGCAGCTGTGAGCTATGGATCACCACTCCCAAATCCCAGTTGTTTTAGGCAGCACCTTCCTGGGATATAAGAGCAGTGAGCGGAATGTGGAGCCTGCTGGGGAAGCTCCTGGTGCCGTTTTGCTGCCAACCCCGAGCTGTAATTCATCCCCTGGAATGGCACTGGCTGCACGGCGGCTGGTCTGCAACCATCAGCCTCTGAGCACGCAGTGGTGGCAGTGAGATTGCCCTGTAACGTACACCCCTTCGGTGTGTCCTATTTATGGGGACAGTGTCCCCTCTGTGACGCCGATGCTTGCTTTGCCAGCTGTCACCCCCAGTCCTAATTCCCGTTTTGTTGCATTAATATCTATGCAGTGTATCTGGATGGAGATTTGATTTCAAGTTCCCTCCCTGGACTAGAAGGAGTTAAAAATAGCAAATCCGCCACCCCTCATTCCCTGGCTATGACGCAGTCTCCCAGGTTGGAATTACAATGCCAGCATGAATACGGGCTAAAATAAAACAAATGAGCGTATCACACTCTGCAGAATGAGAGAACGAGCTCCGTGTCTGGAGCGATGACATGGAGGAGGCTCTGCCTTCTACCCTGTGCCTGCAGAAAGCGAGAATTCATCTCTCTCGCAGTGCTTGTATTGGCCAGATAAATGATGCCATGCACGGAGCGATTAGCGGAGTAATAGAGGAGGCATTCAGCCCATCAGGGAATCAGCAGATCGCAGAAGAAACAGGAAGAAATTAGCTTTAGTGCATTACAGTTTAGAGCTGTCGTCTTCGAGCATCACGTACCAGCCGCCTTCCAGGCAGCATCCAGATGCTGAGCTGTGAGCTGTGCTGGGACATGGTACGTCAGCAAGGGCAGGGTGTGGGCTGCCTCCAGCTCACCTGATGGAGCTCTTTCTCTGATCTGGGTTAGAGAACCCCTAAATCCCCACATTTCTCGCTCTCAGACACTGCCCCAGTTTAAAAAATGCTGGCTCCTGCCTTGCTTTGTAATATCTTAAATATAGCATCCTTTATGTTTTTTGATGTACACACCATATGTTTTGAAAACTGCAACAAAATCCACGGCGCTCGTGGGTGGAGGTTAAAGGGAAAAAGCATTTCCATACGGGAAGCCACAAATACAAAACACAGCAGCAAACAGAAAATCCCTCCGTGCAGCAATAAGCTCCTTTCTGTCCTGGCTGTCTCAGTGTGTGAGGGGCTGTGCTGGGTGCTTCCACTGTGTCAGCCCCTCTCTCAACCTGGTGCTGACTCCTCGAGTTCAGTCTCCACCGTGCACATCTGGAGCCCCTGACGGTAGGGCCCATGGGCATCTGTGCACGTGGACACCCCAAACCTGCCCATCCCTCTGAGAGCAGAAAATAGCACTGTGTGGGCTGGGGCTGGGCTCCATCCCCAGCCAAGGCGCTGTCAGAAGCTGCTGGGTGAGTGCTGTGCTGCTGCAGCTCACCCACTTGTCACGCCTCATGAATAAAATCCGGGGGAGGTGATGGGCTCCGGCCGGCCCTGGGCTGCTTCTTTGTGGGCCAACTCATGGTCACTGTCACCCTGGGCAAGCAGGAGAGGGGGTGGCAGCGTCAGGCAGGGGGCTGGTGGGATGCACATAGGACCATCAAGGTCACCCTCATGTCTCTCTGCCCACCTTGGGCTTGGGAGCAGGCAGAGCTGGAGCCCCCAATGCTGTGGATGTGTGGTGTATCATCAGCACAGGACACACTCATCCGCCTCACTCCCCCGCGCTCATACACAACTTAGTGGTGTCTCCAGCAGCCTGGGCAAGATTTTTAAGCTGAACCAGATGTAAGGATGAAATTCCATCGTCAGCTTCGCAGCAGGGATCCCTCGTTGTCCGCCTCAAACAAGCCTTCCTGCAGCACAAAGTGCTGAGCTGGGGAGCACTGCACATCTGCAGGGCCAGCCGTGGTGGCAGCTGGGCAGCGGCAGGGCTGGGTACATGGTGGCTCCTGTCCCTCTGTGTCCCCTGTGTCTCTCCTGCTGATTATTGCTCCTGAAGTTTGGCTGAGCCCTCTAGAGAAGCCTGTCTGGGCTCTCTGGGCTGGAATCCAGTATTCTCACAGCCTCCCAAGTGAAGGGCTGATGTGTGTGTTGCTGTCTGCTCGGGGCACTGCATGGTGCTCAGGCAAGTGGAGCCCCAGGCAGAGTGTGTGCACTGGGTTCAGCCCCAGGGATGCCTGCATACTGTGTTCCCTCTGCCTCATGCACATGTACCCTGTCTCTTTTTCTCAATAGCTGCCTGCCCAGCCCTGCCAGCCCTCACCATGTCCCCACTCTTGTCTTTAAGTGATCCTCCTCCGGCAGATTCAGCCTGTAGGTGCTGGGCAGAGATGCTTTGCCTGGGTTGCAGCACCACGATAAGGCCCCTCTGCAGGCTCCCTTTGCAGCCTCGCCCTGCCCTCACATCTCTCCTCCCACCAGCTCCTGCAGTTTCCCTCTGTTTCCCTTTTGGCACGCTGAACATGCACATCCACATCATGTCTGAGGCTTGGCCTAACGCTCCCTCATTTCTTCTGGTTCAGCCTGAAGTCTTTGCTGCCAGCCCTTCAGCTGGAGCAAATCAGATGGGGCGGTGTCCTGGGATGCATGCACCCAGCTCCCAGCTCACTGCCAGCACTGCTGCTCCTTCCTTGCTGCGGGGTCTTCAGTGCAGCATCCCTGCTCCTGCTTGGAACCACCCAAGGCAGGACCCCGTGCCACCTGCTGTCACCCAGGGACTGCTGTGCTGTCCCCTCCCACTCAGTGTAAGTCCCTACTTCATGCTCACTGTGACTCCTGCCCCGGGTAGTAAAGCATTTCAGCCATTATTAATTAAAATGCAATCTATCCTCTCTCTTCCTCTCCCCAAGCCACCAAGAACTGCTAAAATATTCTCAGGGATAATAGGGAGGGGAATTAAATAGTTACTGTGAAATTCAAGCTGTGCCTTTCGGAGATTGATTGCTGCTCCTGGAGCCTCCAATTCCCCTTTGAGTGCTGCATACCCACAGCCATGCTCAGTGCAGACACCATCAGTGAGATGCACAGCCTGCCTGCAGAGATCATACCCCAGGTTCTTGAAGGGGGGTCTCTTTCTTTCTCCCACCCAGTTTCCACAGGAGTGAGCAGTGGTGGCTGCTTTTGTCCTATGGGGGATGAAAAGCACTCAGTTTCAGGGTATGGGGTGCTCTGCTGCTGTGATACCTGCAGGTGAGCAGTGCGGTAGCACCAGGCTGAAATGGCAGTTCAAGGAGCTCTGGTTGCCATGACAAGCTGAACAAGTATTGGCTAAGAAAAGGACCCTGGCAGTGCTTGGTGGGGATGGGAGCAAGGCAATGGGCACAGCAGGACCAGAGTGGGTCCGAACTGGGGATGGTGCTCCCAGGGCTTCGTGCTCAACCTGCTTTTCCCGGATGCTGTTTGCGTCAGTGGTGCTCTGTGGTTCCTGTGTCACGGTGACCCTGCACTGATGGTGTGGGGCTGCCAGCACAGGTGTGTTCCTGCAGGGCTGGGGTTGAGTTGTGCTCCCTGGGTCATTTGGGGGTTTCCTCTTCATAGCTCTCTTCAGGCCAAGGGAGGGAAGCACCCTAGTGTTTTCTTTTGCTGTGCTGCCCCACATCAGGGTCCTCATGCTTCTAAGCGGCATCAAAAACCAGACTGACAGCTTCCTCCTCTCCTTAGCAATCTGGAGAACATCATTTCTCCTGGTAGTGGGTTCTTCCAGCAGCCCCTCACCCAGCACTGCCCTCATCCCTTGGTGCTGGGGGTCTGCCTGCAGGTTGGGCTGACCCCACAGCAGGTCCCTGGGCTCCCCTGGTCCTAGCAGGGAAGTAAACATCCTGCAGGCCGGGGCCGGGTCAGTGCGGGGGACAATCGCCAGCTTCCTCAGCACTCACGTTTAGAGAATAATTTCCATGAATGCAGCCAGGAACTAACTCAGCTGCACAGGCAGGGCCCAGAATGTTCTCTGCTCTGTCTGCTTTCCCCTGCTTCTTTCTGTCCTCTTTCTTTTTCTCCTTATCCCCACCCATAGGAATGCCTGACCTCCCTCTTTTCTTTTCAGGCTGGCAGCAGTGTTTCCCCCAGGCCAGCTCCCACCTGGCACATGGTGCTGCTGTGCCCTTGCCACTAGCATGAGGCTGGTGCCACCTGTGTCACCCATAGCAGCAGTGACAGCATAGCAGTAACACCATGGTGGTGACAGCGTGCTGCCCTTTCCCAGCTGCAACATGGCGTTACCTTGGGGACCCCCAGGGCTGGGGTCTGGGGAGCAGAGCAGCACAAGCAGGTCCCATCCCCATCCATCGCGCCCACATCCCATATCCTGCTGTCACCACCCTTGGCAACCACATGTTGTTTATGTCCTGTGTCACACCAAGGGAGGTGACGTGGGGTGGGGGGACAGTGTAGGGCAGGTGGATCAGTAATTGGCCATGATCTGATTAAAGCTGGATTAGGGCGGTGGCACACTGAGGACTCACTGTAAGCTGTAGATGGTCACTGGGATTCCAGCCCTACCTGCTCCATACTCTGCACTCCCTAGCAATGCTGTGCTCAGAGCCCCCCAGCTATTTCAAGGCAGTTTGGTGACCTTCCAGCTGGGTCCTGGTGCAGGGTAGCTGGGATGCACGCACCTGCACTGTGCCTTACCAGGCTATACACAGCCCCAGTGCCCTTCCTTAACAGCAGAGCTGGGCTCAAGCACACCCACAGCTCTGCCTGGCTCACAGCTCATCCATCCCTTCCTCCTACAGCATCTTCACAACCATGGCTGAGCTCCTCCCACTCTTGTCCAGTGCATGACAGGTCCTCAGCCCCACTGTGATGAGAAACTCACATTCAAACCAGCCCCAGCAGCACCCACCCGCTTCAGTTTTCTGGTTATTAATTAAAGGGTGAATGCTTTTTTCACAGTCCGAGCATTGTGCAAGGATTAATTAACTGCGATTAATTACATCAGGCCTCTCCATCCCCCTGCAGAGATGCTATCACATAAACATACTGATAGCAAACATAGTGTTGAGGTGGGTGGGAGCCTCCCATTACCTGTTGCTAGTGGTATAGAACCAACCTGCAGCAGTGCTTGCATAATTGGCCTTACAATTAGAAGAGTTAACATGCAGAGGGAGGGAGATAGAGGTAGGAGCTGACCTAAAGGATGATGGATCTTCTTCAATGCATCTTGGTGTGCTGCCATGCAGGAAGGGGTGGCACAAAGCTGCTCTGGTGCTGTTTGTGGGCACTATCTCTCCCCCAGCTCAGGCTCTGAGCCCCTTGTTTGCATACAGCCAAACCAGCACAGGGCAGTGGGCTCTGACCGGAGGTGCCACCTTAATCTGGATCAGCAGAAATCTGCCACGTGCCCACACGCAGTGTGCTGCTGTTATGCTCTGCCAGTCTGGTGCCAGCAGGGACGTGCAGCAGGCCTGGCCCTGGGCAGCATGACGGCACTAATCACCAAGCGGAGCCAGCTCAATGTCCTGTTGTACAGCAGCAAACCGGGCTGAGATTATGGCATTCCTCAGGCAGTGCCCACCCCTCTTCCCGGCTGCTGGATCCCAGCCTGGAGGCCACTAATACTACTTACATTATTAGGGGATTATTTGGGTGTAATGAGCTTTGCCCCGCTCAGCTGTCCCCTACACGGAGCTGCGGGGATGTGTGACACTTCCTGCACTGAGCCGCTCCCAACCAGGCACAGGCCCAGTGAAACAATGCCATAATGTTCCTGCTGAAAAATTCCAGCACGAGGCCAAGGTTAATCCCAAATCAGGAGCGCTGGGCTCAGCTCTGAACAAAGGCAGTGCCAAGGGGGCAGCAGGGCTCAGAGCTGGGTCTGGCACATCACTGTGGGTGCCAATAGGTGCCACGATGCAGCAATTGGTGCCCTTCTGTCCTCAAAGCCTTTTCCTTTCCTCCCACCAAGCACAGGGGTTTGGAGATACGTTGCTATGGCCACAGAGAAGTTTCCCCTGGAGACCAGAAGCCCCGAATAAGTGATGCCTGCACTCTCTAACACCGATTTCCCCCCCTTTATTTTTTATTATTAATATTTACTCAAGTGTTGATTTAATTTGCAGCCTCTCACCACCCCGCTCCCCCCGCTGCTTTTCCGGCCGTGGATTGCCATGGCAGTGTCCCAGGGCTCAGCTCCCACCTCGTTCAGCACAGCATGAGCACAGCGTGCATGCAGGGGATGTTCCAGCTCTGTAACTCCTGCTGTGCTGGACACCCCTCCATGATGAGAACCCCCTTAGTGGGGTTAGTGTAGGGCATTGTGTCCATGGGCACTTGGCCTTTGAGATGGGCTTTTACCGTGAGACCATTTCTCATGTCACCTTAACTTTTCTTTCTGTGCTTTACGAGCCCATAATGGGCTGTTTCTCTTCCCCGTCACCTGATCTGCCCCTCGCTGAATGAAGAGCTCTGTGATGAGTGCACTCCTCTGTCCCACACCCGTCCCCTCGCCCCGTGGGGTGTGCACACCTCCAATTATCTGCTTCTCCTGTTCCTGGGAATGCAGCACAGTGCCTGCTCAGGAAGCCGCCATCCCTTTGAAATCCCTACCCCTTCATAGCTGGGTATTGCCCAAATTGCAAGCTGCTCTCTGAGCTCTCAGCAAACAAGCACTCTGCTTCTTGGCTGTGCCCACAATGGGCAATGGACAGCCCAGAGCTGCCACTTGCAGGTGGAGCAGGGAAAGCAGGAGCTCGTCCTTGCAGCGTTTGCTGAGTGCATGTCTGGGGCCTGTGCTGAGCCAGCACAAAGCCCCTCTGCTCAATGCAGTTCCTGCCCTGGATGTCCATCAGCAGCACTGTTGTCCATAACAGGGTAGTCAGTACCTGATGCCTGGCCAGGCCGTGTCCCAAATGCTAACAGACCCTTTTCCTCCCATTTTCCCCTCTTTCCTTCCTGCCAGCAGTTCCCTACCAACAAAACCCCTACAGCGCCGGGAGCGGCTCCACCGTCATCCAGTGCTACCGCTGCGGGGACACCTGCAAGGGCGAGGTGGTGCGTGTCCAGAGCAACCACTTCCACATCCGCTGCTTCACCTGCCAAGGTAGGACGGGACACGTTGGTGCAGTGCTCACAGTGTCCCTGAGCGTTGCCAGCATCACCAGGCTGTGTGCATGGGGGGCTGACACCTGTGAGCTAAGTGAATGCCATCAAATACATCTCAGGGGGCTGCTGTGTTCTTCTGATCAACAGAAGGAGGATGAGGGGTTGCCACCAGCCTGGATGAGCTGAGTAGTAGCAGAGATGCCCAGGGCAGGCACATGGCACAGCTGTGCTTGAGGTGCCATAGATACTCTGTGCTCAGCTAGGAACCAACGGCCCCAAGGATGCCATGGAAATAGAGGGGAGAGGTTGCTTGTCCCCTGAGGCCGGGTGCAACAACAGAGCTGGGGAGCTATAAAAGCCAACGGCCCAGAAATGACACTGCAGGGCTCCTCAGCACATTTGTTAAAGCAGCCGCTCTCCAGCAGGCCGGCGGCTGGTTCTGTGCATTGTAAAGCATCTCATTACCAGGGCTCATAAAGGTCTCACAGCACCCTGTGCTAAGCAGGGCACGTATCCTGTCCCCTTGGCCCTCATCTCCCCACTCCCCCCAGGCACCCAGGGCTCAGCAGGAGGGGACAGTCCCCTGGGGCTGTCATCACTGTACAGCCCTGGCTCACTCTGGGGGCAAATGTTCAGGGGCCATGCCGAGCCCCCCTGGCCACTCTCCAGCTCTGGTGTCTGTGAGCAGAGGGAAGCTGCTTGCTCAGACAGCCGCTGGCTTCAAAGGGCACGGAGCTGCTGGAGAGCTTGGCACAGTTCACTGCCTGCTCTGTGAGTGAAAGGGAATAAATAATGAGAGGAAATCCTCCTGTCTCACCTTCTCTCTCAGCCCTTACCTCTGCCACTGGCTGCTTCCAGCTCCCGTGCCAGCCCTGAGGCTTGTCCCCATGTGTCCCCAGCTGTGAGGATGTCTTCTGGGTCCCACAGCAAACAGGGTCTGATCCTTCCTCAGGTCTTTCTTCTTCTGCTTCCCGATGCCACCCACGAGCTGGGGGCTGCCTGCCTGCCCCGTACCCTGTCACCTGGTGGGGTGGGTGATGGGCATCGTCCTCGTGCTGTCCCTGCTGTGCCTCCCAGAGCATGAAGCTCCTGGGGTCTGTGTAGATGGAAAAGATGTAGGAGGGAGATGACACCAAGGAGCAGAGCTCGCCGTGTCTCCTTGCATCACTCTGACGGGCTGAGCACCACCCACAGCTCCCACCGACGGGGATGCAGCAGGGCTGGGTTGGGTACCGACGGACAAACAACGATGCGAGCAGCTCCTCCGGGAGCCCCATCCCGCACCCGAGCGGCCCAACACTGACACCTGCTGGTGCTGGGGAGGGTCTCAACGGGAAACCCTCCCCGATGCCCTCGGACAGCCGGCCCCAAAGGCTGCATCAGGGGTACATCAGGGGTCCGAGGGCCGAACCCCCTGCTGACGGCTGCGTGTCCCCCTCGCAGTGTGCGGCTGCGACCTGGCCCAGTCGGGCTTTTTCTTCAAGAACCAGGAGTACATCTGCACCCACGACTACCAGCAGCTTTATGGCACCCGCTGTGACAGCTGCGGGGACTTCATCACCGGGGAGGTCATCTCGGCGCTGGGCAGAACCTACCATCCCAAGTGCTTCGTCTGCAGCACCTGCAGGTGGGACATCAGGCACACGTGGGGACACGCTGGTTTGGGGGCTCATCTCCCACACCTCATCTCACGTGTCTCTGTCCTTCTCCTCGGCTGCAGGAAGCCGTTCCCCATTGGGGACAAGGTGACGTTCAGCGGGAAGGATTGCGTCTGCCAGAACTGCTCCCATTCACTCATCAGCACCAAACCCATCAAGATCCACGGGCCCAGCCGTAAGTTGGCCACCAGGGTGTGATGTGAGGGACTCCAGGGGCTTCTGTGGGCTCTGCTCCTCAGGCTGACAGGGCTGTGTGCGTTCTTCCTGATGCCCCTTTGTAAGCAGGATTTTGGCTGTGCCTGTCATCACTGGGGTGGTGCTGGGCACAGGTGCCGGTGCTCAGGGATGGGAGGGGCTTTCAGGGCTGGCATGCAGCAGGGCACGAGCACTTAGGAAGGTTTGGCAGGAGCAGCAGAGCAGCCTTTGTCTCCACCCAGGGCTGCAGGTCACTGCTGGTTTCGGAAACTCCCTTGCCCTGTGTGTGACTTGGGTGGGTGCTGCTGTCTTGTCCCCATGTGAGGCTGCTTGTGCTCATTCCCTCGTGTTGTTGATACCAAATTGAAACTCGCCAGGACAGGAGGGAAAGCTGCATTTTGGTGGGTTTGGCCGGCCCTCACTGTGACCTTCCTTGAGTTTGGGGATGTGGCTGCACTGGTGAGCCACAGGTACAGCACAGGGCTTCCCCACCTTCCTCCATCCCCATCCTGAGCCCCACGGATGAGCTGCCAAGGGCTGCCTGTTGCCTCTCTTAGCAGGGCAGTAGGAAGGGCAGCTGTGTGCTCGTCCTCACACCAGCTTCCTCCTTTCTCACCCCTTCCAGCCAGTGCTCCTCAGCCTGCAGAGTGGGGTTACCCAAGGGCACTGGGTTTTGTTCACAGACAGCATCCTGATGTGTGGTGCCTTGGAGCCCTGGCACTGCCACCCAGGGGAGTGATAGGGAGGGCATGCCTCTGCAGGGCTGCCACTGGGGGCTGCTGCTATGCTGTGCAGGAGAACAGCCCTGGGAGCAAAGTGCTGTGCCTCTCCATGCAACTTCAGCCTGGGGAGCAACCTGAAAACCAGGCAAGCAGCACTTGTGTGAGGGAAGGACCAGATCCCAGCTCAGCTGAGCTGCCCCGTCCGCTTTCTGCTAGGGGCTCACCCAGCTTTGCCCTGTTGGCAAGGGCTTGGTGCAGAGCTGCCCGAGGCTGGGCTGCACAGAAAGCCTTGCTTCGCTTGCACAGTGCCTCAAGAGGGAGGATGGTGGCAAGGAGAGGGTTAAGGAGCAACCCCATGAAACCTGCTGCACCGGGGCAGAAGAGGATGAGAAGCCAAGGTCAGGGGTCCAAAGCCCATGTGCTTCCTGCTCGCAGCCTTGGCAGGAGCCAAGAGTAGCAGGGAAGGAAGGGAGTCTCGTAAATACCGTGGTGGGGCCGGATGTGGTGATGGAGAGCGCAGCCCTTCCTCTGCTCCACTCTGCTGAGCACTTCCCATCCCTCTGCCCCATGGGAGCCCTGGGCAGCACAGACCCAGAGAGCCCCGGCTGGTGCCATGGCTCAGGGCAGGGTCCCCATGGGGCAGAGGTTTCATCTGTTCCCCCTTCTTTTTGCCCCCCTACTCCAGACTGCGCAGGCTGCAAGGAGGAGATCAAGCAGGGCCAGTCCCTCCTGGCACTGGAGAAGCAGTGGCATGTCAGCTGCTTCAAGTGCCAAACGTGCGGGATCATCCTCACCGGAGAGTACATCAGCAAGTGAGTGCTGCTGGTTGAGCTTGGCTGGTCTGTCCTTGGCTGCTGGGGCTGCAGTGAGCACCTGGCTATGGGCTGCCAGCTGTGGGCACCTGGCTATGGGGGGCAAAGCAGCAAGTGATAGCCCAGTGAGCAGGTGACTCTCAGATGTGTGAGTGCAAGGTGTTCTTGGCCTGGCTTACCTTCCTCACCCATTTTCTTCCTCTCCTGAAGGGATGGAGTCCCATACTGTGAGTCTGACTACCATGCTCAGTTCGGCATCAAGTGTGAGACGTGTGACCGGTACATCAGTGGCAGGGTCCTGGAGGTGAGTCCTGTCCTGGGCTGCAAAAGGGACAGTCCCACCCGAAGTGTGTCCCTTGAGGAGCTGTGGGACATTCATCACCCTTATCACATCATTCCTTCCTCTGGGCCATGGTTGTCCCTGCAGTGGGTGTGTGGACACCGTTGCCTGGAGCATGGCAGTAGAAGGAGGAGCAGCACCACACTGCAGACCTTTGGGGTCTGGTACCAAAGCACCCAGTGCCTTGGACATGCCCCACACATGGGGACTGCAGCTCTAACCAGCTGCCACCATACCTGTCTCCAGAGCATCCCCAGCCTGCAAGCACATCCCTTGCAGCCTGCTGGTTGCCTTGGAAATGTGTTCTGCACAGCCACCTGACCAGGTGAGGGCTGCAGCACCCAGCCAGCCCTGTGCCCCCATTCCTCCCCAGGCCAGTCTGGAGGTGGCTTTACCCATTGGCCAAATCGTACTGCTCCTACCCAAATGTCTGCAGGGGATAAAAGGCTGGAAAACTCAGCCTGACTGTAATCCAAAGGGTCAGAAGGTGGGAGGCAGAGAGAAGGATGTCAGAATGAAACACGCTGTGGTTTTTTAGATCCGCTGGCGTTGCCGTGGAGCTGGGCTGTGGCAGGATGGGGAGGTGGTAATGCTGAAAGCATGCACAGCTGCTGCTGAGACCTTCCTGCTGGGTAGAGGAGCTGCTCCCAGGGCAGCACTGCACACACTTCTCTGCCATCCCAGAGAGCAGCATCCCCATACCACATACATTCATACCACAGCTCTGCAGTGAGGCAGGCACAGGTGCTGTGTGCTGAAGGAGCAGTGCAGGCAGCACCTGGAGGAGGGGTCTGGAGCCTGCTGAGAGCTGGGACAGGGCACCTCCAGCCTGGGTCACCCACAAGAAGTGCTCACCCCTCCCACAATTCCTGTTAGCTGAGCTGAGAGCACCAGGGAACTGCAGGCTGCAGCCTGGGCTCTCCAGCATCTTCCTCCAGTCCTTCTTCAGGAGCTGCCTGTGCCCAGGAACATTTTCTGCTGACTTCAGTCTCCAGCACTGGCTGCTGTGAGCATGAGCTCAGCACTGCAGCAGCTGCTGTAGGCCAGCTGCCCAGCACAGGGCATTCAATTGGCAAACACCAGAGAGGAGCAGGCTGAAGCCAGAGCTTCCTGAGCTCAGATCCCGCTGGCAGTGCTGGGTGGCACCGCTGGCATTGCTCAGTGCCTGCCTGAGAGCTTCCCCCTGGTGCCAGGGGCTCTGATTGTCTTCTCCAGCAGAGCACAAAATGAAAATGGTGCCTTTAAATAATGTGAGGCCTTAACAAGCCTTCCTGTGCTATCCATCAGCTGCTGGGCTTTCCGAAGGGCTGGAGCAGTGTGGCCAAGCACGAATGATTAATGAGTCTGTAAGGGACTCTGTGGGATAACAAGCAGATCTCGCCACCCACAGCTTCTGCCACCCTTTTATGAGCTGTAATGTTAATCAGTACAGGAGAGGCAAGGCACTCACACAGCTGGGATGGCTGTCTTTGGAGGGGTCTGCCTCACTTCCCTGCCAGCCTACTGCAGCATCATGTATGGACCAGACAGGAAAAGATGTGTGTGTTATTTCTTAGTGTCAGCACATTGAGCTGCTGAGAGGTCTGAAAGCACCGACCTCACCTGGCTGCAGCACATCCTGGCTCCAAGAGGGTCCACAGAAGCAGTGGAGCAGCATATCATCCATCAGGGGCCTGTGTCTCCAATGTGAGCTGTCTCCAGCAGCCCATAGTCCCACTCCCACATGGGAAATATAGAACTGCAGATACACTGGCCATGATGTTGAGGAGCTGAGGCTTAGCTGCATTGTTTTCAGCCTATTTTCTCTGAGCTTACAGCTGAGTCCTCTGATTGACGCAGTGATGGTGGGTCCCTCTTGGCACAAATCAGAGAGGAAAAGCCATGGGCTGCCATCTGTGCCCTGGGAGGATCAGTTCCCTGCTGATTTGATGGGCAACCATCTCTTCTCTGTGGCACTTCTCACTAATCTTCACATCAGATTTTTCTAGTGATCTTCCCCTCTTCAGAATTCTCCCAGCTCATCCTGTCATTGCCATTCCCATTATCAGCAAGAGCCTCATCTTCCCTCTGCTGCCCTCCATCACCCAGCATTCTGGTTATTGCAGGAATACAATGTCCGGTGGGGCTGTGCCCTGAGCCAGTGCTCCCAGCCTTGCAGGTTGGGTCTGTTTGTTGCATGAAACACGCTCTGCTTGTATTGCTCTCCCTGAGGTTCTGCCCCCTGACCATGCCCGGGTCCTGCCCCACTCAGGCTGTTCCTTTGCAGGCTGGAGGGAAGCACTACCACCCCACCTGCGCCCGCTGTGTGCGCTGCCATCAGATGTTCACCGAAGGAGAGGAGATGTACCTCACAGGTAGGGACTGCTGCAGTGATGGGAGCTGTGCCCAGTGCAGGGGACCCCAGGACCCCTTCCCACCTGTCCCACCTCCCCCTTTGTCTGGGTTACACTGAGGGTCTGAAGTTCTGTCTCTACTCAGCTGCTTTGGTTCTGGCAGGAGCTCATTCCAGCCCCCATAGGAGCCATTCCCAGCTGCACACCTCTGGTACCAGTAGCTCAGTGCAGCTGGGGACAGCACAGCCAGATCCCACTCGGGGACAGCAGGCTCTGGGCAGGGGCAGGAGGTGGAGGGTTGGGATGTGCAGGGACAGGGTTGGGGACATGCAGGGACAGCAGCTGAGTGATCTCTAGCAATGGGTGCAAGCTGTGCACAGAGCTCAGGCACTTTCCCTCTGCACTCCAGGCTCTGAGGTGTGGCACCCCATCTGCAAGCAGGCAGCCCGGGCAGAAAAGAAGCTGAAGGTAGGTGGCAGTCAGAGGCCTCTCCAAAAACTGCAGGTCCCAAGTGCTGACCTGAGTGCCTGGGCACTGTGGGAGCACTGCCCCAATCTGGGGTCGTTCTTTACCCTGCATGAGTTTCATCCCTGAGCAGCACTCAGCACTATGCTATGTCTGCTGCTCCTGGCTATAACCTGCCTGGCTCTCACCTGTCCTTCCTTTCGGCTCCACAGCACAGAAGGACATCAGAAACCTCCATCTCACCACCTGGCTCCAGCATCGGCTCCCCCAACAGAGTCATCTGCGTAAGTAGATGTCTGACCTCAGCCCCCCGGGGCAGAGCTGTGACCGTGGGTTTGGGGCAATTCAGAAGGGAGAGTGACAGTTCCCACCCCTGTGTTTGGGAACAGTATGGACGAGTCATGTCCCCTCTCCCCATTGGCACGTAGGGAGCACCCAGAGGGACACTGTCCCACTGTCCTCCATCCCAGCCCTTCTGCCCTCTCCCTCTGCTGCCTCTGCTCACATCTTCTTCCTGCTGCCGTGGTGCTTGGGCTCCACGTGCTGGTTCTGTGTACTGTGCGCTCCATCTTTCCCTTCCCTCTCTCCTTCTCTCCCTTTCCGTCCTTTCTGTCTCTGTCTCTCCCTCTCCCTAGGCTAAAGTGGATAATGAGATCCTTAATTACAAAGACCTGGCAGCTCTTCCCAAGATTAAAGCCATCTACGAAGTGCAGCGTCCTGACCTCATTTCGTATGAGCCCTATCACAGATACACATCGGATGAGACGCTGGAGAGATATAGCTATGGGGAGGTACTGAGCCGGGATGTGCCCAGGGCCAGACCCCCATTTGGGGACATGGCATGGGGCTTCACTCACTTCTGAAGGGTCCCTGTGGGCACACAGAACAGGGGGTTTCTCCCCAAGGTTTTCTTCCCGTCAGCAGGCTCTGAAGTCACTGCCAGCAGTGAGGTGGCATGGAGTTGTCCCATAGCAGCTCATGGGTAGGAGGGCACAGAGGGACAGGATTTGAACAGATCCCACAGAGAGGGGGGTGCTGAGGTAGTCCTGGCAAGGGCTTTGTAATGGGCTGCAACCACATCCCCCTCATCCCCCAGTCCATCTGCCCTAACAGTTGTCATGAATCTGCTCTCACTGAGTGGGCTGTGGCTTGGGAAACAAAGCTGCTATGTGGCCACCACCATTAACTATTTGCTGTCTCTCTCTGTCTCTCCTCCCTGCCTCCTGCTGTCTCCAGTCCTTGGGGACCCTCTCCCCGTACTCACAGGTAATGGCACTGCAGGTCTTCATCACCCTGCTGCTACCATGGGGCTGTGATAAGCATCCCCTGGCTGGTGCCTGCCCAAGGTGGGAGGACACAGGGACCCATCCCAGGGGTCTGCTCTTGTCCAGCCCCAACTGGACACACATACACTCAACAGCATCCTTGGCCACAGGATGCCTATGTCTATCCCTCACCCTCAGCTCTAACCTTCCACACCCCTCCCTGTCCCCAGGACATCTACGAGAGCTTCGACATCAGACAGAGACGAGCCTCCAGCCCTGGCTACATCGACTCCCCCACCTACAGCCGGCAGGGCATGTCCCCCACCATCCCAAGGTCCCCCCATTACTTCTACCGCTCAGGTGAGGATTTGGGCTGTGGCTCCATGGACCCCGCTGGTCTCGGTCAGGGACAGAGGAGGAGCAGAGGGGGCAGGTGGTGACCTGCTGTGCTGCATGCACCCTATGGTTCTGCCACTCTCTGTGCAAGCAGTAAGGGAAGGTTGAGGGGGCTCAGACCTGAGCTGGGCATGGAGGTGGCCCCAAGGTCCAGCAAAATGTAGAGGAGAGCAGCCCACTCAGCTGGCTTGGTAGCTCTGGGGTTGTGCATGGAGCACTCATGTTGCAAGCGCTGCTCCGGATTGCAGAGCTCAGCTGGAGCACGCTGTGTCTGCCCACTCTCCTGGCATCTGGAGCTCGATGGGAAAGCACAGCACAGCCTGAGGCAGTGTGTGTGGAGGTGCTGCCTCCTCCACCATCCCTGCACTGCACCACTCACCACCGCATCACACGCAGCTTTCATCTCACCAATGGTGCAATGGGGCACCTCCACATCTACCCTTATCAGGAGATGCAGGGCATCTGCTCCATCACGGCCCATCCTGGACCACATCACCCCATCACCTCACCACATGGGCCATCCCCTGCTCTTCTAACACCGTTGCCTTTAACACCCATTTTCTTCTGCCTCTTGTTCTTTCTCTCGGTCACTTATGGCTGCTTCTGCTCGGCACTGCGTAGGCACAGAGAGCGGGCGCAGCTCCCCCTACTATAGCCAGTTAGATGTGAGGTCTTCTACTCCAACCTCATACCAAGCACCCAAGCATTTCCACATTCCAGGTAGGCTCTGGAGCCCCTGGCCCAGGGGAAGTGCCGTATGTGTCGCATGCCCGCATGTGCCATCCCCTGTGTGCTGCATGCGTAGCTCCGCCGCCTGCCTAGAGCCAGCTGGCAGCAGGATCTACCCTGGTAGAGGCCATCCATAAGCAGGACCTGCAGCTTGAACCCTTCTCCTCCCCATCACCACCCAAATGTCTCAGAGCCTTCCAATGTCTGCTTGTCCCCTCGTCCCTGTGCCCACCCTCCCACCACCTGCACATCTCGAGGAGCCCCTGCAGAGACCAGTCCCCTGACCGCTCCCCCAGGACCACAAAGCAATGTGTGTCAGCCAGGGGCTTTTCTGCTCTTCCCCTTTACAGATGATTATTTTATACTCCCCCTAGGGCCCGCCGCTCCCTCCCCCCAGGCTCTTCTGGGCTTGCCAGCTGCCTGCTGCCCTCCTGCAGGGATTGCAGGGGCCCACCAGGTAAGGGCCACCACCCACTCCCAGAGCCCAAGGGGATGGGTCAGAGGGGGGGCAGTGGGTGGGAAGCAGGCAGAGCACCATCCATCCCCTGCACTACTGCAGGCACCTCCCACTATGGGATCCCCAGTGCCCAGAGCCACCCTGCACCACAAGGACACTCTGACCACGCTCCCATCCCATCCCCCCCACCCAGCAGGTCGGTGCTTTATGGATGGCCCCCCTCAACCCTCCGCCAGCTTGGCACCAGGCACTGGCTCGCTTTCCCTCCCAGCTGGCTCTTCTCTCTCTGCTGCAGAAAGAGGCTTTGGCTGAGTTTGTTGTGCCCCAGGTAGCTCGCAGGTGGTTCTTGCAGGTGTTCCCCCCCATGCTGCCCAGCTGCAGGCTGGCAGGGCCAGTGGTGCATCTGTGCCCCCCGCGGTGCATGCTGACCGGGCACTCGCTGCATGGCACTCATGCATTGCCACCTGTCCAACTGCGGTGGAGTCCAGCCTGGATCTGGCTGGATGCTGGGCTGCACTGGAGACTACTGTGGGGCAGCATCTCCTGCAGGACTGCCATCCTGCCCTCCCTGCAAGCTCGCACTGAGCTCCTCTCCATGCTTCTTTCCTCCTTTCTTTCCTTTCTCTATCCAGCTGCTGGTGAGAGCAACATCTACAGGAAACCTCCCATCTACAAGCGGCACGGTCAGTCTGCAAGCTGGGAGCCAGGCACGGTGGCTCTCGGTGTGGGTGGTGGGTAGGGGCATGGTGGGAGATGCAGGCAGGAGTTAGGGAGCAGGGCCTTAGGGATGGTGTTGCTGCTTCCCCTCTGAGCAGCACAGTGCAGGGCACAGTGCAAGGAGCAGGGTGCAGGGGAGGGCTGCTAGCTGTGGGGCATCCTTGGGATGGGGAGTGAAGAAGTGGGGGGGTGGCAGAAGGGATGAGGGTGGCACCAGGTGTCAGAGCAGCCCATGTGAAGGGCTGTAGATGGTGATTTACAATTACACACTGAGCCCTGCAGGAATAACAGCCCATCCTGGATGGCTGCTGCAGGTTGAAATGCACCCAGGAGGTGCAGGAGGATAGGGAGGGGGAATCCTGGGTTGGTTCATGGCTGCAGGGCTTGCAGTCTCTCTGCTTGCTGGCATGTGTAGCTGGGCTGCAACTGCCCAAAGTAGTAACTGTGTCTCCTCTCTCTCTGTGGGCTCCCTTTCCCACCTGCCTGCTGCCTTGCTGTGTGCCTGCACCACTGCTGTAAGTAGCTGCTGTCGGTGAGGTACCCTGCGCTTGGGTGGTGGTCTCTGCCTGCACCTCCCTGCCCCTGCTGTCCCCATTACAGCCATTGAGGGTGGCTGGAAGGGGCCGGGGGTTATGCATGTTCCCAGTGCCCATCCCCCTACCAATGTCCTGGCCTTCGAGTTGAACCCCTTCCTCAGTTGCTGGCGTCCCCCTCCTGGCTCCCCAAGTGACCCATAGGCTGCCCTCTGGGCTCTCCTCCATCCCTTCCTGTGTGAGCCCTGCTGTGTGCCTGTGCAGCCATAGAGAGGGGACAGCCTGGGGGTGTGGTGCTGCTGGCACTGAGGGTGCTGCAATGCCAGACCATGAACTGGTGACCATTGTCTGCCACTGCATCCTCATCTCCAGGAGGTGTCAGCCATTTGAGAATGGGTTATTTCCAGCTCTGCTCTGAGCTGTGCCAAACACAGATTGTTACGAAGTGCTGGGAAGAGAGGAGGGTTTGATTTCATCCTGGCATGGAACTTTTCTAAGTGCAGCGTCCCTGTTACAGAGCTCCATTCTCCTCTTGCAGACAACAACCCTGCAGCCACCAAAAGCAAAACCAGTGAGGACATTGCACAGACGTCCAAGTACAGCCCTGCCTACTCCCCCGACCCCTATTACCACTCGGAGTCAGAGTACTGGTCCTTCCAGGGATCTCCCAAAGGTAACAGCCATCTGCAGCACTATGGGAATGGGAAACCTGCTGAGAGGGCATCACCCTGGGACTGCACCTGGACCCAAAGATGGGGCTGAGCTGAGCTATGTGCCACAGTGATCCCCACATCCCAGCAGTCCTTAGGATCTGTCTATCCCCATGTCTCTGGGGGCTGCCTCCTGTCTCTACCCCAATCCGACCCCCCCCACCATGTCTCCTTGCAGCTCCCCGAGCCCGACGGTTCTCATCAGGAGGTGAAGAAGATGGCTATGAGCGGGGCATGCACAAGGTGAGCAATGTCCCTGCCCACAGCCTGGTGAGGTGGGCACAGAGGGTGACAGAAAGGCACAGAGCAGTCCATGTGTCACCTCCTTGCCCAGTGGTGCCATGTGCCCTGGGATGCTTCCCACCAGCATCACCATCTCTCTGCATGCCCAGATCCAGAGCGGCATCGGCAGGCTGATCCTGAGGGAGGAGATGAAGGCACGCTCCAACTCCTATGCAGACCCCTGGACCCCACCCCGCAGCTCTGCCAGCAGTAGAGAAGCCCTGCACACAGCTGGCTATGAGGGCTCCCTCAATGGCTGTAAGCACAACTGCCCGTCATTCCATCCCATGAAGGAAGGTGATGGGAAGGGGTGGTGCACCCAGGAGATCCCTTTCCCCCTGGGGCTCTGTGCAGTCCCCATGCTCTCAATGGGGCTGGGGCTGTGTGTGGGTGCTTGGGGAGCCCCAAGGAGGATCAGGGGATGGGGGGAGGAGGATCTCTGCATGGTGCAGTGTTCTCAACCATCTGACCCTGGCTCTGCTCCCCTTGCAGCCCCCCGGATGCACTACCTGGCTGACAGTGGTGAGTGTACCACCCCTCATCCTTGGGGCATGGTCATGCCCAGCTGTGGAGACCAGAGCTTGAGAGCTGAGCCCAGAGATTCGTGCTGGGACTGGGGAGGTGTGAGGAGAGGAAGGAGCCCTGTGCTGTGCCAGGGCAGAGCAAGGAGGGAAGATGATTTTGAAAGGGGCCATTAGGATGGAAGAGAGAGGAGGGAGGTCTGGGGGAGAAACACACTGGGAGGAGTTGGAAAGGGAATAGAGCCAGGTGAGTTTGGAGCTGGAGATGAATGGAGAAATACTGGAAATGCAAACAGACTGTGAGCAGCTGGCCTGGGGAGGCAGGAGCACATCTGTGCCATGCATGGGAGCAGTGGCAGAGGAGATATGTCAGAAAAGGGGAGGTGTGGGCATGCAGCAGTGCTGCCGGGTGCATTGGGCTGGCCCTGCGGTCTCACTCATGCTCCATGGTGGTCTCCTTCCAGATCCCCTCATTTCCAAGTCAGCCTCTCTCCCTGCCTACAGGAGGAATGGGCTGCACAGGGTGAGTGCCTCCTGCTGCTCCCTTCCCTGCATCCCTTCTGCCACTCCTGGCTGTGCCAGTCCCAAATAACCCTCAGTGGGCACTGCTGGAGTGCTGTGCCTGCCCTGCTGCAGGTCTCGATCCCCATCCTGCAGATCACATTGCTTTGCTTCATAATTTATAGTTTAGGAGACTTGGGCTTGTCACTTCCTAGTCTCTTCTGCTTCCCTTTCCCCACTGCCAGGCATGGGGTTGCCTTCCCCTTTTGGGGGTATGAGAGATGCTGTGCTGGGAGGAAACCTGTCTGGAGGGGCCCCCTCTCACCCCTCCTTCTGTCCTTGCATCCCTCCCACAGCCACCCAGTGCGGAGCTTTTCCACTACGACAGCACCAACGCCGTCAACTGGGGGATGCGAGGTGAGGCTGTGGGGCAGGGCCGTGGTTGGGGGGGTGGCTGCCATCCCACTGCAGGCAGCTCCAGAAATGGGATCTAGACCAGAGGGACCAGGGGAGAGATGGGGGAGTCCCTGCAGCTCTGGAGGGGGCTGCTGGTGGGGAGGGGGCAGTGGCTCATGTCTGGTGTTGTTTTTTTTTGTGTCCCACAGAGTACAAGGTAAGATGGCTCTCAGCAGTGACTGCCACCTGGAGGTAACACCCAGAGGAGGTCCCAGAGAGGTGCCCCTTTGTACCCAGGCCCTGTTAGAGAGAAGCTTTGCCCTCTCCCTGCCTTCATCCCCCTCCATCCCCATACCAACAGTGCCATCCCGGTACCATAGGGCTCACACCAGAGCCCCAGCTTCCTGCCAGGGTCCCCAGCCCTGTGTTAGTGTCTCACTGGTACGAGGCAGAGGTGGGTGGCTGTGCTCGTGTTCCCAGCTCACCTTCACCTCTGGGTGACTCCTGGCTTTGCAGAGCAAACAACAGAACTTCAGCTCACCATTTCAGAGCCACACAGGTGGATTAGGGTCACTCCAAAAGCAAGCTGCCCTCTGCCCTGTCCCACCCAAGCCCTGCTGTGCCACTCAAGCCCCCACAATGAGGCAGGGGGAAGCACTGCCCTTGTGCCCCATTGCTGAGCTCTGGCTATAGAGAGCTGCCATAGTACTGCTGTCCCTGCACAGATTTACCCCTATGAGCTGCTCCTGGTGAAGACAAGGGGAAGGAACCAGCTGCCCAAGGACGTGGACAGGACTCGGTTAGAGGTGAGGCATCTCCTAGTGGGCAGATCTCCTTGGGGCTCACCCTACCTGGCTTACGGTGGTGCAGTGATGGGATCATGGCCATGCGAGGAGCATCTCCAGGGCGAGCAGCGCTGCAGGCTGCAGTCCCCTATTGCACCCCATGGGGGAGTCCTCGCTGCCAGACCCCCCCAGCTGCAGCCCCGCTCTGCCATCAGCCTGGGACGGTGGCCCCAGCCCAGCAGCCCCTCTCTCCGCAGCGGCACCTCTCCCAGGAGGAGTTCTACCAGATCTTTGGTATGACCATCGCCGAGTTCGACCGCCTGGCCCTCTGGAAGAGGAACGAGCTGAAGAAGCAGGCGCGGCTGTTTTAAAGGCAGCGCATTATAAATATATACATACCTATAAATATATACATAGAAAGATCTCTATATTGCAGCTCTGTATGATTCTCACTACTGTACGTGGCAGAGGCTCCCTCTGCAACCCCTGAGAGTGAATTGGAGTCTCACAGATAATTCTGTGCTCTTTGTTTCTTTTTCTTCTCGAGCTTTGATTCTGCATCCATCATCCTCGGGGGCTTCTGGGGGCTGAAGGTGGCAGGGTGGGGGGGTGCTGTCAGTGCTGACCCTCTGCTGCAGCTCTGGGATCCCAATGCTGTGTGCTGGGGGTGGGAGTGGATGTGATAGCACAGCGGTAATTGCTGCTGTCGGCTTTAGTGCAGCAGTAATGAGCCAATTGGGTTTATAATGATTTCACCCATATAAACTACAGCTCCCTAAATCAAGCTCGGCTGTTTGAGGCTATGAGGATCTTCCAGCAGCAGCGTGAGAGATAAAGCCTGGAGGGGCCAGAGCTTCAGTTAATTCATAATAATAGTAATATCAGCACCACAACAACCAGAAGCTTTTAATTTTCAAAGCATTTTGCCAACATCAAGTAACTGTTCCTCATCGCTCCCAGCACAGCCATGATGGGATAACTGGGGCACACACCTCTGGGACAGCAGACAGCAGCACCACACGGGCTGCCATCCCTCAGGATGTGCAGTGACCCTGAGAGCAGCGGGTGGCTCACAGTATGGCTG
Organism: Coturnix japonica; assembly: GCF_054131305.1. NCBI lineage: Eukaryota > Metazoa > Chordata > Aves > Galliformes > Phasianidae > Coturnix > Coturnix japonica. The sequence continues at coordinate 9,485,819 of NC_140680.1, read as the reverse complement.
TGCCCACGGTGCTGCTTTGGCTGTGCCATAGGGTTGGCTGTGCCCTGCCCATGCCCTGTGGGCAACCCTTTGGTTTGAGAGGGAACCGGGGCTCAGTCCCAAAGGGAGAGAAGAATGGGAGCAGGGCTGGGCTGCAGCCTGGGCACAGGGGATCAGAACGGGCTGCGGGCTCTGCGGTGCCCGGTGCTACCGGTGCTCCCGTCTAACCCCCAGTTCTTGTTGGGGCGCAGCAACACAGGACCAAAGGGTGCATGGAGAGAATGGATACGGAGGGCTCCGGGGATGCCGGGGCAAAGCACCCAGCTCCGCACACGGCTCCGGCGGGGCGGGGGCACCATCCCGGCGGGCGCGGCTCAGGGCGGAGCGGTGCCGGTGCTGCCCCGCGCCGAGGGAGGGGAGGAGCGTTGCGGGACCGCCGGCACCGCGCTGCCACTCGCCCGTCCGCTCCTCCCGGGGCGGTCACCGCTGCCCGCGGTGCGGAACATGGACCGGCTGAGCGGTGAGGGCACGGAGCGGGCGGGGGGAAGGGGATGGGGGTCGGTGCGCGTTGTCACCTGCGGCTGAGACTCTGGTGTTGGTCGGGAGGGTGAGCGGGGGATGAGCGCTCGGTGCGCTCGTCGAGAAAGTGGTGATCCTGGGATTGAGTTTCCTCGTCGCGGCCGTGGCACCGAGCACCCGGAGCTGCCGGGTTGGAACGGGATGGGGAGGGACCTGCTGCTGTCCGGTGCCTGAGATACGGGGAAGGAGCGGTGTGATGCTGCCGGGCACTGCCGTGCGCTACCCCGGGGCTGTGCAGCAGCGGGTGGTGTCGTCGGGCAGCGCCCGGGTCCCGGCCTTGGTTGGTGCCGGAGACATGGCCCTCCTACAGGGCAAAGCTGCTGTGTGTGCTGCTCGGGGTAGGCACCAGAAAGACCCGAGGGTCAGGAGTTCCCCTTCCCGATGGAAAAGGATGGGGTGGTGTTTCCGCGCTGGAAACGTGATGTGAGGAGTTCGGCTCTGGGGATGCAGCACGCAGTGTGGGTGCTGAGGAAGCAGTACATTGCCTGGCATCACAAGAGAGGACAGGGACAGCCTCCCCTTGCAGCACAGCCAGCTCACCTGCCCCACAGTGCTGGCTCTGAAGGAGGCTGCTGCTGCAGGAGGAGTGTTGTCGAACACATGCGGTGCCAGGGCCCAGAGGACCTCATTGATGGGCAAAGGGGAAAGCTGTGCAGGCTGCTGGAAGGCCGTCCCACCTGTGATGGGCATTGCTCCCGGTGCCACATGATGAGTACTAAAGGCTGTAGGATCCCACCATGGGGAGGTGATGGCGTGTTGCTGAGCCCAGACTAGGGCTTAGTAGAGATGAACCCAGTCATGGCACAGGATGTGCATGGAGATCCACTACCCATAACCCCAGCATGGTCATCCACTGCCCCAGTGCCTGGCATGCCCCACGTTGCATAGGTTTCCCCATTGAGTCAGAGCTGCACTGCTACTTTTACTGCCTCATAGGTGCCTTCTATGGTAGTGGTGAAGGTGCCTGCTGCTTTACTTTCAGTATGTGTAATGAATGGCTGTTGGCACTCGGATTGCTCTATGCTAACGTAAACCTTCTCCAGATCCTCCTGCTCATCACCAGAGCCTCTGGATCCCTCTGAGGCTGTAGCTGTGCAGGGAGGGCATGGAGTTTTGGTGGACGAGGGGCCTCTGACCCAGTCCCCAGCTTCTCTATGCTCTCTGGCAGCTACTCCAGGCTGCACTGATGTGCCTGTGATTTGGGGATGCTCCATACCATGAGCCTTTGCTCCAGCTGGGCTGTGCTTGCTTCTCCTCATTAATAACTCTTCTCTTGACCTTTCATGCCACGAGAATTTTGATCTTGCACCATATCTGTGGTCTAAATCCAGTGAAGCCAGCAGAGATGTGTCAGGGATAAACTTGGCTCCAGCTCACCCACAGGAATGGGGAGGCATTGGGCTGGGAGGGAGGCAGACAGGCTCATTCCTGACCTGCAGCCTGGTGAAGGGGGCGAGGAGCTCTGGGGCCAGCTGTTAGCACCAGGCAAGTGCCGAGCTCTCCCCCGCATTGCAGCCATTCCTTCCGCTGGAAGCTGAGCTGCCTGGTGGTGGGGTCCTGTTTATAGCCCAGGGAATGGGGATGAGCTGTCCCTGGGCTGCCCTGGTCCAGGCAGGCAGTGTGTTATTGCCCCATGCAATGGTGGGGCTGCTGGGCAGGATGGGAAGCAGTGGGTTCCTGCCTGGTTAGCACCTTCCAGGCGGTGACCCCAAGGACTCCTATCACACAGGACTGTCTGGAAACCTGCCTCTTTCCAGTGCTTTCTCTTGACCTGGAAGTGCTGTTTTCCGGTGGAAACGTGCTGAGCTGCATGCTGACGTGCCCTGTGCTATACAGCATACACCAAAACGCTGCCTGCAGGAGGGCCGGCACTCCTCATCCCATCCCAGGAAGCTTTGTATAAGTTTTTAAAGTTGTCTCATCCTGAACAGTTGGAGGGCTTTGTAGAGGAGAGCAGGGAGTGAAAGCTGGGCTCGGCCCAGTGTTTGCCTGTTGTTCTGTGGCCAAGTTGCTTGCTGGGACACAAGATAAGGGTTTTGCAAAGTGGAGGCTTGAAGTGGTTTCTGACATCCCAGACTCACGTCCTAATCCTTTAACTCTTCCCTACACCAGTCCAGTCTGGCACAGCTAAAGGAACAGGTATCTCTTCCTGCATGGAAGGTATCTTTTTCCCATGTCAATGAATGGCAAAACTGCCATTTCTATATAACATCTACGAAATATCCCTCTCCCAGGGCAGGCAGCTTGGCCAGAAAATCCCCAAGGAGCTCTGCATTGTCCCTGCCTCACACACCAGCCCTGGCATGAATAGTGCTGGGTCCTGCCACCCGCAGCCCAGGCACCGCTGTGGCCAACAACACCCGGCTGTCATCATCCCTGGGTGCCAAAAGCCGTGGCATTCAGTGAGCTCCAGTCCCTCTGTGCTAATGATCTGCAGCATCCGTGGTGGGAAAGGATGAAAATCTCTGATTTGATGGTCCCACCCTATGGAACCTGCCTCGGCTTCTTCAGCCCCTTTGATTTTTGCTTCTGATAACGCCTCTCATCAAAGGAGGGCTTTTGGCAGGCAAGGGAAAACACTGGCATTTCGTAACAGTTTGGAATGAGCGCAGATCTTTGCTGGGAGGAGTTTCTGTGCTCAAAATCTTGTTGTTTTTTTTACTTTTTTGAAGTGGGTTTTGCCTGCATGTGATCCTGGAAGTGATATGAGTGAGGTCTGGGTGCTGCTGTGTGCTCTGATTGGTGCCAATTAGCAGGAGAGCTCTGGGGAGGAGTGTGATGAGCAGCCCAAGCAATGGCTGTGGCTGAGCAGTGGCTGTTCCCTTCCCCCTGGTGTTTTTGAACATTTGACCCACCAGACTCACCAATGACAGAGCAACCCCTCTGTGTCTCATTGTCCGGCAGGCTCTGCCTCCTGCTCGACACAATCCTTGTGTCATCTTATGCTTTGGGAAACTGAGGTTGTACAGGGCAGAGCTAGGAGTAGGAGATGAGTGGGAACAGGTTTGATAGCTGGCTTTTGTGTACCGAAGCTAAAAGCAGGTAGGGTGAATCAGTCCCGGCACCATTGGAGACATCAGCACCTACTGGGGTGGTCACACCATCCCTTGTGCTTGGGTTTGGCTTTCCCACCATGCTGCACTGGCTGTCCTGGCTCCACTCCTGCCCTGAAGGAGTTAAGTGGGTAGGAAATGCTGCAGGCTGGTGGCCTTGCTGCTGCACCTGATGCTCCCCAATGGAAGGAAACGGAAGGGCTGTTCTCAGCTGAGCAAACACACTTATCCTGCCCTTGAGGATGCTACAGCAGCACGGCTCCGGTCCCCAAAGTGCAGAGACCCTATGGGTATCCCCACTGTATCTACCCCACAGGGCTGGGCAGGGCTGGCTCTGGGGTGCTGACTTCATAGCGATTTTGCCCATGTGATTTTTCTGCTCCTCCTGGTTTTTACTCCTACCACCACCCCCTGGGCATAGCTGGATGCATTCAGAGAGGCAAAGCTGGTTCTGGCTGATTCCCCATCCATCCTATTCCTGCAGCTCCTGTGTCGCCCCAGCCCACCCCCTGCTAGGGGAGAGTCCTGTGTCCTCCTGTACACAATGGCCCCATGGCACTTTTCCTATACAAAGCACATCTGCTGTATGGGGCTTTGGGGAAGGGTGATGCCTGGGACACAGAAAGCTACCATCCATCCATAGGGCTGAGATGCCCATTCGGGAGGTGCCTGCTGTGTCACCTGCACACACAGGGTGTGCACTTGGCATTGCCTGCAGCCACCCTGTGCTGCTCTGTCCCACTGCTGGGGCCTCTTCCATTGTGGGGGCACGGCAGCATCCTGCTGTCTGTGCTGCTGCAGGGCTGGTTTTGAAGAGGCCAATGCCAAAATTTTCCTTGGAAAAAGCAGAGTTTATTCTGGGTTCTGGCTAATCCTAACATCTCTCCTCAGCCTGAAGCTTGTTTTTATACATTGCTCAGCAGGTCTTGCCCCTGCCCGACTATTCCTTTAAAAGGGCATCTCAAACCTCTCTTTTCCTTTCATTACTTAAACACGTTCTCAGCCAGCAGCTCTTATCAACCCAGCCCCGCTCCCTGCTCCCGGGCTCCCTGCAGAGCATCACACTGATTGCTGAAATGTCACCCGCTGAGCGCAGCCCTGTGTGCTCACAGAGCTGTGTCCTTGGCACTGGGCTGTGCCTGGGCTCAGGGAATCCTCACCCAGAGGCTTTGCCACATCCCCGTACCTTTGTTTGCTCAGCTTCTTGCTTCACTCAGCAGTAAAAGAAGGTGATGCAGAAAACTCTGGGGTCAGCTGCAGCCTCATAGTTTCAGAGGGGGCAAGTTTGCTTTGGGTGAGCTAAAACAGCCCCTGGGTAGCATCCACAGCACGGGGCACCAAAAGGCTCCTTATCTGTGTCGGTCACAGGAGGTGGTTGAGGGTGATTCAATCATTCCCCTGTTAATTATTACCTGCACAGCTCAGGCTCATGGAGCCATTCTGCTGTGGTGCAAGCACTGTGGGGATCATGTAGCAGGCAGGGCATGGGCCTGGGGGGCTGAGAGAGGGGGCTCAGGCAGAGCGTGTCTGGAGCATGATCTGAGCTCTCCCTGGGCTGGGCTCACAGCTCAGCTGCTGGCTTCTGGGGTCACTGAGAGCAGGGCTGCCAGATAAGGCTTTCAGCAGAGCTATTTATATCAGGGAGAGAACTGCTGCTGGCACATAGCTGGACCAGGCACAGGGCCCTTCTCTCAAGGCGTGCTGAAAACAGCAGCAGTAAACGTGTGCCAGTGGTCAGCACAGCCCTGAGTGCCTGGGGTGCACGTTTCCAAGGGTAAAAGCATTCCCTGGCTGCTTTGTCTCCCTGGTGTCTCTTTCTCCCCTGGTCCCAGTGCTGGAGCAGGGCAGAGGGCAGCAAGCTGTGGGCTCCTTACTGTAAGATGAGAATGGATGGGTCGCTGTGCCGGTGGGGACCTGCTGTCCCCTTGAGCAAGCACACTGCACGTTCAGATCTCAGGGCTGCTTTTTCCAAGGCTATCAGATGAGGATATTAAATACTGCAGTGTTGTGTTGATTAACTCCCCAGAAGGTGTGTGCCCCTGCCCTGTCCAATGAAGCTTGGCCACTCAGAGTGCTGCAGGTCCTGCAGGTCACTGCTGCCTGCTGTGCAATAGACACTCAGGAGGAATGAGCCACCTGTGCTCCGCAGTGCTGGGGATGCTGCAACCCCTGAGCTGGGGACACCTGTCCTAGGGTGGGGGTTAATGGCTGTGGGGATGGTTGGAGAGGGGGTTGGGGGTGCACAGGAGGAGCCTGAAGCACTCGCTCTGGCTGCCAGTGCTGGAAGTAGAGACGCTGCCCCCACCCACTCCTCTCAAGGGGCCCTTGTTCACAAGGAGGAGATGATTCATGGGCATCAAGAGGCCCCTGAGCAAATCTTCCACTGTTATGGGATGTTTCCAGAGCATGAGTGTGATAATTAATAGCTTGCTTTTCTCTTAAACCCTCTGTGCTGCAGTGTGCCAAGTTACTGGGTACGCACTCTGACAGGAGGGGACTTTCCAGGCTCTCCTTGCTGCCAGCCCAGTGCAGCTCAACCTTTGCCTACTAGGAGTTGAGATGCTGCAGGGCCTGGGGCAGCATGGATGTGGTGGAACAATGGTGGGAGCTGTGCGCCTGCCTCCTGTCCATGGAAACAGCCCTGTGGGAATGGAAATGGACCCCAGCACTGGGCTGGGAGGCTCCAGCCTTCCTTCCCTCAGAGCTGCTCTGAGTGCTCAGTACCACTGTCCTCAGGTGCTGTGGTCGCCCCCTCCCCTCCTGCACCCCACCTATTCGTGGCATCCCAAGAGCTATAAACATCTGTTTACTGCTGGTGGCGACTCCAAGCAGTGCTCCTCCGCAGGCAGAGCATCCTGGGGCCCTGCCCACGCCAACAGGAAGGATTTATTTTTGCTCGGTTTTTATTTTAGCTACAAACAATGGCCGTCACTCCCAGCATCCGATTTCCCCTGGCCCCCCTCACCCCCGGCCTCCACCTGGCGCAGGAGGAAGTGGGACCTGGGGGATGGGGGGACAACGGAGCCATGGGCTGAGTCCCTGCAGTGATGTTGCAGTGCTGCTCCATGGAACTGTTCCCCCTCCTCAGGGCTCCCTTGGGCTTTGGCTGCCAACCAGCTCTGCTTTGCAGCCACACGTGCATGGTCTTATCTCTGCCTCTGTGACAGTCAGTCCATGCATACGGAAACGGTTGCGTTAGCTTGGCCGGAGACTCTTCTTCCCCTTCCTTCTCCTCCTCCTCTTCCTCCACCTCTCTGCAGGTTGCTGAAGCAAGAGCTGCTGCTTGCTCCTGTGACTGTGCATTGGCTGAGGAGAGGGAACATGCTCTGCAGCTGCGCCCAGAGCCTTATCTCCAATCCAGAGGACACAGGTTCCCAAGAGAAATGTGTTCACAGGGTTTAATAATAGAGCTGTCCTGGGCACAAGATGGGGGAGTGGTGTGGGGTGCTGCTGTAGAGGAGGGCACCTGCTTGATGCTGTTTGTGGGGTGTGCTGGGGTGCAGAGCAAGCGCTGCCTGCTGACCTGAGCAGCAGCAGCATCCTGGTGATGTCTTGAGCATCATTCTTGGTGCTGGTCCCCAACCCTCCTGTCCCAGGAGTGCTGCCCTGGGTCTTATCCCTCCCATCCAGCCCAGCTTAGCTCATGCTAAAGCCATCTGCCTCCATAGCTCCCAGTCCTCCCAGGCACAGGGACCTCTGACATCTTCCCATTCCTGCTGCAGCAGATGTGGAGAGCTGCGCATCTCCATTGCAAGGCTCCCTGTCCTGGGATGCCCGCACCCAGCAATGAGAACTGACCTCATGGTGTTTGGGCTGCAGCAGCACCCAGCAGGTGGGACCCTGTGTCTGCACTGCTGCTTGGCAGCAGGGGACATGGGCTGGGCTGTCTGTGACTGGCGCCCTTGCTCACCCAAGGGCAGGCCGTGCTCTGGTATCAGACACCGAGCCCCTGTCTGTGCCATCCACGCAGTGACCCGTGGGCAGTCTCTCCTGGCTTCCTGCAGCCGCCTCATTAACCTCCTGTGGGCTGGGAGCTGAACAAGTGCAGGAAATTAATTTCTTCCCTCCCTCCGCTCCCCCAGGCGCAGGCTCGGCTCTGTGCACCCGCTGCACATCAAGGCCCCTTTGAGCTGCTCACCCCCTCACCCCCCTCTTGGCTCCCGGGGCAGCTGTAACAAGGGAGATGCAGGGGACAGCTCAGCTGGGGAGGAACAAAGGAGCCTTCAGTGCTCTGCTTTGAGCACTCGTTGGCCAAGGCGCTGCCTGCTCTGTGGCCCTTTGGCCCTCAGTTGGTCTGGTGCCCTGACAGAGGTCTGTGATAGATGTCCCGGGGGATGCACTGTGGGCTGCAGTGTGCTGTGAGAAGGTGGCATAGGGCATGGTCCTTATCTGCTGAGCTGGGGCAGGGAGTGGGTAAGTGTCTCCCCAGGTGCTGGCAGGACATCTTGCTTTTCTTCTCAGCTGCTTCCTCACTAGCCCAGCTCCCTGCCAAGCCCTGCAGCTGGATCCTGGCCGGCCAGAGGAAGATGTCTCACCTGGCAGTGTGTTTCCACCATTTCCATTCCACGTGTGTCCTTGCCTCGGTGAAAGGGGAGAGCAATGGGAGTTGAGCACCCACCCACCTATATGCTGTATGCTGCTTTTCCAGCTCCAAAGCTCAAGCAGCAGCCCTGGTCCTACTGTGCCCTCTTCTTCTCCATGGGCTGGGAGATGCTGCCTGCTCTCTGCTGCTCACTGCCCTCCTCGGGGTCTGCCTATGGGAGATGGGCACTGGCAGAGTCACGCTGAAGGGCTGTGCTGGTGTTTGGCTTGGCGCTGGGGAGGAGGAGGAAGCAGAAGGTCTGTGCAGATAGAAGGCAGAGGCAGCAGGATGCGAGCTACATCCTGCCCTGTGTCCTGGGGAGCAGTGCTTTGGAGCTGGGCACGCTGTCCTCTTGCTGGGGGGATTGCCTTGGCTGGGCACTGCTCAGCATCAGCTGGATCACACTGAGCTCCCCTTTGGCTGAGGGATATTTTGCTCCCCGCAGCAAACATCCCCTCACTGCTGCCTTGCTCCGCACTGCCCTGCAGTTATGGGGCAGACAGTCCTTCCTCTGTGTCTCTGCAGAGCAGTGATAGTCCAGCAGTATTCCCAGTGGCTCTGTGCTCTGTCCATGAGGCATGAGCTCTGCTTTCCAAACACCCCATCACTCAGCACATCCCAGCTACCACTGCGGTCCCCTCTGGCCTCTCCCCTGTCCCTGCAGACCTACAACCAGCTGCAGGGCCACCCCAGCTGTGCTCAGATGATGTTCAGTTGCTGCCAAGATCTCGCTCACATTTGCATTGAAAGAAACAGTTCTTGTTTTTTTCTCCCCACTGTTGATAGTCTCCAGAGCCACAGGTTTGTTGGAGTCCTGAGCTGGGTCACTCAGAGCTGGACTGTCGCAGGTGCTGGATGCTGCAGGTGCTACCCACAAAACACAGGAGCTGAGGTTTGTCTCCAGCTCTGTTCTGCTCAGCAGAGATCAGGGGAGCAGCCTGGGAGCTGTGTGCTGGAGCAGCTGAGGAGTCCATCCCAGCTCTGCTCTGGGGCTCTGGTTACCAGCAGAGCTCTGCCTCAGGCCATGGGCTGAGCAGGGCTGGGGGTGCTCTTGATGCACACTGAGGGGTGCTCAGCGCCCTGCAGCACATTAGGGGATGAGCAGAGCTGCTCCCCAGCACTGTGCCTGCAGCAGGGGTGCTATGTGGCAATGCCTTCCTTTCCCTCCTCACCAGCATGCCAAATATTGCCTGAAGGGATTCATTTTGTCTGTAATCCTGCTCTGAAATTCAAGCACGTGGAGTTGTGTTACGCACGGGTGCAGCCTTGCAGCAGCTCACAGCAGGTGTGCTGCTGCATCAGGTGCCCCATCCCAGGGAGGGAGCACCAGCAGCCGTGCTACACTGTAGGTGGGACAGAGGTGTAGTGTTATCTGCATGGAAATGTTCACGTGCTGAGCCCTTTGATAGCAGTCCAGCAAGCTTGCAGAGCTCAAGTTTCCACCCACGGGCTGCATCCCAGTGTCTGTGAGCGGGTGTGTGCAGAAGGAACACGTGTGCACTTGGCAAACAGCCGCGAGACCAGCCCAGGCTCTCAGCCCCATGGGGGTCTTCCATGTGTTGCAGCCCATTCTGTCTTCTCACATCTTTTTGCACCTTTATTTCAGCACCTCTGGTGTCGTCCCTGTGCATTTCATGTCTGGCTGTGATGGGGGGGAGAATGTCCTCAAGACAAAGGTTGATTGAGTTCCTGAGATTGTCACAGTTTTGAGCCAAAAGTTGACTCAAAATGTGCTGGACTGCTGGGCTGGCTTGGAAAGTGCCCCATGCCTCCCGTGTGCCCTTGTCCCAGCTGCCTTTTCTGCTGAGCCTCAGCTCTGTGTGCCTTTCCCTATGTGCAGAGGGGCTGTGGGTGAAGCCCAGCATCCTGACATCACCACATTCAATGGGCTTTTCTCTGCTTCCCCCAGTGCTGGACCAGCTCCTTCCAGAGCTCAGCATCCTGCTCAAGCTGCTGGACCATGAGTACCTGAGTGCCACAGCCCAGGAAAAGAAGGTGGCTGTGTCCTCCATTCTGCAGAAGCTGCAGCCACCCACAGGTCAGTGTCCCAGCACCATGGCACCCAGTTGCTGTCCTATTGGCATTGTGTCCCCAGCCTGCTCTGTGGCCATGAGTTGGCATGTCTAGGGGGCAAGAGGTGCTGGTGTTCGCCTGGCCATGCTGCCCTGCTCCAGGCTGAGCTTCCTTCCTCACTCCCAGGGAAGGACACGGACTTCATGTATGTGAACACGGCCTCCCTGAGCAATGGCACCAGCTTTGTGGAGTCACTCTTCGAGGAGTTTGGTATGTGGGACCATCCCAGGATGGTGCTGGGTCTCACCATTAGGTGCTGGGCTGGGCTCCCAGTTGGCTATGGGGGCTCTCAAGGGGGCAGGAGGGAGGCTGAAGCTGTGTCCTTGTGCCTGAGGAGGGCATTGTCATCCTGGGTGCCTGTTCCTGTTTCCCTATAGCCATACCCATGGGTGTTTGGCCTGGGGGCTCCCTGGGGACATGGGATGCCCATCTTTAGGGTCTTGCTACTCCCTCACCCTCATCGCTTGCTCCCAATCCAGACTGTGACCTGCGGGATCTCCGGGATATGCAGGAGGATGATGGGGATACTAATGACAGCGTTGGTGTGGAGCTCACGAGGAGCCAGCCAGCAAAGAGCGTATGTCCCAATACTCTGAACTCTCTGCACCAGCACGGGAAGGTGGCTGGGACCTGCTCCTGCCTCTCACACCAAAGTGCCTGCTGGCCCCTCAGGGACGCATGGCCTCTCACTCACTGGTGTTTCTGCCACAGGCTCCTGCAGACCCCCCTCCGCCTCTGCCCACCACCCCCCCACCTGAGGATTACTATGAGGAAGCGCTGCCCCTGGGCCCTGGCAAGGCCCCTGAGTACATCACCTCCCGCAGTGAGTCCTGCTCCCGGCCGCGTCCCACCTGCCCCACAGCTGAACAGGCAGAGCCAGACCCTCCTGGTGAAGGAAGTCACCCGCAATGCACCGCACCCACTTATTTCCCATCCCATCATGCTGCTTTGCACCGGGCTGTTTGCTCCTTGGTGGGGTGGGGACAATGAACAGAGGTGACAGCCTCAATGTCTGTGTGCGCTTGCAGCAGGCGCACGTTGCTCTGCCCCACTGCAGGCTTACCCACAGCCTTGGCCGTCCTCTGCTTCCCCTGCAGACAGCTCCAGCCCCCCCAACTCTATCATGGATGGCTACTATGAGGACGCAGACAGCAACTACCCCGTCACCAGGATGAACGGGGAGCAGAAGAACTCTTGTAGGTACCTGGGTGCCCTCACCAGGCAGGGAAGAGCTTCAGCAAAGTGGGCGTGAGACATGGGCTCAAGCAAAGCTGAGAATTGCTACGTGCTGAAGGTGCAGTGCAGCGCTGCCTGGCTGCATTGCCAGCAGGAGGGGAGGCACTGAGCTTTCCTGACCTGCTCCTCTGCTGCACCAGGAGTCTTTAAAAGTGTGAGACTTGCAAAGAAACAAGCCAGCCCCAGGGTTTGTACAGGCATGCCATGGACTGGCTTGTGGCCTGCAAGCATCATGAGTGATGTGGAGGGGAAATGAGGGACATAGGAGTAGTTGGGGTCAAAGTAGCAATGCTTTTGGAGCAGGATGTGGAGCTGCTCCATCTGAATGGGGTAACTTGCCTGCTCCCTTCCAGACAACGACTCAGATGCCATGAGCAGTTCCTACGAATCTTATGACGAAGAGGAGGAGGAGGGGAAAGGCCAGCAGCTGACACACCAGTGGCCATCAGAAGAAGCCTCCATGAACCTGGTGAAGGACTGTAGAATATGCGCTTTCCTGCTGCGCAAGAAGCGGTTCGGGCAGTGGGCCAAGCAGCTCACCATCATACGGGATGGCAAACTGCTGGTGAGCCAGGTGCTGGTGGGGCACCAGGGGTGGGAAGAGACCTGCAGGTGGGCAAGGGGGAGGGCAGCAAACCCTGCTCCAAGGTTGTGACTACTCCACAGCACGTGCAGGGGTTGCTGCTGCTTCCTTTGCATGCAAACAAGGGGCTCCTTGCTTTGGGAGCCTCTTGGCTAGTGAAGGGAAGGGAGAGGGCATCCTGCAGCCTTAGTATTGTTAAGTCTCTGCATAGCAAACACAGCCACCTCCATCTGTGCCATTGGCTGCAGGGTTGCCCATCCCTACCCACCATCCTGGGCATCAGCTGAGCCCTGAGTGGTTCCCCTTGCTTCTCCCAGTGCTACAAAAGCTCCAAGGACCGGCAGCCACACGTGGAAGTGCTGCTGAGCACCTGCAATGTCATCTATGTCCCCAAGGACGGGCGACGCAAGAAGCACGAGCTGCGTTTCTCACTTCCCGGCGCTGAGGCACTGGTGCTGGCTGTGCAGAGCAAGGAGCAGGCTGAGGAATGGCTGAAGGTAGGCTGCTGCCTCCCCCTCATTCACAGCCTTCCTCTTACTGCCCTTGGGAAGGAGAATGGGAAGGGGCTTTTCCTCTGGCTCTTATCAGCTGTGGGGATGTCTGGCTAACTGCTTCCCAAGCCCCGGGCGGCTCCTGTGCTGATAGCCGGAGCCCCTCACCAGGGAGTGGAGTGGGGATGTTTGCACACCCCCTCCTCTTCCTCGTGGCCCTTTCCTGCCTTTGTTCTGGGTGTGGGAGGCAGGGAAGGGGCCATCTCTGCTGTGAGCCCTGAGCTGAGAAAGGGGCTGTGCTGCCTGTCCTGCAGGAACAGTGACATAGGGAACAGTAGGGTGTGTAGTGCTGGCAGAGTGGTTGTGCAGCTCCCAGATCCCTCACATCCAACCCTCTGACCAGGCATCTCAACAGCAGGTGTTGTTTGGAAGGGGTCTCATGCAAGGGTTGGTGCTCTCAGCAGGACTAGTGGTGGGCAGTAAATCTGGGTGCTGCAGAGACCACTGTGACCAGCTGGGCTCAGGCTGTGCAGTGGGAGCTTGGCAGTATGGGGACAGTTGTCTTGGTCCCCAGCCCATTGTGATGGGCTGCTCAGTGGCCTTTCTCCACAGGTGATAAAGGAAGCAAGTAGTGCAGGAGCAAGTGGGATGGAAGTCCCCACGTCCCCAGTGATGCCCTGCAAGATGGACCTGGATAAGGTGATGTTTTCTGGCTGTGGCTGGGAGGACAGGGACCGGCCCAAGTTCTATGTGGGACTGGTGACCTTCCATCCTCACAGCAGGTCTGTGGGGCCAGTGGGCTCCAAGCACAGGCTGTATATCCCAGCCTTGTGCTGGAGGGACAAAAGCCCAAGCATGCTCATTGCTTGGGGCTAGGCAAAGGGATGCTTCTGAACCAGTGTCTGCCCTGCTGTTCCCCACAGAGGCTGTCACAGGAGAAGCACACCTCCGACTCAGACAGTGTGGCGACGGGTGAGACCTGCTCCCCCATGGCCCGCAGAGAGCACTGTGAGAATGGTATGGCCCTGGCGAGATGGGATGTCCTCCTGGCCCATAGAGCACAGACACTGCCATGGAGGACACTGCCATGGGTAATAGGGGCTATCAGGGCTGTTCTCTTCCAGGGAAAGGCAAGAAAAGTGGCTTGGCTGACCTGAAGGGCTCAATGAGCCGGGCAGCAGGGAAGAAGATCACCAGGATCATCAGCTTCTCCAAGAAGAAGCCTTCCCCCGAGGACACGCAGACCTCCTCCACTGAGGAGGATATCCCATGCTGCGGTTCGTGGGGCTGGGGGCAGAAATGGGTTCTGAGGGGCTGTGGGGTGGGAGCTCCCATTGAGCTCATGGAGAATTAGGGCACTCCTTGGGGCTCCAAAATGGTGCTGAGACATTTCTATCCTCAGGCTACTTGAGCGTCCTGGTCAACCAGTGCTGGAAGGAGCGCTGGTGCCGCCTCAAGGCCAACACCCTCTACTTCCACAAGGACCGCACCGACCTGCGCACCCACGTCAACGCCATCAACCTTCGGGGCTGTGAGGTGGTCCCAGGGCTGGGCCCCAAACACCCCTTTGCATTCCGTATCCTGCGCAGTGGGCAGGAGGTGGCTGCGTTAGAGGTGAGCAGGGCACACTTCAGCCCCTTCCCTGCAGCGGGGCTTTGTGTTTTGGGGTAGGAGTGAGGGTCACTTGAAGCCAGACATGCTCCCCAGCCCCTTCTCTTTCCACAGGCAAGCTGCTCAGAAGATCTGGGCCGCTGGCTGGGCCTTCTCTTGGTGGAGACGGGCTCCAAGACTGCACCGGAGGCTTTACACTATGACTATGTTGATGTGGAGACGATTGCTAACATTGTGACAGCCGTCAGGCACTCCTACCTGTAAGACTTTCCTCGTGCTGTGCTAAACCACGATGGGGTGGGATGGTGGGCTTCATCCTGGGCTGTTGGGCAGGGGCACAGACTAGGATGGGGTTTTCTCAAGATCCCAGGAGATAAAAGGGACATCCCAGAGGCTGGCATTTCTCAAAGCAATGCATCTTCCCTTGGGCAGGACTGAAATTAGAAGGTGCTTTTTGAGAAGTTGTGGATGCCCCATTCAAGGCCAGGTTGGATGGGGCCTTGGGCAATCTGATCTAGTGTCTGATTTAGTATTTGGCAACCCTACTTGTGGCAGAAGAGTTGGAATGAGAGGATTTCTGAGGTCCTTTCCAAACCAAGACATTTTATGATTCTTTATTAATGCTGATGAAGGACCTAAGGGATTTGTTTGCTTAGGTAGGGCAGGGCGAGCAGACAAAAGCAAAGCTGTGTCCCTGCCCAGAGCTGGGAGAGCAGTGAGATTAAAGAGCCCGTTATGGGGCTGGCAGGGATGTCCTGGATAGGAAGCCCATGGCACATTCATCCCTTGTCCCACAGGTGGGCCAGCAGCTCCCAGGACAGCCGACCCGACTCCTCCCGCGTGGTGTACGATGATGTCCCCTACGAGAAGGTTCAGGTGAGCGTGACTCAGGGCCTTACCACGTCCCACCGCTGTGAAGGAGGTGTCCTGGGGATGCTCGGTGGGTCGTGGCAGCCCCATAGATGTTTCAGTATGCTTTCCTGTCCCCGCTGCAGGCTGAGGAGGAGTCAGGACGGCCAGCGGGAGCCCAGGTGAAGCGCCATGCCTCCTCCTGCAGCGAGAAGTCGCGGCGAATTGACCCGCAAGTCAAAGTGAAGAGACATGCATCGAGTGAGTGGGGGTCTGCCAGGGGACACTCAGAGTGGAGGAAGCCCCCGGCCTCTGTGTGGAGGCTGATCCCACCAGGGGGTTCTGGGTTGAGCTGTGCCAGCACAGTGGGACCATGAGGGGTATCCTTGTAGTTCATGTTGGGCTCAGGTGGTGCTTTCATAGGCTGGAGTCATTGTGATTGGCTCTCTTTGTACATGCAGATGCCAACCAGTACAGGTATGGGAAGAACCGGGCTGAGGAGGATGCCAGGCGTTTTCTGACAGAGAAGGATAAGCTGGAGAAGGAAAAAGCAGCAATCCGCAGTGAGCTGGTGCTGCTGCGGAAAGAGAGGAGGGAGCTGCGGGAAGCCATGAAAAGCAGCTCAGGTAGGTTGCATACTGTGGCTGAGGATGCTCAAAGGCACCCGGGTACGATGGGAAGGGCCCGGATTGGAATGCAGGGCTTGCAGTGTGGCCATGGCACTTGTGAAGGTGCTCAGGCTTAGCTGCAGCACACTGCTGGGCCAACAGCCCCATCTAGTGTCACTACCCAAGAGAATGGATGGCTGCCCGGCCTTGGTAACCTCAGCCACTGAACCAGGTACTTATGTGTCCAGGAGTGAAGCTGCAGGACCTGGAGCAGCGTGTGGCTTTGTTGGAGGAGCAGTGCCGGCAGAAGGAGGAGCGCCGCGTCGACCTGGAGCTCCAGCTAAGCGAAGTGAAGGAGCAGCTGAAGCAGTCGTTGGCAGGAGGGCCGGCCCTGGGGCTGGCTGTGACTGGCAAGGCTGAGAATGGGGTACGCACCTCTTTTTCCTTGCTCTTCTGGTACCTGCAAAGGGGTTTGGGGAGGGAATAAGCAGCAGTGGGGATGAGAAGACACCCCTGATCTTTATCACATTGCTGTTAGAGGTAGGAAGCAAAGCACTGACGTAAGCTTTGACTCCATGACGGTTTGTGCTTTCCTGGCACTTTCTGCTCCTTAGGTTTTGTATATCCTTCTTTTCCACAGGAAGCTACAAACAAGCCAAATGGGAGCCCCCCTGAGCACTTGGTTCCTGTTAACAGCGCAGCTGAACTGAGAAAGAGAAGCCCTTCCATCCTTCCTGCCAACAAGGGCAATGTGCTGAGGAAAGCCAAGGTCCTGCTTCACTCCTCCTCTCTTCCCTGGCTCCCAAGGAAATCTCAGTTTTTCATCCTGTCCCCATATATGACCAAGAATTTGGGGGACTGTGGATGCTCCTTACTCCAAACACAAGGGATGCTGCCTGGGTTGCATCTGGGCTGGTCCCCTTCAGTGGCAGAGGCTACTGATGTGAACTTAGCCTGCAGGAGATTTGAGGGGCCCAGGGCTGGGTGGGCAGCAGTGAAAGCATTACCTCTTCAATGCCCACGGCAGCACTCACCAGCCTTTGGAGATGCTGGGGTGGTCCAAAGCCCCCGGGAGGGAAGGAGGCCCTCAAAGGGCTCAGTGCTCACTCCTCCAGCCTCTGATATCTCTTCATCCCCCATTTTTTCCTCTTCTCTTGCAGGAATGGGAAAAGAAGCAGACTTAAAGCAAGCAGTGGGAACATCTGCCAGGCTCCAATGGACACTGTGGCCCACTGAGGAGCTACAAGGCCCCACTCTCCCAGGCGTGGGGAGAAGTGCCCTCCCTTGCCCCTCTGCTACAGCACCTGCCACATGGGCAACACTATGGACTGTAGGGGAGGGGATTTACACAGAGTGGGGGTGAGGCGCTGGAACAGGCTGCCCAGAGAAGCTGTGGATGCCCCATCTTTGGAGGCATTCAGGGCCAGGTGGGATGGGATCCTGGGCAGCCTGATCTAGAGGTTGGCAACTCTGCCCATGGTGGGGGGGGGGGTTAGGGTTAGGACGATCTTTAAGGTCCCCTCCAACCTAAGCCATCCTATGACTGGGGAGGCAGGTGGGGAACAGGAGTCCTTTGGTGATCAGGGTCATGTATTACTGGGGAGCCTATCTCTGTGGCCAGGAGCTTGGCACAAGGCACATACCTGTGTGACACAGACAGCACGTGGGACAGATGCAGCCATCGGACACCCTGCTTTATCATGTTCTACCCACCAGAGGCCTGGCAAATGTTTTCCAAAGTGACTGTGGACTGCTTGGGGATTCGTGGCTGTCTGGACACTGGGGTTTATGAGCTCAGGACCTGATCCTTTGGACATGCCCATCATTCACCCTTCTGACTCTCAGCTCCTCGGGGTCTCATCTCAGGGTTCTTTGTGCCTCTGGCTGACTCTGCTGCATGCCCTCACCCAGTGCCCCCTCCTTGTCCTCCAGGCACACTTGCTTCCTTTGGGAAGAAACAAAGCTCAAGCATCAGCAAATTAACAGTGGACACCTTTTGATCTTATGGAGCAGCACAGCGCTGCTGTAAGAGCTGAGGCTGGAGGAGGCAGCCCGACTCCCCAGCCCCATGCTGCTGGAAAGGCCTGGGATATAGAGTTTGCCAAAGCACGTCGTCAATGTGGAGCAAGGGGAAGTTTGACAATAAAAACATTTAAAAAGTGCTTTCAAGTGAGAGGACTGGAACAGCAAGGAGGGACGGGGGAAGGTCGTTCAGCACAGGTAGAAACAAGGGAGAGGAACAAAAAGGGAAGACCCAGGCTGGTGTGCCAGGGACAACAGAGCACCATTTGCTGCTAGTTTCCCTCTGCAGCTTGTTCCCCTTTAACAACCCCATCAGCAGCTCGCAATAAAACCACTGGCACGGCCCATTCGGGGCTGCAGGGAGCGAACTGGTGTTGTTCCTCTTGCAATGGGACCCTCATAACGGCATGGGGGTGGGACGGGGACGGATCCCCGCACATGGCCGTGGGCTGCGGGGACACATCGCAGGCCAAACACGGCAGCACCACCCGCGGGAGGCGGGGCGGAGCGGGGCGAGCCGGGAGCTGTAGTCGCGGTGCGGGCAGCAGGCGGCCCGGGGAGCATGGCCGGCAGCTCGGTGCGGGCCGGGGCTCGGCTGTGTGTCCGAGCGGTGCGGTACGGAAGGTGGGTGTGGGTGCGGGGACTGTGCGGGATGCGGGAGGGCGGCGGGGAGCGGAGAGGGACGGGGCGGTGTGAGCGGGGATGGGCCGGGCCTAGAGCGGCGGGTCCAGGCCTGTCCCGGCCCGCTGGGTGAGCCGGGCTGCACCGCTGAGCTGGGCCGTGCTGCGGGGGAGGCGGCCCTTCATGCGGGGCAGCTCGTGTGATGGCCTCCGTAGGATCCCGGCTATCGTGTCTGTGTGGTTTGTGTGCTGTGGGGTCTGAGTTATGGAACAGCACTGAATCCATTCCTGCTGCTTTGGTTATTTCTAATAGAGTGCGGGCTGATGGAAAAGAAAGCGAAGAAAGTGGATGGTGCCTTATTCTGTTGGTGGTGGGGTTTGTTTGTTTGCTTGCTTGTTTTTATCCTTCTGGAAAGAACTGGAAGGTCACACGAACACAATAAAGCGATGCCTTAATGGAAGTAAGTGTGAAAGCTGCCTTGCCCAGGTCCTGGCAGCACAGTGGGAGCCGAGGACAGCCGGCTCTGTGCAGGGATTGCAGGAGCTCGTAATGCTGTTGGGTCCCAATGGGGAGTCCACGAGGTGTCCTCTGATACCACGACCCGGTGGGGGGTAATGAGGAGATTTCAGTCCAAAGGACCCATATGCAGATGTTCCTGCAGCTCAGCACTTGCGTGCTTTGTCATGTAGATGTGGGAGGAGAAGTGCTTGAGGAGTAGGTGGGGTAGAGTCCTTGTGTGGTCTGTAGCATTTGGGTTTGGGAAAGAGCAGTTGTTCTGAATGCAGGGCTGTTCCCATCGATAAAATACTCATCTTTAAGGATAGCTGACTTTGGCCATGTGGCTGCAATCAGCTTCTCCCCTCCATCTATCTCTATGCCCTCTCTGACATCAGCGTGTAAATCTTTCTGTAGCACCAGCGTAGTCCTGTGATCCTTTCACACCCACTGGGACTTCCCCACGGCTGTCACCTCAGGATGTGTCAGCTTCCTCCTGTGGGATTCCTCCTATTTTTAGGGCAGCTGCGACCAGGACCATGTTTAGGAGATAGAGGACAGGCTGTAAATAACACTCACCCTTTGTAGTGGTGCGTTTCTTTCATCCTCAAGGAAGCAGTAAATTGAGCAGCGTTTTCAGTTCTGCTTCACACTCCTCGAGTTTCCCTTTGGAGTCAAGTCAGCCCGTGGTTCTTTTTTCTTGCTTCCAACTTTTGAGGCAGACTTGTCTGAACAGCCCACGGGGCGTTGCGCTGTGCAGGAGTGCTCTGCAGCTGGGTTTCACTGGCTGGAGACAGCACTCCATACCGGCAGCTCTCTGCTTCACGTAGGCAGGGCCCCTGAGTGCAGACAGAACTCGCTCATAGCCCTCTCCTACGCACTGAAACACACCCCATCTGTGTGCTCTGAATCACATCGACTCGGTCAGCTTCACTTCTTGGATGCAAAAGACTTTGACTGTGTTGGAACTTAACTTTCCCTTTCTTGTCACTAGTTTGTATTTCAGGGAGCCCCTGTGTGTTTTCAGCACTGCAGCTCAGCAGAGAAGTACAGGAGATGAGTGTGGGCCTGAAGATCCCCGTGATGAGCCGAAGCATCCCCTTCCTGACTGTGCCTTAGAGCACAAAGCTGTCAAATTAGAAGAGCAAGTTCGGGACTTAACTGTGAGTTTGCAGCTGGTGGCATCACCGGCTTTCATTTGGGCCCCTTGACTTTCACTTTCAGCCTTATCTTGTTCTGTAAGAGTTACAACCCTTAGACGATACCTCTGTGTTGTGACAGCGTTCAGAGCAGCTCTGCCTTCCCCACAAACACACAGAATCACAGTGGGAGCGGGATGCTGACACTTTGATCCCAGCAGGCAAAACTGTATGTCAGAGGTGGGCTGTGGTCAGTTGATTTGCAGCATTGTACAGAGGGAACATCAGTAGCTTTGTCATGGTCAGTGTCACAGATTATAATGTCCTGGGTCTGTGTTGTCTGACAAGTCAGGTTTGGTGGCTGGTGGGAGGATAAATACTGCAGCACAGGGCAGTTCTGGGGATAACTATCCAGAGTACAACTTCAGCAAGTGACAAATGAGCTCGTTACTGATCTGTTGCTAAGACCTGCCTGCTGGAGAAAGGAGCATCTCAATGGGTGCAGTGAGTCATGCAGAAAGCAGCAGCCTGACAATGTGCTGAGCACTGAGTGCTTCTGGCCTTGGGTGTTTTGAGGGGGTTGCAATTGTGCTGATTAATCAGTAGGAGAGAGCTTGGCTTTGCATGTTGTAATGAAAACGCTGGAGCCTGGTGCAAACTTGGTGTGTAATGGCGTCTTTTTTGGCAGTATCAAAGGGATTGCAATTTTGTCAGAAAAATCAGCTTTATGGCACTGTCTGATGTCTCCTTTTGCTCTTATAGGAACGATACAGGAAAGCTTTGGCAGATTCTGAGAATGTCCGGAGGAGAACGCAGAAGTTTGTGGAAGATGCCAAGCTCTTTGGTGAGCAAAGTGACACAGGGCTGTGTTTGCTGCTGCATCCTGTCTGAGCACAAAATGCTGATCAGCAGCTTTTCTCTCCCCATTGCCCTGATCTTGTTTGTTGTAAGTGTAGCATGATGTTTGGCCTGGTCCGCTGGTGTCTGGGTGTTACTCCTCTCTGTGTCCAGCTGTGTCCTGTCAGTGTTATTTCAGTGCTTTATGGTCTTTTCTAAATAAAACAGGCCTGGTGCTGTTGAAGGTAGTTCTCAGTAATTACAGGTTCTTTTGTGTGCTGAGAATTGCCTCTTGCAGGATGTATTTTGTGGGTTTTCATCAACTTGTGGTCTTCTTTATTATATTAACAGTCTCTTCTGCTCTGGCTTTTAGGTGGTAGATCCTGTCTGGGACAAAGGGGGTGGTTGCTATGTCAGATGATCTTTACAGTTTCTCTGATAAACATTTTCACATCAGTGGAGTGAGCTGGATTGCAGGTTGGGAACTGAGGCAGGTGAAGGGGGAAAATTGCTGTGTAGTCATTGCTCTCTGCCAGCTCCGAGAATGAGAAAGCATTGTTTTCCATAGCATGTGTAAAGATTTCTTGTTAGTTAATTTTAGTGGCTTTCAGATTGGAGCTACGTCTGTTCCTGTTGTGCTACAGAATGGATGTTGAGCTCTGGGAAAATCAGCATTATTAGTTGGGATTTTTTTATCTTTATTTGCCTGCTTGTTTTGAGTTTTAACCTTTTATGTGCAGTGTGATGCAGATTTGTGGGGGAGGGGGAAAGGGCTTATTGAAGTTACTCCTGGAATAGAACACAGGGCATATGTTCTATCTGTTGTCCTTCATTCATTTCTTATTTCTTTGTTCATAGGGATCCAGAGTTTCTGCAGGGACCTTGTGGAGGTAGCAGATATCTTGGAGAAGACTGCTGAGAGTGCTGCAGAGGAAGCAGAGCCCACTAATCCAAATCCAACCCTACAGAAAATCTACGAGGGCCTCTCTCTCATAGAGGCCAAATTGCAAAGTGTATTTGCCAAACACGGCCTTCAGAAGATGAGCCCTGTTGGTGACAAATACGATCCATACGACCACGAAATAGTTTGCCATGTCCCAGCTGAGGGGCTGCAGCCGGGCACGATAGCACTGGTGACTCAGGATGGCTACAAACTCCATGGTCGCACTATCAGACACGCTCTTGTTGGCGTGGCCGTGGAGTCACAGGAGTGAGTGATGCCCCTTGGCATCTGGGACCTGACTGGGCTGAGGACCTCTCAGCACTCGTGACAGCTGCAGCTGCATGTCTTTACTTATTTATTAAGCTAGATTCGTATTGTGCGTTGGCTTCTTCATAATGCGTGCAGTCTTTTTTGCCATTAATTATAAGGTACTTGTATATTTAATGATCCTTTTTTTGGAGTATGTGGAGTAGTATTAGGAGTTCAGCTATTTGTCAGAAATGTGGCAGTACAGCCCCGTTCTCTGATGCTCATTTCTCCAGTAGAACTTGGATAGGGAAGGGGAGAAGAAACAGAAATTCTTTGAGATTTAGGGCATCTTGTCCCTCAGCTGCATCTCTGAGATGGATTCCAGCTGTGGCCTTCAGGCAAGTAACTCCTCTGCCTCAGTTTCTGTATCTGTATGGAGGGAACATAATACTTATTGACCTACCTCACAGGGATGCAGTGAGGCTTTTTCTTTGGTGAGCACTCAGAAGAGGAAAAGCTCAAAGGGCTGAGTATTATTATTGGGCTGATTTGGGTATCTTCCCTTGTCCCAGACCCCTTTGCTGGGGTCAAGATGATTGAGTGCTTGGAGTGACATTTAGGGCCATTTTAACTCCTCTCAGATCTCTCTTTCTCCAACCAAAAAAGTGTATTTTAGAGGAGAGTAATCTCTCTTCCCTGGTGGGTATTTGTGCATCTTTCAGGCATGATAAACGATCTGCTTTTTGTTGCAGCTGCTGGCAAAATGGAGATGTGCCCTTAAGTAGGAAATCTGGACTGCTTTATTTTCTCCAGCTCTCCAATAATGGTACTCAGATAACACTAACTTGTCATTGACATTCAGATTCTACCCCTGTGTACTCACAGTAAATGTGAAACCATTTGGTTGGGGTTTTTTTTTTGACTCCAGGAGGAAAGAAATCTTTTCTACAAAAGTCTCAAGTGTCCTTGAAACAGTTTCAGCAGCGGTGACAAGAAAGGAAGAGAAGCAGAAGGCAGGGAACTGAAGGCTGACCTCGAGCTATCCTCCTAGTTGGAGGCATGCTGCTGTCACAGTATGGCATATGTATTTCCCAGAGGTCCTTTTGCCAGGGAGTCCATTTATCTCAGCTGAAAGGATGCAGTCACCCATTAAGATCAGAATTTAACCCTTGGGAGAGCAGTAAGCAGCATAGTGACAAAACAACTGTATAAGCCAGTCTGTGGTTTGCACTATATAAAACCCCCAGGCATGGTGGTTTTCAGGTTATTTCTTACAAATTCAATAATTCCTGCCTTTTTAGCTTTTGGAATTGGATCTATGGCCCGGCAGTTATTTGAGATCTGCTTTCAAAAGCTCTTTATTGTGATGGGTGCCATCACTGGTTTGGAAGAAAACTCATTCTTCTCCTATTCCTTTGCAGGCTTTGGTTTTGTAACCCTTTTGTGACGGGCTTCAGGGTAACGGCAGCCTTCATTGAGCATCTATCAGCATTATTTCATGTGAGGAGACTGTACGCAGAGCATAGGCAGCTAATGGGTTGTCATAGAACTTCTAGGGAGGTGCTTGTTTTGATCTGCTGCACACAGGCTGCTTTGACTGCTATATGTGGGTGACCCGGTGTGGTTTTGTGCCTCCAAGTAGTTATGTTTGCAGAGAGGGACTTGAGATTTCAGCCCTGGGACGGTGCTTCATGGCAGCAGCATCACTTAGGAAGAAGCTCTATTCAGTGCCCTCGTTTTATCACACTGCAAATAGGAGGGGAGAGCCAGCTGTGCAAATGAATGTCTAACATGGAAGATTATTTATAAGGAACTGAACAGAAATGCAGGCATTTTAGGTAAGAGGTCATTTTCACTCATAGAAAGGCTGCAACTTAACCTGAGCCATACTTAAAGTGGCCAAAAGTGATGGGATCCGAGGCACCTTTAAACTGACCCACTGTGCAACCTGACTGTGAAGTTATGCTACATCTGCTTGGACTGTTTGCTAGGCCTGTCTGTCACCCCAGCTAGCATTCACTCTTTTTTGCCTTAAAGAAGTACCCTAAAATGCACTGCAGACTCTGTCTGTCTGCAGTATGAGGTTATCTGTTATATCTGGGGTCTGCCTGCACTGAGGCACTGCTGTGGCTGGAGCAGCAATCTGAGCTCAGGTTCCTGTGCTGTTTCTGAACCCCCTCCCCAAGCTATTTTCCCAGTTTGTGCCCCAGTTTTGTACATCTGTGAAACTTCTGTAGATCTAATTAGGCTTGATGATGGTTATTGCAAGATACAGGTAGTACTTAGTGGCTCTTGCAGAAGTTACCAAAGACTGTTGTTGTTTGTCCTGCTTGCTTTGAATTGTGAAAGGGGAATGAAAGAACCAAACGTGGATTCCATCACAGAACTTACATTTCCTTGGCAGAATGGGGTTCCCTTGCCTTTCAAGCACACTTAATGATGATCTCTTATTGTGGATGAGATTGCTTCCCAGCTTGTGCAGAGCTCACACAGCACAGTGGGATGAGATGGGTCCCACTCAGTGCTCTGCAGTGACACCAAAGAGTCCGACCCGTCAGCTTCTTCCCTGCTGTCACTTCATTCCAACCATCTTTGTTAGAAGGGATGGAGCAGCAGAGGAGAGCGAGTGCTGCATAACTGCACTGTACCTCTGCACCTCCTGCTCGTTTCCACTTGCTCACCCAGCCATGAACTGAGTGCTGCCCCACCAACATGTTGGCTCAGAGCAGGAGCGGTGCAGAACATGAATGTCTCTTTGAGGACCTTAAATTCTCAGCTCTTCCTCAGCAGAAGGAAGGGAGCAGCTGTGATAAGTCAATGGCTGCGAGAAGCCCTCTTGCTTTTGAAAACTATTTAAGTTTTAGATTGTGAATACGGCAGTGTTTTGTTGTTGTTTTAATGTGAAATGTTCTGGTACGACTCGCCGAGGCACATGAACAAAGCATTGCTAAGCTCCAAAAGTCTCGATTCTGTTTTAATTGGTGAGAATAACCCATATATATGTATATATATACTGTATGTTGTGTTTGGGTGCTGTGCTCACCCAACGGGTCTGGCTGGATGGAAAATAAGACTGGAGTGTGGGAGCGGTGCAAGTAACCGACAACAACATTGGAGTTCATGTTGGAAAGGGCTGCTTTTCTTTCCATGTCCAGATGCTGTTTGCTAATTAAACAAAGAATAGCAATTGCTGCTTTTCCTTTCTTTTCCCACTCGTTCCAAGCGGCGCTGTGGATTGCGAGCAAACGCAGGCGGTCCATCCATCGCTCCTGTTGGACCTACGAGCATCATCGTGCTCTGCCTGCGGCTCCTCCGCCTCCTCCCCCGGAACGGATCGCGGCGCACCGCCCCGTGCCCGCGTGCGGCAGTGACGAGCCCGGCGCGGGGCCACGCGAGCTCGGGCAGCGCAGGGCAGCAGGCGGCGGGTCAGTGCCGAGCCGAACCGAACCGAACCGAACCCAGCCGCATCCCCCGCCATGTCCCCGCCGCTCACCGCGCTGCTGCTGCCGGCCCTGGCCGCCCTCCTGCCCGTCCCCGTGGCCGCCCGCGCCCCGCCGCGCAGCATCGGTAGGTCCGGGTGGGGAGGTGGGCTGGGAGCACGGAGCCCGGCGGGGCTGCAGTGCCGTGCCCCGGGTGCGCCAACAACCCCCGCCGCTCTCTGCCCGCAGCCGTGGTGGGCGCCGGGCTGGGCGGCTCGTCCGTCGCCTACTTCTTGCAGCAGCACTTCGGGCCGCAGGTGCAGCTGGATGTGTACGAGCAGGGCGGCGTGGGAGGCCGGTTGGCCACCGTCACCGTCAACAAGCAGCAGTACGAGAGCCGGGCAGCGTCCATCCACGCGCTCAGCCTGCACATGCAGGACTTCGTCAAGACGCTGGGTGAGTGCCGAGTGATGGGTGAGTGTGTGTGATGGGTGAGTGCGTGTGATGGGTGAGTGCGTGTGATCAGGGTGGATGCAGTGGAACCTCGGCACGATGGGCACGAGGTGTCCCGGTGCCCCAACCCTGCTGTGACTGCACCGCGGGGCTCTGGAATCCCACTGCTTCATCCCATCCGGCAGCGGGGCCATCCCATGGGATGCTGGAGCACGTGTGTGCTGTCCCACTGCCCACACAGGAGCTCGCTCACCCCATTACCCGCACCCACCACCCGCCCGGTGGGTTCCTCTGCTCCCCGCAGGGCTCAGGCAGCGCCGCGAGGTGCCGGGGAAGAGCGCCGTGTTCAGCGGGGAGCACTTTGTGCTGGAGGAGACAGACTGGTACCTGCTGAACCTCTTCCGGCTCTGGTGGCACTATGGGATCAGCTTCCTGCGCCTGCAGATGTGGGTGGAGGAGGTGATGGAGAAGTTCATGAGGTGGGGCTATGGCAGGGCAGGGTGGGGAGGGGGATTCTCCTCGACACCAGGACCTCACCCTATGCCACCATCCCCACCAGGATCTACAAGTACCAGGCACACGGTTACGCCTTCTCCAGCCTGGAGGAGCTGCTGCGCTCGCTGGGAGGTGAAGCCTTCATCAACATGACGCAGCGCTCGGTGGCTGAGGCTCTGCTGGAGGTGGGCGTCACACAGCGCTTTGTGGACGATGTCATTGCAGCCGTGCTGCGCTCCAGCTACGGCCAGTCGGTGTTGGTGCCCGCCTTTGCAGGTGAGAATCCATTGCCCTGTGTGAGCATCCCCTATGGGGTCCCTCCCTGAGCACCCTCTCCATCCTCTCCGCAGGAGCCATGTCGCTGGCAGGGGCCCAGGGCAGCACGTGGGCGGTGGAAGGAGGCAACAAGTTGGTGTGCTCAGGCCTGTTGAAGCTGACCAAAGCCAACGTCATTCATGGCAGGGTGACGGGTGTCTCTCTGCACAGCTCAGGTGAGCCCAACTGCAGGGTCTGCTCCAGCCTTGTGCACCCATGGGTGCTGCTGGCCTTGAGGTTGTGGGTCTGCGCCTGGAGAAGCATTGGTGGGGACACGTTGATGGTTGGACCTGATGGTCTTAGCTGTCTTTTCCAACCATAATGGTTTTGTAAGGTGGGTGGTGGGGGCTGTGGGGATGCTGGGGGCTCTCTGTCTTTTGGAGAGGCTGTCTGTCTGTCTGAGAGGCTTAGCCCTGTCCTGCAGACCTCAGCCCTGGGGTCCCTTTGGTCCCTTCTTTAGGCTCACAGGTTCCCACTGGCACTGTACACGCTCCCACACAGCAGGTTGGACAGCTGTGCTTTGTGGAGGGCGGCTTTGTCCCTCTCCTCATCACCTCACCAATACTTCTCTAGAAGCTTTTTCCCACAAGCTCCGTAAAACGCTCTTCTTATTGCCTTAATGCAATCAGATGCTATGGTCCAGCACTGGAAAAACAGGGGGTGGAGGCACTGCTAGGAAAAAGTGGAGCTGTAGGTCTGGGTCCATACAGCTTGGGGTCAGTGCTACACCCACTATCTGCCATTTCTCTTCAGAGGGGAGGGCCCTGTACCAGGTGCACTACACCAGCAGCGAAGGCCAGGGCTCTGCGTTCTACGACATGGTGGTGGTGAGCACAGCCCTGCACCCCAGCAGGAGCAACTTCAGCTTCCAGAACTTCGAGCCGCCCATTGACAACTTCCCCGGCACCTTCCAGCCCTCCGTCACCTCCGTGGTGCACGGCTACCTCAATTCCTCCTACTTTGGCTTCCCTGACCCCAAGCTCTTCCCCTTCGCCAGCATCCTCACCACTGACACTCCCGCCCTCTTCTTCAACGCCATGGACAACATCTGTCCTGTCAATATCTCAGCGGGGTTCCGTCGCAAGCAGCCCCAGGAGGCAGCAGTGTGGCGGGTCCTCTCCCAGCAGCCACTGGACAAGCAGCAGCTGAAGACCCTCTTCAAGTCCTATTATTCGGTGCAGGTGACGGAGTGGCCGTCACACCCCCGCTACGACTCCACCAAGTCGCTGCCACCCATCGTGCTCCATGAAAACCTCTTCTACCTCAGCGGCGTGGAGTGGGTGGCCAGCTCCATGGAGATGATTGCCGTGGCGGCCAAAAATGTGGCCCTGCTGGCTTACAACCGCTGGTACCAGGACCTGGAGAAGATAGACCAGAAGGACTTGATGCACAAGGTGAAGACTGAGCTGTGATGCTTTGGGTGATGGTGGGCCAGGAGCTGCTTCCTGTAGTGGCCGGGGATGTATTTATTGCCTTGGGGTCACCATGGGGCTTGGGGCACAGGGTAAGGGACAGGCTGTGTCTGGATGACTTGAACATGTTTTTTCTTCAGTAGTGCAGCCCTTGCTGTTTGTCTGTGCCATGCACGGAGATTTCTTCCTTCCCCTCCTCGCATGGCACTGGAATGTGCTGTGGAGAAGGGTCATCTTGCTTTGGGAGGGACCTCATGGGGCTTCAGAGCCAAGGCCAAGGGGGTAGCGGGGCCCTGCTCCTCCCTGCTCGGCACAGCCCCTCCAGCCCAGGCATCACTGTGGGCCAAGGCATGGAGTGGGTCAGACGGGGGCCAGCAATGCACTTTATTATTTAGGACCTCAAAAGCTGCCTCAGCTTCCCCAGGATGTCAGCTGTACCCCACCCCCTGCCTCTGTGGCAGGCCCTGGGCTGCAGTTTGCACATGGGGCTTGGGGGTGGTGGGTGAGGACCTTCCCCCTCCATTCTTCTTGGCCTTTCAGTGGGGGTTCAAGAGCTCTTGGCAAGGCCAGAGGCAGGATGATGTGCCGGGCTGCTTGCAGGGCTGCCACAGTACTGGGTGTCTCCAGCTTGGGCTGAGGCTGGTGGAATCAGCAGGGGGTTTTGGAGAGCCCTTGGAGGTACTCCTTGCCCCAGTGCTGAACCTGGTAATGCTTGGTAAGCAAGAGCAAGCTGCTTAGATGCCCATAGATGACTTTGGGACTTTGTTATGCAGCCTCAGAAAATGCAAGTGCAGCCCACAGCGATGGTCTCCATGACTGTCTGGTATTTCTTGTGACACTTCTTCCTCCCGGAGGCCTTGTGCCCCACCTCTCCTGGTGCCTGGCAGAGCAGCCTGCGGACAGGCAGCCGGCTGTAGATGGGGATGCTGGCCATGGTGCGGTCCTCCTGCATGGTGAAGGGGTTGATGCAGCCGGTGCAGAGGCACCGGGCCTCAGGGATGTCTGCCGGGATCCGTGTGGCATCGTGGTTGATGCTGGAGGATAAGGAAAGCAGTGGGAGATTAGGAGGATAGTGAGATTGGCAGGTGGGAGCAGTGGGGTGGGGATGGGCAGGGCAATACCACTGCAGGGTGACATGGGGAGCACTGCGTCGTGCTCACTTTGAGATGCTGGAGCTGTGATCAGCACTACACCTGCCAACATGGGATGGGTGATGCCGGAGCTCCCCAGCCCTGAGGACCCCACCCCACACTTACCTGTAGGCCCAGGGGGACAGACTCCTGCGGTTGGACCTCCAGAGCCGCAGGTTGACCTGGCATTTGGTGTCTCCTGGCTCGGAGCCGTTCCTCAGCTGGTGCACCATGTCCTGGATGCTGCGCTCATAGTCCTCCATTGGAGTGTAGGGGTCATCTGGGGCCCAGGCCAGGGCAGGATTGGCTGTGGGGAGCCGTGAAGGGCCCCTTCTTCTCCCTTTGGCTGCTCTGCTTTCATCCTTGGCTTCTGGCACCAGAACCATGGCAAAGGTGAAGATGCAGAGGAGAAGCTGAAGAGAAAGGAGGGCAGTGCGTGGCTGCCCTGGGCTGCAGGGCTAGTGCAAAAGGATGTATCTCTGCTGAGGAGATGGACGCTTTGCTCAGTTCAGCTCAGCGTGTACCTGGGGCTCCTTGCATTTACAAGGAGTCTTAGAGATGAGACATGCAAGAATGAGATCTTTATCCGAGCCCTCCTCTCCCTCTGTGCTCTGAGGATTAGAGAAAGAAAGGTGCCTTTTCCTTTCCTTCTCCCTCCGGCCTCGCAGGGCTGAGCTCCGTGTGCCGGCAGCCGGCATGCTGCCCAGAGCCGAACAAAGTTGCTTTCTGTAGCACTGCTCTCCTTTTTGTAGCACTGCTCTCTGTGTGGCTGCAGCCGGCAGAGGCAGCCCCACGCCCTGCCCGTGGTCCCGCTGTCACACCGTCCTGCGTGCATGCAGGGTCCATGCAAAGTGCTGCTCTCCCCTGCTGGGCTGTGCCATGCTTCCATCAAGCTACTGCAGGTTCGCTCCCTGCTTTGTCCCCTCTGTGCATAGGGTTGATGGGCCCAGCAGGGTCAGGATGAGCATCTCCAAAGCAAACAGAGCCAGGTAGCCACCCACAAACACGCGTGTACATAATGGCATTAAAGAAGGGAAGCAAACAGGCAGCCCCGCGCCACGGCGTGGTACCTACCAGGTTGGGAGCCCGCTCCATCGTGACACAGGGCCGGTCGGCTGCCCGCAGTGCAGCTGGCACAGCCGTGCCCCACAGCTAAATAGGGAAAGCCCCAGCCTTCCCCGGAGGTGTGTCCGGCGCGTCCCCGAGGTGCCAGCAGCTCAGGGCCAGCGTGGTCTGGGACTTGGCCACTGCCTCCTCCTGGGTACTGGCTGCAGCAACACTGGCTGTCCCTCCTGGAGCGGGCAGCACATAGAGGTTTGTGGGCAGAACCTGTCTCAGAGAAGGGTCTGGGGTTCTGCTGGCAGTGACAGCACGGTGGCCACATGGTGACAGCCCCCTTGGCTTTAGGGGATGCTGCTGGAGCAGGTGCTGGCAGGAGGATGGTGGGTTGTGTGCTGTGCTGGAGACAACTGAGGGTCCCCAATGATGTGTGCACCACCAGCAGCTTGCTGTGCCCAGCAGCCCCCATAACTCACACCATCAGCGAGACAATGGCACCACTGCCACCTGCACCTTGGTTATCTGTCCACAGACCCTTCCCTGCTGCTGTCTGCAGTCCCTGACGGCTGTGCCTGGGGCTGTGCCCTGAGCTGCAGGCTGGGGGTGTCCTGGAGGTGCACTGAGGATGCTGCCGTGAGGGAAACTGAGGCACGGGAGGTGCTGACCCCGGGACTGGAAGATGTGGGCGCCCCTAAAGGAGGTGGAGGGATGCAGGGTGGATGGAGGGATGCAGTCCCGGTCCCTGAAGCCAGGACAGCGCTGTACCACACGGTGGTGCTGTCCTCCACCCAACCGCAGCGCAACGCCTTTCCTCCATCCCTCCTCCATCCCACCCTCTGTCCCTCCCAAACCCCGCCAGCTTCGTTCACTGCAGAGGTACATGGTGCTGTTCCCTGCTCCTTGGGAGGCACCTGTTGAGCTTTGAAGTCTGGGATGGATGCTGGAGGAATGCCCCCTGCTTACTCCACATGCCCCCATCCACAGGCTGGAAGGCCCTTGGGCTTCATATGGCAGTAGAAAATTTCCTCTTCATTTTCCCAGTCCAGGAGTTGGGCCTTAACCCAGAAAATGGGGTGAAAGTCATCGCCTCCTACTGTGTCTCCCCTCCTTTTGGCCACCAAAACCCAGAGCTGTCACAGGAAACATGCTGACATCTCCAGGGGCATTTACCAGCACAGCACTTTAGGGCTGTGGCATCTCCCAGTCAACAAGCAGTGACACCTCTGTCACCTGTTGGGGGCCTGGTGGGTCTGCAGCCACCTGCAACCACATTATTGCAGTGCTTGGGACCCCACAACCCAGGAGCCAGCCCTGGTTGTGTGCTCTCTCCCCATGGCAGCCCCAGCCATGCCCAGAGGGTGCCGGGCTGCGCGGCCGCCTGCGTTGTGTCAGCGCTCGGCAATGCTGTTTACACATGAGAGAGGCTCAGAGGCATCCGCACTGGGAGCCAATTACCCAGTTTTGATCTTTTTTGGTGAAAAGGAAACCAGGGCTTTTCAGACATGGCCAAATTTGATAAGCTGGGGGAGGAGGCTTTTCCCCACCAGCTTTGCGCCATGGATGGGGCTGGGCTGCGTGGCTGGGAGGGTGACAACACTGCACTGGGGTGGCTGTGAGCTGTGCCCAGCCCAGAGCAGGGTGTGCAGGGTCTGCCATGTGCCCCTGTGATGGAAGGAAGGGCTGGAAACCCTCCAGGGTTCCCCTCTGTGCGGACACCATAAGGGAGAGATTTGGGGTTTTGCTGTCCGTGCTTGTCCCTGCTGCCTCCCTGCTTTGTTCCCTCCTGCCCCACTGCTGTGGGATCCGTGATGGAAGCTGGAGCCTGAAGAATGAAAGCCAATGCCCAGACAGAGTGGATCTGATCTGCCAGCCAAAGGATACCAGGGCACATATTTTATAACCTTCCATCATGAGATCTGCTGTCCTGCTCTCAGCTGAGCCGGAGCTCAGCCATCCCCAGCCATGGGGCTGCTCCCTACAAAGCAGAGCTGTCACCCTCAGTCTGTGTGGGAGCCTTGCACTGGGCAGTGCCACACAGAGCACCTGTATGTGTGCCCAGCTGCAGATGGAGCCAACAGGGCCACGTCTGCAGCATCCTCCCATCTCCCATGAGCAACATTTTCCACTCATCAGATATGAGCGTGCCGCAATGAGCCGGCCTGGCTGGAGCCTGCCCTGCATGGGGGGAGAGCTGGGGTTGGCAGTGCTGGTGTTGGGCCCCCATATCCCTGTGCCCCTGCAGGTAGCACCCGCCTGCAGCACGGCGCTCACATCCATATTTGCACATACGCTGTGCTGGTGTATGAGCAGCTCTGGAGCCACCCAGACCAGAAGGGCTTATTTTAAGCTCACTGGAAAAAAAAAAAAAAATAATAAAAAAAAGTTGGTTGGTGGGAATTAAAACTCTCCATTCTCAAAAAAGGGAAAAACAAAAAGATCTGAGTTCTGCCTGCTCCTTCGGTTGCATAAACACAAAGACACATCTGGAAGGAGCAGCCAGGACATCACTGTTTTCATGCGGGGTCGGTGCCCTCCATAGGTGCCCATCAGGGCACCCTGCTGGCAGCCCTGACCAGGCAGTGCCCACAGCCCAACTGTGTGCTGCAGGGCACAGCTCCGTGTGTGCTCAGCCCTGCAGGACTCCCGGCAGCACATCCTGGCCCAGAGGTGGCTGCCAGCAGCGCTGGGAGGTGGGAGGGAGCGCACATCCTGCACAGCCCCAGCAGCATCCATCAGCGTTTACTGCGTGTCGCCCGTTACACGATCCAGACGCGCAGGTTCCTCCTGTCCCGCTCCTCTCCTGCCTTTTGTTTTTCTTTTACTTTCAGCTCTTGGAGACAAAGCACCTGATGGAAAAATCCTGTGTGTGCTCCGGTTCCTAGAAGCACGCTGCTTCCTTCCGCTCCCTGCTGCCCTGAGCTGGGGGGGGGGACAGCGGGGCCACGGCCGGGACACAGCAGGGACAAACTCAGCCCAGCAAAGCGCTCTGAGCGCTCCGTGTCGGGCAGCAGAGGTCACTGTGAGATGGACAGAGCAGCTCTGATGGAGCATTGCAGTCCCCACTGCCCCTGCGGGGATGCGTGGAGCACCCAAGGCCGTGTTTCCAGGGCAGCGATGCCCTTATTTTTAGGGCTTTGGTGGCTTTAGCTTGCAGGCAGCCATCCAAGTTCCCAGTTTCCCAGGGCGCGACGCAGGACTGAGGTAAATGGAAAGTTGAGCAGTGACACTGACGTCTGCCCCAGCTCCGCATCTCCTCCCTGCAGAGCTGGGGATGGTGCAATGCACGTGCAGGGACCTGAGCCCTGGGAGCCCAGCAGGGAGGTGCTGCCCTGCTCCTGTCCTGCACTCCCAGCTGGGATGCGCTGAGCTCCAGCTGCTGAAGGTCACCTCCAAAGCTGCTCCAGCCCAGGCTCACCCACTGCCCATGTCCTGCCCGTGTCACAGGCACTGCAGTGCTGTGCAAAGCCCCCACAACCCTCCTGTATGTAAGTGAGCAGATGAGGATGTAAGTTCAGTGTTTAGTTCTGAGCAGGGCGGGCTGGAAAGGGAATTCTGCCATCATTCTTCTGTCTCTTGGGAGGGTCGGAGCCAGCTCAGCTCCGGGGGCTGCTCTTGTAGGGCCCTGCAGCAGGACTGGGGCTGCAGACCTTCGTGCACAGCTGAGGGCAAGGTGTGGGGAGATGTGGCTTTGTTGGGGGTACAGAAGCAGAACCTGCTGCAGAGAAGTAGGGCAGCATCCGACTGAAGGAGTAACGAAAACAAACCCGCGCCGTGGAATCCTGCTTTGCCCTAAATGTTTTTCTTATGGAGTTGTAATAAGACAAGAGTTGTAAAGATAGTAACCTCCTAAACATTACCTTATTAAGGCTTCTTAGAAACCACAGGGCACGACCCCACTGGGTCATGGAACAAGAGAGCAGCATCCAGTGAACAAACAGAGGCTAACGTTACATTTTTCACTTCATTTAGGAAACCTGGTTTCTAATTATAGGCGTTGTTTAATGGCAGCATTTATCCACGCTTCGCTCAAAGCCAGCTCACCGACAGCAGGGGCTGCACAGGGGACAGCAGTGAGATGCTGTGTTCCCAGTGTGTGTGGTGCTCAGCGTGGCTCAGCCGGATCAGTACCAGTATCCACTGCCGACAGCGTGGGGCTGAGTCTGGTACCAGCACAGGGTGCCCTGTACAAGGGCAGGTGTTGAGCATCACTGGGGTCAGCACGGCAGAATGCTTCCCAGCCCCCAGCACACGCTGACCCTCAGCCTCCTGGGGAACTGCCCAAGCTCTGTTTTTCAGGGTACAGGGGAACAACAAATTCTGACACGCTGTACAAAGCCTGGCACGAGGGCATGGAGACCTTGGTCCTGGCTCTGGGGCTGCCTACAGCCCACAAGTGATGGGGATGGGGGTCCTCTCTGCAGACCCTGCCTGCAGACTGGGCCCTTGGAACCGCCTGGGAATGAATGCTGAGCCGGAGCATCATCAGGGCTGGGGACACGCAGGGCACTGCTGCCAAGAGCAGAAGTGGCTGGGGCTGGTGGTGGGCCCATGCTGAGCTTTGCAGAGCGGCTGTGGGCACTGGATGCTATCTGCACAATTCAGGCTCTCATGGCCACAGCCAGCCCTGTGCGTGCAGGCGGCCCCGTGGCTGCCGGAACGCCGTTTTCCCAGGCCAGATGGAGCTCCTCAAAGTGATGGGAACCACAAGCCCGGCCAGGGAGCATCTCCGCTTCCTTCCCCCAGTGGGACAGCCGCCAGTATCATCCCGCTGCAGCCCCGCTGCCGCCCTGCCGCCAGCCCCCAGACCCACACAGCAGCACAGACAGGGGCTGTGGGGATCCAGCAGCTCCGGGCTGCTCTCTCCGAGGTGTCCCCGTGGTTCCCAGGCACAGTGCTGGCTGCTCCCATCTCCTCCCCCCGCGCCCCACACCCCTCCTTCCCGCACTCCGCTCTCCCCCTCTCTCCTGCTCTCCCTCTCGGACTTAATGACTTCCACATGGGCCTCTGGCATCCTGAGCCAAGCCTCCCAGCATTGTCTGAAATCTCCAAATTTAGAAGAAATATGAAAATTGTCAAGCAGCCCTTCCTTAGGGGGTAAAACCAACACTCAGCTGAGCGGCGGCGGGTCAGGGCGCGGGGCCACGTGACGGCACCCCAGCCAATGGGTCCCCGCGGCGCCCCTGACAGATGCACCCGCCAGAGCCTGGCCTCCTTCTCCAGCTCATATAAGGTAAAAAGAAAAAGGTTATCCAGCTTCTGAGCCGCATGGAAGGAGATTTCACCCAGCGCTCCCATGCCAGCTGCTTAAAAAACCCCAGCAGGCAGTGTGGGGCCACAGTGCCAGTTATAATGGGACAGGAGGAGGTGGCGGTTGCGTGCCCGCGCCCCGCGGTGATGTGGGAGAGGGCAGCAGGTAGGTGCCCGCGGGGTGCATGGGGTGAGCGTGGCATGGGGTAGGGGGAACAGCAGGGGATGGTGTGGGGTGCCCTGGCGTGGTGTAGTACTGAGCACAGGAGCCCCAAATGTGCCCCAGTGATGCTACCGAGGGGTGCGCGGGGTGAGCAGCATGCGGGCAACTGTGTGGGGGCAGGAGTGGTTGTGTGGGATGAGGGGAAGGATTGCTCTGCACACACCTGGGATGGAAACAACGGCAAGGCAGCAACAAGCCGGGTTAGGGACGGCTCTGCAAAGAACAAGGCCGCTCTCTGGGCGCTGCTGCTGGGCAGGCGGCCGCCAGCTGGGGGGTCACAGCATAGGAGCCATGGCTGGGCCCCCATCCTGGTCCTGTGGCTGCAGTGGGCATGGTGACAGCAGATGGGGCACTTCAGTGTCTCTGCGACACCACAGTCCCAGGTTGTCCCCGTCCCACTGTGTGCCCCTGGGATGCGGCAGTGGGGTCATGGCGGGCAATGAGAAGCAGCTCAGCTCTGCCGTGCCCCTGTCACTGTGCTCATTTTGCCCTTTGTGCATTAGTGAAGGACAGCTGGCTGTGTGCATGTAATGCTCATGCTACTATTGGTTCCACACATAGCAAAGCTTCACACAGAAAGCACTGAAGCACTCATCAGGTGCTCCGACAGGCCATGCCGTGTCTCACTTCTGGACACGTCTCCTCCAGGAACCTGACCGTTCCCTCCACGCAGCTCTTTCCCTGCCACACCAATGGGGAAACTGAGCAAAGAGAGGGGTGGGCATTCAGTGAGGACCCCAGCTCTGTGGCTGCCAACCCTGCAGCACCCGGCCTGGGAGCGCAGGGCACTCAGTGCCTCTGTGTTGTCCCCAACACGGTGCCCATGTCCCCAGATGTGGGACCCAACGCTGGCCCCTGGCCCCATCCCACAGCACTGTGCTGGTGGAAGAGGAGCTCATTTCCAGTACACACACACACACACATAAGCCTCTGCCACAGATTTCCCAAGCAGTTATCAGCAGGAATTTGGGGAAGGCTGTGTCTAGACAGGCTGCAGCTCTGGGTGGCTCCTGGATGGAGTGGCATTTCCCTCCACGCTTGTCAAGAGTCTGGAGATGATTAAGGGCTTTTTTTTTTTTTTTCTTTTTTCATTTTCTTGGTCTCCATTTCTGTTCTAACAGAGGATCAGCCTTGTGCCTGATCAGGTTTTTCCTGCTCACCCCAGCAAAGCCTCTGCCCATCATCACCTCCATGGGGGTTGAGCAGGGTGGGTGTGTGGGTGCCTTTGGGCACCACGTTACCCCTGTGATACTGAGTAGGAACTGGGGCTGTAATGCTCTGTAAGGCCCATGGCAGGAGAGCGGCTGCCAGCTGTGGGCATCTGCCTAAGCTGTCACGGTGGGTTGCTGTGGGGTGCAGCTGCAGAGCTGAAACTGATGCGGGGGATAAGCAGCACAAGCTGCTCATGTCTGTGGGAGCGCGCCGGAATCGGATAGCAAACGATGAGGCAAGAGGCTGGAAATCTGAGCTCTGGAGCCGTTTCACCATCCTTTGACCTTGGCCAGCTACACACACACACACACACTCACACGGAGGAGGGAAGCAGAACAGACCCGGTGCGGGAGGGAGGCTCTGCTGGGAACCAGAGCTCACTGCAGCCAGTGGTGCCGGGCAGTGCTGCTCTCTTGCTTTGAGCCCTTTCTCCTACCCGGCATCCCCTTCATGGCAATGGGGCTGTGCTGGCTCCCTGCTCTGAGGTGTCCCCACAGCTCCCCAGGCACTTTGGCTATGAGAGTGCACAGCATGTGCCAGGCTGGCATGACACTGCCATGGAGACCAAGGGGAGAAGCAGAGGGTTGACCCTGTGCCAGGGATACTGGGGGTACCCGTGGTTCCCATCTTGCAGCACAGTGACCCCAGCCCAGGCCCTGGGATGGGACAGGGGCTTCTCCCAGCAGCAGCAGCCAAATCTCAGCTGCACACTCACCCCTGCAGTTGGCAGCACACGGGCCCGTATGCCAGCACAGGGAAGGGAGAGCCACAGTGCGGTGCAGAGTTGGCCCCATGGGGCAGAGCAGTGCAGTGGGACCCATCCCACGCTCCAGCACTATGGCTGAGGATGCTGAAGCAGGCATCTTCCCTCTGCTGGGCCCAGGTGAAGGATGGAGCTGCTCAGTGCTGGCTGAAGGAGCTGGGGATTGTCATGCTTTGATAGGGATGGGCACTTCTGGAGAGCTGCAGAGCCCTGAATCAGTTAAGTTCCCTCTACGTGCGGGCATGAGCTGCACAGGGCATCACCATGAAAGCGGTCTATAGGGACTCTTTCCCTTTGGCTGCAGGACAGTGGGATGTCCCAGCAGTTCCTGATGCTCCCTGTTGCAGCCAGCAGTGTGCTGGCAGCTCATGCCTACATTTGCCTGTCCCACCGCATTGAGCTGCTGCCAGCATGGCTCTGCCCTCTGCAGCCCCACCTGTGTGTCAATGGGAACACCAAGGAGGGATTCCCAAAATGAGAGCGAGCGCCCAGATTGCTGTATCAGTGGCTGTGGACTCAACTGTTGCTTTGAGGACAGGCTCAGTGATGTTTTCATGCTCCTGTTTACTGTGGTACTACTACAGTACTACTCCCATAGCGTGTGCATGGGGGGCAGCCTGGAAGATGGCACCTTGAGAGCTCAGTGTTGTGCTGGATTATCCTCCGTGCCTTGGTTCCTTGCAGGGACCTGGCACGTTTGGGGTATTTTCTTTCAGTGTCTCATACCAACTGGGCTCAATGGGATTGGGAGAGCCGAGCTGGGGCCGTGCTGGGGGGGTGATGTCCAGACAGGGCTGCTCTGTGCAGGATGTATTGCACACATGCACAGCGCTCTCCCACTCTTTGCTGGAGCAGAAATAAGCTGATAAAGGCCCGATAAGCAGCCAGGAGTGACGACAGCTCCATGTGCTCCAGGCCATGCCTCTGTGGACATAAACCTGGAGCTTGGCTGGTGGTGTCTCACAGTGCCCCGGGACTGGGATCCTCATGGCCAGGAGGGGTGAGGAGCAGAGATGGAGGCAACAGGGAAAACCATGGATGCTGGAGCAGCCACTGCTGTGTGGGAGAGGTCTCACTGGGGAGCTTTGCTCTGGGCTCCTTTCCCCTTGGAGGGCTGGGGGCCAGTGACGTGATGCCCTCCCACTCCTCCCCCCCGCAGGGACTTCACCCCTGCACCACTTCCTCTGGACCGGGAATGTCCATGTAAACAGCACAGCAGAGCCCGCCCGGGCTGCTCCCACGCTCCTGCTGCCCCGGGCTGTATCAGGGATGCTTACCATGCCCCATCCCCAATGCGCCGTCCTGTTGGGATGGGGAGGATGGGGGAGATGGGGCTGAGTCCTGCCATGCATAGGGAGGGAGATAAAGACAGGGGTTATGGTGGCTGGCTGGGAGGCAGCAGGAAGAAGCGAGGCCGTGGGAAAGGCAATGGATGGAAGCTGCGGAGGAGGTCAGGCTGCTGTGCAGCTCTGCTGTTCCTTGCACAGATCCCCATCGCCCTTTCAGCCCTGCTGAGCTCTGGTGGTGCAGTGCAGCCCTTTTCCCCCTGCACAGCCATCTGCATGGACACAGCAGGGCCAGCCATGCTGCAGTGGGGAGAAGAGCATTTTCCCAGGGGCAGAAGCTGCCGTGCCAGGAGGAGCTCAGGGATGATCCTGCTGCCCACTGTCACCAACAGGGAGGTGCCACTGGGGTTGGCAGCCTGGAAGTGGCCCTCACAGCCTTTGCTCACCTGTCTGCTGTCTCCATGGCATCACCACCCTGAGCCCTGCTGGGGATGCAGACACACCGGATGAGGCCATTTGGCTCCAGGAGGGGGCTGCATGCCCAGGGAGGAGCACAAACCAGGCACATTCTTCCCCTCCGCATCCATCCCCTGCTCCAAGATGCAGAAGCAGCTCCCCCCCCCCAGACCTGCTCCTTTGTTCTTGGCATCATAATTTATCCCAGCAAAACCCACAGAGAAAGAGCAGCATCCCCCTGGGCCCCCTTGGCTC
Source organism: Coturnix japonica (assembly GCF_054131305.1). Taxonomy (NCBI): domain Eukaryota; kingdom Metazoa; phylum Chordata; class Aves; order Galliformes; family Phasianidae; genus Coturnix; species Coturnix japonica. The sequence goes on along the minus strand of NC_140680.1, from coordinate 9,446,144 downwards.
GCCCCCAGCATGGGAGATGTGGGCCTGCACGGGCTCCAAATCTGCCTTTTTGACCATAAAAGGGCAGAAATTCTGCAGCCCCGGCGGGAGGATGGGAAAGGAAAGGCAGAGCTATTTATAGCCGAGCATCAGGACCGCAGCCTGAACTCGGGGTTAATCAGCCTGTGACCAGATTAGGATCTCCCTTGGCCCCATCATTTTCTCATAAACCTTTGATTTAATACCACATAGGCAAAGGGAAGGAAGGAGGAGGTTACTGGGGCTGGAGGGATGGAGGTGCCGGTTGGGCTGGTGCTCTACACAGCCCTGGGGAAGGAGCTGCATGAGCCAGTGGGTTTTGCTTGCAGAGCCATAGAAGGCAGCGCCCATTGGTTGGGGGCTGCTCTCATCGCTCAGTGGCTTCAGTCTCCACAGAGCTGAGTGAACAAGGGCTGACTCCTTCACTGTCCCATCCTCTGCTATCAGAGATGGCACTGCGCATGGAACTCATATGGTGCCCATGGGCAGCGCTCACCTCTCCGGCTGCCTCATGGTGGGTGCTCATCCCATTGGAGGCGGCACTGGGGGTCACAGCTGGACCCCCATTAGGGTGACTTGGTTGGGGGGCACCAGGGCCAGATGGGGGCGTGTGGTGCTGATGGCACCTGAGCTCTCATCCTCCACTAGCACGGCACAGAGCCCTGCTGAGCTCTGAGATGAAGGCCCAGGCTGAAGCAACAGTTGGGACGGGGCCCTCAACGCTGGAGAAAAAGGCCGGGGAATTTCAAGGAGGAAACAAATCCCAACTGTTATTTAAAAAAAAAAAAAAGGACATTTCCTGCAGGAGCGGCCGCTGCAGAGAGAGGGGAAAGGGCGCAGTGTTGTAACCGCGGGGAGGGCTCTGACGCAGCCCGGAGCTGCCGGCTCGCCCAGCCAGGGACGCGGCTCCGCGGAGCAGAGGTGGAGGTGAGCGAGGGTACGAGCGATGGGGCAGCGCCCGTGGGGCCGGTGGGATGGGGTGGCACAGGGAGCAGCTCGCCCGGCCTTTCTAAGGGCACACGGCAGCGCCCTGCCCTGCAGACACACGGCACATCCGTGCCCAGGCGAGCGGAGGGATGAGCAAAGCGGGGTGATGGAATTCAGGAGTGCGTGGTCGCTGCAACAGGGAGAGGAGGGCGAGCGTGGGCTGCGGGAAGGCTGAGGGATACAGCGCTGTGTTCCCATAGCAGGGCTGGGGGCTGCAGCAACGCCTGGGGGCTGCCCCCTCCTCTACACTGTAGTCCTGTGGCTGTGGCAATGTGTGTCAGTGGGGCAGAGCCCCCTGCCTGGCTGCAGTTTGGTGGCTGCACTGACCCCACGCACTGCGCTCTGCTGTTCTTGTAGGCAGCAGTTTGAGTGTGGGGCACGGAGGGTGGCAGCCACATGCACAGCTGGGTGAGCCCGGATTCCATGCCAAATTGGGAAACAAGAGCAGAACAAGGGGATGGGGAGGCCTCGCCATGCTGGGTTTTTTTGCCCCTCCCGAGGATGTGGAGACCACAACAGGGACAGGGGCAGCTCCTTCTCCAGGACCCCCTCCAGGCAGAGCGAGCACCCTGCAGATGTTTTGCTTCCCAGCCCGGTGGGATGCAGTGCCTGGTGCATTCCATGGCATTCCTTCCCCCATCAACACCTCCCTGAGGGCAGCAGCTGAGGTCCCCAGCCCCACACTGCAGGCAGGGAGGAGTCTGCATTACAGCCTTAACCACAGAACTGGCCAGAGCCTGTCAGGGTGGTGGCAGTGGGGGATGGGACTGTCCCCAAGCCCCCTACACAGGGCTGGGGCAAGGCACCTCTGGTAGCTCTCTGGGGCTGGGGACAGTGCATGGAACAGAGTGTATTTGGCTGGAGCTGAACAGAGGCTCTTGTCCCCAAATGTCAGCTGCCTGCTGTGCCTGGCTTTGGCAAGGAGTTCACCAGCACTGCTGCAAGGGGGACAGCTGGCTGTGCTGGAGAAGGTCCCCATCTGAGAAAGGAGGTTCTGAATGCTGCGCTCATTGCAAAGCTTTGTGTGTGCACAGAGCTGCTGGTGTGGCTTGGGGACCCTGTCATGCTGATACGGCCCAGTCAGGTCTGGGCAATGCTTGGCTCATGAGGAAGGGAGCATGAAGCCGGGCGGTGATGGGCAGTGGGAGGAGGAGAGCTGGGGGGGGGGGGTCGGGGTGTTGGGCCAGGCAGGAGATGGGCTGTGCTTTGCCCTACAAGGGATGCATGGCACTCTCCAGGTGTCTGATCGCCCCCTGCTTCACATCAGACCTGAGTCCCCACTTGTTGGGGCTGCACCTGGAAACTGCCTGCAGTGCCTTGGGGTACCAGGCAAACCGAGGGGCTGCCTGCAGAGACCCCAGAGCTCACTGCCCCACACAGCTCCACACTGACTGCCACCCTCTGTCTTTTACAGCCTTGGCCACAGGAGTACCCAGGGACACAGCCATCACTGGAGATACTGGAGGTGCACAGAGATTGTACATCCCCGGACAGCAAGAGAAAGGCAGATCTGGCGTGCCAGTGTCCTGCCTGCATTGGATGCCCTTTGGGCGCTGGCAGCAGCAAGCACAAACCCAGCAGCTGGTTCCCAGGGCAGTGCTGAGCCTGGGGTCGCTCCCTGCTAAAAGCAGCCTGGCCCCTTCCCAAGGAGCTGCTCACAAGGAGTGCACGGGGCTGGGAGGCTGAGCTCTGACATGGGACAGCCAGGAGGGGCCCTGTGAGCAGTGCTGCCCCGTGGCACTGAGCCCCATGGCTGTTCCCACACTTGGCCAGTGCTCAGGGCTGGCCCAGCCCGAGCTGGGAGCAGGGACAGCCAGAGCTGGCAAAAGCAGCTCCCAGACATCCCTCCCGAGTGACTCACACCGTGATCTGCACATGGAGTTTGGGGCACCGTGAGGTTCTTCCCTTTCTTTCCTCCCAATAAATCGGGGCTGAGGAGCTGGGGGATGGCGGCTGGGGGAGCGGGGTGCGAGCAGAGGCTGTGGGTGCCCGGCTCCCAGCTGGGTGCGCTCAGGGGGGGCCATGCCGGATGCAGGGCGTCATGCTGGAGCTGCACCATCTGCTTCTTGTCAGGCTGCTGGGAGCACTGCGGCCGTGGCTGTGATGAATGGTGTGTTTATCGTGCTCTAGCGCTACTCAGGATGTTAGTGCTCGCCTGCAGGAGATGTTTCTGTGCTCGGCTGCTCCCCCTGTCCTCCCCTCCTCCTGCTCCCCCCAGACTGTCTCCCTTGGGCCCACAAAGGGGAAGCGGGGGGTGTCCATCCCACAGCCTCCAGCTCTGCCTGCAGCTGAGCTCCTGGGACCAGCACTGAAGCCTTCCCATAGGTACAGCCCAGCTGCAGGCTCCTCTCTGGTGAGGACAGGGATGGGGGCAGGGATGGGGGCATCCCACATCACCCCAGGGGTGTCCTGGCCCTGCTGAGTGGCAGACCCATACTCCACAGCCACCCCAGCAGCCACATCAGTGTGGTTTGAGATCACAGGCAGTGACTCCCCAGTGCTGGACCACGTTCCAGGTCCTGCAGCCCCACAGACACATGGTTGGGATGCAGTAGTGGCTGCAGCCCTTCTTCAAGCACAGCAGTTTAACTGTGTGATGCCACAGCCCTGTTTACCCCACCAGCCCCCAGCCTCATCCATCCTGCAGCCGTGATGCCCAGTGGAACAGCCACACGGCCATGCGTGGCACGGCACACATCGAATGCAGCCGGGGGCTCCTCCATGTCTCCCAGCCCAAGGTGCAGTGCTGCATCTCTGGTCAATTGGGAGTCTGAGATGAAGCACTGTAGCTCGGGAAGGGAGGAACTGTGCCCTGGGACCCCGACAGCCCTTGGACTGAAACCTGCTGGGAGCACTGATGCCAACGGAACGTGGGAGCTGCGCAGTGAGATGGGAGCACAGCTCACGGCTGGATTTGGGGTTTCCCTCCCCCTTCCCAGCCCACTGCCTCTTGCTGGGTCCTCAGCTGTGGGAGCAGGGGCTCTCCCAGCCGTGTTTTGGACATTGCCTCTGATGGAGAAGCACAGTGAACGGAGCTTGCTGTGTCCCCTGAAGGTCCCATAGAGGCTGCAGACCCCCAGCCGTGGGGCAGGGCTCACCCCTCTGCTCCATATCCTGCGAGTGAAGGGCAGAGGAGGAGAGGTTTGCTTTGAGGCAGAGGAACACCCGTGTGCCCGGTCAGGATCCCCAGAGCACCCAGCTCAGTGTAGGGTGCAGCGTGGGGGCAGCGGGGTCACACACAGAGCAGCCGTGCAGGGTAAAAGGGCCGGTGGGAGCCGCGGTCGCCGTGCTCTCAGGGTCCAGTTTTCCCAGGAATCCCTTAGGCGCTACGTTGGGGATTCCTGGAAATACTGTTCTTGGGGCCACGGCTCTGCACATGGACACAGCCCGACCCCGAGCGGAGCCGCAGCCCCGCAGGAGCCACGGACGAGGTACGGGGATGAGGCTGCGAGTGGGACCCCCCGGGCGGCCCCGATATAGGGCGGTGGAGGGACCAGCCCAGGTAATGCCCCCCTCCCGCAGGGCTCGGGGATATTGCCGGCCCTTCGGTGCGGGCTTAACACCCTTCGCCGCCCTCCACGAAGGACAGACCTCCGCCCCTGTATCAATAAAGGTCTCAACCCCAAGGAACTGTCGGAGCCATTTCTCCGGGGCTGGGATGATGCCGGAACCGCTGCATCGTGCGGGAGGGAGGGGGCCGGGAGCAGCAGGGACAGCAGGGACAGCAGGGACAGCAGGGACAGCAGGGACAGCAGGGACAGCAGGTGGCAGTGCTGCCTCGGAGCAGGCAGTTCGTTTCGGTTGTGGCTGGCGGATGAAGGGTTAAATGCCATTCGGCTTCTCACTCCCATACACACACACGGTACTTAGCGCAGGAAATGCCAGCTCCGCTTTCGGGTTGTGTTGTGTTGTGTTTCTCGTTTTAATTGTTTCCTTCTTTCTTTTTTGGTCCCTCTCCCACCCCCCAGACAGAATATTTATCAAAGTTCGGTTCTGTTTGGACCACACGGGTAACCCACGGCCAAGAATGAGCCATTTAAGAGCAGAAATCCCACCCCAGCAGCTGTGGAGCACTGAGCTGTTTTTCCTGATAGGGAAACTGAGGCCCAGACCCCTCCCTGACCACAGCATCCCTCTGTATGTGGGACAGGGAGGGGATATTATGGCTCCCAAGCAGGGACCTGCTGCCCCCATGCCAGCACAGCCCTCTCAGAGACATCAAGAGGGTCTCAAGGCCTCCACGGGTGGGCAGGACAGTGTTCCATGTCGATGACCATGAGGACAATCACACCTGCCCTCTGCTAAACACAGCCCTGCTGTTAGTCACCAGCGTTGCTCCGTGCCTCAGTTTCCCCTCTGGGCAGTGCTGGCACTGAGTCACACCTGCAGCAAGGACACGAGGCTTGGGCTGGGTCCAGCAGCATCATGCAGGCACCATGGCTTCTCCATGCTGATCTAAGGATGAACCCACCCGCAGACAGCAGCAGCACCCGCAGGGACCTCCCAGCAGCTCTGGTAGGCAAAGCCAAGCCGCCACACTCCCTTTTTTGGGCAGCTCTTATCCCTCTTCCCCCTCCAAGATCCCTACAAATTCAGTGTGTTTGCAACACTAAACCACCCCGTGCCGCAGGGATAATGCTCTCCCATCTCCAAAGAGATGTGCTGCACCACACTCCCACTCCTCAAAACACTACAGGGGGTCACTGCCCACCCCGCTACCACCCCTTGGTGAGGCCGAGCCCAGCAGGTTGGCAGCCCAGCTGTGCCCCCAGCAGCCCCCCAGGGCGGCCATGCATCCTTCACACCACGAAGCATCCCAGCGCCTCCCAACAGGCAGCAGCAATCGGCTTAAAGCTAATCCCTGCCCACTGCTGGCCTCTGGGCTCAGGGCCCGGGGTTGGGGGGGGAGGGCATGGAAGGTCCCAGGCAGCACCGTGTGTGCTTTCATCTGCTGCCAGGCACTAAGGGGAAGCGGGGGATCCGATGCAGCTGCCCCATAGCCATCCCTGGTGCCCCTGTGCTCCTTGGCAGCATCGTGCTCTGCCCTGCGGGGAGCTCTGAGCACCGGCTCATCCCCACCAAGGGCGAGCAGCCCTTTGCCGGGAAGGTCTCGCAGGATAAGGGCTTTTTGCACAGCAGATTTACACAGATCAGCGCTGCTCGGAGGAGGAGGGCTGCGTGCAGACAAACATGCACTCGTGTGCTATAGGAGCAGGTGGGTGGCTGAGCCCATCTGCACCCCTGTACCAAACGCACATAGGGGTGAACCAGCCATCCCGACCTAACTCAGCTGGGACAAGGAGAAGGGACTGAGCTGGTGTCTGCGGGCAGGGGGAGAGGAGCTGCTGGCAGAGAGAGCTGTACCCAGCCCTGCCCTGCAGCGGGAGGCACGGCCGGGCACGTTCAACCCGACACAACGCCCGAAAACCCTTCGTCAGCAGCTCCCGGCTGTCCCCACCCTGCACAACAGGCACAGCAGCTCCCGACCTGCTCGACAGGCCCGGCCTGGGAACAGCACACACCCAGCAGGGAAGAGGCAGCCACCTCTACTGCAGGTTCCCACCGCCATCCCTGCACTGCCAGGCCCGGGGGGTTGGGGCTGCTTTGATCCTCCCTGTGCAGCCCTGCCCCAGCATCGTAGCTCCAGCCCAGCTGCAGCGTGGCCTGCAGGGCCATCAGTGATCCAAGCACACCTGCATGGTACAGCGCTGCTCCCCCCCAAGCCCCCCACACACACTCCCACCCCATGACTTTGGGATCACCACGGAGCTGGCAGTGAGGGCTGAGTGTGGGCACGTGCAGCCCAGGCAGAGCTCCAGCCAGACCCCCCCGCTGCCCTTGTTTGCATGGTGACAAGGGGGAAACTAAACACACGCAGGGCAGGCAGCTGCTGGGACACAGCCCAGCTGCTCGGGCATCCCCTTACTGCTGGGGCACCGCTGGGGGTGCTGCTGTGACAACGTGCCCACAGGGGAGGTGACGGTCACAGTTGTCCCCTGGTCTGCACCCACAGCTGGCACAGCACTGCGTGCACAGGGCCGCCATGAGCTGCTTCCTGCAGGGCCTGGCTGGGAGGGAGCAGACAGAATTAGCATAGGGATACACAGAGCAGTTCTCCCGTCTGCACCGCAACCCTGTGCAAATAGAGAGGTTGGTGGGTGAGGGAAAGGTCTGCAGGCAGTGAGCCCAGCCCGGCCCTTCCAGCTCCATACAGCACAGACCTGGAGCCAGGACCAGCACTGGGGCTGCAGCAGGACCCACTGTCACCCCCAGCCCCGCAGCTCCCAGCAGAGCCATCAGGCCCAGGAGGAACACAGCAGCTCCATATCTGCCCTCAATTAACCAGCGACCTACTTAGAAATCTGGGCTAAGTGGGATGAAGGGAGCTGGGGGCATGGCACAGAGCAGGAGAGTCAGTTTGGTACAGGACAGAGAAACTCACTCCCATTCTGAGCACTTTCAGGAAGGCCCTAGAAGTTTTTATAGCTGGGGGAAAGAAACCCAGTCTGGGAACAACCTCATTGAACACACAGCCCCCAGCTCTGCCCACATCCCATAGCGATCTGCAGCTCCTGCAATGGGGCTGGTACCACGCCTGCTGCACCAGGAGCAGGGGAAGGAGGAGCACACAGGTCAACCCAACGCTTCAGAGCTGGCTCTGGGTTGGACATACAGGTCTCCAGATCAAGGCAACGCCCTGAAGACACCAACCATCAGCTGCAAGACAGCTGACGTGGCACTGGGTCAGCCTTCCACTCCGAGCAGAGGCTGGGATGCGGACTTCAGCCTTGTTCCCGATGACTGCAGCAACAACGAAGGCAGCCATGATCTGCAGGGCAGGCTGCCCCCCCTCTTAGACAGGGGATCTGGGTGCAAACATTGCTTTCCTGGAAAGTGCTCCCTGGGGCTTAGATTCCTTCCTATCCCACAAAACCCCCCTTGCAGCACCTCGCATTCCCCCAAGGACCGCAGCTCATCGCCATTAACAAGCACCAGCAGCTGGCAAGCTATTTAGAGGAGCAGGACTGCTCCTAGCCATTAACACAGTGGCTTTCTCACCTTGCTGCCCTGCCAGCAGCAGAGCTCAGCCCCCTGCAGCACAGTGTGTGCTCCCTCCTACTCCATCCTCCTCAGAAAGCAGCACATTGTGCTTGGGAAGAGCTAAGCTTGCTCCTTGCATTTCACCTTCTTGCTGCAGGTTGCGGCGGGCAGGGAAGCTGCTGCAGATGGGGCATTTGATAGACCTAAGGGATGGGTGGGGGGCAGGCAGCTGCCAAGCCCTGAGCCTCTCCACCAGGAAAAGCTGAGCACAGCACGGCTCGGATCCTGTGAGCTGTTTGCATGTCGGGAAGCAGAAAACAAGCCACTTCCAATCAACATCATGTTGCCAAGCCTGAGCTCTGCCCTCTGGGAACCGGCTGCCAGGCTCCAGCAGAGCTGCCATTCGTGGTACTGACGCAAACCCGCAGCCTGCAGGGAGCCGCCCTGCTACCAGGTACCAGGGAGGTCAAGGGATGTAATAGAGAGCTGTCACTAAGGAGAAAGGTCATTTAGCAGAGTGACAGCCATAATCAGTTTATAGGATTTGTTAACAGCTTCGGGTGAGCCAGTCAGAAACTTGCTACAACCATGTCGGGAACCTTTAGCACAACAGCACCTTCCAACGCCTGGGGTGAAACGCAAGCAGGGAAGGCCTTACCAACCACTTATAGCATGAGCCCACCTAAGAAAAGCAATCAATTAATACATCCTGAGAGAAGAATGGGCCCAGCTGTTGTACTCTGCTTTCCTCCTCAGAAGAAAAGGGTCTCAGGAGGAAGGAGAAAGGCTTCCAGGATGTGAGTCACTGAGAATTCCTGGCCGTGCCTACTAACAACCCTGCAACAGGAGCTTCCTGACCTTCCACTTGCACAATGCGTGTACCAGCCCCCAGGGCACATGAATATACCCTCATTGTGCAAATACCTGGGGAGCCGTTAGCAGGGCTGGGCCCACCAGGTGATCCCAGCTGCAAACATGGAGAAAGAACCAGCTCAGCACAGGGCAGAGCTGTGCTCATCCATTTACTGCCTGAGTGACTCTGTTAGCTGAGCACAGCGGATTGCCCACCTCGTTCTAACAAGTCTCACTGCGTTTCCCTTTGGCGTTGGTATCTACCGAAGCCACGCAGCAGTGACTCATTTATGGCATGAGGAAGGGAAAGGCTTGTTCTTAGTGCCCTTGGCCCGATAGACCACAAGGCCCCACCTCAGCAGGGACACTGAATGGTGTGTAATGAAGCATATGCTCTGCACTTACAGGAACATAAAAAGATAAGGCCCTTATTTATCATACAACACGGACTTTGGCAGCAATCAAGGGAAGCTCAAAGCCGGTCTATGCCATGTAATAATGTGCAGTCATTGAAGGTCTTCTGATCTCAGCTCCTTTTGGCCACAACCTTGTGCTAACGTCCGACCTCTCCTTTGTGGCTGAGGAAAAACAACCCCGGCCTGTTTTGAGAAGTTCCATTAGAACATCCCCATACCCTGGCACAACAGTCGGCCATTCTCTATTCTTTATACGCAGACCTTGCACAACCCCCTCCCCCCACACCCCCTTCCTGTTTAGCCCTAGATAATAAGGATTACATTAAAGAGCAATTTCCACATTAGAACGCAGCATGAATGCAGTTGTTCCACTCAGGCCCAATTAGGAGGGTGGGCACTTCCTCTGCGTCGTCCCTTGCCTCATGTTTCCAGAGGCATTAGTGCTCAGAGCAGACAGCTCTTCCTCCCAACCCACTTTTCCCTTTTGTCTGGAGCCTGCAGTGCTCATAAACTTGCATTATGACATCAAGTTGATATGAAATCATGATGATTTCACTGTGACTAAGTAAGGAGCAGATGGGCTGACCAAGCTGGCCTGGCAACAAATCTTCTAAATTGAAGAATGCTGGCAGGAGAAATTAAAGCCTTATGTAAAAAAAAACACCAGCCTGGGATCACAGAAAGAATCCCGGCTGGAAGGGATCTAGTGCAACCTCCAGCCCAAAGCAGCAGCAGCTGCCTTAGAAACCTTCAGCCCTGCTGTATCCTTTCAGGAAAAGCACAGCACACAAAGGCTTTTAATTGCTTGCAATGAGAAATGCTTTGAATGAGTTAAACAATTCTGAATCAGCACACCACGCAAACACTCCATCCTCCCACTTATGAAAGCCTTTTAAAGGTGGCCTTAAAATGCCTCAGTTGCTGTAAAGAAGTTAATAAATTGCTTTAAAATGCTGTTCGTAGCTTAAGAAGATGGTTGAGAACCTGCTGGTCACAGACTAGTTTTGTTCTCCAAATTCCAGCACCTTCCAGGGAGCATGAGGTTGTAGTTCTTGCACTTTATAACCACTGTTGTAAATAAGTACTTGTGAAGGGCCTGAGTTTGCTTGCAGATAGTTCACTTTGCATCAGAACAGCAGATAAACCTCTCAACACAAAACCTTTGCAAAGCTGCAACCAGAAAGTCAAGATCCACATAGTTTTTAATGCTTTGTTTTAAATCTTCCTTACAAACCAAATAGATCATACAGCAAACGAGTGTTCAATATCATCACAGCATCTCTTTGAGAAGGGTTGCCATCCTGGTCAGCATGTCTGGCGAAGGTTGGCTTTCTGCAACGAAGCACGACAGGGCTGACAGGTTCAGCTCACACCTCTGTGTAGAAGTAAACTCTATTTAAACATAGCAAGCTTTAAAAACTAACTGGACTCCGTGCTCTTCTGTATTGCAAGACTTGCAGTAGCAAGAACTACAAACCAACGCATTCTGACACACCAAGCATTTCAGGCTGTTCTTGCTTATTCAAGGACAGTTGTTTTTAAACTTTGATAACCCTCCTAGAAGTCTGAGTTAAGTTTAATGAACAGAGGAAATAATTTCTTCTCCCGAAACCAAATTATTTCCTCTCATTTTTGAGCATCGTATGTCAAAGCAAGAGAAGAGGTACCAAACAAATCCAAGCAGCCACTCTGAAACCAGCTGCCAAGGAGGCGTTTCATTGCTGTGTCTTCCAGCTATGCCAATGCACGCTGACAATGTATTGCCTGGACATCTGAAATCTTAACAAAAAGAGTTAGCATAGTCTTCTAGACACCAGTTCTTAGAAATGATACCAGTCTTCAAACGAGGCATGGCTTGTAAAGCATCCATTAGTGGATGGGGGCGATACTCAGAACTTTATGAACACCCTGGCCAAAAGAGTGAGCTACAATTCCTTCACCTCCCAGGTAATAAAGAATGCTCTTAAACAGCAGACAGGTTTCCAAAGCTGCACAGGTATCTCTGAAGCCTGGCAGACTTTCACCTCCCTGTACTCCATCTATCCACGCATTAATCAGCACACACAGCTCTCCAGCTCAAGTTTTAACATCTCCTCAGAGCAGATCCTTCTTGTCTAGGGAGTATGCATAGTGACCGCACAAGTGAGCAGCCTTGATCCAGATTACAACGCTAAGATGACAGAGTGCACAGTGTAGTTATTATGACCTTGAAGAGACAGTTTGCAAAACAAAAGATTTTTTGTTGTTGTTTTTTTTTTTAAACAGTAGAAATATGAATTGTGACCAGAAACTCTGTTACATGCATGGAAACTGTCTAAAAAGCTAACATACAAACAACATTTACACAATAGGCGTCTGGCAGCATTTTCAGACATTTTTTTTTTTAATTTATTCTGACATGCTATAAAGGAATAAATTACACTGTTAAAGAATTACCAGCAATAAAATTATTTCTGTCTTTCAGCTGGGCTAGAATAGGAGTGAGAAGGAAGACAGCCTGGGGCAGTAACCAATGTGAACTCTGCGTGGATTGAGGCTGTCCCCGAGAACAAGAGTAAAATCCGGTCATACCCACTTCACAAGAACTTAAAAGAAAATGCCTTGGTTTAAAAACCATCCAAATACTCCGTCTGAACTTTTCTCAACGGTAGCGATCACAAGTCAGTCCAGCCGGGGCACGACGTGGCAACGCTTGTGAAGCTGCCAATACTGGGTCTGCAAAAGATGCCGTGTGGTTTTAAAAGTATCCAATCTCGGTATGGAGGGATGAGGGTCTCAAACAACGGGTTAGAAAAATGCTGAAGTGCCCCTTTCCCCCTCGAGAAAAAAAGAAATACAAAATGTATTTAAAAAACAAAAATGAGGAAGAGTTACAACACTAAGTCTAAAATGATTGAGGAAGGAAAATACGACTTCTTTTGCTTAACAAATGGCCTTGAAACCTGGTTTCAAAACCAGGGTAATGCAGATTTCTCTTGAACTGGATTAACAAGGCAAATTAAAAAATAATAATTTCCTTACAGAAACAGTTTTTAGTTTTTAATGAACTTGTAAACAAAAAAAAAAAAAAAAAAAAAAGCTCCCGCTTCAAAATAAAAACAAAATCCCAGATCATATAGATGTTTACAGTGATTACATTTATCTAAGCAACTTACATACAGGTTCAGTTGTAAGATGTTAACTAAATTTCGTGACAAATATGCTGTTTTTCCTTTTATACCAAGAACATTATAGAGTTAATGCAGAGTCCTAAAGATTATCTAGTAGTCGCTAAGTTTCTCTTAAGTCTTCACTTTAGATGCTGTTATTTCTAGCACAGGTAAGCAGGCAGAGTCTTTCATACGCTTAAAAACTGGAATCTTTGGTTACTACCATGTCAGCTGGCTTGGTATGTTGCACATAGAAGCCAACAACTTTAAGAATGTTTAAGTGTACAACTTTCAAAACCCAGGGAGGAATAACCAGAAAAGAGTGCACAATTGTGAGCATTTACAATTATCACAACTGTTGCCGAAGACTGTTCATGCCATTCTTCCAAAACAATGAGATCTCATAAGCAGTGTAGTTCAAAGTAAAAAGGTAACAAAAATTGGCATATGCACAATTTTCTCCACTCGTGTGTCAACCATTAGTTAACTTTTCCACTTGAAAAAAATGCAATAGAAAACTGGACACCATGTTTCACTATCTCAGTAATATTCACAATTACAGCTGCTACAACTCAAAGTGCAGCATCGTTGACGCTGCCCAGAGCCAGTTTATACTGATATTAAGTTCTTTACACCAAGTAAATGGTTGCCCACAGCCACTGGCAAGTGTACGTATGAACTAAATTTCTAGGATTTGGGGAGTGACAAGTCCTGCTCCGATCTGCTCTGCTTTGTCCCATCCTCTCCATGCTCAGAAACCTGCAAGACAAACACAAGGGCAACTTACTGATACAGGATGGAAGTGAGAAATAGCCTTCACGGTAAGAAAATTAAAAGTCAGTTATGGTCACAGGGGAAAGTGCTGTTCCGCCTCCAAATTTTGCCAAGTTCTTCATGTCCTTTTCCAAAGCTTAACCAGGATTTGCCATCATCTTTTAACTCAAACACATGGCTCTCACTCGCACCTACCGCTGCACTGGAACAAGGGCTCAGGCACCAGCTGGATGCCACATTACTCAAATAGGAATTCAGACCAACAGTTTGAAAGATGTATTATTGCCACTAGGAAGCAGGATGTAATTTCATAGGATTGTTTTCTACTTGTCTGCAATGCCTCACATTCGTATCCTTGAAAGTCAAACTGCCATCTGACTGCAGTGGTGCTCTTCAGAGACACAGTACAGCAGTGACACACAGACAGAAGGAAACAAAACAACTTACCTTCCAGTAACCAGTGCTCACTACACACTCAGATGTACGATGCTCTGGGGAACCAGAACAGAACCTTTATAGTGACTAGAAAGACAGAATACCTTCTGTCCTTGGAAGGACTAGTCTAACTGATAACGTGACCCAGAGGGGGGACATACAGAACAACTGTTTAAGAGTTCAGAGCTCTAAGTGACAAGTTTAATATGTTGTGGAAAGGGGAAATAAAAGGAGCACAAGCACGGATCTCAAAGAACCAGTTTCTGCAAGCTAAGCTAGTCTTATCTTCATGAGACTGCTTACGTACTCATTTCTGATGAGTCAGGTAGCAGTGCTGTGCTGTAAGAGATAACAGGAATTTCAACTGAAGACTGAAACAAGTTTCTGCTGTGGATGCCCTCCAAACAGCACTGTATGCTCAGAATGTGTTAATTCCTTTGAGCAACAGCTCTTTTTTTTGGCAACAGAATTGTCTTCAGAATAAGCTCTGAAGCTGACCTCAGCTACAGCTTGTACTATCAGCTACAGTGAAACAAATGTAAACAAGTCTTAAATATGGCCTGACATCCCATCAAAAATATATCTGGGTTACAACCAGAAAATAGCTTTAACTCTTCCAGAATAAGTTACAGGTAATTCAGAAGAGATTCAATGGCTTTGTCTGAATCCAGTCTTGAAATGACAGACTTCCCCTTATGCAACAATAGCAGTTCTTGAAGAAAAGTCCTGCAGCAGCATCAAAACAATCCTTCCTTCTGGAGTGCAAATTCTCACAGAAGCCCCAGTGATTCTTTAGTTCCACTGGGATGAAGCTGTTCACAGCCCTTACTTGATACACACAACTGATATTGACACTGTTTTTCCATGTAACGTGTTCATCTGTGAACACAGACTCATCACTTGAACCACTTTCTCCATCTAAGCAGCCAAAACTAACTTAAGAATGAAGGAGTGTGTTCACCGTATGGAAACAAACAGACTGACTCACTGCTCAGGAGCCTGGACGTTTCAAACAGAAATGGGATCTTGAGCCTGAGGACAAAGGATACACTAACAAAGGATACGTTGCTGTTTGTTTTGGAGTAATAGCCTTTGCTGTACAAAAGTCTGGAAAATTAAGTCACTTTTGTAGGGCAGATTATAATGCTCCAGATTCCAATCTGACAACTGATACACAGAGAAATCCATGCAGATAATGCCACACAGCTATCTTTGGCTGGGCTTCTCCATAGTCACACAAGCATCTAAGCTCTACATACATAGGTATCAGTCACTCAGATCATGCTTATGTTCAACACAGATCCATTTCAGCTACCTCAAGAAGCCAGATTTGTATGGGCCAAAGTAACGACACTATCAGAAGCAGAGCAAGTACACTGCTTGCCTTCTCAGAATAAATCTCTCACTCTCAATTACAAGCACTCAGCACCAGTTCCTTCAAGCAGCAGGGATCGCTTTTCTTTGAATCAAAAATAAGAAACCAGAAGTTTGTATCCCCGTGTAGCAGATTATTTGTTGAATAGCTGTTCTTCGTGGTCGGCACACTTAGAAATAAACCATTTCAAAATCCAGTCTGACTGAGCAGCACAGCAGTGCACACAGTGCTGTTATGAGCACTCACTGTTCATCCTGCTGGTCATGGCTCCTCTCTCCACTTTCCTGAACTACTTTATCCAAAACCTGGAAGGCAACAGTGACACAGTCACTCAAGGCAAGTTGTTTCCAGCTGGAAAACCTCGAGTTTAGGGTACATGGCAGCATAATGCCCAACTCTGCAAGTATCAGTAGGGAACTGGATTCAACCCATAATGGTCCTTGCAAGTCCTATGTAGATAAGTTCATCATCTATAGGGCCAGCTCAGATCTCACCTATTCAGGGTGTTACCCCAAGCTTTCATGATCGCAACAGTATACAAGGGGGGCTCAAATTGTTTTAATATTCCTGTAGCTACAGAACTATTTGGTACTTGCAGAAACAAGCAGCAAGAATTGTTTAGTTGTCAATTGACTAAACCTCATAAAATGAATAGTCTGTTCTGAGAAACACTGCCATGACCAAAGGTATCCAGTGAATGCTAATGGGACTGCTTGACAGGCTATGCAACTCTACACTGAAGTGAATTAAAAACCATTTCTCAAATGGAATGACAGTTGATTCTGGATAATGACTATTTCAATCAGTTTTATGTCTGATGGAAGCTGGCTGTAAGCAGCGTTACAAATCGCACCTGAACTACTGCACTGTCAAGAGATTGAGCTGAAGTTCCCAGAATCAGCAGGGAAGCACTGTGCAGTTCACCTCTCCCAAGATCAAAACCAGCTCATCCTGCTGTTACAAAAGACACTGCACAGAGTTCCAGAAGACAGGGACAGGAGGAAAAAAAAATACTAAAGGCCACTGAAGGGACTACACTGGGAGCAAGCAGAACATTCAGCACAAATAACCTGTGAAATGGTTTAACTTGAAACACAGTTAAAGACAGCCAAGGATATCTACAAATGAACACGCTGTCAGCAGAAGTGATGAAAGTCATTTGAAATGTGACTTTTCACTCCCCAGATGCACACCTCCAATAGTACTTGCATATCATTCTGTAATATTTTCATCAATGAATGCACCTGTAAATTGCTATTTCCAGGACTCCTGTTAAACTGGATGTGTTTACCAAGTGGGTATAATTTGATATGGTAAATGCCCTTAAGATAGTTCAGGACAGCCTTTACTACAGCAACTATGGGAGAATTTAACTGAACATCAGAGAAAAATAACCGTGTATTATTTCATTAAACTTTGCGACAGCAACATATGAGAGTCCTGCAACTTCCTGCTTGAGTTTAGCTGGCTCCATTATTAACAGGCAATATTCCCCTCCAGAAAACAGCATGTATGATTTTTGTAAGCTAATATTTTTACTCTGATTTACTTTGAGATTAAGCTATCCGTTTTAAGAAGCTGGAATGTCTTCAGATGTTCACATGCATGACTTTAGTGCTTTATCAACATCACAGCTTGATTGACCTAAGGATCATGGATCTTCTCTTCATAATGGAAGAGGGAGGAATTGCTCAACTAAGAGGCTGCTATGCCAAGAGCCAACAAAATTCTACCAGGAAAACATTTCTTCCACAGGGCTCAGGACCCACGGATAACTCACAATAGGGAAAGGTCCATCAAGGAACAGAAATGGTCTCAAGGTTCAGTCATATGACTGCTTGTTATTCATGCTCATCACTTAACTGCAGCTTTGCATTCTGCCAATAACTTATTATTAGGAAGTGGAAGCAGATAATGATTACAGTCTCTACTTACAGTGTAGCAGTTGACCAGATAACTCCTGAGCCAGGCAATGAGCACATTAAATGTTAGAATAACAGCATTTCAAATGCATACAAAACTTGAAAAATCAAGACAGCATCAGTTCACAGATCATCACAACCTGCAAAACCTTCACTGTAAAGAACAGTTGTCGGGAAGAATGTGTGTTTTTACTCAGATTACTTCTTCCTGCTGTAGTAACCAACCTTTCCATGCGTTGAATAGGACTGGCTCCTGCACTGGGTTCTGAACTCCAACCACAGCTTCCTGTTTCAGGAAATAATTTATGCCTGGTGCGTTATCACTGAGTCAGCTACACACCAGTTTCAACCAAGGGAATTGGTTCATAGCTTTCAATGTTGTAACACCTGTCTGCTCCAACAAACCAGGGAGTCTGACATTATATCCTACCAATCCTCTTTTTTCTTCAAGAAAATTCAAGACTGAGTCTTGCAAAGATTAGCAGGTATTTTACCTCAACTCAGAAAGGTGAAAAGTTGCACTTCTGGATAGTTATTTTGACTCAGGCTACCTGGTAAAGTTTGAATGCTGCCATAATACATAAAAAACAATGTTATGAGAAGTCCTCTGTGAACACTTCTGCTTTTATTTGACAACTAAGTCTACCATGTTAGACTAATAACTACGTACATAAAAATACACAATAAAAATTAATCCAGACAAGAACGTACTGGAGGGCAGCAAGCAGCAGCAACATCTCAGTACATAACTTGAACCTGGTCTCTCTATGTTATCAACCCCATGACTTCAATTTTATCCAAACCTCTTTCCGAAGAATCAGTTTCATGCTAAAACCAGCTGTAATAGCTGTAGCAGTGTTTCATTCTAGTGGCTTACTAGACTAACACTGGCAGAGGTGTTAAAAGGTGTTAAAAATAAAGCCGGTAATATGTCTAAAAAATTCTAAGTGCCTCTTCAGAACTTAATTTTTTAGCTTTTACATAACCATATCTTGAACATTACGCAACATTTCCCCTTGAAACCATAACCTAGAAACATTAAAAATAGTCAAGAAACCTGAAAACCCACCCAAACCATCCATGTACTTTAGAAAATTGTGACGTGGCAGTCCACAGCAGTTCAGGGTTGCTCCTCAATTTAGGCAAGACATTTTGAGCTCACTGGTCCTTTCCTTTAACTGTGGATCAAATGTCTCCGTGTAAACCCACCGGAGGAAGCCAGATGGTTCACAATTTTCTGTTTGTGATGTTTGAGGCATTCAGAACAGCACTAAACCCACCGCTCTACAACAGCTGTAGAGTAGAACCCAAAGTCTCTAGATCCTTGTCTAGTTGATGAGAATTATCCTTTAAGAAGTGTTAGGTCTAGGATTTTGGATTGTATTATATATTTATACATATATAAATATATGTATATATATATACATAAATAAAAATAAATAAAAATGTCCCATTCCCAACACCAAGTCAGTTCCTTGTTTTTGGAAAGTGGTTAATGCGGGAGCAAAAGATGCAGTGGTTAAAATGACCCAACATCCCCAGAAGAAATGATATGAAGAACAAGGACATTTTGGTATAAAGTTAGTAGTCAAATTCTCCAAGGACGTCTTTTTGTTTTTGCTTTTTCAATTAGCAGCCAAATATATATTTTTAACCACCTCCTTGATCTAACACTTAAATTGCCAACATTGTCCAAATTAGTGTAATTTTTTTGTCCTGTAACGTCACTTGGTTCTTGGCTACTAACCTTTCATGTTACTCTTGGATTTGTCAGTTTGCTTGCCTGTGGGGGTTTGGGCCTGCTGCCCCTGCCCACTGGAAGAGGCTGCCTGCTGTGCTGCTTTCTGCTTTAACATTGTCCAGTCGAATGTGTAGTCATATTGGTGGTTCAAGGTCCTAGAAAAGAGTGAAATGCGTTACTACAACATCGTAACCACCTTCCTGGTAACGTAGGTGTCTTTGCTGAAAACCCAGAACTAGAGATTAATTCTTTTTGTAAGCTGCTTTGGAGATTATGAATGATATACAAATGCTAAGTATTGCTAACTTAAACGGATTCTTGAAGTAAGCCCAAATATCATCAAGCAGCATTTTCTTCGTTGTTTATGCAAGAGTCTCCATTTGCTCAAGCAGCAGCCCAGATTATTGCTTTGTCTGAACTGTGATTCTCAGACTTTTAATGTGTATGTAGTTCCATAAGGAACTGCAGTATAATAAAACCCACATTTAGCAAATACAATTTCTTTCAGTTCTAGAAGCTTGGAGACTCTTAAAACATCAGTACCAGCTCCTCCTTTTGCAGACACTACTCACTCTACAAGCTTGGGTTCAAGCTCTCGATTCTCTAGCAAACTCAATGGAACAGCACTATTCCTCTCTTCTGAGATCCTGTATCTCCTGGATCCTGCTGCTATTCCCATCACTGACTGTGGAACAGTCATATGAAGGGGCCAGCTTCTCAATCCATTTGCAACAGATATTGAAGCACGGGCTCAACTCTCTAGCAGTAGTGGGTGGCAAGAACACACAACTCTAAAGAAGAAGAATCTTTTCCTTCATAACATAAACATTGTACAGTATTTTTTCAGGGTCTTTTAAAAAGTAACTGCAATCACTTTTCCAACTCTGAAGGAATAAAGTCCCAATACTCCCTCCAGCAGACACCGCAGCTTTCTGAGGTGAAAGTTCCAGTATAATTACTGACTAAATTCCTCTACTCCACTTTGAGACTGACCTGAAAAGAATACGGAATAATTGCCTCAGATACATGTAATCTGGTGCCTCTTCAAAACGCAGGCCACGACAGTAGTTCAGATACATGGCAAATTCTGCAGGGAATCCCTGTAAATCAATAGTGTTAATCAAGCCATGACTTGAAACAAATGGCTTCATACAATTCTACAAAAGGCAAAAACCATCTATAACAGAAAGAGCAAACTGGCTGAAGATTATTGACTAGAACTCTGAAATATGTAATCCTAGTAATTGCTCTTAAAAGATCACACTAGTTTCTTGATAACCTGATTGAACATACTAAATGTAATTTACCACCAGTAAGCATGAAGACTTGAATTATGAAGGCCTCAGCCTCTTACAAAGTTTCTGAGCTCAGTGTTATGTATTTCTAAATTTAGAATGTGTTAAAGTAGGTATGAGTAGGTAACTAAATACATAATGCTAGACTACAAGAAAGAAAAGATGGTGTGCAACAGTTCAGTAGTTTGCAAGGTGCCATTCTGATGTGCAAAAACCATGGGTTCTCAAGGACCTTTGTCAGCCAGCATGTGGTTGGTACAGCCCAAGAGAACTCTTAAGACACAAATAAAAGTACTGGAAAACCACTGTTCTGTGACACAGCTCTAAAGATCACTGACAACCAATTCTACTATGGGCTGCACTTGAGACAGAGAGGACAACCGAGCAGGTAAAGGCAGCCTATATACACATCTACCTTGGTTTTATTTATCCAAGAGGGTTAGTGCTGAATATTAGCTGTGAAAGTTTAAGAAATGGATAAGCCTTTCCAGAGAGAGGGAAAGCTTGTACAGCTGATGGTTTCCAACAACTGGAATCGTGGTGGCAGGAGTTATCCCAAGAAACAGCAGAGAATGCCTGCCCTGTTCTACAAACTGATGTTCTTGTTGGGTGGCCAAACAAGGCATTTATTGACTGCCAGAGAAGTATTATTTCAGTAGCAAATGCTATATGAGATTCATACATTGGCTCTACTTTTAAAAACAAGGAATAAAAGAACTCCCATCTCATGGTATGACATCATTTGGAAACTCTTACCTTACACAAAACCTCAACAGGAGTGGACATTTTCTTTTCACTAATCTTCTCATACTTTTGCTTCTTTGTTGCAGCCTGTGGAACATGTGGGTCACAATATAAGAGATATTGTGCAATACTGGATTAACAAGGACAGTAGCAAAAAAAAAAGACAAAAAACCCTTTGGTCAGCCCTAAGTATTTTATGTGAAATCTCCAAGTCCCACACACTTACTGCAAAGAGAATGAAGGTCAATCTGGTATTAAGATTTGGACACAGTTTAATACCATTTGTTGCAGTCTAATGCTTCCCTCACATGGCATAGCTCGTGTACTTCTAGCTACTGCTTTTGTGCGCTGAACAGGCCAGACCAGCACATCTATTTGGTAAAGTTACATTAATTCTCACTCAGTACCCCATTCAAATTCTGCCTGCTTCAGTACGCAGTCATTAGTGCAGCTGAAGAATTCCTGTGTTTCACAAGATACTTGCCTTTAGAAAGCTAACATCTGCAGCTGCAACACTACTTGAGTTACACAACTCTCGTATTGAGGAAAAAAATGATTAAAGCATGGATACAAGTCATTGAAGTGCATGTAACAGAAACAAGAAATATGTGCCATGCTTGCACCTGGCCACTACCACACATAATAATATCTGAAACAAGTAGGTTTCAGCTGACAATAATTTTGTTGTGCCATAAACTAGACTGAAGATATCAAAACTTAACCATGTTCTCCACAGCAATTAAGAAAGCCACTAAAAATGATATTTTCTACTTCCCAAACAGGGCCTCAGCCTTGGACAGGACAATAATGATTTATAAAGCTGACATAAGCTATTGTTTAGCATAATTGTTAGGAGAGTCAAACAATACACACGTTGCCTGCTGCACAAGAAGTAGGCAGAACCTTTTCCTTCTATATTCTATAAATACCATGCCTTAAGAAAAGCTACTTTGCTGAACCGGAACTGAACATTATATACAGCAACCTGACCAGAACAGGAGGCAAAACCATGGGTCCCAAAGAGGCAACAGAAAAGTGCACAAGGCTTGAGAGGGAAAGCAACGTTACCTACCTTTAATCCTTGCCAAGGCAGACTGGTTCTGTTGAAGTACATCAATACGTAGCCTAGAGACTCCATGTCATCTCGGCGACTGTTGAAAGGGAAAGAATACCCTGAATTACACATTTCAGCATTTTAACTTTATTCCAAGCAGTGAAATCGTTGCAAAACTAAAAACTAAAATGAAGGAGCTACCAGCGCACCGGTCTGTGTCCAATAACAAACACCCCTGCCCAAAGAGCCATGTATTTACAAAGGGCATAACTCCTTTTTCTCATTTTTGTTTAAACAAACCAACATGATCATCTCCTTAACAGCAGAACAAGTGACATTCAGAAAGGTGCAGACATCAGAGAGGTGCTTCCTTGCATTCTCCCTACTTCAGTACAGCCAAAGAACTCAAGTTAACCATCCTTAGACTTCACTGAGAACCAGCACACAATTTCATGTAAAAGGCCTCAAATGTTCTCTGTACTGCATATGCTCCAGATCCGTGCTTCAGCCACACGAACACCATCATACTTTGCTACACAGCTTTCATGATCACTAAGCTTAGTACAGTTCAGTGAAGTGGAAAAAGCATTCCATGATTTTTTCCTCTTGGCAAAGCTGCCTCTTCCCAGCTGTAGCAGATTTTTCCTGTGACTACCACTGTGCAGCTGACATCTACCTGAAGAGAAGGAACAACACCAAAAAAACCCCTAACAAAACCCTTATTTTTCTCCTAGTTCCCTTCTAAGCAGAAACTGACAAGTATAGCTGCTGCAAGAAAAGCATTTATATGATAGCAGGAAAGACTACACACCTCCTATCGTCACAAGGGAGTAAAAGGCTTAGAGAGTGGGAGTGCTAACAAGATTATACATATGGATGAGGGTAGAAGAGCTTCCTTGAAGTGAGAAAAATTCACAAGAACCCAGACAGCTCTACCTCCAAGTCATGGTACCAGAGGAAAGAAGCAATAGGTGGTGAAGCTTCGTTTTAGGGCCAAGCCAATATAACCATCAGTTATACCCAGAGCAGCTATACCTGTGCTTGTATCTCTTTGACCCCTTGGGGAATTACTAAAGGGAGTTACTGCAGAAGAGAATCAGCTTGTCTCCCTAATCCACTGCACTACAAAGGGCACTAGCTGTGGTCAGGGTTGAAGGCTGAAAGACTGATTCCCTCCTCTCAACAGGAAGGAGCAGTCAAGTCATCTCAGCTGTAACATGAAACCACAGCCAAGGTCAGAGGGATGAGAACTGATACTAAGACCACAACCCTGCCTGTGAAACTCCAGTTCTATTAGATTTGTGTATTTTAATCATCAGCAGAACCCAGCAAACTGGTATGAGGTCATGACATAGGACTACATTTTCTGAGGAAGCAGTGGCAGATTCATGACCAGCTGGGAGATTAATGGCTTCTTTCTCTCACCTAGTTCATTCCTTAATGTTTAATTTCATGATTTTTTAAGTGGGAAACATTTATGAAATCTTCAGTGGCAATATTACATTTGGATGTACTATGATAAAAATTATTTTCAGGATTTGGAAAACAGGATGATACTCTCCATTACTGTAACAAGAAACAGAACACTGCAAACAGCTCCTTAGGAACAGTTGTTGCTACATATAGGAAAACATGTTCTGTAACTATAGCACTAACAGTTGGAGCACTCTGCCATATGCTTCAGACCTGGTTCCTCCTGATTACAGTAATGTGTTATCTGTTTGCTTCACTGTTAGATTGATAGAGGCAATTTAATAAACTGGCATGGACCAAACTGCATTTCTAATTATAGTAGAATTTCCAATACCAGCAGAGAATGGTACAAGACCTCCAAACAAATGCAACAGCAGGAAGGTTTTGCAGTTCTCTCCCTTCACTGTGAAGGCCAGCATGACTTCCCTTATGAGAATAGCCAAAGTTCTGCAAAATCTATTTAATTCAGAAATAACGCCTGTCATTTACACTACCTGACCCACACGTCATGTAAGCTTAAACAGGGATCTGACAATCAAATACTCTTAATGAGCACTAATGAAAGCAGAGATGAAATATGGAATTTTTAAGGTAACATCTTGATTAAATTCAAGATCATAGGCACCAACATAAATGAAACTTCTGAGTAAGAATCCTCAGCATCACAGAGTAAAGCCACGGTATTGCACTGTCACATAACACTTAGGCACACAAGTGTACAAGGAGTAAAGATGAAAAAAAAAAAAACCCTTGCAAAGGGATATACACACTTATCCATGCAAAATTAGTTTAGAAATGTCAGAAGCTTACAAATAACATCACCTTACTGCAATCTCTTTGAACTCACCTCTGCTCAATGCCAAGATGTGCGTTGATACTGGCATATCGAGCCGTGCCAGTGAGATTTTTGTCTTCTCTGTACGGTATGTGTTGCCTTGTCCTGTTGTCCCGGTACTTTTTGGCCAAACCAAAGTCAATAAGGAATAACTTAGAAAAGAAAAATGAAAACACGTTATACTCATACACAAAGAATCCCCAACCAGTTTCACTAGGCACTAGCTACACTTGAGGACATCCACACAACATAACAGCCTACAGTTACGAGGAAGCAAAGTAACAGTGCAGTCACAACTAGCTTTAACTACGAGTTCAAAAACTTAACAGTGAATTAGTTTAAGCCTTTTTTCAATTCAGTGGAATAGATTAGACTGTGCTATTCAGCAGCTCTAGTTTAGTTCTACGTTTACTTTGTTACTATTATAGTTGGTGTCACATTAACTCAACAACTGCAGTGCACAATGTAGAAGAACTAACTGTGCATCAGTGTATGTCAGGAAAACCCAGTCTCACTAAAGCATTTTAAACGTACAGAGAGTTAATGGCAGCTCAGCAGCTTAATGCAAATGATGCACATCCTGTATTCTTTTCCATGTGCTGTAAAGAACACTGGCCATTTTGCAGAACACTTGGCCAAAACCTTCAGCAGTAAACAGACATCTTGCTTTCAACAACACGCCCTTTGCAAGACTACTAGAAGACACGAAGCAGCAGCAGCATGAAACTCTTGCTGATGAAATTAATACAGCCAGGAAGCTAGAGCCTAGTGCATGGAATCCAATTTAGATTTCTAATAATCGAGCTTGCTCAATGACTTGGTATTTAGCAACAAGTGAGTGCGTTCTAATTAGTGTGCTAACAGCCAGCCTAACCACGTGTTAATACAGACAGCACCTCTGTGCGACAAGATTTCAGGAGCAGGCAAATAAAAAGCTGAGGCAGAAATACATCAGGAACGTTTTAAACTCTAGCAGTTGGTCTTCAAGCTACTCATCATCTGGCTGAGCAGATTTCAATGCAGGATTAATGATAGGGGATCAGGGACTACAACCCTTATAAATGAGTGAATGCTGAAGAGGTAAGTGGGAAGGAAAATGATGGAGAGATACAGATTGAGAAGTTCTCGGTAAAATCCTGTTTGGCATCACCTTAAAGATGAACAACAGAAGATACCACTTTCAATGCAAACAAGAACAGGAATTCCTGTGCAGCTGTATCTGCATTCAAGAATGAAACAGGTCACTGTCGTAAAATGGCAGTGGAATGACTTAAACATTCAACATGGAAGATTGCAAGGCAACAAGAAGAGTTTCTGAATGGCACCTTTTAAAATACCGGCTGAAGATCTTTCTAACTGTAGCAGTCTAGAAAAAGAAAAAGCTAAAAGCCTCTTTAAATGGCTGATGTTAAAGCTGAAGTTGTACCATGACTTACATACAATGTTCCTCTTCATCTGCTTTTTACAAACAGTTCTATGGAAACTCGCCCTGAAGGCCCAGAATGCTCTGAGCAAGAGAAGTTCAAACAAACTTTATAAATGAACTCCATAGGTCAGACAACAGCTTGGGAAAAGTGAGGGTCTTTTTTTTGTTGCACCCAGTGCAGCTACCACCAGACAGCTGTAGTGGTAGTTATTTGCTAAGTAAGCATGAAGATGTTTGCAAGCTACAAGGAAATGAGCAATACGGATGCTCCCAAGCAAACAGCATAAAGCTTGTATGTGATTACTACAGTGAAAGGCAAAGCTTGATCTCAGAGGCTATCTTGCATTTTCTGATGAAAGGCCTGATTTTGCAACAGTCTCTGATGCACAGTTTGTAGCAGCTACTTTGCAAGGCCTTTGCCAATTAGCTGAAGTAAAACACTTTGCCTAGAGAAGGAAGGAAACTGAACACTACACCCACAGAATCTTTTCAGTACAAGTTTAATTACACGCAAAGTGATTCAAAGCTTTTACTTTCTTTCTGGAATCCCGGGGTTCTAGCCATTAATTACTGCCACAAAGGGACAAAGTCACAGTTTGTGAATCAATATAGGCAATATCGAAAGCACACCTCTAACATGCCAAGAGCTGGTGTTGCATTCTTTGTTCAGCAGACTTAAGATTACTTCCCTGAAGGGCCAGAGAAGTAAACTAAGTGATGTTGTCCCTTGAACAGCTGCTACAAGCTCTGAATATTAGACCTGAACAAGGTGATTACACATTCTCATAAGCATTATGGGTAGCCCTCTTTAAAGACATGTATGTATAAAGTAGAATCAGTTTTGTAATGCAGTTCTGCTTTACACATTAGTGGAGCTATTAGATATTGTTTGGCAACACTGGCCTCTCTGGGGAAGATTTTTCTATTCCCTGGCTCAGGCTCACACTGTATTCCCCATTCTAGATGGGCTGAAGGCAAAGGAGTTAAGTCAATCTCAAAACAAGGGACACTTGTTAGATATAGCCTTATTTGGATGAATATAGAATACACCAATGCCAGCCAGCAAAGAAGTTTTCCCATAGATAACCTCATGCCACCTTAGCTCAGCTTACAGCATGATCAGTAGGGAACTAGAAAAGTAGGGCAAGATTTCTGCCAAGAGCAATGACAAAAGTAGATCAAAGTCTCTGCTTCAACTGATAAGTGAGTTTCAGAAGCAGACAACTGAAGTCTATGCCTGCATACAGCAGCGAGCTGGCTGGGATTTAATTCTTGAAGACTTATTGTGGAAAACTATGGGCTGAGTTATTCGGCCAAACTCCTCAGCTATGAAACACTCAGCAATTTCCAGCTGTTCTGCTAGGAAGAGGCATATGTCTTGATGTGCTTCCAATTCATCTTCTCCTTAAGAGTCAAGAGTACTACATTTAGCACTAGACGCTTCTTCAAGGCATCAGAGTAATTTAATTTTATAAGCACAATAGATGAAAATATGAGAGTCCTTATCACACAGTTTGGAAAGATTTTGAAGAAAAATGGTATGGGAAAAAGTCTGGTTGAACAGCAGAACTTGTTCACGTGGGTGAAGATGCTACAGGAACCCTATGGGAAGGCAAGCAGACACCTACACAGAAGCCCTGCTATTTCACTGGGGTGGCATGCTGTTCTTTCACACATCCAAGACCTCGCCTTTCAGTTCTAAAGGACAGAAATGAAATCTGCTTCTGCATCTGAAACCAAGCACATACATTTAGCCCTTTATAAAACCAAGTTTAGAAATAATTCCACGATTTAAACAAGCGCCACAGGGAAACATCTTAGTAATGTTACATGTTTGCCAAGTATGTCTGAATAATGCCAACATAAGAGGTGCTTTTGCGAGATCTACATTCTCCAGATTAAAAAAAATAAAGAAAACAAAACGAAAACAAAACAAAAAAAATAAAGCACATGAATTTGGGGTTGAGGTTGGAATAGGAGACAGTTCAGACCTGGTTTAATCCTGAGAAAGATGGGTCCTGAGAAGTACTAACAGTCATGCTTCTTTTCCTCTTCCCCACTGGAGATTCTAAACACTGAACAAACAATAGAGGGTGGCAGTGCATCAAACAGTATTGCTTACATTGCAACAATGGCCGGCGCAGACAGGCAACACCGAGGCGTTTGAGAAAGAACAGGGTAGCCAAATGCCATCCTTCTTCCACCAAGCACTGTAGCTTTCCAATAGCTCTGTTGGTTTGTTTTTTGATTTGAATTTATGTTTTTGTATGGAGAAAATTTAAAAGATATGGCAGGGTAAATTTCAACTGCGAGCCGCTCCAAAATGGCACTGCCTTGGCCAGGGATAACAATGGTGACATTTGGCTCTATTAAAAAAGGAAATTGAAGTTTTGCTTACAAAATTACATCCTTTGGTTCCACAAACTGCCCTTCCCCCAAAAGACATTTAGAAAAAGTAAATCTTCAGTAAGGAAGAGGTAGAAGGCATTTAGTCACCTTAAAGTTTACTTTCATAAGCATGCAGGGCTTATTTCTAGCAGAGCTGAAAATTCACCTTTTAAGGTGGGAGCAAAATTTCTCCCAATCACCAAATTCGAATTTGAATGTATTTGTTTTTAATATAACTGACAGGAAGCTACTGGAACAAGATTACCATGCTATTCTTGTATTGGTGGCTCATCTTAATTTAGGTATGTACAGTCAGCTTTAAAAAACCCTGAACTGTCCTTTACTACAAAAAGGAGCGAATGCTGTGTGCTGGCAATTGGTCCCTAGATACAACACCTAAGTGCTAAACTTAACCAACTCGTTTTGCTCATGTCAACCTGTCAATTCGAGTTTCTCTCCAGTACCTCTCTGATTCCTAACACCCTGCATCGCTAACAAGGCCCATACTCACAGCTCACAGGAAGTATTTACCACCATAAGCTGCACGGCTCTCTAAGTACTGTACTAACGGGAAAAGAAGAAAAATAATGGTTTACTGGCAATTTTTTTCCCAGCTGATAGAAATCTAATGTGTTCTTCCACTAAAGTAAGCACAGCAGTATCTTCTAGGCCATTAATCCAATGAAGATGAAACAAAGCACAGCAATGCTAACCTAGCGTAACTGCAAAAGTACAGATAAATGGCCCAAAAAGAACAACTGGAAATCAGAAACTAAAACTAGGAAAAAAAAAAAAAAGCTATTTTTATTTTGTGAGAAAATTAAGGAGCCTAACTGCTTGACACAGCAGAGGAAAACAGAGCTCTACAGAGTGAAAGTATGAAACTTGGGAATGAGCAAAGTTTAATAGCAAAAGGATTACATAAAGACTGCCTTTCAATTAGGCTTACAAGCTTTTCCAACAACGGTTGCATCTAAACATTCAGTGCGTTGCACCTCTTCAGACAAGAGCTGTTACCTGGTGTTAATACATTTCCCCCTTCTAGTGTTCATGGCTCTGAAGTTGGCATTCATACAGGCAAACAAAGGTAAACATTTTAAACACTAGTGGTGCCTAAGGAGATTAGACATTCTCTAACGGCATATATAGAAAATAAGTGGGAATCTTGCTTCCAATAAACAGCTTGATCGTGTACATTTGTCCTGAAGTTAATTTCTATTAAATAGCATGCTTAATGCATTGCCAATGCTGCCTGTCTGCCCGAGCTTAACATACAAATTGCCGGATTAAGCATATTTCACTTAAGACTAAAAAGAAAATAAAGCCTCGTGTAGAAGAAAACTTTTTTCCCCCCCGCATCTGCAAACATGCACTTCTGAGTCTCTTCAACCATCCAAACAGTGCAACAATTTCAGCCCACCTCCCATCCCCACCCCTCTTTTCTTCACAAACTAAACGAAGAGCAGTTTTTTTGTTGTACAATACATTCAGGTAGTCTACAATTCAAGTTTTTCATTCACATATTAGCAGAAATTCATTTATTTATAGAGACGATTGATCTACACGTTGACTACTAGAGTCATATCCACAGTTCTGATGGCTGAAGAGTCCTCTTTACCAGTCTGTCACTGCAAGTCTTACTGCCCTGATGACTGGTAGGTCAGGAGCTCCCACGTTGGCACAAACACTTTCCATCCCAGGAAGTCATCCCAAAAGTCAAAGATTTGACTTCATTATTAAGAAAAAATTGCTATTACAGCAGTCATCTCAACAATGAAACCCCATTATCGATAAAAACAGCAAAATATTCTCTACAGTTAGTTTATGATCTTGTTGCAAGACTTGAAGTCACCTTGCAATCAAGTCCATCTCACAGTGTGGGTCAGAGACCCACAGGTATATGCTGCTGCATTTAGCAGAGGAAACTGACAAAGTCAAGTTCTCACATTAAAGATTTGTGGTTTAGCATCTAGAACATCAGCTTCAGCAATGAGTAAAAAGGCTGTGCAGCTCGAATTAAGTAACATAGCCATTCTATTTCAATCTTTTAAATACAGCATTAGACTAACCTTATTACAGTGACGCCCAATACCCATTAGGAAGTTATCTGGTTTAATGTCTCTGTGTATAAAGTTCTTTGTGTGCACATATTCAATTCTACTGATCATCTGTAAAACAGAAAACATCAACAACAAAAAAAGATGAGATCCATTGAGAGCATCACAATTCACTTAAGCCTGAAATTAAGCACGACTTCTTAGTGCTACCTTCTTGTGCAATTTAAGTTTATAATTTGCTCAATGAAAACCAAGTCTTTTTCATATGCTTTTTAAAGAAATTCCTTTTACATGTTAAAATTCCATACTGGCTGTGATTAAATACCTGACATTGCTTCCCAGACATTCAAGTTCATCACGTAACTGCAGCGTCCAATTAAAGAGTAATTTATTTTTGCAGTAGAAACAAAGCTTTTCAATACCTACCACAAGACAATATTAAAGCTCGTCCCTTTGTGCAATGCCCACCTCAGTCATTCATTCCATTATTCACTTATCTCCAAGTACTGCTTTCCCAGCTACTTTCATAGAGCAAGTAACAACTTGATTGTGGCCCATCGTATTCTGCCTAGACTACTACAATCCAAGAATGACAGCGAGCAATGAAGATGCAGAGAAATTCTGGCACATCTTAGCATCATATATGGTTGTGCTATTTTCCATGTGTGAGATCACAGCATGAGTTTATGTGGAACAGCTTTTCAGCTGCACTTTACATAGACTTTAGTGAGCTGAATGATGTTACAAAATCATATCCTTGACAGCTGTTCTACTTTATTATGTCCTAAAACCCAGTTCTGTTCGCTGACCTCATACATCTCCCTTCTCTTCCCAGATGACAAAAGGTTAGTACTCACCATACAAAGGAATACTGCATATTAACTGCAAAGGTACCTCAGAAACACTGTAACACCCTGACTCTAGCTAAGCGAGCATTGTAAATGCTTTCTAGAGCAAGCATACCAGCCATTTAAAGCAGCAGAAATAGGGGACAGCTGATCTAGTCTCTAGACAAGCACCCTGAGCTTCCCTGGCCATTTGCCTGGGATTCTACAAGCCCTGGCTAAGTGACAACTTGGTACTAACACTGATTATGTAATATTAGATTAAATTTAAATTTACTCATGAACCCCTTACTGCTTTCCAAACAGCTGAGGACAGTACAACCAAGCTATTTACTAAACAGCAAGTGTCTATTTTAAAAGCTGTACTCTCAGAACCAACTTGAAGAAACATCAATTGTTAGAAAAAGACTAAATAGACAGGCACTCCTGAGGCCTTAGTTAACAGACCTTGGAGGCCTTGAGTAGTACAGCATTCCAACTAATGCAGAAGGCTGTTTAACACATTTAACCTACTTAAAAAGAACCATGATACACAAAATAATTCATGTTTTTTTGACATCCTCACAGCAATGCTTGTACATACCTGGTCTGCTAGCATAAGTACTGTTTTCATCGTAAACCTGCGAGAACAGAAGTTGAAGAGGTCTTCAAGGCTGGGACCGAGAAGATCCATAACTAGAACATTGTAATCCTTTTCTTGACCATACCACCTGCAAGAAAGAAATGTGTTCAGCATTAGCAAGAATCATACAAGTCTCAGCCTTACGCTTTAATTCCCTGCATTATTTAATTTCATGGAAGCACTGTTAATTGCTTTAGGCTTTGTTTCACGTAAGGCATCCCTGCAATGCAAAAGAATTCATGCAGTTAACTCATACTACCTCCTCATTTATTCACTCAAGTGTAGCAAATATCAATCAAGTACTAATGTACTACTAAGTAAATGACAAGAACTCTTTACGAGGTTTTCAATATCATACAGGGAAAGAAAGTTAAGTGTCACAGAGGCAGAAATAGTTGTTGCAATATATACACGTCCAATCACAGCCAATAAGATCAACCCTTAAGTTCCTCATCATGCATCAACTGGGGGCAAAAAAATAAATGTTTATTTCAGGCATTACTCAACACGATTACACCTTGTTTCCTATCAAAGTCACCTTTGCAAACTGCTGAGTAGTAATGACAAGGGCCTATAAGCAACTCTACAGGTCACAGTTCAGAATGAAATACTGCAGTCAACCAAAGCAATGAAAACTGGATTGGATGATCGGCCTAGATATTCTGCCATGAAATTTAGCATTGCTGTGAAAGTCTAAGCAATAAAATGAATCCAAACACTCTAAGGCCTGCCATTCTAAAGAGTAAGTCCAGATTCAGATGAACCATGTTTTTCTTTAAGTAGAAACTTCATTTCAGGTGCTGATCATAATTGTTCATTACAGTCCAAGGGAAAACAGCCTTACAGCAGCTATCAACTGAACTAAGAAAATTTAGTTACAAGCATCACAAAAGAGGAAAAGCTAAGCAGATGAAAGGAAACCCTACCCTGGGAAAATCAATTGATTTGGTTCCTCTGTAGGGATCTCTGTTTAGCACACGCAATAACTCAGGTTGATTGCACAACCTCCACTTGGCCTACTTCTGCATAGGCACAAGAACTTCATTTTTAATCCCCTGATCACTGAATGTTTCTGAAAAGCAGAATCAACTTTGCAAGACAAAGACAACAGGACTCCCAAACATCCAGTTTTTGTGCTTACAGGCCTGTACTGCATGAGGAATTACAGCACCCCATTTATTCATTTCACTGACAACAACTGAAACTTCTAGTAGAATCCTAGAGTCACCCATGCTTTATTTACTTTGCTAACACTCAGTTTTCATTTCCCTTGGATCATTTCCATGGAAAATGAGATTAAGAAGTAAAGCTACATCAGGTCCATTCACAGCATGTCTACTAGCTGCTACTGCTGGCAGTGCAAGAAAAAAACATAATATGTGTTGGCCCCTCTTAGGAATCCTTGGAAATTATGATGCTCAAGAGCCTGGCAAATACCCGCTGATCCCACAGTACATGTAAGATGACATCCAGCCACACCTTCTGGACATGTGCTTTGCCACACAAGTCTTAATGCAAACATATATATATACACACACATATATATACTTATGCAAACATATATATATAGCATATAGCAAAATACAGTTTATCAGCTTTCCCAAACATCAGTACAAGACCTTACTGGAAGGCTTCACTAATTATTAGCAGGACAATATAATTACTGTAAGAGTTAGGAGCTATCTTTGAACACACCACGTAGCACGGTAACCCCTGACACAGCCATTAAGATACACAGTCCATACTTGAAGCTGTGGGATGTGCCTAAGCTTGTGTGCATAAAAATGCTTCGTCACTCTCATATGCCTCATTTGTCCAAGGCTACTGATCAGTTGGAGCACAGCTGATAAAAGCAAAGCAAAAAACCAAAACTTCTGAAGCTTCCATGGTTAGAACATTATCAAATTCAAACAGTGACCTTCATTTGACTTGAGCAGCTCATCTCATATGGAAGACCAAGACTCACCACGTCAACAAGTTTCCAAATCATGTGGCTTAGCAGCCTGCTACACAGCTCCCATATGCTCACATGCAAAACTTCTTGTAACATCCTGAACAGTCTGCAGCTCCATGCTAAACAACCAAGTCACATGATACGGTAGTTTAAAAGTATTTTGTTTCCAAATCCCACCCAGTGAAGTGAGCACGAAGCCAGATCATATGACAAGTGAGCGCTTACTCAAATGTTCTTTCATTCCCTTAACTAACCTTGAGACAAGCGAGCGAAGTACTGATGCACATCTGGCACTTAGAAGCAAAGATTGTAGGTCAGCTTGACCCAAACTTAAATCCTCTGTTTCCAGAGCTGCATCTTTAAAAATCATTTCATCTCTATTTCAGCAACCATATGGTTCCTAAATAATACCAATGGTAAAAGAAGCCTTTCAGAAAACATTTTAAGAAAACTTTAATAAAATATTTAGTTCTAACTATATTCACATTTTGTTTCTTTCATCCAAAAAACCCAGAAACAGGCCGAGGAACTAGAGGCTCAGTTGCAGCCTCCTATGCCACATCCACACCCTCACTATGTAACCTTGTTGTTGTAACTACAACCAAAGCTGTGCAAGCTGGTCGAGTGATAAACAAAAGCATTCAGGAAATTCATATTTAAATAGTATCAAATGTAAACAGCAATGAATGAAAGGACTCACTGACTGGACCAGCTGTTGGTCACCAGCAAAGAAAACCCAAACCCCAGGTGCTCTGAAACTACCAAGGCAGTGAAGGCATGAGCATAATGCAGCATCATTTTGTATACAGGTGTCACGGGTTAAAAAGTGGATTCAAGCAAAAATATAATATTGATGAAAAGGGATCCACAAACAATTGTATTCTCATTCAACAAAAAAGGTCAATTTGCACTCCAATGTTCTACTAACTTCTGCTAATTCCATCGCTGTCCTATGTCACCCTACCATTACACTGTCTAGCTCTATACAATTAGCTTCCCAGCGTTTTGGCTTTCAAATGTCAGACGGAAGAGTTCACGTGACACAAAGGGGAGACTGTCAAATGAAAGTGGATTGAGAAACACTACTAGAACAAAAACAAGGCACAGTGAACAAGCAAGCTGGAAAGAACTACTGGGATTACCTGAGATAACCTCATCAATATGTCTGACAAGTCAGTACGCACAGGAGGGCGAATACACAAGTCTGGAAGACTTCACGAGCACAAAGGATTCAACGTCCGAAATAAAACCAAATGACAACGAAGTGATGAATGCCCTGGAACTATTCCACTTCTGCATCACTAAGGCATTTACACGAGTCTCCAAACTGGGCACTGGTAAGATAATGTGACTAAAGGGAAACACAGACCATCCCTATAACTTCTATATGCTTCTACAGGCTTCACTGAAAAAAAAATCAGAAATCCTAACCAGTGCAAACAAGGGTATTCAACTGAAACTGTGAAGGAGTTGGTGTCAATGATTACAGCACTTCATGTGGTAACCCACAAACATCACTGGTCTGATATCCAGGAAAGGAAATAAAATCTGAACAGGGACAGAGAAGGAGTTCAAAATGGATGGGAAGGTGGTGATCCTGGCAATCGTATTCACACAGCTCAGCAAGGCAGTCACCAAGTTACACAACTTCTCCTTGTAGATACAGGATGACTAAGAGGGAGGCAGCCATTAAAGAAATCAAGGAAGTAGTAAATGGGCACTGACTGCCTACAGGTACATGCACTCATCTTCAGGCTCTTTCCAACCACAGAGCCATGGGTGCTGGCCTAGGAAGATATGGAAACAACACACATGAGGAAGGCAATCTCCCACTCTCAGATTCACGTCTACATTGTCACATAGTCTCTATTTCCCTGAAGCTGGAAAAGCACTTTAGCTGCAAGCCAGCTTGGAACCAGTAACATAAATGAACCTCACTTAACACGGCATGACTGAAATACTGAAGTGGAATATTTAACAGATGCCATCTAATGTTAGTTGCCATGGTGAGTATGAATTAGGCCACCCAAGTACTAAATAAAGAAATAGCAAAGAACACCCTACGTTATCAAGTTAGGTAGGTTATAAATACGATTTTGTATCACTTTTTTGTACAGTTATGAGAAAAATATGAATACATGAAGTATGCCAATGCAACTCATCTGTTAGGCACAAGGGAAATTTCATCTGCCTGGTCTTACATTGCATATATATAGTTATATGAGTTGCTGCTTTGCTAGATGTTTAATGAAGTAAACCAACAGCTGGTAGGAAGCGAGGAGAACATAAGTCACATTTCTTCCATAGAAGTCAAAAGGCTCAATTGAGATTGAAGGTAAGCCATTAATCTACAGCATGTACTGCAAACATTGTGGAGGAAAACAGAGCCTTTCTGTAGGACTTGTGCTGATCATCTGTGCCAAATGGAGTTAACACTGAGCTGCAAGTGCACACTTCTGCAGCTGTTTCTGCAAAGGAGGAGCTAAGCCAAGAGAAAAATGATAGAAAAAACGAGTTTCTCCCAGCTGATTTGAAGGCACCATGGGCACTGATAAAGACAGAAGTTCAGACTGTTATAAAACATGAAATTTTGGTTAAACACATTCACTCTTAGCAGAAAAAGCTTAGGGATTTATTTCAGTTTCACACTGGGTTATCAGAACAGGAATGTTGTTATTCTTTTCTACAGTGGTTCTGTCCCTCAGTATAAAGGTGCTTGAAAGAAATATATTTACCAATTGTTAAGAACTCAAAATGCTCAAGCAAAAATCCATTGTGAGAACCACCTTAAAATTACTGAACCTGACCATGGTTTTCCACTGCATGTACTATTTAGTGAAGATGAATACGTGCAGGAGCTTATTATCAGATTATGCACCAGCACGGCACTAAGTATCCAGAGAGCTCTGATGGCTGAGACACTTTTACTTTTCTGACAGCAGCTTTATAACATACCACATGATTCAGGACATAATGTAGCAATACATAAGTGACGATATTTATTTCCCAGCTTCAAAATATTTTTCAAGTTCGAAATGTAGGATTTTGTTTGTTCGACTTGCAAAAAGTCAATAGCTTTTGTATTTAAACTTACCACTGACTAAACTCAAATATTCCCCTGATAAGCCTTGGATGCAATTGAATACTGCACCTCTACTGCTCTGCCCACAGAATATACAAGCATCATCTGTTTTACAGTCAACCCTGCTCTTTGTGTAACACTTTCATTCCCACCAACAGCAGCAGCTCCATCCAGCACAACACTCATTTCTAGTGGAAAGCAGGTAACAAGTTATAACCAAGGTGTTGTCAGGGGAAAAAAGAAAAGCCTTAAGCTTGCTTTTCTTTTAGAAGTACATCTGCACGATATCAAAGGAATCTTCATAAAGGATATGAGCCACAGTTGATAATCACCATAAATGGCAAAAACCAAGAGTGGCAACCACAGATGATTCAAACAATTGCTCTTGTCAAGAGTGCTTTAAGAGATTTACACCATAAACATAACACACAAAGCCTCCAACACCATTTCATGCTCTGAACAAGGACCAAAAATGTAGAAACGAGGGCAGATATTCCGAACTATTGGGATCAGCAGCCAGTTAACAAGAAGATCACAACTAAAAATGCTTTGCTACTAAAAAGAGCTGATGGCTGAGAACAATCAGAATAAACCTACCAGAATATTGCAGACTTTGCATTGTGTCCTAAGGCAGACCAGATCATTAGATGTTAAGCTTGACCCAAAGGCCCGTTGTCTTCATTTTTGACAACACAGCCCAAATTTGTGCATACCAGAGTCTGCAAAGTGTATTCACAGGTTTTGTGACAGTTCAGAATCCTCCCTGCTCTTCCAGAAAGCAGCAGGTAGCAGCAAACTTGAAGACCCCCGTGTGAATTTAAAGTTGTGTAGATATTCAGACAACAGACAAGCTAATCTCAATATTTTGCTATTTCACGTGCAAATGATGTTCTGTTACAGTACAAGTAGCAAGTCCTCGCTACACAGCAAGTGAAAGCTCTCAGTTAATCCTACAGAAGCAGCAGGATAAAAATGCTGTTGAGCCCAGCTTATACAGCACAGAAACTGGAAAAGCTTGGAACCACTTCTCAGTTTTATACCAGAGACTCCATTTCTGTTGTTGCTGCTTAAAGGTGCCACTTCACAGAAAATTTAACTAACTTACTGCATGAATTTCCTCAACCTGATTCATTCTCCTCAGTACGCAGAGCCAGGAACAGCTTATTCCAACTGGACAGCAAACCATTACAAAACAATAGCGGAATGCGTATTATCAATTACACATGCAGAGAGACCTAAGTACAAAGTCATACATTCTCCCAGTTTAGCTGCTGCCAAAAATGCACGTCAGAAAAGCTGGAGTTGTCTGGAACAACATGTGCAGCAATCTGATGTTGCTCCTAGACTTGGTTTAGCACCTCAGTGATGCACCTGATGGCGTAAGACAAGTCCTCTCCTTCAGATTCCAAGGACCATTAATTCTAACTACACAATATTTCAGTGTTTCTCAAGCAAACCGTGAGCTGAGCACCCCCTCTGCTTCCTCTTCTAGAAGATAAACAGAAGTACAAGTTTTTATTTTTTCAAGCGTCACCAGATTTCATATCACAACAAGAAAAGCGCAAAGAACCAGTCAAGCAACATCTAATATGTACGTAAATTTAAAGTAAATTTTAAGTCATTTCTGAAGACCAAAAAGATATTTCCTAAGTTTCTCTGAAAAGCTTTTCTAAAAAAGTCATCCTAAAACTAACAATGCTGGAACCTGAAGGTAGAAATCTTCAAGACCTCCTGACCTTATCAAACAGATCTTATCTCAAGCACAATGGAAGCCATCTGAGCTGCTTTGAGTGCTGCCTCAGTTGTCAGTTCATACCCAGATTCTTCTAATTTGGTTCTACTTTTCAGAGGCCGCATGTCAAACAAAGTTCTTAGTTCCTCTGTGGTGGGGTGGGACTTCAAACAAGAGTCGTAGAGAAGGGTAGGTCAGATAAAAGTATGTCAAATACAAAGGAAAGAAAACTCACACGATCTGCTTTATTTGAAGCAGGAAACAAGTTTCTCAACATGGAAGACAGCTTCCAGCATGTCAGCTTTGAACAAAATGCACTTGTGAGGCATGTAAATCAAATTCAAGAACTTACTTTTAAATAGTAGTTCAGCTTCTGTTGGGAAATTTGAAAAACATGAAACTTAAGTCTCATTATAGCACTAAAGGCTTTTAGAAGAAAGCATAAGCTTAAGAAAGCACGCTTTTCCAGTTCCATGATGAAACACCAGATACTCACATGCTTTGGCCGCTCTCCCAGTTACCCTTGTTTTAGCACAGAACTGTACCATGATGGATTTCCAATATGCAATTTCTATTTTTCAGCTGTGAAACAAATGTATTCGTATACAGAAAAGAGAAACTTGTCTAAAATAAAAAGTAATTCTGGTTACAAACAAGCAACTGTTGTTAACTGTAGCTGTTCTGTTTCATACAGGTAAGTTTGTTCTATTCCTGTAGAAGGCTGCCATAAATGGAGAGGACTGATGGGTGAAACAAGGCCATCTCCTGTGTAACTCCAGCATATAATCAGGTCTACAATCGTGTTTACAGAGCAGGGCAAAAAGCTGGCAACTTCCAGGTTCTGTTAGAATTAATAGACAATCTGAAATACACGAGTATTTCACCCTACAGCTTGTACAGGCCACTAATTTATACACCTGCAACAAAGCGAGTTAAGGGCAAAAAGGCTAAATGGAATCCACAGTTTGATTCATTAGCCCTACTGAAGTTGATCCTGTAGCACAAGACACCAATTCCTTTTATAATACAGAGCAAACAGCAGAAATACTAACTTTAAAAACATTTTAAATACTCTTGGCAAAGTGTTTCTGGAAGGGAAAGAAGTTTCACTTACACTACTCTGATGCAGATTAAGTCGTCAGAACTACACAGAATAACACCTCAATAATCTGAGAAACAACTCCTCCTAGAGTCTGCTGCACCAGAACAGCAGCAAACTTACTTCTAGATCAGGAAATGATTGAAAACTCTTGAAAGTTTCAGACAGAATAAGAAACAAGAAAAACGCCTAACAAGCAACTGGGAGGGATTAATCCTGGCACTTTAACTGTACGGAAATCCCTGTGACGCATCTGTTGCGGGTAACAGAAAGGGGCTGCCATTTCATTCCTGGTCGAGGTTCTCAGCAGTTCTCAAGCCTCGCTGCACATAACTATGAAAGGAAAAGATACATGCCTGAGCACGTCCCTTGTCCCAACAGGAGAAGGGGGAGGGTTAATCACGTCTATCCGCCATTTTCTGAGCGGAGGAGGAAGACATGTTGGAACAAAAAAAAAAAAAAAAAAAAAAACAACAAAAGAAAGCAGCCATTTCCAGTACCAGCTCCAAACTCTCAACCTCATCAACAGCACCGGCTCTCACAGAAACAATCTCATGCTTTATTCTGCTCACTTTAAGAACTCCTCACAGCTCGCTAAGTGCTGAAGATCTCACTTTCAATGCGCAGTATGTAAGCTTAAGAACACGGTCTGGAGCAGGGAGGGGGAGCTACAAGGATACTCAGGTAGTTGTTAAGCTTAGAACGGAGTATTTTACCCAGTTCAACTCTTTCTAGAACTAGTCTCTTATGATCGCGTCCCACCTCACAGGAACGCTAAAGGAAATCCACCATACTTGGCACACGCAACCGAATCTCACCGTATATGTGGAATGCCAACTCCTCCTTGCAGAATTTTGTAGAGTTTGCTCTCATACAGCAGCTGGGGATGTCTGGCCTTCTGAGACTCCAACTTCACAGCAACTTCCTGCGGTGAGAGGGAACAAGGGATCAGAGCAGAGCGTCCACCAAGCACTGCCTTGCCACCGAGGTGTAGGGGCACAGAACTTCAGTATTTCCCCCACGCTCGCTCTGAGCTACAATATGTTAAAGCTTTTGGCACTCAACGTCCTGCATTTTGTTGCCTCTTCAAATGAAATCCACAGCGTGACGGTTTGTACGTGAATATCCATCCCCAGGTCACAACATTGAGCTGGAGATGTTAAATCTTCAGATTCACAGAAGAGAGGGAGAACATACGTGGGTGTTTCTTCTCTCCAGCTCAGAGAAGTGAGTGGGAGGAAGAATTAAGGAACAAAAAAAAAAAACAGGAGAAGAAACAGGGGATCTTCTTTGTTTCTACTGCTGCTGAAGAACACGAGATAAAGTGTTCCCCAGCTGGTTAAAGGGACAGAGCTGACTGCCAGGAGCCAGACTTCAGCCACTGACAAGGTGCTCTTCTCTCCCTATCTCTCACAAAGCAAAGCAGCGGGTGGAAACCCGCTGTTCCATCGGGACACAACTGCTGACAGGCCCAGAGCGCCCAGGGATGGCGATCCCGGGAGAGAGAGGCTCAAAGCTTTGGCTTTAGCAGAGCATGGCCGCTCTCCGTGTCCCCTGGAGCTGTGAGCCGTCCTTACCTCCCCGTTGGTGATGTTGATCGCCAAATAGATGTCCCCGAAAGAGCCCGAGCCGATCTTCCGCACCAACTTGTACTTGCCCCCGACGATAAACTCGGCCTTGGAGCCGCTGCTGCTCGCCATGGCGAGAGGCGGCTGCGAGGCTCTCCCGGCACTACGGGGCTCGGGGGAAGGGAGAGGGGAGAAGGGGCTGGACCCGACAGGGGGAGAAGGGCGGGGGAACGAAGGAAGGAAGACAACAAGAACGGCGCTCGGCGCCGCTCAGCGCTCAGCTCGGGCCCTTCGTGCGGCCGCCCCTCTCCGCGGCTCTGCCCGGCTCCCGGCGCCCTCCAGAGAGGTGAGAGGCGGCTGCCGAGCTGCTGTAAAGGGGCTGGAGGGGAGAAGAGGGAAAAAGGGCGAGGCGAGGCCCGCTGGCTCCGCCGGGTCCCGGCCGCCGCCGGTCCCTCACTCTGCCGCCGCCGCCATCTTGTCTCCCAACCGCTGCTCCCGCGGACACAAAATGCCCCCAGCCCGCAGCCAACGCTTCTTCACCGTGCGGTGCACGCTGGGAGCGGGGCGGGGCGGCCCCTGCGCATGCGCGAAGGTGAGGCCGCCTCCTGCCCGCGGCGCGCATGCGCGTTGGGCCGTGAGGGGGATGGAGGGGGCGGAGAGATGGCCGCCCCGAAAGCACTCTGCGCATGCGCGCACGCCGCCCTCCCGCCGGGCCAATGGCCGCCGTCGGTTTCCATCCGCCCCCAGCTCTGCCTAGCGACGCGTTCGGGATGTGCGCATGCGCGTCACTGAAGCTGGGCGGAAGAGGAAGGGGAGAAGCGCCCTCCTGCGCCTTAAAGGGGCCGCGGCCTCAGGGCCTGGGAGTTGTAGGGCCAGCCATATTGCTGTGCGAGGATGCTGAGTGTGTTTGTGAGGAGCACGAGAGCCCATAGATGTCATTGAGCCTCCTTCCATGTGCTGGGCAGTGTCACCTGTGATCACCCATAGCTACGATTCCCCTGTCAGCTCCATCCAGGCTCACAGCACAATCAGCTCCTATTCCAGACCCTGTTTCTTGCTGTCTTTCAATATCAAGTTGTCTCCCTTGTCCTCTGGCTCTTACAGCTCCTTTGCAGGAGCACAGAGCTGTGAATTCCCAGTGACTCATTATTACTCCCTGTCAGAGCAGCGTCTTGTGCTGTGCAAGCCCACATTTGGGAAATGATTCAGTCCTCGGCAGAAAGAAAGCTCCTACATACAGTAATGCAGCTTGTGTATATAGAAACAATGTCTACTCAGGTTATTTAATTCAATGGGGGCATGCGGAGAAGCTGCTTTCCATCTTGTTTGTTGTACTTAAAGCAGTGGGAATAACAAACAGTTTTATTTTAAGTCTGGTCTGTGCAGAGATTGTTTTAAATAGCTGACACTTGGATAAAACTCACATTAAGAGGTCCAGGTTAGGGCAGTACGGTAGCAATAGGAAGTTGTTCATATGAAGAAAGGGGAGTCTTGGCATAACAGCATCCACACAGTAAGGGAGGCTTTTATTGCACCCACCATATTGCTTTCTAACTCGGTAAAGTTCCTCTGCTAAGAACACTTTCTGTCTGCACAAGTGCAAAAAAAGTCCTGGCTTGTGTCCATGTGGCTGTTGCCCAGTGAGGGGTGTCTGTGATTTGCTGTGTTTCTTCCTGTGGTGGACTCACTTAGCTACAGGATGACTCCATAGTGAGAGACCAGGAGGAATGGAGAGGGAAAATTGGCAGTCAGCGATGCTGTGAACTGCAAGTATAGGCTCCAAATTCCCCTTCTGTTGCAGGGAGTTTAAACCCAAGGTTCTGCTACAGGTTCTTCTGCATTTCCAATAAAAATAAAACGCAGAAGACTCAAAATGAGATCAGATTGTACCATATCTGACAGAATGAAAGCGATGCTGAGAGAGCAAGCGAGCTTAAGACTCATTCCTACCTCAATACTGTTCTCACTGAGAGGGAAGCTGGATTTTGTGCGGAGGAGCTCTGACACATCACACGGCACTTAAGGGGGCTGGAGCTTCAAGGGCAAACGAGGTGTATCCGAGCATCACACTCATTTCTAAATGCAGAGCCTTTCTGTCCTCACTTGCCCTCACATTACTGTTAATCGTGATTTGCAAACAGATTAGGACTGACGTGCACTTAGAGGCCTTTGGGGGTTTAGTCGTTTTTAATGATTGCGCTGGATGGGATTTTGAGCAGTCTGCAAACGTTCGAGTCACGTATCCCTTGGAGGAGCAGGAAAAACAGGTCTGCAGCTCCAGGGCACTGCCCAGCCCGTCCGTGGGGATGCAGGGGAGCAGGCTCTGCTGGGCTGTGCAATGCTGCCACCTCCTGCCTGCCGAACAGGGGACATTGCTGCATGGGGCTCGAGCACTCGGTGAGGTCAAATTGAACCTGCTACAAAGATGCCCAGGCACACACACATCGTCTCCCGAAGGTCTGCAGTACAGAAACAAACTAACTTTCGTTTCGTGATGATCAAATCCGGTTGGATGTGTTGTCTTTGTGTTGAGTCCCGCAACAATGTTAGGAATGGAGGGATTGAAAAGCAGACCTGTGTGGGCAATGTGGGAAGGGCTGCAGGACAGAATGGAGGGCAGAGATGGGAGAAATCAGCCAGCACAAACCAGGACACAGCACTGGGGCACAGAAGAGATGAGCTACCAGCACAGCTCCATCACCTCTGATCAGAACGCTGCCAGAACAAGGAGTGTGGGGAAAACCTTCCCCCCATCGCCAGCTGTGGCAGCTCCAGGCAGCTTGTCTGCTCTTGGTGTCTGTAGGACAGGTGAAGGAGCAGCAGAGCCCAGTGCCAGCATCCCACCGTGTGATGCTGGGGTGACCTCAGTCCTCTTCCTGTTTGCTCACTGCCTGTGGTTACAGCCACATTGGAGCCCACCGCTCAGGTTTATACCTTGGCCACTCCAGTTCTCTGCTTGTGTCTCTACAGTAACAAGGAGAGGTTTGTTCATTAGTGAGGAAGACTGAAGGTGCATGTGTATTTCTGGGTAAGCAGGATTTAACCTAGGGAATGAACAGCTCTATTGAGAGAATGATGGGGGAGGACACCGAGACTGAAGGACTGTAGATGCCCAGAAGCTGGAGGTGGGTCTCATCCCACATCAGGACAGATCCGACATCCACCTGTTTAAGACCTTTTGCTCTTCTCTATTTTGGCCTATGAATCTGTCCTGTCTTTGTTCCACACATAGGAACATTCCTTCCCCAGCTCCTTATGGTAAACCACATCCTGTGCTGCCACATGTGGGGTCTGCCTCGCTGAACAACAGAGATCCTGATGGTTTGAAAGCACTGTTGGCCTTGTAAAAAGCCCACACAGCCTGGGCTTGTGTCCTGACTCTTTGGAAAGCACAGACGTCGGTGAAGACACACAGTAGATGTGCACAAACATAAAAGCCACAGAGGTACCCACTGGCTTTAAATTGATACAACTTAAGAATCCTTCACCTGTATGTTGGGAGGAGTTCAGGCTGTGGTTTTGTAGCAGCTGACCTGATCTAAACTGACTTCTGCTTCCTTCTCCCCTCTTGTTCACCCTGCTCCCAGTGCCTTGGTCAGACCCTCTGCAGGTCACTTTGACCCCCTTTCAAAAATGGTCTGCATGTGATTCTTCGTGTTTTCTTTGGGTTAATCTTTTGCCAAACCAGAATGGTTGGAGGAATTCCAGGGTGCCCCTGTGACAGTGTAAGTGTTGTCCCTTTCTTGCAGTGGCTTGCTGTCAGCCAGAACACCAGACGGGTGTGGAGAAGTGTGGCCTTCTGTCTGTAAAGGTGCTCTGCAAAAGCCCAGGAAGAACACAACAGTTGTTGAATTCACTGCTAGTGAGGAAAACAGCAGTTTTAACACTAAGAAAAGAGAGGTGAATCTGGCTGCT
Source organism: Coturnix japonica (assembly GCF_054131305.1). Classification (NCBI taxonomy): domain Eukaryota; kingdom Metazoa; phylum Chordata; class Aves; order Galliformes; family Phasianidae; genus Coturnix; species Coturnix japonica. The sequence continues at coordinate 9,401,345 of NC_140680.1, read as the reverse complement.
GGTGCCTCTTGCAAGCTATTCTTCAGCTCCTGTTCATCACTATTTTTCACATCTTTCAGGGATGTGGAGGCCATGAAAGCACTTTATAGCTCTATCACTTGATAAAGAGAAAAGAAGAATTCTCCTCTCTTTCCAGAGGACAGGCCAGCAGTCCTGCTTTATGGCCCAGCCTCCAGCTGACCCCAGCATTGCTCACCCTTCATTTGTGCCTGCTTTGCAACTGAGCATCCCCACACCTCTTAATTTGATCACAGCAAATGAAGGGAGTGTTTTCAGTGTAATAAACCAGCTGTTTGATGCAGTGCTGATGGAGCAGCATCCTTTTTGCATGTATGTAACTGTGTCAGCAAATACTTGCTGCTGCGTTGGGTCAGGAGGGAGCTGTTCATCCTCCTGGGCAGCAGGGATATCCCAGGCTTCTATAAAAAGGCTTAGGGGGAGGGAGTAACATTGAAATAACAAGCTAGACAAAGTCATAACTGAATAAGTCAAAGGCCACATCATGCCTTTACTCCGGAGCCATCAACTTGTGTTTGGTTTGGGTTGGAATTTCAGAGCTGTCTGAGGTGGATGTGTCATTTCCCAGGGCTCTGGTTTGCACTGCTGGACCTGGGGGCACAGGGGGTGCACAACCTGAGTGCCTTTGCAATGCAGACCACAAAGGTTCACTGCAGCTGAGCTGAGCTGAGGGATCCCCCGCTGGGCTGTAGCCCTGCTCACTGCATGCAGTGTGGCCACTCACTGAGCTGGTTCACCCTCCTCACTTGGTGGGAGAGGACTCACTTGTTTCCCAGGCACTTGTTTCTGCTGGTTTGGGGATCCAAACTGCCTCATGGCAGGACCTGCAAAGCTGGAGCTGACACGTAGGAAAAAGAGGAGAGGGATAATCAGAATCCCAAATTCTTTGGAAGTAAAATATGTATGTTTTGCATTCTGTCTCATCAGCACTGCCACCCAGCATCAAGCCCATTCCAGAATGGCACATTTCCCATGTGTACCCTATGTAGCTAAGAATGAGTGAGGTCCAGAGCTCCAGCCGAAGGCCTGATCTTTCTGAAGTGCTTATTGTCTCGGGCAGGGAGATCCCGTGGTGGTTTAACCCCAGTTTTCATGTAAGTGGCCAAAGTCTGGGTGCATTTGTACAAACTGAGACACCACTGATGGATTTCCCTGAGGCCTGGACAGCCAAAATCATCACAGTATTTCTTTGCTCTTCAGCAGTAGGGACATGTGAGCTCCTGGCACTTCCCACAGCCGAGGGATCTGCACTCTAAATTAGATCTGGGTTACAGGTTTGTAGACACAGCAGCTGCTTGTCTCAGAGCACCAGTTCTGCTCACACATCATTCCACGCTCCCACTGCCTACACAGCCCCCAGCAGCGTGCCCTTCACACCGGCTGTTCGCCCTCCCTCCCTCCCCAATGCTGTGGGTTATGGCTTTGCTCTGACCTTAGCTGACCCTGCTACTTTTAACAGGGCTTGTGGTGCTGGAGAATATGGCTGGAGAGATGCTGTTTGTGCCAGGAGGAGCCAAATCCAGCCTGTGCCGGTGACTCCAACAGAGGAGACTGTATCATCACAGGAATAAGTGAAGTGATTTTGTCTCAAATTCAAGAAGTGGGGACCTGAAAGAGCCCTGGGGGTCTGGGCTCAGTAATGCTGCCTGTGTTTTAATTCCCCTGGGAAAAACAGGACTGGTAGGAAGGACTGGGGCCCCACAGCTCTGAGGCCACGGGGAGAAAATATCCCTGAACCGCCAGCACCATTGCCAAGCTGCAGAAGGAGTTGGATGGGAAATTCTGCGGCCTGGGATGTTCTTGGCTGCTTGGAGTGAGATTTTTTAAGCACAGCCGGAAAAGGGGGATTTTCAAGTAATTTTGGTGATTCACAGGAAATGCCATTACTGCACAGCTGATGCTCTACCAATGCACTTGTTCCTGGAAGACTTTCCTGCAAAGTTTCCCTGGTGAGGTATTGCTGCCAGGAGCAGTGCCTGCAGGCTGCTTGTGTTGCCTGGGCTCTGCTGCAGAGCTCTGAGCGTCCACCCAGCCAGAAAGGTTTGGAGACATGAGAGTCCTGCATGTTTCTGCTTTCCTTTAGGCCTGCAGCCAGGAGCAGGAACCGCAGGTCCTTTTGTTTGACACAGTCCTCAGGGACAATTTACTGAATGGCGGTGAAGCTGAGGTCGAACTTTTCCATGATGTCAGACTTGAAACTGCTTGGAGTACGCGGGTGAATGCCTTGTGAGGTGAGGAGAGAGGCTCCCAGGAAGTTATGGGACAATGGATGTAAATGGCAGCGAGGCTGATTCACTGCTCGTCATATCCGTGGGTACGTCAAGTCCTCAGCAGCAGCTTCTCTGGCACTGGTTAATTTATTATGCTGTTAGTGCAGAGTGCTGGTATTTGGCTTCCATACCACACTTCCACTGCTGCAATCACTCAGCTTCAAATTATCAGGGTGAGTCTTCTCTAACGCAAAGTAACTCAGATTGTGGACATTGGCTGATACACACGAGGCTGCCATCAATTTTCCTGAGTATAATTTCTTGAACAATTTTAGGCAGCATGGGTTTCATACATGCCATGTGCAGAGGTGTGGGATGCAGAGGGGGATGGGAGGAGCAGAACAGGCAATGCAGCGTGCCTGAGAGAAGGCTGGGGCTCAGCCCTGCCTGCCCCATGCAGGATATGGCCATACTTCATGACTGCTGCTGCTCTCCAGTGGCAGGAGCCAGCCAAGCACAGTCTGTCCCACTGGCTTCACCATCCCCTTTTTGGAAGCTCTGGCTTTTCTTGTCACATTCTAGGAGGGAGGACCCTTTGCTGAGAGCTGAGTTGAAGTGCTATGCTGTCCCCAAACCCCATGCAGCAGGGACCTTCCCACTGCCACCCACCTACTGGATGTCAGAGCGCTCGCAGGCTGTTCCCAGAGCAGAAGCACTCGAGCAGATTGCGGATGAGGGACAAAATCAAGGGCTGCTGAGTCTGGTGATTTTATCGCTCACAGCTCATCACGTGATGGCTTTTATCAGCATCTCCTCAGGGGTCATGGAGCTGGTCCTGTGCAGCTGGGGCAGTGCAGTTCTTTCCAGATTTTTGGAGCTAGTTGCTTCCTCTTATGATTAGGATAAAAAATCCTCCATGATTGAGAGCATCCAAGAGAGCATTGGGTAGCAAAGTGTGGCAGAAAGGAACCCTGTCCCTACAGGGCCTTGGTGGGCCTTGATATAAATATCTCTAATTTATAGGCAGACTGTTTCCCAGGCCATCCAGATTTCTAGGTTCTGTGGGGATTCACAGCTGAGCAGCCCCTGCAGGGTCTCAAGTATGGGCCCATCTCCCTCATACCATGGCAAATCTCAGCACCTGGACTCAGGCTGGCACACCCAGTTCCAGACAAACAGGCTGTCTGGGGCTGCAGCCCCTTTTGTGAGTGTGTCCTTCCAGTTCACTGTCTGCTCCCATCTCATTCCTTCCAGCAGTCACCTGCAGACCTGAACGTCTCTGCTCAATGGAGCAGCTTTTCATGCCATCCAAGAGCTAATTCTTGTTGAGATCAGCAAAGCAGGGGCTGAGAGATGCTGCTTGATTATGCTTGAATTTATTCTCTCCCTTCCTCCAAAGATTATCACGAGCTCCAGTTCATTTGCGCTTGTGAAAAGCACAGGGTGGAAAGTGCCAGATAAGGGGAAAGGCTCATCACATGTTGTTGCCACGGTGCAGGAAACAACGCTAACAAATCAATCAGCCCCTTGACATGCATGGCTCAGCTCCACATCTCTGGAGCAGCATTCACGCCATGTGGGTCCCGCTTTATCACAAGGGACTGAGGAAGCAGATGATAAGCGTGCAGGCTGTCCCGCTTTGATGCTTCAGAGAGCGAGCTCTTCCAAGGGCTCCTTTACTGATGGCCCTTCAGCTAATTTTAGCACCAATGAGCAGCAGCTTAGCACAGCTTGGAGGAGTAGGACTATAAAGCAGGTGCCCATGTAAGGCACCCCAGATGACCCTTCTGGGAGCTGGTTGATTGTTTCTCCGTGTGCACCACACCTCTTCTTCTCCTAGACCCTCTCCCAAACAGCACAACAGTTGGACAAGTGTCAGACCTCATTAAAGCCAGCACAGTCACATCTCTGTACCCAATGGTGTGTGCCGCGCTACTAAGAACTGGTGCATTGCAGGAGCTCCAGGCACACGACACTGTCTCTGCATACCCGCACTGCGAGGTCTTCTTTACAACCATGGGGAACTGGAGACTCTGCTTCAAAATCTTGTAACTCGTATTTACCTTGCTGAATTCAGTAGCACTGTCTGTGTATGCCAGCACTCAGATCAGACCCACCTGGCAGCAGGCAGGCAGAAGACACTGGAATCAGTGTCCATGTCCAAGCTCCTGCCACATGTGAAGTGACTCAGACTGGCCAGATGCTGGCAGAGGAGCAGTCAGGGCGCAGCAACAATTGCCATGCACGGAGCCCAGCTCCCAGCAGTCCTGCAGCCTTCAGGAAGAGATGCTGGCTCTTTGTGTTTAATAACCCAGCAGATTTTTCTTCCATGAATTCATCCTGTTTAAATGCTGTACATCTGTCACATCCTGTGGCCAGGAGCTCTGCAGTATAACTACGCATTGCACCAAAGAACCACTTCCTTTTTGTTGTGTTAAACTTCCTTCAGGTAGTTTCAGCTGGATCCCCTACTCCTGTGTCACAGGAGGCAGAGCATAGCCCCTCCCTGCCAGGACTGCATGGCTCTGTCTCACAGCCTCCCATCCACCCCTACTCCCAGTCATAGAACTGTTCCTCACCCTGAGGCTGCTGCTTTGGGCACCCACACTTCCCTTCCCTGCTCCATTTCTCTTTTACATGGAGGCAACAGGAAAGCCAGACCTGCACACATCATCCTAAGCTGCTGGCAGACACAGTCATGTTGCTATTCTTCCTCTTTCTCAGAACATTCATTTTGGGCTGAAAATCTCAAATCAGGCATGTTTGGGCCAATGTTGCCTGCAGTGATGCAGGCTCTGGGCACACAATGGGTTCTTGTACAGAGGAAGGAGAGAAAATCTGTCTCCTTACAGCCTGATAGTGAGCAGAAAGAAAACAGCTGTTGTTTTGCATCTAGGCTCCTAGGGGGAGCAAGGGCACACTGCAAGAGGCCTGTGCAGGTACTTGGGTACCAAATCGCTTGTGTGTTCTTCCATGAGGAAACAGCACGTTACTTGCTGTGGTATGTGATGAGAGAAGGACACATCCCCTGCCACAAGACCCCTTCCCAAAACACGTAGTTTGTGGGTTTCCTACCAGCTATGGGGTGGCTTGGACAACCCTTTCCAGCCCAGAAAGAAGCCTGGGAATGCTGGAGAACCTTGGGCTTGACTTGGCCAAAAGAAGGACCCAGAACTTGGCAGAGATCTGGGAGGCCTTGAGGCTGATGGCTCTCCACCATCACAGCCTGGGGAGGAGGCCTGCAGCTGGCACATAGGCTGGTGACTCAGGGGGTGGAGAAGCTGGAACTGGCATCCTCTACCTGGACTGATAATGGAGATGTCCCTTCTGACACCACCACTGCCTTGTGGCTGGATGGGATGAAGTATTTTCTGCTGACACAGCATGTTTGAGCCAGCTGCTGTCGTGTCAGCAGGAAACTCCATGTTGACAGAACATGGAAATGTCCACGTAGAAATGCCAAGTTCTCCCTGAGAAAGAGGAAGCCCAGAGGAAGGAGAAGCCCAGGCATAGAGCTGGTGCTCTGGGAAGGCTTCCCCAGCCCATCATACGATGCCCTCCCTGCCCTCCAACATGGTGTCTGGGGCTGGTGGCTTTGCCCAAGCCATCCTCGCCATGCTCTGAGCCTCAGCACAGCAGTTAAGTTTCGTAGGAAGAGTCTCTGCCCCCAGTAGTGAAACAAACACACGGTGCTCCCTTTCAGGAGGGGAGATGCTGTGCTCGCCTGTGGCAGAGACACAAGCCCCATCAAATCAAATACACACCCAGTTGCATCAGTGGAAAAATGAATGGAGAGCTTACTCACAAACTGGATTGGCAGCTTCAAAGGCTGCTCTTGCCTTCCTCCCACTCTTTGTTCCTCCAATGAGCAAGAGTAGCTATCTCCTGCAATGTGTGCTGCACAGGGAGCAGTTATTGTCGTGCCTGGGTGATGGGAGATCTTGCAAACCGTGGCCCTTAGAAAATAAGCCATTTGCTACCTGGCTGACAGTGAACTGTTCTCCTTCACCTGCAGAGACACCAACATGAAAAGCAGCCACCCACAAGAAAAGGCCCCGAGTCAGCAGCCTTGGAGGTTTTAGGGTAGGAAAAGCAATGCAAGGCAGCAAGGATGGGGAAGGGGAGAGGGAAGGGCTGTGGAAGCTGGTAGACATGAAGCCTCAGGCTGTACATGTGGGACAGGAGATGTGAGCTGCTGCAGCCCTGGAGAGGATGAGAGGAGCTGATGCTCCTTACACAAAGTGAATCGGTCCTGGATGATCTTAGTTGTCTTTTCCAACCTCAATGATTCTATGTACTTCTTAGGAGGGTTGCTCTTTCCACCGGATTCACTGCAATGGAGAAAGAAGAGCCCATGGGAATGAAGAGTAAAGCCCACAGCTTGGGAGGAAGCGTGAGGGGCAGCAGACTGAGCTGCTACTCCATCTCATGTTTCTTTGCTGGGCCCCATAGCACGTGCTGCAGGGATGATAGCATGGAGTTGATGGCACAGGTAGAGCAGTAACAGTGATGTTCTGCCATCGCCACCAAAGCGACCTCCATACAGAACAGAGAAGGAATACATGACACAGCTAAGCCAGAGGCAAGCGAGCCTTCAGCCCATAAATAAACCCTTTAGAAATAAAGAGCTGACTCTTAATTTATTCTGCATGGATCAAATTCTATCTCCTTATTTTCAGCCTCTGCTCTGCCTCCTGGTGGAGGCGATGCCTCCCAGCACAGCCTGTTGGAAGGCCCTGGTACAGCCCTGGTGACCTGTGTGAGGGTAATTACTGTGAGCAGGTGTGCTTCCCTTCTGTGGTGGACTTAGGCACATGTTATATGGACCGTAAAGAGAAGAAGAGAGAAATGGAATGACATCTCCGTGGTTTTTCATGTGGTGCTTATGCTGATGACCAGCTCAGATATGAAGTCCTGTGAAAATCTTTAACTTTATGGCACTGGCCTCTTTGCCATAGCGCTTTAGCTTGGACTCTCATGCTTTGTAGCATGCAGGAGCAACCATGCTTGAGGCAAAGTCCACTTCCCAGCCGTGCAGTGTGGGAGGAAGCTGTGATTAGGACACACCTGCACCCTATTCTTGAGCTGTTGTTTCTTTTTTCTGTATGTTTTCACTTCCAGCACGAAGGGCTGATAGCGGTGTGTGGTCATGAAGTCCTTTCAAGGCAGGAAAGGAATCCAAAGAACAGTAATAATGGAAAAGATTAAATAAAGGAAACACCTCTTTCCTGTGCAAACATGCTGCTCTGAGAAGAACCCCTGCCTGCTGCAATTGGGCATAACCCAGAGCTGCTTCACTTTGCACGGCTGGAAGTTGTGCCTGCTTTCTGAGCAAGCCCTGACTAACACACAACGCATCTGCTGTGTTCCCACAGAGCCCCCTTATGGCTTTAGCTTCCAACTGATCTGCCTGAGCCTTCATCTTTTGTACAATTGGGAAAATCCCTCTGCTCCGGCCCATCAGCTGCAAACCAGGAGTGGTTCAGTTTGGGGTGAGATGTTTGGGAGCTGCCCTCCCTGCTGGGTGTTTCTGCTGCAGCTGTGGGCCAGTGGTGCGTGGGGGTGGCCCTGGAGAAGCTGTGAGCAAAAACAGGCATGCAAAGAGGTTGCACAAACCAGGGAGCCCAGCAGGAGGAGGCAGCCCTGCCCTGCCCTGCCGCCTCCGCAGCGCTGCACCCTTCTGGGTGCTTCCCTGTGCCATGCTGCTGGGTCATATGTCTGCAGGGTCTGAGGCCACGAGGCTACAACAGCCAGTGCCAATGGGGTGGAGAAGAGACTAAGGCCCTTTAGACTGGCTTATCAAAACCTGGAAACACAAACAGTTGTGCTAGACCAGCATGCACCTATTTGCTTTTCCTTGTAACCAGAGCCTGGCAGTAGCAGCCAGCCCACTCCCATGTCTTCCTGACTCCCGGTGAGCCCTGGAGTGGTGACAACACGTCTGCATGGAGCTGTGCAGCCCCAGCTTGGGGCTGGATAGGAGAAGGGGGCCAACAGCAGGAAGGAAACTGCTCACACTGGGGAAAATCACTTGGCAGCACAGCGGTCTTGCAAGGAAATCACCCTGGCTGTGCTATCAAGCATCCGAAAATACTGGTTGGAATTGAAAACGTGCCTGCGGGAACACCCACAGCATGACCCATGTGGGGCGGAGCAGACAGCAGGGAATGCTGCCCCACTGCCCTGGCTGCTGGGGCAACAGATTCCCTTGGAGGAGAGCACTGCCAGTCACTGAGTGACACAGCACTGTGTGCTGATGGGAGCCAAAGGCAGTGACGTACCTCTATGGCTTCGTTGGATGTGGTGGTAAATGTGCCTGCCCCAGGATGGAGCTGAGAAGCTCCTGACACTGCTGAGTTGCTGTCCCCAAGGCCACCTGGGTGGGCGTTCCGCTGTTCCATAATGTACCTGGGAGAGGCTTGAGTCGCTGCTGCGAGGGAGAAAGAAAATCTGCATCCCTGCGGTCAGAGCCAGGTAAAGCCTTTACTGCCGGCCCCTGTGTGGGTTGCTTGTGCTCATGACTTCATCCCCCAGTCTGCCTCTCCGTAAGTCCCTATGTGTGTCCTTTCTCTGTGCCACTTCTGGATGCTCTGTGTCAGCCTGGAAAAATCCAGGTGGGGCTGTCACCTCCATATGGTTGGATGGGACGTGCTCGGGGCGTCAGGAGTTGGCTGCGCATCAGCTGCTGCCGTCTCAATAGCTTGTTTACAAGGATGCAAATACTTCACATGCGGGAAAAACCCGCAGACCAAAACATCCCCGTGTCCCGGTGGCATCGCTTCCTCGGGTATATTTGGATTTTTCATTTCTGTTTTCTCCAAACCCCGTTCTGAGGCTGAGCAAACAGGGCAGTGCCAACACAGCAGGTGCTCCCACCCTCGGGGTGCCCAGGGGCCGTACCGTGCCGGGCAACTCCAGCCCCGCACAGCCGGGAGCGCCCAGCAGCCGCAGTGAGGCAATAAACAAGCAGCCGCCGCTTCTCTCCTATCAGACTCGGGGGGGCCATTTGCGGGCGGTGCGGAGCCGCCGCCGCTCCCCCCCCGCTGCCCGGCTCCTCCTCGCCGCTCCCCCGGGCGGTGCGGCCGGTCCCCGGTCGGACCCTGTCCCCTGTGGCCGGGGGCCGTCCCGTCCCTCCCGTGCCACCCTCGTCCTGCTGCTGCGCGCTGTCATTGACCTCCCCCGCTGCGGCAGCGCGGTCGCGGCTCCCGGTGCTGGCCCTGCAGGTAAGACGGGGGTCGGGCCCGGGCAGGGGGGTCTCGGGCACCGGGGGGCTGCGGGGTGGGAGCTGGGAGCCAGGAGCCCCTGCCTTCCCCCTGGCGCGGCTCTTCTGCAGGGATGCTCCGAGGCAGCAGCGTAGAGCCGATATGTCGGCAGGCCGAGGGGGGAGCCGGGGAATTAAACCTGCTCCTCGTTCTAAGCTGTCAGAACAGCTTCTTCTTGATTTTGTTGTTTCTCCGTTGCTTCAGACGGGGGCGCAAAGTGGTTTCCCGGCCTGGGAGCCGTTCCCTGGAGCACGGGGGTCCCCACATCGGCATGGGGACCGGTAACACTCAGAGCTTGGTCTTCTGAGCTGCAGCCAGTGGGGAGTGGGGCAGAGCTGCACAGCGCGATGGGCCAGACAGCGGGGCAGCACCCCGAGCCCTGCCTGCCCCTGGGTCTCTGCATTTGTGTGCCCCACTGCCATGCAGAGCTCAGTGCATTTCCAGCCCCAGCTCCAACCATCTGCTTGTTTCTGGGGTACATCCCACCATCTGGGGACCTCTGGGGCACCCAGTGGAGTGCAGAACAGCGTCCTGTGTCAGCCACAGGTACACAGGGGGCTGGGATGACAGCTAGCAGGGTAGAGTTCTCCTATAAAGCAGGCAGAGGCGCCGTGCCTGCTGTCTTAGCACATGGATTTGTGTTCTTGCCAAGCCTATCTCACCTCCAGAGCAGCTGCTGGCATTTGCCAGACAGGAGCACTCTCACTCCTGCAGCACCCAACATTTGCTGGCTCAGCCCCCAGCAGAGGCTCTGGCTCAGCCCCCCATTCCCATCACATGCACCAGAGCCGTGCAGCTGTGCAGGAGGCCAGGCTGCCATAGGCTGGCTGCGTCCCAAGGCCTCACACTGCCCAAGCAGAGCACTGTCTATGCTGTATGGAGATCTGTGCCTTTCTCCTCAGCAGCAGCATTAGTAGAGGAAAGGCAATGCTGTGAGTCAGTTCCTAGATTTGTGCTCTCTACAAGAAGAGAGGGAGACAGAGCAGCGCCTCTGCAAAAAGCCCTCTGAGCACCAGGGGCTCCCAGCGCCTCTGGCACAGGCACTCACGCCTTTGCACACTCCTCCCTCCCAGTCTGTACATCAGCTCTCCCTCCCATAGAAATGCCTGTTGTTCAGGCGTCACATAAACACTCTTTGTACTTTGAAAAGGACACTTGAATGCAAGGCAGCATGCCAGGCACTGCCTAAGCAGTGACAGCCAGCCTGAGCAGTGCTGGAGCGGGCATGGGGGTGGTGGAGCCCTGTGCTCCTCTTGGGGGGGGGACACAGCTGGTGCCGGGGTGCTGCTCTGGCCACTTGGATTTGGGCATAACTGCTCAGCATGTCCCCATCTGCCTCACGTGGCTGCCTGCCCTTGACAGCCATCCTGCTTTTCACTCTCAGCATTTTATGGTTTTATGATTTTGGTGTATCACCTTATCTATCCAGATCTTATCAGTGGTAGGAAAGCCTTCCTTGTAGATGTGGATGGCTTGTTGTTCCTTGGAACAAGTGTGCACAGATGTGCTCATGGAAGTGCTCCTTGTCCCCTGCTGTAGGTGGAACAAGTGTGGGCACCAAGCTGGACCCCAGAGCACCAGCCCCTGTGTCTGCAGCTCAGCCCCTGACCCAAACTCACCCTTGCAGGCATCCTAACATGGCAAGCACCCATGAAGAAGAGCCACATGCTGAGGACACAGCAGACCATGATGCACACATCTATGAGGAGGTGATGCTCTGTGAGCGGATGGAGCACAGCCAGCGGCTGGCTGTAGAGGAGCTCATCACCACCGAAGCCAGCTATGTGCACAACCTCCAGCTGTGCCTGTCTGACATCCGGGCACACCTCGAGAAGAAGCAGGTGAGGGGGCTGTAGGGTGAATGTGCTGGGAGCAATGGGGCTCCCACGTCCCAGCAGGGTCAGTGCTGAGGGCAGCTGGGAAGCCACTACCTGTGCCCTGATCCTTCCAGCCCTTCCAGCTGCCTCCCTCAGGCTGAGTCCTGGGTTGAACAGACATTATGTCTTAGCCAGTACAGCCATCTGAAGGCTTTAACTCTGCATCTGTAATGTTAGAAAGGCCTTGTCCTGCTTGGGAACAAAGCCAGATCTTATCTCCAAATGCCTCTTGAAATGGAGCGTTTCCAGCTCCTCAAATGTCACATGAGGCTGCTGGAAGGACACTGGTGTCGAGAGGGTGCGGGTGACTCCACAATACCAGGTCCACCTCCATCTCATCTATTTGGCTTGTTCTGGGGCAACTGTGTTCCTTCCAGCTGCCTGGTCTTGACCTGGAAGGACTCTTCTCTAATATTGATGACATCCTCCATGTCTCCAGACGGTTCCTAAGGGGACTTCAGGACACTACTACCCAGGAGCATGAGCAGCTGCTCAGCATCAGTAAGTGGAAAGCAAAATCATACTGTATGTGGGGAGGAGACCCCTTCCCATGGAAGAGAATTGTTCCTTCCAGCCTGACCCTCCTCCCCCAGGCACTCTATTCCAGGAGTTCAAGGAGGAGATGGAGATGGTCTACAAGATCTACTGTGCCAGCTATGAGCATGCTCTCTTGTTGGTGGAGAGCTACCGCAAGGACCCCAGGCTGCAGGAGGAGATTATGGACACCCTGACTGCAACAGTGTAGGTACCCTCTGCCACCCCTTCCCTAATGGTCTTGCCCTTCTCTCTAAACGAGCTCCCTTCATGGATGGGTACCTGCTCCTGGGCACCTGGATGAGTGCCACATCTTCACAGCATTGCCTGGTATAGCTGCTGGCAGCCTCTCCTGAATCCTCTGGGACTTACCAAAGGAGCACTACAGCTTGGGAATCTTTTATGGTGGACCTCATACCTATGGTGGGGGTGGCACCCATGGCTCCTGCCTGCTCCTCCCCTCCACATCACTGCCACCCAAAGGGCTGTGCCACAGACAACATGCATTCCCCAGTGTCAGCAGAGAGATAGGCTGGCCCCAGTGGATGTGGAGGACTCCTGACCCATCAGCATGGTCACAAGCACTGCAAGTCACTGGCATTTCCTCCTGCTTGGAGTGCAGCTGATGTGCTGGAGGGGGGGGGCCCTGCACACACAGCCTGGGGTGTCCTGCACCTCTCAGCCAGACAAGCACAGATGCCTGCTCAGGCCTTGCACTGCCTTTGGGGCTGATGGGGACAGCACCTTGATGAGCACTCCCTGGGGGTGAACAGCTGGGGTTCAAGGCCAGAAATCCAGGCATAGCTCACCTCTTGATCCCAGGCAGCAAAGCTCTCCTGGTGCTGGAGAAGGGCTGGGTTACCCCCAGAATGCTTGCAGAGAAGCCCAGAGAAGCATTAGGGTTGTCCTCCTCACCAGCCTCACGCAGTTCCCCCTTCCATCAGGCCTCACACGAGCGCCTCAGATCTCAGCTTCTTCCTGGTGATGCCGGTGCAGAGAGTCACCAAATACCCACTGCTGCTGGGCAAGATCCTGGAGAACACCCCTGCCAACACCAGCACCCATTCTGCCCTCGCTGCAGCCGTGCGTGCCATGACCCAGGTCAATGCCAACATCAACGAGTACAAGCGACGCCGGGAAGTGGGTGAGCAGGGCACTATGGTACCTGGCTCTGGGAGGGTGTTGTATCATGGGCAAGCTGCAGGAGCAGGGTGGCATAGAAGCAAGAACAGAACTGGTTCACCTGCATTCCCTGGGCTGGGGAATTGAAGGAACAATCCTGCCCTTGGGATAGGAGAAATCAAGCTCCCCACAAATGCAAGCTCACTCTGCTTTTTGGTTTTCATGGTAGTTTCCCTGGGGCTGCCCTTCTTTGATGTGGGTTGTGCTTATCCTGTCGATCAGCCCCAGCCTTGCTGCTGTTCTCGCCTTGATTTTTCTCTGTTTAGCCCACTCAGGTTGCTGCTATAAAGCTTCTGCAGCCACATTGTTCTCTTGGTCACACCAGCATCCCAACACCTGCCCCAGCACTGTGCAGCAAGGCTGCTGGGCTGCAGGGCTGTGATAGGGACATGCCTGCCTGCAGGGAACAGCCAGGACACAGCACTGCAGGAGCCACATCTGCACCGGGTTGCTGGTGGCTGCAGGCAGGGTTTCTGGTCCCAGGGCACTGTTGTCCTATGAATTAAGGCCAAAGCACCTTCAGGGTCCCACAGATGAGCAGCTGTGTGAGCAGCCCCTCACTTCTGGGTCATCAGGCCACTCACCAGCATCTCTCTTTCCCCTCTCATGTCTCCCCGAGGCAGCTACCAAGTACAACAAGGCTGAGCAGCTGACGCTGCGGGACCGCTTCGCTCGCCTCAACCCTCACTCCATCGCCAAGAAGACCACGCGGCTGAGCCGGCTCCTAATGCACGAGGCCGGCATCGTGGCCAAGGTGCGAACCCATCCACTGCTTCTGCCGCTTCTGGGGCTTTCCTCCTGCACCGAGACAGGGAGAGCCGAGCCCGGTGCTGACCCCCAGCGGCCTGTGCTGTCATGTAAGCCCATGTCCCCCTGCCGGGTGACCCAGCGTGGCTGTTGGTCCCTCATTCCAGCCACTGTGCAGGCACAGACCTCCCTCCTTGCCTCACGAGTATCACAGGGGAACATTTTGACCTCCAAAAGCCCTTCAGACCATTAGAGCATCCCAGCAAAAGGATGCACACCCAGTGGCACTGAGTGCTGCTTGCAGCTGAGGCATTTTCCCCAGCACCACGTCCCAGGTAGTGCCCAAACACCCCGGATTGTGGCCCTTGTCAAACTCCTGGAGCCTCTCGGGGTCTCCTCCCCTCCAGCTTCAGGCTGCACCTTGTGTTAGCATCACCTCTGCCCCCACCCCTCCCTGTTCTGTCTGCACAGAGACAAGCTGCCCCTTGCCTTGCAGACAGAGGACAAGGAGTACGATGATCTGGAAGAGAGATTCCAGAGCGTGGCATCCTGTGTGACTGCACTGAAGGAGAACATGGCATCCTACCTGAAGCACTTAGAGGTAAAACCCTGACTGTGTGCAGGCAGCTGCCCCCATCCAGGCCTCAGGACCCAATCTGGGAGCTGCAGAACATCCCCAAGCCCTCTGCAAATAGCAGCTGGAGGTGCCCAGGGACTTGTATTTCTCAGCTGAAACATAGAATCATAGAATCACCAAGGTTGGAAAAGACCTAAAAGATCACCCAGTCCAACTGTTCACCTATCCCCAATGGCTCCCACTAAACCATGTCCCTCAACACAACATCCAATGTGTTGCTGTGCTGGGGACCTCACGGCCTCATAGGATTGCCTCAAAATATTGAGAATGGTTCCCCACAGTGGGATGAGATAAAGGAAAAGGTGACAGAACGACTCCCTGTTGCCCAAACAGTGCATAAAGAGCTCCTGCCCTGATTGCTTTCTCCCTTCCAGGCATTCCTGCTGCCTACCCCACACAAGTGTGAGCTGCAGATGGAGGAGGGCCCTGCCCAGCAGTACCGCCGCCTTGCAGAGCACCTCCATGGCACTGTGTTCCCAGAGTTTGTGAGTGCTCCTCCTCTGCAGAGCTCCTTTGGGATCAGAGCCGGGCATCTCTCTCACCTGCTGCCAGGGCAGGGGAAACAGAGTGGGGTTCAGAGTGGCCCGGTGCAGGGAGCATCGTTATCAACATTCAGCTTTGGCAACCCATCAGCATTCCATAGATAGTGTTTGCCATCAGCCCCACTCATGAGCATGGTCAGGGTGGGTTTCCAAGCAGCGTAAAGTGTGTCAGGGAAGATAGATCCCCAGACTGTATGCCAGCTGCCCTATAGGGAGCACCAGCCTTCCCATGCCCATGCTGTGTGAGGTGGGAAACGGGGTAAGCACTCAGATCCTGGGCTTAGGACTTCTGTCCAACCAGGGCACTCTGCTGGGATACACACTGCACTGGTCCATGGGACTTTGCATATATGAGTGCTCATATCTGGTCTTCTGGGACAGCCCAAGTTTTGAATCACATCATGCATGACTGCGTTACTAAGGGTATGCTTTGGTTGGCATCCCATGTGCATTCAGGGAGGGGTGCCACATGAGCCCCCACTCCACACAAATCCCCCAGCAGGCCCCCAAGCCTTTTTTTATTGCATAGGACAGTGTTGCATACAGACAGCAGGACCTGTCCAGTGGGGTTCCAATGGAGATTTGGATTTTGCCATCCCACAGAGGCGCCGGCTGGACAGGCTGGTCTGGCAGCCCCTCTGCAGCTTGGCAGAGATGCTGGTGGGGCCACAGCAGCTGGTCAAGAAACGCCTGGACAAGCTGCTGGACTATGAAGAGATTCAGGAGAGGAAGCGTGAGACAGGCAGCGTAACATACAACGAGGAAGCAGCCATGAACACCTACCTGGCCATCAATGCATTGCTTGTGGCTGAACTCCCACGCTTCAACCAGGGGGCCATGCAGCTCCTGAGACAGATCCTGGGCTCCTTCATTGTCCTGCAGGAGGACTTGGCTGCAGAGGTTCTGCATGAGGCTAATAAGGAACTAGAGCAGGTGAGAGAGGGAGAGTGGGTGTCCTTGTGCTCTTCCAGGCCTGCCTGCTTCTGCTGGGTCCATCCATCTCCCCTTCTGGTGGGGCTGCTGTGCTGTGGGCTTGGGGCAGGATCTATGGCAGGATCTGGCTGCATCCCACACTGACCTCAGGGTCTATCTTCACAGATGCCTCATGGCCACATGCCGTTGCCTGCTTTCTGGAGGATGGTGGAGGACACCCTGCAGCAGTCGGGCATCCAGCTCCGTACTTTCATCCAGGCATTTGAGACCGTCACACCAAACCCTGTGCCACAGGTAGGAGCTGCAAATCATAGAGTCATTAAGGTTGGAAAAGACCACTAAGATCATCAGGTCCAACCATCAGCCCATCCCCATCACACCCACTGAAGTCTCCTATGTGCCTGACCAAGTGCTCCTGTGTCTCTTGTTCCCCTCCAGCCCCTGAACCCTGCTGAGGAGCGGAAGGTCCGTTCCCTTGTGAGCAAACACGGCCCAGACAAACTTTACCAAGTGACAAGCAACGTCAGTGGCAGCAAAGACATGGACCTGACCTTGCAAAGGGGGCAGATTGTGGCTCTGCTGCAAAGTGTGGATACTAAAGGCAACACAGGCAGATGGCTGGTGGATGCTGGAGGTACTGTTAGCATTGCAGGGAGGCACCAAGGTCACAAACCAAACCCAAACCACTTCCTCAGCTTGGATGAAACAGTGAGCCACTGTCTCTTGGGTTCTCTCTTCCAAGGCTGGCTCAGCCCAAACCTGCCTTTGCTTTGCCAGCTACACCTATAGCCATTGGCTGTAGATCTTGGGTTTCCCCATTTGTTCCCCAAAAGAGCACTTGTGAAGTGTCAAGACTGGGAAAAGAGAGTCCAGTCCACATAGAAATGTCTTAAAACCCATTATCTGGGCTTTTGCTCTGGATGTACTCTAGCGATGGACATGTTTGAGTGAGGCTCCTGTGCTGTGCCAGCTGACAGCCAGGTTACTCTCCCTCCTCTTCCAACCTGTCCTGTGTGTGTCAGGTGATGGGACCCCATGACCTGTGTGTGCATGTCCTCCAGGTCCCCGAGGGTTTGTGCCTGCTTCCAAACTCCAGCCCTATAGCCCAGGACCAAGCCAGCAGCCCAGCATGAAAACATCAGCCCTGGAGATTGGCACAGAGGGAAGGCGACATTCCTATGTGCCACCTGAAGCTCCTAAACCCCAGGCAGCCACGTTCACCCCAGCTTTCCAGGTGAGAGGGGAGGACAACCAAGGACTGTTCCTAGTGACCCTGATAGCTCCATGCTTGTAGGCAGGGACACAGACCTCTTTTTCCAGCACACATGTGACCATTCATGTGCAGCTGTGTGCCTTGCAGGAGTGTCACAGCCATCTGGGTGAAGCAGAGGTTTTGTCTTGCTGGGATCTGGGGTGGACAGAGCAAGGGAATTGTGCACCGGGGGTCTTCATGTCCCTACATCAATGTCCTTGATGTCCTCTCTAGGTCCTACCCTGCCATGCATGTCCCTTTGCTTCCTGGCTCTGTCTCTTGCTAAGTGCTTTCTCCTCTCATTCTGCTCTCACAGGTGGTTGCTGGCTTCTCCTTCACAGCACGCAGCCCTCAGGAGCTCACATTGCAGGCAGGGCAGCCCGTGGTGGTGCTGGAGCCACACGACAAGAAGGGCAGCACCGAGTGGAGCCTGGTGGAGGTGAACGGGCAGCGGGGCTACGTTCCCTCCAGCTACCTGCTGACTGTCCCTGTGCAGGAGCCTGTGGGCTGGAGTCTGCCCGTGTGAGCAGCACCAGCACAGCATCCGAAGGCTTCGTGCTGCTCACGGAGAGCTGTGTGCATGGCACCCGATGAGCTCATTGCTGAGAGAGTGGATGCTCAGCTCTGGGCTGGGGAAGCAGCAGAATGTGGCCCAGGGGCTGTGGGTGCACGGTTGGAGGTGGGGAGATGTACTTTGTGCTGTGCACAAGGGCAGGAAGGTGCGAGGGTGCCACGTCCCCGTGTGTTTGCTTCTTGCTGGGCAGCACGGAGAGAAGAGCTGGGATGGAGCCACATGTGGCTGCAGCTCGGCAGGGATTTGTATCGGTGAGAAAAGTCCCTGTAGTGGTGGCGAGAGAGAACTGTCCCTGAGTAAATCAGGTCTGAGCTGCAGTGCTGCAGTGCTGCAAACGGGGCTCCAGCCTGACACGTGTCTCTTGGAGATGTGCTGTCCACAAAACGGGTGGGGTGATGCTCCCCTGCGCCCACTCACACGTCCGAGCGGCATCTGGGCATTGGGTGCTGTCACCTCTCGGCCACCGAGCCCTGCTCCTGTTGGCTGTGACAATACAATACAATACAAGGCGCCCGTGCCGGCTCTGTGCCCACGCGTGGGGCTGCGCGGCCGCGAGGTGGCGGAGCTGCCCCGGCACAGCTCAGCTCAGCTCAGCGCAGCCCCGCACAGCGCAGCACTGCAGCGCCTCCCTCCCGCAGCTCCTTCGGGATCTTCCTTTCCCCGTCGCATCGTGTCGAACCTCGGTGCCCGTGGATATTCCCTGCAGATGCTGTCTCCAGGACGGGCGCTGTTATGTGCTGTGAGGACGCGGGGCACCAACTCACTTCTCTCATTGTATCGCCCCAGCCGGTCGCAGCGCTGCTGCCCCGAGGGTCTGGCTGCTCCCTCGGGGTCAGCGCAGGGCACGGGTCCCTTCCAGCCGAACCACGAGGAAGAATAAAGGGCACAAACGTGCCTTTAAATAGCGCAGCAAGGACACGCTCTCCTGAGAGGAACGCTCTGGCCGGGCTGGTGGAACATGCCTGTGCCCGGGGGGGGGCTCCTGGCCAGGTGCCCACCTCAAGGTCAGGCATTGCCCAGAGCAGCAGCAGGGCTGTGTGTGGGGCAGCCGCTCACCAGCCTGGGGTCTCGCTGTGGTGCAGGGCTCTGGTTGCAGTGGAGCTGGGTGGCACTGCTGCACACAACCTGCTGCTGGCCAGCAAGGGGCTCAGCGCTGGCACCGCGCCGAAGCTGATTCATATCCTGGACGTGCTGGCATTTGGATGGTGTCCACCCAGAGGGTGCAACAACGAGGATCAGATCTGACCTGCTGGCCCTGGGCCAGCTTGTTAATGTGTGAGGTGCACAGTGACCGAGGCACAACTGGCATAGCCTAGGGAAGAACACCATCCACGCAAACCCCAAGCCTGGGCTCCCAAACCTGTGTCCATCCCAGGACACAATGTGTGGCAGGGCTGTGGTGTGCAGTGAATGTGGGCCTGGATGCAGAGCAGCACATGCAGCAGCATCCCAGGACTCAAAGTACCTGCAGTACTGCACTGCTGGAGGGGCTGAGCCCCACAGATGGCAGCCACAGGGCCTGGAGAGAGGAGCACGGGCATGAGCAGCACTGCTTGCTCCCATCTTGCACAGCCAGCACCTGAATTGTTTAATAAAGTGTGAAATTGCTTTCATGCTCTGCTACCTTTGCAGACACGGACCGTCATTACTGCCTTCCCCCCACCCCTCCAGCCAGCCGCTGGCTGCTGCTGATGTCCCCGCTGTCACAGCGCTGCCAGATGAGCTCCTGGCTCACACGGTGCCCAGCTCAGCTCCATAGCACAGCCACAATACACCCTTCCCTTCTTCACAGCCCCATAGCACAGCTCTGGCTGCTGGGGATGCAGAAACGCAGCCATGTGGCCGGGCTGGGGCTGCACAGCCCATTTCTCCCCCCCGCTCCCCACTTCACATGGCCTTGGGGATGCTGAGATGTGCTGCATGCTGCAACATCAGCCTCTGCTCTGCAGAGAACACAGGGCTGCCCCACTGCCAACGTGGACCGGTGGCTTTGGAGCCACCTGAATGTGCACAGAAACCATTGGCAGCCTTAACAGGGATAATCAATCACTGTGCTCCTGCTCTGGGCCTGGCTGCTGAGGATGGCTCCCCAGAGCTGAAGGCTGGCAAGACTGGGGAGGACTGTGCTGCTGTGTCTCGAGGGGACACAGAGATCTCCTCTCTACCCTCCCTGCAGGAGGGCGGTCTGTGCCCCCCTGTGAAGGAAATGCCGAGGGAGCCAGGCATGGGATTGGTGCAGGGATCTGCAGGAAATGCCAGGCAGCGCTGATACTTTGCTCCAGGGAAAAGGTGTCATGTTCTTCCAGCCGCTGATAAAGTTAAACCCTTGATCTTGTTAAAGATTTAGTCCAGAAGGCGAGTTTAGGTAGGACGTGCACGCTGCCGGTGCAGCCCAGGCACGGGGACGGTTCTGTGCCTGTTGCCGGGCTCTGGGTGATGGAGCGGTGCCTCGCAGCTCGCCCCGTGCTCTCCGTGCTGTAACCCTATAGCCCTCGCTGCCCCTGCCGCCTCCCCGTGCTGCAGCTCAGCCAAATGCCTTGAGTGGGGGGGAGACTTTGTGCCACCGCGGTGCCAGCCTGCCCCTGACGTGACATGAGTCAGCTGGAGCAGCCCATACCGCCGTTACCCCCCACGAATAGCCGGGTGCCCCCCACCGCTCCCCATATCCCTGCTGTGTCCCTGTGGACGCCCTGGGGCAATGCACCCTTCTCTCCCTGCATGAACCATCCACCCCCCCCCCGGCAGCAGCCCACACTGCAGCCCGTCCCCTCCCCAAGGTGACCCTGTGTGTGCCGCACTCCTCGGGGCTTTCCCGAGAGCACCTGAGGTGAAGGCAGCGTGCACGGAGGGGGGTGTGTGTGCAGGGCACAGGCTGCTGGGTTTGGTGACAGCTGCCCACGGTGATAAATGGCCTAAACCCAAACCCCAAGGGCTGCTGCACCTGTGGGTGGCCGCTCATGGTTGTCACAGCAGTACTGCAAGAGCATCCCAGATCCCCCAGGTTCTGTATAGCTCCCAGCTTTAGGTGCACGCTGCTGACAAAAACCCCCTTTGTGTGCTCAGCATCCCAGCTGGAATTCACCTAAACACACCCTGGGGAGGAAGGGATGGGTGAAGGGTGGGGGGGAGGAAAGCTGCCTGCTGTTTGTTTTTGCTAATGAAGCCCCATAATCAAATCATTTCAATTTTAATTGTAAAGCCAGCAGGCAGATTTCTGTCTCCAGATGGGACGTGATAGGAATAGCTCAGGGCTGGCCACGTTTTACCCTCACCTCAGTGCACACCCAGAGGGATCCCCAAGCAGCCTGGGGAGGCACTCAGGGTTTCTTCTGCCCCCCCATCCCAGCAAAGGGACCTGCAGGCGCTGTTCTGCACCGGGTGGGAGCAGTGGAACAGGAGTTATTCCCCTGCTTTATATTTCAGGATACATGAGATTTGTTTGCAGCTTGCACTGACTGCCTTGTTTTTGGGTGTTTGGACTTGAGAATAAGAGAAGGAAAGAAAGATAAATGGGGTCCATTCTGTGTGTTTTGGGGATAAGTGCAGTGTTAGCCTCCAGCCTCAGTGGGATATGCTGAACCTGGAAACAAGCAGCTGGGAGAGGAGAAACTGTCTATACCCAGTAAGACACGTGCCATGCCCAGCTTTGTGTTTAAGCTGCTGGGATCTGGGTGCCAGTGGGTGCACCCAGAGACCTGCTCGTCTGCTGCCCAGGGCACAGCCCACACATGTGTCTGTGAGCAGTGGGAGCGCGGGCATGGAACAGCTGCTGGGAATTTAAATGACTGCCCATGAATGCTGGTTTTGTTTTGCCCCAGACGCGGCTGCGTTCTGCCTGGGAGAAGCAGCATTCAAATGTAGCCGGTCACAGAGCTCTGTCCTGCAAATAAAGCTGGTCTGGAAAATCTGGGGAGAAATGGAGCTTGAAAGGAGCCCTGGAGTGACTGCTGCCCCTGTACAGCCCTGCCAAGGGAGCAGCGGGCAGACAGGGCAGGAAATGCAATGGTGATATGGGGCTATGGGGCCATGGGGCTATGGGGTCATGTAATACATGACATAGGCACGTGGAGCCACATGGAGCTGGGAGCCAGCTGCACTCCCTACAGCCCCTGACATGCAGCCAACACAGGGCTGGGCCTGGGGAGACAATGCCATACACAGGACAGGGCCAGCAAGATTAGAGGAGAGAGCAGATGTCCAGGGACAACATGGAGGTGAAGATTTTGGCCTGGTAATTAGCTCAGGGTGGGAAATGCTGTCCTGTGACCGGGCACATGGAGATGCTGCCAGTTGCCACCACTGACTCAAAACACGCTGCCAAATGGATGCCCCAGAGATCTGGTTCTGAATGGATAAACAACATTTCTTATTACGGTTGCTAATGGGATACCAGCCCATGACAATGTAGATACTTTAATAATACAGAGTTCTTTTAATGAAGAAGCTTAACAAACTAAATTACTTCCTGACATTTGTATATGTCGTACTTGCTCATTTATGCATGCAGTAAATGAAATGAACATTACCAAACAGTTAGAAAATAACAAGTACACATGAGAAGCTCACTTGTATGAAAACAGAACCGGGCACTGCTTTGCTCAGCACACGCTGCCTCGCGTTGCAGCTGGCCATTCCATCCCCTGTGCTGCACTGCACAAAGCAGTGACGCAATGGCAGAGCTGCCCCCACTCATGGCCAAGGATTCTGCAGCTGCTGCAGTTGTGACAGCCCCGGTTGCTAAACCCCTGTAGCAAATGGTGTTTGCAGATGGAAGGCTGCAGCCCTCGCTTGGATCCTGGCCCGGAACTTCTTAGTTCATGGCAATGGTGCTTTGCACCACGCTGCACCTCCACACCTCCGCTTGGTCTGTGTGTGCACCTGTAAGTATGAGGGATGTGTGGGCAATGCACCTCGCTGCCTTCTCCCCCTGTTGTGTCACTCGGTGTGTTCGGATGTAATTCCTCTTCTGGCTCTCTGCTCATGGGAATATTCTGCCCAGCCCTGTGGCAGGCAGGTGAGCTGTGTGGCTGTGTTCCTTCCCCTCCTAATGAGCTGAGAGTGCGCAGGAGAGATGGAAATAGCCCCGGCTGACACAGATACCTGTGCAAAGCAGTAGGGGCCTGCACTTGCCTTTGTAATTGCATGCTGCATGGCGATGAGTCAGCCAGCCCTGTGCGGCGGGCAGCACGCTGCAGGATGTCTGCAGCCCTCACCACTCCAAATAGGTATCCACTGGTCTGGGGAAGTGCTATGCCCCCCAGAAAGGGGGCTCAAAGCACAGCCAGAGCACGGAGAAGCCAGCAGGGAGAAGGATGGCAGCAAGAACGTCTTGCAGCTTTTTCAGCTCTCTAGACACTTCCAAGCGGCAGGAAGGAACGTGAGCTGTGATCGTGCTGCATTCTCTCTGTTGCTATGTGCAGAACTGCTGCTTGCAGCGTTCAGGCCTGGCTGCAGGGCTCAGCCCCCAGCTGGTATTACCCACACCCTGGGACCAACCTGGGGGGATGCAGAGACCCAGTGTGCTCTTATTGCAGCTGCTGGCACAGGCAGCCCTGCAGGCAGGGATGAGGCAGGGGATGGCAGGTGACATCAATGGGATATGACACATGCTATAAGCACAGTGTGAGAGCCAGAGTGAGAGAATAAGCAGGAGGGACACAGAGCATACGGCACAGCTCCCGTCGGGCCCTGCAGGCACACAGCCTCCCAGCACCAGCGCTGCATGAGCTGCTCGTGGGAGATGCTCTGTGATGCCCAGCCCAGGTGGCATTGGGGCACAAAGCAGGAACAAGGAGCAGCCGCTCTGAGAGAGAGTGCTCCTGGGACCCCACGGAGACACTGTCCCCAAACAGGATGGGCTGCCAGCCCTGCATCATGCTGGTGCCCAGCTCTGGTGTGCAGCACAGGGAGTGGGCACACAGCTGCCGTGTGCTGCTCCCTGCAGAGATGTGAGTCAGCAGCAGCACCATGGGGAAGCAGTGGGTATCCCGGGGTCCTCACACAGCCCACGCTGCTGGCAGCAGCCCCACTGTATAGGAGCCCTTCCTGGCCTCCTCAGCTCCTTCCTCTGGGAAATTCCCATCTGTTTCAGCAGCTAATCCTCACACCCCACGTGTCTCTCTCCACAGGTTTCCTCTGCAATAATAGCCTGACTTCAGCATGTTCAGGGCTGCAGCTTTAGAGAAGAGCAGGCTGCAAAAGCAGGCTGGACCAGCAGAGCCTATGCTGGAGCAGCTCCATCCCTGTCTCTGCTGTGGGCTCAGAGCTGCAGCACGCTGAGCCCTGGGGTAGCTGTGATGCCCATTGTGCACAGGGCTTTGTGGTGCGGTGGAAGAGCAGTGGATCCCGAGGAGCAGAGCCCAGCAGATGCTCAGTGCCACATGGGGCCACCAGAACAGCCGGGAGCCCTGGGGACAGTCCCACAATGCCTCATTTAATGTATCATAGAATCATTAAGGTTGGAAAAAAACATGAAGATCATCTAGTCCAAACATCAGCCCATCACCCACGAGGGCGGCAAGGAGAACACGCCATTGAGTGGGGCTGGCGAGCTCCTGGGGAACCCCTCGCTGTACCCAGGGGGACCTGTCCCACCCCGCGCTGCTCAGCCCTTACAACATCTCTCCATCTGCAAACACAGCGGCTTGAAACCCGAGCACGAAGGCAGGCACTGGCGCTGGGTGGCTCCGGCCCTGGAGCCGCTCATTGGCTCCACTCCGCGTCCCCCGTTGGCCTTTGACAATCCGAGGGCGCTCAGCCGGCGTCCCCCCCTGACCGCTGCCCTAATGACACGGCTCGCCCTCCCAAAGGGCATATGCAGGCTTCTCCTTGTTATATTTTACCTAGGCTCTGTTATCCCCGGGGCTGACGTTGGCGTGGGAGCGGGGTTGGGGTCAGCGCTCTCAGTCCCATAGCGGGAAGGCTGCGGGGCTCCTCCTCTTGCAACGGCCTCAGCTGTCTGCCCCTCTTTGAAGAACATCAGGAAATCTCTGGTGCCTGAGATTACGAGAGGTGGAGAGAGCAAAAACCAGCTTGTCAGGCACGGCTGGCCGTATCACGGGACAGAAAGCGTCACTGCTTGGGGACGTTGGCTCCTTTGGGGCTGGGGCTGGAGGGCAGCAGTTGGAGAAGGGCCTATCTGCCCTGGCAGAGGGCTGAGAGCTGCAAACTGTGGTCAGCACCTCTTTAGTTACAAGAACCAGCGGGACTTGAGCTCTGCCAGCCCTCCTGACTGCAAAACTTGGGTTCTGATTTAGAGAGAAGTCACAAACAACTGATAGTGAAACTGCGCGATGCTCTGCGTGCAGACAGAGAAAGGAGCACGCGCACAGCGAGCACTGCATCCTATTCACACCACCCTGGGCAGGACATGCTTTGTCTCCATCTGATTGACTTCTGAGGAAGCAGAACAAAGCAACGAGACATCTTGTCCTCCTTCACCACCCCCCTGGAGCTCCCCATTCTATAGGGGAAAAGCACCAACCAGCAGAGAGAAGCGCTGGGGCTGTGAGAAAGCCCAGAGAAAGCAGGAGCAGAGGGAGCATCCAAGCACCAGCACGCAGCCACATCAACAGCTGTGCTGCATCCCCCAGGATCCTGTCGGACCCCAGAGGCACAGCCAGCAGCACATCCCCCCTGCGAGGTGTCCCTGTTGTGTTCCTCCTGCACTGTCCTCCATTCACCTCCTGGCACAAGGGCCTGTCCCCAGCTGGCCTTGCCCAGGTTTGCAGCCAAATGGAGCCCGGTGCAGAGGAGCAGTTGGGTGGTGTGAGCTGTGCTTGGCTTTGCTCTGCTCCTTGGGTGCTTGCATGCCCAGCTAGGAGAGGTGTCTTTGAAACACAGGGCAATATAGGCTGGAGTTTTGAGCCTTTTATAAATGATTCCCGTAGATGGTTACTTCCCATTTGAGTGCAGCTCGTATAAAGGAAATCACAAGATACATGAAGGAGAACCTCACTTGTCATTCAACAGATCCCTCTTGAAAGCCCACATTCAGCGTGAGGCCCCCAGCAAACGCTGCTGCTGGCAGATCAGCTCTCCCTGTACTGCATGCAAAGGGGCATTAGGGCCGCACTGCAGGACCCTGGGAGCACAGTCCCCCTCTGCAGGAAACCACCCATGTCCCAGAGCCATTTCCTGCTCCCTCCTGCCATATGCAGTGATCTGGGCTGCAGGAAGCGCTCTGGGGAATGGAGCCCCTGGGGAAGGGAAGTTTTACTGTGGTGAAAAGAGCCTTGGGTTGCAGTGCTCCTTAATGGTAATCAGTACTAAAGCAGCACTGAATGGGGAAGAGCTTTGGTAGCTTCTCTCTCACTTTTTCCACCCGAGCTGCAGAACCCCACGTCCCAGCTCTCACCAACCTAGTGCTGCCTGTGACATCTATTGAGGCAGAGCTTGGGGCACAGGGAAACCCAGAGCTGCTGCTGCCGAAGGGTCTGCAAAGAACCTTTGGAACAAGAGCAAGGAGGGAATGCTGATGTGCTGATGGGCAGCAAGGCTTGGCTGCTGGAGGAAGGGACCCAAAGCCATCAGAACACAGCACATCCCTCCCCACCTCATGGCCTTGCCACATCAGCAGTTGGACACGCTGGTGTCCAGCACTGAGCCCTCTGATGGGACTGGAGGCTGTAGCCCCATGAGCTGCAGGCGCTGCCACTCGGCTGATTGGGCAGCAGCTAATTCAGGCTGCAGTAGGGAGCCCTGCTCCTTCCCGTGTAATTGCAAACAGGGTAAGCAAATAGAACATTCGTGAGATTTTCGTCCCGTCATCAATTATTTCTAACAGGGCTTTTAGCGTGCATATACCTCAAAACCTGAGACAGAAAATGATACACGTGACATCGAGATGCCCACTGTAGACACACCGCTGAGTCGAAGTCCCCCGGAGCAGCTCTCCCTCCCGGGACCCCCACCCCGCAGCCCCGCTCTCCTGCAGCCCCCCGTGACGCCCCCCGCGGGCGGTGCAGCTCAGACCCTCCCGTCGCAGCGCTGCCCCACGAGCGACCGCGGCTCTGCGGATCCCCCCGTCGGGGCGGCTCGGTGCCGTCTCCCCCTTCTCTCCGCCGCCCCCCCCGGCTCCCGCAGCCGGCGGGCGGGGGCTGCTGCCGGCTCCGCCCCGCCGGCCGCCCGGCTCCTCGCCGCCGCGCCTGCTGCATGCTCGGTGCCGCCTCAGCCCCAGCCGGAGGTGGAAGATGGCGGAGCCGGGGCCGGACTGCGGAACCCTGCTCGACGAGGCGCTCTCCTCCTTCGTCTTCAACTACCTCGCTGACAGCCAGGTGGGGAGGGCGGCGGTGCCGTGCGGGAGGAGCCGGCGCGGAGCCCCGCGGAGCGGCGTGAGCCCCAAGGGGGGACCCCGGCTCCGCACCGCCGGCTGCTCGGGAGCGATATTAGGGGAGGGGGCTGCGGGGCAGCGCCGCATCGCGATGCAGCGGCTCCGGCCCCCGCTTTCAGCACCACTCGCACGTGGACTCCCGGCAGCCCCGGATCTCCGTTCCCCGTGCGCGTGGGGAGAACGGAAAGACGGAGCTGCAGCTTCTTCGGCCGCGGATTGAGGGGCAGCGGGACACGCCGGGGGGGCTGCGGGGGGCTGAGCGGTGGGGGCGATAGGAGCCGGGCTGCGGGATGAGTCATGCCGAGCGTCAGTTGCACGCATACGGGTTGGGATCTGGGGGATGGAGGGGATGGGAAGGGGGGGGGGGTTGCGGCTGGGAAAAGGGGCTTCGTGCTGCGAACCGGCTGCTCCAAAATCTGGATCGGCTCCCTCCTGCACGGAGCTGGGTATTAAAATCAGATTAAGGCTCCTTGGCAGCTCCCGCACAATCACGAGAGCGAGCTGTGCTCGCTATAGGGCTCGCATGCTTTTCCATTTTGGGGGGTGGAAGAGAGGCACTATACAATAATCTGGTCGGCAGCGAGAGCCGTGGCCGATCTGGAGCACCACGGTGCATTTCACAGCCGGGTTGCTGAGGCCGGTGCAAGTGGGAAGAGTTTTCTACAGTTATATATCAACCCTCCAGCCCTTCACTTTCATAACCCCAGATTACAAAATAGCTTCGATTGTGAAGCGAGCGGATTCATCCCAACCCATGCTCTCTCACCAGTTTAACTTTGGGATTGCACACAGCAGGAATATGTCGGGTGTGTGTGTGTGTGTGTGTGTGTGCGTGGGGGGGAGAACGGGACACACGGGGACTAATCCTGCTGTTTGGGTTCCAAACAAACAAGCTCTCAGGACTTGGTAAATCAGATTTGTCCCTGGTGCGTGTGCCAGACACAACCAGGCAGGTCTTGCCACCAGCTGGATGGATGTGGTCCTGGTGCCCGCCCCATGTGCTCCTGCCTGGCACAGGACACGGGTGCTTTGCTGGGGGCAGAGCAGTGGATGGCAGCTCTGGCTCTTAACGAAGAGCTGATGACAGGTTGCTTGCAGCAAAAGGGTCAGGGAGGGTGAGAAGTGGGCTGAGGAGGTTTTGTAAGCAGTTTGCGTTCTCTGCTTCGGATGGATTTATTATTGCTGTGGGGAATGCTTGGCTGGAGGAAGGAGGCAGGTTTGGAGGGTGTTGTCCCCCAAAGTGCTGCTACGGCTCCCAGCAGCACAGCTGCTCTCTAGGCAGGTGAAAGTTCCTGGCTCTGCTTCCCAGCATTACGCTGTGTGCTCTCAGTGGCTCTAGACCCAAGCACAGAGCTCGTGTGATTGTAGCGTGTGTCTGAAGGGCTGCTTCGTTTTGCTTTCCTGGTCAGCATTTGACATCTCAATCAAGAAATCTTCTTTTTATTCCCACAAAAAGGGGCTGTTAAGGGAAAAAGGAGATCCCGATGATTGTCATCCTTCTCTGGTGTGAAACCACCATGTTTTGAGCACCCCCTGCAGAATTTGGGACCGTGAAATGGCCTGTGATGAAATAAAACCATTTTTTATGGCGTCTCGTGAAATAAGACTGCTGCGCTTGTGGCCTCTTTTTCCTTCCCTCTCCTCTATGTGCGTGATGCTGGAGGGAGTGCTGTGCGTGCACATGGGGTCAGTGCTGATCTGACGTCTGCCGGCCATATAATGTTACCGGCAGCAAACGGATCCGTGCCGACTGCAGCAGGTCCCGGCAGCGCCATGCAGCCCGTGGTGGAACAGATATTGCATTTTCCTTCTGTCCCCCACGTGTGTAGAAGGGTTAAAGCCTGGTGTGAGAACAGAAGGAAGGAAGGAGGGGGAAGGAAAAGAATAAAATAATAAACCCCCCCTCCCTGGGGCTGATTTGCATACATTTGCTTAAGGAAGGACTAAGTTGTAAGTGTGCTGTTCGTGTACCTTCACCTCTGATGAAACCGCAGTGGCAGCTCCTGCTGCTGTCACATGCTTTCTCCAGAGCTGGAGCCGGAGGCGGGCCCCACGCTCACCACTGACGTCCCTCCCCACTACTACTGTACAGCCCTGCTTACAACTGGGTGCTGGCTGCTCATTGAAGCCCGAAAGCTGTTTCTGCACAGTCCCTTGTGCTTCAGCATGGGATCAGATTATCCTAAGTGGCTGTGGTGTCAGGAGGCCGTGAGATCACGAATATCACCCGTTTCCTCTGTGGAAACCTTGAGGAATTCCAACTTTTCCCCTGCTGTCTCTCCCCACTCCCTCCTTCACAGTGGGTTTTGGGTGAGGAGTGGCTCAGTGTTGGTGGTCAGTGCTCTGTGGTAGAGGGACCCTCAGGAGGGCTCTCGGGAGATGCACAGTGAAGGTTTAACGTGGGTATCTGCATCCATCCCTTCCTCATATGGGCTTGTGCTGAGGTTGCCTGCGAACCTCTATTTACATATTGAGGACAGCGATGATTCACCTGCAGCCTGCATTGCTACACAGAGAAAATCAGGGCTTCTCACTCCAAACGTGCCTTTCTCCTGCTGTCCCCTTTCCTTTCTAACGGCAACGAAAAAGTGATTTTGTTCTGCAGTAACTCAGAATGGGCCCATCTGATCCATTTTGTGCAACCTCGCTGCAGTGGGCAATGGAAGGTGGCAGCAGGTGCTGGAAAGTGGCATCCTTGTGGCTCTGCAGGGAGCATGGGCCTCAGCATCCCTGCAAGAAGCAGGAGCACTGTGCTTCTATGGCTTCGATTTGTTTTAAACCCCCCCAGTGAAGTGCAGCAGGGAAAAACAGTAACAACAGGCAGCTGCTGGGAGAGATGCTCAAAGATCATGTGAGCTGAAATGCTATATTCCCTCCTTAACTTCTCAGCCTCCCACTAACAGCTTAATCCATTGATGAGTGCAGGGAGCACACTCACTGAAGCCCTCGGCTGCGCATCAGGTGGATCAGTATTGGTAGTAATGAAATGAATGTGTCCCTAATTTCTGACAGTCCTCTCTGAGCAGGATGATGCTGTGCTTTGTGTGTGTTGAGCTCTGGATGGTGAAGGCAGGCACTGGCTCTGGCAAAACTGTCTGTGTAGCTCAGGTCGTGGGGCCCATGCTGTTGATGCTCTCACCTTGCTGGTTGCTGCTGGGTTGCGGTACAGATGTATGAGGATGTGGCCGTCAGCATTGGTTTGCTTACAAGGCAGGATTCCTGCAGCCATGTGCATTGCAGCTTCAGGTACGGAGGAGATGGAGAGTGCAGCAGGAGCAGGAAGAGGATGGCTGGCCCTCAGGAGGGCTGTGTGCAGCCTGTTCTCAGCCCTGGCTTTGGGCCCCAGCAGAACCCTTCCCTCCACCTGCCTGCACATCCTACCCTGCTCCCATGCTGTAATGGAAAGGCACCTCTCCAACAGGTGAATAATTAAGGTCTTAACCTCATGCCTCTAGCAAAGGGAGCTTTGTGAAAGAGACTGATTTCTCTCCCACATTAACCTTTCCAATGTCAAAAGCCTCTTTGTAGTTAGAAACTCGGCTTGCTCCCGCACTTAAGTGCTGTCAATTGAAAATGAAACATGTCCTGGGGGGCCACGGGATGCCCTTCCTCCCCACAAACCCCCTCTTTAGTGTGTGCAGGGCTGGGGATATGGACATCTGTGAGGCTGTGCCACTTGAGGCTTTCCCTGTGGTGGGGCAAGAGGAGCCTGCATTTGTCAGAGGAATCCACTTCGGCCCCCGCTTGGCGGCTGAGCCCCGCTCCATGGCAACCCCGTGCAGGCTTTCATTTCTCGTGACGGTTTGGCGGAACGAAAGCGATTTAGCAGAGGAGGAATTTTGCACGCTGCCTGCATGGAGAGATGGGCTGGGGCATCACTCACCTGCACCCCAAGTGCGGGTGAATGCAGGCAAAGGGATGCCCTGCTGCTTGCACCATGTGCAAAGGGACGTGGGTGCTGATCGTGGTTGTCACGAGCCAAAGACTAAAGGTTGAAGTTAATGGTGCAGATGGTCAGGTGGGGTGAGCTGACCTACTTTGGGAGGCAGCCGTGCTGCTGTGCCACCCAGGTAATGGTCCGGCCACTGTGTTCTCCTTCACTTATCACTCAGCAGTTCTGCTCTTCAGCACTTTTCTTGAGTTCCGGCCATGGAATCACAGTAATTATTATTTATTTATTGGCTTTTCTTATGTATCCGTGTAATGGGAGCTTCCAAGAAACGCCACGGACTTTGCATGGATCTGGCAATGCTTGCAGTGCCAACAGCGCTGTCCTCATGTGCCTCCACTGCAAAGGCAGCGTGCAGCTCTGAGCTGCAGATTGTTGCATCAAACACGATCATGGCTGAACTAAGACAAGGCAAAATGAAAGCTAGAAAGCTCTGCTTTGGCTGAGTAAGAGCTGAAAAGTCCCCGTGGTTCTCAATGCAGTGCCTTGTGTATTGGCTGGTGGGGGTGCGAGACTGATGCAGCTCATGGGCTGTATGCAAAGGCCCCATCCAGTAGCCAGACTTAACCTTTGATCACTCCTGGCTCCTGGGCAGATGTCTGGGGCTTAGAGAAAATGCTTTGCTTATCTCACTTCCCGCTGACCTGAGACAAAGCCGCAGGCGCTGGGTGCTGGGCACCTCCCAAGTGCCCTGTACCTGGACAGAGCAGCTCTGCGGGTTGGAGGATGCTGCTGTGCACAGCGTTCTGAGCGCTACAAAGACCTTGCTGAAGTGGCACAGAGCTTCCTACATCCCTTCCCTTTACAGCCGGTCAGCTGGTGAGGGGATGCACAGTGCTTCCCCTCCAGCAGGGACCACAGAGCAGTCCCTGGGCTGGGGGCTGCGGTGGGAAAGACACTGATGGCCTCGAGGGCTGATGTGACACTTCGGTGTTCCCGTGGCACTCAGCGGCACATGCTTGATAGGGATGTTTTTGTGCTGAGGTGGCTGAGGATGAAACGAGTGCCCGGAGCTCTCGCAGCGCATCCGATTGCAGAGACAGCGGTATCTTTACTGCCATGCATTTTCTAAATTCTTCCTCTGTGCTGCCTCTGCTCCGTGAGCTGACCGCCTGCAGCGACACGGCCGAGGCAGCCCCTGCTGTTGAGGCAGCGCTGCTCGGCAGGCACCTCCGCTCCCGGTTCAGTTTGCATGAAGTTCCTCGCTGCTGTCGCTTTGCTTCCTGACCATTGTTCAGGAGGGCTGCGGGAGCACACGGGGCCCAGGCAGATGGGGGG
This sequence comes from Coturnix japonica, assembly GCF_054131305.1. Classification (NCBI taxonomy): domain Eukaryota; kingdom Metazoa; phylum Chordata; class Aves; order Galliformes; family Phasianidae; genus Coturnix; species Coturnix japonica. Next base: position 9,369,019 of record NC_140680.1, on the reverse strand, counting down.
AGGTGGGGGGGTGGGAGGTGTCATCCTTTCCCCCCCCCTCCGTCCCCCCTCACCAGCCAAAAGCCGCTTCCCCACCCAGTCCCCGAGGAGTCCTCATTTCCTAATTTTTGCGCACATCAAGAGCGAGGAAATCCTGTGGCAGGGGGAGATAGAGGGGAGAGGACGGAGCATTCTGCCACGGGGAGGGGGCTGAGAGGCAGCTGCATAGTATGTGCTGCGGGTGGGGGGGGAGCACAGCCAGAAGGGAGCCTGGCTGCCACTCAGCACAGCTTCTTCTGCCCGGATAAGGCTTTTCATTTCACCTCCTGCAAATGACAGCTGGGGATCTGGCCGTCCTGTGGTGTCCCCACAGCTAGAGCAGCACTTGAGCACAGTCAGGACGCAGGGAGCAGTGCAGAGCACAGGCAGCACGCTCAGTGGAACCCAGCCTGCATCCTGCTTACTGAATCCTCACTTTGCTTTTAGCCCAGCAGGGTCGGTGGGAGCAACGTATGTTGTTTTTTCTCAAGAAAATGCAAGTTGGCTGTGAGGTGTGTCGGGAAGCGCTGCAGTGGGAGCCTGCTATGACCCTGTGTGTGCATAGGGGCCAGGTAAGGGCTGGGAGCAGCCCTGGCTGCAGCTGCAGTAGTGACTGGATACACACTTGTGTGACAGCAGCGGGCCACAGGTGTGAAGCATAACTCACATGACTGCCATTGGTTTTCCTTTTGCCCTGTGAGCATCGCATGTGGGTAGTAGTTTCACTGCCCCCTGTGCACCAATCAGGACACTGCTGCCATGGCCCTGCATCACCTTGGATGTTCTCCATGCAGAATATGTGCTACCCTGTCTCTTTGCTATAAGGGTGAGTGCTGCAGGCTGCACATGGGGAGCCCACCCGGGATCCTGGTGGGGCAATTCTTTGCCTGACCTCAGCACTGGTGGCTGGAGGCAGAACGGGGCAGTGATTTGAGCAGGCACAGCTGGCCGTGCTTTTCCCTCCCTGCAGAGGTTGCCCACCTGGCACCCATGGTGAACTTTGTTCCAGCTGCAGTCCGTGTCCTCCAGTTTCCCAGGACTCTCACAGCCTCAGTGCAAATGTTTGCAGCTTTCACGGCCCTTCACTGGGAGCTAATTAAGTTTAGCCTTGCTGCTGGCTCTCTTTAAACCGCAGTGCTTAGCTACTTCCCTGCCTCATCCCTGCAGCCTGGCTGGGAGCAGCGTGCAGCTCATGGGCACGCTCAGCACCTCGGGGTGAGCAGGATTTTAAACCTTCCCTGGAGCAGCATAAGCCTGCAGAGCTGGAACTGAAGCTTTGAAGCAGCCAGCAGCACAAATCCCTGTGAGTAGGCATGAACACAGGTAGTCACGACCTAACCACGCTAATAACGAGAAGAAACAATTGCAACTGTGTTTCTCAAAAAGGAAGTTTCTCTGCATATTTGGGCCCCACCAGGATACTGGCACATGATTTTTTTTTTTGGGTACTAAAACCTATTAGTCAGAACTCAGGCCTTATGAAAACTCTGCGGTTTTCTCAGTCTGAAAGGCTGGATGGTGTTAGAGCTGGTTTTGTTTTGTTCTTTGCTGTCATGTCCTTTTAGGAAGGAATATGTGTGCCTATTTATATGTTTATTTTGAAAATGAAAACACTTGGTGCAAAGCCTCCTGCTGTGCGTGCTACCAAACAGCGCTGGTCTGGCGGCTGCTGTTCGTGTGACTGCAGCACGCAGACCCCAGGAGCCCCCACCCTTTACCCCCACGGGCTGGAATGAGAAGCAGTGGGTGTGTGGGACACGCTCATGCACGTGTGTCTCCTCCTCGCCGAGCACAGGCTTCGGGATATGGAAGTCGATGCAAGAGGAAGGAAGCCAGGAGCCGAGAGGGGTGGGAGGTCGTGGGGAGCTGTTTGGGCAAGCACAGGCAAGGAGGGCTGGAGCTGCTGGCTTGGTTTGCTGTTCCATCTGTAAAGCTTGGGGTGCCTCCTCTCTGCTGCTTGCTCCTCCTGTGCTGCCCATGGGGATGGCTTCCTGCCCTGAGGACCTATTGCAGGGCTGGGGCTGAGCAGCTGTGCTGGCATGGCGGGGTGGCACCTGGGGACATGGTGAAATTCTGCATGCTGAGATGGCAAAGTGGCACTCAAGGATATGGCAAGCTGCTCTTCAGGACACGGTGAGGTGCCACTTGGTAACATGGCAGCTGGGGTCCTGTCCTGGGGTGGGGGGTTCCCTTCATCCCAGCCACTTCCCCCATATTGCCACTGGAGCCGTGTGTCTCTGTGCCATGTGCCAACCTGCCTGTTGATGCTGGGGAGCACAGCCCCAAGTCCAACAGAAAGTGAAGGCAGATCACTAGGGAGCAGGGACCGTCCCTGGCTCTGCTGCTCTCTCATGGCAGCCTAAGGTCCTTTTAAGTTTCCCTCTGTATTTATGTAACCCAAACTAACTCTTTTTGGAAACAGCCTCTCCGTCTCATTTAGATACCTAAATATAGCTGCCACTGTTGTGGGAGGATTAGCCTGAGAGTGCAGCGGAGGGGCTGGGACCTTTGCGGACAAGTTCTGTGGGGAGCTCAGACCTCTCGCACTGACCTCCATGTCTGTTCCCTGGCCATGGCTCACATGAAGTGGGGGAGCAGCATGCAGCCTGCTGGATCCAAGCAGCAGATTTTTCTCTAGATGTCTCACTGCCTTTTGAGGTGGGAGCCCATCTATGCCCAAACATGCTGTTTGTTTGCTTCCCTTGGAGGAAGGCGCCAGATTGAGAACCACACGGAGCAAAGCTTATAGCTGCAGGCAAAACCTGCAGTCCTGTGCTGTGAAGGGGACTGGTACAGGGGGTGATAACTTAGGGCTGCTGGAGCAGAGCCACCAAATGAGACATGGGTCTGGGCAGCGGGAAGGGAAGGGAAGAGGAGCAAAGGTCTTTCTGTCCTTAGGTGGCTGGGGCACTGCACACATCAAAGCCTTGAGCTTGTTTAATGAAAGATGTGTGATCTGCCCCTTTGAAACGTCAAGCCAAAACACCTCTTAGAAGCCCATTTCCCCTTGGCAGGTCTGTCCTCAACAGGTCCTGATGGTGGCCTTTCCTGTGCCATTGGGACCACGTGCTTGACAGGGCCACATGTGGGGACAGTGGTAGGTGTGGCTTTGGGAGGCCCCATCACCCTCAGTGTTGGTGGCCTCCTCAGCTATGTGCTGCATTGGACCTTGATAACATGGAGGTGAGATGGAGGAGGCTGTACATCCAGCATCCAGCCGGGCAGAGGGCCCAGAGCGTCCCCAGGATCCTGGAGCTGCTCTGGCAGATGGCTGAAACCATTGCGCCCCGCTCTGAAGAATACAAATGTGCGGCAGATACGGTTACCCATCCCCGAGAGCAGTGTTAGCTTTCATCTAGATCGATATCCCTGCCTGCCCACGTCTGCTGGAGCACTCAGCTGGCAACTCAATGCCAGCCAGGACCAGACACCCGCCAGGGCTGGGCTGCCCGCTCCCGGTCCGTCTGTCCGTCTGTCGCAGCGTGCGGGCAGAGCCAGAGCCGACCACAGCACCGCCGCTGCGCTGTCGGACTCCGTCATGCGTAAAATGTAATAAATAGGGCCATAAGCCTTTTACGAAGTCTATTTCCACTCTTGGATCTGGGATTTAATGCATGGCTGCTTAGCGAGGCTGAGGATTTCAGGGGTCAGCGAGGCTAATTGCAGCGCTGTGCAGAAGGGCCGCGCTGCAGGGCCTCATGTGGGCAGGAGGTGGTGATGGGGACCTGACGGGGGGAACGCGGCTCCCACCCTCCCTGTCTCCACTCCAGGGCCTGGAATGCAGCCACCACACACAGCCACTTGGCCTGGGACCCCTGAGAAGTGCTGGCATCACTTTTGGGTTGGGGACCGTGGCAACTGGATCCAGCCCCAGCAGCTCCTGTAGCTGGAGGGCTGCACGCTGCCCATGCAGGCTCCAGTACCAGGTAGTGCAGGCTGGGCTGTGCTGGAGTTGTCCCTGCAGCCACCAGGAGTGACAAAGCCGCTCTGGGGTACAGCACCAGCCAGGTGCTGTGTGCATGGTCAGGATGGGGCTGGCTGTCAGCGAGGGAGAGATGGCACAGGGACAACCACAGCCAGCATGAGGGGGACCCAGATGCCCAGAGGCTGTTGTGCTGGTGAGGCTGTGCTGCAGATGGAGGATGCCAGCTCCGCTCAGTTACTTTCCCTGCTGATCCCGTCATCTCCATCTTGCACCGAGTGCTGAAGTTGTCATGGAAACCAGCGCAGCGGCGGCATGGCCCACAGCTCCTGTGTGAGATGTTGCAGCCGGCCCAGGCCTGCAGCCATGGCAGGTGGCGGGCTGGCTGCTGGTGCTGGCCATCATTGCCTGTCCGTGTGCCTCTGGGGCTCTGCTGTGCTTCATGGCTCTGCCATGCAGCATCACTTCCCTGGAGCTGTGGCAGGGCCTGTTCCATCAGTCCCAGGGGAGAGCCGTGCAGAAAGCAAGAAGAAAACCAGAAAAACCCCTATAGTATCACTATTAATAGCACCTTTGTACGAAGTTATCTTTAGCAGTGCTGTTCCACCTCCACTCACAGCAGTGATTGCGCAGCCCCAGCTCCTCACCGTGAGCCCCATTGCTCGGGGCAGTGCAGGGCCCAGGCTGGGCTCACCCTGCCACCATCTGCAGCTGCTCCCCAGTGGTTCGTGGGAGACCGCCTGCAAAGCCCTCCCTGCAGTGGGAAATGGAGCAGGATTCTTTTCCAGGGTTCGTTTCTCTCTGGTGGCTCCAGCTGTGAACTCTGCTTGCCTTTGCCTCTCCTCCCACGTCGCCCAAAGGCTTCCTCCCTGGAGCATCTCCACTGGGGGCCCGCAGCAGTGCTGGGACCATGCATGGTGAGCAGAGGAGGCAGTGCCGCAGCTTGACTGTCTGGGCTGGAGCAGACATTTTCCACTCATATTTCAGGGCGTGTTCTCATTGCTTTCAAGCTCTGCTGCCGCCTTCATCCACCTCCAGGCTCCCGCAGACCCTGGGAGGATGTGGGGCTTTGATGGTCCTCTGGGCTGTGCCATTCAACCCAATGCTTTGAGGCAGGATAGCACAGTGCCTGCAAGGGAAGGGCGGCTTTGTCCTGTTCTTGAACTCCGCAGCCCCAGAGTTTCTTGGTTCCTGGACTAATCCATTCTTGCTTTTAATAAGCTGCCTCTTTTGAGTGCTTTTCCCTAATAATCAACCCTCTGGGCTTGGGGTAGAGGCTGGAGATGTTCAATTGCTGACAGCCTGACAGAGGCTGCAAAGTGCCTCCTCCCAGCTGAGTGGTGGGTCGCTTTGACACAACCTCTTCTTGTCATTGCAGCCCTTGGCCCCAGCCATGGAGCTGATCCTAGCACTGGGTTTTACTGTGTCCAGCTGGGGAGGAAGGAGAGAGATGGTGGGCAGCTTGCATCGAGGAAAAGCATTGCCTTAGAACTGGAACAAGCTGGGCCCACAGGGTCTGAAAGCAGGCTGCAGCCTTCCAGCATCACACTCAGGCTGTTCATGCAGCCCTACCAGCCAAACCCACGCGCTCTTTGTGGATGGGCATGCCTGCGCCGCGGGCTTGGCAGTGCACTGCCAAGCCTTAATGATGGGGTTTGAGCTTGCTCTGTGTGTGCTCAGGAGCTTGGGCAGCTGCTTTTGATAAATGGAAATCTCCCTCCCGCGGGCCTGTTCTGTGCAGGGTGTGCACATGGTTTGCAGCTGCAGGCTCTTGGGAGCATCTGTCCAAAGGACGTTGGTCCCAAGTGGTCCCTCATCCCATGGTATCTGCCCTGACCAACCTGGAAGCTTGGGGTGACTTCTATAAGGATTGGTCTCGGTGGTGCCTCTGTAACATGACAGCGTTTCATGTCTGCCACAGTGGAGGCTGAGCAAGGCTTTGTCTCTGGGCCGTCATTTCTAGGGTGGCAATGATGCAAGGCGAGAAGGTGCTGGTGCTGAAGCTGCTTGGGTTGTTCCATTTATATTTAGCTGACCCACTTGCTGAGCGGGACACTGAGGGTCGGGGAATGGCTGACACTTCTGGGGCAGGATTTGTCCCCTGTGGGAGCAGCCTGAGCATGAAATAAGGAAGCAACCCTTTGGTGGGAGCAGGGGAACCTGGGGTGTTCTCCCGAAAAGAGCTGCTTCTCATTTGTTGCTGCCCTTGCCAAGTGGAGTGGACACGGTGTTCCCATGCAGCAGCCTCCCTGGGGTTCCTTGGCTCTGAGCGCCGAGCTGGCGGGGCTGGCACACCTGGGGAAAGGCATGTCCCCAAGGTGGGTCAAAGCAAAATGTTTGCTGAGGAAAAGGAAATTAATTATAGGAGCTTTGCTTTCCAAGCAACTGGAAAGGCCGATGTTTTTTTCTCTTGGCTGATAAACTAATTGTAAGGACAAAACCTCAACAAAAGCAATGCTCTTAAATGCTTTCTTAATTAATAATTCTCAATAATTAGTTGACGTCAATGGCCAATAAACATTTCAAAGAAAGGAAGTTGCAGTTAAGTGCTTGATACCTCTGTTCCTACAATCACCATGCTTGGGTTCTTGAAGCTTTGATGAATCCAACAATAAAACACGGGGAGGGCCAAGGCTGATGTTTGTGAAGGAAAGAAATTAGCAGGAAGGTGTTACGCCTGTCTTTAATGAGGAGGGCAGCTGAGCAGCCACGTGGTCCTGCTGCCCACCAGCGCAATGGCAGCACCCAGTGGGTGGCACCAAGGGTGCAGCTGAGCTCCACCAAACCCTGTTGCCCCCACTTGTGCCCCACAGCCTTGTGTGGGCACTGGGGGCTGCTTTCCTGGGGCAGCACAAGGGGCAGAGCAGCAACTGTCTGGGGAGTGCTGCTGCTGAGTACCCTGGATCCATGGGGGGCACTGCTGTGATTTCATCCTGTGGACACTCGCTTTGTGCTGCCTCCTCCTCCTCCTCCGCCTCCGCCTCCGCCTCCCTTTTCTTCTCCTTCTCATCTTCTTCTTCCTTCTCCTCCCAGTGATCCATCCTTAGAGCAGCACCCCCCAGGGCCTGACAGCACAGCTAGGTGCAGTTTGTGGGTGCTGTGGGCACCCTTCTGCATCTGATGTTGGCAACCCGCTGCTTATCACAATGCCCCAGCACTAGTACAGTGCTGGGAGGGTTAACATCCTCCTCCTCCTCTCAGCTTCACAGCCATCTTAAAGCAGCCGAGCTGGAGCCTTGCAGTCCCCATTCCCGCTCCTTTTACAGTATGTGCCGGCAGCTCCTGCTCCGTCCCGCTCCTTTCCTTCTTTGGTTGTCCCCGTGCTGACTGCCCCATGCCACTCCCCCTGCGCACCCCGTGGGGCCGTGCCCGTGGCCATGGCCATGGCAAGGGGCTTCCCACAGCAGCACAGGGCGTGAGGTTTGCTGAGGTTTCTCCAGGACGGCGCTCGGTCCCTGCCAGCAGCCAAGATGGATGCCAGCCGGCTGTCGGGCATGGCAGCGTGTGGGAGCTGCAGTCCCTTGGCAGGCACTGGTGGCATCTTCCTGCAGGGACATGGGCCCTGTTCTGAGGCCTGCGAGGGGAAACCGAGGCACTGCTGGCAATGGTGCAGAAGGGGATCCCAGAGCAGGCATCGCATGTGTGCACAAAGCCAGGGCTGCTCCAGGGGGTGGTGGCAGCAGGAAGGGGGCAGCCTGGGGACAGGCTTGCAGCTGCCACGCTGGGACCCCAAGTGTCCCACAGTGTTTGCTTGTGGCCGTGGAGCATGTGCTGCTGATGGACAGGTGGATGGATGGATGTGGCTGTGCTGCAGCTGCACTTCCTTCCTTGCCCCTAGCAGTGGGGGCAGCAGGCAACTTCTGGAGCCCTTCACAGCAAACCTGCTCCTTCATGGTGCAGGGACCAGGGTACACCCATGCACTGATGGAGAACTGAGATGAAATGCACAGCCCTGCACAGCTGGACCCAGGTGCTGCTGCCTGCACCACTCTCTTTCAGGGAGCCACCGGATGCGTCCCCATTCCTGCCTCTAGCGTGTCTCAGCTGATGCCAAGCTGAGTCTGCCTGCTGCCAGCTCTTATTTTAAGGCTGTGTTTTTCAGCTGCTTCTGGCTCTGTGTCATCAGCGCGTGGTGGCCTGCTACCCAAATACCAGTGGCAGCACGCGGGTCTGTGCCCCGTGAGCTTGGGGGAGTGGGGGAAAGGCGCTGGGGCAGGGCAGCAGCTCCCAGCTTGGCCCTCGCTTTGCTGCTCCAGCAATGCTGCCCCATTTTTGGCTTCCTTGGGTTGCTGCAATCCTGTGCTCAGGATGTTCCTTGGGCACGGGAAGGAGGAGAAGTCTGGGAAGGCACTGGAACATTTCCTTGTGCGCCTGGCCCTGTAAGCTGTTCCCTCTCATTTGGACTCACTTTCCAGCATCCACTCTCCCCCAAAAGATGGACTTTTGCCATCTGTGAAGTCTGGATGAGAAATGGAGCACTTAGACTGTGCCCTCAGCCCGGTGGGGCATGCAGGGAGGATCTTATGGCTTCAGGTTCTCCTGCAGTCTCACAAGATGAACTGTGCTGTGAGTTCATTAGAACATTGTAAGACTGAGCAAAGACAGCCAAAGTCTATCCCTGCTTCAGGGTCCCCAGGTGAAACCTGAGGACTTCATCAGCTTCTGGTGTGAGCTGTGTGCTTTGTCCTTCCTGTCCCCATGTAGAGACATCCTGGGCTGTGAGTGCCTATGTCAGGGGGCTTGGGCTGGAGTGCTTGGGTAATTAGCAAGTGATCCTTTTCTCAGTCCTGTTCCTAACCCTGCTGTAGATGGTGTTGTTCCCACCACATGCCAGCCTGCTCCAGCAGCCTCTGGGCTGAAGGAGGGACAAAGGTGCGGGATGGGAGGCATGCAATGACAGGGTGTGTGATGGGAGGACTGGGTGAGCCCAGCAGCTTTCTGGTCCTGTGAGCTGTTGCTCAGACACTGCTTTTGCTACTAATACAGCAGGGTTGGATTTACCCCAGAATGTGCACTGTGGGGTGAGGAGGAGTGTGCTGGGTGCACAGGCTGTGGGACAGCACTCACCATCCTTCTGTTCCCCCATCCCCATGCGTGAAAAGCCATCCTGAGCTTCTTGGCTGTGCTCTGGCCATTCTGCCACCACTGCTGCCCCAGGGAGTTGGGGAGACGGGGGCTGTGGGGCTGTTTCTTCTGGCCATGTGCCCTCTGCCAGCTCTTTGGACACCAGGTAGGGGATGCAGCCGTGCTGGCGGTGCTGGCAGTGGTGCCCCAGGAGCAGGTGTCCCAGTGTGACCCGGTCGGCAGCACGGGATGCCTGGAGTTCCCATCCTCCTTGGCCCCGTCTCAATGGGACTCAGCGCCAAGAGCAGAGGAGGAGGCTGCTGTGTACAGCAGACACTGCCTCGACCCAGATGGGTCATATTTGAAATGTATTCCTAACTTTTTTTTACTCATTTTTCCTCCTTCCCTGAGTATCCATTGCTACCCAGCAGCATTCCATTTCCATCAGCGAGCTGCATCCCTGAAGAGAATTTTGACAAGGAGTCAAGGAGGATGCAAATCCCCAACACATTTTGGGGCACAACTCCTTCCCTCAGGAAACTGCAACAGTGGAGCAAAGCCTGGTGTGAGCTGAATGTTTGGCATGGATGTCTGCTTACCCATAGCCCCAGGCAGACAGTGAGTGCAGCCAGAGAGAGTGCTGGCATCCCTGGCTGTGCTGGATCCATCCCTGGCTGCAGGCAGTGCAGATCTCTGCTATCTGGGGCTGGATCAGCATCCTGTGCTGGTGCCCTGGGTATTGCTGCTGCTCTCCAGAGCACTTTGAGTCACAGAGGTATTTTTAAAACCCAGCGCAGGCATCAGCATTGCTCCTGAGCTGGATCTGTTCCCCAGCTGGGTTTGCTCGGCACAGCTGGAGCACACAGGGTCTTGCCAGCCCCATCCCTCTGCAGGCCGTGTGCTGCTGCCATGCCTTGCTGAGCTCAGCACTGCTCCTTCAGACAACGCACTGTGACTGTGGCTCCTGCTGCAGCACTGCACCTGCTGCCCACTGAGTCCTGCACATTGGGGAAGGCCAGCAGCCAAATGACCAACCTGTGTTCACGGTGCATCCCTCCCAGCCAGGACCAGCACTTCCATCCCACTGCCCACTCAGCCCCGCTTTCTCCTGTGTGGCCCTTCATGGCTGTGTCATGGGCACCTGAGCTCAGGAGGGTGCTGGGGCATGCACCTAGCTCTGGGGCAGTGCCACTGTCACCTTCATCCCATTGCAGCACCAGCCGAGCTGTGGCCGTGGCAGGGCAGCCTCATGCAGCACCCTGGCTCCTCGCACCAAATCCAGCAGCAGGCACAGTAACAGATGAGCAGTCTATATTTAGACACAGTGTCTGGAGAAGCGTCACAGTGTTGCCAGCAGATTTTACTATTCAGCGCAGGCAGGTTTCCCTGCTCCTCCCCGCTTGGTGCTACCTTTGCAGAAGAGCTCATCAAGGACATGCAGCAGCAGCTGGCAGAGCATCCCAACAACCAGAGCATCGGCAGCACCACCCCGGGGCCTGGCACCACAAGGGATGTGCGGAGCAGAGCAGAGCATCCCATGGAGCTTGGGACGGGCACTGGCTTGAGGCCCTTTGGTTTTGGCAAAAGCCTGATTCTGTTGCATGGAAACAATTCCCTTGAGCTGGTGTGAGTGACTGGGGGATTAGAGAGAATTTCCCAGCTGCAGCCAAAGCATTGCAAACTCACGAGGAGTTCCTGCAATCCTGAAATGCAGGGAGTGTTGTGCAAAGCAGGAAGGTCCCTGTACAGAGCCAGGCTGCTCCAGGTCGGCTGCAATCCCTGGTGGTGTGGGATTGGTGCCGGGATGGGTGGGATGAGATTTGCATAGTGGTGCATGGTGCTCATGTCCTGGATTTTTCCTCCATTTTGCAATGCTGCAGAGGTTGTTTGGAGCAGTTGTTCTACCCACACTGGGTCCTGTCCCCTGTTGAACTCTTTGCTCCCAGCTGCACATGCCAGTGCTGTGGCAGTGCCATGCCAGTGCCAGGTGCACATGGGCAACCTTTCCTCCAGTTGCCTGTAGTGCACTCTGCACTGGGACACTTGAGGACACCTCAAGGACTGTGAAACTTGCTGACAGCGCTGCTTCGCAGCTGCATCTCACTGCCTCCTGGCAGCACGTGGGAGATAAGAGCACGCTGAGCTGGGGGCCAGGAGCCCCATGCCTGTGCCCAAGGGACTGTGAGCCCCCTGGGAGCAGGGATGGAGGCAGCTGCCTTCCTGGGGCCCAGCGGCCTTTGGGGAGGAGGAGGAGAGGGAGGAGGAAGGCACCTGACCACGAGGCAGCAGTCCAACTAGTTGTAGCAGCTCCGTTGCTGTTTGCATAAGCGGGCACAGCTCAGCTGGGGCTGGGGATGAGTGACTCCACCCAGGTACCCATGGTGGGGAGCTGTGTTCAGGGTGCTGGCACCTGGAGGGGCTGCAGTGTGCAGGGGTCCTTCACTTGCCTCTAGCATTGCAGAGGTTTAGAGGCTTCACGCATGGAGTGTGCAGGGTCTGTGCAAGGGGCCCGGCTGGAGCTGCAGTGTTGTGCTCACATTTACATTGGAAACAAAGGCGGCTGTGCTCAGAGACAGCTGGACCCACTGCCACCCAGCAGCCAGAGCAGAGGCAGCAGGGGAACGGATGGCCTCCTTTGGGCAGGAGATGGATAGGATAAAAGTGAGGCATAGAGGCAGTGGGGTTGGGTAACTGGAGCTGCTCACATGACTGAGGAGAGCTGCCAGGCACTGGGACCATTCAGAGTTTATGAAGGTGGCATGTGGAGCAATTACCTTAACCCCTGCAAGCCTTGCCACAGAGATGCACAGGAGGGGATGCTCAGCTCTGATGTTGGTTGGGGAGGTCAGAAATGGGAAAGGGAGCGCTCAGGAGTGGACATGGTGGTGAAAGCAGTGGCACAGGACATGGGGTGGGGCATGGGGCAGAGACAGGTCTGCTTTGTGACCAGGAGAGATGGACTTACCCATGGCAGGCAGGGAGGAGGCTGAGTGCAGCTCTCAGCAGCCCCTAGAAGCTCCTACCAGCCCTCACCAGCCCCAAGAATCCCCAGCAGCCCCACCGACCACCCCAGCCACTGCAGCATCCCCAGCAGCCCCCAGCAGCTGCAGTGGGGAGTTGCCAGGTTCCACCCAAGCGTGCAGCTCCCTGCGCGCCCATCGGTGCCTCTTGGGCTGGGGTTTTGGGAAAGGGAAAGGTGTGGTCCCTTGCAGGGGGTAATTTTCAAGAGTGTGAAGCTTTGTGTTCGTGTGTGATCGCTCTCATTAGCTCCTAAATGAGCATTTTGCCCTCAGAGGGATTTTTCTATCTGCAGATCTCAGAGCACTTTCATTCTGGGATGAGTCACTTTTAAGGAGAGAGAAGGTAGAGTCCACCTCTTTGCAGAAGGAGCCAGGCCAGTGGCACCAGCCCCAGCACCCTGCTATCCCTGCAGCTGCTGGCACAACCCAGATGCCAGGCAGCCCATTGTCTGGGTGGGATTCCTGCCTGCAGCTGCCAGGGCATCGGCTCCAGTGCGGACATGGGCAAAGCAACACGTTGTGTTTGTTGGTGTGGCTATGGGAAATCCCCATGTGAAGCTTGTTGTTCCAGGGAAAGTGCAGCTGGGTGGTGCTGATGTGCTCACAGCCAGCCCAGAAGTGTTGACCATCACCCTGCAGAGCCACGTTCACAGCTGCCGGTCATGGGACGCGAGTCCTATAACAACCAAATCCCATTTTGCCTTTCCATGCCTCATTTTCCACACTATAACCATCACAGCTATTCCAATATATCCCTGCATCCTGCAGGGCAGCAAGCATGGGCCAGCATGGGCAGTGTTGCTTGCAGCAGGAGGTGCTGGAGCCAGGCAGGAGGGCCGGGCATGGCTGGTGCTGCCACCCCCGCTGGGATATGAGCCTGGGCATGAAGGAGCAGGCCTGGTGGGAGGTGTGGAGAGATGGGAGTAGTTTTGCCTTTTCTGCAGTGGTTTTCATCCTTGGACACCTTGCGAAAGCTTTGTTTTTCCCTATGGGAGCTGGGCACAGTGAAGCACTCCTGAAGTGCAGAAGGTGCAGGGTGAGCACAGAGCATTGCCTGGGCCCCTGCTATGCCATGCATGGGGAAACAGCACTTAGTGTCCCTGGGGGTGGGTGGGCAAAGGGAAAGAGGGTAGGGGGATCTTGGCTGTGAGAATCGGGGCTTGCAGAGCATGCAGGTGAGCATGCTGGGAAGTTGCAGGCACATTGGAGCCTGTAGACAGGACAAGGATGGTGAGAAGGGTGCTGTTCCCCTCCTCCTCTCCTTGTCCAGAGGGGATTCTGGTGACCAGCAGGAGATAAGGCTCTGCTGGGGGTCATCCTGGGTTGGTTTTGGTGCTGAATGCCCTGACGGCAGTGTCATACTAAGCGTGCCTGTGGCAGTGGCACAGTGTGGTTGGTCCCGCTCAGAGCTCAGGCTAATGCGGAAAGATCCTCCTTGCGCCTTCTTAACCCGGGGTTGAACCTTCTCCATCTCATCTCCCGCCTCACCCTGATTAGCACTAAGTCAGTGCACTGCTTCCTCATGATGCCAACGTCCCCATAGGGGTGTGAAGGCTGCAGTGCCAGCCTGGAGGCGGGAGCATTGCCCATTGCCCCCGGCACAACAGCTGAAGAGTGCTCCCCACCAGAGGAAGGGTGAGCTGATCCTGCAGGCGGCAGTCGCACATTATCCCCACTCTCTCCTCATGCTACATGTGTAAGGGGTTGGCATTTCAACTGCCTTCAACCTCAACTCTCACTTAACAGCCACATTTCTGCTGACACGGAGCAGAATGTGCCCCAAATCCCCAAATCACGGCCCTCCAGCTGCAGGGCTGGGCTGTGTGCCAAGCCAGGGCCTCCATGGGAGGAGGGGATATTTAGTGATCACAGTTCATCCTCCACTGCCCTTCCCTATACTCAGCATTAAGATGGCAACTGCACCAGTGTGCCACAGTGGGAGAACACACTCATGTGCAATGGATGGAAAGCTTGTGGTCTCAAGGGCTGCATTTCTCAGGGACCTGGGGATGACAGCGCCTGTGGGAAGCAGCCCTGGTGGCACTTGGTGTTTGCTGGGTGCCCCTCTGGGTGCTGCTGTTTCCCAGTCCACCCCAAAGGCCTCTGTGTTTCTGCATGTCACCCCTGCAGGTGCCTGAGCGAGGCTGATGGGTTCCAGTGCCACAGGCTGGAGCTGATGTGGCTGGGGGAGATTGATAAGTGTGGTGACAATAGTGTGCTGCCCCACAGCCACCCCACACAGCCCCTGCCCGCAGCTGTCATGTGGCTGCCAGCACCCAGAGTGTGGCAAGAGGAAGGTCTGAAAATAATCGCCGGCTCATCCTGTCCTTTTGAAAGCTGGCTGTGGGGAATTTTGGTGACAGCAGACTGGCTAATGGTCAGCTCCCCACTGAGTCAGGCACTGGCCCCATCCCACAGCGCAGCCTGTTCTGAGGGGGACCCCTGTATTAGGGGCTCCCTGCCTGCCCCAGTGCTACCGCTGCTCCCTGCCCCTCTGGGCACTGTCTGGGACAAGACCAAGGCAACCACAGCTGTACCCGGTGTGACTGCAACATGGAGCCCATGCAGACAGCAGTGGTTGCAGTATTAGAATGCAGCTCCACAGCCTGCGATGCAGGCACTGTGCTGCTGCCCTTCTTCCTAAACTCGGCACACCTTTGTTTAAAGTGTTCCAGTACACCTTTGTTTACTCAGGGCATTATCACACTATCTCAAGCTCCTTTATTCTGGGTCCATGCTGTGACTCAAGGATAGTTTAGTGCAATTTATTCCATCTTTGCGCCGTATCAAAGATATCCTGGCAAGTTCATGTTTATTGTTTGTAGTTAATGTTTAATATTTCCTATTACTCGCATCTTGTGGTTGATCTTAATTATACCCTTCTAATGTAAGACAAAAGTCAGTGAATGAGAACACTTTCATTGTGCTTTCGGCTATGGCTGTGCCTCAGACCTTGAGCGGCTCCGTGTGCTGCCTGCACTGCTTGGCTGAGCTGCTTGTCTGCATGGAGCTGTGCATGCAATGGTGCATGCAGCTGTGCAGAGTGCTGTGAGTGGAGCAGGGATCTGTGCAGGGGGTTGTGCAAGGCTGGCACTGCTGCCAGGGCTGCCCCATGCTGCAGCAGAGCAGGCAAACAGTGGCTGTTTCTGAGGAAGGAAGGCCCAGCCTGATGTTTGCTTTGTCCGAGTTTAAATGATAGCTCTGTTTTTCCTTCTGGCTGGGCTGAATCATTAAAACAAATCAGTACCAACTGAAAACAAAAGAGAGTGCAGAGGTCAAATTCCCCTAACCCCATGCCTGCACAGAGCCGGGCAGCTGGCAGCTCCCTCTGCCCCTCTTCCCCCAAACAACAGCACTGCGGCAGGGCAGGCCCCAGTGCTGCAGCCCCACAGCTCTGCAGGAGGGGTGGCAGTGGCCCCAGCGCTACGGGGGCTATAAATAACAGGGGGGAGCAGGCAGCGACACAACCTGACACTGCACCGCTCCTTCGGTGACATTTTGTCAAATGCCAGTGGGGAGGGGGGCTGCTTATCTGCGGCACGCGCTTCAGTGACCTTCACAGTGCTGGCCAGGTGCCTCTCGCTATATTTACTCTTATTTATAGCTCTCTCCTCCACCAGCCCGTGCCCCCCTCCTGGCACTGGGGGCAGCCGCCCCTTGCCATGCTCTTATCAGGGAGTGAGGCAGGAGCCGGCACAGCCCTGTGGTGACAGCTCTGGGACGGGCAGGTGCTGGCTGCAGGAGCACACGGGGTATGGTCTGTCCTCATGGGGCACCAAGATGGTAGTGTTGCTGCCCCCTCGCTACCTTGCCCTGGCTGGAACAATCTCACAGTGTCAGCCGCCTGCACAGCCATAATCCGCATTTCAAGCAGTCTGTAATTACGGGTTTCCCTAATAAGCGCGGGTGGCTCTCTCCAAACTCCTGCCCAAGGTGTTTCTTTCCTTTCCAGAGCTCGGGGTGCAGCATTCCCACCTGCAGGAGGGCTGTGGTGGCAGCCACCCGTGGGGCTCTGGATTTTCTCGCCTTGCAGCCAGGATGCCACGGGCTAATTTGGAGCTCTGTCTCCCATGTGTGTGTGGATGTGTGTTTATCCCTTAATGCCTGGAGCAGACACTTAGTGGTGGGGATGGAGCAGCAGTGAGTCACAGCCTCGCTCCCAGTGAGGGCACAGATCTGGCCCCTTCCTTTGCCCTTCCTGGGAAGCCCCCTCTTTCCTTCCTTTTTTTGTTCATTAGACACAGGGAGCAGCAAAGTGGCGTGTGAGTGACAAGCCGATTGCACAGCGTCCTGGGGACATGTGTGCAAGTGGCGGTGCAGATCTGCCCTTCCAGCTTAACTGGGATTAAGCCATGGAGAGGCTGCCATGCCCCATCCGCGCCGGCAGACTTCAGAGCCTTGTGCTCGTGCAGCACCGCTGAGCACAAGCACGGTGTGCCCGCTGTGCCCAGAGCTGTGCTGCAGAGCACTTGGCCATGACTTCAAGGGCCTGCAGGCAGGAGGCTGCAAGATAAGGGCCAGTGCTGCCTCAGTGCTGTCCCTGAGCTGCAGGCGCAAGCTTGCTGGTGCCATGCATGGAAGATCCCATTGCTCTCTGGGAGCCCCCAGGCCGGTCACGACCACACTCACCACCAGCTGGTTCAGCCTGAGGAGACCGAGTTCACATCGAAAGAGAAAAAAAAACATTTTCCATCTTGTTAATCCAATATTTGAAATAGAGCCGGGCTCCTTTCTTAGCAGATGAAACCTCACAAACACCAGCATTGAAGTTAGTGCTGCTCCAAAGCGGGAGGAAAAGCTGCAAATCAGCTGCTAGGTGATGCTGCTCAGGCAGTTTCTCCCAGCAAAGGCACAGAACAGGCTGGGAGGGTTCATTGCTTCAAAGAGGCTGCACTGTGTTTTCTTGGGAAAGGCCTGGGCAGAGCAGGGCCCCAGCAAACAGCCGTCATCACAGTCACCTCTGGACGTCCCTGGCAGCCTGTCCCTCATGCTATCGCTGCTCCTGGCTCAGCCATGGTACACAGGGATGCTGGGGACAAGGAGTAGAGAGTACCTGGAGCCAAAGTATCTCCACAGCACAGCACAGGGCTACTGAGCATGGCCAGCTCTGCACAAACCCACAAAGTGAGCACAAAGCCCCACTGTGTGGGTCTCTGCACATCTCCCAGGTGGGCTCTGCTCCCATTATTGAGGCTCTGGCTCTGTGTCCCCAGAGGACGTAGGGCTGTGGCATGGGGACACCCTGGAGCTGTTTCTGCTGCAGGATGGGTTGGACATGGCAGAGTTCCCTGCAGCTCTGGCTGCAGCCATGCAGCAGTGTGCACAGGCCAGGTGTCCGGTCTGGAGGATGCCTCCGAATTTTCAAGCATTTCTCCATGGGTGTTTGCTGGCTGCACACCAAGAACCCATGGCTGATCTTCCTACAAACTCCCGAGTAAAATTAGAACAAAAGTTCACTCCTCTCCCAAGGCAGCAGGAAGTGAAAAGGATGGGAAAAGGGAAAGCTGGAACAGATGAGGTCCCATGCCCACAGCAGCCCCACACCAGTACCACACTTTTACCACACCAGCACCAGTTCACGCTCTCCATCCCCACTTGTGCTCCTGACCTGAAAAGATCCTTCCTGCTGAAAGCCTGGCAAGTGGCCTGGCACAAGGGTGTGGGGCTTTGGGGCACTGCTTACCCATATGCAATCTGGGAGTCCAGGAGCATCCATTGCGGATGCTGTCTGGGGTCACAGCGGTGCAGGGCACCAAATGCCCATCTCCGGGTGCCCGGCTGGGGCAGCTCCACAGCATTGGATTGCAGGAGTTTATTTTTACCCAACCCTGTTGCCAACGGGGACGTGTCACATCTGCGGAGTTGATCAAAAGACGTCCCGAGCACTGGTGTCAGCTGCTCCTTGTGATCTCAGCACCAAGAACTTTTCCCTTGTGGCATATCAAAAGGAGCAGGAGAATTTGTCTGCTTTGCTATTTTTAATTGAACATACACACACGTATATATGTGTGTGTATGGCTTTTCTAAAAATAAAGCCTTTTGCCTGTGTTCCCATGGGAAGATTTAGGGAGAAGGGGGAGCTGGAGTTGTTGCAGAAGATGAGAAATACAGAAGCGCTGCCTTTGCCCTTCCTGCAGCTCGGTTTGAGATCCCTGTCCCCCCACTGCCTGGCGGAGCAGAGCCCGTCAGCACTGCGCAAGTGGAGGCCACTGTGTTTTTCTGCCTCTCTCACGTGCTCAGATGTTTGCCTGCTTTGAAATCCATTTGCTGTGTAAACAAATTTGCTTCCCACATCACCAGAAAACTCCCCCTGGGCAGCCAATGCTGGGGCGATGCACGCGGACCTTTCACCTTGTGCTGGAACCCCGTGTTTTGCTGGAGATGCACAGGGGGAGCAGGGCAGGAGGGTGCAGCTCCATGCAGGCAGTGAGGAGCCAGGTGGGAGCAGGGCAGGTCTCAGCTCTGTTCAGTGATTCAGTGAATATTTTTAGCTTGGTTCCTAGAGCTGCAGTTGCCCCACATGCACATGGATGGTGATGATCTCTGTGCCGTTTTTCCCTTCTTGTCTGTGCAAGGAGCCTGACGGGCCCTCATTGCAGTGCCTTGGGGTGTGCAGCTCCCCAAGGAACACTGTACTGCCACATAGCAGGAATGGGGACAGGGTAAGTGGTGCCAAGTCATCCTGCAGAGCCTTGCCATGTGTGTTGTATGTTTGTATGCCCAGGTCTCTCACTTCTCTCTATTGCTGGGGCAGCAGGATGAGCCCTGAGTGCTGGCCATGCATCATCAAAGGCACTACAGGCCATGCTGCCGGCTGCCATACCCCAGGCTCTGCCCATGTGGGCTCGATACATGCCCAGACTTTCCATTTTATTCCAGAATGCCACTGTTGGAGTCTAAGGAATGTGCTTGAGAAGAGGTGATGCGTGTGGGTACCCCAACAAAACCCCATGCATTGCAGCTGAATGCTCACTGCCGCTCTCCTCTCTCCCCAGTATGAGGTGTCTGATGAGGAGCACCTCTACTCCGACTTCCCCGAGATTGATTTGTCCCAGCTGGATGCCAGCGACTTCGACTCAGCCGGCTGCTTTGGCGAGCTGCAATGGTGCGCGGAGCACTCTGAGACTGAGTCCAGCCAGTACAGCACCGATGACTCTGAGCTTTTCCAGGTACCCGGGGAACATGGGGACACAGGGACACATGTACTGGAGACAGTACCATTTGTGTAGCTCGTGCTGAGTGAGCCAGGCACCAGGGACCCAAAGGCAGAGGCATGGGGAACACAGGGTGTGTGGAGAAGGGAGGGATGGTGTGGTGGGACTGCTATTAATATCCCCTCCCCAGCTGATTAGTGCTCTCATTAATTTGCACGCTGTCTGTAAATGGAGCAGGCAGAGGAAGGCTAATGAGGAGGTGCCGAAGCCACCTTTCCCTAAACTCTTTATTCTCTCATGCTGTGGCCTGGATGTGCCCATCCTCTCAGGGCTGCCATGACCTCCTGAGCATCCCCAGGCCATTGACATGGAGGCCAGCTTGGCCGGGTCACTTACAGAGGGTCACTTTTGGGAAAGGAGGAGGATTTGGTCTTCAAGAAAAAGAACAACAACAACAACAAAGTCCCAATATTTTCCAACCTGGCCGTAATAACAGCCCTCTGGCTTTGGTGCTGTGCTGATGCTGTGCTTGAAAGTGGTCCAGTCCTGCTGACGGACCTTCATCACGAGATGCATATTTTCCGCTGAACTTCCTGGGGAAAAGATAAACAGAAAAGAAATGTAAAAGGCAGGCCTGTGAGGCACAGCGGAGCATGATGAAATGCATCCCACTGAACTCGTGTGCGCTGCAGTCTTGTGCCAATAACAGGAGGAAAAGAAACGGAGCCAAAAATGGAGCATCCTGCTGCCTTTCCCTGGAGCCTGATCTAGTAACTGCAAGAAAGGTTAGGGCTTGGAACAGAAGATATTTAGTTTTCAAAGAAGAAGAGAGGAGCAAGGGAGGCTGCGTGCAGACAGCAGTCCTCCTCGTGAGCCTGACTTTGCTCCCATTTTAATTTTATGTTTGCTTCTTGTTGAGTATGGTTTATGTTAAGGATATTACGGAGGAGGACCGAAAGGTGCCTGAATCCCTCTCCCTGCTCCTTTCAGATAATAGACAGCGAGAATGAAGCGCTGCTGGCGGCCCTCACCGAGACACTGGATGATATACAGGGAGATGACGTGGGCCTGGCTGCCTTCCGATCTATGGAAGAGGGGGACACGCTCAACCATGCCTACACCTCGCCTGCCCCCTCCCCCAAACCCACCGCCCCGGTCACGGGGGTGCCGCCCCCGGCCCCCGAGGTTGATGAGCTGTCTCTAGTAAGAACCCACTTCCTACTGTTTAAGGTGGATTTGGATGAGCCCCTGATAAGCCGGCTGCATGGGTATGATAGGAAGCAAAGGTCTGAATTTTTTCATTCTAGGCTTAAAACTCTCTTTAACCGTCAATGCCAAAGCATATACTTGTATTGTATACGTATACATGTTCTGCATCATTGCTGTCACCTCCATCGCCATCCTCACGGGAACAAGCTGGGTGCTGCTCTGTGTGTTCCAGTATCTATTTAAGGGGGTGGGGGTGGGTGCCACCCACAGGGGGTGTCACGAGGTGGGTGGTGGCATGGCAAGACCCACAGCCCCTGTTAATGCCAGGCGAGGCTGTGGGGCTGACTGGGGCTCCCTCTAGAGCATCACAGCCCCAAGGCCCACCCTGTGTCCCCAGGACAAAGCTCCCACTGCTCTCTAACGAGGGACAGAGGGGACTTAGCCTGAGCACGAGCACTGCGCTCAGCTTGCAGTGGGTGGGTGTAACCCCCCCATGCCTCCTCCACAGCCCTCCAGGGCTGTGTGGCCTCAGTCCCTATGGCCTGGAAGCAGAGCATCTGTCCTGGTCAATGCATTTCCCTACTCCTCATTTCCCGGCCCGCTGCAGCATTCGCTGCAAACCTCTGCCATTCTCGGGAAGTCCGCTGGGATGGAGGCACTTGTTCTGCTCCCTCCCAGGGCTCACGCCCCCCCCAGGCCCCAGCCCTGCTCGGGGTCCCCCCCAGCCCTGCTCTCTGGTGGGGAGGAGTGACATCCAGTGGTGAGAGCGTGCATTTCCACCTCCCACAGCCCCGCGCGCAGGTGGGTGTATATATCACACACAATATGTATGTGTATATATAGGATGTATACGTTGCAGGGGGAGGGAGAAGGTGCTGATTGCTTCCACCAACAGGAGCTGCACACCCAAAGCCCCGGCTGATGTCCTGACGTGGGCACCCCCATTCTTATCACCCCAAAAATCCCAGTGCCTGACTCAGGGCACTCCAGATCTGTGCCCCTGTGCAGTCCTACAGAGCCCACATGATCTCCTTGTGCTGCTGTTGCCTTTGGGCGCAGCACAAAATGCTGGGTGCAATGTTTTTTTTCCTGAACAAAAAAGGGTTTTTGAGCAGAAGTGTTTTGCTAACCTGGCTGTCAGAGCTGTGTGCGACCTCAGGAGAACCCCACTCTGACCACCCCTGGGATTGCAGTGGAGTCTCTGTAGGAATTGCACTGGGGGAGAGCCTCAGCCTGACACATGAGGTTATATCTGCACAGTGCTTTGCGAGCTCAGTGATGATCAGGGGCCTCGTTCTGGATGTTACAGCAGAACGAGCCTTGGGGAGTACCCAAGACTGACCCAGATCAATCACCATGTAAATATGGACTCTGTCACCAAAGGACAGAGTTGATGGAGTGTGGCATGGAGCACAACAGCTCCCATGTGGTCAGAACAGGGATGGCCCTGGGAAGAAAATTCCCCTGCCCCCGCCCCACATCTCTGCTGCCCCTGTGCTGCTCCTGGGCATGAGGCTGTGGACACTGGGAGGTGTGAGACCCCCTGTCTTTTTCCCCTGCATTGGGAGCTCAGCACTGGGCACAGCCCCCCGCGTGGTGCTCGTTGGCAGAGCTGCCATGCTGACACACTCTCTCAACACTTCTCGTTGCAGCTGAAGAAGTTGCTCCTCTCTCCATCGCCTCTGAGCTGTGAGGTGCAGAGGGATGCGAGCGCCCGGCGCCCGGGGACACCCAAATCTCGGCCCTCCCAGCCCTGTACAAAGGTATTTCCTCAGTGATGCATGCACAGAGAGGGGACCTGAGCCCCGTGGTGAAGGGGAACAGCATCATGGGGTGGTGGAGTGCCCTCTGCTTTCCTGTGTGTCTCTGTGTGTCTCAGCAAAACCTGTGGGTTTGTTCTTCTTGGGGAGGATGATCTGATTTAATTTGGCCTGAGAGCTCAGTCCCCTCCCAGTGTCACTAAGTGCTGCTGTATGGGAACTTCCTCTTGGCCCCCTCCCATCAGCCTGCAGCCACCATGGCACCAATGGGTCCATGGAGCACTGCAACACCCGGCCCTACACTCCCTCCTGACCCCAGCAGAAGCTGCCGTCAAAGATTTTTCTACTTGGATAATAGTAATTAGGATGGGCAAATTAGATTGCCCGAGAGCAGCTGCAAATCCCTCCTGGGAAGGAGGAACTCCATCATCCTGCATGCCTCAACCATCCCGTGTGGCTCTTCCCCTGCTCTCGGTGCCAGGACCACATCCATCTGTAGGGCACAGAGCTGATGGTTGGCTCTCTCCTCTCCCAAGGTGGATGCTCCCCGGGACCGGCGGGCGGGCGCCCCGCAGAGCCGCAGCTGCACCGAGCTGCACCGGCACCTCACCTCCACCTCCCCGTGCACCCAGACCAAAGCTCCCTGCGCACCCGAGCAGCGCCACAGCGGCCACCACCAGCCGCCCTTGGGTGACTGTGCACAGCACGAGGAAGACAGCGACTGCAGTGAGGACTCGCTCAGCTCCAGCGACGCGGTGCCCTCTCCTTCCTCGGCGGAGGGGGGCTCTGACGGACGGTTCTCCTGTGAGGGTGGGCTGCACTCGGTGGTGGAGCTCATCCGCTACATGCACACCTACTGCCTGCCACCCAGGAAGCTGCCCGCCCGTGATACTGCTGATGCCAGGCCCCAGCCCTGCAGCAGCCCCTTCAAGAGAGCCAAAGCAGACTGTGCCCCGCGAGAGAGCCGGCCAGGCTGCGCCTGGCACACGGCTGGGGCCTGCCAGAAACCCGCAGCCTCTTTCTCCATCCTGAAGGAGCTGCTGGCACGGGACCTGCTGTGCGATGTCAGCAAGCCCTACCGCCTGGGCAGGCCAGTGTATGCATCTCTGGCCCGGCTGCCTGCCTCCTGCTGCCCTGCAGTGCAGGTCCAGGATGGGGAGGAGGCCGGTGGGGCCTGCAAATCCAGAGCCAAAGCAGTGCCAGAGAGAGCAGAGCCACGGCACAGCCCTGGGACCGAGATGGAGGCCACGCAGGAGCCTGGCGGTGTGGAGGTGGATGGAGGGAGGAGTGCGAGCACCCCGGGCATGGCTACGGGGAAGGTGGCCCGCAGGCCCGAGAGCGCCGTGTACGCCGTCCGACGGTCCAAGAGACTCAATCCTGAGCTGGGCCACTGGCTGTCCTTCCTTGACGAGCCATCCCCCAACCCCACTGTGCCCCAGGAGGCCTCAGCCAGTGGGGAGCCCACTCTGTGCTCGCCACTGGAGGCCTTCCCTGCCGAAGAGCCCGCTGCCGAGGTGGAGGTGGGCGGCACAGAAGAGGGAGATGGCAGGAGTGTGGTGCCGCCAGCAGAACCCCAGCCCCTTGTGCCGGCATCCCCGGGGGATGGTGAGAGCTGTGAGATCCAGCGCTGTGCCCCCCAGCAGCATGCAGGTGAGGGGCGGGGGTGACCCCCAGGTGCCGTCTGTCTGTGGGGTCCCACGCATGGGGATCTGGGAACTGTTCTGGTGTCGGGGTGCTGTGTCAATCCACTCCCCCCTTGCCTCCTGCCTCAGTTTCCCCACCCTCACGGCAGGAGGAGGCAGCGGGTGCCACAGCAGCAGCCCAGCAGACACTGGGCTGGTCGTTCCCCTGGGGTTCAGCTGCGCCAGTGCCCTGAAAGCACAGCCAGCACAACCTGTCCATGGCAAGTGCTTTGTGCGCATGAGCGGCTCCAATCCGTTGGCCCAAGCCAGGCCACGCTGTCCCTCGTGTGGATGCCATCACCTCACTGGCAGTGGCCCCAGCCCTGGCTCCCGCTGCCCCGCGCCGCTGCCTGCCCACGGGCGCTGGAGGGAGCGCAGCTCCGCCGGTAACCCTGCTTCTCCTGCCTTTCAGAAACACCCCGGTGTCTCACGCTGTCCTTGGCGCAAACGTAAGTGCACACAGGATCTGTGTCGACAGAACTAACCGCGCTGGGGCTGGAAAGCCGTCTCATTGTGTCCGGCTGGGCATGTCAAAAAGCAGAGGGATGTGCAGCGGGGCGGGGGTGTGGGAGCCACACGTGTCGCCTGGGTGCAAGGGGCCGGGGGGCTTCAGGCCCTTGGGTGAGGGCAGGTGCCTGGGGGATGTGTCCCAAGGTCTGGCTGCAGCTCATCCCCAGCAGTGGCAAAGAGGGCACGCTGCTTGCCCCAGTCACCGTCAGGCATTAGGAATGGTGGGATAGTACGTTTGTAGGCAGCATCTTTTCAGCCTCCTTTTTTGTATTTCCTGCCTGTATTCACCTACACACATTCTTTTCCTTCTTTTGTGCTGTTCTCCAGTGACTCTACTTTTGGGAAGAGAAACTCGGAGTCAATGTTGACCATGGAGCTGTGTGGTACAGCAGGTAGGATGGGCTTTTAATGTCTCACTTCTCCTTGGGTTGGAGAACAACCTGAGTCCATCTTGTAGCTGCCAGTGTGTTCATCCTGTGCTGTGGAAGCCCCCATCATGATCAGCCACAGGGATTCTTAACACTGTGAGCAGCTTCTAGGCTCCATCTTTCTGAAGTGCAGGCACTGCAAAAGGTGTTTGGATGTGGGGGCTGGACCAGGGGGAAGGGCGAGTGTGGTGGTCCCACTGGGGATCCAGCATCCTTTTATCCCAAAGTGCTGGTGAGTGGATAGATGTCAGTGCTGCTCATCCTTTGGGGTCAAGTTGAGTGTGCCAGTTGGGGCAGAGCTGACTCCTACTGACTCCTGTGGTTTGTTTGTCGTGGGTTCAGGTCTCACACCACCCACCACTCCACCGTACAAGCCTGCTGAGGAGGATCTGTACAAGCCAGACATCCCCCAGGACACAGGCAAGGAGGACAGCACAGTCCCCAGCCCCACAGCTGGCAGCACAGGGGACACATCCACCTTTCAGAAAGCCGCAAAGAAGCACCCTGAGAGGACAGAGCTCTTGGCCCACCTGAGCCGAGCTGCTGAGCAGCCAGGAGTGCTCAAGAGGCCCTTTTCACGCTCCTTTGGGGACCACGACTACTGCCAGGTGCTGAAGCCCGAGGGCACCCTGCAAAGGAAGGTGCTCAAGTCTTGGGAGCCCTCAGGCCAGACTGAGATGGAGCACAAGAGAAGGGTCCCAGACACACACTACCAGGGGCTGGACCTTGGCTGCAAGGAGGCCGGCAGTGAGATGGTGTGGAAGGATGGCATCAAGCAGCTGAGAGATCAGGAGATCAGAGCCAGATTAACAAAGCACTTTGGCATCCTGGACAGTCCTGTCGATGACCAGGACATGGCTTTCTGCAAGACCCCCGAGTATGACGCTGTTTTTGACGACAGCTGCAGTGAAAGTGGCTCCCTTGTAGAGGAGGAGGAGGAGGAAGAAGAAGAGGAGGAAGAGGAGCACTGCGACAGCCCATTGGACACCAAGCTGTGCCTGCGGAGAAACCCCCTTTCCAGGACCAGTGTGCATTACTGCTCCCGGAGCAGGTCCAGCTCGGGGTCTTCGTGCTGCCGGTCCCGATCCCCCACAAGCAGATGCACCTTCAGGTACAGGTGGGCAGTGAAAAGGGCTGGCAGCCTTCAGCAGCTGCAGGCAGTAAGGTTGAGGGCATGTGCTGTTGTAGAAACTTCCTTTGGCCATAGCTTGGGACAGTCCTGAGGCAGACAGGCCCTTGATCTGACCCAGCACAGTGGCTGTCTCCTCCCTTCCTGCTACAGGAGGTCCTTGTGCGAGTCTCAGTGCATCCTGCTCCCAGCACCAGTCCTGATATCATTCCCGCTGTGCTTGGTGCACACAAGCTGTGCTCCCAGCACTATCTGAAGGCAATGTGTGACAGCACTGGATCTCTCTGGTCTGCTAGCCCGAGTCATAAAAATGCTAATTAATTAAAATCCATTGATACAAATGCATCAGCAGCTGCTGAAAACATCAGCCCTAGCCTGAGAGAGCAGCACCTGGGGGAAGTAATGTGGATTTCCTTTGTGCTGGGAGCAACAGGCAGAGGCTGGAGCCATTCCTGTGAAGGGACATGATTAAGGGACTGATTAGAGACCTCTTCTGGCATCAAGGAAAGGTCTTCTCAGTGTCGGAGTGCAGTGGAATGCCCTGCATGACCCAGTCTCTCCTCTGCTGCTGATAGTTCCCAGCACCACAGCTCCTTTCTGACAGCTGAAGCTTTCCCCCAGGGTTCCATTTCTGGGCTGATTTTGTCTCTTGTGCCCTGCAGGTGTGGGAACGGTGAGCGGTGTCAGGGTGGCAGCAGGAGCCGGGGCCAGCTTGAGAAGAAACGGGAAAAGGCCATTGTAAGTGAGCAGGGAGCTGCAGCCTCGGGCACCCACATGTGCACTGGGACAAAGAAACCCACAGCCCTCAGTAATCTGTTCTGGAAAAGCAACACTGGAGCCCATTAGCTCTGGCTTCAGCATCATTTGGTGCAAGGCCAGTGTTAAACAAGGACGTGGTGGGGGAAGAGAGAAAATCTAAAGTAAAGCGGAAGCAATTGGCAATTGGCAATACGCAAAGTCCTTGGCACATAAATACCCAGAGCATCCCACGTCAGTGCTCCATTGTGGAGCTGGCAGCTGGGGCAGTGAACTAGGGAATCCCTGGAGCTGCCCTGCCACCACTGCTGCTGCAGAGGCAGCTTGGGTGCACGGGTGTGTAGCAAGAATGGGATTGCATGTGCAGGGACATAGCTCCTGTTCCTCCCTACTGCCGTGTACATATGTATATATCCACACCTGCCCATCTGGCATTATTTTACTGCAGCACAGTTGAATTTTTCCCCCAGTTGTCTCAGGAATATTCCCTGGTGACTTCACCAGGATGAGCTGCAAATGTCAGACGGGTACAGTAGGCACTTAAAGGGAGGAAGGGGCATGTAGCTGAGGTTGTGGTGGGCTGGGAGCCAGCAGCACTGCATGGTCAGGGTGGGGGCTCCTGGCACCCCATGTTTTCAGTATCCATTGGCAGAGGTGAAGGTGTGGGTTGGAAGCCTGAGACTTCTGGCTTGGTGCTGGCAGGGGGAAGGCCGGGTGGTGTACATCAGGAACCTCTCCAGCAACATGAGCTCCAGCGAACTGAAGAAACGCTTCGAGGTGTTCGGTGAGATCGTGGAGTGCCAGGTCCTGTCCAGGACTAACAGGTGGGTGGTGAGGTCCCCGGTGTGTGGGGGTCTGCACCGTGCCCATCCCATCCCAGCCTGTGGGCACATGGCACAGAGCAGAGTCACATTAGCATGGCTCTGGAGCCTGACACGACTCTACTTCTTTCTCTGGTTGCTCAGGGGGGATAAATACGGCTTCATCACCTACCGGTATTCAGAGCACGCCGCCTTATCTCTGAAGAACGGCACCTCGCTAAGGAAGAGGAACGAGCCTTCCTTCCAGCTCAGCTCTGGTAGCCTCGGACACTTCTTCTGGACCAGATACACTGACTTAGGTAAGAAGGCTTCCTCAGAAGCATCCTGTTTATCAGCGTGGGGCGGTAACAGCACACTGCATTCCTGAATCTTTGTCATGCAAGAGTCCTAAAGCTTTTCCTGCAGCAAAAGCCCACCTGCTCTGGTACAGCTTGCACAGCTGTTCTCAGCTCAGTTGGATGGCTTTGGGTGCCAGGGGCAGGAGGAAAGCAGCTTGTGTGCAACCCCAGGGTGTGCTGGCTGCAAAGTACAGCATTCCAGCCCAGGGTGACAGGATCCCAGCTGATGCACAGCCCATCCTTTCTCAGATGTGTTTCTGCATGGTGCTTGACACTTTCCAGCAGAGAAATCCCTTCCCTGTCATTAGGGAAAGCAGTCAACAACTCAAGCTCAAAAAGGTGATCTGAGTTATTTGCTGCTTGACAGGACAATATCCCCAGAATCATGTATGTACTTTTCATCTGGAATGACAAGGAAATGTGCTATGTTTGCATTAACTGTTGATGCAAGCACACACTCTGCTCTCTGTAGGCCCCTGCCTGGATTCAGCCAGGACTCACTTAGTCTCACCCCTCAGCCTTTCCTAATGGGCAGGAGCGAAACCCTGTGCTGATTCTGGAAGAGAAACGTGATCCAGCCTTGCTTGGCCCTTCTTACTTTGACTCTTGGGTGTTTCACAGACACCACACGTTAAATTCTGCACCCTCTGCGGGAGGTGAAGTGGTTCTTTTCTCTTACTTCATGCACAAAATAAGGCATCCTGCTCCATGCCCAGAAAATAAAGCCATGCATTTTGATTTCCGCCTAGGTGCCCAGTCTGACACAAGTACTGCCCGATCCCTTAGCACCTTGTAACACTTCATTTGCTCAGAGCAGTACTCCGATTTTGATTGTGGGTGCAAATGCTCATTATTCATGTAATAAACCCCAGGATCCCTCATTCTGGGCTCTGAGGAGGTAAGAACCAGCATGCAACACATGATGAAAGCACTGTCTGTGCTGCTGAGCTGCGGGCAGCAGAGCTACGGGGACCCCAGCATGGCTCCCAGCTGTAGCAAAGATATGCACACAGAGGGGTTAAGCTGCTGCTAAATGAGGCTGCCTTATTTCTGGCATTTGCTAGATATGGCGGGCTTTGTCATGGCACTCTTTGTTCAGCTTCTGATGCAAGAGAAGGGGAGCTCCACAGGCAGACGCCCACGCTTGCCATGACCTGGTTGCTCACGTGGGAGCTGCCATACTTTGGGGACTCAGAACCCGTCTGGATCTGGCAGTTTTTGTGAATTTCTGACATCTAGCCTGACCTGCGAGAGCCCCGCCCCCAAACACCAGTTTGCTGCTTTTCAATGGGGACAAACAGCCCATTCTCCCACTTTCTCTCATTCTGGGATATGGGATAACAGCGGCACATTTGAAGGCACCCATCAGGGGAAACACCAGCTCGGGTGCTTGGTGCCTACCAGCACGGCCAGGGCTCAGTAGTGTGATGGCACAGGGAGTGTGGTGCTCTGGGCATCCAGCCACCCCTGACCCATGTTCTGTATCCTGTTCTTCCCAGATTGCAGCACGGAGGAGTCCTCCCCGGCGCCGGTGAAGAGCAAGTATGAGACCATGGATTTTGACAGCTTGCTGCAGGAGGCCCAGCTAAGCCTGCATCGGTAACAGCCTTAACCTTGGAGGAATACCTCAATACCTCAGTCAAGGCACTTCCAATATGTTTACGTTTTCAAAGAAATTATTCAGTCTATGACAAGCGAGAGAGAGCGAGAGAGCGAGAGCACGCATGCGCGAGAGAGAGAGACTGCTGTCCCTTTCAATTGATGTTTACATTGAACAAAGCTGCTTCTGTCTGTGAGTCCCCATGGTGTTGATGTCTCACTGCCACACATTAGTCGCCCCGCTTCTGACTGGTTGTTTTAGGGTGAGCCTAGGAGCCCCCCCGGCCCCTCTCCCCTGTCCCCCTCCCCGTGCTCCCACTGTGGAGTTGCAGCTGTGTTCACCATAACATTTTTTGTCCGTAGTGTGTGATGATGAAATTGTTAATTGTGAATAGAATCAGGATTATAAACTAATTTTTAATAGAAGAAGAAAAAAAAAGAAGTATATACTTAAAGATGTATTTATGGCTCAGATGTACTGTAATTCAGATTTATTGTACCGCTTCCTTGATTTTTAACTATGCACTGTAATGAGGCACTTGCCACTGAGCAAATGGGGGTCAGAGCAGAGCCCCAGAGCCAGCGTTCGCCCTCTGCCACGAGGCCACCCGCCTCCCCGCCGGGTCACCACGTTGCCGTCGAAGCCATTCTCCTTGTTAGGGCTGAGCCCCAGCCCCCAGCTGCCAAGAGGGGCCACGGTGTGGGCATGAAGGGAAGGGTGGTAAAGGAGTGGCACAACCACCTCCAGGCGTCCCCTCTCCAGCCTGCCATGTGCAGGGGCATGGCAGCTCCATGTCTGCCCGCCCGACGTGCTGCCCATTCTCCAGCCGGTGCCCCATAAGCCATACACCCACCCAGTACCTGGTTGGTGAGCCGGCTCCGTGCCCACCACTGGCACACTCCACACTGCTGCCTCCGTGCCCCAGCAGCGTGAAGGAAGCGTGGCATCTTTGCTGTGTCTGTGGCTCCTGGCTGGCCTGCCACTGCTTGCACCAGTCCCTGCCTTTTGCCAGGGTCCCGGGCCGCCCGGCAGCGCTGGATGTAAGGCATGCTCAAGCAGCGTCCCTGTGAAATTTGCTTGCAAACTTGTCCCCCACCTCTGGGAAAGGTGGGAGTGGGAGAGACCCCAGCCTTGGTTGGAAGGATCCCAACCAAGAGCAGGCCAGGGGGAAAGGAAATCTCCCTGGCTCCTCAAGCCATCTCCATCACCCTCATTTGCTTTCTGGACACAAGAGACCACTAGGGATTCAGCCATCCTTTGTAGATAGAATATTATAGCCTTAACTCTGTCAATAGATAGATAGATTAGAGTCTTCTGGGGTCTCCCTGGTACACGACTTAGGGTTTTTATTCTCGTTTCCTCAGTGTGGACACCATTTCATCTTGAAGGCAGTATGACCAAAGCCCCCAGAACTGCAGGAGGTTCAGTTCCAGGAGCCCTGCTTTGCCAACACAACCTGTGGCTCCAGCCCAAGCCTGTCCTTGACAGAAGGGCTGCCAGCAGCCCTGCCATCCGCAGTGCCCACTCGTTTCTCACTGCCCTCATGGAACTTGTGGTTCCAACAGCAGCAGTGAGGCAGTGGCACAGCTCTGCTGGCTCCCACATCCACCACCAGAGCTGGTCATGTCCTTGTGCCACTTGGTCAAGGTCTCTCCTGCCACAGGCCGTCCCCACTCCTGTCCTTGACCCAACATACACGAGTAACCCTGGCCGAGACTGAGCATCTGCTATTGGCAATTGCCTCATTGTAGCTTTGCCTTTTTCTGTCCTAGTATTTCCTCACAACGATGATGTTTACATGTGATTGCTATAGAGCTTATGTAGAATGTATATAGCGACACATTTAGGGTGGGTAGTTCTGTCCTGTGCTGTGCTGATGTTTTTCAGAAAACGATCAATCCAAAAAAAAAAAAAAGAAAAAAAAAACAAAAACAAAAGAAAAAACAAAACAAACAAAAAAAGGCCAAGTGGAATTCTTCCATCTCCTCCTTGCTCAGCCATGGGAGCGAGCCCTGGGCTACTCCCAACTAAAGGATGCATTAAGCCTGGCAGAGAGGAAGGGCAAGCACTGTGGGGCTGCTGGGTCCCTGAGGACCCCCCTTGGGGCAGCCCCTGGGTGCATTGCCAGCATTGATTTCTGTGAGCCCCCATCCAAAATCTGATGTTGCTTTCCTGCTGCTTCCCGTGCCATCGCACAGGGGCAATGCCCTGCAATGGGAACCTCGTAACGCACAGAGCCAATCAGCACTGCAGTCGTAGGATAGGAAGAGATGCAATAAGTGGTCTTCGTGTTGCCTGAAGCCTATAAGTGGAATTTTTTTTTGTTGTCATTTGGGGGTTTTCCTTTCTTTTGTCCCCCCTTCCCTTGAATTCGGACTGCTCATTGTCCCTCCCCCCTTGAGAAACGTTTCCTGCACTGATGCAATACGCACACGGGTGCTCAGGCACCCTCCTCACCAGCCCCCATGCCTGCCCCCAGTTTAGGATGTGGTGAGCGCAGAGTGTTTTAGCCTGAGAAGCACAGGTGTGGCTTCCTGCCGGCTGGGTTTAGAGTCTCTCACGCAGGGGTAGTGGTGAAAAATAAGTTTCCACTGGAGTTTTATTTTTTTAATGGAAAGGTTTTGTTTGTTTGCAGCACCCAGGGGTGAGGAGCGGCCAAGGAGAGCTCGCTCTGTTCAGGGACTGAGGCTGCTCTGGGTGCAGAGAAGGGACCCCGTGCCCCTCGCTGCTGGGGCATAGCCCAGAGAAACTGGGAGCAAAGGGTATATTAGGGTAGGCAATAAGTAAGGAGGAGATTTATTTTTCTAAGAAGTATATAGCTCTAGAATGTCCCCCAGTAGCTGCCTGTGAGTACCAAGGGAAGATGCTAAACATGAAGAGTTTGATGATGAAATGCCCTTTTGCTTTTTTTGCACAGATTTGCCCCATAAAATCTTGCTGTTCAGGGTGGGATACCAGGTTTCCCAGCTGGAATTCAATGGGCTCTTAGGAGAGGAGCCGATGTTTCCGAGTCTGGGCTGAATGCAGAGGACAATCCCGGGTGTTAGGTTTGATGCTGCCCCAAAGATGAGGTTCATCCCCATTCCTCATCAGCGCAGCTCGCTGGGCTGAATGATGAGCTCTATCATTGTTTGTAGCCTAGCCCTGAAGCCCTTTTCTGTTCTATCTCAATCCGTCCCGACAATCTCAAGCAATATGAACCAAACTCAGCCTTCGGGCTCCATTCCTCATCCTTGGAGCCGTGCTCGTCACAGTGCGGGCTGTGGGCCGTATGAATGTGAGAGAGAAGAAGGTGAAAGCAATGCATTTCTTGAGAAAGGTGTAAGAATTTCACCTAAAAAGGGGCACATCTGCTTTGTTATTTATAATAAAAGCTAAATTCTTTTTCTTTTTTTTTTTTTCTTCTATTTTTTTCTTTCAATGAACTAAAAGGACACTGCTAATAATGATTAGGGGCCGCTTCTGCCCCCTTCCTCGTGCTGAGTAAGTACTGCTGAACTCTGTGTTTTTCTGCTCGCAGAGTAAGTCAGAGCGGCAGAGTTGATCCCTCTGTGATTACGAATCCAGTTTTTAGTCTGATTGTTTTTAATTGGTGGCTGTTTTTTATATTTCATTTTTTTTGTTCCCCCCCTCCCTGGTTCCGTTCCGTTGTGTCCTTATTTATGTAATATACTTTAACCTTAAAAGATGGCATGGATTCCCATGCCTTTCCTTTATTATTATTGTTATTATTTTTAAACAGAGATTTATTTCTAGTGTGATTTAACTGTCTACCTTCTAAAACGAGAGGACGTTTTCTTGTATTTTTACATTGTCAGATTCTATAGTTTCATAGATAATTTAACCAAATCGCTCGATGTATTATCTATATCTATCCGGTGGGTATAAAAGTTCTATTTTAAATTGTGTAAATACTTCAGAACTGGCTTCTTTTTCCAGACTCCCCTGCTGCGGAGTTACTTGTTTACATCACAAAGACTGTAGAATCTCTACGCTCATGTACTGTAAATAGTGAAGTGATCTGCCTATAAATAAACGATAACATATATACTACAAACTGGGAAACAAAGCAATAACGAGCAACAAGTCTGTGCTGCTGGGATGTCAGGGTACCGAGCAGGTGCTCGTGTGCACGACGTGGCAGTGGGCTGGTGGGGATGTGCACTGGCCTGGTTGTTGGGACATAGGGTCGTGTACAATGTGAGTACATGACTCCAACCCTTACACTCATCCGTTTGAGAAGGAAACAACAACAACAAAACCAGCACATCGGTTTGCTGTTCTGGCATAGATTTCTGGTAAACCAACTTCTTCTCACACACCTGGGAATGCATTTGTAGCTTCAATGCCTGCTCTCCCTATCGGTCAGACAGAATCAGACACAGTTTACACTGTGGGAGGGAGAGGGGCCAGTGACTGGTTGTTGTGCACAGGAACAGCCTCTGATGCTGACCTTGGCTGGCTGGCATCTGCCCAACGAGGGCAGCATCTTCAGCATCTTCTGTACGCCTGACCTTGAGCAGCTGGCTGTGCTCCGAGCTCCCAGCCCTGCAGGGGAACTCAGTGCTGACACTGTGAGCTCCCAGCCGGGGCTCTGGAGCCCGCACTCAGCACAATGTGTGCATGTATCTACTCAGCATTCTTCCATCCCAGCTTGCTGTCCAGATCTGACGGGTGTCTTTACAGAGAGGACTGGGGAAGGGTCTGTTTTCTCTGCCTCCTGCCGGCTCAGGGTCCTCTGCCTGTTCACCCAGTGTCACTGAGCTCTGCCAGCAGCTGCTGCCTGCTTTGCCTGCACACAATCCCCCAGCTCACTTTTCCTCACCCTGCCTAGCTTTGCTCTCCCTGTACACCACCTGTGGATGCTGTCTTCTGTGCTCACTAGGAGCCTTTAGGGGCTGGTGGAGAGCTTGCTGTAGATGCCGCCCCTTGTGGGGGTCCCACAGTCTGTTCCCTCTTTCTCTCCCCCTCAGTCTGGATACATGTTGGTTTTTCATACCAAAATACCATTTCTACCTCCAAGTACATCTTCAAACTCACATTTGGATCCCTCACACTTCTCAGCAGCCTCCTGCAGGTAAGAAGATACAATTTCCCAACCAATCCCACTCCTCAAATGCCCACCCTGCTGCTGGGTGGTGGCGAGGGTGTCCAGCTGCTGTGCCTCAGGCTCTTGCTGCCTGAGTGGCACATTGTGCTATGCCTGGTGCTGGCTTAGCAGACCCTTGGGGAGCCGTGCAGCAGCTGCCATGGGCGAGCCACAATGGCTCAGCAGCAGCTGCAGTGGGTGAGGTGCAGGCATAGTGCTCTTGCAGTTGTGCTGGGGCTCTCTGCTTGTCTGAGCATCTCTGCTTCCCTTTCAGTTCAACATCCACAAGGACCCCACATGTGCAGAGCACTGAAGAAATGGCAGCTGGATGCTGAGCAGAGCCATGCAGGGAGCTGCCCTCCCCAGCCTGAGGGGCAGTGAAGGGATCTCCACACTGCCATCACAACAGCATTTTAGAGGGAAAGCATCCCCACTGCAGCAGTGGATGTGTCCTGGATGTGTCCTGCTGAAAAAGGAGCACAAGTTACCCTGGGCTCTCAGCAGTAACCTGGAGCACACAGGATTTACTGCCCGTGCAGAACCTAGTGGAGAAAGGCACAGAAAGGAACTAGATTTACCTGTACCCTGCCACATTCTGACCATGATCGGTATCTGCTCATGTTGATTTGTATCACAGAGAGTCTTCATTTCAGTGAGTTTGCAAAACATCAGCATCTGCTCAGAGAGAGGCAGTGCAAAGATTCAGCTCACTACTGCTGAATGGGCAAACTCCTGGGTGAAAACCTGTGTTCTCGTCACCAACATCTCCATCCCTCACTGTGAGCCGCTCATTTCAGGTCCAGGCAAGAACTCAACTGTCCAAAGAGAACAGAGAACTCGTGCTTCCTATAGGTCTGTGGGGGAAGGCACTGCGGCACCCAAGAGCCCAGAAGACCAGAAATGTTCCTCCCATGGCCAGCCTGGATCCGGTTGGTACATGTGGCTGTTCTGAGGGACACACAAGACATAGGGATGGTCTGTCACTGCCACGCCAAGGGGAACAGGGGCCAAAGAGAAGAACTGAAAAGCCTGTTTGGCTGAGGCAGCACACTGTTGTGCCATGTGGGCCACCACACAGACAGCCTAGGAGATATCAGCAGATTATTTACATTGGTCATTACCTGCAGCTCCTGGCTATGCAGACTCCTGGTGGAAAATAGGGAGATGAATTATTTCTTCAGTGAAAAGATTAATAACTCTAATTAATGGAGGGTAAGAAAACCAGATTTCAGGGCAGTACTGAAAAAATGAACTACATACCCTATAAAGGAGCAAAAAATCATGATAAGGGACCCTGAGCTCTTGGGAATGAGAAGAGTACAGAAATGGGCCAAGGCCACAAGAATACTTGAAGTGTATTCAGTGGGCAGCAAGCTGATAAGGAGCTGATATAGAGGGAAGAGCTGCACCTGTTTGCAGCAGCTGCAATGTGTGAAACAGGACCAGGAGGTGAATATCATCAGGAAGAGGTTTGTATGATAAATTCCTGTAAAATAAATAACTGCTGCTCCTCCGGGCATTTAGCCAAGCACAGTGCACTTGCCTGGACCCTCTCTCAGGAATCTTGGTTAAAGCAATACATCTTTAACAAGTCCTCAGGCATCCAAGGGCAAATGAGAGCAGCCCAGTAATGCCGGCCCCTGCAGACAGGTTGCAGGGCTGTGCCACCAGGGGCTGCAGGGACAGTTTGTGCTGGGACATTGCTACTGATTGTGGCCAACAGCTTCTTGTAAGACAGGAAGGGGAGAGCCTTGACTCTTTCCACCAGCTGTGGGCTATATGGAGAAACAATACTAGGAAAGAGAAAAGGAAAGCATTTGATAGAAGGGTGATTTGAAGCGCATGTGTAAATCAAACCAATTAAAAGCAGCCAGAAACGGGTTCTAACATCATTTTCAGCTTTAGATTAGAGTTAACTGGAAAGCCCCCTTTTCCTCCTAACCCTAATTTTATTCTTTATTTATTTTTGAGAGAAGGTTGTAACAAAACACCAAGAGATCTTGGGCCATTAGAGGTTTTTTAAGCAGGAGGTCAATCTAGCTTCAAATTTGTCGATCCATTCCTTAAGATACTTCTCCCTCCTACCTATCTCCTCTTTAAGAGAAGCCAGTGACTGGCTGTTGTGCACAGGGACAACTTGTGATGCTGACCTTGTCTGGCTGGCACCTGCCTAAAGAAGGTCTAGTGGATGAAGTGGTGATTGGTGGCCATCTTGGCCACAGGGACCATGAAGTGGTCAAATGTAGAATCTTTGGAAATCTGCCACTAAAACCTCAGTGGAGAGAGCAGAGTTTAGCCTGCTCAGGGAATTTATTAGTAAGGTTCTCTAGGAAGCTGTTTTTGAAGGCATTGGTGTCCATCAGTGCTGGTCAATTTTAAAGTTCCACCTCCTGAGAGCACAGGAACAGGCAGTTCCAAAGTGCTGGAAATCAAGCGAGAGGGGTAGAAGGCCAGCTTGGCTGAACAGGGATCTTCTGCTAAAGCTTAGGCAGAAAGCGCATGGCCACTGGAAGCGAAGTCAGGTGTCAGGAGAAGACTACGAGGATGCTCTTCACCTCTTTAGAGAAAAAATTCATGTGGCCAAAGTTCAATTAGACTTGAAGCTGGCCAGTAGTGTGGGGGACAATACAGAGGTTGTTGGTTTGTTTTGTTTTTTAAAGTTAACAACAAAGCAAAGTGAACGCTGGTTCTCTTGATGAGAAAAGTTGTCTTACAAACAGGAACACAGACAAAGCAAAGATGTTGAATGCTTTCCTTGCCTCTATTCTCAGCACTGATGATAGGCTCTGGCATCCCAGGTGCACTGAAGTTGGAGGACTGTAGTTATGATCAAATCCCAGCCAACCTCAATCTTGTGCAGGATTTGCTGCTCCACTTTGATATATATATAAGACCAGAGGACACTGTGGGATTCATCCTGGGCTGTTCAGAAAGCTGGCCAGTGTCATAATGAGACCTCTCTCAATGATTTTTCAATGGTCTTTGGAATCTGGAGAAGTCTTACGTGATGGGAAGCTGGCAAACTTTCCAGTCTTCAAAAAGGCCAAGAAAGGTGGCCTTGGTAGTTACAGGCCTGTCAGTCTCACTTCAGTGCCTGGGAAAATGATGGACAAAATCATGCTGGGAGTTACTGAAAAACACCTGCATCATCCCAGCAGGGCTGGGTACAGTTGCTCTTCCCGTTTAAGGAGGGCTGCCTATTTATTGCACTCAGCTCCAGCTGCTGCTCTGGGAGATTGTTCTAGGGGCAGGGTAGCTCCAGCAGTGATTGAAGGAGAGCTGTAACCCCGATGGGGCCCTGCATCCTTGGGGGAAGTATCTACAGTTCCTGGTCCCCGCCCAGCCTGCTCGCAGCCAGTTCACTTCCGCAGCTCTGTTTTCGCTCTGGCCTTTGCCCTGTTGAGTTGTGCGTTTTGCAGGCGCCATGGCAGAGCTGCAGATGCTGGAGGAGCTACGGGAAGAGCTGATCTGCTCCGTCTGCCTGGACGTTTACAGGAACCCTGTGTGCCTCAGCTGTGGCCACAGCTTCTGCGAGGAGTGCATCCAGAGTCTGCTCCTCAATCATCACCACCCGCAGAGCCTCTTCAGCTGCCCGCTGTGCGGAGTCCAGGGAGCCCCTCCTACGGAGCTGCAGCCCAACATCCAGCTCCGCAGCATTGTGCAGAAGTTTTTCAACACTAGTGATTTTCCTATTGCCGCTATTGAAGAGGAACCAAAATATGAAGAAGAAAGTGAAGATGATGTGTGGAGGAAGGAAGAAAGTTCAGACTTGAGTCATGAGGAGATCCTGTGTGATTTCTGCCTCAGGGAGCCTCAGCCAGCGGTGAAGACATGCATGACCTGCGAGTCCTCCATGTGCCAGGCCCACCTGGGCAAGCACAGCACGAAGGCTTTCCTGGCAAGCCACGTCCTGGTGGAGCCCTGTGATGCTGGTGTTTTGGCAGCAAGGAGATGTGCCCAGCATGGCAAGTTGCTGGAATGCTACTGTGTGACAGACTCAGTCTGTGTCTGCATTCTGTGCTGTGCCACCAGCTCCCACAAGAGCCATGAGATCATCAGTGTGGAAGAGGCTTTTGACCAGGCACAGGTAAGAGGCTGCCAGGACAGCTGCCCAGGCTGGGGCTGCTCGAGGGAAAACCCAGGGATATGGAGATATGGGATATGGAGAGCTGCACACAGTGTGAGGCCAGGACATCTCTTGGGCTTCAGGTGTGCAGGCTCCCATCTTGGGATACCTGGCTTTAGGTGTGGGCTTTGCCCCAGGCTGCCTCTGGGCTTGCCCCTTGGGCTGTAAAACAGTCTCATGTGCAGTCAATGGGACCAAGTGTTTGTGGCTTTGCTTTTAGTCCTCGATCTTTAGACAGGAGTATCATCCTCAGCTGTGTTTGTGCAGTGAGAGCTAATGGCAGTGTGACAAAAAAGAAGCTGCCACCAGTAGAAAGTAGCTTTCCATGTGGCTGTTGTGCATGGGCAGTTTTTGTTGTGAAAGTGTACTCCCCACACTCACAACTGTGAGTTCTGTTCAGGGGCAGAATCTTCCAGTGAAGCTTTTATGCTGATTTGTCATGAGACTGAACAGTGAACAAAGTTCTTCTGGGTCTGAGCTCCCCCATCTCCATAACACTGCCCATCTTGTTCCTCATACATCCCCCTCATTGTTTCCTCAGAATGATTTTCCTGAAACTCTGCAAACACTGAAAACTCGCAAAGCTGCAGTGAATGAAGGCTTGGAAAATCTGCTGGCACACCAGGGCAAGATAAAGGTTTGTTCCACGATCCCATAGCATTAGAGGCTGGTTTGTGTTCAAAGCTGATTAGGGTTTGTTTTGCTCTTTTTTCTTCCCATTTCTTTGATCCCAAGCCTTTTCAGCTCCTGGTTGCTTTCTCAGTTACTTTCTGGGTTTCCTGGCTGTTGTACAACTTTCTTATAAGACTGGGAAGTACATTTTCAGGTTACAAAGGACAGGTGAACTTGAACGCTGCTGTTGAGACCATGCTCCCTTTTAGGTGGGTGGTGATTTCTTTTTCCATCTTCCTTCAATTTGCATGTTCTAAAATCGTTAGGGGAAAGATATAAACCGTCTTACGGTGATTTTAATCCTCTTTACAACAAGAAATCCTATGAGGCTAGTCTGTGCATCTAAGAAGTTGATAGATGTGGGGTTAAAAGAGTTGATGCTTCTCTAAGTGAGGAAATGACCAGGCTCCTTTCTAAGCCAGAGATATCATGGAAAGTGTAACATTCCATCCCTAACAGCTTTGCAACTGTTTTCTTAAAAGGCACTGGAAAGTTCGCACAGGAATCATCTGGAGAACTCCTTCAATGCGATTTGTGAGCAGCTGGATAGAAGAAAAGCAGAGATCTTGGGAGCCATCAGAAACATTGAGGAGAAACAGCTTTCTCACACTGAGACATGGATAAAAGAACACAAAGAGATGAAGGATGCTGTCAGCAGTGATGTGCGGGAGTTGGAGGCACTGAGGAATCAGAAGGATCCAGTGCTCTTCATTAAGGTACTTCACAGCCCTTCCCAGAGATACTGCAGCACTTGAGTTGGCCTTTGCTTGTACTGTGCTAATCCTGCTTTCAAATTTCCTTTTCTTTCAGGGTCTGTCAGCAGTACAAGCCAGGTAAGCTCCTCACTGCTGGTCTGCTGGTGCATTTCACTTAGCTGCTGATGGCTGACCCTCCCTCAGTCCCAGGCTGTCTGCCCACCTGGCACATAGGGCAGGCCCCAGCTTCCCATGCTCATGCTGGGCTCCTGGCAGCTGCCTGTTTCAGCACTCTGACCACACGCTGGGCACCTTTCTCCGGGTCTCTGAAAGAGAAGCCCCAGAATTTTAGCTGATGTTGTGTATGAATCTCCACATTCAGCATGACTGCATTTGCTGAACTATTGACACCCATTCTTGAGACCAGCTCAGGACAGTTTGTGAATATTAAGGTGCTTGTGTGGACATGGAAAGAGTGGATGAGCTCAGACAGTCAGAGTTGTCCCCAGCGCTGTATTGCCCTGTGCTTGGCTCAGCTGTTTGCTTAGCATTGGGATTGGTAACATCTTCCTGTGACTCACTGCTGTTCTGATGCCTTTCTGTATGTTCTAGGAAGCGGGAACAAGTTCCTAGTAAAGATGATGTAGAACTGGAAGAGCTGCTCAGTGCTATGGACGGATCAATAAAAGAGACCATTCAAGAGCTTTTCCAGCCTTATGCCCAATTAATCGTGGGTGCAAAGCCCTCAGAGGAATCATCACCTGGTAAGTGACTATTTCACTAAGTGAGGTAAGACAGAGAAGCCAACAAAGCATGTTTAAGAAAGGGCTGTAGAGCAAGTACACCAACTACCTCTAGAGCTGATTACTGATAACGTGTTTGATTACTTTCACATGTGTGCAAAAAAAGGGGAGCTTGTTCTGAGTGTCAGTGCTCTGGGACTCAGATGCACCCCATTAAAATGAGCTGTGTGCCATGAGGTGCAGATGTTTAGTTGTCAACTCACAGCTGCTGAAGGGAGAACTTATAGAGTAGAAATTGCTGCAATATATTACCTGCAAGAGAGAGTATGAAGGAAAACAGGGCAGGATTAACTGTCTGTGGCAGCTGATGCTCAGGGTATTCTTCGGTGCTTTAGGAAATGGCTTCAAATGATTGTAAGCAAATAATATTATATAAAACGTGCATGGGGATTGATGCAGTGAGCTTTTTAGGATGCATAGTGAAGCTCTGCAGGATAATGATGGAGCTGCTGAAGTTGGAAACAAAAAGTGAAAGTTGTGTTAAAGTTGTGAAACAGCGATATTTCTTGGGACCTGATATTCACTCCCTTTAGAACTATGTAGGAGTAGTTAAGAGAGGTGCAGAATTTAATGAATACACTTTGGTGGGTTCAAGATTTCTTTCACCCTTCTTTCTAGCAATGGAGATGTATGCTGATTGTACAACTCTGTGAGCCATAACATGTATTTTTCTGTTTGTTTTTATAGTTCATGAACATCTGACTTTCAAATCATGTCAAGCAAGTGGACTCCATGTAGAAGACAAGGTGCTCAGAGTAGTCAAACCACCTAACTCATACTCTTATTCACACTCTTACTCATCCTTTTACTCATACTCATACTATGTGCCGGACAACGTGCCATTCTGGGTGTACAGCACCCAGTACTTCCAGAGCGGCCGGCACTTCTGGGAGGTGATCACCTCTAAGTCATCACACTGGAAAGTGGGTGTCAGTGGTAACTGTTTTCAGTGCTTTGTGGAAATGTCTCATAGTCATCTCAAGGTGTACCTAGATC
Organism: Coturnix japonica; assembly: GCF_054131305.1. Classification (NCBI taxonomy): domain Eukaryota; kingdom Metazoa; phylum Chordata; class Aves; order Galliformes; family Phasianidae; genus Coturnix; species Coturnix japonica. Next base: position 9,327,227 of record NC_140680.1, on the reverse strand, counting down.
AAAAAGGGATTAAAGCACAGCCTCTGAAAACATACATCCGAATGGTCAGGGTAAAGCTAGACTGCGAAAGAAAGACAGTGTCCTTTTTTTATGTGTCTGGCAAGGAAGGTTCAAGCCTTTCTAGCAGCTATGTGCCCTTAGCTACAGTAACCATCCCCACATGCTATCCTGTCCATGCTACCTTCAGCGTTTCTAATGGCTCCCTTTCACTCCCATAGTGTCGTGGGGACAAGGCTGCCTTGCCTTTCTGTGCCTTGGTTCTCTACATTGTGGGGCTGCAGCTGCACAGACTCTGCCACCCTGGCACAGTATAAACCAGGCTGGGCCTGCTTGCAGCCTGCTCCTGAGCTATAACAAGGTTCTGGTGTTTTGCAGCAATGGGCTGAGTTGAGAGAATGAGAAAATTGGGCTCTACCATTAAATATATCTCCTCGGGATTTTTCTGGTTTTGTTTCACTGTTGTACTTCTGCTCAGCTCAACTGTATGGATTGCTATGTTGGATGGATATTATTAAAGTAATTTTGCTCTCAAAACTTGGTGGTGATCTTGTCAATTGCAAAGTATATGGCACAGCGTTAATGCTACAGCACTCGCAAGCAGCAATGCCAATCTCTGCTCTAGTGCACCAGCTTTTACCTCCCTGTCCTGCACTGCACTGCCGTGGGGCTGTTCCCCAGCAGGATGGTGGTGCTTGGTGCAGCTGAGGAAGATGTGACCAAGCAGAGAACAACTGACTTGCTGCAGCCGGGCTCTGGTACATCATATCCAGGGTTCACTTGGCCTGGGGGCTGCAGGTGAACTGCTGATGACAGGCCTTGGATAGGGAAGCATTTTGCTTCCCCGCAGGAGGCAGGGCTGCAGGAGGTGGAGCTGCAGAGGAGGCAGGGCTGCAAGCTCTGGGCTGAGCCTTGGACTGGAGCTGTGCCATAGGCAGCCTTTCAGTTTCGTTTCTCACAGAGGGTGTGTCATGAAGCCGAGCAGCCATGGCAAAAACTAAGGAAGAATTCAGAGCGTCTTCCAGCTTAGAAGACGAACTCAGCTGTTCCATCTGCCTGTCCACGTACAGGAACCCTGTGTCTCTCTGCTGTGGTCACAGTTTCTGCAAGCAGTGTATCCAGAAGGTGCTCAGTGCCCAGCGGCAGGACAAGGCCCCATACTCCTGCCCGCTGTGTAGGGTCGAGCTGGGGCCCATCCTGGAGCTGCAAAATAGCTTCCATCTGTGCAGCATCGTGGAGGCACATCTGGCCAACAAAGAGAAGCAGGATGATGGCATTGCAATGGAGAAAGGGAAAGTGGTTCCCTGTGACTTCTGCCTTGATGATCCCCAGCCAGCCGTGAAGTTGTGCCTGATCTGTGACGCCTCCCTGTGCCAGGCCCACCTGGACAAGCACAACACCAAGGCCTCCTACAGGGACCACGTCCTGGTGGAGGTGGGCACAGGTGACTCGATGGAGGAGTGGAGGTGCCGGGAGCACGGCAAGGTCCTCGAGTACTTCTGTCAGGATGAGAGGCTGTTCATCTGCATGCTGTGCTTCATGGCGGGGTGCCACGAGGGCCACAAGATCGTCACCCTGAAGGTGGCCCATGACATGAGGATGGTAAGCGGTTCTCCTCTCTCTCCTCTCCCCAGAGCCTCCCATGTTTCACTGCAGAGCATGGGCATGGGGGCAGATGGGTATGGGTTGGGGTGGGAGGGCAGGAAACTAGAGCCTGCCTCATCCCTGAATAACAAGATCTAACATCACCCAGAAACCTGCAATCATGTTATAATAGCATTCAGTGACTTGTATCAAAGTAAGCAGCTGGGTGAGTAAGTACTAATAATTATGTCCTGAAAAGATGGTTGCTTGTTACCTTGCCCACAGATGCCACAAGTGCTGACAGATGTAAAAACCAAGGATTTGGTTTACATTAAGGCACATGCAGTGGTTCTCACAGGAACAGAACTTGAACAGATACTGTGAGATTGATTTATTTAAAGTGAAATTTACTTATCCAAATGGACAATTTTTAACTGATTAATCTGCCATGTATAAAGTCGCACATACATAAAAACTAAACATTGGCATGAAAGACTTGAAGAATTATATTGGTTTTGCAGTTTTGCCCTACCTTTATGAGGAGGCAAGTAAACAGAGATTATTTTATGGCTCACTGTAAGCACAGTGCTGGAGAAAGCAGGCACACTCTGCTTAAGCAGTGCCACAAACTGCTGGCCTGGTTTAAAAAGATCCATACTGCTCCCCTGTTGTGAAGTTCAGTGCTCTTTCTTTTCCTGCTAGGATGACCTCCCTCACGCTATGGATACGCTGCAGAGATACAAAAGTGATGTATCTGTCGCCCTCGAGGAGCTTCAGCAAAACAAGAATCAGATCGAGGTTTGTGCCCAGGTTGCAGCTCATTCAGAGCATCTTTCCTCTATGCTTTCTAAGCAATAAATGAACGTAATACTGTGGTGTCACCTTCAGCAAGTTGTTCTGGGAGGTTCACCTGCAAAGGTACTCCAATAATTACTGAAAACATCAGGCACAGCCCTGTACAGGTGGTGGTATAGAAACTGCTTTGTGACAGCAATTTCAAGCCAGGGCTGCACAGGGTTGCAAACCAATTCTTTACAACTCTACTACTTTTTAACATGTGGTTATTTGGGTTTAGGATCTAGTCTGGCTATTTGTAAGAATTAATTAATTAGGAGTGGTGCTCACTATATAGTCATTTGCACACCACGGTCTGTGCATAGCATTATATAATGGTTCTTACATTGCTAGCTGAATTTTGTCTGATTTTGTTACTACAACAGGGCAATTTTCATAATCTTTTGTGTTTATCAGATAATCTAAGCAAATGCTTATTGTCTGCTTCCTTCTAAAGAGAGCTGAAAGCACAGATACAAACCTAGTAGAGACCCCTAGTTGTGTGCCTGAGCCAGTGCACCGTTTTCTTATCTCTTCATTTAGACCAGTATGAAAGCAGTGACTTCTCTTGTGCAAAGCATGTTTGAAGCAATAAAGACACAGATAAATAAGAAAGAGGAGAATATCCTCAGTGATATTCAATCCCGTGACCAATCACAACTAGCAGAATGTGCCAAACTGGAGAAAGAGATGGAGGAGAAGAGAGATGAGCTTATGCAGCATCTTCAGACCTTGCAGAAGATAAGAGAACAACCAAACAGTTTCCACCTCCTCAAAGTAAGTGGCTGTTCTTTGTTCATACGCCTGCTTCTCAGCCAGCTTCCCTATCTGGAAATTACACTAACGATTTCTTTTTCTTCTTCTTTTTTTCAATCTTAATTATAGGAATTTGAACTGGTGCTGGACAGGTACATTCCACCTGAAAACACTTGTTTTCTTCTTTGAAAAAATATGATGTGGGTAACTGAGATCAAACCTGTCCTGAACTCCATCTGCAAAGCTGCTCCCTATTCCATCGGTACTAAAGGGCACTACATCCACACAGCTAGCAATGATGGGGGCAGAGCTGCTGACTGTTCCAGTGGCCCCTTTAGCTGTAGCTTCTTTAGCTGCACAGCTGCTGGATTCTGGTGAAAACTACTGGCTTTTATAATGGCAAAAAATGTTTTCATTAGAGATGGAGACCATAAGGGTTCAGGTTACAGACAGCAGTGCTCTCCCAGCTGTGTATTTGTGACATTCCCACACTCAGTTGCAGTGTGAGCAGAGATGACTGGCTCCATTTGGGCTCTGTTTGTGAACAAGCCTAATGGCTTGACATATCTCTTGCCTTTTCCTTCAAGTGATACATTTAATTTGTAACTTACTGCTTCCTAACTGGTATCTGGGTGCCTGTTGTAATTCAATGGTGCAAAACCACACTGTCAGTACGTTAAGTTACGTATCTACCAGGGATTCTGTTGCTGCAGTAAACTCCTCAGTCACATGAAGGGTGAGCTTTAACATCTAGCTGGATTTTAAGACCTCATCTCTGTACCTTGCACCAATTAAAGCTGAGATTGAACTTGGGCGGTAAGGATAAGTCAGAATCACTGCATGTCTGGGGCCTATGCTGGCAGCAGTGCATTCCATTACCCACAGATCTGCTGCATATCAAAATCCAGCCTGTGGGACCCAAGTTGTTTTCCAGAAGCTTGGAGACCATTTAATATGTCTGGCATTTTCTTTTTATCACGACAGTCATAGTGCTAGAGAACAGTGACAGCCTGCCTGCAGTAGGTCAAAGCAGCTTCTTACAAAAATACTATGGCTCCTTCTTTCTTGTTTTAGCATTTCAAAGTTCCTTTGTGGGTCTGGTAAGTAACAGGTAATGCCAAATAAATAGCTAACTTTAACAGCTGTGACTTGTTTAACCTTAACAAGGAGTTGTTTACACCACAATGCACTGTCCTCTTTGCAGAGTCCTTCTTAATAAAAGTGTTTGTTCAATCTTTAATGCCAAATGGCTTTCCATGGTGAAATGCCTGCTTGCATCCTAGCATTTCAAATCACAAGTTCAGCATCCGCAAGATGGAAGTGTCAGTGGTGGAGCTGAATGAGGCCACTATCAACATCTTCCAGACTCTGATGGAGGACTGCTTGTCCTGCCTGGACGTGTACCTGCAAGGCATGCACAGTGAGTGTCCTGCCCTGGTGCAGTAGTGGCGCGTGCCCATTGAGACAGAGCCTCTTCCCTTTAGTGCCCAGCTCTGGTTCCTTCCCATAAAGGTTCAGAGTGAGAACTCGAGTGGGATTTGGGGGTTTGAGAGTGCACTGTGGGCTAACAGAGAGGGAAGAGGGGAGGGGCAGTAAGGCTGAGTTGAAAACAAGGGCTCCAAACCTGTGTAAAGCCAGATTCTCTTCTCTCTGCACTGGTTTCCTGCTTCCTCCTGCCTGCCAGGCACTGGACAGTCAATCCTGATTTTGAGAAACATCTTCTTTGTTTGCCCACCCTCCTTCCCACTGAGTTTATCCCTGCCCATACTCTCAAGTGCGCAGCGCCGAGTCACAGACACAAATGCATTGCCAACTTTGTAAAACATTCTTCTCAATCTTTTTCCTAGGACTACTCACTAACCAGATTGAGTGAGACAGGTAAATCCCCTTTCTTTATTTATGAATTAATTCTGCAGCAGTTGTTCATCTAATGCCTGTACGTCTTCTGGTCCTGTGCTTTGGTCTCAGGAAGAGCCAAGCAGATCCTATATATGGGCACCCAACTTTTTGCCTTGCCTCGACTGTAATAAATGAAGAGGAATTGTCTTGGGCCACATATAAAATATATAATACAGTTAATGTATATTAATTACAGCTTTTAAAATGTATTTTTTATTAAAAGTTAAACAAAAGATGGCAAAAAAACCCAGAAAACCGATGGGTTGGACATACATGTGGAAATTGTCCTTTAACTCAAAACAGGGGGGTCAGATCTATTCACGTTTCCTGTTTTATGAGTTCCAAGATGAGATCTGTGTTTTATGAGGCACTAACATTCACTGCTGTCTCTTTACAGTGAGGATCCAGCTGCTGGTAGCAGTTCAGAGAGTAAGTGTTCAAAAATACTCGCTGTTCCTCAGGAGGTTGGTGTGGGGCTGTGCATCTTGTGGAGAAAATATCTCATCTAAAAGTGTCAGCAGCGTTTTGTTGTATGTTTCATAAGTGCAGCCTCTGGGCATAGTTCACCAAATCTGCAGAAATCTGTGGAAACTTGCCAGAGAAATTATTTATCTTGAGCTCGAGGGAGAGATGGGTTTTGTGTCAGTACTCAGTAAATGTCTGAGCCTGCTCCTGGGAAAGACCAAAGCAGAGCTCCCACTGAGCAAACCCAGCACCTGAAAACATCCAGAGGCAAATCCAGAGGCTGCAGGAGATATTAAATCTGTAAACAGTATTGCTCTTCAGATATCATTAATGCTCAAACCATCTTCTGCTGGGTAGGAAGTGCTGTTTTTTCAATTTTTTTTTTTTTTCCTGAGGAAAACTTATTTACAAGTTAGTTGAAAGATTTATTCATTGCTTTTCTGCAACTCGAGCTCATTTTACAAAATAAGTTTTGTTCTGTTTCCTTGTTTTTTGAATTCAAGGAAGAAGTGATGCTTTCTTCACCAGGGGAAGAGATTCCATTCTAACAAGCATTTCTAATGGATAGGTTGATGATAATTCGCTTTGGAAGGGACATAGAGGATTGAAAACAGTGTAGTCTTGCCCTGACTGCAAATGTGTTTGTGTTACCAAACACACTTAGCAAGTCAAAACAAAAACAGTACCCTAATTTTCAGTAACTGGAATAGATGGGAGAGCACAAGAGGCAGTTGCTACGAGTAAGCTATAAAATAGAGTTTAAATTACACAGCACAGCTTAACAATATGGTTGCTTTGGCTTTAACTGAGCCAGCCTCAGATTGTTACAGTGCTACAGTTATTATTACAGTGAGTGAACCTTTTCCATCTTGTGTATTTCTACAGTATAATACTGACTGAAGGGATGAAGATGTGGACAAAGTGAATAGTACACGCATTCCTGGAAGTGAAGGAGAAGCCAAAGAGTTCAGAACACAGAGAAGAAGATTGCCCAAAGAGTTCCTTAATTCCAGGTAGCCACTAAGTGTCTTGGCCTCCTATATGAACCTCCCATTAAAAGCAATTCTATAGCAATGCAAATTTTGTAAAGAAGTGCCAACATAAGAAAATCTCCAACTATATCATATTGTAGCACTAATGTTACTTGTGTCCTATTAATTGTACTGACTAGGTTGTCATTTTGTGGTAGTGTACCTAAATAAAGAGCTGTAGATATAAATGAGAAAGGCTGCCTGATTTCATACCATCAGTGGGGATTAATTGTTGGGAGCACTGCTTGTGGATGACTGCAGTGGAAAGCTGTTCAGGACCACGGCACATAGTTGGATAACCACATATAACACAAGTGATCTTTATAGCAAAGACGTAATTATCTGTGTATGAACAGCTTAGTCAGCCTCTGTAGTGGAAATGCTAAGTCATGGCCTGAAGCAGTGATGAAGCACCTGGTGGAAGGCAGGGCCAACCCAGGGGAGCTCAGGTACATGCATTGCAGCCAAGTGACCTGAAGAGATGGAGTCAAGATCCACCCCTTCCCAGCTCTCATTTAAGGGTTGGAAGTGGAGCTGAGGGTGTCTTGCTGAAGATCCCTGTCTGCCTGAGGCCATCTGAAGGTAAGCAGCTTCTTTATTTCTGTGCCCATTGCTGCTGAGTTTGAGCAAATCCTCACTTGCTGCAGCCTAGAACCTTGCTGCTTTGCTGTCATTGCCATTCTTTCAGCTGTGTTACAGCCTCCAAGACGCACTGAACACTTGTACAGACTTCTCAAAGAGCCATGCAAAATACCGTGGTCATCCATCAGTATAGAAATAGACTGAAAAAGGTGTGATCCTGGTGCAGAACTTTCTCTGTTAGTGTCCTCTCCTTTTGATGTGATGGGAGAGATGACTGAAATCAGTGGTTTGCTGTGTGAGGACTGTGTGCTGATGGGGAGTGCACTGAAATAGTTGATCTCCACTCCCTTTCCCAGTACAGATGGAAGTGCATGTGTGAAATCTCTGCTTTCACACTCCAATTTCATGTTCTCTGGTCTGTATGGCTGCTGGCCTCCATTTTGAGCACTTAAAAATTATATGAGGTGCCCTCAACACTCCCAGTGAAATGAAGAGACTTTGCCTGGTAAATTTGCTCAAGATGAATCATTTAAATAAGAATACTTAGGGTCAAAAATAAATAAATAAAACCTGATATGTAAGTGATGAAACTCAGCATCACAAATGAGCTTTAGAAAGGTGATCAGCAAGTACGCCTGGTCTTCTCAGTAAGTTGCTGTTGTAGGAACAGTGCTTATGTCTGTACATGAAGAGCCTTCCCCTCTGTTATTTCCATGGCCTTGTTTTTTTTTTTAGCCTCTTCTGGAATCTGGGAAGTGGAGAACTTGAGCTGGGGGAGGCACAGGGCTGTGTCCACAGCTGGGCTGTGCCTGGGAGCACTGCACACCCAGTGAGGTGGGCAGCAAACATTACACAAGCACCACTGCCCCCAGTGCAGCTCCTGATGGTTCTCACTGCTGCATATTCCAAACGAGCTGGACTGGAGAGACTTAATTGCAGGGATTAAAAAATGATCGAAGCAGCAACATCTCCTTTCCAGATTTAAATGGACTCCAAAACTGCTGTGGATCTGCAGCCTTTGCTCTGCTGCGTGCTTCTGTGGTCAGCAATAACAGAAACTGCATGGTCAAATCTTGAGAGCTCAGCAGTAGTTCAAGGTGACTTTGCAAGTGTTCCCTACCACTCCAAGCCAGAGGGACATAAAGGACAGCTACTCTCAACCACTGAAATGAAGCAAAAGAAATGAGCCCGTCCCTCAGTGCTTTTATTACCGAGGCTGCTCTTTGACTGCAAGTTAGTTACTGCTTTCACCCCAAGCAAAGGTGCAAATGCAGCTCAGCACTGCTGCAGACAGCACCTCACTGTGCTGCTGTTAATCACTACAAAGCAAGAGGTTATTCAGCAAGGTATTTTGAGTAGCTTCCCTCTCTCCATCTCACTGCATCTCTTCACTTGGCTGCGCTTAGCAAATGTCAGCACCTCCATATCCCATTGTGAAATATCAGTTTCCTCGGTATAAACCTGCATTACAAACATATCTTCCAGTGTCCCAGTATATATTAATATATATATATGTATTTATATGTATTAGATAGATAAGGCACAGGATGCGATGAGAGAGCCAGGGCACTGCTCCCCCTTCCTCTTACAGAGTGAAAGGCAACAGAGGAACTTATTAACCAGGGCTTATTAACCAAAACAGAGGCAACAATTATCTGAATGGAACTTGCATAGCACTTGATTTGTAGGGAAAAGTTCATTAATTGAGGAAAGCAAGTTAGGTTAAAAGTGATGTATCTTTGTGAGCTGTTGAATCGGCAGCTGCAGGTCTGACCTTGCTAAGCCAGGTTCTCGCTGCTGGTGACAGAAGCTTTTCTATAGACTCATAGGATCGGTAAATGGAGTAGTTTGCTCTTTAACGTATGTGCCTTTTATGCTCTCTGGTATGCAGGCAAGGTAGGAATATCCCCCCTGCATGCAGTGTGTGCTGCACTGATTCGACATACCTGCTTTATAGCTGCTCTGTGGATACAGAGTTTGATTTCCACACATCAGCACAAAGCTGATGGTGCAGCTATGTCCCATACATCTGACTTGTTGTAAGATAAGCAGAGATGGACTTCTCTGAATTTGACAACAGTCACATTTTTAATATCCCACAGATTCGCCTTGAGGAAGCAAAGAGAAGTGAAAGACAATGAAAGGAATGCAAGAAAACACACTGGAGCCCAGTAATTAACTAAGCCTTGTTTCCCATACAAACACTAAAAATTGTAACTCTTACTTAGTTTTTTATTCTAGGAGGCAGTACTGGATTATGGCATTCATGAGAGCTCAGCACTTCTGTACCATTACTAGTACAGAGCAATCTCTCCTAATAGGAATATAACTAGAGAGATACAGTCCAGAGATACGGACAGAGCTAATTTCTTTTTTATATTCTTATGGCTTAAGTATTTTGATTACCTAAAGAGTCTGATTAATTACAACTTCCAATGTCTATTATGCTCTCTTCCCTCCATCCACACCATTTTTACTTGGCCTTCGTCTCATCTTTGATGGAGATATTTGGGAGCAAAGTGGCTCCTACAGGGAAGTAGGTTTGCACAAGCTCCAATAAGCTGGTAAAGACACAACTCTGTGCAGCAAATGAAGTAGTGCCCATCTTCTCCATCTGCAAATTCCACAGTGTTCTGAAGATCCAAGCCTGAGATCCATTAGATGACAAGTTGTACAAGGAAGGAAGGACAAGAAAGAAGGTGTGTTTCTAGTGGCTTTCACTACGCCCAGCTGTCCCACACTGGGGCTATTGAACTATGTTAGTTTGTAGGCCAGTGAACTGCTCTCTGAAGATTCACAGTCATAAAAGTGATGGCGAAATCTGGGCAAACGGAGGCGGCAGGTTTGACTTGTAGACTAAGCAGGATGGGGAGGTGGCACGTGTCAGCCTCAGGTCAAGTTCTTAGGCAAGAAATTCCTTAGCATGAGAAACCCAGTCAGACTTCTCCAAGGCCAAAGGTTCTCTGCACACAGAAATGCATTAACCATAAAACTTAATATACCTTAGGAACAGGAAAGCGTTAGGTTTCCATAGAGTTCACAGAGGCTGTCTCTTTGAGCTTTTATGATAGAAGTCAGTCCTCACCAGGTTTCACTCTGACAGTATTGCTGTCACCATATACTAAACTCCAGGAAAACTCCAGTGCAAATCCCTATAGGGACTGGAGAGTCAGAACTGCTGCTGATTCTGACAGCAGACATCAAGGGGAGAGGAAAGTTGCTCTTTATTTCCCTTGAAACTTGCATCTTCCAGTTACCGTCACTTCCAGTTGAAGCCTTGTGGTGAGGGAGGAGCTGATGTACTTGAAGTGCTCTGTATTCCTACAGAATGACAGCTCTTAAAAACAAGATTTTTAGCACTGCTTTCTCCATTCATATATTGACGTGCTGCTTGGCAGCTCAAGGTTCCACATGAAAAGCAAATATTAGGCAATGTTCGATTTCAGATAATGCATGCTCTTCTGTGCAAACAGGGAAGGAAAGGGAAGCAGGTTCAGCTCCTCTGACCATGACCCCCTGGTCCAGGAGAAGAAAAACGTGTACTGAGCTCTTGCAGTAGAGAACACAGAGCCCATGTTCTTCATAGCTGGACTTGCTTCCCAGACAGATCTGGATACTAAAGCAAACAACATGAAACACTGCGATGAGCATCAGCGGCACCATAAAGCAGAGTCAGTATCTAAAAAGTGGGCTAAGGGAAAGGAGGAGACAGACTTCTTAGCAGGGCCTGTTGTGATAGGACATGGGGAAATGGTTTCTAACTTAAAAGAGGAAGATTTAGATTGGATATAAGGAAGAAGTTCCTTACAATGAGAGCGGTGAGATGCCCCATCCGCAGGTCAGGCTGGCTCTGAGCACTGAGGGAGCTGCAGGTGTTCTGTTCATTGCAGGGGGTTGGACCAGATGGCCTTTAAGGATCCCTTCCAACTCAAACGATACTGTGATTATTACCATAACAAATTGTTACAGTATCCCAAACTAAGACAGCCATGGAAAGTTCAGGTTGTTTTGCCTCATGTTACCACCGGATTATTAATCGTTGAGTGTAAAACTCGGAGTGGCTGAGTGAACAAGAACACAGATTGCTCACACTGGAGTTCTTTGGGTCGGCTGTTTCTGTAGTTTTTTGGGCTGCTCTTTTTGTGGGGAGGATCACAATGAATCACTCCGCACTGGGCTTTGTCGGGCCGTCCGTAGTTCAGAACACATTGAACCAATTAGAAAGTAAAAAACGAAGTAATGCTAGTGCCTTTGCATGGAGCGGGGTTGGGGGGGGGAAGCCAATTAAGTGAGAACACGCATATTTTTCACTCCATGCACTAACGGGGAAGGCACAGGCAGGCAGGTTGGCTGCCGGGCTCTGCTTCCCGTTTCTTGTTTCTCACCAGCAAGACTTTGCAGAGGCATTGAGGGCTGATAAGAGGCGGTGCGGGGCTCGGGCCGGGGCTGCGAGGCGGGGCACGTCCGTCCCACCGCGCTGGGCCGGTTCCGGGACTCCTCCGGCGGCCACGGGTGGGGAGGCCGGAGCTGCCGGGCCGCCGTGTGATGCGGTGAGTGGGCGACGGGCGGAGCGGGGTGGTCGAAGGGAAGCTCGGGGTGTGAGCTTGGCCGTGTGATCCTCGCTGCCAGCGCGGCACTGCGGGGCGCTCGGCGCTCCCCAGCCCATTTAGGGGAGGGTCTTCGAGTGCGGTGTGTCGAGCCGGCAGGAAAGAGAAAAGGAAAGTGGAGGAGCCGAGAGGAGAACGCACGGTGTGAGCTGCGGGCTGCTCGGAGGGGAAGCGCCGTTCGGATCCGGAGGGTGGCACTGGATTTACATAAAAGGGGTTTATTTAATTGTCCTGGAAACTTCAACGCCCGCTGGCTTTCTAAACGATACACGCGCTCTCAGCGAAAACTGAGGTCTCAGGAGTATAAAAAGTACGTTGCATTTTGTGCTTCGGAGCCTTGCCCTCCCCGCAGCGCTCAGCCCAGCGCCCGCCCCTCGCGCAGCGCTCAGCCTCTTCCTCTGTGCTTCCTCTGTGCTTCCAGCTCTGCGTTTGGGGCCCCGTGCTGACAGAGAGGCGGTGAGTCCCTGCTGCGTGTCCAGAGAAGGCTTAGAGCGTTGGTCGGCAGTTGGACTGATGGTCTTAGTGGTCTTTCCAGCCTTAGTGGTTCTGCGATTCTATAGAACCGGTTCCTGCAGAACTTGGATTTCTACTTCTCCTACTTCTCTTCCACATCTCTTCGCAGTGTTGGTGCCTCTTTCACTCGTGTTCATACACCAGCTTTCGAAAGTTCTCCTGTCCGGCAGGTGGGTGCATTGAGCCTGAGTGGTGATAGAATGAGGTGATGAAACGTGCAAGTGAAATGGAGAGAAATAGTCTGTAAAGCTGACGTTGGTGTCATACAGCTGACACTTCTTATTTAGTTTCTATTCTTTATTGCTCAGATCTAAAGTTTAAGCTTGCAGTGTGTTCTCTCAGCCTTTGAGTGAGCTTTGCAGCCCGTTTTTCTCCTGCTGGTTGGGTTTCTGTGCTCTGGGAGGATGCATGGAGGTGCAGCCTGCTGCGTGCTGCCTGCAGTGCTGCCAGCATTGGGCAGATGGTGCCTCGCCTGTAAATGGCAGGGGATCAGTAATAGATCAGGGCGGCACCCAGAAATAATCTGCAGAAGTCATCAGATCTCAGGAGTGTGGGACCTCCAGTATCTCAAGTTTATGGCAGCCACATGATAACAGGACAGAGGTACCGGATATTACAAGTCTGCGTTGTGTTCTCAGTTCCTTGTGGCAATCAGACACCCCCTGAAGATCTCACTCAGGCCAAAAGGGGCTGATAAAAGTGAATTATAGGCATACAAATGACTTGATGAAAATAGCGACGCTCTGCAGCTTCTTTTCCAGGTTCATTATAGCGGTACACCTGAAGCAATAGTTTTTCTTTTTAGAAACAAAAAGTCCATTTGTACAGTATATGACTGGATTGCATGGTTACAAAAGTAATACAAAGCAGCACTTTCAGGCAGAAAAGGGTGAAATGGGTGTTGAAAATGGTGTCATTTCCTTCAGTCCTGCCATGGGTAGGGTCTGGGCCTGTGCAGTGAAAGGGCCCTTTTCTTGCCATGGACAGAAAGCTGTTATGCAGGTGAGCACAAAGATCTCCTCTGTGCTCCGAGTTCAGCAGGCAAAAAGGTTTTTACATAGAATGTTTTTCTGCTGTGGAAGCACAAGGCAGGTACCATCCACTGCACAGGAGTTTTATGGCATTGCACAGAGCTAAACTGAACTGTCTGCGTTTCATGTTTGAGTTTCCTGACCGACAAAGAGAAGTTCTCAGTCTTTAGTGAGCTGAGAGCCCTGGGGGAGGGGAGAGGAGCCACATGGTTTCTCATTGCAGAAATCTTTCCTGAAGTCTGAGAAAACCAACTGATCCAAGTAATTCCATGCAAAAAACTGGAGGTGAATTTACCCCCCAGCTTTTGCAGTGCTGATCTGCTCAGCAGTGGATGAAAGCTTATTAATTTCTTACTCTGTGCTCGTGGAATGAATGAAACCTCTTGAGCAAATGCAAATACAGAATGTGCTTGTTCTGCCTGCTTCAGACATGTGCTTTAGTGCGCTGAATTCACTGTACTCTCACTGGGCAGTATTTGCTTTTCATGTATGCACTATAAATAATCCCCTAGCGGACTTTGCAATACCGTGTGGGTGGGTGAGATTAGATATCAGGAATGTGAGGATGAGTGCTGGGAGCCTGCAGTCTCCTGGGAGCTCTGTGTCATCCCGAGTCCGTCGCACCTTGCACTGTAGGTGTCCTCATTATAAAGTAAGTAATTCTTCATGAGCTGTTCTAAGCCTGGAACCATTCTAAGATGCACTGAAGGTACTGCACTGACAGCTGCTAGCCAAGGGACTTCTGTTGTTGTGTGGTGTGTATCGAGGTGTAGGACAGTAACTCTGCATGGCTACGAGGCTCTGAGATAGAATGATTAAGAACACACATAGGCAAAACAGAACCTTTGTTCTCTTTCTGACTATTGTACTAGAGAAATATCTTATCCAAGGAGAGCAAATATGGTGACAAATAAATACATTTGTAATGTTATCCCTAAAAATGTCAGTGTATTGCCATTCTGGGTGGAGTAAGCTTTGGATCCAGAACGTAGCTTTTTAAGGTACAAGGGCCAGACCCTATAGAAGGACATAGACACCAGAAAGAAGACTTGAGTTCCAACTGGAATTTTCCACTTCGGGCTCACCTAACTCAGCAGTACGTTAAGCTTCGTTTTTTTTTCTCTGTTTTTTTTTTCCCTTTGGAACATTAATTTTCCAGAGCCACTCCTCGGCCTGCACTCAGAGCTGTGGCCACAAAGAGTCATGTTCTTGGCTGCCGCACTGGGTCTTCTTTCTGGTACGTAGATCCACATAGTGCCTCACAGACTCCACAGGTGGGGTTGGCATTGATGCAGTGGGGTTATTTGTGGGTTTGGAGGCAGGGAAGTGTCTGCTTAAAGCACAGCAGCTTTTCAGCAGCAGTGCAGCAACCAGCTACCAGAAGTGAGCTGTGTTTGGTTCTCTGTGAGGAGCAGGAGGAGCTCACCCACCAGAGAAGTGCTGTAGTGAATGAAAGCATCTTTTTGAGGCTAAAACCCCAGCCCCTGCCTCTGGTATTTCCTGTTGGCAATCTACCCACATTAGGCAGCGTGTTGACTTTAGATAGCCCAGTTGGTTGGAGACATAGCTGTTGTAAGCCGCCGTATGGCTGCTCCATGTACAGATACCTGCCTCATTTTGCTGTGTGTACATAGCCTGTGTTAGTGCACGTGTTCTGGCACAAACGCGCTGCTTACTTTGCATTGTCCCCTTTAACTTGCCTTCCTGTTGTTTGTGCTGTTTTAGTTAGATGTAGTTTACTTCAAAACCACTTTCTAAAAACAAAGAGCATTTTGCCATTGTATCTCTGGGTGAAATGAAGTCATATAAAGTCAATAAAGACTGCTTATTACATAGCAAATCTTTACAGTGTTTGCAGGAGTAATTGGTGCATGAAGAATACTTGTTTTATTAAATGTATATATAAAAGAGGTTTAGACCAAGCTGTGCAGTGTGAGAAAATACACTAATTGTAGTTAATTTTCAGCAACTGGATTGAAGTGACCATTGGACCACAACAAACCCTGTGTCTGTCTTTCTGCAGTGGAGCAGCCTGCAAACAGCGGTTTAGTCGAGGAAACTTGTCTGGGTGACAGTGCTGTGGCATTCTTCTCCATTTCACAACTTCACCAGCAGCAGGTTTATTCTGCAGGATTATCAGCTTCTTTCTTAGAAAGCTCATCCACTGTTTAACAAGGATGTAATGGAGAGACTCCACGTTTAATTGGAACTTACTTTCTCTGCTTAACCAAGACTATTAACCCTTGCTTTTCATGTCCGCTGAACTATCTCCATTAAGAATTTGATCTAACACATTCACTTATGGCTTAGTAAAGCAGTCTTTCTTTCTGTTGCTAGGGAGCCCTTGAGATGACAGCCATGGCAGAATTCAGCAATGTCCAGTCGGTGTCTGAAATGCCAGAAGGAGGTGATGTTAAACGTGGCGTCCATCACAGAATGTTCTTGGAACCTCAGGAGGAAAAGAGGAACCTGAAGGCTCTGATGGTTAAACAAGTGAAGAAAACTTGCAGCTGCACTCCAGCCAAAGTTAAAGGCTGCGTTTTGAGTTTCTTTCCCATTCTGCAATGGCTTCCTAAATACAACCTAAAGGAGTGCTTACTAGGAGACATAATGTCTGGTGTGATTGTGGGGGTCTTACTAGTCCCACAGTCGATTGCCTATTCTCTCTTGGCTGGTCAGGAGCCTATTTATGGCCTTTATACGTCCTTCTTTGCAGGCATTATTTATTGCATATTTGGAACCTCTCGCCACATCTCTGTTGGTATCTTTGGTGCACTTTGCCTGATGGTGGGACAAGTGGTGGATCGTGAGGTGCTGAGAGCTGGCTATGACTTGGAGCCAGCTGCTCTTAGTGACCACATGGATACAGCAATGCTCGTGAACTCCACCACTGCACCCGTGAACCGAACATCACAGGAGCTGCTCTGTGATAAAAGCTGCTATGCAATAAAAGTGGGAGCCACCATGACCTTCATAGCTGGAGTTTATCAGGTAAGAGGAGGCAGACAAACAAGTGTTCTGTGGAAATAGTTTTAATTCTTATAGGTGGTTGTTCATATGAGCAGTCTGTTAGGATTGCACACATCTTCTGCAAATGGATCTAAGCAGGATTGGATGTTGCCAGTTACTGTGGTGCAAGAAACTCCTCTGTGCTCTCTTTTTTTGTAATACTGAAATAAAGCAGTTTTGAAATAAGACTTTTAGTTAGTACCTTATTAAAATACTTTATTTAGTAATATTTCACTCTTCTGTCTCTGCTTATTTCCTCGATTTCACTGCTTGCTGAAATTAAAGCAGGTATCTTTGTTTTTAGACTGTCACACGTTAACCAGAATGGATTTAGTTTTAACAGTACTTCAGAACTGTGATATTTAAGTTCGTGAGTTCACATTCATTTCTTCCTACGGTGACATTCACGGTGATAGCTAATCCAATTGCAGGGGAAAAGAAAAGAAGACATTTAGCTCCATTTAACGTGAAGCTTGTTGGGCAGGAAGGGGTATTTATCTTCACGTAGTTAGAGTAGATCTCCTGTGGGAGAGCACCTAGGATATCCATTGAACTAGCATTAATAAAGATGAATGCCAAGGCACTTCAAAAGCTTTTTTATGTAATCTGCATCACAAGAATTTGAAGCTCATATACTTTCCAGGTCAGATGCAGCAAGCTTTGTGCAGTGCAAAGGGCAGCTGTTGGACCATAAGCTGTATTTTTATTACAGGTCGTCATATTTTATTGCATGAGACATACAAAAGCATATGTTTTGGATCTCTGGATTTAAGTGTGTTGCACAAAGAGTAGCTGAGTACCAGAGACTGTCTTTTTCATGCTAAGACAATGTCTTGTCCTCCAAAGCTGTGATTCTTACCTTCTTTTTTCCAGATCCCCACAGTGATGATGTCTACACAGTGCAAATCCTAATCTCTTCTATGTGGTTGATTCCTTACAGGTGGCCATGGGTTTCTTTCAAGTGGGCTTTGTCTCAGTGTACCTCTCCGATTCATTGCTCAGCGGATTTGTCACGGGTGCCTCCTTTACCATCCTGACATCACAAGCCAAATACCTCCTGGGTCTGGACATTCCACGGAGCAGTGGCGTTGGTTCCCTCATAACGACATGGATAAACATCTTCAGAAACATACACAAGACTAACATCTGTGATGTCATCACCAGCTTCTTGTGTTTTCTTGTTCTTATCCCAACTAAGGAGCTTAATGAACATTTTAAATCCAGGCTCAAGGCTCCAATTCCAATTGAATTAGTTGTGGTTGTGGCAGCTACTCTGGCATCTCACTTAGGGAGGCTGAAAGAAACGTATGGCTCAAGCGTTGCTGGGCACATCCCAACTGGCTTTTTGCCACCCAGCCCTCCCGACTGGAACCTGATTCCTAACGTGGCATTGGATGCTATCCCCATAGCTGTCATTGGCTTTGCCATCACTGTCTCCCTCTCAGAGATGTTTGCCAAGAAGCATGGTTACACTGTGAAGGCCAACCAGGAAATGTATGCCATTGGCTTCTGCAACATCGTTCCCTCTTTCTTCCATTGCTTCACAACAAGTGCAGCACTTGCCAAGACTCTTATTAAAGAGTCAACAGGCTGCAGAACGCAGGTTTCTGGCATTGTGACCAGTTTGTTAATCCTAATAGTCCTCCTTGTGATTGCACCTTTGTTTTACTCCCTTCAGAAATGTGTCCTTGCTGTCATAACAATTGTGAACCTCAGAGGTGCCCTGCGGAAGTTCAGGGACCTGCCAAAAATGTGGCATTTGAGCAGGGTGGACACAGTGATCTGGTTAGTTACTATGGCATCCTCAGCACTCATCAGTACTGAGATTGGTCTTTTGATTGGTGTTTGCTTCTCTATGCTCTGTGTCATTTTTCGAACTCAGAAACCAGAGGCACCATTACTTGGCTGGGTGGCAGAGTCTGAGACATATGAGTCCCTGTCTGCTTACAAGAACTTAGAAACTAAGCCAGGAGTTGTGGTCTTGCGTTTTGAAGCACCCCTCTACTACATCAACAAAGAGTGCTTCAAATCTGCACTCTACAAGCAAACTGGAGTCAACCCAGCCTTGGTGAAGGCAGCAAAGAAAAAGGCAGCAAAAAGAATGCTTAGAGAGAAAGAAGCATGTTCTAGTGACAACCAGACCAGCGTTTCCATGGAGCTTGTGTCTGAGCCTTTGGGGTTTCATACAATAGTGATTGACTGTTGTGCAGTACAGTTTCTGGACACAGCAGGAATACGCACGCTCAAAGAGGTCTGCAAGGACTACAAGGAGATAGACGTCCAGGTGCTGCTGGCACAGTGCAATCCTTCGGTGAGGAGTTCCCTAATGCGGGGAGAATTCTTCAAAGAAGGGGAGGACCAGCTTCTATTCCACAGTGTGCATCAGGCCGTGGACTTTGCGCTGGGTGCACATGAGCACAGCAGGATCTGTGCTTCTAAGAACTAGCTGCGTGAAGGCAACAAGTTGGAACAAAGCCTGGAAAACAATAAGCATTGTTTTATGTGTGGTACTGAATGAATGCAACTCTTATGTTTTTCATAATCTGTATATGAACCTAAGAGTTTCATATGGACATTCATCTCATTTCTGCCATCAACTTTCCATTTCTTGGTTCCCCTCTGTTTTGATCATCAGCATGGAGATCCTTCTGGATGAGACAAGCTTTAGAAGTGTTCTAGGTATCCCATCTAGCTGAATGCTACAAGGCAACTCATTTCTTGTCTCTAGTTGAGAAATTGCTTTTTCATATCATCACAGTTTTGTATATTTAAGGAATGACTGACAGGTACTGTTCGCTCTGGTTCTTATCATGTTGTGATTGGCTGGTAGTATTGGGACAGATAGATAAGGAAAATCCAGACGTGCAACAAAGAAGTCTTAGTGCATAGCTTATAGCTTACCTGTCACCTCTGGATGACGCTTTGTCATTGTGTTTTAACAGCCAAATACAGCCAAATGAGCAGGGTTATATAATTTCTGTGCGGTCCTATACATTCCAGAAAAGATTGCTCTTTTGCTTGAATCTCTTTGGATAATCTCTCTGGAATTATTTTTATTCGGACATGATTGCTTAGAAGTCTGATTCATACTTATGGTCAGTTGTTTGTTTTGCTAGTATTTGGGAGTGCTTCAGAATTGTGAACATTAGATTTGGAAGATCTGTAATTCAAGGGTTGCAACACAATACAAGCCAGTTTTACTTGCCAAACTGACAGAACCACAGATATGAGAATGAAAAGGGCCTAACAGGTTATCCAGCATCTGGCCAAATCTGCCTGTGCCGCATGGTCTTCATGTGTGAATGCAGGTTTTATTGGCCATAAACTCTTTAATTATGCTCAGTCACGGGCCTTTTGAAATTGAGATGTTGGCCAAGGAAAGAGTTCTGCTGAAAACTCCTCACCAAGTTAGTGTAAATGAAACTTTGTACTTTGCTTTTAAGTAATGCAGAACAGTGAAGGGTCCCTATTGTTCATGTTGAAATACAGGCACTGGGTAGGAAGACATTCTCTGTTCTTACAGCAATAGAGTACAATTATGAAAGCATAATTGAAAGATTAACTTTTTCTAACTGACTGCCAGGGGCTTTTGTAGTCTGAACTGCAGTTTCTTGACAGCTTTTTAAAGGGAAATGGTGTTTTATATGGCATTAAGCTCATACTTAACCATTCAAAAATGAGTCAGGAATCAAAAAAGTAAGAAAATGCTATGTAAATCATGAAACATTTTCTAAATAGAAATACATTTTCCATTTGGGATTATTTTATTTTTCTGAGCAATTAGGAACTATTCCCTTATTTCAGTGAATGCTGAAACATCACACGGTACTTTGGTCTGGAGCTGGGAGCTCCTAGAGGAGAAATGGATATAAGGAGATTAAGTCCCAGAACCTGGCAACATTTGTATGTTAGGTGAACTTACTACCTTTCTCAGGACATCATAGGAGTGTGTAAAAACATGTGGGGTGGACGCTACCATAAGTGTAAATGGATCACATAACTGAGATCCTTGAACTGGAATTACTAAGGCAACAGCAAGTTTTAAATATCAGAGATTCTAAGGCTTCTGCAGCATTCAAAAAACACTAATATTTTTCTTTCGTAGCCTTAAGGCTATGTTTATACAAGGAGATGAATCCCAAATAGCTACTGCTGATCTTTTTCTTTTCTGCATAAACTTTTATTCAGTGCTAAGAATTCCTTTCGCACTTTGGGTAATCACAGGGACCACGTTTGTATTATCAAAGTGGGGGCCAGTCAGGAGGGAGCCTCTCCAGCAGCCAGGGTCCTGCTTTAGGACAGCTTTCTACTCTAAACAAAAATCAGCCATGCCATTTTTAAACGCGTACCCCCAACTATTCATTTTCACCCCATTGCCCCTCAGGCTTGGGCAGCTGAGAGGGAATGAGCTGCTCTGATGGTCCTGAAAACTTCCTCCTAGGCAGGGATGGAGGCAAAGTAGAAGGTGCTGTGGGTGAGTCTTTGCTGTCTACACTCATCACTTCTACTCTTTCCATGCTGCCCAGGAGAGAATTTTCTTATATGTGACAATGTGCAGTGATAACAGAAGAGGAAAATAAAACGTATTTATAAAACACCTTTATTTATTTATTTTTTAAATCAATTTCATTTCCGCCTGTGCTGAGGAGGGAGGAATAACTGCATCACTTCCAAGGAACAGTATAACCGCTGTGCAGGATGCATATTTGTAGCACCTGGGTGTTTGTTTGCATTAAAGCACAATAAAACAGCCATAAATTGATTTTCAAACAATTAATTTAGATTACAGCTAAAAGATAGACTGAAGTGATTTATGTTTAGCTTGAGCACATCATGCTTGGCCGCAGTGCTGTTTGTGCAGCCACAATTGGCGATGTAGCCTCCAAATTGAATTTCAAGCAATACACACTGAGAACAAGTATTAAAATGCAACAGCAAAAGCATCCAGTCAACAAAAAAAACACCCAACAAATCAACTTCTGATGTTCTTGTTTAAGATAATATCTATAGGCTGCAAGTTTATCCTCTGTGTAAATGCATACAGCCCTGGTTGGAAGGGAATGCAAATAAATGCCAGTTTGCAGAGAGTTAGTATAATAGGGAGTCCTCTGGCATTAACTGAAGGTTACAGCTTATCACGGCTGGGATTTCAGCATTTCTCCTTTTAGAGCAGTGATTTTTTTTAAATGGAGACACAGTTGTAAGTGAATTCAGGCCCACTGTAGCAAGAAGGCATGCCTGGCTTCAGTATGTTTGTGGATCCTCTAGAAATAATCTAACTTCATGTGCAGGCATCAAGGACCCCTGAGTGAAAACTGTTGCCCTAAAATATTTGTTTCATAAAGGGATTTCAGATGTGTGTGTGTGTATATATATATATATTTGTACATAAACGTACATGCACCTTTTGCAGCTTTATGTCTCCAGTTGTTCTTTTGCAAAGTGGCTTCTTCTGTCCTGGAAGGGGTTCTTCAGCCTTCTGCTGACTTAAATAAACAGTGGAACGTTCATCAGGACTTTAGGAGGGGAAATGCTGTACCCACTGCTATCTACTGCTTCTCTTATCCCTTCAGCTTAATTTGTCATCTGTAAGAGGAATGAATGCCAGAATGACTGCATTTGGGCTGCCCAGAATAGTGACATTTGTAGCACAGGCCTTCAGAGCCCAGGGCTAACCTGGAAGGGTGCATAAACCAGTTGGTCTCCTGTAAGGCAGCTCCCAATATCTTAATCCAGCAATTATCTGTCTAAATGAGGAATTAACAGATCATTAGCACATTTATTAATGGTAACAATGTGGCATTATGGAAATGAACACTCACAACTAAACTGAAGGCTTCTGGAAGTATCTTTAGTAGTCTCCTGCTAAATGTTAGACTTCATCTACATTTCTTGCAGCTATAGGCAGTAGTTTTCAGCTTCTGATGTGCCAATTGCACTAATAAATGTTTCACTTGTATAAACGTTTTGACACAGGACCAGTTCTTAACCCATTTCAAAAATAGGGAGGAGTTAAAGTGATGCACGTTGTACTTATTTTTTGATTTGTGATGACATGATTGCAGTGGAAATGCTAAGTCACAGCTTGAAGCGCTGACTGAGCACTGGGTGGAAGGCAGGGCCAACCTAAGGGAGCTGAGGTGTATACAATGCACCTGAGTGACCTGAAGGGGTGGAGCCAGGATCCATCCCTTTCCAGCCCTCATTTAAGGGTTGGCAGTGGAGATAAAGGTAGAGATCCCTGTCTACCTGAGGCTTTCCCAAGGTAAGCAGATTTTCTTCTTTTGTTTCTATGGCTGTTGTAGTGGAGCTTGTTCTCTTTCGTTGTAGTGTAGAATTGTGTCATCCTGCTATTACTACAATTTCCATCACATTGTAGATCTACAGCGTTACAATTGTCAACCTTAGTTCTGTGTGATTTATTGATCCAGATTTCCTGGCAAGTCTTTGCAGCTCCAGCCACTGTTCTTCAATTCATCACACAATCTTTCTCATCACATTCTTTCACATTTCTGTATTTTGCTGTAAGACAGTGTGTGTGATTGACTGTAGATGGAAGAATCTTAGCGTATTTTGATATTACCTATGAGCTGCTATTGGTTTTTGTGTCAAATCTTTTGGTGAGACCAAAGCTCTTGAGCAGAGACTGTAGAACAGCCTCCAAACCTCACAGATCTGCTGTAGGGAGCAGCCCCACGTACCTGCTGGGAGAGCCACAGCCAGGCCTTGGGCTGTATGATGGCTTGTGTACAAGTGGCAGTGCCTCCCAGGACAGACAGTCCAACCTGGTAGGAGGTCTGTGATAGCACTGAACACAGCCATGTGCCTTTTTCCAGGTGTGTAATAATAACACAGGGACCTCATTCCTGTCCAGTGCTGCTGTATGAGTCAGTGTCCCAACCTCAGTATCAAAGGGGATTTCTGGCTTTGTGCTTATTTATTTTTGTTTACTTTTATTCTAATTCTGTACTTGACTCCCCTAGAGAAGACCACAAAGCTCCTGACATCTGTACTCCTTCCCCATCAGGTTGCAGTGATGAACAGGGAGATCTCTCACTTGAAGTGGCAAAGGTGGGGGGAGGGGGAGGGAAGGGAAAGCAAAAACCACAGCATTTCCTTCTGCTCTACTACTTTGCTGGCTTGTGCCAAGAGATACTGGAATCACTTGCTGATGGGCCTGAAGTGCAGGCAGGAAGCATCCTGGGGCTTTGAGTCAGTTGGTTCCAGCTGCAGCTCGCATCCTCATGCCTGTGTGAGAGCTCTGTGCCAGATACATCTTTATCTTGCTGTGTGAGCCTGCCTGGCTGGGTCTGCACTTCTCGTGCCCAGACTTTGTTGGGGCAACGCTGCAGATCTCCCCAGGTCCCACTCTTTGAATCTTTCACCCAAAGGCTGTACGAATTTCCTGCTCCCACTATGCTTGAATACCTGCCAGCAGGTGTTGCTGCTAAGAGGATTTTCATGACGCTGAAGTCTTCACCCACAGGAAACTTCACCCAAACTGCCAGCTTAGATCACAGAAACTGGAACAAGAGGAAGCCCTATTAGTTGGGGGTGAAACACTTTGGGCTAATAGTTATTTTTCAGGATGTTACCTTCTGGGTTTTATTTTCTTATGCTTCAGAGAGGTGATTAAATTATTGAAGTGATTAAAGTTTATTTTAACAGCATTAGCTAAGCTAATGAAGCTGTTATGCAGAATAGGAATCATCTACTATTGCAATCCAGGGTGCTTTGTGTCTGCATTGCTTGCGCTTTGCTGAATCTCGAGCTAGAATACCATTGTAAGTCTGCAATACTGATAAAACTGTCCTCACTAGAAGGGATTTGCACTTCTACTATGCTGGCATAGCTAATAGGGACAATATCTTCAGTGCAGATGAGGCACTGTGCCTTTGCACCTTAAATAGCTTTAAGTCCCAAGAACTGCTTGCACTTGGTTGTTGTGTTTGTGAGCCTTTGTTGGAGCAGCTGCTCATCTGGAAAAGCTATCTGGTCTTTATTGCCTCATTCAAGTTTCATCTGAAGTAGAAATCATTTTGAGTCTTGCCTTTTCTTTTGAGATGATTGCAATGCTAAAAGTGATGCCTCTGGTTAGGTACAATGACTAATAGTTAATATATATATTTAGTTTATAGCATAATTAGTACCTTTCTATCGTATTTCGCAGAGATAAAATAAGGCACATTGCTATTTCTCTCATGTGCAAATATACAGAATCAAATCTCCATTGAAGAAGTGTACTGCCCAGAATATTTGAGTTCTGAGTCTGAGAGCTTTTAGTCCAGCTCCCAAATTATCTCAGGACTGTACAGGATGATGGGAAACCAAACATTCTGCTGGATTGGGTCCAAGATTTTAATGTCTAATTTTTGACTTTAGGAATGAAATTTTGTGGTTTAGATGCAACTGAAACGTGCTTGTGGAGAGGTGAAGCTTCACTCTTTCTGATAAGCACACTTAGGGGTGTTGTGTCATCTACGTATTGCTAACTTTACATTTTCTCTATCTGCTTGTTCTGTATCAATTGCCATTTTAAAATGCTGATGTGCCTTACTGTCACTGCAGAAGACTGTTAAAAGAAGAATTTTCTATCAGATATGGTAAAATCTTTGAGATTTCCTTACCATCATTAAAAGATGTTTATGTTCTTTTCTGCTGTCAGATCCATGTGTGATTCCTTAGCAGGTGCTGCAGCTTTGAGAGGAAAAGCCACACATCTGAGCAGTGTCCTACTCCATGTTTCTCTTCACAGCTGCACCGGTCACTGTTGCAGAGGTGATGTACACAGCTGCATGCAAATCCAAGTTTCCTAAACCAGAATGAACTTTCCTGGCACTGTTTGATACACATAGGCACACATGGGAACTTTCTGCCAACAGAGAAAAAGGTATTAACAAAATGTGGATGGCCACTGGCTTTCACCTTCTATCTTGGATGCTCTGTGCTTGTGGCTGTGGTTTTCTTGTCAAGAGACATGGCTGTAATAAGAAATGCAGACAGTTATGTGCTGTGTCAGGGTGAGCAGCACCCTCCTGTGGGCCAGGTTTGAATTCCCAAGGTGCAAGAAGTGTCAGATACGTACTTGCAGCACATGGTATCACCTATTCAGCCCTTTGAAAAATAAAACAAGCTGCAGTGTATTTCAGTGTTACTTGTCTTACCCGGTTGTGACTTGGTCAGGACATGGCCAGGAAGAGTCAGAGCAAAAATAGACCAATGCTGAGAGCAGTTCTGGGCAGTTACTGTGAGCTTTATATAGCCATACATGCCTTTATGTTATAACAAAGGTTTTCTTGATCCAGCTTTCACCTAAAGACACCTTTTACCTTAGGAGACCTCAGCATGTTCTGTGATATTTTTTTATTTTTTTTTTTAATTTGGTGTTATTGGTGCCAGCAGCAGTCGGTGTGTTCAGCTTTAGGTGATGCCAGCAGGAGTTTTCTGTTCTCTTGTAAAGTGTAAGATCTTTAGCAGGGGAACTGGTGCCTGCTGACACAGAGACAAGGTGATGGGCTTCAATCTGCAGCGGCCTTTGCTGGTGCTGCGTAAGGCTGTACCTTACCTACAGACAGCTGTAGTTGACTGTATGTATTCCATGCAAGCCCCCCACATCTATTGAGAATCAGAGAATGATCTGAAATGGAACAGCCCCACAAAGATCATCGAGTCCAGCTCCTGGTTCCACATAGGACCACCCAGAATACAGACCTTGTTTCTGAACAGCTTTGGGCCATGCTTGCTGCCCTGGGCAGCCAATCCTGTACCCACTACCCTCAGTGGGTACACCCGCTCAGCCTGCTCTGCTCTGGGCTGAGCAAACCCAGGGCCCTCGGCTGCCCCTCATAAATCCTGCCCTTTAGAACAGTCCCCATCTTTGTAGCTCTCCTTTGGATGCTCCTTAGCTGGGAACCAGCCAGCAAGGCGAGTGACATCCCACCAGTGTGGCCTCAGAAGTGTTGGGGGGTTGCAGGTAGTGGTGTGATGCCAAGCAGCCTGGGCTGAGTGCCAGTTCAGTACGAAATAGTCATGTCTTCCTGGCTTATTTCATAGTGCTTCTCTGTAATCAATTTAATCAGTTTACAGAGCCATTATGGAATTTTCAATTATTGGCTGGGTAATTTAGAAAAGAGTCGTTAGCACTAGACATTTGTCATGCAGGAAAAGCAGCAACAAACTTGCAGAGCTAGCAAGGAATTGCTTCCATCCTCCTTATAGAAATAGGGAATGTTCCCCCAATACCCCAAGCTGGTGTACTGCTGGGGTTTTTTCCATGTTTTACAAGCTGACAGAGGATATGACCAGTCTGTGGTGTCCCCAGTAGTGGGGCAGTTGGTGCCTGGTGTTTGTATCTGCAGCCAAAGATGCTGTTCCACATCCAGTTAGATTTGCTATCCCAACACAGAATTCCTTTCCAAAGGATTTTCTATGTCACATCTTCTGAAATACACTTAAAACATCATTTGCATGTTTGTCTTTGTGGATCATTGGTGGGACGGAGCAGTACTTTGAATGGATGCTTTTTATTGTTATTTATTTGTGGGGTCCTTTTTCTCTCTCAAAAGCAGAGTAACTGCATTAACATGTGCAGTCTAAGGGTGAGTGACACTTCTGGCCCCATAGTGCTTATATTTGAAGAGAACCTTTGTTTTTGCCTCACGTGTTCTGCTATGACCCCCTGCACATTATCATAAACTGGAAAATATCAGAAGGCTCCCAGAAAAAAACTGCTCTGTGTTGTGGGATGACCTTGTGTACTGCTTCCAGATTCTCTGGTGTTATCTCTTTTGAAGCTATGAGTTTGAAGGAACCGTAGGACAGATTCTGGTAATTGCTGTCCTTGAGTGCTGTTTAAAATTTGGCCGTGTCTCAGCAATGGGGCCAGTTCTGAGCTTGTCTCTTATTTCTTGCTATTCCATTTAAAAAACAAAATAAGCTTTGCAAGTATCTGCATCTTGAAAATTCATTTCCGAGGGGAACTGAACCAGCAGCTGTCTGAAACGATGTTGCAGTCCCAAATGTGAAGGGAAAGAAAAGCACTTTGTTTTGATCCTAGGCATCATTACTTGGCTCACTTGCTGTGTTTTATTATAGTGGCTTGTGATCTCAGGACCTGCAGAGCTGTGGGATACACCCATGTAGTAAGGCAGACTGGTCAATTTATGGAGCCAAAACACTTGGGACGCTACCTGAAGAGCTTCCAGGAGGCAAGCAGTCATAAACCTATTCACATACCTAAAAACAAATACAAAATATCCTTGCCAATGCAGTTAGCTCTGTTTCACAGAAAACAACTGTATTGCCTAAGATGTAGCTAGTCCTGCTAAACACAAACAATGCATTGGCACAGCAGCAGAGAAGTGAGTTCAGTGCACTTACCCATTGCAAGGTGCCTGCATTACAAGCATGTACGCAGCCACTTTTGTGATATCTTTCTATTTCAGGATAGAAACCACCTGGAATTATAGAATTGGTTGAGTTGTAAAGTACCACTAAAGATTATCTAGTCCAACTCCCTTGCAATGAACAGGGATATCTGCTGCTCAATCAGGTTGCTCAGAGCCCCTTCAGCCTGACTTTGGATGTCTCTG
Source organism: Coturnix japonica (assembly GCF_054131305.1). NCBI lineage: Eukaryota > Metazoa > Chordata > Aves > Galliformes > Phasianidae > Coturnix > Coturnix japonica. The sequence continues at coordinate 9,299,328 of NC_140680.1, read as the reverse complement.
AGGATGGGGCATCCACCACCTCTCTGGGCAACCTGTGCCAGTGCCTCACCTCTCTTGTTGTAAAACACTTCTTCCTTAAGGTTTTTTTTAGATGCAGCGCAGGGTATGGTTGGCTTTCTGGGCTGTGAGGGCAGATTGCTGGCTCATGTCCAGCTTACCATCCATCATCCCACTGCAAGAATGAAATAGTTCCCTGTTGCAGCTCCGCTGAACCTGGAGCCTGGGTTTCCACTGTTCTGGTTCTTACTGTTTGCAGTGGAATTGAACAGGTTGTTGTTACGTTACTTGAATACCATGCTACAACTGAAGATTTTGATTTTTTGGAATGTTTTTGCTTCTCTTAAAACAACAGAGGATGCCATGTTACCGAGAGGCAAAGTCTTGCCTACATTTGCACTGTTCGAGCTAACAGACACCATCTGTCCAACCCAACCTTTCCCACAGTGGAGTTTAACAGGTGCGTTTATGGTGGCAATAAAGATCAACCCGTGAATATGCATTTGAAAACAAACTATTTCAGATGTTTAGCTGTAGTGACCTCTCATTTGGAAGACTTCATGTCCTCTGGCAGCTGAAGGTCACCTGAACTGTTTTGGATTTCCTTTTTTTGAGCTTATCTCTTTCACATTTTCTATAGTAAATGTGAAATGGGAATTTGCATGTAAGAAGGGGGAAGATGCAGGGAAGCATTCAGACAACTAAAATAAAACAACCACAAGGGATGGTGGGGGAAGAACAGAGACTGGAGGAATGGAAAAAAGAACTTCATGCTGAACATTATGCCTGTGAGAACTAGAAGAGTATGGAGAAATCAAGACTTACAAGCCTGTGGCAAAAGGTAAAGGAAATCATAAGACATAAGAGCTTCAGTGGTTAAGTGGAACATGAAGAAGAAGTGAGGGCAGTGTTGAGGTTAAAGGCAGCCTAGATACTGTCACATGTGGAGAATATGATTTGTCTTCATGGTGGGTTGTAATGCTGAAAAGACTGTCAAGAACAGAGCTCCTTGTCCTAAGTAAGATGAAAAGTCATAGGATGGATTGTGCTGAGATGTGTTTCATCCCAGCAAATAAGCCAGCTTTAAAGATGAACCTGGCCAGTTATTCAATGATTGAGCCATCAGTTCTTTGGAGACTGGATTTCAAGATGAAGGAATCATACAAGAGATGGAGATGTGGGTTGTTTACTAAGTGAGAAGATGAAAATGAGCAGTCAACAACTGCAAGAAGAGGGAGGGAGAGGGGAACTATCAACAGATGTATCTGAAAGCATGTGGAGCTGTGGAGAAAGAAGAATAAGCCAGGGGACAGTGTCAAAGGCCTTACTGAGGAACACATAGGTGATTATAGTGGCTATTTCTTTGTCTGTTGATGAACTTATGCCATCGTAGAAGGCCACAAGTGCTGGTCAGGCAGGGCTTGCCCGAGGTGAAGCTGGTGAAGGTTGTCACGTATCACCACCCTCTTCCTTGGCATAGCTTCCAGGAAGATATGTTCCAGGATCATGTGGATTGTATGGATTTGACACACACCAAGGTCTCTCTTATCTGTCCAGAAATAGCCTATGTCATCACGTCCTTGCTTTCAGTGCATATTTCTATGCACAAAGCTCCTGTGTAGCACAGCATTGCTGGCTCTGTGCACAGAGTGAGCACAGTGTAGCAGAGGTGGAAGCACCTGGAATATGGCTTGAGGTGAGAGTGCGATGGTGTCTGGTAGATGCACGATGGCAGAAAGCTACCAGGAAAGAAAAAATATGTTTGTTTCACTGGAGGGTTTTCTTTGTTTAGTTTTTGTTTTGTGGAACAAAATCATGTCAAGAATAGATGAAGATCTGTGCAGAGAATCCCAGTGGGACTTGGGCCCCAGGGAGGGGCAGTGCCATAGCACGTGTAGGAAGATTTCTGTGCATTGCTCCCCTTGTTTAGCCAACATGTCTCAGATACCAGCAATACTGTTATCTGGCAGAAGCACTTCTCCAAACTCCTTCAGTCATCCTTAATGACCAGAACAAGTTTTCATCAAAAATAGTCATCCAGAATGATGTTTGTTTTCAAAATATAGCCCTGTTTGGCTGGCTGCACCATCTTCATCAGCTGAGGTGAGATAAAAGGGCCAATGGCTTGGCAGAAAAAAATCAGTTTTCTCAAGAGAAGCAACGCATGATCCAGAAGGGAGGCAAAGGAAACAGGCTTGCAATTGTTTGGCTTGCGCTTTCTCTGTTCAGTGTGTGCTGTGAAGTGAGAAGACACATCTGGCAGCAGGTGAGCAGCTCCGCATGCTTTCTGAGGAACCCTAGGAGAGCTCCATGTCCCTTGGCTCCTGCAGCCAGAGGTAAGAGAGTTGGGATGAGAAATGAATCTGTAGGGGAGGAGAATGGGATTCCTCATGATCCCAGTTCCATTTCCAAACTGCAGCCAGGACTACACTCAGGAGCACTTTTCTCTGTGTGTCTACATTCAATTCTCATGAAAAGGTATGTTTTATTGCAACTGCATTTTGACTGAGAAACTTGGAACAGCTTTGGGAAGTGTCTACTTAATCAGACTGAGAAACTCACATACTTTCATTTTGCAGATACCAGTCCCTGTGATGGGTTCATTTGATGCAAACCAGCAATGTAATTTAAAATGTCAAAATGTTAAAGGAAAAATTACTTTGTGAATAACTTTTCCCTATCTACGTGTTGCATTCCTAAAACATCACTTGGAATATTACAAGATTTTCGATCTAGATTTTAAATGGAAGTGTCATCAAGAAGGGCAAGGTTGTCTGACCTTTATCCCTCTGCTGTTCCACTACTAAGGAGCACAGCAGCCTCTGTAGCTCTCTCTGATGGGGACATCTGTGTCAGTATGAATGCAATGCAAACCGTGGCCTCAGGTTTGTGCTTGATTTGGTCCATAACTTAGAGCAAATGGCACCACAAGTTTGGTTTGTTTGAGGTTATTTTCTTTTATTTGTTAATTTGTACAATCTGCATGAGCCTCAGAGCCAAGCAAAGCATGTTATGCACACGAATGCAATTCTTCATGTCATACCTTCTCTCCTGCTTAGCCGTCCTGGTGCAATGGAGAATAAGTCAAGCCAGACATCACGACAGAGCTCCCTAACACAAGGAGAGCCCCCTGTTGGCTTTACGCACATCAGATTGGAGGAGAATGAGCCCATCAACTTCAGGACCAAGGATTTCATCCTGAACAAAGCCAGAGAGGTCTGCAAATGCAATCATCAAACCATCATCACCTTCTTCTGCCACCTGTTCCCAGTGCTAGACTGGCTTCCCCGTTACAACATCAAGACGCAGTTGCTTGGGGATGTCATATCTGGGCTGCTGGTGGGGATAGTCGCCATCCCTCAGTCCATCTCATACTCCCTGTTAGCCAGCCAGGATCCCATCTATGGAATCTACACAAACTTCTTCAGCGGTATAATCTACGTTGCTATGGCCACTTCACGCCACAACTCTGTGGGATCCTTCGGTGTCCTTTGCCTGATGATTGGGCAGTCTGTGAATCGGCACCTCCAGATAGCAGGGTACGATGATGACACTGGCTCTCTGCTGGTGGGCAATGCCACCTCCTCCAATAACGGGACAGATACCTGTGACAGGAGCTGCTACGCCATCACTGTGGCCCTTTCCTTGAGCTTCCTGGTCGGTCTTTACCAGGTACAAACGTTCACTGTTGTGCAGTTTCCTTTTTAGGAATTTCTCAGTGCTTAACATCTCTAAGCTCCTGTCTCACTTCAGACTTAAAAATCATGTGATACCTTTCCTAAATGCAAGCAGGGCCAGACACCTTTAGTCTGCTGCAGCAATTTTAAAACCCTGAATACAGCTGAATTTAAGGTTTTGCTTCCCCCATGTGATGGGTCCTTGAATGTGTCTGAAACATGCATAGAATCGAACATAGTAAGGGAAATGAAGGGAACTGCAAGCCACCTTCCAGTCACTTTGGTTCTGAACCTGAGGTGACTGCTCTGCAGATCAGAAGCATTCAGGGCAAAAAGGAACAAACCCCACAGACCCTGCCATCAGCAGGGGCTCCATTAAAGGCCATGCTGTGTCACCTTAGATTGGGCCTGGCTGTTAGTAGACAACTTCAGGTCCTTTCACTGGAACAACTGAAGTCACTACATCACACTATTTTCATGCCACTGGGTGATACTAATAGCTGCCTTGATCTGTCTGCTCTCTGGGATTTCAGTGTTAACTGTGTGCCCTTATTGCTTGAAAGGACACTGCAATGGGGATCTTGTGGTCCTTTTTGTATGGCATCTCTCACCACAGACAAGTCTTCTGGGTAGCTGTCTTTAGTTCTCAATATCCCACATTATCTACCTAAGACAAAAATCTGTGTCTCACACTGAATGCTCAGCAGACAGAAGATATGCTGAAGCAGAAGCAAATTGACATAAATTTCCAGCCACCTCTTCTAGCCCTTCTCACGGATGCTAATAATATGGCTGTCTTGCTTTTCAGATCCTGCTGGGAGTTTTACAGCTGGGCTTTGTGTCTGTCTACCTGTCAGAACCTCTTCTCAGTGGCTTTGTGGTCGGCTCCAGCCTCACCATCATCACCTCCCAGATGAAGTATCTCCTCGGGCTGAATATTCCCCGGCACGAAGGGGTGGGGTCCTTCATCCTGACATGGGTGGACCTTTTCAGGTACATCCAGAACACCAATATCTGTGACCTGGTCACCAGCCTGGTTGCTTTGGCCATCATAATACCTGTCAAGATGATCAATGATCGGTACAAAGACAAGATGAAGGCTCCGCTCCCTGTAGAGTTGTTTGTGGTCATCATAGCCACAGTAGTATCTCACTACTTTAAATTTGAAGAGCGATACAAGTCTTCAGTTTGTGGGGCCATCCCCACAGGTTTCATGAAACCCACCTTACCAGATGTAAAGCTGTTTTCCAGCCTGGCAGTCGATGCTCTGCCCATTGCTATTATAGGCTTTGCTATGACTGTGTCCCTGGCGGAAATCTTTGGCAAAAAGCATGGCTATCCTGTTAGTGCCAACCAAGAGATGATCGCCATTGGCATGTGCAACCTGGTCCCATCTTTCTTCTACTGCTTTGCTAGCTCTGCAGCCTTGACCAAGACTCTGCTGAAGGAGTCCACAGGGACCCACACGCAGCTCTCTAGCCTGGTCACCTCCCTGGTGCTGCTGCTGGTGTTGCTGTGGGTCGCTCCACTCTTCTACTCTCTGCAAACCGCCATCCTGGGGGTGGTCACCATCGTTAACCTGCGGGGGGGGCTGAGGGCATTTTGTGAGACCCCACGCATGTGGCAGCTGAGCAAGCTGGACACGGTGGTGTGGTGGATAACCATGCTGGCCTCCACGCTGATCACTACAGAGATAGGGCTCCTCGTGGGTGTCTGCTTTGCTCTGCTCTGTGTCATCTTCCGCACGCAGAGACCCAGGGCCGCGCTCCTGGGCAAGGTCAGCAACACTGAAATCTATGAAGATCAGTCTGCTTACAAGCAGCTCAGCAGCATTGCCAACATCAAAATCTTCCGCTTCGAGTCGTCCCTTTACTATGCCAACAAAGACTATTTCAAGACTGCACTCTACCAGAAAACTGGGGTGAATCCTGTCCTGCTGGCTGCCAGGCATCAAAGGGCAGAGACCAAGGCAAAAGCAGACACAGCTAACAAGAAGAGCATTATTAACACTGTGTTTGGATGCCTGAAACCTTCCAAGAAACACAATGAGAAATCACCCACAGATGTCTGCCTGCCTTCCATAGATATGCACACATTGATCATTGACTGCGGGGCTATGCAGTTCATTGATACCACGGGTCTCTCCATGCTGAAGGAGATGCACCGTGACTACCAGGAGCTCGGCGTCCAGGTGCTCCTGGCTAACTGCAATCCTCTCCTCCGCCGCCGGCTGAGGGATGGTGGCTGGGCTGCTGGACCACCCGGTGACCAACTGGCTTTCCATAGCGTGCACCACGCCGTGCAGTTTGCACAGCAGTGGTACCACGAGAAGCAGGAGAACAAGGAGAGAAGGGATGCCGCCCTGGACCCTGAGGAGCTGAGCTTCCAAGCATCTCTGTAGAGCTGAGGGATGATTTCTGATGAGGGTGGGCTTCGCTGCAATTTTAGGGTGGGGTGTTTGTTTGTTTTTGCAAGCAGAGCATTGAAAAAGAGTTTAATGAACTGTCAGCAGAAGGCACGGAGTAAACGTGGTGGGCGCTGGGGGGCACGCGTGAGCCGCTCCGGCTCAGCGGCAGGAGGAGCGCCCTTAGGGGAGCTCTCTTTTAAGTTGCGCTATAGATAAATCCACATCCCGAGGCTCCTGTGCTCCCCAACCAAATCAGGACCAAGAACCAGCACGGCTCCCACTGCTTCACAAATGGACACAAAACAAACACTATAGAGAATAGGAAAGGATAGGAGTTGGAAGGGACCCTTAAAGGCCATCTGGTCCAGCTCCCTGCAATGAACGCAGCTCCATCATGCTCAGAGCCCCTCAAGACTGACCATGGGTGTCTGCAGGGACAGTCAGGTATCTATCCCCTCTTTGGGCCAACTGTGCCAGTGTCTCTCCTCCCTTATTGTGAATAACTTTTCCATTATATCCAGTCTAAATCTCCCCTCTTTTAGTTTGAAACCTTTTCCCCTTGTCCTATCACAGCAGACCTTGCTAAGGTCTCTATCCCCTCCTATCCTATGACCTGCCTTTAGGTACTGAAAGGTCTCCTCAAAGCCAGCAACAGCAAAACACTTCCCTTAAAAACAAACAAGCTTCAGAAAACTGCAGGGAATTTGTTCAGCTGACAGCCCCTCCTCTATCTGCAAATCCACCGTACGTGCTGCATGTTTAATACAACACTATTCCCCTGACCACGTCTAGGAAACGCCAGCTCTGACAGCTACTTGGAGGCCCAGTGATGGAGACTTGTAAATAAAGTGCATGGAAAAGGAAACCTGCTGGCTCTGCTCAGGCAAACATCTTCTGGTGGTCAATAGACTCCTTCAGGTGGGTTAGGATTAGGGTATGCCCAACTGCCTGATGAACCCAGACCTTGCAGGGCTGATGCTCAGCGTGGGGTGTGGGTGTGAGTGGGGTGCAGCTCTGCAAGGCCCACACAGGCCACCGTGGCATGAGGCAGTTCCCAGGGAGGTTGCATCAGCCATGGAGAGTGGGCAATGGGCAGCTCTGTGAGCAGAAGAGGCAGAGAATCTGCAGAGAGAAGCCTTGTGACTTTGACTTTGCTTCCTCTTTGGGGCAGCAGAGCCATCATTTTCCTTGAAAGCCCCTTTATGAGGGAAACTGAATTGTTTTATGTAGGCTTTATATGTGTTTATGATCTCAGCGGGTTGAATAAAGCCACAGGAGGAAGTAAAATGGGTGCTGATAACTTCTGGGCACTGCCTGCTGCGAGATAGCACATGTGAGGTTCCATGGGAGCAGGGATTTCCACTGCCCGCTGCAATGGGAAACATCAGTGTGAGGGAACAGAGGAGCTGTGAAAGTGCCAAAGCAACACTATTACAAGGATAGTTACCACTTTCCTATCAGTTCCTATGAAGAGGCCATGAGTGGTAAATGATACCAAGGAGATAAGACACAAACTGTACAGTCCAAGGGTAGCCTGTAATCAGCAGTACAGGAAATCAGGCTGTATATCTGGGCCCTTCACCTTTGGGGCCATGCAGGGGGGGCGCCCACCCAGACACCTCCTGTCCCTTCCTGCAGCACTGCAGAAATGCCACATGATGAAAGCAAATGTTATCTCCCCCAGTGAGCAGCTCACCTGTTCTGCTCCTTCACTCTCTGCCTCCTGCCTTGCTGAGATCTATAAATACTCCAAGGGTGTGATAAATAGAGGGTGTGATAAATAGAGGATTGCTGCTCAGGCTTTGTCAGCTGCGCTCGGAGCTGACTGTGCAGCTGTTAATTACACTGCAGCAGCAGATGGACAGGTTTGAATCCTTTTGATGCTTCGAAATGCTCCCCCTTGGGAAAGTTTAGGGACTAAAAGTTGTTGTGGCTGATTGGTGTTTGCTTCACCTTCTGGAAAGCATATGGGATTAAAACTTCAGTGGAAACAGCTGGTGCTGGGGGAGTGCCTGGGTAGGAGATGGCAGAAGGAATAGATCCCCATCTGATGGCTGAGAAGGAGTTTCTGATGTGGCTTCTCCACATTTCAAATGTTTTAAAGCAGGGTTTAAACAGAGGGTGGTGTGCAGCCCTCTCAGCAGGAGAATTTAGAAGCTACGGAGGAATAAACGGGACCGGTGAGCACCGCCGTCTGACCGCTACGGGGCGCCACTGGCCAAGCAATAATAAGAGGTCTGTGCTCCTCTTTTTGGACAGCCGTGGGTAAAGAAACATCCGGATGTTTTTTTCTTCTTAATAAGGTTTTTGATGAGGAATGAATGGTTAGGAAGAAAACTGTTCCACTAAGCAAGGAGAGGGCTTAGCTAATGGGTTTCCATCCCACAAAGGGCTTGGGGTTTCCTTCCCAGGTGCTGCAGGCACCCCAGTGTCAGTGGGATGGCAATGGGAACCTCTCACTGCTGAGTGTGGTACCACGAGTGGGGCCAGAGCTGACCTGAGGGGCTCCAAAGGCCCTGCAGCTCCCCAGCACCATTCCACCTTGTGCAGTGCCATGAGCTGGACCAGCACAACTGGGTGGGAGTAGCCACAGCAATAACCTGAGGATTCCAGCACAGACCGGAGGCGAGGACTCCCAAAGGCCGAAGAGTGGGAAGGAAAAAGTTGCTCTCCTGGTGCAATTTCGTTTGCATTTTAATAGTAGAATTACTAACAAGTGGAGTCGTCTAACTGCTGCTATGGAAACAGCAGCCTTCATCCCTCGCACAGTGCAGCCATCTGCAGCAGAGCAATCCTAGGCTGCATGAGTGAGCCAAGCTGGGGGCTCACGGCCAGCCAGGGCAAGTGGCACAGAGCACAGCAGGACCTCCATCCCTCCAAGTACCTGTACCTGCAGGTGACACCTGGCTGGAGAAGAGGAGCCACACAAACCCAACGTGGAGCAAATTGGTTTGAATGGGATTTGGGTTAGCAGTGAGTGCATCGCTTTGGTTCCACATTTGGTGGATGTAGATGCTGTCAGCTCCAAATTCATGTGAGCAGGCAGAGGTTGGCACCTCATAAAGCACCAGCAGTTCTGGTTGGCTCGGATGTGCTGTGCTGAACCACTTGGTTTGCACAAAGTGATTTGTTTATGAAGTGTAGCACTGAGCACCTGGCTTTGGCAGGTTGAGCAGATCCCGTTACTACCTTCAATCCTGCTGTGTGTGCACTGGCTTGCATGGAACCCTTTGTCCCATCCTGCCCTGAGGGATAAAATGACTTGGGTTTATGCTACTTCATTTCCAAAACTATGTAATAAAGGAAGAAAAATAAATCTTGGGAGGCTCATGGGCATCCTGAGTGCAGAAGAGGTAGAATTAATACTATCAATAATCCATGGTGAGTGACTCACTTGGCTTTTATTCAGTCACATGGAGTTATCACTATTCATGTGGAGCCACGATGCATGCAGCCCCTGTGCAGGTCCAGGAGCAACCAGTGAGGGCTCTGAACTGTTGTGGTTCTGTAGGGATGAGTGGGACGGGGTGGGCTCTGCTTCCTGCCCCCCCTGCTCATGGAATCATGGAGCCATGGGATGGTTTGGGTTGGAAGGGATCTTAACTATCATCAGGTGCCCACATCTGCTCTGACCCAGAGCACCTGATCTGTCAGCTGTCATTTCACCCTCCCTTGTCCTCACGTTCCTGATAGATTGTTCAGTAGATTCCAGCTCATGTGTTGTAAATGGGGAGATGGTCTCCAAAAAATGATCTCTTGTAAAGAATGACAGACAAACTTGTCCCCTGTTATCAGACCTGTTTAATATTCTGCCTTGCACGACTGGGACCAGGTCATTGATCTTACACATCTCTAAAGCCAGAAGTCAGACTTGTCTTACACTGGATTTTAGATTAATGTCTGTACAGACTTATGGATGAGGTACAGTGGATAAATCAAAGTGCTTGACAAGCAGCACAATCTCACTCTACAACTGCTGGGCTTTGTGTACTTATAGGTTGGCTCCCACCTCTGTGTGCCCCTCACTTGTGATCCCATGTGGCTGATATCCCGTCTCATTTCAGGCTGAGCACTGTGACTGTGAGCCCGGGAGTGTGGCTGCATGGAGATGGAGTGGAACACAGACAGCTGCTTGGTCTGGTAATGAGTAATGTTGAGAAAGGAGGTGGTGACAGCAGTGAGACACATCTCTAAGGAAGGAGAGCAGCACATCGACTGGTGCTTTCAGTCCAATGGAGAGCAGAGTGCTCCCAGTGCCTCACCTCCTCATGGTGCTCTCCCTCCTAAGATATGTTGAGACAAGCCCAGTGTCCCACTGCCAGGACCTTTCAGCTCTGGGCCAGAACCACTGGCTGCTGGGGCCAGCACAGTGCCCATGTTGAGGTGACCCCCACCAGAGCCCATGTTTGAAATGGGAAAGATAGGAAGAATCCCCTCCTCAGCCCTGGGACAGAACTGCATGCTCTGACAGGTGTAACCCTCAGAAACCTGATTTATTCAGGATCTTTTCAATGAAGTCTGTCCCACACATTGAGGCATAGCGGACCATGCTACGTTCAAAGCCAACATGCCACGCACTCCCACAGCAGCCCTTCCAGGTGGGTTTTATCTCCCCATCTCCCCGCCATGCCTGGCAGTGATGTGGAGCAGTGCTGGAGCTGCTGCTGCAGAGGAAGGCAGTGAGCACCGCTGCGCCACGCTGTGATTCAGGGCCAATGAATCACACGGCTGCTTTTTTCTTCTCAACTGGATCTTCAGCTTTATTATTGTTACAGAAGGAATAAAAAAAGGAGGAGGGAAGGAGAGAAGGGCGAGCAGCAGCCTTATCGTCCTCTCCAATCCTTTCCAATTTTTCTTTCTAAAAATTTAATTACATTTTTGTACTCGTCCCATTCGTGCTGAAGAAACCCTTTGATAATCCTGGAGAGCAATTTGCATCAAAAGGAGGTGTGAGGAAGTATGACGGAAGCGATGAGAGTACTGGGGCTCAGCACAGCTCGTTCTTAGCTTCAGAAACACCCAGGGACAGCCAGCTTTGCAGCCCACCCTCCCCTTCCCCCTCCCCAAGGCCCTTATCAGCCACAGCCGGCAGCAGAAAGGACCCCAAAGCGTCACAGGATATTTCTTCAGGTTCAAGCCCACTCAGAGGCCGGTGTGGGCACAGGCACCGCTGCCCAGAGCTGTGGTGCCCCATTCCTGGAGGTGCCCAAGCCCAGATGGGATGGAGCCCTACACACCCTGAGCTGCTGGGGGCAGCCAGACCACGGCAGGGGCTGGAGAGTAACAGTCTTAGAGGTCCCTTCTGACCCAAGCCATTCTGTAAGCCCATAACAGTACGTCTGTGAACTTTCCTGTACTTCGGCTCCCAGCCCCATACGTTGGGTTTCACTTTGTGAGCTGTATGAGCAGGGCTGTGTGCGGGGTTCTTAGGGCACAGTATGGAACCCGTGCACAAACACAAACGGGAGAGGGGACCGCGGTGCCGTGCGGAGCAGGAGGAGCTGGGGCAGGAGGGCAGCGCACATCGCACAAACTGCGGCGCGTAGCTTGAGATCCGTGTTAGCCCTAAAACGGCCCGATTCGGGTCCAGGTGCGGGTGGTTGAGCATACCTGGACACGGGGCCGCTCGGATCCCGCTTTTGCACTCCGTCCGTTTCTGCAGTGGGACTGTTTGGATCCCGATGCTCATCTCTTACCGGACCAGGTCGAGGGGACGGATTCTCACCGCGAAATCTCTCCTAAGGTCAGAAGAGCCGGGCTGACCCCCCCAGTGAGAAACGCGCTCCCGCGTCACCGCGCTCCGCTTCCCTTCTGCGTTTTTCTCCCCCAAACAAACCTCCGAGGTCGGCTTGAAAAGCCACGGCGCGGAGAAACGAAGCATCTTAGCTGAGCTCGGGGGAGGATTTGCCCGATCGAAGCGCTCAGCCACCAACAGCCTCAGAGGATGCACGTCGGGAGAGCGGCCCGGGAGGTGCCGGGGGGCTGAACCCGCCTGGGCCGGGGGGGGTTGGCGGCTCCCAACCACGGGACGGCCGCAACTTTCCGCCTCGGGGCCGGGGTTGCGTTGGGTTGGGCGGGGAGGGGGCGGGCGTTGTCCGCGGAGCTGCGGGGCGGGGGCAGCTGTGTTCGGCGCTGCCGGGCAGGAGGTGTGCAGCCCTCGATCCGTATCGCTCCGTATCGCTCCGTACCGCCGCGATGAGGACGCGAACCGCCCGCGGAGCTGCGGCGTGCGCCGGGCTCCGGCTCGGGGACGGTAAGCAACGCGGAACCGGGAGCGGGCAGCGAGAGGCGAGGGGGTGACAACCCGGCTTCGTTCCGTCGGTGCGATGTTGCCGTCCTCGGTTTTATTTACGCTGTGATTCCGTGAGACCGCACCTGTGTAAAAGCACGTGTCCGTTCGGTTGTGAATGGAAATCGTAGTAATCGCGCATCGGGAGGCTGTGTGCGGGGTGATGCGGGCTGTAGAGGGGGGATTCCTCGCGAGGTGCCGTACTGATATCTGCCGTCGCAATGTGTGCCAACTCGCTGTGATCCGCTGCGTCTGTGTGAGATGTGAGTGACACTGTGCGAACTGCGGGACACTGGGCTCGGACTGTCACATCCCAGGGTCCGCAGTGCAAAGCCTCCCTCATCACAGCCAGCCTGCCCAAGCTCTCTGTCTGTTCCGAGCCCGTGTTGCTGAGGCCAAGCATCACGTTGTTGCTGAACCTGTCTCAGCCTCACTCCAAAGCCGAGGGGTTGAGCAGGAGTTCTATCCATTTCTCAGTGCATTCAGGTATAGGGAGAGGATCTGGGGCTGTATACGTGTGTAAGAAAACTCGTATCATTTCCTCAAACTCCTGACACATCCCTCCTAGCTCCAAAACCAGTTCCACCTATGGAAACTTTATAGAAAGGTGAGTAATTAAAATGTGGCACAGCTGTAGGCTTCTGTGGCTTGAGGGCATCTTGTAGGGTGAGTGGTTTTGGTTTATGGGCTGGAAACTCCAGGCAGCTGTGGTAGTTGGCCTGGACGGTGCCTTGAAATGTGTGATGTCACAATGACTTCATTTGTCTTTAAAACAAAATACTTGAATTCCCTCCTTGAAGGAGCATGGTTCTGTCTGCCCTGGATTCTAGTGGTTGAATATTTTTACATGGTAAGGTGCAGTTTTCCAGGGGCTGGCTCAGTCTGTGCTCATGGTGGGGATGATGGGCAGCAGGGCTGTGGTCGATCTCAGGGAACAGCAGCAGCTCCTGGCCCAGGAATGGCCTCATTGGTTCCTTTTTGCTCCCCTTGCCTGACCTCAGCACTGCCATCAACTATGCTGCAAAACAAACATGTGCGTGAACCTGCATGTTTGCTTCAATACTAAGTATTTACACACTAAGGTATGTTTATCCAAATTCCTTAAACCGTCCCTTGCTGGGGATAGACTTAAATAATTTCCCCAGGACTTTGTAAACATGGACTTGAAAGCAGCAGGACCAGCGTGCTGCAAGTGCTGAGCTCCTGCCTGGTGCAGGGCTGTGTGCCCACAAGGGCGCAGAGGCACCATGCTGCCCTGCACATCGAAGAGCCTTATCATGCTACATGGAAATGTTTGTGGTGGGTTTATGTTTGAAGCCAAACCTGTCATTGAGTGAAAGGTGGCAGTGCTTTGACACTTGCTGGTGTACAAGGGCAGAGGATGGGGCATGGTGATGGCCCTGTGTGTGAGCTGGGTCACAGAAGCAGGTGTCTGGCTGGTGTAAATGGAGGTGCTCTCTAATTCCAATGCAGAGCTTTTGGAAATCCCTGGGGCCTCTGCATTGTAGTACACCCTGTGTAGACACAGAGTTCTGCAGTAAAACATCCCAACATGCTGCAGTGACAGCCCTGTGTGTTGGGGCACAGCCATCACTGAGCTCCTGAGAGTTAAAAAAAGTCTTTCCTCATGGGAAGGCTATTAATTAATTATCCAGTTCTGATGTTGTGAGCCCATTAGCTGGAAAAGATGGAGGTGAGTGCCAAGTGACAGTTGTTCTCTGCACGGGATCACTTCTCACCGTGCACAAATGACTTTCCTGGGGTCTCCATTCTCTGCGTGCTGAGCTGTGGGCTGCTGCATGCCTGCAGAGCACAGATTGTCAGGGGCCGAATGGGGATGCACCATAATGCTGGTTCTCTCAGCCAATGTGAAACCGAAAGTGGGGCTTTAGAGCAGCTGACTTTACTCTGATCATGTTGTGTAATTCCATCAGACTTGCTGTTATTAGAGCAAATAATCTAAATTAGCCCCCCCCAACCCCAGTGTGTTCAGGCAGCTGCAGACATGTGGGTTGCAGCAAGAGGGGTAGCAATGCACAGTGTACAGCAAATTGCTCTGCAAGAGCATTAATTGGACTTGGACAAGTCTGTGCAGTTAAGGAGGCAGGAGGTGCTCTCCTCCCGAGGCGGATGTGCTGATGGCAGTGTCGAGGTGGCTGCTGCTCCCTGTATCTTGCAGAGCAGCTCGTTATTTGGGTTGGCTTTGGTTTGAGATGGCAAAGATGAGTTCTGCCCTTATCATGGTTCAATATGGAGATGGGCTGGATGCTGGGCCATAAGGGGTGAGGTGCAGTTGGGTTTCGCCCAGCTCCAGTGTGTGGGTTATTCTCCAGATTCCCCCCACCCACCTTTGCTGTCATAAAACTTCCAGCTGAGAAAAGGTGTTGGCCAGATAGTTGAGTTAGCACGAGTTGTCACAATGACATGATACCATGGTTCTTACCTATAGCATCTCTTTTTATTCACTCTGTGCCCTATACTGAAGACAACAGAGCCATTACTTTCTCCTTTTAGAAGGAGTGCTGAGAACTAACAAAGGACTTCTCCAAATGCTCATTAGTGGTTAGCAGCAGAACCAGGTGTAGCCTGGCAGTGCCTGTGGCACAGGTGACCCTGTGTCACTGTGTGTGCCACTGATGGCTCATCAGCCAAGGAGCAGCTGCTCTCTGGAGGTGCTAATCCATGGCAAAGCAGGCTCCAAGGTTGAAAACCTCACCCTGCCTGACAGTGATATTACCACCAATTTCATCTATGCATTTTTAAAGCCAGAAAAGGACTTCTCTGATCATCATGTCTGTTCTCCTATCTACAAAAGAAAAATACAAACAAAAAACTGTAGCTAAGGAAATGTCTTCATGATTAATTCCAAAATTTCCTATAGGGAATAGAAAAAGAAAAAAAAGAAGAAAATAAAAAAAGAAATAAACCAGTTGTTTTCTTTAATAGTAATAGAAGCAAAAAAAACCAATTGTTAAAATCCACACTTGGTGTGAGGGTTTCCAAACAGCCCATATAAAACTGTCTGGGAGGATGGAATGAAAGGAAATGCTTTCAGGCAGTGGTTTGACCCCTGCTTGGGGCCAACTCCAGGCTGTTCCTTGCTGTGTGATGAGACATCGGGCTTGGTGCAAGGCCAGAGGGATGCAGGCAAGGAGAGAAGAGGTCTTGCTCCATGACCACAGAAATTAGGATCAGCGGGTGCCTTGCAACTGTCCTGTTTACTGGATGGGAGGGAGATGAATAGGGCCCCACTGATGAACCAGGCTGAGCCCTTCTCATTAGGTTAAGTGTTGCTTTTCTTGGTGCGCCCAGGAAGTGGCAGGGTCTGAAGTTATGGAGAGCAGGCAAATCATTGAGTTCTCTCAGCTGGGGAGTCAGGAGGAGTGGGTGCTCTGCATGTCAGCAGGCACCCATGTGCCATTGCCAAACAAAGTGCTGGAGAACTGCTGCTGGTTGAACCCCACCCAAGGTCAATACATCTGTGATAGGATATGGAGAAATGGTTTCAAACTAAGAGAGAGAGAGTTTGATTGGATATAAGGAAGATCTTTACAATAAGGGTGGTGAGGCACAGGTTGACCAGAGGGGTGGGGGTTCCCCCATCTGTGGAGATGGATGACCAAGGTCAGGCTGGAGGGGCACTGAGTACAGGAGCTGTGGCTGCTCCTGTTCATTGCAGAGGAGATGGAACAGATGGCCTTTAAGGGTGCCCTATAACTTTAACAATACTATGATTCTATGGTTTTTTGACCTCAGAGCCATCTTTCACTGCAGGTCCTGATTGCTGTGGTGGTGGAAAGACCTGTGGCTAAAAGGCAGTTGGAACAGCTGCAGGACAGCCTGCCTGAGCTCTGGGCTGGGCTGCCCAGAGATGGTGGATCATCCATTCCTGGAGATACTCAAGCAAGTTCATTTATATCGCCTGCCTTATTCTGATTTTACACAGGGCTTGTTTTAGCTGCTTCATTTTTTTTGTCAGTAAAAACAAGCTTCAAAAGCATCTGTCAGATAAGAAGCCTCAGGCTGGTTTTCTACTGTTCCAGCAAGACACAGAGCCTGAGTGTTACTGAGGGTTACGCTGGGAAGTGTTGAAAGTGTGACTGAAAACTGGTTGGCTCAAAGGAAGCAAGATCTCATCTTTTGTTTTGGTTTGCTTTTTTAAGCTTGGCTTTTCTGAGAATTGATCTCAGAGCAGCTCGTGTTGCTCAATGGCATTGAAAAGAAACCGATCTAAGCTGAATCTGAGCTGGTTTGTAAACCAAATTTGGTAGAAGTGTGCATACACTGAGCATCAGAAACCAAAAGGTCTTGAGAGACAGTTAAAGAAAAACTTGTCTTTTTTGAATGGAATCCAGGATTTGCTCTGAAGCCAGTATTTCTGAGGGATGGTGCAGGTAGCAGGTGGTTGAGTACCTGGGTCTTCAGCACCCTTAATTTTAGGAGATTTACAGAGAAAACCTTTAATCTGAGAAGGGACGATAGAGTCATTGTGCTGTGGGACACTTGTGAGGTGCATGGGACTCTTGTAGTCTGGCTGTGCTTGCGATGTGCAGAGCTATGAGTCTGAGCTTCCTCCCTGCCCTCAGCCCAGCTGCTGCTGGTGGGAGGTGGAGTTCACCTCCCTTCCTCCTCTTTGCCTTCATTCACTCACTTATGAGCTTTGTATGTCAGGGGAAATTCACAGGAGCTGACTCAAATCTAGTTGCAAAGACACCTTTTATGAAAGCATGATTTTCTGAACAGTCCTCTTGGCTCATTCATTGATAGATCCCACTGTAACAGCTCTTGAAAGAAAAAGCAGCTCTATCTGCAGCCCTGTTTACATTTAATAGGCTATAAAGCAAACAATACTTGCACTATGTGAGAAATAAAGTAGGAAACCAGAAAAAGGGAATTTCCTCTCTCCTACTTGTGATTTCCTTGATCTGCTGGGAAACTCCGACCAGAAGGAAGCAAAATGGTCTCCTCCTTCAACACCACAGTGCACAGGTGACAGTCTGCCATGGAGTCAGGGCAGCTTGGGTGCCTCTGTGCAAGACAAGGCTTGGGCTCATGGAGGAAAGCATGGCCACAGGTGCTGAGCTCTGCCTGCCTTGTCCCCAGCAGCATCACAGAGCCCTGTGTAGATCCTCCCTCTAACACCTGCAGCGATCCCTTGGGATACCTTGTATGAGATGTTCTGGGGGCCATGGCCTCGTGATTTCTTAAGGTGTTTGTTCTAACTCATCTGTTTACATCAAGAAGTGCCGACATCGAGATTTGGGTTGTTTTTGCCTGGAAGTGTTGATCGCCTCTTCAACAAGAACTTTTAAAAAGTCTTTGTTCTGGAATGATCACAGAATGGAGCCCGGAGTGATCTCGTGCATTACAATGCCATGACAATGGGATGCCAATAAACTGTCATTAAACTCACGATGCTTTCATTGTTCGGTGTACAAAAGCTGCCTGGTAAATACAGATTGCAGGAAGAAAGAAAAAAAAAAAAAAATCTCCTATTCAGCAGATTGGCTTCCCAGGAGTTCTAGGAGACATCACAGAGAATTTGGAAGGAAAGATGAGGAGAAAGTGGCTGCCTGCACCGGGTGGTATCTGGCTGCCGGCACCACGCAGGTGGGAAGGGCCGTGCCCTGGGAGCAGCACCATTACTTACCCTTGGCACAGGAGATAACAGTTGCCAGCAGACAGACTGCTTCTCTTTGGCTCATCTGCATTTATTGCCACCCCAGGAGCTTCCTCACCTTCCCCCCTTGGCATCACCACCCGATGGAGCTGGAGGGATTCTGGGATGTTCGGTTCTGTGGTGTTTTCCAGTTGGTTCCTCTCCCTTCCACAGCTTCATCCTTCTTTAGCAGCCATCTCATCCTTCACTACTCTTCAGGTCCACAGGCGTTTATATTACTGCTATTTTTGATTTAATAAAATAACAACATAAGAATATGAGCAATGAGAGCCCCTCAGATCAGGGATCCAAAACTGGGGAGCCCAAGAGAGACTTAAAGTTCTGATCTTGGCGCAGAAGAACATTTTTAGGTGATGAAGAACTCCAAAAGCCTGGCTAAAAACAACAGCATCCCAACGACATGTGCAGAGAAAAATGACAAACAGAGCATGCACTGCTTATCATCCCTCATGGGTGTTCTAAATCCGAGCAAAAATAGCACTGGTGTGGGGCAGCACCAGCATCCACATCGCCTGTGGGTGATGGGAATGACTCCATCCCTCCAGCTGTCCTCTGGGTTGCTCTCTGCAAGAGCTTCACTTAGACAGGGAATACCTAGCTGGAGTTTAAATTCCTTTGCCTCTCTGCACTTTATTAAGCAGCGAGCGAGTTGGGATTTCTTTCCCACTTGAGTTAAGGAAGGCGGTGCTGCTTATCTGCGTTGCTGTTAGCAGGAGAGGTGCTGCCAGACTATCCGGAGCCTCTCCTCTTGTAAACGTGTCTCTGGCCTCGGCAGGCATTGCTGAGTCCCACCGGCAGCAGCTGGCAGTGCTGCATAGTGTGGGCAGCTCTGCTGAAAGGAGAGCAGTAACGGGTCGGTGTCTGCTGGGGGCAGGAAAACAACTCACTGCGGGGAGGCAGCTGGATTTAGGGCAGGCTGTAGAAACACCTCTGTGTATTGCCCTGGGAGAGGACATAGGGAGAATGTGGAATCTCCATCACTGATTGCCATCTTCAAGAGACTAAAATACAGCTGGTTCTGATCAAACAGCTCCTGAGGGTCTGCCTCAGCCCCTCACCCTGCCTGGTTTGTCTCTCCATGACCTAAGAATCTGCCCACCTAGAAAGAAACATGGAGCTGTGATAATCAAGTGACAGACCTGACTTATTTTCATAGAAGCTCTTCTACATAAAAAAAAATGGGAACTTTCTGTGGGAAAAAATAATATTTCATTGTAACCTGCTTTTATTTCATTATTGTTACTGGTTAAAAAAGCCAAGATCACAAAGAAAACTCATGGGGAAAAACTGCTTACAGGTTCTGCTGGCTTGAGGATGGTATGCAGAGGCTCCATTGGATCTGCGTAGCTGGTGCTGCTGGAAGCCTTGGGCACTATTCTCCATTAGGATGCTCCTCCCTGTGAATACAGACCTACCCAGAGGCTGAGCAAACAGAACCCAGCCAGGAGATGTCAGTGAATGACTTTCCCCTTTATCTCTCTCCCTGTCAAGAAGGCTATTTTTCTTAAGTACACCTTCTCTCACCACATAGAGGTCTTTATAAGAACATTTCCCCAGTTTCTATGTTAGCAGCTGTAATTATACAAAGGCAAGGTAGAGGGATAGCCAGAGGTTATATAGAAGACACTCACCAATGATGAAGCTCAGCAGAAACTCCACACAGGAGCAGTCTCCAGAAAGAGATGCTGCCTTAGTGGTGGTCAGCCCTTAAATGGGATCTAGGAGAGGTGGAGTCAAGCTTCACCCCTTCCAGGAGCACAGCTGAATTACCTTCACCTGTGCTCCCACAGCTGACCTGTCATTTGCCTCAGATGGTTAATCAGAGCTTCAGGCTGTGATTAACAGTTCCCCATACAACAGCATACATACAGATGCAAGGTTGTGGGTAGCTGCCAATCACAGCATTTACTGCCTATTGTAATGTCCCAACACTTTCCCTCCTCTCTCAGCATCCCAAAGCAATTAACAGGAGATTCAGCTGCTGCCTGAATGGATAGATGTTCAGCAATCTTCTTTAATTCTTTATTTACTGTAAGATAAGCAGGAAAAAAAAATGCAGCATCAGTTCCTCTTCTGAGGGTGGATTAGTTCTCACATCTCAGATTCTCTCCCTGTGCTTTCCCTAACGTTATGTTGCTATCTGATGTGCTGTGATGGAAAACAGGCTGGAAAGCATCTGATTTCTGCCTGTCAGTTCCTCGAGTGAACGTTTCAGAGGTAACTGGCATGGCCAGAGCTGAGCTATTCCCAATCAGCGTTTGGAACTGATAGCATCCCTTCCTGTGTTAGACAGCAGCTTGTGCCAAGTGTGCTGAAAATTTGCCTCTGGCTCAGTCATAGAAGGGCATGATGCAACTTAACACTGCATGAAGGGAAAAATGAAATACCTAATCCATTGCTTTTAATAAAGGCGATTTTTAGCAGGGGAGATGGGATGAGCCAGCAGTGGGGCTGGCTGAGGAAGGGGGGGATGGAAGTGAGACACAGACTGATGGAAGGGCCAGGAAAGCAGGGCTCTGCTTTATCAACCTGTATTTCCCTCCTTAAACTGCTCCTTGAACATCTCTGCCTCAGGAATGAAGTGCTGTGCAGTGAGCACAGGCATCAAGACCTGACCTTATAGAAAAGAACCATCACAGAGGCGTCACTGACATTTCCTCTGAACACTGTGTGCTGTAACAGACATCCTCTGTTCCTTGTAATTGAGGGGTTATGCCTGAGCGACCCCCTTTCCCCATCTTCAGAAAGCAAGGAGAGCTGCATGCAGGAGACCAAAAATAGTTTGGAAAAGGAAGGATGCTTTCAGAAGCCTTTGTCTGCAACAGTAAAGCACAGCCTGCAAACTGCGAGGTGACCTGTCTGTGTGAGAGTGCTCTGTGGGCTCTGTGCAAAGAGTGGGGCAGTAATTACCTACTGCTTGTTTGCAACCTCAGTGCTTTCTGCATGTGACTGAGAGCTGCACGCACAGCTGGGAGGGTGCGAAAATGAAAGCAGTTTTGGGAAACAAGTTCGGTGATGTTAACACAGTTGGGATCACTGAGTTCAAGGGCAGCAAGGCCTGAATTCCCATTGAGGAACACATACAGGTTGTGGTGCTCATCAGCTCAGAGCACACAGGGCACTTAGTTGCATGCAATAGCATGAAGGGATGCTGCAAGTGATGTCACCTCAATGAACCACTCTATTAAGTTTCAACAGCTCCCACAGAACCTCCTTCTTGTATCAGTAGGGCTGTTGGGAAAGATCTCAGCAAGTCACCTGTGCAGGAAGCATTAGAACATAAGATCCAATTGGTTATAAATGAAATTCACATTTAACATTAACAGCAGCTGCAGTGTGACCTCCCCTGTCCCTCTCCAGCCTCCAGTCTAAACCTTTCACTCCTCAGCCTTTTTTTCTTTCATTATTTCATGTCTTTTCTCACAGTTGTTTTAAATCCTGCCTCATCTGGCACAGCTGTCTGAGCTACGTGGGGCCTGGAGGCAGCTGCTGCGTGGCACAAGGAGTCAGGAGGTGAGGGCTGCAGCCCATGGAAAGGGGATGGTGGGGCGGCAGGGCTGGCACGGAGCTCATCACTGTGCCAGAGAGATGGCCCCGCTGCAGCCCAAAACAATATTCCCATCTTTTGCCTTGTCCTGCAAGTCAATGAGAAGCAATTTTGCTAATACAATGGACTGGAGCATCTAATTCAGTTTGCTGTTTAGTCATGAGCATCTTCCAAAATTCTCGTGCACTGGTAGGAGCTCATTATGCAGCTGGAAAAATCACTTGGCAAAGAATGTTATTTATGCATTAAATCTCTTCTACCTACATACACGTATTGCTTACTATTGATGTATTTGCTGGATTTTTTTCTTTTAATTATTATTATTTTAAATATGAGGCAACCAACCCAGCTACTGCTAAACTGTTTATCATCTGAGCTCCTTAATGCTAATGGTTTGTTAGGATTCATGCATTCTTTTGGTTTTACCCCTTCCATGCTGCTAAGCATAGGGAACAGACACAGCCCACCCCGAGCAGCTGGTGAGTTAGAAGCAATGAATATTGATGCAAAAGGGAACTTGTAGAGCTTTTTATTCGCTTAAGCCTTTTTGTGTGTGTGTGTGTGTGATGAATATGAAATATTAATAACCACAATTATGATAAAAACAAGCCATTGATAGCAGCGCTCAGAGATCTGTGAGCTACAATTCATTTCGAAGGGATTTGTGGGGAGTTTATCAGCGCAGCTCCATTAGCTGGATCTCTTGTCCTGGTAGCAATCACATGTAATTCTAATGAAGGAAATAGGATGAATTGATGTAGGGAGAGAATCAGCTCCATGGTTATGACATCCCTAAGGAGTAATTTCCTAAAGAGGAAGGTTAGGACCCACTGAGAAAGTACAGTACTGCATGAATCATGAGACTATAGGGTAAAATATATGTGGGGAAGTATGTTACTACAGATATATGAACATGGAGGGATTGTGAAGGTTTGCAGAGGATGAACAGCTTGAGCAGTACTCAGGGACAGAAGTAATGGGAGAGAATTCCAGTACAGTGTAAGCCAGGATTTCCTTGGATCAATCTGGAGAAAATGAAAAGCACACTGTGTACAGCAATCCCACTCCAAAGGAACTGTGGCTGTCCAGAAGATAGAAGTCGTTATGTTTAATAACAGAAGTTTACAAAGTCCCGTAAAAGCTTCTTAAAGTGAGACAAGTGTTACTATCCATAACTGCTCCAAAGCATTCATCCATTTGCTCATAGAGCGAATAAACATTCCAACAATTACAGCTATCAGGACTATGCTTCTGGCCCTCTGGGAGGGCCCTGCTTTTGTTTATTGCTGTTTGAAGCCATTCTCACTGTTCTGCTTTACTTCTTTTAAACACTGTGGTTTCCTCTCAGGCCATTTATCTAGACACATGAAAAGAAGGTTTCAGCCTTTGAGTGGAGATGGCTGGCACAGGTTGGCTCCAGGGCAGCCGGGCACTTAGATGTGTGTGGTCCAACAGAGATGTGAGCACAGTCTTGGTGAGCACTTCCATAAGCTTCAAATCTGGATTGATGCAAACCTGTGGGCTTGAAGCACGGCCAGAACTAACAGAGTTGAGCTAATGCTCACCTTCCTATACGTCACTGTGTGAGCAGCAGAGTGGCTGTGGGGCAGACACGGGGAGCTGGAGGTGCAGCTGAGGTGGATGCTGCACAGGTTATGCCCAGGTGCACATCATGGAGAGAGTGGAGGACAGCCAGAGCAGCTCACCCTGAACACAGGGTATCTTTGCATGCACCCAGGCATGCTCAGAGCACACCCAAGCAGCACGTGCTGATGCTTTTCTTGCACTAACATTGCTAGGCTTTCCATACTATAAGCAGCGCTTGTCCTTGCAGGTGGATCCATAACTTCTCCACCTTGTACATTATACAACACAAGGAAATAGGTTTTTAAAATTCTCTTTATAATAATGTTTGTTTAGGCTGTCTGTATTTAAGCTGACTGAAGGTCAACTGAATTGTGCCAACAAAGCATCGTTTCCAGAGGGCAGGTGGTGCTCCCAAGACGCCTGTCTACAAACAAGCTCACAAGACCTCAGACATGAGTTATCTCCAAGATAAAAGGCATAGCTCAGGGACGGGAGCTCTCCTTCAAATGACAAAAGACGTAGCTCTTGTGTGAGCAGAGAGGAGCACATCCTGACATGAGATGTTGCAGGCTGAGCATCCCAGGCAGTGCCCACAGCTGCCCCCAGCCCAATACACCTCTGCAGGGATCTTTGTGGCCCTAAGCTCACCTCATGCTCAGTGCTGTCATGGCTTGTGCCTCCTGTGCCACTAAATGAGAGAGGCTCTGCCAGCAGCAAGCAAGGGACATACGCACACTCCCTGCTGTTGTTCTTTCCCTGTGGCTCTTCCTTTGTTGTCCCAGCTCCACTCACACCCAGCTCTTTGTGGGGACTTGGGACTGTCCCATTAGCATCACATGAACCAAGCCCTGGTTGGCTTTCTGCTCCAGCCCTGGGAAACATGAATAGAAATGCCTCTCAAGCAACTATCTGCCTTTGTTTCAACAACACTGACATTTCTTGCCATGTATCCAGGCTGTATTTTGGACCTTTACACACTGCAGCTGGCAGACATGTCTGGAACTTGTTTCCTGACAAGAAAATGTATTTTTGACTAATTTTGTTCATCACAACTTCTAATTAGGGACGAGTAGATGTTTTTTATTTACTTCGTGATGGATGGGGTAAGTGAGTACAAGTTGGTTGTTTCATTAGCAGTGGAGGGGGGTGGGGGTGGGGGGAAGAGATATAAAATAGATCCTTTTGCAAACACCCACATAGAAAATTTTAAAAGCAGTCTCAAAATATTAAACTGCATCTGTAGGCTGCAGCTCATCTTTCTCCTCCACTGTGTATCACTGTACTCCATAAAGGGAGGACAAAATGACAAAATCACAATAGCAACTTTTAAAGCTCCTTTCTGTGCACTTATAAGCAGCTCCACAATGTGCAGAGCAGTGCTGTGTTATCCCCCACAGTTGGGTACTTGCTGTGCTGCTCTGTACGTGCCTGGAGACAACATGGTCCAGCCTGGAGCATGTGATGATGAGCTGAGCAGGGTGTGGATTTCCCTCTGCATCTTCTTCAGTGACACTCACTGAGTTTTGCTTTCCAGTTCCTATGGCATAGTTCAGATTCTCTGCTCAGAGCTGGTCACACCCAGACCCCAGCTGATGCGTACTGGATTTGACTAGGGTTGGGCATTACAAGTATCGAGATCATAGAGGAGCAAAGCTCCAACAGTATGGCAGAAGTAAGGGAATATGTGTAAAAGAAAGAAAAGATGAAAGAATTAGGAAGACCACACTATCAGTATCTACAAAGTATATATGACTAAAAGCTGTTCCTTGACATTGCAAATTCAGAGCTTGTTAATAATGAATAACGCACAATTTTTGGTTCAAACTCTGCTGTTCCCATGAGCTTTCTTGCAAGTCTCTTCCTTTGCTAGGATATTGACAGAAAGCAAACCCTAAGACAGAAGAACGTTTGTTTAAATATGTGAATACGTATTTTTGGCATGTTTCTGCAGTATTTTCCTTGCTGTAGTTTTAACAGGTTGTTATAAAGGGGAAACAAAGCTGAAAGCTCACCATTGTTTTAAGAAGAAGTGCAGTGTAGTTGTTCATGATTCTCTGCAATGTTTCTCTGTGCCAAAGAGGAGTTGGTATTGAACACCTAGGATCGTGTCATTCTAGAGGTGGTTATGGCTGCTGGAAAGTCAGGGGTGCTTTGCACTTGAGAATGAGGAGTGGACCTGCTGGCCTGATTTGCTCAGGAGTCATACCAAACTGCGCGTGATGCAATGAAACATCTGGGGCTCAACAATATTGGTGCAATGCCTTGAAAATGCCGTGGTCAGAAAATTCCCAGCCTGCTCAGCAGCCCTCCAGGGCATGTGGGACCGTTCTGGTCTTTCCTCATGTTCATTCTCTGGCTCCTCAAACTGAATGGGAAATTAGTTCTGTAAACGTTGCCAGAGGGTATCATTCATTTAGCACGATAATACAACAGCAGTGGATTAGTCAAACAGTAATTAGTAACCGGTCATGCTATAATTAGAGAGTCTGGTGTGGTTGGCTACCTCATCCTGAATGCCACCAGAAAGTCAGCAAGTGTTTGGTTAAGCAGGGGCACGGCAGGCAGTGCTGGGGAACACACAGACCTTCCTTTTTGCATCCCTTTATCAAAGCTCCCAACAGCTCTCTAAAGTGATTACATCTCATCTGAAAGCACTTGAAGTCTCGGGGGTGGGGGGTGCAAAGGAGTAATGTTTTTTTCCCCTCTTATAAAGTGGGAGAAAGAAAGTTCTGTTCCTCAAGCTGAGGTTTATAGTTTACTTGTGTGTTTTTTAGGTCTTTTTTCTTCCTTTCTTGCTATTTTAAGCATCAGGTTTTCACAGTCCTATTGTCTGAGCATCAGAAGTTTCTCTTGCTTAGACAGGCAGTGAGATTTTGCTGCTCTGTATGTGAAAGGAAAGAAAATATCTCAATCAGTTGTGAGTGTTCACAGAATTCTGCTGAATCTTGCTTCCATGGAACGATTTGCTGTGTTTCAAGAATGAAGGGCTGAAATCTGTGACTGGAGATGGCAAATAGCTACCAAATAATTGCCGCATACATCAGTCTGGATGCGTTACTCAGTCCTTGGGGGCTCCTGCAACATTTTCACGTTGCAATTTCATCTCTTCAGTCTACACTTTGCTTTCCACTAGCCAGGCTCTTCAGAGCAGCTCCCACTTCTGCTCTCCTGCCCTCTGATCAGCTCACAGCTCTCACCTTGCCATTATCTGCAGTGATTTGCCTTCTAATAGGAGCGTGTTCGGTCATAGTGCACTGCTGAACTGTGGCCAGTGCAAGTCAAAATGTGCTTCTTGTCTGAATTTGCCTGGATTCAATTTTCATCCCCAGAAAGTATTCAGACGTTGAATAGCATTGTCCTGTTTCTTGAGTGTGTACTTATAGGATACGCAAAGTTCTTCTTCAGCCTGTCCTGGAACAAACTAAATGGATTATTCTCCAAAAGAATTGCATTGTAAAAATGCATCTTCCAGTTCTTTCATCAGCCTTGCGGATTTTCTGGTATGCATTTCCATCTATCCAACAGCTTTCTTATATGCTGACGTCAATATGGAGCAGCCGACTGCAGCCTGGTTACCTGCTTTCCCATTTCAAGATGTTCCTGAGAATTATATTAACCAGAACAAATGGCATTAGGAACTTGAAATGAGCTGGCGATGAGCAGGGAACTCGTGTCCTTTTCAGAGTTATTTATTTCCAAAGCCAGATTGCTCTTGTCCTGTAAATACTGCCTTATTTTGGCTGCCTCACCTCATCTGTACACAAATGCGTATTGTTTTCTTGCAGAATATATCCAAACAAACTCTAAATGAGCAGCAGGAAGCCAATTACAGATTCCCAAAGGACCACATAAGAACCAGAACTGTTGGGCAGTATTTCCCAGTTTGCATTCACATTTCAGGCTCCTCACTATACTGAGTTTAACTTGGCTCAGGAGTCCTGTACTGAGGTGATATTGGTCTTACTTCTTTATGAAAGCCTCATGTAGTACCAAATCAAATGCTTTTCTGAGATCAGGGTATACAGCAACCTCTTACTGCAGCATTGCAGTTGATTAGCCCTGAAAACAGAAGGATGACAAGCTTTATTCTCCTCTAATCCTCACTGTATTGCCAAATTCTGCTTCCCATCTTTAATTATTAATACACTGTACTCTTTATGAGGCATTTTATCACTGTGCTGGGGATCAGTCTTGGATTGATAGGTTTATAATTGCCTAGATTATCCATTTCATTATTTCAAAATAGTTACTTCTTGTTGTTAATTCTGATGATCAAAGTAAACTGGACATAGAGATTGACCATATGCAACATTCCTTACCCAGGGCTCTGAAAGATCTTTATAAAGTCAATGTTACAATGTCTGGACAGCTGGTTTATGGCAGAGGTTTGGAACTGGATGGGTTTTAAGGTTGCTTCTAATCCAAGCCACTGATTCTGTGATTCAATGATTCTATGAAACTACACTTCACTAGCAATGTGAAGTGAGATGCCAGTGCCCTGCTCCTCAGCACAAGGAAAATGATGGCACAAGTTACGTAGTAGAGAGTTTGACAGAAAGCAGCCTCATGCTGTTTTTCAGGGAGTTACAGTCTGATATGAGCAGAATTTTAAAAATGCAGTTGGTCTAAGTATGTGTGCTGGCTGAAATAGCAGT
This sequence comes from Coturnix japonica, assembly GCF_054131305.1. NCBI lineage: Eukaryota > Metazoa > Chordata > Aves > Galliformes > Phasianidae > Coturnix > Coturnix japonica. The sequence goes on along the minus strand of NC_140680.1, from coordinate 9,271,489 downwards.
TCTTTATGAAACAGTAGAAAATGAGCCATGTAACATCTCATCGCTGCTGGGTGTCTGGTGCCAGACGCAATTAGCGTCTGGACAGCTTGTTTTACCTGGAAAGTCTGGTTGATGAGAACTCACAGCCCACCTAAAGCATGTCCTGTCATTCTTATTTTGGAAATAACCTGCTGGAAGCAGCTTGCCCTGTGTGCTCATTTACTCTTTTCCCTCTGTATGGAGTTCTGTGAAGCTCGCAGTTTTATCCGGTGAAGAGCAGTCTTCAGGGTCAGCCCTCAAGGTCTCATTGTGTCAAGTTTATTTTGGTTTCTTGTAGTGACCTGGGAATGATTCAGTAGTTTGGTAATTCAATTGAAGAGAAGCTGAAAACAGCAGCAGCATCTTGGGAGGTGCCCAGCTCTGCACAGCTGGTTATGAATTGCACTTCTTGACACGTGTGCTTCCTAAGCAGGGCATGACCTCAGTGCCTTGGACCTGACTTAAAATGCCTGCTGTGGGATTATAGACAAGACCCTTGTATCCCCAAACCCTGGGCAGCTGGAGCAGCCCAGTAAGGGAGCAAAACATTTCAATTGCTTTCCCTCAGGAAAAGCTGTGTACTGTGGGGGTTTCCCTCTGACCGCTAACAGAGAAGCTCTCTGCTCTATTGCTCCTGTATGTAAGCAAGTGCAGTCATCTCAAAGTACTTCTTTGCTGCTATGAAATGCTTAGAACAAGCTTTAGCCTGGGTAAGATCAGAGCCTGTGCGCTGAGAAAATATTACAGTGTGTTCCCTCTGCAGCATCTCAGTCTTTTCAAGAAGTAATTATTTAATTAACCTTTTGACTTTCCCTGATGGTATCATCTTCCTAACCAGAGAAGGTAATAGTCATGTGCTTTAAAGATTTTGTACGGATCTGGAGAATCACATGTTCTCCTGGGGACTGTGATCATTTCAGCATGCTGCTCAACTGACTGACTTGTTAAGAGAGGCAGAGGCAGATGAGTTTAAGATGAATATTCTCAGCCAGTCTTCTCTCTGCACAACCTGTCATCTTTTAACGGTGTGAAGAAGTGGCAGTAGAGGCATGAGTCAGTTGGGTTGGTTACACAGATCTGCAGTTCTGAGGGGGTTGTCTCTCCTTCATTACTTAGAATGTCCCACAGATCTGTGGCTTTCCCAGCTCCTGCACAGGGACAGCAGAAAGCTTCTGGCTCAAGTCTTCCAGTAGCAGTTGTAGTTTAAGGTTTTATTTATGATAAAGGTAGTGAAGCACTTTAACAGATTTCCCAGGGAGGTGGTGGTGCCCCATCCCTGCAGACACCCAAGGTCAGGCTGGAGGGTCTCTGAGCACTGAGGGAGCTGTGGGTGTTCTGTTCATTGTAGGGGGTTGGACCAGATGGCCTTTAGTGGTCCCTTCCAACTCAAATGATTCCTTGAATTTGAATGGGTGAGGCACAAAGCTTCTACTAACCCCTTCACACAGCTGAAATCACAGAACTAATTCTGCACACCTCTGCTGATTTCATTAGTCATAGTTCCCAGAAGGAATTAAAACAAACAAGTACACCTATGCCAGGAAACATTAGGATTTCTTCTCGAGTCATGATCCTGCAGATAAACGGTGGCAGGTGTCGTGGTGCAGGGCTTCAAAGCAGTGGCTTGTTTCCTCCTTGCATTTCATGGGCCACAAAGCCATCTCATGGCAACGATAAAAACACAGAGAGGAATCTTATTCCAACACCATAAAATCAGTCATGTGCAGCCTCCAGATGGGGAGCTGAACATGTTCCTGGACAGTGCCTGCAGCCTGTCTTTGTCCTGGATCACCCCACTGTTTTGCCCCACTGTTCCCTCACAGCCCCTGGCTTCTGCAGACAGTATAGGAATCCATGTGGGGCAGAGAAACACATAGAAAAGACTTTCCTGCAAGCAAGGGGTAGCCTCTGATAGCAAAATGCTGGCAGCACATCCATGGCTGGGATGAATGCCCTTCTTCATGGGCATTTCTCTGTTTGCTTTGGAGCAGGGCAGCTTTTTTAAAGCAGGAGCTGGAACCTGTTCTTGTTTAAGGGGATTGGGTCTGAGTCACTGCATACGTCATAGCCCACAGTGTCCCTGCTGGGCTGTGAGCTAACCTCTGCCACAGGAACACATCTCTCTGCAGTTCATTTGCAGTAGGAATGTGCTGTAGTGGCTAATTTATTAGAGAACTGGTAAAAGTAGGGGTCTTGATAAAGCTTGGTGAGGACAGGATCACTGTGTGCTGAGTTAATGATGCTGCTGGGCATCCTGTAGCTCATCAGCCCTCATGAGTTGTGGTTTGCCTTCACTGCCATCACACCTGTGTCTCAGATGAAGGTTTTCTGCTTTCCTGGCATTTCTATCACATATTTATCTACTGTGTGTTTTCTTCTCAATGGACAACAAAGAAAATGTAGTTGATGGCAATTGTAGAAGGCACAGCCAGTGCTATTCTAGGGCACCAATCTCCATACTCTGGTTATTTGCTGGTGTGCTGACAACAGAGGAGCTGGAAAGTGTTCTAGGAAGGGAAAAAACGGCAGTGAATTGTAGGGAAGTTTTATGACAAGTCTCCAGGAATGAAGCCTGTTAGTCCTGTACAGATCCCTGTCAAACACACTTAAGGTTCTCCTGAAGGGATGAGTGGAAGGCCAGCACAGTATTGTGATTTAGACCTCCGTGGTGATGAGGGAACAACAACACTGGTTTGGCCATGCAAACACAAAGCCAGTTGTCCAAGTGCCTGTCTGCTTCCATCCCCACTGAACTCAGCTCCCTTCCTGCATTCATTTATTGACTAATCTTCTGCTGCATCTTGGTCTTTCTGAGACCCACAGCCTCTCACTGGACTTTCTGTTGGCTTCCTGTGCTGAGGGCTTGATATTGCAGTGAAAGACTTGGAGCATTCTGATTACCAACTGGTAGTAACTGCTGAAGGTGAGAGCGTTGAGGTGTGAAATTTCATCATGCTAATGTCACAGCAAATAACTCCTCAAGTTTTATAGCTGTTTTCTCTCCTCAGAGCTCTTATACAAACATAGCTCGGTACACAGAAGGATCTCATACAGATGTCTCTGGAACAGAACAAAGTCACCCTTGAGCAGCCCATAGAAACTATACTGCTGTAAATACAGAAGTGAATACTTGGGTTTGTTTACATTTTGTTTTACTGCTATCAAGAGCTCTTTTTTTTGTGACAGTGCAGAGCAATAACTTGGCATGGGGGTGACAAGGCTGAGGGATGCTGGCTGCCAGGCTGTGCGTGCCAGGATGGCAATGGAGAAACACCTGTGTGTCTGCAGACACGTGGGACAAGGTGCTTGCTTCCACTATGACCCGCGCACCATCTGCGAGTCCTGCGTCACTTGGGGATGTAAGCCTGCTAAACTTAGCACCTATGGGCTGGGTTTGTAAAGCCACGAAGTTCCAAGAGTCATTTGGTAAAATAACCCTTCAGTGAAAGGACACTTCTTGTCTTTGTTTATTCAAAGCTGGACTCCTTTTCCTTTTTTCAAGTGACATGTCAATTTGATCTTTTTACTTTTGCCCATTGAAGCAAAGGGCTTAACCTGCTGGAATGGTGTTCATTTAAAATCAGTTCAGCCTGGGAAGATTTTGACCAACTAGCCTCTGTTTACACCTACTATTTCTCTGATGATGCTGAAGATGGAGCTACAGGAAAACTGACCCCAAATGTGAAATATGTTAGGAATCAGGGAACAGCTTTCTTATTCAGTTCCAGTTTTAATTTAGTGGATGTGCACTACAGAAAGCAAGGAGCCTCCTGAAACCATAGACTCATATGTTAGCAGTCTTTATTTATGTCAGTGAATCTCTGGCTTCAACTAGGAATCACAAATGCTAGAAGAAAGCTGAATGACTCCCTGTACTTCGAAGAATTTACTCTCTGAGATGTGGAGGATAACCATTTCCAGAGGAAGGCTGAACAAGCTTTCCAGACATCTGTGACAGGCTCTTTTCATCTTCCTCCCCTGTTACCCAGTAACATCTGTCTCCAGGACTTCTATAGCAAAGACTGCATCAAGTCTCCAAATAGACAAGACTGGCAAAGGATGTGAGGGGAAAAGCCAATTTTTACCTTGAGTTTATAGAGAGAGGCATGAAGTCAGAGAACAGTAGGAGCAAGTCCAGTTCTCAGAATCAGAAACAGCATCTTTTTAATATTCTCCTTCCCCCACTGTAGTGTAGAAGAGCAGTATAACAGTATGCATCTGTAGGTGAAATGAGATGGGCTTTTCAGACTGCTCAGTCCACTCTCAGCACTGTTTCATTTAAGGTGTCACAAATGATGAAGCAGCACAATCCAGCAATGCGGGAAATGGAGGTGTAAGTTTTTCAGGAGAGTGACTCAACTTTTCTGTTGTCATCAGCTCAGCGGTGACAGAAAGTGGAACTAGATGTGGCTTGAGTGGGATGGGAATAAATTGGATAAAGAATGTGTCAGTGTCTCAGTTAATCAGTGCCTTGTAAGAAAAATTCCTCGCAAGGTTGGCTTGGCTGTGGCTGTCACCTGGTGAGACACTTCCATTTCCACTGGGCAGAACAAGGCTCCTGGCAGCAGAACCCACCAAGGCCATGAGGCAGAGCAGGTGAGTCTGTGGTCAGGTAAGAGAGGACATTAGCTGTGCTGGCCAGCTCACCTGTGGTCTTGGAGAGCTGAATTCCTGGTTAGTATCTTAAAGCTACTAAGTAAAGGATCCCTAAGAGTCCCTACAACTTGCTTAGGAAGATACCCATGACCTTGTTCCTTTCTTGCATCCCATGACTGTGGAGGTAGTGGAGTGGAGAAGCAGATCTGGGGGACCATTGCTGATCTGCCTTAGTGGTGTGCTGGGTGAAGGTATGAGGCACAAGCAGCTGATCTCCTCTTGACAGATGGGTGGCTTCTGATTTCACTGAATGCCATCAGTGCAGCCTTGCTGAGACTTGTAGCTGGATTGCTTTTCCCATGTCTGAGTGTCTCATGTGCAGTCAGCGATGACTAGGACTAGTCATTCACATATGGTATATCTGCTCTTTTTTGGTAGCACTGATTAGTGGAGAATAAAATAAGATGAAGAGTTCTTGTCACACAGAGGAGACTACAGAGCTGTCATGTCAACCTTGCTAAAGACGCTGTGCTCTAAACCTTTTCTAGTCCAGTGCTTGGCGACCCTTTCCATGGCATAGGGATTGAAACTAGATGACCTTTGAGGCTGTTCTATGATTCTATGATAATACAATCAACTAAATATTCCACTTTGTTTTAATAATATACTGTTTGTGTGCTATTTCATGCAGGAGGGGCTACATGTGTGGCAGGCTGGGTAGCATGCAGGCTGAATTAGGAGGACTGTTGTCTCTCTGAGGCAAAGGACAGCTTCCTAATTGAGTATGAGCAATTACTTTAATAACAAAGAACAGCGCCAGGCAGTTAGTGTGAGCCAAATATGTTTACAGAGTAATTCTTTGTGAGATTTTGCATTATATGGAATTGTGTCATTTTTCTTCGGGACTCCAGTTATTGCAAATCCCACCACTGTGCTGTTGTGGGGAGAAGCAAAAGGAAAGAAGTCCTCTAAGATACTTAATGCTGAAGGGACGGGGGCTGGGGTAGGGCAGATGGGTGGCATCGTTTTGTTTCATGCCCACCCTCTGCTCTTGCTCACTCCCACACGTACATCTTTCCCTTGCAGCTCAGAACTGTAACAGGTGTAAACTGCAGCAAGCAGCGCAGTGTGCAGCCTTCCCACTGTGACAGTGCGTGCTCATGCCCCTTTTCTTCTGCACAGCAAAGGAACAGTTTCCCTTGAGTCAGCATCAGATTCTCGGATTTTCTTTGTGGCACACCTGTGATAGCTCAGCACTAAGACCAAGTGAATACCTTAGGCCTGGGGGCTGTTTCTGCCCTATCTGAGTTCCCATAGAGGAGCCAATGAGCCCCTTTATGCCTCAGCCTCCTGCATGGCACACCAGGACGATGCTGTGCTTTCGAAGGCTGCAGTGAGGCAGAAGGAAGTGGTGCTCACCAGCTGTGGCAGGTGGAGGAGATGGCATGGATGCAATTTATTGCATGTCCTGTTTGCTCTATGTCTATCCTTTCTGAACTGACAGGACAGGAAAGAAAGGGCTCCTGCCTGGATTTAATCAAAACACTGTATTAGTCCCATTCTTATGCATTTCCTTCAAATTAATTTCAATTAACTGAACTCCTATGCTAAATGAGCGATTTCAACTTGGAGGTTACTCAGGTCTCTTTGGAGATGAAATAATTAGGTTTATTTTTGTCCATTTACTTTGAGCTCAGAGAACATTGATTGTATTTTTATATCCCCAAAGAACATTTCTAGGATATCCTTCCTGCATCTTTGACAGGCAGCTGTCCCAGCAGCCTCCCAGGCATTTCATTCCATGGACCAACTCCAGAGCTGGAGCAGAGAAGATGGTTTATTTTCACCTCCAAATTAAAATCAGAGGTGATTTCTTAGGGACGCAGAGGTGACTTGATGCAAAATGTTAGATTTGTCATCCTTATGTTTTCAAAACACAGTGGTAGTCTACGTGGTAAAGTCTTTCCTCAGATAAAACACTCTCTTGAGTAAGTTTTATTGGCAGAACTATGTATAGTCTATACCTTCTGAAGTGCTAATTCTGGTAAGTGCCAAACCAGGCCTGGATAGTGGGTGTTCATTTGCACGACAAACCTGGCATTGCATCCAGGAAGCCTGACTCAGTATTACTGCAATCTCTGAATCCAAGTAGCCACAATTACATTGTTTTCATTTGAGTTATTATTAATAGTGCTGTAGTGGTAGCATTATCCTCGGCTCTCCAGAGAAACAACACAAGGGGCAATTAACAGCCAGAAATGCTCAGAAACACATCACCATTCTTTTTCCACTGAGTTAACAGCAGCAAACACACACACTTATTATTAGGATGGTGTATTCATTTCTCATGATGGATTTTTGATAGAATTAAAAGCCCCATTAATATTTATATCACTTAGTTTTACAGGGAGTAAGTACATTTATTTTAACTCGAGCTGCAAATCATTTAGTTCTTTGTAATTACAGTACTGCTATTAAGTATTCATAAGGCTATACAATACAATGTCGCAGGAAACCTGTTTTAATTTAGTTGTAAGTCAGTGTTTTAATTTCATGTAAAAACAGAAACTAATTTACCAAGCATTCTAGCTTGGCTTTTCCCAGCCAGGTTTTGCAAGCTTTCCTTAACTGACTGTATTTAAACAACTTCTTGTCGCTTTGAGTGTTTGTATGTTTGGAAGACTTAGGTCCTGTGCAGCTTCTGTGTGTGTATGTTGTGTTGTATGCACTTATAAACATAGGCCTGAAGAGGTCACTTATATTTAGGTATGCCTGAGCAGATAGCAGAGAACTGTGTTATGGCAACTCTTTGTAATGGTATGATTTCATTTTGACACATCTACTTAAAACTCTGCTGTCAATAGAGACCAGATCTGAGGGGTGAAATGCAGTGCATGGGTGTCTTCACTGGGGTAAATGTGCACCCATGAGAGGACCTTTAATTTATAACTCTCCTTTTTAACTCTCTCCACTGCAGGACAAGGCCTATTCTATGGACATTGAACACCCAGCTACCTATGCTTACTGCCTGTGATGGAAGAGCTTGATGTTAATGTGAGGTAGGATGCTCTGCATGACTCCCGTACTGTGTCTCATCCAACCACTAAGCTGCTATGGTGTGTCTGCAAAGTTCTGGGGTGTTCTTTGCTGTTTGCCTGTAGATTAAAGTCTCCATTTGTGCAGTGGTGCCTGGTTTTGCTCTTTTATTTATGGATGTAAGGTGTAGCTTAGATGAATCTTGGACTTCCTTACATTAGGACAGATAAGATCTCATCAAAGACCATGTATAAGTCAGTCTGCCCATGGCTGTCCCCAGGGCCTGGGGCTGGTGCTGGCTCTGCCATTCTCCCTTAGATGTGATCTGTGGGTTTTCTTCTGCAGGACTAGGGTTTGTCTGTTTGTTTCTTGGCCTTTTGACTGGCCAAGCAGACAGTGATGCTGAACTATGTGGGCAGCTGAACTTAAGCCCCACCAAACCCACTTTACACAAGGATGTGAAACATCTGACCAAACCTGGGCTTCTGGCACAGACACAAGAGGAAGCAATATTCCAATAGCAATGAGAAGTGTGTATTTCCACAGAGCTTTCTTAAAATTAGCTCTAGGAAATATCTTTTTGTTGTTTCAAGCTTTAAATTCCAGAAGCAGTTCTTCACCCTTCCCCTGTCTGGGCACTCAGGTGACATGAGAAATGCCTTGGAGGAAATTGCACTGATAGAAATGTATGTAATCTGATCTTCCAGAAAACCTGTACCTAATGAGTTACTGAAGGGAGATCAGGAAGAAATAGTACAGAAGAATGGGAAACAAGATGTTGCCCTTGAAGGGACCCTGCCATGCCACGCTGTCCTTACAGCTTTCTAGCTCTTGGACTTGCCTCTGCCAGCTGCATCCCACTCTCTTCAGTTGTGTGCATAGAGAGAGATGGTGCATCTTTAAAGATGATTTCTATTCTTAATGGATCTCCTCAAAGCATTGTGCTATCAAAGGGAACGTTTCTAGCCCTCATTCACCTACTTAAGCATCAGGAAAGTCACCAGTAACCCAGGTTGCTGCTTTAATACATGCTTAGTGGGGCACGTTTATAACCTGCTAATCAATGCTGAAAGGTATTGTGTTTTACTTAATGAAATGTGTCCTGACTTTTTAATACCAGAAGTGTAGTTAAATGCATAGGCTACCACAGCTGCTCCGTAAAGGGAATTAAGGTGCTGACACCAGACAATTGTCCCTACTTTTTTTGTTTTCCCTTGAAGGTGTTAGGAAAAAAGAATCAATTTCTGACAGCGATGAAAGAAAAATCCCCCCAAATACACTGCAACATTCATGGAAGGAAAACCTCTCAATTAGCAGCTGGGAGCTCAGATAGTACCTTACCTCGCTCATGCTTTTGGGTCATGTTCTATTTGCCAATGATGGAGACAGGTGCCTGGAGGGTCTTGTATCTCTGAAAGTTTGGGCTGATATTTCCAATACTCCTTTCCAGCATTTCTGCCTCTTTGCGGTTGGATCGGTCCTTTGGTGTGTGGAGTTCTGCCACTGCTGGGAAAACTGCAGCTTAAGTGGAATATGCTCATTAAGCAAAGCTGATTCCTATCAGAATTAGGCTTTGTAAGCATCATTCTTCTTTCTTTCCAGTTGCAGTACTTTAGAGCATGCAGCACAGCACACCATGAGAACTGCTAGGGGGGATGAGGGTTTGGCTGCTGCGGGGATACCTGTCTGCCCTGTCATTTCACTGCCAGAAATGTCCTCTGCACAGCTCCAGGAGAAGGGTTTTCAGAGGCAGGTCCTGAAGAGGCTGCTGCGTTCTGCTGGGAATTAGCAGGTGCCACCAGCTGATCAGACCCTGGCAGATCTGACAGCGTGATTAGATGCTAAAAGGCAGCATAAGATATTCTCGGGGGTCTGATGAATGAAAAACTGTGGCAATTTGAAAGCTCTTCAGCATAAATATTGATTCACCATTGCCTGGCTGTTCTGATCAAACACTGTGGTCACATCTCACTTTCGTTACACTTCAGGTTCAATTTTGGCTGTGTCTGTGTTTGAGCCGTGCTGATGCAGTCCTTCATTTCTCATGATTGGTGGCACATACAGACTTCCTTCTAGGTGTATAATTTGATCTTGCTTCCATCCTTTTCCATATTGTGAATTTTTGTCAGCTACCAGCAAGTAGCCTCTGCTTTATCCACCCTGATTTCAGCTTTTTTTGCTGAATGTTTTCTGTTGAAGCCAGAGGTTTCATGTGTGCCATCACAGTGTGAAGCCATGGTGGGAGTTCTCAGGTCCCCACAGGTCTTGGGGGTGCTCCCATGGAAAATCCTCAGGGAAAAAGGAGCAAAGTGTGGGGAAACAAGATGCTCTTTGACAACATGAGGACAGCAGCCAGAAGGACAGGTTGGCTTTGTTAGAGCTGAGCACCGTGGAAGCAGCACGCTCATCCTCCTGCCATTATATGGGTTTGATGCAGCGCCCCAGGGGATGCCAAGCCTTTCAGTGGGGAACAGCTTTGCATCTCTCCAGCTATCTGAATGCTGCAGGCAGATTCAGCTTTACAGATGTTTCCTTTACGTGGAAGAAAATGGTTATGTATTTTACAAAGTGTGAGGCTAGAGATATGTTCCTGGAAATGTCTGACAGTCAGTGCTGGGACTTGTATTTATCACAGAGGGGTGGCAGGCCTCATTTTCTTTAATACTAGAGCTGAAAAATAAAGGAGCCTGCAAGTATTTCTATTTATATTTTATAGGATTTTTCAATTTCTTGTGACTTGGTGATTGTTATTGGGAGCATTTATTATATGCAGTAGGTTAATGAGATACTGTCAAGTGGTTTGGAATGAAAACTTGAGCCCTTGAATGAGCTGTAGAACAGAAAAAAAAACTATTCTCTTTATTCTCCTCTTTTCAAGCAATTGTATAAAAGTATTTGTCAAGCACGTTTGTAAGCAAATGTGAGATGGTCCTTCTGACTGCCCTGCTCCAGCCCAGCAGCATTTAATGCTCACTACAGCTGTTAGCTGCCAAGGGGCAGGAGCTCCTGAAGGTGCCTCCACCATTAACCACAGTGGCAAAATCCTCTTCTGCCATCTGAAAGCTGTGACGGATCCCTTCTCCTTAGCACTATGACTTTCCAGTTCCCTAACTGGGAGAGTAGAAGCAGAGGATGGGATCTTCTCACACTCATGGGCAAGGATGGGGAAGTCTCTGGTGTTTGAATGGATGTTTGTGAGAATGGTCAGAGCAGGTCTATGTTGCTCATGCTGTATGGAAGAGTTTTTACTTCCTCAAGTGCCAGGCAAAGGCTGATATGCTCCTGAGAAATAAGTTTTTTGGACTAACATTACTAGAAAGTTCAGTGCAAGCAAATAGCTTTTATATAATCCTTTTTATTGTTGCTGTTGGTGAAGGCAGACTCCTTTTGCTAGATTAACTTTGGAGAAACAATATATTACTTGAGTTTGTCACAACAGTAATTGCTTTTTATTTTTAAGCTGAGCCCCCAAAACAGCTGAATTTTAGATTGATGTTAATTGCTTCTGAACTTGGCTTTTTCAGCTTTAGTTCTCTGCTTGCTGAAGGTATTTTTGTGGATATTTTTGTGGCTTGAAGTATTCTGAAAAAGGCAGAGCCCTCCAGCAGAACTGTGGGGTTCATTAATCTTGTCTTGACTTTGAGAAATGAGAAGCAAGGTGAGGGAAGAAGGAATCAAATTGGTTGAATCAGTTGTGTTTGGAAGCAAAGAAAATACTCCATTATTTAACCCAGCTGCTGTTCCCAAAGCCCTCATCCAGAGGGACAGTGAGCACCAGGTATTTCTGAAGACAGCTAGCCTTGATGATCCACATTCTTGATTTCAAGAGTGATCCTTTCCAACTTGGGATATTCAATGATTCTGTTCTGATTCTCCATTCTGGAGCTTTCTCTGCTGACCCAGCAGGCTCCTTCCTTTCCTGGCTATGGGAGCAGGGCTGCTGGTGACCAGCTGTGATGTGGATTCATTGCTAAAGCTGGTACTCTGGGGGTTCTCTGTGGAAAGGGGCAGAGGAAACTGGGGCTGCAAGCAGAGGTGGATGTCTTTGGGAGCCAAGAGGATGGGACAAAAAGAGCATTTCATTTAGCGATTCTAGAGAGCAGAAAGCTTTTAGAAGAGAGCCTGTGTGCTGACCGAGTGCCCTGACAATGGGGATTCGTAGAAAGCAAGAAGCTTAGGATGCCTCAAGTAGACTGCTTGTGTTTATTCTCATATATACGCAAGCTCTTTTCAAAACCTTTCCAGCTTCTACGCTTTGAGCCATTAAATCAGTGTTTATTTCAAGGCCTTTGATCATATTTCAGTTTAGGTGAGAAACACCAGGCTAAACTGTCACTTAATATGCCAGAATTAACTTCAAGCACTCTTCTATTCCTAGTTGCCTCTCTAGGGGAAGACCAGCTTTCATCCCTGTAATACGCACTGCATGCGTCTGTGCTGTTCCAGGGAGACAGACTTAGGGACTTAGTGCAGAGAGCCCCTTTCCCTGTTTGCATCCCCCAAAGGGGTCTGGTGATCAGCAGAGCATCAGAAATGCTCAGTAGCCAAAGAAGCCCTGAGCAAGTCCTCTGTCCTGAACCCCCTGCACAGCCCAGGCACTGCTCAGCAGGAGCAATAGCTGTTACCAGCCTGGGTGCCTTCCTTATTGTTGAACTTCTTTCCTCAGTTTCTAGGGAAACACTTTATAGCACTGTATTTATCAGAATGTCTTTCCAAACACCTCCGCCAACACTTAATTAATGGAAGTTTTAAACCCAGCTCTAGCTTCTGCAAATCAATAGCGTGCTCCTGTACAGCAGCTGTGGAGCAAGGAGATGGATCTGCTCCATGCTGCTTGTCAGAGGGTGCAGAGGGGCTGTGTACACTGAGCCCCTCGCAGGGTAAGGATGTAATGCATAGCTGGGATGTTCCTCTGCGTGAGGCTGGCAAAACTCCATCTGTCTGCAGCTTTGGGTCTTCTGGAACCAGCTGTTCTCAAGATCACATTCCTAAGGAACCTGGGGCAGGGCTCTTGAGGCAGGGCTGCTGCCAAACTTGAACTGTATGAGAGGCCCTTTGCCAGCACTGGTGAGCCACAGTGTGTTGTATTGATGGGACTGTGTGTCACTGCCACAGACACAGAGCTGTGCTCCAAATGAGAGGGGTGCTGGCATAGCTATAGGCTGAAATCTAATGGCTTTTGCTCTCTACTTAGTTAAAATTCCACGAGTGACATCAGGAAAGTGGCAGAACAGTCCCCAGGTCTTGGGCAGATCTCTCTGCCACCTTGGGGATCAGGCTGTGGTGCTGTGAGCTGCACTGAGCTGTTACTTCAGATCCCTGCTGCAGAAGGAGCCATTCATGTCTTTGGAAAGGACATTTATAGTGTCTTAGATAGGAAAGATATACCAAATCAAAACATATTTAGTGCTTTGTTCCTGGCCATGAAATAGGGCACGCTATGGGGTGGTATCAGAGACTGTTGATAGACTATCACCTTGGAGCAGAGTGCATCTCCTGTACAGATAAGACCAGTACTCCAGTTCTTACTAAGGGCACTCTTTACACTGTTTATTTTGTTCTTACTGTTCTGTGGCGATGAATCACCAGTTCTGTGCCTGGCAAACTGTCACGGGTCTGAACCTCCATCACTGTCTTGCCCCATCTGTTAACCAAGGACTTGTCATCACATCTCCTTTGTCTTCCCAATGTCAGATCCTGATTAAATGAGACCGCTGTCTCAACACAAGCTTTGGCACCCGATGGACAGGACTCTACTTAGCTGAAGCTTTCAGAGAGTATTGGACTGCGTGAGTGCAAACTAAATACCTGAAGGCCAAGCTGCTGCACTTGTGAGCACAGCAATGGGAGGTGCTTGGTCTGCCTGTTGCAGATGACTGCAGTTGATCCCAGTTTTGCACCTTTCTCAGCGACTTAAAGCTTAGCATGGCCTATGAAAGTCAAGACCTTCCTGGCATGTGGTGCTTGGACAACAGGAAGAATTTGATCTTGTCTGTCAGATGCTTCTCTAATTCTCACATCTCAGGAATGGTAAATCTTGAAATTTAAAAATAAACAAGATTCCTTTGCAGAAAAGCCCTTAAGAATGTGATCTCAGCACTCTCCAGTCATGCTGGGGACACGACCAGCTCCATGTCTGAATACCAATGGTAAATAAACCAGCAGCTGATCTTTTAACTGCACTTTGGCATAGTTGTAACCTCAGAGAGGAGAAAGGGAGAAAGAACTCTGGTTGCTGCTGGTGAGGGATGGGGAGGGCAGGGTGCTTTGAAATAGCTGGATGTCCGTCTGTTCATGGATCACAGTGCAGGAATGGGGCTGAACCAAGCTGGGCCTTTCTCTTCCCTGGGCACATGAGCTTGTGCCAATATGAGAACACTGAAAGCAAGTCTTAGCTGATTTTCAGTCCTATCTCCTCTTCTGTCACCTTTCACTTAGCAGGGCATTATAGCTCATCCCTGTCTGTGCAGACACAGACACCTTCCTTGCTTTTCCATTGCCCCAAAGTGTTAATACATCAGGTATCTGTTGGCTGTATGAGTTTCACAGCCCACCTTCCCCACTGGAATATTGGGTCTCTGCCCTAGAATGGCACTGGATGAATGTAAAAGCAGTGTTTAGTATGTCCTGGTAAGTCTGAGCTCTTTTAAAAGCCAGTTCCAGAAGTCCAATGGGTGTAAACACATTACTCACCACATCCCCAGTTCCTTAGCATGATCTCCCAGTTGGCTTTTAGAGCTCAGCTGATGTTTTTTCTATCTCCTTATCTTCAGATTTATATCTATTGACATTTAGTTTCTCTTCAAATTTGTTTTAAAGGCCAGGACCTGAGAACACAAAGGCTACTTATTTCCAAAGCTGTATTTCCACAGTAAGACCATGGGGCCGTGGTGATGGGCCAGCTCATCACTCACTGTCAGTAGATTAGCCTGGAGACCTGTCCAGGGCTAACTCTTCTCATGAACTTCAAGGACTTATCTGGAAACAGGCTCTCTTTCTGCTCAGTAGGGAGTCTAATAGGACGATAAATAAATGCAAGGAGAAAATAGGCAGGAATTACATAGTTCATGTTGACTTGGTCAAGAAGTCTTTAGTACTGATGATAGCTCTGAGCGGTGGGAAAACTGACCATGAGCTGTCTGATAGTATCTGTATAGCCTCAAACAGAGTCTTGGAGTATTTGGAGGACTTACGCAAGCAGAGGATGTCACAGGAGTGCAGACAAGTTTTGAGTTTCCCTGTGAAAAGGAAATGGTGTGAGGGATGCAAGGGCTATTTCTTTTCCAGTCTGCACCACAGAAGCTTCTTTGGGGCTCGTGCATCAGGATATGCCCATCCTCTTTGCTGGTAGAGATCCTTGGAAAATAAACTGATTGCCTTGCTTCCTTGGGGATGAAACTGCTTTTGAGGTATTCTGTGTCTTGCTAGAGTGGAGGAACACACTATTTTCTCCATTCACAAACAGCTGGGATAGATTTGGTCCCATTACTGCCATTATTTGCAATTTCCATTTTTATGGCCCATAATGGGGATGTGATTCTCAGGAAGGTCTGGCAGCTACAATGAAACATGATTTTTTCCTGTTCTTGCAGTTCAACTACTGTTCAGTATGCTTTCCTAAGCCCAGCACAGTGGCTCTAGTCCAGTACAGTGTTTGTGTATTGTTTGTACTTCTCCCTGTAAACCATGCATGCTCAGAGCCCTCGTTGCTGCCATCATCTCCTTGCAGCAGTGTGAGGATCTGTTTAGAACAGACATGTTGTGAAACACAAGTTTCCACTGGAGCTAAGAGCTGTAAACTGATGTGGCTATTAGTGTCGCTCAGCTACTGAAATGAGTAAGAAAGTTCACAGGACCAAAAAACGAATTCCAAAACATAACATAACCTTCTGTACTCACCCTCAGTGAAAGTGCTTTCCAGAAACATCTCTATATTAAGAGTTTCATGAGTATTAAGTTGCCAACCACATTGCAGACCCCTAAGCAGAGAGTTTAAGAGATGAGAACATCTTCCCTAGCAACGCCTGGCAGAGCAGTTTGGCTGCTCAGTGCTGGTAGGGATCTGCAGACCCTGGGTTGGGATCCAGTTTCTCTGTTCTGACATGGCAAATTTACCTACAAAAACAAATGCTTGCTAGTTACTTGTTACCTTTTTTGAGCTTTATGCCTCTTGGCTGGCTGGTCCATTGATACTTGAGAACTCTGTTGTGATATCATTATCTGGGTGTATCTAAGAAGCTGGGTACAGCCAACCTCTTTCTCCTCCATTTGCCTCAAAACTTTACATCTATGGTCATATACAGTACAGCCAACACACAGAGTCTTGCACTTCCACGGGACTTTAAACCCTTACATGATTCCTATGTTTCCACTCTATTTTATCAGTTTTCAGCCTTCCAGACCTTTGCTCATTGCTTACTTTGGCCTCTATAACATTCAGTTTTACAAGTTTTTACAAGTTTTACATGCAGTTTACATCTGCACCATGCTGGGCCGTCACAAAGCTCGTTGGGACACTCTCCTGTGCTGTCCTCAAAGAAAAGTACTTCCTGCTATTGTCTTTCAGTGAATGAACGAACTGATTTCCACGCGCCTGAGAGCCTTGAGGGATGTTAAGGACACTCTCAAATGAAATGTATTCCAGAAATCAATGTACGTATTAGCTCGTCTGTGCCAAGTCTTCCATTAGCGGGGGTGACAGCAAGAAACTCTCTTGTTTCTCTAGACTCTTGAAACTGGGAAGCTGTCCAGGAAATATTAGAAGCTAGACAGCCAATAGCTGGATATGACTTTTATTGTTCAAGGTGTAAACAAGCAGGGGGAAAAGTACACAGCCTGGATCTTTTCATGTACAGTCTGATTCCAGGACTCTCCCACTGGCCTTAAATGAATGCCTCTCATTGAACAGTATTTCCTTGAGTGCAGATATTGCTTACAAGAGCAGAGGGGGAATTTTCATGCTTTTTAATCTGGAAGTCTTGCAATTTACACACTCTGAGCAAACATGGGAGCAAAGGTTTTTCCTGGTCTGAAAATGCAAACTCGAAATGCTGATAAATACTAAGAACCGCTGTTATGGTGTTTTGAGAGTTATCTTTGGGAAACATGCGTGTGGATGGAGCAGGACTCACTTTTTCAATTTAACGGCAGAAGCAATAAAAAGCCGAGCAAACAAATGCTTTTAGCTCAGGAGCAGCAGCTCATCCTTGCAAGCTCTGCTCGCTCAGTCTCAGCACACCCTGCTATTGCAGCCGGTCACTGCAAGAAGCAGAGATTTGTGAGCACACGGGAAACACGGACACTCAGTGTGGTGAATGTGAGCCTAAATTGGACTGCCCAACTCACTCCCATGCTAGAGGAGGTTTTTCATAATTTGTATCAAATACATTGAATTACTCCCAGCATCTAATCTGCTGAGACTAAAGATTGAGGTATTTATGTATCTAATAGAAATAATGTTGCTCATGTCTCTGTAAAGTAAAATTATTTGGCTTGATAACTGAATGACAGACATTCTTGTTTGAAAGTACTGGGAAAAGAAGGTGCTTCACTTGATCAGGTCTCCTGAGCAAAGAGTCCTTTGAACACAGCCTGCTCTGTTTAAGACTGCTGTATGACATGGGGTAGGCAGGAGTCACTCATCTGGAAAACAGAGGCTGACCGTATCATTAACACAGACCGTACAACAAAAACGATGTTTGTTTTTGTGCTTCTTTCATCATCTTCAGTTCCCTACTAAGCCGACACACATCATTCAGTAGGTGCAGCGGTCTTACTTCTGTGGAACAATTCTAATTGCAAACTGATCAAGAAATTTCTGATTAAAGGCCTGTTTGATCTTTGGATTTATTCAGCATTTTCAAAGGAGAAATGATTGCTACAACATCTCTGCTGCATTTCACAGTGTGCTTAAATTCCTGCTCGTGCCTAAACCAGAGACTTGCTTTTCCCTAGTCGCAGAGCATTTGCTAACCTCATTATGATAAGCAGACCCCACATATTCAAACAGCATTGTTATGTGTATGTAGAAATAAAAAGGGAATATTCTGTGTTTGGAGGGGACACTGGGAGCTAAATAGGAAAAGCTGGAACAGAATGTAAGTTAAAAAACACAGCGCTGTGTTCCAACTATTGCTCGTGTTTGTGCAGTGCTTTGCACAGGAGATGGCTTACAGTATTTGCTGGTAGATCACAAACAGAGCAATGGCAGCAGCTGTCCTTCCTCCATGCAAACAGCACAAGCTTAATCTAGTGCTAATTTCATAAGTTAATTTTAGCTTATATTTTAGGTGACAGCCTAATGGCTTTTAAGGATTGTACCTACATGCATCAGTCTCGTGGCAATATCCTCTCATATGTGGGTGTAAATTATGTAACGCTTGATCTGCTGATTGAGAAGGAGCCGAGCCAGGATTTTTGTCCTTTGTTTTACATGGAATAGCAGTGGCTGTGGCTGTGGCTGCAGATGGGCTGCCCTGCCAGGGCTGAGGCCATCAAGGTGCAAGCAGCACCCCAGCAGTTGCTGTGCTGGGGTTTATTTCCTAGCTCAGCACGTGTTAACATACAACATTACAAGTTTCTCTTGCTGCCGAGGTCTCAGACCTCCCTCTGTATGCAGATAATTATAAAGGATTGCATTGCTCAGTCTTCAGTCCCAAATTGGTCATCCAGGCAAGGTACACTGAGGCAAACTGAGGAGATGATTGCATGGACTGTCAGGAAGCTCCTTCCCTCTGGGGCTGTTACTTGGGACCCTTGTGCCTGCAATGTACGGGGCTGTCCTACAGCGCCCAGCAGCCCCAGTGCTCACCTGCTTCTGAGCACAGCGCTGCTGGCACGCACCTGACTGACTGCACAGCCCACACACAGCGGTGTTTGAAACATTGAAATCACCTGTCTTCCTCCTTTCATCTTGACAATTGATTTTAATCAGCATTATCAACTGCTTGAAGCACTGAATCCTCTGAAGTGCTCTTGCAGGAGATGATGTGTGGAGCGGGGGTGCGGTACCAGTGATGTGCACAGGAGCTTTGCCCAGGGGGAGGTGACCTGAAACCCTTGTTTTGCAACTCATGGTCTTTCTTGGCCTGCTGCTGTCTGCAATGGGGTAGAGCTTAATTCCCACACTGCAATGAAAGCAAGTTGGCTTGCACAACTTTTACAAGGTTCAGCACTAAAGGAAAAGTCCTTATCCCTTCCTACCCCCCCCAGCGCTGCAATGTCCTCAGTTAAAAGAGAGAAGTTATTTTGATAACTGGATTGCTGTATATTTGTGGCTTTTCACTCATTTAATTACTTTCAATCAGTTTCTAAAACAGAAGTGAAGTACATAATTGATTTTGCTAGGTGTGGTCTTGCCATATGCACAATCTGAAGTGAAGGCAGCGATTTGAATTGCGTTATGAGAAATTACATGCTTCTGCATTAGCGCTGATTTCTGATTAATATTTTTAGGTGGCAGTAGAAAAGAATACGGTAACAGCTAGAAAGCCATAGATCAAATAATGTCTTCCCTATTGTCATGTTTCTGTGCTGAGATGCGCATTGTTAGGTTTACTCATATAATAACATATCTTGATTTTTAAGCGTTTAACAATCAGCCTCTGCTTTTATGCCTTGGAATAATTAGGGGAGTAGAGAGGAGAAGAGGCAAATAACAGCTTACTCGCAGTGAAAGGACTGCATGAAATCATGTGTCACCTGGAGTTACAGAGTGAGAAGCCATGGTTTGGCTGCAGTAAGCAGACGGGCTCCTCCAGCATTCCCCACTTCCCTTAAGGCCACTGCTAAATCAAGGAACAAGCTCTGGTCTAAGGGAACCTGGTAACACTCACAGCTCTGGGCTCTGAATTACTGACAATTACACAAGCACTTTGCTATGAGGTGCTCAGGAGGTGCCCAGCTGCCTCCAGGTGATGCTCCACGTCACCTCTGCAGGCAGAATCTTTCCCTTGTGGTCAGGAAATGGCTCTCTGGCCATTCAGCCCCCGTGTGTCATCTCCTCTGCCCCAGAAGAGCAGCCCTGTTTGTCCCCCACTGCTCTGTTTTCTGTCTCCCTCATCACATGATGTCTGCAGTGCTCAAGGTGCTCTCTGCTGTTCATTGGTCATTTTATCCCTCTGCAATTGTAGGGAAGTTGGGTTGTGACCTGTTCCAGAAACCAGAGGGGTAATGTACGCAGCCATACCAACACAGCAGAAGCACTTGAGGTCAGTTAGGAAAGGTGGGGTGAGGGCAGGAAAGTAGAATTTGAGCTTGAAAAAAAAAAATAATTACACCATTTTTTTTAAATATTAACAACCGCACCGAAGAAGTTTTTAAATATACCCACGTGGGTTTTAAGCATTCACTCCATGTTAGTATTTCTAAGCGGTTCTATATTCCTTTCTTAAGCGATTTCTATATTCCTACTAACCAACAATCATTTTGTCTGAATCTCATTTCCCTGTAATAGCAAACCCATCAATCTCTGCTTTATTAAACAGAAGTGTGCTCGCGCTCAGGTTTGATCAAAGAAGTTAAGCAAACCATTGATTTTAATTTACAGCAATATCCACTTCTTCCATTATTAACAGATTCGAATTACGGAGAATGAATAATTAACAAATCTTCCTACTTGATGATAGATCAAAAAGCAGATGAGCAAAACCATATTCCAGAGGAACGCCCTTCCTTCACCCCAAGCGCTGTGTACGCTATTTAACACTCCCCAGGGGAGCGCTATCATGGGCCATGGGAGAAATGCTTTTTGTGGAGATCTCACAAGCAGACTCTCCCATCTGTACACACTGCAGGGAGAGACAAGGTGCTCAAATAACACAGAGATGAGAGTTGTGTAGGAACAGCAGAAGGATGAGCAAAGCTAGATAAGACAGAATAGAAATCTAGCCCTCTGCCTGGCTCTGTATAAACATCATCATTCTCTCTACTGCCATGCCAGCATATGTGCACTGCCACACTCAGGGAGAAGGAACATCTTTTGTGAGGAGCCATTCCATGCAGTGTGACATTTTATTTTACAGACGCAGCCGTGGAGTTTGCCTATTGTGAGGGCTCAATTTAGGCAGGCACAATTACAGCTCCTGGAGGTGCCTTTGATTCCAGCATCCCTATTGTTCCTGAGCTTTTCATCTGCCCCATACCCAGCTAGCTGGCCTGTGGCTGAGATCTGCCTTTGAAGTTGTCTTTTTCTTTTGCTTCTAATTTCTGTGATGTCTTCTCCTGCTGATGAACATATTAATGAAGTCTCTGGACATCAGCTTTGCTCGCTGTACTGATGCAGGCAAATGTCTGCCCTTCTCCAGCTGTACAACCTCTGTCTACACAATTAACATGTGCTCCAGCAAGGAATCACCTTGTGCATCCCAACAAGCACTATGCACATGAGCCGAGCACCAGCTCCAAGATGCTCATTCTCCAAAGCACATCACTGCAGTGTAGGTCTGACTGCCAGCAGCTCCTACCTTGCAGCCTTCCAGAATCTCCAACACTTGACTCTGCTTTGGAGGGAAAGGAAATAGATCAGATTGACATGGAGGGGAGTGGGAAAGTGGTTTCTATCTGGGGAAAAGAATGACATCCTTCTGTAGAGCGATTTGGGATAAGGAATTGGATGCCTATTACCTTTATAATATCTTTATATACCCGTGTATAAAACTGGGGGCGATTGAAAAGCATGGAAACTGATTCCATGTTCCTGACTTTGCATTTAGCCACTACTGCTAGGTAAAGGAAAGCTGTCCAGAGACTGTATCCCCCATATGCTGAGAATTCAACAGTCAGACCAGAGGAATTCACCAACAGTCATTTGACACAAAACCACTATGACACAGACATTTACAGCATGAGAGAGTGCTGCTATATGCATGTGGACATTTCATTTCCTACAGGCCGCTGTCAAGGACAGGATGATGGATGAGGCAGAGCCTTTGGGCAGATGGGTTTTTCTTCCATCAGATGGGAGGAGGTGTGACTAGATTAATGTAAGCAAATTGCAGGCAGCAATTACAAGAGCTGCAGCAACAAAACCCACTCATTTCAGGAGTTGTCCAAGAACTAATGACCCAGGGCAGCCGGAACACAACAAAAGCTGGGAAACCCACACTTAGTTCTGACAGAGCCTTGTCAACATTTCTGAGTGCAGCAGCATTTGCCCAGAGCTACCAACTGCTCAGAAAGCCTCTTAGAGCCTTAATTGCCCTCTTTGAAGTTGTGCTAAGTCCAGTAGACAACTCTTTCTAATTAAGAGCAAACTATTTCAGATGCTGAATAAAACACACTCTTGATTTTTCCTTTCTCCTATCTTTGTATCTGTAATTGGCTTGCACAAAAGTGCCTTACTGAATGTGAATCTATGACTACGCCTGCCTGTCAACATAACCCTGTGACCTTCCTCCATTAAGGAGGACTGGATTGTCTGACATTAGCTCTGAAAACCATTAGGGCAGAAGGTGCAGTTGTTGCCTTGGCTGCAACCATTCACCTAAGATAGGACAAATGCTTCTGCCTTACTGGGAATCTTCTGCATGAGAACCCACACCTCTCTATGTACCCACAGGTACCACAAAAATCCATGTCCAAAGGCACATGAGGCTAGCAGTACTCAGGAATATTTTGGCCCCAAAACTCCACAAAGGGGTGGGAGACACCTGTCTACCAATGCAATGTGACATTTGTTAAACTCCTGTTTTTAATTCATAAGACTGTTGCAAATTAAAAGCTGTGTGTGCTCTCATGGGTGAGAAAGCTTTGCTTGGCATAAGGACATACATTTACAAAGCTAAGGCATGCAACTGCCTTGGACCTCTGTCTTATTATAGCCAGATCACTGCAGCATGGATCAGCCCAATGCTGTATGCCTCCTTTCTTCTTCCTTATTTGCTCATGGACATCCTCACCCATCTGGATGGATCTACATGCAGTGACGTATTTCCTTGTAAAACTTGAAAACTCCAAGCATTCCTAGGACAGTGTTCATACAGACTGTGGGTCTGCAGCCTCAGCAGGCTGTGATCTGACCCGACAGCACAACCAACAGCGAGCAAGAGTCAGACTCAGAGTAGTGCTGGGGACAGAGGTTGTGATTAATGGGATGCTTCACAGTGCAGGCAGCCTGAAGTTGTCCATAAGAAGCCTATTAAGATGGTACAGGCACTGGAGATGAGACTGCAGCAGAGCTTCTAATCCTTTCTAGCTTTGCCCAAAATAAATAAATAAATAAATAAAGAGAACTCAGTGAGATGAAGTGTCAAAGTCTGGGCTGCATTTAGTAAATAAAACATGACCCCAGAGGAATTCAAATTGAAACAGAATAGCCGTTCAATTTTTCAATTACCTGAGCAATCTCACCACATTAATCCCAGTGCTGAGTGCCAGCTCCATACGCAGTGAAGAAATCTCCCTGCTGGATCAGTGTTGAGTTCTGCTTTTAATGCCAGCTTACTTCCAGCCCCACATGATGCTGTGAGCAGGCGTCCCTTCTCACCACTGTGATGTACTATGGAAATACATGAGTGTTGGGTTGAGGTGCCTTTGGTTCTGGATATGTCAGAAGAAATAGCCTAAAAGGAAAAAAGGGTCAGTGATTTTGTAGTAATTAATGTTGTGAGGAACTGAACAACATTCATTGCACGCTGTTTGCTGCCCTCCTGTTTTGCAGGCTCCTAAACAGAGAAAAGAAGTAAAATGTTTAACGAGATAGTTGTAAGAATACAGACTTCAAATACTCCCAACATTATACTGGCACATTATTCTTTTCTTTCTTTCCACTAAAAGAAGGAAATTATTGTTTTCAGGGTAGAAAGACTGTGCACTTCCTTCTAACAAATGTGTTTTCTTTTACCTAATGCTGGAACAACTCCTAAGTGAAAAAACAACAAAAGATGCCAGGCTGCCCCTTGTTCTTTGGTTGCTGCTGTGATGCCAAACTGCAGGCAGACACCTGCAGCCCTCTGCTCTGTACTGTCTGTGCTCTGATGTGTCTTTTCTTTCCTTGTTTCTGCTCCCACCCAAGTTCGAGTGAGGGCTTCAGTGTAGCAGAGAAGATCGTACTGCTCACCTTCATCTCTGCGGTTATCCTGATGGCCATCCTGGGGAACCTGTTGGTGATGGTGGCTGTGTGCCGGGACAGGCAGCTCAGGTGAGCCCATGCAGCACCTGATGCTGACACATTTCAGGTGGGAGCCCCATGTATGCACCCCCGAGCTCAGATCTGCATTGTGACATTGGGCCACTGCAGTATCCATCCCCTACTTGTGTAGAGCTCAGTGTCAAAGCCAGATAGATCAATTACAGACAGAGCTGAACACAGTGCCTGATTCCATCTCCCATTTCTCTTCTAACAAACATCCCCTCCGAAGAATGAGCACCCCAAGCACTGCTGCAGGCAGCAGATGTTCCCTGCAGCTCACCTTCAAAACTCCTGTCCTCAGGCTGGCTCCTGCCCCTGAGCTTTGTCATAGCAGCCCCAGGACTGCAGTGAGATATTCAGCAGCCTCTATTCACGTTCTGTGTGGGATTCTTAATGGATTTAATTCTATTTTATTGTTATGATTCTAAAAGTACTCTTCGAGTTAAAATGATAGCTTCTAGGTTCTGCTGAGTGCTTTCTGGAAGGATTCACTCAATATACAAGTTAAAATAAAATCTCACTCCTCATCCCCAGACTCTCCAATGCAGCCCACAAAACTGAGCCAGATACAGAGGCCTGTGGGCATCTATTTACCTCCTATATGTGAGCAGGAAGATGTGTTCATGCAGCAGAAACAGGCGTTGTTTAGCTGTAAAAACCAGGAACAAGCTGAGGGAGACAATATGAAGTGGGACATTCATTGAAGAGGAGCTATCTGTATGATGAAGCAAATCAGACCCAATCACAAGCCAAGATCTCCATTCACACTGGAAGATGTTGTGTTGAAACTATTCATTTTGTTACCTGTCTTGCAGGAAAATCAAGACCAATTATTTCATCGTTTCTCTTGCCTTTGCGGACCTGCTGGTGTCAGTACTGGTGATGCCATTTGGAGCCATTGAGTTGGTCCAGGACAACTGGATCTATGGGGAGATGTTCTGCCTCGTCCGAACATCCCTTGACGTCTTGCTCACCACAGCATCGATCCTGCACCTGTGCTGCATATCACTGGACAGGTATGAGCAAAGCAGCAGAGCAAATCACTTTTGCTTTGGCTTTCTTCATTGTTGTTGCTTACCCACAACAGCATGAACATGCTGGGTGCCAGGCAGCAATGAGTTTCTCTTGGTAGCTCTGTTTAGAAAGAGTTGTCTGAATCCTTATCAGCATAGGGAGCCTTTGAAGAGAATGAGATTTATATTGGTAGAGCAATTCAATTATCACAGTTAGTAAAATAAGTTTTCCTCCTTAGATCATTGCTGTTGCTCTGTTTGTTTTCATCAAGTTCAGCTCCCACCTCCTTACTTCTTTCCCTTCCCATTCTTCTTTGGGGCTGGGGGCCTACAGCCCCTGTTACAGACATAGACTGATCTAGATAATTCCACGACACTGTTTTAGCAGGGAAATTGTTGTGTGTAGCTCCATAATGCAATGGAAAACACAGCACTGACAGTGGGATAGCAGGCTGCAGCAAGTAAGGATAAACTCACCTTGGGAAAGCTTCACGTAGGCAGGAATCCCCAGCAAGAAACCCTCACCTCTACTGCCAGCCCTTAAATGAGATCTGGGAAGGGGTGGATCGTGGCTCCACCTCTTCTGGTTATCTGGCTGTAATGCATGCACCTGAGCTCCCATGGGTTGGCCCTACCAGGTGCTCCATCATTGCTTCAGGCTGTGGCAGCATTTCTGCCACAATGGCAGTGCTGGGTGCTGCTTATTGCTGGGGCTGCAGGAGGGCAGGCTGGGGGTCACACTGAGCTTCCCGAGCCCAGGGACTGAGGCATTCAGCAGCCTGCCTTTCCCTCCCTTGTCAAAGCAGACCTGACACGTCTCTGAAGTGCTATCAGAGCTGCTCTTCCTGCTGTTAGCCAGATGAACACCCATATTACTGAATGACATGTTGTGACATATATTACTAGTTTATATGGAGAAAGACTTAAAAAGCAACCTCCCTCCTGCCTTCAGATTTTATAGGTTTTTTGCTGAGGCATCCATCTGCAGGTCCCCACTAGGGATGACTAACAAGGAGGTAAGCAGAGCTCATGAGAAAGGTGTATAAGCTTTGTAGGAGATTCAAAAAGCTTTATTTTTATTTAAACTTTCCTTGCCAAATTAAAGTGACACTGAAATCCTGAAGAAATGATATGAAACAACTTTGCTGCAGTTTTTCAAAGGGGAATAGTGGACCTTTTCAACTTGGAAAAAAACCATCCAGACTTACAAGCATATTTCACAGGATGAATACTTGGAATGAAACATCTTGTCCAGCTATTCTAACAAGCAGTATTTAGAGCCTTCAGTTGCTTTCTGTGCAGAGATTTAAAAATACTGTTACTTAGTATTGCTAATAGGAATAAAATACCCATAATCATTCCCATCATTGTGATAACTGATATTTAAATACCATCTTTCATCCAAAGGATCTGTAACCAGCCACGCTCCAAAAGGCATTTGATTAACTTCTGCACTGATTGGTGTGGATGCAGGGGGAACACCACCCCATAGTGCATCCTGATAGCAGCGGATGTGCAGCAGCCATGGCATGTTTCCTTGTCTGGGATCATAGATGGCTGGAGAGCAAATGAGAAGCTCATTATCTTAAAAACGTTGACAAATTGCTGCTCTGAGCCAATTAGTGGTGAAGCAGCTGTTAGGCGCTGCGCTCTGAATGTGGACTTGTAATGTAAATGTTGGGGTTTGATTCCCCAGGCTCTTAAGAGATGGCAGGAGGTTGTGGAGGGAAAATATTGCTGCCAAAATATTGCAATATCCCCTCCCACCCATATTCCCCTTTTGTAGCTCCTGACGACACACTGTGAGCTCCTGCTGTCGCCTGTACTCCATGCTTCTGGGACAGTCACGCTCAGTGCTGCCCGGATTTACTGCTGCTGCAGTGTGTTAACCTTGTGTTCACCACCACTCCTGGCAGCTGCCTTTGTAGCAGGGCTTCTTCTGCAGGGTTTTACTTCACATGTGCTCACTGTTGCCCCTCAGTTCACTCAGACTTCGGCAGAAATCTGGAAAAACCACTGCATGAACAGGAGGATCCACTGTTAACACTGAGAGACAGGGAGCAAAGCACTGCAGAGATTTACTTAGGGACACTCAGGCTCACCTGAAAACATGATTCTCCAGGGTATCAGAGGTACCTCAGGGCTCACTGAATCCAAATTCTGCTGTCACTGGGTTATACTTCTTTATTATTTTTTCTGCATTCTAATATAAATGATAGAACTACCCCCAAATTCTTTATCTATTGCATGTTTTATGCATACCTGTCCATTCTTTGTGTCTCTGAGATTAAAAGAGAAAAACAAAATGGCACTGCATATGCATAGACAAAGAAGCTATGATATAATCTCTCCAAATAGAGTTCACCTGCAATTTTCTTCTCCAGAATTTGTAATACAGTTTACAGTGTAATTACTTCTCAAAGCCTCATGGAAAAACAGCAACAGCAACAAAAACCACTCACCAAAATGACAGAGAAAAACAGTCTTAAGTGTCTGTATTCTTGGCCTTACATGCACACATGGCACATCTGCTTAACTACACACCCAAAGCATCCTGCAGGCTCTTGCTGCTTGCTCCAGATCTCCTGGTGTGTCCCAGCCATGGAAGCTTTCCTCCAGGGCTGTGTCTCTGCTGGCTGCTGCTCGCCTGGTGCATTAGAAACATTGGTAGATTTGCTGTGTACAGAACAGAACAGACCTAGCTGTGTGTTTGTGTACATGGGGCTAATCTTACTGAATCCAAACATACCACATAATCACTGCTAAATAAAGGCTAAAGCAAAACAGATATATCCAAAGAGTGTTGGAGCACCAGAGTGACAGATGCTTGTTGCACCGTTTACAAACATTAATTAACATTAATGTACTGTTCAGACATCAAATTAGTACAATCCCTTGAGGGAAGTGATGTTTTAGAGCCTTAGACTTCCCTAGAACAGGGGCAGGGGCTGCAGCTGACCAGGCTCTGAAGGACAGGGAGGGGGCATCTGCAGCCAGCTGTGTGCTGTGGGATGTCACTTGGCAGGTGCAGGGGCATGGTGTCAGTGGGCAGCTTCACTGCATTCTGAATAGCCATCAGTAAATAATTATCTAGCATTCAACAGGCTGGCTGTGTGACACAGTGCCAGCAGCAGCGTTGAACCAGGCCATGAGTTTCACCCTGCCCTTCTCAGACAGAAAAAGGCTTGGTCCCCTGCAGTTGATTGTGTGGATCAGGACCCAGCCACATGGGTAGGGGATGAGCAGTGACTGTGCAGGAGGGCTGGGATATGGCACATGGCTGCAGGATGGACCCAAGAGAAAGGTAACACAGGTCTGCAGAATTCAGGTTGGAAAACATTACAAAAAATCATGGGGCAGATGGTCACAGTCTGCAAGAAGCACTGTCCTTTATTAATCTCTATGAAGCTGCTAGAAATATGGACATTTATTTTGCCACCATTGCCTACAGTAGCCCTGCACACACACCAACCCATGCAGGGATTGTGGAGGAGCCTTCCGTCTCCATTTGGCAACATACATTTGTTTGTATTACTTGCTAAATTTATCCAATTCCAATTAACTGTTCTCTTTAGCAATTTTTTTTCCCTCGGTGTAATTATCTCAACACCAGCAGACCATTGTTTTTCTAATAAGAATTTAATTTTGTTAGATATAATCATTTTAGGACATTTTTCTCCTAGACCAGCAATGCATAACTTTGTTTATTTTGGCACTGTCAGAGATCATCGTTTATTTGCTCAGAGAGAAAAAGGAAAAAAGAGCCATTCTCTCCCAAAATAACATAGAAATCTGGTTATGTGGAGGCCTGAGTGTGGTTTCACAGAAATACTGGCAAAGCCAGTAGTGCTATTTTAATTGTACAAAGGGATGAACTTGACGCTCTCTCTCTCTGGACCTTCCGACTTTGCCAGAGTTCAGCTGAAGCCTGACCAAGTCTGGCTTGACTGCAGGAAAAGAAGAACATGCCATTCTGTGTCACACAAGTTTTCCCTCTGCTCCGTTCAGCACCTTCTGTATCTGAGCTGTGGCTGAGAGCAGCTCACCAGACAGTCCCTCTGCTGGGGTTCTTGGTTTTGCCACCCCCTGCTTTGTTTTTTGATGCTCCTTAAGAGCATTAAAGAATTACAGTATTCAGAAAGTTTTCCTCCTCTCATTTTGGCCCCAGTGATGATAAATCATATGGTATGCATATCATGTAATATATACGCGTGACACCAAATGGATTTCTATGTGGGTACCCATATGGCCCCGTCTGTTCTGTAAAGGTGGGTGTGTATTTGTCTGTCTGTGATGTCTAAGGAGCTCCTTTCAGGGAAGTGTCTGCACGCTCATAACTTAAATAAGATTGGATTGAAAACTGGGGAGATATTTCAGTTTTTTTTCCAAGGAAGGAATTATCTAATGCAGTAAAGTAATTAGTTTCTGTGGTGCTCAGAAGGCAGCAGAGTGGTTCAAAATTTGCTCATCTTGAGGCAGGAACTGAGGATGCCTGGCTACTCCCTGGAGATGTTCCAAGGGCAGCTCATACGCAGCCCCAGGCTTGAGGAGGAGCTTGGGCATCCAGGCTGGTGGCTGGCCAGCATCACTGCTCACCTCTCTTAACCACAGAGAATGGTAACGCTGCTGGCTCAGCTGGTTACCTGGATTCTTGCACCTGTGGTTTTGGTCTTGATGGTGGATCTAATTACAACCAGAGTCTCACGTTGTCAGTGTTTAGTGAGTACACAGATATCACTGCCATGGGCCACAGCTAAATTCTGCTGCTGTCTGGTGGAAGTCAGGAATGTAGTGAAATGCCATGCTGCTTCTCAGCCCTTTCACTTTCCTGTCTCCAAGAGCCTAGAATCTATAAACTTGTGATAACTACAGGCTTTATCACTTGGAAGTTGACATGATATTGAAGAACCTTTATTTTCCTCTTGTTTTTCCCATGGAGAGGACAGTCAGAATGTGCATATGTTTGTGTGTTTGTGTGAGATTTTTTGTACAGGCAAAGAGGCAACAACAAACATCCATGATTTACAACACTTACATTTCCACAAAAGCCTTGGACCTACACAGCACATTTAGTGCTCAGTCATACAAGGCAAGAATATAACTGTGTTTCATTTTCTGTCTATTTTCTCTTTGGATTCACAGCTTCCTTCTTACCCATCACATCCTGTCTTCACATATACACAAACTTAACATTAGACAAGCTGTCCACAATCCTGCTGCTGAGGAATGTGATATTGTGCCTGTTCTCCACAAAGTGTTGAAGGCATTTAGGTACAAACATGTCACTGGTGTACTATGTGTTATGAATTTATATCTGATCTTTGGTTTTACGTGTAGCACCGACCATGAAGATGAACTTACCAGTAGGGAAAATGCAAGTTCTGCTGGGAAAGGTTAAAATATTCTGCTCTTAGAGCAGATGGGCACCGCATACATGTGGCTCCTCCACGGGGCACTGAACCTGGAGAGGCATTTATAGCTTTCATGAACATAACAGAGGTGTACCTGTGTTGATAGAATCATAGAATGGCTTGGGTTAGAAGGGACCTCAGGGATCATCAGGTTCCAGCCCCTCATTCCCTTGGAGCTCGTGAGGCTGTTTATAGCAAATAAAGTTCACTCTGGGGGATTAATCCATTTGGCACCAATGAATACCCCCAAAGTCCCTGTGATTGGAAGACAATGGACAATTGCATATATGTTTTTCAGAGCCACCAAGTGACTGGGCAGAGCACAAATCCTTGGTAGCCAAGCATATCCCTGATGGCCATAAAGGCCATAACTATGGCTACATGAGCTATTTTGTTCTGTTTGAGCCATCTGTAAAATGTTAGCTCTTGATTCATTCACATGTGGTGAATGTCTGATATGGGAAAGGAAATGCATTGTAATAACCTTTGCTTTATGGAACTGTTTGGAAGATCTGCAAGTCCAGGAAGGGATCTTTGCATTTCCCCTTCAGCTGAGAATGTCGTAATAGAGGAAGAGAGGATGTTCACATCATGTCTTTTACTGTAGGTAACGGGTACTTAACATTTCCAGGGAACTGAAAAAATGTGGATCTTGGTTGATAATACTAAGAATTAATATTTAACTAAACTTGGACATTGTATTAATCATGTGTATATATTGCATTTTATATTCATCCATCACACTGTCACAGCAGTACCTAATAGATATTCTTTATGACCACGGGAAAACAGCTACAGCAGAAGCAGAAATGTAGAATATGCCTTATTTCAAATTTTGACTAAAACTATTGATAATCTTGGAGATATAATTCCTTCTCTCTCAGTGAATAAATAGCTGCTTAAATACCTAAGCCACCGCCTGCATCAAATCATCAGCTAGTGCAAAAATTGGTGTGACTTCAGTGACTTTTGTTAACATACAGAGATTGCTGTTATCTGACTCTCTGGGCCATTGAATGGAGTCCTGCTGAGCAGTGGGCAGCCAGCTGTGTGCTTCTCTGCCTCACTTACCATCAGCAAAATTGTCACCCACGTTCTGATTGCAGGACCTTGCTGCTGTTGGCAGGGGAGGGGCAGGAAGAACTGGGCTCAACTCTGAATACAGCAGGAGTCACTGCAGCTGCACCTAGCAAGAAAATATATGTATAATCTTTTGACATATAAGTGGAGGAAAATTGCTGCTGAATCACTGGGAGGGAAGAAGTATGAGAGCTTAAGATGTCATTTTTACAGGCATAATTTTTACTCTAATGGCCTTTAATAGCAAGTACAAGTCAGTGTAACGCTGTCAGCTACAGAAGAGATAGGAGCACAGAAATGTAATGACTTGAGCTGCTTGGAAGAATTGTTTTCCTCCTGTAGTTAATTAGCAGTGTGTCATGGTTTTCTGTTTGCTGATTCAATGACTGGAATGGTAGCTGGTGTCCTGGCTGTTCTCTTCATTTATTTGTTGAATTTCTCCTTCTGCCCTTTCCACAAATAAATGCGGCCTCTTGGGACTTGCAGTGACTTGCTATCAGGAATGTGACAGGAATCCTTTGATGTCCAGCACTGGGTAGCACTTTGTAGGTGTCTCTGAGATAGTAAATAAACAGATATGCCAGGTAGATCTCCCTTGTGTCTAGAGCCAAGAGAAGCACCATCTGTCTGAATAAGCAATCAAATATATTACTGGAAATACCTGTTTGAATTCAAAGGTCAGTTTATTTCCTTGGGGAAGGAAACTGAAGAACACGGGGAAATCCAAACTCAATAATCTCTAGTAATAGAAGGCAAAGTTACAGAAGCAGAGTAAGGAGGGTAATTATCCCAAGGAGAAAGAGATGTTTATTATTCCCTTGGATACTTGGAAGAGAGTACAGTTTGACCATGATGACCCTTGTTGTCTGATAGACTTGGAAAAGTTTGGGCTGAAAGGAGCTGTGGAAATCTCTGATCCATCCTTCCTCTTCCAACTCAAATCTGTCTTCATTTCCACCATGTCCCCCAGGGCCCTCTCCAGTTGAGTCTGGCATGTCTTTGAGGCTGGGCAACCTCGCCTGTTCAAATCTGGACCCACTGAAGGCAAACTAATTAAATCCTGTGACTGTAAATTATTTGGCATCTCTTTGTGCTTCCAGAGGGATGTTAAGGCCATGCCAGTGAACAGAGGAATTGGATCCACTGAATACCGTGGTTGTTTGCATTGCTCCACAAATGGAACATTTCAGACGATGCTCTAAGAGAACATTTACTGTCAAATACACCATTTCCTTGAAAGCAAAATTCTACAGAGAAACAGGCTGATTTTCATGCACACATGAAACCAGAAGACAATGTATAAATGATCAAATTGAAATAGTTGAGTGCTTGCTTCAACATTTTTCCCCCGTGACATTTTGAATCTCGCTTCAAATAGATGTTAAAAAATGTTTTCTTTTGACACTTTGATTTTATTTCAACCTTCTGTGTGGAATATATCTTCTAATTTTATCAAAATAAGGCAATTTAACTGACTCCACATGACTGGTTTTAATTTCTGAAGAAAATTTGGCAATTTTTAGATTTTTTTCTGCCTATTTAGTACAAACTTTTCAGTTCCCACACAAATTGTGCACCTCAAGGATGTCACTTTGATACATACACGTAAGATGTGCACGTGTGTGGTTTTGTCTGTCTCTTATTTTAATAGGCTGCTGGCACTTAGAATTTCTCAAAGGCTACTCTTCAGGTTTGTGGTCCAGTTTTAGTGCATGTGTGCTAATTTAGTGTCTCTGTTTTATGATTCGACTGACCTCGTAAGGCAGACTTATATAGGCCACATACACATTATGTCTTGGTGTGAAGCCTGACTTTAAAAAAATCTCTTTGTCAGAGATCATTAATTCCTTTTATAAATAGTTGTTGAAATAATGGCCACTTCTCCAATGCAGTACTCATATCCGCTGGGTACACAGATGGGCACCACATTGCAGAACGTCTGCGCCTCCCAAATCTAGAAGGTACATCTACCAGACAATAACTATTAATTCATTGGGAAAATATACCCATCAGGCACAGAACTGAATTATATATGGTGTTGTTTAGAAGAGCTGAGAATTCATGGTTGCTTGTGGTGTCTCTAATCTACCTGTTGTAGCAGGTGAAAATGCCAGGAGCTCAGCAAGAGGCATCTATAGGGGAAGCAGAGGGGCATTTCTGCTGGAACCCATGTTGGCAGTGGGGCTGGGCTGAGCTCTGCTCTCTTGCTTCACAGCAGTTTCTATTTTCTGCAGTAGAACAGCTGTGTTCTGGAGCCAAGCCAGTAGTTTCCAACCAGCTGTAGAAGCATCTTCTCAGATCTGAACTGCAGGATCCCTGGAGACTTTTAAAAGGAAGCTGAGAATGTTCTCAGTTACACATTTAAAGTGAGACTCGTGTTGGTTGTAAAGAGATTTTAATGCTGCTTTATGAGCTGAATTATAAAACATTTTGCAAAAGATTTTCTTTTATAAATATCCTCATTATGTCTGTATGGTCAAGAAGAAAATGTCTGGTGTTCTGTAGCTGCGTGTTTACTTCCTACCAATTATCTGAAGCAAGAGATAGTTTAGGGACGTATCTAAACTTGGTTTTTGGGTATAGTGCCTTTGCAGACTGACTGTTTTCACAGTCTACCCTGTGAGATTTCTGTTGCGATCTTCCTCACTCTGTCATGTTCAAATCAAAGAAACCACAAGACTGCTAGGAGCAAGGGGCAGGGGATTGAAAGTCAAGGCTATTTCTTGGCTCTGCTCTGGTCTCCAGTGTGAACATGGGTAAGCCTCTGGCCTCCAGCTCCCTATCTCAGCAGTGGGAATATCAGTGCTGGCCTGCAATGTCTGCTGAAATCCAAAACTATATAGAGTTTGAAAATATTTCATTGGGAGTCTAAGACAGGCTGTCAGGTCAGGACCTCCAGAAATCTGCAATAGGATGATATTGTTGCTGATCTGCTGTGCTTCTGGGCATATTTAACCTTGGAGATGGATTTCTATTTTTAGGCTTGATACACCTTCTTGATGTAGGAATCTGATAACAGGTGGGAAGCACAGGAAACAAACAGATAAGTTGATTTTTTTTTTTTTAATCTCAGAAGATATTTTCTGTTCAAAGCTGGTTGTTATTTTAAGAACATGAGTCTATTGCACTGTGAATGTGTTGGAAGGACAGGGAGAAGAAAGGCGAGCATGGGGCACCTCTCCTTGATGGGGCAAAGCCTGGAAGCCCTGGGCAGAGCTGTGCTGTGGCTCAAGGTTAAGGCCAGGGAATAGGGAGGAAGAAAAGGAGCTCAGTTAGGAAAAAGCACACTTAATTTTACTGACATTTTCACAACTATGAAACACTTTGTTCATTTGCAGTAATAACCTCTGCAGCTTTGTCAAAATACGTCTGTTGCCATTAGAAAAAAACCAGCATTTACTCACTTATGGCCAAATAGAAGGAAGGTGAATTCATCCATTGTGGTAAGGAGGTTGCAGACAGCTTTGTGACTAAGGGCAACATGGGAGGTCACTCCCTTGCTCCATGACTTCAGACAAACCACAGCATTAATCTGTGCCTCATTTTCCCTAGCTGGAAAATAGAAAATATTGGCTTTTCCCTGCAAGGGACTATGAAACCTTATTTACTCATGTTGTGAAAATACTCTGGGCTCCTTGTCTGAGAGGAAGTCAATAGAAATAGGCTATAGAATCATTTTTTTTACCGCTGTTTTGAAAGGCAGAAGAAACAAGCTGGGGAAAAGGCTTTACAGTTTTATTTTTAGAAAACCTGAAGGTCTCCTTCAGTGATGGTTGTTCTCTTGCTTTCTCCTTGCAGGTACTATGCTATTTGTTGCCAGCCACTGGTGTACAGGAACAAGATGACTCCACTGCGTATTGCTGTAATGCTTGGAGGCTGCTGGGTAATCCCGACATTTATTTCTTTCCTCCCTATCATGCAAGGCTGGAATAGCATTGGCATCATTGATTTGGTGAGTAGCTTAGGAGACATACCAAATAGCAAAGTGGTGGTGGAGCTTCCTGGCAAACAGACTGCTGGTATCAGAGGAGCAGCACTGAATTTCTTCCCTTCTTTGTCCTTTCTCCCCCGGCCTCAGATTCAACAAAGGCAGTTCAACAAGGCTTCCAACTCCACGTATTGCATATTCATGGTCAACAAGCCATATGCCATTACCTGCTCTGTGGTGGCCTTCTACTTTCCCTTCCTGCTGATGGTGCTGGCCTACTATCGCATCTATGTCACCGCCCGGGAGCACGCCCGGCAGATCCGGGTGCTGCAGCGTGCAGGGACCCCTGCTGACAGCCGGCACCAGCCTGACCAGCACAGCACGCATCGCATGAAGACCGAGACCAAAGCTGCCAAGACCCTGTGCATCATCATGGGTTGCTTCTGCCTGTGCTGGGCCCCCTTCTTTGTCACAAACATTGTGGACCCTTTCATAAACTATACGGTGCCTGGGAAGTTGTGGACAGCTTTCCTGTGGCTGGGCTACATCAATTCAGGGTTGAACCCCTTCCTCTATGCCTTCCTGAACAAGTCTTTCAGACGTGCCTTCCTCATCATCCTGTGCTGTGGTGATGAGCGATACCGAAGGCCTTCCATCCTGGGGCAGACAGTCCCCTGTTCCACCACCACAATAAATGGATCAACTCATGTGCTAAGGTGAGTGTTTGTTCCTCAGATGCTGCAGAATACCTTGAGCTGGAAAGAGAACTTCTCGTGAGTTTCTTAAAG
Source organism: Coturnix japonica (assembly GCF_054131305.1). Lineage (NCBI taxonomy): Eukaryota > Metazoa > Chordata > Aves > Galliformes > Phasianidae > Coturnix > Coturnix japonica. Next base: position 9,235,490 of record NC_140680.1, on the reverse strand, counting down.
GGTTATTTTCACATTGCATTTGAAATAGCTGATAGGTTAACTGTTCAAAAAGGAGGGAGCAGGAGAAGTGCACAGAAGTCCTTAGGGTGCTCCAATGACCAGTGTTTGTATGTACCCAGATGCATATTGGTGCGCACATTTAGGTGATCCTATGTGCAGCCAGGAGTTGGATTTGATGATTCTTGTGGGTTTTTCCAAGTCAGAAAATTCTGAGGTTCTATGATTCTAGTGCTTACCTGGCCAGTTCATTGGCCTAAGCACAGAGAAAGAGTGAGTGGTGTCTGTTTGGGGAAGAAAAGCCTAATTGCAATCTCTGGACTTAATCTCACTTTCAGAATTTTGAATTCTTTGGTGTTTCTCTATTAAACACGGAACAGTTTGGACTCAGCTCAGGTGGAAGAGATTCAGCGAGGCAGGTTCTCTCAGGATGTAATGAACATTTGCTTTATAACTTGGAAATACCGTGCGCAGCAGCTGAAATACTGAAACCTCCCTAAAAGCTACAGGCTGGCCTCATACCAACCCAGCTGCAAAGTTGCTTGGGGGCTCAGAGTTGTTTCCACCTGACTAAGAGCCTCTGCAAATGGGGGGAAGTTGTGCAAGAGGGATGCTGCAGCTGTGTCTTGTACCCCAGCAGGAAGAGCACGGAGAGTCCTTGTGCTGAATGCAGGGCAGGCTTCCACCCCCAAAGGTCTGTAGTTCTGTATTAAGCTGACTGAATCTCTCAGCCTCAAGGGGATTCAGGAGTGGTGGAACAGGACTTGGTCTTCTAACCCTTCCCCACATCCAATCTTGATAATATCTGGTCTGTTCTTCCTTTGCCTACAACCAACTCACTTGTGCTTCTCCAAGTGCCAACAATGCACTCATCCTCGTTAAAGGTGAAATTCAGGCTCCTGCTCTCAGATGTGTCTGACCTGTGAGCACCTTCCAAAGAAGAAGCCATTTCTTCACTTTTTCTTCTGATAACTTTAGAGCCAAAAATGTTCCAGTGTTTCTATTTGGAGATTTTTCATGTTTGTTTTAAGAATGAAGGGGGGAAGAAAAAAGAAGTAGCAGAGTGCAATAAACAGCAGTGTGAGAAGAGACAGACCCCATCAACACAGACTGACAGGCTGGTTAGGAAGCAGTCCTCATCCTTTCTTTAATTTATTTTCAATTGATCTGTGGAGGCTGTGATGCTCTGGATGAGCTGGCAGGGAGAGGCTTTGCACAGCACACCTGGGGCTGGTTGTATTTTTGGGCCTTTATATTCACCTATTTCACTTCTGATGTGTACTATCAATTGCAATTTAGGCAGGACACATGCAAATAGTAAATTGAAATCTGCAGGTGCGGATGCTATCTGAAATTCATACACTATTCAATTTTCCAAGGCTGAGATTGCAACTCGCATGTTATATACAGAGGTTTGTTTCTTTGGTTGCAGCACGATTGTGTAATACATAAAAATGAATTCCTATTTATCTATGAGTATAAATATAGAAATGAATTTGCAGTTCTAAGAGGCTGTGGTTTGAAATACTGTGCATGGGAAGGATTTGGGGATCATTCTGACTAACAAGTGGATATGAGAATTTACATCAAGCTCTCAGCTAACATAATGCAAAAATAAGCAAAATAATTCACAGCAGCGCATACGGCTTTCTGGATAACTTGTGTTATCCAGCACATGTTCAGGAGTCCTGTGCACCACCAGAGTGAAAACAAAATGCCATGATTAGCTGAAAAATGCTGCTCCCCGCTTTAAACATATTGCTTGCATATCTTTTGTTATGCGTAGATATTTGGTTAAAACAAAGCAACAAGCTCATACCTTTGGGAATCATTAAACCCTCGTACTGCACAAAGGGATTGAAACCCAGCTCAGCAGTGCTTGAATTCCTTGATTAATCAAGCTCTGAAATTTTGCCACAGCAGAGAAGGTAAAGTAGAATTGAGCAATGATCAGAGCAGACAAACTCCAGAATGTCTGGGTCAAGTACGTCCCTTTGGTGTGTTCCCATTCCTGTCCAGAGGTGCTACGTTCAGCACAGAGCAATGTTAATCTCTTCTGGGAAAGCTGTAGTGAGTGGTTTATTTACTCATTTTCCAGCACAAAGAGGCCTTCTCAGACAAGGCTGATGCCAATGTCATTTCTCCAAAGTAAAATACATCCCAATTTTCCTTTTAGAAGAGCCAAGAAAAACAAAATAGGGGGAGAAGAAAAGCAGCATGAAGCTTGTGGGGACTGGAAGTTCATTGTCCTCGTAAATACAGAATTAAATAAATAACCCAATCAGCCCACACTCATGTCAGCACTCTGAAGGTGCTCAAAGCATGGGGAGAAGAGCACAGTAAATCACAGCATACAGCCAGCACTCAGTGCCGGCGTGCAGCTGCGGAGCCTTATTGGCCCCTGTGGGGAATGTGAGTGATGGAGTCAGTAAATCTGAGCAGGCACTGCACTGCTTGGCTCCTCAGTTTGCAGAAGTGTAGCAGCTCCCTGGCTTGGCAGCTGCATTGGAATAAGAAGTCTTCCCTGGCTCAGAGGTGCTGCTGTGGGAGTGTGTGAGCAGCACTGTGCCCACCTTGCTCCTGCTCCACTGGGTTTGATACAGGGCAGGGTGCATGCAGGGATCACAGCACTGTGCTGCTGCTTCTAGTCTGTAAGGGGTTGGCAGAAGCACTTCCTCCCTCCTTTCCCTTTCCCAGCCAGGAGCAGAGGAGACTCTGGGACAGAGGCTTCAGTGCTCAGTTGGGTGGATGGGCTGATTGGATTGCATTGCTTCCAAAAAGCATTGAAACAATGAATAAAGAGTCTGCTCCTAAACAGTCAGATTGGTCCTGGAGCCCTCCTGCCCACTGGGCTGCCAGTACAGAGTCTCTGCTGCTGGGCTTACAGGTAGAATCCTGCTGTCCTGCCTCCTCCTGTTCCTCTTATCTCTTATCCTTCCTCAGGCATTAAGGCAATCACAGAGACCATGGAATTCCTGAGGCAGAGCAAAGCAGTCAGGGTGGGACAGCCCTGTGCCACAGCCACTCCTGCGCAGCCCAAGCAGCTGCATGAGGAGCCCTGGCATCTGGACAGCCTGCAGACCACAGCCTGGAAGTGCAGCCCCTCCTCGCTGCTCATCCACCTCTTCCCTGGCTCTCTTGGCTCAGGGCCATCCCTTGATGTCAAAAAGGTGCGTTGAGCTTCAGCTGGGGAACACACGGCTTCACTACCACCTTTCCCCATGGAACAACAGTGGCCGCTGGAGGAAGGAGAGATGGCAGTGACATGGAGCACGGATGGGATGAGCTCACTGCCCACCCCAATGGAGTCCACAGGAAGCATACAGGAACAGCAGCAGGAGCCTGGGCCCAGCTCAGCCATTGCTACGTCACGCTAAATATTTCTTTTTGCTCTCCTTCTCCCTTGCACATACACCCATGATCATGGAAACAACTCGTTGCATAAGCCAGCAGGAAGAAGTTTCTGGAAAGGAGATATTCAAGGGCTGCGTTTTGGGAGGTGTTGCATCCTGGCTCTGTTTGTGCTGCTGAAAGCAAGAAAGGGTGCTATGTGGACCTGGGATCCATCTCCTGGCTACAGCAGCAGGCCACAGCCAAAGAAGGGCCTTGCTGCTGCTTTGAGAGAAAAAAAAGATTATTTATTTCAATACATACACAACTTTGCTTGGACAAACTTGCAAAATCTGGCCCAGAGATAACAGGTAAAGGGCTAGACTGAAACACAGGGTCTCCCAGTAGTAGCACATGCAGCTTCAAAGCTGACTCCTTGCATTGGCAGGGCACCGAGCTCCACCAAATAAGGTGAATGGGTAGAACTCACTATTATTGGTTCTTGGGCACCTGAGGGTTGTAACTTTGGTTTTGTTTTTTGTGCTTAAGGAGAAATAGGCAAGCAGCATGTAGGATCACGGTGCTCACAGTAGCAAATGGACAGATCAATACGATGGGAAAGGTGTTACAACAAAGGTGTGATGACAGGACAAGCAGCATGATAGAAAGGTGCTACAAAGGAAGAAGATTGCTCACCTGTATCAGAAGATGGCAGGTTCACAAGGGAAAGCTTCACCAAGGAGGGAACTCCAGAAAGAGATCCTTTCCCAGTGGCAGTCAGCCCTTAAATGAGGTCTAAGAGAGGCGCAGCCGGGCTGCAGCCCTTCTGCTCACACAGCTGAATTGCCTTCACCTGTGCTCCCAGGGCTGACCGGGTTCTTTCCCATGTGCTCAGTCAGTGTTTCAGGCTGTGACTCAGCTGCTCCCATACACTCACTGAGGGAAAGCTCTTATTAAAATCTCATTAGATTCTCATGTGTCCAATTCTTGAGTGTGTCCAAGTCTCGTGACCGGCCTCCACCCAAACATAGAGTCATCAACAACAACCCTCTGGCAGGACCATGTCAGAGGCCATGAACAAGTTGGGGTACATGGCATCAGTTGTCCATCCTTTGTCCATCGATGCCATTGCTCCATCACAGGTCACCCACTGGTCAGGCATACCTGCCCTTGGTGAAACCATAATCAGACCATTATGACCAGAACTCCTGCCTGGGAATTTTAATGGTCCAGCAATATGGATCAGAGCTCTGACACAGTGCATCATCTTCTTCACTAGAAGGTCATTAGCCACAAGATGGATCATTTGCATTCAATTTGCTGTTTCCTTCATTGCCTCATTGTTTGCAGTTCCATGCTGGATTGCCATAGATCATTCTGGAGGCACACTGACACCAGCAGACATTTTGCTGTGCTGGCAAGACTTAGAGCAAGTACAGGCTACGGAGCTTTAGGACACCAGCTGTAATTTCTCCAGCTGTCACTTACTGTTGGGAGCCAATAGGCAAGAAATTCATGTTTGCAAAGTAAACGAAGCACATTCCCACTAAATTCTTTTTAGAGATTTTCTGAGCAAAGGATTGAGACATCCCCCTGGCATCTCCATCCCCTGCAGTTTTGCTTCCATGTAATTCATCTTTTAGATAAGAGTTTAGAGGGAAGATGTGAAGGTTTTTGTTTCCAGAGGATCTGATGAGATACTGTCTGGGTGCTTCTAGTGTCTTTGCATGTATTCAGACTGGGATTTTGAGTTTTGTCTGTGTTGACAGGGTTTTATTTTGCTTCATCTTAGCAAACCAATGCAAACATTATGTTTGCTTGCAGGCAGACCACGGTGCTCTGCTCTGCAGTGGCTCTAGGACCAGATAGGAACCTCTGTGTGAGGAGTTCTGTCCTTAGGGATGCTCCAGTGCTCAACAAGAGGCACAGGAGAAATGAATGAACTTTTTCATTTAATAGTGAGAACTCTGTTGGTGGTTTTCTCTTTAAAATGCAGGAGTGATATTTTTTGTCAGCTGCAGGTGCCTGGGTAAGCTGTGCTGACATCTATGGGTGATGTCAGGCAGCCCTGTTCACCAGGACTGCATGTCTGTGAGTACAGTATCAGGCATGTCCATGCAGTCCAAGTACTGCAGGAAGGGATCACAGGGACGACCAGAGTCTTTCTGTTCAATACTGAGCCATGGCAAGGAGAGGAACTCCATCCCAAGGTGTGAAGTATTCTGCCAATAAAGGCATTTTTAGTGCAATCCATAGGGGTCTGCTTGCTGCCTATCAGTACTTCAAAGGGGTTAGGACTGGAAAGGGAGAAGAAGCATCTGAACTAAGGAGTAATGCTGGCACAAGGAAAAAGAAGAAGAAAGTGGACAGGAATAAATTCAAGCACAGAATCAGAAATAGCTTCTGGCCATTGGGGAAGTGATGTTTTGAAACATGCTCTCCCTAAGACTAGTGGGGGGAAATGGCTGAATTTTAGCAAGCTGAAGCTTGATGAATATACAAAAGTTGTATCATTGTATGATATGATTGTGTCAGCAGGTGGGATCCCACAGAGCCCCACTTTGCCCTTAATTCTGATCTCTGTGCAGACCAGAAGCAGCACATGGGCTCTTGGGAGCCTCCAGCAGACTCCCCATGGCCCCCAATTATGTTTCATTATTTGTGCCTTTGCTTTTATTTCCCCATTTATTTTTCAGGGCAGCTATCTGATAGTATGTGCAAAGTATACTGACATATCATCTCCTTCTGCAGTTTAAATCCAGGCTGGGCAATGTAGTTAAAGGTAGTATGGGAAGGGGACAGTTTTGTATCAGGGAAGCCTCAGACCAGCAGCATTAAGAGTAGAGCATTCAGTAGGTCTTATTCTTTGCCGATAGCATTAATATTTGTCAGGAGATAATCTGGTTTTCACTTGAATTTCATTAGCCGCAATTCCAAAAAGGTATTCTATAAAAATATATGAGATCATTAGACTCAATAACAGATAAAAGAGTTCTGTAATTTCTTGGAGGAGCTTTCTTGTAGTTTTTCATGAAGCTTTGCCAATATTTGCAATCAAACTTATGTTCCAACTTCCTTGGCACGATTTTACAACTTGGCAGCAATCTTCCCTACAGTCATAGCACTCACAAACACTGACTGGCAATGTGAAGGCTCACAAGCAGGACAAGGAGAGCTATAAATACCCAGGGGTTTGTGATAGCTCAAACAGAAGATACAGGCTGACCCAGGAAACGCTGAGTGAGATTATGCAAGCTGTTATGCAGAGAAGACGGGGATCTGGGAATTCAGCTGTTCAACAGCAGCAAAAGTTCACACCATAACAATAAGAGAGTTGCACACATGGAGAAGGAGTTGTTGTGTCTTGCTCTGTGCAGCATCAAAAGGCCTACAAGCCAAAAATGGATGTCAGCTTCTCCTTCCTTTCCCCTCTTCCTCTTTTGAAGTGAGCTGCATGGATTTCTGTTTCTCCTGACTTTTACTCATCCGGGTGTGCATGGGGCATCCTGGGGCCAATGGCAAACCAAGCTTTTCCAGGCAGCTGATGTAGACCTGGTGCTTCCACAGCACAGCCTGGGATCCGGACATCAGGAGAAGGAGCACAAAGGCCAAAAGCTGCAATAGGAGGGGACCTCCAGCACGGCCTGAAAAACAAGGAGTGTGATTTGCACCACTAATTGATGGCAGACACCTGGTGTGCAGCAGGATATTGCAGCTGGGAACAGCAATGGGAGTGCAGTGGTGTCAGGGCAGCGTGCTCAGCCCAGTGTTTGGGCTGTAAGGCAGCGGTTCCTACAGCACAGCAGCCACCAGCATTGCAGCATGCAGTGCACCTCCAGCTTGTGTGGGAGCTGACTTATTTTTTTACTGTGGGTGTTTTCTAAAGTTATTGCTGAAGCCTTTCTTTTTATTTGTAAATGTGATAGGCTTTTAATGAAGCTGGGCTATCCCCAGGGTAGGATGTCGAGACATTAATTTCTTCTCCCTCAGCTGTCATCTTTCAAGTGCGGGGAAAGGTTCTTCCTCCCACCTCTTCCCTGCTTTTTCTTTCCTAGGGATCTGTGCTAAATTTAAAAGCAGAATAGTGCTCGGATCTTTCTTGACAATTGAAAAACATGGAAAAGGAAGAAAGTGGAGGGGAAAGTGTGGGACAACCTCAGCACCCTGCATCAGCTCCCCCTGCCTTCTGTGGGTAGTGTGTGAACCCATCACCCAGCCTTTGGTCCTCTCTGACCACTCAGCAGCCCCACCAGCTCCTGCCAGCCCCCAACAGCCCATCCCACTGCCCATATCAGTACAGACCAGCTCCTGCTGGGATGCTTCTTCAGTACACTGATGACTTCCTTCAACCAAAACTTGTCTCTCTTGCCCACAAGTACACATACAGTGGGCTGAAGCCTGGCACACAGCTCCACAAATACCTTGCCACAGGAAAAGGAGAACTTCTGATAAAAGGAAAGCTTCTTGTAATTGTACGGAACGAAATCAAGAAATTTATCTTATTTCCTACAGAGGAGAAAGGAGATTAAGGTTTTAAAATACCACAGTTTCCTTCAATTTCAGTAAGGCAATCTCTTTCAATATGTCTCTATATTGGAAAAAGATTAGAGCTATGATAAAACCCCTTTTGTTATTTGGCCTAATACAAGACTCAGGATCAGAAGTTCTGTTCTGCGTTGGTTTGTTGCTGGTAGGGAGACTGAGGGGTTGAAGGGCACCTTGGGCTTGGAAGTGACTGAATGATCAACTGATTTTTGTCAATTTTTAATTGCATGGCTTGTGCTTTGGGTAATGAAGCCTATTGCTGTATCCTGGTGGGGCAGAATCCTCATTACTGCTTACTTTCTGGTCTGAGATTTAGTTCTGTAATGTGTTGCCCTGATCTGTGCCCTCCTGAGGCAGCACCTGGTGGTGGTGTGACCCACACAGAATGTGGGGTTCCCCATGAGAGCCCTTTCAGCAGGAAGCCATGGGAACTGGTGCTCAGGGAGCTAGGCTGCTGCTGACCTCCTGCTCGCTCTTTCTGCCCATCACCAGCAGAACCTCCCTGGCTCAGCCCAGCTGCTCCTTAAAGCATTGCTTTATCTGTTTATCACCTCTGAAAATGGAAAGTAATTTGGTTTACAGAAGTTTGCAGCAACCAGCTGTGAGCAGCCCCTGCAGTGCTGTCGGAGGACAGTGCTGGAGGGAAGGGTGAAAAGCAATGTGAAAAGCCAGCAGGGGAAAGAAGCCTTGGGGATGGCCAGAAGTGCTGCAGGTCAACGTCTCCTCTCTGTGCACTTACTGCTGGGTTTCACTTCACTGTCTCTGTTATTCAAATGGAAACTTTAAATAACTTGCATTACTTGTTGTCTTTTCCAATTAAACCTCTCTGGCATTTCTCATGCATGACTGTTTCTTATTTCTCTCTGCTTTGCAAAGCCGGCTTCTGTAACAGCCAGTGCATCCCCAGCATTCCTCTCTACTGCACAAGGCAGCACCAGGAATCAGCATGGGAGTGCACAGCAGAAGGAGGGATGTGGGACTGGCTGCCTGATGAACATGCTTCATAAAGATGGGCTGGATTTCCACATCTTCCATCCTTGCAGGTCTCCTGGGAGTAAAGCAAGCGGCTCCTTTCTGCATGAGGCTATTTGAATGGTTGTTTAAATTGGTTTGGAGGTCTCATTGAAGAAACAGAGCAAGATCTGGTGGGAAAAGCTCTAATCTGATTTCAGCTCAGTCCTTGCCGACAGGAAGCACAATTATAGGATTGCCTAATTTAATCCCAGCTCTGCTTCCTGAATCAGCAGCACTATGCTAGGGATGTATTCAGGTTTATACACCTAAAGCAGAAAGCTGCTGCTGAGAAATGAATTCTCACTCATGCAGTGACATTTTGCCGACCCCAACAGCACTGCATCCTGTACTGGGAACATAACTTTCCCAACAGAGCAGTGGGTGCTGGGAGGGTGCGATGAGATGGACAGAGCTGTGTGCAGGGCTCAGCTCCAGCTGCACTGAGCAGCCTGCTGCCTGTTGCGCTGGGCCCGTCGACCACAAGAAGAACTCAAGGAAGTTGCACAACTAATTTTGTTATTTGACCAAATCCTCTTTTGGAAAGCAATTTACTGTCCACCTACTTCCCTTTTGTGTATCTCCCAGCTGAGACCTCTGCACAGCTCTGCTGAGTGCTGTGGACCAACTGTTTCCCACCCCTCCACCTTTTGTCAGCCAAGGTGTTCTTAGACAAAGAGCTCTTCATACCACAGGGTTACAAACACTATATAAATCCAAGTAATTATTATTAGATTACATTATTCATTGTAGCAGCAGATATCTCTAGAATTCAGGGCTACGAGCATTTTAATATTAGGTTGATTTTTTCCCCCCCAATTTTTAATAACTCTCTTCCTTTCTGATCAGCGTACAAAAAGCTTTCCGAGCTTTTTGAAAAGGCTGTTCATTTACCTGAATGCCATAAAGATGCACATGGGGAATATTTCAGGGTCCATCCCTCAGGCTTCCCCTCCTAGCAAAAGATAAACATTGGCACAGTGAACAGTAACCAGAGGGCAGAGACCCTGCGGACACAGAGAGTGTTTTAAGTCACGTGTTTGCAGAGTTGAAGTGAATTACTGGAGAGTAAAATCTGAATCCAAGGTCACCGCAGTCAGTGTTCAGTGACATTCGAGAACTCCATCTTTCTTATATCAGGGAAATACCTTAAGATGATCAACCCCCACCCACCACCCCAGCTTCTCCCAGGAAACACAGGTCTGTGGGTTCTCAGGCATCCTCAGTTAACAGTTCTCCTATGTCAGGCTTTTCCCTCCTCTTTATTTCTCAGTCTCTCTTCATGTGCTCCCTCCTCATCCCCTGTATCGTGCCCTGCCATCTCCTCATGGTACTTGTCTCCACTACCTAATAAAAACCCCAGCAGCTTGTTTTTCTTATGGATCATACAAGATTTTTGAAGCAAAATCAGATGCCAAAAAGCCAAAAAAGCCCCCTGTGCTGGGGCTGGTACTCGAGGGAGGAGCATCTTTCACCTCCAGTGACTGCTGCTTGAAGCAGGGATAAGCACATCTCATTATCACTTGTAAAACATACTTTGCCTTCTCTGAATGGCACTGCTGTTTAACATACTGGCTCTGAGATTTGTTTTCACTTTTGACTGTGAACCCTGGTGAGCTTTTTCAATTTTTCAGACCATTATCTTTGGTTTGTAAATTTTGGCAGAAGGCAGCTGCAGCAAAGGGATGTACTTATAGCACAGTCTCCAGCAAAGCACAGGTCTCCCACATTGCCTACACATCTAGATTTGCCCACCACAGCTAAAGCCACTTGCAAGACCTTCAGTGTGCCTGGGGCAGAGACAATCCCTGCTGCTCACAGACGTTCTGGCCACCAATTTGGTATCCCAGGGACTCTCACCATGCCTGCTGTGATTTGATCACCTGTTGCTGTTTTGCCTCATTTATGAGCATTAACTGCTGCCTGCATTTCTGATTGCAGTGCAGCCACCAGACCCAGCCTGCCTGTTCCCAGTGCTTACCAGGTACAGGCAGCAGTTCCTCCTGCTGTGAGCCTGTCAGTCGTGCTCACCCACCTGTGATTTCAGCTCTTAGCTAGCTGTGAGCATCTTTCCATCCTTAACTTCACTTTCAGAACAGTACATTGGCCATTTCAAGTCTTTTGCTTTTATTTATTAGGCATGGCAGAGATTACTCTTGCTGCTAACATCTGCTGCTCAGTGTGCATTTGCATCTTGAACAGATGACCTGACATGTGAATTGATGCAGATGTGCCTTTGTTTTGTTTGTGTCACCAATAAAAATGCCATCATTTTTTTCTGTATGCTTTTGGGAGTGCAAAGAGTCTTGCAAACACCAACATTACACACAGCTCAGTAAGTCTAATACAGCATTAGCTGATGATTTCCAGTCCTTGCTTCTGAATTACTTTGCTCTTTGGCGAACGCAGGCTACCTTGGCATCACTATCATCCATTATCATCCATAAGACTTTTAAAATTCAGGTAGTTACATTTAAAATGTGGTTTTATAACTCACCTCTGTTCTTCTTGTTTTGCTGTGCTTTATGACTGCATCTTTATTAATGTGATCTATGCCTGGTTTATGATGCCTCCATTGTTCATTATGCTATTAATGGGGAATTTTTCTAGAGAGTTTTCTTTGAAGAGCGATTCTCCCTTTGAACCTATGTCTTCATTTAGTCCATTTAATCCTGATTAACTGACATTTTTTCTTGCCTAAAGAGCTCATTAAACCATGCATTGCCTCTCTCTTACTGGTGAGCTGTAGTCCTCTCCTTTGCAATGTATGAGCTCTTCAATATCTGAGGCTTTGTTCTCACACTGCAGGGATAAACCTGGATAAATTATCTTACCATGAACATCAAACCACCTGAAATCCTGGAATCTGAGATCAAATTTCACTACAAGTCTTTGCATTTAGCAGGAAGTGTATCCACACCTTGGCTGAAACACATCAGAGTTCCATGAATATTATCAGGTGTCTAGGGACAAGCCAGATTCCTTGCCCTCAGTCAGGGGCCATTTCAGCCCCATATCATTGTTAGGTGGTTTTTAAGTTGCTCCCTCGTTTATCTCATTCTTGTAGTTGAAATGTTTGAGTCTTAGCAGCATTTTTTTTATTCTCCTCTGGAAAAGACGCACAACAGCTGCTAAAGTGCATAAATGAGAGGAATCTGCTTTTTTTGGAAGGAGGAAGCAAAGCAAACACAGAATGCGTTTATCACTTTAGATGGAATGGGAGGATGCCGCGTTGCTACCAGAAATGGAGCCAGATGTGTTTATTTGTACCAGAGATTAAATGAAAAATCAAGAAACTGGTAGTATCTTACACTAATGACAGGTGTGAATAATCTTACCGTTGATTGATCTGTAAGCTGTCTGGTAGTGAACAGAAACAGAAACTGTTTATGTTGAAGTATTAAAGGCAGATATAATTGATGCAGTGAGATTCGTGCCCTGGGGTGCTTTTGAAAAGATTTTATAGCACCACAGTTACTATTTATTAGCAATGAAAGCACTCTGTAACACTTTGATACAACATAGAGACAAGAAGAGCACTAAATGGCTACTTTGTAGGCAACAAAGCAGCTGTGAATGGCACATGAAGAAATGTTACCAAAGAGATCTTCAAAGAGCTCAGCTTTACATTATTGAAAACACAGTGACCTCAGAAAAGAAGATGGGGAGATTTGTTCAGTTCCACCCACCAGGAGCATCACAGCTACCAGGAGATGCACCCTCAGCATCCCTCATAGACCCACTCAGCTGGGACAGTCGATGGGGGAGAGAAGAACATGGGGTGCAAGGAAGGAATGGGGCATTTAATTTGGGTTAATTTTGCCATGGGAAATCAGCAGAGAAAGACAATTTCCTCTGGAGAGGAAGTCAAGGTACCAAAATGCCCAAAGCAGGGCTCTGTGGATGCCCCACTTCTGCGATCGAGTGCATCACACAGATGTAACTGCAAAGCCTTCCCTCCAACCTCTATTTTAAGTCAGAAGGAGGAGAATAAAATCCTGATCTCAACACCATGTACCTGAATGTAAGAAGGTGGTATGATGCTCTCAAAATACTTGATGAACAGATGCAGAAGTTTAAGCATATTGTTGGGCTCAAAGGAAAAGGCTGTTATTAAAGGTGTTAAAAAAAGAGAAGCAAGTAGATGCAAAAAATAAGCCAGGCATTCTGCTCGTGCAAGTCTTTTCCTTCTCACAGTTGATCCTTTTCTAATTCTTTTCCTTGTCATTCAAGAGAGCTGTCAAATGTTTGGCACAAACCTCCTAGTCTTCCACAGCCTATTAAACCTTCTTTGAATCTACAAAATAACATGTATTTCCTGACTTGTTCTATCCATTTCTGTTTGTCAAATTGAGTTTCTACCACACTCTCCTGTTCCCAAATGTACAGCTTTATTGATAGGTTTTGGTTTTAATTGTTGCAGAATGAGGCCTAGATCTGCCACTTCCCAGAGAAGTGAAGGCTATAGCTGATGCTTACACTTTTGAACTAGTATATGAAAACAAAAACAAAAAATACCTTCCCATTCTTTTCTGCTCAGGTTGTTGGATTTGCCTCTATAATACCACGAACTTATGGCATTATTCATCCCCTCCACAGCCAGGCAGGGGTGTGCAGATTGCATTCATCCAACTGCTTCTACTACTTGCTCTGCTCAATTTCCCCAAACTCCCCTTTAGGATGGGAGCTGGAGGATCAGGGAACCCTTCCCTGGTCCTGATTAATTGTGTCAGAGGATGATCTACCAGGTCTGCAGCAGATAAGGCTGTATGCAGCCAAAGATGGGCAGCTGGACATGGTCTGGCAGCAAAGCACACCCCTGGGTCAGGAGGGCAGAAGGTTCAACTCATGTCCAAGGATGAAGAAACTAGAAGAATATCAAGCAGAAGTAATGAAGTGACCTCTGTATGTGCTCAGAACGGGAATATGAAAAAAAAATAAAAAAAATTCAGAAAATTCAGGGAAAGCAAAGCACACAAAGTAATGAAATATTTGAAAGCTTACCTTAAGATTAAGTGAGCTTAAGTGAGAAATTAAAGAGTGATCTTATTAGAAGCTGGTCTTTAATCATAGCTTACAAATAACATTCTTCTGTACAAAGTGCAGTGAAAAGTGGATCCTGTGACTGCAAGTTAAAACTAGAATATTTGTACTGAAAATAAGGCATGCATTTCTAACATTAACCGTAGGTACTAGAGAAAATGATCAGCTGCTGTATGGCTTTTCTTTCTACTTATATCTTAAGAAAAAAGATTAGATCTCCTTCCTCCTCCCACCTCCTCCCCCCAATAAAAACCACCAAGAAACCCAAAATATTCCATCTAAACAACAATAGAAAATCTTGGTTGAAACTTTTAGCAAGACCTTGTGCTGTAGGCAGATGATAGATGCTTTTATCCCTAGGCCAGCCCAGGTCAAAAGAACAGTGACATCCAAATCTACATCAGTGGCCAATGTCTACCTGTAAATCTCTAAGCATATTTCCAATGGGGAAAACTACAAAAATCAATCAAATTCAATACAATTTCCATTTATGAGAAGGTCTAAGAAACTCTCAACTTTCTGCATCAGAACTGTTGTAGGTGATACGTGGAAAGTGTTTCTCCCTTTGTGTTTTTATCAAGCTTCTGTCAGACAGGAGAAAAATGGAAGGCTAGGAATGGGAATTGCAGCAGTTGAGTGCTTGAAGAGGTACTGATAATTCTCTGCTACTTCAGAGAACCACTGAGAAACCAGTAGTACCTTGTTCACAACCAACAGCAGTGCATTTTTGAAGTTAGGATTGGAAGTTGGTTAATGGCCAGATGTAGTTATAACTTCACTAAAAATTAAATAGTAACTACCATATTCCTGCACTGCAGTGGGACAAAAATCAAGCTCAACAATTACTCCCCTGTCTGTACTTAAAACACAGACCAACATTTCCAACATACTAAAGCTGTCAGCTGGCTCAAGGGTCCCCAGCCAGGAATCCATGGCAAATACACATTCCTCCATAGATCTCAATTCCTAGCAGTGAACATGTCAGTTATCGTGGCAATTAAGGGACCCAAATACAACCCTCTAGGCTTCTGATTATGAGATATGGGTGGCTTCCACAAAAGAAGATCATCAAACCAAATGTGCCGGTGCTGTTCCTGAAATCAGCAGGAGAAAGACATTACATAGCAACCAAACCTCTCCCTAGAGCACTGCTGGGGAGCTGTCAGAATGTGGGCTCTGCAGAGCACTCCTAAAAGTAGATCAAAGAGGATATTCTCAAGGAGCAGGAAGTGCTGAAGGATTCCCAGTGAGGAATATGGAAGAAAATGAACTCACCTGATGTCTCATACAGTTCTAACTCAGTTAGAACTTTTGCTGTAAAGACAGGTTTCCCTTTCAGTAGAAGATAACATAGCTCTAGCTTTGACACTACTGAAAGGTAATTTCTTGGTGTTTAATGCCAGGATAGCTAGAGAGCATTTCCCTATTAGCTGTCTTTTTTTTCTCCCTTTCTCCCTTTAATGCCTCTTCCCTCCTCTGCACTGTGGCTGTTCCTCTGTCTCCAAGCTCCTCCTGCTGTTCTGCAGTAGACCAATTCCCATCTAGCCATGACCATGCTCTCTAAGATGTGTGGTGTAGAGGCAGATACCCTGGGCACATGGGGATGTTTCTCCAGGACACTGAGGGTTCCAGCTGCAGAGTGCTGTGGAGCAGCAGCACTGCATTTAGATGCTGGTTCTAACTGTCACAGGATGATCCCACAATTAAGTACCGCATAAAACATAGCAAGACAGAGGGCAGTAATGAGCTGGTATTAAATTCACATTGGCGTTGCACAGCACCATATATCACATACCACAGTGAGGACAGAACAGATTTTTGTGGCCCTTTGCTGGAGCAAGCCTGAACCATGCATAAAACAGGATATTTAACAATTCCTAGATGATAGATATAGCCATAAGTGTTTTTCAAACAGCTATGACTAATGACACCAGTGCCTTTCAGTCAGTCATACCTTCTGGCTGCTGGTAGGTATCCTCTTCTGTCAGATGAGGTGTGTGCTTTCACTTGGATTCCTATCACAGAGGAATGCTCCTGGGGCCAAGCACTTCAAAACATAGCTCCAATTAGCTGAAAATTAAAAAGGAGATACTGTAAAATTGGCTTTTTGCTGGAAATAGAGGTAGGAAAAAGAGAAGAGCTCATTTCAGGACCAAGAAAACCCTGGTGGTCATGAGGATCTCCCCATCTTGAAACTGGGATGGCAGGTGACAAGAGCTGATATGTGTCCAGCCTCCTCCATCAGCAGGCACACACTGTGTAGCCCCTCAGTGTCACACAGCCACAACCCCCCTGTGTTACTGATTACTGCCAGCCCATGCTCTCTGCACTGGGCTGCTGAGGCCACAGACAGTGGGGAGACTTCACCTCCCAGTACCAAAATCCCCAGAGTTATCTCAAGACATTTATAGCAGACAAGGAATTTCCCTCCTTTCCTACTTCAAAGATTTTATTTATTCCCTATTAGGACATTCACATTTTGGAGAGACACAGCAGATTCCAACAGTTGCTTTAAGAGTGCAAAGTTCACAGTGGAGGAAGCAGTTTCAGGTTCCACCATCTGCTGTTTCCCACATCCAGGTCCCCTGAGTAGGCTGTAGTATGCTCAGGATCAGGCTGCAATCTGCTCACTGCACCGGTACCCAACTTGCTGCTGAATTTCTGTGCTGCAGAATTCCCAGCTGCTGATGGGGAAAAGGGATCATCCCTTGGAAGATCAAAAGAAAAAAGAAATCCCTCAGGAACAAGGGAGAATGTCTTTGGAAAGCAATTAGTAGAAATCACCTAAGGTGCTAATTTACAGTGGCAGGGATTTCTTGACCCAAACCACACCTCCACGCTTGTTTAACCCACCTTCTGAGGCAGGAGTGGGACAACAGAGCAGGTGGAAGAGCAGGGCTGGGATCGCCCTGTGCTGAGCCTCGGGGGAGCAGAGCCACGGCCGTGGTGCAGATGGCAGCGCCATTTTCAGAGCTATAAACAGCATCATTGTCATAGCTCTTTGAATGGTACTGCCATATGTACCGGAAAAGCAGCTTCTATGCTTGGTGGGGCTTGGGGCCAGCTGGATTTTCTCTCCATTTGGATGAAGCAGATTCCTGAAGTATGAATGAAAGCTGCATGCTGCCTGCGAGTAATTCCCATCTCGGCGCTTGTTTTTGAGTCTCTGAAGATCATCATGTTCTGCTCTGTCTCCTAGCAGCAAAACTCATGTGTTCTGCATGTGGAAGGGTTGCTGATGTATCAAAACCGCCCTGTTCAGTTTGAGAACCAGTGATGAACATTCATGGAACTCTGCATAGAAGATCAGTCAGGCTCTGTGTGCAAAGAGCGTTTGACTGTGTCTGTACAGGGCAGGAAGACAACACTCATCTAGCATGCCCTGTTACAGTTATCACTGTACACTTCCAGTTGTGCTGCTGAGGGAGCACCCACTGCAGCAAAGGGAAAGGGCATGGCAGAAAGCTGCACAGATGGAAACCATGCTGCAGGAGTCAGAGCCTGACCCCAGGGCTGGGGTGCAGCGGGGCAGCTGTCAGGGAGACACTTCTGGAACAAGAGCAGTCTGTGAGATTGTCTGGGTGTTGGCCAGGCCCTCGGTTGATAGAAGAGGAAGAGCCTACAGAGATCTGAGAACCACAGAACCATGCAGTGTGTTTCTGATTCCGCGCAGTATCAGCAGTAGATTATGATGGCTGATGAGTCCAGGCGCTTGCGATAAACACACAGCTTAATTAGCCACCCGTTTAGAGACATATTCTAGGAACTAATTAATTCTTTCAGTTGCTGGATTAAACCATTGCATAAAGCATCCCTTCAAACAGAGAACATTATATGTTACGCTGCTGTAATTAAATAAAGAGTTAAGTGAGCTTGAGAGATGCCCACAACACTTAATGAGGATTAATTAAGCAACATGATTTACAGCTGGAGAAGATGAAACTGAGCATTTCCAAGCTGGCAAAGCAAAGCAGCTGTGGCTGCTGAATTCATGGAGGCACACATGGGGAACGTGCCTCAGCAGGAGCTTTGCTACAGCAGCCTCACTGACCAAGTTTGTCTATCATCGACTCATTAAGGCTGGAAAAAAACATTAAGATCCTCAGGTCCAACAGTCAACCTGTCACCACCACACCACTAAGCCAGGTCCCTCAGTGCCACATCCACCCTTTGCTGAAAACTTCCCATGACAGTGACTCATTTAGCAGTGCACCCATTGTTTGGCTGAACACATATCTTCCAATTTACCTGCTAGGAGTTAAGACAGCAGCAGGAGGTTTGAAGGGCAGATAAAGCACAGCCAAAATACTTACAAGGTTTCCTCTACAGGCCCTTCCTGAGACAGACACTAAATCAGCCTGTTCTTAATTTCTCTGATGACAACACAGTTGATCTGTGTAACAGCATCATTATGCTCCAGGCACACCAGCTGTAGGGAATGGTTGGCTGTTATTGGTCATCTTTGGCCTGGTTAGAACAGAGCATGCCCACACCCCAGCTGAAATCCGCAGATATTCCTTGGTTCTCCCTGTATTTTTTTTCCTTGTTTTCATTATGCAGTTCTAATGCCTGTGGAATAGATTACCTGAATAGATAGACTCTCTATATTTCATTTCCTGGGCATGGCAGTCTGATTTGTTTGAGAACAGCTGCTTCCTTCATCCATACATCCTCCTGAATCAGCTGGCTCATGTCCCTCTGTGCCAGTGCTCTGGTTTTGTGGCTGTGAACACACAGAAATCCTGATAAATTTAGGAATTCCCTCAGAAGTTGAGCAGCCATATATTACCAAGACTTGTAGCTTTCAGACTGCTGTTAATCACTGTGAGATCTCGCTTAGCGATTTTCACTCACTCCAGAGCTGTAAAGCTCAGCGAGAAAACAACTTTGCATCAATATAGGCAGCTGTAATAACTTCAGTGTTGGTAACTAAACTGCTTTTTCAGATGTATACAAGAAGCCAGCAGTCCATCTGGAACCACCAAAAACCTTAAGTTTCCATGCTGTGAATGGCTGAGGGATTCACTGCATCCTCTCCAGATAACCCTGGTCTCAGCCATTGGTTTTAAGACAGCTTGGTTCTGGATAGAAGACAGTACTGCAGTTTAGGGACCCCAAAGTAAATATTTGGGTTCTTTCACTTATAAACAACGTGTGATGACAAGCACAAGCAAAGGGCTTAGTGTGTGAAAACCAGCTCCAGCAAAATCAGTCTTTGCTCTAGTATGAATAATTCACTTTTTAAAACAATTAGTGCTGTCAGACCATTCTAAGAAGCAATAGAAGTGCAAGCTAAAGATATAGGGTAAGCACTGATAAAATTATAAAGAAAAATGCCTGCAAAGCACAGCACACCTCTTATTACCTCTGTTATACAGGCTACATCACATTCACATTTTTATTGAAACTGAGATGAGTTTACATAAAAAGGGAAAACCCAGTATATTATACCAGTACATAATGCAGGTGTGTGATATTTTGGTAGATTATTGGGCAAATTACACCATTGATTAGTCTCAGGGTAATGAGCCTCAGGGTAATGCAAAGAACCGTATTTACAAAACTGGGCTGATTTCTTAAGAAGATGAACAGGTACTTGCTGCAGTTGAACCCAAGTCGGTTACATTTGAAGCCTGCTGGCTAAGATGCAATTTTCTGTTCCATTTGCTACATACATCATTGTTTCGTTTTTCCTCAAGAATGGGAACAGACATAAATCTGAGCAACGTTTATTTTTCTAAGGCGGAGGCTAAGGCAGGGATTTATAGAACACATCACATCCTCTGAAGCAGAAAATACAGAAGCCTAGGAGCACCGAGGAATGGGATATCATAACCTTCAGAAGTTGGAACTTATTTGTTTGCTTTTGCACTGCAAATTGGAAAGAACTTTATAAGGCAATGGATGCAAAGGACGTAGGCAAAATCCACCCTGTAACACAGACCTGCCCAGTATAAGGTTCCTGGTTCAGGCAGAAGGACCTAAAACTGCACAAGCTGAGGAAGAGCACACATGGGGCTTTGCTGAGATAATGTCTGGTTTTGGTTCTACAATGTAAGTATTCTTTGTTTAAATAAGAAACTGGTATTTCTTGTTCTGGAGAAACTCTAAAGAAATCTCTTAAGTACACTGTGAGCAATTCTCACATAGATAGAAGGATCCTTTGCAGACCAAGGGGAGGCTTTGCATCTGAGGTTGGTGGGTTCCTCACTGTTCTTTCCCGGCAACTGTGTTTGCGCTTTTGTGTGTTTTTTTTCTACTACTTCTGCTATGAAGAATGCTTGTATCAGTGTTAAGAAGTAATGAGGCTTTGACTTTATACTCCTCTGTCCCATCTGAAGTAAAACAGCTTATTCTAATCTGTCTGCCATTTAAAGCATGTAACCAATATTGCAACTACACAAGTGACCCAGCAAACTCCTGAGCTTCATGTGCACTTGAGGCACTCTTGGCTGAGTCAGTCCAAAAGACTCAATATTCATAATGTATTTCTGGATTATTTTCTGCCAGCATTTCACTTTATGTCAAACAGAATAAATGACCAGTTTCACTCGAAGATTAATTTCTCCCTCTTGTGTTTCTGCAATAAAGCTGCAAACTCAATCATGTCAGCAGGGGAAGGATTATGACTTTCCCAGTGATTTCTGCATGCGTCTCTCCCAGCTGGTCACCAGGTACTTAGTGCTGGTTACATCTCCCCATGACCAAGATCAATATAGCGAACAATGAAGCTCTGTATGTTATGCTCCAGTCAACAAGGTATTTGTGTAAAAAAGGATTTCAAAAGGGATTGCCCAACGTTCTTCTGTTTATGAAATCCAGTAGCAAATAAATCTAACTCTGAATGCGCTCCCCAGATTCCTGGATTCCCCCCACCCTCTCCAAAACATCTGAAATTGTTTGCAGCCATTTTCTTTCCTCCTCACTTGGAGGACACCTGGAGATGAGCTCATGAATGTGGTACATTTAAACATTCGCACTGAACGTAGCATTTGTTCTTTTGCACATCTCCAGAGAGGATGCCTTCCTGCTCCCTACAACAAATGCTTGGATGAAACCTTTTCCTTATGCCCTTCTTGCTCACAGAAGTTCAGAGGGGCCCTGATCTTGGAGGGGACATCAGTACAACATCCTCACTAGCAGATGTCCAGGAGCAGCCCTCTTGAGATTGCCAAGGATGAAGCCAGATAACAGACTATTATCACAGAATGTTTGGGGATGTAGCTAAGAGAAAGTGGGGGATTAGCAACCTCTGAATCATACTGAAATGAAGAAGCTGTCAAAGGTGCCTCCTGTGCTCCTGAAGACGATTTAACCTAGCTATGAGATAGCTATTGGCAAGGGAGGTGGATGAGCAAACGCAGCATCACGCTTCCGGAGGAACAATGTGAATGACTGCACAGCCACCAAGCAGAGCATGCTGCTGCCTTGTTTGGGTATTGCTTTTAGTCAAGCTAACAAGGAGTTGTGCCTTCCTATGGAAGAGATACAGGGAATTAAAGCCTGCAAGTGGGGGAAGTGCAGGAGAGGGAGAACAGGGTTGGGGAGCACAGAGTTCTCTGCTGTACTTAACGCACCATAAGGATCAGAAAGATCAACTCAGTGGAAAGATGGTACAGGAGGTGAAATAACAAAGGTGTTACAAAGAATGGAAAGGTGTTACAAAAGGAAAAGTGCTCACCCATCTCTGAAGATCCAGGTTTGCAGGGAAAACTCCACAAGGGAGGAATGTCCAACCAAAGATCCTTCCCCAGTGGCAGTCAGCCCTTAAATGAGGTCTAAGAGAGGCGCAGCCGGGCTGCAGTCCTGCTCACACAGCTGAATTGCCTTCACCTGTGCTCCCAGGGCTGACCGGGTTCTTTCCCCAGGTGCTCAATCTGTGGTTCACGCTGTGACTCAGCAGTTCCCAGACACGCACTGAGGGAAAGCTGAGGTGTGCTTTCATCAAACATGGGCTGTACAGAGGAGAATATGGAGATTTAACTCAAATTAAGCACCCACTCCCAATGTCACCATCTGTGAGATGACATTTCATCCTAATAACATATTTACAAAACAAACTAGTTATGAGCTCAGCCTCAAAATTTGCAATGTTAATATTTTTGATGACACGACGTGTAAAATTTTACAAATTCACATCCAGAGATCTGTGACAGAGAAGCAGCCTAAAGTCAGGAATATGCTGGTTAATGCATGTCATTGAAACAGAAATAGTGACCGAAAAAACAACCCCTGAAATATCTTACCATCGGGTGCTCTAAGCAAGGGCTGGATTGCAAACACTTCTTCTGGGATACCCAGAAATCACCAGGACATGCAGCACAGACAGAACGTGGGTGCACATGGAAAGCAGCCCCATGGAGCACAGGGAAGGCAGTGGGGGCCCTGGGAGCCGAGTGCTGAGGGGAGGAGTGGGAGGGAGCTTGTGTGAGCCCAGGTGCTGTGAGGGAGTCGGTGATGGTTTGTTATTCGGGAAGGAACTTCCACTCCTGACTGACATCAGCTACACGCATATGCAGTAGTTCTGTTTTTGAGTGCACAGAATAGACACGTGAAACAATTATGGAATTTTTTGGGGGGAGAGGAATTCAACAAACTCCTGTTGTCACTTTCCACTGGATATTTCTCATTTCCATTGGGAATGGGATAGCTGGGGCTGTGCAGCATGGAGAATAGGCTCTGAGAGACCTGAGAGTGGCTCTTCAGTATCTAGAGGGGCAGTAAGAAAGCAGACTCCTTAGCAGCATCTGTAAAAGAGGAGAGATTCAGACCAGATATAAGGCAGAATCTTTTGATGGTCAGGTTGGTGAGGCACAGGTTGTCCAAGGAGGTGGTGGATGCCCCGTCCTTAAAGACTTGCAAGGTCAAGCTGGAGGGGCTCTGAGCATTGATGGAGCTGTGGGTGTCCCTGTTCACTGCAGGGCAGTTGGACCAGATTGCCTTTAGTTGTCCCTTCCCAAACAGTTCTATGATTCTATATTTTCACTGCAGAAAAGTTCCATTTCCCAGATAGCTGCAGTTCTGACACAATGGCGTGTGCTAAGAGCCTGATGATTCTTTTGCTAATAGGTGTCCATCTCTCTCCATCAGCCATAAGAAAGGCCTCAGTTGCTTATAGAGTAAGGGAACAAATCCAGCTGCAGGTCAGTACTGGGGCTCACGGTTGCTGGTCTGCAATACACTTGAAAATGGTGATGTTCCCATTGCATAAGGAAATAGCTCCAGCTTCTTCTGCCCCACTTTCAGCTTAGACAAATGGCTTGTTTCTCTTCAGCTGATGTAAAATCCAATTTTGCCAGTTATGAGATCCCCATTTATCAAAAATATTATCATCCATTTGAATTTTCTTAATAGATCCTTTCTTGTACTTTTGCAATTGAAACACCTTAAAAACCAGAAAATTATTGTGAGCTCTTCCACCTGTAGGCAGCTGTAAGCTGCTCTTAATGTGATATTACATATATATTTGTAACATAAGTGAACACTTCCAGCTATTCTTCTAATTATCACATTTGTGCCAGTTACAAATGCTGCATTAATGATGGTGCAAAAACGAAGTGTAGGCCAAAATCAACAGGTGATTACAATATGTAATGTGCTACCAAAGTTAACATTAATAAAAGGAAAATACAGAGTTAATTTGAGGAGGAAAGTGGCCCCTCTCGTTTCCTTGCTTGTTTTCTCCAGGGCATTCTCTTAAAGCTGAGCTGAATGTCCTGCAATGGAAAATAGGGAAACTGATCAACATCATTCAGGTAAAGCATCTGAAAGACAGAAACATGAGGAGGAGGTTTTTGCACTCACACCCAGGGGAGGCAAAACACAGACTGCAGATCTTCCTAGTGAGGGGAGCATGAGGTGAACATGGGAAGTGATGGGGAGCATGGTTCTGACAGGATCAGAGCTGCTAATGGTATAATGAGGCTAATTATTTTGAAAGTGAGCTTTGTGGTTTGAAAGCTGCTGTGTTTGACAGCTCTGGAAGGCACAGGCATCTGCTTGTGCATGAAAGGGAAGTAGCAATTAGGCCACGGGAGCACAGGAGCACAGCAACAAGTTCAGCATCTGCATGGGAAACAGAAAGTTATTTCTCAGCTTCTTTGTTTCTTGGTTTCATAGAATCACTGAGGTTGGAAAAGACCTCCAAGATCACTGGGTCCAACTGCCCACCAACCACCAATATTGCCAATAACCATGTCCCCAAGTACCACGTCTCCACATTTCTGGAACACCCCCAGGAACAGTGGCTGCACCTCCCTGAGCAGCTGTGCCAGTGCAGCTCCACTGTTCCTGAGAAGAAATCTTTCCCAATAACAAACCTGATCATCCCTTGGCACAACATGAGGCCATTCCCTCTCATTCCATAAAAAAAGAAAACCAACAACAAAAACCAAACCAACAAACCCAGGTGAAAAGAACCAGAAGAAAGGTGAAATCTAAAGAAGCAGCACACAGGAACTATTCTTGCCATGTTGAAAGTTGCTTAGCTTGCCCCAAACAGGAATCTTTGGAAGCCACCAA
The DNA here is from genome assembly GCF_054131305.1 of Coturnix japonica. Classification (NCBI taxonomy): domain Eukaryota; kingdom Metazoa; phylum Chordata; class Aves; order Galliformes; family Phasianidae; genus Coturnix; species Coturnix japonica. The sequence goes on along the minus strand of NC_140680.1, from coordinate 9,211,043 downwards.
AGTTGGCTTGGCTGTCCCAAGTCCCTGGTAACCTGCTGTGAGCAATCTCTTCAAACAACTCTCTGAAGAATGTGGGAGATCTCCATTCTTGGAAGAAGCTGTTAGGTATCGGTCTGTTTGCTTAGCATTAACATACCTGTTGTCATCCCCCTGGTTTTAACTTCTGATGTCTATCAAGAATGTTATGATCTTCCAAAGCGGGTATTATTATTCTGTACAGAAACTGGACTTTACAACATTATGCAGAAGGCTGTGCGGATAGCTAGAGATAATGACATACAAAAATGTGCTCCTTCAGCCCTATTTTTTATTGAATTTGATTCTTTGTTCCTTTGCTGATCTATGTGGAATGCCTTGGCTGACTCAGGCCAGGCTCCCAATTAGTTGCCTTCATTAATCAATCTCCTTCCAATCTATTTCCTGTGCCAAGCGAAGGGTTGTGTTCAGCAATCTACCAGAGAGACCCAAATGCTTTTCCTCCACTCCTGGAACAGCAGAGCAGAGGGGCAGTGTGCCGGAATTAGCTGCTGAATCTGAAGTTGCTTAAATGAGTTCCTATACATTTTCATTGACCAAATTCATTAATAGAGCAATAGAAAGAATAAGAAGGGAAGATGTAATGAACAGTTTCTGTTCCAAGGAAACAAACTGGTTGGGTCAAATTTAGTGAATGCTTTCAGCAGGAGAAAAAGGAAACAAGATCCTGAAGTGTTTTGACATTTCATTTCAAAATCATATTCCAGTTTACTGTTTGCCTACACTTCAAAAAGAAGTTAAACATTCTCCTTCAAAAATAAATGAACGCTTCTACTGTAAACACGAAAGTAAATGAATGGGAGGGTATTTTGCTAGAAAATGTTTTGAAACATTTCTATTGGCAACCCTGCCTGCAGCAGGAGGTTGGGAAGGGGTGATCTTTAAGTCCCTTCCAACCCAAGCCATTCTGTGATTGTGTGGTTCCCTGTGTGTCAAAAGAAAGTGCTGTCTGTGTGCCCATGGTTTTATGGCTGACACACGCTATGTGGGAATACCATGACCAGTTGGACTGTGGTGCTCTGGGAACACATCATGGGAACGTGGGTGGAGGGAGCAGGTGGGAGGCCAGGCTGCTCTGTAGGAGTGAGAGAACGGGTGGCTCAGCTAAGGAAAGCATCCATCAGGAACGATGGAACAGAGGAAAGAGAAAGGTGAGGAATGAACGTGTTGATTGACGCTCCCTTTGTTTTCCCTGCCTTGTCAGATAGAAGGCTTTTTTCCTTTTTTCTTTATTTTCTTTTTTTTCCAGCTGTATGTTTCTCTCACTCAAAGGCTTTGCTTACTTAGAGAACTGCCTGATAATTTTAGACCTGAGGAGGCATGCAGAAACCTTACCAAATGTGCTCAGGCTGGATGATGTGGGCTGCAGACAGCTGTTCTTAAAACCTCTAACTGAAGTTTAGTAGAGAATGATGAGTGCTTAATTCCAGCTTGCGAGGTCTGAACAGCATTATTTGATTTAATGATAATTAAGATATTCAGCACAACTACTCAAGAGTGGAAAAAAATAAATGCATGTCAAGAGATAGAGATAAATTCATATTTATGTTTGACTACAAAGGACTTCAAATAAACACTGCTGTCAGATCCACCTAAATAATTTAACAATCTCAGTGTTTTCCTGAGATCTGCAACACAAAACACTGAAGTTTTGGTGACATGCCTGTGTATTTTATCTGTATTTTCCCAAAGGACTGCATCAGCCATAAGGAGCTGTGGACAACTAATAGTTAGGGAAGGACATCAGTCACAGCACCAGGATGATACACAACAGAAATGATATACTATATGTCGTTAGGAAACCCTGCAAGTAACGTGCTCATCTTAGGAGCAAGAAGAAATGAAAATCCCACCGAGAAACAATGGGATCTATTCATCCTTGAAGCGTTAGATATATTGCTGGCTTTGTGGCGCTGAATACGGAATCAATTTATGTTGTTCTGCAGTGTTGATACATAGCAATGAGAAGACAGAAGGAGCTGTAATTTACTGCTCCCTCTCACCACGGGAATCGTGTTGAAGGGGTGTGGGAGTTGTTCTTATCCCGCTGTGTATTTTATACTGATGGTCAAATGTGGAAGTTCAATGTAGAGGCTGGGAGAGTGAGTCACTCAGCCTGGAGATGGTGAGCTTTAATTTCATGGGGCCTATGAACCTGGTCATTGCGAGAGGACAACTCCCCACTGACCTTTAAAAATTAAATATGCAGCTGTACTGAAATTGGGCATTTCATGAAAACAGTTTTCATTTGGATCACACATATTCTTTTTTTTTCCAGTAGAAAATGGAAGCAGAGCAGCGCATTTTGTTCACATTCCATGCTGACATTCTGTGTATTTCAGGTTTAAGAAAAAGATGACTGTTTGTTTTTTTTTTGCCTTTTTCAAAGTGAAAAATGTCACAGATTAAAACAGCAGATTGCAGAGATTGTTGGATTTTATGCTCACTCCTCCCAACTTTCTGAATATTCCTGTGATTTCCCAGTTTTCCAAATTGCTGAAAGCATTTTTTCTGGGAGCAAACAGCACAGACACCTTCATTTACACTCAGCTCCCACAGCCCTGCAGGATCCACTGAGACACAGGACAGTCTGCACCATCTTCCTTGGGTCCTTCTGGCATAGGCAAATCATGATGGCAGCTATGAGCTGCACTGCACTGCATTTCCATCCCCTGCCATCACTGTGGGTTAGTGACTGCCATAACGTGCAGAGTTAGAAGACTGTTCTCTACCTGTTCCTGAAACAGAAATCAAGTAGGCAGATGCATCGCTGTCTGGAAGAACTAACAAACACTCATCTTAAGCTGTTCTCTTTTTTCCTGTACATTTTTAGTGCATTTATGAATTATATTGTTTGCGTTTATGATTACAGAGCTGAACAGATGGTGGAAGGCTTATTTCAGAATGATGTGTTCATTAAAATAACCTGCTTCGGTCTGCCAAGTGATTGTTAATTGTGATCCCAATTTCATGTTGAAGAGAATGAGTTACACTTTATAAGTGCACCTGAAAGAAATGGAGCTTTGGGAGATGGGTGTCATATTGAGCATGAAGCTGGAGCAATGGTGCTGTGTGTTGTCAATGGCAAAGCATCAATGGGATATTTCAGCTGTGCCACAGGAAAAAAAAAAAATGAGAGAATTTGGAAACCACGTTTTTCAACTCTAAGATAAGGTGCAATTATTTATTCAGTTTGGAGGCTCTATTCCACTACAATGGGGCTAAAGCCAGCTTCCACCTATGCCCAGACTGTGACCCAAATACCTAAGGCTCAATAATGGTAGTTTCCATTATTAAAAGTGACTCCAGTCAAGACCCAAGTCTTCCTAGTTGATCATTTTACCATCTTCCACACCTGCCCAGAGATGTTTTGTCTCCCTCTAGTCCTAATGAGTGCTAACCAAGTGCAGCTGCAACTAACTGGAGGTTTCCTTATGGAGCCAGGAGGGCTTCTTTCTTCTCTGGAAATCTAGTAGCTGCTGGCAGGAAGATGTGGCTGGATACGGATTATTCATGAATTTTGTTTTGTGGAAATTTAATGTCTGCTTTAAATGGAAGTGTTTCATTTGGAATGCAAGCAACTGACACACACAAGTGTTAAAAACACTAATGAAGGACATTTCCCAAAGAAAAACAGCCTGCAATGTCTTTACATGAAAGTCTTCCCCAGTCACTTGTACAGAATTATTGCTTATCATATTTGTTTAAAAGACAAACTTGGAAAAACCATCGCAATTTCAGAAGGCCTTTCCATACCACAAAACCCAAAGATCTATTTCAATTCTCGATGAAAAGCCAATGAGTTCTTTCCAGTTGATAAGATTTTGACAGCTGAAGCTCTGCTTCCTGCCTTACAGAGGAGCTTAAAGACTCATTCTGCATTTACAACATACAGGTTACTGAAAAGATTTACAAGTAAAAGGAAACTGGGTGCTCATCAGCTTTCTCTATAACTTGTGCCTAACCACCCCCAGAGTCTGTGGCCATTGTGCCCCAGCCAAGCCCTCAGCCATCTCAGCAATGCAAAAACCTCACCTGAGTCCCCATCTAACACCAGGACAGCAGGAACCACCTTCTGCCAGCTCAGAAATGGAAGCAATTAATCATGTAAGCAGATGCACTGCGGGAGGATCACTGAGCAGAGAGTGGGGACAGCTGTGCCCCTACAGCGCTCTGTGACAGTGCTGCTCCCCCCATTAATCTGCCTTAGTCCAGCTGAGTGCTTTACCACGCTTGGGCAGTTGGGGCCATTCATTTTTGCCTTTTTTTTGGTTATTATTATTATTTTTTCCTGTGCTATTATTATGGCTTTTGAAGCAAAATTATTTCTCCTGTCCAAGGTTAAAAAGGCAGAGGCTGACGAAGCAAAATGAAGCCCAGTGTTCATGGACAGGCAAAGGGCAGGAAGTGCAGCAGACCCTGAGCCCCTGAGTGAGTCAGCTCTAGTTGGGAAGGGCTGTGTTTGCCCCTTGATATCAGTTCATTGGATGCTAATGAGCAGCACAACCATTATGGCTCTGGAACCTACCAAAGTCCTGTGCTCTGCAGTAGCCCAGAGGGGTCTGTGGGGATGGAAACTCCTCCGTTACAGCTGGGGAAACCATAAAACAGCACCTTTGGCTGTGCTTCCCTGAGGAACTGTGCAAGTTGGTGGGAGGGCTGGATCAGCAGGGAGCACTGAGTGCGCTGTGTCCTGGTAGTGCATCCTTCCCAGCTCTTGCTGAGCAACCACAACAACTCTGGAGCTTTGTGTTCTGGTCGTGGGCCTACGGGGGGTAAAAGCACACAGCTCCCCACTGCTGAGCTGAGAGCTAATCCAAGCAGTTAATTAAAGAGTCCATTGGACTGTCAGAAACAGAAAGAGATACATAAGCAATTATCTCCAGATTGGTCATCATCACAATTAAAGTACCATTTGGCAAGTATGTGAAACGCCTGCTGCAGGGTCCCCGTATGGGTAGCAATGCCTTTTGATCCCTGGGGCTTGTGGCTGGGTGGCAGTGTTCAGATCTGAGTGAAGCTGGCAGGAGACACAGTGGGGACATGATAGTGATGCTGCTCCTGGATCCGGGAGCAGCCAGGTGCAGGGGCAGCGTGGGATGCTGCTTGTAATCAAGCCTGGTAGCTTTGCACACCAATATATATAAATCCCATCTAGGAACTCATTATAGGCAGGAAAGCTGAGCAACTAATTTGCTGCAGATTACTTATTTAATGCATTTAAATCTCTTTTTTTCCTCGCTCACGGATCCTATCTTCATATTCATTACTCAGATCTAGCTGAGTAATGATCTCTGGCGGCATTTAGCCCACACACACACAGGGTCCAGGCATTGCTTTCTGGTTGGGGAGGCAGACTCCACAATGCACGGCTTCTGGGCAGGCTGAGCACATGGGCTGTGTCCATACAGGTGAGGCAGAAGCGACACTGAGCTGCTGTACTTTCTCTTTGAAACTTGCTTCCTATCGATACTGATGCCTGAAGAAATAATGGTGCTTTCAGAATGCAGATCGGTTGAGATGAGTTGGCACAAAGCAAGGCAGGGCTGTTACAAAGCTGCCCTTTGTCTGACACTAACAGTGCCATGTGGCAGGTGGCTTTAACTTTTATGTGATGGGAGAAACTACCATAAGTGCAAACAACCCTGCTCACACAAAATCCTGCCAGCAGAGGATTCCTTTAGCAGTTTCCTGGAGGTGTGGGTAAGTTTTTGGTACAGAATCACTTGCTGTTACCAAATCATGCCCAGCACATCCACAGCACAGCCTTCATACCCCACCTGTAAATGCTCTTTCCTGCTCTCCTACTGCTCCTCTTTCCCCACAGGGTAAACAGCTGGAAGTGCTGATCTAATGCCAGCAGCTTCAGGCAAACCCTGTGAGCCAACAGAGATCCTGGGACACCTCAATGACTCCTCTTTAGCTTAATGAGCTTTGTAACAAATGGCATCACCTGATAAATTGCCCAACTGTTTTCTGATTCCCGCAGAAGAAAATATAAAAGGTTTGGTTCTTTGGCTGTCCTCTGTGAAGTCAGCATTCAGTGCCTGTCTGAATACACCTGCCCTGTTCTCAGAGTGAGGGCTCTCCTGGTTCTCATCCCATCACTGTTTGTAGTGGGGATTTTGCTGTCCCTGAGGTTTGCTGGACCTCCGTGTGCTGTAGCTCACTTGGTATGGGAAATCAAACTTGCATTAAGGCTTGTGTGTGTCACGGCCATCTAATTAGAGTGTCTGTTCAGTGTCAGATACAAACTGTCTGCTCTTGTTTCTTACATCAAGTCTGTATTGTGTCCATAGAACAAACGTGGTTTGGGGAAGTTTTATGGTCATTGTTCAAAGTGATGGAGTCCTGTGGGAAGATGTTTCAGTGGATATGTCTGCTTGTACAATAACATGTATTAAGTCAATCAAGACTAACAGCGTTGAAAAACAGCATCTAGTATTTTGTTAGAGGGAAAATTCCCTCAGCAATATTCACCAGGACAAATGCTGACAGGCAGTGGATTCTGTATCATGGCTTTTATCTTGAGACCGTGGTCTCAAGACTGGGGGATACATCATTTGGAGGATACTCACATCATCTACCTCAGACATCTCAGCAGCATTGTAAGCATTTTACTTTAGGAGCCTAAGTCCTGAGTATACTCAATGGAAGGATGCATCCAGTCTAATGATGCCAATTCAATTGATATGAATATTTAGAGGATATGATTCTGGGTTTTCAGGAACTCATTGTACACAGGCCTGTGCTTTTTATCTAGCACTAATGAAGCTTTGTGTTCCCACTCCCAGGTATGCTGTTTTACACAATGGGCATCATCAGGAACACCAGAAGCTTCCCATCCACAATGACCCAGAATCCCAGGAGTCCTGTTTCTAGCCACAGTCCCAGAAGAGGAACGGCCCAGCTGGAGGAGCAGGTTCCTTTTAGGACACCCAAAGGATTCCCAGACAGTAGATGAATGAACACCCATTCATCTGCATTGTCAGGGGGCTGCCTGCACTGGCCCTGATGAAGGCCCAGCCACATGCTGTGTGGATCCATGGAGCCAAGGAAGGTCCCTGAGCACTGTATCTTCAAGGATGGTGTGGCCATATGACTGCATCCGAACCTGCACCTGGGTGTGAGCAGGTTTCTGTGAAGGAATACCACAGATGCAATCTGCCTAGAATTGGGAATCCTGTTACTCCTTTCCAGATGTCAATTCTGTATGAGCCACCACTCTATCCTGTGCTATCCTGATCCTAAAGGGTTCTGAAGCCTTGGAATCACATGAGATCAATTGCTTTATCCCACTGGTGGCTGAATGCTGCCAGCAGAGAAACAGCATTGTTTTCTTTAGCCAAACAGGAGGAATGTTTGCCTTTTGACTGTCATTATGGGGATAGGTCAGCACGTGCTGCTGATTCACCCGGCCCCGCAGAGCTTCTCTTGTAAATGCTTTCATCATTCTTCCTGGCCAGGTTCCTTGGAGCAGGATTCAGGTGTGTGCAGTACCTGCCAAGCTGGAGAGACCTACTGAGACACTCCCCAGCTAACAGCAGGTCTTGGACCACTGTTGCAGCCTACTGCTGAGCCGAGCCACTCTCTTCTGCTCTAAGTCCTCATACGAAGCATGCAAACACTGCTGCCCTCACCTGAGCAAACTGTGGGCACTGTCAGCAAGCAGAAAGGCTGGTCGAGGAGCTGTCAGACTGTGATACGTCACTAAGTGCCATCCTGAAAAACATACCATCCAAGAATCTTTTCTAGCTCCATTAGGAACACAGACTGCTACTTACCTTTCCCGTCTGTATTTTTCCTTTCCCTTCTGTTCTCTTCCAGTTGGGGCAAGAAGTTTCAGAACACTAAGATAACACTGTATGCTGCTTGCCAAAACCTCAGCTCTGAGCCGCTTCCTGCATGTTCGTGTCACTGTGTGCCCTGTGAGCTGCCTCCACTTTGGCACATCATTGGTAGGCAAAGCTGTGGACATCATGACTTGGGAAAAATGATTATCCTGCAGAGGAAATATGCAGGATCGGGACTACTTGCCTCTGCCCTATTTAACTGAAGATCTGACCCAGAGATGCTACCCTGTACCTAGATGACAAAACTGTTCTTTGTTATATTGTGTAGTCGTGTACAGACATTTTTAATGTAAAAAAAAAAATTATTGTGGTATTATTTATTATAGTTTTTTATCAGGAATGTGTGAGTTTTGTTCATTAAAAGCTTCGAGGCCTGGGAGCTTAACATTATATATATTATTTAGTAATATTTCTGTTGCCATGTGACAGATATTTACTGTAAACAATCAAATCCTGCCTTGAACAAAATTGTTGCTCAGTAGGAAGATAAAACTGTGCATGCTGAGAACAATGGGCTTCTTCGCCTTGGTGTCTGAGCTCTTTGAAATGCTTTTTCCACACCAAACAGTCAGAGATAGCTTCACTTCATTTTCTTTTAGGATCTGAAAGAGCAGTGGGCAGAAACTGCTCTAATTAGAGGAAGCCAGACACATCCTAGTGTAGGAAATCCCTGGCACTTAGAAAGAGACCAACTACTGATGTTTGGGTCACAGGTGCTGATGGGAAGAACATGAGCTGCTTGAAACGAGATGGTAAGAGATGGTTTGTGCCAATTCCACTGCATCATTAGGGACAGTCCCTCAATGACCTGTTTTTAAAGAGGTTTCCAAAAGAACTCAGTGTCAATTCACCTCTACTGTTAACTCCAAATCAACACTGGTGGGTGAAAAAGTAAAATCTTGTTGAAAGTTTTGGAAGAAATTAATCCAAATGAGCTTCAGGCCGATGGTTTGTACCTCTGTGGAACTGCTCACACAGGTTCTCTCTGGATTTGGCTACTCAAGACTGTACAGCAGGTTGCCTATGATTAGCTCCAAATAGCAGGTTTCTTAAAGAAAAGCTAGAGAAGAGTTCATCTGTCCCCATTAAAAGGCACCAAAATATTGTTGAGTGATAGGGAACCGGCTGCATGGGGACACAATAGCAGTGGTGTTCTTTGTTTCTGGTTGTCCCTGAAGCACTGTTTTCTCCTGTATTTTAATGTGCTTTAGTAATACATTCTTAATTTAAAATGAACTTCTCAACACTGGGTTTTATTCACAGGCAGCGTTCAGTAGGCTCTGTGAACGGGCTCAGTAGCTCACTAATCAAAATGGTCGACAGGTCTTACTGATAAAAAAAGAGGATTCAATTCTTAATACTGTATTTTGTGTCACCTCTGCCTAAAGGCTGGTTGGACTCAGTAAAGCCATCAAGAATCACTTGGCAGCTTCTGCTTAATAAGTCAGTAATCTCAGCAGTGCTTCTGCAAACACAGCACACAATGTTGTTCATCACCAGTAACATCAGTGTTTCTCTGGAAAAGAAGCTGTCTCAGGGAAAGAACCTGTTCTTTATTTCCTTCCTCTTCTAAGGGCAGCTGCTCCTGTGGCCTCTGAGTTCATTTTCCCATTGACCATTTTGGTTAGTGGTTTCAGAGTCTGTGCCTGTGCTGAGTAATGTGTAACGCATTGGCTGTTTCTAAAAATAAAGATCTATGTACATTGTAGGAAACTCTACCTCACACTCATTTCTTGTATTTTTTCCACTCAAAACTTAAGACATTACCAGATAATGCCTTCAACTTTCCTTGCAATATACTGAAGCTGCTAATATAGGAAGGGAGAATCTGACCACATTGCTTAAAAAATACTGATGAGCCATTGGTTATAATATAAGCTCCCAATATCTACCTGCCAGAAACCTCCAGCACCTCCTGCTGTTTCTTTCTTTCAGTGTCCCAGTGAATCTGACTAAAAAGGGACTTTCCTTTTCACTCATCCTTCACTTCCCTATCTCATAATTCACTCTCAAAACCACATAAACTAATTCTGTACATAAAGATAGTAGCACTCACCAGCAAATTGTCCCACTATCACATTTATAGTCTAAGAACACTGTATATTCTTTCAAATGTAGGAAGCCTTGGAAGTATTAAGCACAATGCCTACTGTAGCTGTTTTCTTGGACTACAGCTGATGACACTTCCTTGCCAGAGATAAAGTGCGAGCAGAACAGACAGCTAATAAGAAATTGGCTGGGCCTTTGCTGAATAGTCTTCAGGAGGCTGTTCTGTCAACACAGTTGTATTGCCATATTTCTCTATTTTTTCTAGGCTCCAGAGGAAGCATTTCGGAGACTTTGCATGACGTTCGTTAGTAGCCCATTTACCCAGACGAGTAAACCCAAAGACCAGTGCTCCCACTGTTCATTTTTCTCAGATAAAGCAAAATTCAGAGGCATAATAAACACATCACCAATGGGAGGCAGCGTTCAGCAGCTCCACGGAAGAGTGCAGAAGAGGCCGTGCACTTTAATTAGGTGATGACCAAGATTGTCTGGAGGGATGTGAAGCAATAGCTGGGTGACACATACTCTGTAAATGTCAGTGCTCGAGGCAGCCAGCAGCTGCACTGCGTAGTGAGATGTACAGAGTTATGGCTGCAGCCCAAGTGTACCAGCAGGTCATGCTCATAAACACCGTGCAAAGAGATGAATCCTTATGGAGAGATGTCCCTTCCCAATTTATCCTTCACAGTTCTTTCAACACTGAATATATTTTCAGGTTTTAGACTCGGAAAGGGCAACGATTGGAAAAAAGGAGACAATCTCATCAGAACAATCTGAAAAACATATTCAGTAAATCCTCAAAACCATTTTCACGTAGTTAGAGATCTAATACGTGATCTGATGCCTTTATAAGCACAGAAAGAAAGGAAAACATTCACCAGAGCAACTTAAAAATGAAAGCAGTGATTTCCACTCACGTGGCACTACAGCACTTTGCCTTTGTGCACAGCTGAGACAAGGCTCCTAGTGGAACACGCGCTCAGTGCTGGAGCAGAGGGTTGTTTCTAGTGATGAGTGGGAAGCCCTTACTCACTTCTCATCCACACAGCGCCTGACTCTAATCTGCATTTTCCATATTCTGCTTGTTTGAATGTTGAAATCCCCACAGATGTGAATATACAGATCTATGCTTCAAGGAGATGGTGTACACAGGGCGCACTAGTGCAGGACTTACATGGATAAAACAAGTCCAGCACACTGAAACTCTTCCAGTGCTCTCCTCTGTGTTCACCTCTTGCACACACTGCAAGTCCAAGCAGACAGCTGAGTACATGCAGCCACTGTTTGTTTACAGATATTGTCATATTGATAATCTTATTTTATTACTGGTTATTATTACAATAATTACAACCAGCAATACTAAAGACAATTTACTTGCAGCCATAGGAGCCCACACCTTGGCCTAACACACTGTCCTGGTTTCAGCTGGGAGGGAGCTGATTTTCCCTCTGCAGTGGGAAAATGATGAAACAAAGTATGATGCTTTGTTTTGGCTTTAGGAGAAAAACAATATGGGTAACACACTGACGTTCCAGTTACTGCTGAGCAGGGCTGTGCAGACACTTCAGTTTCTCAGCTTCTTGTACTGTCGTGCCAGAGAAGGGCTATATATATCTATATATCTATACACACACACACACACACACTATAATGTAACTATTATTCTTTTCTCCTTTCATTTCTGTCCTAGTTTTTATCTCAATCCATGAGTTCTCTCTTTATTTTATTTATTCTCCCCCATCCCACTGGGCTCAAGGATCACAGCGATGCTGGTCTAGCGTGCAGAATGAGTGTGATCAAAGCAGACTCACACAAGCAATGGAAAACATCGTTAGGGTCTTGAGCAGTATGAATCCCTCACTCCAGAGTCTCACTTTCTCTTTTTTCCCCCAAACTTTGGTTCTCTGTAAATTCCTGTTATAGCAAATGACATTTCAGGGAGAATGTACATGGGATATACACATGGTAACCCCTGAAAACTTAGATATGAGTCAGCACTGAGAGGGCTGAACACTACTCAACTTGCCTTTGACTCCAGCACCCTTCAAAATGGCTTTTATTTTACTGTTTTCTCCTACTGCCCTCCAGATGGGATCAAGAGCCCCGTGAGTAATCATCACTAGTGAAGCAGTTGTACTTAGAACACTTCAGTGCAGCATCTCAAAATGTCTCTCAATTTAGGTATTAACTAACAAACAATCTTCAACCTAAGGACAATATGATTGAGGGATGTGGCTCTCAGAATCCATTACACTCAAAAATGCCTCTGCTCAGCAAAGATGAAGAAGAATCAAAAAGTATTTAAGGTATTCACTGGTGTCAGCCTGAGATAAAAGAGAGTAATTGAGCAAACCAACTGGGTCCAAATTGCATCCATTTTACTTCTAGCGTGGATGAGAAATCCAGAGCGGTGCCAATAAAATGATGTCCTTGGATCAGGCAGCCCACAGCCAGCAGATTCTGAGTCATTCCGAGTTTTCCTCACCCATCTTTGTAAATGCTAAAGCCAAAGAGATCATTTTTATTCCTTATCTGTCAACTGCAAATCCTTACGTTGTTCAGGATCCTATCTTTTCCTTTAAGCTTTCCTGAGCCACCTCTGAGCATTAACATGCCAAAAGTCAACACATCCGATGTTTTTTTTCTACTAAGATTTGCATGGAACAACCTGAGTTGGAAGGGACCCACAAGTATCACCAAGTCCAACTCCTGGCTCCATGCAGCACACCTAAAAATCACACCACATACCTGACAGTGCTGCACAAATACTTCCTGAACTCCACCAGCTTGGAGTTGTGAGCACCGCATTAGTGCTCCAACATCATCATATACTTACTCGGCATCTTGCAAGGTGTTCACCTTACCTTATCCTTGGAGCTTTCCCACAGAATAAAAAGATATAATTTAACTAGAATTTACCTTATTACAATGTTAATGGACCTTCATTCTTCCACTTCCTGTTAAGCTGAACCGAAACTGCCCACACTGTCGGACTTCCTGTCAAATATATGCTAATGAATACTGTCAAATATATGCTTAATGAATAAATACATATACTTAATGAATTTCAAAGATCTGGCAGAAAAGCTGTGTATTCTCTTGGCACACATTGTTTGTTTTGACAACTTACAGCTTTTTTTTTTTTTAATTGTTATCTTGTAACATCCTCAAAATCAATCAGAAAGGAAAAAAATACAAGGAAAAAAACCCTAATTATCTTTACCAGATCACACCAGAATTAGTTGCAATGCAAGATGCAACTCACACAACCTCTATACTACTGTACTCTCTTAGTGATGCTACAAAGGAGGCTTCTCAGTCCTCAGGGACAAGAGGAAAAATGACGTGCTTGCTGAATAGGAAGTGTACTTGATGACCTCTTTGAAGATCTCTTCCAAATCAAGATCTGGGAGGCCCCAAACAAGGACCTACAGCTGCCATGGGGTGCATTTCAGCTGGGCAGTGATTCAGATATTGGAACTAAACCCCTATCACACGGCCTCAGTAATTAAACTGTTACCATATTCCTTCACTGTTGAATCCCACCCACCAGAGCTTTTGCCATAACGAGTTCCTGAAAGCCCTATCAAAAGTCATCTGCATATCGCTGATTTCTAAACCCAGTCCCACTCAGGGGCATCCATCTCTCTGTAAGAAAACAAAGTAGAGTCAAAGGAATTATTTCAGTAAGAGCACTGTCAGTAACAGAAAAACAGCTATTAATTCAGAGGTTACTTTATGGATGACATCGATTAACACAAACAGGCATGGAGATCCAAACAGATTAACAAAGGTATGTTTATTCCATGCCAGTTCCCACGATTGCTCTCCACTACTACGTCCAACCCTTACTCACTTGCTACCACTCCCACTGCCTTCAATGAGCAGCCCAAGATCAGTATCAGCAATCACCTCCACGCAGAAAATCAAGCTGTGGACATCTGTGCTCCTCCTGCAGAAGCCTGGAACAGCCAGGAGTTGTGTTACCCACCCCAGGAGCCTACACTCAGTTCTGCATTGCCAGGGCTGGCTCCCTGTGGACAGTCATGAGCACAACCCACTTCCCATTTCCAAGACAGATTGTTCTCCCTTTGTTAGACCAGGCATGTTTAAGCTGATAATCTCTACTTATTTGCTCCCATCCTTGCTACTACTGAGTCAGGAAGAGAAGTGCAGTGAAACCAGAAGCTAAATCCATGATTTTTGCCTCTTCAATCCTTGAGAAAGAAGAGCTTGAAAGAAAGATATGGAGATCAAAATTATATTGTTATTGGGTTTCATGGCAAAGAGTCACTATGCTCTCTCACTGTTGCCATCAGACTCGAGTGCTGATCTCCAGTTCAGCCTCAGATCTGGCAGCTTGTCCCCACAGCAAAACTACAGCCCTCAGAGCCAAGGAAGGGAAATGCATTCCTTGAAAGAAGGAAGAAAACCAAGTTTCACTTAAAGCAATAACAAGCGAGCTGCTCTTGACTGTGAACGACATCATCCTAAGCCTCAGCTTCCCCTGAGCAGCCAACGAATGTATCCCAGGACATCATTAAACAGAAGCATCTGAAACCGTGCAAGAGATACGGCCTTGTGCACCGAGCACCGTGCTAACAGCTGGACGAACAGCTGGGCCAACTTCAAGCACCTCCATTACCCACAGCTTTCATACGGACACTATGAATCCAGCCAATACGTTACCACGCTGTGCAGAATGGGTGTCATGTTGAAGAGGTTAAAAGTACTGCGAGTTTCAACTGCTTACACAAAGGAATACTGAATATAAATAAGTGCACTATTTGTATGAAGACTTCCTCAAAAAAGCTCAAGTTGGAGATACCAGATGGAGATCTGGTGCAATACTCCAGGAATGCAGCACATTTTCCTGTACATGCTGTGTTAAAATGGTAAACACGAGTGACTCTGACTCATTGCTTGAAACTCTTCTGGGAAGGGTCACAGTCAGATTTTACGCTGTTAACTATAGTTAAATATATTTGTCACAATTAAACTATTAAGTCTGATCCTATATTAAAGTGAATATGTTAACAGCGTTGACAGACACCTCTTGTTGTTTCCATTATGCACCATTCTCTTCCACTTATATAATGTATTTTTGGTACCTCAAGAACTTCTGCTGAGGGATGGATATGAAGAAAACAAGCACTGATTTTGCTCCATTGAATGACTTTGCCTCTCCAGCTCTACAGGGCTACAAATCCTTGTTAGTCACATTCACACCAATGTTCAAAGAAGTAAAATCACTGTCAGTGATGAGTAAGGTTGTATGACAGAACGAACTAATCTGCTCTACAGCTTTACCAGCCTATCAAAATACAGCTGAGGTAAACTCTCTAACTCGGAAAAAAGCATCAGCAATACACCAGGCCATAGCTGACCCCATTGGCACATCTAAAGGTGCATTTGTGCAGTTGTAGCTGTGTATGCACACAGATCTTGTGTCACAGTTATGCTGGCCTTTAACAAGTCTCCCACTTCCACAGGAGCATACAAGCCAGCTAGTTTAATACTAACTTATCCATTTTTATATGGGATTGCTATGTGGATGGAGTTACTCACGGACAGAAAGGTAAAGAATTTTAATTTGAAAGTAAGTATAGAGTTTGCTACACTATATCACCAAAAAACAACATAAAAGCAGTATTTGTCTGTGCAGGGAAGAATTGAGATTCCTATATATGTTAGTTCCAGCTTGATATTGCTGACATATGCCTAAACACATCCAGTCTCTACCACAATGATTTCAGTGGGGTGTACAGTGAGCAACACCCATATACAGGACTTGTAGCAAATTCCAGACATACACACAAAACATCTCTGAATACTGTGGGAAGGAGAGGTATTTTCTAACTACAACGAAAACAACTCTTCACTGACTGTATGGAAAACCTGCATTCATGAGTGAGCATGAATCAGCCTGAAAGCTCACTGAGCCAAATGATTTACGTATTTTTCATAGTTGCAGCCCTGACAATAATTACGTATCCTTTTCCCTGCCTGTCTTAAAGAAAACTCTCATTTCAGCTAATTATTTTGCTACTTCCTTCAGCTTTTGGCCTTCTTTCCAACAACCATAATTCTCTCCCTTTGAAAAACACACACAAGACACAACAGTTGTGCTCAACAGGTTTACTCAGACTGGACTCTTAAATGCTCAAGAAAAAGGCACAGATTAAAAGAGACTCTGATGACTCTTTTGAACACAGCAAATGGGATTTTGTTTATAAAGAAAAAAAAACCAAAATGCAATGAATTGTATGGGCTGAAAAATTCAAATATTCTTCCCTGTTCCTAATTATTGGCCTTCATTAAAATGGAATTTAAATTAAATTGTATAAACATATGAAATAAAGTCTCAGTATTAGGAAGTTTTTTCTTTTGTTTCGTCTATGTACAAACCGTAGTATACAATTTTTACTTTTCATTATACATTTACTACATACTCTTTCCAAGCGGAGTAAGAGCAACTGCAAAGTATGTGTTTCAAAAAACCACTTTGCATTCAGAATGAATCCACCTGCTTCCTCGGCGGGCAGCGCCAGCCAGGACTTAGGAAGAGACGACAGGGGATCCACTCAGATGTAATCATCCTCGACTGGCTCACCATTGACATCACAGTAATGGATGAAGATCGCCACCACACGCTGGAATACACCCTTTTTCATCTGGCGCAGTTCAGAGATCTCTTCTCCTATTGTTTCCATACAGATGTCTGCAGACAGCTGTCCTTTCCTCCGGGGTGCATAAATAGTAGCTGCGGAAAGTGTAAGAATAAAAACTGTAATCCTTCCTATTATGGAATTGACAGATTTATTTTGCCTTCCCCTCCCCTCATTTAAATGTTTCAATAGCTCTAATCCTCATTTAATACACACTAAGTCCCTATACCTGTGGGTGAAGGGAACCTGAAAGCATAACAAAGCCTTCATCCTGAGACTTATCTGACATCCTTTCAGGTTCCCTGTTTCATCGATCACTTAAATGCTGTACAAACAAGAGTAATTAAGAATGAAGCAACGGTCTTTTTTACGGCTTTAGCATCCTGTTTATGCTAGTGACACCATTTAAACAAATACATCAGTTTTTGACATTTCAGATTGCATACTGAACTGCAATCATAGAGTACAAAAGTAGAATAAGAAACCAAAAAACGAACACACTGTCAGATTTGGACCAAGAAACAAAGTTCTCTGAGGTTTTCAACAAAAGACTGCTCACTTCTCTCATCATCCTCAAAGTCATATCTGGCATAGCTGTTTGGCTCTGCTGTCCTCAGTGATCTCAACCATGGGAAGTCAGTAATCATGGAGTAAGGGGCACCATCCACAATGCCTAGAAGACAGACAGGATGAAGATACAAGAGAGACGGCAGCACACCTGTAGCATCAGCATTCTCGATGCAGAAGCATCTTCTCAACTTAAACTTCTCCACTCTGTGCTAAAGACCCTCCACTTCCCTTACAAGAATGATTATTTGAGTCTCTTATAACGTGATGCAATCAAAGTTACTTATCTTAGCAAGAGAAAGAGCATCAACTCTCAGGTCTCTACAGACACACACCTTCTAGAGTGTAAATATCTCGTCCCCAAGGGTACTTAGTGTATTTCTTCAGGTCTTCTTCAGTTCGTGTTGCTTCAGGGAAGAACTCATATTTAATAAGCTCTCTAGAGAGATGGATGAAAAGATTACAGCCAGTATTGCTTGGAAATGTGAAGGGAAGAAGAAGAACCAAATGGGAAATCTTGCTACATAACCTTACTACATAATGAGCCTAAATCCATAGAAATGCTCCTCTAAGACCTTCACAGAAAGACAGTATGCAGTCCCTTCACTTTTGAGTAACCATGGAGAATATGTCTTGTTTAGATCAAGAAATGAGTTAAGGTAACTTTTACACATAGCCTCTATCTGCAAGTAACAACCCAACACAGCTGCATCTAAACAAACCTTCAAAATTAGATTTGTTCTTTTAACCATTTAAATGAGAAACCTGGACAACAGAAACATAGATTTAAAGTATGTGGGCAAAAGCCACTGTATACAATTGCCTGCTGCTGGAAATTTCTGCTCCTCGGTAATAGAATGAAATTGACTGTACACCATCTCCAAAAAATACTATTATTTCTTGAAGCTAACTGTAGCTTTGAATCAGGACTGAATATATTTTCCATAAAGCTACTGAAGGGCAGGTACTCACTGGTTAATGTTCGCTATCGTGTCCATCCAGCTCCGAATGCGCACCTTGTTGCGGACATTAGGTGGGTTACTGAACTCATGAATGATGCAAATATGGTAGGGATAGGGACCACTAAATATCTTCTGCTCAAGAGTCAGTGTGTCGACCTGTGAAAGACAGGCAAACAAAGACTTGTGACCATGAGAAACAAAGGAATGTGATGTTAGAGTGAAGAGCAGACTTCTATAAAATCTCCCAAATTCTGGGAGAAAATTAAATGACATTTCAACATCGTGCATTATGAAACACATGAGTAAAGCTTTCCTAGCTCAGCTTTGCCAGTGACAAATTCCTAAGGATTTTGGTGGGATACTGCTGATGAGTTTTTCCAACTCCAGTGTATGCATAGCCGTCACAAAACTACTTAACAGTCTGAACCACATTCTCTTGCTCAGAATTGTCTTTGGTCTGGTTGTTTTCAGTAGTATTATTACTGTCCTTTAAGATCTAAGATTTAAAGAAAGCTGGCTTTGATACCACATAAGCCTTCCCTTGTTGGTCAGGAAAACTGACCCTGAAATTTGCATTACTTCGCATGAGAGAGGGGCCATCACTGTATAACACAGAACATTGTAGTTTGATTGCAAGTCAACAAATAGTCTGGATTCTAAATCAAGCTCGCTTATTTGCTTGTCAAAAAGACCTTGACAAATCACTAATGCATGTGCTTAGTTCTCCTATAAGTAATCTGAGGGTGAAAAAGATGGCTGCCAGTATCAAAACTTTATTCTAATATTGTTCAGTACCAAAAGAGGATGCAGCTTTTAGCTTTACAGCAGCATTCAAAACATTAATTGCTGTTACACAATCCAACAGGGCATCAGGAAAGATTCCAGACATCTATACCTATGTCATACTTCTGCTTATATGTAACTACAAGCTGTGTTAGTAGCATCTAGGTTCTTAAAGTTACCTTTAGTTATTCAGTTGGGAATTAATTCAATGCATCATGATTTTTTTTACTATCTTGTAATGCAATGACTATTGGAGATATTAAGTCTTAAAATTCAGTATAATCCAAGTTCCAGAATCTGCAATAAAAGCCTTGATGGGACACAGTTTTAATAAACAAGTTATTGTAACATTCATATTTCTTTTATTAATTAAAGAACAAATGAAGCCAAGAGAAGTGAAAGAATGCAGGCAAAGAACTTCAGTTCTGTTTGTGATTAAAAAAGACAAGTTGGTTGTATACCTGCTGCATTGGACGAAGATAAATGATACGGTTTCTTTCTGGGGGCATCCTGAGAATCTGATCCAGGACCTGATCCATGTTTAATTTCTTGCACTGGGCATAGTCAAACCGATTCACAACTGGTGCATTTTCTACTTTTAAGTGTTTCAATACCCGGCACCTCGTAGCTATAAACAAGCATATGAAATTATTAAAAGAATCAAAAGAAAACAAGAAATAAATGACTGAAAAGGATTTCTCCTTTCAGAGATCTTCAAAGCAGACAGTTTCAAAAGAACACGAAGAAATAAGTAACAATTACTGAAGTAATTTGGATATCTGGCAACATAAATATATTGAAGAAATACAGCATCTGTTAATTTCTTCCACATTCTGATCAAACTTTAATAAAAGGCTAAGTCAAATTTAATCTAATAACACCCTTCCCTCCTCCTTTGTTTCTTGATGCCCCTTGAAACTTTCTATGTATCCCCACAATTGAAATCCAATGACTTATAAATCAGATCCAATACAGAGTAGTGCAAGGTAAAAGAAAGCTATTTCCTTCCTAGTAATCATGCTCACACCATCAAAATCTCGTTAAAAGTTAATTTACATTTTAGGAAGCATTCTCAACTAAATGAAGAAATAATTTCCTCCTCCTCTGTTAAACAGAGATCCTTCACCTCAGAAGAAAACACGTTGCTAGTATATCCATGTTAGGGGAAACAATAAATGACACAACGCTTCACTTCAGGACTAGTCATACAACCTGGAATGTGAATCTAATGCATCTTAAGTGCCATAATTTAAAATAGATTTTTATCATGTCAAGAAGGAAGACATCATCATGTCAGATAACAAATATGTGGAAGCAGGAAGAAAAGGGAGCAACAACAACGTGCTTTAAAACTCATTTCATCAGCCTGCAATTGCTGTGTTCTCTCTCTCTTCAACAAACATCTCCATCTTTGTAACCGTCATATAATTTCAACTGTTGATTGTCTGATATCAACCTTTATTAAATCTGTTACAGTTTGTAAGGAAAAAGGCATTGAAATTGAGAAACAGTAATTCTAAATATCATTTTGATTTGTAGCAAAGCAGCTAACTAAATGGAAAACAAGCAATGGATTAATTTACTTCCTTCAGAAACTTCTAATGAACCCAAATAGAGGAGACAGGCATAACATTCGCTACACACCATGTATGAACATCATTTTGGGGCAGTCTTTCAGTACCAAGTCTGTTATTCCACAATTGGTCAAAGTGATTCCAACAAGATTTTTGGATTTCAAAGTCAGTACCTGGTGAAAACAAACAAACAAATCCATAACAGGGTAAAAACAAATGAAATAAAATAAGCTGATACTGCCAGATACACGAAGATACTGAATGGATACAAAACAGTACGTTACAACTTGGGTTCACAGGCATTTGAGATGACTAGACACATCATGGCAAGCAGAAAAAAAGCTGGTATTTCTAGAGCTAATTACATATATACACCATATTTCTTTTAACAACAGTAGCCTATGCTGTCATTTCAAAAATAAAGTGCCAGAGAATAAAATTTCCCTTTGCACAACACAGGAAGGCAGGACTTTATGCAGCACTGTAGCTGCGAGCATCTGACAGGCTTCAGTTTTAGCTTTAGCATTTACTTTGCTCTTCTCAAGCCAGCCCAAGTATCACTGCACCCAAGATAGAATTTTCCTATATACAGACCACAAAGAACAGCATCTAGCCCTAAAAGGAAGACAAGTCTATGTTACTGTATTGTTCTTCAAGAGCACCCCCAGCTGATAAACTTGTAGTGCGTGAGGAAAAACTTCTTACTTGAACATGATCATCCTCAATAACTGGGTCACTTGTGCTTGTGGACTTGTCAGCTGTCCTTTTCCGCTTTGTGGTTTGCCGTGGCCTTGGCTTGGTCACTTCTGAAAACAGAGAACCAGAACAAATTTTCCTCTGTTTGCACTTAAGGAGAACATCAGAGGCATTTCCTAGGTGACAATACCCATTAATAATAATTTTGTGGGTTTTTTATACAGCTATGTCAAAATACCTGTCTGTTCTGAAAAAAACTACGTATCTTTTCTTTGCACCACAGCATTTCCAGTACTTGAAGGGAGCATATAAGCAGGAGGGGGAACGACTGTGTACATGGGTTGACAGTGATAAGACAAGGGGGAATGGTTTTAAACTAAGATGGGGAGATTTAGGTTAGATATTAGGGAGGTTTCCACACAGAGGGTGGTGATGCACTGGAACAGGTTGCCCAAGGAGGTTGTGGTTGCCCTATCCCTGGAGGCATTTAAGGCCAGGCTGGATGTGGCTCCAGACAGCCTGGTTTAGTGGTCTGCAACCAAAGATTTATAATCAAATAAATGTGCAGAGTATTAGACACAAAATACTAACTACTCTATATTACTATTAACAAAAAGAGATAATTTTTAACAGGTGTAACGTCATCAACTTCCAGTACGTGAGAACTATTACTTACAAGTGACATTCAGTAGGCTTAGGAGCTGCAGAATTTGGCCTAAAATCCTTTAAGGGATACAGGCTGAAAGATCTGATGTTAAGTAGTTAATGATGAATGATCACTCCCATGTTGTGGTTGGGGGTTGCTCGATTTGCTTTTGTTGTTTGTTACTTTTTAACAGTTCTCAGAGTATTTACAGACAGGAAATATCTCAGTGTCCACAACACAGGAAAAGCTCTCCAATTCTGTGTTGAATTGCTCAAGATACAGCCCATGGCCTTACAGAAGGTTCAACATAACATCTTTAAATTCATGAAAGCCTTGCTTCACTATGAATGAGAACTAACACATGTCAGAATGAAAAGATTTATTACAGGAAAAGTTGTGGCTTGCATTTTTACTGAGGTAAAAATCATAATCACATGCTGTATTTCAGCCAGTGGTCATTTCTTTCATTATGACCCGTAAACTTTTGACTATCAAAGAAAGGTTTGTTTCAGAATCTGAAAATCAGTTTCATTTATGCCAGGATAGTGGAAAGCAGTGACTTTTATGGCACATTTCTAGCTTACCTATAGAAAAACAATTCAAATTCTTTAGCAAAATAATATTAAGATCTGACTGACCTATGAAGATAGAGAGGAAATATTTTCTTTTAATTTCTATAGATTAATATTTAGACATAACGGAGCAAGGTAGAAAAAATGTTAAATGTAAAAATAAGATCACTTCTATCTGAGATGCATTCAGCCATGGAACAATTTCCTACATGCCTTAGGTTTCGTTAACTCTTGGGAACACTAAGATAAATTGGAAAGACTTAAAGACTCACTGTGTTTGAATTATTCCATGGTAACAGAGATATGAATCTGCTATCAATCCTTTCTACCTCCATGACATATAGTCCTGCAACCAGCACGCTTCATTTCTCAGTTTCATTTTTATTGACAGGTATTCTCAGCAAAGAATGCTGGTTGAGCATTGTTGCTCTTGTTCAACATTTTCTTATGGCAGCACAGGAGTTTACTCAGAAATGAACACTGTGTATAGGCCATACCTGACTCTGACACCAGAGGGACATGAGACAGCTTGCTTCTAGCTCTCGTCAGCGGCCGGCGAGGATATTCTTCTTTACACTGCATCTCACAGCTTCTCTGCTGTGAGCCCATGCTCTCCTCCACACTGGCAGGCCCACAGGTACTCCCACTAGTCCTCTCACCACTTGCCTCTCGGGGAGACCCACAGTTCGGCAGAGTCCTAAGTGCAAAATCTGACCCAGTGCTGCTCCGTCCATTCCTGCAGGCACCACTCGTGGATGGGCATTCCCCATCACAACACCCACTAGTCCTCTGCTGTGTGTCCTGTGGCTTGTGGCAGGAACACCTGGAACAAACAGAGGTCTCCTCAGTCTCTCTCTCACTGGAACCATCACTTTTACAAGGTGAGCAGACACATTGCCTGGATTCATCTGCAGCTGCTAGGCTGGTGCCAGCACAGTGGTTACTAGCTGTCTGTGCACAGTCAGGGCTAGAAGAAATAGCACTGCAGGAGCTGGATGATCCAGTTGATCCTGTTGCATTACCACAACTTGGGTAAGAATCTTTGCCTTTGTTCCTTTCAGGCATGTCACTTGCTGCTTTCATGTCTGCTTTAATCTGCTCACTTGTTACTTGACAACCTTTCTCACAGCTGCTTTCCTCCATATGGAACTGCTTTGCCTGGCCCACTTGGCTGGCACTGCATCTCTTCCGCAGGGGTGTCTTGCCTTTACCACTCACTGTAAGTTAAATATCAGAAAACAATGAGACAACCAAATACACAGTTCAAATAAATAATGAGTGCTACACTTTTAGGCTTCTTAAAACAGAATGTAGCCTAGAGGACAATAACAAATCCTGTCATGACCATTATGCTATTTCACAACTCCTTCAGATGTTATGTGGATTAACAGTAATTTAAGTCTTTCGGCTATTTTTGTAGTGGTGTGCTGGTGGGCTTGTCACTAAATATGATACATATTTGCCTGAAAGGTTAGTATTTTGACAAATCAGGTAACAAGTTTGTGAAAAAGACCTAACCATAAAAATAAGAAAAAACCCACTAATTATAGGTTTCTCTTTTCTTAAATATGAGAAATAAATCTGAGGAATTAAATAATAATGAAGATGTGACAAAAGTTTATGTTTCCAACAGTTATCCTTTGGTTCCCTCCTGAGCACGAAACACGGTGTAGGTAAGTACTAGATATTTCAGTTTACAGATGAACATGAAACACTGGTTCTACAAAAACTCAAGCCAACTGTCTCTAAATGCTTGTTTTCTACTACAGGTTATTTCAACCTCCCAAAGAGAACCAATGTGTACATGGCACACTGTAACTGTACATGGCACACTGTAACTGTACATGGCACACTGTAACTGTACATGGCACACTGTAACTGTACATGGCACACTGTAACTGTACATGGCACACTGTAACTGTACATGGCACACTGTAACTGTACATGGCACACTGTAACTGTACATGGCACACTGTAACTGTACATGGCACACTGTAACTGTACATGGCACACTGTAACTGTACATGGCACACTGTAACTGTACATGGCACACTGTAACTGTACATGGCACAGCCTCATGGAAATGTACTAAAGTGACAAGAGGTTTTATGTGCAGGGAGTACGATGGTTACAATAAGATACTTGTTTCATTTCAGCTTTGATTCCTCTCAGGCCTTGCAGAAATGAAACCAGTATCAGACCAGTACATTCTCAGGTCTTTCACGATACAGGACTTTTATGCTAATTGCTTAGCTGAAGCTCACCAAGACTTAATACCACATGCACTTCAACTGTCAAATACTTATAACTGGACTTTGACTTCCTCCTATCTTGCGCACATATGAAACCACTTCACTTAAAATAAAAACTACAGGAAATAGTAAGTCATCCCTGCTGCTGGAGAGGCAGCATGTCACACAGTATCAGACACAGGACTGAGAATTACTGCCACAGCTGTGCATATTATAGCTGTAAATTCTGTAAGAGAGGGAATGTCCTTTTCTGCCTCTCACTGTAGCTGCCATACTACCAGAAACCTCTTGGCCTCTGACTCTTAGTAATACATACGCTAATAATAAATATATATTATGTGGTGAACAAAGAGTACTGAGCATAACCCCAAGAATTCTAAAGTTCCTATTAAATTTAAGTTGAACTGGAAGCATCCCCTCCCTCCAGGACAATCCCACAGGTCCTGTATGAACCAAAAGATGGCCACATCTGTCAATTTTATTATATATATAAATGTATTTTAAACAAGCAGCAATGCTTTGGCAGGTGAATCATAAGTACAAAAGAACTGCAAATTTGGCTTCACAGACATGATAAATTATGCACACTTGCAAACAAAAAGTGGCAGGTTTCTGCCTGCAGAACAGTGCAGCACCATTACTTCTGATTTGTGTCCATACAGCAACTACATGATCAGAGCTCAGAAAGAGATGTCCTTGCATCTCCATTCTTTACTGATAACGAGGAAGAAAAGAGGAGGAGGCAAACAAACAGGCACGCCTTTTACAAAGCTGTAAACAAGACTGAAAGACTGAAGCTTAAGAACAAGTTTTGCAGAACACTGTCCAGCCCTCACCCAGCTGTTCCACACCTGAAGGTTCTTTAGTTTCCACTGGATCTCTGCTTTTCTCTTCTCCATCTGAGTAATTCTGTGCAATGTTGTTAGTGATGCAGGCTCTTGTCCCCATGTTTTCTTCCTCATCCTCACTGTCTGAATCATGAACAGTAATTGGTGCTGCTTTTACAACAGGTTGAATGCCACTTGGTCCTGAAAACAGAAGAACCAGAACAAGTAAAAATAAGAGAAGAGTAGATTAAAAGTATGAAGAACTTTTAGAACTCCTTGAAAAAAGTTACGAGATGAATTTAGTTCAATTTAGACACCTTGTTCAACTTCACAACTCATTCTGCGGTTCCATCATTAAAAGAAGTATGAATTATCAACCTTGAGTACAAATACCTATTATTAGTTACCTAATAACAAAGGCAGAAGAAAATTGGAAATTGCAATACAGACTTTAAAACAGACCAAATTTCTTCACAGAGGAAAACTGTGCTAGCAACATAATTTCTAATGCACCAGATATTTCACCTGGAAAAAAAAAATTCATAAACAAACTTACACTGAAGTACTTAACACCTTGAGAAGGTGATAACAAAAGGCAGTTAGTTACCTGCTTGCTCTTCATCAACCTCCATAGGAACAACAGCCTGGCTGTGAGCAGGGACATTATCGTGGCCCTGTCCAGCAGCCATTCCTTCTTCTGGTGCAACTTCCTCCATCTCATTTAGTGCTGAGAAGATTGAGAATTAGTTAAAAGAAGGAAACAAAAGTAACAAAACCTGTGCAGAGGTATTCATTCAACACCTACCAAGTCAGTCACCAAGAAATAAAATAAGTGCCTTGATTCCTTCACAGAGTCTTAAGGTTGCACGCTGAAGTCCTGCATAGACCTGTTCTAATTAGAAGAGCCCACAGCAACTTGTTCTACATAATCCCTAGCCTTTTTTGGTTGCTGTTTTCTGTTTTTGAGTTTTTGGGGTTTACTTCTCCCAAATTTTCCACTCTTCAATGTCTTCTTCCATTGCTGTGAACAGTATAACCAGAATTTACATCTTCATTCCTTGAAATGACATCTGCCTTCACTGGTAAAGCTTAAAAATATACTATCTGACATTGTGATTCAAGTCCTGACCAGAGAAGCCCAGAAAACATCTCACACCTCCACAGATACCTCCACAGTATCACACTTAAGCTCTACACTGCTAACATCAGTACTGCCTCAAGTAATTGATTTTTAACGTCCCTGCATCAGCTACTAGATACAACAGAGAGATAGCTTTTATCATAGAAGTATCAGAGACATGCAGCCAGCACTAGGAAAAGGTTAAAAAAAATTAAAGTTACACACCAGGAACCGTAAGAGTTTTCAACATATACTACATGTTCTCTATGACTCTAGGTAAGTAGCAATACAAGCATATGGACTGACTGCACAGTAAGGTTCACAAAGATCAGAGATTACCCTCAGCTGCAATCTGCTGCCCTTCAGCTTGCCCATCCTGCCGCAGCTCATTCTCCTCATTTTGGTCATTTGGATGTTGATGATTGTTGTGGTGGATGTTGGGATTGTTGTTGTTTTGGTGATTATTGTTGTTGTCATTGTCATTGTTAGAATTCTGATTGCTGACTAGGGCAGATGAGACACCGATTCCTGTGCCTGCACTTAAGCCCACACGAGCACAGCCCTAAAAGCAAAGAACAACTCTAAAGCTTTGAAAACACTGACAGATTACCTCTGTAATGTACCCTACTGCTAAGAAAATAAGCATTCTGTCAGTATACAAGAAAGACCAATATCCACACAAAGAGCTAGGAAATGGTTCCTAATATTTCCCTATGCTATACACTGCAAAGGTCTGTCTTAAGTTAGGCAATCCAAAAAACTTTCCTTGCTCTGTTAAGATCCCTAATGAAAGGAAACTCCATGACCAATATGATCTTAACTTACTGAAATATGTCATATGCTATTAGATGATTTTACATCAATACAGTGAGCAGGCTATATAGTCTTCCTGAAACACAACAGCCTGTAGACAGAATTAATGAACATGGACCACGTTTTCAGATCATATGTTCATACATTATCATAGAAGTCACTGCTTTCTCTGCAAAAACACCACCACTCTCCCTAACAAATGATGATAATAGCAACAGCAAACCTAACTCATTTGTTCATCAAGGTATTCAACTCGATTACTAAAACTTTTAGAAGCATGCAAAACTGCTAGATTTAACTGTATTTCAAATGAGCAGGCAAAAAAAAAAGTAAATTAATTCCCCAAAATACACACCTTAGGAGGTTCACGGAACATCTGGTCCAGAGAAATGAATTCTAAACTTGGCAATAACTCAATGAACTGACTAAATGAATCTAGCTTTATTGCGTGGCATCGCACCAACGTGAGGTCAACCAATCGGGTCCATCTTGAATGATCTGCAGAAAAGAGGAGTTTTTAAGGAAGCAGATCTCTTATCTCATTTATTTTTCACTACAGTCTTTCCAGATTTTAGAGTAGACAGCTCTGGTATCACCATTTTGACTGTTACCAGCAACATTCTGGTTCCAAACCATGCATCACTTATGATAAAAGAGAGTAAGCAGTAGTATGAAGATAAAGAAATCTGTTTTAAAATCACTCTATGGGGTTTTCATGTTGTACCAACCTTTGAATTGTAAAGAAGAGCAGATCGTTAATTCTGTGGATGTTCATTTTAGTTACATTGTACCATCCTGTGTACAGTTCTGTGAGTAATGTCACAAGTCATTTTATTATCTTACAGTTATTATCCAATGACTGCACAAATTCAATTTGTATTTTCATTTTTAATTCACAGCATGTCAGTATTCATACTGAAAAGAATCCCAATCTGTTTTGCACACATTCTCACTCACACATTTACATTTTAACACTTACTTTTTTTCCTATCTAACACCTAATTACTCTGCTTTTACTATTTTAAAAGTTAAGATATAGCATGAATTGCTCGTAATGTGAGCTATTCACACAATATTGCTATAAATTTCAGAAAGCGTGCAATACCTGTAATCCAATTATTTGGGTTATGTAGATGTGGACAGTTGTAAATGACCAGATACTTGATGCAAGAAAAAACCTCATTTACAGCTTTCATACCAATATCTGTAATAATTCCTGGATTTTCAACCACATCAGCCAAGCCATACTTCACCAAGTCTCCATTTGTCATTTTACCTATGGAAGAAACAGTAGAAATAGTGGTAAATTTCAGAAAACTGCCCTTCATAGCACTATTTTCTAATTCCCTATTTCAGTCTGAATTGTGAAATGTATCAGACAATCACTTCAGTTCAATAAAACTGAGACTTTCCTAACTTCAATTAGCATTTCAAGAAGTGAAAAAAAACCAAGCATTTTGTTGTATGAGATCAGCAGCCTCATTAAGTGTAAACTAAGATTACTTGTAGTCACTCTTAGACACTGACTGAAAATACATTAACTATTTTAATCCTTGTTTTTGTCAAATAATCTACGTGTATTAAAAATGTCATACACTGTAGTAAAAACTCATCAACATATCCTAGATGAAGAGTTTCAAACTGTGGAAATTCCAGTTCAGCCATCTTCAAAGCAGAAAAAACACCATCTTTGGTCAAGGAAGGCTGGATCCGCACTTCATGCAACCTGAATGCAATCAAGAATTGTTCATATTAAGAAGCATTCCTGAACAGCTGTCACAGAAACTACTCAAGAAAATGCACTCCAGTAGCACAAAGAAAATATTATCTCACCAGTGGATTAAGAGAATATTTGTATCTTTAAGATAGCATTTTGCAGTTACACAGCAGTATCACAGTAGCAAGACTAAACAGCACAGCACTTTCCAGACAAAATATGATTCAGATACAGAAAGAACTCCAGTTATTTTAGCCAAAGAATACAAGTATTCATTCCTTAATCTTTTGAAAGTTGCTCTGCTTCTTCATGTTCTTGAACTTTATTACAACACTTATTTTAAAAAAAGAGGAAACAAAGATCTGAAGGGCCATACCTTCGTGCAGCAGTTATGATGAGGTAGCCAAGATCCACTTCAAGTGCATTCTTGCAAGCTCCCAGAACTATAGTGTGCAAATTCCTAAAACCACCTGACAAAAAAACATTCATTTCATCACACAACCTTAAGCCTTCTACGCTTCTACCAGCATTGGCTTGACAAGAGAATTAACCAAATGCATCTATAATTTTTTTTTAAAATCTATTTATTTAAAGTACAAGGGACCAAAAGTTTCATACCTGATCTCCAGCTGTCTTCTACCACATGCTGAATAAGTCCTCCAAGAAACGGAACACGAACCAGTTCTAGATGCTCCAGATTTCGGGCTGAAGCCAGGCCCGTCACTAGGGGAACATACTTCAGAGAATTTGTGGGTCCTACACAAAACAGACCAATATTGGTAAAAGGCTGCTCACGGAACAAAATTAAACGGATCATAAAATAAAATAATTCAAAGATGCCAACAGAATTACACAGCATCGAATAACAGAGAGAAATATATTTCTATACAACACCTTAAATCAAACAACTCCTCTTGGATTTCCATTTGCAGCTGGTAGCTACGCAGCTGTAAGAAAATTATTAGATTTGCTATTAGATTGATAGATTTGCATCTATCAATAGATGAACTCCTCTTACCTGCACAATTTCTCATTACAAAAGTGCGTAAGCTGATACAAAGGAAATCTTTAAAAGGCTGTGGTTTAGTGAGTCTCACCCACTTCAAATAAAGGTGCCTCAGCATTGGGATACAAGGAATCTCGGGGACATTCACTCCTAATAACACATAAACAAAATGAAAGCTCAATTCAGGAACCACTTTAAAAAATGCATTTTAAAGTATAAGCTTGAAGATAAATTTCTTCAGATTAATACTCTGACTTTAAAAATGAAGCATTTCCTCTGCCATGTGGCATGTGATAAAAGCTATATACATTTTAAAGGCAAGACCTTCACCCCAGTATGTGAATACTTAAGAATTTACCTTCCTGCTTTTAAATATATTGCAATAAATACTTCAAAAAATTCCACTAAATAAAAAAAAGACAATCTCTCAGAGTATCAAAGACTTTAAATTCGCCTGTGATTAAGGCAATACACATCACCATTAAACACTCACCTACTAAGTGCAAAGTCTGAATTTTAGCTCCTATAGGAATTTTTAGCTTGTTCTCAGGAGGGATTGGAAAAGCACCATTACGATTACGAAACTTCCCTAAAATATGAACTTGTGGCATGTATGTCCAGATAGCTTCCACCAGCTCTAAATGGGAGGTCTCAACGCCCTAGAAGAAATAAAGTAAATGCTTAAGCAACAATAAGCATAAGCAATAACAGCAAGCAATAAGTTTAAGGAACAACATCTTATTAGCCATGTAAATTTCTCAGTAACGCTTTACTGGACATTTGCAGCGAGTCTTATCTTTCTAAAAGCAAGAGGAATCACAGTTTAAATTCATGGCTGGACTTGCATCACCTGTGATTCCCACCGGTGCAACTAAACAAAATCCTTTTAAGCACTGTTCACTTGCATATATGGTCACATCTAAATGCTATGCTGTACAGACAAATCTGCGTATAAACTCAATAAATATGAATGCAAAATCCTCTAAGCCACATTTTTTTCTGTTTGGTTAACAAGGGTTATGTCAGCTGTTGAAAGAATCTCTCTCTTGAATCTAACCACTCACCAACAGATTTGGACAGGCCTGCAAAGCCTCTAGAACTCCAGGAATGCTAAAAGCTTCATGGCCACGAACTCTGCGTCTTTCAAGATACCTGGGATGAAGACCATAAAGTTGTTCAATGTCTGGCATCTTCCTCAGCAGCGTTAGGAAACTGGAATCAGTGAAACCTAAGATAACAACAACAGATTTGGTACTTGTGTAACAGCAGACACCTAGCTGTAAAGGGAAAGCCAAACGTGTTGTCCTTTTCCTAAGGCAGTATAAATGCTAACATTAAAAGTTGTACTCGGTGAAGCAATAGCTTGTCATCTGCTTCTAGATTATAGAAATTATGACCTACACAGTTCTGCCTTGAATTCTGCAGGCTTGCCATGACCCTTTCAGTGTATTTGCATAGCTACAAGGCTAACTATACTTCCTCCCATTTCAGATGATGGCCATTTGCAGACAGGCTTTGTACCTCCTTTTCTGGAATCCCATTTAAGGCTCAATAACACCCATCCAGATCAGTTGTCTGTATCTGTCGCTATTCAGCACAGTTCATAACTCCCCCAAAAAGGAAACCATTTTTTTAAAGCAAAGGATTATTTTATTCTAACATAAGACAGCATATAAGAAGGATTTTAAACCAGTAAATTATCTGTATTTACATCTGTCTTTGATTAGGTGTAATCATGTACCTGATATCAGTCCTAATAAATTTAACTGCAGATTCTCTAAGTTATAGAATTCACTTATTTTAGCTCTCACCCCCAACAAACTTTAACCAAAATCCTAATACGCACAGGGGTGACCTAAGTTCCCAAACTTATCTACTGATCTGAAGATAGCTCAACATGTGACTTCAAAACTTATTTATTCTTACATTGTAAAGTGGCGGCAGATGAGTTGCTCTCTCATTCCATTGTATTTTTTCCTGCCTGCATGCAAACAGACTCTTTTTGGATTAACCCTTGGTTTAATTCCCTTACAATAACCAGACAAACACAGACTGTATTTACAGAATGCTACAGAGAATCCCCATTTCTGCTACAGTAACATCCAGTATACATACAGATACACACACAAACACAGATAAATTTTACAGGTCCTGAATCTAAGGAAGCCATCCAAACCTCACAATCAGACAAAAAGTATCCAAAGCCTAACTCCTTAGTGCTTTTGAAAATTCACCCTGTACATGTCAGTAGAAATAACAGGACAGCATGCACAGCCAGTTTTGTTCAATACTACTTTAATGCCAGATCTTGAGTGAGTGAATTACTCACCAGTGGGCATGTATTCCCACCAACGGCCTGCACACAAATCCACAACCTTCACTACTCGCAGATAAAGTGTGACTGCTTCCTTCAGCTTCCGGGACAGGCATTCCATGCACATGATATCCTGCAAGGGAAGGTACCTTTGGGAGAGGAAAAAACACCCCTCTGATTTATCAAATATGAATTCCTTCAACTTTTTTCCAAAATAAAGAACATCTCAAGGACGGCTACATGAATTCATACATTTCTAATGTCTAATAACATTAATTCAAACAGAATTTTCAGTCAGTACTATGTTAGAGTATGAAATTTGGTACAGAGAAAAAAGGATCCATTTTTGATGCTAGATACAGGATATTTAATGTACAAATTGAATACTAAAGTAGGACACATTTTAGCTCTCTAACTAATACTGTCAACCAAACTCTGCCACAATAATTTTGACACAGTTTAATCAAAGGTATTTTCAGTGTCTAGTACATACTACCATGTTAAAATTGCAAATACTTTGTGGGAGCTACTGTTTTCAGAGAACTTATAACAAGAAATGCTATGTTTCAATATAGCTAGCAAGGGTGGACACCTTAGAGGATGACTGTTACATAGGTGAGGTAATGCACTCATCCTTTGTATGTAATTGCAGATACAATTTCAAAGAAAGCCTATCAGCTATGTAACACCTGAGATACATTTCTGCACCGAAATCAATACTTAAGCACTTGTTATCACACACGTGTGAATGAAATTAAATCACTCCTTTTGTTACAGAATCACAGAATTATCAAGGTTGGAAAAGACCTAGAAGATCATCTAGTCCAACCATTACCAATACTTCCTGGCTAAATCATATTCCTCAACACTTATTGTTGTTTCTCACTTATTATACTACCCATCACATTCACAAGTTAATTTTCAAAGTGTCTAAATGAATTCTACAACTGAAAGGCTGATCCCTCACCCTTTTAAATTCAGGTTTTATCCAACTGTTCATACGTGATACCTCAGTACTTTCTGGGCAGTTTGCGACTCGGGTATTAACGCAGGTAAGATTGGAAAACAAAACAAAAAACAATATAATAACAATGAACTGACTTCTGATAAGCTGCTCACCTAAAGATGTGGCAAAGCACTTCATGAGAGAGCTGGTTCATGTAATCTTTTGGCTCATCAGCTTTGGCAGACTCAGAACCTTCTCTGTTCGCTGAGCATGGTTTCACATTTTTCCGCCTGGGACCCATAGTTGCAATGATTTCTGATGAAAGGAAATGTTCACGTTATGCAAACTCAGCGCAACTGAGAGAGAAAAGGACTGAATAGAAGATGCACCATCTTAAGCTTACTTTGAGAAAGTAAGTACAACAGTAAGTTGTAGTTTGCTTAGTTAAAAATCAAAGTAGATTAAAAACTTCAAGATGTTGCTTCAGCAGCAGTGTGCAGGACATCCCCTCTCTACTCCCTTTATATTGTTTGTACTTATACACAAACATGCTGGCACAGAAAGACTGTAATAACAATAAAGGAAGCTTTATTTAAAAGAATTTATTCTAAGAAATAACATATACAGCTGAAATAAATGTGAACTTTGTGTTAATAACAGAATAACTGAGTTAACATCTCACACAGACAAACAGTAAGAGATGTCCTTGATGCTGCTGCTCAGCTGAGAAATGATTTCTGCTGAGTAGGGCAAAACTGCATTAACTCAGTAAACCTGTTTAACAGGTTGAATAGCAAAATCCAGTGGATGAGAGAAAACAAATTTAAAAAGATGGATTTTGGAAGATTTATCAGAGGTGTTTCTGTTCAGTGCTCACTGTGATTTAAAGCACCATAGGACTTGCTTTTTATTGCACGTCAATTGATCCTTAGGAGATAAACAAAGTATCCCCTGGTAATTATAAGAAAAATTCAGTGTTCTGGAACACAAAAGGTTCACATGCTGCCACAAAACTAGAAATACTGACAGCTTCACTGTGATCTCATTACTGAAAAGCACATTCTTTCATACTTTCTTCCTATACACTTTTCATTAACAACTGCATGGCATCATAGCAAAAGGTGATGGACCATAATCAGAGGAAAGAGGAAGATATGAACAAATCAGCATGAAAGGGAAAAGGTTAATAGAAAAATCCAGGTTTTAAGGCAGAAAGCACAATTTTCTCTGAAGTTGGGCTGTAGCTTCACTTGGCTCCTACCAATAAGGAAAACGAGCCTAAGTCTCCTATTCAGTAGTGTTTTGCAAAATTAATGCTATTCTAGGTCCTACTCTGACAAGTTAAAGGTGCACATATCGTTCTATGCCAGCAACTTGACTCAAATTCCAAAAATAATTTAAAAAATAACAATAATAAAGCAGACAAACGAGCTTGGCTCTTTCCGGCTCAGCTGCTGAGGGCCACTATAATCCTGAACAACCCCTCATTACCTTCTCGTTCAACCACCCCCGTTCGGAACAAGGCCCACCGCGAAGGGAGCGGAACGAACCCGCTTCCCCACCTCAACGGGCCCCGGGTCCCCCCAGTTCCCTCAGGGCCTGTCACGCCGTGAGGGTCCCCACCGGCCTCAGACAACAGCAAAAGGAGGTAAAAGGAGGCAGAGGGGCCTCGCCAGGCCCGGCCTAGAAAGGGGCCGAGCACCGGGCGGACAGCTGCAGCTGACGGGCCCAGCCATCCCTCCAGCCCGGCCCGCCGCCCCTTACCTGCCCCTCAGCGCCGCCCTGTTATTGTGGCCGCGGGGATGAGTTCACCCCGGCAGCCTCTTCCTGCGCGGTCCCTTCCGCCAGCTCCGTCCCGATTCCGATCCCTTTTCCGGTCCCGCCCCGTCGCCATCTTGACGTGACAGCTTTGAGGTGGAGCTTTGCCGCCGCCATCTTGGATGCGTCGTCGAGAATACAACCTGCGGGCGCCATGTTGGTGGTGGCTAAAGAGTGGTAGAGGCCTGCTCCTCCCTCCCAGCTAATAGGGACCTATATTGTGTATTTCCAAAGAGATGAAAAAGAGGAAAAGCTGGAATATTCATTGCAGAGAGCTGGCATGACAACAAGCTGAATGTTTCTTGCCCTTGTTTTCTGTTTCTCTTCAGTTTATCTGGGAAATTGAAGAGTTTAGCCATTAGGAGCCCATACAAAAGAAACCATTTGCACATTAGAACCTCTTATAACAAAATAAAGAGCATAACCTGTATGTGTAACTAATAGCCAGAGTCATTTATAGACACGTGGTAAAATTAGTGAGTTTTTATTCGTTAGCTGCCATAAAGTGTTGCTGTCCTGTAAGATTTTTTTAATAGGAAAAAGAAATTTACAGTAAAAGAATTATCAGTGGCAGAAATGGATATAGAATAATGTGAATTTAAGCTAAGTTGATAAAGGAAAGAGCCGATATTGTTGAGTATAGTATAGTTAATATGGGAACAGACCCTCCTGGCAAGAAACATGAGTTTCGAATTTGTCAGC
Source organism: Coturnix japonica (assembly GCF_054131305.1). Taxonomy (NCBI): domain Eukaryota; kingdom Metazoa; phylum Chordata; class Aves; order Galliformes; family Phasianidae; genus Coturnix; species Coturnix japonica. Next base: position 9,175,122 of record NC_140680.1, on the reverse strand, counting down.
AATAACATCCAAGCATTTAGTCCCCCAAATAGGAGGAAACTGAATGAGCCCTCCTAAGGAGAACCTAAGTAAAAAAGGGAAACTGGATAGAGCAGTTTATATGAGAGAGTTCAGTTCAACTGAAGTGTACGAAAGGTTGGGTGGTTTAAGATAGTAGAAACCAAAACACCTTGTTTGGTTTTTTTTCCTTGGAAGAAACCCAATAACTTGTCACACAGATCAGTAGTACGTGCATCTTTGGAGGTTGTTGGTTGGCTCTATTTCTATCTACTGTTACATTTCAGAAATTCTGAGATTTGAGATATTATACTTAAACAAGAACCAAAGGTAAAACATGTAGGAAACAGAAGTAGTATCTCACAAGTCCCTATTTTAGGAAAGTTTTGTTATCTTATTATTTAATAACCTACAGACTCTCAGTACTTACAGGTCTCCCAAAAGATATTTCTAACCTTCAATTTTCTGGGATGCTTTCTATTCCATATTAATTTTCTAAGACACTTCTCGGCTCAATTTATGTCAGAATTAAGAACTAACCGCATGCAAAGTGGCTAACAAAGACCCATAAACATTTCATAACTAAAAGATTCTAGGGAACAACTATTGAATATCCACATAGTCACAAACAGAAACTACAAGCTGAGAAAATCTTTTAAAGCAACGTACTCACTGTATCTACAACTCCTAAATAACAAATTACGTATCGCTTTTCCCAAAGCCGGGCCTTTCTCTGCCAACACAGTTTCTAGACATTTTCTCCACACATCCAAAACTCCAAGATATCCTACTGCCTTTCCAGAAAATTCCCTCTGTGTTTTATAAGAAAGCCTAATGAGTTTCACCTGCATCACTGAGTCAACAGTGTTTTGCTCCTCTCTCCACAGCTGATACCTGCAGAAAGTGAATCCATGGGATTCTGACATTGAGTCCCTCTTATTTGTCAGTAATGCTCTCACCAAGATTTAAATTTTTCCACCCTCATTTCATGCTGTAAATATCGATTTGAAGCAATAAGGTTCATCCATTGGAGAAAGTATCTGTCTGCTGGTATTTGGACCCGTCAGAACTGTAATTACATCTTAATAAATTGGTAGACCTGGAAGATCATATGCTGCCAAGGTGCAATTGTCTTGTCCTCCCCAGTAATAAGTCATGCAGGAGTGTCCTCTGCTGCTGCTTTTGGCTGTCTAGCTCCCCAGTTAGCTCAGAATAGTCATTTCTCTGCTTTGGTTGCTTGAAAATATGGAATCATTGCATAGAAATTCACATAAACTGCTGGCTGTTTAATTTCATTAAGGTGGAAAGGCATATTTAGTTTGTGTTGGTTTATAGGCAGCCCTTTGTGGAATGTGTTGTTGTATTGGAAGGTGCGATCTGCTGACAGCCAACAAGTGCAGCTCTGCTCTCCTTTAAAAGGGTGCAGTCTGTTGAAACAACAGACCTAAGAGGATGTGCTGCAGGGCAGAATTTCAAAGCAAAAACATCTTCCAGAAATAGCATAAAATCTTAATACAGTATATAAGAAAAAATCAAATAGTAAAGCATCTCTGTGTCTGACTCTTCCCTCATGCTGGCATGGACTAAAGGAATTGCTACAGGTGGTGTTTTGTGATATCAAATATTTACAAAGGAAGCAAAGGAAACCTTGTCTTTCTTTGAGCTTCTGAATTTTTCTCCTACTCAGACAGGAAAGCTACAGTAAGTGTTGGACTTGAAAGGGAGCTATAGTTAAATGTATTTTAGGAGTTGAGTGATGGGGATGAATTCTCATTCCATTTCTGCAGGTTAGGTAGAGATGGACTGGGGCAGAGAGCTAAACTATATATAGAATTCTATCAGCATTGCTTTCCAGTGAGAAAATAAATCTTCTACTTCCTCAGTCACCAATTTATTTTCCTCTTCTAACAATAGTGTAGGACAAGAATTCAGATCCATAACATGTATGGACAAAAAATTTTGTTGTAAAAATCAAACACATTAATAGGAGAAAATACGTCAAATGGATATGAGGTCATGCACTAAAATGAGAAGTCTTGCATAACATTAACATATAACATGGTCGATGCACTATCTTGAAGTAACCAGGCTTCACTGTATTTTGGTGGTGGCATTTTGTTTACCGGTTCTCTTTGCAATCACAAGTTAGTCTTATAAAGTGAGATGTTGTGGTCTTAAGATAAAAACAGGTTGAAATGTCTTCTGTGCTTATTGTCTATATTTGAGACACTGAGGGCCTGCTTCCCCCGCCCTGAATATGTAGTATTATTAAAAGATTGAGAAACCCTGAATAATTGTTGTAATTGGAAACGCTCAACAAACGTGATATAACCTTTGAGCAATTTATTGTAAACAGCCTGAGCAGTATCACGCTATTTTTAGGGCAGGGTGAGAATCCAGCTCTCCAGGCTGACCAGACGCTGATACTACTGTAATGAAGCCTATTGAATTATGTTCCATTATACTTCACCATTCAGTCATCTGGTATTATCTTCTGTTCAGAGATGTGGAATTCTGGTATGATCTGAAGAATGCTTTATGCAATAGCAACTATGGAATACAGCTGGCAGTTTTTCATGTTGCCATTGATGCCTTTAAGAAGGTAATTGATAGTGTAGGAGTCAGGAGGCCTGGATTTTGGTTCTGGCTCAGCTTTATGTCTCTGGTATCTATGACTGAAGTGACTACATTCCCCCTCCACGGTTTGTCTTCCAGGTCAATCTCTGACATATCTGGGGCAGGGCCCATTTCTTATATTGAGCATGTAGATCAACAGTGCTCCTCATCCTCTGTACTCAGACATGTCCTACCTGCAGCCCGCAGGCCACGTGTGACCCAGTCCCGCTGGCAGTGCAGCCATGTCCTGCCCCACACCATCATAGTGGTGGCTGTGCCCCATTGAGTGGCCTGGCCTAGCCCTGCAGCACCCACAGGGCAGCGGTGTGCTACAAACCACAGCTGGGCTGGAACCAGGCATGGGATGTAGTGTTGTGCCAGTTCAAGTAATATCTTGATATATATAGTGATGTACCTACATTTGTAAGCAAATGGTGGCAACTATGCTGAAAAATAATGTTTTGTAGCTGAGAATTTGCTCAATCGTGTAGTGTTATTGTGGTTTTTGTTGTCATTTCCATGGAAATACATAGGAGGCATTACTTTTGGAGCGAACTACAAATAAATGTGTTCTATTTTTCTGTTCTATGCCAATATCTCGCTAGTCATGTTTTATTTCCAGCAAACAGGATCTGAGCATGTTTCATCAGCTCACTCAAGCTATGTACGTTTTTTCTTCCCCATATTTCTATGTCATTGCTCCATTGCACAAGCTTGACTGTCCAGATTGTCTGGCTGCTTCAGCATTTATTTTCAGATGTCATTTAAAGCAGTATGCAAATTCTTTGGTCTGGTATGTGGCAAAAGCTGATATGCTTCTCAGTATTATCTGCAGCTATGGGCCACCACGTGTTGCAGATAAAGGGCACAAAGATAAAGGGCACAAACATGCCATGCTGGAGAGTGATGCTCTCAGATGTTATCTGCTACTGTTTCATGTCAGAATTGATCAGAAAATAATTAGAATTCCAGAAGTCTGTGGTGGATGTATATACCGTGCATTTTAGGCCTTTAACTTGCAGGGTTCTCTGTCACCCCTGTGAGTGTGCATTGGCTGAATAGGAAACTTGCTTAAAAACTTGAATATACTAAAGCAGTTGATGTGAATATCCACTTTGGCTGTAACAGGCCAAGCTACAAGACAATCAAAATGCACAGCAGTGCTGGTTTTAGTCCCTTTGCACAACAGTTTTCTGTCAACATCCTCCATTATTCCTTCTCATTCAATACGAAGACAATGAGGCTACTTACCTTTCTCAGCTTGCATATTTTAACACCTAACAACTCCAGTTGATGAGAAATAACCTGTTGGCAGATATTTTTGTTGCCGCTGGTTTATCTTTAGTTTCACAATCTGCCTACACGTACATGCTTCATACATATCTTACTCCTAAAAAACAGGCAGGGTTGTCTGACTGGCATCTTTCACCAGTCAATGCACTCAGACCTTAAGTCTCACTGTTCTCATGCCAGAGATCATGGGCACTTGTAGCCCAAACAATGACTTCTTCTTAGAACAGACATACGGTTTATCTCTTTACCAACAGCATATCTAATTAATGCTGTAAGTGCTAATGTGAGCAGTCTGACTAAAGAAGAATGAATGAAAGCATTAATAGAACCTGAATACACTCGTGGCCCATTGGAGGTATGTTTCTAGTCAGCTGTCATAACTGCAATTGCAAGACATGACAACATAACAAAATATTTCACTATTAGGTGGTGTTCCTGTCTTTGGCCAGAGGGAAAATAACCTAACTCTTGCTCCTGAATATGATGTTCTCTACCTCTTTTCTCCCTGCACACCACACATGAACTCACGAAGCAGAAACACACACTGGGAGGTGCCATGAAGAGAGTGACCACACTCCTCATTCTGGGAGCTTTCTGTTCCTCGCATAAGCCACTTATGTGATCCAGCATTCATAGCAGTAGTTCATCCTTTGACACATGAAGTTGCTAATTAATGTTGACTGTACTTTCAAAGAGAAGGGGACTGTGGTCTGCTCGGAAACCCTTCATCCATCTTCATTAGTCTGAATGTTTAAGTTTCCAGTTTTATCCTGGCACTTGGCTCAGACTGTTGATCTAAACTGATAACCTCAATAGGACATCAAAATGAGTATCTTCTGCTTATGCGTCACTTAGAAAATAACACGTCGATTTTCTCCCTTCTGAAAGATGAGAGTTAAAGCCAAGGTCATAGATAGCCCGATATCAATCTTAATGACGTTTGAATTATATAGAGAGATTAGAAGGTTTTTCATGTACCACGAGTACTTCTGTCCCTTAGAAAGGAGTCTGAAGCCTCCCACAGAGGGGAAGAAACCCCACTCTTGTTCTGTGATTTCAGGGGACACAGCAGTGAATGGGAATAGCATATACTAATGCTGACCAGGATTCCCGTGTGTTCGGTAGTAGTGTTACCAGGATAGGTAATGCTTTAGGGAAATGGAGAATCAGAATGAGGAAGAACTTTGTTAAGTTTGTTCATTTTTTAGGAGTATTTGACATGAAAATGCAGACTATTTAAATGACATAAAAGCAGACTATGCAGACTATAAGTCACTGTTAATGTTTTGTTTTCTGAGTTCAGTGGGTACTATGTGTCTCCTCCTAAAGGTCTATTGAGTATCTGAAAGGCAGCAGATGTATAAGAAAAAGATTAGATCTTTGGGACTCCGTGGGTTTCAGACCCCCTACATACCACATGCTGTTTTGTGTGATGTTTTCATCTCTACAATTGAGAACCAGAATCAGTATAAAAAGGAGTACTGAATTTCAAATCCATTTTGACCCCTGCTGGTTACTTAGCTATAATCAGCACAATCGGCATCAAATACCATAAGATTTGTATCTGAAGTACTGAGTTTTATAGGGAATTAGTTTATGGTTCAACCAGTTCATATTATAAACCAGACTAAATACTAGAATTGTATATACATGTAGCAGCAAATTAAATGGAACCTCTCTCATGCGGAGAATGGCAAGTCTGCGTATCAGCTAGTTTCATAGCATATCTGTGCCAAGAAACCCCTTTCACCTTTCAGAACAAGGTGCCTTTATGCAGCTTCCTGTCTGGCAGTGACCCTGAGCCTTCCAGTACGTGCCTGAGAAGTGTTGGGAAGAATTGTGATCCAATACAGAGTCATGGCAGGGCCAAGCTAGTTATTTCAAAGTGAAGATGATGGAGTCTCAGTACTCACAGCTGAGACCTGGCATGGCTTAATTCTATGGTAAAGAAGTAACCTGTGAAAGACCATGTCTTTGGTCATTTTCAACATCACATAATTTCAAGTATCCTCTTTTCCTGCATGAGGATGATGTTCTCAGCTCTGCCAGGACAAGTGGCAGATACAGAACAGACCAACAAATCCTCTCAGTTCTTCTGTTATGGAGCGCTGTCTGCCTGGTACTACAGCACCATTCAGCCAGCAGTGGGATGGCTCAGCTTTCTGATATCTCACCTTCAAAGGCAAGGACAGAAGTTTCCTTTCTCATTTTATGTTCCTCTAAAGTGTGAGTCTTACTTGTGCCTACATTCCAGTTCCAAAGTTTTCTTCAGATGTAATCCCAGTAAATTCATTCATTAGTAAGCTTTAATTGTGGAAATTGCATTCCTTTGGCTGACTAACTATTTAAGTGTGAAAGATGTAACAGCAGAACACGGGTCTGTGAGCAGCCAGTTTATCAGAAATTAAAAGAATCATTCATAAATCACATTACTGGATTCAACAGACACAGCTACAAGGCTTATACAGCCCTACACCGATGTGGATTTGTTTCATTTGAGGCCTGATCACAGGATAAATTTCAATAACACGGGGCCATCTAGTGTGTCTTGCTAATATTACAACATTTGGCTTGAGCACACGGCCTCTGGCTCCTGCTCTGTACCTATTTACTATAATCTGGGAAGTGTCTCATTTGTGAATAGCTGATATAACAAATGTATTCTCTAGAGAGGTCACCACAGACAAAAAGAAAAGAGCCTACATTTGTTTTAATAAACATGCAACCTGAGAAGTTACACAATGTACGTGAATCAGAATTGTACAAAGTCAAAAGAAGAATGAGAACTAAAAACTGAGCTACAAAACTGGAGGAGTCGGAGGACTTCATAGGAAAGCTGAAGCTTTTGAAAGGAAGTATCTGAAAAGAGCAAGTGGGAGCAAGCTCCAGCAAGGAAAACTGAGCAATGCCTGCAAGTGGCAATGTATGGATTTGAGCTTTCACTATGGAGACAAATACATAATGCAGTGCTCATGTGAAAACCAATATGCCACAAAAAGAGCAATGTTTATGGGTATCCTGAGGGAGATTTGCAGGGATGACAGAAGTGTCAGTCCCTGCGCTCCAGAGCACTGAGAAGCAGCAGACATGAGAGCACAGCTGAAAGGTGTATGTGGAGCTTTGTTCACTGTTATTAGTACAGGCAAGATGAATGAAATTAAATTAGGAGATCGTGATAAGGCAGTGTAAAGCTGTTCTTGGCATTCTTCTCTGTCATGCAGGATTAATTCAGCATACGCCTGCTTGCTTCATATGCAAGGCTCCTCTGCTCCTCCTGCAAAGGAAGGACAGCGCAGACAGTAAACTTTCCATTGTGGACTAAAATCTCTATGAAGTTCTCAGCCAACAGTTTGCTAACTGAAAAGACACTACGAACATTTGCAGCAGATATATAACAGACCTGTAAAGCTTTTTCTTTTAAAAATGCTGTATTTATACATAGGAAGTAAGAAAGCTCTGATATTTCTCATATTTCCAATATGAAAATATTTCCAGTATTGGAAATTTCACATTTAAGTTCTGCTATCACTCAATTTGCTGCCTTGTTAGCACAGTGCTGCTCATTGGTCTCTTCTCTTGCCTGTTCCAGTTTCTGCTATAGCAGGAAGCTGCTCCCACAAATACCAAAGAGACCTCTTTGGATCAACTAGGCCTAGTGGAGGGAGAAACAGTTACTCTATAGAGGTTAAGCAAAGAAACAGAGGAGTAGAGACTCTGGATAAAATGAAGTGAAAATACCAGATAGCTCATCTCGGATTTGAGCTAATTCAGTAGTCGATACTCAGTATGTTACTTACAGGACTGCCTTGCAGAAAGAACATTTGTTGTTATATGTTTTCCCATCAGAGCCACAAAAAGGTTGGTAGAGCTTTTCACAGTAAATAGGTCTTCCTCTCTCTAACCTCCTGTATTCACTGCAGTCTACCTGAAAATACAATATCATTTTTGTTGGAATAAGCCTTTCTCACATTCATCATTCTCACACAGAAACAATGGATAGACAACACTTTTGGGCAAGACTATCAGCTGCTGTAGAGCAGTAGTCAGTGCAGCTCCACTTGTGCTCTCTTGTTGTAGCCCCATTTTTTAGCCTTCATCCCATCTTTTAGTGAAGGAATATTACTCCAACCTGGTCCTGGAGCTTATTGCAAGTTGAATGACTATTATTGTGACAGTTGTTGTCCAGGAGCTGCATGTGAGTGGGGAGCAATGAGCCTTGTATGGTCAGCTCCTTCAGCAGCTTGTGCTGTGGCTGCAGCGATGACTGGCAAATTGAGAGGGCTCCCCTGGCAAAAGGGTCATTAACCAATTACTCCTTGAGGTATTCTGGGCTCAAACCCATTGCCCCATAAGTGAAGCGTGTGGGACACTGGTTAACCCAGTCTTTTCCTTTGGCTGGTCATTTCTGTCTCCTCCAACACATGTCAAACACTGCGTTCCCAGTTGCAGGAGGAGGTCAGAGACCTAATGGACTGCAATTTACTGCCACATAACCCAACAAAGGCAGTGGAAGGGAAGGGAATCCGTATCTGGTCAAACACTAACCTGGGAGAGGTGAGGGTCAGCTAACAAAACAAGCTAGAAATATAATGGATTTGCCTCATATATACATAACAGTTGATAACATGGAAAAGAAAATGGAATAGGTTCCACCTGGAAAGGAGTGTGTGCCTTAGCCTGGGTTCCAGCATCAGAGGCTGTGTGTGCTGTGCTGGTACGAATGTGTGAATTTCCATACACTACTGCTGTTCACATCAGTCCCCAATGAACTCTTTTCTCACCTGAGGGAGTTTTACTGCTTAGTGCCTCGCTTATCTCAGAGGGTGACCCCAGGATGGACAATCCAGTGCAGTCAGGGATAAATTAATATATTAGGTATGGGATTTAGGATCTGAAAGTCACCAAGTAAGCCTTACAACGTTGTCACCAAATAAATACCAAAAATCCTCAGTTTTCTGCTTTACAGTTTTGATCTGTTTCTTGCCCAAACTGCTTTTTACATAACAACATCTAAGAACTGTCAGAGCAACTTTATGGAAACCACATAGCTCAGACTTGAGGATTTCTTTTTGACTTTGGCAGCAATTGGTTAATGTGGTTTTTCTGACCTCATTGGTCTCTGCTCACTGTTGTTACAAGCTATGTATTTTCATTCAGAAATAAAGAAGAAAATGACTCACCTCATCCTCTTTGGCAGCATCTGCAACATAAACAGAATCACAAAAGATGAAGTAAAAGAACACAGTGAATATTCACTTTGCAGCTGGGCTGCCCTCATTAGCACCAGCCCTTCCAGCAACACCACCTCCCTTGCTTTCTTGGAAGTAAATAGTTACGTAGTTTATCAGTGTTGAATAAGTTACCTGTGTCAGAACTAATCCAACAAGTGGGTCTCATTGCCTCATTTACCTTAGAAATCAGCGTCAGCAGCTTGAACAGCCTTTGCTATTTGGGGATTGGAATCTATTTTCCTCCTTTTCATCAGAGAAGGATTAAAGACCCAGGAGTTAATATTACATTAAATGGCTCATGTTCCCTGGATGAACTGGTTGGGCATGACTGGGTTTTAATTCCTAGGTCTTCCAAAAAGCTCATTTGTGGTGCTAAACAAGTCACATGTTCCTTAGATTCTTTTTTTCCCCCTGTTTATAATGAGGATAATAACTTTATTAAAATATAATCTAGATTATGATGATAATGAAATTAGGATCATGGTACCAACTTAAAAATGTCTTTTCCCTTGCCCTGGGTTCTAAACTATTTTGCAGAAGGACTATTTCCTATTCCATATACACATCGCACCCAATATAATACAGCCCTGATTTCAGGTGGGGCTTCAAAAAGCTCCTTCAAAACAGCTGCTCAATGTTAATTACACCTCCCAGAAAGTAATCAAGTAACACTGGCATGTCTCCACTGCAGTGACGCATTCGTTACTTTCTTTAGGAATGTATTTTGTTCTTCTCCTGTCCTGTGACTGTCATTCAGTGGCTTCAAAAGGAGAAAAGTCATCAGGCAGAGGCTTTTTGTACAGAAAGGAGCAGGAAGATAATGCAGTATGTTAAAAAGAGCAATACAGGCACTAGCACTTGCTTTTCTAATTAAACACAGCTATTCTGGACCTTTAAAGACAGGCATCTTTCCATTAAAACTCACTTCCATCAAACTGCCTACGTCTTCTGATTAAACAAAGTCATCCAATGTAAAGAAAACTGGCATAAGTTGCACTGTACATCCGAAAGATCTGGCTCATAAAGCATTGATCCATAAAGTTTTGAAGTAGATAAGATGAACTGGAATGTCTAAGGAAGGGATTTGCTGGAGTTCTTATGGGAGAAATATTTGTTGCTGTAGTGAATGAAACTGTCTGAAGGCATATTTCTCATTTAAAATAAATGTTCTTTAACATTAATAATACCATTGGACTCCTCTACTAATAGCAAAGAAGTTTTGCATTCCTTTCACTTATTCTAAGCGTACTTAATTTTCTGTCTTATTTTCTTTTTAATATATTTCAAATTTGTGTTCCAAAAAAACTAAACTACCAAGTGAAGGCTCAGGAAATTCCTCCGAGCTCTGTATTTTATAATAGAGTAACTTGTGCCTCAAAGCTATCTCCAGCAGGGCAAACTAACCTCATAAAGAGGCTGCTCACAGCATATTCTGTGGCTGGTACGTAATCACCTATCTCCTGCTTGCTCAGTTTGGCAGGAGAAGGATCTCATTAGCTCCAAGCAACCCACTCAGATTGAAGAAGAAAATGAGTAGGTTAAAACCTGTTTGAGTTCAGAGGCTTTACAGATCACTTCTTGGTTACAGTGCAGAATGCAGCTCTGATTCATGCTGCTGTCAAGGAATAGGTTTCATCTACACAAGTTGGCAATTGCAAAGCTGCTGAAATGTTGCTTGTAAATGGTGCATGAGTGTAAAATTCCACTTGCCTTCTGCCACACGAGCCCAGCAACCACCACTCTCTATCCTAACAGATCAGGAATTTTCAGTAATAAGGCATTTTAACTATAGCATGTTAACCAATAAAAAAGGTTACTCACTTGCTAAGCAAAGAACCGCCAGGGCGAGAAGCACAAAAACGCCTGTTATCTTCATGGCAGACATGGGTTCTCAACAGTCAGCCTGTGCTCTAAGTATCCCAGTACACGTAAATACCTGCTTGTGCATCTGTGAGTGCATATATATATACACACATACCAAGAGCAGAAACCTTGATGATGAAATCCTCCTAACAGAAGGTAATTAGAAGAAGGTGTTGCCCATGGGTAGTGGCAGTAAGAATGTCTTCTGTACAGCATGAAGGTCATAAGTACAGGGCAAGGATGAGAGTCACATCATGGATTGTGTTGATAAAGGAGATGTATTGTATTTTGGCTAATCCCCTTGCCTAATTAACTGTTCCATCTACATTAGCAAGTTTGAAGAGTGACTCAGTAAGGTGGTTACTTACTGCTGATCTGTTATTGCCATATTGACCCTTATAGCTGAATGTAGTTCCCACGGCAAAAAAAAAAGTAATATAGTAATTTCTACTGGGTGTGTTCCAAAAGACCAACATGAGAGTAGCTGCAATGTTTGTTTCCTATTCTCCTGAAGTTTTGTTGCTATCTGTGGGTAAATCTGATGCTGATTAGCATGGCCATGTGCTGAGTCCTTCCAAACAGTCTTCTGCTGATTGGAGAGAGCATGTTTTGTGTGGGTATGCACACAAATCACCATCACACACAGCCCGGACAATCCCCACATCTGCCTACGGAGTTCCACTGGTCTGGAGAAGCAGGAAAAAAGGGAACAAAGATACTGCAGTAAGTAGCTTTGCAAAGAGAAGTGATGAGTTCACAGAGCCAGCATCCAGCTGAGCTGCTGCCTGGTTTGCTGCCATGGGCTGTGCAGAAGGTCCCTCTCCCTTCTTGTCCTTTCCTTTGTTGACCGTTCCAGCTCAGTGGCAGTCAATGGCAGTCATGTGCAGCGTTCTTTAAACAAATCAGCATACCAGTGACTTAATCAACTTCTGTAATACAGAGAAGGGGTAGCATCACAATGGAGATCTCATATTTGAATATTCATTTTCATGAAGTTCAAAGAAATGTGAAGTTTTGAGCCCATATTTCTGTTTATACCCATCCTTGCACAATTGTTACAATTCACAGTATTTCAGTGATGATCTCCCTTCCATTGCAAGATATCCTGGGGCTTTTGCACTGCCATATACGCTACTTTCAGCAAGACAGAGGAGCAAAATGTTCTTACAGAAGAGGTTGCAGAGGTCAGCTTCTCCTCAGGCCCCACTAACTCATGCTTTGTAAGAGGGATACTGATGATCTTGTCTTTGAAGAAAGTAGGTGATGAATAAAATAAAGGATGCCATCAGATTCCATTTTCACATGAAGATAAGAGAAGAAAATGACAGCTGAGTATCTGGTCTGAGTTGGAGGCCTGTAGATGTTTTTTAATGCCTTTACATCTGTGATATCATTATAAGTTTTTCTTTGTTCTTAATTTGGAAATCCAGGTGTTTTCCTATGCAGTTCAGTCCACGGAAGACAAGCTCTGGTTTGTATTGCTTGGATTCAGCCACTTCAGGCTGTCAGTGGAATTCTGGCTATGGGAAGCCCAAAAGCCTGACTTGGAACATGAAGAAATCCATGGGAAGTACTCAGTACATGTTTGTTGATTAATGCTGACTGTTACCTCCAGGCAAAAGAGCAAAACCCAGAACAAACCAGAAGATGCTCCTGGTCCAAATAGTTTTTTAGCCAACAAGACTTTGAGGGTGACTTGAAACTACAAAACTGCAGCTTGACAGAACATGCAGCTTCCTTGACACTGGTATGAGGAAACATCCCGCTTCGGTTACGCCACCTCGCCTCGATTTGTGCTGCAGAGCATTTTGTCTGATGCAACTCTAGTATCCATCCCATCGCCCTGGAAAAAGGGTGTAAATGTCTGTTTGCCGTCTTCTGAGTTGGTGTAGGAAGATTTTCTGTGTTGTAGTGAAGAAAGGGGTACAGGGCACTTGGAGGCAAGAGGGGGCTGATGAGGGAGACAGATTTTGAATCATATTTTCTAGGCATTTGAATGTTATCTTGCTAACAGAAGGATTCCTGATGTTCATTCTATGCCCTGTAGTAGCAAATCCATGGTGTGAAATCCATTCTTTCCACTCTATTAATGTTCAGGCATTTTGATTAGGGCTTTCATATCAAGTTGACTTTTACTTTCTGAGCAGCAGACCTGAAGCTCTATTGGGCTTTCCCAGACCACTGATGAGATGGAGAGATACAGTTCTGATGAGGAGCTGTGATGTACTGCAGAGTGGGAGAGACTGAATGCTGCAGGTGGGAGTCAGTCGGAGTTCTGGGGCTCTGTGCATTTTGAAACATCAAATCTATCTGGAAGATTCAGGATGAAAATGCCATACATAGAAAGCAGGATTTACCCTAATATCCATGTGCATAACTTCAAGAATGGGAAGTATTCGTATCAGCAAATTGGAGAAAATATGTACAAGTCAGCTGAAAACATGCTTCATTTGAGGCACTTTTCTGTCCAAACTTGCAGGCACTTGTTTGCCTTTGTAGTCTTTCAGCAGATCTGGTCTGACAACCTGAGACCTGTCATCCCCAGGCAGGCCACAGGTTCATCTAGGTCAGCGTGATGCCTACAAGAATGCTCAGCAGTGTATTGAGGGGAGAATATGGCGTGGTTCTTCTTGTGGTAGACAAGCTGAATATCAGTCAATGGTTTGCCTGACAGCCAAGTCATCTGATCCCACATACTGGGCTGTATTTCTAACGATGCCATTATCACATCAAAACAAATCATTATTTTGCCCTATTAAGCACTTATGAGGATGCATGTGGAGGGCTGTGTGCAGGTCTGGGTTCTCCAGCATATGAAAGACACTGGAATACTGGAGCAATTCTAGCAAAGGTGAGAATGTAAATCCTGTTGTTGACTTCAGCTGTTCTGCAGGGCTGGGGTACAGAGGAGACCAGCTCTTCTTGGAGGTACACAATGAAAGGAAGAGAGAGAGAATACTGCAAATTGCGGCAAGAGAAATTCCAATTAGATGTGATGAAAACAAATTTCATAATGAGAGTAGTCAAACATTGAAATAGATCGCCCAAAGAGATTATGGAAACCTGATCTGTTCTAAGCTGGCCATGGTCTGGTGGTGGGGCAGATATCTGGAACCAGGTGATCTCCAGTGCTCCATTCCAACCTAACCTGATTCTTGAAGATGAATGTGAGTTGCTGGCAGTCAGGTGACTGGGGATTTTGTGGCATTGTATTTGTCCTAATGAGGCAGCATTTCTCCACTTGACAAAGCAGATGTGAAACTAAGTAGCAATCTGGATTGATTTTAGATACTTGAAAAACACGATTTTACTGGCTGAAAACCACCTCTTCAGAACTATTTGGTTACCTCTGCTTCCTGGAGGTAAATGATTAGGAAACTTTTACTAGGAATCACTGCTTTGAATATATGTATATATACATATATACTGGGGGCATCTGGTAGTTTTCTACTTTTATGTCTGTATCTTGTCTTCTCCCAACCTCTCACCTCTCCAAGTTGTTATTTTGCAGAGTAAAAGCTAATTACTTACTGAGTAAATGTTTATTTGCTTTAATGGACCTTTTACATCTGATAAAGACAAAATACCTACCGCGTGCTTTTCTGAGAGTGATAATGTGTCACAATCATTCAAATAGTGCTTTTGTTTTCAGAGCTTCCAATGAAGCCAAAAGGTGCTGCCAACTATGCTGCTGCAGCAGGTCATTAGTTAAGTGCCTGCTTTATTCTGCATGGGAGGATGTTATCTGGCTGCATTCCAGAAGGTATTGATGTACAGTAGCTTATGCTCATTCATATGATGGAGTGCCTGACTCTGTTGACATCAACAGAGCTGGGGAAAAAAATGATGCATGGAATAGCTGAAAGGGTGCTCATGCAACCACGTATGTCTGGGAAGAATGCACAAGCCAGGGTAGATACCAGAAGATACCTTGTCAAGAGCAAGGATTGTGACTTAGTGATTCCGCTGCATGTTTATACATAACCTAGTTCACAAACTCCTCCAGTTTTTTCTTGTGGGGGTGGTTAGGGTTGTCCACCCATGTGCGGTCAATTAAGATATTAAATTCTTGCTCAATGGAAGGCATGAGAATCAAGTGATGTAACAGCATCAAACTGTGCCAAAACTGTTGGGCATTTGCCTGAAGGAAAGTGAGTTTCCCATTTTCCATGCCTTAACAAATAGCAAAAGATTCCTTCTGTAAAATTGCAGGAATCAAGTTGGAACAGATCCCAGCTGAACAATCCATATATTAGCTTAGAAAGCAAAAAATACAAATGAAATAATAATAAAAATAATAATAGGCTTGAGGACACAGTTTGATTTTGCTTTCATTACAGATACGATGGTTTTCCTAAAAGAAAAGATGCAACTCACAAAGAGAGAAAAGATGAAGGTCAGCATGGAAGGATGGGTGTCTATGAAGCATTTGGACCTGAAATCCTAACACGCGTTCTGTCACAGAACCCCTAATTAAATCTAAGCCGTTTTTCCTTCTGATGTCAGCAAGTCCTGCTTACCCACCTCTAATCACTCAAGCACATAGAGGATAGCAAGATCCTACTGCAATCTATTAGTGCCTCATTAAGCACACCAACTATTTGTAAAGCATTCTTCAGGATGAGGAGCACCCACAAAAATCCCTGCAGGGAATTAGTCAGTCTCTGTTCAGAGCAAATTTATTGAGGTGTGGTAGGTAAAATCTAAAGTCTTGTGTTGAATGATGAGCACGAGTAGAAAGCGGGAGGAGCTCCCATCCCCAGAGAAAGGCAGATTACCAAGTAAAGCAGGGGTCTCACAGAGTGATCCTGTTAGACCATGAGATCCTCAGGATGAACTTATTTCCATCAGGATTTTAGTTCTGCAACAGTAGGAAATTTTTAGGGGGGCAGTTTTGTGCACTGTACAGTCCAGTGAATTGCATAGGAATGGTGTGGTGAGCAGGACTAGGGAAGTGATCCTGCTCTTGTACTATTGGTGAGGCCTCACCTCAAATGCTGTGTTCAGTTTTGTACACCTCAGCACAGAAATGACACTGAGGTGCTGGAGCAGGTCCAAAGAAAGGCAACAAGGCTTGTGAAGGGCTTGGAGAATATGGTCTATGAGGAGAGACTGGAGGAACTGGGGCAGCTTAGTCTTGGGATAAGGAGATGAAGGGGAAACCTTATTGCTCTCTTCCAATACCTGAAAGGTGCTTACAGCAGAGTGGGGTTGGTCTCTTCTCACTGGTGACAGGACAAGGGGAAATGGCCTCAAGTTGCTCCAGGGTAAGTTTAGGATGGATATCAGGAAAAGCTTCTTTACAGAAAGAGTTGTTAAGCACTTGAATGGGCTCCCTAGGGAGATGGTTGAGTCACCATCCATGGATGTGTTTAAAAACCGTTTGGATGTGGTGCTCAGGGACATGATTTCGTGGAGGGTTGTTAGTTAGGGTAGTATGGTTAGGTGGTGGTTGGACTCCATAATCTTTAAGGTCTTTTCCAACCTGAGAGATTCTATGATGCCTTGAGCAGATGGAGCATGTTAAGATCATGGCACAGAAAGGTGTGTTCTCTTTTGTCTGAATGAAAACCAGAGTGGATCAAAGTTAATAAGAGGCTTCAGTGATTGGCAGCAAGGATGCTTCAGGTATCTGAAGAACAGGAAGGCCCCACTAATTCTGTTTGAGTAGTAAGATGTGATATTAACCATTCATCTTAAAAGACCACAGGTAAATCAGTGTTTTTTTCAGATGTCTTTATTAGCTCCTTTGTAAAACAAGCATGTCACGAAGTAAGTTGCGTTTACAGCAGAAATAAGAATCATATGCAATAGCAACAAATACTTAATAATAAATAAATATCAATACTTAAATAATAGAACTGAATATTTTCTGAAATATCAGATACTTCCAATGTTTCAGTGTTTAAATATTTAAATCACCACCCATTTCTAAAACTGGAAGAAAAAGGAAGCATGGTCACAACTGAGGATTCTTTCAGCTCAATGGTCTTGTATCAAGGACACAGACCGCAGCTCTCAGAGATATTTTGAAGCATTTAGTCCACCTGAAACTTCAATGGTCTGACTAAATAAATAAATAAATAGGAGCTTCAACACATGCTGTGCTTTTTTTTCCAGACCTGGGCACTTACACTGTAAGCAGTTCACAATTAGGATTTGATTATTTTCCTAAGGTTCTGTGAAGACACAGCACTCCCAGCAGTACTAGAGGAGCATCTTCAAAACAATCTATGAAAATCCATATTCTAAAGTTCTGACTTTAATAAGATGCTTAACGTTCACATACAAAACCATTTCTCAATTGCTCTCTGAAATATCAGATACACAGCAGTTGAACTATTAGATCATTTCAGCTGCTTATGATGCACAGTGTTGACCACAAGCAGCTGAAAAAATGCAGCAATTAACATTTCCAGGACTCTGAACCTGCAGTTCCTTCTTCAGAAATATTAACTGTCAGACTGAAAGATGAAGATAGCCCGGATGGATGATACAGAGCTGCCTCTGTATCACACCATGCTGTATATATTCCAAAGAAATAAATAATAACAAATAAAATAAATAAATAAATAAATACGAAAGTAATTCTATAAGTTAACAATAAAATAATTAATAAATAGTTCTTTCAATAAGTTACATTCCGTATAAGTTAACACATGAAACATCCTGACTAGCAGTTGCCATTGACTGACACTGCGATTCATATCAAGTAAACAATAAATAGATCAATAAATAAATGCAATAAAAAAATATGTGGAGCCAACAATAATAGCAGATAGGAATCAATATCAAAATACCATACATGTTAATATAGCTTGATGTGTGCTAGTGGTGTTACCCAAATCTGGGTATCATAATCTCATATGCAGATTTTTCTTCTAATTAGCATATTTACTTGTCTTAATCCATCCTTTCCTTTCTTGAGGAGCACTACGCCATTCTCTTGGTGCTTATCTGTAAAATAAAAGAAAGGCAATTACATAAGAATTATCTTCATTTTCCTCAGGCCTATGTTTTTATTCAGCTTCTCAATAAAGCTGTGATGGTCTGAATGATCTCATGAAGCACCACTGATCTCTCTAATGGACTCAGAGGCAGAACACGCCAGGCTCAGAAGTTCCCCAGTCAGCCAGGAACAGGGAATTTGGCTTCAACTAATGAGGGCTGGGCACCTGAACAGCTGTGGTCCTCTGCTCTACCAGCAGAAGGCTCTTGGAGTCTTACCTGCAATGTCTGGACCACTCACTCCAGGATGAGTTGTAATAGCGATCCCTGGCCTGCACAGAGATCTTGTCTTTTGGCCCAGTCTTTGGAATCTGAATAGACTGCTCATCAGCATCATAAACCTGTGAACAGGGCACAGCTCCATCAGTAAGGGTCAAGCAAAACACACAGTAAAGTATCAGATAGACAGCACAAAGCGTATGTAACTGCAGAAAACACTGGTGGCCTGCGGTTGTGAGAACCTTAGTCTCAGTGGAAACAAACTATGACTCCCATTGAAGTTAATGATGTAATCCAATCCAAACCAATCCAAATCCAAACCCCAGATTCAAACTGGCATTAAAACAGAGGGCTTATTTTTATCTTTCTCTCTCT
This sequence comes from Coturnix japonica, assembly GCF_054131305.1. NCBI lineage: Eukaryota > Metazoa > Chordata > Aves > Galliformes > Phasianidae > Coturnix > Coturnix japonica. The sequence goes on along the minus strand of NC_140680.1, from coordinate 9,156,520 downwards.
CTCTCTTCGTCTTTCTTCTTCCCAAACAGGGAACCCTTAAAGGCAGAAGGTGCTGGTTTTCTCTGAAGACTTTTGCCTAATACAAGAAGTACCTTGTAGACTGGCCAGTTTTTCTGTGGGATTGCACAATACAGCCCTGCTAATATCAAGCAATCATCACTAGGTGAATGGCCCCATCTGCTGGCACAGGTTTGCTTATTTTTTTCACGTATAAACATCCTTTTGTGTCCTTGGTTTAACCAGATTTCAGTCCGTAATTTCTTTATTTTCTGACTTCTGGACCAAGGAAGAGCAGCAAAGGACCTGTGCTATGGTCAGCTGCTCTGTGTATTTCTTTCTAAATCTGCTATTGATTTCTTTGACTGCCAAGACAAATCACCCTGATGCTGTTGTGTGCCCTTTAGTGTACTCATAAACATTAACAGCAGAAGCAAAACAATAGCATTATTTCAAGCTAAAATGTATTAGCAATATTAGAGTTAACAATCTGTGGACAATTAACTAATAACAGGAACGTGAGAGGCAAAGACTTTAGTCTTCACAAGTATCCACAGAAATGCTACCTAATGAGTCACTGATGCCTTATTTGACAATTCACCTATAAAGTCAGATACAAATGACATACAAGGAACTCACTGCAGCAGATTCCAGACCTGTGGATTTGGAAACTGGGATTTTCCCACATTAGGATCCACACGGTCTACTAATGAGTTCGTAGATACTTTTCTCACGCTAGCATGGCTATGCAATACTGGACTTGATTTTATCTCCCCACTTACAACAGGTTTCTTCCACCCCAGGTTGAATCTCAGTACTCACAGAACTGGGAAGGAGGTCATTTTCTTCCACAACAAAACCTTTCTACATCTGGGGCTCAGCAGCATTTTTATGTTATTTTAATTCTAGTCCACAGTTCGTGTCCTCTAAGCTTTTATTTTTACTGTCTGCTAAAAGCAGGAAAACAACACATCAAATACCTTGCTTTTGTATTTCTTTGTGCTTTCAACTTTGACCCTGAAAGTCAAAGGGAAATAGGACTTTGGTGTGCTCCAGGTCCTGGGATATGTCCAAGTCACTGTTCCATTTGCACTTATATACTGACACTGAGGTGCGTCTGGCTTTACTGCAAGAGAAAATATAGAAGGTATTCATACACATTAGCAGCATAAGATCATGTTGGTGTATTATTATTGATAGTTTTATATGAACTGGCTGTTGGAGCCTCCATTAGATTACGACAGGAGTTGGCATAGGAACTGCACTGTACGCTCCTCATGGAAAACTAACAACACTCCCCACAGCCTCTCTGGGTAAGATCCTTCTGTTTTTTTTCACCTGGACAGCCGTAGGGGGCTTTGTTAAAGACAGATGGTTATCTTCACCCCCTGCTGACTGCTTGGGCACTTAGCAAAACAGGTTTTTGTCCATCTGTGAGAATGGATTAGCAGCGAGGCATTAACAATTATCTCAGTAAATCTCCAGTTCTCAAAGAATAGCCTGCTGGGTTATTGGCTATTCTCTGACTTCCCCCATATGCCCCTTCCAAAATACATCTATGTAATAGAGAAGGTTACAGAAACTTCTGGCCAATGTGGGAGAGAGAGACTTGGAGGTCACAAGCTATGGATACGTTGCTTCTTCACTTCCTCATCTTCTTCCAGACTGCTGCTATGATTTGTTTCCCCCTGTTCCTGTAACTGGGGGCAGAATACAGATTTACAGTAGAACAGAGCAGGGATTCCCAAGCTTGGTTTGGTCAGTTACCATTGTTAGTTCCACTACCAGCAGCGAGAATAAGGCTAAAAACTAATGATGATTTCTGGTCTACTCACTGATATCTCTGATGAAGAAGCTGCTGGTGTAGTTCTCATATTCCACCTCATCAATGACCTCCAGGAACATCTCAGTTGGCTGGTGCTCTTCGGCGAATGGACAGTAGTTTTCCTTCTGGCACTGGGCAGTGTATTCAGTCACAGATTTATCAGTGCGAGCCACAGGGCTGCTGCAGGTCACATCTCCTTGAGAGCTGAAAATACAACAGAGAAAAAATATACACTGGTTTGCTTTGAGAATTTTGTTGCAATAATTATACCACATTATTGATAAGATGATGTTTGGTCCTGTGTGTATCACGCTGTGTCTGCACATCAGGATCGGCAGAAACGATTCTTATATATTCAGCAACTCTATTACGTATTAATAAAACAACAAAAGCCCATCCCAACTTCTGCTTAGCAGAAGAAATTTGTGTTTAAGTATAAAATTGAATAACTTCATTTCTAAACATCACCGCTCCATGACGAGCTGTTGTATCTAACTTTGTTCCTCAGCCATTTCCTAAACCTTGCTGGAACAAATACGGCATGGTTAAAGTTGGGAATTAACTAAAAGATGCCACCAATAATAGACGACGAGTCTTAGTCTACATTTACACTCAACAAAATAAAACATTTTGCTGTTTTCTGTTTTTTTTTTCCTCTCTAACAAACTCAAATGACCTTTGCCCAGACACTCCATGTTTTGGAGAAACCCTCAAGAGTGATGGGAGGTAGGAAATTCCCCCAAGGTTCCCCTCACACATTTCCCTCGCAGGTTTCTGCAGTGTTCCTCAACAGAGACTTGGCAATGGACGTGTGGCTTCTGTCGTGGGCGCAGCCTCCCACTCCTTCAGTTCCACTGGATCTGCCGGGACTCAGTGCTATGATTGTTTCTGCTTTTAGCTCAACTTCCTCTCTCTCCCCTGCATGAACTGCTTTTGCAATTGCTTAAGTGGCTGTGCAGTAGCAGCTGTAACAGTCCAGCAGGGATTGTTCCATTTTCAAATCTGTATTAATTTCAGAGTGACTTCCATGCTCTTATTAAGATCAGTTCCAGCAAAGTATTTTGCAGATGTTCCGATTCTGAAAGCAGGATTCCTCCCCTTCCGTGTGCTCTCAAGAGCTTGCATTGCAGCATCTCCTACACAAACACCAAGGGCTCTTCTGTCTGTACTATGAGGTGTTTAAGGAAAGTACAAGCTTTTACCCTTTCAGGCTCCTGATTGTGAACTTCACGCTTGGACTCTCATTTTCTGTCATCCATGAACATGTGAAAATTCCAGAGTAATTCTTTGCCTCACATTTTAAGAACGTCTTACTTGGCTCTAATTGGACAAAGAAAGAAAACGTTATTTATTTACTTATGTATACAGTCTTTTGAAGCAATCAAAGCAGGAAGAAAGCAGCAGTTCAGTAAACTCTGGTCTCCTTTGGCAGGTGGGTTTGCAGGCAGTCACAATTTCCTGCTGCCCACTGGGCAGCTACATCTACTGAAAAAGCCATGTAAGCACAGTTAGATTCTGAAGACTGGTCTATACACACCACACTAACCATATCTACACAGCTGTTGGCAGAAGCTACAATATACCCTACATGCTGCAGAGAGCTGTCAGTAAAGAACTTATTTGTAAAGAAAGTGTGAATCTATTTAGCTGGAAAAACTTCCAGCTTCGGAAGTTCCTATGTTCCTGTGTTCCTGTATTCCACAGTGAGGGACTGCATGCTGAGTAAGCTGCATTGCAAAAATGCAAAAGATGACAGGTTTGTCCCAGTGAATTAATCATGAATGGAAAAGCTCAAATGGCAGTACTTAAATCTAGATCAGTCCCTCATTCTGACATATCTTACAGCCTTGACTTTCCGAGGATACATTACTTCGAGGCAGATCCTCTCCTGAATGCTGTGTCTGTGAGATGGAGGCAAAGCAAGTCAATATTACCAGAAAAGCAGTAGTGTAGTTCTGATAGTATCCCACTTTTTCTATACCAGTCTAATTGTTCCTATCATCACTCCACCCTATGAGTCTAGAGGGCCCTAAATTAATCCCATAACAGTAACAATCCTGTACTGCTCATTGATCGCACCATACACACAAGAAAGGTCATCATCTCTCTTTCGCTGTTAAAGCATTTGGAGACAGCTGATGCTCAGGCACACATTTCTCATACATTTCTGCAGAGCTCCCTCTAGTCTTCACAAAAGTGCAATGCACAAAACTGACCACAATACATCACATCATGCCACGACTGTACCTTTATAGCTTTTCAGAATTGACCGTATCATTTGCCCATTGGAATCTACTTTAGTTATGAGGAAGAAACTGTAGCTGATCATCTCGTGGGTCTCAGCTGACAGACAGGTGTAGTTGCCAGCATCTGGGAACTCCTTCACTTCGGCAATCAGAGTCTTTCCAGTTCCTTTCAGTTCTGTTCCCTTTTTCCAGTAAACTGGCAGTGCTTCATCTGACGTGTTACAGGTGAGCTTCACTTTTTTAGCTGGTGTCTCATCGTTCCACTCCGATTCTATGACGTACACTTCAGATATTGCAAAGAAAGACATGTTAGAACCAGTATGAAGGCTGAATTGAGACATTTTTCCAGCTCTGCTCTCTAGGAAGACTGCTACCAAATGAGCAATGGGAAGGAGGGCAGCTCTCAGTAAGTGGTTTGCATTTGTCAGTAGCTAATGTTGTTTTCCATTTTCTAGAGGGATCAATCTGTACTTCTATCAGTCTGGTCTAAAGGAAGCAATTACTGAGGGACAGAAGACCTCTGAGTTACAGCAGACATAAGTGGACTACAACAGGGGCATGCAGTCTTCTGAATGCCGTCTTGTAGCTCTGCAGTGCCCTACTGGTCCTTCCAAATTACCCAAAATACCACCTAACAAAATGCTTTGGAAATATTCCATTAAAAGAACATGATCGTGTCTGTTTGCTACGGTTTCATGTAGGAAGTGCAGTCAAGTTGGCTGATTTTACCTACACTTCTGTGTGGCTACAGTTCTCAAATTTAACTGCTATTGCTCAGGTATTCAGCCACGGTCTGAGGCTCCCCAGCCACGTTTAGTGCTGTCAGAGACTTTCTACATACAAGAAGGGGCAAAACTTTGTCTCTCATGGTGCCAACACAACAGCAAGCACCGCAGGAAACCAGAGTGAGCCATAAAACATTTACACCAGGACACCGCATTAACAAAATGACAGCTTCAAGACTTTACCACAGAGAAGAAACACTGAGAAATCCATGTCAAATGCTTGAAACGTGCAACTCCAGAATGCTTGGAAACTTAGCAAACTGCTGACAGATTTTTGAAGGACAGACAAAGTCAACGTCTTACAGTTCAAACACAAAGATAGAGAAGTATATTCTTAAAATTTTGACAAGCAGATTTCTTACCATTCTCTCTAAGTTTCCACTGTGCTTCCAGAAGGGTAGCAAAGGAAAGTAATGAAAGTAAGGCAAATAGCAGGTGAGACATCTGTAGGTAAAAAATATGTTACTTCATTAAGGATTGTTGAGTGTGTACTGATATTGAGCTCAGTGCTGGGTAAGACGACAGATTCAGTTCCAGTGAACTAAGAAACATCTTCCCATTCCAATAATTCTTAGACTATATCAAAATTGCATTGCAGGTATGCACTGCAGTTCAAGGGAAGATGTTGATCTGCTAGTTAGTCATATCACAAAACAGTATGAGAGAAGAAATCATGGCATTGGAGGCAATTGTGTGCACAGGTATTGACCTTTATCTGGTCAAGTGAACCAGATAAAGAACTAGAGCTGGTACTAGGTCTAATATCTGACCTTTATCTGGTCTAGGGCTCAGAAGCATTCCCAGATCCCTGAGTCAAATATTCCTTGAGTAAGAGAAGCTCTATGATGCTAGTGAGGCTTCTCACAAAGTAAGGCACTGAACCAAAGGACTGATGAGCATAAACTCCAGTCCTACAAAGCTTTTAAATGTGTGTCAGTAGTCCTATATAAAAACAGCATTGTGACTAAAACAAAGCATTCAGTGAAGTATTTTTCTAGGCTTCACCATCTCTGTGAGATCAGGTGATAATAGTGATAACGCATTGAAGAGACGGTTTCACGGCTGACTAAATGGTAGTAGGTCTGGTATCCATCTCAGGCTGCACAACCTCATTTATTTTGCAAGCAATTACTGGAAAAATCTCAACTGATGTCAGTGCCACAGCTGTATTTCAGAAATGGGTAGATAGTTATATTATTATTGCTGTGCTCCCATGAGAAGTGTGCATATATCTCACTCGATTATACAGATATAGATGTATATAAAAAGAATTTTGCAGGAAATCAAAATCATGAATATACATGTGTATTCGATATGCAGCAGATATACTTACTAAATATATATTATATAATATTTATTCTTTTAATCTCATGTAAAATACTCCATATTGAATTCAAAATACAGCGATATGGCTTTGTTAGAAGGTAAACATTCTTAGCTTCCAATTTCTAGTGTGGACAAGATTATCTGTAATTTGTGAACAAAAGCCACATTTTGTCTCTTCCCCAAAGATACTCATTTATTTCACAGCCACGTGGCTTTCATCACTGCTTCATAAAGCCAATACTTAAAGTATTGATTAAAAAATTAGAGAGAGGAGAAGGGAACGCAGAGAGCTTTCTTTCCAATATCACTATCAAAATTTAGAGCTTTCAAATAAAAGTGTCTTTTGATTTTAGGAAGATGCTTCACAAGTTGGGTTTCCAATGGAAAAAAAAAGTTAAAATCTTCCATGGAAAATTCTTCCACCTGTTCCCAACTCATAACTGTCTTGAAAAATTAACCCTAACCAGGCATTATTCATTAATCAGTGCAGATGCCTGAGCACTTCACAGGTGAGAACAGCATGCCAGCTCCATGTGCTCCCTGAGATCCAGGGTGTGAGCTACTAAAAAACAGCACAGATTCCTTCACTGAGCATCACAGGGTGGTTCGTGTCAGCCAGCAACTCTGCAGGTCCCAGCTCGGCAGGGCCAGCACAAGGGTGATGCATTTTGTAAAAACCAACAACAGTTTAATCATAAATACTGATTTATCTGAGCAAATAACCCGGTAACATGAATATGAATCTATAAAAGATCATTTTAATGCCAGCTGTTCTGTTAGTTAGGTGATAATGCTGTTAGCTATGCGCAGGCACACAATACACCTTTCACTTCAGGCACGTCAACATATAAATACCGCTATGAGAAAAACAGCATGAGAAGTATTTAAGGACACTCAAAGAACTGATCTATAAAGCTGCTGGTAGTTTCATGTGGAATCAGCAACTGTCGGACTTGTGCAGCCCTAGTAGTAGAGAAGAAAGTAATTCGTACCTTTTCCTGCGTTGCTGGGTGCTGAAGTTGCTGGACAGGTTGGTTCTGTGATCTGAAGGAAGCAGAGCGCCGGCCGCCTTATAAACACTTGTTAACTCTGAAAGGGATGCTCTGTTTCACCGCAATACCACAGAATTGCAACATGGGGCTTGAGTTCCTTTTTTTACATAGTGGCGGAGCTAAGGCATGAAAAAAAAAGCTTGGGACTCCCAGGTAAACTTTAAAGAGGAAATGAGATAATGAGATTGTTACAATGACCTTTATGGCGTGCCAGAGGCATTTCCTTTCCTACTTGATTTTCTGTCTCATCTCATCATCTGGGGAAGAGTAAATACACACTAAATAAACTTCCAAAACCGTCTGATGGGAAAAACATTATGAAGAATGAAAGAGAAAGTTTGATGAACTACATCTATCACTACCTGGCAAACACTAAAGAGATCATCACATGAATTAAAATTCCAGCTACCACATCAGTCAGCACCAGAGGTAGGCAACACCGACTTTCAATTGCCGCTTCAGAATTGTATTTATTCTAAAAACGAAGACTTGGGTCAACCAAAATATAAACCAACAGTTGTAGCTCAGAGAGAAAAGCCTGAAATTGCCATGGATGCGATTTTGAAGGTTGGCAATTTTTAAATGCAATCTTTATTTTTTTTTTCCCTTTGTAAATTGACATTCCTCTAAGATATGCACTAAAGCATGAGAAAAGCCCCACATAGAACACCTACTTTGAAAATGAGGGAAAACGTTTCTATTATTTATTTGTGATTTCAAAAAACAACAACAACAAAGCAATTAACTTCATTTGTCAGACCAAAGAAAACTGAGTTGTTCTTCTAGCCCAGTGCCAAACCTAAATGGTGAGACTAACAAGTTGTACACAAGAAGAAATACACCACTTATAAAATCACAGCAATGGATTGAAATTCAACGTGAATGCTTTAGGAATTCATCAAGAGGCACAGCTCCAGCCTGCGTGCTTTCCAGAGACACAAACGTTCCTGCAGCCCAGAGATGACAGCTCTAATGTAGCCATAGGGCAATGAAAAGATGGTGCCTGTCTCTTCTACCGTAGTCAGTGGTCTTTCACAAGTCACTCCCCGAGATGAAACAAAATGAGCATGTGTAATATCTTGCATATCTGGTGCCCCCACACATGGCCAGCAGATAAAACAAAAGGGGAAACAACCCAATTAGCAGTAAAACAAACTTATAAACCCCAGCAATTCCCAGTGTGTGAAGTTCCTGCTCATTGTCACACAGTTGGGAAGTGCAGTAGTGTGGAGGGTGGCAAGCTCTGATTTGGAGAGGGTGGTTTCAGGACTTTGCATTAACTGTGCCAGAAGCTTCACACAATGATGCCAGATGAATCCTTTCCTCCCTTTAGCCACCCTCTTCAAAGAAACTCTGAGAAATTACACACAACTTCGACAGACAAACTTTAACTCCCTCTCATCTGACAAAGCACGTAACTACAGCACTGCAATGGTACGCACAGACAGACCTACATGCTGAGCCTGGTGTCTCTAACCTGTTACCCAAATCTCAGCCTCAGACCTTTCTTTCCTCACAGGACATGAGTGCCACTTTCTCAGCCAGGCTTGCTCCATTCACATACAATGTCCTGAATGTGGATCAAAGCTGTTTATTGATTTATTTTGGAATGGAATTGGCCAGCAACCAATGAACTGATAATGCAACATATTTCAGGGTACCAGACACTTCAAGGATGTTGGTTAATACCTACACGCTTCCACCCTTCCAAAACTTGTCTCAAAAAGCTCTAGCCCCTACCCTCTCACTGCCCTCCATGTCCACATGATCACAAACACGTATGTACACTGGGAGGAAGTGTGGGTTACAAGCATGTAACATCTTTGGGAGCACGTGTTCTCCTTGGTTCTCTAGCCCTTAGTACCTGCATTGCTTGCTACAATCTGCTATGGCACACACTGGTGAGAAAGCACCTCGTGATGTCACATAAGCATTACCAAAATGTTTATACCAGCACTCCATTAGCTGCCAGGTGTGGTGTTCACGGTGCCTGAAGGAGAGGATGCTCTGCCAGGCCATGGCAGATGTCATGATCCCAGCACTGAGCCAGGTCATGGCTGATCCCCTGCTTTCATTCTTTGTTGCCAATATCTCAGATTTTTATTTACTTCACATTTCTTTCTGAGCTGATTCCTTCCTTTCAAAGTCTCTTTGTAATTACCTAGTTATTAATCTAGCTGATTCTCATCTTCCTCTCTTAAAATGGCCACTGGGAACAACTGCATTTCTGTCCAGCTTTGGGTTCTCCATTCCCATATACTGTTTATATTCTTGCTCTTGTATTAACAGCTGTTGTTACTGAGGCCAAAAGTGTCCATGCAGACACTACCACTTCTGCCACTACTGTTTCAGCTGTTCAGAAGGAGAAAATGGCAGTCTGAGGAAGGAAGTTAATAAAGATGTGCAAGAAGCAGTTGGGGCAAGAAAACTGAAGGGTATTCAAACTATTATAGGAGACAAAATTGTACAATGACTATTCTTGAAGTACCTGTCAGAATAACAGTGGGCTGTGCACCACCTTCCTTTCCATCTGCTGCTCCTGTAATGAGGGCAGAGAGGAAGCCTCAGCATGCTCTGAAGCCACTTCCACAGCAGACACTCAGGACAACAAGACTACAGGATGCACCATGGAGTGTGCTTTGTGCATTAGCATCCAGGAACCAGGCCTGAGAGGTGAGAAGTGAAGTCTGTTTCCCCCCTAGTCTCATCCTGTTCTAACTACAGCTTCCATTATGTGCTTTGGGCAGCTCTCATAAATGAGAAAGACTCCAGGCTCTGTCAAGTTTAGGCAACAATTTCTTCCCATTAAATACCATCTCCAAGTTGGAAGCACTGACTGGGAGAATTTGAGAGCTGTGTTCAGTCAGATAAGTATGTGCACAGATAGCTTTACATACACGTTGCCAATTCCTTCTCAACCCATACTAACTTGCCCATTTGCTTATATCAGCCATGTCTTTTCTTTTTTGACTGCTATGCCACTAATGCTTAGCTCAGCCTGGTGTCAGTCCTGTCAGTGCTCTATTCTGAAGCATGGATAGTTAGTGTTGAATGTAAAGAAGTTCATATTTTCAGAGTATACATTCTGCCCATGCATATGACTTCAGCCCACATGACTGCCTCTGCACAGTTATTGCTACAGGGCAAACAGAGTAATGTGGTACCCAAACTTTATGTCAAGAATCCTGGATGGCATCTGTGGAGCACAGACCCATCTGTGGAACTTCCATTGACAGGATAGTTTGTTACAGTCCATCAGAGTGGAATTTTTAAATATTAAAACACAGAGATTGTGAAAATGCCTTTTGATGACAATCTGGTTTTCCATGATGAGCTCATATATTCTTATGGGGAAATTTGGAGGACAGCAGCATCTCTCTCACCATTTTATCCTACTTCTCTATGACACTGAAAGAGAGAAACTCTATCGAAGAGTGGAAACTCTATGCCCCCAGTTTGATTTTCTTCAATGCGATGGCAATGCTCTTTTTTGGAATAAGTGGCCTTTCTGAAAAGGGTTTTCTTTTCTTTCTAAGGACAAATGATTTTTGCCATGTGGAATGGTGCACTTATTTCATCACAATCCAGGAGGAAATACATATAACATTAATAAAAGGAAGATTTAAATAAATCGTATCATCAGTATGACTCCACTCTTGGAATTTCCTTCAGCAGCTGGCTAGTCTTGTTTGGAAGTCAGTTTGTTTCATTAACTAAAGTTTCATTATTAATTATTAACATAGTAGCAGTGAGGAGGGAATTCAGTTCTTTACATACCATTAGTTAAACAGTAAATTATGTGACTTCATCAGGAAACACTATCTAACATGTAACCAAACTCTGGACCAAAATCTAACCTTCCTAGAAACATGAAAAAATAGAGGGGAAAAATACATTCAATTTCTATTGAAAAAACACAATAGAATCTAAGCTTTATACAACAGTGGTTCATTTGCATGACAATACATTTAGATCAAACATTTGAGATCACAATCACAGGATGTGCAGGATTAGAAGGGACCCACAATGATCACTGTGTCCAACTACTGGCTTAACTCAGAACTCCCTAAAAATTAACCATGTAACGGGTATTCTTACTTAGATAATAAGATGTTTGCCTCATCCACGCTCCAAACTGGTAGGTCACCTGCTACCTCCGGCATAGAAATTGCATAGTATTATTATGAGATCTTAATCTAATTAATTTGTTATTATCACACTAATGTAGCTACTCAAGCTACCAGCACTGCACTAGCTGGTGCTGAAGAAGGGAAGTGGTAAAGAGGGGCTTTTATCTCTTAGTTCTACTGCCTTCTTCCCCACTAAATTCACATCTGTCCAGTCAACACTGAACGCACAACACATGTCTCCAGATGACACTGCGCATACAATCTGTACTTAGACACAATTACTGCCTCAAAGAATAAATGCTAAAATTAAAAACAGAATGAAGGAGACAAAACCATCGCAAATGAGGATAATAAAGCAGAATGAAGCAGAATCTTTGAGAAGTGGTTTAAGACTAAATTCTAGCTCCTCTAGGAAATGATTCCAGAGAGTCAATGGGATTTGGGTACCTGTGCAAATCTTTGTAGTCATTCACAACATGTGGAACAGAAGTACAAAGGAAACTCACATCTCCATAAGATTCATTGCAGAACTACAGAGATAGAGGTCATCTTTCATACTCTAAAGATAAAAGTCCCTCTCAGAGTCCACAAACAAACACGGCTCATTGTTTTGCGGTAAAGTAATGCAATACTTCCTATTGCACCAGTCTGCTGTTTCTGCCACAAGTCTGTTATTTGCATTTGAAAAGCCTGATATTGCTCTCAGCTCTGAATCTAGATGCAAGTTGCTCATTTTAAGTGAGGTTCGCTCATTTCTTGAGTGTGATGTTGTAACTACTTGAAATCCATTCTCCGTTGCTCAGGCTGGAATAGAGTGCCAGGGGTGGGGGAAATGACATATCAAACAGAAAGTAAAGGGAAAAACCCTGTAGTAACTAATTGACTTAAATTCAAGCATCCTTTTTATGTTTCTCAGGCAATTTCTGTGGAAAGGAGGCAGGACACTTCTGGGTTTTTGCCATTCTAAAGTTGCATATAGCATTATTTCTTCAGGCATTCACAATAAGTTAGTGATTGACAAAGTTAAAATCCTTGGGCAACAAATGCATTAGCTGAGCACATGCCCAGAGAACCTGCCAAACTACTTGTTATTTTTAGCATGCTAGTAAGGACTGTAACTCATTTAAGACATGACAGAGATGGAAAAAGGGTAGACAAATAAATATATCAGAGAACAGATCATTTGTTCTTATTTTTAAGAGACAGTGACGGTTAGTGATGGGATGAGATGGAGTTTTAAAACCTAGAATCACACCAATAGCCAGGGATCAATGAGTCTGTAGGTAGCAACTATAGCCTCTCTGTGTCTACTTGAAGGTAACAGAGGAAGTAACATCCAGTGCAGTCCATTACATTATTCTAAGCCTTAAGAACATCCACGGAAAGCCTGCATTCACCAAAAGCCAGTTCATATGTAAGATTTTTCTGTTGGCGTTAAGATCTTACAATGCAGAAAGATCATTTCAGCATGGGCAATTACTAGACAGCATCTATGGTGTGCTCTGGAAAATGCTCTGTTGCTTTCATACTGCTCTTCAGTTTTCCTTGGGCACAGCTGGAGAAAGACCAATGCAGAAGAAAGATAAAGTGGATAGTATAGCAAGCTCATGACACTGAAGAGGTGCCAACCAGTAACATAAGGTTTGGAATTATAATAATCATTTAAAATCATTAATTTTTCTTCAGACATTACTCGATTTGCTCATATGAAATACATCTATTTCATTAGACATCATTACAACAGATATTTGCTGATAGATGGGAACCTACCTTGTGCTAAGTGTTGGTTTTGTTAAAAGCATAATGTCTCTTGCTTTACATATACTTAAGATTCAGTGAGTGACTTGAAGTAAAACAGATACAGTAGGGAAAGAACTGCAAAGGTTAAGCATGCCTCAGAGATGGAAAGAAATTGGCTATAAAAATGCCTTCCAGATATTTTATATTTCAGGGTTCATTCAGTTTTATTTCCTTTTGTGAAGTTATTGGGAATATTCTATTTTTAACTACTCACCTTCCACTTAATAGCACATTATTTGAAGGACAGCTTATAATCTGTATTATGCTTCAATACAATTCATTTTGGCACTGTAATTTGCAAACCAATCTTTAATGTCTCAGAAGGAATAATATGAAAACAATAAGCTGAAGGCAGCACCTGAAATTACTCTCCTATATTTTAGTATGAGTTTATGGCCCCATGCGCTATCAAAGGGCCCTATGAGGAACAGGCTGCATGTGAACCATGAACTTAGGGACTGCTGCTTTTGCACCATCAAGCACAGGCCAAGCTAAGTGATCTGCAGCCCTGGAAGAGGGAAGGGCTGGGGAAAAGAGTCCTGTTGATTCCTTCTAGTTTTTGGGGGAAGGGAAAAATAGTCCAATGCTCTGACAGACACCTGAAGCCATTCAATGCTTTTGGAGTATTCTGCAAAAACTGACTGAATTTCCAGTATCATATGAGACCTGACTAGCAGGACCCCTTTCCTGTTGCACCAGAAAAGCTAAAACAATACCTGGTGCGCCAAGAGGATGGTAGTGGTTAAATGTTGTTTATTCTTCTTAATACTGAAAAACCTGGATGTAAAGTTAATGCATCTTTTTGAGAACGGGAAGAAGGAAAACAGGTCTTTCTACAGAGATGGCCCAAGAGATCTAATGAAACGTTCCAGGAAGTCAGCAAACATCACTGCCTTCCGCTCCTGCCTGCAACGTGTCTATAAAGAACAAACAAACCCTCCTTCTTTCCCTCCTGAGCTGCACACACTTCCTCCTCTGGGGAAAACAGTGTGTGCTATATACATGCACACTGCCTGGATACCATGCTGCTATCATGGCATGAATGTGAGTAGAGCAAAGGAGATGAGTTATTCTTGGTACTACTTCTATTGACTGTGGCTGTTTACATGGTATTGCACAAGGAGGTTTTTAAGCTCTATAAAGAAGGAATATAGTTCAGCCTTGGCACTAGTAACTGCCCCCACAACCTCTACAAGGCCTGTGCAAGTATGCAATAGTATTATATACATATATAACAACACATAAAATACATGCATAAATTCTCCAAGTGTATATGTGTCAGTACAAAGTGTAATCATTGTAAGAAATAGTTACCTCATCAACTTTTACTGCTGTTTTGGAGGGGAAGGTGGACAACTGTAACTTAGAGATATACCCTGAAGAAAAGGAAAGTTATGACAATTTGCTATTGCTATATTGCTGTATGATTATTAATATGAATGTTTCTTTTATGCTAAAGCTAAGAGGCTCAAACTGAGCACATGGGCCTATCTTGTAAGGGTTTCCAGGAACTGGCAGTGAGACTCAGTCACAATCTAAGCATCCTGTTACATCATCAATCATCTGTCAGAAAATTCCAGGTTCCTGGAGGTTGTGAAAAGGTTTTAAGTCATGTAATACAAGCTTCAGCACCTCTGATGACTTAATGAATGAGGTAATACAAGGCCTATTTGGAAAGCAAAGATGTTTCACAAATGAACCGGTGAAGCATCCCTCAACTTCTGAAAGTCAAAGGAAAATTCTGAAATGACTTCAGAGCTTGTTTTGTGACATGAAACGAGCTCATATAACTTCTGTGTTTTGCTGAAGTCGTGTTGTAATAAGTGGGACTACAGTATTTCCAACCCAAGCTGCTAAAAACTCTTGTCTTGGCATGTGATGATTTCTAGCAACTACAGTGGAATGGGGAAAATAGAGGGACTGTAGACTGGTGAAACCTCCTTGCTGTTATTATATATTGGGTTTGTAGCCTTGGAGGTGCTTCAAACCCACTGACCTTCCTCAGGCTGCAGATAGCTCTGCTCCAGGAAGCTGTTTTTTAAACAAGGTTTTCTGCTTTCTGCTGGTGCTCTTTTAGGGTGGAGCCAGGTTACATTCTTCAGATATTCTTTGCTACCACAACAGAGAGAAGCTGTGATTTTAGTTCAAAAATGGAGATGCAAATTCAGTCTCATTCACCTCCTAAACAAGAGCTTTAAGATTAATTGCCACGTTAAGAAATGATAAGTACCTTTAAAACTGTGAGAGTTACTAATAGTGTAATTAGAGAAATAATAAGGATATTTGGTACCAGCCCAGGAGTCATTAAAACCATGTAATTCAAAACCCCACATAGTTTCTATGCTAATAAGTTGCCAAAGATAAAGTAATCTGTGGATCCTGGAACTCTGCAGCACCCACTTAAAAGCCAGAAGAAAAGCCTGACTGGGAATTAGATTGTTTCACACTTAACCACAGCAATCCCATTTTTTTGCCACCACACATTCCTGAACAAAAACTTTGTGGAAGAATCCGTGTTCAAGAAACAAGGGCAGGTGAAAACACCTGTATGCCAGCTATGAGATGAACAGTTTCATAACAAAGATCACAGGATGTATTTCTTTGTGGTCCTGTCCTGAGTTTTCAATACTAAAATGACAGAAATGATAGAAATGTGACAACAAATAGCAAAAAAACTGCCGGCTTTTAAGTACCATGTCTAAAACAACCAAGAAATCCAGCCTGTTTTTCATTTCAGATTTCAATGCTGAAAGATTTGAATGTTCACCTGATCTCATATTGGCAGGGGAAAAATCAAGAGAATAGTTCCATTGCAGTGTTCTGTGTCTTTGTGACTGTGTATGGCACAAGACACAAAGTGCACTGCAGTGCTTTGTCTGAAGGCCTTAGCAGCAATAGAACTAGCAGAAGTTGTCATGTATTCCAGCACAGTTGTTGCTATTCCTTTGCACTTTCAGGCAACACAACACGAGCTAAGAAGGCAAACAATGAGCCAGCTGGTATGGCCCCAAATGCTGAGCTACCAAGTAATAGAGGAGGAGGGTGAAGACATGAAAATCAGTTGCTTCATTAAGAGCAGGTTTCTACTGCCTGAGCTGCATGTGTGCAGGAAGACAGGGAGCAAAGAGGCTGATCACTGCCCTACAGATCTTACTGCCTCCTGGCAACAGAATTGGACTGGGTCACAGAGGAAGCAAGACAGGAGAGATGACTGTATTTCTTTCTGAGCACAGCAAATCAGACACATGGATTTTCATGCCATTACGGGGTACCTATGAGATTTTGGGTGTGAACCTACCTACTGTTCCTTATTCAGAGCGGATGAATGGTTAGTCAATAACTGCTATTCAACAAACTATTTAGATGCCAAGGTGAGGAGAAAGCCTTGTGTGAAGGGACTTCACTGAGTACTTTCCCATAAGAATGATGAAGCTTTCATGGAGTGGCAACGTTTATTTCTGCCTCACATCATGCCATGGAGTATGAGGATGTGTCTGGAGTTATTCATATTGGGAACAGGGCTCTCCTCCCTTGGGTCTGACATCACCCCAAGGAAATGCATCACAACAGGTCCACAGTGTCTGTCACAGATGTAACAGTTGATCAGTGTCAGTAAATTCCTGGACCTGAGCAGGAATGAGATCTCATTTAAACCTATTTAAGACGACATAGATAGGAAAAAAAGAAAAGGAAATGTGTTATATTTAAGATATTCATGGACTTGTAGTAAGGATTTTTTGGGTCAAGAATGTAATCCAATGCCTTTTTTGTGTGTGTGATCCTATACACAGGGCTCTTTGTAGCTGCCAGTGGACTATCAATACTCAGTTCCTGTTAGAATTGACTATTGGCACATACAAGAGCTTGTCTGGTCCTGTATTTTATAGGCAGGTCACTTAGTACCTAACCTACTAAACACTGGCTGTGCCTGCCTCCCACAAGTCCAAGAAGAGGATGGTCTCCAGTGGGTTCTGCTTTTGTTATGAGGCAGAAAGCAAGATGCTGATGGAACCTGGACTTTGTAGGCTACTGGTAAAAGGAGCTGCTATCTTGATAAGTAAACAGCAGCTATCACATAGTGACTGTTGACACTTCTGTATCACTCCCTAACTCAGCTCTGCCCTGCAGCTTAATCTTGTTTTTCTGGAGGGGAAGCCCTCACTCTGTAGGTTGGAGAAGGAATATACAGAACATATTAGAGTCATTCTCCATCCCAACAGTGCAAAACATAAAGATTCACTGGCTCCCCATGTTCCACTTGGCTTTATCCATTTAAACCATGAGTTCATTGCTCCATTTTTTACCATACAGCTTTAACTGGATTTTTTTCCTCTTTCTGTAGCAAAATTTCCTAGTACAACCCTCAAAGTGCTCAAAATACAAATTCAATCCCTCTGTGCATAGTTAAACTAAGTCACACAACACATATTGACGTAATGAGCACACCATGAAGTTTCTCCCTACCTCCACTAAACCTTTCCCCAACATTAGAAAGTCAGTAGTCAAATGTGGGTTCCAACCACAAATAACTTTACTTCCTCTCCACAGTAATAGCTAGCACAACAAAACATCATATGAAAACAGCACACCTGATATTCACTGTTTATTCCTCTGACTTCAGAAGACCAAGCAAACAGCTTACTTGCGTTCATGATATTCCAGGCTGTAAAACCCCTATATGGTGAGGCAAAACTGTGCTATCTTTCATCTGGTTATGGAATTTCTAAAGTCAAGTAAGAAACAGCAGGTGAAAGCCCTGCATTGCAGAATCTCTTCCATTAACACACTTCTGACTACCTCAGGAGTTAATCATTACAATTCCTGTACAACGCTTGTTTGTAGAAGTAATAATAATATCAGTTTTAGATGTCCTGTGTAAATCCTCTCCACCTATAAACTAACACCTGAGAGTTAAAAGCAGTTCAGAGAGCCTGACCATCATAACAAACCCCTTTGTCAAAGGAATTTTTCACCCAAAGTATGTCATTCACAATTACAGATTCCAGCAGAAAACCGCTTTTCTCCCAGAATGCATTCCAGGATAAGTAGCTTAATTGTACAGATAGACCAGAACATCTATGAAATATCATCTTTCATATGAGAACTGCTACCTTCTTTCTTTTTGTGTTCAACCAGCTGAATGTAGTGGATGCAGGATTTCTA
Source organism: Coturnix japonica (assembly GCF_054131305.1). NCBI lineage: Eukaryota > Metazoa > Chordata > Aves > Galliformes > Phasianidae > Coturnix > Coturnix japonica. Next base: position 9,138,196 of record NC_140680.1, on the reverse strand, counting down.
TGAGCAACCTCATGGAAGAACACCTTAATGAAGAATCTTCAGGGCACAGTGAACCTGTCACTGCTCCATAAGCCAGCTGGCAGAGCCACCAGAGACACAGGATGCTGTGCGAGACAACCATATTCCTTCAGTCATTACTGCACAGCTTTCCACAGAAGAAACTTAGATTCTGCTGAATAGCTTCTATTTTTGTCAAGACAGTGAAGTCGCATCTCGTATTGCACTGCGTCTCTGCAGTAATAGATCATCTAGAGACATCTTCGTTGAGAAAGGTCCCATTTGACATGTTTGGTAGCACTCAGGCTTTTGGTAAGACTTGAATCAGAAGTGCCAGCAAGCAAGGCAGAAAGAAATGTAGTAGGAAGAATGCAGGTAGGCTTCCATTAGCAGTACATATAAAAGCATGTGATACGGATAAGGTATCAGTACAGGACATTGTGTGCAGCTGTGTATAGGTTATGCCTGTTATCACTACCACAAATATTTAGGCATGAGGCTCTATAGCTCCATTTCTCATTTTATATAAAGGCATTAGTAACATTAAGGTCCAGCAGAACAAAAGTAAGTTTAACGTTCTTCACAAACAACTTTAGCATATAGAAGGGAAAACAGAAAGCTGCTCCTCTTAAAAGAGCTGATCTGGAAAGGGAATCCTAGTCAAAGTTAAAGGAAAAAAAACCACATCCTGTTTGCTTGCACTTAAGGAATTGTGATAAGGGGTTCTCTTACAGAAGCAAGCACTTTTCATCAAGGAGTATGAAGGAGGGTGCCTTCTGGACACTCTTTCTCTGTTACTGCCTTTCTTTTGGAAGCTCACACCTACCCCATGACCATGTGGGAGGGCTCCTGCATCAGAAATATAACAGGAACCGAGGGATGGAGCAAGGCATTGCCAGTAACATTCAGCTGCTTTTGACCTTTGCTACAAGCTTTGAATCAGAGACCATTTCTTACCCAGGCCTGGCACCAACATTCAAGTTTCTGTTGACATTAATCATGATGAAGACCAGCCTGGTTGGAGCTACTGCTTCCCCTCCACATAGATACTTTGGTACAAGTCAAACACATCCTAGGTCATGTCAGCTGGCAGAATCTGACATTTACAGCAAAGAAAAAAGCCTGGAAGATTTGCATAAGGACACAGCAATGCTGGCTGGATGCAAGTGTCTCATGTCATTCATCATAGAGTGCAGGACAACCCCACCACTCCCATGACATCCATCACAGACCCCACAAATTAGCTGAAGCACATAACTTCCTCCTTCACTGTCCCATCCCTGTCCACTGAGTCTACTTTGAGTATTGACTGCATATTCCTCCAGGGGCACAGTACAGATGCTGCTCTGAGCAAACCCAGGGACCTCAGCCTATTCTCACATGTGTTGCCCTGCAGATTCTTTGCGGTCCTCCTGTGAACACTCTAATAGTTTTATGCCTGTCTTGTATTGTAGCACCCAGAACTTAAGGTGAGGTTGTACTGGAGCAGAGCAGAGAGGGATGAGCCCTTCCCTTGCCTAGCTGGCAGCCCTGGCCCTGAGCACTCTGGCCTTTCAGGCTCTCAGGGCATGCAGCTGGCTCACTATTTGAACTCACTGTAGGGGACTGAATGTTATTTCATAATAACGACTTCTTTTTCATGCATTCCCAACTTCCCCAGTTCTAATTTTAATTACGGCCATTTTGAAATACAGCAAGATTTGTTATGTTAAAGAGGTTGCTGTTTCCTCCTGTGAGCAGCCAGAGGTGGAGTACACACAGTCCTTAATTTGCATATCCTCAGCTTTAGTTCAGCAAAGCTTCCAGTTGCTGCTGGGTTATCTAGGGATGTAATACCCAGCTCCAGTCAAAACAACTCTGTGGTTTCATTTACATATTAGGGGAAATAAAATAACATGATGAGTCAGAAGAGGAGCTCTCTTTATTATGTAATGAAATAGTAAACCTTTCAAAGAAGACAATCTGTATTTGCTGTAGTACTTCCCCCAGAACTCTCTGTAAGATCTAACTTGACCACAAAACCAGAAAGCCTGAAACCGGTTCCTTATTGTCACAGGAAAATGAGCCGTCATAAGAGTCATATGAACATTAAGAGCAGCATGGTCGTCGCACTTATCAAAGCAGTAGGTTGCATATAGGCACGTATGCAGATGAACCTCCATAACTCCTCCTTCAATATCTGCAACCTTCTCATTAAAGGAAGAACTCAAGGAACTTGGAAATTCTCACCTTGAGTTATTCCTCCATACGTCTCTCACAGACAGAGAAATGTTGTTTGATAAGGAAAATGCATGAAAAATATGGCAGGTTTACCTACTTGAGTAAATGGTGTTTCTGCTTCCAAATTGTCTCCACAGCCAGAACTGATGGTCAGGAAAAGGCCATATTTCATCAGTATGAAAATTCTTCCCGTCACAGTAGGCCAGCTAATAGAATGAAGGGTATCTCCACATAGATGCCATCTGGATGACAGGGAGAAAGAAAGAAGTTTCAAGACCTTTAGATACAGTAAATGAAGTACATTCAAGGGGGACAGGTGAGTAATTTGGTCCAGTGAAACATGAAGGGCAGACTGTGAATCAAACCTACAAATTCAGTGACTGATGTCTTTCAAAAGTTCCCTGACAGAGGAAATGTGCCTGCCAAGCTCAAAATTCATTACGAACACCAAACGCTGCATCAGAAAAAACACATCTCGCATATTAATTCAAAACAACACTGGAACCCAAGTTACTGTCAGCAACTCCTGACAATATAAAGGGAAAGAACATGCACAAATTCTACAACTACGCAACTGCGGTGTGTATCTTGACCTGCTGTCCAGTTCATCAGTTCTCTTTAAAAAAGTTTTATTACCATATTCTAAGTAGAAGAATCTCTCACACTGGAAAATGGATATTATCTGTTCAAAAAAGGGAAATAATTCCTTAATTTTCTGACAAAAACCTTTGAAATCCCAATTTCATATGCTTGCATGTCACACTGGACATCAATCAATTCTTGTCACATTTTTCATGTCAATACTTTGGCCACGTAACTATGAATAGTGACTTCACACTGACCTCTTTGCAATCAGGATTTGGCTGATAGCTTCTGGGTGCTTAAGAACCGACATAACTCTGCTCCATCTAAGTAAAAGGTTATTTAACTCAATGAAAAACTGTTTATTTCACTGGGTCAGGACTGAACTCCTGATGTTTACACGTTACTTCAGCTGTAGAAATATAAGAACTTGCGACTGCTCAATGGGGAATTTCATAGCCCAGATCCTATACAATAAAAGGAAAAAAAAAAAAAGTATCTCAAAACTGATCATCAGTGATGAGCTGCTGACAAAAGAAAACACCAGAATATACTGATTTTTCACCAGTTTCTGATTCCACAGAAGATCACAAATGCTCCGATACAAATTACTCGTGCAGCAGCCACACCAACTACAGAGAAGTTTGATTTTCTTCCCCTCCCACACCGCCACCTTCCTAATGGAAATTGTTCTTCTAGGCTTCTATTCACTTCTTAGTAATTGACCTGAAATTTTAGTAATTTTTGTGGCTATTCTGTCAGTACTTTTCAGTACTCATAAAAACCAAAACCAAACTGGAAATACAGAAGTCCCAGTGCGTGATATCATTTTCACAGTATTCATCTTCAGGAGCCTTTGGATACCCACAGACAAGGTAAGAAAAGAGCTACAGAGGGCCAGTATCAGTTCAAGTAGGATGGGATGTGGGACATACTGAGTAATGGTTTTTGTCTCTGTTTTCTGACAGTGGAGTCACACTGACCAATGGAAGCCCCATATCCTTGTTTGTGTCTGTGGAAAACCTCCTCCAAAAACTGCAGACCACAGTTGAGGTCATTGTCTCTTAGACTTCTTCTCTCTCACCCTGATAGAGAGGGAGACACCCTGTCAGTATCTAAAGCAGGGGGATATAAGAAAGAACTTCAGAGGCTAAGGAAGACCAGAGCCTTTAGTGCAATCTGTTGTGATAGACAGGGAACTAGTTTTGAACTTAAAGAGGGGAGATATAGATTGAATAAGGAAACAGTTTATGATAAAGGCAGTGAAATGCTGGCACAGCTTGCCCAGAACACTGGTGGATGCCCCATCCTTGGAGACCTTCAAGGTCAGGCTGGAGGGGCTCTGAGCAGCCAATGGAGCTGTGGGTGTCCCTGTTCATTGCAGGGCAGTTGGACTTGAACTTCTGATGTCCCACCCTAATCAAACTGCTCTATGATTCTAAAAGTTCTGTGAAATGCTTCACTCAAATCAAGGATCCTAGCTAAACTTTGCATAACTCAGCTTTGGATTTTATATGCAGTTCTTCACTTTCCCCATATTTAATCCTGGTTCTGCGCCTTCCTCAATCAAGACGTCATCCACAATGTTTAAAACAAACAGATCTCAAATTCTCAAACCTCAGAGATTCTCAAAAAGCTTAACGCAAATTGCAGTTTGAATCTCCTTTGTGGATGTTTTCATTAAATCCAGATCTCATTAAAATTTGAGACCACTCAGACTGCCAGAATCTGAGATTTCAGATGCATGTGTGACAAATTCAAGTTGAGCAACTAATGTATTTTCCAATATGACTAAAAGTCTCACTTCTGATGTGCCAACAAAGCCCATATGACCAAAGCAATTATGCAGTTACATCAGATGATATCAAAACCAAATCTTGCCTCTGGTTTTACAATAAGATCCAATTATGGGAAATGATCTGTTTCAGCTGAAAACTTCACTAGCTTTAGAATTAGAGAACTAATGCTGTACATGACCCAGAAAAGGACTCTTAGTAATTTACACTAAAAGTTGTGCTGGTCTCTGCATCACACTGCCTTTTCCTACTACTTAGTTGAGCAGTGCTGTCTGTTAAGATAATTAAGTGTAAGAAAGAATCTACTGTGAGCAAACATTACTTTCCTGGAACCAAAACGACCACCACAGTGTAAAAACACAATTTGATTTTATCTCACTGTTGCAGATAATAACTTGGAAGATGAGAGACAAAAGTGAGGAGTGGAAGGGAGTAGAAAAAGGAAAGGAAAAAAGTGGAAATGTAAAGAAAAGGAATATTATACAAGAACCACATGGCACATATTTTTAGTAGAAAAAATATAAGTTAATACGATTTTGAGATGTGTCATGGAACAGAAAAGCGAGCAGCAGTAGAACTCTTGAAATGAAATAGTGTTGTAATCCACATTCTTTAAAAACAAAGCATGGCATCCAGATATCCACAAAGGCAAACAGACTGATAAAGATCAGTCTATCCAGAGCACTGCCATAAGTTCGGTGCAAGTTACCTGATGTCACCTTCACTTTTGCTGCCTTATTACAGTGGCATTTGATGTTGAGAAATCAATATACTGCAGGATTAAGTTATTTGACTGAAGCAACACAAATCGCTTTACCGTTATAAGAAAGCAATGAAATCCTTACACACTGGACTTTCTGTGTTGTGGGTGCATGAAACAAGTCCTCAATAGCTTCAGTTCAATGACCTCAAGAGACCTCCAAGACCAACATAGGGGTATGAAATGGGGAAACTCAGTGGGACAACTTTCTTCCTCTTTCATTTTCCACATGCATGAATTTAGTACCCTAAAGATACAAGCTGAGAAAAAACTTTGAAAAGAGAGATAAAGCCTTTCAGTAATGGTCAAAATGTTTGTATGTCCATCTTAGCTTAAAAGCAAACAAAAGAGGTGCCTTAATCACCAAAATCCATTCCTCATCACCACCACACAGAGACTTTGCACAGAGGATCCCCTCAACACTCTCCTCTCAAGCCATGAAATGTTCCCCTGAACACCTTTAATATCAAAGGGTATAAATCCAGCATCTCCTGGTAACAGCAGGAGAGACCAAGGACATTTTAATGAGCTCATCAAGACTCCTACATTTCAGATGTAGCATCTCAGAAATTTCCTGGAAAAAAGAAAGACCAACCATGTCTCCTGCTGCCAGAAACTAGCGAACAACTACTAAAACCCTTTCTTGAATCCTATTTAAAAATCCTCTCTAGCTCTCATCCTATTAGTTAGCAAAATATACTTAATTATCCTAATAGCATGTGAGCAAAGTATGTTCTGAATATGCAGTGCTTTGAAGGGACCAAATCAAGAGGTTACACTTAACCAGTATCCTTACTAAAAAAAATAATATATATATCACCTAAGCAACAGTAGAATCGTATCACAAACACACACCACCACAGTATCATTGTCTACAACCCCATCATGAATCTCAGTCTCGTTCATCTTGGCAAGCGCAAACCCACAAGTTTCCCTGGAGGTTTCGCTGCTGCTAAAAGAGAACTGCTTTGTGGATCCCCTTGTTAGAACGCTGTCAGAACACCACTGACACACCATTCCCAAAGCAGGTTCTCAGTTCTGCAATGTTTTCTCTGTAGTCTTTGAAAATTAGGCAGTTTTGACAACAGCGGTGTGATTTGAGGAAAAACTCAAATGCACACAGAAACCCATATTTAGAATTGAGGAATGGCATAACCTCGAGGTGAACAAAAATCCCACCTTTTCTGTTAAGATGATAAGAAAGGCATCCTTTTCACCGATAAAAGCCTTTTTCAAATCTCTGGAGGCCGCTTGCAAATTCAGATGGTAAAATAAGCTCTCAGCTTCCTAACTCACAGATGTCAGATTTTATGACAAGCTCTTCCACCTTGGAGGTGACTCTCCAAAGCACAGCGTATCCTGAACTACAGTTTTCAGCCTCAACTTTGTTTTCTTGGTAGGTCCCACAGGGTTCAGACTCCAACACTGTGCACCTCCTTAATTGGAGTAATGGCCCAAAACAGCTCTAAAAAATAGAATCTCAGCTGCTCAATTAATGTTCTGTTAAATGTGTATAAATTTTATAAACATTTATAAATTAAATGTTCTGTTAAAACAGTGTATAATTCACATTACAGGCATGACTGTATTGCCTTTAAGTGGATAAAGGAGGGAAAGGATGCACTGCCCGTGGAAGTTCCTTTAAACACAGTAGAAAACAAAGGAAGACTTAAATCCCATTTGCACAGCCCTAGTTTGGAATTACAGCCTAAACCAGGAAGAAAAGCCAGGGCACTTTCCAAGGACTGAACCAAACCATGGAAGACATGAACTTCACTAATGCACCTGTATCATAAGGATTTCACATGGTACTGGAGGATATCCTATCTCTAGGCAATATGTTGCTCTTATGTATTTCTCTTAGCTCTGAACATTTAGTCTGTCATAAGCAGAAACCAGCATCATATTCAGATTATGGATAATTCAAAATCTGCCCAACTAGCAGCAAGTTTAGAAGGTTTGAAAGGCAGTTTCTAGCTTACTAAAATGCTGTTAAGGACTCAGCATTTGTATCACGGTTATATTTCATTAGTCCCTCAGCTGTAGCATCTGGCACAGGAGAATTTCTGCAGCTTCCACAAGCGCTGCATTTTGATCCATGCATCAGGCAGGCTTGAAAACAAGTCTGACTTTGATTCCCTTTAGACACTGTTGTTTATAATGCTACTAAGCACCAAGAAAAAATAAGCCATGTTCTTATCAAGTAAATGTTTCCATGCCAAAAAGAACAGTAATTACTGCTGCAGTGCCCACCTTTCTCTAATTACAACTCAGGCTCTCCAGTGTGAAGAATAACATCCCACTATTTTGTGGAATGCTCCGCACTTAAGCTGGCAGGCTGGACAGGGAACCTTGGGCTGACTGGTCTCTGTCAAGCGTGGGATGAACAAGGAAAGTTCCTCTTATGTTACATGACCCTGAATGTCACTGGAGTTAACACACATTAACACTAGGAGCATCTAGAAGTGCTACACTGTTACCTACGAATGCTCAAAGCACCCAGCTCTCAGGGACTGAAAAACATGGTGTTCAACAGTGCCTGAGCTTTGCTATACTGAGGTTTCATTAATGAGAGGATGCTCTTTTGGGCAGCCATCTCATTTCGAGAGAAGCAAAAGAAACTCAAACCAACAGTTTGGACTTTGGACTCTCGCACTCACTTGGCCTGATAAAGTTCTGTATATTTTTGTTCCAGATGTTCATCTGATCATACTTCAGGAATGGTTTTGTTATCCATTAATACTCAAATCTTGGTGTTCCAAGCTTCAATACAGCCTGAATGAATTTCCAATAACATACTATGTTTATTTGAAAAATCCTCATCAAGAAAACTAATGAGTCTGCTTCAATATAATTCTTATGGAAAGGCTTGCTAAAGGAAAATTGTGCCATTAAATGTATTGCATGGAATGTGTAGCTGTTGGACAGGTATGAACATCTGATTGAATTGCTTCTGTTAGTTCCAACCAGCAATGGAATCATTGGATAATCCCAAATTGAATGTTCTGTTCTTATATTCATAATTAGAATCACATTGGTTGTTTACATAAGTCATTCTGCCAGAACAGAGCTTATATCACATAACTGATTAACCATGGCTGTGCAAACAGTACATTGTGAGCGTTCATTGAAAGCTTCTAACGTAACCAAAGGAAAAAATAAAGCATAACTGCTCTGAAGTACATATTTGATTCTCTTTCTAAATAAAGTGTGCAAATTACCTGATCATTCTGAGACTTATATTCTTGGTTTAACTGAGATTAAGCTGATGAGAGAGTGTTAATCCATTAATATTAATAGACACATTGTTCTGGCTGATCATTTTAGAATAATTGAGAATGAACAAACTGAACAATTACATAAATCCTTTCTAAGCCTTTTTAAAAAAGTGAAATCAGAAATAGCTGACATTTAACACAATTTTATTCCCTAGGAAACTTGAATGATTGTGTCTCCATGACAACCAGCAGGAAAAATGCAAGTTTTTAATATACTTGTCCCTTCCTAAGTTTTTAATATTTAATTTCACTGCCAATTTTGTGTCTCTCATTGCTCACTTAGAACAGAAAGATGTTAAAGAATAGAACAACAGTTCTTTACCGCTTTTATGGGGTGTATTTTTATCTTCCTACTGTGACTGTTTCACCTTTGGTTTTGAGGACCATTCTTTGGTTAAAATATCATTTCTCATATTTATCTCCCCCAATTATTTGTTGAATAGGATTCCCCCCCCCCCCCCTAACCCTAACCTCCCCCACCACCACCATCACCCTGTTTTTCTACTACTTTGAAGATTTTGTTTTTCTAATAAGTTAAAACATGTTAAGATTTTAGAGGTCAGGGATGACCAGGTAAAGGACGTAGCATGAAAATCCCACTTCACTTCTCATCCTTACCTTAGACGATGATGCTCAAAGACTCAACCACTAGAGGGTAATATAACACAAGGAAAAGGAAACCCAGTGCCCTCCAATTTGAGCCGTGGCCTTTTTCCCTAAAGCAAGCTCATATTTCGTTCAAGTTCATTCAGGCCAAATGGAATCCCATCTCCCATCGTAGCTGGGCATTTCATTCTCCCACAGCCTCCAGCACTAACTATAGAACAAATTCCAAGAACATTCCCAAGTATTTTTCTTTCTAATTGCTGTTGATGCCTCCCTTAGCTGAACTACAGCAACAATGAGGAGAGAAAACTCATTTGAGCAGAGGGGACATGTAGTATGAATTGCAAGGCTAGGAAGTATTTTGTGAACTCAGCAAAGGGAACACAAACTTTGTAGGGCTCCTTGGACACATAAAGGGGATGTTGCTGCATATACTACAGCAATGCTTGAAGCCACAGCCAAGAGCAAGGAAACCACACCTGCATAAGGTGATGTGTACTTGGGAGAATGAGCATGATCTGGTATTCACATATACGTGAATTTTCTCTACTTCAAAAGCTACATTGACAGAGCAGCCACTTTGTGTATTTCAGTGAATATTGAAGTCCTGAAGACAATTGCTGACATGTAATTTTAACAGCCTGCCTCAGACAGATTAGCCCAAATTCCTCTGAAGATGCTAGAAATAGCATATCATAGTATTTCTGCAAAGTGAAAGTAAAATTTGACCTAATGAAAACTTGGCTTTATGAATGAGAAATGAGTTCCTCTAATGTAGGAAGTAGAGTTAGAACAGCCCTTCTGAGTCGAGTCTAAAATTCAGCCAGAATCCTCAAGAACTCTTCAGTGACTTCTGCAGGCTGGATGGAAGAACCTCAAAGTGCTTCCCAGACATTAAAGACTAGTTCATGGCTATGGACCACACCTTAGAGCTTACTTACAGAATATATGATTTCAAGTGCATTGTCCTCTCCACTTTCAAATGATTTAAAAACCTCAGGTTTCTGCCAGTTTCTTGAGGATAAATACTTTTTTACTGACTCATACAGGAAATTGCTGAATGACATGTAAGAGCTGTTACATTCTCAAGTCTTTATGCACAAGGCCAACACAAAATGTTCCAGGCACCACACTCCGCAAGCTGTTTGATTTTGGTGGGATTTAATTTCCCCAACTTTTCCTTGTTTTCATTTATTCAGTGCAAATTAACTCACAGATATGGTTCACATCAATAGGCTCAGTAATGAAAGCTAAGAACTAATCAGGAATATCTATAAACACGACACCAGACTGACCTGTATTGGATTCAGATCCAAGGCATAGGCAAGAAAAAGAGACGTGTCAGCAATGCTTTTAAGATAATATGAAAAGAAATGCTGTGATTACAATTACAGATAAGTAACCTTTGCTTTCTTTCTGAAAAATAGCAACACGTAGCCTGTACAGGTTTTAACCTTCCTTTATTTTAATACTATCTGTACCCTGAAGTTTGGCACGTGCTTTTTTTGTTCAACAGGAGATTGGGAGGCACCCACCAGAACCCACTAAGGCCTCCAAGCCTGGAGTTGTACACAAGGCCTTATCTTGTCATCCTCTGAGATCCAAGAGCAATCACAGTTTGAGCTACTGAAGTTCTCTATGTGAAAAGTGAACAAGATTGTGCAGCAAGACTGCTATGGACAGCCAGCATGATTTTGTCTAACACCTGCTGACATGTTACTCCACTGATCAAATGACTCCTTCCAAGGTAGAATCCTGAAGGTTTTCCCAAAATAAAGTAGATATAAATAAGCCATTTTTCAGGGGAGAATTATGGGTTCACAACTATATGTAGAAGACACTCCTGCAGTGCCAGGTGACACTACCATAGGAAATGAATGCTCAAAACACGTTTCTGATCTGCCACACTTTCATAAAAAGGTTTGGTCAAGGCAAATCACTCCTAAATGTAGACATGTAAGACCTAGAGATGCCCATCATCCCATTAAAAAAAGAAATTAGAATTGTTAAACTTAAAAGCTCTGAGCACAGGTATGTATTCTGCAGTAGCCATAGCGCACACACTCCAGGATCATTTCACCACACACAAGCATTTCAATAAAACTAATTAAAAACAATAATGAGAATTTGGAAATCAATGCTTACTGGGATTTTCAAACACAGTTGTAGACTTCCACCATACCACTCTACTTGCCACTGAAAACATAACAGGAAAGGAAAACATTGCTATTATTCAGACTATGAAAAATATAGTCAGCACAAGCAGTAAGGTAAAGACTTCTCAGGCCTCTGATTAAATATTAATGGGATTTTATAAGAAATGTTATTTTTAATATGGTCTATGGTATTATATTAATGATTGTATCCTGCAGTTCATCCTTTTAGGGAGCATTTCAGTTGAAAGAGAATGCATTTGTTTTTAAATGAATAGCACTGGAGGGCAAATCTCTGTTGCTGAGTTTCCAGCCTGCAAATATTTTAAGCTTATCAGGATTTGTTAAGTGTAGCACAAGGGAAAACACAGCACCAACAGCAGAGTAGCAAAGTCCCAGGATGCAGCAAGCAAGAACCAGCTCAAATACAAAAGTTACAGGAACAAAACAAAGAACCTGCTTACCTCCAGACAATCTCAGACACACATGGATCTCCAGCAACACACCTCACCTCCACTGCCCACTCTTAAATGAGGTCTGGGAGGTGGTGGATCCTGATTCCACCCTTTCTGGTCATTCAGCTGCATTGCATTCACCTGAGCTTCCCTGGGTTGGCCCTGACTTCCACCAGGTGCTCCATCACTGCTTTGGGCATTTCCACTATGGCTTAAAATTAGTTTAATATGACTGTTTTCTCTTTCTCCACTAAATAAAACAAAATTAAAAGATACATTGGTCTGATTACGCTACCTCTTTCCCTCTAGCTTTCCCTTCTCTACTTTGGACTGGCTTATCCAAGTCTTTCTTGTCTTGTCTTGTACTACCTGTAAATCAAATGAATGGTTTATCCATTTATTTCACAACTGCAGTGGACCCCAGCACTGTTGTTTGGTTTCTTTGTTTAATGGAAACCATAGTAAAAATGAAATCAAAGACAAAATGTCTTCTGGAGAGTCAGAACTGCAGAGCATGTGAATGCTTAAAAATGGAAATAAAGCCTAGTAGGATCTCCAGTCACAGCAGAGCTGGCTGATGTATTAAAGTGCTTATTTGAAACTTAAATAACACCTGTTTCTTACCAGACTCAGCAAGATGGAGGTCATGGTGTGGAATAGGGCCAGGACAGACAAGGCTGGAGAAGTACAAGGACCAAAGAAAGCTCTGTGCTTCAGCTCTCGTAAGACTGCAATAAAATAAAATACCTGTTCTGTATGGCCTTATAATAATGAAAACAAAAAAAAGGAATAGGATGTCTTTTTCCCAGCTATTTACTTACATGGGTGGGACAACAGCAAACCATTCTCTAAAGGGCATTTTTTCTTCCTTGCAAAATGATTCAGTAAGTATAATGCATAGGATTAAGGAACTTTTTTTTTTTTACCTTCACTAACTATGCTAATTCCAGAGCTTCATGGCCCTCATGTTTAATTGCATAATGACTCCTGTGCATATTTGTAGGATGCCTTTAGAGCAATTTTGTCTTTGCTGACCGCATTATCAATAGTAATTCATTTGTTCATGGCATAACATCAATCAGCATTCACTGTAGTTGTACTTTGCCAGTACCGCTGCAAAACACATCCAGCGCCATACATTATGATATCACAGCTACCTACAAAATTAGTGATACAATTAGCAGCAGCCTCTGGGAATTTTGATGTCAGATGACTTGCTCAGCAGCAGCCCTTTTGTCCCTGCAGGCAGATCACTGAGTCACTCAGTCTGTGCCTTTCTGTGCCTCCAGCAACAAGGCAGTCTTGCACACAACAGTGCTTTGCTATGCAGCTGATTTATCCCACAGAGTTCACCCTGAGCAGTTGATGAGACAGATCTTCCAACAACAAAGTATGTAATCAAGTAATTAAAGACTATATTGCATTGCATAAACAGAATGGTTGATTTAATGCTCAACAAACAACAATAGCTGTGATACCTCCTTGCTTCTGACACCCTCATGACCGATCTAGTAACATGGACTCCACTAGTTTCATGTAAAATCTATGCACCCATCTCAAATACTGTGATCCAGGTCACACAGACCTTCTCCAGAGTCTGTCTTCCATCACAGCTCTCTCCCTAAGGGTGCCCCATGACACCAATTTCAGCTACGAGGTGTTTTTTGAAGGATCACTGATGGCTGTTTCTCCATCTGGTGCATTATTTTTATATCTATTCAGGATGATATCTTCTGTATATGCTTAATACAGCTCCTGAAGGGGAGAGGGGAACTATTAGCTATTCCTTCAGTTCTCCTTATCAGAGAACAGGTTTGGGTCTAGTTTGGGTTCCCATATGTCAGCCACAGAGGATCCCTGGTTTCATGCTTGCAGCTGTAGTCTCTACATGCCATAATGCCAAGACCTTTGAAGTTCATTGTGTTTTTCCTCTACTCCTTCCTAGCCCTGTCACATTCATATGCTGGAGCTAATGAGATAAAGTGAGCATATGGGGAGCCCTTCCTGTCTGTGTCAGCAACAGCAATGATTCAGTCTCATAGCAAGAGGCTTTTGGCAGTGAAGGATTTGAAAGCAAATGCAGTTTATAGTTTGTCTCATCCACTGCTGAGAAGTGCAGCTTTACTGCCTAATTACCCAAAAAACTCACATTTTCCCCAAACTATCTCTCCCCTTCTCATTTATCTCCCACTTCTCTCTCTCACTTCTGCTACATAAATCCTTTCTTCTTCCTGAGATTGGAGCAAGTCCAGCTCCTCATTCTTGACTGGACGTGGCATGATGGTTTAGAAATCATCCCACAACCCTGCAGTGTTCTTTTGTCATATCTGGAAGGCCTCTTCCTAGCAGATGGATCATCAGTCTCACTTCTAGTAGTTTCTGTCCTTTCTCATGGCAGCTGATAAAGGTATTACTACCTACAGACTAAGAGAGGAATCAGATGTGTTCATTACATGGGCATTGCATATCTATTTGCAGAATTAGGTACATTCTCTTGCCAGGTATCCATATTGCCAGTCCTATTGATTAAATTATGAGCAGTGGCAGCAGTCAGCCTAGATTTCTGCCTGATCCCTACAATACTTGTACCTGGTGCAACTTGAGGCCATTCCATCTTGTCCTATTGTTAGTTACCCATAAGGAGATGCTGACCCCTACCTCACCACAGCCTCCTTTCAAGGAGTTGAAACTTTGGTCTTGGTGCAGCAAGTGATGCTTAACACCATTCTGAGCCATAGCAAAACTTCAGACTGTCAGACCGGATTTCTGCCTGCCTTGAAGCCAGCTGCTGTGGCTTAGCTTACGCATTTATTAACACAATCAGAAGGGGAAGGAAGCTGATATTTTTAGACATTTAAACTGACAGAAACTGTTGCCACTTGCTCAGAATACCTGGAAAGCTTTAAAGCTTTGAAAAGATCAAGGATTCAGCATGTGCAAGAAAACTTTCCCACTGCTCTTTTATAAAAGGGTCTGGAACCTCTGAGGGATCACCACATCCAGCCCTTGTGCTAAAGAGGGTTCCCTACAGTAGGTTGCAAAGCTACCAGTCTACACTGCTGCTAAGGTAGTAAGGGAGAGGTCACTTTAAAGCTTTGAATGTCCCTGTGGGCAGCTGATTAAGGTCAATATCTTTCTAAATGTCTGCTTTCCAGTCAGTGAGTTTCAGTGTTCCACCAATGTAATTTCACTCTCCCAGACTTCTGCCTTGTCACATGCTGTGTAGTTTAGTCCTTAGCTAGTAAAACTAGGTAAAGCTGTGACTTCCTCCCACATACTCACACTTTATAGCATTATCCTACTGCCTGCAGATGCTCTGTGCTGTATTTCTGCTCTTAAAAAATCTCTACTAATCAGATTTCCTAGCA
This sequence comes from Coturnix japonica, assembly GCF_054131305.1. Lineage (NCBI taxonomy): Eukaryota > Metazoa > Chordata > Aves > Galliformes > Phasianidae > Coturnix > Coturnix japonica. The sequence continues at coordinate 9,122,981 of NC_140680.1, read as the reverse complement.
GACTGGCTCTGTTAATTCAAACAAAACCATAGCCTTCAGCAGAGTCTGAGCACATTAAATGCTCTGAAATGGTTTCAAACAGTTATTTATTTCCAAAGTCACAATCACTTCAGAAGAAAAACGAGAGAAATGCTGATGGCACTGAAAACGTGACGATTTTCACTCCATGAAAATGGCTCTTCTTTGGGGCTTCAGCAGCCCCAAATGTCTGTAACCAGCAGAGACAGAGGTTAATGCCATGCAAGGAAAGTGGTTAATAGTGGCTCCTGAAAAGTAGGAACTCCTTCACTAGCTCCAGGCACTTACATCAGAGTCTGATCTTTTACATGAAATGCTTCATTTGCACTCTGAGGTATACAAGCCTGGGGAAAGGAATGTTGGGTAGGTGAGTACTGGAGCAGGAAGAGGGAAGATGCTGGACATTAGGTGCTCTGCAAGGAGCCTCTTTCACTAACAGGTGCAAAGGGCTGTGAGAAGAGGTTTCAAGCACCATCCGGAAAAACAGTGTCTGTAATTTGTATGTAATTTGTATTTGTCTTTCCTTGCCACAGCCTTCTTTCCCCTTGGAACAGCAATGAGATGGGAATGAAGGCACAGAGGGCCTTTATGCAGTGATATATCAAGGAAACCATCCTCCCATGGACCTGGGCTAGGGCTGCTATCTCTTTGCTGGGACTGGTTTTGTACCTATCTTCTCTAGACATACCACATGCATTTAACAAACAGAACCAAGCAGCTAAGGAAAAATTGTCCAGGCATGATCTCTGCCTCCGTTAGGTCCTTCAGAGCTAACTCCATCAGGAGTGTGTTGGGACAGATAAGAACTCATTTCCATATGTGTGCAATTCAGTCATACAGTGCTGCTAGCATAAAATTCAACTTAATAAGCCTAAAAATATGATTTCTTTCCTCAAACAAGTTCAACTGGAAGATGAAATTGGGGACTGTAACTGATGACTTGTTTACTTTACAAGGGCAGTTCTAAGCTTGTTGCCTTTTTGTAAGTGCAGACTTCAAATTGCTGCTGGAGTTCTGCAGTGAGTGAGATTCCCAGACCTCCTGCCCCCAAAGTCTCTGTAGCAACACATAGCTAGAAGCTGCTTAATGTATAATCCTGCTTGCCAGTGTCAATTAGGAATTTCTTGGCCTCCAGGACAACCTTCATTAAAAGAATTAAAAATATAAATCTTCAGTAAGAAATTGAAGGTCTGGAGAACAGGGGGTGCTGGATTGCTATTAAGACTCTCTTCTGCTCCATGGTTTCCCAGTAATCTCAGAGGAGACCTTCAATAAGGCATGGTACCTCAGTTTCACGTCCTGACAATTAACTTCCTGACCAACAGCGAAGCTTGTTTCAGTTGAAATTGCTGCAATTGGCAAAGCCCCTCAAGCTGCACAGACTGCTCCCCATCTCACAGCTTCACAGGCCAGACTGAATTTGAATCATACATAGTAAATTTCTAAAATGTACAAAAGGAGGAGGGTGTAAATCCTGAGCATAATTCCTCCGCTGAGATCAGAAAAGAGGAAAAGTTTGTGCAAGTTAAAGAGCCTTCAAACCCATTCTCCAAGCTCTATGTCAACAGACTATATAACTCCATAGGGTAGGAACATTGGCTAAATGTATTCTGGAGATAAACTTAGTTCATTTATCCTTGCTTCTCAATATGTGAAAGAGTTCTGGCTCCATTAGAGGCACACCAGGCTGTGCTGCCCATCTCTGTGCTCTGCAGAGCCCATGTTAGGAGTGAGGGACTTGGGATATGATGGGGGTTGCAGCCAGAAGTATGTTTTCTAAGAGAAGGGATGTCCAAGAGCAGAGGGAACTGAAGGACACCCGGCAGAAGGAAGACAAGAGAGTATCCAAATGGTGGCGTTTTCTTACCTTTTGATCAAATTGAAAGTGATCACTAAGTGTGATTCTACTAATTGGAATGAATGCCTTGTTTACTTACTCATACTTTCTGTCAAAATCACACAGCCATCTGTTTTGTCTTTTTTGGTCTGCTTGAATTTTTGCCATTATTACTGTATTTTTACAAGTCCAAGGAGTGCGGTGGTGTGTTAGTTTGACTTATCTTTATTGCTGCCACTGAGAGTGCTGGGGGATCCTCTGCTTCTCCACCTGTCTGAATTTCAGCAGGAACAGTTTCCTTGAGGTAGTGTTAAAACCCTCAGCTTCAGTAATGCAGAACTGGTTCTATCACTTACAGACACTTTATGTCTCAGCATTGCTCAGCAAATCCTCTCAGAAGTGCCATAAGAGAATCCGAGTTTTATAATATTTCCTCATTAGTCTGCTGACACAAAGCTGCGAAGAAGGCATCTGAAAGCACAGGTTTTCTCAGTTGCAAATAATAAGCAGCGATTAATTCCTCTGTTGGAAAGAAGTAAAGATCTATTTCCCTGGGAAGAATTACAAACTCCAGAGGAAGTTCTTATCTGGTTAAATACCTTTCCATGAGTTGGATGCTCTCTTCTTTCTTGAAAATAAAGAGAACTAGTTCAGACCCGATAGCTGATTCTGTAGGAAAGGGAGGGTCATACAGTAGGAAAGAAGTAGCTTCTGTTATCTGCACTATAGCAATAATATCAACGGGATTAGTAAAGTCTATCAGTTGCTGTCCCCACAGGGCAGAATTGCTGAAATGTCTCTTGCAGGTGCCAAGGAAGAGAAATCACTTTTCACACCCCATAGTTCAGCAAAAGCAACAGTGGAGAGTGAAGGAGTCAAAGATGAATGATGATATCACAGATCTAGGAACTATTTGGAGCTGTTGAATCCCCCACAAGGAAGCTGCATAAAGCTGCTGCTGATTATTTCAGTTGATTTGGTGCTGTTCCTTGTGGTTCTTTTTCCTAAAAAGCTGCATTTTACCTTCAGGCAGGATTGCAGGAATTGGAGGTGGTGATAAGCAATTCCTCTTTTTCCTTCCTGGGCTCATTTCAATTGCCTGTTTTTTATCTCCCTTAGCTTGAGTCAGTCTCCAAAAGAGCAAAAGTGTTGTCATTTCTTATTTTTCTCACCGGTGTAAACATGCGCAAAGACTCACATTTCTCTTTGAAAAGAACAAAAGCACCTTGAATTTTAGCGAGCAAAATTACAATGAATTTAAAATGACAGAAGATGGCTTCCTTCTTGAATACAGTTAGGGTGCTTTGGCAGAGCCCTAAAACAGGTTTTGGGGCATTGCTATGTGTGGTGACCTGTGTCTTAGGAGCAGTTGCTGCATGCTGTAGTATTCTTTCTCATTTTTTTTCATCTTCCCTCATTTTTTATCCTTTCATCCCATTTTATAGAAAAGTCTTTGTACTATTCCCAGTTACTTGAGAAAATAGTGTGTATTTTGGGCAGTAGAGTAAAATGTGATCTACATTTTCCATCTCTTTATTGACCCATACCCTCATTGCAGGGTCATATAAGGATTTCTGGCTCAGTCCTTCCTTCTCAGACCGTTACGAAGTCATGTGAAATTGTTGCAGTGCAGGCTGGTACCACTTGGAAAGCACAGCAAATGAAGATCTGGAACTGATCCGCCACTGTGCAGATACTTACACAGATCTGCCTCCTGAAAGGCTTTGTACAGTCATGGTGTAGTAAGTGCAGACTCAGGAAGTTTTACACCTGTGTCTGAGGAGGATCATGAAAATGAAACTTTTGGGGCCTTTGGCATAGTAAAGGAGAGAGGTGTGTGACTTGCTGTGGCAAATGACAAAAACAAAGACTTTGAGTGATAAGCAGGATTCCACCTATCTTTGAGACTTTAACCTGAATAGTCTTCCTCCATAGAGATACCAGCGAAACAATTCTACCAGAGTTCTTGACAGTGTAACCTGTTAGTTCTTTCTATGCAGCCTCATGGCCTCTATTCTATCTCCTAAGCATCAACTCCTGGCCATTTTCAAATCTCCAGAGCAGTCACCCTGCAATGGGAACAAGTTGCATCAAAGCAGAGGATACAGGGTTTTCAGAAGTGTGAGCTTCTGGGACCTGAGGCATTGCTTGTTTTCTTGGGGCATCTGGACAAAAGCAACAAAGGAAGGTAGATTTGGAAACTGAATCTCTGATAAGAGGCTGAAGGTGGAAAGGGAATGGAAGCAGTTGACACTGTCAGTGTGAACTGATGAGTAGTAGATCCCAGGAGGGTAATGACAGGAAATAGTGTCCATTGAGCATCCGAGCCAAGCAACCACCCTTAGTGGAATCATTTACATAGCTGGCATGCTTCGCTGTGCTCTGCAGCAGGGACAGGATACACAGCTAGATGTCTTCTGGACAAACACATATAACTATGCAGCCCTGATTCTGAATGATAGTTTTCTTCACAGTTTCATCAAGCATTTGCAGTCACCTTGGTTAAGTCCATTAGAAACTCTTCCTCTTTCCTAGAAGCTCTCTTCTGCTATTAGCTAACACGCTGCTGCAAAAGCTTAAGTTATTAAATACCTGGGAACTTTCTGCTTGGTGAAATCCCAGTTCCAAATGACCTTCTCATGTCATCACCTCCACAAATGCAGACCACAGTTTGGCAAAACCAAAGCAGTGATTTTCTGTTAAGAAATGAGACGGAACTGTAGTTTAAAAGCTTAGTCAGAATCAGAACATTCTTTTCTGCTAAACAAAATTGTGTACAAATGATGTTAGAACAATTTATGTTCATCATTAAAGTGCTATAAATAAACAGATGCTGGCCCTGGACCATGTCACATGGCTCTCCCAGTGTTATTCCAGTTCTTGCTGCCATCAGAATGGAATGGCTGGGATTGCACCAAATGGATCAAAGACCACAGCTGACTATTAATACGGACCATCTATCTACTCTGCAGATCTAGTTAACAGTTTTTCTTTACTAAATGATTCCTGTGGGCTGTAAGTCATACTCAGAATCATTCAGAAAATGAGGAAGAATCATCACACCATATGTTTTTACAAAATAACAAAGAAAAAGACTAACGTTTTTTATATCACCAAAAAGGCTGATTTCTCTACAGGAACTGAAAAATAGTGCAATACTTTGGTAAGTCCTGCAGTGTTTGTTCTTGTATCTCCTCAACACAGCACACTCCTGCACAGCTCCAGAAATCATCTGGCAGAGGTGTGGGTCACAGCTGCCCTCATGGAGGGGAGGAACTGCTGTACCTCAAACTGCTGGTCATGCCCAAGCCTTGCCTTTCACACCAGAAATAGCTCCCCTTCACTCCAACACAGAGAATGTCATTTTTCATATCCCAGATTTCCTTTTGTTTTTTTTATTTCTCCAAGCCAGAATTACAAGCGACAATTAAACAAATAGGTATTTGAATAAATATATATATATGCATTTTAAACAGCAGGAATTCAAATTTTGTTTCTGCTGTTACTGTAACCATTATGGAAGAATAGATCAAATCTGGTAACACAGAAATTAGAAACCAGTGGTTATATTGGTTTATTTATGTACAAGTTGTCCATTCAGAAGCACAGGTTGGAGCTCTGTGGTCATTGCTTTCTGCTGACACTCTCGGCTGGCATTAGATTGTTTGGAGAATAATCTCACACTTTATTACTTTGTCCTACTTGGGTGCAGTGTTGGCAAAGGCTGTCAGACATGATTAAAAGTGCTGGCCAAGCAATCTGGTGCATTCTGGCAAACCCTGTATTCCTTGTCCAGCATCTAAGCTAGCATCTTCCCCAGGATCTGGAACGATTATCTCATGCTTTCAGACAAACTATTATTATTATAGAAGAAGAAATGGATTTTTAAAACAGTGTTTTCTTTGCACCTTTACATGCAAGCCACATAGCATAGAACAAAACTGTCTGGTTTGCTGTTGATCCAAATACTGCAGTAGTTCTTTCTCAACAGCATCTAGCAAAGTAAGAAAACCTAAAACCTTTCTGCTACATATTCATCAATGAACTGCTTTCTGTGGATGCCGTGCACTTTCTGTCTGCTTAATTATGGATATTAAATTTCCACTCTGACTGGAATTTATGCAGATCTGAGCTTCAAAGTAAAAAGCGTGGAAAGTATCTGCACTTCTTTTTCATTCTGCAACATCTTGTCAAATCCAATTTTATTTTCACGGAATGGAACTTCCTAGAGTGAAAGTGATGCTTCCACCTTTATTTATATTTTCTTGTTCCGTTTTCACAAGTTTTATCAAATATTCACTAATTTACAAAGTGTGGAGAAGATGAAAAATGCTTTAAAAACTGAAAGATGCTGAGCATTTTGCATCTTTTCTTAGAGTCTCCTGAAGGCAGAGGTTTCACAGTTCCAAGAGAATTAATGAAAAATGGAGATGCTCAGGAAATTAAACCCATTTATCTTCCTCTTTTTTCTTTGACCACTGTCTGTCTTGCAATTCAGAAACAAACAAAAAGGCTGAAAAGCTAAAATCAGCAGTGAAATAGAAAGTCCCCATTCTGAACAATTTACATCACACTTAACCATGTAAACTAGAGTAACAAAATTCAGTGTGCTCAAAAATCAAGCCCAAGCTTTGAATTAAGCCTTCGCTTACATGTTTTGCTAGATCAAGGCATATCTCATGAGATTGAACTGACTCAATGGCAGTCACTGGGATCCACATTCACAACCCCAAATGCTCACCCCATCCTGCTGAAACTTCAGCGGTCAGCTGCACTTCCTTCTCATTTTGCAAAGACTTCAATTTCTTGAAATAAGCCTTCAAATGTAATTTCTCCTTTAAGGAGAAATTCATTATTTGGTGTAGAAGAATAGAACATGCAATTATACAAAATCAGAGTCCGACAAATGTTGAAAGTGTATTTGACTCAGCATGTGATTAAAACAGGATGGTATTCCCCCACCTCACCAATTGGACCGTCCCTAATGGCTGCTCACTAATTGCTAGTGGGACTTTGAAATAAAAAAACACTTGAGGACTGCACAGGACTCTGCAGTCCATACAATGCATGTGACTCTACCACATCAAAATCACATCTGCCTGTGGTAAAGCTGGTTTTCCCTCCATCTTTTCTCACTATCGACTTGTAAAACCACTTTCTTACTCCTGCGTATGCTCTTAATCATGCCTACTTAATACAGAATAGCCATGATGTGAGAGTCTATCTAATCTTTTCTCACTACAGGTTGTCTGCTGCCAGAAGCCTACTGTAAAACAACTCTATCAGTGAAGGGTCAAGAGAAAAACATTTTCTCTTACAAAATCAAGAAGTCACTTGGCCTCTATGACAGATTCCTGTTCTTGCAATTTGTCAGTATTTCACTGCTGCTAAAAATAGTGGCTAAGATATGAAATAAAAATCAGTGAGTAAATGCACACAGGTTCAGCGGGAATTATGTATAGTCCTTAAATATGGACAGGAAGAACTGCATTGTGGCCATAAGTGTTGTGGTTTTTGTTCTTCTAAAACGAGAAGTATATAATGCCAGCTCACAAGGAAAAGCTGTATTGCTTTGCCTATATTTGGGCATTCAACCAGTCATTCTACAGGCTGTCTTCCACAAACTGTGAAATTTCTGATAGAGTAAATCAATTAAAAGAGTATTCATGGCTGGCAGGCCTGCAGATTTCTGTACCTCTAACACACCTACAAAATGGATGTGAATAACTTGAAAATCTTGTTGCAGTCACCTGGAGAATTCCTGCATGTAGGCAGATTCTCTCTTCTAGTTTCCATTCCCATTCAGCTTGTAAATGATGCCTATCTCAAAGCAAGTTGAACACTGATCATTCACAATTATATAATCGTAAAATAATTTAATTTGAAAGAATTTTTTGAAAAGTTGGATTAACCTCTGCTGAGCATAAGGCCAACTTCCAAGCAAGATCAAGATGCTTATGGACTTGTCCATCTGAATTTTGAATATCTTCAAGGATGGAGATTACAGTCACTCCAGGCAATCTGTTCAACTGTTTAATCACCCTGTGAAGAATTTTATCCTTAAATCTATATGAACTATGTCTTGCTGCAACCTTTGTCTGTTCACTCCTCTGTTTTCACAGTCAACCTTTGAGGAGACTCCTGCTCTAGCTTCTCTAATACCTTCCCTTACGCTAGCAAGGGTGTTGAAACCACTGACTGAATTATACCCAGAATTATATCTAGAATTATACCTAGAATTATAAAAATCTGAAGACTGAGATGAAATCATGCTCATTCAGAGCATTTTGTAGTCTGGAATCCATCTTCTTTACCACCTGTGAGATGGGCCTTCATCTGTAACAAAAACCCTTTGTATTCTCAAGGATTGCCAAAGAGCATGCAGTGATGATTTGCTAGCAAGCTGCCTTTTGTGTTGGCATGAGGCATGTGTCTGACTGTTGTGATGGCGATCGCTTCTGACAATTTATTTCAACAGCGTTTGAAGAGTTGGGTAGAGTCCTACACCTGGGGAGGAATAACCATGTGCATCAGAACGGGTCAGCAGGGGCTGGAAAGGAGCTCAACAGGTTGTCCATGAGTCAGCAGTGTCCAAAAAGGCCAATGGTACCTTGGGGTGCATTGAAAAGAACATGGTCAGCTGGACGAGGGAGGTTATCCTCCCTCCCTACTCTGCCCTGGTGAGGCCACATCTGTTATACAGCATCCAGGTCTGGTCTCCTCGGTTACGGAAAGACAGGGAACTGATGAGGGACCTAAAGCTTCTCCCTTATGAGGAAAGGCTGAGAGACCTGGGACTGTTGCAGTGAAGAGAAGATGATAGGACAAAGGAAAAGGGGAGCTGCCTTTGCACCAGGAGTCTATACTCAGTATATCTGACAACAAAAAATTGAGTCACCAAAATGTTTAGTGAGCACCAGTTGTATCTTTACAGATTTGTGTTCAGTAAAAACAACACTGGGACTTAGATCTGTCATTTTTGCTAACCTATACCAGGACTTACACTCCCACAGAGTACAACACCAAGTCAGAGTCAACTGTGACAACTGTGTAACATGCCACCACGTAGAACTATGTTTTGGGTGTCCAAAACATGATGTTACAGTTGGGGTAATTAGCTGAGTGCCCAGAAAATCCTCCTTTTTTTTTTTTTTTTTTTTTTTCAATTTGATTGGCAGCGTTTGTAATATCTTCAAAGAAAACTGTTACTGCTTCTCATTTTAAAAAGCTATCAATTTCACAGACGTCTGACTACAAATAAGGTTGCATCTGAAGATCCTTGAAATGGCTCACGCACTAGACGGGAAATTAGAAATAGCTCTGAAGTGTTTGTAGTATTAAAGCAGGGAACACCAGATCATCAGAAACAGTGGAACTTGAGAATACACCAGAGGAATCCTGCTTTGCCTCCTCTTCATGCTGTAAGTTGAAGATTTATTCAGTGGCACTGCCCTTTCCATTAGCTTTGCCTGTTTACATGCAGCAATTTTGTCAAAGGGCGTCTCCAGAGAATACTTGAGCTGATGAGTCACATTGTTTTATCAAGGAAAGAAAGTGCTTCAGAGGGAGAGGAGGTTGGAAAAAAGCCCACCACAAAACACCTTACAGCCAATAGAAAGGCGTAGCAAATGCAGTAAGATCTTTGCCGGATTTGGAAAACCCAGCAGGAGTCAGTATTAATATCAAGACAACTGATGAGGTACTGAAAAATCTGAGCATCTGAATTTAGAGGTTGTAGAATAGCCTATGTATAGTGACACACCAAGAAGATGAACCACGGGTATCCCAAAGGCAATTAAAAAAAACCAAAAGCATTGAAGAGAAAAACAATCATGAGCTATAAGGAAAGGGTCATGATGCCATTCAGCCCTCCTGAAGTGCTCTTCCAAGTCTATCGTGCAGACTCCCACTTGTAAACCTTCAGCATGCGTCACTGAGACACAGCCTGTGGAGCATGGCACACTGTGATGCAGCACAGTCAGCACAAGAAGCTATCAGACACACACAAAGTAATGGTGACTGTGGTTATTCATGGGCCAATTGTAATTTTCTCAGAGAATAATAATAATATTGTAGGAGCAACAGAGCGGCTGTATCAGTTCATCAGTCAGTGTCTTGCCCCTGCAATGGGTAATATCCCTATGAGGACAGGCTGAGGGAGTTGGGTTTGTTCAGCTTGGAGAAGAGAAGGTTGCGGGGTGACCTCATTGCAGCCTTTCAGTACCTGAAGGGAACTTACTCCCAGGAAGGGAGTAAACTCTTCGAAAGGGCTGATAATAGCAGGACACGGGGAAATGGTTTTAAGTTGAAGGAGGGAAGATTTAGGTTGGATGTTAGGGGAAAGTTCTTTACTAGAAGAGTGGTTAGGTCCTGGAACAGGCTGCCCAGTGAGGTTGTGGATGCCCCGTCCTTGGAGGTGTTCAAGGCCAGGTTGGACGGGGCCCTGGGCAACCTGATCTAGTAAAGGTGTATGTTTGGTGGCCCTGCTAGGCAGGGGGGTTGGAACTACATGATCCTTGAGGTCCCTTCCAACCCGGGTAATTCTGTGATTCTGTGATTCTGTGATTCTGTAATATCAAACACCTAGAGAAGACAATAAAAGCAATCTGCAAGCTTAGAAGCTGTGAGATGCTTAGTTATTCCTCCCTACTTCAGGAACCCTCTGTATTGGCAATGCATGAACTGTTAGTCCTGTTTGAAGGTCACTTCCTGACTCTCTGCTGTGATGTACAAAACAGGGCTATTAATGACCATTCCACATGACGTCTTAAGGTACCCTGATCCTACTCCCACAGTTGTCTTCTGCTCACTGTAACAAAAGTTCTATTAGTCAAGTCTTTTCTCTAGGGAGAAAAGATGACAACACAGAGAAAGCGATGGCATCTTCACATATCTTTGTATGGATGGGGGGAAGCAGAATCTGTGTCTGAAAGGTGAGACAGGAAGAAGCAGCCAAGATGTCAGAAGTGTTTTGTCTCCCTGGGCAGAGAGACCACTAATCTCCAGAGTGTTTTGGAAAAGAGACCAAAGACTGAATCAAGAAGTCATTGAAAAGGTTTTCAACAATAATAGTTATTCTTATAGCAGTTTTTAATGTGTGATTTCTTTCTTTGCTTCTTCTGCTGTTCCTGTGCTGTAAATTTTTAATCTCATCTTCTCACTCTCCTCAGAGCCACAACTGTGGTCTATGACAAAAAGAGTCAATTCTCATGGAATAAGAGTCAGTACAATTTCACAGCAGGAGCAAGGAAAGAGACAGAAAGGCCTGGTTAACACATTTGCTTATTCAGTGCACTTTGATTTGCTAATTGGCAAGCATGGCGGAAAGAAGGAAAGCCAACAATACAGGCCACAGCCTTGGCTACTGTAAATCACTGTAACTCATTTCCAATTGAGGGAACCACACCAATTTACATCAATTAAGATTCTGCTCGCTTCATACTCCATTAGAAAAGCTACTTGCTTGCTATTTGATTCAGTCTAAGTAGCAATTATCCTGTGGTTGGTGAGCTGAACTTTAGAGTTATGGGTCAAGTTACATGAGCAGACACATTCTAAGTTATGCATCACACAATATCCTTTGAGCAGAGCTGCAAAGTTATCACTAACAGTGCATTAAAATAATCTCCTTTCTTTTTAGTTATACTGTACTGACTACACACACATATTTTCCCTCTCATGAAGCAATTCTGCTTTCCTGCAAGATGACCTATTTGGGAAACTAGTCACCTAAACAGCACCAGCTCTGGTTTGGCCAGAAAGAAACACAAATCATTTCTTAAGGAGAAAAATTATGTACATTTCCAGATAGCTAAAAAAAACAGAGAGAGAGAGAGAGAGAGAGAGAGGGCACTGGTCACAGCTGATAATATCTGTGTATTAATAAGGAAATTTTACTCCTGTTGGCACTCAGAGCTGAGGTAGCTGGCTCTAAACAACCCCAGTTCCTTCCAAACAGAGCATTTGCTATGTTGGACAAAATAAGACCAACACCAGTGCTATTTTCCCATAACTGCTCAGAACTTCATGCAGTAGCTCTGAACACCCACTGTACAACCAAGCCATCTGGACATGTGTTTCAAAACTGTCACTACACAGAACATTCAAGCTGGTTTTGTTATTCTAAACCTATCTAGAGTACATCCAAACAAATCAACTTTATGCAAGAAAAGAAGCTGTGCTGCATATCAGGAACACTCTTGTTTACTGGTAAATCCCACACAAGGACCAATGCAGGAATGACTTTTAGAAGGATAAAAACATTAATCTTTCTCTGTGCTCCTGCCAATAAAGTGAGGTATAAATTACATATTGACATACTTACTAAACAGAATGACTGCTTGAGATGTTACAACTTAGATAGAAGCTGCTTTACGAACTCAAAATAGTTTGTACTTATTAGGTGACAAAATATGTTTTCGTACTAATTATTCCAGTAAAAATTCTCCTATGCTGTCACTCAGTGAAAAATTATGAAGGTCAGAGGCTTGAACTTTGCTTTAAAATGGCTATGCCTAGAAAAAGAGAACATTGAAAGAATTACAAACTGCATGTGATAAACCACATAATTCCAATCATTTTAATCTTCTTTTAAGGAAGAAAAAAATACAGGGCCACATTTTGACATTGATGGAACTATGCTTATGATGCCATGGCAGAATGTAATTTATGGTTGCATTTTTTATCCTTTCATTCCCACTGTGCTTGTTTATTCACAAAGAAACATGGACTATCTTAGCTAAAAATGCAGCTGAGACACTTTTTTTTGGAGGCAGCAAACATTTTCTTATATCCAACCAGAAAATTATTCCTGAATGAGCTCCACGAAGCCAAAAGTCCAGCCAGCACTCAAGACATAACTCATCAGGAAAGCACTTCTGTTGTTCGGATATGGCTATAAATTGAAACATGGGGAACTGTTTCTGATTGTAAAGGAAGAATAATTACGAGAATAATTAAGGACTGCATCATATTGCCCACGGTTGTTATAGAGTCTCTGTCCTTGGAGGCTTTTTTGGTCCTTTCTGAATTAAATTTGGAGCAACCTGATCTGAAGTCAGTGTTGATCCCAATGTGAGGGGGAGGCCAGGCACGAGACCTTGTGTGGTCCCTTCCCACCACAATAATTCTCTGATGCTATCAGGCATGAGCAATCATTGCTATTTATATTTGTGTTTAAAAACAAAACCAGAGAAAATGGGCAACTCCTCCACTGAGAATTTTACAGCATCTTCACACAGTTCTTAAAATCTGACTTCAATAGATTTGACATTTTACCTAGATGAAAGCAAAGGCAATGCAGCCATCGTATGGTGAACCATTTAGATGTTAGGGCTTCTTTTTTTCTTCTTCCTTTGTTTTTATTTTTTTCCTCCATAGGTTCTTGCTTTGAGGAAGGAAAAGTAACATCTGCTCTTTTGGCTTCAATTAAGGGTTTAAGTCTTCCCAGTCTAAAGGAGCGCTTCATAAACAATCACTTGATGTTCCCACAAAAGTTTGTGTAATCAGAAGATGGTTGCAAAAGCAGCAGCACAGAGGCTGCCATGCAGTAGCAGAAAACCTTCAGCAGCACATTGTTGATCTCTTCATTCTTGCCTTTTAGATAATGAGGGGTCTGAGGATACCCAGTATTATAAACCAGCTCTAGAACAACTTTGATTTTTTTTTCTAAAAGCAGATCTTAAATTTCAGACACCCTCATGAGAACATGAGAATTAACACGCTCCAGTCAGCAGTTAGCTGGGCAAGAAAAGGGAAATGAAGACTGGTTGGCATTCATATCTCATTCTCCAAGCCTCCCAGGACTATTTGGGTTATTCAGGTGACTGGTGACAGTAAAGCTATGTAAAATCCCTTCTCTCCTCTCCTGTGACACATATTGTGGTACCTGATTGTGCACAGGGGCAAGAAGCTTCTTTACATCCCTCATCCCCCCACCTCCTGCTACATGCCCGGTAAAGCCGCCCCAGGCCATGGCTTGTCTTTTTGTGCTGCATCTGCTGACTCAGAAATGAGGCAGTGGGATTTGAAGCGCTGGAGGCAGTTCCAGCAAACTTACACATTTCCTTCAAATAATGGATACAGAAAATTACACAAATGTTTCCTATATGCCCAGTTCTGAAAATGGGGCTTCAAACAAAATGGAGTTAGTACTGTTGTGTCAGAACAGTTGTCTTTTCTCATCTCTAGATACAGGCAGAATGAACTGTTTTTTTTCAGTGTGCTTTAGGAAGTCAGAGGTGCAGTACAGAAGGAAAATTGGTCTCTGGAACTTTGGAGGCTTTGCTTTCACTTGGGAGGCAAGGCTGCATCTTGTCAGTGAGCCACTCAGGGGGAAAATACTCCAAAGTTTCTTTAGCAAAGTTTCATAGGTTTTAGTGAAACTGAAACATATCATAATGATTATTTAATAGCTGGAGGCTCCTGACAGGATGCTGTTCTTTTTTCCTGTGCTATTAAACACTTCAGATCTCAGTATGTCTAGCGGGGAGTTTCCAGGGAACCCAGAGCCTTCAGCTCAGGACAGGCTGCCAGGGACTGGTCATCCAGACTGGGGACTTCAGATAAAGACTGATTCCAATGGGACCAAGATACCAGCTTGCATGCCTGAGAATTAAGTACCTAGAAGCCATTTTAAAATCAGGGTTATTGACCTTAAGCAAAATAAAGCCATTTGTATACAAAACAGATTCTGTTTCGTCTGAAAAATTCATGTAAAGCAGTCATACTTGGAATTTTCTTCCGCACTGAAAAGAGAATGACCTTTTCTACTAGTCCTAGTCAGTGAATGCCATGATTTCTAATCAATCTGGTACACAGTTGGTTTGACCAGCTGTTTTGGGTGGGAAATTAAAATGCTGTCATTCTTTGCATCCAAGCTGACGTGCACAAAAACTTAAAGGATGAGGGAGTAATCAATCCTGAAAATGCCTTGTGTGGGCTTTGGGGAAGTGAGAGCAATTACACTCTCTAATCTCTCCCTGAAGCCCTTAGCAGCATGTGGCCAGATATTAAATGAGTAATTCAGGAAGGGAGAATATAAAGTAACCAGTACACAGATGCTAACTTTTCCAAGTCAAAATTCTTCTTTTAAAGTTCCTTATTTCTCAGCATGTAATACCAGCTACCTCCAAAAATCCAGCAGCCTCCTAAGGCCTTGTTTTGCCTTATATTGAAATCCCCCCAAAAAGCTTTTGGTTTCCTTTGATGCCTGCCTCTGAGACCCACAAGTGCCACTGCTGGTCCCCTGCTGAGCCGGCTGGCCCATATTTGGTCTTGCTGCCCAGGCTAGTTTGGGAGATATTGAGACCCATGGGACACCCCATGTACTGACACTGCCCTGCACCTGAGACATGGCTTGATATCTTCACTTACATTTCTAACCCAGATCCAGGGCACAAGTATGCCAGTCCGAATTAACTTTCCCAGCAGTACTGACCTCAGTGTTTACATTTTAGAACAAAACTGTAAATCTCTTTTATTTTCTCCTGGGAGGCCGAACAAAAAAGCATCTGTGATTATTGCACACATATGTTAAAAGGCGGTCACTGCCATTCACACAGGGCCAGCAGACCATGTGCTTTCCCATGCACGCTGCTACAAGCACTTTCTCCCACAGCCCACACCTATTAAGGCTCAGAAAA
Organism: Coturnix japonica; assembly: GCF_054131305.1. Taxonomy (NCBI): domain Eukaryota; kingdom Metazoa; phylum Chordata; class Aves; order Galliformes; family Phasianidae; genus Coturnix; species Coturnix japonica. Next base: position 9,107,483 of record NC_140680.1, on the reverse strand, counting down.
AGTCAAAACATGATCAATAAGTTTCCAGTATTTTCATAAAACCGTGTAGATTTTCAAATAGCTTGTGGAAAACATTAATTGCAAATATTTTACAGTAACAGAAATGAGAAAGTAATAAATCCAAGCACTGAACAGAAATGTGTATTTCCCAAGGGACCCGTGCAGCAGTTTTACGTAGTGGCGTGCAATTTACATAGTTGATGAAACGAAGCAGTTATATATCAGGAAAATGAGGAGGTACAGTTTCATTGTTTGCTAATGCAAAGCCAAGTGATGCTTCAGCAAAAGCCTGTGTGTTTGTGCGGAAAAAGCTTTCAGAAAGAAGGTATATATCAAATCCTCAAGTATTTTTTGCCTAGAGCTGATAATGGCTGCATTTATGACTATTACTGTCAAGAAAGCTGCTTTCAAACAAAAATCACCCGAATCTCTGAGGAGAAGGAACTGAACTGATTCCAGATGAAAGGGGCTGTTTGAAGCAACAAGGTACAGCCGGCATCTGTGCTGGTAGACTGACACCCTGATGGGGTATAAGTCTGCACAGACAAATGAACATTGAATGGAGATTTATTTCTCTCAGGTGCTTCCAAAATGAAAAGCTGAACATCATTTTCCATACATTGTATGTGTCAGAGCTATTAGTGACCTCCAGCTGTAGTTACGTAGGGAGGGCCAAACACCTTATGCTGCAGCTGGATCTCCGCCATTGCACACAACCTGTTCTTTCTTATCTGCTCCCCAGGAAAACTACAAAATACACTCACTTTTCTTTCTTTTTTTTTTCTCTCCATAGCACTCTTTGCTAAGGGCTAGACAACCTTAATAAATATTTGACACAAATACAGCTAGGAAAAACGACTGTGCTTCAATAGAAGAACACATGAAGGGCTGAGAGGATGGATGAAGAAGTGTGCAAATAAACGACTAGGTCATCTCTAGATACAGGACCCTGCTGCTCTTTGCACAGGTCCTCCAACCCCCAGCACTCACAGGATGAGCAGAAAGAACTGCTTGATGCTCTTTTCCTGCAAGTACCCCCTGCAGGAAGCAGCCCTGGCTCACACCTCAGGAACCCCCCCCCACACCCCATCTCCATCCATAAATAACATTGCTCTTCTGCTCTTCTGGAAGGAGCTTAACAAGGCAGGCATAGGCCACTGTAATTAAAACCCCTGTGATTAGAAAAAGAGGAAGAAAAAGAAAAAATCAATGCACAAGTGAAACCCCTGGGAGAGGTCGATGTCCTGAAAGAGAAACATGACATAACTAAGCTTTCTAGTAGCTTACATGGCTTCTGAAGGAGAAACATAAAAACTTACTGGCTTTGTGATCTTAAAACCTACAGTGTTGTTGAAAAGCTCCATTTTACTCTGCCTCTTTGGTGCCCAGCTGTGTTAGAGGTGTCCGTGTCATTAAGAAAAGATGCAAACACATCTGGAACAGACTTGCTTTTTCTTTAGACTAACCAGATGCTCTTACTGTCTCATAAAACAGCCTGGAAATTTAAGAATTGAAGCTTTTTTATCAGGATGACAATGCATGATTTTTCCAGATGTGCTTCGATATCCTCATATGAACTCTACCTACTCATTGGTAGGAAATTATCTGTCAGCGTTCAGGTTAGTTTATGTACTGACTATTGCCAAGAGTCAAGCTAGGTGCAGCTCAGTAATCTGCTTACAGAAGTAGTAATTGTAATATTCATAATTAGATACTTGTTACAACTGTGTCATTGTCCCACCCAAGAGTTCAATTGTAAGTCACAGGCAACACATCCACTATATTTGTAAAGGAACAGCCCCTTTCCCAAATAGTTATTGAAATAACTGGCATTGATAGCTTGGAATAAAGGCTGCCTTGTTTGTTCAGCATGGAAAGACAAAATTCATTTCCTATTTTGTCTTTACCAGGTTTTTTGTTTTCTTTCATATGAAGCAAATAACAATCAACAACCCAGTGACATTATATATTCTCCTGCTTTCATTCTGCCTCCAGTGTCAGATGCCCCTGAAGGCTCTGTGATTTTAGCATATAAATAGTCCTTAAAACAAACAAGTCTGTGAATTGAAAGATGTATGATTCAGAGAAAAAGCTGACTAGGAAACAAGTGGTAGACTAAACTGATTCTATGCAAAATTATAACAGCTTCCCCATGACTCCAGCAAAGAGGAAATGCTATGCATGAAAAACAAGTTACAAAAAGATGGAAAAACATTTCATCATGTGGCTGACAACAACATATATCATCCCTAAACAGTGATAATACGGATGGAGACACCAGCCCGTATGAGTCAGAAAAGTTTTATCTGAATACGCCTAAAATAGGAGAAACACAATAAAATAAAAACACGGAACTTAAGACATGGAGCAAAATCCAAAATCCAAAATCCAAACATTGAGGATATTTAAACTTCTGGACTGAGTCCAGCTTCGTATTTACAACATTAATCTTTGCAGGATGAAAGAAGGCTAAGAAGATATTCTGACATTTTGGGACACAAAAAATAAAGCAAGAGATGTGACCAGTTCAAAGAAAAGCTTGAAAACCTTAATCCAAGTGGGCAGCCAGATGAGAGGATGATATGGAATAGTGTTTAAATGAAAATCATATCATATTTCTTAAGAGAACTGCAGACATGATCCTATCCGTGACCCATGGATAATAATTAAGAGTGAACTATAATCCTAAAATGGAAAAAACATTGCAAATGAAAAACAAAAATTTTCTGGTTTACAGATTTTAGGCATAAGAACAATTCTAGTTCATGCAGCCTCCCTGAAGGTTCTAAATTGCTTAGCAGTCAAAGAAAGCATCACAAATCCCAGTGAACTTTCCCCAGAGCAAACTTCTTGGAATGTTCTCAGACTGAATTATTGCATTCTGACATGAAAAAGAAAAGGAGACCTGGTTATTGTTTCCAGTGATATTTAGCTTTGTTGGTAGCTGTGCCAGATCAGATTGCAGTGGTTGCATGCAATACACAGGAGCAATGCATCGCAGAGCCATCAATGCAGATGCTGCTGTATTAGGATATAAGCTGTATGGGGGCTGTGTCAGTGCAGCCAGACAAATTAGGTTATACTGAAGTAACAGTGAATATTTCATTATTACTATCACCTGTAGCAAACAGAAGACATCCTACACACCTGTAAAGAAAACACATAATAAAAACCAGGTGGGCTGCATCAAATATACTGAAGAAATATTACTTCCAAATTGTGATGAGTATCTTGTCAGGGTATATGTCTGATTTGCTATATTTAATGGGCTATGACTGCACCTTTATAATGAGGAATCATCAAATGCGAAGGGCATTTGATGATTCCTCATTATATTGAATGGCAGGGATATTTTATATTTTTCAACTTTATCTTTGATATCATTGGTATTCTTCCATCTCATTGAAATGCAAAACCTATACATCAGACACACAGAGGAAATGAAAAGATTTATGGCTTATTCATCTACTCTCATGGAAAGTATCATAGCTCAGGCACCTGCAAGCAGTAGATCTGAGTTGTGTTCCTTTTCCTGCCAGTTTCCATCTGACCACCCAAAGATTACTGAAACATTTAGACTACCAAGTGGTAGGCCTTCATGAAACACAGTGTGAGCAGCTTCCCATGCCAGCTTTGCAGCTAAGAATCTTCTCTCTCAAACAATGTTATTGTGCTCTTTGTTTCTGCAGTAATTTCCAAGGAAATAAATAGGAGGCAGTATTTTTGGAGCACAGTACGCAAGCCTGAATGACACAACCATCATTATAGCTGTTCATGACCATAATTCTAGCTGTGCATATTCTGAAAGATGCCTTGGATCTTTCATGACACTCCAGCATGAGCAGAGGCTTTGACTGCTCTTGCTTGAGTAGGAAATGAAAGTCTAAGAATGACATGGCAACTGTCACAAACTCTGGGTCAAACAGCATGTTTATAACCAGCTATCTTGCCTTGCTCCCAACCATAGCCAAAAATCCTAGGAGGGAATTAGTCCCATGACCGCTGGGAATGCAATCCATTCAGAGCTTTGGGCAGTTCCAGATTAATAATTTGTTCAAAGAATTATCAGGTTAGTTCTCAGTCACATAAACAGCCTTTGTCCTTTGACTGATCATGTCTATTGCCTTTCTTCATACCACATCAACTTGCAATGGCCGCAAATAGAAGAAGAAAAAACATGCTCTCTCCCTCCATACCCCTATATCATAAGGTAGCTGCATGAGACCTGTTTTGTTTGGAAGGGGCTGAGCTTTGTACCCTGAGCCAGCTGCCGTCAGCCCTGCCAGTTCTGCTCAATGTTAACATCTTTGTAGGGCTGCAACACCTCCGGTCACAGTACAGGAGTAGAAAGTCTGCACAGAACAGTTAGGAAGTTATTAAATCACTTGAAATCACTTGAAGTTATTTGCATGAATGAAACCATCTGCAGGAGAATCATACTCACAAACCACTGACTTATCTGCAGATGATTGTATTCAGCCCCACACTTCCAATAAGCCCTTGTTGGATGACAATTGAAACAGACCTTTAAAGCTCAATAAATACTAACCATCCAGTGCCAAACATTTAGGATTCTTCTGGGATCAGTGACAGCTTAAGGCATGATAGTGAAGCTGTCTATAAACTGATCTCTTCTAGGACTGCAGATCTTCATTAAGTTGGACAGTTATCATCATTTGACCTTAATTACCTGCTCTTTCTTCCTCCTCTTTTTTTTTCCTTTGGCCCAGTGTCTAGGCAGATGTTTTTTATGACTACAGGCTGATGACATCATGGGCTGTCCACAGAGCAGCTAAACTACAGCAGAGTTTCTGCTTTGTTCACAGACACTGCTCTGTTTCCAGTTGAAACATGTGGGATGTTGATCTTGAGGTGCAAAAAGCAATGGAAAGACAAGAACTTCCGACACAGTTTGAAAAGGACCCAAGGAAAATGGTTGGTTTGTTTGTTTTGTTGTTGTTGTTTGTTTTTTTTTACATTTAAAATATTTACTTAACAGCTCATTTTCTAACGCTACTTTCCTCAATAAAGTAACTATTTCTGCCCATACTTAAGAAGTTTTTGACTTCTGCCTGCTCACAGCACTACCCCATTTCTCCTCTGCCTTTTCTTAGTGGAAAGAGATTGTTAAATCAGGTGATGTTATAAAATCTTCACAGTCCCTCATCTCTCTGCCTATCCCACTAGGAGCCCTGTTCAGCAAAAAAGTGAAACTGCAGTTCTTATACATAGGTATGAAAATATCATGGACAACTTTGAAAAGATCATTCACTGCAGTGCCTGCCCTTTAGGAATGAGGTTAACTGATTGGATTATTCAGTTTCTTAATTACTTAATAATTAATATAATAGCCAGATAATTTGCTATACACAGGTGTGGCTCAAGATCCTCTTAAACAATTATCATCACACTGAAACAATCCATTGAGAGAAGGCTAGAGGCTACAGTATGAGCCTTAATCTCTAATTAGAGACATCGTTTCTTTCAGTAAAAGGCTCCTTAACTGATCAGAAAGCCACTTTTAATTCCTCCATTGCCATCTACAAAGATAATACACTGGCACTTCCCCGCCTCAGAGCAGTGCTGGAAGTATCCAAACATTAAATATTAGAGATTCACTCTAAGTGTATTCAAGTGAATACCTTCCACTTTATATTCCAATCAGTTATAAATATGCCAATGGCTATAAATTATAAAGTTATAAGGTTATAAATTCTCTCTGCAGAAGGAATTAGGCATTTTCTTTAGTCAGTTATGTAGATTTAGCTTATATTCCTTTTATTTTCCTAGAAGACCACATAGTAAAGAAAAAGACACTTTGCATGGTCTGGGACTGCATAGTATGTAAAAACAGAGCAATTGCCTAAGAGTGCTACTAGAATTTTTCATTTCCTTTCTTTAAAACAAGAACATATTAAATACTATTTCTTACTCTATAAAAACCTCTTTATGTACTTCCAATAAAAATGACTATTTTCTTTCACGGAAACAGAATAAAATAAAACTCAACAATTTAATTTTCATGTGAGTTGTGAGATTAAATCAACTGTCCTAAAAATTAGTTGAGAAAGAGTGGTTCAAAACTATAAGTGATAGTGTAGAGAAAAAGAAATCTCAGCCACGATGGCATTTTCCCACTCCATAAAAGCAGGCTGAAAGTCCCTGCTTCCTGCAGGCAGGTTGCAGTCACGCTGTCAGCATGAAGACTCAGACAGCAGTGCTCCTTTACCTCAAGCCAGGATCCTGGTCAAAATCACGTAGCAAAGCAAACATCTGCAAGAGTCCCCACAGTTGCCATCCTAGGGAACAGAGAACAAGATGATCACAAGCAGTTCCACTGCCTGCTTTTATAAAGGTCACCTGGTTTTGAGCACAATGACAGAGGATATGGAAAGACTGATCAGGTACATGTCTTTTTGCAACTCGCTTTGCAGGATGGGAAACAGGATGCCTATTTCATTACTGAACTCCCCCTTCTTTCCCATTGCATGTTCTTTGCAATGCCATCCCAATACCTTTCTGCTTCCCTTGCTGGGTGTGGGATGGCTGCTGGTTCTACTTTATGCTGAAACTCTTTGCTACCTTTGCATATGGAAGCCTCTTAAAAACCAGGGCTCCACTCTAACACTGAATCCTAAGTCCAAGGCCAGTGAGGTCAACAGAGACAAAACCAGCCAGCCCAAGAGAAAACCCCATTACAGTGCTGCTTAATGTCATCCACAAGTAGCTCAGGTATCCTAGGGTGCAAATGTTCTTCAATAACATCAAGTACAGAATCAGAGCCAGAGTGAGATGTCACATGTGAAGATTTAACAGTCAAAAATGAATATAGTGGGGGCAGGAGAAGGCTTTTCTCACTAAACCCTAATTAAATGAGCAGCCTGGTGAGGTAAAGGCACACACTCATATTATGACAGCTCAGGAACCTCCTTGCTCTTGAAAATAATTTGTGCTACAATCCATGCTACCTCTATGCTTGAATAGATATAATAAATCTTCTTGACAACAGCGTCGAACATATTTACATGCTGTACAAGGAAAGAATAAAATACACTTCTGTAAATTTTTTCAAGCTTTTAGTTCCTATCATATCATTTACAGAAAAGGAAGAAACAATGCCAAGTGGCCGCATGGAGAGATTCTGCTATAATCAGGTGTTTTAGCACAATCTGTTCTATTCCAGTGGAGAATATTTTCTAAAAGAAAATAGCCTAAGAAAAGAATCATATTTATTTCCAAATTTGCTTAACTTAACACAAAAGAGAAACGTTGCAGTAAATGGGTTTTTTCAAAGTTTGTAGCAGAAGGAACTATTTTAGGAAAGGCAAATTAAAAGTCAACATCACAGACTTTGCTCTATCATGTGGAAATGAGACTTGGCTCAGAGCTGTGACATCTGATAGAAACTTCAGCAAGGTTTGAACCAGGCATGGGATCCATGGAGGGAACTCTCTTGCTCTTTTGCCTTGACACTCCATCATTTTTGCCTATTCAAATCATTTACCATCACCCTCATTTCTTAAATTTAGATTGTCTCTTGGCTTTATGTTCATTGCTGAACCAAATAAAAAACAAGTCACCATTTATTTGCATTAAATAAAGAGGAGAAAATTCAGGAACTATGTGAATTTTAATTGCAGATGGGGGACTGGAAATTTTCACTCAGCACTTCCTTTGTTGAAAACCAAAAATAATGTCAAAAAAAAGTTAAACAAAAGTGTGTTTGTACTGAAGAAACCAATTCTACTTGTAAGCCTTGTTTTGAATTGTTGGGGATTTGGCACTCATGTTTTTCTCCTACAACAATAAGACATCCCAGGCACAAGCCAGAAATCCTTAGGGGTGCTCAGGAGATGAGCAGGGTGTCTTTGTGTAAGTCAGTTACATTTCTTATTTGCCCATCCAGGGGTCATACCACAACAGAATACTGAGAGCTCACAAGTTCACACTTGCAAAATGTTGTCAATGCAAAGAGTGCTGATGTTCTTGCAATAATTACCTTCCATAAAGTAAACAACTCATCCTCATAACCCATCAGGATTTCACAGGATGAAAGAGGAGTCAGTAAGACAAAAGAACGACAATGAAATAATTAAGTAACACAAATATGAGTGAAATAATTAACACACATATGAAGCTATGAGGCCAGTATGAAATGTAAGGGAGCAGTGCCCAGTGTCCCTGCACACAGTACATCCCAGTGTAGCCCAGTGAGGTTCTTCTCCTTCTCTCAGTCCAAGCTTTGGTCTTCCCTGAGATACTTCAATTCCCCTGAAGCGTTACTTTTCTCTGCAGTTGCTCCTGAGGATTCGTGCTTCTGCCTTTCTTCTCTGAACATACAGTGCAATTGTTTTTCTATAGTGTTCACCAGCAAATGGCCTGATAGGTCTTCAGTGAGAGAGAAGAATGAAGAAATTGCTGCTTTGATTTTGGACCTCTAAACTTTCTGTTTCCTTTTTTGAAGACATTCTATTCTTTCAAATTCTTCCTTCAGAAGGTTTCATTAGTAATCCTATTGAAGTCCACACTTCTCACACTGTGCAAAATGTAATGCTCTTCTACTAACATTTCCTGAAACCCCTTCCAGAATTTCTTTACAACAGTGCTATGGGTGTAACTTCATTCTATTTTGCTTCCAAAATAAATTGCTTTCTCTGCCTTGTTTGTTCCTTTTCTGTTCCCTACATGTGGTTCTAATTGGGCAATCATACATTCATCAGCCAGGGATAAAAGGGGACAGCAATCACTGCAGGTTGCTGCTCTCAGCACTGAAGAACAAAAGAAGAAATACCATCCTGTTGTACTCCATAGTGTATGCCCAGAAAAAATATCACCCTGAAGGTTGGTAGCATTGCATTTGGTGCAAATAAGATCATCTGAACGCAAGATGCCTTGCTGTTGTCCTTAGCTAAGGAGCAGATTTGCTTGGAAGTTCATTGAGTCATAATTTGATCAGGACTGAAAGTCAGTCGCTTGGAAGTGAGCATGGCCAGTATTCAGGCAGCATGTACTTGGATTTAATAGCACATACTAAACAATTCAGGTCTGAGAAGATAGCAGCATTGCTCAAATCAGAGAATATGAGCAACATTACTACTTCAAGAGGAATAAGAGAAAAAAACTTGCAGTTACTGAAACCTCAACCTGATGGGCGCTCCTTATCCACTACTGCTCTCAGTTTAGAAGCTGTACATCAGCCATCAGATGAACTCTGTTCTTTCAAGAAAACAGAAGTCCCCACAGTGCTTTTTTCCCCTTCCACAGAGTAGAGCCAAAAAAGCTAGTTCCCATCCAGATCTGCAAGTTGTCTTAATTAATAACAGTGTTGATGTGTGAAAAACTGTGTTCTGTGGTTTTATCACACATTTTGGCAGTGTGTTTCTCCTGCTGATATTCTCTGCAGTGAAGGCAAGGCCTCTGCATGGGTGATATCTGCAGGACGAAAGCAGTGATGATATCCAGTAAAAGTACAAGCATGTCAAGCCAGCACATACAACTTGATGTCATTAATTCAACATCATCCATTTAAAGAGGCAAATATTCTTTTATAGATAGTCTTCTGAGTGCTAGAAAGTACTTACATTATAATAAAAGTCTTTCAAAACATATAATTTCTTTCCACATCCAGTGAAGCTGAAGCAAAACAGAGTAAGTGAGAGATCAGGGAAGAAGAGATTTGAATTCACTTTAGGTTTAGCAGCTGGAATGCAGCAGAATGAAACCATGCTACGGCAAAGAGTCAGCTATGAAGATGTTAAAAATTTCTGAGTTGATTCCATGCAGATTTTGCAGACTGCAAATCCTGTGATATCAAACATTACTACTTTCGACCATTCCAGCACAGCTAGTCTAGGCCTTTCAACTTCCATGGTACCCCATGATTTGAAAATCAACTACTCACTTTCTCTCTCCCTTTCATCTAGAAATCTTCAAGCACCTTCTGAACTGCCAGGGTAGAATAAGCAGCGTCTAACCTCTGGGAAGACTGTTGATTCAATAGGTCTACCCAATATTTTCAACAAAAAATAAAGCTTGCATGACCTCTGGCAAAGAAAAGCATGTTTGTGTTAGTCTCATGACGAAAGATGTCCATGATAAGTGGTAGCTTGTGGTGAGGGATCTGGACACAGCCTTCACATCACTTCTCACTATTAATCTGTGTGTCTAATGAAGAGGCATTTACTGGCCAGCCAAATATTTGATGAATAAGCTGGCTGAGTGCAGTGCTAATGTGTGACCTGGCTTTGGTTTTGTATCCTCCCTTGTGAAAGGCCACACACAATTATCACTGCTTGTAAAATGCCACAGAAAGCTTACAGTTGTAGGAGCAAGGAGTTTGCTTTAGGCAGCCACATCTCAGGTCACCAGCTTTGTAAGTGCAAGCTCTGATCTATGTGTCTCCTGGAAAATGTTATAGTTTTACTCCCTCACTGACAAGGAATAGAGAAATAGGGGTAAAACGATAAATCAGAAGGAATCTGTACTCAGTCACCTTCAGAAACTCTACGTTACTATGCAAGAAGCAAAGAAAAGCCCCTCTCCATGAGCCAAAGATGTCCTTCCAAAGTAGGGAAGGATTAAGGATATTTCATGTTGTTCCTCTTTGTTTTAGGGAGCAATGGACAATTCAGCCTTAGTTGTGTAACACCCAAATCCATGAATACTGTGATGCTTTGCAGACATGTAGATTATTGACCCAATTTCTTTGTTAAATACTAAAAGAAATTTTCTGTTTCTGAAGAAACCTGTGTCTTCTCTGAAGGCTTCTTCTATCAGCTCAGAGATGTTTCCCAGAGTGTGAGTTACAACAGAACTCAAAGTGAAATTTTCAACCGTGTCAAAGACAATACAAATCACTTCTCCACAAAGCCTTGGGGATCAGCACTGACAGAAAAAAACATCTGTCTTCATTAGTAGTAAGGTAAGTGTAGATAGGGCATGAGGCGAACGCAGCACAGACAGCTGTGAATTTCTCCCTTCTTTTAGTTTGTCATCCTTCATCAGAAAAATGAGATTTCAACAAATTGATTGTAATCTACAGTCAATGAGGCCCAAGTGGCCAGCTGGTCTGTGGAGACACTATAGTTGTAAGACCTCTTGTAAGGGAAGGGAGTCAAGGTAGTGGTGCGCTGCTCCTGAGAAGTGTAATTTCCAGCCATCCTGTGATTTTTTGGCAGTTCTGATACATCTGTCTGTGAAATCAGGTTTGAAGTGATCAGAAATTTTGCTGTCAGCTTCATGCAGTGATTCATTCAGAAACTGTTGTCTTTGGCTTGTCTACACAGCATTAGAAGATTTGTCCCCTTGCCCACAAGTTTGTCAAGAACGAATTTTCATCCAGCTATCTTTCTTCCCAAGCCTTATGTTTCAGGGTTCAGACATCTTTCTGAGCCTTCTCCAGGCAACAGAGCACAATAAAGATGACCGCAGTCCAAGGGCGTCATCCCTCTAGTGTAAGACGCTTTGGCTCTGTGAGGTACAAAACTGAAGTTTTCTCCTCTAAATTTCTTTTTTATTAATTCAATCACAATGGGGAAAAAAAGACAAAAGAAAAGACAAAAAAAAAAAACCCACAAAAAAACGGAATTTGCAAACTGATTAAATTTGAAGTTTTTGGCCTTGAAACTGTCATTACAGAAAAAGTCCTGGCAGCACCTCAGCCCTCTTCCTCATCTCTCTGACTATTTTATCTTTGAGCCAGGACTCAGGGCTTCTACTCTCCTCCATCAGTCCTCAACATTTTGCCTCCATTTCTCTTGTGTTTATATTGTTCACATTTGTTATGCACTAGTATGTATTTCCATGCTGATCAAGCAGGTTCGACTTTGTTTCTTCCTTGTGGCAAGCAATGACTGGGGAAAGATTTTATAGTATATTAATTTTTATGCAGCGATGTGAGAAATACTTGAAGATAAAATATGTCTTTTAAACCAACATAATAAGGTGAGCCTGACATGCCCAGGTGCACTATACATGGCCTATTTCAGAGCAATCTGTTATCTCCAGTTCAGTAAATCAAAGGAGATTTTTGTCCCTGCAGCAGTCAGCAGAAAGCAACTTGTTGTTGCAAAGCATCACCTCTCATCTTGCAGAGCCAGAGAACATGGCTTTACTCTCTGTTACCAAATAGTTTTGAGGACTCATCTTCTTCTTCTGCCAGCCCTGCCACTGATGGGGATGGGGACATTGCCAAGGAAGGAGAAAGTATGATAAGAAAGCTGGGACAAATTAAAGCCTAAATCATCAGAGATCATCTTTCAACAGTCTTACACTCCACTCAACATAGTGATGTATTTTAATTCTTTCTCCTTGAGGTTTGGTACTCTTTTCATTCACTTCCTCAAGCAGCGCTTTCACCTGACCAAAAATATCAATATACAGTATTCATCCATTATTCCAGCCTGGTTCCTTTGCACAGAGAACTTCTGCTTCAGTGAGACGGTACCCACAGGAGCTGCATGTTCTTGATGCTGACTAGCAATACGAGCTGCATGTGGAATAGGGCCATCTTCCTTCTGATTCTGGCAACTGGGAGCTCATCAGCCTTCAACATCATGGGAGAGGATCTCCTTCATGGGAGATGATCTTAGGTAGGTCCCAAAGGGTAGCTGAAGGAGGCATAAGAAAGGTTCTCTTTTTTAAAGCCAGCAACTTGGACAGGAGGACATTTCCTTACTGCCAATTACTTTACGTTCTTCTGGGATTCGTTCTACAGTTCACATTATTATATATAGCACATTTCTCTTATTTATACAGCATGTTTTTATTTATTTATAGAACTGTACTTTGCGGTATGGCCCAATAAATATTTGTGGCAGTGAGTTCCCAGAGTTAATAGCAAATTGAGCAACAAGCATTTATTTTTATATTTCCATTTTAAATTAAGGTTTAATTCCATTGACTGTTCTGTGGCTGTCTGACTGTTCTTGAGTTTTTGTTGTGCTTACTGAGAAAATACATGCTTTTATGGTTTTGAATTCCTTCTCTCAATGAAATTTGTTCCCTTCATACAGCTGTTTTAAAGCTCAGACAAGAATAAGAAGAGAGATGAACTGCGATTAAATGCCAGGGAACAGACATCTGTCAGATGGGCTGGATTCTTTCAGGATACAGTTTCTTAAGGTAAATAAATAGATAAATAAGAGTTGGGCTTAGCTCAATTTTTTATTTTATTTTATTTTTTCACTAAATAAGGGTAAAAAAATATTAGAACAAGTCATATTCTAGAGGTGGAAACCATATTGCTTGTATTAACAATTAGAGTTAGGCTTCCAAACTAAGCTAACTGACTTTTTTAATTTGAAAAGAGAATTGTCCATCCATCCACCCATGATTAAAACAATACCAGGAGATGACCCTTGTTTTTAGTTTTCTTTTTTGTCATATGGAGGATGTACACAGATGCTGTACTACAAAGATCTTTTTTTGCACTGGAATTATCAAGTAGGAGTATGTGCAGCATGCCTGTTTTATGATGCTTCATCATATAAGAAAATGCAGAGCCTGGCAACACTCATTGGTAGAAAAGTGCTGCAAAAGCTGAAATAGAAAGTGCTATTGAAATGCAACATTACTTAGGAGGACATCTACATAACCCTTTGATTCTATTGGTCAGTAAACCTTACCTTGCCACACAGCCAGAGTAACACATCTTTGCTTTTCTTCACTCTTGTTTCCAGTTTAACAGTAACATGCCCTACAGTGGTGACTACGCTCCTCATTGTCTGAGCTTGGAATTATTTTCTCTAGAATAACATTCCTGGAAGATCCTTCCATGGGAACTGAATTTTGAAAGTAGTTATAAAGCTTTGGTCAGTTCTTGTCTCTTAATACTAACAAATGCAAAAGCGGATTCAGAAGAACATCATCACATTCCTTTACTCAGTAGTAAAAGCTAATACAAAGCAATGAGAACAGGAATTGGGTTCCCAACCTGAACTTTACACCATTTTTAACTGCAGGAGTTTCTTGAAAAATTCCTGTTTCTGCACATTTAAAGGCACTTCTGTCTGCAATATTTGCTCCTTCTTTTCTCTTTGAAACCTTATTCTGTACAGTAAAGTGCTTTTTCAATTCTATGAATCCTCAGTGCTCCACTCCTGTAACGTAGATAAAGGTGCCTTATTGTTAATGTTTCTGTTTCTTATTGTGGACAGTGCGTGGTTCACCCCTGGCACAATGAGGACACCGTTACTAGATCTGTCTTCCCAAAATGGAAGGGAAATGCCAGATTTTACTGTGTGAAACTTTCCACTGCTTTTTAGATTAATGCCTGGAAATGCTCAGTTGTTGGCTTCACCTCCTTAAACTTTATCAAGGTATTCTTATTTGTCCAATTGCTTTTGTCAGTGAGGTACGTGTGGAGTTTGGAGCTTCTTAAACTGCACTTGGCAGCCTGCAGAGCTTTGTGATATGGTGAGAATTACAGATGGGCTGAAAAGTCAAATTGAAGGAGTCTGCATACAGCTGAGAAAATGTCATTTTCCTACTTCCTGCAGGGGGGGAAAAATTCCAGCACACAAAGAAAATTAATTATGTTGAAACAATAAGCAGGTAGAGGATGGAGAGACACAATATACCAGATGCTAAATTTTCCCTTGTTGTTACTTCTTATGTAGTGCAGCCATTCAAAAAGGTGCATGCAAAATTCTTCAGTGTCCTAAAAATGGTATATTTTGCATATTTCAATTCCAGGTGGGGCCATTTCACTTTTTGCCTTGAAATGTGCTTATGAACTTGCCTGCAGGTTAAAAAAAAGTTGTTATGCTTTGAGAGAAGTGCTTCTATCAATGTGCAGGCCTTAAGGTGAGCTGCCACATCACACACACACACACACAAAAATAAACCTAAATGTTAAAGATCTTTTGAGTTCATCAAGCCCTGTCCACTGGCTCCCATTGCTTCCATTACAAAAACATAAGAGTCCTCCTTTGGTAGAAGGGGATGAAATGGGACATTTTAATTCCATTCTGAGGAAGTAAAAAGTGCTGTTAAATATTACCAAGACTCTGAAGTTTTGGAACATGGGGACAGGCTCAATTATAATTTGGTTAATGTCTTGCATCTCTTTCCTTTTCACTCATGTATCCTCACTGTCTGATCACAGAGCCAGGAATCAGAATTTCCTGAGTTCTATCCCTGGTTCTGTAACAGTATGCAATGCATAAACCATACAGCTTACTTAACCTCTTTGTGGTCATATCTTCTGAAGACAAATGTGAGGAGCAAATGTCTGTCCACAGGATGCTGTGAGGACTAATTCATTAATGCCTGCAAGGTTCTTGGATAGTACAATGCAGTCTTTAGGTAAGACCATTACATTACAAATGAATTTCTATAGTCATTACTAGTGCCTTTCAAAAGCATCACAAGAACTGTAATGTCCAGAAACACCTGGTTCTCTGTACTGCCTATAGAATAAGGGCAAGTTAACACACAAAAAAAGAGGCAGCAGAACCTTTCCATACTTGGTTCTGGTTGTGACACATCAATGCCAGGTGATGTTCACCTCATCTTTTATTTCATCTTGTTCTTTTAGCCCACCTTGAACAGATAGAAATATAAGAATCTTAATAATTTAAATAAAAAATTGAAGACTATTCCCCTAGGGTGAATTGGTTACGCTGTTCTGTTTTCTCTGACCCTGCCACCTTTAAAAACTGCCCAAACTGGCTGAAGACCTCATCAATCCTTTTGTTTTTCCCTCTGCCCTTCTAATGAACATTAGTATGCCTTCCAGCAAAAATACCATGCATGAGCTGTATCATACCAATGGGTTTGCAGAACTATTTGCCCAAAAGACCAACCTGCCAAGATGCAATGTCAAACTGTGTACATTTCCATAGTCCAACTGAACCCAGCTATTTTCTGTTTGTCAGCACAGAAAACAAGCAATGGCATTGCCATGGAACTGATGCTGGCATATAAACTTGGCTTTGACCTCTGCAGAACGTGAGCACTGGAGAGTAGTGTGAATGGTGCCAGCTGACTGCGGTGCTCCAGTTCCCTCTCTTGGTCACATTGCACAAACTGACTTTTGCATTCAGTTGGGATACGCAGATATCCTAATGTAGAATCAGACCCACTGACTGCATCTAATTGGAAGGTGGAAGAACTACCAGGAATACAACATTGTATGTGATATTATATAGAACTGCTTCAATCTAATATTGTCTAATTGAAGGCAGATCCTTGATGACTCAGAATTTGCACTTAAAAAGAAAAAGTTTGTTCCAACCAGAAAGAAAAACTCAGTAACACTTTTGCTATTAACAACAGTGGAAATCAATCTGAGACTTTCGATGTGCAATGAAGAAACAATATTATTACTAGTGTATTTTAAAAATGATTGCAGCAATCATGTCCCTCCTAGTCATGGAATCCTGGTCAGCATTACAACTACAAAAATGTAACAAAGTAGTACACTCAAAATCTATATTTCCAGGTTCCTAATCATCCTTGACCTAACACTAATGATTTATTTCACAAATGAGAAACCTTTTGTCTCAGATTTTGGTAGCACAAGTGATAATAAAGACTGAGTCTGATCTTGTTTGTTTTTTAAAACAAGTCTCATTTAGGCTCCTACCCTGGCAAATTTCAACCTCTGTATATTGTAAAAAAAAACCTAAAAACTTCTAAAAACCAAAGTGAGGATGGAAAATCTATACTGGTGTGTCTAAGTAAGAATTTAGGGTCAATTTCAGTTATGTTTGAGAGAAAAAGCAGATAGAAAACTTCTGGAATGAAATGAGCAGCATTGCTTTAGGGCAGGCAATGTATCAGGGGCTTGTATGGACAGTTGCTCCCCTCACTCCTACTTTGCTAATCACAGCAGCCCGTTAGTTTGCTAAGAGTGGAAAAAAAGACTAAGCCAAGTAGTAAATGTCTGCTTTGCTTATTGCCTTAGCAACTCTTTGTAATGTTGTAAGGTAACTTGGCTCTCAGGAGATTATGATTTTACTTGTTTTGCTTCATAATAGCCTTTTATTTTCCACACGAACGTTGTGTTAATGAGTTAGAGCCTAATAAATATGTTTCCTTGGAACATAGTAATTAATCAGTTATGAGTTACTCGGACCTTTTGGTTTAGCAATATTTACCAAAGTGGAAGGTCATCAAAATCCTGTACTGTCTGTGCTGACCTCTGTCACAGGAACCATGTTACAAGCAGCTCTTCTGGCAGAATTGTCCCTGGCAGATTGCAATTTCAGCAGCAGTAAAGCTACAAAGTTCAGCACCTTTTTCACTCTGAAGAAAGGCTCAGCTTCATCTTGGGTGAGCTGAATTGATAATTTCTATTCAGAATGTGATGTCTTAACAATAGGTTTCTTGATCTCTCCACACCTGGGGCATGATTGTGAACAAGAAAGATTTCTGTATGGGGGGATTTCAGTCTCTGGTGGAAAAAGATTGAACCAAGCTCCTGGTGCAGGTCCACACAGATCAGCTCCATTGTGAAGATGCACCGGTCAATATAACTCAGTCAGTGACTGGAGAAAGCTGCAGTTGGATGATGTTGGAGCTTTTTGCTTTCTCTAGAGTATCATGTTTCTCATCTGCTCTGAGTCAAACTGCAGATCTGAGCAAGTGCTGCCCCTTGGCCTGACAGCCTCTAACAGACCTGTCTGTCCCCATCTATTCTTGGCTACCTCACAGCCTCCTGAAGATGCTGTTGAGAACTCTTGTCAGTATTTTGGGCTGACAAAGTTGTAAGAGGAGAGACAGGCTGTTCCACAAGGCACCAGAGAGCAATTCATAAAATCCTACTTTCAATGGCATAAACTCTAAAAAATCAGCATCGCTCACAATTTCTAAGAAGCATCAGGTGGATGTAGGTGCTCAGGGCCCAAGACCACTCACAGAAAAGCCATTTGGATAGGTAAAGTGCATGATACGTTAAGCCTTAGCAATGGATACCCATCTATCAGGATAGACATATAATAAGCATTAGGAGAATTCCTCATTTACTTATCAGGCTGTATCAAAAAACAAAATTAAACAAAACAAAACAAAACAAAAACCACACAGTAAAGCAAGTCAGTTTTCTAAATTATCACATTCCTCTCCTGATCGACATTGAAATGAATTGATCCAAGTTATTGAGCCAAACAGATAGCTTAAATGCACTAAGTTCTGCCAAAGGCAAAATATTTAATTATGCATTGGTTCGTTCTTATGATCTGTTTTGCAAGACAAGCACTCATGGCTTGAAGAATTTACCCTCTGATTTTTATTCAGCACAGGAGTCAGAATAGTTGTACTCTTTCCACGACTTATAGATGGTTTTGCTACTACACAGCTAAGCAGATCCACTGAATATAAGAATTACTCTGAGCTACAGAATCATTTAATCACAAAAGTCAATAAAAATGCAGTTTTCATGAAGTGTTATCTGTCACCCTCCTCAGAGCATAGAAATTAGAACTGGAAAGGACTTTCAAATCAATGACCTTCTCTCCTTTACATCAATTAATCTAGACTCTCACCCTTGCAAGACTTTTTTCTACACTAAATTTACTACCATTTTATCCAAAATGAGATAAAGATATCATAAATTACAAAGCTCTACCACTTAGTCTGGTGGGTAATTTCTGAGGTCTCCTATTGTCGGGAAGCTTTTCAGAAATACTCAGCTGAAATGTCTGTATTATTAATCATTAATCAGAAGAGCAAATACTAGAAATAGAAAAATATCAAGCAAGCTTTTTTCCTTCTTTTACTATTTCTGTTGATATCACAATGAAACAAGATCAAACTATTTTAGAGATTCTATCTCATTCTTTTGTAAGTCACATGAGGGTTGGACCACAGTGCTTCCAAGTTGCTCCAAGAAATGTCACCTTTCCTAATGAAGGGCTTCTAGAATCCATAGACTGCTGGCTTTTCAGGTTACCAGTCCCTTTAAGGTTATACAGAGGTTCATTACCCTCTTCATGGTATGGACTTTCTTACAGAGCAGTCACAGCTTTGGTACCCTAATGGGGAGGAGGAAGCAGGGTGATGTGAAGGACATTTGGGACTGAATGGTGAGCATGCTTCCCCATATCAGTACATAAAACAGGGCTGCAGGTAAGGAAGTAGAAAAGCTTCTATAGTACCTGCAAAACCAGACCTGAGTGTAAAGATGAGGAAACTATTTGAGCCATTATTTTTGAGCTACATCAGAACTTTTTCAAAGGCAGAATGTTTCTTGGAGCTAATTAGCTGATCTTGTAGTTGCTCCATATTATCCAGTGCTGCTATTTCTGTATCCTCCAGATTTTACTGTATGTGTTCATTTTTTGTAGATGAATTCTCAGTGTGATAATCACCCTTCCCACTTGCCGCTAGCTTATCCATATTCACATCAGCTGTAAGTACATTAGATTTCCTATTGCACACTGACAACAAACAAGCCTGGGATTTTAAAAGACTACTTGATTTCAGTTTATCATCCTAACATCTGAACACTCTATGGAGAATCTCAATGCGTAAGAACTCCTTACCTCTCCAGCACAAAACAGAGACAAGAAGAAAGCAGAAACAGAAATATTTTACAGGCAACGTAGGTTGGAAAACAGCCTAAGATTGCTTTTTGAAAACTAGAACAAACTTTCTTACTGTTGTATGCAAAATCATTGCATTTTACTAACAAGAACTAGAGAAGTAAATTCTTTAGTAGATAGGTGGATGAAAAAGATACCAAAAAAAGAGTGGTTTTTTTTTTTCTTTAGAAAAATTTCAAGCCTGCTGCTGTGTTTTGTTATCCATCTGAACTGCACTGGCAAAGCCACTGGGGTTATTATTCCTTTCCACAACTTTTATTGTTCTGTCATCTCTGTGCTATGACCATAAACACAATTACTCAGAACACTAAAATTCCTCTGCAGCCACTTCAAACAAGAACAACCTGCAGGGCTTTCCTTTGCACTGCATACAAAATCTGGCCCAAACTGCTGCTGCTCTGAGCTTCTCAGGTCTTCAATGGACACTTGGCCTGAGGAACAACAGAACCAATCTTTTTCAGAAGACCTACAGCAACTTCAGGAGATCCTTACAACCTGAACTACTCAGGCATCCCCTCTATTTCCACTGAGTCAACAAAACATTAATCTTACCTGTGCCCTCTGCAGAGGTTTCCTGTCATGGTTACACCCAGAATTTACATATCTGCTCTTTTAAATTTGGTCAGGTTGCTAAAACCTCACGTTTTTTCCTCTTCTATTGAAGTAGCAAAGGATATATATATCAGACAGAGGAGGGACGGATGGGAAGTTGGGGCTTTGGAGAGGACTTTCAGATGGATTTTGTTTACAGCATTCAGAGTAGTTTGGTTTCATCTCACTGCAGCAGGAAACAACCTCTGAGACAAAGACCTCCATCTCATCTCACTGCTGTCCTGGCAACGCAGTGACAGCACCGGGGCACGCAAAAAACTGCATGGAAATGTAACACTGAAGAAAAATGTTCATCACAGCATATCGTGTGTAACTACATCGCTCAGCCATAAAGCTATTTGTTGTGTTTATGAGTGAAACATACAAGCAGTGATCTGCAGGCCCTTACAGCTCATTGCTCTCCACCCACACAGTGCTACTGAATAACAATGATGTTTTGCTGCTATTGCCTCAGGCAATGCACTGAAATGCAGTTTGTTAACATAAACTCTTCTATTAATTTTAATTTTCTGAGGATTAATACAGTCGCAGGTTTTTCTCAATATAAAATTAACTATATCTATGGTCTATACTGGGGTTTCATGCAGAGTCTCACCAAGTGTTAAATCAAGTTAAATCCTGGAACATTTATGCATGTAAAACCAGCAAAAGCAGGGCAAAATTTCTAATAGGCCCTTGTTATATTTTGCGCTTAGTGAGATTAGTCATCATCAGTTCTTGTAAATCCAGGATTGTTTCAAAGGTAGGAAATTTAAACCATCTCTCTAGCTAATAAACAGTTAATTTATTTACTGATTCTTCAGTGTAGATCATGTTTCTTTTATTTGATAAATGAATTAAAATTCTAAAATTAGATGAGTTCTAATGTGGACTGTTAAAGCACAGCTAACACTGAATGCCATCAGGTTGAATTGTTGCACAGCCAACTTGATTAAATCCTAAATTTAGTACTGATATTAGAGAGCACCTTTTGTAATTCACATTCTGGGTTTTGTATATCCATTTCTAAAGTGCTGCAGGCATAAAAAAGAAAATCTATAAAATGGGATGTATAATTAACAGAGGAGTCCTATTTTTTGAAATCTTTCTATTTTTACCATTTACACCACACTAAATGAAAATTAAGAGAAACCAAGCGCAGTAAATAGTTTAAAACTAGTTAGAAGTTGCTGTATATTATTTCTATTTAGCATAAAAAAGCTGTTGGAGCATTTCCATCTTATATGCATAAGAGCGTTAACATAAACAATATGCCTGAATTATGCACTACTTAAAATAAATGCAAAACTGTTCTCGTGCTCATTTTGCACACTTCTGTCAAGAACATATACTCCACTGTGGGTTTTTTTTCAGTTTTTATATATTTGACCTTGGAGCTCTGGACAAGAACTCCTGACTTGGTAGTTCCACTGCAGTTCATCTATCTTTTTCATTGCACCACTTCAGGAATCAATTGGACTCAGTGTATGAATTTGCCATTTACTGTGCAGTATGTTATCTAGAAATTCTCCAGAAGAAATCTTGCTTTGCTTGCAAGGCACAAAGCTTTCATAGTCTATACATTTGCTCTCAGTAATTGCAAAGAATTTGTTTGCAAATCACCATAAAGATTAACAACTGATCTTTAATTATTTTTTTCCCATGACTCCCCTTATAGAATAATAGAATCATAGAACCATTTATGTTGGAAAATCTCCTTTAGATCATCAGTTTTTATCATCAGTCTACCACTACCAAGTCCACCACCTAACCAAGTCCCTAATTGTCCCACCCGCACATCTCTGAAACACCACCAGGGATGGTGACTCCATTGGGTTCATAGCCAGAGCTGAGCCTCTGTGCCATCAGGAGGTGGAACCTGAACTCCCAGGGACCCCTCAGAAGCATTTGGATCAGGATGCCACTTTGGGCAGGTAAGTCCCTGTGGCATGTTGCCTGAATGCCAGCTCTAATTTTAGGAACATTAATCTTTTTTTTTAATTTTCTGTGTAATTAATAGATAAACATACTGAACACATAGTAAGAAGAATGCTTGAGGCTGCTTGTGCTCTCCTAATTCATAACTTGAATACTAATAAGTGTTCTTTTTGCTTGCTGTGAGAATTCATACAGATAAGAAACTCACTGGAAGTGAGAAAAAGAGATTAAAATGACTGATAAAAGGAGCTGAGTCAGATTATTTTTGTTGAGTTGATGCAGTGTTTTGAATCAAGTGACCAAGCTTCCCTTACAAAGACACACTCCGTTGCCAGACCATCAGCTCTTTCCTTTGTTCACCTGCACCACAGCCCCACAAAGGGTGTTTTATCCCAGCCTGCTCCCTTGGCCCCTTTCATCTCATCCTTAAAACTTTCAAATTTTAATGCTATATTAAATATGCTACAAAATGCCACCAGCTGCAGAGAACAGGTAACCCCATGCTCCTTGTAAACCAGGGTGTAAGACCCTAGAAGCAGCTGGAGTCTCAACATTGGAGTCTAGTCTGAAAACTAATAACAAAATCCATATATATTATCTCGAGGTTGAAAAAAATCTAATACATTGGGAAAAATCACTCTTTTTCTTTAAAGGTGCACATTCAGTCTGTTAATTGAAGAGCAGACACTGGAAATTATCAGATAATTGGTTCTTGCTTTAAATGATTTATTGGGCATTGTAATATACATAACAGCTCTCTCTGCTCTCAGGCCACAGATTTCCTCACCCAGCTGCTGCTGCTAAGTTAATTGTCCTTGCTTGCAAACGTATTTGTATCATACAAGCCTTTCCATTAATGCTCTGAGATGAAAAGTCATAAAATTAGATGTGCTTTTCAATGACACTTGAATTGTACCTGAATTACAGCAATGGCCACAGTGGTGCAGCTGTTAACAGGACACATTGCCATGAAGACTCTGGAACTCTTACTGATCTTAAAAGCTTCCATGTGGTCAAAATTTACTGTTGCAACAGCAACATTGAGATTCAGCAAAGAATTTATCCCAAATCACTTCAGGAACCAGAGCTACTGCCTTCCTATAAAACGACTGCAGTACATATGGCCACCTAGGCCGTGGTGAACTGCAGTGTGAATACAGATAGATACACGTATATATGCGTGTGTATGTATATATATGGACACACATAACAGCTTTCATTTTTTAAGTTGCTGCTCTTAACTAAACTGCTTTGTATCTTCTTAAAATTCTTATTTTTGTGAGTTCTCAGTTAACTATGAGTAACAAGGGCACATGAGCCCACCCAGTCCAAATCAGTGTGTCTTAGAGAAATGCATGAGAGACTGAAATTCTCACTGGCCAATATTTCCCTCAGTGCCTTCGTATTGAATCAGGTTGTTTTTTCTGCCTTCCTTTTTTATTGTGTGCTATGAATACCATCTGCAAAAGAAATCACGGTGCCCATCATTAACCGAAGCCCGTGCTGTAGACTTGGGTGCTGCCCAAACACACTCCCCTGCATGATGCCTCCCTGAGCCAGCTCCCCTTCTCACTGCCTGGTTACAGCTCTCCAGCCTCCACCTGTTCTGACTATTTTGTTGTTGCGTAGATTCTGGTATAAAAGAAACAGCTATTGCCGGAGAATAAGAGTAGGAAAGTCACATTGTGAAACAGTAATTCTGTTAAGAACAATCTGAGCATTCAACATCACCTGCTGTCAGCCCCAATCAAACCTCTGTTAGAGTACAACTCTGTTTCTCAGCCTAGAAAACATTTTTCATCAGCTTAGTTATTTCAAAGGAAACTTGAATACAAATCTGACATTAGGTGGGGAAGCAGATGCATTTGGTGAGTCTTACAGCTGTGAAAGGAGAGTGATGCAATGCTATTTTTTCAATTTCTTTTTTCCAATTATTGCTTCCAGACATTGAAAACTGCTGTTTTCCAACAGGAAAATAACCAAAGCTGGAAGACATCACTGTTATTGTGCCTAGATGACAAAATAATGCTTCTTTCTTCCTTTCTTCACTACTTCCCTCCCTCCTTTCCTTTTTCCCTCTTTTCCTCCTCCCTTTCTCCCTTCCTTCCTTTTCTTCCCTTCCTTCCTTCTTTCTTTTCCATTTTCAGAATAGATTTAAGGATTTACATCAACCACACCAGAAAACAAACCCTTGTGTATCGCTCCAGAGCTGGACATGTAGTAAGAGCACTAAACGGTACACATGCACCCTGAGTCAGATAAACGTTTTGCACTGATCTGTGAGCTCATGCTAAAGAAGACTTCAAAATCCCTGCATTCTGCTCTGCTTATATTCCTGAAAGAGGTACTAACTCTGGTCATTACTCATGGAGTGAGTCACAACTCCAATCAGTCCTTCTCTCTCTTTCTCTGTCACACATGAAAAATCCCTGAGGCCATCTATCCCTAATCAGACTGATTATAATTCAGTTCCACTTCAGCAAATATAAGACAACAAAAGCACTGGAACAGGACAGAAATCAGTCCCAGAGAGCTACAAATCTATGAAAAATAATTCTGTTCAGCAGCTGTCCAGGTTTAATTTTAGGATAAACTCTAGAACACATCACCTGGGATTGATTTAATATTTGTGGTACTAATTTAAATCATTTAATTTGCAGAATTTTTAGGTTCATCATCTGTTCCCACAGCTCAGTCAATACTGTGGCTCAGCTCACAAAGGGAATTGATCTGAAGGCCATTCTTTACAAGACAGATTAATTTTTGTTGATTGATTGATTGGACTCTTTCCACTACGCATACTAATTCTGGACCATTTAAAGCTTATAAGGTTTTATATTGAGATTCATCGATTTCACAGTTATAAAATGATGAATGGTTTTTCAGCCAAGAGAAGGCAATTGATGCAAGCTTGAGGAGAGAGACCAAGATAATCAGCATACAGTGGAAAGTGCAGAGCTGCAATGTTCCCTCTGTTTCTGCCAAGACCTTCCCCAGATGGAAGGGGATCAAAGCAATTGTAGGGCAATGCTGGGCACTTTTACCAAGTCTGCACTTCAGGCTTTGCTGTCTCCCAACCCTAATGTCCAGGTAAAGACCTCCTGATTAAAACATAACTAGAGGAGCCAGCCTATCAGTGGCTTCATCATAATCACTGATTCTCTTTCTACAGCCTATGCTTCTGCCTTTTTTTTTTTTTTTTTTTTTTAATGTCTTACTGGGGCTTTTTGAGGGTTTTTATCATTCTTCTTCAATGCTCTAAAAACACATAACCTCCCTGCAAAACAATGTAAGTGTTTTTGTAATTCATTTCCTGGACAAAGGAAATTGCATTTTCCAAGGCAAAGAAATTAAGATATTTTCTAATATTTAGAATGTTTTGTATCCATGAAGTTATCTCCTAATGTTTTCAAGTTGGTGGAAGAATTGATCTCAGCATCCATTCTTCTGTAGTCAGCCCCAGCACAGCTGGGAAACATAAACCTTTTATTCAGTGTTCTTTCCAGGCAGTGTTTAAGGTACTACCAAAAAGTCTAGAACTTGTAGCACTCACAGGGATCTTGTCACTGAGGAATACCAGCTGAGAGAGCACTTAGCCTTCTGTGTCAGCTGTTTGGTTTTCCAGTAAGGATGGAGGACCATTCTTCAGAGGCTGAGCCTCATTTGCACCTGGTTCCTCTCATCAGACTGCTAAATTCAGTAGCCTTTGGATTACAAAGATGTGTGAAGTATGTCTTCAGTTTGGCCTGTGTGATTTGGCAGAGTACTGTGCCTTGTAAACTGAAATGTCTAACAGTAATCATTCTTTCTTTTCAGCATTCCTCAATATTTTAGATTATAAAATCTGGATGGCTAGAAAATAAGCACCACCACATGTAAATAACAAAGACATGAATCTGGAATATGATCCTGCACCGGACACATAAAGTATCTTCTCCAGAGGAAAGCCATCCAGCTTGGAATATGTAGAATTCTTCTGGTTAAAAGAAGAACTTGATCTCAAGCCTCTTTCTTTCTCTGTGTTATATTGTCAGGATTTAGTTTCACAGACCATCCACACCTTTATACTCTCCTCACAGATATCATGGTGGAAGGAGATTTATCTCTCTCTATCTGGTTGTCATACCATATGTATTACAAACTGCCACTTCAGTCCACTTCCTGGTCCATCAAATGGCTTCGAAGCAGGTGATACATAGATGGCCAAGGAGGAAGGCACTTCAGGGCAAAGTGTGTTCTGAGCTACACATTGTTTGATTTCATTGCAGTAACACTGGTTTCTACATCACTGTATTTATCTGTCACTTTATTTTCCTCTTCCATCAGTGAGATTTGTAGACATTTTGTATTTAGAGACCTCGTCAGGATGAAACATAAATCTACTGCCCAACATTTTACTAGTTAGAATTAGTTTGAAATGCATCTTATCACTTTGCATATCACTGCACTATAGCCTTTTCAATTACACCATTTCATTGCAACTCCAATTAAACTGTTAATTGATGTTACTATTGTCACATTACAAGCTTTTTTTACATGCAAATAGCAAGGAAAAAAGAGAGAAGATCCAGAATTAATAGAAAACAGCAGCAGGTTTTCACTCTCAGCCTACTTTTTGCATCCTTTTAAGACCACTATACAATGCTGGCTGAGAGTCGCAAGAAAATATGTACTTATATATTTTGTTAATGATAGCATCATTCTTGTGTGCTCTGAAATTAGGACACTTTCTCAAACAAAGGCTGTACAACCAAGTAATAACAGGACTCTTGGGTATGCCTTAGAAGCTAGAGCTAGAATTCTTCAAAGTCTGCCCAAGGAGAGTGTTTTTCAACATCTTCCTATAAAATAAAATAAAAAAAAGAATTCTTGAAAAAATAATTCTGTACCAGTTTTCACCCCATGAGTTAATTTGTGTTTGCACACATGGAAATGTATGAATGCAATTGCATTTGTACATTTGCAGATATCTCACAGGCTGTTTTTCCGTATTGCACAAAAACACAGCCACAGCCAAAAGGCTCTGAAGCCTGACTGCTGTTATGCTGTGCGGCAGCTGTGAAGCACAGACCCGGAGTTCCAGCAGATCTACTGCTGCAGGATCTCATGCAGACTTCTTGGGTTTCTTTTTTTTGCCCTTGCAAAGGGAGCATGGAGAGGTGAAGGCAGTTGCTGTTTCTTTTCGCAATTCAGAGTGATTGATGAATCCTATCACCATATACTTGTTTGTATTGCTTAGTTTCTTGTTCAGAAAGCCTGAGAGGAAGGCTGGGATCTGGGGGAGAGCAGGAGAAAGTTTTGCTGGGTTGCTGTAATCATTCACTTACCTCCATCCACTTATTCCTTCACAGAGAATCACAGAATCATAGAACGGCTTGGGTTGGTGTGGCCCCTTCAAGATCTTACAGTTCCAACCTCCCTGCCATAGGTAGGGTTGCCAGCCACTAGGATCAGGCTGCCCAGGGCCCTATAAAACCTGGCCTTGAACACCTCCAAGGTTCTAACATCTAACATAAATGTCCCCTCTTATAGTTTAAAAACTAAAAAAAGAGGGAATTTAAGGAAGACCAAGAAAGAGGTGGACATTGAACATGGAGCATTAAAGAAGGTCCAAAATAACAAAGATCATTGTCTTTCTGTGTTAAGTACAATACACTATAATTATAAATTATAAGTAAAATGATTTTAGCATATAGCCTAGTTTCACAGCAGGGTGTGTCCAAATAGCTCAGTATCCTGGTGGGAAACAGTCTAGAGAGACTGGAGCAAAGGCAGAATTGTGGTTCCCACTGCACGGCTTGGTGAAAATTGTGTTCTCCCATCCTGTCTTTGCCTTTTGCCCTCTACTGTCCTGTGGATACAGTTACCTAATTTAAAAGGAGGATATTTAATTATAGCTGGATATTTTAAGTTCAGGATAGATGGAGGAGAGGAGAAGGAAACATTTTTAAAGATAAAACAATGTCCTGCTTTTTTATTTTTTTTATATATATATGGGAACTCTACTGTTTTGCTCTTATTTACTCTTACTCTAATTTAAAGTGACATCTGTGTCTAAAATAAGCAAGCAAAAAAGAATCTGCATGTACTACCAAACACTGGAAAACAGATGAGATGTTCACTAATAAGAAAGAGCTTTTTACAGTGCTGTCACAGACATGGTAGCTGCCTGGGACTCAAGAGACTCTGGTTTGCATCTACACATGCCACTGTTTTGCCAGTGGAAGACAGATGTGAAGGTGGTATTTGTAATAGTGGCCTATTTTTTGAGTTGCTTGGAAACTGATGGATGAAAAGCAGGTAAGAGCAGAACTGTCATTAAAGAAAGGCCCAGGATTTTTTTCTTCTTTCCTTCTCCCACTTTCACACCAGTCTCACTGTTGGTATTAAGTTAATAAAGAGGATAATTCACTACATATCCCAAGTTACAGGAATAAATCAACAGCTGCAAGGCATATGATAAAACCACATCCCCTCAAGCATTACCCTTGAGACACATGAGTGTTTCTGGCCAGAGGTCCACTGCACGCAACCCATTGCTCACCATTCCCAAGAGTGCTGAGCTGCCTTCAGACCGCTACAGGCAGTAACTTCCATCAGAGTTTGCAGAGGGCGTCCTGGCAGATCTTCCAGATTTGCTCACAGGAAATACATTTGAAACTGAGGCTGACAGAGGAAAATGCTGTACTCTGTGGTGTGCTATGGGTTAGGATTGGTGGTGATAGGTATAGAATGTGTGGGATGGAAAGGACGCAAATAAATGCTCTCCATGGAAAGCTCTCACACACAGTGTAGAAGTGAAGTGCACTTGAATCTGTACTGCCCTACTCCATGAATCCCAAAATATCTGCCCTTCACATAGGCAGCAAAACTTGCAAAAGGGCTCAGGGTTTCCTTTCAGCAGAGACCAAATGTCATTATTTTGATCTCAGGATCTGCCACTAGAATTGCTATTAACAGGAAATGCTTGTAGTATTGTACAGACAACAGGTAGAAATTACCAAGAAAAGTTCACCACCTTTTTCTTTTTCTTTTCCAGCGAGATCATTTTGATCATTTGGCTGTATGAAACTTTTCTTCATCATTTCAACAGCATTGCACAAAAGACATTACTCTTTCGAAATCTGCAGAACTGCTTGCAGGTTTGGATACTGGTTAATGAGTATTGTGACCTAACCTCGATTTTTCAACATTCAAAGTGGCAGAAACATGTGGCTTTCAGGTGTTACACACTGGGATTGTAACAGACTATTTCACAAGTCTTGTTTTATAGTTCCTGATGCAGAATCAAAAAACTATATTAAAAACTTATTTGGAAAGCATTATCATACTTTCCCTTTTCCTCACCTCTCCTATAAATCCATCAGAAGCGGAGACATCAGTGTTAGGAAGCAAGGAGGAATATTTATCACCTTCATTCTTTCAACAAGCTCTGGACATCAGAGGACAGGACTGTTTTCTGAGCTTAAAGAAGCTGAATTCTTGGATGCCTGGTTCCACCAGTTACAGCTGGTATATCTCTGCAGTAAAAACCCCTTTGTCAGATCTGTACTTGAAGCTAACAAATATCAACATCTGGGCTAGCTGTCTAGACTACTGTAACAGCAGGAAGAAACTGGTATTCCTAAAGGGCAATTCATCCAATATCTTGGACTTCTACTTTAGAAGGAGAGGAATCATCCCATAATGCTGCTACCTTCTCAGTAAGGATAACCTGGACAAGGAGCTCAGAGCTAAGGTACCTCCAATTAGAGGAGATGAATTCTACCATAAACACCTGCTTCCAACATCACTTTAGTACAGGAAGCTCGTGATAAATTCTTCTTAAAGAGGGCATTTGCAGCAGGCAAGGAGTCCAGTATACGCTGTTTATGTACTGATATTATCCTCCAAACTGTGCTGTTCCTAACAAACGTCTCACAAAACTTCTTTCCAGGTCTTCTGGGACTACAGACTTCATTGTGGACTGAAATAGCTGTTAAATAAAGATAGGAGGCATCTGTGATTTTAAGTAAATGTATGTTTTAGCCCAGACGCACTGGACAAAGTTCTGGGATGTTGAAAAGCAGCATGTCATTGCCTTCTGGATCTGGCAGGTGTCACTCTTGGAGGAAATCACAAGAAAAATGGAGAGCCTGCTGACTTTGACAGGCAGAGGTTCAAAGGTGCTTCAGAGCTGCCTCTTGGGTTCAGCTCACAAGAGGTGACAGACAGCAAAGTGCAGCCTGGAGATGAGAAAGGCCTCCCTTGGGGAAAGCCTTCTGAGAGAGTCTTATCAGCCCAGAGCATGGCTCTCCTCTATCCCGTCAGCCCACAGACTACTTGTCAGTCCCACTGCTTATTATTCTATGGAACTTTCTTGCCAAAAATAACCATGAAAGGGTCAGAAGCTAAGCCAAAGGTCAATCTATGCACGGATAACATTTACTTGTTCACAGAGTTTTCAAAAACATGCACTTTACCAGCAAGGCTCAGAAAGCAGAACTTCAGTATATGGAAAAGAAAATCCACTTTTTCAAATAAAAAATAAACACAAGATATTCCATTGCTTAATTTAACTAAACAGCATTTCAGATTCTTCCCTTCGCATTTCATAAACGTGTAAGTTAAATTTAGAATAAGGGTGACAGACAAATCAGGCTGGAGAAGAGGGAAGTACTGCATCTCAGCCTCAACTTTGCCTCATATAACTTTAGCCAGCAGGGATCAGCCAGTGCTTTCACTGTGAGCAACCATGGGATAGAGGCAGGCAGCACTGTACTTCATATCCCTGCAGTCCTATGCACAATGATGAGGGAGCTTGAGCTGCTCTAGGAAGTGCTCATAGAGTGATGGCATTTTCTAACTCTCTCTCCAGTAAAGCCCTGCTGTGAACACAACTGAAGATCCTGGATCATCATAAAATTAATCTAAGGTACAAGAGATGAGTATAGCATAACTCCTCTGTTGTAGCTTTTATTACTGCAACACACTCTTCCAATGGAAAGAAAGCAACAGAGGAAACACTAAAGCTGCTGCTTTTAAAACAGTCTGTATGGAAGAGAACATATTTTTCAAGTATTGCAGTTGGTTTCTACCAGAATGGTTATTTTACAGATGGATGCAATTACTGAACTGGACCACAGGAGGAACTTGTGATAGATGGCAGAAGAAAAGCCAGAAGCCATGGCTGTAATTTCTCTGTGCTGAGCATAGATCTCCACACAGCAGAGGTGGCACATTTCTGAAGAACAGAGATTTCCCAAGTGGGGCTGCAGAGCTCCCTCTAGTTCCTGCCCTGTTCACACTCCAAGGGAGTGTGCAAATGGAGAGCTAAACTACGAAGACCAAGATGGGAGTTTCCACACTTGTACAACAAAGGACCTGGTGTATTTACATTTTATTCCATCTTACTGGTTGGAAGATGAAATTAATGCTTCAGATAATACATCTTTGAGTGGTGATGGTTTTTAGCCAATGGAGTCTAGAACACTGTCCATTACCCAATTACGGAATAGAAAAGTTTGAGATGTGAACCTCAGTTCAGAATATTACTTCTATTTCAGCAGGGAAAAAAAAAAAAAAAAGAAAAGAAAAAAAAATGGTGATGCTTTAAAAAATGTCGTATCTATTTATAATGCTCATCCTATTGCGGATAGGACTCCAGCCAAATCATTATTCATAGCAACTCTTGTTGATGCAGAGAAGTAACATCAGCAAAGTACAGTTCTATACCCCAAATGACACTTCAGTTTTATGAGCCATGTCCCTGTCCATTTCTCAGTCCTCTAAAACAATTTTTAACTACTTAACCAGCAAATGTCCCTGAAGATGGCTAGGAAATGTTTGCAGATTTAGACAATGTATTTGTCTATGTCTAAAAGCCATCATAGGCAATCAGATCAATTGGTAATTATTAATAACTATGTTAAATGAGAAAGCAAAGTAATTGTAGAGCATGGCAGTTTTAACAACATAGATTAAGAAAAATGCAATATCTAAGAAGTATTTCAGGAAATGACTTTGTCAATAAAATCACTTGTCAGAAGCAATGAAAGTTAAAAAATTTCCTTCCTTAATTGTCACATCTTACCATAATCAACTTTAAAGTGCTTCTGTTTTGTTTAATGTAATATTTTGAATTAAATGGTCACACACACATGCACGCTACTAATTACAACACGAACATTATTTCTGGCCTTTCTCTTTATGCAAATTAATAACTAATTTCTGTGGAAACATTTAAAGCATCTGAAGAATAGCAGGACATATTTTACTCTTACCCAAAACGTTTTGTAACAGTCATATGTAAATGCTCAAAATCACTCCAAGAGTAGGAGGGGGAAATTCTTCCAGTGGCTGTATAGTGATGGATGAAAAACTTCTGTGCTAAAGGGAAAAGGAAATATTTCTAGTATGAACAAAGGCAGTTGAGGACAAGGGCAGGAGAGAGCAGTGGGCTGTTTGTTGTTGCACGCTTCCTAGAAGTCAGAATCTATAAACAAGTTACATCTTCTTATAACAACACAGAAAGTGCAAAGTTGGAAAGTGGGGAAGAACTCTTCACTATTCAGATACAGTTCAGAAACATTTCATCTGATATTTGGTAAATAAGAGCCATTGTGACTCCTGTGCCCAGAACAAATACTAGAGTGCCACTCATTCTCACTGGAGAATCACTACTTTGTACATTACCAGTTCAACCTTGCCATCCCCAACACCATCAGCTCATCCCAGCTCAAAGATGGACTAGCCTCAACATTAGATCTGGCTTCAAGGTCAGAACACACTCAGGGCTTTGCCTGCTTAGGGTGTGAATGTTTCCTTGATGTAGATTTCCCTCTCTCACAAGGCAAACAGTTCTAATGTAAACTACAATTGTCTGGAGTTGCATGTGTGTGCGCAGACCAATAACAGAGAAAATGGAATGGTTTTATAGAAGTGGAACAGTGCTGTAGTTGTAATTACAGACAGGGAGAAGCTCAGGCAGTGGGACACCCTGGAAAGCAGCTGTAGGAAGCTGAACTGACAGCTATGCCTTAACTTATCAATGTCTCAAGCTTTATTCAGTCCTTCCAAACTGTGCTGCATGTTCCAGATATGTCGTCTTCTAGGAGGCCTGGGAAAAGCAGATATCTATCAGATAACCCAAGTGAACACTCAATGGGCAGCAATCTCTAAATTAACGTAATACAGAATGCAAATTAGCATATATATACATACATCCATATATGCAGACTACTCAATCCTTGACTGCTGTTATGAAACAAAGGGTCAGTTCTCTAAACTGGCAGGTGCTTCCAGCTCCAGGTACAACAGACCAGCTTGCTTATGATCCTCTGACCTGCAAATCAGCAAGGTTAATCTGAAGAGCAAATGGGAAGATTTATGAAGACAAGTCAAAGAAAAACCTTCCTTGGAAGATCAGGAAAAGAATTAGAACAAGAGGCAAGATTATTTAAACTCCAGTTATATTTTTTACTTCATTAGAAGACAGGGTTGTGGAGTAAATCATGTAAAAATTAAGTACATTTATTTTAGAAAATTATTTAGAATATCGCTTTCAAATGGACCTGTAGATAAGGGGAAAGTTTATCTGATTGAGACAGTAGAGACAAAAGCACTAGAATCATTCATGAATACCATTACATGTAATTAAACTAAGACTGTGAACAAATATGCCAGGAAGAATGCAAAGATTCTGGCTTCTGTCCCAGTTACTTTCTTTGGGGCTTTCCTCTAAGGCAATATTTGTTCATCTCTTCCATTGGCTGGACTTTTCCAAAGTCAAGTTTTTTTGTGACTCTATGTCCTAGTCTTTGCTATAAAAGAAATAATAAGCTCAGTTACAACCAATAAAAGTGATAAAGCATCAACATTTATTTTTGTGCTTGATTTTAGAGGGTTACAAAAAATATTTAACCTTGAGTGAGGTGGTGGGAGGATGGAGGAGGAGGAGATTTTTCTGCTTTGGAATGAAACAATTTATAGTTCCCCCCTGATCCACTGTCAATCACCTTTTATTTCTCCATTTAAGGGTTACATGTCACTAGTTGAGAAACATTTCCAGTGTAATTTTGTTAATATGTAAACCTCTTATGGGTACATATTGCTTCAGAAATGTTAAAAATAGGAAAAACTATTCAGATCATACAGTCAAATGCCAGCCCAGCCAAGGTCATTACAATCTATCCAGCTACTCCTGGTCAGAGCTCAGTTCTGCTCAGTTCTGGTGCTGCATTTAAGGCTAAGACTGTACTGAAGGCAGACATTACTGTGTAATTAATTGCCTTTTGAGACAAAGAAAACACCAGGTCTCTCAGAAGCCTTTTCAGGGTCTCATTACTCTCACCAATAACATCATTTGCATTTCTCCTCTACTTGATCTTTTGTTTATTATGCAACTGGGGAGGGGGAAGTTGAGGCAACAGTTACACAAATCATTCTGAAATCATTGACAAAGTTCTATCTGAATTTTCTGCTACGGTGTAAAGTGTGAATCATGAGCTATAAGCCTCCTGCTAGCTTTTACTTTCAAGATGACACTTACTATCCGACAGAGTGATCCACTAAGTGGTGAGGAAGGATACTTAGTTTTAAACATATTTTTTAATAATATGTGAGCTGATAAGATTCTCATGTTACTGTAGAGGAAGGTGCAAGAAATCTTAAAGTTAACAATTGTGTTCTTCCCAAGACCTAATTTATACCATGAAGCATGAGGATGAGTTGCTTTCTCAAAGTTGTATTAATTTGTATTTAGTATGATGCTATCATTAGTCATATTGACTTTATTAATAAGTCAAAACTTTGGGTGTAGTATCTGATAGCACTAAAGTTCTGAGACAGCTGTATGGGCTGTGGGGAATAAAACAGCCCATCAACTCCAAACTTTTTCCATTAGATAACTAGAACAGTATGTGCACAATATGCTTCCTTAGTGAAAACCCATAACACAACGATCTTGTTTTCAATTCAGTGCTGATCCAGATGGGAGCATGTAGTAAAGGATGATACAGAAAATTCTTTGTGTTTCCTTTCACGAGGATTTAATTGAACGATGAAATCCCAGGGATAATGATACAAACATCATCAGATATCCTGAAATTCCTGGCATGCGGTTGTTATTTTATTTTATTATGTCATAAATATAGCAGTACCCCTTCACAGGCCCTGCTAATTCAAATCCAGTGAACTTCTGTTTAAATTAAGAAAAGTAAATATTCCCTGATGTTCAGATTTATCTTGAATATATCTTTTGAATAAGCAATTTGTGAAGCTATCTATATAAAATACATCAGAAAGACGCTTGGAATCTCTACCCTTCAGCAACTGCACACACTTATTCCTTTAAATCCATGCATGGCAATGCATTCTGTGTGACACCTCCCAAAAAAACAAAGCCAGTCAGTGACGGGAAAAAAACATCTCTTCCATCCTGGGGGAGTGGAGAAGGTAGAAGAGGTGAAGCTTCTCTCTGAAATATTTGTTATTACAAACGGCCATAATGAGGTAACAGAGGTTTCTTTGGGATGTGTGCAAATCAATAATATTTCATAATGTTTAATTTACAAGGCATTTTCATGGAAAGTGGACATAGTTAAGTATTTTCCCCTGCAATTTTATCAGTGGTCCAGGGTACAACCAGATTAAGTTGATGTGTAATTCAGTTCACGCTCACACAGCAACTTTTTGCCTTCAAATTGTGTTCTCTCCCTCATTGATTGTTTTAGGGCAATACTCTGGAACATTCTCATTGTTGCTCTTTGCCAGGAAGCAAAGGCTTTAGTTAAAGTTGATTTATTCTTCTACCTTTGCTCTGCTTCTGTAGATCATTTTCCTGTGTTGCTTGTTTGTACCTAAAAGGCACAGGGGGACAATGAAACTAGGCCAGTGTGGACACTGCACACAGGCAATCATGCAAAGCCAGTCAGCACATTTAAAGAGGGCTGTTTGGTCAATATCACTGTATATAGGTTAGGAAATTAAAGAAGTGGAAATGTGTAGAATTAGTCTGGGATTTGATTTGTGCCAGCATCCAATATTTAAGTAAAAAATGTTTCTTTTAGATTCAGCACCTGAGCTCAGGTGAGCCAGTACTTCACAAACTTACTCTTGTCTTGTGTCCCCTTGAGGTCTAACAGAAACAGGTTTGTGACTCCAGGCAAGGTAAAGGAGACCACTTCAAAAGCAGGAGTCCACTCTTGCCCCTTCACACTTCCTCTGAACAGAAGGAGCAGCTCAGTGCATCACACATCCCATTCAAGGTCACAGAATCTTCTATACTTCAACTGACATAAGGAAATTGCACTGAGAAATGGCCTAGAAGTATGGTAAAAGATGTTGGAAGTCAACACTTTGATGATGTGGGAAAGATTACTGGTGGTGCTTTGAGTATGTAATTGGGAAAACTACATTTATTAGTACCTTTGTAAAGAGCCATTAAATAGCAAGGTTTTCATCTACAGCCCAAAGAATGTTTAGCACAAGCAGTTCCTGAATGTCAGATGATGGTCAATATTTCTGACTCCTTGTAAAATTTACAGTGAAAACTGATACATAAATACTGCCTATCTTTATAATACCAGTCTTCTGTTCTTGCTTTTTAATTAAAGTTCATAAACAATGCTTAGCTTGTTATAAATCCAATAAAAATTGCTAGTCCTGGTTTGTCTTAGAAAACATACTGTGACTGCAATTTGCAATTTTTATGCATTTCCATGACTACAGCCAAAGCAGTGCTAGAGCTCCTTAAAGATCAAGTTGACTTTGACAGCAGAAAATCCCTTCCCAGCCACCAAGGGAGGACTGAGCTCCAAGTGTTCAGAAAGCTCTTCATTAGAAAGAAAAATGCAGGATGCTTTCTCAAGAGCAGCATTTGAGTATTTACTGCTCATGACATGAGATATTTATGATTTTTGAGAGATATGGTGGAAAATACTAGTTTCTAGCCTGAGCAAGTTTCCATGTCAACTGAGATGCTTCCTGTTTTATATTTTGGTCACTTACTCAACTTTAAATAGAGGATGGTTTCATAAATCACTGACTTAGGCTTGAAGCATGTTGGTAAAGCATTGAAAAACATGACGTGCCAGGGAGACTGTGTTTTCTACAGATATAAAACTGATGGAAGAAGTGTTGAAAGAAACCGATTAATGAACTGTGAGTAGTATTTGGTACTGCATGTTCACAAGTTGTCAATGAGCTGCTGGATCAGCAAAGAAAGGCTTACCCAAGGCACAGAACAACATACGGCCCCAGCTGTTCTGCAGCACACAGCCCTTCAAGTTCCTGACCTTACAGTTCCAGCACTGATTTCTCTGAAAACAGTGAATAAAAAAAAAAGAGAAACCCGTATGATCCTGAGACATTTAACTCTTTTCTGCCTTAGCTCTTTGACTTATTTTAATTGCAAGTGACCAAGTTTTAGGAACAAAGAACCCATATCAGTAAGTGTTCTAGCACCAGATAAGGTGTTGGGATTTTGCCATGAAAGAATGGAAGAAAAGCAAAGGAAGAACTAATTAAAAATAGTTTATGAACACTATGAATGTAAATAATCAGTGCAGTAGACTTGGAGTGGGAAAGGCACTGATCATTTAAAAAAATAGGAATTAGAAAAGCTATTAATTTGCCATGAATCAATAAATTTAATGCTTAGCAGTGGTGATGTTTCATTTATCTGGTTTTCCTTCACATCTTCTTTTAATACAGATTTATATCAGTGCATCTAATTTCAAGAATGTGCACATTTTTTAGCCAAATATTATTAGTAATTTATTATTGGAAAAAGATATCTGAAATTTCCAAAGCCACCTCTATAGTGAAATGACTACTGAATAATGAAAAGAAAAAAATTCCTAGCCTTACAAAATGCAGCTTCACTTTGCAAATCTGGATGTATTCTTAAATTATCTCAAGTTTCATAGAAGAA
Organism: Coturnix japonica; assembly: GCF_054131305.1. NCBI lineage: Eukaryota > Metazoa > Chordata > Aves > Galliformes > Phasianidae > Coturnix > Coturnix japonica. Next base: position 9,069,494 of record NC_140680.1, on the reverse strand, counting down.
TTAATAAGCTACAGAGGTATTTTCTCCTCAATAATTGTTGTTAGCAGCACTGGAGCATAGAGTAGCTAAGGCTCAGTTGGCACTCACATATGAAATCCTCAGGACGTTTAACTTCATGAAATCATTACATTTGGATTGATATATTTTTTTTCTGCAAATATTCCACCCAAATTAATTTTTAAACCATTTTGAGGGTTGCACATTTTAGCAGACTTTTTTTTTTTTTTTTTCTGATAGTTTTTGTCACTTTCACCTGTTACTTCTCAACAAGGAAAAAAAAAATAAGGACAATGACCCTGAGCTAGCACAGCTTTATACTGAAGTTTTTATGAGTATAGATTGAAGGATCAAGCGTAAAGATTTTGTACAGGAACTGAAAGCTGTTCCGCTGGCCGGAATTTTGTTATGGACTAAATCTTATGCAATCCACCTCCTGCCCCTTTGGCAGGACAGTTGATGATGAAATTCATGCATCTGCTTCTGCAGAAAGTTTACAAAGATCGGGAGCCCTCAGCTTGGAAAAGCTCAAGGACTGTGCTACAAGGAGCTGGTCACCATGAGTGGCATGGAGGGAGCAAAGCAGGAGTGATCACATACTGGATCCTCCAAAACAGGAGTGGGGAAGAGTCTAGAAAAATTAGCAGAGAACAAATTCAAAATAACTGTACTTCCTGTACTGTGAGCTAGAATTCCTTGCCACTGGACACTGCAAGTGTTATAAGTTTGCATGAGTTGAGATTTAATTGAAAATCTCCTGGGAGAAAATTAATTAAAGCATCAATTGTAAGCTTAGTGTCTGTTACTTTTCTTACTCCTTTCTTCCAGGTGTGACCCCGCAGCAAAATTAGGTAGAAATTTTACTTTCTTTCCTTTACCTTAACTGTGGATATTCAGCTTTTAAATCAGATTACAGGAGTACATTTTCTGTGCCTTCCCGATGGAAAGGCCAGAAGGTAAACACAATGTGAGGGCTGCTGCAGAACCACATGGGGAATTGGATCCTCCTTTTCTCTTTAAAAAACTTAAGATTAAGGAATTCATGTTTGCTCCAGGAATCAAAACAAAACCTCCTTTGGACAGAATCCTACCCTGTGTTTGCTCAGCATCAGACAGAGCATAAAGGATTGCCTCAAAGAACCCATGGGAACACAAGCTGGCTGCAAAGAAGGGGCTTTGAACCGCTAAGATGCTCCCAGGAGAAACGGGCAGATTGAACAGACAGGGGAGATGTATTTAAACAAGTTAAAATAAGGAAGTGTAAGTGATGACAGAATCAAAACCCATTGGGCAGCAAAGCAGAATTCATATGTAATTAAGAACTTGTATTTCAGTTTCACTGTAGAAACTATACATAGGAAATAACAGTTACACTTGACAGCTTTTGTAAGCCTATGAAAATATCCTTCATTACCAGATATATTTTGAAGATGAACTTTGATTTCATTTCTACAGTGTGTCTGAATATCTCATGGTTGTTTTTCAGCATGCTTCTGTCCATACTCCCACCGTGTCCAGCACATCCCAGCACCCTGCAGCCCAACTCAGACAGTGAATGCTGGGCAGTCCCCCAACTTGGCAGCAAGCTATCTCTTAGAAAGCTGGCTTCACAGTTGTCTTGTCTCCTTATCCCACCTCCTTTGTGCTCTGTCCCATGGTGTTTAAAAGGCAACTAAAAATAATACAGCTGGATTTTAGATGTTATTGACACAACCAGTTCTCAGCTTCCTTGGAATAATGACATATGTGTCTGCCTCGACTCTGGTGCCAAATCTAGTTATTTCCTTGCAATTTGCAGTCTACATCCTCAAGGCCCCTGTTGTGTAATTGTGTGTTGAAAATAAAGTTTCTAGGCTACGTGTTTGTGGTGAAAAGTTTGAAAACACAAGAAGCCTTATAACCTACGTCTCCAAAAAAGTCAAGGAAAACAAACAAACAACAACAACAAACCCAGACAGTTTTGTTTTTTCTTCTCTGCTTTTAAATTCATTACTTGATTTTTTTATACTCTGAACTCACTTTTGCAGTGCATGAGTTGGCACCACTAATGTAAATACTCAGTAAGTAGCACAAGTTTCCCTTTATCTTGGGATCCACACAGTCACATAGCTACAAGAGGTATTTCCAGTGTGAAAAGAACCTTCACGTATTATATCACTAGATATTCTATCAGTACTGTAGGCTCTCAGATAACAAGATCAATCGTTGCATACTTTTAGTTTGAGCCACTATATTGTACTAACAAACTCAAAATGAAAAAGGCCTAAAGATCCAGCGTGGCTAAGTCTTTTCTGATTCCTTCGACCTTAAGTACTGATGTATTGTTGCTTGTTTTATATTTTCCATGTGTTATTGCATTAATAAGGAAAGAAACTGCAGTTCACATTACCATATCTCTAGTTTGTGAACACTGCACAGACTGGAAGTCTAGCAGTTTCCAAAACTGAATCTGTTCTGTTGCATTTGATCACACCAGTTTCCTGGCACATGACTGCCATTCCTGTATCGCTGAACTTTGTGCTTAAACATAGCCAGAGATGGAAGTGCATTGAACACTGTCAGCACACTGTGCCCTTCCAATGAGGGACTCTGAACCAGACACCCTAATGGTAACTGAGAAGATACTAGGATGCATCCGAATGACATGAAAAATTACTGCTTCAGCCTGCCTCAGTGCTAATTATATGCTTGTGATATCACAGAAGTCCAAGGAGGCTAACCACAGTGTTCAAGTTACCATATCCAAGCAGCCTAATGCAGCGTATAGGAGCACATTTGAAGACACTGGCTAAGTACAGCACCTAGCTGTGCAAGCCGAGGACTTGTTCATGAATTTGCACCTTACAATAACAGACTTTTTAATCTACTCCCTTAATTGGCAGTAGATAAAATAAATAAACTGTCTTTACTAATTATTGAGTTATTTATTATTTCTCCTTAATATTTAAATAAATATATCTGTGATACAGGCCTTCCCATAAGATGAATTATAGTTTAGAAATGTAAGGGTGACTACTGCGATATGCCTGACTGACAACAGAAAACAAGCATGGTTAAAAATAAGCTTACAGCTTTATTCTTTGGAACTCAGATTTATCAAATTAATGTTGCCTCTCTCAAAACTATTCAATTAGTTCATTTTCTGGGCACTCTCCACAAGAAATAAGGGGGACACACCATAAAGGAATCTCAAATGCTGCAGGTCTGGAGGGGGTGAATTTCACCCCAGTGCCTCGTTTCCAGGTGTGACTGCAAGGGATCCAAGACAAAGCCCACGGATTCCATGTGGGTTATGCCAGCCACACTGAGAGCTCATTCTGACTCTTTGCTCATTACTTTAAAACAAACGATTATTTTCATAGTGATGTTAGTTTTTACACACACACACACAAATACACACACACACAATATTTTAAATATTAGAAGTATAAATCCTACCCATTGCATCTGAGACAGCAGTACTTCATACTGTGATTGAAATCACTGCACTTCCACAGACAGTGAGTTGAATTATGGGCTTCAACTGAAAACTGCTAAAAAGGTTCCTTCACATTCACAAGAGCAATAATGCTTAATCCATTTATATCCTATTACATCTTCACTGGACATTCCCCTCCTTCAAGTGTCTTTCACTAGGGTTCCAGCCAGCGCAGACCCAGTGGAGGTCTTGGCAAGAAGATGACAAGGCAGGACAAGCTGTCTCAGATCTGGGCACTCTTGGACACTGCAACATGCTCATATAGATGAGCTCTTAAGAATAGAGATAAGATTTAGGATCACTTCAGAATGAAGGCATATACAGAGAATTAAGTTTACACAGGTATATTGAATTCAAATGTGAGTATTCATCTTCTCAAGAGGAAGATGCTTTATTTTATTATTTCAAGTCACTTATGTATTATTATATCATACTACATTATATTATATACTATTATATTATGCTATTATACTACACATATTATATTATTATTTGTACTACATATAAAAATGAATGGGAGGGCTTCATCTCTTGACCTTCATTGTCAGCCATTTATTCTCCAGTCCCCCTGAATTTATTAAAAGCAAATGTGCACCCATCTAAATATTAAAAAAGCACACCATTATCTGTCCCCTGGTTCTTAATGAAATTGTAACACTAATACTAAACCAAAAGCAAAATGTGACTTCTTCTATATTAACTCTATTTCCAAGGCATAAGGAAATTCTACTACAAGATATATTTGCCAAAAAGTAAAATGATAAGCTGTCAGGAAGGGTTGGTGTAGGTCTTTTGCACAGTGTGGCATCACAGCACTCAGCAGTTTCAAAGTAATTGACTTCAAGAAGTCAATTTACATTGCTGTTAAATAGATCTTTCTCCTGCATTACAAGAGGTGCGACATATTAATGGACATGCTCAAGACAGGTTCTTCAATTCTTTTCTTGTACATTGTCTCTCTGCTGTATGTCAGTGCCAGTAAAACATTCCACTCACTTCCAAGCACTTCTAAGCGTTCTCTACTCTACTCTCCCTCCCATCTTCCCTATGTCCAGCTGTCACTCAGTTCAAATGACACTGTTGTTATTCTAGTTGTCAAGGTTTTAGAAGCGCAATACCAAAAAAGGTATTAGAATTGGAAAACATGCTATGTGTTCTTGGAACCGCCTGTAACTGGTGACTTCATAACTTTAAATATAAACACTGAAACTTAAGAATTTTTCTGAAGGAATACTAAGATTTCATGCACAATTTGTTATTAATGTTTATTTAGATAATTCAATAAAATTGCTTATTTGGTTTCTTTTATTTCTTAACATTTCCTTCTCAGTAGTTGATAGTGCTGGACAGTGCTCAAAGGGAGTGGGTGAGTACTGCAGGTGCCCTGCCCCAGCCTCTCATGCTGTCCAGGCCTATATCAGGGCAGCTCTGACAGCATTCTGCAACTTCCATATGCAGTTCCTACCCCTGACTTTCTCCACCTATCCTTTCTATCCCTTCTTGCTCACTCTGTGCTTGGATGGAACTTGGCATCTTAGCAACAGATGCTTAGGAAAGAACTATCAGCAGCAGGATGGACATCTGGAGACTATTCCCAGTCACAGGAACAACAGTGCATGTCTCATGAATATAAAGTTCCCTCAAAAAACAAACCAAAAAAATTATATGTATATATAGAGGTTACTTACAGACAATAGACAATATGCACACAGGCAAAATAAACTTTTTAATTGCTTGGCCTTTCCAATTCCTGTCTGTTGTCTTCTATTTCAGAAGCTGTAATTTCACTTCCCATTCCTTATTTATATGCTTTTGCTTTTGATTAAAATTACCTCTGGTAAAAACATCAGTACAACAGGCAAAGCAGCCACTGTCAACTGCTCTGATTCCTGTAGTTGGAAGCAGAGTTGCTCTTATTAGTGCGATTAACTTCTGTAGCTTAAAGGAATATGTACCACTGCAGATCTACACCATGCATCTGGCAATTAAATTCCAGAAAATTCATTTCACTTAGACATTTTGTTCTATTCCAGGTCTCCTGGGATGATGACGTGGTCATCCAAAAATTGTTGATATGCACTATTTTGTCATTAAAAGGACCTGAGAAAGCTTCTAACACAGAGACATGAATTATGTCTTTTTATCAGACTACAACAGACATCCTAAAAATAGCTGAGAAAAAAACAACAGCATCTTAAAAGCCAGAAAAAAAAAGTGTAGTAAAGAATAGATTAAACAAGACGAGGAGCAAGAACAGCACATACCAACAAACAAACAAACCCAACAAATAAACTCCCCTAACAAACAGAATACCCACACAAAGGAAAAAAGGTAAAAAGTGCCACTGGGGACGGTTACAAGGGGTTGTGAAGTACAAAGTGTGCAATAACACTGACAGAACAACATCCTCAGTCAGCTGTGGGGTGGCTGTGGGGAAAGGGGGATCTGGCTGGGAAGATCATATATTCCTATGTACAAAAAAAACCATGGGTGTAGAGACACCATTTAAAGTCAGCTCCCCCAATTTACTTACTACAGTTTATGTACCTGGTAGGCATCAGATTTGCAGTGAATGTGCAGATCTTTCTTTGAAGGCTACGAGATAGATGTGATTTTTCCTGGCATTGCCAGACATATCACTACTATTTCTTTGAATCGCATTCATTATACGTGGAATAAATAGTCACTGGCAGGAGGAAAAGATAGAGTTCATTGATAGGCACTTCTGTATAATGACTAATAATTAGAACAGGCTCTATTTCTCTCCTGACTGTTAAATGAAAAAGGGGGGAGGTAACTCTTGAAAGTCAGTTCAAGGTTTAGCACAAACAAGTTCTAATTTTTTCTCAAGGGAAGAGATATTCTGAGATATTCACAAAATAAAACATTCTCATCCAAAACTGTCTATTCTGTGTGAAAAATGTGATATGTATTGTCATTAAAAAACTGCCCTAAGAACAGAATTTTCTGATGGAAATGAGTATTGTCCAAAAAACAAAACAAAAACCAAAAACCCACATTCATTTTCAATCAGGTTCATCACCAGCATCACACTGAAGCTTAAGCTGCATAATACTCCCCTCCTCCCCATTAACCCAGGCTTCCCTTCCATATGGCAGCCATCCCTCTGCCCCATGCAAGGCACTCCATGGGGAGGGCCTGCACTTTTGGCTGCCCAAGGTAACTGGGGAACTTCCAGTCTCCACCCTGCCTGCTGCCAGCAGCCTCACTAAGCATAAAGACTTCCATAATGCCAACAGTTCAAAGACTATTTGTTATCTACCTTTTGCACCACGTGAGCGCCATATTTGAGACACCTTAAGGCCCTTCTAGTCCATTTTTTCCTTGTCACATTGCCATCCTGTCCTTTCAGCTCCTTCCACATTACATTATCAATCAAATTATATATGCCTAGCTGAAACTTGATAATGTATACTTTTGGAAACTCTCATCTATAGCCAAGTATCAGTCATTGTGTTATGCCTCCTTGGAAAAAGGGAAGAGCAAAGAAACATTTCTCCCCACTGGCAAGAGGTAAAATAAAAGATACAGTTGCCTCAAAACCAAAACAAGCAAAAAAATTCCCTTCTGCCCCAAGTTGTGCCTAAACCTCAAAAAATGTTTGCATCTTACACATGTCAAGAGGGTTATTTATGAAATTATTTGCTTGTTACTCACTGCAGTACATTCCGTCCCTCCAAGATACTGTAAATTCAAGAATAATGAGTAAAAGCCTTACTTTGGAAGAAATATTTATCAGAAAAAGAAAATTATCAGCTTGCTCCAAGGCAGAGACAGTCATTTGGTGACTAGCAGTATGCATTTACATGATGCACTCTCTCCTTGTGCTAGAGAGAGACAGACTGTTTATTAGTGCAAAGATTTTAGTTTGGCTGAAGCAGATTTTGCTCCTTAGCAGTCTCAAATTTTTCTTCTAGAGTTAAATTTACAGGCTTTGTGCACATGCTTTCTGCTGCGTCAACTTGTGAACAACCACCATCCTCCTGCAATGAGAGCTGGGCACTAATAGCATGGTGTTTGCCAGCCTGCCTGTGGCTTCTGAGCATTGGTGCCTCAGCAGGGGAGAGCCGAGCTCTGCTTGTATAGTCGGCCTTGCAGCTCACTTCTGCTGTTCCAGTTGATGGCCCAAAGTAAGTAAAGTAAGAAAAAGTAAAACGAACAAGGGACAAGAGACCACCTACATCTCAAATATCTCTCTAGGTGAAGAAGAATCTTGAGCTGATCTTTGAAGCTGATCTCCTTCTCACTTCAGAGGCCAGGACTGGAGCCTGGTTTTCCTTATTTTTTGTTTTAAATGCTTACTGATAATAAAAAAAGAGAAACTGCAAGAAGGTTCAGCAGTTCATTGCAGTAGGGCACTCTCTTAGGTTAGCTTGGACCTAGAAGCACTATGAAATTACAGAATCACAGAACTGCAGGGATTAGAAGGAACCCCAAGAGATCATCAAGTCCAGCCCCCCTGCTAAAACAGGTACCTATAGTAGGTCACACAGGTAGGCACCCAGCCAGGTCTTTAATGTCTCCATAGAAGGAGACTCCACAACATCTCTTGACAACCTTTTCCAGTGTTCTTTACATGACTGTGAAAAAGTCGTTCTGCATGTTGGTACAGAACTCTGAGCCACATATGACCTCACCCTGAGCTCAACCATTCAGACAGTTCTCAATCCACCTCACCATCTACTCATCCATCCCACATTTTCATAACAAGGATGCTGTGGGAGATGGTGTCAAATGCCTTGCTGAAGTCAGGGTACACAGCATCCACTGCTCTTCCCCCATCTACCCAGCCTATGACAACATCACAGAAGGCTATCTGGTTGGTCATGCATGATTTTCCCTTGGTGAATCCATGTTGACTACTCCTGATAACCTTCTTCACTTCCAATTGCTTGGAGATGGAATCCAGAACAAGTTGTTCCATCACCTTTCCGGGGGCTGAGGTGAGGCTGACCAATCTGTAGTTTCCTGCATCTTCCACGATTCCATGACTGGAATCACTTTGGCTATCCTCCAGTCTTTGGGCACCTCTCCTGTTTGACAGGACCTTTCAAAGATGATAGAGAGCAGTTCAGCCATCACCTCTGACAGTTCTCTCAGCACATGTGAGTGCATACCATAGAGGCCCCCATGAATATGTGTGGGTCAGTTTTGGATATATGCTCTCTGACCAGATCCACCTCAACCAATGGAAAGTCTTCCTTTATCCAGACTCTTACCTCCAGAGACTGGGATTCCTGAGGGACAGTCTTAGGATAAAGACAGAAGCAAATAATGCATTCAGAGTCTCTGCCTTCTCAGCATCCTCTGTTACCAAAGCAAATTAGCATTCCTCACAATATAACCCCTCCTCCAGAAAGGAGAATCCAGCCAGGAATGGTGGTCTCCTGGAAAGCTCTTCTGGGCAAACTGGAATACACTCGAAACACGAATGGGAAAAGTTGATATGAGTTTCCATTAATAGAATGTTAACCTCTTTGCTCATCAGAAAGAATGTGAATCATGACTTTATAAATGCATGTCTGTAATTATAATCATAATACCTTATAAAGAAGAACCACTCTGGCTGGAAATTAGCTGTAAATTTCCATGCAAGCCTGAAATCTACATTAAGTGAAGGAGACAATACATTTGATCTAATAAATGTAAATTTGGTAAATGTTCTCAAACAGATATAAATTTGAGTAATGCTCTCAAGTAGTCACAAGCAATAAATAGCAGAAAAAAAAACTGAAAGAAAAAAATGCTTTCCTTGGAACTGAGCACAATCCCAGCTCATTAAATCCTCATTTTTTAATGCAATGTTTGTTCTCATTATTTATCTTTATTTCATAACAGAACACTTGTTCTCATGAAAACATAACTTTGTTCTCACACCCTTTCACAGTGCATGCCAAACTTTGCTTCTGACATGTATTTTTTGTTGGTATTCCACTACAACTTGGGAAAAGTAGTTACTGATTGACATGTGGGAGCCATAAACTTCGCCATAAGATGATCGTGATGCCAACAAGTTGTCTGTATGATCTGTTACAAAGTTAGCTGAGCTTCTGACCATTTGAGTAACAACCACTGATGAAATTCTAACACAAACACAACACACATTTACTGTTATCTGAGTATCTTTGATATTTTTGACAGGAAAATAACCTCAGATTTATAAGCATTTTCCTACAGTGCAGGCATTTAATCTTGTAAAATGCATTAAGCAGGTAAAGTCATGTTTGTTGCATAGAGGAGATATTTCTGTATTCACAACTGAGGCAAATTAGGATGGTTGTTCCTTCAAGGAACCATCAATAATAAGAGATTTGGGAGCTTTGGGAGAGAAGTGGATGAAGAAGGGTTTCCAAAATGAAAACTTCAGCTTTGCACAGCAAACCCTTCATTCTATAAATACAAAGAGCACTATTTTCAACAATCCTCAGTCCAAAGACTGAGAAGAAATCTCTGAGAACCTCACATTTTTTACCATTTTTCACAGTGTTGTAGATTCTCCTTTTTCCAGTTCAACAATGAATTTAGATTCATTTTACTTATTTATGGATTTTAAACAAACAAAACTTCACCCACACAATATGCAACACCCAAGATATGTAACTGAGGGCAGTGATTTACTAAAGCAAATCTAAACAATATATCATTCTTGACTCCTCATGCATTTAACCAAAAGCAAACCCCCCAAAACTTCCAGGGAAGTTAATGAAGACACACTTTGCCACTTCAAAGTTCTTTTGAAATGTAATTTTAGACCACTTCTTAGCACCAAAAGGAAAAGCAGCAATTGAGGTGCCTTGAAGAATTATCTTGAGTATACACTTCAGTGCATATATCTGTGCTTTTCTATGCAGATTTGCACAGCACAGTGCTGCAGAACAGTTGTGCAACTGAAGAAAGATGAATTATTATTTCCATTCAGAAACAAAAGAGTGCTGACCCAAGCTCCTGCCAACTACCACTTCCATACTCAAACTTGAATTTACTTCCTCTTTTATCCTCCCCCTCTTCATTTAAATCTGGGTGAATAAAAAATATCAATTTCCCTTTAATTTGATATGTATAAATTCAAGTCTCATTCTTGTCCATCAGCCCATTTCTAATTAATATCCGTTTTACTATTTTCATGTTTTCCATTTCACTGAGCAAAACAGAGTGCTGATCTGTCCATCTTCAGAGACAGATATGAAACTGAAAAACAGTATGATCATCTCATTTATTCGATCATCTACAAAATGATGGTCTTGCGCTCTGTTTTTAAACTATCTTTGAATTTCATTCTGGTTGGAACATTTTAATAATAGAAGATACCGAGATCCCTATAATCAGTGAATAGTCATTAATACAAAATTACCCAGCAGTTCCTTATAATTATATGAAGTGTCCAAAGCATTGACCATTGAAGGAAATTATAATTAAAGTTATTTAAATGAATTAGAAAAGGAGATAGTAATTAAATCACAGTCGCAGGAATATAAAAGTGCTCTGAAAATTGAACAATACATATAGTTCCTCCAGAAACAAGAATGTTGGCAAGTTTTCTTACTTATAGCCATTCAAAAGCTAAGGTAATTTTTAGTGTAAGACTTCCTCTTCAATAGCAACATTTGAATAAAATTCTGTACCCAAGAAAGTGTTTCTATGATATTTATTCTGCTGGTTTTAGTGTGTGAAACACAGAATGGAATAATTCAGTTGGAAGAGGCCTACAAAGATCATAAAGCCCAACTGTCTGACCATTTTAGGACTAATAAAAAATTAACAGACAATATTGATGGCTTTGTCCAAAAGCCTCCTGAACATAAACAGGCACGAGACATCAACCACTTCTCTGGGAAACCTGTTCCAGTGTTTGAACACCCAACCTAAAGTCTTCCTTGTATTGCACGAATAGGTTTCACAGAACTCCTTGGCTTTACCATTGGCTGCAGAACTAGCAACAGTGGCAGAATTAATACTGAAAGCAAAGCAATTCCTCAGTGAACTACTCTGTTTTTCAAATCCAAGTGGTAATGGCTAATATTCTTCCTTATCTTCAATTTGTCAGATTTACTGGAGCAAGGTTTTATTCCCCCACAGCCCCAGTAAACATTCACAGCAATAGGCTATCTTTGCCAATCTCCTTCTGGTTCAGTACATTAATCGTCCTGTAACACACACCAGCTCAAGCTGCAGCAGTGGACTGAGAGCCTTTCCACATGAACATGAGGGCAGGGCAGGCAGCTCTGCTGTGAGGAAATCTGACAGCAGCTCCCAGATACAGAAAAGTCTGCAGAACAGATTTATCTATTCTGCACTCACATTCTTCTCTGTTCCTTATCTTCAACTTATCGCCTCACTTGAGCTTTAGCTTTTTCACTCCTATCTTTTCATCAGCCTCTCACAAAAGTATTTGTGCCGGTCCTTGTCACCTAAGGCTTGCTCCCAGATAAAGCAGTATTGCCCTCAAGCATCCCTTCACCTGCAGCAAGGTGGAAGCAAAGGAGAGATCTGGTGCCTTGGAGGAATCATCAAAACCAACCTGCATGTGACAGTGGTCACAAGAGGGTCCAACTCTTATTGTAGCATTATTATATTTGGAATGATTTTGTGACATACACCCATTATTTCTGCTGTTATACTTAGCCAGCAGATTAAGGGCTCCTGAAAGACTGGAAAAATGTGCTCAGGTTAACTGTATTCAGAAGTAACTTGCTTAAGTTGGGTTTGTGTCCTCCCAAGAGAGACCCAGTGCTGTTTTAATGGGATTTCTTTAGTAGCTCTATCTGTCTTTTAAACATTCTTACTTTCATTTAATTAAGTTTAATTAATTTAATTAATTAATTTTTTAAAAAGTATTAATTAATAAAGATATTCCCCAAACTGACCCTTCCTAGCAATGCTTTAATATCAGAAAGAATATGAAGAAGGAAAGGCTGCCATTATGCCAGATGTGACATTTTATGTAGAAAGCAGAAAGAAATTGCTCCTCTTGAAACCAGATATCTCTACTGGTTATCCTGGAAAGGTTTCTATACTTTATACACCTACGTCCACAGTTCTTTACCAGAAAATGAGTGTGACATAAGCTTGAGATAATGTCTGAAAGTATGTCCCCTCTTCACAGTTATTGGTATTACCCTTCAACCAACAAAAAGGCATTCAGACACTTTAGGGAGCTATTTTTTATCTTTCTGTGCAATATCAACTAAAGGAACAAAACATGGTGAGAAGGTTTCTCAGTTTCTGGATGCTGATCCAAGTCCTTTGGAAGCTGTCATCATTTTAGAAGAAAATTAGATCACTTTCATGCTGCTTTACTATGAGCGAATTCTCACAGCTTTATTGTGTACTTTGCTAAATGTGGGGTTATGAAGAACAAATGATTTTAATAACAGCATACTTCAGAAAATCTTCTACTGTGAATAGCATACGCTGCATCTCTGCTGTTTTTGTTCTAAGTCAGCAAAGCACGTATTTCAGTGGTAGATGACGTTACCATTTCATCAACGTTAAAGACAGATTACCTACAGTCTGATACTGAAAACAGTTTAGCTACAGCAATCAAATGATTTCAAGCACTATTACAAATATTTCATTAGCATCCCTTCTTTCCTGGGAGAAGAGAGAACATATTAGCTATGTTACTGATTATCTTTATTCCTCCTCTTTCAAAAAATGAAATGTAACTCAATTAGATTATGGAAATGATCTACAGGGAAACTCAGTGGTATCTACAGCTGTAGAAATATCCCTGCTTTTACCTAGACTCAGCTGAGATGTGCTACTTCAAAGCTGATGTAAAAATGATGTAGTGTGACCCTATTAACCAGTATTGTTCCTGTTGGCTATAACGGTCTCATTCTTTGGAGGAGAAAGACAAATTAGTTTCTATAAAGAAGACAAAAGGAAGTAAATGTTCACGTGGTACTCGGCCAATAAATCTTTTCTACTAGATTATGTGTTTCTGTAAATAGCTTATTTTGGAAATCTAGCACAGTCATTATATAGCTGACTCAGAATACCAAGTCATGTATCTTCATAAGTTTGAAAACCAAACTAATTCTGTCTTGTTTTCCCCCATCCAGACCCATGACTTCATCCTGATATTCAAAAAAAAGTTTTCCCACAGGTCAGGGGATACAAAAATAAATATATTTCCATAAAATGCAAGTTGAAGCCATTCAATGACTATATCTCATTTTAGAGATGTGTTCCAATAGAAGTCTGCACTGATCATTAGAACAAAGTAAAGATACACCAGCTATTTTCAGCTGTTGGAAGAACAAACATGAACTTCTATCTTAAGTCAATTGTAGCAGAAGATAGACTGGTAGGGAAACACCTAAGGATATGGTGGGTGAAAAAACCCACTTGACTCTTCAGGTTGACTTCCTGAATCATTTTTGGCATCTAGTGCTCTGATATCTTATTTAAGTTTGGGTAGAGAAAATACTAAGACTAGATAATTTAAATGATTCTACTATTCAACAGAGAATGATGAGAAAAGTAACATGATGTGCCCTGTCATAAGCAGTGAGCCCTCTGTGCCAAGAGGTGATGGTTTGGAGGCAGCAACCAGTAAAAACATAAAATCAGCACATCTTCTGTAGGTCCCCTGATGCCACTGGATCCAAGAAATAGCATTTAGGAATGAACTTTCACAAAGGTCATGAGATATCTGTGGGTTTACAGGCCAAAGGCAGCTTCTCTTCCTATTCAACAAAGGTCGAGCAGATCCCAAAGGAAATGACTGACATGTGTTGCCTGGAGCTATTTACTTGTACTATTAATCCATCTCTGGTTGTATCCTTTCTCCCACATAGCCATTGAATTTTATAGTGCATTTTTATAGTATTTTAATCTCCAAGGATTTCATTCATTCAAATAAAGTCAGCCAGAAGGGAGACAGCTCTGCTGGATAAAGAAGAAACATCCACTAACTCTTAGCTACAAGCAATAATTGAGTTAAGAATTATATTTCCACTCAGATTCTTCTATAAACCTTGGCACTGCTATACCCTATGATTTCAAAGACATGCTTACTGTTCTAGTCGTAACTTTTGAGATTCGTAGCAAGCACAAAGGGGAAAGGCAGATGCTAAATAAAAGGTTCTAGCAGAGTAACAACAATTAGTCAGACAGAAGACTAGTTGGATTTCTCGATAGGTTATCTGCAAACTAGCAAACTTCCAGCAGCTAACTTGGCCTACCCCACATAAAAGGGCTCAATGAAACCCACAGACCTCTTTGCTGCCAGCAGTCAGTATTACATTAGCCTCAATCATCATTTCCATTATCTGTTATCCCAGGGAATAGTCATGAACTGAGAACTCGTAGGATACCAAGGCATTTTCAGGGATCACTCCCCTCAACAGCCTTCCCACAGTGCATAATCTTGAGTCCCCAAGAGAAAGGGCAGCCAGCAGCACAGCTATTGCTTGGGTCATAGATCCACCCTGACTTGGACACTAGACAGGGTCTGAATATACTTAGGGCACTTCTGGGTAGAGAAAGAAAAATATACCCACTCTCCCAGACTACAGTCCTACATCACAAATACTGTCTTCCTGTAATACCGACACTTGTGTCATTTTCTAAGAGTCCCAAAATCTTGGAATCTTCATCATTTTTCACAGGTACTATCTTGGCATCAGCTGAGGATTTCAGCACACTGAAATTTCATTTATCATTCTTAACTGATCAACAGTGGATACCAAGTGTTACTCCTCACAATTGCCTAAAATTCTGCACTGTATTCTTAGCTGTAAAACAATCTCTAACTGCATTTCTGTCCTTCTGGCCTCACGTCACAGTGCTGAGAAAGAAGATCCTATTCTGGGGAGAGGAAATTTGCAATGAACTGTAAGCTATCCTGACCACAAATCTGTAGACAGTCACTGCTCCGTGCAACCACAAAACATTAACTACGTTTATTTTAGTAAAATGTTCATTAAATTCCCATTAGATATAAACCAGAACATCCGTACCTCTGTCAAACTATCTGCCCTAAGTCTGGTGAAAAGTCAGCTAAGTATCAGCCTATCATACTCATTATTCTGAATAAGGAGTGGAGGAGAAATATGAATCAGAAGCAGAAGTCTGTAGAAACAGCAGCACACAAGCTGTGAGTTGCACCAGCCATCTCCTCATCCAATGTAAATCACTGCTGTGTTAAACCAGCTTGCTGTAGCTATGATTTGACTGAAATAATAGGAAAGAAAACAGTAGTCATTACAGCACAGAACGGGTAAAACACACAAATGAAACAATGTCTGGAAATGTTCAACCTCAGGAGGGTTATAAACTTGAACTAATTTCATTTCAAGCTTTTTAGCTTGAAGTTTTAGGAAAGAGAGTAAGAGACATTTTATGTTACAAGAACAGTGTTGAAATGACACGGTCATTTTTTTCTGGCACCACTTCTTAAGTAAGCTCTGTTTCTGCCAGTCTTTCTGTGTGAGCTCAGAGAGCTGTCATTGCCTCACAGCTCCAAGTTCTCATAGCAGCATTTCTACTTCTCCTAGTTCTGTATGCTGAACCTCTGTTGATTTCATTCAATGTGCACCTGATTTTGCTGTCTGCCCCAATGTCTGTTTCCCACAGACTGAGAAACCCAGGACTTCTATTTTCCTTCAGCAGCTACTGAGTTTCACACACCTTGACCTGGCCTAGACATACATAGGCAGGTCATAGGAATAGAGGCTACTCCAGATGAGTCAGAGGTGAGAGACACTTTCAGAAGATCCTTCAGGGCACTGACTTATGCAGGTGGCAAGCTCTACTGTCTAGATGTTCTGTACCAGAACAGCTACATTTATATAACAGAAGGCTGCATCTCAGAAAACCAAATGCCTTTGCAGGACACCTTCTCAGCAGCACTGGCACAGATCTTGTAAATATGTCTCATTTTTTGGCTGGCCTTTCTCAGCAGCCCCATGGGTCGACCAGCTGAAATGCTCAACTAGATTGAAGTAGCATGCTTAGCAAAATCCTCTGAAATGCAGGAAGGTTCACAAACTGTTAAAACAAAAAGCACTTTGCATTGTGACCTTTGGATGAATGCAAATGGAACAGACCATTTGGAGATATCCACTCTAGAATAAATTCTGTTTCAAATCTACTAGGTTGACAGCATGCGTACAGATGACACAGCAAGTTATCCTTGCTTAAACCTCTGTTAAACATGGGACAGCTGGCATAATGCTCAATAAAAATAAATATTATGACACGAAATGCTAACGTTGCTCCTTATCTAAGAACATTAATAACGCTTTGCACATATTCATCCAAGTCTAGGGAGTCAGGAAATATGTATGCATGTCTCTTAGAGGATAAAAGGATAAACTGAGTTAAAAATTGAGCAGGGATGATGGAATAGAAAGACAGCACAGGAGTGAACTTTCAATATTCATTAATTGCTACACTGCAAACTTTAACTGACTTTTGGAAAGTACTCTGAGATATAGATACCATACACATGGTCTGATGTTAATGTTGCATTGAAAGGTTACTAGCAATTCTATATGCTTATTAGCATTTATTAGCATCTATTTTCACATAGAGTAATTCCATTTCCTTGACATCTATAAAAAGAGGAGCACTGAGGAGCAATGATATTTTATTTGTACAGATTCTATTTTTCCTGTATTCCACCCATGCAGCATTTAGAAGCCATACTGAAATTATCATCCACAAATGAAACACTGCACCTGCTTACGGACTGGCACAGAGAGATGAACAACTCAGCAAAAAAAGCCATTCTCTGATTACAGATATTTCCCATTTACGAAGCTGTAGAAAAGATGGCCAGTCAAAATGTGAGGTTTGCATGTAAAAAAATTGTATCACTGGGTTCTTTCATTTTCTAAAATATTTTTAAGGCTTTTCTTGATAGAACATGTACCTGCTATATTGAACACTAATCCAGCAAGCCAACAGTGCTCCCATAGGTGGCAATCAAGAATGAAGAAAAGAAGCAGACTTTGGTATGACCTGGACAATAGCCCTAAGTAAGCAGCGTTGTTATTGGTTACCAGCTGATAAAAGACTGTGCCATTTAGGATTATTAATTCTGTGAGGCTAGCCATCATTCTACTATGTAAACTTGTTCTTTTTTTCTGCATAACACAGTAAGAAAAGCAGCTAACAGTAACTGTGCTTTTCTCCTTAAAATGCAGTTTACATGTAATAGTAAAAGTAACATATTTTCAGTGTTTCAAAATAAAACATTTGCAAGTATAGCACAGTAAGTAACAAATGCAGGCCAATTTGTTATTTGAAGGTAATGTGCCTGCCTGACTTCATATATACAGGAGAGAAAACATAATCTTCAATAAATGGGCAAAACACATTTATTGTAGAAAGCTACTTTCTTTTTTAGTGAGACACGTATACTAGCAAGATCCATTTCTCCTATGAAAGTCCTTTCAGCTAACACACAAAAGATCAAAGATGCATAAGATGGCTTTGAGTCTTCTGAAATGAAGTTTGATTGATTCATGGAAGATGCAGGAATATATCAAAAGACAAAAAGCCACTCAGATGAGTGTAATGAGTGTATCACAGAAAACTGAAATAGCTGGTAAAAAAATAAGTTCTGCCATTAAACGTTTTATTTCTGACCCCATTCGTTATTTTTATTCAATAGTTTCAGCCATGAAACTTCCACTTACCTACAGAGCCTACACACTATTTGGATGATAGAAATTAAAGTATGCAGTTAGAAAAGTCCTAAGACAAAGAATATGTTTTCTGATGAGATTCAGTAACCCCAGGATTAAGGAATAGGCCGCCTGTGGCATAAATCACTCAATACAGTTCTACAACCCAAAGCACAATTAACAGCAGGGTATTGTACTGCAGTTTGTTGGAACGCCAGGAACTGAATCCATATCTTGTCAATTCCAGAAGATGAGATGGGACTGCTGTAAATCACCACTGCCACAGCTGCAGATCTGCATATCCACATGGACGGCTGCAGCCTTTCAGCTGAACTTTCACTCACTTACCAAACAGGGAAGATCAACAACTTGTAACTGACAACTCCAGCACTCAGCAGTTCAACCAATGCAATTATAATAAATGCCAACAAGGAGAATTTTGCTGTAGTACTGTTATTTTTTTTAGTGTCAGCTTAGACATGGACCTGCAAATTAAACACTGTTTCTGCTGTTTGCCCCTCATGTATAACAAGGAACTTTTTAGACAAATAGTACACAAGGACTTGGGGTTTCTTCCACCTGCCCCAGGGAAGGAGTGCTCTGGTGCAAGAGAATTCTTAAACCTATGCTCAGTGCTTATGCCTGGTGGAAGCAGCATAACCAAGAAATGACAGGTTCAGTGGCACAGAGTAGAGGGTTTCATGGCGGATGGAAGGGAAGAGCCTGCCACAGCAGCACAGGGAACCAGAGAAGCATTTTGCTGTATCTGCATATCACCACCAGCTTACGGTCCTGCACTGAGTAAGCAGTTTGCAGCCCTTCCTTGTTCAGAAACATCTAAGCATGCTGCACTGCTGACTGACTTGGCTGCTTTACCTTGGTCACCTTATCTGCAAATCAAGTAGAGAAAGGAAACAAACAAACAAACAAAACCAACACAGCATAAGCTCTGTTGAGGTAAACTCTGTCAAAGTTTGGCTACAGCCAACTCTGTTACAGCTGGGAGAGCTATGATGAAGGCAGGCAGTGACCCCTCAAAAGGCAACAGGAACATCAGAACAGAGCTAGCAACCTTAAGGCAAACCTATCTGAGCACTACCAGTGACCCCATCCATGATCACTGCTCAGCAGCATCCACCAGATCCCATCCAGTTCAGACCACCACATATCCCTGAGGATACAGGGGATATACATATGTTTATGTACTGTTGACCGAACTCTGTGATTTCTTCAGGCTAAAAAGGAAAAAAGCCCCAGTTTTCACATGCATATAGATGAATGTCAAATGTTGAGCCACCCCTTATTTCTTTCTCCAACACTGAGCCATTGCATCTGTAAGCATGCTGGCAAGTACATCTACTAGCCATGTCCAAGTGCCCAAAAGAAAGCATTCAAATAATGGTGTCAGCCAGGAATAGGTAAAAAGGACAAAACTGATTAAAAAAAAAAAATCTTCAATCTCTTGACAAGTATGGGAATAAAGTGAAACATGAGAGCCATATGGGTGAACTGTTGGATGTCCCACTTGAGATAAGTAGACAATAAATCTGAATGCTGGCTTACCCATAGTTCAGACAAATAACTCTGTCACACTGTTTGTTATCTCATGACAGACCTTTATCATTCTGATACCGATCAGAACTTCCTACCTGCCACTTAACAGTAAGTAAAAGTTCAGGAGAATCTGCATGTTCCTATAGGAAGTTTGGATTACAAAGAATTAAAAGGATTTTGGAAAGATTTCAAAGAATTTCTGGTGGAAAACTCATTCACTGGAAAATTCTGATGGGCATCTCTGTAAAATGTTTGCTCACCAGACACTAAGTTTTAGATATATGGAAACCTGTTATGTTACAGCCCAGTAACAAGCAGAGAAAAAAAATAGCCATTATCTCTTTCTTGTGATCTACCTTCACTTCTTTTAGTAGCAGTTTGCATTCATCATGCAGCTGCTGTGAGCAAGATTTGCAGTTGGAGACACATCATATATTCAGCAGTGTTGAGATCACAGTGACGTGCAAAGCGAGGCAAGAGAATCACCCCTTCATCCATTCCAAAAATACTCCTGTTACAGCCAGAGAGAGCACACGCAGCACCCGATGCATCCACCTACAAACAGACCCAGTGAATCTCCAACTGCTCCATTTTTCCAAGACTGAAGGACGTCACAGAGACAGGTACATCACGAAAGTTCTCGCTTGCTCATTTATTTTTAAGCATTGATGTTATTTTTCTCTGTAATAGCCTCAGAGTCACACAACAGACGAACAGGCACTCACCCTGTTAGTATGCGTAAAAGGCTGCACAAGCTCAGTGAAAGATTCACTCTAGCAGAAGCGAAGGCATAGGAATCATGATTGTAAGTATAAATAGAAGAAAATCACACTTTTACTAACGTGGGTCTGAGAATATGTACATGTACATGGGAAGGGGGGAAAGCCTGGTTGTTCATAGAATTATATTTCATCCCCAGCAAGTAATGTTATCTAGGTGTTTATTACTTTTCAGCCCAATATCTGAAAGCATTTTACTTAAGTAATAGGCTCTATCATTTCCATGTGAAACGCTGAGAAACTAAGGCACTGGAAAAGAGCATGACTTGTCTAAATTTAGGCAGCACTCCATGAGAAGGTTACAGACCACAATTACCATCTCCTCACTTTCCAGCCAGCGTCCTGCCTAGCAGCAAGGCTGCTTCTCTGCACCAGGGTGGGGTGCTGGTTCAGTGTTGGTGATGAGGCCACTGCCCAAAGGCTGTGGAACTATCTTACATATTTATGACATTCTTGCACTTCTTTTATGTATTTATGTATCTTGCACTTCTGTTAACTAGATAGTGCTTTGCTGTTGCATATACACACAGGCAAATCAGTCACATATAAACAGGTAAATCTTTGCTTCCATTAAATAACACATTTATCAGGAACATTTTTCTCCTGTGTTGGCTTTGGAGAAGTCCAGGATCTATATTCTCACTGCTGTTACTTTATGATTACAGTCAAGATGAGAGTGATAGGAATGTTACATTGAAGCAGTCTGATTTTAGCCCTGTGAAGGCCCTTTGTCCCTGAATATATTTCAATACATTTATAGTAGTATCACATTCTGAGGTGGCAGAACTGAAAAAAGGCACAAGGACGAAATGCATACTGCAGTATTATTCTTAATATTCCCCAGATTTGTAGCTGTTTCTATTCTAGATGTCTGCTGCAGTGCTTCGATGGAGGGAAAAGCAACAAGTGAAACACATCATTTTATCCAGTGTATATTTAAAACCACTTGCAGGGCCCATCAGAATTAAGATTGTTTTAGCTCTTTTATAGTTTCTCTGCCATAATTTGTAATGGAAATAGAATATTTGAGTTATCATTACTCATTACTTTAGCTTCTCCTAGAGTTTCATTTGTCCTCCTGAAACTCTCTATTGAGTTTGGTCGGGCTATAAATAAAGATCTCCCGGGATTCTGGATCTTGCTTTCTGAACAGAAATTTCAGTGACTCATTCTCAAGCATTTTTTCCTCCATTATCTTCATCACGTGCAAATGTTCATGCTCATTCCAAAAGGTCAGAAGAGAAGAAGCTGTGACTAGCTTCCTGTCAGAAGTAGGTCAGAATGCTTTCCTCAGATGTCCTTAAGCAAAGGTGAGTTATATTTTAACGGGAGACTGCTGGAGTAGCTTCTCGTTACAACTAAGTCTCCTTAAGCCATGGACTTGTAGGACAATTCCTGTCCAAAAAAGGAAAGTTACTAATCAGGAGACTGGTGCCATACTGACTGACAAGTCTAATGACTTCATTTGGCATCTCCAACTTGTGAGCTAGTTGACGCCTTACTGAATTGTTTTTTTTCTAATGGATACGTTTGTTTCTGGCGTCAAGAACTGTCATTCTTAATTACTACAAATATTAATCTGAGTAATAGACTTGGAAAAGGACAAAGTCTGCAGCAGCAGCGCCTGGTGGGGATACAAATTACCCAATGTATGCTGTGCATAAGAGTTCATCAACAGATTATTTCTAAAGGATAATTTCCTATTTATTTGAAATGGATTTTGTGTAACTGAGCAACTTTGGGGCCAGACATCACTGGCAATATCCCAAAGCATTAATTTCTAAGGATGTTATTATATGCCTAGTCTTTTTTCATACATTTCAATGCACAATAGCTACTGGTACTTTCAGACTTGCCAAAATATTCCCATTACATGTTCCCCCACATACTTCTGATACATCTGACATATTTATGTGGTTTCACTCTCACATATTTCTCAGATCTTCCATGGCTTGTGCTCAGTTATGCAATGATTCCAAAACTATCTGCCCTCTCCTGATTTGTACTGTCACAAGAACTGTGTGGATAAGGAACAGCCAGATATGACATATCCCTCTGTTAAACCACAAGAATATGAATGCAACAGAGATTGTCTTAGTTCTACCAAACAAAGCTGTTCTCATAGTCCTCCTACAGTCAACCATGAGACAAGAAACACTGCAGTTCACATTTAATTAGAATTAAATAGGTCTTTCATATCAGCTTTAATAGCAAATGTAATCATTTCAAATCTTGACAGGAGGAAGACAAAAGAAAGATGTTTCCTTTCACCTAATTTTTCTCTGAAGAAATAGTCATTGAAGATTCTTATGGTCTCTCTCAGGAACAAGATGTGGGAAATGTAGCAGATTCACACAGATTTAACATAAATTCAAAGAAGAATCTATTGTTAATTTTAACCAAAAATACAAACTAACTTCTGTCTATGAAGCAGTAGAATATATAATACTTGAATACTTGAATACCTGGCTATCATGCTAAGCCTTACTAAAGTACTATGGAGGAAGGAATATCTTGGTTCACTAATTAAATAGGATTCTCTAATTATTGTTCTAAGAAAAGAGACAAAAGAGACTAAGGTTTTTTTCTAAAACATGCAGATTTTACACCAGATTTCTTGCTTAGACTACTAGGAGCAGCACATTTGTAGGTCTGATGGAAGTCACTGCATCAACTCTTTTTGCTGTTTGCCAACACAGCAAATTCTTTTTCTTTCATTCCCTCCTTATACAACAAAGACATCATCTTTATTAAGTTTATGTTTTCAATATTTGACCAAAGAAGCTTTTTATCTGCCAGTTATCCTTATCTAAATAATTCTACCATTTCTTAGTATTGTTTCTTCAGCAATGGAAAGACTGGGTAGCTGTTGACACATAGAGGAGAAATACAAATTTCTAGCTTTTCTAACATTTTTAACTGCAACAGGAAAACAATAGCATAGAAAACCTAGAATTGCTTTTTATTTTTTTTCAGAGATATCCATATTTCAACAGAACTAGATGTAAAAAAAGCTTCCTTAAGAATAAATAAATGTATTGGTTCCAATAATGATACCCTGAAGTATATCTAAGTACACATATATGAAAAAACAAAAATTAGATTATAAATTCATGTCAAGTTATTTGAATCAAGTTCTAGAGTCTGTATATTAAGACCCGTATCATTGCACACATAAAATTCATCCACTGTCCTCCCCAGGGTTTTTATCGTGGAAAAAAAAACATCACAGTGAGTTGGTGTATCGCCACAGCAAGATGAATTTCAGAGTTTAACAGCAGTGAGTCCCCATCCACTTACCAGCAATAAGATATTTATGCTGCAATTGCAAACTCTGAATGCAATAAAGATGGCATGAAGTACCACTGTGTGCACACCATGATCAGAACTTAATGAAATGGACAGAGATGAGAAATAAGCTTATGTCATTTTTTTTTCTTAAAGGAAATACAGACCTTCCATAAAAATGTCCCAAGCTGACATTCAAGTGCTTTGGGACCCAAATTGCTACGACCTGCTAGAGGCAAAATAAGCCACCTGAATATTTAAAGACAAAGGAATGGCTGTCAGCAGGCTCAGAAGCAGTCCTGGCTTTGGTGCACAGTTCCAAGAGGAGTTTTTCAGAAGCATTGAAGGGCCAATAAGGTGTTTTGGTGCTAAACTGTGAAGGTCAAAATCACCAAGCCAGCACAAATTCCCACTCAGTGCAACTGCAGCATTAAAGCAGCTAAATATCTTTGAAAAATCTCTTCCCCAGCCACATTTCTGCTCTGCTAGAGATTTTATTCTCCACCCATCACTTCAGTTTTAGAATTAATAAATGTTTCTGAGGATGTCACAGAAATGAGACTAATTACTTATGACATAACCTGCCAGTATGAGATGGTTCTACCCAGTCTGAATTTACCTTCAAGTTTATTTCCTGAGGCATGGAGATTTATAACTCGGCTGTCATCCTAGCTAGTTAATCAGTGATTGTTTCATTAGCCACATTAATGTCTTATCTGCTTCTAGTATTGCACAGCTCTTGGCACAATGTTATTTTATGACAGTGAGTAACATGAGTTATGCGTTGTGTTAAAAACATTTTCCTCTTTCAGCATTTAATTTCTGTCCTTTTAATGTCATATTAAATATTTTAGATGTAGACTGGTTTATTTATTGTAAAGGAATATATTCAGCAATATATATATATATCCAGAAATATTCGGGTAGAGGAATAAGCTCCTAAATAACAAAGTCTCGTGGAATTAGAGATGGATTTCCAGACCTAGCACATGTTTTCCTTCTAATTTCAAGGCGTATTTAGCCATGGCTATCATCTATACATGTAACAGTTTCCTGAAAAGCACACATACTTAGGGAAAGTATCAATTACCGGGTAAGGAGAAAATCCTTTGAAAAGTATCTATTTCCCTTTCTCCATTTATGGGTTAGACACACTGCAGTATAATGGCATCATTTCTAGATAAGAGAAGAACAGAAGAATCCAATCAAGACTACACATTGTACAATAACAGTAGCAAAGCATACGGTGCAGGGGCTGTTCCATCACATCAGCTCACTGAGCACAAGATATTTTTGCAAGCACCTTTACATTAATAATCTATGACAGTTTCCCACTATTTTGCATTTTTAAAAGTGAGTATAATACCATAGTCCTGCACATCATCAAATACAGCTTTATGGCTTTTTCTTCTTTTAGTAAAGAGATCTTATGCTTTATATGAGTAATTTAGTAAGGTTTGGGGTTTTTTTCTTTTTACTAT
Source organism: Coturnix japonica (assembly GCF_054131305.1). Classification (NCBI taxonomy): domain Eukaryota; kingdom Metazoa; phylum Chordata; class Aves; order Galliformes; family Phasianidae; genus Coturnix; species Coturnix japonica. The sequence continues at coordinate 9,044,257 of NC_140680.1, read as the reverse complement.
ATCGTGGCTTGTCAGAACAACTTGTCAGCTAATACTATCTTCTGATAGCTCTGTAATTTCCCCATAGTTTATGGGATCACAGCCAGCATACAAAAGGTCAAAGGAGGTACCATAAAATGAAATTTTCGTTCTCCACAGGAATTTATTTTGATGCTCCCAGAAATGTGCTATTGTTAAATGCCAATAGCTGAAAATGCTTAAGAAAAGACCTGCAATTTATAGCTAAACCACAAATGATTGTTCCTATAGAAACTTGTTTTGTTTTTTTACAATAGAAGATGTTACAGGACAGAACACTGCTTTGTTTCACTGCTAGTCTCACTGCAACAAAAAGCAGAAAAGAAGCTGTCTTCACAATTTGATAAGAGGGTCATAAATAATAAGGAAATTCTATTCTCTATGCCAGCTTCCCAACAGACCATGAAGAAAAGTCCAGACTTCACAAGTTCTCACTTTTTACACCATATTCTGGTGATATTTGTCTGTAGTTATTCCTGCAGCTGTTTTAGTCGTCTCCTGGGAAGATGCAGATGTTACCATGGAGCAGGGAGAAACAGTGAGGAATTTTTGAAGGTCAGCAACCCAATGACCTTGTTCAAGCAGTCAGAAGGAGCCTGCTTACGGCTGCTCAGTGGTGCCAATGGATGAGTGCTGTTCTGCTTTTGTAGCAGGAGAGCACACAGGTCAGAGCTGCTACTGGAGCTGCAGGAAGGTGACAGACACCATCTTCTGAGTTCCATTGCTCTGCCCTCTTCTTTCCCCCCAGCTCTAAGGAGCGGAAGATGGGTGTTAAAAGTGGTGATGGACCATATGATCAAATCATGGGGGTCGATAAGCTGAAAGAGGGTACAGTTCAGATCAATCAGGAAAGGAAAGGCCAAAGAGACTCAGTCGTAGCACCTCATTACAAGTGTTTCCTGTTGTTTTGGGGAAGATGAAACATCTGTGCTCACTGGTGATACTCAACACAGGGCAACAAAAAGGGACCTTGGAGTGAGATTAACAGGTCCTCCCTCTATCTTTGCTGGTTGTGGGTCTGCTCAGTGCAGTGTTTGGCTGTAACCCTGCAGCTTAACCTCAGTAACTGCATTAATTGGCTGAGCCTCATGACTATACAGCCAGTATATTATTACACAGATTGGTAAACAGAGGCATGAAGACACATCAAACTTCTCAATAAGGTCATAAGAGGGGAACAATAGCTTCATCTTCCACTTCTTTCCCCTAGAAAAGGACTTTTCTGTGCGCTGTTTCACCTTTAGGAGCAAGGAAAGCAGCACTACTAAGACTGGCCTGGGTACTCCTGCCAGCAAATACTGAGCAAAGAAAAGTAATCAGTTAGAATCCCTACTCCCTTCTCTTCTGCCTTTTCCTGACACTGCTATTGGCACAGTACTCTGGTCCCTGCCAGCAAGCTGGAACCAGACAGTCACCTGGAACTAACTTCTAAGATACTACTGAAGTATCTGATTCCTTAGGGATACAAAATCCTAATGTGGTGCGGCCAAAGCCCAAGAGGATTTACAGGCTACTCCGTTACGCTTTGTAGGTATGTCTCATGTCACCAGCTCCTAAAAACTGCACCAAACCAGCTTACGCCCTCACTGATATTTTCTTCTCCAACCTCCACCCACTTCACAGTGGTGGGACCTTCTTATATGCCAAAAGACAAAAGATTGTTGTGCCTGGAGAAAAAAAGATTCCCTTATGTTGTTTATAGACTTGGCCTGCATCTAACCCTTAGGTAGGATCTACCTGTGTAGATCTAATCAGCTCTAATCAAGTTCACTCAAGTACCAAGTGCAGGAATATGCATCCAGACTGCAGGCTGTCTGATCCCCACTGGGACACTGCTACCCAAGCAGCCCTCTGCACTGAGAGCAGTACTCAGCAAGCTGTGATTACACCTTCACAACAGGAGCAAGCCCGCTTAGCCTGAGGAATTTACAGATTAAACAAACAAGGCAGAGAAATGAAACAGAAAGGTCAGGTGGAGTCCAGTGAGAATGGATAAGTGCAAATGATGCGTGTCTAAAATCAAGGCTGCTAACTGCTTTCATTAGCAATGAAAACTCTGTCTTGCAGGGACAGAAGAGCTGAGGTTAGCTCATAAACTGAGTGTTTGTTCCTCTTCTCTTCAGTGACTCCATGGCATGTTATCATGTCATTCTTGTAAATATTTCAAAGAAAAGTCTCCAAGTGATCGTGCTTTGCTATAGTCACTGCTGTAGAGAAGGGCTATGCAAACATCTGCCATATATTCTTCAAATAAAATTCAGCCATGGTTTTTGTTTACGCAATTTGCCCTTTAAAACCAGCACTCAGCTGCAACTTTCAGCCATAGCTGCCTTATTAAGAACTAACCTTTTATTTTAAACACAGTACATTTTGTAACAGAAGAATCAATATACAGTAACCCAGAGCACTTCAGACGACAGCTGTAAAATATAATCTGATGGCAGAAAGTTAAGAACAGCATTTTGGCAGTTATATGTTCAGCTAATCTTCCACTTGTTGTTAACAGTACCAGGCTACAACGATCTATATTTCTCCCTATCTAGTGACCAAAAGCTACACACGTTTTCCAGTATTATAATGCTATCAGCAGCAGTAAAAATATAAATCACTCATTACTGGTTTCTTTTCTTACAGGTTATTGCAGGTATTCCCAGATCTGTAACAGCAGTACAACAGGTCCAGTCTCAGTGATCTCAGCCATTTAAAGATGCCAGTTTAGCACAAAGAGTATGTTGAAAAATGACTGAATGATTTTTACTGCCTTCACTTTGGCTGTAGTTAAGGATGTTCAGATCTGTTCAAGACTGTGATTCACAATACATTTGTTTTTACCAAAGTTATCTAGCCAGAAAAAGAGATGAAGCCACAGCTGTGTCTGGTATACAGGAATATAGAATAAACATAAAGATCTCGCTAGAGATTTGATAATCTGGTACTTTGTCTATATTAGTGCAAAATTTACCACAAGAAACAAACTATATCATACACATTTCTATGCCATCATGAAATACTGAATCCAGGAATAGGACAGATTTTTGGAACCTATTTCTCCTTAGAAAGTGGGAGATGATCATCAGTTCTCTAAAATATGATGAGGTTTGCTTTGATCACAAAATAAACTCAAAGCCTTTTGTTTTTTTTTTTTTTCTTTGGCGAGTGAAAGGCAAAAGGTGCTACATCATTTTGTACCAAAATTGTTTTTTTTTCACCATATCCTCCTGACCGTATTTTCCTCAGATAATGAAAACGGTCGCATTTAATTAATTTATTTTTTAAAAGGTTTTCAATCTAAATTCCTACGTTGCAAACGATTTAGTTAAGACTGATGCATTCCATCCGTTCAGCGTTCAGACTCCGATGTGGAAGCTTTAACTTGAACCGCATTGCCCTCTAGCGCTGCGCCGGGGCCGCCCAGTGATGTCAGCGGCGCAGTCAGTGAGCGCAGGCAGCGGCTCCCGCAGCGCCCCGACTGCTGACAAACCCCTCTCGGAGACGCATGTCACAGCGGCTAACAGGGCATCCTTCCAACTGAACCACACATGCACAAGGGAAAGCAGTAAAGCTGTCTTTTATTTTAGGGACGTCATGATCAAAACAGCTACTTTCGAGATCCGGCCAAGACTTTCTGCCTGCTAATTTCTGTTTAAACGAGTTGATGTGAGAAATTATGCGACTTTGAACGGGCTATTATTTCTGACAGGCTTCAGAGGACTTCACGCTGTGCAAGTTTTACGTGCTGAAAGCTAACAGCTTGCTGGAGAGATGAGCTCTCAATCCAAACCTGGCGGAGGCTTTGCAGCAACTTCTTGGGTGGAAAGATAACTTCCAACTGAACTCAACCATCTGCGTGTTGTTCACAGGATCCAATCATAACCTGCTATGGAGAATTATTTTTAAGATGAGTACCTACTTTGCTGAGAAATCCAATTCATCGATACTTGGATATTTGAAAGTGCCTGCATTAAATAGTGGCAATCTTTCTGCAAACAGCTCCAATGAGACAACAAGCAACCTGGATTCTCCTACCTTGGATATCAGTAGGGCGATAACTGTGGGGCTCATCCTAGGTGCCTTTATACTCTTTGCTATTATAGGTAATATTCTGGTAATTCTCTCTGTTGCTTGCAATAGACATTTAAGAATCCCTACAAACTATTTCATAATTAACCTTGCAATAGCAGATTTGTTGCTGAGTTTTACTGTCCTTCCATTCTCTGCTACACTGGAAATCCTTGGCTACTGGGTTCTGGGGAGAATATTCTGTGATATCTGGGCAGCAGTTGATGTGCTCTGCTGTACAGCTTCTATTTTAAGTCTATGTGCAATCTCCATAGATAGATATATAGGAGTACGTTATTCTCTCCAATATCCAACTTTGGTAACAAGAAGAAGAGCAATTCTAGCTCTCCTAGGTGTCTGGGTCCTTTCCATGGTAATTTCTATTGGGCCTCTTTTGGGCTGGAAAGAACCAGCACCCAAAGATGATAAAGAGTGCCGTATCACTGAAGAACCATTCTACGCTTTGTTTTCATCCTTGGGGTCATTTTACATTCCTTTAATCGTCATCCTCGTGATGTACTGTCGGGTCTACATAGTGGCCAAAAGGACTACAAAAAACCTGGAAGCTGGGGTTATGAAAGAAATGTCCAACTCCAAGGAGCTGACGTTACGGATCCATTACAGGAACATTCATGAGGATACCTTAAACAGCAACAAATCCAAGGGGCACAATCCCAGAAACTCCTTAGCTCTCAAACTTTTAAAATTCTCTAGAGAAAAGAAGGCAGCCAAGACACTGGGAATTGTGGTTGGCATGTTTATCTTGTGCTGGCTACCTTTCTTCATTGTTCTGCCACTAGGTAAGTTGGTAATCAAGGGACTATGGGGAGGGAGATGATCATAGTTGGTTACTACAAAAATCCCATAGAAAATAATCAGATGAATGAGAAGTACATACCATTTTGAGAACTGCATTGAACAGATGAAAGGGTGGGAAGTGAAAAGTAATTTACTTCTGATGTTGGCTTTTTCAAAGGCTCATGCTGCAGCCTTGCAAAGTGTGCAGCCTGCATTAAGTCTACTCATCTGAGCCCTCCTCAGTGATGTCAAATCAAGGGGTAATGCTGTCAAGAGTTTACAGATAGAATCCTCTCTGGTGGGTTTTGTTTAGACTGAATTAGCTTGTATAGGAAGCTTGAACAAAAACTCTGTAGACAGTAACAACACTAGTTTCAGCACTGAAACTTTCTCATTCCAGTTACTGTTACAGGTTCAGACTGTAAAAACAGAAAGTCTTCAGACATTACAAAGTGTCATAACTGAAAATGGGCCTAATCAAATGATGAGATGCAAAACCCTTCTGAGCTTTAGGAAGCTGAAAGAGTTCTGATTCTCAGTTCAAATTTCATTGGTCAAATCCCCAAAAATAAATTGAAGCCCACTGATCTGTGCTGAAACGTTCCCTTTGGTTTCAATAGGTCTCAGTTCAGGCATTCCAGGAGATTGTTATGTGCATCTGTGACAGCAACTTTAAACTTCAAAATATTATTAAAGTATTCGGCTCAGCCTTTAACAGCACACTGCATTTCAAATCCTTATGAAATCTGCTTGCATTGTCTTTAATACCAGAATCAGCTCCAAAGAGGGACATTTCAAGAACAGTTTATATTGAATTACTATGCTTTGAAAAATATCTCTTCAAAATTCACTTCTTTGAAACACAGACAAACTGTCAGACTAAATAAGAAAGATGTGGAGGGGAAAAGGGGGACAGGGGGGAGAAGCCCTTATTAACATTACTTTTAGAGACCTGTAGAAAACTAAACCAAGTTCAACAGCATGGTCCTGGTGAAGTGCTTTGAAGTTATAATTTCTAGTCTAAAAGATATTACAACTTCACTGAATCTCTACCACAGAAAATCTGCTGGAGCTATTGAAGAGTAACTGTTGTCTCTAGCTTAGTGTATCTAAAGCTGAAGTCTTCATAAATCATGATCTACATAAAGCTAATGCTGAGCTTGTTACAAATTCCAATCAGAAGAAAAATTGTGAGCAAAGTTCTCTGGCTACTAAAGTTTAAGTCCTGTGCTGTCTCTTTAAAGAAAGTTTACAATCTAGAACAAGTTTCCAAGTATTGCAAAAATACATACCTAAATGGATAGAAATTTATTTTCCCCATGTGTTACCAGCAGTAGCACTGGATATGTATCTAGTAGGTCATGATCTCCTGATAGGAGATGTAGGTTAGCATCTCCTCTTAGTTTCTGAATTATTGGAGGAACTTTGGGAATAAAAAACAAGCATGAATGCAACAGAACACATCCTTGCTAGCAGAAGTCAGTAGTGCTACTGCTGCTACTCAGGAAACACAGATGCAAACAAGTACATTAAAACCATTTTAGTGACAGAGTACAAACAATATGACAAACAATTAAGTTTTCTGGAAGAGAGTCAGTTTTCCCTTTGAGAGGTTACTGCAAAAGTTCTGGAGGTTTAATGAGTGACTAATTATGACACAAGAGTGAGGAATTTATAGTTTGTCACAGTATGATTTTATCTCTCATTTATCTCCCATCTCACTTGTGTCCAAGCCATCAGTGAGGAAAAGAGCCACCCCAGCAAGCTGCGTGTTGGCAGCAGTGCCTGGCAGGCTGAAGGGCAACCCACTGCTGTGGGCTCTGACCCAGCACAGCTTGGGTGCCAGTGAATCCCAACATGCTCACTTCAGAGCTGTGAGCTCCTGGCACCTCACAGAGCTTGGGTCAGGCAGAGCTGCTGTTGTTATAGTTAATACTAGAACAGAGGAAAAACATAAGCATCTTAGCACCACTAGTGCAGTGGGAAAAAACTGCTATTGGAGGAGGGTAAAAAAAGCTATTCATAGTATCCAACAAAATATCCAAATTAAATTTAAACAGGCAATACTTCAATGTAGAATCCAAGCTGTATCAGTGATTTACAGAACTCTCAACAGGTGCCCTGGACTGTTTCAATCACAATCTGCTCACCCATCACTGCAGAACTGCAAACTACAATATCACTTCTGCTTCTGATTCCAGACCAGATATTTACCTTCACTGTACTGAAAGGCTTCTTCTTCAGCCTGTATTTTTCATGCCTTATGTCTACAAAAATCAATTGAAATCATACATTCACATCTGCATCTTTAAAATTTGTGCCTTGTTTCACTCAGCAATGCAATGACTGCACAATGGTGTTAGCAGAGTAGCTCTGGACTTCTGATGATTCAGCTGCAACACATTTGTTAAGTCAGTTTTGGAGTGTTGCAGGAACGAGGATGGCTATGAGTTAGTAAATCTGTTTATATGCAAGAGTTTTCTCGTGTCAAAAGTATTCTCAGATGTTCTTCTAGTTGCCCAGCCAAAATTATAATTGTTTGGTTGTGGCACATTAATATATACAGCTACTCATTTTTATAGTCCAGACAAAGCATTATTGCATCAGATGGCAGATAAACTCTGGGAACTGATGTGGTGTTGAAAGGACGGATCTTGCTTGAATAAATATTCCACAACAAAGGGTGATTTTCAAGCAAGAATCACAAGGCTTTGCAAAGAAAACTCTCTGTATACAGCCACAGATAGGAATTAGAGCACAGACACCATGAGGTGTTGAACACTGTGAAAGTATTAGCATAAAGAAGCACTCAGTGCAGCAAAACATCTCAGAATAATGTGAGAAAATTGGTTTTTATTCCAGATATTCCTTCTGGGTAGAAACAGAGCTACAGAACAGCCCCATGGTGCTCATTTATGTTTGCCTCACAGCTTTGTAAACTTTCACCTTGCTGCTCAGAATTATTTCTGGTACAGCAAAAAAAAATGAAATGAAGACATATGTGTCTTTGAGACAACTTCTTGTACTATAAATTCAGTGACTCAGCTGTGAAGAGTAAATATCTTGTGTTTTTAAAGTAAATCTTCCTTTTCTTTCCCCCCATATAAATCCTTTCTTGGCCTTTAGAGCTACACAAAAATGCACTGTTGAACAACATTGACTAGAATGGATTATTATTTTTATCATAAGACCAGAGCCCTGTAGATAAATGCATTAAAACTTCCTCCTTTAAACAAAGGAAGATCCAACTTTATGCCAATAATTTCAAATCCAAAATGACAGATCACGTTTTTCCTTGGCTACCAGATAAAACTTAAGTCTCATCCATGTTAAACAAGGTTTGCCAATATCCTCCCAGCTGTAGACCTCACACAACACACGTGTGCACACAAAACCACCACCTCCACTACTTTCACCAAATCAGATCAGCAGAACATTACTCATTCCCAAGTTCAGAGCCCAACCGCCCCTTCTCCTACAAAACCTGCAATACTATACATTAAATTCAGAGACAAACTTCTTGTAACTTAACTAGCAGAGGTATAAGATCCCAAGAGCCTCGTATCAAAGATATAACTATTTTGATTGCCCTTACATATTACATTTTTTAAACCTCTCTATAATAAAAAACATAAAAACCTTCCGCATGCTAATTGGTCAGCCAATACAAAATGATTCTTAAAATAAAATGTTATTCACGTACAGTATGTAGATTTATGTTACGTCAGGCCAACCTCTGTATCTCTGCACTAGAGATTAGGTCACTAAGTTTCCCATGGGAAACACTCCAAGCCATTAGAGTCCACCACTGCTACTGGATTCTGCTTTCTGCAAGGCTTCAAGCCTGGTTTGTCTTCCATCTCATCTTACCTCACCTTCTACTTTCTTAATAGCCTTAATCTCTAGATTTTAGGTAGTAGTCATAAAGGACAAGGAGAAATTAATGTTACATGTTGCAATCTGACCCTCTGCCCAATCTGCAAACACATGCCACTTGTTCAGGTTGGGAGTCATTATGCAAGCACTGAATAAAGTTATACTTCTGCATACAGTTCTAAGGACATCGGCTGTATGTTCTTTAGTGCACCTATCTGTGAAATACAGTCAGGAATAAAAAATTATGTTTCTTTTGCATTTTCACTGAAGTTCTGCTCTATAGCCCACTGTAATATTTAGAGCTATTTCCATGGGCTTTCAAGTGACATCTAGAAAATGAAAAGCAGTAATGATCAGTCTCTTAATAACAAAGGAGAAAACATAATGGAAGTTCATACAGTATCTCTGTAACTGTATTATTCAATTCCCTGCCAGAATCCTGTTGTTGGCCAGTGATGCCCAAAAGAGATTGCCTCAGTTATAATTGAAAATTGAGAAGGGGAGAAAAAACACTAAAGTATGCCCAGTAACTGAACGTATTTAATCATAACATATGTAATGTCAGCAGACATAGGGTGGCATTTATAGACTTCTCTGATCAGCTAAATCACTGCAAAACAAACATAAGCCTGGCTCATATTCATTCTAGTTAGCAGCTGCAAAAGTCTGTATCTCTTTCGGACAAACTTTTAATAACAAAAATACACAATTTCTGTCTCTACCGTAAGTTTTGGAGTACTGAATGAGTTTCTTCCTAAACTAGGTCTTGATATTACAGTATTTATGCATGAGTAACACAGTTTAAGTTAATTCTCTCCACAGTGTAAGTCATCACAAGTACTCTGAGCTGAGAAGGAACAGATCTACATACAAGCACAAACAGAATTTCTGTCAAAATTCTATGTGTGCTTGATGGTTGTTGGTTTTTTCCCCCAATTCTTGTATATTTTCCTTATCTCCTATATCTATATTTTGTTATTTAAGACATACTTTGAATTTTTGCCAATAGGACAACTATACATAAGGCATGAAAAACCTTTGCTCTGCCAGTTTACTTTTTTTTTTCTTTTTTAAACTACAGTTTTCCTTTACCTTTTTCTTTCTGGGTTGTCGAAAGAAAGTTCCTATTTAAATTCTCTATACCTTCAACAAATATCAACTTGCAAATAGTCTGTTGTACCCCTTGTTATTAAAAATAATGTTCATCTCTCCAGGATTTAAGCAACAACAGCATCTTTCATAAAAGGCTGTAGAAAGGGCAGCTGTGGACTTCAGACCAGACCAAGATCTCTAGACATGTCAGATTTGAGGTGTTATGAATGCAAGTCTTGTAGGAATAGTTTGTTCAGCTGAAATATGAGGCATCCTTTATCAGATAAGGATAGTACAGATGGTGAGAAACTGTGGATTTTAATTAGGATAAGAAAATAGAAACTGTAACCTTTCCCACTCTATAGGACAGCAAGGAAAATGTTTTCCTGAGGCTTTTTCTCTTGTCATATTTCCTTAAAGGTAGGTACATGTATATATATATATAAGATTTGGCAGTCATATATGTCTGCTACTTTAATTTGCCTGCTTCAGAACTTGTTTGCTTAGGATCAAGCCTTAGATGGGCAAGAATTAAGGAATTTAGTTAATACGCATCCTGAGGCAATCCAAAGAGACACCAGTGTCCTCAAAATACACGTATAAGCACTCCCTGTCATTACAGGCTTGTGGTAGTAATTTAACTCTTTCATTTTCCTTATTAAATGTTATTCAGTTGTTTTTGGATGCTATTCCTATTTCTCAAGTTCCTTTTATTTTCCCCACTGTTATCCTAACCCTTTCCCCTAGAAGGCCTGCAGGCTCTCCCAGCTTGATCAGCTCTTAATTTTATAACCCTTCTCTCTGTTTTGTACTCTGCTGTTTGTAAACAGGGGATCTTATTCTATATTAAATAAGTCCAAGGGAATGTAAACAAACACTGAATGCTGGAAGGAAAGAAATCAGGAGCTTGAGAAACCCAGTTAGCTTTAAAACCTTGGCATGTTGACTTGGCTAACCAAGTGGTAAAAAGGACCACAGAAAGCTTAAATACAAGACTAAAATCCTTCCCACATTCCGTAAGCTCATAACAACTGTGGTCAAACGCAGCTTATTGTTTTTATGGGGAGAATTTTACTAGCTATCCACATGAATCACTTCAGCTTTCCCTGTTCATTAAGAAGTGGCAGTAATTCAGCCACTAACAGCTACCAGCGGGTCTGGAGAACACTGAAAAATTCAGATGTAACTCCAGCCACACGACTCCATGCTGCAGCAAAACAGAATAATTCTCTCCTCTGGATGCCTTTGTCTTCCAAGGTTCTCTTAACCAATTCTACAACAGAACATCCAAAGTTCCAAATTTTATGGCTTCTCCTTAAGATTAAAATAATGATAAAAACCTGTGCAGTGATGCTCACCTTCTGCTGCATTATTTTTTTACGTATTTTATTCTAGTTCATCTGCTGTTACAAAATATCAATAGACACCCAGCATAGGGCTTAACTCCAGACCATTCTGTTTCAATAAAAACAAATGCAGCATTTATTCCAGTAAACAAGATCATGCATTCACCCCAGGTTGGCCCCCACCCTAAGTGGAACCAGATTTAGAAGTTATTGAAACATGAGTTTCTGTTAACTGATAGAAAACACAGTACCTGGTAACCCAAAACTTACTCAGAGAGACTTTCTTTTCTTTACTTAATGAAGTTCACAGTACTCGTCATCAAATGATTGACCATCATCTAATCTAAGCATCAAATACTTCATTCTGAACACAATTGATAATTCTGAGTAATTCATAGACTTAACTGATATCAAAGATAAATTAACAATGAATGCTTCATTAATAGAAAATCAATTATCATGACTAAAAGCAATTAGAAAAAGAGAGTAGCAGCTGGAGTTTGAAGTTAATTGAGGCATGAGAAGAAAACTACGTATTTAAAAATGAAGAAGAAAGGAAATAATTGGGAAGTGAACATGTCACAGTGGAAAAAAGACAAACATGAGGGGTATTAAAGGGAAGGTAGATAGTTAAGAAGAATGTGGTTAATTTTGGACTACTCTAAATAATTAAACAGCTTGCTTCCTATAGGTAAAAATAATAATTGTATAGCATTCTTGAAAATAAACACACAGAACATTCCCTCCCATGAAGATGACTCACAGCCTTACCAGATGCAAGGTGGCAATGTATTGGGTTGTATCACAGGAACAGAGCCGGTAGTTAGAGGGAAATTATAATGTCTTTTTATTAAACACTCATTTGACCACGCCTGGAATAATGCAACCATATAAGAAGTTGTCTTACAGGGATGGAAATGATAAACCAGAGTCCAGAGGAGGTGACCAAGGATATCACAGGGTTGAATACACTGTGTGAGGGGAGTCTGAGGGAATGGGGTTTTTTAAGCCTGAAGAAGGGAAGGCTTCAGGGGAGCTAATGTAGTGTTGAACCTCCTTGGAAAACAAGCTTTGGCAAAAGACCCCATGAAATCCCTCCCCACTGCAATATTCTGTAATTCTAACAACTTCTCAGCTTTTGGCCCTGAGTATAAACACACACACACATATTCCTTGCATGAGGGATGAACAGCGGAAATATAACCGCACAAGAGAACCTAGGTATGTTTCACAAATGACTGTCTGGTGTCACAAACAACTGTTGGTCATTAACCACAGTTGTTTACTTCCTCTGTGTGGCTGGAAATAGCACACAGGGTGCAGCGGCACAGAGAGATCAAAGGCAATTTCCGAAGTTTTCTATAACTCATAAACATTATCTTACATCATCTTATTAAAACTTAAACTCCAGATAATTGCAATAGTACTTGATCACCAGAGAACTGAATAGTGGGTCTTCTCCCTTCTCCTGGGAGTAGTTTGAGGGGATGAATGGTTGGTTGGTAGCATTGGCTGGTTTAATTTTTCCTCCCATAACATGGAAGTGGAAACTGAAACATGTCCTGTGTACACTTTCAACATAACCTTGCCAAATATTACATTAAGGATCCTTAAATAGAAGGTCTTAACTTTCCCACACTCCTTTCTGTACGCATATAGAGATCAGTGGAGAGAGGTAGCAACAGAGCAGATATTTTGATGGAAGAAAAATAACAGAGTAGGAAAGAATATGAGAAAGTAGTGTGCATGTGCATTTACATGCGTGTATGCGTGTTTCACCTCCATACAGAGCTTGCTTAAGTGAAGAATCTTCCTTTATTAAGGCCATCATGAAGAAACCAGTCCAGAAGATTTTCCTGCTGTTCAACCTCTTAACTTAGAGACTGTTCCATAAAATCCTTTATGAACCTTAACAAAGGCTTTCAAGTATGCCCACTGACTCCAGTGAGCTCTGAGTTTTAATAGCACAGTGATGTTCTGGCCAGTTATTCTGCAGAATGTGTGAAGACAACTAATGTTCCAAGTTGTTTCTCATGATTTTCCCTAATCTCATTGAGGGTGCTTTATTTACTTTCAGCATAGTAAAGCATTCACTATAAAGAACCAGACAGACCCTAAATGAAATTAGCTTTTATTAAATAAAATACTTCTTAATTTCTTCCCACCACATTTGCTTTTGCTCAGTATATTTTCAAACAGAATAGCTCTGTCAAGCCTGCTGAGCACAACTGATTAAATCAATGGCCAAAATACAATAAAATCTGCTCCGACTGGGTTTCTGAAATATTTTCTGCCCTGCATTTCTGCCTGGTATAGGTTCTGCAAAAACTCCACTGATGTAAAAGGTGCAAACTGAGGGAAGATTGTGGTGCTATGTTTAATAAATCACATGTTTATATATAATAAATATAAATAAATATAATAAATATAATAAATCTGTTTAGCACAGAAAAATAAGAGGATAAAAACCTTACAATCCCTTTGAGTAAAACCATTAAACATGAAACATCAGGAGGGAGGTAATTTAGAGAAGAAGAGTCACTCTGGCTACTCCCACTGCAAATAAATCACTGAGGAGGTAATCATGCGCAATATTTTCCAACCATTTTGAAAAGCAATCTAAATCAGAACAAGGAAATATTTAATCTGTTTATCAGACTGTGATGGGAAAATAGTTGGAGATTAGAGGAAGAAATATTAATTTGATGTTTAGAGAGTGCGTCGAGTAGGCTTAGCTTCCCCATTTTATCAGGGTACTAAAATAACCCACAGTTGTTTGCTTCTGACAAGTTAATTATAAGGTAAAAGCATGTGTGCAGTTAAACAAAAGAGGTTGTTAATTACAAGAGCAATGTAGGGAAAAGAGTAATCTTAAAAATGTACAAGTTAATCAAAATATTTTTCATACCTTTATATTATGAAAGGCAGTGGAGCTTTGTATAATACTAACAAAATTAAACTGCTTACAAGTACATGGCATGTACAACTACTTCCAACTAAACCACCTTCTGGATGACTTGGCACACACACTTTTTCTCTCTTTGTAGAAATCTCGGGCTGGGATTCCACCCAGCGAGAAGGAACTGAACACAAAATCTCAGAAACTTTCTAAAACCCTGCAGAGAATAACCCTACTGATGAAGTACCAGTCAGACATTCCATTTTTCTGACAGTTAATCCTCAACTTAAATAGTGGATATATTTACTGAGAGTATCTAAGATTACAGAGTCAGTGAGGTTCCAGTACTGCAAATGCAAAACTCTGCTTGCTTGCCAAAATTTAAGCCAAGAGGTTTTCCTGATGAGCAAAGTTATAGTCTGCAGAGTCAATCAGAGAAAGTAGGACTACAAGGGATCTGAAGAGGTCATGCAGGGCATCCTCCAACCCAAAGGCTGGATCAGCTATACATAGGTCAGTAGATGTATGTCTACTCTGTTTTTAAGAGCCTTCAGGGTTGAAATTTCATACCTTTCTTAGGTGGCGTGTTCCAGAATCTTCCTGTGTTGGTAGCCTGAAAGTACCTCTCAATTTATCTTACTGCAATTCAAATCACTGTGCTTCCTATATTAGCCACAGTGGACACTGAAAACTTCCAACTTAATTTGCTTCCTATTTGCAGATTATTTTAATATTGAAGATTATCTGTTGGGTCTCCTTTTGGCTCTTTTTATTCACCATGATGTACTACAAACTACTGTCTTTCAAAGAATCTGTAGGTTTTACTAAGCACTGATCCTTATTTTTAAAGACACCACCACACAGCTGATGTATTCCCAAATTTTATCTGCTAATGACTCAGCTTGAGTCATGATCACTTCTAAATAATCAGTCAGGGCTTGGTGATTTTTCTAGAATAAGGACTGAATACAAGGTGCCTCTGTCAGTTATTATGGAGAAATTCTCTACTCTTTTGTGTTGCTGCCCTTTAATATAAAAGGCCTCTGAAAATGCTTGGTGCAGCTGCTGAAAATAATCTGCTATCATTTTGTCAAATGACATTTGAGGAACAGGTTATTGTAAGAGACAGATGTAAGCTCCTTACCTTTTTCCTTAAGGAACACATATTCCTCTCAGCACTTTACAAAGATTAGCTATTTTTCAACACTCAGCTTTTTACTTTTCCCCCACACAACCAAGGGAAAGAAAACCTGTTATATTGAATTCATGGGATCTCTCCTGGTTTTTGTTACCAAGTGAGGGATATAAAAAGTCGATGCCATTTGATACCCAATTTTCTCTTCTGAGACAGACCAGGTACCAGTGGACACAGTGACAGAGGACAGTGACCACCTGATAAACAACACATACTTACCTCCTTCTAGCTTCTCTGTGAGCTAAGGAAACCCAAATTCACACATTCAGCCAGGCCAGAACTGTCTTCCACATAAACAGTGTCTGCTATGACACAAGAGCTATTTAACTATGTCACTGAGAAACGCTTTTGCATACTTTAGAGGCTCAAGCCATGGCCTCTACATTGCTATGAGATGGGAAACATGCCTAGAATCAAACCCCTCCCCACTAAGGCATCCTGACAACCACAACTGACTCAGCTGCTTTCACAGCCCAGGGAATCTGAAATCATTTCAGTGTAAAAGATCCTCTTTACAGGGATGTAACACTTTGGTTTGAGCATCATCTCCCACATGAAAAGACTCTAAAAATCTAATTCTAGTTCTTGAAAGAGGGATGTCCAATGAACCCCTGCTCTTTGATTACTTTAGCAAGGTACAAATGTGTTTTCCCAGCTGGACAACTGCTGGATGTCTGTATTCTTTTATAGAGAACCATTTACTAAATTTAGTTCATCAATTCCATATTTTCAATGATACAAAACTACAACATTTATTTCCCAGTATGAGGTTTTCATTTGGGCACCCTCTGTAGCAACACTATTTATTTGTTAACAAAACAGGAAGTATTCACTAAATTACCTCTTTCTTCGGTTCACACCTGGTTTTCCTTATGACTGGCTGGGATATGTCACCTACCAAAATTTACTTCTGTTTTCAAGATGTTTGTAGCCTACAAATAATCTGGCTGAATTGGGTAATGTTTATAGGGTGCAAAAGAACAGAAGTGATAAAGTAAGTCTGAGCACGCGCCTTCTGAAAAGCCTGGAAATATTTAGATCTTTTTCTTCAGAAGGTGACATTTAACAGCTCTCTGAAGAAGGCACGGACTTAATCCATGTGTGTATTGTGCAGTAGTTTTGATAATGGGTGTTTGATCTTCCACCGGTATACAAGAAGTTAGTGCAACAGACACACATATAGCAACAAAGACTCCTCTTTATTTTAATCCTACACTAAATATGTGCTTCTTTAGCTTTTGGATGGTGGATAAAGCAGTTCCTCATTAGCTTTAAAAATAATATAAACAACACCTTATTGTAAAAGACCAAAATTGAAAGTAGCATGTGCCAAGGATTCTTAGTAAACAGATTCTAACAGTGATATGACAAGATATTTACCTTTCCTAGACAAGCAAATCAATTTTCTCAGATAATGTCTGCTTGCTTTTTCTGGACAGGATCCCTGTTTTCAGCTCTGAAGCCCCCTGAAATAATCTTCAAGGTGATTTTTTGGCTTGGCTATTTTAACAGCTGCTTGAATCCAATCATCTACCCTTGCTCAAGCAAAGAGTTCAAGAGAGCTTTCATACAGATTCTAAAATGTCAGTGCCACCGTCGAAAGCAGTTGGGGTGGTGGGCCTACAGCTATAGGAACTGGAATCGGTGCTCCTTTGAACACCCTCGGAAGGACTCTCTGGAAGACAGCGGGAGTTTCCTAAGTGGCAGTCAAAGGACATTATCTTCAGCATCTCCCAGCCCTGGCTACCTGAGCAAAATCACTCACCCACATATGGAAATGTGTACATTCCAGGAATGGAAAAACCACAGCTCATTCCTGAGCCCACTACAAGAAGGCAGCAGGCAAAAGGACCCATACCAATTCTTTACCTTCAACCTCTTAACAGAGCGCAATGGACACATTACTGCCAGCAGCCAAGCTTCCAGCAATGGGGACCACGAGGACATCTGTGATACTATGAATGGCCAAACTGACTGTAGAACAAACATCACGCTGGAATGAATGGATTCTAATCAGTCAGCACAGATTCTGCTCTCTTCATACACCAACCTCTGATATTTATCCCAGGTGAAGAAATGGACCATTACAGTTTCTCAGTACAGCACTAGAAGGAAGCCGATGAGGAACAGGCAGATTACCATGACAAGAATGGCACAATCTAGAGCCTAACCATATTCCTAATCAATTGCCAAAGAGGTTACTGAAACAAATACAGAATGCAGATAAGTGGCTGGATAAGCCCAGGGAAGTGCACAGCCAATTATTCAGCTATTGTGGTAGTGCTGTAGAACAGCCAAACACACATGTACGTAAAAAGAATGTATAAATATGGGGAGGGCAAGGGAAACATGTATGAAAGTTTGTGTACACGTGTGCTAGCTGCATGTTAGGATACCTGAGAGTGGAAGTGAGCAATGCAGATGTACGGTGTTGTTTGTACCTCTCCAAAGCACTAACTGCTGCTGATTTTGCCTGTAAAATTCTGATTGTTGTTGTACTTCACTGTACATTAGCACTTTAGAAATGGAAAACAATGTCAAAGATTAAAGTAATTTCGCAACAATTTAAGCACTTGCACTTATTACTATGGAACTGGAAACCAAACAAGTTTCCTCCTCACAATCTCAGCTTTAAAATAAAACACGCATGGCACTTAAATTTAGCCTTGTAACTCCTAGGAGGTTCTTGACACTCCCTGCATTTGCTTTCTTGCCATGATTCCCTTATGATCAAGGGTTATGAATTCCTCTTTGCTTCACCATGTTCTATTCTGAAAGTCTGAAAATACCAGCAATGATCAGAGCTCACAATCTGCATTTCAGCACATCAGTAAATGTCCTGAAAAATACACAGGCTACCAGAAGATCTGATTTATTAAAGCAACACTCATAAATTCCTCCAAATCCCTCATAAACAGTGCTGTGAACAGAGCACAAAAGAGCACTGACCGCTGGAGGACCAAAACCCAGCTTAAAGGCAAATATGCTGAACGAGCCCTTGGTTGTTTCAGCACACTTTGAAACTAGTATTGCTCTTATAGAGTTTTTGTTTATTTGTTTTTTACTTTGCCACTTAGATAAAAAGAGAAAGTATTAAAACAATGCAGTAGTGTTAGAATTACACTGTCATTTACAGTTTTAAGCTCAGTAACAATGCATGTAACATAATTCTGGAGAATATCTTCAAGATAGGAACACCGTGTTCCAAGGTCTTCCAATGGACAAATGGGATATTGAGAACTACATAAGTACATTCTGAGTCTCCTCTGATCCCACTGTAGTTAAGGCAATTTGAAATATTTGAATAGTCCCATTTTGATTGTGAGGAAGGCTGTAACTTTCTCGTAAGAGGACAATATTTCTAAAATGTATAAGCATTCTACTAAATACAATTCTACTAAAAGAAAGTCTCAGTTATTTCAGCACTGAAAAACCCAGCTTTCTCTAAACGCTGTAACAGATCAGGAAGAAAAGATTTCCAAAAACATCGTGTTAGTCCACACCTTTAAGAATAGCCAGTGCTGTATTGAGGCCAAAATCTTAACACGCCAAAAGTCCCAAGACTAGTGTCATATCTCCTCTCTCTAAGGCTTTATATGAAGGTGTTCCACAGACAGACACCAATATTTTCCCCAAAAAAGATCTGGGCTACGATGGCTACCAGGCCTTGCTACTACAGCAGTATGGACTCCCCCACTCCCCTAAAGCCACAGTACTGCTGATCTCCAAATCATAACATCTTTTTAGCAGGAGAGGCACATTTGAACTGCATGCAGAATGTACGTGGCTCAAGATTCATGGGTTCTCTACCCTGCAGTGCTTCCCTTCCCAAAGCCTAAGTCTGACAAGTGCATAAAGGGCAACAACCTTCCTTGACACGACTGTGTTATGCTGCCTTGACAAGTAAACAGGAAACAAAAATAAGCTCTGCTTTGGATATTTCTGATACAAGGAAAAACAAGAAGGGGTAAAGGCTTGTTCAGGCTGAATGAATGTTGAAGTTGGACAATAAGAAGTTAGAAATAACAAAAGACAGTCAAAACAGATGTATTCTGTCCTTTCCAAGACAGACAGGACCATCAGACCCATTTTTCTTTGCATATCCATTAGGCTGCATCCTATAGGATCATCTGATACCTCTGGAGCATCAGACAGAAGAAATGACAAACTGTGCACTCCAGCACAGCAAACTGTGATAATAGAAAGAAGTGAGAATGAGTTTGGGCAGCACCTGGTATGTACTTCACATAGCATTTTAACAAACTATGCCTCATTATCCATAACTTCCCAATTAAATTTTAAGATTAGAGAGCCCATATGGCATAAGTGTAACAAACGCAAGGAGGATGGATTCTTCATGTCTGTTTAAAATGTGTTTCACTTATAGAAGATTCTCTTTCATCAGAAGAGACATGATCACATGCAGAGTTTAATTCATCTCCAGCCATAGCTTCAATGAAGATACAGGCAACAACCACACTGGTTGCTAAAACAGAGACAAAAAGTAATACATATAACTAAAGGAAGGACCACAGGGATTACAGTTGAGAAAGCCTGACACACCATCCTAAAAAGGATGGATGGACCCTTGCAAGGCCTCCTGACTTCTCAAGAATAAATCCAGCTTGAATGTCTTTATTTTCACTAAAGGAATCCTCTGTTATTACCAAGGCAAACGAGCCCACAGAAATCACCTTTATCTATTTTTCAATCTTTCACCATGTAATACTATAATAGGATAATAATAGCAGGATGGCAAAGTCTTCAGCTACAGCAAATGAGAACAAGCACAAATACAGCAGCCACAGACACAAAGAGTTGCAAATCTCCAGCAAGAGACACCCTTGCCTCCACTGCCAATCCTTAAATGAGGTCTGGGAAGGGGTAGATCCTGGCTCCATCCCTTCTGGTCACTCAACTGAGATCCCCTGGGTTGGCCCTACCTTCCCACCAGGTGTTCCATCACTGCTTCAGGCTGTGACTTAGCATTTCCACTACACACCTGTTGAAGCGATTTCCTTCAAAGGAAAATCTATTTGAGTCAGGGCACTGTCATCAAACACTATGGGACAAACCCATATCGGCCAAATTTTTAGTACAGCTAAAATTCATTTAACAAGTAGAACATAGAAAATTTAGTGAAGCTGCCATTGGAACACCATGGCAGTTTATCAGATGAAAATACAGTCCATCATGCATATTTTTTTTTTCTGCCTAATAACTGACCTGCTCATGAACCCATCTTGTAGGCAAATAGATTTGCCTCCAGAGAGGAGCTAAAGCCATTTAGCACAGATGTTGTTCATAAAACAATGTGAATTTCTCCAGGTTAAGCTACTGTGTGGAGCTTAACCACTAACTAGAGGCTTGTACAAGCTGTTCAGATGAGAGGCACAGCTGTAATGGCTCACAGAGTACTGTTATGGCCCAGCTGCACATAAATTAAACCCATTAGGCTTCAATGCACTCAGCTATCGTGAAAGTGCTTCTTATTTTTGAAAAGAGTTATGGTAAAATCAATCTCACTGAACGAGACTGAAACTCTAGAGCATTTTACATTCCTTAGTCTTTGGAAATGCAGTTTTCTATTACCTTTCCAAATGCAACAGGAAGAAAAGAGGGGACATTAATATTATGAAGTGTGGCTCTACTCTGAAAATGTAAAAATAGCAACTTCATATTGAACAAATGTTCTCCCTGCTCTCAGTTGCTGTGCTTGACTTTTACCTGATACAAATTAGCATAAAATTGCACAACACAAGAGCTATGGTATGAATCTACTGGTATACCAACAACTGCTTATTCCTATCAGTGACCATGAACTAGCCCACGTGTTCCCATGAGAATAAAATGGATTCTCTTTCAATATACTCTACAACAGCTACACCTAACTTTTTTCCAAACCAAGTTGGCAATGCTACAGGTAACATATTTCATTTGGCAGAACATGACATTATGTGGATGATACAAAGAAATGTCAATTTCATCCTGAAGTGCTGAAAAGGAAATATTTCAGCTGCAGCTAACACAAAGATGCATCATACTGGTTTTAATAACTTTAATAGAACCAAACAATATTTCCATTCACTGAGATAGTTTTGGATTTGGAAGGAATACTAGGTACCTTTCAAGTGAAGTATGTTCTAGTGCAAAAGGTAAGTTGTGATTCACAGAACCAGCAGATATACCTAGACTGCAGATCTGACATGTTTGGAGATACCTTCCTGAGGCACACAGTCAACAAAGCCCTTGGACAAGGAAGGATTTCAGGATGCCCTGTGCCATTTCAGCATGTCCTGGAATACATCTGCAGACATCTTTAGCTTAGCTTCTCCCAGGTGGTGTGTATTAGAATATATATTCGAACACCTAACTCATCATTGTGTAGGATTCACAGACAACAGTATTTTATAGTTGATTTTTATCATTCACGATATCCTTACTTATACAGGCACATTTGTTTTTAAACAAGTACCTTCTCCTTTTACTTGTCCTGAAATTTCTAGAAGATTTATACATAGCATTTGGCAAATATGTTAAGTATGAAGGAAATCACCAAAGGACCCAGAGGAAAGGGAAGGAAATTTTTCATAGTAGTGGCTTGTTGGAGCCATCTGCTCAGCTGACGTTACAAACAGAAATTACTGATCTTCTTAAGCTCTCTCTATCTATTACTTATGATTTTGTTTGTATACATTTATATGCAAACAACTCATTGTTCTCTTGGGATATGAAATTATTGGTTTGACTGTGAAATGGGAGAGGAATTTCTCCCTGAATGCACAGTAATCAAAGCATCATTAACTATGCTTTCTGTGGTGAAAGTGTACAGAAATCCTTAACTCTGTTCTCCTGCTTGTTTAGAAATATTTGTGCCAGCCAGCTGAGAATAAGCAAAACATTTTAAAGGCACCAAAAGCACCAACAGAGTTCATATATATTGGACAGTGTGCAACAATTTCTGGGAAACAGAGAATGAAATCTAGATACAAAAATAGATGTAATTTAGCCTGCGCACGCAAAATTCTCAATTCAGGAACAGTCCTTATTCCAATATATTAGGCAAACTCTCTTTTCACCTTTGGTAATAGATAAAAGATGTGGATATATATTTAAGTTTGTGAATAACATATGGCTCATTAACTTACATTAAGCTTTACTGTGGTATTTTAAAGAACTTACATGTCTGTTCATCTGTCAGATTCCTTTCCCATTCTTCTCTTATTAGCCCTTGAACCTCTTCATTGATTTCCACAATACTGAAAAGAAGATAAATTAAGAAAGATAATCAATTCCATGTTATGAAAGTTGGCTGCTGATTAGAGAGAAGGGACCCATACTAGGGCCTCCTCTCAGGTGAAGACTTCTTTTGAAGTTTGTCCCTCAATCATTCTCAAAGCCTGCTGGCTACTTAGGCTCCTACATGCTAACCAGATAGTCAGCACATATAGCCCAGAAGCAGCCAAGCCACATGCTCCCATTTGCCTGATAAAACATGGCAGTGTGGAACACAGCATGCTGACAACATGGAAGACAAATGAGGGTGCTGAAAACACTAAGTGAAAGGGAAAAGTGTTAAGAGAGAAAGGTCACACATCCATAAATTAGCCTTTACTCATCCTAATGGCCACCAAGTTTATCTGACTGGTTTATAACTATAACGAGCAAAGCTTTTTCATAGAGAAAAGCAAGACTAATATTAGTACATTTATGTCATTACAATGTGAACTGATGCTCTTGTATTCCTCTATTCTTTCATACTGGATCCAGAAGCATGAAGTTAGGTTAAATTTATACTCAGTGACAACCTACACTGGTTTTTTCCCCTCAAATATCCACAATTCTAGGAATATTCTCATTTGAGTACACACTTCTAATAAGATACTTATCTGAAACTTTTTTCTCTACTTTTTAATCATTCACAATGATGTGCTTATTGCTGATTTTAATTAACCAATGGCTTAACTTTAAAGTTGTGTTGTTTGCCTATTCCTGTAACCAGTGAACTCCACAGAAATTACAAAGTCAAAGAAATTTCACCTTTTCATTAGCACTACTGAAAATGGAAGTCTGAAATCAATGAAAAAGCAGCATATCCCAAACAAAAGTCATCATCTGCAAGATGATTTACATGAAAACTATAAAACATGCTGTAGCATATTCTACCAGAGGCAAATGTGTTACTACCATATTTAAGTAATTAAAAATACAGATACATTTATGACCATTAATAACCTTCGTAACAGGTAATCTAAAGTACTTTCTTTTAGCAGTACTATTTGGCCAGCTAAATCTGCTGACCACCTGTGAGAGCCACAGGCTGCATTTTGGGAATTCCCATATTAAGTGTTCTCTGAGGTTTGTTTACAGTCTGAACCTCCATTTTTTACTGTCTATTATTGTTATTGTAGGACATGCAGTTCCACTAGATGCATTAGTGATGTCACTGTGGCAAATCCCAGTTTAGATACACTGAAGATGTGAATTGAAGTAGTTTTGAGATCAAATGAGACAAATTCATTTACACTGTCTGAACAATCAGCATTCTGCTTCTACAAAATATCCAAACAAAGAATAATCTTAATTAACACATTGGGATTTCGTGTTATTCCTTATCAATTTGAGCCAAACTGATCAGAATAACAGGTTTGACAAAGTACTGGCTTAGGGTCTTTCAGATAACTGAAAGGTGACAGGAACAGGAAATCTGGTGTTGTTACTGGAAATTTCTTCTGTCAAAAGACATTAGCTTGATTAGTGAAGAACATAATCCCTACCTACTAATTACAGGATTCCCATACTCTTTATAAGACTTCAGCCAAGACGAGGAGGAAAAAGAGAATGGACAGTCAAAATGAATAAGTCTTTCAGTTTCTTGAATAAGTCACACTAAGTACATATAGTAGAACTTTAGGTTACAGATGATTAAAAAGACTTTGATAGCCCATTTCAGAATTTTTCTTTAATATGTTCTTTGGGAAGCACAATAAGTTGATTCCGCTGAGACTTGTAGGCAAATGTTTAATTCCAGCAGAGAACTCGAACTCTACATGACCTCCAAAAAATTGTAATTATTTTTTCTGTGTTTGATTTGTTAAGGTTTCGTTTCTTCACTGTGAAGATCAAAAGGCTGTCCCCAGAAATAAATTTTGCATGTGCTCTGGGGCCTGAGGTAATTATGGAACAGCTCACCCCTATTCTTTTTGTTAGCTTAGTGCCCAGCCCTGCACTATTTTATTAAGTGGGATCTTCAGCCTTGATTTCCATGAGAATAGCACGAGGTTTGCAAAGAAAGGAACAAGGACCTAGACATTAAGAATCCAACACTGCCACCTGCTGGATTTCCACCAGCAAAGCTTCCTGCTTTCACTATTGAGACAAGACCAGGGATCCTACAGGAATGCTTAAGAGACAGGAGCTGCACTCAGATGCACCAAAGAGCTGGCCTGAAGCAGGCTGCAGTGGAAAGATCCTCTTAATAGGCAGAATTCCAAACCCCACGCTGCTCTAATCCTGCAGTCTCCTCCTGTAAAGCTTAGGTCTACTGTGAAAAACAAGAACAACCATCACTCAGCCTGTGGGCTCATACTGGCTCTGCCTTACAAATCTTCTGCTGTAAATATTAGTATTTGAGAGTGTCTGAAGATTTCACTATGCACATCTTCAAAGTTCCTGGCTGTTTGAATCCAGGGTTTTAGTTCCATAACTCTTGGATAGGAACAGGACAAAGAAGAAAGATTTTAAACTAAAAGAGGGGAGATTTCAGTTAGATGTTAGAGATGTGGATGCCTGATGTGCTGTTGGATAACCAGCCCATGGGCAGGGGGTTAGAACTACGTGATCATTAATGTTCCTTCTAAGTAAAGCCATTCTGTGAT
Source organism: Coturnix japonica (assembly GCF_054131305.1). Classification (NCBI taxonomy): domain Eukaryota; kingdom Metazoa; phylum Chordata; class Aves; order Galliformes; family Phasianidae; genus Coturnix; species Coturnix japonica. The sequence goes on along the minus strand of NC_140680.1, from coordinate 9,019,096 downwards.
GCTAAGATACCAACAACATGTAAAGCATCCTGAAGGCTCTAATTTGAACAGTATTAACACTTAACAGTATGTGAAACTAGAATGCTATAAGAGAAAAGCCAATTTTAGGATCATCTAAAACTTAAACAGGAAAATTAACGTATTCTTAAAGTACACAAACATGACACATCAGGATGATATTTTCAGGCTAATTTTTCAAAGTGCTGGGATATCAGTTCCTTACGGTCACATTTCTTGCTTTTACACATATATCAAAGAAATGAACAAACAAATGAAATTCAGCACTAAAGCATTGCCCAATTGTCCCTGAGATCACTGCAATTATGCACGCAGATTAGATGCCTAATTATGTGCAGAGTTGTCTTGAAAATCAGGCCAAAAAGCTGGAACTGCAATATCCCACTGTGAGATTTAGTGCCAGGTATTGCTCTCAGGAGTTCGTTCAGCAGAAAATCAGCTGGGCTGCAGCACTAAAAACTATTTTATGTCTACTGGTAGATCTTCTGAATTTTACCCTTGAAACTAACAGAAATTCTCACTGTATTTGGTCTCATTAGAGGTTTGCATTAACTCAAGGATATTGGGCTATGAGTTTCCATAGATTTATTGAAAAAGCAGAGCTATTTTCCCAAATGGCAATTACACATTGCTGCAAACTAGAGAGTAACTATTATGAATTTTAAAACCACGGCTTTAACTATCTGAATAAAATGCTCTACGCCTCCCAGCTGCCCTCTTGACTTCTGTACTTGTAGAACTGCATTCACAGTCGTAAAAGCTAGGCAAAATCTAAGTTTCTCTTGAAAGCAGTAAAAAATGTACTAGATTCTATCACAGCCCAGTAGAAAACTTTAAGGTCAGAAACAACAGAACTTGAGTCTTTTATATTGGTCTTTGCTATTTTCTTTCAGTGCTACTGACAAAGTTAGAGTCAACCCAACATTCTTCCTGCAGCTTTTCTTTTCCATCATGCTTGAATCAGCTGATTGCACCAGTCAACATCACCTTCACCAGGCTGAGGGGTTGGGAAGAAATAGGGAAAAAAAACTGGAAAGGAGAAAAAGGTTTTTGTAGAGGACAGTTTTGAGATACAGACCCTCTGTCTGACTTTACCTCTTCAGTTTAGAACTGAATCCTGGAAAGCACTGCAGCATTATAATGTTCCGCTTGTGGTATGCAGTGAGCTCGGGTTTTGATACATGCTTACCCTCAGAGATAAGCCCATTCAAAACAATGAGTCAATCTGAACTCTTAACCAAACAGATCCACTCATTCGGGATTAGATGTTCTTGGGTTTTTGCACCAGGTGTTCGCTTAAACAAACATCACTGCCTTGAAAAAAAAAACCCTGGCCTCAAGATTAAATAAATCACAGAATCACAGAATTGTAGGGGTTGGAAGGGACCTCTAGAGATCATCGAGTCCAACCCCCCTGCCAAAGCAGGCTCCCTATACCATGTCACACAGGAAGGCGTCCAGGCGGGTCTTAAATATCTCCAGAGAAGGAGACTCCACCACCTCCCTGTGCAGCCTGTTCCAGTGCTCCGTCACCCTCACCGTAAAGAAGTTCTTATTAAGGAACTTCCTATGCTGTACTTTCATCCCATTACCCCTAGTCCTATCCCCACGCACTACTGAAAAGAGACCAGCCTCACCACTATGGCTCCCACACCTCAGGTATTTATAATTGATAATAAGATTTCGTTTTTTGTATGTACATAAGCTTCAGCTATTCATAATTCATATTCTTCTGCCTAAAGCAATGAATTAGACACTAAAAGGCTGATTAAAGCAGTATCGAGTCCTGTGAGATTTAATGATCAAAGCTGACAACTGCCCCATGACCTGCAGGGTGTTTCATACTAAAACGTGGACATCTGAAGATACACTAAGAGAACTTGTTTGTTTACTTTCCAAGCATGAAGCAAACTACGAATCCAACCAAAGACATTTCTACTGACCCCCTCCCTACACACACCTCGGGGTGTCACACCAGGAATATCTCCTCAGTTCATCCCCCATGTCTCCATCGGCCTCCAACACCCAGCACCGCCTTGAATCCAGCGAGACTACAAATCCCGGCAGCCCGCGGGCGGCTCTTCCTGTTTGACGTAGGCAGGAAGCGATCAGTGAGGTGAAGGGTGAGAGGTGAGTGGTGGCGGCGGCGGCGGCCGGGAAGGGAAGGTGTGTGGGGTTGTGGCCTGGGGGCGGTGTGAGGGGATTTGGTTTGGGGGGGTCCGGGTGCTGCTTTGTCATGGGGAGCCCTCGGTACAGCCGCCTCTCAGCTGGTGGGGTTGGGCTGCGGTGTCGGAAATGGGGCCTGGTCCCTCAGGGTGATAGCAGGGCCGGTTGTCTCGGGCTGGGTGTGGGGAGCTGAAGGCCCGTGGGTACGTGTATGGGGCTCCTCGTTGTACCATAGGGCACCACGGGGGTGTGTGTTGAGTGTGGGAGCAGTAATGGCCCGTGTTAGTTCTGCAGTGACTTTAAAAAGCATGTGTTAGATCTGCCTTATCCTTCATTAGGCTTCCTTAGGACGATCACTTGTTATTAAGTGTATCTGTAAGCACTGTATTTGTTGTCGAGATGTTTGTAATAAGCTAATTGCGGGTTATTTCTCTCTTGTTTCTATAAATCAAACCGCTCCAAGGAGTCTGACATGGAGGAGGTTAAAGATGGACATCCACCAGAAGAATTGCTTGAGCACTTAAAGCTTTCTGATCAGAAGGCAGCAGAGAGAACAAGCCCCAAAGATGCCCAGAGTCCCTCAGACATGGCAAGTGGTGATATACCATCTTCAACCAAAGATCCCACCACAGCAGATGAGTGTTTCCATGACTGTCGTGACTCCTTTGAGGTGAAAGAGCCTGTACTGGATGATGAGGGAAGTTCACAGGATGATGAGAGTGGCACAAGGAAGCAGACAGAGCTGGACGAGGAATACTTACTAGAACTGGAAAAAGATATGCCAGAGGAAGAAAAACAGGTAATTGAGAAATGCAGGTTGAGTAGAAGAAGATATATTTTTACTGTTACTTTTCTGGATGGTCTGTGACCAACATGAAAATGGTCCTTTAAAACATTTATGTGTTTAGATTTACTGTTCATGATTTTTTTTTGGTGACAGGTTTGTGTAAGGTTATTGTGTCTAAGAAAGATTATAAGAAACAAAAATCTCCATTTCTTACGTTGTTTAGTTTTTGTATATTTGTTGTTTTCTCCTTTCAAAAAACTCAGGGGAGGTTTCAAGGTTGTTTTGTTGACTGGCGAATTAGTTCATTTATTGCAGTGTTTGTGGATTAAAATTGAAGTTTACTCCTATAGATTATTGAAGCTTCTGAAACAAAATGCACTAAGTAATTGGGTTTTGTTTACCTTCAATGCTGTGATGTTGAACAAAGTGGTTGGGTGGCCATCACAGTGACAAACTGGATATAATTATGGGGAATAATGAAATAAGCCTGAGAGTTCAGGAGCTTTAGAGATTCTATTTACTCTCATGTAAGTGTGTGAAACAGTTGTTTGCACCCTCAGTCAGTGGTGTTACTTAACAGCCGTTCATTTTCAAGGTTCTAAGACATTGTGGTCATCGTATTTACTTTATTGAGAACTTAAGTTACTTTGGGGGTTTGACTGAGACTTGAGCAATGTCATTTTGTGTTAGGAAGAAATTCTGGGAGAGTGGTGTGGCACAGGCTGCCCAGAGAAGGTGTGGATGTCCCATCCCTGGAGGTGTTCAAGTCCAAGTGGGAAGGGGGCTCTGGGCAGCCTGGTCTGGTTGGGGGTAAGCAGCCCACGTCAGGGATTTGGGACTGGACAGGTTTTAAGGTCCCTTCCTATTCAAGTCATTCTTTAGATCTTATGTGAAGCATAAGGGTACTGGAAGGCTAGCTGCACAAATCAGATCATAAATATCACTGAATAATTGATTATGATGAGGTAAAGAGAAAGATGAACAAGGAATGGCAGGTAACGAGAGAAGACAGGAACTGCCTTAGGGAAACAGTACTTCATAGGGGAGTGTTGTAGACTGTATTGTCTTATAGTTTCTATTTCAGAAAGTCCTAAATGATCTTAAGCAGTAGAAGGAATACCAACTGTAGATATAAACTATGAGGGAATTGAGGAAAATTAGAAATGAAAGATCGCATTAATATATTTTAAGTGCATAAAATATGATGAATGTTTCTGTGTATTTGTAGGGACTTAACTCCCTATAGGGGAAGTCTGGTCCTTTCTTGTTCACCTGACTGTACCACTCTTTCTTAACTGTTGGGTAGACCTGTCTATGTTGTGTAAGTAAATAAAAGATGACTATATGTTGCTCCCAAAAAGTTGGAAAGAGGGAAGGACTTGACAGTAACCTGACAATGTCATGGTCTTATTGTCATCTAGGGGAATCAGAGTCTGGCGAGCAGAAATATGCAGAGCTAAGATGCCACAGGCAGCTAAACAACTGAATTCTTTGTTACAAACCAGTATGGAGAAGTTTAATCAAGTTGTCGTTTAGATTGTTCCCTTGCTGATAGGGTGGGATTTATGACCCAAATACATCATTGAAGAGAAAAGGAGTTTTTCATCAGTAATGCAGTTGGTAACGTCAACGTAGAAGTTCCTTGAAGTGGAAAAACAACGGGGCTAGTGGAGGAGGGGATCATAGAACATAATCCCCTTAAATTCATTCCTGTTTCAACAAAAAAATAATGTCTCCTGGTTGACCTAGTAAAAATTAATTCATCTTTCTCTTTGTCTGTCTCAGTTTTGACATCCGTAAATGGGCACAGTACTGCTTGTCAGGCCTAAGACTTTGAGATCTAATAATGATAAATGTTGTAAAAAGTCTCAGAAAGTTGTCTAATATCTCATTTGCCTTGGAATGACTGCTGGAGCCCATTTAATTGAACCTTGTGCTCAAAGTTGGTTCATCTAGACCAGGCTGCCCAGAGCTGTGCTGAACATTTCCCAGACTGGAGATTGCACAGGCTCTGTAGGCCTGTAGGTTCAAGTGTTAAACAACATTCAGGTTGGAAATTTTTTCTTCTTGTGCCTATTTAGAATTGCCTTTGTTGCAACTTGTGACCACTGGAATTTTGTTTCTCTCCATGAATGGAGTCTGTCACCATTTCCTTTAGCATTCTGGTCTCTCTGAGGCATCTTTTTCCAACGTGCTCACTTGTAGGCTGTCTGCTTAGGTCATGGTTCCAGCATCCAGCTGTTTGGCCCTCTCCTGGATTGTATGCACCATTTGGAAAGTCAGTGTCTCTTTTAATGCAGAACTAGGAGGATGAACACCAAAACTTGACACCTTTGATACACAGTCTCTCAAATGCTGGACAGAAGGCAATAGTGCCTTCATCTGCTGCAAAGAAAAGTTATGAGCATGTTGCCTTTTCTAAATTAGATGAGCATTTATTGCTTGTACAGCAAGGAACAGTGTGGTTGTGAGTCATGATGAGGCTTCTGCAGCAGCCTGTAATGCAGAGGCATCTTAAGAGATTCATAGGAAAAGATTAAAGCACTAGAAAAAGGAACAGACATGGAAGTGGAATGTCTTAGCTTTTATGCTTCTTTTGTTTTTATTGAATTGTTAGGTAATCATTTTATTTTCCACAATAACTTTGGTCCATTGTAAAATAAGGAAGAGAATTGTGAAGGTTGAATACTTCCATTCTGCTTTGTTACATTCTTCACTGGAAGGTGATGCAGAGGTATAAAATAACTGTTTAAAACTGGAAATCTTTCCTTACAGAAAGAATGGCCAGTTGCAGTTCTCATTTTCGTTGGACTTTTTGAGTGGAGTATGTAAGCAGTCTTTAAAATACAACTTTTTCCTGTAACAAAATATTATTGCTATCTGTTACAAGCGCAGCTTGAGAAATGCTGAAACGAGATGAGTTAGAAGCTTATAGCAGATGTTACAACTACCAAAACAATCCATTAGCGCACTTACTTTGCATGTCTGTATATTCTCTGTATAGGAAAGCCTTTGGTCTCAGCTTATTTCCTTCTGGTACTTGGAACTGTTGTTGATTTTTTTTTTATATTATTTGTATTTTTGAAACTGAATCTTCACATATTTTGGTTATGATGCAGGTGCTAAGAAAATATGCTGCAGTTTCAGTTTGCATCCATATATCCAGGTGTTGTTTTTTTTCAATTTTTAACCTCAAGTTACTCCAAGGGATATTTTTGAGAAGAGCATTTCCTTATTTAAAGCAGGAGACAACAAGGCAGAAATATTCAGAAGTTCTTTATTTGACAATATCATTAGGTTGTGCCAGTGCACTCAGCAGTGGTGCTGTTTGCTTCTTTGGCAGTCCATGATTAGTTCTTCTCAAGCCCCTGCTGCCTCCTTCATTGAGCTGGCGCTCATCTCTGTGTGAATGTGCAGTGAACCAGTTACAGGGTCTGGTTCAGATAAAAAAAAACTAACTGTATTTTTAGATTACAGGCAGTGCTGCTGCAAGCAGACATCAAATGCCTCCTGATGGCATTTACTTACAGGGGAGATATATCTTCTTCAGTTAAACTACCTGCCCATGTGAGAAAAGCTATGTGTTACTTATGGTTGCAACACCAAGCATTAAGTACATACTCATAATGTTTGTAATAAGGAGAGCTGAGTGTTAGCCCTGCTCAAATCAAATTATGGAACTATCCCTTCACAGCATTTATTTATTTATTTTTAACTAAACAGACTCGTCATTTAGCAGCTTTAATAAATCAGAGACTTTGAGCAATGTTCTCATGTAACTATGTCATGGGAAATCTCTAATTTATTCTAGAGATACAGGGACAGATTTTAGTCCTTGCTCTGTATTTATACATGCCCTATGTGTAAGCTTTTGCAATAGCAGTTTGGGGTAAAAATTTGAGAGCCGTTTGCAGTGAGGTTTCTAATCTTAAACAATAGGAATTGCTTCAACGGTAGCACTATGAATACCATAAGAGGCCTTCTTTGCACAATGAACTAGAATAAGAAGAGGAAGGGAGGAGAGTTTTAAGACACAAACTTGCAAGAAATATTCTTAGAAAGGAAATGTAGAAATGTAGCTTAGGACGGAGCTGGTTTATGTGCTCAGACTTGCAATTCAGCTTTTTGAAAATTAAGCAGCTTGAAACAAAAATCCGTTCTATAAGATATATATGTATTTTTTAAGTGTGCTGATTGCTGTCTCAGCAGAGGCACTGAGCAGTAAATTGCTTTTGATGCATTACAAACAGATTTTCTGGTTAGCTGCCATTGACAGTGATGGCTTTGACATTGGTCTAGTCGACAGAATTAATCAGAAGACACCCAACAGCTGCTGCATGGTAATTGTTTCGCTCTGACCTGGTCCTCTTCTGGAGGGACACCCATTAATTATGAGTTTATCCAGCAGCAAGATTCTGAATCCCTCATGACAGATGTTGCTTGTTTTTTGGGCCTTGTCTGGGAAAGACTTAAACACCTGCCCTCGTGAGCTCTTACTGTGGATGTAGAACACTCCCTTCTACCTGCTCTGAGACCCTGGAATAAATAGACAGTATTTCTCAAAAACATAGACAAAGCCTGTTCTTGTCTTTGAGCTGTCATGTGTGTGCTGGAGCTTCAGCTGGCTGTAATCACGCTCATCTGCTGTGTTAACACTAAGAAATGTCAGCAGGATAAAAACATAGCTCTAGCAGCTCTCATTGCTTTTCTATACGTTATAGCTTTATAAATTATTACTTTTCTAGAGGTTTAAGAATGGATCTGGAATTTCTTCTGAGATGGCTTCTCAAGTATAACCATTCATTTCAGTAACTGGTATATTTCCCAGTTGCTGATATTTGTCCAATACTGGATAGTAACTTTGACTCTGTGTGTAACAAATGGACAGGTCAAAATGATGGGAAAGGTATTACTACAGAGGTGTGATACGAGAAGGACCAGCATGATAAAGAGGTGCAATAAAGGAGAGGAAGAAGATTGCTCACTCTTATCAGAATACTCCAGGTTTGTAGGGAAAAGCTTCACCAAAGAGGAATCTCCAGAGAAATTGCTGGATGGCAATTTCATAGAGTGAAAAATTATACCTTCATTTTTCTTGCAGTGTTGCTGTTTTTCTGCTTATGTTAGTTTTGCATTTCTCTGGAAGATGCAGATACTGTCGGATTGGGTCCTTTGGTTTACAGAACTGAGAGGCCTGTATGTGACTAAAGGTTTTGACTCCTGTGGTGATGGATTAAGTGGTCAGCTCCGCTTCTCTGCCTGAGGCTGTTGCCTCTGGAGCAGAAGTGACTGGGTGGCATGTATTGTCACTCAGGGGTAGTCGCTGCTTTCAGTCTGGCATGCTAACTTAAACTGACTGCCTGGGATGGATGTGACCTATTGTTTCTGGAAGTGCTGCTTACCATTTAAAGAAAAGGTAGTGACTGGCAGCAGAAAGACTAAATCCATCCTTAGCATGAAGTTACAGTGAACACCGTACAACCATAAAGCAAATTTCAGGTCCTTGAATGTGTGATACAGCAACAGCTCCACAAAACTGCAGGGGGAAGCAGATGACTAATCATAGATGGCTTACAACCAGAATTGATATTTCAAGCTCAGAAATGTACTCCTTACCTGTTCAAATTGCTTGCTTTTGTGCACCTTTTTAAATGACTGCTACTGGGTGACCTTACAGAAGGGTATGTGAGATGCAGATGTGCACTGTCACACTGAATAAATAACCTTGCAGCGAAGGAAGTATATTTGCTGCTCTTCACAAAACCGGAGCCCAGAACAGTTCCCTTGCAAAGTTAAATCAATTGATCAAATAAAATGCATAGGAACAGCCAAAGGAAATGTGGTTGGAAGCATTACAAAAGGAAGGTATTCAGCCTCCAGTTCTCACCAGCTATATTTAAGGATTCCAACACTTTTATTATATTGGTTTCCTTCCAAAATAAACAGCAAAAAAATAAAAATGTGTAGGTTGCTGCCTTCTCTAGTACTGGAATAAAACTTTAATGATTTTATTTTTAACTGCAGGCTTCTTGGCAGAGTAGCTGAGGTCCAAGGGCTGTATCTGATGGTTTTTCTTTTGAATTGTTGTACTTAGTTGTCAGAAGGCCAACCTGTCTTGTCTCGTTACTTCACATCAGTCCTTCATTCTCAGCACCTCTTACTTGCCGGGCAGGTTGGTACTGAGATCTTAATTTCTTCACAACGTGGGCAATATTCAGTATCCGAATCTGTAAACTTTTCTAATCAGATTCTTTAAGAATACTATTTCTAGTTAAATGTAGTTACATCCCCCAGTTGGTTATTTTTGTGCTTTTATTTATTTATTTATTTTTCCTATATGTATAAAAAACTGATTCTTGCTGCTTGGAATTTGCAACCATCTTATTAAGAAATCTTGAAAGAAAACAAATGACAAGAATTCATCTATTTTGACTAGGAGGAGATCATAACAGAATGAAGTTGGGAAGTTGTGCCTTTACCCCGTGCTCCTATGTGCATGGTGGGTCAGGATATTTCTTCCCTAGGCAAAGCATTCCAAGCCTGACCTACTTCCTTTGCTGAGGAGGGGTAGCCTGCCCTGTAGCTACCTCAGTCTTGTTCTGAAAACTGAGTGGGTGGGGACACTGAAATGACATAGTGCAAAATTTGTCCCAAGGACAAGTCACTTGCAATTTTTGATCTCTGGTCTGATGTGATCGCCATAAACTGATGACCAGTCCATTGAAGCTGGAAATGCAGCTTGCTGAGTGAAAAGGTTTTGTCTTCTAATAGTGATTTTTTTTTTGTTTAAGTTTGTATGGAAGATTGTAATAGCATCAGTTGGAGCAGTGCGTGCTGCAGCAGGCCTTTCAGACTAAGTCAGTGTTAATCCAGAAGAGTCATCTTTCTGCTGCTTTGGTATTAGGACTTTCTGTTGCAGAAATGCATGTATGTGCAGGAACAAATAGTGTTTATTTCACAAATAGAGAATGCCCCTCAGAAGTTAACACATTTAGGATGGGATGAACTAGCATGTATACATGAGCATTCTGTACAGAAGCCAGGGGAATTTACTTTTAGGGGACAATAATCTGCTACCATGCGTCACCAACAGGTCACACTTTAAATGCAAATACAAAACGATGCATGAGGTACCCCTGAGAGTCTCACCTTTCTGAAAAGTGCAGTTAAGTGACAGCCTGAAACCTGTTAATATAGGGATATGAAAATATTGGTGAAGCTGTAATGTAAATCCTGTTTTTGAACCAGGATTGCATTGCTTGTATAGCTGCTTTCCAAAGAGCTGAGCAAGTTGCAGAGCCATATAAGGTGTTCTTACCAATGCTTCTGAAACATGTTCTGCAAACACGTTTCAGGTCAAATAGTCTGAAGTCACTGCAAGTCTCTCACTGACACACTGGAACAGCTGCGCGAATAATAGTCTTCCTCCTTCCTTCAAGATTTGGAAGTGACCAAGAGGGTGCATCAAAGAACAGGCTTTCAGAGGAGGAGAAATGTATGAATGACCCGGTGTGACAGCCCTTATGCTCCCCAATTGCTCAGAACTTTTGTCTGACCACGTTTCCTGAGCAAAGTTGGATTGTATGGACACCTTAGTCCTCTTTGCTGTTGAAACCAGCTCGCAGTCCTCTTTGCTAAGTAAGAAGGAAGCCTATCATTCGAAAATTTAGTGATACAAGTATTTTCTTTGTTCCTTAAGGTTATAAAGCTTATTCTCTTGAAGTTTTCTCTCCTCAAATAAATAGTTATAGTAGTTTTTAATACTTGACTGGGATAAGCATCTTCTCTTTCATAATACTTTTAATAAAATGATAACGCAGGTAAAGATTTTCATCTGATATTCTTTCTTTTCTAGGGTTTCTGCGTCATGAGCACCACGACCATTTTATGGGGGGATATCTTTTGTTACATTGCACACAACTCTATCTTATGCAACAGTGAATCAGTTAATAGCACTTAAAGGCCAGTTCTAAATAGGTCATGAGCAATGAAGTCAACAGGGCTTGTGTTTCAAGCATTTCTTATCTTGGATAAGGTTTATTCATGTAGATCTTTCATCTTTTCCAGTAAGATCATCTTTTCTAAACCAGTTCTATGCTGAAATATGGCTACTTGGCCTTAGAGGACTCTTCCAACCTTGATGATTTGATGGCACTTCTTGGTTCATTACTGTGAAAATGACGTCTATACATTGTTTTTAAAATGTATTATTGTGGAGCTACAAATGTGTGTACAGCAGCGATGAGTGCTTCCAAAGCCAGGGTGCAGCTTTCGATTGTAGCTGTGTGTTCCCTGTGCTGAATTGTAGAATCCCACATATACACAAAGAATGCAGTCTGTGCCCTAATCTCTCAGATTTATTCCTACACTCATATTTAAAAGGCACTCACTGGCTCGTCTGCCTTGGTGCTGATGACACTGTAGAAGGACTTGCATAGGTTTGGCAGAGAACCCTGAAGGAAAGCTGATTTCTAAATAGTGATAGAAATTTCATCTGTTTGTTTTTTAATTTTTAAATTATTTATTTTATTTATTTATTTATTTATTTTTCCAAAATGAAGATCAATCAGTATTAGACATTGTTTTTAATAGGCAATAGGGAAAATGTTACTGATGTAATTGTGTATCCTTAGGGTCAGGTGAGACTGTGCTGGGTAGTTGTGTGTGTGACCACTGAGTGGCAATTCCCCCAGGGTGCAGTGATCTGTTATTACTGACATGTAACAGTGGTCAGGTGAATTATCATCCAAAAGCAATAAGGGTGAGAGGAGAGAACCTCTGATTTTGTATTGTTTGTCAGTTACTTGGCATAGCTGTGAGGTGGTGCAGTGCTCCATAGAGTACTATATTTAGCTGTTTCCAAGGAGATGTTCTGTGCGATATTGATAATTGCATTAATCCTTGATTTACACAATCTGTGGGAAACGATTCCTTTTCTAGTGTTGGCTTTTTAATTGCTCAATGATCTGTAACTTCTGAACGCCTTGATTTGAGTCCCTTGTGCCTGCATGTTAGGGGCAAATCAGGGGTCAAATTGTCTTTGTTCTTTTTTTTTTACTGTAGAAATGATTCACGAATGTGAGCATTGCTGCTTGTTAGTATTGTCTTCCTTACAAGTGTTTTGTCTTTACTTCTGTGAGGTATGCCTGCGTGTGGAAGCCTGCCTTTGTAAATACATTTCAGAGATGGCTTGATGACATCCTGTGTTTTCAGTGTCAGAGGCTAAGAGCATTCATGTCAACTCTGCTTGTGCCAAGCGTACTGTTAAGATATTCATGGATGAGAACACAACTCTGCTCAGCGTGTGCAATTTTCACTGTATAACAGAACAATCTTCCTGTCTCAGGGTCTGATGGTTTATTCACTCTGCATAAGAAATCTTTCAGAGAGGTATTATGAGCAGACCTGTTTCTAATTCAGGAAGCTGAAAATGCTTTGCACGTTTCTGAAAGTAACTGGATTTCTGGGGTGGAATTATTTCAAACAAAACTTTTGAGACTTAACATCTAAAATGCTTTCTATATAGTTGAGATGCACCAGTTGAATTGGTAAGGAATTAAGAAGTGAGCAACCGGCTTGCTGAATTACGAATGGTCTTGGTGCATAATGTTCATGAACTGGGGCTTTCTAACTGTCTTCTTGGTGTATTCTGGTGTTTTATGGATTATGAAGTCTATCACCTCACAGTGAATACAGGCAAGGGATCTTGGCACTAGCTAAAATTCTTCAGGTTGTATTTTATTGTTATTTTCATTCATAGTTTATTTGGAAGTACAGCTGACCTACTTGTTCGTTTCAGTTAAATAATTTGAGACGTCTCTTCTTTTGTAGAAAAGAAGAAAGGAAAGCACAACGCTGAAGGAGAAAGGAAATGAACAGTTCAAGAAAGGAGGTGTGTTGGTAATCTTTGAATATTGTATGGAAACTGGGGAGTCTTAATTTAATACTTAGCCATCATAGTGATATTGCAGAAAATTCGTAGGAAAATCTTGCATTTATCATTTTTCAGCTTTATCATCTTTATCATTTATCACCCAGCTCTAGAGAACAGAAGGAGATAGCAGACTTCCTTAAGAATTAAGTTTGAATCACAAAGACTTGGATCGCTAAAGCAGGATTCTCATGAAAGTTGTGTTTAAATCCAAGAACATGATACAAAACTGACTGCCTTCCAAGTGCCAGGGCTTTTCTGACAATCAAAAAAGGCTTCCACCAGTCTTGAGTTTTGCTAATGTGATTGCTTAGAACTGATGAAGGCTCAGTGGCTCAGTAATTCTCTTGTAACTGTGTACATTTGCGTGTGTCTTTTTATCCACTGGTTCAGTTTTTTATGTATACACTGTAGCTGCGTAGACATTTATATGCATATTTACATATACATCACGTATACCAATGTGTATCTCTCTATATGTGCATCTACACACATGGTTTTGTATGAGTATGTACAGAGATATGCACTTTTATATAGTTGTACACAACCATGCACCATGGAGACCTCTACATTAAAAAAGATCTAAATATGTGTGAGTTACTGACTTACACTGGAACTGGATGTGTTGTGAACATGGTTAATCTGTAGCAGCAGGGTTGAGGTGAGCAGTAAATAATACCACCAGTGATATTAGTTAAAATGTATGAGGGGGAAAATGATCTTTGACATCCACCTTTGATTCTGAAGGTTAGAGGTTTCTCAAAGAAACTAGAAAATGGAGATTAATGGTTCTCTCAGTCAGCAGGGACATGAACAGGTAACTCAATTTCCCAGGGGTATACTCCAATAATCAGATAGTGGTTTTCCTGTTGGAGGTCTCCTACTGTGTGCTGAAAAAGAGCAAGATTGCTGGGTAATGGTTTACCAATTCAGGCAAGTGCCAGAGCAGGCAGAAGGGGACTGATGGAACCATGAATGTAGCAAGCCTGTAATATTGGCCGTCTTTTGAGATCTTATCCATAACTGTCTCTTGACAAATCTTTTGTTGGATCTGTTCAGTGTGCCTGTGCTGCTAATGCCTGTCAAATTGCTTACTGATCAGAAATAAACTTTTAAGCACCTGGGTGATCACTGGCTAATATGGACAGAAATAATTGCTCTGCTTTGAGGAGAATGCATTTGTCAGCGAGCAGGCCATTGCACGCAGGCAGTATATATACCTTTCCATTATTTCTTTCTACCATTATTGGAAAGAAATAATGTACTTAATCACTGGTCCTTGCTTTAGACCAGATTTGATGATGGATGACCATTTGACCATTGGGTGTCAATGGGTTTATGTCAGTCATTGAGGAGGTTGGGGCAGTTATCTCCCAAGCAGCTGAGAGCAGGTACTGGTAGAATACCATGTCCAGTATGTGTTCCTTTCAGGGCAAGGAAAGGTTCAACCTCTGAGGCTGATGGTACCTTCTCAACAAATAGGACAAAACAGCTTCAGGGGTGAGACCTGCATGCACAGCACACTAAGCACAAGTCTACTATTGTGCTCCTGTGATGCTGCTGATTTAATTGATTGTCATTTATATGGATGGTAGTCAGTCATGTACTTTGTCAAAGAGCAACTACTGCTTCTGACCACTGGTTTAATATTGCAGCATATATTGAGAAATGTTTCCAAAGAAATCCTAGTCAAGTGATTCACTAACCATACTGGTATTTGAAATAAAATGATTTGTTGCTTTCTCCTTGATATTTCTTTTTTCCCCTATTGCATCTACAGACTATGGAGAGGCGGAAGACTCTTACACAAAGGCTCTGCAAATCTGTCCAGCCTGCTTCCAAAAGGATAGGGCTGTTTTGTTTTCAAACAGAGCTGCTGCAAAAATGAAACAGGTGAATATTCTTTCTATTTTATGAAATGACTAGTATTGATTGTATGAAATTATGAAGTCATTTGGGATCTGTAACAAGGGAAAGGAATTGCTTCATTTGCAGTCTTTGTTGCTTGTTTATTCTCTCAAGCCCCCAGTAGGAATGACAGTATGCTTGGTTCTACTGAGGGTTAATTCAGAACTGAAAGTTGCAGTTGGAGCTGTTCAGAGTTCCTCTTGACATTAAAAAACAATCAGTGTTTGAAATATATTCTCCTTTAAACAAATTTGAAGTTCGTGTGCAACAGATGTCTTTAAGCATGTTTAGAGCGTACAGACCAGATTGCTCAGAAGTGTGGCTAGTGTTTTTTCTATAAACATGGGTAGTTGTGTACTTGCAAAATAATTTGTCCAGATGCTTTAAAGCATAAGCAGGACTTCTAACTGCTAATTCAGTTTGTGTCTTCCTTCATAGTAGCTGTATTGTAATGTAGATCTACATAGCAGGGCAGTGTCTGAAGAGAATGGCTGCAGCTTTCTTCATATCTTTTCTATTCCTTACCCAGAGACAGGTGCCCAGTTGTTCCCAGAATCTGCATTCACTGTAGGCAGAATGGAAGCCCTAGGATCAACTCTGTCTGAACAGAAACTAAACAGTTTACTTTGTAAGCTGATAATTGATTTTAAGGAATAACAGTTAAAGGTTCTTTGTGTAAGTGAAGATTTCATCTTTATAAACAAGCTGTTGGACTGCCATAATACTGGAAGAATGGGAGGAGAACCATTATGCCTGTTTGAGTTAATACAGTCTGTGGTCATGCTACTATTTGACTACAATGGGAGCTAGAAGGACATATCAGCAAGTATTTGGTAACACTTTTCTGGTTCACAGGGATGTTCAGAGCCTAAATTTAGTTGTCTGAGGTATCTGTATGGCTTTTTATCATTATTAAAGAAGTATGTCTCTTCAGGCTATCAACATGGTGCTAAGTTACCTCTTCTTTCTGAATAAGTGAAAGTAAGAATTCAAGAGAAATTACTCCCTACTTTTGTTTTAAGATTAAATTGTTCTGGAAGAGTAGAACAGTAACTCCTATAATCTTTTTGTCCCCGTGCAAAGTTAACTTCCTTGCAGCTCTTTTCTAATGTTGAGACAGACGGAGCTCTGTTTGGGAATGTACCTTGCAGCCATATTTAGGTATAAATAAATAATTGTTCAGACAGAATTATCTAACTTGCTTTTGGGATACTAAATTGTTTGACCAGACAAATGGAATACAGTAGTAGCAGATGCTACCTTTTGAATGCTCTAAACTGAAAAACATCCTCAGAACCCAGTTGTTAACTAGAAAACAAATCCAGTAATTTCCAAATGATGACAAGATGATAAAAGAACTATTCACAGACTGAAAACCTCACCTACAGATTAGCGGAACCTCCCAGACCAAAACCTTACTCTGAAAGTAACACAGAGCAGCCTTTTTGTTTTGT
Source organism: Coturnix japonica (assembly GCF_054131305.1). Classification (NCBI taxonomy): domain Eukaryota; kingdom Metazoa; phylum Chordata; class Aves; order Galliformes; family Phasianidae; genus Coturnix; species Coturnix japonica. Next base: position 9,002,832 of record NC_140680.1, on the reverse strand, counting down.
TTATTTCTTGAAGCCCCTTTAGTTTAGATGAAAATAGGTTCTTTATCTGAGTCTTCTTCCTCCTTGTTTTCTTTTTCTCCGTTATAAGCAGATTGCTTGGCTCTCTTTCTCTAACTATGGTTGTCTGGGCACACCAAAATCTTGTCCCTACAGCTTCTGGCAGTCTTGGGCATTTTCCCTGATGGAGGAAGTTATATTAGCACTAAAGGAATATCTTTTTTCTAAATGTCTTAGCTCGTACAGACAAGAATTTATCTGGCAGTCCTGGGAACAGTCTGTTCCAACCACTTAATTAATTGACATACGTCGAAGAGCCATAGCTCAGTTAAGCTAAGGCCTGCAGATGTGACTCAGCCTTTTGACTGCAGCTTGCTGTGGGCTGCTCAGTGCAGACCGATTAGTGGGGCAGCCGTGCAATTTTGAAGGCAGGCAGCCTTTGCAGAGAGGAAGCTAATCACTGGTAAAGAGCTTAAAATCAGAAGCAATGGTATGAAAAGCCTTGATTACATGACCATCCCTGTTCCTTGGAATGCCAGATAAACCTTTTTGCTTGCATTTGAAAGTAATCTGTTTCCCAAGAAACACAGTTTAAGTATAACAAAACTGTTCTGTGTTCTAGGACAAGACAGAAGCTGCCTTAAATGACTGCAGCAAAGGTATGACATTGTCTTTCCTGTGTTTTGCTCTTGTGCTCGATTTTTGATGAGTAAATGACACCAGTTAGTGTTTTACAACAGAGTTATGACTTTGGGCATAACAGTCTTTAAATAACTGATAGAAAAATTGTAGTGGAAAACATCTCAATCTAGAATTATTTATTTTGTGACATATGAGTGAAACTTATTATCTGTAATAATTTACTTTCTGTTCTTTTGTGCCAGCAGGACTGCTGTTGCTGCTTTTTTTATATATAAATAAGAGAACATTTCTATTGTGGAAGCTGTTAGACTTACTTTTATAAACCCACTTCCACCTACATTTCCCCTCAAACCTTGGTTTAATCCCAGAGTCCAAAGAACTGTGGGGCCTCATAGAATTAAAAGCATTATCAGTTCCCTTTTATGCAGGGCTTTTGCTTTGTCACAAGGGCTTTTGCTTTCCCGTTTTTGTCCTGCATAGTTTTATCTCTGCAACTTCTAGTGAAATCGTTTCAGCTGTGTATTGCTTTATTGCTTCCACCCACTCACCCGTGCTCGAATATTTGTTAAACTCCCCATGATAGCTGGGAAAAAATGTCCGAATTACCAATCAGAAAACTAATCCAATGGCTGAGAGCCAGTACTGCTTGTACAGTAAATAGGCATTTGTATGTTTTAAAAGTAACCTTGAAGGTAACAAATTCTAGCTGACCTCTCTCATTCCCAGGTTTTGCGTTGTTTTGGTGGTGGTACATTTTCAAAATCATTTCTGATAATTTTGTGGTGGCTTATAGAGAACTGGTATGTTTTGCTGCAGTGAGGCTTAAACCGACCATTGCTTGTTGCTCCCCAGGGACCTGGCTTACAAGCTGCAATGCAACACCTACAGCACAGCAGAGCAATTCACATTTGCCTGCAACTTGCTGACTGTAGTATTGTCTTTGTCCTTCCAGAAGAAATAAGCAATAGGATACTTGCATAATCCGAGTTATTGTTGTCCTGAGAACAATTTTAATGGGATAACAAAAAATAAGGCAGGATTTTGTACTTCCTTTTCCTATGATGAAAAATAGGTGAATAAATTCTTGAGAAATTAGCAGCAGGTTGTGAATTGTAAATTTAGCATTTAGTTGTAACTGTACCAGTCGACCTGTTAATGTGTGCCAAGAGAACAAGACAAAGAAAAGCTTAAATTCCATCCATAGGCCTTTGTGCAAACGTGTAGATCCTGTATAACCTTTTATGGATTCACAACCTAATTTTGATTGTTTGATATTGGAGATGTTCAGAAAAATACTAGTTAGTTGTTCTGGAGTTTGTCTCAACTTATACTGAGACAAACAAGGGAATGCTTGATTTCCCTGCTATATGTATCTTACGGTGTATTTAACCTTAAATACAGTCCAATAATATTTATTTATTATGTATTCAAAAGCTGAAGGATATCTTAGGGAATCCTCAAGTTTTTGATTCATCGCATCTTCTCTGTGCATTAGAAGTCATTTCTGTGTAGTGATGATTGTAGACATTAAATGAAAAATGGTCATTTCCATTAGACTTTCACAGCCAAGGATGAAGAGTGATTTTCTAAATTATGATTTAGCACTTAAACTGGGACTGCTTCATTCTAAGCTGCATTATAAAAATAACTATTAATATTAAAAAATTCATACACACTTAAGAATTCATTGTAACAGCTGTAGAAATGTTGCAAGTAAAATGCTGTGCTTTATTTTTGTTTTCTAGCAGTGGAATTAGATCCTAACTATATTAGAGCTTTGCTGAGAAGAGCAGAACTACATGAAAAAACAGAAAAACTAGATGAAGCTCTGGAAGATTATAAAGCAATCCTAGAAAAAGATCCATCAATTCATCAAGCCAGAGAAGCTTGTATGGTAAGCCTTTTTAGTATACTTTGGCTCAACTTCAAAATCAAGTCTTTCCTTTCCTAGTCTAAATATTCAGTACTCTTAACACAAGCCTGCTAAAGCAGGTTCCCTACAGCAGGTCGTGCAGGCATGCATCCAGGTGGGTTTTGAATATTTCCAGAGAAGGAGTCTTTACAACCTCTCTGGACAGCGTGTTCCAGTGCTCCATCACTCTGACTTTGGAGAAGTTCTTCCTTGTGCATCTTGTCACTGAATATATTACAGTTCTCACTTCTGTTCTAGTTTGATTCTACCTGAGGGATATCTTGTAACTGAATGCAATCACATTTTAAAAATACCCTTCTAAGTAACCTTACAATACACTTATACCAAACTTTCAATTCTTGTGTCCACTTTCACTGAACACTGTAAATACTTAAGGATTAAAGGTTTCTTGGGGAAATTTTGTTGTATTACTAGAAGAATTAAAAAAAAAAATGTAATAAAAGTTCTTTAAAGTTTGCTTGGACTTCAGGAAGTGGCAGCTTTATTGAATGAAGGTAAACTTGCTAATACTTCACGAACCCCCATCTATCAAGTAAATATTGTCTACTCATTGAGGATTTAAAGTCAGCCATTTAAGGTTTTAAGTAACTGTGGTTTTGAAAGAATGTGTGCAAATGAAGGGTAGCTGTTATCAAATATAACCAGTGGTCACTTTTCTGTCGGAGCAGGAGCTTCATGTCATGGAGTGTGAATGGCTTGTGAGCATCAGAGTGCCTGGAAGAAGCTGCCTTCCACAGGGAAAGCAACAACGTTTTCAAGCTAGCTTTTCAATTCCATTTTAGGATAAGTGGATGCAGTTTTTAAATATAATGCTTAGTTGGGCACTCAAATCCATATGACATACTTGACTTCTTTTAATAGCTTGTTAAATTTTCAAAGGGCATCAGTGTTCTATGTTCAGCTTCTCGTCAGTGAAACTGCCCTATAAAGGAAAAAAGTTTACTCCCAGAAATTTTCTGTAAAAGCCACTTTCTGTATGTTGCTGCAAAAAAATGATTTCAGGGTTTGGGTTTAATTATTTTAATTCTCTATTTGTGAAAATAAAGTATTAGTAGTGATTTTTTAAATTCCCCTCCCCCATACCATGGTGTTGTAATGACACATTAGGAAGTGCTTTAATAGCATATTAGACAAGAAGCCTTGCCTGAAATTACTTCCTTTGGGACTAGATCAATTGCACTGATGGCATAAAAGTACTCTGCTTAACTGTGTAACTCCTGTTAGTGGTAAGGGTAAGATTTCACACAGCAGCTGAAGTGTTGAACTGCCTGCTGCTTACAGAGCTGTCCGGTTGCTTTTCTCGTGCTTATGCTGGTATGAATCCATGACTGGCCTTACAGAGATGGCTGGAGATATATATATGTAGATATAGACATATATATATGTGACTCTGGCAGACAACTAACCTGACTAGATGGAAAAACATCTATAAGCAAGCAAAAGAAAAAAAAAAAAAAGCCAGCAACCAAAAAGCCTCAAAGAGTAGCTTTACTCTGCCTTGGCTTTCTGCAGACAGACGAGTCCTACTATAGTTACTGGTGAGGAGGAAAGATGTGGTCAAGGCAGTGCAGGAACTGGGCTGGTCACTTCTGGCAGCACCCAATGATAAGGTCAGTTTACTGTGCTGTGAAACAACCCCCTGATGCTTGTTGCGTGCATCTGAGAGCAGGAGCGCGTTTTATCACCTAGCTCTTGGCAATGGCTTAATAAATGACCGGCTTGTCAAACATCGTTACTGCAGGGGCAGTGAACGTGATGTATCCATCACAGTTGAGAAAAGAATATTTGTGTTGGCCATGTTTATAGTCTCCTAGACTATGGCTTATTTGATCCAGGAATTCAGCCAAGGAATCTGCTGACGTTTCTAAAGGAAACGATGGGGTTTAGTTTCTGTAGCGTGTAGTCTTTTAGCATTAGCCTTGATCCAAGAAAGAGGCCTAATGTAATCTAGTCAGTTACTCAGTATAACAGTGTTAGCGTGTTTTAGCAGCTCTTCATACAAACAACAACTGTGCAGATCTGACACTGTTATGAAGGACCAGCTAGGACTCCATAGATTAAGATGTGAGAACACTGTCATAAAGAGTTTGAAATGTGCATTTTAGCTGACCTGAACCCCCTAAATGTTCAGATGCTCTCCTTTCTGTCTCTTTCAAAACCACAATTTTCTTTCCCTACCTGCTGAAGATTTGTTCCAGTAGAGAATCAGAAACAGTGCTGCTGTTCTTCCTGGTCATCTTTCAGGAGTGTTTCAGAATGATCAGTTATTTACTCACAACTTTTGTAGCTGGAAAGCACAGTTTGACTGTTACATGCACGTTGTGCTCCTTGACCTCATGTTAGTAGGCAGATTTCAGGTCACATGTGGTGTAGGGTACATTGTACAAAATGCCCTCGGTTTGCATTGCAGAGGGACTTATGGCATTCTGCCTTGAGTTGGTCCTGATCTTGGTCAAGCTCCAGGGTAAATGCAGTATTTTGAGATTGAGGCTTTAAAGCCTCCGTTCCCCCCTTGAAAATTTGTTAATGAAATACTGACTCCGCTAATGTCATGCTTTTTAAAATAATCATAATAGATCTCTAAATTTTATAATAAAAGACGTAGTTCTAGATATAATGTTGTCTCCATGTATGTAATCAGCAGATCTGTAATATGTCGGGACTAAGAGGTTCTGCTTTATTGTGATGTAAAGTGCCCTGTTCTTTGCAGAGCTAGTTCAGCAATTCTGTGCCTCTGCTGGTAATGAAAATGATGCATCAAGAGAATCTGCAAATTAGCTTTGTTCACTGTGAGAGCCAATCTTTCTCCTTCCTCCGTATAAGAAATATTTCACATACTGCTTTAGGGAATATAATAATCTTGTTAAATGGTGGTTTAAAAGAAGTTAAATGAGCAGTAATTCTTTGCTTAGGTTCCTGATTTGTTAGCTGCTTTAAAATTTCAGTACAGCTTATATGTCAGAAGTATAGCACTCTTTAAAGCCCGCTGTTGCACACTTTGGTTACCTGTGACGTCATTCATGCCAGATAAAACAGTTTGAAATTCTGTCTTGTGGTCAATTCATCCCTACTGATGCTTTCCCAGAGGTCGTTAAATTATATGGTATCAATCCTTAGGTTTTGTTTTTAGAAGATATATAATGGTGTTGTGTGAATTTTAGCTTCAGCACGGTTTGTGGGGGAGTGGCAGACCAGATAAACTTATTTACCAAAAGAAGCTGTACTTTGAGATAAGTGTCACAGAACAAGATGAATAGCCATGTTCATGGATACCGTTCTATAGATAAGTCACCTTAGATGTACTTTTCTGGAGTGAGAAATGCTGAGTGTTTGGAATAGAACTATTCAGACGTACAAAACACAGAACGTGTATTTCTGATCAAGTATTCAGGTCTTCATTTCATGCTAAAGGCTAATGTCTATATGAGAGAGATTCTGTGTAAGCAAAGTCATCCAAGATACAGCAAATGTGTTGTAGTTTAGCCTGGCAGGTAGCTGAGTACCACAGAATCATTTGTCTGCTCCTCCAGTTCCCAGTAGGAAAGGGAAGAGAATAGAAAAAAAGAGCACAACAAAGTAGAACTCGTGGGTTGTGATAAAACTGCTAGGATAGAAGAAAGGAAGAGGGAATGTCACAGCCATGATGCAAACTGAATTTACAGCCTGGGGATATCCACACATTTCCGTGTGGGCAGCTTGGGTCCAGATCTGCACCCAAGTTAATAAGCCCCTCTGGGTCAGCAGGAGTTGGATGGCGTCTGACTGTGCTAATTAGATCTGATTCACTGGTGGTGGTATTGGGCCTAAGCTTGTTTCGGGCTTATCCACCTCTGTGTACATGCATTGTACTTTCATATTGATTTTTCAGTTTTTATGGGGTATAACCCTCTCTTCCCCATCAGTGTTGAAAGTGCCAGTGTTCACCAGTCAATACTGTTTTGAACAGGAGGAATAGTCAGGCAGATTTTTTTTTAACTTGACATGAACATCTTATTTCACTGTAGCAATGTTATCAGAATGACAAACCCATCCGTGATGACTGGAGCTATAAAATACAGGAAGGAACTAAATTAGAAAATTGAATTCTTTAAATGTGTTCAGAAGCCAATTATCACAAGGGAAGTACATAAGGACTGAATTCCACACCTGTTACCGTAGTTTACAACTGTAATTAACTTACTGATAGCGCCATTTCAGCAGATCTGTCTTATTTGCCATGACCATATAATTGGATCCTGAGCTGCCAGGGTTGTGTAGTAATGTGTAGTATGTAAGTTTTAAATAGTACCTTCTGAAAATATGAAAAAAGATGCAGTGTGAATGACAGTTGTTTTTTATATATATTTTTCATATACAAAGGCTGCTCAAAAGTGTCAGCTCCTATTTTATTATGTTGGCTCTTGATGTCAGTGGTAGATATTGGTGGTATGGAAGCAAAGGTTGAACCTTCCCACCCATATTCCAATCCATTACATGCTGTTGCTGTGTGATAGATGGCAGCAGAGAGGCACTCTGTTACAACAGCATCTGACATGGAAGTGTGTATGAAGCACAGGTGTAGAAATGAATTCCTCCATGTGGAGAGAATAGTACATTGGGTGACATTCATTGACTCTTGGTAAATATTGATGGAGACCAAACAGTGAGTGTGAGCACATTGAGGTGATGGGCGGTGCATTTCAACAGTGGGTCACCTCTGCTGGCACAGACTTTTTACAAGCACAGTGTGCAGGTTCTTGTTTATTGCCGGTGAAAACGCATAGGTAATGGTGGTAACTGTGATGAAAAACAATGTTTTGTAGCTGAGAATTTCCTCTATCATGTAACGTTATTGTGCTCTTAGGATCTGTTGTAGTTTCCATGGAAATAAATAGGAGGCATTACTTTTGGAGTGATCTAAGCTGTATTTAACTGATGCAATAGTAAATGAAGTGAATATGAAACTATAGTTTAAAATGGTCATTACAGTCAATTTGCAAAACAGTGCTGCTGTTTGAGATGGAAGATGAGCCACAGCTGTTTTAAGTGTAAATGGGAATCTCTACACTAGGAATACATCGACCATGCTGTTATTTAATGCTTATTAGAAATGTAATCAAGTTTTTACCTGTGGCAGTGCACAGATTTAGCACTTGTGCCATTTCTGAGGAGGGAAAAAGCATGAACAAACTGCCTTATACTAACAACTTGCTCAGGATGAACTTCTTGGTTGGAAGTTCTCTCTCCATGATGAATCATCAAATTGGAGTCCTCAATAGAAATATGACAACATTGCATAATGAGGTGTTGCTCATTAATCTATATCCTGAAGTTCATAGACAGCTACTTCAGTCACTTTCTGATAAGATACTTTTATCTAGAAGATCTTCAGATTTTCTGTTTTCATTTCCCTGAAGCTGTCTGCCAATTCAATCTGACTTTACAGATGTTTTTCCCCAATAGACCTGTTCTACTGCTCAGAAGTCAAATTCAGCACTTGCTTAATTTCTCTAGTGTCTCTTAGCGATATTTAATGTATGTGGTAGAGGAGATAGGGCTAAAATGTACTTTTAATTCTAGGTCTCTTAAATTCCCTGCACTCTTCAGTTAAAATACTAGGCAAGCAGATCAGATTCCTTATTCAGCTGTAAAAATGTGTGCCTGTATGAAACCTGCGCTTACAAGTTGCAGCTTGCTGTGTGTCTATGAATTGATGTCAGAGGATGAATTACAAGTTTCCATAGTAGGATAAAAGTGTTGGTTTGACATGAGGATTTTTTTTAAGGGTATAAACAATGTATCCCGGGTATGTGTATGAACGTTTCCTATGCTTAACCTGCAGTATTACTGAAAGCATGGATCTGATTCCATTTCTGTCTTCCTTTCTGCAGCGATTACCTAGACAAATCGAAGAGCGGAATGAAAAATTAAAGAAAGAGATGTTAGGTAAGTAGTATGCTCATATAACTTGCTTAATACTCATTGTGGTCTGCTAGAAAAATAAAGGAAATAATCATGTTAAACAAAACTCATTATTTCTTCCTAGTTCTCCATTGCTTATTTTTGCCTACAGAAAGTTTTAGCCAAATAATTTTTCCCTGCAGAAAAGGTTATTAGTTAAATTTAAAGGCAGTACTCAATACTCAAGAAATTCTATAACAATCCATGTAAAAGTGGAGGGAAATGGTTTGAAACAGGCCAACTGCTCTGTCCTTCCTTTGTGCAAGTAAACGTTCAAAGGAGACGTTCCCATGAATGGGTTAAAACAGTTTTCACTAAACCATACATGAAAGAATTCAACCAGCTGTAATAACTGAGCGTGTTTGATCTTGCAACTGAAGAAATAAATTTGGTTCCTTTTGTAGCATTTTCCACCTATAGACCTCCACGACTTCATGTTTATCCTGGGTTATATGGTATTTCAGTTCCATGTGTGTTGAGGCTGCTTTAAGTCTACCTAGTGTTACAAGCAGGCCTCTGCCCTTGCTAGGAAAGGAATTTGATTTCTTAACTCTTCTTATAATTCATAAATGTTAATATACACCAAAAGATACTGTTGACCCTTTATTATTATTTTTAAGAGAATGTAATTGGCGTAACTCATTTGAATGTATGTGCCCCCCTCATTGTATTGTATGGCATTGCTTGGATAATAACTTAACTGGATTGACGCCTTTCAAATGGATAATTACTTATTTAAGATTGCTGAAGGAAGTAAGCTTTTCTTATGTAATAACAGTTTGTGTAAAACACTTCCTTGCACACCTCACAGTGTTATGGATAAACTAATAGTTGTGGGGTGACCCGCAAAGGCTGTTGCCAGTATCATTTGCTGCCTCCTAACCAGAAGGATTTGGTAGTTCCTACAGATTCAGATATCAGATATCCTGACATTCTGGTTTTAAAATGAGGTGTTGGTGGGGTTTTGTTTGTTTTCACACAGTCATTTCGTCCTTGTTGTTTACAGCTTGCACACAAAAGAGCAAGGACAAATGGCAATATAAGATAAAAAGAGAAAGTTGACTGTACGTGACCTGTTTCAGAACTAGCTGTCAGCAGTTACCTGTTTACTCATTCTGAGTGTGACAAGTAGTAGATGAAATGCTTTTTCTGAGATGGATAGGTTTTGAGAGTTTAGGAAGGTATTTTGTTATTCTGTGGGGAGTCAGGTTAACCAGTCTATCTTGTGTACAATGACACTAATTCCTAAAATATTTGGGAATAAGAGACTCTTTGAAGAGCTTCTACTGCAGTTGACATTGTTCGTTAATTTTTGCTTCTCACTGTGCAGGGATGTGTTTTGTTTGGTATGTGTCTTGATCTATTCAGTTTAAATACAGTTGCTGTAAGGTTTTCTAGAGCTGCTCCACATCATCAGCACTGTGCTTAGAACAAGCTATAAATTACTGACAAATGCAGAAAATCTCCAGAAGGATCCTGCCTCTTTGTAGGACACGATGGTTTTCAACACAAACTAAAACAAAAACAGTTCCTGAGCTCTTTTGAATTCGCCCTTTTTTCTTTTTTTACTATTGGTAACAGTGCCTGAAGAGCCTCACTAATCACAAAAAGGCCTGTACTGATACAATAAATCCAGCTTTATAAACTGCTATTACCAATTTAATTCTATATTGTTAACTTTTGCCTAGATTTCAGACCAGATGTAAATTTACTTCAAAGTTTTAATCCAGTGGCAGGTAAGATTTGTGAACTGGCCTGGTCTTCTGGGAGCTAGATTAAGTGATGTGTATTGGGATCCTAGAGAAGGGAATCCTTTCTCAGTGGTATTATACATGTGTGAAGGGATGCACTGACATTACTTTTGTCAACAGCCAGACTAAGAGTCAGCACGTAACCCTATTTTCAGCCATAACCTCAGTGTGACAGGATTCATGTAAATTATCTCCCATGTTGTTAAAATTGTCTGGTGTCATTTGGGCAGTTACTCCTGGCACTACTTGTGATCAGCAGTGTAATGCAAAGTGAGGAATTTTCCTATCTTGTAGTCTCTTCATAGAACATATGAAGTTAAGTTTCAAACACAGGCAATAACTACCCATTTTATTTAAGGATTATGCTCAGTGTCTTGTCCATAACAGAAGCAGCAGCAATGTCGTGCATCTGATGGTGCAGGCCTGGGAAGAGAAACCCTTCCAGCTGAAGGGTGGAGCTGGGAGGAATTGGGAGTTCCAGAAGGAATGTAAGACAAACTTGAATAAGCATAGTGGTTAAAACATTTATTTGAATTCTTTTTATTGTACAATGTGTTTGTTTTAAGCTGCTTCAACTCATGTTTTTAAATAACTTTTTTAGTGCTATCTACCCACTGAGTACTGCATCAGAATTGACAGTTGCTCAACAGTAATCTGCAACCAGTGCCAGGCGTAGGAGGATTTGTTCCCCAGCTCTCTCATAGGAGAGCCAGCTGTGCTGTCTGGGTTGTGTCCCAGAATACTTGATCCCAGGAGAGCAAGTCAGATGCATCCCAAGAGTTCCAGGTCAGGCCTGGTGCAGGTGCACTTACACTGAACTTACATAATAACTAACAATGTCACACTTGTGCCTTGGTCCCTTTTGAAGCTCTGACACCACCTTGAATTTTTGTTTTAGCCTGTATATCAGCCCTTAAAGGTGTTTTTTCTGGGCTTTTATGGTATCAACTAAAACTAAGCACTAGTGTACCTAACATAGATGAGTAATGCTGCCATGAAAACCAGAACTGTGTACAAATCAACTTTAAAAAGAGTGCATCTTCCTCCTTCCCCCAGTTTTCTAGTGCCACAGCTCATTACCACATAGTTTGACAGAAACTGAAACTACTTCTTAAGTGATGGTACGTAAATAAATCAGAGTACAGATTCTTGGCCGGATCTTCTTTTCCAGACTACCTTGCTATGAATTCTTGCATACAAATGGTAGTTGTGTGTGATTAATGAAGTTGATGTCATTAGAAAAATGATGGTTTATTGCCAAACCAACCCCATTTCGCTTCTCAAGCTGGCGTTTGCCTTCAAATTATTTTCCTATTTTTCAATCAGTGTTAGCAGGTTAATGTTGTCACACAATGCTAAAACTGTCTCAGTGCCACGTAACCTCTGTTTGAGTTTCATATAAGTGAAAGCTTAATTTATAGCACACTTTTAAAGTAGCTTTTAAATGCCTGTGGCACTGCAATGTTCAAGGTCAGGTTGGACAGGGCTTTGGACATCCTCCATGAGGCTGCCGATGCCTGTGGCACGAGGGTTGGACTATGTGGTCTCTAAAGGTCCATTCTAACCCAAACCCATTCTGTGATTCTATTTTTCTTTCCCTTTACTGTTTCATAACATGGGCATCCTCTGTCTTTCTCACTGCCTGGGATCAGAACACATTGTGCAACAAGCTGGTCTTGTTTAGATCCTCGCTACTGTGATAAAGGACCATGGCTCTCGGCTCTCAGGGACAGGGTGTGAAGTGAGCAGAAGTTTGGAAATGTTTCATTGAGGTTTAGCAGCTTGTTGTCTGTGATCACAACGTATAGATACAGGAAAGCTAAGTATATTGGATATAAACATTGGGATGGGACATAAGCCAATCTGTGTAACCCATCTTATACAAATAATTCATCAATTCTGATCAAAAGTACTTGGGATTTTCAGTTTAAGTTATGAGTATATTCCAGAAAATAGTAAGATGTACTTGCTTAGTAATTTGATTAACACAAAGACCTATTAGAACATATCACCTGGACCTGTCTATTTGCTTTTTCCATCTACTTCCAGCTTTTTCCAGCTACTTAAGATCAGTGAAAATATTTGAGGCTTAATGCCTAAGGAACAATTTTCTTCTTTGATACTGAAGGGGTATGTTGTATTTGAATCTAAGCAGCTAAAGCTCAGTACTGTGAGTACAGAGAACATGAGGTCACTTGAAGTAGTTCAAAGCAGAACTGACATACAGTTACTTTTTGTCCAGTCTTTACTTACCATGTAGGGATAGGATGGTGCTTTATTCCAGCTCTTCTAATTGCTTCAGAAACGCTGTTGATAGTACAGAAAGTTACACAAAGATAAGACTTCTTCAGAAATTTTTTAACCCAAAAACATTCTTAGCATAAACAGTATCTGGCTTTTCAACTTCCAAGCAATACATCATCTCTAGCGACTATATTAGAATCACCAGAAATACTCAACAGCAGTCAATTATGATTGTTACATGAAAAATAAATCATGGGAAATCTTTGTGCATCTGTCTTTTGCAACAAAACATTACTTTTCTGTATAGGTGAATAATGAACCACAGATTTCTGAGACTTAACGTTGATTTTTTCCTGTTAATCTCTGAATATTGTTCTGCTGAATAACTTCAGCATGCTGGAGTTGCAGGTGAAAAGTACACACGTGCTCTTTAAAATACTGTTTCAGGAGAATGTGACCCTGCTCTGGCAAGTGCTCGAGTGCTGAGAACTCCTTGCAGCTGAGTCACAGCTCCACATGCGATTTGCCTCCTTCCAGCACAGTCTCTTTTTTTAAGAGGTTTTTCTTTGGGGGAAGGGAAAGGTTGGGCTTAACTACTGATCTTAATTTAGGGATGAAAGGAGAATGGGGGAGGAAGAAACAGTGCTTTCCTGCAATGATGGGTTTATGCGCTGTAAACAGCAGGAACAATGCTTTGGGCTTGAGTTCCTGGAAAAGGCAAGGCTTTCTTCTGCTTTATTAACATTTTAATTAACGTGGCTGCACCAAGAGGCAGTGCTGTATGTAGACTTCAGTGGCAGAAAAGAATGGTGAGCTGTAATCATGTTGCTTAATGTATAGTCACAGCTTGGGTGAGCTTAGAGCCTTTAGCTTCTCCCAGAGAACTGGCGTAACTACAAGTAAGAATTGCCAAGGCAGTTAGTCCGTGTATATGCTCTAGTATGACCGGAAAAGAGCCATCATACTAACTGCCACTAGAAAAGGCCTTTCAGTGTTTCCTGAAACAGGCAAACTCGTCTGCCTGCTCCTGAGCCAGCTGCAGTGCTTGGATAACTTGTAAACTGTTTACAACTGGCTGTAGGAATGCCAGAATATGCCAGGATTCTTCCACCACCAGACAAAGACACTTCTCACCCCCCAAAAAAGTGAAGCTAAGCAATGACTGATTGTTTGTCTGAAAGCACAATAGCAACTATTCATCCCCATCCTAGAGACACTATGAATATCTTTGTCGTTTTATACCCAGAGTGCTTTTAGGATGAAGTGTAAAATTATGAACTCGACTTAGTACTTTATTTACACTGAACAGTGTGGCTTAAAAAAATAAATCTGTAGAAGGAAGCTAACCCAAAGTGAGCCACCCATTGGACTAACCTTGGCCAGATCACTCAATTACCTCGTCTGTTCATCCAAACAGGAAAATAATATTAATAAAAACAAAAAGCAAAATCCCATCCAACTAACGAGCTGCTTTTGTAGACAAGGGTTGCCTTTTTTCACACAGAAGACCTCAGAATTTCCATTTTGACTCTCGGAGGCCATTGAACATAATTGCACAGATGTCTGAAAGATACCCAGTTGTGAACCTGCACTTTGATGCAAGATCTTTACTTACACTGGCTAATATTTAGAAGTACTGTAGTAACGATAACTGTTAGTTTCCCTACGCAGGATTGGGCTGTTCCTCAGACTGAAATGCTGTCATTTTTTTACTATCATTTCTTTTTGTATTTTCTACGAATGTTTTCTAAAAGGTTCCCTGCTCTAATTTGGTTTTGCAAACGTGATTGGAATTAGTCTATTTTGAATTACTGGGGCAGCATTTAACCTGGCTTCAACAGTTGCCAGATAGTCTGCCCCTTGTCTCTCATATCTATTGAATAAGTTCAGACTTTGATACTGTTTCTGTTTTGAGTACAGTCACAGGGTTGCAGCATGGTGCAAGGCAAATGACTTGATCTGTTTGTACTCCTTGTACCATAAATACCATTCATGTCTTTTTGCAAAGGACTTGCGTAGAACTTCACTCCTTACCTTTCTGTATTTTGTCACTGCTGTGAAGTTACTACTTCAGTATGGCTTAGCAAGAAAGCTCTAACTCAGTCCAGATTGTTTGCTGCAGTGCAACGATAAAACTTAGCTAATAGCAGTAATAATTACTGCACTTCTGAGGAGAACTTGTCCTGGGTGCTACCTTAAGCAAAAGAACCTAGCAGAAGCATAGGAATGGAATGGTAACGGTTCTTATGACTTTGCTGTTATATCCTAATACTTACTGTAGAAATAGAAGCAAAGGTAAAGATGACATCTAGAATAACATGTGCACTGCTTGTGTCTAAGATTGCTTTAAGAAAGTGCACACATGTGGGTTAGGAACAGCCAGGAGGAACGTAACATTTTTCTTGGAGAAGCAGCCATCCCTTCTGCCTTGTCATGCCAAGAGATCAGCTGCTTGTCTTCAGCCTGCACTGAAGGTGTTACTTTTGCCTCTTGTTTAATTTTATGCATTTTACCTATTCTATGATCTCTGTTTAGATATGATTTTTTTTGAAGGATGTCCTTTTGTTGTCCTTCTCCTTTTATAGGTGGTAGGAACTATTGTTTAGTAGAGTCAGACAGCTTGTGTGGTGTATATATTAATAGTAGCCTTTGGATTTTAACTGTTGTACCTTATGTATATTTAATCATGCTCGTTAAATAACGGTTGCTTAGAATTCCTAGCAGGGATGAGTTAGCTGCAGAGAACTGTAGTTTTGAACATGGGTTCCTGATGCCAGGATGTCATCTGTCATGCTGAGAATGGTAACAAAGTTATATGCTTCAAATGGAACTGCTTAGTTAGAAGGTGCAGGTACATTGATGGATTTGTTTTAATGTTTGTTGTATCAATATACGTAATCTAGAAAGAGATCTGTAATAATTACGAGTGAGCCAGGTTTGAACTTTGGCTTTCTCTGTTTCTGTTGGCAGACTAGGAAGGTGGGCAGTTCTAATATCACTGAATGTTCACAGAACTGTAACTGCACCAAAGTGGCAGGAACTGAAAAATTTATGTTAAAAAACAGAGTGTTGGCAGGTATCAAATTATATCCAAGGCTAATTTTTTTGTGTGCTGCTAAGGTCCTGTAAGGAGCAATTATGACAGAGGAAATAAAGAACTACAAGGTAGCCAGAGACAGATGGTGTCTGCAGCCACTGTGTCAGGGCTGCCTGACAGACCTGGCAGAATCTGAACTGATCTGCTTTCAGCTCCAGAGCTGACATTGACTACAGCACAACTGGAACTTTTTTTGTTCATACAGGAGCCTAAATATCCAACTGACTGGAGAGATTTCTGCAGCATTTACCTTGAATTAGTAGATAAATTAGTGGAGCTGGAGTGTGTAGTTGGGCATCATTCAGTGGGAGTTTTCCCTCTGCTTACTACTCACGTATTTCTTTTTCATTGTAGGCAAACTGAAAGATCTTGGGAATTTGGTTCTCCGCCCCTTTGGCCTGTCAACAGAAAATTTCCAGATAAAACAGGATTCATCAACTGGCTCATATTCCATCAATTTTGTTCAAAATCCAAATAACAATAGATAACGTGAATATTCAGCTTAGTTCTGCTGGCTTTCAGGCATCGTGACCATGTGCTTGCACGCTCCAATACAAGGATTCATCAGACATTCTTCACTCTATCCAAGTGAAGATAGACTCAAGCAAATTCATTTCCCTGCTTATAAATTATTTACAATGTGGATGTAAAGAAAGTCGGTTGACTTCTTTTAGTGATAACTATGTCCTGTGTGTGATTCTTCACTTGCAGTATTTGGCTTGTCCACCAGTCAGGTACATTATTTTGGCCCATTCAATACTGGCAAGAAAATTCTAGCAAGCAGTTCAGTTGAATGAAAATGCCCGTGCACCTGTGGCCAAGAAAAAAGCCAAATGGTGTCTTGGGGAAATTAACAAATCTAGCAGAAGCACATCTCCTCGTTCAGGAGGTGGATGTGACTGGCAGCATGCATAGAAGCAAGCCGACCTCCTCTGTGGAATATATTTTCTTGGTAATAAAGGCTTAGTATTTCTGTTGGGTTGAATGTGAAGTTTTTGCCTTGTCTGAATCCTTTCCATGGTGGCAGTGTTGTTTGAAATTCTTATATCTACCCACAAATAACATACATACATGACAGTAATTTGATGCACTTGAGGTGGTTTTTTTTTCTTGCTTATCTCAACATCAGTAAATTATCCTCAGGATACTCTTTGTTTACTTTTATTTTTTTAATAGATATTTATTTTCTTTTGAAGGAGATACAGAAGCCGTGTAATGTTACATATACACCTTGGAAAGGTCACATAAAGTTCGGGAAATCTGCTTCTCTAAGACTTACTCATGTTACAGATTCCCATTATGGCCAACAATTGACATTGAAATCGACTGTGAAAGTTCCTAATGATGTAATAGGCTTCGAGAGTGCTGAAGCATTAATTTATGGAGAGCTATTAAAAAAAAAAGTGTTTTTCAAGTAGTTCATTCATATTTTGGAGAACGGATGTTGTTTGTAATTATTACATACTGGTTTGCGTTGTTTTTTTGTAATCAGTGTGGAAATGTTTACGTTGGAGGCAGATTTCTTCAGTTGTCTCCATGCAGATTTCAAAGGATGATTTCATTAAAGAATTACTGGTAGCTCTGTGTTGGCTATTAGTTGTCATCTTAAATTTATTTCAAGAAATCTTTGTGTGTGCACTGAAAGACTGAAACTGTAGGAGTTGCATCTTCTGAGCTCCAGTCTTTACAGTGATATGCCTGAAGGGAATACTCTCAAGCTGAGCTTTCTTGGTGCTTTCTTTTTCTTCCATTTTGACAGTGCAGACTTAGGGGTGTAGCTCTTTGTTGTTGGTTGGTTGGTTTTTGATCGTTGTTTCACTCTGTCCTGGTGCGTTTTTAGTTTTGACTTTGTGGTTGACTGTTTATAAACTACTCCATGTCTGCAGTGAGGTTGTGTTACATCTATGGGAATTAAAATGTCATTGCCAAGAGAGAAACACAAATTTACAGTAGGACTGTGCTGCTTTTAACATCTTCTGTGTAATTAAAATGTCACTTTAACTAAGCAAAAGCATCCAGCCTCTAGGATTTCCACGTGCTGAAACAGTAACTATGTCTTGTTTTCCTGGAGTGCAGTTCCTACTGTGCAAGATCTGATTTCCTTACTAAAATTGGGTAGACTGCTGGGTATATGGATGGGAGGTTTTAAAGAGAGATGATGCACACAGAACTGGCAGCTCTGCTTTCAGAAGTGAGCTCTTTAGATTCACGGAAGGCTTATTAGGTGGAGCAGAGTATTGAGACTGGTATAAATCTCACTAATTTTCCCGAAGTCTGGACTACTAAGAAG
Source organism: Coturnix japonica (assembly GCF_054131305.1). Classification (NCBI taxonomy): domain Eukaryota; kingdom Metazoa; phylum Chordata; class Aves; order Galliformes; family Phasianidae; genus Coturnix; species Coturnix japonica. The sequence goes on along the minus strand of NC_140680.1, from coordinate 8,984,938 downwards.
CAGAACTTCACAGCAGCCCTGGGCAGAGGCCATGTTGAGCTGGAGCTCGTAAGCTTGGTTTGAGCCCAAACTGAGAAGCCACTCAGGAATGCCTGAATCATGCTTTGCTAAAGCTTCTAGGTCAGCATGTGACAGGTAGAGGCGTATACTGTTGCTGTTGCAGGCTCCACGCTGCCTGACACTGAAGTAGTGCCTGGCCGTAGAAGCAGAACAGTACGGCTGCAGCTGGAGCAAGGCAATCCACTGACCTGAATTTCACCATCTAACTCCTGGCCTGGGCAAAGGAGTGCATCCAGGGCTTTGTCTTGTTTAGCAACAGCCCTCTGTCACTGAATGTGAGGCAGCTTAGATCAGAATCCCAGCCTTCACTTAACTGCAATTCATACCCTTGCACCATGCATAAATTGAACCACTTTGAAGCTACTGTGGATACTTAATTTTTTTCTTTGTATCTTGATTATTGCCAATTAATTGTTATCTTTACCCAGCTTTCTGTGTTGAATATTTTCTGGCATGTGGCTGTTGCCTGAAGTTACAGGCAGTATTTATCAGTTTGCTGCTTTGTCTTACAAATGAGTTTGGTGACAAATGCTCTTCCTGCCATTCTGTTCCTGCTTCTTATCTCTCTTTAAAGGCCTTTTTGGGCAGAAGCTGGGTCGCTTATTCTGGAAAATAAAAGCACAGCAAAACTTTCGATATTTCTACCTGCTGTGCAACTTCCCAGCCGGATGCCTGCTGTGTATCTGTAGTTTTAAAATGAAGGGCAGAATAAATGGAGCTGAAGAATTGCAGCTGATTTGCTTTTCATACTTGTTTGTAATTTAATTGCATTGTGTGAAAGAGACAGTTTAATGTCACTGGAAGTTGTGCACACCATTAGAGAGGAGTGATCTGTAGGTCATTCCTACTCAAAGTGCCGCTGTCTGACTAGAATAGAAACCACTGGTCTGCGTTATTTGACATAACTGCAAGTTTTCTTCCAGGTAAAAGGCCAATTAATTGCCTGAAGAAGCTCTTGTGCGTTGTCCACATCCTGAACCAGCTGCTTTTCTTTTCTTTTTTGGCTTTGGCTTTTTATTTTAAAAGGGATTTTATTTTTCATGTCTAAACTAGTCATCACAGCTGCCAAGAGAAAGGTAATTGGTGCTTCCTCCTGTTGGAAATGGCCACAAATCCACTGCATTGCCAGGGTGTTTTGAGTCACACGCATTGGGTTTACAGCCTCTAACAGGAAAAAATGCTTTATGCAGCAATCTTTTAAATAAAAATGCTTTAAACGAACATCATCTCTTACAGATTTGTTCCAATAGTTACTCACCTTTATGTTTTCAACAAACATGCCTCTGTTCCACTTGTTGTTGTCCCTCCTCAGCACCCAGCCTTTGTTTCATCTCATTTCTCTGCAAAAATATAAAGCCGTTAGTACCTGGCATTTTCTCCCCGAACATGTTTGCATAGTAATGAAGGAGCCAGCTGGTTTTCTCTGTAAGCTGAACAGACAGGGTTTCTTTAAGACTTTCCCTACAAATAATATTCTCCTAGATTTCTGTAATGTTTGTGTCAGGCTTTTTTTTTTCCCCCTATATTTAAGAAAGGACATCGGAACTGCTGAGTTTTGTCTATTCTCTATGGCAAGCATGACATTCTTGCTCATTTCTTTCTTGCTGATATGCTCGAATACTGTTAGACCTTTGGGCAACAGCTGTGCCAGGTTTTAGACCCTCTAAGCCTTTTCTGGAATAGCTGGTTCCTCAGACATAGCCCCCTATTTTCCTGCAGCTGTGGGTGAGTTGTTCTTGCTTGTGTTATTGTAGCTAAATGCAGAATTCAGTCATATTTTCTCTGGTCTAGCTAGACAGAAAATGTGTTGTTTGGTATGACTTCCCACCATGCTGCTGTTACCGGGGTTTTCAGGAGTGACTTCAGGTTTGCTTCTCACTGACAGATGGAAGTGTTGAATAGTATGAGAACTAGCAGAGATCTGAGCAGGATCTCCCAGGAAGCACCCCCCCATTGGAAGGACAAAGGCGAACTGAGATCTGCCAGAGAGACAGACCTTAATTCATGTGCGCAACATTCATATTGTGGATGCTTACCTATAAATATTAAGTATATTGTGGATTGCAGTGCCAGCTGATGTATCTTTATGATTAGATTAGCTGAGAATAGTTGAGTGACACGATCTGTTTTTGATGGATTTTAATTACCTCTTTTCTATTAATTCTTTCTTGAGACCCTGCTTGCTCGTCACACATTCTCGTGCTGCTTGGTGTGAGTAGTGATTGCAGACAATGTTTCAAGCCAGCGTCATCTCAAAAGAAACAGGTGATCTCAAAGTTCACGCTTTGATGTTGGATGGAATTACTGATGCTACAATATAGCTCAACTTGCCATTTTTAATAGAGATACTGACAGCACGGGAGAAATGGCTTCTTTGGTGCCATTGAAAAACACAACTAAATCTCTTGATTTGTATAAAGCAGTAAAAATTACATTAAAGCAATTTTCTTTAGCTTTTGTCAGCAGATCTGTTACAGCAATTGATGGGGCCCCAGCAATGGCTGGTTAAAAAGCAGGACTTATAAAATTAATAGGAGAAGATGCAATTGCTGCCAGCAGCTCATGTTGGATGAAATCTCACGGCATCATACATCAAGAAAATATATGCATGAAAGCTTTAAAAATGGATAATGTGCAAATCTTCATCAAAGCTGTGAATTTCATCAAGTTTGAGGGTTTGAATCACCACCAGTTCCAGGTGTTCCTTAAATGAACGGATGCTGATTATGGGAACATCATTTACTTTTCTGAAGGAAGGTGACTAAGAGTAAAATGCTAAAAATTTCTTACAAGTTGTGAAATGAATTCATGTCATTCGTGGGATCAAAAGGAAAATCTGTGCCAGAACTTGTAGATGAAAAATGGCTCATGGATTTAGCATTTGTGGTGGATTTGGCTACTCATTTAATTGAGTTAAACCTGTCTTGAGAGTGAGATTTAATTTTTCTGTGCTATATTTTGAACCATGACAGCATTCAAAATGAAACTGAGTTATGGCAAGCTGGAGTGTTTTCTTGTAAATAATCTACATTTAATTATAACGGTAAATTTCAGATTATGTCACTTCTATTACTTCTACACCTTCATGTGTGATGGGAGAGGGATACCCAGGAGAGCTGTGTTCATCTTCTCTTCCTCTCTGCTGCCACTCCTGTGTCAGACCTGGACAAAGTTCACGGAGTTGGCGCTGTCTCAATTTGTATCATAAGTTCTGCCTTTCTGTCAGCAGCCTTAAGCAGGAGACAACACTCCCCAGCACAGAAAAGAGACCTTGGGACTCACGTAATCCATGCCCATGACTTACTGTAACTGCAGTGCTGCTGCTCCCCTCCTGCCCAGCCATTAAGCAAGGATATGAAACCACTCCCAGCTCCTCACACCGGAACATTTGGGGTTTGGTAAAGCACCAAGCTTTGAAGTTGAACCTTTCCCTCCCTGATTAGTGCATTTCATCACTTTCTTTTGGACCCGCCTTCCCCTGATGAGAGCAGACACAACTGTACAGAAAGGAGAAGCCTCTGGTCACCAGCTCCTGTGCTTTAATGAGCTGTTCTGTTCCTAAGGGATTACTGCAGCAGCCAGGAGCCAAGAACCAATTATATCCAAGTACCACCTCTCTTTAACTGTAGGTACAGATGTGTACGGGCACATTTAATGTGCCTTAATACATAGCTTATTCGCAAGCTTTCCCTGTTTGGAAGAATCCCAGCATTTTCTTTTCAGCTGCTTAGTTTTTTTTCTAAACCTGCACAGCCTCCTGCATGAAAGGATGTAATTGCTGGGGGTATCTTTCAGCAGCAGAGGCTCTGGTTAGCTGCTTGTCAAAGAAACATTCTGCTGAGGAAGAGTAAATTGTCAGGCTCTTGGCCGCTGTGGCATTAAGCCAGAGTCATCACAGCCTACCCTGACAGAGCAAAGTCCTTTAGAGATGAAATGTCCTAAAACAGCCAAAAAAACATTAACCACATTTTTCTGATTCCACACGTTCAGCGGCAAACTTCCCAGCTGGAGACATCACCATTTGCAGCTACGGCTCCAGCCTGGAGCCAGGATTCCCCCATACCTGCCTGCTGCTCATGGACACAGCACTAACATCTCTCCTTTCCCAGCTCAGTCAGTTCACCCAGCTGTCCTTTGCATCACAGCCCACACTGACCGTATCCCCAGCACTGCTGCAGGGACCGGGGGCTCAGTGCTGCAGGAGGTGGTTAGAATGGCCTAAATGTATTCCTGGAGCATTGCTGGCATGTGCCAGCCATAAAACAGGCCTCTGGAGAGGCAGCAGGGCGGCTGGGCTCTGCTGGAATAATTGCATCCAGCAATTGCATCTGTCTTTATCTCAGGGAGGACTGACACGTTTCCATTAGCTCATCTGCCACAGCCTGCTGTATTGGGACACTTTTCTGTCTGAGAAAAGAGGAAATGCAGAATCTGGCAGCTCTGGGAAGAGGAGGCTACAAGCAGATGTACTGCCTGCTATGTGACAGCTCTCTGTGGCCCCACGGACCTGCATGTGCCCAGTCTGAGCTCAAACACAGCAGAGGCACCGATACGTGCAGTCAGCAGTAAGTTTACTAAACCAAGACACAACCAATGGCTCTGCTGTTTTAATTTTACTATATTAAGGAAAACACATCTGATGTATGTACAGCAGCCCTTGTTGTCCCAGCTTTTTTGCAGTGTTCTCTTTGAAAAGGCAAACAGACCAGCTGTACTGTATTAGTAGTTCAGAGACCTCATCTTAAACACAGGCCAATGCTCTTCCTTCTGCATTCTGGAGCCCCAGCCACTTTTTCCAATGGCTCAGAGAACTTTAATATTTGAACGAGCCCGGGAGCAGGCACAGCCTGCCTTTAATATTTAATGACCAAGAGGACTACATTTGGAAGTCTGTGCCTCTGAGCTCTTAAGACTCGGAGATCTTAGCTGAAAGTCTGGATTTCAGAGTTAGAACTGCCCCTCCTTAGCTCTGAATATTTACCCAAAGTTCCAAGCAGCCCAAAGCTGACACACTGGTCACAGTGTACCTGGCCCCCAGCACTCATGGCTTGGGCTCCAAATCCAGCAGGTGGATAGAAACAAACACTGCTGAAACACTCGAGGGAAAATCGTGAGCAGAACCATAAAGCTGCAGAATGCAAACAACAACCTGCCAGCACCGAACCAACCAGGAAACAACCCAACCCTTTTTCTAAGGCCATCCGTATGTACTGAGCCACCCAGAGCTTCCCTCACAAAGAGGGAAAAGAGGAACCGTCTTCCTTCTCTCTACGCTCCTCACCACATCACATTAAAAAGCAACAAGTATGTGACAGCATCTGAACTGACCACACCACCTCTCTGTTAGCAATACGCCTGATTTCCTTCACAAGTCTGCCCATTGGTCTCACCTTATAAGAAATCTCGTTTCTCCATTCCAATCCCTCACATTTCAGCTGGCACATCAGCACCACGAGCACTTTTGCTCTCATTAAGTATTCCCCTTTTGATGCTTTGGAGAAGCAGTAAACATTATTACAGAGTGGCATTGTGCAGCATTGGCTTCGCTGCTGAAGGCTGGCTTCCTTTCATACTTTTCATCACCAAACTGCTGGAGTGAAGATTAATTACTCAATGGAGTAATTGCAAACCTCCGAAACCTGTACGGCCAACCTCTCCTGTGGGTTTCACAGCCATGCAGCAAATCCAGCAGTCCCACAGGGAAAGCTCCCAACACAATGCCACAAAGGAAAAGCCATTAGTGAGCAATTACATTTCAGCAGGATTTCCCCTCTTCACCGACCCCTAATGAGGGTAACCAATTCAAGAGGAACTGCTGCAAGAATGAATGAATAATGAGAAAGAGGGGATGGGAGTTCCTGTAATCCGGGCAGAATAAGAAACAACTCTGTGAAGGCAAAGAAAAGCAGATGCTGGAGCTGTGTTCCAAGCAATGGCCAGAGGTGGAGACCTGCTGGTTACAGGAGGCACCGGCTGAGCCAAAAGCCTCATAGAGGCCCCACACAAGGGCAGTAGCACAGCAGATGGCATTCATGTGCAAGGCTGCTTCACTCCAGAAGTTAACTGCTCTGCTTTGGAGAAAGTCTTAACTACTGGCATCATACAGGGCAGCTGGTACCACCACAACCTGCTCTTCCTCACCCCAACAGAGAAATACCTCACTGCACTTACCTGCTGCAGACAGCACTGCCATAGAAAGGTGAGCAGGTGGGGTGTGGGTACCCCATGCTCCTGCTGCTTTGTGCCTCACTGGGCTGTGCCTGCAGAGAGCTCTGTGCTGTGCTGTGCAGTGGGGCTCAGCCCTGCAGCTCATCCCATGATCCATACCTGGAAGTATGGCTGGAGGACTGCAGCCTCTCACTGGGACATCCTTCAGCTGGGCTGGGTGCCTCTATAGCAACCATGAAATGGGGCCATGAGGGTTCACTGTGTATCTGGCTCTATAAGGCACGGCTAATCTTGTCTTCTTGATTGACAGCAAGAAAAAGAAAAGCTTTTCCCCTTCTCTTGTGGAAAGCTGGCTGAGCACACCTTGACATCTTTCACCACGGTGAAACATAAGCCTGGAGAGAGACTTGTCCTGATGACTCACTTCCAGCAGTGGACAAGTAAACTCAGTATTTAATCTTTAATTCAGAAATAAATAAATAAATAGAAGTCTTTTGGACCAAAAACTAATAATAAAACAAGGAAGCTACAACATGAAAACATTATTCAACATTATTTCCCTTTAAAAGAGCACTGAAAAAAATCAAGGCTTTATTTGAATAAATGTTACACAACATTCTTTATCATTTACTTCTCAGCAAACCTTAAAGGATGAATCATTTTCCTCATTCAAGTCTACAAAATGAAAGAGGCATAGTGACCATTCAATATACAGACAAGAAGGTAGCACGGAGCAAAGCTTAAATATTAAGCAACTAAAGCAAAAAAGTGAAAAGCAATACATTACTGTAAGTCTCTATCATTAGAATATCCCTGACAATTTCATTTCAAAATGAAAATCTGTTTTCAAACGAAACGGCTGCAATACTTTCTGTGAAAACAAACACAAGTACAGTTAGCTACCTTGTCTATTTTTATGCTGTTTGCTTATATACCCATATTATCCAATGCATAGACCTGCATCACTCTTAAGTGGTTTTATTTAAATATATATATATATTGTATATATATTTCAACTGCTGTGCACAAGTGCTCACGGTGAGGAAATAAGAGCACTGGTTAAGAGTCAGATGTCACACAGGCAGGCACTACCGGCTTCTACTTACAACATCAATCAGTTTTCAACCCAATGTGCAATAACCCTGCTATTACAGTCCTGGGCCTTTTTCCTGAGCAGAAACTGTTTTGTGCCATGTTGTTTGGTGGCTTCTTTTTAGTTTGGTTGTTTGGTTTTGGGTGAGGGTGGGTAGGTTTGGATAAAAATGTTATTTATTAGGCTAAGACCGTCACTGATTACCAATACAATTGGGGTTTGGTGTCCAGAGGTGAAAGGCCAGCACGTATCCTGTAACACATCACCTTCCCTTTCATCACATCAGATGCCTTGATTTTAGATTAGATTTAGATTAGATTAAGCTCTAATCACACCTCACCAACAGCACCTGACTGGTGAATAGGAAGAGTGCTGCCAAACAGGAATCTGAAATTTAAAAAGAAGGATTGCAGTTTATTAAGAAAAATGGTACAACTTGAACCTACTATATAGCATTATGCAGCTATTTGTTAAGAAGTAGGCAGTGTGTATTCGATTTCTAGCTTTATAAATAAATTACCCCGTCATAAAAGGAACTGAGCAAGCACTCAGCACAACCAGCCTCAGTCTGTGCATTGCTGATTTGCCTTTGCTGGAGCTGCTCCAGCCCCTCTCTTCCCTCCTCCCTGACTGCTTAACAAACTGAAACCCGTTGCCAACACCAAAGCCAGGCAATGGAGGTGGAGCGAGTTCGGATTCAACGTTATTTCATTTGGGCTCCATATATGAAGGCTGTGAAACCGCCTTCGTGCTGACGCAGGCACCTCTCAGAAAGGTAGATTTCTTTTTAAACGATCTGGACAAAGACTGTTCTCCAATGAAATCAGGATATTAGTAAAGAGGAGAAGAGTTTAATACGAGTCCTTTCACTTCTGGATAAACAGAAATTTGACTTTGCGTAGATTATGTGCACATTTTCATTTCTTCAGCACAAATATTATTTCCCAGGTTATATAATAGATCCCCTTCTAAGAACGTTGTAAGAAATGATACTGCTGAGAAAACGTGCACACAACGTCAAAGAATCGGTGACAAATAAATTAATATTTAATAACTCCGTACTTCAGCAGCGCGTCCAGCATTCACAAGCTCCACTGAAGTACGTCGTAAATACCAGACACCTTTTGGGGAAAGGGAATAAAATGGATAAAACCCACTGCCACTGGGTATCCTTTTTTTTGATTTCCAGCTATTCAAAGAAGTCAACAACCATCAGAAACACTAATAAAACCTTTGCTCTACTAGTTACGTATCTGAAAAATATTGACGTCAAAAGGAAAAATTAACCCATGATTTGAAATAGAAATGCCTTTCCATTTTAATCTCTCTACATTCACGACTCCCATCTTCTTAAAGTATCATAAGCAAAACGCTGCTCTCTGCATCGTAACCCTTCCGCAATCCTCAGTTCCCTAAGTGTTACAACAGCATAAATAAAATGCAACCATATTCACACAGAAGGAGCTTTCCCATAATACAGAGATACACGGATTTGTGGTCACTGCCCCTTCCATCACCTCTATGGGAAATGTTGGTCTCGCGTAGCAGGACTGTTCATATTGTACAATACAACTAGTTTCGGACATGCTTTTGATCACAGGTCACAGCTCTGCTAACACCTGCACTAAATACTAACTAAGCCTCATAGAATGGAAAACTGCAATGCTAAAGTTAAGAATTAAAATAAAAGTTCAAAAGTTACAGTCAACTTCCCAGGCAATTGGCTCCATCACTGGCACCTATCGAAACATACAAACTGACTGTCACATTACAAAAAGAACAGGTATTTGCAGTGATTCTTCATACTAGTAATTCAAGTGGTTCCTTGCATGTAAGTGTCGTCGAGTCTTTAATCATTTCATGCGTCATTTATTGCAAAAAACGTTTTATAAAATATTTCCTAACATCTTTTTAAACTTTAAAGAAAATGTACATTAGGTACAGGTGCCCCAGCAGGGTGCGAGGGGTCGCTTCAACATATTTACCCCCCTTTCCCATTCAAAAAATGATTACTGCTTGGTGAAGATTTCAGAGGAAAAATAGGGCCATTCAGTCACAGATTTCGTTCAGTCCTGATGAGCTGGTGCTCTTCGTGGCAGTGTAGTGAGGTTCCGTAAGAACAGCAGCTGACTAATGCCTCTGAGCTGGAAAGGGGAGAGAAAGGGAGAGCGGTTAAATGCCTTCCAGTTTATAACGCAAAAACAGGCAGACAACATCTGAGGCGGCCAGAAAAGTTCCCAGCTCACCTGCTCGGTTTGGTGTGTTGTGTGCAGAAGACAGATAGATATATCAATGTATGTGTGCTTACATTACCGTAAGACATACACAAGCAAACAAACTCCTCCACTGATGGGAGCTCTAAGGGAAGCTCACAGAAGACCTTGGTGCTCAAAGCCAGAGTGATACTATGAATTGTATCTAAAGTCTGTCTAAAGTGAGAACTGATTTTGGAGTAAAAAAAAAAAAAAGCAAAGTTGGGGCACCGACTATTCAAAATTGATAGCATTCTACACCTGATTTGTAATGAAGCCTGTAAGGAAATAGATTTTTTTTCACATAGGCAGACATTGTGCCAGCGCAGCCAGTGGCCAAAGCCAATTCATGCCTACGTTCTTCTGTGTCTTAGATACGCCTTACTTCCTAAAATGTGAACAACAGCAGCTACTCCTCTCTTGTTTAGCACACAAAGCAGATGAAGAACCATTTTTCCTCCCCAGGTAAAAACCATAACAATGAAACTGCATCTCCTTTGGCTCTATGTATTCATATGAAACTGTGCGCAGTTGTGTATACCTCATTAGTAATGGCCAGACTACCCAGAATGTCTTTACTGTAGCAATTAAAGTCACTTAGAAGCAGATGACTCTCAGTTGTAGAGTGTATTGGAGTTTCTTTGTGTGCTGCTTCACATTTTTTGTTCTAACAGCTATCCCCATATGGCCCCTCACAGCCTATAAACTGAAATTCAAAGCCTCTTTGGCAGTTGCATTATAATCACTGTTGAAGTGATTATAGCATGGAAGAAACCTGAGACAACCCAAGGTGAAAGAGCAAATGGACCAGTTGCTCTCCAGGCTGTTATGATTCAGGGGCAAAAATCCAAGGAAAAAAGCTAACAAAAAAAACAGAATGAAAGACTCTCTTGAAATCAATAATCCAAAGCACTGCAGAACCTGCTATTCTCATGCATACCAAACATACAGTTGTTATCTGCATGTCTGGGGAAATTCATGAATACAGAATGTTTTGTGATGGAACCTTTCCTTGGCTGCCATTATGTTGGTGTCAGAGCTATGTGCGCATTTCAGAGATAAGTGAGGAAGAAGCATGGCTTGGATTGCTGTAAGGTACATAACACGATGGGGGAAGGCCTGATCAAAGGGGCAGCCCAGTTAAAACTACACTGCTGTAATTTGTTGTATCTGGATCAGGAGCAACGTTTTGTACAGACAAGGCTTAAGGTGGGACTACACAAAGTGAGTTGGCTGCTCACCTATACGTAACCCTCTGGATTTCCTCTCCATGTGCACAATGTAGCCCAGGGGCCAAAAGGCAGCGATGCTCAGAGCACAGCACTGCTGCCAGAACGCTGCCAACCCTGCAGTGTGCCTTCATCACCTGCTCCTCATGGAGTCCCTCCACTCCATCGCTGTGACCTACAGACCAGTGGCTGCAAGACCCTGGTGCTGAGGTCCTTCTACTAAAAGGAAAAGCACAAAGAATAGGCTGGCAGCAAGGAGGAGGGGCAGCCAGGAAAGATGAGGGGAGTAAAACCAGCAGCACCTCCCATCAAATAGTCCAAAGGAAAAGACAGCTCCTTAAAGCACAGAGCCCAACATTTAAGATGGCTGCAGTAACACAACCAGCCTCATCGGCCTGCTCGCAATTCAGCTGTAGAAAAAACCAGCTAACAGAAGAAACAGAAACAACTTAACTGCTGAAACGTCAGACTTTGACCAGTTACTACAACAGGCTTCTCTTCCACATAATGGATTACCAAAAAGAAAGCAGAGCTTTCACATTCTTCTGCAGCATACGGCAGCACTCAGCAATGCGGCCTTCACTCCCTTAACTACCAAGCAGGGACATATTCTTCACTTTGCATGCCCGATTCTCTGAGATATACCAAAAACAGCATCAAGAACCTGTCCAAACCCTTTCACCAAACCTTATCACAACAGGTAACTTCCTAGGGCCCTCAGTGCTCAGAAAGTCACACATTCCCCCCCCCCCTCCAAAATAACCACATATTGCTAATGTAATATTGCATCCAGGAATATTCAATGCTCAAAACCTTCAACAATGATTCTAACAGCAACATATACAGAAAGAAAACGTCTTTCTTTCTTCTCATAGCAGAACTAGACTTCTTCTTTTTTGCAGGGGGCAGAAGCAGAGGAGGGAGCTATTTTTATGTTGTACTCGAACCATATGCTTTAAATTCGGAGCCCCTGCAGCAGTGCAATCAAACATCAGTGTTTCCTAAAGCCAAACAAAAATGTTGCTAAATTAAAAATAAATAAATAAATAAATAGGATGTAAAACTGGTATTTAAGTAAATATTTGCTTGGAACTGAACCTGCTCGCTTTACTGACAAAGCAAGAACCTTCTTCCCCTTTGTGCACCTGTTAAAACACAAATGGGCAACGACAGTCAGGCAGAGTCTGTCACCAGAGTTATGCTACATCCCCATTGCAGCCTCTTGCTGATGGGAGAAAGCGGGTGGGGATACAGCTCGCCTTCCAAACCTCAACTGCATAGCACATGGCTGGCGTGTGTAAGAACAGCTCTTGTTCATACTGTGTATCTGACAGCAAAACCATGAGTAAGTAAACACAAAAACTGACCTACATGTTTTATAAGAAAAACCTGTTTGAAGTTGACATATTATATAAATGATGTCATCCAAACATTGATTTTGCATAGGAGAGGCCCCTTGGCAGGAGATGCAGAGCAGTCTGGGTGCCGTGCTTTCACTGTGCTGAGTGTGTTTCCCTCCTGACACACCAGGCACAGCACTTCCTTATCTGCACATTTCTGCAAAGATTCTTTTTCCTAAATCAAAGCTGTTAATTACAGAGTTACAGAGATGGGAGCTGTGGCAGGGCCAGGACAGCTCAGCAGGATGAATTCAACCAACCCAGTCCTGACAGAGGTTAACCTCACTTGTTCCCAAAAGCCTGCAATTACAGAAGCTATGCAGCTCTCAAAACAACATCAAGGATTTTGCTGCTGTATTCTAAATAAGTTTGAGATCCTAAACCTAACTCACTGTCTCATAATTTTAACTACAATTTGTCTTGCCTGCACTTCAGCAGGAATATTTCCCCTTTGCCCGTTCACCTGTCAGGTGTTTGCAGACTTCCATTCCCAGCCGGCTTTTCTTCTCCCTCTGCCAAAATGGTTGACATAGAAACTGCTCTACAGCTGTTCAAAATGTGCCCAGTCCTGGCTTTGAAAACAACATCTCAAATGTGGCCCAAATTTATTCTACAAAACCTTCATATGTTGGAAGAGCAAAGCTTGAATTTAAAACAGGGGATCCTGATCAGTTCTTTGCTCCAACTTACACCTGCAGCCTTTGTTGTTATCATTACCCACAGTAGGTAGATAAGTTTTTAGCACTGTGCATTTGCAGGCACATTAGACAATCCCTTACTCCCTTTTGTCTCCCTGCTGGATGTGCAGGGCAGTTCAGGTCTTCTAACATGTAGAACCTCTCATCAATCACACTCCCTTTCCATGCTGCTGCTTATCCCTCTCCACACCAAGAGCACAGGGATGCTTTTTCTTTATTAGCCATGGACCTGAGTTCCCCTCAGCAGTCATTGCCTGGCAGTGATCCATCCTGTGCTGCAGGGCCACCCAGAGACTTTGCTCCCCAACTGCTCGATCTGATGCCAGGAACAAAACTGCAGGAGGAAGCACCATCACAGTCAGCAAGTCAGCAAGGGAGCTGCTATCTTTCCTTGTGTTCACCCAGGGGCAGTTGTGTCACAGCAATTCAATGTATAAATGATAGTACGTATTAGTACACATCTCTCAGATATTACAGAAGAAAGACTGAGGTGTTAGAGTCACTCATGGGATAACCACAAGCTACTCCCAGGCTCTAACAAGTGAAAAGCAAAAGCAGTTGCCAGAGAAATATCTGATCTGGGGGAAGAACCACTGCAAGACCCCATGTGAATTACCAGAAACAGTTCTTACCACTGACACTGAAGAAAGATGAGCTCAGACTGGAAAAGGTGAAAGAAACACCAGTAAGATGAGCAGGGAACAGAAAAAGCATCTTACGTGGGGATCTTCTTTTATCCAGTTAAATGGCCACGTTCTATAAACACACAGCAGACGGCCACACTAAGGAAATTCAACTAAAATACTACGTTACCAAGAACAGAAGATGGATTTTAAGTGCCAAGTAAGAATTTGTCATTGCGATTACCACGGCCACGTATCCAAGCAGAGCTTTTTCCCTACAGCAGATCAGTAAGAATTGGAGCTACATACTTGCAGCCACATCTCACAAGCTTGGATCTGCCAGCTCTTCCTGACAGCTGCTCCAAAGCAGCCAAGAGCGCAGGCCTGGCCTGCTGATGAATGTGGGTGATCCCTGAGCAACTCAGCCACGTCAGAAGCCTTAGGGAAGTTACGTGGAGACCTCTTTGGTTATTGATAGCTTATTTTATCTGCAGGGATAACTGCACCATATTGCTGCTGAGTGTAGCTATATAGAGTGTGACTATATCTTCATCAGGTATCTCAAGATACTTCAAAGAAAATAAAAACACAGACTTAATGTAAGCATCCAGTAACAAGCCACAGAACTATTCCTTCCTGCTGTACTTGTAAAGTACTGTATTATTCTCAGTATTATTCTCCTAGTTCTACTTACGTTATTATATCTAAGTCAACACACCAAGTTCCTCTCTTCTCCTTCAGGTTCCCTATGACCTTTCTATTTATATCCTTAAAAAGTAAACTGAAAATAAGAACAGAAAAATAAAGCATCTCAGCCTTTAACCTCTATAAACTCTGCGCTGCAAGATCACTTCCAAGTTTGTATTTAAATAATATACCTACACTTTTACCAAACAGCTTAAGGCACAAAACGCTGCCGTCTTCACTCCCCTTTTTGGTGGCCTTTTTTTCCTTCTCAGACTCCAGCCAAGACGACTGCTCCGCTTTTTTTTACGTTATACCCCACAGAACAGACATGGGGGCAGATGATAACGCCACTGAGAATGAGCCACTGCTTGTTTTGGTAATTCATGCTCACACTGTACCCTGACAACTGCAGAGGCTCACAGATGACAAACTGAGATCAGTGTCAGGCCTTGGGAACACTAAACAGTTCGCTCCAGGAGAGCTGGTGTGAAACAAACCTAGCAGTGAACAAAGCAACTCTATTCCCATTAGTGATATTTCTTAAACCTGGTAACGCTTTGAAGCTTCACCCTCACTCCCAAAAAACCCTTTTCCTATACAGTGAAAAGAAATAAAGCTTTCTCAGCCTTGCACAGCTGACCTAAATTCATCCCCAACACCCCACTGGTGAGGAAGCTGCGAGTTCTGTAGGATTCAGTTAATGAAATACTCCGATAGCCAAAGATAATGCTGTCTAAAAGAAAATAAGTGCAACCAGAGATGATTACCTTATTGAAGCACTGAATAAAATTACAACTCCGACTGGAAAGATACCAAATATTTGTTGAGTTTCTTGTAGAACTCTAGGGAAACAGAAGTATTTCACGTTTGGTCCCACCTTCACTCATTAAACACTCAGGCTTTCCAAAACTTAAAGGAAATCTTTACCTGTTTTGGTATAAAATGGCCCAAGATAAAGTCGCTTTAACTAAAGATATTCAAAGGAGAAGCATTGCTGTATTACAGACTCATCACTACCTGCCTTATTTTTTCCCCAGATGGACGCATCATGCATACACAACCATACTGAATTTCCTTAATTCAGAAAGGCATCCTCTGCTTATTGCATCAAGCTGATAGAAAACTAACACTGTGTTGTTGTTCCTCCTCTCCATGCACAGCCTGCTTGCAACAACTGCACAACTTACACAGATGCACTATCCAGGCACTTCACAAGCTGTTCTGATTAGTTACCTGATAAATCACTTACATTGTGCAGGTAATATAGAGAGGGCAGACATGTTCTGAACTGCAAGGATGGGAGCCCACGCTCACACTGTGGGCACTGCTGGGCTCAAGTGTGCACATAAGAATGCAGTATTTTGCAGCTAAGGCAAAGCTCAGCGCCGTGCAAGTCTTCAAAGCCAATGCACACACAGCACTCGTGCTGTGACCATCAAGGCTACTTAATGTCACAACCAGGCTGCACATTAAGCCCAATGTTTTCTCCACTATGGACTCAATCTAGAATTGCAGCTACTTCAGAGCAAAAAGAAGAATCACAGATCCTTGAATAAGATATTTTCAATGGAACATAACAAGGTGTTGTGATGAAAGAAATACTCTGCTGGGTTTGGGACCTGTTAAATCAGCAGCGATGATGTACTTCATATTTAAGTACAAACTACAAAACTTAGGAAAGATTTCATAAAAGACCAATCGGCTACAAACCACAACTCGGAGTCATTTAAAGGCCTTTCATAACCTTCTTTTGAACATAAAGCAATCAAAAGCAACCCCTCATACCTGTTGCTCTTCAACCTCAGCAGCAAACATGTAAGTTCCAACTACGCACGCTCTAGCACCGTGCTACCTTTATAGAAATTAAAAACACAAAGCTTCCAAGTATTTTCAGTACGAGAACAACAAGGTACCCATCGGTGCTACTGCTGTTCACCCACAACAACTTATCAGCAGTTTGCTGGAGATGCTAAACCTCAAGAAACCAGCACAAACATCTAAACCAGGTTGGACGGGTTCTTGGCTTCAAAAAGCACTCAGCTTTAGTAACAAAGTAATAAGGCTTATTTACTTAATAGAGAAACTGTTTCTGTTTGCAGGAAAGAATACATAGAAGCGAAACAGGATATATTTTTTTTTTCTCCGTAGTATGAAATTTATTGTGTGTTTATCACATTCAAAAAGCATTGACCGGTTGTTTGGTTTGATTTGGGTTTTTCTGGTAGCTATTAGAAACTCAAGGAAGAGCTGACACCATTGGAAGCTTAACTAACACCTATCAGAGCTCAGCAGATACTTGGGAGGAAATGCTCACAGCCGTGCGGCTCAACACTTTGGACTTGAAATAGTTCTGTGGGCACAACAGAATAATTTCAAAAGGTTAAAGAAACTGAATGCTTTGGAAAGACCAGACAGTATCATGGATATACAAAATTTAATCTTACATTTACAAGATTTTAAGGGTTTGATGATTAAATCCTTTACCCCCATTTTCATGTCTGCTCAAAATCTGATTGCAGCCTAAGCTGAGATTTTTACATCTGTCATGGTTGCCTACGTGGGCAATTGTGGGGGGGGGGAAAAAACAACAGGATGGAAACTGCTCTGGGATGAACGCTGACAGATTCTTCACAACACATTGCAAGGCTCAAACAGCAGTGGGTTGGAAAAGAGACAGCAATACATACGGTCAGCTGAGGACCAAAACTAGAGGGAAAAACGTACAATCAACGTGCAATCAACTGCAGCATCGAGCCACAGACATGCAAGACAAGCTGAAGTAACAGCAGAGCGGGTCTGCTTAGTTTCTGATAGATGGAGAAAACCAAAAACATTTCCCCACTGTACAAATGACATTATCCGGTTGATATTCAAATATATGGAACAAAATCTAATTAAGGGACAAAAAAAACCTGATAAACTTTTCCAGAAAGCCCTCTCCAGAGCTACTTTGGAAACAAAGGGGAGCGATAATTGCTTCATCTCCTAATTAATCCTGAGGTAAACCAACAGTACTTCACCAGCACTTATCTTTAAGAATGAGCAAAAAAGGACAATTTACTTTTTAAAAGGGTGTCCTCTAAATGCAGCATTGGTATCAAGTTCTCTAACATCCTAGATTATTTTTTTTTTCAAAGCTTTTTGAGAAACACACACAAATAATTCAGATTTAGTCAATTTTATTTACAGTTTGTTTTTACATTTCAGAGCATTACACAATTACATAATTCTCATTTTCTGACCTGCAAACAGATACCTTAAACGGAAATATTAAAAAAAAATAAAAATAAAAATAAAAAGAAGTTAGATACATCCAAAATGCAACAATTACACATCTGACAATTCACAAAGTGTAATTAACTAGGACGTATCCTAAGAATTTAGGAACAACCAGTCAGGAGAAAATCTGACCAAATCTCATCAATCAATTATTTACACATTCAAAACAAAGCCTCTCTTAATCTAAAACTCCAGGCAAATGGCCTGAAAGACTTCTTCAGGAAGAAAGACCAGAAGTTATGATTCACACCTATGCAGCATTAACAGCCCTTGATCCCAAACACTGAGCAACTGCTCAGCTTTGTCTTAGAGCTACAGGCATCACTCTCAGCTTCTCAGACCCTGAAGTGTTAATATTTGTGCCCCTATGTGCATAGAAAGGCTGAGTGTTTAAGAAGTGGTCACTAAGATAAAACCCCATTTAATCTGGTCTTTAATTTTGTGAATTTTTCTTCCTTAAAAACTTCAGCACGTCTCCTAATGCCATTTAAACTGGCCTTCGTGGAATGGGGCACGCCTCTAAGACGTTCACGCGTGCATTGAGCCAATTGGCACAGGCCAGACTAAATACATCAGAGAGTATTTGAAATCATGTTTAAAGACCATTTAGACAAGGCTTACGTTTCTACACTTCCCTGATGGGCCACCTAAGAAAAGAAAAAAATAAAATATCACAGCTACTACTTTCACCCCTTGTGTCAACCCTTTGCCACACAGCAACTAGGTACATACTGGGTAGAAACTACTAAAAAATTCCCTGCAAATAAGCTGCCTTTCAGCTGAGGCTATGGCTCCTATGCGTTGGGTGTTTGAGGAGTTGTTTTTTTTCTTTAAAAAAAATTCTCACTTGGAAAAATACTGAAGTTCTCACTTTAGGCTAATTTTGATTGCATGTTCAATTTGTTTAACTTCCATGAAACCGCTACAAATGGAACAACTTTAGTATAAAAAGAGCATCCAACCGACTGCAACTTCTGCCTCGGCAAGTCCTTCATGGTAGTCCTCTAACTAGGCTATGAATTTCGTGGAGCCTCCAGATTTCTCGCCTACCTTACTCTCCATGTTCACGTTTCAAACTGTGTCAGCAAGGCCCGAACTTCGGGAGTCAGCTGTTTTGCAGCCTTAGCTGCCTCTGTGACGGCCTTGCGGTAAAGACCCTTTCTCTTCTTATTAAAGCGCGACTGGAAGTTCTCTAAAAAGGGGGATAGTTGTGAAAGAGCGAGAATAGACGTTGTTGGGGACCCAAACCATGATATACAAGCCTCCTGGCGAACTAAAAGACCGTTATCTTTTCGGCTCACAGTTATGGTCAGGATACGGGCTGGCCACCAAGGGAAGCCATAAATTTTGGCCCAAACAATGTCCCCTACACATATGGTCCTGCCATCTGGTGTAACACATTTAGAGACTTTTTTGGAAAAGACTTTCATTTTCAAGGAATTACTGAGCTTTTTCTCTTCCTTCGAAGAGGAGGAGGAGGAGGAAGGTGCATGCATGCTGCCTGGAGGAAAATCAAAGCTTTCAGTAGAGCTACACTCAGAGTTGGTAGATTTCAAATCATCTGTGCTATCACTACTACAAACTGATGCACTGGAAGAGTCAGATTTCTTTTGATTAAGGGTCATGTAAACCGTTATATTGCTTTTGCTGCCTCTCTTGCCCAATGTCTGGTGTTCATCCTGATCAACAGTTACATGCACTTCACTTGTGTCCTGAACCTCACTGCTGGCCTCTTCAGGGCCTTTTGAGGGGCTCTGATTTTCTGAAGGGGCCTCACCTGCTGAGCGGGTGGAGGAGCAGCGAGACTGCGGCTTAGTTGCCATCTTGCCACTCCGTATTTTCTCAAGTCCTGTCTTGAGAGAAGAGTCATTTTCTTCATTCCGATATCTTTGTGGCTTTAAACGCAATCGGGGCGGGAGGGAACCTGAGCTGGTGTTCTGAAGACGCCGTGTGAAATGGACCTTTGAATGTGCATTTTTGGAAGAGGAGGTTGCACTCTGCTTCTTTTGTGCCTTTTCTTTGGCCATTTTCAAGACTTCCCGAGCTTTTGCATGATCCATGTTTTTGCTCTGGAGAACTTTTTTTGTATTTAACTGCGCTTTTGAAGTATTTGCTTGTGCAGTAACTTTAACTACTCTGCTTCTGCCATGGGCAATATTTGAAACCTTGACCACAGCATTCCTTTTCTGGCTTTCGTTTTGGCTTTTTCCATCCACCTTATGGTCAGTCTTAAGTTTTTTATTCACAGTAGTCACGCTCTCGTTTCTTCGTTTTTTATTATCCTCATATTTTGAAGAGTCACTTGCATTGCCACCTTTTTTTATTTCCTTTTTTTCTGCAACAACACTGTTTTTGCACTTGTCACATAAGACCTGGCGGGGTCGTAGTTTGATAGCATTCATAATAGAAGTGGGCTCCTCCCTGTACATTTTACGCTTGGGCCGCTTAATTTTCCGGGGCGGAGGCTGAGGTATTGACTGGTTATATGTGTCCCTGATAAACAAAGGAGGAGGATATGGCGCTCCCTCATGGAAGAGAGGAGGTGGTTTAGAAGTCCATAGGCTTTTAGCTAAGCTTGGTTCTGATGGCTGCGTGAGAGAAGAGTCATCAGGGACTGCAGCATTAGATTCACACTTCACCTGTGCCTCATCTTGGAATGGTTTACTTTGGAGCTGCATGGCTTCAGGTTTATCCTTATATTCCCTTTTAGGAAATATGGTCACAGGGATTCCATGGGGTCCAAACCTTCAAGAGAACAACAACAACAAAAAAAACATTAAATGTTTTGAGGGATCTCTTGCTGTATTTATTAAAGAAGCATTTTAAAAGTCATCCACATAACTACCATTCAAATAACACGAGTTCTGGACAAAACTTAAACATTAAGCCAAGTCTTAGGCTAAGCTTTGAAAAAGTAAAATACCAAAACCAAGTCAGCATACAACACAAAATACACTAACTTCAGTTATGGGTGTTTCTATTGTGTCAACAACAACCCTCAAAAATATACACAAAAATACTGCCTAGGACAGCATTGATGCTTCTAGAAAACTCTTATAAACACAAAGTTCAAACTCAGCGAGTTACCCCCATCAATTCCAAATGTACACAAGATAGATTTCCACACCAATTCCATTTATATGAGCAAGGAAAGCATTTTGGGTAACTTTTACAGAATTCTTCAGTTTATGGCATAGCAGAAAAGCCTGAACTTATGTTAGATTTCAGCCAAATATACAACGTGTAAATACTGGCATCTAACAGCACTGTCATTCTTCACTTTGACATCCACAGAAGATTGCTGCTTGGCCATCTGATGCATTACAGCCTAGAACTTTGAGTTTGGGTTCCTTCTGGCAAAGCCATCCTTACAATTTCAATACAGTACAAATGATTCCCCTCTGTTCTGCAAACAAACTGTTTTAAAACATTGCCTACTTTTCTGCAGGCAGCACTAGGTGTTCTAAGATCTCTGATGCCCTGTTTGACACACATGAAACTCCACCAAGCCTTATACGTTAGTTTAACTTCCCTACGCTAAGAGAAGTAGCATGTTGTTCAACAGGTAACCGATACCTCCTGCAATATGTTACACTAAGGGAAACATCATCAGCTTACAGGACATGCTTATCTTCTCCTGGGAGAAATGTTAAATGCATTCATATCTCAACAATATAACTTCCAATTTACTGAACACAAAGGGAAGGATTATAAAAGCCTGTTTAACCATTCTCATGTCCTACATTAGCATCTACAATCTGCAGTGCCAACCTCACAGAGCCCTTATCAGGCATTCAAACTCTGCTCAACTCCAGCTCCAACACACACTGATGTGTTTGGCTTACATTAGGCTACATTTGAATAGTTTAGCTTGCTGCAGTAAGAACATGATAGA
Organism: Coturnix japonica; assembly: GCF_054131305.1. Classification (NCBI taxonomy): domain Eukaryota; kingdom Metazoa; phylum Chordata; class Aves; order Galliformes; family Phasianidae; genus Coturnix; species Coturnix japonica. The sequence continues at coordinate 8,963,554 of NC_140680.1, read as the reverse complement.
CAAGGTTGCAGTTCAAACATTAAATCACCCATTCCAAATCACCGAACGAACACCATTTGTGTCTATCTTACATGACCTGAAAATGAAGTAATTAACCAAGATCCGTCCTCAGGTTCACACCAGTTCACATTGCTGTGCAGGTGTTTAACTGCAACGTCTGAACTGATGGAACTGAAATTTGTCATCTATGGTTGCCACTAAACTGGAGGTAAATGCTGAGTGGTGGTCGACCTTCCATTCCCATCCCTGCAATAGACACGCAGTTTAGACAAGTACCTCCAGGCTGGCTTCTTATTTTTTCAAAGTTTGTATTGGGAAAAAAACAACGTCATAACACGTAAGAATGCTCCTTACACCATCACAAGCAGAAGCCTTCATTTATTTGTCCTTCTACTTATCTGTGCAGCCTCTTTTCATACTTTCAGGTTGCAACCGAAGCAAGCAATCCATCCAAAACTAAATTATCTATCCCTTTTGCACTTCATAATACCCAGTCAAGTGAAAATTCAACAGATGAGGTTGTACACCTCACAACTTACAGCTAAGAAGCATCTAGTGCTGTTGTTACCTTCCCCCTACATATTATAACATTCATATCTTTGAAACCCAGAACTCAGGCAAAGCCTGGTCTATGAGCTGCTGGAGCACCATTCAGCCTTTATACACAGGGTGACAAGTGCCCTATGCCACAGAATACCTTACTGACCCACACAAGTTCATTTCTTAGGGCTGGGCCCACTCCAGTTGGGCTCCAGATGTCCTCCTTGAGATGAAAATCAAAACTAAACACATCCTGCTGTGCTACTGAGGGCTACAGCACATTAGGAACATTTAAATGTGCATCTGTGCATCTCTCCAGCCTGCAGTCCGTCATTTATTCAGATCCTCATTACTAAGTTTTAAGTTCCCTAAAACCTCAAAGTCCAACAAGTGTCAAGAAGCTGCTTTTCCACAAACACGGTTCCTTTCACTAAGTACAACAAATAACTTGTTCAGATCTGAGTAGGATTTAAAAAACAAAACCAAGACCAAACACCATCTGCCAGCTGACAGCAATAAAATTAGCAACATTCTCAGTGTTACCTGCACTGAGAGCTTTGGTTTCTTGCACAGCAAGATCTGGATCTCATCATTCACCACCTGATGAAGATTTACAAGAGTTGGGAAAGCAGTGTATTAAGCATAGGAGTTGAGAACTAGAACCCCTCGATGGGACAAGAACTTTGCTATACAAATTTCAATCCCAAATGAACACTAGGAACATGACTGACACCATAAAGCCATTTCAGATCACAACTGCACCTTCGACCATCTTCTCCTTCAAGGAGCTCCATAATATTTGGTCCAAAAAGCTGAGAAATAGAAGCAGTGATGTGGGTATTTTAATATATAAGATGTAAATCTTCTTCATTGAGGCACAAAACCATTCATACTGAATTCCTGAGGCTACAGTCTGTCTCACAAATGGTAACGTTTTAATGAATGAGCTGGAATTTGCTGACCCTATCTACCTAAAAATTAATGAGTTGTAAGATTACAAACCATTCACTGCTGTCTGCTGCCAGTTATGCAAGAGCAAACAAATGTGATTTGTGTAAACTGCATGTCAATAAACAAAGACATGACAAGCAAAGACGCAGTTCACATGAAGTACAGAATAAACTGGGCATGCCCAGAGGCTGATTATTACTTCCAAGAGCTGAATGTCTTTTTCTTTCCCCTTTTCTTTGCCCCATCCAGCAGCAGGTTATGCCCACATCCTGATTTTATATGACTGTTAACTCCTCCTGGTGAAGTTCTCCAGCTGTCCCACTTAGGAAGAATTATAAGCATATTTAAAAGAGAAAATGAGCAGAAAGATTTAGGAAACAGTCAGTGGTACAAAACAGAGTACAAAGATGGAAGGAAGAACAAGGTGATAAGCACGAAGAGAAAGCTGACATTGGCATATCTTCTTAACAGAGGAAGCAGAATTAATATGTGACCAGAACAAACATATTGAAAACTACACATGGCAGAGCATCTAAATAGTTTAATAGTTATGAACTAAAGTATTTAGTGTTTAACTAGTGCAACAGATTGCCTTGTCTTTAGCAAAGAACGCATTGATCCTGAAGCATCACCTGTCCCCACTATAATTCTTTCTTCCAAATCTCCAGAAAATACTGATCTTGGGAAGGCGTAACACAGCATCTTCCTTACCAAAAATAAACAAATAGAATAAAAATCAATGTGTGTCTCAAGTTCCAGCTGTGCCCCGTATAGCCCACTACTGCACTGTATGTACAGCTCTACCTCAGAATGTTACACGATGTAATGGAAGGGTTCCTTGATGAGGATCTGAAATTGAATTGTTAAGAAAAAGAGCAAGAAATAGGTATTTAAACAGATTAAGGTGCCTCTGCTTCACACCTATTCAGAATTAGAATTACTTCTCTCTGTTGCCAAGCTTCCCCTTTCAAAAAATAGTCCTGGTCCTTTTGTACTCTGTGAAGTTCTCTCTATCAAAGATGGATAAAGCTCAGTGTAAGGAACATATTTTTAAGAAGGTTTACAAGTAATCACAGCAATCAGTAGGATCTAATCATACACATCTTATATCCCATGCCAGATATAACTCCCAAATACATCTATGTTAATGGCAAATAATAAACAGCAACTGAGTAACAGGACAGATGAGATGCCCTCCGACAGTCCAGTTATCTTTACAACACAAATAACTTCCAATTAACTTGGGAAGTTATAGAGAGACAGATGTGATAAAAACACTCATGGCTTTATTTCCACATCTTATCAACTGGAAGTTAATGAATGACAAACCATGGCATCATCTGTGATTGCGCAGAATCTATTTTTTATATGAAACCCAGAAGTCATTGAGATTTGCATTACAGATATGTAAACCTAAGTACTTCAAGCAAAGCAAGAAGACACTTCTCACATCTAAGTCCTATAGCAGAATTATTATAATGAAGACATATTCCCACTCAATTTGTATGCAAGACAGAGCACGGTTAAAAAGTACTTTTAAGTAAGCAGATGGGGAACAAGTACCAACTAAGTGCACAACTACAGGTACACCAACATCTAAACGATGCATCCTGGCACTAAGTGTCTGCAGCACTACGCAGAGTCTCCAGCTCAAACCAATCATCAATTACCTTTCAATACGTTCCTCTTGTTCAACCCATATTATCAGTAGGTATTTTGCAGCAGCCAAGAGAAGAAACAAAGCAATTTTCATCTCATGGATACAGGCTCAATGATTCTGAATACTGAAAGTACAACATGCTCAAGTAACATAGGGCTAAGTATATTTGCTTCACATGTACATCCAAGCTGGGGGTTTAAATCACAATAGCTGATCATAGCTATTTCAATACAAAGTATTTCAGAACCCAGAAAAACAGTCTGTATCCAAAACACTGATTATGTAGTAGCCCATTTTTAATATGGGATTTAGTTGGCATGATAAAGCTGTTATGGCACACGCTGTTTTTAGTGGTAGGCACCTGACTGAAAACGCATACACATAATCCAAGTTATCAATTCAAAACTTTACTTACCTCCCAAGCAATGTAACAGTAGAATAAAGACACCAAGAAATGCCTACTTCAATTAGAGCTCTACCAATATGACAAAGAACCAAAGCGTGAGCAACTCTCTTTGGAAATCATGTCATCAAGAAAAGCTGCATCCTTAAAGTCTTAAAACTTCCATGAAACTACATCAGAGAAGTCCATGTAGTCAGGATGCTGATGCAGACTTGGAAGAATTGGTCACTGCAGAGACAGAACTGTCTGAATTGGATAAGCCTGAGGAGTACTTGGATGGTTCCTAATCATTCCTTTCCCCACCAAAGGAGAGGGAATGTATCCTTTGCCTTCTCACTGTAAAGACTTTACATGTGAATTCTCAAAGTTTCCTTCATTTTTATGTAACTTCAAGAGTTCTGTCAAGGATACAAAAGTAAACTTATTTTAGAGACAAAATGCAAATATTTTAAGCTTAGGCTTCCTACTGACTACTGCAATTTTACCGTCATGCTTCTAAGGCTGAAGATCCATTTAAAGTCATTGTTTTATTTGAAATCTGTTGGCATTATTAGTTAAACACAAGGATCACGTTTTAAAGCAGATATTTAGCTGATACATTTGAATGTGCTACAAAACTACAACACTTCAGAAGATGTCCTGGATAGTCATTTTCCAGATCACCCAAATAACAGTCAAATCCCAAGAAACTTGATGAGGACATCATATACTAATGGATGAGCTTTAAGCCAACTCATTGGCAAGATGTATACAATTAATCAGCCCTATAGCATCATAAAGGAAAATAAAAATCATTTCACGCATACTAAAAGCTTCACTTCAGTCCTTTGTCTTCCAACACTTCAAGCTAAGTCAAGTTAAACTACTGTCCAAAAATCATGGTAACCCATGCTGCTGGAACACAAGAAGTACGCCATAAGATGACACAGTTTAACCATCACTCATTGAATCAAAGTTCAACAAAGAACAGCAGTAGAGGACTGCAGTTACTTTAGGAAAGGGAAGTTTGAGGCACAATCCACACAAACACCCCATATAACAGCAAGATTAGGGATTATTACTGGTTTCAGAAGGGGGTGGATGGAAATCACGCTCCCTGTACTGGCTCAAAACCAGCAGCACTTTGACAAGTACGCCTGTTCAGCGTAAGCAGCAGTTATAACACGCTTTATACCTAGACTAGAAAAACTTTAAAGCTGCTCCTGTTTTGCCAGCCATTTTTACAAGTGGAAACTTGGAATGAGAAAGCCTTTCAAAAAGGCATTTGATAAGTGACAACAAATAAAACCCGGTGAAGCTTTGGGTGTAAACAGAAATACAGGAAAAATTATTTTCATACACAGAAGCTGAAACTAATCAGAACCACAGAAAAAATTAGCTTGGAAGCAGTACCACAAGGTCCTCTGATCCAACCTCGTGCTCTAAGTGAGGCTAACTAAACTGGACACTATACCTTTCGATATCACCTATCAGTCACAAACTATACGTGACTGACTGTCTCAATCACACACACACTCACATCAGACCTTCGCTTCCAGTGTTCTGGGACATAACAAATAGCAAAGCAGCATTCTGGCTTTTTTCTTGTACACTAACATTGCACTGAGCTTCTTCACACGTCTGGGAAACAACAGAAGAGAACAGGCGATGGATTGATGAACACTGTGCAAACTGGGAAAAAGGAAAAACTCAACAACCATGCAACCCCAAGTAACACAGATATTTCTTCACTGCTGAGAACATACACTGTAGAACATCACGACTTGCATTGAACTTAAACTTCCCCAAGACAAGGAAGGCCCAATGTCCCCATTTACTCAATGAAGTTATTAGTAAAAGAGAACCTAAAACAAGGAGAAACGTGCCAGATTTTTCCAGGTAAGGCTCTTGCTGCTTCTTCCTCACCAGCAGACCTGCAGCCTTTTGCAACTCAGTACGTTTTTTTTGTCCTCCCCTTGGTGCAATACAGTCACAATAGACCAGGTGCACTCCACAGAGTTTAACACAATCTCAGAGTTTAACACACACAGAGTTTAACACACACAGACAAGTTTCAAGAAGTGCTAATTGTGAGCAACTCAGAAATATAATAGATGTTCTGCAGGTTGAAGGAAATCAGGGAATGGATGCAACAGTTCTTTTAACCTGACTATTTTGCTAGCCTTGCTATATTGGAAAAAGCATCGGATTCAAGAGACTCCATGAAATAACACTATGTGTGGAAAATATTGCAAGGATCATCACAATCTGAGCTTATCTCAAGTAGGTTCTTTTCATCATACAGTTCATTCATATCGTGCTGCAGGAAGTCTTCCCTCATCTTCCACAATCAAACCCCAGCTAAGATGCATGTTTCAACACCTGCCCACTGGCAATAAAGGGATCGCTTTTGGCTACCCAAGGCTTGGAGGTCACAACACAACTCTGCTCTTCTCCCATTGCCTCCTCCAAGATCTGCCACGATCGCACACAAAACAGCTCTTTCTCTTAGAAAGAAAGGCAGTAGGAAGACAATTCTTCCTAACATCCATAGGATTAGTAACAAAAACACCGTATGAAGTCTAAGTACTGACTGCTAGCAAAAAAAAAAAACAGAATACAAAGGTAATTCCTCCCAACCTCCTGCCCAGTACTTATAGCTGGATTAAAAGTCTCTCCAGAAGAACAAACCAGAACCTGGACTTTTTAACCCTACGTTATAAATTTAACAAATGCTATATCCCGTAGTTATTTCCTTACTGTATATTTCCTCCAGGTGCAGAGCAACATTTACAGTAATTCTAAGCCAGCAGGTGGCATTAACATCTCATATACCCTAAGCAAACAGTGTTAGCCAAATGATGCATACAGGCAAAGCCCTATACCTAACGAGTATGGAAAACTGGCTACAGCCTTCCACCATCCACTTGGCCATAATAACACGACTGCCTTCACCTGCCCAATGGTTGGCTGCATTTGCTGCTTCTTCCATCAGCTCCCTCAGAGCCCACATCAGAACCTCACCCAGAAGCACAATAAGGCACTTAAATTTTATTACCACGGCTGCCGTTATCTTTCAACAGTAGGATCACGTTTTTAATTTGGGCAATAAGCCTGTAATGTAAAAAAAAAAAAGGGTGATGTGACCCTATTCAAAGATGATTTACTGCTGATTTGGGACTCGGTAGATGCAGCTCCCTATCTTCAGAACCTTCAGTGCAGCTGCTGTACTCCACTGCCATCATTAAGGGCAGAAATACTCCTTACCTCAAAGAAATGGGGAAATAATGTCTGCTGAACACTGAGGTTCTTGTACTCTTGTTTTACAAACATGGACATCTTAGTTACAGCAGGCAGGAGGAACAGAAGGAAATCAGACCTCAACACCATTAACTTCAAACTGAAGTCCACAAAAATAAAACGCAAAGTCAAAACATCATCTTAATAATGAAGATGGAATTAATGGGGATATTTTTCCTTTTCCTTGACGTTAAAGAAATTTAGAGCGTGCCTTGACAAGAGTCCAGCAGCCAGGTTTCTGTGTTTGTGTTTTTAAGTGTTGGTTAAAACTCACTCTTCTTATTACTGCGTAGGAGAATCAGCTTCATTGCCCTTAAGAGGAAAGCAGAAATTAAGATCCAAGAAGGAACAGGAATTATTTGCTTCTGAATACGTGAGAAAAACAGCACCAGTACACGCAGCAAACACAACCACTCGTTCCTTAATTACAAAAAGTGATTTCAATTTTAAAAAATCCAAACTTTTTTTTTTGTTAAAACAGAGAACTCTCTTCTTTTAGAGGGGCCTTAAGATACTAATCTACAGCAAACAAAATCTGCATCAGGAAGATTTATAAAACTTATTCTTGTTCACTTGGATGAGCCAGAGGAGATGGCTTCCATGTCTGCTCTCTTCTATACCAGAAATCCCATTGCTACCATGTAAACTTATGCTGAATCCAAAGTGGTTTTGATTTAAAGGTCTAATTTCACCTTCTGGATCCCAGTATAACAAATGTCCCTGCAGGACATACAGATGAAGATCATACAGATGGCGAAGAAGGACTGAATTAACTGTACAAGAGTATGTGGGAGAAATGGCACAGGCCTTCACACCGAGCTTTTTCCAGAGGACTCTGGTTCTTATGTTGAAGGCTTCCCTCAGGGCCTGTGCTTAAAACACGGGAAACTGAGATGAACATTGCCACCCAAACCACAGCGCAGAAGAGCCGGGGATTGCTTAACACAGATGCCCATTGCTGCATGGGGCAGCAGCAGCTCTGCTGCTTGACAGAAGGATCCATGGGCACAAGAAAACCTCAGGCAAATGATGGGATGTTTGCAGGCAGTACGTGCATAAAAAGATGCGATATCTTTTACAAGAAACATAGAAGGTGACATTTCATTTTCCTTTTCAACACAGATTGCTACCAGTACAGAAACAAGTGCTTTGTCACCTTCCTAACTAGATTAATAACAGGATTTTGCTGGTACAGAAGTCGAACCTACAAAAGAACAGATATCTCCTAGCACTAAAACTTAACTCCTGATTTCTTTGAGTCACTGTCACACTCAAAACGAATCCATTTTGCAGATCATAGTTTAGTACCTGGCTTTCAAAGCTGCATTTCAACCATTTATAAAGGTAAAGCTTACTCCCTCTGTATTACCCAGGCTCCAGAAAGCACCTTCTGTTTCACAAGCCAACCAAGCTGCTAGGCCTGGGATGTACTGGTGGCCAGCACCTTCCTTTCTTTCAAAAGACACTGATAATCTCGCAGTGTGATTAAGGCTTTAAGTCGGTTTGCGATAACAGCCCCCAAAATAAAATTCCTATTGAACTTCAGAACCATTCAACTTCACCTCCCTCAGCCTGAAAACCATTACAGCACGTCCAGGAACACGAGGTTACCCAGGCAATGCGAGACACCAACCTGGCACACGTGCCCGCCCACACCTGCGGTTGGCAGCTCGTTCCCATGCGCAGAGCTGCGGGGGGAGCCGGGAATCCCACCCGAGCTGAAAGCAGCGCCCATGTGCTCGGCCCTCCCCTCCCACTTCGGGCACTGCCACAACCACACGGTCACACTGGCAGCGCCACCTCCGCCCCCATGGATGCCGGCTGCCCCCCGGGCGGGTCCGGCTAAAGCCATGGGAGGGAAGGAAGGCGTGGAGGCCGCCGTCCTCAGGCCGCTCCTCCTGCGTTACGAGAACGGAGAGGCACCGTCCCCGGGTGGGGGCTCGAGCCGGCTCCCCCCTGTGAGATCTCACCTTTTCGAGAGGTCCATGAGGACCCCGGAGAACAGCTTCTCTCCCAGCCGGAACGAGACCACCAGGGCGTCCTCGATGATGTGATCCAGGGTGACCCGCACCTCGGAGCCGGGCAGCAGCAGCGCCTCCGCTTCTCCCCCGGTGGCGGCGGCGGGCAGCGGGCGCTCGGGCTCCGCGGCGGCAGCATCCGGCTCCTCCTCCTCCGGCCGGGACGGCTCCTCCCCGGGCTCTCGCTTGGCGGAGCCCCCGGCAGCCGCGGTGCCGGGCTGCGGCCGCTCGTCGGGAAGCTGGGGATGCGCGGCGGGCGGCGGGCAGGGCTGCGGCCGCTCCTCGGGCTCGGGGCCGATCGCTCCCCGGAGCTCGGCCTGCGGCGAACCCACCTCCGGGCTGGAGGGCGGCGGCGTCTCCGTCCTTTCGCCTTCCGGTTCCCTCGTCCCGGCCGGGCTCCGGGCGAGCTGCACGGGCGGCGGCTCCTCGGCCTCGCCGGGAGCACCCTTCCCTCCGTCGGCCTCCTCCCCGTCGGGCACCGCCGATTCCACGGCCTCGGTGACGGCAGGAGGAGGATCCGCCCCGGCCTCGCTGCCCGGGATGGGCTCCATCTCGGGTTCGGCTTCGCCCGCCCCCCCATCGCCCGGCACCGCTGCAGTCGCTGCCGCCTCCGCAGCCATGGCCGCCATTTTCTCTGCTGCTTCTCCGCCGCCTCCCTCCAGCAGCGGGATCGATAACCACGGCCTTCCCCGCCCGCCTGGGAGGGAGAGCCCGCCCCCTAGGCCCGCATCCGGCAGCCTATTGGTGGGCGAGACGGAGCTTTCTACTCCCAATGGAGAGCGGAGCCGTCAATCAAACCCAATGGGAACTTCTCTTTGGTCAGCGAGGACTTCATTCAATAGAGAGTCGGGAAGAGGAAGAAGGGGCGGGGCTTAGCGCCTCGCAGGCGCTTACGGGTGAGAGGGGCGGGGCTTCTGCGGCTGCTCCGCCGCTTGATTGGTGGAGGGAGGAGCCGCTCCGAATGGAGGGCGGTGATTGGTGGGAGCTGACGTCCGTCAGGAGGGCGCGCTGCAGGCGGGTGGCCGGGAGAGGGCGCAGGGGAAGATGGCGGGGGCACGAGGGTGGCCTCGTGGGGGTCAGTCAGCTCCATGATGGGGGACCGGCTCCAGGGGAGGGAATGGGGGAGAAACCGGCCATAAAGGGGCTCTGATGGTTTGAGTCATGTAATGCTTGTGAACCCTGCCCTGATGTATGTGACAGTGCTTTGCTTCACATAAAGTGTATGGAAACACATAGGAGCATCAGGAAGAGAACTAGGTGTGTTTCTGGAGGCGTGTGTTAGAAATAAACGTAATATTAGTTAATAAATGCTATCAAAATACAGCTAAAACCACTTGTTTTTTTTAAGTTTTCCCATCATATCTATTATATTGCTGGTTTGGTAGCATGAGTTTGGAGGATAGAATGTATTTACTGGGGGGGAATACATAGTAGATAGTGATTTTAATGTTTTCTTTATTATTTCTTGCCAGGTGAGCTCCCAGCTTTGTCAGTCAGTGACACAGAGGAACAGCAGATGGATACAGCAAATGATGTGTGCTTTATAAGAAATCAGATGTGGTAAGCACTCAAAAAACTGCCTACTATTAATACTATTAATACTATTAATACTATTAATATTACCACCCAGGTCGTTTTGAAAGAGTTTTGTTTGACCAGCATTGTCAGATGCGTGTCCTGTATCCTGAGGCTGGAATACTTGGAGTGATAGTAGCTGTTCAGGAGCTTTCGAGGCTGAATGTGTTATGTCTCAGTGTTCTGGAGAACAGCGAGATTTGTCACTCTTGAATTACCTTAATTTCAAAGCTAGGATTTCAGTTTTCTCTTTATGTGCATCTAGCAGGGCGCTATAGTGGCACTGAAAGATCTGCAGGACTTGCAAATGATGCAAAGGGGATTCTTATCTTGGAAATAAGAATGGTGGGATAAGTGGAAGAAGGGCTGTGCTGTTCTTTCCTCTCCTTTCCTTTGTTTCAGCCTTCTTACTTATTACCTTATTCAGCTGAGTCCTAGTGCAGATTAAAAACCGTATTGGTGAAGGTAACTCGTATGTAACACCAGAACTGTTTTTACATTGCTCTCCTACGCAAAGAACTTGACTGAGCTTGGAGGTTCTCCAGCTGTATTTCAGCAGTAGGCCAAACCATACCCCGCCTGCACAGAGCTGTTCTGTGCTGTAGAGCCATGTTCATCTGCTCTAATGCTGGTTTCCCTGTGCTGTCTTACACTTGTAGTAATCTGTTCATCTCCAGTCTGGTGTTGTGAGGAATAGGCATCAGGTTGACCCTCAGGGTTGGCAGGATGCAGGGGTAGGGATTGTCAGACCTTCTTTTTATTGATTTTAGTTTCTGTATTTAAGAGAGGTAGCCCTACTATGTTTCAGAAGGCACGAGAAGCCAGAACTGTCGCGGTTCCTACTATAAAACAGCGCGGCTTGTGTAGTTACTTCATATGGTTGTGATTTTAATTGTGCTATACGAATAGTTCAGTTAGCTGCAGTTCGTTTTCATGGTGCTGCTGTGCCCTGGCATAGAAGAACGGCATTAAATTCGGAGCTTACAAGACATTACCAATTTATACAAAGAGACTACTCGGTCCTTGAGCTAATGGGACATTGAGATCTAACAGCTTAGCCCAGCAGGCTTCTTGTTATGTTAAATTCAGACTTGTGTAAAGGATGGGCAGAAAATGGAAGATTTCCTCTTCCAGACTTCGGGGAGATTAATGCTTACTGAAATCCACCCTGCTTTTCATCAAGTATTGCTTATGGCAGGTAATTAGCATTAAAATGCTAAAAAACTCATCTTTTACATGGGTTGGAGGCCACAGCAATCCTTATGCAAAGCAGGGGGAACAAACCTCGGTGTATGACTTGTTAACACCTCTTGAAGTTTCATTGTAATAACAAACTGAAGAGAAAACCTCTAACCCATCCAACCAGACCACTTCAAACTTGGAGGGGGAGGGTCTTAAAAATGATATTTAACCAGCAATTTGTCAATGTTATTTGCACGTTCAAAGGAGCTATTTGTGCTCGTGAAAAGTAGTAAATAAAACATTAGTATGTTGTTCTAATCTAATGATGAACAGAAATGGGATACCACAGGTAACTCCTGAATGGGAACGCTCTTAGCAGTAGGCGTGCAGATACAGGATGAAACTTGTTCATTGAACAGAACAGTACTTGCTGTGTAACTTTTCTCCATCACAATCTTTGTTGATCACCATTTAATTTCTGTTTATTTTAAATGTAGCCTGTAGTCTCCTGGGGATAGGGTTTGTCTTTCTGTGGCTGGTTTGCATAGTGATTAGCATAGCTGGGGCCTTGTTTCTATCCCGGAGCCTTTACAAACAGCCAAATTAAAATGAATGAAGTTAATGAAACAAATTGCACAGTTTCTTTAGAATAAAATGAGTCTCTTTTCTGCGATTGGCAGAAAGGACAAAAGTAGAAAAGAAGCCATGAATTCAAGGGTGGGAGGAACTCATAGAGTGCATAAAATGATGAATTTGAAGGCAGAAAAAATGCAAAGCTATATGAATATATATATGTTAATATATATTAACAGCATTTAGGATGACTGGATAGGCAGAAATTGCACTAAGCTTGAATTGAGTGAGTAAATGGATGTGATGTGTTTGTGGTAAAAAAGCAGATGTGGTTGTATCACTGCAACAGCATACACCAGTGGAAGAATTGTGTTTCTAAGCTGGGACATGATAAGGATCAGGTCTGGCATCCTTATCTATTGAAATGCCTCTGCTACCAGATATGGATGCTGACTTTTTTCTGTCAATACCAAGATGCTTTATTGCACTGAACTAAATATTAATAGGAAATCTCCAAGTGGATGAATAGTCACAGTGTGTATATGCTTCAGTTGTGTTACGTACGGTTTAAGGTGATGTGCAGTGGTGACTGTGTCATTCTGTGTGCATTGAGTTCAGTAAACGTACACTGCCATGAAGAGTCCAGCAGAAAATGCAGGCGCATCTACAAGGTTGTAATGGAATATTATATGTTGACAGAGTATAATCAGGGTGCCAGTGAAGCCAAAATTGTTTTTTCCAGCAGACACAGAAATACTCATCTGCCATTTATGTGAAATGGTGACAGCAGTCTCAAGAATGGGCTGCACCCTGTAATTGCCTAGCAGCCAGAATTTGTTGTTACTGGTATCCAAGTTGGCTGGGTACACATGCATTCACTGTGGTTGTTGATGCTTCAGTTGATCCATATGCAGACGTATGGAAGCCTTAAGTGATTATGTGGATTTATAAAAAGTCTTGCTAGGATGGCAGGTGTTTTTCCTGATATCTGGACTGGTATGTAAGAATTCTAGGTTAGAAGTTTACAGTTTGAAGCTCTAACAAACTTATTCAGATTCCGTGATGCTACGCATCAAAGGGATTGTATATTATAGACAACCAGCAGCTCCTGTCTTTGCTGACAAGAGCAACACTAAGAAATAACGTACTTTGGAAAATGCAACGTTTTTCCACTTGTCAATTGGGATCATAGAGGCAACAGAATCCTATGGCTGTCATAGTGACAAGAATTTCTTGTGACCCCAAGCAGAGACTGAGAGTCTCATAAAATCCCTCCGTAGGTCATGGTTTAAGGACCGCAGTTTTATACCGTGTTACTAAATCCATTTAAAAATCATTCGATGTTTGCTAGTCAAGCTCCACTACTGTGACATTTTCAAGGCTTTTGTATTCAAAAAGAAAACAAATGTGACCAATGAAAGCTGATGTTACATAAGTAATTCAGAGGCATATAAGCACATAATAAAGTAAAGGTTGGGTCTTGGTTGCGTGCTGCAGACTAGCTGCTTCTATAGCAAGTTAGGAAAGTAGTGCTCTTAAAACTGTTAATTTCTTTATAAGTTGTTCTGGAATAATATTATTGACTGTGGGGAAACAAAAGTCGTTGTAATGGTTGTCTGATAACTGAGCTTTATGTCCATATCCATATGAGTGCTGAGCTCCTTTTGCTGGGGTTGTCATAAAATGTTAGTTTAAATATGGTCCTGATATGGTAAGCATGTCTGGACCCTACCTGAATTTCAGTTGAAGGTCCCTACAGAACACTCCAATGATTTACTGAGTGACTAAGTTTTTCCCTGGATCAGTGCTAAATCAGCATCCTACATGAGCACTGGCTCATGCAGCACAAGAGTTTGCTCATGGAAGCTATTAGCGAATGGTTCTTTTAATGGATGCTGCATTCTGATGGAATAAGGCTTTCCAAAGCGAGGCCTCGTCATGCAACTTGCAAATCTCATAGTGAAGTTTTGAACTGTAACATCTGTTTGCAGGTGCCTTTGCTGCTGTGGCAGAATCTCTTCAAGCTGCTGCGGCACCATTAAGTAGCTTTCTTTTTCTTTTCCCTGTACGGTTTCCATGGTAAAACCGGCCCTTGGAGGTACTGTGTTTGAGAGGCGATGTAACGCAGATAACTCAGGTTCTCCCAGTACTTTTGTTAGGATGTTAGTCTTGATGACTGTGGTATTTTCTCTGTGATGTTTTTTTTCTCTGCAGTTGAACTGAATGCAGTAGCCCTCAGTACAAAGCCGTGGTCAGATTGTGCATTGCTGCAGGGTTGGATCTTAGCCACTTTTGCATCTGAGGGGAATGGTTAGAAGGTTCCTTTTGGTGTCTTCTATCTGCCTTTGTGTCCTCTTTTATCTTGTGATGGGTACTGCACCAAGTGTTTTTGGAATCACTAGGATACTTCTGAATCACCTAGAGATTCAGTTGTATAAATGGCAGTGTTCTGCCAAATTAGATAATGCTTTATACCTCAAGCACAATAATTCATGATTCTGTTTCCTTCTTCCTTAGCTTCTGAGTTCCAGTCAAGAACACTTAATTTAATAAATGCTGTGTGTTATGCACAGCCATTTAGATGTTCTTTACTATGAAAAGGGCTACCTGTAACCAAGGCTGTGTAAATATCTGCATTCTAAGCTCTAGCTTAGCTCTTTGTCTCATCTTTTTTGGACATTTATGGAAGAGAACATTTCTAGATTTGTCTGAAAAGCATTAAATGAATAAATAGAAATGAAAGATATGTGGCTAATTTGTCACAAGCCAAGCGCTCTGCAGCTCTTAAGTCTCCAGCTGGCAAAATATAATTGCAGCACAATTAAAAGATCACAAATTATATTTCAAGTAATGCAGTATATCTTGTAAATATTATGTATGCAAGAGAGTTTCAGACTATTTCTTCAGAAACACACCGGTCTGTATGGGTAAAAATCCAAAAAATGGATAACAGTAAGGAAAAACACAACTAGTTATTTAAGGGCTGCCTAAACAAATACATACCATGGGACTAAAGATGCGACCTTCTGACATTGATAGACTCTTCTGTTCTCACTCACACAAATTCTGTTTTTCTTGACCTGTTCTTCCTTCTTTCCTTTTTCCTACTTAAGGTACAAATGTGGTTATTTTCTCCATGAATACAGCTCGCTCCATTAATTTTTCTTTCATTTTTCCTCAATCTCCTGTAATTATTTAAGAATGTTATTTTTGTGAAATCCCCTTGGAATGTTTGTAGCAAATAAACCCTGCAGTAAGTCCTAGTCAAATATGTGGCTGGAAAACGTTTAATAAGACTTAAAGGATGTTGCAACTAAGAAATCTTCAGTCTTATGTGAAGATTGCGGCAAGAGAATGTATTGTACAAATATTTCCTGGAAATCTGTAAGTAAACCAAATCTTTCACATTCCATCAACAGTTTTGTTACCAGCTTGTAAGCTTTATTGTGTCAGTGGAATCACATACAACTTGATTTCTTTATGGGATGAGCACAGCAAACTTTGGTTCTTTGTACCAGAAAATGGAAGCTGGATGTATTTGCTCAGTATCTCTGAAAAAAAGAAACATTTATGGACTGGCTGATGGTCAGCTCTTCTTTGGAAGAAAATAATTACCGAGTCAGGGTAACTGAGCAAGTGATAATCCAATAGCAGTTGGTATTCGGCTGAAGCATTACTCTCTGAATTGCTTACTGTTATTATCCAATAGAGAAATCTGCACTTTGTGTTACTCATTTTAATATATCTGGCGTCGGATCTGTTGTTCA
Source organism: Coturnix japonica (assembly GCF_054131305.1). Lineage (NCBI taxonomy): Eukaryota > Metazoa > Chordata > Aves > Galliformes > Phasianidae > Coturnix > Coturnix japonica. The sequence continues at coordinate 8,947,606 of NC_140680.1, read as the reverse complement.
GAATTCTTTGGGTGTTTTGGTTTAATATTAGTTGTTTACATAGTGTGGGTTAGATGTTAAATAATTATTTTCATTCTTGCTGAAGAATTCCATACTGCTGCAGGGGAAGATCTGGGAGATTCACTGTTCTTTAGAAATCTGGCTTGGAGTATATTGATATTCAAGTCTGTGTGTAATGAAATAGTAAAGGGACAAAGATAGACACAAAAGCTGTTATACTTGGGTTGGACAGCCACAACTATTACATGAAGTTGGATTATAATTCTGTTTTTGTTATGGCTTTCTTGAGAGAGAGAGAGATTTGCATACCTGTTGCGGGGCAGGTTGCTCATAGAACTGGGGAGGAAAGGATTTCAAGGATATTCCTGTCCCTCTGTTTCTTTGTTCAGTGGATGTAACGCTGAGTTTTGAAGTTTCCTTTTGTCTGAATGTACTGAGAGGAAAAACAAACAACTTTTAAACAAAGTTTAAAACAACTTTAAAGACGTTTAAAGTGTAGATTGAGTGTTTTAGTTGCCCGTTTTGGGGTTCATTTCTTTCTTTCACCAAGCCCGTATACTAACTAAGTCAACTGGGATTTGTAAACAAACCCGTAAATGATATGGGCATGTAACTAAGGAGGGCTGCTTTGGCACATAGCGTGGTGTAACCCAAGTTGCTCTAACAGATGGTATAAATCCACTCCGACTATTCTGTGTACCTCAGTACTTCAAAATATTGCCTCTCTTCTATGAGAGAGAACTCTTTTACAAGTCCTTACAAGGGGTGTCTTTTATTTCTCTGTAAATTAATGTTACTTGCTTCACAACAGAATTGAGACCAAGTATCTCAGAGAGTTTTTCAGCTGACTAATTGCATTCTGTTAAGATGCTGCTCTTGAATCATAACCATTTTGAATTATTTTGTTTAATGGGAATGGACCAGGTTGCTCTAAGTACAGGCACTTTTGAAACCAAACCCTGGTTGCAGCCTTTACCTGCTACTGTAATACAAATCACTACACAAACTGACAGATTTTGTAGCAGTACCAGAAAGAGCATTTGTATCGTGTATAAGCATTGCATTTTATTATTCTTGAATAGTAAACCCAGATCGTACCTTTAATGTTCTTTTCCTGATCCCCAGCCCTGTGTGAAAATACCTGTTTCACATTAATGGCCATGTTGTTCAATAATTAGTTGGTTTTGATATATCTTATGGGTTGAAATGTGTATGCTGCTGACATGCAGGCATGTAATGCATTGCTGGCGTGGTATGAACAAACTACACTCCTTGCCATTGTTTGGAAACGTTACCCTAGCTCCAGTGATAAATGAGGAGGCTTAAACTGAAGTGTGGGTATGCTGGTGAGGCAGTTCATTTTGGATTTCTTGTGTAATTTCCTGAATTCTATACGCCTATTTCACGTTCAATAACAATATTTCAAAGTAATTATATTTTCTTTGACTGTGGAAATAACTGCAGTAACATTTATGGCTGTGGCCTACTTCTGTAGGTAAGCTCGTGACCCCAAGTTTAAAGCACCTGCAACTGCTGAGGTGTGGCTTTTCCTTAGCTGCATTCCTTGGAAATAAATCTTGTGTTGAATGGGAATAACAAGAATGGTAAAATACTGACCTTAATTACTTATGGTAATCCTATGTAGTTTATTAGTTAGGATTTTGTGCTGGCATAGTCTAAGAAGACAGGACAACAACAAAAGTAGAATTGAATAGTAATCATTTGGAACATTTCTGCTTCCATAGCTGAAGCAAACGTGAGTGGTCTGCACATCCCTGACATGGTTCTTATGAATCACTGTAGCTTCAGCTTTACTGGCTGTGAAATATGGACATATTTCATTCATAGGAGTTTAATGAGGGTTTAATTGCAATGAACATTTAAAAACAACTTGAGGATAAAATGTGCTGTAATATTATAACAAGATGATTAGTCTTTCAGAGGCATCCAGTTAATCCTTAAATTACAAATGATTCCCTACTACTTTCATTCTTGCTGCCTCTTGTGGTAGAGATTTCTTAGCTGCTTAAAGGCAAGAATATACGTGAGCAAAGGGCAATATATCCAAGTCTTTCAAGCCTTTCCTCTCCACCTAAATAGGCCAAAGAAGCAATGAAAGCTGTAGGATATGAGCAATGGCATTCAATTAAAAGTATTTAATAGTTTTTGGAAGAAGGAAGAAAAAAGAAGAACAAAAGACAACTAATACTGAAGCCTGTGGTTCTCATTTGATGAGAAAGCCACTCTGAGTTGGAGACTTCCCAAACCACATAATCACATCAGTATAGCGATATTCAGGGCAATATTCGTTTTGATGTAATTTCTCTGACTTCTTAATTTGATTACATCAGGGATAGATTTGTCCCTCCTGGTGTCTGTAGGTGCACACGCACGCACGTACATACAAGCTGACAACAGTTAGAGAGGTCATGGCCCATTTGTGTCTGCTGGTGTCTGTGGCTGGTGAGCAGATCTCATCCTTCTATCAGACATTCTGTTCTTTGACTCAAATCAGAGCAGTTTTGGATACCAGGCTTTTTTCCCCAGATTTTTTCCACTGGGACGGTTGGTTAGTTTGAAGTGTAGTTGTTTTTCCTCTGTGTTTCTAATAGGTAGAAGGCTGCAGAAATGGAAATGGCTTAAAAATGCATTTTCCTCAGATTGGTTTGTACTAATTTGAAAGATGTATAAATTAAACAGCAGAAGAGATGCTTCCTTCTGAAAACGAAGGCATATAATAACTGTGAATATTTTTTTGTTGCTCATTGGTTTGCTTAGCAGATTATATGATTTCTTTATTTACGTTCAGCCTGACTAAACGCTACTGAGCCATTCTATTAATTATAGGGAGAAGACTGAGAATGATAGCAACACTTCTTTCAAGCAATCTGCATCTCATTCAAGGTTCATTCTTTGTGTTTTTGAGGTCTGTACTTTAGACTATTAATGCTTGCAGCACCGCTGCAGTTTTGTTATTACTTCTCCCCATCCCCCCAACTGAATACTGTGTCAGTTAGATGTCATGTTTACTGAGTGTTCTATCACTGTCCTTGTTCTTCAGTCTGGCATATGTCTGATGTTTGTTCTACTTTGGCATTCATTTGAATGACAAACATGTTATGAAATGCAACTTTGATTTCATGATGTGTACTGTCATCAAGTGATACATTTCTGTAGCAAAAAGAGTGTGGTGAATCATACAACACAATATAGGTACGTGTCTGTGTCCTAAAACAATGAACAGCGTGTCAGACAAAACAGAACTAATCAGAGGGGAAAAAAGGACTTATTTTCACACTCTAGGCCTAGAAACTGTGCAACTACAATGTATTTTAATGTAGCATTTTTGTACTTCTAACAAGATTTCTGGTAACAAGTATTTGGCAGTCCTTGATGTCTCTGTTCAGGCAGAATGTGTGGTAATGTCAAGAGGAGTCTGACAGACAAAGAACTGAACAAGTATTCGGTGAAGTCTTTTTCACCTGGCCTACAGGGCGTAGAATAGATATTGCAACTATTGTATGAGAGTGTTTTAAGTTCTTGTGTAGGCCACTCTGTTAAAAGAACAGTGATGAATGTCAGTGAGAATGGAGATTCACCAAGTTTGCTGATGACACCAAGCTGAGATGTGCAGTTGATACGAGGAAAGGAAGGGATGCTATCCATCCTGGATTGCAACCTGAAAGTAAATATGTATGGATTTCTAAAAGTAGAGCTTCATGACAACCTTTATGTCTTTATGTTTTCCTCTTGGAATAAAACCAAACTGGCTGATTGATGCAGGCTTGGACCAGTGATACACCAAATAAGTACTGCTTTCTGTTTGCGTTGGAGGCCAGGAATTCCTTGTCATTTCAGTAGGGAGACAATAGTTATGATTTGACTATGGTTTTTCTACATCAGTCTCACTTGGATTTTAACTTTTGAAGTCACGCAAAGTGAGTCAGATCTGGTCAAGCCAGAATAAGCTCTGAAACTGATCTAAATTGATGAAAATATGAGTCAGTTCGGAGAGTTAAGCAAGTAAAGCCAGTTGTAGGCATAAGACAGCTATCAATATGTCTATGATTCAGTGGGAGAGAAGGTCCACCCAGTGAATTGACACTGAATTTGAAAGTGAATTTCAAATCTTTTCTTTCAGTAGAGCTGGGGAATATCCACAGGAGAGTTATGAGAACCATGAATGGGGAAGAGAAATTGACAGGTGTTTATGTTGTGTGATTGCTTTTGGATTAACATAAAGCAAAACACCTGGAAAGGAATAGATTTGGCCTGTGACTTGGTCGCTCTGTCAGGGAAGGAATAGGATAAGTAAATAACAATGTGGAAGTAGGCAGAGGGCTCCACACTCAGATGTCAGATGACAAAGTCCTGGCACATCTTATAGTGGCAACCCATGTGGTGTGTTCATTAACGTTGCTGCCAACTATATCAGCCTGGGTACACATATTGCAATTAATAATTGTTCTTTCTCAATAGTTCTGGGAAAATCTGTGCTACTGTCATATACCACAGAGAATAGTTTCTATTTTGCACAAGCTGCTGTTGGGAGAGCGACTTTCACAGAGACTTAATATTATATAGCAACCCATCAAATGTTATTTTTTAATTCACTTTGTTTTTTGACAGTAGTAATTCGCTGCTAATCATGATCACAGATGAAATACAGCGCATGTGCTGAGTCAAGAAGCTTTGCTATATTAGAGCCGGCTCTGTAAGCATGGTTACAAAATTTGGTGAAAATACCCTATATAGAAACAGGGCCTTCGTGATCGTTTTAATTTCCAGTTAGGTCTGTATGAAGACAAAATCCTTTTCTGTTAGTTCTTTTCTCCTCATTCGTGGCTTATCACGGCTGCTTTGTTGCTGCAGTGTTCTTTGCTAATGCAGTAAATCTGGAGACCTAATGGTGCACGAGCCCCTTTGAGGACAGAGCTGACTTTTAAAATATTCATTTCTATGCGGATCAGGGATATCCCAGTCTGGCTGTAATCAGAGGAGGAAGGACAGAGACAAATAATCACTGAATATGACTGCTCAGGGAGCAATTTCTGTCAAAATAACAGCAGCAAAGGTGGATATGAGCTGGTGTTGCACCCCCAAGCATGAGTGAGAGTGATGTGGGCTTGTTTGATACTCATAATGGTATAATTGCTTCTTTCTATTCCTTCACCCTCTAGCCCAGCTGCTGCTCCCCTGCTATGCTGAAATGCCTGTTGTTTCTCTCTAACTGCTGAGTAATGTAGGGCTGGTGAAAGGTGCCAGACCGACAGCAGTGGGATCTGCATTGCTTCATGTTCAGACAGCAGCTACAGCCTGAGCCCTGACAGATCCCCTTGCTGCAGGGGGGAGGTTCAGCCCTGACTTACAGGGGCAGATCACAAGGCAGGGGATCCTACCGGGCACTTCAGTTCTTGGTGAATTTAGTTTGTCTGAATGCCAGCTGTGGAGTGAATATGTTCTGGAAAAGCAGCATGGTTATACTTCCAGCCAGAGACCTGTTCATAGCCTGAGTTATCCCAGATGGAATAGACCTTTGTGCCACAAAATGGGCTGTCAGTGAGTCTCCAGCCACTGGGAGTTCAACTGACTACCAAATTTATCTCATCTAGGCTTAATGAGCAGTCGTCAGGTAGTAATGATCCTACCAATCTTGATTTAAATAGCAAAGGTTGAATTCCAAATCCCTAGAGTCATTTTTTGTGCCATTTAAGCCTCATCAAACTATCTTGGTGGAAATGATTTAAGCTATCGTGCTGTACTGTGTGTTGGCAGGCAGCTAAGGGAATGGTGCATCAATTTCTTTTGCTCGCTGGTGATGCATTAGGTCTCAGGAACTTCCTTGTGTGCCTCAGTTCTTGCAGGCAGATGTGCAGCTCTTGGCTTTCTCTTTTAATGCTTCAGGATAGCAACACAGCATGGGTATGTCAGTCAGTGCCACCTCCTGTCTGTAAACTTCCTAGGGTTTTTTTGAGTGAGATTTGAGCATTCATTTTATAGTGGAGAAAACATACATGTACAGAACCATGTCTGACTTGGTGTGAGGAAAATAAAACAGAGGCCACAGCAATTCCAGAGCTGGCTCAGCCAAGCAATGTCACATAAAAAATTAAAGAGAAGGGCTTTATTTGGATCGTGTCTGTATGTAGGTCACAATAACTTCAGAGAAGGCACCGAGCAGACAAAAAGCTTTCAAAATAAATAAATAAATGAAATCCCATTATTGTAGGAGAAGGGCTCTTTCTCCAACAGATGACTGAAAATTAGTAATGAAGGAATTTCAGTAATCAATGCTTTCATCAGTCAGTTATGTTTTCAGTCACTAGAGACTGAGTAGAGGGACCACCTGCACTGGCTGTGTTCTCAGCCTGTCTCTGGCTTGTGAGCTTTTCCATTTCACTGCAGCAAGGCACTGTGAAGCTGATTCAAGCCATTTCTCTTCCTGAATTGTCGTGTTTTGTTGACCCCACGTAAATCAAATCTAGCTTGATCATCCTTCCTGTGGAAAAAAGAGGTAGATACGAGTCAGCTTCTCCTACTTTGCACTGCAGCTCCTCATGCCTTCCATTTCTGGTTTTCCTCAGTCCCTAATTACATGATCTGGACAAAAACCTCTCCTGCTTCTCCCTGGTTTGTGAACATCACTCAGTGACCCACCCTGGTGATTCTGTGCCTCTCTGCAAGAAACACTCTTTGATTCAGGGATCTATGTAGTCAATGTGTTTTCTCTTTTGAGCCTAGAGAAGCCTGAAGAAGGAAAGGAAAGCAGGTCTCCCATCTAGCCCTGCAGCCAACCTCTGTGCAAGCATCAGAATAGCAGCATGTAACAATAATGAAATGAGCATTTCTTTTAGGAGGAGAAACTGAAGGCAGTGATGCAGCTGCGAAGGGTGCAGAAAGGGTGAATGCATCTGGCCAAAGGGCTCTTACTGACACTTGGGTTACAAACAGTAATGCTGTGGGGGGGGGAGAAGAGTACACAAAGGTGTAAGCTGGGCCTGAGAGTACAAATTGCTTGTAGAAAAGCTCTATTGGACACGTAGATTTTTGTTTCTGAAATCGGCAGTGGAAAGCAATCATTTTCCCTTGGCTTTAAAATTCATTTATGTGCCTCGATTCTGTATCACAGTCCATTTACGTTTCATTAGCAAAGTTTAATTTTTTTCTATGGTGGTGTCTGGAGGTAGCTGTAACTGTAAGCCATTGTACAGCAGTGGGTGTGTATTTCTATATTATTATAGTGAACTGTCTTTTCACAAGGATTAAGACTTTTGAGACAGATACGCTCCTTCAGCCTCTCTTTCTATGTTTTGCCCTTAAATACAGAACATTTCCATAGGTGGCAAGATGAAAACTCAGCTTAAAAATGAAGCAAAACCAGAGATGTTAATTAACAGTAACTGAAGCTATACTTAAAAGTGTTTCATTGCTGATTCCAGTATTGTTCAGAGGGAGATAGGCTCCCATTTTGGATTAGCTCTGACATTTACCATGGGGTAGCCTTCTTTCTGCCATTCCTGCTGCACTTCTGCTTGGAGCAATTCTTAATTCCTCTATTATGGAATTCACTTTTTTCCTCTAACCCACCTGCCAAAATGAAAGTCATGAAATACTTAATGCTGGTATATAAAAACATCACTGTACTCTAGGGAGTCTAATGGAGCAGGATGAATTCACTCTTCAAACAGTTGTTTCAGCCTTCCTGTTTTACCAGCTTCAGAATACAGCAGGTTAGTAGCTTACATCTGACATACCCTGGTCACAGCAGCTCACAAGATAGACCCAACTACTGTGGGAGATAGTGAGAGCTGATTTTCAGGTGTGCTAAGTAATAGTGAATCCACATGCCCTACTCTATGACCTTGGGAAGATCAATTATTTGTGAATGTTACTGACAGCTTGAAGAAAAAGTGTATTAAAACTATAAAGAATTAGTCATTAATAATCACAAATGGATTTAAATTCATGTTTAAAGGCCTGAGATTTATATTTAATTCCTCAGAGATGGACCTTGCAATTTAAATCAGTATCAGAATGTCTTTAACACACTCAGCATTAGCAAGTCGACAATGACTATCTGAAGCTTATTTGCACGTTTATTCAGCTAAGGAACAGAATTAAGGCTTCTCACTAGATGGCAGTGTGATTCAGGCTTCTCTATCTGATTGCCAGAGGCTGCTCTGAACAGCCGTGCCTTCTATGTAGGAAAGGCAAAGAAATGTTAATTTTAGAGCTACCCAGCATCCTCACTGAGGAGTCCCAAGGATTACCCTGGGTGTGAGAATTGTGCATTCCTGGGGAATCCAACTGGTTTGTAAGCTCAGTGCAAATGTTATCAATGCAGTTTCTGTCTGAGGAACCAAGATGTTTGCAGAAATGACTTTCTCCAGTCACTGAACTGTGTGTAGATTTTTAAGCACCCTAAGAACAGTAACTGATCTGTGTTTGCTACCAAACTGTGCCATTCGGAAATGCAAATTTAGGTTAAAAGTAAGGCTTTAAAAAATAAGCAGGTTTTTTTTTGTATACCCTGCTGATCTCTCGTGGTATAGGAGGAAAATGAATGTAAACTGTTGTATTGTGAGATGAAGTTTGGATTTTCAAGTATATTCCAGGTTTTCCTTTTGATTCTGGAAGGAAATATTAGGAAAATAGTACTTTTTCCAGGATTTGAGATAAAAAACACAGTTGTTAACATCGTGGTCTCATTTTTCCCAGTTTTATGTCAGCATTGTTTGACCAGAATACTGTTGCTGCCCAATTCCACAATATATAGAGCCAAGATAAACCCACTGGAAGAGGAACGCTGCAGACTAGATCTAGTATAAGCAGCTAATAAATGCTGTGCCTAGTGTAAGAAAAATACACTTGAATATTGGCTTCCCTTGTCTGGCTTTGAGATTCTTTATTTTAAGCCCAAATCCCTTTTTTGTCAGGTCTTTAGGGGCAGTAATTAACACCATCACCACATAGCTGTCTGTTCCATCTAACTCTTAAGGTGAGCTACAGGAGCTGGGAATTGAGAAGGTTGAGAAGTGAAGCAAATGGGAGGGATGGAGTAGGTGTGATTTTAAGATACAAGGAATATCAACAGCAAAACAGATCTGCCTTCATATTTAATTTTAATGTTGACTTTAACAGAGATTCAGAAACTTCAGCTGAAGGAATTTTCTGGAGCAGCAGAATGGAGCTGTTCCTGGGGCTTATGAGCACAGTGAAAGCAGCAGGCTGTACAAGTGCAATAGGTGGAGGTTAATGCATTCCAGGAAAATCAGTGGTGATAAAGGGCAATGTGCTGGAGAAACGGTTATACCCAAAAGATGAAGGGATGCCTAGTGTTGTAACAGACAGCAGGGAATCAGGATCTCTGCCTATTAATCCCATCTCATATGACCTGGGGCAAACAACATAATCTGTATTTAAAATGCAACTCTATTGCTTTAAAAATGAAGGGCTGGGGATCAGCAGTCTGGAAAGCAGGATGCATAATAAAGTATGCTGTGTTTATTTCATGCATGCTGAACTCTGGGTAACCCTTGCAGCGTGGAAGTTCCCCTGACAGGCCAAGTGGGGAATTTGGCCTTTCTTTAGCTCAGCTGCTTTGTGTGTTTGCTTCAGTAACCATTGATGATCCAAATACAGAGATGTTGAAGTTACAGAAGTAAAGACACATGAAAATAAGGAAGGTGTGAAACTTAGATTGACTACTGACTGCCTATGGGAGCAATTTAGGCTACAGGGAGTGCTGGTGTTATGTCAGACCCTTTCATGTCTCTCTGGATTGCTGTCACTCTTTTAACACAGTGATTCCTTATAATAGGAAAAAAAGGAGAAAACAGAAGCTCTTAATGTCTTTGTTCTTCCTTGAAACACCACTTAAAATTAATACCTCTTTCTCTAAACAGTAGAAATCTGAAACGGATACAAACGTAAAAGTCAGATGTGCTTGTGCTTTAAAATATGGTCTCTTTTAAAACATCGCTTTACAGAGGCAAATTAATCTTCTGTATTAAGTAAACGTGACATGGAGTGGAGCTAATGGAGAACATACCTCCAGTTCCAGTTAGATTCTTAATTAACACAAGGAAATATTCTGTATTGCAAGATTGACTGGTAGTATTCTTGTAGTATTTAAATGATAGTCTTTGAACAACAAACAAAGACTTAGAGTGTCTGTCCTCTGTACAGCAGGTAGTGCTGCCAGCAGTCTGTGCTGAACTTGTCTATACTGCAGAAGCAGGGTATGTCTGTGAGACATCCAAGTCCTGGTTTCATCCCATGTTTATCCCATTGCCTTCTAGGCCTCGTTTGAACCAATTTCTAATGTGATTGTGTGAGTTTTGTAGGTAAACGATAAGAATGAAGAGAGAAGAATTCTAGGGCATAATTGGTGCCTTCAAAATACGTTGTGGCTAAGGAAGAATTTAAATGTGGTCGTGGTGGTATATGTCAGTGACAGCCTATTGCAGAAACATGCATTCAATGACCCTCCCTGTCAGCAGGTACTGCTGCTGTAAGCTGCAATCATGGTGCGTATTCATTTCATATTGAACTTCAGCCTTTTCCCCCCTTTTAGTGGTGATTGAGTATTGCTTAGAAGACCACAGTCCTGTGACAGGTCTCCAAATTAGTCTGTTACCTTGAAAATAAGCTCCCACTTGGAGCTATATTATCCTGATGAGTCATTGAGTAATATCACATAGATACTATCAAATAATAAAATCTTTATAACGCATCATGTGAACTATGTAGATAAAGGGGACGTGGCTATTGGTTTTTGGTCAGAAAAATTAGAAGGGATAATTGTAATGATTCCTGTCTTTAGGGAGGTCAGGCAGGAATGTTTTAAACCATAGCTACATTCTGTTGGGGACTTGTGATTTGTATGTATATGCAGAACAAATATATAGAGGTAGCAGCTTTAAGTCAGTTGGCTTTCGCCAGAAACTGTAGGTAAGGCTGAATTCATAGAATTGTAGAATCCTTGGAGTTGGAAGGGACCATTAAGGTCACATCTCCTGCAATGACATGTACAGCTCAATTAGGTTGCTCAAAGCCCTCCCAGCCTGACCTTAATTATAAGCTTCTGTTTACCAACTTATTTAGAATTCTTTTTATTAAGCTAAGGCTCCCAAGGTTCAAGAAGTGTCATAGTGACTTTTAGCCCAAAGATGGAGGGGTTTTAACAGGATTGTGTGAGACAAGCCAAAAAGGTTATCTGAAATCAGGGGAAGTGGAGAGGAATACCGAGATGATAAGAGTAAGTCTGTACCTTCAGAAGTGTCGAACAGAGTTTGGTGTGGCCCAACCAGTTTGCTTTAGTTTAACAGAATAAGTGCTCTCTAAAGCAGTTGGGAGGTAAGCTCAGAAAAAGGAAGTGGTACTTAAGAGAAAGAGCAATGCTGGCTCAAACACAAACGTGTTTAGAACAAATATGAATTGATTTAGACTAGAAATCAAAAGAAAAATGTTACATACCAGAGATTAAACTACCTGGTTAAATAGCAAAGACAAACACTTCTTAGAATGCTGTAAATTTTAAGAGGCTGACATGATTACAGGTATCCCTCCCAGTTCTTTGTTCAGATGATTCAGATGCTTCTGATTTAATTTACCTAGGTGCTAGATTCTGATTAGCCGGTGTGAAATGCTAAGTGCAGAGAATCTGGGCCTTGAGCTCACAGAAAGAAATTGTTCAGTTGAGCAATTGACTGTTTGAACCAGTTAATCAATTGTTTTGCTCTCTGGAAAGTAGGTTTCTGGAAATGAAAGCAGACTAAAGTATATCAGCAGACCTGATTCACTGCTTTGACTGAGGAAAATAATATAAAATAATGCAGATTTCCATTCAGGGATTCCCCAGAATACTTGATTTCTTAAGGATCTGAACCTTCCTCCCCTTCAGATGTTCCCATCTCTCAGCTTGTGGTAGGATCTTGTCTTCTTTTCTTTAGGCAGATTCAGACCTTCAGAGTGACGCATCCAGGGCTCTGTCACCTGTAACACTAAGTAAGGATTGCTGTTAAATGGTTGGACTTTGTACAAGCTCTTCATTACTTCAACCACATCTTGTTGGTAATTACTTTTCTACTGCTTACGAGTTTAGAATAATAACACTGAGTACCATGCTAAATGGATACTTAATAAGGCAAAATTACAACACAACTCTCATGGAATTACATATTACATTAACATCAAATGTGCTCATTCTGAATTTATTATGAATGATTACTCTGTATACCAAAGGAATTAACAATAACCAATATTCATTTGCGGTGGAGGGCTGTTGAATTGCCAGATACAGCTGTATTAAGAATTTACAAGTTTTCCTGATCAGGTTTCATTCTGAAAGAATCATTAAGAGTAAGTTTCTTTTCATTGGAGAACTCCTGCTTTTATTCTGAGCCCTTGTTCAACTGCATTCCAGTTTTAAAAGCACTTCAAAGGCAGTCACTCAACCTTGTTCGCTCACTAATGGAATTACTTTCCTTATCTCCGTTTTGTCTTTGAGCGTACATCAGTTGGCTTTATACAACACTCCTGAAAGGTTAATAAACTTTAAAGCATGTTGGGAGACATTCAAGGGCAGGGTAGCTCCAACATGACAAAAAGAATGTAAAGGCGCTATATTTATGACTGTGTGGCAAGTAAATTCTGAAAGTAAAGATATCCTTGGCCTTTGATTTTGTTCCTGAGTGTCTTTCCTGTTCCCACTAGCATTTGAAAACTCAGCTGTTTTGCATATCAGAGGTAACTGACTTGAGAGGCAGAGGGAATTAACTGCTTGCTTTAGATGAGCTTTTCCTCTGGGTTTCAGCTTTCGTGAGAGTTTTACTTCTCTTGAAAACTTACTCATGCTAAACATTTACATCAGCCACACTTTCAACTTGTGTGATCCGAATAAATGAACATCCAGCCTTTCTGTGTAACTTCTCATTGTAATTAATAGTTCAATTCTTTGCCAAAGTAAGTCCTGGCAGTTCAGATCTGAGGTTTGCTGTGTGCTGATGTTAGCTCAGTGGTACAGAAGAGTTTCTAAGATAGGTGAGTTTGATTGTGAATGCATGTCCTGTGGTTGATTGGTTTGGTTTTTTACTTTGTCAGAGCAGTTCAATCTAAAAAGGCTTTGCATAGCAATTCCTCGCCTTCTGTCTGCTCCGTTTAAGCACACACACCCTTGTTTATGTTTCTGTGACAGTTGTATCCACTCAGTAGATTTCATAAATGCCAATCTGTCGCAGAGAATATTGGCACATAAAGTTAGGTTCATTGAATTGTTTTTGCTGAAGTTGCAGCTGCACTTCAGACGATTCTGACTGAATTCAGGAGAGCCAGCATCTATATTCTGACCTGTAACATTCTATTCGGTATATATGGGGCAGTCCTGCATGCTGTTGGTTGCCAAGATAGCAGTAATATGTATTTGTTTAAGCAAAGGCTAGCAACGTATGGCACGTCAGCGATGCCATAATCCAGTGCTTAGGAAATCATTGTCCTTTAGAAATATGTCTGAAAAAGAAACATAAAGATAATTGTTTGTATAAATGTGATACATGTAACATGACTTCTTTGCGGTGATTGTCTGGTTCAGGTGGGGTTTTTTGCTAGTTTGTTTTAAGCCATCGGAGAATGAGGAGACTGAAGTTTGATCTTGGATGTTCAGCTGTGGCACCGGGCTGGTTACTAACCCTGGTGTGTAAGTCAGGGGCTTACATGAATGAGGCAGGGTTCATTCACATGAGCAGGACACGCTCCTCCCATGGCAGACAGGCCTTGGGAGCTGGCCACCAGATGGCATGATCTTCTATAGAATAATTCTTTGACCTCCATAAAGAACAGCTGCATGTCTCTCTATTTTCAATGGTAGTGCCAGGTACAATGAAGTTAATAAAGTTTTAAAAGTTGTTTCCGGCTTTTACACCTGAAGCTTTTTATTCTTTTGTCTTTCTCCATTATAACACCTGTATCGTGCCTTCCCGTTATGCCTTTGAATGTGAACAGGGAAATGCCTTTTATTTTTCCATTGGTCTCAGACACAGCTGTTAATTCAGTTGGATTTCAAGTAAACTGTGTTAAGTAGAAGTCTAACATACACAAAGATGTTTGCATCAGTGTGCAGGTACCTACACAGTAGTAGATGAAACTAAATACATAATGAAGAGCTCTTGTTGCTATTCCAAACACCCAAACAGAGTAAGCACAGTTACTAACACCATGTTTTATTTTAATTTACATGTGGGGATTTGTAACGTATTCTGGTGTGGTGTAGTGTACAACTCATTGGAGGTGAATAAACTGAGAGTGACTCACCCAGTCAAGTAGCTATTCACCTGTATTCACCTCCCCCATTCCCAGTGCAGTCAGGCTCTACTGTCTTAGAGTTGTGTAGCTGTCAGCATTTTTATATCACATCACAAGATAGTTATCAGTGTAATTTAATCCTTATAAAGAGGAAGAATGTATTGTTCCTATAATCTGGTTATCTTTTTCCTGTTTGACAGAGCTGTACCGTTTTCCTTATCCAGTTCGATCTGTCCCTCAAGGTCCATGTGGCATTACTGCACCAATGGTATTGGCCTCTAATAAGTTTAATGTAAACATACAGGTTTATGGTTTGGGTTCATTTACCTTCTTCACAGAATTATGTACATCTATCTGAAACACTGAGAGCCTGGTGCAAGACAGGGGCCTTCATTACTGAGCTCACCTGAGGGCAGTGTCTGTCAGTGGTCCCCAGTCCCAAAAAGCACAGTGGGCACTGGACTTGGACTTGGACTTAGCTATTGCACAGAGTTTACAGTGTTATAGCTTAGGTGGTGCCTAAGCTTTACCATGGCAGTAAGAACAGAGGATTTTGTGTGTGCAACCACTTCATTGTTTTCTGTTCTGATGCTTTGCTACTTCCTCTACTCAAGGCCTAAGAGTCTGAGCCTTGGTGTTAAAGGACAATTCTTTTTCAATTATCCGCTCCTGCACAAGCTTAAGATTGAGCTGAAAGAGCTGTAATTACAAGAAAATATGTCAAACATAGTTTCAGAACAGACAGAATCCTTTGACAGACACTTGAAAATCAGTACGAAGGTAACGCTGACTGCAAAGCAAGTTTCTGTTTCTTTCCAGAATCTTTTGTATTTGTAACTGATACACACACATATAAACACACATATATGCATATAAACAACAACAAAACAGTTAACTGCTTTTCTCTCACCCCCCTGTGTTTTGAATGCTGATCACAGAGCAGGGACAACATCCACGGAGGAAAGGTACACGGCTCCCTTCTATTTCAAGCAGGGAGACATCCTTTTAATTGCAAGCAGACAGCAGATGGTAGGGCTTTTGTGGTGTCCCAAACTCCAGCACAATACAGTCAGCCACTGCACAGCATGGTAGGATTTAGAGCTGAGTGAATATGGGGGGAGTGAGTGGCTTGGGGTGGGAAGGCAATAATTCTGAGGACATTTGTTCTGTTCTTATTTTACAAATTGACCATGATTTTTTTTTTTTTATGTTTCCCTTTTGTTCACTTTCTGCATCTGTTCTAGAAAACTGCTTTCCCACCAAGAGGGCCTGACAAAACAAACAGCTTTGAAAGGATTGTTATCAGCTTCAAAAACCACATCTCTGTACTGAAGTTTTGTCTTCTTTTTAAGAAGACGTGAGATTTTGAAGCTACTCTCTCAGACTTCAAAAGAGGAAGAACAGGGGAGAAAAACAGAAATAATATACATGGCAAGATCTCTTCTAGTCCACAGGTATAATCTCTTACAAATCTGAGTCTATTTCTGGGAGCTTTTGAGATTCTTTTCCATTAGAAATGCCCTTCACACCTGATTCAGCCTTTTAACCTACAAGTCAACATGTTGTTCTGTTATCCCTCTCACTTTGCCTCTGTAAGGAAAAGTTTCAGAACTGCAAAGATTTTCTTAACACAGGAAATTTTTCCTATTCAAACCTCAGGTGCCCTGTGTATTCCAGTGCCGTGACACTATTAGCACATAAATCCTTGGAAGGTTTTTGTTGGTCTGTGTCATTGGCCTGTGGAGCAATGCCAGTGCACAGCAGCTGGGATTTCCTATCCTGCTCCTGTATGCATTCTAAATTACCCAATAAATTCTCTGACTTTGAGCATCCCACACAAATCAGAACTCTAATTCTGCATTTCCCAAGTATATATGTTTGTAAAATATTTGTATTCTGTGCAAACATTCACTAAGCAATATGAAGCACTGTTTGACTCCTGATGTTAAAAAAGATGCAGGAACATGGTGCCGTCTGTCAACACATTTAATATACTTCATATCCAAGAAATGCAATATATTTCACAATTGTTTTTTCCTCGAGGGGATAAGGTAGGATGTGGAAGTGGAGTAATTTACGCAGTCTTGCCCATAGTCCATGCAGCTTGTTTCCTATGTTCGTATGTTAACTAATACAACATGTGCTTCCAAACACAGCGAGGTTGTTATCTAAGGACACTGTTTTGAAGACATTTTCTCTCTGTTTTAACTTATTTTACCATTATTCCACTGTCTCTGCAAAATCAATGGGACATTTAAAATAAACATGCACCACTTTCTTTAAGTATTCGCAAAAACCAAAACCCATCTTTTGCCCTTGATTTTCTGCTGATCTCCAGATTAGCTGAGGATCTTTTATTGAATTATGACCTTCATTTTCATATAGGTCAATGGCATCCATGTTAATGACTCACTTAGATCATAAAAGTACATTTCCAAGGGGTGTGACTACAGGTGGGCTGAACAGCTTGGTCTGGCTTATAAAAACAAGGTCCTCAGGCCATCTGCACTTATCCATTCTTCTTTGTTCCAGCAGCTATTCTACTCGACCAGCCACATCACCAGGGCAACATGACATTTGCAGGCAAATATGAATTCGAAAGTGATGAGAACTATGATGACTTTGTGAAGAAGATTGGTAAGTATGTCTTGGGGTGAGCCTTAAAGGTTTTAAATTAGCTTTATTTAAACAAGTATTTCTAGCTATTTATTGAAATGCGCTGAGATCAACAGGAGGTAAAACTGATTGGCGTGCTCCACACTTCAGCAAGGAGTATCAGTTCTCATTAAGAGCAAGCAACACTGTTATCTGCAGGAAATAGTCCTGTTGTACAGAAATAGTTATTCCTTTTCAGTAGCAACAGAATGAAGGGCAAAGATGTTTACAGTATAATAATAATGAAGATAACTTTTTTTTCTGTCCCAAGTATTCATTAGTGAAAGTGTAAGCTTTAAGTGTGATGAAAATACTTGTCAGTCTTATACTGGAACAGGTTTCTGTGAAGCCTTTCAGAAAAACTGCATAAGGCCGTGTCTGAGATCACCCCTGGAAAATCTCTTAGGAGCGCTATGATCTGTGTGCATAAGTTCAGTGCTCATATTCCTTTGTCTATAAACCAAATGCAAATAGTAAGTGGGTACACACAGCTGTATAGCAGAGGCATAAATTCATTCACATGAAGTTTCACATATCTGCATGTGTAGCCTAAGTAGAGGGATGCAGACATTTGTATATACTTTCTATCTACATGTTTATTATGTATCATTCCTAAGGTGGGGCTGGGGGGAAAAATCAAGACCAAAACCTATAGTTTTAGCAAATGCATTGGTTTCCTTGCATTTTTCTTTATATGGCTAATTTAAACACAAATCAGACACTCAGATGTCAGTGTTTGAGAACAAACATCCTACTAACACTTTTTACTTCAAACACAGCTGATATTAGGTTTGATAAGCTGTATTTTTCTGTTTATTAAGGTCTTCCTGCTGACAAGATCGAAATGGGGAGGAACTGCAAAATAGTCACCGAGGTGGTGCAGAATGGAAACGATTTCACCTGGACTCAGCATTTCCCAGGAGGACGCACCACGACCAATTCATTCACTATAGACAAGGAAGCAGACATGGAGACAATGGGTGGTAGAAAGTTCAAGGTACATTAAATTAACCATCGAGTTCTTTGCTGTCTCAGTTGTTGGGTTTTTTTTTTAAATGCAGAGTGAAAATTAAATGTATCTTGGTGACATTTTCTGTAACCTGTTACTTCTATCATAGCTTGGACATCATGTATATATATTTTTTTTCCCTTGTCTCTTGTTGTCCTAGCAAAATATCTAGAGCTAAGACTGCGTTTTGATAAGGGCTAGAGCTTCAAAACTATTAACTAGTAAAGAATGATAGCAAAGTGAAGAGCACCTACTCTTGTCATGACTCAAGCAATCTTAGTGCTTATTAAAACTTTAATGAGCTGGCTGCTAGCTGTCCTTACTGCCCACCATACAACCACAGGAGCACACTCAGAGCAGTGCTGTGGTCCTTAGCCTGGCTGTGCTGTTCACTTTTTGAAGTTGCCTTAAACTGGGTGAGGACTACGTAAAGTCCTATGTAAATAAATCTCTGTGTATCATCCTTAATATCAGAAGCACAGAGCTACTCGCAAGTGGAAGTGGTCTCTCTCTAGAGATAAGACTTTACAACTTTCCTTCCCCACTGCCAGTCACCCCTTAAATGAGGTCTAAGAGGTGCAGCCCTTCTGCTCACACAGCTGAATTGCCTTCACCTGTGTTCCCAGGGCTGACCAGGTCTCTTCCCCAGGTGCTCAATCTGTGGTTCAGGCCAGGACTCAACAGTTACCCTACAAATGTCAAAACAAAAGAACCACCCAAAGTGTTGATGACTCAGATTATAGTCTGTAGTAAGATCATTTTTAGAGCTGTGGATGAATAGTGTCTGTGACTTATTTGTAAATAAGTATGGAACTTAGAGGTATTGTTAGTTGAACATTTTTCTATTTAAATTTGGTATGCTTTTATTTAGGAACTAAAGCACAAAGATTTTAGTCTTTTTAATGAATCTGTGTATATAAAAGTTTTCCTTCTTTTAAAGGAGATGAATGTTGCATAACTGATAATAGAAATGCCAGTAAGCTCAGAGGCCATTAAACCTCTGTCTGTTACAGGCAACAGTTAAAATGGAAGGTGGGAAGATAGTGGCTGATTTTCCCAACTATCGTCATACTGCAGAGATTTCTGGAGGAAAGCTCGTAGAGGTGAGTTCTCAAGTATCCAGACTATTTTGTTTAGGACTGCAAGTCTTTTATGTATACATACATACATATACATACACACACACACACACATATATATATATATAAAAGTTTTGAGTTCAGAAAAATACATTAAAAAGTAAAGCAAAACTGTTTATTAACTTTCTCCTTCTTTCTGGATAATCTCTTAATTCTAATCCAAAATTCACTAAATAAACTTTTAGTTATAGATATTCTGTCTTGTATCATATACACAGAACACACAGTTTCCTAGCTGTAAGAGTATGGAGTGTTCAGCTTGAGATATTCCTGAATTGCTATGTTTTTACTGCCTATATTCATGTAATATACATGCCTAAAGAATAGGAAATAATATGTAAAGCTTTTCACCTGCTACTTGAACTATGTTTGTACAAACTATCATTAACTTTATCTTTAAAAACTTCAACATGTTATAAATCCTCACAGCATTTCTGTAGGATCGTTGTCTATTTTTCAGTCTTACTCCTGGAAAGAAAACATTGAAAGAGCTTAAATTATGAATCATGTCCTGTTTTATCAATGAAAAGGTCACGTGGCAGATGTAGATCTTAATTTGATTCTCAGAATTCTTCCAAATTTGTGGGTTGTGTCTGTGCCTGCTATACATGTCTGAGTACTTTAACTACTAGTAATAGTAATTTAAAGTGTGTTACTCTGTCAATCAATAAGGGACTCACCCTCCCTGAAGTTGATGTTATCACTCATTTATTGCTTTTGAAGAGCAATCATCTGTCTAAAATCCTGATACTAACTTGGAGTTGGTGATAACCAAGTCTACCTACATAGTATTTCAGAGCAGAGTAAGATATTTTATTTAGCTTATTGTTCATGTATGTTCTACTGAATGGTAAATCTGCTTCAGTAAACAGCAATCTGTGTATGTAAGCTCTTTCCATTTGTGACACTGAAGCTTGAAAAACCCCACTCAACCAAGTTTTGGTATGTTCTTTATTCTAGATCTCTACTTCTTCTGGAGTGGTCTACAAGAGAACCAGCAAAAAGATCGCTTAATGCATCAACGGCAGCCCCCTGGTACACTCAGAAATATGCAGCAATACAAATAAAAATATAATTCTGATCCTATTTTGCTCTCCCTTTTCTTTGAGAAACAATCTTTCACATTTGAAAAGCAAAGGTTAGCTCACACCACTAATAATCTGTACACTTATTTATTGGGAGCTTTCACTAGAAGCATTACACATATTTTCACATTAAGCACAATGGCAGCCCAAAGCGTAACAGTGAATGTGACCCAAATGAGAGAGGTGATAAGAACCAAAGAAAAACCATACAACAGTACTGCCACAGTTGTGCTGTTCAGTAGTTCTGCAGAGTGACAAATTTATAGAATACACAAAAGGCTTCTAAAAATAAAGTTTAATATAAATATAAAACCAGAAGAATTAAAGATGAACTAAGTAAGTTCTCTACACTTCTAGATCCATTTCTGAAGAGAAATGCCTCTTCCTTTACAGTTTGCCTTTTGTAAATGAACTAAACAAACTGCCCCTGCCCTGCTGAATGCAGGAAATCATTTGCTTAACACCAAACATTGCATTCTCAGAAGATGGTTACAAAAGCACACATCAGCATGCAGGCTAATTTCCCCCCCTCCTCCACCTTTAAACACCCTTAAAAACAAGTCTCTGAAAATATAATTTAAAACAACATCGACACATGACTCGGAAAAGCTGCTCTGAGTCAGACAAAGCATATTGCACATTACTTGTACTGCAGTCCTGAGGTCCTTAAGGAAAAAGGACAGTCCAACAGTATTGCCTTCGAAGAAAAACATGACAGTGGTTGAGTATCAAAACTAAAGGTCTCACATTTCAGAAGTCTGTTTCTTGTAATACCCACATTGCAGTTAAACAAACAAAACCTCAACAATCTTCTCTGATCTCAACTGAAAAGGAAACGTGGGTATCTGACAGTAGGTGCGTCTCATTACAAAGTACTACACGATCTGCACTTCGTTCTTGGCTACATTTGCCAAGAGAACCAAGGTGATATTCAAGGAAACTAAGTCAGCATTGCCTTGTGCTGTAACTGAACCAATTTCCCAACAAAGTTAACCAGTTCCCTCTCTCCACCCACATTACCAGCAGTTTCTCTGTCCTAAAATTGAACTACTGCCACAAACTGTTGAGCCCAAACTATAAAATAACTGAACGGGATGAAGTTTTTGAGAGTTTTTCAAAGAAGATTTCTTCAAGTAACATTAAATCCCTGATAAAGCTTGTAAACAGTTTCACTATCTATAATCTCCAGTCTCAAAAAGCAGCAGCACGTTTAAGTTCCAAGATCACTTACACTTCTTAATGTTTCCGTTTGTTTGTTTCAAATAAGCAAAGGCAGAGCGGTGTTCTGCATTCAGTTCAGTAGCATCACATCTTGTTTCCAAGATGATTTTAAGACAAAGATTATTTGATAGTCTTCCAGCCTTTGTTCCTTTTACTGCACAGTCTTACTCCTGTACTGCCACTCCAGGTCAAAGAAAACTGAAGCGTTCAGTGCATCAACTTCTGCAGAAACAAAGAGCATCCACATTGCAGGATACTCTTTGTAGAAGCTTCCATTAGTATAATCTGCCACTGTTCAAAAGTCACATCCCCGGGAGAGAAAGAGAGCAATCTGTTTGAAATAACATCCTCCAAGAACATTGCTACTTAACCAGCAATTCAAGGCACGCTCTATAGCCTGAAATAAGACTTTAACACAAGCTCTCAGCCAACTCAGATTCATAGTCAATAAAGTGAGAACTAGAAAGTAGTAATCTCCGCAGAGTTACTATGCACGTGCCTTCTAAAGTTACATTTCATGAGGTATGTTACTGCATTTCTATTTCTCTTATTAAGAGAGAAAGGTACAATCCTTGGCAAAGGCACCCGGCTTCCAGTGACCAACGGATCCAGATCCATGTCGTGTGGATGAGTAAGACGTAAGGATTCTGTTCCTTCACAGCTCTCATTCAGCTACACGCTCCTTATCAATCACAGGGTCTTTTCTTCAGCTTTCACACGTGTCACCTTTTTCTTGCGCTGATATTTATCCATCAAAACACCCAGCTGGATAGGAATGGCAACCACTGAAGTAACTACTACCATAAGCCATGGAAATGCAGCGGCTGGGCTCCGTTCCTAAGGCCACCTGCACAGCAATAGGCATTTGGACATGCAGAGTCTGGGCAGACGGCTGCAGGTTGGCCTGAAGGGCAGCATAGGAGTGCAATGAGCTGTCAGCACTCCCAGCAAGCAGAGCACTGGGCCTGTGTGCCTGTAAGGAGTCACGATAAGCAGAGCACAAATCCTGCACTGGTGACTGGAACTGGGAAAGACTTGCTGGATGCTGGGCTAAAGGATGGTAACTAGATTGCTGAAACACAACTTGAGCAGTGGCTTCATGTCTCAGGCTTTCCATTACTTCCTGTTGCTCATGGTGAATCGTTACCTCTTTTTTTATACTACTGGCTTCTTTGATGTCGTTCTCATAATATCTGAAACAAATAAGTTAGATTCATCAACAGGAAAAATTCAGAGTTTGCATGTATTCCAAAACTTCGACCCATCAAGCTTTTTTTGCCCATAGATACATAGGATAGTTCACATGCTCACAGTTCATTTCTAATTATTCTGGTGAGATCTTCGTGTCCTAAGAAGGTTTATGAATAATTATTGCATCCCAAATATATTTACAATTGCACTTGCTATGGAAGGTTGTGAGACCTTGAAGTCCACAGCATGATTTTCTTAAGACAGTGTGGGTGGGTACCTGCAATGTATTAAAGAGTACAGCTAAAAGAAACACAGGAAAAACCCTGTAAGGTACCAGGAAGAAACATAATCGTGCGTTTAATAACCATTAGGGCGATCAATCAGTGAAACAAGTTGCTCGGTGAAACTGGGAAATCTGTGTCCTTTTTCTTGTGTATATTTTGTTTGTTTCAAACGAGCGTTAACAACTTGCTAAGAACACCAACTTGCATTTTGATCTTACATGAGCATCATTTCAATGCATTGGGCAAGGTGCTCCCAGGAGTAACACGTGAGCAATTCAAGCTGCGTTGTCCAGGCAGGAGAGATCTGCATACAGATGCGTGAGGCACACACAGAAGCTGCAGCAATCAGAGATGGACGAAAATGAAGGAAACTGTGATCTATGAAGGAATAAAAATAGCACAGGTTACTCTTACTGATCACTGCAGTGAGCCTACTAAGTAATACACGGCAACATAAGACACAGTTAAATCCTCATCTTTATTCCACACATCTCAAAGTAGCAACTCATAGCAATGAGAATTCAGTCAAAACTGGATGAAGCTTTACTGAAAGGCTTTGTGCTACTGGTGACTCGAGGCTTTTAATTCCAAAAAAAAGCTATGAAATATATGAAATAGACCAACTACGTTAAAGTTTTTACAGCTCACACTGTGTGTCAGATAACCATTTCTGATGGTCTTTCCAGTTATGAGTTCTAAGATGAAAAACAAAACAGGGTGTCCCACATTTCTGAGAAGAGATGAGACTAATCTGCAAGGGATGAACAACCAACTGCCATCTGAAACAGCCACTAAGTGGGACCCCGGTCTGCATAGATAATTTAGTGCAGTCCACATCATGACAGGTTTTAAAACCCTCCTCTCTTTCAGACTTCTGCCCTTCACCAAATGGACGATCATTCCAGCATAAACTAAATCTCTTACCTTGGACTGAGAAATCAAGGAAATAATATGCATATTTTTCCATAAACGCTTTGACTTTGGTTAGTGAGGTGATCGGCCAGCCATTGTGAAGGTCATTCTCACCAATAGATGCATAGAGGTAGTAGTCAATGTAGTGCGCTGCTGTTGGTATACACAGGTTCCAGTTGAAGTTTTCCAGAAGCAGCATTTCCATTCTAAGCAAATCTTTCTTGCTCAATACCACATTCACATTGCACATGTATGCCAGGTTATTTAAATGCTCCAATTTTGGAACTTGATCTTCTTTCTCTTCAAATTTACCTGTCAAAAAAGAAGCCATTCCTGTCTTTTCATAGATACACTAATGAACAGTTTACAGAACTGGAGATATGAACTGGACTCTGCAGTGCTACCAGAAATGAGTAAAACCTGAAGTGTGCTGACTGCAATGAGCAGATTTCAATATTAGATTACAGAAATATAATAGTTTATACCCTTGTTTCACAACAGATTTCAAGAGGCCTTCGTACCAAGGTAACTTGGGTCCTGCATTCCCATTATATGTTCCTACATCCACGTTAATAGCAGAACAGAGAAAAGAAAAGCAGCTCTTCATCTCAAGCTATGCACTGAATGAAATAAAAACCAAAATCCCACCACTATTCTGTCACATCATCTCTCTTCCTCTTGTCATTTTAGAGGCCAGTTTTTCCTAACTAACTGGAAGCAGACTGGTGAAAGGCATTCAGTAAAGTATGAAGAATAAAGGCAGTACGGGGGGGGGAAAAAACTAAAATAAAAAGATCTAATATTGAGGGAAAAAAATCTCCTTTGGGTATGAATACTGCCCTTTAGGTATGGAAGCTAAATGCTACAAAACAGAAGACGTTAAAAGCCCTGAGGCACCACCACCTTTGCCCTCGCTGCTTCATAATTTCTCTTTGTTCCATCCTGTCTTGAAGGCCTCATTAGCAAGGGTCAGTGAAAAGCTAGAAGAAGTACACTGTAGCCAAGTGATTAACATAAATAATTCCCATAAGATTAGCTGAGAGCATACATTTTTAGAGTCCAAATAGCTAAGAGAAGCCACGCCTTTATCTAATCTGCATTTACTAGGCTATTGAAACAGCAGTTATCTCTAGTAGTCCATTTGTACAGACAAATGTGATCTCGATCTTTACTATCCCCAAAAGAGACAAAAAAATAGTATAGGAAACTAAAAGCAGGTCTGCTACCCCCAGGATTTTGCCTATTAGTAACAAAGTGATCCATTGCTGCAAACTTAAGGAGGCCTTTTTAAATGTAGTGTTACCAAACCAAAATGACACAGCCACCTAACATGCCTTGCTCAAAAAGCAGGCAAGAATCAACCACCAGTAATAACTTTTTCCAGTACTGCTTAAATAACATTCTTGCTGAAAAGTTCCAACCCATTTGGTTAGGTGTACAGCTATTTGAAGTTATCCTGTAGCTATATGGAACTTCCTACGTTTCACTTTATGCCCGTTGTCCCTTGTTCTGTTGCTGGGCACCACCAATAAGAGCCTGGCTTCATCCACTTTGCTCCTGCTCAATAGACAGCAAGTGTCCAACCTTTGGCCTTACCCGAGCCATATATGAAATATACAATACAGTTACTCTATACAAGTAACAGAACTTCTTTTTTTGTGGTTTTTATTTAAATGTGACATCAATTGTTCCAGTAACGCTTCCTTTCCTCCCCAGACGGGTTTCCGTTCACCTTCAGATTACCATGAACAATTACCATTCATCTTCAGAATCAATACAGAGGAAATAACTGTTGATGACAGTAAACTTCAAAGCTTTCATAGTTGTTCTGGGGGGGGCTAATGTACCTGGCAGGAATTTCCAGATATCATCTCCAGTCATCTCACAGTGCATACCCAGAGGAAGAAATGTACATATTCCAACTAGAGAACACTTAGATGATTCCAGGGACACACACCCACGTTCCTCTTAACTGCAGCAAGTCCAGGCTGAACACGATTTGGCTGCCAACACAGTTTGTTCAGAGAAGCATCATCTTCCCACTCCCTCATCTCTTGCGTTTATTACTGTAGTAGGAAGCACTGTCACCATACAGTTTCCTAGGTGGGAAAACTGATGAGCCAGTTAAAATGCTCTCCTAGAACACAGCAAGAGAAATCAGCTCCAGCTAACTAAAAGCCAGCTGTGATCTGTGACATGAGAACACTGCTGTTGTGTGCCCAAAGACAGATGACAAAGTTGGTAGGTGGAAGTGAAAAAAAAAAACACACATCAGTTTGAGATTCTTCAGATCAACTAAATAACAGTTGGCAACAGTTTCTCTGAACTCACACAACTGCCCTCAATGCCCCCCAACAACAGAAAGAAAACCCACCACCCCCACACTTACATCGGAGATGTCACCTCACTACACAGAATCACAGAATGACCCGGGTTGGAAGGGACCTCAAGGATCATGTAGTTCCAACCCCCCTGCCCAGCAGGGCCACCAAACATACACCTTTACTAGATCAGGTTGCCCAGGGCCCCGTCCAACCTGGTCTTGAACACCTCCAAGGACGGGGCATCCACAACCTCCCTGGGCAGCCTGTTCCAGGGCCTAACCACTCTCCCACGTGTGAGAGACACCTAACTACACCTCACCTTGCTTGTGGTCTGCACACTGCCATTAACCTCCTGCTTTTCTCTAAGGAAACAATCAGAAAGAAGAAGGAGGCTTTCTCAAATGGTGTTCATAATGCAGAGTAACCTGTTGATACACATTCACCATTCATCTGGAGCGAGGTGAACACTGGTATTTCAAAGGACTGAACGTTACTTTTATGAAGATGACGGTTTGCTCTCCAAATATGTTAATATATGTTTTAATAAGTACAAGTGTCTTGCTACAGACTGAAGAGTAATTCTGCCGCAATCCTTCGCTGAACAAATAGGCCACTTCCTAATTATTTGCAGGAAGTCCTAATTATTGCATTTGCAGTGAAAAGCAAAAAAAGAAAAAGAAAAAACCCCAAAAATGGTTATATTCTTTGCTATAATGAGAAATGTCAGGTGAATACAGTATACCATTTATTCTACTTCTTATCATTTTGAGAATAAACTAAATCCTGGAATCCCCACTTGGCATAAAATGGCTTTCCCCAACTTGCACCAGTTCAAGCTACATGTACTGAAGCAGAAAGGCCTTACTGCACATTAGCGTGGCTCAAACAATGAACAACAACTTACTACACTCTCAAGAGTCTCCAGGTTTAAAACCTCACCTACACAAAGTGTTAGGTAGTAATTTTGTGCAAAGCTGCTTTGCTTCTATTTTTAGCTTTTTGCTTCTGCATGTTGGTAGGAAAGTTGGCTTTACAATTATTGATTTTTTCCCTTTCCTATAAAGGACGGTTCCATAACAGGATACATGAATGCTGCATAGAGCCAGTATCAGGTTTAGAAATAGTCTCATACTCATTAACTCACTGAGCTTGGAGCTGATCCCTGAATCAAACTGCCTTTAAAAATAAGTAATTAAAAATTGTGAAACATTTCCCCTCTTTCCCTCTGTTATCATAGGATGATTTGTCAACTTCCTTTCCCTTCACAGTTTCTGAGGGGCAATGTAAGGTTGCATTTGACTTCAGCCCCTTACTCAAGGACAACCTCAAACTTTGTTTCTTTTTAAATCCTAGATGCTACATAAGCCAGTTGTGCAGCCCTCCACCCAAGATCTTACCATTACATCTGACAACTCATAACAAGTTTGAGGGCACCAATGCCATCCCACCTTCACAACAGTGCAAATATAAGTTATAGCTATAAATCTTTCCTGAAAATCAGAAAGTTACTAGAAAGAACTGCTGAAGCACCAATTTTATGGCAGGGATGAATGGGAAAGAATACTCAAAAGTACCAGGTTTAAAGAAAATCCTGCTCTCTATTCCTGATGGCTCCTTTCAGCCGTGTCCCTGCAGAATAAAGCAACATTGCTGTGAGGCATCTTGCAGTTACAAGGTTACACATACAAAAATGGAGTGTTCTTGAGGAAAAAAGAGAGTATAGGTAACAGAAAGAAAGCACATCTCCACTGGGATAGTTTGCTGCCTGTTTTCTAGCACATAGGAGCTCAAAGGTTCAGGTAAGCAGAACTTCAACAGCTCTTCCAGACAAAGCCTCACTTAGTCTGTCATAAAACTGCACCTACAGAAACTATTTCAGTTTCTCTTTCCTCCGATTTTAACACTGACTTTTCTGCAACACGAACAAGGAACAATCCATACAATTCACTATCAACAACACCAATGCTTAAATACACTATATGCATATTATAGTAAAACATTGTTTGTTTTTACCATTATCTCAGCAGATAAAGCTCTTCAGGGCATTCCCCACAAGGAAAAGCATTGACAAACTTGTATCCCGAGCAATAAATACATAATATCACCTTTCCTCAACAAATCCTTTCTGGGTCTTTTTTTTTTTCCTTTCACCTTAATGGGTATGACTGCCTGGCAGTTTCCAGCCATGGATGCTGCAGTTTGCATAACTTTTGTTGCCTACAACAATAGCGTGCTGCTCTGCCTGGCTCCCATATGGCAGGATAATTTCCTTGTAACCTAGAAACAGAGTTTGCAAGTCTGCAATTCCTTGAGGCACCAGCCTCACTTTCTTCCACATGCACATCACTGCCTGCAGAGATTCCAAGAAAATATTAACCACAAACATTCAAGGTCGTTTGCCAAATGGATGCCAACACCAGAACTTCAGAGTTACACAGCAATGACTAGCAATATGCATCCCAGTACCATTAACATACCTACTGAGAACATCACAGAATCACTACAGTTGGAAAAGACCTCTAAGATCATCCAGTCCAACCATCCACCTACCACCAGTATTTCCCACTAATCCATGACAACCTCATTACTACTTCTAAACATATAAAGAAAACGATTGGAAGCGGTTACCATGCAGTTTTCTGTGTTAAGATATGCAAGGAGAACAACCATCTGCTCAGAGAAGGGAAGAAAAGCCACAGTAAGTAGGAGCCAACTTACTTGCTAGGAGAAGACAAGCAAATGAGGTGATGTACAGTTGCTTGACAGTGATATCATAGCGATCCATGAAGAGGTCCAGTAAGTAGATAGCGAGGTGCCGGGCTGTAGGGCAGAGATTGCAACGGTTGCTGAGGACGGTCAAGAGGTCAATGAAGTAACGGCGCATCCCAATCTGTGGTGAATGGGCCTTATACAGAGGCAGGTTAAGTTCCTACAGGGATAGGAGAGAGGGGGGTAAGTAGAACTGAAGTAGAAGTACTGAAACATCCCATCACATCATCTGGAATCCTAAACACCCTCCACCTGCTATGGCAAACAGGTAGCAAACACAGCACTGTGACTGACATGGATTGACATGAATTTTGGCAAAATTCAGCATTTTTCATGCTGATGTATGACAGCGGTATAAAAGCTAACCATATGAACTGTTCCATATGTGATATAGAAATCTTGATTTTAAAGGCAGAATTATTGAAGTTTTTGGTCTGCCCATGCTTCATCTGAAAGCGTTTCACGCAAATTTGTAGCCACTGTATGAGGGAGGGAGTAAAGATCCTATGGAACACCCACAAGTTAATGCCACTTTAGTGTTAAGTAGCCAGACCTAAAATCGAGGTGGACTGAATACATGTGGATTGGCATAGATAAAAGGAAACAAACTATTTCAACATGGTGCTACTCAGTAAATCAGATTCCACTTCTAGATCATTTTTGTACTTCATGCATTTGAAAAGGAATTAGAAGCTGCATAGAACCGCAAGATAAACATGTCTTATAGCAGAACACAAAGTAGTACGTAGAGCAGTAATTCTACAAAACAAATGCAGAGTTGAAAAGATGAGATCAGAGGAAGCATCCACGCTGGGGTGCTGCTTGCTGAAGGGCACCTCCCTGCACAGCTGGAGCAGTGCCTGCCCATGCTCTCCCATCATCTCGCTGGAGGAAGCATTCCGTGAGAAGGTTCAGCTTGTCAGGAGAAAATAGCTGCACAGTCAGGCTCAAAGGGGTGCACATGACTGGAAACCAGAGAGGCTCGTTACCAAGAAGCAGCTCACAAAGACAGCAAGCTGGGCGCTGTTACAGATGATTGCTTACCAGGCCTCTTTTACCTCCCCCCCCCCAGGGCTGAACAGACACACGCTGCAGACAGGCAAGAAGCCCTTTGAAACCTGGGGCAGCATCCACTGAAGGATTACAAAAAATCCCCCAGCAGTAACATCTTATAAAGAAGGGACAATGAAACACGACTCTCATTGTTTTAAGCCTAAAAACATCCCATAACACCCACCACCACAACCATCTTACATAGCAGGATTTCCATCCATCAGTAGGACATGGGTTGAGAGCAAGTTTCATTCAGAGAGCAAGTATAGAATAATTTCCAATGCTTAGAATTTACCTCCATCGCCAGTAAAGCAACAGAGAAGAAGCTGGGAGCCCTGCTGGTCCTTCTGTATGCTGCTGCTGCTTGCCATAGCCTGCTGGCTCCTATCTCCCTCCACCACCTGGCTGTGGTTGCTGGCAGTCAATGCACTGAAACACTGAGCATGGCAGCATGGGCTCACATGTGGCTTTGGGCTGACTGACTGAGCTCCCTCAACAGTTGTCAGTCAGTGCCTCTCAGCTAAAAGCCTCCATGCCGGCAGCAAACAGCATTTAGAATTATCGCCATTTGTCATGTTTTGAGATAATTAAAGCTTGCATGGGTGAGGTGGTGAGTGGGCTGAAAGAGAAGCAGCTTTAAGAGCAAAGGCAATTATAAGCCAGCTCCTATCAGCTTCAAAACCTGACCTTCTTTTAGAAGGGAATCGGTGTAAACATGTTTAAGTGGTGCTAAAGATGACAAA
Organism: Coturnix japonica; assembly: GCF_054131305.1. Taxonomy (NCBI): domain Eukaryota; kingdom Metazoa; phylum Chordata; class Aves; order Galliformes; family Phasianidae; genus Coturnix; species Coturnix japonica. Next base: position 8,916,920 of record NC_140680.1, on the reverse strand, counting down.
TCTTCAGCAGTCACAGCTGAAGGGCAGCCAGGCTGCAGGCAGCCCCCAGGTGGTAACCTGACTGCTTCCTGCACTGCTCATTGACCCAAAGAACCAGACTTCACCTGTGGGTCAGTTGGCTTCACAACTGGGCTGAGCAAACATTTCAGAGCCATCCTGGAGGAGATGCTGAGCAACAAGACTTCAGAGAAGCAGAGTAAGCAAACCTCATGAAGTTTAGGCTTCTTGAGCTAGATTAGCCAACCACAACTGAAGAGGGGAGGAAGGAAATCGAGCACGATGATGTCCTCCAGCTCCCCTCCAGCAGCTGCTCCAGTCCAGCACTTAGTGTGGTCAGAGCACTACACCACAGTGTTTGGGTGTTCAACACAGCAAGAAGTTGCATCCCATTTCTTTTCAGCACAACTCCTCCCCACATGTAAAGCCAGAAATAAATTGACAAAAGGCAGAAAAGTTATAACTTAACAAGTGATGTGACATTATAGTAATAACTCCTACTAATAACGATCAGCTCTCAGAACAAAAGTGAAATTCATCAACTCACAAGCTTCTTGACAAAGGAAAAATGAGCCTCTGTGGCAAACATTCCTCAGGTTCTGACATTCATAAAGATATTAACTGAAACTGCTTTTCTATCATGTCTAAGTACTTCAGCCTGGCTCTGTTCTCCCCCCCAAGGTGACCCACACAGCATCTCCTGACTCCCTGCAGCCATGCAGGCTCAAAGAAAGGCAAAGATAAGTGACAGCGAAGCACTCTTCAGGTATGGCCAGCAGGATGTGTTTCCTCTCAAAGCAAAAATGCATGGTAAATGCCTGCAAAACAGCCCCTTGCTTTGCCTGGGCAAGCACGAGCTGTGCTGTCCTGTAACACAGACCAACCTTTATAGCTGTTCAAAGTAACAGTGATTAAGGTCAGTAGAGGATTCAGTGTGAATTACGATGTGTAGACACTTAAATGAAGATTCCATCATATTACTAAGAAAAAAAGCATCAGACCGGGACTGTATTTCAACTGTGCTTAAAATCATTTTGATCTTATTCTGCCCTTCAGCACCTTACAACAGTCTGAAATATTTGCCATTTGAGGGAACACCAGACTGCTATTGTGCTTGAAAAATGTATCTCTTCCTGCATTTCACTGCGGTGTTTTATCAGACGTTTCATTAAGTCCTTCTTACACAACCCAAAGCATTCAGAACTCAGCAACCGATCTGTGAAGGATCAGAGAAAGAAGTGTGAAAATCGAAATTCCAACTTGAAGGAAGGAAGGAAAGAAAAAGGTCATGAATAACCATGTACTTAGAACACCTGTTCCTTTCAGCTCTATGCATATGCTGCCATCTACAACATAAGCAGGTTACAGCCAGAGGCCAGTAATGCTATTGTCACTGGTTTGGAAAAAAAAAAGTAATCTAGCTTTTGAAGTGAGCAGATTATGCTTTTGTTGCTGGACCTGCCAGTTTGGGGAAAAGCCTGATATTAGTAAACCTCAGTGCCTCTAACACCTTTTTTTCTTTCAGCTGATTCAAAGTGGAAAAGCTCGTCAGAATGAAAGGTTAAAGCTTTATCCTCTTGATTAATTGAAGTGACAGTGTCCACATCCTTTTGAATGCACGCAGGTATCTGGGACCCCTGAAGTTCTCATCTAGAGCTCATTAGAAAAAGAAAGTGAACCCCACACCAGAAGCACCACCTGCACAGTGCCCTATTGCCTGCCTTCTTCTGCAGCACAGCCCACTGGATCTGCACCAATCCCACCTTCGGGCAGTGCCAGGCAGATCTGAGCACATCAGACTTCCACCAGCGCTCATTTAGTGTTGACGGGATCACAAGCTTTTACAATAACAAGGACACAAGTGGACTGGATAGAAGACAAAACAGTGCCCATTACATCACGGCCTTCAGGCCAGCAACAGGTCAAGCAAACCTGGTGCTTCAGCAGAACTCAAGTTAAATATGAGGACAGAAACACAGGCTCTTATGCATGCAAGAAGAGGAAAAGTTTGTTCTCTAGCAACCTTTAACATGGCCTCAGCAGTTTCCTGCACTGCTTCTAGCAGGATGATTTGGAACTGCAAGAGGTGCACTCATGGTGAAGAAAAAGGGCCCCTCCACAGGAGCACAACAAGCTCTGTGCATGGCAGTCCTGCTCCAGGTTGTGGACTTGGTTTGAGGAAAGAGCTGCATGTCAAAGAAACACTTCACAGCTGTGAACAGCAGTTCGCAATAAAGCCCAAGAGGAGATGGGAGACAGGTGTGGAGGAGCTTTCACATAGAGGAACTCAGACATTTACCACTTAAAGGACTGTTTGCTTTCAGCAAGAAGGGGATCAGCACTCCTCACCTGTCTGAAAGTAACTCCGGACTGACACTTTGACGGCCTTTAAAGAGATCAAGTTACAATATTAACCTTTTAAATACTTAAAAAGAAGTTCCTTCAAAATTTGGCCCTGCTCTGGGAAGCCACACAAGAGACGAATAAAAAGGGAAATGCAGACAGATCCAGTAATTCTCATTAATTGCAGGAAATGAACATATCCTGTGAGGAAACAGCCCAACATAGTACACCAACAGCAGCCACACATCCCTCCATTTTCAGGGACATTCACACTGCTTTCTGAAGTACAGGATTCTCTCAGACACCAAAAACAAACCACTACACACTGACCTGTTACTCTGCTTTCCCCACTTGCTGATTATTTAGAGCTACTAAAGAAGAGTGCAGGGTAAATGTGCTGCAGGAGTTCCATTTCCATTCATAAAGCTCCAACTTTCAGTGTGGGGCAGCAGCCTGGTCCAATCAGTACCTTTCCATTAGCACCTATTTCTGCAATGGCCCTACTTTACCACAGCACTGATACTTCACTAGTTGGACAATTCAGGGGCTATTAATTTAGTTCACGTTTAGACAGAGCCTTTGGGAAGCAGCATTTTTCAGCTGTCTGACTGAGAATTCAGGTATAGCCCACACATCATTCAGCATCTGCTGTCATGCAGAACGCATCCATCAGAACAGCACACAACATCTGGCACTAAGCAGCCAACTTCTAAAGAGCTCAACAAGAACTTCGATCCAAGGGGGTGGGAATAACACTTGTGCAGTTAACATAAAAACACGGTTGTTTCAATCCGCATCTCAATCACTTCTAGTGTTCTAGGAAAAGTGTTGCATTACCTTGCATTTCACACTTTAAACAGACTTAAATATATACTTTAATGAAGCAGGACAGCCTGCTGCATACATTTCAACCTCCCTGACAATTATTAAGCAACTTTCCTATCATACTCGCATGCTCCAACTAAGATCCATTTCTTCTGACCCAAGACAGACTGTTCCTCACTATGACCCTTCAGAAAGCATCTTAAAGCAGGGAAGTCATTCATGCTGACGGTACCATTGCATTAATTTTTTGCACCCCAGTATCAATAAGGCAATACACTAACAGTGCACTGACACACAACAGCTTGAATGGAGACACAGCAGCAAGATGCATCCAGAAAGAAACGCATCTGAAGAATGAAATGGTTGATCAAAAGGCAGCGGATACACAGAATTAACAAACAAACACACCAAAGTGACCCCCAGCCCCTCTGCACTCCAACACTGGATGCCAGTCGTTCTTCTTGCCCCACTGAAGGGGCCTGGCCCACTCAGAACCTGGGAATATGGCATCACCTGACATCATTTATTGCTACACGGCAGTAAGGAACATCCAAAGGGTAACTTCTTTAGCCATAGCTTTACTGACTTCAGGCTGTCTTACATACAGACAGTCACTAATGGTGTGGACTCGCTTTCATGCTACTCAACCACCTGTGTTTAGGGTTTACTTCGAGCTGTGAATCTACCTGGAGAAACAGCAGCTTTAGTTTTACCTGCTTTCAATAAAGGTACACTAAGTCTTAAAAACAGTGCCAGACTGCTTTGCTTATTGCAAACATACAGCTGGCTTTCCAATCAACGTGTAAGGGACACTGAGCTTCAAGAAATAGCTTTGCATGCCCGTTTGTGCATATGCCCATTCCCCTACTGCCCACCCAGGCACAACGTCCCAAATCTTAGCGCTTATCTATGTGCAAAGAAGCAAAGCCGTTTCTCCAGACCCTGCAACACGTTGCCTTTCCTTTCGCAGTACAACACCCGCGTCCCTCCCAGCGTCTAATAGAACAAGTCCCCACCCCGGCTAAGTTACACAGTCACAGCTACCGAGGAGCTGCGGGGATCTGCAGGCTGCCCTTAGCTCAGGGCTGACTTTGAACAAGTTGCGATGGAAGCAGCTCCCGACAGCCCCGCTGAAGGCACAGCGCGGTCACCGCTTCTCCTGGGGAGGGGGCACAACGGAGAGCAAAGCTGAAGGAAAGGAACAAAGCAGAAGGAGCAAACCTTCGTCCTCAGGGTCTGATGGATGTCTGCCGCCAGCTCCCCTCTCCACCACTGCTCCTCCATCCTTTTTCTTCCCATCCAGACAAAGCTCTGGGAGGCAGACGGGGCACCACGGGGACGGACAAACAGAGCGGACGAGCCGCTTCCGCCGCTCCCCCCCCAACCCCCGTCGCTCTGACCGTTGCTGCCGCCCGCGGCCGAGAGGGGAGAGGAGGGGAAGAAAGACAGCGCTGCTCTGGGGTTAATGGGCTGTAATTAACAGCTGCCCGCCCCGGAGGGACATCGCCGACCCCTCCGTGCCTCCGACAGCGGCACCTGCGCGCTCCCGGAGCCCCAAGGGGGGAGCGGAGCCCCCGCCCCGATGGTGCGGCACCGACGGCACGTGGCTGCCCGGCTCCTCGTGACCTCAAGTGTTAACGGGAGACACGGGCTTTGTTCTCGTTTTGTGCTTCCTCACTCGAGATGCCTCACCTTTAGCTACCGGGCCGTGTAGGCTGCAGTGGTCTGGCTACAATTTCAGCCCAGCTGTCACCGTTTTGCCGCGGGGCTCGTTTCCACATCCCAGCTTGATGCTCAAACTGCCAGGCACCACATAGCTTCGTTCTCAGGCCTCTGAGAGGGTTATTTACGTCCGATGGGCGTTTCAGGATGAAATCCCCCACCATGCGTTTCTCAGCGCTGTTTCAGCAATTCTAACAAGCCAAAATAAATAAGGAAATAAATAAAAGATCACCCTACAGCCTGTACCAAAACCACACGGCTGATCTGCTCAGGATGAAATTGCCATGAACAAACTTCCCAGGCCGAGCAGCAGTTTTCCCTTCTGGAGAATTAGACTCCAGTTTCAGCAATAGTTTTGGGGCGTTCTGTCTGCACAGAACTTTGCTAAACAAACAAACAAACCCTCATGAAATGCTTTCTTCATTGGTTTCCAAAAGGAAAGAAGCAGAAAACCTGCACGCTTCCATAGCAGTTAATATCGTCGTTGATTTCAGTGCTCCTGGTGAGCAGTTATCCCGGTGAGAACATCCCCAGTTTATGGTCAGCTTTCTGCCTTGGCCCTGCTGTAAAAGCCAAGCAATGCAGTTAAGTGGCGATGGCCATTAAAACCGCAGATAAAAGCTGCCACCAAGTGTCCGTAAGAAACAATTTTCTCCTATTTTCTTTCAAGTACATCCAATTACCCCGCTATCCCTTAAACAAAGTACTTGAGTGCCCTAATTTAAGCAACAAAACCACTTTTTCCCCCCTCTCTTTTCATTTAAAACTGAACACAAAACATGTTGAAGTCTGAGCGTTTCTTACAAATAACCCATATGGATGTATTCATTTGCTATCAGTTTTTGTTAGTTTTTTAACTCTATAGCATCTCAACACTATTCTCAACTTTAATACTGTTGAATAATATTGTTCTAAAGCAATTGAGCACAGCCTCGATATACCTTTTCCATCTGAATGGGACCCGTTCAGGGCAGGAACAGGTTCTGATGTAATGGGTGCAGCCAAGGTTAAAATACAGGCCTCAGCCACATCAGAAATACGTGTATTAAACTTGCAAGTGGTTTAGCAAACAGTCTGAAAAAAGAACAAAAAGAAAAATCCCAGGAGAACTCCCAAAGTAAATAGACTTACTGAGAGCTCACATTCACTTAGAGAACGTTTAGCATTATTAATAAGGCATGGCTGGGTAAAGCACAGGGACAGCCACTGAGACTTAAGTGATGTACGCCTAGTTTTAAGTCAGCGGTATCATCAGCACTATGGAGGTTTTCTTTAAGTATCAGTTTAAACTGAGGAAATAAGCAGCTTTACCACTATCCCACTATTCTGGATGCTATAGCAATGAAATGCATTCAGGCTGAACAAAATTACCTAAAAATAGCTAAGGTACAAGCCTTCAGTCTAACAGACAGGGTTCAAGCAACTATGTTTTACCTGCTGGCACAGTGGGCTTCAGCTGGGGAAGAACACAGTGGAAATGCTGCATTGCAGAGGCTGCACCTGCATCAGTCAGCAAGGAGCTGGAGTGTTCTTGGTGGAAAAGAAAGGGCTTCTTATCCAAGTCCCACGCACAGAGCCCTTGGCTGAGCTCTGCAGCTCCAGCTGCCCACCCCCACCTGCTACCAGAGGCAGAGAACTGCTCTGGTGCCCATCAAGGGGTGAGCTCAAGAAGGGATCACTGGTGACTGCCCAAGTACCCCCACAGGGCTCCTCCTTCCCCAGGTGAGCAGCCCAGGTTGATGCCACTCAGATGCCCCACATTTCACCAAAATCTCAATGCCAGATCATATCAGCAACAGCTCAAATGATAATTTTAGCCAGTTTGAGTGCTATGAGTGTGGTGGTTTTCCTCTACCATAAGAAGAACTGATTTTCCTTCTTGCTGGTTCTCACTATCTATCTATGTTTTCCTACCTCCCTGCTTTACCCTGCTCCTTTGTAGCTCTGTCAATCAGCATTTTTCACTACATGACCCACCTTGTTAAACCTGGTCTTTCTGTCAGCCTAACTTTCTCTAAGTTGCAGCATTCTGCAGGCTTGCAAAGGGATCTGAAGCAAGCACAAAGCAAACAAGAAAGCAGAGCTAGGAGCAGCCTGATGTAAGCAGGGCTTCTTCCTTCAATAGTGTTCATTGCTGTGGTGGGACTTTCAGAGAGGCTGTCCTGTCCCCTCACTTCAAACAATCGAGATCTGTGACTCTGGGGGCACAGCACTGGCTGTAGTAAATGCTGGGGGGTCAGTGGGCCCTCTGCTTCAGAGCAGCCTGTGAAGCAGCCTGTGTACCTCAGTTCTGTGCCCAATAACTGATGCCCAACCGGCCCCTGCCTCTGCATATCCCTTTGAAAATGCTATAGCTGAAGCATGAGGACTTCCTTGTTCCTCATTCTAGCCACCAGCTTATGAGGAAATAGGAAACACTGTGAAGGTTCCCTCCCTTGTTAGGAGTCTTCCTCATCCTGACCTGCCTGTGGAGCACCTGGGGACACAGCCTCTCCAGCACATGATCACTGAAAATGCCTCGAGTTGAGGTGATTACAGGGTTATAGCAGTACTAGAGCAGCTTTTGGGTGACAGCCCTGTTATTATTTTCCCTGTAGTAAAATCCCTAGTGCTGTATGTGAGGGCCAGGCCAGCCTTTGTGTCCCTGTGCTGGTGCACCAGGAGCTAGAGGTGAGGGAATGGGGATTTGTGGGGCTGCAGTCACAGGTCTGTGTCATCCAGAGGGCATGCTGCAGCTTCTACTGCTGGGCCTGGGTTCTTCAAGGGCAGAAACATCCCCTAGCAGGGGAGTAGAGCACAGCCAGGTAAATGGTACACAGCTGCACAAGGCAGGTTCTCCTGGGTCTTCCTTGGCCTCCCTGAGGGAAGATACGATGGGGACTGGAAGGCTCTGCTCTGCCCTATCCTGCTGGAGTGAACTGCATGGCTTGGGGATGAAGGTGGGAAGGAGAAAGCCCTGTGGTGGTAGAAAGGAGTTCACATGGTAATGAAAGCCTTTGCCCCCATGGAGAGGACCTGTGTCTGTGTTTTCACAGCTATGTCTATGCTGGCTTCTAAGGAACCATGGGATGAAGCAGCTGAGCTGTCATTGCTAACTGATCACTGAGGGCGGGTGTTGCAGTGCCTGCCTTCACCTGGCACGCTGAGTGCCCAGAGGGACCTGCTTGTGATAAAACCTGGTGCACAAAGCAACCAAAGGCAGCTCTGGTTCTCACAGTGGAGAAGGCTGCTGCAGTGTAACAGGTCTTGTTTGCATCCACTGCCCTCACACAGCATTCTGCTTCTGCCAGGACATTCCTCCCTCCTTCCTGATAGCATCTGCCCACACGTTTGCCTGGCCAAGACATTCCCAGCTCTGCTCCCACAGTGATGGAGGTGCCGGGAGCTGCCTGGGCTGGGGTGAGCAGGCTGCGTGGGAGCAGTTCTCTCTTGTGACAGCTTGGCTGTGAAAGTCGGAGTTCTTCACTTGGTGTTATTCCAGAAACTCCATGTTCCTGAAAAAAAAAGATCTTATGCAAATCTCATTTTTTTTTTTTTCATTAAAAACAAACAAACAAAATAACTACCACCAACAAAAATAAGTAAGTAAGTACACATAAAATCCAAATGAATAGCTGCTTGGCTGGAGAAAAATGAAACTGCAAACCGAACTGCAGCCTGAAGATGTGAGAGCAAGCCAGAATGTGTCAGAATGCTCCGTAGCCTGAGCCAGTTACTTGCAGAGAGGAAAAAACACCCCAAATTCAATGTTCCCATGGTCAGCCCTGAGATAACCCCAGCACTGCTGCCCTTCCCTCCCTCCTTTCCTGCAGGAGGCAGAAGGGAGGGGAGGCCACAGCTGCTGGAGATGCTTGTGCAGGATTGTGCTGAGCAGAGCCATCCTGGTCAGCATGCAGGTTGCCTTGCTAGGAAGGCAGGAAGAGATAAATCTTTTTCATAGCAACCTGTGTACTTCAAACAACTCTCTCACTTTCACAAACATAATTGATGTGTGATACCTTTTGAATGACTGCAGCCCCATCAGAGGTTAAATAATTAGAAGACAACAGTCCTCTCCCTTCTGCCTGCTGTGTCTTGGTTTGCGCTTTCCCTCCTGAGTCCTTGATGGCAGAAGATCCTCAGAGCTGGGGCTGAGCTGTGCTGCACAGAAGCAGCATCGTGACCCAGGGCAGCTCCCAGGGGTGGATGTGGGTGTATTGGAGCCAAAGCTCCTGCTCAACAGGGAGGGCCTCCTAGTCCCAGACAGAAAGCAAGCTCTGTGCTACTGAGTGCTTAGCAGGGGGTTTCTTTATAACTTGCATTTTGATCTCCCTAACTTGGATTCATTTGCCTGTTTTCCTTTTCACTAGATCAAAAACGATGCTTTGCCAGAGAGCTAATAACTCCCATGGCTTCTCATCAGGGGAAAGCAGCTAGTGGGCCCCTGAGAGGACTGACGGTGGGGAAATGCTCCCTGCTGGGGCTGCTGAGATAAGGGGACAATGGGGAGTGCAGCCCTAGAAGCCGGTTGGCAGCACAGCTGAGTTAATTGCTGACTGCTGCTTCCCCACCTCCATCTTCTTCCCTGTGGTGTTCTGCCATCCCCTCCCAGCTCTGGCAGCTGCCTTGTACCAAGTGGGTTCAACAGTAACAAACTGGAAAACCAAAACCAGAATCACACTGTAAATGGTTGATGAGAGCAATTGAGGGCAACACAATCTCTTCCTTTTGGCAGCAGTCCTGCCACCCCCTGGGGCAGCTGGTAGAAATGCAGGGCTGGGAGAGAAAGGCAGTGCTTGAACTGTTGCTGGCTGCAAAAAGCAGGCCAGGATGTACTAAACAAGGGCATTGCAAAGGAAAGCACATTATTTGCACAGCAACTGCTGGGAAAGGACCTCTGCCAGCAGGCTGAGCAGCTGCAGGGGAATGTACAGACCCTGTTCCACGTTGTAGAAGGCCTTGCACAGAGAGCAGAAAAGTGTATGCTCCCTGGCTTGTAAGGTTGGGAGGGAGGAAATACACTGGTGGCAACTGGCCCTACAAAATCCATCACTGAATCTGGCAGTGTCTGTGGAATCTGTAACAGTTTGGAAATAATTTCAGCAAAAGTGCTTAATAAGCATCAAGGATGTTGCAGTGGTAGCTTTGTTCGGCTTTATTAAAAAATATAATAAGTATTTGAGAAGATTTTCATGAGATATGTCGCAATTAATGTTCAAAAATCATGCAAGTATAATGACTTGTAGAAGAAAGGTTTATATATATATATATATATATATGTACCTTAATTTGTTCTTCTGGGCTATCTCCTCAATGTCTAAATGTGCAGATGAGAGGAACTGGAAATTGATATGAGTTTTTGTGTTGCAGACAAGAGTGTGGGACCAAGAAGATGTGTCAGATATTGAGGAAGACTCCTTCCCTCTGACTGCAGACAGACTTTTGAGAGTGGCTGCACACACTGGGGTAAGGCATCCAGCTGAGCAGCCATACAGCTGCAGAGCTCTTTGCTGTGATGATAATTCTCCATTTGGGAGCATATCCCTGTATGGCTGTTGGCTGGGATGGGGAAAAATGCAAAGCTCATCATAGCAAGACCAAAAAGCTCACCTCTGGTCTTTTCTGCCTTGTTTTTAGTACAATTTAGAACCACTGTGTTAAGACTGGATTGTCTGTAATATTTGACATACACAATCAGAAAAGGAAAGCATGTCAGTAAGACAGAGCCTATCTACAGCATTAAGCCTGTGAGGAGCTCCTCAGCAGCAGCAGTATTTCCTTCCAGCAAAAGATGGAAAAGATGGGGGAGTGGAAGTTGATACCTCTGTTTCTGGAGTGAAGGTTCATGCTCTCTCTCTAAAAATTGAGTGTTATCTACAGCATTGCCCTCCATCATGGATCAGAGGCTGGCAGGCATTGGGCTTGCACAGCCAATGTTAGGTTCTGGTCACTGCTTTTTGACACTCTCCTGAAAGCAGATGCAAAACTCCAGCACTGCTGTGTTGTGGCTGAACTCCGAGCAACACCAGCAGTGCTCAATTTGACGGAGTGTGTCTTACCAGGGGTTTTACCTTTAGCCTTAGATGAGCTCTCTTCTTTGTGTCCTATTTAAACAGGATGCCTTTGCTTATTAGATCTGCTTTGATGAGGCTGAGGGCTGCTGGTACTTTTTTAACAGCAGCTGATAACTTCCTGACTTCTAAGTCAGGCTTTACCAGCTAGTAAAGTAGCAAGTTTTATTATTGTTATTACTGAGGGTGGGAGAAGGAGGGGCACTGATAGAATCTCCAACATCAATGGCACTTATAAGCTCAGTTTGCAGGAAATGGTTTTTGGTCTTCTTGCATTACAATAACATAAAATCAAAACATTCTGCACCAGTATTTGAGTTACATGTCTGTGGCATGTTCAAACAGTGGGAAAACATAGCAGATGGCTTCCAGGTTTACAGAATCATGAGGTCACTTCAAGGTAGATCCTACAGATCCTGATATACTTCATGGACTAGTTGGTGACATCAAGTAAATATCTGTATTGCCAATATGGGCTGTTAGTGCCAAAAAAAATTGAAATTATGAGATAGTATCACACACGTCCATGTGCAGGCTACGCTTTGCTGGACTGAAGTTGCATCCATTTCTTATTTATTTGTTTCTCACTCTATATTTCATTGAGATAATCTTGGTCAGGGTAGATCAGGAAGCCAGTAAATAAGCTGTCTGTCCAATAGGGATCATAAAAGAGCCCGTTTTGTTCAGAATAAAAGATCTGCAGCCACACCTCATCGTCTGGCTTCAGAGAAAGAATGGTTGATCCAGAGGCAACGTCATGGTTCCCAGTGTTGGCATCAAAAGTCTTGATCCGGTACTGCCCATTGTGGACCAAGCCAATGGCCAAATGTTTGTTGGCCAAGGTGATATCATAAGTGAAGTAGTAAATCCCTGGGATGCTGCACACGAATTTCCCACTGGAAGCATTGTAATGTCCTCCTTCATTCATCAGGATCCTGTCAAATTTGATGGGGAGCCTTTCTCTTGGGTAGCTCTTAGAGACAGCTACAGAGAAGGCAGATTTGGCTTTGTTGGCATTGCAGGTGCAGGGTCCTGGCATCCCAGTTTCACCTTTGTTTCCTTTGGGTCCTTTCTTTCCTGGTGCTCCATTTTTTCCAGGATTACCCTTTAAACCCTTTGGTCCTCGTGGACCAGCCTTGCCAATGGCTCCTGCTTTCCCCTTTGGTCCCGGCTTGCCTGGGTTTCCTGTTCTGCCCTGTGGACCTGAAAGGCAAATAACCTTGTAAAATCTTTAGTGAAGGTTTAACAAGTGGAAAGGGATTGTATCATTGCATCAGTATATTTTCAATTGGTAGGAAAATCAGTGGTAAGAATCCAATGAAATACCACCTGGGGCTGGACACACACAGGGACATAAATCATGTAGATACTGGGATATACGCCGTGTCTTACTACCTGCCATAGCAAGGGTAGATGGCTGTCAGTAGAAGCTTATTCTCTAGATTCCCTGTTCTGAGTGTGAGAGAAGATGCAGCTTTGGCACACTGGCATTATGCTGAACCAGGAGTGCACTCTAGTGTAGTGATGGGAAATCGCTGCCTTCTGCCTCCAGCTGACCCCAATGCTTGCAGTGAGGACTGAGAGAAAAAAGATCCCCATCACAGGCCCAGAGGAAGGTGGATGTGTGCTTTGATTTTGATGGAGCGTGGTCAGAGCAGTGCCTGATACCCAGTGAGACCATTCCAGGGAGTCAGTGCTTCATTTTTCATTTGATTCTGTTTCCCTTGAAAGCAGGAATTAGAGACCAGTGTTTTGTCTCTCACATAATGTGTGTCAAAATGGAAAACCTCCCTCCGGAGGAAATATGTGCAACAACAAAGGGAAGATGAAAACAATTACATGCATCATTACAAATCTACCAGCAAATAATATGTTTTGGAAGGTTTTGGCACGGGTTTTGGGATGATGTTTGTAATACTTTCTGTTGCTGCTTAGGCTGATTAGACCTTCAAGGATTCGATATTGTGAGAATAAAAGTTTCCACCTGCTGCTGTGGCAGTGCTACGTGGGAGCGCCTGGATGCGATGTGAGAACCCAAAACTCACTGGCAGGATCTGAAGAGAGGGGGATGTTGAGAGGAGGAGGCTGGATTCCTGGAAGTGTCTCATGAGATGTAGCCTGCTCTGAGGCTTGGATGTGGGATGACAAGTTGATGTTAACTGGGCCGTTGCACTCATGCTTTTACATTTTACCCTTGTTTTGCAAAGAAGCTGTTCCCTCTTACCTTCATCACCGTGATCTCCTTTGTCCCCATCCTTGCCATCTTTGCCATCTTTCCCTGGGAAGCCCATCCTGCCAACTGTCCCCGGAGTCCCAGGTGCACCAGGAGGGCCAGGAGGACCAGGGGGGCCCGGCAGGCTGCACGTCAGCTGGGGGCCCTCCTGCAACGCTGCCTTGGCAAAGCCCCCGAGGATGTGGTTGGCCACACAGGGCACAGTCCAGAGGAGGAGGACGGCAGAAATCATGGCACAGCCTGGAGAAACGAGATGAGGGCTCGGCTGATGTGTGTGGCAACCCATGTGTGGGTGCAGCAGGGTGGCCTATACCAGGGCTGTGTGAAAATAGGGCACAACTGGGATTTTTTTTCTTTTGGAAGGATGGGGGAGCCTAAATACAGAAACAGGGATTAATAAGGGAGAAAACTGCCTTTCAGATATTTCTTCATGCTTTGGTGCTGCGGCAAATTTGCAATAGACAGATGAGCTGTGATATCCCCAATCTTTCATTGGCCTTTTGGTCAGGCAGGATCCTGTGTGGCATGAAGCCAAATACTGGGAGGCTTTAGCATCTCCCTGGTAGCATTATGTTCATTTGCTGCACTGGAAATGAGATGTTTGAAGGATTGCATACATTTCATGTTGCCTTAGTGCTCCCACCCCAGTATCAGCTCCTGAAGGGAGTGGGAATGCACATTACAGGCTCCAGATCCGGCCAGCAATATGCCATATGTAAATGCTGAGTGGGAGCCCCCCGGTTCTGAGAAATGTATAATTAAGAACATGCAGAGGAGTGGGGAATGCAGAACAGATCTCTGAGCTGAATGTGGCTGCTAAGCCATTTCGTTCTGACAGGGATCCTAAGGAAAGCTCCATTCTTGCTTCCCAGTAACCACCTCAGTTGGGGCAGGACAGAAGAGAGGAGTGTTTGGAGATGGCTGACTCTAAGTAGCTGTGGTAAGGAAACATTCCATTGTGGAGTATAACCTGGGGAAAAGCATAGTTGGGACTGCTTTGTGTGGAGAAGAAATGAGCAAGAGTAAAGCATGGGGCAGAAAGCAGCAACTTATCTGAAACTTTCTATTTACCTCCAAGCAATGCCCCCTTGTTAACCCAGTGGGGTAATACACACAGTACCCTGAGGCTGGGAGGTTCAGGTACTGACACATGCACACATGGGGAACATCTGGCCACCTGGGTGCTCTGCATGGCTAGTTTGGGGCTCAACAAGAGCACTGCATCCCACATCACCTCAGCGTCACATTCACAAGAGGATCTATAAATAACCTTTTAAAGAAATCCCTTTGAAAAAATAGAACAACAACAACAAAACCTAAACTCATTCTGTTCCACCTTAAAAAGAAAATTGCATCTTGGTGTAGAACATACAATGAGTTCCAAAAAGCAAATTGGAAACAGACCAGCATCTTCCCTTTCCTCGGTATGAGCAGCAGACCTGGCACTGAAGGCCATGCAGCACAGTTTCAGCTGAGGTCTTACTTTTATAGACACATTTTAATTAATGCTTTTTGTAATAGGGTTCTGGAGGCTTTTGGCCCTGACAAATGCCTGCTGTGTGGGACTGTACCCCTGTGCCTGGCAATGTGAGGGCTGATGGCTGAGCACAACCTGGGGGGGGATGGGGTGATTGCAGATGCAGGCAATGCTGAGCTGCTCTGAGGTCAGTGTTGGATGCTGGCAGGCTCCAGGCTGAGTCCTCCAGCTCTCAGCACTGCCAGGACATCTGTTGGCAGCCTCTGAGCTCTGAGGGAGGCTCTAAAATGTGCAGAAAATGTCTGGGTCCTGAGGCAGAAGGATGAGCCACAGGCAGGTGGTGACAGGTGCCATCAGCTGGGATTTAGGGTTGGTATGCCCTGCGTCCTTCAGCTGAACCCATAAGAACTGCTGCTGTGGGGTCCAGGGCACCCCTTGGGATTGGTGTATCCCGTAAAATGATGCTGTGGATCCCCATACAATGCAATGACAGTGAGAGCCTCTGCATGGAGAGGGAAATCTGAAAGGCATGCATATGACTTTCAATATAAGCCAGAGAAGTTGCTATAGCAGATATGAACTTAGTCTGCTGCACAAAGCAGTGTTAAAGTAGTTGAGGGAGAATGATGGATCTCCTGCACCCAAAACTACATCCCCTCTTCTGCTGTTTCCTTCCCTGATTATTTCTTCCAACCTGAGCTATTGTCTTTATGTTTCCTGTGCAGGTGTTAGAAAGCTGACTGTGTGATAATTTAACTCACATTTGCTGAGTTTTCCAAGTTAAGATTAAGAGGAAGAGGGAGACAGTAAATAAATAAATAAATAAAACAGGGAACAGGGAATGTACTCACTCAGGCTCAATCTCTTCAGTGAGGTCTTGACAGGCGCTGGGATTCCGCTCAGCTTGCGGCAGATGTTTTGCTGCAGATCGCTGTCACGTCATGGAGCTCAAACCCTGTCCTACTGCGGCCGCGTCTTTCCGAGTGAGCTCTGCAGTTCTGACTTTGATGGCTCTTTCCTTTCGTTTAATGTTTTTCCCCGTTTCGCGTGTATTGCTGGCTTCCCGCTGCAGCTCTAGGTTTTGGCTCAGCTTTGCCAAAGGCATATTTGTATTATTGTGTAATGGATCCGAGCCTCTTCCTCTGTCACGTGGCGTGGGCAGAAGTTTTGCACACACATGGCTGGAGAGATCCCGGTGCCTGGGGAGCCTTTCCCCTTCCTCTCCCCTGCAGGCTGCTGCAGAGATCTGAGACTGGGCCTGGGTGGGTTCTGCTCTGCCATAGCCACTGCCACTATGGGCAGCATTTGTAGGGCTGTGGGCAATGGGAATTGATGCTCAGTCTTAGAGGGGAAGCAGATCTCATGCTGAGGGTGGAAACAAGCTTCTTGTGTATGGAATAATTCAGGCGAAGCAGTAAGGCTGGATCATTCAGGGCTTGGAGCGAATGACATCCTTGTGAAGCAGCAGCTTTGCAAATGTGTATGCTGAAAGGAGACAGCGGGTATTACACAGAGGTGCTGCAGGAGGGTGTGTGACAAGGTGTGGAGACTGACACTGAGATGATGGAGTGGGAAAGTTCCTGTCTTTGGAAAGGCTGACGTTTTGCTTTAAGCTTTCAAAGTAATTGCAAAGCCCCAGCAATGGCTGGCAATGAGGTAGCAGTGCTGGATGCAGTGCTGCAGTGGGAGCTGGCTGCTGTGGGATGCAGTCAGCTGTTGTGGGATGGTACTGCTGGCCCTGGGGCTGCTCCATGCCCTGGTACTGCTGACAGTGGACACAGGACCCTGCCTGGCTCATGTGCTGGCAGCCCTGAGCCCAACACAGCTGCTGGGCACATCGTGTTCTGTTCAGTGCCGAGGGCCAGCAGAGCAGGAGTGCTCCGCAGGTGTGATTCCTCTTCATGCCAGAATTTGTCTTCACCAGAGATCTGATGTGGCTGATTTTTGTTTTCAGAGTTTTTTGATTGCTTGTTTGTTTGCTTGAGTTTTCTCCTCTCAGAACATGGTGAGAGCGGATTTAGCTGCATTTATTTGCATTAGAGACACAACCTATAAATGGAGTGTATCTACAGTTGGCTTTGTGACCTGCAGTCAGTGAGGCCGCTCCTGGAGGGGTGGGAATGTCTCGCTGCTGCCTGGATAGCAAATAATACAGCAGAGCTATGAGAGCATTAAAATACTGTGTGTATCTTGCAATTCACAGGCTCCTCTCCCCTGCACCCTGCAATGGCTTTTTTCACCCAAGTGTGAGCAGGACGTGGCCCTCAGACAGCACAGCTGGAGAGCGTGATGGTAGAATGCTCTGTTAAACCAATGAGCCCCTCTGCAGGGCTTTTTCTTTTAATCCATGGCAGGAGAGTGTTACAAGAGGCGCTGTATCTCAGCAACAGCAGGTTTTCCCTTTCACACCCTTATGCACTGTTATAGACATCGACCTTGCGGCAGTGCCTTCGTAACCAGACACAAGGAGTCAGACAGGACAGAAGCAGCTGCAGCTGGAGGTGGCCTAACAAACAAGGCAGCCCTCAGGGTGAAGCAGGGTGATGGCTGAGCAGGTGTGTCTGTCTTCAAAGATGAGTGCAGGCCTTTTGAGTTTTTATTTTTATGTTTGGAAGATACCGATGGGAGGAAAAAGCATTTTCTCTGCAGCAGGTCTGCTGGCTTAGCGCGGAGTGGTGATTGGAGTCGCTTTTATTGCCCTGCCTAAAAGGAGCTTGGAAGCCTCTGAGCACTCTTCAGAGAGTGATTGTCCCTCTCCAAAAGCCCCCATAAAATGAGTCAGATCGCTTTTTAAACTTAAAGGGTACGTTTGAGACCATCAGATCTGCTTAGGAGCTGCTGTCCTAACCCGTAAACATAAAAATAAATAGAGTCTATTTTGGGAGGAGGAAAGTGGGAACCAGCCCAAACATCAGTGAGACGCTGCCAGTGTGTGCAGAGGACAAGTGGTGCTGCGGTTTTGTTTATTTGACTTTATTTTTGGTACTTTCTTTTGTCTTATGCATCTTCTCACACTGCATGTGAGCCGTGACAGCCTGCACAGGTAATAATATCTACAGAACAAACCCCATCTCTCTCTGTTGCTTTTCAAGTGGAGAATTTAACATAAGAGCTGGATTTTCAGTTCTCAGACAATAATTAATTTGCTAGAAATGGACTTGCTGCTGCTCCTAAAGCACAGAGCACATTGTAAGGCTGCACAGCCTCTTAGGTGCTAGGAGCTGCCCTCAGTGCTTTTGCTTCTGTATGTGCCCAGTGTGAGATCTGTTAAAGCAAGAAGGATCAGCCACACCATAGCAGGGGCCGGTTGAAGGCAGGCTTCCTCCTCCCAGTGAATCTCAGTGTGGGTCTCAGGGTGCTGGTGGGGCCCTTCCCATGCACGGTGTGCAGAACCAGGACACACGCTGACATGGGCAGCATCTCCCTGCCCTGTGCTGATGGAGCATTGCAGCAGGTGCTTCAGCATCCACCACTGCAACAGCTTTGGAGTAAAAAGCGGTGATGGGTTAAAGCTGAGATGAGACGTGCTGCTGGAAGGTCCCACCCCTGAGGTGTAGTGGGATAGAACAGCGCAGGGCCGTGGGCTGTGCTTGGATCCAAGTGCAATGCAGACAAGAGGCCGAGTGATGGCTTTTTTTAAATGCAACAGAACAATGAGAATATCTTTTTAAGACTGCTACTAGGAAGCTTCGGGTTTGCTCATCTGTCCACGGAACAGTGTTTCCCTGGACAAAAGGTTTTGGTCCCACTGAGGTCTGAGGTAGAGTAGTATTTAGCAGAAGCAAAGCCCACCACTGCCTTCTATATCTGGGTGGGTCTTTGCCTGAGTCATCCCAGAAGCGAACAGATTTGTTCCATGTAAGATAACTAGCTGAACTTGCAATGATATGTTTGCCTTTTTCTGTGTTGCATCCAGCAAAGCTAATGCCACCAGGAGAGCTAGAAGGACAACAGGAAGTTGCTTGCATGTAGTGTTTCGGCCTGAATATACCCAAAAATGGGATGGAAAACTGAGCTATTGGGCTGCTCTGGGCATAGCCAGCTGTAGTGTTAGTGGGCACAGAAAATGCTGTCACTGTAGTTTTTATTTTTAAGCCCCTAAAGGACCAATTCTGTTTCATTCATGACTATTGCTAAGATTCCTGCTCTCCTCTGATCCTGGATGGTGTAGAACAGCGCCTCTCTTTCACTAATCCACTCAGGAAAGCCATAAAGATCCAATTACAAAGAAATGCGGAGACAGTAAAAGAACCATCTTCTGCAGCACCTTGAAGGAACATAACACAGAACGCTAAGCTTATCAGTGAAAAATAAAGGAGAATGTTTTGCCTGCATGCTTATAAATGTAAACACCTTCAAGTCAGCATCTCGCTCACAGTTTGCAGCCTGAGTATGCCTTGAGAACTGGGATTCAAACAGGGAGGAAGAAAGAGGTAATTGAAGCAATTGCTGGGAAGGGAAATGGGAAAATAAAAGTTGAGCTCTGCCAAGGGTGAGATGAAGAGAAAGCTGTGCTGAGTGTGCCGGGAGGGTCTGGTTTGTATTATGATTTCAGAATGTGACAAGTTACTGTTAACAGGCTCCTACATTTCTTATCATCTCCCTTGTCTTCAAGTACACAAGAAACAATTTCAGCCGTTGCTGCTGCTTTCCACTGTATGTTTATTTTATTTTCATCCAAAACTGCCTATAAATTTGTTTCCAACTCATTTTAGAAACAAAAAAAAAACCAACAAACCCAACCCCGCTTGTTCAAGAGAAGATGATCTTTGGACACGCAGTCACACTGCAGGCCAAACGCAAGGGGAAGCAGATGGAGGAAAATTAACCCTCCCCATCAGATGTGTGATGTTCTGTAACATTGAAACCCCTGTAATAGAAATAGAACAACGCTTCTTCAACTTTTCCCCTCTAACTGCAGAGACTGACCTAGAAGAGAGATACTCTGTGTCACGCACAAGTCTGAAGGCCTGCCAGGGAAATACTCATGGCTTCAGGTATTGGACAGAAAATCCAATGGCATGGGCATATTTGTGGAATTTGGTATGATTTTATAAGAAACCTGTCTTCCTAGAGCACTGAGCATCTTACATGGCAGTGGGAATACAAGGATCTTACAGAGCAGCAGCTGTGGAGTGAGATAAGGACCTTACAGAGCAGCAGCTGCGGATAAACAGCATGAGAACCAAGGACACCTATCGGAGAAGAAAGAACAGCTCGTGGCTTTGGAGGGGGGTGCTTAGGGTTGTTAGTGTAGAAGCTTTCCACCAATAAGCGTGTGTGATTTTTGAACACCCTCGTCTGTTTGCTATAGAAGTACGGCTTTCAGGTATTAAAGAGAAGCATGATTTAACCATACTGGTAGACATCACAACTTCAGCCATTTAATTCCGACAACACATGGGCTTTAAAACACAGGTGCCTTTAACTCTTGCCCTTTTTGTAGTGCACATAAAAATATGCACTACAGTGTTCAGCACTAAACACTAATTAAAACACTCAGACCACAGAAGGTGGCTGAGAAATCATACGCAAGACATTAAAAATCTGCACATGGTGTATATTGTTACTTATAGAAGTGTTATTTTCCCTTTGAAATCATTCACAAACTAGAAAGGTGAGGATGAGCTGATGTGAAAGCCTAGAGAGTGAGTCACTGCTAAAGCAGAAGGGAAATTACACCCCAACCCTTTTGACTTCCTAAATCTGTGTTCTTTGTGAAAACATAGAAACAATCTCTGTGCTGACTCTCAACCCTCCCAAGTATGAAGCTGAGGCATGAAGCTTTTCATCCATTTCTTCAGCTTTTAGTAATTACAGTGGGAAATCCACAGTTTAAGGACAAACATTCCCAAACACAACGCAGATGCTGCACGCCAGAAGGTACTGATATCTAACCATCACTTCAACACAATGTATCAGGACTCGGGAGGTTGTAAGGATAAGATGTACACTGTTATGAAACAAAACCAAACAACTTAGAGCTCTGCAGCTGAAATGTGCACTAACACCTGCAGAAACGTAATGGGGATTTTAAAGCTCTGTAGCCAGCTTCTCCTAACTTTTAATTACAACACCTACATAGTTTTTAAGACATTTACATTAATTTAATCAAAGCTGTACAAAACAATTTTCACATTCCAAAATGCTCAGTAAAAATTGATCAAAAACCATTTCTCCTTTTAAAGCCATGTGACGGACCAGCCCTTTTACAAATAAAAGTTAGGCTTCAATAGCTGTACAAACTTACACGCAATAATTACTGCTATACATTAACAGCGACACCTGTTGATCACTTCTTCACTGTAGTTGGTTTTACTGAATTAAGTCTTCATATATGGCCAAATGAATTCTAGAATTACAGCCAGTATCTGATCTTTTTGAGATCAGATTTAGAATTTAGAGAATTTAGAGAATTTAGAATGCATTTTTTTAAATGCATTTATACACTTCTGTACATTATATTTGTGACTGTATATATACATACCAATAGATCATTGTTTTAAGTACTAGACTGCTCAAGTCCACTGAAACAATTTCTCACCAGCCTCTCCCTGTGGTGCCCAGATCTCTGCCATTTCTGGCATTGCTTAGCTGCATAGAATGGAATTGTCTACAGACTTGTAAACAAGCATGGAACAAAAGAAAACTATTGGGTATTGGAATGACCTTCAGCACTACTGTCCAAGAAAAGAAGCCATGGGATCATCAGGTCTCTGACGTTTCATTCTATAGGCTTCCATTTCCTCTTCAGTTGGCTCCCTGGTCTCGTATACGCTGTTGTATGGTCTTTTCCTCTCATCTAACTGCATAATTTCTTTAACTTGCAGGAGACGAGCCTCTTCTGCATTCAATGCCTTAAATGGAAGGAAAAAAATGCAATGAAATGAAAGAGAAAAATAAAACAACAGAATTTTACATCAAATCCTAGTATAACAAAGATAGAGCAGGCAGAATGCTGGGAGAAGCAATGCACAGATGCCTAGCCCCTACAGCATACTCTGCATATTTCTTTAATACTCAAACTGCTGGGTTCTGTGATGTCTTGTATACAACTGCATAAGTAATAAGTGACCAGGAAGGAAGTGTTCTGTATCTCCTAAACTAAGTAGTCCAAAGCTGGTACTTACTGCATGTTTGCCTGAGAAAAAGGAAATAACAGCCATGTACTTTAGGACATCTAACAGCATTTCACATTTGCTTTAGCTCAAAATTAACACAAAAGAACAGTCCATAGAATTCTACAGCAGTAATATTACAGACTTCATAAACCTGATGTAAAATGCATCTGAAGCTCTTTTTGCCACAAAAAAATAAATAACTTGGGAGTAGTTTTGAATGTACCTTTTTAAGTTTTTCTTGCTTCTTCTTCTCTTCACCCTCACTGTCTGAATTTGAGCTCTTCTTGTGTTTCTTCTTTTTCTTCTCCTTCTGTTTCTCTTGGTGGATCTACAAGGTGGAAAAATAGCACCAGTTGGGATTCAGTAAGCAGTTGTAATATTCAAGCCATTAAATCCCAGCTATCTACATTAGTAGACAGCTACTGAGAGTTCAGTTTTTAACAGAGATGGAACTGACATAATTATTGTGTCTGATAACATCTAGACTTAGTAAAATGACTTAAAATTATTTTGTAGTTACACGTACGTTTACGTTGCTTCAAGCGATAAAGAAAAATATCTCCCTTAGAAAGGAAAACAACCCACCTCCATCAGTGTTTTGGGTTTTGTCATGTGCTCCTCCTCCCTGGGTTGCTCCTCTAGTAAGTTTGCTTCAGCATTCTGAACAGCAGACAAGAGAAAGGATTTCCATTTACAAAGCATGTTTGAAGGCAGAAGGACAACTTAAAAAAGCAAAATCATCATAGGCTTTCAGAGATGAATGCTTTCCAACTCTTCTCAAGGAACAAAAGAATATACTTACAGCAATTTCTTTCCCAGCTTCCCCTGTACAGTATGAGAACTTGACAAATGAGTGGCAGCATTTGTAACCCCACTTGCCTTCTTTCCAGTATGAGCCCCAAATGCACTGCAAAAAGAGATGGCAGAGCAGTCATTATGACACTCCTCTAAGAGGCAGGATGCAATTTATTCCTGCCATTATTTCCTGATGAGTAACCTATTCAAACAGCCCAGAGGGGAGAAGTTATGAGAAATTAGCGATTTTACATTAGTCTTACAGGTATTAGTTAAAAGTAACAAACAACAAAACAGGATGTGGCCAATGCATTCACATCAAAGGGAAACACGGTAACTTCCTCCTCAGTTTAAGGTGCTCATCACAACTCTTCAAATTCATGCTGTGATAATGAGAAGTTAAATCCCTTCTTTGCAGAAGGATAAATTTACATGCTGTTTTAATTATACTGCCCTGCATCTACTACATGTCATAACCTTTCAAGGGGAAGATTTTTTTCCTTAAACTAGATACTTACTGTATGGTTGTTAATCTTCACATCTTCCTCATATTTAGAGCAAGCAATAGCTTTCTCTTGCCCTTTGATCACTGTTCCATGTCTAGAATACTCTACATAATCTTCTGTTTGAGCTAAAAGCAATTCCGCTGGTGGGGCATCTAGATGTTCTTGTCCTCCATACTACAATGCAAGAAGAAATCACACGTGAGAGTTATAAGAAAGCATATATATTTAAGCATACATTTCAAGAATAACGATTCCAACAGATTAGATAGTGTATAGAAATCTTTTAATTTACATATCATAAAGGTTGTTAGAATAGCTGCTGTAACATTACATATTTGTTTCCTAAGAACCAGAATTCAAACTTGACAGAACTCTAACTAAATAAAACCAAATGTGTATTACCTTCTCTAGGATGCTTTCTTTCTGCTGTGCCTTGAAGTCTTCTTTTTTCACCTTGAAGGATTTATAAAGCAGCTCTAATTTTGTAGGGTCTGCTTGAAGATGAACTTCAGAGCCTTTGTCATAAGCCTCCCAAGCAAACACTGTATACACAAGAGGCATCACTCAATATTTATTCACAAACTAATTTACTCATTCAAATTACAATCTTCCAATTTGTAGTAATTTGAAAGAAAACCTCAATTAAAAAAACTTTTCTTTTGCAGAAGAGCAGTGTTAACTTCAGTCCTTTAATTCTATTCCTTAGAAACAACCAAAAAATAAAACCCAACACAAAAAGCCCAGCAAATCACAGAAAAACAGAAACCACTCACACTGTGTCTGTGCCATTGAAATGGTATCTCCAGTGTAACGAACAAAGTTGTCACCTGCATAACCAACCCTGCAAAAAAGATAAGTATTATTCTCAGCATGCAGCAAACGTGATTGTTTTTTAATAGCAGACATACAATACTAACGGGAAAATAAACTTCTTTGTGCCCTGAGTTAAAGCAGAGGGAGGGAAAGGAGTAATCAGCTCAATACATGAAATTGAAGCCTAGGATCCCAGTGGTCATGAAAGTATTGGGCAGCATTTCACAATATTCAGTGCCTACATTTATACAGGTACATTTTGCAACACATTCTTGGAACTCCACCTAGGACACCATGAGTCACACTTGGATCTGACTGCATGAATGGCAGGTGATCTTCAAGCAATGATTCTCAGCTTTTGGATTTATCAATCTTTCCTGCTCAGCTTCAGTGTATTTCAGCAATTTAAAGCCTGGTAAGAGCTTTAAACTGCCCTTGGTTACCTTTTGCTCACCTCTCTGTAGAAATTCACAAACTGTAGCTGGAACACAGGTTGACAAATCAAGTCAACAACCCTGAAAAGTTTACAGTCTGCAATATTGTAGCAGAAACACAGATTCAATAAAGGTCAAATTATGACTGGGGAGAAGAGGAAGCACTTGTATCTGATATAAAACTGACTAGCTGCATTCTATTGGGGGGCAAAGAGAGGTGCAAAGAGCATTATTTGCTGTCAGTTAGCCACTGCTATTCTATTTCAGACAGCAAGCTAATCCAATTACCGTACCCTGAACAAACATTTCTACTTGCAATCCATCTACTTTGTATGTCCACAGCACCACATGGGTCAAGGCAGGGTCACAGCTCAAGCGCTTGACTCAGGTTTTAGGTGAGACGGAGTTATGTGCAGCCAAGAGCCCTCCTACAGTATTCTTTAGTCAAGTGATCTATCTATGCAACAATAAAATGTTCAGGCTTCTTCTGTGCAGGCTCTATGAATACATGGGGAGCTTTTGTTCCCAACTCTGGCACTTACTCAGGGAACACAGGTACTCCATGTTAGAGGTCTCCAGTGCTGAATGCCTCCCAACTAACAAGTTTTAGATTCTGTTACTGAAATACTTTGCATAAGCATCATCACCGTTCATAAATACCACTTCTAGAGAAAACAGAGTGTTCTAACACTTGCTCTGTGTCAGAATTGTAAGTAGTTCACATACCCCTAAGGATTAAAGACCAGTATCAATAAAAGTTAATAAACAGAATATCTTTTGCATGTTTACTGTAAAGCATTATTGAAAGATCCATCCTCCTACAACTGAACAGGGATTAATTAGTAGCATGACATAATAATACAAAATAAAATTAAAAAAACTATTAAAGTCATCTCATTTTTAACAGAGTTTTGTTAGATGCACCAGCATGACTCCATTTCAACTTACTCATCTGGATTCTTGCCTGTATTGGCATATGGATTCTCCCTCATTGCTCTTGTTTTGGGGTCATAATAAGCAGAGTTTGGATCTAGATTCCTCAGGTACTACAGGAAGAAAACAAGACAGAAGGTATTTTATCAACATTTTTGATATTCAAAGAACTGAAATTACTGCTGATGCCTCAAATTAAGACATTTTAAAAGGATGGTTCCCTTGAAAAAGTCACAACATAAGCTGGAAGTCTGCTGAGAACTGACCTTAACTTCCAAACACAGGGACCCAAACTGAGATTCAATGATAATCAAATGTTCCATTTTTAAACTCTACTAATAAGAAGAAATAAAGAAAAAACCATGAAATATTCTTCACTCACTTTTGCAATATCTTCCCGAATACGTAAATTCCGAACTGTGATACGTCTTTTAGAGTCAAAGTTCTGCCCCGGCATATCAATGTCATCTGCATATTTATCTTCATCTTCGTCTTCACTGTTATGATCTCTTTCCTGCAAACAGACATGGATAACTTTTGTTTAGAAGCACTCATTCACTCTAGAGACAAATGTAAGAATCTGATTTTAGTGGCTTCATTAAAAATGGGCTTAAGCATGCTCATGGATCATGCAGTTACGTTCATTGTTCCAGAAATACTCATCAAGGATTTCCACTTCCTGCAGCTAGAAAACTATAACTGTGATGAACTATAATACAAAAAGCTCCCTTGGGCAAATCAAACTATGCCTTCAGAAGCAGTTACTCGCTTACACCTTTAAGGTTTGACAGCACACAGGAGTTAAAAAAAAAAACAACACAAAACAACAATTAATAATAAAAAAAAGCCCTTGATGACAGAAGAACAGGCAGTCAGTGACATGAACCCAACCCTGAAACCCTTAGGCCACCCTTGCTTTGCTGTTTCACTAACTACGGGTCCTTTTTTCTGCCCATGGTGTGAAGCAGTGGGTATTCATCTTACTGTCTGCGAATTTGGTTCCTCTTCTCCCCACTGGTGTCTTGGGGAGTTCTGCAGCAAACAAAGAGCATATCAGCAGAGAAGATAAGATAGTGCAGAGAGGAAAGGGGGCAGGCAGATCAAGGCGGACCAAAGCAGGACTTTGATGCTGGATACAAGAATACAATGCATTTGTGGCACAAAATGCACAGAGGTCACTCCATCTTGAATACCCTAAGGAAGAGCTCATAACACACAAGTTGTAGATCTCATCACTGAATTACCAACAGAATTTCTAGGATTTGCCATTCCTACAAAGGCTCGGTACTCTATTACCTAAAGCTTATCATACCTTTAAGGGAGAACAGATTGGAATATTTCACATCATGCAAATAAATCCAAGATAGGTATGCACACATTTAATTAGTGCTGACAAGAACATCAAGCTTGAATCAGAAGACAGAATTCAATATGGAGAAACACAACCTAATTTTCTTATTCATCTGCTTAGCCTTTAAATGCTATTCTGCGGTGAACACAGACATAAAGAAAAAATAATAAACAGCTTTTATCTGGAAGATCAGAACTCTGTATTTTGTGCTGGGTCAGAGATTTGGTTCACTCTGCCACCTGGTGACAAAATGCAGGGTGACAGCCTCAGGAAAATGGATTTCCAATTGTCCACAATCTATTGCTCAACACCTTCTGTCTTAAAATGCCAACTGAAAAATTATTTTGGACAGAAATAATCTCTATGTTTTCTCCATGTTAAAAACCAGGAGTTAAAACTCAGAAATTGAACTTAAAAAATATTCATGCTTTTAAAATTAGAACTACATATCAAATATTATCAAAAGCATGGCCTATAATCCATCAGGAACCTGCAGAAATGGAAGGAAGATGCAGATTTTACAGTCCAGAGGGAAATATCTATGCTCAGCCTTCACATAATCAGAACCACTTCAAACAGTCATAGCAGCGACTGAAGAAGCAACAAGTCTGGTACTAAGATAAAGAAGATACCTTCTTATTCCCATTTATACTAACCATAATAAAACAATCCACACAACAACTGCTACTTCAATATTAGACAAAACAATGTTTAAATTAAAGAAAAACCCAACGTGCATCTCAGTGTATGAGCAGAATTACTACATGGAAAATGGAGCTTTCTGATCTGAAATACCACATCATTAATTTCACAAGGTTAATAATCAGAAGGAAGTTTTGTCCAGAATTGAAATACGAAGTCACTCATCTGAAAGAAGGTAATACAAATTCTTGAACATAACATACAATAACCTGATGCTATGAAGAACTTAATATTTTGCAGGGTATAAGAAGCAACAGAGAATAAATGCATCCGAGAGCAGAAATAACCTGTTTAGTTTATATTCAGCCTAAACAAAAATAAATTAAAGAGTTTAATGTACTTACCACTTGTTCTAGCTTTCCTGATGCTAACTCTTCCTGAAGCTTCTGAGCTTTCAGCGTACGCTTGGCCTGCACAGCACACAAATGCATTTGTTTTAATATTTCCTCTTAATAGCAAGCATGTAGTAATATCATAAGCACTTATCATGACCACTGCCGCTTAAAATCTACTACAAGCAAATGAGCTTTCATTTCTCTGGGTGCTTGTAAACAAAAAAAAAAAAATCAGCAGCCTGAAGTTAATCTCTATGCTTAAGACTCATCACATTGTATTTAGAGACCAGAGGGAAGGACACTATACATTAAGTAACCATCTTACTGTTTTATGGTATTCTGATAAATAAGCAAGTTTACTACAGCTCATGCAGCTGTACCGTTACTATGTGCAAACTAATTAAAAAAATACAGCTTATTTTAGTTCAGCAGTGCTTGAGAACAAAGGTGTTTTACCACAGTGTCCTCATAACGTAGTCAGGATTTCAGTAGTTAAGATAGTTCATTGCAAGCATTTAGAATTCAGACAAGAACCATGACATTTTAGCAATGCAATTTGTATTTTAAAGCAGCACAAAGTAGGTTTCTATGTGTATGACATCACAGAGCCACAGACACACGTACCAATAGCCACTGTTCCACAAGAGTAACAAAAGGACTTTGGATAGTATCTAATAGCTTAGAAATTACTTTTTTGCCTACAAATTAATCCGCACCTTTGTCAGTACATTACAGGGCTTGTCTAGCAAAAACAAGCAAATAGGAGACAGTATGACAGATCTATACTGAGATCTGAATTCCTCTATTTCTAGTTCTAGTGCAATCTGCTAACACAGCATACAGCCTGTTTTTCCATTACTGATGCAACACAAGACCTAACATTATCAGTGTGCAAAACAATCCACCCTCCTCACAGCGTATCCAAATGCTTCATTTTTCCACGGTGAACTGCAACACCTACATACCAAGTCAACCTTGGCATACTCTTCTACAATCTTCATGTGCTCTTCTGGGTTATAACCATTCCAACGATCTCGCTTTCCATCGTAATCAAACATCAGCTGAGGCTGCACGTGTTCATCTGGTGCAATATTCATGCCTGTGTATTTAGCTCCAACTTTCCTGGGTCTCTGGAAGTGAAATACATACAAAAAGGTTGGATCAGTTGGTCCAATTTAAACATAAACTGAGACATCACTCTTTAAAAATGGCATCAGTAGAGCTCTTGTAAAGCCAGTTAAGCTTAGCACGATAAGCCATCTGACTTGTAAATAAATGCAAGGAGTTCAGTTCTGTATTTCAAAATAACTAAGTAAAAGTAACTGTTTTACCTATAGGTAGGCATTTTTCACTAAATTCATGTTTATTTCTGAACCATTAATCAACAGTGTCAAGCTTACCTCCATACAGTCCTTCTTTTTATGTGTCAGTGCACCACAGTTCTCACAAGCTCCTTTCCGGTATCTGGTAGCTATAGAGTGCTAAACAGCAAAAGACAGTGTTAAACATTAAACAAACACATGCTAAGATTCATCTATGTATTTCCCCCAGCTGACTTATTTACTTTTCTAACACAACTAAAGCACGCATGCTCCAACCAAACTCAAAAGGCCATTTAGGTGACTACCAAACACTGGGTAATAAATCATAGAATCATAGTATCACCAAGGTTGGAAAAGACCTAAAAGATCATCCAGTCCAACTATTCATCTATTACTAATAGCTCCCACTAAACCATGTCCCTCAACACAACATCTTCCCTTGAACACCCCCAGGGTCGGTGATTCCACCACCTCCCTGGGCAGTGCATTCCAGTGCCTGGCCACCCTTCCTGAGAAGTAATACTTCGTAATGTCCAGCCTGAATCTCCCCTGCTGTAGCTTGAAACCATTCCCTCTGGTCCTATCACTAATGACACGAGAGAAGAGGCCGACCCCCAGCTCACTACAACCTCCCTTCAGGAAGTTATAGAGAGCAATGAGGTCTCCCCTGAGCCTCCTCTTCTCCAGGCTGAACATACCCAGCTCCTTCAGCCTCTCCTCATCTGCTTGCTGAGTACAAATTTCCAGTTCCTGTCACCCTCCAAAGCATATAACCAGATCTTGCAGGGTGTCACTGACTCATATCTTATTGCATAGGAATAAATAAAAGCTTTGTTTTAGGGCAAAAAGCATCCCCATACCTCTTTCACTCCCCGTTTGTACCAGTCTCCTGAGGAGCTGTACTGCTTCTGCTTCTCTGGCTGAGGCCTCTGATGCTTTAGCGTAGGTCTTTTGGAAGGATCTATGTACCACGGGACCGAAGATATGTACTGAGGAATGTGAGGGTTGATATCTCTGTAAAAGGCGATATGAAATTAATACACGACACAGGAAAAACCACCGCACAATTTAGCTTAATTAACCTCATGTTAAGCTCAGCTTCACAACTCTGTAACAACATAAACCTACTTTACAAACCGAGCTGTGTTACAGAACTTACTTTCCTTCCTCGTCCACCTCAGCAGGCGCGTTCCCCAGCTTCCTCTGCTCCTCCAGCTCCTTCTTTTTCCTCCAATCCTCCCTCGTCATCTTCTTCGGCTCCTCCATACTCACATCTCCCGGCCCTCCCGAAGGAGCCGCGTTTACCGCCGTCCCAGACGCCATTTTACTTCCTCCTAAAACACTAAAAAACCGCACGCGTTCCGAACCGAACCGATCCCACGAGCCTCCCCCCGGTTACCCCTCATAGCCCAGAGCCTCCACCCAGCCATACCGGGCACAACGACCACCCGACACCCCAGCAAAGCCCACCCGGACCCGCACCTCTACCCCCTGTTTACCAACTAGGCCGCACCGAGGCCCCTCCCCTTGACTGCCAGGGCAACGAGGAGCCGGAACTCGGTAGTCACCAATGGGGCGGCTGAGCGTTAATCGAAAGCGGCCTATGGGAGCAGCGGGGCGGGTGTAGAGGCTGGTTGTGCTTATCGCTATCCCTGCTCTTCTCCTCGCTCTGCTGCTCCCAAATCGGCTTTTCCCGCAGGTAAGCGTGCTGTTTTTCCTCCATGTTTTCTTTCTGGCCTGTTGAGCGATCTTTCTGCCCTAAAGGAAAGCACGGCCGGGCCTGCGAGGCGTTGCTTGGCCGCCCAGTGCACGGTGCCGTGTTATCAACCTCCATAACTAATACTGGCCCTGGGCTCAGTCCAAGCTGCCATCATCATTCCTAGCATACATCAAAAACTTGCTGTTTCTATTAGCAAGAACTGCCCAGATCTTCTGTCTGCCTTTCCAGGGTGGTCTCATCAGCCCAGAGATGACGACGCTGATCTTTGTGGATAAGGAGGATGGTGAAGTTGGTGCTATTAAGAACCAGTTAAGACGCCCTTCGGTATCATGTGAGTATATGCTCCATGGAGGCAGCGTGAGATGGAGTAAAGTGCATGTCCTGGGTTTTGTTAATCACTGTTTTGAACAGGAACAACAAAATGGGTTAAGCAGATAAATAGTAAAACTAAGTTTATCAGCTATTACAAATATGAAAATCACCTGTCTTTTGAGCTTATACTTTTGAGCTAGAAGTGGAGAACAACAATTAGCTTTCTAGCACACACACTTCATTAGAAGCAGGCTTTAGGGTTGACAAGGTGCTAAAGCTCGCTTTCCTTTCCTGTCTGCAGCAAAAGCCTTATCAGAAAGAACACAAGTCAATACTCCACTTCCAAAAAAAGCAATCAGAACTCCAGCCACATCTCACTCTGTCAGAAAGGCTCTTGGAAATGTGAACAGAACTGTAGGAGTTACAAGCAAGAAGGAACAGAAGAAAGATAAAAATCAGCCTTGCAGTGCAAAGAAAGTGAGTACAACCCTTCTGTAATGGATGGGAATCAGAGGAATGCATGATGTACCTACAACAGCTTAGGGAACACACAAGGGCAAAGAAGTAACTCTAGACAAAATATTGGCTGTGTTACTGTCTTGTTCATATTCTGTTTAGTGGGAGTTTATTGTTATGAGCCTAAATATCATACTGCAGAGATCTGTTGCCACTGTGTACCATCATACAAGTTCAACTGAAGCATTTTCCCTTTTGCAGCTTATTTGTATCAAAGGTGTTAAAATACAGGTTTACAGGCACAGAAAGGGTACTACACTGAGAAAACACGACAGCACAAATAACTTGACTTCTTCATTTTAAGGTTGCTGAAAAGGCTGTTGGATTAGCAAGCTGGGATGGAGGGGGTGATGAAGCTTACCCAGAAATAGAAAACATGTTTCCTTTTGATCCTCAAGGTAAGAACTCTTGGGGTAATTATTAAAACCTAATTGGACTTTGATTAAGTGTTGATGCTGCAAGACTTCCACTGAGCTGTTGTGGTGACTAAGCTGGTATTACATTTCTCCAGAGTCCTTTCTTAAACATAAGGGCATTCAATATTTTGGAAGCATAACCTTGTTCTTGTTTGAGTGTTTTAAACATGCCTACTGCTTGATATAGTTGACACAGCATAGGGATTAGAAAAATTCCTTAAAACTCTTGCTGTATAATGACTGTTACATACACTTCAGATAAGCATTAGCATACAAAATTGCATGGACACTAATAAGTAACTGTAACTAAGCACTCCATAAGAAGGAACTGTTGGACTGAGTTGTCCTGGAACTACTCCCATTTCACTTAATCAAGGACAACTTGCAGCTTCACATGCTATTGTGCGCTGTTACTGAACTACAGCGTGTCTTTCCTAAACAGACTTTGAGAGTTTTGATGTTACTGAAGAGGAAAAACTAAGTGATATCAAGCTGCATGGTGTTCCTCTCATGATATTCCCAAGTACTTATGACAAACCTGTGGACCTAGCTTCTTCACCTATAAAGCTTGAAAAGATGCCATGGGAGTTTGGTAAGTGGAAAATTAGCCTGAGGTTCAGCGCATATTAGTGATTTAGGAAGGAAGTGAGTTTGTTGCAGTAGTGAACAACTATTGCTCTTGTAAGTGCAAGAGCAGGATGCTTATCTCAAAGAGCACTCTGTATGTAACTGAGCTGAATTTAACTGGTCAGCTCTACTGCCATGGGTAGTGGTCTCAAAGCTGCACTGCCATGTAACTTTCTGTAATATATTTCTAACTCATCATAGCCATTCAAGAGGCTTGTGCTAATCCACCAGCAGCCAGCTGGAGTGTAAACTTCTGGATTCTATGAGTAATTGATCTCCTCTATTTCTAACTTTCAGACTTGCTAGAACCACCTGCTGACTTCATCTCTACACTGGATTACGTCATTGATATGCCGCCTATGGACTATGACTTCTAAAAAGCATACTCTGAAGTTTCTGTTGAATTTTATGTTTAAAATAAAGGTTACTTTAACTTGTGAAATAAAACTTACCTTGCTTTTTCTTTCAGTAGAGCTAATATGCTGCACACCCAAGATGTAGGCATTTTACTATCTGACAGGCTATTAAAACAAAACTTAGTCTTGCTTAAAAGCTCATCTATAATTCAGTGTTCTGAACTGTATCCAGATATTAATATATGAATCTTCAAGTCACAAGTATAGATTCAATTTCTTAGCACTGTTATTGTTCTAGTTCTTTTCAGTAATCATGGAAAACAAGTGAGGTTTAGAGGTGGCATTATTCATAGTTGCCTGCTGTTACCACAGTGGATAAAAGTTGGTTTGAGGTGCTTAATGAAAGCTGGAATATGGGGGCCCTCACTACAAGAAAGACAGGCCCTGGTGCACAGTCAGAGAAGGGCAACAAAGCTGTAGGTGGTCTGGAGCACAAGTTCTAAGAGGAGCAGCTGACGGAGCTGGGATTACTCACACTGGAAAAGAAGCAGCTCAGGGGTGACCAAACCACTCTCTACAACTGCCTGAAGGGAGACTATGGTGAGAAGGGGGTCAACCTCTGCTCCCAAGTAGCTAGCAATAGGATGAGAGGGAATGGCATCAGATTGCTTCTGGGGAGGTTCAGGTAGGACATTAGTGAATGCTTCTTCAAGAAAGAGGTCAGGTGCTGAAATGGTCTGCCTGGGAAGGTGGTGGAGTCACTGTCCTTAGAGACCTCCAAGAAACATTTAGATGTTGTAATGAGAGATGTGGTTTAGTGGGAATTACTGGTTGGACTAGGTGATCTCTGAGGTCCTTTCCAACCTTAATGATTCTAATATACTATTCTATCTTACTGCAAGTTTTTATGATGCTTGTATATGCATGGTAGTTCAGATATCTACTACTATAAACAGCTGCTTAAAGTTCTGGAAAAAGAAGTAATATTTAGTTGCAGTGGCTGTGTGAACTCACCCTTGTGAAAAATGAGAAGGAACTGACAGCAAATGGAAGTCCTTGCTTGATACCTACAACTAAATTTTTAATTCTGAAGTTAGTTTTCAAAGCAGTAAAAAGCCAGTTCAGGAAATGTAATGCTGTAATGTGGTGGAAAACATCAATGATAATGGGGTAGCAGAGTCCTAGGCTGCAACAAACAAGGACAAGCCCAGGTGCAACATCCTTGAATGCAAAAACAAAGGAGAAAAGAAAGCTGCTCACCTTCAGAAGGCCTCACAGAAGCAGAAATCTCCAGCAAGATGCACTTACCTCCACTGCAAACCCTTAAATGAGATCTGAGGAGGAATCCTGGTCCCACCCCTTCCAGTCATTCGGTTTCATTACATATCTTCTACCTGAGCTCTACCTTCCCACCAGGTGCTCAATCACTGCTTCAGGCCATGACTTAGCAGGAACCACAGCTATTAATGTTTGCTATTCTTGCTGGGCTGCGTGCTAGTGGTACACAGGGTGTTGTTTAGTTAAGCATTGTCCAATAGCTTTCTTGCATAAAGGTTGTATGGGAGATTGGTAATCACAGCGTGAACCACTGATTAATCAGCTGAGGCAAGTGTGGGGTCAGCTGCGGGAGCACAGGTGAAAGTTATGTAGCTGTGCTCCCTGGAGGGGTGGAGTTCGACTCCACCTCCTCTGAGACCTCATTTAAGGGCTGACCCTCACTGAGGCAGCATCTCTTGGAGATTGCTTGCTGGTGAAGATTGCCTCAGCTCCTAGCGTCATCACTGGTGAGTTCCCTTTTCTTCCTTATACCTTCTGTACTTCTACTATCATCTTTGTAGTTGCTATTCTTGTTAACACCTATATAGTTACCACCAATACAAAGGTGAATAAAAAAAATAAAAGCATCACTTAGCACTAGTCATAGAACACAAAGGTGATGGGTTACTAAGAGCTGTATGTCCAGGTTGTGGAAATGGTGCTGTGAGCACCTAGATACTCCCAGAATCCCATGAGAAGTTTGCCCTGAGAAAATACTCAACCACTTGCTATAATAATTCTATGTGTGTCAGTAGAACCTACAGTTCCTATTATTGCCCTCCCTGTGGCTGTCTGACTCATCTATCACCTAGGTACGGGTTCTCCATCTCACTTCCAGCATGCTAAATATTAAGTGCTAAGCATTCTGCTGATGTTCTTGCAATACTCTTGAAAGGCTGCTTGGACTCGGTACTTTCTATGTTTGTAATTAAGGTCCTCGTGTTCTGTAGGCTGTTCTTTCAACTGTTTTAATTAAAATACATTGAAGATGTTGCTATTGCCACTCAACAGAGATTCTGAGCAATCTCTGCAAGTTACTCAACTCAACTTTTTGCTTCATGCTGTGCTCTGCTATGCTGTCAAAGGTAGAGAAAATCTTTTTCCAGACTAGAAAGGATAACAGGCCTTGGAATGTTTCAAGTCCTTAATGCTTTTTACTCATCAGAAGCAGATAAGCCTGAAGGTAGACAAGCCTTCTGGGAATTGTCCTGTTGCAAATCCTGACCTTTAATCAGGTTTCTGAACTAACAGCCACCTGAAATAGAAATGCGTTCGTTCTGCTTTGCTCTCAAACTTGTCAGGGTTTTAGGCGGTGTTAAATACCAATGAATTATACAATAGTTGCTCTTTGTCTTTATGACTAGCTCCTTGCCTTTGGCTTGAAACTTCAAAAAATAATCAGGAGAATATCAGACTAGCAAAAACTCTGAACAGAATTTCCTTTAATCACATATTTCAGGTTTTTGATGATCCTTACTTCAGACTCAAGAAATATTAAAATTAGCATTGCCTTTTCAGCTGAAAACTAAGTTTGAGTATAATCTAACAGTTACAGGAGTTAAGGCAAAACTAGAAGGGAGTAAGAAAATGTGTTGTCCTCTAGTTTTGTCTCTACCAGTTCATTTGGGCTGGGACAAAAGAGTCCAAACCCAATAGAAGCTGAAAAATGCCTGCAAGGCACTGAAACTGATCACACAGTGCCACCATGTGGCCTCCTATGCAGTCATGCAAGTTAAAACAAAACAAAAGTCATTTGGTATAATACAAAACACTGGGTAACATAATATGAGATATGGCAAGGCTGTAGCACTAAATCAACATAAATGCATAAATATAGGCTGTATCTATTTGCATGTCCACCTGCTTCATCGGGAGAGATGCCAGTATTTTTTGTTATGGAGGTTTTTATAACAATCCTCCCTTACTTGTTCTTCTGAAGTATTTAGTAATCAAGTACATACATCTATTCTTCACACCTCCAGTAATTACGTTTTTGTGCCATACCCACAGTGTGTGCTCATGATGTCAAAACAATCAGAGCATGTTTGTTATTGGTATGGATAGCATATGTCATGTTCATAAATGGTAATCAGATGATTGAGACAGTCTTCCTGCTGCTGGTAAACTTTGCCCTCAAGTCTCCTCCGAGGCTTTTTTATTCTCATTGGATTCTCCGGCGAGTGCAGGTCAAATCTGCCTCAAAGCTCTGCTCTGTAAACAATTGTCAGAAAGATCTGTTGGTTTCAGTTACCTTTTAATTTTCCCCACCAACAGAAGCCCTGCTTAAAACTGCTTGCCTTCTTTTGGTTCACTCGACCAGGTTTATGCTTCCTGCCAAGGATATCAATCCATGGCTATGATATAAGTGTTTGGTGTCTTGTTCTCAGCTGGAGTGATCCTTAAAAGGCCATTGTAACCATGACGTGACTGGGAAATCTGGATTGTAATGAGGTACATAGAACAAGTACCTTATTGGCTGCTATCAGTCTGTCAGATGTTGTCTTTCTCAGCATCCCGATACTAACAACCACTTTAAATTCCTATGTGAATTTCTGCAAAGAGAACTCAGAGATTCACTTAAAATAATCTCTTTGCAGGCTGAGTAAAATTACTGCAGTGCACGTCAGATAACTCACCCTATTTGTAAGGTGCTGTCAGCAGGAGGCACCATGGTAACAGCATGCATTACAGCTCCCGCAGCCTGACAGCTGTGGTGCGATGATGTTTGCCTTTGGTGCATTGTGCACAGCACAGGCATCTGTAATGGGTTTCACTCCTCCATTAATGTGAAATGGAGGGTAAGAATCAGCTGTAAGGAATTCAGCGTGCCGTTACGCCGTGGCTGCAGGGAACACTATATCAGCTGAAGGCGTTTTTATCTTCCGTTGTTTAAAAGTGACAGAAATTAGAAGCCTGCAGGCAATTGGTCTCTCTAGGGCTAGTAAAGCCATGAATTTTGTAACTTTCATTTTAACTATAGTTTTATTAGTGCTAGCAAAGTGCTGTATAGAAGTATGATAACGTCTCTCCGGTGTCCCCAGAGTGGTACTCACTGTGCAACAAGAGACACGGGTGCTTGGTGATGCTACTTCCCTTAGAGTACTGCAAGCCCAACTTCCACAAGCTTCAGCAGATCTTACAACAGCCTGCAGAATGTCTCCAAATGTACCAGTTTCTGACCTGAGCACATTAAGCGTTATTACTTAATAAGGTTGAGATGAGTCCTGGCATCAGTGCCCAGTTCAAATGGCACTTTCTTCAGTTCACAGCCTTGGTACTTAGGGGCTGGATGTTATCCTCAGGAACTCAGCTTGTGTAGAAAATCCCAGACAAATAGCTGGGTTTGAGCTGTTTGGAAACTTAAGAAAGAACCTGTTCCATTTAAGCATTTGGTTTGACTTCAGTGATATGCACTTGGTTTCAGTTTCACAGTTAACTCTGAGTCCTCTTGATAAAAGGATCGTTCTGAGCTGTGTGGTGAGAGGCTTGAGACAAAGTCCAGCAGAAGTAGTAAGGGTATGGGTGCGGCAGATTCTGAAGATGGATTTGACCTCTTTTTTTTTTTTTTTTTTTTTTTTTTTTTTCAGCCCAGTAACCCAGAAGTAAACCACCAGTATGATTAAAAATGACATCTGTGGTGCATACTCAGCACTACAGCCTCAGGCATTGCTGCCTTCACATGGGTGCTCAACAGCCCTTGGGATTTGCTCTGGTGCTTTCTAGAGACCACATCTTGAGTCTTCTGCTCTTTTCCGACTCAGATTAAATTTCCATGAGCAAAACTCGGAGAGCACTGGCTGAAAGCAGTCAGGAGTATCAAAAGTGCCTGGGGCTACAGCTGTGCTGCTGTCAGAAGGGGCTGACTGCAGCTTGTGCAGGCACATCAAGCATCCTTCTGCCTGGCTTAAGACCTGTTGAGCCTCATGTGTTATATGCAGCATTCCTTTGGCTCCTCTTTCTTACTCTGGAGCCTGTGCTGTCTGGCCTTTTCACCCCCTGGCAGCTGTGTGTGCTGGAGGAGAGCACTGCTGGTGTCTGGTTGAGGTGCAACCCATCAGTACTTATAAAAGGTGCTATTTTCCTGCTGCTTTCCCCCAGTACCTGATTACCTGCTGTAGGTTAAAAATCAGCAGTTCTCTGTTCTGGTATTGCAGGCATGGTGGGAAAGCCATCAGGCACGTCTGAGCTTCATGCTGTGGGAGGCAGAATTGGGTATTGCCATGCTGACAGCCAGTTCCCCATGTCCTGTTGGGGAAGTAGCTGCTCTATGGCAGAAGCTTTGAAGGATGAGGACAAAGAGCTGAGGATGTGTTGTTACATGTTAGTTGAAGATAACACATTCTACCAGTGACAGAGTATATTATCACTGTGAATATGGTATGAGTGAGCACACAGTATATGGCTGCAGAAGGAGTCAGAGACCTCAATGATAACATCTGAGGGCATCAGAATAGGCAATGTGAAAATACAAGAGGGTAAGTATGTGGCTGACAGCTTGATAGGAGGAGGGCGGTAAAGGGAGCTAAAGGAGACAACAGTAAGAAGCAGCGTCCTTGGACTGAGCCGATGTTTGGGGCAGGTGGTGGGGATGGGGATGCAGCCAAGAACTTCCTAACGCTTCTGGCAGGCGGCTTTTTCCTGTCTTTGGCGAGCTGGGCCACAAGAGGGAGCCCCTGGTACCAGCTGTCAGCGAACGAGGGACTCGAGCAGATTTTTCATCAATTCCTGCTGCTTTGGGGCTGCGTAGATGGGCTCCAGCCCTCAGGCTCCCTGCACTGCAGGGATCGGTGCTGAGAAAGGCAGAGAGGGCAGAGCCTCTGCCTATGGCTTCTGCATCCACTGCTGCTCAGTGTGCTTTACTCAGGGACCGGTCTCAACTATGCTCCCACTGTGATTTCTTTCTGTAACTGCAGCTGTCTGTGCATGTGATATGGATCCTGATGAGAAGTCTCCCCGATCCCAAAATACAGACCCTTGTCTTCCCATAGGGCAGAGGTTGACCTTCAGAA
Organism: Coturnix japonica; assembly: GCF_054131305.1. Taxonomy (NCBI): domain Eukaryota; kingdom Metazoa; phylum Chordata; class Aves; order Galliformes; family Phasianidae; genus Coturnix; species Coturnix japonica. The sequence goes on along the minus strand of NC_140680.1, from coordinate 8,877,688 downwards.
AAGCCTCTCATCTTTCCTTGTGAACGGTACCAGCATGGCTGTTGTTCAACAGCCAACTGCCTTTTAGTACCACTGTGACTCTTCTCTCTGTTGCTGCTGCTCATTTTCTATTTCTCAGATCCAAGCATGATGTTGCTATTAACCTTCTTTAAACAGCCAGCTGGATAAGGGGTGCTGGTGAGCTTAAGTAAAAACGCCTGGAAATGTTTGTGTTCCCTGCAATGGTTCCTTTCATCTCTGTGGTCTGATTGTGCACCTCAGAGGAGGATGGAGAGATGATCTGTGCCTAAGGGACAGTAAATTGCTGAGCTCCCAGGAGCTGAACTGAAAGTCATCCTGTTGTTTCTCCTCTGGTAAACTCCCAGCTGTCCATGGAGAAACAAAACCACCCTGTGCCTGCCCCTGCAGTGAGGGATGTCCCTGGGGCTGATGCAGGGGAATCCCAACTGTGGGGCCCCACAGACCCTTGCTGCTCCCCTGAGCAATGTGCAGTTCTGCAGGGTAAATAATGTGGCCAGCCTTCCCTTAGAGGGACCTTGGGCAGGTGCAGGAAGTCTGTGTGGTGACGAGGTCCCTGAAGGATCTCATGAACAGCACCGAATACTTCTTCAGGACAGCAATAAAGCTGCTACTCCATGTGCTTAGGTGTCTTCAGAGGGATGGGCTATGGTTTATGGCAAATCTCAGCAAGCACCAACAGCTTCTGTGCCAGGATGTCCCCATCAGGGGATGCTGGCTTTCAGCTGAGCTTTGTTCTCACCAGGAGTATATATATTTTTGGCTTTGTTCCAGTTCAGGTTCTGCAGACTCTCTATGACTCAGTGCTGCAATGAGGGGGAAAAGATACAGCTTGAATCAGTTATTGTTTGGCTTCTGTTTTCTGTGAGCCTGGTGAGCAAAAACATTCCGGCTTCAGGGATCAATAAATGAATTTAATGTTAAGATAAGCTATCATCTTGTTCCTTAATCAAATACACAATCAAATGAAAGGTGCTGTCAGTATTTACTAGTTCAAAGGCTTTTCCATTTTATTTAACACGATAGCACCCACTGTAAACATCTGATTAGGCAGAAGTGAGCTTCTCCATGCCTGCTGCTTGGAAACTTCTGGCAGGAGAAACAAATTGTGATTCTTTCTGATGGTTTCTTTTTACTTTCAGGGAGTTCTGTTGGCCTAAACATATTGAGCATCAAACAGTGAGTGATGGTTTCTTTGCTGTTCACTCCTTTACTGCTTAAAAGCATTGTTCACACAGTTTTGTTCCTACAGCTGTTTAGGTACTGCCTGGTCCTTTCCATCCCCTTATTTTTTTAAAATACACACAAGCCTTGACAAAACAGCCAGTACAACTGTCCTGTATGTAGGCAGCCACATATCTTTTGCCTTCAGCAACTGCATGATACTTTCCTTGGAAGAGTCTGTTATATTTCATCTCTTGGATATTGTGAAGGAACTTAAGTTCCTTATAGGTATTTAAATGGTCAGATTAAATGTCTCATTTTTATGAAATAAAGACTCCAATTGCAAACCTGACTTATAAAATCTTCTCCTGTAAAAGTTAGAAATAAGACATCATTTTGTTGATGCAGTGTTCCCTGGTTCCAGAAACATTTGGACTGTAACATAAATAAATATCAAAATGAAAATGGAAACATTCCTGTGGGAAATACTTGATTTGAACAGCACAGCACTTTTCTATGAATAATTACTCCACTGGAAACTGTTCAAAGCCTGCAAGTTGCAACCAGATGCTGGACTTTACGTTTTACCTTCTACCCAGTCTTATCCCAATTACTTTTTTTCCCTTCCCTCCAGATAAGGAGTTCTCTGCAATTTCTTTCAGTGTTTGTAAACCCTCTTTGGAAGTGTTTTCTTCCATGCTCATCTTCCCAGTCTTACCCTAAGTATCTTTTGAAACTAGCAGGGATCTGGAAATGCTTGGTGCTGAAGTCTTCTCACCTTGAGGATGCTCAGATTCTACTTGTCTGTCTCCTAGCTCCTCACTCTGCTGTATATGACCACGCTGTCATTTTAAGTCTTTTGATACAGCAGCTTGCTGCTTTGTAGAAGATTATTCTTGGGTGGAAGAAGCAGAGAGGCAAGGGCCTTTGCTAGCACTGGAACTGAGCCAGTTCTGTCAGTTCTTCTACAGTCTTACTTCTTTAATTTTCATTTTTTAAGCTGAAATTAGCATCCTGTCTTTCTGATTGATACACAGAGTAGAAAAATGGCATGTTCTCCTGGCAGCTTCAACCCTGTGCTTGAAATACAGACTAACATAGTAGGAACCTGATGCACTCACAGCCAATACTTCACCTATTTTGTCCTGTTTGGGAGTCTGCAAAAGCTGGTGGGAATTTGTTACTAACCCCAGGTGTGGGACCTTGTGTGATTGCCCAGCCTTTAGTGCTGGATGATCTTTCCTGATGCTGCAACTGGTAAATGCAACACTTTTGTGTGAAAGGCAATACTGTCAAATATCTCCAGTGTAATTTTCAATGCTGTCTGTGTGACTTTAGAACCCAGGTTCTATTTTTAAATGTAACTTGTGTGCCTTCAGATACACCTACAGAAGGACTTGGGCCTCTTCTGCACCTATCCCCAAACTGCAGTTCCTCAGATCTGCTGCCATAACGCTGCTCAGCTGTGGTCGCACAAACAGCTTAAGGCTCATCTGATTATTCCAGCTGAATTCCATGATAAACATCTGTTTCTAGGCAAGCAGATAGATAGAATCTGGCTTATGCCTAAGCCTGCTGAGATGTTCCTGGGCCTCCTTGTTCCATGGAGGCCGGTGTGACAGTGTTTTCAGAGCAGTTTCTCTGAGATTCAGGCAGAGTGGGATGGCAGCCGAAGAGGAGGTGTCGGCATTTCTATTTCCAGGAGCACAGTACTCATCTGAATGTGTGAGAAGCCTGTGCTCAGGTTTCAAAATGCTTGAGAAGCAATGAAATCTCAATGCCAGCAGGGTGACTCCAGAACAGTTTTCTGAGCCCCATTCTCCTTAATAGAGCACACAGGAGTGTGGTGCAGGGTGGTCCTGAGGGTGGCTGGTGGTCAGCCTGCTTGTGCAAGGAGGACAACCAAGGGGCTGTTCCTGCCCCTCCAGTGGTCCCTGGCCCCAGGCTGGTTTGCCTGGCTTGGGGTGGCTGTGTCTGAGGCAGTAGAAGGGGTTGCTGTTTGTTATCCCCCTCCCTGCTCGGGGCTGACTCACTTCCTGCCTTCGTAACTCATTTGAAGCCTTCCTGTTTTTGACTTCTGACTGCAAAGCATCCAGTGAAGTCATGTATGAAGCTGGTTATAGAAACTATACTCTGCTGCTTCATACTGCTTTGCATCATTTCTTTTTGGCCCAGCTGGCTGGTAGGGTAGCAGCGGTTCTTTTTTTGCACACTGAAACGTGGCATCGCGGAGCTGAAGTGTATGTAGGACCTATGCTCACCAAGCATTGTAGCAGGGTGGCAGGCCAGGGCTGCAATGAGATCATGGGACTCTAACTGTGTGGTAATCGACCACTCAGAACCTTGCCTTCTTAGATAGAAAAGCCACTCATAGCAAAATGGCTAAAAGCATGAAAAAACGGAGTGGGATTTCTCTGTCAGGATTCAAGAATCTAAGGTGGATACAGTGGTTGTCATGGGGGACCCTGAACAAAACTGCAGGGCTGCTCTGGTGATACCAGCGCCTTCTGTGCAGCTACAGAGCAAAGTTTTTCCTTTAGGACAAGAAATATGGGCATGTATGTGCACTCACGTACACAAACAGGCACTGTGGGGGAGGTTAATGGTGCTTCTGTGTGAATCTCTGCAGGCATTTCCTACTGGGAACACTTCCCAGTATAGAAAAGAATGTCACGGAGGGCAGCTTCAGCTCTCCTGTCTTGGCACATTCCCCCTTCTTTGTGAGCCCTGTCTGCCAGCAGAGCCCTGTAACTTCTGCAGGCTGCACAGACCAACAGGAGCACACAGAAGGGCTGCTCCTACTGCTCCCCTCTGCTCTTCCAAGTATGTTCCAATGGCCCTTTGCTGCTCACACGAGAGTTGGGAGCACTGTCTCTTAGCACCACTGTGCAAAACAAAGCTTATCTGGTTTGTGATATATCTTCCTAAACATGCAAAATTTAATGTTTTATGAAGAATTTCCCTGGTTGATTTATCAGCCTAATCTCTTCCGAATCACATGGCTGCAGTGGATATTAAAGCCACGAGACAGCAGTCAGTAGGAGAGTGCACAAAACTTATATATGTCAATTCAACTTAAAGAAATCTGGCACCTAGAAACAAATGATTAAAAAAGAACATATATCTTCATGTATGTTTAAGGCTCTACACAACGGAAAAAAAGACCCATGGAACTCATCTCTGAAGATAAAATAAGCAGAAACTTGCTTTTGACGTACTGAAGGAAGAACTTCAGCTTTTTCACAAGTAGTGTGGATTTTGCCATAGTTTTGAGTGGGAACAAGCTTCAGCTCCTCTTGGAATTTAGAATTTATGGCTTCATCTTGCTATTTGTCACAGCGAAATGCTGTAAGCAGGAATGGGAGATTTATGAAATTATGCAAGAAATGTGCGTATGTCTACTGTGCTTTCTGAAGGCAGTTTTTGTGAAAGACACTTATATATGGATCTGATTTATCTCTGATGCTTTCCTGTTTCATGCTGCTGTAAAGCTTTTGCTTAAATAGCTTTACTTCCAAGAGATCCTCCCTTCTGAGAGCACATTCCTCCCCAGTGAAAGAGGAAAATCAGCCCTTTGTATTTATAAAGAATAAGGAGAGCAGCAATAAATAAAGCAAAAAAAGCTGAAACTGCCAGGTGGTGCCAAAAGCAGAACCTGGGCTGTGATTTGGTGCCTTTACAAAGTACAGCCTGTCTACATATTGTGTTTCTGTGAACACTGCACTCAGGGTTGTATTGTTATCTAGTTTGGTTTAACATAATATTGCCTCAAGAAATTCCAGCCACTGAGTTAGGGTGAGGTCTAGACTTCCTGTCAAAAAACAAATTCTGCTAGTCAAAACTTTCCAGATGAGATGTGAAGATGATAGTAACCATCCCGACTGATGTCAGCTGTTGAGAATGATGCACAGTGTATATATCTTCTCTTTTCTGTCACCATATAACTTCTTTCCTTTAGCCTTTGCTTTGGCTTCACACAGTGATCTGGAGAGGAGCCTGTCCTGGCACCTTTCCTTTCTGAAAGCCTATGTAAGTGTTTAGGATTTACTGGCCATGTTTTCCCTCTTTGCTATTCATACCCAAACTTGACAAACACCATCCCTACACCAGAAAGCTCAAGGCAGTGCCTGAGAGCTCAGACATGGTATTTTCTTTGACTACACTGGGTATTTCTTGCTGCTGAAAGATAAAATCTCAGTTCTAGATGCTTTTGAAATACTGGGATATTTCACATTTGGATCTGCACTCAGAGTCAATGGATCTGCCTGCCAGTGATACTTACTGTTGTTATTTATTTTAATAGGGCTATTAAAATAGTGAGTAATTTTGTGTCTGAAATCTCTGCTCCTGTGAACTGTATTTTGTGCATTTGCCAGGTTGGGAATCTGTAAACTAGACCTTGGGATGAAACAAAAGATGATACAAGCTTTTGCTTTGACTATGGACTATCTGAGCCTTTGTACAGACTCAGAGGAATGTGGAATTAACAAATACCCTCTCAGTTTCTCTCTTCTCCAAAGTAACTGGTCCATACATGAGCTTAGTTTTTGTGGTAACCCTTAGGGTGAGTGCAGACATCAGAGCTCTCATGATAAGCATTCAATATATTTTATGGTCAGAGAGGGGGAAGAAAAGTAAACTTGAATTGCCTGCGGACCTGCAATACCTAGGAAATTGTTCCCAGTTCCCTCTAGACCTCTAGGCAGACTGGGTTTCTCCAAGCTCTTCAGAACTTGTCTGTGAAGGATTACTTGCCAGAATATGTCCTCAAGAAGCTCCCTGGCCAGGATGGGATGAATGTAGCAATGGAGCAGGAGTGATTCCCTTTTGGGAGCCCTGATTCAATGTCAGTCTGAAATGAAAAGTGTTGGGTGTTCAGATTATAGTGGTGGAAGTTTAATCTTCCAGGGCTAAATCCACAGATCAGAAAGCATAGCATGCCTCTACAGGATTTGTATTGCTACCCTGAGATGAGAGGCTGGGAAAGGGTTTGGAAATATCCATCTAATGCCTGGTAAATGAGTGTCTACATTGAACAAAGCAAACATTGCCACACTTGCCAGTTTTGCCAGTGAAGCTTGTAGGATGAGTGGGCACTGGAGTTTCAAGTAATCCCTCTCTCAGAAGCAATCTGTCTCGAGTCAATGGTGAGCAGCATCGGGATGGGGTAAGCAATCCGTGCTGCTGCTTCTGCTGTGCTGTATGTGAATAAATGAAGGCATTTAGTTAACCAGACGTGTAATTCCAGCCCATTTTAATAAGTTTGAATTACACACACTGAGCATCTTGATGCAGGTATGGAAGAGTAGTTTTGTTTATGCCAGTTTTAAATACCACTCACGTTATTTTGGATTCTAGTGATGTTAGACTACATGTCTAATCTCTTTTCTGTTAGGGTCTCACTTTTTATTTAGATTTTAAAACTGTATTCAAATGAGGTTTTGACCGAAACTGAATCACTATGTACTTGAAAGCTAAGGAGCTTATCAGGCATCTGATAATGTTTTCAGGATTTCCCCAGATTAGACCGCGGAGTGTACAGACAGGAAGCTGAAGTATTGAGCGCCTGACCAGAGCTTCCTCCTGTGCAAGAGTGGGGGTTTCTCCAACTTGAATCTTTAGCTCTACAAGCACGGTCTGAGTCTTGAGGTCCAAAGGATAAAAAGCACCCGAATCTCTCAGCTGGATCCTCCGAGCGTGGAGAATGGAGTACTGCACTTAAGCCCTGCTTGCAAGGTCAGCAAAACAGTTCTCACCTCTCCCTGCTGCTTCTTACCTTCCTGGCTCCTTATCAAGCAGGGAATCAGAAAGGGACTTTCCAGAGCTATAAACATGTGAGCTGAAGAGATGGAATGAACCCTTATGCAAATGAGTCTTGATTCCCTTCCCTTTATAAAGATAAAAGTTTTTGAGAGAGCAACGGTTCCTACAGAATGTGGGTGTCCGGAGTTAGAGCCTTGGACTGGTTGGATCTCTCTGTGCTGTCTGTCTGTCTGTCCACCTTTCTTTCTGCTTGTCTGTCTTTCCATTGTAGAGAACAAAGCGGAGTGATGTAAAATAGAAAACGAGAAAAGCAAACCTTTGGTGATTGAAGAGGAGGAAGGAAAATGAAAGAGAAAAAGCTGAAGAGTGGGAAAAAGATAAAATAAAATGAATTTTGGGGATTCCACTGTGAGTAAGAGCTGAAAAAAAAAAGTAAGCTGATTTATTACATGTTTATCTTCTGCCTGAGAGTCGGCGAGCCTTGTGTATGTGAGGGGCGAACTGCACATTAAAGATTGAATCAAAAAGCCAGATTCTTCCCCAATTCCTCCAGCTTTAAGCAAGCGTAGTTCTGACAGCTCCGATGGATTTACATTCTGTAAACAGCAGCGGAATCAAGATCAAGTCCTTTAAGTCATTTTGAGTTATATTTATGCTGAAGTTATGAGAAATTTAGAATGACTTTTAAATAATGTCTTGTCAGGGAAGCTGCACATTTTCTAATGCTCCTCTAAACTGGGCAGGAATTTTGTTATGGTCATTGCGTTGCTGTTGTGACTTTATTCTGAATCCAATGACAGTACAGAAAGAAGGGGTGATGTTATTGTTATGTGCATCCGTATTTTCCTTGCATTATGATTTATGCATATTCATTTTTATTTTAAATGTGCATCTTAACAACTATTTAAACAGGGAGATGGCATGAGCTAATTGATGTAAGTATTGTTTTTTTTCTCTCCATCAAATGCCACTGATTTTCAAAGAGCCGTGTTTGACAGCAGCCAGAGGGTTTAGCTGGCTACACCTTGCTTTCTTTCACATTAATCCTTTACTCTTTTGCAGGTTTATTTCTTCGTTTGCATGCTCTGAGCTTAGCTGGGCATCCAAAAGATTGTTTTATAGTATGGAGGGACAGAGGAAGCACCACAGGTTTTCTTGATGAAATTTTCAAGCTTTTGTAGGTGTAGAGATGGGCTCCTGGAGCCTGCAGGATAAGGCAGCTCCCATCCCTGTCTTTCTCCACCTAATGAGACAGTTTTTCATTGTAGAAGAAAACATGGCTAACTGTCATAGCCAAAAGTCCAGACTATTGTCAGGACCAGCTATATTTCAGCTGCATTAATCTGGCAGAATAGTGAGATTTCATTTTTCTGTGGGAAATTATGATTAAAAAGTGAATTATTTTGATAAGAAAAATTTACCCTTTTATGTTCTTGTATTGGCCAGATTAAATTTGTAATCCACCTTTTCCCATAATTAGGAAAAAAAAAAAAAAAGGAGAAAAGTCAGCTTTTGTTACTGAAATAGATTTTCTGGAAGACTTTTGATCCAATTCCTTAACATGAAAAGGCTGCAGCTACTCTCTCCCACGCAGTGTTTCAGATGCCTGTGTTCCATTGCAGCTTACACTAGGGCTGAGTGCTTGGGCAGCAGAGCCTGGAGCTCCTGGAACCGCGGGATGAAGCTGTGGTGGGGACTATTTGGCAGGACAGAAGTTTCAATTGTATCAGTGGCTGCCTGTGGTCTTTGAGGGGGAATTCAGTAAGGAGAAGTCTGGAAAACAGGGAGCTGCTGAAAACTATTTCTAAGCTTGGATTCTTTAGTGAACACTGGATAGCCAACTCCTCACCAGCAAGTTGAGCAATTTCATGCCAAAAAGTTTGTGCTGAAATCAAAGAGTGTCTTTACTTTTCACTGTATTCATTTCTAGCAGTCAACACACTTGGTTAAATGTTCGAGAGTTGGTCGTGTTGAATCTGAATGGCACCTAGAACTATTTTCTTTAAAATCAGCCCTGGTGAGCTCAAGGGGAGCCAGATTTAACATCATGGTGAGCAAATCCTGGTGGAGGACAGGCTGACTCCCCACGGGCTGTTTGCATCAGCGCTTCTCAGCCTTCTTTAATGGGGCCTTTTTGGAAAAGCCACGGCTGGACCATTTCCCATGCACAACAAGGAGCCGTCTGCACCTGCAGGCGCTCACTGGCAGCATCCAGAGAGCAGCTCCCGGTTCCGTCTGCCAACACTGGTGCTTCTCTGCCAAACGGAGCAGACATGTGGTTTGTATCATCTAAATGAGCTCGTGCACACAGCTCACACGGGTTCTGGCATCGATAGCAAGCAGTGGGCTGCAGCCCACAGGCTCTGTAGCACCCACCCAGCTCCCAGCGGTGTCACGCCTGCACCTGGTCATGAGCCAGAGTTCTTGGGCTGTTGCTTTCAATGTTGTGTGCCTGTCTCTGAATAGCTACAGCCAGTCTGCACAATACTTGAGCTGTTTCATTATCCTAATTTTATCTGTAGTTGATTTCAGTGAATTCATGTTGAAACGGGCTATATCTGAACGGGAAGTGCTATTGCTCTTCACGGCTTATTTTCAGTAGCTACAGTATAGTTACAATATAAATACAGCCATCTCTTATGGAATCGTAGGATCACTGGAGTCTGAAGGGATGTTTAAAGGCCTTTGAATCCAACTCCCCTTCCTAGATTTCAGCTCCAGTGTTTATATTTCAAGTATTTCGATTCTGAGCCTGTCTGAAGAAAAAATATCTCCAGCTTCTAATGGATTTCTAACATTACAATTGTTTATTATAATAAATAATTGAATAATAATAGCCTAATATAAGTAAAAATAAAATCCTTGCTGGGTGATCATGGCATTCCTTATTTAAATAATGCAATAATTGCAAAAACATTTTAATTAATCAAAACAATTAATGTTTGCCTGTTTTTCAGCTACTTATGCAGAGCCTAACCATTTTGGGTTAGTGATAATCAGCACAGCAGTTACACAGGGACAAGGGCTAGTAAGTACCTGTGTCATTGCCTCAGATGGAACAATGCCAGTTCTTTTGAATTCTTAAAAATTTGGAAATTGGAAGGGAGCAAGGAATAGCCATCTAGTCTCTCCTGCTTGCTTTTTCCCCTTCTCTCTGTGTTGCTGGATGTTTAGATTGTGTCCGACATGTATGGCTGGATCAGTCCTTTCTGGTGTCTGGTTCCACTATGTGCATCAGGAATTGGTTCAGGTGAGCAGCTCATAGTGCCACGTGTTGGGATACAGCACATGCCTCGCACCCAGCATCTGCAGCACGTGCCTGGTTGGATAACTGAGCAGAGGGAAGAAGCGCTGCTGGATTTGGGACCGGCTCCATGCATGAAGAGGTAGGCCTTTTCCTGACACTGCTTGTCACTGACATGAAACGTTTTGCCAATAGGATTAAAAATGTATCAATGAAATGATAAAGAATAAATAGGGTTGGAGTTTCACAGTTTTAACTTCTCATTAGCACGCTGAGAATGGGCTTTCTGGCTGTCCCTGCTGCTCCTTGCAACATCTGGGCAGTGTCAATGCAGCTGTTACTGCTGCTGTGTCCATGTGCAAAGAGCATGTTTTATACTGTTTACATACCCTGCGCTGTGCTCCCTTCTGTCATCTGACAGTGCATAGAAAGAAATATGCAGCACGTGGATGTCTGTATTTTGCTGTATTTTGTACTGTATTTTGCAGTACAAAAATGTGCTGGAATCATGTTTGGAGAGCTGCAACCTATTGAGGCTTCCTATAAGTGTAACTATAACTGTGCTGTAGTATAACCATATTCTTAACTATCCGCTACGGAGATTACTAAAAGTACTTCCCTTGAGAGGCTTTTATAATTATTACCGATGGCAAGAAAGTTTTAAACCTCTGAGACAAGTTTTTCATGCTATGAATTTCCATATGATTGTTTCAAACACCTACAGTGTTCACACATGCAGTTGAGGTGCAATATGTTTCAGACATCGATCGATGCATTTTGCCATGTACCTTTTCCTTATATTAAATTAGCGGCGCAATGCAAAAACTGTCAGTTTTAGGGCAAGAAATGAAATGGAATATGCAGTGATTTTTATCTTTAGCAAAGGAAAACGGTCTGTTGCACAAAGTAATGTGTTGTTGGAAAATGTGATTAAAATGGAGACAACAGAACTGAACCTCCAGATAAGCGGAGTGGAATAATTCTACAGGGGAGGAAATTGCATGTTTGTTATTCGTGACATGGGCATTGGCAGCAGAAACACAGCTACCGCCTGAAATTAAATATGTATCCAGAAAGTAACTGGGAGTTTCAGAAAGCAGTTTGGGAACAAATGCAGCTGCTTCTGCCAAGAGCAAAACATGTGCTGGGGAATGGGGGGGGGGGGGGGAGGGGACTAATACAGATTCATCACAAGCTGTGAAATTGTTTGTTTCAAATACAAGTCTAAAAAATAGGATTATTTTTCCTTTTTTTAAGATCTTTTAAATTTATTTTTATTTTATTTATTTTATTTATTTAGTTATTTATTTTTGTTTAATGGAGGGGGACCACAAAAGTCTACGTGCTCTTCCTGGGCTGAAGGTATTGCTGGCTTGATGCATTTGAAGGGTTCAGGAGGAGGAATCACTGCAGGCTGTTCCTTGTTTGACACTGGGTGCCCAGGGAGCGATGCTGGAGCAGGATGTGCTTAGCAGCCAGGTGTCAGTCTGATGGAAATGGTAGAGCAGAGTGCAGCTCAAGTGCAAAGCTTTTTCTTTGTGAAAGAAGGTCTGCTCTTGTATTTTTCAGTACTGAATACGATTTTTACAAAACCAGGGAAGAGCTGTAGCTTCTCCGCATGTAAGCACAGAAATGTTTGTCTGCAAACATGGATATTTGCTTTACCAGAATGCATTAACAAAAATGATGGTGTGCTAAGATACAGGCAGTACTTTGTCCAAGTACTGTGTCAGGACCTCCTTGCTGCTCTTTACGTTTATACACAGAGCAGCTCCGTGTTGGTGTATGTGATGGGAGCAGAGCTGCTCAGCATACAAGGGCCCAGCTGCTGTGCTTCCTGTCCTGCTGCCTCAGTGCCTCCTTCAGCTCTGTCCTCTTGCTTCATCCAGCCAGATGGCAGCATAGCTGTGGGAAATGTGTTTTCCCACTAGAACGGGGGGTTTGGGGGGGAAATGCGTTTAACTCAATAAGGGTGAGGAAGATGCATTATGCTCCTAATGAAATGTGACCATATTCATATTTTTAATTCAAGTTCCCCATCAGTGTTAATTAATTATCACTCACGATGAGCTCATTTAAAACGTATCTGGATTCACACGGAGCTGCAGTACATCATTGAGTGGTTAAGAAGCATTAAAATCTTACTCTTTGGTGTGTGTGCAGACAAATGTAGATGTTGTATTAGCAAGAAAGGTACTAATGGCAACACGGAGAATAAAAATAGGGGATGGTAAGGAAAATGCCAAAGTTTTACACAATCCATTAACTTGATAGCTTCAGGATCATTATGTTCATTTCCTGTTAAAACATATTTAATTCAAAACGAAACTTATGGAAGAATAGTCTTCAGGCACTTAACATTACTTAATCACTCTAAAAAGATTTGCCTTTTGGTGTAGCAGTAAAACTTTACACGATGATTGCCTATTAAGTGTCTGTCCTATAGGGACAGTTATTTCTAGTGTAATAAGACCTCCAAGCTGTGAGGTACTAAGTGACCCTGATGGAATAGGAAAAAATAATGTTTCTTCAGTAAGTGGATTTGTGGTCTTTTGAGAGGCTCACTTCCTTACTGCTCTTGCAGAGGTAGAAAAATGTAAGTCTATGGTCTTTCTTCTTGTTTGCAAGTGCATGAATTTAATTCTTGAGCAAATGAGTTCTCAGAAGCTGGGGGACACTCCAGGAATGACACTGATAGGACAGAGGATGCCATTTATGAAGTTGATATTGGGTCAAAACAGAATGTATCTGGCATGGCATTGTATGCTTTTAAGGTGAAAGAGAACGAATGGGCTGTGACAACACCAGATGCAGCATGCAAACTGAGAGTTTGACCTTTTCTCCTGCATAGTTTAAAAAAGCCTCTAAAGCCAACTTACCTTGAAAATGACTGGGATTATGAAGATGCACCCATCCATACCGGCAGTTTAGGAATTTAAGTTAGACAGTGGCTGTGCTGGTGGAGAACCCAGCTGGGATGTCCTTCAGGTGGAACAACTGGAACAGGTTAGCTTGCTTGCAGCTATCTCAGGTCCATTTACTGAGCACTGAGGAGGGGGTTCTGATGTTTTCCCTTGTCTTTAGTGTGTCTGATTGGTCAGAGGAATGCAAACGAGTGCCCAAATCAGGTGTCCCCCTTCTCTGGGTGCCCATGCAGTGCTGGCTGCTCCAGGGCACACCTATTGACTCTGCTCTGAATGTAGGGCCTGAAGTCTGTTCCAGGGGCACTTCTATGCTTTATTCTTTTTGGCTCTTTCTCCAGTTTACTATGTTGTGTTTTCATTGATCACTGTTTGATTTTTTTTTCATATTTTAGACTTGAAGAGTCATTACCACAGCAGGGCTGGGCTGCAGACAGATATCTCACTTGATATCAGTAAAGATCTCCTTCGTAAGCCACGCTCCAGTGACCAATTAGAAAAACCAAACAAGTGGAATGTATTGAATTACACAATCATAGAATCATTGAGGTTGGAAAAAAACTCTAAGATTATTAGGCTCAACCACTATAAGGGTGGCTAATATAAAGATGTTAACCAAGATGGTGGTAAATAGTCAAAGGTTATTAGCAAAGGAAAACTCACCAATGTCAGTGCCTTGACCAGAAAGCTGAGACAGTCTCTACTGGGAAGCAATCTCCAAGAGATGCTGCCTCTGTGGTGGTCAGCCCTTAAATGAGGTCTCAGAGGAGGTGGAGTCGAGGTCCACCCCTTCCAGGAGCACAGCTAGATTACTCTCACCTGTGCTGCCACAGCTGACCCAACACTTGCCTCAGCTGATTAATCAGAGGTTCAAGCTGTGATTTCTCATACAACCACCCCACTAAACCATATCCCTGAGTGCTAACATCTCCATGGTTCTTGAACAGCTCCAGGGATGGTGACTGCACCCCCTCTCCAGGCAGCCCATTCCAGTGCCTGACTACTCCTTTAGAGGAGTTCAACCTAATATCCAATCTGAACTTCCCCTGGTGCAACTTAAGACCATTCCCTCTTCTATCAGATGAGACTACTGTGATATCCTCTTTCAAAGGAAAATTTGCCTGTTACTTGAGGGTCTAAACAAGAAGCTACTTGTGCTAATTTGTTTTTTTCTCTCTGTAGTAGATGTGTCACAAAGCCAGCAGCCTAACTGGGAGGACTGAACTGGTCTGAGGTTAACACAAGACATTTGCTTTGCAAGAGAAATTGTTCAAGAAGAGTATTTTAAAAATCTGTTGCTTGGATGACTAGCTTAATAGCCTAAGAAAACAATTACAGCAGTAAAGCCATGGGCACGCTGCGGGATGCTGAAGCAGCCAAGCTGCTGGATGCTGTGCCAAGCACTGAGCTGGGGCTCTGCCCACTGCGGGTGCCGCTCCATCAGCTGCAAAAGTGGCACAGGCTGTTTGAAAATCACTCATTTCACTCCGCTCAGGTGTTTGTTGTTCACTCGTAGTGAAGGTTCTAGAAATAAATCTGAAAGCAATGGTTTGAAAAAGCTGATGCTGATTGCTGTACAGAGAACAATCTGACATCCATGCAGAGACCAGGCCATAGCGTGGCAGTCACCAACGTGCTGCCAATGGGCTCTGCTGGGAGGGTCGGATTCCTGCCACCACTAGGCAACATCTGGGGTGATTAGAATAAATTGGACATTTTAATTGGAAATTTGGAAATATTTTTTCAGCTAGGAATCAGGGGATCTCTCAGGGGAAAACCTATTTTAACGTTTTGTTTCTACACTTCATAAATATACATTTATTTATAATTGAAGAAAAGCAGCTCTAGAACAAAATAACTAATTCTCTTTTAACCATGCTATTAAATAAATTTACCTAAACTGTGTTTGCAAGTGTAAAGTGAAAGATTTAATCTGAGCCCCTTCAACCTCCAAGTATTTTACCTCAGAGCAAATATTTCTTTTCATTGAACCCGAAGAGGCTTTTTGAGACACCTCATCTGGAATATAAAGAAATATGCTTAAACTGGTCCAAATAAATCTGTTTGTTTATTTATTTAAATGAGGACAGCTCAGATTGTGTGTGGTGCTGTGCAGATGCAACATCTCATTTAGTGACTTTGAAGGGATAAGCACATCATCCAACATCTTATCCAATCTGTTTCTCCTCAAAAATTCCGTTTGTGGCGTGAAGTTTGATGACACCAGTGACTTCTCTTACATTTGTACAGTAACGATGAGGTGTTTCCTGGCTGAGATGCCAGCTTTGATCATCAGTGCACTTGAGCAGCACTTTATCTGTAGCTCAAAGCTGCTGTCCTGGGGTAAGGCTGTCACCCTGGGATGAGACTGTCACATCAAACCAGGCTGTGCCACAACACAACAGTGCAACCATGGCACACATGTCTTCTGCTTGCCTTTCTACCACCCAGACTCTGATGGCTCGAGGGTTGTACCAGTGCTGGATTTCCTTCTTTGGAGCATCTGGAAGTTTTAGATTGCTGTATGACACTGGAATATTTTACCTCTGTGCCTTCTCACTTTATTAAAAAAAGAAAAAAAAAAAAAAAAGAAAAAAAAGAAGGAAATGTATAACTTATCCCTATGAAATTCTCAAACAAAGGCTTCCAGGAAAGAGCTGAGTGTTGTATTGTTTATACTCCTTAGCTATAAATTTCTCTTTTTATTACCAGCGATTCTACTATGTGTTAGGGCACCTTCTGTCTATGAATGTGGCCTCCTCTGTGCCAAAAGAAAACATAAAATAGCCTGTTTCTCAATATATATGTCCTAAAGCCATTATTTTGCATCTGACCTATGGTCTGGATAGAGTTGCTTTGGCTGCAGTGAAGATTTCTCTCTTCTGTTTTACAGCACCTGGAGGAAAGCCAAGCACCGGGGAGAGAGAGCAGAGGATGAGATAGTGCCGTGTCAGAACGGCCTTGAAAAGGATGTCGTGTATCCTCAGCTTTGAGAACTGAATTCCATGGGTTGTAATTGAATCCTTTGTCAGACCCATGGGGCTCAGTTCTTCAGCTTGGATATTTCTGTCTTCACATACACAGAAGATCAAAGAAGCACTTGATCATACGCTGACTCTTCCGGATTCTGATAGCAGCAACTAGGAAAGAGAAAGAATAACTGATGTGAATCACTCTGACAGGGAGGTTTCACTGCAAAGACCAGGCTCTCTCATGTCAAATAGCTGCACAGCGATTGAACCTCTCCGTGGCTGATGGTCTGTCCCTGCATTGCTGCTTGCTGGTAAATTCAACTCCCCTTTCAGTTTCATCAAAGTTACACACGGAGTTCTGAGAAGATGTTGACTGAATTATGCTTTCCAAAAATTGCGTGGTGCTGCTCAATGTGGCTCTGGTCCCACATGGCACTGACAGGTCTACCCACTGTTGGTCTGCTGCAGCCTCCTGTCTGGGATCTCTGCTGCACAGCTACTGTTTCCTCTTTTTTTGGCCCCCTGGAGGTGGTCTCATTCAAATTATGTGCTGACAAAGTTTGTTTTTCTTCCTTGGAAGATCTGTGTTAAAGTTGATTTTCTTTCAGGTGTCATGAAAATAAAATTTATGGTCTTCAAACATGTAAAGAGGTATAATTACCAACGAGATTTCTACTTCATTCCTGCAATAATAACCCTTCCTAAATTACATTTTTCAAACTCAGTAAAATGGATCAGTCACTGATCTCATCCCTGTGGTGCAATGCTGTTAAAAGCACAGGAATATTAAAATCCCACAGGTGCAGGAGGAGTGTGTTCAGTTAAGTAGTTTAAAGCTGCCGTGTGCCTTTTATTCTGAAAATGTATTTACACTAAAAATAATCAGATGTAATCACTGTTGCCTGTGGATACAGATGTACCTTTGTACCGATGTGCTTTTCATATAAATTTTATTCTAGGGTTTGGAGGGTTTCTTTGTAGCTGTCTGAAGCATATCATGTTCTCCAGTTGTGAGATGATGGTTCTTGGAAGGACTCACCAGTCCCACCATCTCCTGCTGGGAGGTATCCATTAAACAAGAAGAAGGAGAAACACACACAAATGAAAGGGAAATTCTGAAGTTTCATTTCTGCTATACTCCCTGTCAGGAGGAGGGAATTAAATTGGAGGTTAGAGTTAGCAAAATCTGCAAAAGAAAAGAGTGAGGCAGCAGCTGCACAGAATGCCTGAGGCAGGTATCCACCAGCAGGGCTGCAGCAGCCACCTCTGGAGCAAAGCCCAGCCTGCAGGCACTGATGCAGCACAGGGGACGTGTGTGTGATGGCAGCCTCACAAGGCCACTGATGAAATCAAGACAGCCTTTGGTACAGCAGTCTTGCAGTCCTGTCTCTTTGAGGGTGCTCCTTAAAGCATGGTGTTTGTAATGCTGGTTTTGCTCAGTGATCTACCGTAAGTTGTGAACTAACAATAGTACTGCTGGTGTATAGATGGAAGTACTAGAATTTCTAGTCAGCTCTTAAATCCAGCCTGTCCTCCAGCCCTCAGTGCTGACCACTCTGTCCTCCTCCTTTGCTGTGGGCTCCTGTAGTGATTTTGATCCTTCCTTGCCCAACATGACAAAGCATTCTCTTTCTGGATACTCCTGGGTTCTCTTCTTTAACAGTCTGCCCCTGGGTATGTAGTCTTCTGGTTGATATGATACCCAAATTCTCTCAGCTCCTCTTGTACCCAGGGTTATGAAGCCAATCTCTTTAATTTTGGCCTCCTTGTGTTTAATTTCAGAGTGAAATGTTGATTTGTCATTGTAATATTTTTTTTTTTTTCTCTTTACAGAGTCATTCAGGTAAATTCAACTGTATTCGTTGCTGCTGTAGACTTGAAACTCAATACTGGGCCAAGTAAAGCATTTGCTAGAAAATATTGACCCTCTCTCAGTCTTTTTCTAGCTGATTTACTCCACTTCCTGGTGCTTATTCACAGATCTCAGCCTCTGCATTTTGTTCAGGTAAAGCAATGGGCTGAGTCCTCCTGGCACAGCTATGGCAGAGCAGCACAACCACCCACATTTTACAGATAAATAAACGGAGTCCTGACCCTTAGAATGGGACAACACTGAATTCTGTTGTGTGTCTGCTGTATTTCAGTTATGGTTTTCTGCTTTTCATTCCCAACAAATAAATGACAAGCAACTTCTTTGCCTGCTGGCAGGAGCGTGTCCCAGTGTCCCAACGAGCCTCTCCTCTCTTGGCTGAGGTTCTACCCCCGCTTGTTGATCAACCACCACTCCCTTTTGCTGCCATCCACCCCATGAAAGCCTCTGCCTTCCTTCCTGATGCTGTGCGTGCCTTGCCTGGTGGATGCTGGTGGGAGAGGTATAAGGGCCGGCTGCAGACCAGTGTTTCTCCTCAGCAAATGATCTCAAGCCCTTTCAAAAGAGTGACTGCACATTGCACACTGCTCTGCAGAAGGCTCTGTGCTTACTACCCGTTGGTACCCCAAGACAAGCTAGCTGCTGCCAAGTGCAGCTCATCCTTTTTTGGCTCACAGCCCTTTTTGCTTCCAGGAAAATGATGAGTTTATGTCAGG
The DNA here is from genome assembly GCF_054131305.1 of Coturnix japonica. Taxonomy (NCBI): domain Eukaryota; kingdom Metazoa; phylum Chordata; class Aves; order Galliformes; family Phasianidae; genus Coturnix; species Coturnix japonica. The sequence goes on along the minus strand of NC_140680.1, from coordinate 8,859,020 downwards.
TTCAGTAATCCTGATGTCTGCACAGCTGAGAGAAATAGCGCTTTAATGTGTGCATGACTGTGCATGGGTATATATGGAAACTACAGCTTTGACAAGCCTCTCGTCTGCCTTGGGAAGGAAACAGCAGGGCTTGAAAGCCATGGAGTCGCAATGTGCTGGCTAAGGTCAGCAGCTTTCAGTGACTCACAATCTGTTTTCCTGGCAGACCCACCATACAGCAGGTTGTGCCTTTTTTATCTTCTGTTTCTTTATTTTTTATATAAAAAAGAAAGGCCTCCATGAGAAAAGCTGCCAGCTCCAGACATCCTGGAAGCCCTCTCCCTTTAACAGCAAGTACAAAAAGCTCTGCTCACTAGTATCTCTACCAGCTTATTTCTGCACTGGTAAGGAGATGCTCTTTCAGTTTACATTAGATTAAAGTTACTCTGAAAAATATTTGCTAGGCTGTCTCTCTGGTAGCCATCCTTGCTTTCCATTTTCTATATGCTTGCAGCTGAGCTGGGGAGGAGCAATGGGCAAAGGCAGCTGAAAGCTGCTGGGGCACTGACATGCCTCTGGCTGCCATTAAGTGTCTGGTTTTGAGCAAGGGGGACAGATTTGTTTTACTTTTTCTTCCTTTTCTTTGCTAAAAATAGTATTGACACTGCCTCAGCATTTAAAGATAACTTTTGGAATGGTCAAATAATGTAATTTGTTAAAAGAACCTGAAGAGATACATAGAATTCTTTGACTTTTTTTTCAGGCTTTCTTTAACTTTCCTCACCTTTGTTCTCCTTTATTCTATACATTCCCAACATTTTGTTGTCAGCTGTCTCCTATATATACCGGAACAAGCACAGGTAATCATTGGGAAATGCACCTGTTTCATTTCAAGACAAGAAGGAAACTTCTGAATCAGATTTGAAATAAACTTAAGCTGTGCTACAGGTCTGTCTCTACAGGTACGTATCTGCTCTGACCTGTGAACCTCCAGCTCTGCCTCACACACGTGCAGGCACAGCCCCCTGCTATGCAGTACAGCCCATACCTCCTAGGAGCATTGCACAGACAAATGAAGCAGCCAGTGTAAGAATAGTTGCCGCTGTGATGATCCATGCAGGTTCACAAGAACGTATTAAATAGTGGCCATTAATCTGTTGTTTAGAAAAAAACCAAACAGCCATGCATTTCTACTTTCTATAGACAGCAATTCAATTATTACTGGGCTCGAGTCTCCTCATGCTCCTGTGAGAAGTTTTATTCTGTGTTTATTCTCATTTTATAGACTGAGACACGGGGACATACTTGGCTGAGGACACAAAATGAATCTATCTGAAGCTTTCTAGGAATTTTGCCATAGTTAATATCACTTGTTGAAAAGTGTTAGCGTAAAGGAGTTCATCAGTTCTCTCCATAGCCCATCTGCCTCTGAACAAATACAGATACAGCGCAGAGATGTCCATTTTTTGGTTGCATTGCTGCTCAGAAAGTTTCTCTGCCTCTTCCTGCCAGCGAGAGGCTTTGCAATAGAGCCAAATGATGAACCCCACAGCAAGAAGGACCACCTAAACCACTTTCACTTCCAAATCATCCTGTTAACATTTGACAGCTTCCCTTGTTTTTCACATATCCACCTTTCTGTGTTCTCAGCGTGGGAGGGCTGTGGATATGGATATCCATGGCTCATGAAGCTCTCTGGGGCACATTGCTGCCAATCAGCTGGGTCACGCAGAGAGCCCTCAGAGCAGACCCCGAGGCCACAGCTCCAGGCTTCAACAAGGCAGGGCTTCAACAGTGGAAAATTTTATCTTTTCCAGAATGAAAACAAAGCTCTTCTCTTGACTGAAATTTCATGCAGCGCTGACAGCATTTGCTGGGCTGCTGCCAAGTAACGAAGGGCAATATTTCAATATTTTCCTTTAAAAAAAAAAAAAAAAAAAAGAAAAAAGCAGAAAGCATATTAAAAGTTCCCAGTTTGTGTTTGTGAAGATCTCGGAGTTGCTTGATTAGGAGCTTGAAGTTGGTCGGACTCCTTCCAGCTTCCCCACTTCACCCTCCTTTCTGCACGATGCTGCAGCTGCTCTGATGAAAAAACAGTTATTTAAAACTGTGCTCATCTCCATGGCAACCTCCATGCACCGTGTTTCAATTGAAACTCTAAAACAGCGGCAGAAGTTTCTTAATAGGATATTTATGAAGATTTTCCTCTTTGTACATTTTAAAATGGAAATATTCAATTTTTAAAGGAGGTTATCAAAATCTCATTAATTTTGGAACTGTTTTTTTTTTTTTTTTTTTTTTTGTTGCAAGAGCTGCTGCTTAGCTCTTTTTTTTTTTTAATTTTATTTGGTCTTCTTTGTTTTTGTTTAAGATTCCTCTGCTTCCTTTAACTCCTGAGAGCCCACAACCAGGGGTACTTCCCCACTCCCTGCTCCTCCCCAGCCTCCTGCCCTTGCTAGCAGATGGCCGTCTGTAATGACAGGTGGAAGGGCACAGTCATGTTTGGATGGGGCTGGCCAGGCTGGAGCATTGCCAGTCTTTGCCTCTCCACAGTAAATAACCCAGGTAATTTATTTTGCCCTTTGCCAATGCAGTTTTTAGGTGTCTGCCCGCTCTGAGAGAAGCAAATAGATGTGCTTACAGTTCGCCTGTTTAGCACCTCAGTTATAGTCCAACAACACTTAAAGGCATAAACTTCCAGGGGGCTCTTGTGTTTGGCTGGTTCAGCGACAGTAGTTTGTAACCTCCCAGCCAGCTCCGTGTAACAGCTGCACCCGATAGGGTTAAATCCATAAGGCTGCTGAGATGTTTGTTCTTTGTTTTCTTCCCTTTTCTTTTTCTCTGCAGACATGAGCCTTCAAAATCACAGGGATAAAATTAAGGAAGCCTTGCTGAGCCGTGCACTCCACCGCCTTAAACCCCCTGAGCCGTGGTGTTATGTTCTGGTGCCTCCGAAGTGTGGATTAGGTCTCATTAATCTGTTTCTTGACCAATGGTTTTGACACAAACTCATCTAAGGGATTTGCGTAATTACAGCTTCAACACAGAGGGCTTTTTTCCTCAGCAGATCTCACCATCACAGCAGGGAACTTTGCTCCAAGTGATAGCGGTGGGTGCATGCCTGCTCTGCCACTCTTCCTCTTTTTCACCTGGGCAGGTGGAGCTGCTGGAAGACACCTGAAGTGCAGACAGACACACTCCTGGGCTAGCACAAATCCGTGTAAAGGAGCATCAGCACCTTTTATCCGTACCACCTGACCCACACAGCAAAATGCTTCTTATTTTTGGCAGTGCCTCACAATAGGTATTGACGAAGCCTCTGAGAAGGTGTTATCAAGGTACTTTGAGAGGATTTTTGTGTTTCTTTATACTTATCTATAGAGGGACTGCATCTGACAGTATATCTAAGAAAAAATGCAAGGGATGGGAAATAGTCAGCACCCTGCAGCCCTCCTACTCCGCATTCCAGGTGATGGGAATTGTCTCCTCACTCCTCCCCACACAACAAGCAGTCCATGTCTAATCCATGTGGCACATCTGTTGCTGTCATCAAACAAGATAAGACCAAGACTCAGAAGAATCTATGCCTATTAGACAGGCACAGCACTAGAACTGCATGACTATGAAAGAGATTAATTTAAATAATAAGACATTGCAGTCCATTACCTGTACTAAAGCAACCATGCTTTGCTCAGGGTTGTGAAGCTCTAACAGAGGCTAGAAAAAGCTGCCAAAGGGGCTGAAAATACGTCTGTACTGGGGGGAGAAGCTTACGGCTCTATAAAACAAGACAAATCAAAGCAAATAAGGCTGGGTGAGATCTAAAGGAATCACCTAGTTCAGACCATGCAGTGTGCTGTGAGACACTAAAAAGCCAAAAGGAGGCACAGGGCTTGGGTTCAGGGCTGCATATAGGTGCAAGCAGCTCTGTGCTGTAATGTTTCCCTCTCTCAGTACAGCTACAGCTGATGGGATGTGCAAAGCTCCACATGCCCTTGGCATAGAGGTGAACTCACAGGGAAGGGCAGAGCCTTGCCAAGCACCAGCACAGTCTGTTACAGGCCAGCACAGCAGGGAAGGGGACAGAGCACAGAGCTGCAAGGATGTCATACACTCACATCTGTCCTCTCTTCCACCAGGTCCTGTGCTGGGAAGAACTCCATCAGCCCAGAGGATTAAAGCTCCTTTGCCTTTTCTGGAAATTGCCATGTGCAGCACACAGACATACAGGGCCTCACTGCACTTCCAGCCATATGCTGGGGGTACTGCAGGATTAATGCCAAACTGGGGATTAAAATAGCATTAGCACACCCCCTACTTCAGGACACTGTAGTGATGCAGTCATAACCATCAGCCAAATATTTCTGGCTTAAGAGAAAACATTTTGATTGACACAGAAGCGCTCAGGAAAATAAATCAGGAGCCACAGCATAACTTACTATGCTCCGCTGTTTTCTTGGTTGGTCTTTAAGTCCAAATGGCTTCTTTTAACAGCTGAAGAACGTGAGCACAACGGCAACAATGACTGATGCTGTGAAACTCACATCAATACGGTCTGCATCTTGTATAAATCAAATGTTGGTGGGATAACTTTGAAATTCCTCTCTAACATTCTTAACTAGCCTAAGAACATTAATTGCTCTTTCCTAGCACAACACAGAGGATGCTCTGCTTCCATGTAAATATATATGTATTTTTACCCACTTTTCATCTTGTTTTCCTTCAGGATTTGTTTCTTTCCCCTTAGCCTCACAGCTCACACCCTGGGGGAAAGGGGAAGGAAAGGGCCTTACAAGATCTGAGTAAACTTGCGAGAAAGCCCAGTTCTCTGACATGAATTCCTCAAAACTGGACGAGAAACAGAAAATGCACATAATAAACTGAGCAGAACAAACACTTATAGGAGCTGTTGATAACCTGCCTCCTGCCACGGGGCTCTGCTACTCCGGAAGCACCGGGAGATGCTCATCCTGAGGGCTGGGAACAGGTAGCACGAAAGCCTTAAACCCAGTGCACATATTGATGCTTTTTCCTCTCTCTTTCTCCTCTGAGCAGCAGGAAAAGCTGAGCTCGCCGTACGCTAGAGGGCAGGAACGCAACACCAAGACTGCACCGAGCGGGCTGGGGGGCTGGTATCTGTGAGGGGTCTGCTTTCATGAGGGGAAGGAGAAGGGAAGGGGGGAAAGCGAGGTGTGGGCTTCTGGGAAATACGATGCAAAGTGTCTGTCAAGCATTTTTAGGGGAAAAATAATAATAATAATAAAAAAAAATCTGGAAAATGAACGTTTGTTTGTTAATTAATTGTATAGATGGAATTCGTAAAGGAGGAAGGCATTCACTCTAAAAATCTTCATTTTTGCAGAGAATTTACAGGTGGTATTGGAAGAAGGTTTCAGAACAACTACTTCCACTGACTGGCACTGGGAATTGCCCTGTTCCTTCCCTGGGCTCTGCAGAAGACAACATTCAGTACTCCCAGGCTTCTTTAATCCAAAGAGCTCTGCCTTCACTTCAGGGGCTGTCTGTCCCTCTCTGTTTGCACAGAGGCTGCTCAACTGAACCTCCGAAATACTAACTGAATCTCCTTCCCCCATACCCAAGAAGCCGCTTTGCAGCAGCATGCGGCTCCCTTGCACTAAGCTGACTGCAGAGCTGCTTGGGAAGCTGAACACAGCTCTCTGGATTTATTGAAATGCATTGCTTGCTTTCTGTCAGCAGTACTGATGCCAGTAAGAACAGGGCAAACACCTTAATAGTTGAGCCAAAAGCCTGTGTTGTAGGCGAGCGTGAATATGGCTCAGCTATTGCTCTACCAGAAGCAATGGTATTAGCTCTGGAATTAATTGCAGCTGGGCCTGCCTAAAGCCTGGGTGCCTGCTGGGTCAGTGCTGGGACTGTGCAGAGCATCCTCATGGGTGCAGGGCCAGGGGGGCTGTATTGATTCTGGCAAAGGAAAAGTCTTTAGCTAGCTCAGAGTGACACAGAGGTTGAAGGGCTTCGGCACTGTGGAGGGATAAGTGCAGTGGGAGCTTGTACTGCATATCTGCCACTGGCCAGCCTTCCTGGTGAAATACAAGGGAAGGAGGCAGCTCTTCACGTGCCCCGCTGGGAAAGCGTTTGCTGAAATAGAGAAACCACTTTCACAGCACTGCCCTCCTGTGGGCAGTGCCGCCTTCTCTCAGTGCACAGAAGCGCCCCAAAACACTCATTCTCTGTGCCCAGAGCAATCTCCTTCACTGCAGGACTACTTAGTTAATAATTTCAACTGTGGGGGGGGTCTGAAAAGCTATATCTCAGAGGTTTTTTGTTTTTGTTTTTTTTTTTTCCCCCTCTATGCACACAAGAAGATCTAAGAGCCTCACCAAGTACCTGTGCAAAGAAGCTGAAGGACAGCATCCAATTGCTCAAATATATCAGATGGATCTCAGCTGTGAGAACTGGAGTCTGAGCAGTAGTGACCAGCTGGGGTTTGCATCCCATCTCAAAAGGCAGAACCATTTGTTTTAAATGCTAAACCTTTACTTAAGAATTGTTTCTGCAATGAATCAGGGAAGAGACTGCAGTGAATTGAATTACTGCTCTAACTGACTAGTGTGAAGAATTCAATGCAGAGAAAAGGTTAGCAGAAAAGCTGTAAGGTCTAAGGAAATCACAGCCCATACTACTGCAATCGCTTTAACTTGCTAACTGCTGCAGTCTGGGCTCAGCCTCAGTGCTGATGGCATTTTCCACTATGCAATTATTCTGCTTCCTTTGAACTATATTACTATTGCCCAGAGTCCAAATATAGACTAACACAATGTTTCCATTCAGTGCTTTTGTATGCAAAATGTGTTAATCTGTTCTAAGAGTCAGAGCATCTTCTATGAACTGATGTCTTGGCATGTGCTTCACTCTGGAGCTGTTTTGAGCTTTGGATAGCATTGCAAGGGATGCCTGTAAGGGAACCTGTAAGAACAACTGCTACAGAGAAGTTGGGTCTGTGGATGGCATAACCAAAAGGATGAGCTCTAACCAGGGAAGCAAACAGCAAGTATCCAGTATAAGGTGGCTCCAATAAGCCACACAGGCAGGTGCGGTGCTCCTCCCTTCTGTACTATTGTGTAAGCCAATTCTCAGCACCCTACCCCACTAGAGTTAAAAGAACTCAATCTCCAACATCCCCATTTGGGCTTAAAGAAAGATGTGATGGAAGGTGCAAGTCAGCAGCCAGCCATCTTCCAAAGCAATGCTGCCTGGTAAACTCATCTCCTATGATCTCACAGCCCATAGCAAGAGGCAGGGCTGTCTGCTGTCATGCTTCATTAAGTTTCTCCATTTGGAACTGACAGAATGTCAAACACCTAATCTTGATTCAAGCAGGTGAGATTCTTGCAGCTCTAACAAAACAAAATAGAAAGGCCAAGCATTTTATGGCATAATGCTACAACATGATAGAAAGTACAGCAATAATAGCAGGGTAGCAGAATCATCAGCTGCAGCAAACAAGGACAAGCCCAAAAACAGCAGACATAGATAACAGGAAAACAAAGCTGCTTACCTTCAGAAGACCTCAGGTATGCAGGGACCTTCAGCAAGATGCCCTTACCTCCACTGCCAGCCCTTAAATGAGGGCTGGAAAGGGGTGGATCCTGGTTCTATCCCTTCTGGTCACTCAGGAACATTGCATTCACCTGAGCTCCCCTGGGTTGGCCCTGCCTTCCCACCAGGTGCTCCATCACTGCTTCAAGCCATGACTTAGCACATGGCAATATGAGTATGGAAGAGGGGAGGGCAAAACCTCCATTTCCCACAGTGAGTGATGACATAATTACATCATAAGTGACAAAGCTGCTGCTTTTAGGAGGATAAATTTCCCAAAGGCAATGCTAAAATGATGAGCTTTCAGCTCTGATGTGCTGTTTGCTGTTTCTTCTCATGTTGATTTGTCAGTGGTTTGTCTGGAAAAAGTGGCTGCTCGGCAATGTTAGTGTGTCAGAACCGTAAGATGGAATCCAGGATTTCATCAGCGAGCTTTCCACATATCTGAAAAATGATATTCATATTGGGAAAGACCAGTTATCAGTTCCCACTTTGCTTCCCAGCCCACTCCACAAAACCTTCACCCAGGGATCGTTGCACTGTTCCCAGAAGCCATTGATGGAAGCTCCCTGGAGCTGAGGCAAAAGAAACAATTTACTGGGAGTAAAGTTTAACAAAATGCATCTCTCCTTTCTAATACACGTTGTCTGTGATGAATTATCACAAGATGTCTCGAAATATAGATCGGATTAAGACAGAAGCTCAACAATTTATACCCAGTAATGGCATATGCAGGGTCTCTGCTGTGAAACCCAGGGGAATGGCTTCTTAATATTCCTCTTAAATACTGACTGGTTTTGTTGGGTTTCCTGTAAATTCACTGTGTTTCATTTGCAGCCAAATTGCAACAAAACCCACACAATGATTAGGAAGCCTTGCACGTAGATACAGAAAATGCAGTCACAAGATTGCTAAATAGAAATCGCTCTATCTTTAAATGATCATGAGCTGTCAGCTGTTCCTTTGTTTGGATTATTATAGGCACATATAAAACGTTTGATTGAATGCTCAAGTTTTCACCATCTAGAATCCAGACGGATGTCTGACAAAATAACAAACACTCCCCACTCCACCCCTCCTCAAAATCCCCTTCCTGCTTCAGCTGAATTTCTCCCTGTACTGAAGCCAATATTTCATGGACTAAATTGGACAAAGCAAGCAAACAATCTCCCTTGTATTGATATCCAAATCAAATCATCGTTAATCACATCAATATTCCTAGCTGACAATAGACCCCAAGGCCAGCTTTCCATTCTAAACAAGCTCATCCACATGGGTGCCACAGAGCTCTCTGTGTGTGCCACCAAAATTTGCTGGAAGCACTCAGGTCTGATTGTCTCACCTGTTCCTTCTCCCCTCCTCCTCCTCAGATGGCAAGAAGGAAACTAAAATATAGTTGCTCTTAAGCAATGCAATACCTGACCCTCTAGGAAACATGGCAGACATTTCAGGGTAGAAGGACACTAATTTCTGGGGCTAAACACTGCTGTCTGTTGTACAACTCTCACAAAGGTGCAAGGCATGTCAGTGCCCACTTCCTTGCCTGTGGCAACTGCAATCAGTAAGTTCAGTGCTGCAAACATTGCCCAAGGGGCTGATTTCAAACCCTTATGGGCAGCTCTGTACATTCTCATGCTTTAAACTAGGGCAGTACCTGTCCTTTGGGAGGACAAGAGATCAGGGCAGGGGTAGGAGCCAACTTGTCTGAACGGGGGAGAATGGGACATACCAGGAGACCAAGATACCTCCCACCAGGGAGTCAGCTCCCAGGAGCTTTGCTCATGTGTGTGCACAGGACATGCATATGCTGCACATTCAATACATAATAAATTTACTCTGCCAATAGGCAACACTTCAGGACTCCATCTGTAGCATCTATTAGGAACGGCAAATTAATTAAAATCACGAGCTAATTAACCTCCCAGCTCTTTGCATGCTCACTCTGCTGCTACTCACAGGGCTTTGCTGGTCCCTGCATTGCTCTGGGGTGGCTAGGGACTGTGGGACCTGCTGCATCATGAGGCTGTTAACTGTTTGATGGTGCTTTCTGTGGAAGCGTTCCCTTTAGAATCATAGAATTGTTGAGTTGGAAGGGACCTTTAAAGACGATGTGGTCCAGCTCCCCTTCAATGAACAAATCTACAGCTCCATCAGTGCTTAGAGCCCCATCCAGCCTGACCGTGGGTGTTGGGTATTGGGAACTATGTTAGCTCCTGAGGTGGCATCACCCCATGTGAGCTACTTCTCCTTGTTTTCCTGTCTGTTCACCTGTAAACCAAATTGCCACATTCTCTTACTCCCCCAGCATCCATATGATGCTGTTTTCCCCTCTGAATAATCTTTCTATCATGAGAAACTGGAAAGAAGCTCCAAACCACTACCATAAAGAAAGGAAAATTCTCACAGGGTAAATCTCCGTGGACTCAGTTAAAATTCCCCATAACTGTGTGTGACTTCTTCAGCTTACTGGAGAGGCAGGGAATTATTCTGCCTCCTTTTCCTGTACTGACCATACCAAATATTTCTTTTTCATGCTATCAGGTGGTGGGCAGAGCGTTTGCTGTCTTCTGTTTAGTAGAGCTGATATTCAAATTAAGGGACGTCCCTTGTCACAGATATAATTTCATCCCTCTACAGCACTTGCCAAGAACAATGTGACGGCCTCGTTATTAGATACTGTGCTTGGTTCATTACTTTAAAATATGTTAGCACTTTGTTTGCAATAGGTTTGATGGCTTAAACAGTATAGGTGCTGAATTTTTAATGGCAACAATCAAGTATTTTATTTGTATTTGAAAGAGGAACAGAAAGAGTGTGGGTGCTTTGGGAGAGAGCTGGTTTGTGTGAGACCAAGGCCTGCTGTGCCTTGCTGCACCGTGCCTTCACCCTTCTTTCAAGTCACTCTGACAATGTCATGGTTTCTACAGGTGATTTGTCATTTAAGGGAGTTATGAAACATTCTCTTGGGGCTCTTGCAACACATGGGAACATTTACTTTCAGAGCATCCAGCCACAAATAGGGTCTAATATTCTCTGTGTAAAGGGAGAAAACCTTGCCCGTGCTTGAAGCATCTTTCAGACAGTGGAAAGCTGCTTCTCGTGTAGGTGCTAAAGAGACGGAGCTCGGATGTGTATCATTAACAGTGAAGTCGAAGCCTCAGTGAATGTCCCACAGTGATCTTGTGAGGACTGCTCAGGAAAAAAGTGTTATAAGGCTGCCCCACATTCCAGCTGGGATCTGGGCTGCCCCTGGGCAGCACTACTTGATGGCATCCGGGGGAGAAAGGGAGGAAATTCTGAGAGTATTTCCTTTGAAAAAAGAAAGAGGAAAGAAAAAAGATTCTTTTAAAGCCATGCACACGAGGTTCAGCTTCCTCTGGAACTGGAAAATGTCTCACAGCAACATATGCTAATTCATGAGATGAATTTCATTCACTGAAACGTGCAGTAGAGTAATTTCTTCCTACTTTCAAATGCAAGCTGTAATTCAGAATTAACTATGGTGGCATTCCCATTTGGGACTGAAGAATGTCTATAATATTTACTTCATTATTGCTTTTAGCTTAACAATATATTTTTTTTCAATAAGCTCCCTCTCATCCCACAGCAGCCTCTGTACAGTGTTGCATTTTGTCCTTGCACAGAGGGATTGGCGACCCTGGTCAGTTTGGAAGTCTCCTGGACAAATAGGGGCTCTGGGATGGGCACGATACGACTTACAGTGCTCCTCTTCTTCCTTGTGGGAAGTGCTTAGTGCAGCTCCAGCAGTGCAGTACTCCCACAGCAGGAGCCTATTGAGGCATAGCCAATACCTGGCATATTTTCACTTTGATTTAAATGAGCAATTAATTAATAAATAGGGGAAATTGCTTCCATTATGATTTGCAATTTGGATGAATGATTCTTCCAGCAAAAATAAACTACCCCCAAATAGTAACATCTTCATAACCCTGAGGCTTCTCTTTGGGCTGCTGATAGAAATACTGCATAGCCACTGTCAGCACCGAGCTCCTACTGAGCACCATAAGCGTTGAAAGAGGAAAAGGAATAGTGGGAGAGGCAGAGGAGGGTGAGAGACAAAAGGGAGTTTGCTTCCCCACTATGTAACAGATTGATTCTTAGAAATTCTTTTGATGAATTTCATCTGCTTACAATAGACTCTTCTGCGTATTTATCTGTTTCCTCCCTGCATGAGGCTAATGACTGCCTGAAATCACTCACTGAAAGCAATTGTTTGGACATCTCCAGGTACGTTAAGAGGTGATAAAGTATAAGATTTTAGTTATTGTTCAGCTCACATCTGGAATTAACTGCAGCCAGCGTCTGGCACAACAAGTCAATAGCCTCACTCTATATTCCAGCTGCATCTTTTTCCTTTTCTGAGCTTGTTCTGTCTGGCTTTGTGTTGCCGAATGGTGCAGTCACAGGAGGGATCGTGTGCGAGAGAGCGAGCTCTCTGGTTTGAGGCAGAAGCTGTTGTGAGGGATTAAAGCTCCTGCTGTGACAGAGACGGCAACAAAAGCAGAAAACTTCCTCGTGCAGAAGGAAAAGTCGTCTGTGTGATAACTGAGATGTTTGGGGGGGACGCATGGGTATTGATCAGCAGGTTTCACACTAATTCCCAAAGTGGCAGTGATGTCAGTCTTGTTCAGGTCCTGATGCTTCCCAGCCTGGGGCTGCAGGGTGATGCCACTTCCTGCTGCTGCTGGAGAGTTTGTTTCCACGGGTGTGGATACAAAACATGCAGCAAAGAGAAAGCAGTTCCTTTTTATTGCCCTCCCCTCCCATTTCCAAATCCTGGGGGCTCTGTGTTGCTGATTGCATACGCCAAGGAAAACCAAGCATGTTTCTTACTGGCCAGTGCCTCTCTGTCTGCCTGGCTGCAGGTGCCAGCCCCTGCCATGGAACATCCTCGCTGCAGCCCCACCATGCCAGGATCCAGTGGGCCGCTCTGCACAGTATACAGGTGCTTGGGGTAGGCAGGCACCTTGTGGTGATAAGCTGCACTTTGGTATCAGTAAATAACAAGAAAATCCTTCAGGCTTAAAATTGCTTATGGTGAAAAGCTCCCATTTGTGTTAGACAGGTATCACTGTCTAATAGAACAAACCATCTCAGGAGTTTAAGGATAAATGTGGCATTCTCTAATGGTTGTGGGGTGGGGGAATGAGGTGAGACTGGGACAAAATGCACACAAGCTGTGTTTGAAGGAACAGCATCTTAGCAAACATAGTCATACTCTTCATCTCTCAGTATTTAAGTCACAGTGCAGCTTCCTGCCATTATTACAGCAATTAAAATGCAATTACTTTTTCATCTTTATTTCAGTTCTTGAATAATTAAAGCCACTTTACATCAAGGGTGATCCATAAAGGAAGTCATTTTGCATGTGAAAAGCTGTGAAGAGTGGAAGACATCGGGGTATCGCAGTCAGCAGAGAGCATCTGAGATTGGTTGTAGTATGGTAAGCTGCCTCCTTTGCACAGCTCTACAGGATCATGGAAGGAGGCCAATTGCTGGATTTCAGTGCTTTATCTTGATTAAACGGCTGTTTCAATTTGGTATTCACTCCTTTCATATTTGTAATCACTTTAAGATTTTCATTTTATAGTATTCGCTTATTTAACTGCTTGTTTCCTGCCAAGACTAAAAAAAGAAAGGCTTTTCCCTCCTTCCCCTTTTCAGAGCTGCAATGAAGGAAAGAGTTTACACAAAATGACTTCTATATTTAAAGTCTCCTGATGTAAATCTATGATTGCTTTAAATAGTCAGAGCTGGTAGCTATGGCAGATGAGTGTTGGAGCTCTGTGTAGGTGCTTCCCCTCCCCTGATACTCAGGAAGATTTTGGGGATTGCTGTGATTCCTTTTGAAGTGTGTGCTGAGTGCTTTCTACAGTCATAATCTCTTTTGTGAAATGCTTTGGGGTCTTCAGACATGGAGGCATTGAATCATCTGAGATACTGGCATCACAGGTGTAAGTGTCAGCCTCCTGTGGGCAGCCCTCACTGTGCATCTCTTTGCCATTGTGAACTCAGGGGTCACCACTAGAAAAGATCCCTGTGTACACCAATTCCATCTCAGATCACCCAGGATGGAGTTTTCAGGTGACAGCCTAACAGCTGGAACAAGACCTATGCAGCTCATCTTGCCCCTCCCAAAAACTGCACCATGCTGTAAACTGGGTTTAATTACTGCATTTTTAGGGGCAAGTAGCTTTTGTACTGCTAAAGGATTCTGTAACTAGCTTTGAATCAGGGGAAGGGAAGGGATTGGAAGAGGAAGGAGAAGTAGAGGAAGGGGAAGGGTGAAGGGGGGTAGGGTTGGTAGGGAGGAGAGGCAGTCTGGCCAAATAGTGCATTTATGGGAACATCAAATTGGTCTGCAAACTTGGCAGTCTGCAAAAGCTTATCAAAAGACAAGGCAGATGTTGCACATCACTTCTGCAGTTGATTCAAAGACTGCGAGGGCTAAAACTTGCTTTTACCTGTACTCAGTTGCAGTGCTGTTGTGTGGGTTTTGCTTGGTATATTCATGGTGTATGTGAGTACAAGAGCATACCAGTGTGCTGGGAAGTGATTGCCCAGAGAAAACTTGTCTCTTGCTAGGTATGCTGCCTAATCTAATAAGGGACAGATATTTAAAAAGGGAAATGTAAAATCTACAGGAAGAGTGGATCAGCTAGAAGTATTGAAGTCCAGGGGCTCTTACAATGTTTGTTTCTTTCCCCCTTTCAAATAGAAATAATGCATTTATGGCCTTGATAGTCTCTGAGAGCTGGAAAACCCTTGCAATCCTTTGTATGGATTTTCTTTAGCCTTCTAAATCTCAGTGATATGAATCAATCATATGTGAGCAGCTCTGTAAAAATCTCACGTCCTTTCCACTATGTTTCACCCATCATCCTTCTCCAGTCAATAGAACAAAAGCCAACTGCAATCTTCATTCATAATTGGTACAGAAAACAAGTTTGATATTTGAAAAGAAAGTTTCCATCATTTCTCCTTAACCTCAAACCTTTCCTTCTCCTCTCTCTGCCAACTATCAGGTTTCTGACGTTGTTTGATAAGAAGCGATGCCTGGTAAGAGGGCACGAGCTCTCACGGAGTGTCTGACACCGCTAGAAGCAGCACCATCCTTCCTTTTGTTGTAAATGAAAAGCCTCACGGGGACATGTGTGAGCAAAAAAAACCTCCTGAGCTTAAAAGAATTGGAAGAGGTGGATAAGCAAGCATAAGCTTGATGGTTCACCTGAGCTGCATCTCCGGCAGCACAGCCACCTCTCACTCAGGAGAGACTTTGTCTCTTCATTTCTGTTTCACACCACTCTGCTCACTTCCAGCTCTTTCCCAGTTATGCAGTGCAATAAGGCTTCTTTACATCAGACCCCAGGGAACATGTAACCTACAGCTTATAGCCTGTGTAGGCTACAGGTGTTGCTAGGGACAAGACCAAGTCTGTGGTGTTCCAGAGGTGTTGGAGCTCTGGGGACAGAAAGCTCTGGATTTTGACAGCTCTTTTTGGTTCTGCAAGCAGCACAAAGCATGGGCACCCCATAGCAACTCCAAATCAGAGGGAACTCAGGGTTGCTTACAACTTTCACTTCTTCCCTCAAGCTTCTCAGTGAACGTCCCAACCTTTCTGCACAACGAAGGTTTAATTTTGTTGTGATTTTTGAGACAGAGAAGAAAGCTAGAGAGCAGATGAGGTCTTAGATGAAGTTTCCATGGTACTGGGCACTACAGCCCAGTCCTGCCCCAAAGAAGATGGCATGCCTGCAGCCTCTGGGTGCAGAGTGGGGTGAGCAGAGAAAGAGATACCGTGGGTAAAGGCAGTCCCACTGTTGCAGCAGTACCGGGCACTCCAGGTGCAGAATAACCACACAAATCACCATCATCACAGGCAATACCTTTACTTTATTCACTGCCTGAAGCAAGGTTTTACCTTTCCTGGTTTTACATTGAAACCATAATTCTGCCCCTCTGTCCCTGTCACCACAGGGTACAGAGCTCCTCGGGGTCACAGAACTGGGGTGAGGTTTCCTCGTGGGCTGCTGTGCTCCAGCCCTGCTGCACCGTGATGGGAGCAAAGCGCCGCAGGAAGAGGTGGAAAATTACCTGCAAATCATTTGGTTTTTGTGTGAGTGGTTCGCTCCCAGTTCACTCCACTGCAGAAGTTTCCTCTGAACACGTATTCCTGCAGCTTGTAGCCAATTCTGCTCTCTTTCTCTCCTGCAGTTTCTCCTGTCCTTGAATTTGATCGAACTGAGTTGTAACTGGCATGAATTCAGTGCTCGGAGAGCAGCGTTCTGTAAGCTATGCTCTGAAAAATTAAAAGCGTTGACCTCCACATTTCTGTCCTTATCCTTCACCTCTGACACTGACATGCAGTGAGGCTTGGGTTCGAGTTTGGGAGTTGCTGAATTTTTATTATCTAATGCAATTTTTCTCTGCAGATTGATTTCTGTGAAGTACCTCGGGATATTTGCTAACATAAACATTGCTCCAGTGGCACAGGCTGTTTGTTTACATCGATAGGAGGAAAAGAGTCCTTATTACTGATATTTTGACTTCTTCCCTCAAGCTTCTCCCCAGGAGCCAGCACGTAGGCAATATTGATAACTGCTTTTTTAATTTAGGGCCAATTTTCTATATAGATGGATGTGACGATGCATAAATAATACACCTCTTTGCTGCATGGATTGTTTATCCCTGACTTCATTGGCATGCACGGCACACAGGCAAACCAAAAGCTTCTCTGGATGGGTATTGTCAGATAACTTGCCAGGTTATTCCCTAGAGAAAATCATCAGACACACAGAGCTGGAGTTTTTAAAGTCCTTTTATTTCATCCTTTCAATACACTCCGTGCTGGTACAGCAAAGTTCAGGCTGAATCAGCACTCCCATTAAAATTCCTTATTTTCAGGAATTTATAAGTTGTTGGTGAAAAGAATAAGAACGGGACAGGGCTGTATGAGAGCTGAGCTCCAGGGATGAAGACATTTGCACAAAAAAGTTTGAAAAGCACACAAAGGATGATGACAAATGCTCTTTGTATAAAGCAAATAATTGTTCCAGGTGGCTGTCTGGCTGCAGAAGGTAGGCTCTGGAAAAATCCTTCTGCTTAATTTGGAGGATTTGGCCATCTGTGCAGGACACTCACCCTTCTGCAGCCACTGCTTTGCCCCAGGCTGGCCACAGGGACAGCTCAGGGCTGGGCATGGGCATCGTGTAGACATGGACAGCAGTGAGGGCCCTTCACTTCCCAGAAGGTTCTTGAGCTCCGAGGGAAAACAAATGCCTGGACAGCTTGTTTGCTGTGGTGCTTATCATGGTGCATAATATATTCCACTTTTAAATAGATTATGAAAGGCCCAGTTCCCCCATTAATTGCAAAATTCTCAAGAACTTCATTATCAGCAGGCCTTAAATGTACACTTTAGAGTCTTAATTACTTGATATGCCATATGCCATTCCCTGGATCTAATACTGTGAGCAAAACTCATTCATGAGTGCTTTATGATGAACTCAATTTATAGCTGATACCAATCATATTCAGTTCTTTCCTACCGCTAGGAAGTAACCTCAACACTTGCTATGGAGACATATTATTTAATCTGCTGATTTGAAGAATGAGAAGGATTTAAAAGTGTGCACTGTGTTTGGTTACTAAGCACTGACCTGCTCATGCTCTGAGGTCCTGGTGATCCCTCTGAAAATGGGGGATAGTGACTAGCCTGTTTCTGCCCAGCTCATAGAATTCGGGCTTTATAATTACCACATATTAAAATTACATTAGGTTTATTGTTTACAGCAGTGCCTTGCTGGCTGCATAATGCATGGAAGGATGCTCAGCATCCAGATGCTGGAGTGGCCTGCACTTCAGAAGATGAGTGTTAGGTATGGGGGATTTTCCTCATCTGAGTGCGTGCTGTTTGGTGTTAGTTGCTTCAGATTAGCAGGAGCCCACCCCTACTCCCAGCACTGAGAGATGACAAAGGAACACGCTGTTGTCTGGATTATGGTTTCTTAAAAAGTTATTAAATGTTTGCTGTTAAATTGTGCAAAAATGCAAGCAGGGAAATACAGGCCTGAGAGGTGCAGCTGAAGCAAAACTATTACCCAGAGGAAATTATTGTGGTCTTGCATGTCTTAATAAGAATGAAAGGAGAATAAAAGATATTTTGTTACATGAGATTGGTATGGGTATTTTGCTGGAATTGTTTGTTTTTGTTTTTCTTCATAATTAATTGCCAGGCTGAGCTGTAATAATAACATCAGCATAGCAATAAGATAATGAGTGCTGATAGATAACAGGCATACATTTAAATGAGTGGCGTGACTGGCCTTGTACGAGCATGGTGTCCCAGTTAATGGCCAGGAAAGGCTTGGAAAAATAAATACGTAAAGCACATTGAGTAAGGCACATGGGTCAAGTTAAATGCAGTGATGCTTTGGCTCTGCTCTCCTCTGCATGCTGGCCTCCAACATACTGCAGACATATGCTGGCAGCCCAGGGAGGTGAGTGGTCATGAGGTGAAGATGGCTAAGCTGGTCAGTTCCTCAGCTTAATGGGGGAAAGTAGTTTGATCTTGGCAGCATGAATGTGATAAGGCAGTTTGGTTTCTGTTGAGTACAGAAAGGTAGAACCCAGTCTGAGGAAGAATGGGAGTATTGCTTGTGTTCACTTCTCTTCGGCCCACAAATTCTGTGTCCATGTTGGATGCTGAGGCTCCTATCCTCCCTGCCCTGCCAGAAGCAGACTAACTGCTGCTAGGAGCAGTTCAGAGCATCCGGGGCGGTTCCTGCTCTGAATTGCTCTGTGGGCTTAGGCAACTGAATGTGGCCTCATGGTTAACTGGTGTCTTCCTGGGCTTAGTGCATCACACCTTGTGAAAGGGGACAGAAGTGCTGACCACACCTCATGCCTTATTGTGGACTATCATTATTCAGCTGCTATAAACAGTCACTTCCACCACTGTACTTGAGAGTGCTGCTCACTGTGGAGCTGTTTGTCTCCTTTGAACACCTCAGAGCACATGCCATGATTTCTCAGTGTCATCCTGTATTGGTGGTAACTATACAGGTGTTAACAAGAATGGCAACTACAAAGATGATAGTAGAAGTACAGAAGGTATAAGGAAGAAAAGGGAACTCACCAGTGATGACGCTAGGAACTGAGACAATCTTCACCAGCAAGCAATCTCCAAGAGATGCTGCCTCAGTGAGGGTCAGCCCTTAAATGAGGTCTCAGAGGAGGTGGAGTCGAACTCCACCCCTCCAGGGAGCACAGCTACATAACTTTCACCTGTGCTCCCACACTTGCCTCAGCTGATTAATCAGTGGTTCACGCTGTGATTACCAATCTCCCATACACACCCATTGCTGCAGTGCTTTCCCGCAGTGTCCCAGCTCAGCAGTGCCTGTGGTGCTGCCCCACTGTGTGTGGTAGAGGTCTGCATGTGCTGGTAAATGTGCTATGGAGCAATGAGAATGCAGCTAAAGCACCACTGCACAGCACTGTTTGAGAACTGTAAGATCTAGAAAAGAAAGACAAGTTCAGACAGAAAAATACATCAGAAACATCATTAAACATTAATACTTGCAAAGCACTCAGAAGTTTTGATACACTGGAATTAAGGCATCTCGTACAGCCTGGACCTGTCGTGGCAGTGCTTTCAGGCTTTCATCAGCTACTTGCTCACATGCAGCTCTGCCATCATTTTTCTTGTTTTCCCCTAAATTCATGTGCCCAAGATGGTGACTGGTTGGTGCAGACGAGGTCTATGAAAGGAGGTGGTTTGCCTGGGAGCTGAGAATCCTCCTTCCAGGTCTTTGGTTACAATGCTCCTAGTGCAAACACAGGTGTTCTTTTGTAGTAGATGAGTTCTTGTTAGATGGCACGCTAACAGAGGACTGAGCATGCAGAGATGAATGCTTCATGCCATCTCCCATTGACCTATCTCTCCTTGTGGGGTTCTTGCAGGGCTAAGCAATGCCCCGGGACTCAGTGGGGCTGAAGGCTGCAGAGAGCTCAACTGTGGCTGCCAGTAACATCAGCAGCCCCACTCCAGTGGTGGCTGCAGCCAGCCCCAGCTATGGCAAAGAAATTATAGGTCATCTGCCACAGCCCACATACCCAGGTAAAGCTCCCTGCAGAGCAGCAGGGTGCCCCCGGGATCCGTCTGAATGACGCACAGGAGCCTCACAAAGAGCAGGAGGTGCGTGTGATGATCATATGCCAAAGTGGATGTGGGCAAGATGCCTAACACGATGTAGGGGCTTGAGCAATTGCTGGAGATGTGCAGCCAGCCCTGGCACTTCTCTTAAATGAGAACTATCTTTTTTTGCTGGGATAATCTATCATACTCAAAACATTTGAAAGGCTGTATCTTTCCCCTTAACCACTTCTATCATTTTAATTTAAAAGCTTTTTAAAATTATCACCCAAATAAATGATAAGTAGTAACAGGGTAAACTCCTCTGAGCTCTCCATTAGTGCAAACAATGCAATGTGACTGCATTCTATTTACAGGAAATTAATGAACGTAAAAAAGATGAAGTGCATGTCATCCTGGTGATCGTAGGTTGTTTTTCATGCAGTGAGGTTTGCAGCCTTATCCATTAAATTCTGGGACAAAAGAAACGTCCTCACAATTTTAATAGTTGTAATATATGATTGTATGTGAAGGGGATAGGAATAACATTTATTTTATTTAATGAAAACTAATGAAGTTGTTCTGATCTTTCCATTACAGTTTCAACAAATTTTTCTAATCAGGAAGATCCTACTTTCTGAAAGCTAATTTTTCATCTTAAACATCATCCAAAATGCCAGCATAATAGTGAAATGCGAGAGCAATATTATAGGATGCCAGAAAATTTCCAGTGCTAATGGGAAATTGATGCATTTCAGAGGTTTTTTGTTTGTTTTTTTTTTTCTGGTTGAGAGAAAAATGCTCAGGTTACTATAGAAAGGTTTGCTTTTCTATCATGGTGCTTTATCGTCTATGAGACAAACATGGCAGATACTGGCTGATAATTCAGCTGGGAGGAAGAAGGGAGTCTATTTCCTGTGCCTGGTCAGGGCAGGACACTGGACAGTGTAGAATAAAGGACAGAGTGTTGGGAGGTGGAGAGAGTGAAGGAGGTAATCACTGCAACCAGGTCCTCCTGGGGCACTGCAGACAGTAATGATATTCTTTGAAAAGTGCCCTTGGCTCATTAAGCCAAGGCTAAGGCTGCAAGAATGGGAAGTGATCAGGACCAAATTATAGGGAATATATATGGAGCATGGCTGTAGGGATCCAGATGCTGTGAGGATCCCAAAGCACCAGCAGTCCCTTTGGTGTGGGCACCTAAACAACTTCAAAGGTGGGACAGGGTGCCTAGGGCAGCAGGACTGAAGGTCTCTGAGAATGCCCCAGTAGTCATGACTTGCTGTTGGTGTCTTCTATGAGGACCTGTCTCATTTCCTGCTGTAAGCTGCTCTGTTTCAGATCATGTGCAGCAGCACTGCTCTTAGGAAAAAAAGAGTAGTTGCCCAGAATTGTGCTGTCTTAATTTCTGTCGTATATATCTTATGCTGTGTTGGTGCTGCTACATAAATCTGCTGTCTAACACCTTCTCATAGCATTAATAGGGTTGTTGAGCCTTCAACATTTTTCACACCTGACAGTTTCTTAGAATGCATCAATTATTTTCCTACCTGTGTTCACAGTTTTGCTGTCATCAAGAAAAAAAAAAAAGAAAAAAAAAGAAGAAAGAAATAAAAGGATTGATTTTACTTTTGTTTTGAATAGAAGAACTGAAGTATTGTATAGCTGTTGTGTAAGCACAAACATTATAACTACCACAGGAGATGGTGAATCTTGAACTGGTGAACTGTCGTTTTCAGGCCAGTGTGTGTGAAGCAGAACAAGCAGGAGAGGAAACTCACATTAAAAATAACAGGAAAAAAAATCACTGCCTGTTATTGCCATTTCTAGCTATGCTGGTACACATGCATACACTTGTGGACTCACACAGAAAATACTTCTGTCCTTAGCAATTTGGTTATATTGTATAGACATTTGTCATCTGCCTTGTGTCACAGCAACTCCTCATCTGTTTGCACTCCCCATCATTCGCAGTCTCTCCTCCAGCTTAATGCTGGAATGGAACCCAGAAGGTGGCAGGTTGGTGAGTCCTTTGTGGCACCTCTTGCCTTGTTTGTCTGGAAAAGCACCACATCACTCAATGATGGATGATAGGTTCTTTTTGTATTACTTAGGAGTCCTGATGTCTCACTAGCAGTGAGACTTTTTATTCCTCTATTTACTAAGCTCTTTCCCTCAGCAGTGTAACCCACACATCTACTTGACTTCTTTCTTGCCCTTACACACATAAAGTAGAAAGCTGGCAATTTTAATAAGTACAGACTTTGCTGCCTAATTGAGATTAACATAGATAGTTAAAGTATTAGCACAGGAGCTGAACCTTGGTGGCTTTCAGGAATTGCTCATCTCTTTGCTGGGTCAGGTTCTGATGAGTTATTTTAATACTTCCATATTTGCAATGCGACGTCATGGAACAGACCTACTTATGCCATCCTGCCCTTCATGGTGTGCGCAGGGAGGGAGCCTGAGAGAAAGGAAAAACCCACACACATGCACAGACCTTCCATCTGTCTCTCTGATTTACATGCTTCAACACACTCTGGTGCTAGCCAGAACTCTGGGCGCTACGTGTCCTTGCATGGCCAGGAACCAGCATGACCCAGGCTCCTGTTTGCTTGAGTGGTGCTAGGAGTACCATTTGCTGCCTCTTGGTAAAATGCTGCCATAAAGTGACTCCAGAAGAGGTAGCTATTACACTAATTTTGCAGTTGTTACTACTAGCAGCAGCAGAGTGGTAGGTGACCTTGGGCAAGTCATGCTTACCTCTGCCCTGAATGTTCCCTGGAACACAAGGGATTTTGGAAGGTCTGTCCTGCTGGCCATCAATGATGGATATCCTCAGGTTTCTCTTTTTGTGCTGAAGTTGTTCAAGGCTGCCAGGGGATGACTTCTCTCTCGCACTAATGCTCCAGGATGCACAGCCCCAGGAAGGACAGCACCATGGCCTCTGGGCCACCCCTAGCCCCAAGTCCTGGGCCTTGCCATCACAAGCAGAATGGGCACCAGGCATCAGTCCCTCTGCAGCTGAGCCCCAGTGCTGGGCCCAGGGTGGGGAGGAATGGCAGTGGGATGGAAACGCGAGGGGTGATGTGCATGACTTTGATCTCTAAGCACAATTCTTGCCCTAAAAAGGGCGCAGCTGTCACTCCGTTTGTCAACATCAGCAAGTCATTATGTAAAGCAATACATCATTGTACTTTTGACTTTGTTGCATGTCGTATCAGTCGGAGACCGATAGATGGACCACTTGGTCTGTGTGAGGTAACCGCACAGTGGGGAATGCGCAAAGCTGGAAGGGCTCCTCTGGCTCCAACTAAGCTTGTTATTTTTTCCCCTAATAATAGAGTGAGAATTGAGAAAGAGAGAGAAAATTAGCACGAGAAAAAGCAGCTCCTCTTTGTTGAATAGACAGTTTAATTTATTCCTGAGCACAATGTACCTGAAGAATGATAAGAAACAACTTTGATATCATGCTAAATAAATAAAAAAGAGGTTACATAACCTAATTTTCCCCGGGTCTTACAGCAGTTTCTATTTTATCAGCTTTCGTTTAACCAGAGCAAAATTAATAAGATGAGAAAAGTAGGGCTACCTGGAATACTATGAGATTTCTTACAGTGACAAGGAAAGAGTCTTTCAGCTAATTATTTCGTGTGTGGGTTTCTGTCTGGCATGTCAGGAGGGCTCACCTGCAAGAGAGGCTGATGTGTGTGGGTCACTGAGGTCTGGTGGTGGGCTGACACAAAATGCTATTCTGGGGCTGCACGAAGAGCTTGGACCTTGGGCATGGAGGGCAGCAGGGCACGGGAAGAGCACTGCTGTAGATCTGTATTGTTTCGCTCATGGGAGACGTGATAAACCATGGGAAGCACCCAAGATGTCAAAGGTAGTTGATTAAAACAGACTGAAATTATTTACTCCCTGTGAGAGCACAACAAGCCATTCAGTTATTTCCTCTCATGGTTTCCTAAAGAAAAGAAAGCAAAATATGAGATAAGCTGTTTCTTTTTTTCCTTTTTCTTCTCCAGATTTGTATTCCGTTTGATGCAGGAATTGGTTGATACTACAATAGCTGCAGTGAGAGGAGATGGTGACACCCCCACACATCCCTTCCCCTGTGTCAGACTGTCAGAGAGTCCATCACCAGCTGATGGTGGCTTCAGGCACAGCTTTACCATTTTGGTTCTGGATGTATCAGTCTGAGGGGCATGGGGGAGGGTGGGACAGTGGTCATTAGATGTAGAATTCCCCTTAAAAAGCAGTGGTAGGTAATTATTTTCTGTTTCTGCAGAGGAGGATGTACATGTAGATACAGTACTTTTCCTTTTGGTGAGTATGACTAACACTGACCCATGCAGGAGGACATCTGTGCCTTCTGATTAACTGGATGGGGAGAGCAAAGGGGAGCTGCCCTCATGCAGATACAGCCTGTAAAGATTCTATGTAGAACAGTAACATCTTTTGCACTAGAATTTTCAGGGAGGCTTAAATTGTCACAGTTAAAGGTAGAAGGTCCCGGGAGCTTTGTGTTGTGCTTTTCCGCCCTTCTCCTTGGGCACAGCTTAAAGGCTTCTGTTAAGGAGCAACCCTGGTGCTGTGAATGCCTGGGAGCTGGTTATGCTCCTCCAGAGAAAACACCCATCTGCCAGCTGCTAGTCCCAGGGCTCAGACAGCTCTCACAATGGTCTAACATGAAGCTAAGCCTCTTATGTGTTGTAACCATGCAGCTGGAAGCAAACTTATATATGCAAATTGTATATCAGTAAACAGTGACAAACGTGACCTGATTCCTCTGGCATTAGGCATTTATATTGGCATCTTTTGTGCTTTGGAAATACAAAATGGGTATGGGAAAATAAATTAGAGACTGTTGGAAGTTTTGTCACCAGAGGTACTTATATATATATGTATGTATATGTATTTAAAGGAAGGAACCCTCATTTGTGCTGCAAGTTGACAGACACTAGCCTCAGAAAGCCTCTGGATGCTTTTGGCTTGCTTCCTGCAGTCTGTACTGCTATAAAACCACTCAAAAAAGGATAAAACTCATGAGTGCCTGGTTCAGCAAGTCATTGTGTAGTTGCCTCTATAGGCCTCTGTGTACCACTCTGCCCGTTTGTCTCAAAGCACCTTGTGACACACAGACACGGGGCTACAGGCAAACCCTTGCTGGTACTCTTGCTATCCAGCCAAATGCATTTATGGCACTAACATCTGACATGTTGATTGAAACAAGCATTCCTCACATCAGAGCTATGCTGCAAGAAAACTAAGGCAGGCTATTTGCCTTACTTGGGGTACCTTCCAACCCAAGCCATTCTATGATTCTGTGATTCTATGACCACCTTTCCACCATAAATAAAATAATGCTGTAGTACAGCAGGCTGCAGATATACTTTGCACTAGATTATAGAATGGAAATATATTGCAGATGGTATTTACTTATAAGACAAGTAAATTTTTATTTCTGTCTCTGCAAGGAGTAAAACTAATTAAAAGCTAGGCAGAGGGTTTTCTTCTTCACTTGGAACATTACAATAAGTGGTAGCATCTGTGTGGCACAATTTATTGTTTGTGTGTGCAATGTTGTAAAATATACTTTCCCAACATTATAAGCTGGTGTACTAATTTACATTAAAACACTAATTTAATTTGGAGTAGAATAACTCAATATCATTTCTTGTCTTCAAAGTATCTTTCTCATCCCATTACAGCACTCCAGGCAAACTGTTCTAGAGTGAGTTCGGGGAGTTGTCTCACCACATACAATGGTCTGTTAAATACAGGATGCACCTTCAGTTGAACTCAACACTGGGACATTGGAGCTGGAAAAATGCCCTGTAAGTGTTCCTTGAATCAACAAGATTTGAGCCAAATGAGAGCGCAGAGTCTCATAGTCATCGCCCTTAGTCACACAGGGGATGAGATGCTGCACCTTGCAATACATAGCTGGGTAGTGACTCAAGAAGTAATACTTCTGGTATAACATAATATGTTATCACAGCTTTTCATCCAGTAGCCACCTAATGCAGAACACAGCAGGAGTCCTCTTTGCAAGGACGAAAAGGAGTGCTCGCTGCCACACAAGCATCCAACTTTACTCATTTTACTTCTGCACTGGTGTTCTATTCAGCCTTTCTCTCCTCCACTTATTGTCCCCATCCCCTTAATAGACCCCTCCAAGTCCATCCATCCTGTGTTAAATCCCAGGGGAGGCTGCACCCTCCTGAGAGGTGCTGTGCTTCCAGGAGACACGTAGTCCTGTGCCTCAGAGTATGTGGGCGGGAAGGTAAAGAGACACGGGAGCTGGAGAAGCTGCTTGTCCCCTAGTGTATGATATGAGCTCAGCCCGTTCCCCCTATGACTCACACTGTTAGGAGACTAATTAAGCAGAGGAATATCTCTGTATGGATTATAAATAGCCTGAGGGAGTACATAGGGTAAATCAAAGGAAGACCTTGATCACTGTCATTGGCAGCTTAAATCAGGCAGTGTGACTTTGCAGAGGGATGGATCAAATAGAAGTGTGGGAATTGCTGCTCCTTCTCCTGAGCACTTGGCTGGTGGCTCTCCTTTGCTACTGTCTTACCTGAGTGCAGCTCTGGCCTGGCATCGATAACACAATGTCAGCATGTTAGCAGACGTACTGTGAATAAGCTTGTGGGCAAGAACCTTCAGATCATGTGTGTTTAATCTTGAAGTGATTGATTTAGCCCGTCTGCAAGAGAGTAGCCTTTTCTACCATTGCAGCCAAGTTTATCAGGGACTGTGAATTGATCTGAGCCACTAGATGCTACCAGCAGGGCCCTGCTGTTAGCGAGCAGAAGAGGAGACACATCAATAGCAGGTCTCTTTTGGAAAGAGCCATTAACCCCCTGGCCGCTGTTAGCCTGGAGATATTCAGTGAGGATTTGTCTCTTTCTCTCTGCTTTTAACCTTAGCTGCGAGCTGTTTCTTCAGCTTTGAGAGTTGATTGCATTCACAATTCTACTTAAGCTGGTGGAATATCTTTGTGCAGCCCATTACTGCCACCAGTCATCTAAACTGCATAATTTGCATTGATTTGGCTAATACAAAGAGTATTTATTTATTTAGAACAGTAACTGATTTTCTGTTGCTGTTGATCAAACAACCAGTGCAGACAAAGTAATGTCAGTGGTTTTTCTGCCTTTCAGATACCTCCATTCCCACCACAAGGCTTAGTGCCAGTGTGGCACATCAGACCACAGGAAGGTATGGGACACCTCCACCTTTGTGCTTCCTACTCACAGACAGCCACGTTCACTAGACAGATATTAAACTGAGACTCTTCACCTCACCAGCACATGGGCTACAAAGTGTTAATACAACAAATCAAACTCTCTCCCTGCAAAGTAAGGTCCCATGCTCCCATGCAGATTCCATTTGGGTGACAGCTTTAGCTTTAGCATTAAGTTGAAAATCCTATTCTACTGTTGCAGTGAACAGGGGCTAGAGTAAGAAAAGGAAAGACTGCCTTTTTAGAAAAAGAGTTGGTTTTCATTACAGCTGGAAGGCGGAACTGAAAACTCTGGAAAGCCACATCAAACTCCATGTAGTCAGATTCCCTCAGTGATTAATTAATCAGAAAATAAATCAAATAAACTGTGTTTTTCTCTGTTTCTTTCACTGGATCCCATGTTATGCTCTTGGCAATCCCAAGGGGAGCCCTTTGCTGCTGACTGTCACAGTCTACTTTATTCTCTTGCCCTTTGTTCAGTCCCAGGATGCTTCCACCTGCCACGAGCATGAGGAGATGATAACAAAAACCCCACTGTCTATGGGGAATGATCACTTTAGCTTTTATTGCAATCTGTTTTCAGGCAGTACGTCTTTTTGTGCTCAGTTCTTTGCACTGCAATCTGCATTGCTCAGTGACGTTAGGACAAATTGAGTTACTCCTTCTCGCTCATTAAAAATATTTTGTGTCTGGAAGGGAGCTGAGGATAGAATGGGGAGAGAGAAAGCATCATTATGAGCATGAATTACTCTCTGATCTGGTTTGGTTTCATCCTAGCCTGTGGAGTAGAAAGTGTTCTGACTGGCTTTGGCAAAGCCAGAATTTGAAAGTTTATAATTACCATCAGCCATTGTATGTGCTTGTTATAGAGCCAGCATAAGAAACATTCAAATTGGCTTATGTTTAGGGGTTTTTTTTGTTTGTTTGTTTTTTCCCCCCATAAAGCTATGGGTGCTGCGAAGCATAAATAAATCCGTATACTTTGGTTTTAGACGTCATGGCCTGTAGCATATGTACTTAAGAGGGAAACGATTCTTCCTTGATGGCTGCAGCAGCTGCAGTACCGTAACCTCAGCCCCCCTATGTGTGCTGATGCTGCTCACTGCAGCAGCATGCGGAGCTGACACACACCAGGTGCCATCAGACTGCTGGGTAAGGGGCCTCACCTCTGCACACTGCTTGGTTGTGCTGAGAAGGAGCGACCAAGGCAGCAGCGCTCATGTAACACTTTTAGAGTTAAGTTTGCTTGAGTGAATCTGGGAGTAAAATCTGCTGCAAGTGTGATCCTGCTGGCCCTCCTGTGGAAGGAAGTACAGCAAGGCAGCCCACTGGGTGCATGATGGGTGTGCAAACCCTTGCTCCCCACATGGCATCCTTGGTGTGAAGGGCACTGGCTGTTTGACAGGCTCTGCAGGCTGCTCTCAGGGGCAGCTTGCTCTGAGCAAGTCCTGCAGCGACCTGGGTCACACTCCCAGCTACATTCACGCACAGCTTTGTACAACCAAAACAGGGCATGTTGTTCTCCCACTGAGAACAAACAGTTCCTCGGGCAGTCCTTTCTTTCTTTGCCCTTCCTTTGGTCCCAGAGCAGAATAAGCCCAGCATCACAAACAGCTGAGCAACAGAGAAGAAGCCACAACGTCTGAACTGTGTGTCAGGCTGCTGAGGGTGGACTGGCTGTGCTGTCTGGAGTGATGTTTCACAGCACGTCTGTCTGTCCTGTGGCAGTGTGCATGAGAGAGAACAGTGGCTGCTGCCTGTCTGCTCTGCTGGGTGCCCAGTGCTGACCTCCAGATGCAGGTCCCCCAGCACTGCTGGTTTTCTTGGAGCCTGGAGCAACCTGCCAGAAGCAGAAAGAATCTTTTACACACCTTGTTATTTACTTTCCTATGGTTTGTTCAGTGTCACAGTCAGGCTTTCTGGCTGTCCCTGCTGGTAGTCCAGCCCAGTGGACAGGAATCCTTTACCTCTTGCACTCAGAGGATAAGAAGCGTAACTGGGACCTGTGCTTGATAAATGTATAGAAAATAAGTTGAATGGAGTCAAGCCAGTCAGCAGACACCCACCCTGGCCGATGCTATACAAATAAGGTATCCATGGAGATCAAGAGACTAAATCTAAGAGACATAAAGCTCTGGCCCCTGCCTGTTGGTGATCCAGCTGTATGTACGGACTTGCCTGTTGTCTCCATCTCCACAGCAGCACCCTCAGAGGACACGGGAGAGGAGATACCCCATAGGAAAGGAGATGCTGTGAAGAGGCAGCAAGGCACTGCCTGTGCCCTGCTGAGTGCCAGTGAAGGGTGCTGCTGTCCAATGGGGTTGTGTTGTTTTCCAGCAGCCAGCATCCATCCAGCCCAGGTCGCTCAGTTTTAAAGCAGGCTAAACCCAAAGATCACAGGAAATGAGGAAAGGAGAAAGGAATGGTTTGGAGGCAGAGCCATTACCAAATCTCTGTAAAATGTTTTTTCCACTCTTTCTGCTATTAAAGCCACTTTTTTCTTTAACACTCAAACTGATTCTGCTTTTGCAGGCTTAGATTTGATTTAAAGTGCTGTTGGCTCAGTTGTGGATTAGCTGGTTCAGACAAGCCTGCAGGCAGATCCCATTAGCACCCGCTCTTCCCCCACCTTTGTGAAGCCTTGCTGGGACCTGCAGGGCTGCAGCTAGAATGGCAGCAGAGCCAGCAGTGCCAGCACCCACGCAGGGCCTGATCCACACTCCCACACATGTAAAGATCAGAGTATGAACAACCAGGCAGTGCAATGGTATCCAGTCATCTCTTTTTCTAGGATATTTACAACTTTTTCTTCCCTTACTTTTAGCAAATGCACGGACATGTTACCTGCTTGATAATTTTTCAGGAAGACCCTTGTCTTCTGTGAAATCCTTTTCTTTCCGTGAAAGCTTTTAATAATTCACATCCAGCCTGGAGAACCACTGTGAGGGACATTATCTTTTCAGCTGTGCTGTGTGGGGCAGGCAGCACAGGCAAATGGTGGCTGCGATGCCCTGTGCTCAGGTACAGGTGGGCTGGCAGAGCTCGTCAGAGGTGAAGCATGTACTGAAGGATAAGCAGCTGTACATTGCTAGGAAGCATTAAAAAGTAGAGGTAAAATGTGACACAGGGATCTCTCTTCTCTGATAACATAGATATCTAGAAAAACATGGGAATTATCTAGAAGTAACACTCATAATAATATACATAGATACATGCTGTGTATGCATATAAATCATATATGTAAGCATGCATATATTTCAAAGCAAAGATACTGGAAATGCACACCTTTGCTTCTAAGGGTTAACTATAATTCATTATTATGCAGTTTAAATCCTCCCAAAGTATATCTGCCGGAATGAGAATTATTCTTTGGTTCCTTTCTTCCTATACAGTGTTAATTTCTTAATGTCAAATGTGATGCTTTTTGACACTCATAAAAAGTACTAAGCTGTAAATTAATTTATTTATAGTCTTTTCTATGGAGTTCAGCATCATCAAGTCTGAATGCCCTTGAAAAGTTGCTAGGTGACACTGTCATACCTCAGTCTGATGAACAAATGAGAGCTCATAATGTTGATGCAGTGGCTTTAACCAAGCATTCTGCTTTCATTTTGATGGATTTTTTTTTTTATTTTATTGCAGATTGTTTGTTGTGAACTGCAAACAAGCTCAAATTATCCTTTTCTCCAGTTATGGCTTGGTTCATATCTAAACTGGTTCATAAAATCAATGCAAATCTGTCTATGTTGTTTTTATGGAAATCAGAGCAAATTCAAATATTTACATAAGCACCAATATTCATAGCTTGTTCCAGACAAAAGAACAAACCCACCACATTTTCACAATGTTGAACCTGAACAGCATTTTTTGACGATGTTGCTAATCCCTTCCTTTCCTACCTGTGCTGGAAACGGAATCGAATGATGGGAATCCTATTTGTGATGCTCTTTCACGTTGAGGAAGACAAGTTAAAACAACTGTAGGGCACACAGAGCAGCAGCACATGGACATCTGTGTATGTGCTTGTGAACACCGGGCCTGGGACTCGGCTCAGACTGTATGGTTCCTTGATCAGAATAAGCACGGCTTTCTCCCAGCTCTGTGCCAGCAGTTGGCACCATATTGCTAATATTACAGCATTATGGCAGGGAAAAGGATGAAAAGAGCCAACAGCTTCTTATTTCTTTGCTTAGTTTTCCTTCTTTTCTGTTTCCTTTTTTTTCCCCCTCAAAACTAGCAAACAAAAATAAAAGCAATGATTTGTATTACCTTTCCTCCCCACTTTGGAATAGTAACGCTGCTGCATTGACTCAGAGAGCTCACAAACAAGGTGTTTCCATTTAGGTGGGATTGGTGAGAAATGTGTTTCTGACAATTTTCCTGCAGATTGAAGCCTACCGAGCTGGGAAATGTCTCTCAGTGGGGCTTTTCTGCAGTGAAATCACGAGTTTGAAAAGGGACTGTCGATGGGCTTTCAAGGCTTTGGCCTGGCTCTCTCTAGCAACGTTTCTGTGATCCAAATTGGCATCGATTCGAGATGTGTTCCTGTGCAGGGTAAGCAGTAGCTTACAGCAGCTGCTAATTAGCTCAGCTCTGCTCTGTTCTTGCTTTTCATGTCTAGATACCTCCTTCAGAAATAAGGAGCAGAAGGAAAACATCCAAGCAGAAGAATCAGAAGGCAAAGAAAAGGGAATGGATGGGGATTGCAACTGAAAAATTAATGAGGAGAGACCTCATTTCACAAAGCTTATATAAAGAAGTTGGACTGCATCTGTGCGAGGAACAGTGACCCAGAAAGAGAAATCTGTAAAAATTCAGGGCAAGGTGCATAACTTGGTATCCTCCTTCCCTCTGAGACACCTACACTCACACACAAGGATCCTTTGCTCCAGGCCACTGCAAACACCTCTGTGATGTCCCCCCATCCCTGCAGCAGGAGCAGCAGGGTGGAATGCTCACAGAGGTGAGTCTGAAAAGCTGTGCTGTGAGCTCAGAATGGATTGTCTCACATTTATCAGGGGATGTCAAATCTCCTTATGTACCCTGTTTACTTTTTACTGTCTGCTCAGTCTGTACTTTTGTTTGTTGTTAGCTTCTGCATGAGGTGAAGCACTGCTGCTCCCCATCCTGCTGCCTGGAGAGAATTCCCTTCCAGGAGAGTCTGGGGTTGTTCCCAAGTGAACTGCTAAAATCTGTGTTTGTGATGTGTCAGAGAAGCAGAAGTCTGCAGGAAGTCACCCAACTGAAAAGAAAATCAAACCAAATAATGGCACTCAGAGCTAAAAAGAATGAGTAACGTGTCTCATTACTCTACAGTGAAAACCCGCAATTAATGGCATAACCTTACATAACCAGACCCAGAAAAATATGAACTTTTGCACCTTGCAGGATAGGGCTGGGATTCTCACCCCAAATGCCTGCTACCTCAGTACCTGACAAAGAGAGCTCTTCAGGTCTCCCTGGAGGAGAGAGGACATCTCCAGCTGTGCCACATCAGCATGCAAGATTGAACTGCACCTTGTCTGCTTGCCTGTTGCCTTGAGCAGAAGCTCAAGGGGAATTATTTAAAATGAAGACTGCTTTCTATATTAAGCACATCTCAGGTAATACCGAGCAGCTCACTCTCTACTATTAATGGGTCTCCAAGTATTAGCACAGCACTTATCTCTCCTATTAATTCCTCCTGTCAATCTTTGTCTCACAGTTCAAAAAAGGGGATCGAAGCATCATCTGCTATCACGTAGCATAGACTTCTCCTCTGAGCAGCATTGCCTGGTAGCAGCCAGCCTAATGTTATTGTTTCCAAACCAGAAAGGACAGCTGTCAGTTGCCTCCGCAGAATGTACTGAAAGTGTATAATCAAGAAATCTTCTCAAAGAAGTTGTTAAAAGCTATGCTTACCAAACAACTGTTAAGACAATAAACTAGTTAATTTGCTCTAATGGACAGGTGCAGTGTGAGTATTTAGTGTCTCATTAATATTGACTGGTGATACTTAAAGGAATCCGAGTGTTAGCTGCTAGAATGGCAGAACATAAAGCACTGATGATAAATATTTGTACTTCTACAAGTAGTTAATTCCAGTTTAGTTAACAACTGAAATTAAAAGTGTTTAAAACTTACACTTTGCGAATCTGTTCAGCCTTCCCTTTCAGATGCTTACTGTTTGCTCTCACAAGGTGCCACCATACCATGGTGAGGATTTCTACTGTAGAAACTCACCTGGATCCTCCCTACATTTGGCACCAACCCGTTCCACTCCCTCTTGACTCCTCTACTGTATCCAACATGATGCTGTAAAGCCAGCTTTTGCAAGGTAAGGCTGTGGATGACTACTCCACTTATAAACTGGGAGCGCAATGCTGGGAGCTGCATCCTGCAAGGTATTCTGCTGCCAGCATCGTGAGCAGCCAAAGAGCCCCAAAGCAATACGTTTGTTTTCCAAAACAAGAGTTTCCCAGGGGCAGACCCACTTGGGGATAGTGGGACAACCTCCCTGTTGTTATTTGTGTGTTTTTCTTTTGTTTAAGAGTACTGTTTAACATGAACCACATAAGAGAGGCTATTGGACCCCACCTCATGGTCCGTGCAGTCTCATGAGCCCAAGGGAAGGGCTGTTTGTCCCCTCTTATGCCCTGAAGTAGAGGGAAGAGACAATTATGTCACCTGTTTCACAGTTAGGTCTGGGCAAATATATATTGTTCCATAACTTGTTTTCTTTCTGTTTCAGCAGTACATTATCTATTGCGCTGCTGGCTCCTGCAGCATTCCGACCTGGGGAACTCTGCTTTGGGGGAAGAGTGTCACCAGGGACTGGCTTAGGAAAGCCTGTGCAGACAGGCAGTACCTCCTTAACCTCAGGATAGTGATTAAAACATACCTTTGAGTCCGCTGTGAGTCAGGTAACAAAACCAAAGGCCTCAAAAGGTCTGGGGAGGGATGTTCAGTAGATAACAAAACCCGTTAGATTTTACTGTTGTGGCATGCAGCTTCCACACATGAAACTTAAGTCATGCTGAAGTTTTCTTAAAACCACTTATGTAGTTTCTTTACACAGAAATACAGGGGAATTATTCTCTTTCCTCTTCCTGAATATCTGATTATTTAGCAGAGTTGAATTATTACTTGCTTAACAAAGAACCATGCGCAATAATAGCAGTACTTTTGTAGTAAATTCTATGTTTTGCCTTTTGTGAGCTGAAAGAGTCTTTTTGATGCTGACAGGCAATTGATTAGAGCTGGGTAAATAGTATTAAGCAGACAAAATATTTCTTAAATCTTAGCATTGAGGGGATTCAGAATAATTTCCTATCCCTTATCACCATTTAAAAGGATTTTCTTTATCCATTGAACAGCACAGATTAAAAAAACAAATTGCAAAACAGTGGTTTGTCGATAAACTTTTGACATTGACTATCTGGTTTTTATCAAACCCAACTAACTCAAGCTTTTCCTCTAGTGGCTTTACATTTCCAGAGGAACAGAATATTGTTCTACGTAACAAGCAAAGCATATCTAAGGACACATTTCCAACAAAATGGTTTTCAAACTTTTCATATTTGTGGTCATTGCCATGAATTTTTTATGATGATAGGCATAACAGCAAGCAATAGGTATTGAAATTTTCACAGTAAAAGAGCAACAAATTGATTCTGAATCTTTCGTGTATTGACACTTACGTGAACTTATTATTCTAGTATTTGACTAAACTCTCTAAATTCCATTTTGCTGCAAAATTTTTGTGTTTGTTATGCCAAAAGTATTGTATGGAAAACTGATCTCCAGTTAATTCTGCACCATAGTAAAAGTTGTGACATTTACCACAATGGCAGCTACGAGATGCTTGCTTTCTTTTTGGTTGCTAATAAAATTGCTCTCATAGCTACACAAATACTGACCCAAATATAAAAACATAGCACCCTTTAGCAGAAACCAAAAGCAAAGGACTACATCAAAAAAAGTCTGGCATTTACAGATGATGTGGTTAAAGATCTGGTTTCCGAAAAATAATATAATAAATATAAACCAGAGACAGCTCTTAAAGATGTTCTATAGCTGATTTCCCTGTATGGCTCATATTCAAGTTCCTCCTGTTGCTAAGATACTAGCAGCACTGCCTTTCACTGTGACTTTGGGATTTGAGGATTTATATTCCCTTACTCCCAGTAAAAGTTTCCTCCATATACTGTATCCATACCTTTACCAACACTTTTCCTTTCAGACAGGTCAGGTGGAGAATGTAGGTGACACAAAGCCACAGCCATCCAATTACTCCAGTGGAAAACTCCTACCTTGCAGCCACTTACAGTCTAATCTGGTAAATGTTACAGCTTTATTTAGCAATTACAATTTTGAGGTTGTATCATAGTAGATAACGTAAATTATTCTTTAAATGCAATTAAATTCATTGTCTTTAATTAAGACAGAATTATTTTGTATTTTAT
Source organism: Coturnix japonica (assembly GCF_054131305.1). Lineage (NCBI taxonomy): Eukaryota > Metazoa > Chordata > Aves > Galliformes > Phasianidae > Coturnix > Coturnix japonica. The sequence continues at coordinate 8,823,601 of NC_140680.1, read as the reverse complement.
ATGAGAGTTTTGATTTTCAAAGCTAACTTTAAAATTCCCTGCTCAAATACCTGATTACTTCAACCAAAACAATTTTGATATCTAAATGGTTTTGTATTTTAGTGCACTGCAATCAGCCTTGAGCCATCACAAAACCTCCAGGCTGGGAAGTTAACTACAGCGTTTTATAAATGATGATGTCCATTTCCAGGAGAACTGAAGATGGAGTGATTTGAAAGAAATTCATTCTTTAAAGTTCATCACTCTCACTAAGCATGATTAAATACTATATAATTTAACATTATTTGCTGATAGAAAATCAAAGCATTTGCCCCTAGCATGCTGACATTTACAGCAGTGGAGAACATTTGCAGATTTTATGCTTATAATAACAGATGAGGTATGAAATGGATTGTGATAATGCTTTGAACACCATGGAAGTCTTCTCATTTATCATAGCATGTGAAGTTGCCCTGTATCCTTACCATTATTCTGTGCTATATTTCCATACAGTGGAAATGTAGAAAAGCTTTATTTTGATCTCTTCAAGGAAGCCCCACTGTAGGTTTAATCTCATTTCTTACAGTCTTTTATATTTTTTTTAAAGGAGGACGTGGATAGACAAATAACTGATGTAGATTGTTCCTCCTTAGTGCTCTCCTACATTTCCGTGGGATTATGATGGATCTCATCTAACCAGGTATGTGGAGTAATCTCAAGAAACTGCAAATCAGTCTGAATTTTAAATGACTGCAAATCAAATGTATGTATGGTGCAAGACTTTTCCTTTTAAATAAGTGGCTTTGCAAATCAGTATTGGGATTTTAAACTTTTATTTGTTATGTGCTTGAATCATGGTATCATTAAGGGTGGAAAAGACCTCTAAGGTCTTCAGCTTTGCCCCCACTATGCCCACTAATCGTGTCCTTCAGTGCCACATCTACCCTTCTATTTTTTAGTTAAGAGTTATCAACTGCAAAGCACAGTTCTGACTGTGATATCTCTGGGCTATATTCCTTGCTTGTTGTAAAACTCAGTGTTATGAAAAAGAGCAAAAAATTTAAAGTACATATTTTCACAGTATATTTATGTTCAAAATTTCTGAGAGGTCATATTTGAAGCTTTACAGCATTATCTCCTCTCAAGATTAAAAGGAGAAACGTTTTAGCCTGCTGCAAGTTTGGGGTCATTCTTCACAGTTCTCTCTACTTAATTAAGCACATGTAGATGCATACTCTATTCATTTTACTCATAAAAGATTCTAGAAAGACATTTCAAGACACGAGTAACCACTGAAAGATGCCTAAAATTGGTTTAAGGGCTTCGTAAATATGCTGAAAGCCATAGACAAGCTCATGTTCCTCCTTTACCGATAAGGTGCTCTCTTGATCTTGGTACTTATGAGCCCATCTCCTGCTCTGCCCAGTGTACACAACAAGTAAATGAAGAATCTGCTCTTGTCTTTGGATGTTGACTTAGAACATGACATTACTGGCCACAAGCTGCCTAAACATTGTGAATGAGGAATCGTTCACATCAAACACAAACAGACATCTCTTCTTCTTGCCAAAAGTAGTAGTAAAGTGCCAACAAAACAAGATGGGCTCTAATAAAACTGCAGTTGAATCCAGATGATTTTAAATGAGCTCTGTTGACCTGTCTGCATCCTGCTGATTCGCATTTCTGCTTTCTGAATAAAACCAATAAGGCTAGAGGAGTTTCCTCGCCAGTCAGCATGAGGTTAAATAGAATGACAGTACAAAGGGAGAAATGCCAGTGCACAAAAGAAAGGCAGCAGTGGTGTCTGTACTCACCTTCTAACGTATTGGCTACTACTTTTAATATTTTCTTCTCTGGGTGCTGGAATAATACTGTATTTCTGTTTGAGTTTCTTAAGACGGTGAAAGGTGCTGGACAGACAATGGCAGGACTTTGGATGGTGAAGCCAATTGAAAGGAGCTCACAAAGGATAGAATTCATGACTATGCCATGGCCTGAGCCACTACAATGTGTAGACTGTCAAAACTGCCAGGCCAACAGGCTGTGGAGGCGGGAGAATACTTCAGTAGCTGCACAAGTAAAGGTGAATAATAACTGCCTTCAGTGCCCTCAGACAACAGATAGTTACCTTTCTGCTATTCTTGAGAAAATAACTCTTCAGACTCTGTATTCAGTCTTGTTTAAGTAGCTGGGAATTATCAGTTGTCGCATTATAAGAACTGGGCAGTTTTGTTCATGGTGGTCACATGTCTTGATAACTGCAGCAAGCTCCAATCACTACCAATGTCAAAAGTACTTCACAGATCTTCAGTGCTATTTGGCCAGCTCTCCAAGACCCACCCTCTGAGATCATTAACTTCAAGCATCTCTTGTTTCTGAATTTATGTTTTTACTCATCAGTGCTACTCACAAGCACCTAATCAAGCCACATCCTGCCTGCAGTCACCTTACCCCAATGCAAATAGTTCAGCATGCCACCTTGCACTGCAATCAAACAAATGAGTTAAACAGTGCAACATCAACCAACAAAGTAGCAAAATATATGCAATTTTTCTGTGGGAAAAATGCTTTTTCTTGTTGTTCTGCAGCATTATACATGCCTCTCTCTACATAATCTAAAATCCCCTTTTATTTCTTTTACTTCTTTTTATTATTCTGAGAAATAAAAGAGAACAAATTGGATTTTTCCTCCTATCCCACCTGACTAATTCTGGATTTTGGACTGAAAGAGTTACTGTGGATGCCAGGCAGATTTCAGCTGTCAAGGAGCATATATTCAGCTTGTGATGCTAAGGCAGGCATCAACAAAGCACATATATGCATGTGTATTTTCTGCTCCTTTCATCAAAACAAGCAAACGATTCACCACTGTGAGAACATGAGTGGCTCTTCACTGACCACTGCAAGCAGCATGGGATTACATCTGTTATTGAACCAATTTAGTTGGTATATCAGCTCCTATCCAGCTATGTATGAGATATTGCCTTCAGTTTGCCATAGAGATATAGCTCTGCATAGCTCAAAGCACTGTTGCTTATGCAGTATCATTATTTTCATAATATGATAGACCATAAGAAAAATATGCTGTGACTTCACAAAAACCAATGATTTTATAGTCCAGGTACATGCAACACTGACTATCAAAGCATGTATTAAAACATGAGACACGTGTTGTGAAGAGTTCACATAAAAACTAATGGAACTTAAATCTTGACAGTATTACTAAATACATCATTAAATAAAAAGCTATCTTGAAAGTCCAGCTAAGCCTAAAGAACACATTTAGTAAATGTATGTCCCTTCTGCAAACAACACATTGGAGGGCTTTGGTTTTTGACTGTAGGCTTTTGTTAATTGAAAAATAATAATAATAATAATAATAATAATAATAATAATAATAATAATAATAATAATAATAATAATAATAATAAATGCTTTATATCCAGAGCCTCTTCTCTAAAGGGAATGATTTATCTCTTGATCAAAGGGAAGTGCCTGTCCACTGCCTTTCTAACAAGAGAGCGTTCATGATCACTACTTACCCAGGAGCATAGGAGAGATCGGCTATTTAGCAGTGAGCACAGGTCCTGAACTATGGGCAATACCTGCTTCAGAGGAGAACTGGTAGCACTGTCACCCAGCAGATGTACTTGGTGAGAGCTTTATACAGCTGTGGAGTCAACCAGGATGCAAAGGCCAGCTCCTTCCCTGATATTTCCTGATGCCCCTTTTATTTCTGGTCATTTCACCTTTCTTCCTTCTTGCAAACCAGCATTATTTTTCTTCTGTGTTGTAGACTCTTTGAGTGAATTAACCCATTGGACCAATTTGTTATCTACCACACAACAGAACGAACAGACTGCGGATCCATCTATAGAATCATTCCAGGCATCCAAGCAAATTTAGCTCCTTTCTGTCTTTTGACTGAAGTAACTGTTTTTGGCCATAACCTGGAAGCCAATTAGAGAGAGACTTCTCCTTCAGTACTTGAGGCAGCATGGACTTCATCTCTCTAGAGCTTTCAGGGACTGTTTCAATGGAGATCATAAGCAGTTCTTCCTTCCCATTCTTTCTAAAGGAAGACCCCTCAACAATATGCTGTTACTGAATGTAAGCCCAGTTGTCCTAGAAAAATGCATGGCAGAATTATTTTGCAGCACTGTTAAGAAAAAGTGAACTTCTCAGCTTTGATTTCTGGAATCTCTACAGGTCTTTCAGAATTTGTTGAATATAAGCTGTCTGCCCATGGATCGTTTCCATATGTGTTCAGTCCCCTTGCTTTATGACACGGACACCTCCAGCAAGGCCTAGTAGATAGAGCTGTTGTCTCTGAAAACATGCCACTCTTGGGTACAGCAGCGAAACCACTCTTCCTATGTTAGTCTCACTCCCAGCAACACACCAAGTCATGACCATGTTACATTTTATTACTGTAAAAAAGCTTCACATTTTGTAATAAACTATATAACAAGAAATTGCCATCTTTAAGTAAACGGACCACTTAATGCAAAAACACAGCTATGAACTGTAGGCTTGATCTTGTCTTGTCACCCAAGGTTCATTACCAGCTAGTAAGCAAACATCTGAGCAATCTCACACCCCATTAACAGTAATCTCAGCTATGCCCAGTTCCCTTCATTTGTACATCATACAAAAATCTCCTTCTAAATTGCTTTACAGCTGACAATTAATACTTTATCAATTAGAGTGCTATCTGTGCTCTTGCTCTGGCTACCAGAAATCCCAGTGGCAGATACGCTGCTTAGTCTTGCCTGAGTTGCATTAAAGTAACATCTTGAGCACTCTAGTTATAGTACTGTAACACACAGAGGGTGAATTACTGTTTGTTGTAGAGGATATTAAACAGACTTCACACATTATGATAGGTGGCAAATAACTAAAATAACATACATATAAAAAGCTAAAAACGTACTTAAATCAGAAACAGTGATAGATCCACAGAAGTACAGATGGCTTTAGTTCAAAACATGATTAAATTTTCACCCCACATTGTGAAGAAAAATTGGGAACTACTAGTCAACATTTCTATAAGAAATACCAAAGTCACCTTTAATTGCATTGCAATAGGTAGTGATGAAGGTGACATTTTGTGTTTTTTAATTCATTGCATCTTGTTGCCCAGAGATAACAAAGGAGGAACATATTATGCATATTTTGGTCATTTTATACCTTTGTTGCAATGTGGTTAGCGAACCTTCATATATTACTTGTCAAAATCTTTGTCATTAGTATCTCTGTCAACTACTGAATGTAAGTAATTGAGGGGAAAAACATAATTTATACTTGATTGAATGCAGCAGCAATATAAGATAAGACAGGGAATTAAAGGAACAAAATGATTTCCAGGTGAAAAAGCAGGGAGAATTTTAACATTCTGGAACATAAATCTTTGAATCAGAGTTTTTATGTCTGTCTACTTCTGCAGGTATGAAGACGTAGACTCCATTTATTGTTGAATTATGCTGTCAGTTCTTGCAGTTCTGTATTTGCATTCTTGTATTTCATAAACTGCTTTCTCCTTTTCTTAAGTCACAGGTAAAACCAGCACCTGTGTAAAACATAGAGCTTACTGAGCAGGGGAAGCATGGTAGATCTGATATTGTAAGGTGTATGAAGTCCACATATTTAAAAAAGAATTGAACATTCGCTAGTCTCTTTCAGGTGCTGTGATTCTGCAGCATCAGGAGACTTTCTTTTTCCTGTTAGAATTGTAATTTTTAAGCTGGTAATGTCTTTTTAAGACTTTTCTAGTAAAATTTAAAGTAGGATGTGCTACTCTAAGACTTGCTTAATGTTGAATGGATTCTCTTTCCATTACTCCAACATAGAAACATCACTAGTGCAGTTATTCACTGGTATTGTGAAAGAAAAATATTCCTGGATGAAAGAAAGTAATTGTAGCTTTCTCAGCAATTGCTTAATGATTATGTAATTTTTCTCAAATGACACAATACCAGGAAGATCAAGAAGTCACCTTCAGTGATATATGCGCTTAAGAGAAGCTGAATATTAGAAATCCTATTGCACTACTCCAGCAAATTTGTAAATCTGCACCTCTCTCTCCTTTTGTAGTGAGCATTACAATTAAGTGTAAACAGAATTTTTGTTTTCCTGAAGCTTTTCTTCTCCAAATCTCCAAATCTCTGCAGAGCAGAGATACCACGTCTAGAAAAGGAATCTCATTTCTGAATGCATCTTCAAAGTGTCACTGCACTCACAGATCGACGATGGCTTCCAGATTTAAAACCCGTAGCTTTTACTTTAGTTAGTTTGCCACCTTCCTGTCCAGGAGATGTTAATCCACTGGGTGCCTGGGCGTAACAGCCAGAGAGAGGTCCTGTGGGAGAGTCTGTAGATTCTTCCTCTGCCCACCTGTTAAAAAAATAGTATCCTTCCTCATGTGCCCAATTCCTGAAAGGATTCACTTCAGAGGCCAAAAGTCCCTGACTTCCTGTGTCCGCTTGAGGTACAGATGCTGCTGCTGGATGTAAAAATGGTGAAAAACATAAGTGGCCGATGCTTTGGTCAAGGTCCTCATTAGGTGCTGGTGATGCTACTGGTGCATCAGAAGTAGTTTGTTTTCTTGACCTCAGTCTCTGGATTTCACAATCCCGTTGCCCTTTAGGAAGTTTATCTAACTGCTGAGCTTTCAAAATCAGGGATGCTCCAAAGGTTCCTCGAAGAGCAAAAATAAAGTACCTAATGAAAGAGGAAGAGAATGAGTTGTCTTAGCAGTGGACTTCTTCCACAGTCTGCATTGTCTCTAATTTTCCAATGCTCTTCAGGCCTCTGATAGATACCTTATACCCGGTAGCTGAAAGTGGGCTTCTGAATGTTAATGCAACTGTATGCTTAACTTCATCTGTGTGGAGTCAACTACAAGCATACAAATACTATGTACATGATTTTAGAACCATTTGGTCACTGAATAGTGCAAGAAAGATACACAGAAGCTTGCTAAGAGATTCAGTATTTGTGGAGCTTGGGATTATACTACTAAAACAGGCTAAAGAAAGAACCTTAGATTAATAGAAAACATAAAACCAGAAATTTAAAATCAGCTTGTGCATTTACTCAGGAAGCAGTCAAAATGCTGTGTCCTACTTGCCAATGCAGGACAGAGAATTTATATAGCTTTATATTGTGTGCAGCGAGAGTACACACACCTCTCCACATTATGACGATCTTATCTGAAAACCAAAGCCTCTTTCAAAATGTTTCTAATTGGGTTTGACCTTTACATACGTGACCTTTACACAGATTTTACAGCAAACATCGGGGCTTTTTGAAATTGCATTAATGAAGGTGTCATTTTTGCATCTGGCTGCTAAATATATACATAAATAAGCATACAGTGTTAAAAATGCCAGCAAGTCAGACTGAGTACAGAAAGGGCTCTTAAAGCAATGGACTTGTCATTCCTCTCTGCATAAACAGGAATACAAAAAATACATAGAATAAGAGAACTGTTTGAGTTGGAACGGATCTTTAAAGGCCATCTAGTCCAACTTCCCTGCAATGAGCAGGGATACCTATGGCTCAATTAAGTGCTCAGAGCCTGTCTAGCCTGACCTTGTGGGTCTGCAGGGAACACCAGCTCTCTGGGCAATCTGTGCCAATGCCTCACTGCCCTCATTGTAAAGAAAGGACTTTTTCCTTATATGCAGTCTGTATTAGCCATTCCTACGGTCAGGCTCCTACCATCTCTGTCTGTGAACATCTCAGATCAGAGAACTGTGCAGTTGCTAGTTACAACTGGGCAGCTAAAAGAACAACTACAGAGAACCAGTGCCCACAAGGTATAGATCACATTTGGCTCTGTCCTTACTCTCAAGTTGTTCTCTGTGTCTTATGTGCAAATTGCAGACTGGGTAGAAGTACATCTCACCAACAGACTTTGCTTGCTGCTGCCCTTCCTACAGCCCTGCAGTGTGAGATACACTGCAATATGCTGGCACAGCCAAGTTGTACCTGAACCTGGGAGCTGGATATTCTGTGAACTGAGGACTGAGAAAATAATCTTAGGTGTCTACAAGAAGGAACTGCAGTTTTCCAACTCTGAAGATATCAAGATGCAAATCTTTAGGCTCAGTATTCTGCTGAGGAACCAACACTTCTAACCTTGCTGAATTCTCAATATGGATTCTTAAATTCTTAGCAATGCATTTGATGCACACATGAGCAGAAAGCCCAGGGTCAAAAATGACACTGTGAATGTGGTCTGATAGGAAGACAAAAATCACACAGGAATAAGTCTGGAAAATGATGCTCTGCCTAGAAGACATGAGACCTCACTGAATTGTGTGTTGTTTATCCTGACCTGAAGTTATATAACATAACATGAAATCACAAAGGCATCTCCACTCAGCTGGGGAAATAAAAGTAATTGGAAGAGAAATATCATTTTTCCTTAGAGAGTTTCTTTAAGATGAAGTTAATACTCAAATTTTAATTCTTTACAGCATTACAAACAACAAGTGCCAAAAATGTTGTCTTGATTCTTCCAGTTCCAGCATGCTGCGCTACTTCATCACAATTAGTACTGGAATAGTATTAGCAAGACAGTCAAACAGACCTTGACTTTAATTGTCTGAGCAGAAATAACATTTTAAAATTTTAAATTTAAGTTTTAAATTTAAATTTGAGATATGAAAAGTGGCGCAGCTCAGGCAAAACATATCTTAAAGAGTGATTAAGTTATTAAGCATTAAAAAGTAGTAAGGTTACCATACACATATATGGGAGCAGATTCATGGTTTTCAAGCCAGCTTTTCCCTGGAAACTATCAAAATAATTAGCCTTCCTCCAAATATCATTTAATTTCAATTACAGTTATCACTGCCATATCTGACTAATCACACAGAATAAAACTAAGACTCTGGATTGGATGTAGAAAAGTATTTGATATGGAAACATTCTTAGATTTGGCTTACTGATGCACTATAATGCGCAGAAGCAACAGAATACGTTCTGTAACTTTCAAGGCACATAGGAATATTTCAAAGACTTGCTTTCTAGCCTTCATCTGCTCTACCACATTGTGTTTTTCACAATGAACAAATATATAAAGGATTTGTACCAGTGAACTTTGAAGCACCCAGAAAGAAAGTTTTTTTTTCTGATGGGAAAATGAGGACAGTAACTGACTTATCTAGGGCTATAAGCCTGAATAAATTAATGATTCACAAACCAGAAAGTTGAACCCAAGTTTCTGACTTGCAGACAAACAATCTATCTCTGCACCACGTGTGCCTCACAGATCTCCTACCTATAGGCATTGCTATTTCACCCAAATGCCTACAAATTCACAAAAGAAAAACCGAGAAGAAAAGAGTGCTTTGTTCATACCTTGGCAAGAGTGCTATGGCTGGGGTGATAAGACACAGGAAATAGAAGGTGGGCTCTGAAAGCTGTTTCTCCATTATCCAGTAGGGGTTGGTGGGAGGGTTGCAGGCTATGCACACAGCATTGTAGATCAGAGAGAAGATGAGGTAAATTACCACGCTCCCAATTATCGTGATCCAGTGGAACAGTGTCTGTAAGAACAAAAGGACATAAAATGACCACAATACATTTAAGACACTGACCCTGAGTACAAGACAGTAAACACACACAAAAGAAAACTAGAAAGCAGGTACCCTATAGATCCATCCTCTTGAAAAGTGCAGGCCAAATATCTGGAAATTAACTTACGAGACAATGGTGACAACTGTTACAGTTCTTGAAATAACGTGTTCTGCTCATGTTACTGAACTATGTAAAAGTGGTGTAGTGTCCAGTTGAAAGGCAAAGCAGAAGTGCATTTACAGAGCTATTACCCTGAGGCTAATAATAAATTCTGACATATTGTGAAGTCTCACTGTGTATGTTATTTACTTTTTGTGATACAGAATTAACATAAAGGACTCTGAAAGAAAACCATTTGTCTCTACAATATGTTATGTTTAGAAAATTAAAAAAAAAAAGTCATGTGGATAAGACAGGCTAAACACATACCCATGTTTTCATTTCTAGAGCCTGGTGCAACAAGATGGTCAGGAGGGAAACAGTATTGATGGGGTTTCCAAAGGAAAACACATCGATGTCGGAATCCTTGTATGCCTAGAAAACAGGCAAGTAGACTGCAATGAACCATGACTTTTTAGGAAATGGTTTCCTTTTCTTTTTTTTTCTTTTCTATTTTTCACAGAGAATTGGAGTCTGAGGATATGAATGACCCCTGTACTTACCAAATAGGGGACAAAGAAGCAAATGAGGCTTTGATAGAAGGCATCCAACATTGTAATAATAAAAGTCGACAGCTTGTATATCTGTAGGAGTTTACAGACAACAGTCATTATGATGGCATACACATTTCTGATCTGTCCTGCAGACATATTTGTTTGATTTTCTTCTGCTCAGCTACTCATTATAGCTAACTGGTCTCTCTTCATGAGCAAATGCCTCTTGAACAGGTGATTTAGAGCATAGACTTATCCCTGAACAGACATTTTCTCTTTGTTAACTAGACAGTAAGATTACTGGGAAAATTAGCCAGTCAGCTAGGGGTTGTAAAGTGGGATATAATCACTGCTTCCATCCTTCCCTGCAGGATCCAATTCCTCAAATTCTTTTTCAAAAACAGCTCTTCCTGTAGAGTTGGATGAAATTAACTTTTTTTTTTTTTTAATTTTTTTTTATTTTTTAGGGATCCTTCCATTGATGCATCTGTTTTGCACTATTTTAATGTGACTGCAAAACCTATGATGCCACAAACATTCTGGGAGTGACAGAAGGAAAGGTCCTACTGTTTCAAGGCAGACGTAATGTCAAATCAGATATAATGACCTCTTCATGATGACATGTGTGAGGTTCAAGAGCTCTTAAGAAGGGAAGTCCTACAAAAAAAAACAACCATAGTGTTCTCCACTCACTAGACTAGATTCTTCTAAACATTACTAACCATGATGTGAACCCCAATGTACTTGTTAGTGATAAAAAACACAGTCCACAACAAGGAAAGCAACTACTATGAGGAGAGATAGAAACAGTTCCTAACTACCTTGCAATTTCGTGATCTAAAACTAAAAGAACATCAAATTTTGCCAATTTTCATTTTTATAATTACTAATTTATAATTGGGAATATGTGTTGCTTTGTATACAAACTCACAAAACCACACACATATAATATATACATATATAGATATATGCATTTGTCATAAGCATACAGAGATTAGACCAGTTTTCTAAACCTGACAGAAAATACGAAGAAAAAACTTAATGTAATCTTACAAATGTACTTTCTGAGCGTTACCATTTCTGACAGTTTAAAGTAAAAGAAGTAAATAAATGAAACACCTTCAGCTTGGAACAACCTGAATACCTAACTCTGACATAAACCTTTATGTATTTAACTGGTCTGTTTCTGAACACAAGAGTAGAAAATAAAATTTTAGCTGTTCATTGACATTTCCTTTCAGTGGGCTGCAGTCTTTTAAAGGAAGATTTTTTTTTGTACATTGAGACTGTTTGAAACTCCAAATCTCAGCAGAGTTTAGTCAGGAACCAGCCAAACTGCTTTTTCAATTGTTATATTTCTCTTTTTAATCACTCCTTCTATTTTCTTTGTCTATTTGGACATTTTTCTATACATGGTGTGTTTAAATATAATACATGCACATGTGTTTGCTCCATCATCTTTTTTTCACATCAGAAACAAAAAATACAGGTCTGATTCACTAGTATGTCACTTTATTTAATATAATACAGCACACTTGTACCAAATCAGATTGCTCAATATATTTAATGGCAGAATAAACCTTTTCATTTACACCTACCAACGTTAAACACTCAGACTAACTCCCAAGATGGAACTTCAGTTGTATATTCCCTAGGAGCTCTTCTGATAGTGAAAATTAACCCTTCTTTTTGTGGATATCAGTAAAATAGTATAAATAGATCATTCAGTTCCAGTTGAGTCTGAAACTCTTCCCTCCCTCCTCACAAAACCAAAAACACTGTTGTCATTTGGCTTACCAAGCAGTTACTTCAGGAATCAAGACATACCTCAGAATTCTGCCCATTCTTGTATAACTCGGGCAAGCTCAGGAGTGTTTCTGCAGAAACATCTCTATCCAGAATCCCAAAGACCAGAGGGGGCAACGAGGTGAAGAAGAGATTGAAAAAAATCATCTGCCAATAATCTATCATTGTGTTGCCTGAGAACCCGCAGAAGAACTGGTACCAGAAGAGCAGATTGACGTAGCACTGTGGAAGAAGCAAATACAAACCCAATGCTCTGTTAAAAGCTGAACTGTTGCTCCTTGTATGTGCAAAAGCACATCCCTTCGTGCTGATGTACTTTCTCTTTGGCTTGTGAAGGCAGTGGAGATGCACATTTCCTGTGGCTTCTTCTTTATGCTTTCCTCCCTCTCCCACCATGTTATTCCCTACTCTGAAAGCTCATGTGGACCCTTTAGTTTGCAATGCACAGGTTGTTTACACCTTGCATTGTCCCATCAAAGAAGCTTATGCAGGACATTCAGTTGTTAACACAGTTTCCAAAGAATACATTATTTTAGTTAAAAATGCTTTCAGTAGACATCTCTGCATGCTGTTCCATAAAGCAGTATATCTTAAGGGACTGCTTCACACTGACCCGCTGTGATACAGCTTTATAAAAGCTGTTAGGTTTCTTAAAGAAAATATCAGAGAATAATTAAACAAATTGTTCACAGCTCTGAGTGCCAGACTTTAAAATCCTTTGAGAGGCTTGCTGTCAATGTGGAATCAAAGGCCTCCTGCTCCCTAATGGTACCAAGGAGATAATAGAACAGCAGCATCCTGGTCTGGAGAGCCATTTCACATTGCAGTTTCCTTTGAACTCTGAAAGGGTGCCCAGTTAGGAAAAAGAAAATTTTCCTTTTCCATTACAAACATTAACACTGGCGGGACATAATCCTTATTCAAAATTACATATAAAAAAATAAAATATGGATGCTTTGAATTCCTAGTAAATAGTCTTTCATGCTCAGAGTACATTTCATGTCAGATGGACTTGTTTGCACAGTCTTGCAGAAACAGTACTGCTGTCAGTTTTATGCACTTTACATTATTCTTCAATGCGCCATTAATTTGCATATACATTAAATTTTTAATAAAAATGCCAGATATGACTGCATCATTGCTTGCAATTGGTTCCTATCAAATTAAATGCAAAAAGAAAAAAAAAAAATCAGGTTTCACAGGCAATCGTTTCTTACTGCAGAGTCATCTTCTGAATTCAAGCACTAATAATCTGCTGCTCCTTATGCAAATTTTATTTTGAGACTCATGGGTATTATTAATAAAGTTTCTTGAACTGCTATATAGAATTATGAAACCTTGAGTTCCTTTTCCCCCATGGAATTATGCTATTTCAATAGATATTTAGATTCCATATTTTTCTCAATTCTTTATGCAGCACATTACTAAGATGGAAATAGCAAACCCTAAACTTCTGCAAAGTGGAGAGACAGGAATTGCAGTTTCATAAAATAAAAATAAGAGAGCAATGTCTTCAAAAGCAAACCTAAAACAGGCCTTTACGTAGCACTTACAAGGATTAAAACTTCCAGAATTTTAATCATCTTACCACATTTTTGTAGAAAAAGTAAATCACCATCTTTGCCAGCCGAGCATAACACCAATGTCCATGGACGAGAAGCAGCTTTTTGAGATGCTTAAATCGGGATATTGCAAAGTCACTAGCCATCACAGCCTTCATTAAAAAGAACAGAAGTTAGGTTGCAGTATATCTTTTTCTCCCATCCAGCAAGATGGAATCTGTATATGGGCTTTGAAACAATTTTCTACTATTGCACATTTCTAATAAAAATAATTGAGAAATTTCTTTTCTGCAGAACTCTCCATCTGATGAGAATAAGGAATGGGGATATGCAGCAAAGAATCTGAGGCAGAAAACACTGAAAATCAGCAAAGTCTGAAAATGCTATAACAGAGACTGTTCAGAGACCAGATGCTAACCTAAAAAGTGGACAGGCATCTGCTAATTTTCCAGGCTTATGAACAAACACTTATTTCTCCATGCGTGCTAATTGTTGGCTCAAACTCTCTTTTTTATATGGACTCACAATTATGGACTGCATATTCTTTGATGACAGTAATGATGCCAACCTGCTTCTTTAATGTGGCACTCAGACAACAGGACTACTATGAAACTTATTAATGAGCAAGAGCCTATTTGGGAAAAGAGAAGAGGAAGTAAACTGAAGGGATACCTGCATGCCTTCTTGGCCAGATATTCCAATTCCAACATCACCTGCTTGAATCATACTTACATCATTTGCACCATCACCTAGAAAGGGAAGACAGAAGTGAACAATAAAGGCACAAGAAAGGGTGCTTAACATGCCTATGTTAGAATTAAAAAAAAAACAAAAAACAACCAATAATCGCAGCTGTGCTGTTATATGTAGGCTATTCTGTTATACCATGCATCTTCATTAGGGCAACTGATGGCATCAAGCAATCATGACCTCTAGGTTCTGATCTTGGTTGGAACATCCTCTTCAGCCTGGCACTGGGGCCAGATGGCTGGTGGCATGGACACCTTCTACATCTGCACTATTTTGTACATTTCTGCTTGGTGAACTCCATATGCTCAATGACATGCTTTGCAGCACCCTATTTCACTGAACTCTTTGAATTATATGACAAATTTAATTGTAATTGACAATGTAACAAGCCAGTTTCAGGAGTTATTCTGCTCCTTTCAACTTTCTGCAATATGCTGAATACATAAGCAAAGTTCCATGGAAAGAAACAGCAATGATTACCTGCAATGTGGAGAATGTGTATTAGTTTACCTGGTACAGCAAATGAAATGGAGTGGAAAGCTGAAACTTTGTATTTTGAAATCTGAGGCAAAGCAAGAAATTTAACATACCAGGCTCTTCCTTTACCTATATGCCTTGCATGGTCCACAGAGATGTACTTTTTAGTTTTAAGTCATAAAAATCAATTATGCAAGGATTTTAGCAGGATCACTTACCAACAGCGATCAGGAAACTCAACACATTTCACATCATTTGAAGGTAAAAAGCAAAGGAGCCAGTATTTAACGCTACTCTGGGAATAATGCTATTTTCACCAGCTGGGAAAATCTGTCAGGAAAAGGCCTTTGTGAAAACACGAAACAGCAACTATTTCTGACTGCTTTACTTCCCTAGGTGAGTGGATTCCACAGGGAATGTGTACACATTTGCACTGCTGCGCTTGAAAGGAGCTACTGGGAGTTACAGAACATGGAGTGCTTTCATCTTGTTCAAATGGGGGTCGTATTTGCTCATTGAAAGCTAGAGGAGGACTTGCACATGCTTATCGATCAGGAAAGATTATTCAGTACTTGCTTTCCACTGTGTCTATCCAAGGGGAGTTAGAAGTAGCTTACGCAATGTACACATTCCATAAGTTTTCATAACTCATAGGGAAAGAACCCACTTCCCTCTTTCTGCTGTAAGATTCCAAAGAGTGGTACCTATGGACAGGGTCATCACTTTGAGTTGCCTCCGTACCAGCTTGACCACCATGCTCTTCTGCAGAGGGGTAGAACGGCAGCACAGCACTGAGCGGCAGAGCCGCGCCAGCTCCAGGAACCGCTCCTCCAGACCTCCCTGCAGGATTATGTCCAGTGTTCTTCCATCGATCACCAGCCCAAATTCAGGGCCGGGTGTCTCAGAGGCTGGTAAAGATGCTGAGATAAAGTCAAAAAGTTTCCTTTGTGGCTTTTCAACCTCATAATTCTTCCTCACTTCTTCCAAGGTTAAATTTAAGAGCGATTCACATGTTTCCTGTGAGAAAACAGAAGTGTTGCTAGAAATAGTTATCTCCATCTCCCTTCACAGCACAGCACCTTACAAAGTGTGTGTTCATATAATTGTGCAGTGGGTTGAAGTCTATCAGATGAACACTGGGGAAAACCGACTGAGAAAGGCACTAATTCATCAGATTGAAGATTATTCCAGTGACGACATCAAATCATTCAGTGAAAACACTGCACATCTTATCATGTAGTTACCTACAAGGTGACATTGTTTCAGAACAGCAAATAAGCTCCTTTCAGGAGGACATATTTCTATTTGCAATGCTGAGAGCTCAGAAAGAAAAACAAAAAATCTTTTTTTTTTTTTTTTTTTTGTTTAAGGGGATTTTTTTAAAACAAGCTCTGATGTGAATGATTTGAGATAGTCCAGCTCTTGCTTCCCTCAGAAATAAATGATGGCAGAGAAACAAGAGGTTCAGCTGTTCAAAATTACTCAGTAACTTTGACAGTTTGGCCTTTTCTAGGTCACAGATCAGATCTGAGTCAAAGGGACAGAAATAAAGCTTTGTATTACACAGTTCTGTGCCTCAGACACAAGCTAAGCTTTTCCCTGTTAGCAAATTTACCTCATTTTGGATCAGAGCTCCTTTCCACACGTGCACATCCTGAGTGGATGTAGCAACCCATGCTGCATCCCATGCCCATTGATGGGAGCACTTTTACCGCTCCCCTACAGATCTCCCAATTTGGTGCACAACTATCAGAAAGACACCACAATGATCTAAAAGTTATTTTGCTGCCTGTTAGTGCTAAAAGTCTTCCTTCTGTGGCACAGAACTGAATACCTGAGGAGCTAATCACTCATTTTCCTACCTCTTTGTCAGCTTTACTGAGTGATGATTCAGTTCTGAAATGTTATTTTCACTTTATGTTGCATAAGGTAGATGTGTAGGATGTTTGCAAGATTTAAATTACACTTCAGTGGGAGGTTCTGGAATCAAATGTTCCTCTGACACCTAATAAAGAGTTGCATCTAGCCTGCATGCCGAAATCTCCCAAAAATATTGAAGCGACATCATGCTTTTTGTGAGCAAACAAAAAATTTTATGGGAAATTCCAGGATTGATGGGGTTTTCATTTTTAAATGAATCCCTCCAAACTGCCGGCTTGAGTTGTGCCTTACTGGAAGATGGCTAATTTCCAGCATTTCAATAAGATGCTGGTCTTAGGGCAAGAAAGACAATCCTTTCCTGCTGTCACTGTGGTTCTCCAACTGCCACCCTTGCAATTGTCTCCTCTTCTTGAGCCTCACATCTTCCTGAGCACTAGAAGAAGTTGGGTGAAATAATTACAGAATAGATTGGAATTTCTTGATGCGGTGTTCAAAATTGATTCAGACAGCAAAATAAAAAACGGGCAAAGATCCTAAAATATTTCACCCTCTTGAATTCAGAATCCTGCAGGGGAAGAACACGAGCACAAACAAAGATGAACTTCTGGAAGAAAATTACCCATAGGTATAAGAAGTGCTGTGGTATTTTCCACATGAATCCACTTCAGCTATAATCTTCTATTAACCCCCACCAAATGCTCTGCACTTCAATGGGTATTTAGTTTAAGAGTTAACTTTATCAAAATTAAAGGGTTTCTGTGAAAGGAGAAACCTTTGTTTGTATCATTTGTTTTCCCCCACTGCAGCTATCAGAAAGCTTCCCAGAACTTGTGACCTTGGCTTCATTTTGAACCACATACATTAATGCAAGCAACTCTATGCATGCAGAGTGCACCTGACCCAGCCTGATGGCCCTGCTGGGTGCTGTAGGTGGGCACACGAAACTGTTTCCTTGAGGTGGGGTGGTGCTGCTTGCAGCATCCCCCCTCTGACAGAAACCATCTTCTAATTTCCATCCTAAATATATTCATTCTGCCTTCCGTTAAAGCAGATATGCGTATCAAATGAAATTACACATTGAAGCAAGGAATGCATTCCGTGCCAAATTCCATATCATCTTTGTGTGTTTCCCTATTTCCGTGACATTAAAAGAGAGAGACATTTACATAGAATTTTATTCCTTTTTGGAGAGCTACAAGCTGCAGACAAAAGAAGCTAGAAAGTAGGCCATCTAACTGTTCTATACAATTGCCTATCATAAGAAAAACAGTCAGTATTTTAACATTATTTAATTATCCTCACAATAGCTTTATGGGGAAAATCAAACTTGGATTAGGAATCTATCTTCTGTGGGAAGAAAAATGGAGGAAAACATGACAAGTGATTTGCCTAGCTCAGAAAGAAGCCCTGCCTCCTCCCTTTGACCTCTTAACTACAAAAGGGCTTTTCTCATGACAGCTCTCATTGCTGCTGTGTGTGGCTCACAAGTGTACGAAGAGGACAGAGTAGCACCATGCTGTACCTCACAGCACATGGGGCTGTGTGGTAAGAGAGCATTAACAGCAAAATAGGGATAAGGACAGCACAGATGGCCTTTCGGACATTAGAAATGGTAAAGACTGGTTTCCCCTCTGCAATTAGTTCTGGCTTGAACTTGCTCATCCCTAAGTCTGCCTCTCAAAGCCATCTGCCTTGCCAGGATGCCTGGAGCAATGAAACACATAGCTGTGCACTGTGGTGGACATTCCACTTGCTGAAAGCAATGGTTTCTCTGGTATCCTACTAATGTTGCTTCAAAACTGCAAAAGAAAAGGCTGTTTTTCTAAAGCTTTTAATTCTCACTGTCCTTAATGGCATCTACCTTTGTTGCAAGTTTCTCTGTTTCTCTTTGTCCAGGTGGTTTTAGGAATAGCCATACATTACACTACTAATGGTTCTCCGCATTTCCATGAGTCACAGGAGCTGTCAGTAATGCCCTTCAAGGGCATTTTGGAGCATCTTTGCTTTTCCCACCATCTGGCATTCTCATTGCCCATGGAAATTCAGGGAGTATCTGTGTGCATCTACAACTAAGTGTGCCATGATGGAGTGTCAGTAAAGTCACCATATCTTCAGGTGCTCCACAAGAACTATATTTAGGTATGTGAGAAGGTAAAATGTTGCTTACTCAAAAAGACACCCCTTTGTTCACCAATATATTTCTGATTCAGCCTAATCAGGGAACACACAACTAGAAAGTCCTGAATTTCATTAAATCTACACCTGCATTTTTCGTTGGTTTTTTTTTTTTTCTTCCCATACTGACTCATGCAAATACTCTCCAAAAGCCCAAATTCCTACAGATATCACCTGGATTTATAATACCACTGCAGCTGAAATTTCCATTGCAGTGTGGAAAGATAACTAGCAATGCTATGAAGGAATCGGACACTGCATTTATCAGGACTGCATGTATAATGAATCACAACAGCATATTACTCTCTTTACAAAGCTCACTAGAGAGGTCATTTTTAGAGAAGAGAGTTTTTATTTGGGAAACTCATTTTATTTTAAGTGAACTAAATTATACATGACTATCTTGTGTTCCGGCTCATCCTGTTATACTTGGTCTAGAGAGTATATGGCCTAATGCAGTTTCATGGATTTAGCTGTGTTTATTTGTGGTTGCAGCCTAAAGCAAAACAGTGTCAAGCTGCAAGCTGTGAAGAAATGGAGAGACAGCACTCTCTATTTCTCTGTACTCACCTTATTTTCTGTGTTAATGGTGAAGACGGTGTCCCTTTGGTCCAGTAGCTTACAGGAATACGCAATGTTAACTGCTGTTTCCTGTTTGTCTCCTGTCAGCACCCAGATCTGTATCCCAGCTTCTCGAAGCGCTGCGATAGTGTCAGGCACTCCATCTTGCAACCGATCTTCAATCCCTGTTGCTCCTGGGCAAACAGGAGAAAAAGACGTGAACTGACTTTCTTTCATTTGGAAAGCATCTTGCTTTCTTTTTCTTAAAGACAAATGATTCAGTCATTATCCTGATCTTATAAAGAGTTGAATCAATGTATTGTCCAGCAAATAAACACACAGGCACAAAATCTGCATTTGGATTAAGACCTAAATCTGTCATCAATCAAATTTTGGCTCTTCATTTTACTTGATACTAGAACAATGCATTTCATTTCTTCTTAATAATCCAAAATGACAATGTACTGGCAGAGGAATTACACCATATGCATTTTTAAAGTACTGCATCAAGCCCCATAAAAGCAACCAGGAAAGATGAACTTTGGCTATTTAAATGAATGCTATCCTGTTGCCAAGCTAGAAGCTCCACTCATCAAAGGGAAAAGCAAAGTTACAGGAAGCTTTCTTCTTTAAAATGTGCAAACTTAAAAACAGATGCCACGCTCATTCTAGACCCAAATCACCACCTGAATGTTAAAATACTCTTCTTATCTCTTCCACTAGAGGTCAGCTTGGAGATGCTGTAAACATGGTGTGTTACAGATAATGATTCAAGCTAAAATAAGTTTCTGTGAAATGAAGTATGAATGCACACAGAGTCTTCAGAGTCGACAAAGGTAACAGATTCTGACAGGGCCTATATTACCTCTCATGTCATTCTGCTTATGGCATTTAATGTTATTACTCTAATTTTTTAAATCATTGCAGAGATTATGAGAAGCCATAGTGCCACTCGTTGGCAATTGCAGAAATTCAAGATAACAAAGTATGAGGAAAGATTGTATTCACAGAAAGATGAGAATGCGGTGAATCTGAAAACCAGTCTTAAAGACCAAAATATTTGGAAAAGAGAAGAAAAAAAAGCACTAAAATGCTCTGCAATTTAAGAGAATAATGTGAATGTGAAAAAGATACTACAGTGATGGATGATGCACAAATACCAGAGAGGTAACTTTTAACATGAAATATCACTGTTTTACAAAATTCAAAAAGACAGTGAAATAATGGCAGGAATTTGCTAGCAAGAATGCCTTTGTGCAGTTACCATTTTTATAATGCAGTTCTAGAATAGAAATTCCCTTGGAATTTGTGCTCAAAAATAAACTTAATATGTCACATTTTATAGGTTTATCTGAGGACACAAATGCTATGAAATTTTGGGAATTTCATTATCTAACATGTCAGCAGAGCCGCAGTAACAGCTGATGAACATGTTCTTTGCTCATGGCACATGAAAGTTTCAGTACACCTTTACAAAGTTACTGCTACTCAAAATGTGTAAGAACTTGTTTAAACACCATCACTGGATTGTGTACTCTTGCCCTGAGATTTTCAAACCTCAGAGGAAGCCTGTTTGATATAAACTAGTATAAGCTGTTGTCTGTCTGATTGCCAAGAATATCACAGGAGAGCAAGTGATACTTCATGCAATGACAATTCATATTTTTAGCTACCCAGCAAGGTGAGTTTGGTCTCCAGATGCTGTGCTGTCTCCATTAACAGCTCATCTCTGTTGTCAATTGCAGCTTCTGCCTCTTGACGAAAATTGGCCCATCTTTGAAAGTCATCCTCGCTCAAGACCTGCATAACACAATTTAAACAGAACTCATTTTAAATTTAAATAAGAGAAGGACGCCGACAGTCTGGATTGCAAGACTTAACTCCTGGAATGATACAGTACTCTGCTGTCTTCAAAACAACACAAACCTTTTCATTTTAAGATAGCAGGAACAGGAGCAATGAGTAAAATAGACTTGCCTTCCCATTTCTGGGAGCTAAGAATTAAAAACACGGCCTACAGAAACTACTGTTTACACAGCCCTCAGTTGGGAGTCCGAACTGGAGCACATAGATTCTGAAGACTGCTCTACGTTTTTTGAGAGTTTGAATATGATCCATTTATTGCACAGACACCTTCTGTATCAGGCTAAAGTGCACGGACCCAGGCTGAGGACAAGACTTTGGAAAGCTGAATGCCAAGTAAAACAGAAGGTTGGCTCTCTTATGGACTTTGTTTCTTTCCTGGAATCTCTAGCTAGAGAAGGTCAGCTAGTGTTACCACAAGATAAACGAATGTACTGAGGTTGATGAAGAATCCATTGTCTGCCTAAACTGGCCAAACACTGGAGAAAAAGAAGTGAAAAAGAATACAAAGCAATCAAAGAGAGGGACAGAAAACGTGCTCAATCTGTCTTGTTTTCTAAAGAAGAAAGCATTATAACTATTGCATTTTTCTAATAAATCTAATGACACATACAAATAAAACTGCAAACATTAGGGAATGCTTTCCTACCTTCTTAGCTATGCACAGAGTTCGGAGGCCATCACGTGCATAGTAGTCCAAATGTTTCTGTGTTTTGTCTTTTATTCTTTTCATTCTCCTCTCCGCATTAGTGTCAGCTGTGAAATACAAGGAAAATATCCCCTGTGTTAAGCACAGATCATTTCAGACTTAATGACCTAGGGGTGGACATTAAACAGGACTTCGTTGTAACATCAGTTCCCTTGAAAGTGGCTGTGGGTTGCATAAACCAAAAGCTCAGTAAGGTTCCTTGTTTCCTTTAAGATTACATTACTTGCTTTTTGTTTGTTTGTTTGTTTTTTAATGTTATAGCACTATGCTGACAAGCTAAAATGCCATGGTCAGCTCCTTATGACAGTATTATTGCGGAGTACACAATCCACATGGGTTAGCATCGTCAGTGAATTTTAATTAGCCCATTCCATATTCTCAGCACTCCTCAGGTTAAATAAGCACCTCGGTTCAGATCTGCAAGGATAACACCATGGAGAGCTTGTTCTTTTTTTATACTCCTGATGCCTAGATATAATATTTCATGCAAAAACGGGTACTGCAGACATCTTATGCCTCTGTGTAGGAGACATAACAGAAATAACTTTTTGGCTAATTACCTTTGCCAGGGTCCTCCAACAAGTCCATTATAACAGAGTCAGCTCCTTTTGTGTAGACAATGATCTCCTTGGTCAGAGGGTGTCTCACCACTACAGACATCCTTTTCCTTACTGAGTCAAATCCCAAAGTGTAGAGAATATCAAAAGTTAGAAGCGTGCCCTGTGGCAACCGTACGGTCACCTGTTCGGGAGTCCGGGACACTAAAGTAAAACTGTATGCTTGAGCTGCATAGACAAGCGCTGCCTCATCTGGGCTCTCAGCCTCATAGCAAAAGTCTGTTGGCAAGGTACCATGGGTAGCGGACTGAAAAACCTCATCCAAGGAAGCACTGCCAATATCTGTGTTGCTCTTGTCCTGGAGCCCAGCGCCCCTACTGCTGTCACAGCAGCCGTCATCGTTGTCGCAGCATTCCAGTGTAGCAAGTTGCTCCTCAGTGTTCTTTGCGCTGAAGCTAGCGCCTAGGTCTGAACTAGACTGGGAAGATGAAAAAGACTGGCTGAGGCTTACTTGTTTCAGCCGCTGAAATATCTGATGAATCTTCTCCAGGGTGATTCCTGAGGGTTTTATTGGTGGTGGGACTGTAACCTAGAAATATGAGAAAATCTTGGTTTACCACAGTTAAAAATAAACAAATGTGAGCTACAAGATAATTTCCAAAACTGCAACATATTTCTTTGCATCTAAATGACATTAATAAAAGAGAGCTGCATTTTTTTTTCTATTTAACTGTGTTAGGGGAAATCAGTAGAGGAGTCATTTGTGAAGTGACATCCAAAGTTGATGGTGATTTGTGTCTCTGCCTCTGAAGTAGAGAAGGAATCAAGGCTCTTGTAATTCTGTTAACGGCCTGAGAGATAAGTGAAAACCCAGTACACTCGGCATATTTATTACAGTAAATGTAATATTAAATCTAAAAGGGAAAGTGCAGATAGCATGGTAGTCATAGCTATTCATCAAACATAAAGAGCCTTGTTGGGTAGGGATGTACATCGGCAGTGAGACGGTACACACTTCACAAAAGGTAAAAGAACTAGAGAAGAGTGCCCAAAATAACCATTGCTCAGGTTTCACTGAACACTGCTCTATGTTATTAAATGCAAGCATAATCATTTTCCCTTGAATACTTAATCAAAGTTAGATTACCCTTTGTCTTGGCTCAGTAGTTGTGGAGACCACGACTGTATTGCAGATGGCAAGGGCAAGAAAAAAGTCAGTGAGAGAGGTGGGAGTTTTCATATGTATAAAAGGAGAGAGGTTTTCACTCCGCAGTGCAGCTTCTCTCACTCTCCTCAGCAGCCTGCTATCCGGAGTCACGTCCTTCTCCTGGAAGAGAAGTTACTTAAGGAGAATTATTTGCTTTTACAGCTGTCACCAAGAAAGAGCTCTCAGCTCGGTATGTTTTTGCTGTCTCTTGCTGAGTTCACACTTAGAATTATGTAAGGTAAATGCCTTTTTGTTGAATATCTAGGGGAAAAGGATGGATTTCTAAGAGCTGCATAACTAATTAGATTATCATGGAGGAAATACTCCTTAAAAAAATAAGCTAGTTTCAGAATTTTATATCTTTTGAGATCTGTCCCAAGAATAGTCTATAATATGACCCCCAATTTTGAAACTTCTAACAAATTACAGGGCGTCCCAGATGGAAATGCATTTGGGATCTCCCATGTCAGTGGGGGGAGTGGGAATTTTACTTCAACAGAGAATACAGATGGCTCATGGCTTGTTTAAAATGCAGCTTTGTTTCCTGAGTCACCTGAAACAGAAGTTGTCTCAAACTGTTCTTCCTAAGTTTTACAACAAATACATGAATGCACGCATAATTCATTTGTTCCTGAAATGGTGTAATTGTACCACCACACTGTCTATAATCAAACCTAAATTCACAAGCCAAACTACTTAACAGTGTCACCTATCTACAATTTAATCTGATGTAGGGCTGTGGGAATACTACTTTTAATGGAAATTTCATGTTAGCAGAGTGTGGTTTGGATTTAATTCAGGACCATATTTAACTGGAGCTTCCCAAGTTAGACACTTCCCTGTGAGCCAAGACTTTTGGATGCATTCCTTATGGAACTGACAAAGTGATTTAGCTGCTTTCTAGTTCATCTCAGCTATTACACTCTTCTTCTTCAATCTGGCACAGTTTTTGTGAGTTCCCTAAAAATGCAGCAGCAATCAATCAACCACCTTTATGGCTGTGTAGTGCTGAGCTGAATGGTACATTGTTAACTCCCGCTTGCAAACATGAATACTGGTTCTTAAATTGTCCTAATAATTGAAAATAAATCTATTGCTCATTTTGTCGAAGAGCAGAACTCAGCTGAAATCCAAATATAAAGGAAGATAATGCACTTTCCTCCTACAGGAAATTCTGGTTTAGTGCTTTCGTGCTGCTTCTTTTATATTTGGGGAATATTCAAATGCAGATGCAGTCCCTCCTCTAGAAAATTGATATGTACCAGGGGAGGGCCTGCTTCTTAAGTATTTGTATCCTCAGCATCTGCATTTTTACATTCAGTGAAAGCAGGGCTGACTTGAATTTCCCCATTTCCCTACATTCACCCTTATGAAATGTCAGCAGATAAAAGAATTCAGACAAACAAATCTGCTCATTGATTAACCTGAACAACGTAAAACCAAACGAACAAAACAGAATATGAAACAGAGCAGCATCAGTGATGATGATCAATTAAATTTACCATGCTTTTACTGGCAGTAATCATGTTAGTAAAGTGCTGAAGTTATAAAATGGCTAGTACCATTCAATTGTTCAGATTTCCCCATTAGTTTGATAGCATTTCTTCTACTTGATGGCACTAAAACCTGATGGCAATAGGACAACTGAAATCTCCAAGAAATGATTCTAATACCAGGGCTCTCTTTATTGGAACCATTAAATCTAGAAAGAAATGTGCTGTCAAGATCTTAATTCATAAGGACATCTAAAGGTAGACAGAGTAAATGCTAATGCCCTGTTCTGTTCCAAATTTTATCATAATTTTGTATTTTTCTTACTCTTTTCACGTTCCCTGAAGTCTTTCTGTCAACCATAGCTCTGTTGTTTATAGAACACTATTATTCCCTCTGAGAGGTTGCAGCAGCCACAATGAATCACACAAATAAAGTTAATCAGCACCGTTTCTTTTGAGGTACCCAAATAAACCAGTAAAGGGGCCAAAGACATGTTCAAGCTGCTAAAGTGAGGTGTTGTCCTCTGCTTTGGCTGAAGGCTGTCTCTTTAGAGAGCCAGACAGTCAGGATAAATATCAGTTTCCATTTTCACAAGAGAGATGAAAGAACAGTGATTCTGTTCTTTTCCCAGCTACATTAGACAGTTTATATATGGACTCGTCCTTCTTCCTCTACACTTCACATAAATGTTTATGAAATGAATAAATCAGTCACTGCATTTATTTCCCTCACTCCTTCAGAGCTTTCTGAAGTCTACACCATTCTTCTGTCCTCCATTCCACATAAAACATAAGACATACACAGACATTAGGCATTTTTTATGATATCAGTATAATACTACAGACATGACAACACTTCTCAGCTACAGATTTTTTGGAGTAGCTTGAGTTTGGATGTGAAAAGATCTGTCCAGCTAAAAGGTTGACCTCTATTTTTTATTGTTATTAATTTGCTTCTAGAGACAACAAGAGATACAACTGCTAACAACAAATTAGGAACTTGTTTTTCCATTGTCCAGGACCGTCCCACTGAACAGACTTTGCCACTGAATTTTACAGGGCTGTATCTGGACATGAGATTCATCTTATCTTATGAACTTCATAAACAATATGCAATGAGACTCCATAAACTGTCATGGATCACAATTACTACAAACATAAATATTGGAAAGGAAAAAAAAAAGAAGGTAAGCCATAGGATTTAGATTTCACATAAAAACTGTATTACATTTACTCCAGGAAAGACAAGCAATGATGTTTAGTTATTCTTCAAGGATCTGCATTCTCCAATTTAATTAGTGTCAACAAATGCCATGAAATACTCCTCATCCTCATTTTGAGCTCAGAGATGCACTGAGATGAACAAGTTAATTGATAAGAGACACTCAGATTTCTGCAAAACTTCAAAACTTTTCAAGCAGTGAACACTCACAAACAGGCAGGCTGAAATACACAGTGTAGCTATAGAGCTTCCCAATTGCAGAGCTGCTCAGAATACCGAGACAAAGTCTCAGACATACCAATCTGCAAGCACAATTAACTGCTGCTGTGCAAATGCACTTAAAATACGATGTGCAACCTGGTTATCACTGATCTACATAAGGCTGATTAACAATAAGCAAATTTTGTGATCGCATAGATAATCTTCCTTTAAAAGTTGTTTGCATATACATTTTTAACATTAGTACATGATCATTCTTTGGCTGTCATAGCAATTTTCTAATTAAACTCTTTGCATTTTGCAGGATGTTATCACATTTACAGCCCTCTTTTTTAAAAATGTTTTTCTTGGCAACAGTTCTGATATGCAGGTGCTCACAGCAGATGCTAACCCTTACCCAAACACCACTGTGTTCTCTCAGCAGTGCAAAGTTCTTCAATTTTTCTATTACCTGAGGCTACCAATTTCCATGAGAAGCTTTCAAATGCTTGGCACATCAACCTTTGGAAATTTGGCATTTGTTAAGGAAAAAGCCAAAAACAACAAATCATGCAATCTGGGCTACTGGCCTTTGGAATCTGCACTGCAAAAAGAGCAACGTTTTGCTTTTACTTGCATTTTGTTGATCTGAAGAATCCAAACCTCATGATTTCATAGTGAGAACATCATTTGACAGCTGTTGACTACCACTGAATTCTTCACCGCTTGTTAGTCAAACAGAAACATTCATCCATAAGGACAATGCAAGCCTTAAGTTCGGTGAGTTAAATAGCAATATTTCACTCATGCATTTGAAGATTTTTTCTTATGAGAAACTTTGATTGAGACACATTCAAAGTCACAATACTGTCTGTATAACCAGAGGATCCAAGATGCTCTAGCTGTTCTTAGCCACATGGAAATGCAGCAGAGGGCAGGAAACAGAGACACAGAAAATGTTATGACCCTTATTTTACAATGAGGGAATTGGCTTTGTAAAAAAGAAAAATGACATTACTGTGCATCATCTGAATGATATCAACATACAGCACAATCTCTAGGCAATGCCTAATTGTCTTCATTTTTATTGCATCTTCATATCTCTCACAGAGGTTAGCTGAAGTCTTCAGATAGACTGACAGCAGCAAAGGCCAGTAATTCCCAGGACAGTAGCTTAACCTCTCTCTAAAGCAAATATTTCATACTAGTTCCTCAGATATTGCTTTAAAAATGGAAAAAAAAATGAAACAAAAAAACAAACCCAAAACAAAACACCTCGAAACAACAACAGCAACAATAACAAAAGACCAAAAAACCCTGCAGTCACAAGTAAAACAACAATAAGCAAACAAACCAATTAACCAACCATGGTAGTTTACATCTGGAAGAAACTAAGAGGCCTGGCAGAAAAAAATATCTTGGAGGACATATAAAGGAGAAAGATACAGAGAGGTTCTCAATATTCCTTGAGAACTGGGTTGGAAAATGTGAGGGCAATTGACAGACCCACCATATACCAAGAACAGGAGTAACATTGACTAAAATCTACTTCTACATGACAGAGGAATTGAAAGAGACAAGTAGGATCTTAATATGAACTTAAAATTACATCAAACAAAAAAAAAAAAAAAAATAATTCAACACTGTTGCCAAGAACAGTGGCAGAAAATGAAGTTCTGAGAATTCTGTATTTACTGGAATTTCTGAAAATCAAGATTTTGAAAGGTTTTCCAGGCATTTAGTCTTAATTGGAGTTCTAATCTTGAAAGTGTTTGACCTTCTCCTGGAGTCTACGAAAGCTCTGTCTGAAATGCCTCTTAGAAAACTTTCAAGAAGAGAAGATGAACCTTAATTAGATTGTGTTACATTTGGAGAAGTTTCAAATCTAAAATTCAGAGGAGACTAAGGCTTTCCTGTTGTCCTGAAGAAATGCACACTCAAACTCCCAGAACTGCTCTGGAGAGAGCAGCATTTGCATTTAGCATGCACAGCTCAGGGATTTTCTAAATGTAGCTTAGCAGAGACAATATGTTGCATTGCAGATAGCGGAAGTAGTCTGCAGCTTTACAAGATCCGTGCAAATTCACGCTCAATCACATAACCTTTTAACCACCATTATCTCCCAGGAGGACCTGTACTCCTCATTTCTTTACCTCCCCTTCCATTAGCTTTACCAGGTCTAGGATTTCTCCTGCATCCCTTGTCAGCTCCCCATCAGAAAATACAACAGAAAGGAGCCAAATCCTTAAAGATAAGCCAACTCAATCTGCTTGTACTCACAATGGTACTGCTGAACGCCACTTGAGATTGGTTGCTATCACGACGACCAAGTGATCTGCTCCTCGTATGCCCCTGAAAATGAGCCCTAGCACTCTGGGACCTTCTTAAAGGTCTCATGGTCCTCTGATACGTGGCTGGTCTTTCAATATTAATTGGAGGAAGTGCGAAGTGCTGAAGTTTTGCAAAGTCCTCATCTTCTAAGTCCAACTCCTTGTATGTTTCCAGGCGCTTGGCTGCAAAGAGAAGACAAAACCTTACCTCTTATACTGTCGTTGGCATGGCTCAGGAGAAATTCCTTGGTTGGTTAAAAAAACCGTGAAATAAACCATCCCAAAGCTAATACAACTCTGAAGTCCTGACCAGAAAAACTTCATTATCCACTTTGGGTTCTGGCAACTCCCTCTCTGCAATGTTTATTATTGCAAGAAAACAAAAAATACACTTCAAAGCAATCAGTCATTTTTAGGAGGTTGCCTAATGCTAGGTCTGTTTAGCTTCACTTTCCAGTTGGCTGGAACTGGTTAAGGAAATACAATAATTCACAAATTTGCTAATGCTCTCAGTCACAGAGCACAAACATCTTTCTGGCAGCTGCTTGCCAGCTTAATAAAATCCTTTGCACAATGTAGGGAGAGAAAGTAGCAACCAAGGAGGGATCTGAGTCAAAAGTTCAGAATCAGTGCTGAATGCCAAGAGACTTAAGATACAGCCTACAGCTAGAATTGACTCTAGGTGAAGGTGAACCTTCATTCATATCGCACTATGGTAATTACTCTTGGATCCATTGAGCCTGATTACTAACTAATCTCAGTTTGGGAGTCTATAAAAGATTTGCTGGCACTTATTAAGACATGAAGAAGTAAATGCTCTCTTCGCACTCTCAAGTACAATGCCGGAAACAAAAAAACCTTTCAAATCTAACTTCCAAATCATTTAAAACTTTCAGGAGTCTCCAAAACAGGAGTCCCAGTCAGAAAGGCCCAGTAGGCTGAAATATTAATACTTAGTAACTCAGAGAAAAAAGCAAGTGTAGGAAAGTCTTTCTTACCATTTTCCTGATGTGAAAACTCATGCCCATCCACAGTACAGCGACGGAATACCATTTTGTTTTCTGTTAGTGTTCCAGTTTTGTCTGAGAAAATATACTGGATTTGCCCAAGATCTTCAGTAATATTTAGGGCTCGGCACTGTATGGGCAAATCTGCTTCTTCATCATACAGGTCTATGTCATTGTGAATTAAGAAGACTTGGCCCAACTTGACTAACTCAATGGACACATAAAGAGAAATGGGGATCAAAACCTGAAAGAGACGAAAATCTCAGTAAGAACCAACACAGAAGATGAATCTTTCAGAGAATGCTCCTACAAAAACCCATTTTCTGGACCAAGGTACATGGTGCTCTTACCTTCCTGAAACATGGAAATGATACACTAGAACAAACTACCTCTTGGCATAAACCTGTGTAACAAGCAATGCCTTTACATGCAATGCTCCCCATCCAGTAACTTACCCACAATGAAATAATTCTGAATTCATAAGATGCACAAATACTCTGTTTCAGTAATGAAGAATATGCCCCTAAGGAATCTAAGCAGCTCAAAAAGTTATCTTCTTATTTCATTCATATCAAAGAAATCCTGTCCACTTTAATCTCAGCAGATCTCAATTTCAAGAAACCTGAAAAGTAAATGTGATTTTCCCCCATCCTATAAATTGTTCTTACTCGATTAAGCTTAATCAGACCCAGATATATGAGCACCTTACTTTTAATTTAGCTTCTTTCCTAAGCCCACAGAACCTTACATAGTCATTATTCCCTGCAGGCAAAAATGACAAATTTTGTGTCACTGTTTTCTTGATACATTAATTGGCATTTCTATTCAGAAATGATGAACATAGGCAAAAGAAAAAGACAAACAAACAAATGCTAAAGAACTGATATTTGGACATAATCATTCTCTATAACGCATACCCTAGGGACTCTAGAGCTGTTCAGAGATATAATACCTGTCCTTCCTATATATATCCCTGTGAGGTTTCATAAGCTACAAAGAAAAAATTGAGTTTCAAGGGAAAAAAATGATGATTTGAAACACTCTTTGCAACATTTGCAAATAGGATTAAGAAAGTACTGCACAAACTATTCGTTGATATTAATTTTTTTAAATTGCTGATTGTAGTCAGTTTTTAATGCCTCCTTTCTTGAAGGTAACAGAAAAGCTTTGTCTTTTACCTGCAACAAGATTATCATAGTCAGAAACATGTAGAAACCAGAAAGAACCGGAGACAGAAAATTGCCATTCTCATCTGGGACATCATAAGGTGGGTGTTCTGGGAAGCTTCCAGACCAAATTCCATGTCCTGTAAGAATGATATATGATACTGAAACACACTGAGCAGGATGATGACTGATAAAGCTTCTCATTTGGACTACGGTGCTAATAAAGAACAACATTTCCAAATCAATATCCAAGCAGTGCTGCAACTCTGCTGAAGAATGCAAAACATAGGCAGAACTTCGTAGCACATGCACATAACAGATATGCTGGGCATGACTTTTTTTTCCTCCACCTGTCCTTCAGCAGGTTTCTCCCATGACTCTTATGTCTGTGTAGATCTCTTCTCATTCTATTTTTAACATGGGAGGATTCCATCTCTGCCACCTAGCTTTAAAAATCCTCAGTGCTGAAGGCACCCATTCCACTTTCAAACAGAAATATATATCACTGTCTCTGCACAGACAATCTGAAATCTTCATAATTACATGCTAACATTAAATCAAAAATTAATTCAGGCAGCTGATTTTTACATTTCCTCAGTTCCTCACCAGTTTACTCACATTGTCAAATGGCACTGCTATAGCAAAGTCTCTGGTTTAGGACTTACCAACATTCCATCATGATTTCTTTACCACCTTTCATATTGCCATTACAGACATAAATTTAATACAGAGTCAGAAAATTGACATGCAGCCAGCACAAATGACTTAGTTTCTGCATATTGTCATTGCTCTAGATGCCCTTTTCCTGCCAAAATCCCCTATTAGTCCACTCTGTGCATCCAGTTCTGAGAAAACTTCTATTAGCACCAATTAAGCAAGCGGCCGTTTTGCAGCATCTGTCTACAAAAATCCTGCCAAAGGAATTAAAATTATTTCAGCTGCTAGAGACTTTGATCACAACTGAGGAAGCACAGCTATGGTGTACACCTCACTTCATCCCCCTCTTTTTCACTGTGTGCAAGGAAAATACTGAAGGATTCATCAGTACCATTTCTTCCTGGAGCCCTACATTCAGACAAGGTTGCAAAAAACTCACGGTAGAGCAATGGGATCTTTTGAACAGATGCAAGTTGATATACTTTTTCCTGCTTTACAAGTTTCACTTAAACTGAATATTTCAAAGTCTTTCTTCTTTTTGTTTTTCTTAACCTGAGCATATAAATTGTTTTTTAAATGTTGAATTTTCTTCATCTGAGACCACTTCAAACCTTAAGTTAAAGGACTTTATTACTCAAGGGCTCCTACACACCAGACAAAGACAAGTCTCTAAATCGACATGACAGCAGCCAGGGAACAATGAAAATGAAGTCTCTCTCTCCCTCGCATAGAGCTCAGTTGTCAAACTGAAATCCCATTTCTGTGCCAAGAAAGCCCACTGCAACATGAGGCAGCAAAATTAAAAAAGTGATTAAGTCAGTTCTATTATTCATCTTTTTGGATGGCCTTTACTTCTAACAGTGTTACAGTGATGACTGACTGGTGGGTCACATCGCAGGGCTCTGGGGAAGGTTCAGGGAAGCTTGACAGGGCCACATGATTTGACTTTGTCTCTACAAAACTAAATCAGAGCAGTAGCACTAAGCAAGTTATCACAGAGATGAAATTGATTAAAAAAAGAAAAGGGGCTTTGAGCACAAAATTC
Organism: Coturnix japonica; assembly: GCF_054131305.1. NCBI lineage: Eukaryota > Metazoa > Chordata > Aves > Galliformes > Phasianidae > Coturnix > Coturnix japonica. Next base: position 8,790,715 of record NC_140680.1, on the reverse strand, counting down.
TCATGGGAGCCTCTGTTACCTCTTAAAAGCAATGACCCACTCAAAGCTTAGCAGGCTTAAAATCTGGCCCTTCTCCTCAGGGTTAGGAGATCCATTAATACTGACGTGCCAGGGACAGATTGCAATCAGAGCAGTAGGGCAAGTGGGTGCTTCTGTGCAGTGAAAGTGAGGCCTTTCAGGTCATCAATCAAGTAAACCAGAGTCAGATCCCACCCAGTCCCACCCAGTTGTGGCATTTAAGAAGGGAGGCAGTGTTCCTACCTAAGCAAATGATCCATCTCATCTTCTTTGAGAAGAAGGTAGCTGTACAGATTGTGAACCAAATGAATTACCCATGTGCAGATCATGGGTTGCTAAAGTCACCGTGAAGGTATTTAGGGAAAATGATACAGTAATGAAGGTAAAGCTGCATCATTATATTTTGTAGTCATATAAGGGACAGGCACTGATGAAAGTCAGTAGATGTCATTTTCTACAGTATACAGGAATTCAGTGACACACTTTTGCTTCATCCACATTTCCATGTCCGATGCCATTCTGACACAGTGCTCCTCTGCTTCTATCTGTTGCATGACAGCAAAATGTAACAGAATACGGGTGGGAAGGTTCAACCTTTGCTGCCATTCCACCAACATCTGTCTCTGACATCATGAGCAAACATGATAAAATGGGAGGTATGACTTTCAGAGCAGCACTCTTAAATACCGATTCCTATGTATTAACCAAACAGCTTTCAATTGCTTGCTTTACACATATTTTATTATAGAGGAGATGGATCTTATCTGAAATATTCATAGCCATGGCTGAGTTTCCTTCCATCCGAATTGCTCAGATTTGCCATTTTAACTTGTATAAGATCAAAGAACGTAGAGTCCAAAAGCCTGAAGCCTTCAGCTCTAGATCTGATCTCCCTTGTCTCTGTAAGATCAGTTTTAATCATTGTGTAGAAAATAGAAATCAAACAAAAGATTTTAGTCAATGCTTCATACCTATACATCCAACAAGACACATTGTGAACAGGAGTCCCACACACAAGAAAATATCCACATTCATTCGTCGCTCTATCTTGCTGCGCTTATAGCGAGGACCGTTGTTATTCAGCATGGCCTTGGTTTCATGACCTTCAAAACACAAATCAGTACTGTCAAGTTTACATAGCATTTTACAGGTGGTTTTTTTTTTTTTTTTCCCTAAAAAAGGCATTTCACAAAGTGGGAGTGGGATGCTCATGACTAATATTAATTTTTCTTCAGCTTCATTGAGGAATTTTATTGCCCATTTTCTCATTCATCTGAAAGTCAGAATATATGAGACACTAAGTTTCAGCTTTAAGCTGTCACATACATTTTACTTTTTCAAAGGCAGCAGGTTCAATTAGGAATACAGGAACTATACCACTATTTGAAACGCTTGTAACTCAGAAGCACAGATATGCTTCTATATAACAACTAAGTCTCCTGGAGAACAGAGGGAAAAGGAACAATAATATTGCATTTTGTAATTTTATAATCAACATGATCAGGTGCTACACTGGTTTCTGGAACCAACATTTAAAAAATATTGAAAATAGTATTCATTAGCTACTTGGAAGCCACTAGACACATTTCATGTATTAAGTACAATCCAACACATCAGGTCCAGCAGTGAAATACATAAGTGTTATTTACTTTCTCATCACATGGATGTAAAGTGCTAACAAAACAGCAGGGCAAGAAATGAAAAAAAGCCCACTAAGTCCTAAGAACATACTGAATTAAAATTGAGCTGGAATACTTGTAATGAGAAGAGAGATCTGCAAGAAGCCAACAAGCAGGATTTGCTTTTTCTATTTTATTAATATCATCTAAACTATGGGTTCACAAATGGAATACCTGGATTCCATCTGTTCTGATCTGCTATAGTAAACTGTATATTTTATACTTATTTCTATAGTAAAAAATAAAGGCCATGCAGCCTTGTATTTGCATTATTGTTTATATGTGTGTTTAGTGTTTGAGAGGTACTCTTTGCCCGTCTATCTTTTGGCTTTTCCTAGAGAAGTGATTTGAACCAAAAGCTGGAAGTAAGGAGTGATTTAATCACTGCTATTGGATTCACTCCAGCTTTATATCAAAGATTATTAACTGAGGTAGAGAGCAAGTGAGAAAATTACTCTCCAGCCTTATGTTCAGGACATTCACTAAGAGCAGGGACATTCCAATGAATATGTAATTCCTACACAACCCAGAGGTATGGTGGTGGGGGCTGACTCACACCACTAATGCTCCCTCCTTTTCAGCACATGTATGTGCACATATCCTCTTATTGCACCAAGTCAGCTAAGTCAGGGCGTTACTTGTGAAGCAGGAGGTGCAGGTTCACTCATGTTCAGCTTTCCCTTCTGTGAACAAATGCTTTTACCACCGAGTTACACAGAAAATGAGAGCACTACAGCCTGCACTTTTGTTTCTCCAGCAGCTCTGTAAATCCTGTTTCTCACTTTTATGTCAGGCTCAAAAGGAATATTTTGCGGTGAAAAAAACAAACCCAAAACAATAACAAACAAACCCAACAACGGACACCTCAGGACAAAGCCCTTTAGTCCCCTGACAAAGATCCCTCAGGGAAATACTGATGGATTTACACAATGAAATTGGATGAGCTCTAATTACAAATTTCACCTCTCTCATTCCCCTCCACTTTAGCTGCCCACCATGAAAAGGAATTTTCTCAATGCCTCTATTAAGGATATAAGACTGCAAGATATGAAATATCAGAAAGAATTAGAATTAACTATATATATGTTTGCTTTTTCTCCTAGAATCCTCACAGATTTACATGCTGTATAAACCAGCACCTCACCTATCACACTACAGTACATTATCACTCAATTTCTGGATGTTAATGGCCTCATTTAAAACTTGTTTCCATTCTGGTACTTTATTACTGGAAAAGCATTTTTAATTCTTGATGCTGTTCCTATCACAGTAGGAAAACTGTATTGACCGTGGCTCTGCAACACGGCTTTGGTGCATTAGCGCTATTGCTTTACGTAGAACGTTTGGGTAGCCATGAAAGGTGAAACTCTACTTGGGTCAGATGAGATCTGCACAGGCTAAACAATCACTTTAAGTGATGGCTCCACGCTTCACAAAGCGTCCATTAGAAAGTAAGATTGAGCAGTAATAGGGTTATAAAAATGGAGAATGTGCCATGTTACAATGTGACTGATTTTGGATGTTCAGAAAAGGTCACAGACCATGATTAAAAGCCAAAATATAATCAATGTCAAAGAAACCTAGAAATGAAGCTGGTTACTGGCTCAAGTGAATCTAATTTTAGAAGAGAAAGAATAAGCCTTTATTCAGACATGAACAAAAAGATGTCAGCGGGAAACTGAATTGAAGTCTTACTCAGACCAATGACACCACATCTTGGTAACCTTTGCAGCTGGCAGCTTCAGCAACATTAACATCAGCCCACATTGTGATCCTTACTGTTGGTGAAAGGAGCATACTAGAAAATGGCTAGAGAAAGAAAATGGGAATCCTAGCAGGAGAAGGTAAGACATGGATCTCTTAGAGCAGGTCCATGATGGCCATGAAAATGAACAGAGCACTCAAACACCTCCTCTGTAAAGAGCAAGTGTGAGAGCTGACATTGTTAATCCTGGAGAATGCTCAAGGGAGATGTTATAGCAGTCTCCTAATTTATAAAGGGACTTTAGTAACTAACAGAAAAAGGCTGGCAGATTTAGATTGATTGGTTGGAACAGGTTTCCCAGAAAAGCTGTTGATACTTCATCCATGTCAACATTTACATCCAAGCTGGATGGGACTGTGAGCATCCTGATCTAGTGAAATATTTGCCTAACAATGGGGCAGGGAGGGTCAAAGCATATGATCCTTAAAGGTCACTTCTAAATATGACTATTCTATAATTCTGTGAAACTAAAAGAAGCTGAGAAAAAGATGAGCTAACCCACTGTTGAGCCTGGACTGCTGCATTTGATCTGGACACAGACACTGTCTGGTACAGTTCATGTATCTACAGCACAAAATGCACAATCGCAGAGACATGCTATGTCTATGTCAGCATGTAATGGATCTTCAGCTGCAATGGTTTCTGCCCTGAGGAGCCGTTGAGATCCCTCTTAGGGCAGCAGTGAAGATTTTATGACCAATGAAATTAGCATTATAATCAGAGCTACAGAGCTGAGAGTTAAAATAACCTCATCAAATTTAACTGGTCTGGATATCTTTGCATAAAGGTAGAAAGATATTTGTCACACACAGGTATATTGTCACTTGTCTGTGAACCAGTGTAGGACTCCTTGGCTTTAGAGCCGTGTAACACTTTTACTTCAAAAGGTTATGCACTCTTCCCTCTGAACTACCAGTTCTTTAAACTAAAGGTCAAATTATGGTGCAAGGTTAGACTATTCATGTTGACTTAAGGATACTTATAGGGAAATTCTGTGTTTAGTGAGATACAATGTACTTCTTACCTGCATATATAACAATTCCTATTGCAACTTCAGTGTTTCTGATTGTACATCCACGAAGCAGAAGGCTTTCGATGTTAAAGCCAATTCGTTCGTGATTTGGCTGTTCCCTGGGAAAAGAAAAAGATGACAAAATAAATAAAACAATGCCATTTTCTGTTCTGATAAACCTCAAACATTTGTGTGTGTATGTGTGTTAATGTCCAATTCAAGTAGAAATCAAGAAACTGCAAGGAGTCTAATTTGCTTGTACTTCACTCAGCTTCAGTAAAGACTCCAGAAAGAAGTCAAATAGAATTCAAATAACCACCAGAGGGCTTCTTGAGAACCTCAGCTCCCTCGAGGAGTGCTTGGGCTGACGCTTCCTCCTTCACCCACACTGGATGGAAGATTTTTCACCCTGGCTGAGGATGTCCTGTCACACACCTGCTCCTTCTGCTACAGACAGGGGAAAACTTACTGAAAATCATAAGGTCAGTACACCATCAGGCAGGTTCATCAATGGGTTACTTGCCTCTGAAAATAAAAACTATTTTTACAGTTTTCTGTCATGAATTTGTGTAGGCTCTTCCTGAAATCTTTACCAAAGCTGAGATTTTTCTGCTTGAACTGTTTTTATTATTTAAATACCAGCATAAGATAAGAGTTCTTCCAGAATATGTATATTTTATGACTCTTTACTGGATATTTGGTATTGCATTTACCGGCAAAATGCTGTGTTACATAAATGAGGGGCAAAGTTCAGTGCTATATTGGGCTATGTGCAATCCTACACCTGTTTGCAGCTGCACATGACAACGTGGCTTCAAGGGAGAGGAGTGAAAAGGTTTAGACACCAAATCACTATAAGATGGCAGAATAATGGCTTTGATCAAAGACCCTGCTGAGGAAGACCATAAGGCAGCTCTGGCTTGCAGTGTTAAAAAAAGAGAAGGTCACTGTTATATCTTGAAATGCAGGTGTGTAATTTCCAAAGCAGCTTCAGATTACAGATCTTCAGTTGTCTTCACTGGCATTTGAACATAATGGGAGATATCACAGTGTTTTCTCTATACGAAGCCCAGGCTTCAGTGCAGTGAGATTTAAATATCTCATATACGAAGTTACATTAGTAAATAACTATTAATGCAAATATATTTCTTATTACATTTAAGAAGTAATGCCAGAACTCCCTTATCCTGGGGAACTAGCTTCAGTCTTGGTGAAATCACTTAGCAGAAACCTTCTTGCATCCCCTTTCAGCAGCATTTGCTGTGTCCAGGGCACACCAGGCAGATATCACTAAGTTTGTGCTTATCATTTTTAGCAGAGACAGTTCTTCTGCACTGCTACAATTTTACAGCAAGAAGATGGAAATTCAATGAAGGCTCTTTGAGAAAAGTGTAAGCTGGCAGCACTGTAAGGGTGTGCACCTCTTGGAGTAGTGCTATAAGCTGCTCATACCTTGTTTTGCTGAGTCCTATTTTTGTTTGAATACTACTCAAAGCAATTCAGGTTTAGAAAACGCACCAGGCAAAAGCAGACTAAAAAAGAGAACTCCACTGTTAGTAAATTATTTTCCACAGATTTCTTTCATGTACCCTCATAGCAGGGAGAGAAAGGCAGCTAATTCCCCGCTGCGCCAAGCAGGTGAGATAATAGGTGTTTCCAGGAGAGATTTCTGCTATAGGTTTTCAACAGAGATTTAGTTGTTAAAGCCAGTCCTGAACCCTATGGGTGTGTTTCTGTGTGTTTTCTTGTGACATTTTTCTTATATTTGCACAATCTCAGTGTTTTTGTGCTGTATTATAGCAGGCTAATTGGAAGAATTGCTTCAATTTAGATAATACCTACTAATCCACTAAACCAGTAACCGACACTGACTTGACCTATTTTAACTTGTTAAAATATCACAGAGGAGGGAAACCAACATTGCTATTAGAGGTATAATTCTACAACACACAAATTCTCAACAACAGATTAGGAACGTTGAGGTCTAGTGGACAAGAATCTGCTGGTTTACTCAAGTTCCAGGTTCAACATTCTCACTGCATCACTGGAAATACATTAACTACTAGTTTAGCTACTAGTAAACTTTTAGAACACTTTTCTAATGCATTGGTTTCATTTACAGTTTTTGTGCTTGCATGTGTTTTTCAGCTGTAAGAAAAAATTAGGTTTGTATGTAAGATCCTGGATACCTTATCCCCATGGCAGTAAATATGAAGAAATAGAACAATGCAGATGGATATCTTTAAACATTAGAAAGTATTTACATAGAAAATCTAGCCTAGCCTAGCTTTCAGGTCAAACACAAATGCACTCCTGTCAGAATTCTGATAAGAGCTGAAGCCTTGTGAGAACAATTTGTATAAAATAGTTGTGAATTCAATGGCAAGCCTTGGTCCTTCTTTGCCTCAAAGCCCAAATTCCAGTCTGCATAATCTATTAACTTCTGAGTCCAGGAATAGATAATAGTAATGCCCACCAATTTCTGCAAAACATGTTGCTTCTGTTCTTTACCCTGCCAAGTGAATCATTAAAGCTGAGACAGACAATACATTTATGGATAACAAACACTTACATGTACCCTTTGAATTTATTGAGATCATTATTAGGCATTTCACAGATGATGGTATTTTGGAAAAATTCTGGTTCAAATGAAGTATTCTGCAAGAGGAAACACACACGGAGTGAGTGTCAAATCCAGAATAATTGAAATGCTAAACACTGCAGCCAAATGCCCATGCCATATCCACACCAACAGATAAACTTTATTTATGGAAGCATAACACAGTGTCAGAGGTAAAACTAATGGGCTTGGTAAACTTACCTCATCAAAAAGCAAGGGTTTGGAAAAAATAAATGTTTAGATCAGGTTCACAGCTTGCCTGCAATTTCTTCCCTGCTCTGTCAGGTAAATTCAGATGCAGACAGAACAGCCAAGGCTGGAAGTTGCCAACAGTTTTCATCTTTAATTGCACAAATAGCACACAGGTCAATTCTCACTTTATTTTTTATCAACACAAATGTATTTGACCATAAGCAAATTTGAGTGTGCAAAATAATGTAATTCATTGTATAATCAAAAGGGTATTGTCATGGTACAGCAGATCTGATACTTTCCTTGGCTGAATTATCAATTGGTTGTATTAAATTACAATAAATGCTGTGAACTGGATCATACAATAGAGACGCTGGTTAGAGGCAGCACCTGCCTTCATTTAAGGTAAATGTAATAAGTTTTATAGCTCTTTGTTAAATGACAACACTCTTCAGACAAAAGCAATCAAATGAAAATAATTGCAATATTAATATGGATTTTGAAAAATATTAGAGGAGTTGTTTCATCAGTACATGAGAATAAAATAAGGGACCATGCCTTTAAATAATTAGAATACTTTCAAATATGACTAAAATAAAGACAAGGAAACAAGGAAAGAAACAAATGATCCCCTCAAAAGGAAGGGAAGTGAAAGAGCCCAGTGTGCTGCGAGAGACAAAACAGCATGGAGATCCCTGGGCTAAGTACGTCCTGAATTAGAGCTCGGAGCTGAAATAAGACTTACACTTTTGCTTTATTTTCCACTTATTCAAGGAAAAAGGCTTGCTCTGGGGGCTTTTTGAAGCAGTCTGGAAAGCCAGCTGCATGAAAGGTACCTGTTTGCTATAACCTTTTTTCCTCAACTGAAAAGATACTGGAGACTTTGATTTTAGATTAAGAATATGTAATAAAAATGGGTTGTGAGAAACATGAAAGAGAATAATTACTGCTGTGAGATAAAAACCAAAAGAACTGCAACCCACTTGAATCCAAACTCCTTTCATTAGGAAATTCAGAGCTGGAAATCAGATCTGCTGCTGGGCTTCCATATCTTCTTCTAAAGCAAGAGAGACTTCCAGAAGTCACATTCAATTGGAAACTGAAAATCTTGAGTATCTCCCACTGGAATTCATCACAGCTTTGCCAGACTGTAAGAGTTTCTCACAGTAAGAGTGCCTAACTCTCATTTTCCTCTCCCCTGTCCTTCTGAGCAATACATACATCCTATTTTGTATACATATGTATAAAATCTAAGTACAAGCAAGCTGAGAATCTGGTCTAAAAAATGTATTTTACAGTTGAAAATTCAGGTCAGAAAATGGCTTACAAGAAGAAAAAGTTTCTTTCGTCTCAGTATTTTAAAGGTAGGGGAATTCAGTATTCCAAAGCATTTCCTAAACCAAAGAACTAACCTCAGTTCATTCTCTCCTCCTTTAAAAGTCACATTTTTATAGCTGCAGTTAAATCAGGGAAGTTTTATGGAGCACTTAAATCACAAGATTAAACAAAGCTCCAGGAACAAGGACAAGCTGCAGACAGGAAGACTAAAACCAGCTTGTGTGATATGCAGTGCATTGATTTTATTAATCAACATGCTATTTACACTAATAATTTTAAATAACAGGGTAATAGAGATGGTTATTTAAACTGTGACCTTCCTGAACACTGCGGTCATCACGGTCAGAACTGCATTCCACTATGCTTATGTAACAAGACTTCCTAAGTGTAAAGGCTTCTGTGCATGTGGTGTATCTACATAATAACTCATGGACTCTGATTTCATAAACTTACCTGTCTGGAGAACCCCATGACAACTCGTCGCTGCTTAAGGTTGGTCTCTCCATCAAGGTTGGCTGTTTCCAAGTGGCAGATCCCGTTCTGGTCAGAGGAGTACAGCAAGAGGATATCAGCTGGGATGGTCTCGTTACACTGCAACTGCACAAAATCTCCCACTCGGACATCTTTCCAGCACTTCTCAATGTAGGCACGGTCTTTCCTGTGGCATCAAAAAATATGTTAAGGGTGAATAGCAACATTAGGAAGGCAGGCTCCCTGCTAAGTGGCATTTTGATGAAAGAAAATAAAGCAGTGGTGCCACATGGCTATATTTTTTTAAAAAGCAATGCAAAACAGCTAGAAATTAGCGCTTCAGACAGTTTTGTCGTAGCACTTCACCATATCTTACATGCAAAGTATCTACATGGAGTAAATAGAAACTAAATAAAAATTTATTTCATTGACAAGCACTTGTGCCTATCTTCTCCACAGCAAAAGCCAGAAAGTTGCTCAGACCAACAGAACTGTTTTTAAGTATAGTACACAAGAAATACAGGCATTAAAAGAAAAGGGGTTAGGGTTTGAGGAAAAGAAATGACTATTTCATCAGCAAACTGGCGTTCGATGGTTCAGGATACGGCAATACTTTTTGAAGTAACCTTTTCAGTAACTGATCTCTCAGCTGCTCTTCATCATCAAAACACACTGAGAACTGCAGAATACAGTTTAGAATTAGTTAAAGGGAAAACTATAAAGGCAGCAATGGCCCAGTTCTTTATGCAGAAATAATTTTTTTAATATAAATAACTGTCATCTTGTATGTTGCTCTTTAAGAAGGAAAATGCTAAAATACTTTACAAGACTCACAGTAAAAGGCTTTCTGTAATGACTCAGTCTCATTTTTGCTTAAGCTTTGAATCATCCTCATTTAGTCTTTCAATAAAGTGTATTACGAGAAGGGGAGCCATGATAAAGCAGATAAAATGTTTTGCTACAGTTCAAAGGCATACATCCAAGTGTGTCTTCAGAGCCTGGCCAAAGTCTACCACATGCTAACCTGCTTTTCTGATCTTGGGGAAAGAGGAGTCAGCCCTAATGCTGTCAGGCAATCTGTTGCAGTTGGCTCATATCCTCATCTAAAAGCAAAATGAAATAACTGCTTCCTGAAAAGGTTACACATGCAGTTAAATACTCCGCATTTCCCAGTGGTATTCACTTTTCATTAAAGCAAAACAAGAACAAAAAATCCAGAAAAACTCCCATAACTACATGAAAATCTTTGGTGCTAGATGGGAGAGTCATTAATAATTGCTAAATAATGGTATTGTAGCAATGATTTTTCCTTCCTACATTGTTTTTTCATTCCTGAATGTTTGTTCTTTCTGCTGACTCTACTTACATGCATATCCTTGTTCCCTTTGCTCCACAATAGATATAAAAGATCACACTGTGAAACAGATGTTTGCCGTAAGTGAATCTGATGTTGCTGATCTTTGAAAAAAATATTCCAGAACAGTTTCTATTTGAAAAATATTTAAGCAGGTACATGATGAGAATTTATTGCACAACAAAGTGGATGCTAAAGCTAATGTAAGAAAGCCACTAAGCAACAAGGAACTCTTCCCATATCAAATGCTTTCTTGGTAGAATTCCTCATTTGTTTAAAGCATGATTGCAGAAGTAGTTTAGTACAAGCAGATGGGCTGTCTTGCTACCCCAGACATCTGGATGTCACGTAGAGTTTGCATATGCTGTTTGCCAGGACATCTGCAGGGTAATCCTACTTTTCTCTACGTCAGCACTTGCACAATTCTGTTGTTTATAGAACACTTCCTGCTCACAAAATGCTATAGATAGGCCTTACCCAGCTGGCTGTTTTCTACGTCAGCCTACAGAAATTGGGTTAATAAAATAAACCACAAAAATCATAGATTTGTAATAATTTTTCCAGTAACAGCCAATGAAACAAACATTACACTTGTGGCTCAAGGTTTGGTTCATACACTAATTACAGATGAGACGGTGAGTCAGAAAAGCCAAATGACTTCTTCCAGATCAAAGAAGTTGTTTTCAGTTGCATAGGAAATTTAGTTCAGGAATTGCTAGTCTTCCAGGCCTACATTCAGGTGAAGGGTGTCCCTCTCTCCCAGTGAACAAAAAATTCAGTAAAGCACATTTTCTTTGTAGAGAGCTCTATTCTCTGACAGATTTAGCTGGAGCTGTAAGATCAACATTCCTATGGCATGAGAGCTTTCTAAAATTTTGCTGAGAATTATTAATGGATAAAAGGAAGAAAAGCACAAGGAACCTCTTCCACCCCACAACAATGCTGGTCCAATTACCCCAAAAGATTTTTTAAATGAGACAGTTTCCTTTCACTAATTCCCATAACTGGGAATACTGCCCTCTTCCCATTCACTGATAAAGGCTCATAAGTCATGCTTTGGTTGCTAGACAAACACAAGAGCTTAGTGAGTCTAAGATGGTTTGACGAGAGGCATGTAAAAAAGGCACACATATTTATGCAATAAAATAACAACACGTGGTGATTTTCAGTAGGTAGGGAGTTGAAAGTCTGATTCTCATGGTGAAAGGCATCAGGGCTGTGGCACATCAAAGTTATGCTAGGATGAAAGTCTCTCCATTACCTTCTCTCCTTTACCAGTCAATTTATCACCACCACACTTAAAAGCATTCCCTGGCTGCCCTGGAATAACAGGTAGCACAGCAACACCCATCACAGGGTAGTGCAGACAGAAAGAGACAGCCTGGAACAGTCACGGCAAAGTCTGCCAGAATTTGATGTTAGACTCATCATATCTGATGAGAAGGACTGAACTGAATGGATTTTATGAAGGTATTTTAGGGGAGAAAGAATCATACAGAAAAGCCTTCTGTGGCTGGAAATTGTTGGGGAACAAGAATAAATTATTGTTGACACAAAGTCATTTCACATTCTTTGATTCAATAAAAATGAACTTCAAACAAAGACTGGGTCAGGAGGGGTGGTGAATAGGAGGAAGTAAGAAAATATTGTGCTGCTCCCAAGAGGAGATTAAATAAAACTGTTTTCCACGTACATGCCACTTCAGAAACCTTCTCCATGTATAATGGTTACATCGACCAATTAGCTCAGTAGGTCTGGTTCCTCTGAATTACTGAAAGTTCTGGTCAGCTTCCTTTGCAGTTTGTAGTAAAGATGTTACTCTACCTTTCACACCTGTAAATTGCCACCAGACTGTAATATCAGACAGTTTGGACAAAAAAATAAAATCAGACTAACATACAGGCAAATCCAAATGTTTGTGTTTTATTGTATGCAAATTCATTTGCATGTTATGTTTGAAAATAGTCCCCCTCAAGGATCGCTTTATCAAATGTGCTCCACCATACTCAGTGCTATGCAACAAACATCTGGAATTACACAGGTATTTAAACATTACAGCCTATTTTTGCAAATACAAATTGAACGCATACTGTCAAGGATTCTAAATGGAAAACTTCACACTAAGCTTTCAAAGACCATTTCAAAGCTATGAATGCAAGGTTAGGAGCTGCTGCCATAACAACCTTGAAAAAATGACAACATAGGAGCAGATTAAGAACTTGAGGGTGGCACTATACTGAAGAGGAACTGATCATGAAATCTGCCCATAGCTTATAATACAGAACAATTTCACACAGTATTCCTGAGCTGGAGATATCACCTGAGTCAAAATATCCATTCCAATTCATCCCTGGTTTATACCATGTTGCCATCATTTTGGTATCTAAGGAGGCTGTTTTGTCTTACGGACATCAGCAGCATCAAAGAACCATAACACTTATTAGAAGTCAGTGAAGTAAAAGAACTTAGCAAGCATCCATAGCCATTCCCCCCAACAACTGTTCAATTTGAGGGTATGAAGCCAGGAGATTCCCCGTTGTTGATATTCATCCGCCATTCAGAGGAAGCACCAGCAAGATACAGAAGCTTTGATGTGGCTGTGCCAAAGCAAATCCAGTGCAATTTTGCACGAGGGAAGATGGCAGGACTTAAAGCAGACCACAAGCTTGAGACTCCTTTTCTTGGTGTACAAAATGAATCCAATTAAGCCCCCAGCAGAACCCTAGTCTTTAAAGTTGTGCTTTGTTAGAAAACAAAAATAATAGAGTAAAAAGAAATTGTTCTTCAACAAGCAAGAACTCAGCACTGCTGATGAAGACTTAAAATGAAAACGTTGGCAACAAACCTCTTTTTGCATGTTCAATCAAGCATGTTGATCTGCCATCTTGAACCTGAACATCTATTCAGAATAAACAGAAAAATTAAGGTTCAATTTTCTAGAAGCGTAAAGTTGATGTAAAATCCTGTCTGGATGTTATGGAGTGTTTGCCGACCATTACAGCTTTGTCCTAGAGGAACATCAGACCCAGCCCACAGGTTAATCATACGTACATCAAGTGGTTTCTCAAACATTATGGAATGCTGAAGTGATTAAATAGCTTTTAGTAACTGTTGGTTTGGCATTCACTTACAGACCTGCATGCTACACTCAGTGCTGGCCCCTGTTAGTTAGTTAGGGACAAACTCAACAGAGTTCAGAGAACAGTAACCAAAATAGGAGTGGAGGGACTGACTGACAAGACAGATTAAAAGGGTGTTCCGTATACATATCTTGCCTAAAAGCTGTCTGGGAGTAGCAAAATGAACATGATAGAAATTACACATGCATGAAAACTATAATTAAATGTTGATGATGAAGAATAATTAGGGTTGCATGAAACCAGGTCACTTGAGGAATTTTAATGCAATTAAAGAAGGATAATAAAGCAGAATATCTTAGAAAATGCTTCGATAATCACATATTGTAGTGGTAGAAGCCTCATTCCTACAAAAGTTTAAAAGCAGACTAGGTATATTTAACAGAAGACTAAGAATAATTAAAAGAATACTAAGAGAAAAGAAGCAAGTGTATTTTAGTTCTCATATAGAGGTTTAGCATGATGTAATCTAGCAGCACAACAGTCTGTATACAAATTATGATTTCAAAAACCTTTTAGTCAGGAAGTAAAATGTCTGCAATCAAACATCAGATCTAAGGTATTGAAACTCCCAAGATACTTTAATATCATTGTTTCTTCTTTTATTTATTTATTTATTTATTTATTTTTCCTTCTCCAATTAAGCATTCTTTAAGTACACTACTTGAAGTGCCTTTTCCTTCATTTGACTAGCAGGCTAGATTAGCCATTCCAGCTGACCTCTGTGAAAAGAAAATTAGAAGTAATGTGTTTACAGGGCAGTCTACTTGAATTCAATTTCCCTTGCTCCATACTGAAAGGAGACAAGTTGCAGCATTTCCTCTGGTGTTCAAGAAATTTTTGGAGGACATTTGGCTTTCAGCAAAGGGAGTGCACTTTATGTTTTATGGAACAGGAACTAGAGTTCTTGTTACTGAAATCTGAAATGAAGACAATTTACTCTCCAAGATTAATACTTTAAATCTAATTAAATTTTCATCTTATGATGAAGAGGAGTTATTCTATTACAAAAGATTCTTTGGTGTCACAAGATTAACAAGATTCACAGTCCCCCCAAAAAAAACTTTCACTCATGTTAAAAAATTACCTATGGCAGATGATTCACAAGGAGGAAAATTAGAAGCCATCATACTCTTCCATGACTTTGCAGCTAGCAGGAAGAACAAGACCTACCAGCTTCCCCAAAAGCTATAGAAGCCTGATTAAAATTATTCATGATATAATAAGCTGCAACTACAGATCTGACGGCAATTACAATTGTCAACACTTTTTCCAGATAGAAAAATAAGGAAGCCTTCACACTCTAATATTCATTCTTTCTCTTACGTCACTGCTTTGGGCCATAAGACTCTGGTAAGACACAAGATTTATTCATAGATCAAAGACCTTCCTATGGAATGGGATGAGCAATGTTAAGGTGTGCTGTCTCATCTTTCTGCATAAGAAAGTACACAGGGCTACAACTTAGATCTGGATCTGTTTGTACATTGTAATGCTATAACGTACATTTTTCTTTAACATGAAAACAGTTTATATTGTATTCTCTAATTCTCATTTACTCAAGGTAAAAGTCTTCTCCATATAAATTAACACAATTGCTTTATGTCAAGAGGAAGTAATGTTTCCATGCCAATGCATTCATTAGTACCTACTGCATCACCTACTATTCCCTGTTATGTAGTCTCAACAAATCATCCATCACTCCATGGATTAATATAACTCTGAGAGCCTCAAAGGTAGGGGCAAATTCAGATACCTACTCAAAGAACGAGAATTACCGACAGTCTTCATGGTGGAAGAGAAAAGAAGTCTTAGATGTGCAATATTTAGAAACTTGTAAAATGCCCGCTTTTCCAGATACGCTGGCAAAATGAGCAAAGATTTTAATTCTGACACATCATTATCTGCATGTTGGGGTAAAAGTAAGCAAATCCATTATTTCTCTGTTTAACCAGCAGGATATGAAAATAAAAATCCGACAAACACATGCAAGAGCAAGAAACAGCAATGGCAGAACTCTGTGATAAAAGTTAGAGATTTACAAGATCCTACTTGTGAGAACATACGCTGTATAAAGCACTGCTGATTAACTGGAGGAATGATAAATAAAGTTCAGGTAAATTATAAGTTTTGCTCTGCTGGTACCCTATGTGATATTTAAGCAGGCAGAAGCCATTTTCTATGTTGATAGCAGTTTTAATACAACAAATGTCCTAAGGTTAAGAGGTCACTAAACATTTTGAAAATGTCACAGATATTTGGAGATAATTCATTTAGAGAAGACCAAACAGAAATATGTTACTACCTCAAATTTTTAAAATATGCGTATATGCATTTTTGTTTAACATTCAATCTAGTAAATAAATAAATAAAACCCAAAAGCACAACTGGAAGGCAGCCTGCAGATTGGAATATAAAACTGAAATTAATTCAAAGCACTAGCAATGTTTTTCAAAGGCATCATGGCCTCTAAGCAAACAAGGACCCATTTGCATGAAAGATCTTGTTCTGTGCTATATTGTTTGTGCAAATCTTGTTCTGCACCGTATTGACAGAATTCAGCTCTGCTGAAAATTCCTTAGAACTCCAGGGCTCGGCAGCTATTTAAACACTCCATGTCTAAGAGGCCAATAGCCACTGCAGAGCCATGAAACAAAAATTTTCCTTTCCAGCCTAAACAATAGATTTAAGCAAAATAGGAACATCTTTTTATCAGACCAAGTATGGGTGTTATCTAGTCACTGCAACTTTATACCACTTCACTTAATCACTGTGATTTTCTAGCAGGCATTAATTGATACTTTAAACAAGAAACCTCACAATTGATAAAAGATCTCAAGTCAACATTTTCCAAAGTAAAAGCTGTTAAAAAAAAAAAGCAAAAAAAAAAAAAAAGCTCACCTGCTGTAAATGTAACAACCCATGTGATTGATTTCTTTGTCTAGTTTATACCGCCGAAAGTCCTCCCAAGCATCTTTAATGGCTGTCATGGCCATTATAACACAAATAGGGATCAAAGAAACTTCTGGTTGGAAAGCATTCACCACCGGCACAAAATTCAGCAGTGCAATGACCACAAAATAAATATTGGCAAAGCGGTGAAGCTGCTCATAGATGTTTTTAGGGAAGAAAGTCAAGATGCTGTATTTTGTGGTCTTAATTTTATTGGAGTCATAGTATCTGTTTGGATTTTCCTTCCACTTCATATTTCCAAAAGACAAATTGGAGATGATCACTCGCTTATTTTCATTTTTCTTCCTTCTTTTCTTTAGTTTTCCTCTCTTCTCCAGCACTTCATTTTGGGGTTCTGTGTCTGAAGCAACACACTGACAGCAGGTTTCCTTGAAAAAATGTTTTTTCCATACCATCTTAGAGAAGCAGCCTGGAAAATTCCTCCTTGACATCTTGCTGTCCTCTCAAAAAGTAGCCTCAAGTCATAGGCTAACAAAGTTAGAAGAGTTCAGTAACCCACATAAACTCCAAAGTGGTGGAGGGAAGACTCAAGCTGTCGGGAGCCCAGGGCTGCTTGTCGCTGACTCCAGCATCCACCTGCCTGTGAACAGGTATCTTCCTGACCCAGCTGCTCCGGGTCCTAAAGCTTGCTGGGAAGGCTACACGTCACACACGAGAAAAACATCCTGAATGTTTTGTTATTCCTGTTACTACATGCCTGGAGGCCCCAGAGTATTTCCCTGGAATCATGTGTCTGCTCACATGAAGTACCTCTGTTTCAGCGCTGCACAGATGAAACTAAGAACATACACGCAGTTTTCACCATTCACTCTAAGTGTTTCTGAATCGTTTTATAAGCCTGTTAGCATCCAGGAAGTTCAAAGGTAAAGGGCTGAGCTCTGAGTACAGAAGTCAACCAATTTACTATGAGCCTCTGTACAGAAGATATTAGTTACTTCCATCCTACTATTTGCTTTCAAGCTCATAACTTCACTTATTACAACAAACAAGCAAGCACCCGGTCCCTCCCCACTCACTAATACAAACACAAAATTTCTAGTAGAAAGAACTATAAATATACATAGGCAATTTAAGAGCAGTTTACCCAGGTTGCCCCACAGGTTGAAGCTCCTCCCCTGTTAGACCAGCCTCTAGACTCCCGTTTCCTTTTCAAACCCTGACCTTTCTCACCCTTTTCTCCTTGCAGACTCTCATTTCTTTCAGTCTGCTGGACCTTGTGCCCTTGCCACATAAGTAATCAGCACAGATGAGAGTTAATTTTCAAGAAAGCTTCACAGTAATTTTTCCTCTATGGTTTGGACATAAGGAGATGTGAAAGAATAGAAGAGGCACAAGTATTTAAACTTCTTACAAAGCAAAGCTCCTATTGTGTTATGTAGAGACAAGTGAGGCAGTCTCAAGTCAAATTAGTACTTAGACAAGAAACTCTGATGAAATCGAAATGTTGCAATAAGAATTGCCCTTGAAAATACTTCTTCCTTCTGAGTCAGTACTGAGCAAACAACACAGCTTACTGCAAGTGGGTGTTGTACCACTTCCAGAGTGAAAATGTGTTGTTTTGATCACCTGTGCTAACTGGAAATGCTATAAAATTTGCTTAGTTCCTGGCTACACATCACCTTGAACGCATAAATGCAGTTGATTATTAACTTTGTATAAATGGTTTTATCACGAAATTTCTGAAAGATGTTGTTTCTATGTATTAAAAAAAACAAAAACAAACCGTAATGATCCTTTCCAGACTTCCTCCAGAACCTTCTGCTACTGGGAGATGATACTGTTTGTGTTGGTAAACTGGTATGGAAACTTGGAATGAAAACTGGTCTATCAGCACATAGATCTGTGATATAGAACAAAGCTTCTCAGGATAACTCTGACCCTGAGTGAGATAAATGAAGCACTTTCTGAAGCAGAACAAAAGTCTTCTATAACAGCTCTTCCAAACTTCCTGTACTCCAAAAGGTCAGGAAGGGAATTGTTACAAAATCAAAACAAGCAGTTTCCAACACACCAAACTCAAGGAGAATAAATGGTTTGGTCTACTTACTTGTCATATACTCTGCTTTTAGAGGAGTTTATCATCTTATCGAATTGGTATTTTTTATAGTCTTCAGTAGCATCCTTAATCATACTGGCAAGCAGCACCACGATCAGAGGAATCATTGTAATCTCCCTGTGGAAGACTTCCATTTGTGGGAACCAGTTTAGAACCACCAGGAAGAGAAAATAAACATTAGCTAGCCTGTAAAGAAAGATACAAAAAGGGATTAAAGGTGTTACTTCCTAATTAAAATCCCTCATCTCGTGCCATAAGCATTAATTGTTTCACATCTCTAACCTCATCCTTTTCCTAAATAATCAATTATTTAACTGAGTTGCTTATTTTTTTTTCTTTAGAAAAGCTTGTGAGTTATATTGTCATAATATTATAGCTACCTTAATTTTCCACATAGTGTGTGTGTATATATATATATGTACTATGTATTATATACATATATATAGTGTGTGTGTATATATATATACACACACATAGTACATATATATATATATATATATATTTATTTATTTCTCTAATGTTCTCCCACAAACTCACTTCTGAAAATAATCATAGATTCCAGCAAAGAGCAAACAAAGAAATTACTATGGAGCCCTCCATCCCCCCACAGAAAAAGACAACACACCAAACAACACAACAACCCCACAGAAAAACAACACCACTTACAACTCTCAAAAAATAAACCAATGCAACGAGTACAGAAAACATACATTCATAATTCACATTGGGAATCACTCAAAATTCCATGTGTGGAAAATGGAAGATCAAATCATGAAGGTATAAGTCTAAGAGAACAGAAATATCAGTTCTAGAGATGAATATGGAACTACCAGTTATTGTGATATGCAACTTGAAATTTTTCCAAGGAAAGCTGCTCTGGTACTGAAGCAGTAAATGTGGCCATGGCACAGGTTAGAACACCACCTACTACTTATTTGCTTTAAGCCTCCACTTCAGTATGAATTAAGTGACAAATTTTTTACAAAGAGTCTTCTCCTAAATTTTAAACACATGGAAGCTACAGAAGCAACCCTTCTCTGTCACTTCCAAATATCACTGTTTCAGAAAGAATTCTTATACTTCATATACCACTTGATGATTGTCACTTTTACCTGTGAAACTGGCTAAAAAGATTTTTGGGCAAAAAAGTAAGCCATGTGTATTTTGTAGTCTGTATCTTATTTCCAGCATAAAGCCTAGAAGCTTGGTCCCAGCTTCTCTGCTGTCTCCCATTGTTGGAAAACACAATCCTCCACTTGTTTAAGTCGAGTTTCAGTCTGTCTCTGACAGAAAACAGCAGAGGTGTTGATTCCGCCACAGTCTGGGGGGCACTTTTGGCTCCAAGATGCTGCCAACGGTACAAAGCTGAGTCTACCGACAAAGCCATTCACAGCAGGAACGTCAGGCTGAAAGACAAATGCACAACAAGGACTGAAAGCCAATTCCCTTCTAGTAGAAAATTCGCTTTGTACCTTGCTAGCAGAGGTATAAAACAACAATGCTACTGTTCAGTCCATTACACGTTCAGCCTTTGAGCTCAGCACTTTCCACAGAGAATGCATGGAATAAGAGTTACAACAAAATATTCAGTAATGAAAAATCCATTTCTATCTCCAGGCAAAAGAAAGCCCACTTCCATTTTCTGTATTGTATAACAGGAAACTAACATAGATAAAATCAGTTTAACAGATGTGAACAACAGCTTTTCTGTGACAAAATCTGTGTTGTTTTCTTCAGTCATCAACAGCCACCAAATCCATTCAGGCATTTTTCTTCAAGAGTTTCAGACTTCCTTACAATACTTTTTCTTTTCACACTTAAAAAATGACAGACTCAGGTGTTGAATCTCAAATCTCAGATAGTAATGAACTGCAACATCAGCTTAGTCTCCTGTACGTTCTCATAATAGTTTTCTAGAAGCTCCACAGAAATCTCATTTAAATGGAAAATGCCTAGCAGCACTAAAACAATCATTGGAAAGATAAAAGAATTCAATCTCCTAATACTAATCCTGTTATCACTGAACACTTGTCTTCTGACTTGTTCACACATTCACAATTGCAATCGAATGGCCAGGACACTCAGGCTCCAGCAGTGTTTTATTATGCTCAATCCAAGCACAGTAGAATCTCAGCAGCAGGAGCCTGGGGACCAGAAGCTGCCTTGTGAAGCTGAAGCAGCAAATGTGAAAAAACAAGGAAATACACTGTTTTGTGCAACTTCACAGTTCCTCTGAACCAGAACCGTGAACTGAACCCACCTCAACTGGGCTGTGGGAAATTATATGTGTGTGTGTGTGTGTGTGTGTGTGTGTATTTAAATATTTAATCTTAGACTACGGTCATTTAGTGTTTCACTCGTGCAAGTCTAAATACACTCATTTCAAAATAGTGTACTTTGAAAGAGTTTATGCCTTTATTACAGGCTGGGTCTTTTTTTCCCCTCAGCTTTCAGCTTCCTCATCCAAAATGCCTTTATTACTGAATGCAATGTGATTTCCTTTAGGGAAAAAAAAATAAAAAAGAAACAAACAAAAAAAAAAGAAAAGAAAGAAAAGAAAAAGAAAAAGAAAAAGAAAAAGAAAAAGAAAAAGAAAAAGAAAAAGAAAAAGAAAAAGAAAAAGAAAAAGAAAAAGAAAAAGAAAAAGAAAAAGAAAAAGAAAAAGAAAAAGAAAAAAGAAAAAGAAAAAAGAAAAAGAAAAAAGAAAAAGAAAAAAGAAAAAGAAGAAAGAAAAAGAAGAAAAAAGAAAAAGAAGAAAAAAGAAAAAAGAAAAAAAAGAAAAAGAACCATATTTAAAAACATGTATGTGATACAGCCACAGGATGGGGAAATGTAGACTACTGAACTGCACTAACACCTTTGAAGTGGGTTGTGGTAACAGCAAGAAACAAGGAAGGTTTATGCACTTTTGCTCACTAGGTGCTCAGAAAAATCATTGAGAGTTCATGTCACACAGCAACACCCAGGGATCCTCTACAGTGAGAGTAGAATGACCAATTTCTACCTATCAGATCTTGGTTGTACTGGCTTCATTGATACAAATTTAAGTTATAATATTCAATGAATCAGATCTAATGCTGTGATAACTTGACGGGATGTTGAAACTATGAATTTCTAGGAGTTCAAAAAGGTGTAAATATCTGAACAAGCAAGCAAAAGAAGCTGGACTTGCTGTTACTTGTGCTGTGCATCATGGACTAGGATTCCAGCACTTATCCATAGACTTTAGATGACTTCACTGTGTTTGCAGTAACAGTATTCACCTGTGGAATGATTAGCTACTACAGTGTTAAGCAGTTGTCATTGTGATAATGGGTTAATATGTACTTAGAAAGCAAAACAATTTATAAGCATTCTTGATCCATGAAGGCCATATTCATATAGATGCTTGAGTGTAGTCAGCATCCATGCAGCTAATCAGCCTTCAGGGCTTGCTGCAAGGGAATTAAAAACAGCATCCCCATGGGACTGAGACCATAGATGAATTATAGGCAATGTGTTATGTGTCAGATATGGTCTGCAAGGGAGAGAGAGTGATTTGACAAAGGCGTACTTAACCTAACCTCTGTTTGGGTTCAGTTTGGTCCCTCTTTTCTGACTTCCAAGTGGAAAAGACATGCAAAAAAGCTAACACAAGACAAAATATCTCATGCAACATATAAGTAATTAAAGTATAACTTATTTCTAGTAAAGGTAACAAGCAGACACCCGATTATATTCAGGTTTGAAGTGAAAAGTGTGTATCTGGTGTTAACAGAAGGCTAGACATGGTCATGTTATTTCACAAGCCCACATCAAACTTCCTGAAACATGAAAAGCAATAAGCTAAGCATGAAAACCTTGGTGCATCTCCCATCAAATAATAGGATTTAAGTCTAAACAAGTTTTCTAGACTTCTGATGCTCGATGAAAGACTTAGAATCCCTGTGAACAGAAACACTATCATTCACACTGTTGACAGAAAGGTGTTGAAAAAAAGTTTGAATTCCCTAGAAAGAAAAGGAGGACTGACATCACATTCCTTCTGCAGTAGAGTGCAATTTCACAATTCTCATCAGGAACATCGTCACTGAATAATTTTTTCCTTGCCTTTTGCACATAGATTAAAACATCCAACTTCTACTAATTAAAAAGAATGCTCAATGGTATTCATGGAAAATGAACACATTTTGTCTAAGTTTTGTAACAGTACTCTGAAAAAATATACTGTTTGTGAGATATTGACTACTACTGCTATTTACTATTTCTGTATCAGAAAGTGGATTCAGCACACGCTGTAAAGATAACAGCAATGTATTTGTTGCAATAAGCAGACATTAATTATATCTCATACGGCCTAAGGCCACCATTCATGTTTTGAAATACTCATTTAATTTATTCTTACTCCATTTCATCAGTGAATGGAACTGTCACCATTGCTAAGGCTAGTGCTGAGTTTCTGCCCTGAACAAGTTCTGCAAAGTCAGAGCACTCAGAATTTATCCCACCTTGTGGTAAGCTTTAACAGATAGCACTCAATCATATCTAGAACAATATCTAGAAGCATATCTACGAAGATATCTGGTAAGATCAGGATGTGTTTGGAAGCTAGAGATAAGTGGGATGATTATCTTTCCTGTTGCTGTAAATGTCTGTGTCCCAGACTTTTGGAGACAGGAATTCTGTCCTTCCTGTAGATGCACAGGAAACTCATGCAATCATGACTCATTTGCTGTTTACTAAAGATGACTGACTCATGTTTAAAAAATAATTCCTTCTCATAGGCAACGTGAAGAACTACCAAAGTGAGATGAGGCCTAGACCTTGTTTTCAGAGGTTGCTTGGATGTTTCAGAAAAGTTTACTTTAGGGCAATATTTCAGACAGAGTGGAGATTATTTCTGAAAAACAGTACTGTGAAAAAAAACCACAGAGGCAGCACCTCCATGCAGGTGTAAGCATTATAGAAAACTCCAGTTTTCTATATCCTTCCAACTTTTCGCCTAATATTTTCATTTCTATGTCGCCTGTATAGCATGGAAGGCATTAAATAATAGAAATACCTGAAATTTTCTGCAATCTTCTATTGCAAAACTGTTATTGTATTTCCTAATTGAATGCAGAAACCATTTGTATCCTTGGCATCCTACACAGACAATGTGGTATTCACTGAAAAGAGTCATTCTGGGAAAGGTTTGGTTGTGGAGATAAACCTTACTAAGTGAGCTGAATATTATGGAAATCTCAGTCACAAAGTTCTTTATCTGCTTTGAAATTAACTGCTAAGGAGCTCTACCAGTTTTTGGTGATACTGAATAGAGATTCCTTTCTGGTCCTGGTCACGCTGATGGTTAACACCAATGGAAAAGGGAAAGGAGACTGAGAAGAATAAGGAAGGCAATTGCACTGATTAGCAGGATATAGGCCACAGACTCAAATGATGCTGTAACATTTTATATTAGAGCAATAATGCTTGGAGTACGAAAGAAAGTTGCTAGAAAATGAAAAAAAGGAGCCCTAAAGGGCTGTTTCATTCAAGAAACACTGGACACTGCAGACTGCTGTCTTTCAACTGACAAGATAAATATATTATGGATTAACAGTTACATAATGTTTTTGAGTGCAAGTTTGTGTGGGATAAACAGAAAAGAGCTTTTCATAATTCTAATGCGTCATTAGACTACAGGGCTTCACTATTCTATTATTACACTAGATTGACACATTTTTCATGTCTCAACAGGATTCTCTTTCCGTGGAGAAGAAAGCCAAAGATCTTGCAATAATAGGTTAATTATAAGACTCTTTCCCCAGGACAGACTGAATGATACAGCCTACTACAGAACTTTCCTTTAGCTGGAGAGTGCAGAGACACGTTCAGGCAGCGCAACCTTCCACAGGATTGCAGCTGTGCTATTAAGACTGCCTTCAAAATAGATTTGAGCTCAGCATATGCTGACATACAAGACACACAGACAAGGATGATTATCAGATGTTATTCAAGAAGGAAGATGGCACCTCACAAATAGCAATGCAGGATGAAGTGCTCTGCATCATTCTGAGAATAAGGAGTTTGCTTTGCTCCTCCTATTGGGTGCTCATTTAAATGAAGAGGTAGAAAACTAATATTGCTAACTGCAGTGAGTATCACTGCTGCCAGCACTACTCCATAACTACTCTTACTACTTTCAGGCCCACTGCATTTTTTACGAATGTAGGCAGAGATAGATTCTGCAACATTACAATCTTCCAACACTGTAATTAATTTTACCCTGCTCACTCCCACTTTCAGCTTAGGAAATACTAGGGAGAGATACCCGCACAGTGCTTTGTGAAAGTGCCTAATAGCAAGATGTGACTTTGGAGAATGAAGATTGACTGGAGATTTAAAGAGCAGATCGGTCTTTGCTTTTGTGACTTCAAATGAGAAATTCTTGAGGTTCCTTACAGTTTGATGCCCAGGACATGGGCAGTGAATGCCATTACATCTCCCAGAAAGATAGGTGGTCATGGTGGTAAGCTGATGATTGGACTAGATGACATTGGAGGTTCTCTCTTCTGCTCTAGTCCAGCTATTCAGAAATCTTATGAGTTTGCTGGTAAAGATGAGTTTTCTATGTGTTTCAATCCATTTTCTGCCCCTATTGCTAGCATTTTGAGTGGTTCTGCATACTACTTAATTAGAAGACTATGTATTTCAAACTCTGGCAACGGCAGAATTTAGTTGCATTTTAGCCCAGAAATGAGGACACTGAAATTAGAGTGATTGTCTGAATAATATTTTTTTGTTGTTGTTTGTTCCACTTAATATTCAAAATCAAAGTGAAGTGGCCTCTAAAAGACAATCTAATATTTATAGCGTGTATGATTATAAAGCACTTATGATCAAAATTATGTTGCAGATGTTCATGTGGGAACTCAGCAATGCTGAAAAAGTCCAAAAGGAAGCTACAAAATTGAAGATGAACTGGAAACTGACCAGAAGATCCTTTATATGTAAAAACCTTTTATGCAGCTCTGGTTTTGTCAGAATGTGCTGACTCTAATTTCAGTTCTCCAAATATGAATATTAAACTAAAGTGTCCCAAAGAGAACAGTTACTTATTTATACAAAACGGAAAGAAAAACCAGAAAGGCTAAAACAACCACCAATGAAGTAGGGCACAGCTCCATATCAATCAAAGATCAAAGGAAAGCTTAATCAGCATCTAATCATGCAGTATTGTTGAAGG
The DNA here is from genome assembly GCF_054131305.1 of Coturnix japonica. Taxonomy (NCBI): domain Eukaryota; kingdom Metazoa; phylum Chordata; class Aves; order Galliformes; family Phasianidae; genus Coturnix; species Coturnix japonica. Next base: position 8,764,893 of record NC_140680.1, on the reverse strand, counting down.
AATGTCCAGCAGCACCTGGGTAACATTCCAGGATAGATTTTTTCTGCTTCTTTCAGAAATGATGCTTTTTGGGCCTTTTTGATAGTGTGAATTCAGACTATAAAGGTAATGCCAGCAGGAAGGTATAATGCCAGGAGCACCAGGTGAAGTCAGAGGACCATGTCAGCTGGCAGAGGGTGGTGATAGGTTAAGAGACATGAAACTTACCACCCATTATTGCTAAAGCACAGATTTCCTTGGCCTCGAAGCTGATGCCAAATTTCCATACAAGAATCTGAGCATACAATGAATTATTAAGTACTTCTGAATGCTCCTTGGAAGAATTCCTTGTTTTTTTGTTTGTTTGTTTTTTTTTAATTATTATTATTTTTTTTTCTCTCAAAGCAGTAGTAAAATTCCCTTCTAAACTCTTTCCTTTGTTCCTCCTATTCTCTTTCATCCTCATCTAAAGTAGCTGATACGTACATTTTGCATTTAATTAAACCAGATAGAATGGGATACTAAAACAAAATCAACTTTGTAAGTCAGCAGTACTGTACACAAGTTAACTTCACAAGGTATTGGCCTTCAACTCTGTGTTAATAAAATCTAAAAGACCAACGTTGACAATGTATCAAATCAAGGCAAATTTTGCTGAAAAGGTATCCAACTGACTTGTTCCGTCTATAGTTCTATTCCTCCATGACCTTTCCCTTTCCTCCCCCTGTCAGGCCACAGTGATACAACATCAACTTTGGGGAACACCACCTTATTCCAAAGAAAATGAGTCAGTCCTGACAGGCAGCCAGCTGGGACAGCAATGATGGGGATTTGGAATTCAGGAGTAAACGCTGCTGCACTTATGTTGCAATTTTTTTTCTAAGTGCCTAAAACTAGTTAAGCTATTCTTTCTCTTTCCATGGCAAGATATCAGGCAGCAATGGCCTACAGTTGATGCTCCATGGAGCGAAAGGGAAATTACATTTGTACTTTGACTCAAGCCAGAGCTTTTGCAAGGTAAGAGTGATTAAGCAATCTTTGGAAGCTTTATATTTTTCTCCTGCAGAACAACACATACCCACAGCAAGAGAAAAGAACCCAGTTACTTCAGAAATGATGCATTTCCAGGATATCAGATGTACTGCAGTGAGGCTGGACAAGTAGAAACTCAAAAGAACATATTCAATGAAAGTAAACTCTTCAAAAATCTCAGAGAAACAAAACAAAACATAATTCCATTTACTCAGGCTTCATATACAGAACATGTTGTTTTAAATATTGTCACAAGTAAGCAGTAAAGAAACAGCGAAGAACCCATGTGCTGTTCTGCAGAGCTCTCTTTTAGAAAATCAGGCAAGGCAAAGGCTTGTCAAGAAAAAACAGGCAGATTGGAAGCACCACAAAGCCCTAATGCTCCATGCAATGACTATTCTGGGTTTAAGAGAAAGGCAATCATCCTGACTGAGCATCTCCTCACTCTGGAGTACAGATACTTCCTAGGCACACAGTTAAAACCTTCTCTCCCAGTCTACATGCAAGTTCTACAACTCTAGCAACATTTAATACAAAGTCTGGTATAAATATACATATATATGTAATATAGATAATATATATAAACTTGAAACTTCAGAAAACTCTTATCTCCATATGAAACTTCATCAGAAACCTCAATGAAAAAGAACAAATACACATTTTTCACATTCTGAGGATTTCCTGTTTTTTTTTTTTTTTTAATAATTGATTTGCAGTTTCTTGCAATCACTTACATTAATGCAAAACCATTGTGATAACGAACAAACAGTTGACTGATTCCAGAAGAGAAGAGGCATAACAGGACATAAATGATGTCATAAAAGCAAGTGTGAAGCCTCAAGCTGGAAGGAATTAAGAAATCTAATTCCAAATACAACCTTCCCTCATCATAAATCCTCCTTTCTCCTAACTGCAACTTCTGAGACCACATTATCATTACTTGTGCTCTTAATTACAACCTATCCAATGGAAATGAAGACATTTTAATCCTACTGAAGATTTCTTAAGTCTGAAACGTACTTTTAAAGCAGAATGATATATATCAGACTGTGAAAACATCCTGAAGAAATGCCTTAAATGGTATTTTCCCCATTATTATTGAATTACTTTCTAAAACATCCAAGAAACTGCGTGAGAACCTGAATTGTAACACATGAAAAGCTCATTTGTTCACCTGTCCTGTGGGCTTTTTGTTTGGTTGTGGTACATAAGAACATAATATATAATTGTAAACACTGGCACAAAAATCAGAGTGACGCAAAAGAAACACAAAATACACAAAACAGAACACAAAGTATACAGTTGTTCTGATGATTTGTAGCCACAGCAAATACTTTTTTCCTTGCTTTTAAAGTATGACCGATTTCTGATGTAAATAATAAATAAATAATGGTTATTCAAGGTACACCAGTTTGCTATAAACCTAAAGCAGACAATATTAAAAATAGAAAAAACACCAAAAATACAACAAACAACCAAAAAGCGATAGTAAGTATTAACGTTGATTTAGTCTGATGTATAAATGGCTTAACTTCTAGGCTTTTTACATTGAATAGTTTCTGATATAAAAAAAAAACCAACAACTTCCTACCCGCCTCTTCTTGCTGCACAACTTGCTCAACAGAGACTTGTGACCAACTCCTCCTAACAAAAGGTGAAGCATTACAGCTGGCAGCAAACTGTAAGAAAGAGCTTCTTCACCACTACATCCAAAGACTGCTTTTGTCAAAGAATGCAGCTTCTATACTACTGCTGTAAATTCAAACGTTTCCTGCTTTTAAAAGCACCTGAATGTAATTTATATCTCCACACTGATGTTGATTACAACCTGCTGCTACACTTGGTACTTGACTCAGACATCTCCTCCACTTACTGCTTGAACCACTTTCAGCTGTGACCCTGAAGCTGGTCATGGAAACAGGAATTGTTTAACAACTTTGTTTTGAACACACAGTACTACCAGCCTATGAAGCAGTCAGTCTGACTTCCTGGATGTCTGCTCATTTATTAACTATCTTATGTAAGCCCAGCCAGCCTACTGCTGAAATCAGTGGCATTTATTTTCTGCTGAATTGGAAGAGAGATATTCAAACCCTTGAGCTGTGTTCCTCTCTTTCTCAAGTATTTGCTCTGTCTTTAATGTCATGAGTGTGAACCCTGTTGGCTCTACTAATTACATCAGCATATATTGAAGTCAGAAGTGCCATGGGATCCTGGCAGTTACATTTCCTGGAGTAAAGGTGTGATACGCACAAGCAGCATGTAATAACTAACACCATCATTTGAGTGGGTGAAGTTTATAACATAACCACCACAATCTGCACGTACTCTTACAACATCCTGAACCAGAAGAACCTGCCGCAGAACAAGTTTACTATTCTTATCAGTTAGAAGACAAATTCTTTTGGCAAAACTGTATTTCTCAGGTTAGTGTATAATCTGTTCATTCACCAGTGCACCACTGTGCCTCAGCACATGGTTAACTGTTGGGTATCACTGAATTCCATTTTCAGGAATAAGTTTCCCTTGTCCAAAACCCACAGGTGAAGTTGGTCAACATTGTTATTACACAACAGACAAACCAATCTGTAACATTTCAGCACTTATTTAATGGAAATAAGAGGTATGAAAGGAATACACATACCCCAGAAACATTGCTCACTAGGAACTGTAATTTTCTGGGTAGGAAAAAAAGCTGTTAAAGTGAAGAGTCAAGCTTCCCAGTTCTGATGCTGTCTGGACCACAACATTACATGGCCTGGTTTCAAACTAACAATGGTCAATGCCTTTACTGAGTTTTTCCTGTATTGAGTAAAATTCGGTGCTTAATGCAGTTCTTGATTTGATAACACCAACAAACTCTGCTTATTTTAAAGCCTTCTGTGTATTTTGCAATAATTAACTAGGTAGCTGTTGTAAAGGCTTGATGATGTAAGATAACCACCTATTTTGCAAATAGAAAAATGGCTGTGTCACAGAAAGAACAAAAATTGTCTAACAATGCCCCACCAGGACTGCACTGTACAGAGAGATGCAAAACTCCCTGTATAAATGCAGAATCACAGAGTATGCTGGGTTAAACTACGCAAGCGTGTTAACTTATAATTCCAGATACTCGCAGATTCGAGGCTGTGTTTCCAAAAGACACTAGATTTTAAAGATGAACAGAATGCAGAGAACGTGGGTTCAAGGCTTTGTTTCTTATATATGTATAATTTTCAGTGTGCACAGGTTTTAGCTTTTCAGACCACTCCTCTTTTTAAAGAAAGATTAATACATTACTTTGACCCAATCATATGTAGGCAACAGCGCTAAGTTATGTCAGTGCCATTTGTTAGTAACAAAGAAATGTTTTGGTTCAAAAAGCTGCTAGGGAAGAATCTCACAGATTCTCCTCTGAAACAGCTTTTGAATGTAAATTTATTAAAACATTTCCTTTTTTTTTTTTTTTTTTCCTAAACTGAACTATAAGGAGCCCTTCCTGAACTATGGAAGGAGTTTTCTGAGCTATGCTGTGTTGAGACCAATAAGGAACAGTAAGAATCTTTCCTTGTATACAGCATGAAAGAGAATTAGAATTAAATATGTTGAAGTGTATTTGTAGCAAACGGTCCAGATTTATTTTTCTTATGTAACACTGTAGATGTCAACAAAAGAACAGGCACAAAGGGAGGGGAGTAGATAGCTGGCACGGCATACTGGAGAAAAGCAGAAATCCCTAAGAAAAAGCTCCTAGATAACTGCACTGAAAATATTTCCACTCGGTCTGCATCAGACAGCAGGTGAGGTATAAACCAAGCAATGACAACTTTCTAAGCAGCAATGTATTTGTTTTACTGCCTGCCCACCCTGCCTGTTCCCTCTGTTAGAGCGCTTTTCTGTACACATGAAGACTCCTCCTGAAGGCAGTTACATTTATGAACTGTTTGCTCTCTGCTCGCCTCGCAGCCAGGAGTGGCACAGCCATCATTCACTCTGAGGGAAAGAGAACCAGGTGAAGAAAAACGACTCTCCCTAAATGCACTCATAAATTCACATGGAAAAATAACTGCGTGGTGCTACCCCAAACCTTTTATTTTATTAATATTAGGATGACAGTATTTCCATCCAATAAATCTCTTTAGCTTCACCTACTGGTCAAAATGGAAGATGCACCATTTTGGCCATTTCTTCTAGCCTTGTTATTACAGTTCCTGAAAAATATTAAATCATGTAATCTGGCTCACTGAACATCCTGCTGGCAGAAACACTCTCTCAGAGAACGAGTAATGTGGGAGGCTGAGCACCACTGCTCCCCACGCTCCAGTACAGCTCTAATGGCCCTGAGGAGGGCAGCAGGATAAACAAGCGAACGAAACCTAAATGAAACCTAAAGCAGAGAGGTTTATAGTTAAATGACACCAGTGCTGCTGCACTGGACCAGAATTCAGATTTCAATAATATGTAGGTCACTCTGAAAGTAATACCTCCTATTTATTTCCATGGAAACTATGGCAGATACAAGAGAGCAATAACACTATTTGATACTACAAATTCTTGGCTACAAAACACTATTTTTCAACATAGCTACCATCATCTGCTATACGTTTACACAAGGAATGTATGAGAGCCTGCATACTCCACCTGTAAATATCTACACCAGGGGTGATCAACTGCTTCACAGCTGCTATGACAATCATTGCTAGGAAAGCATTGCCCATGCATTCCATCTCTCATCAGCTTGGAGAGATAGAAATCAGAAAGCACCAAATCTGGACTATATGGTGAGTGTGGTAGGACAGTCCAGCCAGGACTAGTAATGTGCTCCACGATCTTCAAACTGTGTATGATCATCTGGAACATAGCTTGTCTTTCACATCACTCCTTGCTACTACCACTGCTGCAATACACCACCCAACACCTCACTGTGCTCACATCCACTCTTTGGTCCCCATAAATATTCAGCAAATGTTGATGGATATCAATGGGTGCCATTCTTTCTGCATGGAGGATCTGAATGACAGACCTTTGCTCCTTACACACTTCCGTGTCAGAAGCCGTTGTGTCACACTGCCTCTCTACTGCCATCTATCACACAGCAACAAAATGCAATAGAAAACTGCCAGGAAGGTTCAACCTTAACTGCCATCCCACTAACATACGCCTCAGATGTTGTGTGGCAACGTAATAAAGTAGTAGCATTTCTTTCAGAGCAGTCCTTATACATATTAAGTGAATAGGCTGTGCACTGTACACTGCTTCCTTTTGATGGATAATTTTCCCTATCAATATTACAGTGATAATATTTGCCATCTCATAAATATGCTTTAAGGCTGGCAAAATGAAAACAGACAGATGCTCTAAGTACTGCAAGAACAAGATGAAACTGGTGGTTATTTGCTTGTAGCCAAACTGGCTTCACAGTGACTGATTCATTGCTAGGGGAAATTAGCTGAACTCCCCGCATTTAAAAATAAGTAAGTCACTTAGCAGCTGTACCACAGTGCTAAGAATGGGACTGCAAGAATCAGACCTCAGGCCTATGGGAGAAGACTGCTTTTAGTTTGTGTATTTTGCCGATGTGAAAGGCAGGGAGAGCAGTGCCACTGTGTTTTCCAGTTTGTCTCAGGAAAAAAGAAAGTAACGCATTCAAACTCAAGCACATAATCTGGAACTCTTCATAACAAGTATAGAAATGAACAAGACCAGCAATGCAGCTCAGGTTCGCAAGATTATGATGTAGGCACTGTGTTTCTTTTAGCCTGGATGCAAAGGCAATCATGCACAGTTAGGATGTCTGTCATTGCCCTTTTCCTTCCCAGCAGGAACATTGTAATCAGTTACGTTCATATTCAAAGACATCAACACTTCACAGTTATTGCAAAAACAGCCAGACTAAGGAGAGTGCCAAGGGAACCTCCCCTGAACAAAGGGATGCAATGCAAGTGCAGTCATGTTATTCCACAACCAGGAGACTCACTCCTCCCCAAACCAAGCTGTAGAAGCTGCACTTCTACAGCAAAGACTTGTTTATTCTCGTAAAGCCTTCAGAGCATAAACACTATGAGGGTATTATCCACGTTACTGAAATGTGGTGTCATTAGCAGGAACATCACAGCTTTATTATTTTTTTTTTTAACCTCAGATCCTTAATGTGGGAGGCTTATTATGGAGTTGTTTTCAGAAGCTGAGAACAAGTTTGCAACTCTCCAGTGTGCTCCATAGGCTTTGTTCCGCTTTGCTTTTTTTCCCCCAGCACTAAGCGACACATTCTCCTGAACAGACTTTTTTTTTAACTAATTAGAGGAGGTTTCAGGAAAGAGGATGGAAATAGAACCTAAATACTAAATTCTTCTACAAGATTATTGCAAAACGTACTTTATGCAACTTAACATTCTTGTCATTGCCATGTATGTACCTTATGTGGAGAATAAAGTTAAAGTAATAAGCTTAGTGCATGGCTACAAGCCTAAAAAAGCACAAAGCAGATGTGTGGATTCTCAAATGTTTGTTTAATTACAGTCAAATATAGGTGAATATGCCTAATTCCAGCCTTTGATATCTGCTCCTGGCCATAGCCACTTCAGATCTCTGATAAACACTCTGAGCATCAAAGCAAAGCATCTACTGCAAAGCAGGAGAAAATAACTGTGTTTTTTCTCTAAGAGATTGCTGGGGCATTGGATCAGGCTGTCCAGGGAAATGGTAGAGGCACCATCCCTGGAGGTGCTCCAGAAATATGGAGATGTGGCACTGAGGGACATGGTTAGTGGGCAGTTTTGATGGGGATGGGTAGATGGTCGGAGCTGATGATCTTAGTTTTCCAACTAGTATGATTCTAGGAATCTGTGATTCAGTGTATGATAGAAGAGCTTTGATAAACGTCTAGGTGAATCAGAGGTGAGTACTTCATAAGTACTCCTTGTAGAAATATGTCGCTGGGGAGAGAGCAACTAAGGTGAGGGGTGCATAAAAAAAGCACATTTTTTCACACGGATTTATGATGGGGAAACTGCAGCACATAGCAGGTCACCTCATTTGTCACCAAAATGCAGTCTCTTTTAGAGCGGAAGGTAGTCACCAATTAAGAGTCAATAGCAACATTATAATAACAGCTTTGAGCAAGGGATTTCGCAAAGCCATAAGGGGAATTTTAGGTAGGCAGAATGTAATTATCCATTTGGAATTCAGCCAGATACGCACAACTCTCTAAACTCTGCATTTGCTGCCAATCTAACACAGCATCCCCACAATTTACAGCAGCAGCATTGCTAGGCGGATCACAGATTAAGCAGTAGGTATCTCATGAGCTATTTGTAGGATGGTTACAGCAAAACCTGCTGCATGGGAAGAAAAAAGACAGAAAAAAAAAGCCAGAGAAGTAACAGGCAGCATGACAATCTCTCTGCTACTTTGAAAGCAAGGGCAAAACCTTTTTCACACATTAGAAATGTAAAAAGTTATTTGGCATATCAACATCCTCGCAAGCAACTGCAGCCATCTGGCTTCCTTTCAAAACTCCCGCCCAGACAGCTCCTTATTTATACAGCCCCTGGGGAACCTTGTGCTTCTCTGACAGCTCCAGCAGGCTGGCTGGGTACTTTCCCTTCTCTGTTCTGATCAGCCTAGATCTGTGCTTTGGCTCACAAGCAGCTTTCTGTTCCCAGACATGCTGCTGAAGCTGGAAACAAGTGCCAGCTGAACTGGATCTTTTCAACAAGACACAATCAGAGCAACAGTCTCCACACTCAACAGGCCACTACAATCCTCTGGGCACACACTCACACTCTGTTTTCTTGCTACTACAGGATTTTCCACGCTGCTATTCACTTCAGGAGACAAGCGTATTACACAGACTAGCACGATGGGCTGGAAAGAAGCCCCTAGAGTCCATCCAGTTCACTTCACTTAGCGTTGTACTCACTGATGTTCTTTTCATCCACTCTGTTCAAGCACCATTTTGAAGAGAATAAAATAGTAAACAGTGCACCAAGTAAAACCCTTTCAGGTCCTGAACTCTTCTCCCCACTGACTTACTTGACACAGCTTAAGTGATTGCTTCTGCTTTCTCAACACCTTATCTTTCGAGGAATGATTAGAGTTTGAAGAGTGGTAGTGAAAAACAGAGATTTGTAAAGAAAAAGGTACAATATACTTCTCTTGCTACCAAGATGAGAATAATTGTATAATTTATAAATGTATAGGATCTACAGATTCTCCTTAATTTTCATGCTCAAGGAGGGTGAGTCAGTTCTGAACTGAGAGACTGAAAAGAAACTCTTGCAAGGTTATGCCCTGAGCTGTCATGTTTGGACTCACAAAATCATACAGATTAGACAGGACCTTTGAAGGTCCAAGCCCCCAGTCAAGAGCAGGGCCAACTTCAGAGTTAAATCAGATTGCTCAGGCCTCATTCACACAAGTTCTGCATATTTCCAAGGACAGAGGCTCTACTGCTACTTAAGGAATTCAGAAATTTGCAGACCTGAGATCTGACAAGGATAGCAAATCTTGTCTGTGATTTGATAGCTCTGGAGAGCTACACAAAGTCAAAATATCTAAATCCAAATTCAGATCTTCCTTTAGTTAAGAGTAAAGGTAAGGCTACTGCAAAGCCTGGTTTGAGAAAATTTCTCTGAGATTATACAAGGAGCCCGTCTCTTCTAATTATGTTTGCAGCAAAATGTTATAAATTAGGTATCTACATTTAGGAAGTGTAAACATAGCAAAGTACCAATATATATATTTATATATATTTTAAATTAATAACTATCAAGAAAACCTAGAAAAAACAGCAGCACCACCTACCACTGTAACTCTTCTTGTGTCTAGAGATGACATTGATGAGCATACATACTTATAGCTTTCCCCAACCTCATAATACCCTCCCAGCTCAAAACAACAAAATCAGTCACATGCAACATAAACTGTGAAATATGTTCTGGGAGAAGTGGGCATGTCCTGAAAGTTACCCTCTTCGGAACACTTTTATTTAAAGTTAGACAATGTAGAAGAAATAAAAAGAAATCAGATATCTTTCTCTCTGCACTGGGAATCTCTTCCATGCTCCAGAGAAGCACTGATTATAGGGCAAACATTTCTGTTGCCAAATTGCAGCTCTGGTTTATTATGGGTAGGGTGCTCTTATTTTTAATTATCAATACAGCACACATTTTATAGCTGTCAATCTTGACTGAAAGTCTTTAATTACTCACCACATCAGAAATGGGACTCCCAGGTTACTGAGTTCCAGCTGTTGCACATCAGCCTCAGAGCTGCATGGGAAGGTCACAAACTAAACAGAAAGGTTGTGAATTCTCCTTCTCTAGAGATGTTTAAGACCCTCCTGAACACCTACCTATGCAGCCTGGCCTAAGGAGCCTGCTTTGGCAGAGGGTTGGACTAGATGATCTCAGGAGGTCCCTTCCAGCCTCTACAGTTCTGTTATTCTGTGACAAGGCATCTGTGGGCCTGTCTCTGGCTGTTCTAACTGGTTGCAGTGAGCCAGGTTCCATCAGACCTTACATTACCCATCGGAAGAGACCAGGAACCTGCAGACAAGGCTATATTTTCAAGTGCTTTTGGATATGCAACAGTGCTCACTGAGAAACTCAAACTTTAGGCAGAACCCAGAAAAGGGTCCAAAGCAAGTTCCCGACAGTCTGCTGGCTACCCAGACAAGAAAGCTTTCAGAAAAGACTTATACTCCCTTAGTTACCATCACTCACCAGAGAGCAGTCCAAAGATGCTTAGAAAAAGATTAAAGGAAAGAGGATGGGTTTCCAGGAATATTTCCAGGTAACTCACTGCAGCAAACTGATGACCTGCTAGGGCTTATTCAGAATTCCCTCCTTTCTTTTTTCTCCAATGAGTTCAGAAAAAAAAATAAAATAAAAATTAAGATGCCAGTATACAGAATAGCAGCAGCTTTCCAGAGCTTGTTCTATTTTCGCTGGTGAAGCAGCTTCACCTCAAGTACTGTGTGCAGATGTGGGCATCACAGTACAAAAAGGACACGTGCATCTATTAAAGAGTGTCCAAGAGATGGCTACAAAGGTGGGGACAGTTCTGTAGAGCAGGATGTATGAGGGGCAGCTGAAGTCAGAGCAGAGCAGGCTGAGAGGAGGCTCATGGTGGCTGCAGCTCCTCACAGGGAGCAGAGGGCAATGCTGAGCTCTGCTCTCTGTGGCAGCTATAGGGCCTAAGGGAATGGCATGGAGCTGTGTCAGGTGTGGGTCAGAGAAAGGTTCTGCCCCAGAAGTGGGCATAGAATGGGCTGCCCAGGCAGCGAGCACAGCCCCAAGCTGCTGGAGTTTTGGGAGTGTTTGGACAACACTCTCAGACACAGGGTCTGATTTTCATGTGGTTGTGTGTGCAGCCAAGAGATGGACTCGATGGTCCTTAGAGATCCCTTCTAACTCAGGATATTCCGTGATTTGAAATGTGTTAATTCTAGGCACAGTAACAGCCCTTTTAAGCCAAACCTCCACTGTGTGCATAGGTAAGAAGGAAAGAGGAGAGCAATGCCGCCTGTTTGCTTTTCTGACATGGAGATTTGTGCCTCATTGGCTCTACATCACATACAGACACCCTCTTCAATCTCGTGGAAAACAAACACCACACTTATTTTCACGTTATCTAACACAACTCTTCTCAAGCTCCCTGACTAAAATAACTTTGAAAACACAATCACAGTTTTACAGGAACAGCCAAAAAAGGCACTTAAAAAATACCAGGTTAAATAACAGACTGAGCAGTATAGAGAGATTGCAAATAAGCAAGTTTCAAAGCTACAGTTCTCTGAATTTGTTTAGAAAAAGGGATTCTACTCAAAAGTAGCAGATTTAAAACTCATGGATGGAAATGGAAGAAAAATCTCAGGCTCTGTATTTAACCCCTTCCATCATTTAAAAATGAAATATTTGGAAATTCAATTTGTATCCTCTGTCCTCTTTTAGGAAAACACTCTTTGGGGCAGCCTGTAGCAGAAAGAGGCAGCAATAACTTCAGGGTCTCTACTTCTGTTTGGCAGGAAGTGAACTCATCAGCATGGGGAGAAGAACCTCTAATGGGAAAATAACTATTGTAGCTTAATTATTATGTAATTATTTTTTCTGCACATACCATTCAACATGAAAAGTAGTGTGTTTACAGTTAGCAATATTCAAGCCTTAATTTTAGTCAGAATTACCTTGCTAATGTTTTTCTTCATGTTTCTCAGAATGGTTATTCATCTTTTCTACCTCCTGCTAGAAGGAGGATATTTCAACAACCCTTCCTCTGCATATGACAGGTACTTTTACACATGTAGAAGCCAGAATCCATATAGTACATCTCAACACTGGGGAGTGGGTTTAATTTCCTATTTACCACGCCTAGGAAGTATTAATGTACTACATTGCAATTTTCACCTTCAAACCTCCTCCCCTTTTCAAACACCCAGATAAATCAGCCTTGCAGCACGCTCCAAAGACCACTACACTTTGATTCCAAATGTTTTGTTGTAGCAGTAGGAGGAATGTAGTCTCCAAGGTTACAAGGACACAAGTAATTTAGAAATTTCAAGCAGCTCATTGAATTGCACAGAGAAGAGACGTTCCCTGCAGGAAGCAACACTGTGAAAGCAGATAGACATTGTCTGCAATAACTGAAATTTCAGAGCACTCTGCAGAGTCAGTCCTGCTCAGCAGCACAGGCTGGCAGCCACAAAACCTGGATTGCTGCAGCAGGCTCTGCAGACCTGTTGACCTGTGAGGAAAAAACTTTGCCGTCCCTATCCTTGGGATTCACAACTACTTCTGAAAATCCAGACTCAGTTCAGACACTCATGATGCTGTAAAGGTGTTTCAGGACAGAATCTACAATTAGATGCAGAAGCAAAAGGAACTAGCTCCTTTCTATTCCAGTCATATACAGGTCTTTTGTGTAAGAGATCAATTGCTTCATCATTTTCTCTGATGCTGTGCTGGGGGCAGGCTTAGAGATTTTTTTTGACCTGTCTTATTTCCATAGAATACTTTATGTTGGAGCCCAGATTTCAAAATTACTGTGTATTCTTCCACTTGTAGCAGAAGGATCCAGGTAGAGGTCTGAGCACAGTTACCCAGGCAACTGCCAACAGCACAGCCTGCCTCATACTCATTAGAAATACCTTTTAAAAAAAATAAAAAGGCATTCAATCCTGGAGTCTGCAGTGCTTCCAAGCAATTATATTCATATGGTGTGTAAATGCTGCAAAAAACAGCTTCTTTGCTTCTTTATTTTCTGCCAGCCAAAATAACCACGAAGACAGACCAATTTAAGAATGTAATTATTATAAGCTAATTTGGCAAACTACGCAGTCAGTATTACCTCAACCTGAGCAGCTCATCTCCTGAGATTTTACTCGCCTTAGGCTTATTACAAAGAGCTGGGAGCATGCGCTTGGCAAAAGGAGCAGGGGGGCAGGAAGGGTTATGATGGAAGGGTCTCCGCTCTGAGCTTCAGTTTCTTCAAATACTACTGTAAATGCTCAGCAAACGCTTAGACTTTTTTCTGGATTTAGATGGGGAAAAGATAATTACTCTCCCATAGGAACAGACAATACACATCTACAGAGAATAAAAAAAAATAAAATAGTTAAATGATCCAGACTCTAATCCAAGCCACATTTTGAGGATAAGCCTATTAATAAATAAATAAATAAACTGAAACTCAGTGGATGCAAAGTATCCACTGGAACAAATTCTGTAGTCTGTTACTTAGCCAGACTGTATGAAAGCACACTCCTCCCAAACCAGTGCTGACGTACTGTGGCAAAAGATGCCATCAGTACAGACCAGAGTGGCATCCTCTGCTGTAGCACAACACCTTCAAGGCCACTGCTGGGAGGTGTCCCAAGGGACCATGGAGAGGAAACTACTCTGTTGCCTCTTTCCTTGTCAGGGTATATGAAACTTAATGAGACTGAGCAGCCAAGGCACAACTAGGAAGACACTAGACAAATGCTGCAGGCTGTGGTCAGGCTACCTCAGACACAATAGGGGATGAAGCAGAAGCAAGGGAGGTGAGATGGAAGGTCTAAAGAGTAAGGTTTGGTATTTCTACCAGGGATTATTAACAAAAGAAAAATTCTGTCTGCCCCAATGTATTGGTCATTTTTTCCAGCTGCCCCTGCCCCAGAAGCAGCAGTGAGCCCAGCTTTCTTAGGCCTTCAGATGCTTGGAATGTAGCTGAAGAGGTGTTTTGCTGCTTGCAGCAAAATATTGACTTTAATTTTCTCTACAGCTTACTCTTCCATGTAGGAACCCAAAGTCAAGAGTCACAGCTTCTCCCCTTTACATACAGAAAATGGAACAGAGGAAGTTCCATATTAATACAATACAAGGAAGAACTTCTTTACTGTCAGAGTTATAGAACAGTAGAACAAGCTGCCCAGAGAGGCTGTGGAGTCTCCTTCTCTGGAGATATCCGAGACCCACCTGTGTGACTTGCTGTAGGGAGCCTGCTTTATCAGAAGGGTTGGACTTAATTTCTAGAGATCCCTTCCAACTCCTACAATTCCATGAACTGACCAGGCTGAGCTTAGAGCTGCTCAGGTCCTGCTAACAGCTCTGCTAAGCCATCAACAAATAGGACAGGAACGTGATGCAAAGGAGAACAAGAATGTGTGTTTAAAACTGCTTTCCAAACACAACATTTTAATAAACCTTCTGCTTGTCAGCAAGTCAGAAATCTCTCCATTTTACCAATTCATACAACCATGCAGACCCAGGACACCTTGTACACAGTAAACAAAACAGAGCTGGAATGCACCGCACTCAAATCTCAGGGGTTCCCTTCAGAACGGCAGCCCATAATCTCAGCACCCTTATCTGTTCACCTCACCATTGCCACAAGGAGTCTTGTTTTCCCTTCAGCTTCAAAAGGATCTGCTTATGCACTTCAGAAGAAAATCAGTTCCAAGGGTTTCTCATTTCTTTTTTTTGCTATGTAGAGCAATGGACCTCCTGGGATTGGCTAGAAACAGGCCCAAATATAAATTATACTTTGAATGTAAGTATAACTGCAGTGCTGCAGCTCATAACATTTGAAAATTAAGCTGAACACTAGTGATTTAGGGAGCTAAAATTCACAAAGGTTTACAGTGCAGTTAGGAAGAAAGACCAGGGTAGACATCTAGCATAGTTCACTAGGCACTGTTCAGAATCTGTATGATCCTTTTTCCTTAGGCTATAGAAGACTCTGCTTGGAAGCACAGGCACAGATGGAAAAAATCCACATTACTTCAGTTGTTCAACTTCAGTAAAATTACAGAATTCAGAAAAAGCAGATTGTGGACTTACTGCTGTGGCTGGACAACCTCGCTTGCAAAATCTCAACAGGTGAAAAAACATGCAAGAATATTCCATCTATTGCACCATTTTTCTTTTTTTTTTAAGACAACTACTAAAACATCAGGGAAGCTATTACGAAAAGATCGTATGTCAATAAATACTGTATATAAGTTAGAAGAAATAACCCATTTCAGTTCCTCTGCCATAAAAACAAAAAAGCAATAAACATTAAGGCACAAAGAGATCTGTGAACATGAAACTGTTGTGCGAGGCCTGAAACACTGAAAGCTATCAGAAGTATTTTTGGATGGCCCAGAGATAAGGACAAGTACGGATTTTTGATATTTGGAGGGAAAAAGAGATACAGTGTCTATATGCCAATGTATACAATGCCAGAAAATGATCACGTGTACAGCAGACAGGAAAGGTGAATAATAGCTACTAGGAGCAGTAACCAAGGCTTTGGCAACTGTTTCTCCACTTTTTGTCTGTCTTTTGATGCGACTGTCAGAGAAGCTGGTCACTATTATCTTGACTGAAGACTCTTTTTCCATAGGAGATTTATCAAAGTGAGCATTTTTTATGAAATACCTTTAGAAACGAAACAAAAAAGTCCTGTTTTATTATTTTCCGTAAAGTGGTGATAACTTGACAACAATCTTTCAAAGTGTCTGACAGTGTATTCTGATACAACACATCTATTACCTGTAAAACCTTTAATACAGGATGGATCTGTTAAAAGAGATTAGTATAAATCCATATGAAATCCTTAGCATTCTTTTTGTGGAAAGAACCTGTCATTTCCAGTCAAATGTTCTCAGTTGGCAATTATTTTCATATCTGTATTTTTTGCCTTTCATGTATTATGAGCAAGGTGGAAAAAAAATTGTCTCTTACATCAAAGAACAAATATAAAAATAAGTTTTAAAAGCCTTCTAAAGAGAATGCTTTGGAAAGCAAATCAGATGCCATTCTGATATAAGTGAAGTGGAAGTTACTAAACCACATGTAGAGCTAGAAAAGAATTGTTCAATCTATAGGAAAAGGTGATAGCTCCTTACGTGTTAAGACAATAAGCAGCTGTTATCATTTGTTTGGACATAAACAGTTAGGAATGGCTGCAATCCTGCCTTTGTACTGGCTAAAAATGCAGACCTGGTTATGTTAATTAGCACTTTCCCATCACCTTCTCATGCTTTTTCTGTTGATTTTAATCCCATAAACTAATTTGTATAGAACACACCTGGATGAACTCTTGGTTCTGAGGTAGCAACCTTATGATTCAGAGAAGATGACTTCCACTTCTAAGAAATGCTGTTTCACATTCCTTTTTGCATGTCAACTGCACACTCAAGCCAATTCCATTCGTTTTCACAGTGGCTTTAACTCTTCAGCCTGCTATCATCAGGAATATGAGGGACAAATTGCAGCTGCCTTTCTGCAAAGCAGAAGGCCATTAGAACCTGGTGCACCATTTGTCTGACATACAAGTCACACCACTAGTTTATGCATTTATGCTAGAACCTCAGACATTACTACCCATTCAAAAGAAAAAAAACAACAAAACTACTTTGAACACAATCAGTATTCTTCCTACTTTTAAATTAAATCTGTAGTTTCACTAAAATTAAAAAGAAATACTTTACAATTGATTGGTGAGGTCAACTGGGAACTTATCTCATCAGAAGAATAGCATTCTAGTATGAAAATGTTTGGACCAATTCAAGAACTGATACAGGGAACATCAGGAGAACCAATAACTCTTCTTTAAAAACCGTGTACAACATCTGTAAAGTTGAATAATATGAAGATGGTAACAAAGATAATTCAAAAGGTTATTTGTAAAGGAAAACTCACCAATATCAACGCCTTGGCTAGGAAAAGCTGGGGCAATCTCCACCAGGGAGTAATCTCCAAGAGATGCTGCCCCAGTGGGGGGTCAGCCCTTAAATGAGGTCTTAGAGGAGATAGAGTTGAGCTCCACCCCTTCCGGAAGCACAGCTCCATTACTCTCACCTGTACTCCCACAGCTGCCCCAACACTTGCCTCAGATGATTAATCAGAGGTTCAGGCTGTGATTACCAATTTTCTATACAAGCATTACCCATTTTACCATAACATAATAAACTTTTTCATCAGTCCTGAAACACATTTCCAACTATTTTGACACCTAGAATTTTTACCCTGTTAAAAGACATGCCTGTGTGGCATAGCACACAAAAGCATTAAAGTTCTGTCTATATCTGTCTTTTTGAGGTCTGAAGTCTGGTTCTTTAGTCGAACAAGCAACACTACAATCTTTGTGAAACCTTTATTTATTAATTAAATTCTTGAAATTGATTTAAGGCTCCACAAAATAAAAGTGTGCTGATCTTCCCATTTATTTCAATCTAGCTCTGACCCATCGCTTTACTTGACATACACAATTCATCTTGTTGAAGTCCTGGCGTAAAGGTTATGACGGTTTGCACAGGACATGTTAGAACTCCTAATGTCATCACTGACAAGGCTACAACCTTCACTTGTTGACATCTCATCAAATAATCTCATTCTTGTTCAAATCTTGGCCCAACTTACTTAAAGTGACACATTTCCATTGCCAGTGACTGAGTCAGCCAGTAATTGCTGCCTAAAATAATACAAATTCATAAAAATAAATGATGGCAGATAGTTATTTTTAATGTTTGAGTTGGTTCCTGAAATATCACTCACTGACACAGAAGAACAACTCAACAAAGGGTGAACTCGCTAGAAAGCTGGAGTGGATTTACTGATGGGAACGACAGCATTGCAAGAAATGACACAGGAGGCAGTGCCACCTTCTTCCTCCTTCCCCCCGCTGCCATATCCAGCTTTGCACTTTTTGTGAACTTTTCACTATTGGAAGCCAGAGGCTTAGCCTGTTCTCACATTAACATACACCATAGGTCAATGCTCCTGTGGATAACTCACTGTTCCGCAGGCACTCAGCTGGCCACTCAGTTACGTTAGAGCAACCATGACCCTTCAGAGGCACCGCCAACCCTGAGGGTGAAAGAAGTGCAGTCTTACAGGAGCTGAAGGAAACCAGAGACCATCAAAGCCGCTAGTGATGCTGAAGCTGACAAGAGCTACAAGTCTGCATTTAGGCTGGGAAAGGCAGACTCCCTCAGGGGAGGCAGAGTGACACAGAAGGTACAAGTCTGGGATTTGAAAGGAAATGCTAAATACATTAACAAAGTTGCTGAGCAGTACTGATAGCTAGAAAAAGGAAGATTAAAAAAAAAGAAAAAAAAAACAGAAAAAGATGTGAAACATTATCAAGAATTGACTTGGTTATTCTTCACACAGTGATTGACTTTAGCATTACTGTCTAACTCTGGGTTTCCATTTCGAGACCACTTACTTTCCTAAAATAGTTCCATTTCAATAGGAGGGAGAAGCATTGCAACTGTAATCAGATTTTTTTGTGAATATGAAAAAAAGGTGGAGGTTTACAAGATTTAGAGATGAGTACAGGTTTCCTTTATCTTTTCTGTTCCCTATGTGGTGATCTAATCACGAAGACAAGCCTTTTTACTTAAATGCCTTGTTCTCACAGGTAATTGTCACCAGTACTGGGAGAGCCACTAAAAAACTGTGATGTCTGCACTGAGTTTATCTGGGATTCCATTTTTATTTTTGATTCTGGCACAGGCTTTTCACATGGCCAGCATCCATTTGTGATATTTTTTTAAGGTACACATATAGACTGTGTGATCTAAGCATGACTTCATAGTTCAAATATGCCACCAGGGACTGATAAATATTTATATTGCAACCTTTTCCCTAAAACTCCAGAATAAAAAAAAAATTGAATTTAGCAACTCTGACTGCTGAACCTCTGTTCTTAATTTATTTTCTTAATTCATTGTAGCTTATATCAAGATTCCTCCTTTTCCATCTTCTACCATATACCTCTAAGGATTGTTTGTTTTCATTTACAACACCATTTTAAAATTAAAAAAGCACTTTTAAACATTTATTAGCATGTTTAAGGGCAGCTCCACTCTGATTACATCTATCTTCTGAAGTTGCATGGGGTGTTTTCCTGATTGTAGGCCAGGTTTCATCATGGTCTACATTTAGTCTACTCCCTGTTTTGGAAGGCTTTACCGACTCTAACATATTCTGCTGAATTAAGACTTTTTGGAATAAAACCTTTTCATGAATCAAATCAACCTTCAACTGATATTTTCAGATTAGTTTAACCATTAGTTGAGCTACCAGTTTGAGATTCCCTAGAAACTCTAAAGTAATGCAAAAGAAAGCATTATTACACATTACTACACAAAAAGCATTTCATTTCACCCACACAGAGTTACCATCTCTTAACTGAATACAGGACTCACCTATATTTATGCTGTCTCTACATTCACCAGTCTCCCATTACTAAGATCAACAAGCCTGCTGTATATTTTGTAGTCAGTGTGTTCAGCTCAGACAACAGAAGCTGACAAATGAAACTAAGTATTGTGCAACCATTCTCCGCAGTTGGATTAAACAGTATTTTTTTCACAATCTCATGAGCCATTATGAAGCTCTGATAAACCCCTAGGTGCCCAATAGTTTTTGGCATCCTTCATCTGCAAATGAGCAAAACTGTAATATGACTAAGTGATTAGACTGTCCTTGTGGCATTACCATATGGCAGTCTGCCTGAGAAAAGATGTGCCTTTCCTTATGCAAGAAGTAAACTATATACAAGATGAAAATCTAGCTTTGTGTGTTCCCAGGATAAAAAATTGTCTCTGACCTTCTCAGATGTCCACGACAAAAGTCTTCTATTTGATTTGTGGCACACGAAATCATGATTCAGATTCAGTGCCATCATGACAAGACAATTTTTGCATTAAGTAGCTGCTATTCATTATTTCACCATTTAATTAATATCCTGCTACTACCAACGGTATTACACTGCAGCAGCCAAAGATGACAGAGTGCTTCCTTGTTTCTCAGTAGCACATTACTTACTTTGGCAACAGGATACTACATTTCTCTTGTTGTTCAGAGGGATATTTTTCTTCATTAACCAATTATTTAACCAATAAATCTGATATTCCAGGAAGGAGTTACAACTGAAAGGTTAACAGATTTTGTGCAATTTGTTTTGAAACACTGCATTGCTTGTACACACGTGGCTCTGGATTGCATTACTTGGTTTAACAGAAACTGCAACTCAATTCTACATTAACAGACAATAAGTCAAGGATTAAAGCTACAAAATCAGACATATTCCAGTTTGCACTCTTATATCTACCTCTGCTCTTGCCAGATAGATTGACAGAATGAGCTGGCTGACCTAGTTAAAACTGCCCAATTAGCTGAACAAATGACATAGTATTGAAGAAAGTGAAGAAGAGCAATATATTGGGAGACAGCTGTCAGGGACTCTGGGGGGGTAGGGAGGACTATCCTACCTATGATGAGACCAGGCCCAAGTCCCTAATCTTGTTACTCCTTCTGCTTGCAGATACAGGTAAGTTAACAAGTTAGGCCAAAGCAGTAAGACTGGAAGATGTATTGTTTTCTTATGAAGGAGAGATTTGTACTGATCTTCAAAGGAGAAAGTCCAATACCCCTTTTGGATGCTATTATAACTGGTAAAGAAAACAACAAAAACAAGCAGTATATTTCAAAGGCTTATTTGACAGATGGCAGTACCTTCTGTATTATTAGGAAAACAAACACATTTCATTTCCCATTAGTATCCTTAAGGACATAAAGGTAGCACCTAAAGGTAGCAGAAGACAACCTTGTAAAAATGAAGAAATTATAGTAACACATTTTGGATAAAGAGGATAGGCCAAATCCAACTCAACTACTGCAATCACTTCAGTGGTCTTCAAGATTTCCAAGTCACGAAAGGAAAGCTTGATCGACATGATCAACATGAATTCATTCAGTATGATTGGAGAGTCTAACACACCTGAGGAAAAGGCCAGAAACTGAAAAGAAATATTTACCATTCATAAGTTTGTAGCAAAAGGAAACGATACAAAGAGAATTCATCTCTCATTGTCTCATCTCATTGTTGCACAGTCATGTCCAGTGGTCAAACAGTAGTGCAATATTTCCTTACTAGCCGGCACTAAGGATTAACAATTTATGTGTGTCGTTGACTATTATTATAATGAAAGGCTATACCGTATTCTCACAGTGACAGTGTTGCAAAATGAGCAATTAAGAAGCAGAGTTTAGATTCATAGCTTTTGACCAGCAATAAAGTAGATCATATTTGGTGGGAAGGTAATTCTTCAGCTAGGGACATGCTGTCAATACTGTGGTCCTTCCAAACCTTTTATTTCCTGCACATGATACTATCCGGGTAAGGCAATTCCTCCTATTCCAATCCCTCTTGTATTTATCTAATCTATATCAACTTGTTTAATGCTGATGATTATTTTATGATTCTCATTTGCCCAGCCAAGTTCAGAGTGACAAACATACAACACTGCTGAACACTGCCGTACGTTTTTGTTTCAAGCACACAATGTGTCTACGAGTAGAAAGGATTTTCCCTGATAAAGAGACTAAATGCAAGTGAACAGGGAAACAGATGTAAATCACAAGATAGAGTTTTGTCTAGATAATACAAAACTAGACAACAGGCTACACAATTGAAATGCAGGCCCATACGTTCTTGCTCTGTAAATCTTTATGTCAGATGCCCATTGGTGAGCAAATAAACACACACAGTTTATACTAGATAAAAAGACCTAATTAAGACTCCAAATTAAAAGTGCTTGAAGCTTCCCTCCAGCAGCAATGTGTCAGATTTTGCTTTGGGTATGTGCATACCAGGAGGGAAAGGATCTTGCAGTGTAAGGGACACAGTGCCAGTAGCTGCTGCATCTTACACAGCTGAATCCCTATTCCATGCATTGCTTGAGCAGCTGAAGGAGAAGCACTTGTGACTACATGCCTTGTCCTTGAGATTGGTGGGAGGGAGGGATTTTTACCGAGGCATCATGGAGTGCTTCTTAAAGCCTGCAAATAGAATTGAACTCCAGAACAAGGTCGTTATAATAATTACAGATGTTGAGTGAACTTCACTACCCGCAGGCTGTTTAATGTGAAGGTCCTCACATACACCTTAAGCATGTTGTGAAATGTGTATTTGCTTAATGGATAACCAATTCAATCTCTAGGT
Source organism: Coturnix japonica (assembly GCF_054131305.1). Lineage (NCBI taxonomy): Eukaryota > Metazoa > Chordata > Aves > Galliformes > Phasianidae > Coturnix > Coturnix japonica. The sequence goes on along the minus strand of NC_140680.1, from coordinate 8,742,417 downwards.
CTTAAATGTTATTAAAAAATCAAGGTGGATTAGAGTGAAATTATTTCCACCCTCCAAAATTTTAATATCATCAAATTTCTTCCAATAACTTTCAGACAATTACAAAATCAGCAGAAGTAAGAAAATGTTGTTTTTGTAATAAACAGCTTTTAAGCACATAGAACCTGCATAGTATACAAATATTGCAATACTTACAAATTCAATACATCCTAACATCCTGCACAACTACTATATTAAATTAAATCACTGAACTCCCTCTGCAGTCAAATTTGCCACATACTTGGGTATCTTTATATCAAATAGCCTGCAGGTCTACAAATAAACACTCATAGTCCAAACCAGATGTCAATGTCTAATCACAATACATAGTTTTAAAGGGTATGCTCTTGATGCTATCTGCATTCTGACAATATGACTGTGGTTTTCTGGACGCCATATTCCTGCTTTTCACTATCAGCATGCAAGAAAAAGACTCATTGACAGACACAGTATTAAAGTGGATTCAAAGGTTGCTGCTACTTTCTCAAATATCAGCAGGAGCTAAGAGTTGTTCCTTTCTTTATCCTTGCTGGTTATAAAAAAAAAAACAAAACCACAAGTGGCACGTAAATCATGCACACAATTAAGAGGATGACCATTAATATATACAGTGGGAATAGAGGAAACCGCATCAGTCTTGGTCTGCTCCTGATGAACCAGCCCCACAGAACTGCCTACTAATGGAAATTTATGAAATTTGAGTGCTTAAAGTAGTGAGAGCTCTAAAATAAATGTGGTCTTTTTTTTTTTTTGTTTGTTTTTTTTTTTTGTTTTTTTTTTTTGAGGGGAGTTGCTTTAACATTAGTTAGTTTGGAACAGGACAATCACTGCTAATTATTTTACTGAAAATAGTGAGCAAAGAGTCTTGCAAGCCCAAGAAATATACTAGCTTATGAGAAGAGTTCTCCCCCCATCTTTGACACAGGGAATCTAGTTACTTTTTCCTCCCTCAGGCAACATTCTAGACTTCAATCACATTTTTTTTTTCTTTCTTTTTTCTTTTAAATAAAGCTCAGAAACATAAAGATCTCTGAGCAAGCATCAAACACTGAAATGTTTAACAGCAATTCCAGAAATATCCATCTTATTTTCAACTTACATCCTAAAGTTTGCACGATAATGAAAAGTGCATTTGGAAATCAGGGGGATTATAGCCTCAAGTATCAATGTTGATATCAAAGACAACACTATATCTAAGATTCTGTCTTTACACCACAAATAACTGACAACAGACATGCACATGACATACTGAATGTAGGTTAAGTGCTGAGGGTGCTGAAGAGGAGCTATTCCATAAAGCAACAGGACCCAGTGGATCTGGGTATTCTATTTCCTCTTGTCAGGAATTTCTGTCTCTTATTTTTAACCAGCTACAGAGATCATTTAAGACAAATAATTAAAACAACACAAACATTGCCCTTTTTTTTTTTTTTTTTCTTCAGTTATTTTAGAGTTCAAACAATTTAGCTACTTTTCTTTCAGAGCCCATTTCTGTTATAATACTGAGATTCATGCATTCATGTTAAATGTGAAGATTTGGCTTCACATAAAGGCAACTTTCTACCTGTACTGGCATCTTTATTTTAATCCTTGGTATGTTCCTTCTGTCAAGTAGATATTAAGTTATCAACTTGGAAGTTCATCTCAAAGTACAGCAGTGAAACTGAATGTTCTGGAAACATCCCCCAAAGCTCCATATTTCCAGAATAAAACAAGGTCCACAGCTAATGAGAAATAATAGTCACTAAAAACCCATTTAAAATGTTTTTTAGGTAAAGGAAATGACAGAGACAAAATCAATTTATTTTTGTAATATGAAAACTTCTTAAAAAGTTGGCAACAGTAGAAAAAAAGAATATATTGATGAGACATGCAATACAAAATGCAATTTGTATAACATTTTGTATAGCAGCTGCTCCTTTGTATAGTAAACACAATCAAAGTATCAAGAGGAATGAATATTGTTTACACTAGTAAGACTAAAAGCAATTAATCAAAAGGCAATATGGTGATATGCAATGGATTTTGGCTATTTGCCAACATGTGCAAAAATGGAATTAATTCAATTAATAATTGCACAGGTTTTTTTTTCCACTGGAGTGGAACTTTTCATCCTCTACTTACATACCAAGTATTGGGTCAATGAGCATTTGATAGAAATCGTCTGTTTTTCCCTTTGGAAAACACACATGCACTTACACAGCTAGAGGACAGATTTCTCATCAGCCAAAAATGAGTGCATTTCTGCACTCCTGTTTATGAGGGTAATAATTCTTGGCATTGTATTTCTACTGAATAAATAGTGACAAGTGGTATCAGAGCATGCCACCATGATTTGACTGGCAGAAGGTCTAGACTGGCGAATCTAAAGAGTGCTGTGCAGACTGCCTTTTCAAAAAAAACTAATTTCTTGCTTATAAATTAGAATCATGGGTCATTAAGCTTTCTGTGCTAAACATAATGCTACCCAACTAGTCAACCAGGGCAACGAGCCATGAAGGACAAACTGCGTTATATATCTTGCTAATTTCAGTTGGGAAAACAAGACAAACCTTGTTGAGTAACAGTGATTTTGTTCAGTATTGATCTATACTCATGCAATCCAGTCATGATAATCAAGGTAATATTGCCTTGGAAGTTATTTGGAAAAGGAAAATCTCCACATTTTCAGGGCAGAGAACTGAAACTCTTTCAGTTTGACCTCATTTCATCAAGCTACCTATGTGCATTACTGAAGTACTGTGCACCTCTCTGAAGGACTGCAAGGCATTACAGGAAACTGCACAAGTAATGAGAAGAAAGAGGCTGTAGCCTTCTCTGAACCTATTTGCAACCTTGTGCCTCTCCCATTTCAGGATACATTCTAAACCTCATGCAGCCTACAACAGTCCTGAGCTTGCTTTCTATGTAACCTCTTGCTGAGTCAAGTATTGCTTGCACCTTTTCAGTAGTTTTCTGGCATTTTCTTTTCCTTTTAACTGCCCCCCTCAATAACAAAACCAATCTCATTCCTATCTCCTCAGCCAAGGGACATGTCCATATTTCTCACAAGGACTCGAGTTCTTTGGCCCCATACTGCATTAAACATATCTTTACTTTCAAGTAGCAGTTAAAACATGCTTTGTATTTTTCTAAAATCCTGTATCCATCATCGTTTTATTTTAACCACAGATTTTCATTTTGTATGAAAATTTTGCTTCCCAGTTTTTGTGTCCTTTCTTTTTGGTGGTCAGCATTATTATTTTACTCCTTTCTGGCAGCAATAAATACAGCTACATTTAAACTATGATATTTTAAGTTTTTTTTTACAGTATTGATTCTTATTTTTTATTTTCTAAAAGGGCTGCTAAGAACACATTCAATAACAATATTCTGAGTTCTACTCAATTATTTTCCCCCTCTTTCTAATGATAACATCTTGATATAGAATCCAAATTACAGGCTTTTCTGGTTTCCTCATCCTTCATCAAGTCATGCTTAAAAAGACAACATATTCTTTGAGAGTTCACACACAAACTGTGACAGAGGGTGGCAGAAAAAATAGCTTGCTGCTGTAATTCACTTGAACAGCAGAATGAATGAAGTCTTCTTTCAGATAGTGTTGCTATGTACAAGGTGTCCCAAAGTGATTTACAAGGTACTAGGCTATAAAGAAGCCTGGCAAAGGAGATATTGTGAGCTGCAAGATTCATTGTGCACTCTTAAAGGCTCCAGAATGTTTTGAAAACCAGGCATGAGATGCTGGCTGCATAACTGGAAATGCTCATCTTGAGATGGAAAATGAGAAAAATAGTGGAGAACATTAGAAAAGAACAGCAGAGTTTGGTGTAAGAATCATTTAAATGTCAGCACAGGGATGAAAGAGGAACTTCTAGTTTTAATGTTTACTTGATTATCTCATCACATTGACCGATATGCAATATTCAACTGAACTACCAAACCTTGAATAAATATTATCAAGATGATACCATTTGCCTTGAAGTAATTCCAAGGGTTGATCAGTTTTGGTCTATCATTGGAAGCCATGTGGAAACTGGTAACTCCATTCTCACCACAGAGAAATCATCTTACAGACTTTCTGAAAGCCTGCAGCTACTTCACAAGTAGCTTATTCCTGCCAGAAAATACTCAGTACATATAAATATTATATTGCCAATCAAAACAGAACTTCTGTAGAATTCAGAAGAGTAGAGAAAGTTGCTTCTTTCTTCTCAGACCTTCCATAAGGAATAAACATTTTCACGTTGGTGAACACACACAAAATCTCTATTTTCAATTGTATTTTGATTATTTTTCTCTTCTAGGCCCAGAAATATAAAATCAAGAGATTGCAGTCACACACTTCAAACACAACCACGCATTACAGTCCCAAAGTGAACACCTCTTTGTGTTCTTTTGTACAACCACTTCCAGATATCTGCCCTCATCACAAATCAGTTCTTGTCTCCCTGATGTGCACTGGTCCTTCTCTTCAGTAGCCAGAATCCCCACTACCCTTCCCAAGCTCCTGGGGCAGGAACAACGCAGTGGCTGAGAGCAACTTTTGGTTGGCTGCTGGGAGTTTCAGACTGAAAGGGTGACATCTGCCTCTGCAGCCAGATCTGCACCATGTACGGTGTCTATGTCATAGAATCACAGAATGGCCTGGGTTGAGAAGGACCTCAAAGATCATCTAGCTTCAGCCCCTTGCCATGGGCAGGGTCCCCAACCACTAGAGCAGAGCCAGATCCATATATATATTGTGAAAACAGACGATGAAAAAGCATTAATAAAATGGACAAGTTAATTTTGTCCATTTTTAGATAGAGTCCCAAATGCCTGCTAAGCAATAAAGAAAAAAATCTGCTAAAAAGAGAATCGTGTTAAATAAGAAAACAAAATAATTAATGATTTGTATCCACTTAAAAGTTATTTTTTATAAAAGGAGTATGATTTTTGTCTCACTTGCTATAAAGTGGATTTTCAGCATTTAAAAACCTTCCTTTACTTGTAATAAAGACATTCTGTATGACTGCTGATGGAAAACATTTCACAAAAGGGGAACTTTCCTTTCTGCTCAGACCCAAGCAGTTAAAACAGCAGTTCAAAACTACAAGGTTTTACAGCTGTAGCCAAATGTAGCTGTCAAACATGAAGGTTATTTTTATGGAAAGTAATTAATAGTCTGAAGGGATGCACAGGTCTCTCACTATTCTGTCTCTGTCACAAGAAATCAGAAATGCAAAGAGCATCCCTGATATCTTTTGTTGCAAAGTATTCTTTTGCAATCAACATTTTAGCATTTCAATAAGGTAAGAGCAGATATTTAACTGACAACCCGAAGAAGAGCAAGCAAGTCAATCTGACAAAACATCTCTGCAACATAAGGAGGAGCTTGATAGAAATACTGCATTGCAACAAAACTTTCATTAAAAATATTGGAACAAAGATCTTGAAACGTGTCTTTCAAAACACCACAGTTTTGTTTCATTTACAGAAAGCAAATGCTACTTGCAGACAGCACTTTTTTCTTTCTTAAACCACAGCAGTCATCACTCCACAGACAATAAAATCCATAGCTAATATTTCCCTGTTGAATCCCCAGTGGAACTATTTATTAAAAAAAAAAAAAAAGTACTGCTCACGATTAAGTCCACAGAAACAAATAGAACAATGAAGTCGAGTGAAAACAGAAGTCTTCCATGAGAAGAAATGTCACTGTTAAGCTTCTAAGCAGCTTTTCCCATCCTTCAACTGCCAAACATTGCTGAAGAAAAGAATTTAAAGGTTGTAAAGACTCAGACTTTGCTAGTGTTGTTTAGGCTTTCCTAGCTGGGATTTTAATACTGTGGTCTCAGGAATTATTTCAGGAATGGTTCTCTGATTAAACAGCTGAGAAGCATCTGCCTGTTCCTTAAATTCTCTGTGGCGATTTAAGCACTTGTCAGTGCTAGGACATAAAAAGAAAAACTGAAATAATTATCTCCCTTTTAGGATTGACGTTTACTTGGATAGATAGCGACAGTGAATTATGAAACAATTAGGATTATGGCAACTTCTCCCAGTTACTTTGTAGCCCGTTTCTTGTTCAAAATATTCTGAATAGAGCATATAATTTCAAGTGTACTTTCTCACTTTCTGAAGGCAGCAGAGCATCATGGTCTCAAAGATCAATTGTGTCAGCCATGCCATCGTGGCTCTGTTGTTTGTTTACTTATTATTTTGTCTGCAAACATAACATCACTCAGCCCATGTTTTTAACTGACTAGATGCAAACCAACTCCAAAGCAGAAAGCTGTGTATCTGTAGTTAAAAGGACTGAGCCTGAGCTAATGAGCCCCTTCGAGATATGGGATAAAACGGCCTGGACTCTATGCCTGCTAAGAGGGAAGTGCTGCAGCCTGTGCCTCAGACAGAACTTTGGTGAGTAGATGGAGTGAAGTCTGCCAGCACAGGCACATGTGATCCCCCTGTAACATGTGTCACTGGTTTCACAGAGAACTCCCTGATCACAAAGATTTGATAACTTTGATTGCATATGCGAGTTGACCGAAAACAACTGTCAGCAGAATCTCAACAGGACACATCCCTGAGCTCTCTATCCCACTCCTCTGAGCCCAAAACTCAGCTCACCAACCCAGGGCTCGGTTCCAACCTGGGCACTGCTGGGGGGCAGCGGTCATCAACCTTTCTGCTGCCTGCTCTACAAAGTAATGACCCAGAGCTGAGGGCAGCAACTTGTAAAACTGCTGCAGCAAGAATCACTAGCACTCAATCTATCAAGAGCAACTGCATGGTTATGGGCTGTAGTAAGATAAATAGGTTGGGTGTTTAATTTATGTATGAATTACTTGGTTGCTGTGGACAGCATTAAGATTTCAGCTGTTTCCAGGATCTGGATCTTCAGAAACCTATCCACTCACTGAGAAGCATCATAAGTAGCAAAAGTAGACACTAAGAACAGACTGGACTAAATTGCTTTTCCTGTCAGTCCTCAGCTACTGAAAACTTTGGTTACACCAGGAGTCGCTGATAACCCAAACAGCAAAGAAAATAAATGACATCTTACAAGAACTTAAGGTATTCATCATTTTAGTTATGTGGGTACAAAAACTACTAAATAACTCACTAAAATCATAGCCTATCAGCTCAGGATGTAAAAGATTCTCTTCCAGAGAAGTCAATCCTCAGGATCAGATTGCACTACCAGAGACTTCTTCAATATGTTATTCGTATATACATCATCACTGAACCGATCATTTTGCATGCTATTGCTTTGGTCACTCTCAACAGCATGCTCACAATAAGCACTAACAAAAGATCAGGAATAGACTACTGCTATAACACTGAGTTTTCTCATAAATATAGTGACAACGTGAAGTTTATTCTTACAGATCCCTTGTCTCATGAGGTTATCATAACACAAAAAGGGGGAAAATATGCCTCTTCTCCCAAATGGTTTTACTCTGACAGTGCTTTTGACTCCAATATCATCACTTTCCTTGTATTCTCACTCTTTGTGGCTACAATCAATTTATTTAATTTCCTGGCAATATCGCACCACTCATGGGAGTTACACAGCTGTCACCTCACGTACAAGTTCTCTGAGGGCTGGAAAAAACAGTGGTCGAGGTGCCAGCTGCTAGCCAACCACAATGCAGTAGAAGGAGAACGAAGGAAAAGAAGCCACTGCAGGGAAGACTTTTGTGTGTCTGTTGCTGTCCTGACACAGGAACGGGAAAAAGATACAGTACAAAAAAATCGAGTGAAGAGGAGCAGTTCTGAGGCATGCACAGTACCTGATCCTTTCAATGTAAGTAAGCTAAAATTTGATAGGATGCCATGTTAACTTCTTCCTTGCTTCCTTTTATTTTTCTACAAAACAAGTTTAACTCCACAATCTTAAAAACAGTGAACAGCTTAATTAATGCCTGTAAATGATTGAGAGCTTCTGACAAGACACCACACAGGTACAAAGAACAAATGAACAACCGTAAGTAAAATAATAAATGCTGTGATCCTGCAAAGCTACAATAAGAACACCTACAGCTTCTGTGCTTTAAGAACTTCTTAAGGTCAACTTGCCAGCTATGACTACTGTGGACATTCCCTGAAGATGTTTGAAATTAGTGTTACGTGACCTCAAATGCTTTGATAGAAGCTTACCGTATTTGACAAAAAGCTAATTAAGAGGGAAGTGGTACACATACCTCATAGGACATTTGGCCTTAATATTTGTATCATTTGCCAACAGCTATCTTTCAAATCAGAAAAAACACTCTGAATAAAAAGCAGAGGGGAGTTCAGCTGGAAAACACGCACACGGATACACACAGGTGCCCACGCACCACTGGTCACACTGCTCAGAAAGAAGCAGAACTCTCCAAACCTCTGTCAGGCTAATTAAATTCCAGACAAGGTAGAAAATTAAGGTATTAGCTCTCTGCTCCCTGCATTGGCTGGTTTTATAAGCAATTCCTAGCAGAACTACCTGTGAAGCCTTTCAGTAAAGTAACATAACAAGTTGGTAAAAAGTAATAATGAAGAGTATCCACTCAACCATATTTTACTTTACAAACAGTACAAGACCAAAGGATGCTAATGAAGAACTGTTTCATTGCACAAAGAGAACAAGAGACAGAAGGACAGAGTAGAGACTACAGCTTGGGAACAAGGCAAAATCCTTGCCTGCTCCCCAAATATCTCTTCAGTAAGTATTGACAGTTCCCTATCCAATCCAGAATAATCTATTTACAAATTTCTTGCAGGACTCAAATCCACAAATTAATTTTAAAAAGGAGGCTGTAAAACTGTTTCAGTGTGAAAGTAAAATTAACACTACCCAGTCTATGCAAGTATCAGCTTCATGAATTTTTTCTTTTTAACTATTCTAGACTAAAATATGTATGCTTCATGCTCAGGCAAACCTCCAGCTGCATAGAAATGAAATATTACTGAAAAAAAGGTTGTTTACAGAAGCTGGCTGGAGCAGCTAATACATATTATAATATGCTAAGCTCTGATAGTCCCATATCAGTTGCAATTACTTAAAAATTCAGCATCTCTGAGATTGAGGCAAATTCAATTTTCTTTATTCATGAAGTAACAAAAACAATGGGCAAGGATATAAAGGAATACCTCTGGTAAAAGGTAACAACTGGTAACAGACTGCAGGCAGAAAAATATGCTGGTTGATGGTACCCCAGAGAACACATAAGAAAACATCCAGTTTTCTTTAATTGTTCCTTAGTTTTACTGTTTCATCCAGGCATATAAACTCTATTAAACCAATACAGTCTCCCCGGATATACATAAAGTTTAATTCAAAACAAGACAGTGGATACTGAGCTCTTCACTGACCTAAAGGGTTTCTCTGAGAAATGTGTGGATGAGCACAAATGGAGAGAGTGCATCTAACAACTGGGACCACTCAATCAAGATGTCCATGCAAATAATTAAAATGCTTAATGAAAGAGAACTGGGGGGAGAAAAACGGTGTTAATTGGTTTCTTCAGATTGATGCTGTACAGAGCTCAAAGCAGAAATTAATGTGGCATCTCCCAGGAACAAACAGCCCATGTCACTTTGCAGATTTATGGCATCTACTCTTTGCTTAGCTATGAGGAGTACCAACAAAATCTCACCTACCATTGCTAGCTTCTGTAAGTGGCAAACAAAAACAGGTGGCAAATAACTAAAGATGTTTTACTTCCAATTTTGTAATTAGGGGAGAACTACTAAAAAGTATGCTCCCATAGTGACAGAAACCACTCAGAATTTGATAACCTCAAATAGGGCACTTGCTTGGAGCAACTCGCCTGCAACACTTTTAGAGAAAACTCTGCCAAAGTGCAGAATAACTCAAGGGTGTTTGCAGCCAGAGGTGTGGGAGGGCAGGGCAGGGAGCACTGCCTGCTGAATCTGAGCTGGCACATGCTGAGAAAATGAGAACAGGCAATTCCCAAAACAACATTATCTTAATATCAGCACATTACTGAAATAGGAAGGAAAAGTTGTTCAACAGAAAATGCGTGCTTATTCATGAGCAAATCAAATATCACTCTTCAGAAGAACTCGGAGCTCTCTATTATAAATTTTAATAGCAGCAACATGCCAAAATTAGCTTTGATTCAGAACAATGATGGCTGTAGGTACCGTGGGGTATAAGGTCTCAGTCTATGAAATATAGGTGACTCAGAATCTTACAAAAGGATGTGGCTGTTAGCAGAATTAAATCATTTAGATAATGGTTCTTGAGGTCAGGGAGCCTCGCAGTCCCTGACCTATGTTTCCCCTATCTGCACTAACCAGCAGCTCAGAAGCTAAAACCCACGCAATATTTGCAAGGAACATTATCCACAAAAAGTGGGGAGAGCAAGTAACCGTGTCAATGCACAAATTTGGGCCACAGAAAGGCAACAGTATTCAAACACATGTATGTGTTTCCCAGTCTTTATCCTCCTAATCTGCCTGAAATTACCTCGTAAGCAAAGCACCTGTGTGGATTTAGCCAATTAGTGATAAACAGCAGATAATCCTCATTTCTAGTTATATTAATAGAAAGATTGCAAATAGATAAAAATAAAGGAGAAAGAGTCTCTCACAATACTGCAAAAAAGTATTTAAAAATGCAACTTTCAGAAATCTTATCATATTGACAATATTATTGCAGAGGCATTCAGGTTCTTATCTTTCTGAAGCAAACTGCCATTAGCCATCACAACTCCAGGACTCCCAGCCCATACCCACAGACATGACAGACAGAGATTGATTTTTCAACTTGCCTAATTGGCCAGAGGATACAGGAAATTAACAGGATCTGGCTCTGCTTGAGCTAGCAGCTTTTCCCTTTTGCTAGAAACAGAAAGCGAGATTATGCATTACTTATTGTTATGCCAATTCTCTTGCTAGAAGAATTAGAGGCAGCTTTCCTTGCAGGGGTAATTATTTTCTTTGCAAAGACGCTTACAGCTTTTGTTTTGTTTCCTTGATACAGTCTGCTTTATTTATTTCTTTTTTTTTCTTTTTTTTTTTAATGCTTTTAAAAAAGATTGGAATTAAGGAGGTTTTTCCTCTGGAATGAAGAACACTGAAGAATGACTCAACACGTTCACAGAGGTAAATGCAAACACATCACTGCTCTTCTCAAAGTTGACACAATAGCCCTGCAATGAAATAGCTGAGGGCAAAGGAAAGCGTAGAGTTCTGACGCACCAGCCTCACTGACATACCACGCATTCTTTTGAACTCTTTTTTTAGCCTCTATAAGAAGTCCGTCTTTGCCATTTTTTTTTCCTTAAACTTAATAGCTCATCTTTCTATACTCAAATCAGTAGGCAACCACTGAAAAACACTGCTCTGAGCAGCACTGCAAAGCTGTGTTTCCTGCGGCTGCCCCCCAGTTTGACTTCTTAGTGTCTAACACGGATTGTGTTTAGCCTGCAGCCTTCATGTTGGTAACATCCCTTACTCCCCACCTTTGTTTTTTTCCCCACAAAACATGCCAAGTTTACTTAAAGCTGTTTCAGAAGATAGGAATGGGACAACAGCACAGCCAACCAACAGCAGTGCATAAGCTTTCCTCTTTAACTACTCCCCAGACTAGATAATCTTTAAAATATGAAGTAGGCATAAAGCTCTCAAAAGCTCCCAGTGCAGTATTCTCTTCTTATTCTGTTTAAAAAATAATAATAATAATAATAATTTTTTATTTCTGCCTGTCTGAGAATTCTATCATTTTCATATTTTAAACTTCTATATTTCTTCCCTGAATCTCCCTGGAAAGATCTCTCCTGCAGTCTTCCATGAAATACTGTCAATATTGGTATTCTGCTGTTAATTCATTTCTGCTGCTTCACAGCCACACAGCAGACTACCCTAATGGAACTGCACCGTCTCCAACCCACAGCAGTGAAGATTATCCTTTCTGAATCTCCTCACACATCGGCAGTCTGTCGCTTAATGGATTACTCTTTGGAGAAGTCAAAGACTATACATGAAGTGCAAAACAAAACCTCAACAGAAATGTTATCTTCAAAAGTCACCAATGAAAGTTTCTATTTTTATGCTCCATTTCTTTCCTGTGTGGATTACTTGTTACTGAAAGTCTATATTCCGTTTGTACTATAACCTGGGTGTTTTCAAAGACCTTAAAAATTAAAAGTCAAATCAGCAATGCTTATTAATACTGAGGTGTTTTTTTTTTTGTATTACTCAATTCTGCAGTAATGTTTACAGTTTCAAGGGGAGTTTATAATTATGCAAATTGCTAAGCAGTCTGCATAATGTACAACATGTTTGGGTTCACTGACTAGAAGCCGAGATACATTTCTTTAATGCTGCCTGTATGCTGTGTAATTCAGTTTGCATTTCTTACGCTCCACTGCTCTGTACCTGTCTGCAGCAGTATCCCTTGTGTTTCAGAATTTATATGCAACCTCGGTACCTTTGCAGACATTTGGTTCTCAGAAATTGCCTAAATAATTTATGTCTGCCAACTTAACATTTTGCAAAGCAGAGCAACATTTTGATAGCCCTATCACTGTTGAAACCTAGTGAAGAATTTTACCCTTTTAATTATAAGCTTAGTTGCTCTCATCACAGTTATAACTTAAACATTCCAAAAGCTGAACATATGACACTGATTTTTATTATTTTTTAAACCAAATTCTATGAAATGCATTCCACTGTTTTAAACACTGCTTACCTCTTTCATACCATAGATATGATTCCTGTAGTCACCAACACGCTGCATTCTGATTTTGTTTCCCAAGGTGTCCATCACTGTGACCTTGCCTGCACAGGGCAGTTCTGAATTGTTGTTCCATGATACTCCTGGTGCTCAGTCATAGCACCTGGTACCACAATGGTAGCAGGGTATTTCAAGCTGAGGTGGGTTGAAGAGCTCCAATAACCGCCAGGCCTGTTAAAATATTCCACCCTGTGTGAAAGGCTGATTCACTTAGTCACTTTCTTAAAATATCATCTAGGCAATCACCAGATTCCTGAAAGCCAAACTAAGGTGATTAAATACCTCTACAGACAATTGCAGGCAATTAACAAGCTCTTTTGGGCTCCCAGCCATGACTGTCTCTCAGTCCTCCATCCTTATAGCGCTGGCAAAACACCCCCAAATTCACATGGTCAGTCCTGCTGCAGCACTGAACTCTTCCCTACATCCCAGGGTAAACTCAAATAAAGGAGCTGGGGAGAAAATGACAGAAGCAGCATCAAATTAAGCATGGAAGCAAATATATGTTTTACTCCATTCAGCATTTATTGCTTGCTGCTGTGGCAAAATGGTGCTTGCTCTTTCTCAGGACTGACTGGTGCTGGTCAACTAAGTTGGGCTTCCTATTTTAACATCGGCAGCAGCCTCTCAGTTTTAGTAGGTGATTCATTAGAGCAATTACTAACTCCCACCCAGCCTCAGGGTGTGGACCATACCATGCAAACTGATAGGCTGAAAACCACAGGAGGCTTTCACTCAGCTCTGGTTATGCTTTTATATGGTCTCTGTGGGACAGCAGTGCTCAATTAACTTATATTACTCCCTATAAACCTAATAGAGATTTTATAGGTAGAAGAAATTTGTTTCTTTTTTTTCAAGCTCTTACGTCTCAGATTAGCTGAAAATGGCTTTTGTTCTACTGTTATAAGTCTACAGTGTGTTAGACATAGTGAGCCTAGGTCTAGGCAGGCAGAGGCCATGCAATGCCAGCCTCACTTTCCTTATTCTCCTTAGCAGCTGGTAGACTAATTAACTTTCAGTATTCAGTCCACATCCACACTTTGAAATAAAAGAAGAAAATCTGAAAAGAAGATTTTTTTTCCCCCATCTTATACCTGCTTTCCACATTAGTTATTTTGTGTCTACAGTTCAACAGAAAATGAATTTTATAATTTTGTTATATCCACTTATTTTAGAAAAGGTATTTCTTCCTTCAGCACTATCTAAGCTCCCTACAGTAATTACATGAGGAATATAAAGCACTACTCCTTCAGGGAATAAGCCAGCTCATGCAGTTAAGGAGAATTTTTCCTTAGAGATCGATAATTTCATAATTAGCCACTACTGGATATCTTGCAGATTCCAGCTGTCATGGGAGAAAAAATATTTGACCATCCTGAGTCTCTGGCCTCAAACAACATAACCATCAATGTGTTCTGATAGAAATGGAGTGGACAAAATCCCTGGTAAAATAACAATTTAAAAAACCCCACAAAAACCAACCAACCAAACCTCACTGAGACCAACAACAAATCCAGTCTGCCAACGTCTGCAATGTGTTCATTTTAGATGCATATATACATGTATATCTTTTCAGTTATAGTTAATTTTGCCTACTGAGTTTATGTTTAATGAACTGAACAAAATTTGTAGTGATTAGAACATGAATCCTTCATATTTACTTTTCATCTGGTTAATCTGCCAGATTAGATGACGCTTTTGCAATACATTTTTAGTGTCTTATAAAGAACACGCATATGTGAGATTCAGTGACACAATAGCCCATGGTTATGACAGTTGTTTCCTTGCAAGACCTCAAAAAACAATCAGATCTATATTATGCCAAAACATACTATTATAAGATAAAAAAAATTATCTAATTGAGTGAACAAAAAATAACAAGGGAATGAGAAAATAATGTAGAACTACAGAGAGGAAATTATTTGTCCAGAGGTAAACGGAGAAACTCGAGAAATCAAGAGCAGAAGTTCAGATCTCAATGGCAGAACACCTTTTTTTCCTGGAAGTTGTCCATCATCATCTAAACCCATTAATCATTTCCTAGCTATATTTCAGTATTACACTGAAGTAGTTGGTATAAAGCTTGTCAACATCATAGCTTGGACTTCAGTCACTAAACCAGATAATTAACACTCATTGCTATTTGTACAATATATATCTTTCAGTTATCACTTCTCATTCAAATCAGTCATAATATTTAAAATGCCATTTGAATGATTAGCACCCAGTCAATTGCTAAGCAAATAGTATTTAACTAGTCATAACAGCGGGGATGGGCAGCAGGAAAGCTTGAAAGTACATTTTGGAAAAGAATAAACATTGTTATGTTCTGCATTCTAACCTAAGGAAAAGCAATCAAAGAATAGCTCTTAAGGCTGAGAAGATGAAATCTGGTGATGCGCTGATGTAGGTAGCAGGAAAAGTTCTGACCTGAAATGGAGTGAGAAGAACCATGATTGAAATGCATTTACTTTTTTCCAAGCTATTTCCCTGATGTCTTTATTTTCTTTGCTATATACATATTACCTTTCTGTCCCCATAAAAGCTTCACATGTGAGGGATCTGCTTCACCCCTTCCTCTGCTTGTTGTCATTTCCCCAGTGAAATGCATCTGCTGTGACAGGGGAGCATAAGCTGAAGCCTCAGCTGCCTGACTTCATAGGCTTCTGTTTTGCCTCCTTAATCACAGCCTCTGTCTCCTTGAAGAGCCAGAACTAATAATCATCTATGGCCTTTGTGAAACACAACACCACAAACCCAAACTTGCAGAAACAAATACCTTCATGTACTGATTTTCAATGCAAATTTAATACATAGATTCCCTCTATGGAAATGAATCAAACTACCCATTTTCTTTTAGTTGAAGAAGAGTTTGAAGTTGAAGTGATCAAATATTTTAAAATGTAAATATCTCATCATTCGTGTATATATATATATATATATATATATATATATATATATATATATGTTTATTAATTACTAATGATTTGTGGCACTCCTGTATTTGAAAAGACTCCTAAGAAAAGAACACCTAAACCAGTCTGATCAAGCAAATCCAATGTTTTAGCCCTGTACTCCATAAAGGAAGAGCAGAAGCCACCGAAGGAAAACAAATACATACCAGGGATCCACACAGATCCTGTATCAAAGACCTAATCCCAAGCTGATGCTGCCAAATGAAAGATTAGCATTAAATTCGTGTGAGCAACATACCACAACCTCAGAATTTCCCAGCAGAAAAAAACACAACACCCTGAATGACTGATTACTACCCCTAAGAATTTGCACTCTCACAATACAGCGACAGTTTTAGTGACACAAATCCACACTGTGGTTGTTAAGCCAAGCATGTTTATATAGAGGCTCTAAGTTATTGCTGATGGGAGTCTAGAAATAAAAATGAATCAAGTTTGTGAGAGATCTACCTGGAGGTTCTGCTTTTTATGGTACAAAGAAAGAGAAATATTCAAAATCAGATGGAAAGATTCGTACCACCATAGAACAAGCTGAGCTTGGGGAGTGTGGAGGATTGTTCTATTAGGCCACCCAACATGCATGTAATGCGCCAGTTTGAAACTTAAGTGAAAACAGGCAGTAGTTATTTAATTGCACCATAACTTTGAGCGCTGTAAGCGCAACTGTCTGAAAAACTTATTCAGAAGTTATTGTGAAGAACCTAATCACAAAAAACAGCTTACAAAGCCACATGCAAATGAGAGACAATAACTGCTGAAAATAGCACGCCTGAGGGTTCACTTAGAAGGTTGAGATCTCATGTATTTGCAGTCCTTTCTCTCACCTCCAGGAACAGGTAACTGCTAACATTTTGCTTTTCTACAATGTTATTCAGAGTTGATAACACATAGCGTCAACTTATTTTTACCCTGTTGTGAAAAACAGTTCCTAAAAGAGCAGTAGTAATTTTCACATGACTTCACAATAAAGAGCTTCAATAAATAACAAATATTTAACAGTCACATTTTTTAACAGATGGCCAGGTGCACAACAACTGCTCATTCTTCAAATGGCATTAGCATTTGCTTCCTAGAGGCCTATTATTTTTTAATGCTTGTAGCTACATCCAAATAGCTTTAGAGTGCTTTGGTTTTTCCCATATCAGAAATAATAATAAAAAAATCTCTTAATTCCATGGTTCTGTAGGAAGCTTTCTTGAGAGACACGGGGAAAATGACAAATAAAAGTAAAAAATATTATGAGATATTTAATAAGTAATTCTAAACTCTTTACAACAGATAATACAAAAGAACATTCAGCATATGGGTTTTTGGGTATTTTTTGGAGAAGCAGAATTTAAATAGAAATACTGCTGTGACCAACCTGTAACAGATGCTTATAAAACATTATTTACAAAATAAAATAGCCAGAGTATAGTCCTTTATTTTTTAATAAATCATCGGGTTCAAATTTTTCATCACAAAAACATAGAAATAGATCAAATGGAAGTATGACTACAAAAGTAGCAGGCTTTATTCCACTAAACCTAGGGAACACAGTATGTGCTTTCTCCCTGCTTACCTCTCTATATTAGGTTTTGATTGCTTGATGATATTCAAGATGATTTGCAATTCTAATATCGCTTTGCTTGGGATGAGAATCTGTAACTATTTCAAGAGGTGAAGGGCTAATTCACAAGTTATTTATTGTGTCTTTGAGCATACAAAAATATGAAGGACTAATCTTCCTCCAGCTACATCACACACATTATCCAAAAGAGCTACTTAGACTATTGCTATGGGTTTACTGACACATTTCATGGCAGCACATGAACGAGAAAAATAAAATACCTCTCCACGCCATAATTCATGCATATCTGCAGCAACTTACACTCCAGAGAAATGCAAGCATGCTGTTCATATATAGAAGGAAGCTAATGATAAAATACTGCTACTCTACGGGATGAATTTGCTTCCAAATCTGTTAGCTCCAAGACGATGCTTCCATGCTAAATAAACATAACTTCCCTGGGTCTGAAGATTTGCTAAATTTATTTGTGTATATATTATAGGAATGGGGTCATTATAACCAAGGAACAATTACATATCGCCTAGAAATTAAATAATGAAACAAGAAGAACCTACAAAAGGATACTAAGGAAGTTTCATTAGTTCTCACTGAACAGGAAATATAAATAACAGCAACAAAGACAGATGAGAAGGAAAAAATACCACAGAACAAAACCAAACTAGAATTGCTTTTGTCATGCAAGCAAAGCTTGCAATGTGATTTAGCAATTTGGAGTATTTGTTTTTAAGGCTTGTATCATTTCATTAGTCAGAAATATAAACTGGAAACGTAAACCACATGAGTATTATATAAACAAGGCAGTAAACATAAAATATTCATTGCAGTGATCTATAAGTGTTCTGAATCTGAACAGAAGTAAAGCTTCTCTGAACTGAAGAAACACACAGGCATAAAGACACATCAACCAGCCCTGCCCATTTATTTCATCATTTCCCAGCCATACAATTTAAGTTTTTGCACCAAATTTCAAAGACCGAGAATAAATTCAACAACAAACCGCCACCTGCCTGTGTCTTTTTTGAGGGGGATGCCAGAAGGATTTCTGGACATCTGTTGACCTTCTATGCTTGTGGCAAGATTAAGAAAGTCAGTTAAATATTAAGAAATTCCCTAAAATAGAGCAAAATAAAGCTTGGCTTCAAGAAAATAATGAAGTTACACCAATTATCTATGAACACGTTACAGATCTTGGCTGTGAGGTGCTCTGCAGTTCTCTGAACTGCTGCAGTAGTTGGGATCTGAGCCTTGCTCCTGCCATTGCTCTGAATCCAGTGGCTGGGGGACCTGGAGGAAGTCTGCAGGCTGCCAGCTGGCACTGTCTGCATGAGCAGACATAAAGAACTCTTCAAAAGTAAAGGTGGTTAAGGTACCTGGTTTCACAAGGAAATGCTTTGTATTTGTGTTTGAAGAAAGCAGGCAAGAAAGATCGATAGTGGGAATGTGCGCAAGGGAGTAAATCATGAGGGTGCAATGGAGCAGTAGATAAAGACACACACTGACAGTCTGCTTGGGGCTATCAGGCTGCAGTTTTGAAAGCAGCCTTCAG
The DNA here is from genome assembly GCF_054131305.1 of Coturnix japonica. Lineage (NCBI taxonomy): Eukaryota > Metazoa > Chordata > Aves > Galliformes > Phasianidae > Coturnix > Coturnix japonica. The sequence goes on along the minus strand of NC_140680.1, from coordinate 8,723,557 downwards.
CATGACAGTTCATTTTACTTAAGAAGTGGATAGACCTGAAATCAATGCATCTTTAAAAGAGGCACATCCACCATTCATTATATACTCTTAAGCTGTTTTACAAGCACTTAAGACTATGAACAACAGCACATATAAACACAGCCATGGACAACCATTTGTGCAGGATCTCTGGGATCACTATTAAGAAATGAACTTTCTCCAGGAAGACACAACTGTTCTTTGTATTCAGGAGAGAATTTATAATGCAGCTTGTGGGTAGCTGGAGCTGCCAGGTGATTTTCCAGTCTTCCCTTGCAAATCTCTGGCTTGCCTATCAATGCAAATGCATCATCAAGGTAATGAAGCCACTATTCTTCTCATAAAGAAAATCAAGCAAAAACAAAGCCCAAAACTAAACCAAATGAAACAAACCAACCACTCCAAAACTCAAGAACAACAAAAGAAAAACCCCAAAGCAAGACAGTAACAACATATTTTCTTAAACTGTTTTCCATCCTCCCTGTTTCATTAAGGTTGTTTTGTACTATCCATTCTTGTCCCAGAACTGCTGGGTTACTCTCCTCAGTTTTTATAGTTGAACCAGACTTTGTGCTAAAACCCTGATTTGAGTCAACACTTCAGACAGCTCCCAGCAGAGCAGAGAGAAGAGCTGATAAATAGTTCATCCTCTGGACTTCCTATCCCAGCAACTCTTCCCAACACTGATCACAATTCTACTGAAATTGCATAAAAGTTCAGATTTTTAGCATTATCAAGCCCTTAATGTCATTATGATGCTAATGTTATTATGAAGTGAGGCAAAAAAGTTATTTCTCTCTTTAAAAAATATATAAAAATGTAATGGGAACAAACAGCATTTTCATCAACTGAGCATCCCCATAGTTCTAAGTAATATTCCCAGTATTATAAGAAAGGCCATCTGGTGCCATTGAATTAAAAAAAGTGCATATAGTCCAATATTTGGACACTAGATGGCAATGTTAGATTTTATTTAGTCATGTGATACAGTGATTAAATGGGATGTTCTATAAGAGGAAAGCAATGTTTGGGTTAAATAGGAGGACAAGAATGTTTCATCTGGCTAAGAATAAACATCCGAATCTTAGTAAATAATCCATGTAAAATCATGGAAAAATTAGCAAAATACTTTTCCTGAGATAAAAAAATAGAGATAACCTAGATTCGATCATCAAGTAGATTAAGGAGAACAACACATGTTGATAACAGCAAAACATGCAGTAGAATCACATGGTTTTATTACTGTCTATTAAAAAACATGCTACTACATAGTTTCAGGGCCTCAAAGTACATCATGAACAAAAGAATCGTGAATATAACAGTCCTTTACTAAATTCTTCCTTTCTTCATGTGACAGGTGTTAAAAAATAAATAAAGAGGACACCAAGCTTCCCACAGTTGTTACAAATACCAGCTTAAATATTACTGGAGGTTTGGGCAGCCAGGTCTGCTTTAGTAAGGAATGGCAATATTCACATCTGACATCGAAAGCTGGAAGGAAGAACTTTGGGGTTTTTTTTACAGGCACTCTGGTGAGAAATAATGATAGGAGAAAGGTGAACAGGGGGCGACAATGGATTTTTTGAATATGTTTCAAATCCAGGCTTTTTTGAAACAGTTTTTAAAATACTGATCTATTTCACAGAGACCAGACTCAAGTCTTTCTCCCTACACAACAAAAAGTAAAACAGAGGTTATATCTTATTTCATCTGACTAACAGCAAAACTGTTTGCTCTTTGTTGTTCAAATAAGAGCAAAAATCAAGTAAAATTACTGAATGGGTCTGAAATCAGCCCCATTTCTGTTTCCCCAGCTGTTTCATCTGTTCCTGCTGCAAAGCACTCTGTTTGTCAAACCTATTTCCTGCTAAGCGATCAAAAAGCTCTTAACAATTTAGATACATATCTCTGTCCTACCAGTCCTAACACTGGCAATGAACACACAAATAAATTTCATAAAAAATATCCACTGGCCTACTTATGTTACATTACAAACAGTTGCTGTATAGGGAATGTTAAAAATTCTATTCTTCATCCTCTGACAGAAAAACACAAGCCTATCAGAGTTCACAAATATCCCTTGTTATTAAGCAGTGGTTTTACTTAGTATGCTTAGGGAGAATCCCATTCATTTAAAGAGCATCTAAATCAAAATCTCACACACACAGAAATATATTTATTCTTCCAGCTGCAGCCATCCTCCTCTTCAAAGGACCTGATAAAACCATACATGCTAGGGAGACTCAATGCAGAAACAAGCTTTATCTTTTGTCTAAACAAACAACATTAGTGATCATAACTATCCTGACATCATAGTGACCTTTCCTCAGAGAAAAAAAAAAAAAATAAAAAATAGGCCAAAACTTCATTAATTTCAGAAAGAGGACAGGAAAAGCAACTGAAATTTTACTATGAATTTCCATTCATTTTGTTTTGGGGTCTGCTGCTCTCTAGCCTAAGAATAGCAAGCAAATCCAGTCTGCCTGGTAGGATGCAATGCTACTGCCTTTTCAAAGCCACAGGGGAAAAAAATGCACGGACGTTAATCTAATTATCTTGTGGAAACACTTCAGGCAGTGTGGTTAAAAAAAGGAAAACACATCAGGAGATACAATGCAATTGCAATACTGAAACCAATCACAGATCTTTTTCTACTTGTCTTGGCCAAATTCATCTGTCATGTCTCCTTCCAAATGCTCTGTGATGGTTCAGATTTTGACTCATTTCCCTAAGTACAACCATAACAGAAACATAATAGAAAGAGAAGGAGAAAACAGAAAAGGCACTTTATATTTTAAATTATATTTTAGATACAACAAATGACAGACAAACAAGTGTTCAGAGCAATTCGGCCTCAGAAATGTGAATAAGTCACAGAATTTGTCTACTAAAATATGCCCTATAATTTGGCTGAAGGAGATGAATAAAACTGAAAAGAACTTTTCTACTCATGGTTATAAGGCACCAGTCTCTCTTTTTGTGCTATTTATTCCTGGCATGGCAGTGCCTGGAGGTCTCAGTAAAGTTGAAGCTTCTTAATACAAGACGACATAATTCTTGTCCTAATAGAGACAAAGTGATAAAGAAGGTGTAGAAACAACCGTCTAATAAAGTTAAGACATTCTCCTAAATAATAAACAAGTAAAAGAGATCCCCATTTCTGGAGCTCTAGTCTACCACACTAATCTCAGAACGCAGTTTCAAAGCTTCTCACCATTGTTTCATTCTCCTTCGAAATGCTGCAGTCTGCCTTCCTCAAGCTCTTTGCTCTCCATTAAAACCCCCAAGTTTAGTTAACTGGTGCTTTACAGTTGAACTAACTGGGCTGGTAACTACAACTAGAAATGTGGTTGGCAGTTCATCATTTACATTGGATCTGATGGAAGCTTCCTATGAATAACATACGCAATTGCTCTGTTAAACTAGCATATGGCATTGAAGCACAGCTAACTTGACCTACATGAGCTTGAAAATAATTAGGGTATATTAACTTAAGCTTGAGTGGCAAGAATAAGCACTTAGTTTTACCAGAAGAAGGATGGATGGTTCCCAATGATGCCTGCCACTGTCATTTTCTGATGCATTTGTTTCATATGAAGAAGGGGAGAAGGACTCAAGGAGTATTCTTAGAAGAGCTACTTTTAGACATTGCAAAGGGACCTCAGACGGACTACCCATGGACACTGCTTTGTCACAGTGCTGAACTACAGCAAAATACATGAAAAAAACCACAACTATAGCCTTCATGGGAAAAAAAAAGTTATTTTTCTACATGCAAAGACTGTATATGCCACAATATCAGAAGCATGCACATAGCCATTATGCACATGTAAATTTTCCTGATACATTCTACAAATCCCATAAGAATTACAGTAACTCTCCCACTTTCAGGACTCCCCAAGACAGAAGTATAGTCTATAAACCCCCAAAGCTTCTATTACTTTAGATCACTGCTCAAAAATGAAGACTGCAGCTCTCCTCAGAGCATTAATTTTTAATTACATATTTTGCTTTTAAAAAAATCTAATATTCATCAAATTTGAAAGATAAATAGACTGGCAATGCCTGTTTCAAAGCATTTGAACAGAATCTAAGAAAGCATATCAGGATGTAAAAGGAGGCTTGAATTTATATTGTTCATTCGTGAGAATAAAAGTGCATGCACATAAATCAACAGGAAGAGAAAAGGAAAATATCCCAAAGGTGACCTGCTGTTCTCTTGTAGTGATGACTCTGCTTTGGGACAAGGTTCCCTCTCTTCCAGCTCTGCATCCAAAAGTCAGTTCTTAAAACATATGCATGCATTTGAAGCATTAAGGCATGTGGCCAGAGATCTCAAAGGGCACTGAAATGACACAGCACTTTGTTGAGGTCCCTTAATTTCAAGAGCTAGCTATTCAACAGGCTCATGTAAGAAGAACTCAAGTGTATGTTGCTGATTACTGAGGTAGTTCAGTTAAAGGGACTGCAGGGATAGAATGCTTTTTATGGTAAGTAGGAGAGCAGAGGAAGATATTGAAAAGCTAAGCATGCAGGATGCTTTGGTGGGTGAAAACAGCCTTTATAGTAGCTTGTATAGCTGTCCAGGTTATGGTATAGAAAAAAGCACAGTAGCATTCTTTGTTCAGTTGAAACATCAGTCAATCCAAACAGGAGCTTTATTGGCACTGGGATTTCAGATCAAATATTTGTAAAATGTACTGAAGAAACTAAATTGCACCACCGTTCAGAATTTAAGATATCACTGCCTTATCAATGTTTTCTGAAACATCCTGTGCATGGACAAAAAACATCCTTCTGGAAACAGCAGAGGCACCACGAAAATAAACACAGCTAACAGCAGCTAGCAAATAAGCAGTATGTTAAACACAAATGAGAAACAGCATGCACCAGGAAGCAACATTCTAAGACACTCCTTAAAAATTAATCCAAAAATACAAAACAAATGGTTCATAAGTGCCACGGCTACTCCGTTAGATTAGACTTTCTTAGAAGCACGACACATATTTAATGACAGCAGCTTCAAACGTAGTGTGGTGTTAAATGGCAGCAGTGATGATACCAGAACCTCAGGCCAAGCTGAATTATGTACAGTATAAGGCTTAAGGGAGAATGGATGTTGAAGTCACTCTCTCTGAATGAACACTGATGTCCTTTAAACATAGGCATGCCTAAAACATACAGCTGCTTTCAAATTCCACTCATAGGAGTTTCTGAAGTTTTGCTCTGCACAATACTAGGTTTTGGGCCAACAATAGATGGAGCAGATATAACATGTGGCTCAGAACTGCATGCTTTTATTTGCATTTTGAGATTAAAAATATTAACATGTTAAATACCAATTGATTATCCAAACCATTAATTCAGGATTTAAGAATATTAAAAATGCACATCATGCATAACCGCTAAGCAGCAACAAATCCAAACTAAATAAACTGGTATTTAATTGTATCTTGTTAACTTTAATACTCTTCTTAATCATAATTAAAAGCAGTTCTGAGATGCAATTTAAATCATTACCAAAACCACTTGCAAGTCCATTTCAAAAACAAAAATAAAATTATATGGAGTTACTATTGATTTTTTTCCTCCTCCAAGCTGACTATGGTTATTTGTACACAATGCTGTGTCTGCCCCAGTAACTGTGATTAACCCACATGAGCTGGAGCCAGAAAGCTGTCCAAGGTGACAGCCAAGGCAGAAAGGACAATAAAATATAACTGCACTACCAATAGCAACAAAATGCTTTGCTTCACTGCACTGATTTCTTTGGAGTCTCACTTGTCCATCAGCACCTCAGTGTGTGTGCTGTGTGAAAGTCCCATGCAAGATTCTAAGGGGACTACAGCAAAAAGAGGTTACGTTTGTGCATGAATGTCAAATGGTCTTATGGGTTATTGTGTAAGAACAAAATATTGCAAAATCAGGCCAGTAATTCACAGAAATCAGGGACAGGGACCTTGGATTTAATATATCCTTACATCTTGGTGAGGAAGGATTTCAAGGCCTAATTACATTCTGTTTGCTGGTTTCAGGACTCTCATATTTGCCCTGTTGTCTTTTCTTTAAACACGGGGAAGAGTTCTTCAGGCAAGAAAGTCATGCTCCAATACCTGAATGTTTTCTCTTTGCCCTGGGAATGGTACAAAAACCATGCACGTACCTAGACGATGGGAAGAGGCTGACTTCAAACATAGGCACAGCAGAAGGCAGAATTGAGAACTGTTAGCAGAACCCATAAAGAGTGTCTGAAACTGTGGCAAAAGAGACTGGTGAGACCATGTTCATACTTCCTGTACTTTCAGGAAAACTGGTAAAAATAGGCCTGGTTACATAACTCACCTTGAAATTATGATTTTATTTTTTTTTTTGTTATGTGGCCTACAACTGGATGGGCAATATTTCATAATGTGTTTGCATTATACCCATAGTCAGAAGAAACGAAGTTCTAGAGCATTAATGTGATGGATACTTTAACTCACTTGTAGACACAGTAAAATAAAAAAACACCCCCCAGCACAACTTATTTCTTCAAGATCTCTGTGGATATATATATATGATCACAATACCAAGAAACAAACTATTACTGCCTTCTGTGTGGCCATCACAGACTTAATCATCAGTAACACCACAGAGTCGTTAGTATTAGAAAATATCACAAAGACCATCAAGTTCAACTGCAAACCCATTCCTACCACTCCAACCAAACCATATCACTAATTGCAACATCTGCCCTTTTCTTGAACACATCCAGAGACAGTGACTCCACCACCTCCCTGGGCAGCCTATTCCAATAACTCATCACTGTTTCCACGAAGGAAACTACTGTCCAACCAGAACCTCCCCCAGTACAACTAAAGGCCATTCTCTCTCATCCTTTTGCTGTTACCTGGGAGCAGAGTTAGAACTCCATCACAGCTTCCTTTCAAGGTCGTTGTAAAGAGCGATAAGGTCTCCCCTGAGCCCTCCTCTTGTACAAACCGAATAATTCCAGTTCCCTCAGGTGTTCCCCATAAGACTTGTGTTCCAGACTCTTCACAGCTTTGTTTCCCTTCTGTGGATGTGCTCCCAGGCCTCAAAATCTTTCCTGTAGTGAGAGACTCAAGTACTGTGCTCAGTTTTGAAATGCGGGCTCACCAGTACTGAGTACCATGTCCTTGTTTGCCCTACAGATGTACTAACCTTGCCAAAAAAACACAAATACCTGAAAAAATTTGCTCTTGATAGTTGATAGTTCAAAATTTCACTTTTCATCACGTAGCTGGATTTTTAGTGATTGCTACAGGGATCGTGAGGAAATGCTTTTTACCACAGAATCACCCCAACTGTCTTACTACTTCACTATTTTGAATTCTGTGGTTAGAATTATTTCACAATCCAGTTCACTGATACATAGTAATAATATCAGAAAAAGTATTAGGAATAATCCTTTGTGGCCCAAGTAATCAGGTATGTAAACAGAAAAAATAAATCTGGTACTACTTATCAGATTGGTGTGCTTGTGGGAAATAATATAAATAAGATGCATTTTCTGCTTGCTCATTGCATTTTCCTACACAGGCCCTGGAAGTTACAGTGTGGAGTTATATTATTTTACAGTTTAAATTAACTTTTACTCTTTTGGACACTTTGCCTCTTTGCTCTATTGTGCTGTACATCTGTCTGTATTAAAGCTCATTTAATATATCAGGGCTCATACTTCAGTCTAGAATCCTTTCAAATCTCCCTTATTGTTTGTTCCACAGCCTCTGCTGCTCCAAATTTTGTTTCATCAGCATCTAACTAGTTCACACTCCCTGTCAGTCATGTATATAGATTAGGCACCGTCTATGTTCAAGGACTACCCCTTTGGGAACCTTACTTAATACTTCTATCCAATTTAGAAGTGCTTTTCTGACAAGCAATTGCTTGTTTCCATTTTGTTGTGTTTTTTTTTAAGCTAGTCTTTATCCTCAGTATCCACTCTTATGTTCTCCCTTGGCTAGCTGCAGCTTTCAGCTTAAGCAGGAGTCTGTGAAGTGGAACTTCTGCAAATACTTTTCTCCAAATCCATAAATTAAGCCATATACAGTGCACTCTGAAGGATATTGCTGTGCCTTCAAAAGAAACAGCAAGAAAGCTAGGCTTAGCAAGAACTATACTGCTCCTGCAATGTTGCTTCTGAGGTCATACTGGCTAGCTCCTCTGAGGCTAACATAAAAGACGAATGTTTCATCATATTTTTCTTTTTAACAGGTTGAGACAGATCCTACTCTGGTTCGCATCAAATTATCCTTGGAGAAACTTCACCTTTTTCAAAGGTTTACTATCTTCTGACCCTTTCCCACTGCACAGCTATCAAAACTCAACATCTGGTACTACAGATTCTTGTATTTAGCACAGTTACCAAACTAATATGCTTCTTAACTGGTTCAGCAAGACTTATGTGAAAAGAAAAAACAGAACAACTCTGAGATTAATGCAGAATCTATGTATGAAGCAAGATCACAACATATCTGCAATTTGCTGTGAAGAAAAGAGTTCAAGTTGGGGATTTCGCCCTAAGGGCGAGCTACTATCCTCACTCTGTGCCTCCAGCTTCCACCACCATCACTTAAGCATGAAGAAGTTTTTAATAAGCCTGCATCCAGTCTACCTTCATGCCTATTTAAAGTCTCCGTGAGGACCCTCTTATGATTCGTATCATAACATCTGCCATCTCTTGTTGAGTTGTACATCCTCTCTACAGTCTCAGAGAGCATCCTCATTCACTGCAAATACTGACTATAAATGCATTTGTAGAGATGCTGAAAATTGTTCCCCAAACCACCAACACTTAACTCACTCCTCCCTCTGGACATCTTAATGGACTTGCAAGAAACTAGCAATATATTTGCCAATATTTTGAGTAGAAGTCATCTGGCATGGAAATAATTGAACAGCCAGAGCATGAGCATTTAGGAAAGTACTTTCAGCACACCTTTCTTACACTAGAAGATGATGTAAATTCCTTCCTATTGTGTCAGATCCCACAAGCATCCTTGAAAAGCCAACATGAATATGTATAAGAGATCAAAATGGGAGAAAGAAAGAATAGGAGCAAAACTGAACTGTAAGAACAGTTCTTCCTTGCCTCTTAATGCAGTCATGTCTCATTGAAGAACATCTCATGTATAACTGAAAAAAGATAAAGTGGATACAAGAAGATATCGTGTCGTATATTCTGACCAAGGGAAATTTCATCAAAATAAAAGGGAGGGGAAAAAAAAAAAAAAAAAAAGATGTGGATATGTTACGGAGCTCTTTATTTATCTACTGATTAAGAATTCATTTTCCTTCTTAAAAAAGTTTGCTTTTTGAATCCACCCAACCCTAAGCAATTAAAAGCCTTCACTTCAGGTTTCCCGGCAGTCAAACAGGAAAGAAAATACAAATAACTAGACTGCCAATGGAAGGCACAACTTAATTGTTACAAATGGACAGATGGGGAATAAGGCTACTAAAAAAGGTCTATCTGCATTCTGTTCTGAAGCTCACCTCTGTAAGGATAAAATGCCTTTGGAGAAGATGAAAGAACAAGGCACAGATGTCCACTCTGTGGCTGAAATCAACTAAGCACAGATGTCCAGCCTAGGGCTGGAATATCCCCTTTATTATAATATGTTTAAAAGTAAAGTTGAAACTACACCTTTTGTTACAGTAAACAGTAATGAGTGAATATGCATTCCTATGGTAAACAAGGATGTTAGACAAGCAGGCTGCCACTAGACTTTCTCGATAGACAGACCCAGATGAAGGGTTTTAGCTGGGGACCCCTGAACTGAGCAGGAAACAGCGACTCTCCAAGCATCATGAAAAAATTTATACATATATATATATATATATATGTATATATATATATATGTTCTGCAAAAAGTTTGAGGATGAACTTTTTCTGAAGCCATTGAGAATCCCTTTCCCAAATTCTTCAATGAAGTTTCGGTGTAAGTTCCATTTCACAACTTCCTGTACTGCTCTTAATTTCAATTTTCAGGCTTCGGTATTACTTTACTGAAGTAACATACATATCATTACCGACAACTCCACTTAGAGGCCCTAACTAATAGAAAACTCCTACTGTGCTATGTATCATAAAGTAGATCAGTTTTTAAAAGAAATCACAGTAGAAACAGGCAGCTGTTAACTATAATAGAAAGAGAGGTAAAATTGAAACATTTCCCCCATATCTCACAATATTTGAAGCACTGGCACAATTCAAATCTACTTTTCTAAAGACTGTTCTTGTTCTCTACCTCATAGAGCCATGTTTTTTCTTACTTTTACCATTCTCTTTTATACATTTCCAACAGCAACTGAGTTAATGCTTATTTCTTTCATAAGGTTCTGGATATGAAACTTAATATTCAGTTTAAAAACCTGAATAAAATGTGAAATATAATTTCTTCAACAATCCAATAATTTGCAGTAAAAGGAGACTTGCTGTCTTTGTTTAATGACTACAAGCAATCAGATATTCAGTGGACTATTCCAATAACTACAATTTCAGTTTTTCTCAGTTCAATTTTCCACATCCTCAATTCTGCTATTTCTTTGCCTGCTATAAGAAGCACTTTCAAAACACTTTGCTCTGCCTTCTAATTGCTTATAATCAGGTGTCAAATGGTTCATCCTTTGGTCTTTATTAGCACTCTTGGATGCACATCTGAGAGACCAAGCCCACTGTCACTGGATGGGATGCAAGTGACCAGGACGCGCAGGAATAAACTAAGCACCAAGCTGGCTGGGCTTATCACTGAACCTTTAGACTGGTCTTGATGGGGAAAAGGAATATGCTACTGTGCTAACTTTCTGATGGTGTTCCCCAGGGGTAGGTTCTGGGACAGATGCTCTTCAGCATCTTTATAAATAATCTTGGCCATGTGACTGAATGCACCATCAGCAAGTTTGCTGATAACACCAAGCTGAGCCGTGCAACTGACATAGTTATGACAGGACAAGAGTGAATGGCTTTAAACCAGAAGATGGGAGGTTTAAATTACATGTTAGGAAAATGTTGAAGTGCTGGAACAGGTTTCCCAGAGAAGCTCTATATGTTCCAACCGTGAAAACGTTCAAGGCCAGGTTGGATGGGATCCTGGACAGCCCGATCTAACAGCCAGCAACCCTGCCCAACTTATCCATTCTATTATCTTCTTAAGCCAGTCTCCTGTGACAGTGATCGTTTCTTTTTGGTTTCTAAGATCGATCATCACAAACCAAGATATGTTGCTTAGCATTTATCTGCTTCGACAATGCAGAAACCATACTGGACAAGATACAGCACAAGAAGGAATAACTATTCAAATTTTGCAGCTAGCATAAGAAAAACTGCAATATCTTAAAAAGGATTTTTCACATACTAATATGAAAATTAGCAAGCTCAGGGCGCTCATATTTCACAGTAAGCTTTTTAAGCATACATTCAGTAGCAGCTGAACATGTTGGATGTGCTCTGTTATGTCCATCACAGTCTCCTTTTGCACATTTCTTAACACTGCTCTGAGCTGCACATTACTTTTGTAAACATGCTGACATGCCAAAGCACATTCCTGTGTTAAACATACCCCTGTACCTGCAACCATAACAAAAGAATACAATTTTTATATAAAATTACGATATTGGAGACTTCCTATTGACATGACAGATCTCACCAGTAAGGAGATTTTTCAAAAACAAATGAAAAAAGGAAATATCACCAGGATGACGGTAGAATTGCCTTTGCTTTTACACCAAGCATAGCCATATATAACATAGGATACTGATACACAATGCTTAGACATCTATAACAAAAAAAAGTATTATCCATATGTTGTAAGGGTATGAAAATACGATAAAAACCTTTGCTTGAGATCCTTATACAGAACTTAGCTATTAGTAAAGCAGCTGTGCATACGTTTAGTACCTCTTTATGGAAATAAAGAATACATAGCAAGATAAACATTGTAAGAAGCGACACGTGGAGAAGGAAGTCAGTTTTTGCACAGAATAAAAGCCTGTCCTGTGTCTCTGCTGCTCCCTCCCCTCCTCAGAGCACACATTCCTCACTGAGTAATAATTTTCATTTCCCCTAGGGATGGTAAAAGTGTTTGAATTTTTCAGACTGCTCAGTAATTACATGAAATTTGCTTGGTAGTGGAAGACAAAACACTTCCTTCTTGATGTAAGGCAAGGCAATAACACAAAGAAGAAAGCAAAAATCAATAAAGAGCTGGTCTTCTGAACTTATTTATACCAGATATTAGAATAAAATCTCCTAAAAAATCTGCTGATACATCATCTATAAATATAAGCTTAAGTATTGAGGATGAGATTAAGATACAGATTAATTTACTTCTGATCAAAGTGTAATGGCATGAAGAAGCAGCACCAAAGCACACATCACTTACCAGTCTCTTACTGCTATTTGTAACACAGTACTGGTATGGGCTGCACATTTTAGGAAGGCAGGCAGCACTGTCATCATTCCAGATTCCCATAAGAGTATGGCAAGCAGACAGCTCCAGGGAGTGTGTGGAGCTAGGGATTAAAATGTCTGCCTTTGCTGGGGACAAGCCATGCAGATTATGTTAGAATACATGTAAAGTTTATTTCATACAGAGCATATAAATGTGTTGGGAGCTTTTCTTTATTTAAAAATATATATATATATCCTAAACAACAGTGAGTTCCCAGTACTCACTACAGAGTAGGTGTAAGGCTTTGTTTGGAAATAATGGACAGTAAATGACTTAGTAAGAAGACAGGATATTTACCTGATTTACCTGCTCTGCTAGTTGGTTAGAAATCTGTAAATGGAACTGCTTGTCATGTCTAGATATGCCATAATAGACTGACGCTGCTCTTAAGTATAGATAAGTCCAATTTCCTGAGTAAACAGAATAGAACTAGAGGAAATAAGCAAGAAAAATAAAATTAACATATTTACAGTTAGAATACACATAACAGAACTACTAATGAGCATTTATGGATGAAGAGAGCAAGAGAATACTGGAGCAAATGCTATCCATGATTCTCATATAGTACAGCTACAGTAAATGATAACTCAGAATAGTTGAGGCCTCTGACCATGCAGCCCTGCAATAGGTCTGTCACACCCTTGACCATAGAAAGGAGGGTAGTAAAAGATGACCATATACCTTAAAAGGAAATACTTGCAGTTACTTCCAGCTGCTTCCCTGACAGGTAGCAATCACCAGTCCTTTTAGGCCAAATCATTACTACTAAATTCAGTGACAGCTGGTAGAAGAGTAAGCTTGGAGCTAACTAGGGAGAGCAGTCTACAAATGAAGCAGTATGTTTGCATCTTGTTTATTACCAGCAATGGGCACGTGGACTGCCAGATGCCAGCAATAACGCACAGATGCTAAAAATGAAATCTCATCTCCATTTACTTCCTTGGGAATGTGAAGAAATCAGTTGTTCTCACAAAACATAGCGACAATCATTCTTTAACATAAAAAAACACCACAAAACCAACAAAAAACCAAACTAAGAACAAACAGGCTCCAAAGGATTTACTACAGTACAAGATAGAATCTGTTATATGTTGTCAAAAGAATTAATAAAAACAAAGAAAGAACTAGAGTTGCATACTAGACAGCAAGCCCCTTAAGACAAACACATCATGTCGCTGGGAAATGAAACTCTAATAATGTGAAATTTGTATTACCCTTGCAGAAAGCAGTTTGTTTAACACAGCTGTTGTTCCAGACATGGACTTTGGCTGGCTTTTGCTACATCGTTGTGCCTTATCAGAAAACCTCTATCACATCTAAAACTATGATGCCCTTTGTGTTGGGCAGCTCTGGCTCTGCAGTGTGAATACCTGTCTTTATCCTTCACTCACCTGTTGTCAAGCAAGCATTCTCCCCTGCAGAAAAGTGCTTTAGGATTTACTGTATTGCAGGAAAATAGATACAAGGTTCCTATTTTCACTGCTATACTTCTTTTCATGTCTTCTCAGCTCTACACTCAGCCCCTTGCTTTCTACCTCTCTCATTTCTTCAGATTATGTATTGTAAGCATCAACTGCCAATAGGACAGGAAAGCTTGCTTTTCTCCCTAAGTTTTAAAACTCAGATAGTTTCCCTAGAGGCAGAACACATATCCAGTGTCTCAAGAGATACAAAATAAACAGCAAACTAAAAGATTTAGGAACCAACACTTGATGAAACTACATATTCTCTCATAATCCAGTGTCTCTATTTTCAAATACAGATGAAGTGCAATTCATTTACTGCTGTACAGATATAATTCTTAACATTTACTATCTGCAGCAGCAAGATTAATATAACACGTTTGCCAACAATGCACTACAGAGTGTCAAAAAGGAAGGAAATGGTACAACTATTCTCTCACAGTGTAGACACCTTCCATCTAAGAAATCAAAACAAAACTTCAACAGACTACATCATAACATCATTATACCTGTCAAATACAATGCAGAGAAAAAATGGATACTCCAGGTAATCTGCATGAACCCTAATTTATCATTTAATTGCAGTGTACCATTGGTGTTCTTGTAGGTGGATCTTTTCCTTCTCTTGTATTTCTTGACTTTAAGAACTTAAGAGAGTTGTCCATCATATTTTTTCCTGCATTCCTAACTCTTAATCCAATACTAACCTGCAGCTAATATTGCTGTGGCTGAAGCTGAGGTGCCACTATTATTACAGCATTCCTCCTCATCCATGCCTACAGGGAACCACTGGGAATCTAACAGGGAGATTACTTCAAGATGATAAAAACAAGTAACATATATATGTTTGCTAAAATGGATGCAACAGTATTATCTTGAATCTTCAAACAGACTAAAACAACAACAGCAGGAAAAATGGGATTTGTCAAGAGGCATTTTCCACTATCAAGTCAGCTAGATTCAAATTAAGTTGTTCAAGTTTTCCACTACTGTTTAAAACATCTCTCAGAGCTTTATAGTCACAGATGCTAGAATGTATACAGACAACACACTCACCCACACCACTTTATTTGAATTAGGCTTATTAAAACGTGGGTTCTCCTTTGTGATATGGAATCCAGTTCAGTAGCTACATCTCAAGGACATTTGAGTATACAAGTAAAAGCTTTTCAAAGTGATATTTATGTGCACAGTGGCTATTAAACTATGACCAGGTACTATAAATCTCTTAGCTGAAAGAATAATACTTCTTATTGATTATAGTTTGATCATGCAAGATAAGACAAGTAGGAATAATACATCACCTTAATGGATTATTTGTGTACATCCAGCAAATGAGACTAAATGCATGTTTCGCATGTTTCACATACTTGATGATGAATCTGATTTGTACATAACTAAGGATGTTTTTGCATGTATAATCTGCTAATGAACTGTAACATAGTAATGGAAGAAGAATTTTCAGTCATTTCAAATCATCTGTCATCTGTCTCAAGCAAACACACAGGGGGGCAGCACTGGTAATTACTGGCACATAAATCATTTCATCACTGGTCCAAAAAGAGTGCTATATTAACTTAATCAAATGTCCGCAAGTAACTACTAGAGAAGGGGTGGAAGTAGATATACCTGGAAAATTACCTGTACCTACCATGTTTAAAAAGAACAGCATGTCAAATAATTTTTAACCAATAAAAATCAATATTATTCCTAGTGTGAAGATTGAAAGTTCACATGCCCATATTCATTGAAATTCAAGTCAAGTGTGATAGGACACTGGTAAAAGCCATTAGACAGTCATAAGGAAGAGGCTGCAATCCCCAGAATAACAATTAATTTAAATCAATAGAGAAAATACAAGGAAAGATTAGAAGTGGTTGAAATTTATCCAGTAAAACCAATCTATGTTTTCAGTGAAATGAATCCTGGTACACAATCACTAAACCTTCAGTTAAAACTTCTCCACCTTTCAAATAAAACAATGTTAACACAAAACTTCAGCAAGAAATGCAGCCAATTACTATAGTTTGTAATAAAAAGCTGTACAGCTTTGGAAGGTGGGCAGTTCAAAGTCTGTGATAAAGGAATTAAAATTTGGCAGGAGTGTGAAAACAGACAAAATACGAGATCAAAGTTACATTCTGTGAAATACATGACAAGAGGACTGTACTGAAATATTTCAGCTTGACAGAAGAGTCAGCCATGATGTGTTGGAAAAATAACTTTTTTCCAGTGATCACTGAAGAGATGGACTCACACCTTACTCACACTGCAATTGCCAGATCTGTGTAGGCACAGGTGTGGTGGAGAGTTCCCACCTTGTTATCCAAGTGCTGCATATTCTATTTACAGCTCACTGTACATCCATGCACTGAACTGCCATTCAGATACAAACAATGCACTGTAAAATGCAATGCAAGAATTCAAAGCAGTTTTCCCTCTGGATGTCTACCAACAAATTCTCATGTATCAAGGCTGGCAGGTGAAACTTTGTAACATTCTAGATGATTATCTGGACTTCCCTCTCAACAAATCAAATAGATAATGAGTCCCTACTCATGTTGCAGTCCTCCTTTCCCATTTATTTCCTCTTCATTTGACAACAGAAAAAATTTTGATGGTCTGCTTTTTTTTTTTTTCTTTTTTCTTTTTCTTTTTCTTTTTTTTTGTCTCACTGCAGAAAAGAGTAATATAAAAAAAGGAAAATATACAAGCATACCAGCAGGTGTCAACTTGCCCTGACTATAAATTATTTGAGGAAAGAATAATTTCTTACAGGTGCCCTAAAAGCACTTGACATAGTGTTGGTATTTTGAAAACCGGCAAGCAATAATTGTGAGTAATGATAATGAAGTATTTTCCCCTATAATCTTTATTATTATTATTAATTTTTCAAGGGATGGCATTACTCACTGAATAGATTTTCTTGTCTCTCCACTTATGCCATTTGCCAAAACCCCAAAACAGTGAATTAACAAACATCACACTGCCACCTCTGCTATAGGAGGTCAGTGCTGAAAGCACTCTTCTGCTGTGCTGCAGCCTTCTGGAGAGAGAGGTCCTGAGGAAACTGCACCTCTTCAATTTCTACACATCTGAATAACTCTAACACATCTGCTATTGAGAAGAGAAACTGGAATTTCTAGTAAAAGACTGCTCACAGACCCCACCTCCTAATCCTGTATATTTAATTAAGAGGAGTACTCACGTATCAGCATTCTGTGACATGAAGAGGAAGGACTCCGTGTTCAGGTCAGGCTCTTCAAATGACTCTGTGGCACTTGACAAGCCATCTGCTTCCAACAAACGCATTTGTGTAAACATGGATGTTAGAATAAGCTGGTCTACCATTTCACATTATTCTAAGTTAACTGAGAGGAAAAGGAAAGATGCCTGCAGGAAAGTAGCTCTTCCCACTTCACAGCACAAGAACCAGAGTAAGGCAGCAGGAGACTGGCATAGCAGAGATTACTTAGAGGCAAAAAGCCTTAGATGGTTCTAATAAGCAGCTCTTTTTAGCTTGCAAAACCTTTACCATACAAACACTTTCAGACAATCCTCACTGTTTGGTTGTTATGCTAAGAGTCCTGCTGCAGGCCTCCTCATATGTACAAACCTTCTGCATGTAACAGAGGTGATCACGCATCACCTATCTATGGTGAGAGGAAAAGATCCCATAGGTATACATTTGCTTTGGTTATTCCATCCCTTTCCGTCACAGAGGTGCCTGCCAGCTGCACGCTGCTGCTTGTCCCTGAACAGGTGCCTATCTGCACCTTCCAGTGCCAACTGAAAGAAGAGCACACTTCAACTTCTAGGACTGAAAGGATTCTCCATATTCTAGGAGTATCTGTGCTCTAGTACCCAGCAACCCTGTGGTTGAAATCTTTCAGGATGTGAGAAAGAGCAGAGTAATAATGTGAGGACTAGCAGCATGAATACGCACACACCTTTGCATTTTTGAGACCCCCCCCTTTGATGTCATCGAACTCAGTTAAACTATATATCATCTGTTAACAAAATAGCTTTATAAAAGACAAGTAATAAGTTCACTAATCATGTGAGTGGATATAAAATATCAGGTGGAGATCTAAAACCAAACAACAACAAAGACAACCTTTATCAGCACATGCTGGAAAACTTTAAGACCAAAGTTTAGGGTAGAGATTGAACAAGACTGAAAATATTTTACATTTTTTGCACACTTTTATTATTTTCAGCTAAAATCTCAAGAGATTAGTAGCAATCATAGCATAAATGGGAGATGTGAGGCTTGAAGAAGTGACACACGAAACGTAGCTTGAAGTTGAAAAGCTAGAAAATATGCTGCCTGCTCACATGATGTTTTACAAATCAAATTTAAAGGAACAACTACAAAACAGTTTAGAAAACAGAAGGAATTTTCATATTATTTACCTATTAAAGCCCCTTACAAATGCTATCCATTTGGATTCCCATCTTTGCCAAACCAGAACCAGTTAGAATTATGGTAGATATCAAAAGGCACCAGAAGACAATATGAATAATGTCAAAGCATCAACTGTGTCAATTGCAGCAGGAGACCTGCATTGAAATCAGGCAAAGAAGCCAGAGAAGATGTGAGCGCACCATCATAAATATGCTAGGAGCAGCAGTTAATTAGAAGATAAGGAAAATGTATTAGTACAGGAAAAATAATGAGCTCATAGAATTAAGTACTTTCGACAAATAAGGATGTTGGGGAGAATACCAAAGGTTAGAGGAAGAACAACTGCAATTTTCAGTCTCAACAATATCTAAGCTTAATATTTTAATAGAATTTATAAAGTTTCTTAATGTAAAATTAAAAACAAATTGCTTCTGAAAAGTTAAAGCTATTTTGCTATTCTTGACATGCACTTTGTTTCTTCCTGTTATATCCCCAACAATTTCTGTTGTTGAGTTTATTTGTGTCCATCAGTGTGCAATCAGGGCAGAGACAATGATTCAACCAGATATTCCAAGTTGAATATTTGCACTTCTATTAGTTTAACTCCTGCAACCTGCACAACTGTGGGATGTCGCATCAAACTTTCTGAATGCACATAGGGATAGATTTACTCCCCCATGACAGATGAAAAGTAAGTAAAAGAGTGCTTGAATGTCTTAAGCAAGTCCTAATTATGTTCCTCACATTTCACTTGTCTCTGTATTTTGCATCACTCTGTTATTCATTCTCTTGTCTAGAAGACCAATTTAATCTAAAAAAACAGGAGGTTCTGTGGGGATTGGGGAAGCCAGGACAGCCATTAGGATTAGTTTATTTAGTTCAGAAAGTCTTAAGTTTTTTGGTAGCTAGCATTACTCTTCATGAACATTGTTAGGTAGGAACAGTTTATTGGCAATATTAGCACATCGCAATGATTTGTTGGAAAGAAATACTGCAGGGCATATTAATGCAAATATTCTCACTATACTTTTCCCCAGTAGCAAAACAAGTCCATAAGTCAAAGAAATCATTCTCAAGGGCTTCTCAGAATTAGTCTCTCAGTATTTATAAGTGAAATAAGAAAGAAAGAACATAGAATATTTTGTGAAGAGCAAAAAATTGAAGGGGATACAGAAGATGACTGAAAACGAAGGGAAATCTTTGAAAAGTACACTGGTATTGGTCTATTGTTCTCTGGAAATTAAGTTAGTAAGTTAAATCTCCAGTGCAGCATTATCATATGACTTAGATCACATATCACTTCATACAGAAATGATAGTACATGTGATTGCACTCTGTTCTGAGTCGATTCATGCCCTTGCAATTCCCTCTTACAGTTTAGTGAAGAATAGACCTTGTAACATAAAATGATAATAGTTACAGAGTAACAAATGAAAGATTAAGAATGTGACAGGAATTAAAGAGTACTCCAGGATCAGGTTCCAATTGCTTTACAGAGACAGTAGTGCTTTACTTACATAGGCTCATTTTGATGTGCTTTCCTCATGGAGGCTACCAAGAAGCCAGATACTTCTACCTTTGCTGCGTGACATTTATGGGCCTACTACATCATGACAAGAAGAAAGGTTGATAATATTTTCAAAACCCAAAGATTTTCTGATCATGCTTGCAAGGCCCAGCTTTTTTGTCTATATTTTTTGGAAGGAGTGGGAGTCCTCTGAAAAATTACTTGTTAACTAATAATTACTTTCCTCAGCAAAAGTTATATACATATAATTATACTGGGCTGTCAACACCACTCAGAGTTGCCAAGAGCAAAAGGAGGTACATGCAGGGAGATACAAGCATTAAATATAAACAATCACTAAGAATATAAAATAAAATGAGAAACATTTATTTTAGGAAGCAAAGCAGAGCTGGACCATTTCAGCATATGATTCTGAAAGAAGGTTTAAGTGTGTCCAAAAACCTCTGGATGTCAATGAGATTTTGGAAGCAACATCCCCTCTGTATCCATGGAAATTCCTGATTTATAAAGCATTGGCTATAAGTTAGAATGTTTTTGGTGAATTGGATGCCTTTTGCTTTGATCTTTCAGGTCAATCCAAACCACAGAATTGAAGCCAAATGTGTGGCTTGAAAACCTGCAACTAACAAAAAACAGAAGACAGTTTATAAATCCCTGTAAAGAGATTAGTAAAGGCCTGTGTATTTTGCTCTAATCACAGAGAGGAAATGGAAAGCCATGACATAAATTACACAGACCAACGGCTTAGGTTAGAAAAAGAAAAGTAACCCCTGGATGTTTTCTATGAAGGAATGCTGTTCGAAATTAAATGAAAAACTTTAATTGAAAACTCAGCAGCATATAACAATCAAGTTACTGCAAACCTGGTCATGGCCTGTGATTTTTGGCTACACAATCTTTATCTACCGGCATAAAGTGATTCTCAACAGTTTACTGTTCTCCCAACACAGAGAATCAAAACAGTACCTCATCACCATGTCCACATAATTACCTACCAACTTTTCCAGAGCACCGATTTGCCCTCCTGTGACAGCCAGCTGGCCTGAGCAGCATGCTCTGCCCAAAGCTCTCCCAACACTGAAAAGGTTGCTATTGAGACAGGTTGCTTGAGAAAATCTCACTAGTATTTCTGCTTTACCCCTCATACAAAGGGAAATCTAACCCTAGTTTCCTGTGCCCAGCATCTCTCTGCTGAACTGTCAAAAGGGAATCATAGAACAAAAATCAACCAGTTTTTACCACTACACTTCTTGCCTTTAATTTTTTACTATATTACAGAACACTGACATGAATATTTAACAGTTAGCACTTATAAAAACACTGTAGAATGAAACACTGTCCATCAGAATCCTTAATTGCAAAACATCTAAATAAGAGCTATTTTAATAGCTCTTATTAATTAATAACCAATTGCATGGTTTATTAACTAAAATAAATTATTATTATTTATTTACTATTAATTAAATAAAATTAATTAAACTAATTAATAAACCAATTGCAAATTAAGACCACCAATTTTTCTCCCTGTCAGCCATTATCATTTAATAATACAAACATAAACCTAAAAAACAACCGCAAAAAGCAACAGAACAAGAAAGCAGCCAACAAACAATGCCACACAAACCTCAGAAACTACTTGTGATAGTCTGGTTAGGTTGTGGCTGGACTTGATAATCTTGAAGGTCTTTTCCAACCAGACTGGTTGTATAATTCCACATTTCAGGATAAGTTGGATTAAAAAAATACAGCAAGTGTTCCACCAACACAGCACCTGCAATCAAATACTTGAAAATATATATATTACTATACTTGAAAAAAAATATATATTTTTTATTACTCATACATATTCAGTGAGGTTTTTCAGGGCATTGAGATGATGCACAGAATATCAGCATAAACCCACCATTTTCTTTGGATTTACTCCAGGATGTGAACCTACTGATATTTTACTCAGCTAGCTCAGGGTGCATTCAGATAACTGGCTCATGGGACTGTACCCATCCATTACATAGCTCAGTTTCTTGACTATTTCCTTCTCTAGAAAGCAGCAGTTTAAACCACCAGGAGACTGAAAGATTAAGTGCAACTCTAGGTAAGGCTCAGTCTTCACACAGAGATCACAAATGACTGCACTTCAGAAACATCATCAGCCAGTTACCTCCAGATGTAGTTGCATGCCTGATTACATCATTGTACAGCTTTGGGTTTAGCCAAAAGCTTTTGTTTTACTGTCTGTAACAAAGAAGCAAAGAACCCAGGTACTGACAGCTTCTGCACTACCTACAATTAAAAAATAAACAAATAAACAAACATAATACACATTTGTCCATGGCCTGATTGCTTTTTGAACTAATATTCAGTTTTATGGCTGTCCATTCAGCATCTTACATGATCATAAGCAGCACAGAAATGGTCTGTCAGCAAATCATGAGCTGCACAGCTCAGGGGTAGCTGGAACAGAGAGAAAGGAAAATAGGACTTTTGTGAAAGTTTCCTTAAAAAATTCAGTTCAGCCCAGGATGAACTCCTTAAAACTCTCTCGTAGAGAAAACAAATACTCTATGCAAGGAAGGCTGTGAAAAGCTCATTAGCTAAGCCAGGCACAGCATCAGCACTTGCAGGCATTTGCTGCTGTATCTCCAGCCGCTCTAATCACTGAGCCTTCACACATTTGCACACAGGAAGCCAATTTAAATTCCACTGAGAGTTGGGCCAGGAATCAGATATCAAACTTGACTATGAAGCTATCGCGCTTTGCAGGCAGCACTTACTTTTTCAACACTATAAACACAAGATTAATGAAGATAGCTACTGCAGGTGAGTCTGGGCCCTGACCCAACAGACTGGAAGTTGCTCGTATCTCTGCTTTTTCACTCAGACCATTAAGCAGGGCAGGGGACATCTTATGAGAGGCATTTTCTAATCTGAGCCTTTCAGGGTTCTTAGAGACTGCTGAACCTAATGCATTAGCTCCATCCTCAACACCAGGAAACCTTTAAATAGAAAGTTCACTGAACAGTGCAAAAATCAGTGAACGCTGCAGTTCCCTGGAACAGTTCATACTCCACAATTACGTAAGTGATCTGAATTAAGTGAGAAGTACAACCCTTGGGAACAATTTCCAACAGCGGTAATGAGAGCACATTGAGTTCTTTACGTCCAGGAGCTGTCACTGTTCTCAACAGTATTTAGAGCACATCTTGATGCTGACTCGCAGATGCCGGGCATATTATATCACCTTTCAGTGGTTCAGTTAAGTCAGCTAGAAAGTTCAGCATCTGGTTCCCATTTGGGGGTTTATTTATATAGAACACCTACTTATATTCTACACATGAACTGTAAAGACACCACGGACTGATAACTAAATGGAGCATTAGTGCTGATAGAGAACAAGGCGTTCTGCTATATACATAGGACCCCCACCAAAGAAAAAAGATACAGCCAACCTGATAAGTTTGCTCAAGCACTTCAAGTTAAGTATTCTGGCTTTTGAATATCTTAAGAGGTTAAACTACCCAGGACTGCCATAGAGAAGATATATCCCTTATTCCTTAGAACAGTTGGAAGTTTTTAATGCTTTTAAAAGTTTTTGACTTGTTTGCTGAATATTTTTACTGGATAAGCATTTGAAGTGCTCTGGTATTGACATTCTCTTTAAAAGGCACAATGAGTGAGCTGACTGGTAAAACGAAGCTTGGCTATTAGCTCCAGTGCTTACTGAAAGAGCACAGAGTTTAACAAAAAAAAAAAAAAAAAAAAAGCTTATCAACAGACAACACCAAATGCTCAAGTGCAAACCATGCTGGGTAAGAAGAAACATTTCCTGCTTCTCATCACTGGGTGTGTAAAAACAGTTCGATTTGCTCTGGTCCATCAGAGTACTCACTGCCATCTAATAAGCTATCCAAGCAGTCAATACACTATTATGCCTTAAAAATAATAGTAAAAAAAAGTAGAACATTAAATATTTCCCTTTGGCATTCTTGATTTTCCTATTCCCACAACCTCTCCTCCCCCAGAATTTCATATACAATATTCAATTTTGCTATAAACGACTAGATTTGCAGACTACTGCTGCTTTATGTCAAATGAAAATTTGGAATCCCATTCTTCTGATCATACTGCAAAAGCCTCTATTCTTGTCTTTTTTTCCTGAAATTGTTTTAAACTGAATACTGCAAATCACAGCTCAGGTCAACCTATATTTCATTCTCATGTCACAGCTAAGCCTGAGAGAGTGAAAGCAAGGCAGTTAAGCTTCATGTATTTGTAACTGGAAGCGCGCTAGTTTTGACAGAGCACCTTGGAATAGA
This sequence comes from Coturnix japonica, assembly GCF_054131305.1. NCBI lineage: Eukaryota > Metazoa > Chordata > Aves > Galliformes > Phasianidae > Coturnix > Coturnix japonica. The sequence continues at coordinate 8,699,354 of NC_140680.1, read as the reverse complement.
CTTAAAGATTCCTTTCCCTCCCCTTCCCCCACCTCTGCGATGTGATTGATATTTCAGACATTTGCCACCAGAGGGAGGTGACAAAATTCCACAAATGCAGAAGGATGGGAAATGACTAAGACGGCTAAAACCCTGCCTCAATGGCTAGAAACCAACTACTTTTCACAGCACAACTATGTTTGATGAACATTTCAACTTTATTCACTATTTCTTCCTCCAGTAGAGCAAGAAGAAAAAGGACTAGATAATTTTCATATTATGTAATAACTAAATGCTTTTTAGCCACTAAAGTTAATTCATTACCTTTTTTATAAAAGCAGATTTTTGACTGAGATTTGGAAAGGTTTTAGAAGTAGAAGTATATATTTATATATAGAAGTATATATGCGAAATTGAGCTTTTCTTTAAAAAGCATTAAAAGATGTTAGTTAAGGAATGCTCTAAGGAAGCAGAATTGATAGAAGACCTTCTCAAAAGGGACAGTGACCAGAAGCACTGCCAGCGGCAGTGATCCAACCCCAGGTTCCTCAGGTCACTCTGAATCAGGGATATGTTGAATAGAAAAGACTCCCCACCCACTCAAATCTCACCGTTGAATCAGCAGCAGACACACATGCAGTCTCAACAGGAGCAGCACTGGAACAATTGAGGATATAGTCATATGAAAAGCTGATCTACATCAAATTTACAGGTTTATTCCAGCTTGGCTTGTAACACCAAAAGGGAAATGTATTGCACTGCTAATTTAAAAAATCTAAACTTGAAGAGAAAAAAACGGTTACTGGGATTCTTTTCACAGAGGTGGACTTGGAGCAAAGTCCTTTTGGACCACTGCGTGCAATTGGTTTACATTTATCACAGACTTCACATGCAACTATGCCATACTCAAGACCTTTCATATTTTTGCCCACACAAAGATTTGATTTTAAGGAACCTATTCCATAGATAAGCAACAAATTATCTTTCTGAAAAGGTCTGCTTATATTTCTCTATAATAATAGAGAGAGAAATCTGCTCTGACTTTAAGTTTGCCCTTCTATTCCAAGGCCTCTCCTTACCAAACCGTAGGATTTCTTCTGAATACAGTATTTTATCTTTTGTAGCCAGAGGTTATCTTTGTAAAATGCTGTCTTTTCACATTCTGCTGCTGCCTCTCCTCCAGATTACTAATGCTTCTGGTTTCTGAAGATATATTTGTCAATTGCTGGACTAGAGTTAGATCTGCTGGTGCAAATGCCTGGAGTGGAATCCTCTTGGCCCGTGGCTTCTCACAGCTCTAGCAGGAAATATGCTCTACCTCACTGTGGGGTACAGCAGAGCCCAAGGCTCCTTCTATGAGAGCAGTGCTGTGTTTTGGGCAGAACAGTCCTCTGCGACTGGTCCACAGAGCCACCCAAAACTCTGTCCTGCAGCAAAAACAGAAACAAAATTGAAGGAACAATTAAAGTCAAACTAAGATGGAGATACTGCTTTCCTAGCTTCACTTAAGCTTCTCTTATCATATTTTTAACACTCAAAGCTGACTGAAAAGATTAAGTATCATCTTAGAGAGAAATGGAAAGAGGCATATAAAAATAAAGTTATACCCTATGCAGGCTGGGTTGTACAGGTGAGCCTGCCATCATAATCAGAAAAAACCTGCTTGGAGCTGTACCAAGCAAAGTTCCTAAAAACTGCTAGCTTCAAAAGAATTCAACGGACTTTTTAAGCTACTTCTTTCGAAGTAGATAATTGACTTGCAACATAGGGATGTCATAAATATTTCTGGCATTCATTGCAACTCGAGGAACAATGTAAGACTTGGGTACTTGTTAGGCAAGGTGAAATGCTGGACAACAAGGTGCTTTGATTTAACCTTGCCTGTTTCTGTAGCATGCAACATTGGGCAAAATAATAGGCAAGTTATCAGACTGAAGGGTTCATTGGCACACTCTGTTTTTCAGTTATCTTTCTAATAACTAAGTCCAGATTTCAACAGAATCATTTTTTAATTGGCACAATTAACTCCACAAGCCTTTTTCTCCCCCTAGTCTAGTAAAAACATAATGAAGAACATTGGTCCTACTGTTTCCTGTGCAATGCCAGCAATAAAAATAGAGAAACTTACACCCCATGGAACAGCATAACCAAATCTGTCAGATAACTCATTCTTTTTTCAGCACCTCTTTCACTTTTAAAATATTTCTTTCCATTCATGAGAAGCAAACTGATGTCTCTCTGCTTATGATATTAACCAAAAGCTCTCAGTCAATAAAGTTTTTATTTGAATATACAAAGTAAAAAAACCATACCATATGCTATAATAATATGTTATCTAGACCACTGAACCTATTTTGGATTCACCAGAACTAAGCCCTCATTTTAACTGTGGAATTCCATCTCATTGTGAGCTCGATTTTTTTTCTCTCAAGACTTGCATAAAAATCGCTAGTTGTAAGGAGCACTTCTAATGCTCCCAGCTATTCCAATGAGCACTACCAATACACACGTCGTGATGTTTCTGATAGACCTGTTGTGAAAGTTTGTGTTCTAGAAATATTTGGGAAAGACAAAAACAAATAAACAAGCAAAAAACACAAAAGCAAGTCAATCCAAACAAGTAGAAACAAACAAAGAAGCCCCAAGATCTCCCGAGGACTATCTCACACAAACTGAGTCATCTTTTCGACTATGCTTTAGTGCCCCCTAGGAAAACCACTTCTAGTTCTTCTTTCAGCAGAACACTATTTTTAAAGTATGCATATTACAAGATAGCTCATCATTTACCTAGTTCCCTTTCATTGGAAAAGCAGGAATTTGATTTCAATGGAAGCAGAATTTAATCTCAGCACTTTTATTTTCCTCCCTGGAATCACTTGCTTCAATAAAGAAAAAAGGAGAAAATTATATTAAAAAAAATATTGGAAAAACTCACTAAGTTGAATTCCTTTCCCATTACAAACCTGGAGTATCATAACAGGATGAAGAGCATTCAAACAAGTGTGGAATGGAAGGAAGGAGGACTGTGGTGCTCAGGCTAAACAAGTAAGGCTTGCTGACTCGCTTAGCTCACCAGGCTTCAGTAGGAACAGCAGCATGGCCCAAAGCAGCAGCTTCTCACTGACCCCATTGTTTCCACCTCCCATCTGACCCAGAACACCTCAGCCCCAGCTATCCAACAGAGACAATTAAGAGCAAAGGTTCCCCTCCTGCTCCAGGGCTACATTTCTAATTAAACATTGTTCACCATCAGGAGACAGAAGGTTTCCAAAAATATCCTCTATTATGCACAATGACTACTAAGAGAATAACACTTGCTAACTATCAGTGTGTTAATCACTACTTTACTAATGCATGTTTTCCTGCATAAAATAAAATTATGGGAACTGGAATTAGAGATGGAATATGATTAAACTTATAAGTAAATCCACAGTGATTCAGTTCAAGTAAAGAGGAAAACCTGTTAATAACTTGTAATTCTATGCTGGGGATTGGGAATAAGCTCTAAGTCTATAAATAACTATACAGCAACTGAGAAGAACAGCTTACTGGTTTTAATTCATAGCCAAAGACCTGTTATCATATCATCACAATCAAACTTCTGACCTTCTGACCTTGAAACCTATCTTATTAGGAATACCATGAACATTATTTTAGTGAACTGACACTGCAATTAGAAATGCTAAAGTATCTATAGCTGCCATAACTGAATGGCTTTTCAAACAATTCAAATACTTGCTTAAAAAAGTGAACGGAACTTCAGCTCTTTATTACATCAACTAATTATTCAGCACACCACATTCGGTTAATTACTAATTGTTCATTTACAAAAGCTAATTTGGAATTAATTATCAGAATTCTCAGTCAACTGTGTCTGTCACATCAGGCATCACATGAAAAATTACACAGCGAAAGGAATGGGAATATCAGTGGATGGAGTACAGATGCAGTTTGGATTCCTCTCCCTTTACAGCAACAGGCACAGCCAGTGTAAGTCAAAAGCTCTGAAACAAAGACCATGTAGTCTGAAATAGTTCAGCTGTGTTTATCAACCTCCTATGTGTTAGCCTGTGTGAAACAATTTTTCACTGCAAAATGCTATTATCATCTGTGGAACAAGATGACGTAATTTAAACAAAAGATTTTGAGATAGTTGATAAAGTAAATAGCTATTTTTCACATTAAGGATGAGCTTTGAAGGGACCTCGAAGATCACCTACTTTCACCTGTCATGGTTGCCAGCCACTAGATCAGGTATTTATTGCTACAAAGTTACCAATAGATGAAGTAATTCCTGCCACTATAACTCCTTCAATATTTTTCTGTTATTTATTATTATTATGTTTGTAATATTTTAATATTATTATGTTTGTAAGTTCCCTGTTTGTTAATTTCTGTCTCACTTCAGGATGAGGAAGAGTGTTACCTTGTGAAGCTAATCCAGCTAGATTTGAAGCAACCTTTAGATGATAAGCACAGCTCAAATGCTCCTCCTCTATTCAAGGAGAGAAAACTGGAAAGAAAAAATGTTTTGGCAAGGTGAGCTGCTGAAACAGCTTGAGGCAATGGCGGCTGTTCAACAGAACACAGTCGTATTCATTTCTGCTCCCTGCCAAGGATAAAGGAAAAAAATAAAGGAAGCTAACAGGACACAACAAATTAGTAGATGGAAACAAACAGACCATAATCCTCTAAAAATTCCCCAGCTTCCCTTGACAATGTTTTTTAAATTAAATACACAGAACACAAATGAGCAAGACCATAAGTAGCATCATCACACTGATAGACAGCAGTGTGTCGAGAGAGGAGATGAGGGTTTGGTTTAGTTATTCCCAGTATTAAAACTGGAAGAAATCAGTATTAGGAATATTGAGTTGACTTGAGTAGGTTTATTTATAAGTGTTCAATTATTCAAGTCACTTTTTAATACACACACAGATAATGTAACTTTTCCAAAAGGTACTTGCAAAAGAAAAAACCTCCTTCCCAAGGTGTAACAACGAAAGAACTTGAGAAGATTCAGTGCCATGATCTGTTGTACATATAGCTCGTATCTTAAAGCAATATAATAATATAGCGTCCAGCCAAAAGTCTTCAGATTTTTATTGTAAAGATTTAATATCAATGGCACCAATGATGCAGGAAACTATTTCAGATAAATGTAATGAATTGGAGACCCTAAACAGATAATAGAAATTGAGGACCTTATTATAAGACAAGCTATCTGCTCAAAAGCGTAAGCCCACATAGTAAACAGCTTCACATACATTAGAAACATGTATAGCCTTGTAATAAAAATTTTGCTATAAGGCAGCTTGTCATGTAACTTTAGGCTCTGCCTCCAAAATTTAGCTCAGTGCAGAATCTGAGAAGTGCGGACTATCAGATTTGCACTGCAATAGAACAACACGGGAGGGAAACTCAACTGTCGTATATATTAAGTTAGGCCATATTAGTAAATCACCGAGGGGTCCAAGTCAGTCAGTAATTTTGATATCAACCAGTCAAAATCTAAACTGGGGTGCTACTGTATAAAACACCTGGTATCAATAAGCCTGTACAATAAACTGTATGCAAACCTGAGACAGCCATCAGGAATCTGATGGTAGAAAAAAAACCCAAAACCCTGAGATTTAAAAAGAAAGCAATAACTGAATAGTACGCGTAAGAAAGCAGAAATGCAAGGAAAAGAACTGCAATTTCAGATCACTACTTCATTAAAGACATTTTGGCCTCACATCAGCTTAAGGTCAAATCTAGCCACCAGTGTAATTTGTAATCATAAAAACTCTGAAAAAAATGTTATCGCATTGTCCTGGTTAAAGCTTAGCTCTGAACCTTCCTGCAATTTGGAAAATCGCTAAGGGGACGTTATAGTTTCCTGCTCTATTTATCTTTTTGGATTTTAATGAGATTTGATGCACAGAAAAGTACACATATGCTGTTTTGCAGCACCAACAGCAATAACTACAAATACAACCTTTTGTCAATAAGCCAATTTAAATCATTGCATAAATATAGTCTAATTGTTGGATCTCATTTAACTTCCACTTCTATTGAAAGAACTGCCATGCCTCCCTGAAGGAGGCAATTTACACCAATTTACACTGAAGGCTGCTGAGGAAACTTCATTTCTCTTACAGACTTGCCAGCGCTGTCAGAGTAGAACACCATCTTTTCATTCTGCAAACGTAGAACACGAAGAATAATTTCTTCTGAGAAACAGCTTGCTGAGACATTCCAAGAATGTCTGGCCTGAAGTAATTTAATTTGTGCCCAAATAAGCAGAGGGCAAATGACATTCCATCCAATATTTTTCAAACGGGAGTTAAAGAAAGTAGAGCGCTACTGCACATTTATTTTAATGGGAAAAAAAAAAACCCAACACTACAACAAAACCCATCACCAACAACAAAAACCCAAGACAACAAAAACCTAACCCATGCACACAAATCAATACAAACAACATTGCCCACAAAATATTCAGAATAAAAGTAAATTATCCAACAACTTTCAAGCTCCTTTCTCTTTTTAAAAATTGTACTCTTTGATACACATCACCAGTGGTAACAAAAGAGTTATATCTCCCCAAAACCAGAAACTATTTTCATTTTACCATTTCCACTAAAAAAATGATAATAATATAGACAGAGCCAATGATATTAAAGTCTGGATACAAAGAAGGTTCTATTATCTCATTCTGCTATGAGTTTCTTTGAACAAAGAGCTCAAATAGATCTCACAAACTTATCCTAACATCCCCTGCAACTTTATATATATATTTTAGAGAATGAGGAAATAAACTAAGAGTAACTACTTGTTTAGGACACAACCCATAGATTTCCATCTAGCTGAGCACAGTTTTAGAAGGATCCCAGCAGCCTAGTTGTTGGTTGTTTTTAATCTTCTCTTTTACTCATTACTCCTTTGAGGACCTCAGAAAACACTGACATTATCAGAGGATGAGTGAAAAGAGGCATAGGAAGGAATCAGAGGTAGTGACACACTGAACAACAACAAGAATGGAGGCAAGAGTTCCATCAGAGTAAATGTGCAATACTGTATATGTATATATGTGATGTTTATCTTCTGAACAGGGCTGCCAAATCAATGCGGAGTGAGGAGTGGTGATTAAAAAGCAATAATCATGGACTGTGTGCATGAGATCACATCATCAGTGCAAGTTCTCCTTGAAAGATGCTGCTGTCCAGTGAAGGTTAAAAATTTGAAAGGACAGGGTTGTTATTTTTGGAGTGGCTCTCGGCACGGAAGCACTCTTCTAAGTATGACATCATTTGGAACGATCTCTCTCAAATAGGGTGGCACAATTTTTGTCTTTTCCATCAAGTACCAGTTAAATCACATGAGAATAAAACCATCAGTCTGGGAATTTGAAAGTGTGAGCAATGTAGATTTTTGCGATCCACTATAATTTAGATACAAAAAGAAAATAATTGTGCTTAGATGCCTTAAAAGTGCAATTAAAAATTCCTCAAAAGCAGACTTCACAAAGTGTCTTAACATAGTGTTTCTAAATTCCAGTATTACCTCAGTATGTTTTCCTACTAATCACTAACATTAATTAGTGCAAAAAACAAAACAAAGAACAATCTTTCCACTTCAAAACAAACTATATTTGAAATAAAGAGATTAGCAGATATCCTTTCTACAAGATCATATTCAAAAATTCACTGGAACTAGCTTGGCTCTCTTTCAATAATTACATTTTCCTCTTTTTCTCTTGTTTATTTTTTCCATATAGTTGCTTAAAATCAAACAAGTTCTATCAAACCAGGTCTTGAGTTAAGAATGCATCAGGGATTGGCTGAGATCACTGGTGCAGTTGTTCCCTTCCTAAGTCTTACAGGTCTTGGGCATTGCAAGGGTCAAAGAGACATGAAAACTGTACTGAAGATCCTTCCCTGGGAGTACAAGAGGTACATCTTAAGCACTTCAAAAAGCTTGTTGTCCCTTAGCCCCTTGGTGCTTATATTTTCCATTGACTTTGTTACTTTGTACCCGTGCTGTCTGTACATACAGAAAGACAAATAGCAGTTTGGCTGTGGCTTCATCTGGGATAGAAACAAATGGATCTCTCTAACACTACTGAGTTGCTGGCAACAAAGCCTTCACAGCGAGATCTGACTGTTTATATACCAAACATTGATATAAATGTAGGCACTAAAATATGTTAAGAAATCACTCATCCGTTAAATAACACATCAGAAATACACTAACAACTAACCTTAAGATATATTGAGAGAGGCTTTTTATATTTTAAGAGCATGCAAGATGAATGTCTCAATTACATTAGAACAGCAACCATTAATCATTTTATCATATGCAGTGACTACTGATACAATGAGGGAATGGGAAAAAGGACCAGTCTTAAACCTAGTGTTACTTAAAGGTTATCCATTTCAAGACAGATAGCTAAGAGAAAATGCCATTTTCTTGAAATCATTTTGAAGTAAAATATTTCTGGCCAAATTTTGCCCAAGATGAAGTGTACTTTTCACTGGCAGTGCAACAAAATTTAATTTGGCCAGCAGGTTCCAGCAAAGTAAATAAGAGTATTTCAACCTGACTTAGATAGGACACTGTAAAAGCCTACCTTCTTATATCCACGGTGGAGAACTTCATCTTCACATCAATTACACTGAGGTTATTGCTACAGCAGGTTTGTTTGCTTGTTTTGTTTTTGTTTCACTTCTTCTTTCAAAGCCTTCCAAAAATCAATTTCACCCATGGAAGAATTAAAGCACAAAACTCTAATGTGAGACAAACTTGAAGAATTTTATCCCTCTAAAACTGCTCACTCATAAGCTATCTGCATTCATGCAGCCTTAAGTGTGAAATCATTTCATAAAACCAGTTTAGGACTTTTAATGAATCAAACAGAACACCAACAGAATATGTATCTTATAGGCCCAACCTACAATGTTTTATACATCGTTGCATCCTTTCCACACCATTATATCCAAAATGAATAAGAAATAGATGATTCTTCTAAAAATTTACAGTAACTAAGGGAGTAATTTCTATAAAATTAAATAGAGTATCTGGCAGATAGCTTATGGTCAGGGTGAAGAATAGGCAAAACCTGCTATCATTCATCAATATAGAAGAAACCCATCACATTTTCTGCATTAGTGAAACACTCAGACCCATTCATGACTTGGCTGCTGTCACAAGGCCATAGCACTTTTAATGAAAAGTCCCCAGGGCAAAATTGTTGTCTACAGACGTAGCCTCTTCTTTTATTTTTTATCTTGCATGCTTGGTTGCATATTCTTAAAAAAGTTTCAGTTACTTGAGTTAAGCCAGGTAGACTGCTACAGGAAAGATCCATCTGCATTTCTGGACAGTCTTACACTACAAGCAGCACACAAGCAGGGGAAGTGAGTTACGAACATAACAGCCCTAACTTGCTATTAGGTAAGTTCCCAGTAGACTAAATTGCACCAATGTCCCTGACTTACTGGCTATACAATTTCCAGAATCAGAGGTGCATCAACTATCCCTACACAACTATTTCTCTACACACACTGAACAGACCTAAGACTTTATATTATGTATTTCTATTGCTATGGGAGCTCCTAGGCTGGGAAGAATGCATTATTCACATGCTACAAGAATGCCTTTAAAGTCACAGAGGCCACTAAGCACAACAAAGTGTAAACAGTGAACATTATCTCACTAGCAAGGGAAAAAAAGTAACTTTTTGCTATAGGTGAAACAAAAAGTAGCTCTCATCATTTTTTGGTACTCTCAGCTCACTGTCTTTTCCTCTCTGTATATCTATTGTTTAATTGTACTATTTCTCTAAGATAATACCTGAAAAGAAATCAGTAACTTAATATGACCTTTGCTATATAATGGTATCTATGATACATGAATAAATGCTTTCATGACAAACTAAGCTGTAATTTTTTTTTTTTTACCACTTGTTAATTTTAGTTTATTGAAGTTAGTTACAACAGCTAAGATGGCCAAGGTGAAATGTGCTCAGGGTATCTCATTGCTTACGGCAAGTAATTTTTGTTATCGGGAACAGTTCAGTGCACTTGAAACTCCTTAAAGGTCTGAAAGTTCATCTCCAGGGCATGCTTCTCCCAACTTTTCTTCAAGTTATGACTCATAAATCTGCATTTTAAAAATCACACTTCTAATCTATGAAGAGTAAATGAATTAGCTCTGCTTCTCACCAGTAAGATTATAATCTCTAATAGCTAAACTCCAGCAAGTGTACCAGATGTAACTAGCAAAATCAGAGAACTCCATTTCTCAGCCTTAAGCAGATTTTCAGGTAAGGGTTTTTGCTTCTTAATCCATTTATTCAAATCCAATTGAATGAAAAAAATGCAAAGCTAATACCAGTAAGCTGAAAGCTAGATATGTCCTGAAACCCACATAAATGTACTCTAGGTAACAAAAATGAAATTCATGAATTCTATCCCTCCCTTCTCTACTCCCCCACCCAGAAAAAAAAAAAAAAAAGAAAAAAAAAGAAAAAAAAAAAGAAAAGCCAAACCAAACTACCATTTAATAGATAGTGTTTGGAGAGATCTAAAGAAAGACTCTACAACATAATCTCTACTCATTAGTCATCTATATATTATTAAGATATGCAAAGATTCCCCTTGGAGACAACCACTAGCATCACTGAAATAAACTGGCAGACAGAAGGTACCCTCCTACCACGAAGAATGGAAGTACTAGCACCAAGAAACACATACTCCAGTTTTAGGTCCACCACACAAGTGGAAAAGCAGGCACCTTCTGTTGTAAGGTGAAGTGCTTATTCATTTACTTGTGGAGAAGTCTGCCATCTCTACTTCTGCAGTTACAACGTACTTCAGAGAGGTCACCATTTCCACATGACCTAAACTTGCCTGCAAAAGTCTTAATGATCCTGAAAGTTTACTTAGATATCATCAGAGAACCATATGAACTGTGAAAACCTCAAGCCAAGAAGCACGCTTTGACAAGTGCTGAGTAGTCTTGTTATTTTTCTCCATATACATAAGCAGCAGAGATTCTGTATTTCATTGGCACAGTCCCCCTAGTACATTGTGCCAAGCAGACTTACATCGCTGTATCATTAATAACTTTTCCGTAGCAAGCACTTATGCTTTTTAGCACACCTACTATGGGGACATATGGTCTACTGCATCAGCCTTATTAGGATCCAATTTTACCTACCAGGAAAACAGCTCTGATTTCTCCTGAATCCACAAATAAGAATTTTCCTGTCATATTGGTGCAGATTGTTCTATGGGCATCTCCTGGCCTTGTCCTGAGGTGCAGAACTCTTATTCCAGCTGTGTTATGAAAAAATTAGAGCCCAGTTTACCTCATTTTAACTCAACACAGTCATGTGTTGAGTTAAGACTGAAAACTTTAGGCTTGGGCCTACTGTCATATTATATACTTACAAACTGCTTTATTTTCCCTCTTCCGTGTATTATCTCTCCCCAGTGTAGAGTTGCATTCCAAGGGAACAATAAGAGCATTACCCAGAAAATTAAGAGGTCATAGAAAAGAAAATTTCATATTATATGAGACAGCAATATTTCTTCCTGAACTTCCAAAACAATGAACAAAACCTAAAAACCCACTGAAACAAAGCTTTCTGCTACTCCTACAAACAATTGCAGGCTCCCAGGAATATATATATATATATATATATATAAGGCTATATATATATATATTCCTGGGAGTGTGTATATATATATATATAACCTTTGTTTTTTAAACAAAAAGATCTGCAGTATTAACTTACAGTGTTTGGGCTTCAAAATAAGCACAATGATTTTGCTTTTTAAGATCATTTATCTTGTGCCATGAGTCCAAATGCTCACAAGCTGAGGAAGGAAATGTTACGAATATCTTAATGCTTTTATTATACGTAAATAAAATTGTGTACATTTATAAATACACACACACACAACTGAAACCTGTTTTACAGTCTGATGTTAAAGAACCACCTTTTCATGCTAAGTAAACACAGACACTTTTTGCTGGGTCACATTCTGAGATGACAGTTTCCTTGGACAAGGGAGGTTGTCACTTACTTTGATCCATAAAAATCTTCTAGCTTAAGTAATACCTTAGAAATATTTCAAAAATAATTGAAGTTTTTTGATGAAAACAGCATTTCCCTCTTTTAAAGCAGTCTGTTTGTATGAGTTTCAACAAAACATTACTATTAATAACAAGGTGGAATATCTGTCCATATAAAAAGAGGCATCCTGCTGTGACACGCTATCTTGTTTGCCTTTCATCACTGAGAAAATTATCTATGCAGTCCCTGCTGGGGTAAAGATTTATGGTTTCTCAGGCTTTGGAAACAGTTAATTAAGCAGCTACACAGAGCTGCTCTAAAAGTAAGTCAGGACATTGTAAAAAATGTGAAGTAAACATCCATCATCAACTCTCTGGTTCCAACTGGAGCAACTAGAGCAGTCTGGAAAGATAAGTAGCCCTTCACTGGACACAGGATGAGATTTCAGACACATGCCCTGGCACGTTCATAGCTAAATATTACAACAGAGTTAAGATAGGAACAGAAGAAATTTCTTACCTCCTTGAAGCCTGTGCTTGGAATGATCTGTTTGCAGAGGAAACCTTCACCCACAGTTAGCAGGGGCAGGAGAGCTAGATGCAGAGGTGCATGTCGCTCTCAACTTGTTGACTATTATTATCTGGGATGAAAGAGGAATTGGACTGGCTGCTCACAAGTAAGAGATCTTTCGCTCCCCTGAGAGGCTTGGAAGTAACTGTTGAGGCTTTGGTCACTATGAAAAGCTCCCCTTCTTTATAAAGAAGTACGTGTGGCAATTGGGGGGGGGGGGGGGCTTGGGGGAAAGAAAGGAGAAGATGGGAAGTTTGATATTTTAAACAAGGCCACTCCTGGAATTCCCCATTACCTATCACAGAAACCCAAAGAACTCAGGATACTGTTTCATCTTCAGCGTTCCTGGCCCCAGGCAATGAGATGGAGAAGGAAGATGACAGACTGGGTCCCCCCCAGCAGAGGAACTGGCTGCGCTCTCCCAGTTGTCAGAACGGAATCAGTTGACACGTGGGCTGCAGCAGGAATGTTGCAATAAAAGGGGCTTTTTTTCTTTAATATGACTATGGAATTTTCAACCCAAAACTTGTAGGTGGAAACAAATACCCTGGTGACTATTGGCCTCCTCACATTAACATGTTAATGCTTGCTCAGTTCAGAGCCTTGAGCAACTGACATTGTTAACTGCAACACCTACTTACTGCTGTGATGTCCAAGTAAGGTCCTCCTCCCTGACACTTTAAAGACCTACTGATATCACAGACATTTAATTCCCTCTGAAATTTGGCCCTGATATCCCTAAATAAATAAAGTAACAGGATAGTGTGTTTTGCTTGTATACAGAGAAAAGGAGAACAGCAAAGGAGAATTGGGTCTGAAAGCTGGAAATTCTGGGAGCTGTAGGAAGAACGGCAGATTTTTAAGAACCAAGAGTTTATCCTAAACCTTCTGTCATATAAGAAGTTCCAGATTAGTTGGTTTCTATAAAAACTCTTCTGTTTTCACCATTACTTTTGTTGTATACAATTCACTTTGATTTTCAGAAGCCAGGAAAAAAAAAAATCCCTTTACTCCTCTTTCTTCTCCCTCCCTCTCTCCCAGTTACTGCAGTAATGGGGCTCTGGTTTTATTTTAATGCTGGCATTGCACAAAAAGTCTGTAGTATGGGATCAGGTATTTGCCTCCTAGACAAAAAGAAGATTCCTCATTTGATCCATATGAGTGAGTGCGTTTGGCTTATCTGTACCCACTTCATCACTCATTTTCCAGTTGCCATGAAGCTGCATTGAAGGGGTGTGGATTCTGACCTGCTGCAGTTACTGAAGGACACCCATGCAAGAAAGGTGGTAACTTGTACTCCTGTAGGCTGTGGTTCTTCTCCTCTGGATATCCTGTTTGCTGCACCTAGCCCCTTTCTCCCTCTCCGCTACTGACACCTGGGAGACCCTATCCCCAAGCCCCTGCCCTCTTCCATTACCAGCACTCTCTCCTCTCCCATGCAAAATGGTTCTCTACTATCTTAGACACCTTTCTTTTCACCAGAGACATTCAGAAGATACAGCCTTACAAAGACTAAGAGCACAGAACCTGGTGCTTACTAGCAAAACTGAGCTGCTAGAATGGTATTTTCTCCTTATGCTGCTGCTTTAAACTTTGTATATTGCTCTATGCCTGTGAATGACTGAGGGTTAGTAAGAAGCCTCTAGCACACCTGAAAGACTCAAAATGGTTTTAACTTTTCTCAGACCAGTAATTAGTGCACAAGTTGCTTTAGAATAGAAATAGGATTTTACATACACATTCTCTATAAAATTCAACTCTCTGAAAGGGTGGATGGCAACAGGACAAGGGGAAATGGTTTTAAGTTGAAGCAGAGAAGATTTAAGTTGGAAGATGGTGGGGAAGTTATTTACTTAGTGGTAAGGTGCTGGAACAGGCTGCCCAGAGAGGCTGTGGATGCCCTGTCCCTGGAGGTGTTCAAGACCATGTTGGATGGAGTCCTGGGCAGCCTGGTCTAGTGTCAAAACCATGACATCTAGTATTAAATGGGGAGCTTGGCAGCTCTGCCTGTACCAGGGGTGAGGGTTGGAGCTTCAGGATCCTTGAGGTCCCTTTCAACCTGGGCCATTCAGCAACTCTGTGAAAATTACAAATGCACACACACACAATTTTATATATAAAATGACCAAACTATATTCTTTTACTATCTTTACCATTCTTTTACTAACTCAACTAGGACTATTTTAAGTCGGACTTGAGCCACAGCAGTTTGCATATACACCAGGAGAGATGTTTTTCATTGGTATTAAAATTTCCATAAATGTAGGTGCATGGCCAAAGCTATAGAACAAATATACAGTCACACTCCCATTGCATTTCCTTCGTTATGTCAGGTTGCTGACGTATTTCACAAGCTTGGCAAAACAAGGACAAATATTCACTGGGGCTATTTGTTTTGAAAATACACCATACCAAAAAATTGACTTTTTCAAAGCTGTGGCATTTGAGAAATATTTCCAAATAATTATTCATGGCTTTTCTGATTTGCTGTGGCCTTAATTAATATGCTTGTTTTCCTGGCGAAGAATAGCACTTCTAAAATTTATTCCCTGCACCATAAGAGGTGATGTTTCCTTACAGCTCTCTAATAGCTTCTGCTTTACGACTTCACATTTATCTACAAACATTAATTGATCAATTTTTACAGTAACTGCATAGAAAGAGCTGTGCCTGCTCCACAGAAGGAAACACAGTCATCAAGTATGGATAAACTACACCCCAAATCCACTGCAACTTTATGGTGTAAGGACGTACTGCATTAAAGGTAACAGAGCCCAACAGGAAAAGCTGCCTCTGACAACAACACAGACACAATACATGCTCACAGCATTTGTACAA
Organism: Coturnix japonica; assembly: GCF_054131305.1. Lineage (NCBI taxonomy): Eukaryota > Metazoa > Chordata > Aves > Galliformes > Phasianidae > Coturnix > Coturnix japonica. The sequence goes on along the minus strand of NC_140680.1, from coordinate 8,683,900 downwards.
CATAAACCGAGCCTTATAATACTTGAGGGAAGGAGGGTGTTACCATGGTTGTTACTCACATTAGGAACTTACTAGAACGAAGTACGGCATAAAGAAATCAGCTTCAATAATAACTTATCTGTATATTCAGTTTTAACCTGTGTATTCATGTGATTTGCCTTGAGTTATAAGATGCTTAAGGTTGAAAATCTCAGTGAAACAATAGCTAGTTATCTACAATCAGAAATGTCTGACATGACATTGCTACAGGTCTTGAGCATATGTCTAAGTGTTTTGCTGGAGCAGGGCCCAAATATGAGCAAAATCTTGTTGACCCTCTGATCTGTCTTGGCTGAAAGGCACCAGTGTGTCTTCAGAACATTTACTTTGCATTTTGGCAAGAGATAAAGACTGAAGCATACGATGCTAATTTTAGCTTTACTTCTGACTTTCCTGGGGTTTTGTAGGGTTGAGTCAGAACCGCAATGCTATTTCAGGATAGATATTTTGTAGCAGCATTCAACTATAGTCTGATTTTACATTGAAGGAAATATTTAGTGCAGAACTACTGTGCTTATGTGGTGACTGGTAATCCTATTTACAAAAAGTTAAATCGCATCAAACACATAAGCCATGAATTTGTTTTGGGCTACAGATAAGAAAAGGGCTTCTGGGGCACCAGTTCAGTTCCAGTGCAAGTGACAGAGAGGTACTCCTTACCCAACTAGTGCAAACCAACATCCATCCACACATTTTTGCTCTCAAAACAATTGTTTTTAAGAGCACAAGCTATGCCTTATGCAAATTAAAGTTTAGGAGCAAAACTACAAGTCAATTCTTGTTGCCAGACCTGCTTTTTATACGTGGAAAAGAACATTCTATCCTGGTTTCCTGCCCTCGATGTTTTTTGCTATTCCTTAACCTCTACAGATCAAGGAGAAATATCACATACGTTCCAAAGTTTTAACCACTGTATCTGAAATCAAAACCATGTTGCACTTGGACAGGTGCTGACCTGACTAGCTCTTTAATTAAAGCATTTCTCACAAGGTGTCCTAGGTGCAGGAGAAAAATAAGACAAAAGACATCTATTTTATGCAAGTTTTTCATTGAATTGCAAATATATATGTGATCTGATTTAACACTGAAGGAGAGGGACTGTAGCAACCAATCAGGCTCCACTCCTGCATGTTCTGAATATCCCAGAGTAGTATGTTAACCAAGAAGAGAGCATCAAAATTGTATTGATTCCATTGTTTAGAAATATTGTATGAAACGACGTAACACAGTATCACTTCAGAAAAACATCTAATGCCACAGGAAGCACAGAGGTTTATTACAACAAGCCTTTAAGCCAGAAAGTCTGTATTTCCTTCTGAAATATTGGCTATGGAAGAAGGTATAGCAAAATATCACCACAGTTCATGCACTGGGCAGTTTTTCTCAGTAGTCAGAACCAGACATCACCATTTTATCATTAAAGAATATCTTTTAAAGAAGAAAGCAGAGTGTGGGGAGGAAAAAATAAAGATTTGTCCAATAACTCACTGCTATTCTTCTAAATTTTTAAGATATTAAGGTCAATGCTACAGCAACAGCATCATTTCCAAACTTCTACTACTCCAAGCCTCAGTTTGTCAGATGAGCACAGCTGCAGTCAGTATTAGCATAACAAAATACGTACCACAGAATTTGTTAATCTGAATTGCACCTTTTCTACTTCAAAGTTACACATGAACAAACTCATAGCATCTCAACTACTTAACTGCAGAATTTCTATAGTTACCACTTAATCTTGTGGAATATATTTTTTAAAAGTATCAACACTGTGATTAATCTTCATTTAACACGGGGACATTGTAGTCTCAGCAAAAAAAGGATACAAAAGATTTTCTATAACTTCTGTGGGGCTGGAGAGTGAGAGGGAAATGTTCCTTATTTGACTACTGATGAAAGTAGATAAGAAAGGCATTATGAAAGAGTCAAGCTACATCACTTAAAAATCAAATTACTAGAAATGAAAAATATTTCATAGTATACATAATGCATTTGATTTTATGCAGTGAAATCATACATTTACACATAAAGATGAGACACAAGCATGCTAGAGGGAGCAGTTTACTGATTAACAGATGAAGATAAACTCCTGCAAGACCTATATGTACTCAACTAAGTCATCTAAGCTACCTTCAGGAAAGTGAATCTCTTAGGTCAGGACTGCCCTGTCCTCCCCCAGGTGGGTTACCTAACAAACATTGCCTGCAATGCAGTACCTTTCTAGAATGAGTACAAAAAAAGACTTGGTGTAAACACCCTTCATAGGACCCCAGCCAGTACAATATGCCATAGATTTTGGGCAGGACAATATTTTCTTCACTCCCTGCTGCCACAGCTAGACTGATGCTAATAGCTGAGCTGCCATGCTATGCCACTCTGAGATCAGCAGCGTACATCTGTGTACTGCAAATGTTTTTACCTCAAATTGCTTTGTAACAAAAAAATCCCTTGAAAACATGTCTGTCTTTCCCTGTCTCTCCCTCCTCATTGCTCTCAAGTCCCAGACACCTGGATTAAGGATATTCAGATGTAACAACTCTATTTTAACACAGATTTTTTGTAATAAATTAAAATAATATAAGACATTGCTAATAAATATTTCTGTATGGCACTTCTGGAACTGAATTTACCAGACCTGAAAGTTAAATTTTCTCATCAAAATGGGATATTAATGCAGTATTTCACCCCGAAAGGAGAAGTTGGAGTCCTTTTGAACTCCATCTGCAATTTTCTTCTCCTGCACCCAAATACACACTGGAAATTGAACACCACCACCACTCATCACTCTTGTGAAGTAGTAACAAATAAGATCTGCAATGGAAATGGCTGAGAAAATTAGACAGACAGAATGTAATTACTTGCATTGGAATCTGGCCAAGATGTTCAAATTAGTAACAGGACAATGAGGAAAAAAAATCTTGTAACAAAAATCTGAAGCCAAATAACACCTGGAATGCTGCTCCTGACAGGCAGATACAATCTCAGAAGCTGGAGGATGGTAGCAGCAGCCAAAACGTTAAACTAGACTGTGATCATAACATCAGGTGGGTTGCAAGACATGCACAGGATATCTACCTGAATAATGTGGCAGGGCACATCAAAGCATCCCTCCAGAGCAAAGCAGAGGAAAGTCAACTTCTAGGCGAAAAGATCGGAACACACTGGGATGTGGCTAATGGACTCTGCTCCAAGAAACAAAGGAAAAGAATTAAGCAAGAATCATCAAATATATGACAATTTGAGGGCAGTAACGATTTATACTTAAAAATAACCTCAAGGAATAGCGCTGCTCAGAAGTTGAAGGCAGTATGAAACATCTCACCAGTAAGCTATGCAAAAAATTTCTGAGCATTTTCTGGATTTATAAATCAACAGGACAAGGAAAGTATTTTGTCATCTAGATAAGACAGCCTGGTTATACCCAAAAGAAATAGCATATTCCTTATGAGGTACATGAAGAATACAGAAAACCCTTCAAACTGGTTTCAAGTGATTACAGTCCATATGTTTTCCTAATGCCTGGTCATATACCATATCATTGCTGTTACAGAGCCAACTGAACTCTTTATATCCCTGACTGAGGGCCAAAAACTGCAGCCAGATTCCCTTTGCAAATGGATTACACTGGGCAAGAGCACCACAAGGTAGAGAGCAAGGCAGACAGTCTCCACAAACAGGAAAGCAAGAGCTGCCTGCCAGCTACCTAATTGTGGAGTTGGTGTCTGCTGGGAAGCCAGCTGCCTTCCCAGCCTTCCAGATGGAAGTGAGAATGTAAAAGAAACTAGACAATGAAAGGTACTTGGAAATCAAATAAACACCACATGTACTACAACTGTGGTATACTTTGACTGGCCCTCTTTTAAGAAAAGCACTTCATGGATTTCCTATTTCTGCACATGTTAAAACAAAGTAAGTAAGAGTATTAAAGAAGGTGATGACACAGGAACTAGATAATCTCTTACATCTGGAGCAGCTGTATTCAGTTTCCAACTAGGCAAGCACATATAGCAGCTCCAAGTGAAGAGTTCAGAGGTTCCTTTTCAGTTATCACAGTTTAGAGCTGCACATGGGTTTGCCTAAGATCTGTAAAACAAACAAACAAACTACTTATATTTCATTTACTACTTTCACTCAAGGCAGTAATGAGACTTCCAGTTCTAATCAATCAGAAGAGAGAGAAGCATTTTAGAGCCCAGAAGCTCACATTCCAGTATGAACAAGGAAATTTCTTGCTCATACAACATTTAGATGATGCCTGAGATGAGTGCTTACCTGAATGAGCTTTCTTATGCAGAATAAATTCCTTCCTATCAGAAACTCAGCTGCTATGTGTCGTTAATGCTAGGGAAGCTACAGCTTTTATGTTTTGCAGTGATGCAAAAGATTAACTACAAGCCCACAGATGAATGAAAGTCCACAGAAAGTTGCCATGAACTTTGCCAAAATAAATAAATAAATAAATGAAAATTCACACATTAAATCTCCTTAAGTATTTCTCTAAAAATACATGCTAGCAAAATTTAGGTTGGGTCCCTGGAATTATTCTATAGCCTGATCAAAATGGACAATCCTGGGGAAAAAAAAATATTGTACTACCTTTCTATAGATGATTTGTAGGTACTTTCCACAGATAAAACAAACTTCAAACCAGGCTCACAGCTGACAAAAATAATTTAAATGTTGTTGTTCAGAGATAGTGTAAATTAATGGAACTCAGGTGACCTTGTTTTAAGGTGATTGCCTCCACTACAGATCTGCATTTAGAAATTAAACTCATTAAGTCACATTCCAAATACTTTTACATCCTCTCATGAATGCTATGACTGGAGAAGTGCATGTTCTTTGGCCTTTCGAATGTAAAAATTAGGAAAAAACAGGATTTGCTCTGATATCAACAGATGGAAAGAAAAAGTCTAGCTACACTTTTAAAGGATGCCCATTTAACAGTATAAGACTAAACAGGCAGTCTTGCAGCTAAATTAAATAGCAGAATGACAGATCTCTTCCAAGACCATGGCTGTCATCAATGGGCAAATGCCAATCCCAAGCCTACACATATTCATAGACTTGAAAATTCCAATGAACAGCTACTGGTTCGAAAGCTTAAAACTCTCAGTTTATATTGCAGAGTTAATCTCAACATACATGCAGCTGTCCCCGGACCATATGAAAAGCTTAAGTTTGTTCTTCCTTCTTTTCCCCCTGTACTTACATTTCCCCTTCGCATTAGAGTAACTCTTTTATTTCTCCATCATCAAGCTCATATTTACCAGGAAATCAGTTTTGGCATCTAACACTTGCACAGCATTCTTGCTTTCTGTTTTTATCATATTTATGACCTTAGAAAATCTCCCGTAGCGTTTCCACCTGACGTTGTTGTAGCTAAATGCCAAATATCTCCAGGTATAACAGATGGCAGAGGAACTGTCTGTATTTTCAGTTCAGAGTCAATCTTTTCAACAGGTTATGACAGTTATGCCATTATCTTTCTTCTTTATGCTTTTCCCAACTTTTCTTTTAAACTACATTCCGCATTAAGTGTGGGCAGTTGGAATGGGGTAGATGTTTGGTGGTGAAAGGTTAATTACAGCTTTGAGTTGCGGGCAGATATGAAGTAGTTCATGTTACCAGGAAAGAGAAGATCTATTACTTTAAGCATCTTTGTAAAAGGATCTATAAAGATGGCTGTTCATCATAATTTCTGGCCTTAAAAGCCTTCTGTCATTTCAGAGTGTAGGAGAGAGTGGATGGGGCAGAAATCCAAGTTCTATTTAGTATCACTATTGCTTTTTAATGATCTCTTCAGCGTCTCAAATGATCATTTAATATCTTCTGTCATCATTTTTTTTCAGAGTCCCACACAGTCCTCAGCGTTACTGTCTGTTTTCACGGCTCTTAGCTCTCTAGCATTGCAAGGTGTCAGCAAGCTTTTACTCTTGTCTAAACTGGCTAGGATAATAGTCACATCCATCATAACTTAGATTCAGTGACAATTCATTGTGCTTTTCCTAAACATCCTTATGCATTTCATTATTTGCATGTCCATCAAGTCTGCTTTCCCTCTACTCAGTTTGAATTTGCCCAGCTCTATTTCCTTATATTTGGAATACCACGCCTGGTCTATTCCAGCTCAGTTACATCAGTGCCCTAGAAACATTATCACATCTCATTTGTGCCCTTTCATTACAATCATCTCACTTGAAAACATCCATTATTAGTTCTAATGCATGGTATATTTTATTTTCTTTCTTCTCCTTTGGTGGTATTGAAGAAATATAAATTATTTCCATTTATTTTTTTTGTCAGAGTTTATACCATCTCCCTAATACCTTGTCATCTTTAACTCACTTTTACACTCTCAGTAAAATCTGGCTATTTAATCTCGATTATATTTTTACTTTTATATCTTCATTAAATGCATCCTTTCATGCTTTCAAATGCCTCTTTTACAGCTAGTTTTAGCACTAACATTCATTTTATTGTTATTTAATTTGGCTAGAAACACCTTGAATGTAGTTCTGGTAATACTTCTTATAAGTTCATTTGAAATAAGAATAAGTGTACATGCTCTTTTCTTCTGTTATTCCTTCTCACTTGAAGGACAGGTACTCTATAGAAAGCGGTAAATTGTTTTCTTTCCAAAACAGAGTCCTAAGAATTACTAGTGTCTTGGTAGTTTTTTTATAAATAAGCTTATGAGGAGTTTTGCAGATTCTGCTAAAGTAAAAACTGGCTTACAGAAAATGGTGATTTATTTTACCATTTATATTCCTCTAAAATAGCAAAGCTTGTACTACCAGTGGAAAAACAATTTCAAATAAAAATATGCAAAATTATAAGGAGTAAATGAGTAATACTCATTTTCATAGCATTCAAAATACATTAATCTATATAACACTGTAAATGTACACAGATACCTCCCTTAAACCCTGTCAGTAAAAAAAATAAAAATCTAAAAAATGTAAAGATCAAACGTTCCTTTGAGCTTTCCTGAAGGTGTATCGTTTGTGTGCCTGGAAGGCGACAGAACACCAAACAGTCCCAGATTGCTGACACTGTCAGTTTGAGGGAAGCACACATTGTTCTGCATCTTTTTATAGTTAACTTTTTCTTTCCAAACAAACTTTCCAGATTTAGAGTTAAGAGAGGAGAAAATAATGTGGATGTGTTCACACGAAAGTAAATGGGTGGCTATTTATTTAAATCAGCCTTGAGACAGGCTTACTTAAGATATGAAAAGCTTAACACCAAATAACATTTCCCCCTTTCCCCCCCCACCCTCGCCTCTAAAACAATTATGTCCAACTGCTAATCCATCCCCACCATGTCCACCAAATCATATCCCTCAGTGACAAATCTCCACGTTTTTTAGATACCTCCAAGGATGCTGACTTCACTGCCTCCATAATCAGCCTGTGCCAGTGCATTACCACTTTTTCTGAGAAAAACTGTTTTCCAAATATCCAAACCGAACCTCCCCTAGCACAGCGTAAGGCCATTACTTATTCTATCACTGTTACCTGGAAGAAGAGACCAACTGCCACCTCACTACAACCTCCTTTCAGGATGTTATATAGCGATACACCCCAATATGTTCAACCTCTCTTGTGTTCCAGACTCTTCACAGCCTCACTGCCCTCACACAGTTGGCCTTATCCTAGTGATCCCTCTAGATCCTTCCTTACCAGTTATTTCCAGGAAACCTTATTCACAATGACTTTCACCCTTCTCTTCCACTACAGGCGGGCAGAGGAGTTGAAACTATAGCAGAGGACAGCAACTCAAGAACTGAGAAATTAGATGATAACCAGACTCAGAGCCACAAGTCCTTAACTGAAATATTTAATTTTCTGAGGCTTTGGATTAAAACACGGGGTATGAGTGAGAAAGGTTGTTTAAAAAAGAACCTTTAGGAAGAATTAAAGGGCAGGGCAGGAAAAGCAGCGAGGCCAGCAGTATAGAGATTTCCAGGACGCTTTGTGTGCCCTGAATGGGAAGCTTATCAAATAGAGCATAAAGCTGGTCTGACAAGATAACATAATCAGTGGCAACAGAAATAATAATAATTATAATAAACTGAAACTTACACAAGGTATTCCCTTTTTTGTTACATTCTGAATGTCACAGCAAACTTATTCGGTGACACGGGGCACATCTTTGATGAATGGCTGGAAGTTTAAATGGTTGGTCTCTGAGCATATTAAAAAACAAACAACCGTTCAATGAGTTGTTTACAAAAAGCTAAAACTACTCAAATGGTGAGATACTGACAGGCTATTCCTTCTAAGTTAGAGATACCAAAATAGTTCTCAGGAACTTATACGGAAATCTTTTATCTCCTGTCGTTATTAGCTTTCTATCTGTGATTCTCAGGCTTTTAGTACTTTTTATTTCTGTTTCTGCCTAGGAAACAGCAAAAGCAATTTATTTGTTCCACCTGCTCAGGGTAAATAATGTTCAGTATCTTTACTCCCTTGAAATAGGGCTTGTATAAAACCTATGTTGGTTTATTATTGTTCAGGGTTTTTAACCATGCCTAGCTTCGTATAATAATTTCAACCATCTTCTGCTAGTGCAAGATACAGAACAGGCAGGTTAGGTTTTGTACATTAGCACTGACCTGCAGAAATAGGTAAGGACCAACAGTGCCAGATAAATTCATCTTGCTGTAAATAATTCCAAAATCACTCAGGTCTCTTGGGGGGCTCTCCAAGAATTTTACAGAATGACAAAAATCACAGAATTAAAAAGATTTAGCCTGCACTCATCTGATTTTTGAAGTGATAAGATTAATTAAGTGGAGTGAAAGAGCAGAAAATAAAATCTTCAACAAGTCCAATACATAGCCTCTGTTGTAAGAGAGAATATCTATAACAGCCAAGGGTATTGTTACTTGCAGTTTTTGTTAACATATGACCTAAAAACTGAGGAGTGACTAAGAAGAGGCACACAAAGTAGAAGGTCCTTCTCCTTCAGTATGTTTTCTCCAGTCATAGCTGTAAATGAACGCCCAAGGAAAATTAAGGGCAGGGCAAGTATGACTGTTACTAATAGCTTCCAGCTATTTTCTGTGCTTTCTTTACCACCTCATCTCCACTTCATCGCCTTAAACACTGCATGGATGTCTCTCCCTTCAATACATCCAGTCCCTACATCAAGGTTAATTTAAACTTCAGTGGCTACAACATTCATATCAAAGAATTCAATGAATCAGTTACTCATTGTGAAAATGACCTTTGATTTTAAACTCAATTCCTTTCTGGTTCTTTCCAATCCGTTATAAAACTTACATCCCTAACATCTCCTAAAATTTTTGAACACCTTATTTCTTTCTTTTACAGTTTGAAGTACCGTACTTCACTCAGCTCTTCTTTCTTATCATTGCAAACAACTGGCTTACATACAGAAACTAGTTTTAAAATTATTTACACAGCAGGATAAAGGCAAGGCCATTTCATTCAAGATTCATACAGGTGGACTGTGCTGCCTCTGTTTTGAGGGGGAAATCACTGTAAATCAGAAACTTTCTTCATTATGTTTTCAAGAGTTGAACATTGTTTAACTGAGTAAGGAAATTAATTCAACTACTAACATGCTTCTGTGTCACCAGAACTAGTTGATTTTCTGCAAAAACTTTTACACATCTGAAACCATCAGGTGTTGGTCCATACTTAACTTTTATAACTTAATTTTTTAATTCATTTTTTAAATCGTGAACATCTCAAAGCTATGGTAATCTGTTACATTGTAGAGTTACTCTCCAAGATACGTATCAAAGTGGCACAACAGATTATGACAGGACCAGGTTATGTTGTTAAGAATTTTCTTTATCAAACCCTGTAATTTGTGCCCTCCATATATGTTCTGTGTTCTGTTGTAGTTCCCATAGAATTAACTAGAACTCATGTAGAGCTTCTCTGTCTAAGGATGGACATGTTTATAAAAAGCACAGATGCAGAAGAGAAGGTAAACTACAGATTAGAATACACTCAGGATGTTCATTTTCATTTTTCTACTCTTGTAAAAACACTCTCAAATTAGATGTGTATAATGTCATAAAGTAAGACTGCCATTCCCTTATGCTATTCTTTATAATAGCACAAGATGGATTCCAAAGAACTGAGCAATAATCTTAGCTTGAAATTCGAAAAATAATAAAAATAATTAATTTGGAAGAAAGAATGTGTCAGTAAGACCTTATTTACAGGAAAAACATTGACAAATTTTCCCAACTCTAGGAAAATAACGGTGTCAGACTAGTGCTCACAGCAACTGAAATGCAAATTGTGCCTGCCTGCCAGCATCTTTGCCATGAAGATTTAGACAAGTCAGTAATTTAAATGCAGGAGCCTAGCCCCAGGGAAGCAGTGCCAGTAGAAACAATTACTTTTCAAAAGTAAAATAAAATAAAATAAAATTCTTAGAGTCTGCATTAGTGAGGTATCTATGCCTGGAATATTTTATGAAGAATCTAGAAGCCTAAACAGATTAGTACTCTTTGTTCAGCTAACCCAAAATGTGCTAGCCTGACAAACACAAGCCATTTATAGAAAAAAACCTAAAGCTCATCACTTCCTACAAGCATCTTAGATATGACGTAAATCAGCAGCAACAGTGATCTAAGTTCTCATGAACGCAAAAACAAATAATTATGTTAATATATCAGTTAAATGCTTCCAGTTCTGCCTTAATGGGCCCCAAAACCAGTTCATATCCCACTCACAAGGAACTTTCCCTTAGAACTTGTAAGCTCATTAGGCTAGTTTCTTGTTTAATACATTGCATTGTGGGAAGACAGTTTTTTACTCATTCTCCTTTAGGTTACCAAAATAACGATTATGTTTAAAGGCAACAAACTTATACAATTTAACAGCTTCTCACACAAGTTTGTCCAGATTAGCTTTCAGAACTGATATAAAAAGAGTGCTGAAGAAAAAGCTCAGTTTTAAATACTTGTTCCTCACCTCTGGCTTATTTCAGATTTGAAGAAAAGGAGTAAAGGTGAGAGCAAGAAAAACACGCAACTGAGGAACTCGAGAACTGCATAGAGAAGAAAGTGTTACCACATTCACACTAGATTTTATCTGGTTTCCTTCCCTGTCTCTCACAGCAGATATCAGTAATTACTGCACAATATAGATTTCAGACACATTTCAAAACAATTGTGCGGAAGAGAAGGTAAGATCAGAAGCTAAAATCTAGCAAATAATTCAGTAGCTTCAGTAGAATTTTGCCAATTAATAGGATCAGGTTCATCCGAATGAATGAATTAGCAACAACTCAAAATCAACACGTTGTGATGACCAGGGAATATATTTAAATTATGAAGAAATCAAACAAGCTCTAGTTTATCTTCTGCACGTTTAGATCTCTGAAGACTATATAGAATCTGTTCATCTACACTGGATTCTGATTTGCATCAGGATAAACAATTATAAATAAAAGGGATAGAACATCTCTCATCACAGGAGTTCTTAGCTCCCTTTAACTGTAAGATAACAATGCTATTTTAGAGTGGGACACACTGCATTTTCTTTTACATCACTTCAAGTACAAAAGCCTACCATAGCAGTCTCTGCTTCATGGCAATGGAGCTTAAATGTGGAAAAAAAATAGGTACAATATTGTAGCAACCATAAGCACAGCAGGTATGTACCAAATAAATGCCTATGGCAGGTTCAAAACCAAAGGAAGCCTCCTTCCATAAGGAGATTCATGAAAGTCTCTGGTGTGGACAATTGCAGACCGTAGCAACATTACGTACCTACCACAGCTTCCTTGCAAACTTTGGCTTTGAGGCTGAGCTGCCTATTACAAAGCTCAGATTTCAGACTGCACTCCCTCTACTCTCAGCTCAACAGCTGATTTGTTCTCTAAAAACATTCTTTTCCACAACTAGCTCCACAATGCAGCAAGCTCTATGGAAATAGTAGCTCTTGTGGAGCATACCTGCGCTGCTGTTGTGTTTCATGTCATGCTTACATCAAAGAGATTGTTATAACACGCAGATCAGAGATCAGGCACTGTGCAACAACATGGTTAACTCAGTCAAGCAAAACACTGAAGACCAGCACAGCCAAAGAAGGATAACTTGTTTGTCACATCAGTACAAAAATCACCAAATGCCATACTAAATGTTGCAGATGGTGAATCTATTAAAATTTATTGCTTGCTTTCCAGCCAATTTCTTCTGCCCTGGGTGTAAATTGACATGATAATCAAACACTATAAACAAAATTACAGTGTCCTGAAATACTTCATAATATATTAAAATCCCCAGTCATATACCATATAACAGCTACTGCTTTACAATTTCATTATTTTTTGTTTTAAGTTGCTTGTTTTATTGCTAGAAATTGCATGACAGTTTAGGTAGAAAGCTTGAAAACAAAACAAACAAACAAAAGCAGCTCAAAATACCAACATTCTAGAATAAAGATACAAACTCAGTTTTTATCTTAGTTAAATTTGACTGAAGTCTCGCAAAAGTGGTCAGTGATTGTGCAATGCCTCTGACTCTCCAGCTGAATACACTGCTTGGAGTGCTGAGAAGTTCAGTAGGATAACAATCACGATGGCTACCAATTCCTCTGTAATCCTTTCTCCTCAAACAAGTTTTGTGTAGAGAAAGAATAAAAGTTCCATTCAAAATATGTACATCACACTTCAGAAATTTCTCCTGACCTTTCCAAATACCTATTATTCCTACACTATTTTAAGAGTAGAACAATGACTGATAGATGTGGAACATATAAGTGAAGTTAAACATTTGTAGTAGCAAACATGGTTTGGACTGATTCATATAGTGAATTCTGCTTTCTACAGTGGAAAATAATTCAGAATTCAGCACACACTGTAATCTATAACTATCTGCTTTTGAAACCATTTTCTATAACACTGTGGAGGAATAATGTTTAACTGCTAAAGAAACCAAATTCTCCTTATTCTGGCCTATGTAAGCCATCAGAAGCACTGAAGCAATTTTTGATGTTACTGACCATTTCCAATTTCTGTCTCACCTATATACCACCTGCGTATATTCTGACCCTAACCTACACACACAAGGAAGGAGTGGAAGGGTAGAAGAGATGAAGATAACTGAACAATGAAAAGCAGATAAAAAGTCTGCTGGCAATCAGTTAATACAAGTCAAATCTGTGAACCAAGGTAATCATTATGAAAAATTGGAGGCTTTCTACCCAAGCCAAAATCCACTAACAAGACTCCTCAGAACTCCTAGTTTTCCCAGTTTTCTTACCATCTGTTTTCCCTGCTGTCTCCTACTTTCTTCAAGAAAAGAGAGCAAGGGAAAAGGACCATGATGTCCACTACATCCTGAGCTGCAGGAACTTTTCAGTATCTGAGGACCTGGAGAAGTCCAAGATAGAGCAGACGGAAGTTTTATGTTCAAATATTGTTTAAATAATATCCTTACACTGCATAACTTATCTGAGCACCTGCTGACAAAGTTTGAAATTGGAATAAACTGTGAACAGAAACAATGCCCAAAAGAACATAAACTAACACAATAAAACAAAGTGGATTACAGAAAACAACCCACAGATCCAGAGGCCGGAACTAGTGATTTTAATGACAGTAGACTTTCCTCTCTGACAGCCATTTAAGATAATCAACATTTCTGAGCTTTATTAATGAAGCATTACAATTTATATTATAAACTCAAACAAGCTGCATTTCTCCTTTTTTCACTCCTAACAAACACAGAGAGTATAACGCACAATAGGAAAGATAAGGCGTTCAGCAACTTACAGTAAAATCCTGTTTGCTTATCAAAGAAAAGCAGTTCTGGAGAACTGGATTGCACATTTTGCCTTTATTTATTTTTTTAATTTATTTTAATTAAAGCTGCCATTCAAAATTTCAGCCGTAACACAGAGATATATCAAGTTGGCTTCTCTGTTTGTATGTTTTAAGCTGGAAACTAGCACAATTAAGCGGTTTCCACTTACTTCTGGCTCTAGGGACTGAGTTCTTTGGGCATGATTTTGTACAAATCTAGAAGGCTACACTGTCATCCTAGAAGAAAACAAATACAGTTAGGAAGGTTTCACCTTAGACAGCACAACTATAAAGATGTCCCAGCCCTAAAGTTCTTGATTTCGTATTTCTTTAATGAAGCACATTACCTGAAAGTCACTTAATTTCAGCAGAGAAATATAGTTTGCAAAGGAGGAGTCCAGTGGAGGACACCAAGCCTGATAGCAGACCTACAAACATTTCAGATGCTGATCTGAAATGAAGTCTTCCCTATAGAAGTCTGTCAACAGGGCATTCATTTGTTTTCTCAGGGCAAAACGAAAAAGAAACAAGTTATTTTCAGACAAAATAATGGGAAAAAAAGGCTAGTTGTGAATTTTCCTACAGAACCTCAGGAAAAAACTTGAGCAAAACACAACCACCAGTCTAGGTAAAAGTGGTCTCTTTCCACTCAGTTCCAGGACAACTTTCCATCCAACACTTTTGCATAGCCAACTATTCCAAGTTTCAGTCTTCCCTCTCTCCTGATAACATTTACAAAATGTTTGGTGTTGGGTAGAAAAGTTCATAGAACCACCAAGGTTGGAAAACAAGATCACCCAGTCCTATCACCAATATTTCCCCTCTAAGCCATGTCTCAGTACAATATGTAAACACCCCCAAGGACAATGACTCCACCACCTCCTTGGTCAGCCTGTTTTGGCAACTAACCAGACATAGAGATAGAGCATTCATTAGATACAGATTGTATTACAGAGAACATGTATTTAACAGATACTGGCCACAGTGCTCTGCAAGCTCTGCAGACAGACCATTCTGTATGGAACAACATGAGATGGCTAACTAGATCTGACAGCTCACTGACATATTGATGGGGAAGACTCACTCTCCCTGACCCTTTTAGCCATATCTGCTCCCAGCCATGCAGTCCTGCCTCATCCTTGCTTGATCATGTCTTTCAGCTGAGCTGATTCAGCTCATTAACCCAGAAGAAAACTCTCTAATTTGTTTCACTGGCTTAGTAAGCCATTTCAGATCACAGCAAGGTTTAGCGAGTACCTGAACTGGTGAAACAGAATACTCTAGGTTTCGAAAATATGCCACAGTTAATATAATTTCAGTCAAACAAGTACCAGAGGAGGGGAAAATAAGAAGCATCACACAAAGCTCATTTTTCTTATTAAATTGTGACAGAGCTGTCAATAGAACAAGGAAGATAAAACAACTGCTTTTTAATTTGGTGTACACATATTCAATTTTGTAACTGAATAACTAAAACAATTTGCAACAACTGATAGCAAACAATCCGTCTAATGGTAAAAAAGAAAAAAGAATCATTATAATCATTTTGTGGAGGGACCAAAGTAATAGCATTTTAGAAAAAAATATATACTTTCTCTACAGTACTTGTTAAGGAAACTATTGCAAGGGGAATCCGGCCAAAGCAGAAACTCTTCCTATATTGCACAAGTTTACATACTTATCTTGATAGAACCAGCTTCAAGTTAATATACAGTAACATCCAGGCAGCAGAATCAAATCACAGCCACACAAAGACATTACTACAGAGATAAAACACTGCAGGTTTACACTGTCCAAGGGTGGAAATGTCTGCTGAATTTAACTCTGCAGTTTTAGAAACTATAAATCACAATTCTTGCAACTTCTACACTATTTGTTGGACAAACCCCTTGAAACAGCCTAATAGCCAATCTGACTTAAGCTACCTGCCTGAAGAACAGTACATCTAGAATACTGCGCAACCCTCAGCTCTCACAGAAGTTAGTCGCTGGATCCAGAGAGGAAGTTTTTCCACTATTCTCACAAAACTCAAAATTGAAATGCAATCCTTCTCAGCTTCTGAGAGGTGAGAAGAACCTGGACAGGAACGGAAGCAAACATATTATCAGATACATCTTGAAATTACGTTGAGCCTTACTTATGTGGTTCTCTCTGCCTGACAGATTCAAATGAGGAAAAATTGATTGCATCATTCATGCAACCCTTTGTGTTATGGATGAGTTTAGTCAGACATGATCCTTACAATGTATTTCAGAATGTTATTTAGGTTGCATATTCCACACTGAGATCCTAGAGATAACAGGGCCAGCAACAAATAGAACTTTGTAAATTGTTTCTGTCACCTAGACTAATTTATTTGGACAGGAAAGCCCTTTCAGTGCTAGTCCAAAACATCAAAGTTGCTAAAACATATCACTGAAGCCTTTGCTGTAAAGTCTGTGCTATGAAGCCATATCTCTGTACAGTTATCATTCAGCTTTGATATTTCTGTCATGGATCATTACCCAGGTGCTAAGGAGACAAATGACAGCATTTGTCACTTGATAGCTTACACTGTTTTTATACAAATAACTTATTTTATCAAGTACAAATAGTTCTACATTCTTGATTCACATTCTGCCTGTTTATGACAATTCTGTAATGACATTAAAGTAAGAAAAGTTTTAGTGGAGTACAAATTACTTTCTTCTGTTCAATTATCTCCCAAGTTTAAAACCTTAATGGCAATTTATTTGCTGACTTAGCAGTTTCCAGGTGCAGTTTACTTTCATGTAACATCAGATTTTCCTTCATTATACTAAACTGTTGATTTCAGAATAGCATTATAGCCAGTCACTTTAATTAATAGCCTCTGCCAATTTTCAGTGGTTACACCAAAGTGCTTTCAGTCAGAGCACTGTATGACTCCTTGCAAGTCAATGCTAAAGTCTTTTCACTGCACAACTATAGCAAACAAGTGGAGTTAAACAGGTTCAAGAGCAAAAACTAAACTGGCTTATAATGATCCAAAGGAGCTGTGTGCACTTCCATGGGCACTATACCGCCAAATTATCTCTCAATGAAATTGGAACAATCACTAGAAAACATGGAAATTTTGCCTAAGCTACTTGAAAAGCTGTAAAACTGGAGAGAGCTCGTCTGAACTGTTTAGGTGTGATTTATTCATTTAGACACCTAAGATGATCACAGTGTTTAGCTGTACTTTTGCTTTATATAAATTACCTGTATTTTCCTAGGAGATAAACATCTTTCTTCTCTACGGTTGAATAAGGCAAAGTTTAAGGAACAACAAACCAAAGCCCAAATGTTTTATTATGATTAAAGTAGAGAGCAGCTAGCCAGATTAAACCAAAACATTTTTAAGCAATTAACGTAATTGATTACTCAGAATCAGGAGACAGTAAATAATTACTCAGCAGGTTCCAAAGGTGAACATAATTAGAATAATTAACTATGTCAGGCAATAAATTATTCTGCATAGTACTGGGCCAATTGAAACAAAGAACATTTTAAAAACAGCTAGTTTTTCTTTAAAGTGTATTTGCAACTCTGTATCTTCCCCAAGTAAACTGAAATCAATTGAAACCAATATCAATTCACACCCACACTTTATAGAAATTCAGTATTAGTCCCATGCTGGGTGTTTTTTTTTTGTTTGTTTGTTTTTAATATCTCACTGCAATTTCTTTAGACAATCCCTGCCTATAGACTTATTCTGTACCACTGTAATGTAAAATACCACATTGGCATGCAACAAAACATGTTACGCTTCAGCTCTCATCGTGTTTGCACTGAACAATAATGTACTCATCTTTAAAGAACAGGCTTCCCTCCGACTCCTGATGGAACCTGCTGAAGTTACTTAAATGCCAAGCCACACGATGGGTATTGAATTTGACAATCTAATTTTCAGATCAACTGGTAAGTTTCTCTAACCTTCTTTGAATTGCAATGACCTTGAACATCAATCAGACAAACATGCTGCAAAGCTTGCCATAATCTCATCCCAATTTGGGCTTGCATAACTGGATGCCATCTCAAGAAGAAGGGTATGCTTTTCTCCTAAGCACTATTTGAAAAAATATATTCTTATTTATACACAAATTCATCTTTAAACAGTACTGTTATGAAAAGAAGCTAAAAAAGTTCTAGTGCAATCGAACAAAAACATATTGGTTGTCATGGTGAATAGAGCCATATTGTAAGCCAAATACATTTCATTTTATTTAAACTCATGAAAGTCTTTTCTCATTTGGAACAAAAACAAGTTGAACATAAAAATGGACTCTGACACAAGTACTTATAAAGTACTGTAAATAGCTTCTAACTTAAGGTAAAATATTTATCAGAACACTAAAATAAACTCAGGTCGATGATAGCAATAAAAACTGTAGGGTTGCTAAATTAACTAAACGTAAATGCAGCATGTAAGACTCCTTTAAGGTAGACAACAGCTATCAAGCCTGTAGCTGTAATATCTTGCCATTCAAGTTGTCAGTAGACAGCATCAAGTGAATCATTTGTCTGACAGATATTTTGAAGCAATACTATTAAAAGTGAATAGCATACTTCATTTCAATGACCGGAGCTACATATTAATTTACAGAGGATAATTTAGTTGATGACAAGCAAAACACACAATAAAACTGCCCACAGAGGACCTGAAGTAGTTTTATGCAAAGTTGGTACTGTGCCATGGTGATTCTTAACACAATTCTCTCTATTTTACCTCTTAGTTCAGGATGTCTAGTCATAGAAATATTTCTCTTAAAAGACAATGCTAAATGCTGAGCTAATTTTTGAAGTACTTCCCTGCTACAAGGCAGTTTATATTATGTACAGTTTCAGTTCAACTTCATCCCTCTGTGGTCAAGAATACCAACAGCAAATTTCTTCATTTTCCTCCAGCTGCCATTGCCAGTTAGGAGTGTTTCAGAGGCAGAATGGCCCAATATAGAATATTCAAGTAAATCTTTATATAAGTAGTATGTGCCATATAAAGTCATCAGTCCCAGCATGTGACATCCATAATGATGTTGCTGTTATTTTATACCACAGCAAGGACTTGACTGTGCACAACATTAAATCAGTGAGTTCACATTTGGATAGTTTCTGTAACTGTGGAGGATGCTCTAGATTCTGATGAAAAGCAATAGCATGGAAGTCACTGAGTGGTAGTCTGTGTTTTTAGTCAAGGTTTAGTGGCAAAGTAGGAAATAACTGGAAATAAATTACTTCAACCAAAAATCTCAAGAAGAAAATAAAAATCTGAACCAACATGTTTGGTTATCTGGCAAAGTTTATCTTTAGTGACGTTGTAGGAATGCATTAATGTGAGAAAACAAAATCATCCAAATTCATTTTTTTCTCAGTGTTACAGCTCACTTTCATAATGGTAACTGATAGCAAGGCTTTACTTTTTCCCCTGTTCTTACTCCCTTTGGATTTAAAAAGCACATGTAAAAGTATGGTGCAACACTAGCTGGGAACAAAGAGGTAAAACAGACTGTTAGCAGCAAATACACAGGTGTTCCTCCAGTGAAAGTTGCACTGCAATTTAGCAACAGGAGCTTCACTGGTTGAAGCCACTTTTTATAGCAAAGCCAGATACATAAAGCAGTCAAATGATTTAACAGCTTCTACTTAGAACTATGGTATTTTGCTACTAGTAGCACTCTGTTCTTTGTACAAGGAACCTTCAATCTGTGAGTTTCTTCAAGCAGAAATTTAAAAAAAAAAAAAGATAACAGGGTGAAGTCACTCTGAAAGCCAAAGACAAAAACTCTAACTGCACAGCACTAACGTATCAGGTAACTAAGAATTCTCCCCTGCAAGATCACTTGCTGTTTGTCTGAATCCTGAAAAATCCATGTTTCTTTACCAGAAACAAACCATTATTCTAACCATAATTACAGATTCTACCAATTTTCAACTCACTGAGTTACCAGCTAGCAATAACTGAATAGCATCTTCAAGCACTGACTCCATGCAATTGAAGTCAGAAATGGAAAGCAAAACAAACTAGTCAAAAATTTTTTGAAACATCTGGTGCAAAAGGAACAGGAGTCCACATTTAGTCAGTCACTCAGGCTCTAAAAAACTTATTCAGAATTCCTACTTTGCTCAAAGCAGTGAGGCAACTTCCAAACATAAGATATCACAGCTTTCGTAATTCTTTCAAGCATGAATCTGAATGAATCCTTTACTTTGCAGATAAATCACAGAACATGTAAGATAAAGCCTTCAAAATGCAATAAAAATTAAGACTGATATCTGTTCACCTTGAACTCGTTTGGGTGAACTGGTTTGATTTTTCCCACAAAGCATGCTCACTTTGATTTTATTCAATTCATTATGCGTTTTATAAAGCATACGTTGTTTAAGACTCAGGGCATTCATTTCACATTCAAGGACAAAGAGAATGAACTTCTATTCTTAGGGAAACACAGCTGGGAGGAAGGTTGAAATACTCTAGTCTTCAAGAATACAGCATATGACCTAGGGCACAAATATCTTAAACAGAAATTGTATGTCTGTTTACCAAACAGAAACAGTTGAAGTTAGGAATCAGGCTGAAATTCAAAGATATAAATCTTCATTCAAAGGGAAAAGAGAAAAAACAAGTGATGCCTTCAAGCAAGTAAACGATTCCACTAAGAGCATATGCAGATGTTTAAAAACAGTTAAGTATCAATGAAAATATATTTCTTCAAATTAGGTAGGATAGGCAGCACTCTTACAGAGCACAGTCACTGAGATCTGTATTCCAATAATTTTGTTAAGTAAGATCATAGTCACAACTGAAGAAATTCTTGTGATCTTACAGTAACATAACTTGGTTATCACTCAGTTAATAAAATCAGCTCCTTTTCACAAGATCTTACTTAGGTCCCTAGTTCTGTTGTGTTGGACATACCTTCCTGTTGGGTTATTTATAGACAGCAAATTACCTGCCCTAGGACCACATAGCCCAACACAGAACATACTAGTCTTGTTCTTGTCTTACCAAACACTGAACCCAGATGCAACTCATAAAAGGGTGCACAACAGGCCTTCCTACGTGAAGCACAGCTGACCCAGTAGTTTAATGATGTTGATCAGCTGCTGCTACTGCCTACTGGAAAACAAAGGAGTTGAGAGTAGAATGAGCCTCTTGACGTAGCTATAGAAGTTTCCTTGAAAGACTTGTCTTCAACACTTGGACTAAAGGGGATTTTTGATATCCTTTCATATTGTCACTTGAAGTATTCATCTTTCTTCTGGATCACTGCAATAGTTCAACAGAACATATACATCTCTATATATTTTCAATTATCCCCTAAAAATATAATTGTCCAAAAAGACTATCTCTGTAAGTCTGCAGAGTAACTCTCATTTAAGCATTGCAAAGGAATGGTACTTAAAAACTTTGTGAATAACAAACTGTACAAATAAGATAAAACTAAGGACAGAAAGAGACTTCCTTCAATATTAAGACAGTAAGGACCTCTCTAGTCTACAATCAAGATGTATAGGATCATACACAAGTAATAAAAAGCCAAGAAATAAAAACAACACAGGCCTATTTACTAGCACAAATCAAGAACATGCTAAAAGTAAGTATTTGTCCTTTGTACCAGTGCTATGAAACACAGTTCAATTATTAGAATAAACATAAAAGCAATACAGGTTACATTTTGCTACTTCTGATACAGATATATTGTTCTCACAATAAACGAGAAATTATTTTTTTTTCTATCCTTGAGTTACCTTTCCTCTCCAGCAGATCAAGTATCTTCTGGGAAGACAAATCTCAGTCTATATGTAGATCTCATTAACCAAGACTCAAGACTTTTGCTCTATAATATTCTTTTTTTTTTTCCTTAGTTACTTAGCAAATGCACTTTTTTTTCATTTAAATACAACACAATCTTCATCATTTTCCTTCTTTTCCGCTCCTCCTGAGACTTCTTTTTTTTTTCCCCCCCTCCTTTTAAAATGTTTGGAAGAGTCCCAGACCCTCCCACTACTTGCTCAAGAACAATTAATTGTTACCAGGAACCACCTGCTTGAGTTCCCCCCTCCCTCTCCCTCTCTGATTTCCTCATTCAGGTGTGTGAAATTCAATGCAATTAAGGCTGGAGTAGCCATGGTTATTCCAGTAGCAATTATTCGCTTCTGTAATAAAATAAGTGTGTCATAAACTAGGAAAGAAATGCTTTCAGTTTTCTGTATGAACCAAGCGATCAAGGAAAGTCTTCAGCGTAAGTACTGCTGTTCACTAACATCCTGAGCACTCAGTTTAATAACTTGTTTGAATGAAACATTTAGGTAGGATAGGCAATGAAAGGTTTAAGCCAAGCACACATTTATCCTTCATGATAAATGACATGAAAAACTTCTTTTCCCTTCGTCCTTATTATAAATAGTTGGAAAAATAAACAACTCAAAATAAAAACAAAACAACAACTCTTTCCATAAGCACTCATTGACAGACAGTGGAAGCAGCCCAGAGTCTGAACTCTGTCTTATTGGAAGCCATGTTGATGGTACAGTGTGAAACAGGGGTGTCACTGAGCTGCATTTTTTGAATATACCTAGTAGCTATGTAATCATTTCAAAATAGTATTTCTGGAGTTCTTTCATATCTAACTTTTTCCCCTTTAATGCAAATGAAAATAACTTCATTTCTCTAGAGAAACATTATTCTAGAATAAAAGATATATTCCAAATAAAGCCAAGGAAAACATGTAATTCCAGTTGGATGTGTATAAAAATTAGTTAGAATTCACTCTGCACTCTGTATACAGCATTCTGTTCAAAGATGTACAGCCTGAAAGCATGCCAAATATAAGCAATTCAGAGCCTGGAGACAAAACATAACATGTTTCAGATTAGTTTTTCTTGTTTGTTATGTTCTCAACTGTCAATGTAAAGACAATTTGATAGAGATCTCGAAATCTGGTCAATTATTTGTCTTCACATCATGAAAATCATTCCAGAAAGATACATTTTCCTACATTCTTCTGAAATCAGACAGTATGCAAAATCTGACCTGGTTTTGTTAAATGTTTATTCATACCTTATAATGCATGACTTGTGACAAGAAGTCTTGTACATGCTTTTTAAAATTGGTATTCTTTTAAATGTTGCAATCCTAATACTATTTCAAACTGATAATAAACTCAGTGGGTTAAATTCTTCAATCTATAAGAATGCATTTATGTCACAGAATTTCAAATGAGCATTGTAAATCAATAAAATAACAAATACGTTTATAATGAACTGAACTAATTTAAAATTGCCTTGAGAGTGAAAATAGAATAATTAATCTCTTACCAAACAAGAATAAAGAAAAT
Organism: Coturnix japonica; assembly: GCF_054131305.1. Classification (NCBI taxonomy): domain Eukaryota; kingdom Metazoa; phylum Chordata; class Aves; order Galliformes; family Phasianidae; genus Coturnix; species Coturnix japonica. The sequence goes on along the minus strand of NC_140680.1, from coordinate 8,660,726 downwards.
TTCTACAAAACACAGTGCACAGAAAAGTTAAAGATTTTAGGAAACAACCATTGTGCAAACTAAGAGAAATTACCAAGTTACAGAACTCCCGTGAACTGTATTATTTGTCTGCAGCTTTTTTCATCATAAAAAAAAAAAAAAAAAAAAAAAAAAAAAAAAAAAAGACGAGCATAAATTTTAGATGCTTTTTGCCTAATCAAGCAATGTGAAATCTGTTTTCCTCTTTGTAGACAAAAGACTTCCCTTGTCTGGCAACAATTAGGCTGAGATAAGTGACAATTTCTGTGCTTATTTTGAGCCAAATAAGTAATTAATTGAATTTTACCTGATCCATTCTGAGTTCAAGAGTGCATTCTGTCATTAATGTGGCCAGCTATTTATATACTAATATAAGCTTAAAATGTAATGTCTTCACTATGCTGTCCTTCAAGCTAGGCAGCTACTTTGTGTTTAGCTTAAATCAAACTATCTTCTTTTGGAAGTACTATAGCTCCTATTCCCCAAAGTACATGGCATGTATAATCAGAATCAAATTTTCAATAGAAGTAAGCATGCTGTGAGAGAGAGGTAGTGTTGTAAAACTGCTCCCACATGTAGTCCAGCTGGGAGATGCTGAATCTCAATTCATATTCCATGTTTGGTATCTAAATGGAAACTCATTTCTTTTAAAGAGTTGTTCCCAACTGGGAAATTAAGATGTTAAAAACAAAACCTAGGGCTGTCTTAAAAAATGGTCTAACCTTTTCTTTTAGAAGGGCTCTGACTTCTGTTTTTTGGTGTTTTTTTTTTCAATCTACTACAAGAGACACAGCCAAACCATATTTTCTGTTTTTCGTTAGTAGGAAGAGATTAGCAATCATTAGAATTATCTGCTTCCTTCAGTGTTTAACAAAGCTAAGAGTCCCCTGAATCTATGAGAAATCTGGAAACTGAAGTTTGATACATTGCAGCAATGTTTCCATCCAGTATAAACAAAAGACAGGAAGCAGAAGCTGTTATTAGTAAGAAAGTTAAAAAATAAAATTATAGACTCACAGAGGGAAAAAAAGTTACAGGTTATTGCCTACATATAATTATTGAGCGCTTTCTCAAGAAAGGTTGATATGGTTGGCAACCTCAGCAGTTCCAGAGAGACTTACTGTCCTCAGCAGAGTGATTAAGAATGAAAGAAATAGAAGAACAGTTAACATGTTCATCTTTTCCACACCTCAAAGTTCAGAAATGAGTACACACTGAAAATTATCTAGAATTATAAGATTTTTTGATCAAATAGATTGTCTGGAGAGAGTGATCAGTCACCTGCTCTGACATGCTTTAAACAATATCATTTTAGGCAACGTTTCTTAAAAAATTTTGCTCCAAAATGGATTTTTTCACTACATCTCAGGTTCTTGGCACCTTCATCTCCACCAGATTCTGTGTTTTTACTTTTTTTCTCTATTTCTCACTATCATCTACTCTAAATTCATTGTATGATTATTTCTAATTTAAAAATGAGCTGCTAGTTCATTTGAAGGAAAAGAAGGAAAATATTACTGTTGTTTGGATTTGCAAAGTCCACTTTGGTACACTGGAGAAAATGGTATAGCATTCTCTACTCTGCAAAGACGTTATCAGTGACACAAGGCAGCTATGCTTACCTATGAAGAAATTAAAAAAAAAGCTGGGCTTTGCCCTCCATTACGATTAAAGTGGGATTCATCAAATTAACTATAACAAACAAACAAATTTTGATCTGAAACAATGCAGCATGGAAGGATTTGATTATAAATTTACAGAGCTATCTGCAGTATGTTTTAGTAGTGGCAATGTTTGTCCCAGCTGTTAAGCTCTGAAAGGCTGTTTCCCAGACTAGTGCTGAATGTATTATTTGCATGTACAGTACATCTTAATCAATGTCAAATTCAAAACCAGCCTCCTGAATATATTTTGTACTTTATATTCTAGTGGGCTTTAAATCTTTGTTTAAAGGCTTCTGTCTGTTCTTTTTATTTTGGAATTTAATTTAGTCATGGAAGGTTAATTAGTTTTCAGATTTATAATTAGAGCAGTGAGTCAGCTCTTCCTCACTACTCTTCCTGTCTTGTGGTACAGCCAGTTTTATACTAGAGTATCAAAAGAAGAGAATGCAAGTCATAATTTTATGTAAATATAGCTTTGGAGGAAATGGAGATGGAAATCTTTTCAGTTCTTGTCTGTGCAAGAATTCTACTCTACAAGATTTCATTAATAGCACAAAGAAGAGAAAGATCCACATTGAAACATTACATCTCATTTATGGGGAACGAGGAGGCTGTGCTTTTTGACCAAAAGATGAGAAAGACTGATTACACAAAAACCTAAATGTCCCATGAGAATACATCAACTTAATTGACATTTGATAACGCATTATGTCAGAACTTTCCTTCAACATCAGCATTTTTATGTAACTGATAATGATGTTCAAGAACCTTATTTTTCAGGAAATCTTGAACGTGACAATTATTGTTGCAATTGAAATCCAAAACTCAATCATTTAGAGACATCTACCTAGCAACTCTAAAATTTTCAGCTCTGTTTATGTATGATAGCTTGGTTTATGTAAGAACAATTCATCTATGTGGCTTAGCATCATCAACAGAGAATGAATTCCTCTGGCTATCTGTGCAACATATCAAAAGACACATATTGCTCATCCCGAATAGGTTGGTAAGTAAAGCTATGCCTGTAACAAAGAGAAAATTCTCATCAGATGCAATGTTATGGAAGCAAAAGAAACTATATGTGCAAAGACAGTTCAATTTAATTCTGCATGGGGGAAAAAGTCTTTAGTGAGTCATTCATACAAAGGATTTGTTGGAAAGAGCAACAAACAAGGCACTGCCAGCTGGCTTTTAGACATAATATTTCATTAGATAACGCAGTAAAAAATGGCATACACATACAAAAATACATAACAACTTGGTATGAAAAATATGAGACTAAGCAAAAATAGACTTTTCTGAGTTTACTAGCACAAATCCAGACAAGAGGAAAGTCCTTATGGCATTAACATGCAAGAAGAGGCACACTATCATGCATTATCTCTAAATAATTTAATAATTATATACACATTCTGAACAAACGCATAGATATTTATTTCAGAATTGTTACTATTGATCAAGTGGAAGAAAGTGGAAAGATCTATTCTAAATAATTTTCCTAATGAAATTGGATATAAGTACTAATTGTCCAAAATCACGGTGACAACTGAAGTCACTAGTGTTGCACAAAGGTTACTGTAACACTGTTGGATACACAATAAACATGCAGATAAAATTTCCATGTTATATTTCTGCATTCAGTGAAACAGTGATGAAAATGCTGTGCCTTGCAACAACTTACACAGCGCTTGCTGACAATATTCTACTTTAAGATAATGGAGAACATCACAAAACTTGATCTAAGCATTCATGACATTATTGGCTGAGCCTGTGTTCACAGAAGTGTGCATTCCAGTGATTTCGTTAATGGTTAGGGTTGTATTCTTGTATCACAGCAGTGAGCAGAGAGAAAGAATAAAAACTTCAGTAGGAAAATTTCTGCATTCCTTTAAAATTTAACTTCCTCTAATTGCCTCAAGCTACTCCATGTTACCTCTTAACTAAGATTTTTGATCCATGGATTCTATAGAACAGTCACTAGGAACAAATGCCCTGGGCCATTTTAAAGACCTATGAAATAAACTGAGACTTTGTGAGAAAATCTGCACATCTGTATCAGATTTTTTAGAAAGAGGAATGATTTTCCTTGGCGATCAAACCGCATCTTTTATATCACACTGACAATGGCTTTTTTCAATGACTTTTGTCTCATCTATTCCAAATGGTTTAAAGTTACTAGCAGCGCAGTATATGTGTGCTTTAGTGCCCAGAAGAATTTTTCAATTCCATATTAGTTACAGAAAGAATTACTACTATAAAGAGAATAGAAGAATAGAAAGAACTGCTGAAATTGTAGGTCTGCTTAAGAAGTGCTCTACTAAGAGTGTCTGCTAAGGATAACAACTATGTATGTTCATTACAGTGGAAATGTAAATGGAAATACATTATCCTGATTAATCAGTCAGAAACAATTACAAACGTTGAAGACACTCCTGTACAGGAAAGTTATAGTCACACAGGGATAGTGTTTAGCACTCTAATGACAAGATCTAAATCTAAATGCAGTTTTAAATAGCATTCAAATGAAAGGCTCTAAAGTCACAAGGCAATCAACATGAGATACAAGATACTGATGTCAAAAGCAGTGCTAAGTGTTCTGCTCCAGAATAGCTCAAGTTTGACTTATGCTCTTGCTTCTTCTGTTTAGAAGAAGAAAAAAGCATGTTTGAAATAGAGAGCACCAGACAATATTCACATTACTAATCCAGGCTGCCCCTGGATCCTCCAACTGAAATGCACGTCAACGCTTTTCCATAGGCAGTTCAGGTAACCTATTTTACAAATCAACCATTCTCCCAACTCCAGTTTCCTTTAACATGTGTTACCACCAAAGTGAAGTACTTAACAGGGGCAATCTGGGTTCCCAGCAGTTCTCATGGCAAAGAGGCCCTTTCTTTTACATTTCTGCACTGTATTAGATACTCTAATATTTTCCCATTTTCCCCATCTAGAATACTAATTTGCCATTTAATATTTCTGTGCTAAAAATTAATATATATCCCTCATAATAATGTTATGCTAATCAGCAGTAGTCATTTTCAGTTCACTCTTCTAAATTTGGCTGCAGCAGAGGGGCAGTCTGAAAATATGGCATCTGACATGGATTTCTACTGATATTCACTGATGGTTGCTAAATGTTGATGGAGAACAAACAGTGGATATAAGCACAGTGAGGCAGTGTTTATGGTGAGGGGTCATCTCTATTGGTGCAGATAATATTTGCTGTGGCATGCAGGGTTTCATTCACTGCTGGTGAAAATGCATAGCTAATGGTGACTACACTCAGAAAGAATGTTTTGTGGCTGTGAATTTGCTCTACCAAACACTGTTATTGTGCTCTTTGTGTTCATTGTAGTTTCCAAGAAAATAAAGAGGAGGCATTTTTGGTAAAGACCTGGTATTTCCAAGACCGTAATTGTAATGTTGAAAGACCTGAAAGTACCAAGCCTTTCTAGAGGCATTTTTACAGTATGTTTTTCAAAGCACTCAGAGGTAAGTGCAAAGATCTTTAGAGTCTCATTATCACTAAACAAAATTCAAAGAACAACAAATGAACTTATCAAACTGGCAGCTAGTTGCTGAGAAATGACCAATTCAAGGAGACAATTTATCGACTATTGTAAGGCTAACATCTCCCCTTCAGAAGCCGGAAGATAATAGATCATCAAATAACAAAGTATAATGTACATATAAGGTGGAATAAAATATTTTCATAAAGATGGTGACTGCTTTTGTCATTCAGAGATGTTTTTTCCCTGTGGTTTTTTGAAGTAGAATTTATTTAGATTGTTTGATAGTAACTAAATATCATTAAAGTATTTGCAGTACAAAAGCATTTGTGCTATTTAGAGTTTTAATAAATGATGTTATTTGCCATAAATACTCTACAAAAGGCAACAAAACCATTAACTTCAAATTTGTTTAGCTTAATATCACTCCTATTTACTGCACACCTCACTAACAGACAAGAAATCCTCATGCTAGAAGCACTTGAATTTACAAAACAATTGTATATAGCCTTAATCATGTAATCAACCGTCTTATTATTTCACCTTTAGCATTTTTTTGATCTGACATCTAAATGAGTTTTGAGTAGTGTTTATAAATCTGTGATTTATTCATAGTTGTTTTTGTTTATTTTTTTTTAATGAAAGTAAATTGTACCTTGACCAATTCAATGACTGTTTGTATGTGCAAATTAGCAGGCATTATCAACATATACCCACACATGCACAGTAAAAAGTAGCTCAGCAAGAAAAAAAAACCCTACAGAAAATACAAAATCTCTAATAGAATATTTTGAGCACTGAGCTTTTAGTCACATTACCTACCCAGCCTGTAAGTAAGATAAATTTGTAGTACTCCTGCTTTCATTCTCTGAGCAAACAAGAGCTGAAGTTTTTCTGAACTTCTGTTTGTAACTGGAGTTAACAAAACTACACCAGTATATGTACTGCAATCTTCAGAGGTGACTGCATTCAAAAATTGCAGAAGTCAGATATACTGAGCATCTCTTGTCTACCACAGCCTGAATATAGATTTGAAGCTTCAGTTTTAATATCAGGTTTAGGATTTGCATTTTGGTTATATCACAAAATAGTTTCTGAGACAGAGAGCTCCCCCTCTCCTTCATCCTTCTAGACCCACCAGCCATGAGTGTGTCTTCATTTAAAAGTATACCAGAGGTCATCCTTGACTATTTTCTACTGCAAAAATGGCATTCTACCATGGAAAGGCTCGAGGCTTCAGTTAAGATTTTGAGGTTTTGGTTACTTCAGCCCACAGGCTAAATTCACAACAACTAACTCCCTAAGATAACAGAACAGAATGTTCTGATCACGGCTGCAGTTTTCAGTGACCCAGACTGACATACCGAGCATTCACTTTGAGCATAAACCTTTCAGCACATGCTACTAGAACTGAGCAGCATTTTCTCACACAGTCATGGGAAGAAGTAGTTCAGTGCCTACAAATGGCAAACATCTGGTTGTACTACTACACATTTGATTATCTTTTATGTTACAAAAATTATTGTCAATCGCTTCATTGTCATCCTAGTTATTTGTTGCTTTGTGAAGCCCATGCAGACATTCTTTCATGTCTAAGCTAACTCAATAGATATTCTGTAACTGCTACTTTGAAATCTCCTCTGTTTCCTTCAACAGAGGAAGCCTCTGCAGAATCTTTAAGATTCTTTTTTTTTGCTTGTTTTTTGTTTTTGTTTTGGGAAAGGCTTTTTATCTCCCCTTCATAGTTAGGTTTCCTTTGTACAATTTTGTATAATGATTTCCCTTTCAAAATACAAATATAAACTCTAATAGAAGAAAACAAATAGCATTTAAATCCAATTAAGTTTCCCACATTGATGATTTTTTCTTTTAATATCTCGAGTTTTGTTTAATATATCTTACTATGAGAAAAAGAAGCTTCTTTTGTAGTGTCTTTTTCATTTTTTTTTTTTCCCATCAGAATTATTAGCTCTGCTGGAACAAATGGGGAGGGAATTAACAGGGGCAGTGCAGTGAATTCTCGAGTTTATAAATATCAGGAATCAGAAATAACGACTCTAAAAGTATGCATTCAATTCCTGCATGCATTTCAGGAAAAATAATATGAAATTTTGTTACCTTTGACTAACTGAAAGCATTTGCCTTGTTATAGGTGATCTTCCCTGTATCATTTACAGCCAGAGGAACTAACGTTTCCTGCTGAATGGTTGTGGCTTAGTTCCAGTTGCCCTTGGTAACAAAGAAGGGAAGGTCTTTTCCCCACATTCACACCAGGGCTTTCTCCACCTCTACATTTTGCAGCAGAGATCAAGATAGCTGAAAGTTTGGTCAAAATCTTATTTTGAACTTATAGGCAAACTGATTTGCTTTTTTCAAATCCTTCTCTGCATTTCCTCTTTTTGCAAATAATCGCTGAAGTTGCATATCCTAAGAGGATTCTGCCTATGACATTCAGGCATCCTGACATTTGAAAAAGGACCTGTACTAAAGATACACTAAAGCAACACAGCCCTCTCACTGGAACAGTACAATCTGGTCACTTGATTATTTATCCTTCACTAGAAACAGTGAAATAAAAATAGCCCTAATCCGAGGAGAGGAAAAATATTGATTGTTTATGAAGATATGATTATTTCCTCTTTAACTATTTCTTCCTGCCAAGCACATAATCTGCTCAGAATTCTACTAAGCACGGCTTTTTGCAGTCTGGGTTTCACATCACAAAGCAGGTTAGAGATAGAAACACGAGACACAGTCCAGCAGGACATGTTAGTTTTCAAGAACCCAAGCATTGTTACATCATGTATTTGAAAGAAATTTCACGTATTTCAGCAGAAATATGATAACTGAATGGATTGGTGTCATAGATGCTCCAACCAATGCCCCCTTAGAAAAAAAAATGTACAGTTGACAAAATGCCTTTCCTTCCTAGAGCCCCCTACAGTCTTGTTTTCCAACAGATGTACACAGAGTACTATGAAGCAATACTTAAATCTCCTGAAAATCACATGATCTTGATTTGAAAATACTAATTCCACAAAGTATACACTCCAGTGATGTGGAGAAAGTGAATACAGCTCTATAAAATAATTCCTTGTTAAGATCAGAAAAAGTGGGGGGAAAAGTAGTTTTATTTAAGAAGCCTATTATGTCCACTTGATTTAAATTTAGAACTGAGAAAAAAAGATAGACAATAGTCCATTTCTGCATTGTATTCATTTTCTAAAACAATAAAAGAGTGAATTTAATGATATCTGAAGATAAAAGTTTTGGACGATTTAAAATATTGGCATTCAAAAATACAAAAGAAATCTCCACTGTTTAGTACAAAGATCTACAGTAGCTTTTAAATTCTGTGCAAGTACATCCTTATCAGCTATGGTACGTAGATTTCAGAATCTAGTGCTGTCATTTTACAAAGGAATAAAGCATATTCTGTTCTCCACACTATGAATCATTAGTTTTCATTAAAAAAAAAAAAAAAAAAAAAAAAAAAAAAAAGAAGAAAAGAAAATAAAAAAAAGGAAAAAAAAAAGGCAGGGATGCAGTGTTGGAACCAGCAAAGAATTTGAGGCATAGAGAGGAAAGGGGGCCTTGAGGATGGGGAGGAGAATGCTTCAAACATCTGAAAGTATCTTTGATCTTTGCTGTGAATTGATCCTGTGATTTTGGATCTCATAAGATCATTAAAGTATCTTTTTATTCACTTCAATAGACCTGCATCAAACCTTTAAAGCCTTGTCAGATAATTAATTCCCTATACTGTAGCTAGTAAAGATAATGATATTTTTAACTTAACTACTTTTTTATAGCCAAAATAAGAATAGATTGCTAGCTAAATTGTTGTATAAAGCAGATAGACATATATTTAAGGAAGGTGTATTTCTATTTTATTTTAAGTGACCTTTGTTTCTCGAGCCAAATCTCTATAGTTGGTACTCAGTACTTTCTGCATGAAGTCATACCCTTCTGCCTTGAAAAGCTTTAAAGTCAAGTGGCAAAAACATGCACACAGCCGGCTTGATCTTGTACATGAAAATCATGTGAAATTTAGGTGAAACTGAGGCTGAATAAATGTACTTTTTAACTTTTTTTTTAATTTATTTTTTTTTTAATCGTAGGAATTATTAAGAAGTACTTATAAGCTATAACAGCATTCACTTAATTGTACATTACTAAACACAACTTATTTGTTAAGTAGTTAAGAGGCTTACCATAGTCTTTTAGTGAAAATTTCAACCTAAGCAGCTCATTTGAAGGAGTTACATTTTGTTATGATAAAACAAAATGGAAAAAAAAGAAGTATATTTCCTGCTCTCCAGTGTTTCTAATATCTCTGACTTGCATGCTGAGCTAACTTGATAGCTGTCTAGATAAAATCATATCCTGATTTTGTTACTTGGCTCTTATAGTATCTTGGAGTTAAAGTATTTTAATACTTTTTTATTTTTAAATTAACACCTACTCTGCTCTAATTCATTCTGCTTATTTCCCCTAAATTAGTATCAGTTGTGTAAATCCATGCAAATTAGTACTGGAATATATTTTAGAGGTTGCAGGGAGGTAGGATGCTGCAATCTGAGAAAGGAGAGAAACATGCTGGACCCGATATTCATGAGGAGATTAAACAGGAAAAACTGTTCAGTGTTACCAAATAGCCTAGAGACAGTTTCATATTAAAATATTCATAACTGTATTTTCTAAGCAAGTTACTTATGTATTAAATGAATAACTAAATCCTTTACAGGGGCATACAGTGTCCAGAGCACACCAGAGTCACGTTCTCCAGGTGCACAGATTAATAGTACCCCAAGAAAAGTATTTTCTAGAATACCTTCTAGAATCACAGAATGACCCGGGTTGGAAGGGACCTCAAGGATCATGTAGTTCCAGCGCTCTTGCCTGGCAGGGCCACCAAACATACACCTTTACTAGATCAGGTTGCCCAGGGCCCCGTTCAACCTGGTCTTGAACACCTCCAAGGACGGGGCATCCACAACCTCCCTGGGCAGCCTGTTCCAGGGCCTAACCACTCTCCTAGTGAAGAACTTCCCCCTAACATCCAACCTAAATCTTCCCTCTTTCAACTTAAAACCATTTCCCCTAGTCCTGCTATTGTCAGCCCTTTCGAAGAGTTTACTCCCCTCCTGGGAGTAAGTTCCCTTCAGGTACTGAAAGGCTGCAATGAGGTCACCCCGCAACCTTCTCTTCTCCAGGCTGAACAAACCCAACTCCCTCAGCCTGTCCTCACAGGGGAGGTGCTCCAGCCCCCTGATCATCTTCGTGGGTCTCCTCTGGACCCTTTCCAAAATCTCTATGTCTTTAAAATCTTTAGAGTACCTTCAAATACTCTATTAGACAATATGCTCATGTTTTTTTCTTTATCCATACGCTCACAGATGTCAGTGGATTTTCTCCTTGCAGCATACTGGGATGTACATACACCTCCCACAGAAACCTCAGTCAGAAACCATTCAGATGAGTACTAATTTCCATGGGAACAACTCTTAAATTTCTCATTCTGTTAAAACAAACAACATCTCTGTGCGAGTTTGCACTGAATGGGAACACACACCTCATGCTGCGATTAAATGCTAGTTTACACAAACACGGACAGGAGAAACAAAAATCTAACTAGGTCACTGAACCAATTATCTTACGTGCCATGATACCTGGGACAGAGACACTTGTGAAAATGGTAAATTAACTCCTGGAACAAGCTTGGCAATGTCAGTGTTGCAAATTATTTGATTTCATTTTACTAACATTGAGGGAATGATCTTAATGATGTAAAATTTTCAAAAGCTTGTTGGTTTCTAGGCAGTTTTAATAACTGCACTTTGCAGTACAGTCAAATTCCCATAGCATTCTAATCATGGCAGTGCAGGTCATGAAATGCTGGCTGGTTATATCCACTGTCTCCCTTGCATTTACAGAGTACTGCATCTGATATTTGCCTCAGGTACTTTAAAGACATTCGTGCAATACAATCCATTTTTGGTATAACTTAAGAGCAGCAGACAAAGATACACAAAATTGCTGTGTGCTTGAGGCAGCTCTCCATCATTTTGGTAGTCTGGTGCTTTTTCTCTATTTAATTTTATGAAAGAGCAGATTAGGCACTATCAAAATGGAAGTATTGAATAAGACTCCAGAAGTGTATGTTTGTAGTCTATAATTTCATATTTTCCTAGCAGATGAAATAAACATTAGGTTTATAAATTTTGCAGACTAGTACTTTTCCCATAATAAGATATGCTCAGAACTCATACTGTTCTTGTCAAATAAAAGGACACTATTTAAAAGAGCAAGATAAATTTGCTACAGATAGCAAGAATTTTAAGCTACGTAGGTCGCTCCAAAAGTAGTGTCTCCAGTGGCAGGGGAAGGGAAGAAAACTCCCAAAGTATGATTAGTGCATGAGCCCTTCTATGATATTAATTTACATGTATGGCTTTAAATGGACACCACCATCCTTCCCTAGGCTTAATCCCAGGACGTTTGGGATAAAGTCTCAAGAGATACACAGACATAAGGGTCACTTTTGAGTTAATTGCAGAAATCTGGCTGGAATGATTCACAAACATCTTACAATTCTGCATATTTCTGTAGCATTGCCATGACAACCTGATGTGATATAACAGATGCAGGGGATATAAAAGTCACAGAGATCTGACTAAAAAGACATTGACACTTTTTTTAAAGAGAAAAAAAAATACAGTGAAGATAAAATATAAATGCAAGGAAAACAAGAATTTTCCACATAGAAATGGTAGCCTCATTCCCATTTAATGCTATTGTTAAATTAAAAATATTATATCAGGTAAAGACCTAAAAAAAGTGAAGCATTTTTGGTGGGTTTTTTTTTGTTTTGTTTTGTTACCTATCTCCTGACAGAATTCCTAAGGAAGTACATGCTTTAGAAGTCATGATGAATATTGCAAGTGCTGCTCTCTCACTCCATGTACACTGGAGTATGAGGAATGAACAGATACTGATACAGATTCTACAGATACTGATCCAGAGGCTTCCACAAGAAAAAAAAAACCATCTTTACAGTGCAAGGTGAGAGAATTATCTTACCTCCTTGGTGCCACAGCATACAACAGAAGGACCAAAAATGGTACAAAAGACAAACAAATACGTTATTTTGAAAAAGACAATCTTGATCTGCTACCAGTGAATGGCTAACTAGCTTGGAATAGATAGATCCATAATAATGATCTTTTGATCATTTTTGATCATGAGAATACAACTATAAACATTTGACAGAGAGACGTTTTAAAACTTAGATACATACACAAAAGAACAACCTTCAAACACACACCCCTCTACTCCGTCCCCAAAAGCAACACTGCCTGACACACGTTATTTACTACTGAAGAGCTGGAAATTTCTGCAGAACCTGACAGCTTCTGTGAAAAAGGGCCAAGTATCGTAATTTTTACAACTTTGGAAAACATCAGATTTAATCCACTGAAAGCCTTGAACTGTTCATGAACAAAATGAACCTTACTTTCATGCGTGTTTACTTAAGCTATAATCCATGAATGATGTGGTATTACGAATTGTGGCTTGGCATTAAGGGGAAAAAAATAAAGTCCTTTAGTCTTTCACAGTAAGTCCTGAGCCATATGTGATGAAGAATGCACAGTCCAAGTTGAAAAAGCAATATTGCAAAGACACATAGCCTTTGAGTTAGACATTAAAACATTCCTTAAACTCTCTTCAATCAGCTGGTCATTGCCAGGAAACATGTAATCGCCATCAGCCATAAACCCACTGGCTATCTAGCAAGTACCATTCTATATTAATGAAATAACAAGCATGGACGTAGGCATTCTCTAACCTGAGACTGCATTGTCACACCACAGGTTTTAAATTCTGTTTTTGTTTTGTTTTTCATTGTTTGCATTTTTTCCAATCAAAAAGAAAATTATTTTGGTAATTTATTTTGCAATAATTCTATTAAGAATATATTTATTTATGGATAACATATCAAAACAGCAATTTAAACAAACAACTCCTCCTTTAGTTCCACAGAGGAAACCTCCTTTTGGCAGGGTTTACATTCCCTTAAGATTATGAGGACTGAAGCTTAAAATTATTCATTCATTGGAACTTCAGTTGAATAATTTTCTATTTCTCTTACTTGAACTCCTAATTAGATAAATTAAATAAAGAATTGTGACGAATTTATTCTATATTCTTGGCAGTTTTGCATTTGCATCTCAGACAGAAATTTACTAATTTTCCAGAGCACTGAGCCCTGTGGTTCTGAAACAGGACTGGAAAAGAAGCATTTAATGCTTGAATATTGATAATCTTCACCTATTTAAGGAAAGTATGATGTAGCACTTCTGAGAGTTTTCATTTCATTTCATTCTTTCTTGTAACCTTGTTTTATGGTCAGTGCACTGTCTTTGTAAAGGGTAGTCACTGGATACTTACGGATTTCAGTGACTGCTCTTCACTATGCATAACATCTTGAAGAGAAATAAAAAAGTAAATAAAACAAATGTATGGTATCTCTTGAAAACTTTATTTCTCTACCTAAGCTTACAGTCTCTTTGCTTTTTCACATTTCTTACAATACCAGTAAAGAAAACTGCATAATAAATAAGTTAATATGATATTAGCATAATTTCTACTATCACAGAGTCTACAGGATGGCCTCTGGCCTCTCCTGGCAGAAGAGGACAGAGGCTGCCACATATTAGATAAGAGCCAGTTGCAGGCAGCTGGTGGAGCTTAGCTACCTACTGGTGTTAAGAAACCACAAATGATCAGTGGTTTAGAAATAAGTAGTACAGTGTCAAAATGTGTTCAAGTGGCAGGATTACACGATGCTGAAAGCACTCCTCTCTGCTAGAGAGTTATCTGGGAGATTGAGAAGCTCCCTCAGGAGACAATCCCTCTCCTTTCCCAGATGGCTTCATCCATTCTCTGTTATGCCTTCAGGCTGCACTGAATTAAATTCCAACATGTTATGCATGAGTTTGCTCAAGGAATTACTCTGCTGTTCATCAGTAATGGTTAATTGACCAAGAAATATCAGGTCCATGTCAAAAATGCTCAAATTAAAAATACTGTACAAGAAAAGTTTTATGTTATAAAATACTTCTTCTAAGACAGTTCATGCTTTCGATTTATAAGGTTGGTTCTTTTTTATTGTGGAACAGTCCTAATTTCTTTAAAAAAAAATAATGTGAAAGCTCTTCAGTATCATTACTAAGAGGACTCTGGATATACAGAATTCGATTTCTGAGAGAGTTTTGATTTGTTTCTTTTTTTTTTTTTCTTTCTTTTTTTCTTTCTTCTTCTTTTTTTTTTTTTTGTAACAATCTATTTTTATTAGGAACAATATTATCATGTTATTACATAAATTGATGGGAGTCTTTTTCTTTGGCAGAAGGAGGATATGATGAATCCCACTATGTTTACGGAAGCTTTCAGGCTCACAGAGGAAGCCAGAAATGTCTTAATGATCTGCCTACTACTTTTGCACTCTTGGAGGATGGGTGTTTTATCATTTAACTGTTTTCTTTACTCACTTCAGAGCAGACATACACAAACACTGCTGCATTTTTCTGTTTCCATCTTTCCGGATAGAATACAAACACTTTGCTCTTCCTGGCCTTCTGCCATCCAAATCCAACCAGACTAATTGGAATCACCATTTTGGGAGGCCTTTGGGAGCGCTGTATGGTGCGAGATGCTCCATACAGCAGCTTCACTGCAGGAGTGAAAGGCTTCCTGATGGTGCCTTCATATACCTTCTCCATTTTTGAATTCCAGGTAGGAGAAAAAACAACTAATCCAGAGTACTTCCTACTTGTCATGGCTTTGGATTATGGTACAAGATTTCAGTTCTGACAATTCAACAACAGTTTATTTGATTTACCAAAACATTATATGCTAAACATTTTCTTTCATTCCTAACACACTACAGCAGGAAACTTACAGACTCTCATAAATCTTATATATATTTAAAGAGGAAAAGGTAGGAAGCTTTCTATCTGCCAGTGTACACAGACAATTGCAGACAACTGTACATATCCAGTAGCAGACATTTGTATATTCTGAACTATCCATAGTCATGAAATTTTTCCATACATTACAAAGCTCCTGTAACTGCATTAACGAATTACTAGCATTTGTGTTCTTATCACTGTATCTCCACTAGGTTCATTGTCATTGTTCACTGTCTGGCTGTATTGTAGCTACAAGGCTTTGGCACTAGCTTTTCATTGTATCTCCTGCAGAACTGTGTCAATCCAAGCCTTGTCAGTATTACACAGATCAAAGCAAAGTAGCTTTAACAGGTAGATCAAAGCAAAATAGCAGAGCACGGTCTGGAAAAGTATTCCAGTGCTTTCACTAATGGTTGTGGAGATTTCCATGCAGACACAAGCAACTATATTTACATTAAGGCAATTCATTCCTTCCAGGGGTCACAGAAGAACATTATTTTATGAGCTCTGGTCTTGTATTCAACCCAGAATGAATAGAATGAATACAAATAGAATGAAGCCTTTCCCCAGACTGCATGATATATTCTGTATCTGATGAACAAAGTAGAAGACCTATCAGCTGGATATTCCACTAATATGCTCTTTTTGTTACAATCTCATAAAATGATTTTTATAATAAGTGAGTTTATTAGTTATTATTATATGGTTATGAATATGTTAAAGAAGTAAAATGCATTCTCTACACGATCTGTGCTGAATAGTATCCC
Organism: Coturnix japonica; assembly: GCF_054131305.1. NCBI lineage: Eukaryota > Metazoa > Chordata > Aves > Galliformes > Phasianidae > Coturnix > Coturnix japonica. The sequence continues at coordinate 8,644,794 of NC_140680.1, read as the reverse complement.
TCAATTCCTATTACTTTAATTTTTAACACGATTATAATGACAATACATAATCCTTGATTCTGAAGTCTCCGAATAGACACATTTCTGAAGGAAACAGCCATCAAAATTTTACCTAGTAATTCTAGAGAGCTATCAGAAGATGAAATGTTTACTACTGTCCTCACGTAAGAATATACTGATTTTCATTTTTTCTACATTTCCAATCCCAAAAATCCCAAGAAGCTCATGCTTATTACTGTTTATTTTCTGTGCTTGACACCACGGGATAAATGGGAACCCTTGTTGGAAAGATACCCATTCCCCCTGGCATAACATGCATTTAATGACGTTCACAATTATCTTTAAAGCAAAGATACTGGCTTATTATGAGCTGTCATTTAGCCTCTGGTGCCATGCATCTCACAAGAAATTGCCAAAATTGATACAAACCGCAATGAAAGCAAGCTGTGTAAATTAGATGTGTAGGGAGTTGCATAAAGATCACAGTGCATGTTAGGAATTAGGATAGGCACACTCAGTCTTCTGTATAGTAAATATCAGTATGCAGTCACACGGTAAAAGAGGAATATAAGGTTTTCACACAGCTGTGTCCATGGCAACTGACAGATTATTATCACTTGCCTCCAAAGATGTTTCCAGCATGAAGGGTTCCATTAAGCCTCACAAATAAAAATTACCCTCAGGAACAAGACAATGTTAAACTTACATTCCCATATTTTCCATAGGAGCTTGACATTATCTTTATTTGTTCTATACAAATCTCCCAGTTCCTGTTTTCATTATAAGAAATTTAAAAAGAACACATATGTATATTTTCAGTTCTTACCTTTTTTGTAAGCTTGCTGACATCTAAAGTAGATTCCCTTGCTGATCAGTCTCTCTGTATTCCCCATGGGCTCTCTGCACATTCCTAGTGTTCTCTTGAGTAGCCAGCTCTTAGGTATCCAGTGGATATTTCCTGCAAGAAAAAGAAGTGTTTGTAAAGATTACTCTCAAGGCCTATAGATTTATAATTCATAGCACATAAACAAACAAAAGGCCCCACCAATGTACCAAGCAAATGAAGAAACCCCATAAGCCTTATCCTTACTGAAGAACTTGAGCTGAATACACAGGTGAATTCACTGACAAGCTCACTAAATTTCTCAAAGCTTTCCCTTCTGAAATAATAATAACAAAAGTAGTTAATAACCCATTTATCACTTCTTGATATAAATTTAAACTGGATTAAATCACGGTCAGTCAATCCAGAATTCTTTCCTCTGAACAGTTCTTCTCAGTAAGTTCTCCTTACCATTCAGTCTGAGAAGTCATACAGACTGTTCTTGATTCAATAACAAGAAAAACGTCCATCATCAAGCATAGCCATAAATTCATGGACCTTTCCAATACTAATAACTCCAAGCTATAAAGAGAAAAACGAAATTCTGTGTTCAGAGCTCTCTTTTATTTCTAATAATATTAAATCTATCCTCCCTCTCTGGCCCTGGGACTTTACAGTATCAGTAGCCCAAAATTCTGCTCAATGTCTATCTCAGAATCAGATTTTACAGCAAGATCCAGCTTTTAGATTCAGTCAACACCTAAGTGTATTTAACACAAACTGAAATGGTACAGTTAATCATTCATGAATAGAATACAAAAAACAGCATACCAATTGTTCTCCTCTCTTCCCCTCCTCTCCCCTCCCGCCCCCTCCTCTCTTGTTGTTTTTGGTCAGTCTAGCTCATTTATTATTAAATAGATAAAACATATTATGACATTCTGGACTGGTGTGTACCAGTTGTGATTTCTGAGTCACATACTAGAGGCAAAACATTCAACAGTAATTGGTAGTTGACTGTCTCCAAAGAAGGAACACGGAATCTCCCATTTACATCAATGATGCAATTCACTCTGTTTAAGCAAACACTCATAAAAGCAAAATTCTTTCATTTGAAATTCAGTTTGAGTAAATCACAACTCAATAGGCACAATGAAAAATAGGTAACAAATATAACAAACTTTCTGCATATGTCAAGATAGATACTTCTAAGGACAAATATATTTTTGTAACCAGATGTATCAGTACTATTATTTTACTTAATTGTAAGAACACAAATAAAGCTTTTTTTTGTTAAAGTCTGGTTTAAATAATAACAATACTTGATAATTTTGAATAATACTTAGATACTGATTTAAATAATAATTGAGTGGTTTTGTATGGGACAACAAAGAGGGAGAGGTGGAGGGAGACAGACAGAGACAGATTCTCAAGCTTGATCCTGTTGTGTGAAGGCAGGGAGCTCAGAAATACGTCTTGGGATTTTCCTGTGAATATTATACTTGTGAAATGTTAGATTATCAAAATCTGGCTGCCCTCAAATCAGTCATCACCTTCCCTTGAGATAATAATTCATGGCACAGCGACAATCACAGGTAAAGTACAGAGCAGAACTTCCATTTTTCCCTTCTGTCTCTCCAGAAATATGTAATTCAAAGCTAATTGAAGAATGTGAACACCATGCATGCCCCAGTGGGTAAGCATCTCCTTTGAGAGATCTTGTGCCATTATCCTTTAAGAGCTGGACCAATTGCCTTGAGTTAGTGAGGCTTTCTCCTACTTTTATTTTGCTGCATCACATCTCCTGCATTCTACAACTGATAATTTGAATCGGTTTTGTTGCTGCTGCATCCATCACTGGTAACTGTAACCTCAGCTTTTGCTGTGACCTCCTTTGCTTTATTATTCCATCTGGCCTGTATTTCCTGTTTCATTCATTCTAACATTTTCATTTACCTATCCTATCAGTTGCCTACTTAGAAGGTTACTTCAGATCACCACTTTACGTTTCTATTCCCAGAATCTCTTCTCGGAGTTTTTTTTTCCTGAATTTTGATGCATTTGAAAAGTAAGAGAAAATTCAACATACATGTTATTTCCATGATATCCTGAATGCCACTTCTCACTGACATCAGATCCATTTGGAAAGGAGGTGATTTTCTTGTTGGAATTTTAATTACATTTAAAATTATATTACGCACGCTTGCAAAACTCTTCTCAGAACAATCAGTGCCAAATTACATGAAGGAAACCTGATCTAGAATGAGGTATGGAGGTTGGTAGCCCTGACTGCAGCACAAGGTTGGAACTTGATGATCCCTGATGTCCCTTTTCAACCCAAGCCATTCTAAGATTCTGTGATTCTATGAAACAAAGTTTCAGAAGAATAAATGAGACTGTAAATAAATGAGTAAAAGTACCCAAGAGAAATTATACCCACTCAAAAGTTTCTTAAGAGTCTCATTGTGCAAATAAGGAAAATTTCAGTGAAAAATTTAAGGCATAATGTTTTTTGTTGTTTCTGATTTATTTGTCAAGATCTTACCTGACAGTTTATGGCTGTGAATTTTAAGAGAGGCAAGATCTCTTATGCAACACGGTGATCTTCCTGATAGATTTTGACTGGATGATCTACTGAGAAATGTGAAAAGCTGCAACATCTTTAACTCTGGAAGTATTCTATTTTTAAATACTGCTGTTTTGCTGATGTGTTTAATTAAACTGAGGAGTGCTTCAACTTTTACTGACTTGAATGTCCTCCAGGCTTTTAATTTTGTATAGCTAGAGGTCAGACACTACTCAAAGGCATACCATCACCTCATTGGATTCTAAATTCAGCTGTTTCTGTTAGCCCCTCTCAAGATACAATGCCAATCTCAGTGACAAATGCATGTATTTATTAAGTTCCTAGATGACACTTTTCTCTAAAAGCTGAAAAACAGAGCAAAAGACAGGACTCGAATAAAATGTACAAGATTATTGGAAGCAATCTACTACTAACTAATATAAGTTTTCTGCATTTCAACAGGCAGTTTCCTCAAAACAGCTACTTGATCACAACTAAAGAAAAATCAAGAATATCATGCTTCTGATGGAAAGGCAAATATTGAGTAAGAAGCAAAGTAATTACTTCCTCTATGCAATACTTGTAAGATCTCCACTGGCAGACTGTATCCAACTTAAGAAACAGAGGGATCAAGTGGAGAAAATCCTAGGGATAAAATAATAAAAAGTAACCTGCAAGCACAAGATATGAGAAAGCTTTGAAGGCACTGGGTTTGATTAATCTATGAAGGACAGCTTGCAGTATGAAACTTTATGTACACTGAAAATATCCAAAAAGAAGAAAGAGAAGCTAGTTTCTTTTACTTGTTTGGTTTTGCTTGTTTTGTTTTGCCAACAAAGAATATGCTGGGAAACAAAGGTCTGTAGCTAGACAGGAAAGAGAACTGATATTGCAAAGCACTGAAGCAGATTGCCCAGACAGGCAATGAAACAATCACCTCCAATGAACCTGTTTGAGTTTTTAAAGTAAAACTGAGGAAATGAAAGACAGTTCTCCTTGGTATTAAGTGAAACAAAAATAACACTAAAAGTGACACTGTTATAGTAAGTTCTGGCACTGGAAGATGATGCCAGTGTGTATGTAGGTGTTATTCCACACAGAAAATTAGGACACCAGCTTCACAAGTTGCCATTGTGAGTTCAGAGCTTTGCAGTCTCCACCTGGTAATTATAGAGAACATTTACTAAAAGAAATAAAGCAGTTATATACATTTATAGCCAGAGCACAAAAGACAGAGTATTTTTGTTGGTATCTAACAGAATGGCCAAGTTGGAAGACAGTGTTTTCCAGTATATCTATATGGTTTTCCACTGGTCTTTTTGATTGACTATATCCTGTATGATATTCTCCAGGACTCTTCGTTTCATGCAGAGCAGAAGTACACCAATGCAATTACTGCATTTTTTTTCTATGTACATAGTATTAGCATAGAGCTAGAGAACATAAAAAGATGATAATAACAACAGAAAAATAATTTATAATTATATAATGTCACATTTAGCTTTTAATAACTCCAATAAATTTTACTTTTCTTTGCTGACTGTCTCATGAAAAAAACAATGTTAAAGTTGCTGCTGTCTGGTTTATAGCTAATGTGGAATGTAAATCTCCTCAGTAGCCATCAAGTCAAAACAATTTCTTTAAGGAGAAACTATTTTACCTGTTTAGGATAAAATTTTTTTTATGGGACTCTGTAAGTACATTCAATGTAACATCCTTCTACAAGTCAAGGTGAATGCCCAATGGTAAAAAAAAAGATGAAGTGGATGTTATTTTCAATCTGTAGATGTATTTCTATAGAAAGACATAGTATTTTCAATTGTATATATCCAGTAGAAGAAAGAGCTAAGCCCTCCAGGAATAAGAAATTCCTGGCTCCATTAGTCAGCGTGAGCTTTTCAGCTTCTATGTATTTATTACTTTCATGTATGATCAAAATGATTTATTACCCAATCTCCATATTTTATTGTTTTGCCTTACACATCTTTCATTCAAGTGACTGACTATAATTCCCTGCAGTCATTCCAATAATACAAGAAGTCTGTTAATGTGATTTCCTCCATAGATCATTTAATATTCATCACACCTGTATAACATAAATGATTTAAGTTAGACGATTAAAAAAGGAATCCTATGGCTCTGCTCAGAACTGAAATTTGGAAGTATTTCTTCAACAGTGCCTTATTGTATCTTCATTATGCCAACTGACCCACTTCAGATCATCAAGTAGAAAACAAGCTTTGGGTCAAATTCAAGAGTAAGAATTCAGTACCGTATACATAAATCATAATGTTGGTTGCTCATAGTGTGTTATTGTCACGTAGGACTGATTTTATAACAGTAACAATATATGGGTGGGCAAAAAAATCTATTCAATCATGTTGAAACAGCAGAATGAAATCCTACTTACATTGAATTGAATGAGGAAAGGATTTTGTCTTTGACTTCACATTTTCAATATTAACCTCTTAACAAGTATTTGAACTTGATGCAATTCTGGATCTGTTTTATGTACACAAAAGCCTTCCAAATAACTTGAAAAGATATGGCCATGTTATGAATCCATTTAATAAGAAATAAAATATATACTACTAGGTGAGTATTGGACTGTTACCCATTTTGATAAGCTATATTTAAGAATATACCCTTGATTATATGCATTATAAGCACATATAGAAAACTTCACTTAAAGAAAGTCTAAATATTAGTTTCTTACATGACGTCTCAAAACTTCTGTAACAATACAGTAAAAAAAAAATAATAAAAAATGACATTACCTCTTTCAACTCTTATGTTTCAGATATTATATAAATGCCTATTCTTTGACCAAATCTGTCAGGTACAATAACACTGTTTTGTGTTTTACAGAGCAATAATAGAAACATAACTCTAAGAGTTAGAGAAGCTGCGTATATAAATTCAAGTCGTACATTTGCCAAACCTATTTCTAATCAGTAACATTTTGAGAACACTGTTTCCATCCTGACTACTTAAAATGATACTTGGTAATTTTCTTCTTACCATAAAATGGGTTAATAAGGACAACTGAAAAGACAAGAGTATAGATTGAAACAGTAAATGTCAACATGATTTAGGCATCGTAAACCATCATAAGTGGTCTTTAAAATCCTGATACAAAAAAATGGAACAAAATACACTAAGTATGCATAAGAGCTAAGAAATGAACTTAAGCCTTATGAATCTCCTTGGAGTACTTTACTGCAAAATCAGTGTTAGTTATCAACATGGTGCTTTCTTTGAAAAGGATCTTAACCTTTCATATGCCTATTATTTGTTCCCAAAGATGGATATGGGCAAAGATTCAGATAATAGGACTTCTTTGAGTCAGAAATAGTTATATGCTATCTTGACTACCATTGCATTTATACTAAATCAGCATGTTGGAGAACCCATGGCTGTATTCAAATGCCTTTAAATTTTTTGAGAATGCTGAAGTTTAAAAGCTGACATGAAATGGACAATTTCGTCAGATAGCTGGGAAGAATAGGGAAAATCCTAGTGTTTCTGCCTTCTAATCTACATCTGAAGTGGAAATTTTTCATTTCACATTAGCCAGAAAGTCACGTAGCACTGCATGTTCTTATCTTTCACAGAGTGTTTGAAATAATTGAAAGTCTGAATATTTTTGAATCATTTAGGAGAATAAAAAGAAGGCAAATCACCTCACTTTTTGTTCAATATTGTGTTCAGTATTTTTCTTAGACCCAAGAACAGAATTCTGCATAAAAAGTGATCTAGCTATTTTACTAGTACATAAAATATTCCCCTCACTGAAGTGGCTACTTGCATTGGACATGCTGTGTGCCAGGTTTTTCATTTAGCAATGAATTAAGTCAGTTTTCATGTACACATCTGGCATACTCTATATATCATATATATCATATCTGTACATATTCTCAGGCATGAAGACTGCTTTGTAGTAAAGGTGGCTCACTTGAACAAATTTGCATTTCTAAACAAATTTTTGTTGCATTTCCAATTAGGGTCCATCATCACAACTTAGGCCCCAGTGCTCCATTGTCAACAGGTCTTTTATTCTTTCAAAGAGAAGATAACTTACTTCAGCTTTTAGAAAAGCGTGTTTGAATTACAATAAATTTACTTGAGTTTTTTTCAAAATAGATTCCAAAGTAAGTATTTCAATGTTTTAAAATACATATTTTTCTATTTTTTTAGTTGATTGTCAGAAAATGTTGAGGGGAACATTTGATTTTACCCGATTTTGAGAAAGTGATACTTTTGTCAAAGAAAAAAATTAATAGCTCTTAAATATTCTTCATAAAATTTATGGATTATAAACTTTATGGTCTGATTGAGACTGTGTAAGGCTCTATCCTTTATCAGAGCTTGTCACCTTTAGTTCCCTTAGCAAAACACTGGGCAACTTAATGCACTTTAACAGAATGAATCTAGGGAATTTGGGTAAAGAAAACATAGCCTGGCCTGAGACTGTATGGCTCCCAAGATCACTCTTTACTGCATTGCTCACTACAGAATTTATTCACTGACCCTGCAGAATCAAAAGACTCTCAGTTAAAACAACTCCATCTAAAGGTTGATGTTTGAGAGCAGAACCACCCACTTAGCAGCTGAGGTTATAGAAATAGATGTCTGGATTTAGTTACCAAGGACATAAAAGTTCATCTGTAAGAAATCATTCATACCACTGGGGCATAAGTATGTTTAACTGTTTACCAAAAAGTAAGGGGAAAAAAAAAGCAATTCAACACAACAACAACAAAAACGTAAACATACTCCTGTTAACATAGATGAGAAAAAGGAATCGACACAATACACCCAATACAGAAAATTTGAAGAGCAAATCCACAATTTGTTAGGAACCTTAAAACACATAACTCTAGTAATTACTCAAGTGATTCTATTCATGTTCAAATATACTCTTAATATCCTCACAATCAACAATGTTGAGAAGAGAAACATACCTTCTAATATTCAGCAGGATAATGAAGCTACAACGGCCGAATTTCCTGGCTTTCAAGACAGATGGAGACTGGATGTAAGGAGAGGTGTTGGCCACCTATTTGTTTTTTATTGAAATAATAGTATGCTTGAACCGTTACTGAACCCCATTATATAAAGGGCTGTATGAATAATGATCCATTTCCTGTACCAAATGACACAGCTAAGTGCTGTTGAACCTTCTCAACCTCCCTAAGCAACTGAAGTTATCATTTATGTAGTAAGATCTGTAAAGCAAACTGGAAGTAACTCTTATTTTGTAACTATTGGTAAATTACATGACACTTCTGCCAAAAAAAGCTTCACAAGCTGCCATACCAGCTGGAAATACTTCTGTTTAGTATAAGAAATGTAACTCTGATGAGCTTTTATAGACATGACTAATTCAGTTTAGAATCAATGTAAATTAATGTATTGGTACAGCCAATAGTAAAGTTATCAAATGAATGAAACAGTGCTGGAATTGTCAACATTTCTCCCCTAGCATGTATTTAAAAAGATAATTACAGCTACATGGGTCTCCAGTCAGTGGTAGAGACAGTCATACATTACATTCAAATGTGCCTGAGATTTTTTTGGGGGAACTGACTTGAGCAAAACAATCTGTCTTACCCGCAGAACAGTACTGTGTGCAGGCAAATGAAATTTAGTTTAGTTAACATGACAAAAGAGATAACACTGCAATTAGACAAAGAATGCACCCTATCAGGCAAAAGCCTGTCCAAACAGATGGGCTTTCCAATACACTTGAAGGTCAACAGAATCTGAATTTGCTTATGCATTTGTCAGTAATCACAGTACTTCACAGTCTTTTTCTATTCCATCTGCAGGATCTAAACTGTGCGTTTCTTGTCAGTATAAAAGGTAGAGCCCTAAAAGCAGTTGCCAAAAAAATTGAAAAAGAAATCTGTTGCTCTTTTCTGAAAGAAATTTTGGTGGCCCTAAGTGGGAGAAGGCTAATAGGGAGATACAGTTTTGCTGAAGCTGTTTAGATTTTGGCTGTAATCACACACACAAAAAAGAGACAAATTTAGAGAATGAGAGTATTTCCTCAAATATTCTTCCATAGGACTCAAATGGGACCTATGAAGTAAAGAAAATTTAAGAACTGAGGAAGTCTGGCTTAATCAACAAAGTTGTTTCTTATCCCATTCCTCTTGATTACTGTCTCCTCTCCTTTTTCCACATTAATTCCTTTAATCAGTTACTATGTTTCAAAATAAGAAGTTAAAATAGTTTTAAAAAAGCCCCTCAAACCACTAAAAAGCAACCCATCTTTTTTTGGTAAATCAACATTACTTAAGACATTATAAAAGTCAGAAGAAACACTAATCAACCACAAGCAATCTCTCTAGGAAATCTCTTAGCTTGTCAATCTAACCCATCAATACAGTGTTGTCAGAAGAACATCAAACAAATTGCTTTCCATTTAATAGATATCTGAAAAGATGCTCCCCTCTACCTCTGTTTTTTTCTCTCAACATGCTGCTTCTCTTTTTGCCATAGGAAGTGTTTGGAAATACCAGACTTCACTTGGACACATGTAAGAATACACTCCCACAGCCACCACCTGCCTATCATTATGCCTGATGAAAATAATTCCATGGTATTTAAACATTTGTGACAATAAGGCTCTTCTAGCTTTCCCAAAGTGCACAATACGGTTCATTGTACAAAACATTTTCATTATTAGATCCTATTTCCTCATTTCTCAAAGTTATTTTTTTTTGAGCAAGTGGATGAGTTTACGTCCGAGTCTTGAATTGAATCTTCCCTGTGGTGTTTCAGGGACACTTCTTGAGGGAAAATAAACTCATGGCCCATTTACAAGACAGCACATAAACTTGTGGTCCTCAGAGAAAACAAAATAACTAACATTTACTCTTCAGTTGTTGGCTATTTTTGTACTTTTTTTTGTTTGTTTACTTTTTAATCTTAACCAATGCATTCAAAAACTGTTTCAAGTAAGAAATGTTAATAACTGAGCTTCTTCAGCTTATGAGAAATTACGTAACAGCTCTGGGAAATCCATATAGCAAAACAGTTTAAGAGTTGAAGGAGAGTTAAATTTGAATCATCAGAGATACCTTTAAATAAAATAAGTGAGAGAAAGGCTATAAAGCATTCCAAAGAGCTATTTTCCTTTGGTATGAATCATACTGGAAAACAATTCAAACAAGGCCTAACAAAGCAAGATGAATTGGGCCACCATCCTGATGAAGACTCCAGGTGGCTGATCTTGATGCACCTGTGTACTGCTAATTTCATCTATGCAGAAAATGAAGAGGATGAGTATATGCACGGTGCATGTCAGAGTTAGTCATAATAGTTCCGCTATATGTTGAGATTATGTTACCAGGAAGGATTTTTCATGCAATTACAGAATGGCTCAGTGCAAACAAATATTTCTGTTGTTTTCAGATTTGTTCGAACCTGGTATAGTTTAGAGATCAAGAGACAGGGACTGGTCCATACTGAGGAATGCTAGGATCTGCACTGAGAAGATCCAAAAGTAGGATGGCACGTGCAAAGCTATTACAAAAGAGTGGGTTGACAATAGGAACAGAATTACTTATTTGGGACGTAGAAGACTTGAAATCCAGCACATCTGATTAACATTCTCAACACGTGTCTCGTCCCACTCAGTGGGTTTCGAGGGAAGTGAATCTTTATCTCCGGAGTCAAACCTCCCCTAATCAACAGTGGGTCGTTACCACGCTGGAGTCGTACAAAACTCAGAGGAATAATACATATTATTTTACTGAGTGCTTTCCTAACAGCTAACAACAACTACTTGAAGGTAGAATCGGCTAATTGGCTAATTACTATTAATAAGCATTACAGGTAAGACATTTTTAGGCAATAGCTACTAGAAAAAGCAAAAGAATAAAAGAAAATAAATAGAAAAAAGAGATAGAAAACGGGTAAAGAGAGACAGCAAAACAAAGCGGCTCACCACTCCTTGATCCAGCGATGTCTTGGTGCCAGGTGCTGATCTTCAGTTGAGGCTGGTCGTTGTAGGTAGTGTCGTTCAGCTGATGACTACTAACAATGGCAGTACAAAAGTCCGAAGTTGTGAAGGCAGCTCGTTTTGGAGTGACAGCTTGTGCCGTTTCGAACTCCCTTCTTCCAATCTTCCCGGCCTCATGAATTTGAGTCAGCCGATAAGAGGAAGCAGGGAGACGCCAACTTGTATCACGCTTTCAGAGGATATAAAAGCATCAGCTCCCAGTCTGGAGTTATTTGCTCCCAGGCCAAGTCTTCAGCCAATGAACACCCCTAAGCACTCCCTTTCAAAGGCAAAGAGCTCCGAAGAAATGCTTTCAAATGTAAAATTGTCCACAAAGTGATGTTGATAATCTCATGTTGATTTGAGTCAGTCCTTACCAGTCTCTGACAGCAAGTAAGAGTCTGAGTTAGAACATCCCTAAACACACACATAGAAATGTGGGGTATGTCCTACACATACTGAGAGAGAACTGCCAGAATATTTCTAACTAAAAATTGCACAACAGTGATTAAATTTAATCACAATACAGTGCCACACTTTCACCTCTGATAGAGGAAAGGAGAAAAGGAAGGGAGAAAGGAAAGGATGGTGTATGACTGTTAAAGAGAACTGAGTAATAGAATCAATATTGTCTTGTCATTTTAGATGACCAATTTTCTGCCTTCTGCAAGTTAGTGAGATGCACCTTTTTTATTCTCCACTGATACCAGCTGGGAGTATATTTCACTCCCTGATAAAAGGATAATTCATAATAGAACATACCATGATCCTGCATATCACCTGGGCCTCCCCACTTTTTATTTCATTTTTAACACAGCTTATCATTCTGCTCCTTCTACTCATGGACTTCCCTTCAACTCCTTTGTAAAGAAATGCCCAGACCCTGAAACCTTTCTCAAAGAAGCACAGAACATATTTCCTTGCAGCAGTTCACTCCAGATTTTTAGCCTCATTAGTAAGGTAAATGCCCAGATACCAGTACTATCTGCAGCACATGCATTTTTATACATACCAAGTTTCATTCATATTTATACTTACATTTTTATATAGCACTCATATATATTCATAGAATCATTGCATCATAGAATGGCTTGGGTTGGAAGAGACTTCAGAGGTCATTTAGTTCCAATTCCCCTGGGTTGTTCGTCACCCCATCTAACCTGACCTTAAATGCCACAAGAAACAGGGCAGCCACAGCATCTCTGGGCAGCCTGTCACAGTGTCATCTCATCATTCTTTCATGGGAAAACTTTTTCCACATATCTAATTTAAATCTCCCTTCTTTTAGTTTAAAATTACTCCCCCTTGTCCTATCACTATCAAAATGTGAAAAAAGTTGATTTTCCTCCTGTGTATTAGTTCACCTTAAGTATCAGGAGGCTGTAGTGATGTCTCCCCAGAGCTTACTCTTCTTCAGGCCAAATATATTTTCCCAGTATATGTATATATATTACATACATATCTGTATGATAATATATGAATTAAAGCAAAATGCATACACAATACAAATTAAATATATATATGCCCAAACCTTTGGATTGAGAAGACAGTATGAACCATTGGTCAAACATTTACAATTCTCATCTATACCTAAAAGGATCTTATTTGTTTTATTACCTTGTATATTCTTCTCTTTGTCAAATGTTGTCATGATTTATTCTCACTTAGAAGGAAGTAAAGCCCCTGTGGGATATTTTCTTGTGAATGCATTGCATATTCCAAAATGTCAATGGTTGAATCTATTATGGTGTAGTCTGCATTCTTTAATCAAGCCAGAAAGTTTTAATTAAACTGCTAAAGGCATCCCATTAACATTTATTTTCTTTTATAGGGGCTCTATCAAAAATTAAGAAAATAAAATGAAGTAAAAAGGTATAGCATGCAATTCATTAGAAAGAAAGAGGAAGGCATTCCTTGCTTTCTTAAACACAGTCAAATCTGAACATTAACACTATGAAACAACAACATAATTTATTTTCATTCATGGCAATGAAGAGAAATCATATGCTTGATCCTGTTAATTATAACATGTTTGCACACCATGACTGTACTATCAGTAGTAAGACCTTTACATGAATTTATCTTCCCTATCCATTTCCACTTTTTCTATCTTTTGGCATTTAGTATGGAGAGTGGGTAGCCTCATGCAGTTGGGAACTGTGCATCTGAACAAATACAGCTGTAAGAACAGCATGTGTCTTGCCCTATTTAAGCTCACCTTGAACAATGTCAAGGCAGGGATTTTAGTTTGCGAAATGGAGCATCAAATATATGGCCTCCTCAGATCTCTGCTTTTGGAAAGAAAGGGACCGTTATAAAACGATCACATTTTGTTGTCCTTTTAAACAGATTAAAGAAAAAAAAAAGCAGAAAGACTCAGCTGTCATCTACCAAGTCAGATTCTGTCCTCATTTTAGAAGTATGGCATAGTTCTTCATACTAATTTATTTTATTTAAATCTTCTAGCAATGTTACTTCAGTCATGATTTCAGAGGTAATAAAATATTCTTTATTATTTCATGAAATAAAACATATATGAAATTAATGAATGACCTTTTGCTTGTATGTGTTTTTGGGCCAGATTTTATGATTTGCTTTGTGTTCTCTGTAAGAATGAGCTCATTAGCTCCAGGGTTCCTGTTTTTACTCCAAATGAAGTAATTCTTTCTCCACTTATTCTGTTTAATATTTACTTGGATACATTCTATTTCTCTTTTTGGTCTGAAGGTACTATTTATGTAGCATTGCTGCTACAAGCTTTTCCTCATTCTTTCTATATCATAGATGGCAGTGCTGCAAGCTCAAGAAAAATAATCTATATGCAGTCAGAAGGCTATAAAGTTACAGTTGAAAGATATATGATAAGTAGGACTTACATCACACTCACAGGATAATAAACAATTTGCCTGAAGTTGCCCTTAATATCAGATTAGCTCTGTTTACAGGTGTGTTTGAATGTGAAAATTAATACTTTTTTTTTTTTTTTTAATTAAAACAACCCCAAAACAGATAAGACAAATAAGTAGAGCTTCAAATATGGACTTGAATAAATAATAAACAAACAAGCAACCTAATTTAAAAAATACAAAAATAATAGAAAATATAAAGGGGAAAAAAATGAATGAAAAGGAATCTTTTCTTAAATGTTGTTTTTCTCTATGCTTTTTCTTTCCCTCCAAATGGAACCGATTCTGAAGCTTAGGTTGACAACAGTGAGACACAAAGTACACGGGAGCAGAACGAGTGCTTATGTAACACCATATTTACAGCTGTTTCTATCTGGAACACAGGTGTCCCCTTTTGATGTTTTCTGGCTAGACAGCCAGCATAATAATTTTTTGGAGTTCATCCACAGCTATTTCATAAAGAGAATTGTACATCTTCAGTGTCACTAATTACAGTAATCATCTTCCTCCATAACAAGCCAAAAGCTCGTGCAAGAGCAACTAATTTTGCTTTTAGTCCCGACTCTGAGTTCTTACTATACTGTCCAACATTCCTTCCATTTGAAATTGTCTACATGTTTAAATTGACATAAAGCAGAGCAAGTAACAATCTTTTCTTCAAGATGTAGCAAGGTTTCTTGCTGTAGTTATTCAACAATACCAAACTGAACTGTGAAGCAGAAGAAAGAACTACATTTTGAGCTGTTCTTCTGGTGGTCAGGTATGCTATAATATCATGTTTACAAAGAATCCATCCTTTGCTTAAAAAGTACTTCAAACAGATTGGCTTTGTTAGCAAGAATGTTAAAAGAAGCCCTCAATATTTTTTCAGTTTTAATTAATGAAAATAAAAGATATATATATTATTTGGCATAATGTCAGTTATGCCAGGAAAAGATTATCATATTTATTTAAAAAAAAAAAAAAAAAGAAGTTAAACCACTGTAGATATAAATAATGAGATGATGACATTTAATGTCTGAATTCAAAATATAGGAGCATGTCAAAAGCCAGATACTACTCAGAAAAATTAAAATAATAGTAATAATTAAAGAGATAACAATTATTTTTCACACAATTTAGTGAATTTTTCAGATAGAGACATTTATTCTATCTTGTAGACATTGTATCCAAAGTCAATTTAAACCAATTCTGTTCTATAATTTACCAATTTTAATTATTATGTGATTTTGAAATTACTCACACCGATGCAAACAAGAAATTTCCAAATAGTATTGGAATGTATTTTTGTCTGTCACTAATTAGTTAGATGCACAGCGTGGTGATTTTACTTAAACATGTAAATATCAATGCAAAAGTCCGAGCAAGTCACTCCCAATCCCTTTAGTAACTACAGAATAAACATCTTTGAATTACTGTAATTAGACCAGACAAATTGACTCTCTCTCTTTCCCCTTTACACTTTACAAATAAAAGAATTACATTTCAAAACTACACGTGGTTGTCTTCTGATCATGCCATTAAGCAGTGCTCTTTTCACAGTCCAAATGCAAAAAAGTTCAAGTGACATTTTGTTGCACCAGAGTACAAGGTCCCCATATCTTTTCTATATTCTTCACTTATAATACTAAAAGTCAAAATGTTAAACTTACCAGCTTGTAATGGAGCTTCAGTTGTTCCTTTCCATCTCTTCATTGCCTTTATGTTCTTAATATTATGCAGGTGATAACATGCAGCATGTTTAAGAACTACTTGTGCATAAGGGAAGTACTGAGGAGATGATTTCTTATATTGTATGGCAGCTTTGATATATTTTGCAAGCACCAAAACTCTGCTTTTAAAGATGCATTGCTGCTCACCAATCCTTCTCCCATTAATACACACCTATATGTGCATTTGTAAAAAATGATTAATAGCAAGCAGAATCAATTCAAATAGTTTACCTACTTTACAGAGTGTACGTTTATGAGATGAATTTCAACACAATCAGTTCAAAGTACATTTCAGAACAAATCACTGCCACTGTAGTTAGAAGAAGACAGGATATTTATAAGGTGATTCCTGTTATTAGAAAGGCAATTATGAGAACAATATTAATAGAGGCAAGTAGTTTCAGGAACATTCAGAAAACAAACTCTCATTAATTTTATGATATTACAGAACTAAGAAGGGAAAAGGAGAACAGATTACATTTGAACAGCTTAGGTTTTGCTTAGGGAATACCCCTTTTTCTGTCCCGTAATCCTCTGCTGCTGTTTTGGAACCTTCAAGGTTACAGCGTGACAAGATTAGATGTTCATGTAACTACTGTACAAATGGGTTTCTGGCTCATCTAAAGTAATGTTGTGCAAGCAGGGATTAACACAGAATAATCAATATTGTCCTATTTTTAATTTCTCAAATATCTGATTTTTTATTTTATTTTTAATTTCTCAAATATCTGATTTTTTTTTTTTTGTCATTAGCATACTTGCATTGTAGACAATTAAATTGTTAGCATGTTTAGTATGATAGCTTCTGTCCTGTCAAATGCTGTTATATGAAATGAAACAATATTCTCTAAAGTCTTGGAGTTGTCATTGGTTTATCTGCTGCAAAATTTGACAGACTGGCTAATCAGTTCCACACAGCAGTTTTTTCTTTAAACTTTTTTATGTCTAAAAAGTGTGATGTTCTCCCTTGCTCATTTGGAGAGGTGTGTTGCTGCACAACATTTATAAGATACAGTACTACCTTATTTCCTCTCTTCTTCAGCAATATATTTAATAAGTTGAACAAAATTTAAAAGATAGACGATGTAGAAAAATATATTTCAAATGTCATATGAATAAACATGGAGGGTAATTAAAGCCAAACATACTAAGCAGTTTTGTCAGAACTAAAATGTTTCCCTCAGGTGATAAGGAAATTTCACAGAAGCAACACAGTTCTTCTGTGTTTGAATTTCTACAACTGGCAGTGATAACTTCACAGTGACATCCGAACATCTCAACCACGTTTGATAGCTGAAACTCATGACACCTTTCCTTCAAATCCAGGAAGGGACTGAACCTGATCATTTTATAAGTAGAGTGTATCTGGTGCTCCAAAACACTGAATTCTAATTGCTTCAGTATTTTGCCTGAGCTTACAAGATAAATATTTGTCAATAAATAAATAATTAAATAAATGGTTTTCCAACAGCTTCTAGAAAAAGTTATTCTTCTTTGTAATTGTCTCACATACTTGCATTTGCAAGTCACTGTTTTATCCTTTATTATCCATGGAAACTGGCATACTCAAATCCATATTTAAGCTACTGACATTTTTCAGAAAGTAAGAAAGAAACCTTTGATCTTTGGAATAGCAAAATCTTTGCTTTACTGACCAAAGAATTTATTTCTACTTCCTTCAGTATACCAAAATAGAACTATTTTCATATCTCTGTCTCCGTTGGTCAATTATCAGCTTTTCTGAATACTTTTGATTAAAGTTGCGTTTTGAAACTGAGCTTAGCTCTCCAATCAGAGTAAACCATAACTTCTCTTTAACTTTCCACTTCATATTTAACTAGGGTTGACAGAGACATTTGTCTCTTCAAATATTCGCTTTTTTTTCTCTAGGTTAAGTTAATGCAGACTTCTTAACTTCATACGACTCCATGAGCTTTTATATTTCTACCTTAACGATAAGGATGTTTTCTAGTGTTACATAAATCAATAGTTTAGAGATTTCGTTGCCAAGCAGTTGCTACAAGGAACTAAATACAAAAAGCATTTCAATGCATAACATACCAAAGCAGGAATTTTTATCTCTTCTATTCCCTCATACCACCGATTACAAAAACCTTTATGGTACAGATTTTTGAATACAAGTACGCAGAATCTTTTCTTTCCCCATCTCTTAAAATAAAAATCAGTTTTCCACACTTCATGAGATCTTTTGGCTACAATATATGCAGTAAGCTGGAGCAACTGAGACTGGAAGCCTTTTCTGAGTTGACTGAATAGCAAAATATTCTCTGAAACCAAAGAACTTAAGTGCGTAACATCTCAATTATGCATTTCCTCACCAAAGTTTTGTCTGTCATGACAATGTTTGGCTTTCAGCTTTACTGCTGTTTGTTTCCCTGGACTGTCTGAGGTGAAAGGTGTATGCATTTTTTATTTTTGATCCTTTGCTCATCAGTGAAAGGGGGTGCAAAACCCTGGAAATTACTGCTGAAAACAAACAAACAAAAAAAGCCTTTTTTGTTGGCCACTTAATTCTTCTTTGTGCTGAGGTAAAAGTGCTCATACTTTTGTTAAATTATTTTTGGGTAGGTGAGCAGTTTTGTAAGCAATTTTCTTCATTCCAGTCAAGCACATATTTCCTTACTCTAATCTCTGTACAAGAAAATATATGTTTGATAATTTGTGGCTATTAGTATTTGTATTCCCTTCACAGTCAGAGCACCCACACTATCTGGCTCATTACTGAAAATTGCTTTCCGTATGAAAGGTGTTATTATAGTATCAAATATTCCTCTAGTCGGCTTTTCAAATTCTTGATTAAAACAGTATTTTGGGTGAACAGATTAACAAATCATTAACAAATCATCTATATGCTTTACTCTGAATATTTCTAAATAATTTGTTACAGGAAGGAAATTTAAGGCTGCCTGGAATACTATCATTACTTCTAATGAGAAGTTTATTGCATCATTGGATTCGGTATTACTAGATATTATATTTAGTCAACTACTTTCAGAGACAGAAGCTTCTAAACTTCTGTTTTGAAATAAAACACTATAACTGTGGCTGACATTGTACAAGTACTCTTTGTACGCAGATTCATTTTTTTTCCCCTGCAAATCAGATTAATTTTATTTGTTTTTTGATTGCCCTTAAAAGATACACCTGCAGACCTTGCAGTAGATATTGTATACACTTAGATTTTCAAGAGTATAGTCAAGAACAAGATGTCTTGCTCCCACATTTTGGAATCTAATCTGATTCACAGCCTTAACATAGGGGCATCCAGAGAGTCAGACACAAAGACTTGCCTAGAAGAAATTAAAAAAAGAAGTTCAGGACATAGAAATCCAAGGCATGTTTAAGCATTAATTTGTTTGGTTTAACACTGTACACAGTACAAACCTGAAAACTGAAAACCACAAATGCCTTTGTATTCCAACTATAGAGCTGTGAAGTTAGGATTCTAGGACTTGAAAACCAGGGTGACAGCAGCATGTCTGTAGAGAAGACCTGAGACATTCCTGGAAGCAAACTGACATTTACCTCAGACCCTCAGACCTGGCTTGAACAATGGTGTCCCCTCACCTGTGCTGGCTGACAGGACATCCTAACCTGACCTCGTCCCAAAATCTCAGGCCCCAGAAGATGCTCCTTCATTGACAACACAGAAACTTTTGTTTAACAGATAAAACCAAATTGCCAATACATCCTCAGGCACCGAGATGATTGCTTTTTTCTGCTTTTCTTTGTGCAGCTGTAAATCCGTATCTCAGTTATGTTTAAGAATGGATCTTCTCTCTACCAGAAAGGCCCATGACTTGGGATACAGAGGCATAAACGCATTAAATCTGCTTCAGAAGTGTTTAACAACTGAGACAGGAATGAGTAGGCTGAGACAAATAGAGCCTCAGAAGTGATCTAAGAAATTAGGTCAGAATTAGTTCCTATCAGGATACGCCAATTCTTTAAGCAACTGAAATATGCATGTAAGCTGCTGTTTCAGCATACTTCTCTGACATTCTTATACACAGAAAGGTTTCTTTCTACTATTCATACAGTCAATTTCCAAATCAAGCCAAAGGTAGATTTTAAAAATCAAATGTGAATTTTAAGGACATTCCTTTCCTTCTTAAATAACAAGTTACAGGTTTCCAAAGTAAAAGCTACCAAACCCACAACCAAATGAGCAAAATGAGTTTATAACCAGGACACTGCTGATCTGGAGAGAAGAAATGAAAAATCAGACATGCATTTTAGCCACGTACCTTAACTTAATTGAATAATCTAAGAAAATAGTGCAGTTTGGAGGAATATATCTAATAAGTTATGATTTCCATATGAAAAAAGATTGTACCAAAACCTGAACATTTGTAATAACTTATAGCATCTCTTAATATTCTCAGATCAATCCTTAAATATCTAGGATGACTTTTATATTTAATGGCTCATTAGAAACATTTTACAACCTCTGGGGAACTGTGCATGTTGTTTTGCCCATATATCTATGGCAAAATGATTGATTTAGTTCACTATTAACTGAGTCGCTTACAGACAACTGCAGAAAATTAGGCACTTACTACATTTAACTGCTTAATAAAACACAAATATGATACAACAAATGAAAAAGATATGCTCACAGTGGGACACACAGAACTTGCTAATCTTGCAGGTAATCATGCAAATCAGCTACAATGACCTGCCACATATTTTCTGATAGAGCATATGATTATCCTTGTGTGAGTGGTCAGTCCTGTTGCCGATGAAATCACTTTGCTATGCAACTTATGCAACTTACTCCTCAGGAATAAGCCTCTGTAACCTGAAAAGGACCTAACATTCTAACAGGCAGTTGAGTCATTTCCTGGGTTGGCCTTGCCACCCTTGCCATTCTTATTTGCTGTTGGGATGCCGTCTTATATTTTATATCAGACAGACAAATCTGTAATCCCATGGTACAGGCAGCTCAGTAATATGAAAATTAAGACATTTTCTCTCAATATCTTTATAAGAACATATTAAAAGAAATAAACCAAACAGCAAAAACAGAAAACCCATACGACTTCTCCTAATATACATCAGGCTGGCATACTGTTTTTAATGTGAATACCTCTGTGTACAGGAGCTGGCTTGCTGTGACTCCAAATAAACCAGAAAGATCACAAATTACAGCTGTCAGTGCTCAGGTATGATGAAGTGGACTGGGTTAGTGACTGCATTGAACTCTTATTCCAGTAGAAACAACAACCTCATAATTTCTACAAGAAAACATAAGGTATTTGTTATTCTCTAAAAAACCAAAACCTTATAATCTCCTTAACAATTTTCCTTTCTGGCTTCAGTAAAAATTCTGGTTCTAAATTCCAAAATCTCTGATTTTTATTTTTTATTTTTTAATCAGATGCAGTCAAAGAATAAAAGTATCATACATTACGTCTGAATTATTATAGCTTCTTTATTCCATCATAACATCAAAAAGCAAGGGATTTAATGTGTAAAGATATCATCAGCAGTCTCCTTTCAGTACCTCATCATTTGAAAACAAAATTGATTTAATGGGATCAATGAAAGAGAGTTTCCAATTAGGGAGGAGGGAGTCATTGAAAAGTGGGCTGGTGAAATTTAGAGTCTTCTGTAATAACAGCATTCAGCAAACAATGTTACTGTTTAAATCCGAGATGAAATAAAAGAAACAGATGGATGTAGTAATTCAGGTCAATATGCATATAGAAGCTGTATGACATTTTGGCAAATATACAAAACTTTCAACTACTCTGGCCGTCTGTATCTCTGAGGAAATGATAGAAAATAATGTCCGTCCTTAGTAACGAATTATCCACAGCCACAAAAATTTCCATCAGTTCTAGATCATGGGCTTGATTCTGAATGTAGCTACAAACCTCTGAATCAGCTGATTGTAGTAAGGAGCCACAAGTTCCACCTTTTGGCTGTTGCTGCTTTCTGGTATGATGTTTCCATCATCAGAATTGCCATGCTGGGTAAAGAACACTCTATATCAGTATCCACCAAAATAATTGGGGTAGATGAAGAGACTAAAAGAAATAACACAGTTCTCCAGAAACATAAATATTTATCATTCCATAGCAGAAGCTTGAGATGTCTAGAGCCTTAAGGTGTCTCTGCCCCATATTTCCTTAAAATAAATACACAGTCTGTTTCAAGTTATGGTCTCTGGAGGAAGGTTTTGTTAGATCATGATAAACCAAAATAAAGCAATCCTTCAAAAAAAATGAATCCCTTATGGTCAGCTGTGCGAGACAGACCTTGGGAAAGCCAACCTGCCCAGTTCCCCGTATCCTTATAGAGCAGCTCCTTTCCCCTACATTTTCAGTGTTTATAGTGATAAATCCATCCCAACTGTTTGCTGGTCTCTCTCACTTTGGTAGCTTTGGTGTGTTGAGTCCCTCCTGCAATCAGAAACTCTCTTCTCAGCTCCTTTGCATGATTCTCTCACAGTTTGTTTTGTTGTTTTGTTTTTCTTAAGCCCCCAAAAAATTTGTTGGCTTTGTAGGGTTTTTTTTTTTTTGTCGCTGGGGTTTTGCTTCTTTCCAACTTCTTAACAACAAGTAGTAAGTCATCTGGAAGGAAATCAAACTGATTAAATTATGGACTAATTATATAAATAAAACTCCGTTTATTAAGTAAAGCAAAAAGGAAACCTAAATGACTTTGAAGCTAATCTGTCAGTCTTTCACTACAGGGTGCTGCTTGACTCTGTGATTTTTACCACCATATTTGATTCCTTAACTGTGCTTGTAATTATTTTTCCCAAGAGGCAGCACATAGTTTCCCTGTTCTCAGAAAAACTAGCTAAATCACTGCTCTTGTAGCATGTCAAATGCAAAAAGTGCTAATCTTTGCTGTTCCATAAGTAATGTCACCTATTTTATTATGTTG
Organism: Coturnix japonica; assembly: GCF_054131305.1. Lineage (NCBI taxonomy): Eukaryota > Metazoa > Chordata > Aves > Galliformes > Phasianidae > Coturnix > Coturnix japonica. The sequence continues at coordinate 8,621,858 of NC_140680.1, read as the reverse complement.
TTGAACCTTCTCAACAACGTTCCATTACATTTTGTTGCTGTACTACAGATGACAGCAGACAAAATTGCACCTGATGTAGAATTGTGTATGAAGCCAATGTATGGAACTGCAGAAAAAAATTGCATCCATGGACATTCATTGATGCTCACTAATAGTTTATGGAAACCAAACAATCGATGTGAGCACAGTGAAGCAGTGGGTGGTGCACTTTAGCAATGGTGACAGTGGGTCACCTCCACTGGTACAGATTTTTACAAGTGCAGCATGCAGGCTCTTATTCATCACTGGTAAAAAAAAAAAAAAAAAGCATAGCTAATGGTGGTAACAATACTGAAAAACAGGGTTTTGATAATTTGCTCTAACAGTATTATTGTACGCTTCATAGCTATTGTATTTTCCACAGAAATAAATAGGAGGCATTACTTTTTGAGCAACCTTCATTTAAGAAGGGAAGTATTTGAAAAAGAAGAGTTTAAAATGAATTCTGGCCTTTGTTCAAGACTTGTTCTCCAGCCAAACAACCATTTTTTTAATACCCTGTTAAAGGCTTCCTACTGCTGCTTATGCATGGACCACCTGTTCCCATAATGCATTCAGATCAGCAGGTTCTGGCACAGCAGAAAATAGTTCATAAAAATGCTAGTTCAACATCAAGAATTTGGGGTGAACAGTCTAAATCGTGGGATCTGAGGGCTATTTCATTTGCATGAAAAGAAAAACAACAACAACCAAATATCCATAACTAGGAAGTAAAAGAGGAAAAAAAAAAAGATTAAATATGTATATGAAGTTGGTGGAAGTGAGGGGAAAGGAAGCTGAAAAAAAGTCTGAAGTGAAAATGAATACTGGGTGGGGATGAGGTGAGAGGAATATGGAACATAATTTAGGGAGTTAAGGAGTATGAATGGTGTTGAAAAAAGAGAGGTAAGAGGCAACTTGTTTTTTGATGGATAGGAATAGAAAAAAAATGTGTGATAAATAATCCCGTACTAAGAAGCAAATGAGTGGTGTATAAAAGAACAGACACCGAGAGGAAAGGAGCAAGTGAAGGGATTGATGGCTAGCAGGTTGAATAGGCAAGTTACTTAATTCCTGAGTGTCAGTTTTAAAAGTGCATTGAATTATAAATTTAAAATCCATACTTGCATCTAGCCTCTGATAAAACTTTATTATCTATAACTATATAATGATATCTGGAAGAAAATACCCTAAAAGACGGTTAAAAATCTTTTATATTTAGCTCATAAGAAACTTTTCTAGCTGCAGAGTTGGAGATCCCCAGTCCTTCTTTAACTTCTTATATCACTAAACATTATACATTAGGCAGTAAGAAAGTATCATCATCCCACTAGTTGAGGAAAAAGTGGATATCCTCTTTTTGGAAGGAAGTGCTTTTCATTCACTCCAGCCATAGCAGCAGGCTTGGACGGCTGTCACTTAGACTTTTCACTAATTTCTTGGCACTGTGATATAAGGGCATTAGCCCACAAAAACACCATGCTGTGATTGAATTGAAGATTCCTTCTCAGTCTTCTCCAGGCTGAACAGTCTCAGGTCTCTCAACCTTTCCTCAGAAGGGAGATGCTCCAGGCCCCTCATCATCTCTATTACCCTTTGTTGGACTCTGTCTTTCTTGAACTGAGGAGTCTAGAAGTGAATATAGTGCTCTAAATGTGGCCTCACCAGAGCAGAGTAGAGGGGGAGGATAGCATCCCTCATCCAAGCTCTTTTTAATGTGCTCCAGCTCTATTAAAATGATAACCATTCAGATTAGATTCAACTGCTTAAAGCGCAAGCATGCACAAAAGCTGTAGACATTTGATTTAGTTGGGCTCTGGGCAAAAATACAAACAAACTTTATTTAAATAAATTCAGTTCCTACATTATAGTGTATCTACTCTATTTTTAAAAGAAACAGATGACTTGATTTGGGGTCTCAACTTGCTTTTTTCTAATTATAACATTTACCTGCCCACTCTAGTCAAAGCAGGGATCTAAGTTCTCAGAAAAAGATGTGTACTTGCACAGCATGAATCTTAATAATTTATGGAGACAGACTTCCTTCATACATACCTTCCTTTGGTATTTGGCTCACATGCTCACCATACTGTCTTTTTTAAATTTCACCATTAAGATGAAGTGGATATAAAGAATCCCTTTTGAAAGACAAATTTTTGAAAGAAATTTTGATTTTCTTAGTACCTGAAACTCAAATGGAAAATGAATCATCTCTTCTCTTGTCTTGCAGGATTGAGCTCTTTATTAACAGTGCCTTTGTGTTGCCTTACCACTCAATAAACCTCAGCACATAGAAGCAGGTAGAAATTATTCACATTTTCTACTAAGAAAACATATAAAATTGCACTGCTTGTTAACCCATAGAACCTGTTTGTTTTAGTTTTTGTTTTTTTTCAATTCCCTTCTAAGAACAAGGATTAAATTAGTTTTCAGAGAGCAACATTTATTGTATTATTTTGCTTTTGATTTTGATCAAAACAGAGTAGCAATGACACTGCATTCTTTGATTGATGCCCAGCTGACTCCTACTCATTTTGTTTGCATCACTGCAGAGAAGTTAGGTCAATGTAACTTCATTACCTTTGGTTCCGATCCTTCTACTAATATCAAACAAGTGCAGATTTCCTACACTTCTTGACATCATTAAGCTTGCAAATATCTCTTCCGATTTCTGAAGCAAATCAAAGTGTAGGCATGGCTTTCTTGAATGGTAAATATCATCACTGAGTATGTAACAACGGAGAATGTTGCCTCTAGCATCTGCCCATGTGCTGCAGGACTATTTGGCACATCCATATCTTTTCTGCTACGAGGAAAATCGTGATTTGCTGAATTTAACCCTTTCTTCTGCAAGGACAGGAAGATTACCATATCTGTTTTGTTTAACAAGGACAAAATCACTTATGCAACCCACATCCTGACTCTTTGAAATCTTCAAACATGATATAGTAGCAGAGGAAGAAATTCTGTCAAATTTCATGTGGTTACTGTTGCTTGGGAAACCACTTCCTTAGTAACTACAATACATTCTTAGCACGTCTTAATACCAGTTTCTCTCTGGCTATGAGAGACTCAAACCTGAAGTATGTTGTGAAGACAGAAAAAGAAAAACAAACCAACCAACCAACCAACCAAAAAACCCAGTAACAAAATAAACCTGAATTAAAAAGTAGGGAATGAGTTAAAGATCTGTTGTTGCTGAAGTTTCAGACATGTCTAAGTGAAAAATAACATAATTGAAAATACAAATGGAAGTTGTTTTTAACATTGTATGGGGGAGAAGCCATTGATATATGACATTAAGCATTCCTTGAATTATAAGCATGCATGAAAGGTTGGAGACAGGTGTTGTGTGGCTCTGGAGTACTCACACTGTGCCTGGCACAAAGGTGGATGTCACTGTTATTTTCCATCCTATGTTCCACCGTTTCTTGGGACACTTCTTGCTGAATCCACACTATGTTGCTGAATTCAGATTCAGAAAACAACTGTCAAAAATAATTTGTCTCTTAAAAATGATTTCTAAGTAAAATCATTACAAAATGAAAAGACTGTAAACCACAGAATCCTTTTACAGACTGCTCCAGCGTCTGGATCAGTGAAGGAAGCATGACAGGAAGCTGAGAAATTCTCTGTCTCAGCAAACATGGGAACATAAATGAAGATATCAAACAAATAATTCAAATCACAGCTGTTATCACTGTAACAAAGCATTCTTTTTATGTGACTGTACATAGATGCACACACGCATGAACACCTCTGCTCCTGCCCTATTAAGAAGTCCTTTTGTTACTTTTTGCAGATAAAATAATTAACTGGCTGAAGTTCTTTTTGTTCTCCTAAGGACAACATCATCCAAAACCATTAATAGTGTAATTTTAACACCTTTAGTTCAAGCATGCCTTCCACCCACACTCCAGATGGTGGAGGATATATGTAAATCACAGCTATTCCAGGAATTCAGTAACTTACCAAGTCGATGGAACACTGGTACTAAACTGCAGCAATATACTCAGCTCTTTCCTCATTTTGTTCCCTGGATTAAACATAAGAACAGATTAAGAAAATATAGCAGTTCGTATGGTATCTTCTATGTGACGTAGTGGGGAAAGGGCTGGAGGATCACTTGTCTTATTCTGATAACTAAAAAAGAGACAATGGAGAAAGACAGTAAATCTGTGCAACAGTAATGAAAAGGATAATAATTCCTTCTGTGACAACTAGTTTCTAATGATGCCTGCATTTAGCGTAATAAATAAATATGTCCAGAAGAGTTGAGCTGATAGTGCACTGCGTTACTCTTCCCAGGTACTTGAAATATTTTCTTCAGCATATGTTTAAAGCACTTTGAGAATGAAAAATGACAGTGGGAAATGCCAAGTCTTTTGCATTGCTGAGATAGCACTTGAAATGCTTTGGCAGTATGCCTTTTTCTCCCTGTGGATGTATAATTACACAGTCCAAAACCACCAAGTAGCCATCAGTATCAAAATTATTCAAGTATGGGTGCCACGAAAGCTCTTGAATGTGAAGCAGAGATAAATCTTCTAATGGATAATTACTATTACCAAAATATTCTTTGACAAAAAGCAGAGATGCATAAATGAAAAAGAGTCATAGAACAGGGACCAATTTGAGACTGTATCATGGAAGACTCTACACACATCTGATAGTTAACCTTCCCTTTCTCCAAACACGAGCTAAATGAGATAGATACTGCCAATTTCATTAGGTCTACGTTCTGATTTTGTCATAGCACAGTGGGTAACATCTTACTGCTAGAGTAGCCCATCTAGTCAGGGTGAATGAACTTATTAGAAACATTTGATAAAAGAATAATTAAAAAAAAAAATAGAAACTGGGCTGAAAAGGTCACTCTTGACTTATCTCATGTCTTTTATGTTGATTGGATTCTCTCTCTCTACACTCTCCATTTAAATAAATAGATACTGCTGTTTTTTATGTGTTGCTGTCCTGATTCAAGCAAATCTATCTAGCATTTTAAAAAATAGTGTTGGTATGCTTAATTTCTTAGAGGATTCAACTATGTCTACAGTCTATAGGAGTGAATTGATATCATCATTATTCTTACCTTCCAGACATTTGCTTGCAGGAGCGTCAGGTTTCTATGTGTTTGCAGACATGCAGTGTCCCTTGCACACTGAGATAAAGTAAGTTCAGTTCTTAATCTTTAGCACGTTAAAAGATATACAGTAGTTCAGTCTTCATTCCATCTTAAATGAACTCCCCCTCCTTATGTTTTGCAGTGAGGGACAGTGTAACCGCAACCATTCCCAACATACTGTCCTGCTGAAATGTTTGGTTACTGTCTGTAAAGCTTTCCAGAGCACTCGTGGTAAGCTGTACTGCTCTTCAATATTATAATACACTGATACTTTTTCAAAATCAAGAGGACTTTTTGATCAGTGCATGGTATTTAAGTATAGCCATCATCCATCAAGAAAGATTTTCTCTTTAGTCACTTGCTATGCTCCTTATAATACTGCTCAAGTAAAACTGGCCTCATTGCTACAAGGGCAGACTACAGACTTGATGTCAGCTGATTGTCCCCAAGGTCTCTCAGGGCCTTTTCTACCAAGCTGACACTTTCTGAAGTTAGAAAACTACCACTTGCAGCAAGGAATTGCATTAAACAGAATTTTCATATTCACATCCCCTTTTACAGTGCTGACATTTATGAAGAATGGAAAAAGCCCTTTTCACCATTCTTCTGGATTATTTTAAGGACCTCCTTACATAATCACCAGACCTAGCAAACACATTTGTGTTTCCGAATATTATACTGATTCCAAAATCGTTTCCAAAAAGTGCTGAATTATTTTCCTACATAGAAATAGCCCAAATAAGCATGCAGAATAGTATAGTATTTCCAGAAGTATTCACAGATCAGTAATTACCATCTACATTAACCTTTTCCCATTCAAAGTCTAACCTATGAAAGCTCTTGTTCTTCATTAAAATCAGCTTAAGATTTTATAATCTTTTGTAATTTATGAACCTTCAGGTTATGCATGAACTTTCCCAGTGTCCAGATGATCAAAAGATGTTTTTTACTTCCCAGACACAGCCTGCAAGGAGAGGTTCAGATTTTAAGTCCTCAAACTTTATTTATTTCCTTCCCTTGCGCTAGACTCTAATGCCATCTAAAATATTACTACTTATATGATGGAGCATTCAGACATAGTGAGGAATCCTTCCTTTTAGTTTCTTAAGCAAAACCTCAGACCTCTTCCATTCTGGAGAGAGGAGATTAATTTTTTTTAGAGGGGTTCCAAAGGAGTAAAAAGGGATAGCATCTGGGACAACCTGATGTTTGCTGCTGCGAAGACCATTGCTGAAAAATAATTCCAGCCCAGCATCCATCTGATGTAACGTGGTGTCAAGACATCTGGAGATCTGGAGAACTTTCACCCATCTCTGTCTTTCTAAGAGGTGAAAGTGCTTATGAACCCAACAAATCCATTATCATGGCACACAAGTTCATCCCCAGTAACTACCACAACACCTTCTCCAGACAAATATCATGTAGAATCACTTATGACTGAGTTGTTTCCTGCCTGAAAGGATGTAATTTTTTACCATATAAAGAAGACCTGGTGAAAAAAAATCAAACAGAATAATCCTTTCAATTTAACTTGCTTCTCTTTTCTATCTACTTTCGTAAACATCTCCTCGGTGGAATAAATTATTGACTATTTAACCTTGTCAAGAAGCCATGTCAAGTAGTAACATAATAGTCCTGCCATGTAATTTTCTTGTGATACACTGAGGAGGCGTTATGTCAGAATTCCTATGAACAAAATTTTGTAGATATTTACAGAATATAGGATCCCAAGGATATTAAAAGCCATATTCCACTCTACAGAAGGTGAAACAATAAATGCAGAGCCAAAAGTTATGCTTTGCATTTTCATTTTGTGAAAACAGGCCGCAGTGCACTCTACTTCTAAATAAAATAATAAAGAAATGTAACTTTTAAAATGACATCGTAGGGCATGCTTTGAAACTGCGCGACTAAGCTGTCATTGTCTATATGTTAGCAGAACTTTCACTTCACAACCTGTTCTATTTGCTGTGCTGTTTGGTAACAGAAGTAACCATAAGCTCCTGGAGCCAATCTGCCACTGTTGTCTTTTTATACAGCCTCAGAGAATATACATGGGCTGGCAGTCAAAATTGCCCTTTACATGCTTTGTCTCTAGGGGAATTTGAAAGAATGTCCAAGTTTCATAAAATAATGATAAGCACACTGCACACCAAGCACAAAAGAACTGAATTTCCACGAATACTTTCTGAGAAAGATAAAACTGGACAAACAGAAAATAACAGATAACACTTAAAGTGGGTCATTCAGCAATGGAAAGCACATTTTTTGTGGATATAAATTTAGCAGCTCCTTGCAGTATTATGCATGATAGAAGTCTTGCGGTATTTCAAGTTCAGAATGGGTCCCTGGAGACATCATGTAATTTATAATGGACAAACCAAAATAAACTATAGCAGTCAAAAAGGGATCTGGTTCCAAGGAAATAAGGTGTATTGGATCATTTATCTTAAAGAAACATCTTGCTGAAGATCTAGCTTATCTGAGGTCACTTAGAAGCAATGGGGAATTTTGGCTGGTTGTTAAAAATGTTCCAGAATTGAAGCTCTCCTTTGTATTTCAGAGAATAAATAATTGAGAGGGAAACAAATACAAAAGATCACAGTACACTTTTTCAGTCAACTAATAACACCCTGTTCCTATGAGCGCAAGGTAAATGTTTCACTGTTCTTAATGCTGGCAGTGCTCTGTTTTAATTGGTTCAGTAACAAAATGCAGCAACACTTGTGAGACCATAGGCACTGCCTATCTGAGCTTTGCTGCGAAGTAATTAGATGTCAGCTATTTAAAAAGATTGCCTTTATTTCTGACATACCTGTAACTTCATTGTTTCACACGTGGTGGGTATCTGTTTGCTCTGTTCATAGCTATGTGGAGTTGATACCTAACAGATCACATGGGAGTTTCATAGAACCAGAGAATTGCTCAGGTTGGAAAAGACCTTAAGGGATCATTGAGTCCAACCACAACCTAACCATAATATCCTAACAACCCTCTGTTAAATCATGTCCCTGAGCACCACATCGAAATGGTTTTTAAACACATCCAGTGATGGTGACTTAGTCACCTCCTTGGGGAGCCCATTCCAGTGCTTAACAACCCTTTCTGTAACTGTTTCTTGGTATCCAACCTAAACCTCCCCTGGTGCAACCTGAGGCCATTTCCCCTCATCCTGTCACCTGTCACCAGTGAGAGGAGACCAACCCTGCTCTTGCTGTAAGCACCTTTCAGATACTGGAAGGCAGCAATAAGGTCTCCCCTCAGCCTCACTTTTCCCAGATTAAACAGTCCCAGTTTGAGGAGTGGTAAGCAGGATAAAAGGATAAAAGTGTTCTTTTCCAAAGCACAGATGCAAATAGCACAAGTATAATTAACATTTAATTTAACAACAGTTGTGAGGTAGGTCTTGTAGGACTGTCCTGTTGCAAGTTGTTAGTACACATTAGTGACCTAAGCACTGCAATGTGCTCAGCGTTTTTCTACAGGCACTTTGTGGCCTTTGCTCTCTCACGCCAAACACCTGGGGACAGTAGAGGGGCATTTTTCTCTTCAAGGAGAGGAAAAAGAAAGGAATGTCATGTGGGATGCAAACCTCAGGCTAACTCCCATCTGCCAGCAGGCTTATTGTCTAGTTGACAAATGTGTTTAGAAATCCATAAATATCCTTCTAAATTCACTGTATGAAAAACCTATGGGAATCTTAATTTAATTCCTCAAATCAAATTGACCTGGGTGCAATAAACATACTGCAAAATAATTGATTGCATTTCATTGACATACATATTCATGGGTCCTACCTTTGCAGCAAGCAGAGGGGTTGAGGAGGCCAAGACTGCAGGGAGATCACCATGCAGGAACCTACTTCTCATACATTTGTAGGTCTCAGAGCTGTACTTTCAGCATATCTCATATATGAATGACATCTTGTTAATGAAAGAAAATCAAAACCTATCTATTACTTTAAAAATTAATGATGAAGATATGGTTACCATGTGTTTCAAAGCTAGAAAAGTACTGGCACAACTCTTACCCTCTTTCAGATTGGATCTCATAAACACAGGAACTTGCAAGAGGGATTCTGCATTTCTTCTGTGCTAAAGAAGAATGGTGCAGGGGTGTTATATAATATGGTTTTTGCTATTACTGCTTTACATTTCTTCCTTTCGGAAATTTTTGTTTAGAATTCATATAAAGGCTTTTTTCTTCTTTCGCTTATCCTTAATTAGTTTGAATGTCAAACTTGTTCAGAAATCGCATAGCTTTGGATAGTAATGAAGGCAAATAAATAATGCTTAACCTTTTCAAGAGAGATCTGAAGACCCTTCCAAAACCAATTAAGGCTTGTATGATTCATAGGAATTAGCCAAGGTCAGCATGCTAGGTTTCCAAAGTTGTGTAAAAAAAAGATAATATTAAAGTAAGGAGGTGGGGTGAGAATATTCTGTCCTTCCTACATTCTTAAACCCTTCTAATTTGAAAGTGTCTGTTTTGAGTGGGAAAGAAGAAATTAGGCAATGCTGATTAGATTTTGTTGTTGCTTGGGAGGATTGCCCCTTGCTGTGGTTCACATTCTTTTTTCATTTTATATATTTTTCAGTGATTTTTTTCTGCAGTATGTTTGGCACATAGTTCTACTTCAGATATATTTTGAACCTCTTTTGTAATGTAAAATATAGAAAAACAGCAGAAACAGTTATGTGTCTGCAAGTACCACAGATAGATCTTTCTCCTCTGACATGGAGGTTTTGGCATCTACATTCTCCAAGTTCCTTCTCCTGACAAACATCCTTTCACCTGAAGGAACAATTTGTTCACGTGTCATGGAAGGGGAAATATCATTCACAGTATCAGAGCAACAACACCAACCCCTCTACCAATACCTTTGTCTTCGAGCTGTGGGTTTATGGCTGCACATCTTGCATTTTTTGCTACTGTTGAACAGCATACAAAAGGACTTTTTCCCCTCTAACCTGCATGACATTGTACTTCTGTGCCTGCCTGTGATCTCACATTATCCTTACAAGCATCAATGCTTTAAAATTTCAATAAAAACTTGAAGACTAAAGACAAAGTTATTCAATCACATTCTTCAGACAAGTTTTTTGGAAGCACATAATGAGGAGATTGTAAAGTTTAAAAAGCATCAGCCTCGAGACATATCAGCCAAGTTCAGGATTGCACGTGTGTGACAGTGTACCTCAATATATATATTGTAACTATGTCAAGGACCATTTGAAAACTAAATAGCACCAAAGCTGAAAATGTGTACAATTTACATGACTTAGTTTTGAAAGCATTTGTAGAGGAACCTGAGTCAAATCCAAGACCCAGAACTTCAGAATTTGGTTTCTGTAGCTTTAACCTTCCTAAGAAAGAGGGAAAATTTAAAAATGGTCACAGCTGGAAGCATTCTGTTAGCCATTAAGGTGCCAAAATGAATGCAGTAAATCAGCTCTGACAACACATCAGAAAGAAGGAAAAAATACTTTTCTTCCAAGAATTCAGAAGTTTTACCCTGACAGTAAAAATGAAACAAACCCACCAAACAACACCAAACAAAACCAAAAAACCCTTTGTCCTGGCAAGTCTGTCAAGGGTATTTCTTTTTACGTAAGCAATTTACATCACCAGAATACCTAACACTATTTTTGCACATGGCCATCCTTTTTGAATTTTTGATTGCCTGCACTCATATAAAATTATGATAACTTAGTCTAAATATCCATCAAGGATTACAAATTAATACTGTCATGCTGGTCATTAATTTTGATGACCAAAGAATTTGCAATAGTGAACGTACTTGCTATTAATGCTACATTTATTTTATATGTGACAGTTTCATTGTGTTAGAAGCCAGTTTTCATTGCTTAATTCTTTCACAGCTGGTGCATTTCTTCCTTTAAGTAGTGATTTTCATTTTTTAAGTTGAAAACTGAGATTTGTTAGATAATTTCTGATAACACTTTGTTAGTCTTGGATTATCGGTAAATATTTAACAGTACAATTTACCAAAGTGAAGTCAGCACTAATATTTCATTAAAAGAGGTTATGATATAGAAAGCATGAAATAAGCATCAAGCTCAAAAAAAGAGAAAAAAATGGAATATATTATTCAAATGATCTGCAGCTTAAGACTTATTTTTTGTGCCAGTCAATTGGTTACAACGCTTACCAGGATGACAAAGTATTAAATGTATTTATAGATAAAATAGGGAAAAAGGTTGCTCTATTTGAGTTTGGAAATGATATTCATGAAGGAATACAAATATTTTTAAAGACAATAATTGTGAAGCAATGTTAAAATCAAAATACATTTCTTTCAAGCATGTAATAATCTATAAAAATAGTAGGCAACTGGACACCATGCACTTGAAGCAAAGCAACCATGCTACCATTTTAGTCTTTCCTCAGAATTCAGATCTACCATTCAAGAAGATTAAGAAGCAAAACTATTTTCAAGAGCAAAGAGGTGAAATAATGCTAGAGTTTTCCATAAATTTGGACCATTTTACTTCTCTAGTTCTTTGTTTCCTAATACAGAACCAGCATCCTGCCACAAGCAGCTTCTCACCTCAGTACCAGGTGCAGGACTCCCAGGTCTTTCCATCTTCTTCTCTGGCCCTTCTGTAGAGAAAGTGTGTTCTTTGCTCACAAAAAAGCATGACAGAATACATCAGCCATTAAAGCAATGCTGTTGCGAGACTGAGAACAGAGGGTACCCAGGTGAATAACTTCACAAGAAATTACTTACTATTGCCTGTGTTTCCAGACAAGGATGATGATTTGGCAGTATTAGCCTTTGGCAGACAGCCTTTTCTTCTCTTTTCTGGTTCTCCATCTGCCTCCCTTGGTTGGGCCAGATGAAAGAGAATCAAGTTGTGGCTGGACCTGCGGGTGTGTACACATAAGGCTACGAATAATACCCTGCCATCTCCCCCACATAATAATATTTAGGGTTTGGAAACACAAATATGAAATCCCTTTTATTAGAGCTTCTGGCCAAGCTGACGTATGAGAAAAACTAATAGGCACAAACTATTCCCTCAGCAGAACCAACAGGCACATTAATTTCGTATTCTATTTGATGATCAAGACCTGCCAGAAGAAGCAAAAAAACCCAGTAGCATCAGTGGACACTATATCTTGCAAGCACAAGAGACTCAGGCACTGGTCCCCATTAACGCTAATAAAATTTTGTACAAACAAGCAGCAAACGTAGAACAGCTTTATGACTGCCTCTCATAGGCATGCTTGACAGTATTTTGTTCCTCCTTTTGTTTGTTAATCTTGAGACTTGGGGTTGTTCTATTGCATAACACAACAAGAAAACATGCTACTTCCATTGTCTTGAAAGAATCAATAGTTTGTTCATCCTGACTCCTCCTGTTAAGCATTAAGTAGAAAGCAGAAGGAACAGAGCTTGAGCTTTCCTTATACTAATATCACACTGACAGACATAGGACTTGTTAGATCATTTTCTCTATGAAGAAATACCAACCCACCAAAACCAGACACTGCCACAGTTCTGTAGCTAGGACACCAGCAAGTAATCAGCAATAGATTCAGAAGACTTGACTCAATCAAAGGAGTTACCAGACTTCTGAGGAAAGATTTTCAGTGTCTCTCTCCTCAGCAATTTCCTCTTGACTAGTGGTCAGCATTTGATTGTACATTGCTGATGTTCCTGAGACGACCAGCTTCCCAATTGCTGCTTCAGCAAATCTACACTGTGTTCCCTTTCACATATTAAACCTACACTTCTCATGCCTCAACACCCAGATTCCTCGAGTCCTTTTCCAACCCAAAATTTCATAGGCAGTTGCTTCAGATGGGAGCTGTGATCATTAAGTCATCTCCTGCTTTGAGAAGAGAGCCTGCCCAACATAACACAACTACATATACATCTTTTAGGTTTTCTTTATTTATATTTTTTTAGTTCAAGAATTACACACTAGCCAACATTATTATATATTTACATGCTGAAACTGGCTGCAATAATTTTAAATTCAAGAAAATATCTCTTATGTGCTACTCATTTACAATCATCATTTTACTACCTCGTGTATCCCAGAGGTTAGCAGTCCTTTTGAGAAAGACATGAAGATCTGATGCGATGATATCCACTAGTATTTTGCATTTTCTAGCCATTGGAAAATGTGCATTATGTGCATATAAGAAAGGCTACAAGGTCATTAGTAAGGCTGATGATTACTACATTATGAAGTAAATAGTACTAAGTAAAAAAGATAAATCAGAACTGTGCAAAGACAGTACTAACAGAACCATTTAAACACCCATGCAAATAAAAACATGATAGAAGTCAAATCATAGTCAGCTTGTTAGAATTAATCATGTTTCAGATGTTCTTTCTGTCTTCAACTGAAAGTAACAGGACAGACCATGAACAATACAGCCTGGTGAATATTTGTCAAACGACTGTTAACAGTGAAAACATACAAAACATTATCAAATTGGAATAGATGACCTTATGTCTGAAAAAACATTAAAAAAATACAACCCTTAGTATGAAAGTATAGGTGAGACTTCTCATCTTTAATTTTCTCTTTTTTTTTTTTTTTGTCAAAGTACTTACAAAGAAAATAATTCTATACTTATGAAATGTCCGCGTTGCATATCCTTGTAGAGGTGACCTATTTCAATTCAATATTAATGAATATTTAAATTATAACCATTTTTACAAAGAATAGGGCAGTATTTTTGATCAACATTCCACTTGCTTCTTAAAAATTTAGACAAAGTTCCTAGTGCATTTTATTAAGCTTTACCTTTGGTGTTAAGCAATGACTTATAAGATTTCCCTTTTAAACAATTTCTGGAGTGAAGATTCTTTGGCTTTGGGGGACTATGCTATCTAATGACAGTCAAATATATATTTTTTATCTAAAGAAAAACTGTAAATCTACTATTAGATACCATAAGGGATACAGATTGCAGAAAGAAATGCAGTATGCAGACTTTCTGTAATAAGATCACCAGCAGCTGAATTCTCACCTACCCTGGCTTCCTTCACATCGCCACTCACTGGAGCAACATAAAGGTACCTTACTGTATGTGAAAATCAGGCCTTATATGTTTATGCCAAGTACTGAGAGTCGAACTACAGTCTTCCACTGCTTGAATGGTTTAACCATACAAAAGAACGGATTGTGCTAGCAGTAATACAGTTGAAATGGTTATTTTTTTGCACCTCAGTACTTTCTGTATTTTTTTTTTAAGATCTGGTATCCAAATCTGTTTATGCAAAAGGGTGTTTAAATTACTCTGCTAGAGCACTGCAATTATTGTACTTAGTAAAAAAAAGTCACTAAACAAATACTATATCTATTGACCGCTCATTTACAGCTTATTTAATTATTTACATAATTTTAGGACACATTAACCTAAACCATAGAATTAGCTTTTCGCCTTACCATAAAGTACAAATTAGAAGTTAAAAATGTTTAAGAAATCTGATAATATTTACACACGCTCAGCTTAAGTTATGATTGCTCACACTGTATGTTCTATGTACACATAGCAAAATGTTATGATCACTACTGATATATTATTGTACCCTGGCCATCCCACTCTAGATTATTTTCTAGAAATAGTTGATTAATAGTTAATTTTGCCTTTTTGCCTCGGTTCCCTTAGAACTGTTGTTTTTGAAAACTTACTAGTGGACAATGCTGTTAGAAAAAGAGAGAGAAGAAATAGGCAAGCAATGTGAGGACTAGTCTAAGTTCAGATGCTAGGAGGTACAGTACTACCATCATGTCAAATGGTGCAATGTTCCATACGAATTATATGCATTGATCTGCTGATATAGAAATGCCCATTTACCCTGTATAGTAAGTTGTTGTTTTTTTTAATACGTTAATCTTTTATTTCTCAAAAATATAATCATACACTGGTTGATGGTAGAAACAAAAGTATTATTAGCTTATTCCTTTAACACACCAACATATGAATGTGTGTGTATACATCTACTCACCATGTGTATATATACACACATATGTCCATACAGACACATGTCCATATGCACATATAGTTGGATAATGTTTAACATTTGTTTACTTATGTTCAGTTTTATGTTAATGACAGAGTTGGAACACAGACTATTGATTATAACGAAAAATAATCAAGATTTAATTTTAATGAATATTTTGTCTGAAACACGAAGGATTTGCTCCCCAGGTGCAAGACCACCACTCATTTTCTCCACGCATTGTGCTTTTGTACCTTACAGATTTTATATCCTTTGTATTAGAATGTATAAACTCTGTGAAGAACTCTGTGACATACTGCTATCTGCTTTCCTCCCCAGGAATGAGAAATGTTCACAATGGCATTGCTTGAGTCTTTCTTCCCAGTCATTAAATTGAAATAGGATGGAAACACAACATTCCTAATGCAAACATGGAAATATGTTGCATGGATTTTCAGTTCTGAAAATGTGTATCATACTTACTAGCAGTCATATACAGTAGATATTTACAGATTGATCTCAAAGATTTCATTAAAACTGTGCCATGTTATAGTCATAATTTGCCAATGCATTTCAATAAGATGAAAAACACCTTAATTGCTGGCTATCATGTCTAGAACAATAAAATGTGTAACTATAATTATACTACAAGATTCATCTAAAATTAAATTTTATATTTTGCTAATTGAAACTAGCAACAATCAACAGAATTAGCAGGATCTCGAATATTTTCTGTCAGTTGTAAACTAAAAGCAAATTTATTTCAGTTTACCTGGAGGGTAGCACACACATTAGTACCCGGGCCTCATGTATGTTGGCATAATTTCTCACTTTCACTCAAGTATCTCAGAAAAAGAGTAAGCCCACAATGGGCTCTTGAGTTCTACTGTTCCCTCGACAGTGCCTCGCCAGTCTTTCTTACCCGCATCTTTTTGTATCACAGTGTTTAAGCCTTAAGTACAAAACAATAACCATTCAATTTCTGGAAGAAACCTTCCCTTTCACTTATTACATCTACCACATTAATAGGCAAAAGGACATTGTAAAAGCAAAAGATTTCCTTCTTCCCGGGTAATACATCTTTCCTAGTGACACCTGAGCAAAAACCAAATATTTTCTTTCACACTCTGAACGGAGACATCAGAGAGTATTATGGCTTATACTATAACTTCAGACAAACTAATGTGCAGTTCAAGGTTTCAGCCTCTGGTTTTCATAATTACTTCGTGCAGTAAATGCTGACAAACAACATATTCTTCGTAAAGTTTCATACTTGAGAAGTATCAACCACAAACAAGCTGTGAGCTCCCTGTGTTCACACTAAGCTTTGTGAAACAAACAAATATAAGAGCAAAACAAACCCAATCCTATAAAAAGAATGGATAGCAATTTGTGAAATAAAAGAAAAACTTTTACAGTAGAATACTATAAGACAGCTTTTATTTTTGATAATGGGTACCATTATTAAATAACAGGCTTTGAAGAGAAATTCTGTCTTTAGATGTGGCACTTCTGAAGTTTTCTATGAATTGGGAAAAATTGCAGCACGTTTCATACTTGAAATTCCACACTCATCTGTAAAGCTTATCCCATTGTGCATGAAACGCAGCCAGAAAGTAAGTATGCAAAACAAAAAGCAACAACTTGACTTGGAAAGTTTGTCATGGATGAAAGCTTGACTACACAGCATAGGCTGTATCTGGACACAAACATACATAACTCCCGTTATAACAGCAGATGTCTATGTCCAGCAAATCCCTCTTCAGGCTCAAAACAGTTATCTTATTGAAAAATGAATTCATGTGTTAGGCTCAAAACAAAGTCAAAAACTCTCCTACGTTTCCCACATCTGTTTTCTTCCTATCTGATAAAGGGGGCAGAAAAGCAGAGAAATTTGTTGGCAAATTACTCTTTCAAAGCAAGAACAAAATTTTCAAATAAAATACTTTATCAAAAATATTCTTATACACTATTTTAATGCACTGCCAAAGTTATACGGGGAAGAAGTATTTACATATGAAAATATTCCCTGTGATATATGGAAAGTACTGAAATTTGAGTTCGTTTCAGAAATTTGTACACACAAGAGGTAGCATAGATACAGTAGCATGTAGCTTTTGCTTCATTAAATATTTTCCATTAAACACAATTGGGAATTTAATTTTATAGTCGACATCAGAAGTTTATACTTTTTGTGTACTTCCTGAAAAGTTTTAGTTTTTCCTTACAGAAAACTTTTCCACAGTGGACTAAATGGCAAAATCTACTTTGCCTAAAAATTAAAGCTCTGTGGAAAAAAAAAAAACCAACAAAAAAAAAAAAAAAAAACCAAAAAAACCAAAACAAAACATTAAATAAGTTTCCAACAGCAAAATTGAATTTTTTTTCCAATGGAAAATACCCTAGGAGAGACTTCCAAGAGGGTACTGAGGCACTGGAATGAGCTGCCCAGAGAAGCTGTGGATGCTCCATCCCTGGTGGTGTTTAGGACCAGGTCAGATGAGTTCCTGGGCAATTTCATTTCATGGGTCACAACTCTGCCCAAAGCAGGTAGTTAGAACTAGGTGGTCTTCAAGGTCTTTTCCAACCCAAACCATTCCATGATGCTATAGTGTAAGCCAACTATTAAAGTGATAGCTACCAATTTTCTCCCCTTAAAGCAGTCCACTAAGCAAAACAAAACAAAAATTGAAATGCTACTGTCTAATCCAGACTGAGAAAATACTCATCAGTATTGTTGTAATAAAATGTAAATGCTCAGTTCTTCGCTTTTAAAAGAGGTATGATACCTTCAGTCAATCCGGATGTTTGGCGTTAAGCATAATGATGGTGGAAAGCATAACACTAGAAGGATAACAAATTGTAAAAAAAAAAAATAAAAAAAATCACACAAATCGACATGACTATTTCAGACTAAGGTACATACTATGACTGACAACATTCTTTTGCACAGTATGCGTATAGATATATTTATATATATGTACTTTTACAAATATGTTGCCTTCACTTTCCCTGGTGCTTAACTTTTAATTGTTCTCTACCTTTCAGTAGAAAGGCAGAGCACCATTGGTTTCCTTCAGCGACCAAGAGAACTACTAATTGGCCAATCACCTTTTGGCACAAAGGACAAACAATTTCCCTTTCCCCATGCAAAAAAAAAAACCAAAAAAACAAAAAAAAACCACCCAAAAACACACAAAAAAACCCCAAACAAACAGCACATCTACCCAGCCAGAACATGATTATTTAACTTGTCTTATACCACTGCTACATTCCTCTACTGATCACAGCTACAGTCATAGGGACTGTGAGCATATGCTATCTCTTAAAAACCCAAAGAAAACTAGTGCTTTTTGCTTCAGCATCTGTGCAAACACCCAACCCAAGTATTACCAGTCAAAGGTTTAGCTCTTTCAGTAAATAACAGGAAAAACCTGAATGCGGTTGGGAAACCTCTGACCATCATCATCTTGGAAAGATGATAGGCACTATTTGTTTTCAAGTTTACACCTTTAAAAGGTAAAGCATGTGTTTCATAAGCATGATAATATCTTAGTACACTCTAATGTATGGACATGCATGTCCTGGATACGCATTTACACAGGGAATGAGTGGTACATACTGCTGTTGAAACTGATTTTTTTTTTTCTCAAATGCCTCTCTAATTTGTGTCACTACACTCACATGACCATCGGAAAAGAAAACAAAAGAAGCTGTGAGAGACAGTGAGACAGTGATGATTGTCAGAATCTAATTTGCCTTCACATTTGAAATACACTTATATTTTCATAAAGGGGATATGTCCATACTGCAAATTTACATATTTATGATTTAGCAGAAACAACCAAAATATTATAAAAACAGACCATAGAGTGGGCCAGCAACTAAGGTGTTTTAAAATAACTTTTTGTCCTGAATAGAATTTTTCTAAGTCCCACTTTTGGCTGTACAACTGTTTTGAAGAGAAATCCAGTTCTTGCTTCCTGTGTGGCTTTGTTTCTTAGTTCACATAGTAAAGCCAATAGACAATATTGAAGAAGGAAAAAACAACAGGGAAGAATATGCGCGACCATCTATCTATGGCATTTACATCAGTCAAGTCAGGGATGGTAATTTTCAGTTGAGATGCACGTCTCCGTAGCCTACTTTTCTTCTGTGCCACATGCCTCTCCAGGGCATTGCGACCAAAGCTGTGTCTGGGTAAGCCAGCTTTCCGGTATTGGATGCTTGAAGTGTCATAGGCCAGCATCGTGCTCCTAGGGTCCCCAAGCCCCATCACAGCCTCAGAGGCAGCCATCTCGTTTTTAATTTCAAGAGTGCTCAACAAAATGTTTTCATGTGGGTCCATCTGTAAGAAACAAGAAGGCAGATTTAACAAAGTAAGAAAGGAAGCCCAGTCAGTTGCAAACTGCAGCCATGCTGACAAGGGCTGGATCTAAAACTACTGATTCTTTGGATGCCAGCCTGTCTGAAAGGCTTTAAGCAAAGCTGTGACTAATTATTGTTGTTTATCTATAAACCCAAGGAACAATAAGGCTGAAAATATATAATAGAATAGCTGGTGTCTCCCTATATACCACGTTTAGTGAGTAGAAACAATACTTGAAATGGTGTTTATTGTCAGCTCCTGAATGTGGAATTCTGCTATTGGTTATGATATCTGGAGTTATTATTGTGCTTTTTGGGGATTTTGGAAGGAAATCAAATGGAAAAGGGTCTGCTTTTTACTTTGGTTTTTTCTGTTTACTTCAAATGAAAGCTTCTGCTCTGACAAAAGCTTTATGTATTCACAAAGTCTCTCTGCATCAATATAAAGAACCCCTGAGAAATTCATGGGAGAATAGTCAGCCCCCATATTCCAAATAGGATTTCTGGTTGCTTGGGAAAGATGCTGACACAGTATAATCATACCTATGTGGAATCCCTATTCCCCAGTGCTAAAGTGCTGCAGAAGTGCAGTATGTATGCTCTGGAGACCAAAGCACTGGAACAGCAGAAGTCTACAATCTCAAGCAAGAAAAATATAGACTTATAATGTTCAGACTGTAATCACATCAAATGTACTTTGAACAGCTGTTTCAATGGGTAGTTTTGATTACTATGAAATTTTAAGGCAGTTCAGAGAGAAAAAAGTGATGCAGAATTTTAAATAAAACTGAGAAAGTTAAGAGGACTTCAAAGATGAACTAAATTCTATTTGTTCCTAAGGAGTACAAAATTATATCTAAAGTACAATCGGAGAACTTCAGACTAATCTATTTAGTTATCCAGGAAATTCTAATTCTCCTCAGCTTCTCTTCTATGTATGTATTTTGAATTGTGCTATTATAGAATCATAGGACCATATAGCATAACAGAATACTTTAAAAGCAATAATGGGCAATTAGCAGCTAGATAACTACACGGACTTGATTTACATCAGAGCAGATACAGTCCATGTCTAGTAAGAAATGGAACTGTCTCAGAGCTCATTTAAGAATGATTCATCTATATTGTTTATTGTGTATTCAATATATACAGTTATTACTAAAAGTGAACAAATAGTGACATTTGTGGATTTCTAACCAATAACATGGCATTAATCTCTTCTGTAACATTTCACATGGCACAATGAGTTGAAATCATTAACTTCTTTGGATCGATTGCACACCATTAAGGACTGGGAACACAGGTACTCACAAAAGTACATTGGACCTGCTGAAACACTGCCATTTGAGTGATTACATCTGCTCAAGTGATGCATTAAGAACTGCAGTCACTGAGATGCCAGATTTCCCCACGCACACTTTTTCCTCAGTCTGTGAGAGTTTGCACACCTCTAAATTTCTTCCTATTTTAGTTTTAGATTAAATGTGGCAATTCAACGTGAGACAGCCAACATTGCCTATTTTTTGCTTGCTTCCAATTAAAACCATATAAAATCTTTTGAAATCTCAAGCTTGCTAGGGAAATAAACTTCTTTTGAGAAACAGTATAAAAATTGAAAAGTTGGGCTGACACTCAAGATGAACTCCTTTAAGGACTTTGCAGCACAATAGTGAACATGGTGAGGAAATATTGCATTCTAGCCAGTAAGGCCATCAATTCAATTTTCATCTGCACTAAACAGGATTAAGGAAAAAAAAAAAGTAAAAAAAAAAAAAGTGTTATGTTACTGTAATACAAATAAATGGAAGCAAATGGAAAAGTTATCAAACAGATGTATAAAACTTTTCGAGAGAGCTGGAGATTGTTTATTTATTTTTGTAATGAGGGTAGTTATTTAGAAAATTCAGAAGAGATTTCTGGGGTAAATCAAAATTGGCTGTCATTTTTGTCCTTAGATCTCAGAAAAATAAGCCGTCCAGTATCCTGAACTTAAGAATGTTTAAAAGAAAGTAGTTAAAATATCTTATAAGAGGGGTGCAAAGCCATTTGGAAACTACACTGTCCACAGCTTCACATATTTTTAACAAGAGAAGAGAAATTTTAGTTCCCATAACACAAGGGAAAATTTGACATAACATGTATTGCAGTGGTTTTAAATCAAAGCCTAGAGCTTGGGTTATTTACATCTCAGTGTTGTGTACTTTAAGATAGAATGTTTGGAAAAACTTTGGCTTCAACATATTTGCTCGCATCGCAAACATTCAAGGGCTGAAACTATTGTAAAATTTTCATTCTTCTGGTCCATCATATCAGAAATTTGAGTGCTCTTTACAGACTCTTTGTACCACAAGAGAAGTTTAGTCTGATGGAGTTTGATATTGACATGTTTTAGTGTACTGGTTGTATCATTCCTTCAGTTGACTTTTTGGATTGATTCATTTGACATTGGATTTTACATTAAAATCAGTGAAGTAAGAAATGTACTGAATATATGTTTCTAACAGAGAAAATTGCTGCAGCTATCTAGCAATTTTGGCAGCAGTTAGTAATAGTAGCGATGTTGGGCAGAAAGAACATTCAGCAATATTCTAAGACTATCTTCTAGGGCAAAGTGTCTTCTGCACTTATCACATTAATATAAGACTTTGAACAAAGCATTTCTCAGTATTTCAATTATTTTTTATATGAAATAATTCAGAATACAGCAAAAATTAGGGATGGGCGAACCATCAAATGTTAGAATATCCATGTAAACACCACAAACTTCAGGTGCTTCTCTAGCCCTAATCTGACCTTCCTGAACCTGGAGCAGTAGATTGATTGCTTACAAGAATGGCATTTTTCATGGTATTTTGAATTCCCAATCAGTAGAACTCCCAGTACCAATCCAGAAATACAAGTGAGTGTGAAAATAAAAGAAACGACAATACCATTAACAAGAAAAACTAACCTAAATTTTCAACCTCTGACAACAGGTTCCTTGTCAGATTAGAGAGCTGGGAGTGTTGTTTGCACCAAGCAGGTTCGCCCAACTCTAAATAAAACATGCTTTTGTGACTAACAGAAGCTTGAGATAGAATGGTAATGGGTTACATTTACTGTACACAGCACCGCCCATTCTAAAGGATCCCAAAGCGCTTTACAAGCATTAGAAAGAAGAACCGCTTCAGTTCTCAGTGAAGTGAAATCACCTCTGAGGTAAAATGTTGGGACTGACAGTGCAGAATCGAACACTATATTTTAGTTGAGGAAATGGAGAATGCCATAGCCAATTGAAACTATGGGGTGGGTGAGTGGTGGTGGGGAATGTTAGGTCAACAGAACAGTTACAAAAATTGATATTCGGTCAGATGCTTGGTGTTGAGATGACCACTCTATAAAAAAAAAGTGCCATGGGATCTTTAATGACCATTAAGCGCTAAGGACCTGAATCTTAAGTCTCTGAGGATAAAAACATTAGAAAACGATGAAAGATACCTTTGTTGAATACATTTCTGGACAATGATATGTGCCAATTATTCTTCTGTCCTGTAAGTTAATAAAATCAAGACCAGTTTCCTTAGAGATAAGGCAGCTATTATCTTTCATTAAAAATTAAAAGCACTCTAGGGTATTAATAGGACAACTAATGAAAAGATACAGGGACCTCTAAGCCAACAATTATTATAAGTACATTTTGGCTTCAGAGGTGCTATTACTGCCTTGCCCTGCTACTCAAGGTAACATAACTTTGTGATGTAAATGTATTTTTTCCAACTGGTCACTGTGACCAAGGAAGATAAGATGATATGAAAATAATTGTTAAAATTATTCTGGGGGAAAAATAAGTGTAAAAAGTGATTTCAAAAGGAGGTGGAAGAAGGTTAGAAAGATCTCCTGGTGCTGAAAGATTGTTCAACCATAGAACTGGATTCTTTATGGTGAACAGGAGAGTTCAAACTTAAAGGACAAATTCCCAAGGGCAAGGAAGAAAGGGAAGATGCAAAGATGAAGAAAAAGCAGGAGCAAGGGCTATGGAGATAAAAAGAAAAAAAGGTGAACGCAGAAGTGGAGAAGAAATGACCAAAGCTCAGCAATCATGCAAGAGGATGTGTTTTTGTTTAAAAAATAAAATTAAAAAAAATAATATTCTTAAAGGTGGATGAAAAAATACATGATATAAATGATATTCACTTATAGGTTCAGGTCAACCAGTGGAAAAGTTGATCCCAGAACCTCTGAAGTGGCCATGCACTTTTTTATGGCCTCAAAGGGAATACAGAGGAATATGTAGAAATGTTACCATTATATATTCTTCCTGCTATCTAGAAACTCCAAAATGATGGCTATCTCAAGGAATTCCTCTTATGCTAAAATATTACCAAGTTCAAAATACAAGTAAATTGCAACTAACAATTATACATGCAGATAGACATATGTACATTAGGAATTGTCCAAATATGACCACATTTCTGAGACCATTAACATATAGTAAAAACCAGCATCTGGGTGATAAAATTGTGTTGATACACCAAACAGTTTACCAGTAGGAGATAAATGTGCATTGATAAACAGAAGATAACTAACATTTACTCATTTACTTTCTCATATTCTGTTCATCAGACTGCAGGGCTAAAATTTCCAACTTGAAAAACCTTGAGAAACAAAACTATTGTAAATTCTAAAGAAATATCCTTTTGCTAGGTACAACTGACATTAATTATAAAAATTATAAGTTGAATTAGTGAAGGAAAACAAAAGTAGATAACCTATTGCAAAAGCTAAAACCGGAGATTAATGTTCAGTATTTATAGGTCCTGAGAACCAATATTCTTAAGAAATGAAAACTCAAATAAATACCCCTTCAGCACTGAACATGTAAGAGACAAGAAAACATTACAGGTCTAGATATACAATTTAATTTGGAAGAGATAAAAATCTTAGTATTATACATAGGATAATTTCCCACCTCTTTGAAGCAGAGCTCTTCTTTGTAAACCACTAGCATTCCATTCCTGACCAGTCTCAATAGCTCTGATGACATTAAGTATATATTAGGTAAATAAAATACAAAATGCGCTTTATTTATAATAAGGATCTCTCCCATCATCAGTAACGATCACCTTATTGATTAGGAACCACTATTCTCTGGGAATTGCGCTAACTAAACAAGATAACGTGCAAAGTGTCGCAGAATCATAGATAGATAGATAGTCCTGAATAAGCTGCTGCCAGTTTCACTCTGGAAGAAAAAAAGAATCAAGATTTCCAAGTAGTACCTGCTTACAACTGTATAGAAAATTCACTGAAGTAATGCTGTCTGAACTAACAAAGCAGAAATGCCTAATAATTCAAAATATCTGTATATGAAACAATGCCCTTAAGACCATAACACTACACTTCCATTGTCTATATAAGATGTAGGTCTACTGCCAGGACTGCAGTTGCTGTTTATAAAACCACACTAGCATGCACTCACTCAATTCATGTTATGTACCTAAGATATGAGTCAAGTAGTAAAGTATGCAGTTAGAGGACTGTGAAATTAGATTGACTCCTAATTTCAGGTTTTTACTTTGGTTTTGGATCAAAAAAAGATAAATTCTGCAAATTCAACTGCTTTTCTCAAACTTTAATCCTAAAGAATTTAAGCAACAAATAAGGCCAACTAGAATTCAGGAAAAACAAAAACACAAAACCAAAAATCAAACACCTCTGTTAACATGTAAAATCTGGACACAGAGTCTTAATAATTCTCTAATGACTTATAATTCAATTTCTAAGCATCTAGCATTCCTCCCTAACATATGTAATTTCTTGATCATTATCATTAGTAACACATCAGTAAATTAGTTGTAAGTACTGTAGAACTCTGGAGAAATGGTTGAAAACATATGCTTCCTTTTGGCATCCATCCATTCAAGATTCTATACTTGAGATATTCCAGAATAGATGCTCAAATAAAATGAAAGAATTATCTGTGACTTGGCACTAGAATCAAAATTGTGAAACTGAACTCGTGCACACTACCGCATGGACTGACGCAATCTGAACCAAAATCCAGCAAGTCAATTAGGCAAAAGCAGGAGGAAGATAGGGAGAAATGGGAAAATGTTTCGAGTTCTGTCCTAAACTCGAAGCTCACACTAAGATCTTGTAAGATATTGCAAAATGTCTTTCCCCTAAAACAGTCATAATGAAATCTTGCTATTTGCAAGAAGAAACCAAACAGGTGATCACCTCAGTCAAGATCAACAAAGCAAAGGTAGCAGGGGAGGAAAAACAGCCACCTTCTTCACTACAGTAAAATTTTCACCACTTGCTACCCTTGCATGACAAAATTCAGTGATCTCAAAATTCATGAGCACAACAGAGTATCATCTCCTAGCACACAGCAATTAGTACACCCATCATAAAGAGTTAGGTTTTTTTTTCTTTCTTTTCCCCTTTTTCTTAATAAAAGTGTCTGACATATGGCCATTCAATTAAACTTAGTCAAACTGCTCAGAACTGAGCTGCTTTCAGAAATCACGTCTCAGATTACGTAGACAGACATTCATTCTAGTCTGCACCTATATAGCTTCCTTCTACTTTACTATGTCTCATCTTATCATACCATCTGCCCTTTTTATTAAGTTCTTATTTGCCCGTAATATGAATTATTAATTATTATCATATTAATGGATAACAGATTATTTTCTTTTTTCAATCAAGAGTGCATTTAATGCAGGATTGCTGTTGGATGATAGATTTATAGATGTACTATAAAAGCAAAAGAACAAAAAAAGCTGCTTTATAAAAATGGAATTCACACACGCCATTCTTATGTTAATTAAACATGGCATTAAAGGGATTGGCTGCAGAAAGCAACCCTCATGCAGTCAACTTGACCTTTATTCAGACATCATGTTGAATATCACTACAGATCATGGAAATGTATCACCTTCTGACTGCTTCTGCCAAGTACTGCAGGCTAAAACTGGGACTGCCTCAAATTTCACTCCTATCATACCTGCCCAGTTTCAACCTCCATGTTGCTGGTTGTTTCTGTAGTTCATTCCCACTTTTATTACATGCCTTTCAATGAACAGGGTAAGATGTGCAGTTTTATATGTAATTTAAGTAAAAGGAAAACTCATTGGAAGAGAAAGAAGAATACTTGCACTGAAAGCTGGACAGTGGCAGGATTAGCTCCTGTGATACACTGAAGCGAGGATGTGGAATTTTGAACAGATATTTTCTGGGTTTCGTGTTGCCATGGCATTTTAACATCCTGCTCAGTTCAGTAACTGAGTCAGTGCACATAGGTATTTAAAAATACTTATATCCTTTAAAAACAAACAAACAAGCAAACAAAACAACAAAAAAAAAAACCCCAAAAAAACAAAGCTTTTGCTGTATTATCTTCTTACTCATGTACGCCAGAAGCATCCCTACTTCTTTTAGTATAAGGTATAGTTCTATGTGAAAAAGCCTGATCCTTTCAGGTATCTTATATAGTTATAGCTATTCCTAACCTTGTGTGTTTACTTGATACCTTCAGTTACAAATGAATCACTGTAAACTGAGATCACTGGAGGGATTCCTGCACTAAACTAGAGGGGAAATAAAAGCATTGGACAGCATAAGCCAAGTCTAAGATAATGAGCATTGCTTTGAAGGTCTATTATCTCAGACTTACAACCATATTAGCACATCTTTACAACTTAGTCCAAAAACTGAGGAGAGTTTTCAGTGTACCAAAAGCTATCAAAAGTTGGCCACAGATACCTGTTGATTTACATTGGCTGATGTATGATTTCCTTGGTCTTAAACTATGATAATGCAGTGGAGTCCTTTGAGAATGAAAATCCTGATAACAATCCAGTTATTCTGGCTAAACTTGGTCAGATTTTGTTGATCAAAGAGATGCAGGGAAAACCTCAATTAGCAGCTGATGCAAATTGGAGGGGAAGAAAGCTGTCATGTTAAGTGCAGCTGAGGGGCAGCTAAGCTTTTACCTGCCCTGTTTTTGCTAGTTCTTTTAGCAATTGTGCTAATTTGGATATAAAAAAACTGGGCCAGGAGAGCAATGAACGGCAAAAATACCTGTTTGTTTAAATACTCGAATCCCTAAGCCCCACATTCATTCTTACCATGCATTTCAGGTATATAGCCTGTACACATCTGTAGCATCTCTTCACTTCAAGCTAGGTTGAAAGCTTCAAAGTTTGAATTATTACTGCAATGTAAACAGTGCTAAACCACATTCAATGATGTACATATATTATGCAGCAGAATTCTTCTGTGAAGTGGCAAACTGAATTTGAATAAATACAACAAATTTTATATAAGAAATGTTAATTTCTCTTAACCACTTAACTTTACTAAACATAAGTAACCTAACTATAAAGAAAACTATAATTTAGAAATAATTTAAACACAGCATGAATTAGAAATGAGGTACAAATGAGAAGGATAGGACTTAAAATGAAAGGCGGGATGCAATAAATCATTACTTGATTATGCCTCTGTTAGGTTATCTATCTGGAATAAAACAATCCAAGTCCTATATCTGTTTCTAGTTAACATTCTGGTATCCTGGATCTTTTTGGACACCAGTGTCCAAAAAAAGATTTATAAGGTGCTCTATACAGAGATGGAACTGTATCTTTTCTTTAAAAACAAGAGTCCTGATGAAGCAACTGATATCAATAGTTACAGCCAGTATGATTCCTCTGATGTCTGACATTCTTCCAGTGTCCGCTGCTTTGGAAGATGATGGTATACAGCTGCTATTCCATCATAATAAACCCTTGTCAAATGTACAGCTGGCAAGACTGTATGTGTGCTTCTTTACAGTGGAAGAGGACATAAATCAGCTTTGCATTCAGCCAAGTAGGTTTATTGTGTGTTTTTTTTTTCCTTTTTTCTTAAAAAAAACAAAACAAAACCAAAAAAACACAATGATAGTTTTGGTTTCCATTAAATTACTAGATAACCATAATGGAGGTTTTCTGATCCACCCAGAATAATGGGTACAGAGATATCATTGAAATCGAAAAGCATTTTCACCTTACTTCCATCTCCACAGAAGCTGATTAATGTATATAGTATCCTGGATTAAACGGGCTGGATGAGCAACAGCTCCAAACAAACAAATCCAAAAGATATAACAGTAGCAGGTTAGGTAAGAATTTAGTAATGCAGAAAAATATACTTGAGAAATTCAGAGTTGATCAAACCAACAAACTATGCAACACAAAGAAGAGAAGATGCATCCAACATATCAGCATGATCACCAAAGCTACCCAAGCCACAATATCAAGATGGAAACAGATAACCTAAAATTACTGGCAACAAAGGAGAAAAAAAACACACGCACACAAAATTAATGAAAAACACCCGCACTAAGATTCTAAGAAAGATGTCTAGTGTAACAAGAAAGCAGGTGTAAGATAATTTACCTCAAGCAACAGGTAGCTGTCTGTTTATAGAGAGAACAATTAGCCTTGACTAAAGCAAAAGATAAGGAGTGTTAAAGAAGTGTTAAAGCTTGAGAAGTTTCAAGAGTGGAATGACGATATACAGAACCATTTTAACTTGAAGTCATAGCAAAGAAAATGGAACATGCCCAATGTGATTTAATGAGTCTCTGATATCACATCTGCTGGTATTTGAGTCTGAGTTTTCCTTGATTTTATCTCCTTTGAATTTCTCCATTAGTTTATTACTTGAGTTTCAGAATGCAAGAGTAAATCTAGATATATGCTTAATCATAGAATCATAGAACAGCTTGGGTTGGGAGGGACCTCAACATCACAAAAACAAAAAACCAAACAAAACTGCATAAAAACACACCTCAGCTAGGAGCACTGTGACACGCTGGCACCTATAAACTTTAAATTACCATGTACATTAGAGGAAAGGTCTAATTAATACGGATCTACTTTTAAAATTTCCTACTGGATTTTCTTAGTTAATAGATCTGATTGCTTAAAGGGAAACTGATCATTAAAAATTACATTTAAAAAATGAAATAATGATTACTTATAAAATTAAGTAATAATAAAAGAAAAGGACTATTTAAAAGACGATTTAAAACAGTCTTCAAAAACATTGCAATGTTAAAATAAGAATGAATTATATATGGTATCAGACCACCAAAATTAATCTAATCATTATGCATTAGTCTTAATTCATTAAAATATTTATCCTGATTTAAAGGAAAATTATTGAACAGATGACATATCATACATGAAAATATAATCTTCTATCTTAAAAGACAATAAAATTATACGCATTATAAAAACTATCACTGTTTTACATTATCAGCACATTTTTTGTGCTTTCATCCTCTGTCCAGTGCAGAAATTCTAAGCAAACAAGAGAAATTCCATCACCAGAGCTGTATGAAACTTGTTTCCACTCACAAATAATCATTTTTTGATTTAGATTATTATTATTAATTCTGATTTTATTTATTCACCCATGGAGTATAATGTTGAACAAACAATGCAAAGTCTTGCCATTAAAAAAGTAAAAAAGAAGAAAGAGAATTTAATTAACTTTCTGATTTTGCATGTGTGTGAAAGTTTATACATTTCACACTGAGTGCATTTTAGCATTCAACCCAGATCTGCCACAGTGTGAAACTCCTCCAAAATTGCCACAGTGAAAAATGACAAGTGCTTTATCGTAAGTGCTTCATTTTCATTAAGCATAATGGACACGTTTTCTAGAAGTGTGCATTTTGGCGAATGTCTTTTCTGCCTCAATTCCCCCTCCCCAGGGGACCGTTTTCAGATTCAGAATTAAGTACACAGCAAGTTGATACTTTATTTCTGAGCAGTTTCTCATTTAGTCAACAACATTCTGGGCCATTTTATTGTGAAAATATGCAAACTTTCCAAGTTTTGAACACTTCTGTAGAAAATCTCTCTTATCCAGGTCACTTGAAAGATTTAGTAAAGTAGGTTAAATTTAAGTTTTATTTCCCACGTTCCATACAGCTCTTACTACATTATTATCTATAGCCATCATTTTGGATTTGTTCATTTGCAAACAGGTCAGACATATTTAACTGTACACCGAGAAAACATCTGACAGGAAAGCTTATCTGAGCACATGCTTTATAAAACAAGCTTTCAGTTTTTCAGGCTAGAGGGCAGCATTTATTGCTGAAATGAGTAAGTACGTGACCCCCCAGAAAGCTAAGACCATAATAACCCCACTTTGCTTTCTACCAGATATCACATTTAAAAGCTTTGTCTGGCACACATGCAAGTCTACTTTAGTCATGGGGCAATGCTCAAACATATATCTCTTTAAATTTACCTTATTGACATCCATTCGCAACTTCTCATTGTTGGCACTGGCAGCTTTTTCTGCTGCTTTCTTTTGACGCTGAGGTCCCCTGCCAAAGAAGATGTAGTTGACCAAAGCATACTCTAGCAAAGCCATGAAAACGAAGACAAAACATCCCATAAGATACATGTCAATGGCTTTCACATATGGAATTTTGGGAAGAGTCTCTCGAAGATGAGTGTTAATTGTTGTCATTGTGAGGACAGTTGTGATTCCTGAAAAAAAAAAAAAAAAAAGAAAAGAAAAAAGAAAAAAGAAAAAATGTGAAGTCTGTTGACTGAACTTGAAATTTTCTAGCATTGTAGTTCAGAATAATCAACAGCTACCGCTGGAAGGAATTCTAGATTTGTTTTTGTTTGCTTTTTTTCCTAGTAGAAAAACAAACAGAAAACTTTGGTCTTCTTAAGTCTTAATTTTTTTATTTGTTAAGCAAAGAAAATTACTAGTAGCAAACAGTAGTTGAATTGTACGAGTAAGCTGAACCGTAACCTACTGGAACAGCCTCAGTTACAAATTACCAGCCTAGAGTCATTGTATCTTGCTTTCCTCCAGCATTTCCAATGCTGTCTGTAGACTACAATTCTTATCATAATATACTACACAAAAAGGCCTGGCAAAACTCAGACAGCATTCCATAATGTTAAAATGACAAATTCTCAATTGTCCTTTATAGCAATTTACTTATCTGTATCAGAAGAAAATCAGAAAGAATTGATCCGATCCGATTTATACAACATTTGGCAATAGATATTCATTGCCTATACGACCTAAGTAAAATTTTATTTAATTTACACCAAAAAGAAAAAGCAATTTATATTCTACAATTCAGAGCTCTGAACTGCCATGAGCAAAAGCAAACTGAATGCATTCCCTAAACAGAAAAACAAGCAGTAAAACAATAACAGAGAACACAGGCAATTAGGCTAATTCTGGTTACAATGATTATACAGTTAGCTAATTCAGACATAAAATCACTTTAATTTCTATTTAAATTGGGATGACTTAAACACTGATTCAAACAATACAAAGCTTGCAAGCCAGATCTAACAGATTTATTTTTCAAACCATGCACTATCCCCTATGCCAGAAGCAAGCAAAAACATTCAACTAATGCACACTACAAGAGGTGTAAAAATGCCTACCTAAAGCAACTCTCGCAGCTGAAGCATCATAATTAATCCAGAAGGAAACCCAGGACAGAATAGTGATCAGAATAGAAGGCATGTAGGTCTGCAGAATGAAGTAACCAATGTTTCTCTTAAGTTTAAAGCTGAGAGACAGCCTTGGGTAGGCACCTAAAAGAGAATATTTGGTATGGCCATAATTTACTCATATAAAGCCTGAAAACATTTTTCTGTCATTTTGGTTTTATTGCTTCCTGCAGCAAAGACTACACAGAGAGCTGAAAGACCCTGAATAGTCAGCTGTACAATCTCCAGAAAGAATTGAGATTAACTAATCTTTTACATGAAGGGTACAAGGAAGCTACTAGATTCATTTCTGCTGGTAATCATCGCATTCAACAATCAACAGCCAAAACACATTTCACAGCACCAAAACATAAGTGTTTCTTCACTGACAAGCTGCAGTATGCTTCCTTCAGTGTAACCTTTATTCTAACCTTCTCTCCAGGCATCACAACACTTCCCCTTTGTCGCCAACAGCAGAAATACTGTGGTGTGCAAAGTGCTCGCTGAAATGGGTTCCTGGAGATCATCATGTATTCAGGTCCCATTTTTGCTTGGCTTTTGAAGTATCCGGAATACACAGTGCTTTATATTCCCTCTGAAGATGATTTCTGTCTATATCTAAAAAATGATTTGGTGTGTGTTTGTTTGTCTTTTTTGTTTTCCTTCTTTTTTTTCTTCCTAATCTAATACCAATCAGCTTTCTTGAGTAGGTGGAAAACACCAAATAGAAATTAACTCAACTCATTTGAAGGATTTAATGTCATTTCAACTTGTTATACAGAATGTTTTCTGCCTTCAGAAAGTTGTATGTTTGCTAGCATAGTATCAACTACAGATCTTGTGGGAGGATGATATGAAAGGTTTTACAATAAAGACAAAATAATTTGCCTAACACATCCATGGAGGCATCTGGAAATAGTGAAAGAAGTTCCTACAAACTGAGCTATTGGTTGGAATTTAAGGTGCTAATGTGTCTTGGTCAGTTTTCACAGAAAACCAGAAAATTTGAGTCTTAACTTAACAGTCTGCTGTATTCTTATCAAAATTTAAAGAGGAACACATTGTGAAGCTGTAATAAAATCTGCCTGTTTTAAAATTTAGTCTCTGCACTCCTGTTTCTAAAATTTTCAGATCCTGAAATGCACATTAAGAATTAGACCATTCTTAGTCTTCCCAGTTAATTCCCCTTTTAGCTTCCCATCCACAAACCTGTAGAGAATACAACATTCTTGGTGATAAGCTTGTAGTCTACAATGGAGAACTGTGGCAGTTCAATCTTTGTGACTCCCGTGACTGCATTATCACCCCCACGCCAGTAAAATTCAATGTCGTCTGTTGTATAGCCATCTATAAAACAGGAGCAAAGTGTTAAAATACACATCAAGTCTCATGTCCTGGAGCAGTCTGGAGAATTCATTCAGAAAATGTCAAATATATTCCTGAAACTAAAATATTAACAATAGTACAGATACATATGCACAGACAGGCACAGGTAATTCTAAGTTCCATTTGGTTGTGGTTGAACCCAGCAGGCAGCTAAGCACCACACAGCTGTTTGCTCACTCTCTTCAAAATAGCACTCATGGTTTGAGATAAAAGCTATTTACTACGACAGAAGAGGAAAATAGAAGCAAAAATGTGATAATAACTCTGTGTGTGTGTGTGTGTGTGTATATATATATATATATATATATATATATATATGTACACCTGTAATGCAAATGCTCATCACCTGCTAAGTGGTGCCCAGCCAATCCCCAAACAGTGGCCAAGAGACAAACTCACTGTAAAGTAGGTTACTTGCTTTGTACACAAGTGTAGTTTACAACTTCAGTGGTTGTATCTCAATGGCTTTTTAAACTGGAAGAGGGCATTTTTAGATTAGATATTAGAAAGGAAGACATTACTGTGATGGTGGTGAACATTTACTGAATTTGGAAGTATTCATCAGGAAAACATTTTGAGGCAATTTAATTGTTAAGCTTTACAACTAATAAATCTTTTGTTTTCCTTTTTGACAAGATAAAAGTGATAAAATGAATTACATCAAGAAAAAAAAAAACAAAAACCTGTTGCGTTCATAAATAGACTCAGTGGTCCTTTATTCTGTTCATTTTGGAACATCTATTCATAGACCTTTTCTGCCCAACTGCTTACACACAGTTTGGTCCTAAATCATGTAATCATACCAGGGGTGATGCAGGAAAAAACTCCAGGACTGAATTTCCAGCATGTAGCCGAAATTCCCTGCTCCCTACCAATAAGGACAAGAGATGTGGTTACTGTGCTCTCTATATTCACACAGCATTAGTATTAGGTAAATATTGACAATTCCTTCTTGAGGAGAGCTGAACTCCTTTGAAAATTCTCACAAAAATATTCAGGCTGATGATTCCAAACTATGTGTCTCTGCTTCCTGCTGAACTTCCTGCTGCTTAATTCTACACTGAGGAAAATGTTAAGCTGAGGCTTTGATGCTGAATGACAAGACTGGCTAGTGAGCATCAGTAAGAATAGTTTTAGGAAGTCTCTTCAAGCTTTCATTAAAATACCTCTCTGTCCTTCCAAGAAGGATACATTACCTCTTTCATTTCATAACATGGGGAAGAAGAGAAAAGAATAATATAGTCATCTTCAAATGACTGCTATTGTGAACTGCTGAAGTACTCAAAGATAATTGGATATGAGTCTAGTATCTGCAAAACATCTGCCAGAAAAGAGAAAAGGCCTATTCATATCTCTAGCGGATGTTTTACAGGTATTAAGGTCCAATTATCTCTGGTTGTAATAAACCCCATCTGCAGGTATTTGGAACTCAAAACAGCTCTACTCACAAGTTAAAATTATTTAGAAACCAACCAATTTTATAAAGTAATAGTCGAGAAAAAAACGATCTATGCCTTTGACAAGAAAAGCAGAATAAACAAATTTAATATTCCTAAATTGTCAGATAACATCAGTAATGAAGGAATTAAAGCATACTAAAAACAAAGTTTTGCAAGTCATTTTTTGCAAAGGTGTGATTTTAGCAAAAAGCACTGCCTGTTTGATTTTGATTGCAGAAGAGTTGTTGTTTTACCATATATTAAATTGTAGATAGCACTGCTACCAGGACAGAGAAACTGATTGATTGCTTTTTCCTAAATCACTTATATATCATCAGCAGCACAATTTACTTCACATTCAGAAAGTTCAATTTCTCATTTCTGTCATGCATCACACATCAGCAGCCAACCAAATCAATACATTGCCCTGGAAATATGGCACCGATCCTGCGAGAAGCAAAGTGTTCTCAACTACCATTAACGTGGACAGGGTGTTTATCATTGCCTGTACTTCAGTGCTTTATCATCCATCATTCCTGGTAGGAGGAAAACAAACAACTAGAAGAACGCAGAATAAAATCCTTTTCATACAGAAACTAGAACACACCTATTTTCTCAGTCACCTTATGAGAAATCCAAATTCAGGAATTTTTTAAATACGGACAAACCTTAAATGGGAGCAATAAAATTACTGAATATGAGATTATTTAGAAGAAGAAGAAGAAGCAGCCAACTTTTCTGAAAAAAAATCTCAGAATTGATCAGTTGGATTCATTGCCTCACAGTGCTTTTGTTTGTACATAGCACAGCAGGACTGTATTTTAGATTTGATATAGAGATCCACAACCATACCTACAAGCATCACGTACTCTATGTAGGGATTCAAGTGGTCCAGCTATCAGTATTAATGCTGCATATAGAGACTAGAGGTATTTGTTGATTTTAGGGGAAAAAATAGTAGTAAACATGAGAAACGGTTTTAACACATCGAGAATGCAGACAGAATTCTGAGGCCATGAATTCATCTCATTCTGTTCTGAACCACCAGCAAATTGTCTGAGCACATACAGAACAGCACTGGGAAACAACAATATTCATTCAGCATAGGCCCAAGCTATGGAAAACCGTTTCAGCATTAATGAGACAAAAGGATCCTGTTGAGAACTGTCCTAATCCTAACTCTGCCTACCCTTCTCTCAGCAATTCTGGGCACTGTCAGCATTCAAAGACGGTGAAGGACAACTCGGGTCAGTCCTGTGAGATTTCTGCCCAGCAGGTCTAGAGGCTCAACAAAAGCTGGCACTGCACAATCCTTCTGATCACCTAAGGTGTTTGCCTTTTGATCAACAACACAAAACATGTTAGAACTCAGCTTACAGCAGGACCTGAAAATAAACATTATTATAAAGCAACCATTTACAAGAACATCATATACGCTGTGGAAGATAATACAATTATAATTATAATTGTCTCTAAAACACACAAAAATCTATAGCCTAATGAGGAGAGGGAGGGAATCTCTGCTGTCAACCTTCCCTAGCCTCTCATAACATTACTTCTCAAAGTAAAATGAAACAACTGATGGATGACATTATCTGTACCTGACTAAATGTTATGATTAAGAATAAAAAAAAATATTCTATGTTGACAGTCTTAGGACACAGTAACCTGTTTAAAAGCACTCTGAACTGCCTAATTGAGAAACTTGACATCTACAGACCCTGCAGCATGAGTTGAATGCTATATAGAAAGGTTAAATAGATGGTTCATCCTGTTTGTATAATGGATCAATGGAAGACGTTTAATAACAATGTACATGTATTTTATTTTTAAACCATGAATCACCAAATCCTTTCTAAAGCAATTTCTTCAGCAGCTTTTCCTTTGCACAGAGCAAACAGCTAAGATTTCATTGCAAAATTGTAACTCACATGCAAAATATATTCTGAAACCCTGAAACCCTTCAGAGCACTCATACTTGCTTCACTGCACTACTTCATTCTTCACCATCCACTGGTTCATTCAAAAACACAGTCAAAATGAATAAGAAGTATTTCTTTGAGCTTGTAGAGCTTTTCAGAGCTGAGGGGAATACAAGTCACTGCACATTGAAGTCAATAGGGTGATATGAAGAGAAGGTAAGGCAGATTTTAAGTATAGCTGAACACATCTGGCATTGGAACAACTGGAAAAAGCACACAATTCTTTCTTCTTTCTCCTTTTTCTGACCTGCCTTCCCCCCATTCTGTCTTCCTGTATAGAAAATTAACATTCTTTTTACATTTCACTTCAAAGAGTTCTTCCCCGAGCCTCTGAGGATTTCGATACAAAGAGGATGCACCATTTTCCAACTGCACTGAAATACAATGGATTTTTCAATTAAACTGGTAAAACTTTCAAAAAAAAAAAAAAAAGATTATCTTCAAGGTATACAAATGGTTTGTTACTAAATAAAGTGGACTGGGGAAAAGAAAGAAGCTCACAGGGAAACGTGACCAACAAAAGACTGCAAACTGCTATTAAAAGCAGGTCGTTTGTTGGACAAGCGATATTATACAATTGATTCTCATGGAGTTGTCTTTTTATGGCATTATCAGAACCAGGGATCATTTAATGTAAGCACTTCTGGCCTGATTCTTGCCCATAGTATGCCCTGCAACTATGCAAACTTCTGCAAAGTGCTTTTGAAAGTAAACTTCTACTGCAAAAATATTTTTTTAAGGAAATAAATGTATCAGAAGAAAGAAATAGAACAATATCAGTGAGGCAACACTCAAAAAGCTTGTAGCACCTAGAAAGCAGCAATTTCTTGTAATCCTTCTTCCAAAAGCTACTTCCACAGTATGAATGATCAGAGGCACTGGTTTCAACACCATGGAAATTCTTGAATCTAAGTGTTCTTCAAGCAAAAGGATTTGCAGCACAGTCATGCACAGTGATATGAAGTTAACCATTTCTAATAAGGCCAAACCAGGTGCCACACTGTCAGAACTACATTGTCAGAACTGTCTTGTTTCTCAGACTCCATCAACAACTGAACACACCACTGTCTGGAGGCTATATCTACAAAGCTATTATTTTATAATTTGGTTTTAATCTCAATTAAATTTCTAAAGTTTAATGGGTCTCCATCACTATTCAAATTACCTCTAGTTCCTAATTTTTAAGAACCAATGTAACATAACTGCACACATGTATCATACTCAGAAATATCCTAGGCCAGATCTGAGTTCATCTAAGCAATTTATTTTATTTAGCAGAAGACCAAATTTTCACATCTTATGAAGATGTTGATGATATGTCAGATTTTGCATTTATTAACTCTGCATTGTTGCTGAAAGGGACGTTAGCATGGCATGGGTGACATTAAGAAAATGTTATTTGAACAAAACATGGTAGTGACTTCTGGTGATAGAAGAAAAATGAATTAGTCATATATTACAATTCTGCAGTTAAGTTTCAGACTAACTTGTTCCCTATTGAACATATTGCATCAAAAAATGAGTTCCCAAACACATAATTAACTGCATTAAATACCTTATATGTCCAAACAAACAAACAAACAAAAACAAAGAAGAAAACACCACAGTTGTTTTTTACTTTTGGCTACATTAAGGGCTATTTTCATAAGTCTATAATAAAAGGTTAACTTGCAGAACGCTAAAAATCTCAATATTAAGAAGCCTAAAATAATGGTTTTCTTGGAGCTCCACTTGATAATCAGCTATGTGGAAGAAGTGAGAAACAGACGTCCACTTTTCATTACATTAGATTTTCAAAGACACAATAGGAAATTGCAACTTGTAACTATATGGATATGTATCGTTGCTGAGGAAAGCAACATTTGGGCAGAAGTAACAAATTGCTATTTAAATATGAACTGCAGCTGTTCTAAATTTGATGAAAATGAATACATCAATTCTTAAGCGATCCATTTCAGCTCTATTAAATCATGAGATGAACAGAACTCGTGAGAAAATACCCATTTTCAAAAGACAAGTACAATCAGATTTAAGCAGACAATAGGCTTTTTTTTTTTTTTTTTCTTTTTTTTCCTTCAGAGTACTCTTTAGTGTGAAAGTGTCACATGGGGAAAATACCTACATTTTCACCTTCTATCTATGTCATCATTACAACCTGTATGCATCCTCTTTTTTTGTACTTACTATTACTTTTTTTATTTCATTTAACTCCATTGGCTTCAAATATATGCAGTAGAAACTCCTACCACAATAAAGTTCTATGGTTCCTATAAGCTTTATCAAGGATAACAACATCTACTCTTACTGCACAGAACTGTTCATACAGTATCCTGCAAATTAAGTTTATTAGAATGTTAATTACAGACTCTGATCTTGTTAGAATTGTATCAATATTCCCTCAAAACTGCAACAGACCTGTAACATTGCTGCATGACCTTCATACAGCCAGGTGGTACAGGAAACCACATGGCTGTGTTCTCAAAATATTTCAGTGAGAGTTAGTTGCATGCCTCAAGGCTCAGAAAACTTTTCTGCGGGAAACACTGTTGTGACACCTATATCAGAAAAGACAGAAAAGGTTGGTTGGCATTACCCCAGCTACTTTCCTAGGATACTGAAAGAGGTGAGAATAAATGCTTCTGACACCCCAAGCCTCCAGGTTTTAGAAACAGCACACAAAGAGAAGTTATTTGGCTGGTAACTAGACGCTAATATTTGTGGATAGTCATGCACAAGGTAGCAGGAACTGTCTTTACAGAGATAGGACAAAGCCAAAGAAGGAGAAAAATCATCTTCACCCCTGCATTCAAGTGGTGCAGAAATTGTAAGGCTGCAAGGCCCCAGATTCTCTGTTAATGAGATGGCTACAGCAAAATCCACAGCAACAATGTCCCTTCACATTTTCTTCATCTTGGACACTAGAAGAGTTCACTTTGTCTAGTCTAAAGAAAAACCACGTGAAATCCTAGTCTACAAGTAATGTCCTGCTTCATCTTGTTTCTTGTGTCCTTCTCTGTGCTTTGCTGTGAGGTTCACAGCTACTACATCAAGAAGACTTCATCCCAAAATTTCAGATTTCAGAAGTTAAAAGAAAAAAAGTCTATAGTTTAGCACTCACTTTTCTTTTGAGTAGCAACTCCAGGCGTAGCTTCAGGCTATGCTTATTTTGTGAAGTAGATGCAACAGAAAATATAATACCAAACCTTAAAGGAGTTTCTCTCTGCAAGTAGGTTTTAACACGCACTCTTGACTTTTATTCTGTTTTCCACTAGATCTAGTATTGCAACTGTGTCAATATGCAAATACATATTACATAAGGTTGCCTCTTGGGCTGGAAAAGCAGAATATCTGCATGCAAATGTTCATTAAAAAGAATCCAGTACAATATTTTAACATACATAAAAGTAAATCAGCCTCAAATACAAAAGTGAAAGGACCACATCTTTATGCTGTGAGGCCCATATGGACTGCACCTCTCTCGTGCCTTTGAAATAAATATCCTTCTTCAAAAAAAGCTGAAGTCATTTACTAAGAGCAAAAAAACATGAATAATACAGTAACATATAATACACAGCACAGCAATGGAAAGTGCTGGTTTAGTACTTTCTAATTGCTACTTCTTAAAACTCACCACTGCACAACTTCATTCTTGAAGGACTTATGACTCAAATTCTGTCCCAAAATATCAAGCACTTTGACTATGTATTCACACGTGATTCTACAGCATTCCATACCTTTACTTTGAAAAGTGTTATCCTGTCTGAATACTGTGGCACTCAAAGTTCTTACGTGTAAGCAGTGTATTGCTCCTGCACATAAGGAAGAGGCTGCACATATGGTGAGCCCTGTTACTGCATGAAAATTGTCTTCTCTGTAGCATTCTGTGCCTGCGTGAGGCTGTCACAGCTCAGGAGCACATTAGCACTGCAGGTATCTAACAGACACCATGTCAATGTGCATATTAAGCCACTGTCATACCTGTGATACCCTCAGCTTTATACAATATTTGAATTACTGTAGCAATCCACTGTAAGTACATATATGCTGCAGTATTTATTAGGATAGATTTTATTACAAGTGTTGTATGAAATAACTATTTGTCCAAAGCTTAGACTGAAAGACCTCTTATGTAGCAAAGTATAAATGAGAATATGCAACATGTGTCTTTGAAAGGCACTGAGAGGAAGATGCTGATCTCATTATGGTTTTATCATGTCATTTTGTCACTAGTTAGAAGCGGGAACACTGAAGAGCTGAGCCGCCCCAAGTGGCTCTAAACAGCCATGTTAACTTGAAACATCTCATGGAACTGTAATTAGGCAAATGTAATTAGGCTGCACAATGTTTTGTGGAAACAAAGTCTGTCATTACACTCAGCTAGTGTGTAAAATGCTGAAATGGCTATGAAACTCCACTGCTTTCACAGCACCAAGCATTCATAGAAAAAAACACAGACTAAAACTGCTTCTTGCTTTACAAAGCACTGCGTATTACTGAAACTAAAACAGTATGCTGAGTGCTCTG
This sequence comes from Coturnix japonica, assembly GCF_054131305.1. Lineage (NCBI taxonomy): Eukaryota > Metazoa > Chordata > Aves > Galliformes > Phasianidae > Coturnix > Coturnix japonica. The sequence continues at coordinate 8,580,513 of NC_140680.1, read as the reverse complement.
CCTGATTGCCCAAGTGGAAGAAATGTAGCCACCTTTCCTTAAGGAAACAAAAAATTAAGGTCTGTAAACTCATCAAAGCAGTCCTATGGAAGAACTGTCAGAAAAGACGCATATAGAAATGACATATAGAAAAGTGAAAAAAAAAACCTCATATTGCATTCTGTTAACACAGGCTAGACTATTCATCTTGAGGGCACCATGGGTCCATTAACAACTATAGGTTTTATACTAACAAGTGCCATAAACATAAATGTATGTGGAATATTAGGAAGCGGGTTTCCCCGTCTCTTTGTTCTTCATATACAACACAAAAGGCAAAGCACCCATATTTCTCTGGTCACAAGTACAGCAACTACCAGCAGCCCAGCAGCAGAAAGGCAAAGCTCAGAACAGCTTCCTGAGAGGATGTACCATCAGGCTCCATGCTACATGCTCACTTCTGCCCCTCCTCAGACACACACCAATTTCTCCTGCAGCCTTACTGTAGGTACAGCTAGAGATCACTAATAAAAATCTTTCAACATCAGAAACATCGCCAGAGAATGGAGCACTATCTGTGGAACATGGAATAGATGGGGGGAAAAGGCCTAATAATATTCAATGCTAAATGGAGGGCAATTTAACCACAAATTTCCTTGCAAAGTTTATTAATTCATTTACTTTTAATGAAATCATATACATAGGAAGCAGTGTAGCTACATTAGAATAAATAAAATGAAAATCTATGGTGCACTGATCAAACTGCGTTCCTATTCACTGAACCAAATTATTCATGACCCTAATCATTATAGCTATTTGATGCCTCATTAAATAAGGAAAATGGCACTACATTGTCATCATTTTCTGTTCGATCATCAGAACACTTGGAAAAAGGTCAATAGTTGAAGACTTGGAATTAGCATAATGCCAACATTTAAAAAGCCTACTGGCAAACCAGCAAGTAATCCACTGGAAAAAGTTGAATATGAAGGGGGGGGGGGGGGGGGGGGGAAGGAAACGAAAGGTTGTTGGTTATTTTTCCTGAAAGTATTCATGAAAAAACATGCAGAAATAGTTTTTAAATATCAGATTTTGAAATATATTTTAAGTCTGTAGCACCAGAGTAGGAATCCATGGTCTATTGCATAAAGTGATATATAAACAAGCACCTAGGTGCAGACATTCTATATATAACCTGAATATCAATTATACCCAAATATACCACAGATAAATAACAATGAATATCAGGAAAAGAAAAAAAATCACCATGTAATCATATTTGTTGTACACGATGACAAAGCACTTTAGAACCAAACTCCAAACTACACATTCATGAAATGATGCCATCTTTGAAAAAGAACTTCCAATCATTTTGTTGAGAATAATCTTAAAAGTGTTATCTTACTATTTGCAGAGATAACAACATCTGTGTCCTGCAGTTACCATATGTCAATATTTCTGTCATTGATAATTCTGGATGTGCAGTAAGAAATTGCTTCTGAGTGATACGGGCAGACGCTCAGATGGTGGCGTTGATTGTCAATAGTTATGAGAGTTTACATCTGTTGAGGATCTGCCAATAAACTTTTTCAGCTTGAAAATAAGACCTGAAAGAATGCTCAACTAATATTGGATACCTCTCTTTCAGTTGCTTTAATTATCATGACAATGCTAGACAACATTAGAACCAAACCATCTGAAAATCAGCTTAACCTTCCCTCAAATTAATTTCTATTTACACACATTATTTTGTATTTTAGTACTTGAAATGCTGGAAGACAAAAATTAGTATTTTGAAAAGCAAAAATAGCAAAAATCGCATAACCACAATGAGAAAAATAAATCTCTTTAAACAGATAGTGAATTAAAAACATATTGCAAAAAATGCACGGGGAGACTTTGGCTGCAAGCTAACTTACTTCAGCTCTGGTATGAAGTGTTTATGATTCATACCTAAATTCAGTCTTCAGTACAAGTATGTACTTAGGATATGTGCAAGTTCACGCATAGTGTGTTATGAAGTGCTAACTTACAGTCTGAAGCACAGAGAATAACAATTTTGTACATTCCAAATTGTGTCTTCCTAATCAGAACACAAAATGCTTCAGCTTAGTTAATTTTATAGTCTGTGTATTACAGTGTTTCTAAATCAGTTCTTAGAGTTGGGAAAGGTGTATGTTGGGGGGGGGGGGGGGGGGAGGGGGATTGTTTGTGATTGTTTCTAAGAATGAAATGTTTTACTTTTACTTGCACAGTCCATTTAGATGATTTTCCAATACAGTTTTTAGCCAAATAATGTCACTTGAGAAGACTGGGGGAACCAAGAATGAGTTTTGTGTGATGAATTTCATGAACTGTAGCTACCAGCATTAATACATTTTAAATCACTTTACAAATGATAAGACATTTTGTTATCTTGCACTTGAGGATAAGGACTGTGTCACCTACCAATTAAATGCAGTCATTTAACTGCAAAAAGCAGCACCATGCAGCAATTTATGACATACAGTGAGGAATAAAAAATCCAATTAAAATTTCAGGGGGAATTTAGCAGGGCAGAATTTAATCAGCAAAGATATAATTTTGCCAGGATACTGTGGCTAACACCTGTTCCAAAGTGTAAAGCGACATGGAAAATGCAGTAACAAATGTGTGGGTCAACACTTGTTATGTTTGCTAGAGAGCTCTGCTGGTCTCATTTAGATCTTTCTTTTCCTTAGACTGAGAAACGTATTGCTTCCCCAGCATGGCTTTCAGATATCTGACTCATTCCAAAATCCTCACCCAACACAAGCAATAGTGTCTGAATACTGAATTACACCTATTTTCCCATCTCTACACACAGTCTATGTGGGCTGCTGACTAGCCAGAGGGATGAAGTGGCTGCTCCAGCACCACGTGGCAAAGGGACACGGAAGAGCTGCAGCCTCTACTGTGAGCCTAGTTCCCTTTGGGAGAAAACAAGTGGATACAGTTGTGATGCTCCATCTGCCAGGATGGTCCAGAATACCTTCTCAGCAAAGTATGCAGTTGCACTGCATTTTATAAGCTGATTCAGTTTGAAACTTCCCTAATTCCCATACAGCATCTTTTACATGACCAAACTAGCAACAACCACATTCATTTACTTACTAAAAGTACCTACTGAAGAACGGACTGATAATATTTATAATTGTTCCCAATATTTGAAGTTTTAAAAATGAACCAAAATCACAAACTCAATCGTTACTACTTTCTGTTATATTATTTCTTTCATTTCTACTAGCTTTGGAAAAGTTAATCATCATTATGTACACAAAACTTCCAGGGAAACACATTTCATCTACAATTCCAGTAGTGATAGGTTACAAAATGTATCATATTTTCAACACTTGTTAAGTTGTAGCAGTACCTAACTTTGTCAATTATATCATTTTTTACTACCTGAAATGAATACATTTAATGTTTTTCACTAGATTCACTGACAATTTCATTAGTATTAATGGCAGGTCACTGGACTACCTCACCAATGAAAAGATGAAGTAACTAAGCTGCTCATTATATCCATCCACATTATACTTACGAGTTAAAATCCAAAACTATTAATGATGAAAGGAAGAGATATTAGAAACACAGCATTAATGAACCCTCCAATTAGTAAATCCACATATATCTGCAGCATGCAACAAATAAAGCACCACAACTAAAGCTTTGAGCTTTGATAATTACACAAATAATGAGATAGAAAATTATTTTGAAAACCTCACTTTAAAAGGCCCTGCCAGTCTCTAAGTGGAAATGCAGAGTGTTTCAAAAATGTTCATTTTTGCCTCAAGGCTGTCCTTTCAACAAAAGAAATCTGGAGCACCATTACACTTTAATTGTCAATTAGCACTTTGAATTCAGTAATTTTTCATCATAAAATGAAATTGTTTGCTCTGCATTGCTTAAAATTACTTTAAGTAAAAAGAAAATAATGCCTTGTGATTTGAAGCACAGTGAATTAAATCCATATTTTATCAATTCCTCAAATCAAATACTACAACTTAGGGTTTTAATATCAAATAATAAAAAAAAGTATGCAAAATGTATTATGGCCTACCATTTCTTGAGAAAAGATGGGTGTGATGTCAAAGGGGAGAAGGAATGACTATAGACAAGCTGCTCCGTGGCACATCTTTGCCCTACGGTGTACAGTACAACACTAATTAATGATACTCTTCCTCTCCCTTCCCCCAGCTGAAGCATTAATGAAAATACAGAAGGGAGCCATTTTCCACACTGATACAAACACAGCTGATTGCAGCTACAGCCGGATGGGGCTGTGCCCTTCACAAAAAACGTGGGGCAGCATTCTGAATGTTACAGCTGTTGTAGCTGAGCTACTAAGAATTCCTTTCTGGAACACATACTTCCTATCAGTATTCCTGCAAACTGGTGTCAGTGCAATGGTTAAGAATTCAATGCTAATTCTTTTTCACAAGTTTTTTTTTTTCTCTTTTTTTTTCTTTTTTTTTTTTTCTTTTTTTTTTTTTGGTGGCACAAATAAGAATGAATTAAAGAAAGCCTTGAACAAGCAGGAAATAAAGGAAAAAATCATTTAGGGCAGAGCATCTAATTCAGCTGGAACACAAGCAGTCGCTGGTATAGAGTAAAAAAAAATATATGTATTTTGGAAGTCCACCTCAATAGAAATGACTGGATCCTCTCTGCCGTGTGTCCATTATATACATAGCAGCTAATAAATCCTATTTATTTTGTAAGCAGTTTCAAAAACAAAATTGTTTTTACAATGGCAAGAAAATCTTCAGGGCATGATGTGTGCTGTGCAAATGTTCCCTGTTAGTGCACTGCGGGTTTCCTTCCCAACTTCCCACCCTGAGCATTTGGTACCCTAGCTCAGCTCTCTCTCAGCAAGTGACATTAATTATCATCTGTGAAGTGACTGCAAGCTGCTGATTAAAAACAATGTCTCAATTCCTGTGCCTGCACCTAGCAATACCACTTACAGCCTGCAACTACAGAATCAAGTATTTACACTCTTAGCTTTAAACTCCATCTCAGCACAGCTTTTAAATCTATCACATGAAGGAAACAACATTTAAAACAAACAAACAAACAAAAAAACCCAACACTAAAACATGACATAATACACCTTCTGGGTTGCTTCTGAAAAACACGCTGGCTGCAATGGTATCTCAAATCTGTGTGGATTTGTCATCTGCGAAGCACAGTCCTTAATGTAACATCTGTGTCCTGGGACCTTTGCACTTCTGCACCTCACCAACAGCAACCCACAACAGCAGTCACAGTGAGAGCATATCTTACACATCCCAGATGAGAGATTCTAGCATGCACACCTGTTTGTTCTGGGAATTCATGCAACTAGGAAATACTGCAGGTGCCAAGGAGTGCAGTGGAGTACTGCATTAGGATGCAAGCTTGTCAGGACCTATTGAACCAGCAAGTGCCTGAAGGTAACACTTCCCTAGATCACATCATTAGCAGTGATGAGATGTGGTGTCACCACAAACCAGAGTCAAAACAGCATTTGGTGGAGTGGTAACATGAACTCCCTATCTAGGAAGAAGTTCAAGATGCAGCAATCAGTGGGTAAAGTGATGTGTGCTGTCTTTTAAGGTAGGAAAAGGATGAACAGGCTTGCTCAATGTACAATGCTGAGAAGAAACTAGAGACTTTGACAAGCTATTTTGTCACCTAATATCATTCATTCCTCCTTCTAATAATGAATTTCCTTAGTAAGAAAAGGTATATAGCAGAAATTGGGCTAAGCAGCTGTAAGAGATATGAAAAATGTGCAAGGAATATGCTTGCACACATTATTCTGGCTTTATTCATTACAGACGTTATCAAAACTATCAGTTTTAAGCAGTGAAAATTGGATAGATTCACAATGCAACTGTGCTGATCAGTACTCTATTCATTTTGGCTTCATTCTCATGGCTTTTAACGTCTGTGGCTTTTACACACCAATGAAACGATTTATATCTGGAGTCATGGTTAACTATCAGAGATCTCCAGAAGTATGCTTTGTACATTTTGTATTACTTTTATATTGCATTCAGTAAAAAAGCAGGTAATAGCATAATCTCATCATTTAGATTTGTAACCCTGCCTTGAACTGAAAATATCACACCGTATATTATTACAGCTAAGTAAATTGCAAGTCGTGTGCCTTATTCCTTCAATCCTGTATTCTGTGAAAGATGAAATTGTTTTCTTTGTACTTCAGTAAATTAGCAGACCTTTTTCAATAATACTACCCCATCTGAATAATATCCTGTCTCATTGGATTGTCATGGCACAGATTACTGTACAAAAAAATTTAAGAATCTCAGTTATCCTCTACTGCTTTTATCATATGAGAAGTATTTACAAATGTGTCAGACCTAATCCTTAGAAAAGTGCACAATTGAACCCACTTCCACACATATGTTAGGATCCATCCCTTAAGTTTAAGAAAAATCATGTTTTAGAATAAGAAAAATTGATCAAATGCACTTAAATTCCACATCATAGCATGTTAACTAATCACATATCCCTACACTTATTTCAGTGAGAGCTGGATTCACACAAAGAATACCTAAATGATACTCCACTGCTGAACAATATTCTGTAAAATTAATAGCTATTTTCAGAGGAAAATGGGTTTTTCTTGGTGTAAAAATCATGGCATTTTTTCTTCCCTCCCTAACAGCAGCGAGGAGCATCAAACCTCTGACTTCATCTCCTGACCCAACTCATGCACATCTTCAGTCCTGAACTGCCATGAAGTTTGAACCATCCTGTCAAGGACTGCAAAACAAGAAGAAAAAAGACAAGTGAAAACTCCGAGTCCTGTCCTATCCTGTGGACCAGATGAAAGCTCTGGCTGGTTGCAAAGAGGACAAAATTGGAGCATGAAAGCCACTACAATATTGTTGCTGAAGTTTCGCAGAAAACTCTGACCTGAGAGTTCTCATGGAAACATTTCAGATCCTCATGTCTTTGAATGCTTGCTACTATTAATAATATGTAAATCATAGCTCATGCTTATCTTGTTTTGTTCATTTTTTAAAATTCTGCATGTCTCTTTTCTGTGTCATTCCTTCTCACCTTAGAAACACCACAGTTTTAAAAGGAGATAGCAGTCTTCAACAGGGGATGAAATTATGTTGCACAAAAGCAACATTTTTTTTCCTCTCCTCACTGCACACACAGTTTTATCTACCAATGTCTTCAATATTCAATGTGATTTTAGCCAACCTCAGCTTCCTCTACTGTCAAATGTAAAGTGCACCTCTTGAAACATTTCAAATGCAAAAAGAAGCTAGTCTGGGTGTTTCTGAAAATTACAAAGCATTTTTCTGTTCTCTAAAAGAGAGGAAAAAAAAGGAGAAGTACACAGAACAAAGAAATAGAGAACGGGGTCAGAATCAGAAATTCATGCATATGTTACATAAATGCAATCAGGTGAAGTGCATTTAATCCTGTGGATTTCAAGATACTTGCTCTATTTTTCAAATCTTACTGATACTGTAAATCTCTTGATTACCTGAAATAATTTACTTCCCTTGAAAATATACAGATAGTACTGAATTATTTTCTAACATTATATGTGAGTTTCAATAGGGTATGAAGTCATTTTTAAGTTACAAAAATATAACAAACTGTTAATTGTACTTAAGCAGGACAAACTGCATACAGTAAGTAATGTTCCGGGAGTGACAAAAAATATTACTCTTATACTTGACCTAACAGTATCAATTTCTGTTTAGAATCTGTAAGAAAATGAAGCAATAATTGGAAAATTAATGTGTAAGAGTGTGGTATTAACTTACTACATGGTTTACAGTAATGGAGCCAATCTCTATATGGTATGTTTACTCCTGGCAATCACTCAATGCCTGAATCATAAAACATTATGTGGAAATAGAGAAAAAGCTTTAAGAAAACAGCTTTACTTAAAGAGGTAATTAGACATAAAGGGCATAATGCTGATAGGCCATAATGCTGATATTGCTGATAACTTCAAAATACAATGAGATAATTCAGTAGTTACTTCACATTACCATCCTCAGTTTGAAACTATGCTGTATTTCACTTGTACCCACACTGCTATCAGCTTCTTCCTAATATTCCATACTACTAACAACCAAACTATTTCAAATTAGACAGTTTCAATTTTTACAGTGGGTTTGTTAGCCAGAGAAACATTTATATATTAGAATATATGAGTAATAAGCACAGATAAATGCCATGACATGTCACAGATAAATGTAGAATCAGAATTCAAACTTCTTTCCTACCTAATGCACACTCTCACTGAAACCAAAATCTCTGAAATGAGTTCTCTTTGAGAAGCACATTTTAACATCTTATAGTAGCATGGCACAATGTCACCTGGTTGGCTTTTAATTTTTTCCATTGACAGATACGAACCACAGAGGTGAGCACTATTTCTTAGAGTTGAGTGATGGTTCATGCACATATAGCCTAGAAATAAAAAAATGTCACGGAGAATACATGCACAACTTTAAGACACTCAAGCCTTCCTTCCCATGTTATGGCACTGTCTACCATCCTGGAAAACCCATCATCCTAAAGACATTTTTAAAATGAATAGATTTTTGTTAGAGGTGATTTCTTTTGCTGTTTGTTGTTGTTGCATTTTTTTGTTTTTCTTCCTGGGCTACAAGATGGCTGAAGAAACACAGTCCTTCAAATCATGATCACACCTAACATGAAATCATTCTTATTTGGAATAAAATACCATGATCACAGTTAAAATATATTGGTACAAAGACAGGTACTCATGCACAAACATTAAGACACTCAGCCAAGTGCTCAGATTATAGTGTTGCTTACATCTAAATCACATGCTCCATAAACAAATGAAATGGCAATCTGAGGAAATTTCTAGCTTCACCAGATGAAGAAACAAAACAAGGATATACCTTAAATGTGTAAAAGCACAAAAATTAAGGTATCAGGAATTCTGAGATATCATCAGAGCAGTTTGAGCTGGAGAGAGATTTAGCTCCTCTAAGTGCACACACCTGCTCTTGAGATCTTCATCCCTAGGTGTGCTCAGCCCTAACTCATGAGATGCATCACACCCCAAGGTTATGTTTTGTTTTCTAACAGTGCACTTAGAAGAATTCTACAGAATCACAAAGCAAAATGACAATCTCCTGAACAGAAGGATATAATTTCCTTTATGACTGGTATGACTGGTCTCCTACTATAGGAAATAAACAGAAAAAAAACAATCTTACTTCAAAAAACCCTGTTTGTGAGACAGTATGTTTACTTTGCCTGTGAAACCATGGCATTTTTATATCTACTGTAAGCCACATACACCGATGTCTTCAAGACACATAAAGCATCACAGATGCTTGAGGTATACCTGCTGGCACACACTTCAGCTGTGGAACATGAAGAGAACTAACACTTTCAAATCTCTCTGCTCTCCAATGTTTATGAAGTTTATAACGCAGAGTATCCCCAAGCCCAACAATTGATCCCTGTAGTCTGCTCTCATTACCTTAATTTGCTGTGTACTTGCATTATGATACAACCTCCAGGAAGGCAATTATATGTTGTTTTTCCTAAAGAACTTTGACTGTCACACAAAAGCCAACAGTGACTTATAAAAATGGTTCTCTCAGATACAGAAAATACTCCAGCAACCATAAGCAATTTTAAACAAATATCATGTTGCAACCTTGTTCCTTGATACTAAAGAATCTATAGAATTAACCATCAATTTTTTTCCCATCATCACTAGTTAGAGGAAGAAAAGAAAAAAAATAGAGATAAGTAAGAGTATATGAATGTATAATATTCAGATGCACGCAACTTCTCCCCAGGTAACTAGGAAAATCACAGAAAATGCTTACAATGTTATAACTTTTATCCCTATTTTAAAAAACTATTCTTCTACAGCAGTGTATCAGATGTGAGTTGTTCCATCCATCTGTAACGTACTTAAAACAACTATTGAAAAAAGAGGCTGGAACATGTCTATGTATGCAGCTGTAGAAGTAATGAGAATGAAGAGCACCCAACCATTTGCAGAACTGAGCCCTTCCAGCTCTTGTCCCTACCAGTATAAGGCTGATGACAGCTTTACCTCCCATGCACCAAAGCTTTCTGGGTGTTCTGGAGAGCATACTGCAGTGATATGGCTGTCACACCTCCCTGGGAGCAGCAAGACATGTCATGCCACCCCCCTGCTATGCCTCCCAGCTGGGCACCTGCGGCACCTGCAGGGAAATACCTCCTCACTGACACATGCAAATACTGAAGGCTGCAACCTCAGCTGCAATACTTAACACAGGATTACCTTCTGAAAAAAAGAAAAAAAAAAAAACAAAAAACCAACAACAACAAAAAACACAACATAAAACAAACATGAAAAGCCAATAAAAACATTTCTGAGCTCCTGGCCCAATATTTGATTAATCAGTGTAAGTATGACAACTGACATAAAACATACCAGAAACAACTTAAACATGCTCACCTGTGAAATTTTAACAAAACCAGGAACATTTTTATGGGGCATTAGTGCTATATTACTGCTTGTTACCTTGCAAATAATCTTCTGAAAGATAACAGCTGAATTGAAAACAAAACAAACAAAGAAAAAAAAACCAACAAAAAAACCCAACCTCTTACTCAGGAGAAATACAAATAACAAAAACTCACTACAACTCAAACACTTTTTCCTGTAGTAACATTTCTACAAACCAAACAGCACAGTAGCCAAAAACACAGTTAATAAATTGCTGTAGATCAAAATTATTGAAGACTTTTATTCAGTTATAGACAGGTTTTTATAACTCCAGTTTCACTAAACAGTACTTTGCTTGTTCCCTCCTGTATGAGATTCTTTCCCCCACAACTTCCTCTGAACTAAGATTTGTCTTCCACTTTGGCAAACCAGTTTGTGCTGTTTTTCTGTTGAACTTCTTTGCTACATACACTGATGCTCAGAGCAGCGATTCATGACAGCAGAAGACAGCAGCACCACAGATCTCTGTGCAGCAGGCTGCCAGTCTTCAGCACGCTCCACACTGGATGCATAATTTCTTTTCTTAAGTGTTCATTAAGAAGAAAAAAAAGAATATTTTGGTTCCAGTGACAAAACTGTTCTCGAGTAGAACCTGTTCCTTGCATTGTTCTGAAAACACTTTAACTGTCATCATCCTAATAAATTAACAAGAAAAGACATCTCTGTTGCAATCATGTTATATAAACAACTCACCGATATAGATATATCATTAGATTATATTTTAAGCTCCCATATGTCACTAGAATTCATGCTGAAACAACCTTACAATGCAATCTTTATGACAGATTTCTGTGGATTAAGCAGTTTCCAGTTTTCTCTGGCGTTTTGTTAAAACTTTAATACTCTAAGCATTGCTGTTTGACATGCTTTCTTCCATTACTTTTGCCAAGCAAGAGCATATGTTATAAAACAGTAAATGCTGCTCTTTGATCTGGGACTTCTAGCTAGAAAAATACTTCACACCGACACTGTATAGTAGTTTCAAAGTACAAAGTGGAAGAATTATTTATTTTATTCATGTGACTTTTCTTCCACAAGTACTGTTAGTTTTATCAAAACTAACAAGGATCTGCTACAGTTAATAAAATGGAAGTCAATTCCTAACAATTAGGGTACAAGACAGAGAGCAATTAATTAGGCAGAGGAATAAAGTCACGACATTCGAGGATGGGAAACAGACAGCTTCTTCCCACTATCCGAGTGCAGACTATAGATCATATGTTGTACTACTGCACTTGCAGAGGATGCTTCTGGCACATCCATGTTTGACAAAATATTGTTGTTCTGCCATATTTAAGGTAAAACAATTTTCTTACCAAATGTTAGGTTAAGAGACTCAATTCTTGGATATAAATAGAGGATAAAAAGAAATCATGCAATGTGAAGAATCCAAACTTTCAGTTCTGTATACTCCTGAAAAATCCTGGAAAGACTTCCTGTGATAAGGGATCTTTAAGAAACAGATTGCTATCCTCTGTCCTCATTACCTTGTTTTGTAAAGAGAAGTGGAACCACATCACCATTTCTTTTCCACACGACTCTCCTTCGGAACACTAGGACCTGCTACAACTGATACTGGATTAGAAGACCCCCAAAGAACTACACATTCTAAGTATTAGTAAGAAAACAGACAAAATTAACACTTAAAAAAAAAATAAAACCTAATCACTTTCAAAGCAAAATATTGGAATCAAAACAAGTTCAACAGAAATATATTAGAACCCAAGCAATAACACAGAACGTTGTCAACTTCTTGAACAAGTAAAGGCAGGAATACTGAGAAACTGAAGTTGCTCAAAACTTAGTGATGCCAGTGTTAGTTTCAGATGACAACAAAAGCCTTCCATCAAATATATGTTTCATGGGCTATAACATCATAAGTTTTAATGAACTTTTCATTTTACTGTCATAAACAAAAGAAACAATGAACTAAACACAGAATGTAATGGAGCCAAATCATATCTTAAGTTTCCACTTAAGCTGTTTTCTGAGCACAGAAATCACACGCACGAGGTAATTCAGACATAATACTTATTTTCCAGGGCTGTTTTAAGAGGAAAACTCAACACAAATTTACAGAATCTAATCCTATAAACCTCAACATGTTCTAAAGCTGCAAATCCCAAAAGACTTTTGCATACTTCAGTGTTGCCCAACACAACAGTGAAGCACTTGTTGTTACTGATCTCTGGATCACAGGAAGAAATCTGTGTCATCAGGTGTAAAAAGTGCAGAAGACCCTCTATGGGAAAACAGATCAAAACTACCTTCACAGCTTACAAGAGTTCTCTGCTTATATAGGATCACTGCTGTCCTCCCAGGGTTACTTCACCATTTTGTTTGGGGTTTCTTTTCTGTTGCTGTTACGTTCACCTGTCACCCCAACAAAGGGCTGCCATCTACCTAGACCTTCCCCAGTTCTGAGGTGCCACTGTTATAGGTAAAATTTGGAATTTCATATCTGCAGGCCACCTCTCCAGCTAGCTGAGATCCCTTAAAACCTAATTTTGTCCTTCAAGCTGCTTAAAGGTTTAGGCATGTTTCATTATTTTTAGATCATTAATGAAAACACTGAAGATGGACTTGATTCAAAATTGTTTCCCTCCAGTAAACTCCATAATCACATTCTTTGTGCTATTTTCCAAATGTGGTTCCCTCTGATCTGTGTTTTCCCACATTGTTTATAAGAAAGTCATTTGAGTCAATGTCGGCAACCTTATTAATGTCAAAATATAGGACATCTACTGCCTCCAGCAAACTACTCTGCTGTTCAGAAGTGGTCTAGGCACCACCACATGGGATTCACTCATGAAAAGGAATGCTATGTTCAAAAATGAAAAGACAGTCACACAAATAGGAAATATTTGCACTGTAGGGAGCTGAAAAGGGGAAAAGGATACACCTGACCTATTCTGTAGATTTCAGTTTAAAAAATAGTAACTGAACAAATCATTCTGTTGCTCATTTAAAATCATCAGTATTTGCAGCTCTTATTGCAAGCGCCAGGAGGTGATTTTTCTCTGGAGGCTGTACCTCTAACAGTGCCATCGTTCTGGAAGCAGCCTCAAGGTCTCCTCACTTGGCAGCAAAGAGTGCAAGGTCTCACTGTGTTGCCAGCTTTTCAACTGCCCTGGTGCATGCTTTGTTAAACATGGGTTAGAAAAAGATGAACAATCTCATTTAACATAAGAATTTAGAAAACAAATAATCATAGGTTCAGCAGGAAACCATCAGCAGTCAAACTTCAAAGCTTTTTTTGTTGCTGAAGAGGCTTGTGATTACTCCAGTTTTCTCTCATAGCTGAGAAAGCTGGTCAAGTCACTTGCTCCTCTGCATGTAGTAGGTTAAGAATTAAATAATCAAGAACAGGTTTTCTTGGCAAGTTTAAGGTTCTAAGCCTAGAACTTCAGAGATTCTTTATTAAAAGATGGAGAAATTAACACCAGCCATGTAAAAAGAAAGAGAATGAAAAGTGAATTTAAGAAGCAAACCTGGGATCAGAAGGAAAAAACAGTGACTAAACAATGGAAGGGAAACATGCAGGGCACTGAAGCAGAGAATCTGCAGCAAGATCCTAAAAAGCACTTTTTGAGCATTAGGAATACAGTAATGAACTATAAATACATGAGAAAAAGGCAAATGAGAGAAAATCCCTGCTTGTTACAAATGAAGTATGACAGTGGGCTATAAAATCACAGGTTTAACACTTTATATATAAATTATCTGTTTGTACTTGTTTCTGGCAATCTCAACCATACATCACCTTTAAACTGATCGGGCTAGTCTTATGAGATGCTTTACTTTTATTCATGTTGAAAAGAGGGTGTACTCTTGTAAGGCATTAATTCCAATATGTCTGCTTTTCTCTCTTAAAATAGCCTTGGAGTAACAGAAATTCTTCCCCCCCCACACACTTTTTATTACCATAAGTTTTCAGATAAGTCTGTAGTGCATAAGGATAGGTGAAAATGGATGATTAATGAACCTGTGTCCTAGAGATGAAATACTAAACCATTACCAAGATTTACAGAAGTACATTCATGCTTTCATAAACCAGTAGATGTACCCTTGCAAAACAGGTATCTCAGAAATTTCACATATACCCAAGATCTCTCTATACAAGCCTTATCAAGTGGAAATGCAACACTATGTAACTGAGCTGCAGACACCCAGTAAATAAGGTACAATCTCCTCATCCAAAAGAAAGTTACAAGGAAGAACTGCAGTTATATTTTTGTTCAACAGAACTGGTACATTTATTCTGAAAACCAGACAAAATAGTTTCATAAATTATTATTTCTTTTTGCTTTTCTTCCCTAAACTGTTATGTTGTATTTTCAAATGTGATTATGTTGCCAGTGTAGATGTATTCCTTTGAGGATGATATGTAGCACCAAGAAGTGCTATCTCCAGCAGGAGGTTCCAAGTTCAACTTAGACTCTAATGTTAAATACCTGGAAGAGATCGTACAAGTTCCTCACTGAATAGACAGCACAAGAAAACATCATTTACACGCTATACCACACTGAAGACAACAGACTGCTTCTACGGGAAAACTTTAACACCCTGATTTAGATGTCAGTATTTTCCCATTTTCATACGAACGTTTGGAATAGAACTGTATTTGTGAAAGGCTGTATCTGTCACCACGCACAAACAATAATGCGTACTACAAGAAACATTCAGCTCATGAAAGGCGCTTTCAGACCATTTGTTATATTTGCAATAATGTCTTTAGATGGGAACATCTTTCACATAAACACAGTAAAAGCTTGATCTTAATTACTGTTATTTGGGTCAGATTTTTATGACTTTTGGACCTTACTGGACTGCGTGCGTCTCTGTACCACTTAGTTCTTCATCCATATTAAATGGAAAACTACACTAGGTATGAGCTATTTCTATCACAAGTAAAATCAGAACTTTAAAGCTCCATGTACACTACAGAAAATAACACTGAATTACTGTTCTCCTTTTTGCAGAGTCACAGTGCAGTGGCCGAAAATAGTCCAGGTTAAAGAATACAGAGCTCCACATCAGTTCATCTGCCCTTCTCCTTTGACTCTGTAAGAAGGGATGCACACTATCTGCTAATTATCTTCCTCTGTGCAGCCGATTCTGATATTTTGCTCAGATATTTTAAATGTATACTTTGATATTTTTATCACGATTGGAAAAATAATTTAGATAAGGAAAGCTCTAACTAAGAGGCTTGCCTACTCATCATCTCCATAATTATTTAAGGCTTACATTTATCCTTCCTTTGGAAACAGTGAGAATTACTCACCAGGGATGATAGCGCTTGAGCTGATAGCTGAGCTTACTTCCTCGAAGGTCAGACACCTTCTGAAATAGCCAATATTCATGAGAAAATTAGAAAATTTTGAGATATATTTCTCATAACTGCAAGACAGGCCTTTAAGAACAACACTTAAAAGAAGGTATTATCTCCTTTCTAACAGACTGAGCTCATCTTTGGCTGGTCAAGTGGCCTCATGTTAACTCATGACCATGTGGAACCAACAATGTCGTGTTTTCAGTCCCAGCTGGAGTCTCCCCAGTGAGCTTTACTCTACCTTCTGGCTAAAATACTTTCTACAATCATCCAAATCCCTGAAGGGAAAAAAGGGATTTTAAAAAAGAAAAACAAAACACAAACAAGCAGCTGCTCTAGGTTGCCTAAATCCCTGTATTTAAAGAAAACATGCTGCATTCAAATGGACTGTATTTTCCCCATAGGAGCAAATCATTTCACAAAAATCACATGGTTTCTTGTATATCCTGGTATCATGCTAGTATCCAAAACATCTCTCTTAATGCCGTTGTATTAATTCAAGATACTTTTCTATTCTTTGCTGGCTATACATTTCACAGGCAGTGTCTGAAACATTCCTTGACTTAGTATACCACCTTGCAAACCAGTAATTTCCAGACACCCTCCACAGACCCCAACTTTAGTTCACCTTCAGAGTTAAGTCTGTGACCCGAATCTGTTTTTGTTATGTGCCAGCTGTAAAAAAGGCAAGATTAATACTGTTCCCACATGTGCTTTTGTAACAAGCAATCAATTTAAAGATATTTTCTGAGACCATCATTAAGATGTCTGTTCATATATGGCTATTAAAACAATGAAAATCATCTTTAAGTGATAGTTACTTATGTATCTACAATTTAATGTTCAGTAAAAAAGGATGGACATGCCATTTACAACAGACATAATGACCTAATTTATCAAGCATACTCTTGCTGTCCCTTAAGACCAAAAGCAAACTGGCATCAAGCCACAGAACAGTGTAGCTCTGAATAATCTCAAGGCCAAATACAAGCTAGTACATATGCTAATGTGTGCAAAACTGGAGCATAATGCTCATTTATGCAAAGGTAGATCTTCAAAGAAGAAAGGAAACTAAAAGTCTGTACATGCATCACTCCATAGCACAAGTTGCTAATGATGTGCACAGCACAGATGCCACACGCTTGTAACATATTCAGCTTCTCTCTTCCAAATTAAAAAAAGGAATTTTTGAGTTGGAATATAAGTAATTAGAAAAATAGCTGACAGGGATTCCAATCTTAGCAGACTTAAAAGTTTTCCATGCTTTACCATGCTTAGAATTCCTTCACACACATAGTGAAACACACAGACATTAGGTAAAATCTGGTTTATTTATTTATTTTTTTAGGAAGTTAAAATATTGATCAAGTAATTTTATAACAAAAGTAAGTTTTCCATACCCCTGCAATCAATTCAAAAGTAGTACCAGCAGTATGGGAACTGTCATTGTAAAGCACAAATGCAAGGCTATAATAACAAATTTTAGGGTACAATACGCATTTTAGACATACAGCAAGTTATACATTTCTCTGTCCTCAAAGAAAACTTTAAAACCCTCTTTAATCCTTTCTATAACTGAAAAAAACCAAGCAAAAAATAACCAATAAACAAAACAGAGATGAGCAGAAACTTATCTTGGCAAGCAAGAGAATAAACTTTGATAAGAACCTAGTTATGTCTTGCAGGAGAAAAGTTTGCTTCATTTACCTAAGAAGATTGTAGGTCTCTCTAGACTTGCAGAAGGTTGCTACTGAAACCTGAAAGGAAAAGAGTACTCATTACTATATGCACACAGGATCACTAACACCAAGTAAACCATAGCCAAGTGAGTAACTTACAGTATACAAGCATTGTGCTTACAGCGGTATCCATTCCTTTGATGTTTGTCTGCAGCCATGCAAACTCTCTTAGTTGTATGAGAAGAATGAGAAGGCTCTTGGCTTTGATGTCACCTCTAGGACCATTCTGACTTATTTACTGATATTTCTGATGATATCATTCATTTTGGCTCTGCATGGTAAAGAAGACAGAGAGGAATGATGGGTAAACAGAAAAAATAAATAAATAAAAAGAATCTACTGTTGTGTTCTTCGACCCTTTGCAGAATTTCCCCAAAACAGTCATAGAAAACCTCTCAGATAACAGGTTACAGAGGTTCAGATGCTACTACTACTACTACCAAATAGAAACTAAATTCACAAGCAAAACGTAACTTACCAGCATTTCATTCTCAGGTTGTCTCCATAACGTTTTGATAAACATCAGTATTCCAGAAGTGAGCTGTTCAAATAATTCCAGGCTGTAGTGAGGAAGAAATTTCCTGTGTTCTTGGAGAGCAGCAGTTGTGTACAGATGAGCTCCTGCACAGTAAAACGTGTATCCACTGTGCTTCAGTGAAGCTAGTTCTTGTAGCAGCCCACAAGTCTTTGCCTTGAAAAAAGCTGTGCCCGCTATTGAACAGGCATTCAGTTTCTAATATGTGCCGACCGTCAATTAACCATCTCAGAGAAAAGAGTAAGATCCATGATTTTATTAGGAAATAATTTTATCGGGTTATTCAGAAACCATCAAATCCTTGGATAATCATCTTTCACAAATCAATAAGATATGATGGATGCAGCAAGGTATTTAATTCCATTCATGATAACTGCAGATTACTACTCAAAGATATTTCCAATATTGCGTAATCTTACCTAGAGCACAGTACCCGCACACTTAGTGTCGAAGTGGAAAGGTATATTTTTATGTCTTAAAACTGACTCCCATCAATTCCTTGTCTCTTTCTTTTTGTTTTTCCTTCTATGTTGCCCCATTACCATAGAATATTTTTGCCCAGGCTCACATAACATCTCAAATTCTTGTTACATCAACCACAAGATGAGCCAGTCATATGATATTGAATATAGGTAGCCTATTGTTCTGCTGCTGAAGAGTATAAATGACATACCACAAATTTTAAAGCTATAAATTTATTTGCAATACATTTCTGCAGAACAGACTTTCCATACCTGTGCTCCACGCACAGTAAAGATGACTTATACATTGTACAGCCACAAAACACAAAAAATTGCCTTTTAAATGTACATACAAATAGAAACTTTGTATCCAGTAGATGTTCTCCTGATATGTCTCATTGTTTCAGAGTTAAAGAACTCTTATTTTGAGACCTTCTAAATCATAACAAGATTCAGAACATTCCCACAATAATGAAAGGGAGAAAGGAAGACTCGGGGAACTACAGGGCAGTGAGCCTCACCTTTGTGCCTAGGAAGTTCATGGAGTGGATGCTGATGTAGTGATGGCATTGATGGACAAAGGAAGAGGAACTGATGTCATGTACCTGCACTTGCGCAAGGCCTTTAACATGGTCCTGGACCACAGCATCATCTCTACATTGGAAAGATACAAATTTGATGGGGTAAACTCTTCAGTGGATAAATAATTGGTTGGATGGCTGTAGCCAGGGAACTGTCAACAGCTCTGTGCAGACGGAGACCAGCTATGAATGCTGTCTCTCAGTGGTCCGTCCTAAAACCAGTACTCATTAACACCTTTATCAATGCATGATCAGAGGGATTAAGTATACCCTCACAAGTTTGCTGTTGACAGTAAGCTGAGTGGTGGAGTTGACCCAGTAGGAGGGAGAGATACCATCCAGAGAGATCTGGACATTCCAAGAAAGTGGCAACTGAGAGTCTATTGAGGTTTAACATAATCAAGTGCATTATATTACACATGGGTTGAGACAATCCCAGATATTAGTACAGACTGGGAGAAAAAGCTCCCTGAGAACAGCCCTGCAGAGAAAGACTTGCAAGACCTGAACCAGCAGTGCGCATTCGGAGCTGAGAAAGCCAACGGTATCCTGGTCTGCATCAACAGAGGGATGACAGCAGGGCAAGAGGAGGGACCGACTCCCTTTCTCTGCCCTCGTGAGGCACCACCTGGAGTACTGCATCCAGGACTGGGCCCCCTCCCACAAACAAGAAGGATGTGGAACTGTTCAGGCGGGTCCAGAGCAGGGTAATGAAGGTGACAAAATGGCATCAGCACCTACCCCATAGATTGAGGGCAGTAGCTTTGTTTAGATTGGAAAATAGAAAGCTCTGGGGAGACCTCAGTGGGGCCTTCCCATACTTAAAAGGGGCTTACTAGCAGGACCAATTTTTTACACTGACTGATAGTGATAGAACAAGGAGGACTGACTTTAAACTAAAATAGTGGAGATTTAGGTTAGATGTTGGGAAATAATTTTTACTCAGAGGATGGTTAGATGCTGGAACAGGCTGCTCAAAGAGGTTGTGGGATGCCCCATCACTGGATGCAGGTTGGAAGGGATCCTGGGCAGCCTTATCTAATGGTTGGCACTTTTCTACAGTTACAGTTAAACATCTTCACTTTTAAAAAGGTCAGATATTGGAACAGGTTGCCTAGCGAGACTTTCCATTCTTCATCTTTAAGATTTTCAAGAGTAGACTAAACAGAATCCTGAGCAACATAGTCTGATCTCAAATTTGACCCTGTTTTGAGTGAGAGGTTGGACTAGAGACCCCCTTGAGTCCCTTCCATCTTGAATTATTCCAGAAATATATCTTGAAATATAAGCATTTATTAATAACCTACTTAATGACTTCCCTTTTCCCCTTTTAAAAACGACACTGAAAACAACAGACCTAAATTATGAGCCTAAACAAGCAAACCAAAAGAATCCCAACAAATAACCCATCCTTTGATAAATGAGACATAAACAATTGAAACTACATTTTTTATGATTCTCTCA
Organism: Coturnix japonica; assembly: GCF_054131305.1. Classification (NCBI taxonomy): domain Eukaryota; kingdom Metazoa; phylum Chordata; class Aves; order Galliformes; family Phasianidae; genus Coturnix; species Coturnix japonica. The sequence goes on along the minus strand of NC_140680.1, from coordinate 8,559,864 downwards.
ACTACTAAGATATTCACTCCTAGATATATATATATTTTACAAAAGATATTTTTGATAAAACTTCCAGTAATAAGAAGTCTTCACATTTGATTTTGACACATATCATGACTAAGTATGAAGTACTTCTAATGCAGCTTATTTCTTATACTTCTTTCATACAAATTGCCAGTTAATAAAAAATATCTATCTGAAATATGTGACAGTATAACAGAGATCCTACTACTCACTTCAGAGAAAAAGCGAACATTTACCTTGAAAAATTCATACCTTCTGGAAATGGGGCTGTAAAGTGTCACATCCATCATCTCTGCACTCTTCTAGATTATTTACTGTACACAGGATTATCAGAGAAGATGCTAGAATGACATTCTACACATGGTTTAATAAACATTTAGTTTTCCCAGACCCTTTAGCAAATGAAATTGGGTTTTCTGAAAATAGGTCCTTTTTGTTTCCAGAATCCCTTGATAAAACACACTTCTAAAAAATATACCACTGCACAGACTAGTTAGGAAAGGCAAAATGCTTTACAAGTTTTAGAACCATTTGCGTTTTGCCTCTTAATTTTTATGATTCTATATATTTTCTACATTTATCTGTGGAATGATGTAAAAATGAGCTTCAAGCTATGAATTTCTTTGTGGAAAACTACACTGCCTATATTGTCCTTGCTGATAAGTATAGGTCGGATATTGCTTTTCAAATTTAACTCCAGATTACTTCAAAACATTAAGAAGCTGGTACAGAATTTCTGTATCACTCTTTGCTCATTTGGTAACTGTACACCCCCTCATTTTTGTTATGAGAACTTCCAAGATGTAGACTGCTGTAAGGATGTTCTAAGAAGAAAATAAGACATAGCATTTCCTTATAGAGTAACCATAATGTAATAGGAAAAATACCCCTGTGATGTTACTTGAATCCCTGTCTGAAAAGCCTGACCAAAGTCCCCAGTGGTTGTTACTCACGCCCAGTTATCGAAACACTGCAAAAAACAGCTCACTCGCATAGAACCTGCTCCGGTCATAGGCACTGATGGTTAGCCTGAACTTCCTTCCCCTCTTCATACTAGTCAGAAAGATCGTGTACTACTTTTGTTGGTGCTTTTTTTAGCCCCTACTGAATCACTTCAGCTCCACACTGAAGACACAGATCACCTTAACACTGCCAGTATGCATTACACCATTAAAATTAAACCTCTTTTTCTCTCTTCTTGATATCTTGAAATGAAATTACTATGGACAAATACAGGCTGTACTAACTTGTCCCAAGGAATCCACATTACAATCCAAATTAAGATATCAAGACATCTCAATGTGTAGATGATAACCAAGAAGGAAAAACGGTTAACTTTGATAATGAGGTCAACTTCCACTCATAGAGGCATGTAATCCTGTACAATGCCTGCTATGTGAAAAAAATACTTACCTGATGGGACAAAGGGGACACACTAAGTTTGATAAATGAAAAGAACAATAAATAAACCACTGTTCAGATTCTGATATTCAGTGGCCCAAGCATCATGCATTCAGCTTTCTACTTACCATGTAAATACTGGAAGTGACACGTTCCCTTGGTAGCCTCCCCTGCTGAACATCTTGTTCCCTCAGGAACACCAGATCCTCTTGCTCAGCATCAGGCACATCCACCTCTAACCCAAAAGACGTTGCCTGGTTGGCTCCTGGAGTTTTACCCTTTGTCCCATGTGACCTGATTATAGCTTTGATTGATGGCCAGAGCAGCCATCTGTAATGTACTCCAACAAGCAGCATCTTTAATTTCTTTTCAGTGCCTTGAACGTGCTTATAAGGTCACCTTCAGCACACAAAAATGAGTTCTGTATTTTTTGTCATGAGCTTTCAGAGAGTCTGATTAGGAAGTGTCTGACACTGTGCTACACAGCCACTGTGAGCAATGATATTCATTCACCGTGTTTCTTCCTGTCTTTTTCTAGATTGTTATGCAATGCAAGTTTATAATGGATCTGATTCAGCATGCTTCTGTGGCATTTCTGCCACCATTCTGAAAAAAAATATTCAATCTGAGAGGTAGTTCTGATCAAAACATCCCTGGCTGTTAAATAAATGTTTCCAAAACAACCGTTCTTCATTCATCACCAAAGCAGTCCTCTTCCCCACCTCCTGTATGTGTTGTTCTAATGCCGCCATTTTTCCTGATTTCAAGCACCCTGCTTGATTTGGTTTCAGACAGTAGGCCTTGAATATATTTCTCTTAACTCCATATCTTTAACACACTACAAAAAATGTTTCTGAGAATATATTTCTAAGAAGAAACTCAGTGTATTCTTGTTTATTTGAAAGCAAAAAAGAAAGATCAAATATCACTGTCACACAGCAGGCATATTCTGAATTATACTCAAGTATAACATAAACATAGCTGTGACCAAAAAAAAAAAAAAAGTGAACTTTAATGTCTCTGTATGTCACTACGTTATTAAAACTGACAGAAGTCCAAACTTACCAGATAATTCTAGAATAATTACATTTAAAAACATTCAAATCACAATCACTTCTCTCTGTAATGCTAGATAAGGTGCAATATGATATTTTATTTACGTTTATGAATACAAGCCAGTATTCTGCAAACTTCCTAGTATAGCTCCCTCTAGTCTTTTAACCCATTTGTAAGAAACTCCTTTCAATATTTACAGCTTCAGAAAAGCAGGAGATAGCAGAGAAAATTTTTCAAGAGCATCATCAGAAACTCAAGTAACCTTCAAACAACAGTGGCTGAGATAGGAAGCAAAAAGGAGAGTATTTTACTGAGCAAAGTCAATATACAAACAATAAAGAACAAGATCTCTGCTCTGCTGTCTCCAAGCAAGGAATCTAAGAAATGAATACAGAGGAAAGTTTATTTCCTTCTGGTATTGTAACCTTGCAACTTACCATGTAGGGAAATAAGAAAATAAAGGGAGTGTAGACAGATTACACCACCATAAAAAGACACTGTAGAAGTTTAGAAGTGTATTAGGAAAACCAAACATTCTATGCATTTCTGCCCCCTTTACATGTGAGCAAAGCAAAAAATTATCACAGGAAAACAAACTACCTTTATATTTAAAAAAACAAATAAAAAGGATTTCAGCTCTCAAAACTGATACTCTCTGAACCAACGAATATCCTCTCGTGATTTCAGCATCTAGTCTCAATACTACAGCAGGTGAAGTTGTGCCATAATTTCTAACTTCAAAATTATTCTAGATCTATGGAAATGTGGATTAACAAAAATTGATACTGTCCCCATATTTCAGTAACTACAATCACACACAGAAAAAAAGTAATGCAGGCACCTAAAAAAAGCTAGACAACTGGTATCAATAATAGGAGTAGTGATAAAGGGAGAAGGGGAAGAATGGAAGGGCATTAGAGACATTAATAAGCATGGAAATGGTATGAAAATCTATTATGGCTAAACTCCAAATGGTTTTGAGCCAGATCCTTACTGCAATTCCAATCAAAGTACAGCTAACCTATACTTTATCAAAGTGTTTGATATGGGTCTATCTGCAAGCAGACAATTAGTAAAGACTGATAAATAGCGTCTAAAAAAAATGTACTGCACTGAAAAAATAGCTAATTTTCAGTACAGAGAATGATTGCAAGGTAAAATTTTCTGTGTTATCATTAATATATCTTAGTATTTCTGTGTGAAGAAAGTCTGAATGAAAACAAGACCTGCAAGCACTGCTCAGACAAAAAATAAGAAGTACTAGATAATGTTGAGGTCTGTAGCTAAATTAAGAATGCTGATTTATGTGAAGAGTGTTATAAAATACTCAGCCGTGTGTCCTTGGGATATGTAAAAATATTTCTCCCAAGGGCTAGATCCCACTGCTGCAAGATGGGTGAGGAAGGGAACACTTACTGCAGTGTTCCAGGAAATTCTAGCATCTACAGAAGTTATGCAGTTATGAAAAAAGGCAAAAGAGGCTCTTGGACCACATGGATGGCAAAGGGCAGGGTAAATGCTGTCATACAATAGAGACTTAATTTAGAGTATGGTTTGTGGTACTTGTTATTCCTAAAGAAGAAGAATAAACTACAGCATCTGCAGAAACTAATATTTGCTAATTCTGCATTTTATTTAACATGAAAGCACAGAATACTCTTATATAAGAAAGCTAAAGCAGACTGACATTTGCACGTCTTATGATATGAAGCTTATGCAGTGACCACTTTCTTTACATATATTGTAACAGAGCAGGGCTGCAGAAGACATAAACTTTAAAATAAAATAACAATTAAAAAAAAAACCAAAAAAAACAGCTGACACAAACAGCAGATATAATTTTATGCCTTCCTGACATGGAATTTAGAGTCTTTCTAACCATCAGAAGAAAGCAGTGGTGAAAGAAGTGTCCAACAGAACCAGCAGGCCAACAAAATAAGCTACTTTCAGCATGGAGATTATGGAGATTAATCAGTGATTATGACTTGAGTATCTGCATAAAATGACTCAAAGTTACTTTCAGTCTTATTTACTCTACCTACCAACTACCGTTTTCTCCTAAGCAATTTATAAAGATTATACAGATTTTTACTTGGACAGAGTGACATATATAAAGAGTAATAATTTTCTAAAGCAGCATGAAATTCTTTCAAAGTGCAGTTCAAGCACTATTTCTATCCACATTCTTTAATGACCTTTATTACTGCAATGAAAGGCAGGCCAGCTAAACACAGTATCCTGTTTTAAATCCACTTTACTGCTGTAATGCTACAACTGAGTTAAGAGATAGAGCCACAGAGGAGCTTTCCCATAAGCATCCCAATGGCTATGGGAAATTAAACATCCTCCTTTCCAATGATATAATGAATACTGTACATTTCATACCAAGTGCAACAATTTCAAGCATCTCTGTGAACCTAAATACAGTTGTATGAGCACAAATTCTCTCACATGCTATCAGCGTAAAAGGCTGATGTTTAAAGGCTGCAAGTATCGAAGCCCAAATCAAATGCCATTAATATAAATGATATAATCAACTGCAAAAAAATCCTAAGTCTTTATCCCTTCTCAAAAGAGCAACGTCCATCACATTTGATGTTTGTGTGTTTCAGTCTAAAGAATGGATGAACTTTAATGATAAAGACTCATTTTGCTTACTACATGAATGTAAATTAAACAGCCATGTCACAACTGCAGTTCAGGAAGAGCTTCTGATACACTTTTAAATTACATTATATGAATGAGAACTAGACCCAAGTTTAAATTATATTCTTAAATGCTTTCTAGATCAGTAAAAAGAAGCTCAACCATACCAAGCTCTTACCAGACTGCTACCCAAGCTACAATCACTTTTTTCACACATACACACAGAAGTCCCATACAATCTTTTAAAATACATATGGTATTTTTTTAATACAATTTTGTGGACTGTATCTTAATGCCATTACTCTTCATTTGCATGCCCCATACAACTTAATAATAGACTCCATCTGTTACAAATGGTTCCTCTGAAAAAGGACACATATCTTATTTAGTATCAAGTATTGCATGTTTACAACACTGTCTTACATAAATGAAAATGAACTGTATTGATTTGATGTATTTAGAGTATGTTAAAGATTCAGTGAAATGAGATTTGAAATTCTATTTCACAAGTTCTATCTACATGGATATCCTGATAGAGACACCAACTACTAAATCAGGATATATAAGAAGTTGCATTGCATGCACTGAAAGCTTAAGGGTAGAGAGAAGTTAGAAAAACAAACAAATCATAACACACCTACTGAAAAGACAAACCTAACCTTTTGCCATCATTTATAAATGGAAGCAAGCTGCTACATAGTTCAGCTGCAAGGGAGGATAAAGAACTGATAATAATCCTCATGCTCCTCACATGAACTCCAACAAGGCATTTGAATGAGACTTCTAAAGCTGAAAATTGTCCATCAAAGCAGAATAACTTTTGCTAATCCTTGTGCCACAAATTACTAATCCATCTGGAAAGCTTTTTTTTTTTTTTTTTTTTTTTGCATGTGTTTACAAGGATCTAAATGTCATCAGACAGAGAGACAACTAGGTTAGTAGCATATAAAATAAATAAATAAATGTATAAATAAACCCAAATAAAAATGTCTGAAGCAGTTGACCACAGAATAAGTAGGATTTGCAGAAGTACTTACAGCTCTCAATCTCCAGCGTGCAGTTCTGTTCATCCAGCGGATATCTCCGTAGGTCCATCATACAAGCAGCTGTTGTTGTAATTCTAGGAAGAAAAAAGAAGAGCTTGTTAATGCGCCTCATTCCAATCTTTCTTTGACTGCACACAGCTGAAAGAACAAAATGTATTTTTATGGACCCTTGCCTATTTTTACTAAAATACCATGTATGCTGGCTACTTTTAACTAATACTGCTCCAAAAAGGTTACGCCACACTCTGTTGGGCAAGCAGACAGAGTATCCTTCATTCACATTATCACAGTGCTGCAAATGTCTGTAATCTGCAGTTTACCCTGAAAAAAAATCACCATGAATCTGGATAGTATTAGTTCTTCCATTTTATACTGAAGAAGCCAAAACAAATGAAATCTTAAAGAAAGGCAATGAAAGAAATCTGAGGATGAACAAAGAAAGATGCATAATTCATATCCTGGGTTAACACTCAAATCCCTTCATATGAGACTTAATTATTCTTTCCTATTTTACACAGTGCTTTGCAAATTAATCAATACTTTATTTTCACATTAACAAGCAAACATTGTCAGGAATGTTTTCATCAAAGGTTTAGACCACATCTGTGCATAAGCACCAAAACTTACCATGGGACAATCATCTCCCTTAGATGGGGAGACAAACATCTGTACCATCAGTATACTTTGCATAGATGGATCTAACACAGGAATAATTCTAAGCATAATAACATGAATAAAATGACAGTGCTCGGATGCATTTTACTAACTGTATATCTGTAAATGTTCCTAATGTGTACACAAAAAATCATTTATTTTATTCTCTCCTGAGAATGTGTAATACCTGTAGCAATTAAAAAAGGGCTACCATTTGGCATCTGCCAATACTCAGAAGAATTATATAGTGCACATACTCCAAGTGGAGCCAAGTGGATATCTGGAGCACAAACAGATGTTTCTAGCCTTTCTTCTTTTCCCCTCCATCTGCTAAGATCTCTTCTACACAAATACTAAAGTCTGGAAATGTATACAGCCTTCTCAGAGAAACAAACAAACAAAAAAATTATGTTAGATATTTAGATTGTTCAGTAACTGTTCATAAACCTCTTTTACACTTTTCCATTTGACCAAAAGAGACCTTTCACTTGAGGGACCTCAGTCTGCCTCCTTAAATAACTAATGTTCTCTAGAAGCAAGAAGTTACAACTGCTTCAGACAGACTCAAAATTCACTCCATACTGACTTCAAGAATCCTTTCCACAAGGCACCTAACAGTGTTAAAACAATAAATGCTTCTTGTTAGTATCCTTACTGCTGAACCTGATAACATTTTGCTGTCCTGTAATTTCTGCAAAGAACAAGGATCCTTTACCTGTCTCTTCCTGAATAGAAGTCTTCCAGCATTTAACGAAAGTGAACTACTGCAGAATACATCTGAGTGTTTAAGTAAGTTCTAAGCACAGAAATGGTTCCTGATAAATACCAACCTGGTTGACTACTAAGTTCCCTAAGACCCCTCTGCAATTAACACATACTTTCCACTTGAATCTACAACATTAGCCCTTCAAAACCAAGGCAACAACACATTTAGTGCTGACCCCAGCAAAGCATTCTTTTATACAGATAGAGGAACCAAGCACCGTTAATTCTAACCTACATTCTACAGGACTTAGGGGTGCAGCAAATATCACAAAAGGGAGCAAAGGCTGCAGCACAGCTAAAAGTTCTGTAAAAGCATGGCAGAGTTTCAGTCAAATCAAAATAGTAGTTTACAATAATGTCTTTAATTGAACTCACTTGCTCATTCTTATCCATAATGCAAATCCACTGAAAAAAGTAAGTAAAAATAAGTCCTTTCCTTTCATCACACCTCCTTATATTTTTTACCCTGACTTTTTTTTTGCCTTCAGAAAATAGAAATAGTTACCTTTCATCTTCAAAATTATTTAAGCAACAAAACTGCCTTCTGATAATTATTAATGGCCTGCAATTCATGGTGAATAGCTATACAATATACAATATTACTAATGAAAGGGCACAGGAGAATTACCACCCTTTGAAAGATCTTAAGTTTATGACTCACAATCTATACCTTTTTCAGAGGAAAATACAGTGGTTCATTGCAAGTAGGGATGCTTGAAGCAGGAATACCACCTCCCACTCAGACCAAAACAGTTTTAATGTTCATGAAAGGATTACAAATATTTTTAACACAGCCTGGACTAGTGAAAAAAATAAAGATTTTATTTTCTGTAGAACGCAACCTTGAGAATAAACAATGGAGAAAGGAAAAGCTTTATAAAAACAACACTGTGACTCAATGCACTGCAGTCATTAGGAATGATAACAGAGTAACAGTGCTCTCATGGAAACACTGTGTGAAATGAATCACGGTACAGAACAGCCTTATACACTAATTTTTTTACCTGCTGTCAGAGAAAAACATTGTGATAGTTCATTTTTTTGATCCTTAATGATGTAAACTAGCCTCCAGGGCAAAGAAATCTGCACCCCAAATATCTTGTAGGGAAAGTGAAGTTGCTGTCAGTCACAGCAATCACAATCAATCACAATAATTCAGACGACTATTACTCCAATGAAAACTGAAAATTCGCCCTTCTCTCAAACCTTTTGGAGGTTCCATGCATCATTCAAGACCCTGTAAAACAGGCCCTGCTCCTTTCTTTTGGCCTCCAACTTTGTTTGAAAGACTCCTAAATCACTTAGAATTTAAGAGATGAAAAAAATTATACTGTCCTGGTAGTGTTAATAGTTCTTTTTTCAGTGCTACATAGCGACATTTTTTTTTCCCCAAAATCTAATCGATTTTGTCCTTTCTGTAAGTTCAAGTGGGATTTGAAAATCAGAATAGCAACTTAAATAGTTTTGACATCAGCGCAGAATAAAGAACATCATTGAGAGACAGGACTGCCGTGCTACTGATATGTGGAGATGGACAGAACCCGAATTCTTGTTGGAGCTGCAGTGGCTCTGCAAAACCATGGGGAATAAGAAGCAGCAGAAACGTACCACTGCCCTGGAAGGAAGCAGCTCTGTTCTATTACAGACAGAGCAGAAATGATGAGGAGGAGGGTGACAATTTCAGATAGCTCCTCTGAGCAGAGCTGTAGTATGAGAATCGCGTAATACACTCTGTGCTCCAGCACCGACAGATTGTGACCCTACAGAGAAAAAGACAAAGCCGAAGCCCAGGAAAATACAATGATTAATTCTTTCTTCAAATATATGCACACACATTCTGTCAAAGACACTGTGTGATTCTGCTTCTGATCTTAAGGCAGAATCTGATTCTCCATTAACAGCTTCAGGACCCACACAAGGGGAGCTTGCAAGGAAACCATGCTCCTTAACAGACTGTGGCTCTTTATCACGGACTTCATCAGAGAGTTCTGTGCACACTGACTGGGAATTGCTATCTGTTTCTCTCAGAATCAGTTACTGAAGCCATGTACTGCAGCAACACCCACTGATCACCTCAGCTTCTCGGAAGCAGCCCTGCTGTGTGACAGTTGGAAGCACTGGCAGCAGCAGCAAGCACACCCCGTTTCAACTACGTGGCAATCTGGGAAAAAATATAATGCAATAAATCATTCTCCTGAACAGCAAAATTGGATTTAAACATGTTTCAAGGTTGTTAGAAACACTAACAGACCTTATTTTAAATTACAACACATTTATTGCTAGTTACAGAGTTTACAGAATTTTTCTTTTGCTTATTCACATAAAATATAACATGATCATAGGTAGTTGGCTTTCACAACAGATAAACACGCAATATTTCTACATGTCCATTTATAAAACTAAACATTCTGCTACCGACTGCTATGATCTTTCAATTTCAAGTTATTCAGTTTTTCAATGTACTTTAATGTAAATAAAATAAAATAAAAATGTAGAAACAGTTTTATTGGTGCCAATAACTTAATTTGAAAAGAAATTATATACTCAGTTTACACATAATCTGTAATAAACAGACTTCTAATTTGTCTTATCAAAACGTCATATTTCAAATGTAAGCTCCAACTTTTCTTGCCTTTATTTCTCATTTTGGGACTACCTAAAATACCTAAAAATAAAATAAAAATAAAATACCTAAGGGCATTTAAATATTCTCTTTGTTTATTTCCTGCCCAACACTTACATATGTAAACAGTCCCTGAAAGAGCACTTGTTAAAGCTAGAAGGCAACCCTAAATGTACAATGCTAAAACTTTTCCTAAAGGTAATAGAAGACAGGGAAAAATGATTGAAACTGACAATACACAGAGAGTTAGAGAACATACAGAACCTTTGACATCTACATTTTGTTTTTCAGATTGTTGATTAAAAAAAGCATACAAGACTTTTCCAGAGCAAACTTAATATATATGCCTGTGATCCTTCTTTCTCAGTCTTATTTTCTCCGATGAAGGATGGGCTGTTGTTCTATCTGAATGTCAGCTCAAAAGACTCATGGAAAGCTGGAGAACCTGGCTGTAATTTTGTTGTAAAAGCACTGTGATTCTGAAGGATCAGACTTTTACTGTATCTGTGTGTAGTCATGCCTAGTTTTCTTCCATTTCTTTTCCCACACAGCTTTCTAAATGTTTTTAAAATTAGATATAATTGCCTGCTATCCTATCACTAAATCCAAAACTCAGATACAACATTAAGTTCAAATCCTTGCAAAAGGAACACAACAGAAAAATCTTCTGGTACAATAACCTCAACCTTCCCCTGAAATACTACAAGCTCTTCTAGAAGATAACACCAACGGAACAGAATGAAACAGATACACCAGAAGAACTATGAGGTGCAATTCAGAATTTCAATATTTTATCACTGGGAAACACATCTTTGTCTCTCAGCATTCACTTCATTTCTCCATCTAAAAGAAATAATGAATAAATAAAAGGAAGATCCCTAAAAAAAACATAGGACTTACAGAACATTGAGGCAACATGAGTGCGGTGACTGAGTCAGTCTGCAAAAGAAACAGCCTTGGAAAAAAGAGCCGGTCCATCTCATCTATTTTACCAGCTTATAATGTTTCTGCTATATGCCTAACACTAGAAAACTAAAAGTTCTACTTCCAAACATTTTGCAAACTATGTTTGTTATCCCAGTAGGAACAACAACATGTCCACTTCACCGAGACAACAGCAGCACTGCAATTAAACTGTGTTAATTGCAGCTATTTTTTTCTTTTCTTAAAAATTTCTACTGCTTCTACACAAATAATTCTGCACACAACAAATAAATCCCATGCACAAAACATCTATGAACAGGTTGTGTCATTTTCAAAAGGAAAAAAACTATCATTCTTCAAATTCTGGGAGAAAAATGTTTTAATGTGTTTCAGAATGTGTGGAACACCTTTACCACAAACTTTCCTAACACTTGCTTTTCATTTTTCATCAATAAATCCAACTTCAGATAAAGGTATGGAAAGTATAGAATGCATTACAATCTCTTTAAAAATAGTTAACTTACTGGTTTGGAATTATGAATTGGAAGTGAGCTAGAGCTTTCTCATGAGCTACAAGGATTTGGGGTCTCATTCTCACTGCCTAACTGGTAGTCTGTTCTAACCAGTATGCTTTATGCATACCCAACATTATTTTTTCTTCCTGGTTGATAAAGATACAATGCTTAATTAAATAATTGAAAAGCTAAAAGAAAGTCATCAAAGGTCCCTTCATCAAAGTCTTGTTTCCCTCAGGAATTGTGTCTAAATTTTGAATCACTCATTATTAACAAGTGTGTAACTTCTCCTTTCCAGCCCAGAAATGTTGACAGAAGCCAGTCTCCAACTGGTGCTGGGCACAGCTGCTCATGGAACCTTCCTGCAAGGCAGATTGGGCTGATGCTGACACAATCTACACCTTCTTCCTCAGTTAGTGATGATCTCACAAAGAAATTGGATTTATTTATTCTCCATATTCTTAATATATAATTAATTCAGCAAAACTCTTTCACAAAATATCATCAACAGTATTACTACCTACTTGCCTATTCAGAAAAACATTTAAGTGGATGATCTGACAACAAGGCGTTTTCAGAACTGTGGAGAAGAAAAATTTTACCCAACTTAAAAATTAATGTGAAAGTCAAAACAACCTTCAGGAAAAAAGGCAAAAGCTGAATTACAGTTTCAGCTTATTTAGAAATTCTTATAGAAGAAGCAAGATAAGAGCCCAAAGTGCCTTATTCCTCTGGCTTTTGTGAGTCAGAATAAGAAGACTCACTTTCCACAGGGAAATGTCAATGGTAATATTAAATTTATGTGGATTCTCCATAAGCAGAATTACCATCAGATCCAAAAAGGGAAAAATAAGTCAGTTAAAAAAAAAAAAATCTATAATACAGACTTGAAATTATCGTTTTTCTTTCAAGAACATTTAAAGCCAAGCAGTGACCTGTAAAATTATAACCCTCAGAAAATTTGAAGACAAAAGTAAAACGAAGTCTCCCTGAGCCAAAGTGGGACTGGTACTTCAAAAGCAATCAAACCAGAAAACAGTCAACTGTCAGAATTAAAGCAAACTCTGAAAAGTGCTAGAGAATAACAGACACAGTTTAATCCTTGTTAAATCAATTATGATTAGAAAATTTCAACCACACAGATTGGAATAAGAGAAGAGTTGCACTGCTTCCCTACACGACTGTAGGATTTCAGTTAGACCAATTCTTTCTACATTTTTTCCTCAATAAATAACTTACTAGGTATCAATATTATTCTAGGTTTAAAAACAAAACAACAACAAAAAAAAACCATCACTCCCAAACATATCATTTTTCTTCTCATCTTTACCCTGATCTAACAGATCTACGGCATTGTTATGAGAGAAGTCTTAAATGACTTTGTCTTCATTTCCTCTTCTCTCTATAATCAACCCAATGTTCAGGGCAGCTCTAACTGCATGCCCACAGTTCTCTCATAGAGCCCTTTCCCTCTATTAGGACAGCATCTTTCCTTCTCTATCTGAGAAAAATTACTCACTGTTAAAAAGCTTCTAAGCAATCTGAAATAGAATTCCTTCTTTGCAGTGAATATTGAAAGCACAAGCAGCAGCTATGCACATCACAAAGACTTTCACGTAGATGTAACTAAATTCTCAGCTGTCTTTGCTTTCCTTCTAAATCTTAACCCAATGCAGCCAGCAAAACTTCCCAGTTTTGTACTACCAGGAATCAAGCTGATTAAAGCTACTGTATTCATTCAATAGATCAAACCAAACGTCCTTGTAATTGACTATTATCATAAGATCAACATCTCCTGCTTAGCAAATAAACATTTCAGCCTTGCTCTGGTATTTAGGGAACAATAAGAGGCACTCGTCCAGAAACATAATTCCATCTTACTGACAGCCTTTCAAATATCACTATAATATTAACTGTCAATAAAGAGAAAGAAAGAATGCAAGCAAGTAACAGGGATGATCTGAAAGTCTCAAAATACGCTGTATACTGCCCTCAGATTTCAGGCCCGTAACGCTCGGAGACATTAACAACACTGTTATCTAGATATAGCACACTGATACAAAGATATCATTTCACTTTCAATTTTACTGAGTGACTAAGATTTGTAATCAGCAGACGCTAAGATTTCACCACTACCACAATAAGACATTTGGCACTAAACTACTTTATTGTATTTATTTTTGAAAGCTGTGATGTCAGCACATCATGAACACCTCCTAGAACCATATCATTGGCAACATTCCACAGCCAGTTTTCAAAACCATCAACGCATGCATTGAAAGTGTATGTAAAGCAGTACTGATGGCCTACTTTGAGGCATTAGAGTGGTGTAACTGCCGTAATACATAGTAAGCTGGACTGTCTCATAGAATTAAATGGGGCGCTGTGAAATCACAAGCTTGGGGGGAGGATCTCATGGCTCTTTCTGAAGCATTGTCATGTCCATAGACTAGTTATTACTGAACAGATTGAGTTTACCATTCTGAGTTTCCATGTGAAAAAGCTATTCCCTATTAAAGGCAGAAATTTAATGTATTAGAATCACTCTTTAAAAACAAAACCAAAAACAAACAAACAAAAAAAGAAAACAACAACAAAAAAAAAAGAAAAAATGGGAAAACAAATCCAAACCATACCCCTATAATAAAATGTGGTTTTAATACCACTGTTAATTATGCACCATATAGCAATTACATCACATTCATCAACTTGTAGAAATAGAGATCGGAAAGATCTATAGATCAAAGCACCCTAAAACACCTTTTAGGCATCAGCTGCTGAAACCTCACAAAACTGCAAAGGGGTGGGCTAAAGGCATTCCTAAGGCACAATGAATTCTTGGAGTGACACAATTCCATTAATATTTAACAGTCACATTCTTCAGACCAATGCAGTTATTCACAGGACACTTCCTGCTACATTTCTCTTGCTCTTAACTTCCCACAGGAACCATTCATCACCTAACCTGCTTGCCACTGTCTGAAGAAAGAGGCTGATACTGCACTGCTAAGTGCATGGGAGGCATTATTATCAAATAAAGAAGGACAAGAAGCTATCCTGTTAATTGGGTTGGAAGCACTTGGTTTTAATTCAGTGTTGTTTAATCTTAGAAGAAATGTTTTGGTTGTATTAATAAAGACAGGTCATTTATTATGGAGAGCATAAATCTGTTTAATATTCCTAAAACATGGATTATTTAACAATTGGTGATTTAGTGGTCATATTTATCCTTCCAATTTACTTCAGCAGACATTAATAAATATGTGATACGATACTCTGCTTGGCATATATGCCTAGTTGAATCATTTACTCGTTTATGGATATGAGAGAGTACTGCAAATAAAGTTGGTTTTCTTCTCGTTTTTGAAAAGAGAATTAGCACGTGAATAAAGCAGAAATTCATTCTGAAACACCAAGTAAATGAGTTGCTATGTCTGGTGAAAAAGTGAAATACAAATAAAAGTCATTGGTATGTAACTACAAAAAGTATTATGCTTTTTCCATTCTAATAAAGTATTTTGATATTGCATAAAAACAAAAGGAAAACAGTTCACTTAAAATGATAAACAAAATTCTGAAGATTAGCAACAGTTTATTCCAGTTAATACAAACAGTTAGCAACAAAGCAGCCACTTTCAATTACAGAGAGATGTTGTGTAAAATATTCTATACGGATGGACAAACTATCCCCCAGAAATATGAAGTTACAGAATTTCACTCTTCTCCTGTGCATCAGTGGAGATCCCCCACCAGAATTAATAGCCAGATCTGGCACATTTAAGCGGTCTTTAACACATCTCCTGTTTGCATGGCAGCCATGTACCACATCTAAACAATTATTTCCACCTGAACACTATTTAATTGAGGACATCTAAAATTTAAGGGATAATTTCCAGCCTAATTCACAGCATAGAGTCATCAAATGACACACCCCTATTAGCACAAATCAATCTTAGTAAAGAGACCTATAAAGGAAAAAGAGAAAAACATACACACTACTCTTTTGGGGGACCTGCTGTGATAGGACAAAGAGAAATGGCTGCAGACAGAAAGAGCGGAGAATTAGAATGGATGTAAGAAGAGTTTTTCACAATAAGAATGGTTGGGCAACCTGTGACAGAGCCTCGAGAGGTGGTGGTGCCCCATACCTGCAGACACCCAAGGTCAGACTGGAAGTGCTCCAAGCACTGATGGAGCTGTTGGTGTCCCCATTCACTGCAGGGAGTTGAACCAGCTGGCCTTTAAGGGTCATTTCTGACTCAACCATTTTTATGATTCTATGAAAATGCCACAATGTTAAGAGCAACCCTTATTCAACTGATCTTTAAGATAAGTTTTTCATTCAACTGAGCTTTAAGATAGGTCCGACTTACACAAACCATGAGCAGTTTATTCTGCACATTTTTATACACTACCCATTTTCCTCCTCAGGTTACTCTGCAGATAGACGACTGTAGAGAAAGCTCAATCATTTAACCAGGATTCCTTTCTCTCATTTTCTATTTTAATGCTAGTCAGATTAATAGGTTTCTAAAGCTACTTACTGGCATTTATGATCAACAAAGCTAATTTGATTTGGAAGATATTTGACTCAGGCTGGGATATTTCTGTTCATAAGAGTTCAAGTGATTCTAATCAGTTTTATTCAGATTTCTATTTTCCATATACTTCTGCATACAGTATTGCTTACCATTTTGTATATTCAGATCTGGATTTTAACACTTCATGCATTACCAATGTATTTTTTCAACTTCCCCTGTAAAATGAATTTTATTTTCTATGCTGTGCGCTTTTATAATTTAGTTTAGAGAACACATTCCTTACTACTCCTTATACATACTTGTAGCTTGACTATTCATAAGACCTTTTCTTCAAAGGAAACTTACAACTAGTTCACAACTTAGGTACATGAGCAGTCCATTTAAAAATATCAGTCATACTTGAGCACACTGAATACACATTTTATGAGGAAAAAGAGACTCATTTGAAGTAAGCTGGACCTGTTCTGAAGCAATTCTATATATGCAATGACCTTTTTAAAATGGACACTTGTGCTGTAGGGAGTGCTCTATTTTTATTAGTTATTTTTAAATTATTATTATTTTTTTAATACTGTCTCTAAAATAACTTCTGATGTTCACTTAAAGTCTTTTGCTCATATATGAGAGGACACCACTTGCTGAAACTCGGTAAATCAAATTGACAGCAATGACCATTATCTCAAGAAGACGTTTACTTGATTAAATGCACAGGTGCTTTTAGGAGAATGGAAGCACTGGCATAAGCCTGCAAGGTGAAAGCATCATTTGCAAAGCACGTTCAGCAGACTCAGAGGCACAGCAGTGAGTCCAAGCCTCTCATGTCCACTTTCACAAATTCCTACTCATTTCTGAGCTCAGACATTGAAGTAATGGCCACGCAGACACAGCCCTTTGGAACAACGCAGGTATGTTTTCACCAACTCAGTCTGTTTGACAGGCTTTAAAGCAGGAAAATTTCCAGCAACAAGATAAATACATTCCAGGATTCACATTTACAAAGCAGTAATTTCAAAACTCAAAGAGTTAAAGTATGCTCTCTGGTGTCAGATCTGGTGTTTATCAGAGGACTCTCCACTGCACGTGGTTTTCAGATGTTATGATTCAATTCATTATAAATGCCAGCATGTCAACACTGGTGTTTGATACCATATGATGGTAATAGGACATGACAGTTTGCATCAACTACTGCGATAGAACATTTTAATTTTCTTAGTGTACAAGGATAATAATAGTTCACATCAATCCCAGCATGAGGCATAATACTTACTGGAAAGATGTCTGGAGAGAATTTTTTTTTTAAATAATTGCCCAACAGAAAGCCATAGCATGGATGTGGGCTTCAAGTCAGCACTGCTTGCAAGATGGGGACAGTAGGAGACAATTGCTACACAATGAACCAACAAGCATGTTTCTCCACTGAGAAAAGTGGTAAGACACATGAAAACGGTCCTTGCCACGTCTTGAGCAGGTAAGATAGATCTGTATAGGCCAGCCCCAGAATTCATTCAAACTTATTCATTTCACAATACATTCTCCCATCTAATTAAACACTGCATAGGGAGAAATATCCAGAAGCTTTTCGTTTGTTCAACCACAAGACTTCAGAATTTCACTAGAAATTTGCTTTCAGATATTTCACACAAGGACTAGAATTCATCACTAATGTAACACATTACTTATGATCATTTAATTTAAACTACAGCTACTGATTCAGCATAATATCTTTTATAGGTGATAAGTCTCACATCAAAACACAGATCAGAGATTAAGCAAATAATTGCAACGTTTTAATACGCTTACTAAGTTTACTGTTAAGGTTAAATGCCTTTTCCCAGTGTTTTTCCAAGCTGAAAAATAAAAAGTCTATTCATAGGCATCTTGAAGAAGATTCAGAACACTAAAACAGATGAAACCAGTGAAGAACAAACCCAACAAACACAGGAAAGACTACCTTTCAGAGGAAAAAGTAACAACTTGATGTATAATGTGATCATTACAGATACATAACATCAATGAAGAAATTAAGTATTAAAAAGTGAACTTCAACAGTTGTGCCTTAATTGTTATCTATCCTGCTATTTCTAACAAACCATAAGAATTAATAAACATAAGAGTAAGAACGAAAACCAGAACAACATGTAAGTTGCTATTTTCTATCATCTGTCAAATACAAGTCATGCTTGATGTCTAGTAGTTCAAAGAAGTATTTAAAGCAAACCTAAAATACCTGTAAACCTTAGGTTGTTTAGCTAGAGATGTCTGTGAATCTTTGGAATATATAAAGAATGACACATTTACCCAAATAAAACAGGCACTGCAAGGTTAACATGAAGGAATGAAGATGAAAATCCAGTGATCATGTCTGTTAATTCCTTGAAGGTTTCAAGCTAAGCTTGGCACAGGTGTGCTTAAAACAAGAAGGCATATATCCAAATTCTGCCTCTTAGCAACAGAATATTATCTTAGTACTTGATTTAAAAGACAGGTGATGAATCACAAATCTTCATAAATAAGGAGATGGCAATACACCCTCTTTGCATGGTGTAAATGTCGTGAGAGAAAGAGATGGAAAGCAGACACATAGCTAAGCCACTACCATCTGCACAATTAATATATGTTCTAAGCAGCAAGAGTGTAGGAGGAAAATGCATCATCACTTATGACTACGCAGTCATTAGCCAAGATCCTAATCTTCATAAGGAAAACGAATTAAAAACTCACCATTTACTGTGGCTGTCACAGTGGCTCCATAAAGAAAAGAAACAGTGGCCCCACCGGATTTGGGTGAAAACCATGCATTTTGAAGTGATTGTTAGTAAGCAGAAGCATGACATCAAGATAAATTGGTAATTTAATGCTGCTCATCTAAGGCAATAACTGCTCCCTCCCCCTACTTCAAGGGCTTTTTACTAGGAGGAAGAAAAGAAAACAGAGCACATGGCATATTTTAGAGGAAAACAATGACTAAGGAATAAGCAAGGTCTGTAACTTGATGAAAAATTGACCATGAAAATACAACTGGCTTTCCTAAAGGTTTAGATTGCATAGACTTTACAATAGGAAATCACTGAACGGAAAGTCTGGCTAAGCATGCATACATGGGGCAAATAGCAAAACACGTTAAGGAAAGTCAGAAGGGGATATAATAATGCACTTCTTTAAGAAAGGCGAAGAGAGCTTTTTTTACTGCTAATAATATGAAATGGGGCAGAGCCACTCAATGTTGTCACTCTACTGTCAGCCACAGATGTATATTTACCCACCCTATTTATTTTCATTTGATTACAGTATTAAAAATTATATAAAAGAAAAGCCCAGACATTACACAAGGACAGAAGGGAGGCCCCTCCCCACTCGCCTTCAGCCTCTTTGCTAACACAGACATTTCTGCCTACACTGAGAGATACTTGTTTATCTAAGTGGGAAGTCTGCCAGGTTTCTGGCTACGAGATGGCTACAAGACAGACCTCTTTTTTTGGTAAATAAAGTCTACGACGCAGAGCTGACACCTTAATCTCTTAACTGATATCATACTTTTGAGATGGAGTACAAAAAGATTATTTCTTAAACTAAATCTAAGCTATCAGCTTATTTTAAACAACATTTCAACACTGTATTTTCCATGGCCACTGAGATGCAACAAAAACCTGTAAGGAATAAAACCTTTCACTTCTTCCTTCCTGTCAAGACTAACGAATATAAATGTACTCTCATTTCCAGAACTTTTCTCTCAATTGAAATTGAATTAAAAATCTGGAATTATCAGGATGTCTCTTTCTTCACTTTATTTCTGCAGATAATTGTGTTTTTCAGCGATGCGTGGAACATTCTGTGATTTAAGCTTGGTATATTTCCACCCTATTTTGCAGACTTGAGAAATTCAGCAATACGGGAGAAATATTTTGAGATATTTGCTCAGGCCCAACCAAGATTTCTAGGTTTATCATCTCAGTTATTAGTAATTTCCCTAGAATCAGACAAAGCGCAATATGCAACAGTTCCCTTACATTACGAAACAAAAATAAAAGCCATTCCTGCTATTTCATTTTGCTGGCAAACCTTACAACAATAAAACAAAGAAAAAAATCAAATCAATGTGAGAAAAACTGTATTATCAATGCTTTTCTTTGAATCACAAGGCTAAGTCATATTCACCCTCCCCTTTCCGAAGCTACATAATTCAGGCAACCCATCTATCAGTCATGTCACTTTCTAACTGCCTTCTATTGATCTAATATCTACTAATTCCTCTGAATTAATTTCTCAGATTCTGTAATCGTTATAATGAATAATAAAAGTAACAATATTTACTTTCATTCTTGACACTGAACAAACATTACTCTCCACACTATTTTTCTTCTGTTCAGTAGGACTGTATTTTCTTGTAGAGGCTGCATTCTCATCAATAATGCTTTTCACCATTAGTTCTACTTTCAGATAAATATTTCCACACCAAAACTTCTTATGTTGAAGGTCTACTGAAGTTATATGAAAATAACTAATGACATCTGTCTTACGGCATTCCATTACTTCTTTAAAAACCCAACAGTAAAAAATGTATGGCAGACAGAGAAGGGATGACAGGGGATGACATTCCTGCAGCAATGTTAACAGTATGAAAGCATATTAAAACACAAAACACAAAGGCAAATGGCTGTCATTCTTGTACTGAGAACACTTGCTACTAATTTTTACTATTTAAGAGTCCTAAGAAAGCCTGAGAAAGAAGCCTGCAAACCAGAACATTTTGGTCCTAGCCACATAACATCAGTTTCAGGTAATGTAAATGAAACACCTCAAAAGCAGCTATTCAACCCTGCTCACTTTTTTTCCTGTTTGGATGCTGAAGAGAAAGCACTGTATTTTTCAGTATCTTTGGAACACATTTTCAACAAATGCTTTAAACAGGCAACACAAAGTCATGCAACACACCTTTTATGGTACAACTGATTTAGTCTAGCAATGGTTGTTATCCTGCAGAAGGCTTTGAGAAGTAGTTGATTCTCTGCACTAATCTGAAAGCCTTTTAAAAAGGTCATATGCCTTGAAAGACCTTTAATTTTTAAAGACAAAATTTGGAACAAATATTTTGAAGTGCCAGATTTTTAAAAGGAGTCTCAACAGAGAAAGCCTTGTTGGCATATTCTATAGTGTGTAATTTAATGATCATTCAATTAAGATATTAGCTGGGAGGATGACACACTGTGGCAAACCATCCCCATGAAGTGCTAAATCTAGGTTTACAGTTGACACATGAGAAGAATTTAGGGACATGAACATTTGCTCTTTTCTGTTTCAGATTCAGAACTGAAAGTGTTTGCAGACTGTAAGTCACAGGTTTCTATAGGATATAGTTGATGGCCCCTTGAAACATCATCCAGTACAACAACAGCAATTTCAGAGGGGCCAGGCTTCAGGTCAGATCACTGCAGTAACTGTTAAGGTCCTTTCGGTTCTGACACTGAGCATGCCTGCGTGTAAGTTCTTTCTTAGTGATTTGATCTTGTAGCCTCTCTCCAGCCCTGAGACATTTTCCCCATCTGTTCACACAGATGGCACAATCAAGTGAATTTAAAACAATGGTTTTCCAAACTTTTCTGTTTGCTCTCTCCTTAAATAACATGGATCTAGGCTAATAGAAGCAGCGACTGACTGTTCCAGGGATGCCTACTCAGAAGGAAATATGTACACACTACATGGTTATAGCAAACGCCTGCATCGCAGCCTAAAGAGCTAGCATAACCAAGGATAAGCATGGCTTAAAAACACTCTTCTGCAGTGTTTACACATGTTCCTCAAGTCAGGAGAACTTATCTGGAAATACCACAAGAAAAGAATTTCTTGCAACATCCTTTTTCTCTGTGTCTAAGCAGGGCCGCATACTGTTCCAGGAAAGGCTTCCCTCAAGTACTTTGCACATTCAAGGCCAAATGAAATTTACATTTGTGGGGGAATCTAAATATATGTATATAATAGTCCAAAGAGATACAGAAACCACCTGGACTTTCCAATTAAAAAATAACAGCCAGATTTTAGCAGTTTAGGAAATTATTCCTCAGAAACCGTATTCACCATTTTGTAAAGCTTTCTGACAAAACAAGATGAAACAGCAGGTGAACAAATGAGCTCTTCTCTTCAAAGGAAAACATTTTGGAAAAAATAATAAAAAAAACCCACAACCTGGAGACATAACTTAAATGAACAAGAACCTCCAGTACTTGCAGCTGCTTCAAACACTTTCCAGAAAAAAATATCCATTCGCTTCAGAAGGAATTTCCAACAACAACTTATTGCGATGTTCATCAAAATGTAAAACAAAAATCGTCTATAGAATCACAAGAACAACTCTGCGTAACAAATAGAAACAGGGGAAACAAGCTCTAATTCTAAACAAGAGACTCATTTTTCTTCCACACACAAGGCCTTAAAGCTTCACTCTAAACGCCTTATGACCCAGTCCCAACTTACGACATCCATCTCAGAATTCACCAGATTTTAGATTTTAAGAAACATTCTAATGGAAATTTATATCTATCTGCATACAGTCTACATATACATTACATACACACATATTTAAAACTATGTACAGCAACTTTAAATTCACATTTAGCATCCATATCATTAGCTGAGGCTCTATCAAAGCATTCTGTAATAAGATATTCATAAAAGCTTTCCTAAATAAAAATTTCCGTGGTCAGAATCAAGTATCAGCGAAAACAACTCAATAGAATACATTACAGAAGAAAAATCAGATAGATTTATGTTGCTGTAATTCTCAATTATGTTAATATTTAAATTTCATTTTAAGATTAAGTGTTTGATGACCCTTATTTGTTTTTGGAATGCATCTATGCAGTATCCTCGGAGCAACTTAAACTATTACACGGTTCTTTAGCTGATGGAGATTTTCTTGCTAATAGATTAAATGCCACAGTTTGTCTGTTAGGCAATAAAACTCTGAATTTTTTTCACTTGATTGCAGTGTAATAATCTTGGATAATAGGGCTTTTAATGGAACAGATTCCTGTGACTTAAAGCCTTTTCCCTATTAAGCCTAATTGAATTAATTATTCACATACTAATGATTTAACAGCTATTCATATAAAATAAAAGCAAAAGTCCCCCATGAATACTTATCCTATACTTAAGATCTAATAAAGGAACTGAAGTAAAAGATATCTTTGTTTTCTTTCAGCTAGGGGAGGTATTTAAAATCCAACTACCCACCCTCCTGCTGTGGATGGAGGTGTTCTGAAGAAGCTCCAAGCTTTGAGTCCTAAATAGAAAAAAGATCCTTATGACAGTCAGCGGTCTCCCTTTTTATTCCAAAAATTGCATCTTTGCCAAAACCGGCTCATTTTGTCAACGCGTTGCTACGTAGGAAAAGTGCAACAGTGATTCTAAGGACAGCGGAGCATATTTGTATCTATAAAACAGTTACCATCCCAAAGTGCATATCAAGGCTGGCATTTTATAATTCTTCATAATAATGCTTGGCACTTACACAGTGTTTTATGAGATCAAAGCGCTTCACAAACTAATTAATTAATCTTCACAACACCCTTGTGAGAAGGTAGGTTTTACTATTCCAGTTTAATAAATGGAACAACTGAGGCAGAGGAATTGTACAGTTTGTTTTGTGCCACAAAATAAGCCCTGGTCTTCAGTCTGGTGATTAGAAGTAACAGCAGCACTAGTACTATGGTGAATTCTCTGGGATCGTCAACTGAACTATTTGCATAAGTAAGGAAAATAGAATCGGGCCCATACCTTATTTAGTTAAAATTACAGACAATTCACTTAAGTATTTTACAGGGAATCAAGAAGCCCAAGTTCCTTTCCTCATATAGGATCAAATTCACTGCAGAAGTGACAGAAATAAATACATATGACTGAGCACTTCTCTCCTTTACATCTGAGAAAACATAATCAAGATAAAAGCACCTTTTCCTTGACCTGAGTCACAGACAGAGCAGAAAAATCTCAGAAATGAGATAAATGTAGTAAAGAAAGCTTTTAGACTTTGTGTCCCCCCAAATTCATATTGTCTCTTTTCCTCAACATGAAAATATCAAACCTTCTAGACTGAAGATCTGCATGGTGTGTATGTTTTTTAACCCAGTCAACACTTTCTGCTTTGTTACATACTACATCATATTAAATCAGTCATCTTTTGCAGGAATGGGTATAAATCTCCCAAGGGAATTTTCTTTTTTCCAATGAATGCTACAAAAGAGAGATTCTCTCAATTTTCAAACCTTCACAAGTTCTTTTGTTTATTCCTCCAGTCATTAAGAATTTATTTAATGAGTTTATAGCCAAACGTTCACAAAACTAGAGTGAAAGACATTTCTGGTCAGAACTTCTATCAGCAAAAATCAGAAAGCTGATTTTAATGAGAGTAACATTCAAACCAATCGAGCATTTAATCAACATTGTTTATAAAATATAGTATTTAGTTAAACATCCAATTCAGACACGTACATTTTCTTTTTTTCCCTTCAATCCTCACTTTATAATTATTATTTCAATTCCTTTGAGGGAGCAGTTCTAAAAACAGCTTTTAATCTAGAATGTGTATTTGCAGAAGTATTTATAGTCTTATCTGTTCTTAAAACAAGTCTTTTAGAACTGTACTAAAAATAGAAGTTTATCTCCTAGATATATATATATATATATATATATATATATATATATATAAATCTTTATCCGTTTTTGAAATACTTAGGTTGAAATTATTTCTGGAATGCCAGCAGTTTTACAGAACATAGCCATACAAAGAGCAGCAATAGATAAGGGGGAAAAAAAGAAGAAAATATAAATAAATAGGCATTAATTTGAAGCCACGATTAGAAGACTAAAAATAAGGAGTCAGAAATGGTTCACACTGACCTTAGTCCATACAAGACAGTCCCATCTGGATGCAAGCGGATCATTCTGTTCTTCACAGTGACACCATGTACAAATGACTTCTTGTCATTCAGGAAATAGGTATCAGGAACCCATAGCTGATCAGCCACTCTATTGTCCAGAGTAAGGTTTAGAGGTATTACGTTATATGACAGCCTCTTATCTCTCCACGCTTGCTGAAAGTACATTGTCAAGGTATAGTCCTGTAGTTATAAAAACAACAAGGAAAAGATTGTTTACATTAAAATAGACAGCATACATATATAAGTATGCAAATTCAGCTGTGATTTTTCTTGTTTCAGTCCACAATTTCCACTTGTAAACTGTTTATTGTTAACATGCTGAAGAGTCAACATATACTGACAGAAATGAGAAAATAGAAAAGATTGATTTTTTTGTGTGAGTGATGTTGTGTTTCAATTTTTTAAAAAGGAGAAATAGAGAAAAAAAATACTTTCAGATGATTAACAACCTGCAGATTCTACAGCACTTTACAAGCCTATAAAGCCTAGGAAGAGAACATTCACAGTTCTAAATTTTACCTCGTGGCCTCCACTGTATTCAGTGAGGTAAGATCTGTGGATAAGCCCTTGCATCTCTAAAATTGCAGCTACCCATTCAAATGCTTTTCTAAATTAAAATCTCTTCAGTCTGTTAACTTTCCCCTGGGCACTGAAATCAATGGGAAGTCCCCAGTGTTTCTGTGCTAGAGTCTTATGCTTAATTTTACAGATGAAGTGACTCTGGTTACTTCAATGGGACAATTCAGAGAGCACAATTAAGCATCCAGCTAAATATTTGCAGCATTAGGAAACTGCTGCCTTTCTTTGTCTCATACAGGCCCCTAATAATCAGCACACGGGAGATATTTTCATTTTTAGTGTATTGTGATGATATATCATAAACTAATTTCTACTATTGGGTAACAGAAAATCATGTAAAATATGAATATTTTATTGAAAAAATGCAATACTGGTTCTCAATTTTTACCTTAAATGTCATTGTCCTTTAAAATATTCTAATGGGACGTGACAAGAACATCTCTAAATGCAGAGGTGGGTCTCAACCCATCCCTAAGCACTCAGATATGCCTCTCCCTCCCCTGCTTTTAAAGCACACAGCCCTAAACTACCACATCAGCAAAGTGCCAGCAGTGGACTGAAGGAAAGCCTCTGTCAATGGCAAATTGAAAAGGAAATCAAAATCAGATTTCTTAATTTATAATATCAATGCCTGAATAACCAGAAACCTGTTTCTCCTCTCTGCACTGATAAAGCACTTGAGACCTAAATCAGTTTGGATATTCCCTTAAAATACATACAGCGTACCCTTAAAAATTTGTACTAGGTAAGGCCTTTGAAAATTGTACATCAATAGCTCTTTATTCCAGTAGAATTCTCTTAGCAGTGACACAGTATCCAGGAGCTAGTTAACCCTGCCTCTTCTGCAGAACGCTGTGTTCCGAGATGAATCAGTATATACTTCTGCTGTTGAGATATGTACTCCCATTGCAGAAACACTCATTTCTAGGCATCTTTCCTCTCAGTAGAAAACAAGTACACCAGCTTCAAAACATCTCTTCGGTTTTCATGGAAGCAAGCAGAAACACGCGTTCCTGTTGGGAACAGTTTTGTTTTTTCCTCCTTTCCAATACAAAACCACAGTTTGATCTGCTCCCTGCTTTAATACTGAATGTATTTACCTGTTAAATATTACAACTTAATCAGTTTTAATGATCTGAAGACCACTCTTTCTTTTTTTCTTGTTTTTTTGTTTTTTCCCCACCCCCCTTCAGAAATAGGATTAGAGTCTACTTGCAAGAGCATTCCACCTACACTGGAAGAATCTTACTGTTGTGCTCTACTGCACTGCAGTATTTGCTTCATAACTAGATACAAGATGTTCAGTCATATATTGACAGTAGGAAAATGTATTAGACTTCATTAGAATAACATATCACAATATAAAATAGATGGACTGTAACAGTCACTTCCCCATCATCCTTGGTATATCACATTTTATTCTTAAAGTATAATCTACATATGTTAATATGTCATGTATATGAAATATCCTTCCTTTTTACACCTCAACAAAAGAGTGAAGGAAGAGAAAAACTAAACATGTGCATAAAAATGAATTACATAAATCTGCAAATGTGGAGCACTGGTATAGATGAAAGAAATGCCAAGACATCATGCTGGAGTTCAGGGACCGCATCCCAGAAACAGATCTGGTGTAGCAACTAAAAATTATTAGGCATCAAATGGCCCCAAGTTTTCAGACAAGGCTGCAGTGTTTGATGGTCAAATTAAGATAAATATTTTAATGAAACTTTTCAATTAAAAAAATAATAATAAAAAAAATCAAGTTACATATTTCAATGCCTGATTAGCTACAAAAACACAGCAACTGAAGCACAGACAAGCTTCAATTCATTCCTTAGTAACGAGACAGATGTCTGTTATCAAAATTCCAACAAACACAAAGAGTTTTTTAGGCACCAAATATTCTTGCACTTCCCCACATCACATTGACATTAAGACCATCCTCACCCTGCAGAAATACTACTAAGAATAAAAGTCAGCTAATTTCACATTAAATATGGGAATTCTCCTCTATTAAGATGAATAACAACCAACACAAATCAAAAAGTATCTTGTCTCTATTTTGAACGAATGCAACTATTATAAGCAGCCAAGTCGTCAATGACCTCCGATGATCATGGGGAAGTTAATACACAGGAAAGCAATACATCTGAAAACTGGCCCTCTTATATTTTCTAGTAGTACGTATCTTTTGTAATATTAAATCCATCCCTGGGTCAGTAATTTTCAATTGCATATTTCCGGTCCTCTTTTTATGCTGGCAGAAGGATCAAGGCAGTAAAGGAAATAAACTTCATAAATATTCACAGTAACTGTGGGAGTCTAATGCAAAAGATGGAGGCAAATATACATTTTTTTTTCCCCATGTATTTCAAAGGATACCCCAATTTGAGAATAATGACATTTAGCTCATTTTCTTCTACGTTTCCAATAATGGGACTGATTCACAAGAGTAGCTTGAAAATATATACCTGCACTTGTATTAACAGGGATATAAAGCAGCTACTGAAACACTTTGGAAGTAATAAAATGAGGACACTTAGGAGGAGAAAAATAAGTAAGTCTAAGGAACATTTTGTGTATTATAAATACAAAATTCAGCAGCAGGGAGTTGAATAAGCTATTTATTTCAACTCATTAGTATTGAATGGAGAATTCATTTGCAATTTGGCTCAAGTCCCTTCTCATCACTTCCCTGGTTATTTCTAACTTGCATTTAAAAAAAAATAAAAATTCTTTACTGCATTTCCCAGTACAGCATTCTTAAAACCAACTAATTTTCTTAGAAAATACTTGAAGCTAAAGATTTTGAACGATGTATTTCTGTACTACATGCATTTAAATAGCTGTCTTCTTACAACAGATTTAAGTACTACTTAAGTAAATTTTGAAGAGTATACATCTGTGCTGGAAAAAAAATAAAAATGTATCTTAATATATTAAAAGCTACTCAGTCAATAAGAAAGTATAAGTGTAAAATCTACCACCTCCTCAGCCTCAAAAGAAGTTACCAAGAAAGGGCGCAGCTTCTACACTGGGAAGCATGTGTCAGTGCTTGAGCAGTCCAGAAAACAATCCAAAGCAAAGCACACCAATCAATAGAAGCATCCGTGGATTAACTGCAAAAGCAATGGCTTTCCCTGAGAGCGGACAGTTGAAAAAACCATTAAGTTCTCAGTTTCTTTACATCTAACCATAGCAGCAAGTTCCATTTGTAACTACCTGTCCCACACAGGTCAAGAACATCAACTTGTAAAGTCTGCTCTATTGGCACTGAAGATACCAATAAGGAACTCACTACTGTCACTTCGACTGAAAGAATGAACTGTTGAAAAAATGGGCTTTTAGGAATGGATAATGGAAAAGAAATATCACAATAAATTGCCATACATCTTAAAAAACAAAACAAACAAACAAAAAAATACCCACAAACATTTTTCTTAAGTATTTTCTTAAAAAATAACAATAAGTAACCCACTGACATCAAGAACCCTACACACAATCCAGGTTGAACTCTCTCAGCCCATCAGATCTCACTTCCTAAGGTGGCTCACTAAATTATTTGAGTTATTTCTGTCTCCTAAAAGTTTGCAGGCAATTTTTCTTGATGGGAACTGTATGATCAGGAGTCTATGATATTTCCAAAACAGGAAAATATCCCAATATTGAAGCTCGCCATTTATTCTGCTGCAGCCATCTCATTATCATTTATCAGCAATTCTCATTCTTCTGCTGAACAAATGAACAGAGATGGGTTGTTTACCTTCTGCAATGCAATTCTTAGAAAAACACAGCACTATTGAATCAAGCTAGAAATTAGTGTTTGGAAGGCAAACTACCTGAGTCCTAAATACAAAGCTTATTTCTACTGATTCTATGAAACTAGGAGTAACACACTCCTCATCATTCTAGTGTCAAGATCACAAATGTTTGTTTCCTTAGCTGCTACTGAGGTTTCCTTGCAGCGATTTATCCACTGCACTGTGATACAGCACCACTGTATTTCACAAACTTTAAGGAAATAAAGCCGTTATGGCTCATGTGTTTCCCGTCAGCTCAATTAGTTCAGCCAGACTCTGAGATACTTGGTTTTCATTTCTAACAAGTCATCCAGACTGAACAATAATACTGCAGTTTTACTGATCCAGCAATCTGCATGTCATTCCAGTCAAAGTACAGATGCCATATGTCTTTTAGTTCTCTGACTTGCAATCTTCTAATAACAAGACAAAGATTTAAAAAGTGAACTTGGAATGAAAGCAGTAAGATACTTGCTCTGGAGTCACTTATCTTTTATCTTTAGATTTTTCTCTTTTGAAAGGATCCAGTCCTGTCTTCACAGGATTCTCAACTGAGCCATGCAAAAGTAAATTGAATTAATCTAAATTATAATCACCTTAAATAATAGTTATTCATACAATATTTTTCTGTCTCAGACATAAAAATTGTTATTTAGACAGGTCTCTGAAGTAGAATAAATTATTTTGAACCACAAGAAGCATCCAAAAATTAAGTTTATATTTGTATTTTAAATGTCATGTACTTCCCAGAGAGAACAATTCTGAGTTCACATGCTATTCAGCAGTACTATATATCTTCAGAAAGGTAAATACCTACAACAGTAATCACTTTTATTGCTCTCTTTACCAAGATTCCCTTACTGTAGCTCATTATTAGCAGTACATCAAATAAGAAATATTTTAACTGCTTAAATAGAGTGGAAATAAACAGGTGATTAAGCAGAACCAGAGACACAATTGAAAACTTTGATGAGAGTAACTTGTGGCCTGGTTTATTTGGAAGAAGTGACTGCTATCAGAAACGTTTATGACTTACTGGCAGTTTTGAATAATAATAATAATAGTTTCTATTGGATAGAAATGTTGTAATTGTGAGATGGACTCTAGGTAAAACACAGGAACTCTGTGCTCAGGTGAAGACCTGAAATGACATAACATTTCAGCAAGTGCACTTTTTCCTAATGCTTTATATGATGGCTGCTATGAAAAGTGCCTCCTATTTTACTATGTGGGCAGAATGGCAGCAGAGTTGAAATCTTCCCATCATTATCCCATTACATTTTGTTACTGCACAACAGATGGCAGCAGAGGGGCAGTCTGACACAACGGCATCTGACATGGAGGTGTGTATGAAGCAAGGGGGTGTCACTGAACTCCTCCACATGCAAAACAGGGATGGCCATGCCCAGCTGTCACACAACAAAATTAAGAGAGTCTTTAACAATCAAATCAGTGGATTGCAACCAGTTGAAGTTGAACACTGTCTTCAAAGCATTGGAAACAATGGTAGCAATGTTGGAATATCGCAAAGTTTGTGCCAGATGGGTCCCATGAGTGCTTACACCATATGCAAACTTGTAAGGACCTACTGAACCAATAGGAGACTGAAGGTGACATTTTCCTGGACCACATCATTAGCAGGGATGAAATATGGTGTCACCACTACAAGCCAGCATCAAAACAGCAGTCCATGGAGTTGTATATACACACATGCAGACATATTTAAAATATAGTCTTGCTGATTTATAAGCTTTAAAAGAAAGATCATGCCATAATGGCAAGTAGACTCCAATGACAGAAGATTTAACATGTCTGCTATTATGTTATCTAGCTAGTCTGCCTTTTTACATCTAAAAGGATGTACAGCTCCTAAATTCCAAACTACAGACTTTAAACCCACAGAAATTAAGACTTAATGAGAATTAAACAGTTTGAGATGCACTCGGTGTTTTACTACTAGAACAGGTTGCTTTTTGACCAACTGCGGAGGATATAAATAAACAGGGCAGATAGGGCAATTGTCTGCCTGTTGCAAAATCTGTTGAACATACATCAACAGTTACAGTCCATCCCTTTAACATACAGCCTCCTGACATTTTAAGGAGCCTTGCATCACCTCACTTAACCTGACACACCAGGATATTTATTCTTTATGAACCCAGAATCTATCTGCTATTATTTCCATGTAAGAAATCACATACATGGAGTTTTCAGGTTGGGAGTGTCTACAAAGTTCAGACGAGGGGCTGTTATATTTTTCCTTTTCATTCCAGAATTACAAATAAAAGAATGTATCTTCAAGAATTAGTGCCTAAAAGTAAACCCTCTACTACTAATCCTGCTAGTTTTCCATGTTGCTTTTCTTGATCTTGAGATTCCTGGTGTAAATAAAAAGTAAGAAAGTATGGTTAGGTAAAATCCCAAATATCCACCATACTCTTAGTACACGCACCCACTCAAGAAGCACAAATGGAAATGATTCCAGGCAACTGTAATGTGCCAGCTATTTTTAAAGCTGCTGTGCACTCACATACGAAGCACCAGCAGCAATTCGTTTCTCTTAAGTATTTTCACAGATTCTGTTACTCTTCTCTCTGGCCTGCTGATTCCAAGTTCTCTAAAATGGCTCATTAATCTGTTAGTGACAAACTGATGTCTCTAAAGAAGCAATGTACTCTGGAGAGTACAAATCTCCCACAGATACATTCCTATAAGCATTTATATATCATGGTCTAATACACTTGAGGCTACACACTGCACTTTAGACTAATGTGTTTCCTTACTGTTTACACATAAATCTTGCGGGAATAGACCAAGCACCGTTATTTAGCTGCCTTACGTGAGCAATGCTCTTGAAATCTCTAATGTTATGTACAGATTTCATAAGGTTGAACAGTGAAGAGTGTAAGGATAAATAAAAAAAAGAACAAAAACACAGACAGTGCCATGTCATGTAGGCCTTTATGGTATTTTAAATGCTTTCCCCATAACCCAGGATGCGACAGGTTGCTACTCTCAAAAATGTCAGGCATCACGGAGTGCTGGCAGCACTGAAGTAAAAAAGGACAATTCTAAATAACCACACATCATTTCTTTCATAGTGATGACAAGCCTGTGGAAATTGGTAGAAAGTCCAATTTGCATGACAGCCAAACGCTTCAGCAAAGAGAATACACTTAGTAGAAATGCTTCCAAGAGAATCAGTGATGTATTCAGATGAAAAAGAGATGATTATTATGTTCTAAGGAGACATAATTTTTTTTTTAATCTGCAAAAATATTGCATTTTTAACAGTTGGTGCACCTGCATTAATTATACTTTAAACTGTTTATGGTTCAGCAAAGCCAGAGCCTGTTGGAATATCCCACAGGGAAGGATTTCCATTTTGAGTGCCTCTATTACAAGGGTCCATTTTTCCTTGACAGATAAAGAAGACTTCTTAACTGCAATACCCACAAAAACAAACAAAACAAATCACATACACAAGCGATTTTTTGCCAAACTATTTTTTTCTCATCTTCCCCCCCTCCCCCCGTCCCGCTTTTTTTAAGCATAACTTTCACGGCTTCCCATCTGTACTGTTAGTTAACAGTACACAATTATTAAATCTAATACAACTAGGATGGTGGCTAAAATACCTGATTCAGTTGAAGTGCATTCCTTGTATGCATGCAGACCCCAATACGCTAGTTGCTGTGTGGACTGAAACACAAGACAGGCCCCTTCCCAAGAAACATGTGAGTTAAACATGTGAGAAATCAAGATACAAAAGATAAGTGTGCAGAGACAGATAAAAGGAAAATTAATTTAAGTTCAATGTGTGGTCCTCATCACTACAGTACTTTACAATCTCAGAACATTTTTGTTCTCTCATTTCTTCCGTAAGAATGTAAGAATTGTTCTCTGCCTTTTAGAGAGTACATTGTTATCTCATACATTTTTAGCTACATAAAGCCTTATGGTACAATTTAGTCATCAACATTCTTTCTACACTCATGAGCTAAAAGGACTCTCAGAGAATTCATGCCCTTCAGTGCCATGGTAGCGTAATAAGGGCACTAACTCTTTTCATTGCTACTACAGAAAGCCTGGTCAAACTGCTTAGACTAAATACCCAAATTTTTGGTGTTCCAGATGCAAGAAAAAACAAGTTCCTAAACAATGAATGCATGCTCATCTAGGTCATATTGGCCTCATCCAAAGTAACATGCTCGAAACAAATCAAAGAGGTAGACAAGAAAGAGAGAAATTCCTTGAAGATGACTTCAAGCCCTGAGACTAGCGCTCTAATTACTGAACCAGGCTGCATTCTTAGTCTGTTACTCTCACTCTTAGCCATGATTAGCTGAAATGCTCAACATTTTTTATGCCTGAAACCTGTGGTTTCACCCCACTACTGCTCCTCTAAGGTCCAACTACCACTTTGCTTCACATTGTCCATTACACCTGAGGCCCTGATTAGGCAGATATGAACTAACTACAATACTGGCTGTTCCCAAGGCCTTACTCACTCAGGTACTGACTGTGATAATGACTACAATAGAGACCTCAAGTGTTGGGAACTCAGCAATCGTGCCCAATGATTGAGGGCCAATTGATCACGTGCCAGAAATATCCCATTAATTTGGGAGACTTCCTCCATAAACAAAGAGAAATCCATAGCCCAGTGAGCTTTTCTATTCAACAGCATGAAGACAATACCTTCCCTTAAGTAATCATGCTTTTAAAGATTACAACAGCTGCAGAGAACCATTATGCCTTGATGTAAAGAGATTCCTGGCTGCTACAGATCTTTGTTAAGAGGCTTGTTGTTTTGCCAAGATATCTTAGATTAATAGTGCACGTATAAATATTAGGACTTAATGCTTACCACCTCTGAGACTAGGAGTGGATTCAGCCACACCTCGGTTCTTACCTCAAGGAGTTAGAAAGCAAAGGGGTCCATTCAGAATCTCTTTACTTAACAGGAGAGTCTACTTAACCTTTAGACATAAACTACTGACCAATCTAAGTTCAGATCCAGTCTCACATAAACTCCTCTAAGGAGCTTAAAAAGCAAAGAGGTCTGCTCTGAGCCTTAGGACTTAGCAGGTGGACACATGTAGATAAGTGTGTTTAACTCTACATTCTGTACAGTCAATATTCACACGTACCTTCCTATTTTGATTCTTGTTAGATTTCTGCTTTATTCACAATTAAGCTGTATTAAATCACTGTTTCCCATAAGTAAATACATTGCTGTTTCTCTCTTACGAGTGACTTTTATGATTCTATTCATGACAAATATACTCCCGTAATTTTTAATGTTTATAAGCTTAATACAGGAAAAAAAAAAAAAAGTTAATCAACAAATCTGTTTTCTGTCTCCTATTGAAAATTCATCATGTAATAGATGCATTTAATCTGTTTACCATGAATTCTCTAAAAGGCGATTCTCAAACAATTTATCAACATACTAATCAAAACATCTTATACTTATCTTCAGAGGCTTTATGGATCAAACTTGTAACAAAATATTGCTTAAAACTCCCACAGATTAGATATTATTTACAAGTTTAATTTTTCATGTTAGGATTTCCTTCTTTTAGACAGAAAAAAAAAACAAGCAACAACAACAGAGGAAAGCAGATGTGAATGCTTTGGAAACGCCTCCCTTTCACTCCCATTACATAACTATTTAGCACTCATAACTTTTTCAAGGTGGTAAGAGAGAGCATGCTCTGAACGCTAGAATGGAGTTATGTGATTCATGCATACCCTGCAAAAAGAGCTGAGAAAAAAATAATATGGAAAGAACACCAGAAGGACAACAGGAAAGATTAGAAAGAATGCAGCAGGGATGCTTTTCATCATTTGTACTTCAATGACCAAAATAAAGTAACTTTGACAGCTAGAAACATCAAGAGCAAGGCAGTAGTTTGCATTTTCTCAAAACATGAAAGGTAAATGGTTAACTGGAAATGACACAGAAAGTATTTCTCTCTTCACATTAAAATCACTGAAGCATTAAAATTATCTATTGTTCCATAGAGAAAAAAAAAAATCCATATCAGAATCAACTTATTTAACCAGTGTTGGTGTGCCTGCCTACCCTGTCTCATTTAAAACCGTGGTAAAATAAAATAAGCACAAACCAACTGGCACTAAAACCCATATGCATGTTCACTTTTACTCTCTGACAAATAATCTGCCATTGCACCACACAAATGACAGATCCATAACATATTCTTTTCCAGTTATAAAGTACCCATAATTATACAGTTCTATTATACATACTAAGAAAATCCATTTTAAACAATTAAACACAGAAGCAATAAATAAAATATAATACAATGATAAATAAAATGCAAGAAGCCCTGTTATCATTCCTCTGAGACTGCCTTGAAAATAATGTCCCTCTCTGGGTCTCTCCTGGCAAATTGGTCAGTCTTGATGAATTTTTAACACTAGGATTCTGCTTTGTTTTCCACCTCCACAAAAAAGATTTGTTTTAATGTTTTAATCGCAACAGCTTCAAGAAGACATTAGTTTGAGTGTTTTGTTTACTCTCTCGAATGATTAGACTTGAAGCCATTGCAGTAAAAGCACAGCTTCAGCAGGTGTTGAACAAGCAAAATCTCAAACAGCTCATACATTCCAAGTTGCTACCTCATATGTGCTTAATACAGTGTTTCTGCTTGAGAACCCTATGTTACAGTTGGCAAGCAGAACACATCAATTTGAAATCCACTAGTTTGTAGATGGTTAATTCATGCATAAAATGCATGCATTCACGTATCAGTTCACTGCCTTGATTTACAACAAATCTATTTATTTTTAAATAACATCATTGTTTCCTGCTCAAAAGCCACCAAAATGCTTTGCAACATAGTGCTGTATTGCTACATGCAAGTCAGCTGAAGCTAAAGAGTGGGATTGTTTGTTTAGGAAATTCTATTTTGAGACACATTCTTGCTCAGTCATATCAAAATGATGCAGAAGTTCCCCAAGATTTTCCTTTTACTAATACTGGTGTTATGCCTTATCTGGGAAAAAAAAAAAAAAAAAAATGAAATCTTAAAAACTGCACTTGTCAAACAGGATGTTATTTTTCTTACCCCTTAGAAATTTGTGCCTGTAGAGTCAACACCCTATTCTTGAATTCTGGTCACCACATTTTCCATGGAAATTCCAGAAGAGGGACTTCTATATGGAAGCGCTACAGAAAGCATTTTTGCTATCGACACCACTTTGAAAGGGGTGTCTTGAGATCCATTACAGTATTACAAACAAGTGGGTTATTTTTTGGTTTTCTTTTTTGTTCTGCTTTACTCCCAGCCAGTCCATAACCAAGCACTGTATGTATGTTCTTTATGGTAGAACTAGTACAGGAAAAAGGAATTAAACAGGAGAAGAAAAAAACTGACTACAGGAGTAGAAACTCATATGCACTGTCTTGTTATTGAAGAGATATTGGCAGCGCAACTATTTGAGAAAACCATAATGCTAAATTTAAGGTTCAAATTTAATTGGTAGTTAGACTGACAGATTAGATTATATAGTGTTTGTTTTTTATATACAGAAGCTCCATTTTTATAGCATTTTCATGTGAGAGCCACTACATCTAAGATCAGTAAAAAATATCTACAGCATGTAAGGAAAAGAAAGAAGGCTGGAAGAAAGAAGTCTTGAAGAAAGAAGGCAAGAATAGCTTCTTACAAATGTCTAAAACAGTTCAAGTAAGGATAGACAACAGATAGATTTATCAACAAACTGACTGAAACCCATTAGCACAGACTAAAACAGAAACATTTGACCTAAAATCTAAAAAATATATTATGAAAGTATACCAAATGTTTTGGAATTGTAAACCTGCTGTGGATTCTGAAAATCCTGCCAATAAGCCTTGCTGTACAGACATCTATACTGACTCATGCCATTGCTATCCCAACGCTTCAGTCAATTCTAATATGTTAAATAAAAGTCTTTCAAAAAATAAACAAAACAGTTGCCATTAATTTCAAATAGCATTTCAGAACCAGTATTTATTTGCTTTTCCTGGAAATGTCACTATTGATTTTACTTCAAGTCTGATATGTCATCACTTACCACTTATATGCCAAATCGGCTTGAAATTTTGACTGATAACTCTACTACAAATACTTTATTGCTTGGTGATATTTCTTTGCCTGCACCAAAGCTCTGATCATATTTGCTAAAGCATGCATAGAGCATATTGTTATGGTACTGGTATCTCTAATAAAAACATTGTGACTGCTGGACTAGAATCTGATTGATATTTTAATTCACAGTCTTATCTAACAGAACTGCTGCAAGGCTGTAAGGTTTTATTCAGCAAGAGATGGAGAGGAAGAATAGCGAAGGTATATAAGAATGTTGGGCTTACTGAACACTGGGATGAGTACACCATAAATTAATTGCTTTATTTCTCACATTAGACAACTTGTTATTAATGCCACCAAATATAACAATTAAGCACTCCTCTTAAATTATCTCTACATCTGTACAGTGTTCAAAAAGTCAAGCTAGACCTCAGCTGGCCTATGGCATAATACGATTATCTGTAGCAGTTTATAATTAACAAATAAGAGTTATACTACATGCAACCTCAAACACACTTATTTAGGAACACACTGAATTGCGAATCTTAGTATCTGCTTGTTTGAGCTGTACGATGAGGAAAACAAAACACTGAAGGTGCTCTCAGGAACTGTAAGAATTAAAGACTCTTTAAATGAAATAAGAGAAAATTTACCTAAAGTTATAGCTGATTTTCCACAAAGGGAAGGTAAATATGTACTTAATGCCTCATAAAAGCAGCTCTCCTGAGCAAAGCGTTTAGAACCTAAAACAAAGCATATCCTTCAGTCCACACTTCGAACATTTTCCTAAAGCAATACTAAGAAGGTTAAAAACAAAAACCAAACCAAACAAACACACACCAGAGCTAAACACGTACAGGGTAAGAAATAATGTAGTAGTTCTATTTTGCATTTACAATGAACTTCAGAATTTGAGGTACAAAACATCACATAGTCCAATACTG
This sequence comes from Coturnix japonica, assembly GCF_054131305.1. NCBI lineage: Eukaryota > Metazoa > Chordata > Aves > Galliformes > Phasianidae > Coturnix > Coturnix japonica. Next base: position 8,521,317 of record NC_140680.1, on the reverse strand, counting down.
ACCTCTGAATTTTATGGACTGCTTATGCAGACAGTTGCAATTCTGATCTTCCCTGAATTGATAACGGGCCACTTTTAAGAGGAGCCTTGAGATTCTAATTAATTTTAAAATTATATTTAGAACTCTTTCTCCAGATCTGAATGCATGGAAAGTTCCTAAATATCTGATACCATCTCTAGTTACTTTATATCACTTGCATTTTGCTTATGTTCTTGTCATTTTGTGTAAGAAAGTTAACTACTAAGCAGTTTAACAAACAGTGAATATCTTTTTTATTCCCTAATATAAATTTATTCTAACTTGCTTCATGAGTATGATTCACAATGAGTTTGATTTACAGACAACGCTGCCCTAAACATCTTGAAATTAGTTTTTTCTTAATCAGAACATACTTATTTCTGTATTCAGCTGTATGAAGATGCGTATATGCAAATAATTCTTTGGGTGACTCCTTCAGATACACAGAACTCCATACCATAGAGCTTACTTCTATGATTCCACTACACTGAGATTTGCTAATTTTTACCATTGTCTTTTATGAAGTTAAGCATAACAGAAGTACTGAATTACTAAATAAGTTCTTGAACACTGTGATACTTCAGTACTGCAACTTATTGCACTGGAAACCAGCAACGCAAATCTGTGCATTCAATACGTTAGATTTAATCTGTTACTCAAAACAAAAATTTGATATATTATGCAATCTTTGAGGATGCTCTATTTTTTCTAGTAGATTGACTATCAACATTCACTTGGAAACAAGAAAAGGACTCCTCTGTCGTTTCATCATTCTGTCTGCACAACAACAGAAATCTGGCAGCCCATCATATTACAACATGACCAGTGCTTGTAAGTGAGAGCACCCCAAATCAACAACTACTCAGGATTCTGCTATTCACTTCTAAGATACTTCTTAATTATTTCAGGTATCAAACTGAATTTTATGAGAAAAATGTTTCTGCTATCATCACTGCCAGATCTAATTGTATTTTGTTTTGAATTTCTGTGTTTAAGAACACTATAACGCCCCCAGGAACTTTCTCGTGAATAAGTAAATCTCAGCATATTCAATGGTCCACATTTAAACTCTCCACTTTCGCCTCAGCTCAATTTAATCAGCCACTCTGCTTAGAGCAAAACAAGAGATTGAAAGAGTAAATTCCACCAGGAAAGGATTCAGATTTTAATCATTGGAAAATTTACACAGTACTCATATATACTACCTATTTATATCACTAAAACTTGCATTTCAAAAAAAACTGGATGTGGAAATCTAGTACTCCTGGCTGACAGCCATGCACAGAGAACCAGCAGCTAACACTAAAGAAAACAAATTTTTATTCATTTACCTTCTGTGTGAAATGAACTGTGCAGTGAATTATTTAGAAGAGGGAAATTGTAATTGTATGTGTAATAACGCTGAAAATTAAGGAGAAGCAGATGGAAGACTAGAAGTTCTCTTTTGTAAGTGATAAGAGGATGATTCATAAGTATTTGACATTAGTTAAAATTACTTATGGAACGAATGTTTATGGAAAAATGTTCTTCTTAAGACAATATGCCATCACACAGGCAGCAGAGAATCATCTCAGTTGAGACCTCTAATCAAAAAGAGGCCAGGAAATAAATGTTGGGAAAGAATAGGTGCAAGTGGGATGTAACTGCATGAAATGCATGAAGTTATATCACTTACAAGCAACCTTAGAAAAGTCTTCCTTTCCCCCTACTTTAAGTCTCCACAAGAATTGTTGAAAGACATTGATTTAATCTAGACTTCATTACTGCACATATATACTAAGTACATAGAAATATTTTCATGTGTAGCAAATACTTAAAGTGTATGGAAAATAAATGAGATAATAAAACCTCATTAAAAATGTAGCAGCTACCTTACAGACGATCCCTCAGTACTTCTGTTCATAGTAAACAGGCACCTTCATAATCCAGCCATGGTTTTCACTTCAATATTAACACGCTTTATTTCTGTGCAGTGCAGAAATCAGCCTTGCTGCAGTAGGAAAGGATGGTGCAGAATATGACTTCAACAGTTTGTTGCCATCATTCAGCAGAAGAGAATAGGTGCCTTTCTACACTAGTGTCAAGAGTACTCGTGCTTTAACCCAGATCTTTTGACAGATCAGACTACTCAACTTCAAAGCATCATTTTACTTGTTATACAGTTGCAGTCATACATATGAGAAAGTGCATGTATGCTGTGGAGCTAATAATTCAGTTAATCAATATCTTAATTTTCCTGTGAAGCTTTTGGCTTAAAACACAGAGCTAAGTGCGAATGTCTACTCATAGCTCACTTTCTTCTATTCCATATTCTGAATCACTCTGTTATATATTACTACACATAGGTAGTTATTAAACATACTAATCACATCACATAGAGAAGGATTGATTGAGAATTACAGTAAATTAATTGGGCTTCCTCTTCTACGTTAGCTAAACAGATTATTAATAATAGAATAGGACACATTTGTTCTTCAATATTGTTTGGAGATGGGAAACAAATGGCAAAATGATGTCTATCAACATTTTGATTCAAAATAACCAGGCACTTCAACTATACTTTGGATTAAAAACTCTAAAGCAGAATCCCCAAAAAAATATATATATTTATAATATTTCCTTAAGTTTTATTATTGAAATTGAGTCCCATGACAGAAAGCTAATGTATTAACCAGTACAAGTGAGTACAGTGGTCTTATTTTGGTCACATAACTTTCTCAATTTACTCTCAAGGGGAAGAAATAGCTGTTCACTGTTTCTACGACCTTAGATCCAAAAAGTCTTTCTACATGTGAAAAAGAAACCACTGACTACACAAGGTTTAAACGCAAAATGCTTGTCCTTAAAAGCATCCTAACATTATAAATCTGTGGTTCAGCAAAGCAACATTTTATATCTACTTCACAAGGCAGAGAATAGCATTATTAAGCACCGAAGATATTTAACTGCATTATGCATGTTGTATCAATGATGTCAAAATTGTCTTGCGATCAAGCAACCATAATGAATGGCTTTTAATATGTTGAGAAATAAAAACCCAATAACATCAAGGATATTAAGCAGTTTCTCCCCACATACCAATGCTGGGATGCCTTAACACATTCATTTTTATTAGCTGCAAGCATTTTGAATTTCATTTGTTCTTCCTATGATCTATTACTGCATGTAACAGCATGATGGTATCACATAACACATGTCAAAATCCAGAACCCTGCATAGTGACTTCTGTCACATTCAGCAAGCTGCCTTCCAAGAAAGTAAAGGTTAGTCTGTGTGTTTTTCTAATTAAAGTTCTACAACATCTATTTTCCCAAGCGCACTAAAAATAATAATAATTAAAAAAACCTTAATTTTGTTCAAATTATATGAAAGCTTTGTTTCCTGACAAAAAGAACCCCACACTTCTTGCTCATCATCCTACCTCCATGGAAGGAAGATACAAAAGACCGACAAAAATGATGTGCGTAAACATAAATACAAGATTAACATTCTTGGTTTTGTGTGTATGAAGGAAACACTCCTGCTAGAAAATGTCTTTCTGTAATATTGTGTTAACTTAGTGATAATGTCAGTGAAATAGTGCATTGTTAAAAGATAATGGCCTCCTGCTGCTGTTAAATGCCAAGGCACAGCTAAGCCATTTATTTGCAAAGTAGGAGACATTAATCCTATGATAATATTCTACTACAAATAGCACTGCTAGTATACAGAGAAGGGTACGTTGATTCAGTCACATGATTCCATATCTATAACAGACCAGCAGTTGCTCAAATATGCTGTTCTGAACTTGCAGTATTTGAACTGATCTCGTCTGAATACCACCGCATTTACCACCTTTCATCCAAGGTTGTAATCTCAAATAACATTACATAAATATTTCTAAGGTCATTTTGTAGACAGAGAAACAAAGATTACTCACAGCTTAGTAGCAAGATCAGAAGCAGAAACAGAGAAATCTTTACCTTAAAGGAGAGAGCAGCTTTTCTATGCACTTGGTTTCACAGCCCTTCGCTAGCACCACACAAAAGCCTGCAAATGTGTTATACCTTCAGCATGAAGGGTTGGTTCCCTTTTAGCCTTCAGTATGCTGTGCAAGCATCGAGCGCATCTAGACATAATATTTTGAAGAGTTCCAGGTATCTGCAGAGACTGCTTTTTCCCTCTGACTCTGATCACACACCAGTATTGCACGGTGAGGGCCTCAGATCAGAAATTACTCAAATTCATTCAAACTCAAAGAAGCACAACCCAGTCAGCATCTTAGTAGCATCTCTCAATTGCTGCACTAAGATTAACAAACAATCTCTGAAAAAGCCCTGCAATCCTTCATCCTCTGAGTGAAAGTCCGAACAAGACTTCACACAAGCACAAAAGGGACACGGCTTTGGACAGGTGTTCAATTTTCTTTAGATACATGGAGATACTGTAATGGCCTGTGGGGCAAAGCCTAGTGTAAAACAAAACTATGATGTCAGGTCCTGTTGTTGAGCGTCTTGATGAATTTCTATAGCACTGAGGAAGGCAGTACAACACTAGTAGACAGAACTACCAGCCAGAATGCTGGATCAGCAACTATCAACCCAAAATTTATTAAGGAGGAAGGAAGTTGCATTAACCGTTGGATAGTACTGTTGAAGAAATGAAAATGCTTACACATCCCAAGACAATGCCAGAACTGTTCTTATTAAAATGAGATCCCATCAGGGAATCCAAAGCCATATGGTCTAAGATCCTTAGCACCAACAGTGGGAATTCTGACTCCAGCAGCATGAGTAAATGCTAGCAAATAAGGCTTGCTCTACGCTGGTTCATGGCACACAGGTGTAGAGGCAAAACTGTCTCCACTGGAACACACAAAGACATGCTGCTGATGTACCTGGGACAAAGAAGCTTTTAAGAGTTTCCAGTACCAGAGAGATAAGCTGAAGAATCTAAATCTTCTAACACATCAGTCTGTAGCCTAGTATTTCACAGCTTAATAAGCATTTCTAGGTTTAAGCAAATATTGCCCACTGGCTGGCTTCCTTCCTTCACAGCAGGTGGGTGGTATCCTAATGCAAAAGCAGACAGAAAAGATAAGCACAACTGTACAATACAAATTCATCAGTATTAGTTTCTGGAAAGATTAATTTGTTAAATAAAGCAAAAATTCCTAGGTGGTCCAGACAAAAATAGTAAAAAATTAAACTTATCTGTAATTCGGATAATGAACATGATAGAACAACAAAAGCACAGCAGATCCATTCCACTTTGTAACTAGTTGAAGTCTGGGAGCTTCAAACACACTGACATCCACAACAACGTAAGTATGCAACCCATGGCAAGAAAAACATGGCTATTCTATTAATTACCATGCTCATCTCAGCAAAGAGTAGAGGAATTCTGCAGTAAAAACTAATGAAAACTTTGATTTTTGTAAGCTTACTTTCACTCTTTTATTTTGCTTCATTAGTGTAATGTGCAGCCAGCTGCCTCTAATTATCTGTCATAGATGTCATGTTTAAAACCAGATGCAACCATGTAACTCGCATTGCTCCTTTTAGAAACTTCAAGATTTGTTGCATCTTTCACTTTATATCTGAACTATCAGTCATTTCACAGAAGTAAAAGCACTGGATCTATCATAAAAACAAAACAACAACAACAAAACAAAAACAAAACCACATAAAAAGCAGTGATTCAGAGGTAACATGTTATTAAATGCTTGTCCAGGTCAGACAAGGAAAACATATAGAGCCAATATGGCATAAAAGCTTAAAAAAGCTGTTGCAGCACACATCTATAACCTTGCTCTTTCCCTTTTCTTTTTTCCTTTTAATCATTTTTCTTTCAGTTTTAAATTGGGAAGGCCAGCTAGACACAGGACATTTTTATACCCTCTCTCTTACTCTGTTTTACTTTCTCATTTGGTGGCCTAGTGGCTCTAAACTTCAGATGATCTTATGTAATTGGAAACAAACCACTGAAGACAGATAAGTTGTATTTTCCTGCCTTTGTAGAGTGGGAAGTAAGTGTATTGCTAAAAGACCTGGACATGCCAGTTTACTACAGCTCCAATATATAGATCCTTAAATGCATCTCAGCAGACAGTAAGAAACTGTTAAATGCTCTAGAGGTAGGCTCAAATGGCATGCTCCACACATTTGTGTTTCTGTATGTCTGAATAAAGGATTGTTATTTGCTTCCTCATATTCCCTTTGGCATAAGGTAATGCAGTAGCAAAAGTAAACAGCACCAGACAGACTTAAAAATTGATCCCGCAGTTCATTCTGCATTTTCCTAAGGGGCCTTTCATTAGCAGTACCCAAAGGGTGAAGCATAATTTACCTTATGTAAGGTAGAGTTAATTAGCCCACATTAGAGCCCCAGTGACCAATCCATAAAACATCTGGTAACATCTTTTTTAATTGCCAAAGTGTTGTCTATCTGCCCTTCATTTTCCAGAATGATACGTGCAATTATTATTAGTAATTTTTGCCTGCCTCATAATAAAGCTCTGACCTGATTATTTTCAGATGAATACAGCATTAACAATTTCATAACCTAATAGATGCTCAGGAGGTACAAACCGCTCTTTTCAGTTCTGTGAAATATAAATTATCTTAATGTAACAGCATACAAGGAAAGGTAAAAATTTCCACTTTTATATAACATTCTCCACAGTACATGAACAAGAAATTTCAGCAAGAAGTTCCCAACTTATTTTCAGCCTAGCTAGCATAACTGCAAACATACTGTAAAATTAACCAAAGTACTCAGCATATACCTACTGAAAATAACTATCAACACAGAGCAGAAGTTATACTTGAGTTCCAAACTTGTCTATCCTCATCATTCCTGTATGGCTAATGGGTCTTGCTTTGGCTTGAGATGACATTTGTCTTCCTGTATCTATTTCTGCACTGTGAACAAGGTATCCCACAAGAAATCTCATGGCATCTATTGCCAAAACTAATCTTGTACAAAAGAAATCACATATGTGTATGTATAAAAATCTGAGTGGGATGAAACTGATTGTCAAACTGTATTTATTTCTACCATAGAGCTTTCTCAGGGATGCTAGTATAAGTCCTGAGTTTCTCACCCTGTTGACTGTATGAGAAAAGAAGTGTAGCACAGAAAGGAGATGAGCAAAAGCAAAAGGCATCTTTCTTACTACTAAGGTGAAAAGTTGGTTTTTACTTTTATCTGGGGCCTAGGAATTGTAACTATTGCTATTCAACGATTCTTAATGCATCCAACATCATAGAAGCAGCATATTGATTCCCCTTAAATTTGTAACACAAGCATTCCACCAGACAGGCAGTGACTCAGTCTGCCTGAGAGAAGAATCATACAGTGAGAAGAACATAAATAGCTGCACAAAAATGCATTGCTTTCTCAGTTAGTACAGACAGACCAGAAGTAACTGCTATGTTATCCAGTTTTGGACTGGGAAAGGAAATATCAGTACCTCACATCCAAAAAAACTATTATGAAATCTGAATCTAGACATCAGCAAAACTTCAAAACTGTAGATAAACAGTATGAATCATCGACCATATATTTCACTTTACCATAGACTTCTTTTGAAAGTGACAATCAAAAAAAAAATCACAAACCTGACAATTAGATGCATTCTTCCTCTGTCTCAGAAACTGTGAAGAGTATTGTGCTGATCCTCTACAGCAGTTCTTGTACCTTTTTCAGAAGACTCCTCAAATATCTTTATTTTTTTGTTCAGCCAGTGTAAGTTTATGAAAGGCAGGTCAGATCCCTCCTGACTAACCTGATCATCTCTAATAAACTGACGTGCTCAGTGGACAAGAAAAACGCTGTGGATGTTATTCACTCAGATTTCAGTTAAGCTTTGTCAGTGTTTCCCATAGCATCCTCCTGGCAAAGTTGGCTGCTTGTGGCTTGGACAGAGGTACTGTTTACTGGGTAAAAACTGACTGGATGGCCAACATGAATGGAGATAAATCTGGCTGGCAGTTGGTCTTAAGTGCTGGTCTCCAGGGCTCAGTATTGAGCCAGCTTTGTTTAATATTATTATGAATGATCTTGATGACGAGATGGAATGTAAGTCTGTACATGAAACCAAGTTGGGCAGAAACATGAAGCTGCTTCAGGGTAGAAAGGCCCTGCAATGGGATCCGGACAGGCCAGAGCAACGGACTGTGCCCAACTGTATGGCATTCAACAAGGTTAAATGCCAGGTGCTGCATTTGGATCATAACAGCCCCATGCAACAGTACAGGCTTCAAGAAGAGTGGCTGGAAGGCTGCCTGGAAGAAGGGAAGCCAAACTTGCCAGCAGTGTGCCCAGGTGGCCAGGAAAGCCAATAGCATCCTGGTCTGCATCACAGCATGGCCCATGAGACAAGGCAAACAACTGCCCCTGTGTATGAGGCACTGGTGAGGCCGTATCTTGAGTACTGTGTTCAGATTCTCAGTCTGACAGCAATAATTGCACAAACGTTTCTGCCTATGTTAATCACTCCAAAGCTCTAATAATAGATTAAAGCCCCGACAGGTTTGGCACTAGTCAAACGTAGCTAAAGAATCATCTCTGCCTCAAAAAACTTGGCTGAAAATTACTCAGTCCAACATGTGTCCAACTGTGCCTATAAAGCAAAGCTGACAGAACTGTATCTTCACAAAGACTTCCATCTCAAACACCACAAACACTGCTCTTTTCACAGCTGGCTTTCTCCACAGCACAAAACTACCCATTGTGGTTGCCACATATACCATCCATTTAAAAAGCTGTCTGCCGCTGAATAGATGCCTACTTAGACACATTTCCTGTTTAGACTGACACCCTCACAACTGTTTTACACTTTTTGGCATTGACCAGATAAATTTCTACTCTGGTACATCTGATTTAAAATGTAAACTCACAGGACAGAAGTGTGCACAGATGTCAAAAAGAATGCTCCAGAAACATCTCTTTCCCTTAGCAGGAAGTAAAGATGCTTCACATTTTAAAATCAATATTTTGTCCTCTGTCTCAACATACAGTTTATGCAACAAGGTTCAGAACATGGCAAGCTTATAAAGAAGTAAATGAAGACCTCAGGGACTGCAGTTCAGATCCCTACACATCAAAGGTTCTTGAAACTCGTCTGCTTACGAGAAGAAATTTGAGATTGCACATGCCTGTGAAATCACAGCTATAATTTCCTATCAGAAAATATTTAGGGATCTACCTATGCATAAACGTGAGGAGCCTTGATATAGGGAAGATGCAAGAAAGCAAATGAAAGCACCCACTATGGGAAGAGGCAGTCAGCAGGTAGCAGGCTCATAAAGAAAGTCAGTGTAGCAAAAGTAGGAGAGTTAAAGCAAAAGCTTCAGAAAGCAACACATTAGAATTAGAAACCTGTTTTAGGGTACACTCAAATGTGACATTCTTCATAGCCTGCTAGAAGACAGGAGGGGAAAGACTTAATTTCTCTTATATGCTCTCCAGCCTCCCCTCGCCCTCACTTTACAAACAGCTATGTAAATACTTTAAAGGAAAAGAAGTGGAATTTCCCAAATAGGCAGAACCTCCACATTTAGCAATTTAGGAAGAATTAATAAATAAATAGAAGAAATCTTCAATCCCCAGATTTCCAAATAAAATGAAGCACAAGGGCAGAATAGTGCCACCGCTGATATGGTCAATAAGAACTATTCTACAGTTATTAATACACAGAACAAATAGATCACAAACTGAAAACTGAGATTTGTCTCCTGACTCCCAACATGAATCAACAGTACATTGCTCACAGCAAGAAAGCACTGTTACTAATTTTAATCTATTATGTTCAACTTCATTCACTTCTTTAGTTCTCGGTTCATTTGACTTACTGTCACAAGAAGGAAGAGAAAAATTAAGAAACAAAGCACTTTCCTGACTACTAAACACCAGCTAAGTAAAACTAGTGATAGACATCAAATATAATGGCTGCTGCTCTTCATTAATTAATATTCCTTAGGTCTTGGAATCACCTGTTTTCATTCTATTTTTTTTCCCTTTTATAATTTCAGGTGAGAAACTATTAAAGTTACCTGTGAAATATACAAAATCTTCTACCCTAGAGACTACTGATGGAATGGAATTAAGTCAACACTAAGGCTGAGAAATGAATTATGGCGTACAGCTGTGCTCCAGAATAACAGTCTGCCATTCCTGTATGAGCCATATTATTAACAAGACAATAATATATTAACAAGAAAATAAATCAGAAAAGCTTTGAATTCAAGAGGCAAGTACTGGAACTTTCTTAAATATGTCTTTTTCCTATAATTGAGGTCCTTGGAAATTCCAGTCATTTTTAATTGCATCACAGATGTTAGTTAGAGCTGTCTCCCCCAAAACTGAGCTTTTCAGATGAAGCATTAATGGTACTAGTGCTTCTGTAAGTGACCTGCGATCACAGCCTTGGGTTCAGTCCTGAGAGGTGAGAAGCAACTTCTGGAAAGCTCAATTCCAGTCATCTCCAGCACATGCCATGAGAACACTGCAAAGCTTTTGGTCCCTGAAAACAGGGGGCTTAGAGAGCAGACTGACAAAAAACAGTCAGTTCCAAGTAAGCATAACATAGTTCAGATTTGGAATTTCAAATGTGAGAACTGTCTCAGAGATAACACAACTTATTTTATAGCAAGGCTTCCACAATACAAAAGTCAAATAACATCTTCATTGAGTTCTGACCTTCTGTGGACTAATAATAGAAATTTTCTGCTGTCTGTCATCACATCACTTGTCAGCTGCACATTGCCTTAAGCAATGAGCAGACCAGTAGCAGACCAGTCTTACTAATTTTAGCATTTATTCATCTTACCTCTTATTTATTTATTTATCCTTGTTTACCATGACAGAAGTTCTTCGGGATGTTTCTTTGTAATGACTCATGAATGCTTAAAGAACAAGCTATTCTACTGTTAGGTGGAACATGGTTCCACTTCTGACATGTCCTGCAGAACTTTCTACATATTAAAATGTGTTCTCATGTGGATGTACTGTGGCTATCCTGTTGTGTTTACATTCCTGTTAATGGAGAAAATCAGTTTGCAAGAAAATAATCGAAGAAATGCATTCATTTTCAGTGAAAACGCTATGGATTATTAATACAGAAAGGCATCTGTCCTTATTTGGATACTTTAGTGAAAATTTAAAGAAAAACTCTTCTGTAGAGAAATACCATTCAAGCATCAAAGGTACACTATCCTTTATTGGAAGCATTCCTCAAGAAATGTCTCACATGACTAAGTTTGTTGCTACCATACTTTCTGACGCACACTAATAACAACTTCAATAAAACCACTTGATCTATAGAATAATAGCACGTGGAAAGCTGCTGAAGCTGAAAATTGTGTTCTTGCATTAACTTGAAGAATAAATCATTGAACAAGAACAAAGTAAGAATTTGAGATAATCCTGCAGAAGTGAGGCTCAACCACTATCCTTAGCTTGTACTATCCTGTACCGTCTTTAAGAAACAACTTAACCGTCAGTCGTTGACCTACATACTTGCACTCCAGATGTTCACAGTCTTCTCTGTTGGATTTCCTTTCTTACAAGCAATAAAGTAATTGAGTAAAATTGAGTAAAATTCTCAAAGCACCAGTTAAGCAGAGGAATACAGAAACATTATTCAGTCTCTTATCATACATTTCTATTTAACTGTGTTAGTTCAGTAACGAAAGTTTTGGGAAGTGGTAAGAAAATTAAGAAAAATATTAGAAGCCATTAAGCAAATGGCTTAACAGTATCCAGAGAAAGTTAACAAATGGTTAAATATTAGTAGTACTTCATACATCATCCCTTCTTCTCTAGACACTGGGAATACAGTAGCCTCTGACCTGAGTGCTGCTGTCACTGCTTTTTGAGGCAACAAAACAAGCATTATGTTATTGATTCCCTTTGTGACACAAACAGCCTGGAGCCAGACATTTAAACTCAACTAGACCACTCATTTAATTTGCCTAACTACACGGGATTTACAGCAAGAATATGTCTCAAGCAACACATGCATACAGACAATTAAAAGAGTTAGTCTGAAAATTGTTATAGCACTTCGACTCCTGAATGAAAATACAAGTTTATACAAAACGAAAGGCCATATGTATCCAGTCTGCACAGCCTTCAGAGAAACATGCCAAATGCCAAAACGGGAAAATAATGGTAGTCTAGAGCCATAAATCTCTATTGTAATACTATTTATCATAAGGAACAAATAGGTTCATTAGGGTTTCCTATCATTATAAATGCTGCAGCTTATTACCTCCAGAAAAAAAAAAGTAAATAATGTATTGGGTTAAAATAAATACCAAACCAATAACAACAAATGCTCAATCATAAAACACCTTAAGGAACCTGTTGGTGTTGCTGCGCTTTGCCTCAAAATAAGGCAAGGAAGATAGATAAACCAAAAAAATTGAACAAAGAGCCATACGGAAATATAAAGGAATGCAGAGTAACAGTTGCAACAGCTGGAGAACTGAGCAAAGATAACACTGAGGATTTGGAGTTTGTTGGTGCCTGGCAGTGTCAGAACAGCAGAGCCCTTTCTACTAGGAGAGAAAAATTATGGATAAAATACCTCAAGAAATGCTACTTTGAAATGATCGACCTTCTGTGAAAACCTTTGCAGACCTGAATGATGAGGGAGGTTTGATTATGGTTTATGACCATAAGGAAATGCACAAAATTAACACACCACGGAAATAAAAGATGCAAACACACAAAAAGAAGAAGAAAAAAAAAGAGAAAGAAAAAGGTCAGAAAGCAAGCAACATTTTTGAGACAAATGAAACACAGGTTATTTTAGCTATTTTCATAAGTACAATAATTATGGAAAATAGATTCTACTGTTGTACTGGGACCATTGGCTTACCTGAGTCCCATCTGTTCATTTTAAACCTCCTGCCCTTCTGCTACTCTGGTTCACATCATCCTCGTGCAAAATAAGGCTTAAAAGGCAGCATTGCCCTCATCCTATTAAATAATGCTTTGGGCTGAGAACAGAGGAAATGAAAATCTCAGAGGCAAATGAACAATGAGCACACTTTCAAAACTAAGTCCTAAACTTCCTGAAAGCAACTCTATGGTTGGGTGCCTATAAACAGGAGATGAGTGAAACCATTAGTTCTACAAAACTCTGCTCCTTGCATTAAGAACTCTGCTTAAAAGGGTACCTCATTATGAAGCATTATTTTCATCTTTGCCAAGTTGTGTTCACTTCCAAAATAAGCAACTAATGTGATAATTTATTCTATCTAGACATATTAATGCAGAGGGCTTCAGAAACCAGACTGCAGTTGAGTTACATTTAGAAAACATGAGAGGAAACAGCCCAACAAGAAAGAATATTTGTTATTGTTATTTTTATAACCAAAGTGGGACCAAGAGCCCTTCCTGCTATAAGATATATTTACAGTTTTCATTATGTGATATGATATTAAGATGATGATAAGCAATGCTTGCCATCATTTACAGTAAAGGTGCTACAATTAACAGCTGAAGTGCTTACAACTAAGGATATAACTGTCCTTTCTTGTAAGTAGATAGAAAGGTAAACTGAACAGAAACAAAAACCTTCCTCCCACTCCTATATTAGCCAGGTGTCAGCTAGCAATTACTATCTCAGATTTGAAAAAAATCAGGGTAGAAGTTGTCAAACAGCAAATGACAACAATTTTGTTTCACCTTAACTGAGAGCTCCTAGTTTTAACACCACAATCTAGCTCATCCAGAATGCCCTTTGATTCTTTCCACGTGAAAATCTCAATCCAAATACTGATTTGCTACCATCATTGCATTCTACATCCGTTCATTTCAAGTCTCAGTTTCTTTAATCTCAAAAGCACAATTATGTAAAGAAAGTAAAAGAAAAGTCTAATTAATACCCATAAAACTAACTTCAGACATTTTACCTTAGAATGTCTCTGACATATCTATGTTCTAAGAATACTGGAGAAAGAAAAGCATTTTTTCAAGACTTGTGGTTGCTAGGCTGTTTTTATTTTGTTTGGCTTTAAATACAGACACATGATCTAAGCAGGATAAAACCTGTCTCTTCTAGTAGCATAAGTTTCTGCACCGGGTATTTTGCAAGTTTACACTATGGTACTCTATATTCTGAACCATTTTCCTCACCTGTGGGCTTCAGAAGTAAGGTTTGTTGGAAAACACTATGTTCAGTGACAGAGACACATTTCTTTTGCTCTTTGCTCTTGCATGCTTTTACATGCTTTGCTAAATGAATATTTAGGGGCATCCTTTGGGTAGACAGGGAGCTAGTGCTGGTTATCACAGCAACAAACTAAAAAATAGAAATAGTCTTATAAGGAACCATCTTGCCCTTATCACAAGGTCATTATGAGGGCTTGCAGCTGCTACTTCAAAAGCAGCAGTAACAGTAGTACTACATAGCCCACAGCTTGGAAGCTACTGTGGAAAAAAACTCATAAAACTACCAAGCCAAACTTATAAGCTGAAATAGATCTTAATTCAACTTAAAAAAAAAAAAAAAAAAAAAAAAAAGCAAACTTTTGTCTAAAAAGTCATAGAGAATTTGGGTACAAATATCTCAAGACCACCAGAAGTGAAAACCCAACCATGCTTCTCAACAGCCATTAAAAAAAAGGCAAGTTTTTTTCTTGCCCAGAGCATAATAAATAATATCAAATTTAGAACTGATTTTGGTTTGTAAATGTACAGGGGAGACATAAGAAAGTACTTGTTCTACTGATAGTATGCAGTACAGTTAGTATGAATGCTTATTCACCCAAGGCCATTCATATACTGCAAGATATTTTCAAATATGACTAGAGCAGTTCTTTTTTTCCTACTTTAAGACATTTGTTATGCTGTACCATCAACAAGATCAAGTTCCCATCCTAAAGCCGACATCATTCTCCCTTCGCCCTGGAAGCAAATTACTTAAGCTTCTTGATCTTTCAAGGAATTATTTATTTTACCTTGCAGTTCCAGTAAACCATTCACCGTAAGTTTAATAATCACAAATGTTTGGGTCAAAATGAACACTTGTCTGTAATGGTGCCAGGTACAGATTTCTGCTTTTATTAGGAACTCCCTATAACAGACTATCAGAAAAGCATTAAATAATGGGAGTTGGATAACACTTCCCATGCCACATCATGCCATAACTGTACTTCCAGAGAAAGGTTGTGTTCCATCTTCCTACATGGCCATCAGTTTATCTGCTCACTGATCAACTACACAGTCATTTCAAATACCAGTTACACATCCAGCATCACAAATTGCTATACTGTTA
The DNA here is from genome assembly GCF_054131305.1 of Coturnix japonica. NCBI lineage: Eukaryota > Metazoa > Chordata > Aves > Galliformes > Phasianidae > Coturnix > Coturnix japonica. Next base: position 8,506,028 of record NC_140680.1, on the reverse strand, counting down.
AATATTTATTTTACATGCAATACTTTCCAGCAAGGTAAGCTTTCTAAAAATTATACTAATCATTTATGAAAAAAATAGCCTGTAAAATCTCATGACTATAATCAAAGTACTTCTTAAATCCTTAACTCAGGAATCATGCATTTTAAATACATCAATTACTTCATTTCATATTTGCTACTCATATGAGTCAGTTTTGATCTGCCAGGATAACATACAAAAGACATTCTTTCCCCTCTTAAGAATTTTTATTTCTGCACGATAAACAAAGTGATCCTTTTGTTAGTATTTAAAAATGACATTAAGATGACACAGCAAAGTAGTGGGGGTGAGAACGAGTGGGAAGCTGATCAGAAGCACAACGTGCTCCTTGGATGTTCGCAGAACAGCTGAGGCCTCAAGGGAAACTGGGAAAAAAAATTGTGCACAGAAACAATTTCGCCTATATATTATTTCATTTTTGTCTCTTAAGGAGATTTTTTTTTCAGTCACTAAGAATAATTGCTGGGAAACATTTTATTTCCTGATGGTTGTCTAATCTGCCACATATAACTCACAATGTAATCCTGTTTATGACAATATCATTTGTTACAATGGAAATTCCTCACATCCTAGCTGCATGCAATTATCCAGGCTGAAGCCAGGATGATCAAAAGGACTCTGTTCAGCAAAACACTTACAAGCTTAACTCCCAGCACATGCTTATGTCTTAAAGGATATGCATCTTCAGCAAAATAACGACAAAACACACAAAATATCTTTTCTAGCTCGGTAAGCACTGTGTTGCTATTATTGCTGCAGTAAAGATACCACAGTGCAGTACCATGATATAACCACAGCTGTGCCACCTAGATGGAGGCTGACAGTCAGACATTCGCATTTTTTGCTTGCAAATGTGCTTACATTTGCTGAGCCATTAATGTTCAATCATTTCACTATTAGAAGCCAGATTAAACATAACAGACCCTGCAACTAAAAGAATGGAAGTGCTACATGTGCATACAAGAAGGAAAAATACACAGTAGTCATGCCATACACAATAGAAACCAATGAAGTTTTGCACGCATCAAGCATAAGGAACAAGATAAAACACTAGTGAAACAGGACAGCTATGATTCATACTTCAGCTGACAGTATGAACGAGTCCATGAAGTAATTTCAACATCGACAAACACACTGTTTGCATGCCTGCATTGCCCCTAACTGTTGTGTTCAAACACCAACTAAAGAACGTGACAGGAAAACTCATGAAAATCATACAAGTCACCAGAGGTGACTTCATCCCAGGGGACCCTTCCCTACATTCAATCTGCAATCAGCAAGAACAAAGAGCTTCCATGCAAGCTGCCTGCAGCAACATGAATTCCAACATAAAATAGAAATTATAATAATAATAATGATAATAAGCAGTGAGTTGTATCTACCAGTTTACAGTAAAAGCAGAGTAGCGTCTGAAATTTGTCACTTCATGGCAAAAATTCCTCACAACCTTTTAAAACTGGACAAGAAAAAATAACTACATTTTTAAAGGCCAAGACTCTCAAGAAAATGTCATGTCACTGCATGCAAAACGAGGCCACAATGGAAGAGTGGCATATACCAATGGAAAGAAAAATCTGTTATACCTCTTCAATCTAATTTCACTAATCCACATAATGACATTAATGTTTAAAATTCAAAACCTACTACATGCTTCATGGATTTATCTAACTGACAATTCAAGAGCAGATTGATGTTTCTGTTAAAGGTACTTTAACATAAGATGGAGGCTGCGAGTCAGAAGTGGTACGTTTAAAATGGAACCATATATTTTCCTCTTAAAAGATCCACGAGACCCACATCAACTACAAATGAATTTAAAATAGAGAAACACTGATTTACAAAACCAAGCCCCCACCTGTAACCTACCTTCACTTCTCTCATTTCAACTTCTGATTATATCTTACATTTAAAAAAGCAGAAGAAAATTCAAGATATTACAGACATCTTTAGTAAAGAAGACAGACATGCACCACCAGCTCTCCCCAGCCTACAGAATACACATATGCATTATTTTTACTTTCTTTCTTCAATATTTTGAGTTTGAAAGATGCACTTAAATACATCTAACTGAATATTCCCCTGAGACACAGGCAATGAGGTAGAAAGAGACTCCCTTTAAGACACCCCTCTGTGTGAGCCACAACTTAAGGACTAACTACCTAGAAAAGCAGCAAAGCAGCTCTTCTGTCCTCAGTAGCCCATGAGACCCTACATCATTATAGAAACCAATTCTCCAGTTCCACAGCCATAAACTTCCCTCACAGACTGCCTCTCCTTAAAATGATAGTTAAACAATACACACCCACCAACCAGAATAATAATCTCAGTGCACTCGGTGCCTGTCACACAGTATTTCTTCAATAACTGCTTACACTGATGCTGGTACATTGACACGCCTTCTAAAGGAATAACAAATGGTCCTAGGAAGTCCAGCCACAAATGCTAATCAACATTAAAAGCAACAACAACAAAACATTTTAAGGGAGGAAGCTTCCCTCCCCCAGAAAAACATATGTGATATAAATACTAACTTGAAAAACAAAGCCATCTTGTAACTTCAGATCTTGGTGAATTAGGTTCATGGGACATTAGCTAGAACCACTTAGGTTGAAAGCCATCTTATTATTTTGAAAAATAAGGAGCAATGAAGTGCTGCTTCCAAATAATCACAGCGTACGTGTTTCAGAAACTTTCTTGGAAAGCAACATTCAATCAGTAGGTTATTGGCAAAACCAGTAGGCACTTAATAATGCTAACACTGCATTCATAGTATGTGCTCAATAAGCACTGGAACTGCTGGATGGTAATACATATTTTCCCAAAATAAATGTGCTAGAGGCTTCACATACTGAAGTAAGGCTATACTTGTAAGGTATAGTTTACATAACAGTAACATGTGCAAAATGCTCAGTATCATACTTCCATGGTCTTCCACAGCATTCTGAACATGGGGGCTGACAAAGGCTCTGAAGTGAAACAGCATTTTTCTAATTTCTGTTATTTTAGAGTACATCCTGAGAGAAAAGAGAAGAACCACCCTTAGGAGTAAAAATACAACCTCTCCCATTTCAGACCCCAACACAGGCTTTCTATTGTCTTGATTAACTCCACTCTGTTTCAAGCAGACATTTAATCACATAGAAACAAGGCTAAGCAGTATTACTTTGATGATGCCACACATAAAACAGACTTCAATCCTTGTAGGTTTAAGAATGCAGGAAATTTTAAGCAAAATAACATAAATGATCAATTTGAGCACTTTTGGATTTGTATGCCTAAAAGCTTTGACTAATATTTGACCTGAATCCTGCTGTGGTTTCAACATGTAACTTCTCACATTGCATCCTGCAATTCTCAACACGGATTTCAAAGAGGCAGAAGTAGATCCTGGCTCCGCAGCAGCCAAACAATGCACTGACATGCTTCTTTAGATAGCAAGTGCTCCATAAGTGCAGAGCCCTCAAAAGATTTTCCCAAGTCAATAGCAATTCTACCCCTACATCACAGCCAGGCATGAACATACAGGAAATTGCAGATGGGGAAGGCACAGCAGGGTAAAAACACACAAGGAAGAGGGGAGGGGAAGAAAGTTGTGGTATCTTCCTAGGCAGAAACTAAGTGGAAATATTAACCTCTCCAGCTAAATATTTTGGCAGCCAATGTCTGCAACGATAAAAAGGGTGCGTATGTTCTAGTCAATACTTTATTTCACTGTAATAACACAATATCCAGTTTAAGAATATATATAAGCTATCTAAAACTACAACAGAAACATGAATAAGAGCTTTACCAGTCACCAGTACTATATGTTCCATTTGAACACGTTCTAGTACCCCGGCCACATCCACATAAAATGTCTCAAAAAATACAGCATACATTTCACTGCATTTCCAGTCATTTAAGTATCCATAAATCTTCAGTGAAAACAGGGCAGAAAGAGCCTCAATGGAAAAAATCAGCATCAGATTCACACATTAAGGCTTCCAAACAAGACTCATGTGGAACCTGAGCTCGCACAAGCATTTTGCAAAGCCTACCCATAGTAGGTCTGGGTACTTCTAACTGCAGTTTTGAATGCAGCCAGTTAACTGGATTTATGGATTTCTCTAAGTGGTCACTTGAATATCGTTTTCATTGATCTACCATTATGTAACACATTTCTATGCATCACACTAACAAGAACGATTATAGTTAAGGGTCTCTTGGCATTTCTATTAGAAATCTGTTTTCAGGGACTTCCATATCAACTATAATAATATACTTTTGGCTGAAACTTGATATGAACCTATACTTAAAACAGCGAAAATTCCTACCTTTGAAAAGGCTTCTATCAGAATTGAGAAAAAAAAGGGCAATTTTTCCATCTACTTTGGTATGTGGTTAAGTGTTTTACCCTGAACAACCTTAAACAGACATATGCTACCAGATATGAATAACACATTTGTAATTGTTTTAGGGATGGGTTTCCTAAATGCATCTCACATTGCCAAGTGTCAATGAAAAAGAGCAGCAGGGCAGAATAATGGATTGAGCATTCATATAAATTTAAAGATTTCAGACTGAGTAAAAGGTCTCCCCAGACATTTCCAGGCTTGCACAATTAGTGAAGTAATGTTGCTTTATGCAGCTTTTCATATGTACATGTGACGTGTGTATCTATTTAATCATACTTGCCTCCTCCCTGTACGTTATCTGAAAGAATGTGTCATGGCATAATAAGGAATGGTAAGAGTTACATTCCTAAATTTAGAGACACGGCCTAATGGATCTTCAAACTAATTTCATTTTACTTAAATTTTATGACTCCTTCAGTGCACATCTTGTCAAACACGGATTAACACTGTTACTCCGATGCCCTGAAGGGACCTACCAGAGGTCAGCAGTCCTTGAAAGAAGAGAGGAATTCAGCAATGCTCTACAACTCCCCTGAAACTGCAGAGTCTATTAACTCAAAATACACATTATAAAGCAAATATAAATATAGAGTTGCAAAATGGACCATAATGCCTTCTGGACTATTGGGTAATAAACTGTTATGCAAATGGCAACACATGTTTACATTTTCTGATCATAACAATTTCAACTTATTTAGCGACTTTTGTTAAAGGGATGCAATAAAATGGACACATAGAATTAAAAAAAGACCTATACAGAAAATAAACATGAGCACCAATTTTACTTCATTAAGAAGAATGGATCTCCATTAAAACTATTAAAAAATTATTTAGAATTCACATAAAATAAATTTGCAATAGAAATTAAGAACAGATTTTCAAAATGACTGCATCTGTAAGAGTGAATTATTTCTCCAAACTCCTCAATACCTGCTCAGATTAATTAATTATCAAATGTTTTTAGTATGTAGCACTCACTAAAGAAAAAGCCTTCAGCTGCTTAAAAGCAACAGGAACTTCTGGCTATTTCACTTAGGTACCCATTAGAACAATCTGGATGACAAATACTTCTAAAAATCTAAACCATAGGACTTCAGGTCTCAGACATCCCACAGATCATGTGATATATCTTCCTAAGTATATATGAAAACCCACTCATTTTTCTCATCTTAAATAGATTTAGCATTACCTTCACCTAATTCTATACTTTTCAGTCCCATCTTTCTCCAAAGATCATAACTAAAAACAGACCACAATCAGCACACATAAGCAGACATGGGGATCTTTGCACTATAGCAATCCAAAACAACATCTCAAGAAAATTATCTGTGATGATTCATCGGAGTCTGTTCAGTTGAGCAGGCATCTTGCTCCCATTTATGTACATTCAGACAGGCTTACAGTGTCTCAACCTCATGAAATACCAGATAAAGCTGGTATGCTCAAGTCATGTCTAACACAATAACCAGTCACAGCTACTGTCATTCAAAAAACATTTCCAGTGATGGAGGAAAAGGCAAAGGATGTGTGCCAATAGCCTTTCACGGGTTCATTGAATGACCTCTGCTCTTGTCCTCCTGCAGTCTGAATGCTACTACCTACAATCATCAGAAGCTACTAATCTCTCCAGAACAGAGAAGAGTTCACTGCACCCAGGCTATCACGCAGCAAAGAATTCCAAACAACAGAAAGGAAGAAAGTATTCAAGAACAGCAATCAGGACAGTCAACTTTGAAGTAAAACCCGGTTTTTTTCCAATCCATTTTCACTGAGTTGCTTAGTTAATGGAAATGCCTATTCATTAAATTAGAAAAGAAAGAAGAAACAGTCCCCAGAGAGCAAGGGCTGGAACAAGGACTTTGCACTTCAAGCAGCTGGTTTTCAATACGCATACATTAGGGGAATTTAATATACTACCCCTGTCCAATCCTGAACTTTTTACAGATTTTTTGGTACTACTTGTTCAACACAGAAAGCTGAGTTTGTCTTTCGGCACAACCACTATGAAACCAGGATTATTCCACTGAATTTCTCTTATATAAATCACCAGACTGCTATATCCTCAAGAACAGCCCTCACCTGAAATACAAAACGCATCTCTCAGAAGGGTTGTTGTCTCCCCTTTCTCTCCCCCAGTGTTAGATTCATATTATTCTAGGCTTAATAAACTAATCTCTTTAGCATTTACAGAATAAAAATCAATAGGATTTCATCTCAATGAAGATACGAAAAAGCTGTCCAAAGCAGACAGAAATAGCAATTCCCTTGTTCTACAATGTGGGCTCCCGGGAAGACCACTGACTCGAAATGCTTTTTCTGAACTATAATAGCCTACATTAGGTATGACTTAGGAATTGCACATTGTTGCTCATATTAAATATTCACAGGTTGCTATATCTTCTTCTCATATTTAGAACACAAGTTCTAGTTCTGATTGACAAATGCATATATAATTGCTCTCAAACTCATCCAAAAGGACACATGCAGAAGATGTGATTGCAAGTCTGAGAGAATCTTTGCACTGATTAGCTAATTTGAAAATACTTAACTAGACAATTTACATGCAAAGACAAAGCCTATGAAGTGAGAGTATGTACTCCACAACCTGGCCATCAGACAAGACTAACCATATACATGCCCATTATATCATTATTCCTACACAGCCTGCTTTATGCTAGCCATTACAAATCCACTGTAGATAGCGCTGCTGTCAAAAAATCTGAGTAGGGAGGGAACTCAAATAGAAGCATAACAAAATAAATTATCATAAAGCACAAATTCTGCTTCTGTCTCATTTATCTTTGTGTAAACCCACAGTATGCCTGTAAGTTTAATGTAATTATGCATGTTCATTTATTTTTAAATTACAGATCACATCCATCAGTAATAGCCTATTTTTCCACTGTTGAGAACTCAAGGCTTCAGATGAAGCTCTTAACTCCCAAATACAGATTGTTTTACTTTATTTTTTTAAGAGTTTTTTTTAAGAACAAACAAACCAACCACACGGAAGAATACCCTCCTTCAAAATGCAGGGGCCAAATCCTGCTTAGTAAATTCACACAAGCACTTGCAGAGACCTACAGAACTAACCACTAAGAGCCTATGAGGGATTTGACTTACTTTTAGGAAAAAAAATAAAGGAGTTATTACTATATAAGACTGTACTTTAACATGGTTGAGTACTAAAGGCTGCAATATAAACCTTGGAGAGGGCTGCACAGAGTATGAGGAGTAAGAAGGGAGGGAGGAATAATAAGGATTTAGTCATGGTGTACTGACAGACTTTTAGAGTCACTAAGAAGCATGAACACTGCTATGGGAATAGCTTAAACTTGTAACAAATTTATAGAGCACAAAATAAAATCTTTCATTCTACTACACAGCTCGTCCATAAAGATTTTATGTGATTTTCAATAGAGAAGTTATGAAAAAGCAGCCCTGTACTAGGAGCTTACAAAGTACACTGCATGTTCATTCCCACACGTTAGCACAAAGATACTGACCATAAAATGTATTACAGGCAAATCTATCTTATTATATGGCAGATGTCAAATTACTTAGATATTTATAGGTCGAGGCTTACTGAAAACAAGGCAGCAAAAATTATTATTTCAATTGTACAAATCATCTCCCAAGCAATCTCATTAAATTTCTGACAACCATACCACAGCCTTCAGGAAACATTGAGAGCAATCACTTTGAGAAATCACTAGCACCAATGAACCAAGATATCCTACCGACTGAAGACTAGCACACAAAGTGCAAACCAATTAACAAGCTACTTCTATTGGCCATAAAAAGAAATAGAAGAATTACGTCATGTTTCTTGGAAAAGAAAAGCAAAAAAGTAGAAAATTAAAATGGAGATGCTTTACTAACAGATCTGCCCTGGTTTCCTTAGGTCCTGTAGCTGCTTATTCTTAGGCCAAACTGCTCCATACAGAATGAGCTCCAATTGCTCAGCAAAGAGCAATCATTGAACTCTGCACAGATCAACCTACCAGCACTAGAACAGCTGATCAACACTGCTATTCAAAACGCACTTGTAAAACCCACCAACCTATTACTGGGACCTGCAGGGTAACTGGGCACCCACTGCATTCAAATGTGAGAATAAAAGGATATACCTTCAGTAAAGAAAAAAGGAAAAATTGAGTTCTTATTACTGCAAAAGGATAATGCCTACAGGACCAACAGCTGGAAGCAGGCAGTTCACTTTTCACCTCTGTGGAATTAAAGTCAACCCTGTGCCCACTGCAACTCCACAGTGTAATCACCTTACAAATAAGTAAATAAATAAATGAAACCAGGAACATATACTGCTGTAATTGTGCAAGGTGCTCCCAGTAGCTCCTTTTGCCAAAGCAAATTAGATGAGGCCACAAAACTAAACAGATGATGACTACAAAGATGACTAGAAACGTAATATCTATGTAATCACTTTTTTGCCCTTCTCATGTAAAAATGTCATAAGTCTGAATCTAAAGCTACCATGAGCTCTGACAGTGCTGAAGAGAAGTTCCCACCTGGGAAACATTGAAGGGGAAAAAAAAAGAAAAGCAAATATCCCAAAATTCCCTGTTTGCCAGGCATTTGAAGACCTCAAATGTTCCACGTGAACTACAGTTACACAAAGGTTAGTACCATCCTAAAAGGAATTCCCCAAGCATAAAATAAAACGAGGAGCCAACTTCTATGGCTGAAATCTGTAAGTAGAAACCTAGAATATATCAAGTAAATACTCTGAAATTAAAATTAAAATGACAAAAATTAAAGCAGCAGGCTAAATGTGCCTTTCAGTCAAAAAATAAAAATAAAAATATAATAATATAAAAGAGATAGGTGTCCTGGGAGGCACTTCAGTATAAGCCAGTTGTGTACAATAACTTGGCAAGAGCCAAACTCAAGCTATCTGCCAAGAAATACTATTTTATGTGAAGAAGCATATACCTACGACAGAAGAGATGTAATAAAACCATCTCTAGCAGCAGGAAGCATTTAGGATTAGTGAAGCAACAACCTTCCAGCATTTCCAATATTTCTTTTTCAGTGCATCTCCAGTCCCATTCTCTCCCTCATCTCTGTATGGATCACATACAGCAATGTGTGCAACCACAACAGATCAACAAAAGAGGATACTGCTGACAGGAAGCATTTTTCTCACCTCTTCCCATACCAGTGTAAATGAAGCACTTCTCCCTATTTTGATATTTTCCTCTTTCTCTTTTTTTCTTTACCTGACTTTATCTATGTTCTACCCCAAGCTTTCTGGTTTGGAACAGCTCCACAGTACTTCCCTACCACTTAACCCCCTCTTCTTTCTGGACCATAAGCCATCTCTTCCTTCTTACACATCTAAGTTAAACACCGTTAATTGAGAGGTTGCAACACAAATCCTGTTGTTCTCACGATCTATAAACCTGTCTTTTGAGCTTTGTTAATGAAAATATCTCAAGGAGCCACAGAAGACTTCAAAAAAGAAAAAAAGCCAGGAGCACGTCTCTTATCAAAAGCAACATAAAGCTAGATTTGTATCAGCAAAATACTGCTGCACTCATACTTCTTTGGACTGACATTATTCAGATCTCTGAGTATTGCACTTCTTTTTTGCAACTTTGATAAATTCTGAATACAGAAGTCAGAATATGATACAAGATGCATAAACATGTTCTTAAGAGCACTGAAGTTACAAGGTCTCTTCATGTAAAGCTTGGCATACACAAGTAAGTAAATCTCACCCCAATAGATGCTAACAGCCCCTTTGTTTCTGCAGCTCCTACTCAACGTAGGGATTTCACAATTAATCCAAGTGGATCCTGTTAAGACAAACCAGTCTACAAACTCCACAAACACATAGTAAAGCAATGTGCCAAAAACTGAGCAATAAGGAAGCAAATATTTAAATATAAACTGTTCCAATCCTTCTCAACAGAACCCCAATATGAATAGTTAGCTATATTTAATTAAACATACAAACCATTGCTTAATATTATAGTTACTGGGTAAAAATTACAACCATGGAACATCTCTCCTTCTTTTCAAGACATCCTGTACTTGAATCCCATAATAGCCACAGACCAAAGGGAAAACAAAACAAATTGACCTACTTAATAGGAAATAAGCCAAGACATTGAAAACCACCACATAACCAACATTATCCATAGAACTACTCATGTCTTGAGTGGATCAAGTGCATTCTGTGCAATACTCAGACACTTCTGAATTAAATCATTCCTGGAATACTTCATGAACTTGTACCAATTCTTTTTCCCTGGTTGCAGTGCTGTCAAGGGTTCTGCTCAATAATTAACCACGGAGATGCAGATGGGGAAATGCAGCACCTCAGCTCGCGCTGATTATTAAAAAAAAAAAAAAAAAGAGAGAGAAAGGTATAAAAATACTTTTTTTTTTTAAATTTTTTTAAAAATACGAGTTTCTATCAAGAAATAGGAAGCCAAGTAGTTAAGTCAAGTACAACAAACATATGGAAAATCTCCAGGTTATACTGCATATTGTGTTAGACTCGCTGCTAATCTTACATGAAATCAAACTGAAATAATTTCAGTTTAAGTAGCATTCACATTTCTCCACGTTTGCTTCCCATAACTAAGGTAAGCATTAAGAAAATCTGCAGTGTAACTAGGGGAAACCATACACTCAAGTGCAAGGCCTGCTCCAAAGATGTGAGTGGAATTAGCCATGGTCATTACTGCACTGCATAGAATCTCTACTCATTGAGTATTATTTCCTCCCAGAATACAAGGATTGAATACAAACAGCCATGATGCCTATTAACAACCAAATAGGCCTTAAGTTCTTATTTTTCTCATGTTAATTCAGCACATTGCCTTGGGCTGGCAAAAATTGTGTTCAGAAGTACCAGCACTTAACCTCTATATTAAGAGAATAGTGGTAGTTGAGGTTTCTATCTACAAAAGGTTAAACAAGAAAGCATGTTACATTACACAATGAGATGGTTATGGGATGTACTCATCACCTCTGTAAGAATACAAAGTCAACAACCACCCCAAACATACATATAGTTTCTGTAAGTAGATGTAAATTCTCCTGTCTAACAAAGAAGAAACTTTATTATTAACTCTGCAACCAAAGATAATGCTTCTGCCTGCCGCTGTAGGGCAAGGAATAAGTAGGGAGCATGAACTGTATTAAGAATGGAAGGGTGATCATTTTGCCAGGACTACAGAGTAAGCAAAGCACACCCCATAACTCAGAAAACAGGTCTATAAATCCAGGACATTCTTCTGTCTTCCATCATTTCAGATTTAACTTCTAAAAAAAATAAAATAAAATACATGTGGTACTCAGTGATATTCCCTCTGGTGCCTTCCAAAGAAATCAAAAGCCAAAACTCTAGTGACTTGTCAAAGAACAAGTCAAGGCCTTGTACACCGAGTATGATGTTCTGTGCTGGAATGCCCCTCTTCTCGTTTACTCCAGGCTGATCAATATACATTAATACTTGTTGAGGTGTACACTTCATTGGGAAATGAACTGTTACATGCTACATTCAAGCAGATGAAGAAAATAATCTTGGCTTGGAATCTCTTCTGAAGTTGTAAAATGAAACAAACAAACAAACAAACAAAAACCAACCAAAACAACACAAAATCTGGAAAATGAATGCCAGGTTTTTAGAAATAGGTACTATTTTAGAGTAATTTTAGCCCAGAGCTTAAATGCTTCAGGCACGTTTCTGTGACAAAATTAACCATGCATAACCTCCCCCAGCAGTTTTACAGGTAGTCTGAAAAAGTGCCTCACAAAGGTCAAGAATTTCATTATAGAGACATAATAAACTGACTTCAGAATACTAAAAATAATATGCAGCTTTATAGTGCCAAATCACAGCATTCTGATATGGTACCACCTATAACCGGAGACCACATTTCTGGGAGTCTTTGAAACGTTCTTCGTTTTTCTAAGCAAAAAGAAAACTGCACCATCTTCCACCTGGGAAGAGCTGAGATATGTAACACCGACCTGCAGACAACAGTTCAACCAGGAAAACCCTCGTCATTCCCACGCTGCCTAGAAAACAACACCCCGTGTCTCCTATCTAGACTAGCTTTAATGATAAGCGTTTTAAAATACAATGTTATTACCTTCTTTTGCTTTTAGGACTCCAAAAAGGAGAACACTGGACTGCAATAGGTCCTAAACCACAAGTTGAGCACAGATGAAGCTGAGCAGCCCTTACTGCACAGGTGATGCTGCTCAAGGAGAGATTATTCAGCATTTTCCTGCTAACTTGAACTGCTCCAAGCTCTCTGCCACCAGGTCCTGGTACAGCACAGCTCCCAGGACAACCACCAGTAACCTCACAGCCAAGTCAGGCCAAAGGTTACGTGTTATTAAGAAAAAAAACCTCCTGACTGAGAACAGATGTTTATCAATTCATTCACTGCAACACTTGGAAGAAACCAAGCATACCCCTGGGACAGCACGAAGGTATTTCAGGGGCAGAACGATCACGCCAACACAACAAATAGCTTCCCAAATATTACTTCCAAATGGCAGTCACAGAACACAGAAGGATGTTTCTCTGCAACACTTTTTCCAAGAGCAATGGAAGGATTGTTTCAAACGGACTTCTACAACTGCCTGAAAACATCTCACAGCACATTCATTTTGTGTCAGGTGCTGCTATCTGCTTCAGTGTCTCCATCTTGTCATCCTCACAAGGGTACAGGGCCAGACTGTACCCTACACAAAGTTGCACGCTGACATATAAACCTGGAAATATGACCTCATTATTTACAAATAATGACAGTAAATAACGGGAAAGCTCTGCCTCAACCATGGACAGTCTCTTTCGCAACACATATCTGAGGCTTCGCTTGCTCTGTCACCCAGGTAACAGAAGCACTTCACACAAACTACCCAGTTATAACCCTACAGCAGCTTCAGCATTCGAGCACAGTCAGTCCCAGCTACTCAGATAAAGAGACAAACGTCTGGAGAAACAAATAGGTCAACTTTGACTCAGTCATGCTCATGAACACAGTGCCAAGGCAGAAAACATGAAAATACATGGTGGGCCTTCAGTTACGTACAAAACAACCTGCTTGTTTTTTTTTCCCCCTCATCTTTTTTTTTTCTATTTTTTATTTTATTATTATTTTAAATTAATTACAAACGACCTGCTAAGACAAAACAAACAACAAATTATTTTTTTAATATTTAAAAGAAAGCTGGGAGGTGAAAGGGCAACTAAGAAAGGCATAAAGCAGGCTAGTTATTAAAATCTCACCCTTTCATTCCACGGTCTCGAGCAGAATTTGCCCTGAGCAGCCCGGGCTGCCTCGGGGGCTGCCCCTCCGAAGGGGACCCCTACCGCTCGGTGACCAGGCGGTAGCGGGATGCAGTGCGGCCACGCGGCCGGCAGGGGATGCCATTGATTGCGGGAAGCGCTGGGGAGCTGCTGCAGCCGGTGCGGCCGGTGCTGCTGGGCCGGGGTTCCCATCTCCCCGAGCCCTTCCACGTGAAGAACTGGACGGGATGGGGCGCGGTAACCCTATGGACACCCACCAGCTCCGCCCCGGGTAAGGAGGCCTCGCTGGTTTCTCAGCCGGCAACGAGCACCGCTCCGCCTCGATAGAGGTGGGGGAAGCGACGCCCCCCCCCCTCCCCCTCCCCCAGCAGAAAGCACTCAGCCCCAAACCATAAATACTCACCATATTGACTTCTGAGACCATATCTATACTGGCAATGTCTATGTTCATGCCAACAGCCACTGGGGGACCTGCAAACCAACAAAGATGGTCCGCAATGTGATCGCTAAAGAACTTAACTCATTCTTATCAGAGTTACAAAGACTGAGACGCAACAAAATAAATCAATAACTAAAAATTAATAAACAAATACATAAAAAACCGGGAAGGTGACAATCAGCGTCCCCCAGCCCGGCCCTTCCCCGCCCCCCCCCCCAACGTGCAAGCTGCCATCGATCCGCGAGCAACGCGTTAACGCCGGATTCACCCTTTGCGCCCCGCCAGCTGGAGCGCCGCTTTATATAACGCGCACACGTGTCGGCTGCCGGGCTCCGGCGCCGGCTGCTCCTCGGGGAGCCCGTAGCACACAGCTCATTGCGGGCAGGGGGCTGCGGGGACACCCAGTCCCTCCCTGCCCCCCCCCCCCCCCCGGCTCAGCCCCGCAGGTACAGGGCGGGGGACCCCAGCGAGCGCGTCCGACATCGATCGATAAACACACGAAGTAGTTGGGAGTGGGAGCGCGCAGGGGGTTAAATGACATTTTTGTATCTGTTAACAGCGCATCTCGTACTCAAAAATAGTAACTGTGATCACGGGCGCATTAGGCACAGAGGAGCAAACGATGGGTAAACTTCGGAGATTTGCATCTCCATAGATACAGTTAAACGAGGGGTTAATTACAGGTTAATAAATTATCAGCACGCACACAATGAGGGACCGCTTCCAGATACGCGAGAGATTTAAATGATCGCATTAAGAGAGCCCCGTGCTAATAAAATACAGTAACAATTAGCTTAACTTTATATCGTCTTGAGAAAATGGCAACGCGCGCACCCAGAGCAACAGCACCCACCACACAAAACCACGCACGGAGAAGGTCCAACAGCCCGGATATGTAACATCTCTGATCGAAAAGCTGTCGAATTACCTCCGAAATCTGGCCTCAAGCGAATGTCATAGCCCTTCAACAGTCTATCCACGGTCTCTTTTACCAGTGACATATTACTAGGGTCATTGACACTGAGGAAGAAAAATAACAATAATAATAACGCGTTATTTCTTATCTCTAGGACCCAAGCTGTACATTCCCCTTAACAGTAACACGCAGAGCGATTCAAAGTAAAGCAATGCCTTCGCCACTTACCTCTGTGCACACACCACTGCTATTATTAAAGGGAATGACCAAATCCCAAAGTAACCCTTTTTCCGGACTCTCAGCATCCCTTTAGCTTTTGATATGATTTAGGGTTTCAGTGAAGAGAAGAAGAGATCCAACTTATTCTGGCCAGTGCAGTAATTCTAATGTGAAGCGCATGCGCACGGCGTACCACAACATCAAAAGGAGCAGTGGTTGCTGCTGGAGATGGAGCAAATTTCCTTGGAAAAAAAAAAAAAAAATTAAAGGGGAAGAAGGAAATGCATTATTTAAAAAGAAAAAAAATAAATCACCCACAGGAGGATCGAGTATATTTTTGTTGTCCTTTTTTTTTTTTTTTTTTTTTTGTTAGTATAGAATATAAATCACAGCAAGCGGAGAACTTTAAGGAGTTGTGCAGGGCACGGCGGCTTTGTAACCCAGTTTAAATGCGAGGGGGGTTGAGGGGGGAGGGGGGAACTGAACGGATTCGGATTGACACGGAGAGGGGGAGAGGTTGGCAGCGATGTGTGTGTGTGGCGCCGGGGGCAGGTGGGCAGCTGAACTTTTTGGTCCCTGGAAGGAACCGCCCGAAGCGATGCGAGGTGCGGACAAAGGAGCCGAAGCTCGCAACGAGGGCGGGCGGTGGGGGAGGAAAGGAGATGAGATGGGCGCTTACAGTATTTCTCACCAAAAAAAAAAATAAAATAAAAAAATAGAAAACGATGAGGAATAGTTTATTGAAAGAGAGGATTAGGCTGCTTCCTGCCTTCCAGCGCTGCCAGGCTGCTCCCAGGGCACAGGGCTGGAGCAGGAGGTGGCCGGCTGCCGCCGTCGGCTCCCACGGGTCATCCACCGCCGCCCCCCACCCCCGGCGCGTCCTCCACGCTCAGCCCGGGGAGGGGAGCTCCGCAGGCAGAGCTCGAGCTGCCGAGGGGCTGGGAAGGGGAAACCACCAGCCCGAAGGTAACGGTGCTTGTTGTGACCACAGCCACCCGGAGCAGCCCCCTTACCTCGTCGGGTAAAGCACGCGAGCTCCTCAAACGCGGCGTATGATCCAATTAATGCCTCAGAAGGAACCAGAGACGGGTAAAGAGCTGATTAAGGGATGCTTTGAGTGATATTTAAATCCTGAGCAGGAAGAGAAAAAAAGAAAAAGAAAAAAAAAAAAAAAAAAAAGGTAGAAAGGAGAGAGAGAAGCGGGGAGAAAAAGCCTACCTCCCCCCCAGACCAACCCGACAAAAAAATATCAGCTGGCTTAAATGATTCCTCGCAAATCTGCCTTGTGCTCGTCGCTCCTTTTACATCTCCTCCTCCTCCCGCACATCCCCGTGCTGCTCACCGCGCGGATCTGGGCGTGCTCGCGATGCCGGCCGGCCCGGGCTGCTCGAAGCTGGGAACACTCGGGGCGTCAATTAACAAAAGCAATATTTAACGAGCTGCGGGAGGGCCGGAGGAGGAAGAAAACGAGGTGTGGGGGGGAGGGACGCGGTGAGGTGAGAGGGTGTTGCACAGAGCGAGACGGGCTGCGTAACCCGTTTGCTCCTCAGCACGGCTCAGCTCGGCTCGGTCCCGCACGCACACGGCGCACCGGAGCCCCCGCACCGCTGCCACGCGTGAGCTCAGCGGGAGGCGCTGCCACGTGGCTCGGGAGCAGTAGGGAGGGATGCTGGGCCCGGGGGTGCCCGGAAAGGAAGATGAGGAGGAAGATGAGGAGGAGGTGGTGGTCCTGAAAGGGAAGGGGTGGGCTGGATGCGGAGGCGGTGGGACAAAGTCTCACCTGGGGGAGCCGCAGGTGCCGCCCCTGGGAGCCGGAGGGGCCGCTAAGAAAATGAACAGCAGCTGCGTGAAGCAGGAGGCAGCCCCGAAAAGCAGGCAGCCATTTCACGCTGCCAGGCAGCTCCCGCGGCCGGCTCGGAGCAGCCCCGTATCAGCACCTGCCGCTGGAGCAGGGATGGGCAGCACCGAGCACAGCACAACCCGTCTCGTCCCGTCCGGTCCCGTCGCTCCACACACGCCGAACGCACGGACACGGCTCCGGGAGCACGGACTGATCGCTCCCCTTCTGCCCCCACCCGCTGTCGCGTCCTTAAAGCATCACTTCGTGCACTGGAGAGCAAGGAAGTACCCGGGCTTCCTTTGGGGGGGGAGGGGGGTGATGCTGGGGGTTATCCCCCTTCGCTTTCTTCTCTCATTCGTAAACAATTTAATTAAAATTACACTAGGAGAAAATACGCTTTTCCGGATAAAACAGGCAAGTTTTTTTTTCTGTTTGTTTGGTTGGTTGGTGTTATTTTTTAGGTGCTAAGCATCATAGTTCTCTTTCGCGTATTTCTATACAGCCCAACCCCAGTCAACATCAATACTAGAGCAGCACCAGCCCCGGCCCTCCCCCGTCCCCCAACACCCCCTCCCTCCGGCAGCGGAGCCTCCCGGCCGGATACCAACACAGCTCCCCCTTCTCACCCTGCTGCTCTGCTTCGCTCTCAAACCTCTTGAAATATGGCCTGAAAGGAAGATGGTGGACACTGTGCAGTGAATCATGCTACCTTAATCATGCTACCTTAGGTGCATAATATGCGCTTTTTTTTTTCTTTTTTTTTTTTTTCTCCTGCAATCATATGACAGAGCAGGAGGGAAAGCACTTCGATCCCACACTGTGAAACTCACCTGCAAGTGCAAACTTGGAACCACATCCAGCACTCCCAATTCCGTGCTCTCTCTGCTGTTTGCTATCATGACACCCTAGAAACGTTCCTCATATCGTGTCTGAATGTGAAACAGATCAGAACCTGAGGCCAAAGGCTGCTCATATTTAGTGCTAGACTGACGGGAATTTTTTATTTAGATATTAGCATGATATTAGCATAGTATTAGAGCTGGAAGAGTATTCTCTTTCCATTGGACTGCTCATTAGTACACCCAGAGAATTCAAGCCATGTCAGTATATCCAGCAGTTGTTTCCTGCTGTGGTGCATGCGCTAACAATGAGGGCACGTTGGTTCTGTGCCCAGGACACACTGTGCAGCAAAGCCTACTTCAGGCCGGCTCTTCCAGTAAAAGAATGAAACATCTCTCAAATAAAATCAGTACATATAGACGTAATGGTGCATTCCGTGTAGAAGATTAACACATACCCCCACACTTTCAAAATAAATGTATTAATCCTCTCCGGATGATCTGTAAATTTAGGATTTTTGTTAGATGTGTCTCCTCCACCATTTAAGTGGGTCTACAACAGTAACAATTCCTTACCACTACTCCTGGCTCTGTGTGCCCTGTGTGATAGGGGTATCGTTATATGTTGACACAGCATAAAGTCATATAATACTCTTACAAACAGTTTTATGCGTTGCTCTACTTTTTTGATAGCACCACTTTTTGTCTGGACACAAGTTCTGGTCCATCTCTGTCATTCAAAACTTCTCAGGGCCTTAAAATCTCCAGATATCAAAGAAATCGTTCCCCTTTCTCTCTTGTGTCTGCATGTTTGTTTGAAAAGGAAATTAAAGAACCTCTGCAAACAGCAGCATTGGCAAGATGGAGAACCACTCATGTCATACTCTTGAGGATTGTTATCTAAGTTTTTGGATGTCTTATGATGGGGAAACAACCTGGTTCCTAATTGGAAGACGATTACTTACAGCTTAAAAATATCTCTGATTATAAATTACTATAATGTCATAGAAACCAGCAATGATGGTCACCTTTTACATGCCAGTTACAAATCATTTTTATTCTTAGCTTTCAACTTTAAGGAGTACAAAAGAATACACAAATAAAATTGAAGCACCCTGAAGTGATGTCCCACTATCCTTGTTGGCCTGTGCGTGACACTGCAAGAACTGGGCTATAAATAATGTCATACTTCACTTGTCTTGTCAGCCCTTGCCTTTGGCATTATATTCCTGTCACCATGAGCAACAGCCGAGGCCACGTATGGAGAACTGCTTTAAAGCAATTATTAAATAGTTTGCAGTAAGTATATAGATTAAGTAAAATATGCTTTCATATGGGATGAGACAGGTTGTTATGTATTACTGCCACTGAAGTCACAAGGCACAGAAGAGATACTGATTTATGCCATCTCAAGAACCCCACCTCCACCACTGGGGCTGTGAATAACAAGGGCAAACCCCCCCGACTGAGAACTCCTTTCACAGCACATCAGTGCTCTGCCTACTGTTCTTTGGAAGTGGTATTTCCTGAGCTCTTGAACATTGGATACAATGCAATAATATAAGAAACACTATGCTAAGAGTTGCTTCCGCAGATCAATTTTTAGTCTATAATTTTCAGAATAACATTTGTGATAATTTGATATGTTTTCTGTTTCCAGCTTCTATAAAGACCTGAAAGTTTCTATAAAGACCAAAGTACTCCATCTTGGTTTCACTCTTATTTCAGGCCTTCAAATGTAATATGCCACAGTCCATGCACCACGCCATGTCCTTAGCAAGCAGCCTATCAGCACTACACACTGCCATGACAATACATACACAGGCAAAATGACTTGTGATATCAAATTACAGATTAAAGCATGGAGTTAAAACATTGTATGAACAAGTGTTTTGATTGGAGGCAATTGTCAGCAACTCAGTGGGGACTGGAGTGAAATAGAAAATGTCTGGCACTTGGAGTTATGACGGAATGAAATCCTGTTATCATATCATGAAAGCACCACTGAAAGCTCAATTTCCTTCAGAGTGGTGGAATACATTAGTTTAACAGTTACGTAGACAACAAGTTTTTAATTCCTTAATTTAAGCTACACTGGCACTTCTCTCACTCCCAAATATCTACAGAACAGAAGTCCTTTGACAAGAAGGTTGGGCACAAGGAGAGACTGCATGAAGTAAGGACAGTAAAACATTTAAAAGGCAGCACAAAATGAATATCAAGATTATGTCACTGTGTCTAAATCTCCTCCACGCTGTTTGTGTAAGATTCAGCCCTGAAAGCAGATTGCAGAAACCTGTTATTAAATTAATGGAGTGGCATTTGTCTGCATCAATTGATTGCAGGATTTGGTCTTCATTTCTAAGCTCTCTCGGACTGAGTTGACTTCTACATGTTTTTTGCTGTTGTTGGGTATTATGTTCCAGAATACTGTTAAAAATACTATCTGAGGGTTCTAGAACTTTTGTGTTGGAAGCATTTTTTTTTTTAATCAAATGAAAACACTTTCCTTATAAAAGGAAATGATGATTTAACCTTCTAAAATCATCTTGGGCCTGTTAAAAGTGTTTTTAAGACTAAATAGGGATCTACATAGTTTTAGTTGGATTTTTCTTACCTGGGAGGACCTCATTAGCTCACAAAATTCCTCCCTATTATGGCCTCCACCTGGAACAGTTAAAGGGGTGACACACCAGGAAAGAAAAGCAGGAACTGAGACTGAAAAAGTAGATGAAGGGAAAGAGAAGGAAGAATATAGTGTGGGCAAGACTCCAACACAAAGAGATATGAAGAAAGGAGGATCATTTATTCAACAGGGATTCCAGGAAAGAAGAAGAAAAAAATACTGCTCATTTAAACTAACATATAAAACATGAAACAGTCCTTCTATCTCTGAAATCAAACAGTTCCTACATGAATTCTTTATTCTCTGGACAAAAGAAGATTACTGAAAAACGATCATTGAGACTCCTGAGCTCTGCGATACCAACTATCAAACACGCTTTGATCCAGATTAAATAATTTGAGATTTAACAATGTATTTATTTTTCTTGTAAATAAGGATGCTTTTAATCTGACATTTGTAGTTGTAAGGGATTTCACATGAAAAAATATCTTAATGAAAGTAAACAAAGCCCAAAGAAATTGTGACTTGCACTTGACAGCCAAAGTACAATTAACTGCTAAGTTTTCAAAATGACAAATATTTTACACATTGGATTAAAAAGATAATAGTATTATTCAGTAAACTTTCCAACTAAAGTTCCTTAATTCACCTGGCAAAATACAATTTTTGCATTAACAAAACAGAGAAACAATGATGGAGTTCAAAGAAAAGTA
The DNA here is from genome assembly GCF_054131305.1 of Coturnix japonica. Taxonomy (NCBI): domain Eukaryota; kingdom Metazoa; phylum Chordata; class Aves; order Galliformes; family Phasianidae; genus Coturnix; species Coturnix japonica. The sequence continues at coordinate 8,484,705 of NC_140680.1, read as the reverse complement.
CTAGGAGGAATGGGAGCTATTAATATTTTAGCTGCTCTTTAAGTAGTTGTTTTTTTAGTAACTAGGAGAATACAGGTTTGAATCTGACTGTGCAGTGCTTTACAGTGTCCTTTTACTGGTGTACTAGAAGGAGAGAGCAATCTGCCTTCTGAAAACATATACAGATCTATTACTTCCAGCAAATGGAGAACACAGAGTGTTCCTTACCATCTCTAAGCCACTCTAACTAATATTTGAAAAGTCAGGCAGTCAGGTGAAGCCCCACATGACTGGAAAAAGGCAACACTGAACCCACTTTTAAGAAAGGTAGAAAGGATGACCCAAGGAACTATTGCTTTGTCAGCCTTGCCTCTGTCTGGAGAATATCACATGGCACATCCTCCTTGAAATTATGCTAAAGTATAAGGAAGAGATGGACGTGATATAGGATAACCAGCACAGCCAAGGGCAAGTCCTGTCCAGCCAACCTAGCAGCCTTCTGTGATAACATAACTTATTCAATTAACAAGGAGGAGACACTGATATCATTTATCTGGACTTTGACACAACATTCTTCTCTCCAAACTGGAAAGATATGGATTTGATGGATGGACTGTTAAGTGGACAAAGAAGTGGTTACAGGACTGTACCCAAGAGAGTGATGGTCAATGGCTCAATGCCTGGATTGAAATCAGTGATGAGTGCTGTTCCTCAGGGGCCAGTACTGTGGCTGACTGTAACATCTTCATCAATAGCACTGATATATCAGTCCTAGAAGAAATACTGATAATCTTGGGAAAACAATTCCAAATGCCAGGATGACACAAGCAAACAGCAAAGCAATCCCAAATCAAACTTCTGAAGAATCATCTCTCTCATTAAGCTACATACCAAGTTTAGTAATACATCCAAGAATCTCTCTAAAATACCTCAGTGTTTCTGTACATAGCTATCATTCATTCTCTTCTCCCACCTGATTTTATGCTTATGCTTGGCAATTTACAAACAACCATAAGCCAAAGAAGGTCTCATTAATGCAAATAAGTAACCTTCTATCATATTATTATGTCAAATCCAAAGATGATGTAGATTAAGCACGTTGTGGACGAGTGCACGGGCCAAATTCTGCTGAGAATAATAGCAAAACCCACATTCAGCTCAGGAATAGCAACCTGAAGGCCCATGTTGTAAGGCACTGGGCAGCAGAAAACTGTAAGGGTGCCCAAGAGTCATGATTATCCAATAACTTATGAATATGGTCCATACCACATTTTCAGGGAAATTAAAATAAATGCATTATAATTTTATCTAACAAAGTACTACACAGAAATGAAGACATCCCCAGGTTCTTATAAGTTTTTGAGGCTGGATATTCCAAAATAGAGGATGCGTTTTACCATAAAAAGGTCTGATGTAATTACACTTAAGTCCTCAGGCCATGGTAGAAGAAGAATAATCAAGATTTGAAACTACTGTTTGTAGATTACCATTCCCTATTTGATTTTGGTTGAACTATCATCTACAAACATATCATATTTCCCCCCCATATGCCAGCATAAGGCCATTTCAACAACTAGTGTTACTGTTTTACTGTTGCAGATATGGACAGGTCAGTAGAATCTTAAGCAGTAAAATTGTCTTCAGAGCTACTTTGAAGGACTGTGAATTAACCAGTCAGACCAATGGTCAGTCACTGTCACTGGAAATAGAACAGCTCTGTGTTGTAATACTAATCACAGCCATTATCTTCTTATTTATTCCCACAGGTAAAAAAGCAGCTGAATAATGCTGATATTTGACGTTACACAGCACGCTCAAAGTAGGGCTATACATTTTAAAAATGTTTGGGTCTTGAAGTGTTAATTTTGGACATCTTTGCCAATGTAAATCAGGAATGTCTCCACAAAGTTCACCATGCTACAAAATAAAAAGTAGAATTCAGAATAATACCTCCCCTCTCTATAGCAAAATAAGCAATTATCTTTGTGTCTTTAGCTTAATTTTGGTCACAGCCAACTGCTTTATCTAACTTCCACAACAAAGCTTGATAATCTTTCCTCTGTACAAGTAAAAAACTTGTACATCCATCACATCTCAAAGTTCAAATCCAGAAACAACTGGATATATTTTTTTAAACATATTTTCATTTTTCCAGCTACACTCCATAAATATTGATAATTTTATATCACCATAAAGCATTGAGTCATATCAAGGAATGAAGGGCTAAACACTAACTACAGGAAACAAAGGGAAAGTCCCCATTAAATACAAACAAGAAAACCCCAACAAACTGTTCTGAGTTTGATCAGCTTCTGCTTCACAACATTAGTTCTCTATTGTGACTTTATACACTAAATAGAAGATACATTTAACACAGCCAAAACCTATTGTTGAGGTTACAGATAAGAGTTCTCTTCTCAGGGCAAATATGATGGATGTTGCTGTCACACACCCTCCTAATTTTTATTTTCTGAATCTATCAATTTTCAGGCAATGTTGTTTGAGTCCATAGCCCCACAGGGGAACATGCCATATGCACAGAAGATCTGTCCATTACTGACACATATAATTCTGTGTGAATGACTTCCTTTTTTTTTCCCCCTCCTCTTAGGGTTATTAAAAATAAAGTGTTATTATACCATCTACACAACAGATTTTTATTTTGATTTATACTGCCTTTACAATAAAAGTGATTCTTTCACCATTCTGTTTTTGACAGTGTTTTAAGGAAAAAAAAATTACTTTCCATTCCCTTCTCCTATTTTATCGCCTTCAAATAATGTCATAAATTTATTGACAGCGATGAACTTATCTCTTGCAAGGAATGCAAACACTCCAGTATCACTATGTTTTGAATGTGCTCATTAGTAATCCTGCCTTTCTTTTCAGAAAAGTATTTCCAAGTTCTCATTCCTATGGCCTATAGAAGAGGAAAATGTTGAATAGAATGACAAATCCTTTTAAAAATGCATTAGTACAATAACTAACAGTTTCCAATGAGAAAGCATAAGGTAAGCTTCAAAACATTTGAGAAAAAGGTTCACGTTTTTGAAACATGACAAGATAAATATTTTCAGTCAATGCCAAAAGACACAAATATATAAACTTGCCTATGCAGAAAATTAGAGCTGTATAAACTGAGCTGAATACATAGTAAATTTCCATTGTATAAGTTGACTGACTCTTGAAAATAAAAATGTAAAATACAAATTAAATTATTTCATTACCTTTGGCTCTTACTCGCTTTAAGCTAAAAATGATGCCTCTGTTGATGACTATAGGCATCTACTGTTTTGAAGGTCACACCAATGTTGTATTGCCTTTCTGCACTACTCTGATTATGTGGTCCAGTATCTGATCTCTCCTTCCACCTTCACCAGAGCACTCTAGCCTCATTAGTCCTCCAGTAGACAGGCACAGAATTACTACATGAAAGTTCTACTTCTGTGCATCTGAGGTACAACTTGTATTCTAAAGTGGTCGATCTTCATTCAGTCTTGAAATATTTTTAAATAAGCTTTGTTCTTTATCTTGCTTATATGTCAGAGCCTGGGATCACGCACACATTACTGAATGAGCCTGGTTATAGGAACACTTCTAAGGCTGAGAGCATTTGCTGGTCTTCAGACAGAGAAAGACAATCCAGAACAAGGTCTGTTACGAAAATATCATTCCAAACATAAACAAATTGGATGTCACATCACAACATAAATTGGAAAGACAACTCTGAAAGTAATAAACAACCGCATCTTGGAACAGCTCATTCTGAAGCATACAAGAGAATAGGCTATTCTTGACTTTGCCCTAAGTAACTTCCTGAAAGGATTTCTGTAAGTATGGTTTGAACCACTAAGGAGTAAACATAATTTAATTAAGTTTGACATGTTTTGTGAGATCAAACTAAAATAAAATATTGTGACATTGAAACTCAGGACCTGGGTACTTTTCAAATGAGTAGGTGACAACAGTTACAAAGAGAATTTCATTGGAAGCTAAAATCTGTAGGAAACTCTCTGGATACTATCCAGTTAGAGAGTTGATGGAGATATCGGAAAGAGCTTTTATACAAAAATAACAAATTGAAGCCAACAGAGCAGATACTGAAGTAGATTAAAAATGCAATGTATAGGTATTCAAACATCTTTTTCTGAATGGAACACTGTCAAAGTGAAGGCCGCAAGGGAATAGTTGGCTAAGAGGTTACAATTCAAACGTGATTACCAAAACCAAGAACAAAGTAAGGTAAAAAAAACAACCTTGTACACTTAGCAGAATGCACCTGGGATCTCAGCAACTCTAGGGATCTTGCACTGAGACCATTTTATGGTTTTTTTTTCCTCCATAGTTCTTTAGACAAACTGAATAGAAGATTTAAACACATATGTAATGAAACAGAGACATTCTCAAAGACAGATATCAAAAAGATCAGTGGATGAAACATTAAGAAGAATCAAAATGTTTTAAGAATTTCATAACTTCCAGGGGTTTCAAGGAACTGAAGACTACAACAGCAACATTATCAGAAAACTTAGGAAACATGACTAAAACGTTTATGATGTGTATACCTTTTGAATTAATTGTATCTCTATAACTTTTCCCTTTTTTTTTTTTTGCAATGCTTGAAAAGCTAAGGATAAAATGGTAGACAGCATTTCTAGAGCTCTTTGAAGAATAAGAAAGTTCTTACAGGTTAAGGCTGAACTGAGACTTACATGGAGTGCTACGTAGATTCTAATTAAGGACTTATAAATATGCTGACCTTACAGTAACATTTTATGCTATAACAACCAAGGTAAATATAAAATAACGCCACTTCAAAGCATCTCTGTCAGTCAAATGAAGCACATGCAAAAGGCTGTGACTCAAAAAAAAACCAAAACATAGCAGGTGCCCCTGCCCACAGCAGGGGCTTGGAACTAGGTGATCTTTAAGGCCCCTTCCAACCTAAACCATTCTGGGATTATTTCAACAAACAGGAAGTCAGAAGTAGAAAAGGGGACACCTATTGCCCTTTTCCCACTGTGAATGTTAGACGGTAACTTTCATATTATCATAAGATTGCACAAAAGTGGCAAATTACCTGCATCACCTGGCTTCATACCTCCCTCTTAAATCCCGTTATTGACCATAGAAGTAGATAAACCGCTATCACAAGTTCAGAACAAAATAAATACAATAAAAACATTTGTGTTCCTCGCGTCTAGATGATGTATGCAGAGCACTCATGCTGGTTCTGGTGCCTGCTAATCTTGGAGCTGTTCCAAGGCATACTCTTCCTCATGATGGCTCAAGACAGATTTCGAGGAATAGCAGGAAACTAAAACATACAGAGTGTGCTACAAAACACTGTATGTTACACCTATCCCACCAAAACCCTGTTTTGGTACTTCAAAAAAGACTGGAGCTGTGTGTTAACTTTAAGCTTGTATCTTTCACAAAAACTCATCTATGTTGCAGTATCTTTGGCCGGGCTTCCTGTGGAACTATATTTAGCCTAGGTTTTAGGAGCTCAGCAATAGCAGCATGAAACTCAGCGTGCAGTAATTAGTCAGGCTTCTCAGAAAGCACTTGCAGGCCACACTGAGCTCTGTGATGCTGCAGCTTTCTGCTGGTGCTAGAAATGCATGCCTGCCTAAGAGTTAGCTGTGTAATGACTGCAGCAGAGTTGACCCTACAAATAAAATAATACATTATTAATAAAAAAAGACACATTTGTCCTTGTCGCCGATGACTTGGGGATTAACATAGGATACGCATGTGCACATTATATTACATCATATCTTGTTTTATCTTCTCTAGATGATCATATTTGGAGGATATTTTGTGAGCATGTAAATAGATATACATGCACACACATATATATGCATATATATATATATTTACACTTCTGGCTGCTTCTTTCCTTTCCATCCTTTGAAAGATATATGTTCTCACAAAGCAACTGAATCATGAATAACAACAGCATGTTATTTCATTCTCTTAGTGGAGACCAGCAATTATTATATAGTGACTGTTCAAGGGTGTTATTTTTGTAAACAAGAAAGAAACTAAATGAGCATAGAATTCATTATTAGGAAATGGTCTCTTATTCAGTTAATGCACATTCAAGAGAGCCCCATATGTACGTGCTCTCTAGTCAGTAAAGTACTGCAGGAAAATAGGAAGAGATTTCCCAGGGTGCAGCACACCCTGCTTTCTCTACCATATGCCTTCTAAATATGTTCCCTCTGTGTCACTGTGCTCACAAAGCAACTTGCTGATTCTTGGCAAAATGATTCTGATACATTAAAAATGTAGTCCTAAAGAACAGCTTTTACTTACTTAAAAAAAATAATAAAATAATCCAAAGAAAAACCATTTTTCACAAAAAATGACCAGTGAATTCTGGCAACAGACATTCTTTCAACATTGCAGTGCTGTCCTTCACTTTCTGGAGTAATTTCATCAAATGTCCCATTTCTTTCCAAGATACTGAGTCAAGCTTAAAAACCTTGAGATATTCCACGGGGCATGAAACAAATTAGTACTATTTTATTGGTTGAAGTCCTACAGGCAAGTTACTATAAATTTTAAGAGAACATAACGTATATTTATGACATAGATTTGGCCATTAACTGTTTTTAGGTGAGCCAAAAATGCACATTTAAATTAAGAAAAAAAAAAAAAAAGAAAAAAAAAAAGAAAGAAAAAGGTTTTTTGGGGGCGAGAAAAAAAATTTGTTGCCTTTTGTTTGCTGTTAGTTGGTGTTTTTTTTTTTCTTTGTTTTCTCTAAAATAGACTAGAGGTATCCTAAAAAGTCCAAATAATTAATAAACTTCTGCTAGGTGACAAGTTTTGAACGATATACTAAAATTGACACACAAATGCAAATCTTCAACACTTTTCTGTAAGTTATAGGTCTATATACTCCTAAATAGGGTAGGAAGCTCTGTTCCTAAAAAGGTTTTTCTAACAGTTTTCTAAATAACCACACAATTAGGAATTAGGAATTGAGAGCTGATAGGAACAACATACATAGGAGGAAAAACATGCAATTTACAGAAAATACAGAACACAAACACCATTTGAAAATGCTTTCTTATGTATTAAAAAGGAAAACAACAAAACCCATAAAAAACAAGGACAAACTCAAGTGAAATAAGATTGGGTAAAGGTAAAAACTTATGCAATAAACCAACACTGACAGGTGATACGCAAGATTAGAAATTCAAGTGTTGAAACATCAGCAATTACTATTAGAAACTCTTAGATCATTCAAGAGGTATCAGTTGATTGGAAAACTTGCCATTTTTTTTCAAGTCTTAGAACAGTCTTCCTAAAATTATTTAAAGTAGGAACACATCTTCAAATTCTGAACACCTTTAATGGGGGATTTAGAAACACAAGTTTCAGTTTGCACGTGTCTATTTGCTTCCTAACTTTAGCATTAGACTATTTTTTGAAACTTAGAAAACCTAAGCTCCTAACTAAGCAGCCCACAGATCTGCTAAGAACTGCTCAGAACTGGGGATAACACAGTCTTATAGTCCTTGACATCATTTTGCCCAAGCAAATTCCAGAACACACTGTTGTGTTTACTCTCTATTTTTGCACTGACTTCCAAATTACTAACCATAATGGAAAGCTCTCTTCAAAGTAGTTCTGTGACTTAGCAAGGTTTGTTTTAAGTCCAAGAAGGAGAAATAAAGAAAAATAGAAAGACGAATAATAAAAATAGCCAGATATTCTAAATATGTTACATGCACGTTTACTTATATAATACCCGCCAGTTGAAATACCTATTGTCTAAGTGTCTCAATCCTGGACATGATTTTCGTGTATTAGTCTGTATTAGTCAAGAAATTAATCTGGAAATCAGCACAGTCACACAACTTTATTTGTTACTTGAATTTGTATTTTGACAATATGAAACAATTCATTTTTTAGAACATTATTACATTTTTAGAACATTATTACAGGTAGTTCTTTGAAAATGTGAGCAGAACAGTCTGCTTTAAGATGGATAAATTGAGGGAATAACGAATATTTGTTAAGTAAGCAGATGCAATTAATTTTCACTGGACTCAGAAGAATCCATTAGAATCAATCACATACAATGTAGAAAAGATGGGATCTATGTTAAGAAGATTTCAGAGTTTAGGATGCTAAGTCTAAATCTTTCTGAAAAGTAAATAAATAATAATAAAAAATGAAGACACCAGGTTATGGGAAAAAGATTCTTAGGAGAATTTCACCTAAAACTTGACAGTGATTTGTGTCATAATATCATAACTCCTGGAAGCCCATCACATCCATTTTAAGAAATCAGACTATGCAGTTGTTCTGAAGTGATGTATAATAACAAGATTTGAAGTGACTGCTCATAGAATGAACTCTGTGGCACACTGCTCAGAAAAATATGCAATTTAGCACGTGAACTTGAGGATCTTATTATACACATCATTGCACTTCCTGACTCTTAAACTCAGGGTTTGACCACATTGCATCTTTGCCACAGATGTTTATTGATTTGAAGAATAGTGCTACCACATTTATGCACTATCACCACTGATCTTTAACTTGCTATTTGACATCAGTGCTGGTCCCTCCTATACGGAATTTCATATGTAACAAAAATTCTCATTTAAGTATTTCACAGAAATGGTCATCTTAAACAACAGAACCTAAAAGACTTCTCATTACACCATTCAAAGATTGGCATTTAAAGACACGAAATTAATACCATCATGCTCAAGCAACCTGCACACTTAAAATTGCATTTCAGTTACCCCATGTCAACACAAATGCTTTGCATCTCATTTTTACTTTCTCAATATTTCGCACCATTGTATTTGTTCATATATCTTTCTCGTTACTCACATGTCAAGATCCTTTAGAGACTATTTTGAAAATGCAGCCACTAATGAGATGGATGATTAAGAAGCCCAGTAATTTGATATTAGTATATGGAAAAGAAAAACAGTTTCCATCTATATAACTATTTTTATCATTGTTTCTTCTTCCTTTAAAGTAGAACTATACCATTAAGTTATCTGACTTACTGAGGTATTGGAAAAAGCAATCCAAAGTAGATTTTCTTTTTTCCCCATGATAACTGAGTAAACCAACCAACAGAAGCAGTAGCTCTCCTACCTGTTTTTTGTTATGTTTTGGTTTTGTTTTCTTCTATATTATGCCTCCAAGAATGAGCACTATAGTCACGTTAATTGACTTACGCACTCAAATTAACTTTTTTTGGTAAAATTAATTTACTATATTTGACTATTCTGCATAAATAAATGTGTACATAATGTCTTATACTAACAGCAAGTACATTAGCTGTTAAGTGTTACAGGTCAAGCGCCTTATCCAATCTGTTCTATTTAATTTTGAGTTTTATCCTTTCATAAATGACAAATGTTTAACTACTAGTGAATATTCAATGCAGTACATCAGATTTAATTGCTGGCATCCAAGACTAGCACTTCTAGGAGCTTCTTATTAAAAACATTACAAAAAAAAAGTCACCCTAAAATAAATACAAGCATTCTCTATTGTAACTCTTTACAATGAAGTATATCTGTTTTGTAAAAATGTACAAAAATAATTGAAAAAAAAAATAACTTATTAGATGAGTGCTATGAAGATTATATTAATTTTGAGAATATTAATCAAATTTCCACGAGACATCTTAAATGAAGCAAACTCAACATTTATATGCAAAAATCACAGAATATCCTCAGTTGGAAGAAACCAACATGTATATAGATTCATTCTGAATAGAAGGCCAATAATAAACATCAATACTTATATATTACACAGCATTAACTGAAATACTAATGTAACAAATACAAGAAGCAGGAAAAATAATGTTTTGTTTGATCATACATCCATGGTAAGGACTGCGTAACATCATAGATTAACTGAAAATTCTCAGTGACACGGAAAATTATGCATACATATAACTGGTATCACTGATGATGGTGGTTACAGGAACTGAAATCACTGATTACAATCCATTTAAATTTGTAAGCAGACAGGAATTCCTCATTAGTTTTAGAAGTGTGAGAACCTTTGCATAGAGATGTTATCACAATTCAGTTTCATATAATATCCAGCATACACAGTGAAAAGGGCAGCTGATCACTCTGAAGGGGTGGACTGTGAATTCCTAGGGCTTCCTGTTTTAAAAGGAGTGAACAGTAAGGCTACAGTGGAACCACAAGGGAAGCACCTCTGCAGATAAGCTGTGTGCTTGGCTGTCTATACTTGACATCTGAAAGAACAATTTGCAAGCCAACTTATGAAAAGACTGCAGTTTACTTCAGATCCCATTGTACATCTAACTTTTGTAGGTAGATAGTGATTTTTTGCTTTATGCCATAGAGTTTTTGTCTCTTCAAAATACTTAACTGGATGGGCAGGATGGGAGTGTTCTTGTGCTTGAATGGATGATATGAAAATACTGTTTTCAGCATCGCTTTGTACTGCAAGATGAACCTTTTTTTTATTTAAAAAAACAACAACAAAAAACAGTGAAGTTAAAAACAAAACAAAAAACCACAGACCTGCTGTCTTTAATTCAAACTGCAGTAGTGTTTTGAGGTCGTTCTCAAAGCCAGGGTCTCAGTGACATGAGACAAATCCTGTCAAGTCTGTCTCCTTGAAGAAGTCTCATTTGGAAAAAGACACTTGTAATATGGAGTTCTGTTCCTGGACACTTAACTGACCCAAACGAAAGGGGAGGAGAAGATGGGAAGTAGAATCAATATAGAGTCTTAAATAAAATTTTAGCCACAAAAACTCCATTGCAAACAACTGCTAGAAGCAAGATAGAATTGTAAGAGCTCCATTAGCTGCACCTGGGGGATTTTAATGTTGTTACCTTTACTCTAAAATGCTCCCAGAATGACTGAAACATGAAAACTTTTCTGGCAAGTTAAGACAGATGGGATAAACCAAGAGCTCACTATTCTGTTGAGATAATTGAAACATTTAGAATCTGTAAAAAACAGTTTAAATTAAGTCACCACAAGTAGGTAGGTTTTTTTTGGACACAGCTTGTAAAAATTTTCATGATGTACTATCAGGAAACTTCAGAGACTGATATCTGAATTCAGAACCATATGAGTCATTCTAACCACATTTAGTTTTCTAAGCCATCTTGAATATAGTCACATTCCAAAGATGGATCTTACTGACAAGTCAGGGTTGAGGAAGCCTGACAGACACGCTCAAGAACAGCATCCTTCTCGTCTCTAAAGACAAAAAATGAACATAGCAACAGGCTGCCCTTAGAAAAAAAACACAAAACAACTATAAACCACACGCAGTTGTGTTAGGGAAATATTTGTGGATATTCATAAATAATAGAAATTGTTTTAGCCATCATACTTTGCTATTGTAAGAAAGTAGAACAGAAAAATCAAATGACATTAAAAGAAAACAGACACGCAGTTCTGCTTCCTAGCCTGTTCTTACACATCAGCCCCTTTCCAATTCTTAGTTTCTTTTTTCTTCTTCCCATTGAGGACTTTTCCCAATATCATCTATGCTTTCCTATTCTTGTCAGCACCAGGCATATTCTCTCCTCTGTAGTCACTGTTCACCCATCCAATTTTGCAGGACCTTCACAAATTCCATGGTTCTTACAACAAAAGAGAATCAAACCTGCTTGCAAAGCATCTGGAATTTATCAAGGCCAGACTGTAAAACAGTTAAAAGTCCAGCAGTAAAAATACATTGAAAAAAGGTCTTTGGGTACGCAGAGTTGAAAAACTGTAAGCAACGCTTAATTGAGGTTATTGAATGAAGCCCATCAGTATTCACGAAGATGGCAGCGAGAGCAAGACAGACTATTAAAGAATCTTATGTAAATTAAGATTTAAAAGGGGGAAAATATTGGTAGATCAAGGGGTTTTATTTGTCAGCACAGAGTATGACGTTATATTCTGTTTTGGGACTCTCCTTGGGTGATTTTTGTTATTTGTTTTTGGGTGGGTTTTTTTGTGTGTGTGCTCCTCCCCCTTATTTCCAGAAGCGTGCTTCTCAACAAAAAACTCAGGAAATAGCTCTAGACATTAATTAAAGAGTTAGATGTACCTACTGGAAGGGGTTAAAAAAAGAAAACAGAAATTGCTAATACTCTCCAAATAGCTAATTTTTGCAGTCCATTTCTCTTTCCAGTCACACCTCACAAAGGCATCACAGACATACTGCTTGATGTGGCTTACTTCAAAATAACAGTGCTAATAAAAAATACCTTAAATTGTGAATCATTCAGTGCCACTTACTTGGTGCAACCTATGAGATGTCTACCACTTGGAACTGCCCACGGCTCCAGCAATCATTTGGAGAATGCAGCCAATCCAACTGTGCCCCGCAACAGTTTCCAAGGAAACCAGCAAAGACATCGGTGTGGATGGCACGCAGTGGAAAAAAATGCATGAAAAAGCTGCCGCATTTCCACTTCTCCCTCCCCCCCCAATACTTTGAATCATATATTATGAAATACTACCAAGAAAAAACATAATTGACAAAAAAAAAAAAAAAAAGTAGCAAAAGCCAAAGCAGAATTAAAAGGCAATGAACAAGCACTTTTGCCTTCAGTGACTCAGAATGGCTACAACGCCTTCTTAAAGCATTGCTCCTTATGAACTACAGCATGCACCCCTCCCTCCCAGGGAACCATGTAAGTTAAGAGCAGCATCTCATAACAAATAAGAGACCTTCTGTTTTGTCTATGCAAACACTTTAATAAACTGATGTTTGCTCACCTGTGATCAGTGCAGGAATGAACTCTGCCATCATGCAGTGAGACAATGATTTTACACTGATTTATATTCAAACTTTAACAAGAAATAAATAAATATTACTTCATTGTAAAGGTGGAGTCAAAACTATGCATTAGAAAAACCTTCCTCCCCTCTCTTTTCTCATCCCATCCTGTCACTCAAAGCAGAATGTGCCAGTGGGAAAAAAAAAAAAAAAAAAAAGAAAAAGAAAAAAGTCATTTCTCCCACCCTTCATGCTGACACCAAAATTTCAGGCCCCAGCTTCTTCTACTTAAAATATCTCAGAAAAGAAGTGGTCTTGGTAAAATTCATGTCCAAGAGCTAAGCTAGAGTTCTATTACTCCAAGACTTAAAACCGAGATTTAACAATACACAAGTTTTGCGACAATAGCACTCAAACATTGCTGTATTATATATTAGGTCCATCTTCTAAGCTAGTTATAAAGATAGAAGGTCTTTAACTCGACTATGGGATACAAGTTCTGATACAGGAAGGTTTTCCTTCAAGATATCTTTGTATCACTTCTCCGAGTTTCTCAGAGCCAGATATTGAGTAGACACCACATTCCTCAGAATCTAATGTGATCCTGAAGCTTGCTTTTTTGTTCTGAACTCATCAAGTACAGAATTCTTGGATCTCCAGAACAGGGAAATACTTTCTGTACAGCAAAAATGCTGCTCTGCCTACAAGGCTGCCTTATTGAGGAACAAGAAAAACCCAAAACAACAACAAATAGAACAACTACTCTCCTCCCCCCCACACACATACATCCCATGATCAGCCTACAATCACTGAGCTATATTTCTCTATGCCCTCTGACTATGGTATCTGGCAGGTCAAAGTCTGGGTGATTGGAAAGGAAAACACTATGTCTACAAACACAAATTCATCTTGAAAGCATTAATTATCTTTTATGAAGCACAGAATGCCACAAAACCTGCTTGGTGGAGCTTGGGAGATGGGGTCTTCAAGCTCAATAATTGATGAGCTGATTGTAGAGTGATTTGAAAAACACTCCTAACTCAAATGATTTTTAATGCTTTCAGTCAGTCTAGTTAGGTCACTAAATTTAACAACTGTGCAGTAGTTGCTAAATAGATTTAAATTCAATAATAATTAACTACTGTAAAATCTAATAATACTCTAAGATAACCAAATATTTAAGTATTAGAGTAGATCAGATGTCAACAATCAAGTTCTAATCTTAATTACATGCACATCATATTAAATCTTGCTGTAAAATAAAATGGTTTTAGAACACAACTCTAATTCATTTATATTATTTAACTCTTGTGAAGAAGAGGCACAGTGGAATCAACTTCCTTCATTATTTAATAATCTGCTCTGTAAATAAAATGAAGGCTAAATTTTGAAAGCAAGGTGCAGGCAATGAAACTGCAATAACCTTTGTTTGCACATGCAGGCAGGGTAACTACATGCTTAGCCATCTGTCTGCAGAAATACCAGCTTTTTATTCTTTGACTCAGAAAACACAGTTTTGAAATTGTACCCTGAAAGTTCATAGAACACAATAAAAAGTAAGATTTATTTTTATAGCCCTCATGCTGTATAGTAGTAAACAATAACAACATTTCTTGGAAATATAAAGATGCAACTCTTCTAGCTTGCCCATTTGCTTTACATCTTTTCCATCTATTCAGACTGCATAGAGGAGGGAAAAAGAATGTGCTTATTAAGAATTTGTATGAGAACAGATTGACCCAAATGTCTGTTACCAAAATAGATTATATTAGCTAGAATGGAGTGTGTTGCTCCCATGCAATCAGCAACAGCCTTATGAAAATGTCAACTCTTATACATACATTCTGATGCCGGGTAAGTCAAATTCAAGTCTGTAAAATAAATACATTAGAAATACTGTGCTTTGTACTATGAACACAGAATGTAACTCTCACAAAATAATATTCATTGCAGTCAGTTTCTTTCAGTTCTTAACCTCATCACTCTTCATAGACAACCAAAATAAACAAACCAGTTTCAGGCAGTCCTCTCAGGTCTTTAATCATTAAGATTAGGCAGATAGACAGAAGGTATGATCAATATTGGCCTCTGATAGACCAGTACATAGCTCCCCATGTCTGGTCAAATCACCTCTAAGCAAAAGAGTAAAGCAGTTCATTCATCTAAATTTAGAAAAATATACAGTCATTTTTTGAATTGCAGAGGATAGGGGAAACCTTTGCACTGAAAACCAGTGCCAGACTTGCATACTTGGGTAGGACTCTATGATGCCAGAGGTCTTTTCCAACCTAAACAATTCCACGACTTCTAGAATATCAGAAGGAAGCCTTGGACATCAAACTACGCCAAAGAATTTAAGTCTATGACGCCATTAAGCCTGAAACAACAGGATAGTCTGCTCTAACAAAGACCGTGAAACTTGCTCTTTTCCATTTCTATGTCTTCCTTAACCATTTGTCATACAGATTTATTTTTAAGGCATCTGTGTAAGGCTACTATTTTAGTCTCAGTAAGTTTCTTTTACTCTTACCCTCAGTATTCTTATAATTAGTCAACATAAGAGCATCAAAATTTTAAAGATGTGGATTGAACAGTTACTGTAGAGCAGTACCTTAAAAAATGAACTCCAGAATGTTTCATGAAGCGATAGAATCACATGGTAAACACCAGTTAGTTTTCATTCAATTCAAAAAATGTTAGAAAAAATAAAGCACAAGGAAGAAATCAAACAAAAATAATAGCATCAGAAGATTCTGCTATGATGTTGAAGTATCTAAATAGCTCTTTCCATATTAAATCCAGCTCCAAGTCTTCAGCATTGCTGGACCACAAAAGTCTAGTTGCATACATACCTCTTTACTTTGTCTAGTTATCATAGCAGATTCAGTGACCAATCAACATTTAGAAGTAATAACAAAACAAACAAAAAATGCCATAGACAATGTACACCTAAGAAAATGCTTGAAGTTTATTTTACATTGCCTGAAGTGAGTCTGTTAGAAGATAGTGCCAGGAATTGGTGATTTTTATTGTTTTGTTGGGTTTTTTTTTTTTTTTGTTTTTTAAAAGAGTTTTTATAAAGCTAGTCTGATTAAATTTTGCTGTCATAGATGTAACACTACAATCCAACTTCCACATGAGAAAACTTCAAGAGAAAATATGTGCTGTAAAAGTATGAATAATTAGAATGTTTCAAATAGAGGACCTTAAGATAACCTATAACACACTAAAGTAGCAGAGAAGTATCCACATTTTCACGTTTATGACTGTACACTAACATAGAAATAGTCTTATTATTTACTCCAAATAAGATTACGTATAATATATTTTTAAATCTCCAGTTCATTAAGCCAAAACTTAAACCCCTAAGTTCAACACAGTTGTTTGTCTGAGAACAAAGATTTATTCTTGCTTGAGGTAAAAAGAAAAGGGATTCTTGTTATTTGCTTCCATAGTAAGGGTAGGCCCATTCTCTCAAAAGGGAATCACTTCAATGAGCTAAAATCAGGCCATAAACTACTGAACTTTCAAACAACCCAATTTCCTGGAAATTTTTTTGTAATAATGTGCTAACAAGTTTGCTCTAGAATTAGCAGAATGTAGTAGAATTCCTCTACTACACTCTATTGGATATCAGAATACTGGGAAAGGGACATTTTGTGCATCCAACAATCCTTTTTCAGTAACTAATTTATGTAATTTAACTGTTTCTTTCACTGAGGCTAAATTGTTAGTGTGAAAGTACATGACAGTTTAAGAAGAAAAGAAAAAAGTCTTCTGCTACCCACATGGATTTCTTCTCCCTCTCCACCTTCCTGACTTTCCCCCTTAAGACTTTATGATTAAACCCTACATATAACAGCACAGGCTAAGAATTCATCTATCTTCTCCCTGAATTAACTCAGAAACAAGACAGGTAAGAATTAGATAACATAAAAAATCCTACTTAACTTCTTACTAAGTAGAACGATAGACTCTTATTTGGATTTGGGTTTGTTAACTAACTCTTCTAAATAGCAAAGCTCAAAACCTCAAGTATACTGTTGTCCTATCAACAGTCTTCTGCTATTAAATCCTTCACATTTCCCTGAAGAATAAATAATAACTAGAAGTATTACCTAAACTGTATTTTATGACAAAACAGAAGCAATTATACTTTGCTAAAAATAAAAACTCTATTCTTATTGGGAAAGTTGGGACTTTATTTACTCTATTCTTATTGGGAAATGTCCTTTTATTGGGAAAGGACATTTATTGGAAAAAAAGGTTCCCGAGTTAAGACTCAGGAAAAGTGGAAAGATTTAAAAAAGGCCTATTAGAAACATTTTTAATAGACTACCTAAATTTTACTAACAAGGTAATCACAAAACGGAGACTACCCAACAAGTGACCTTACTTTATTTTTAGGAATTACATCCAATTTTAGGTGTAGGTTTGACAGAGACTGAGAAAATTGCTCACATCTGTAGCATACCTTGAACAGCTCATTGAAATGGGGCTTATAAGGCATAAAATAAATGTATTCTAAGTCTCCCACATGGAGACACCTATCTGCTAAAAGTAAACTTATTTACCTCAGTGTGTATAACAAAGCTATTCGTATGGATTCTTTTGACTGACCAAGTCAGAAATTCAAGCAGCATAGCATGCACAAATGACACTCCACAGAAAGAGCTGATCTATGAAAAGTACCTCAGAGAATAGAAGTTTTGCATAAGTGTTATCCTTTCATACAATGCTGCTCAGATCAAGAAATGCGTAAATTTTCTACAAAATGTATGATATTACATAATAACTGGACTTAGAAACACAGATCATGTTTTAGAGAAGCGACAAGCTGTCCTTCATTAGTGAATTCATGAACAAAACACACAGCTGTCAAAAATCTTATTCTACAATCATATTTCCCATCTGTTGAACATCCATCATTGTGACTGTGTACCAAGAAGAGTCGCTTTTTAAGTCTGATTGGCCATTTTAAATCTTTTTTTCTATATTTACATGAGTGATAATTTAAAAAATTAGTCTGTAACATATATATATAGGAAGTCATCATGTGACACTCCCAAACAAAAGCCTTATTTCAAGGCTCCTGCTTAATCAGTAGATACATAGCTCTCTACATTCAAAAGCATGGATATTATTTCCTTGAGTAAATAAATTTCATCCTTAGGACAATGAACTTCACAGAAGTTTAATACAAAATCATATGCTTTAATCTATCTAGGGCCAAATGTGCTGATTTATAGTATTTGATATAAACACTCGAAATACAGTAAAATATAACATCAAGTTGGCCTAAATTCTAAACTCATTGCACATGCAATTTTTTTTTTTTTTTTTTTCATACTTAAAACCAATGCTTTATTGCTGAGGACATCAAGAAACAAACACACCTTAACACAACCTACACTTAAGTTGGTTATATAACATCTATCTTACTTCATTGTTAAAACACACAGCAAAACGCAATAGACAAGCAGAGATCATCGTAATTTTTTTCAGATCTTTATCTCATTGATACTGAGTTTGGATTAAAATTAACAAATTCATATATAACTGAAATGCATCACTTCAATGTCATCATAGTTAATAACCTGGTCATCATCTCTAAGTAAGCAATAACTTCCACAATGTATTCCAATAAACTAAGGATCAGGCCTCATAACAAGCAGAAGTTAGTCATGTAACCATGCTCGCATAAAAAGAAAAAATAGCTGGAAATATGTTACGAGTTAAATCAGGCAGCTGGTTGGATTCACATTTTGTTGAATGAACATCTATATACATGGTTTTTACTCAGACAAAAAGTTAAGTAAAATATGGCATATAGTAAAGCGTAGACATAAAACACATCATTATTTAATAGTACTTTATATTGAGACAAATTGAGCTTTTAGTGCATTAAAAAAAAAAACACAAAGAACAACACCCACAAAAACAACAACTACCTTGCTGGGAAATTCCAGTGCCTCTGAATTGCATCTTCAACAATAACTACTCCAGATGGTGTCAATTCATCCCGTGAGACAAATATGTCAATCTGTACTTTCTTTAGCTACATACAAGCATTTGACACATTAGGGATAAAGAAATAGAAAACTTGACCAGAGTTCCCACAGATACAGAAATATAAGATGGCCATAAATGGTAAAGTAATTGGTAAAGTAATGGAACATAATAAACATTGTATTAAATCAGTATCAAAATAATCAAGCCCTTGCCATTAGAAAACATAGTAGTCACTTGTTTCTGTTGTAATAAGCTGCGTTAATTTACACGGCGCCACCATGGACGAATACTTTTTTTTTTTGTAAATGCTTTAATAATTGCATATTAGTCTACTATGTTTAATTTGTGTTCTGAGCCAAAATCACATTAAGAAAAATGGTACCCTAATATGCAATTTTTTTCATAAATATTTCCACTGGTTTTGTCTAAAACCTTGCACCTATGAGTTACATGACATAGAAAAGATGAAAATAAGATTAGCAACAATATTATTCTAGAAAAAAAATCCTGATTATCATACATGTTACCTTAATGGATGATGGCAGCCATATTATGTAATATATAGCATAAGATCTGGCTGAGTTCTGAAATAACCTTGAAGTCCATGTAACAGCACATGACACCGCAGGCAATTGTGTAATACAGCCTCCTTCCAGTAGATGGAGATAGGAAAACAAATGAAACTGATGTATGGCAATCAACTTCAATTCTACTTCCATTGAGCTTAAACGGTTTGGTTAGATACCTCAATTCATCAAACCCAACACAATAGCTAATGTTCTCTTTCAGTCATGCTGTTTCTAAGAACATGTTCTCTCTTTCAGGTATGCAGAATGCATCTAATAGGAATGCAAAAGGGTATGTGCAGGCTAAAGAAGGCTCACTGTAGCACAATTGTGACATTCCCCTTCCCATTTCCTTCCACAATTTCATGTTGTCTATTATAGTACGTGACAAAAAATATTTCCTGTTTCTTACAAGCAGTGTTGAAAGCTAACTACACATTGCTTTGTTGGCATTTCAGCAAACTATTGGAGACCCTTATCAGCCATATGTAAGTGATAGATTGAAGAATGTGGGAAGGAGGACTAAAAGCTTCAAACACACGAAGAGTTTCAATGACAACATGACTGATTTCTGGTTCAGAACAGGAAGACCAAACCCCAGACACACTTCCCCTCCTACTTCTGGGTAGTTTAGATTTTGTTGTTGTTGTTGTTGTTGTTTATTTTCTGAATAAAAATTGCTAGTGTTCTAGTATAAAACGAGAGAAAGAAGCAAACTACAAGAAGGCAGACTCTAGATAGATAAATAAGAATAAGATTTCACAAGAGTATCAGTCAAACTTCAGAATCAACTACCATAAAAAGCTATGCAAACACTATTATTGGTAATGTTCAAAAACTGAGGGCGATTTGACCTCAAAAAAAAAAAAAAAAAAAAAGGACTTGTCCATTAAATTTTGTCCATTAAATTGGATTTACTCTTTGAGCAGGGAGCTGAAGTAGATAACCAACAGAAGTCCCTTCCAACTTAAACTACATAGGTTGCTCCAAAAATAAGGCCTCCTATTTATTTCTATTCCCAACTACACAATCCCATTTTATTTTTTTTAAACAGCCACCACCATCAGCTATGTATTTTTTGCCAGCTATGAACAAAAACTTGCATGCTGCACTCATAAAAATCTGCATCACCAGTGGCGACCCACCATCATAATTGCCACAGCTGTAATGCACTGCCCCACCAACTCATTGTGCTCACATCCACCGTTTCATCTCCACAAAGATCCTGCAAGCATCTGTGAATGCCCATTGCCATTTCTTCCATGTGAAGGAAATCAGTTCCCTACCTTTGCTTCATAAACACTTCCATGTCAGATGCCATTTTGTCAGATAATCCCTCGGCTGCCATCTGACACAGAGCAACAACATGTAATGCAATATTAGTGGCAAAGTTCAACCTCTACTACCATCCCACCAACATCTGTGACATTGTGGGCTAACATAATATAACAAGAGGCATTACTTTAAGAGCAGCCCTCACTTACTTAATGATATTACAAAGAAATGAAGTAGTAAGACAAATTGGTATTTTCTGAGCTTTTAGAACGTAATAGTAAATAACTACAACAAAGAGGTTCAAGGTCTGAAAATGTTTCACTACTGAACAAATATTAATAAAACTAAAGATTTTGTCTATTGATAAGATGTTGCTTGTCAGACCACGATATAACTAGAATTATTTGCTGATTGCTGTAACTGACAGACATTCAACAACACTCCCACACAGAAAGCATTTTTGACTAAAATTTAGCTGTTAAATCTGCTGCTGATTTTAAAAATACACTGAGGAAAGCTGCCAATTCCCAGGAGACATTTAATTAGTAATTTTAACAGCTTCAGTAGACAATGCTAACCCATCGATAAAAGGCTGACATACAGTAGCACCATGAGATCCAATTGTACTAGGCACTGTAGAAGCTAATATAATCAACAGACCTCTGCAAGCTAAATAACCTAAATCAGTAAGGAATACATATAAGGGAAGAGAAAGGCAGTAGCATCATTACTGCTGATTAGAAGGCAAAATTCTTTGCAATGGATTTAAACATTAAAACTTATGAAAATGGACTGCAAAATTCAGAAATGCTAATATTCTTCATGGAACTTGAGCTTTATTGCAGCCTTCCAACAAGGTTTTCTACTGATCTGCAGCAAATGGGAGCCCACATAATAAGACATGGCAAGTAGGCACTCCCTCCCAAGATACTCTTGAAAAAGCAAAAGTCCAAAGCCTTAGGTCATACTTGTCTATTTAGCAGTCAGTGAGGATGTCAAAAACGTAGGATAGAAAAGCCTCAGAGTCCTTCAGACATTCCTCATAAAATGTCTGAGGTTCTTTGCAGCTGAGACAAAACATAACAGCTCCCTCAAACTCATTAGTTACTGTTGTAGACTTTTTAGAACTCTATTTTTGAACACAAGGGTTACCTGGTAAAAATCTCCTATTTGGTCACCAGAAATTCTCTTTGCTTAACTTTTGGATAACAAGAAAAAGCAGCAAACACAATAATAACTCTTTATAAACATACTGAAACTTATTGGGCAGAATTTATATGCAACAACTCTCATGCATTGGTCAGTTTTATCTGTTGATCTAGAGACATTTTAAAGGGAGTTGATAGCCTTCCCCCCATACATTTACAAAGTTCAATTTAATTTGGGGCCACAAGCCTATTATGACTCAACACACTGATTGAAATGAGGATAATAGCATCTGTATTTCAGTGTCTACAAATGTAACATTTGTATAGGTCTACTGTGGAGGTAAAAGAAATTGTGTTTAAAATTCAATTAGAAAAAAGAACATCATTTGCACTAAAAAGAGAGAAATCTGACATAAATTTACAAAATGTAAATATTGAGTAAGAGTTTTTAAAATGTTATAAATGCTTTTGCAGAAAACAAAAGAAGGCAGCTACAGCAATTCAGAAAAACAAATTAAAAGGATAAATTACAGTTCAGAAAAAAGTTTGTATATTCACAGAAGCCTACGTGTAGAAAGGAGGACACTGATCCAGAAATAATTACACCAGGAAATAGGATAAAGAGAATAAAAATAGCTGGCTTTAAACTTATTTTTCTCCGGTTATCTTAAGACAATATTTTGTCCACAGTTTAACTGTTTAATCAATTATATCTTACATGCATTTAATGCATATATGAAAAGATGACAGAGCTGATTAAGACTGTGTACTTCAATGGATTCATAAAAATACTTTCATATATACATACATATTATGCACATTCAAGAACTAAAAAATAAAACTTATAGAATCACAGAAGAAATTGAAAGCTTTCAGGTGAAACAAATACATACTTTTAGGTGAATTTACCTTTCATTTAACAGTGTATTTCACTATTATTATGTTGGAAGGAAGTCAAGAAAGATAGATTTGCCACTAATGAAGTGGAAAGAGGCAAATAAACTCACAACAAAGAGGCACCATCCCAAGAAATTACAGGTTTGACAGCAGGTCTTCTATTAACTCTATTAAGTTACACCTTAACTTGTTTGGAAAATACAAATGCATTGTTTGTGTTTAAAATGTTGTGTGGATAAAGTGGAACAGTTATGAATAATGAAACCTAAGAAACATTAGGTATGACAAAGATATTTTCTGAAACAACTTTAACAATAGTGATCGAACAAATGGAGCTACAGATATCCATAGAATACTTAACACACAACTTATGCTACAAATTCTGCAAATTAATACCTTGCAGCCCATGGATAAAAGCATATCTTCTTGTTATTTAATGCAGATAGACTCATCATATTTCTCCTGCTATATGTGACAATGTAACTGCTGACTTAATTTGTAATTTGCTCAAAGTAGCAACAGAGCTCTTTTATCACAGCGTACCTGAGATCTATGGTCTCACTTTATAGAAAATTTCTACAGCTGTCTCTTTATGTTGTTTGTAAAAACTAACGTGTATTGTAATTCTTCCCTCTACAAATCTGTACGTAGAAACTAACTTTCAGGATCATACTTGGTAATCCTGCTCAATCAAGTTTAGATGTAACTATAGAAAATATTAACTCATAGTTAATTGTTCATGTTGCAAAAATCCAGATACTTCTCCTTGTTTCTTTCATTTATTTGATAATCTTAAATCTTTCCAAACAGATAAGCAAAACTATAAAATGTAAAATACCTCAGAAGGCTATTTACAAAGTTTTAGGATGTTTCTAAGGTTAATCCTTCATGGTACTGTAACTCTGGTGATGCTTCAGTACAAGTGATAGAAGCCTAGCAAGTACATTTCAGTACTGTTACAATTAATATGCCATTTAGCTGAATACAAAATTTAAGACCGAGAAATGCTGCTAGTTCCACAGCTAAAGTTTGTGTCAACTATTGTTTGTCTTGTTCTTAATATGCCAGGGAATTTGAGAGGAAAACCAGTTTATTAGTCTTTTTCACTAACACAAAGCATTAAACCCCGCATCTTAATGATCACTATATTGCAACCATATAACCTTTTCTAATAATTTTAAGTAACTGTTGAGAATGAGACTAATTATGGAACACTTAAAATGGCTTATCGCGATCTTAGCAGTCAAGAAGAGGGCATGTGTGGGACAACCAGCGGATCAAATCCAGCCTGCATGGGTTCATGAAAGGCAGGTCACGCTTGACCAATCTGATTGCCTTCCATGACCAGGTGACCTGCCTAGTGGATGAGCAGAAAGGCCGTGAATATAATCTACCTAAACTTTAGTAAAGCTTTCCAATCTGTCTTCCCCAGTATTCTTCTAGAGAAGCTGGCAGCCCATGGCTTTGACACTTGCACTCTTTGTTGGGAAAAAAAATGGATGGACTGCAAGCTAAATATACACATCTGAAAGTCATATTCATAAGATAACATATCAAAAATGATTGGCAAATAATATTAACAAATTTAACTCTATGTATTTACAGTAAAATAAATTTCATTATGTAAAAGATAGTAAAGCCTTATTAACTACATCTCTGAGAGGTATTGTTTTTTTCTTTAAGTTTATTCCTAAATGCATGTTCACAAGGACATGTTCAAACAGCTTATTAAAAAGTTACTCAATTTATTCAATCACTTGTCTAAATTCTGTACCTTATGCAGTCTTTATCCAGACAGCTTTACATTCCTATCAGACAATAATATCAAATGTGACTTTGATCTATCTGTAAAGATGCATAGACTATCACCTACATAACCAGCTACAATCCTACATAGCTACTATCACATAAAAAGTCAGTGTAGCTTTTCTAGGTTTCTTTCACCATGAATTTGGTTTGAAAATTCTCTTTGTACATGATAAAAAAGAACTGACCTCCAAAAAAGCAGAAATCTCGAGACTTAAGGATCTGCAGTATTCACCGGTTGCTCAAATCCAAAGAGAATGTCTGGCTATAAAGTACTTTTCTCTGACAGGATAGCTCCTGTTCAGCCTAAAGAAAATAATTGCCCTCATCATTACTATTATATAAGCACAGGATTACTATTAGCTAACACTGTTGAATTTGCTAAACTTCATCCAAATCAGGTGTGGTGAACTTGTGTTGCCAGAGCTTCCCACCCCAGGTGCTGCTGCTGGAGAATGGTCTCCTTCTCATCTTACATTTTACACCTGTGCTGGAAGCTGATAAAAAACAATTATAGGAATTGTGTGTGCTGGACTGATAATCACATACAGACAACTTTTTTGTTTGTTTGTTTTGGTTTGGTTTTTTTGGGTTTTTTTTGTAGATTAGGACTGGGATACTTGTCAGTGCTGTGAAAATGGCAAAGTTTATATAAGACTCAAAAATACAGAAAATATACAGCAGGACCTGATACTCCTATCTTATAACTATTCTATCTTGAGACAAATGTCACTATTCTCTTCCTGGTAAATTAAAGATAAGCCCTGTTCTTTACTTATGAGAGAATGATTAACAATTACTTATATTAAAACACTGATTAGTGGTCAGCTTCAAATGCAATTAATATAACCTGGTGAATCAGCTTTTTGCTTTCAGTATGGTATCTCTGAGACACAAGAGACTTTTCTTTTAAAACAGAGCTGTCTTTGAATCACAAAGTGAAATCGCATAATCTGGGAACTGGACTGCATAGGTAAGAGTATCAGGAGAACCAGAAAGGATTCAAAAAGTAAAGCATTCCCTTATCTACTTATAGAGTGATCACTCAGTCATTAGCTCTACTTTTGATGATGATGATGCTTCCACTGTCCATCAATACCAAAAAAAGCTGCTGTTACAGATGGCAAAAATGCCAATAAAAGAGGTCTTTTGAGAATTGAGGGAGGGATACTTATAAAGCTTAATCCTATTTGGTTTCTATCATGTGGTTTTTTCAAAGCTATAGCTCCATACAACAGTGAAGGAGCCTGTGGCACTTCAGTTTATTTTAGGTGTGTGTATGAGATATCTGGAGATATCCATCAGCTTCCACAAATGATTCATGGATGCTGCACAGAAGTGCTTCAACCAGTGTTATATCCAATAGACACTGCTAGGAAAAACAAGAAATCACACAATAATTTTGTTGATTTATATACTATGCAGCCTGTTTCACTTGTACTTTGAAATCTCTGGTATATACCTGCATGGTAGGTGGAACAGATACTAGCAGGTGAGCATAAGTCTTTCCCACACCATTCAAAAGCATTTAATGACAAATCTGTTTAATTTGCTGCCCCGTAAATCTGCCGTAGGCAAGCTCCCTTCCTTTATTGAAGTGTTTATGCTAGGCTGTGAACAATGGCTTAAGAAACAACCCAAGATTTGGAACAAAATGTGATGGCTTCTTTTCATGTGGATCTTGGATTTTCTTGAAGAAAAAACAAATTCAGGTTCAACATTCTCTGAATATAAGCTCAAATATTTAAATGTTTAATATGTGAAAATAAAAATGGATCTATGTGTATATTTTCAGGCGCATAAGAAACTTGTACATCACTATTAGAAAAGAGTTTTTTTGCCGTTGCTGAGCTCTGTACAGCACAAGCAGGACCAGGACAGGGGTATGTCCAGATCTGAGGGCTGCCCTGTCCTGTGCCAGCCCCCCATGCTGCGAGGCAGCAGCAGTGCAAGCTGCAGGCAGATGACTCACCTACCATCACTGCTGCCAGCAGCGGGGTGAGGCAGGTCCCATAGGTAGCAATATGCGAGACACGTTCTCCCCGAAGATTTTGGAAGGCAGAAGAAATATACTGAAAGGAGAAAGAGAGTACAGTTAGCACTGTCCTGTGACAGAAAGATGACTAATAAAGAATATCAACCTGGCATGTGTCTCATTTACTCAGAATTGTGCAAGGATAAAACTATTTTTACCTATACCTCTGCTGATTGTCATCTACAAAATAAGATACTTCACTGGGAAATAAATAGACCTAGTTACAAACAACCTTGAAATCTGCTTTCCCCCCCCCCCCCCCCACAAAGTAAGGGTACTTCTAAAATAAAATTTTCCTGTGTCACTTTAATTAATTTAGCAACTATGCCTACATCATAAAGGCTTATTTCTTACCTCCTGTGTGTAGGTGCTGTAGAGAAATAGGGGAAGCACATTTCTGTCAGGGGCTGAACAATTAGCACCCATCAGATTAACAACAAACACTAGAATCTTAGCTGCAGTCTTTTAGCTTTTGTGCCAATTTTGTCATATTTTAACACACTAATTGCCAGAGAAACTTCAGAAAGAATAGTTACTATCAGCTTAGAATTCCCCGCTTTGAAAGTGCAAGCAAATAAACAAGTGTCTCAAGAAGTTTCCACCTGTCTCAAAACTAGTCTAATTTCCAGGAGTAGCATTCCCAAATGAACCAGAAATATTATCTTTCTTTACAGTGTTAATGACATCCTACAAGCTGACAAAATTAGCATCTGGGAAGTGTAACCCTGCCACCACACTCCTCAATTTGCAATTCACATCCTTCAAGCTGTTGTCCAGTTCATGCTACTTTCTCAACAGATTTCCAAACTGTTTGCTTATATGCCCAAAGCATACACAGCTGGCAAGCCCTCTATAAGATATTTTCCTTATTCTCCCCCCAAAATTCCTTTTGTCTCCAGAATCACCATTCCTTTATGGAGTTTATTCAGAACACTTAAAAATAATGATTTCCTAAGAATGTTCCCGGCTATGTTTACTCTCAAACTGGCCTGATAACCATAGTCTCATTAAAATTTGCTGCTGGTTTGATCTTCCTCTATAAAAGAAGTTGTGCTTTTGACAGTAGGAGCATTTCTTTTCATAATTAGAAAACAAATTGAAAAGTACACAAAGTATTTCTTGGTTCAAAGTATTTCAAAACTGCTGAGAGTGGGAATACGTTTGTTTCACTCTCAAAAATTTGAAAGCCACAGAAAACATTAACTGAAAGTTCAAGAAAAAAAGAAAACAGATAAAATAGATAAAAATCTATTCAGAACCTATTTCATCTCATTACACCACGTAGCTCTGCAACAGATAGCAGAGCACCTTCTACTGCCTTCCCTGTGCAGGGACTCTTTAGGATTTAGAAGGCAGTCTGGTGTATTTTCAATTGCTTTGAGAATTATTTATTATTTTTTTTGCCTGTCCCTGACTCTGCAGACTCCTTGTGAAGATTATTATGTCATTTTCCTGTAAGAAAATCCCAGTCTAAAATTACATGACTCATTCAAAGCCTGCAATCCTCTTGCCCAATTTACCTGCCTTGCCATCAGGGATTCATGTTGCCATGCAATGATTGCTGGACTGGAATCAGCCACGAGCTTACACTGGGCAACTATGGCAGTCCAGAGAGTGTTCAAGCTGATACCCATATTCACTTTCCCTCAGCTTCCTTAATACACATGCTACAGGAAGCCGAGTTCTCCCAAACTCCCATTGATTTACTGTAGTCAAAATTACACTCAACTCCCAACTTACAACTAATACTTCTTTATTTACTGCATTTGTTAGCTCATTTCAACAGTAGCATAATGACAGAGAAAAGCCCTGTGTAGCGGTATAAAAACTAGCTTGGGGCTTGGAAAGGGAATGCTTGTGTAGCACGGAATCTACCCAGCCCAACTTTGCTACTCCAGTTTGTTATCCTTTTCAGTAAGGCAAGCTGGCAGGAGGAGAGTGCATTATATCCCTCACAGCAGCGTTACTGAGCTTAAATAACCAAACATTCCACTGCTAGACCTTAACTGTTGGCTAGGATTCAACAGAGCTATCCTGTATGAGGAGAAATGTCATGATCTGAGGTTGTTCTGAAAGCACGTACTAAATTGTCTATCTGTTGACATTATTCCTTTGTCCTCTTAGGTGAAAAGGATAAACAGCACAGTGAACTCCTAGGACATTTCAATTCACACTGTGATTCTGTTCTCTGTTTTCTTCCTTGCTCCTCACAAAGCACCAATTTTTCAATCTAAGTAAGTGATGAAATAAGACTTCCATGAATGCACATCTAAAAAAAAGTGGAAAAAAAAGGCAGTTGTAAATTGTATGATTAATAAAAAATATCTTCTCATGTAATTCACAACAATGCAAAGTGAAGTAAAGGCAATGAGTGCCTGGTGGGCCAACAGTGTTGGGATTTTAATGCACATGGGAAGTTTATTAAAATAAATGATTTTAGAGAAGATAAAGGGATTGCATCTTTGGTGTGCTCACAGGGCACCAGGGCTGCACAAGAATTTGGGCTCACAGCTGCTTGAAGCAGGAGCTCCAGCTGTGTGCAGCCGTGCCACCTATGTGGGCTATATGATACTGTTTAATGACAATGGGCAAAGGGAGTCAATGGCACAGTATCTTCAACTTCTAATCCCTCTTAAAATAACTTGTGAGGGTGTTTTGTTCAGAGTTTTGTTCAGATTCTATCATTCAGTAATTAAATGTATTTTCTTAGAAGCTGGTAATGCAACTGTGTTTTGTGTGTTAAACAGTTACATCAACAACTGATTTGCTTTCAGTTTTGTTACCTGTTCCTCTGTCTTACCACAAGGAAGGAAAATTGAACCATTTGCTTTGTTTATGGCGTAGCTAAATGACATATGTGCTACATCATTCATTGGCTCTATAAGAAGTAACAAGGTCACAGAAAAAGCTGGAGCAGTCTGACCTTATTTTCCTTCAGGGCTGGCTACATTAACACACTTACTGGAGGAGGGGATACTAATGATCCAGCCAGTACTTATCTGGACAAAATTAGTGTTGATATACAATCCTCGTGGTTTTACAGTAAGGAGCTCCAGTCCTAACAGAAGTCCTGGTAATGCCCTGCTTTAAAGTCTGAGTGAAATCTGCATATGTGTCTCTCCAAAACAGCTTAGCATTAAAAAATAACCCAGAACCTGGCCCAGAACCGGCTCTGAATGTTCAGTGTTTATATATTAATAGAGTGAGATATTGAAGCCCTCTGTGCAGTTCTGAAGGATTGATCATGTGGAAATCTCGTGAGAAAGGTCAAAAATCGGAAAATGGGGATTTTTTTAATTTTTTTTTTTCAAAGTTCTAATGATGCAGAGCTGCATAATAATCTCCCCGTGAACCATAAACATAATAAAAGCTGAGGCCATTTCTAACATAATCTCTATCAGCAAGATGCCAGCGCTTTTCCAGATTTCCTAACGGGTCCCTGCTAATTCCATGCCAAAACTAGCAGTGGATTTCTTCCTTTTAATCTCCCCTAATGCCTTATTCGATTATTGTCACTGCTCTCCGACCGTGCACCGTCCCTTCAAACCCTAATTCCCCCACCGAGGCGGTCACATCGGGCTGAGCGTCGGCGGAACCGGAGGGCGCCCACAGCCACAGCCACCCCCCGCCCGCCCAGCACGGACAGAGCGCGACCGAGGGCTGCGGGGACGGGGCCGAGCCAGCCGGGCTCTGCGTCGTCACCCGGCGGAGCCGCCGGCCGAGAGAGGAAGGATGAGAGCCCAAACTTGCTCCAGGTGACGGATCCGAGGGCACCTGAGCGTCCTCGCGCAGACCTGAGGCATGGCTTTGCTCATCGCTTGGGTCTGCGTTGCTTTGAGGTGAGTGAACCCATCGCCCCGGACCCTAGAGCATCCCCTCACCGCGGAGTGGCAAGGGGTCATCGGGCTGCCTCTCCTGCCCTGTTCTCCCCGAAGGGCTGGGGTCTGGAGGACGGGCTAAAGCTGGGCACTTACGGGACTCGCCTCTCCCCGCAGCATAGAGAAGGCGCTGGGGGGCCAGGGCGACGGGGGGGACCTCTACTCGGAAAACATCACTCGCATCCTCGACAAGCTGTTGGACGGCTACGACAACAGGCTCCGGCCGGGATTTGGAGGTAGAGGGAGAAACAGCCGCCCCGTCGGGGCAGTGGGGGAGCGCTTCGGCTCTCGGGCAGCGGGATGCTCCCGGGCGGGTGAAGGGTCTCGGCCCGGACACAGGGGGGAGGGGGAGGTGAAAAAGATAAGTTCCCGGGTCCCGACAGCCCTCAGGGACCCGGCTCCTCTGGGCTCCGCGCCCAACTCGTCTCCGTGTCCTGCAGGAGCCGTAACAGAAGTCAAAACGGACATCTACGTGACCAGCTTCGGGCCGGTGTCCGACGTGGAGATGGTAAGGGCCCCGCGCGCTGCCCCTGCTCTCCTTTCCCGGGATTCATTACGGTGGCATCTGAGCTGTCCGTCATTAGAGCAGATTACGAGCTTTAATCTTCTTGACAATCTCTATGGCCCGGCAGGGCGCTTTGGCTGGAGCTGCATATAGCTATTTCCCCAGCACAGTCACCCGGCGCAGCCCCGTGGCCCCGAACGAAGCTGGGCACCGAGGGCAGCGCTCACCTTCGCTGAGGACACGGGGAGGTTAAAGATGCCTCCTGAAAACCTTATAAACAGCTGTGAGCTGACACGGAGGTTGGCTAGAAGGCCGCTTGGTAGGAGACAAACCTGCCATGCAGCTGCAAAGATAGTGCCATGTGTGAGACAGCGGCTCCTCATCATGCTGGGAGCCCCAAAATTCAGGTAGCTGTAGACTTGAGTAAACTCCATGGATTATGGCAGCAGCCCCAAGGGAAAGGGTGAACCATCACCGCTCTCATCCTGGAAATAGACTTCAGTCACTATTTTGTCTCTGTACACTTCCTCCAACACCTGCTCAACAGAGGTTGTTGTTCCACTGTGTGACCCTAAATGCACCAGTCTAAGAGAAGGCATAGAGAAGGTTTGCTTTCATTCATATCTGCCTCCTGCCAAGGTTTAGCTCAATTTTCTGTGTGACTTTCTCAGGTAATTCCTTTCTGAATGGTTGGGACAATATTACTGAGAATCCTTAAGAATATCTTACATCAACTTGTCAACATAATGTTACTGGAATTAATATTTTCCATATTATTCCTTTCTTTGCGACAATGCAAAGTAAGCTGCAACAGAGGCCCTGATTATGTTCTTTTGTTCCTGACAGCTAAATATTAACAATTTGGTTTTGCACATTGAAAGGATACTGAAGTGGACATGTGTAGTTCTCCTTGGACCTCAACCTCAGTCACTTTGAATTAAATTACTTTCTCTGAGAGGACTATGGGATTATTATTATTATTATTTTTTTTATATCAAGTTTTCTTTTCATTGTTTAATTTGCAGCTCCTCTGTAACAATAACAAGAAAGTGTGATATTTTTTCTCATGAACTACTTCCTTTTTTACTTCTTCTATTTCCCCCCTCGCCCCCCAATCACTTAATAGTAATAGGATTAAGCCTCTAAGTAAATTAAAAGCCACTGACATGTGTGTTAGGGTCTTTCATGGAGTTATTCTATATACAGCAGCTTAGGAGTGCTGACCCTCAAGCATAGTTCATCTATTTATTTTCCATAGGAATACACAATGGATGTCTTCTTCCGGCAGACGTGGACAGATGAGAGGTTGAAGTTTGGTGGGCCAACAGAAATTTTGAGATTGAACAATTTAATGGTCAGTAAAATATGGACACCAGACACGTTTTTTAGAAATGGAAAAAAATCAATTGCTCATAATATGACAACTCCTAACAAACTTTTCAGAATTATGCAGAATGGAACTATACTTTACACAATGAGGTGAGAACTTATTCTTCTGCTTTTAGTTGACCTTTGTTTTTCATTCATTCAGCAGTTTTCCAGCATACCATTTATTTTTGACTGTCATCTACTTTCCTGTTTCCTAGACTAACCATTAATGCTGACTGTCCTATGCGGCTGGTGAACTTCCCAATGGATGGACACGCTTGCCCTTTGAAGTTTGGGAGCTGTATGTTTTTCTGTATCTTCCAATTTCATATAGTAATATATTTTGTCTCCACATCCCCATGTATGTGAGATCAGAAGTGAGATCCTAGGACACATCACAGATATTTTTTACTATGATTTTACACTAGAATCTTACTCTTTCCTCTGAATTCTTAGGTATATGGATATGTTCTCTGAAGGATGGCTTAACAATTTATTAGTATTCAAATTTGTTCCTTTAACAAGTCATAAAATCTGCAGTACATTTATTAAAGTCTAGTTTTATAAAATGAAAACACTTAGACAATCTGTGGCAATCAATGTATGTACTTTAGAGCAAATTAAAAGCAAAATTTAGTACCTATCAGTTGCATCTCAGCCATTCCCTGAATTCTCTTATTACTTCTTTTCTCATTTGGTCATTCATGCTAAACTTACTGGAGTAGGATACACATTTCTATGGATATTTGACCAGTGGGATCACACTACTTTTGTTTTTTTAATAGCTTATAAATCATATAATTTATATTAGTATTTTTTTCCTTGTGAAACTCAGATGCTTATCCAAAAAGTGAAATAATTTATACATGGAAAAAAGGACCCCTGCATTCTGTAGAAGTACCACAGGAATCTTCCAGTCTCCTCCAGTATGATCTCATAGGACAAACTGTATCTAGTGAAACAATTAAATCTAACACAGGTAAGATGTAGCCATATGGGAACTAATGACTACATAAACCATCTTGAAAATAGATTACACAGTTTTTTGTTCAATATATAACTGCATTATTGTGATTGCCTTTTGTCATTTTTAATACTAAAATCCTTGGAAATAATTCAGCTGTGGTCTCCTAACAAGACATGCATTAAGAATTTCCCTGGCCTCCCCATCCTAGTAAAAACAATATGCAAAAATTAATATTCTTCTCCTCTGTTTCCAATATGTCACTTTACCATTGTTGTCAATTTATTTTTATTATACACTTGAAGGCTTATCAGTACTTTCCTTAGGTCACAGTATGTTGAATTTAAGCCAGTAACGTTTACTCATACATTGCCAGAATAATGCTGACACAATTTTCTCCTAACAGGTGAATATGTAATCATGACAGTTTATTTCCACTTGCAAAGGAAGATGGGATACTTCATGATACAGATATATACTCCTTGCATTATGACAGTCATTCTTTCTCAGGTCTCTTTTTGGATTAACAAGGAGTCTGTTCCAGCCAGAACAGTTTTTGGTATGCTGCATTAAGGTCTTTGAACACCTCTGTGTCATACATGTCATTCATTCATCATTTCCATTGCTTGTTTGTTTTAGGTGAATATTCACTTCAGCTGCTCTATTTCCATCTCCAAAGGAAAATAGGCTACTATCTCATTCAGACATACATTCCATGCATCATGACTGTTGTCCTGTCTCAAGTTGTGTTTTGGATCAACAAAGAATCTGTTCCAGCAAGAACCGTGGCTGGTATTCATGTTTTATTTCTTTTGTCATTCACTTCATCACTGTGTTCAATCCACTGTATCAAGCAGCTACTGTAATCTAGTGGGGATCAGCCTTTAAACTGACAAAGACAGAAGGTACTTTTCAGTGAACAAAAGCATATACTAAAAATTAAACCAAATGATATTTAATCTCCTCACCAGAGTCAAAACAAACAACACAGAATGTTTGTTTAGCCAGACTTACTTGTGATGGTTTATCTTTCCAACATTTTTTTTTCCCCCCAAGGAAATGCCAATTCCAGAGTAAATGTCAACTTTCCATTTATTAAACAGGAATTTTTCTATTTTTCTAACCTCGACTAGCACTCACTCTGGAGCATTACTCACTGTAGAGCTATCTAAACAACTACCAAGGACTTTAAAAGGATGAATTTAGGTGAGACGCATCTTGTCCCTCCCACAGGTTGCAGCGGTAGTGAGGAGTATGCACACATATTGCATAGGCCTTTCTTTTTTCTAGTGGTTTGAATGAATCCTTCCCAAACGAAGAGCTTTTACATAAAGGTCACAAACCCAGAAATAAAGACTTAATGTCAAGCTGAAGAGTAAGTTTAGGATTAAGAACAGAAAATATTTTAGGAAATAATAAAATAGATACCTTTCTTTTGGAAAAATAATCATTTTGTCATTTAAAAAGCATATGCCAGTACTTATTCTATTCTTATTTCTCCCAGACAAGGTATAAATTTATATTCCATATTAGTTCAAAATTCCATACATTCTAAATACCTTTTGCTTTTGTGTTCTAAAACTGTGAGAAAATTAAACAACAGTATATTTTTATAAAGCACACCTTCTCAAAGTATAAGTTTCAGAGAAATCAACAGTAGAAAAAGAACAATAATGTGATAAAACCAATTTCTCAGAAAAAAAATCTCTTAGCAAATCTACTCACCTCCAGAGTGGAGGCCAGTTATTTTTGCAGATAACATTGCAGCAAGATGAATTAATGTTCATAAGCATCTATTCTTTACAGCAAAACAGATGAAATATAGGAAAAAGATATTCTTGTGCTCTTAATCATAGTGACGTTGGAAAGAATAGCACATAAGCGATATGAGATTCCTTATTTTGTGTGGAGCTTCTGTATGTAGATATGTTTATACATATGTATATATATATATCTTTTTGTAAAGCATGATGTTATCAGACATTACTTGGAGTAAGAAGCATAGTTATTTGAGGCCAGGTTTTATGTATGACCTGTTTAGTATCAAATGCTTTGAACCCACATAACAATGGCTATAATTTCACATTTTTAGGTACCTTTACGTGATCTTCTTTTAGTATGGCAAAATGTTATCTTGTTTTGCACAAACCCATGGCCAGCTTCGACCCTCCTAGTAGATCACCCTTGAAATTTTAACTCATTATCTAGTTATTAAGCGCTATTTATAACTTCTCAGATACAGAATGTTTTAAGTTATGTTTAAAGAAAAAGTAGTATTTCAGTATTTGCAAAGTAGTTTTCCATAGTACAGACCATTTCATCAAAATTCACATTGAGAATGTTCTTATCTATATCTCTAATAGAATAGGAGTCCTATTCCTGAGTTTAAATTCCTGCTGCAGTAGGCTTTTATTCAGCCACAGAAAATATCTCTTTTATTATTATTATTAACTAGCACATGGGCAGATCTTAATCTAATCACGCATCATATTGAAAAGTTCATTCTGGACATCTGAAATTGAAATTTATCTCAGCATAGTTGCACTTACGTTATTAAATGAGTCTGGCAGATTTGGGAGAAGTAGATATCCTACATATTCTTATATATCTTCTATTTGCATTTCATTAAAACATGTTAAGTAGTGACATTGAGAATTACTTGATCTCAGGCAAGTTACATCATGTGAGAGAGTTGCAAAAAAATTCTGAGAATAATCAAGTCATCCTGCAGTATGCAATGACACTGCATCCTTTCCACTCACTATCATTCATAGCATATTGATTCATCATCACAACGTGATATGATACCATCTTTTACTTTCCCACCTACCCTACTGCAACTGCAGAAAGGAGCAGAAGATGGTATTCTCCTGCTTACTGTCTTTAAATACCTGTATTTTTCAGATTCTAGCAGGCATAATTATAAGTAAACATGAGTCACAGAAGCTTGTATGTTTTAATGGATGAGTTTGCTCTTGTATCAGGCAGCAGTGGGATGAAAGTATTCTTCCCACATGATTCATGCTGTACCTTGCAAAACAGAAAAAATAAGTTCATGATAGATGTGAATAATACTTATGGGGCTCATAATCTACATGATCAGATTTTTTTGAGTGTGTGTGAAAATACGTAAGAAGTTCTAGAGAAGTGCTTTTTCTCATCTTTCCATATTTGCAACTATGGGAGTGTTCAAATTAATATACTAATAGTAAATCTTTAAAAATATATTCAGAAATTAAAGATCACTGTATAGAAGACCAAACTCTTATTACTAGAAGTATTTGGATCATAGCCACTGATTTTAATGCAAAAATCTGATGGATTCAGTGTGAGTTCTGTAAGCCACTGTCTGCCTTATGCAACAATAGGAGATAGGGAGGATCATAACACTGCTAGAAAACCGTGTCATGTTAATTTACATTTCTGTCAAACATTCCACTTAGGAACTCCTCAAGTAAATCATCTTTCTGAGCCTGAGCCCAGGTTTTGTTATACCGATGCCTTATCACATTTCTAAGAAGCTGCAACCTGTAGCATGTAGTCATACTAACTTCCAGTCTATTTAATATATTAAGGAAGTATAATTTTAGATACTCAAGTATCTAACATGAATTACTTAAGAATATGAAATACTTAAGACTTGTTAGTTACTTGAACAGAGATTTTATATGTTATGTATGTATGCACATAAACACACACAGATACATACAGATGACTTTAAGAACAGCAAAATTCTAATGCCTGTTTTCTCTCTTATTTTCAAGGAATTACTACAGTTCTAACAATGACCACTTTAAGCATCAGCGCACGCCATTCTTTGCCCAAGGTGTCCTATGCTACTGCTATGGATTGGTTCATAGCTGTGTGCTTTGCCTTTGTCTTCTCTGCACTTATTGAGTTTGCAGCTGTCAACTACTTTACCAATCTTCAGACTCAGAGAGCAATGAGGAAGGCAGCAAGGGCAGCAGCACTGGCAGCAGCACTATCAGCAGCAACTGTACCGGCAGAGGACGAGATTGTCTCGGTAATTGCTTGCTTTTCTGATAATAAATATCATATCGGGAGAGACAGCTGAAGGAGTGAATGCGAAAACACATTAAAAAGTGATCTTAACCTGAAACAAATTATGTAAACAGATCACGGTTCTTTTCTTTCAGAAAATGAAAATACTTCAGTTATTCAAACTGTTTAAATCTGTGATATGATGTACTAGAGAGATGTTTATTTGGTAATATATATAAGGAATGACATTGGACTGCCACCCATAATACTTTACTTGAGCAGTGCTGTAGGCATTGTGGCCAGGCAGCTGTGTCATTCTCTTGAGTAAGTCTGAAGAATTTGTGGGCCACTATGCTGTGCAACCAATGTGTGCATAGGCCAGATGATTATAGGATCACTGTAGTATCGTGGCATATACCAGAAGTGGGTCATCTGGAAGAAGAGAAATTATCCTTTACATAAACTTGGCACCTGTTACTTTCATAAAAACCTGTGTTGTGGAAGCTTGAGGAAATGAAATATAAAAGAAAGTGAAAATGTAAAGTTTAGGGATAGGTTTCAATACACGTGACACACAAAAAAGCTTTCTAGTACTGAAAAACTTATATCAGAATTGCTTGTTAATAATGTTCCTTACATCCTGGGCTAAGTACTTCATGTTGTCTCGCAACGTATCAGTACAGCCCTCCTGTTTGCAGAATCAGTTTTACTACCACCACATTACCCATTTTGAGAGGAATAACAAAATTTGAATGACCCCTCTAAAACCATTGGATCTGCAAGTTCAGTAGAAGTCTAAAAGCACATCAGGGTAACACCATTCAGGGTAACACCATTCCAGTCATGTAATAATTTTTCCACATTTCCTTGTAACTGTTAAACACTTCAACTTGTAGCAGTATTAGAAGCAAGGCTTATGTTTTATACACTATACTGTCTTCAATTGCCTGAAATATGGCTAAAGAACACTGTGGTGTGAATATCTGTACACACCCTGAACTAGTTCTTTATATAAGTCAGGAGACCCCTTCTACTATTTCAGGTAGGGCAAGCATGGAGAAATAGTTTTCATACAAGTCAAAATAAGGATTTATAAAACAGTTGGAAGCTTTTGTTGCTTTCAGTGAAGGCCTGAACTCACCAAGATAAAAGTATCTACAGAACATGTTCAGTTGTTTTTTTCTTTAAGTTTAAATGCCATATTAAATGTGTTTCCTGCAAAGAAGTATTACAAAATACTATCCAAAAGCCTCCTTGATTCTAGTTAAATCTGTTCGATATCTTGCGCTATTCAGATACCAACTCTTGTTCCCAGGTTTTTACTAAATCCCCCCCAAAACCTGTGCATTCGGAAAATAGCAATGGCAGAAGTCAAAATTCTGCTGTATTATTATAATAAAGTAGGAGAAACATTCCTAAAGTTACTGGAATTGACTGGTTTCAGTGAGAGTTACAATGCTCTGCTTGCTCCGTTAACTGATGACAGCCCAGCATGCCTGTTCTGGTTCTAGGCAAGCCACTCTATTTACCTCAGTTAACTGAGAGCAGAATTTGGCTTGCGCTCTCTGTCAGCTGCAGGCAATCCTTGTGTGAAATACAAAACTATGGGTGTTCCACTCCAAAATATGATGGCAACAAGCTGGGCGGTCATCTGGACCCTGACAGAAGCCTCCTTTTATTCATAAGGTGTCCAAGCTTGCTCTAGCATGTCAAAACCAAACATTTTATATATATATATACATACATATATATACATAGAGCATTTTGGCATTTGGTTTTTAATTCATTTCAAATATATTATTTCTTGCATTAATCATATTGCTTCATCATTTTTGCTTTCTTTATCTGGTAATACTTTTGTTCTAGAAGTTGCAAGGGAAGGGTAATTGCTGATAGTGGTTGAAGTGCATCATTTGGAGTAATGCTTTGCAAGATGGTCAGGGAGCACACAGGACAGGACAGAGAGAAAAGATCAAAAGAAGGCTTCTCCATGTAAGACACTGCGTGTAACAGAGAAAAGATTGTTACAGGATTGTTGGTTGCTTATATTTGTTTTCTAAAAGGCCCGTTGTTTTAACAGAAAACAGCACAAACAGTGAAATGCTGCTGGCAGAGCTTCCCTGTCCCTACATATTGCCCTGTACCTCTTTTTCAAAATAACATGGTTTGAGCAGGAGAGGATTCACATTCTCTTTAACAACCCTGCCCAACTGCAGAGCAGCCATATGTCATTTCTGTATAGAGGATTTAGTTTTATATAATTACGTCAGAATACAGTGAGTGTGTTTAATGAGAACTGTAGTACAGTTGAAAGGAGGACACTTCTATTTGGATTATCAACAACCCTTTATGAAATCATCCTAGGAAAGCTACATGCATTAAAAGCCTTAACTGAGAATGTGGCACTTTGCATCAAATTAGAGAGACCTTCCAACTTCTGCACAACTGTAGGGCTTTGAGCAGGCTATTTAAAACAAGAAACAACTTGCAGTTGTATTGACTTTTTGTCATTTTTACAAGGAAAGTAGATGTAGATTGCTAGGTTCCACCCAAATTAAATACTTATCTGATTGGAAAAGCAAATGTAGTGCAGCAATGAAGGTTTACAAGAAGCTGAAACTGTATGTAAAAAAATACAGGTGGAAAATTTGTTCCCTTGGCTTTAGATATCTTTGCTCAGTGTTGAAATCTAATCCCTTTTTATTGCAGGGGGGCAGTGAAAAAAAGCAAGTCAAATATCAGAAAGATAAAAGCTCTGTAGTACTGTTTGTACCACAGACAGACAGGCAGGATTTTGATTCCTTTCTCCTTTACTTCCTATTCAGACTCCCACTAAACATCAGGGATTGCTCTAGACTGACACTGATAAGTCAAAGAGCCCAAACATGATGGCATATTTAAATTCAACATAAATACATATTTTGACAGAGGCTCTGTGCTGATTATGAGTTTTATGATGCGCTACATCTAAATTTTAGGAGGAGACTCTACTACGGTACAATCACATTGAAAAGAGTAGTGAAGTAACAGACTCTTCTAACCATGTTCACCTGAGGCTTAGGCTATAATATTAGAGAAATGAGTTTCAGTCTCTGCAGGTTAAGAAAGAATTTGAGCATGGGTTTCCCATGCTCCAATTGATTAATTTAGCCCTTTTACCAGGGTAAAGCACAAAGAAAAAACAATTTTGTGGTGGGTAATTACTCATAATATGTCTTGGAAAGGAATTTTAGAATGCCTAAAGAGATGCCCAAAGCTACGGACTATTAATGATGCCTAAACTACATTCAGCTGTTAATTATGCAGCACCCTGTTTACAAACGTTTACGGCACATATTTTTTAATCACATCCCACAAAAGAGATATGTAAAGGAATTTCTAAATTGTGGGTTATAACAAATCTCTGACACAACATGGGTGCCTAAATTGCGCATGACAGTAAATATGGAGGTACCTTAATGCATGCCCAAAATAAGATCTTATATAATGTAGTGAACTTCCCTGCTGCAAGGCACTGCATATAGATCATTCAGCTGCTAAGCAGAGGTTTTACAGATCATGCTGCTGTATGTTAGAGGCAAGTCTGAGAAGGATTTAAGGAGATAAACCATGCTTAACTTGCTCTTTGGGAGCTATGTTACTAGTATGTGATTTCATGTATGTAATGTGAATCACTGAAATTACTGAAACTGTATCTACTGAGATGGTGAGAGGGGCAGGAGGGAAACAATATGCAGTTCAGTTTTCTGCCTTGTACAGACATGGAGTTCTGATTGTAGGGCTTTTATCTTTTTTTTTTTTTTTTTTTTTTTTTTTTTCCATTGAGATGCCAGCAAAATTCAATAGTCTTAATCCAATAAATTTCAAAGAAAAGGAGAGTTAGCATGTTTTTCTCTAAACATTCAGAGTTTATTCTATCAAAACTCTTTCTTACTACATGGCAGTCTCAGCAGAAAAGGAGATAAGTGTGGAAAAGAGAGAAGGACATACATATGTTTAAAATTAGTCAGTATTCAAGTGCATATGTAAGATAGTCATTCCACTGCTAGATCCTATGCTAAACTGAAAGTAAGAATAAACATCTGCAGCCTAAATGAAAAGAGAACAGTGGAGAATTAAAAATACATATATTTCAGAAGTCTCTTAAGAGCATTCATCACAGCATCTACAGAAAATAGAAAAAAAAATGCATTTAGTCTAAGGTTATATATGCTGTACTTTTTACATCTAGAAGCAGAACAGTTTGCTTAGAGCCTCCTAAGATGTTCTGAGCATGAGCAAATTCTAGTGATATTGATGAGAGCAGTGAGAGATCAGCAGCATCTTTACAGACAAGGATACGTTGTGAGCTTTCTAGGGGATCAGGTAGCTGAGTTGCAAAACCTCAGTAGAATCCAGACAATACATTTCTAGCTCATATGCCTACCAATCTCTGTCCAATTTTATGGTACCTCACATTAAGCATCAATTTTGCAAGCTGTTCTGTGTCACTAGGCAGTCATATTCAGTGACAAGTCAAATTGCCTGATGGGAGTGTGAGTGCAAGAGTACTCCCTTGTATCAAGATTCAATAAATGAATAAAATGCCTTCTTTTATTATGATCCAGTGTGCCATGTCTCAGGTTTCCTGTTCTTGCTTTTGCTGTTTGTAAAACAGTCTTCACTATTGGAGTGATTGTGAGCAAGACGGGAACTGGAATAGAGCACTCATTTCCGTTTTTCCTATTTTGTCTTTTCCAAATTGTCATGCTGTCATTGTAGGCAGAATTTGTTGTCAAAAGGAGCAGTGAAATCTAAAAATAGTAGACAAATTGTTGTAGCTGCTCTTCAGAAGGCAAAGGTAGGAAACAACACAATCTCTTCCTGCTGCCTCTTGGCTTAATAGTAAATTCTCATGAGAAGTATGGGTTGTTCTATGGCAGTAAGTCTAGTTTGCTGACACTTGCCAAACTGAGAAACATGTTAATTACTCTTTTCAGATAAATTAAGGCTTCTGTGTCTTGGGTTGTGGTAGGCAAGAAAATAGTCTTGACCCTTATTTTCTGGACTTGCACATGAGCGTGTTAGTGTAAGAAATTACTTAGGAACTTCTTAACAGTTTGTAAAAGCACCTGAAGAGCATGGCCCCTCAAAAAAATACAATAAAAACAACTGTGGCATTACTGAAATAGTAAAATCCTTTCTGAATAATGAAATACATTATTTTAGTTACTGAGACGTTATTAATATTACTCAATTGATAAAAATGCTCCAAAACTGGCCCTGAAGCATATAATCAAGTTAGTCAGTGTTCTCCCCAAATTCTGAGGATATAAGCTGACTTCAGACCTTCCTGTCCTGTCTACTCCAAAATCATTTAGTGAAATCATACCAAGATAATCCTCCTTCTATTGCAACACATATTTCAGAAAATGTTTCTTTTCCTTCTACTAACCTCATCAATTATCCGATTAAAATTGGTTTCCGTACATAGAAATTCTACATTGTCTACCTCTAAGATGCTGACAGTAATTTCAGTGGATGACTGTAATTAAATCACTCAGAAACAGTGACTTTGGAGACCTTGATGTGCAACCTTGAAACACTTGAACATTACTATTCTGCTTAAATTTACTTACATGCTGTTGTACTGTGTATTATTTACACTGCCTAAAATTTTCCTCATCAACTTCATTCAGTCATCTATGAAGGCTGCTGTGAAAGTAATACCTCCTATTTTATTATGTTAGACCACAACATCAGAGGCAGATGTTCATGGGATGATGGTATATGTCAAACCTTTCCACCTACCAGTATTCCACTATATTTTGTTGCTGTGGTGACAGATGGCAGCAGAAGGGCAGTCTGACAAAGTTGCTCCTTCATGATGCTGACTAAGCTGAAGGCTTGAAATCCAAAGTCAGGCCTTAGAAGAAGATAACATTTCTTTTGCAATATGATAATGCTGGGCCCCAGTTTGAAGACTGTGGAGCTCATTGTCAGTCTTAGCTGGACTGTTGCACAACACACACTATATACTCTGGATTCAGTGCCCTCCAACTTCCATCTGTTTGGGACAATGAAAATGGACTGCATGGGCAACAGTTTTCTAGGAATTATGCCATCGTAGAAGCTGTGAAACAGTGGGCCATCTCCACTGATGCTGGAGGCTTTCAAGGCCAGGCTGGATGTGGCTCTGGGCAGCCTGGTCTGGTGGCTGGTGACCCTGTCTGTGGCAGAGGGTTGAACTTTGGATGATCTTTAAGATTCTTTTCCACTCAGGCCATTCAGAGATTCTATGATCTTAGAAAAAATGGCAGGTTGGCCCCCAGATAAAACAGCTGTACATAATGAACATACAGGTCAGCCTAGAAACTAAGAGGTAAATTCAAAGAACTGTTATACAACTCTCTGAAGAATAATTAGACCTTGCTATAAGTACTGCGCAAAATGCAGGTATCCCTGAGTTTAATTTTACTACAAAATAAAAACAGACACATAATAGTTAGGATGAGTATTTGTCCTCTGCTCTAAGAGTAAAAGATAGAAGAGAAGCATAACAAGCAGAAAACCTAAGACTTCTGAAGCCATAAATCAACTCCTTCTTTCTCTTTTTTCTCCTCAGCATTCTGACTCCAATTGTAATCTGAAGAAGCGAGTAAACTCTGTAACATCTCAGGCAGATCAGTCTCCTGAAGCCAGCATAGTATCAAACAGTGCATCTCAGTGTCAACCTGTGTCCGCTCCTCCACCAGCCCCCCCAGCACCACCACCTGTTGGAGGCACAAGTAAAATAGACCAGTATTCTAGGATCCTCTTTCCAGTGGCATTTGCAGGATTCAACCTGGTATATTGGGTTGTCTACCTTTCAAAAGACACTATGGAAGTGAGTATTACAATTTCAGAATAATTATGATATGCTTGTAATTTATATATCTATATATGTAACATGTTTAGTTAGCCAGTATTATTTAAATGGTTCAGTTTCTGGTGTACCTTCAGTTGATCAGTATTTCCTGAGGAAAGTTGATATTACCCTTCTAAAAAAAGAACAGTTGCTTCCATTAAAATGCAGAAAGCCTGCTCAAAGGTGAGAAATGTAAACCCTTCTATAAAGA
The DNA here is from genome assembly GCF_054131305.1 of Coturnix japonica. Classification (NCBI taxonomy): domain Eukaryota; kingdom Metazoa; phylum Chordata; class Aves; order Galliformes; family Phasianidae; genus Coturnix; species Coturnix japonica. The sequence goes on along the minus strand of NC_140680.1, from coordinate 8,440,417 downwards.
ACACAGAACAAGGAAAACTGTGTAAGACAATGTATGACACCATTCTCAGCAAACATATCAATCTTAAATCTCCCATTTCTTCATCTTCCTGTCTGCAACAGGAAAGTTAAATGCTGCAGCAATGCAGCAAAGGAGATAAAAACAATATCTACTAAAACAGTTGCAGCATACACTTTGTGAAGTGAGAGTCCCTGTTTTTATACCTTTTAACACCAATTTTTCCTCTTCCTTCTTATACTGGAAACATTTTATGCCAACGAAGTTGCTAAATTCCTTGCTTAAGCTTGTCTGAATCTAGTTGAGAGCTTCTGAGTCTTTAGATATCTGTGAAGTGTAGAAGAGTTCTGTACTCTTAAGACTCAGCATTTCTGGTACAGTCACTGATTAGCTTATCACTTTCAAGCAGTTATTAAACTTCTAGTCTTTATTGTTTTAATTCTCTACTTTTCCTTTTTGTCTAAACGCAACTAATGGTGTCCCATCCCTTTGGTGAAAAACGTCTATTCATTTGCTTTGTTTGTTGCCATAGAGTTTTTGAATCTCACTGTACGCTGTAGTCAATATGATTGGTACCCTTAGCTTTATTTAGGACAGCTACAGAGATAATGATGGTGTTTAGACGGTACTGAAAGCACAAAGTCCCTGTATCAATAATAACAGGAGCTAGGAATCTGATATGAGCAGTGTGCAAGTTTTACATTTGTTTCCTAGATCAGAGGTAAAGAAGGCTAAGGGAAATCTCTTGGAGAGTCAGAAGATACTGCAGTTCAAAGTAACAAGATGGTGCTGATCAGCTAACGGATGGCATCTGGACTCTACTTGAAGCAGAGGCTACTAGCCCATAATTTTGCTGATTTTTGCTACTACTATGATTTGGAGAATGCTATCTCTCTAAGAGGGAGTGTGCTGCCAAGCAGCTCGTATGAAATCAGGGGGGCAGGAAGATAGGAGGCACTGTCTCTTGCAAATGCTCCTGCAGATGTCTCTCTCAAGAGGTCACAGCTGCTAACTCCTGGCCACTCCAAATCTGCCCAATACTAAATTTAGCATTTGTGCCAGAGATACTGATCCTGCTATTAAAATATTGACTATGTGTGCACATTACTTATCTCAATCAGAGAAGGGAAATATAAAAAAAGCTCTTGTATATTCATTACAGCTTCTGTTCAGAGGCCAGCTCCTCAGCTTGTGTAGCTTGCCATTACTTCAGTGATTTCCTTCAACCATTCACATTTTGGATATAGAAATGTTTGGAACATAGTTGCCATTTCCCCTTGTAATTTATCATTTTACCATTTCTTACTTTCATGGAAAACCAAGATTGTTTTTTATTTATTTTTTTATTTTTTAAATAATTTTTTAAAACATAAGCCTTTCTATTTAAACACAGGAGATATAAAAGTTAGGCGAGCAAAGCATGGCATACTTAAAGGCCACTCAAACTCCAGTCACAGTCTCAAGCCAAAATGATTAAGTATTTATAAGGTATTACTCAGTTATGAAATATGACTCTTTGAAAAGAGTGTATTTTGTGTAATATTTCAGGTATATTAGCATTTATTTTTCTTACTGAGTTGCTAATTAGAGTTCATTTGGCTTCTGTTTAAGAAACAAATAGAAAAATATGGAATCAGTTCACTGAAATAACCAAATTTCCTGCGCAGAAATGTTGACAGATGTTTAATAATGGCAGCAGGGCTGTCCCATTTATTTTATGAAAAATTAGAGCATTAAAATTACTCTAAGAGGAATTACTACTCCCTGAGTACAGAAGGTCAGTTTTGTAATTAATTTGTATGAAAGGTTTGAGGATGTGACATCCATGGAAAATGAAATATGCATGTTTCTATGGCACGTGTTTTTCTGTGAAGCACAGTACTATCTGCCATTCACAGAAAGCTCTGCACAGGAACAAGCAATACATGTTTGTCCAGATTAGCTGAGAAGCTCTTGAAGGGAGAGAAAAAAGAACAAAAACAAAAAAAACAGCCCAACAATAAAGGAAAAAGCTGTTATTTTTAATTTGTCACACATGCACTTTTTTTGCTATTTATTTCTTAAATCTCGATAGGTCTTAGAGCTGAACACTGATTTATAACAGTGATTTTGACAGTTAGATTACATGCTTGCTTTATTTTAATAATTTTAAAATGTACCTGATTTAGAATGTAAGATGTGTCCTTTTAACAAGAGTCCAAGTATTTGGTCTGTTTGTCATGTCATTCATAATGTGTGCACTGTTCTCACATTTTCTTACACATATCCTTCCTAAAGTAATGTGTCCCAGAGTTTTATACTCATCATACTATATTACAGTTAATATAATAAAACACAGATTGATGTCTGTGTTAAGCTCATGATGTTAAAAACTTTAATGATAAACAGCAGAAAAACAGGCAGAAAGGCCAGCTTTTATGATTGGGGACAGAAGGTAAAGTATAATTGAATGCGGTAAATGGGCTGATACCCAGATAAAAGCTGAACACATAGAACACAGTACCCTGGCAGAAAGTGAGTTATGTAGCAAGCTGAAGATTAAACATCAGTGATGAACGGTCAAGTGAGAAGAAAAAAGGACAAAGAAACAGGAACTGGAGAAGCATCTGATTTCAATTTGTTGATATTCATAATGTTTACAGTGTATGTTGTGCATCAGTTGAATGTATTGCTTCAGACTGAACACCAGAAAAATGATGTTCAGGAGAGAGTAGATATTACTATAAGTCCTTACAATAGAGCTTTGATGATCCAGCTAATGAACATCAGATTCTGAGGTGATTCTCCCTTTTTTAAACCTGTTGAGACAGCCAGAAGTCAGCTGATATTGTTGGTTACCTACACTGTTGACAAATGACAGCTTAAACTTGTAAATTTTCTTCCAGTTTTTTGAACCTACTGCAATGCATCTTCGAAATGATCATCAGATCAACTGAAGAACAGCACAGTGCTTAAAAGAAATCACTGAAGGTCTTGTGGCGTTAAAGTAACTTCAAAAGAAACAAGTGCTCTCAGCTTTCAAACACTGAGTATTTATACTGGATATCACCTGGAAACAAACTCTGGACAAATAAAAGAAGATCAAAACTGCTCAGAGTTCTAACAAAACTTTGATTTCTTATGGTGATTCTAATGTAAAATTTCTTGTTAAATTATTTTGTTCAGCAGTCAAAGAAAGGATTTGTATTTGTTGTAGTTCTGTTACAAATAACTGAATGTTTACATTGATATAAAATATCAATAATAGAATTATTTCTCTTAAATGCAGTGAGGATTACTTAAGACACATTCAGAACTGGTAAAAATTAGCATTCTCTAGCTGGAATGCAAGGACTCACACTGATGTATAGTCAAAATTGCCCCCAAAATAATGCTACAAAATCCCATGAAAGGGATTTGCATTCCCATCGCATTTTTGTAACATATTCATGGATCAGATGAATGATGAATCCTAGTTTTCTGTAATTTATCTTCATTCTCTTTGATCTGAGGTAATATTTGTGGAGGGGGAAAAAATAAAGGGAACAAAATAGAAAAGACTGGTTATGTACTTTAGCTGTTTAGTTATGCTATTTTTGTTCTTGTTGAGAGTGACTACGGAAGTTTACAGTCTAATTACAAGCAATTTCTGGGCAGCAATTTCTGGAAGTACAGCATTGATGCCAGGGAGTTCTCATGGTCAAAAGCTGAACTGATGGAAAGATGCAGCTACCCATCAAGCTAAGTGCCAGAAAGTCTTGATAGCCAGTTAAGGAACAAGTTCTGTTTTGTCAGCTGATTCTTTGGACCTGCGCACAGCAGACTCCCTGTAATTTTTCCAGAAGTACATTTTTGCCAGCAAATTCAGAGCTGAAAGGCAGTGTGGATTTTACTTCTCACTCTCAACAAAAGCATCACATAATTTATCATCCATCTCCAAAGTCCTTCTTAATGACATGATAAGGAAATATGCGCCTCATCAAATCAAATTCAAGCCACCTTTGTTGCAGGTTTAACGTTCACTCGTGGGAACCAAAAGCACACACATCTTAGATGTGGCCAGTTATAAACTGAGGTATCCTATCCTAAAATTATTAGAAGTATAATGTGAAATACTGCACAGTTTTGAAAAAGTCAAGGTCTTTTGTCTAAGTAAATATCTTAAGTCACTGAAAAGGTATTGAGGGGTCAGTTAATCAACCCCAATAGATTGTCAAGTGCTCTACTGGCTTCATTGACACTAGAATAATTCAACTACCTGATGAGCTAGCTAGCTCCAACTGTTTTTTTCTCATGTTTCAGAAGAAGGATGTAGTTTTACTATTGTGGTAGCTGCACTGAACACGTGAAATCACTGTTCTTCATGTTGTATGACTTAGTTGCAGACAATTTAAGTAGACTCGCATCAATAACAACAACTGTCTGCACACAGGTGACATGTTTGTAATTTGCTTTTTCCTGACTGGCAGCAGGCTAATACACTTGCACATATTTTTTAAGTGCTCTAAATTCTGCCTTCACTTTACTTTGAAACCAAAATTGTTGAAGTCTTTCCCATTTTTATACCATAATTATATATATTTTTTCCAAATTGAACAGTGAGCATTGCAAAATATTGTATTTTTAATTTTTAAATACATTTACAAAAAGCAAATTTTGCTGTAGATACTCCAAGTTTATTCTTTTTGATTTAACCAGACTCATTCTTACTCTGCAGACTGATTTTCTACTTTGAATGAACCAACGTCCATGAAAGTTTTCAGAATGCTTTAGAATTGTTTTTTGCACAAAATGAAAAAGTTAGGGGGAAAACAAGTTACACTGAAAAAGCTCAGATTTATACTGGATATTCTTTGCTCAAAAGAAATTTAAATATGAATTTTACAGGAAATTTAGAATTATTAAACAGTCACTATTTCCTCAGAATATAGTACTTCAGTGTATAAAATAAGGATAATATTCTAATTGTGAAGTCCTATCATCACCAGCTCTTGGTGTTCAATGTATTTCAACAGGACCACAAAGACTGCATTTGTATGTTTGTTTGCTTTCCAGGAGTTTTTAATGTGGACAAGAGACAGAAGGGTTTGTTCTCCCCATTTGTTTGAATAGTAGGAAGGGTTGGTGTATTTATCCTATTAAATACCTTGTAGAGACAGAGTTCATATTCAATCACATTCAGCACCAATAACGTTCATAATGTCAAGTTGTATATTGGGATATATGAAAATTAATGTCAGTTCTTAAAAATCCTGGTTATGGTAAACAATAACCAAACAAGATATGCAATAAGAAGAGCAGACAGATGTAAATGCATATATATATATATATATATATTTACATCTTATATGTGCATTTACATCTTATATTTACATCATATTATATGTATATATATATAATGTGTGTAAGATATATACACACACATATATACAAATAACATATTTATTTATCTATTTAATGTAAGTTAAAGGAAATTAAGGGATTTTTTCCCCATTTTTGACTGCCTTGCAATAGGAAGAGCAGGAACTAAAGTTTCTGTAAAATGGCACTTTTTACTGTGGGAAACAGGACATTGTGTGGCAGAAGGTAAGCAATTTCCTTGAGCTGTCACACAGTGGCAATGTATTATTCACCATTGTCCTAACTTCATATCCATCCCAATAGAAAGAATGCACTGGTTTTAGCTCACAACCCTGCAAAACTGTCAGAATGTGGCTTGAATTTATCTTTCATATGTTCTGCTTGAACAGAAATGTGAGAAACACAAGAACTAAGAACAGTTATATCATACTATATAGTAGAAACCTCAACTAGGCAATAATCTTTATTATTGCTGTGGGATTTTTCTCTCTTCCCATCCATTTTTTTTCAGAATTTCAAAACCAGATGAAAATTCAGAGATTTAAGGTCTAGAAACTATGCAATGGCACGGCAAATCATCCACTGCTCTGTTCAAAGACTAGCTGTCACCAGAACCTGAAGCAAGAATTGGATAAATCCATGAAGTATAGATGTAACATGAACGTTCTCAATATGCTTTTCTTATCAAGTACTGTCAAGTGTTTTGATATTTTGATGCATCCTGTCAATTTACCAGCTCAATGTCTTCCTCTTGTACACACGGATACAAAAATCAAAGGAGATTTTATTGCTGCTTAGTTTTATTTTGGTCTTTTTTCTCTTCCAATTCATGAAAAGAACTCTTTCCATTTGTTTGTTTGCTTTCTTTATACAAGTAATTTTTGCAGAATTCATCTCTTATCAGTAAACAAAACATTTCAACTCTCTGCATAAGTGCTGTCTATCTGTGAAGGCTGAAGTTCTTTATCCACAAGCAGAATGAGTTGAAGCTGGGATAGCAAACTACTCTGTTCCCCATCACTTCATCAAAATCATTACTCAGCCATGGCTGGTACACAAGGAATGTACACAAGGAATGAAGATCAATAGATTTTTTACAGAAAGTGGTTTTATATAAGCCATAGTCGTACCTCTATTTAGAATAAATAATAGTAAGATAGAATACTGAAGCTCAAACTGTGCTGTTTGCTGCATGCTTTCATCCTCATCCTGACAACTGACTGAACCGACCGCTATTTAAGTCAATTGAGAGCATCTACAGTCTCATTGGGAAAATCACACTGGAGAATAACTAAGCTCCTTAGACAAGTCTGTGAGAAGGACTTGAACGCCACGATGTAACAGAATGGTAATGATCAGAAACAGCTCTTTTTAAATAGTGTGAATCTGACAAGGTGGACAGAGGCTTGCTGACAGACGTCAGCATAAATGTGTCTCATAGATGGAGTAAGACATCTTTTAGCACTAACTGAATTATTTTCAGGTGGATGTAAATGTGAGCTGCAGTTTGTGCAGGAGGTGAGGGAATGTTTGGATGCTCTCAGCCACAAAGTCTGATTTTTGGGTAGTGTTGTTTGGAGCCAATAGTTGGAGCCCATGGTCCTTGTGGCTTCCTTCCAACTCAGGATGTTCTATGATCCTATGAACCTATTACAAAAAATTACCTAAATCCATTTACCATGGATTGAGATGCCCAAGAAACAGTGCCTATAAATTTCAGTAATTACATACATATCTATACTAAGATATCCTTAAAATCTGTACTCAGGAATGCATGCTAAAATATATTAAACTATCTTTTTAAAATTAAAGAATAAAGCCCCAAAAGACCAAACCCATCTCTCTGTACCCTATGAAATCTACATGAGGATATGGAAACAGCAAGTAAAGGACAAAAAACCCTCAGGGGTGCAGGAACTAAGAAGCCATAAAAAACAGATATGTTTAGAAAGCTCTGTATACAATGTACCTCTTAATACACTTCTATTCTGCACACACTGAAATATATTCTGTATTGGAAAATGACTTTCTACAGTTGAGATCAGTTCTTTAACAGCTTTTTACAGAGCAGTCACAAGAGTATTAGCGTGTGCTTGAAATAAATTAAAACCACTGGTTTGAAGTGCTCTATTCAGGACCAATAAACAGGAAACAAAGCTAGGCTAGTTCAACTCCAGCTGTACTAGAAGTTAAGATTCACAAGACTACAGCATTCAACAATTTTAAGATTGGAAAGGAATTTGTTTACTCACAAGGTATTGTTACATTGGGGGCATCTGTTTGCACAAGACTAAAAAGAAAAGAAAAAGAAAAAAAGAGTCAAAAGCAAACTCATGTTTCTTGTTTAATTTGCTGGGTGATCTCAATATCACATAAGACATTCAAAATTACAGACTGCTTTTAAAAATCTCAGTGCAGCTTTCCAAGTTCAGATGGGTCAAGACAGAACAAACATCAGAACTCATAAGTCTACTCCGCTGCGACACATCTCATAGTTACCAACAGAATCACAACATCTATACAAGGAATCTTACAGTTGCAAAACGAATTATCTTTCAAAGGGATAAAATCCACCTGCTCTTCTCCTAGCTGGAATTTTCCAACATACATTTGCACATTCAGCAAGATCTGATCTCCTATTTTAAACAGACAAAGATAGCATTCATTGCTTAGATGGACCTGCTCAAAAACTCAAGTACTGAAAAGAATTAATACGCAGTTTCCAACTACAATCCAGATAGAAGTGCAGCCATCTGGACACTATTTTCCACCAATAAGATGCAGGACATTACAGATCATGCGCTAAACCACAATTCAGAATGTTTCTGTCTGCTTTCTGGTGTTGTCTCACATATGACCTTCTGGAATTTCTGGGATTACCCATTGTAACAAGTCCTTTTTAACACATTATCAACTACTGAAATCATGGCCTGCCTTATTACATGTTCATTGCAGTGAGAATCCCCAATATAGTACAAAAATTATCATCACTCTTGGAGTTTCTTTGGAGTATAACACATAAGCACACTAAGAATAATTTGAGTCTCCCAAATCATGCAAGTCAGTGTCAGCAGACATTCTATCTAGCTAAAGACAATGTCAGGAGTCTTTTCATCCCACTTACTCTGCAATTGGTGAACATTCATCCACCTCACTGTGGGTAGAAACACCTCTCACTTTCAAAAGATAGGATATTTTTATGCACACCCTTATATGCAGCTGTTATTAAGAATGCAGTCACATCATTTTTTATTCTAATAGTGGGAGTACATAATCAGTTGAAGTGCTGCACTAGTAAGGAGAATTCAAGATAAATTATAAGTCATAGATAATTACTATTAATAGAAAATTTGCCTCAAGGGGAATGGAGTTATTAGATAAACATCACTGCAGTGCTTAGTAGCTCAGGAGTGGATAAAAGAAAGGAGAAGGAGTTGCTTTGGGATTCCTCCACCCTGTCGTAGTTGAAGGGATTTTTTTTAGAATCCTTTCTGTTCCTAGCCATAACAGGTCACAAATTTAGATGTCATTTTAGAAAAAGCTTGAGAAACTAGGGAACGGTGCTGTTGTGAAACAGTGAGATATTTGGTGTTGTTGCAGGAGACACAATAGCTCCTCTGTCAAAGCAAAGCTCATTCTTTCTCTCATACACCTCTTTGCTTTGACCAGTAGTGGTCAAACCTCCTTGTTGGGTTACTGCTAAAAATGGGAATTAGTAATCAGAAACAAGTTTGTGTGTACATGACCTGTCTGCCATTTCATACAGAACTGACTAACTGACCAATGGTACATTAAGTTTTATGCACTGAAAAGGAAGAAATCTTTCCACAGAATCACACAGAATCACAGAATGACCCGGGTTGGAAGGGACCTCAAGGATCATGTAGTTCCAAATCTACTCTCCTTCCTCTCATCCCTATTTCTATTGGAAGGCTATCATTTTCCTAATGGCAGATACTTGATTCCATACTATAAACTATGACCAACTCACATTTCCTCTGAATATTCGGTATCTGATTTCCTCTGACAGTGCTTGAGGAAGGATTACCTTTAAAGTTTAATGGAGCAAAGACCCACCAAGCCAGTCTGCTCTCAGCCTCTAAGTGGCTGGCTGCTTTACCACACTTGGGGCACACCTAAGTTGTGAGCAGAGGTCAGAAGAGAAATGCTTTTGAGGACCTGAAAAATAAATCAATATCCTACTAACACATATCCTGAAGCACCTCAGTGCTAACAAAGAACAGATAATTAACCTGACATCAAAAGGTTTTTGAAATGAATGTCTCCATTATATTGTCCAAACTATAAAAAATTGGTTTAAAACCATTTTATAGAAAGCAATTGGGAAGACATCACAATAATATTTCTTTTCCTACATTCAACACGTCTGCCATTATTACGAATCCTTTCCCACCTTCTGTAACTAAACAAAAATAATATTTTCCCCATGTTTTTAAGATCGACCTCACGTTGCTTTGTTTGCTTGTTCAGTTGGAGCAGATAGTACAGGATTTTATATAAAACTCCTATTCTTAAAAAAAGGTCTTCTTAAGTTCTGTTCTTAAAATACTTCCAATATTTCTGGCAATGACATCACACTACAGTAATTGCTTGATAAATTAGCCTGATTTCACACTGCTTTGCATTCAAAGACTGCGAAGGAGAAATGTTATCTGGCATTTTCTCTTCTGCATGTCCACAGGCAATGTAAGGATATAGAGCATTTTTCACAGAAGTCATCCTTGGCTTACAACTATTTCACATCTCACAGAAGGCTGATGTATGACCAATTTACAACCTCAGTTCAGCGTGATTTTTGTAAAAGCAGAAGATTGGGTAATGAGGCATCCAGAGGCAACAGGAAAAGTAACATTACCAGTGTTTCTGCTTGGAAAAATGAAGCTGTTACTTATAACACTGCTGATCTGCAGATCACAAACAGTGATGCAATAGATGACCAAGAGCAGCTATCTTCTGCATCCTCATCCTACTGTTAAAATATAAGAGCAAGAATATAAGGTTTCCTTGAATCTCAAATAGTTACATTAAAAATTGTCTCATTTTCTCTTCATAAACTTTTTGCTCTTTCTTCCCACTTCATTTCCAAAGCTGAACAGAGCATTCAACCAAATCAGTTGGGGCAGCTGAGCCCTGTGGGACATGGGGATGTGCAGGGTGAGCCACTTGGGCAGCAGGGACATCAGTTTGCATAATCACTCTTTTCTCCATGTTTTATAAGAGAAAAACAGTCCCCAGGGAATTAGACCATAACTCACAATCCATATAACTGTCGTTTCTTCTGACACCCAAGATGCAGATATTTTGCTTTTTGTTTGTTTGTTTTTAAATCAGTACATCTACACCAACTCACTGACATGCAACTCCCCCTTTTGTACCAAACAGCAGTGCCAAGTCTGGCACTGTTTGATCACACTCTGTGCAAAGACATCTCAGGAGGGACATCTGTGAGCCCGCGTGGATGCAGGGCTGCAGCTCCCCTGCCAGCTGGCCGAGGGCAGCGGATCTCAGCTGCAGAACAGCTGCTCTTCCACCTGCAGAAGTCATGGAGGCAAGCTGCTGTCAGAGCAGTGGGGGAAGATACAAATGTATATTTTCTAATTATGCAATTGCACTCTCCTGCCCATTTTTCATTTGGGAAAGCTGAGCAAATTGGCACAACTAGAAGTCGCATTACAGAAACAAACCAGGAATCAAAAACTATTCACTGTGATGACAAGAGTTATGATCTATAGCAGTGATGAAAAGGAACTTTAACTGTGGCACATAAGAAATGAAGAAACTTTTACAGGCTAGATTCAATAATACATAAAGATTTTCCCTTTTCATAAAGTACAGCAGTTGGAAGTAACACGATTTTGTCTCCGAGGTACTTCACATAAGACATCATTCATTAATTGAAGAATTTATGGCAGCTTTATTTCCTTGCGCTATGCCAGAGTGGCCCCAGGATGTATACCTGTGTATTCACTTCATGGGCAACAAGAAACCTGGGCAGAACCACCACAGGGCTCTGCACAGTTCTGCACTTTGATTCTTCGTAGCTCAAGCTCTGTGTTGGTGTCAGTGAGGTACACAAAGAGCTACTCAATAGAAGACACGATAGCTGAGTTTGATCCCTGCAGAATAGGCATTGTCCACCAAAACACAGGGTACTAAAAATGCCATTATCATAGTTTCAGACCCCAAAGTAATTTTCTAGGGCAAGTATAAAATGGTAATATGTAAAATCAAGTCTAACTTCAGCCAGACTTCTTACCTGTAGCACTGCAGCCAGTATCACTGTCTGAATAGGAACTAAAACTGCTAGCTGGTTATGCCCTAAAAGCCTTCATGTGAAGCAAAACTCCACTTTGAAAAAGTTATGCAGTAATAGATTACCTACTTTATTCTATTATTATTTAAAAATAGAACAAAATCTAAACAGTCTTTAAAGAGAAGATACCTTAAGAAAACCAAAACTAGAAACTTGAGCAAATAAAACACAAAAGGAAAACATACCAGTGTCCTGCCAATGGTTAGTAGGCCAAAGCCCAAACAACGCACTCATGTAGAGAGTGGAAGTATTAGAGTTTAAAAAGCTGAGTGTAAGTCATTTGATAAGAGTGGAATGTTTCTGAATGAGCTCACTTTGAATCAGGGGGTATCTGCAGACAAAGACATCTTTGAAACTGAGCTTGCCAAGAGCTCTTATAACCAGTTTGTCAGGCTTCCAGTATTGGTGTTTGGAGCAGTATTTCCAAAGGAGGAGAGCTGACAATTAAGAGCTATCATTAAGACCAAAATACGAAACTTTTCTTCCAGGAAAAACAAGCAGTGTAACAAAAATAGTTACAAATATTCAGGATTGTTTTGCTGTTGTCCTATGTTTGTTTTGTTGGCTTTCTTAAGAAGAGAATCTCTTCCAAAACTCATCTTTGAAAAAGTATCTTCACAAGGCTGACTAAAATTAGAATGAATAGAACTAGAATAAACACAATTTCATTTTGGTTTTCATCTGTTATTATTTTCAGCTCTCCATTTAACTGTGAATGATCATGAAGAAAATTTGTTTCTCTTACTAATGATACAGCCCTCTTTCATGTGGGATCACTCAGATTGAAGCACACTAATGAGGCTTTCAGAGCTGAGCTCCTGCTTCCTACTTGGAGCAGAAAGCACAGATATGCTATTCATGGAAGCAAGGAAGAAACAGCAGCTTGAGGAATGAACCCACAGGATACCCAGGATAAGACCCTTAGGATGCACCACTGACTTATGAAGGGAGGATGCTGGGGTGGAGGAAGGAGCTTGAGCTACCTGCATCTAGCAGTACTTAATTAGTAGTCCTTTAAACATATGCATATCTCCCTGGTTTGAACTCAACAAGGCAGGCAACGAGCAGTACACGTCCATGCTACAAAAACTAGTTCCAAGCCCAGTTCCTGGGACAGACCAAGAAACAGAGATGCGATATGAGTAGACATGCTAATGACAAGAACATAAGCACGATATAACTGAAAATTGTAGGAGAAGAAACAACTTCTCAGCTATTTGCACATTAGAAATGCATTTAAACACTCAGAATATATGGTGTGATTAGAAATCAAGTCTACTGTTACAGGAAATATTTGAAATATCTGAAATTTACTCAGAAAAAAAAAAAAGACATTACAAGAATATAGTTCTAAAAAAGGAGAAAAAAAAAAAACCAACACCAACAACCACAACCCTCTGCAAATATTAGCAAGAAGACAGAAAAAAAAATATGAATACCAAACATCACTCCAAAGCTTTGAGAAGGTGATTTCAAAGGAAAGAAGGAGATAAATGGATGACAGCATACATATTAATGAGCCTGAAGCAGTTCTCAATTACAGTTCATTATCATTAACCATTTGAAAAGTAAAATCCAGATAAACAACTCAGCCTACTCTAAGCAGGAGCTGAAAATTGCCTGGCAAGAGATGCTTCCCTCTCAGGAATTCTGAGTAAAGGCAATGAGCCTCTGAAAGTAGCACTTAGGATTCAATTCAGATAATGAAAAAGACTTGGGAAAAGGGGAATTGAGCTGCATTATCCAGAAGGACAAAAAGTAAGACCCAAAGTCAACATGCTATTCACACTGTTATGAAGCCTCCATTAAATACATTCACCAGTGCTGGTTGCATCTGATCTTAGCATTTCTCCCTGACCTCTCTCCCTTCATTTAAGCTTATCTCACACCTAGCCCTGTTCATTCTGCAGTAATGCCCCATCAGCAGGTTTCAGGGGCTGCTGATTGGTTTTTTGGTGTTCACTACAATAGAAACATTCCCTGAAGAGTGCTGACTAAATGCAATTCCCATGACTGCATACATGCTGGGCATCCATTCACAGCATACACTGTATAAGTTCAATGTCAGGATTTGTTGCCTTGAAAGAACAACACGAGTCACCTGTCTTGTTTTAGATCCTAAATTGAGTTTTGGAAGGAACAAGGGTAGCACAAGGAGACAGGATTTGGAAACTGAACAAACAAACTAAAGCTGGTTGAGGAATTTTGGTAGGCAAAGACACAGACTCACTGTACAGAATGCAATGTACAGTGCAGGAGTTTTGGAAACTGCCCTTTCCCTCCCAGAGATGTGTCTAACTCCTGTGAGGCCCAGGCCTTCCCTCAGCATTTAGATGCTAGAGGAGGTATTTAGAAACCTGTAACATGCAAAGAGTTGAAGGTGTTTCATTGACCCTACAGAACCGTACATAAGCGTGAAGTGCGAACTGCTTTGCAGCTTCTCATCTATGCCATTCACCAAGAGGCAGGTTTTTCCATGGAGAGCATGGCACCCAGCATTTAATTCATGGATGAGATGAAGCACCAGAAGCAAGGTGCCAGAGCAGGAGATGGGCACCCAGAGGCAATCCCAGGGCACTACCTCAGAGCCAGCTCCCATGCTGATGGAGGGCTGTGGCCATGCACTGGGGGGTTGCCCTCCTGTAGGCCTTCACACCCAGTAAATGCTGCAGACCCCCCCATAGGCCACCAGGGCCAGCAGCAGGGAGCCAAAGGACCCCAGTGTGCTGTGGACAGCACCTCTGTGCTCCAAACTCCCACTTCATCTACACCAAGACCTTGTCTGTATTCATCCATTTTTCACTTCTATTCTAAACCTATTTCATCAGTATTCAAAAACAGCCTCATCTAGGTGAAAGCTTCTTCAGCAGCCAATTTATATGCTCTTTTCCATCAGCTAATCTCTCAGACCACTCAGAGGTGGGACTCATGACTAAACTACAGTTTCAGTTAGAACAAATGTATTTGTATGCTCTGGCTGTCCCCAACATCAAGAAAACAACTGGAGAAAGACAGGCAGAGAAACACTGCAATCGTTTCATATTAGAGCAAGACAGAGATTCAATAGTGTTCTTTCTTTCCCTCTTGTTCATTCCTATCTTCTCTGATTTTTCTAATTTTCAGACTTTTAACATTTGGCATATGTACGCACTCTTGGTATTTTCATCTTCTGACGTTACAAAGTCTGCTGCTTTCAAAGTTCCATCTCATACAAAGTGGGAAGCCATTTTGCAAGTCTCCACATTTTTAATAGACTTTTCTAATTGGAGCTTGGAACAAGTCACAGCCTGTCACTGGGTCAGCAGTAAATTACTCCCTTGATGTCAGAAATGTTCATTATAACTTCTCCAGAGTAGGCTGCATTAGGCTTTTATCACCATCATGCATCTAGTACACAGGCAATAAAGTATTTTTCCAACACTAGAGGATTATAATTTCCATGAAGACTGTATTTGTTAATAAAAAGGTTAGGAAAAAGCTAGGATTTTGCTCATACTGTCAGAAACATAGTTAGAAAACATAGTTGTTTAGTGCTATTTGGGTGTGCTGAATGTCACCATGTGATGAAATGAGCAGAAGGAATTGTTCAGAATTTCTATCTCCTTAAACAGAGCAATGCATTTCTTGCTCTTTGCAGTGAAATTAGGTGATCAATCTGTTCTATACAGTACGGTTGTTTCATACTGATTTTTTTCTTTTAAATCTTTTCTTCCCAAAGCAGGTGTTGTCTAGTCCTCATTAGCATTTCAATGCATAATACTAAAGCCTGGAACACAAATCCAGAACTGTGAAAACTTTTCCCTAATGAAATAAGCAGAACCATTGCTCAGTTCTACAGAAGTACTTCCAGCTACCTCTAAGTGAAAGAAATTTGATTTCTCACAACTTTAAGAATGGAAATGTTCATCTATGCAACACCTGTGTTATGTCACCAAAATCTGGGAATTACATCCTGACATTTTCTAACTAATCAAGTATATTTAATATCTTTTTGAGACATAATTGCACAGCAGCTCCTCTGATTCTGTTTTTTAATTCAATGTTGGAAGATGGCGGGATGCTTTCCCACAAGAATTACTGTTTTCCACAGCAATTATTATTATTATTAAAATCTATGCATTCTCTACAGGTGTTGGGAGAGCAGAGCAGACATCATTAATCTGGACAAACCTCCTGGTTTTGAGACATTCATTTTTGCAGACATTCTTCAAACACTAAAACCAGATTCTGCTTATCACAAACTCTGGCTGAGAACGTCTCTGACAATTGCAGGACCTATTCAGATAAGGCACATGGCCCACACACATCAATTCCAATGGAGTTTAGGTAAAGGGGGAGAAGGATGTTCAGAACTCAAACTTTCCCCAGCATAAATTTTTATATGGAGATATTACCCATGTTAATCAGTTTGTATTCCTTCATCGCACTATTTTCTGCTTATGTATAGGAGACTTAGCAACTTCCCTGGCATCTCAAATATTTATGAAGCTTCTATTTCTCTTTACAAAACAAAAACCCAAATTTGGTGTTTTTCTTCCCGCATCTTTGATTAGGAAGCTGATATCTATGCATTGTTATAGAGCATTTTCTGCCTTATTACTTAATATCACAACAATGTTGCATTATTTCATTTCAGAAAGGTACATCAAAGTAATATCTATTAACATAACTTCTTGTTGACTACTAAACCAAAAGTCTTCCCATTGATTTTCAAAAGCATAAGTTGTCAAATTCACATTAACATTTTTTAAACAATGTTTTCATGGGATATATTGCACATCTATCAGTTCACTGCACTGCTACTGCAACAAAGCATTGTTTCTAAATGCTTTGAAGTCATCAGCATCCATGAAGAAGAAGCATAATGAATGTCTGAATGGGAGACCTCTCCAATCCAGGAGTTAATTTGCATGACATTGTGACCTTGTTTGCATTGTAGAATATCAAAACATTCCTTCTAGAAAATACAGGCATTTTGAATACCCAGGAAATGCAGTGCTGAGATCTTACTTAATAGGTAAATATAAAGAAAATAACAGTTATTTCAGCTTCCCCATTCTTTTCCAGATGGGTGTAAACTAAAAGAAAATAAATTCTTAAGGTAGAAAGGGTGTACTTATATACGTATATATATACTTAAAACATCCAGAGAACAATGTTAAAACGTATTAAGAGCATTAAGCTATTCCAAGTCCTCCTTGTTAATATTACACTACATTTTAGAATAATACACCCACTATCATTTTCTCTAAGAATTTATTTTGCCCAGGATAAAATTATTACCTGTATTTTCAGCTTCCTAAAACACTGAATGTTGTTGTTATTATATTCATTAATGAATATAATGAAATAAGTTAGGATTCCACTTAACTTGTTTTCATCTAACAGCACAAAATCTTCAGCATTTACATCTTGCTTTGAGGGAGCGATAATAGTTGGTAATGCTCTGTACTGATTTGAGCTGGGAGAAAAAAAATTTCATAGCTGTTCATATGATGCTATGCTTCGAATTTGCAATGAACACAGTGTTGAGAGCACACCTGTATTTAAGCTGTTCCTGAGCAGTACTTAAACTGAGTCAAGGCTGTGGGCTTGAGGGCTGTGGGCACACAAGGAACTGGAAGGGACGTGGCCAAGGCAGCTGACCCAGACAGACCAAAGGGATGTCCCACACCACATGGCATCATGGTCAGCAAGAAGGGATGCTGAGAATATTAGCATTTGTCTTTCCAAGTAACAATCCTGTGTGTCAAAGCCCTGTTTTCCTGGAAATAGCTGAACACCTGCCTGCCACTGGGAAAGTGTGAATGAATTATTTGTGCTTTACCTAGAAATCTGTCTATCTCAGACCAGGATTTCTGACTTTTACCTTCTGAAGAAGTGAGTATGCAGTTATGTGGGGTCTCACTGCCTCCTGGGGTTACACCACAAGACTCTCAAAGACAGCTAAAAGGATAAAGGGAATTAGTTCTATCCCTTAGTTACTAGTTGCTTTTGCTTGGACTTCAACCAAGTCACATGTCCTATGAGATTCTCTGTTTGAGGAACTGTTTCATCTGTGAAATATATAGCTGCCTCCAAGAAAAGGGCCTTTCACTCAGAAATGCAGAGAACAAATTGGAGAAAACTGAGGCCCTTCTCAAAGTGGTCTTCTATGATGTGATAAGAGGGTAGTGGTCCTGCTCATCCACACTTGTGACAGAACTGCAGGGGGGCTCCAAGATGCACCAGTATTTCTCTGCTTGATGTCATCAACGCACAGAGTCCAGTCTACACATTGACCATAGACCTCGAGCATGAAACAAAAACACTCAAGATTAAGGAAAGTCTTTACTGAAAGAGGTGATAATTTCAGATTTGTTTAGTCTGAATTAATTGCTGTTGATATGTTTACCAATCCAGCCTTTCCTTTAACTCAACACATGATTTTATCAGTGTACTGAACAACACCTTCATTTATTTACTTATAGTTTTCTAAAGGGAAAATGTCTGTGTTTCTTTATTAACCTTTCATTATTTTATTCCAGAGAGTACTGAGGGTCCCTTCTCTAAGTACAAACCACTAGAGGAAATCCTTATGGATATATACTAGTTCTTCAAAGACTTGCAAAGCAAATTCATCTAGTAGTGATATGCAGGGAGGAAAGAGAGGTTATCTTGTATTGTAACATGGTATCACCTCTCACCATGGTGAGCTTCATAAAACTGGGAGACTCCATGCTTTGATTCAGAGGCCTTTGGGAAAACATTCACTTCACCAACTGGATTTTAGATAAGAAGGGTGGTTAAGCATGGGAAATGCAGAAGCATTAGTTACCTACAGCAAGTGCGTGTTACCTCAGACATGAATTATGTCCATGGCAGATAACATATCTAAAACTTAGATGCTCTATTGCCTTGATCAGCCAATTCTCCCATCCCCCTTGAGATTATATATAGCAGGAATTATTTGTGTGCTCTGAATCATTATTTTTCTTTGAAGCATCTAAAAATACCATTGCTGGAGGAAGCCAGCCATTTGAACTATGTATATTTAGTCTTCTCCAGCTGCTGGAAATGCTGATAGGATTTGAATTTATCAGAATTTTGGTTTAGGCTGCAGTTTTTTTCTTAGCAACAGTTGCTATGCAAATTATTCAGAGATTTCTTTTTTTTCTTTTCTTTTTTTTTCTTTTTTTTTTTCCTGCTGCAATGATGCTGGATGGAGATTTGGAATAGCAGATTCTTAAAAAGAAATCTTCTGTAAAACACCTCCAGTTCTTAACCTTTTGATGTGCTGAATCAATACAATCACTTACACTTGCCTACTACTGCTCTTCAGCAGTGCAGTCTTAACACTTGCCAGACCCAGAAAAAAAGAAAGGGATTTCTAATAACTCCCATAAAAGGCAGGAAAGCAACAGAATAGATAAAAAAAGTACTTTTCCGTACTCTTTCATTACACAGTGTTCAGTACTTTGTGGAAAGGAATCACTGTATGAGATTTCTCAGGTAAAATGGAGAAAAAACAGAACTCTCATCTGTTAATATCATTTAAAACCTTGGTTCAATTTGGCATCCATTGTACAGGTGGCTAAATCAAGCTATGATGGATTATATCAATTGTGTTGGGGTTGCACAGTACAGGTAGGAATAAAACTATTCTGAACTTCAGATTTCCAAAACTTGTTGCAGGTCTATAACAGTAAAATACACTGTACTGATCATCCTTCCTCAGTCACATCTTGAAGGTGTTGAATTTTCTGCTACTACACATTCATGCTAAAGCACCTCATATAACCTACCTTCTTCTACCAAAATCCTTAGTTGTGAAACAATTCAATTGCTGCCTTTTAGAGGTAGATACTAGATACAGGCTAACTTTTGATCATATTTCTGAATAGGTTATAGTAGGGCCCAGTATTTGGTATTCTCAATCAGTCTGACTGAGTAAACAACTTTAGTTCAAAGTTTCCTACTGCTACCAAAAAAACCTCATGATGTTAATACTCAGAGCTTTTGCACTCAGTCTGCAATGGGAATTAAGTCCACTGGTAGTACTGAACCACATTCATAAGCATATCTGAGCACCCCCTCAGTGAAGGAAAAAGCCAAACTTTATAGTCCTTGAGACTTTTTATATGTCAAACATCAGTGAATTTATCCTTCTGCTAATTTCGCTTATATGAAGGAAAGAGGGGAAATAATCAGTAGCCAAGAGGCATTTGGTTGACAACATCTGAACTTGTGCAAATATGAGCAGATGAGGGAACTCTAAGCCTGTTGTTACATTTTGCATGTTACTGCAGCATTGACTTGCTTAAGGGAAAACTTCAGTTTCTAGCTGTATTCAGTGGACATTAGATGACCAGCCTGAACCTCCAAGTGGCATCCATGGACAAGAAACAATAGGGGAAAATCAGCTAACTTGTCAGAGCAAAACTACAGGGTGAAAAGAATCAAGTCTATACAGATCTTCACAAAAACTAGAAGAGAAGCCACACTACTTAGGAAAATTCCCTCTGTTATATTCTTGTGTTTCCTCTGTCTGAAGTGATATTGTGTAATAACTTTGGAGTCTGAGCTCAGCCTTTGTGCATCCTTCTGTAATCAGTGATTACTTCTGCAAATGTCATCCTGATTAGTCAGATTCTCATTGTCAGAGAATTGTGCATTTCTGTTTTGTGTAAACAGCGAACAAGAAGTCCTCTTCCAAGGACAAGACAGACAAATACATTATGTAATATCCTACTTTAAAAAGTGGGAAGTATAACATTTGGGACCTTCTACATTCACTGGCTAAAACTGGTATTTCAGCAAAAAAACCAACAACTGTTGTGAAGAGGATCATCTAGATTTCAATTATTATGTAAAGTAGTATACAATAGAAACAAATACATGATTTACATGCTCCTATCCTCAAATGCTGGAAGTCACTATAGCTCCTCAAATGGACAACTTAACCCTCCTTGTCAGCTCTAAGTGGTGAGCATTTTGAAAGGCATGAAAGGCTCCATGAAAACCTTTTGCAGAAGTAGCTTTCTCCTGTAGAAGAAGAAAGCATTGGGGAAGTACTTCAGTCACTTCTCCATGAATCATTAAAAAACTTTAAAAATCAAATCTTTTCCCCCGCATCAACTGACGATTCACAAGAATATTTGTTATTATGGCTGTAGCTCAGCAATTAGGGAGAAAATTCCTACCTGGTACATCACAACCATTCAGTCCATAGTCTTTGTCTAGTGCATATCTGAAGCTACAGCATATGCAAGTAGTAATAGAACAGACCCAGAATAACTACTTTAACAGCCATTTCTGAACAAGGCAGATTACTGGACAGCTTCCATCATTCTTTCCTCTGCTTATTTCTACTACCAGTGAAAAAGGCTTTCTGACTAAAGAATTATCTTACATTGAGCTAGCAACTTTAGCTGTATTTGTGGTAACTAGCTTCTCCCAAGAATAAGCACATTCCTCTGAAACCTTTATTTTCTTTCTTTTATGTATGACATGCTTCAGAATCTGTCACAAACAAAAGCTTTGCAATAAGTAGTCTGCAGGACGGGGAGAAATATGCTGTTGTATGGATGTTTTAACCAAACAGCACCTTTTAAGGATTAATGTTCTTTGAGGGAAAACTAATGAAAAAACTGTTCCCTGATATAACAGGGTTATATCTTGTATTCATCTGGGGCAGTTAAGAAAAACAAATATTTTGTTATTAAATTTAAGTACCATTCTCAAAACTATTACATTATGCATTGTATGCCATGGGTATGCCATGGATATGTCATGGATATGCAATTTTGTCCTCATTATCATTCCTAGAAGTGCAGTACAAGAATCATGAAAATATTACAAGTCTAGGCATAAAGTGGTAGGATGGTCCCTTGCAAAAGTGAGGAAAGATAATCCTTTCTTTGCTTGAGTAGTTCAGCAAGACAACCCCTATTTATTTAAATATTTATGCATTTCTCAAGCAAGTGAAATATTACCATGAGTTAGATAAAATACTATGTAGAATAAGATGACATGGCAAATTTAGTGTTCTTTTATGACTTTGTTATAAGACTATAAAATACTAAGATTCATCAGGAGATTTGAAAGCTGAAGAAGGATTTTCTCTCTCTCTTTATTTTTTTTTTTTTCCTTCTCATGCTGTGAAAGACCCTTGTTCCTTCTCCTTTTCAGCTCACTGCTAAGGTATATCTTGCATTTTATTTTTCATTTTACATAGCCTCAGCAAACCCAAAGTAACAAAACTAATTGCTTCGCTGTTTCTGAAATTTCTGTGAGCATTCCACTGTAGAGAAGGTGCTTTTCTAAATCAAACATACATGAATTTCTGAGATAGAAAGGCTTCAACTGATATCAGAAGGCTTAAGAATTGCTTCTTACTGTTTACATACTTTTTAACAAGTCTGAATTCCCTTTGTAGAAATCATTAGTGCAGAACTCTTTAGCAGACTGCATTCACTTCAGTCATCTCAGCTTTTATTTATTCTGAAATGATTTAACATTCAAAGCAAATGAAGGTCTGGTGCAGTAAAAAGATGACTACTTGCTGTGCAACTCTATGCCACTGCATGTAATAAATACAGAGCAGACAGTTTAACAGAATTATAGCAAGAGTGATTTGAACTGTAGCCACTTTTCCAATATGTTTACTACTGACCACTATAGCTTGTTACACTGATTTAAGTCAGTGTTGCAGGATATTTATGGCTTAGATTTTCTGTAGAAGTCCAGTCAACTGAATTCTGAATTCTCAAAGCACAATCAAAAGCCCAACTCCTACATCCAGTTAAGGAGTAGAAATTATTCTTTTCTATGACTCTGTCTCCAGTGACAACCCCTTCCCCACAGTTTACAAATGCGTAAGGAAGGTTTGGGTCTGTTTACTATCTGACTTCACTTCAACTTTCACAATTTCATTCAATGCAACTTTGACTTGATGCTGTCCTTGTAGTTCTTACAAAGATGAGTAACTAAGTCACCAAATCTGTTAATAGAGATACTTTCTGACAATGAGAAAGCCAGACACTTGGCTTTGAAAGTTATAATGGAATAAACCATCAGTCTTAAGTCTCATGCAGAGTTTCAAAAATCTAAGACAAAGGAGAAGAATTGCTTTCAGTCTTTTGTCTCTGTACAAGCACATGCTCATGCCAGCCATCAGGTACTAAATTAGCATCAAACCTGAACAAACCATGGTCTAACACAGGAGATTAAATCACATTATATGTAAAAAAGCATACAAGGCATAAAACCAAAAAGGTTTTTAGGTCTTCTTCATATGGACTAAGTCCCTACAGAAAAATGCTCCTATACAAGTCAAGCACCAGCCCACAGATCAGAATTTAATGTTTTCACTGACTGAAAATCATATTACTGCATATGAGAACTAGACACTGGGAATTAACTATAGCACTTCAACACAGAAGAAAGAGAGAGCTGAAAAGCCTGTTCTCATCAACATTCCCCCAGAACTATCTTCAGTTACCTGGAGACAGATTGTGTGGTCACACATAGCCCACCATGGCATTGTAGCTAATGGAGGAAATCAGTGCTGCCATTTTGAGAGGGAAGGGACTGCTTACTGGGGAGGACAATGTTTTCAAACAGAAGAACAGGACCCTAAAAAATGGATGTAGTGTAAGAAATTATCTTTCTTTTAATCTTCAGTTTCTTTGATGTGAATGAAGAAAACAGGGAAAAAGACTCGCCTTGGAAATTTTCATTCTTCAATAAATGTACCCAAAACTAAGGAGGAAAAAAGTCTCTGAACTGT
This sequence comes from Coturnix japonica, assembly GCF_054131305.1. NCBI lineage: Eukaryota > Metazoa > Chordata > Aves > Galliformes > Phasianidae > Coturnix > Coturnix japonica. The sequence goes on along the minus strand of NC_140680.1, from coordinate 8,416,976 downwards.
ATTTCAAAAATCTCTAAATGCAGCTGTTCCTGTTATTTCTCAACTCCTTTAACTGCTTTGCTACAGCGGCTGTCCTGAGCTTGATAAATACCACTTTAATCAGCAGGTGTCTCTCTCTATTTATGACTGAGAATAATAATAATAATAAAAATTGGTCAATCAGTCTAAAAATGTATATAAACAAATACAGAAAAACTTAAAGAAACACCATAAGACAGTGACTAAAATTGATTAATAATTAACATTCCCATTTTCAAAAGGAAGTTTTACTTTCAGAGGAGACTGATTTTCCAGTTTGAGATTCCACATAGATACTGACTGCTCCCCATCCAATACTGATTACTGATATCCTATCAGAGCAACACAAGTGCTCTTCCCAAAAATTCATAACTTTCAAATAAAACTCAAACTTACTTTAATAGTAAATTTGCTTGCTTCCCTGAGGGTAATGTGGAAACTGTTCTTTGTTTCATTTATTTCAAGGGAGATTAGATGGCTACTGTATAGGATGAATACAACCCAGGAGTGCACAAATCACTTAACTATCAATTATTAGAAGCATTATACAAACATACTGTATCTTTGCTTGTTGCAGTGCCTTCCATCTTAAAACAGCACCCATAACAAAATGTGCCGTAATTTCATTATCTCGCTTTTCATGCAGAAATATTTGGAGAACTGAGATTGGAGAATAGAGGCTTTCTTCAATTCAGAAATTAAAGAGCAGTGAAGGTAAGAAATACTTGCTATAGAGTATATAAGAGAAGGAGCTGCAGTATTTTTCCTGCAAACTGACTGACAGAATTGCCTTAAACAACTTTCATGATCTTTCTGTCCCCCTGAAAAGAAGAATCCAGTTCACATTTTTTAGTGGACCACCGTCAGTAGAAATTAATTGTATTTTCACCATCCAGAACACTTAAACACTTAAAAATCTATGACTGACTGCAAAGCACAGCATAACCTTCAGCAGTAAACCTCTTTCAAAAAGAACTCATGTGCTCAGACTGCCAAGTGAATTTAAATACCTTACTAACAGTGGGGAGAAGCAGAAATCTCCATACTGGTGTGAGCAGGCATTAGCTACGTTAAGTATCCTCCAGTCCAGTTCTTACACCACATCTGCCCGAAGGCTCTCTCTGGGGCTCTCAGAAGCCCTTTGTTAAAATACCACCACCAAATTGAAGGTAGGATTGATTTTCCCATTTCTGATAGAGTTCACCCCTCTCTGGATACTGCTTAATCATCCCTGCTAGAAATAACTTCTCCCCGGGGCTTAAGGAAAGACTTCTGAAGAGAAAATCTTTTGCTTTCAGAATGTATCAGGCTACCCAAAATGGCAGGTATTTTCAAAGGAGATGTTCCCATAGGAAGATAACCTCTTCCCACAAGGTCTTTACTCTTCTGCTTCCCCAGCTCCAGCAGCTGAGCAGCGTGCTGACATATTAGCATGCACAGCATCCCTTTATGAAAAAGCAAAAACATCTCCAGCAAGGGCATTCTGTGCAAGTTTGTCTGCTAAGAGGCTTTGCCTTCTCCTTAAGATTAAAATAAAGCAGTTCTCAGCAAAATAGATTCCCTGTTATTCCTTCCCAGTGTACATTATATAGGGCCAGAACATTTTCAGACCCTCTCTCTTATTTCCAATGAGTTTGCAACCAGTTCCTCAACCTTCTTACAGAGGAAAGATCTTGTTAGAGGCTAATGACTGCCCTATAACTGCACTTCATAGAAGCAGTGGCAGCAGAACCATCACCCTTGACTTTAAGTGGGTTTTGTATACTACAGGTAAAAGTAAGTCCTGGGAGCAGACATATTCATTGTCTCAAAGCTGCTATAGAAGATACAGGTGATCTGATGGTTATACATGACACTGTAGATCAAAGGTTCTGCAGAGAAGACATTCTCTCTATTTTTAAAAGAGAAAAAAAACTGACCTGTAGATACAAACAAGTGCACATTCCTGATAATTTTATTTTTATTATTCAGTATTGATGGCCACAGGTCAGATAACCACACTTGTTTGCTTTTAATGAATAATATAAAAAGGGCAGAACACGTATGTATACCTTACATAAGTATATACACACACGTATGTATAGACATCCTGCCATGCTGCCAGTCTATGTTGGCTTCAAAGAACAAACAGTGACATTCTGAATGTCATGTCATTGCCTTTATGTGCAGTAACACAACAGAGTCTGGTTTCATTCAATGATAAAACAGATTTGAACTACTAGAATTTAATCCCAGCAGAAATAGGCATTTATTTGCCATAAAGTCACCAAGAAAGAGCTACAGAAGAGGGCTTGGTCCTCCTACTGCACAGCCTGCCTTACTGTCCCAGAGCAGAGTAGAAACAATGAGACACAGCAGGTGTCTGCTCAACTACTCATAACTGCTTATCCTTGATTATACTAAACAGTGAATAAGAATGAGAATAGAAGGGAAAAGAAAAGAAGCTTAATGAAATCTACTCTTTAAAATACCAACTGATATCTCCTTTTAAATGTATAAATATAGACAATACAACCTCTGGCACTCCCCCCAGACCTTCAGATCTATAGTTAGCTCAGAAAGCGAACACGAGTAGAAGAGGAACCAAAAGTGACGATATATATTTTAAGAGAACTAATAAATCATTCATCAGCCTTTAATTATCACACTCTATAATCACAAAATCAAGCAATAAGCATTTCATCTCCAAATTGAACACTTCTACCTGGCCATTGACTAAAATTGGGAAGCACTTAAATACTTCTGTTTTGTTTTAATTATAAGCAGCTCAATTTCAGTCTATCCTTTTATTATATCATTTGCATCTCATCCTGAAAAAAATACATATGCATTTCATCATCTTTAATTGTGTGATTAAACCAATGACACTGCCATCAGAAAAATGTTTCTTTTATTTTTTAGTAATATTATTCAGGAAACAGAATGGATTCATTTTCATAGAACTGAATCACATTTTACCATATTTTAGGAATGCCCTTCAGTATTCAAATTTAAGGAAAAAAATGCAGTAAAATCCCACTACCTTTATTGACCTCTCCTCCTTTTGATTACGTATTCTCTGAAATGTGTTATTTCTTCTACAACTCAAAAACTATCTGGGACTCCAAAGAATTTATTCTGCTACCATGCTTGGAATAAACTATCAGCTAACAAACCTGCACATCCAAGAACTAGATAGACGGACCTACAGATTATTACCCACTACACTTGGGTGCCACAATCTACACACATGGTTTTTAATGTGGGCAAAACTACATAAAGAACTGAGTAATTAACATGTAATTTTGTTATATTTTACTAATACTTATAAAAACCTAATTCAGAGATAATGGAGAAGTGTTTTAAACAAACAACTGTGTTTCATTACCACTATTGCTACTCAAGAGCAAACCCCAATCTGAGCAATTTCTCCTACAAACATGTAAGTCTGATACCTTAGAGGTTATTTTTCATTCATTATTGTCACGCTCTGCTGCTGTAAATAAATGTTTATGTAAAAGGTCATTCAATTCTAAGCTTAAAAAAAAGAGACCAGGATTTTACTCTAGAAGGAGGAAGTATATGCGCAAAATTGCCTTTTATTATGTTAATTTAACCTCCTAGAAATTGAAAGGTTTTACTGGCACAGAACTTGAATGTGTATTTTTGATTGCTTGCTGTGTGCAGCATGGCACACAGCCTCAATTAAGATACAATCTTAATATTCTTTTTGAAGTGTAACTATGAGCAACTTTTGATATACTGTTTATACAATCACAATGAAAACCACTACAACTTCTGCAGTTTATGTAGTCAAAGTACACAAGAACTCTTTATTACAAGGTCTATCAAGACTTAAAAATTTAAGATCATTTGCAAACAGGCATCTCCTTTAACAGGAATTTTTTTTTTCCCAGGATCTTTGTTATGAATACCTTCTGCACCTCAGAATTATCTGCATTACAATACCCTCACACATTATCTCAGCTACCTTTGTTTTAAAGAAAGCTAAAGAAGTCATCCAAACCTATCAGCCTTTGATATCTACGAACATTGCTCCTCTTGGCTTCCGTTATGCTGGTGAAACAATTGGCTGGGAAGCCTTCAAGACCTATGGAGTTGTGATACTACTATAAGTTTTACCAGTCTGTACTCAGGGATACCACTGATGTAGGCCTCAGCATAAAGCTGAGGCATCCACTGCCAAAAAAAAACTTAAGAAATTTGGACCTCATCTCTAAGCATCGTATTTTTTATTCATCTGATTCTTACCATATGCCTAGAAAACAGTGTTTCCCTCTGAACACGTCTAAATATGCCAGTTAAAAAGAGAAGCACCCCACAGAGAATGACATTTTTCACAAAAGCCTAATATTAATATATTCCTTAAGTCTGATACAGAAGCAAGCACAGAAACACCATAAACTATAGACTTCTACAGATTATTTTATAGAAAACAATAACGAAGTTAAGTCAGGAACCATATATTTCATTATATCAAAACGTTCTGTTCTCAGGTTCTGTTTATCACTGCCAAATTTCAAATAAAATATGGCCTTGGGAGTTAAACCGGAAGGTGACCTGGGACTTAATGTTCACCACTTAGATCTTTCTGTTTAAAAGATGAAAAAGCTCCAGGACAGGGTCTACTATGTAGCTGTGCAACACTTGTCCACTGTTTAAACTCCTTAGGCATCTCCAAGAGTGTTAATACTAAGGACGTACTCGTCCTTCAGACTTCAGTGAACCCTGAACACGTATTCCAGATCCAGATACAATAAAGCACCAATTTGCAAAGGTGGTTTTTTTCCAGCTTTGTTTGTTTGTTTGTTTTTCCCCCCAGTAGGCAACAGGCCAATCTCATCAAAGAATACCAAACAGATATCAGGTTCTCATATTTTCTAAAGGGCGGAGAGTTGACATTACTTCCTTCCTACTGAAATACCACTCATATTATCTTTAGAATATAGTTCTTGTTCATAAAATTGATCAATAAATAACACTCTCAAAGTAGCTTGCTGATCTATGCAAGATTTCTATCCTGACATGTTAATCAGTTATTGACAATCAATATTTTCAATTACATATCAAGGTTTTTCCCTGATCTTGACAGAAATACGGCTATCACATGAAAAGCTAAGGCCATAAAAAATAAAGGTCAAGCAACATCATTTACATCTAAGTATAAATTGGGATGGTGTTGGAATAGAAATGAAGTTTCATGTTTCCTGTTGGTTCCTGTGCTTTAGTCCTGACTACCGGCTTACTGGAACTTTATCGGCTGGACCTCATGCATTAGGATCTTAATGTCAAGAAATTTCCTGGTCCCAGTGGGAAGAGTTAACCAAATTTATAAGTGCTGGATGGGTTTTAAGGTCCCTTCCAATCTGTGATTCTATGATAGAATTTACTGAGCTCCCTGAGCTTTGGTTCAGGAAGACCCTAAGTTACCCAAGACATGAGATAAAAGCAACTCCAGTTGCATCAAAAAAACTATAGATAAAAGTCTTGATCTTTTGTAATGGTTAAGTATAAAATGACTTTCATTATACAACATTGACTTTCTAAAACCTATGATCTTCTGGATAGTTCTAGTAACCTCTTGAAAAGTGAGCTGATGAAAATATTCATAGTACAAATGTTTGGAATATTCAACTGCTCCTGCAAGTAATTTGCGGTATATGGTTACTAGGTATCTATCCCTCTATAAAAAGCTAATTAACTGAATGCATTAATAGTTGAATAAAGGCACTGAGAGATTAAAACTAAGCATTGAGAATATAGCGCATATATTAAACTTATATAATGCTATCAATTTTTGTACAGTTTTTGTGGATGACTATAACAAACATTATGCCTTACAAAGATGATGGATACAAAGTCAAAGACCAGACTTGCTAACAGTTCTGAAATTCTTTTCATAACACAAATTTGGCATCGTTTCACAGTTTTGACTTGCAGTTCTCTGTGTTTGTTATGTCAAGATACAGAAGAAATTGTGCTGGTTAGATGTACTCACGGTTTAGCTTAATTCAAAAGCACACCCGTTAATCAATGGTCCTTAGACACCATTGTTAAGATTCCTGCGTTATTTTTCAGATCATTTTTCAAAGAAACAACCTCAATGCTGTGCTTGACCTTGGTTCTCCAGCTGCTGTCATACACCTCTACTTCGTGCGTAAAAGCATTGTCTTCCTTTTCCCTGGTACACATTTTACTATAATGTTTCTTTAAGTTGGCAAATCCTCATCTTATGATTGCATGCTTTAAAACATAAGAAGTTAAAGCATGTTCTCTCAGCTGTCAGAAAGTTATTTCCACAACTGTTATGGCAAGTTCAAGTCTAAAGTGTCCTTCTTTGTCAAAACAAATCCACTTGCACAGACTACTCTGCAACCAAGTCCTGAGGGTTTTGCCAGTTGGTAAAGCAAAAACAAAAAAACCCATAAATAATAATAATAAAACTTCTTCTCAGTCCAATACAGAGAGTTGAGTTACTTGCTCACTATACTAGAAAATCCTATAGAATTATTAAGAAGTAAGGTATACATCAGTTCTGATTCATGGGCAGATCAAAAGGATGTCCAAGAGATAGTTATAGCTTTGAGTGACTTAAAATTTCAATGGCAGTTAGCTTGTGCTAAATCAAGATGAAAGGACTTTGCCTATTGTACATTCTCATTGCCTAACCCACATAAAATGGATGTCTAAGCTGTCTTGTGCTGTATAGGAATGGAAAAATCCAGCAAATTATCAGTTACAAAATAAATTTAATTCTTCTGTAATTTGTTTCCTTCTAACTTTTAATACAGACTAAACGCAGCTATGTAAAATGCCTGTTCAGGTCTGATACTTAGTGCTGGCTTCCCTACCTATTGTAAAGCACAGTTTCCAAATTACTGCACATAAAAAGCCTTCCAAGCTGTTTTTACTGTATGAGTGATGCAACATCATCTGTTGTTGATGTTTAATTCTTACCTTAATTATATAATTATTACTATCATATAAACATTTGCTTACTACTCAACATCAGGGCACTATCTTTGTGTATCTTTGTGTTTTATGCTAAATTCGGTAACATGAATTCCATAAGGATGAGACATTTTTTAAACATATTTCATGTTCCTTCTCAGTACCTAAAGACCTGCTTGGATTTCAGCTGCAGCAGTTGTGTTATAGGTGAAGACACGGTTTTTATAACAAAGTCCTTGTTACACTGGCTGACTACTGCCCTCTGAAAGCTTTAGGTTTCATATTTCTCTCACCTATAAAAAAAATTAATGAGGTCTTTCCTGTACTGCTCCATATTGTCAGTCATTTTTCATTCAGTGGCCCTTTTAGGAGCTTTTCTTTCAGTGATGTTGCTCTAAAGGCGTTAACATGGCATTCTGAAATAAAAGCATACATTCACCTAATTAAAAAAAAATATTTTCCTAAGATCAAAACCTATTTGGTTGGAAGAAAATCTAAGTCACAATTTCATTTCAGCACACAGATTTTTCCAATCGATGTTCTTCTCTGCTCATTGTTAGCAGCAACATTGTTCACTTTAAAACATTAATTATTTTGTGTATGTGTTGTTTTCCATTCTTGTATAATATTTCTAATAACTCAATACTTGCAAAAGGAAAAAAAAAAATAGACTAACAGTTCTAAGAATACATTTGTTCCATCACTGAAGACACTGAAACTAAACTATGAAACTATTCTGAACTTTTCATACCTGCTACTTTACAAAAACCAATAGCTCTCTCACATAATCAAGTCTTTCAAAGTTTGCTTTTGAAGTATATTTTCTTTTTAAGCAGTATTCAGCATGTACATTGTAATAATTCCTACGTTATCTGTTCCTGATACAGTACCTCGATAACAAAAACCTACAATCCCTAATGGAAAAATCCAAATTCCTCTGCATGTATACAACAAAATATTTGTGGAAAAGAAGTTTTAGCATTAAGTGGCAGAAGTGATCATCAAAGGGAAAAGTATCTGAGTTGCTTACAGATGACCTCTCCCCCCCCCAATGTAAATTAATCAATATCAAGAACAACAAAGAAGACAATAAGAAGTTCATTAGAAAACTGGTGGCATGGGGAAGCATTCATATTTTGTTCTTTGAAGTAAAAAATTAATAGTAGAAAGACATAGAATAGGTTATATACAGAATTATGGACATAAACACCAGATATTTCTTTATTTTGTTTTTCACTTCAGGTTACTTCTTCCTTCAATCCAAGGCTAAGCCCATGCTAGTTGCTGCCTGCTAAGGATGTAAATTGTAAGAAGTTCCAGTAACTACCACGTGGCTCACGAAGCAGTTCTACCAGCAGCCACATGGTGGACTGCTTCCCACCTGGGCAGCTGCATCACCGTCCTCAGAGTGGGACTTAACTTTATACCTTGACTTGAAACACACCGATAGATCTCAGCTATCAGAGCAAATCACTGCTTCTAACACTACCAGCACTTGTGCAGTCACGAGGCTATTGACATCCCTGACAGATGAGAAGCTTGTGACACTGCTGCGCAGTAATTAAACATTTCGCTGCATGGTACTGATAGGACAAACACATCTCATACCAATTGTTTTATGATATAGACTTAACTGCTTCAACGTGGCTTCTCATTTTCTTGCTAAAATTATGTATGTTAGTAAATAACGCTGCATCTATTTTTCTACATAGAAAATATTTTGATAGTTGGCAAATGACCTCACATGTCAGTGTTCCCCCCCTTCCCTTGAAAATAAAACACAGTGGATACAGTCACAGCAGCATACCTGGCCCAGCATCAAAATACCGTTCTGCTGGATATTACTCTTTATTTTACCTTGAACTCTCAACTGATTAGATATAAATAAACTGTAGAAAAGAACTACGGAACTGTTACGAAACTGCAGCAATATTCTATAGACCTGACTCCTCAAGAAGTGAAGAATCATGACTTCCATGTAACTAAGTTTTCATTAATGTGTAGCAACATAGCGTGGAACCTCAATTGCTCATTTTATTAAAAAGACAACGATGAGAACTACAGCATTTCATAGGGCTAAACACTTCTGTGCTTTGCCTATAATTATGCACAGACTTATAGATCCCATTTTACTTTTAAATAATTATGTACAGAAAAAATATACCCAAAGAAATGGAAAGCAGACTCCTTAGCCTCTTAAGGTATCTGTTAGGAGAATAAGTGCTTGTCTGCTACCCTTAATGCTGAAATTGAGTGTCTTCTAAGGCTTTCAAATCTTTCAGCAACTTCAACAAGGACTTTAGAGCCACTTTAATTCCATTGCATAGATACTCTGCTAAATTGTAACTAAATAGCATATTTCACATTTAATTCAGTTCAGGTAGCATCTCATCGAATCACCATCTAGAAATTTGGAGTTGCACTTCTCAGATTCCTCTGTAGTCATTAGGAAGTGATACAACTTTATATTAAAAAAATGTTTCATTTCATTCCAACAATCTCATAAATAAATAAATAAATAAACAAACTGAGTCATCACTCTGCTGATGAAAGCTTACAGATCTAATTAATTAGTCATGGCTGAAGACGTGTGAGATGAACTCTGCCTTTAACAACCTGCAAGGCAGAGTTTTACTTACAAATTTGACTCCTTTTCTCACTCCTTTGCCATGATATGAGAATCAGACAATTTTCTCAGCATCATTCTCTGTGTAATTTTCCTAACAATGTATTTTTTTGCTCACAGCCTGACCCTGTTAATATTGTGCCCTCACATTCCCTTCAGTATGGGCACATGGTGGTAATTAGGGAGGTAGTTAGTTCTACAACCAGGCACTAAGTTGCTCATGAAAATACAGAAATTCTTTCCCCCCATCAGAACTGACAGGAGTGGGGAAAAAAGTGAACCTTCCCTTCCTTCACACCTTTGACTATTGCCAGTGCTCTAATATTTTCTCTTGATAGGTGGCATTAAAAAAGGAAAAAGAGCTGATAATTCTTTTTAGAGAACCACTAAAGAGTTACTGGCTAAACTCTAAAGCAAAGACAAATTAATAGTGGTACACAAAACCTCAGAAGAGGCAGGAGTACACATCAATATCCATACCAAAAGATTAAAGAAATATTAATACTTTAATGAAAGAAGCAAGTAATACTATAAAACTAAAAAATACCTTCATATTAAACTAACCACCTTTCCACATACTACCTGAGCAAGGACAGATCTTTACAGCAATTACTTCATTTGCTTAAACAGAATCATTTAAACGGATCTGGGCAAGAACCAGATCCACAGCTGCTGCGACAACCAAGATGAACTGAGCACAGCTGTGCCAGCTTGTCTGCTGGGGAACTGATCCTCACACCTACAGAGCTGTTTACTGTAGTCAACCTCAGAACTTATTAGTTTCATTCTAAAATATCACTTGGATTAGCTTGGATTACCAAAAGCCTTGAAAAGGTATTGATACAGCTTTCCCTTAGGAAAATAAGGTTTTTTATTTATTATAACAGTTTCAATTCTAACATTGACAATGTCTGTGAATAAAGAAACACTCTTGATTTTTTTGTTCGTTTCTACAGCCCAGAAATTACTTCAAGCAGCACTTGAATGAAAACAGTGATTTCCTAAAGTAACCACATATACAGTCTATTAAAAACAATTTCAGATAGTAAAATACTGGCATATAAATATAACAATTGCAGATATATTTACAGGAACTAAACGTGAAAGAGACAACATCACAATAATTAAACAACATAAACTTCACCGGGCAACATCCTAGCTTACATAAAAACTTAAGTTCTGCCCACAGGCCTCCAAGAAAGTTATATGTATACACATATATCTATGTTCTAATCCACAAGACTACAAACAAAAAAGCAGTAAGAAACCATCATAAACCAAATAAATGAGAAAGAACTCACCTTGGAAGCCAAATGCATAGGAAGTGGGAGACTTGAGCCAGAGGAGAGCTGCCTCCAGCCTCACCTGCTTACTCTGCTGGTAAACGGCTGCCACCAACACCTGAGCCTTCAATCAGTCCCACATGGCAGTTCTTATGTTTTCCTCTGTGTAATTTTCCATAGATATAAAAATAAACATGGATAATTTTAAAGTATAAGGAAAACGTGGGAAAGCAGTGTTACTGTCATTTGGATAAGGACTTTAGAAGGGAGAAATGCAAAAAATAAGCATGAAACCACATGGTTACATTGACATCAGTTTGCTAATGGCTGTCCCAGCACAGTCCCCATCTGTATTTCTGATGCCTGATTAAGATTGAAATTTTAGCACTAAGCAGGTCACATAAAAATGAAGTCTGAAATTCTAAATATCACTTAAACATTTGATCTACTGCTCCTATAGGAGGCTTCCAACTTGAGGTGAGGACGGTGCATGCAAGAGTGTTTTCACTACATATTGCCCTTAAGCACAGATATCTCCCTATAACAGCAGTAGTCAGGATGCACATGGTGTGTTCTGCTGGAAGATAAAGTCATCTGTGGATCCTCAGTGGAGTAAAGGAATTGGTGAATCAAATATGATGGGTTTCTAGATGGTCGAAGCCAGCACCTGACAAGCCAATGCGTGCATTATATTCTCTTTATATACTTTTCTATGCTCTCTAAACAGCATTTGTAGGAAAACTTCAGTTTAGCCCTAAATGCACTGAAAAAAATCCCACTGAAATCTACAAGAATTTTGGCTAATTAAACTTCACAAGTTGCAATGTTGTCATTTCAGATAAAAGCAGCAAGAGAGGGAGAGGAATTAAATGTGTCCAAGGTCACCTATGAAGTCAGCAGGGCATTTGGCTTCCAAAGTGCAAAGCAGCAAAATTCATCCCAGTATCATGCAATTTGGTTTAAGAATTCTTATGACCCGTTGGCATTAACTGCATTCTTAACTGCTGGAGTGAATAGGGATGGATTTAAGCACATTTTAAGCATATCTCTGAATTCAGGCTGAATTATTCTAACTGCATCTTTTAGTTGAATCAAAGGTAAATTTATGTACTAGGAAAATGGTGAAATTAATTTTTCCGGATGTGTGTTGTTTTGTTTTTTTTTTTTTCTTCTTCTAAATTTAGTGATGTATTTCACTGTTTCTTATCTCTGGAAGTATTTTTCTTTATATATTCACTCATTTTCCTTACCAGTAAATAATAAGTCACAAAATTCTATTAATGGACTAAACGATTTATCTCTAGATGAATTCTTAAAATAAAAAGAACTTTCATGTTCATCTGTTTACTTAGATTTTACCTAATCTAATTTTAGTAGAAATCTACATTATGAATCAATTTTATTCCTTAAGTCAATACAAAACTACAGTGCAACTCATTAGTCCACAGGGATATGATCTGCTGTTTAGGGTACCAAACCACCAGGAGTAATTCCAACGTTTGATCACCAAATAAATATTTTCTTTCAAATGTTTAGCAAAAAAAGACCAATGAGTCACAAAATCACTCATTGCTGAAGTGCAGCTGAATGATATACACACTACATTGACAAGACTGCACTCCTTCCTCTGTGGGAGAGATGTCTTGACGTAGGTTTGCTACATTTATACTAGAAGTGCGATGAAAGCTTCGGGAAGTTGTAGATATACAGCAAATACTTCGCCTCATCAGAGTTACAGCACAGGGAATGAACACATATGGTGTTTGTATTCCAGTACAGATAAATCCAGCTGTTGCAGGGAAAGCTCCCTGAAAAAGATCTCATCAATGATCTCCACTGCATTTACCAAGCTTTTGTAATCCCTGCAAGCTCTTTGATTTTGACCTTTATTCTTTTTGATAGCTCTTGTGAATTCCCCAGTGGATGCTGTTGCTTGTTTGTTTGTTTTATAAAACAGATTATTATTCAAATTCTTCCTTTCTGATGTCAGACAAAGAAATCCTACTGTCTAGGAAAGGATCCTTCATTCCTGACTTCATGGGTTGAACTTTGTGGTGATGTGGTGATGCAGCAGCATGGTTAGGCATAATCAGTGGCTGTCTCAGTGGATTAGAAAGTCTGAGAATGTTATCAGTAACTGGGCCTCCTGTTTGAAATATCACATCTGGGGACATTAAATTCAAGAGACAAACACCATCTCTCAGTTTCTGGGCACCAGCTACTTTACATCTTTATTCCATTTTTAATAGATAATGGATTCAAAGAAGTGCCACTTCCAATTTTCAACACAGCCCTAGAAACACCACTCATATTTCTTTAATGGGCGTTGTATCTCAGATGAACTCTTTGAAAGTAGTGCAACACGGTTTTGAAGATTCTCATCTTTACTTCCCTGGAAGTTCTTCTCTTTCTACTCCTTTTTTGAAAAGGAAAGTGGCGATAGATAGAATCCTACTGGGAACTAAAAGGGGCATAATGAGGGTGATGTTTAATTGAGATCATCAAGTGTGTTTTGTACCAACATTAGTTGACAATGACATGTCCTGTTTTTTTTACTGTGGTTGTAAATTAATGATAATAATAATAAAAAAAGTTAAGCAGCATTTTTTTATGACTACTTAAGAAGCAATAGCAATTGTTTGATATATTTTTGAAACACAATGAATTAGAAATCAGATCATATATTAGACAAAATATTTCTGTTTAATCACACGAGCAAGACTTGTAAATAACAGAGTTCAAAGCTCTGGAGCAGATGGGCTTTCGGTTTTAATTCTTCATCGGATCTGCTGTATGCCAGTAAATCTCTGAGTTTCATTTGCTTTATTCAAATCCCTCAGCTATTCAGGACACTTTGTGTCAAAGCATTCTGCTGTGGAACTTCAGCTGTTTTATATAGACTCAAGCTAAAACAGAACATATGTATATTTTGCACACACAAAGAACAATATTAAAAGTGAACAAATGACAAACAAACTTCTGCCTTGGTGACTTGTATAAATACCCCACATAAGCAAAGAGGAATGATGTAGGCACTTCAGTAATAGGCCCAAATTCAAGAAGTGCTTACTGGAAATTCAAAAGGAAAAGACAGCAGCAAGTTAGGGGTTAAATACTTAAAACTTTTTTTCTACTATAAAAACCTTTATCTATGCCAATTTTAGTTTGATTTAATTCATGTATTCTACCGAAATAGGATTCAACTGCTTTAACAACAGTGCTAGTAATCACTTGCATTAACATTAGGGCTCAAAGCAACACATGTAGTAGCAGTGCCAAGTTAGTTCTGGCTGACTGTTTAGGTTTAATAACATCGTTTTCAAAGGATTTAGCTCCACACTATCATGTAACATGAAAGACATCATAGCGTCTTTGTGAGAACTTTCTGGAGTCTTAAATCAGGCCAGGAAAGAAAGAGATCTTGACCTCTTCTTTTTCCAAATGGAACTACAAAATCCTGCGGTGAGATGCACATCAGCTTATATTGAGTTACACGGAAACACTGAATTCAAATGCAGCTTTCCTTTCTCATTTGGCCAATTCGCTGAAGAACAAAATCACATCACTCACAGTTAATAGAAACATTCCTATATATAGCTTGAAATTTTCAAAGGTATCTTCTTAAGTTCAGTGCCTGAAACCCATTGCTAAGTGCATTACCTTTAGTGGTGTTTGGGTAGGAAAGAGTAAGAACTGAAACAGATGTGTCTTCCAAAAGGCACTTTTCTTAGAAATAACATTCCCATTGGTAAAATCAAATTACATTTGTCTTTAAAAGACTAGCCATTTTCTTTTATGTTTTTGGTTTTTTTTTCTTTCTTAAAAGCCAGTTATTTTGTTACCACAATTCATCTTAAAACAGCCTATTTGTTTGATTACATCCAAATATTTTTAGCATTTACTATGGAATGACATGATAACTGTGATAACAGCCCTTGAAAAGAAAAAGAGAAAATCTGGGTTATGTGTGAGCACTGATGGACAGGAAGCTCAGCCATAGAGGAAAAATAGTTTTGTCCTACTTTCCGAGCAGATGAGAATTAGAGAGAGAATGAGCCACTTCCAATTTTAGGTCAATATTTTCACCAAGGGAGAACTCTGAAAAACGTATTATCCTTTGGCATGCAGCACTCATGTCCATGAAGACAGAACATGCTGTGTGACCTCTGACATGTTACTGTAACCCTTGGCACTTTGCTAAAATAAAAACCATTGTTTAGATACCAATTAAAATAAATCAAGAGGGGGAAACATGGGATTCAAGGTCATGCACCATTGGCTCTGAAACTATTTCAGCTCGTACTTTATGGCACAGACGTACATGAACCATTCACTTTTCACTCCATCTGTCCGTCTCTCTCTGTAGCCACCTATTTACAGACACACATACAGCGAATGTACATAGAATTCATATGGACATAAGAAATGAAGGGGAAATGAAATACTGGAGCTGTGCTGAGCATTTATTTATTTACTGATGCAAGCTTATAGTTTTCATCAAGAAAATAGTTTAATTGTGTGCGTCTACACTCACAAGGTCATTGTTAATTAATAATTAATGCCACAGTGACAGGGCGAGGGATCTCAACAGTTTTTCAGTACACAACTTCCATGTACTTTAATGAAAATACCTTGCACTGTTTTTGTAAACTCAGCTGAGGACCTCAGTGCACTTGTCGCTTAAGAAAAATCCTGACGTGAATAAAAACATAGAAAATTATGTTAGCAAAGAACAGAAGGTGGAAGCATTGCGTGTTTGGAAATAGTTCTAGCCACTAAGAAAGTCTCTGCATGCTCATGATTTGAAAAGCCATGACTCAAAATCCCCTTGGGAAGTCACCAGGTTTTCCCGTTCCCCACTTTCCTGTGCACTGCTAACAACCTTGAATCAAACTAAGATGAACTACCTTGGAGATGCCAAGAAACAAAGCAAGAAGTCCACCACAGATCTCTTTAAAATAACCTGTGACCATTTAGTGCTGATCATAAGGACTGTGCATCCGTGGTGCCCTGAGGGACTTTGATAAACAACAATTCTGCTTTCCTTGTGTTTAGGGAAATCATTGCAGTGTTGTAAGTCAGGCACTTATCCAAAATGACCGCCACCTTGGAAGTTATTGCCAGCCTTAGCTAGGAATGTCATCGCTTTGTTGGGTTAAATCAAATCCCTCTCATGCTCTTACAAAGCCAAAGGTACCATGCATTTTTGTGAGGATATGAAGAATGAGAAATACTTGATTTTTAAAAACTGGGTAAAGCTTGCAATAGGTGCATGAGCTGTAACAGAGGATGCCAACTCATCTCTGACAAAATATATGCATTTTGACCTCCCTTGGAGCAAAACTGTAGGAAGGAACAGAAAGTGGATCGGTGATGGCATTAAGAAGGGAAGAAGGAAAGTAAACAGTATTTAAGATCCAGTAGGTGCATATGATACAAGGATTTTTTCCTTCTCAGGGATGCTGGTAGTGCTTGGTAAGGAACGGGCACAGAGGAGTTCGTATGGTCTTTGAACAGAGCTAAGACAGCTGACCACGTTCACGGCAGTTCTCAGCGTCTGCCACTTCTGCAGAGGGCTGGGAGCGGCAGAAAGGTGCTCTGAGCTACAGCAACCTGCGGCCGGCAGGTGAGCGGCTGCTCTCTGTACCTGCTGCGCCCAACCTCCCCTCGCTCCCCCGCACAAATACCGGCACCCGCCGAGCTCTCCGCGTTCACTCCCACCCGAGGAGCGGCCAACTCCTCGCGGCGCTCCCGGTGACACGCGTGGCCAGGAGGAAGGGGAGGGTCGGGGGCGTCCGTCCAGCCTCGACCCTGGACCGTGACGAGCTGGGTTAGGGGGTCCGGGCGCAGCACCCGGCAGAGCCGAGCCCGGGGCCGCTCCGTGGGCACTCGCCGGTAAAAGGTGGGAGTTCGGGGAGCCCATTCCCCACGGGTCTGGTCCCAAACGCACGCGACCTGCGCTTCGCTGGGATCGCACAGCAGCTCTGTCCCCGCCTGGCTGCATACCCCGCTCCCACCCCGTCCCTGGGGGTACCCCGGCTCTACAGGCGCACACGAGGTGTGCTGCATCCTCTCTGTTCCCTCTACCCTTCATTCATGTGTGTACCGCGATTAAATATTTGATCAAAGGTTGAACGCTAACGCAAGTCGGTTGTATTTTTAATGTTCGACCCTTAAAATAGAGCGGTTTGTAAACGGAGAGTGTCCAAAGATTTCCAGCCCTGCCCCCCCCCTCAACCCCCCCCCCGGGCTGTGCCCCCCCCCCCAAATAATAATAACGCTGCAGATTGTAGAAGGATTTGAGGCTGCAGCCAGAGAGAAAGGGATTAGGGCGAGAGCGCTGGAAGTTAAATTGTGCTGCATATAAAAAATGGGCGGATTGGTCTCTAGATGAGAGCTTGGTACCACCTTCCTTTCTAAAATAAAATCTCTCTGGCATGAAGTCACAGCCTATTTCACATCCGGTTTACCCTGGGACGTATTACTACTGTCTTGGTAAAGAGAAAGCTTTTGTTGTATAGCGGAGGTCGGAATATCGGAATAAGAAATTCGGGTTTGTCAACCCGGACGAACGGATCGGCGGCAGCGGGCGATGGCCGAGGCGGAGTGAGCGGTGGGGCCGGAGCCGCGCAGCCTCCGCGCCGCGGGCGGGAGCGCAGCGGCGGCACAGCCGGGCAGCAGCGCCGCGGACCCGCGCCCGAGGGGCTCCGGTAAGGGCGGCTGCTGGCACGCACCGAGCGCACACACACACACACACACACACACACATACACACACAGCACCGCACACGCACACCGCGCACACCCGCACCGCTCCGGGTGCTGCCGGCTGCGGGCACCGCGTCCCGGCGCGCAGGCGGCTGCTCAGCTCAGCTCAGCTCAGCTCTGCTCTCCCCGCAGGTACCGCCGTCTCGGGGTGGGATTTTTCTACCCCCTTTCCAGCTCGAAAATCCGCAGCGATCGAGGGGCGTTTTCAACATTTCTTTTCGTTTTATTTACCTTTTTAGCGTGCTTCGGGTTTCCACTTGGAAAAGGTGGATTGGGTTTATGGATGGGGGTTTGTTATTTATTTATTTTGCTCCCAGGGAGGCGGTGGGAGGGGTGGCTCGCTCAGGGCGAGGGGGAAATACAAAGTTGAAATGCCGGGAGGAAAACAAGTCCAGATTTGCGCCTCGGAGCCGTGCAAATCTCTCAATGGGGGTCAAAATGCATCAAAATGCCTCTTTCTTCCTTTCTCTCTTTCTTTTCTTTCTTTCTTTCTTTTTTTTTTTTCCTTCTCCTTTTATTATTATTTTTTCTTTTTTATTTTTATTATTGTTATTATTTTCCAGTGGGCGCTGCTGGAATGCTCACAGCCGCGTGGCTCCTTCTCCCATTTTGAATGGGGAAAGCAGAGCTGGTGCCCAGCAGCGTGAGCCGGGGGAGGCCAGGGGCAGGGGATGCTGCTGTCCTGTGCTCCCTCAAAGTCTTCACGGTTTGGTTTTTCCAGCTGCCTGAAACTTTCCTCCTCTAGGATTTATAGCGCCTTTCTGGATTTGTTGTAGGAGGGAACGGTGTGAAGGGCTTTGGGGGGAGAGAGCGTGGAGCTCAACAGATCAAGATAGTCCCAAATAATTCACTCTCCCTTCCTCAGCCTGAGAAGCCTTTTGCAAAGGCAGAAGTTGGCGGGACTGGGAGAAGGTGATTTTGGAAGCCAAAGATGTTGCTTCTCTATCTGTGAGGGGGCTGATCCCAGAGCAAGTTCAGATGCAATCTAGTCCCTGAAAATCTTCCTCCCTGCCTTCTGTCCAGCTTCTTCCCACCCAGTCAGATTAGCTCAGCCCCACTAAATGCTTATCTGCCGATCATTTGTCTATAAACGCATTAATTATATCTCGCTGCTTACATGCGGCTTTGTAATGATATTTTATTGATTTAAATTGTCCCCGAGGGTGTGCAGTGAATTGGGGTAGCTTTATTTAAAGATACAAGAGCATTTCTATGCACAGTGCTTTGTTTTCTCAGGCAGCTTAAAAACTCAACGATTGGGGGAAAAGATGGGCTCCAGATTTTGTTTATTTAATGTAATAGATGGTAAAAATAAACTGGATTCCAGTGCTCTAGATATGCAAGGGGACCTGCAGCATCTCCTGGGCAGTCATTGGAATCTAGAACACCGATTCCACAAACGTCAGCCAACTTTGTGTTTTATGGTTCACTGGAAAGCAAAAGAAACAATCTGGTTGTGTTACTTTTTACTCAAAGGTAAACTGAGAGTAACTCACTTTGGAGAGAGGACAGGAAACGTTTGGAGGTGAGGAAAAGGCTCCAATGCAAAACCACTTCCCAGCAGCAATCAGAGCCTGCTAAAGACTTAGGAGATGGTGTGTAGGGTGTCAAAACATGGTTTCATTGTGATTTGTGCCCTTTAGCCTGACAAAAATATTACTGTGCATATGTAGCAAGAGATCACAGAGTCTGGTGATTATATTCCTTCTGTGACACAAATGTATTGTGGAAGAGGAGTTACATACAGCCAGAGAAGAAAGTTGCTGCTGCCACACCAAAGCAAAGCAGGGGCTGTGGGGGAAGCACCGCTCTCCTCAGGTGCACAGATATGCACTGACACCTTCCAGGAGCTTTGGGAGAGCTCAGGCTGGCTCAAGTCAAACAAGAGAATTACACTTGCCTACCTGGAAATGTTAGGGAGGTGCATTGTCAGGAAGGAATGGAGTAAGGACTGTCACAGA
The DNA here is from genome assembly GCF_054131305.1 of Coturnix japonica. NCBI lineage: Eukaryota > Metazoa > Chordata > Aves > Galliformes > Phasianidae > Coturnix > Coturnix japonica. The sequence goes on along the minus strand of NC_140680.1, from coordinate 8,397,370 downwards.
GTTTGGGGGCAGCAGCTTTGACTCATAATTACTTCTGTGGAAGTTCAAGAATAATGCAAACAAGAACACAACCTCAGTGCAACATACGTTACTCTAAAAGCTTCTGTGTACAAAGCAGAAGGAAAACAAAATGGCCAAGGCCCCCCTTAGGCTGAGTGACACAAGTGATGGCATTGTGAGGTCACTGTCTGACATCAAATTATTCTGCAAAAGTCTCCTAGATGGGATGGTTTCTTCCCATAGCTCCTGCTTTAAGATAGAGGACACTGACGATTATTTTCCTTTCAGTTTCAGAGCCCACCATGAAGAGACTCCTCGTTCTTTGCGACTGCCTCTGGGCCTGGAGCCTTCTGCTGAATGCACTGACTGAAAGAAGGTGAGGAGACGTTTTGGAATGCACTGACATGTTTTGAGAACCTTGAATTTAATGTGGCAGTGTAATATTGCATGGGCTGCACTACTGCTCAGTGTATTGGGGAAAGTTAATCCCTGTTCAAATCCCAGATAAATCTAACTAAGAGAAGATTGAAAGAAAACTGTAATTTTTTCTCATAACAACTATTTTTTTTTTTTAGCACTATTGTGAATAAACCAAAGCAAAACCTACCTAAAACAAGCTAAAAGCAAAGTGAGTTTTAAACACCTATCCAGTCTATTATATTCTCACAAAATGACTGCTCGGAACTGAAACTTTCATAGAGGATAAAAACCTGTAATTAATGTGCGTTGTTTTGATTTTTTACTTTTAATTTAAGTGCTTGTTCATAACTTTTTCTCCTGTGGGTGCTGCTGGAACACTCCCAGCCCTGTGGCTCCTTCTCCCATGTTAACCCCAGGGCAATAGAAGTCATTTTTTGTTGGGTTAGGATTCTGTGCCCTTGTGACTCCAAAACAGACCTCCTTGGTGAAGAGGGATGGCTTGGGTAAGGAACAGGCACGCTCAAAACGGACAGCTGAACTATTTGAAAGACAATGTTGTACTGAAATTCAATGGAACGTATGTAGAAATTACAACCTAAAAACAGAACAATGGTTAGTGGTACAACACATCAGCCAACAGCTATTAGGTCAACTAAAAACTGTGAGGTAGTTTGGAGTATAATGAAGTCTATGAAATGCAAAAATCAGTAAAAGGAGTTAGGAACACTGGCAGATATAGTCCTGTATTTTGAAATATCTGTGTCTTGTCAGCAGTGCTGCCTCATGACCCGGCAGCAGCTTCAGTTTTGCTCTGTTGAAAGTGATTCCTAAAAGATTCATTTGAGTCTGGATGTCCACAGTGTCTTCTCACATATGAGCAGCTCTTAGATGAACTTATCTGTTGGTACCTTGATGAATTTCAATAGATTGAAGTGTGCAAAGGGGCGAAGGTTCATCTGCACAACTGTTTTCTCTTAAAAAAGAAGAAATAAAAGGTTTAACATATACATTTAACATATAGAATAAGTGTGATGTTTTAGAAGAAATGCTTTTGTTTTGATAATATATTGAGAAACGTGAGGTTTCCAAGTGTTCATGAAGTCCTACACCCGGCCTGCCTAGGTAATTTTGTGGAAATGTGTTGAGTTTTATCAGTGTGTGTACAACTATATGTGTATGTTTATGTGTGCTCTATCTATAACTTAGGCAAGTGCATTCGTAGTGTGAGAATTAAAATGCATTGGACTAGTGTTTAAAAATTATATGGTGTGTCAGTATTATAATGACCTGTAGATGGAGTTAGTGCACAGTGTTTTATTATACTGTGGCTTAATATGAAACCACAGTCACATACAGTCACTTCTTCCACAAACGTACACATTCTACATGAATTGCATCTGTTTTTAGAGCCATTTTGTCACAGTAACTTCCCTTGCCTTTTCTTCTGGAGTGCTGTTAATTCCTTCAGGAAAAAACCCAAACAGTAGTCAGACAAAACATTGGTGATGCAGAAGCACACAGTCCTCCCCATATCATTCTTCATGAAAAACAAAACACAGAATCCAGAACAGCACTGGGGCTGCTTTAACATGGGAGTTTTGACTGAAACATCACAGTCCCTGTGGAGCTGTGGTGTGCTTTATACAAACACAAATGTTCAGATTCTTCCTCTTGTGACGATGTGTCAATTAAAACCTGCCCTAATGGCTCTTTACCTCTGAAAAAAATGGTGGAAAGAACAGGTGAGGGTTCTGACAGATGCAACAGCCAGGGTGGAAGCGCTGTGTTGTATTGCATCCACAGACTGAGCTGCCATGATAGTCCATCTTTCTGATGATGCTTCTGCAAACATACTCAGTTATCTACCCCTAGAATTTCTTAAGTTTTCTTATATCCTCTTGCCACCTCAGTTCCAATGACCTTCTGCTATCCTTGAGAGATGTATGTGCAGCAGCTTGTTTAATGACAGTGAGTGTTAATAGAGAATGTAATCCGGTGAACAGTCCTGTATTGCAATACTACATAAGACATACAAGAAAAAATGCTTTGGAAGGTAACTGTTCAAAGGAGACAGCAGGAAAACTTGATATTTAGTGATGTGTAGGAAAAATAAAAGCACATTAGCATCTTAAAATGCAACTGTGGGTATGAAAAATAATTACAAATCAACCTAATCTGTATTAAGTGAAATTGTATGATGGGACTAGAAAAAATGCACAGTATTGCTAGCATTTTTGAAAGGCTGCTAGAGATTTTTTTCTTCTTCATTAGGAACAGTGATTTATATGCATTAAAGTGAAAACTGTTCTCTATAAGTAACATACCATTGAAGTAAAACAGTGATGTGAATGTCGGTTCTAAAACTTGTTCAAATATGCAGTGATACTTATTCAAATCTGAACTGCGAAACAGCTTGGAAGCATTTGCAAAGCATCTATACTCAGAGAACCTCTCCTCCTCCTTTCTGTGTTTGATACAAGTGGAATATCCATGTGAGATATCCAAGGATGTTTGAGTTACAGAAGGATGTGCTGCTTACAGATAATAATTTTACAGCTACTTTAAGACAAATAGATTGCTTTGCTTATCAGTAATATTCCTTACAAGATGGCCTTTGCTAGTTAAAGCAGAAGTGACTGTCACAGCACTGAGAGCCATGTAGCACCAGGGTTGTACAGATAGCAAGCTGCCCAAAGAGTCATGGCTGTGGCTAGACCTGAGCCTTATGGAAGTTTCTGGTACTGCACTGTTGATCCAGTTCAGCAGAACACGTGAGAAAGTGATGTTCTGCAAAGCAGTGTTTTGTATTTCAGTCATGATGACTACACATGTTTACAATGGAAATCTTCCCAGCAATGGGTGAAAAAATGGTACTGGGATTGGCTTTAAGACAACTGTAATCTATGATTAAGGGAATTATCTATGATTGGAAAAGTTTCAGATTTAAGAAAAAAGTCGATTCTGATGCCTTTTACAGCAGACAGAAACCACTAAGCCCAAGGACTTCGTTCTGATTTGTAATGATGGAAGTAAGGTTCTGGTAGCTGAGATCAAAGAGCTCAATTCTATCCTTGTTCAGGCAGAATTTCAGGACCTTTGGCTGAGTAAGAGTTATACATTCGGGATCTGTAAGCAAAGCTTCAGAGATAGGACAGATTTCCATCTCAAGAAGTGGATCCGTTACACATTTGTAAGAGAAAATGGGAGAAATTTCTCTGAATGTAGCCACTAGAAGAAAGCAGGAAATAAAGCAGGATTATTTAAAGATTTATGATAGAATACACTCATAAGATTTACTTATTTACTCATAAAGACATCTTTGTGGGATTCTTTGATTTTGTTTTTCTAACACTTATTTTCAGTTCTTAAATATCGGTGCTCTCAATTGCTGTGTCTTTCTTAGCATGCAGTTCCTTCATTATCTGCTGTAACACAAAGGAGCCTTTTACTGAAGAACACATTGGAATATTTCAAAGATTACTAAACAATGAGATAAGCATTGAGGAATTGAAGTTATGTTTGCTCACCTCACTCTTCATGGAAAGACATTAGTTTTCTCAGATTATCCTAAAAATGTACAATTTAAAAGTAAAATGTTTAAGTGAAAGAACCCTATATTGTAATTTTATGAAGAAGATTTTATGACCATAAATCAGTATAATCAAGATTAGACACGCTTTGGAATTATTGCTTTGTAAGATTCCTAGCTGATAGCTGTATTTCAGTTTTAATTTTTCTGTATTTCAGCTATGGACAAACCTCGTCGCAAGATGAACTTAAAGACAACACCACAGTATTTACCAGGATATTGGATCGCCTGCTGGATGGCTATGACAACCGCCTGAGACCAGGATTGGGAGGTGTGTTAAAATTTTACAAGCATTAGAGAAAAAAACAGTTAAAACAATGTCATTTTTCCAAGACAAACTTGTTTACCTTCAATATATTTATATATATATATATATGTTGATATGTAATATCTGTGGTTTTTTGCTCAAAGTAAGAAAATAGTTGACAATTCCAGATCTCTGAAACCTATTAAAATTTCCAATGTAGGAAGAATAAAAGATGTGACCTGACAAATGGCAAAAGTTTATGAATCAGACCTAAACAGCACATTCAAACATGCAAAAATCCCACTGAGTAAGAGTAAGAGGATCTGGTTTTAAAAAAGAAAACATCAATCAACCTTAGTCATATAAATGTCTCAGAGAAGTTTATAACATTTTTTTTCTCCATTGGGTATGTCAGAATTTGTTTCTGTAACATTTTGTCTTTGCAAGTTGGTAAAAATGTTTTTCTTCTGCTCTCAGGGCTGAATCCATAAGAAGGTATAAAACCACATAGCAATTACATCTTTATAAAAATGTTCTTACAAAGCCTATTCCTTATCAGTATCCCTACGTTGACTCTCTGATTTGTTCGTCAGAGAAAGGAGCCCAAAACTGGGTCTCAAAAGGTTGTTGTTCATAAAGGTAGAGATACTAAATGTGCCACTGTTCCCCGCCAGCAAAACAAAGCAACGCATCCACCCCACAAAGTTTACTTAACCCAATTCATATACCAGTTCTCAGCAGAACCTGAGCCCTGTAAGAAAAACAGGGCACATTGCATTAAGTCATCTGCTGCTTATGAAAGGACAGATAATTAAAACTAATCTTATTCTGTGACTCAAGGCTACCATCTTGCAATAGTTTCTGCATTGTGAGCCAGCTTCTTCCATGGTTTGACTTCACTGACTTACAAGAATGTCTAGAGATAAAATTCTTTTTATAAAGGGTCCATTAAGAAAAAACATTTCAAAAAGGGTTGGTTTGTAAATTTCTGTGTGCAGTTTCAGATAATATAAAACAAAATAAGAATCATTTCTCTACCAGTACTTTTGCTTATTTGCTTGTAAACCTTTGGATTAGTAGAGAAACAAATGCTCCTTAATCTTTCATTAATGCAACTGTAGAATTCAGTAAGCTACTATATCACAGTAAATAAACACAGCACAGAAGGCAATAAATAAACGGAACTCTGCAAACTGTGTAAAGTCTGGTACAAGAAAAATCTGAGCACATGATGATTTCTTGTGAGTTTTGTAGCTATTAGGATTTAATTTACAGTTACTAGAAGAGTAAGCAAAAGGAGACCCACAGAAAGGAATTACTCTCCTTCTCTGAATTGCAGTCCAGAGATTGGTCACAAGGTCAGTGTAGAAACAGGCCAAGGACCTGTGAGACTACAATTTGCCTTTTACTTAATACAGTGTACGTTTCTGATGTCAGTACCTCAGAATAAATTGAATTTCCCTCTTCTATTCCTTAGTGTAGAACACTGGAACTAAGTGTATCAAGACATTTTGAGAATCCCAAATCCAAGTAAATTCTGTGCAGTAGCACATGTTTAAAATGCTCGATTCAAAAGACATCATTTTATTCCACAAAATAGAGACGTGCATATAGGCCAATAGTTTTAATTATAATGTCAACTGATAATAAAGGGTTTACTCGGGAATTCTGAAGTTCAGCTTTTCAAAACGCTGAGCTAAGAAACTCGAGATGGTGTGATTTTGATGTATTTCATTTAGGTCATTTGGTGGAATGTATTCTGACATTTTCCAGACATAGAAATATCCATCAAAAAGTGCAAATGAATGTATCAGTATAACATGGTTTTTGGAGGTGTATGTTCAACAGACTTTCATTACAGTTTGATCCACTGCTGGAAGTTCATAATGTTTTCTCTCTTCTAAGAGAGTGTCTTCTAAGAAAAGGTGAAGTAAAGCAATGCATGGTACGGTTACTTTCTCTTACAGAAAGGGCCAGATTGAAGAAAGCTCTCTGCTTATCCTGCTTATCCCTCTAACACCTCTCCTTATGCACTACACGTATACAAATGGCAAATATATGGAAAACCAAATTACGTACATGAACAGAAACAAAATAGAGAATGAATTTCTGATGAATTTTGCACCTATTTCAGCATGTGTGGAGTCAGTGCATGATTAATTTTAAAGCCTCCCTTCTTTAACACCTACTTTTGAGGTATCACTTCAAAATGAATAAGAAGAAATGCTTATGCTCTTCAGAGAATAAGGCATTTAATACTGCTATTTGTAAGAATGCCTAGCAAGACCGTACCTGAAATAAAGTGAGTAGCTCTGAGCATTCTGCCCTTAAACAAAGAACAAATTACTTCTCCTTAGAAAGAATGTAAAAAAAATATGGATTAGGTGACCCATCAGGAAAAGATGCCGAATAAATGAATAAGTCTTTATTTTAAAGAACGGCATTGTGGCTAAAATTAATCTCATTTTTCTTTAAAGGTAAAACACAGCACTCTGTTATGCATTGACAAATTTCCACCTGTTATCAATAATTATTGATATAAACTGTGTTATTTAGATGTTCACTGCCTCTGTATGTGGGCACAGTCATTTAGTCATACATCACCAGGAAACAGCATCTTCAGCATCCGTCCATAAACATGGACAGATAACTACATTTACAGTTATTTCTGCTTGGAAAACAGAACATCCAAAATGAATCTAAAAATGTTCTGAATCACACTAGAGAACCCCTATTAACTCTACAAAAGAATATTCATTTACAAAAAGGAAGATGGAGGGGTTGTACAGAGTAATGTATTGAAACTGAAGGGGTGGGAATCATGTTAGACATTAAGATTAAAAATAAACAGTGATGTCACTTAGGTAAAAGCTTAATTTTCTGTGTGAACTGTATGGATCCAAGCACTAGGGGTGAAAAGATGTTGCTCCCTTTTCAAATGCCCAGTGCTGAAGAAAATAATTAGACTGTAATTTGAAAGAGTCCTATAAGCAGGAAAACTGAAGTCAGTGTTTGGTGACCTCTCATAGTAAAATTCTATATCTATGGTGGGAGTTTAGAAGAATGGAAAAGCAATAAGAAATGATAAAAAGTTTTGCAAATAAATGAGTATTACATTGACTTCTGTTCTGGGATGTCTTTGTGTGGGGAATAGATATGAGTCCTGGCTAACTATGATGGCAGGCTTGGAGGGCCACAGGGCAGAGAGAGCTTGCACAGGGCAAGTTGTTTGAACCTTGTGCTTGAAATTCAATAACATGATACCAGGTGTAGCTACAGATTTTTATTTTTTTTTTAAACTATCATCTTAGTAGTGTACACATCTCCTCTATGAAACTAAACAATATCAGATGGTCTGTGACCTCCTAACTTAGAATTAACTGCAAATGCCTTTTATCCTTTTGAGCAGGATTTTGTAGTGTGAAGACTGGTTAATATAGAACTAAGAAGAATAAGAGCAGGTTTGATCAGGCAGGTCAGAGAAAATCTCCATAAATTGAATTTGCTTTTACTGTTGGGTTGAGTGGCCATTAGAGCATCCCAAATAGATTACAAACACTACTTTAGTATTGAACAGAATTATAGTTTTGTAATGTTATCAGCAAGGGATATTTGTTATCTGTCTTTTGTGATGGATATCAAAACTGAGTGTGACTGTCCCTAAGTGGAACTCTGGTCCATCTCAGGCAATTCATTACTTTCACAAAGGGCTTACATTTAAAATGACGGAGAATAAACTTGACAGTATTATGTTAAATAGGTATTAAAATTCAGCTTTATGAGAACACTGTCTATAAATATATGATAAACTGACCTTTTGGTGATTGTGGTCCCAATGGAAATTGTTTAATTTGAACTCCATCTAAACCAACTTATAATTTTGAGAAAATATGTTTCTAGTCTCTACATGCAATAAAAATTTAGTTAAACCAGTTTGTTTCTATTCTAAATGAAAAGAGAGACCTATATTGGAGCTTACTCATAATCCCATAATGAAGAAGCATCAGATACTGCACTTCATTCTCTAAGAACTAAAAGGGCTTATTTTGGTCTTCTTCCAACTCTGTCAGTACCACACTGATGTAAGGACAACTGTAAAAGGACAGAGAAGACCTTAGGAAAATAGCTTTGATGCAACAGTAGGGAGGCAGCTTTGAGCTGTTAATTGCTGTGGGGAGAGCAAGCATGAGACAGCATAGCTCTCAGTCATCCCTTCGTAGCAGCGTGAACTACGGCTGAGCAATCTCAGGACAGCTCATTGCTCTCCATTTTGGTATCTACTTTTGCAAAAGCAACCAGTGCAATTACTCCACGTGTAGTTTGTCGTCAGTAGGAGCAGTTCACGCTATACAGGCATCTAATTCCCCTTCTTTCAAAACCACAGGAAGACTCTTCTCCATTTCCATAATTAAAGCACACACTTTAACAAGACAGGCGGGGGGAGCAGGTGCAGTATCAAAAATAAGGAAATTAATTTAAAATACCAAAATGAGTAATTCTGATAAGTCTTGTGTTCATATACCAGCAGGTATATACATAGTTTTCTATGATAAATGGGCTTATTTCATGCTGTTAAAATCAATCTATATTCTTTATTTTGTTCTCAACTTGTAATCCAATCACCATTCAAGAAATAATAAGCTCCCTGGGAATTTAAATCAAAACACTTATTGCTTTTACGTATTAATTTCAAGAGTTTATCCTAGCATCATTACCAAAACACGGTGGCTGGAAGCAGTGACAGTAGTGTACACTGACACTTTTGTAGGCATATCTCTATCAAAATAATTTCCCCCCGATACAAACCATTTTATTGTTTGATGTGTCATTCCGTGCCGTTAAACACAGCAGTCATTTTGCTGATCAATAACCAGATGGACCTTACAGCATACATTGTTAAACATAATGTAAAGCTATTTGGTCACTAATAATTTTTATTTCATTGTTATTTATTTATTTATTTTAAATGGAATTACATGATCTACAGATATCTTTGTATTATCTATTATTATCTATTCCTGGTTCATGAGAAAGATGTTATAGTTAAGAGACATGGCCAGTGTCTTCACAATTGATTGATGGATTTATCCTCAGCAGTAAGATCAGCTCCTGTCCCGAGCCTGTTTCTAATGGCTTAGAATTTTCTCTAGTTCTTAGGGACATTGTGAAGGTTTTGAATATAGATCAGGATTTGAAGTTCTTGAAAAAAATCTCAATGCATTCTGAGCATTTGAAGCACAGTTTAAGCCTTCTCGTGGTATTCAAGCTCTAAACAGAACGTGGTTAACCTTGCTTCTAAATATATATCCTAACTGTATGCATACAGTAAACACATCTTCTGTGCAGGAGTGAGTCACAACTTTTGAAGCTCTAAACACAGCACAGTTGAATCATCTATTTAGTTAAACAGTAAACAAAAATTTCAGAATTTCCACATAGATTTGGAGGGGCTCATCTCTGTGTTCATACACATTTCCACATTTTTCTCACTCTTGAAAATGTGGTACAAATCAAAGGAAAAACTAATCATCTGATCATGCGCCCAGTGGGGTTTTTTTGGATTTGTGGAGGGTGGTGATCAGATGGCCTACAGAAGTCTTAACTGGTACAATGACAACAGTCTTTTGTGATTTCAGAATCAAGTTTTTCTATTGTTAACTACAAGTTTTGTGTCACTTGAATTATCTTTGCTGCAATACAGAAATGAAAAGCAACACTATTTTTTCTATTTATTTTCTCAAAAACTTTCCATCTTAATTTGGAAGAATTTTGTTTCCCCAAAATTATTTCCTTAAGCTTTAACCTGTACTCTATGGCCATATGTCTCCTAAATTTCTGAGTTTATACTATTAAGAATGAATCCCTTGGGGCTGAAGAGCTTCCAGCACCTTCTGTTTCCTAATGACACATGTGGGAATGCCTCAGTAGAAAGGAGGTGGAGAAGTGGCAAGTCAGAATGAAGGATTTTAAAGGGTTGCTTGAGATTCACCTTTCAATATGCAGAAAGCTAATAGATTTCATGATGATACTAGATTCCCAGTCTCATGAAAAGGTGATAGGGCATCTGTAAGTTAAAAAGTATACTCAGCAGTGTCTTACTGGACCTTGTGAAAACTACATCTTCTTTTTCTGCTGGCTGTTTCATACCAGACCATAGCCTTCACCTCTTGATCTTTGTAAAAGTGATGAGCTGAAGGAGAGAACACTCTACTTCCAATCCAAGTACTTTCTGGATAACCATACGCTTCTTCCCGTAATAGAAGATTAAATTCTCACTGTGAACTTCTTTAAGTCCAGAGTCAATTAGATGTCAAAGGAATACTTAAATTTCTCTGAGTCAGTTGAAAAGCTTGTAAACAGTGATAAGGTCATGCCTTCATTTCACTGGACAGCCAAGGAGGAAATTGCACCTATCCAGTGATTTTGTCAGATTCAAAGAACCAAAAGAACCACTATTAAGCAACTCAGCTACAGTAATTACAAAGAATAAACTGGAAATTCAGTCTTTTCAATGAGTGCTACAGATTTCTTCTCCTACTACCTGATTTTTGAACTGATCTTCTAACAGAATACAAGAGTCATTCAGCATATTACAGGAACGATGGTAGATTCAGAAGCAAATTTACATTCAGATTACCGCTGTCTTACAATGAGAGGTATTTTTTTTTGGTATATATATTGTATTATTAAACCGATTTAATATATATATTGACAAGTTGTAGAGTTTTTGGAATGCAACTGACAACCCTATGTACACGGTAGAACACTGTCAGTAGAATTTTTGGGGTTATATATAAAAATGTGTATTGCTTGTTAACCATGATTCCATATTTCACTTCTCTTTGTGTCAGAACTTCAATTAATCTTGTTTATTCCCAGATGCAAAACAAAACAAAACAAAAAACAACCAAAAAGCCACCAACAACCAAAAAAGCACATCTGAAGTGTTTTCAAATCAGAGGATTCTATTAATTATTTTTAGTTAATTATTTTACAATATCTAAACAATAATATATGGATGTTATAGGTATATGTTTCTTTGTCTTATGACAATCCTGATCTACATTCAAACCCTTCACAACGTCCCTAAGAACTACAGAAAATGACAGTTTTTGCTTTGCTGCATGACCTTCACTTTCTGTACTTTTCTTTTAGCCTCTCAAAAGTTATTTTTAGTGTCAAAAATTTCTAAAGTTATTTATTTTATTTGAAAGTTATTTGAGAAATGCAAATCTCCTTCCACATTTCAAATTCCTACAAAACAAAAACAAAAAACAAAAAGCCAAAACAAACAAACAAAAAAAACCCAACCCACACTAGTTTGTTTAGTGCTTATAGTGAATATTCAGTCTGAGATCTGTGTAAGTTCTGAGAGCTGATGGGGTTAGCTCCACTCAACACTGTTAGGATGTATGCCTTCAGGTGGTGTTACTCCCTGCAACTATATTTAACTCAACAGAGTTATTTTGATACTTGCCATCCTGGGTGAATATTTTCTGATGTGTATCCTAGAAAATACCAGCATGCTGTAGTGACTGGTACACTGAGGGGATGGGGAGAGGAAGGAGAGAGATTAAGTTTGTGAATTTCTGAAATGAACTTTAAACAGTGGATCTCCAGAAGCCAAGTATTTGGTTCTGTATGGAAATCAGACAGAGTGGATGAGATTATGTTCATTTTGAAAAGTTTTAACTTGTTTCTGTTTCTCATAATCAGGAGTAATGAAGACATCTCATGCAAAAATAAAATAAAATAAAATAAGATAAAATAAAATAAAATAAAATAAAATAAATAAACAAAACGAAAACTCACCTTTACTTTTTTATACAGGAGAATGTATTTTATCTCTCTCTCTTTTTTTTTTTAATTGTTTCTGTGTCCCAGCACTAAATAAATAATTCATAAGCTTAGGGTTAATTATTAGAGACCTTCAATCAGCTTTCCCAGCAGCACTGGGTACCCAATGAGACTTTTAAGTACACTTTAAAATATTTGGCACTGCTTGAATGTCAGACAAAAACCTTTAATAGTCAAAGAGTGACAAGATTTCTACAGCAGCAGAATTGTGTCTGCTGTGTTTCAGCACAACAAATCGTGTCTCAGAAAGTCCCACGGAAACACCATAATAAAAAATACATATATATATTGTTGCTGACCATATTCACTGTGAAATTACACTGAGAAGCAATAAATTATCAGGACTGTATTGTAGACCAATTTTAGAATTGCTAATCAAAGCCAATAATTTTTCTATTTATTGTGAGAATTGGTAATGGTTAGATCTAATGAAGACTGTTGATAGACACTCACTGTCCTAATTTCCTGCTTCATCAGAGCGTGTAACTGAAGTGAAGACTGACATCTTCGTCACCAGCTTTGGGCCTGTTTCAGACCATGATATGGTAAGTGATGGCCTATATTTCTAGAGCGTTCATTTTCTCTTGTCTTTTTAATTTGAAGGATGGAGGATGTAAGCAAGAATGTATTTACTACTTTTAAAGCCGTTGTGTTTTTTTTAAGACCTTGATTCCGAAATGCTGTCAGTGTTTACGTGCAGTGATTCTTGTTAGCCGTGACTGCATTTAAGTGCCCTGAAATTAGCATCCTCAATGACTTTAATAATGTATTCTAACACACCTTATATTTGCTACCTAATAAGTTATGAAATGCATTAAGGTTTGGATCAGTACTCCTCTGAGAATGATTGCTCAGGTCCTTGCTGGCACGTCACTGATCCAATTTGCTGAGAAAGATGATAATCTTAAAACGCAATTAACACTTGTGCTTACAATGTGACATCCATACACTCTAACCTGTGTTTTTATATTAAAAGCTACTGATCAATTGGAAGTGAGTTTCCTCGAACTTGGCTGCTGAAAGAGAAGAGAAGATTAATGGGAGAATTAGTGTCACTTCTTTATGGCATGAATATGAAAATCAAATTGCCAGATAACTGCAGGGGATTCAGAAGTTCAGAAAACTGAATGAAGATGTTGTGATCCCTGGTCTTAAGAGATAAAAAAGTGTAAAAATATGGATAAAGTACTTTAAATTTTGCATGTAAATGAGACCTTCACAAGTAGGTTGCTATTGATAGGGAAAGCCTGGTTTGCAATTACTAGTATCTGTTGGATCCTGTGTAAAGATGAATGCAGAAAACATCCTCATTAATTTAAATGGAGGGGGAAAAAAAAAAGTAAAAAAAAAAAGAAAATTCAATCTTGTAACTGCCCGCGTTTAACTGGAGGAATTCACAAAAGAAAGAGATAATAAGAACATGCAGAAAAAATATCACAGGAAGTTCAGTTTATCTCTTCAGAATTGTCAGTCGTCTAATCAAAAACCAGAACCACAGAGCAAGTAACTCTTCTAAAATAGTTTATTTTCATAAATGAGCTTTATGCAAAGCCACCATTTTCCTGACTGCTTGGATGACACCATTTATAAACCTAAAGTCAAATCTATATTTCCAACTTAGACCATCATAAGTACATGAGAAAGAGATGCTGGGGCTATTTCCAGCTTCTGCTGGGAAATCGAAAGGCAATCCCGGTAAATAGACACACTGATGACTTGTCTGCTCAGTTCACGTTGATCTGTTGAGTCATATTTACTAGGAAACTCAAACAAAGAACAGCGAGTTAATAAACAGGCACTGATGCTTTCCTACATTCAGACATAAATGTAGAGTAGCCAGTGACTCTGCTGTGTTATTTGGGAACAGTCTGTCTGAACTTCAGTGTGTACTTAGAGTTGATAGTTTTAGATGATTTCATTATTGAGTACAAGGTAAGGCTAATTTGATGTTCCTGGAAAAAACTAATATTTGCATAGGATTTGGGTTTCAGGGATAAAATATTGAAGTAAAAAATAATCTACTTTCAAAATTAGGAATAAGTATAGTTGGAAAAGATAAACTGAGCTCACTGTAGCTGCATTATTATAGCATAAGCAATCACTGCCAAAAACACACAGGCAGGTGTTCACAGCTTTTGAAAAGCAAGAGACCACAGAAAAGGATTTAGTGTAATACTCCTACTCCCCTTGCATAAAAACTAATGTGTGTACAGCCTACTTATGCTAACTCTTCTGCTTAAGGAAATGTGTGAAAATAAGAGAAAAACATAGAGAGAAAGACCAAATGAAGAGCTTATCAGAATATAAATTTATGTTAACTGCATGCACATTTAATGCAAAGCCTTCTGTGCATATTACAAGTTGGTTGTCGACACTATCATTTGAGGGCTACCCCAAATTTGGTCCAGTGAGAAGATTGACAGTCACTGTTGACTGGATTATGGGAATTGGTCACAGGAAGGCCTCACAGGCATCTATATTGGCACGCCAACAGGACGATGCACTGCTGTCTGAGCCTAGACTGATGGCTTGAGGCTGGGAATGAGCTATTCCAGCTGACGCCATATGTTACAAAACTACAGCCACAGTGAGACACCAGCATACCTAGACCATCTGTTTGCAGGAATCCAATGAGGCAGTTATATACATAGTAGGCTGATATCTCAGGCAGTACATGGTGTTCCTACCCACTCTCAAGACACTCTTTTAAGAACAGCATAGACATAACCTGTGATTCTATAAAGAGAATGCCTTCGCTCCATCTTAAACCTGGGAATAAAGTTAAAGAGGAGAAAAATACCTTTAGAAATAAATACATATAATCTTGGAAGAACTTCACAGACTTTGAAGCATGATCTCTCAGATGGTGGATTGAACTAATGAGCAGATAACTACTCATTCTCATATGCATGTCATTTTGGTGAAATTTATATGTATGTATATATATAAAGTGCAAATAGGAATCTTCTTTCTTTACTTACAAGCTAAAGACAGAAGACTCTCCTCTGTGGAGAATTTGTACTGAATTTTATCTTGCTCACCCACTTGCACATAAAACAGTGCTATGGTACACAGTTTGTTCTGATGGCAGTCCGTGGTGGAAGAAAGCTATAATCACAGTAAGAGTATCTGATGACTTGATCTTAGAGATCAGCTGTCTGTCAGGATTCATTTGAGGAGAGTTATTGTACATGTTAAAGCGGGTTGAGAAAGCTAAGGAGGTAAGACAGCTCAGCCAAAGTGGTTTATGGCACTGAAGCCTGGGATAGAGAATGATGCAGTTTATGCCAGGCATGATCTGTCAGCTCCTTTTTAACTGAATTTTGTATTCTGCTGTCACGATTCCTTTACCAAACCTCCCAGACTCCAACATCCGAATCCTATGCTCATGTAAAGGGAAGACCCAGACTCCCTTCTCTAAACCTGCACCACCTCCCACTCACCTTTGCAGTTGCAAGAGAAAGTGAATGGCTTAAATGCACACTGAAGTGGTATCACCATCTGGGCATGTATTCTACTCTTCCCAAGTGTGTAAGAAGAATCCTTGGAGCTGAGGAAATACAGTATTTTAATGCCACCTACTTCACTGCCTATTGTATCTCCTCTATTTTCTACTCTTCCACACATGTGGGACAAGATTTTGCACAAGGTTCTACCTGAGGCTCTGATCCAGCAAAGTTCTGAAGGAAGATGTTTCTAAAAGTGCACAACTGCTGTCACTGGAGCTGAACAAATCCAGCCTCCAGCAGCACACTGAGCATGTGATTAAGAAAGTGAAAATGTTATTATCTTTTCAATTAAATATGCATCAACATGATTCACAGGTCTCAGATGCAAAGAAGAAGAACAACAACAAAGATCATCCCCTGGAACTACATTTTATTGTCTATAATAAACTTATTTAGGTGTTTTGATCCCTGAAATCAGGAAAATGCCACAAGACTATCACCATCAATACTTGCTGATAGTTTCTTATGTTGTACAGTGCTGCCATTTTTTTTTTTTTTCAATAAAAATCACAAGTCTGAGGGAGACTGCTAGAGAGAGATCTGAAATGTTCATTCCACAATGTTTCTCTTTACTAATATATTCCTTGGGGAAGCTCTTTTACTTGTAGCACTGTGTGCCAGAGACACTTGCCTTCAGGATTTGCCGTCAGTCATTGGCAGGAGATCTCAGCAAACGTTCCATTTCTCAGCCAAAAGATTATCATTCAGGGTAATTTGAACAGTGTTTGGATAGCTGCTTTTGACATTTATCATAAAGTAATAATAGTGATGGAAGGCAAAGAATAATCCCATTTAGCACTTCCGCTTAGGGATGGGGTGTTTCCCCATGTAAATACTATAGTACACTGCATCCACAAGACTGTTCCATATTTTCTCCCACCCCAGTGTGAAACTATTCTGTGTTTTATTTAGAAAGCACCAACATATGTTTTCTAGCTTCACCCTCTGCCTCTTAATTTCTAAAAATGTATATTTGTAGAATGTCATCTTCATTTTCATAGTGAATGTTGGTTATTTTGATTCGCCCTGCATACACTGAACTAATCTTTTCCCCACTGGCCCAAAGTATGACTTTTGGTCCAAAAGTTGTTTCCTATACCTTGTATCTGCAATTCTTTCTAACTTCTGATATGCTATTCCTCCTAACATTTATTCTGTTCAGTGCAGTTATGATATTGTAGCTGCTAAATAGCCAGCTTCAAATATGCTGTAAGTAATCTAGAGAATAAATGTTCCGATAATTACTAATTTAATTAACAGTCTTGCTTTAAGGGAACAGTAAGATTATAATTTTCAAATTCCTGTGTTGTAACACATGGCAGCATTACCTTTTTATTATTTTTTTTCCTGAATTGGTGTAGGAATACACTATAGATGTCTTTTTCCGCCAAAGCTGGAAAGATGAGAGATTAAAATTCAAAGGACCTATGACTGTTCTCCGGTTAAACAATTTAATGGCCAGCAAAATTTGGACACCTGATACCTTTTTCCACAATGGAAAGAAGTCAGTGGCTCATAATATGACGATGCCAAATAAATTATTACGAATTACAGAGGATGGGACACTGCTGTACACAATGAGGTGAGCCCTCAAATATTTCATCTTTTCATTTAGTCTGACAGCTTAAGTTGGTAAAGCAAGTTATTTTCCAAGTGGGAAACAGGTTCTTTTTTGAGGGTTGATTCTTGTTTAATCATCTTTTTTCACAATAGGTCATACAATGATGGACAAAAAGATATTTGCAAATGTTTTCCTTCCGCTGTGCTACCTTTAAAGATGCTGCAGATTTGTTGACAACTGCTTATGAGAAGATGCCTAGAGAGTTAGGAAACAATCAATTTGCAGAGGACCTTAATTTTGAGTTGCTTTCAAGGATTCTATCAGCAAAACAGAATTACAGAATAGTTTAGGCTGGAAGGTACCTTAAAGATGACCTACTTCCACATCTCCAGTCATGCTCTGGGACACCTTCCTCAAGACCAGGTTGCCCAAAGCCCCATCCCAACGTCACCTTGAACACTTCCAGGGAAAGCTGAATGAAGACTGAAAGTTCAATGTAATCTAGCCTCCTACTTCACATAAAAGGGTCTTTCTGCATCCTATAGAAGTTTCATTCTAAGATTAGCAAAGAATTAATTGCACATTCTAATTTCTTGTGCTTACTGGAAATACAGGACACGAGAATTTAAAGAAGAACACTTATTATTCCATTTGTAGAAAGAAAAACATTTCACTAACGGATTTGAATTGATTAGGTGTTTATTTATTTTTGTTCTGGGATCATTCTTATTGTTAACATATTATTCTTTTTATGACTGTAGTAACTTGAATTAATCATTTGTAAGCAGAGGTCGTTATTTCAAAATAATGATGATGCATAGTGGTGGAAACATTCTGAATTGAAAAGAGCCATGGACTGAGCAATGAAAAAAATGGCACGTTGTCTCTATATAGCTATATTTATGTGACTCTTTTGTCTGAAAGTCAAGATGGATAAAGCAGTCACTTTCATTGCTGTGTTTACAAAGGTCCATCTGCATCCCGAGATAGGCCATTCAGGTCCTGTTTTAACTGCTTATTAATCACATAACAGATGCTAGACGATTTTATGTGTCTAAATAGTAGTCTATTTACTATTTCTATGAAAGTAGAATAAATGTGTCTTTTTGCTCACTGATCCTTTATAGATTGACTGTGAGAGCAGAATGTCCAATGCATTTAGAAGACTTTCCTATGGATGTGCATGCTTGCCCCTTGAAATTTGGAAGCTGTAAGTGTATTTTTAAGTTGAGATTTCTCCATTTTTAAGGCCACTTTATAGATGTGTTGTGCAACTGCGTAAACATCAAGGCTTTAATTTTGGGTACTTTTAATGGTAGTCTCATTCTTATGTATGTTTATATTTCAAACAAATAATCCATGTAATGAATAAGACAGAGAGGTGTCTTAAACATGATCCAGTGTCATGCCTGGAGATTCACAAAGGAGGAAAATGGTATCACCCTTAACTTCTAGAAAAGTAGTTTGTCATGCACAAGATGTTGTTATTGTTAGGGTTACTTTGTTGTTGTTACTTGTTTATTTACATATTTAAGTCGCAAAGTCAGTTTTAAAGATAAGTAATACAGACCATGGATAATTCAGTTGATTTAGGTAAAAATAATTTTCCTACCATGATTTTGCATGTTTAGAAGAAAATTACATCTAAGATTACAGTACCATTCACACTTCAATCACACAACATTTCTGGAAGTGGAAAACATCACAGAACTCCAAAGAGAGAATGTAACTTGCAACAGTTTTAACCTTACATTAGAGAACGCACTGAACAAAACACAATGTAATTGAAATCAGAGTAATAGCTGACCCCCCTCCAGGTAACGAGAGAATTTCTCCCCAAATCTATAATTTGAGTAGCAGCCCACATGACACTGATAGTTAAAAGTTTACTAAACTTATTATTACCTTAAAGTAATGCCTCCTCTTTTACTTCATTTGCCTGCAATGTCAGAAACAGATGCTGGTGAGATAGCAGCAGAGGCTGAACCTTCCTACCAACATTCCATTACATTTTGTTGCCATGTGACAGATGGCAGCACAGGGGCAATATGTCATAATGGCATCTGACATGGAAGCGTCCTTTTTTTTTAAGGAAAGGAGGAAAAAAAATTTGAAGATCTGCTTTATTTCACTCAGTTCAACTGGGAAGATAAAACGTGTGGAAAATATAATATTGTACAAATTGTTTTCTCAGTGGCTATTTTTTTCTAGTAGAAATGGGCCATTTCACTGATAATAGGTACTTAGTGACTTGATCTATTTTAGAAGCCAACAAACAAAACATTCAGTTCATTCTTCACATGGTTCCAGACTGGATGATAGTTTATTTGCACTGACTACCTCTATGCTTCCTATGAGAAAGCACTGGAGTTTTCTCTTTAAAGAGCTACAAGCCTCCTAGATACAATTTAAAGAAAAGAAGCTTATACAGACTTGAAGTATAACTGACAGAAATAGCTTAGTACTTGAATGTCAGGCTCTCTTATAGCAATTCCAATAAACCTTTTGAAATTTCCTGTAAAACAGAAAGGGGAAAAGAAGCCTTAGTCTGAATAATAAAGAGAAGAAAGCTGCAACGGATCTTTGATCAATAACAGTGTATCTGGGCACTTGGGATCACCTGGGATCCCACTTACACTAGAAGCAGATGCAGGACTGAATTTCTTTTGAAATGCATATTGAATGTATGCTGGATCTGGAAGACAGAAAGATGGATAAGCACGCATAAAACCTTCTGATAGAAAGCTAAACCATCAACAGTTTTTGAACAAACGTGAACTAGCAGACTGAATTTTTAATGACTTGATAAGACATCTGTCAGCAGATCTGTATATCATTAAGCAACAGCCTTAAACATCAGACACTACAGTGTGTACAATGGTTTCCATTCTTTTCCTGTATTCAGCTATTTTTGGCTCAGCGTGGCCCAGATTAGAGTACTCTTGGCTCAATGAGTGCATGGTTTCTCAGATTAGTAAGGATATTGCCTTGATTAAATGATGAAGAGATAAAGAAATTATGAAAAAGACAGATAATATCCATGCCAATACAGCCCTGGAGTCACACCATAAGGTGAAAACAAGATACCAAAATATGTACAAGTATTACTGAATATCATTTGTATCTAAATTAATTTGTTTCCATTTTATTCTGCACTACATTGTTATCATAATATATATATTATTTGCCTAAAATAATTTAAGGAAAAACCAAAGGATAATCACAGTGCTATTTCTGACTGAAATATCATTTGCTACCCTAAATTCGTAAGTGATAATTAGTATTCCAGTCCAGAGTGTGGGCCATCTTATTGCACAAATTATTTGCATTATTTTTTCCATTTTGAACACAAGCTGGCTAGAATCATGCCAGCCGTCCAAAACAGGACCTAGCAAAGCAAGCGCTTCCAAATTCTGGGAAGTGTTGTGAGACAAGATCAAAGCATTTTCAGGGAAACTCTGCATTCTCCTAATAATGCTAAAGGACTTTATATAATCTGGGGTAGCGAGTTCTGCAGCATGCTTGTACTGCAAACACTGCAGAGGAATTCACTATCCAAAATAGAACCTTAAATCTGGACCTCCACCATCCGTCTCCTTAGATTATATATCGTAATTACCAGATTATTTTTGTCTCAATATTTGGTTATTTGTAAGTAGAAACATCTCTCACTGGACAAGTGGCTAGATTTGGACAAGTTATGGAAACCGGTCTCACCGCTGTACACATAAAAAGAGAATAAATTTATTCTTCTAAAGAGAATACATTTTATCTTAAACTTAATTGCTACTTTTTCAGTGAGAATCACCTTCCAATACATTTGGGGTATTCCCTTCAGACAACTAAAGTAATTCATGAAATTAATCTTAATGGACTGAAGAATTTACTGAAAAAGACCTTTAATTGTAATGAAAGCCACTTTTTATGTGCAAATTACAATACTAGACTTAGTAGCTCCCCAAGGTAGTGTTTGCCCAGCAGTATTTGTTTTGAATTAAATTGGATAAGAGTTTTTCCATATCCTCCTTTGTTGCTCATTTCTTTTTGGAGCTGGATTCAGAAGAGCCCCACACTGAAGGAGTGGCTCATCTCCCATGGATTCTGCCTGTACTGTACAGGCCAATAAATGCTTGACCCAGCTCCAAGGCTAAAATGATTTGCCAAAATAGCAGCTTAAGCTAGAGGTTATTCCAATGTAAATTCAATGTGACAAATGCTAAAGAGGCTCCTGGAACAACAAAAAGCCATATGTTGGCATAACAAAATCAGAAAGGCAGCTGCTGTCCTCAACTCTTCCCACAAAAATCTGATTGTCCTCAATTTTTCCCACAAAGATCTGATTGTCAGTATAAAACAATGGCAACTCTGCAAAGCAATAATGAAAGGAGCAAAAGAATATGCTGCTACTTATGCAATATGTCAACTGGATCCTGAAGATAGGAGGGGGAACACACCATCTGTGGTGCATATAGTGAACCAAACATGGCTGGATGTCAGTCACTCGGCAGGGTAGAGCCCATTTCCAGCACTGGAGAGTGTGCTGCCTTCCCTCCAAGTTCTCATCCAGTGGTCCTCAGCAGTTCAGGAAATCAGCCCACTCTCACAGACTTCATGTGCACTCCATAACAAGTAACGTGTTTCTAAGCTGATACTATCCCCTTTTCTTTGTTTGGCTAGAATCAGACAAACTCTTGTACCAACTGCGGCTGTTATTTTTAAGGTCAGAATTATAAATAAGTAGATTTGCTTTTACAGTTGCCTCCAAAAGAGCTATGTATAGGTTACAGTGCCTGGGGAATGTGAAGTCTGAGGGCAAAAGCAACCTTGCACTTTAATAACACAGGATCAAATGCCATGCAATTAATTTACCAGTACGCTCCATCTAAAATCACCTCTTCAATTACTGTTATCTCTTTTACTGATAAGATAAAATTATTAACTCACAAATGAGGTCAAGTGAATCAGATTTCTCCTTTCACTTTCCTGCTTACCAGTTCTGAAATGTACAGGGAAGATCTCATCTAGCAGGTAGGAGTCAGTTAGTCATTTAAATATACATTTATAGTGGCATTTTAGATGCCCTAAGATGTCCCATCTGGCTTCCAGCTGCCTCTGGTGGGAGCAAGCTTTACGTAGGTTCTAATCACACATTCAGTCCCATACATGTCTTGGATACTCCTAGGTGTCAAGAATGACACTCAGTGCCTCTATGTAGACAGCTAACTCCCACCCCAACTGCTCAAAGCGAGAGCTGTCAGACCACAGACTACACAAAATGACAGAACAGTATTGGAAGACTAAGATAAAAAACAGTATATAGTTTAATTCCTGAAACAATATAAATAATATACTAATAATAGCACAGAACATCTGGATGGAATATGTAGGATGCTACTAAATATCTATATAACGTGCTTGATTAATTGAGATTGGAGTATCCAGAAATCCAGCCTCAAAAATATTTGCTATGTTTGTTACAGAGCAAAGGCAGTGTGAGAGGGGGATGCCAAAGTAGAGAGCTCTGGTCAGGCTAATAAAGAGTTCAGTAAAACTACTCTGAGATGGACTTATTTTATTACAGTGGATCAAGCAACACCACAGCACCACAACCTGAAGATGCTGGAGCTCATCTTTTTTGATAGTTGATAAAAATTAGAAAAAAGAAAAAAAAAAAGCTTGAGTTCTTCAATGCCCCTGAAATTCCATAACTAACACTCCTTTCTGATTAGTTAGATTTCCTACAGTTAGGAATGATGTAAGAATGAGAAAGTCCCTCATACCTTAAACTCTCCCTACAGCATCTATTTACATGACCATCAAAAGGACAGGCATAGGCAGTTACACTTGCCATAGTCAAAAAGTTGCAGTAAGCTAGTCATCTTTGGGTTTTCTGTAGCTGGTGAAAGAGAAATTAACACTCAATCTACTGCTCAAAACAACGGTCTGTTAAAGTCATATGGCAACAGGTGAAAAGCTGAAATGTGCTGTATTTGTTTTAAATTAGATGCTTATACCAGAGCAGAGGTTGTGTATGAATGGACACGGGAGCCTGCAAGGTCAGTGGTTGTGGCTGAAGATGGCTCTCGACTGAACCAATATGATCTGCTTGGACAAACGGTGGACTCTGGAATCGTTCAGTCCAGTACAGGTCTGTGAAAAAGGTTTGCTGGGAAGGGTTTTGTGGTTTTGCTTTAATGGAAGATCTTTAACATCAGAGGAGAACTGAGAGAAGAAAAACTCAAAAATCAACAGATGAAAGAGTGAGTGAGAGAAATTGTTATAAAAGGCTTTCAGGTTAGGAAAACACAGCTCTGAAAAGGTAACATATCCTGGATTATTTCCTACTTCAGTTGGTTGTTAAAATAGTTCAACAGTTACAAAGCCTCCTATAGTGGTGAATCTAACAAAAAATAAAGAAACAAAGCAATCTACACTATAAAGAATCTTTCCTTTTTCAAGATTTCAAGATTTAATTTTTGGTATTTTACTTCAATTACTTTGGAAAGGCAGAGAGATCTAAACACAGACATAAGCTGAACACTGAGAATGAATAAGAGCTCAAAGTGTTGTCTGGCTTGATCATTCAGTGGATCAGAGAGAAGCACTCCATTAGAAGTAACTGTATGGTTTCGAATGCCCATGCAGTTGTGACAGAGCTCAAGAAAAACAAACGTGCCTAAACCAAACTTTCTAATGTGTCATTTGTAAGGTAAAAGGACATTTAAGAGAAAATGAATCAATTTAATGTGAGCTGTAATTAATGTCTGATTTATTTTCTGTTTAGTTTGCATTTATTTGTAAGTCCACCTAAGATATAAAATTTATCTTATACTAATAAGCATAATATATTTCCGGTGCTCCAATTTTCAGTTTACTACTTGGAAGCTTCTGTTCAGTAGATGTAATCTTAAAAACTGGAATGGCAGAAAAAAGGACTTAGCATAAGAACAATATCAACAGAACTGCTTCCGCAAACTTGTTGCTTCCATTGTTGAGAAATCTGTTCTGTTTCCTTACACATGTAAGTGCAGGTTCTAGAGGCTTAACTATAGCATTCAGTAAGCAAAATAATACTGTTGCTGCCATTTTGCTTAAGCAGGGAGCCAGTCATTTTTAAGTTGTATGTGCAATTTCTGTCACTCTTCAACTATCAAGTCCTATTGACTCAGGTGGACTTTAAAATC
Organism: Coturnix japonica; assembly: GCF_054131305.1. Taxonomy (NCBI): domain Eukaryota; kingdom Metazoa; phylum Chordata; class Aves; order Galliformes; family Phasianidae; genus Coturnix; species Coturnix japonica. The sequence continues at coordinate 8,373,003 of NC_140680.1, read as the reverse complement.
ATATTATTATAAGTACTTGAACAAATGCATAAAGGGCTTGGGAAAATTTGCATTTACATAGAATTACTTTGCCTCCTTGAAAACATTGTTTTGCATAGAGAATCAGCAGGGCTCTACTCACTAAGTGGTATATTCTTCTCCTATTGTTCTAAAAACCAGCTGAGAGCTTATTTCTTAAGAGGAGTTATTTTCTGTTGGGTTACACAGCATAGAAAGAGAAATATTTTGCTTTAAACTAATGTCAAGAAAAGCCTTATTTCTACCAATGGTGATAGGATAAGTATTATTATAGTAAATTTATTTCCCGCTTCAAACCTCATGTCTGCATGTCATTAAAATTAATGTGATGCACATTAAGTTTACGTGCCCACCTGATTAACTGGGTTTATTAAAAATAGTTTAAAGAGCATAAAGTAATAAGTATGATTTGACTTTACTGAGTATCAACCATTTCATTATAAGGACACGGGTTAATTTACAATACCCGAACACTGACTCTTAATTGTGAAACATTGCGGAATTAAAGACTGCTTAAATACTACAGGAAAAGTGCTGAGCACAGATACAGACTCCCAGAGCACTGGGAAGACTGAAATGGTGGACACAGTTCAAGACATTAGGCTAATGTAAATGGAGGAGTTGTGTGGCCATTTTTAAAGGTTTCGTATTGTGTAACATGTATAAATTAAATGTCCTGTAGTTTTTAAAATAAATCTCATTAAAAGATCTACAGTGTTTTTATAAATCAGTGCATTGGTATTTTGAGGACTGAAAGAAATGCCTCTGATTTTTAACTGAAGTGTATTATTCTAGGCCCATGCTTTGCTTAATACATTTCTCATGGTATTATCTGCCTTCTAACTCAGACCTGTTGTAGCACTGAACTGATGAGAGTAATCTGGACTTTTTAATTGCCTTATTGCTTTGAATCCTGTTCTCATTTCTGGAGGTTAAAAATACTTTCATAATTTAAGCAGCTAAATAAAGTTTCAGAGCAGAGCAATGTGTTCACTTTGTATTCTTAGCTTGCCTTCTATGATCGCTGAATTAATTCTGGCATTCCATTGTGAGCATTCTATATGAGACTGCATTAAAATAGCTATAGCAGATAAAATTAAGTTACTATTTTTTTAAGCTAGGATTGGCATTCTTCGTAAGATTACAATCACTGTTGCAGGTTGTTCAGGTGAAAATAAAAAAACAATTGGTAAAAATCATGTCAACAACCACTGTATCACTCTGGACGTTCTATTTTTGGATAGAATTTTTTCCTTGTATAGCCTTTGCTCTACCTTTAATTTTTAATTGATTCTCTTTTCCCCATTTGCTACTGACTTCCATTTTATATTGAAACAGATCAGCAGTATTGTCACATCCTGTCTATATGATTTCCTCAGGGTTATACATTGAGCAAGAATGCTCAAATGGAAGTTCTTTTAGACTTTCTTTTAAAGAAAAGTGCATTTAACATGCTCAGTGTATAAGCAGTCAATGTCTAGACATAGTTTTTCAATCCAATTTAAGCCTTTTCTGTTCAGGAGCAATGGTTTCTTTCCAGATGCCTGTATATTAAAAGAGAATAATGGTGATTTCACATCATCTCTAATCTAAACAGAGGTTTTCATCCAGTTACATTTCCATCCATTCCATTCCTAAGATAGCATCCATTGTATAAAGAATCAGTCTACACTGAACAAAATGTCATAGCTATAGGTTTGCCAGTCTTTTGAGAATATACTGTTCTTCAAAATATGTTTCCAATGATGTTGTAAATAATGGTCTGAAAATAAGGCATTATTTGCTACTGTCTGGAAAGAAAGATTTACAGAGTTATATAAATGCTAACAATGCTTTCTGTATGTAATTGGAATACACAAATCATATGTTTTTGTAGCACCTAAAACATTATTGGTAATGAAAATATTCTATATTATTCTTGCACTAGCCATTTTCTGGGCAAGAGGATATTAATTTAGTAAGGTATGGAATTCAGTAGGGTAGAGATGCTTAGTATTCAGAGTAGATAAAGCCCAAACATTGATAATAGAAACATAACTGCACCAAAAATTACAGTTTAAGCTTGAAACACTTCTGACTTGCTGTCATCACTTGGTCTTTGGATGATGTTTCTCTGTGTATATTGCAGCAGTTTTCCAGCTTCTAATGGAATGAAATCTTTCACAAGAGGCCTAAACAGCCTCCAATTACTGCAGACATTCATTCACTACTCAGTAAAGATGAAAAGATGCAAATTTAATTAGAGTTTCCCAGAACTGTATAACTTTGTTGTTATTATTGGAACTTCAGAATTTGCTTTATTAAACGTTTTCTTCAGAGCTAACCCAATATAATTTGAGATTTTTTCTTTTCCTTAATCATAGTTGTACATATAATGAACAGTGATGTCATTTAAAGTCTCCTGATTTTCATATTTATGAAAGCTTTACAGTTTTTGTATTTCTTTAAAATTATTTTTATTTATTTTTAGGGGAATATGTTGTTATGACTACACATTTTCACTTGAAGAGAAAGATTGGCTACTTTGTCATTCAGACTTACCTGCCATGCATCATGACAGTGATACTGTCACAGGTGTCCTTCTGGCTCAACAGAGAATCTGTTCCAGCAAGAACCGTATTTGGTAAGAAAGACTTAAAAACTCCTTGGCAATGACATGCCAAATAAATGTAAGAATGTTTATGGTAAAACTGTTATGTACAGAGTGACATGAACCAAGACCTCATGAACCAAGTAAAGACTTTTTGTAGACATATGGATGTGCATTTACAGAAGAATGGTTTAAAGCACAAGATAATTACATATTATTTACATAGCGTGATTTAGATTAATGTCTACAATTACTTCAGAAGTTTTATCACTGACTGCACTGAGAATTGATCTGGGACTTTTATGAGCCTGTGTACTCAAAGCTACTGAAATTGTATCTATTTTATCTCTCTTCACACATGCCATTTAAAAGGAAATGTCAGGTCAGCATTTTGCATTGCCGTACTTCATTGTCCCTAGATAGAGGACAACATTTCCTAGTCTCACAATGAATAATATATAATACTGCATGATCTCCAGCTGCTATCTTGAGAGGCTCCAGAGCCTGTGTATTTTTGAAAGTTCTCCTTTTAGAAGACAGTTATTTAGTAAACACCCTTGTGTTTACTCCATCATTAGGTATCGAGATAGGTGATTTTTCCACTTCCTAATGGCAGTAAAAAAACATCTCAGGATATTTTTCATGAACGAATGTATACAAAAGCACATCTTACATCTTTTAGCCCACTTACTATCACAGATAATATAAATTATAAATCCTGCTTTGCACAAGAGAAACACACGCTTGCTAATAATGAGTCAAATAGGAGATTAGGTTGTCTCTCAGGGAAGGGAAATTGCTTCTTCACTAGGCATCAAAATTTCCAGCTCTTTACACAAGTGTATGTAAATACACTGTTCATTATTTGGCCTATTTTAAACCACTGCGTATTTTCACTAACACTCAGTGCAGCAAAGATGAACTTCCAAAACATTCAATGCAGGATACTGCAGTTGTCAAGGTAACTTGTGGCCATATGACTTGATGTAAACGTCCAGCCTACGCTTGCAGATTTTGCAGAGTGAGTTTGGTACAGCCCTACCACCACCAGTGAAAGCTCCACAGGGAGCTAAAGTGTCATCAGCTATTGGATATCACAGTTAGAGATAACATTATTGCTGTTCTTAAATAAATTCTCTGCTATTTGGGGGGCATCAGGGAACATCTGTAACAATATGAATTTAAATAAATGTAATGCTACATAAAACTTCTTGAGTTTATGTATGAAGGAACATATACTTTGTAAACGATTTTAGCATTAACAACAACCAGGCTAAGTAACACAAAATGAATAAGCTTTTAAGGTTTACGCTTAAATATATTAGAACTACTACAAGAAGTACATGTGTGAATTGATATATTTTTAGGGCAATTTACACAGTTTGGGTAAGGAAGAGCAGTGATGATTCCTCATGCTCCATGAAGCTTTACGTATCATCCAGTACAAAACTTAAGAAATTATTTACATCCCCATTTAAAAATTACCATTGTATTAAAGCAGCATGAAAGAAGAAAAGTATAGAACACATGTTTCAAAGATTCCACGGCATCTATAGAACTTGAAACTTGGTATCATCAGATAGCAAATGAATTTAAGTGGAGAGGTCCACAGGAATGATGGGTGCAGATGAGGGTTTTCTATCTGTTGTAGTAGTTGAGAACTGAAGTGCAAAATAAAACCGCTGATAAGATGACAAAACCTGTTTGCTTTGCAGGAGTGACAACTGTCTTAACAATGACCACGCTGAGTATCAGTGCAAGAAATTCACTCCCTAAGGTGGCCTACGCCACTGCCATGGATTGGTTTATAGCGGTGTGCTATGCCTTTGTGTTTTCTGCACTCATCGAATTTGCAACAGTGAATTACTTCACCAAGAGAGGTTACGCATGGGATGGCAAAAGTGTTGTTCCTGAAAAGGTAACGCCACTTAGTATCTACTCCAACAACTCATATTATGTCACACGTGATCTCCATATGTTTTATAATAAGTGGGTTTTTTGTTGTTGTTTTTGTTTATGCAGAGGAAAAATCTTGTGGCTGCTGTATTTCTCTGCAATACTCTTATTTCAGAGTATATTGCTCCTTAACTTACAGAAGATTGCCAAGTGATAGTGATCAATGCAGGGCTTTTTCTTGCCCTTGCCTACTACTAATTCCCTGTTTTTTTTTTTAAAATAGAAATATTTTTATTTTTAATTCTTAGCCTATATATGAAATTGGGCTGTTTTGGGAGTCAGTAACCCCAATACACACCTCCCTCAAGGCAAAGAAGAACATCAGATTGTCTCCTTGTTGGGATCAGACTGTGTAAGTCACATATGCATCAACAAATTGTTGCAGATGTACAGGGAATGAGAGTTTCCTATTTCCTATGAAGTATCATGTGAGCTTCTTCTGTGAGGAAGCTCATTTGGGTTATTTTTTAAGAGATCTTGAAAGAGACTTTTAACTTGCCTAATTACTTATTGCCTAATTGCTTATGAACATTCACAGATTAGAGAATCAGCAGAATAAATATTTGGAGGAGCAGATGTTACTCATTGGTATGCGAATATATGTGTTTAATTCAGGAATGTACGGATAGGATATATATAAATTCTTCGTTACTGTTTTTCTATTTTCGTTGTGTAAGTCATTCAGTGATAAATTAGAAATAAACTTTGAACATTTACACAACAACAACCAACATAAAAGCATTGTGGAACAAAATGAAGTAACTAACTTACAGGTTCGAGTGGTGCCACTGCGGGTCAATATTTTCAGTTACTGACGTATCTTCATTGAAAGTCATTCTTTTCTGTTTTTCAGCACTCTTACCTACGTGACACATATTTTTAAAATGAATTACATTAACAGAAAATATTAAATATTAATTATTCCCTTTTTAATACTGTCTATTTACTAATATCAATCACTGTAACCGGACATAAATTTCAAAGAAAATTAAATTTTCGTACAAAAAACCTAAAACAAAACACAAACCCAAATCAGTAAAAGCACAACAATCAAATACAGCCTGAAACATTGGAAGATGTATGATTTTAAGTTCCCTAGCAGGTAAGGGTCTTCATACATGCTTTGTTATAAGGCAACAGTACCCAGAAAAGCATGTTACCTGCAGGCATCAAAGAAAAGCAAGCAAAGTAACCTAACAGTAAACAAAGCATCACATATTAACAAAGTTTAAGGCTGCTGTTAGCTATTCCATTATCTTCTCATAAATTCAAATTTGACATAAAGTATCAGGCCCCTGATTGGTGTCAGGCCTTCCTTTGGATCAAATTCCTCATGAAATTTGTATCTGTAGGCTGAGTGTCCCCTGACACTTCCATGATCTGGTTCTTCACCCTGCTGGATTTAGAGCTACTCTTAAGCACATCTTGCTGATGGGGAAACAGTACAAGCTACCAAGCAACCATGTCAGCAGCCCTCCTGCTCATGAAGAAGGGAAAGGACAGGCAACCAGAAAGCCTTCTGATTTTGTCTTTTCTGAGTATTATTTTTTTTTTTCAGCTGTTTGTTCATCTTACTCAGCAAATACATTCTAGGACATTTTGAAGCTTTTCCTGAGCTTCAAGCTACAGTGAATATTACTGCCTTGAAACAAAGAGCATCTACACCACAGGCACTATCTGAAGCCCCTTTCCTATGAAGAAATAGATTTAACATTTCATCAGTACACGTTTCCTTCCTGAAGCTCTGTCATGCTTCAACAAGCCTCTTCCCACACGCCATCATGCTTTTGCAGCTATTCTCAGGTGTCCTTCAGGTGCCTTTTTGTTCACATAAGTGTTCACCTCTTTATTTCTTTGTTTATAAACTAAAGTCCTTCCTCTCCCTCTCCCTACCACCTTGAATATTTAGCTATTAATCTATAGTCAATCTGTCATAAATAGTACTGTGACTATTTAAATAAGTACTTCCTCTCTGGGACAGCTGCATGTTGATAACAGTTCTAATTGTTATTCTGTGAAATGATGCAATAAAACCACTCATACTGTTTTCTATTTATCCTTATTATCATCTTCTGACTTCTGAAGGACCATGGGGTCAACATTCCCCTTTATTTTCCCCCTCAACAAGCACTGCATAATGATTTTCCAACCTCTTAGTATTTTATTGTTAACTGCTTTTGTTTTCTGATAAATCACGTTTTTATTTACACTTCTTTATCCATCCACTACATGTAACATCTGCATTTATTCTTGAGATGTTACTGGAGGAAGAGCTTGCATTCTATACAACAGTTGAATTTCAGCTGATAACCCCACACGACAAAATGTATCTATTTTTCTCCCCCACTAGTAGAAAACTAGAAAACATAAAGACCCATCTGAAAATCTACATATACCTTCTGATTAGTAAATTCTTCACCACTGAGAAACATTCAAATCTTGCTTCACAAAATGAGTTGGCTACAAAAATCGTGCAACTGCTTAAGACCCTCACTTCATAATGGCATTTCAGCCATTATGATCCAACTGCAGTATTAAAGTAGGAAGTGAAAATTTCCCTTAATTCATATGCTTCTGGTGTAAATCCATAGTATCAAAATAAGACGACTGGTTTGGCAATGTTTCTAAATAATCCACTCTTCTGTGTCATGGTCAAATGATATTTTTATTTGGTATTTTTAAAATGGTATTTTTTCTATGTAAGTACTGTATTAGAATGAACCATAAAGAACGCTGTTTGTCTTAATACTGGAAAATTACATTACACAATTCAGCATCTTTTAAGGTTCTTATGCTGGTCAAGTGGCAGAGCTGATTAAGAGAGTGCTGAATTACGAATGGTTCATCACTGCTCATTACCATTAAAGGTAATTTTGTCTAACTGTGAGCCTATCAGGGTAAGTCTTCACTATCCATCATATACTTTCATTTAAGTAATACAAATAATCCAGGATAAGTGATTCTGTCCCTGTCTTCATCTAAGTATTTTGCATGTGTCGTGTACCCCTGATGTTAGCTTGTCATTTACAGGTTATCACAACTTGTGATATCAAGTTAGTTTATACCAAAATTTCATTGTGCTTTTTTACCTATAGAGAAGCCAATACAAATAAAATATTTTCTTCTTTCTTTAGCCAAAGAAGGTGAAGGATCCTCTCATTAAGAAAAATAACACGTACACAGCTGCAGCTACAAGCTACACCCCTAATATTGCAAGGGACCCTGGGCTGGCAACCATTGCTAAAAGTGCAACGATAGAGCCCAAAGAAGTTAAGCCAGAAACAAAGCCTGCAGAACCCAAGAAAACTTTTAACAGCGTCAGCAAAATTGATCGACTATCAAGAATAGCTTTCCCATTGCTTTTTGGAATCTTTAATTTAGTCTATTGGGCTACCTATTTAAACCGGGAGCCTCAGTTAAAAGCCCCGACTCCACATCAATAACCTCATTTATTCATCTAGCTCTGTTTTGTCTTTTGCTCTGGGAATTGCTTCCAGTTTTCACATACAGTAATTCCCATTCGGAATATCATAAAGGTTTCTTCATTTAACCAGAAGTAAAATATATCTGTATATTTAAGAACCCTATATACAAGGGAGAGAACAATATAAGCTATATACTTTGGGAAACTGATTCTTTAAAAGGGAAAGTAAGTTCTAGAAATGGGAAAAAAAAAAAAAAAGCAAGCATTTGTAGATAGCTTAATACTGAATGTCCCCAAGATATATTGTATATGTACGTGAAAAAGATATTTTTATTCAATGGATTGTGAGGAGCAGGAAAATATTCTTTATGATGTCCATGTTGCACATACTATACTGCACCACCTTTTCAACCACTGTTTATAATCTTTTTAAGGATTTAGAGCTTTCCATTTGCTGAATCCCATAAGGTTATTTTCCTATTCCTTTTTCTCTTCTACATTGTGAATGACCTAAGTTAAAATATTAAATGATCGTTAAAGAAAAAAAAATAAAAAAATCTCAATGTAGATACAGTTCATCACTGTATAGCACATAAAAAATGCTTTAATCTGCTCCCTTACTGCAGTCTTATTCTAAGTGATTAGTTGTTACTAGACTAGATTTCAAACCAGTTGCACAATCAAGTTCAGACCCCAAGTTCCTCTATCTACTGTGTAATCCAAGCAAATCCCAGATGCTTTTACAGATAGCTTTTACTCATCACTGTTCTAGAGATTTAAAAGAACAGACAAACCAAAACAAAACACAAATTTTGCAAGCTCTAGATATGTTGAATGTATTCTTTTATAAAACGATACATTAAGAAAAGCTTTAGAATGAAATTTATGGATAGCAGAAAGACAAAATATAGTATTTAAATAATATATGTAAATATGCAGCATGAGATTGTACATTTTTCTTATTTTCTTTTTCTTTTTTTAAAAAACTTTTTAAAAGTTTTGTTCTTAAAGCATTGTTTAGAAGTCACCTCTTAGCTCTTAATATGTTGGTAAGCGCTCAGTAAAACATATTCAGAGCCTAAATAAAAAAAAATCATCGGCATTGGAAAGTCTAAAAGATATGTAGGAAGTGCTTGGAATTAATTCCATTGGTAAAGTGGCTAAGTGTACAGTAACTTGCAATTTGACAATGTCATCCAATGTTTACTATTAGATTAATGACTGGTCTGCTCAGGTCATGCATAAATACTAAAATATGGGATTATATTTGGTAGGTAAAAATGGTGAAATATTTGTTAAGACAGAAATTCATCTGTATATTACTGCTATATTTGCTGATACACAACTGTTACAATAAGTGATGTAATATATGTAGCATTAAATACAAAAAAAAGTCATACAGAAAAGAATGTACAGGAAAATAGATTTTATTGAGTAAACTTATAACATTTCATTTTTACTGTAGCAATATATTTGTAGGAACAATATGTAAGGGCTTTAAATACAAGATGTCCATTTTGCAGGTATCGTGCTCCCTTAAAAACAATTCTAGTCAGTATCGCTATTCCTGATTGCTGAAATAAAACTGAAATAAAATTTCAGATCAATCTTTTTCAAAGAGACGGGAATAATGGTGAGTGTTGGCAAGGATCAACTCAAAAACCACAGCGCATTGTACTGAGTCAGTTTCGAAGAAATGCTACATAAGTCTCTAGAGAAACAGCTAATCAAAATCCAATTTCACAGTCATATTTCAGGCAATGTCTTATGAACTTTCTCAACCAGTCAGAAAGTTGACGTTCTCTATTTACAAAAGGAAGTAGTTGATGTTTAATTTAGTTGCGTTTTTGTTTTTTGTTGGTTTTTTTTTTCCTCCTTAATATTGCTTCATTGTCTAACATTTAGTCCTGTCTCAACTTGATAAGTTATCTGATTGGAGCTTATTAAAGGGGGATGTTTTCATCTTCTGATATCATGTGTAGATATATGTATAGAAAAAAATAAACTATGGCTCTTTAACTTCAGTGTACTTGTTTATCTTGTTATTTTTGGCGTTAAACTAGTGTGTTCATTTAGGACATTTTATCCTTCTAGTAATTCATAGCTACCTTTCGGTCTGCATTTTGCACACTAGATGTGAATATTACTTAACTAGTCTGCTTTTTGCTATGCAATGACCGCATTATATCACCTCTTAGTTTGTTAGTCTATGCCAATAGTATTATACTGTACAAACTTGATTGCAAAGTTTATCAAAGACAAGGTATTCTCTATGTAGCTTTTTTACAGTGCTTTGCTAAACCATGTAATAATAGTAAGTCTTCCTTGAAAATAATGATACACTCTTATAGAGGACAGTTTGTTTACTCCCGGGATAATTTTAAAAAGATGACATTGAATGTTTATTGCACCTCAGTGCAGTGATGTGGCAATAAAACCTAAATCTAATAGAGGTTGTTTATGGCAGAAGCATGTATTGCTTTACAGAGTTTAGCAAAAGCTCTTTATTTTATGTCAGACTGTAATTCTATTATAATAATAAAGCTAAAAATAATGAAAGTGAATGTTTTACTTTGGTTTTCTTTAGTTACTCTTTTTTACAACACATCACTTTATGAACTGCTATTCATTGAAAAGTAAAGTTTCATTTGGTAAAGAATGCAGTTTAATGGATGTAGTTTTCTGCTCAGTGTTTTCAACAGGAGTGTTTCTGAAATCTGATTTGACATTAAAAGAAATATTGCTCAGTCTGTATAATGTGCATCCAGTGAAATAATAACTCAAATCAGATGAATAACTGGTGAGGTTTAGTACAATGAACATGATATAGGATAGAAAGAGAATGAAATACACTATCTCCCAGCTAAAATGGCAGATAAATCAGAGAGGAAGAGAAAAAATTGGGATTTTTTTTTTCTTTTTTAAACTAGAGATGTCACAGAAATACAGAAAGACTGTTAGGATGGGACCTTAAATTATATAAAATAACACTACTTCACTTCTTTAATGAGTTGTGGGGATAGCATTTAAACAAATGTATGCAAAGGTAGAAAATATTAATTCAAGCACTCTTTTTTATAAAGAACAAACAGAGGGAAGTCATTCCAGTATATTCAGCCCTCTGATTTTCTTGGGAAAGTTCTTGGGAGCAAAACTTTCATGCTTTGAGACAAGACGAAGAGAAACAACCTGTGGCAGATGTAGTTCTAGAGGATCCAGTGCAGGAAAGGCTTTCATAAATGCTATGTGTACATAGTAATATTTAGAGTGTTCTTAAGTAGCTGAGTTCCACAGAAAAATTCATCACAATGTTAAGAAAGATTGTATTAACACAGGCACAAATTCTGTTACCTTATTCCGCTTTCCTCTAATTCGAAGAAGAATATTGCATTCCAAATCCTTGTTCCTTGCTTCCTACTGATAACTACGTGGAGTTTGAATCCCTATGGAAACTCATGCAGGATTTTCAGGAGAAGCAGTGAAATGGCAGGTGACGCTGAACACCCACCTCCTATGTTCATATGCCAAATACAGAGTACATATGAGGACTCTCACATCTCCTTTGTCACTGCTCTGATGTTCTGGGCAGAATTTTACTTAAATAAATTGAGTGGAAATGACTAGATGGAACAGAACTTGGCTCAGGGAAAAGCACGTAGCAGCTTTCAGCCTCAGAATGAAGAACAGCCCTGTCAGAAGGAAGGTTCAGACAGTAGGCAGTCCAGCATGACATCCTGAAATGGAGGTGCTCTGTGATACTACACCAGGAGAAGAAAAACCTCCAGTTCTTCTGGGATCATACCTTGATGATAACACAAGAATGTGGGGGAACAAGAACAGTTCAATCTGAAAACTGCTGGTGCCTCACACTTTCTGTAACTACTGGCAGAGTATAAAATGTTCTGCCAGAAGCCAGCTCTCGTGGAAATGAAGATGATTGAGGATCCCTGTACGTGGAGGCCAGTATTACCTAACCATAGGCTACAGAAAGACTTCTTTAGACAAGCATTCTGCTGGCTTGGTCTTCCTGGGGTTGATCACAGTATCAGAATCACAAGTGGTAATTCAGACAACTACATTTAACAGCATGATGTTACATCACGCTGAGTAGGGCTGTCTGAGCAAGTAAGTGCCTCACTTGGTGTAAAAATGTACAGCTGAGCTTGGCTGAAGCATCCTCCAGCAAGGAGGTAACCCTTTGGTTCAGCAATCCAAGCTCTCAAAGTGTTAAAGGCAGTCAGACTTTATACAGTCTTAGTAGCAGAAATGGGTGTATTAGGTGTATGTACGCCTATTCAAAAGGTTAACAAAAGCGAAGAAAATCTCTGACCATTTGATGGTATCTTTTGGACTGACAGATAAGGACCTGAAAAACCTCCCCATTCCTTTTTATTTTTTTTTATTTTTAAACTCCTTCTATTTTCCACCCATATGGTAAATAATAAAAGCTTATGAAACATCCTAATGGCCAGAAAATGGGGCACGCATGCTTCAGGGAGCAAATAATAAGAGAACTTCTCTCAGCCTGTACTTTGTATCTGAATGTCCAAATAAATTAGCGTGACTGGGGAAAGTCTATCTTCTTCTTAGAGGCTTGAAAAATAGCAGTCACACTTATAAATATAAAAACCTCAAGATCTCCGCAGACTTTCTCCAGCAGATCCACAGGGAAAAACAAACAAAGCAAAACCAACAAAAATAGCTCCTCCTATGCATAAAAACAACACAGCTCAAATAAAATGTGTTTGCATTCTTAGCAGATGAATTTTGCAAGTGAAGTGTATTGTCAGCTTGTCAAGCTGTTGCTGTCAGGTTACATCTGATTACAAATCACACCAAATACAATAAGAGAGGCAAAAGCCTCCCAACGCCAAGTTTCTATAGGCTCGCTCACTCAGGCTACAGCCCCATCCAAACAGGCAGGATGACAAAGTGGCTGCTGATAAAGTCGTCTGATTACACAGCTCTAGGGCATCTGAAGATGCAGAGAGCAGATTCTACGCTTGCAGTACAGCTGTCTGTTACATGAATTTCACCCAAAGACTAGAGACATTTTCTCCCAAAAACCTGCACACCAACTAACAAATAGAAATGATTTTTTAGTGTGCTGTCATGGGAAGATTGATGAATTCTGGTGAATCAAGGGCATTTGACTATAAAGAGATCAGATGAATGTTTCCAAGTGCTTTCACAAAGTATACACTTAACCTCAAATTACACAAGCCTAAGACCTGAACTAGGACTAAGGTACTGAATTTGTCTAGAAAGAGTTTGCTTATGGCTGCTCAGAATGCACTACCTTTGCTACATGATCATTTTATAAGTATTCACCATATAATACTTATAGAAGAAAATACCTGCTAGAGGATCCATGCAACTTAAACACAAACAACAGCTACTAAAAGCAAAACGAACAAAGCTCCTATTCCATTACTTCCAGCAGCAGCAGAACAATACTTTTAAATACGTGATTTTCAAGTTTCAAATCTGCTTTCTATTACAGTAAGACACATTAATACATTAATGTAACAAGTTGTCCACAATATGAAAAACTCCAATTATATATATATATTTATGATCAACAAAAATAAAACCCATTGAAGCTAAAATACAAATATCCTTATTTTCCTCTTGAATTAAACTAGCTGACAAAGAAAGAAAAGCTCATTTAAAAAGAATCTTGACTGAAATCAATGCACTTTCTGAATAAGAGAATAAGCCATCAGAGACCATGGTGTAAGTAAATATCTGCCAACTGTTAGGACCTGCTGGAGGGCCATGAATTCAAGAAGGAACAATAACACCTATGAACAAAGTGTAATCAAATAAGAAGCTTTCTACTCTGTAGAATAATAATACAATTTCAGTAGTTTCAGTGGGCCTTTTCAACAGGGTTTTTTTGTTTGTTTGTTTTTTCATTGAAAAAATACAGCAAAATACAAAAAAAGCCAAACCACCCATGAAATTCAACTCCTGCTTCCTTTCATCCCTGTCTGTGTAAGGGGCTAAGGCAGGCACGGAGATGTGAGGTTCAGTCCCCAAAGGTAATGGTGCACAGCTCAGGAAATAGCAGCATGGGTGTCTTAAATCAAACAGTTCTAAGACAGCAATGTGAAATAATTTTTAACTACAAATAAAGCTCAGCTGAGCCTCTCAGATATAACAAAATAACATGCAGATTAACATAAAACTCTGAGGAATTGAAAAGATTTTGATTCTTCGTTTGTACCAGAGAGCTAAAGCAAACTTTGAAGAAAAAAATATGCTACAGATAGCTATTTTGAAGACAGTACCTACTGTACACTAGTCTGATTTCTGCACATTTTCATCATCACATCTCTAGTTTGCTTCATCTGCAAGGAACTTGGCTAACTTAGACCAAGCAAAACTGGTCCTTGGGTCATGAGGGCCTTTACCAGCTTGTCTGTGATTATCCTCCCTCCTGAGTCTCTCATTTAGGAAGACACAAAAAACAAATGAGAACACATCTCATTTCAACAGTTTAATACACTGTGTATTATGAAAGGGATCTATATACACCAGTATAGTATTTAGGTAACTGCAAAATCAGAATTTACACATTGGAGCATACTTACACCCATATGTAAATACCAGATTACAGATCCCCAGAAAATGAGAGCATTTTCAGCAGTTCCACAATAGGCTTAGTGTATCAGCCACAATTTCACTAGCACTTAAGAATGCAGAGGAGTTGTTCTCTGGTCTTTGAGTTAATGAATCTTAATAGTGATTTCATTTGTAAATAGCTCTAACTTTCTTTTCTAAGGGAGTTGGGGCTGGAAATGTTCACTTCCTACCTACTAGTTTGTGAATGGAAGGATGCTTCCCTTAAAGCTCACTAGTAGAGAGGTTTAAAAATTGAGCAAGTGAATTAAAACAACCAGAGAAAGAAAGATTATTGTGAATAATAACAGATTAGGTAACCCAGAAATCCAGTTTCAGATGTTTATCATAGATTTAGTACTGATGTTCAACAGCTTCTTTTTCCCCGCACAAAGCCTCCTAGACACTGACCTCCTAACAAATGCATTAATAAAATACAACAAAAACCCCTTCAAGTGGATGAGAGCTGAATAAAGCCAGCATTGGGTGCATTTGAAAACTTTACCAGATATCTTAGCCATAGAAAGGACAACTTTTAAGTACTCTAATGCTACTAAAGAAAATGTAAGAGAAAACAAAGGAAAACAGTATTTGACTCCACAGCAAGCACGGCTTACAGTTCTATTCCCATTTTTCCAAGGTATGGGACTAAAAACCTACTTTTACGCAGCATGCCACACAAACACAGGTTTCAAGTGATTGAAAGAGGAAAACAACCATTTTTAATCAAGCCAATATCAATCCTTTTTTATAACTCGACATTTATATTGAGAATTGTCATAGAACTGTGTGGAGACAGATTAGAAAAATTAGAGACACTAATTAATTGTCTTACTCTGCCAGGCCTTAAGAGCAGACATATATATACGTTATATAACAGGTAGCTCAGATTTGTGAAGCACACCATTCACATTCTTCTAGAACTGATGTTATTTCAATACTTTTTTTTTTTTTTTTTTTTTCCTTTTCCTAAATATAATCCCTGGTTCAATGCAAAGTAAAACTTACAAAAGGTAAGACTACTATTGTTACAGGTTTAGGTTCAAAGGGTAGGAATAAGTTTATGGTCATACTTCTTGAATTCCACCTGAAGAAATGCATTTTTACTTGGCTAGTCCAATAAGTAAATGGAAGGAAGTCTATAAATGAATAAGATTCACTTATAAATGTAGAGATATAAAATAATAATAACAATTATCTGGTGTGGCACAATCTGGCATATTTATTACTAAACATAGTGTACTTAAAAACAAGAGCTGTAAGACAATAGGCTGTTTTACTACTGCCTCTTAATGGGAATTACATGAATAATGAGTCTCAGGAGGCACTTATCAGTGATAAAGGTAAATATTGGCTCTAAAAAATGTCAGACAAGCTATTATACCTCTGCATTGCAGGCAAGCTAGATAGGTTATTAGCCATTATTTTGTTTTATTATATCTAGCATTTAATAGCTTGGAATGTACATTTAAAAGATAAAAAGACTGATGAGATCAGAAAGAACGGTGAGTGCAAATGCCAAATATACATCCATTTCTCTTCACTTCATAACTGTGACTGGATGGTGTGCATCAGTGAAGAAAACTTGTCTTGCTTCAAGGTCAGCAGCTTGAACAGAAAACCAGCACAGCAGAAAATGAGTTGCAGAATGTTTCGTTCCCAGTCTCAGACCAAAAATACACTTGATTCTCCTGTTATTAGATTTTCTCTTGTAAGAAGGAAGTACTTGCCCAAGGCTTCAGCTCCATTACCTGAGGCATGATACAAAGGTTGCCAGCCTTTTGCACAGTCAGAGGAATGGACACACCATTCTCAACAACGCTTACAAAGCAAAAAAAATGATGTGACGAAACTCAGCCTGCTCAGCTCCAGCAAGAATCGAAGGCAAGAAGGCTGTATTTACAAGTGGAGCAGCTTAATTTGGGTGGGGAGGTTGGTAAACCATGGACACGTGTGTCTGTGTAACATGGGAGGAGGTGATGGCACAACTGTCAGACTGCTGCTCAGAGCAGGGCCCAGGTGACGAGGGCTACATGATGCATACTGCTCGCTGCCAAGCTTGCCCTACTACTGACCTACTACTGACTACTACTGCTGGCCCTGCAGGAGAAGCCCAGCATGTCACAGCATCCCACCAGCCACATGTTTGTGGGGAAAAACCTGACTTGGCATGGGGTTGTCTCTGTGGTCCAATCACAAAGACAACAAGGAAAAAAATAAGGCTGAAAGGGATGCAAGAGGCAGTCCCAAAGGTTGGACATTAGGAGAAATTTCTTTCTCAGAAGGAGTGGTAAAACACAGGCACAGGTTACCAAGGGAGAGGGTAGAGTCACCATCCCTGGAGCTGTTCAAGAAATGCAGAGATGAAGAAGTAAGGAGCATGGTTTAATGGGCATGGTGGTGGTAGGTTGAAAAAACAAAAGGTGCCTATCATTTAGATATCATTTAGTTTCAGCAGTGACTGGAACATGCAGTGAATTATCAGTAGTTCCCAGCAGTGAATAATGTACAGAGACATAAGCAGCAGATTATTACAAAAAGTAGGAAATGCCTGAAATTTCACCACAGTAAAAGCACTGGCATCAGAAACAACACTGGCTTACATTTTATGGAGTTTCTTTTTTCTTTTTCAGTCCTGGTATGTATCTGAGTAGAAATCCAAGGTTTTGAGGCAGATGGTTCTCACCCAGTTTATGAAATCTATAGCATAAGTCTAAAATATGTTCAAAATTACTTTGAGTTGTGTACTTAAAGGGTAGATGCATTCTCTCTCTTGCAGGGGATTTCTCCATAAACAGAAAAGTTTCCTGTATGTTTGGACTGACTCTTTGGCGACTGGTTCCCAGTAGTAATATATTTGAGAAATGCCTCTACTCACTCTACTTGTGAAACTGTCAGCCCCACAGTCCTAAAATTCACTAACTGGACTCACATTTCTGCTACTACTCACACTGATACTGGCCACTTCCACACAGTGGGTCAGGGGACAAAGCTGTAAATATACCCCAAGATGAGGAAAACCAATCTTGGAGCCCAAGAAGCAAAACGACTAATGCAGAAGATTACTAAATACAAGTAGATGCCTCATGGCACTGGAGTCTTTGGAGAGAATACCATGGGGCTACTTTTCAATAAATACAAAATAAAATCTTATGGCAAACCACAAAGAATAAGATATACTGCTTTTTTTGTTCATCGCTCCTAATTACTATTTGCTTAAGGGGAAAAAATGGGAGAGATTATATTTGTATAAAATATACTAAAATATTTATATGGCTAATATGACAGAAACTATAAAAGATGATGACCCTTAGACAAATTTGCATCCTCCCTCGGACTTCTGCCAAGGGCAGCATGTCCCGTGGTAAAAATAACTCTGAACTAAGTATGTATATTTAAAGCCAAAATTGTACAATTATGAGGAGATCCTCTTGATTCTAACTAATGAAACAGTACTAACCCTCCAGTCAATTTATTAGAATACTCTTAGTAGTTTATATATACTAGCACACAGCTTTTATATATGTATTTTTCACAGATTCACAGTTATAGGGGCTGGCAGGGGCCTTGGGTTGGAAACCGACAATTGGGAAGCCAATTGTAGGTCACATAGAAGCATGTCTTGATTGTGCCTTGCTCTATTGCTGCATGCCACTGAAAAGAGGGGACCCCTATTGACTTGACTCCCACATATTAGCAATTTATAAACAGTTGAGATCCCCTCTCAGCCTTCTCTTCTCCAGACTGACAAAGCCCTGGTCTCTCAGCCTTTCCTTATATGGGAAAAGTACACATGAAGACATACACATGTATGAACTTCTTCCTTAACATCAGGTGGTACTTCTCTCTGCCTTAGCTTCAGTGTTCATTTCCACTTGCTTAAACTCCAATGCCTAGTTATCTACAATCACAGATGCCTTCGTGTAAAAAAAAACCTAGCAACTCAACGTAATATCTAGAAAACTGAGAATATTGCCACAAATGGGATTGCCTGAACAATTTTGGGTCTCAGAGCACTTCAGCTAATATGGAGTTTTGATTTGCCATTCATGATGCAGCTTGCTCAAATAAGTGGTGAGGAAGCAGTTCTTTGAGATATTAGTGGAACACAAAGTAGAATCTCCGTGCAGATTTCTTCAAGTTTTCTAAAGCTTCAATTACCTGCTTTTGCTTCAGTCTTCCCTTTGCCAAGAGTTGTGAGGGCTAGCTATGGGAAACAGACCTGGGACAAAACTGAGATGACAGATTGTTTTGTGCCACAGGGGACTGCTAGATTAAAAACCACAAGGAGCTTGTGGAAAGATTTAGTAGCTGCAGGCAACCTATGTCAGAACTAGGAAGCAATAGTCCTGGGACAGCAGTGCCTCACAGCTGTGACTTGTAACAACTGTATTTGGCCTAAGTGCCAGAAAGTGTTTAATCATCTATGAAGTATTGAAAGTAGACAGTAAAACACAGAAAGGAATAAGCAAGCAGCTACTGCACATCCCATTCTTAACAATGTAATTAACATCTCGATAATACTGTCACTTTCTTGGATTTGATAAATAAGAAGCTTTTAAATGGCTTTTAATCTTTGCAAGACACTAAGACATTATAACACATCATCAAATTGGACCATCAGCTTTGGAACTATTTCAACTTCTTTTTTGATTTTTATTTTCTTCCATGTGGTCAATTTTACTCGCAGTCAAGAAATGGAAGGGGAGGGGAAAGTTGCAGCTTTCGTTTTGATTATACCGGAAAATTAACCTTGTTTCCATAACGAGTGTCACCCCTGAAATGATCATTCCTCCCACAAGCCTCCAGCAAGGGAAGCAGTCATTTGCAAAAATAAGGAGTGGGGAGGGAGGTGAGGATGCTTTCCATTTCCCAGAGTGAATTACCTTATCAAAATAAATGAATGTTTATTCATGTGCGATTTGAGATCTAGAAACATTCATGTCCCTCATCGTAGAGAGCAGCAATTGCATTAGTCTCATTGATCATAATTTGTAGTGGTTGGTGCAGTGTAACGTCTTAAAATGCTACTCTACTCTAACAAAGAATAAGAGAACATAATATATTTCTCACTAGATCTTCTGGAATGTTTTTTTCCTAATGCATGAGTTTGTCCATAATGACCAGAATTTACTTTTATTAGATTATATCTACTGAAGAGGTACTCTGAACATCAAGCATTCTCAACACCAAGTGTTTGTGCATCAATACTGTACAGTTGGTTTTGAAGCCAGGAACCGGATTTAAGAACATCACTGTAACACTGTTCTAGTCTGAAGAAGCACAGCATGGGATATCATATGGGCTGTACAGCTCTCATCTATCACTATGAAAAACAGCTTGTTAAATACTGGAAGATAAAATCTGAATGTGCTCACAAGGTTTTTATTCTGCAGGCTTTTAAACATACAGATGTACTTTATTTTGAGCAATATATTCTTGCTGTAAAAGAACTGAAATAATAAAAAACTGTAAGAATTTTATTTCCAAGTGCATAAAGGATAGAATATGCTATGAAAAGAAATGTGAAAGTCTAAATACGATGACTAAAATTCAAGGATGATAATGCAGTAATATTAATACAGTATCAAATGATTCACAGGGAATGAATAGCTGACAAAAAATAAAAAAAATCACTCAATTCCCCCCAAATTAATAAAACTTACTGTAAGAGATAAATAACTTCTGCTATATGAAACGAATTGTCATCTGCTGTCTTTGTTGTGTTGTTTGAATACATCAAAAATATATATTATGTGCAAAAGGCAAAGTGATAAGCAGTGAAATCCCCAGTGGCAAAAAGCATGACAGTACTGGATTTTGGAGACTTGAGTGGGAGTAAAAAGTAATAACAACAAAGAAGCCCTATATGTTAGAAAGGGAAATCCAGGAGTTTATTATTTAGCTGCATTTGCACTTCTTCATTTCACGTAGAGAAATTAAGAACTAAGCAGTGATTTTACCTAAGTAATCAGGTCCCTTTCCAGTCAGATCACAAAACTTTTGTTACTGTAGGAATTGAGCCAACACTTACATAATCCAAACTGAATTTAATTCTAGATTCATTCGGAGTAAAGATGTCTGGAAAAAAGAAAAAAGCTGCACTTTAATCAAGATAATTGCTACGATCATCTCCTGTCTGGTCCGAAGATCTGATGAGAAACTGTATTCCTAATTAGGAAAATCAGTTCCAAACTAAATACAGAACTTTACGCATTCAGAGACTGAAATTATGTGGGTTATAGCTGTGGGCTTTTTGCACCTCAGCACCAAAGAGAGATCTGAATAATGTGAAACAGTTTGCAGGCTCTGAGTATGATGCTGAGTCATCTGTGGGGAAAAAAAACAAACCACACAGAAAAACCTGTCTCCCAGCCTGACTCCAGCATGCAAATGAAAGTTGTTCTGTGAAGTAATGTCTTCAACTGTGGATAGAAAAGATTTCAAGGCTCTATTTCAGATTCAGAGGGCCCATGCATGACCGGAGAAGCAGTTATTAGGCAAAGATTATGAAGATAGATATTATGAGGTGATTAAAAACCCAGACTCAATTAACAAGGATTGTTATAATATGATTTGAAGTGGATTATAGCATCATTTTTCTTCCTTGGTCTATGCAATCAAGATAGCAGATGAATACAGTATCTCTGTCTAGTGGTGAGAGGAAAACCTGCAAGCCACAACCGGAAAAGTAAGGAAATACTGATGTGAAACCCAGGCTTTCACTGCTGCATACTGACTAGGAGAGGGATTTGGGAGTTACTGCTGAAAATTAACAGACTTAACTCCAATGCACTGCTGAAAAGGAAAAGGAAAGTGAAAACCAGAAGAGAAGCTCCAGAGAGACAGAAATGGAATATAAATTAAAAAATAAAAAAATAAAAGGAAAAGAAAAAAGAAAGAGGTGGTGTTGTCTATTTTATTCTACTATTTAGAAATCCTGTTCACTTCTGAATGAGACAACTGAAATAAGGAACGAAAGTTACTCAGCAGTAACTGAGCAGCATACCTAAGCGTACATCACATTACTTGAAGATACTCAGAATTTATTTTTTTTTAAGTAAAAAAAATACATCTCTAGTAGGAAAGTTTAAAATGTAGTGACAAGAATAAGGAAAGTCTGTACGGCAGGGAGTTCCTAGAGCAGAGGGTTAGTAGATGGCGAGGTTGAAGTTGGACTTTATGATCTTAAAGTCTTTTCCAACCTGAGCAATTCTATGGAATGAAAGAGAAAACATTACCTATTTCATTATGAAGCTGTAATCAAACCAGTTAACTAGACCAATTATAATTACATGTAAATTCAAATTAATATGCCTACTGGGATAATTTCTTTAAGGGTAGAATTATTGCTAATCAAAAAATTCACATTCCAAATCTAAGGTGAAGGAAATTACCTCCCAGCCAAATCTTTCTGACAGGCCAAGTGTGAAATGCTACAGGCAAATTTTTGCTCACTTCACTGCTGAGAAGCATATAGAAAAAAACCGTATGTCATACTGGTGGATGACAGCTAATCATCATTAAGAGGGATTTGGAAATACTTTTTTCCCCATGTCCAAAAGACATTTGGTCCTCCCTGGGAGAAATATGACAATTTTTCCAGCATGATATATAGCGCAGAGCCCCAGATGACACTGAGTCTCTAAACAAATGAGAGGTCTGAAATAGACTCGGCACTAATAAAGTCTTAAGGGGGAATCACACACACAGATAAGAGGACAGATCAATATCAGATTGAGAAGCAGATTTGACCACTGCCTAATATTTCCTCTCAGTACCACACAGGATCTATCACACTGTGAATACATAATTAATACCAGTAGTTCCCCTTCTGTTCTTCTCTCGCTGTCCCAAATAACTTTTGTTTACCTGCACCCTCTTGTCCTGTGAGATACAAGAAGACTTCTAGGTAACAGATTGTAGGCTTACTTCCCAAGCTGTGCAAGAACAACTTTCCAGATAATAGAAAGGCTGAAAAAAATCGTATAACCATTCTGAAAAATTAATCTCCCCAACCATCCCCCACTACAGCACAGACCCTTATCACTCTGAAATACAAAGCAAGTCTCTCCTGGATCTCTGTAATAATGAAAGTGCTATAACTCATAAATAGATTTGAGTGACCTCAGCTCACTGTTACATCACTCTGCCAGATAATCTCACTCTCACAAAGGACTTACAATAAATTTATGTTAACCCACAATGGCTCCAGACTTGTTATAGAACAAGACACTTCCAGTAGTTAATTGTATTCTATATACATAATGATAAACGGGAAACATGTACTTCTTGTTATTACTTCTATTTCCCTAGAGTTCACTTATTTCCCAGAACAGGAACATCCCTAACAATAAAAACATAGATATTATGAATAAAAAAGCCCAACATTTTACCAAATTTTGACTTAAAGATAAGAGGAGTCAAGGTAAGTTTTAAGTTTTTGGTTTTATTTGAATAGAATGCCTATGTTCTTTGTTGGACTATTCTCAACTAGACAAAGTTTGATCAAGGCCTTATTTTGCTGTGCTGATTCACTGAGCCCTTAACTTTAAATTATGACTACTGATGCTAAAGTGTCACAAAGAAATTCTGGATCTTCCTTCTCAGCAACAAAAACAAAGCTCTGTTTATTCAACCAGGGGAAGGGTTTTTGACACACAATACCCTTCTCGCACATATTTAATGAGCTCATTTTCTGGAGAGACTTAACTGATAGGGTGTTTGAATGGAACTTAATTATTCTTAGAGAGATAAAAGAACAGTGTATTAGTAAATAAGTCATTCATTTTCCTATAATTAAGTCCTGACATAGAGCAATTTAAAATCATTTGTGTTATCAAGAGACAGTAAGCTACATTTTTCCTAACATTTCTGAGTCTGAGCATATTAGTTTAGAATAGGGTATTTAAGGGCATTTAAGAGAAGATACAGTTAGTAAATGAGCAGGTAAGAAATAAGCTGCAATGTTACACGATAAATATGGTTATTTATACATATTTGAAGGCTTTCTAATCAGATTATAGAAATATTAGAATTGAGAAGGACCAGCTACTTGGAGATCATGAGAAGACAAAATAATTCTCCTATAGCAAATCTACTACTTATGCCTGTTTTTCTTTTCTTTTTAAGATAAAGAGGCAAAAATAAATTAGCTCTGCCTATAATACAAGAAGGTAATTAATACAGATCACACAGTTGTTTAAATATGCTAGTAATACTGCAACATCTATTATCAGATGCATTATGCAATATCACTCAGTACTCCACCATCAAGCTAGAAGCCCTAGACACAACTTCTGTGATTGTCAATGGTGAGATTTTTAAGCCTGAAGTTACAAGAAATATTCCAGATCAGTGACAGCTCTTGTTTTATCTTGGTAACCTGCGCCTCTAAGGTTGGAATACTTATTATTATAGGACTGAATCAGGGCCAGAGTTTATAACCTACTCCATGATGTCATCAGTAGCAATGAAATTAGACCTACTGCACACTGCTCGATCTGTATCTCAAAGCAAACAGAAAAGGCATTGACATCTACCCAGCAACCACTTTTTACCCTGCCAGGAAGCCAAAGGAGCAGTATAGAACAGGCAAACTAATAACTAGTCAATAATAGTCTCTTCTAGGCTCCTAAAACTCACTTTGTGCTACTGCATTAGCATTTACACTTGTAATCAAGCTGTTAGCTGTCATTTCTGAAAACAAGTACATAAATAACAATTGATCATGCAAATTATAATAAATCAATTTGCATATGCTAAACATAGAACATTTCTGTTTCTCCCCTGCTTGGCAGAAAGGTAGGAAAGGACATAATGTTCCTAATGCACTATGTCATTAGAACTTGAGGAGCTGCAGTAACTCTGAATAGTATCCCCCACTTCCAACACTCAACAGTAACCACTGGAGAGTAGAAGCATACCTACTGCCTTCCAACATCCAAAAAAAAATGCAGCTTTATTTCAAGGTTTTGTTAACTCTCAGTATTTGAACTTCAGATTAATTCACTACTAGTATTTTCTAAACAAACCCTACATTGCTGACAACCAGCTAATCAGGCAAGATGACCACCAGACTGTGATACACAGTCAAAGACTATGAGCCAAAAATGGTACAAAGACAATACTTGAATTTCACTTTTCCACTAAAGCCTCAGTATCTAAATAACCATAACAGCTAAATGCTTATTCGCTCTTATTTCAAGGGGATATTAAATTTTTATACCTTGATTAAATGTAGAGATCAACTAGAGACAAAAGCACTGTTAGTTTTCGGTCCTCATGAGCTTATGTGATGTCCTGAAAACATTTACTCTAGTTGCTCCAGGAGATAACACAAGCAGGACGTCTGGCAAATCAAGTTTTATTAGCCAAACTATTGTGCAATAAGTCAGCAGCACAGTGGGAGAGATGAAGCCCAGTTTGCCTCCACATCCTACCTTGCTTTCCACAGAAACACAACTCAACATTTTGTCATTTAGTTCATGACTATTAGCATATTCTATTCATATCTGGCTGTATTCATTTGCAACCTTATTTATTTCTTTTTTCCTAAAAGCCGATTATTGCTTTTCCACAAGAAAACAACCTTTATCTCAGTGAGCTATGGTTTTCCTAGCACATTTCATTTCAGTAACTCTTATTTTACATTTGTATGCTGCTGTTTTGCCCTACAGCTTTGATATTCTTTTCTCAGGTTTACTGCAGACACCTGAATCCCAATGTTTATATCCATATACTTTGTTCTGTTACTAAAGCTTCATGCTTTCCAACACCAATGACAAATATAGAGGTAAAGTACAATTTAGTCACCACAGGGAGTTATATTAATAGAATTTTTTCTGGCTATCCTGTTACCTTACTCATCCACCCCAACTCTTAAGTGAGCATTTTTCCAGGGACAGTAATGAATTCTGCTAAAATATCAATACCTGTTTTACTAGGCATTTGAAATGACCATAATAAAATGCATATACTACTCCTTCATAACCACCATCCAAAGAACCTGATTATTTCTGTACTGACGAGTCTTTCTATATTTCCTTTACTACTTCCTTGTTTTGTCTCATATGTAGGCCACTTCAAAAGTAATGCCTCCTATATATATCCATAGAAACTACAGCAGTAAAAAATAAAAAAAAAAATTAAAAAAAAAGGCTGCAATAACATGATTGGACATAGGAAATCTTAGCTACAAAACATCATTTTTAAGAGTCACCATCATTTTTTGCCCGTGATGAACAAAAGCCTCATAAAAATCTGTATCAGCAGAGGTGACCCAATATTGCTGTAGTCAGTGCTGAAACGCTCCACCACCTCACTGTGCTCACAACCACTGTTTGTTCGCCATAAGCATTCAGCAAGCATCAATGAATGTAATGGGGGCAACTTTTTCCATATAGAGGAATTCAGTCTCACACCTTTGCTTCATGCGCAATTCCACATCAGAAGCCAGTGTGACAGTTTGCCTTTCTGCTGCCATCTATCAAACTACAACAAAATGAAATGAAACATTGATGAAGTGAAGGTTCAGCCTCCATGGCCATTCTAACAAAGTCCACCTTTGACATAGGGGGCCAACAAAGTAAAACAGGAGGCATTACTTCCAGCCCTTGTACAAAACCTTCTGAGAAATACTTTTATACTCTCTATTTGATTAAAAGAATAGTGGAAGCTATACTTCACTGTAAATAATTGCTTTGAGACTTTGGAAAAGCATCTAAACCATGATGAATATTTCTTCTCCTTTTATGTTACTAGTTTGTACTTTAAAAAAATCCGTTTCAAGCATGTTATATTGAATTTCAATTTTAATAACTTCCAATTAAAAATACAATATACTACCTGGTACAAGCCAAATACAACAAGGGAGCTCTGTGTGAAACTATCTACACTTTCTGTAGCTCTTCAGAAAACTGTATTAAATTTTTATACAATTTGTTTTCATTCCCATGAGCAAAATTTCCATGAACTGAAGTCCAGCCCTGCAGTTCTTTCTCTTGAAGCATGCTCTGGGCTTTTGTCAGGTCTATCTTTCTGGACATTTTGGATTATTTTGGTATTAGGACAGGAACAAAAGAAGAAAACACAAGAAGGAAACCAACTTATTTTAACCAGGAACTCATCCATAAAATTTGCAGCATGCTACTTCATTTCAGAAGAAATATTTTTATGCATGACTGAGGTTGCAGGTTCAGAGTTTCACCACAGTATATTCAGTGCAGTCTTCTTTCACTACATTAAAAATCTTATTGAGAAAAAGCAGAGCTGCACAATACCAGCTGCCTAACAATGACCTGTTTGCATTATAGATTTGCTTAGCAGATAGCCATACAATCTCTTACCCTCCAGAGAAGATAAACTCTGAAAGGTCAGGCTGTGAAGTGAACCAGCACAGGAAAGGTGCAAAGCAGTTATTTACATGGTGCATATTTGTGAAAAGAAGTGCAATTCTCCCTGCTTATCTCAACTCCTTGTGATAGGTGCATAGTGAACACAGAAATACAAAATATGCACACAGAGGGAGTGACAACCATTGATTATCTTATTAAAACAAAGCACAAACTGGATATCGGACAGACAAAAGGAGAATCAAAGAAAAACAAATCCAATGTAATTATGAGCTTGAACATATTTCTATGAGAAAAGCACTGTAATATATAGGCCTAAACAGAACTGTATTTTGCATTGCTTCCATGACAAAGAAGTACTATATATTTCATAATTCTATATTTGGAAACATGGGACATCAGAACTCAGAAAAAATTAATTCAGAGGATTTGGAAGAGGCCAAGATTTATTCAATATTGTCATCTCCACCTGAACAGAATTCCACACTATTATTCCCTGCTGATATTGGGCTACTCCCTGCAGTCCTAGTAGTACAGTACATATTATATGAAAGTTATGTACAGGCTACTTTAAAAACATAAATATATTACATCTTATATATATATATGCACATAGATTTGGAGTTATAACTATAACTTTATATTTTTAAATACATATCTTAACAAACATTTTGAGCTATGTGTTTTAATTTTGCCAACTATTTCCACAGTAAAGAAAATTACTGAATTAAAAGTAACTTTCCAAAAAGCTTCCACGGAAACCTAAGATAATTTTCCAAGGTTTTAAGAAATCAGTGCTGGAAAATACAGTACTGTAACCATTTAATTTGACCTTCCTGCCTCCATGAGAAAAATAATAAATCACTAGTGATCTTACAGAAGGCGGCAGAACTCCCTAAAAATGAGAAAAAACAACAATAGATGATGTGTGTATATATATATTTTGAAAATATACACTCTACCATTGTGAGAAGGTGATTTAAGGGTGCAAAGGAAAGGATGAAAAAAGGATTTTACAAATGCATTTGGCAATGCTGGGTAGGTTACCTGGCTTGGTGACCTTCTTAAATTAGAACTCCCTTTCAAGAGAAGAAAAGAAAAAAATCCAAGACATGCCTGTGGATATTGCTACTACTTCTCCAAACAGATGTGGCCTTTCCCAAAATAAACCTATTCATT
The DNA here is from genome assembly GCF_054131305.1 of Coturnix japonica. Taxonomy (NCBI): domain Eukaryota; kingdom Metazoa; phylum Chordata; class Aves; order Galliformes; family Phasianidae; genus Coturnix; species Coturnix japonica. The sequence continues at coordinate 8,344,859 of NC_140680.1, read as the reverse complement.
TTAGCAGTGATTTTATCTTGCTACACTACAGAAACAGAGCAGAAAGGCACTTTGTTCACTAACTCCAGTTCAGCCTGCCTTAATGTTCTAAAAAGCTCCATGCTAGGGATGAGATCCACCAATTCAGCTCAGCAATCCTAAGAAACTGAACACTTAACTGAAATCTGCAGCAGAGTGCCTTGTTCAATTTTCCCCATCCTCTTCGAAGAGTTTATTATTTGACGATTCTATGCTATGAAAAGACCAAATTAAGGATCCAAAGGATCTTCCTCCCCTCCCCAATATTGTGATTACTGAATTTGGTTTATTTTCTTAAAAAAATCTAATTTAAAATGACTTAAGTAATTTTCTTCCCCTCCTTCCTCCCCTCCCTGAATTGAGTCTTTTTCCAGTATACAATTCAAGGAGTGGAGAGAACTGATTCTACTCAAGTCAGCCACAAATTATCACTGACTTCAAGATGATTTCATGCTTGAAAGATAACTCCATGCATATTTATTTAATGTTACTCCCAAATTTCCCATATTTCTGTAGAAATAGGAAGAATATGTAACAGGTAGAATGGATCTTCCTATTTCTTTGAGGGTCCTCTTTCAAAGATAACATTTTTTTAATTGAACTTTGAAGCTACATTAGAAAGTATATAGGATTAGAATACAGCAAAGACTCAAAAAAACAGAAGGTGTTAGAAAGGAACAAAAACTAAAAAGAAACAGTTTTTTATAGAATTGCTTCTCTTCCTTGTTTTTTTAAAACCCCGTATTGTACAAAATAAACAAATCTCATGTTCCGAAACAAATGCTTATACATTTTAAATGCATCCACTTACGTAAGTGTTTGCTTATCACAAATACTGTAGCATACAAGCCCAATAGCAGAAAATTTGCAGCAGGAGCATCAGTATGAACACTATGGAATATTGTAGAACTGAGGTCATGAAATCACAGGCATAAATAAAAACACGCATACAAACAACTTTATTTTCCAAACCAAAAAGAAGCACAACTACATCTAAGTACCTGTGAGCATACAAAGATCAAATCCAACTATCTGACCACTCCGAGGGTAGCCAAAAGGTGAAGAACATAATTGAAGGCCTTGTATAACTGCTTCAATAAAGGCTTAGAAAGCAAATGTCTACTGTTGAAAGTAAGTTCCACTGCATCTTTACCCAAGCCAAATTAAAGGTATCAATAATGGAATATGCACCATGTGAGAGACCCCAATGACAGTGGTCAACAGCAAGATCCTGAAAAATAAGTGTATTCCTCTCAAATTTCCACTATTTAATTAAATCCCAAGCCCTTATTTTGATGTTCACTGCATAAAAACATGTTTTCTGTGTCCCTCTCCGAAAAATAAAATACTTTAACATTCACAGATGAGAAAAAAAAAAATCATGTGTAGCTTCCCTGACTTCAAAGATGCCGAACTTAATTACCCATTCAAGTCTCTACACACTGTTAGCACTACCGCATATTAAATAATGACAAGAACTGTGCAAGAAGAAAAACTGCATGCCTGCACTTATTCATTAAGCTCAACATTGCTATATTCTACACTGTATTTATAACTAATACTGCCCTTTAAAGCTCCTACAGCACACAAACTTTTTTATTACCATTAAGGAGAAACCTTGGAAAAGAAAACAAAGACCCTGCTGTTGGCAGAGAACATCTCTACTGCTCTGCACTGCTAGATGCAAAGGCTAGAGCTGAAAAAACTGAAAACAGTAGCCTAGAGGCTGGGAACGTCATCTATCTTCATTAACCACCATCTCCAGCACTATGGACTCAGAGACAGCCCAAGGGGAAACAAAGTGCCACAGAAAAATCTCCTCCAAATAAATCACATTTTTAAAGAAACAAGTGAAGCACTGAAATGGCATCCAGCTGCTAGTGTTAAAAAAAAAAAAATAAAAAAGGAAAAAAAAAAAAAAACAGCCTTTACTTCATGTGTACTTTTCAAAGCTTTTCAGTTCGTAATTGGAAATTATTGCCATTTGGAAGGAAAAAGAAACCAGCAATAACAAACCTATTTAGCATCATCTTGCATTATGCCACAAATCAGACTTTCAGGGGAGTTACAGTGTTTACAGCTCTCGTTATGAACCAGTCAGAAAACTCTATTTGTAGATGTGTGTGATTAAAGGATTTTAGTACTGCGCAGTCCTGCGGCTACTTTATCTGTACTCCTAATTTAAAAGTTTCATTAGCAAATGATGTCTCTTGAAAGTCCTTCCAATTTCAATCACAGGAAAGCAAAATGAATGAATATGCTAAAGGATTTCAGAGTACACTAAGACTCCATACCTTCAGGTTTGTCTTTCTATATAATACATAAGCCATAGAGCTTTTCAGATGTGTTTTTACCTCAAGCATGACATTTCTTTGGGACCTCTGATTTTACTTCAGAGTCAAAGGAAGGACTTAAGAAAAAAAAGCAACACACCCAAACATAAAAGCAACACTCAAACTCTTCCCTACCCTCAACCAGTCTCAAAAAATACTCCAAACCTTCAAGATACTTTAAAGGAACACTGCTTGCCCAAGATACATTCTCCAGAGGCCAGTTATCCAACATATTAGAAAAAGAATGCAAACGGGACAGCTGAGTTTGTGCCACTACACGTTGCATTTCTCATGGATTAGTCTGCCAGTATTCTGAATTACATAGACCTGACTAGTTTTATGCTGTTAACAGTTCCATCAACCTTATACTTTCAGAAGTGATTCACAGCATTTTGAACCCCTTTTAATTATCTTATGAAAAAATTACATTGAGCAATCAGCCTGTAAAAGAAAGACCTTCAAAAGGTCCTGTAAATGAAAATAGAAGAAATACTGAAAAAGAAATGTTGCAAGTGGCACGTCTTTGTGCACCTGTCTCCACAAAATTTGATTAATCTTCCTTCTATTCTCCTTGGTAGGGAAGGCAAAGGGCTGGGGGAAAGCTTTGTAAGCCGATTCAAATCCTTGCACAGTTACTGTAATTTTGCCAGCTCCATTTTAGCTGCCTAACCCTATTTAGCAGCCAAATCAAATGCCAAGTTGTTCTGCCCACTCTTGACAGCTGATCTATCTTTAGGACTCCTGTAGATCAGTTCACTGATCTTTCAGTGTCCAGCTTCAAGAAATTGTGCTGAGAAAGTCAAAGTAAAGACCAGCTAGGTATATGAGCTGCAGCATCCTTGTCTAGAGAGGTGTTGGCATGATGCTCACGATGAGAAATCGTTATTCTTAGAACGTGTTCTTCTCTGGTGTCTGCTAGAAACATGACGGCTTGTCTCTAATACCAAACAGCTGTCATCTCATAGACTGAGGGAGAATGAGCTGTGCTGAAAGAATAAGTGACTAATCCTCATTTTGTGGGTTTGAAGTGATGTGATAGTCACCTCCGTATGACTGTTCATTGCTCTACAGACACATTACCTCCTCGCTTCCCCAGCATATGGCTGTGGAGATGGCTGCCTGCTACTACCTGTTGATGAATTGTCCCCGCTTTTCTTCCAAAAGATTTCAGCTTACTGCCACTGGACTAGTTCACAGCATCCAGCATTCAATAAACACACACATCACACTTCCTGCAGTCCTAATCTGTCAACTGAGAGCATGCAAAACAAACTTCAGTCTCAAAGTAATACTAGATATATTTACCTTTGCTTAATAACATGAGAGCAGGACCTAACAAGAATACATTTTTTGACAGGAAGAGGAAATTTTTACTTTGAAAAGAAGATCTACGTTCCTGACATTATGACAAACTGCCAAGGAGCAAATCAACTTCTAAAATACCGTTCTGTTCTTGGATTGCTTCCTTTCAAATTAAACCAGGAATCTTATAGTGCGGTACTCCAGAAGTAGTTACTGCAAGTTTGAGCATCTAAAATAAAAAGCCACACAACCCTCCCCCTGACTTTTCTAGATACCTTTTTTTCCCTCCCAGAGCCTGTTTATAAAACCAAGGGAGCTTTCTTGAGATACACTAATTGAATTTGACCACAACTGCATGTATTTTACAAACAGAAACATCTGCTTAGTTACATGTGAGCTGCAAATTTACATCAACATCAAAACCAGGTTTGACCTGGCCAACAGCACTGCATAGAGCTGGAAGGAAGGAATGCCTGGGAATATGGTCAAGACACAGATGAGGATGATTTATTTCAAAATTACAACATTTCATACTCTTATTTAAAGGTTCAATAGTACTACAAGAGAAATTTTGGAGACTCCTACTCAGAGCAGTGCTCAGACTAGGACTTAATGCAAACACTAAAATGCATCAATTGCATCAAATCTTGCATTGATAAGACTTTGCCCAGCAAGATAGCTAAGACAGATAGGTGACTGTATTGAAATGTCTGGAAATAGGAAGACAAGACATGCTTTTACACACATAAATCAACTCTTAAAACCTAAGACAAATGAGAACGATGCTGTGCTACCTGCTGAACCAACACAGATTTCCATTTTTAGCAAGTCTAAGTAGGAGGAAAGGGTGGTTCAACAATAAATAAATGCAGAAAACTGAATAACTTCATTGTGAGACCTGTCCAACTAAGTGAGAAATAGAAATGTTCACATGGCACCTTACTCCCCTTGATTGCTCTTAAATTGGGTTGCCTCTTACACTATAGACAATGGAAGGAAACAAAATCCAGAAGTCTGTCAGGGTGAACCAAGCAACAAATTCAACACTGCTCCAGTATTGCTTTTAGTCCTCTGACTCTAAAGGCTCTGTGTAACAGACAGAAACTAAAACATTCAGCTGACTTCTGTCCTGCAGGTATTATATTTAGAAATACCAGATAAGACTCCTTTCTAATTGCTTGGGGTGTGTCATTGTCATCTGCAGAGGTGATGCAAGTAGAAGAATAAATAAGATAAAAGGGCAAATATAATCACACCGGGAGGAGGTGGCAAACTGCAGACTTGTTGAAAAAAAAAAAAAAAAAGTTGACATAAACTTAAGAAGGCTCACTGCTTTCATCAAGTTAATTTTTAAGAGTCTTTCTATAGATATAAAACTTGCAACGTTATTAATCAGCTCATGCTTTTTGGAGAATCAGACAATCTGATCTTCTCTCACATTCACAGTGTAATGTATTGCATTGCCCTTTATTAGCCAAACCCACCTCATCCTTGCAGGCATTTTCACTATGTCTAATGAGGAAGAATAGAAGTTAAGCAGAAAACACACTGTATAAAACATTCTGCAAAAGATTTTGCCTGGAATATTCATAGAGTCAAAAGTTGCACTTTATTTTTACCACGCTCACAGCCAGAACAGTGGTAGTCCCCATTCAGGCCATTATTTATGAAAGAACAGAGACATTTAGATCCTGAATGCTGCTTATTGTCATGCAGAATGTGATTATACAGTATTTGCCTCATCTTAACACTGCTTCTGGGAATTGGATGTTTTTGCTCATCTCAAGTCCTTTCCAATCAATAAGTTTTAAGGATAACATTTCACTTATAAAACATCAAATGCTGTTAGAATAGTGATCAACAGAAGTATTTCCTCATGACTGTTCATTTCCGAATGCAAAGTCAGGAGCAATATTTGCAAAAAAAATTAGACATCTTTCCCAAGCTGTAGTGCAGATGTCTACCTGCAAGTCATACAAGTGTACTAGGATGGGGAGAAAGTGTTAATGTTTGACAAAGAGGAAGGTGGCACAAGAACAAAGGTATGTCAAAGCGACAGACTACAAAAAGGCCCTTTGCCCAAATGGAGGAAGAAAATGCAAAAACTGTCCTAATAGAAATGGGAAAATTATAAAGAATACTGTTAAGTTTGTCATAGGATGAACACGGATGAGAAGTGTATGGAAATTAAGTACTGATACAAGTTTGTAGTTAGTAGGTCTCTTGCCATATTAGCTTTGAAGTGAAAGTAAGTCTTGTACTTCTTCATTCTGGAATTGATTAAAGTGACTCATTTCACTACTAGAGCTGCACAAGTTAATTGTAGCAAATATTAGTTTAATTCATTTACAAAAAATAATTTAATAGATAAATTAACTGAACTTACAACTAAGCTATACAAATTTGCTCATTTAAAATTTAGCAAATGGTTTACGCATAGTAATTACACTGAATAAGTAGTAGATGTTAAATTTAAGTTTGCCATCCAGGCACCCAGTATATAATGACTTTTAAAATGACAATCCACCCTAATTCTTTTTGAAACATCATTCTGCTAAAACAACTTGAGAGGAAGTTTCTATGCCATTCAAGTTTAGATGATTTACATGAAATCGATTAATTCTTTTGCACAGCACTCACTCCATGAATGAAGAGCCTTTTACTTCAGGAGACCCGGCAAGTTTTAAGAACTAAAACTTGCTGGAAAAAAAACATTAAAGAAAAGCATATTGGCTGATAGGCTGTTGGAGCCCTTGTTCAGCGATAGCAAAATTCTATTTCGTGACTACACCTCAATTCTGACTCAGTAAGAAAAAAAATACACTATTGCTACTTCTCTGGGTTGCAGAGCTGCACTGCTTAAAAAGCCATTTGCTGTTTGAATGAAGTAATCTGCCTGCTCTGAATTTAGCAGGCTTCTTTACTTCACCATTTTTTATTTATTTATTTTAAATTTAATTTTACGCACACACACATACACACTTTCAACCTATTAGATCATCAGGGAGATGACCATGCCCTCATGCAGTGTCATAGCTCAGTCATTTCTCCGAATTTCCAAAAGCCTGAAAACAGTTAGGCCTATAATGCCTTAGCAGAAAATTACCAGCTGTCTTCAAACTTTGATGCTGGCAACACACGCCATTTTTATTTAATCACAGCTACCATTCTGGAACATGCAAGAACCAAACATATGCACACACTTTGGCCAGGGAGTTAAAAATACCCATAGAAAGAGTTGGAGAAGTGACTTGGCTTGTGTTACATCTGCTTTTTACTTAGCACAGATCTAACTGCACAAGTTAAATGTAGCAATTATCCAAACAATTATATATGTCACAAGGTTCAAAAAAGGGGTGGAGAATCTCAAAGTCATACACGCTCCTTTAAACATTCTTAAGTCTATACTGAAGAGAAAGAAAACAAAGTGGAAAACAGTCTCTTCCTATCAACCTGCCACAGGCTGCTATATCCAGATAGCCCATTATTTATTGGTGACTCCTTGAATTAAAACATGTTCACCTGTTTATTGAGAACATTTTCTCAATTTAAATTAAGATTCTGTTCTGTCATCTTCTCTCAGAGTAGTGAGTAGAGGGATACAGTCAACTGAAGAGGTAAAAGAGGACTGGAATCTATAAAACCTTTTTTAAAGCTAAACATTGAACTAAGCCCAACCAGCTTCTCATTGTGTAAATAACCATTGCACACAGATTGACTTTGCAAAAAAGAATAGGTTTGCATTTAATTTTCCACACACTAATGATAATCAGAAAGAGAAAGCATTTGTGATCAGCTTAGTGTGTCACTCAGTCTTTACATCAAAACCCTTCCAAAGGAAAACTGCACAGACTTATTTTTATCTACATGCTTAGGAAAAAAAAAAAAAAAAAAAAAAAAAGTAGAACGCTTTTCTCCAGGTAACAAGATACGAATTCCACTCTAAAAACATCTGCAAGATAATTAATACTTTACTCTGAAACATTCCCAAGTTCTTTAAAGTAAATATACACTTAAGTCTTACAGTAACACAATGAGAGCATTCAGAATAGAGGGAAAAAAAACCCACAAACAAACAAAAAAGAAGTGCTGCTGGAAAAAACAACAACAACAACAACAAAACAGTAAAGAAAGACACTACAAAATTCTCCTTCATTCCTCCCCCCCTCAACGTTGCTCCATTAGGAGGAGCTCTTGCAGTATTTGGCCTAGATGGGATTCTAGTTAATCTAGTCATATTCAAACTGATCATTACCTAGTCAGAAGGGATATACTTGCCTTTAAAAATGAGGGTGACTACACTTCAACATGCTTTAATTTTAATGAAAGCTGTATGGGTGAAATAGACAAGTGAAAAGCAAAAAACCTGCTGTGATAGTAGTTTGCTTGTCTAGGGTCACACATACAGACTTTCCCACGACATACCAATCCTAAAATGGCATTGCATGCACATGCTGGGAACATGAAAGTGATAGTAAGACATTGGCACTGTCAGTCATGAGCCATACTCTTTAGTATGACCACAGCTGTCACAGTTCAGCCTAAGTCCCATGACAAGGGGAAAAAGAACCCAGGGATCCACACCCAAGGAAATGGGGGGAAGCAAAAAGGCAGGGAAATGGGCCTAGATAAGGAAAACAGCAGCAACAAGATATTGGGGAAAAACAAAACAAAACACAAAAGACTTTGTTTACCAAATAGAACGGCAAAATGATTTGCACTTGCTAGTTCATAGCAAATGTTTAAATTTTAGCATGCATTTTTGTGATGTGGTACATCTAAATAACAACAATGTTAATTACTTTCAGAAGGCCCGTTTATTTAAAAAAAAAAAAATCCAAATACCTCGGTTAGTCATTATTAATCATTCAAGTAATTCAGCTTAATGTGAACATCAGTTTTTGCATGACAAGTTATGAAGAATGTGGATCGCTGAGGTGCTATTTTTCTCCTTGACTCAGTACTATTGCTTTGATTTTCAAGCTAATTTTATGCTAGATAATATTTTCAGAGACTCCATTTTCATTAATTAAGTAAATGTTTCACAAAGACAAGTCTAATGAGAGACTGTATCTTGTGAGACAAGCTGAAAGAATAGCCCAGTTCTTTCTGTAGTCAGGGCTATTCTCCGGTTAGATTTATATAATATATGTAGTGCCACTGTCAAACATCAAGTACTATGGAAGTAAAAGGTGCAGTCATAGGAGTATTGGAATAATTATAACGTTTTGATTTAGCAAGTATCCTCCAAAATGAAGAGGTTAGTGATACCCTGCTGCGTCTTGACAAATGAAAGCTTTTGGCAGAACATGATAAAGTATACTATCTTGTGAACCTGCAGAGGCTTCGGAAAAATACAGCTTAGTGACTTACTGGAATTAGTTGCACTATTGAGTGACTGTCTCAATGAACAACGATGAAGATACAGAAGATGTTCTAAACTTAATTCAAAGTACACAAACATAACAATGCCTCATTATTCAAGGGTTCTGAGTCTGAAATACCTTGAAGACAGAAACCACCACAGGGATAATATTAGCCAGCAAGGTTATCAGAAGTCACAGTGCTTCAGCAAACATTCACACGATCCTATTAACCATTTAGTGAAATAAATAAAGGATCTTTAGCCTTGAAACTTTTCTCTGCAATAGTTACCACATCCTCATAACTGGTTTGGTAAAATTTTAAATCCACATCTGACAGAAATAAGTCTCTATGAAGAAAAGGGTGTTTGCAGAAAATAACCTGCAGCTATATGGCATGGAGTGACCATAAGCTGCTGTACGTACACTAGCAATGTCAGAATTTATTCTAATGGATGCACCTGTGAGCTAGAAACAAGATGAACAGACTGGCTGGCAATAAATACACAAAGACCTTCAGAACAGTTATTCCTAAACATTTCATTAGTTGCAACCATTTATAATAAATAACTGCCTGATTAGTCTACTCTTTGTTTTGGACTCGAAGCACAAGAAAAGAAACACTGCCCAAGTAAAGTAAATGAAATGGTAAACAGCAATATAACAGTGTCTCAAAGAAAAGAAAACAACAAAAGCTGTCTGCTCATCCAATGTGGTTTTATACTGCTCCTATTGTTAATTTTAATGGCTAAATAATCTTTTATAAAACTGGAAAGGTGAATGGCATTAATTTCTCCTCCTTTTGGTAAATTCTCTATGTTTTGAATCTATACATCCTTTTCCCTTGTAACAATAATTCATCTAAAAAACTTTCACAGTTCTTCCTCTATCAAATCTGCTTGCTAGAAGGAGTTTCAATTGATCAAATTCAAGACAGCCCTAAATGTAGAAAAAACAACTCTATTGATTTCATCACACATTCCTTGATTCCACATATGGCTCACTGTAAATATTCAGGGCAAAACACACATGGAGACAAACAAGATTATCCAATTCTAAAATAAACCTTGAAGTTGTCATTTCTGAAATTAAGAGAAAATAATATGGCTGCTATTAAATTTGTTAGTGTAAGTAGCCTCATGGTACACAGCTGGGACTTTCTGCAACTAATCTAAGAAGCTAAATGGTGAGAGAACATGAGGAACAATCTGAGGACAAATGATTATAGTATTAAGTGAATACCATCACTAATGTTGTTCTGTATCCATGTTAATAATAAATCAATAAATATCAATTGTGAATGGAGTAAAACCTATGTACATTCAGAAATGGCTTCCTGGGAATGTGATAAAAGCAAATCCTGATATAACAAAGAGCATATATTTAAAAGTGTCTTCATGTTGAATCTTACATATATTTTATTTCAGGAACTATTTTATTTCAGCAGATGATGGGCAAGTTTTAAGTGAAAGGGTTGAAAAATTATTTTCAACACAGCAGAGCCGGTGCTGTGCCTCCTCATTCATGGTGTATTTATTTCAAGCTTTTCAATGGACCCAGATGCAGAAGAAAATTAAGGCCAATGCACTTGTGTCCGGAATTAGGTTTCTCCATTCCATATGACTAGCACAGAAATAATTACACAACAAATTTGTTCCATGCTGTTCATAGCTGGAACTGACCATGGATTGACGTATATTTCAGAATAAGAATAAATTTTGAAGCTAGAACAGTCTCTTCCTGTAATAATCATTTATTTCTTCTTGAAATTTTGTAGTAGATATTACTTGTGAATCCTTAACCACAAAATTACTTTCTTTGACTGCTCCTCAGACTTGGAAAACTTTTTCCTACCTTTGGATTATTTCTATATCAAGTGGAAGACAAAAGTATTTTTTTTCCTGGTCTTTTCATTAAACTCACTGAATAGTTTCCTCCTGACTATCATAGAGAAGTACTTACAGAGGTTGTCTTAGAAATATGTACTATCTAGTTACTACTATTTGGAACCTACAGACTATGTTTCATAAGAATGATATGGAAAGGAGAAGAAAAATTCCAGAGCACAAGCAAATCACTGGGGAAAAAACCCACAGTTCATAAGGAAGTGACCTTTAATATCGAGCAATACACCCCCTAAAGGAAGCCAAAGCACAATTTAAAGTTGAAGCAAAATGGATTAAAATTCAAAGAACTGCCTCAATGCCTGCATGGCTTTATTCTACTAAGAACATGTTTTGCCAAAGGAATGAAACAGGAAGCAGTAGAAATCAAAATAATCTTTTTAATGCCTAATATTTAATAGTGTGGAATGTTCTCTTGTCAAGGTCACCTAACTGTTGTATATTATTACTGAAGGGGAACATTAATTAAAACCACTGATGATGAATACTGCATCTTTAGATGTTAATAAATGAAACTAAATGCTTGTTAGATTTTCCAGAAGTCAATCATAGCTTTAAATTAAATATCACACTAAATGCACCAAACTGGCAAAGAGTGCTTCTTCTAAAACTGGTATCAGAATACAAATTTAACAGAACAGTAAATTTATACAGCATTTTGAGAATAATATTTTTATTTCTTCTATTTCATAATGCTATTTTAGATCCAGTACATATTCTCAATTTCTCTCTCTTTATTAGAGCCAAGATTGTGGGTTTTTTTTCTTTCATTTACTTTTATTTTTTGCTATGACATAAGACATTCAATGGACTCGATCTAAGTTAAGTATTCCACTTTTCATTCAGTAATCTATTGTGGAAGTGCAAGATTTAAATTTCTACAGTATAAGCAGGTTTCTTGCACTGATTGCCCATGATGAGGAGCAGTTCTGTTCTGACAGCCACACTGAAAAAAGCAATGTGCTGTAACGTAAGTAACACGAACAAATCCAGTTACTACTATTTATGTACATTGCTCTGCAAGTAATGCCTCCTATGTATTTCCATAGAAACTACAACAGATACAAAGACCATAATAATACTACTTGATAGATCAAATTCTCAGCTATGAAACACTTTTTTTTTTTCATCATAGTCACCACCACTTTTTTCCCTCATGCAAGGACTGTTTCACTATTGTTCCTCTGTTTAGACTTCAGAGGAAAGGACCAGCAATGAGGTATTCAGTTTAGGCCCAGAGAAGCCGGATTTCAACTACATACTCTTCTGTTTACTTCCTGGTGACCAAGGGACAGATGTTTGCTCCGAATATCCAGCATTAGTCTGCTAACTCCTACTGATTTCAACAGACCAATAGACTATTAGATAATTGTGTTACTTGAATATGAAGCTAATCTTAAAAACATCGTGGATTTTGGGTGACAGCTAGCACATCCCATCTGCTCATTATTTCATTATTTTTTTTCAAGTATTTAATAATCTATGTCTACATTTTCCTTCCTTGTACATCACCTCCCAGGTTCAAGCAAGACTGAAGACTACCTGAGAGCAGCAAAGGTGAGCAAGCACCCAGGCAACAAAGGTGTTGCTGAGAGAGAGAACAATAGTTAAATTGAATATTATGAAATTACACTTTCTGTGGGTTGGATGTGTATTAGACCATTGTAAAGATCACTTCTAGTTCTCTGAAATCTCCCAGCTGAGAAAATTTCAGTTTAAAAAAAAATAAAAAATAAAAAAAAAATTAAAAAAAAATTACAATTAAGAAAGAAATCTGGAGTGAACTCTGAAGAAGTGGAAATTAAAGAATTTTGCTAATTTCCCTTATCTCTGCTCAATTCTTGAAAGACTATCCCCAGTCCAGGACTTTTAATTCCAGATACTTAATTTGAAATTCCACCTTTTACTACACATTATACCTCTAGCACCTGTGGTAGTAAGAGTGCTGGGATCATGCTTCTTAGAAATAATAACACAAAAAACTTTTCCAGCTGCAAGAATTATTAAAAAACAGGTGAATCTGGAGACATGATAAAAGATTAGCTGTCATACACAGCCTCTTTGTTCCCTCCAACCCTTACACCATCACCTGCACCACCGTTTGGATAATTACCCTTGTGCAGAAGCATGTTTTCTCAATTAACTGTGACCTTCTAGTCTTGCCAATGTTTGCAGAATAATATGCTATCAAGTTCTGTACCAGCTGGGCGCAACTCTTTTCCTTACTCTCATGTGGAATTCACCTAATGCTTCAGAACTGGGAAGTCACTGCAATGAATAAATCCCATCTTTCCACCAGCAAGTTCAAATGACCCTATTAATTCCTGCCCGAGTACTGGACAAAGCAGCCAAAAACACTGTAAAATCTCTTCATTTACTTGCTGACTGCAAAGGAAGAAAGACAGAAAGACCTCAAATTGTTGACAAACAGGATTTTGCTAGGGAAAAACAAAACAAAACAAAAAAAGGATGTGATTTGCAATAAATTATCTAAGCCCCCAGATAAGTCATTGACCATCTGGCACTTGGCAGAATTCTAACTCATAAAATTACTTTGGTGAAGCTGTGGGTTGATACACTACATTCTTTCTCTCTTTTGCTTTTAACTGACTTATAAAGCTGAATAGGTTGCAAATTCCATCACAACAAATGAAATAATGACGCCAGTCTTCTTCTCCCTCTTTAATCTATTTTTGAACAGCACTTTTCAGCAATCCACAGTGACATGCTGTAGGTGGGCTACCATCTTAGAATAACTTTTATATACCTTCTGATTGCATGAAGCATTTGAAATAGCAGACTGTAGGAGGGAAAACCCTTTGCACAGACGTTACTTTCAGGTTATGCTGTATATGCCCCTGTATAGTTGCAAGATGACAATCTTAGTGGTACTAAAATTAGGGATAATATTTAGAACAAAAATTTTCACAAGAGGCTTAGCAGTTATGGCTTTCCAGAATATCATGCATTTGGCAGATGATACCAAGAACAGAGCTGATAATTTTAAACATAATCTAAAATTGAATTTGAGCTACAAAATGAACAAGTAACATACTGTAGACATCTGAACAATAATAGTGCATGTTCCCAGCCAAAAGAACAGAATACATGTATTTCTTCATTTTTAAAAGAGCTGATGTTGCCAGAAACTGAACAGTTCTGAACTTCTAAAGTTGACACAAGTTTTCTCTGGTGAGCGTGCCAATATTTATTGCTTTGGAAATTTCTTCCATCAGTTTTGGAGTTTTCTGAAAGCTTATGTTGAAATATGTTACTGTGTTTACATAATATGAAAAAAAAACAAAGGTTGAGTAAACAACAGGAAAAGAAACATGCTGTTATGAACAAAGAAAAATAAAGGTGTACAGATTATTATAAGGATTATTCAGGATCATGTGAAAAAAGGCATATTATTGGCAATGAATTAAATCAAACTCCTGCTAGTGCAGACAGGACCAGAACAGTACTCCACAAGTTCCATTGTAGTGGGTATTTTAAAGGAGGCAAGGTAATGGAAAGTAACTCAAATGAGCCTGAAAATATTATTTCAATATAAATACTGAATAATAGAATAATACTTGAGTTTATGAATGCTGCAAATATTACTGCTACAGGCACAAACATTTACAATTTAGGGTTCTGAAAACCGAACACAGTTTCCTAGCATTTGTCTGTGTGAACTGCTTTTATGTGACAAGGATCAGTTCTCAAGGATGACTGAGAGTTTGATATAACTTCCTTTTTTACAAACAGAAATCCTAGCTTTTCTAACAAGAACAAAAAACAAACAAACCCATAAACACCTACAAAACAGACCTACCCAAAGGTCATAAAATATATATGGATGAAGATATGAATATTGTTATCTACAGACACACTGTTCCTATTTTTATGCCATATATGATTACATCTTACCTGCCAAAGTAAAAACAAAATCCATTACTGCAGCAGCTAAAGCATTTTTTCCCCCAGAAAGTAGAATTCAGCATTTGAACATCAAAGGAAAACAAATAAATATTTACCTGAAAAATCTATCATACACTGACTTGTCATTTCAATATATAATTATAATCAAGTGGGTTACAAGGCAATATATTCTGTTTTCAATGAAAATTAGTCGTTTTGTGATTCATTAAAGATACTATAATAAGAAATACAACCCATGTTTTCTTAGTACCTACAATCAAATATTGAACGAAGGTAACAAGATGGGATTTCCTTGCTGTGAACAGCTTTTAGACATGATGTGAATAACATTTTGGCGTGATGACAGTAAAAAAGAATAATTATCATTTTGAAAAAATACGATAACACCTGATATCACAGTGATGGCTGAAAACATGGAAACAAAACAGAAATACTAATTGAATCAGCATATTCGACTTCCTTTTTCCTATCCTGCTATATTATTCATAACGATTGTCAGGATTGCCTCTGGTAGAAAAGTACTTAACAGTCAAATAAACAGGCTGGAGAAAATGTGCTAGAAGTTATGGAAACACTTTAGAAGTGGGAAAAAATAAAGCAAAACTCTGAACCAATTCCACCACACCTGCCATAAATGTGCCAAGTACAGAACTTCTGTCATTATGTCTTGATTTGCATTCTTCATGGAAATCAGAAAATTATGTGCTTGTTGTGAAGAACAGCTCGTTTAATCATCAAGATTACTTATAAGCGTCACTTAATAACGCTACCAAACTCATAGAGGAAATGATAATTTGATTAGAAGTGGTAGATCTGGATACAGTCAATCCTTTTATGATGTCACAGGTTTACTAAGCTTGATTTTGAGCGAGAGAGAGCCCCTGTGATACTGTGCACAAGGAGAAAATGCAAATAGCTGACCTCTGGTACTCAAAAGACTAATCTAAGTTCTTGCTTGATAATTTATCTGTGCTCTATCAGTGCTCACACCTGAGATTAGAACTGGCAAATGTAGTTCATACACATATCAAGAACATTTTTCATCTAAAACATTACAGAACATTTTGAAGGAATAGAGAAACATTTGTTCTGCATTTTATGGACAAGGAAATGAAAACAGAAAGTCCGTGGGACAACAGGTAGAACCCATGAAAACATGTCACATCTCACTTACTTGTACATCAAGATCTTCATTTGTTCTCTTGGATCAATCCTGGTGCTGTGAGAGAAGCAGACTGCGGAAAGCCCCTGCTTAGGAGCAGAGGGTTGTGAGGTCAGAAAGCCCCGCTTTAAGGCTGTTCAGAAACTTAGGATCACCGCGATCTGCTGTGAGGAACCACGAGGCTGATGGGATTCAAGACAAAGTTCGAAATAAAGGCTGAAGAACAAGTTTGACGGGGTGTGGAAGAGAACAATGAGAACAAAGGCTCTCTCTAGGAGACAAGAGCTGCAATGGGGCACATAATCCCCACCTGATGGCGACCTTGACTGGAGGAGCAGCATGTGAACAGAAGAAACAACTTGTCCCTCTGATTGAATAAGCACTTGCAAGGACAGTTATGTGAAGGAGATTTGTTAAGTGTTCTGTTGACAAGTATGGGGATCGCGAGCTACGGGATGAAGCTTGAGATGTATGTAAAAGAGTCACCTTTCTTGACTGGGCAAGAAAAAAATGTCCCTGAATTTCCAGCAACAGATTGATAAGATTGAGTCCAAATCCTGATTTTCAGGCAGATGAACAACGAGGCTGCTATCAAGCAAACCGAATTACACCTAAGTCTTCAAGATTATGGAGAGGAGGTGGACGAGGAGGAGGAATTGATTTTTTGAGAGAAAAAAAATAAATCAAAGATGGTTTTTAACACAGAATCAGGAATTTCTCGATTCTTGCCAACAGATTTTCACTTCTCCTGTGTGGGCTGTATGGCACACCAGACGCCTGGAGTCTAGGGAAGTTAACCCCAAGTACTATAAAAACAGATAATGGACCTGCATATATTTATAAGGCCACTCAAATTTTCCTCCAAGGTTAGGGGGTTACACTTGTTACAGGCATTCCCATTCTCCCATTGGGCAAGCTATCACTGAGTGTGCTGATCAAACACTGAAATGTACTCGTAATAATGAAAAAGGGGGAGTATGGAAGACACACCACAAGAAAGATTATGTAAGGCTTTGTTTGTGTTAACTATTTTGAATCGCAATCAGACGGTTTCTGCTTGAGTAGCTGTTAGTTTTGGGCCTCCCCAGTGCTCCTTCACGCATATGAGTCCGTGCCTTCCGACACTGCATGAGGTCACCATGCCTGCGTGAAGCCGTGATGTCACAAAGCCCCATAGTGAGTCTGTGCTGGGGCACAGGCACTATTCCGGCACTTGCAGTGGCTGCTGCAGTGGTGGTAGCAGTATTGCGTGTGTGTGGGTGACCATGGTCCTCAAACACTTTCTCCTCCTCCTCCTTGTGGCCTGGCAGGCCTCTGGCATCCAGGCTGCTCCATGGGGAAGATCGAGAGTGGGTGAGTGAGTAGAGATGTGGCCAGCATCGATGGGCAGCACACGGTGCTCTCCGTGGATGAAGCCCAGGCCCTCCACATAAAGACCCTGCTGCGGCCCTGAGGAACAGCCTGGGGCAGCTCTGGAGCAGTCTCTCACTGCCCAGCTGCAAATCTTCCCCACAAGAAGCATGGAAGATCGTTTTATTTTCAATTGCTTTAACTTGGCCTTACTGCAGATGCCATCTGCAAGCCAACAGGTCACCAGGCCGCTCTGCAGCTTTGAAAATCCTTATCCACATATAAATTTCCTGTCCAACCTATAACAGGTCACTACAGTGGGGATATTTCTCCTCTGTGCTTGATTGTAGGTTCTCATGTTCTCATGTTTGGTTACAGATGTGCCCCCGGAGCGGGCTTTTCCAGTCCTTCCGCGGCCTCCTCTTCTTGATCCACGCTGGAATCCCAGGGGTAGGTAGTCAATCTTTACTGATTTTACAGATCCACATTTGCATCCTCTGTCATTACCCAGCCACTAAAGGACACTTCACTAAGGACGAAGGAGATCACAACATACAGTGGGGATATTTCCCCTCTGTGCTTGATTGTAGGATCTCATGTTCTCATTTTTGGTTACAGATGTGCCCCCGGAGCGGGCTTTTCCTGTCCTTCCGCGGCCTCCTGTTCTTGATCCACGCTGGAATCCCAGGGGTAGGTAGTCAATCTTTACAGATTTTACAGATCCTCATTTGCATCCTCTGTCATTACCCAGCCACTAAAAAACACTTCACTGAGGATGAAGGAGATCACACCATACAGTGGGGATATTTCTCCTCTGTGCTTGATTGTAGGATCTCATGTTCTCATGTTTGGTTACAGATGTGCCCCCGGAGAGGGCTTTTCCTGTCCTTCCGCGGCCTCCTGTTCTTGATCCACGCGGGCATCCCAGGGGTAGGTAGTCAATCTTTACTGATTTTACAGATGCACATTTGCATCCCCTGTCATTACCAAGCCACTAAAGGACACTTCACTAAGGATGAAGGAGATCACACCATACATAGGGAATATTTCTCCTTTGTGCTTGATCACTGCTGTACTTGTTGGTGATGAGTACAGAGTTCTGTGGCCTAATCCTCCCCATAAGCCTCAGGGTGATTCTAAAGGTAAGCTGCTGAAGAAATGAGCATTTCAGTGTTCTTTTTGTGTGAAATATAACTTCCTCTTTCCTTGGCCAATGCACAGACATGGAAAAGAGCAGAGTAGGAAAAGGTTACGTTTGGTGGTTTGCCAAGTGCTTTGTGAAAATGTCCTTGCTAGCCACTGCTGTACTTCGTTACTGCCAGCACCTACTAAGCAAACAGCTGGCAGACTGAGGCTGAATTTAGAGCTGGTGTGGGCTCCAGGGAGCTCCTGGCATCCCACGTGATTAGTTTTGTACCAGCATGTTGCTAGTGTAGGTAACTCCTTGAAAGATGCTCGTCAGTAGAAGAGAGAGATGAGCACTGTAGAACAATCTTGTGCTTGAACTGCATTCACTGTTATTTTGATCCGAAGAAATCTACTGACATTGCTCACTGGAGGTTCTCTGTCCTGTGTTTGTTTAAAGATGCAGCAGTAGCTGATGGTTTTCCATTCTTCCAGCTGCGTTCCGTTGCTGAACATCCAAAAGACCATACAGGTATGTGGTTTTTTACTTCCCCTGAGAGCTTTCATGCCAAATACAAGACAGGTATCTCTGCAGGCATGAAAACTGCATCCTGCTTGTATGTGTCCTCTCACTGCATAATCCCAGATATGCACTGCTATTCAGTTATGCTGATGTTGATCACAGTATGTGATGGGAACTTCTTATGCTCTCAGGTTTGGTTACAGATAAGCCCTCAGAGAAGGCTCTTCCAGCTCCTCTGCGGCCTCCTGTGCTGAATCCAAGCTGGCCTCCAAGAGGTAGGCAGCCAATCTTTATTGACTTAACAGAATGAACACTACTTTTCTATACTTTTTTCATGCAAAATTTAACTTTATGTTAAGGTACTCAGAGAGCACGTTATACATCTAGAAGAGGGAAAAAATCTCAAAAGGCATCTGATGTCTTAGACAAAACTGTGAAGAAACTGGTGCAGATAGACTACGGTGAGCCCCAGATCTTTTTTTCTTAAACTTTATTGATTCATTTGTGGCAGACTGCCTCCTGAAGATATCATCCTCCTGATGAGGAACAGATACTTATAATCTAACTCTTATGCTTTCTTTCTAAAGTCCCACCTGCAAAAAGTAGTCAGAAGAAAGGAAGCTATCGCATGCCTCCAGTTTCTGATGTAGAAAGAAAGGCAATGGATGAAAACGGCATGCCAGGTAAGTACTCTCCCCTGGCCACCCAGTGTCACGAAACAGAAATACTGTGTGTCAGTACGCTCTGGCCTAGTCAGCTCTCATGTCAGCACCTAAACCTGAATGTTTTAGAACACAACAAGGGCTGTAGAAGAAGCCAGGTATGGTTCATGTGGATCAGTACCACCAGTGTGCTAGAGAGATGCTTGCAATCCTCTATGGAGTGCTCAGCCATTTTCAGCTTCCCACTGTACCGAGTTCCCAGGGTTTCGGGAACATCAGGAATGCTCCCTTTTTAGAACTAGACAATTAGAGGGCTGTGACCTAAGCTGTACTGTGCTGAGGTCAGCTTTCCCTCTGCTACTGCCAAGTTAGAGTCCAGCTTCCAGCCTGGAGGACATCCTCACAGGGTGCTCAGGAGATGTGCGCTTTGGAGAGCAAGAGCATTTCTGCTCTAGCTCTGCTCCCCTTGGACAAAGACTGGACTCTCAACACCCATCTCTATCCCATAGTCCAGAGAAGCAGACAGGGGCAATATCGGTGTAGCCTCCCACTGCAATCCTTCTTGTCCTTTGTTGCTAAGACAACATAGATGGAGGAACCCACCACTGCGTGAGATGTTTCAGGCATGTCAAGCAGACTTTGAGATTATCTGTAGCAGAGAACAGAATATTGAGTTGAATTTTTTTCTTTTCCTCTAGTGGTGGACTCTGGGACAAACACAAAGGCAGGCAGCAACATACGTGAGCGGTTATATATTACAATGTCTTCAGTGGTCCCAATGGTGCTGCTGTCTTTGCGTCTGACGTTTTTACTTGGTAAATTGTAAGTTGGCTTTTCCCCTGAAGTCCTCATTGCTTCGATTGGCAATGAAACCCCTGAAGTTACAGTATACTGCATGGCCAAGTCAGCTGTTGGCAGTACTCTGCTGAATTCCTGTTGTAAGATTTTTTAAACTGGCTTCTTAATTCCCACATGATCAGTAGTATTTTCTGAAATCCATTCTTACAGAATTAAAGCGATAGAAAAGCGAAAACAGGGACAAGCTGACACTGCCACTACCTCCACTGGAGAAGATCAAACTGGAGATGCAGGGTCAAGGAAAGAACAAAATGATACTCTTACCCAAGAAGATGAGGACATCAACAACGGCCTCAGCCCATGACCCTGCACTTTTCCACCAGAGT
Source organism: Coturnix japonica (assembly GCF_054131305.1). Lineage (NCBI taxonomy): Eukaryota > Metazoa > Chordata > Aves > Galliformes > Phasianidae > Coturnix > Coturnix japonica. The sequence continues at coordinate 8,324,006 of NC_140680.1, read as the reverse complement.
TCACTCAGCTTTACAGCAACATGAGTGCAGGAGCCTCGCCTGTAACAGCATGTACCAGCAGCTCTCCTATTAGGTGGCTATTCTCCAGACCTCCACATCTTGCAATAAGACTCTATCTTATCTAGGAGGCAAGAGGTGGAAGGTGTGTGGTGCGTGTCACTGTACGGCAGTCAGCATCACTTTGTGGACCATTTCGCTGGAGCTGTTTGCCTTCGGAAGGGAGTGCTCAGAATGTTTACTGGTGGAAGATCTGGCCTGTAACCAAGTAACTCCAGCTTGGTACTGGAGATTGGTGGATGATAACATTATATCCTGAGAAGGCAAGATACAAGCGGACACCTCCCTGTTAATTCTTATCGGATGACAAGGCCCAGAAGATGGGAACAAAAGGAGTTCCTGCTGCGATCCAAAAGCCGGAAGCTGTCCCTCCAAAGAGCTGACTCAGCCACTTTGGACTTAGAAATAAGTCTGAACTGTCACTGGACAAAGTTGTCATTGTCTTCAACCAAGCAACAACTCCGATGACCCACCACAACTGAAAATCAACAACTGTACTATGAACGCTAGACGCAAGGTGGTGACTATCTCTCTTGCTTTCTACAAGGACTCCTTGCTTTTATTTCCTATAATCTTTTCTATCACTTGTCTTCTCTTCCACATCTCCTTAGGATTTGTAATAAACTTGTTAAACTAACATTTGACCTGTTGTGTATTAATAGTGCCATCGGGTATATGTATATTAAAAGAACCTCCTCTCCCTCCTATAAATTGAAGTGAAACAGCTGCCACCAGGCACTAATCCACCAGAATGGATGTGCCAGGGAGACCTGATGTCCAAAAGGCTTCCCTGAGCTATCATGGGCTGCTGCTGTGAATCAGGACAGGAAAGAGGCACTCAGAAGGATGGCTGACCACTGCTGACCACATCAGAGAGAAACAATGCAGTGGCAGAGGCTGCAGGGTTGGAGCTGGGAGGTGATAAATGAGCAGAAAGCAGGTGCTGGGCTAGGAGGGTGAGAGATGTGTCATCAAAAACAAGAATGGACATAAAGGTGGAATAGAGAATAATGAAATAATTAAAAATTAAATGTCCCTTGTTCCCCAGCCTGGAGAGGTGAGAATGTAGTCAGAGGAGCCCTGGCCCTGCAGCCTGGCCTTAGAGCACTTCCACTCAGAGCCTGAGAGGACAAGTACCCTGGCCAGGCAGCAAATGGGAGCCTCAGTGTCCCCCAGCAAGGAGTCCCCAGTTACTAAGACTCTCTGCCCCTTTTTGGTGGCACATGTATTGATGCAGCGTTCCGATCAGCCTCGCTCCCTGTGTTCGTTACTTCCTGTGTTCTCCTTCTGCTTCCAGAAGAGACATAGGACCAGCCCTATTCCTCTCATGGGTTGTCAAGTCCTCTGACCTGTAGGTGAGCATCTGGATTGGCTATTCCACTTGCATAGACTTAGGAGAGGGCTGCCAGTCTGCAGTAGCTGTAGGTACACACCTCCTCCTATGTGTCTCCCTGAGATTCCCAGGAGCCCCTTATGCTGCTGATTTCTCACAGCAGCCTGGATATCTGCTGAAGCAGCTCCTTGAGCAGGACACACCTGCACCCATGACATCCCTCTTCTTCCTCAGCACCCAGGAAGACTTCCAGATTCCAGAGTTTCTCACAGTCAACAGTCTGGACTGCCACAGGACTCCCTGGCTTGTCCACCTGGCTGCCCACATGAGCCCAGAGAGGCCGCATCCGCTCGGTCTGGGTCGGTGCCTCTGCTCGGCCACTGCGATGGGTGCCCACCATGCTAATTATAAGAGGCAGCAGCCTCTTACAGATCTCTCTAGAGCTCTGAAAGGAGGGGAGGGGAGAGGAGAGAGAAGAGGGGAAGAGAGGATCCTCCCTGCTCTCCCACCGTGCCCCAAGGAAGCCCAACGGACAGCAGAGGAAGAGCCGACTTCGGCCGTTACTGACAGGGCCGGCTCCTGCGGCGTGAGAGCTGCTGGGCAAGTGGGCAGTGCTGCAGCGAGACAGCTCCGCCCGGGGGCAGCTCCTCGGTACGGCGCAGCAGGGCAGGTAGCACTGCCTGCTGGTGACAAGGGGAGCAGAGAGAAGTCAGAGAGATGACGAACACACCCTGGAGAGAGAGAACAGCTGAGAGCTCACTGTAGGAGGAAAGAAAGGCTTGCGTTGGAGAGGACCTTAAAGCCCACCCAGTCCCAACTCCGGATCAGGATGCCCAGGACCCCCTCCAATCTGGCCTTGGGCATCCTTAAAGGATGTCCTGTGGGCTGTATGGCACGCCAGACGCCTGGAGTCTAGGGAAGTTAACCCCATGTACTATAAAAACAGATAATGGACCTGCATATATTTATAAGGCCACTCAAATTTTCCTCCAAGGTTAGGGGGTTACACTTGTTACAGGCATTCCCATTCTCCCATTGGGCAAGCTATCACTGAGTGTGCTGATCAAACACTGAAATGTACTCGTAATAATGAAAAAGGGGGAGTATGGAAGACACACCACAAGAAAGATTATGTAAGGCTTTGTTTGTGTTAACTATTTTGAATCGCAATCAGACGGTTTCTGCTTGAGTAGCTGTTAGTTTTGGGCCTCCCCAGTGCTCCTTCACGCATATGAGTCCGTGCCTTCCGACACTGCATGAGGTCACCATGCCTGCGTGAAGCCGTGATGTCACAAAGCCCCATAGTGAGTCTGTGCTGGGGCACAGGCACTATTCCGGCACTTGCAGTGGCTGCTGCAGTGGTGGTAGCAGTATTGCGTGTGTGTGGGTGACCATGGTCCTCAAACACTTTCTCCTCCTCCTCCTTGTGGCCTGGCAGGCCTCTGGCATCCAGGCTGCTCCATGGGGAAGATCGAGAGTGGGTGAGTGAGTAGAGATGTGGCCAGCATCGATGGGCAGCACACGGTGCTCTCCGTGGATGAAGCCCAGGCCCTCCACATAAAGACCCTGCTGCGGCCCTGAGGAACAGTCAGGGGCAGCTCTGGAGCAGTCTCTCACTGCCCAGCTGCAAATCTTCCCCACAAGAAGCATGGATGATCGTTTTATTTTCAATTGCTTTAACTTGGCCTTACTGCAGATGCCATCTGCAAGCCAACAGGTCACCAGGCCGCTCTGCAGCTTTGAAAATCCTTATCCACATATAAATTTCCTGTCCAACCTATAACAGGTCACTACAGTGGGGATATTTCTCCTCTGTGCTTGATTGTAGGTTCTCATGTTCTCATGTTTGGTTACAGATGTGCCCCCGGAGCGGGCTTTTCCAGTCCTTCCGCGGCCTCCTCTTCTTGATCCACGCTGGAATCCCAGGGGTAGGTAGTCAATCTTTACTGATTTTACAGATCCACATTTGCATCCTCTGTCATTACCCAGCCACTAAAGGACACTTCACTAAGGACGAAGGAGATCACACCATACAGTGGGGATATTTCTCCTCTGTGCTTGATTGTAGGATCTCATGTTCTCATGTTTGGTTACAGATGTGTCCCCGGAGCCGGCTTTTCCAGTCCTTCCGCGGCCTCCTGTTCTTGATCCACGCTGGAATCCCAGGGGTAGGTAGTCAATCCTTACAGATTTTACAGATCCACATTTGCATCCTCTGTCATTACCCAGCCACTAAAAAACACTTCACTGAGGATGAAGGAGATCACACCATACAGTGGGGATATTTCTCCTCTGTGCTTGATTGTAGGATCTCATGTTCTCATGTTTGGTTACAGATGTGCCCCCGGAGAGGGCTTTTCCTGTCCTTCCGCGGCCTCCTGTTCTTGATCCACGCGGGCATCCCAGGGGTAGGTAGTCAATCTTTACTGATTTTACAGATGCACATTTGCATCCCCTGTCATTACCAAGCCACTAAAGGACACTTCACTAAGGATGAAGGAGATCACACCATACATAGGGAATATTTCTCCTTTGTGCTTGATCACTGCTGTACTTGTTGGTGATGAGTACAGAGTTCTGTGGCCTAATCCTCCCCATAAGCCTCAGGGTGATTCTAAAGGTAAGCTGCTGAAGAAATGAGCATTTCAGTGTTCTTTTTGTGTGAAATATAACTTCCTCTTTCCTTGGCCAATGCACAGACATGGAAAAGAGCAGAGTAGGAAAAGGTTACGTTTGGTGGTTTGCCAAGTGCTTTGTGAAAATGTCCATGCTAGCCACTGCTGTACTTCGTTACTGCCAGCACCTACTAAGCAAACAGCTGGCAGACTGAGGCTGAATTTAAAGCTGGTGTGGGCTCCAGGGAGCTCCTGGCATCCCACGTGATTAGTTTTGTACCAGCATGTTGCTAGTGTAGGTAACTCCTTGAAAGATGCTCGTCAGTAGAAGAGAGAGATGAGCACTGTAGAACAATCTTGTGCTTGAACTGCATTCACTGTTATTTTGATCCGAAGAAATCTACTGACATTGCTCACTGGAGGTTCTCTGTCCTGTGTTTGTTTAAAGATGCAGCAGTAGCTGATGGTTTTCCATTCTTCCAGCTGCGTTCCGTTGCTGAACATCCAAAAGACCATACAGGTATGTGGTTTTTTACTTCCCCTGAGAGCTTTCATGCCAAATACAAGACAGGTATCTCTGCAGGCATGAAAACTGCATCCTGCTTGTATGTGTCCTCTCACTGCATAATCCCAGATATGCACTGCTATTCAGTTATGCTGATGTTGATCACAGTATGTGATGGGAACTTCTTATGCTCTCAGGTTTGGTTACAGATAAGCCCTCAGAGAAGGCTCTTCCAGCTCCTCTGCGGCCTCCTGTGCTGAATCCAAGCTGGCCTCCAAGAGGTAGGCAGCCAATCTTTATTGACTTAACAGAATGAACACTACTTTTCTATACTTTTTTCATGCAAAATTTAACTTTATGTTAAGGTACTCAGAGAGCACGTTATACATCTAGAAGAGGGAAAAAATCTCAAAAGGCATCTGATGTCTTAGACAAAACTGTGAAGAAACTGGTGCAGATAGACTACGGTGAGCCCCAGATCTTTTTTTCTTAAACTTTATTGATTCATTTGTGGCAGACTGCCTCCTGAAGATATCATCCTCCTGATGAGGAACAGATACTTATAATCTAACTCTTATGCTTTCTTTCTAAAGACCCACCTGCAAAAAGTAGTCAGAAGAAAGGAAGCTATCACATGCCTCCAGTTTCTGATGTAGAAAGAAAGGCAATGGATGAAAACGGCATGCCAGGTAAGTACTCTCCCCTGGCCACCCAGTGTCACGAAACAGAAATACTGTGTGTCAGTATGCCCTGGCCTAGTCAGCTCTCATGTCAGCACCTAAACCTGAATGTTTTAGAACACAACAAGGGCTGTAGAAGAAGCCAGGTATGGTTCATGTGGATCAGTACCACCAGTGTGCTAGAGAGATGCTTGCAATCCTCTATGGAGTGCTCAGCCATTTTCAGCTTCCCACTGTACCGAGTTCCCAGGGTTTCGGGAACATCAGGAATGCTCCCTTTTTAGAACTAGACAATTAGAGGGCTGTGACCTAAGCTGTACTGTGCTGAGGTCAGCTTTCCCTCTGCTACTGCCAAGTTAGAGTCCAGCTTCCAGCCTGGAGGACATCCTCACAGGGTGCTCAGGAGATGTGCGCTTTGGAGAGCAAGAGCATTTCTGCTCTAGCTCTGCTCCCCTTGGACAAAGACTGGACTCTCAACACCCATCTCTATCCCATAGTCCAGAGAAGCAGACAGGGGCAATATCGGTGTAGCCTCCCACTGCAATCCTTCTTGTCCTTTGTTGCTAAGACAACATAGATGGAGGAACCCACCACTGCGTGAGATGTTTCAGGCATGTCAAGCAGACTTTGAGATTATCTGTAGCAGAGAACAGAATATTGAGTTGAATTTTTTTCTTTTCCTCTAGTGGTGGACTCTGGGACAAACACAAAGGCAGGCAGCAACATACGTGAGCGGTTATATATTACAATGTCTTCAGTGGTCCCAATGGTGCTGCTGTCTTTGCGTCTGACGTTTTTACTTGGTAAATTGTAAGTTGGCTTTTCCCCTGAAGTCCTCATTGCTTCGATTGGCAATGAAACCCCTGAAGTTACAGTATACTGCATGGCCAAGTCAGCTGTTGGCAGTACTCTGCTGAATTCCTGTTGTAAGATTTTTTAAACTGGCTTCTTAATTCCCACATGATCAGTAGTATTTTCTGAAATCCATTCTTACAGAATTAAAGCGATAGAAAAGCGAAAACAGGGACAAGCTGACACTGCCACTACCTCCACTGGAGAAGATCAAACTGGAGATGCAGGGTCAAGGAAAGAACAAAATGATACTCTTACCCAAGAAGATGAGGACATCAACAACGGCCTCAGCCCATGACCCTGCACTTTTCCACCAGAGTTCACTCAGCTTTACAGCAACATGAGTGCAGGTGCCTCGCCTGTAACAGCATGTACCAGCAGCTCTCCTATTAGGTGGCTATTCTCCAGACCTCCACATCTTGCAATAAGACTCTATCTTATCTAGGAGGCAAGAGGTGGAAGGTGTGTGGTGCGTGTCACTGTACGGCAGTCAGCATCACTTTGTGGACCATTTCGCTGGAGCTGTTTGCCTTCGGAAGGGAGTGCTCAGAATGTTTACTGGTGGAAGATCTGGCCTGTAACCAAGTAACTCCAGCTTGGTACTGGAGATTGGTGGATGATAACATTATATCCTGAGAAGGCAAGATACAAGCGGACACCTCCCTGTTAATTCTTATCGGATGACAAGGCCCAGAAGATGGGAACAAAAGGAGTTCCTGCTGCGATCCAAAAGCCGGAAGCTGTCCCTCCAAAGAGCTGACTCAGCCACTTTGGACTTAGAAATAAGTCTGAACTGTCACTGGACAAAGTTGTCATTGTCTTCAACCAAGCAACAACTCCGATGACCCACCACAACTGAAAATCAACAACTGTACTATGAACGCTAGACGCAAGGTGGTGACTATCTCTCTTGCTTTCTACAAGGACTCCTTGCTTTTATTTCCTATAATCTTTTCTATCACTTGTCTTCTCTTCCACATCTCCTTAGGATTTGTAATAAACTTGTTAAACTAACATTTGACCTGTTGTGTATTAATAGTGCCATCGGGTATATGTATATTAAAAGAACCTCCTCTCCCTCCTATAAATTGAAGTGAAACAGCTGCCACCAGGCACTAATCCACCAGAATGGATGTGCCAGGGAGACCTGATGTCCAAAAGGCTTCCCTGAGCTATCATGGGCTGCTGCTGTGAATCAGGACAGGAAAGAGGCACTCAGAAGGATGGCTGACCACTGCTGACCACATCAGAGAGAAACAATGCAGTGGCAGAGGCTGCAGGGTTGGAGCTGGGAGGTGATAAATGAGCAGAAAGCAGGTGCTGGGCTAGGAGGGTGAGAGATGTGTCATCAAAAACAAGAATGGACATAAAGGTGGAATAGAGAATAATGAAATAATTAAAAATTAAATGTCCCTTGTTCCCCAGCCTGGAGAGGTGAGAATGTAGTCAGAGGAGCCCTGGCCCTGCAGCCTGGCCTTAGAGCACTTCCACTCAGAGCCTGAGAGGACAAGTACCCTGGCCAGGCAGCAAATGGGAGCCTCAGTGTCCCCCAGCAAGGAGTCCCCGGTTACTAAGACTCTCTGCCCCTTTTTGGTGGCACATGTATTGATGCAGCGTTCCGATCAGCCTCGCTCCCTGTGTTCGTTACTTCCTGTGTTCTCCTTCTGCTTCCAGAAGAGACATAGGACCAGCCCTATTCCTCTCACGGGTTGTCAAGTCCTCTGACCTGTAGGTGAGCATCTGGATTGGCTATTCCACTTGCATAGACTTAGGAGAGGGCTGCCAGTCTGCAGTAGCTGTAGGTACACACCTCCTCCTATGTGTCTCCCTGAGATTCCCAGGAGCCCCTTATGCTGCTGATTTCTCACAGCAGCCTGGATATCTGCTGAAGCAGCTCCTTGAGCAGGACACACCTGCACCCATGACATCCCTCTTCTTCCTCAGCACCCAGGAAGACTTCCAGATTCCAGAGTTTCTCACAGTCAACAGTCTGGACTGCCACAGGACTCCCTGGCTTGTCCACCTGGCTGCCCACATGAGCCCAGAGAGGCCGCATCCGCTCGGTCTGGGTCGGTGCCTCTGCTCGGCCACTGCGATGGGTGCCCACCATGCTAATTATAAGAGGCAGCAGCCTCTTACAGATCTCTCTAGAGCTCTGAAAGGAGGGGAGGGGAGAGGAGAGAGAAGAGGGGAAGAGAGGATCCTCCCTGCTCTCCCACCGTGCCCCAAGGAAGCCCAACGGACAGCAGAGGAAGAGCCGACTTCGGCCGTTACTGACAGGGCCGGCTCCTGCGGCGTGAGAGCTGCTGGGCAAGTGGGCAGTGCTGCAGCGAGACAGCTCCGCCCGGGGGCAGCTCCTCGGTACGGCGCAGCAGGGCAGGTAGCACTGCCTGCTGGTGACAAGGGGAGCAGAGAGAAGTCAGAGAGATGACGAACACACCCTGGAGAGAGAGAACAGCTGAGAGCTCACTGTAGGAGGAAAGAAAGGCTTGCGTTGGAGAGGACCTTAAAGCCCACCCAGTCCCAACTCCGGATCAGGATGCCCAGGACCCCCTCCAATCTGGCCTTGGGCATCCTTAAAGGATGTCCTGTGGGCTGTATGGCACGCCAGACGCCTGGAGTCTAGGGAAGTTAACCCCATGTACTATAAAAACAGATAATGGACCTGCATATATTTATAAGGCCACTCAAATTTTCCTCCAAGGTTAGGGGGTTACACTTGTTACAGGCATTCCCATTCTCCCATTGGGCAAGCTATCACTGAGTGTGCTGATCAAACACTGAAATGTACTCGTAATAATGAAAAAGGGGGAGTATGGAAGACACACCACAAGAAAGATTATGTAAGGCTTTGTTTGTGTTAACTATTTTGAATCGCAATCAGACGGTTTCTGCTTGAGTAGCTGTTAGTTTTGGGCCTCCCCAGTGCTCCTTCACGCATATGAGTCCGTGCCTTCCGACACTGCATGAGGTCACCATGCCTGCGTGAAGCCGTGATGTCACAAAGCCCCATAGTGAGTCTGTGCTGGGGCACAGGCACTATTCCGGCACTTGCAGTGGCTGCTGCAGTGGTGGTAGCAGTATTGCGTGTGTGTGGGTGACCATGGTCCTCAAACACTTTCTCCTCCTCCTCCTTGTGGCCTGGCAGGCCTCTGGCATCCAGGCTGCTCCATGGGGAAGATCGAGAGTGGGTGAGTGAGTAGAGATGTGGCCAGCATCGATGGGCAGCACACGGTGCTCTCCGTGGATGAAGCCCAGGCCCTCCACATTAAGACCCTGCTGCGGCCCTGAGGAACAGCCTGGGGCAGCTCTGGAGCAGTCTCTCACTGCCCAGCTGCAAATCTTCCCCACAAGAAGCATGGAAGATCGTTTTATTTTCAATTGCTTTAACTTGGCCTTACTGCAGATGCCATCTGCAAGCCAACAGGTCACCAGGCCGCTCTGCAGCTTTGAAAATCCTTATCCACATATAAATTTCCTGTCCAACCTATAACAGGTCACTACAGTGGGGATATTTCTCCTCTGTGCTTGATTGTAGGTTCTCATGTTCTCATGTTTGGTTACAGATGTGCCCCCGGAGCGGGCTTTTCCAGTCCTTCCGCGGCCTCCTCTTCTTGATCCACGCTGGAATCCCAGGGGTAGGTAGTCAATCTTTACTGATTTTACAGATCCACATTTGCATCCTCTGTCATTACCCAGCCACTAAAGGACACTTCACTAAGGACGAAGGAGATCACAACATACAGTGGGGATATTTCTCCTCTGTGCTTGATTGTAGGATCTCATGTTCTCATTTTTGGTTACAGATGTGCCCCCGGAGCGGGCTTTTCCTGTCCTTCCGCGGCCTCCTGTTCTTGATCCACGCTGGAATCCCAGGGGTAGGTAGTCAATCTTTACAGATTTTACAGATCCTCATTTGCATCCTCTGTCATTACCCAGCCACTAAAAAACACTTCACTGAGGATGAAGGAGATCACACCATACAGTGGGGATATTTCTCCTCTGTGCTTGATTGTAGGATCTCATGTTCTCATTTTTGGTTACAGATGTGCCCCCGGAGCCGGCTTTTCCAGTCCTTCCGCGGCCTCCTGTTCTTGATCCACGCTGGAATCCCAGGGGTAGGTAGTCAATCCTTACAGATTTTACAGATCCACATTTGCATCCTCTGTCATTACCCAGCCACTAAAAAACACTTCACTGAGGATGAAGGAGATCACACCATACAGTGGGGATATTTCTCCTCTGTGCTTGATTGTAGGATCTCATGTTCTCATTTTTGGTTACAGATGTGCCCCCGGAGCGGGCTTTTCCTGTCCTTCCGCGGCCTCCTGTTCTTGATCCACGCGGGCATCCCAGGGGTAGGTAGTCAATCCTTACAGATTTTACAGATCCACATTTGCATCCTCTGTCATTACCAAGCCACTAAAGGACACTTCACTAAGGATGAAGGAGATCACACCATACATAGGGAATATTTCTCCTTTGTGCTTGATCACTGCTGTACTTGTTGGTGATGAGTACAGAGTTCTGTGGCCTAATCCTCCCCATAAGCCTCAGGGTGATTCTAAAAGTAAGCTGCTGAAGAAATGAGCATTTCAGTGTTCTTTTTGTGTGAAATAGAACTTCCTCTTTCCTTGGCCAATGCACAGACATGGAAAAGAGCAGAGTAGGAAAAGGTTACGTTTGGTGGTTTGCCAAGTGCTTTGTGAAAATGTCCATGCTAGCCACTGCTGTACTTCGTTACTGCCAGCACCTACTAAGCAAACAGCTGGCAGACTGAGGCTGAATTTAGAGCTGGTGTGGGCTCCAGGGAGCTCCTGGCATCCCACGTGATTAGTTTTGTACCAGCATGTTGCTAGTGTAGGTAACTCCTTGAAAGATGCTCGTCAGTAGAAGAGAGAGATGAGCACTGTAGAACAATCTTGTGCTTGAACTGCATTCACTGTTATTTTGATCCGAAGAAATCTACTGACATTGCTCACTGGAGGTTCTCTGTCCTGTGTTTGTTTAAAGATGCAGCAGTAGCTGATGGTTTTCCATTCTTCCAGCTGCGTTCCGTTGCTGAACATCCAAAAGACCATACAGGTATGTGGTTTTTTACTTCCTCTGAGAGCTTTCATGCCAAATACAAGACAGGTATCTCTGCAGGCATGAAAACTGCATCCTGCTTGTATGTGTCCTCTCACTGCATAATCCCAGATATGCACTGCTATTCAGTTATGCTGATGTTGATCACAGTATGTGATGGGAACTTCTTATGCTCTCAGGTTTGGTTACAGATAAGCCCTCAGAGAAGGCTCTTCCAGCTCCTCTGCGGCCTCCTGTGCTGAATCCAAGCTGGCCTCCAAGAGGTAGGCAGCCAATCTTTATTGACTTAACAGAATGAACACTACTTTTCTATACTTTTTTCATGCAAAATTTAACTTTATGTTAAGGTACTCAGAGAGCACGTTATACATCTAGAAGAGGGAAAAAATCTCAAAAGGCATCTGATGTCTTAGACAAAACTGTGAAGAAACTGGTGCAGATAGACTACGGTGAGCCCCAGATCTTTTTTTCTTAAACTTTATTGATTCATTTGTGGCAGACTGCCTCCTGAAGATATCATCCTCCTGATGAGGAACAGATACTTATAATCTAACTCTTATGCTTTCTTTCTAAAGACCCACCTGCAAAAAGTAGTCAGAAGAAAGGAAGCTATCGCATGCCTCCAGTTTCTGATGTAGAAAGAAAGGCAATGGATGAAAACGGCATGCCAGGTAAGTACTCTCCCCTGGCCACCCAGTGTCACGAAACAGAAATACTGTGTGTCAGTACGCCCTGGCCTAGTCAGCTCTCATGTCAGCACCTAAACCTGAATGTTTTAGAACACAACAAGGGCTGTAGAAGAAGCCAGGTATGGTTCATGTGGATCAGTACCACCAGTGTGCTAGAGAGATGCTTGCAATCCTCTATGGAGTGCTCAGCCATTTTCAGCTTCCCACTGTACCGAGTTCCCAGGGTTTCGGGAACATCAGGAATGCTCCCTTTTTAGAACTAGACAATTAGAGGGCTGTGACCTAAGCTGTACTGTGCTGAGGTCAGCTTTCCCTCTGCTACTGCCAAGTTAGAGTCCAGCTTCCAGCCTGGAGGACATCCTCACAGGGTGCTCAGGAGATGTGCGCTTTGGAGAGCAAGAGCATTTCTGCTCTAGCTCTGCTCCCCTTGGACAAAGACTGGACTCTCAACACCCATCTCTATCCCATAGTCCAGAGAAGCAGACAGGGGCAATATCGGTGTAGCCTCCCACTGCAATCCTTCTTGTCCTTTGTTGCTAAGACAACATAGATGGAGGAACCCACCACTGCGTGAGATGTTTCAGGCATGTCAAGCAGACTTTGAGATTATCTGTAGCAGAGAACAGAATATTGAGTTGAATTTTTTTCTTTTCCTCTAGTGGTGGACTCTGGGACAAACACAAAGGCAGGCAGCAACATACGTGAGCGGTTATATATTACAATGTCTTCAGTGGTCCCAATGGTGCTGCTGTCTTTGCGTCTGACGTTTTTACTTGGTAAATTGTAAGTTGGCTTTTCCCCTGAAGTCCTCATTGCTTCGATTGGCAATGAAACCCCTGAAGTTACAGTATACTGCATGGCCAAGTCAGCTGTTGGCAGTACTCTGCTGAATTCCTGTTGTAAGATTTTTTAAACTGGCTTCTTAATTCCCACATGATCAGTAGTATTTTCTGAAATCCATTCTTACAGAATTAAAGCGATAGAAAAGCGAAAACAGGGACAAGCTGACACTGCCACTACCTCCACTGGAGAAGATCAAACTGGAGATGCAGGGTCAAGGAAAGAACAAAATGATACTCTTACCCAAGAAGATGAGGACATCAACAACGGCCTCAGCCCATGACCCTGCACTTTTCCACCAGAGTTCACTCAGCTTTACAGCAACATGAGTGCAGGTGCCTCGCCTGTAACAGCATGTACCAGCAGCTCTCCTATTAGGTGGCTATTCTCCAGACCTCCACATCTTGCAATAAGACTCTATCTTATCTAGGAGGCAAGAGGTGGAAGGTGTGTGGTGCGTGTCACTGTACGGCAGTCAGCATCACTTTGTGGACCATTTCGCTGGAGCTGTTTGCCTTCGGAAGGGAGTGCTCAGAATGTTTACTGGTGGAAGATCTGGCCTGTAACCAAGTAACTCCAGCTTGGTACTGGAGATTGGTGGATGATAACATTATATCCTGAGAAGGCAAGATACAAGCGGACACCTCCCTGTTAATTCTTATCGGATGACAAGGCCCAGAAGATGGGAACAAAAGGAGTTCCTGCTGCGATCCAAAAGCCGGAAGCTGTCCCTCCAAAGAGCTGACTCAGCCACTTTGGACTTAGAAATAAGTCTGAACTGTCACTGGACAAAGTTGTCATTGTCTTCAACCAAGCAACAACTCCGATGACCCACCACAACTGAAAATCAACAACTGTACTATGAACGCTAGACGCAAGGTGGTGACTATCTCTCTTGCTTTCTACAAGGACTCCTTGCTTTTATTTCCTATAATCTTTTCTATCACTTGTCTTCTCTTCCACATCTCCTTAGGATTTGTAATAAACTTGTTAAACTAACATTTGACCTGTTGTGTATTAATAGTGCCATCGGGTATATGTATATTAAAAGAACCTCCTCTCCCTCCTATAAATTGAAGTGAAACAGCTGCCACCAGGCACTAATCCACCAGAATGGATGTGCCAGGGAGACCTGATGTCCAAAAGGCTTCCCTGAGCTATCATGGGCTGCTGCTGTGAATCAGGACAGGAAAGAGGCACTCAGAAGGATGGCTGACCACTGCTGACCACATCAGAGAGAAACAATGCAGTGGCAGAGGCTGCAGGGTTGGAGCTGGGAGGTGATAAATGAGCAGAAAGCAGGTGCTGGGCTAGGAGGGTGAGAGATGTGTCATCAAAAACAAGAATGGACATAAAGGTGGAATAGAGAATAATGAAATAATTAAAAATTAAATGTCCCTTGTTCCCCAGCCTGGAGAGGTGAGAATGTGGTCAGAGGAGCCCTGGCCCTGCAGCCTGGCCTTAGAGCACTTCCACTCAGAGCCTGAGAGGACAAGTACCCTGGCCAGGCAGCAAATGGGAGCCTCAGTGTCCCCCAGCAAGGAGTCCCCGGTTACTAAGACTCTCTGCCCCTTTTTGGTGGCACATGTATTGATGCAGCGTTCCGATCAGCCTCGCTCCCTGTGTTCGTTACTTCCTGTGTTCTCCTTCTGCTTCCAGAAGAGACATAGGACCAGCCCTATTCCTCTCATGGGTTGTCAAGTCCTCTGTCCTGTAGGTGAGCATCTGGATTGGCTATTCCACTTGCATAGACTTAGGAGAGGGCTGCCAGTCTGCAGTAGCTGTAGGTACACACCTCCTCCTATGTGTCTCCCTGAGATTCCCAGGAGCCCCTTATGCTGCTGATTTCTCACGGCAGCCTGGATATCTGCTGAAGCAGCTCCTTGAGCAGGACACACCTGCACCCATGACATCCCTCTTCTTCCTCAGCACCCAGGAAGACTTCCAGATTCCAGAGTTTCTCACAGTCAACAGTCTGGACTGCCACAGGACTCCCTGGCTTGTCCACCTGGCTGCCCACATGAGCCCAGAGAGGCCGCATTTGCTCCGTCTGGGTCGGTGCCTCTGCTCGGCCACTGCGATGGGTGCCCACCATGCTAATTATAAGAGGCAGCAGCCTCTTACAGATCTCTCTAGAGCTCTGAAAGGAGGGGAGGGGAGAGGAGAGAGAAGAGGGGAAGAGAGGATCCTCCCTGCTCTCCCACCGTGCCCCAAGGAAGCCCAACGGACAGCAGAGGAAGAGCCGACTTCGGCCGTTACTGACAGGGCCGGCTCCTGCGGCGTGAGAGCTGCTGGGCAAGTGGGCAGTGCTGCAGCGAGACAGCTCCGCCCGGGGGCAGCTCCTCGGTACGGCGCAGCAGGGCAGGTAGCACTGCCTGCTGGTGACAAGGGGAGCAGAGAGAAGTCAGAGAGATGACGAACACACCCTGGAGAGAGAGAACAGCTGAGAGCTCACTGTAGGAGGAAAGAAAGGCTTGCGTTGGAGAGGACCTTAAAGCCCACCCAGTCCCAACTCCGGATCAGGATGCCCAGGACCCCCTCCAATCTGGCCTTGGGCATCCTTAAAGGATGTCCTGTGGGCTGTATGGCACGCCAGACGCCTGGAGTCTAGGGAAGTTAACCCCATGTACTATAAAAACAGATAATGGACCTGCATATATTTATAAGGCCACTCAAATTTTCCTCCGAGGTTAGGGGGTTACACTTGTTACAGGCATTCCCATTCTCCCATTGGGCAAGCTATCACTGAGTGTGCTGATCAAACACTGAAATGTACTCGTAATAATGAAAAAGGGGGAGTATGGAAGACACACCACAAGAAAGATTATGTAAGGCTTTGTTTGTGTTAACTATTTTTAATCGCAATCAGACGGTTTCTGCTTGAGTAGCTGTTAGTTTTGGGCCTCCCCAGTGCTCCTTCACGCATATGAGTCCGTGCCTTCCGACACTGCATGAGGTCACCATGCCTGCGTGAAGCCGTGATGTCACAAAGCCCCATAGTGAGTCTGTGCTGGGGCACAGGCACTATTCCGGCACTTGCAGTGGCTGCTGCAGTGGTGGTAGCAGTATTGCGTGTGTGTGGGTGACCATGGTCCTCAAACACTTTCTCCTCCTCCTCCTTGTGGCCTGGCAGGCCTCTGGCATCCAGGCTGCTCCATGGGGAAGATCGAGAGTGGGTGAGTGAGTAGAGATGTGGCCAGCATCGATGGGCAGCACACGGTGCTCTCCGTGGATGAAGCCCAGGCCCTCCACATAAAGACCCTGCTCCAGCCCTGAGGAACAGCCAGGGGCAGCTCTGGAGCAGTCTCTCACTGCCCAGCTGCAAATCTTCCCCACAAGAAGCATGGATGATCGTTTTATTTTCAATTGCTTTAACTTGGCCTTACTGCAGATGCCATCTGCAAGCCAACAGGTCACCAGGCCGCTCTGCAGCTTTGAAAATCCTTATCCACATATAAATTTCCTGTCCAACCTATAACAGGTCACTACAGTGGGGATATTTCTCCTCTGTGCTTGATTGTAGGTTCTCATGTTCTCATGTTTGGTTACAGATGTGCCCCCGGAGCGGGCTTTTCCAGTCCTTCCGCGGCCTCCTCTTCTTGATCCACGCTGGAATCCCAGGGGTAGGTAGTCAATCTTTACTGATTTTACAGATCCACATTTGCATCCTCTGTCATTACCCAGCCACTAAAGGACACTTCACTAAGGACGAAGGAGATCACAACATACAGTGGGGATATTTCTCCTCTGTGCTTGATTGTAGGATCTCATGTTCTCATTTTTGGTTACAGATGTGCCCCCGGAGCGGGCTTTTCCTGTCCTTCCGCGGCCTCCTGTTCTTGATCCACGCTGGAATCCCAGGGGTAGGTAGTCAATCTTTACAGATTTTACAGATCCTCATTTGCATCCTCTGTCATTACCCAGCCACTAAAAAACACTTCACTGAGGATGAAGGAGATCACACCATACAGTGGGGATATTTCTCCTCTGTGCTTGATTGTAGGATCTCATGTTCTCATTTTTGGTTACAGATGTGCCCCCGGAGCCGGCTTTTCCAGTCCTTCCGCGGCCTCCTGTTCTTGATCCACGCTGGAATCCCAGGGGTAGGTAGTCAATCCTTACAGATTTTACAGATCCACATTTGCATCCTCTGTCATTACCCAGCCACTAAAAAACACTTCACTGAGGATGAAGGAGATCACACCATACAGTGGGGATATTTCTCCTCTGTGCTTGATTGTAGGATCTCATGTTCTCATTTTTGGTTACAGATGTGCCCCCGGAGCGGGCTTTTCCTGTCCTTCCGCGGCCTCCTGTTCTTGATCCACGCGGGCATCCCAGGGGTAGGTAGTCAATCCTTACAGATTTTACAGATCCACATTTGCATCCTCTGTCATTACCAAGCCACTAAAGGACACTTCACTAAGGATGAAGGAGATCACACCATACATAGGGAATATTTCTCCTTTGTGCTTGATCACTGCTGTACTTGTTGGTGATGAGTACAGAGTTCTGTGGCCTAATCCTCCCCATAAGCCTCAGGGTGATTCTAAAGGTAAGCTGCTGAAGAAATGAGCATTTCAGTGTTCTTTTTGTGTGAAATAGAACTTCCTCTTTCCTTGGCCAATGCACAGACATGGAAAAGAGCAGAGTAGGAAAAGGTTACGTTTGGTGGTTTGCCAAGTGCTTTGTGAAAATGTCCATGCTAGCCACTGCTGTACTTCGTTACTGCCAGCACCTACTAAGCAAACAGCTGGCAGACTGAGGCTGAATTTAGAGCTGGTGTGGGCTCCAGGGAGCTCCTGGCATCCCACGTGATTAGTTTTGTACCAGCATGTTGCTAGTGTAGGTAACTCCTTGAAAGATGCTCGTCAGTAGAAGAGAGAGATGAGCACTGTAGAACAATCTTGTGCTTGAACTGCATTCACTGTTATTTTGATCCGAAGAAATCTACTGACATTGCTCACTGGAGGTTCTCTGTCCTGTGTTTGTTTAAAGATGCAGCAGTAGCTGATGGTTTTCCATTCTTCCAGCTGCGTTCCGTTGCTGAACATCCAAAAGACCATACAGGTATGTGGTTTTTTACTTCCTCTGAGAGCTTTCATGCCAAATACAAGACAGGTATCTCTGCAGGCATGAAAACTGCATCCTGCTTGTATGTGTCCTCTCACTGCATAATCCCAGATATGCACTGCTATTCAGTTATGCTGATGTTGATCACAGTATGTGATGGGAACTTCTTATGCTCTCAGGTTTGGTTACAGATAAGCCCTCAGAGAAGGCTCTTCCAGCTCCTCTGCGGCCTCCTGTGCTGAATCCAAGCTGGCCTCCAAGAGGTAGGCAGCCAATCTTTATTGACTTAACAGAATGAACACTACTTTTCTATACTTTTTTCATGCAAAATTTAACTTTATGTTAAGGTACTCAGAGAGCACGTTATACATCTAGAAGAGGGAAAAAATCTCAAAAGGCATCTGATGTCTTAGACAAAACTGTGAAGAAACTGGTGCAGATAGACTACGGTGAGCCCCAGATCTTTTTTTCTTAAACTTTATTGATTCATTTGTGGCAGACTGCCTCCTGAAGATATCATCCTCCTGATGAGGAACAGATACTTATAATCTAACTCTTATGCTTTCTTTCTAAAGACCCACCTGCAAAAAGTAGTCAGAAGAAAGGAAGCTATCGCATGCCTCCGGTTTCTGATGTAGAAAGAAAGGCAATGGATGAAAACGGCATGCCAGGTAAGTACTCTCCCCTGGCCACCCAGTGTCACGAAACAGAAATACTGTGTGTCAGTACGCCCTGGCCTAGTCAGCTCTCATGTCAGCACCTAAACCTGAATGTTTTAGAACACAACAAGGGCTGTAGAAGAAGCCAGGTATGGTTCATGTGGATCAGTACCACCAGTGTGCTAGAGAGATGCTTGCAATCCTCTATGGAGTGCTCAGCCATTTTCAGCTTCCCACTGTACCGAGTTCCCAGGGTTTCGGGAACATCAGGAATGCTCCCTTTTTAGAACTAGACAATTAGAGGGCTGTGACCTAAGCTGTACTGTGCTGAGGTCAGCTTTCCCTCTGCTACTGCCAAGTTAGAGTCCAGCTTCCAGCCTGGAGGACATCCTCACAGGGTGCTCAGGAGATGTGCGCTTTGGAGAGCAAGAGCATTTCTGCTCTAGCTCTGCTCCCCTTGGACAAAGACTGGACTCTCAACACCCATCTCTATCCCATAGTCCAGAGAAGCAGACAGGGGCAATATCGGTGTAGCCTCCCACTGCAATCCTTCTTGTCCTTTGTTGCTAAGACAACATAGATGGAGGAACCCACCACTGCGTGAGATGTTTCAGGCATGTCAAGCAGACTTTGAGATTATCTGTAGCAGAGAACAGAATATTGAGTTGAATTTTTTTCTTTTCCTCTAGTGGTGGACTCTGGGACAAACACAAAGGCAGGCAGCAACATACGTGAGCGGTTATATATTACAATGTCTTCAGTGGTCCCAATGGTGCTGCTGTCTTTGCGTCTGACGTTTTTACTTGGTAAATTGTAAGTTGGCTTTTCCCCTGAAGTCCTCATTGCTTCGATTGGCAATGAAACCCCTGAAGTTACAGTATACTGCATGGCCAAGTCAGCTGTTGGCAGTACTCTGCTGAATTCCTGTTGTAAGATTTTTTAAACTGGCTTCTTAATTCCCACATGATCAGTAGTATTTTCTGAAATCCATTCTTACAGAATTAAAGCGATAGAAAAGCGAAAACAGGGACAAGCTGACACTGCCACTACCTCCACTGGAGAAGATCAAACTGGAGATGCAGGGTCAAGGAAAGAACAAAATGATACTCTTACCCAAGAAGATGAGGACATCAACAACGGCCTCAGCCCATGACCCTGCACTTTTCCACCAGAGTTCACTCAGCTTTACAGCAACATGAGTGCAGGTGCCTCGCCTGTAACAGCATGTACCAGCAGCTCTCCTATTAGGTGGCTATTCTCCAGACCTCCACATCTTGCAATAAGACTCTATCTTATCTAGGAGGCAAGAGGTGGAAGGTGTGTGGTGCGTGTCACTGTACGGCAGTCAGCATCACTTTGTGGACCATTTCGCTGGAGCTGTTTGCCTTCGGAAGGGAGTGCTCAGAATGTTTACTGGTGGAAGATCTGGCCTGTAACCAAGTAACTCCAGCTTGGTACTGGAGATTGGTGGATGATAACATTATATCCTGAGAAGGCAAGATACAAGCGGACACCTCCCTGTTAATTCTTATCGGATGACAAGGCCCAGAAGATGGGAACAAAAGGAGTTCCTGCTGCGATCCAAAAGCCGGAAGCTGTCCCTCCAAAGAGCTGACTCAGCCACTTTGGACTTAGAAATAAGTCTGAACTGTCACTGGACAAAGTTGTCATTGTCTTCAACCAAGCAACAACTCTGATGACCCACCACAACTGAAAATCAACAACTGTACTATGAACGCTAGACGCAAGGTGGTGACTATCTCTCTTGCTTTCTACAAGGACTCCTTGCTTTTATTTCCTATAATCTTTTCTATCACTTGTCTTCTCTTCCACATCTCCTTAGGATTTGTAATAAACTTGTTAAACTAACATTTGACCTGTTGTGTATTAATAGTGCCATCGGGTATATGTATATTAAAAGAACCTCCTCTCCCTCCTATAAATTGAAGTGAAACAGCTGCCACCAGGCACTAATCCACCAGAATGGATGTGCCAGGGAGACCTGATGTCCAAAAGGCTTCCCTGAGCTATCATGGGCTGCTGCTGTGAATCAGGACAGGAAAGAGGCACTCAGAAGGATGGCTGACCACTGCTGACCACATCAGAGAGAAACAATGCAGTGGCAGAGGCTGCAGGGTTGGAGCTGGGAGGTGATAAATGAGCAGAAAGCAGGTGCTGGGCTAGGAGGGTGAGAGATGTGTCATCAAAAACAAGAATGGACATAAAGGTGGAATAGAGAATAATGAAATAATTAAAAATTAAATGTCCCTTGTTCCCCAGCCTGGAGAGGTGAGAATGTGGTCAGAGGAGCCCTGGCCCTGCAGCCTGGCCTTAGAGCACTTCCACTCAGAGCCTGAGAGGACAAGTACCCTGGCCAGGCAGCAAATGGGAGCCTCAGTGTCCCCCAGCAAGGAGTCCCCGGTTACTAAGACTCTCTGCCCCTTTTTGGTGGCACATGTATTGATGCAGCGTTCCGATCAGCCTCGCTCCCTGTGTTCGTTACTTCCTGTGTTCTCCTTCTGCTTCCAGAAGAGACATAGGACCAGCCCTATTCCTCTCATGGGTTGTCAAGTCCTCTGTCCTGTAGGTGAGCATCTGGATTGGCTATTCCACTTGCATAGACTTAGGAGAGGGCTGCCAGTCTGCAGTAGCTGTAGGTACACACCTCCTCCTATGTGTCTCCCTGAGATTCCCAGGAGCCCCTTATGCTGCTGATTTCTCACGGCAGCCTGGATATCTGCTGAAGCAGCTCCTTGAGCAGGACACACCTGCACCCATGACATCCCTCTTCTTCCTCAGCACCCAGGAAGACTTCCAGATTCCAGAGTTTCTCACAGTCAACAGTCTGGACTGCCACAGGACTCCCTGGCTTGTCCACCTGGCTGCCCACATGAGCCCAGAGAGGCCGCATCCGCTCCGTCTGGGTCGGTGCCTCTGCTCGGCCACTGCGATGGGTGCCCACCATGCTAATTATAAGAGGCAGCAGCCTCTTACAGATCTCTCTAGAGCTCTGAAAGGAGGGGAGGGGAGAGGAGAGAGAAGAGGGGAAGAGAGGATCCTCCCTGCTCTCCCACCGTGCCCCAAGGAAGCCCAACGGACAGCAGAGGAAGAGCCGACTTCGGCCGTTACTGACAGGGCCGGCTCCTGCGGCGTGAGAGCTGCTGGGCAAGTGGGCAGTGCTGCAGCGAGACAGCTCCGCCCGGGGGCAGCTCCTCGGTACGGCGCAGCAGGGCAGGTAGCACTGCCTGCTGGTGACAAGGGGAGCAGAGAGAAGTCAGAGAGATGACGAACACACCCTGGAGAGAGAGAACAGCTGAGAGCTCACTGTAGGAGGAAAGAAAGGCTTGCGTTGGAGAGGACCTTAAAGCCCACCCAGTCCCAACTCCGGATCAGGATGCCCAGGACCCCCTCCAATCTGGCCTTGGGCATCCTTAAAGGATGTCCTGTGGGCTGTATGGCACGCCAGACGCCTGGAGTCTAGGGAAGTTAACCCCATGTACTATAAAAACAGATAATGGACCTGCATATATTTATAAGGCCACTCAAATTTTCCTCCGAGGTTAGGGGGTTACACTTGTTACAGGCATTCCCATTCTCCCATTGGGCAAGCTATCACTGAGTGTGCTGATCAAACACTGAAATGTACTCGTAATAATGAAAAAGGGGGAGTATGGAAGACACACCACAAGAAAGATTATGTAAGGCTTTGTTTGTGTTAACTATTTTTAATCGCAATCAGACGGTTTCTGCTTGAGTAGCTGTTAGTTTTGGGCCTCCCCAGTGCTCCTTCACGCATATGAGTCCGTGCCTTCCGACACTGCATGAGGTCACCATGCCTGCGTGAAGCCGTGATGTCACAAAGCCCCATAGTGAGTCTGTGCTGGGGCACAGGCACTATTCCGGCACTTGCAGTGGCTGCTGCAGTGGTGGTAGCAGTATTGCGTGTGTGTGGGTGACCATGGTCCTCAAACACTTTCTCCTCCTCCTCCTTGTGGCCTGGCAGGCCTCTGGCATCCAGGCTGCTCCATGGGGAAGATCGAGAGTGGGTGAGTGAGTAGAGATGTGGCCAGCATCGATGGGCAGCACACGGTGCTCTCCGTGGATGAAGCCCAGGCCCTCCACATTAAGACCCTGCTGCGGCCCTGAGGAACAGCCTGGGGCAGCTCTGGAGCAGTCTCTCACTGCCCAGCTGCAAATCTTCCCCACAAGAAGCATGGAAGATCGTTTTATTTTCAATTGCTTTAACTTGGCCTTACTGCAGATGCCATCTGCAAGCCAACAGGTCACCAGGCCGCTCTGCAGCTTTGAAAATCCTTATCCACATATAAATTTCCTGTCCAACCTATAACAGGTCACTACAGTGGGGATATTTCTCCTCTGTGCTTGATTGTAGGTTCTCATGTTCTCATGTTTGGTTACAGATGTGCCCCCGGAGCGGGCTTTTCCAGTCCTTCCGCGGCCTCCTCTTCTTGATCCACGCTGGAATCCCAGGGGTAGGTAGTCAATCTTTACTGATTTTACAGATCCACATTTGCATCCTCTGTCATTACCCAGCCACTAAAGGACACTTCACTAAGGACGAAGGAGATCACAACATACAGTGGGGATATTTCTCCTCTGTGCTTGATTGTAGGATCTCATGTTCTCATTTTTGGTTACAGATGTGCCCCCGGAGCGGGCTTTTCCTGTCCTTCCGCGGCCTCCTGTTCTTGATCCACGCTGGAATCCCAGGGGTAGGTAGTCAATCTTTACAGATTTTACAGATCCTCATTTGCATCCTCTGTCATTACCCAGCCACTAAAAAACACTTCACTGAGGATGAAGGAGATCACACCATACAGTGGGGATATTTCTCCTCTGTGCTTGATTGTAGGATCTCATGTTCTCATTTTTGGTTACAGATGTGCCCCCGGAGCCGGCTTTTCCAGTCCTTCCGCGGCCTCCTGTTCTTGATCCACGCTGGAATCCCAGGGGTAGGTAGTCAATCCTTACAGATTTTACAGATCCACATTTGCATCCTCTGTCATTACCCAGCCACTAAAAAACACTTCACTGAGGATGAAGGAGATCACACCATACAGTGGGGATATTTCTCCTCTGTGCTTGATTGTAGGATCTCATGTTCTCATTTTTGGTTACAGATGTGCCCCCGGAGCGGGCTTTTCCTGTCCTTCCGCGGCCTCCTGTTCTTGATCCACGCGGGCATCCCAGGGGTAGGTAGTCAATCCTTACAGATTTTACAGATCCACATTTGCATCCTCTGTCATTACCAAGCCACTAAAGGACACTTCACTAAGGATGAAGGAGATCACACCATACATAGGGAATATTTCTCCTTTGTGCTTGATCACTGCTGTACTTGTTGGTGATGAGTACAGAGTTCTGTGGCCTAATCCTCCCCATAAGCCTCAGGGTGATTCTAAAGGTAAGCTGCTGAAGAAATGAGCATTTCAGTGTTCTTTTTGTGTGAAATAGAACTTCCTCTTTCCTTGGCCAATGCACAGACATGGAAAAGAGCAGAGTAGGAAAAGGTTACGTTTGGTGGTTTGCCAAGTGCTTTGTGAAAATGTCCATGCTAGCCACTGCTGTACTTCGTTACTGCCAGCACCTACTAAGCAAACAGCTGGCAGACTGAGGCTGAATTTAGAGCTGGTGTGGGCTCCAGGGAGCTCCTGGCATCCCACGTGATTAGTTTTGTACCAGCATGTTGCTAGTGTAGGTAACTCCTTGAAAGATGCTCGTCAGTAGAAGAGAGAGATGAGCACTGTAGAACAATCTTGTGCTTGAACTGCATTCACTGTTATTTTGATCCGAAGAAATCTACTGACATTGCTCACTGGAGGTTCTCTGTCCTGTGTTTGTTTAAAGATGCAGCAGTAGCTGATGGTTTTCCATTCTTCCAGCTGCGTTCCGTTGCTGAACATCCAAAAGACCATACAGGTATGTGGTTTTTTACTTCCTCTGAGAGCTTTCATGCCAAATACAAGACAGGTATCTCTGCAGGCATGAAAACTGCATCCTGCTTGTATGTGTCCTCTCACTGCATAATCCCAGATATGCACTGCTATTCAGTTATGCTGATGTTGATCACAGTATGTGATGGGAACTTCTTATGCTCTCAGGTTTGGTTACAGATAAGCCCTCAGAGAAGGCTCTTCCAGCTCCTCTGCGGCCTCCTGTGCTGAATCCAAGCTGGCCTCCAAGAGGTAGGCAGCCAATCTTTATTGACTTAACAGAATGAACACTACTTTTCTATACTTTTTTCATGCAAAATTTAACTTTATGTTAAGGTACTCAGAGAGCACGTTATACATCTAGAAGAGGGAAAAAATCTCAAAAGGCATCTGATGTCTTAGACAAAACTGTGAAGAAACTGGTGCAGATAGACTACGGTGAGCCCCAGATCTTTTTTTCTTAAACTTTATTGATTCATTTGTGGCAGACTGCCTCCTGAAGATATCATCCTCCTGATGAGGAACAGATACTTATAATCTAACTCTTATGCTTTCTTTCTAAAGACCCACCTGCAAAAAGTAGTCAGAAGAAAGGAAGCTATCGCATGCCTCCAGTTTCTGATGTAGAAAGAAAGGCAATGGATGAAAACGGCATGCCAGGTAAGTACTCTCCCCTGGCCACCCAGTGTCACGAAACAGAAATACTGTGTGTCAGTACGCCCTGGCCTAGTCAGCTCTCATGTCAGCACCTAAACCTGAATGTTTTAGAACACAACAAGGGCTGTAGAAGAAGCCAGGTATGGTTCATGTGGATCAGTACCACCAGTGTGCTAGAGAGATGCTTGCAATCCTCTATGGAGTGCTCAGCCATTTTCAGCTTCCCACTGTACCGAGTTCCCAGGGTTTCGGGAACATCAGGAATGCTCCCTTTTTAGAACTAGACAATTAGAGGGCTGTGACCTAAGCTGTACTGTGCTGAGGTCAGCTTTCCCTCTGCTACTGCCAAGTTAGAGTCCAGCTTCCAGCCTGGAGGACATCCTCACAGGGTGCTCAGGAGATGTGCGCTTTGGAGAGCAAGAGCATTTCTGCTCTAGCTCTGCTCCCCTTGGACAAAGACTGGACTCTCAACACCCATCTCTATCCCATAGTCCAGAGAAGCAGACAGGGGCAATATCGGTGTAGCCTCCCACTGCAATCCTTCTTGTCCTTTGTTGCTAAGACAACATAGATGGAGGAACCCACCACTGCGTGAGATGTTTCAGGCATGTCAAGCAGACTTTGAGATTATCTGTAGCATAGAACACAATATTGAGTTGAATTTTTTTCTTTTCCTCTAGTGGTGGACTCTGGGACAAACACAAAGGCAGGCAGCAACATACGTGAGCGGTTATATATTACAATGTCTTCAGTGGTCCCAATGGTGCTGCTGTCTTTGCGTCTGACGTTTTTACTTGGTAAATTGTAAGTTGGCTTTTCCCCTGAAGTCCTCATTGCTTCGATTGGCAATGAAACCCCTGAAGTTACAGTATACTGCATGGCCAAGTCAGCTGTTGGCAGTACTCTGCTGAATTCCTGTTGTAAGATTTTTTAAACTGGCTTCTTAATTCCCACATGATCAGTAGTATTTTCTGAAATCCATTCTTACAGAATTAAAGCGATAGAAAAGCGAAAACAGGGACAAGCTGACACTGCCACTACCTCCACTGGAGAAGATCAAACTGGAGATGCAGGGTCAAGGAAAGAACAAAATGATACTGTTACCCAAGAAGATGAGGACATCAACAACGGCCTCAGCCCATGACCCTGCACTTTTCCACCAGAGTTCACTCAGCTTTACAGCAACATGAGTGCAGGTGCCTCGCCTGTAACAGCATGTACCAGCAGCTCTCCTATTAGGTGGCTATTCTCCAGACCTCCACATCTTGCAATAAGACTCTATCTTATCTAGGAGGCAAGAGGTGGAAGGTGTGTGGTGCGTGTCACTGTACGGCAGTCAGCATCACTTTGTGGACCATTTCGCTGGAGCTGTTTGCCTTCGGAAGGGAGTGCTCAGAATGTTTACTGGTGGAAGATCTGGCCTGTAACCAAGTAACTCCAGCTTGGTACTGGAGATTGGTGGATGATAACATTATATCCTGAGAAGGCAAGATACAAGCGGACACCTCCCTGTTAATTCTTATCGGATGACAAGGCCCAGAAGATGGGAACAAAAGGAGTTCCTGCTGCGATCCAAAAGCCGGAAGCTGTCCCTCCAAAGAGCTGACTCAGCCACTTTGGACTTAGAAATAAGTCTGAACTGTCACTGGACAAAGTTGTCATTGTCTTCAACCAAGCAACAACTCCGATGACCCACCACAACTGAAAATCAACAACTGTACTATGAACGCTAGACGCAAGGTGGTGACTATCTCTCTTGCTTTCTACAAGGACTCCTTGCTTTTATTTCCTATAATCTTTTCTATCACTTGTCTTCTCTTCCACATCTCCTTAGGATTTGTAATAAACTTGTTAAACTAACATTTGACCTGTTGTGTATTAATAGTGCCATCGGGTATATGTATATTAAAAGAACCTCCTCTCCCTCCTATAAATTGAAGTGAAACAGCTGCCACCAGGCACTAATCCACCAGAATGGATGTGCCAGGGAGACCTGATGTCCAAAAGGCTTCCCTGAGCTATCATGGGCTGCTGCTGTGAATCAGGACAGGAAAGAGGCACTCAGAAGGATGGCTGACCACTGCTGACCACATCAGAGAGAAACAATGCAGTGGCAGAGGCTGCAGGGTTGGAGCTGGGAGGTGATAAATGAGCAGAAAGCAGGTGCTGGGCTAGGAGGGTGAGAGATGTGTCATCAAAAACAAGAATGGACATAAAGGTGGAATAGAGAATAATGAAATAATTAAAAATTAAATGTCCCTTGTTCCCCAGCCTGGAGAGGTGAGAATGTGGTCAGAGGAGCCCTGGCCCTGCAGCCTGGCCTTAGAGCACTTCCACTCAGAGCCTGAGAGGACAAGTACCCTGGCCAGGCAGCAAATGGGAGCCTCAGTGTCCCCCAGCAAGGAGTCCCCGGTTACTAAGACTCTCTGCCCCTTTTTGGTGGCACATGTATTGATGCAGCGTTCCGATCAGCCTCGCTCCCTGTGTTCGTTACTTCCTGTGTTCTCCTTCTGCTTCCAGAAGAGACATAGGACCAGCCCTATTCCTCTCATGGGTTGTCAAGTCCTCTGTCCTGTAGGTGAGCATCTGGATTGGCTATTCCACTTGCATAGACTTAGGAGAGGGCTGCCAGTCTGCA
Source organism: Coturnix japonica (assembly GCF_054131305.1). Lineage (NCBI taxonomy): Eukaryota > Metazoa > Chordata > Aves > Galliformes > Phasianidae > Coturnix > Coturnix japonica. The sequence goes on along the minus strand of NC_140680.1, from coordinate 8,296,366 downwards.
GTAGCTGTAGGTACACACCTCCTCCTATGTGTCTCCCTGAGATTCCCAGGAGCCCCTTATGCTGCTGATTTCTCACGGCAGCCTGGATATCTGCTGAAGCAGCTCCTTGAGCAGGACACACCTGCACCCATGACATCCCTCTTCTTCCTCAGCACCCAGGAAGACTTCCAGATTCCAGAGTTTCTCACAGTCAACAGTCTGGACTGCCACAGGACTCCCTGGCTTGTCCACCTGGCTGCCCACATGAGCCCAGAGAGGCCGCATTTGCTCCGTCTGGGTCGGTGCCTCTGCTCGGCCACTGCGATGGGTGCCCACCATGCTAATTATAAGAGGCAGCAGCCTCTTACAGATCTCTCTAGAGCTCTGAAAGGAGGGGAGGGGAGAGGAGAGAGAAGACGGGAAGAGAGGATCCTCCCTGCTCTCCCACCGTGCCCCAAGGAAGCCCAACGGACAGCAGAGGAAGAGCCGACTTCGGCCGTTACTGACAGGGCCGGCTCCTGCGGCGTGAGAGCTGCTGGGCAAGTGGGCAGTGCTGCAGCGAGACAGCTCCGCCCGGGGGCAGCTCCTCGGTACGGCGCAGCAGGGCAGGTAGCACTGCCTGCTGGTGACAAGGGGAGCAGAGAGAAGTCAGAGAGATGACGAACACACCCTGGAGAGAGAGAACAGCTGAGAGCTCACTGTAGGAGGAAAGAAAGGCTTGCGTTGGAGAGGACCTTAAAGCCCACCCAGTCCCAACTCCGGATCAGGATGCCCAGGACCCCCTCCAATCTGGCCTTGGGCATCCTTAAAGGATGTCCTGTGGGCTGTATGGCACGCCAGACGCCTGGAGTCTAGGGAAGTTAACCCCATGTACTATAAAAACAGATAATGGACCTGCATATATTTATAAGGCCACTCAAATTTTCCTCCGAGGTTAGGGGGTTACACTTGTTACAGGCATTCCCATTCTCCCATTGGGCAAGCTATCACTGAGTGTGCTGATCAAACACTGAAATGTACTCGTAATAATGAAAAAGGGGGAGTATGGAAGACACACCACAAGAAAGATTATGTAAGGCTTTGTTTGTGTTAACTATTTTTAATCGCAATCAGACGGTTTCTGCTTGAGTAGCTGTTAGTTTTGGGCCTCCCCAGTGCTCCTTCACGCATATGAGTCCGTGCCTTCCGACACTGCATGAGGTCACCATGCCTGCGTGAAGCCGTGATGTCACAAAGCCCCATAGTGAGTCTGTGCTGGGGCACAGGCACTATTCCGGCACTTGCAGTGGCTGCTGCAGTGGTGGTAGCAGTATTGCGTGTGTGTGGGTGACCATGGTCCTCAAACACTTTCTCCTCCTCCTCCTTGTGGCCTGGCAGGCCTCTGGCATCCAGGCTGCTCCATGGGGAAGATCGAGAGTGGGTGAGTGAGTAGAGATGTGGCCAGCATCGATGGGCAGCACACGGTGCTCTCCGTGGATGAAGCCCAGGCCCTCCACATTAAGACCCTGCTGCGGCCCTGAGGAACAGCCTGGGGCAGCTCTGGAGCAGTCTCTCACTGCCCAGCTGCAAATCTTCCCCACAAGAAGCATGGAAGATCGTTTTATTTTCAATTGCTTTAACTTGGCCTTACTGCAGATGCCATCTGCAAGCCAACAGGTCACCAGGCCGCTCTGCAGCTTTGAAAATCCTTATCCACATATAAATTTCCTGTCCAACCTATAACAGGTCACTACAGTGGGGATATTTCTCCTCTGTGCTTGATTGTAGGTTCTCATGTTCTCATGTTTGGTTACAGATGTGCCCCCGGAGCGGGCTTTTCCAGTCCTTCCGCGGCCTCCTCTTCTTGATCCACGCTGGAATCCCAGGGGTAGGTAGTCAATCTTTACTGATTTTACAGATCCACATTTGCATCCTCTGTCATTACCCAGCCACTAAAGGACACTTCACTAAGGACGAAGGAGATCACAACATACAGTGGGGATATTTCTCCTCTGTGCTTGATTGTAGGATCTCATGTTCTCATGTTTGGTTACAGATGTGCCCCCGGAGCCGGCTTTTCCAGTCCTTCCGCGGCCTCCTGTTCTTGATCCACGCTGGAATCCCAGGGGTAGGTAGTCAATCCTTACAGATTTTACAGATCCACATTTGCATCCTCTGTCATTACCCAGCCACTAAAAAACACTTCACTGAGGATGAAGGAGATCACACCATACAGTGGGGATATTTCTCCTCTGTGCTTGATTGTAGGATCTCATGTTCTCATTTTTGGTTACAGATGTGCCCCCGGAGCGGGCTTTTCCTGTCCTTCCGCGGCCTCCTCTTCTTGATCCACGCGGGCATCCCAGGGGTAGGTAGTCAATCCTTACAGATTTTACAGATCCACATTTGCATCCTCTGTCATTACCAAGCCACTAAAGGACACTTCACTAAGGATGAAGGAGATCACACCATACATAGGGAATATTTCTCCTTTGTGCTTGATCACTGCTGTACTTGTTGGTGATGAGTACAGAGTTCTGTGGCCTAATCCTCCCCATAAGCCTCAGGGTGATTCTAAAGGTAAGCTGCTGAAGAAATGAGCATTTCAGTGTTCTTTTTGTGTGAAATAGAACTTCCTCTTTCCTTGGCCAATGCACAGACATGGAAAAGAGCAGAGTAGGAAAAGGTTACGTTTGGTGTTTTGCCAAGTGCTTTGTGAAAATGTCCATGCTAGCCACTGCTGTACTTCGTTACTGCCAGCACCTACTAAGCAAACAGCTGGCAGACTGAGGCTGAATTTAGAGCTGGTGTGGGCTCCAGGGAGCTCCTGGCATCCCACGTGATTAGTTTTGTACCAGCATGTTGCTAGTGTAGGTAACTCCTTGAAAGATGCTCGTCAGTAGAAGAGAGAGATGAGCACTGTAGAACAATCTTGTGCTTGAACTGCATTCACTGTTATTTTGATCCGAAGAAATCTACTGACATTGCTCACTGGAGGTTCTCTGTCCTGTGTTTGTTTAAAGATGCAGCAGTAGCTGATGGTTTTCCATTCTTCCAGCTGCGTTCCGTTGCTGAACATCCAAAAGACCATACAGGTATGTGGTTTTTTACTTCCCCTGAGAGCTTTCATGCCAAATACAAGACAGGTATCTCTGCAGGCATGAAAACTGCATCCTGCTTGTATGTGTCCTCTCACTGCATAATCCCAGATATGCACTGCTATTCAGTTATGCTGATGTTGATCACAGTATGTGATGGGAACTTCTTATGCTCTCAGGTTTGGTTACAGATAAGCCCTCAGAGAAGGCTCTTCCAGCTCCTCTGCGGCCTCCTGTGCTGAATCCAAGCTGGCCTCCAAGAGGTAGGCAGCCAATCTTTATTGACTTAACAGAATGAACACTACTTTTCTATACTTTTTTCATGCAAAATTTAACTTTATGTTAAGGTACTCAGAGAGCACGTTATACATCTAGAAGAGGGAAAAAATCTCAAAAGGCATCTGATGTCTTAGACAAAACTGTGAAGAAACTGGTGCAGATAGACTACGGTGAGCCCCAGATCTTTTTTTCTTAAACTTTATTGATTCATTTGTGGCAGACTGCCTCCTGAAGATATCATCCTCCTGATGAGGAACAGATACTTATAATCTAACTCTTATGCTTTCTTTCTAAAGACCCACCTGCAAAAAGTAGTCAGAAGAAAGGAAGCTATCGCATGCCTCCAGTTTCTGATGTAGAAAGAAAGGCAATGGATGAAAACGGCATGCCAGGTAAGTACTCTCCCCTGGCCACCCAGTGTCACGAAACAGAAATACTGTGTGTCAGTACGCCCTGGCCTAGTCAGCTCTCATGTCAGCACCTAAACCTGAATGTTTTAGAACACAACAAGGGCTGTAGAAGAAGCCAGGTATGGTTCATGTGGATCAGTACCACCAGTGTGCTAGAGAGATGCTTGCAATCCTCTATGGAGTGCTCAGCCATTTTCAGCTTCCCACTGTACCGAGTTCCCAGGGTTTCGGGAACATCAGGAATGCTCCCTTTTTAGAACTAGACAATTAGAGGGCTGTGACCTAAGCTGTACTGTGCTGAGGTCAGCTTTCCCTCTGCTACTGCCAAGTTAGAGTCCAGCTTCCAGCCTGGAGGACATCCTCACAGGGTGCTCAGGAGATGTGCGCTTTGGAGAGCAAGAGCATTTCTGCTCTAGCTCTGCTCCCCTTGGACAAAGACTGGACTCTCAACACCCATCTCTATCCCATAGTCCAGAGAAGCAGACAGGGGCAATATCGGTGTAGCCTCCCACTGCAATCCTTCTTGTCCTTTGTTGCTAAGACAACATAGATGGAGGAACCCACCACTGCGTGAGATGTTTCAGGCATGTCAAGCAGACTTTGAGATTATCTGTAGCAGAGAACAGAATATTGAGTTGAATTTTTTTCTTTTCCTCTAGTGGTGGACTCTGGGACAAACACAAAGGCAGGCAGCAACATACGTGAGCGGTTATATATTACAATGTCTTCAGTGGTCCCAATGGTGCTGCTGTCTTTGCGTCTGACGTTTTTACTTGGTAAATTGTAAGTTGGCTTTTCCCCTGAAGTCCTCATTGCTTCGATTGGCAATGAAACCCCTGAAGTTACAGTATACTGCATGGCCAAGTCAGCTGTTGGCAGTACTCTGCTGAATTCCTGTTGTAAGATTTTTTAAACTGGCTTCTTAATTCCCACATGATCAGTAGTATTTTCTGAAATCCATTCTTACAGAATTAAAGCGATAGAAAAGCGAAAACAGGGACAAGCTGACACTGCCACTACCTCCACTGGAGAAGATCAAACTGGAGATGCAGGGTCAAGGAAAGAACAAAATGATACTCTTACCCAAGAAGATGAGGACATCAACAACGGCCTCAGCCCATGACCCTGCACTTTTCCACCAGAGTTCACTCAGCTTTACAGCAACATGAGTGCAGGTGCCTCGCCTGTAACAGCATGTACCAGCAGCTCTCCTATTAGGTGGCTATTCTCCAGACCTCCACATCTTGCAATAAGACTCTATCTTATCTAGGAGGCAAGAGGTGGAAGGTGTGTGGTGCGTGTCACTGTACGGCAGTCAGCATCACTTTGTGGACCATTTCGCTGGAGCTGTTTGCCTTCGGAAGGGAGTGCTCAGAATGTTTACTGGTGGAAGATCTGGCCTGTAACCAAGTAACTCCAGCTTGGTACTGGAGATTGGTGGATGATAACATTATATCCTGAGAAGGCAAGATACAAGCGGACACCTCCCTGTTAATTCTTATCGGATGACAAGGCCCAGAAGATGGGAACAAAAGGAGTTCCTGCTGCGATCCAAAAGCCGGAAGCTGTCCCTCCAAAGAGCTGACTCAGCCACTTTGGACTTAGAAATAAGTCTGAACTGTCACTGGACAAAGTTGTCATTGTCTTCAACCAAGCAACAACTCCGATGACCCACCACAACTGAAAATCAACAACTGTACTATGAACGCTAGACGCAAGGTGGTGACTATCTCTCTTGCTTTCTACAAGGACTCCTTGCTTTTATTTCCTATAATCTTTTCTATCACTTGTCTTCTCTTCCACATCTCCTTAGGATTTGTAATAAACTTGTTAAACTAACATTTGACCTGTTGTGTATTAATAGTGCCATCGGGTATATGTATATTAAAAGAACCTCCTCTCCCTCCTATAAATTGAAGTGAAACAGCTGCCACCAGGCACTAATCCACCAGAATGGATGTGCCAGGGAGACCTGATGTCCAAAAGGCTTCCCTGAGCTATCATGGGCTGCTGCTGTGAATCAGGACAGGAAAGAGGCACTCAGAAGGATGGCTGACCACTGCTGACCACATCAGAGAGAAACAATGCAGTGGCAGAGGCTGCAGGGTTGGAGCTGGGAGGTGATAAATGAGCAGAAAGCAGGTGCTGGGCTAGGAGGGTGAGAGATGTGTCATCAAAAACAAGAATGGACATAAAGGTGGAATAGAGAATAATGAAATAATTAAAAATTAAATGTCCCTTGTTCCCCAGCCTGGAGAGGTGAGAATGTGGTCAGAGGAGCCCTGGCCCTGCAGCCTGGCCTTAGAGCACTTCCACTCAGAGCCTGAGAGGACAAGTACCCTGGCCAGGCAGCAAATGGGAGCCTCAGTGTCCCCCAGCAAGGAGTCCCCGGTTACTAAGACTCTCTGCCCCTTTTTGGTGGCACATGTATTGATGCAGCGTTCCGATCAGCCTCGCTCCCTGTGTTCGTTACTTCCTGTGTTCTCCTTCTGCTTCCAGAAGAGACATAGGACCAGCCCTATTCCTCTCATGGGTTGTCAAGTCCTCTGTCCTGTAGGTGAGCATCTGGATTGGCTATTCCACTTGCATAGACTTAGGAGAGGGCTGCCAGTCTGCAGTAGCTGTAGGTACACACCTCCTCCTATGTGTCTCCCTGAGATTCCCAGGAGCCCCTTATGCTGCTGATTTCTCACGGCAGCCTGGATATCTGCTGAAGCAGCTCCTTGAGCAGGACACACCTGCACCCATGACATCCCTCTTCTTCCTCAGCACCCAGGAAGACTTCCAGATTCCAGAGTTTCTCACAGTCAACAGTCTGGACTGCCACAGGACTCCCTGGCTTGTCCACCTGGCTGCCCACATGAGCCCAGAGAGGCCGCATCCGCTCCGTCTGGGTCGGTGCCTCTGCTCGGCCACTGCGATGGGTGCCCACCATGCTAATTATAAGAGGCAGCAGCCTCTTACAGATCTCTCTAGAGCTCTGAAAGGAGGGGAGGGGAGAGGAGAGAGAAGAGGGGAAGAGAGGATCCTCCCTGCTCTCCCACCGTGCCCCAAGGAAGCCCAACGGACAGCAGAGGAAGAGCCGACTTCGGCCGTTACTGACAGGGCCGGCTCCTGCGGCGTGAGAGCTGCTGGGCAAGTGGGCAGTGCTGCAGCGAGACAGCTCCGCCCGGGGGCAGCTCCTCGGTACGGCGCAGCAGGGCAGGTAGCACTGCCTGCTGGTGACAAGGGGAGCAGAGAGAAGTCAGAGAGATGACGAACACACCCTGGAGAGAGAGAACAGCTGAGAGCTCACTGTAGGAGGAAAGAAAGGCTTGCGTTGGAGAGGACCTTAAAGCCCACCCAGTCCCAACTCCGGATCAGGATGCCCAGGACCCCCTCCAATCTGGCCTTGGGCATCCTTAAAGGATGTCCTGTGGGCTGTATGGCACGCCAGACGCCTGGAGTCTAGGGAAGTTAACCCCATGTACTATAAAAACAGATAATGGACCTGCATATATTTATAAGGCCACTCAAATTTTCCTCCAAGGTTAGGGGGTTACACTTGTTACAGGCATTCCCATTCTCCCATTGGGCAAGCTATCACTGAGTGTGCTGATCAAACACTGAAATGTACTCGTAATAATGAAAAAGGGGGAGTATGGAAGACACACCACAAGAAAGATTATGTAAGGCTTTGTTTGTGTTAACTATTTTGAATCGCAATCAGACGGTTTCTGCTTGAGTAGCTGTTAGTTTTGGGCCTCCCCAGTGCTCCTTCACGCATATGAGTCCATGCCTTCCGACACTGCATGAGGTCACCATGCCTGCGTGAAGCCATGATGTCACAAAGCCCCATAGTGAGTCTGTGCTGGGGCACAGGCACTATTCCGGCACTTGCAGTGGCTGCTGCAGTGGTGGTAGCAGTATTGCGTGTGTGTGGGTGACCATGGTCCTCAAACACTTTCTCCTCCTCCTCCTTGTGGCCTGGCAGGCCTCTGGCATCCAGGCTGCTCCATGGGGAAGATCGAGAGTGGGTGAGTGAGTAGAGATGTGGCCAGCATCGATGGGCAGCACACGGTGCTCTCCGTGGATGAAGCCCAGGCCCTCCACATAAAGACCCTGCTGCGGCCCTGAGGAACAGCCTGGGGCAGCTCTGGAGCAGTCTCTCACTGCCCAGCTGCAAATCTTCCCCACAAGAAGCATGGAAGATCGTTTTATTTTCAATTGCTTTAACTTGGCCTTACTGCAGATGCCATCTGCAAGCCAACAGGTCACCAGGCCGCTCTGCAGCTTTGAAAATCCTTATCCACATATAAATTTCCTGTCCAACCTATAACAGGTCACTACAGTGGGGATATTTCTCCTCTGTGCTTGATTGTAGGTTCTCATGTTCTCATGTTTGGTTACAGATGTGCCCCCGGAGCGGGCTTTTCCAGTCCTTCCGCGGCCTCCTCTTCTTGATCCACGCTGGAATCCCAGGGGTAGGTAGTCAATCTTTACTGATTTTACAGATCCACATTTGCATCCTCTGTCATTACCCAGCCACTAAAGGACACTTCACTAAGGACGAAGGAGATCACAACATACAGTGGGGATATTTCTCCTCTGTGCTTGATTGTAGGTTCTCATGTTCTCATGTTTGGTTACAGATGTGCCCCCGGAGCGGGCTTTTCCAGTCCTTCCGCGGCCTCCTCTTCTTGATCCACGCTGGAATCCCAGGGGTAGGTAGTCAATCTTTACAGATTTTACAGATCCTCATTTGCATCCTCTGTCATTACCCAGCCACTAAAGGACACTTCACTAAGGACGAAGGAGATCACACCATACAGTGGGGATATTTCTCCTCTGTGCTTGATTGTAGGATCTCATGTTCTCATGTTTGGTTACAGATGTGCCCCCGGAGAGGGCTTTTCCTGTCCTTCCGCGGCCTCCTGTTCTTGATCCACGCGGGCATCCCAGGGGTAGGTAGTCAATCTTTACTGATTTTACAGATGCACATTTGCATCCCCTGTCATTACCAAGCCACTAAAGGACACTTCACTAAGGATGAAGGAGATCACACCATACATAGGGAATATTTCTCCTTTGTGCTTGATCACTGCTGTACTTGTTGGTGATGAGTACAGAGTTCTGTGGCCTAATCCTCCCCATAAGCCTCAGGGTGATTCTAAAGGTAAGCTGCTGAAGAAATGAGCATTTCAGTGTTCTTTTTGTGTGAAATATAACTTCCTCTTTCCTTGGCCAATGCACAGACATGGAAAAGAGCAGAGTAGGAAAAGGTTACGTTTGGTGGTTTGCCAAGTGCTTTGTGAAAATGTCCATGCTAGCCACTGCTGTACTTCGTTACTGCCAGCACCTACTAAGCAAACAGCTGGCAGACTGAGGCTGAATTTAGAGCTGGTGTGGGCTCCAGGGAGCTCCTGGCATCCCACGTGATTAGTTTTGTACCAGCATGTTGCTAGTGTAGGTAACTCCTTGAAAGATGCTCGTCAGTAGAAGAGAGAGATGAGCACTGTAGAACAATCTTGTGCTTGAACTGCATTCACTGTTATTTTGATCCGAAGAAATCTACTGACATTGCTCACTGGAGGTTCTCTGTCCTGTGTTTGTTTAAAGATGCAGCAGTAGCTGATGGTTTTCCATTCTTCCAGCTGCGTTCCGTTGCTGAACATCCAAAAGACCATACAGGTATGTGGTTTTTTACTTCCTCTGAGAGCTTTCATGCCAAATACAAGACAGGTATCTCTGCGGGCATGAAAACTGCATCCTGCTTGTATGTGTCCTCTCACTGCATAATCCCAGATATGCACTGCTATTCAGTTATGCTGATGTTGATCACAGTATGTGATGGGAACTTCTTATGCTCTCAGGTTTGGTTACAGATAAGCCCTCAGAGAAGGCTCTTCCAGCTCCTCTGCGGCCTCCTGTGCTGAATCCAAGCTGGCCTCCAAGGGGTAGGCAGCCAATCTTTATTGACTTAACAGAATGAACACTACTTTTCTATACTTTGTTCATGCAAAATTTAACTTTATGTTAAGGTACTCAGAGAGCACGTTATACATCTAGAAGAGGGAAAAAATCTCAAAAGGCATCTGATGTCTTAGACAAAACTGTGAAGAAACTGGTGCAGATAGACTACGGTGAGCCCCAGATCTTTTTTTCTTAAACTTTATTGATTCATTTGTGGCAGACTGCCTCCTGAAGACATCATCCTCCTGATGAGGAACAGATACTTATAATCTAACTCTTATGCTTTCTTTCTAAAGACCCACGTGCAAAAAGTAATCAGAAGAAAGGAAGCTATCGCATGCCTCCAGTTTCTGATGTAGAAAGAAAGGCAATGGATGAAAACGGCATGCCAGGTAAGTACTCTCCCCTGGCCACCCAGTGTCACGAAACAGAAATACTGTGTGTCAGTACGCCCTGGCCTAGTCAGCTCTCATGTCAGCACCTAAACCTGAATGTTTTAGAACACAACAAGGGCTGTAGAAGAAGCCAGGTATGGTTCATGTGGATCAGTACCACCAGTGTGCTAGAGAGATGCTTGCAATCCTCTATGGAGTGCTCAGCCATTTTCAGCTTCCCACTGTACCGAGTTCCCAGGGTTTCGGGAACATCAGGAATGCTCCCTTTTTAGAACTAGACAATTAGAGGGCTGTGACCTAAGCTGTACTGTGCTGAGGTCAGCTTTCCCTCTGCTACTGCCACGTTAGAGTCCAGCTTCCAGCCTGGAGGACATCCTCACAGGGTGCTCAGGAGATGTGCGCTTTGGAGAGCAAGAGCATTTCTGCTCTAGCTCTGCTCCCCTTGGACAAAGACTGGACTCTCAACACCCATCTCTATCCCATAGTCCAGAGAAGCAGACAGGGGCAATATCGGTGTAGCCTCCCACTGCAATCCTTCTTGTCCTTTGTTGCTAAGACAACATAGATGGAGGAACCCACCACTGCGTGAGATGTTTCAGGCATGTCAAGCAGACTTTGAGATTATCTGTAGCAGAGAACAGAATATTGAGTTGAATTTTTTTCTTTTCCTCTAGTGGTGGACTCTGGGACAAACTCAAAGGCAGGCAGCAACATACGTGAGCGGTTATATATTACAATGTCTTCAGTGGTCCCAATGGTGCTGCTGTCTTTGCGTCTGACGTTTTTACTTGGTAAATTGTAAGTTGGCTTTTCCCCTAAAGTCCTCATTGCTTCGATTGGCAATGAAACCCCTGAAGTTACAGTATACTGCATGGCCAAGTCAGCTGTTGGCAGTACTCTGCTGAATTCCTGTTGTAAGATTTTTTAAACTGGCTTCTTAATTCCCACATGATCAGTAGTATTTTCTGAAATCCATTCTTACAGAATAAAAGCGATAGAAAAGCGAAAACAGGGACAAGCTGACACTGCCACTACCTCCACTGGAGAAGATCAAACTGGAGATGCAGGGTCAAGGAAAGAACAAAATGATACTCTTACCCAAGAAGATGAGGACATCAACAACGGCCTCAGCCCATGACCCTGCACTTTTCCACCAGAGTTCACTCAGCTTTACAGCAACATGAGTGCAGGTGCCTCGCCTGTAACAGCATGTACCAGCAGCTCTCCTATTAGGTGGCTATTCTCCAGACCTCCACATCTTGCAATAAGACTCTATCTTATCTAGGAGGCGAGAGGTGGAAGGTGTGTGGTGCGTGTCACTGTACGGCAGTCAGCATCACTTTGTGGACCATTTCGCTGGAGCTGTTTGCCTTCGGAAGGGAGTGCTCAGAATGTTTACTGGTGGAAGATCTGGCCTGTAACCAAGTAACTCCAGCTTGGTACTGGGGATTGGTGGATGATAACATTATATCCTGAGAAGGCAAGATACAAGCGGACACCTCCCTATTAATTCTTATCTGATGACAAGGCCCAGAAGATGGGAACAAAAGGAGTTCCTGCTGCGATCCAAAAGCCGGAAGCTGTCCCTCCAAAGAGCTGACCCAGCCACTTTGGACTTAGAAATAAGTCTGAACTGTCACTGGACAAAGTTGTCATTGTCTTCAACCAAGCAACAACTCCGATGACCCACCACAACTGAAAATCAACAACTGTACTATGAACGCTAGACGCAAGGTGGTGACTATCTCTCTTGCTTTCTACAAGGACTCCTTGCTTTTATTTCCTATAATCTTTTCTATCACTTGTCTTCTCTTCCACATCTCCTTAGGATTTGTAATAAACTTGTTAAACTAACATTTGACCTGTTGTGTATTAATAGTGCCATCGGGTATATGTATATTAAAAGAACCTCCTCTCCCTCCTATAAATTGAAGTGAAACAGCTGCCACCAGGCACTAATCCACCAGAATGGATGTGCCAGGGAGACCTGATGTCCAAAAGGCTTCCCTGAGCTATCATGGGCTGCTGCTGTGAATCAGGACAGGAAAGAGGCACTCAGAAGGATGGCTGACCACTGCTGACCACATCAAAGAGAAACAATGCAGTGGCAGAGGCTGCAGGGTTGGAGCTGGGAGGTGATAAATGAGCAGAAAGCAGGAGCAGGGCTGGGAGGGTGAGAGATGTGGCATCAAAAACAAGAATGGACATAAAGGTGGAATAGAGTATAATGAAGTAATTAAAAATTAAATGTCCCTTGTTCCCCAGCCTGGAGAGGTGAGAATGTGGTCAGAGGAGCCCTGGCCCTGCAGCCTGGCCTTAGAGCACTTCCACTCAGAGCCTGAGAGGACAAGTACCCTGGCCAGGCAGCAAATGGGAGCCTCAGTGTCCCCCAGCAAGGAGTCCCCGGTTACTAAGACTCTCTGCCCCTTTTTGGTGGCACATGTATTGATGCAGCGTTCCGATCAGCCTCGCTCCCTGTGTTCGTTACTTCCTGTGTTCTCCTTCTGCTTCCAGAAGAGACATAGGACCAGCCCTATTCCTCTCATGGGTTGTCAAGTCCTCTGTCCTGTAGGTGAGCATTTGGATTGGCTATTCCACTTGCATAGACTTAGGAGAGGGCTGCCAGTCTGCAGTAGCTGTAGGTACACACCTCCTCCTATGTGTCTCCCTGAGATTCCCAGGAGCCCCTTATGCTGCTGATTTCTCACAGCAGCCTGGATATCTGCTGAAGCAGCTCCTTGAGCAGGACACACCTGCACCCATGACATCCCTCTTCTTCCTCAGCACCCAGGAAGACTTCCAGATTCCAGAGTTTCTCACAGTCAACAGTCTGGACTGCCACAGGACTCCCTGGCTTGTCCACCTGGCTGCCCACATGAGCCCAGAGAGGCCGCATCCGCTCCGTCTGGGTCGGTGCCTCTGCTCGGCCACTGCGATGGGTGCCCACCATGCTAATTATAAGAGGCAGCAGCCTCTTACAGATCTCTCTAGAGCTCTGAAAGGAGGGAAGGGGAGAGGAGAGAGAAGAGGGGAAGAGAGGATCCTCCCTGCTCTCCCACCGTGCCCCAAGGAAGCCCAACGGACAGCAGAGGAAGAGCCGACTTCGGCCGTTACTGACAGGGCCGGCTCCTGCGGCGTGAGAGCTGCTGGGCAAGTGGGCAGTGCTGCAGCGAGACAGCTCCGCCCGGGGGCAGCTCCTCGGTACGGCGCAGCAGGGCAGGTAGCACTGCCTGCTGGTGACAAGGGGAGCAGAGAGAAGTCAGAGAGATGACGAACACACCCTGGAGAGAGAGAAAAGCTGAGAGCTCACTGTAGGAGGAAAGAAAGGCTTGCGTTGGAGAGGACCTTAAAGCCCACCCAGTCCCAACTCCGGATCAGGATGCCCAGGACCCCCTCCAATCTGGCCTTGGGCATCCTTAAAGATGGGACACTCACAGCTATCTTGGCAACCCAGAGGAAATGATTTTTGAATTATTTTCCTGAAAAAAATAAAAGGTAAAAAGACGGCTTCTTCAGGCATCTAAATCTGTTAATGGTGAGCCTCTTTAATATAATGTCTTCATAAGAGATAATGTAATGTATGGAACCCAGATTTATTGGAAAATGATTTCTTGAAGATGTTTAGGAAGAGCACAATACTACACACAACTATAAAAGCAAACAAACAAAAACATTGAATGACATAAACAAATCAATTATTTGTTCACTCCTTTTTGCATGGATGAAAGTGACCCACCAGCATTACTCATGGAAGTTACTTTGATTCCTATGACATTTTGACTAGCTTATTGTAAATGACATTCTTTGAATGTCAGACATCAGAAGGTAAAGGAAAATGCCTACTTGTAATGTGAGCGAGCATTACTTTGCTGAGAGCTGTGAATATAATGAAACTAATTTTCCATATGAGATAGGTGCAGCCATAAAGAGCTTTATGGCTACATTCTGAACAGCTGCTCGGGTCTTTTCTAATTGTAGACAAACTAAATTGGACAGTGAAATATGTTTTATACTTGTATAAAAATTAGGTTAGTCAGGAATAGAAAGAAAACATCCTAAAGGAACAAGCAAGAAAAGTTTTGTAGCTAGTAAATCAGTGAAGATCATCTGACAACAACATTGAATTTTACCATCTCAAAACTCATTCTGTTTTGTGATTCACTACAATGCACAATTTTTGGGCAGGTAAACGCATATTTTGGAAATTATTATTTTTATTTTCCCCTTTCTTCATCATCTATTCTTTTTATATTTTCAGCGCAGTTTTCCAGACTCAGGAAAGAATTGGAAGACCTAAAGTGAACTTTGATTTTAAGAGGAGGCAATTACATTTTGCCAAGCAACTCTTGACCCCAGTCATTTAGCTTCTGGGACCTTGATGCAGCACAGAGGCTGTCAGCAAGAGATCCCTGATGTTCCCAGTTGCCCAGCACCTGTTGTACACCTCTGAAGTGCACAGTACTTCAAAAAACATCTCAGATTGCAACTTCCTTTCTCAAACAGGCACACAGGTCCAAATCCAGTCAAAAATTGAAGTGAGCACCTCGTATCACTAGGTAATCCCACTCATCTGAATCTGCTTGTGCTTTGTCAAGCTGGGACTGCCTACAAAGTGAGTGCTGCTTTTCCCCCAAATTCTTAATATCAAACACAATTTCAGTGATCAGACATTCAGACTGGAAGAAAGTGCACCAAGATGGGGAACGCAATCCATACTGGACATGCTGTGCAGATGGAAAGCTCACCTGAAGTGCTGAGAAGGACTAGTGAAGGAGTCTGGTAGGTGATGTGTCATTTCCCTTATCGTCAGCACAGCTTTCAGAGCACAGCAGGTTGTTGCTGGTACAGCTTCCACTGTCATGGAAAACATAATCTTTGTTAGTACACTGTTCTGAAGTAACAAAGAGACCTTCCTCTCAAATCTGAATCACCAAAGTATGCTTCACGTATTTAATTCGTATCAGATAAATTCTTCCTTCCTGAGTACAATTAACAAAGTATCTACAAATTTATTGTTTAAAATGGAGGATTTGGCTCTGGTGAACCTTTCCAACAAATTTTGAGGAAGTAATTTCCAGTTATAAGTAGGATTCAGATCTACAAGCAGGAGTCAAAGTAGTTTAGAGAAGTACCTGAGAAATAACATGATCAAAACTCTGCCTTGTATCTTCTAGAACCAATTAATGAACACACAATTAACTTCTGGGATTTGGGAAGTCTCCTATTATCAGATTATTTTGCAAACTCTATTCCAATATTTTCTGAACTGCCAGCTGCTTAATAGGAAGTAAATAAAAATTTTGGGTTAAGCGAACACTTCTTTGATAAGACATTATAGTGGATAATATATATGGTTGTGATTTAGCAAAATAAATTAAAAAAAAGTATAAAAGACAAATAGTTGAGATCTCAGTAATATCCCTTTCTAGATGTTTTTTGTGTCATAACAGCCACTATGTCACTATGTTTCACAACACAGATTATACAAGTGAGCCTACTCTGGTTTTCATTTCACACAACAAAATAAACAGCACATCCTGAATTCAAGTGGAAGTTTCTTGGCGATGTTACAAAATTTGGGATATTAACTGAGCTCCCAAATAAAGTGTTTGATATTGGAGAAATGAGGCGTGAATGCAGTACACAGCTTCAAGCCAGGAACTGGAGACACTTGTCTTTGCTTTGGGGACACGCTGTGGCAGAGTCTCTGATGGTTATTGCTGGAGATATAATTTGTGAATGAACAGTGCAGATCTGATCGTGTGAAATAATTGATTAGGAATTTCTTTCAAATAAATGCAAATGCCTTAAAAAGCCATGAAGAGCAGGCAGTCACAGCTATAGGTATCCTTGCTTAACAGATTAACCATTTTCATGTTGGAACTGGTAGCTTTTGCAATGAGATTTTCAGTTTCTGCACAACACAGAAAATAACTCCCATTTAAAAGGCTATCTATTTACTTCATTATTGTAAATGAGCTTGGATAAGAGAGTATCAACAGAATCTTTCTACTATTGAAAAGCTCGCTATTGACCTTTTTAGTTTTCCTCCTACCACTTTATGTAATATCAAAATCTAAAAATGCTAACTTAGGCCATCTGTTCTTATTCCTATTTCCAGCACACTTTTTTGTTTTTATTGCATTCCCTCAGCTTAACTTGTTTTAGCAGTACTGAAACTCATTCTGTGACATTTTGCTACAGGGAAAACCCATATTTACTTCTATACAATTTAATAGACTCAATCAAACAATGAATATTCAAATTCTGGAAATAGCAAGACTTGAAAAAAGAACTGTGAAGAAAAAACTAAATCTACTGATAAACACAGAACCAAAATGTTAGAGAGCAGCTGTAATGAATGTTACAAAGCAGAATGAGTATCGTAATTAGCCTCTAGACGCTACAAAGCAATACAGGGTACACTGCCCGTATCAACAAATGGAATAAAGAAAAAAAATATTTAATTATGCTAAAAATGAATGGAGATAGAATGAGACGGTTTAGTAGTTTATTCACTGCCAAAAGGAGAACAGGAATGATGAGAAATACTTGCATGTATGGATGACATTTCAAGGGAAAAAAAAAAAAAAAAAAATGGGTGGAGGGAGAATTTTCTATTCTAGCATTTTGCTTTCTATGCTGGGGAGAACGATAACAATAAATGGGAAAGAAAAAAAAAAACAAAGAAAAAAAAAAAACAAAAAACTGGCCTAAACTTGGCTGGAATTACCTTTAGGATATTGATGCCGATGTGCTGCTAAAGCACATTTTCTGTCCCTACTTTGAACCAGTGTAAAAGAACCAGGGTTGGGAGTGTGATGTGACAAAACATATCTGAAAATTCAGTTAAACCATCCATAAACAAAATGAAAGGATGCAAATAAGCAAACATGTTGTCATATATAAATAACTCTGGGTCGTGTGCGGTCATCTGTCATTTAAAAGAGGCTAATTTATTTGTTTTCCCTGGATTGCCTTTCACAGATGTTGCAAGAGAAATTTTCCCCTATGTCTTTCTGCAGGATTGTGACTTCAATGTCCACTAGGGAGGATTATTTTGAGAAACAGTCTCTCCATCTGTTGTCTCTATCAAGCAGTGTTAAGCATTTTTTTTTCCTCACTGGAAAGCTGTCCATACATTCCACTTCCACTGTGCAGCAGAAGCCTGGAAGGAGCACCTAGGAGACCTAACCAAATGGAGCAGTTTCAAATACCAATGTTTGTCTAATTGAGAATAAGATTTACCTTCATACGGAAGATTATACTCATAAAAAAGCGCATCTTTTAATACACAGTAACCTGTGTCTTTTAATTAAATCCCTTAATACCTCAACAATAATGTCTGCTGCAAAAAAGGCCACTTTCTGTTCTCCCTGCCAGCAGTGAATCTTTGCTGGAGACGTGTGGGAGCTGGTAGTATGGAGGTGCAGTGTTGCTTTTTCACATCCTTCATAGCAAAAGCACTCAGAGAAGTGCAGGGGCAGCTGCCTGTTTCCATGCCTGGGTGCTTCAAAGCCAAACTCTGGGCCACAGGGCAAGCTTATCTATTTCAAGACTGGAAAGAATGAGATTTCACTTGTAAAAGCTAATGTCAGAGACATTAGGCTAATTAGCTTTAAAACAAGTTAAAACTTCAGAGTTTTTGCTTTCCCACTGAGGACTGGGAAATTTCAGTTTTAGATGTGAACTTGTGAGCTTATCCCCACCTCTCGGTGTTTTTCTTAGAATCTGTTTTGTAGGGCCTGATGAATTATTAATAAAGAAAGAAATGCCGTTCTGCCGGTGGTTATGCAAACACGCCACCTCAGAGGCACAACATGTTGCTTCTGTTGCTGAGGGCGTTGCTCTGAAATTATAAAAAACTTAATTAAAAAGCATCTCTGAAAAAATTCGGCCACCTCATTTCGAATTACTGGTTTAAAGAAAGACGGTGGTGTCTATACAGACGGAAAAGCAGCAAAACGGCACTTGTTCCTGGATACATTCTGAGATCAGATCACTGTTTTTGATGTGGTCTGACAAATATGAAAGTGTACAGTCCATTAGTTTCTTGGCTTTTCCTTTGGGAACAGTACAGAGAATTAAATTAATATTTGCTGAAAGAAACAACTCAAAATTTTTAACAAATGAAATCTTGGTTTCAGCTTCTGAGACATCTTTCTAAAATAACAAGAGTGTGTACAATTAACCCAATAACTAAGGGGTACTTGAAAACCTCCTTCTGAAGTTCTCTTTCAGTGTCAGATCAGTTGTACTTCAAGTGGGCAAATCTGGGGATTCTCCCCTTTTAATTTCTACCTGACCCTATGTATTTCACAGTGATAGTAGATACAGGGATTGTCAAAAACGAGTCTTTCTTATAGTAGTCTTTTAAATTCAGTTTCTTTTGTCATGTTCTAGTTTCTATTAATATATAAATTCATATTTGATTTAGTCCCAGCCTTTGGAATAATATTACACACATCGCAAGGCCTTCAGACTTCAAAATAAGCAATGCCACCTAATCATGATAATGATGTTATCAATTTTAATAACAGCACAGCTGTTTAATAATTACCATTGTTAATCATTATCCTAACCTGACCAGACATTATAGTGTTTTATATGTTTAAATTTATTTGAACATTTGTATTTTTACAGTTATTTCTGCTCTGGAATTAATTTCATTTACACTGCAGTTCTAAAGGGGTTGTGTTGATGGATTAAACCATTAGTTCTAATCACAACAGCCCAAAAAGATATCTGGAAAATTAAACTATCAAGCTTGGAAAATGAAGGCAAATTGCAATTTTTTTTCTTTTTTCTCTTTCTTTTTCTTTTTCTTTCTTTCTTTTTTTTTTTTTTTTTTTTGCTAGGGGAAAGTTTACAGATCTCATAGACTACAAAGCAGACTATATCATTTTTCTGTAACATGAAAGAAACATTAACTATAGCTTTTCACTGGCTGGTTTTAGTGAGCAGCGTACACAGACCTCAGATTTCAGCCTGAACTGTTAAGTGTCTCATTGGCAGCCCTTCAGAAATATTTGTGTTTTCAGTCCCAATTCTGAAAGCTTTATAGTGCTGAAGAGAGTAAAATACTGAATTAGTATGACTTTTTATCTTCCTGTACAGAGTCATAGCAGCTCCTGAATCCTCATTTCATATGAAAAAAGAAAGTGTGGCAGCCAATAGGGGAAGTGTTTCTTTAAATATACATTGGACTTACTGAGTGACATATATGGATGATATAGAACTTTAGCACTATATTTAGAACTATAGCACTTTATTTTATTTGGGGGCCATAGCGTCCTAGAAATATGGGGAAATTTGCTAATATATATAAAAGCTCAAATCAAGTCTGCAACTGAGATCATCATACAACCTACGTTTGAGTGGAAAAGGAATAATTCAGAACTCACTTCTATTTTATTATTACACAATCTGTACAATTATAGGTGCTTAGGAAGATAGCGCAATAGAATATTTACTATAAAATATTTACTATTAAAAATTACTAATATTTAGTATTAAAAAAAAAATAAAAGCAAGCAAACAGACAGGGAAGCAAAATAAGTGTATTGTAAATCTCCAGCAGACACAACAATCTGAAGAGATTTCTGATGCAGTTACTGTTCTGAGTATATTGTAAGTAATGCCAGACCAAATACTGTGAAACACAGTAAGTTTATTTTAGAAATATTATCCTGAAAATCATTACTTAGCAGTGGGCTTTCATGTCAGAAAACTGAACTTGAGAGGGAGAGATGAAAAGAAGCTATAGACTTTATATAACATCCTAGGAAATCACTTTTTTTTCTTCACTTTCTTTTGATCTTGTATGCAATACTTCCCATTTTCCATTATTTTTTCTCCATTTGCTTTTTATCTCACATGCCTTATTTCTCATTACCTTTCATATGTGTTGTTTTCCTCATTTTTTTTCCTCATCTAAATCACTAAAAATACATCTTTTTATTTAAGTGGCTTAAAATGGTTTCACCGCCCTTTAACCTCCTAAAGGAATGAATTTCTACGGGTCCTTACAGATAACAAGATATTGTCTTTTTACTTTTATGTTTAAAAGTTTATCTGCAAATTTCTCTTTTGTTTAATTTCAGTCCATTTTTTAATAAAAGCCTTTAGCTATGATTTATACACAGCACTTCTCTATCAGTCATTGGAAACAATGTTGAAGGGACCTTTATATATTTGCGGGACTCGCTTGGTGCAAACTTTGAGATATTCCAACATTACCACCATCATTTCCAATGCACTGAAGCGGATGCTCAGCTCAGTATGCAACTCCCTGATTATAATCTGCAGATTTGCGTGGATAAGCTTACCAAGATTCTCTTCATTTACTGGTGGGACAGCTGTGCATGGCTGTCTGGAATATGGCACATCTTTCATTTCTCTGTGAACACTGCTGAAAGGCACCACCCATTGCCTCATATGTGCTCATATCCACTGTCTGGTCACATTTAATAAGAAACAATGAATGTCAGCAGGTTCATTTCTTTTCTGGAAAAATTCAGTGACACACTTTTGCTCCACATACATCTCCATCATATGTGCCATCATAATAAAATATAAGGCATTATTTTTGGAGCAGCCCTCCACCATAGGGTTCCCTCCTATGTCCAAATAATTCCAGCATGATCCCAGAGGCAGCAGTGGCATTACCTGTCTGCTGTTCCTCATTCTTTTAGGAATGAGAGGATGAAGAAAACTCTAGTTTATTCCTTTCCCCCTCATTTCAGAACTTGACTAGCAGAAGCAGGAGCTGCCTTCCTGGGCTGGTGTCAATAGACACTGGTCTTTAAATTAGAGATTTAGCACAAGGTATGTGGAGAAAGTTGTAGTTCAAACACAGTTTTTTGATGCAAGCTTGTCCAATACAAACATACTCATTGTTGATGTGGTTTTTGTTTGTTTGATTGTTTTTCTTGTCTAAATTGTCATGACAAATGACGAGCTGATACAGAAAGTATTTTCAGATAGGGAAAAAATAAATGCAATATTTTCTGGGGATAACTTGGCAATCTCTTGACATTGGCAGTGCATATATCTTCCCTTTAGCCCTTCCCCTTTCCTTCCATTGTTTCTTTCTGCAAGCCAAAGGGTTGCTGTCAGCTCTGGAAGAAATTGCTCTGGCTGCAGGGAAGGAGTAGAGGGCCTGACCTGAGTTCAATACTTTGTTTTTATTTCAGTTGGACTGTTTTGTCTTCTTTGGTAATGCATGATACAGTATTTGATACATGGGAAAAAATAATTTCAATAGTAAGGAAGAGCCAGGTTTTCTTTGGGCTTAGAGACACTTTGGAAATCAATGGGATCTGAAAACCTATTATTTGTAAATGAACAAAACTCCTGCCAAAGTACAGCAGGATACTGCTGTATTATTCTGGGCTGATACAGAAAGTACACTTTGGAACAATCACATTTGTGTTCAGTTACTTTGCGTAAGACATCTTTTTCTATACAAAACCTTTAAGTCATTTGTTGTGAAGATATCGCATCTGTGCTCAGGGACAAGTCAATATGTGGGATTGATTTATCACACACAAAGTGCCAGATAAACATTTGACACCAGGCAGCTTCCTCATGTAAATTTGGTCCTTTGTGATAATTTATTATGATGCAGTTCTGGAAGACTGCTATATGATTTGAGCTTGCAGATATAAAATGCAGAAACCTGAGCTTCAAAGACAGTGCATTTGAATAGAAAACAGTCTACTAGATTTTTGTTTGCTGGAGCATTTACATCTGCTGCCAATAAACAGTGTTTTTCCCCACAAAAGTTGTCATCATAACCAGAGATTATAATATTTAAATGCATTGTGTAAAACCTGGTTTTGCTTTCTTATCTTCTAAGCCAGGACTACAAACTGTAGGATGATTTTGCATTCAGGGTTACTGGCAACCAGCATTAGCAGTGGGTACGTTTTATGAATCATGGTCAAATATTCAGATACTGAACTAATGCTAGCTCTGATATCTACCCTCTAGGACCACTGAGAAATGTGACGTGACCTCATGTGGTCTACTGACTATACCAGAGGCTAAATCCTTAATTCCCACTACCTAAGTTGGTGCCCAGAGTCAATTGCAAACATCTGAAAATCATCATGCATCATAAAATGATGCCACTTTTAATATGCAGGACAATTTACACAATCTTTAAGACACACTTATTCATCAGAATGCGAGTCAAAAATATTAAAAAATTTACAGTTAATACCATATCTACCAGAATAATATTATCAATGGGCTATATCTCTGTACATCTTAATGAATTCCAAGTGGGAGAGGATGAAAATAACACTTACTAACTCCTTCTGAAATACCCTATGTGTGATGGGAAGTGCAAGGAGAAAACATAAAAATCCTGTGCACACACACAAAAAAAATCATAAATCCTTAAGACTTGACACCAGAACTTTATTCTTCATTTGCAGACCCTCTCCAGCAGGGCATAATGAACTGCACCTCTGGAGTAAATCTGCAGAATAATTTTGCAGGGAGTTGAGGAATTATTTTCAGACAAAAAGGTTAGGAAAGATTTTGCTATGGGACAAATTTTAGTAAATAATCTGTAAAGGTGGTATTCCTGATGTTACAGCAGCCACACTGTAATGAAAATGATAACATTAGCAGAGTTCAGATGCTTAGATCAACTATAAACAAAGCTGACTCCCACATCAAACCTTGCACAGTATTGTTAACCTTCAAAGGGATGTTTTGGTAACTGATGAGAGAGACTACAGTAGTAAAACCACAAAAGTGTAATGTTGACAGGTAATAAAAAGAACCATGAGCAAATGTTAATGTTTGAATATGCATACATACGTGTATATATACACACATATATTGATAGAGGAATACAGGGAGAGCATTTGGAATATTTTATAGCTTTTTATCTGTGAATGTTTCACAGATTGGTGAAGTGTCAATTAAGAATAAGATCAGTGATTGGAAATATTAAGAATCAAGCTCATAACTTGGTATTTTGCTTGGAAACACTGACGAACATACAGTGACAATGTTAGATATGGGCATGAATTATCACAGAATGTAATATCTGGTTCCAAGATGTGTTTCATTCATCTGATGACGTCAATCCATCTCTTGTAGCTACATATACAGCGTTTGGAAATGAAAAACAAAAATATATAGCTAAATGGCTGAAGGCTAGATCTATATTTTCTGAGCTGTCAGTGAAATATTACTGTCTATTTTTGATGGATAAAGTACACTCTGCATTTGGACACTGGAGTTACCACATCAGCCCAAGTACTGGCAGGTTTTAGTAAGATCCAGGCATCAAGTTTGGTACTGTTGTAAATACTGATGTCTTTACCTATCTGAAGCATTTTAATTGCTTTCTGTTTGAGCTCTCCTTAAAAGAATTCTTTTTCTCTCTTCTAGATGGATGGGCTTGGAACTGAGATGGCATCAGGTTACATTTATCACTTCCTGCTCATTATATTTGCAGTCTCCCAGCTCCCAAGTGGGTTTGAGGAAGCTGTCTATATTTGTATTGCTTTTAGGCATAAAAAAACGTGGAGGGTCAACAATCTTTTAGTGGTCCAAGTGACTGTGTTAGCATGAGGTATGGTATCCTGCCTCTGGGAAATCATGAGATTCTATTTGTTTTACTGCCCTAAAAGCAGCTAAATTACTGGTTTGAACAGTGGAAACTGGGATTCCAAAATTGGCAAGATTCAGCTTTCGTAAGCATCTAGTGTTTCCCCTCTGCCCAGGAAGTATTTCCTGTGTTAGCCTAACCTGATTTTATTAGGGGGAGGGGAGATGAAAGCCTTGCATTTCTCCCTAATCCTATCACACACTAAATCACCTCATTCATACTGACTCCACCAATGCTGCTTTCCTTATTTCCTGAGTTACTAAGCAACAACCATCCCTCCCCTTTCCACTCCCCCGATCCATCCTTTTATTTTTTCGCTTTGCAATCACGATTTTCAAGCTGTTTAGAAAAATGAGGATGCTCAGCAGCACAGGGCAAGCTTTTCCTTCCAACCTCCCTTTTTATGCCTGCCAAATCCTTCTCGCCTTCAAAACGAAAATCCCGGCTGCCTGCATATGTGTAATCAAAGGTTAAAAAGCACCACGGCTGACACCACGCATGTGTTAATCTGTGCTGCAGCAGAGTGCATCATTTCCACTTTGACCTCGGAGTTAATCTGCATTCAGGCAGTCGCTCCATTGCTTTATTCTTTCATTTCTTTTTTGTTTTTTTTCCTCTCATTTACTCTTCCCATTGCTGTTTCAAATTTTTTTTTGCATGTATGTGAGTAGTTCCATAGATATGTGCATGTGTATGTGTTTCTCCTTCCCTTGACTGTTTTTATTCTGTGAGTGTCTATGTGTGTGCATGTTTTTTTTCTGTTCTTTCCTCCCAATTACATTATTCCACTGGATCGGGAAGCTGCTGCCTGCTGCCTGACTGAGCTGACGTTTTTTGATTATATCTGCAAAGGGCTTGTGCAGATCTAATTTCTGCCCCCCTGCATATTAATTCCTGCAGCTGGGCGCAATGTATCATCCCACTGACGGGACCTGGTAGGGAGGGGGGAGAACCACTACCAAAAAAAAAAAATTAAAGAAGGGGACGGATCCATCTGCAACCAAGAGGAAAGGGGAAAAAACAGGGTTGGGGGGGAGAGAGAAAGAGATGATTCCTACAAATCCAACAAGCCTGGGGAGCACTGCACTCTTGAATCCTGCATTTTCTCTCAAAATGACGGTGTGGGCACTTGTGTTCTTCTCTTTCATCCAGTGGTAAGATGTGCTTTCTGATTCTGTTTGTTGGGAAGCAGGGGGGGGGGGGAGGGAAGGGTGGGCTGGGGGGTGAAGATGCTGTTCGCAAATTCACAGAGCCGTAGTGAGAATGCCGGAGGTTTGGGTAGCAACATTGCATTCATATGTCTCCGAGAAGACGAGATCTTAGCATGTTTTATTTCTGTTACAATTGTGGTTGCTCTGAAACGGACAGGGAGGGTAAGCAGCGGGTGCGTGTGGCAATGGTACATGCCGGGTGTTTCATGGAATTTGATGCCATATTAATGAAGCCTTCTGTGTCTGAATTATTGTTTGCTAGAGTGCAAGGAGTTACAATACAGCTGTGTTTTGTATGCAGATTGTCTGTGCCTTCATGTTTGTTTCTATCGAAGCAGCCACATCATGGCTGTGCCCGGGCTCCGGGCTTAGAAGCGCTGTAGTTTGCTCCATCTGCAAGGAGCCAGCGCAAGATTTAGGACCAAGG
The DNA here is from genome assembly GCF_054131305.1 of Coturnix japonica. Classification (NCBI taxonomy): domain Eukaryota; kingdom Metazoa; phylum Chordata; class Aves; order Galliformes; family Phasianidae; genus Coturnix; species Coturnix japonica. The sequence goes on along the minus strand of NC_140680.1, from coordinate 8,271,003 downwards.
ACAGGGATGCAGATCTCTGCAACCCTCCCAAGGCAGGCAGTGGGATGCTGCCCACATTTCCCAGTTTCTGTGATTCTTCTAACACCGATGGAACAAGCAATGGGATGTAACAAAGTGCTTGTAAATCACACAGCCAGTCAGATTACACAAATGTTTACAATAGCTTTTACCCCCACAGGCTGGCACATGTTCTCTTTGAGATGTTCTCTTTGAGGATAACCTGTGCACATTGCATGTGTGCATTGTAAACGTGAATGTAAAAAGGCAAAAAATTATAGCAGAGGAAAAAGGAGTTTATATATGGAAGGACAAAAAGTAAAGGAGGGAGTGAGTATAGCTGCAGTGCCAAGCATTACGCTGAACCAGGCATTCTTGCAAAAAATTGTGGACTGTGCATTTAACAGTTTAGATGAGAAAGTAGCACTGCATTGCAAAGTACCTGGCCTTTCAAATGGTAATAGACTTTTCTTATAGCTGCACAAGCCATGTTATTTATACATTATAGAAGTTAGAACCCACTACTTTTAATTTAGTAATATGGTATTCTTACAGTTTCCTCATTCCAGTTCACCTTCTTTCTTATCTCAGCCCTTTTCCTTGGACATTGTTGTACTTAAATGAGGCTTGATTTCTTTTTCTTCCTAGTTTTTCTGTTTAAGGAAAATTGAACTTGGTAGCTACTGGGGTAGGATTTTACTTCCAAGCAAAACAAAAGGCCAAAATCACTGGCCAGGAAAACTAAACGTTGCTGGTTTTAACAGTAACTTTCATCACATTAAAATAACTTTGTGAAGAATTTCCTCTACAGAAATAAATGTAAAATGGATGAAAATTGAGTAGACAGTGAAAGAAAACTTGGTGAGCCCACCAGGAGAGATACTTCATTGTCAGAAGTAAGAAAAGTGTAAGGCTTCTCTGATTTTGTAAATTCCTTAAATTATTATGTGAATTCAGCAATGGAAAATAAGCTTTTATAGGATTTCAAGAAAGCAGTTCACCTCAACAATGCTGAGGGCTTCAGCTGAGGTGGCTAGACCTGTGTTTCTATTTCTGTGTGATTATTCCTTCTTTCCAATTGTCAAGCATTCAGGTTACACAGTCTCATTTTGCTATAATACTTCCACCAAAATAATCCCTGATAGTTAATTTAACACACTTCCTTCTTTTCACTCATCTTTCAGATTGACGTAGCCTTAGAGGAATTCTGCCAAAATTATTTCAAAAGCTTTAAAAGAAACTCTTTATAGTAGAAATTAAAGATCTGGCCCAGAAAAGGGTTGTTTCCTGCTCATAATGATCTGATGGGCAAGATGGTTTCCTTCTTGACACCATATTTTAAAGAAAAGTAGCAGAAAGAGAAGAAACATTAAATAAATACAGTTTAAGGGGAAAATCCTCCTAAAAGCTCTACAAAAATATTTTCAATGGATCATCATGAAGATGTTTTAATTCTAAAAATCAAAACACCTTTCTCCTCCTGTTGTGGAAGAAACTTCAGTGTTAGTTTTGGAAAGTCATGGACTGAGAGTTATGAACATTGATTTTAAATATTGTTTCTTTATAGAAAAATTGATGTCTTTCTTAAAATTCTTAAACGGTTCAGACAGAAGGGAACTTAACTGCAGTATGTGCCACTTTTCTGGGACACTGAAATGCTTACAGACCTATGTAACTGAACACTAATGTGTTCTATGTTATGTCCATGAAGTGCTGTCATCAGTCAGTATGTGCAAAAGTTTCAGTCTTTGCAGAATGTGATGGAGGTTACACAGATTAATACCATGCAGAGGATTTTCCTGATTGAATATAAAAGGATTATACTCTTGAGAAATTCATTGGAGAAAACCATTCAAGCATCACTGAAAACTATAAACCATGATTTGAGTCATTTCAGAATAAATGTCCCATTACCACACAGTAACATATTACCTTTACAGTAATGTTATATCATTAGTTTCATCACATCCACACAGTACATCCCTATAATTGTGCACACAAAAGTTTAAGGAACTGCTTCTTTCCATGTTTCATGATGTTTGTGAGAGTTCTGCAAACACTGCATAGAGTTTCCCCATCATCCTATCCCTCAAACACATGTACGTGCATTGTGCAGCCCACCCTCTTGACTGAAATACTGTTTTAGTGAAAACAAACCAAACAAGACTCCAAAGTTCTGTGCACCAAAATCACGTGTTTGAGAAAATATTTAAAAAAAAAAAAGATAATACTTTAGGATTCACACATATCAGTGTGGCATTCAATTGGAACAAACATTTGATTAAACTTATCAAACATATCAATGAGTATTTAATGCCTATTACATGTAATAGAGCTCACTGACCAGCAAAGGGTCAGACAAATTTAAAGCTATACCATGCATATTATTTAGATGCAGGTTTTATTTGTTATTTTTGCATAGCCATTGGTTTTAACAAATTGTCAGCAAAAAGATCACATAAGAACAGTGCAGAGTAATGCCTAGATGTGAAATGCTGGACACTGACTACTTTTATTTTTCTTCTTGTAAGTGCCCAGGTAGTGGAATGGCAATGCTTCTATGCTCAAATAGATAACTAGAATTGAAAGCTGTCAAGATTGATAAGAAAAAAGCACAAATAAGAACATCATTTTTGCACCAAAATATTTTGGTGTGCATGTGAATATGTATATATTTATTAGCATGGATATAAATAAAATTGTTCCTGCAAAGCACTAGCAGTGTCAGCTGGCTTCTTGTGCTGTGTGATAAGTGATACAATAACAGTGACTAAAAGGGGCATGAATATCCCTGAGCTGAACAGTCCTTTAGAATTAAAGACTGCTAACATCAGTTTGGTATTAATCTGGTAGATGCAATCATTCATACACTAGTTTCCAATGCTTTCACAGTGTATAGCACTTGTATTAAGCCAGTGGTCCTGTGGAAGTCACCAGGAGAGTTATTGGAATATATGTAGATCAGCAAGGGCCAGTTTCTCAACTAACAAGGAACGGTCCTCTGTAAAGAGGCATCAGAACAGAAGATGTGAATATAGGTGCCAATAAACAGTGATATGTTTATGTTTATGTGAAAGTGAAGTTTTAGTGCTGACCAACCTATACAGTTGGTATAGTTGGTTTGATATAATACATAATGCATAATACAGTGTTGGTTTGAGCAGAGGTGAGACTGTCTGGACACAGGACCTGAACTCAACTTGAAATACTGAGGGGCAGCAAGGAGGGCAAAACTGACTTTGAGTTTTTTCAGACATACTGCATTTCTGACTGCTATCAATTATCAGCTATAATGTTAGGATTCAAACTGTTTCAGAGAGGGCACTTGGAACATCTATGATTCTAATAAGAAGACTACGAAAAGCAATAATATGAAGTAGATTTGAACAAGTAAACAAGATTCTCGCTTGCTCATTATTGATATCTTAATGGGAGCATAAAAAACTGCAGACATCATTTCCCTACTTGCACTTGGATGTGCGGATTAAACCCTTTAACTAACTTCTGTTTTAGGGACTATACCACACAGCCATAACTTGCATGCTAAAATTAACTTATTCCAAATTACTATGATGAACACACAAGGTAATGTTAGAAAGCCTTTGAATATCTGAAAAGCAAAACTTCCTAATAAAAATAACAACAAGAAAATATAGCCTTAGGAACGGATCTGCTCTTTAAATGTATTATTTCCCATACAGTTCATATCACACGTTTTCTCAGAGGCCATTCAAACCACAGCTTTGTGTCTTAAGTTTAAACTGCTCTAGTTTAGTGGGGAAAAAAAAAAACTTGTTGATTTGGACTGTGGTTTTGTTTACTTGTTTCTTGCTCAGTTGGCAGGTTAAGAAACTGTAACATTACATGAAAAGTTAAAAGGAAGACAGTTAGGATCAAACCACTCAGTCTTGTACACAGCAAGAGGAAGATTCTGTGAGAATGGCAGTGCAGAACACAATGCTAGCTAAGGGCTCCCTTAATATGGATTCAGGCTTCCAAATATATACACACATACATGAAATGATTGAAAGTTTGTTTGTTTCGATGCATCATAAGCTATCTAGTGCTGTACTTGTTTACATTCACTGCATTATAAGTAAGGTTTGATTTTGCATCTTCCCAGTGATGTCTACTAAGAATTCAGCACTCTATTTTACATCTAATTCTGAACATCTCAGCAACCTCATATAATGGACCTAGTTTAATCCTCTCAGTAATGCTTGACCAAATGCAGTCTGCTGTTGAGAGAAAAGCCAGGACCTATGTGATGTGAATTGTTATCAGTAGTTAGATACTTAGAGCTCAGAGCAGGGAAATAACCCAAAGTTAACTTGTAGCTTAAAAGAATCTTCAGGAAGTGTTTCTTACACTTACAATGCTTTTACTCTTTGCAAAAAGATCTCAACCTACATTCCTGCTAACTGATTTACAATAGCTATATACAGGTTTTTTTTCTTTCAGGGTGAAATTTATTCCCAATAGAAGGTCAGCTTAAACTTAACACTGCACTTCTGCCCACAAACTATAACATAAATCGATTTTAAGTGGCACTCAGGTCTTGTCCTGACCTACTGGCCATAAAGGAATTTCTCCATTAAAGAGCAGGGATTGCTTTTGGTGAATGGCAATTCTGTGTAACAATTAAGGAGACTTTGAAGCATAAAAAGAGAAAGATGCCTGTTTATTTATCTCTTTTCTAAAAAGATGACAATTGATGATAGAAACAGATGCCCACGTAACTTCCCTAAAAGTATAAGTATGCTTCTGGGAGCAAAGCTGGAGGCTGTTTACTCAGGACAATTTACATCCACTATATGACAAATTAAAAGATTACAGTCCTGAAGAAAGCACAAGGACAGAACCTCCAAATGCAGGTAAAGTAAGTCACTGTCAGGTAACTATAGCTATTATGAGGAAAGCAAAATTCTGTTTCATAGAATGAGACCAAAACTTATCAAGCACTAATTAAGTTAAGGAATATAACTACTTGTAGGGAAAAGGTCTGTTGCATGAAAAAATCAAGATAAAGAGAGACTTCAGCTGAAGGGTGATACGATAAAGAAACAGCTTAAAGTGTCCATTCTACATGTATTGATTTCAGACTTGAGGTTCAATATAATGACTGAATTCTGATGATCTGAAACTTAATGTTCATTTAAGGTTTCCTTCTGATAGTGGATTACAGCCCAAATCACCATGGTGCTAACAAAAAGCAAACCACGGAAGTTTGAATGCTCCTGGTGTCTACGTCTGTAGAAGTGTATTATCTTTACAGACATTTTATTTAAGTGAGCTCCTGATAGAGAAGAGCTCCAATAGGGTCTTTGCTGTTTAAGTTAGGCCCCATTTTCATTCTTCTATGACAAGAAGTAACAGGCCTGTTTGAGTCTTTCCATTCAAAAGAAATTTAGGTTTGGTCTAATCCAGGAGACAAAGAAAATATCAGAGATCTTTCCTTTGGAAAGAAGGAAAAAGTAATGTTTACTTTTCAGCTTGTCATATGAAATAGTTAGAAATCCATTTATAATGTACTATGTAATTATTTTGATGTGAGAAATTTATATATAAAACATTTCTTCATTTTATCCATTCAAAAAAGAATTTTCAAAAAAGGGAGACAGTGGTTATGTATTTTCACAAGATCCAGCATCTGCCAACTTACTGAGACAAAGAAAAAGAGGGGTAAGGCAGCCATAGAGATAATAGGATTATATTTAGTGTGATTCTGGGTTGTTTGTATAGTTGGGACAGGAAATTAATATGTGAATCTTGTCAGACGGAATGCTGGGCATTCATTCTAGCACACAATGATATCCTCTTATTTATCTAAATGGATAATATTTTTAATGCAACTACTTTCAGGAAAAGGAGGCTTTAATGCTGCTGAAAGCCATCATTGAGGAGAAGTAATTCAGTGACTGCATAAGCAGAGGAGAAATCTTGCAAACACCTTCCCATATAAATGGCTTCTTCAGCTGCATAATGCTTTTTCATATGATGTTCTAAGCAACATCAAGAAAGTTCACGACAGAAGCACTGCCTGTTTTCTCCTACGTAAAAGGCACGGAGCACTTCAAGAAATTATCACTGGCTGCATGAAAACTTAAAATGTTTTCCTTTCTAATCAGTAACTGCAGAGTCTCAAGTTTTATATAGAATCAAAACCAAGAGAAGTACACCAAGGAGCATTAAAGTCAGTGGTGAGATTTCATTACAGAAAATCTCTAGCCGCATGTTTCTGGAAGCAGAGAGATTTTACCAGGGAAGAATTGCTATATTTTTGCCACAGTTATCACTCTTAGCTTCCGCTACTGGCAAATCAGATGCAAAATACATGGCCTGATATATAGCTGATCTGACCCAGAATAATCATCATTTTACCCTCATGTCTGCAAAGTGACAGCAGCTGATAGAAGTTCAGTAAATTATACAAGAATCTCAATTAAACAAACGATTAAGTAAGAAAATCACGTATGTGTAAGTCATATTTTCTTCACTACAGAATCAGATCTATTTTTTTCAGATTTAGTTGAAGGACATTTTCACACATAATCAGTAATGTACAACACAATGCGTAGGCCTAACTGTGAAATCTGGCCATTGTATATCAAACTAAATATTGCTCTTACAAGATAGAACTTTCATCTGTTCACAGACAGCAAAACATAAAAGAAATAGCACTCACACAAAAACTAAGCCAACGTATACAGATTATTATCATAAATAAAATATCAGTGCATGGAAAGAAAATTTGAAAGAACTGAAGGATAGTAATAAGCATTGGGAAGAATGGAATGAGGAGCAGATATTTACTTTTTATGCCTGCATTATTCCAAATGATGCAGGTAATCACATACGAAATTGTATTTTCTTACTGAATGCCAACTTGGATGTTTGTGTGAACTCTTGAGATGAAAGGCCAACAGATGATGGCTGTTCTCTGAGCCACTTATATTGAGCTTTTTGAGCTCTTCATGTCTTACAGAAAAAAAAGTTATGGCACTGTAGACTGATGAGAAGTGCATCTTGAAAAGATGCTCGTGCACACCCCAAAATAACTGTCTGACAGAATTCCCTGGAAAACACTGGGTGAAATCAGAAAATGCTTTCCTTCAATAGCAATTCAATGCTGTATTGTGTAACACAAATGGCATGTTCTGGTCATATGAAGCTTTCATTAATCTGTAGTGAAATATCTTCAGATATAAACCGAAATCTGCCTGCAGCAACAGATTGAGGATTATGTACTGAACTGCACTTTCACTTAATTTATCCTGTACAAAAATGTCCTTCAGAGAAAGCAGGAAAAGAGATAGGAAAAAGAAGAATAAAAGGAAAAATAAAGAACAACTTACATTAATGAGGTAAAGTTAGAAAGCCTTATTACTACTAGATATGCTGGTAGCTGCTGCTGCACTTCTGTAACTCACTGGTCCATGCATATTGTTGACTAAGACGAAGGAAGTCATCAAACCAGTCTGAATTATACTCATAATGGTCAGATAAATCATCCACTTCTTGTACAATCTTTAAAAATATGGTACAGGACATACTCTGCTTTTGTACTCCAAAAAACAAAGAAGGCACAAAAGACTTCTCTCTGAAGATTAACAACTAGAAGTCTTCAATGAAACATACAGCAAATACTGGTGCAGACAAGGGAGCACAGCTGATTAAGGTTCATTAAGTTCAGAAAGTTCATGTATCTTTCTTCTTTTGCTATCCCAAACTAAATCTCTTATTTCTAGATTTAAAGGCTAAAGAGCCATTATACCTACATATAGTCATTCAAACTGTGCCTGTGTACAGAAATGTACTCAAGTGATCAAAAAAAGCACCAAACCAAATAAACTGATAATGTAGTTCTGTGTGCGGATTACTGGCTCATACTTATTTGTGGTACAGGCAGTATTTTCAAAACATCTGAGAAACCACTGCCCAAACTTATATTACACTTAAGGCAAACAAGCAGGCAGATGTCAGTGAATGAATATAATAAAATAATTGATATAACTCAAATTATAGTCATCCTGACTTTCTGCAGATGAATCATTGATAGCTCTTAGGGAGACTTCTGAGTGCAAGGGTTTTAGCTATGAGAAAGGCTGCACAGTTGATACGAATAGGAGGTAGAAATGAAGAATATATGGAAATGAATTATGAATTGGAATTAGACAATGTTTCAAACAGAGTGGCAAGATGCCTGGCATTACTTCAGATAGGAAACCAGTGCAGGGATTCAGGAATATGGGTTATTACAATCAAATAAAGAGACCAAAATGATGAACGTATGAAGTCAAGTCAGGCATTATGCATTTTTTGTTTGAAATTAGAGAGAAGGGAAAGGCCACTGTGGTATGAGAACACAGATGAGAGAAGGTTAATATGCTCGGTTGTTAGGCTGATAGCACATCTCAGTTGAAAAGAAAAATGAGAAGCAAAGGAAATCCATCACTACAGCATGCAACTTTGGTTGGAGGTACAGTGATGTAGTAAGAGGATTTGGAAGAAAGAAAGCACGTGATCAGTGTAATAATATTTGCATTGCCAAGAATAGTAGCTTTACTTAGGAACGAAAACACTCATTTTTGCTTCTATATAAATGATATGATGCAGTTTGATCCTATGACCCATGAAGCCTGTGAACCCTAATTTGTTTGTACATTACACTACTGTTTTGTAAGGTAGTAAAGGAATTGCTGTTTTATTGGCAGATACGGATTTGGAAGAGTCGAAGGCTACCATTGATAAAAAGTTCTGAGGACCTTAAAGGACAATCACAAATCTTACTGCTCTTTTGTTGGACCAAAATAGTTAATATTGTCAACAACTGCTTTACAGTGAATAAACATATATTGCTATTTGTAAACTCCTTGGGGCAAGGACAATCAGCATTACATTAATTTTATGTATACATTATATATAATATATTCATTTTTCTTTCCCTGGTTTCTATGGGAGAAGCTCAAAAACCTTACTAAGCTGCATTAAAGACTTAAAGCATGTACTTAAAATGACTTAAAACCTTACTAAATCTCTAATGCAACACATGAGATTAAATTGCCACAAATCTTTAGGACCACATTCTTAACTTCCAAGTCCAGTGTAACTAATCAGGCTATGAACACAATATTTAAGAGACAATGAAGAGAAACATGAAGACATTCTCCTCTTCCACTGGTGTCAGAAAGGTTACAGAGCTAAGGTACCTGAATTTCCCCACATATGAGGACAGTGTTCCTTTCATCTTATAGCTGCCACCACTGCCAGTGGCAGCTTCTGAGTATTCGAATGAAGCAGTCCCAAGTTCATATTTGCTATTAGCATTCAACAACTTTAGACCCTTTACTCTGGGTAGGCACCTCCATAAGGATTATTTATTGGAGTTTCATAATTTACTGTTCATTTATGCAGAGAATGTCTGTGTGAAAACAAACCCTACGTGGGCTCAATCTTAAAAGGAATAAGAACAAATTTTATTTTTACAAATTTCAATAAGTGTGTTTTACAAGGGCTGCTGCAGTTTTGATGGAAATAAATAGGAGGCATTACTTGTGGAGTGACCTACTTAAGTTTTGTAGTAAAATTAATCTTTGGAAAGAAACTAAGAATTATAGCTCACATGGTAACTCTAAGGATTTTTTGAGTGTTTAGAGACTTCCGGAGAGACTTTGAACAGAAAACAATTTGCAGCTTTCATTACAACAGCTGTTAAGGGAGAAAAAAAAGGAAAAGTACTATATCTGTAAAATTAATTCTTCAGTTATAGTACACCAAGCAATATTTCTTTTGTTCTTGTTATTGTAGATTAGCAGGTGATTAAATCCATTGCCATATGCATTCAGATTAGAGAATGAGAAACACGTTATCTGCAGTTGTTACCTGCACACAAAATGATTTGTTCTCTTCAATAGATAGAAAAAAAAGGCTGTAGTGAAAAAAAATAGAAGCTTAATAATGAATAAGTAGTATTTTAAATAGGACTTCTCATTCCAGTTTACCTGCAAAAATTCCAAACAGCATGTGAAGAAATTTGTATTTTAACAGGGTTGTCACATCTACCAATGACAATTTTACCAGCATGGTTTTCTGCACAAGAATCATAATACTAAGCAATTAGCAGTGTGAAGAGCATAATCACGAAAAATCTGATGGAGATATGCAAAAATGGCAACATTGCCAATTCAGTGCATTCTTGTTATGTCCTTTCTTCTAAACCATTCTACTGAGAATGTCTCTTGGAAATGGCAAGGTTTGTAACAGCACCCGTTCTTCATTTAATAAAATATCTTGAGGCATATTTGCTAAATTACCTAGGGATTCAAGGGAACAAACCACATGTAAAAGGCTTGCTCTGCTGGCTCCCAGGGGAATTTCTTTTCATCAGTTCTCTGCCAGATACTCTGCTTAAGTCTGTTCATAAAAAGACGTTGGAGCAAGGAAAACTTAATATGAACTTAGCCATGTGGAATACACACTATGATTAGTAAAACGTCTTCATCCTACTTCAGCTTCTGCTCATGTTCTGTTAATTTTAAGGCTTTGCATGGTGATACAGTACAGAGAAAGTGTAGTACTACAGATGAGGCCTTGAGAACTGAAGACAGGATACAGCATAGAGGAGTATAGGCATGATGTGATAAGGGATAGGGCACAGGCTGGGACTGGAGAGCCCATATCTATAAACATGGCACCGATGGTCTATTTAAGAATTACAGACCTAGAGCTAGGCAAGCATGGTTTACAGGTAGAACAAATCATGAATTAGTACCTTATGGGGTACTGTGAATTAGACACCATATGTGGTAAGCCTGGATGTAATGTGGAGCTGCTGACAGTAAAGAAAAAGATGTGAATTGCATGTTAGCAATAATAAAAAAAATCCTAGGTTGATACTTTGGGTGAGAAACAAGAAACTACCAACATACAATCACATCTATAGTACCAACCACCAAGGAATGTCCATTGGAATTCCATAACAAAACCAAAACAGTCCATTTTATAAAAATAAATACATTCCACTGGGAAAATTCAGGCACACTTGTTGACAGATTTCCTACTCAGCTGACATAGAGACATTAGCTCAACACTTACATTCTTAACATAGCACACATTTACCCTGTGATTAGGACTTAACTCCACATCCACCCATGCACAGTCTGTTTTATGGATATGAGTGCAAACAGCGTCTTGCATAGTATAAGCTGGTTTAAGTGGGAACACATCAGTTACTACTGGTTACCGTGCATTAAAAAATGTGATGTGAAGTCAACAGGATTGTTTAAGAAAAATAGTAATTTAATTTTCACTATTTGCTCACACTCATTTTGTGAATGAGTTAGTTTCATGATGAGTTCATTAAAGAGCTATGTATGAAGCAACTGTTTTCTGTTCATCCAGCCCTTACTTAAAGGTATGTTGCATAATAAAAAATGACAGTTATGACACTTCCATGATCAAAAGAAGCAAGAATTGAAAACACACTTGGAAGAAACAAATAAATCTGTATTGTTTTTATTTTTTTGTTGCCTGGCTCCCTAAATTTTTTGGAGTCACCTGATGCACTTAACTAAAGATAAGGGCTATCATATGGCTATTTAAGTGCAAATAAATCTATTTTCCAGTAAGGCATGAGATCTTTCCCTAATGGCAGTCAGCACTTAAATGGAGTCTAGGAGAGGTGCAGCCAGGCTGCAGCCATTCCAGTCACAGAGCTGAACTGCCTTCATCTGTACTCCCAGGGCTGACTCTGCGCTCACCTCAGGTGATCAATTGGTGGTTCAGGCTGTGACTCAACAGTTCCCATACACTAAGTATTGCTGTTGAGATTACCGACATTCCAAAATCCAAATCCTCAAATATCATTGTTCTCCAAACTTAAAAAGAATGCTAATCGAAATCTTTGGCAAGCCTAAAAGTTGATAACAAAACTTTGGTATAGACCAGAGGGTTCCTATTGACAAGCATTACCTATAATATCCTTGGATACAAAGATGCTTCAGCCCAGCATTTTACACAAGTTTAACAGCAATAAGTGCTTTCTTCATGTAAAATACGTTCCTTCTCACTCTCCTTCACTTAAGCTGTAAAAGAAACATCCTAGTTCAGCTTTGAAAGAGAAGTCTATAATCCTTTATTATTATTACTCCCATGCCATGTGTAGCACTATTCAAGATCTGATTGTGGATGTTCAAACTGCACTATTGAAAGTTTGGTATTACATAGCATTAATGTAGTGATAATCTGCATGTCAAACTTTTTACTGTCAACCTTATGTAACAGTAAACGTACAAAGAAAGTAAGCACAAAATATGAAGTTTGTTTTTCACAGAAAGACCTCTTTTCCTGTTCCATAATTACAAAAGCAATTGTCATGCCCAGCAAAAAGATTTTCTCAAAGTTGGGAGGCTATGCTTAAGGTTTTTATTTCCTGACTTTAGCTAAGTAATCCATTCCAAAACTAGTGGAACAAGGCAAGATTCTTTTTTCTCCTGAGATGTCAAGATAATTGCTTATAGCTTTGCCCTTCTAATAATGTTTATCACAGTACTGTCAAGCACAAAACAGAAGATATCCTGTACGGTGTAATATTATTAGCTTGGTATTCGTTAAATGCCCTGGCTTAGTAAAACAAGTAGAATGACAGTAGTTCCTTAATTGGGATAAGCATGCTGTGTTTCTTACTCCGAGCCCAATATGGGGATTATCACACTATAGTGTTTTTGTGTGTTCTTAAACATGTGAGATGACAATGTAAATATTCTGTTATATTTTAGTCTAATGAAGATTTATATTCAGTTCAAAACAAATTTTAAAGCTCACATCTGTAGAAAAGAAGCAAAATAATTCCAAATCCCCCCTAAAAATTAAAAAAAATATATTTAAAAAATAAAAATTCAGGAGGGTTACTTAGTATGAAAAACTGCTGAAATTTCTGGCATCTCACATGTTTGTTTCTAAACACTGACAGATCATGATGCAGAGATGACTACACCATGAATGATTGATTCCAGAAGTGACTTCCTTCTGGGTGAAATTACCATGCTGGCAAAATACAGAAAAATTGTGCACGTATTCTGCTAAGCCATAAATATAAGTATCTCATTGAGTATTACAGAACAAGAATATTTATTCCACTTTTTCAAATCAAATTGAGCAACTGAACAACAATAATCATGCCTCAAGTGCCTCAGATTTTACACACAGAGTTGTGTAGTACTGTGCTAAAAGAAAAGGAGGGAAAATAAAAGAGAGGGGAGAGATGGAGGTAAACAAAAAATATTCCTTCTGAGACTTTTGTAATTCCAAGTTTACTCCTTTTACAATTAGATAGAGCTCACAGACTTGTGTCATTTGCCACGGCTATCAGCAACATTGCATTAGCTATCCAAGTCTTTAGTCTGATCGTTTCATGATCAAATTTTCAGTACCTGACATGATTAGAATATTTCAGGGAATGAGGGCTGTAACAGTAGTCCAGGAAATAATCTTACACAGGTGACCTACCTAAAATCTACCAAACTACCCAAATCATTAAGTATCAGTAGAAAACATTTTCTTTCTCCTTCTCTAGACTCCTTTATGATACAACTAAGTGGCCAAAATACAGCTAACACACCCTAAAAGCCATCTCTAAACCAAGGCTTTTCCAGAAATACTGAATCTTAGAATTTCAGGTGTTGTGTGGCTCTTCTGGGACAAAGATCCACCTGGATACCAGAATCATGGTCTTATCAGTACCAGTGCTCTAAGAGGAGGGAACAAAATAACAGTACACTTTCTCACTTATCTTCCAGCCCAATTCTCTCACAATCTTTTTCATTTCCTTTTATGCAACTTCAGATAACTGACTGGATTTCCCATCTTCCTCTCTAAGCAAAGCATCATACTTAGTTTCTGCTTAAGATGTTGGAACTGACAAATTACTTGAGAAGAGAATACTCTTCATGTTATATGAAAAAGATTGGGTGAACCCTCTATAATATAGCAGAAAACAGGTGCCACTGACGCTTCAATCTCTTTTCTCAGGAGACAAGTAATAGAACATGAGGCAATGGTGTGTGGATGTAGTGCTTTAGGGGCATGGTTTAGCAGTGGGATTGTAGTGTTAGGTGGGCACTTGGACTGATTGACTTTAAGGATCTTTTCTAACTGATATGATTCCATGTGAGATCTGGTCCTGGGTAAGACTTTAGGATTTAAACAATGCAGATGGATAGAGAGAGAGGTAAGCAGGGAGAGAAAATTTGGTATATTGCTTTGTGAAAACATTTTCTACCTTAAATGAAATAGTTTTATTTAAATATACAATTGGCAGACAACAGAATAGAGGATAGATATGGTTATATTTCCACAGCCTCTATGATCTCCCGCAAATATGCTCTTCGCTGAACACTCACATCTTTCTATCTGCAGGGAAACACAGAATACATCCTTCCCTCCCAGTGACCATTTTATCATCATGAATAATGTATAGCATACAGATTGCAGTGAATCTTTATGCACAGCAAAGGATTTAGTTTGAGTATTCATTAAGTTAAACAATGCTGTGAAGTAAACCAGCAAGCTTTGTTTCAGTCCTTCACTGTAAGGTAGAAAACACTGGTGCTATAAGTGGAGATTTACTGTGTGCGTGAGTGGTTTATTAAATCTTTGCTGTAGGATCTGTAGCTACCATTGATATTTGGTATAAAAGATAAAATTGGTCAGATTTTTTTGACAGATAGATTTTAATTGTAGTTAAACTAATTAGTTGTTGGCTATTCAGTACTGCTGTAGGTCTTTTTCTTCAGGCACTTTGTGACCACTGTGATTCTGCTTGCAAACAGCAGTGCAATAGCAAGCGGATTCCAGCAGGGATAACAGACGCTTGCTGGAAGTTTCTTACAGGAACACTCGCAAATTGTTAAAATTCATTTTCTATGTTTAGAAAAGTTAAATATCGAGGTACATCAGGTAAAAATCAGAATATCTTTGTTGAAGTCAGATTCCACAAAATCACAGAATGGCAAATTCTAGAGATTTTAACCAATTAAATATATGACTTCATATCTGAGGGCTGAGAGTTTGAGCTATCAAGGTAGGTTTCTGCTTCAGATTAAAGCACTATTTCCTTTTTATTGTGTATTTCACCATTCAAATTCTGCAGTGCCTAGTTGTGAAAATCACCATCCTGTAAATTAGGAAATATCTACCTTATTCCAGAGGAATATTCTTTGTGAGCGATTGCTAATTAATGAAAAAAGATGTGCCCAATCTGTCACTCAGTTTAGACTGAAAAATTGTTGCTGTTGAATGTGATTTCAAATGATGTGCAGTGCATCCTTACTGACAAATGGTGGCGTCTTTCCAAGGAATGCTACATGTGGTGCTTCTGTAAGCTACAGTGTCTTTCATATAAAGATGTCACAGAACATCAGAGATTGTAAAAAACGTTTTAATACTGACGTTAAATTAGCAATTAAATGAACATGGTGGCTCCGAGAAAGATAATCCACTATTTATTTAAATTTTGAACTTAAGAATTTAGTCCAGAGCATACTTCAAAGCATACTAATTTATGATAGCTAAATACCATTAATATTGTTATTTCCCAAATTTATATATATATATATATTATTTTTACATAGCCCTCAATTGTACTTCAGGGAAATAAAAGAAAAATGATAAAGCCATCATATTGAGTATACTAAGTGGAGGAATGGATTCCAAAACTGTTATGTGGACAACTGTGACTTTGTACTGCTAAGATAGGATATCAGCACATTAATGAAGTCTTTGACAAGCAGACTTTGCTTTGTATTCTGGATGAGGTTAAGAAAAGAAGATGGAAAAAATGACTTTCCCAAAGCATCAGTAATTTCAAAGCAGACGTATCATCTCAAAGTGACTGAACTAATCTTCCACTATTTCAACACATTTCCAGCCTAGAAATGATGCTTTTGATGCAAGGTGTCTATAAAAGTGTCTGTGGCAATCAAATAGAGCATCTCTTTATTAGTTCTTCATCCCTTGATAGGAAAACCCATTTCAACCTGCAGTAGATAGCTCTGCCTAAAGAGATGACAGTTGCTCCATGAAGAACAGTGACAAAATTTTGCCCAGATGGTACTGCAAAAAAATATATGGATAATATGCACTAGCAAAAATCTTGATAATCTAAACTTTTAGTTTATATAATCTCAGTTTTGCCTGAAGTTACACCTCACCAATGAGAACCTCACAATAGAGCTATACAAATGTTATAAATCAAGTAACAATTTAGTGCAGAATTCGGATCAGTATAGTGAAGAACTGAGGGAAAGAAACATGAGTTGAAACTTTTATGACCCTGCTATGGTAAAAACTTCACTGACATGAGTTTCATATACAACTGTAGAATGATTTACCAAGTTATAGATCTTACATATTTTGTTTCGAAATAATGAAAAAAGGGTCTCGGTCTTGTGGTGTCCCCTCTCCACAAAGCATCCTGTTGTCCAAAGGAATGCACTTTCTAATCTAGATTAATAAACGTTGATAAACATCTAATCATTTCTGCCCTCTATCCACTTTGTGATTAGGTGTTTCAAGTAATTTGACACATTCAAAGAGCCCCTCTGAACTTCAGGCTGAATAGTAGTTATATACCTAAGTAATTACATACATAGCAAACTCTTGCAGTCTCAAGTAGCACAATGAGAAGGGATTGGACCAGATGACCTCCAAAAGCACCTTCCAACTCTTAATTACTCTACAATATGAAGTCTCAGTTTTACATTCCAACTTCCTTAAACTGTCTGTATTTCAAATAGTGAAACTGTGCATACCTACATTAGTCTCAAACACATCTTACTACAACATTAATTTGAGAAGTAGTAATATCTCAGTGAGTAATTTATTGCTATGTCCAAAACAGTAACTTTCAAAAAACTTACTGTTATCTGCAAAGAGGGAAATACATGCGCCCTTTGCTTACTCTATTGCTAGACATGAAAACTTCTCACAGACAAAAATAAAAACAGATTTCTGTGTGTATTTAAGTATAATCTGGGCTTTACCAAATTTGTTCTGGATATTAAAAGCTCTTGCAAAATTTAGGCCATATAATCAGAAGGACAGATCTGAAAGTCTTAAGGAGATGAAAAGGGCTTTGTCATTATAACTTTCATTAGTTTTAATGGCACTTGCACAGCTAAAACTCTGCTCATCTGGATATAGATTCACCGCTGATTGTTCTGGCTGCTATGCAATTTTACAGACAGACATTTAGGCAATTGGATATCCATGTTGACTTATGATCCACTTGGAATTCAGATAAAAGATGGAATTCAGTGGCTTTATCCTTAGTTGCATTGGCTGTATTCTCCTCCCTCTCTTCCACACTAATCTCATAAAACATTTGTTGCATTTTGAGATTCAGAGTGCCAAAATGGTTTGGAATGCCAGATAAGCAAACAAATAGCTATTACTTTCCTACAAATCATTACCAAGGGAAATGGAGTGCCTGCAGGCTGCTCTTCCATAAGGCTGTTCTAAATTTGAGAGATGTCCTAGACAAACATGTTTTTTCATCTTCTGATTTCACAATGTCCAATACACCACACTTAGTCCTATCTGACTGACTGGACATTTTTGCAGCTCCTTCATATTCAGGGCCTCGTTATCTTTGTGAAAGGATGTATTTGATTTGCTTTCTCTTTTCCCTTTAGAAAAGGATTTCTTCTTGGAGAAGGGATATTTAACTGACTATACAAGTGGAATATGGGTTTTTATACATCAAATCATTTTTTCATGTACTCTGCTGACTAAAAACATACCATCTAGTGCCTTCTGTTTTCAATGAATCTATTTAGAGGGATTTCCTTCAGGAGGGAGAGCCCTGCTTCAATTATGTTCTTTTGAATTGCAATTAGATCTTTGAACCCGAGACAGCTGAATAAACAAATTTCCCTCACCAATTTAATTATCTTGGCCTGTTTTCCATTACCAGCAGATTACTATGTAGCATATTGGCATTTAGAATTCAGCCTTTGATTGCCAGTAAAATACTGCAGACAGGTTGTGGACTGTATTGCCAAAGGGAGGCTGCAGTACTGGTATTTAGTACAGGCAATGAAGGCATAGGTTGATGTAGCTTCAATAGCAAGCTCAGTTCAATGCAACACAAGCCTGGCTCTCATTTGTGCTGTGTGTTCCTGCTTGCTTTTGTCCTGTGCATAGTCTCATGCTGCTTCCAAGTTCATTGTACCTTCAGCACCTCCTGGGAAAAAGCAGTCTTATGCGATGAGGCCAAGCAGTGCTGTGGCTCTTTCTCATTAGACTGTGCTGATGGGGGACAAAGAACTGAAAGCTGCTTTCCTAGTGAAGTTGTACTTGTGCCACTGGCTTACAGCTCCAGAGGCTCAAGACAGGGGAAAACCCTCAGGCTACTCATGCTGGGTAGGTCTAAGCTAGGGGCATCAGAGAGCACCGTAGGAGGAACATGCAAAGCCAAAGCTCAGCAAATGTCTGCATTAGAAGAACAGAGCTCTTAGACTCTGGTACTACTTATTCCTTCACAATCACTCCTACAAACACGATCAACTACGTCTACTTTCATTTACATGTGACAAGCACGAGCTCTCTACCCCCTGCGAATCTGCTTCCCTGCACTTACCCACTTCTGTGCTGCTAACGAGAGACTGTACAGATTCAGACCCAATAGGAACATTAATTTTTGACTCATTCATATCCAAACTCCACCCACTTACTAAAGACATTTATAATGTCATTAAGAGTTTCAATATCCATCAGAGTTCAAACTTCGTTATAGAAGAAGGTCAGGGAAAGAAAGCACTGGCATATTCTGCCAGAAACAATCTTACAAATGTCTAGCACCATTCAGTTCTGATAAGCACTGACGTAACTAATGATGTCATATTCTAAGAGACTATCTTCTGGTCTGTAACTGGCAGCACAGATTTGAAGATAGCACAAAAACCATAAAGGCTAGTCAACATGTTTCTGGTTACTAACTTCTTTCTTACTGCACTAAGCAGGTTGAATTTACTATCTGCTGCCATACTGCTCAGAAGCTGGAAAGAAATGGTAGATGGAATATTTTTATTCTTTTTGTGTTCTGGTTAGCAAAAGTGAAAAACACTGGAAAAAAATTATACTGAACTTTCCAAATGCACAATAAGCTCAAGTTCATCGGAATGGAGAGAAGCTGTGTGACTGAATGAATCTAATTATTGTTCTTGTCAGTAATGTGTTGCATCAAATTGTTCTCTCAAAAGAAAGTAATTCAACAACACTCTGTACATACTAAGTGATATTTTGGTGGAGAGTTGCATGACAATTGTTTGTCATAATGACAATTAGATTTGTTTTATAATAGGTCCCACCTGAGTCAGTGAGAGGCAAAACAGCCACACCAAAGGTGATAAACGCTGATGCTTCTCTGAATATATAGAGTATGAGCTCAACCCCATTAAAAGGACGTTTTGCTAAAGTGAGCTGTAACCTCAGCTGTAATGTGTGATCTTTCCTGTGCGTCTCCATTTATAAAGCAGGTCACTTTTCAATGTTTTGTACAATACTACTGAAATCTGAAGCATGTATTGTCTCCGGAGAGTTTGCCTACAAATTCATACTTTTCAAGGCTTTCCATTTCTTCATTTTTATGTCTTTAACAGTTCCACCCAAAAGGGAGATGATGACTACGAAGATTACACTTCAAATAAGACTTGGGTTTTGACTCCCAAGGTTCATGAGAGTGACGTCACTCTTATTTTAAATGGCTTGCTGGAAGGATATGACAACAAATTAAGACCTGATATAGGAGGTATGTTGGTTTTCTTTTAAGCCCAACTTTGATGAAGTGGTGAAGTGAAAGGATTTTCACACAATATTATACTGTGCCTGAAGCAGAATTCATCTAAAGTAGTTATGAGAACAAAATAAGAGATAGTAAAATACCACAAAAAGAAGCCGGAAATCTGCATACATTTTTAAGATTCCTAAATCTCTCCTGAGACAGCTAATAAGACTGCTGTAATTTGCTGAATCTGGCCACATGCAGTCATGCACCTGAACAGGATTTAGGGGAATTAATAAGAGTTCTTTTCTTCTTTGTGTACCTAAGAGGTTGTTAGAGAATCAAGGAAAATATATTGTAAAGGAAGGCCCAAGTAAGGAGAATGCAGTTTGATTCTTGCATGGCACAATGGACTCTCAGGGACTCAGACAGTAACAGGTCTGAATTGACTGATGCAGTTTAGAACCATGGAACAAAAGAACATCCTGAGCTGGATAACCCTCAAAGATTAACTCCTGGCTCTACACAGAACCACCCCAAATCCAAACAGTCTGAGAGCATTGTCCAGGTACTCCTTTAACTCCAGCAACTTGATTCCATGACTACTGTACTGAGGAGTCTGTTCCATTGCCCAACCACACTCTGGTGTCCAACGTTTTCCTAATACCCAACCTGACCCTCCACTGATGCAACTCCATGTCAATCTGTCGAATCATTGCTCAGCAGAGCAAGAAGTGACCCAGGAATGTTTCACAAAAGATAAATGCAATCAAGTAGATTGACTTAATTTCCCTAGGTTTCCCCCACAGCTAATGCATGTATATCGATTCAAGCTCAGACCCATAATGGAAATCTTATTTGAACTGAAACAACTTTTGCAGGGATCTTTCTCTTCATTGATTACTGAAGGACGTGAGAGATAAGGGTCCTTGAGCTCATGGGAGTTAGACTAAGAAGGCCCGATGTGGGCACTGAGCAGCCAGAGAGTATGTATGTAGAAGAGGATATGGAAGTAGCAAGTTTACAGTAAAAAAAGAGAATTCACAGATGAGATAGGCAGAGGAACACAGAAAATGGCCAGATTAATGAAAGAAGCTTCTTCTAGCAAGTTTATATAGGCTTATAAACTAAAGGCATTTTACAATAAGGGATAACATAAGCATCTAACCTTCAGCACATGCATGTAGTCTAAATCAGCAGAGGAATTTGCCTTATTCTCTCTATGACATCAGAGGGCTGAGAAAAATTAAGCACTCATAAAAAGCATCTGGGAAAACAACTGAACATGTTTTAGTCAAGGTACATGAGAACAATAAAGCTAAAGTAGAGTAATTTCAAAATAAATTATTCTAAGAAGTGTTTTCATTTCCTGTTTTAGGGCTTTGAGTATTGATACTATTTGGGGGTTGTGAAATCGTCACTTATCTACAGATCTACAGCTATCTCTGCAGGCAACAGCAGTCTCACTGCTTTCAGCATAGTAATGTTGAATGAGTGATGCAATATATTGTGAAAGGAATAAGTTTACTTTTGTTGATAGTGTTTTGTCAGATGTGTTGCTGTGATTTGACACGAAATACACATACTCTGCATTAGATATGACTCACTAAAGTAGTGACGCTGGTTTCTGCATTTGTTCTCATACCATAAGAGAATTTGTTCTGATAGAATTATATATCTGATAGATATTATACAATAATTCATCTCAAAGTTTGAGAAGAATTGTTCAACTCATTGTTGAACTCATAAGTTTGTTCAACTTATTTTAACCTGGAGACAGTGCTGTAAAATTATATTTATTCTACCAGCAAATCTAAATGTGAGGCATCCATAGTTATACAACAGAGGTATTAAAACAATCCTTTCATCATTTTGACTCTTTTGCAGTTGACTTTGACCTTCACTCATAGTAGTGCTTCTTGTTTCTCTTACAGTTAAACCCACAGTAATTCACACAGACATGTATGTGAACAGTATTGGGCCAGTGAATGCTATCAATATGGTAGGTAAATGACTGCCACATTTTTCTACAGTGTTCAGTTTGTTGCAAAATCTCCATCATTTTTGACATTACAAGGTTTCCATTAGTTTCAATGTCACATTATACATAAATTATTTTTAAACCTCATTATTATTGGTGTGCGGACTAGATGA
The DNA here is from genome assembly GCF_054131305.1 of Coturnix japonica. NCBI lineage: Eukaryota > Metazoa > Chordata > Aves > Galliformes > Phasianidae > Coturnix > Coturnix japonica. The sequence continues at coordinate 8,249,072 of NC_140680.1, read as the reverse complement.
GCTATGAATCTGGATGAGACAACAAACTAAACTGTGAATAATAATAATTTTAACATATCTTCAGACATCTATGTGCTGTGTTCTACATTGTTTTGTGACAGTGTAGCCCCTATGGGACAGAGTTCCCAGATTACTATGAAACAGGCAAAAGCATTCACCAGTGATATTACCACTCCTGCCATTGAGATAAAAGGGAAAACTTAAATGCTAAGAGCAAAGTTTAATTATGTTTTTGTATAGCTGATGGAAACTGGTCTAACCTTAGCAGCACAATGGCTACTTACTTTTTTCCTGCAGTTTTTATGTTCTGAAAGAAATCTCAGATGACTCTTTTGCATTCTACAATTCCCTTTGCAGCTATTGGCTGCCTGGTGGGTGCCAGGGAAAGTGAGATTACACCACTTTGACATTAACTAGCAGTCACAGCCAATAAAGGCAATGATCAGTTGTGGGTTGAGGCATGGGGATACAGAATATGTACAATAGAGACATAGCTCCATTTTACTGTGGGTCAATTTGTCAATAGGAAAATAATGACGTAGTATATATTTTTAAAACAATAATCTTTGTTAAATAACCCTCTCAAAAGTCTCATTAAAAATGGTTTTATCACTTCCACTATCATCTGTATTTCACATTTTTCATTTTTTTCATATCACATTAAGGAAAGTATGTCAGGAGTAATGTGAAATGCTAAGTGCTATGTTTTCATCGGTATTTCTGGTTAACACAACAGGAATATACAATTGATATATTTTTCGCCCAAACGTGGTATGACAGACGTCTGAAGTTCAACAGCACTATAAAAGTGCTCAGATTAAACAGCAACATGGTTGGGAAGATCTGGATACCTGACACATTTTTCCGAAATTCCAAGAAAGCTGATGCTCACTGGATAACAACTCCTAATAGGATGCTCAGGATCTGGAATGATGGCAGAGTGTTGTACACACTGAGGTATTTACACTTGACTTTAATTTTGTTTTCTCAAGGGAAAGCCAAAAAGATGGGTTCTGTGAATTCAGGTCACTTGACATCAGTGCATGTTGTTTTTCCCTTATGTGTGCAACCCTAAAAAAGGCACATATTTAGAACATACTATTTGCATGCAATTTATTTGATACTGATGCAGTAAAATAGTTTAAATTCTACTTATAGGTTTTACTGCCTTGCTCTCAAAATAGTTGTTTTTCTATACTTAAAAGAATACAAGCATGGTTAAAGTAATTCATCTTCATTTTTGTGTGTTTTATTGTTTACCTGTGGTTTGGACCATATTGGCTTTTAACTTTTTATTGGGTTAAAATAATTAATTTGAAATATCCTTGAATGTAGGAGATGTTATAAGTGAGATATTAACTGCAGCAGAGGTCTCATACTCTGAACCAATTACTATTTAGATAGATAAGGCTTCATCCTGACAAAATATTTCATTCCTCAAATATATTAATAAAAAACCAATATCCTTTTATCATTGGTCGGATATACCCTGTTTCACTAAAATTTCCATGAATCTAAACTTGAAATGCCTGTCTTCAGATTTTTCATCAGTCTGGACTTTTTTTTTGAGACCTTTACAAATCTTTTAAATATTTAAGTTACATGCATACCTACATTTTAATGTTACATATGCAATGTGTACTAAATTAAATAATTTATACGCAGTTATAATATATTTCCTAAATGTGGAAGTCCTATGTATGGATTTCATGTTATTTTTTTGTTTTTCTAATGTGTTATAGTAGTTGGAACTATGTAAAGCAAAGATAAAAATGGTATCTGTTCAAGAGAATTTAAAATTTAAATTAGAGTGCAGAATCAAAGATGTTAGGCGTAAGACAGACCATCAGACCATCTGAGTTTCAGCCTATTTTTACAAAGCAGTTTTGATTTTCTGCACTTGTTTTATTGGGTGGCAAAAAGAAAAGGAAAAAAAAAAAGCAGAAAAGTATGTTCATTTGCATTTTAATGAATCATTTGAAGCTTTCCTTAAGACAACCTTTTAATGTTGCAAATATTTGAATAACAAAAAGGAGTTTTATTTTGTAGTTATTTTACATTCATTACACATTGCATCACATTGCAAGAGATAAGAGAAGGACTGGAATTGAAATCCAAGGTAAATCAAAGTAAGCGTGATAAAGAAGATCCCAGATCTACTTTTGAAATGTTAAATTGGACTTAGATACACTACTGTCTCTTTGCACTTTGACACCTTTCTCTTCAGTCCTCTTGGTTCCCCTCATCAGAATGAGATATATGCGATATAACTAAGAGTTATATCAAATATTTATGTATGCCTAGTTTCTCTAGTGAGTCACAGCAAGCGCCAGTAAGGATTCAACCTGTTTTAATACTGAAGAGAAACGTGGTAGTTATCACTGCAGATCTGGGATTCTGTTTCAGAGAGAAGGTTGATTTTCTTAGTTCCTTCCCCCATGCTCAAGAACAGTCAATCCAGACCAGCAAACAAATCAAGTAAGGAGGTCTGCATGGATCAACACAAAACTCCTGACAAACTCATGCATGAAAGCAGGGGGAATATAGAGACACTGCCCAAACACTTGGGTTTCCTAACAAGGTTAGGAAAGCCAAAATTCAACTGAAATTGAATTCACTGATGGACAGGAAAGCACTAAGAGCCTCTACACATGCATCCTCAGCAAAAGAAAGATTAGGAAAAGTGTGGGCATACCACTGAATAGGAATGGGGATCTGGTCTCAAAGAATACAGAAAAGGTCAAGGTACACAGTGCTTTCTTTGCTTCAGACTTTACTGATAAGACCAGCCTTCAGAAGTCCCAAGTCCAGGCCCATGAAATTCTGGAGAAATGAGCCAAGATGACTCTGATGGAGTTTAGCTTCTGTGTCAAAGACACACCTTCCCATAGATTCAAGAGGAATGAGAATTGTTCTAATGAATAAAAGTTTCTTTTTGATTTCATTAATCTGTTAACTAGCAGCCACAGAATCCCTCTACATCCCACAGGATGAGGTTCTGTGAGACATATGAATGTAGTACTTACACACAGCCTCCAGAAAGCACATCCAGCTCGGAGTTGTTAATTTGGACACCAAGGAAGAAGCAAACAATAGAAATCTATAGTTTTCATAGAGATTCAAGGAGCATATAAACATTACTGCTTTTTCCTCTCTCACACTCCTTCCTCCTTTTCAAAGCCTTTTCTTTTGCTGCTTTATTTGCTTACAGTTCAGGTATCGTGCAGCTCATGCATGACTGAGGCTACGTATAGGCTAGTTAAATGAAAAATGATTGCATTTTTAGCAGGCAAATCAGGGGATATCTCATTTTATTTTGGATTTCTAGAAGTACATGTGTCTGCCTCACAAAGATCTCCAGCACCTATACCACTTGATATTCAGTACATAGTAAAACCTTTCCAGAGCATTCCTCTTCCAACTTAATTTAGATGGAATGAAATTAATGGAATGAAGTATATCCCCACTGTGTCTTTCAACACGTATCTAAATTTGGACTACTGACTATTACTTCTTAAGATGTGATTTTTGTGTTTGTTTTTTTCCTGTAAAATACATTTTCCTTGTGTATTTTGGCATGTTGTGACACAGAGATTTGCTACTGCCCATGAGAAGACCTGTTTCTCCACTTAGGGATTTGTTAATAATTAGTAATGCTGCTTCAGATGCATAAAAACAGTACCTTTCATATCTTATTCTACTATACAGTCCATAAATTAGGTGGTAAGGGCCAATTAACTGAAAAGAAAACACAAATTGCTAATGAGCACAATGTCTTCCTATGTTTGGAATAGCCAAGTCAATACATACATATCAATAGTTTCCTTCTCCTTTCTATAGTTATTGTGTGCATGCATATTTCATACCCAGGTTCCATACTAATAACAGTCTTGTTTTGCTTGACATTATGAAGCTTTCAGCATAAGCTTCTCATGTACATTCAGTACCACCTGATCTCTTTCTCCTCAGACTGACAATTGACGCTGAGTGTCAGCTACAGTTACACAACTTCCCAATGGATGCCCATTCCTGCCCCCTGGAATTTTCAAGCTGTAAGTAACTTGCTTAGAAATAGCTCTTTCCTGACCCATGCTGAACTCCTTCCTAAAATCTTATATTTATATACTTAAGAGTCAGTTAGGGTTAGGCTTTTGCTAAACATAATGCAACGGTTTTCAGCTTTATTTTGAATTTATTTTGAAGTACAGGAATCACATGTGCACAAAGATAATTTAAGAATATGATTTAAAAATGATATGACTTCTGAGAACCTTGTAATTAATATTTATGCTAAAATTTCAGCACAAAAGTAAAATGTTTTATCTTTGGCATTGGAGTCTTGTGCCCTGATACTTTCTCTTTGCACATGGGTGCTATATTGCAAGAGATGGAGTTAAGGGCTTGAATTTTGTGTTTGGGTCAAAGGGTGAATACTGGGTCCAGCTGAAGTGGTTTTGGCCTTAGCAAACAAATGGTCAACGCTACATTCTATTACGTACAATAAAATGGAAAACTCAATTTTGAAAAATGTACATCAAATGATATTTTAATTTATAGTAGTGAAAATGTTACATTAAAAGGCACTACTAACTAACTTGAGGGAATAGTATATATGTATATATATAAATTTACTTGCGATATGCTTCTCCAGTTTCTTCCAGAAATAGAAAATAGTATTTTCACTCCCCAGAGTACATTAAAATCCTAGCAATGACTATGAAACAAAGCATTCTGTATTTTCCATTGCAATAAGATGGTTACCCAAGGGAAGAGATCATTTACCAATGGAAACGCAGCTCAGTGGAGGTGGGAGATACCAGGTCCTGGAGGCTCTACCAGTTCTCCTTTACGGGATTAAGAAATACAACTGAGGTGGTGAAGACTACATCAGGTAAGACAACTGATCTATTTACCATCATATTTTCTTTTTATGATTTTATTGAAGGAAGCTAAGGAGAAAGAAATAAGAAATCTCTTACTGTTTGGAACTTTACTTTGGCAACAGTAAAGAACAGATACAGCCTTCTAAATAAGGAACTATCCAGACCTTGGTATTTCCTGAGAGGAACTCACAGGAAGAAAAAGTTGCTGCCTGCTATCCATTCTTGCCTTCTGCTAGTGAAATACCTGGCACTGCCAGGAGACAGCCACTACTGTAAGGGGTGGGTGGGCAAAAGAACTTCCTAGCCTGCATCAGCGTAGGGAACAGCACAGCTGAGCCACAAAGTAATAATCTGATACTGGTTTGAATATTTAATAGTCCTGTTCTCAACACTCACAAGCAGAAAGTTGACCTGGACGAAAATGAAATCCCAAGTCCCAGGCTCTTTTACTACAGCAGCTCCAAGTGTATTTTGTTCATTAAAACAGGGCACATTTAGCTCTCAGTAAAGAGAACAGCCTTGCAAGCCTGAATCTCAGATGATTTTCCTGCATATTTTTATCTCCTTGGAAACAAGTAATGGAATTTAAAATAATAAATGAAGAAGGACTCTGCTTTTAATAAAAATGGCAGTTTGAATCCTGCTACCTTGTGGGAAAGTACATTCTTCTAGACATGCATATTATTTGTCAGCAGAAAGGAAATCAGTGAATATGAGAAAGGATGCATAGAAGAATTACATTTTAATGTTCGTGTGCATTATGACATCTCTTGTCTTTGATTCCTTACTTTAATGAAAGCATTTTTTCTTTCAGATTGCTTTTGATTTTCACTTGATTTTATTGCTCTGGCAAATATATTCATTCCAATTCAGACATCTATGTTTAGTCTGACCTGAGAAATATCCCCATCCATTGGAAAGAATAAGACAATTCTTTCTAAAAGGTCAGCATTGCTGTTATATTCAAAAGGCAAGTGGGCTACGCTAGAGCTGAGAGCAGCATGCTGTGCATTACACTGGAGTGCAAACAAAGAGTTTGAGAATTAATTCAGCTCCCAACTCCTGAGTCACTGGATATTAAGCACCAGTGACAAGTTTAGTCTTATGAGCAGGACAAAAATGAAATGAAACCTCCCAGCTGTAGTCACATTTGCCTTATGGCATTCTCTGCCATTTTAGCTGAGGGAAATATTTAGTCAGCTATTTAGGAAAGCATTTGACCTTTATCATTTTCCCAGGGAAATAAAGGTGCAAAAGAGGACAAGATAGCACTTGTGTGTATGGAGCCATAGCTGCTAACAACTACCATAGCACATGACATGTTGAGGTTGCTCTCAAAGCAAAAAAAAGCCAAACAACAAGCATCTCACTGCAGCCTGCCCCTGCAGCAGTCACAGCACAAAAGCAGCAGTAAAGCACTAAGGTCTCATCCTGCCCAGGCTTTACACTAGGTTTACTTCAATAACTCGAGTTCCTTTTATTTGCATTTTTTTCTTTCCTTTTCTGCCTTGAACCATTCTCTAATAAACTTATTTTGGTCAGAAATAGAAAGCAATACACTTTAAACATGCTATAAGCTTCAGATCCACATCTTGCACTGGTGAATCCAAAGCACTCTCTGATGTTCTGCTATTGTGCAATGAGATTTTTACTTGGGAAATACAGGCAGTAAAGCACACAAACAAACAAATACTTTTTCATGCAGAGATAAAACTTTCTTCAGGGAATAGCCATTAAAGCCTGTAGTATTAACCTGGAGTAGTACCATAATATTGCATCAGTAATTTTCATGACACCATACTTTTTAAACAAAAAAAGTAATTACCGGCTAGCATGCCCTTCAAAGTAGCAAAATGTCACTCTAATCGCTCAGCTACTAAAAAAGACTCAAGAAAGCTACTCAGCCTCCTGAGCTACTATAAAGATCTGCTGAGTACAAAAACTTGTAAAACTAACCTGTGCTTCTCCTGCAGTTATCCTATATTTGATTTTCCCCGATCCTCTTGGTTGTATAGTCATAAATGGGCAAGAAAATTACATTTGATTTTGATCCAGGTGCAGAATCTAAATAATTAGAAAATGGGGAAATAAATAAATATTGTCATTAATATGGTTTACCCCCTACAGATATTGTGATCTAGCTGGCAGGGGCCAAAGAAAATTCATAGTTACCTAATTTCTGATTATCGTTCTGGGAACTGAATTAAGCTCAATATTCCTCTGTTCAACCAATTTTCTACCTATAATTATTCTAACATACACACATTTCTAACAGTTTCCCTAAAATGAAAGATGAGAAAAACAAAGCCATCAGATATACTTGAAACCTATGTGCACCCTGAGTACACAAGTTAAGAGGCTGAATGCCTGCATAACCAAAACGAGATGTGACTATTTATGCAACTAATTGCAGTGCTGCGCGTAATGGAGTTTAGATACAAACTGATGGAAGTCCCACTTCAATGCTTCACGAGACGATAGTACCCACAGCTCTTCCCCCTAACTTAATATGGCTGACAACAGAAATCAGTAAAACCTGAACACAGGAAGGAGGAGCTAGAGAGTATGAGATTGAACAGGTGTAAATCAGGAAGAGCCTACTGGTACTATCCAGGCATCTGAGAATGTGGGATAAATTTTCCCTAACTTCATTTACTCCATTTTAAAATAACCTTTTGGTTCTGGCTTCACACCTCCCAGTGACTAACACATCCTAGTCCTTGAGGGCTATGCTGGCTTGGTGACTGGAGCAAAAATAGAAAATCAGAAAGGATGACTGTGACTCGGTTATTGAAAACTCTGTCACCTCTATTTCTGTCATGCCATAGCTGAATATTTGAGATTTGTGCTGAGTTATGGGCAGAAGCAAATAAGAATTGTTTGAGTGAAAGCTCCATAAGATTGGATGGACTTTCTGAAGTGACTACCTGTCGGTTAGAAAATCCTGTCAGAATAAGACAAAGATGGAAAAATGAGGCAAACTGTTAAAGACAAACCATCCTGTCTGTTTATCGTATCTGAGGCAAGCCATTCAGAGTTGTCAGCTTCTTTATCTCCCCACAGAACATTCTAATGTGACTCAAATGTTTTCGAAAGTCACAGACTAAGCCATAAACTACGTCTCAGCCAGAGGAGTCCTGTGTCAATAGTAATGGGAACTGCTAAGAAAAGTGATGGACTTGCCGGGTGGTTTTCCCACATCATTTGTTTCTTCTTTTTTATCTGAATTGAATTTAAAAGTCCAAAAACCAGATATAAAAGAGTTTTTAAAGTAAAAACAAGACTCTCCTTCATTTGAATTAGATATACAGAGAAATTCCAAATGAGCTTATTGAAAATGGAAAAAGATATAATAGAGCAGTCATTTATGATAAGGAAAAAGCTATGGAAGAGAAAGGAAAAAGAGTCCGGGGCTACAATAGTCAAAAAACACATTAAGATATGGAATGTGACACTGTAACAAATAAAGTTGTTTGGTCTTTTTTTGTTTTTTTTTTTTTTTTAATGGGTGCATATATCAGATTAAACTTTTAATTAGATACACAGGCATTGCAAGAATGATCAATAAACAGCAATTCAACAAGCTGCACAGTACCCATGACTCTGATAAGCCAACATCTGTAAATTCCATTTTACATTCTTTCTGTTCTGTGTTTTGCAGAGGTAATCAGGGTGGTGCAACAGAGATTTTTTGTTTCTCATAACTGATAAACAGTATAAAATTGCTAATTAAATATTTATCTTGTTCTGCGTCTACATAAATAGATGTGGGTCTGATTTATGCTTTCTCTAAAAAACATGGTCAGGGCTTTTGTTTCATGGAAGAGGATAAATTTATAGTCTTTTATCTTAATGCTGTATTAATGAATTGAACTGTTGGCAGGCACACGGTCTCACAGCACTCCAAAAGACCAGGAGCCATTTCTCATATTTTTTCATAAAGTCAAGATATGGTATGACAGACACATAAAATATTAGAAGATATTTACCTCTGTTAGAAAACATACCTGGCATTAAAAAATGGCAGTATGTGGGTGCTTAGGGATTGTCTGAAACTGTTCTTGTTTCCAATATGTGCTAATGTCAGGGAGAATGTTAAGTCTGAAAACTGACAAACTTCCTGTTTAAAGATATTGATCCTGTGAATAGCTACAAGATAGTAGACTCTGCATTTGGTTTTTGAACATACTTTGTACTCAGCTTTGTGGAGGAGAAAATGTTGATGTGATCTGTAAGACAGAGAACCCACCCCACTGTGTCTTAAGTTGCTCTGTGAATCTTAATTGTTCTCCTGATAAATTCACAGGGTATTTATCTCAATATCTTACGTTTTTTGGTTTTATTTTTGAAACGAATGCTATACTACTTCCTTTCACATTCTTAATAAAAGTATATTCTCCATGGGCAGTGAAAAACTTAAAGCAGTAAGCAGACACAACACACTGAAGTGATGTTTGCTGCTTCAAAGGAAACCCACAAGCCCAAGCTAATATCCTTAACACCCTTAAAATATCTTTAAAAATCGTTAGCATTTTATTCTCATTATAAATATTCTTTTTGCTTCTGTAAAAAGAGAGCACCAATGAGTAAATCACATTTCTTTTCTTTCCTTCTGCCATTTGAACTCTCCCTTACCTTAAATATTCAAGATTACTCACATAAACCACTTCTAAACAGTACCATATCCAACATCCAACCAACATCCAACATCCAACATCCAGGATTCAAGCCGACTTCAGTGACAGCTGTTCTACTGTGCCAGCTGCTCGGAAGCACTCCTAAGCACCTAAAGTATATCTGCACAGTTGTCCTCCATTCAAACACTTTTTCTATCATCTGGTTCATAACGGTTTTTAATAACTATGGACCCATTCCTGTGACAGCAAAGTGATATGAAGTTCCATGGCACATTAACAGTATAGGCAAGATGGAAGGGAATTTATCACAAATCATATACCAAAAAGAAGTGATACATATTAGAGTCTTTCTGGAGGTTTCCCACATGTGAAAGCATGGTTTGCTCCAACGTAAACTTCGCTTTAGAAAGGTCAGGTAAGGATAAAAAGAATTAATATACAGGGACTAGAGAATAAGGGATAATGTGGAACCTTACAAGCACTGCAATGAAACCGAATGCAATGTAATTGCAGAAGCACAGATGCTAAAGGCAAGAGTGATTTTCTAGAAACAAAATTTTGTAGATATAAAAGAACAGTGCATTTAAGGAAATTATTTGTCCATTAAAGAGCAAGAAAATACTATGAATAATAAGAAGAATATTAGGAACTTGGTTTGAATATTAAAATAACCATTTATGGCAATCTTGAATATAATAAATTTATGACAAAATAAGCAAAAAAAAAAAAAATGTGTACTTACAATTATTTTAGCAAGAGGAAAAATGAATATTAAAGATTTTTAGAAGTTTTTGTCATAGTGAATATGCATATTTAAATTATTGGTTTAAATAAATGTTTTACTGTGCTATTTAAGTAAAAAAACTTCAAGTAATTTGGTAATAAATTAAAGGTTCCATGTGTACCTAAGTCTTTCAATGGCAGTGTCAAAGTAACTCCGGTAACCTGTAAATTGGTCAGCATAGCACTGGCACTTGTTTTTCAGTCTGATGCTTCAATAATAGTCCTTTTTCCTGTTCAAAAAATGCATTTGTAGTCCAGTAATTTTAAGGTAATTTCTTTATTTTGTTCCTTTGGTCTTTCCTTATTATCTTCATGCTTTGTGTTTCTCTGAAACAAGTTCAGGAAGGATATTTGAAGGTGATGACAATTTAATGTTCATGATTTCTACAGTGTAGGGATAGCTTATTTGAAGTAAGTTTGGATTTGCCTTGGGCACATACGTGTCCTAAATAAAAAAAAAACATATGTTTCAAGGTCTGTGCTTGCGCAACTAAGTCCCTTCAGTTTGTAAGCACACTTTTGAGCTTCTTGATCTCATATCATTACACTGCTTTCTCAGCAACCTACTTCTCTAAGTTATTGTTTAGTTTGGGGAGGTTGTCACTGTATTTGAATAGACGTACATGTATATCTTTTCCAGTCAGACTTACAAGGTTTTGTATCACAACTATCAGAGTCAGGTGCAATGCTCGGAGTTAATAATACTCAAACTCAGGCAAATATCTGACTTAAAAAGAAAACTAAATAACATAAAACCTCTACATTTAAAGACAGCTTTGGTGTTTGGTTTTTTTGTTTGCTTGTTTGTTTGTTTTTGGTTTTTTTTTTTTTAAATGTCAAATAAAACATAAGAAACAGAAAGAAAATAGATCAAAGTGGCAAATGAAAATGTGTGCAGTACATAAAAACTTGGAACACTCTGAATTACCTTATGAATATAAAAGGTCTATTCATTTTTAGATATATGTGGTCTGCAATTCCATAAAACAATTGTAACAACACATTCTTAAAGAGAAACACAACAGAGTAACATTGAGCATGGTAGTAGCTTTCAAATATTCATCATTATCTATTTTTGTAAGCATTAACCCCCTCATTTTTATTGTTAAAATAAATTCTTAACTGTAAATAGCAACTTTCAACATTGCCTTTTTATACAAGACGTAATTGTCCTCATTTTGATGTACATTACAGAAGCTATAAATATGGCACTTATCTCAAAATGTGATACAGTCTATTAAGTGAGCTCTTCGCTGTTTTCAGAAGACTGCATAATTAAAGCCAAAGAGCTGCAGGATAAAATTTATGTAACAATACTTTCTTGTCTCATGACCTACATAGAAGAATCTTAAAACATTTTTCAAGACTTAATGCATAAAGTATCACAACATTCTTTTTGTGCCCTGATGCTGGTGACTGGAAATGACCATGGAGCTAGTTATCAAATTGCTGCCTGTTCTTGTATGTGGTTCTAAGAATGGAGAAAATTACTATTAAAAAAAACAAAAACAAAAACAACCCACAAAACCACAAAAAAATTTATTATAAATAATGTGTTCTTGTTGACTGTAGCTCATCATTACTTCTCTTTGAACCTTGAGAATATGACTTTGAAGAGCAAGTAGAGTTGTATTATATTTAACAACAGCCATATACAGTTGCTTACATTCTGTGAGTGTGTGGGTTAAAAAAACCAAACAACTCTTCCCTTGTACAGCTCAAAAACCTAAAATAAGCCTGTATGTTGCCCTTTCAAATTACAGACAGCAGTAACTATTTGACTTTAACATTCCTTCTCTAGTTATCCACTAGTTATATTACTGTTGCAAACATTTGTTCTGGAACAGAGCTGCCAAATATAATCAAAAGAGGTAAAAATCACAAATTAAAGCACCAATGTCTTGGAACTGTATATCTTAAATAAGTGATTAGGATAACTTATTAGAGTGCACCGTCACTCTCCTGCTGTTTGTAATAGAGCTAAGGGTCTGAGCAATGAAAGAAGAGCTCATGAGAAACATCATTTATCTTCATTCTGGAAGAAATCTCACTTTTGAAGAAAAGCAATTAATTCTAATTTTGCTTATTATTATTTTAAAAAACAGACCTTCCAAGAACTGAATGACTAGACATAGCAATGCAGCAGGAAAATAGTATACTTTCAAGCATGGGCATAGGAAATCTGTGATTTCCCTTAATTAGACAGTGTGCATGCAGCAGAGAACTTTGTTGGGAGAATGTTTTACTAGCAAATAGGAAAAACTAATTATGGATCTATAAGTCAGAGAAGAAAAAGAGAAAAACCTTCTGAATTCTGGAATATGGAAACATAACATTTCTGCCAGCTCACGAAATAGCTCATTTTATGAGTGGAGATCCAATCCCAGCCATACACCATAAAGTAAAGGCACTGAAGTACACTCCCATCCCAGAGAGGAAAAGGAAATCCATATCAGAACATAGTTTCATCCATCACAGTAGCACTGTTTCAGAGCTTGGCAATGATGGAGACTATCAATGAGTGACCTACCAGCTGGCTGATCTACAATAACCATGCCATTAGATGTGGTAATGCCTGATCCATGCAGAAGAATAAATCATTTAGTCCTTGCAGTATAGCTACCACAGCTCCTGGACATTACATTCCAAACCAACTCAGAATAAAGCTACTCCAAGCAGACATCCCTGCTGAGCTTGTCAGCTTTGGAGTCCATCAGGATTAGCCACATCCCAGATATAATGCTGGGGTGAAGAAACCTCTCCTTCTTATCTCTTTCCTTGTGGCCTACCCTCTTCCTTGTGGTCACTTCCTGAAAAGTTTAAAATGGATTTTCATTTCACTGCATGATAGGAGATTTTACATATGGAGATTTAAATATAACAAATGAATAGTTCTGTGAGCAGAAGGCTTATTTTGTACCAGTTTGGATCTTGTGGCAGAATTCCCTACTGTCTAATGAACATGTAAATGCCAACTTAGCTTTTTCAGCAGCTGAAGCATTCCTCACAGGTGTTTGCTCTGTTTCTCTGGAGTATGATGAGAACCAAATTCATGCTTTAACCTTTCCTTGGAGAAGAAATGTATTGAGCAGTGGATGGTGAGCAGCACTGCAACATTATGTGACAACCTCACCGATCCCTCTACATGTATTTTTACACCTTGCAGCTTCTGCTTTAATAGTCATAATTGACCAGTGTGTTCAGAATTATAAATGTGAAGGTCCTGACATAGTATAACCTTGATTTCTCATACAGGAACAGGATAAAAGGTAATATGCATCTCTTCATATTACCAAGAACTTAAACAATATCAGTTTTGAGGCTCTAAAAAATGTCTATTCGCTCTTTGTTTCATTTTTAATTAAATTTCACAAGCCATTGTAATTTCAGCCCCCAGATGGGACTCAAGGTCTATGAGCAAAAATGCTGCAATGAGAATACTGGGAATTGAACTGAAACCAGGCAACAATTGAGAGCCTTCTGGAAATCTGAGTTTGCAGCCTAATCTTTGTAGGTTGAAAAATGAAAATCATTTTATGCTCAGCTCAGATAAACAATTCATAATGTAGTGTTTGTGTGATCAAAGAAATAGTAATATTCAAATAGTTGCTGAATGTTTGCATGAAAATTTTCTAGCGGACATAAAGAAATAAATCGAAAATGAGCAATATCTGTCTCTAATACCTCTGAATAAAAAGGAAATTCAGCTGAAACTAAAGTGAGAGTCATATAGAGAGTCTACCCTTCAGACTAGATTAGGTTAATGAAAGGACTTTCCATCTCTACTAGGTAAAATCAAAGACAAATGTATGATAATTACTAATTTTCTCATCTGAATGAAGTACCACAGGTACTACCCAAGCACAAAATTTGTAAGACATGACATAAAACTAAACATAAATGAATAAGTAGCCATTCAGAAAAGCGCAATAAGGACTAATATTTTAATACGGTAAAGTTGTAATTCTGAGGAATATAAACTGGAGGGATAAAAACTTCTTTTCTTCTTGATATAATTTCTTTTATAGCAGAATCTCAGTCCACACTCAGGATTGCTAACTCATGGTAGTACAACTAAGCAACAAACTGCATCATGTTCAGCTGCCTGGAGAACTTCCTTTACACTTGTGTTCATACTTCCAAACATTCACACTCCTTGGCAGGAAAGAATCTACATCATACAACAGACTTTTCAGTGATAAGACATCAATCATCTTCTTTTGAACTTATTCTACTACTATAAATAAAAAAAGAAATGTTTAAGATTCATGCAGCTGGGAACCCTTTGAGGTGCTATTTGAGAACAAGACTGCTGTCTTTTCCACAGTAAAAGCTAGTCTAAAAAATAAAATAATAATAAAAATAAAAAGACGGACTTCTTTTGAAGTATTTTAAATTCTCACTTAGCTCCACTTCCTCTCCCAGCTGCTGCATGCGCATAGAAAAGGTGAGGTGCTGGAAGGGCGTGGGGTTAATACAGCTGAACCCATAGGGCAGACTGCTGCTGATACAGCCTCTGGTACAGAGCATTACTGTGTTTGTGGGGTGGAAGTGATGATTTCCCAAAGGAAACTGGATGGCATTGCCATTGCCATATACCTTTCATGAGACTCATAAATCCCTTACAAAGCAAACATTGCTTTCCTAAGCATAAGGACTTCTTGTTACAATTTTATTATTTCATCCTTGTAGTAAATGGTGTAACTTCAAGTGATCAGAAGTACTCCATAGCAAGCTATCCCTGTGAGATAGAAATGACCGCTGTTTCATTTCTGCATGTAGCCTAACATCTCATCCCTCAAGTATTTTATGATAGCACCCTCCACAGAAAGATAAATGAGAAAAACAATGGGTGACTGGGGCGTGTTGAAGATTTTCTTGTGCTTAGACCAAGTTGCTGCCTTTTCTTTCTATGGAGTTACAAACACAGCAGCTATTTTTCTAGGAAACAGTCTGGTAGACTTTAAGAGACCTAGCTTCCAGCAACTACAACACCTATATGTAGGGTATGATCTAGCCCACGTGGCAAAGGGCAACTCAGAGGTGAGTGTCCTACAGCTTTCCAAATGCAACCTTCTCTGTATCCCACACAGCATTTTAGTTCCAGTATCGTCAGCATTTTTAAAAGGTTTATAGTAGGTATCATTTTCAAATGTTTTAAGAGGAAAGTTTTAGGAAGACACAACCCATAGGAATCACAATGTTATAACCTTACATTTTGGAAAAGATTAAGAGTTTGTACTTCGTGATCTGAAAACACACAGTGTGATGGTATTCACTCCCAAGGGAACCTGTTCTGTTGTAGCCATGAACATTATCCTGAATACGTCTATTTGAGAAATAAATAGATCCTCCAAAGTATCCTCTTGAAGAGGGCAAGTCATTAAAATACCTTATAGGATTTGAACTAGTGTGATTACACACATCTAGCTCTACCTTTATCCCTGCAAAGCTTGGTAACTTCAAGATGGTATCTGCAGTCTCTAAAGAATTTTTTTTTCATCCTAAGCTTGATCTCTTTGACTTCAAACAGTGCTACTAGTTATAAATTATTCATGTTTCAGAGCTATATCTTCTGAGACATGATCTACAAACTAAGCATTCTCTTCTCTTCATCTCCATTCTTCCCACCAGGCCTGTTGCATTCAGACCTGTGGCCTACCTGATGCTCATGCTAGGTAGTAGAGGTAATTTTAGAACACTGTCTCACTGTTTACCATTTTCCATTTTCTCGGATGATTTTTTAGTTCCTTGCATCAATGCATGATACCCACTTACTGAACTCTATGTTTGTCTGTTATTTTAACCACATCCTAGTTTGTTCTGCTCAGTGCCTTTATTTCTTCTTGTTCTCTGATAGCTGCAGAGATTCTGGATTTGACAGTTTTCCTTCCTCCATGGATTTTATTTTCTACCTAATGTCAATTACATCCCCATAAAAAGCTCAAGAGGTTAAAAATATACCCAGACATTTGCTATATCCTTTCTTAGCATATCAATAACTGCTCTGTTAGAGCTAGTTATTTCCATTCCATTTCCTCACCAATCACACTTTGGACTAGTTTGCAACACCTACTTTTGTCAGCGTATGTTTCTGCTGTGACATTAGCTGTGATTGTGAACAAGATTAATTTGCACATTGCTGAAAGCTTGCACCTGGTTTCCGTGAGACAAAATGCTCAAGAAACCAGAAACAATTTGGAATCTGTTCTCAGAGCAGTCACTGTCCTCAGGCAAATTGATAGCAGGGGAATGACTGCTACTGTTTACCTCTTAAGCACTCATCCACAGTAGCCTATTCAGAGGAACATCTCAAATTGGAATACTAATGTGTTTGTGGTATTTTTAATTAAAAATGTTCCAATTTGTCATTAAAAATAATATGATTGAAAATGTCTTATTTTTAATATTTCTAGATGTGAAATCTGAAGTAGCAAATTACTCCAGGTAGGCTGGCAGTCTCTTATAGCAAAAAATTGGATTTATCTACTTACATTCAAAAAAGAAAATGTGTCTCAAATTCTTCCATATTCCTTATTGGAAAAAATGCAGTTTTCAGGTCTATAATTTCCCAAAACATACACATGAATGGGAGCAGTCTTACCTGACATAGCAGGTTTGCATGTATGGAGAGATATAAGCACAGTTTATGTGGTAGAGAATGTTCTTATCTGAGTTAGTAGATGCTCGGAAAGAAGGTAAAGCAACAGGTTATCCTGAGACAAAAAACGCTGTAATCTCCATGCCTTGAACAGACCATGCAAGATAAAGAAAGCTGTATTGGTCTTCTGAACCAATATGGACCAATGGAAGTCCATAATAGCCACATTAAGCATATCTTCAGGTTTTCTATCCTTCAGATGAGAAAACTGATTTCTTTCAAGTCTCACCTGTTCTCTTAGTTCAAAAAGTGCTTTTCTAACCAATCTGAACTGTTAATTCTGCTATGAAGTGACACGAGCCAAATTGCTATGAAACAAGCTCAAATTTATGTATGAAGATATGTCTACATTGGCCAAATAGAACATATTCCCCCCAGAATGTGCAATCTCAAAGTATGAACTCATCATAGTCCACATTAATTTCTAGTAGTATTTGCACAGTTTAAATGCAACCAAACTCATTTTAAAATGAGAGTTAATCATAATTCAGCTTCAATTCCAGACAGTCACATACTACAATAAGAGGAAAAAGCCAAGTGCACTCCTGTGCAGCTTCACAAATGCCCTAAGATCATCTGTATATAGAAACTACTACTACTGCCTGTGGGTGTGGGACTCAGAACTGAAGGAACTTTCTATGTTGTGTGCATAGCAATGACATAAAATACTAGTTTTCCTTTTTCTCAGTCATTCCCATTAAATATTTTCACCTAAGTTCAAAGTAGAATCAGCCAGATGTTGTTCAAGCATACAGAGTTCAAACATTCCAAAACCTCCATGGGAAGAGAAATGGGTTAGGAGAAGAGAAACAGCTGTCTTATAGCCCTGAAGTTGTTTATTGAGGGTGCTGGACCTGAGATATCTTACTTGTTGCTTCAGTGTTCTAACTAAGAATTCACACAACCTGAGATATTGTTGGTCTGTGCTGCCTTTCAAGAATTCGGTTTATTTCTTATTATGTATTAGAGTTAGGTTCTTGTGCTCAAAGTCATCTTCTCTTATTACTGAGCTGCCTTAGCTCTCTGAAGCCCCTGACATTTGGTAGCTGATCACACTGAGCTCTGAAGAAAGTTAGTTTTGATCTGTGCTACTTTTGTTCCTTGATGTTCTGCCTTCCAGGATCTCATAGCTTGGCGAATTTTAGTTTTTTCTTGGTTACTTAGAATGGTTTCCTAGGGGTTTAAAATTAAATATTTGCTGATGAAATCTTCTAAAATATTTAAAGGATGACAAAAATAAGTGAAATTAAGGTTCTAAAATAAATATACTGCTGAAAGCCAAGCAATAAAGCATGTTGTGTTCCTCCCAGCATCCCTTGGGCTTTTTGTTTATCGTACTGTCTTTCTAGTGATCTCCCTGTGCATCCAGTGGAAGAAATGCTGGTGTTCAAGTGGTACTTTCTTTTATAAATATTTCTTTTGCTGGGGGGTTAAGACAGAATGAATCTGTGAAACCCATAGCTTCCCTGCAGAACTTTGCCTCCATGCACTCATGTCTTCTCTCCTCTGGAGAGGAAAAAGAAGAAAACATCAAGTGTTGTTGCAGCCCCAGGTTATGTAATACTGTCTCTTGGCTCTGAAAATAACTGGAAACATCAAGAGAAAAGATTAAATGTACTGTATCCTCAAATTCCTCTTCTCTCAGAATGAAAGGCCTTCAGAGGAATTCCAAAATGACCTTTGCCATGCAAGACAATTTAGGAAGATTTAAAGCAAACCCATGAAGCACTGCTGTATAAACTACATTAGTCCTGTGCAATCAATTCAGCAAGCAGAACATGCACAAAGCTTGTTAAACAGTGCTAATTTCAGGGTGTTCGTTAACAAGCCTGTAAGTCTGTTATTCAGATTGGAAATATTACATCATTCAATCTTCTACAGCTCATTTTATTTTCTTCTATATTTCCATTGATTTGTTATTTTTATTCTATCTTCTTCATGAAATAGGCTTGCAACTAGTTTTCTACCATTTCTGAAATTCTGAGAAGTCCAAAGGAGGGTACATAAATGCATGATAGGATGTGAACCTTCCTATTCAATCATGAGTAGTTCTGCCCATAGATTCATTCACTGACCACATCAGAGCTCTAAAGCGTAATGTCAGCTGGGATGAGAAAGTCTTACAAGTTAGCCCACCTAAGATCTGATTTACTTTGGGATCTTTTTGTCTCCCTTGCTTGACCATTGGGTTGATTTGTTCTCACAGGTACTTAGGTACACAGGTAGTTATCTCCTGTGTTTAAGAGAAGCCAGAGTTGGATACTGCCAGAAAAACGTGTATACCAGGGATCTATGATCTGGATACATTGAAATGAATTAAATACAATAAACCGTATTTCTTATTTGTTGACATTGCTGATCTCGCTGCATCTCAAAACCTTTCTTATAGCATGGACATGTCAAATATTCATTTTTTTATTCATAATTGAGTCCTTGCTTTAAATACATGTGGAACTATCAGCTCTTGGAGTGTCATTTTATTATTTATTTATTGAAGTGGACAGGCTTCACTTGGTCATTCAGAGAACCAGACAGGGGCACAGGATGCCTGTCTGTGCCAGGCATAGCAAGTTTTATAGCAGAACAGCATCCAAACTGCTTATGTTACTTGGAAATTGTGGCTATCTGCTTTCTCATTTTACTCGAAATATTGTTCAGCCTCACATTTGCTCATCTATTTGTTCCTATTTCCAACCACAGTACATCAGACAAGTTATTTAGAAACCCAACCTCTTCTAACTGCCCAGAGATGAGATGCTGAGCTGGGCTAACACTTCCTGGGGAAGAGAGAATTTGGAAAGGGAGCAGAAGGTTCTTTAATTTGCAGATTATTTACACACTGGCACTTAATGACTCCCTCACAGCAGTTGCAATCTATTACATCATGCTGCTGCCACATCTGAACACTAATCCCGCACAATAAAAATCCTCCTGCATTTGCCAATGCCACTGTACTAGTTTACCTGACTTCTAACAAATACCCAAAAACAAATGCAAAAACAAAACATCTCCAACCAGAAAAAAAACAAACAAGCAAACATATAAATTAAAAACAACAACAACAACAACTAAAAAGGCTCTGTATCATACATTTTTCTTTCAAAACTGTAGCATTTGTGGACAGAGTCACAGAAACATACAGAATTTTGCCTCCATTCATGCACAGCAATATTTTTCAGCAACAAAATTTGTTAGGGTGAAGCGTATCTCTGTGAGTTCAAAGGGAAGGTGGGAACAACAATAATAGATTTTAATTACCACCTAGAGTCATTACATTCTTTCCTTCTATAATTAGAAACTAATGAGAAGTGGAACAACTCTGTCAATCAGAGAAAACAGCACAGAACAGTGGAACGAGCGGCCAGGGACCAAAAGAAACTCAGAACTGTGGTCAGAAAGTCACGTCATGCATAATGACATTCCACTTGGTTGGATATCTATAACGATTCATCTCATTTTGCAGGAATTTCATCAGCTGGGGTTGTCATTTCACACAAACACAAATTCCAGCTCCTCTCCCCTGATCCTGCTGGAAATCAAGGTGTTTGACGTCAGACACATCCACACACAGACATACATGTGTTACTCTATAAAAACAGAAAAAAAGAAGAGGAAATCTCCTCCAGCCTTCCACCCTGCTGTTCAATGTAGTTAGGATTCAGCCTTTGGAATTTAAATTGAAAACCAGGCTTGCAGCTATCTGAATCCCAGAGATAATCTTATATAAATGGACTATAGAACAAGCTTTGTGAAAGTCTTAATGTTGTTTTACCCCATTACATAATCAAGCTATAATCATGGCTTAGAAATGGATATTTAGAATTGGGGTGGAAGTCACTTAGTACAGCTGCCACGCTGGATCAGCGATGACCATGAATCGCCTTGTCCTTTATGTAACACCCAGGCACAGAAAGCACCAGCAGTCAGGTAGAAAATGAGACTGCTTCCAAGTGCTTCAAGTCTGTTGCAAGGAAATATCTACAATGCCATTGCAGATTTTCTTTCGTTCTTTGCCCCAGAGGCTAAACATTCACTGTATTTTATTTCACATCATGACTTCCTATGACACAATACTGGTATTTCACTGCTAAATCTCAGAGGGAAAGAGAACGTTGAGCAGTTTTGAAAAGGAAAAGACCTAATTATTTTCTGAAGCTGTCTGGCACTTATGCATTTCAAAAATGAGTTGATGAAAGAATCTAAAATTGTAAAGTACAGAAGAAATGAAAGGGTACCTAGGAAAGAATGAAATAATGAGAAGGGGTCATGGTCAGATATCTGTGGTACTGACTCCCCCTTTTCCCCAGAGTCTTTTATTTTACCTGTCTGTGGAAAGCAATACATCTCATAATTATCAGCTTATGATCAGCACTATGATCTGCCTTTATGAAAATTCACTCAAGTGCCCCTGTGATCAAATATTTTGGCCAAAATGATTTTACTGTGATATATGAAAAAGCATAATGCAAAGATGAGTTAATGTCATCATCTCTTCCTTTAACAAATAACCAGCCTTTGAAGCACTGTTTCCATTTGTGCAGGTCTAGGCAAACCTAAGGGCTTTCTGTTCTGAAGTAAGAAAGAAAGATCAAAAATATGTGATATTAGATGTTATACAAAAGAGAAATTTGTGTAGGTTAAATATAGATCCACACAAAAAATTCTGTGCTTAGAAAGGAATATTATGTTTTTCTTATATTGCAGTAACATCACAAGACATCTCACTGACCTCTTACCCCTAACAAAACAATAAATGCTAGCAAGAATTCCAAACACAGACCCTGTCAAGGCAAGAAAAGAGATGGAAACAAAAGCACAGAAATGAGTACACCAATCTTAAACTATTTACGTGATATTTCATTCTAGATTAAAGCTGCACTGTGCAATGTAGCCCACAGTCTGACACTGGCCTGGTTTGGAAGAGACCTGAGTCCCATCTTCTGTTGTCCCTTCTCCTGCCTGCCCTGGGGACAGCAGTCTGTTCCAATCACTACTAAGCACCAGAGCTCAGCTGCCATTGCTTTTCTGACATGAAAAAGAAAAGGATTTTCCCATGTTTTACCAGTTCTTTTTGACTGTTTGCCCTGCTGCCCTCCAGTATTTCAGAAGTGGGAGTACACATAATGGACAAGAAGTCAGTCATTTTGCAGGCAATTTAATTACCAATTAGTTATTTATTATTACCACAGAAATATTTATTATTATCATTATAATTTTTTTTAAAATAATATTGCTATCATTTTATTTATTACTATTAAAGCCCATTCAGTTCAAACTCTCCTGCCATAGGCATGGTAACCCACACCAGATCAGGCTGCCCAGGATCCCATCCAACCTGCCATTGAGCACCTCCAGGATGGAGCATCCACAGCTTCTCTGGGCAGCCTGTGCCAGTGCCTCACTGTCATCTGAACAAAGAATTTATTCTAATGACGAATCTAAATCTGCCCTCTTAGAGTTTAAAGACATTGCTGCCTGTCCCCCCCCACCAAGTTCTTTAGGCCTCTTTTAAGTACTGGAAGGCTGTAGTGTGGTCTCCCTGGAGCCTTCTCTTCTCCAGGCTGAACAAGCCCAGCTCCCTCAGCCTGTCGTCATAAGAGAAGTGCTCCAACCCTCTGAGCATCCTCATGGGCTCCTCTGGGAGAAGAATATTTGCATAAAAATGGCACCAAGCCCAGCCCTTTTTTAAAAAAAAAATGGATGCATTTAGAATCTCTTTTGGTCCCATTTGCCAATATTGTTATAATCAGTAATTGTCTAAAAAAAAATTGGATTTTTAAGAACTAGAGAGAATTAGAATCTCATGTGGATTTGGTAGGATTTAAGTATACACCTCCAGTTCAGATACTTACAGCACTGAATCAATACACAGTCAGATGCAATTCTGCCAGCTCTAGAAAAGTAACAGATGGTTTTCATATATTCTAGAAATCTGAGCACCTCAGCCAATGTCCCATTTGTGTCTGGGAACATCTTGTTTTATGCGCGGGTAAATCGTCACAGAAACCAATCAGTGACAAAGGCCTTTCAATTACCTTGAGTACTGACAGCAATGAACTGATCGCTACAATTGCTCTGTACCATTAAACTTCCATTTACCTGTTCATTCTTTAAAAAGAGAAACAAAGAAAACAATAAAAGAAAGCAGCATTAGCTGTGATCTCCTCCTCACTGAAAATGAGACCTCTGGCCATGTTAACAGTAAAAGAGAGAGAGAACAAGGATGTTTCTATTACTTATTTATGAGGAAAAGAAAATAAATTCTGCTGCTGTGGTTGTTCTTCATTAACAATTTATGCGGTTTATACACTCATTACGTGTAGCACAAAGGTGATATTCCTCTGGTAATATTTCTTTCATACAAAAATTGGTTTTATTCATACAAGTGTTGCTGTATTAACACAGCCGTAGAAGTCAGTTATGCCATTTGAGTGTTTGTATAAATCAAATGGAGAATAATCACAGCAACTGTTATGATTTAGTTTTCCATGGGCAGACACGGAAACGCTGCTCATTTCCAATCTGTGGTGACAGTGCCCTCCTGTGGCATGACTTTATTTTTTTTTTGCCTTTTTCCTATCCAGAGACAGCAGCTAAGCACAGTTTTCCATATATAATGAGCCATTTATGTACTCGTTTATAAGTTAATTGAAAAAACCTTCCATTTCTATCTATATTTCTATTTGTATGGTTTTCCAAATAAATCTTCCATTTGGTTTCTGTTTAAGATTAGGAGAGAAAATCAACAGTGGAAATCTGGGCAGCTGGTGTATGTCTGGGTCTCTATACACCATGTGGATGCTGTTGGCTGCATAAACAAAATTGTGCCTGTTAGTTACTGTATAAACAGGGACTTATGGTAAATCCCAGTGGCTAGTCATTTGAGCAGTCCTTGAAGAAGAAATGATGGCCTGTAGGGATAATTCTGGGGGAATTTGGCTCATATGTTACTATCTTTTTTTTTTTTTTTTTTTTCTTTTTTTTTCCCCAATATTATGTAGCTACTTGATGATAGAATCCTTTTTCTGCCAGATATTGATGCATCATCAATATTCTGCTATGGAATTTATTTTCTCCCCAGATTTTTGCATTTCAAGCATGAAAAGTACAAAATCATAAGTACTATCAAGAATTACTAAAGCACTCATGAATTTTTCACACTGTTATACCCTAGTACAAATATTCAAGATAACCAAAATACTGAAGGAAATTCATGTTCAGTCCCTGTGATACAGTACTCCAGTTCCTGAGGGAGAATTGCTCCTATGCTATGGAGTCGGCACCAAGTGAAGAGCTCTTGCTCTGTATACTTTCATCACATAGAGAATTTCTGGAGATTTTAGCTATTATCCTGTCTGATGGAACAAAGAAAGTATGAGGAGAACAGAGACACCTCACTGTGTGGGTGTCCATCTCTTTTTGCTGCATCCTTCATAGCAGTGTGTGGTTTGGTAGGCAGCAGAGGCAGCACAAGGCTTATCAGAAACAAAGTCTCAGAAAAATTCCCAAGCAACTGCCTATACCTATGGACACATGGGTTGTTTTCTAATCTGTTAGAAAGATTTCCACACAAATGCCATCATGTAAAAAGGCCAGACCTTCGCTTAACTGAATTTCCTTGCTAGAAGCTCTGTATATTTAACAGGAGTGAAACACTGAATTTTATCCACTCCAAAACTATCTATGGGAATGATCTGAAATGATACATATGGGTAACTCGAATGGGTTGCCAATATAAAACCTTTAAAGCTCTTCTGAAGTTTTTTTGTAATTTAAACTGGTGGTTTAAAACAACAGAAAATGGGATCCTATAATAGTAAGGGAGAGGCAATCTGAGCTGCAAGTGTTGCTACCTGAACTATAATTAAGACACCAATTTCATGTGATGTTAGAAAGCTGTTCTTTTCTCTAGCATTTGTACAAGCTTCCAAATAGGTTTAGAGAACAAATTAGAGTCTTGTTGCCCCAGTACCTCTCACACTGCACAGTCACTTAAACATGCATTACTAATAGGTATAATTTCCCCCTCACTTTGCACAGGTATAACTGATTCCACAAGTGGGATGTAGTGAAGGATCACACCCACTGTGCTGATTAAATCAGCTAAGTGCAATGTACATCTCCCCCTGGCTGCACTTCCTGGCACAACTAATTCCTTCTATTGAACCTTTGGGAATTAGGCCAGGACATATGCACAGATGGTTCCTCAAATCAGGAATTCACTTCCCCTTATGTCTAACTGAGCCAGAATCTGAGTACTCGAATCGCTATATTACACAAGTATATGAAATGAAGTGTGTCAAGTGCCCACTCACTGTGTTGAGTCTGTGTAAATTAGAATGGCATAGCGCTGCTTGAAAAAAATCCCGCTTATAAGGGCTTACAGAAGTCATGATCATTGGGCATTGATGGAATATTGACCTCCATTTCAAAATATCTCCTGCTTTATAGATGTGAATTTAGGCCCACACAGTTTCTCTATATGTAACAAGGATTTTTGCCACTAAGAGAAATCCCTGCCTTCCAATTAGGAGCAGCATCATGGAGAAGCTTTGCCTCAAGTCAGAATCCTGCCTCACGATCTGATCTTCAGAATATAAACAGCAGGAATATGCACTTAGTAGAAAATGTGGTATGAGTATTTATACATGAATATAAGCATGATCTGAAGAACAGTTTCCCAAGGGACTGCATTCTGGTTAAAAATTTAAATAGATGTTACTGAAGAAACTGTTGAACTGATTATCATATCTGTAGACTACATCTAGCTATCTATATATACTGACATAGAGGAATGGAAGATATATACATATTCATAGGGTGGAGGGGAGAGAGAAACGATGTCTAAATATATTAAGGATGACTTGTGCTCTTCAATGTAAGAAGATTATTTTTGCCAGGGAAATACTGTATTTCCTTAACAGTAAAAAACACTAGGTATTTTCTAGACACATATAACAATGTATATAAACCATAGAATGGGTAGGACTGTAATATTTCTAGTGAAAAGCTAAAATAATCCAACCTTATCTAATTAGAGTGCCAAACATTAAGTACTTAGGTATGTCCTGTCACAAAGAAGCTGCCAGGTTACATTATCATTCATTTCCAGAAAAGTCCAGAAGTATATCAGTCTTCCAAACAACAATCTGGCAGTCTGAGAACCTCCATAGCCACAGTAGGCAACATTGGATAGAGAAGAACCAGAACTCAGGGAACAAGGATGAGGTAATAATGAAAAAAATAACAATTTACCAAGTGAGAACTAGTGAATAACACTGTGCTAAGTATCAATTCTGGTCATTTTTAACTAAAATAGTGTCTTAGCTTGACAGCTTCATGCAGGCATCACACCAGGAGTGAAAATCACCTCAGGCACAAAGATAATCTGAAAATGACATAGTGTTTTAGCTGGCCCCAACTAAAGAACAGAGAAGACCATGAATAAAGTCAGAAATAAAACAAATATGAATAAAAACAGTGCTGAGGCAAGATTCCATTTTAAGAGGTTACGGTTTTAAGTCATGAAAAGTGGGATTAAAGCAAAGTACTGCCAAGTCTATGTCTCACAGAGGGCTTAATATACTTTACCTTTTGTATGTACATTTTCTGACAACTGGTATTAGGTCCTAAATTGTACATCTTTGGTATTTCATTACTTTGAATGCTTCTGTAGCATTTTGTATTTGATCATTTCCAGAGTACATGCCTTAATTTAAACCACACGTCTTGAAGGCCAGCTGTTACATCATTACATTGCTTGTATAGGCAACATTTAGCACCACACTTCTCTGGGGCAATCTTGCTTTCCTTACTGCTTTATTTATAATTGTTCATATTACTCAAAGGCTGGAGGAAATATTGAATACATTACAGAATTATTGGCTTGCCTCATCACACAGCCTTTCCTACAATATACTGGTGAAAAATCATCAGTCCATCCCCCTTCCCAAAATCCCAACCAAGGAATATAAGTAATAAAAATTTGTCACTCTGGTTTTAATGTTATTCCTTTCTCTAGTAAGATTTCCTGAAGTAGTGGAATTTACTCCACAGCACAACATTTACAGCACTAATAGGCTTTCAGATTAGAAAGCAACATGTAATTTTAATAGAATTTACATAAACTTAATAGTTATTCAGACTGGACAACTCTGAGCTGCCGGGCAAGTTATACTGGGTGCTCAAGTCCTACTCACTTTGCAAAAATCTTAAAGCTTGTCAAGAATATAGAGGTTTATTTAGTTGAGCTTCCTGTAGAATGTTTGAGATTCTACAAGGTGTGAAAATAAGGTCTGCCAAAATAGTGCTGTGGGTTTTGCTACAAGTATCAGAAACCGACAAAAAGTGTTTCCCTTCAATATGGTTCTGCAGTGGCTAGAATTATTTACATACAGATGCATTAGAAAAGACAGGCCTTACATGAAGAAAAGTTATTAACATTTGTGAGAGAATGAAATCATCTAGAACAAATACATCACTTTCTAGATTTTAGAACACGTAGAAATATGTTATTTCTAATTGGTTAGGAAGATCAGTATTAAAAAACAAAACAAAATAAAAAAAAGCAGTAGGAATTGTGTTCAACAGTATAGAAAATTCTTCCACCTGGATTGTCTCTGGTTTGTGTAGCAAAAGCTGTGTTGGGACACTGCTGTCACTGTGTGTAAATGGACTGTCCTCAGAGAGTGTCATTGAGATGACAGAGATTTCAAAGTAATGACTCATTGCTGCAGAATGGATCAAGGCCTTCACACGTTAGTTAGCATTTTAAAAGCTCATGTGCATTACATTTTGAACAAAATATGTGTTTAATTTAAATAAGTGCATAAAATGTAAAAATATTAGTGTAATAGTTTGCGATACAAAAAACACTACTTCCATTAAAAGAAACAGCTAAATAAATCTCAGTGGAGACCAGATAATCTCCACCAAGTTTCCTAGGGAAAACAGTAAAACACTGTTTGTGAAAATCATCTAAAAAACTGAAAGACTGGAGTTACTTCCTCTTTCTGATATAAACGCATACTTGTGTGTTATTCACACCACTTGGTGCAGTTGCACACATGGTTATTGCAGAAGGAGTCTCTGCACGAAGTCTTTGCAGCACACCCCAGTCTGGGTCAGCTGGATTTACTGTTCATTTTGCCAGTATTGGTGCCAAGCTGTAGATTTGGCTCTAACACCTTTGAACAGCAGTGCTGTCTACTATACTAGATTGTGTTATTTTCTGTTCTATTGAGTAAAAGATCCTACAAGGCATGAGCGATAAAACCAACAAAACAGACAAACAGACGCGCCCAAGTACAGGACAAAAATTATGGGCAAAAAAATATGAAAGAAGAAGTTAACTAGGATCTGATATATCTGCTCAGCTACTCCCCAGGATGGTCTGCTGCAGCTGCAACTCAAAAAGAAGCAAGAACAGAGAGAAAATAACCAAATTTTATTTTGGTTCTGAGCTAATCTTTTCTAACTTTTTATGTTGTCACATATTTTTGGCTTTATATTTCCCATCTCTACTTTCTGGTAATTTGTTGATTCACTAAAGCAATACAGTAACACTGAACATGAAGACAGCCTTTTCCCTGAGACTGTTTGCTTTGAAGTAACACAACTACTGCTTTAAGTTATCTTGACAATAATGCAGAAGGGGAAAAAATAAATGGTTTTGAAAAACCCATGTTAAGAAATTGGTTGCCCAAACTGATAAAATAGACATTCTCCAGGAAGTTAGTAGATTTACTACAGAGATGAAGAATGAGGCTGACTTCAGTCCTTGTGCTCCTGGTCAATGTTGTTTAGCACATAAAATACACATGTAAGACAAGTTTATCTTATTAAGATTAAGGGGGTAATCAAACAACATCTACTTGTTGAAACTGGTTGCTCATGATCAATCAGATCTTCCTGTAAGTCCCAAATAGACAATTTGCTTTTTAAGTTTCTAGTTTCCTTATAAAGCAATGAAATTAAAAGCCAGTTAATCCCTGCTGTATGGACATTGATATTGGAGGGAAAAAAAAGGAAAAAAAATAAGCACCAGCTGAAAAATGATCTCTGAAGTTTCTTCTGTGACTAAATTCAAATGGATTCTTATGGGATAAATGAAAATTTTAATCATATCTGAAAACAGAGCTTTCTCTGTTAAGGAGCAGTACTGATCTAAGGAGAACATACATTAGCCACAGAGTCTCTTAGATATCTCCGGGAAAGCATCTTACTCTGGATTTGCAAACCCTCTTCTGTTTGAGTTTGGGAATTATCTCTGGACCACATTTCATAGAATTGCAATGAAGTATTTTGCAGCCTGGGGTTTTGCAGTTCTTTTGCAATCAAGATTTCCCAGGAGTGCTCTAATCTGAAGCAAAGATGAAATCCAGGGGTTTTTTTTTTAGCTTAGAAGAAATACATCAAAATCTGAAGCTTTGCTTTATTCCTGAATCCTGAAGAGAAGTATCTACGCATCTGCAAGATGTGATGAAGTGGTAAATTAGAAGCCTGCTGTGCTATGCAAATAGATTACCCTTGAAATCTGAAATTCAGGTTACATAAGTGAACATGCATGACTTTCATATATACTTCAGGCATAGAATAGGAAAGTCCTAGACAACATCTAGAAATTCTATGACCTTATTTTACACATTATTCTACTTCAGTATCTTTTTATTTTACAGGAGACTATGTAGTCATGTCTGTTTACTTTAACCTGAGCAGGAGAATGGGTTATTTCACTATTCAGACCTACATTCCCTGCACACTTATTGTTGTGTTGTCCTGGGTCTCCTTCTGGATTAACAAGGATGCGGTTCCAGCCAGAACATCACTGGGTGAGTTGTTTTACTTCCTTATTCTATTCAGCATTATGATGCTAAACTGACACCAGTTTCTAAATGCAAGAGGGGAGAATTTAATATAACTTCCTCCCATTTAGAATAATGTAATCACTTCCAAGGAGTAACAGCACTTAGACCATATTTCTCTCTCTTCCATTTAACCATGTCACAACCTAAGCTAGGAGTACTGGAGATCATCTCCAATAAAATCTTTTGCTTCTTTTCTGATCGCCCTTTCCGATTTTTTAATAAACATCAAAAAGAATTGAATAAATACCACAAAAGAAACAATCTCTCTGGCTGTGTGATGCAGTGGTGGAAAGTGAGGAATGTGGTACCAGCCTTCAGAGGTCAAATGTGTCCTTCAGACCACAAACTCAACTGAATTTGCCCATATCTAAAAGGGGAAATGCAATTAATCTGAATTAGCACTTTCTACACAGTTAGCAGCTCTGACAAAAATAAAGGAGCTACCAAGTTCAGCCCCCTCACACAAACCAGATGTATCTGTAAGAACTAGCAGTGCAGAAACCCAACTATGGAGATAGAAACACTGTTTTCTACTTTGGAATTAAATTGGTGCTACTTACAATTGTTTTAGTTTTTCCTTCTGCATTTTCATTTCCTCGCAGAACTACAGAACAGAGCACTGGAGGGAGGGAAAGCATTTTCATTACAGATTTCCCTTGAAAGAAATACAGGAGTAGAGGACCAACAGCCCCAAGACATAATGCTTTAAATGTTTTATTGCTTTTTTTCACTCTCTCTAAAACAAGGACATAAAATGTACTTTAAAGTATAAAACGAATAAAGGCATTCAGCTGTTATTTTTGTTTTTGCTTAGACATACAATCTAGACCAGTCTTTCTGTTGAGAACTTGACTATTCATACCTCTGAGATAAAATCAGTGGTTATGAAATTTGCCATAAAAATATGATGAATTTTAACTGTTCTGATGCATTTTTAATGTTATTTACACCATGGGACAGGGAATAGTCTTCTGAAAGGAGAAGGGAAGGTGATGCATATCCTAGTACTTCTTGGTTATGAGCTACAGTCAGTTCTGAAGACCAGAGGAGGCACTGCTGAGAGAAATCTGACCTCACAGTGTGACAACAGTATGGAGTCCTGAAAGGCTCTCTTCCAGCTTTAGTTGCAAGAAATTGCTTAAATAAGCAGCAACAGAGAATTTGTGTGGGAATTTGGGGATAGTATTTTTACTTACAACAAGAATGCATTAATGTAAGAGAAAGGAAACAAAGTCATGCTTACATGGCACATATACAAATAAACGCACAATTTGACCTTAAAATTAAATTTTCATCTGGATTACATGCTTCCTTAAGAATTTTCATAATTTCTATCATCTCATATAATGACTGCAAATGCATTTCTTACTGGCATTGTTGCCACTACTGATACAAATTCCATAAAAGAAACATCCTGAACATCATGGAAAGGTTTAGATTGGCCTATAGGGTACTTTGAACGTGACAGGTATATATTTTCTCCACCACGACCTCTCAATCTGTTACAAAAAGTTTTTTCCTTTCTAACAGTTTAAGAATTTGAGAACATAAACCCTACAACTAAATTTCTTAATTAAAAATGAATTAAGAATGCCTAAAAACAAAACTATAAAGCTAAAAAGATGAATTAAACACATTTCTTAGAATCAGAATCCATCTAATGAAAGAATTCAGCAGGGCAACGCTTGCAATGACTATGCAAAAATGATTCACACTCCCTGTTCATCCTTGAAGCTCTCACTAAATCCACATTTCCCCGCTTGGGATAGGCTGGTATTTTTGCTATCTGTCAGAGCTGTGGGCATCCTTTAGAAACAGTCAGAGAGAGAAATGGCAAGATGCCTTTGTTATGTGAACTTAAAACATTTCTGATATTTTCTGTCTGTCTACCAGGTATTACAACTGTCCTGACAATGACCACCCTAAGTACAATTGCTCGTAAATCTCTTCCAAAAGTCTCCTATGTGACAGCAATGGATCTTTTTGTGTCAGTCTGCTTTATTTTTGTTTTCTCTGCACTGGTGGAATATGGAACTTTGCATTACTTTGTCAGCAACAGAAAGCCAAGCAAGGATAAAGACAAAAAGAAGAAAAATCCAGTATGTATCTTTTTACCAGTAAGGTATAAAATTAAATTACATTCTCTGAAGGAATATTTACACCTCTCTTTATGCCTGTACTCTCATTTGATAGTTTGCTATTACATATCTACTCTTCTTCTGTATTAATGGGAATACAATCATCTACTTTGATAATAAAAACTTATATATCACAGTTGTCTAGATGCCAGAGAAACAAATTTATTAAAACAAGGACCCTTTTTGCCAAATTGTTCTACAAATAACTATCAATGAAATTATTATATTATATATATAATATATATATATATATATATTATATATAAAGGTAGAACTTTTGCTGTGACCTTTATGGAAGAACTCTCAGTTTCTCTGTTTAAGTTTAATCAATATTCTCTGCTATTAACTTAAATTGGTATGATTCTGCTTTTTGTAATGTTACATTCAAACTATGGACTGTGCTTTCTTTCTAATTCCCCTGTAAGCCTCTGTTTCCTTTTTATTGTTTCCTTATCTTCTTTTTCTTGTATTTTCTCTCTCCATTATCTATTTATCTCCTTTTGAAGGTGATTTAACACCATTTTGCAATGTTACTTATGGATGCATGCTACCCAACAATAAATAATGTATATAATAACCACAGTAAAAAGAAAAGTCCCAGGAACACCCTTAGTAGATTTCTAGGACTGTCCTCAGGTAGGGAAAAAATATTGTCTTATTTTGTCCAGGACAGACATTGCTTTTTGCTGCTGACTTAGAAGTATGTTGTCTAGAAACAGTGAGGTAAAAAGAATGAGTGTAGAAAATTACAGGAAACAAAAGCAGCCTGATTGTCCTCAAAGAAGAATCAAATATGCATCTGCAAGATGCACAAGCATTCTACATTAGTTAAGAATATTTTCAAATCCACTTCAGACATCTAGGAAATAATAAAAGTGTCTGGATTTGCTCTGCTAATATCCTACTTAAGATATTCTCTCTTACTTGTAACACACCAAGAAAGAACAAATTAGCAAAAATGTATTAATTAAAGTAGCTTTCATTACACTTTCTTGTCATAATTTCATTTTTAAAGCTTGCTGAGAAATACACTCAAAGAAAATTGCAGATATATGCTGCAGTAGGTAAACAGACTGCTAACATCCCTATTACTATACAGGAAGAATTTTCACATTATTATGTATGGTGAATTTGGATTTCATCCTAGGCACGTTTTGATCAAAAAGCACTTTTGGAAAGTGACACATACTT
This sequence comes from Coturnix japonica, assembly GCF_054131305.1. NCBI lineage: Eukaryota > Metazoa > Chordata > Aves > Galliformes > Phasianidae > Coturnix > Coturnix japonica. The sequence continues at coordinate 8,215,913 of NC_140680.1, read as the reverse complement.
TTCTGTCTTAAGTTGAAATAAATGGCTGCTTATGTGAACCTGTGTCATAGTCAATTAAGAGAGCAAAGATTAACTACCTCAAATTTAGTTACCTTGCTTAGAGATTAGTTGCTCTGTACACTATTTATCTGGGACAATCCTGGGACAAATAGAAATAATAGTTCTTCAAATCTAAACCCGGAGTCTAGAAAACTTTAAAGTTGAGGCTTCAGTACTCAGTATTCAGGTAGTTTTCTCTAAAATTTGAGTTCATAAACTGAATTGTCTCTTCTTTCAAATAATCTTTTATGTTGATAAAAGACTGGAATACCCTGAAAAGATCTAAAAGGAGCTTGCTACACTTTGTCTTTGTCCTGGATGTAGTTACAAGTCAGAGATAAGATGAAGATGTGTGGGTTTTATAGCACAGATAATTGTTTAAATGGTTGTTACCCCAAACCTTCTATAAGTTTAGTTCTTTTTGACTTACTATGTTTTAGAAACATCTTTTTAATTTACATTATTTTTTTCTCTTTCTTTCTTTCCTTCTTTTCTTTAATTTAAACCAAAACCCTCTGATTCTCTTTTCTGTCTACAAAATGAAAGCTTCTTCGGATGTTTTCCTTCAAGGTATAATGTTTTTTGGAATGGAAATTCACTGCATGCGACTGCTGAATTTAACTATTAGAGCTTATATGAGAGTGCTGTTGTTTGTTTGTTTTCTTAAATTAGACATCTAAGCATTCTACTCTAGGTAACTTCCTAATTAAGTAGAATGGTTATGCTTCTCTAAATAGTACGTAGTGTTGATTCAGCAGCCCAATTATCGATTCACAATGATTTTGAACTTACACTAAGTTCAAGAATGACCAACATTATTGGATCACATGAATTAAGAGAGTTGCTGTTCAAAACATTTTGCTTCTCTCTTTGTTAGTTGCCCATGGGATCCAATGCCACCAACTACACCAGAAGCTGCAATACACCCTTTTAGAACTCAGCTCTGATCCCTCAGTTTATGCCTTAACTTCAAGTTGTAAAACTAAATCTGTTTGTGATGTTGATGTGAACAAAATTCCGGGTGATCACTCAAATGCTGTTCCTTATGCAAAAAATGTCAGAGTTTTGAAAGGGTTTAAGATGCACATATTTTTTAATGCTGTCACTTGACCAACACACTTAGCTAATTAGCAAATATATCTAACTGTGTAATATGTCTAAATCTTATCTTCATTCAGAAATGCAGAGATTTTGTCCAAAAAAAAAAAAAAAAAAATTAAAAAAAAACACCTTAAAATGAAAGCCAAGAATTGCACATGCTCATGGAATGAAACTGTAATTATTTTACCACAATAAGTATCTGCAGGAAATTTTAAGACTCCTCATACTAGTGTTCACTAGTGCTTAACTGCATTTTAGATGCATAACTCACTCAAAACACTCCAATAAATGTACATCTGCCATATAAAATTGGGTACATGATGAACCTTCTAGTTGGTGATCACTAGTAGACAGTGAACTGCATACATTCAAACTAACTACTGGGGAGTCTTACCAAAATTTTCCTAACCTTGTTAAAAAACACTTTAATTTTGCCTTCTTTCCATACATATATATTTGCACAATCCAGCCCTGTATCACAAATAATCCTGCATTTCCAACTGATTATTTCCGTTCCGCCCATGTGCAGCACCCAAACTGCCTTCATATATCAAGCAGTTATGTGAAATATAAAACAAAAGCAATTCCAAATATCATCAGTTATATTTCCGTTTCCTTTAACCTCTATTATTTACTTAGTCTATCATTAAAGCTAACTGCTCTCAGCTGTCAACTTGATCTTGATTTGTGCTGCTTTCCTGTAAAGTTAGTGTACGATGCAACTGATTTAAACTGATTTTTAAGTTCAAGGTAATATTACCAGATTCCCATATACCCCCGCAGAACCATCATTCACATGTTGACCATTAGTTTCTGTTTCCTGTTGGTCTGGTGATAATAACAGAGTTTCTCCCTCCTGCCATCTTTTTCTTTTCTTCCATTCCACCCTAGGCACCCACAATTGACATCCGACCTCGATCAGCTACTATTCAAATGAACAATGCTACACACCTCCAAGAAAGGGATGAAGAATACGGGTACGAGTGTCTCGATGGCAAGGACTGTGCTAGTTTTTTTTGCTGCTTTGAGGATTGTCGAACAGGAGCATGGAGGCATGGAAGAATACATATCCGCATTGCCAAAATGGACTCCTATGCCCGCATCTTCTTCCCCACTGCCTTCTGTTTGTTTAACTTGGTGTATTGGGTATCATATCTTTACCTTTAAAAGCAGAAGGAGATCAGTGATACGGGCCTTACTCACTAAATTTCTTAGAGAGATGGTTTCCAAAGTCCACTTGAAGTACTGATGATGCGCTTTATAGTGGTCTGAAATCTTTAGTGCCATAACCCAGTAAATACCAATTATATCATTTATCCAAAAATTTCCATCAGGTTATTGTGAATTAAATGTCCATTCAACATATTAAAATATCTCCAAAATCTCATAAGCAGATAATATTCAGCTATACCTGATGGAATAAGGAGAAACAGGGCAGACAGGGCAAGGGGAGCACAGCAACATCACTTAATAGTTGGCGCTGCCATTTAAAACAGGAGTGACAGAGAGGAGAATTCCCAGGTAAAGTACTGTACAGTTTGTTAACATTGGCTATAATTATGTTATAGCTTTATTCTTTGTGGGCTTTTCTTTTTGGAAGAGTCATCTCTCACTTTGAATATGTATTAATAAGCTAGGAAAATAACTTTTACTCCCATCCAGATAGGAGCAGACCTTTCCCTATGCCATCCCTTTAAGAGCACATGTACAATGCTGTAAATATTTCAGTACCTTGTAGTACATAAAGTCTAGTGCATGCATCTTTTGGGGGCCAAAATAAATGAAACAAAGGTACCATAAAGTATTGTCTTTTATTTTGTGTCTCTGGCTGTGCTATTGTAACTGAAATGTGAATAAAAATCATATTTTTTTCCTTGAAAAATGTCCCCTTTCCCTCATGCATGGAAGATCCAAGCAGACAGCACTTTCATGTAAGACATTAGAGAAGCCTTAAGGATTCAAATAAATAACATGTAGACAAATCTGTATGGCCAATATAATAGCTCATAAAGTATACTGTACATGTCTGCTGCAGTTGTAGCCTTCATTTTCCATTGATAATGTTGCTATATTTCAAATGAATTTCCAGTAATTATACACTGCAAGATCAGCTTCTGAATTTAATCCATGTGTTTCCTTTGTTCTTCTCCCATGCTGAAGTACTCACACAATGCTTTTCTTCTTTTCTTTTCCCCCTCCTTTAGTCCAATCCAAGAAATAGGTTTGTTTTTTTTCTAGATATTATTTTTTACATAAGAACTTCATTTTTAAATGTTTGTATTGTGTATACGCATACAGTTCTCTGCCCATTCATGTCCTTGATCAGCAATAGCTGCTGCCAGTGCTGCTTTTCACTCCGTAAGTACCTTTACTAAGAAACCCTCACACCATAGCTAGCACACAGATAGATATCCTTGAAAATAAAAGGGAACAAAGAGTGTCTTGGCTAATAAATCATATGTACGCAGTTTATGTGTATTCAAAACCTTCAGCCCTCCTGGGTGAATCTTGAAACCCACTTATTCACTAGTTTCCAGCACTTGTATGATGCTCAATTATGCAACTTTAAGCACATGTACATATGACTGACTTTTTTCTTTTTCTTTTTAAATTGTCAAAGATATAAAATGTCACCTCCTGAAAAGTGGGTTTGCAGATTGAAATGGGAGATATTTAATTATCATTACAGAATTACTAATAGCTAAAATGGAGGAAAATGAAAGTTTTCCGATGTTTGTATAGTTTTGGAAATAAAAAAATGTATAAAAGAAAAAAAGGAATAACTCAATCATCAATTGCTTCTCGTCCAATGTATTTGAAAATCTTTTAATAAAGGAATTGCACACACCTGTGGACTTTTTCCAATAAAACTGCTGCACTCAGCTCCAGAGTTTTCTTTTGATTAGTTTGTTAAAAGCACACATCAAGGACTAGACTGGGCTCTAAGAAGTTTGATTCATCAGCTGCCGAAATATAAAGTGACAATAATCCTCATAACTCTCTAATTTGACTCATTTTATATTCAAATGGCCCACTCACATTTTCATGGTTGGAGACTAAGTCTTTAAAAGCATTGTGAAGATTACCTTATTCTACAAAATATATATATATATTATATAAAAATAAAAATTAAATCTCTGAGCTAGAATTATCGTGATGAAAAGAGAGGACTTTTCCTTTTTTATTTTGAGCAGAGTATCTCTATTCCCTGAAAGAGTTCCAATCATCTTTCACAAGGAAATGCATATCAGCTGCTGGCAGACAGATTGCCGACTAATTATTTTCTGCAGTGGTCAGTGACTTAGCAGCTTCCCTGTTAGCTCCTTTCATTTAATGAGCGGCTGGTGTCAAACATTTATGAATTCAATTTTTACCTGGATCTTTTCCCTTCTCCCAAATAGCCTTTATAAAGATCATTATGAGTCTCAACCTAAATCAGACTTTTAATTCCCTCAGGCCAAGTGGATTTCAGTGAACATACTTAGATTGTTTTTCTGTCAAGGTCAGTGAAATGAAGGATTCAGATGCTCAGAAACCATTACCCTAGTTCGACCATCAGGCTGAACATGCCTATGGAAGGCCCACGGCACAACCAAATTGCAGGCACTAATGAGGATCGAACGATGAGGCTGCTTGTGCAGCATGGTCTCCACCCTCCAGCAGGAGAGCAGTTTAGCTTAAAATCATGATACGCCCATTGGAATAAAGCACAGCACACAAAAAGAAGCATGCCAACTCTGCAGCTAAGGATTTGAGTGACATTTTCTTACCATGTGTCATTACCGAAAGGAGAGCAAAGAAGTACTTCCTCATCCATAACCAAATACCTCAGGTTTTATTGCTTTTATTTAGGAGATTTGTAATTTCCTCCAAAAGCAGATGCATGAGACTGAAAAAGACATTTCATGCTGAAACATGTAATTACAGTGAGGAAGTGACACCAAAGCATGATGCAGTGCTGACTGAGCAAGAAGCACAATGTTCCTCGGAACAGAGACAGCACTAGCAATGCTGCCCAGAATCAAACAGTCACCTTTGTATTGTGGTTAAACTGCCATCACAGCAAACAAATTAGAGAGAAAAATGTCCTTTGGGTGTGAGGAGGGTTAGTATTCAGAAGAAAACTGCTCAGAAATCTAGCTATATAAATATATCTGTACATATTTACATATAATATTTATATACTTTGTACATGTATTAACCTGCCAGCCGCATTTCAGGGAATAAACTCTCTTCTGACTCAACACACTTATTAAAATGTGTTCAAGTTCATCATACTGCAGACTGCTACAGCTGCTCCGGGATATGTCCATGGATGTTCAGTTAATTGTTAAATTTACTTGAGTACAGGCTAGCAGTGCAATTGTTTATTTGCTATTCATGTTCCAAGTATACCTAATGTACTGATCAAGACATTTTTAACCCAGAAATCACGTCAAATATGCATGTCAACAGAGAATACACTCAAGGACTTAATACATTTTAAAAATTTATAATTTTTATCGTCTCCAGTTTGTATAGAGAGTGTTCAGATAGACAATGTGACTCAGTGACAGTCCTATCAAAACTCGACAATCACAAAAATGAGAACAGAACTTAAATAGTGCTGAAGACTTTTAATCTCTGCCCCTCCGCTGTATTTTTTTACTTCTACCATGTTCTCCCAGAGCTGCACTTCAATGGACTGTTCAAATGCACTATGTGTAACAGTTACAATGGCACATCTATAGCAGTAAATATTTTTCAGATATTGAAGGTCTGGATATTTAGACATTCTTCCCACCATGCCCCAAAATCCTCCAGACTAAAAGCAAAGAGCAGTAAAGAAAAAAAAGAACGGTTATAAAATACTCAAGTAAATGACTGCTGTGAGAAATGTAATAAGAAAGCTTTGTTAAGTGCATAGGTTTCAATAGCTGGTATTGCTTTTATTGATAAAGCCAATAAAAGAATGGAGTAAACCAGTTTTAGATGAGGTGCTTTGACACTAAGGATTCTGAGAGAAGAGTTGTAATCAGGGAATGGAAAAAGGATAAGAATAGGCTTTTTCAGGTTTGACAAAGAAAAGGCAGGACTGGGGCGGACAGACTTTGTGAGAGAAGCTGATAGTTGAGGAATGAAATTAAAGCACGATAATGACACAAAAGCTGAAATCAATACTGAGCTAATGTGCTTTACCCTGCCTGCAGCTGAGAACTGAATTAGAGAAAAAGCTAAATGAATTTACTGAATTATGGAAAAATTGCGTACATTAACAGGCTAAACAGGCAATTGAAAACAAAAAGCTAAGAAGGGGAGATAAGAAGCAATATGATCCATAGGAGAAAGAGTGATCGTCAAGGTCAGAACCACAGAGGGTGCAGGTCTATGAACCAACCAGAGAACAGTTTGGGTTCAGGCTTTCTCTACACAGGTGAGGAACCAGATTTTGATGACACTATGGGAGAAACTTCATGTTATTTAGAAATGAATAAGGATGTCCAGTGTACGGACAAAGTGAAAAAATGAAGCCTATTCATAGCAGCTGGAAGAAAAAAAGTGGCCATTCTAAAATAAGCTGAGGGATACATGGAAGAATCCAATCTCAAGTATGAACACAGGAAGAAAAATGCAAATGTAAAAGGACCCATCAAGATGAAACTTAATTAAAACCCAGGGGAAAAAGTGATGTTTTAAAATGCAATTGTTGTCTTTCATAAAAAAATTCAATTACTTTGTAAAGAGAATTTAATTAAATCTTATGAAAAATGTCACAGGTAAGTCAGCTTATTGAACTCATGAGAGATCTATTGTTCCATTTATAAAAATTAAAAGCCAGTGCCCTGCCCTTACTTACTTAGAAGAATCCTATAGATGATAAGACTTAGAATTCCTACTTACACAACAGCATATATTTCTTTTTAAATTCAAGATTTGCAATGGAAAATATATCTGTTGAATGTGAAAGAGAAAGTTCGTGACCTTTAAGAGATGTTGAATAACAGACATAAACTAAAAGCTTTGCTTACGTATCAGAAACCTCTTTGAATAATTCATTGAGGATTGCTGAATTAGTTCAGAAAAAAATATATATTAAAAAAGTTTGCCTTCCTCATAGGAAAAATAAAAGGCGCAGTATGATAAGACTGGATAAGATTTTCTCATTTAGACTTACATAAAATTCATATCCATTATCAAAATGAGAACAGGGAAAATAAGAAATGAAGAAACATTAATATAAATTTAATTCAACTAGAATGAAAAATATTACCAGTATCGATCTTCCCACCAGACACATGGTTTGTGATACCAGCATATTGAGATCTGTATCTGATGAGCTTCATGTTTTCCTGACATTTCTATTTTTCTTTAGAATTTTCAGGTATGTGCTATAAGCCAAACTATAGGCTCAACCATTTTGCTTTGAGAAGCTTCACAAAAATAAAGAAAAAATGAAAAAAAAAAAGCACACAAAACACAAACTTCTCATTTCATTCTTGAAGAGGGACAAGAGCACAGAAACATCTATCAAGTAAGTATGGCTGCACACGTAAGCATTCAGATGGGTCTTGAATATCTCTAGAAAAGGAGACTCTCTGGGCAGCCTGTTCCAATGTTCCATTACTCTCACTGTTAAGAATCTTCCTTCTGTCCCACAAATTACTGTATTCACAGCTTCTTCCAGCTTTTTCCAGTAATTCCACTTCAATTCCAAAAAAATTCTGAGAATTTGCAAACTATCACTACAGCTAATACACTCAATACTAAGGAGTTAGTAAGACATACATATTGCACATCGTTGTGGCCTAAGTCTCCCCAGGGCTGTACTCTCCCTGTATAGCAACACTCCTGCTGTGTCAAGCATCTGAACGTGCATTCTACATACAAGTGCTCTAAATACTTCAATACTTCTGGAAAACAAAGACAGCGGTCACACAGACACAGCTGTCATGACCTCCTTCCAAACCTGAGCAAGACTTCATCAGTAGTTTTTGGCTGCCTTCAATGGATCCAGTAATTTTGCTGCTCTCTCAGAAGTCTCCAGCAGTGCTTTTTGGAACAGTATGCACCAGGTGAGCATACCATGGTGGCTCTTGGAGACTCTCAGTGTCAGAGAATCGCAGATATAGATTAGATAAGCATGAGCTCACCTTGACAGAGGACACTAACAATTGAGAGAGGAGAGTTCACTAAAACTTCTATTAGCAGTGTCTGAACTGATAACAGAACTTTTGTTGTTTGGCTTAAACACTTGGGATGGGGAAGAAATATCAGCTCTACAGAATGAGAACGCTCACAGAGTGACACTGCAAGAGCAGCTCAAGGGATGGCGACTTATCTGTTGGAGAGTTTTCCTCTCTTTATTTACATGCATTATTTTGTAAAAATAATATAGCAAAAACAAACAAACAAACCCACAAAGTTTATGAAGGATTGCTCTTGTTTTGATTTGTCAGAATAATTTGTTTAATTTCAAATTTAGCATAGAGTTAACGTAAGACTTTTTAGAAAGCTGAGGGAGTGGCAGGTGCGTGTCTGTTTGTCCTGTTCCCATAGAGAAAGTCCATCAGAGCATTCAGACAGACAGGTAACAGGCAGCTTCTGTTAGAGAACTGTAAGTGAAATGCATTATTTCAACCTACAAACCTACTGAAAGCTTCTACAGTAGAAAGTACAAATGTGTGAAAGAAACCACCTTGCAAACACCTAACATGCACAAAGAGATTTGCTTCAAACTGCCCTGCATAATCTGCCATAGTTGATCAGAAATTATTCTATTTGAAGAGTCATCTTGTTCTAGTAGATTAGCCTTTGCTTTTAACAAAATAACATTTTAGGGATTTCTGTCCTTCAGATGTTCAAAGAAAAGGTAGGGCAGCTCCTCCTTCCAGCTGTGGTCGACCTCATCCCCTACCGCTTGTGTGCAAGGAAACAAAGCTAAGCCCCAAATATCTGAGTGCAGAACTGAACAGAACTCTCAAACAGTTTGTCAGACTGTTTTAGTAAAAATCATAACTTTCTCCCACAATTTTTATAAAGCCTTCTCACCTGCAGTATGCTGCAGCTTTCTGTAAGCATAACTAAGTCTCTCTGTAACTGCATATTTAGAGCTATTTGGAAGTAGACAAAAACACAGGAAGTCCACCCAGGAAAGATGTAGCAGATATCTCTGTTCAATATGTTTGAAATTTGAGAATCATTTAATCCCCCGTATTTTATTTTATTTTTTCATTGAGTATGATTTTGTCCTTTACAAAGAGTTCAGGAACAAAACACTGACCTTTCTGAGAAAGGTCTTAATATTTATCCCAAACCTGAAATAAGACATACTATGGTAAAATTTCCTAAGGGATAAGCTGGAAAGGAGCTCATTGTGTGAGTATATAATTTATCCCCTAGAGTTTGTTTTTCCTATCTGTACAAGGAGGAACAATGATAATGCTGCTGTAGAGATGAGCAGTTAATGCAGACACATGGGTGTTGATTGTGTAAGCAGGTGCAAGTTCACATCCCGTGAACAGCTCAGATAATTACAAAAAATTCTTCTGAGGATTTCGCCCAATAAATACAAAGTATTACATTACTGCTCCCTCCACCTCACGCTGCCTGGCCACCAAGCACAGCACCAAACTCTCTGTGGATGTGACCTCATTGAGGATTTGTCTTTTCACACGTAGTGCAAAGGGAAAATACAAGTTTCAAAAACACCCCTCTTTAACACATATTTCAGGAATAAATAAATAAATAAATAAATATCACAAAACTAAAAGCAGCATTTGGGGAGATTTTAAAATGGAACAAAACTTCAAGTTGGCAATCAATATTTCTAGATAAAGAAAGATAAAAGCATTGGCAGTCTAATTCCTGCTCTGCATTCTCCTTAAAATTTAGGAGATTAAGTAGCTAGTAATTCTGAAAACGAATCTTGGTGTGGGAAGACCATTATGGCCAAGTCCACGAGAAGTACATTAGTTTCTAAATCAGTCTGAGAATTAATACATTTAAATCATCCTATCCTGCTTGAATAATTTGTCACAGTTCCAATAAATGGATTGACATTCTGATGTTGTGTAGAGCATGTGTTCAGTGAACATTTTAGAACAAAAAGGGTTCCAGTTTTAGATTTTAGTAACAAAAATCTCACTAACTTTTATAGCTTTGTTTCATTCAAAGCTAGCAGGCAAAGCGTTGATGAAAATACTAAACAAAAATCATGCAAGCTGTAGCAGAAGAACAAAACGGTGTTTTTGGTTGTTTTTTTTTTTTTGTTGATAAAGGATAGCAACAGTGAGTTTCAAAAGGTGAATATCAGTTATGAACAAAAATATGTTTTCAAAATAAATAAAATACAGACTCAACTCATTATTATTGCTGTTAAGAAACAGATGAGAATGTCCAGCCTGGGGTTGGACTCTATGATCTCTGGAGGCCCCTTTCAACCCCTACAATTTTGTGGTTACAAAGGAAATTCAAGGAAAGCAGGCAGAAAAAATGTGACCAAAAATACAGTAAAATAATGGAAACTGCAAGTTGAAAAAGTCATTAGCTGCATTTCTTAAGGCTTAGAACCCTTGAAAAACTTCATGTTCTTCTTGTAATTTCAAATATATTACAATTAAAATTCTGATTCCTTGCATTTATATTACAAGTATGAGTGAATACATTGCTAACTGAAAGTAACTTAGCACCTGTAGTTTGCCCTACCTACAATTTCATTTAGTTTTATCTTGTTAATAAACAACCATCAATCCTCTCTACAAAACATTTCTTAAAAATAAGTTATTAATTATCGAGATAATAATATCAAAGTAAGAAAATTTACTTCCTGTGTACTGGAGAATTTTATGTTGATCTGCTTTGTATGGCTTATCTTCAGAGAAATTGTTTTTGCTACAATATAAACCAAGAATGTATACTCTACAGCTGATCTGCAAGTTTCTACTTATCGTTTGAGTTTGCTCATCTTATCTTTGAATTTCATAGTCCATGTTGAAGTGAAAATGCATGGCTAAAAGCTTTTTTGCACAGAAGTATAATAATTTAGTTCCTATGCCTTCTAGGTCAGGACAAAAGAATCAGGGAGACAGAGCAATTGCTGCGATTTTGTGTATCTGGGCAGACCTTTCCTCCTGTATTTCTGCATAGGCTCCCCAATCTGCAAGTAAAAAGTGGGTAAATTGGTTTGTATTGCCATGCAATTCTTACTATCAAGAACATTTCTGATGGTGATGCTCTTGGGGACAATGATAAATGCAATGGCCATTTGTTCAAGCCTCTTCTTAATTCTCTTTTTCCATTCATTTGGTTGATTGTTTTCCTCCTGAGCATATTTCACAGACTCTGATGGAAGGGAAGAGTCAGCTTGAGACACAGTTCTCCTTTCTTACAGGTATTAAAACTGTCAGTGGGTAATACCAAATGGCTTTCAAGCAGTCATTTAAGATTGTTTAACATACAGCAAAACCCACCATCCTACTTTCATCTGCTGGAAAAAAAACAAACCAAACACAACATGTTTTATTTGTAGAACAATCACAGGTTCACTCATTTACTAACACAGACTCTTCACTTGATTGATGCTGCAAGACCAGAAGACTGAATACCATTAGAGTTCTTGCACTGTTTTCCAAAGCACTTCCTTTTTATTATTTATATACTTCCAATATACAAATAAGAAAAATAGGTTAAAATTAAACAGGAGATAAACTCTTAGCTGAAAAAGAATCTGGTTTCATTGTGAGTTTAACAAGATAAAAGTCGGATGAGATATAAATCCACAACAAAATGTGAATGGCATAAAATAAATTGCCTTTATGTAAGGCATCATGAGTGAAAATAATAATAGCTTCCAAAGGGAGTGTTTCAAATTATTGACCTGCATTTATATGCTACTGATATTGCCCTTGAAATACCACTGCTGTCTGTGCAGAATCAAAAAGATGAATTTTCATTTGTGTTTACAGATCAGAGACATCTACACACTGAAATATAAACATATCCTCATCCTTTTCACATCACGGAAATCTGCTTAATGTTTACTTTGTGCTATGCAGATTTCATATTGCTAATAGACATATCTGGCACATTCCATTTCCTTCAGAAATACTTCAGCAGTTTAAGTGAGAAACGAGACCCACACTGAATATGCTCATCCACACATTCCAAAGGGATTATAAGCACATGTACAATTGCTCCCCTGAACTGGAGCTATTGTGCAGCACCGACCAGGCCTAAATTTCAGACTATAGCCAAGTTAGCTCTTCCAGTACAAAGGGATTTTGGAGATTACAGCATCTAAATAGACTGAGGTATGCTATCATCCCCATGTTACAGAGGAGAGGAAAAGAAAGAAAAGATATGGACGACGTGAAGTCTGAACTGACACACATACAAAGTTTATACCAAAAGATATAAACTGAACTAGAATCCTTTGAGACTCCATCTATGCCTTAATCACAAATCTGTCCTTTCTATGCCAGAAAATGAAAAATCTCTCCACCTGCCTGTCAGGCAGTGACAGCATTATAAGAAGATTAAAGATGAAAGGCTTTACAGAGGTTTTTAAACTGCAGATCTTACAGATTCTTCACTCTCTCTCCCTCATGAAGATTTTATTTGCTCTCACTTTGTATTTTAGTTTTCCTAATCTAGAATGAAAGACACTGAGAATGAAATGTATGTTTTGCTCTTTATGCACAGAAAACACAGCAAAGAAACTGTCACTGAAGATCAAACTGTGAAAAACAACAAATTGCTTCGTGAGAGCAAAGTGAAAGTGTGAAAAGGGTTGCTGCATAAGAAGTAGAAATAATTGAAAAAAGCAAAAAGAGCATGCTATCAAGTGAATAAAGCAGCATATTGTTCAAATGTGGAAGTTTTTGGTTTAATTAAAAAGAGTGAAAAAATCTTGTCATGCGTTACAGAGTAGTAATTAATATTTTCTGCAAATTCACCCAAGTAAATGAGGAGTTTTTAACAGTTGCTGCAACTCTTTTGATTCTCCTCCCCGGGATTGCTCCTGGAGTAAAGGAGGACACAGTACCACTCTAAAATTATTCACAATTATACTGAATTGGCAGTGTAAGTTAAGAAAATACCTTTTCTTGGTATCTTGAAGTCACACAGAGGTTTAATAACAGGCATGGGATGGGGGAAAAAAAAAAAATTAAACAGAATTTTGTCATGGACACATGAACCTGCAAATCTGGAGATAAGGAATTTTACATGCACCTCAGCTAACGATGAGCAGCTCTCACATAAACTGGACCACAACAGCATTTTGTCAGACTGGGTGGAAACTCACAGATTTCTACTTCTACTTACAATTTGTGCTTATACCAGCCTTGTTGATAGCATATGCCAACACCACGTGTACTGCCGAGACCATGGCTCAGAATGGAGTCACAGTAAGTTTCACTAAGAGCAGAAGATGGACCACCAGCCAGAATTCCTGGTGTGCTTTCTCCTTAAAATCATCTTGAAACTTGCAAGATGTGGTGGAACAACTTTCTTTCTAATCAAGTTTATCCTGGACATCTCAAATTTATCAATAACAAATCTGAATCAAGGTAAAAGACCACATGTATCTGAAAGTTCTTCCTAATTGTGGTAGCAATTAGGAGACTGAAACTTTTAAGCAGTATACAAGTTCCCAAGGAAAGATATTATTATCGTTAACAGTTTTCAGATACATTTAAATTAATGATTTAATGATGCATCCAAATGGCATTCTTTTCCACAGTAAATATAAATTGATAAAATAATTTACAAATGGTCCTTAACTACTGCATTAATTTTCAATATCCAGTTGTTCCAGCAGCAGACTCATACGAAAATATCCTCAATGTGTATTCATGCATCAGGAAACATTCTGCTCCCTATTTCACTTCTCTAACTTGATCAACTTCACATTCTCTCAATGTAACTTCTTGCTTTGAATTGTTAAGAAATTAAACTCACTCTCCTATATGTATAATCTAGGCTATTTAAGATATCAAGCTGGGGATTTCAACCCGTGGGTTGTTCAAGCATTCAGTCCATTTACTGTCATCACCAAACTCACCTTAGGTTAATTCTGTTCCTGATTATGTGATCTGACCTTTGCAAGCTATTCCCACTTACTGAAGTCTTGCTTCAGTTACTCAAATCTTAGTATCGTATCAATTTTTTATTCAATTAACATTCACACAATCCAAGTCACACTTGCAAAAGTGATCATAGAGAACCAGTATGTGAGAGGATTTGAGGGATACAGTATCCTAATTAATAATGAAAATGTTTAGAAATTGTTTTTCCCCACTAAATATTAAGGCATATTCACCTGCTCCAGCTTTCCTTTGTCTAGAAAGGTTACTGTAGACAATAGAGCCCTATTATTTCACTGGCCCAAGACTGGTGTCTCCTTCAGGATAGCTGCTATTATGACAGAGAAATGAAGACTGTCAGTTGATATTTTATGTTATTAAAGAATCAAACAACAGAACATAATTTAAGAAAAACGCTTTCTTTTATACTGTCAAATTGATTTTAAAGGCATGTCAGATGTCTAACTGAATTAATTGCTAATCTGAAAAGGAGGGTGATATCATTAAGGCCAGCACATGCTGTGTGAAAAAAAAAAAAAGGATGAAAACTAGGTTAAGTTAAACACAAATCATCTCTGCATTACATTTTAAAACAATACTTTTCAGTTCATATATTGTGGCCCTCTTCTGGACATGCTCTAACCAGTCCAAGTTTCTCCAGTGGTGAAGACTCCACATCTGGATGCAGCAGTCCACAAGAGAATGCTGATTTTTTAATTATTACTTTTTAATTTAATGTTTTTAGCTTCCTTAAAGGAGAACAATAAGACATCCTGTTCTTTTACCAAGAATTTGGTAACCCAAATTTTTCGTGAATTAATTTAGGAAAGGCATCTGACATTCATGGGCTCACTTGAATACGTTCCTCTCTTAAAGTCTGATACACTTGAATCAAACTGATTTTAAAAACCCCAAAAATATTAGGGACTTGTTTAGAGTGGACAAGTTCAAGATAATGGGTTTACTGAAAAGTCAGAACTCACAGACTCACAGCAGCAACACTGACTTACACCAAGACCGTGAGGTTAATCGTGGGTTTTCAGTACTCAGTGAGAAGCTTTGGGAATCCTCTCTCTGGGTTTCTTTTATATCTACCTCTGAAAAATTCATTTACTCTCTGCAGAGACTTTTCAGCTGTTTGTGAAGCTAAAGTACAGCTAGATGACTTGGCTTCAGTGAACCAAGTTTGTCTAAAGAAGCATCAAATCATGGAGAATATCCTGCTCAGTCTAAACATTAAGTAAATACAGCTGAACTCAAATTTATTGTACTTTTTTTCTTCTCCATTTTCAGGCCAAAAATTATACTTAAAAATGGTCCTAACCATACCCTCTCCATAGTTATTACTATAGGCAAAGTTTTGCTAATGCAAACCAAGGCTCTACCGTTATATTCCTCTGCTCTAAGTTGTCCTACAGAGTGTGAATAAAATAGATTTAGTCAGATTACAGAATCTGGATGTTAAACTTCTGAAAGATAATGGAGATGTATGGCATATGCTGCTGCTGGCAAGTTGGCTTTATTTGAATTCTCAATGAAACTAAATTAGCACTGTTGTTAGAAAAAATAGAATTTAAAAGTGTGAGACCTTTAATTAACCTTTAATTCCAAAGAAATGATCCTCCACATCAAGGTTTATGTAAGTTGGTTCTATACAAATTTGCACTGCTACCATCTGCACTACAGATGAGCAGCAAACTGCACAACCCTCATCTTTTGGGAGCAGAGAATTCAGATACATATAGAAAAGTGACTTTTAGAAAGCTTTAAGTTCTGGCTGCAGTCAAGGAAAACAGCCCTTCGTAATTAACTGCTTGTGAATATAGTAGAGAGGGCCTAATATCACAAGTTACTGGACTGCCAGCAACGTCAAAAGAGCAAAAGAGGTCTGCTAATGCCTTGCCTAGAATGTGCTTGGTGAGAAAGGCAAAACACTGCAATGTTTTTGGAAACAAAATTGAAATTCTTTTTGCAGACAAAAGACTACGTATAGTGTATTCATGCTAATTTTGTCTTAATTTTCAATAGCTGCTTAGTACCACAGCTTCCACTGCCTTCAGGTTTTGAAATTCAGGTCACTGAAAACAACCATAAGTTTTAGGACAAGTGCCCGGTAAAAGTCAGGTGCTAAAAACGATTGCTGATGCAAGACAGACGAAAGGGACCTGATGGAGAAATTATCACTAATAAGCAGTGCCAAGAAAATCTAAAAGACTTCTGGAAAGTTGCCTCTTTACAGTGGAATGGATGTAAATTAAAAAGAACAGAATAAGCTTTGCAGACAGGAGATGAATGGAAGCACAGAGAATATAGGAAAAAAAAGTTTATAATTCTAGCTTTTTTTATGTTTGCATTACATTGCCATAATTAAATACCATGTCCTTACACAAAAGCACAAATACACTGACATATATACACTGCTGAGAAGGCTAGTAGATGTAAATAGTAGCTCAACAAAATATATTGGATTAATAAAGAAACAGGTTTTTTATTTGCTTCTCTGAAGTCAGAAATGCAGAAAACACAGCAAGTCAGTTTCCTGACTTGTTTTCCAAGGTCTCTTTTCAAACCATTTTCCAAGAACTACCTCAGCTAAATGAAACTGAGATTTGAAACCAAATCCTGTGGAACATATATTCTGTAATGTTTAATCTTGACAAGGGAGGCAAATTTTAGAAATCTCCCTTATTTCACTTATCCCACTGAGGTACTTTCAATTCAAGCATCACTTCCTACTTTCTGCTCTCACAGACAAAACAAAAAACAAAAACAAACAAACAAACAAACAAACAAAACCCACAGATTTAAAAAAGAAAAAAGAAAAAAAGATACTGAATTCAATTTCATGGACAAAACTCAGATGATTTGACTATATCTAACATCACAAAATCTGTCATTTGCTGCTCCTGGATCTCTCCTTACCAGTTTTCTTGCCCATTTATGTAAGCTCTGTTTTTGAAGTCTCTTAAAGATACCAGCTTCCAAACTCCAAGCCTTCATCCTTTATTACTTTTCCTCATACATGAAAGGATTTTATTCTCTTGAAGGTGACAAACTATACAAGCCAGTCTAATTCTCAAAAGGTATTTTCAAAGAGATTCATTAAAAACAGAAATAAAGAGAAAGTGGCAGCTGTGTAGGAGGAATGGTTGACAGAAAATAACATTTCTGAAAACCCCTCTCAGAGAAAGCATTCGGTAAAGCAGTAAGTGAATTCTAGAAAGAGGTGTCCATTCTCAAAGCATCATTTTTCATTAGAATTTCCTTTCCTCCTATGTTTGTTAGGTTCTTGTTCCTCTGCGTGCCTAGACCTATTTCTCAACCCCCTTGTCAAGGATTTAGTTCCTTTGATGATGTGCCTGGTTTGTTTTCAGTCCAGACATACTACAGAAAGGCATTTCCCAGGCTGTTACACCTCATTATCATAAAAGACGGCTTTTTGCTAGACTACCCATACATCTTCCCGCATAGTTCCAAGATGACCATGGCTGGTGCAGTTTATCGACAGACAGCTGTAGCTTCCAGATTGACAGTAGCTATGCTCACACTAAAAATCACTTACTGGCAACAAACATTTCAGGAAGCATCTTCACTCCCATTGCCTCAGAAATCTCTCTACTCATTTCAGATAAAGAATGCCTTCAGGAATAAGAATAGCTTACTTTTAAATCATCTATGTCTTCATTCAAAATATATCTTGCTAGAACAAACATGTATTTTCATAATTTTTAGTTTGTAAATTATTAATCATTTTCCTGAATGCTGATGTGTACTTGCTCCAGCATTCAGATAGTTATTTCTCCTCTTTTAATCTTCAAATTGCCTGTGATTATCAAACTGAAATGTTCAATCCCTTCCCTCAGCAAACAACTCCAAGTCTGTGAATCTCACTTGGAGTAGCTTATAACAAGTACTTCATGTTTAAAATTTATGAAGTATTGATAAACTAAGTTATGCAATGTGGGGTTTTTTTGTTTTTTGTTTTTTGTTTTTTTTATATATATATATAGTTTCTGATTAGCTGCTTCACATAAATAACCAATACTGCTTAAAGTAAGAGTGTTCTGTTTGCTACAAATTACATTTCAATTGCAAATGCATTTCTGTGGACTTACAGCATTTAAATTTAATGAGTATACACCAGTGTGGTGGTTTAACGTGGTGGGTGGCTCCACAGCACAAAGCCATTTGCTCACTCTCACCCTTCCCAGTGAGATGCGGGAGAAAACAGAAAAAACAAAGTTGATCACATGAGTTAAGCTAAAACTATTTACTGAGACAGAGAAAAGGGAAAGGAATATATTTAGTGGAGGGTAGCATAAGATTGTTTGTATGTTAAAAGCCATATCACGATCAGAATAAATATATTTTCCATCTACTCTTTCACATTCTTCAGACTTTTTTTCCTCTTAGTGTGATGCAGCTCTACTATCAGTAGATAAAATTACACCAGTAGAACATCATGCAGTTGAAAGGGATACAGTCAGCCTATTAATTTACCACTCTGTATCAACTATTACACTAATTCAGTAACCTTCTAAACACTGGAAGAGGCAGGCAGTGCAGCACTAGCATATGCCTTAAAGACAAAACAAAACAAAACAAAACAAAAACCATAAATGAAACAACAAAATTAAATTTTCTTAGCATGGCTTGATATCATTATTTCTGTAAAATGCAATTTCTTTGGAATTGTTTATAAGTTAAACAGATTAGTGCTGGTATTAAAGGGCCTTCAGTAAAATCATCCGAAATAATGTCTACAGGATTCAAAAATTCAATAAACTTTTAATTAGAAGATATGGAAAAGAGTCTGTAAGACTTTCTCATACCACCTAAGTATCACCACCACTTGCTTGCCATCCCTACCTTTCTTTCCTCTACTGCTGTTTTGCTGAACACTGAAAAGAGCATTTGCTGAGTACTAGGAAAAAGAATAGCTTCCTCAAAGCACATACAAATATACAATTACTGCTACTTTAACAGCTACTGGAGGTTGAACTCCACTTGTAGAAGCACTCTTCCATTTTCCTTTTTCTGAAATTCATTACTGAGCTGCAGCTTTCACCCACATTACAAATGATTGTTTCTTTCTCAGTTGTAGTTCAATATGTTCCGTAAGCGGACCAGAAACTCTGACAACTGTGAGTAAAAGCAAATTCTTCATATTACCAATTTGGAACAGACAAACTCTTCTGTCATATAAAGAAATATTGTGTTTGAGGAGCAGAACGGTGAAATCCAAATGCCAGGCTTCTCTTTCTGTGTTTGAATTATGATTTTAAAATATAATACTGTTCAAACCCTGTACCCTTCGTTCATAAAATAAGGCAGAAAAAGCTATGTAAGCAAAGAAAGCTATCCTATGTTGAGCAGGATCCAATGCTTATATTTAATGGAAACTGATTTCTGGCATATAGGTTTGATTTCTCTGATTTTCACCAGAAAAATCATTTTCAGTTTTATATGCACTTGGGGGAAAAAAAAAAAGCAAAAAAAAAAAAGCAGACACACAACCTTTTTACAGATCACAACACTCACTATGAAACTGTGCTCAGAAACACTCTCAGTTCCTCCTTTCAAATACTCTCAAATGTTCATCAGTTTCTGTGGAAAGTGAATAAAGCTACTGAAAAGAGCTACTGAGTAATTAAAACTAAAGTGCCTTCAAACTTTGAGGCAAAGAACAAACTCTCTGAAAGACTTTGTTTGAAAATAAATATAATAACATGGCTAAGTCCTTGAAGTTGTCTTTGCCCATTCTGGGAGTGGCCCATGTAAAAAGCAGAAAATGAGCCAGAAAACAGATGAATATCACCAGGCAGCAGCAACTGTAATGAATCCAAGCATTCACCCAATTCTCATCTTAACAGATTACTTATTAATCTAAGGGTGCTTCTGGACTGCTGTGATCTGGTATCTTCTCTTGAGGTTTTCTTTGTGAAGATACATGATAATTCATGGAATCTTAGATGATGTAGTTATTTTCTCCTAAATACAAAAAATCTATGTATTTTCAGTCTCCCACTCTTGTTTCTTCTTCAGCTGGTACATAACAGAAAGCAGCATTGTGACCATCTTAGTGCTGTAGCTAGGGAACCGCTAAAGACAACGTAATTGCTAGGCCTACTAAAATAATGTGATGTGGTATTTCATACCTCCATTATGCTAGATTAATTTTATGGGGTTGCAAAACACCTCAAGACCTAACTATATACAAACTAGGCTATCACCAGTATCTAAGAGCTGCAACAGAGTTGGAATATTTGCGTACCTATTGTTTATAGAAACAACTACAAGCCCTTTTTGAAGGAAGATGATGTACAGATTCACGTTTGTATGTATTATTGCCAGATAATTAACGTGATGTTGTTTCACTCAACTAAACTGTTTGGGGCAGATGAGCTGTGGTTGCCTGGGAAACACCTGCTTGCAGATGGGCCTACCAATCACAGACATTACAAAACAGTCAAATGTCAAGTCAATGCCTCTTTATCCTTCTATTTTTAGTACTTTCTGTAATGAGAATAGATCATTTATTTTTACCTAGACTGAAGAGGGAGAAAATTCTAGAATCAATGTTTGTTGATACTGATCTAGTAATTGTTTTCTACCTTTATCTGTTATATTAGAATAACGTAACAGGCAAGGCACAATACTACGTGTGAGAACAGCCATATGCTACCATTTATAATCCATCTGGGAATCAGAGCAACCTTGACAAGTGTAACAAATTTCAAATTACAGAGAAACAATTGCAAAGTTTGCTGACCTTCACAGTCACAAATTCTGCTCGATCAGCACAATGCCTACATTCTAATACATGGTCATGTAAACCCTGCCACATTGTTATATCCCAGCCCATTATTTGTGCAGATTATCTTTAGAATTGTAACTCAACAAATATTTTAAAAATTAAATGAGGTGGAAAATGTAGTGCTTCCTTTTAAAAGATTCAATGATCTTTCTGTATGACTGCATACACCACCTAAACTTAACTCCATAACAGAACTGCTGTCACTACTGGATAATAAGCACCTCTTCTTCCTCAGCTGCCTCAGAGAGAGGTCTACTTTTGTTTTTATTTAGACCACAATTTTTATTTTAATTTTCTATGAACAAATAAAAGCTTCAGTCACACAAATGCACCTGCACAACTTGAGAGCTGAGGCTTATTTTATATTAGCTAATTTATCTTCTATATACATAATTCTTATTTCTGTGATATTACAGATGGAATGGAGTTCAGAGCTACACCTTGTAGATGCCCATAGCCATCATGAAAAGCAACATAACTTCACTTTGCAACGCTCATCTGTGTTGCAAGCAAGTTAAACAAACACATTTCCTAATCAAGTAAAATGAATAAATTTAAACTATCCCCATTTAAGAAGAGTAGCAAATGTTTCATTTGAAGTAAACATGCCTAGAAATAGTTTTTCATCGAAGCTCATGGGAAAGAAAACTGAGAAACTTCCCTTTAGAAGTCTTTCACTAAATCGTGGGGTTGGCACAAGTCAGCACATTTTCAATCGATTGCAGAGGTGAGTTCTCATTTTCTCAATAATGGATCAAACTTTGTCACTATAAAAATTCTTCTTGGTGCCTGCACTTCTTTTCAGACTTAAAGGAATGCTTCCCGTAGGAAACCCGCGTCTGAGATGATTACCAAACAGGACGTGTTTTACAAAAGCACTGAAGTCCTTTCCACTACATTTAACCTTGAATTCAAAGAGGCTATTTGTTTAAAACTGACAGATCCTTTAGAAAATATTGATGCATTTGGTACCTGTTTGTAGCTCCGTTATCTATAAAGCATATATATATAAGGCTGAGTACTCCCAGCTGCAATATTTCTTTAAAGTGCAAATTCTTTTGTGAAATGACCAGGAGTAGCTAGATAAGTGTTGCTCACAGATTATGGTATTCGTAGCAGGACAACACAGGTCTTCCTGCTGCATTATCAACATAATTTTCTCATCTATACACTGCTTGCATTTGCAAATGTACTTCTGCCATAAAATTCTATCACAGTATTTGACTACTTAGGTGAGTCACAATGCATTCCAAGCTGCACTCCTACTTGTTTGCAAGGCAGAATTCACTTTAATTAATTTTTCAAGTGCTTTCACATAAAATCATGTATCGACATGACAAAAAAAGTAAATTAAATACATAAAAACTACAGTTATCTTTTAATTGGGAACCCAACTCCTTACTGGTGATGCTGGCATCTGTTCCAGGCTGCTCTTTATGTCAAGTGACTAATGATTTTTTTTTTATTTTATTTTTTTGGAACTGTCACTTGCTGAGATACCAATCCAAATGAAGTTAAATTGGTAGAGTAATAAAACTGCACTCAAGAAAGTTGTTGTTTTTTGTTTTTTTTTTTGTTGTTCTGAACATATTTTTGGTTTGTATCATCTATAGCATCTTGTTACATGGGTAAAGTAGGTAGGAAGGTCCCACAAAGTGGCTTTTCATCTGCTGTACAAACAGCATAGTGACTGCTAATGCTCAATATTATGCCTAGTAGTAACTATCATAATAAAATTAGTAACAAATGCAGTCCTCTTATTAATCCCTGGATCCCTTTTAATATCCCAAATTTCATCTCTTAAGATGTAGTATTTAGAGTATTCCAAATAGACTTAAACAAAACAGAACAACTCAGATCTTACAATTACCAAACTTTGGCAAATAGCCTGAGGAAATACCTTGTTTTTAAAGTGATGTCCATAGCAATGAAAGTCTGTCTGTTACACAGTGCTGTTCATCTTCAGTAAAAATGAGCACTGGGATTTTCATGTACACGGGATTTTTTTCTTTATGGAGGCTTTTTCTAAAACAAAACAAAAATCAAAGAACTTAGACAATGATTGTTAGCACCCCGGACAGAAAAAAAAATAAAAAAATAAAAAAATAAAAAAATATATGATTACACATTTTAAAGGATTACCTAAAGAGAAAACTCATTCTGTGGACATACTGGCAACATAAAACATCAGTTTGTGTTGTAAAATTTATTTTAATGCTTTTATTCTACTTTCCCAGCTTGTTCTAGTATTCAATATTGACAAGTGGATACAGTGCAGGTGCACCTGAAACAGTGTTCCTGAATGTTCATTTTGCTGTCACTGCATCACTAAATGAGAAATACTTGTAAACAGGAAAGAAGGAAGTAAAACGAAAAGAACATCTTCCAAAAAGAAAAGACACACTCCTGGAGAAGCCATTGAAACTTGTGTGTGTTGCTGGTTTTCCAAAGGACCTCCAGTGACAACAAGCTGCAGCTGCGGAGTTAAGCCAGGAGGCACCCATCTGCATCCAAATCTGCATTTGTTTGGGAGCGAATACAGACAAGAAAGGTGAAAGGTCCAGATTTAAATTTGTTCACTTGAGAGGAACTGTCACAGACTATCAGGGTGTTTCCTTGAAAAACAAACTGTCGGCTCTTACATAGAAGAAAGTACTCAGAGGGTTTTAACTCAATTTTCTTGTGGTTGTGTAAGACTTTCTGAAAAAAATAGGGCTTTAAACTATGAACTTAATTGGTTATTTCCTGAATTACACAGCCAGTTGCAGAGGTCAAGGTTAGAGTGAAAGGAGAACAACAAATACATAATGAAAGTTTGCCCCATAGGAAAGAAGTTACAGCTTAGAAATGACAGCTGTCCATCTACTGCTCACACCTACAACTCTCCAGAACTACCCAGGACATCAAAATGCATATGATTCAAAGACAGTGGAGAAGTGGTGAAGTCAGCACTAATTCATCATTGTTTCAGTGCATCTACACATTACAAAGAGTTGCCTGTGATTTAACTTTGTAATCCAAGATATTGTACTTCCAAAATTAAAAAATGCACAGCACTGATATTTGCTACAATATGTTGGAATGTTACAGCAAGTAAGTAATTCTGGACAAATATGAAATATTTTTATTCTTTGTTTCAAAATCAAGTATATACCATTAAGTACCAACAAATCTTCCTGCACTTTGTGCAATGAGTAACAGGTCATCCATTTTTGAATTTATCTATTCAAAGGATTTTCCATGACATTAAATTTACTCTTTATCTGTAAGAGGTTTTCAAGAATGGTATATATTGGTTGCCAATATACGAATGCTTGTATGCACTTAATCAGATGCATTAACATCTCCTTTATACGTGTAGTTCTTGGCTTTAGAAAGTTACATTGCGAAACAATTTTAGGCTACTTTACAGGAAGAACACTCCTATGACAGAACAGAGAAAGTTAATAAGGGAAGTATATTCATATACCTAACATCTGTAGCAGGTAATATTTGTTCTTGGAATAAAATAAGTTTAAATAAGCATGAGCAAGCACACTGAAGGAGCTCTGTATAGAGATGCATTTTTGTATGAATTGTTAACAGTTATTTTTCTTTCAAAGCTCAAAAGAATAATGATCACACTTAAAAGTAATGGTAAATCATGAAATTTGTCATATAGAATCATACATTGATTTTCTTTTTAATTGAATTTTTAAAGACTTCCTGCATTATTCTCTCCTATTCTCCCTCCTACAAGCCTGAAATGCTCTTTCAGGCACACTCATGTTCCCAAAAAATCTGCTTTCAGTTCTTCCCAGGGCTCCACACAGCTGAGGTCTTTTGATCACAGCCTGCAGAGAGCTGAATAAACCTGGACCAAGATGCAGTTAAAAGCCGACAGCAATATCACAGAAAAACACTGTAAGTAGTACTGGGAACTTCACAATTCTAACCCCGCTTGCAGCCCTGGATCAGGAGCTCTCAGCAGCCATAGCAAAGATCTGCTAGTAGTGCCTGCTGCTGCCCTGCAGTGCTGGGGTTGGTTCTGTCCTGCAGCAGCAGCAGACTGAGGACAAGAGCTGGGCACTGGCTGCTTGGTAGGTTATGATGCTGAGAAGTCAGGCTCCTTCTGCATAGACCAAGTCAGGTGGAAAGCCATCAAGCCCTCCGGCAGGCTGCCACTTTCAATAGCCACTGCCTTTGTCTAACTTATTTATTTATTTATATATTTTAATCTCATGCTAGAAGCTACCCCAAAGGCGCACATTTTGAGAGGTCAGAGAATTTGGTCTGTGAAGGACTGTGCATTCTACCTGAATGATTAAAGCTGAAAAGGCCACGCGATTATATTTTGGTGCTCACAGAAATCTCTCAAAGCCATCATTCTCAGTAAATTAGACAATACAAAGTGGCTCTCTGGCCTCCTGTTAGCACAATTTAATTCATCATTATCTTGTTTTGCATTTTTTTCCTAAAATTTGACCACCACAATGTCATCACCCCTGAACAACTTGGAGACATAAAAATTCACAGCATCTCTTGAAAGAAATATCTTCTGTGGAAGGAGTGAAATGGTTCATTTTTATTTCAGTTACTTTTGGTAAATTTCTGCTGTTCCAACATTAAATAAAATTTGGGATTTATGAAACCTGCCTGTAGGTGGCCAAGTGCATGTGGTATAGCATTAAAGAAAGCAACCACATCTCATCTTTAAATTCTCACTGTCCTCCTCCAGTCAACACATAAGCAATTGTTTGATCATAAAACAACTATCCAGACCACTGTTTCTCAAGCTGCTGAAATTACTGTAGATTTTTCTTGATTCTTTGATTTTATATATACATACATATATAACATGTATACACACACACACACACACACACACACACACATATTTTTCCATTTCACTCCCACAGAAAAAAGAATCTGATATTCCAATAAACTACTCTGGAAGACTGAATGCAAGACTTTGGAAGGCTCTTCAATGATACACAGTCACAGTGAAACAGAGCAGCTGAAGAGCTTGCAGCATAGCTGTCTCTTGACAGTAATAATTTACTCCAGCTGAATGCTAACAGCAGTCATTGACTCTAACTGAATGCTAACAATCCTTTCTTGAGACAGTGTCATTATATTTCCACCTATTGCCTACAGCAAAGTCAATACAGTGCTTCTAAAAATAATGCTAATGTAAAATTCTTATTTAAAAAAAATACATGCTGCAAGATAACTTGAAGTTATACATGTTGATTGGTCAAAGAATTTGGGATGCAGACTACACACTTTTAGTGTTCACACTCACATATTTCTGATCTGCAAGGTACCAAACCTGAGCTGATAACATGGGAGTCAATTCAGGAAATAAAGGTACTACTGAAATAGTCATTAGTCACCAGCATTCATAAGGAGACTCAAATTAGGGCTGTACTAGAGAAAAAGTCGAATAAAGCAACAAAGAAATCCTTTTGAGTAAAACACAATCTTACATAACTGGTGAAGAAGCTGTTTACCTAATTCCAGCATAACTTGCATGTGCAATTATAGAGGTATGATATATACACAAAGACTACCTGTATGTCCAGGCACACAAAAAGTGATTCTTAACTGAGCGCTCTTTCCCCAGCTGAAGTTTAGCAAAATTTAGCTTGCATTGGCCACACCAATTAATCCATTTCTGTTATTGCCAGCTATAAGTCTAACTTACATTCTGTATTGCATGAGAAAGAAATACATTTGTTCTTACTCCTTTTTGAAAATGCAGTATGCTCCACACAGGGGTGGTGAATAGTTCATTGCCTAGTTAACCATCCATGAACACTGATATTTGTCAGTGTTCCAGACAGTCAGGCATGCTCGATTCAGGGCTGTTTAGAACAGATTTGGAATAACATTAAGCAAATAAATGCAGCACTTCATAAAACATTAATGACTGTCATAAGCAATAGAAAACATCATCACATAGGAAACAAAACAATGGGTTTAAAATGCCCACGGAGAGATGCAATACCAGTTTCACTTGCAAACTAAATATGCGTTAGACATTTATCTTACTGTGGTCCATAAAGTAAGATAGATGACCAAGTTGGGGCAGCCTTCCTTCTATTTCTGTCAGACTGTGAGCCAGGTAGGGAACAGCCTGCTTCTGATAAGAGCTATCTCAACTGTTAGCAGTCAAGAACAGAAATAAGTGGTTCAGTCATGGATTATGGTATATAGAAATAATAGTATTTCCTGATTTGGGAACAAATTATGGCATTTCCCTTTCACATTTTACTATTTTAAAGTTAACTTTTGCAAATGTAAGTTCATTAGCAGTATCAGTTTAAAAGTAGGTAAAGAAAAAATATATATAACAATTGAGAAAAAAAAATATAATTCTACCAGGTTACTGCAAACAACAGCAACACAGTGATATTAGTAGAAAGCATACTTCAATTTGTTGATGAGCAGTCTTCTATACAATAAAAATTCGAATAATATTTGAATATGCAGAATACGCGCAGTTCCTTCTCAATCGTCTCAACTATCACCCACATTAAACAGAAGATCTGAGATTCCTATAAGAAACCAAAAGTTCCCAAGCAAATGTAACTGAGATTATCACTCACACACTAGTGTTGCTCAGCATCTGCTATGAATTGGTGTATGCAGAAAGATGGTTCAGATGGAAGATAGGAAAAAGAAGAAAAATTTCCCAGACTTGAGCCTCACCAAACACCAGACAAGACAGAGACAAATCTGAGGCAAGAGATCTGCCAACAGAAAAAGCAAAAGTAGGGGGAAGTAGTATGAGAAATGTAGCTGAAAGTATATTTTATTATGCTTTCCCATGTAAGTAACTGAATGATGATGGTAATAAGTAAAGCTGAGACAAGAGATTAATAGAAGAACATGCAATTACAGCATATTTAGATGTATTTAAGGTTCTAACCTGGATTTGTTTCCTAGCTCAACCATAGAATTTGTCACAGCCTTAAGCCATTCCCTCCCTCCCCAGGTACCAGTCTAGAAATAAAGGCAGTTTTGCTTTCTTGTCTAGAAGTTCCCATGGAAAAAAATAATATATGTTTATTTTTTATAAAGACTCTTGAATTAAAGATTAACATGCCTATAACAAATGAGTAAACATAGGAAATAATTTCTGAAGTGCATCCAGTCTTCACTTCCCTCAGTATAAAATTAGAACGGAAAAAACAACAGCCATGTAGCCGCCAATTTTTTTTCACAAGTTTCCCCACTGGTCCTTGTTCTCTGATGGTGAACAGACATACTCTGTGATAAATCAATAGAAGAAAATTAACTGCCTTACAATGGCTATAGCATTTTCATCTGAGAGCAAGTCAGGTGTTTTGGTTTAAGCAGGGGATGTTTTGACATGGAGAGCTTGTCCTCCACTTTAAAACAAGCCTCACACAATTCACATTTCAAACAACAAGGAAAAAAAGGAACTTTTTGAATTCAAGAATCATCTTTAATTCCTCTTTCTTATTTTCCTAAGCAGAAGATTTTCAAAGTTGGAGAGTTTAGACTGGAGCCAAAAAGCAGAGCCCCCATAGAAGCAAGAGGCAGCACTCAGAAGCATGTGCTGGTGTTCCTCTCTGTCTAGCAGCATTACCATCAGGAAGCACTCCATGCCACACAGCTCTGTGTAACATCTTTATGAATTCAAGCACCCTCCACTATGCTCCTTATTATAAATTGTTAAGAACCATGAGTCATTTCCTCATCAACATTCATTTGTCAATCATGGTGTCCTATTTACTTTATTATATCTGGTAACAAAGAATCTAAGCAATCTATAGGTGAGGAAAAGGTATAGCGAGTTAATAAACTAGGTTGCCATGTTCACATGGCACATCACCAGGCTGACAGGCTACATTTCATATTTGCTTTTTATAGATCCTTATATTTATGGTGAGGCTAATTCAGCACTCATTCAAATTAATAGGCAAGATTTTTTCAAGTTCAGTGGGTTTCACACTGTGGTCTAAAGGCTCAACTTCATGCCACCATTTTCCCTATTAAAACCAGAGTTCAATTAGAAGCTCAGTATTTCAGACAACTGAATCATGGTGTAACGTGATGGAAAGCTCAGCAATAACTAGATATCAACAAGATCCTAGGCTATAGAAAGTAAGGATTTGTTCAAATGCATCAGCCATGGGCACACACACACAAAAAAACACCTTTGGAAGGCCTCAGGCATGCAAGGATCTTGAGTAAGATGCCCTCACCTCCCCTGCCAACCCTTAAATGAGGTCACCTGTGTTTCCCTGGGTTGACCCTGCCTTCCCACAACATGCTCAATTGCTGATTCAAGCCATGACAGCATTTCTGCTACACGTGGCCAATTTCATTTCCCTCTAGAATGGATCAGCCACTTTTCCTTTTGACTAGCACTGATTCATTCTGTACCTGCATGGTTCCTACGTTTCACCCCCACCCACCCTCAACCCCCCTTAAAAATGTTAACTGAATGTGAATATTCATTAGGTGGAGGTTTTTAATACCAAGAACATCTTCATGAAGGTACAAGTTACATTTCTAATGTATTTACATTTTAATTAATTTTGCTTCCATTTTTTTGTTGCTTAAACCACAGCAGCTCAACCTTCTTACTTTCCTACAGCCTGGTTCTACATTTTTATCTAACTGTTCAAGTGCAGTGTCTGCTAACACAACAAAGCTTTTGCCTCATGAAGGCAAAATTTGGGCCAATGTTTCCCATCTTTTTTGTGAGCCATCTCAGCACCTTACCCTCTGGTGTGTGAACACACTCCCTGGCGTATGAGTCATTTACAGTAATGGTAGTAATTTTTTCTATTATTTGTAATCAGCACTCCCTTACTGGAATAATTTTCTCTATATTTTAAAGTGCTTTGCAACACGAGTATGAATTGCCCTGTGAGTACTAAATCAAGTACAAAGTGTGTCCAGCATGAGTTTATTTAATTTGTTACCCAGCTGGTAGCTAGTTAATCTAAATACTTTTCAATCAGCTGTGTTATCTTGCAGTTTGAATGACTTCTATAACTGGTGCAAGGTTATTCATTCTCCCTTTGTTCAGCTTCTGGAATCTCATGCAAACATTTTAGCATCATTCAGCTTGCAACTCTGAGCACTGAAAATACAAAAAATCCTATTTCACTAGTATAGATGTATTGTGAATCACTATTTATACAGTTAGCACTAGTCCTCCCAAATGTATGGTAGTATTTAGAGCAAGAAGGCCTGCATCTTTGTGCAGAACAGTACTAACTGACCAGGAATTTCCTGCTTTCTCTCCAAGAATCATTATTCCTCCATGCCCCTAAAAAAAAACAAAACAAAACAAAAAAAAAAAACAGGAGAAAATATCCTTCCTACTGCCCCACAAGCCAAAAAAAGGACTAAATTTCCCAAAAACTCTTCAGAGAAAATTATAATTTACACTTTGCAAAGTTTACTCCCCCATTTTGTAAAGGAAGTATAGGAGATGGTGGGGAAGTTGCTCCTGCTCAGAGGTCCGCCTCGGACTAACAAACA
Source organism: Coturnix japonica (assembly GCF_054131305.1). Taxonomy (NCBI): domain Eukaryota; kingdom Metazoa; phylum Chordata; class Aves; order Galliformes; family Phasianidae; genus Coturnix; species Coturnix japonica. The sequence goes on along the minus strand of NC_140680.1, from coordinate 8,185,385 downwards.
CCCCCTGCCAAAAGGATATCTTCTAATTTAACACTAGACGTTCTGAGTGGGAGAAGCTTCATTCCAAATTGTTTCTCAGTTGAACTTAAAATCCATACAGTTTTGTATAATATTCTGAAAATAATCTTCTCATTGGAACTCTTTGGAAAGTCTCCTATTAATTTCTGTAGGCTCTGCAGCATTTCTCTGCGAATAACCTTTTTCTTCCTTCATCCACATTTTTCATTTCTTGAAATGCATTTTGGGCCAGAACTTTTAAAAAAGATTTGTTGAACAGCAGCTTTATCTCTAGGCATCTCCGCAAACCTCAACCTACCAGCTCATTTCAGATAAACTAGCTTGGTATTTCTGGGTGACCTCTGAGGTTTCCTGCAAGTAGGCCTAGGAGGGAGAGAGGTGTCCAAAAATAGAGGCTTCCCACTGGTGATGTTTAGCCTCCTGCTTTATGACTGACTTTGCCTCTGCGGGATTTGTTCCAGTTCACAATTTAACACTTTCCTTCTTGCTAATACATTGTTTAATCGCTTCTACACAGGGCACACACATTATTCCACTGAAGACATACAGGCATCAGAGGGACGATTACCCTAAATATTCAGGCAGTAGAAATAACAGGGAACTAAAAGCAAGGTAATAAGCTACTGCTGGAGCATTGTGAAAAGGGCAGCTACCTTGAGGACAGGAACACAAATAGAGGGAACGTACAGTTGCTTGTAAATGCAATGAAATATGCACTGCAAGAAAGAGATAAATGTCAAAGACAAAGTTACAGCGGCCTGAACTGCTTATTACATGGTCTTGAAATAGGTAAAGCTAGAAGGCATATGCTAATAGTGCAGTGAGAATCACATGCTAAGGCTAGAATGCGTCACTGCTATCAAACAGCATTAACTGCTAAGATTTTTAAGCATGCAATTCTGTGAGCACTGGCATGAAAAAAAAAATTATTTTTTCAGTAATGTATAGCTTGTGACTAAGTCAAAACAGAATTCCCTTAACGCTGTAGTGGGACAGCAGTTTTGAATGCTCAGAGCACAACCTTTGTGAGAGCCCAGACACAATCCCTGACCACTGCCAAGGTTTTCAGTCAGTGTTTATTAAGCTTCGTTGTTTTATGTAACAATTATTTACAGAAAAATTGATCTTTTTTCATACTCAGCCGTAGTTGGCTGGTTTCTCCACAAAGTCTTTGACATGGATATATACAATATGAAGTGTCTAGGCACCACTTGCTTCAGAACTGAAAGTAAAAAGTATCTTAGAAGACCTTAGGGAGTTGGTAAAGCTCCTAAAGACTCTCAGTACTGCCCTCACTCTAGGTGATTACTCCTTTGATGCAATGCTAAACTTATTAGGCTTTTAATGGGCATCTCACTTGCCTGTAAATAGCTGACAAGCTTCGTTTTCAATCAGGATGACACCTAAAGTTTCAGTTTAGATCTTATCTGTATATGTCTTCCAGCTATGTGAATCATGCGTTGATTATTCCTGGATCTGTTTTTTTTTAACACTAATTGTGATTCATGCTACTTTTGTATTATTATAAAAAGCAGAATAATTTTATTCAAATAAGCATTAATTACGAATTCATAGATCTATAATTACTTGCCTTAAGAGATGAGAATCAAAGACTCTTCAGACAGAGGTCATAAGAGTTACTCAAAATACTTTCACTAAATTTTATTCTTATTTCTAGTTTGTAAATTTAGTGACAACTATCTTTACTTGAGTTCTGCAGGTAGTGATACAAAAAGGAATCAATCAGATATTGGTCTTTTAAATCAAAGTTAACTCACCCTCCAAAAATTTTTCTCTCTCTTCCGTCATTTTCATGACAGGTTTTGTAATTGATTCTGCTCCTGCCATGTTTCTCACTAAGAATTTTTAGTAGGTATCAGGAGACCACAGTCTTATTGCTCAGTTTACAGTCCAAGCATGCTCGTTTCTGTATGACCAGCTGAACTAAAAAAAAAAGATTAATGAAAAGAAGTGGTAGCTTCTCTATGTCCAGTATCAAAGCAATTGAGCAGGTCTAATTCGCCACAGTTTAGTCATTTAAAGCTGGTCATTAAAGCCTGGATCTTGGAATCACAATCTTGAATGTACATATATGAATACATTTATTCTTTTTCCCCCAAAAAGATTAAAATTCATCTTAAACACTGAGCTGCTTTCCTCAGCCACTTAAACACTAGTTACAATTTGCCAAATCACTGAACTTCTAACTTTTGCAGGATAAAGCTTTCTAAAATAATAAGAGTTATACATCAGTAAAAAAGGCAAAAAAAGGTATTGGAAGATGTTATCACCTAAGCAAGACAGATAATTCTATTGCACCTTTATTAGAAACATGGAAAAACAGAGGCTTGCTAACATACAGACCACTGTTTAGTTTGGCTCAATCCTTTCAGGTTAATCAATAGCAGATTCATTAAAAACTGCAGATTTGTGTCTAACGGAGCTAGACTTCATTGTAAAGAAATCATTGCAGTACCATTTAAAGCATAAAAGGCTTTTATGGGAATTGCTTTGTATTGTCTTTGGTATTTAAGATGGTTCCACTCGGACATTCTAGTGACTTATAGCTTTTATTAATGCACAGGAATAGAGGCCAGAAATTTTGGTACTAGTAAGCTTTTCCGTTTTCCTATTTGATTGGCATTTCCAGGTTAGAGAGCTTAATTCCTTTAGAAAAAAAGTGTGAAAACACTGTTAAGATATTTACATGAATAAATGGACTTCAGTTTTTCTTGTTAATGTCTACATACACTATAGAAAGAATGGCACGACACACACTACTTCTTCTCTCTCTTTTTTTTTTTCTTTTTTAACAAAAGCTACACACTATTTAAAGTACCTTCTGATAATAGATATGTAGGTTGTTCCAAAAGTAATGCCTCCTAATTTGTTTCCATGGAAGCAACAACTGATATGAGCACATGAACAAGATTTGAAAGTGCACTTTCTCAGCTACAAAACACTATTTTTTTCAGCAGAGTTGCCACCATTTTCTCCACTGACAAACAGCCTACATGCTGTGCTTGATGAAGTCTGTGCTACTGGTGACCCACTGTCATCACTGTTGAAACAAAGCACCTATCACTTCACTGTGCTACATGCACTATTTGGTCCCCGTAAGAAGTTTGTTTATGTTATAACAAAGATTTGGTAAATAAATATTCAGCTCTTATAAAGAGAAGTTTCAATAAGAAAGTATATTATTATTTCCTTGAATAGAAATTTGCTTTTTATTAGAAAACTGTCATCTATCACTGGGATGAGTGACAATTGTTTTAATTTTAATTTTTGTAATATCTTACTGAACATTTTTTAATCTAGTATATCAATTAAATCTTACTAACAGATAATTTTGTACAGCTGTTTGATGCAAGTCAATGCTCTAACGTCTATTTATTAGCTTGATTGTTACTGAGATACTCATACTTTCATCAAATCTATGATTGGTGTAATACACCATGTAGGCTTATGAGATAATTAAGTTTATTTGGAGTTCTCTACTTGCTCTGATAGTTCCATTTGCTTTTCAGCACCTATTTTACCCCCCACAGAGAACTTCTCTGGAATTCTGCTGATGTTTTCCATGGTTTAATCCCTGTTTCCATGACCTCTACTAATACTTAACTTGCACATCATATTTACCTTGCTGAATCAACTGCCATTGAACAGGACAAGACAAGAAATTTCATACATTTATCTTCTTTTATGGAGAACCTTTGTGACAAAGCCTTCCTACGTCACATGCCCCTTTTAAATTGCTATTTGCATTCATGATGTGGTAAAACTGAAGACATCTTTCCATACTTAATTATCTGATTGTTCTATAGTATCTGTCCCTCATTTCAAACCCAAGGCATTTTTGCTACTGAAGCAGTACATATTAATAAAAATGAATCTTTTCATATGTATCCTCACTTTGAAACCGGTGCAATGCTATATTTTGATTCTGATTTTCTATCAGGTTGAGGGACTAATGATTATATTGTGATCTCTCACTTGGTACTGCTCAGAGACTTGTTAAATGTTCTTAAATGTTCTTTTGTTCTTGATGCAAGTGGTAGCCTTACCTGGGTAAACTGTTGTATTACACAGAAGGCTTTGGCATATGAGCATGTCATTTATGGAAATTAAAACATATGTCAGTTGTGATATAACAAGAAAATACTAAAAGTCACACAAGCAGAATTAACCAATCGTGAAGCACAATACAAATGAAACCTTTTGAAGCATTCAGAAAGATACTTGAAAGCAAATCAAAGTTACTATTTTTAGATCCCAGCTTATATTAGCCCTGAATTGCAACTGTGGAATTTTCTATCCTGTTCTATCATGTACACACACATCTGTTGTGTCTGTAAAAATACGGTGTTTCACTAATTAACTGCAAGTTATCAGCCAGGCTCCTACTGCTCACATCAAATGTGAGAACCTTCTAGATTGTTTCACAATAAGTATTTCACAGATTCACTGCAATAACCACTGTACATTCAGAGAACTGTTTTCCATGATAGAAACGCAATAGGCACCTCACTATCTGAAACCAGATTCTGTTGTTTCAGTATTACAGGTTCAATGTTACATAACAGGAACGCAATAGAATAACTGCATACTAATCAATACTTGCAAATGGAAAAGTGGTAGTGGTTCAATAACCTGGTTCCTCTGATGTAAGTGAGAGCACGGACAATACCAGGGCAAACCATATCCAGTAGAGTTTCAGACAGCAGACCTTCAGCTTCATCAAGATTTAATTTAACTTTGCATATAACATTTTGCAGCTCTATCTGCAGAATACAGAAGTATTTATTTGTCCAGACAGTACAGAATTAATCTACCTGTATGTGAATTGTCTGAAAAATCTGCAAAGTAGGAACTGAAAAATAGAAAAGTAACACATCGCCTTGATAAGGGTTATTAGAAATAAGTCAAGTATGGTACTGATGTCTGTCAAGTCATTACTAGATCTAATACCATAACTTGGTATAGAAAAATCTTAGAGAAGTACTTCAAAAGGAAAACAGAATTTTAATGTGGAAGTGTGGTATCTCAGACTTGAAGAGCAATGAATAATAGGACACAACCTCAGCACTGACACATTCTAGAATTGTAAAACAATGTGTTGGTGTAATCCAACAATAAAAAATGGTGTCTACAGTTGCTGATACAGGCAGGCCATCAAATGGAAGTAATTATCCATGGACATCAGGGCCCAGAACTGCATAGAACTTGCTAACGTGAGGTGAAAACAGACTTTCTAAAAATGAGAATGAATGAATTCCAAGATTAAGCCTCCAAAATGCAGGGAAGTCTTTCCCCAGGGAAATAACATACTCTTTAGAAAAAGTATTCAATTGTCTGTCCCTTAATGCCTCACTGAAATTGCTACAGCATTAAGTTATTTTACAAGAAAACTTGGCACTTTTTTTAATTTAAAATATTTTTCATTATGCAGAAGTCTTTGTGTCTATGTCCCACTATGATACAATCTAGTGAAATACAAGCTTCACTAACTTGCCATTGAAGGTTTTATTAATAGAAGTATTAACATGACTTCAGTTGTGGCATCAGGTTTATAATCATGAATATTTTATGATTAAATTGTTTTATTAGGGATAATAAGATAGCCAAAACTATTATTTAATCAAAATCTGTTACTTATCTAGTAAAACTACCTTCACAATTGGAATATAGTTACAGAACATAATCATGAAGCCCCAGCAATCTCAAGGGGACTTTCAGATTTGTATTGTTTCCTATTAAAAAACGTAAATCCTTTGGCAGCTAAGTAACAGAATACTCAGATAAGAAATATGACACAAAGTACCATCGCCTTCAGGAAGGGCTTTAAAATGGAAGAGAGGTGCTGATTAGACTGCAGGGAGGTGAGCAAGCTCTTTTCAAAAGATTGCATTTACTTTGAGTCCAACTGTTTCAGGGACAGGACATTAGATAACGGAAGCTAAAGAGAAAAAAGCCAGTCAGTGAAGTAATGACAACTCATGGTAGTGAAGAAGGCAATTATGTAAGAATCAAGTAATGTTTGGAATTGAAAGTCTGGGAAAAATAAGAATTTCCCATTGTGAAACTCTTCCAGTATGATCCAAAGACCCCACTGGTCTCCAAATCTTGACACGGATATGGTTCGATCTTAGACTATAACATTTACCCTCATCTTTTCATAATCTGCTAATTGCTTAATTGATATCAGAATTATCCATATTCACACCAGTTCGAGGACTATATGAAGCCTTGGCTTCACTATCTGCTTTCTAACATTACAAGGCAGTCAATTCTTAAATAAAAAGCACATCTTTGATTTTGAAAACTAACATTTGCTCCAGTTTTCCAGCTCCAGCATGCGACACCACAGGAAAAAGTTCAATTCCAAAATCCTCTCTACTCCTGGGCAAAAGTGCTGCCTCTTACAATAATGATATGCACCTGGTTACACTGTGATACTGGTGATAAATACAGCAAGGAATGAACAGGCCTGAATGATATTATAGCCAAATACTTTTATAAATGCCATCCAAGATTATTAGTTGGCTGGGTTTGTGTTTATGTTTTTTACCCATCTAAGTAACAAACTACAAGCATTCATTCAACCATCTTTCTGAATTTCTGGAAAAACTGCATCAGTGAGGAGTGCTGATCAACCTCCTGTTTTCAAATTCATTCCACACATTCTGTTACAATCATCTCTTCTTCAGCACTCTGAAATCAAACCTTGCATCTCTTACAATGAACAGCTAGCATTTAGCTAACTCATCCCCATGGATACCTGACCATAGTGGTGACGAAAATCTGAGATGAGTTCAATCATACATGATTAAGACTTCTTGCCTGGCAATGGTTTCTTCATTTCATAAAAAGAATAAAATAACTGGGTTTAACTTTTCAATCAGGGACAAAATGCTGGGGATGAAATCCAACATTTATTTTGAGGCATTTACACATTAGGCCTGAAACCTGCTTCCCTAATCAGTAAGAAAGACATCTCATTTCTGAGAAATCCTCACTTTATTATAGATTAGTGGGTGATTCAGAGTTGTACTCTATTGACCATGAAAAGCAAATCAAATATATAGTTAGATGGGCTGCTCAGCAGCTAAAACTTCATGAAATACAGTCCTTTGAGACTGCAGAGCTACTATCACTTTTTGTGGGGGAGGGTGTGTATGTGTGTGGCATTAGTTGAAGTTAATAATGACATTCAAGTGCTATTTATGAAATATAGTTAAAGACCAATTTCCAGTTTTTTATGCCATAATAAAATAGTTTATGATTTCAGCTTCACTTTAAGCACCAGTAACAGCTGGATTTTGCTTGTTGGGTTTCAGGCTTTTTTTTTGTAGATCCCTCTTTCCTCCCTTCCACCTACCCCTCCCCTCACCATGCAATACACTTTCATCTCTCATAGGCCCCGACCTTTTCAGAAGATGAAGGGTCACACTTTCTCTCCATCAGCCTACTTCTAATTACCAATTAGTGAAAAGAAAAAACAAACAAAAAAACTGAAAAGTAACAGGAAACAATCAAGTATATTCGTTTTCTTCACTTTCACTTCCCAGTTTTCCTATTTATCTCACCTTCACTTTTTTAACATCTTTAACACAGAAGTACAGGGCACTTATTTTTAAAAGTACTTAATGCTATTTGTTCACTGACAAAATAGAAGCAGTATGTGCTGTGTGACTCAAGGCTACACTGTAAAATTCAGATTACTTCCATTTTTATACAAGAACTCTATCGATGAGAGTTGCATTTTACTACTCTATTTGCTCTCCTCATTCTTACTGTCTTGGCTTAGCAAATGAAAAAGTTGCAAATAAATAATCTAGTGCAATAAGAAAAGGTCCAAGTGTCTTGGAATTGAGGGCACATCAACCTCATGTCACCAGGGCAAAATTTTTCTTGCATATAACACTGACACAGGACTTAAATTACAGAAATTGCTGCTGTGCTGACTTCCATCCTCATTATTAATGTTATTTGCTGGAGCCACTGGACCTATCTTACCAGATCCAATGCATCTTCTATAGTTTCTGCATTCTGCTGCCCCTCAATGATTACCATTGTTTCTGCACACAAATACAAAAACATATTTTCTCTCACCCCGTCTACTTTAGTAAAGTATTTAGTAACAGTAAAATATTTATCCTGGGGAAAGCAACTTGGGAATTACTGAAGTGCCTATATTTACAGTAGCCTCTCTGACATTAGCTGGTTGCATTTGCCTGTTTGTCACAAGAATAGAAGCCATTCAAACCTCTTTTGCAAAAGCAATACAGAAAAATTCTCAACTAGAAAGACAAAGTTTTTTCCATCATTTCCACTGTCGTCCCACAATAGGGCATAACTACCAAGATTTTAGCTCATTAAAGACTGCCAGGGTTGGATTTCCTTTAGAAGTAGCACTACTACTGCTGTTCCAGCACACCTGTTTTAAGAACCAAACCAGAACGGATTTTAAGCTTGTTTTAAACAGAAGTGTACATTTATGAAGGAAAGGAAAATAGAAAAAAATAAATCAGGAAAAGCAAAAGTTCAAAAGAGATTCAAAAGTGCAGCTGAAAATTCCTTGGAAGTTGCACATTTGAGGTGCCAGATTCAGAACCCAACAGCTTAAACATGGCAGCAACTCACTATTACAGATTGAGTTCTCTTATGCAAGCAAAATTTGATCCAAGTAAAAACAGTAGATTTACTTTTCTGTCTATCTCTCATTGACACTAGATATCAATTAAAATTCTCATGTTCTAGGCAACTGAAATGTTATACCGCTTGACAATATGTAAGAGAGAATAGTGCAGTGAGTGAATATTAATAAAGGTGTACATCAAAATACAATTAGCCAGCTAACTTATAGAGCTCTTAGCATCTGAATGCCCAGTGGGCTATAGTGACATACAACCGTAACCTGGTATGGTTATCTATTGACAGAATCTGAAGAAATGTTAGTTTGAAGATGGCATCCATTCTCCTTTGACCATATGACTAAGCAAACGTCACTGCTGGAATAAACACCAGTGAAAAACAGCAGGCATAAGGAGGACCACGTCTGCTCAGTTGTTGTTACAAGCTGAGAGGAACTCAATCAGCCCATCTGCTGCCTGAACAACTATGTATGTTCACCAGTCCTTTAACATTTTTAGTTAGCTTTGTAAGAGACAGTAAAACAGGAAGTTATACAGTACAAGCAATTAACCTTCAGTAAAGTTCTTTACATTGCCCATTTTACATTTTCATTCTGCCAAAGGTTAAGCACATAATTAGAACAAAATCCAGCTCTTTCAGTAAAGATCTGGAGGGGGAAAAAAAGAAAAAAATAAATAAAGAAGTCAGATTGATGCATCTAGATGGAATATGTTAAACTGCACATTGCTCATAAAATTGACTAATCATTGTAATAGAATGAAAAGACAAGTAAAAACAGTTCCTCTTAGCACTGCTACCGATGGAGATCATGCAAACTTAATCAGTCCAAAAAATGACTGGCTATTCCTGTGAAACCATTTGGACATCTATTCACAACTGCATGTTAATTCAAAATATTTCAGATTTTCCTCACCGCAACAAAATAAAACACACCAGACTGCCATCCTCACACTTTGAAGCACAAATGAAATTTAGTACACGGCTGCCTAGAGCCACAGAAATAATATCCACATGGACTTTTCCTGTGTAAACAAGAATGGAACTAGAGGCTGACCGAGAGGAATCTTTTCTATTACATTCTGGTTATTTGTTTCCCTGTTCTGAATTTTAATAACCCTGAGGACCTTTCTTTCCTCTTTTCTCACATCAAATATAACACTTTAAATAAAAGTCTAGCAAACAAAACGAAAATGAAATGTCATAGGTCTGATAACAATGAAATATTGTATTAGTATTTTGTATTACAGCTATGGCACAATGGAGCTTCTCTGAAGTGAATGAGCACCTGCAAGCTGCTGGCAAACTTGGCCTCAGGTAGTTTACAGAAACAGCACTTCTACCTTAAGAAATGGGTGCCTTACACATAATTAAAGAAATTACTTTCCTTTAAAAATTAAAAGCTACAGCATAGCTTTAATACAACACAAATCAAGGCAGTTCACTCCTTTGGAAAACTTACTTGTAAATATTCCCAGTGAATCAATGAGATGACTTTGCATACCAGTTCAGACTTTACACCACCATTTTAAATTATGACACCCTTATTTCAGGATAACCATGGAAGAAATTGAAGTATTTTTTGTAAATGGAAGTAAATTTTCCTTTGGCTTTAAAAGCACAGAAAGACAAAAGCATGTGCCATTTTTTGTTCCAGCAAGATAGAAATTTAACACAAATACATGCCTGTCATATCTGGGATAAGGTGTTGTGTGGGCTTCCTTTTTTTTTCAGTCAGTTTACTTAAGAAAAATATATACATCCATTAATAACAGTTCTGCCTCTCAGAAGCAATTGATTTTGACTAATTCACTGAGGGCATAGGGTGGAGAAGAGAGATTGAAAACACAAGTCATGTTTTCTAAGAGGGGCACTGTGATTTTCTATTTAGATTTTAGAGCCAGGTATGTCTGTCCTTTCATCAGTTAGAAGATGTCTCAGTACATTGGGAAAAAAAAGTTAAAGAAGGGGACATCAGTCTTCAAGAGAGGCATCACTTAATACTCTGCGTGCAGGTTTAAGCACTGCAATAAGAAGGACATAAAACTATTTGGAGAGCATCCAGAGGATGATGAAGGGTCTGGAGGGCAATACAGAGGAGGGGAGACTGAGGCCCTGAGGGGAGGCTCATAGCCCTACAGCTTTTCACAGGGAGCAGAGGGCAGTGCTGAGCTCTGCCCTCTGTGACAGTGACAGGGCCCAAGGAAACAACATGGAGCTGTGACAGGCGAGGGTTGGATTGAATCAAGCAGTTTTTGCTAAACATCTTGATCTGTGCAAATGCATAGAGGTCACAGATACCCACCCCATAACTATTAACTATCTTATTCCCTCTCCTAAAGGTATTATAAGCTTCAAAGATACACTTCTTTCAAACACTAAAAAAAGCTGTTTCCAGTTTGTTAACTGGGATGATATTCTTAAGAAAGGAGTGCCTACCAGCCTGTCACTTGTGACCTTTAGCAGCCATCGGATGATAATGACTTCTGCCTGCTTGCTTTGGCTAAATTCACTTTAAGTCCTGTAATAGGAAATCAGAATTACAATAATGTTTCATTACGCCACATAGCATGTTCAGTTTTTAATGCTGTGCAAAATAGAAACTGAATTTGAAATGGAATTTGCCAGGAGAAATAACAAGAACTTAAAAGTCAACATACAACAGAAAAGGGCACGTGTTTTTTTGGGGTGGGATGGAATATGACCTTTGAAGCCTCATTTCCCTTTCTTATTTTAATAGCATAAACACTCTAAGTAAAACAGTGGTGCTTTAGAATTTCATTACCATTAGCATAAACCCTGAGTCTGGTACATTTGATGTTCCTGCTCTGCCTAAACATCGTACATGATTTTGAGGACATAAAATCTTTCTTAGGAATTGAAGGCCAAAACCTATACTTCTAACCACACCATCTTAATCACTTAATGCATATTACAAGATCTACCTAATGATGCCGTGTTTTCACACATCCAAGTTACAGCTAGTCTTCAGGAAACAGGAAGCAGATTCTTCTCTACAATCTTTCAGAATGAATGTTTTGAAAACCAATATGTTCCATTCTAAACTGTCTATGACAGGTACGAGAAGACACTGGTTTTTCCATTTTTACTGATAAAAGCATAACCACAAGAGTACATAAGAACAGTAAATGATTTCATACCTACTCGTTGTGCTTGGTTGTGAACTTTTTTCTGTATTGCCAACTGCTGCAGAAGGCAAAACTAATAAGCAGCAAGCAGAAAGCCTCAGAGTATCCAACTGAGCAGCAACGTTACCTTGTCAACAATTCTAAGAAGCAGTACCAAGAAGGGCATTGGTTCCTTTCCCTTCCTTCTCCTCACAGTAAGAACAAAAGAAAGTTTGCAGTAATTGAAAACTCTCCAAATGCATGTTGAAGGATCTGGAATCTTGTACTAAAGAAAATAAATGTTATCCAATACTAATAAGTAACTTTTGAATTAAACTGTTTCTTGATGTTTTGTTTAAAATATATTCCTCACAGCCTGTAATGAGCAGGTGAAGAATGTTTAAGTGACATTTACTCCTAGTTTCTTTGAGAACTAGGTTAAACCACTTTTTAAACATAGTACTTAAGCCGCTTTGGGGGGAAAAAAAAAAATAATAATTTTAAAAGAATAAATATTTTGCATTTATTTTGGCCTGTCTGGCAGACCAAATAGGCCTGCCTGCCTACTTTTAAGTTTTCTATATTGCAACATTCAGTTTCTTCCATCAGAGCAATTTTATTCTTTAGAGCTGGTAGTATTAGAGTTGCCAGAAAGCTAACCATGACAGATATGACAGATTACATCCTTTAAAGATAAATTTCTTTGTTGTAGCAATAGATATTGTACTTTCTAAATGGAAATTGACTTCCTGGTGAATAAAGAATTTAACCTTAATTACCTTCTGAATCCCATCACTATTTGTCAAAAAGAAATGAAACTGGTCAGAGGTAATGGACAATCATAAGCGAGGTATGAGTAAGGTCATAATAGAGACAATGAAAAAGGTTAATGTTTAGTAAAAGGTTTATGACGTAGGTGTAACCCTTGGTGTAATAAGTACAATAAAATAAGGTAGTATATCAGAATAGTCTTCCAATGAAAGACAAACTTGAACGAACACCTGATTCTAGCCTTCCTTGGGACAATACAGCTGGATTCTTGTAATTTCAGAACATCTCTTTATATAATATGCAAAATAAAAATAAAATTGGAACAGAAATGATTCAAGGATAGTAAGTTTTTTTATTTTTTTGGACTCAAGATTAGTTTTTTCACTTTTGCCACACTGGGTCACCCATCTTAAACTGCAAGTTGTGATGCCTTATTTGTCCATCAGCTGCCTTTCCAAGCTCCCAAAACAGCAGACAGTCTGTCCCAGTATTCATTATGGACAACTCTACAGTCCGAAATAAACAGTAGCTTTGCCATTTCCTGTTTTGGATGACTCTAACAGCAGTGTCATATGAAAACGTCTTTAAATCATCAGGTTTCCTAGTGAAAAGAAGATACTGAAGACATCTTCCAGATTTAATCTATTTTCATTCTTTAGTCAACACAGCCAAGATGGCCAACTGCTTTATTACCACCTTCTGAGTTATTTTAACTGTCTTTAATAGCGCAAGGCAGTATGTGTTCATTTTGCACGTTGGAACCTCTAATCTAAGCATGCCTACATATTTAAAAACAGTAATTACTCTTTATAATAATCATGTGATGAAGTTCCATTGTTTCATTACTATTTCACTTAATGATAGAGCACTAGTTCTTTCTCTTCAGTGAGAAAACCACTAAAATTAAGCATGAGGAATTTGTTATCACTACTGTAGCCCAAGTCCTAGAAAGCATTTTACCCAATACTCTGGCATCCTCAAATTAGCTAGTTTATTGATATGATTAGAACTTGTGAATATCTTGAAATTACCCTTATGCACCATTCTCAATTACATCTTGTTATAATCAGTTTTCAAGTTAACCTTTTTCTAAACTGCCCATACACCTGATATGCCATGTTCCCAGCTGTGATATGAATGATATCCAAGTCAATGTAAACAACAGGATACTTTTTACTGTTAATAAGTTAATCAGATATTAAACCAAATCCTCCTGCCTTGGTGAAAAATTCCAAGAGGATCTCTGACAGCAGGAAAGTACTAGGGAGCACTCAAAATAAACAGACAAGAGATGGATTCAGTCACTGAAACAGTGACTAACAGCAGGAACCAGAGGGAGCTAGTAATCAAACCAGCACACCTGAGAAAAAGGAATATAACAGGGACTTCATCTCAAGTCAGTATTTTAGAAAGAATGAGATTAAAAATGGAGCTTTAGGAAGAACTGGGAGTTATGTGCAATACTCATAATTAGCTTAATTTGATAACCAAGTAGTGAAAGGGAACTGAGAAAACATCTTTAAAATTAAAGCTACAAACTGCCACGAAGCCATATGTTTATTCCTCTGTATGAGTTTCTAAATACAACTACTTTAATAAGTTGTTCACTGGAGTAAAATAAATTCACTTTTTGCTTTTTCTTTAAAGGCTGCCCAGACTTAAATGGCACTCACAGCAGTTTAGCTGCAGTCATTCTCTCCTCTGGAGAACAATCCTAAACAAAGCTACCAGCTCATGGGGCACCAAGCGTCATCTGAAAAAAAAAATATCCCTAATCAATACACAGGGTGCTCTTCATGCAGAGGCTCTAAGTCCTTCAACTTCATCAGTTAGTTTGGAATGTACCTTTCCTCACTTTCACACCCTACTAGTCACATTTCCATTTCTCTTCGCAGTAAATTTAAATGCAAAAGAGCAAACCACAATTGAGAATTATTTGTATTCAATCGGCTTCAGTAAAAATTCTGTACATTTTCCATGTGACTTGCTCCCTAATCTCTATCAAAATGCACACAGAATAAATAGCAGACCACTACATATCACTCCCATACAGTAAAATAGATTGAAATGCCTTTGGGAAATCAAGAATTGAAGTTACAAAAATATAACCTAGAATAAAAAATTAATGTTTTTCCATTGCTTTTAAAGGTATTTGTAAAAATGACAACATTACAATCTTCTGTGCAAATTTCATTTTAGTAGAACACCATTATGACATAAGCCATATAAGTTTGCTGAAATAATCTTCATTGGGCATTTTAGATGAGAATCAAGCCCTCATTCAAAAAACATCAAGCAGTGAAGACTCCACCAAAACAACACACAGTGTGTGACCCTATGGCTGGGGGGGTTGGAACGGGATTATATTTAAGGTCTCTTCCAACCTAAGCCATTCTATGATTCTATATTCTAAATTTGGCAAGCTTCACTTACTGTTCAAAACATCTTTTCTAGCCTGACTTTCATATGTTACAACAGACCTAAGGAGGTCACGCTTCAAAGCAGGGAAGGCTCTGAGATTAGAACAAGTTGCTTGTTTTTTCTAATCTGGTTCTCAGCATATGCAAGGGTACCACACCTCTCCAGGTAGCCTTACCTGAGTGCCCTCCAGGGGAAATAACTATACTCAGAATAGAATATAAATCTCTTCTAAACTTTACCCATCCATCCAGACCAAAATAGGCTTGTTTTTTTCCAATAGAAAAGACATTACTTAGCCTTCTCTAACAAATGCAAAAGAACAAAACCCTTGTTTCAGTCTTCTCTCTTTCTCATGTTGATTTTCCTTATCTAGGAATGAGCTAATTTCAATTTAATAGAATGTCTACAAACCCTCCTCTACTTGCTCCTCAGGAATGAGGATCAGTTCTCTCTTTGAATGTTTATTTGTAATGAAAGAAAATGCTGTTCCTGGGTATTTCTGAGATGTAGGTTACCTTGCAAAAGGGAACAAGCTCTGGTCACTGTTATGGGCCTGCATGCTATTCTGCAATAAACTTTAGTTTTCTCTGTACAACATCAGTGAAGTCAACACCAACACATTTTGCCTGTGGTTAAGAACTAACCCAGCTGAGGTGTTTTCACTGTAGAATATGAGAATTGCTTGATCATATGAAAGCTCACTAGACAGACAAGCATAACAGAATTACAAAGAGTGAAAACATAAATTAATTCAAATAGGTGATTTCCACCAGTTTATTCATTATACAAGTTTTTCTAGCAGTTACTATGTGCATGTTTGAGATACTTTCTAAACTGATTCAGGTTTTGAATGACTGCACTTATTCTATCCTTTTCTTGTGTTACCATTAAGCACTGAATTCAGTTTTCAGATTTATTTGGCACAAGCAGTCTTTATACAGAAGTTACTGAAAGCAACTAAATGACATAATGTCACACGCCTTTCCTAAGCAGACCTCACACAGGCTCCTTAAAACAAAGTTTTTTAAACACCTTGTTCATGATGCAGTCAACCTCATTCTTTTGCTTTCCTTAAAGATCCCTCTTTATTCACACACAATAAAAATGAGACATCCCTTCTAAATTCTGTTTCAGTAACTACCACCCAGTCAAAAGGATTGAAATGGAAATGTTTCTTACATGATTCTTCTCTACCTTAACCAAAGCAATGTTTTCTTTGATAGGTAAGACAAAGTGCTGTTTTCTTGAGAACCACATGAAACTATGAGAAGTTTGTGACAGCTAATAAGTTTTCCTGCAATTCCAGAATTGTTTCAAATTGCACCTTGAGCAGTGCAAAGAAGCCTTCATTTTCAGTTAGCCAATGGTACTTATTAGTGATATTCATTTGACAGGCTGAATTATTGAACTAAGAAGGTGATTGCAGAGGAATAGATAAAACCATCTGGCAACTAATTGCAAACAATCCAGGAAGAAATTAATGGATGTTCCAGGTGCCCATATGTTACAAAAATTATAAATTTAAGTACATATTTTCTTAAGTCTTTGTGTTCCTTTATCACTCAGAACCAGTACTTCCATTCGCATACAAACCTCACAAATTACCCATTAATTTTTTTACAACATATCTGTGGTGTACAACGTTTTCTTGCTATCCAGATTCTTCACTTTTTAAAACCAAGGAAAAAAAAATCTTCAGTCATTCTGTCTAAACTACATGTTTTGTTTTACTAATATTGAATCTAATACACTTTTCACATAATATATATCTAACTTGCAGGAGTCATTCCATACAACCACTACATGCATATGTGGGCTTTGACTGTGGTTGGCTTTTTTAAAATGACTGACTGCTATTGTGCAAGCTTCAATGTGCCAAGTTAATGGTGATTTGTTTGAAAGCTTTTTTTAAAGAACATCCAACTTGCAGTGTTCGTGTATCCTGATTTCCATCTGAAATTTTAGATAAAACTTTCATCAGGTACTCAAATTGATGTGTGGGGATGAGTTACTTTTTCCTGAAGTTTCAAGCTAACTTTTCTGTATAATGATAAAATCCCATAAATCACAGTTAGCCAGCACTTACAGTCTGGAGGGCATTTCTGGTTTTCACTTTAATTGCACTATTAAAACCAAGTTATTTCAACAGTTGTAATAGAAATAGTACAGTGACTGATGATCAGCTTGAGTTTTAAAACCCCCCTCAACACAAAAGCAGATGATAGAGACTGATCTTTGTATTTATGAAATTTCATTTTCACGTTTCATAGTTAACTCCTATTTATAACTCTCAGTTATGCCAAGGTACGATGAACAGTGCTCTAAAAATAATAAGATCTGTTTGCATTCATAACATAAAAATTCTTTCACAGTTATTAGTTTGGTAGTCTGTTGCTTTCAAATTACATCAGGGTATTTCATTATGTACCCTGACAGTCCAGAGAAAGCTCTTTTACACAGAATCGTCTGTTGAGAACATACAGTGAAACATCACCTGTGCAAGTGCAGGAGGAACAGAAACACATTCGAGAGAGAAGTACTAAAGCTGCATTTAGCATAGAAATATTGACAATGTCATGTGAAGGAAAAAAGAATGAAAAGCTGATAGAAGAAGATTAACCCAAAGGGAACCACAGGTCAATCAATATCTTTCCTGCAACTGGAAAGAGACCAGGAAAATCAGCCTCTGCAGTCACTGAAGCTGCAGAGTAATCTTGGCAAAAGAAAACCTGGTTTAGAACAATTCTGAAGAGGTGTACTTAAGGTCAAATTCCCTACTTTTTTATATATATTTTTTTTATTTTTTAATATTTCTTTCTCTTCCAAACTCCTGAGAGTAAATACTTAGTATTGTGTCTATTCTATTCCAAATGACTCTTTTCAAAGTATGTGATATGTCTACAGAGTTAACAACCCATTTCTACTGCTAAAGTCATCATATGCAGCTGCAAAGCAGATGAAACTTTACACAACATTTTTTCATTTACACAACAGGAAGATGGAAGTTTTCTTCTTTTACACTGTTTTATGGGCATTTTCTTGAACAGTCTTTTTTTGTAAAGAAATATATTTTGAATGTGTTAACTTTGCTTACTTTTCTTTTCCGCACAGCTAATTGTTATAGCAATATAAAGTGTATTTTTCAAACCATCTGTAGAGATCAAAGCTATTAATTCTTTATCTAGAACACATCTGATAAGTTCTACCATCACATTTTCTGGATCAAAAATAACCTGATAGAGTGGAGTTTGAAGAGAACGAGATACTATAAAGTACTGCACAAGAGTATATTTTATAATTATAAGGCATCTGGAAACCTGAAGTTAAGCCACATGCATAAACTGACCAGACAAAGTGGTGTGATTCTCTTCAACACAAGTTTACATTTAGAAATCCAGTAAAGAACAACTCAGGAAAATTTGTTAACTTACACAGCCAGCAGCCGAATAAAATTTAGGCTGACAGCAGAGCAAACCTGGAGTTCAGAGATTCAGAGTTATAAAGAATTAAGAAAACAGATACAGGATGCAGTGTAGCCTACAATTACATTTTGCCTTTCAAAGTGGAAACTTATGGTGTTATTAGCCAAAAATTATACAGCTGATATACAGACAGTTAGGAGCACTAAGAGTACCACGGAGAAAACTGGAAATTCTTCAACACAAATAGCCTTAAAGGATGAAGCAAGAGGAATAAGATGATATTCAATAGTGTGATAGACAAGTCCATTCACTCATGAACTATGATTTGCGATTTCTGCTACCATTTAGAAACAGGAAAGAAGGATCTAAATTGGTTACTGAAAGCCTAAGGTTGGCAGTACAGCTCTTAAATGGAATTCTGATAAGGGAAAATGAAAGCATGAGTAGAAAAAAGAAAATCCTCTTACACAGAAATCAACGAACATACACTGGTTATGAAAAGATTAGAAGCTTTCAACAGAACCCCAAAAAAACCTAACAGTTTGGAACACCCTTCAAGTAAGCTAAGGAGAAAAATATTTATGTTCATTTGTACCAAGTATTAAGGAAATCATACAGATGACTACAAAGTCTTTTCTGTCCTGCTCTGAAGTAAATGAAATATATGGGGGTAAACTAGAAACTACTGCCTCCTTCAGAAACTACTTGAGTACAAACAAAAAAAAAGTGAACCAGAAATGTGTAATTTGTTACAATCAATAATTCTCTCTGGCTGTGATTAAGAAAAGTAAACTAGACTAAGTGAAAGTACTCTAAGAATAATTGCTTTCAAATCTCAGACCTCTGCATGTTTTCCAAGCTTTTTAAACAAATGTAAACTCAAAGTGAGTTTTTGTACTTTCTTGGTCTAAAGTATGTGAACTTATGTGAAAAACAGTTTATGTCAGGAAGATCTGGAGGGCACCAGGAATTTGAGAAAGCCCTTCCCCATGATATTAACTTTTCTTGTTCTATCTCTCTTTATCAAGTCAGACAGCCTCAAACTTGTAAGAAAAACTTCTCATTTAGGAGAAGCTGACCTTACCAGCCTTGCAAAAAAAATTTTGCTAGGGATTAAGCAGTCAATGTCAACCAGAATGCAGAAATACAATGGCAGAACGATTGCTGAGTCACAGAATAATAATATGATTAAGCAGGGTGGATTTCTTTGCCACTGGCAGAGGAAAAAGCGTCTGTTCTCTAATATGCATGGATGAGAAAATCTGCAGGAGAGAAAATCCTGTCTACAGTCTTAGTGAAAAATCTACTCTGACCTCCAGTTTATATTCTTGCAGGTCTCATATTTGCCTGGTAAACTGAACAGTTTTCAGTAAAATTAAACCAAAAAGAAAAATAAAACTGGCATCTGAATTTGTCTTTAAGGATTCTTCTCTACTCCTCTGTGTACCTTTCACTGCAGCAAGGCCCCAGCAAGTCTCGATTGGGATGCTGATGTGCATGTTAACACTGCACTGCTCAGCAGCAATTAACTTGGTCAAGAAGCCTGCATTTTTATAGGGCTCACAGGGACAAGGGTAGCACCAAGGGAGTAACAAAATAACAATGAGGTGACTACATCTGATATGCTTGTGTATCTGAAACAGAATATTTGCACTTTTAAATTGCTGCTTCATCACATCACTTTTAATGCATGAACTCTGAAGAATCAACTCTGAGAATCCGGTACATGTTTTTAATGATGGAAAATAGGCCAGGCATTAAGGTTTGCAACATGCCTATTTAATCTGCTTGGAGCATATTATGAGTATCAGTCCTAACACATAAAAAGGCAGTGTAGAATTCAAAAAAGCCTTGAAAATAGCAAGAACAGCAAATAGACATTCTGGGGAAAAAATAAAAATAAAAATCCTATTAAAACTCTAAAAACAAAAGAATTAGGACATAAAGGAGGAACTTCATTTGTGTTACAACTATGTATGTGAGCCTTTATTTGTATGCATGTGTTCCAATCACTGACCAGCCAAGATCCTGTAAGAATGGCATGGTTAAGCATCACCATTTGGTCTTGGTCAAGGACTGAAATAATCGGATCCCTTACTGTACAAGAGGCTGATATTACAGAAGTTTGTGATTGAATTCACAGCACAAGTGATAGAAGAATTGATATAGGAGCCACGGATTCCATCCTCCTTGCCTCCACTATATCTTCTGTTACTATGCATTACAAAGCATTGTTTAAACTAAGATGCCTGCACAGTGAGCTTGATGGATGACCTACCTGAATTCACAGCCACACTGAGCTTCTCTCATAGCAATATTACAAAGAAGCAATAAAAATCAACCTTTCAAATCACTTTTACAATCTTTATCTTTAAGATAATGAATAATAGTTGTTTATAAGCTCACTCACACATCCACATCTCTGAGTGACACTGGGCACATAGAAGGCTTATCAATCTGGATCAATTTAGCCAAGATACAGCTCAAAGATAGGCATTTTGGTATTTCCTACTGCCACCTACTTGCCATTCTAGGGCAGTATCACAAAGTATCTCCTATACGCGTTTTGTTTGTTTATTAATTTATTTCTAGTTGAACTTGAAAATTAGTGAGTGATAACCAGGCGATGTGCTACTTCCCTTGGCTTTTAATTACACTGAAAAAATCTCTGCTAGTCCTGGACACATTTACTAAATGATAGCTTTGTGTCTCACAATGTGAATGTAATCTTTCTAAATTCACCCCCACTCCCTTTCCCACTGTCAACATCAGGTGCATCTCTGCTCAGCAAGCACTGTGAACAGCTCACATGTGCTTTGAGCACATCTGGGGTCACAGGTGACCAGATCTTGAGCCAACAATCAGCTGCAGCCTCAGTACCTCCATCCATCAGCTTTGCATGGCTCAGCCATAATCTCTGTGAGATAAGGGATGCAATGAGTCTCCATGGCCCTTCCTCCCTCAGACCATTATTGGGGTGGTATCAGCCTGCAGCACAGAGGCACACCAAGCTGTGGGGCCTCAGCATTCACTGTCCAGATGGACAATCATTTAACTCTCAGAATCACTCTGATTTTAGTTCTCCTTCAGGAAAAAAAAAAAAAAAAAAAAAAAGAGAATAAATAAAAAAAATAAACCTCCAGCCTTTCCAATTTCAGCCTCCTCAGCTACAGAAGTTGTTGCCCTCCTCTGCCATCCTACCATCTTCTGTCTTGTGGTGAAAAAAAAAAGACGGGAAAATTAAGTGTCAACACCTTCTCTAAGGCAACAGCATAAAGTGTTCATTAATGGTGTGTCTCAGACAGAGGGTGAGATCAGGAGATAACGGAAGACCTAACTCAGACCTTAATTATGTCTGCATTGCTGTTAGAATGTATCTTTGTTGTTTGAAGCAAAATAAATAAATAAATCCCAATCCTGCTCTTCCAGGAAAACTCATTTGCTATTATAAAGAAGCAAAATATAGAGATTAGAGTCCAGGCAGATACTGCAAAAAATGCCTGTTACTTGTACAGCACTAGGGTACAGCAAATAATAACATGCACCGAGTCCTCGAGCTGAACAGGAGCACAAATTAAAAGGGATGGTGCTCAGGAAGCCGCAAGGCTGCACACAGTGATCAAAAGCTCTTCAGAAGCAGCAGGTTTATCTCCTCCCCTTGAGCATAACATGGCCCTGCAGGAGAGTCTCTCTGAAAGCAGGTTCACAACATTAATAGCCAGCCACTGCTGCCAGTGATGCCTCATTCTGCAATTTAATTTGTACTATATTTGTCAATAGTCCTAAACTCCAGATAGATAAGGTTAATATTTAGTGTTTGATGCCAACTGGAATTAAACGAAGCCTACAGAAAGAAGCTTACTCCATTTAATGCAGGAAATGTTAATAATATAAGTGCATTTTTTGAGTTGCCATCCCATCTCCCATTTCTGTACTAACACTAGCACCTCTATAGTAAATTGTTAGTCACAGTATTTTGACAATAAAACTGTGTAACCATTATGAATCCTTCAGTGAATGATAAATGCACCCACACATAACCTTGATAAGAATGCGCTAGCTAGGAAGCACATGTGCAGTTTTCTTGCAATGGCAATCACTGAAGAATGATACTGTTATCAGCAGTATGAAGCAGGGAAGCAGTAAAAGCTTTTGCTTACCACATGAACATAAGCATCCTTTCCCTCCACCAAACAAGTTTACCTGTACGAGTCAGTGGGTCAGTCAGCACTGATTATCTCAGGTTGGGGGAAAAAAAAAATATATAAAACGGAAAGACTGCTTTATTAGTTAAAAGCTGAGCAGAAGTTTAGAGAAGGAAATTCCACAATGCTGAAGAGTCACCACTCTCAGATTACCAAACTCGCCAAGATCTTAGTTGTAACAGCACATCAGGAACTAGAAGATGTGCCAAGGAATCAATATCTGAGGTATTAGAGCTAAAGTGGAATTAAGAAGTATTGAGTTGACATGGTCTTCTATAAAGTGGGAGGAAAGCAGCTTCTAGATCTAAAATAATAAGCTAAGCTAAATATTACATTAAAAGAGCTTGTTTCTCCTGTATAAACATTGGTTATCAGAAAACTTATGACTTCGTTAATGGCTTTTATATAATGAAGAGAGGTAGAGAGGATTTGGATTTATTTAGCAGCCTGAGATCTGTGTGGAAAAAAATAATTAAATCATGATAGTTCAGTTCTTTGTGAGCATACCAGACAACCACCCCCACACATCCATCCTGAACTGCAACAGCTTCATCGCCACATCAAGAAGCACTCTTGAAAACAGTCACTCAGAATCAACTGTTCCATGGCCTTCACTACAAGTATTTGATGTACATAATCCAAGCCATGTAGAACATACTGGACTTCAATAATTGTTTATGTAATATTTATTACTTGGACAAAGAAAGGATGTTAACTGAAAACAACATAAAAAACCAAACACATTCTTAGACTTTTTATTCTACAAATTCCATTAGCTGTGCGGAAGTTGAACCAAGAAGTGATACAAAATCCTCTGGAGTTTGTTCATTCAAATAAAGACTTCAATGGATAAATTACTTCTTGCTGAAGAAAACACTAGGTAAGAACTATGTTTTTCTTGGCTAGGTCTGACAGGGAACGGAGACAATGAAGTTTAAGCACTTTGCTCTACAGTACAAGAAAGCTGAAGATCATCTACCTTCATGGTCTTACGCCACTTTAGGCAATTCTTGCTACAGATTCCTAAGCACAAAACAAGATTAAGATAACCTCCAGGATTTGCATGACAAGCTAAGATTAGGAGATGCTCAGATAATACAAAAATATTCAGTTACTCCATCTATACACTCTCTCCTCACCCTACCTGCAAATAGGCTGCAGCATTCAGAAGACAAATCAACAAGAACACAGCACCACAAACAATTCAGATGTTATTGTATAGTAAGTCAATTTAAGAAATGAGAACAATTTTATTTCTTAAAATCAGTGGACACTTAACTTTTCATAACCTTACCATAATAGCAGACATCATGTGTATGAAATAACACATGCAAATAAAAGCTGCATGGAGAATAAGAAAGCAATCTTTATAAGCAGTTCTTAAATTTATGAGCTATATAAAAACAAGATCAACTGAAAAAAAAAAAAAAAAGAAAAAGAAAAAAAAAAAGAGGAAGGTAGGAATTTAATATTTATAATATCCTCGTATTAGTAATGAGAGTTTAATTCTTTATAGTGCTTTTGCTTCAAAGAATCTCTCCAGCTTGATTTTAATTAGTCTCAAAAGGAGGATTTCATTGAATAGGAAATTCTCAGATGACAAAAGAAAAGAGAAGAGTCAGCATAAGTGAAGTGAACTAGAACCAGCAGAGGAAGACAAGCTGAGTGTCTACTGGACAGGTTTGCCAATATCTCAGCAATTCAATGTCACTTAATGCAGAAGCATGCAGTAAGTGTCTCGTTATATTAAGGCATCTGTCTCCTCTGAAAAAGTTGCTGACATTTGGCTTGTGTACGAAGCAACAAACTTTTAGCAGTTGCTGAACAGTTTTGGTTTTGTTTTAAGGATGATGTGGAATTCACACTGCAATGGATCAAGTTTAAAAAACATGAAGTCACAATCACAAATCACTTGGCACTTTGGCAAAGGAGGGGGCATCGGAGAAGGGCAGGTGAAAGGTAACTGAGAAAAAAATTCCTTCCCGAGGAACTAATTTTAATCTAATTAGAATTTTTTTTTGTCCCTTGCATGTAACATTTGTGTTCAGTTCATGAAATACTGCCAAGCAATGCCTTCCATTTTGAGGCCCTTTTATAGATATTGAAGAACATTTTCAGACTCAAACATCAATGTCAGATAAGAACTTCTCATTTCCACAAAATTAATCGCAGATAGACACAATACCATAGTCCATTTTGTATCTGTTTCAGCAAATGAGGTATTGATTCTTAAGGCTATGATCTCCAAATTGCGAGGTCACCTAGACATGAAAAGTTAATTTAATTGTATTAAAAATATTTCTATTGGGCTTCTCCTTCTGGAGGATCATGAGAAATTTCAATTAGTTAAGAGATTTTGCAGAACATTTAAGGAAAAAGAGCAAATACAAATTGCCAGAAATCAATGTTTGGACCTCAAAGAGGCAATAACGAATACTCTGAGACAAAGTTCATCAGTACTGTGTTTATTCCTCACCCATTTCACTTTTGCTTTCCAGAAGCACAGGTCATTACAGTCTAATTAGCATATTCACTTTACATTCTGTAAATTACTGACTACCCATAAAAACTTGGTGTTTGGACATCATAACGCACCCTGTAGTAGGTTTGTGATACTCATAGTTTTTAACGCATAGTTAAGGTATGTAAACCCATATTTGCTTTGTCATTTTTCAAACCTTTAAGCTTAAAATGCTAATATTCTTATAAACTTTCACATAATACATGCAGAAATACCTCAGATGATTTAGCTGATACTCATCTTTTTAGAACAGCTTATGAAGAGCCAGAGTAATTCAAAACCAGATGTACATTTTTATTGTTTTAAACAAACAAGAGGTTGAACTCCTTTTCCCCAAGTTACTTTGATCCTGGCTTTAAAAATCCATATGTATATATATAACACATATATATATATATAACATATAGATTATTTCATAATGCAATTTCATAATATATATATTATTACTTAATTTCATAATGCAATTCAGAAGTTAAACTGATGTTTTGCTACAGTATCCCATGTTATTTCCATTTCATTTGAAGTACTTAGAAATACAGTAGCTAGCTGAAGCTTTCATTAAGCATTCTCATTCATCTTCACCATATTATAGCTGCTTGAGGAGCTCTAAAATCAAAATCAATGTGCTCAGAACTATTAAATGTGAAGAACCTTATAAAATATTTGTATTGGGTCATACCTTATAAATTACTGTAAGCTGTAGACAAGGTGGTTGCTAAGATGGGCAAAAAGCTGTATCGAAAAAGAAATTATAGGAATGACTATATTCAAAATTTATTTACCAGACCTATCCAAATGTATGCCCTACTGGGAAATGAAACCACACACAAAAAAACACAACACAAGCAAA
This sequence comes from Coturnix japonica, assembly GCF_054131305.1. Lineage (NCBI taxonomy): Eukaryota > Metazoa > Chordata > Aves > Galliformes > Phasianidae > Coturnix > Coturnix japonica. The sequence goes on along the minus strand of NC_140680.1, from coordinate 8,159,394 downwards.
CTGACTCCAAACAGTTTAGAAGTATTTAACTTAGAAGAGACACTGTTCACATCTGTTGATTCTATGATTGCTATTCCAAAAACATTTATTATCTTGACAATCAAAATAACAACAGTTTTCTTCAATTATCTCACACGAAACTACATGACTTTCAGTAAAATAAGAAAAGAGTGTTTTCCACTTGTATACTCTTAGCTATTTTAAGACACCCTAGCTTTTGCATATAAAACATCAAGAAATATATTACATTTTTTCTTTCTAAATAGCAAAACTTTGACAGTAAAAGGTACTTATTTTTTTCTACACACATTTCCTTACAGTGGTTCTGTGTACTCCATATTCCTGAAGAGTTTCTTACTCTCTCCCCAGCAAGGTGAGTTTCTAAGTGAATTAAAAATATACCTTTGCTAACATTCAAAACAGTAAATAACAGTAAGAAACCACACGCTCTTCATCTTCTTCCTCACTTACAAAGAAAAAACTCTCACTAAATTTCTGGTCAAACTACCTTTTATTTCTATTTTCAACAAAAACTTCTCCCTCAAAAGAGCTATTTACCCAGACTATTTATCAATTTACAGAAATTAAAAGAATTACAGAATAGTATGGAATGGAAGGGACCTTTATGATCTTTATGACCTTTATGTCCACAGTGCAGTGAGACAAAAGAGACTACAAATCTGTTTTCCAAAGTAGAACCATTCAACTTCCCTTTATGACAATAAAGCTTCTTATGAGCCTGCTATCATGCCTTGAGCAGGGTGCTGTCATAGGCCTGGACAGGAAGAGAGTTTAAATATCACCTGCTTCAAACACTTTTCTGCTTACTATTTGATATCTAGCTCCTGTACAAGAGACTTAAACAGAAAAGCAGAGTCTCAATTTTAGCATATCTCCTCTGTCTTGGGTGCTTGGAGTCACATTCAAGAGACTGTTTTAATCTGAATGTCATAGCCTAATGTTCAGAAGATAGAGAAAGAAGAAATATCTAATTAAAACTGATCCATTTTAAAATAATTCAAAGCTGAATGAGTTTGACCACACAAAGGAACATGACTGAAGCTTAAACATTTAAGGCATTTCTTTGAAAAATGAGGATTTTTGAGTCCTCCAGTTTTCCTCCCCAAGAGAGTGTCTCTTTTTATATACAGTCCACTGAATTTTAAGACGACAATATATAAAAATAGTGTAGGAAACAACATCTTCTATTTATGCAGCCTGAACTACTGTTCTAACCATATAATTTTTATTCCAGGTGTAACTCTGTAAATCTTGCATTCTCTTTTGCACAAATGAACTTCACCAGAAACAGGAGCCATCAAGAGCCTGAAGACTAAAGACTAGATTGAGCAATGTATTGAAGTTCAGAGCTGCCATCTAGGTGTTCAATGTGGAATAACATGTTATAACACCAGTGAGAAATCAAGTAGGTATTAAGGACCTCATAGTCCTTCCTCTTTGTGTACCTATGAAATATTTAGTCAACTTTTCAAACATTTCTATCCTGAGAGTGTCATTCTAGGGGTCTGATGTTGTGCATACATGCAAACAGCTGAACAGCTGAAGCACTGGTATGAAGTACATAACATGAATTTGTGCACACTCGTCTTTCCACACTTTCAAGCTCCCATAATCTTCTTACACTTTTGGTACTGAAAAACCACAAATATACTGCATCTGCTTGCTTTTTGCTGGTAAATTGTTCAGCAGTTATTAATGATCTTTGTGTTTATACTGCAGCATATCTTAAAATTTATACCCTACCTCTATCCAGTACGGACTGAAGAGCTGATGTTGCCTCAGTATTCAACTGTAAAGCCATGAAAGGGATGTAAAATAGTTGTGTGGTGTTTTTTTTTCTTGTTTTTTTTTTTTTTTCTTTCTTTTTTTTTTTTTTCTTCTTCTTTTATTTGGAAATGGTAATTTTTAAATGCTAGTCAATAATCATTATCTTGTATACGAAGTTACATTAAGGGTAATGATCTAGAAAAGCACTGTTCATAACTGGTTTTTCTCAACAAGAAGATTTTGCTGCAAAATAGGCAATTAATCTTCAAATAGACCATGTAAAGCACAGGTGTTCGGTGACATACAGATTGGAGTTATCAGTATTACAAAGTCTCAATTCATAGCATGTTGGTACCAGTAAGAAGAGAGAATGCATTTGCAGTTTTCCATTGGAAGGAGATCAACATCTTTATAAATAACATCTACTTCTGAAGACCACTCTTCATGTATCATGAAGATTCTAACATTAGAATCTGATAATCTGAATGGAAAATGCATCCTAAAATTAGTTACAAACCATCTGTATCTGTCTGCTCAGTCATTCACAAGTTTGAAATCTGCATTCCTACTCTTTACATATGAAATAACAATTAAATAAAAAAAAATAAAAACAGAATAAAATAAAGGAACAAAATCTTCACATATAAAATGTGTTAAATGATTTGAAGAGGTTGATGCTTAATCTACTTTCTTCTGCTTAAAGGCCATTTATTATCTCTGGGAAGTACTGTTTTCCACATTAATAACTTATCTTCCCGTGCCTGGATGAAAAGCAAACAGTATCCAAATATGAAAAGATATTCCAGATTGAGGAATTACTTACAAATGCATAACTATGCTACAAAAATCAAAATACTTTCACTAGACAGAAGCTTCGAGGTTTTCTTAGTGTAGTGACTTAACAATATAGTAAGGAAATACATTGTAAGAAAAGTGTAAAATGCTACAAGCAATTCCTATATCATGAACTTGCAGTTCTCCTCAGTCTATTTGGCTACCTCATGGACATGGAGACAAAGCCTATTACAGTCTGTAAGAAAAATAATCCAGTTGTCTCAGAAAGGAATAAGAGCATCAAGTCCTGAACGTGAACCCAAACCCAAACTACTGCTTTGTTGTATGCAATGAAAGATGTCTCTGGGAATTTGAAGGAATCTCCCTATATTCCAAGAGAGCCTGGAATAATAAGTTGTTTTATTCTATTGCCAAACCAGCTTCTCAGCTGGTAAAAAACTGGCAGTGCACTGAGATGGTAAACCTTGCCAGTGCATAGCAGCAAGGAGAACATTTGCTGCCTTCTAGGAAGATTATCAATTTTATTTTCCTACTACTTTCAGTTATGCTGATGTACTGCTTTTATTTCATTTAGGAAGAAGAGGAAGAATCTGCTTCTTTTCAGAATAATACATTTGCCAACTTTAATTATTTAATAATCTCTGTTCTTTGTCATACTATAAATGCTTTTTCCTCTGTCGGAAGGGGTCAGCACAAGTCAGCAAGGCAGGTGTGGGGTCTAATGGTCTTTTGCAATTTTCAGAATGCACCTAAAATTTATTTTTAAAGGCTTAAAATTTCTCTTCTGCTTTCCCTTTCTAAATAATGAAATAAGCTGAAATGCCACTCTGTCCTACAGATGCTGCCATGTTCAGAGCATTAGAGATCAAACTGTCCAAGCTTTGACATTTCATCAGCATCACTAACATACTTAAATGCAAAGAAGAAACCACTGATTTTAAGAATTAAACATTCTTCTGACTGTATGTGTGGATTACACTCTGCCAAATAAGGAATATCAATCTTAGAAATTATCCTTGTGATTAAAAGGACTAACTCCAGTTCTTCAAATGTTTGACACTGGCTGGAGGCTTTAAAGATGTGCATTTATCAGCAGTCCTACTTTTTAAAATCACTCTATGATTTGGTCACTACTTAAAAAAAGAAAATAAAAAGAAAGAAAAAAAAAAAAAAGAGAAATTAAATTTATGCTGAGCTTTTAAATGACGGATGTTGAAAGAGATTTGTACAGAGCACTATCTACGTTCACACAAACTCAAGACTTCCGTCTGAGTGATTTCCAATGCAGCCTGTTCCAGAATAAGGCCAGAAGCAAATGTTTTTTTAAAATTTCATCTGATTCATTTTCCAATGTATTTATTACCTGCACAGATATCCACATGTTCTCCTTGAAGAGAAACCTACTCTGCAATGCATTTGTAATGGAGTTAGGCTGATAAGGCCTGTGATAAAAAAGGAGAGTTGTCTCCAAAGGTGAATAATGTTATTGAATAAAGTATCAATTCTTATATCTCTATAAATATAATTCTTTTATCAACATCTTATCAATACCACATAGAGAAAAAAAAAAAAGAAAAAAAAAAAACCAGACTCCTATAAGTTAAAATTAAAAGGAATTATGGCAAAAAGGAAGAGGAAGTATTTATGCATTTTTATAGATACAACATATATAAACACATTAACCTACATTAAAAACCAGCATGGAAACTACCCACTATTTTTCTCATAAATAAATACAGTTCAATCATTATCTTGGTTTCTAGATACAAAAAACGAACAAACAAACAAACAAGAAAAACACTTTACATTTCCTTATCTCTGACATTGCCTCATATTAACCTTTAGAGAATACTTCTATGCATCAGAGACATCCCACATAGGAAAAATCATTTTAAAAAGTCACCCACATCACCATCCCCTGAGAAAAGTGAGATGTTACACAGGGAATACTATGAAGAAAAATAGTTCCAGACAGAGTAATAAACAGTAAGAGCAGCCTGCCCTGAGCATCCACAGATTCAGGGCTAGGACTGAGAAATCCGCCTTTGCAGGGTAAACTCTGGCTCTCATAAGCCTGACCATGATTTCTTAGGAGACCACTTCCGTACCAGTGACAAAAATAAATAAATAAATTCTAATGATTTCCAATAGAAAGAGTATCAGGCTCTAAATATTCATAGACCTACAGTTCTTTTAAGTGATTAATATTTCAGACTTTCACCTGGAAGGTGTACAGGTGATTCTTATGATGTGACTCAGTGAGGCAGAGTGGCAAACATCATCTCTCTAGAGTGAAATTATGGGATGGTGGCCTCATAATCCAGAGCTCTGACTGCTGGAGGGCATTCTGGCAGGACTTCCAGAGAAGCCAAAACATTTTTCACTGCTCACATAAATTGATGTTTGGGGTTTGTACACTTAGCAGAACTGTTGGGCATGGCAGAACTAAGATTTTCTTTGCCTGCTATCCACAGTAGCCTGCATCAATTGCACAGTCTGAAATGAAGACCGCATAGCTGACCTTGTAGAAAACACCTCAAAGGAGATATGTATATTATACAAACCCCTGTTCACTTCATGCTGTCTGATAAAAATTCGTACATCCTCTATGATTGCAAATGTTAGTACATTTTGGGTTTCATCACTGGAATCTGTCTCATTACATGCCAAATCCCTGTAAATATTATACATCGAGTCTGTAATTCAGGCCCAAGATAAATCTAAGTTTTTTGTCACTGCCAATACTATTTCTGTCTTCATTACCTCTTCATTACACCCTAAACTCAACAAAATATTCAGACTAACTTTAGGATGCAGTCCAGAGTGTCCACTTGAAACACTCTGAACCCCCTACATTATAAGGGCTTCTGGGGATCCTAAGAGACATCTTCTGCCAGGGGGAGCTACTCAGAGCCATGTCCAGATAATCTATGGAAGATCCAAGGATGGAGATTTCACAGCTTCTGTCAGCCCTGTTCTAATATTTTACCACTGTTATGGTAAAAAAAGTCTCATGTTACATCTGCATGCTATCTGTAATGTTCCAATATATGTCTATTATCTCTTGTGCTGCCCCTGTCTGTCCTTCAAGAAACCCCTTGCTCCAACTTAGGTCTATCCTCCCATTAAGTACTTGTATATCTCCATTGTCAGAGCCATCATGATCCAGAGAAGGCTTTCACCAAGAACTTCCTGGGATTTCAGCGTTTCAATACAGTCACAACCTTTATAAAAGAACCATGGAAAACTCATTCCTGAAGTCTGTGGGTGACTGCAAGATTTGAAAAGAAATGTAAATAAAAAAGAACAGTGTTGGTCATCCTTCCTGTATCAATTTGGGTTTAAAGTGGGTGTCCTTCTGCCACCTGCTTGTCATTCAGCTGAGGTCCAATTTTGTTATGTGTTTTAAAAATGCACAGAATTCTGCCTTGAGTGCCAGACCATGCCTATTCCTGGAAATGAAAATATAATCTCCAACTGCCTTTGCAAGTGTCTTCTTCAAAAGAAGTTTATAAACAACAATCTTTTTCTTTGCTCTGCAGGATGGAATTCATCATAACAAACAAGAACTTACATGGCTTTTAAAACACAAGAAAAGGAGAGGAATATGTGATTTTTTAGGTCTAGAAACTGTCTTATCCTATAAGGTTACCCAGATATTTAGTGTCAGTCAAAGGGCATGCAAGGGTGGATTTGTTCTAGCACAAATAAAATCACTCCATTAGTTCTAATGTCTTATGTAACCACTTGATCCACTTCACTGGTTGTAATGGTCTGATGGGACAAGGCTTTGAAGTAGCTCAGCGATCCCATTATTTTGTCAAGTCACACTGCAAATAGCTGCCTGTATCACTTCAGTCAAACATGGACTACAGAGTCTAGGTAGAAAGTCAGAAGATAAGGCCCTTCAAGAAACACCTTATTCTTGAAACTGAGAATCTTGGTCTATGGAAAAATCTTCCTCCTCAACATTTAATACTGAATTTAATGATACCTATGTCCACAGACATGTGATTGTGCACTGATTCCAAGAAACATCATGCTCCAACCTTGTGATCTTTAGTGAGCAATCTTTTATCTAACCTGTTATCCTTTATATAATGAAAGTGATTTCTACATGAAGACACACAGGTTAAAAGGAGGGATTATGGGGAAATGATGGCAGAAACGATCAGGCAGGCTCTTCCTTTTCTATTTTTGCATAAAGCAGCATTTTTTTTTTCCAAGACATTTGCTATGATCCCTGAATTTAGACATTATAGTGCATTATAGCGTAGATTTTTGAAGATGTTAAGCACTTGAACAGGGATAAATGCTATGTAAGCAAGTCTGAAAACCTATCTGCTAATTCAACTGCTTATGGTCTTTAAATATAACAGATTTTATCATCATATCTCAGGAGATGATTTTCAGATAATGTTGATCAATAATGCTTCTTACCAATTATAGGCAAGTTTTTAAAATAATACGTTCATAATAAAACCAGGTGCTTCTCTTAATTCTCTATTGATTCTATTATATATATCTGCAGACCTGAGCAGAATGACACTTTCTGACCTTGCACTGAAGATGTGTAATGCTTATACAAGTCATGGAGTTTTACTTCATGAAAGTTCCAGTCCTCTGGTACGAACTTACCTACTGACATTTCTTCTACGAATCTACAGAAAACTCACTGAAAGGAGACACAGTGACTTGCAAAAAATATTTGCTTGATTTGCTGCTTTCTATAATGTTTTTCTACTTAAAATGGATGTAGAACTCAATAAGAACTCAGCATCTTAGCAGGATTGCCTGGTGTTGGGATATATACAAGAAGACTCTATTTTTCTAACAAAAATACCCACAGAAATGCCAGGTTCTTGACAAGATGATACTTTTATGAATGGTGCTCTGGAAAGCCTACTTCTCCAAGACCCAAGCACTCAATCAGCAAATTCCAACCTAAGATATCCCACAATCTTGAATCAAAAGCCAACAATATGCTATTATGGAAGTGAGTTATGCTGTTCAATAAAAGTGCTGTGTGGCAGCAGTATGTGTTTGTTCTCTTCTGAGCAGAGTTACGAGTCTAGAAGTCATAAGCAGGTGCTCAGCTAGCAAGAAGATTCAGCTGCACAGCTATTCATTCTAGTACACGGGACATTTACCTACCATAGCATCTGCCAGATTGCAATAAAATGAATGATAATAAAGCAAGAATTACACATAAAGTATCTTAAAATAACAAAATAGAAAGACTGAAAGACATATTATTCTCAAGCCCTGTTCTTCCTAAAAAGCAATTTTACTACTGTTTTTTTTTTTTTTTTCTTTCCAAGGATAGAAAGACATTCTGTGTTAAAAATCAATCAATCAAACAAACAAACAAAAGCTATTTGTTGTTGGTATGCATGCATGTGTACATGTAAGGCTCCTGTTAGGATTTGTGAAATTATTTTAAGGAACAACCTCCAGCATTTGATAATGAGAGTACAGTCTCAAAAGAGACGCTCTCCACAGAAAGCACAGACCAGATCTTGCTCAGTGCTGCATGAAGCAAAGCTGATACTATGAAAAGAAAGAGAACAATTTCCGTTGTTTTAATCTTGCAGACTCCCATACCTTTTGATCTTCTCTTTGTTCTCTCTTTGTGAAGCATAACTTACACTGCTTGCAATTTATTTAGCTCACAGTTTGCTTATCTCTGCTGAGCAATAACATAGAACACTGTGATGTTCTCCTGCAACTATCAGACTGTGATTTGTCTTGTTTCTAAAGACAGCATCTGTGTTTGTTTCTGTTGTACAGTCTGAATGTCAAATCACCTGTTTGTTGTCTTTTTAAAGTCAACATCTGAACCTCTAATTGTGGAGTGTTTGTTCAGTGACTAGAACACACTTTTCAGCTAACCTCTGATTTATTTCCCCTCAGACTTCATCTAGAGGCTTTGAAAGACAGTTCTGCAGCATATGTTGTGGCTTTTAATGGGTATTATCATAGTTTACATACCAAATAATTAAAAAGTAGGCAATTCTCATAGAAACTGTTCAATATCTAAAGTCCCAGTAACATTTATTTTCTTATAAAAGTAGATTTATTTATTTCTTTTGCAGTAAGTAATTTTCTCATCTTGGTAATTTAGTTTTCCATTAAACAACTGCATATCTTAATGATGGAGAAAGTGACACAGTGCACAGTCCACCATTCAACTCCCGCGACTGGAGAAGAATACTCTTGTCAGGGGAGACACTTGTTCATTATTGTGTGTTTGACTCCTGCCAGGGACACATTACAGTGATAAAAGGGTGGTGATGACTTCATTACAAACCTGGTATTTTCCTCAGCTTTGAGAAATAAGAAATAAGATGGAGTAATTAATACCATAATCAATTTGATCTCTCAGAAAAGAAACAGATACAGCTATTCATCCATAAAAGTCACAATGCATCGTTTACCCTTTCAAACCAGGTACTAATCAGAGTTTGCAACAAGGCAGCCCACTCTGGCTAGCTGACCACTCTGCAGGTGCTCAGAATTCATATTGGATACAGTACTGACACAGCACTGACACTAGTCTTGGCTCAATATATGGTATGTCAAAAGCATTAACCTGGAAATGACTATAGAGAACATACTGGAAATGTTCTAAATAAGGCTGCATTACTCTAACCTGAACTACAGACAACACAGAGGAGATCAGTGCATTCGGCTACCCCAACCTACATCAAACTGCCCATCTGTACCAAGAAAACCTCATTAAAGCACAATACTGAGTTCAAAGCTGTATAATGTCAAATATATCTATTTTTATTTTATATATTTAATTGAGCATACTTAAGTCACTGAGATTCATACCACTTAAGTCAAAATCCAAATCTTTACTTGAACTTACAGCAATAAATATAACATGTAAATGCAATATTGTTGGATAAACTCAGAAATCCTTGCAGCTTGTATCTCGTAACAATGGGCTCTCTGAAAGATATCATCCACATTTATTGCTTGTATGGTAAGTTTTTGAAAGGCAATATTAAGTAGTCTCAAAAAAATCAATACATCCAAGTTCATGGAAAACCTTAAGACAAGCTGATAAAGTTATCTTCATTTATGCATAAACATGTTCAGAATTTTTGCCTTGAATTTTCTTGTTAAAATTCTAGTTGCACTTTTGAGTTGAGAACACCTTTGCTATCTGACTAGATACATTTTTGATCTTGTCACAAATTTGATGCTGGAAAATGGTGGAATTATGCAGAGGACATGCAGAGGTTAAGCAAAAAGGGAATGAGAACAACAGTGTTAGCCTCTAACAACTCAGAGAACTGGATTCTGTCGAGTACCAAAAAGCATTTGGAAACCCAGCATTAGTGACAGGGAAGGACACCAGTGAAATCAAAATATGTTATTGCTAGTTCATAAAGTCTTCTAGTCATGTATCAAGGGTGAAAAGACTAATCCATTATGTTAGTCATTCATTTAGAGGTAGGTAATAGAAAAAGATCCTCAGGGACCAACAGACATTTTCTAATAGTGACTTGCTGTTCTTCAATAAGTTTCAGTCCCATAGGATACACAGTCCTAAACTCTCAATACATTTTCCCAAGTACCAAGAAATGCAATAACAAAGAAGTCCTATATAATTCTAGCCCCCAAACCTTTACATTTAAAATTCAAATCCTTGCAGTTACAAAAGAACAAAACATGCAAAAAGGAAATGTTTCTCACCACGGTATAAAATACAAAGTGTATGTTCTATGTAAAGATGCATTATTTTTCAGAGGTCAGCCATAAAGAATGAAGGTTCTCTTACATCAGAAGACCAAACATTGAGATCATATCTTTACTTGCATTTCAAATGATGCAAAATTTAACAAAAAGCATTTTTAAAGCAGCATAAATACTTATTGTATGTGTTAATGTGAATGGATATTTTATCAAAGTTTTAAGTTATTCATCTTGTTAATGTTAGTTAATCTGCTGTTATTCAAAGCTGTTTGTAAATTCTCTACATCCCAAAATTTGATTACTGAAGTTATTTGGGTGTTAGTAAAAGATGCCAAACCTCTGAATCTTTTCAATTTATACCCTTTTCAGCTACTTAATTAGGACAAATTCAGAATTAAATATTTCAGCCAGCATACCCAGAAATAAAATCTATGAAAAAAAATCTCATAATCAAATGAATGCTCATGAGAATATTTCATTTCTCTACTAAATTCTTAATGATCTTGTAAAATCATCATAAACTTCCATAATTCAGAGTAACATTTCCTACGGAAGCAGCTTTTCTCTTTGTATGTGTTACATATTTATTACTCAGCTTAAACTATCTATTGTTACACTTGCAATGGATAACAAGCCTTCTCCAGCATCACAGAGGATGCTTACTTTTCATTCATATAAGGTTTGCAATTTTCAACTATTCCCAGACCAGCAGTGGCTCAGATTCCTTCTAGCCTAATAGAGCTGCATTTTCTTTAAAGAAATGAATTCTGGTAAAAATAAAACAAAAAAGAAAAAAATATATATATATATATAATTAAAAAAAATATTTTTATTTGTTGGTTGGTTGTTGTTTTTATCCCTTGTGGTACAAAGGTACTTCTTGGCAGGAATAAGTGAGCATCCTGCCGTGTTTTCATGTCAGTGTTTTATGCATGGGCAGAAAGTGCTGATAAAGTATTTCTGTGAATTCAGAGGTAAAGAGCACTCAAAAATGCATTTATATAGGTCTTTAGAAATGTATCACGGTGGAATTGTGTGTGGATTTCAACTATAACAAATAAGAGCAATAAGATTATATTCCTTGCATCTAATTTGCTATTGAAATGCATGAAGGAGTTCAATACTAATGAAACAGATATACCCTAAAGTTTCAAGCCCAAATAAACAGCAGGCAAGCATCAATGCACCATTTTATTTCATAGGTTTTCCAGCTTTCAGCCTTCTTATCAATTTCTTCATGGTCTTATGTCTGTGTAAAGTATAAACTTTTGCACCTGACACCATTCTCTTGTACATGAATGATCCAGCTTTCACCATTTGTCTCTTTAACAAGTTAGACCTCATAAAAAGCAATGCAATGAATATATTTTCAGGATGCCTTTTATGCATTATAACTTTTATATTCTAATTAAATCAGATCCTTCCAAAGGACAGGGCACTGCCAAGTTCATTTTCACAAGCATTTATTAATTTATACCCTATACCTACATGCCCAGTTTCTGATTTATTTATTAATGCATTTGTTTTCACTGAAATAAGACGCACAATAAAGGAGGATAAAAATGCAAATGTAGATACTCTTGAATAGCAATCTGACTTAGTTCTGGATCTGTCTTTCTCGCATACAGCACTCTGGAGGTGAAGGGTTAAATGACAGTGATAAGTGAGCAGCCTGCACTAACCTGCTCCTGTTGAGAAACCCAATTTGAACTGATGAGTAAACAGAGAACACCCCAAAAATCTCTATCTGGCTGTACCTACTGTATTGTGTCTACATCATTTATGAGGAAGAATACTGAGAGGATAAAGGTCACAAGGCTATTATAGACAGAAGAAGTGGGAAAAGAGGAAAAACATATTTTTCAAACAAAAGCTTGTGGTTATTTTTGGAATTTACTGTAGACTGCTCTCTGGAGAAACATAATAGCAAATAAATATTTCAGGAAAGATGCTAAAAAGAAAATGCATCCTACAATGTACAAAGGAATGAAATAATGCTGCTGCTGTACCTGCTCTGCCTGAAACTCTATTGTTTGTCCATTGGTTCAGTGTTGCCTTCATTCTTTGCAGCAGCATTTCTACGAAGGCTAAATATGATTCAGAGACACTTCCCAAAATAAAACATGAGATATAAATTCTCATTTAATACATTTTTTTCTATCTATGAAATCTAGCTAAAACTGAAAGAAAATTAGTTCATCAAATACATTCTATTCTGTATGTCTTTGGATCTACCCTGTGAGACATTTATTCTCTTTGTCTATTCTGAGAACTACCACTCACTTTGCATCTTTTAAAGTCAGTGCAATGTCATTTATTTAAACTCATTTCAAGGCAAATGTTGGCCTGTTGCATAAGATTGTACACAACAATGCCAGAGCTGCTGACTTCTTCAAAAAATTGTGAGGATTCACTCATAATTAGAAAAAAGTTTCATTTCCAGAGGATGGTGGGATTATAAACTTTTTTTTAAATAGAAGTCTGGAGGATTAACAGAGATCCATATCCTATATTAACACAGATATATAGTAAAGTAACTTTCATCCATAGGGAATATTATTATTGTATTCCAAGAGGAATAAAACTTCATGAATCAAATCACAATAAAGTCTTTTTTTCATAAATGTAACAACGCTTAAGAACTTAAGAACTTCCCTTTAGATATCAGATGTCTGTGAGAAACATAACCAAGATTTGCCATTACTAAGAAAGAATTACAGAGAATGCATACTGAGTGGTGAAAATGAGATTACTAAATGCAAAATAGGATTTGGAGAAAACATTTTCTGATTATATAATTAGGAAAACATGCTTAAAAGAAAACGGAATAACTAAATAGTACGATCACGGTAAATGAGAAAATAATTGGTTATATGAAGACAAATGAGGAAAGATTAAGTTTGTCTAGGGTTGAAGTATTACATACAATTTTTCTATCAGTCACTTGTTTGCATTGTTATTTAAGAAACACGTTTTCTTAATAATTTAAAAAAAAAAAAAAAAGAGTTAATAAAGGCTGATGGTACTTTTGCAACCATCTTTATTCACATACAACATATCCCTTTACATGAGAGTTCATTGTCATTTTGTTCTTTTCACAAATGAAATGCAGTGGCAGAAGGGGAAGATTATCTGCTATCATAACAGTATCGTATTGATTCTCTCCTAAATCAGACCCAACTCAGTACCCTGCATCAGCATGAACAGAATAGTCAATGGAAGAAGCATAAGTGCATGTTTATCTTGTTTTCAATAATTTGAATGAAACCTGACGGCTGGTAGAAGAGATAAAAGTTGATTTAAGTTCTCCTGAATCTGGGTCCAGCCTTGTAAGACAAATACAGTTCATAAGGGAGATTTGCTCCAGGTCAGCAAACAGTTTCTATAGGAAGAATAGGTTCTTTCTTGAAGTAGGACACAATCTGTTACACAGCTTATAAAAGCATGGATATATTTCTGTTATAACAACATATAGATTTAAAACGAATAGTAGAAAATCTCCTACATTTTCATTTTGTATCAACTGCCCTAAGAGATTTGGATTTTAGCATTTGCTTTTATTAAGCATAAGTAATCATTTTAAATTCCAATTGGCAAAGTTGCCACATCATGCAAAACTCACTGTTGTTAACTTTGGAAATGAATGACTTTTCTGTCACTGCCTAGGCAAAATCCAAGAGTAGCATCCTGCTGTAACTTCAGACTGAGTGATAAATGTAAGAAGATAGAGAAGAGCTCAGTCTTTAGAAAAATTATACAATTTGACATGAAGAATAAAAAATAAGCTATGTATTTAACGGACTTTAAGCAAAGAATACATCACTTATTTCTTACATAGAAAAGTGTTTCTTTTTTCCTTAGGAAATTAATTCGAATTATTCCGATACACTTTTTCTTATATCTAAAAGTTTTATGATGCTTCCCCATTGGGAAAATAAAAAAATTAAATCTTAATATTCTTCTGAGTTAAGCATATTGGTGCTTAGAAAACAGAGTGTCATGTCTTCAATCACTTTGTATTTATGCACTGAATAAAATGAACTAACACATCCTAAATGGAATCTGTAAGTAAACCTCTTAGTTCAACCCAGTGTTCACTCAAACTGATGATACATTTGCAAATGATACCAAGCGCCTCTGATCAAAATCTGGGACAAAAATAAAATATGAGCAATGCATTATTTTTGTCTTTTAAGGAAACATTTGCAATATCCAAATTCAAACAAAAGCCATGGCCATGTATGAAGAACGGTCACAATGCCTCTGAAGTGAAAATGTATGCAAGTCCTGCTGATTCTTGGGAGTCAGTCTGGTTCTGACCATTGCAGTGCTGCTGTCCACTGCATTTTATGCAGGAAGTCATCATAAAAAGGCCAATTCTGACACCCTGTGTGTCAGATGTGAACAGACTCAGTGACATATATTTGATTACTTTCAAGTCATTCCTTGCTTGCCATCTCTCAGTGGGGCTTTATCTGAAGGATGAGAACCAGATTTAGGCTCAAAGCTGATTAGCTATTAGAGCATTTCTCTGCCTGAATTAATAAGTCTTGACTCTCTGGTGGAGGCACTGGCACTGTTACAGCTGCCCACTCGTAAAGCTGGAGTAGCAAAATTTACTGAGTATGGATAACAGAACGAGTCCCCAAACTAAAGTCATTTTTGGAAAAGCAACATATACAGTTTAAGGCATCCAATCACAGAAATGAAACAATAAAATTGGAACAGTGTGCCTCAGGTGACCCATTACAACAGCTAGAGAATAAGGTCATACATAATGGACACACTGAAATTGTAAGTAACCCACTGGCTGACTGACTCACGCAGAATTTTTCTCTGAATAAATACAAACAGTGTGAGATCTTTTTATGTACAGTGCAAATAAAGCAACCAATAAATTATGTATTTTGAATTATTTGGTTTCTCTGGTACTAAGCAGCTGTGAGCAAGAAAAGTGCTCAATGGACTCATGGCTTGACAAATTGAAAAATACGTATTCTGCACATGGTGAGAAAAAAGTCAAAACATAAAAACTTTTAGACACTCCCAATCACACATTTCAATTAATCAGGATTCCTGAGAAGGTCACTGAGAAAAAGCTTGTACAAGAACAAAATACTGTGTTTCTCTACTACACAGTAAAAAATTAATAGTTATTGTAGAAACTCTCAAATCCATTTCTCCCTGCTCAACTTTAGCTTCACAATCTTTCTGACTTCTCAAAACTGCAAACTTAAATGACTCCCATCTTTGGGATCCACATACATCCTTATGATGAATAGCTTCTACATAGATTACTCTATTTGAGGACTGAAATTCAAAATTCATGTTTCTGCCCCATAAATTCAGTCCCATACATTTCACAATAATTCTAACCTTTATTATTTGGGTCGTGCTCTATTACGTCTGAATACAATCCACATACACTTTTAGGTTTTGTGGAGTTGCTCTTAAGTTATCATTACTCTTAAAACCACAGGAATACTTATCTAGACAAAAGAGTGAGCCCAAATTTTGGATTTTGTATTCTTTCTGCATGCTGTTGTGGTACATCGTGAGCTCAGCCTTTTTGTCCCATTTGTGGATCCATTGTAGATGACATCCAGAACAAGTTTCTGGTCAAGCTTCCTAACACAGAGAGTACTTTGAGCTTGTAAGAAGAGGCCAGTGATTTCCTTATTATTTTACAATTAACCCCAGAAAAATCCTTCCGGTACAGCCAGAATACTCATCTTACAGCTTCACATTTTCTGCCACAGGCAATTCTCAGAAAGAGAGATATAATCAGGAAATAAAAATAAACACACTAGCTAAAGGGATGTTTATCCTATTGATTTTCTATTTAATCCCATGAAATGCCTCCCTTCCAACACTAGCAGCCTCTCAAAAGAAAGCTCTGAGTGATATTATCTAAGGATACTTTCACACACAGCAGCAGTAACTCGAAAAGTTAAAATCTGAGGAAATGTGAGTAATGTTGCTGCATATCACACTGAAAATTTTCAAAAGCAAAGATCAACAAAGCTTGCACGTTAAAAATGAGCTGGGAGAAAACATGAGGAAAAGAAGAAACGTGTAGGTTTGTTTTTTTTTTAATTTAGTAGAATTGGTTGGAAAAAAATTAAAGGCAGAGAACACGTCATGGATATGTATTGATTAAAAAAAAACAACAACAACAAAAAAAAACCAAAACAAATAGGAAGAAACTGTCTGACATTCCCCAGCCTGACATTCAAGGTACTTCTTTAAAAAGAAATTTCTTTCAAAAATCTCCTCAGAACAGAACTAGAATTATCCCTACAACCACTTAAAGTCAAGACATCTGAGTTCCGCTTCCTGTTACTCCACGTAACCCATCAGTTATGTGTCCGTCAGGGGTAAAAAGGAAAGCACCAAAAACATAGGGTAAAAAACTTAAAAACAAACAAACAGAGGATGCCATGATAAATAAAATAATCTGGGTCTTAAATCATTGCTTAGATCTCTGAGTTCACTTTTGTTTAGAGAACTGAGTATACTGTGATGAAGCTGCATATGGGAAATGTAGGTTTTCCTTAATGGGGTGTGTGTGTGTTTTGTTAAGAGCTTAGAAGGCTATAAAACAGGTAAATGATTGTTTTAATGACAATGTGGGGGATTTTTTTAATGGTTTCAGTGAAGTAAAGCAGTATTTTTTGGATCTTTCAAAATCTGTGCTGTGGTGGGTGACTGAGATTGGAGCAATGCATACAGTGGAACATGACATTTCAACTGTATTTTAAGGAACGTAGGCGCTCAATGCATATTATAAATACACATTTAAACTTTGTGTTTTCGGGGCAGAAACAATATGCATAAAGAGTTTAGTTGGAGAACTTTTCTTCCTGAGAAGATATCTATAATATTAAACATAAACACAAGTGTAACAAACAGCTATAAGAATCCTTGTACAGTATTTGAGTTAACCTGTGTCAAACTGATAGCTTAACTCTTGCTACTTTCACCTGGCAGTTCACAAGAAAACGCACTAAAGAACAAGTATTTAGCTGCTTGATATTTAAATTTACATACACATAAACATTCACCAGCTGAAATTGCCCCAGGGAACTAACGGTAGCTTTCTTTTACCGAGAAGATGAGAAGGACCAGATTGAATGATACCTGATACACTGCAGATTTTTATACAGGGGAAATCACAAAACTCTGCCCAGTGGAAATGTACTGAGAGCAACTTTTCTACTCTGCCCAAACAGTATCTAAAATAAATAGGCTTTTGGTGTCTGAGCTTTTGAAGGTCAGACCTGAAATTAATGTCAAAACAGTGAGAAAGTAAAGAGAGGGAAAAAAAAAACACATTCATTTCTCTTTTCTTCATGTGCAGCCAAATTGTTTTCACCAGCAGTTCTCTCAGTTACATCCGTGGGCACTAAGCAAAACAGTTGGTGTAACACAGCCTCAGAGCTCTTTCTCTGGTGAGGGTGGGAAAGTATATTCATATGGAGCAGTGGTACTGCAATATAATACACCAGAAAAAATACATTTCATTATGAAACACCACATCGGGTTGAATCTCTAAGACAGCAATTTAGCACCTGCTACAGTGCTGAGCACTTCATGATCTTCTTCCTCTTATTTATCAGTACATAAGGAGTATTTTTTTACAAGTGTGCTGCACATGAAAACTTCACATTCTAAGTAAGCGTTAAAAACCCGTATGGTTAGGAAACTTAATGCTATGCTTTTATTTCATCATTTCATAACCCTTATGGATTCCTAGGGATCTCTCTGTCATCTCAGAAAATATTGCATACTCCACCCAAGCTAAGAATGTTAAGTCATGGCCTGTAATTCCTGCATGTCTTTCTCCTTCAGTCTATTGCCTGGATTTGCTCGGTCCATAGGAGGTTGAACAGTTTTCCTCATGGTTGTTCATTATCAAAAAGAAAAGATTAAAAAAAAAAAAAAAGGCGGGGAGGGGGGGATAAGCTTTTTCAGAGACTATAAAATAATATTGTGGGGTTTTTTTTTGGTCTTTTCAGTTCCTCTAAGGGAAAAATGCCAGTTTCTTTTCTGGACCAACAGACACCACTACATTGGTAAATAGGATCTTCAGAATTTTTACAACTTCAAAATGTTTTCCTTAGGTTTTTATTTATTTATTTATTTATTTTCAGAGAAACCAAATTTGAATTTGGAGGAGGTGAAGAAGAAACAGAAACCTTCGTGGCACGTTAATATACAGGTATGTGTCCTAAGGAGAAAAAAATAGGAGCACACTGAGATCACTGGAAAGTACATGAAACGAAAGATGAACAATTCCAAACCAAGAAGCATATGGTGTGAACTAATTGTACTTAAAGGTACCATCAGCCAGATCTTGATGATTCTATTGACTGAAAATGCTAAATGAAATGCTACATGCAAATTTGCATGGAAATGATTCGGATCTCTGCAAGTCTGTCAGATTCCTGCCAGCAATACAGATGGGAAACAGCCTCATCCAATAGGGTTTTAAAAAGAAATGAAAATACATTTATTTCAGAATAAGAGAGGACTGAGTAATCTACAATTAGCCCACATTACGGTATTTCTTCCCTTAGGGCAATTCTTGGTAAGTGTGTCTTAAACAGTAATAACATCAGGTTTATTTATACAGAGAGATGAATTCAGAAGAGCCTCTCATGATACAGAGAATGCTGAGTTGAAAAACAAAAGCAAATTCTGATCAGTTTCTTCGGCATCTGATGCAAATTGATGACTTCTTTAGAACAGTGTTATGTAAAGACCTTTATTTGAAAGCCTGTATTTGGTGGAATGTTTCTGTAACATGAAGATCTGCCACTGTAACTTCCATTTAAGTGTCTGAAAACTTGGTGCGATCTATATAGGCAGATTGTTCATTTTGCTTTCCCAGACCAGCTGTTTCTCCACCGTAACTGTGGGAGGTACACTGAATATTGTTTCAGATGCAAGTATACAGAGAACTTACTTTAAAAAACCTCACCTATTTATGAGCCCTGATAGTTGGAAATGTCGTTTTCAAGATTTCAATGCTTTCAGTAAGAACTAACCATCAGCTCCCAAAACAGATGGCAGTATTACTGCCCACCAGATTTAAACATATCCCAGGAGAATTTAAAACACACAGCAAGTCTTCTGTAATTAATCCAGTAACTAAAGATTGTACTCTGGGCGTTAATTAACAGCCTCGCTTTGAATTAGCTGAGTTAAATAAAAAGAATGAGAGAGAAGGAAGTGTAGGTTTATGTCTTTTTTTTCTTCCTGTTGCTCATAAGGAACATAAGCACAAAGAGTCTCAAAAGAAATCTGTGGATTTCTTTTCACCTTCTTATCCTACTAAGTGTTTGTAATTATTAATGAGCTCGATAAATCCTCATCATTACTTTCTGTTGTGACTTCTGCAGGCATTAGGCAAAGATTTAGGCCTGACAGACATAGTAAGCCTATCAGAAACTGATTTACAAATTTAAAGGTACTTTCTAGTAAATGTTTCCTCTGAAATACATAAAGAACAATTTTTCCTGGATTATTTTATTGACTTAATTGTATTCACTCTTTATTCATATAGAATAAATGAGGTCAGTATTTGGCTCACTGGTCTTATTCAACTGTATATTGATTATTAAGTATAAACAGCATTTTACTCCACTTTATAAAGTAAATGGCTTATGTAATAGTGAATACTTGCTTCAAAATGTTCTCATCAGCAGATAAATACCACTCTCCTCTTCTGATTAATATCTTAGTGTTTGTTAGACGATGTAGCACTATCTCTATAGTGGTCCACTAATCTTTCAGATAAATCAGTGAAACCAAAGGGAAAATCTGCCTTCCTCATGATCAGATCAGAGTTCTGGATCAGGCTCAAGATGGAACATGAAAGCTTAAATGCTATCATAACACTATGTGAGTTTCACTATTTTTACTTTTTTTTTTTACTTTATGAAAAATGAACAGAACCCAGATTGGCATAACAAGAAGTGGACTTGATGAGAATTCTGTGTTTATAATAATTAAGTATAGTGCCGTTCAGTGAAAAACTCTGAAATCTTCCAAAAAAGCATTCAGTGTTCATAGCTATCAGCAGTATTAGCAGACAGCATCCTGGTGGGAGTGCTCCCCATGCTTTCAAATGCTCTAACAAGAACCGAAAGAGATAATGAAAGATACAGAGACTTCAAAGCACAGTCAGATCTAAAATGCTTTTTGTAGTTCTGTCTGGAATTTCGAATTCTTTTAACATGTTTGAAGATACCTGTAGAAGACAGTTCTTCATTTAGTTTCTAATCTCAAGATACCACACGGTTCAGCTCTGAGCCTTATCTGCACCCTCTGTTGGACCTGGTTTATTTTAGCACATTCTAGATGAATAATTTGAACTTTCATTCTTAGCCCCAACAAACTCCATTAAATTTAACTTAAGAGATATTTATGTTTACCTGAAGAGACATAAAAATCAAAAATATAAAATCATGAGTGTGAAATAAAGAAAACATTGAAAATCTGCAAACTGAGCAGGAAAGGAAGAATACAATCATGCATTTCACGTTCTGTTTCAAATTTCCCTTGAATGTCAAATATAAGAAAAATCAAAATACTTGTGAGGTTTTCTTTGCGGTCTGTAGTTAACATTCAATAACTGGAAATAATGACCTGAAAAAGATTCTTGACTTTTATCTTACACAAAGAGGCTACAGGAGTTCTCATTAATCTGTACTGTCATAGAATTGTGTTGATATGGAAGGAAAGACAGATAGAAATAACAGTACTAAATAGAGCTGAACTGAAAGAATATCACCAAGAAGCCAGGAAAAGTCTTTTTCTAATGAGACTGCTGTGGATGGAGAGGATGAAATATTTCCTGCTATGGCAAACTTTAGAATTTAAGGAATCTGTGAATGATAGAGTACTCAAATATTTCCACATTGGATATATATCTCACATACATACATAAAGTGAATTTATGTGTTTTAATATCCTTCTAATTTTTTAGATTCAGAAAGCCTGAAAGATTAGTCTAAATAGAATAGCATTTGGGGGGCTACCTGAAAATTAAATAGCTCTCTAAAATTTCATAGAACTGTTTCTTTCATTTGAAGACAAACATATAAAATAGGTTTGAAAGGTTCTTTGGGAAGCTGCCACATCCACCTTCCCCCTAACAAATTTTACTCAGATATTTGCATCCCTTCAGGGTGATTTAATTTCAACAAACATGAGTCTCTTAATCCTAATTCTCATTCCCCAGGTACTGAAACTGTTACAGAAATCATCAGAATGAATACTTGCTTCTCACTCAGAAAACTTTGAGAATCTGTGCAGATTTAGAAAAGTTCTAACAGCTTCTTCCCTCAGACAGTGGAGAGTTCAAAACAAAG
The DNA here is from genome assembly GCF_054131305.1 of Coturnix japonica. Classification (NCBI taxonomy): domain Eukaryota; kingdom Metazoa; phylum Chordata; class Aves; order Galliformes; family Phasianidae; genus Coturnix; species Coturnix japonica. Next base: position 8,137,726 of record NC_140680.1, on the reverse strand, counting down.
AGGGAGCAACCCTATACTGATACAAGAGCGGTATTTCAAAGAGAGATTAAAATTGCATAATCTCGCAGGAAAATTTCTCTGCTTTTTGATAAATGGTACTGGGGTTTGCTCAGGATTTTGTTTGCTTGTTAGTTGTTTTTTGTCTGTTTGTTTGTTTTTAAGATGAGATAATGAAGGCATATTTTGCACAATGACTTTCCTGTGATTGAGGTCATTCATTATCTTAATGGACATGGCAGTAAACAGAAGCACATCATTTCTACATATTTTGCTCAGCCTGTTGTAAAACAAGCTTGCAAAAAACTATCACCTAATTTTAGACCAAGAGGAATGGTATTTCATTTTATTATCCTTAATGTGCAACACAAGAAATCAATGAAATGAAATGAACAAAAACCAAGTCTTTAGATGATGACGGTTGGATATTCTCACTGATTTAAGTATAAGTAGGAGAAAGATGGCAAAAAAATTGAGGCAAAATAGAAGAGAAAGTACTGAAGAGGTTTGCACGTGACCAAATGAACAGGGAAAAACTGAATAATTAAAAAAGTGTTTTGCAGATATGGAAAAAGAAGCATCAGATAAAGAACTCAGTCTCAAGATTAAATTAAATACTTCCAGTGCTTTGTCTATAGGGACAGTAAAATTACAGAGTAATGGGCCTGTGGATTAAGGTGTAAAAAAATCCCAGAATGTTCTGTGTTTAAGAGCCACGTACATTTTATGTAATTGGCAGCAGAACATGGACTGACTAAAAGCCTTCTACAATTAAAGATTCATAATCTAGTTTGAAGAAAGAAAAAGGCCCTCCCTTGTGAAAATCAGTAATATTAAGTTATGAATTACTCTGCCTGAACCTGGCTGGTTCAGGGCAAAGTGGACATACCATAGCATAAGTATTAACAGTAAAGATGAGAGGTAAAGATAAGTACAAGCCATCATATGAACTGAAAGATTCTCCTTCTCTGGGAAAGAAAACTAACAGCAAACTCTAGCAAGAACCCAAATGGTCCCTCCTTAAGTGCAAGTAGTTTTCATTATTGTTTCTAATAATGGGGTCATGTATAGATCCTGGTCATCTGTGATGAAACTCTGGTGGGTGTAATCAAGTTTTCTCTCCTCCTTCCTCACAGTCTTCCTCCTCAATTAGGCACACAGTTTCCAGAAAGATTGTTCTTTATGGAACTCAGAAAGATCAATCCAGTTGCAAAGAGTTGTAAAATAATGATTAAGAATGTAGAATTCAATCAATCTCTACAGGGGTTTCTTTTTTACAACGAGGCATTTCATAACAATTTGAAGATGAAAAATGATTTAGTGTCACTGTCAAACAAACAATGAAATAAAAAGCTTTGACACAAATCTTTTTTACAAAAGATTCCTGATAAAATGGTCTCTATTAAGAGAAAAAACAACATAGATGTCATTTGCTCAATAGAATCTCACTGGAAAAATAGAGCTGTTTGATTTTACTGAAGACAAAGCCCTGGAACCGCTGTTCCCCCGTAGCTTAGGCCTCCTCTGATTTAGGACAAGGATGGATTTTTTTCTCTAAGCAGCTGCAAGTTGAGGCAGGTTATGACAAACCACTTTGATGTGGAACACAAAGTTGGCAAATTTAGCTTTCCTGTAAATATCAGCATTGTAACCCAAGCAGTGAAAATATTGAGAGACAAAGCACAAAATGTAACCTCAGCCATTCTCCTAAGAGTTATGGGGGGTGGGGAGAGGGCATGGAATCTTTTAGGAAGGACAGGTATATTAACTCTGAAAAGAACACCATGCAGGTTTGCATGGCTGTGAAAAATGCATCTTGCTATCTGGTATTTTTTAAAGATCTCAGTAAGTCTGTAATATGCTTTTGTTCTCCTCAACTACTTCCTAATCCTTGTCTGGAAAGCAAAGATAATCAATTGTTTTTTCTCAGCCAGCAATATGAGACAGTTCTCTTTAGTCACAGCATGTCTTCTCCTCCAAACAGAGAAACTGTCTAATTATCACAGTCCACTGAAGTCAATGAACTACAATAATTTACATCAGTTGAGTACAGCACTCTTATTTTATATTATAATATAGCAGTGAACAAGGAGTCAGTCTAGCAGTACTGGGTGGGCAACTGCATAGGCCACTCCAAAAGTAATGCCTCCTACTTATTTCCTTGGAAACTGTAATAGAAGCAAAAAGCACAATGGCACTGTTTGATAGAGCACATTCTCAGCTATAGAACACTATGTTTCAGCACAGTCACCACCACTAGCTGATTCGCATGGATGAGCCGATAGAGCTGCTCTTCATTTTGTGGTATGACAGCTGAGCATGGCCATCTGGAACATGGTTTGTCTTTCATGTCTCTGTCACCACTACTGAAATGCAATGCCTACTGCCTCACTGTGCTCACATCCACTGTTTGGTCTCCATAAATGTTCAGCACCTGTCAGTGAATGTAATTAAGTGCCATTTTTTCCAAATAGAGGAATTCAATTCCACACCTTTGTTCCATACGCACTTCCATGGTAGATGCCATTGTGTCAGACTGCCCCTCTGCTGCCATCTGTCACATGGCAGCATGTTATGGTACATGGTTGGGAAGGTTCAGCCTCTACTGCCACCAATATCCACCTCTGACATTGTGGGCTATAAGATAAAGTAGAAGGCATTACTTTTGGAGCAGCCTTCATATACAGAAGGAAACATGAGTTGCCATAGCCTAGACATACATGTTTTTAGCTGATGAGGAACTACAACATATTTACTACAGAAACATGATATATGAAAGAGAACAATAAGAAAAATTGAAAAAAACCTTCGTAGTGAATACTGCACACTGAAATGCAGCACTTCAAAGCTTTTAGCTAATAATGCTGATTCATATACTTAACTCCAGGATATGAATCCTACAAAGCCCAGCATTTTAATTATTGTAGTAATAATTTAAGCTTGGGCTTCCAAGAATTGTTTGACTCTGCTCTGTGGTCTGCAGAACAGCCACCAAACCCAGCAAGAGTACGTAATTATCCAGCACTGAGCAAGAGAGCTGCTTGTGACGATTAACCAGTAGGAATGATAACCAGAAGCAGTCACATGACAGAAAGCACTGATCAGATCAAAGCAGGCCTGCACAAAAGAAAAAGAAATTGCTGATGATTGGGCAGCCGCAGCAGCAGACAATAGGGATGATTAAACTGAGGGTGGTAGACATGGGGCTGCAAGAATAGCAGCTCACATATCAAAATCTTTGACTAACAGAAGCTGTGAAAGTAAAAATAGATGCTAAAGAGCAGCTGATAAAAAATCTGCAAGGAAACAGCAACTCATTTTAAAAATGAAATGCGATCACAGCACGCTGAAATTTAACATGAGAAAGGCAAAAAAGTTGCGAGAGGAAGATGCTCAGATATTTGGATCAATCTGAAAATAGAGTATTATCTAGATGACATATGAAATGTATCATCACACATCCAGAACATATGTGCTAGATCCTACAGTGACTGAGCCAAATGATAGAGTTAGACCATGGAAGGTTCTCTTGACAAAATCAGCTGAGCAGATAGCTGGAACTTAGACACAGGAGGCAGTGCAGCTGTTGGCTGAGACAGTAAGAACTCAGCAAGCAGAACTATGGAGCAGCTGCAGTATTAGGCAACACGTCAGAGCCCCAAGACCAGGCAATAGGACCAGAAAACATCATACCATAAGCAGAATGGAAAGAAAGCAATTGATTATAAAAACAACAGGATGTGACAGCCATGGGTCTGGGTACTGTAGGTTCAGACAGCAGGAGTAGCTGACCGAACAGGGCAAGGAATCAGACAGCATATGCAGCCCATCAGGCAAAAGAAGTATCCAAAATCAGGAATGGTTCTTTGGCAAGAAAGACAAAAACCCAATTGAAGCAATTAATCCAATTTGACAGTGTGGGTGGATTCTCCTGCACTAAAAGCACTCTGAAAACACATACCACCACGTATCAAAGCAAGCTTCACCATTTGGTTTTAAGCAGCACTAATACAGAACATTGTCTAGAGCCTGTTGCATTCTGTCATGGTACATGTCCCTTCCTCCAGCAGGTAACAGCAGTGTGAAGAGAAGGGGGCTGGATCTGTAGGCTCAGACACTACAACATGATGACTAATCCTTTACCAAGGCAAGGTCTCTGACATTTTCTCTCACTGCTGTTTTGAGCTCCACTGGCTTGAGAAGATTATGAGTAATGATTAAATCCGGCAGCCTCTTTTTCTCTGTACAAACTGCAAGAAATTGTCTTTTGTATCTTTCTCCTGCAGTTGGCAAAGTTCTATTCTAAGCTGCATTATAGTCAAACCCTCAATAAAATATTAGCAAGGCATTGAGGAAACAGAGTAGATTATAGGTCAGTGTCTTTAGATATCATCTAGCCTCCTGCACTAGTACAGCATTTGACATTGAAAAAGAAATAGCACCAATACATCATTGATCCCTTAAGCATATACAGCTGCTATTAATTTCATCTATTGTCAGCTTACTCTGCTTGTACTGTTGCCAATTCCTGATGATTGTTGCTGTTCCTATAAATCACTGGAATGCCAGGAAGAATTACAAAAATCATAGAAAAGTGAAATAGCATTTTTCACTCTCTCCTTCAGTCCTCCATCTACTTTCATCCTCAAAAAAAAAAAAAAAAAAAAGAAAAGAAAAAGAAAACAATCAACAAAAAAAACCCAAAAAATCCAAACCATAGAGCTAAGCTTCAGTGGAGAATTTCTCAGTCCATTTTATTTAATCTTTGTGACAACATAACCAGCCAAATCCTGCACAATGACAGCTGGAAGTATCATAGGCTGTTTCTATTCTTTTAGCAAAAGCTGGTGTAGCCAGTACCATTACTAAAGCTTAGCACCATTTCCTATTGCACTGATCTTATAATACTGACTTTTTGACTGTTTTCTCTGTAATGATTTTGATTACTTTCTTGATCATGCTTCAAGTATTTGAAATCAAATTAACCTCCTGTAGCCACTCACAAAAGTTTATCATTGATTTTGGCTGCTCTTCCTCTCTGTCTCCCTTATTTCTTGTCTCTGAAAGATGTGTCCACTCCTCCAGAAAGAGTCTTACACATCTGATCAGCAGATGAAAGCCCATAGAATCAACTGCACTAACATTTTTATGAGGTTTCTCAGACCCTTGCATCCTTTTTATCTCAACAATAAGCATATGAATCTGCACGGCAGTCTCCCTTGGCCTCTCCTCTTGCCCCAGCAGTAAACAAAGAAAGGTCTGAAATCTTCACATTCCTCCACTTAGATACACATCTTGATCCCTGCAGTAACCCAGGATTACATTCAGGTGCTGATGTGCTCTCACCAACTGTTCTCACTGATCTGAACATTATTTTGCTCTTAAACCAAGCTAATGGAAGCACCTGAGGTTATAGCGAAAGCACAAGAAAGGCTTTCAGTCATGCTGGTAGTCATAGAATCAGAACCGTTTGAGTCAGAAGGGATCCTTAAAGGTCATCTAGTCCAAATTCCCTGCCCTGGAAAGGCACATCAACAGTTAGATCAGCTGCTTAGAGCCCACTCGAGCCTGACCTTGAACATCTCCAAAGTCAGGGCATCCAGCACCTCTCCAGGCTACCTGTTAGAGTGCCTCACCACCTTTACTATAAAAAACTTTGTACTTATACCCAATCTAAAATCCTCTCTTTTAACTTGAAACCATTTCCCCTTGTTCTATCACAACAGACGCTGCTAAAGAGTCTGTTCCTTTCTTTCTTACAGCTCCACTTTAGATACTGACAGGTCACTCTCAGGTCTCCCCAGAACCTTCTCTTGCTCAGGATGCGCAGCCCCAGCTCTCAGTCTGTCTTCATAGGGGAGGGGTTCCATCCCTTAGATCATTTTTGTGACCCTCCTCTAGTTGTGCTCCAATGGGTTGTCGTCTCTCCCTTACTGAGGACTCCACAACTGGATGCAGTACTTCAGGTGAGGCCCTATTTTGACACATGACTGGAGAATAAGCAACAGAGTTGTTCTTTGTTCTCAAATACGTTCCCAATTCTGTCTCTATTCTCCTTGATCTGCCCTGAAATCATTCAAGGCTTATCTATGCAGATAAGTACTTATATCTTTACAATGTTTATCAACTCCTCAAAAAACTACAAAGCACTTGATTAGATATCCTTGCCATGTAACCTGTCAGTCCAGTTTGATTGGCATACCTAGGGCATCTGCTCTGACATAAGTAGCTCTGTCCAGCCATGAGTACTAAACACAGGGATAAGACCTGTCATTGCAGTCAGGAGGCAGAGGACTTAACTACTCAGTGCTGTGCACCATCTAAGTACAACAGCATACAGTGCAGATCTCTGAAGTTGCTTCTCTTTGTCTGAAAAACTTCACACCTTGGATCAGATGAGTGGGAGGAATGTAAATTTTAGTGATGTTCCTTTAGTAGGAATTATATCTGCTAAGTTGCAAGTCACCAGCTGCAGCATGTTATCACTTTTTCAACTTGATTCACAGAGCAGCCTGAAAGTGTGGCATGGTAAGCAGTGTTGGATCTGCAGCAGAAAAAAAGCCATGGTAAAGCTCCAAAAGTGAGGGAAAGCCCTGCTGAGTGTGAGATAGAAGCTACTGTACAGTGTTTGATTTGAGAGACTTGCTGTCACAATTTTGAGGCCAGCCTTGCAATATTACAGTTATACTACATACGGAAGTACCAGGGGGAGAAGAGAAGCACAAAGAATGTGGTAGAGTACTCCAGCACTGAAGCAATTTATTCTGCTGTCATTACTGCAAAGAAAAGTAGGTTCCTGCATCAGTCAAGTCTGAGTCCTTCCTAATCCGTATGACACTACACTCTCTGCAGCTTTAATAATGTCTAAAGGAACTTAAGGATAACTGTAACAGCTGGCTGAATATATAGGATATTCTCTGAGAAAAAGAGATTTCAATCTGCACTCAATAAAGATCAAGGAGAAAGAAGTGAATCCCAGTATTGCCTCCGGATAAGGACTGTGCAAAAGGAGGACTGTCTTCCCAAAGCTCTATCTCCAAGCCTTAATGGAAAAAATAATAATTAAAAAAATAATAATAATAATTTAAAAGGTGCAATTTGTTTTGTTTTAAAAAAGAATGAAGCCAACACATGTTGCTTGTAGGGTGGTTCCACAGCCCATCCCCAACTGCTCTCACCAGCCCAAATCTGAGCATGCAAAGAAGAGCTGCAGACCTGCATCTGCTAGCTCAGCACGAGCCCCTCAGCAGTGTCATTAACCCCACTGCATGAGCTGAGCTGTGCACACAGCATCACCTCTGTCATCTAGTTGTGCAGCACACTATGGCTACATAAAGGTATCCTTTAAAAGGAAAAAAAGAAGAAAAAATGTAAAAAAAAAAAAAAAAGTGGTGGGGCTGGAGGGAATAGACGAACTGCTGAGTCAACAAAAAAGTCCCTTCTAAAATACTCATGAGCACTTAGAAGTTGGCAGTTATCCATTCCCATGATATCTGTAAATAGCAGCTGCCTAGATATCCTTAAACATCCTTTAACCACAGTGAAACTAAGGGGGAGAAATATCTCTTCCAACTGCCTTACAGTTCTTTGCAGAAAAAATGTCTTTTGCAATACATGGCTACAGAGCAGCTATTTAACAAGAGAAGGTATCATTTTTTACATTTTTACAGAAAAAAAAGATAAAAAAAACAACATAATAGGATGTGACGTATCAATCAGGAAGAATCAATCTCTATAAAAAAAGAAAATGATTGGATTACAAAAGATCTCAGATCCACAGTAAAAGATGCCTTTGGAGCTATCCAGACCGGGATACTTCCAGAATAAACTTCTCTCTGTTCTGAATTTTATGTTTTGAAGGAATACTTTTATTGACCACAACATTCTAATCTTAAATAATAGCCTTCATCTTATTAAGACCAAAGTTTCATTGTGAATTTGTTATAAGGTAGACACATCAGAGAAAATCCTGAGGAAAAACCTTCATTTGTAGCCATCATTTGTACAGGTTTGAATCAGAAAGCAACTAGTTCTAAACTTCCGCCAATTCTAAGGTTCTGCCAGGTTTATGCTATTGATTCAGTCTTTGTGGGTAACATAATTATTGGGAAGATGAGCAAATACTTTCAAAATGTGAGCAATCATGTAATATAGAAATGGTGAAGACCATTTTTCTCAGTAGAAAAACATTTCCAGGAAATTTCAAAGGACTTTGATATTAACTATTCACAATATTTGTATTAATTTCTTGTTTTTAAAGGCTCACAGTACCCTTTTTTAAGCAAATGTCAACATTTACACCATTAGCGTAAATTTAGAGTTCATGTATCAATGGCTGGAAGTGTTTTAAAAATTCATTTTGACCTCTATGGGACTATACATTCACACATTCAGACCTTTATTTCATACTGTTGCAGAGAATTATTTATGTAATATTTAGGTATATTCTACATACAAAGAAGATAGTGGATATATTAAGCACAGCTTACACTGATGACATTCAGAGTGACTGCACTTCTTATTTCAGTATTTACAACTTATTTCCAAGGCAAAGTGTTTTAGTTATTAAGGTCAATGAGAAAAATGTATCTTTGCCTCCAGTGCAGGCATTATTGCAATTAGGTGCACATGACATTGCAGATCTCATACCTTACTTATGCCTTGGCTGACGGATGAAGAAGCAGCTTCCAGCTATTGCGTGCCCTCATTATACTTATTAAAGTAATAACATTGATTGTATGAACTTTTTTACCTCCAAAAGGAAAAAATCATAATTAGCTTACATGAAATAAAATCTCTATAAATCAATTAAATGAAAGTGGAAATTAATTTGAAGGGGAAAACTGTTCAGGAACAAGCTTTATTAATTACAGCAAAGACATTAATATTCATTTATTTGAAATGAATACAATTAAAAATGGCTAGCAGGCAAGATGGCAGAAATCTGTTCTTTTCACACAAAGGAGGAATTGCTCCATGACTTTCTCTGCAGAACATGCTTTCATACATTTCATTGCAAATAGCTTTCTGATACTGACTCAATTATAGATTTTAGTTTCAAAATTGAATGCTCGTAGTTCTTCAGATAAGATTCAAATTCCAGCTACGGCTTTATCTCAAGAAAAAGGTTTCATACAAGATTTTAGTAAAATTTTCACAGCTATTACGAACAGCCCTGCACAAAATGTTCTTCCTTATAGACGGCTCTCTGATAGCCAGAGCGCTGCAGTAAATGTTTTCAGGTTTGGGAAAGAGAGAAGTAAAGAGGAACTGGATTTTTGTGATAGCACTGCTCCCCATAGCACCTGTATGCAGGGGTATAAGCAGTAACCCCTGTATTAGGCACATATTACATGCATTACTGCCTGTGAGGCTAAACCAAGTAGTCTGCTTACATTGTAGTGTGTATACTGTAATTTGAATTTACTTACATGTGTGTCTATGCACGCTTCATATGTGTCTATGCATTAGTTTGCATTTGCTTTCCTTTTGAGTCTTTAAAAACTGTCTTCAGTACTCTAGAAAATGGTACTTAGAAAATACATTACTAAAAAACAGGGATAGAAGTAAGAAACCTATTTATTTCCTTACATCATTCCTTATATTGCATTCAGACCTTCATTTGTCTCTACCTTAGAGGATTTCATAGTTGTCAGTGGAGGCTCAAGGAATAAGCAGATTCTGACTAAGAGGAACTGAGCCTTTGCTGCCTCCCCTTCTCCACTCACACTATCCACAGAGACACAGCAGAATAGTAGATCAAGCTGTATGTGAAAATAACATACATTTAGCCTATATTAAAGAATGCTAATGTTAAACAGCTCCCTCAAGTTCTCAAAGCCTTGAAATGGCTCCATTGTAAGGGACTGTATTGATTTCTGGCATATTCAGAGATGTCACAATCTGCTACATTCAGTTTTGCCAAAGATAAAAGACAGTTCAAGTTCTATTTGAAAATACATATTTTAAACATACTTCACCTAATTAAAGTAAATTATAAACACACAAATGAACTATCTGGACAATCTATGCTTTCCTAAAACATAGACATAGGGAACAGTACAGTAGTATTTAAAATCTTATGAATCCTATGGGATCAATCAATTAAGAAGCTTAACAGATTTTTCCCATATTTTTTCCTGAATAAAGAGTTAACAACTAAATGGTGCTTTTAGAGGCTCTTTAACTTTTTACAGCATGAGCTGCACAGTATATTTCACATATCTGACAAGAAAACCAAAGGAAGATGAGAATATTGAGCACTACTGTCAGACTGTGGCCCGCATACTCATCATTTGGCACACATCAAGGCTGTCATAATGAAGTATCCTCTCATTCACATTTTTCTACCTTTATAAAAGAGCAGAAAATATATACTTTTTAAAAAGTAAAAATATTTTTTTTCAGAAATGTGGAGTATATTAAAATAACTTTAGATACTTGAAGAAGTGACAAACTTTAAAACCACTGCAGATATTCACGGTGAAAAAGTGCTTAGTGACAAACCACCTAAAATCCTTCACAGTATAAAGCTTCAAAGCACTGTAAATTCTTCAGGCAGAATATGGATATAACAAACTTTTGTGTGACCTAAGGCCAAATCTTCAGCCAGTCCAACTCACAGTAGATTCATTATCTTCAGTGAAAGGCTGCTGATTCGTACTTACATTTCTGACCCTTAAACTTTTAATACACCTTAGCTGATCAGTGCCGATTCTGCTTCTACAACTATTTTCATAGTATTATTCCATTTATTCTTTTGGAACATCATTTGCACAAATGTGAGAGAAATAAAAATCTGGGCCACAATGCAGCCTAAGCACTTAAGCCACCTTACAGTAAAGAGTATGCATTAGCAAGAAAGGGGTGAAAAATGATAGCTGCTCAAAAGAATCCCGGGACTGTGGCTATTAAAGGACAATCTACCAGCACTACTGATGTATTCCAGCAGATTTGAGTCTGCTTGTCACAATTACAGTCAGCTGCAGCTGACTGCTCGCCAGAGAAAGGAGCCTGAGTTGTGTCCACACTGAGTTTCCATGAGCTACAACGCATGTATACCTCAGACCTCATTTATTAAAGAAAATACAGAACTTCATGTGGTCCCAACTAACCTAGGCTTTACCTGCGTGATATAAGAGCCCTAAGGTGATGGCAGAAAGCCTTCATTTTGTTCTCAAAACATTACTGATCAGTACCCTATTAAAAATAATAGACGTAGAGTCTTATCAAACTTGCATTTCAGAGGCACTAAATGTTATCAGATGCAAACTTGCATTCTTGACAACATCCATTGCATGTGTACAGCCAATTATAAGTACTCTCAGCTTTATCCAGTGGTTCAGTGGAAGCATTCAGGAGACATCTATGCAAATGACAACAAAAGTGAGAAAGAATGTTCTGAAAGAAACCATGTTTTACACTCTTGGAACTCAAAAATTACTAGAGAAATTTGTTCAAAGTCTTCCAAAAAACTCACACTAAACCAACACACACACAAGAAAACCTAGGTTTGAATATGATTTGTGCTTGCTAAAAATACACTAAAAAGAGGGGGTATTTAATAAAAATATTTTGAAATTTGAATTCTATTAGTCTACATAAAAATATCTTTAAATGTTAGACTGGCAAATAGCTGCAAAAAATATTTTCAGCATATAGGCTCTAAATTAGGACAGGTGAACAATGCAATAATGATGAATGTTGTTTTCAGCTTACTTCATCGCCTGTTAGTATTGCTGACATATGTTTTCAGCTTATTTAGGAAAAGAAAGACTAATTTCCTTCTCCTTTTGGCATTGTTGAGACAATAAAACTCATAAAAAAATAATCTCTCTTCCTAAAATGCTTCATACATCAACCTCAAAATAGACTGCATAGCAGAAAAAATAATGTGTAACAAATCTCTGTCTCCTAAATGCCTATTACGATAAGGAGTCAATGTTCAGCTGCTTTGTGTCTTGGAATATGCATAAATTGTCACAAAATATATGCAAAATGCTTTGAGAAAACTCAAGGTGTAGCTACTACAGAAAGTATTTGAATTCTAATTGCAGGAAGCAGCTCTTTGAGATATAGAATTTACACCTTTTTTTTCCCCTCTTAATTGAATGTCATCAATCTCCTCCCTGTCTTTCTATTTTCCAATAGTAAGAGAAGTTGTTAACTGTGCATAAGCCATACACAGAGAAAGAAGGAGAAGTAGCAGTATAAGTGTGAGAATGTCACAACAGCAAGACATACCAATTGCACCTCACTAAATATTTTAGTGTAGACTGGAGATCATTACACTTATTTTTAAGTTATAAGCTAGGCACTTCCTCTCAAAGCAGGGCTCAGGACTGAGTGTTCTTTTTGTGATTGCTACTGCATCCATATTTTCATAGTCTCCTGCACAGAGGTCATAATTTAATATGAACAATACCATCACTTCAAGTTTTATGGCAATAAATTAGATATCATAAAATGCAGTTTTAAGGCCACACAGCTACTGTGCCCAAAATCAATGGAAAAGAGATCAAGTGCATGTGTAACACATTCTCAAGGTGCAAGCTGACGCAAAACCTCTTCCTTCAGGCTGCACACACACCCTCACTGCACACCCAAAGGTTTCAGGCTGGGACTCAGAGCTCTGCAGGAACCCATGGCCTGGGGTCTTCTTCAGAATAAAGTGTCATTCTGTGAGGGAGTAATGGAACAAACAACAAAAGAAAGGCTTAATGTCTGTTACTAACTCTGTTCTACCTTCCAGTAGAATAGTTTGAAAACCAGGAGCAATTTGTAAACACTACTTGTCTAATTCCCATTCTCACAAAAGACTTTGAATGAGTGGAAGCATACAGCTCTGGCTTCTGCAAGGTCTGGGATGCAGTAATCAGTCAGGGATTGGCAACCAGCTTCACAATGTCACTCATCCCCTATGAAACTAAAAGTCAGGGTCTAAATGTGGGGAGAGGAACAGTGATTCATCTTGTCTTACTTAATGGGATGCGATCCAGTCACTAATTAGAAGACAGTGCAATAGACAAGAATACAGTGATTTTATGAGACAGTTACAGAGAGCCGTCAGGATCTGTTCTGTGTTCAGAGAACATCATGGGTCTCTAAAGCAGTAGGTTCCATTTCCAATTAACATACATATCTAAAATTGTCCACTAAGCTTCCGTATCCAGGGAAAAATATGAACAACACAAGTTAGTGAATGATTACTTCTGCAAATGAAAGTCACCTAGAATCTGAGCAGTCACGTACTGTGAGCTCATTTTGCACTGTCAGGCTCCACATTATCTCCCATAAATTAAATGTCACCTAAAGGAAGAGGCATCCATACAAGTTTTCAAAGGACTTAAATGAAATAAATAAAACTTGGCCTGCACTGAAATAATCAGTGAAAGTTTCCAACAGTAGATATTAAATAGTGTCTTTGACACTAGTGTTGTTAACAACCACAGTGTGTCCCACTCTTGGATCACTGACAGCGATCAGACTTCTATGGGTGATTAAATGAAATGTGGAAACCTGAATGTTTTCCATATGTCTACTGGAGCAGCTGGAAGTCAGGCAGAGCTCGTTCTGTTCAGTATCCCAGCCAGGTCGCCTCCAAGCTGTATGTGTGCCACTGCAATCTACACGAAACCAATCCTCCCTTCTCTAATATAGTAAGTAAAAGCACTACAAGACATTTCCCACACTGATTCCTGAAGAGCTCCTGTAACTCAGACTTGGCTATTCCACCTGATATGCTGCTTTGTCAAATGAGCTCTGTCTCCATCTCACACATTCAGTTGTTAATTTCCAAAGTTTCTAGTTAATCTGATAGAGCAGTCCAGTTAAATCTGACCTGCTTGTTGTTTTGCATAACATTTTATCCAGTGAATTATCACAAAATAGTTTCAAAAATAAGACACATACCAGTCACAAATGCATATATCAATGGCAGTGGAAAAAGGCAGAGTTTTTTTCATTCTGCAAAGATCTCCTTCCACAAGTCAGATGGAGATTGTTGTGTCTGTATGTAAATCACGTATATATTCACATCCCTCCCCACGTAATGCAGAATCCTTGACAAGTCGTTATCTTCCAACTGTTAATAATCATTAACACTCAGTACACTGCACTGACTCATTGGCTGTAATTAATACCTACATGGTGCGGACAGGGAAGGGAAGCTACAGGGATGGACAGCATGGTGTGGAGCTGCGTGGAGGTAAAGGACTCTCATAGCACTGAGCTGTTAGACCGTCTCCTAATATGCTCATAACAAGCTGACAGTAGCTCAGGAATATATGGCTTTATTATAAATTACCATGATAATTGACCTAAAATAAAAGCTGATGTGATACTGCTCTTGAATAGCTTTTCAGGGTTTCTTATTAACTTAGACATAAAAACAAAATTCTAATGTGTGTAGGTGAGATTGTTTGAGAAACAGAAATCAGCATAGCATAGATAATTCTCCAGACTTTCATATTATTTTATCAAAGTACAGCAAAGCAGTTTTTTTTGAGAGTCTCACTCCTGGTTTTGAGACACCTTCTTGTTTTCCCTTAGTGATTATATGACTGCTTTTTCAAGCTGCATCTATAGCAGTAGTTCCTTGTTGTATGTGCTTAGTAAGTTTTGTGTGTATTCATTTCTGATACCATGAAAACAATTAATGGCAATGGAAGCAGAAATAGCAGCAGAAATTATCAGAGACAGCCTCAGCATTTAACCCAGAGGAACAAAAGCAATTGGGCAACCTCGTAAAGTTTTGACAGTGACATGACACAGAGAAGGGTATAGATTGGAAGCATATCCTGAAACCAAGGGAAACTGCAGACATACTTTGTTCATTCAGAAACAAAGTATATAGTTACATTTCTAGATATCCAACACAGAAACATGAAAACATAAAAGATTTCATATTTACTTTACAGTCTGCTTTTTTTTTTTTTTTTTTAACTATGAATCCAGTAAGATTCCAGTAATCATTTTTTTTTTTTTTTCTTTTTTTACATTCCATCTCACACAAATAAATCTTTCTTTTCAAGGAGTTTTCTATATTGAGCCCTTTCAGCAATAGTTAGCAATGACTGGTGAATCATCTTCCTAGTAACTTTATTTTTAGCTGCTAATATGCCTATATTCAGATACTTGACTTCACCTTATGTCTAAGTGGCTCAGATCTGCAGATTTGGATCAGAGGTGCTACATGCAACTCTTCATGCCAGAATGGGCAGAAAGGACGTCTCCTTGGAGGGGTTCTTGCAGGGTCAAGAGTGGGTTTCAGTACAAGCAGTGTCTGCCACAAGAATCATTTCAGGTGCACTATCCCTGGGACAGTAACACTCACTAACTCTGGGCTATTACACAGCCATATCATTGATTTGAGATTGTTTATCCACTGAGGATTTTTTTCATTGCATAAAAATGAAAGCCAATCTACTCTCTTTGGGAACTTCAACATTTAAAAATAAACACATCTTGTCAAAAGGTTAAAACCATCATAGAAAAAGGAAACCCAAATAAACAGCTCAGAAACCAGAAAGAAACAATGCAAACTGACCTATTTTATTTTTTTTTTAAATATTTATGCATTTATGCAGAAGGCAACAAAAGGAAACTTTAAAAAAGACTGTACTGTTTATGCTACATAAAATAGTTCTACTAAAAGACAGAACCGCAGCCTACCCTTAAAACTAAAGGTTAAATATAATCACAACATTTTGACTTTAGAAATCATTTTCTGCTCTGAGACACTGAGATTCCAGACACCAGTGGTCACCCTGTAGCATTTAGCATGTAACTTTGCAGTCCCCTTAGCATGAAACAATAGGCATTCCTTATTAGGTATAATTAGGTATTCCTAAGCAATTGCAAAGGGTGAGCAATGCTATGATTATTTCCATTCAAAACACAGAACGAACCAACCACGCTGCCAAGTGCCATAGGTTTCTGGACAAGAGACTGCTAAAAACTGAATGCATGCTTAACAGTAAATGTGAAAGATTGATGTCTGATTTTTCTCATGCTGTCCTCTGCAATATGTCACCAGACAGCAAAACAACAGACAACTACAAGCATAACTAAAATATTCCTAGTGGCTAAATGGGAAGAGTTATTTCCCTTGGCTGCAGTGGTGTCCAACAGACATTGCAATTGTTCATAGCTAGAATTACTGGAGAAAAAGACAGTCAGCAGTGGAGGTGCTGGCTAGGAAAGGCTACATCTCTGCCAGAGATCCTTGGAGGGATTTTGTGTAGAACAGTCATTCAGCTACATTTGAAAGGAAAGGAGGAAAACCTACTGAAGTACTCTCATTTGTAAATATTCTGCTGTACACTAAATATCTTAGAGAATTACTTAGAGAATTATCTTAGAGAATTTTCCTTACTGAGATTATTAAAGGCAATCACCATGAGGGGCAGAGGGCAGCCCTTCTCCCTGGGATCAGAGGGAGATTCTAGGAGCAGGAACCATGACATTAAAGTAAGTTTGATGCTGCTTGACTTTAACCTGCAATACCTGGTAGCCACTACGAGCAGAACTGCTCAGCTCATTAATGCTTACTTCTCATCTCCGGCTCAAATCTCACTCTTTCACACTCTGCTCCCAGCACTGTCGATACTTGTTGATATATCAAGGCAAGATAGCAAGGTCTCTATACATTAACACAACAGAACAAATTAATTTTCATTTTTGTTAGAAGAATGTCCCTTTGTACCTTCTTGGTATGTTGAGTCATCTTCAGTGTCCAAATCAGCAATTCAAAGCTTTAGTTTCCTAGGTGCACAATATATTTCATTTTAATGATTGACAAAGTTTAGTAAATTACTCCTGCAGAGGTTGACTGCAGATGTCCAGAAAAGTGCAAGTCTACCTTAACTGAATAAGTTCTGCAGAATCAATTGTTACACACAAAGGCTGGAGGAAGTAGTTTTCATATGGGTCAGGAATGTCTACAGAACATAACACAAAAACACGGCAGTGGGTACAGGAACAACCATTTCATTAACCCACCACCCCTATAAAAACAAACCAAGAAAAGAAAATAACAATACTTGTAGGAGTGAGTTATCTTCTAAATAATTATTTCCTCCTCTTACAACTGCATCAATTAACAACATTTTATAACTATTCATGAATTATTTAAAGAATAAACAGTCTCTCACAAATGTTTAGCTGTATTAAATCTGAAATACTTAAAAACCAAGCAAACCTGGAACTGTTCTGGAAGTATAAACATATTAGCAAATGAGTATTCAATCTTTACTTTGGAGAATGTAGAGCAACTACTTAGTTGGTGTATTCATACATTTTTAAGACTGACCAGAAATAAAAACATCCCACTGCGGTGACTATTTGGTTTACAGAGCTGATACCAAGGAAGAATATGCTTTTCTGCTTATACCATAATTGTTTTGCTGTTGCTTTCTTTTTTAAAAAGTCCCTTACCTTCTAACAATTCATCTTTTTTTTTCGTTCTTGTTCTTGTTCTAATAATGGCTTTTTCCTGTTCCTTAAAACATTATTACTAATTCATTTCTTGAGTACACTTAATGGTCTAAAAGTCCACTCCTGGAACTAGAAACTTCTGCAAACTAGTGCAAGAAAAGATAAAACATAATTTTAATAGCCTAGATGGAAGATAGTAATAGTGACAATGAGAAAAGAAACTGATAAGAAAAAGAATATGTAGTCAATGCTTGCTTTATAGCATCTGCAATGATAGTTTTATCACGAGGTCTTTGTTCTTAGTAAAGCGAGGCAATAAATATTTAAGTGGAATATTTTGCATTTTATCTAGACAAAAAATTGCCTTTGGTTTCTATTACTATCAAATGATTTGTATGTGATATTTCAGACTAATCCTTTCTACATGTCTTCAAGTTACAGCTACATTCTATTAGCAATTTAGAATATGTGCCCCTTACACACGTTTGTTTTCTCAAATCTAACATCATAGTGTAGTCAACTATTATGTAGACAGTGATAGTAAACAATCAGCAGAGAAGAAATCAGATCTTTGTCTTATCCCCAGCTCTGAGGCTGTATAACTCATGTTCTTTGCCTTTAAAATCCATGTGACAATACTTCTTTTCAGCAGAAAACTACCTGAAGGTAAAGAACACAAGAAAAATCTAACTTCTTAGCCAAAGTCCTGTGCAGCATACTTTTACTTTTCTTTTTCCCCTTCTTTTTCCTCCTGTTCACCACAAAATCCAAAGTAATGGCTACTTCTATGAGATCTCCCAAAAGTTCTTAAAGATTAAAAAGAGCATCTAGATCTCTTTAGAACCACAGCTAACTCCAGATGAACCCTTTCTATGCAGACATTTATATATAGCTCATATACTTTTCCCTCTTTAAAGCAATACTTTTTTTCTTCTGCAGAGCACTTTCAGAAGTACTCAGCTGTAAAAATTACTGCACTAGAAGACTCCAAACATTTTGGTCTCCCAGGACTTCTGCTAACAGACTTTTCTAGAAACTGAGTCCACCCCCACAATACAATTCAATAAACAAAACGTGCCTCCACTTTTTTTTCTCAGCTCTATAAGCTGAAAGATCCTCTGTTCTACATTGCTACAGTTACCTTTCCAAAAGCTGAAGCCCAAGAATACTCCTTCCTAAGCACCAGATGAGCTACACTTAAAATAGAAATTAGGAGTACCTGATAAAGTAAAAAGATTAAACTGAAGCTTTAACTTATTTTAGGCATCAGAGAAGATGGCTGTAAGACACAAAGATTTGGTCACACAGGCCTTGAAAACTGGATTTCATTAATGCCACTGCTCAAAAAACAACTAGTTTTTGAGAAGAATGTGAAAAAAATATATAAGATTTTCCTTAAATGAGGTAGAAACACAGTGTCTGTACTTCCCAAAGGAACTGTGCCATTCAATCAACCTGTGTTGTACAATATGCCAAAATAAAAGAGAGCCTGCATCATTCTAGTGAATTCAGAATATCAAAAACTCAGCACAAGGTGGAAATAAAGTAATACAGACACACAGAAATGTGAAAATGAAGAAACCAGGAGGAGCTGATAGCAATAAAGTTTTGACACTTTAGAGATATGAAAAACAGTGGTAGTTCAGGCTGCCCCTGACATTAGAAATAAACAACGGAATGCCAAATACATCCAGGACCTTCTGGAGATAACTTGGTATTTGTGGCATTTCCATTCCATAACTTCCATGAATTATTAGTGGTGAAAGCAATAGGCTACAAGTTTTCTACTGAGGAACAATTCTTCAGCAATATGAGGAACTCTCAACAAAGTCATGATAAACTCTTCAAGTTTTAAATGCCTTATTTCACTTCAGACAGACTGAAAATGACAGTCCTATAAAAGGAGACAGCTCTGGAGCAACATGGAATTTTCAGCATCTAAGGGTGCATTTTTTCATAACTGCCTTTGAAATGCAGTTTATTGAGAAAAACAACAGAAAAGAATATTCAAAGCCCAAGAGGTCGGAGAGGGATACATGGAACATCCTTGGTCATTTTTGTTAGAAATGGAACACATTTCAAGGGTTAGACATGGCAACGCTTGTTAACTGCTTGGGAATCTGCTTTTCCAAATAAAAACATCCCTATAATTTTTGTTTTAATATGATTTCATATCAACATTCACAAGGACTCCAGTATGCCAGTTAAATAATGCTGTCCTTCCTATGCCCAAGGGCACTGTTTCAACGTGCAGTTTCAATCTCTGTGTCCTTTGTCATCCATCTGAACCCAGGCTTCATTCTGAATCTTTTGCTCCAGAACATGTGCTACATGGCAGTTTATCACAACAAGAAGCTACCCAGGCATATTCTCTCATTAGCCCAGTTTTGTCCCCTGAGGGTTACTATGGGTGAACATAGCTATGGAAATGACGATGCAAGCAGAAACATGAGACAACAGAAGAAAGAAGTGAAAAACTCCAGCCATTTCTTAGGCCTGACCCAAAACACCTGGATGCCAACTGAGTGGATAGACCAGGACAAACATCAGAAAAATATTTTCTACGAATAAGCAAGACACCTGAAAAAGCCTGAAGGCTGTTTCAGCAATCATCTGAGCACCTGGCTAAGGTTCATGTTTACCAAAGATACATGGGTGGACTATCCATCAGAACCACTATATGTCTGGGAGGCGCACCAATGTTTTACAATGAGACTCACAACTAAAGCTGAGTTCTGCAGTAATTACCTTGGTAATAGAGTGGGGAGTATCTTGTCCTTACAACACTCAGTGGGATATGGGGTCAGAGAAATAGCTGAGCATGAGTCAGAAGTCAAAATATAGATTCTCAGCTTTCTATTGAGGCATATCTAAATGATAAGCTGAACCTTGAATCAAGGGAGTCTGTCAGGTATAAAATGACTGCAGAATAACTCTACATGGTAGAAGAAACAGAGAGAGGACATGCTTTAGAAAGAAAAAGTGTTTCACCATCAAGACATATTGCAGCAAGAGGACAGAAAAGACATAATACATAATGCTTCAAAAAGAGTGCTATTTATCTAGATCCCTAGCCAGCTGGTGGAGAACTGGATCCTGTGCTTATTCAGAAATCTCTGTTTACACAAGAGTTGTTTTGCAAGCAACCCTGCTTTCCCTTCCTTTTCACACATTAATAATGGAGAATGACAGAAATATGAGGAAGGATTTGTGTGCTAAGAAGCTTGAGCTGATCTAAGGAAAGCCATAAAGGCTGATATAAGCAATAAATCTGTTATTTGAAAGAACAAACTACAAAATGGCCAATGCAACAAGTGAACTAAATCACTGGACTTATTTGGATAGGGTGAAAACAAAAAGATATTCAAGAGTGATTTCTGACAACAACATACAATATAAGAAAGGGAAACATTTTGATAGTTAGAATTCACCTGTAGCATCTGTAAAAGAAGGAGCTCTTAATTGCATCTAAATAGCAACTCAGTCCAAGAGGAAAATGGAAACAGGCTTGATGAGCAGTGAAATCTGATAGTGGCCCATTTGTCTGGGTCAGTTAGTTTTCACAGAAGTCATTCGATAGGACACAAGTTGACACAGTATTTTATGGTCAATAATGAACAAGAATCCTCAAAATTTGTGAACAAGTCTTAATTTTCGTTATCTGTTCTATTTTCACTACTTGTACAATTGCTGATATTGACATCCCTGCACTCTATTCCCTGTCAGGAAGTCATCCCTTAAGAGTATGTTTGGTTTTTAGTTCCTTAAATAATTCTCAGTCAACGTTACTTGTTTTTATGGACTATACCACCCCTTGTATAAAGACGTTTATATTTTGTTTAATATTTTAAGATGCAGACAGAAAATATTTTCATAACATATTCTTATCCACGAGAATCTTGCCAGATATTTATTGACTCTAGATTCAGTTTCATGCTTACTATTCTGTCCTGATATATTTTATTGGAAACACTTTATGTCCCCTTTCTGAATACACATTCATCCATCTGCTGTGTCTTGTTCTATTAAAATGTGTGTGTATTGGTTAAACTTGTAAGTCATTTTTGTGCCTTTGCCTAAAGGCATTCGAGGATCTTACATATACTTATATACTTACATTGAAAACAGTTCACAAACTGTGCTAATAGTATACAGAGGTACATAATATCACAGAATGTTGGCAAGCAACAAGAAACATCTAGACATAATAGAGACAAAGCAAGAAATTAAATGTGATCTGTTTTAAAAAATCAGCTATAAAGTTGCTCTGTTGCTGTGGGGTAGAAGGAGGGCTGAGCTGAGAATCTCCTGCTGCCTTCCTGAGCTGCTCTGGGGATGATACTGGGACAGGGATCAGTGCAGCCCCTGAGGCTCTCTCCTTCTGTACAGCTCTGCTCTGCCTGAAGCCTATGGCTGTGGAATTTGTCTGCATAGCAAGGGAGCTATGTTACTGCTGCAGAATTCACAACTGAGAAGGCACTTTGTGCAAATGTGGAGCATTTGAAGTGAAGGGATTTTCTGGGTGAACTAGCAGTCCACAGCTTCACGAAAAACAGACCAAGACAGGATGGCCATTAACTAGAATATGCAAGTACTGTCAGTCACATGTTATGTGGCTCAGTATGCCAACTGTCAAATAACTGCTGTTTTTGTATCTGGCTATGCCAGCTGGTAATACTGCTTCTTCAAAAGTTATCTCTGAACAGGTAAGCTTCAAAGTAAATGCTGTCAAAACATCTACTATTCACATTATACACATATGTTTTATCACAAGAATATTGTCTTTCATTAGAGAAATCTTCCCCTTTGCATTCATATGGTTGTGATCCTCAGCTGGACTCCTAGGAGATCCCTGTCTTTTCTGAACTGGGATCTAACAGATCTAACAGTTTTTTAACTGACACTGCATTTCATTTTGCTCAATGAATCCACCTGAGGGACATATTTAGCATATGCAAATATGGACCAGTGCTGAGGCCTAGATTGTGACACTAAAGCAGGAAGAAACACAAATTCTGTTTTTGAGATAAGATATCCTAAATACCAGGAGAAATATAACCAAATCACTCAATTGTAAATGTAAAGTAGTCAATAAAAATACCTGCTCTTCTATATATTGAGACTGGGACCTTTCCACTGCGGGGATTTCTTGCAAGACTATATTTCTATGATGCTTAACATAATGCCTGCCTGACTGAAGCCAAATCCTCTGGGCTGTAACATAGATAGTAGTAGCAACAGTTGGAATTCTCATCTTTCTTTTTGGGAAAGTATTAAGGGACCACAAACGTGAAAATCATTAAAATGTATTGCAGTTGTCATGTCTTCTCTAAATTATTTCAGTTAAGTCAGCAGCATTCCCAAACTTTGTGCCAGCTTAAATACACAGAAGCAGATTACAAACTCTCTATGCTCAAACAGCAAACTTACTGGCAGGTACCTTGATGTTCTATTTGCTTTTGATAGAATCTACATCATTAGTTATAAGAAACCATGACTACTGTGCAAATCAGTTACGTGGTCATGTTTTAATGTATGACTGTAATTCAGTGCAGGAATATTCTACACATTGTACAGCATTCAAGTATCAGCACTACTTTGTTCCTTGCCTTTCACTGATGTATTACACTTTCCCTTTATTTTTGACATGAGGAAAACTTTGCAGTCTTCTCGCCATCTTTCCACAAGGAAAAGGCTGCATTTGCTCATTAATGAATTTGCTGTGCCAATAAATTGCTCTTGCAAACAGTCACTGTTATACAACTGCGGGGCTGCAAAACCAACCAAGCAGAGAAAAATCATTTTGCATCATCAAATATTAAATTAATGAAAATTTTGACCAACAGCCATATAATGACTTAAGATTAATTGCCTTGTGTAGTTTTACTAAATATTATTCCTTTATAATTAAAAATGAGCTTATATTTTGAAGAAAATTATATGAAGGAACAAAGTGGAATTAATTTTGTATTACAGTTGAAAATTCGAAATATATTTTCTTGATAGAAATGATTACCTTCTACCAAGACTGCCTTTTTAATTCAAATGTAAAATTAAGTAAGAATTAGAATGAATTCAAACAGATCAAGTATTAGTACTATAGTATAATATCGTATAGTAGCTGTAGTGCAAAAAACTCTACATCTGTGTTCAGATCAAGATTTTAGAAACACCCAAAAGAAGTCAGAACAAAACATATAGCAATAAAAGAATAATACAAAGAAAATGACAGTGGTATGTAAATTAATTTCTTTTCCTCTTCTTGAAAGTTACCACTTTGCAAGAAACTATGAGGAGTTACACAATGAATGTGGCCAGAAGCCAAAACATTTGCAACATAAAATTCCAGCAAAGCAAACAACGAGGTGCTGGCAGTCGGCAGGAAACATCCACCAGGCGGTTTTGCAAACTGAGGGGCATAGAGTAGCTAATAGCAAGTGGAGAAATGCACTTCTGCACGGTCTAATTTCAGGCACTTTCCCATGGGAAGTCATAGCCTTCTAAAACATTTTCTATTACTTGTTTTGCAACATATGGGTTGTAAGCAGACAGAAGAAAACAGCATGCCCTGCAAATAAATGTCATTTTTAAGAAGGGCCATGTGTGCAATTAGGAGATTCCCAAAGGAAATAAGTGGGGTTTAAAAACTACTCCGGCGTCTTTGGGCTAGGAACCAGTGACACAGCTTGAACCATAAAAAGATAATCCTGATTAATAGTGCCTCTGAGGCAGAGATGAGAGAAGGCGCTGGCAGTGCCCAGCTGCACGGCTGTGAGGCTCACTGGCCAAAACCAATAGGCGAACAAGCTATCCTTGTTTTTCAGGTTTGATGAGCGATTCTCCCTTAAACACTCTTTTAGAATTACATAAATAGTCTTCAGTTCTAGCTCTCCTTAGTGAGGTTCCTACGGCCACTGGCATAATACTTTGTGGACTGCAAAGTATAGAAGAGGCTCCAGAAGGATCACTCATTTCATGCAGCCCCTTCCATCAGTCCCACCTCCAAAACACAGTATTGCTACTTCTCTTACCAGACTATTAAAAAGAGAGGAGGAAAAAAACACACTTAGTCATTCAGAACAGAAATACATTATCTAGATAACAATCATCTAGATAACAATAGATATTATCTAGAGAACAATAAACACTTCAGGTTATTCTAATCCAAAGCAAAACTCACTGTATTCTTTGATTCTTTACACAGAGAAGTTGCAGCCCCTGGGCACCCCTCTGAAAGGTATCTCACAATTAGGGTTCTTCATACCTGAACTGTAACCTGTCCAGCTGAAAGAACATTTCTATTTTCCATTGATTTTTCATCATGTGCACTGAAAATGGAGCATGTCTAGCAATCATTTCTTATATACAATTTCTGTGATGGCCATTTGTCCACTGAAAATACACTAATACATTTGTTTACAATGTGTATTAAAGAGACTTCAGTATCATGAAAAATCTCAGCCAATGGTGACCCAGATTGGCACTGAATCAGTGTCCAGACATGGGGGCTCTGCATTCACTGCAATGAATTTACTTTCAAGTATTATTGTATTTGTCCTCTTCAGTGTTTGCACATATCTCAGGGAATATTTATATCCATGAAAAATATCATTTAAGCTGTCAAATAGGTATATTTTTCTCTGAAAGAGATGCTCTGAACAGGTCCTGTGAGATGACATTTCTTGTTGTTCTCTGGCTCAGTTATCAAATTACCAAAGTGAGAGATGGAAAAAACATTTTCGCTTTTCCCTCTAAATGCCAGTCAGAAGGTGATGGGTTGGACTCACAACTGAACTGTTTGTGAGTGTAATTTTGTAAAGACTGCTGTGGTATGAGCAGCAATAACCCTGATTTAGAAAAGAATTATCTCTGAGAGAAGCACTACAGTGTATGTTTAACTTGAAAGCTGTTCTCCTCTTTTCTTAATTTAACCAGGTTTAAGCATATGACTCAGTTCTTGCTGAAGTGTTTTCCTGATCAGAGAAATATTTACACATTCAAAGTGTGCTTATGGTTCTTCTAGAATATGTTGAAATTTTACTATTACCACTTGATTGCTCAATGAATCAAATGCTTCCATATAACTTTGGAAATATTCAGGACCCTTCCTAGATTTATCTAAAGGTAAGAAACAATCACATAAACCAAATTAAAAACAAAATATGTAAATTCTTAATGAATTTTCCATAAGCGGGTTTCACTTCCCCCAACAATGCAGTGTTGAATCTTTATATATAATTTAGGCAGAAACAATGTTCTAGATCAGATTTTCCAGTCCATATTGAATAAACTTTTCTACATTTTCTACAGCACTTTGTTATCAGCTCCATCTAAGCAAAGAACTACACCTTCTGTACTGAACTACCACCTTGTAGTGTCAGTGCAGTAAGCCATTCACTAACACTGTCTCATACATCCATGGAGTGGTCCCCAAAGCTCATCTCCTGCCTTTTTGTAGCTCGTGCTTTAATCACTGAGCCACTGACAAATTAGATCATGGTAAATTGAGTTTTTATCATATTTAATTTAATTCTGGATAAATTTCTTTTGAAGCAAACATTTCTCACATCTTGATAAAGTACCTTTTCTGCAGAGCAGAACTCCTATATTAAAGCACAAATTGAAATCAGAGAGCTGCACTCATTCAAAACACTGCATTTGGAGCACACGGTGTAACACTGGTACAATTTCATATGCTGCACAAAACAACTCCCTTTTCTATGCAATAAACTATTAGATATGTACAGATTAAAGCCATCTTAAGCCATTCAAAGGAAAAAGGTTGATTTTGGTATACAGGCAGTGATATCAAGTTGGATATCAGGAAAAGATTGAAGTTCTTCTGCAGAGGACAGTGGGCATAGAATGAGCTGCCCAGGGCAGTGGGAATGGCCCCGAGCTGCTAGAGTTCAAGACAGTGCTCTCAGACCCCAGGTCTGATTTTTGGGTGTCCTGTGTGGAGCCAGGATCTGGACTCGGTGATCATTACATGTCCCTGCCAACTCGGGAGTGTGATTCTATGATCTCTGTTAGAACAGCACTCTGGAAGCAGGACTGCTAGATAAGGAAAGGTGATGATGCTCAACTGCTGTTACTTTCTATCAGCTCCTAAGTTGCTGTTGCAGGACGCTTAGTAAAAGCACATTTGTCATTACTGAATTTGATGACAGGCCACTACATAATCTATTCCCCACTCATTCAGTATTTACCTTCAGTATTTCACACTTTAGTTCTGTTTGCAAAGTCCAACGTGAAGGGCTAGTGTCCTGATGCATAGAGTTTTATAAGTTAAATTAAATGCTACAGCACATTATGTCAGCTGAAATAATGTGTCCTGCTTATGCCTTAAAAAGTGACCTGTTTGGTACAGAATAGCTCTGCTAAGATGTTACTATGCAAAAATGGTATTAGGGTTTGACACTATGTTGTGATGAGTGACATGCGTTATACTTGCTCAGGTTACAGACAACTACTTTTCCTTCTCTGCCACCTTCAGTTTTACCTGACAGTCAAGAAAATTTGTATGGAAAGCCGAGGCAGGCAGAGATCTGACTGGCATGTGCTGCACTTCCACAAGACCTGGGTTTACTGCCCATGTGAACAGGAGAGATATCACACTGACACAAGGCAGCTGCATAGCCACAGGGTACAGGTAATGGCCATGATTTTTTCTAGAATAGGCAATGGCATTTCCTACACATTCTGGACTGACATGCACAGCTGTCACAGTCACACCACTTAATGAAGAGAATCTAGATCAACTCATCCATGCAAATCAGCTAATGGTGGTGACTATGTTGAAATACAGTGTTCTGTAGTGAGAATTTGCTCTGTCAATCCATGTTATTGTGCTTTTTGTTTCTACTGTAGTTTTCGTGCATAGGAGCTCAGTTTCCAACTGAAGTATCTAGGAGGCATTACTTTCAGAAAAACGTGCACATATCCCAAACAGAGACATACCCAAAGTAATAGATGCATTACATACTACTGAGAATACAGAGACTGGGAAAGTATCAATTGTACTGATAATGCCACCATTGAATTGTTTGAATGTCAGTATATCAGTGCTATGATGAGACAACTTTGGGCAGTCCTGGTAGAGCATGCTTTTGCTTTCCTTCTTTTTCCCTTTAGAGAGGAACCAGAGAGTACCTGTGACATGGCTAATGCACTTGTCATGCTCAGAAACCCGCAGCTCCCTCTACTCTCAATAGCACATTTTGACTCATGTAATCTGGATGGGTTCTTTATGGCCCAGTTCAGACAGCCTAAATCTAGTCAGTGTTTCAGCTTTCAAGACAATCAGAAAATTAATGAGATTACTCCGACTTTCTCATTTAATCCTTTTTTTCCCTTCCACCAGCTCACATGTCGACCAAATTTTCTTGTCAAAATTCACAGAGTGTCTTCTAATTAAAACTTGGAATAAAATAGGGATCAATTCATTTGGAGTCAAAGAACAACGTTACATTTTCAGAAGAGCTTATTAAATAATTAATATGGAAAAAAATTCAGGCATGCTGCTCAGAAGTGAGAAGAAGAGAGGTTTTTAAAAAATGCAGATCTGATTACTGAATTAAATGACCTAGAACAGAAAACTGTCACGTAGGAAGAACAGGAAACTGTTTTAAAACACAGCCCTCATTTAAATTGTTATTTGCATACCTGAGACCCGTTGAAAGCTGTTACTGTACAACTAATTAATGAGCCATATATATTTGAACATCTGTATTTCACTCATCATTTATTTTCTTGCTCACTTAGAGATACGCTCTTGATAACTTTTAAATCATTACCTAGTCAGAAGATAAAACAGCAATTGTTTGATAAAGGACCATCTCCTACAGGTATGGCTGGCAGCTGCATGGCCTTCTGTTAGCACCTATTTTCTCTCTCTCACACCATCAGCACACAAATACACTACGCTATCTGTATACTGTAAGGTATGTCAAATTCGATTTGATTTCCCCAGGGCGGAATTCCATTTAATTTCATAAAGTGCTACACTAGGATATGCTTTGGATAAACTGATCAATTAAATACTGGTCACAGCTGGCTGCTTCCAACTATACACTGGTTGGAAAAACCTGATCGTTCCTTGCCTTCACTGCTATTAAATAGGAGATATCAGCCAGATGTTCCTGATCTACCATTCCAGACCACAGACTCTTTAAGAAATAGCTGTTAAGTGTAATGCATACAGTACATGATTTGGGTTTTTGATTTTCTTTTGCACGGTTGTTGACTATAGAGAGCAGCCTGGAGTCTTGACCGAAACATTCTGACACTGGCAATGGAACAGTTGCACTGCCTTTCTCAGCAGGGGCCTCTAAATCTAAATGAGGCAGGTCAGTGAAAGCTCTATAAACAGGAGATAAACGTTTGGCAAATGTCTCCAAGAAATGTGTCAGAAATTAAATAAAATTAGCCAGCATGACAGTACAAGCAGGAGGAGATCAAAGTGTTTTTGCTGATATTAAAAAGAACTGTAATAATCCCAGTGCCCAAGCAAGACAGCGTTGATGGAACAGAAGATTAACAAATGCCTTTCACCCTGTACAAGCAGATAATCCTGGGTATGACAATCTATCACAAACTCAATGTCATACATGAATATAATTGAAGAGCACAGAAACAAACATCAAATCATGCTACTTCCATTTGACCTGTTTAAATTTGCATACTTAGTAAATTCAGTATGCACATGCACATTCCACACATTCCAGTGAAAGCTGGCATCGCTCACTTAGTTTCTTCTAAGCTTGTAGTAATGAAATGACTTTTCTGTCAGAATTTTTCAGTCACTGAGTGACTGAGCTATATGATAGCATAGTAGTTTGGAAAACATCTACCAGAGAATTTACTCAGTAGTTATCTAGCAGCTAACAGGAAATGAATGCACAAATCAAATGTTGTCTTGTAAGAAGTAATGAGAGGAGGAGCTTAGCCAAAAATTAAAGAGTTATCAAGGAGCAGAGTGTGGGTTTAATGCTCTAGATACCAACTACAACCATTCCATATCCCCGCATCCCTCTCTTATCCCAGGATGTAAGTTATCTGCTCTGATTGGCCTCTTTTAGACATCACAGACTGGAGAATTCTCTCAAGTTTTATATATGTGCTCACAAAAATTCATATGGAAAGTTATCGTTTGTTCAGAGGAAAAACAAAAGTTAAAGAATTATCTCATTTCCAACCCAAAAGATGAATCCAAAGAAATACTTAGTCTAAAATGTAGTTTTTTATTCCTCTTCCAGCTATGTTACTTCTGAGTATTCTTGTAGTTAAATGAAAACCAGTCAAGATATAAGAAATCAATATATATTTAAAAAAAAAAAAAAAAATCCCTCAAGGTTTCAAGGTTTTTCTAAACATATGTTCAAGAGAGAGGCTATTCTTCTCCAAAAATGACAAAGCAACAGGCAGGAGAGAAACCTCCAATGCAACTTAGAGTGGCAAAATAGCACAGATATCTTTAAACTAGACAGCTTTCTCGTGTCTAACATAATTACCTGAAACTCAGATGTATATTTTGAAGATTTTTATCTTCAATTTTGCTTTTCAGGGTTCGGTTTTTTGCTAGAAAGTATTTTATTTCAGTTAGCAAATAACAGGAAAGTGCTGAAAAGTTGCTATCAATGAGTACTAATATCTCACAGGACAATAGTTGCTGTTTTTTTCTAAAATTCCACGTAAATAGGTATTTTACAAATCCTAAAAGCATACTGCCATGAACAAATGATGCATATGCTTTCTTAAGATACCATTATTATTCACAGTATATATATATATTATATATATAGTGTAATATTATATTATATTATATATTTATATATTTATATATTTAAGGAGGGGAAAATAGTTTGAGAATACAATAACTGACCACAAAAATAGTTGCTAATTTCCATAAACATATGTATGTTCACAGAAATCTATTCACTTTTCTGTTGTTTCTCATTTCATTAAGTTTCAGTAACTTACAGTAACCAAATTCTAAGTGTAAAAGCCTAAAATTTTAAAGAGCATTTTCTACAGCCATTCAGGATGAAAATGATTTCCTAATTCTGGGAAATAAAAAAAGGGAGAAAAAAAAAAAAATAAATAGCATAATAATTACATTGCCAGCCACAAAAATATAGAATACAGTTGCTAGAGGCAACACAGTAAATCTGCACAGGTGCTTGATCAGTTTTTCCTCCCTCCCCATCAAGATTATCTATATTGACCTTCAGGGAAGGATTCAGCAGCCACTAAGACATCATATGCCAATGACACAATATGCCAGTCCCTTCAGAACTTCTGACATGACACCAGGTGACCTGACACCACCAACTTTGCTTTGGAAAGAAAACACAACTTTCCATCTCCAACCTAACAAAAGAACATCTTTTTCTTGGTCCTCCATGCATCATGCCATAATCATCTGAGGACTTGTGGCAAAGTGGTAGAACAAATAATGAATCAGTTGACAGCAGTACGATACAAGTCAAAGCTTTGTCACTTTAGCCACAACATCTGCCCAGTTTACTCAAACCCTATAACACTGTCTTTGCTTCAGATCACAGCAAGGATCAGACTTGACAGCTAAAAGTACTGAGAAGCCTCTTCCTATCACTTCTTTTTATACCTTTGTCCATCTCAGTTGGATTAAAAAGACAGACAGGTGTCAAAGTTACTGTCTCTGGCCCTCATCCTTTGGCATCAATCTGTTAGCGCATGCTGAGATTGATTATCCCCATAATTTCAGAACAGACACTTGGGTACATTAACAAAATGAATACTATCATAAGTATGAAATACTACTCTGATAACTATTTGCATTGTGGAGTAAATGTTATCTTGCCACAAAATACACTCCATTTTTCAGTGTTTTATAATTAAACTGTAACGTCCATGGCAGCCTGCACTTGGGATACAGGTATAGGCAGCAAAAAGTTTTATACACTTTCATAAGCTATTGGAGTTTAAGAAACAAAACAGGAAATGCTTTCTTTGCTGTAGCTTATTTCTTAGCTTGAAATACTTGTTTGAAATCCCTTGTATTCTGGGGTTTGAGAAAAGAGATAGCATAAGAATAGCAGATTTATTGTACTGCCCATGCAAAGCTCAAGTGCAGCTGTTGTGTTACAAAGTGAAAGGGAAATTCTGTCCCATTATATAAACGAAAAAACTCCCACATCAACTGCTTGTTCAGAAGTGGTTGTAGTTGTGGCTGAGTACAACAGCGCTGTCTGTTCATTTGGGTATCTCTTGCCCACCGTCTCCATGCCACAGACAGTTTTATCTGCACTTAAAGAATTTTTATTCACTGAGCTCTATTCCTTATACAACAGAAAGAATCCACACATCTTTCATCTACCTTTCTTTCTATCACATGCCTAAATCATATTTATTGTTTAAAATAATAATCACGTGTCTAATTAACTCCTTTAACTATGTTCACTGTCTGTAGTAATCCATTTCAAATACTTGTTTATAGTTTGGAGAGCCGTGAAAGTACTCCTTAGAAAACCAAGTAGCACAGAATGGAAACACTCATGGGAGGCTGAAGAAAAAGATATAAGAATTAATACTCACTAATTAATTAGGGGAAAAAAAATCGTACTGGATTTGTTGTGTCCTCTACAAACAACACAAAACAACACAAAAATACAACACACAGCAGTGCCCCAGGAATTTGAAGCTGTACGGCTAAACATATTTTGAAAAGAAAGATAAGCTTACAGAGAGTATTTCAAAAGCTAATTAATGTAACTAAGAAGGACAACCCATGCAGCCTTAATAATATGAGTTCATGAGTTATGTACTTCAATTAAACAAATATATAGACCCATGTATTTGCAGTATCTACTCATAATAAGGCCACTATTAGTCTCTACTAAATTATTCTCTATTAAAACTGAATTTTTGGTTACAACCAACATGATAAATCAAGTGACTTAGTGTCAAAAAAACAGCATGATGGGCAGAATTAAATCCAAATTCCTTATTATTCCACTTTCTTTATTGGTCCAGATGGTTGACAAAGTAGGCTGTAGGCTATTAGAAGCATAGCCAGACATGGTGTGAGCACACTCAGGTAGTCTGTAACATGTAATCAGTTAGATGTATACATTCACTCTAACTGATAGTAATCTTTAATAAAATAAAATAAATAATTGCTACACCATCAACATTTCTCTGTATGGTTTTAGTACTACAAAAATATATACACTAGAGCAGGGAAGAGAAATAACATTTTTGATTAACTGTTTCTCAAAAGATGATAAATAGCAAGTAAAAGAAAGGAGGTGAACCACTGGCCCGCAAAATTATTTCATGAATATGAAACAGACAGGACAACTGGAAACTGACAGTTACTCAACAGCAATGCTTGGCTGACAGGCCAGCTGGAAAGGAGAGGTATTTATGATGGGATTCTATGTAAGGGATCATTAATTTCAGCATAAGAACTATCTAATTCCAAATCAAAGTATTTACAGACTGGAAAGATATCCTGTAAACTGCATGACATTGTTCTTGTTGTTTTAGAAATTGGAAAAAACTCAGAGCAGTTACTTTTTAGAGCAGTTACTTTTCAGAGCTGTTACTTTTCAGAGAGCTGTCTACAGTTTGATGTACAAAATACTACCAAAAGAGATAAGAAACAAGAAAAATGATACCATACAGGAAAAGCTACCGATTTGTCAAGTAACCTTGCTATATCTAGTCATGTTAACTGATTATTTTAGTTTAGCTATGCTGAAGAATATACCCTTAATGGACAAAGGGACATATTTAGCAACGCGATTAGGACACAGATAAGGCTTCAGACACTAAGTATGTAACTCTTTTCTGAAGGGGAAACTGTAGGTGACCCGTGGTGTGAGGTTCTAAATCCTACTTACACCAGTTAAAAGCATCACAGACTTCCATGCAGTTTTTCAAAACTGTATTTTATCTACTTAAACAACCCAGAACCATTTTAAGGTATGAACTTTAGAGCTAAGCTGGCATGGGAGAATAACATTCAAAGACCACCAAATAAAAATAAAGCAGACTGCTTGATGCAGCATCTCACATATGAACGTGTTACCATCCAGTGAGTGAAGAAACACACCAGAATATGTGCAATGAATTGAATTTTGGCAAACCAAATGAGTCAACAAGATAATTTGAGCCAGGATGTTTACATCCAATAGCAGGGAGTATCATCATCTAAGATAAAGCTGTACAGATACAAAAGCAATTTACAGATAACAGAAATGTGAGCAAAAAGTTTAATCTTTTCCAGAAAAAAAAATAACAATAACAATCTCAGAGACACAAACACCAAATCAACTGATACATCCACATTAATATTTCAGTTTGGCTCAGGAATGTAATTCCATGAAAAACACTTCTAGATTTTGCAAATTAACATGCTTTGAGGTGTACTGCAGCATCCTCTCAGAGCATACAAACCACATCTTATGCAAGAAATTAACCTGGAAAACAAGTCTCATGGAACACACACTCCTGCTAATATCCGGTTCATGACACTTCTGAAAGCCAGGTCAAGGTGAAGTACCCAGACATGCATTACCTGTATACGGGTCCTCAATAATAATAGTTTCAACTTCTTGACCCTGTGCCATTAACTGTACTACCTATACCACAGAATACAGATAGAAATTCTGTCTGAAGAATCTTCCTGATATATGCAATAGAGTATGTTTAACTTGTATGTAGCACAATGAAGGAGAAGAATGGTGTCTCCTGAACCAGCAGTGAAAACAACCTTAAAAGTGAGTTTAGAAGAAAGAATAAGTAGAAATGCAAATTAATTAATTAATTAATTAGCTGGAAAAGGAAATGGGAAGAACTTCAAAGGAAACATGCAAAGGAAGAACTTCAAAGGAAATCCATCCCTTGCGCTTCTTTCTTGTTTTTCCAAGGAGTTCATCTATAGAAGAAAACTATACTGGCAGCTGAGAGCTGTTTTTAGAGACTAGGATTTGGACTAGTGATGCTAAGTAACAATACTAAGATTTCACTTTTCCCTGGAAGATGGAATGGATTTATTTATCTATTAAGAAAACTCCTCCCCTTTGGCTACTGATGTCAGGTTCCCAAAGCTTTGGAGGAACTAGAACAGTTTTAAAACTCCTTAGGTTTTTGTGTATTTAGGAGAGAAAAAAAAAATAAAGAACAAAAGTCCTAAATCATAGCTTAGTCATAGCAATAAACAAAACCTCAATCTGAAAGAATCAACTGAATTATATCATCCTAAAAGTTTGAACACATAAATGCTGAGTAGTGTTTTCTTTCATTTTGTTGCTGTTTCAGAACTGGGCAGTTAATTCTTAATACTAGTGTGGCTACTTTTAAAGTTATTTCCCTTGGCCTATGTTAAAAGGTGTTTGCTTGAGAAAGCCAATAAAACATACTCAGGGAAAACTGGAGTATGAAAGAAATTTCTTATAGTGGAAAACAACCCGATATCATCATTGCCTCCTTATTGACTGTTGCAACCTAAAGGTCAAGGTATGAATGAACCATGAAACACTTAACTACGGTGTTTCTTGGAAATTCTTATTATTTCCCAGATTTAATCCCGTCTAAGTCTACTGGTGTCAACAGTATATGAGAAAAGAGAAAATGCTCCATTTACTCTAAAAAGGCAAGGGCGAAGAGTGCAGTTCTGCCCTTTGTTTGACAATTTGTATGGGGAACAAAACAAAAAAACAAACAAAAAAAACCACAGATTGGCACTACATTAAGCCAGACCTGCCTATGAACACTAGTAATTAACTTAGAGAATCTGGAAAAAAATATCACTGATTTCTAATAAACACCTTCCAGAAAGACTAATTTAAGGATTTTTCCATTCAATCATGCTGTCTCTCATAGATGCTTTCAGAAATTTATAAGCTGTAATAAGCTTTTACGCTGTATTTGAAAAACAGGGATTAGCTGAGACCCTCAGAAGTGTCCCACCATTTGAATTTTTTCCTTCATAAAATTGTAATTTCATGGATTGTAGTCTCTGTAGTTCTGATCATTGGAAATGTAATTTGTTGTTGGTTAGTTCCCTTGTAATATTTAATAAATTCTTCTTGTCCCAATTATGAATTGCAGGAAAAAGCTTCAAAGTAGAAGAGGAGGACGAGGTGATGAATATTACTTTAGACAAACAGGTAACGGCTAACCACAAGCATTTCAAAGGGCATCTGATGAGAAGGGTATCCAAACACAGATAATTCCTAGTACATTGTATGTCTTAAAAAAACACAACAGAACAACAAGTAGCTAACATGTAAATAGCTACATTTTACCATAGATTATCTGATATTAAGAAGATGCCCTTGTACTACTTTTATACCTCAAATTCATCATGCCGAATCACAATTCTGTAAAGCAATAGATTAAGTTTTGCTCTGTGGCAGCTTGCCTGACAAGGAGGGTGCAGGATGGGTTCCAGACTCTGTGGCAGCCCATCAGGCTGGCTGTTGCAGCCCCCACAGCCCTAGAGCTCAGTGTGGTGATTTTCTCAGGCTAATCCCAAAGGAAATATTTTGGAAATGTCAAATTTCTAAAACCCTCACACACAGCTCTTCAGTTTTACTCTGAGAAGAAAAAGGCTGCGAGTTTCAGTATTGGTGTTGGCCTTCCCTTATGTGAAACTTACATTTCAGTGTTTGTGCTCCATGTTGTACTAGATATTCTTAAATATATTCATATATATATATATACACGTAAAGAAAAAAACACAGAGGAAGAAAACCCTCTGGTGCAAGATGAACAGGCAAAACAAACAAAAAACCAACCCCACAGCTATTTAGAAGTTGCATTGTTGAAAAATACATCACATATATTTCTGTGAGTATTTAAAATGATCTCATTATTTGTGAAAAAGTAATTTTCCACGGAAACTTTGAATGGAAATAAGAATGAAACACAAAACACTCTTCACACTACACATTTTGTACAGACACATGAATTTAGAGGTGACAGCAGTCACCTCGATGCATATTACAGGCATGTTGCAACACTGGCCCTGTTGTCTAATCACTGCTGCACCACAGCAATAAATTTCTGAAGGGTGCTCCAGTGCTTCTGTCCTTCAAAAGATTTCATTGGAAACACTGCTAAGATTTTCAGTTAATCTGCACCAAAGGCATTATGAAACCTCCATGTAACTCTTTAGAGACAAGTGTTTAGATAACACTCTTAAGCTGATCAGTTTTTCAGTCTATTCTGTGTCCTGATGCTCTCTATAGAAAGAATTTAGCTGATAGAATCAATGAAAAGAGGTACAAAACTGCTGATGACACAACGCTAAGCAGCAGCTCAAATAATTTAAGATGACACAGGAAGGATTATGAGGGACTTAGCCACTGAAAATTGCCAAGTGTTTGTTGGCATTCTCTGTAGATGGCTACAAAATTAGATGAGACATCTGAAGTAGGAGTTGAAGGACAGAGGTTTAAAGCAGTATCCAGTTAAAAAAATCTAACAATATTGGACTGTTAGTGAGAAACCGTGTAGGCTTGTACTCTAAAGCAGCATAACAAAATATATTAAAAAAAAAATGAATGAGGTGAGTGATTTTTGGATGGTCCACAGCTTTATTCAAAAGCAAGGATAAAATATGAGAGATGATAAAACACTTTAACTAGGAAAACATAAAAGAAATGAGTAGATCAGTGATTGGAAATATATTAATCATGAGCGTTACTCTACCAGAGCTGTGAGAAATGCTTAACCTAAAGCATAATGACATTCCAAGGAGCACAGTCTCCCTGCAATCTCAATAAAATCCTTTTCTAGCTCACTTTAGAAAATACTAACTGAAGAAATTAGAATTTCATATATAGACCAAGAGCAGTGAGTATCACATAACAGATCTTTGCCTCTGTTTACTCACTGATACCTATATTTTAACTGAGATTGTGAAACATTAAAACGAAATTCTTCATACTATTAAGCTATATTTAACTATTTTGTTGCACAGAAGTAGAAATTGATTCTCTGGAAAGTAAAATTTAATGGGTGGATTCACATGGCATAAATGTAACTGAAAGATGCAAAATTTTAGCAACAGAAATCAAAGCAGCACTAAGGGTTTCTGCCAATGAGTTTCCCTTCATGGGAAGGGAAACTAACTATCCTGAAGTTAGAATCTACATGAGAGCCAAAAATATTTTGAAGATTGATGAAGACAGGCAATCAATGGAAGTAACTGTTTTTCTCCCTTCAGGGACTAATTTTGATAAGATTAAACACATTCTTCATCTGCTCTTAACCCCGTAGTTTGAATTTGTCCATAAAAATTCACTGAGCAAAACAGCTGTATCCTTATACAACCCATCCTTTCTGATGGGAGCCCACGCAGGGACCATTAAGCACTTCAAAGTACCCTTTTTCTTCTCGCCCAGGGGCTAAGCTTGGTACTTCCACGTGGTTGATACTGGATTATTTCTACAAAATTCATACACAGTGCTATAAAGTTAACTGTGAGCAGGAAGTGGAAAAATTAGTGCTTATAACTGGCCAACGTATTTATGTTAAGGAACGACGCATTCACTTCCGTTGACATTACGTGTCACGTGCATTCAGCACAGCTTACTTGGGCAACTGAGTCAGTTTGTATTAGGGTTAGCCAAGTCCAGCCAGACACAGTTCTGGTATGGAAAGTATCTCTGAGGGAGGGAAGAAGCAAGAGAATAAGGGAAGCTCTTCCTGACTCCTTCCTTTTTAATGTGACTTAAATTCTGTTTGGTATAAACACAGAAGACATCTGCTAGGTCAGAAACTTCAACATTTCTAAGTTCAATGCAACTTCAGACTCAGTATTACATCCAGAAAAAAATCAGCAAAATTCAGAACCTATAGATTGGTACATGGAACTTTAAAATTCAAACAACGATTTCTGAGGACAAGAACAAAATTATAACCAAGGTTGCAATTGGGTAAAAAAACAACAAACTCTAAGCAGACAACAAAAGAGCTATAACAACACAAGATTGCCATCTGGCCTTCCTTAATTGTAAGTTATAGAGAGGTAGGAATTATTCCTCAGATAGGTAGGTCAAAAGTAGCTTCTCAACTACCCAGAAATTGTCAGCGACTTCCCTAGCATTAGATTTGCTGAGTAGGCTGTATTCTGCATCTCCATTACTCCAGTAGGTGAGATTATTGAACATTAGCATCAGACAGAAACTGCATTTCTAATTGTTTTCCTGATCAGAAAAATAAAGATTAAAAGCACTGCCATACAAGTCTTTTTCTTTCTTTCTTTCTTCTTTTTTTAAACATATCAACAGTGCACTTTGCATGAAGCATGCCCCCGAACACCTCTACCACAGCATGTTTTTGTTCTCTTCTTCCCCTGTAGCATTCTTCTGGAAGTTTACATCAAAATTCTTTGAGACTGACAGAAGTTAAACAATAAAGGGACTCTACTCCCTGGCATACAGTTGGGTATATAGCTAAAGTAGCTTAGATCTACCAACAGTGAACAAGCTCCTGCACACCACAGGTCTGCAGCAGCAGATAACTATAAAGACTGTTTTGTGTTAGCACTAAAATAATCACAATTTCCAGTTTCATACAGAAATTAAGGAATGGTCTTTCAAAGATGTAAAATGAAAAGCCTTCTTCCCCTTATGAAACGGCTAATACAGTAAAATAATACTCCTTTAAGTACACATACATTCTTACCACCTAGCATAGGTTCTCCTCCTCTAGAACTGCACAACAGAAAACAGCCACATTGCCATTACGGTGGGAACATCTGGCATCAGGTTGGAAATTTCTTTCACTTATTTCAGCCATATAACCTTTTAATTCATACACTGCTGTTCTGTCACCTTGGAGCTAAATACACAAACATGCCAGAAAACTCACACTAAGCCAGTTTATACATTTAAAACACAGTATATACGTTTTATAACCCGTCCTCAACTACATGCTCCTTTCACCTACAAAAAAGCAGTTATTCAGTTCCACCCAAAGCTCTTCCTAGCCCTCTGCTCCTTTGTGTTCTCATTTAAGTCTGACAGGATTTGGGTGAAAACAACTCCTTTCTATCTACCATCTGTAGGTTACTGGAATGACAAACTTCTTTCACTGCTATTCTGACAGCACTCGAACAAACAGCACAATCCCTTATCAACCTTTACTTGCTGTGATCTAACTGACCACAGTTTTTTAGGCATCTTCTGGAGCCTGCATGACCCACAAAGCTTTGCCAGAGCAGATGCAATTATTAATAGAGACCCTTTTTTCAATAGCAATAGTCATAAAAGAAAATTGTCAGTGTTTAAGACAATTGCTTTTATTTGCCATTCTTTTTTTCTGAAATTATTCTAGTTTCCAATAGGACTGGCTTTTGTCCTTTTGGACATAAGAGATCTCTGTGATCCTCTCTGCTTTGTTCATCTCATGTGTTGAATTTTCAAGGGGACGCGCCAAGATGGGATTTATTCTTTCTGCATGTATTACCTTTGCATATTCATGAAGATGATAGCGTTATGGCATAATAATTCCATTAGGTGGAGATTTTACCTCCTAAGTTTTAGAAATTAAATTTTCTTAGCTGCGTAAGATAAAAATATAAGAATATTAAGCAGGACAAATTATATTCAGAATACTTATAAAAAATTCTAGTTTCTTCATTCTTATAATAGGAGAGGAAGAAGTGGAAGAAAATGAAAATGCCACTGTTGTCTATCTTAAAGTTCAAATAGTCTCAAACAAAAGCACAGTTTATCATCAAAGACAGCTTTAGATACAAGCACTTTGAAACAGTAATGACCTAAAAGTACATGCTTCTTAGCATACTGATTGCTCCAATTCTGGGTAGTGATAAAGTTCTGCTTAGCTGTTCTACTTGCACAGTGCATGTGCTACGTATTTAAAACCCAAAAAGCATCAGAAAGAGAATTCTAATTATATGTTTCATTAACTTTCAGAAAAATAGAATGCACCGGTGGCTTTCAGGTGCCATAATAAATGCTGCTGGGTGCTTCTTCCTCCCCATCCCCTCCCCACAAACAAATTCAGTCTATTTGGATAAGTTTCCCTCCATTCTAGAGAGAAAAAAATGTTCTAGAAAGAGTGAAAGGCAGGTACTTTCTTCATTTATTTTAGACCACTGCAGGAAAAGGGCAAATATACCCTTTAAATTTTACTTTTCCACCTGCCAACCTCCACTACATTTTCCCTTGCCTTAAAGACATTAACTTCATGATAATTTTGTTCCTGCCTCCAATTTCTGACTTGATGAAGCTGTCCTAATCAGGAAACGTAAAGCTAAAAGTCAAGTGCAATCAGGGATTATTAGGCAAGAAATATTTATTATGATAAGTATCCAAAGATATAACAACTGGTGGCATACTAATCAAAAACACAAACTCTTTAAAATGAAAAGCACTTTACTTTCTTTGCTTTCCCTTACCACACAAATAGCCAAAAACTGGGTTGAGATGCTCCTATTTCATAGTAAACTTAAGAGAGAAAACATTTTCCAGAGCAAGATTTAAGCAGAAAAAAATTTCATGAAATCTGACATTGTCTTTTATTCTGACAGATTGCTAAGAAATTAAGGGCTGGGAACAACTAGGAACCCAACTAAAAACACAGGATTTGCCATTTCTCAGATCATTGCATAAATCCTTGGGCTAAGGAAAAATGAAGAATGAGTTCTATTTGTTACACACATACAGTATCACCTCTGTAAATCCTGGTCATCAGCTTCGCAAAGGAAGACAATAGTAAATGATGTTCTGGACATTAAGGAGGAGGGCTTGGGTTTCATACTTGTAAGAAATCCAGACAGAGCTTCAAACAAGGTTACAAAACTCTGAATATTTTGAGGCATATTTTGCATTTAATTTGGGAATGGAACAAAGTCAGATATGACTTCTGCATCCAACTCCCAACTTAATTCAGATGCACTTAGTTTTGTTTGGTTTTCTACATATGATGAGGAATTTATTCTACATCTGGTACTTCCAGAGGCTAGACGTTCCAATGATAGTGCATTTCCCATGATATACAAACATATGGGAATATAACTGCATAGTGGGATATGTATACTAAATGTAAAGAAGACAGATGCATAGACTCAAGGAAAACTTGGACCTCACAAGATCTGTTAGGTCAAGCGTTGTCAGGTGCTAAGAAGCACTCAGAAAGCAATGAAATGATCAGAAGAATTATGAGACTCCTATGAAATGAAGAATTGCACTGAACAGAACCACTCCACAGAAGCTCACGTGAAAAAAAAAAAAAAAAAGGAAGCCACATACAAACATTTAAATGGAGGAAATGGCTTCAGTGAAAAAAATCACACATTCTTAAAATCTACATTTCAAAATTCATAAAGAACCAGCTCCACCACTAGGATGTCAATAGAAATAAAAGATGAGAAAAATCTGCTTGCTGCAAAACTTCAGGAAATCACACTGCCCTCAGACAAACTGTGTTATATTGTGCAATGGAGCTCAATTCCCATCTTTCCATAGGTGCCAACTGTATAAACTTGTAATAGCTAAGTTGACAAAATGATAGCGCTTCAGATTGTTTAAAGAATGACTTGTTTCTCCTTCCAGCCCTTGCAGTATTCAATTTAGTATCTCCAAGTCCCTGGACAAAGCACCTGTAATGCCCAGATACTGTATTATGACAGGTGACAGAAGTTGATTGTTTTTGTGCTGCATGAGCAATGCATATTCTATCTGACAAATGGTCAGCTTAAGCATATTTTTATAGCACACAAATATGAATTTCCACAATTTCCACTTTCCTTGTTCTTTCGCTTCTCTTTTTAAAAAAGATGAGCAGCAAAGATGCTACTTTCCTTGAACTCAAAACTAGGGAGAAAAATGGCTTAGAAAGTAGATGTGACATTTCTTTTTAACACTATCATAATAAAACAGATGATACATTCACCTTCTACTCGTGCATGGCAACGCTGAATTAAGACAATATATAGATTTGCTAATGAACATTTAATTGCCATGAGACTGAAGGTGTCTTGGTTTCTACACTGTAATATTTCTTTGGCTGTGCCTATTAAATTCAAATGAATAAGAAAGAAGTCTTGATACCCAGAACAGGAAAAATGATGCATGCTACGTGTTCTCATTGAATTTCAATATTATTTGTGGCACACAGCCTGGCTGTTTTTCTGGCTGACATGTTCTTTGCCTGCTTAATTTTTAACCTGATCATTTCATGAGAAGTGCTGCTCACCAGCCTCTCCCATTTGCTGAGTAGCTAGCTGGAGACATCCCCAGGCTCTCCTCTCCAGCCTTTGAGCCATTTTCTCTGCATGTACATGATTTTTCTAACACAGAAAGTTACATGAAGTCATAAGTAAGAGAAAAGAAATAAAGGCAGCTACTTGGACACAAAGATCAACCCTATGTACCCAGGGAGCACTTGTGGCAATTTAATGATAACATCTAACAAAGACACAACTAAATGCCTGCCCTGTTCTTTTAGAAGGGATAGATTTTAAAAGCAGTGAAATGGCTTGACAAAGGCATGCAGTGACTGGGGTGCCTTCCAGCTACATGCTCTAGGCTCCTTCTATCTAAAAAGTTCTGTCCTGTAATTAAAGGCAGATTTCACCTTGAGCACTGAAAAAAAGAGACAGAAAACAAAAGCAGTTTTAATCCAATGCCTTTTCATCCTCTGTCTTTCTGAGGAAGGGAGATATGGCTGAAAGGAGTGCATTTCCTTGTCCAGCTGAGGCACCACACTGAAACAGGCATTCCCCAAAATGTTCTTAATTAATGAGCACATTAACTGAGGGCTGATTCCAAGCCTGAGCTCCACCACTGAAATAGCGACTAACTGTGAGAATGTAGGGCTAGCTCCACAGAAGCTGTACATTGCAATATCTCTACTTGGCACTCAGTGAGTCCTCATGAATTTGAATTGCGAGGCTGAGCAGGAGAAAACTGTACTCTCCTGTCCACTACTTGATTACTAAACCCTGAAGTTTCTGGTAATAACTCCCACCCCTCCACACAGAAAAAAAGTGTTACATCTTCCATTTGCCATTCCTCAGTTGTCTTGAGAACATTTCTCTAAACTCTATCTGTAGTTAGTTTACTCTTAAGACTATTTTATTCCTCTTGAAAATGCTCCGATATAAATACACTCGAGAAAACTGATAATCTTCCAGCAAAAGCCAAATCATGACAGCTGGAATCACCGATAGGAAATGCCATCCATTTATCTTTTCACATAAGACATAACCTCTTCAGTGTTATGAAATTGGAAAAAGATGCTAGCACTTCTCGCAGTCAGATAGGAAAGATGGACAGTGTTGTTGGAGTGAACATAATGGCATTCAACAGTTTGTTACAATAAGTCCTAATTGCAGAGCTTTGTAGGAACACCATGTTCATATCTTGGACTTTTTGACAAGGATAGATGGAATCATGGTCACACAAAGATCTGGTAACAGAATCAAACAGCACAATTATCATGACAGTTCTCTATTAATCCTCTCTCTGCAGGGGAAACATGAGCATATTTGAAACACCATTTTGAACAAGAACATAATTTATATCTTACTAAAGCACTTAAAGGACATTTCCATTGATTCTTTTCAAATGGATTTAGCCATCATCAGTGCATAGTCACTAGAATCTACCGGACACTTCTGTAGGGCCTTTTTTCCCCTCAAGATTAACACCAAAACTGAGATTGATGGGGCTCTTCCTTAAGCAGGTGCTCACATTTAAGGCTTCTATCAGCTGTAGAATATAAAAAATACAACTGATTTTAGTGTTAAAACCAGTTATGTTCCTCCACTGCTTCA
Source organism: Coturnix japonica (assembly GCF_054131305.1). Classification (NCBI taxonomy): domain Eukaryota; kingdom Metazoa; phylum Chordata; class Aves; order Galliformes; family Phasianidae; genus Coturnix; species Coturnix japonica. The sequence goes on along the minus strand of NC_140680.1, from coordinate 8,093,490 downwards.
TTACTGTGTAGTGGTTTATCTTCTAAGGGTGACAGAATGCTTCCACATCAGATAATGTCTGAACTGAGACTTTGCTGAATGAAGTGCAATCTTTTGTTGCTCTGACGGCTGCATTTTTCTAGTCTTTCATAGCACTGAATCTTTGGCTAATATTAACTCTCAGCTGGAAACAGTCTTCTGTTTACCTGCCTGCCACCCCCTACACTATTTTTTAACTCAGCAACAGAGGTTGTCAAATATATTCTGACAAATATTCACAGTGCTTTACAGTGCAAACCACCTGAAAGCCTGTCTTCTCTCTCAATGCAAGTCAATGCATCACTAGCATCATCCTAAGGAGGGGGGAAGATTCCCCCAAAACATCATTAATGTCACCAGAAAAGTTCATCCTAATTTTGATAAAAAACAAAAAACCAACCTGCTTTTGCTCCCTAGTTCTTTCCCAGCTTAGCCTGTGGAGGTACAGAAAGAAAGCAGTCATTACTGCAGACCAAGACCAGGCTTTCAAAAGCACCCGGAGTAACAATTAGAGTTCAGAGGCAGACAGAGCAGCTTTGAAAATCTGAACCCTAATCACTCTTATTGAAGCATCGAATGGTGCCAATTGGCAAGAAACATCAGGCTCACCAGAACACTGTAACAGAAGCAATTGAGATGCAGTCCATAAGGAATCATTGTCAACCAGCAGAGGTACTGAATGAAAGCAGTTCTTTAATTTGGGACGCAAATATACCGACTCTGAAATTAAAAGGTATTTAAACCACACAGCCTTTTCTTCCCATTCTAAGGTGATTTTTATTTGTTAATTCAAGGTAAGGAAGTAATGGCCTCTAATACTATAATTGTCACAGGCTTCAGGCACAAAATTAAAACACATTCATCTCTTTTGGACAATTACTGACCCACAAGAGGATGAAAACCCTCTGTTTTCATCCCTGAGCATTACTTGTTAATTGGTTCCATGGACACAGCAAGGAGAAGTTTCAGCTAAAAACAGTTTGTCAGCACTGCTCGCATAAACCTAGGGGATGCCACTTCAGAGCACTATAAGTAAACAGTTATCATTTGCTTTGCAGATCAGCACCTGAACACTTTATAGTCTATATGCATAAAAACACTTCAGATCTTCCTCCTGTAAGACACAAAGAACAAAAGTCACTTGATAGTCAAGAACAAAAGTGAGTAAAGGCAGAACTGCAAGAAAGGAAAGGAGATAATCATAGAAACATTGATCCATTTGGTTAAGGAAAAGCCATCCTGCTTCATTTTCACTTCTTGCTTTGCCTGCAGTTGAGTGCAAGAACTTTGTCTATATGTGTCCTTTTTGCTCTTATAGAATCATACCTATCTTTGCAGGGTAACAAATGTTTTAAAAGCATTCTGAAGAACAGTTGTTAAAGTGGAGTATCTTCCTAATGAAGAAATGCAATAAACAAAATTAGAATATGTTTTAGACTTTAAAATGCCAAGAGTACTAGATGATACAACCAGAAATTATCCACGCTTACTCACTGAAAAGATAAAATGGTCATGCTCTCTTGTCACACTTCTGCAAAGCATCCTTAATGGCTAAATTGGATGATTGGATTTTCTCTGCCTTGTAGAGTGAATGCCCAAGTGACACAGAACCATGCTTGAACTCTATACTTCACGCTTGAACTACTGCAGATAGTGGATAAAAAGGAAAATGAAAAGTTACTTGGTGTGCAAGGGCTTGCACAGCTGATAAAATTTAGAGCAACTTCAAGCTGTGGGACCACGCTTATATAATGCAGACGGAGTAATGAAAGTCAAGTACCTTTGCCTTTCCTTCTGCACACAGCTTTGCTGGGAATGGAAATTGGACAACCCAAGTGATCTTACCCTCTAAATGCCAGAAGTCACACATGTCTATGAGTGTCTGTATATGCCTTCATGCAGCATCTTAAAAATGGACCCCAAAAAAGATTTTACCTCTTTAACACAACAGTAAGCAACTGAATTGAAAAAAACTGTAAGGAAAATCTAAAAATCAAAGAGTCTTCTCTTTCATCTCAAATCTCATTTTTGTAATTCATTTTAAAATAAGAAAAATCTACTTAACAGTCAGCATATCATCTGGAATCTACCCAAGGGATTCCAGAAATAGTCAAGAGAACAATGACTGAGTTCAAATGAAGCTCAGACTGGGATTCGTTCAGAAAACAGTGCATGAAATTCAAGTATTTCATACAGAAGGGCAGACTAATTGATTCAAATCATTTCTGGTAGCTTCCCAGCTGTATGCTAAAGAATCACCACTCCAACTGCAGAAAATCAGAGAAGTTGTTTATGTGGGCAAAGCATGAATGAAATCTTGTGGTTTATCACCTGTAGGAAAAAAGTGTTCACTGAAATATTCCTTTTCAGTTATTAGCTTATACACTGCTAAAGGATCATTGCCTTTAGTTAACAACTAACTCTTGCTGAAATCTTCAAGGAACAGACAACAACTCTGTGAAGAGACAGAGACCATTTCTAAAATGTTGTTTATGAAATGCCTGGCAGAGCACAGTGTCTGTCTCAAATGGGCCTTCTAGTTAGGCATCAATACCCCATGAATACTTTACCTATCATACATGTCCGCATCTTTGCAGGCTGTGGTGTTCTTTTTGATTACCACAACTTTACAGAGTATTATCTCATATCAAAAAGTTGGGAGTTGATGGCTGAAAACCATTATCTTACAGTTTCATTTTTTCCTACGATCACTCTCATAGTGGCTAAGCTATATTATATTTATAGCATTTTCAGAGTCTGATTATACTGCATTAGACTCTGCATTTGTAGATGTGTATTTTCTACATGAAAACTTAGTGCTTAATCTTATTATTACCCTAGCAAATATGCAGTTCTGGAGCACCAACCAAGATTAATTAGATAAGCACAATATTGCAGAAATATCCTCTGGTTTGCTATGTCTATCATTACTGACATTTCTACATTCAGCAAAAGATCTGCTGAAGAAATGTACATGATTAATGCTGAATAAATCAAGTCTAATGAGACCTCCTGGGAAACCACCTCTCCTTATGCAATCACAGGAGGAACATCAGCTGCTCTTTGTTCAGATGGAAGGGTTACAGACTGGTCACAGGCTTTGAGAAGAATTTACTTCCTAGCTGTTTGACTAGCAATTCACTTTTATCCTTTATGACCTGTTAAATCCTGGTAAGCACAACAAACCATATCCAACTTGATAACTGCAGTCTGTATTACCAATCTGGTGAATACCACAGTGTTCACAGAACTATGATGGCAAAGAACTTATAAATATGGATCAGAAAAACTGTGACTCAATAGCTAGGCTGAGATTAAAGGAACTCTCCGTACTATTGAGCTTCAGGCTTTAAAGCCTTTATAAATCTCCCAGTTTTTCCTACTCTTAAATTGTTTAATTTTTAATTAAGTTATCACTGGGTAGAGTTTTCAACTTCAGTTTTGCACAAGCTCCAGTTAGTTTAATTTGAAATGTAAAATAAAACAAACTGTCCCATACAGAAAGCTTCTGCTGAATAATTTGGAAAATTTACTATTTAACAGAGAATCAATTTTCATTGATATATTCTAAAGAAGGTTGTACAATAAACCTTCTTACTTAATATGGCATTGCAGTGAAAGCAAAAAGAATCTCACTGTGTTTTTACTAACAAGTAATGAGACTTTGAAGACTTAAAGTCCTCCAATGTGAAAATAACGTTTCACTGCTGACAAAAAACAAAACAAAATAACAAATTCAGCAGATTTCACAAAAAACAGAACTTAAATGGCTTAAGTTGAGTATAGGTAGGAAAAGAATGAATTCCTTGGGGCCACATGTTACTGTGAAGGAAATAAAGCTGAACAAGTCAAACAGAGGGAGATATGTCAAGAGGCAGGCAAGAAGCTTTCAAATACCTGGCTATGGTGTACAGTGAGTGACAGCCCTTAAAACTCCAAAAGGGGCCTAACGTGACTGGAATCACTAAGGACTCTTGGTGTAGGAATGAATATCTTAGTTGTATATGTACTTTTAATCTTTCCTTTTTCTGATTGATGAAGATATGTTTCTTTTTAGAGGCTGGAACCGAACTAGAATGCAAACAGTACTAAAACTACAGAGAAAACAAGAACAAACAGAAAAGACAGTCATGGATTGGATTGGCACTTCACCTCAGATATTTCCTTTCTCTGAAACTGTATTAATTCTGCTGACTATGACACATACGGCTGAGAGTTAAAAAGCATTTAATTTTCCTAAACATAGACATCCTCAGAAGTATGGTCATTTAAGTATGTGCATGATATTCTATGTCTTTCCAGTTTTCTTTGAAACACACACAAGAGAAGAGTGGCATAAGCTGTTTTGCTGCTGCTATTACTATTTCCATCCAGTGGAGACCTGAGCTGCCATCATTGCATTCATGTCAATGAACCTTGACAGCTCTAATATTAAAAGCTTCTCCAAGGAAATTACTATACATTCTTCTTTCTCTTTTAAATAACTGCATGTTTTTATTGTAATATTTTTTATGAGAATTTCTTGAAATCAAGTACTAAGTGTGGGCTGTGGGCTAAACTACCTTTCCTGGGGATTTAGTGCTGGTTCAAATACTGGTTAATTGCAGAATATTAAAAAGAAGGGTAGATGGAGGGGAGATACACGCTTCCATGAAAGAAACAAAGAGTGGATCTAAAGCAGACTGCTACAGCTACTAGGTGAGGAGATGAGCTTCCTGCTTCTCAGCCATCAGATGACAAACTTGTTCTGCACCAGCCAACATGGTCATTATGGCAGCTCTCCTCATTACATCTAAGTTTACTAAGCAAATCCCAGACCCTAAACTATTCAGTCATAGCTCTGAATACCTCATTCATCACAGAACCATTTAGGTTGAAGGTAAGACTCTTCTGAGATCATCCAGGATAATCTCCAGGTTGTTTCTAAATGCTTTTATAATTACACGGTAAAGGAAAAAAAGAATATGAATCAACATAATTCCAGACCATTTTCTTTACTGACAACACAGTCAACGTATGAATTATGGTATTCTCACATGAAAGGTTGTGCTGTCATCTCCAGTGAATGTAAGCAGTCAGAAAACTGTGACCACTGACAAGGTTTGGACTGTTCTTCACGTGTGCCATAACTGGCTACTCCAATATGTTGAACATTATCAAGAATAACTTATTTACAATCTTATTTTCAGTTTTAACAATTCAATGTCCCATAAAAGAGGCAGTTAATGCCAGATCATTACGCATTTGCTGCAAAGATGTTCTGCAGTATTTTCCCAAAAGGTCAGTATTTTATCATGGAATCACAGAATGGCTCGGGTTGAAAAGGACCTCAGAGATCATCTGGTTTCAAGCCTCTGCCACAGGCAGGGTCAACAACCACCAGACCAGGCTGCCCAGAGCCACATCCAGTCTGGCCTTGAATATCTCCAGGGATGGGGCACTCACAACCTCCCTCTGTGTGAAAAAACTACCTCCTAATATCTAAACTTCTCCTGTCTCCATTTAAAACCATCCCCCCTTGTCCTATTGCTATCAACCCATGTAAACAGTTACTTATCTTCCCTACCTTAATTCCCCTTAACAAAATTTTTCTTTTTCTTCAGGATCAACATATAGTTTTAAATGAGCTCATGCTATCAATATCTATTCTATTTCTATTCTAAGTCAGAAAGGTCACCCTATGGAAATGTTATACTGCAATCTACTCAAGAAATGTAGTTGTTTTTGTCCATTTTCTCAGCTAAAAAAATCATAGAGAACAGAATGTTTCATTGCTTACTTAAATGCAAACTATTTTTGTAACAGTGTGATCAAAACTGATTTTCATCATTAACTGAGAAATCATACCACTGAACCTTTTGTATTGAGTTATTGAAAAAAATGGTAATTCAGCACTGAAATTTGATGTTAATGCATATTCATATGGTCTCTGATGTTAATAGATGATTTGATTTTCTAATGATAAGATATATTGGATAATGTTTTATTGCAAGTACTGACAGTGTATGTATCCAACCCTGTGCTTCATAAAAACAGTATGTCTTGTTAACAGATATACAGAAGCAAGCTGTACAACAATTCCTAATAACATTATGTGCAGATAGGAAAATATATTCTTGTAGCACCAAAATATATTGTTTAGGGTTAGGAAAAAGACACAAAACATAAAAATATTTTCACATATCTGAAACAAGGAAATCATCACCAAAGAAGGTTATAGTTGTGAAAGTACTTCATAAACAGACTCGATGAAAACAAAACAGTCCAAAACAGTCAAATCTGCCTTCCATTACAGAGACTGCAGGATGAAACGCTACCAAATGTTACAAAGGAAAACATGAAAACTACTATCTCATGCTGAGCAATTACTGCCTGGAGGAACAAAACAGAACCACAACACACTCAGTACAATGAAAGCCACTGGGTATGAGCTCCAGGACTGGTAGAAATGATGATGTATCCTAAGTTCTACTTAAAACAATAAACTCAGAATTTTATCCTTACTTTTCCCTTAGCCCTCAAAATGCCAGATAACTATAGCTGCTAGATACCAATATGGTGAAAGGACTGCATCTGGCACCAAGGAGACTGCTTGGTAAAAAACTGGCTTGTGTTTCCAACAATTTGTGAATGGCCTAGGACTATGATTAGATAAAATTATGTGTTCATTCACACAAATTCAGAATCAGATTCAGTCTGCCCTACAGCGCAGGAGTTAGACTGCTGACCACTTCATACAAGCAAAGGAGACAGGGAAAGTAAAAATAAGAGACAGTCAGTACAGTGAAGCAGACTGGGTTGTAAGAGGTTCTGAGGAACCTTCCAGAAATGAGCATAACACAACAGATATTTCTACAGTCTTTAGATAACAAGAATACAAGTTGTTTGGATTCTGTTTTCATACAAGGCTATTTTGTTGACATCAGTAATCTGCATTACTGTGGTGAGAATTAACTTACCCTGCTCCTAACATAATAGTTACCTCTGGTCCCTAATAACTCAGTGTTTACAAACATTAGCAACCTTTACAAGCAAGACCAGAATTCAGTTTCTTGTCTGTATTTCCCAGGGACACTGGCACCCCCCTTTCTGAAAGTCCCAGAGCCTTGAGGCTGTGCTACACTCCAGATGAGTGGGATCGAAGATTGAGAGAAGTAGTTACTGACATAAATCAGATACTACCTCTGCTTTGAAAACAGGCTCAGCTTTGCTGTATGAGAGTTGTTTCCATGCTCTTCTCTGAGAATCTTAGCAAAAATCAATGGGTTCCTCAATACAACTGTTAGTCTTTACAGCTAAACAGCTCTGTTATTTCTTGAGGAATTATTCCAGACTTGGAATTTATGAGATACATTATTGTTGCAGCTCGCCAGCCAAAATAAAATGCTCTACTACAGGTTCCAGAAGCAGTCAAACTGAGATAGCAAGAAACTCCACAGAGACTAATTTATCATGCTTCTTAATAGGTTATATTAACCCAAACAAACCACTGTGTTTCCAGTGTTTTGCTGGCTTACAGTGCCCAAATGAGCTCATTTTGAGCTGTTCAGATAGCACTACCTCAGCAACTGCAATGCAGCAGCTTGTAGCTCTCAGTAAGTATGGTAATCAAGTTTGATATTAATATATGAAATACTTAAGTAAGTGTGAGAAAAGGACCGACAATGGTAATTAATGGAAGATTATTTTGATTGAACGATGCTTAAGTAATTAAAATGAATTATTTGAAACCTCTAGATTTCCAGCTTTAACATGTTTGATTAAATCATCACACAAAAATACCAACCTATTGCATTAAATAAACCATGTTTTCGATATTACAAACAAATCTTTTCTCCAGAACAAAGAATATACAGAAGATTATTTCATATTTTTTTAATCATGTGTTGAATTAATTAAACCTGAATGTTTTTCCTTGAACAAAATTTGAACATCTCCTGCTATTCAGTATATTCACAGAACATGGACAAATATTCTCCAAGAGAAAATGTGGCCCATGGCTGAGCTGGGCTGAGCTGCCCCACTTACCCCTCCCCAGGAGATGTGGGCACTTGCACTTCTCCCTCATGCCTGGCATGTCCTGCTTTATGGTGGGCACAGTGCTGACTGACAGGGAGTACTCCACAAACCATGGCCCAGCAGTGGTAGGTTCTCTCCTGCAGACTTTGCTCCAAGGACCCTGAAAGACAGAGGGAATGAGGTGATTTTGCAGCTGTAGGCGGAAGCTGTAAACCCCTACAGCTCTCTCACAGCCTACAAAGGGGCCAAGGGCTCAGCTCCTGAAGGGAGTTGAACCTTTTGATGAAGCCTTCTTCCTCCAGCTACAGAAGGCATTGCAAACACAGGTTCTGCTGGAACTTCAACCACCCTGACATCTGCTGGAAAATTAGCACGGTGAGCTAGATGTGATCCAAGAGGCTCCTGGAATACATCAAGGGTAACTTCCTGAGCCAGCTAACAGACAGCCCCATTGGGGATTACAATGCTACAATTCCTCTTGCTCACCAGTAGAAGTGAACTGATTGATGATATCTGGATTCAAGTCTGCACAGATTGTAGTGACAGTGCAATGATGGAGTTCACTCACACTCCTGAGGGATATCACACAGACAAATAGTACAATTAAGTTGCTTGATTTTAGAAAAGCTAACTTTCAGCTCTTCAGGGAATTATTCAACAAATCCACTTGGGAATCTATCCTCAAGGACATAGGAGCAGAGCACAGATGACAGATCCTAAAGGAACCTTTCCTTTGGCCCCAAGATGTCTCCATTCTTGGGTGTAGGAAGTCAAGAAAGGAAGACGAGACCAGCATATATGAATTGGGACCTGCTGGTCAAACTGCAGAGCAAAAATAAATTGCACAGGCAGTAGAAGCTGGGATGCTGCTAGGCTGTGTAGAGATGGGATCAAGAATGCCAAAGGCCCAACTGGAACTGGAGTTGGCAAGGGGTGCAAAGAAGCGTAAGAAAGGTTTCCACAAGTACATCAACCAGAAAAGGGAACTCTTAAAAGGTGTATCGCTCCTGTTGAGCAATACAGGCAAGCCAGTAAATGGACAAGGAGAAGACTCAGGTACTCAACAACTTATTTGCCTCAGTTTTCAATGTGAACTGCTCTATACACAAGTCCTTGAATGTGAGAACTAGGAGAGCAATGTCCTTCCCAATGTAAGTGACGATGAGGTTCGCGACCTCATATTTTCAGTAAGGGCTTTGACACTTGTCTCCAAAGTGGAAAGGTATGGATTTGATGTGTGGACTGTTCAATGAACAAGGAACTGATTGTGAGTTCATAACCAGAGAGTGGTGGTCAATGGCTCAATGTCCAGATGGAGATGTCTGATGAACCTCGAGGGTCAATAACGGGACCAATATTCTTCAATATCTTAATCAATTACATCGACACTAGGACTGAGTGCACCCTCAGTACATTTGCAGATGATGCCAAGTGGTGTGGTGTGGCCAGCACCCCTGAGGGATGGAATGCAATTCACTGAGACCCAGACAAGCTGAAGCAGTGGGACCAATTTCTCACAGTCAAAGATTCCTGGGTTTCTTTTTTTTTTTTTAAATATATTGTAGTCACTGAGGTATCTGCTGGCAAGAAATGACAGCCAACTTTTATGATTCATAAGGTTTTTCTCAGAAATCCCCAAAGTGTCTGGTGTTACTCCTCAGTATTTCACCGATGTATTACAGTAAACTTTCCAGAATCACAAACAATTGAAATTCACTTCCTTCCATGCAACCGCTTTGTGTATAAATTTTAACGTGATCCAGTCTTCTCTCTCTCCATTTTACTGGGTTCTGGCAAGCTTCATAGTGAGCCTTCCCAATATCTAATACTCCATTACACACCTTATATTGTACCTTCTAATCCAGGAGAAACTAGAAAGAAGTTTGAGAGAAAGAGATATGTGATAGGACAGACAGAAAAAACTTTGGTATTTTTGGCTAAAACATATAAACCAAACTTTCTTGCATTTTCAGGTTAGGAAACTTGTCAAACCCAACTTTATTACATTTCCCCACCCCCACCCCTTTTTTTTCCTTCCCTCTGTCTCCCCCCCCAAGCTGATCAGCATTCTGTCCTTTCTCTTTCCCTCTCCTTCCCTTTCTCGCAGTCATCAAAAATGTTCTAAGCAGCCGTAAGGGACTGGGAAATAGAATGGCAGTGTTTAAATTATTACCTTTCTCTTGTCAAAGACTTCACCTTGAGCAAAAGACTAAGTATGCAGTTCTAAAAGAAAGTCATCACCATATGGAATGGCAGGTTTAAGTCTTAGCAGTATATCCAGGTGAGGTTCAGCTAATTACATATCTACACTATTTATTAGAAATGGAAAAGCTAAAAATGAATGCACAGAAATGTAAGTAACTGGTTTGAGGCTTGCAAATGGGAAAAAATGTATCACCGATATTTTAGGAACTCCTTTAAATAAACTTTTTTTAATCTTAAAATTATATACTAGGTTAACCTAGGCAGCATAGAAGCACAGTAGGTTGGAGATAACATTGAAATGATGAACTTGGAGCAAAAGAAGCAGCGGTGATGTGATACTCAGGATACAATGGTACAATGGCTATGACAGGTGGAAAATTAAGAGGTGGTTGTGGTTGGCCACAACATTTGGAATTCCTCCAGAGTAAGCCTTAGAACTTTTGAAAGAGGTACAATCATTTTTGTAAGTGCTCCTTCATTTTTTATATGCCCGCTCTGTCTTATTCTGCATTTAAACATAATACACTTCTGCTTTCAGTTTTAATGGATATCAAATATTTTAATGGAATTTCAGTGAACTGTACTGTGCATTTCCCCAAACAAGGAATGATTCATTAGGAGATGAAGTAGGTCTCTTTTTTTTTTTTTTTTTTTGTTCTAGATAGCAAGAAGACAGCCTAGAGGTATATTTTATTAGTTCCTAATACAAATGAAGTTAGATGACTACAAGAAAAATGATTATCTGTGCTGAATAAGGAAACAGGTAAAACAGAGAAAATATGTTTCTGCAAACGAGGGAGGGAGATAGCAGGGTAGAAAATTATAGAAAGATTAGATTAAAAAAAATGTAATAAAATTGTAAACACTATTTTCGTTCAGACATCAAAGGCTGAGAGCCTCTGGATAATAAGGAAAAATAAATACTGCTGGTTGCTGGAATACTGGTGTTTTGTTTTTTTTTCTGTTAAAGCTAATTTCTATCTTAACTTTCTAAGTACCTTATGGATAATCTGTAAAATTCTGTCTTTCATTCTACACTCTAATGCAGGTGTATGCAGTTCCGGTAAGGTTCTCCATGTCTTTTGGAGATTTATTAAAAAGCAAAAAAAGAAATTGAGTAGTATTAATTCCTGACACTATCTCAGATATTTATCAAACTACTTTATTAACGCTACTTGAATTCAGAAGTTTGTTATATAAGACATAGAGCCAAATATGTTGGGATACAAGGCAGTGAGCTATAACAATCTGTGCTTTACGTTTCAGATAGAATAACTTGCAAGGCATAATTTGTGATACAAATGATATAGTAACATAGCAGTGTGAAGAATTACATAACATTATATTATACCATTTCTTGCATAGTTGTCATCATTTGTTAAACAAAATATTCCAGCAGCTTTTAGCTACTTTGTTTTTCTGTATAACCTAAGCCAACAAACTCCCTGAAGACTGTTGTCCTGAATTCTCTTTTTATTTAATACAGAATTTCAGCTTAAAAAACACCACTGCTGATACAGCAGAAACCAAATATACACCGAAATCTAATTTAATAGGCTTTGACGGAATATTCATCAGAGCTGTATAGATATAATAGAAAAAAAAAAAAATAAACCACAAAAAAATTAAGATGACTGATCACTTCAGTAGAGTGACAGATGAAAGATTTTGGGGTACATTCTATTGTTTGCTCAGCAGTCACTGCAGGATCCAAGTGCTGGTATCCCTATTTGGAACAAACATACTTGATTTTGGAAAAAAATCGAACACATTTAAGATTGTGTATCTTCAGCTTTGTGGTAGAGCAGACTTAATGAGAGAGGTGAGTAAATATCAGTATATCAGCCCACAGAGCTTTAATTACAACCCTGTCAATTTTAGACCCTCAGATCTTGTTAGAAACACCATTATATTGGAAAAGCTTGATTGCATAAATCCTGTAGCTATTGCTTTTTCTGCGAGAAAGTATTTGTTAAAGCTGACACCATTTATATTCATTTTCCTGTTCATCAACGTGTTCTAGATTTTTTTTCTAATAACATAAAATGTGTAACATCATATTTTAAAATCCGAACAAAGGTTTGTTTTGCGCCAGCAAAGAAATGGGAAAGTATGAGCATGCATATATAATTGTCAGGAACGCAGGTATGAATTTGCAATATATACTTGCTCAGGTTTAGAATTCTAATGCACAAACCACTTCTTTTCCCTCAACCGAAACATTCAAAACATTTATAATTCAGTAATTTGCATTTTAAATACTGCAATGTTTTGTAAGTCGAAGCTAGACTCCATTTTAGTAGCAGCTTATTTCAGAATTTCTCTAAAGGAATTTCTCATGCAGACTGTAAAAATCTGAGATGTTGCCAGGAATGTAAATAAACTGTACCTCTACTGAGTGCAGGTTCCCTGTTACAAACACAGATTAGCAGGATAGCAGGCATTTGCTTATGCAAAGGATATTAGAAAGAGAAGCTTGCTGTTTATTTCAGTAATATTTTCCTACATAATTTTACAATGTCAGTCATAACACTATGACTAGAATTCCACTACAACAACTGGTTGCCTTCAGGGTGACTGAGCGACAAAGGAGAGAAAGGAGATGACAGAAGTTTGAATTATTGAACACCAGTTTATTTTGCTAAATTGAAGGCTGAAAACATCTCCATTTTCAGTTCAGTTATAGTGTAAGATATAAAGGTAAGAATGATTAGACCTTTTTCTTGCTTGTGGCTTGGCCAGATCAACAATGAGAAAACAAGCAGCGGATGTGTTGCTCCAGAATGTCCTGCTCAGGGACAGGAGTTATTTACCTTGTGTAGGAACATCTGGAAATAGAGATTATTCAGTTCTATGTCTAATTACAAGCTGAAGTTCAGTGTAGGCAGGATTAACCTCAAGTTTGCAACCTGGTTACACAGGTGCACTGAGCAACACACAGCTCACTGAAATCACTTGACTAACACATAGGATTAACAAAATGTACTCTGTGTGCTATACCCTTCTGAGCTGCAAGCTTTTCTCTTTCAGAGCAAACGTTTCAAAGCCTTCTGGATTTCACATCCTACCTGTGAAGCTTCTGTCATCCACATGCATTTCACTTGTGAAGTAAAAGACGAGTGATGCTTTGTGAAACTCGTCTACTTATCAAGCACAAATGCATGTTTCATATGTATAAAATAGTTTTCTTTTTGGCATTCTTGGTTTTACATTTCACAGTGCTCCCAAGCATATTTTTGTACCTTTTATATAGTACCAACACTGTTTCTTACAAGTCAGAAAAGATTATATTTTCACAGTATATTTTAGTCACAGGAAGGAAAAAAAAAAAGAAAAAAGATTTACCAGTTAAGAAAAATATGTAAAATATATATTACCCACAAAAGTCATATATATATACTCAAACTTACATAGCTTGCCATTCACAAGTAGTTCCATAACAAACACCACAGAAGCAACTGCCACAGTTTATGATGGTGAGTAAAATGAATAGAGAACGGACACCTACTGAAAACTTGGCACTGCCACCTTCCTTGGCCACTACTACAACGGAGCATCTGAAAGATCAGGCTGTAGGCTTCATAGCTACCCATCCATCACCCACTGCCGCACTTATGCGACTCACCTTCTCACCTTCAGGACATTCCAAAAAAAATCTCAGTTTTATGCAAAAGACAAGGAGGACCTTAAAACTCCCTACCTCAGAATGAGATTTATGTACTGTTGTCAGCAGCACGATTTAACACGGCATTGTTGCATAACGATATACTGCTTTAAACAGCCCCAGAATTGATTGCAGCCACCAATAACTCTTTCAAACTCATCAGATAGGTTAATTTCTGTTTAACTGCTCCTGTTGTGCTCTGCTTTTGTAACATTCCTTACCTAAATTTGTTATCCATTAATATCAAGAAGACCCAAAACACTTCAGCAGCTAATGGGCACTTCTTCAAGAAGAGAGTGAGGGTTTAGCAACTGATAGGCAGGAAGACTATACCACACTGTTCTCTTACATCCCCTCCTCAGAAGGACAAGGGGAGAAAAATTGCATGAAAAGTGTGATATGACTCATTCAATATATCCATAACAATGATTTCAGCAACACCTGAGCTAATGGCCTGGAAGAGAGATGTGCATAGGTGTGTAGTTGCCAGCCCATCCCTCGGTGGTCAGGCAAGAAATCATGTGCAGAAGGACAGTAGCATGGGAGCCAGTAGTGAGTTAAATAAAGCATGAATCCATTTGCAACAGTGATGGAGAATCTTCTTACACCTGAGAAGCGTGAATAATGAGAACATCTGCATCAAAAATTATTTACAGTAATATATTATCAGGAGCCACTACTACTGTAGTGGCTTAAAAGAGGCAGCCCATTCTAGTGCAGCATAAATATGAGATATTCTCATTGCCCAATGATTTAATTTGAACGTATCTGGAATTATCCATCGTATTCCAGGAAAGTAAAACTCTCTGAAGGAGCCATCTGCATGGGGCACTACACCTGCCCTGTATTGGCTTCCCACACCTCATGTTGCCAAGTGTCTGCCCCAGACTTTCTTCTTAGCAATCCTCTATGACAGCTTTTATTTTCTGATGCAGAGGTTACTCAAAGAATGTCCCTGAGGGAATGGGTGCAACAAAACAAAATCTACAAAACAGCCAGATATAAAATTGCAGGGATAAAACAAGCCTTTCCGAAGATTCATCTCAGATAATCTGAGGTTCATGAATTAATAACATAAACCTGGAACTTGGTTCAGGTGCACACAGAGTAATAATAGACTACCATTGCCTGAGAAGGCAAAATAGCACACAAGCATAGATTTGCCTGAGGAACTAAAAGGATGTGAAAGCCTTCTCCTGTACCTTGCACCACTCGTCCCTACCACCAACCAATAATTAATTCCAGTTAATTGGCTTTCTTTAGCTCTGTTTCAAAATATAAAAACAAATAAATACTACTAGCTAAAATACAACATAATAAAAATATGAGATAACAATAATGTGGGTGACAGCTGTAAATCCCATTTCCCAGTCACAAGAGTACTGAGCTCAGCATCACTGTCAGCCTGTGTCTCAGGTGTGCCTTCAGGCAGACCTCCTGATTTGGAAGGCTGGGGAGCAACAATCATTTCATCTGTGAACCATTCCAAGAAACCCTCATCTCTAAAGAAATCCATGTACTGAGGTTCCCAGGCACACAAATATTTCAGTTTGCAACCCGTATGGCCAGGAGAACTGGCCACAGCAGGCTGCTGTTTGTCTTACATCCCATTAAGTCAATTTTATTCATTTTGACACATATTCTTTGTGATGGGATAGATTTACTGTTTTTACTGGCAAAGTTGAACGCATGAACTCATTATTTTGGTTCTTCATTATCCTACTGAGATAAAAACTATGAAGAAAAAAAAGGCTAAACTTAATAAATCAGTTGGCAGTGCTAATCCAGTGTGAATTTTGTGTGCATTACTCAGGAAATGTAAGTGCTATGAAAAGATCTAGTGAAATTAGAAATGATGTCTGATAATAACAATGGAAGAAGGGTCTGGTTCCCTAATTATGAGACATGAATGTGGGAAATCTGACTTCCAAGGCTCCATGACTTCGCACTTCATTAAATTCTCAATGACTCCTATTATAAATATGTCCTTTCAAGAACTCTTTGTTTTCTTGACCCATGTTATGAGGGAATCGTTCACCATTTCAAGATAGGCATTCACAGAGTAATGCCTTAATTTGAGCAGAATTATTGCATACAAATTCTACCAGATAATAAGAATCCAAATGAGGAACACAGTAGCACAGAATAATAATCCAGAGTTGGAGAGAGAATCTTCTCAAAGTGGGAAAACAGATCTGACAGTGAACAAGTTAAAAGAAGATTCCACCGGTCACAACAGGATTAAACCTTTCAATTACTCTAAGGCGTTAACATCAGAGGTTTAATATTAATAATTTCTAGTTGTTGGGTTTTTTTTCTTGTTTTTCTGTGGGATCCTCATAAACATGCACCTAAATATTTCACTGACAGTGATTTCCAAGGGTGGAAGTATTTGAGTTTATCAACTGGACAGTTCTAATCACCAGTGCTACATACAGAATGTGTACAAGTCAATCCATAATACATCTCACAAAAGAACTAAATCCAGTATGTTAGGAACACATTCAGGTCACATACTTTATTTTTATGCTCCCTGAGACTTTGAAAATCCCACTCCAGCTGATTTCCGCACTTATATCACCCAGAACTGAGTCAGTCCCATTCTATC
Source organism: Coturnix japonica (assembly GCF_054131305.1). NCBI lineage: Eukaryota > Metazoa > Chordata > Aves > Galliformes > Phasianidae > Coturnix > Coturnix japonica. The sequence goes on along the minus strand of NC_140680.1, from coordinate 8,076,976 downwards.
TGCTTCAAATGACAGATTTACATAGGTGTGTTGAATTGTCTGTGTAGAAAAAAAGAAATATTTTTGTGCATAATGAACAGATGATGCCCAAAGAAGCAGTGAATATGTCATCCCTGGAGGTTCTCAAAACCAGGTTGGAAGGGATACTGGGCAGCCTGATCGAGTGGGTGTAACCCTGCAGGGAGCCAGAAATAGATGATTTTGAAGGTCCCTTCCCAACCCAAGCCATTCTATGATTCTACAGTTCTACTATTCTGTGATTCTCTGACTCTGTGGTTCTTAAAAAGCCAAGGTAAAAGGTACAACTGAAATATATGATATAAATGAACCAAGCAGTCCTTAGTTCTCTGTTGTTTCTCAGTGGACTGCATCTAAGAGTGAGATCTATGTTTTTCTCTTTATGATAACTTCATTCAAATTCATATGCTGTAGACATTTCTTTGTACAATATATTACTGTTACACCTGTGTCACAGCATAGTGTTGCTGAACATTTATTTACACATTGTTTTTTTCATTTGTGGCCGAATACTTAGTCTTGTAATTACTACTTTGCAGTGCTCTCATATACAGTCTAAGAAAGAATCTATCCTTGGGACCTCCAGAGGTTCTTTCCCACCTCAACCACCCTGTGTGATGCCCCTGGAACTGAATTTTTTGGACATAATTTTTGAGGCTCTTCTCGCAAGAGACAGTAAATTAAAATCTGTGCTCAGACTGATGTTTCATGTCACTGCTTTCCTGTCCATGCAGAAGCCAACTTCCAGAATACCAGACATATGCTACTCCTTGGCAAAGAATTCACACTGTCGCCAGGGCAAAATAAAAATGTGCAATGATATATGCCTGATCAGTAATGCTGCTCAAGTCTATTACTCTTCCTGTTTCCAAATGATAAATTTCATTTACCTCCATTAAATAAATTTTACTATCCATGAAAGCAAAACACACACACACAATGCGCTACAATCAATTTTGTAAGTAGATGGTAGAATAAGAGCTTAAATCTAATTTAATAAATGTAAAATAGACTTTGATTGTATACACATCGTATTCCAATATCCACAATACTGAATATTCAAGAAGTGTTAATAAGTACCTGTATTTAAAATTTTGGATAAGCACTTATAGATTTTGTTTGTAACACACAGTTTGTCCTGTTCTGTGGAGTACAATGGAGTCTGAAGCCAATTTGTTTTTTATGTTTGCTCAGTGAGAAAATGTGCAAAAATTGTTTTAGAGAAGACATATTTATTCATAACCACTATTCCACATATAATTAGTTTATTACTTTATATATACAGTCTCTTTAAGTGGGCGGAAAACATATGGATAGGCACTAGGATGCCTCCAGTTTTGATATATTCTGTTTGCATTGGTTAACATGTTCTTATCAGGTCTCATGAATAACTGATAATACATTGCTCACTTTGCACACCTGATGTATTTTTCTAATCTATTTATAAACAGATCATTAACAAAGGATCCTTTTACTAAAAACTACTGATCTATAGATGACTATTTTAAACATAAATTTTCATTAAGCAGAAATGGTTTTTGTTACTCTTTTGCACACCTGGGTTCTTAAACCTGCAGAAAACTCTTAGTTTTAATTTACTCTGCAAAATAGTACTTTATAAAACTCTTCACCTTAGATGTATATTTCTTCTTGGCATTATTCTTTAATTATCTCAGATGTAAACATTAGGGAAAAGACTAATTAATAAGGAAATCTTTCGCGTTAGATACCTGTAGTCTAGAAATATTAATATTTGTTCTTTGGAGGGCCTGGGAGCTGATGAAAGGAGGCAATTTGAATAAGCTGCAGACAGTTCACTTTAGTGGATAATTAACTTTCTTCTTATTTTGCCCTAGATTTCATTAGACAACAGTTGTAGAACAAACACTTCTGTTACTGAAAAGATGTCAGATTTCAGAGTTAGATTACAACTTCTTAAAAGCAAAAAAAATCTCAAAAAGCAACAGTAAGCATAATCACAACAGAAATTCAGAAAGATGAAAATAAGTGAGAAATCAGAACATTATTTGGTGGTTCTTTTAATGATTTCTGTGGTAACTTAATTTGTTGTGATTCTCACCTCTGGAAATATTCTATGATCTATGGGAGTTACAAATAATAGAGTTGATCTTCCATTGTTTTAATTTGACAGCTACAATAATGAAATAGTGGGCATAATACTCTTAAAATATAGGTCAGCACACAGCATGTTTTCTTTGTTTATGTGCTTACACCTTTAATTTAACGTTGTTTAGAAGTTCATGTAACAATTTATAAGTTCCAGACTGCGAAGTTTTTTTGTTTGCTTGTTTACATTCATTATGTGCAGAAATTTTTTGTCTAATAAAAATGATATTGTATTACATAAAAATACTCTTGGAAAGTAATGTCTCCTTTGCTTCATAAACACTTCCACGTCAGATGCCAGTGTGTCAGGCTGCCCCTCTGCTGCCATCTGTCACACAGCAACAACATGTGATGGATGTTGGTGGAAAGGTTCAACCTCTACTGCCATCCCACTAACATCTTCCTCTGATGTCATGGGCCAACATAACAAAATAGGAGGCATTTCTTTCAGAATAGTCCTTACATATGTAATATGTAATTAAATATAACAAATTCATATGTGTATATATGCAAACAATAAAATACTGAATTGCACATAAAATGTATGCAATAAACTGACCAGCATGAAAGCATGTGTTGTTCTTTTCAAGCATCAGGAGTGCTGGGGAGTGACAGCTAGGATGCAAATTCAGATTTAATTCCAAGGCATCTGGCTGATGATGACCCTACGAACAATGTCTGCCCTCATTTGATTTCTATTCTCAGAAACAACCTTAATGCATAAACTAGACAGATGAGATTCACACAGTGAAAATTCAACTAATCATCTGCTGCAGAGACACGTTAGAAGGATGAAGAAGCAGTCACATTGTTCCTTACACAACAAGGAGATGGAGCACAAACTGGCAAAGCACATCAAAAAGATCAATCAATGTATAAAACTAAGCACTGTTAATATTTTTTAGTATAAATACAAAGTATTTTTTCCTCTTTTGGAGCATGGAGGAAGAGATCAGTGTCACTGAGGTATACTTAAGCACATACTCAAAGCTTTACTGCCTCGAGGTCTCCAGATCATTTTTGTGAATGTCTTGGGCCTCCGTATCACCACACTGTTTTCAGAGATTACATTTGGACACACTATTCATACAAATAAACATGATCCCTCATATTTTTTCAGTGTCTGCTAACTTCAGTACAGTATTAACTAGATTCAATTTCATGTCTGGGATTCTGCTCCTTTACAGTTTCAAAGCAACTGTGCATAAGTCTCAGGCATACAATGACTCAAAAAGTTTCAAGAGAGAACTAAAAATTGCACAAGTCATTATACCCTGCACTGGAAAAGGAGACCTCTCTAGAAATAAGAAAGACTACTTATCTGAAGAAAGAAAAGCACCTAGATTTATTTTTTAAGGAAGATTACTTTCAGTTTGAACAATGGGAAAGTTCTGCAGCTTCTTTCAGGCTTATTCAGATAATTTTGAAAGAATTAAAATGCATCGGTGGACAATAATTATGCAGACATTGGAAGTGCTAATGTGGCCTTCTGCGCCTACACAACACTTGCCTCATGCACTGAAATAACCACACTGAAGCAGAACTCCAACTTAATCTTTATGCCTTTCTTTATCTATTCAAAGCCAAACAAAAACATGACTTCAGTTTAAATGCCCTGCAGTTTACTGGGATTTCACTAAAAATGCAGGTGCCTTAGAGTTAATTAAATAAGTCACTTTCCATTCTTTAGCAATGACACTCTGGACTTTTCAGAACCCTACACGATAAACAAACAAATAAATTTAGCTTTCTTGATAATTCTTAATAATAATTTCTTTTAAATGTTATTATCATTACTATTTTATTTCTTGCCCTTTTCTGCTTCAGTAAAGATTTCTTATCTCAACCCTTTGCTGTTCTCCCCAGTTCTCTCCCCCATCCCTCTGTGTGGTGCTGAGCTGCAGCTGGATTAAACTGTAGCGTTGTATTTTCAACTGCATTTCATATTTCAGTCCTTCCTGTGGACTACAGTTCTTCAGTCATGGAAATGACAGAAGAGGTGAGGCATTGGAACAGGTTGCCCAGGGAAGTGGTGGAATCGGATTCCCTGGAGATGCTTAAGGAAAAGGCAGGTGTAGGACTGAAGGACATGGTTCAGAGGGCAATATTGGTGGGCGGTGGATGGCTGGATTAGATAATATTTGAGGGGTTTTCCAACCTTAATGATTCTATGATAATGAAATCCCTTTTTCACCTTTACTGTTTCATCCTTTTTTAAGCCTAACTCAGCTCACATTCTGATGACTTTGTAAGATTTTCATCAATTTCAACAAACTTCTAGTCAACTATCACAGGCTTGAGAGACTGCCACGTCTCATACTGCAGCACTGTAACTCTCATTAACAGTGCTCTCACAACTTACAGGAGCTATTGATGATTCTACCTATAGCTACTGATATGCAGCTGAACTGGCTCTAATGCCGAGTATTCAGAAGGTGTAGCAGGAAGCCAAACTTGTAACTCTCAAAATTATTAGCAATTCATTGGTCGTGTAAAACTGACTCAAAATAGCCATGCAGTTTTCTATTTCCTGAATGTACAATCATTCAAAAAACACATAGACTAATTAGTGAGCATCTTGACTCTACCTTGTACTCTCAGATATGCCAGACTTCCTCTACACAGGTTTCTGAAATTGCAATCCAGTTGCTATGACTACAGCAAGCTCCCGTAGGATGGCTGTATTTAGCTGGCACATCCTGACCACCCAGAATACTAATGAAATGGAAGAGTGCAGAGTGAACTGCATGTAAAATTATCATGGTTCAAAATTAAAAATAAATATTTAGAACCTGCTTTCTCTGCAGGTATCTCTTATCTTCCTATGTTTCCGGATTTCAGTTTTAAAGTAAAAAACTACATCATTTAAATTCCGTCAGCAGAACCAAATATCTACGGTTTTAAAACACAGCTAAATAAATTGAGATATGAGGGATTTCACACTGGTTACATTCAATTACATTAAACAGGAAAAAAAAAAAAAAACAACAAAAAAAAAAAAAACACAAAAAAAACACCAAAAACAAATACAACAGGATTTTGTCATTTGGCTTTATAAACCCAAATCTGTAAAGGATAGTCTGTATAGTTCATCTGTTTACCATAGTACTTTACCAACGAAATAACACCATCCAATTCAGTCTATGATGGTGGTGATAGAAAAGTTGTTTTGGGAAAGGACCTGCTTTGGTGCATGCATCTTGCTCAGGAATAGCTTGAAACCTCTAATCTAGGTCGAATTGGTTGGTGGCATTCTTGCAGGGAGATTCTGAGTCACTGAAGACTAATGTTACTTTTTTAAGAAGTACTGAAAATAAAACTTGTTAAGAACAGGCTCCAGAAGCTATTACTATCACCATCTCCATTCATGTCTAGTGTTTATCGTTCTCTATAAGAATTCATGCAGAAATGAAATCTGGTTTGGATTTTTAGTAATTTAATAATTTCACCAGTTACATGCATGCACCACTGATCCAGACCTACACAACCTACATGAAAAAGGGCATCATGTTAAGTCCTCTCTTAAAACACTAGATTTTTTTTTAACATTATACACCAGAGATTTAAAGAAAGGATATAACTCTCTTAAATCATGAAGTAGATATAAACTGGTGCAGAGATGTATATCAGGACATGCAAAAATAAAAAGATATCTGGAAGGGGCATACCTTGTAGTCTGGCACTTAGTGATTATTACTGTTTACCTGCTATTGAGTTTGGGGTCAGGGAATGCAAAACTGGATCTGATCTCGCTTTTCCTCTTTCACCAGTCATCAGTGGGCTTTGCAATACAGTCTGCATAATAACATTGCTGAAACTCTGATAGTCACTTAACATTTACCTACATAAAAAAGTGCTTTCCCAAAAGGCCGCAAACTGAGGTTCTGCCAGGGCATACGCTGCCCCTGCAGGTCTAATGCACAACTAACTGAATTCTGTTCCATTTTTATGAGATGACACATTAAATAATTTTCATATTAGGTTTGCAAGAATGCCCATTTCTGCTAAGGGACCAACAAAGTTCGTGTAACAGAACAGATTTCCTCACATTGGTCAAAAAAGCAATGGGATCCACAGAGCTGCAACAGCTTCCTGATAACAAAGGCCTGTGGTACCGGGGATGTGCATGTAGGTACTCTGCAGTACTACAAATAAACATTGACATATATACTGCATATCTACAAAAATATATACAAGCAAAAGTATGATTACATGTCAGGAAAAAAGCAGTTTACCATTAGAATATTCAAGCACTGGAACAGGAGTCCAAAGAGAACGTACACACTTCATGCTCAGAGAGGCTCCAAACGCCAATGAACAAGGCCCTAAGAAACCTGATCTAGTCTGAAATACTGTGAGCAAAGGCTGGAATACAGACCTCCAGATGTCTTTTCCAATTTAAATGATTCCACCATGGAACTGTACAGAGGCGTCTAATTGAAGTTGCCTTCTCAAATGAAAAGTCTCAGCCCATACGTAAGAGACACTATCATTGCAAATGTACCTGGTACCAGAAATACAGGATTGCAATCCTGTGGAATTAACTACTGGGATCACTGTGCAAGAAGAAATAATCTATAGCAAGATCCTGTATTTTAGTCTCTATGAGGATCCATACACACCCAATAACCACATAGTATTTCTTGCTTTCTGTACCTCTCACACTTCTCCACAAAGCAATCAGAAGGTCAAAAAGTCTGTTTTCATACCAGCATTTCACATTACATCCTTATGTAATAAAATGTTCTCTTTATAGATCCCATCAGAAATCTTATAGTGCCTAATAAATTGCAAGCATTTTAAAGATTTACATAAACGATGTGACATTTTTAACTTCTTCACTATTTCACTGTCATTTAAAGTAATTTGCTGTTGGTGATTTATAGAGCAAAAACACTCACAGTAGCTATGTTATGTCGAACAGTTTTTATTATTTTATTTCCTCATAAATAATGATTATTTATTTTTTGTATCTGTCTTGTTTAAGCATTACAGTGCAGAAACACACTGTGGCATCCTTCCAATACAATCTTTGTCAAAAAGGAAATCAAAATTATTTGCATGGTGTTCTCTGGAACTGAACAAGCTCTGCATGCATTAGCAGTATATACCATGTTTTCAAGGAACAGGGAAACTGGTATATAGTATTATTGAACCTTTAGGGTATATAAATTAACCCGTTCAAAATAAAATAAATAAAATAAGATCAGGAAAACTAGAGTCAGACTTGGCATAGTCAACACGAAACAGCAACAGCTTTAATATGAAATGTAAGAGATTGTTTTACTGCTATTAAGGCTACTTTTTCCTGCTTACAACAGGTCATTCTACCTCCCACAGTATTCAGACAGGACTGAGTCAAATCTCCAGGGCCTAATTCTCATTTGCACAAACAGCATATTCTACATCCAAAAGGGCAAAGAGGTGCAAACTAACTTTGGTATAAATAAGAAGCAGGGCCCTTAGTGTGCATGTTCCACAAGTTGTCATATGGTGACAAACCATTTCCTATAAGTTGAATAGCTTTTAGCTGGGGCACAGTTTCAGTATAAGCTCCCAGCTGAGTCAGTCTGTTCCAGAACTGTGAAAACTATCTATATTTTTAGAGTTAGGGGAAGAAGAAAAAGGAAAACAAACGGGAACAAAAAGCAAACAAACAAACAAAAATAATCAGGGTGAAAGTACGATGCACCTTACGTATCTGGTCCCACCCATGATTTGATTCCTCACTTATCACACAGTGCAGGTGTGAGTACTGAGAGGCAGGTAAGAAGCAAATAGGAGACCAGAACTATAGCACAACTTCCCTGCAGTCAGGAGGCATCAGGATGACCATCCACAACAGCAAGCAACATCATGGAGCACATCTTAATTTACACTAGAAGAAACCTCTAAGATTGTCAAGCCCAACAGTTGACTGAGCACTGCCAAATCTACCACGAAGCCACATCCCAAAGCACTACACTTACATGTATTTTAAATACCTCCAGTATGGTGACTTCCCTGAGCAGCCTGTTCCAATGCTTCAGAACAATTTTGGCAAATAGTTTTTTTCCTAGTATTCAACCCAAACCTCCCCTGGCTCAACTTGAGGCTACATGCAGTTCTGACATGAGTGTCAGAATTAAACTTGCTAGACTTACTCCAATACATAGTTGAAAAGAATCAAAACTCTAAATCAAAAAAGTCATTATGTTTTGCAAAGCACTCTATAAGATGGCTTTATTCCAAAGGAAGAAACTCTACAAGGTTTAAAATCTTGTGTGAAAGTAAGTTCAGAAGAATCTCAGTGAAATCTGACATATCTGTTCATTTTACTGGTGTAATGATGAAGATGAGAATCTGGCCCACATCGCCTGAAATATTTACGTATTTACATATGTTCTTATGAGATAAATGCAGAGAAAGAGAAAACAAAGCATGTACTAGGTGAAAATTTTATTACTATAATCTTCTGTACATGCAATAATTAAAATTAGAAAGGAAAATAAATGAATACTTAGCACTATTACTAAGTAATGTGCTAATTCAAATTAATTAAAGGGAGGAAAAATTATCCTTTCATTTAATAAGTGAAAGAACATTTGTATGAAGGATTTTCTTGAGCAGCTCTTCAAGTATTAATTGATATACCACTGCTTAGTGCTTTAATTATTTGTTTCAGAATTACTTAGGTGACTCAAGAGAGTCCAAAACTACCCATCCGATCCACTACACTAAAAAAAATGGACTTTCCTAAATACTTGTGCCTGATACTTTATCGATTTCCATAGAGAGGTGGAAACAGTCCAAATGTATGGTCAGGACCAAAATCAGAGTCAATCATCTGTCTCAAATTTTTAAGAGAAATTTTAAATCATGTGCAAAAACAATGGACGGAATAATTATGAAGGTAGTAAATGATATGAAGAAGCATCAGTAGACCAAGGATAAAGATGACAACCACAACTTTAGGGTAGATGAAGTTTTTGAGACCTCTCTCCGGTCAAACATTAAATAGACAAAAGCATTTTAACACTACATTGTTATAATTACTTTGTCATGAGCCTTTTGCCTACTCTTCATACACTCACAAGAAAATGAGGAGGCTGTTTCTGTAGAGACGAAATGTCAATAAAAGCACAGTTATCTGGTTTCATCATTGGAAAGCTGTCACATTTGTGGGAAATGTATTTACTAAGCACTTTCTTGAAAAGCATGTATCTCAGTGCTAATGAAGTGACGAGCTTCAGAATTAAAATAATAATCCTTCAACATGTTTCCATTAGTATCACATATATTGTACATTAGAGCATCATTTGCCAGGTTCAATATCCAGAATTACCTGCCCCTCATTTGCTACACCTGTTTCCACATACAGTCATTGAGTACTTGGTTACATTTTGTAAAAATAAAATGTCTCTGTTCAAGAAAATTTCAATTAAAAACAAGAAAAACCACAACAGAACAACAGCAATAAACCGCTCAGATCAAACTCTGGTTGTTAATATTATTTTTTTCTTTTCCTCCTCAGGTTGTGCACTTTATTTTTGAAATTATAACCCGAAGGACTTTTAAATATACAATGCTGTACAAATGCCTAATAAGTTGTATGATATAACCTTCTGGGGAATTATGGCAGCTACCAACAATAAATTAAATCAACACTGCTCAATCATTACTCTCTCTTGTGTTTGTAAGTTATAGGGCAAATACATTCATTAGTGCAGCACAGCACAGGGAGTTCTTAACAAATAAGGAGTTCACAGAGGCCTCAGCTGAAGTTTTTGTAGCTGCATGACAGAATTTGCACTGATGTGCCAGCTGCAGGTAATCTTGGTGTAAGTGCCTGCTGATACGTTCCTAAAAACTCAAATATGGCAGGACACAATGGTTGCATGGATCTTACTCTTGCTTTGCTTTTATAATTTTTTTTGTCCTCCAGATGCCTCTTCCATTACTCCAGTGGCTGTATCTCCCAGTATGCAAGAGGAACAGAGGCCAAAATCATTAATATTCATCAGTTCTGCTTTACTTCCACTCTACCAAAGTTCAAAGGATAGTCTAACAAACAATCAAGGGCTCTGCCCAGCAACTAACACCCCTATTTATCTTCATACGTTTCACTGGAGGACAGCACAAAACAATAACTATCTTGTCCTAAATCAAACTTTTATAAACTGCTGTGATCAACACTCTAAAATTTCCTTTAAGCTTAACAGAATCTCAGAGATTTACAGTTCACCTGTTTGTAAAATGCAATCCAAGTGCCCACTTCTGTGGGAGGCCTCTTATACCTCTTTTTTTTCCTCCTTCTTAGCATCTCTGACAACAGCCAAGCGCCTCTTATAAAATGAACACGCCTATGGCAGCGTGACACCTGCTTCAGTAATTCTAACCATACCCTGGAAGTCCTAACATCTTGCTTTAGTCCTTCTTGATGCAATATACTACCTTCATCCTTGCTAAGAAAGCAGACAACTATAATCCTTCTCTTTCACCCAGATTTATGAATAAAGTAACTGAGAAGTTCTGTAAAGCTGCTACAAGCAAAATTAGGAACATATCTAGGTCACTAACATGAAGTAAGCCAGCTCTTACACATTTAGCTCTTGATACCTTTCAGCTCCTGGAAAGACTAATAACAGGAACTTTTGCTAGGAGCTTATCAATTGCAGATGTCACAGAGAAGAGAAACTCAGGCACAGTAGTAACCAATCACATGGTGAGCCACCAGTGTGAGGCAGCCACAAAAAGCTGTAAACCAGCTAGTAAACCAGGAGTCAATGTGTAACACGTCTGAGCTACATCACAAACACAGGCTGTGGTGACAGCTGCTCCCTAAAGAGGAGAGCAACATCCTTTGCATTAAAAATATTCTGCTGTCAGTAGAAACGTATCAGTGCTGTAACTGACGTTTGTACTATCATCACCTCATCAAACAAGGAAAAAGTAAAGGGGAAAGATTCACAGCCCAATTTCAGATTACAATTAACATTTTGTTTAATACATCTTTTACTGAGATCAGACAATCCTAAGTGTCCCTTTTAGATCCGATGATGACAAGCCTATAGCACATGTTCACAGTTTATACAGACAATTATTTCCTGAACACTGCGAATAAGATGCTGCTTCTGCAAACTCAAAAGAAGGTCTGAACTTGAGTTAGCAAACTGTTTCCAGATATCAGTCTTATTTTTACCTTTACACATAGCCAAAGGACTGACTGAACTTAAGTTCAGCCCTCTGCCTTAATGTGAACCCACTGTATTTTACTTCCAGTATTCAGGTAAATTGACAGACACCTCTTACTGCTGGGCTTTCTGCTTTTAACAATGCAGAAGAGAGATAAAGTAGGGAAGATGTGTGTAAGGATAGGCTTAGCATATCACGGGTTTACATAAAAAAATCTCAGTCCTTTCACACATATGTCCTGTATACTTTATATTCTTTAAGTATTTATGAAGTGCATGCTTCTCTCTTTAAGCATCTAATAGGTCATAGCATAGAGTTTACCTGATGTGCATGGATCTCGATGGCATGCTGAGCACTAATATTTATGCAGAATGGGAAGCTTAGTGAAGAATTAAACCCTGAGTCATCCCATTTATTAAGTCTTTTTTCTGATTTGCACAAACATTTATTTATCACCTTGTGTTCTCTCACATTTCAGGAAGTACAGGCTACTCCAAGAGACCCAGTATAACAATTAACATCTTTAAGGGCTTTAAAGCACATTAGTACCTTGCAGCTAGAAAAAAAGCCCTAAAGGCTTTCCTAATAAGATTTAAAGGCTTAAGGACTGAAAGACGACTGGCTTACTCAGCCAACAGTAAACATCTTGAAAAGCCAAAAATTCTAACGCAGGTAATGGAGATAATTATCCCTTCCTGCCATATTCCACATTATTTTGCCTAACCCATTCTGTTCTCACACCTGAAGGTTCTCTAACTTACAGAAAGGCAGCAGTTTTCTCCTTAAGCATTTTAAGTTACAATTCCACTCCATCATCCCATAAATCCTTTATCTTTCTGTTCCTTCTTTTTTCTCCTCTTCCAAAGTGTACTCAATATTTGCTTGGCTGCACGTCTCCTCGTCCTAAGTAGGAGATCTAGGGAAAGTATATGCATGTTCCTAAAAACTGTGCAGGGGTCACCTTTTACCACTATACGAAGGTTTGGTCATCAGTGTTTCAAACATACCAGCGCCCCAGACCATGTCAATATGAGGGACCCTTCACCTCCAAGACTCCCTGTTGCAGCTGTAAGGACATAAATGAGTCTTGACTGGCTACAAAGCACACTGCTGCCCTCACTATAAATATTCTTCGACCGTGAGCTAAAAGACTGCAACTTAAAACAAAACCAAAAAACAACAGAGTGAGTGCTTACAAACGGCAGTACACAGGAATAACAAGCTTCTATACAAGAGTATTATGCACAAAGAGGTGGAGGTCAACATCAAATTCATGCAGGCAGAAAGACAGGCTTGCATAAACAGGCTTATGCTCTTGCATTTTATGAACCAAGAAGTGAAGGCAATCACTCATGTACGTTTCTGTGTACTGCACTGCAGGGCACTGTGTCCCATTTTCCAGGAAAATGGCTAATATTTCTGTATAATTTTTTACGTAAAAATACCTCATTTTTGATTGGTTGGCCAGATTTCCACTCAGGTCAATCAGTCTGTGAACATTTGTAACTCAGACAAAATCGGTGTTTATCTGGCAGTCCTATCTTCTCTTTTTAAACACATACACAAAATTTCCTAGCTGAAGTATATGGATGGTGATTGTGAGCTAATCCTATCTCCAAGGAACTGCACTTCTTGAATGCACTTAATTCTCCCTGAGTTCCAGCTGCAACAGCTGTAAATACTTTGCAATGAGACTCTGACAATGCTTATTTCTTAAATGTCTGCCATATCTAAGTATGCCAGATTCACAACCCATTTAACACGTCAGTCACAGGATATTAATAGCTTCCTCAATATTGTTTATCTCTCTGCACTATAAGCATTCTTTTCCGACTTCATAGCAGCTCAGTGAGTGCAAAATCCCAATAACTGTTTTGAGAGTCTTTATGTGCAATAGGAAGAGCCTTCTTTCTCATGCATCCCTTAAGACTATGACGGTAATTTTTAAAGAACTGGAAAATTCTTTTTCACTTTTAACTTCTGGACTTAAGCACTGTTGTTATACGTGGTAAAATAAACAAAACTACCTACATGATGGAAAGCACGTTCCCTAATATCTTTTATCTCCTTCCACTCCTCAATACTCAACTGCAGCTAACTCTTACTAGCATATCACCATTATTAGAAAGTAGAAGCTGTAACTGTGTTCAGCAAAACACATTATTTAAATAGAAAGTCATATAAAAACGCTGCACAAATGAACACCTACAAGAAAATATTCCTCAGTATTACTTGTATTAGCTGGTGTTTTGTATTTTAGATAAACAACCCTCTTGAGACCGTGGTAAATGGTTATTCCTTCCCAAAATATAAGCCTTAAACCTAGCTCAGGACAATCAAGATGTTTTTATTACTACTTTCTAGCAGATTCTTTCTTCTAGCAAGATCTTTCTGTAGTCATCAATTATTCAGTAACCACTTTAGACATACATGTCCTGTATTCAAGCATTCAACAAAGTGCTTAGAAGTACAGGTGAGTAATAAGTCAAGTTCATCTACAGCAGAAGAAGAGACGGAGGAAAGAGTTTCTTCATGCAGCTGTAGGGCATAGGAAGTACTTTGAATGATCACATTTGACTGGCAAACTGAAAATTCCAAGTGTTTTTGAAAAGACAGGACGTAGCCTCTTTTTTTTTTTAAATAGGCAAAGTTTTTAGACTGAGTAGAGAATGGAAGTCACAGTTTCTAATAGCTATAAGTATAGTTGAGTGATTAGCAAGGAGAAACTGAAGATTATGAGTATTAGAAGATGTCTTTAAAAATATTCTCATTTGAAGACATGGGAAACATGAAATGTTTTCTCTCCCTCTCCTGGTACATTTTAAATATTTTCTTCTCTTTGCAGATGTGTTTGTATTTCCCATGTTTTCTTTTGAAGACAAACGTAGGGTGTGCTGATTTCCAAACCAGCAGTCAGAGCATAGCATCAAAAAAGACCCCAGAGATGATCAGAGTAGTCAGGCATTGGAATGCACTGCCCAGGGAGGTGGTGGAGTTACTGACCATGGGAGTGTTCAAGAAACGCTTGGATGTGGTGCTGAGGAATATGATTTAGCCTGGAAGTATTGGGAATGGTTGGACTAGATGATCTTCTAGGTCTTTTCCAACCTTGATAATTCTGTGATTCTGTGATTCAATAGCTCTTAGGGTCTACCACACTCTTAACTATTGCTTTACAGATATGAATTATTCACTCATACTTCTCTGACCTGTACTTTGAAATACCACAAAACAGACATGATGAAGAACCTGCAACTTTTGCTACACTATATTCTCAGTTCTGAAAAATGACTTTCGTCAGCTTTGCAAAGACTTTTATTACATAATTGTTATAGAGACAGAAATGTTCTCTCTGTATATATTTACCTTATTTATGACTTATTCATTATCATCCACTCTAATTATATACTGCTCTCACTGCAGAGATTTTGCTGGGTTTTCCATACAGTTCTGTAAAGGTTTCCATATTAAAAAAAAAAAAATAAAAAATAAATCCAAAATTCCAGAATACAAATTTATATTAGTTTTTCTACTAACTGGATTCTATCATTAAGTACCAACTTCCTTCAATAAAAAGAAAAATAAATAAATAAAATGGTAAAATCTTTCTTAGGAGACGGCATCTGATCTCATGAGCAAATGGCAGACTTTCTGCGCCCCTGGATGAACAGTTACCGTAGCAGCTATGGAGGATGAGATAGGAGCAAGGTAGCATGTTGTTGCTGAAATCCTATTGAAAACTCAGCAGATCAATGAAGGAAAGCATATTTTCTTAGTGTGTTCCATGTTTTATTAGTTTTAGTCAAACAGGAACACGTGGTCTTTGAATTACATATGCATGCTGATGTATTGCATGGTTTCTCATTCCACTCTGTTTTAAGAAAATAAACAAACACTAGATGAGAAGAAATAATTACTGGAGATTTAAAATTCATCCACAATTCTGAGAGCAGAAAACAATGAAAGAAGCTATAATCTGATTCTAATTGGAAATTAACACAGTTACAGATGGAAATTTCTCTATAAACATAGCTAAAAGATTTCATCCAAATCAACAGCCTCTTACCTTGAAAAGAAACTAGAATTTCTTCATCGTGGCTCAAGATAAAATTGAAAAGAAGTATTGCAGCCTCTAGATAAGTGAATATGAAAAAATTTCTCATTTTACATTTGTCATGTTTTTTTATGAGAAACAATTTTAATTGATCTTATTCATTTCCGGTATACCAAACTATAAATCCATTAACAGTTTTTGTAAATGCTATATGGGCTGAAGGCAATCACAAAAAATCATGTATCTTCTTCTTTCACCGTATATGAAACACTGTGCTCCTCATTCTGGAGGATTTAATCTGTTAAGGCACCATAAAAAGTCTTCAGCTGCCATAATTAGGCTGCTTCTAGATAACATGACAACACACAAAGATTGTGCAGTACAGTATTACTGAAGGGCTAATTCCATCTTCCCTTATCATGATCCCTGACAGCAGATATGTAACAAAGACCTCATATGTAGCTTTTCACAAGGCAACATAATTATCTAAAAAGCAGGTATCTAGAGGGATAATAAAATCCAGGTCTCAGATTCGCAGGTGCTATAGCAGTAGTACAGAGTTTAGCAGCCATAACATAAGGAATAATGTAATAACTCCTGTGGTAGTGCTCACTTGCAGCAGGCTGCCCTGGATAATAAAATTCACTTTTCTTCCCAAGACAAAATGGCTGAAAGTAAGCAAAGTATTTCATTTATTGCCATATTTTTAGGCATATTTGAACATGTTTACCAAATCTCCTTGCTCAGGATTTTTCCACTTGAAAAACGCTTGCAATTTTGCATTGCAAAGCTGATAAACAAATTTTAGCTATTTTAGGCAAAAGTTCCTGTCACTCCAAGTGCTGAACATCAGGATTTTTTCCTCAGACAACACCACTGCAGGGAGAGCCCCATGGGACTGACCATCTCCATGCATAACACGTTGCCTGCAGAGCTAAGCTTGCTGCTTAAACTACTGTAATGCAGCGTAAGATAACTGAATACATGGTGAATAATGATGCTTTATTCTACAAGCTCTACACTGGCAACCAGCATCACTAAAAATCATAAAGATTTCTTGGACAGATATTTTAAGAGACAAAATGGCCTCATGTTGTACCAAGGGAGGTTCAGGTTGGATATAAGGAGAAATTTCTCTGAAAGAGTGGTCAGATACTGGAATGGGCTGCCCATTGTGGTGGCTGAGTCACTGCTCCTGGATGTGTTCAAGAAATGTGTAAATGTGGTACTAAGGAGCACAGTTTAAGTAGGGAAACATTGGTGGTAGGTGTGTGGTTCGACTGAATGATCTTAAGAGCTCTTTTCCAACCTTAATGATTCTATGACTCTGTGATGCTGCTGTGCACTGGAGATGAAGATGAATACTGAATCTACTGAATCCTGCTGAAATTTCAGGAGAAACTTAAAAAGTAGAAAGTAATAATTTAAAATGGAACTTAGAAGAAATACTAGCACTAATACTTTAATTATTCCAAAAAGGTAGGAGAAGAATGCAGGTAGAAGCACCATTCACAGGGAAAATTTCTGACTAATTTATCTGGCTTGTTTCAATAATGAAAACTGTAAAAGCAGATTAGTGTGCTACTGTTTTGTGTCATGTACAAATACATTTCTTAAATACCAAAAGCAAGCGAAACACTTCTGAAAGGAGGGAAGATCTACATATGTTTTCCTGAGGAGCACTGGGCAAGAGGAAAGCAAGGTTTTGGCAAGCAGCTCTGAATGATCCCAAGAGTCTCAAGAGCCACTCTTAACAACTACTATGGGTTATCCAAGGAACACATTTATCTGGCGATATCCTTCATATCACATTCATCATTGAATTTGATGAATACACTCCAATCACTTATGATGATTGGTGTTATTGTAGTGTGTGTAGGTACATATAAGCTAATTACATGAATATTTATTATTTCAAGTATGACCTCTCCGTTGCTTACTACAAGCATAGTTATTTTGAACAGCTACTGATCCTTTTCAGGTATTTCATTATATTCAAAATGCCTTTATATCAATATCTAGCCTTTATTTTTACCTGAACGTTCAAAAGGTATCATTTCTGTTATAGGAAAAAATTGAGCTAAACAAAAGAAACAACCTCAGAAAGATGCTGTATTTCTTAGCACAAAAGAAATGGACAAAACAAAAGCTATTCATTTCCATTGACATTCTAGATATAAATCCTGCACAACTAAAACCTATAATGTTTAATGACAGGGCAGAGCTAAGTAGCATGACAACTATCATCTTCTGAAGAAACCACTTGTTCCAAAAGGCATCTTCTTTGAACAGAAAACCAGCCAAAGAAAAAACAGTTGCTCTCCTGACAAAGTGCACAGTTCAAACTTTCACTGAGTACACTGGAATGAGGAAAACGGCACTCACAGCAATCCACTGGACAGAGACAATAGTGATTCAATCTCACTGCTCACAGATATGAAGAAATCTTCATGAGAAAACCAGAGCATATCACACCGTTGTCAAACCAAATAGAAACGTGAGAAAGGACAAGATCTTCATCTGATCTAACAGCATCTTAGCTGTTTGCATTAACTTTTCCATAACAATTCAAATGCATTTAAAAAACAGGAGATTAAGGGGAAGAGGGAGGAAGAAAATGAAGCTTGCTTGGATTTCGTGAAAGATAAAACAATGAAGCTCATATATCAAGGCATATCTTCTATAAAAATCACAAGCAGTCTACATGACAGCCAAAGGGAAACTAAGAGAGATGTGTAAAGGGTAATAGTCTGTTCTTTCAGACGCTGCTAGCTTTGTAAGAGAAATATATGCTAAGCACAAAGACAAGGTAAAGATGGGTGATATTTCCAGCACAAACGAAGGCATTAACTCAGTATTTCCTTACCAGAATAATCAGATATGATTATTAAAGAATGTAGTGGGAGGCATTAATAGGTTGTTTTCTTCTAGAATTACTGCAGATACTCCTACACAATACACAAGATAATAAATCGGGAATATCTGAAAACCTATGATCTCCTTCAGTGTAAATTCAATGAAACCTCAAAGAGAGAAACAGCTCACAGGAGCCAGGAGTCCCTCTCACCACAGCCTATTCCTACCTGTGGCCCATCCTCAGAGCTAAAAAAAAACAACAAAAGAACAAAACAAAAACCCAAAAAACTATGTGCAGCAGACTCTGCAGGAAATCTACAGAAGCCTACTGCAGGGTTACTTTTCTCCCCTTTTATTTCAGACTGAGCTGACCCATGGGTACATGGAGCAGGCAAATCTTTCTTTAACACCAATGTCCTGACAGTCCTTACAGGAATGGTGGAATGCAAGAGGTGCGCTGTGCGCAGGATAGGCCCTGCTGTTTTGTGAAAAAGCAGCTGCACAGTCATCCTCTCTCTAAGCACCTACTTCTTACACTTTTCAATAAAGATTGCTTTGATACCACTGCAGTCAGATTGTGCCAATTTCTGTGACTCCAATTTCCCCTGCCTTTTTCATGGGATTAGGTGATAGATTAAAGCAGAAGTCCCTGCATGTCTTCCCTTCCCTTATCCCCGAGGCTGCACACAAAGTTAGTGTTGCATGGCATGATTCATGTAGTTGAAAAGAAGAGGAATTAGGAATTTATTAGAGGATCCTCTGCTTTGCTTTGCAATTTTGCATACCTGTCCTTGCTTTTCTCAGCCTTCTCCAAGTCATTTCTGAAATCAATTCAGTGATGGAATACGGGGTAGTTCAAGAGTAGACAAACTAAGCACTAAAGCACAAATCACAGTCACAAATCATATCCCAGAATGAATTCTGAATAATGTTCCATTGCTGTAAATTGGAAGGGTCCCCATTGCCATCGCCCAGAAAAGCTGAGATCTTTACATTTTCCTTTCTCATGACACAGACATGTAGATTTCTATTACCCTTTGGTATTCTGACTGCTGGGCACATTCAGACAGTCTGGGCAATGACCCCTTAGTGAAGTGACTCACAGCTTAGAAGGCAAAATGCAATTTCATTATTTTTGGTGCTCTGAGTAAAAATGTGCAAAATTCAGCAAAAGGTGTGCAGATGCTTAACACAAAACAAGAGCTTCAACCTATGTCCAGCCAGATGAGCTTTAACCTCTTCTGTCCTTTAGACCCCTGGCTACAAATCTCTTTCCTGAGCCTTTTTCTTATTTGTCAGGTTGTGAGTGATTTGCATACTACCTGTTTCTTACTGTACAAAATAGATTTAATCTGATTTGCACTTGATTTCTTCTATTAACATTATCTTTATTTTCCTTGGTTTGTTTTAACTCCTCCATCACACTTAGCTCATTTATCTATTTGTTCCCCTTTAGATAGGCAGAACTGAGTAGGCTGTTTACTTTACTTGCTTATGTAACTGATTTTCTCAGCTATGCAAACAGTACCAAGATGATGATATCCTCAGTAGACAGCTATTTTGCTAGTCAATAGCCACAAAAACATTATCAGTCACTCTTTTCCTTTCTTTTGTATCTCTTATTGGCCATGGATTTATTACTCTTTTTCCTTCTGTAAATACATTAGCACTTTACCATGCTGGGAATACTGTAACAGTATTTTTTCACTATTAATATAATTGATATCCTAATAAGGCACATGGTAGCAAGATCACTTGTGGTTTACTGCAGCCAGTGTCCCTGTCAGTCTGAATCCTTGATTAGCTAGAGATGGTATTTCATAATGATTAAAAGTTATCTAAGATCACAACTGCAAGATCCAGAGGAAATTCAGCTCCACTGTGTTTAAACCTTTCTGATAATGGTGTGATACCAGTGCAATACCAGTGCGGCATTAATGTAAGTGGGAAACTAAAATAGGTTGCCACAGAGCTTTGAGTGCAATAGGAACAGCCAGATCCGTATCAGTACTTTATAACTGTTATTCTCTGCATGTATTACCCAGAGCACGTACAGAGCACCGGGCTCCTTCTAAGCAACCTAAGATGAGTTTATGCCAACAACAAATCTGACGGCACTGTGATGACTGCCACAGGAGAAAAAGAAGCAACATTAAGACCCCAGCAACACACTAAGATTGCCGCTTAGTTTAACATTTAATCTAACACTTTGGGTTTGAACATTACATACGCTGTAAGACCACTGAGAATATGTGAGCCAGAAACGTTTCACATCTTCATGTGGATTTTATAGCTCCTCTACTCTTTCACTCTCATTTAAAACATTCTGGTGGAAACTCAGTTAACATTCTTCTATCTCAAAGTTTACCTGCTAGTCCCACCTTTCAGCTGTTTGTATGCTGTCGATTCCACAGAAAATCAGATATTTCTGCGCTGACACATTTAGGGCTAAGCTCGCTGCTCTTCTGGGAGCATGGATTCTGAGTCCTGTGCTGAAGCAAAGTCAGCAATGCTTTGGAAAGCATCTGCTTCAGCTCAGTGGCTAATAAAACACATGGGGTTCGTGTGTGATAGGTGTGGGTGAATACGTGCCAAAGAGCAAAAATTACAATTCATTATCTATAAAACTGTTGGCTTGATAGTTCTGGCAATGGAGGTCCTCCAGCTCCAAAATGAATTTTACAGCTGCTTTCCTCCCACTTTCACTACAACATGGCATTGCGAGGATTAAAAGAAGTCGTGCAATTTAGTCTCAGTGCTTTGCCCTTCTGCCCACACTATTCGCAAGACAGGCAAGTGTTTATTTGAGGACAGAAATGAAATGACTAACTTCAAATTGCTTAGCTTAGCGAGACTGCAGAATCCTTATTGTAAATGAAATTCTTTGTATTTGCCGCATTTGCCAGCATGGCTCTGTGTCCAGGTTCTAGCTAACATGGATATTTAGGGAAAAAACATAAATAAATCAAACCTCTGTTCCCACATGGGGAACGAACAGACAGTTCTCTTTGTACCTCTGCACAGAAGTATGTGTGTTTCCCCAGGGTTACAACCCTCTTCCTGCACTTGGCCTTGAGAACTTGAGAAGTGGTAGGAAGAGAGCTACAAGAACAGCATCATGCAAACCAGCTTAGAAAGAAAATTGAAGCTGTAAAGAAAAAAGAAAAAGAAAAAAAAAAAAAAAAAAAAACATGGAAAGAAAGGAAAACCATGTACAGTGCAAAGCATACAAATCTCTTTTACAAATAAATAAATAAAATAGAGCTAATAGATGAATGACTGAAAGACAATAGCTTATAAGGCTCAGTTGAATCAAGAAGTTCCAATTTCACACTCTGACACCTTACATTACTGAAGAGAAAGATATAAACTTGCACACTGATCAGAAGAAAGTGAAATGTAAATTCTTCCCCCCACTCTCCATCTGCAATTTGTAGTTTGGAAAAATATCATGAGAACAGAAGGAAATGCTATTAAAATAGAGAGAGAATGACATCTACTGGCTGTCAGGAACTGGCTTGTTTCCCTGCTGAAAATGTTCTTCTTACCCTTTCCTCAAAATACCTCATTTGAGACTCCCATTATTAGTCATTAGAGTTTATCTATTGGAGAATGAATAAAGAACAGATCAGTAAGTTCCCCAAATAGATGCATTTTCTGGTTAATTTTTAACTGATTAGCTATCCAAATAAAAATACTTACGTAAATAGCTTAACATATTTTAGATCTTTAATATTAATGCTGGTGAATAAATAGACTCTGCTTGGAGCTACCAGAAACTCTAAAAGAAACAGTGCAATTTTGCACTGGATGAAGGTTTTCATAGTATGATTTGCCAGAACAAATAACATCAATAAAACAGAACTCTATCCCTTATCTAAAAAGATACTTAAGCATCTAAATTTCACAGTCCTGTAAAAGCATAATTACCATTTTTCCAAGATAAATGTAGTGCATTCCCATTCATTTTCTTAAGATCTCAGCATTCCTTTTTTTAATGTTTCTGTATTTTCCATATGAATAAGGTATTAGTTTCCCAGGGTTTCTTTGCTCCTACTACTTCTTTGTGTTTAAATCAACTTAGAATAATCATCAGTAATATAAAAATCTCAGAGAGTACTGAGATTTTGATAAAGGTCACAGAAACATCTTGCTCTTAAGTGGCCGTTCATCTCTGTACCACACGTGTGTTCTTGGTCCCTCCATTTATTGATCTGTTCAATATGAATGTGGCCCTTTTCCCTGTTAGCGGTGATACTCTGTAGGTGATACTGCCAGTACAAACAAATTGATCTTGCTCACTTTCTATCTGCCACAATATATATTTTCTCCCCTTGCAGTTTTTGCCTGCTGCTTAATTAAACTCCTCTCAGCACTCATGTCTGCTCAGCAGGAAACACCTCTCCTGTTCTCACGCCCCTACTAATCAGAAATTAGTGTGATATAGACACGAGCATATAATCATTCTTTCCTAATAAATTCAGCTCAGAAAGAGCAAAATACTAAGGTGTCACACCATTCCCATTGGCAAAAGAAAATTAATAAAAATAATTGCCATATTGCAGAGAAACAAGTTTCAAAGACAGTCTTGAACCCCAACCAAAATCAATAAATGCAGAAAATAAGTTTGCAGGGTGGGAAAAAAGTTAAGGATGGACAAAAATATACCTTAGACTTGATAGCTGCAAAAGCAGACAAGGAGATTCAGGTACGTGTTTCCTTAAACTCTCCACAGAGAGTGGATATAGGCTTAGTAAAATAGCACAGCTGTGCAGCTGCATGGAGAAGTGCTCTCTTTTCTCCAGCGCGATGGGCTTGGTCTCAGATAGGTGGATACAGTGGCAAACCACAGCTGTGAAAAGACACACAGGCATCCCCTGATGCTCTTTACTCCAGCACGTAGAAGCACGGATTGGGAGGGATGCTACAGCACTGCATTACTGTGCACATACTGCCAGTTCCAAAGCAGAATGGAACATCATGGATGAGCTTTCAGCTCTCACACGCCTTTTTATTTTTTATTTTATGTAGTGTATTTTAAGTTCACAAAATGCTCCCAGGTACTCCTTTAGGGACAGCATATGTATGTTCATACCA
Organism: Coturnix japonica; assembly: GCF_054131305.1. Classification (NCBI taxonomy): domain Eukaryota; kingdom Metazoa; phylum Chordata; class Aves; order Galliformes; family Phasianidae; genus Coturnix; species Coturnix japonica. The sequence continues at coordinate 8,053,650 of NC_140680.1, read as the reverse complement.
ACCTTTTTCTTTTCTATTCTTTTTTTTTATTCCCCCTATTGACTTCAATAAAAACCAACCAAACAAGCTAGCAATGCATTAAACTGAAGTACTTGATAACTATTTGCTGGACAAGCTATCAGAGTTCACTGAAGTCAGTAAGAATCATCCAGACATCAGCAGGAATCAAACTTAATTTAAATTTTGGCACCTTTACACTGGCTATATACTGCTATCATATCCGCATACACTGAATGAGACCTGAAGATAACACATGCTCCAATGTATCCCTAGAAGTGTCGTACACATCCAGCTTTAAGGAATTCAAAACACAACATTTGGATTGTCCATTGATCAGTGAAACAAAAAATAACCTGAACATCATGTAGCATTCTATTAAACATTTGAGTTGTTTTGTAATATAACTGGCAGATTTCATCCCAAATAGTTGAGCAAGAAAATTATTTTGTCAAAATAGAAACCTTGAGAGTAAATCATTCGTCATTACTCAAAGGAATTTCTACCAGAAGTGAAGATGCGTTAGATAATTATGACAAAGATGAAAAAGGTGAAATATTATTTCACACAACAATACTCTGGACATTAAATCTACATAAAGGAATGTTCGAGATAATGTAACAATTCCTGTATAATCAGTACTGAGGAAAAACAGTGTAAGACTTGAGGTACTGCTTTCATTTTCTAACAGCAGCCTTCAGATCTACAAATTCCAGGAAATTGATCACATGAGATTTTACCGTAACTGCTAATAAGTAGCATCCTTTGGCTTCAATTCCAATATAATTTCTGATCATCTTCTTACCCCTTCATCTGAATTCATAGACTGCTGGTGAATATGATGGCAAGCTGTACTGCTTCTCGTTCCTAGACTATAGCCACAAAATTCTCAAGTACGAGTTCTTCCTATTCTCCCATTAGAGATTCAAATGGTTTGTCTCCTTTGAAAGTTCTAGTTCAAACTGGAAGAGAGCAGTAGGTTGCTAAAACTCAAATTATTCATCAAAAAATAATTCCAACAGAAGAACACAGCTTGAAATATCTTAACTTCCTAGGGGGCAAAATGTCAATTCACCCAGTTCAAAATGATACAATAGAGTCACTAAATCTCTTCCTAGAGAAAAAAAAACCCTAAAATTGGTCTGATGAATCACCCCCTATAAGTGCCGATTTCTCTTCAGTCAGTTGAAAAGAAATCCAGCTAAGATACAGGCAGAAGTCTCAAGTTAGATGAGATGAAATCTCAGCCCATAGATAAGAAACATTATTCTTGCATTCAATCTCCTGGCACTATTCAGGGCTGAATTTCAGCCTGCTATTTCGCTCTGAGAGGCCGGAGCACTTCCTTTCAACCACACCATCTGACCTCTGCTGAAGTGTGCCTACCGCGGACAACGGCCATTCAGTCTCTGCTTACAGATGCAATTGAGGCTTTAGGTGTAAATTGCCTACATGGGCAGCACACAAAGCAAATCGACCTTCAACACAAGTTAAAGCAGGAGTAACACAGTTCATAACGGACCCGAGTATTCACTGTTAGTGACCAACTTGCTTAGGTCTTGCGTTAGTCTTTCCATTGCACAACCATTTAATGATCCTCTAGTTCTGACTTAAAATGCTGAAAGCTCTTCTGTGTTAGCAAAAATTAAGTCCTGGATTCATTATTGTTTTATGAAACTTGTGCAATGAAAATGTTGTCCTCCTGAGAGTTTTTGCCTTGACAGTGTCTTTAATTTTTATTTTTATTTTTTGTCAAAAATAAAATTATTATTATTATTATTTAATAATAGAATGTTGTGGTTGTCCCAAAAATGAGGAAGGCTGAAGCTATGCCTGACCACACATTACAGTGATGAACTTTTTGCTACCACTAGATAACATTCTACTATTTTGAGATGTAGATATAAAATATAAAGGTATAATGCAGTGGGTTTGCAACAGTGACATAATACAGTGCTCCTTTTATCTTCAATGAATTAAAGTCATTTTGACAGAGTAATTTTCAGTTCCAAATATTTCAAATACTATTATGGAAACACACCAACAATAATGTACATATTTATGGAAAAGTAACAGTATGCTGAAGATATTTCACAAAACCATCTCCTCCAGCCTGCCCATCACTTTATCTCATAATTCTCTCATAATAGTCTCATAAAAATGCTAACTATTTCAATGAATGTATGATATCTTCTATAAGCTATACTAATACAGGTTCAAGTCTCATTTCAGCCTCAAGGGAAAAATAGATTTTGCCCATCAGCTTAAGTCACAAACACAACCAAAATCACTGCATTACAGCCAGGTGCTTTCTGGGATCTATGTGCATATCCAGAGTTTAAAGTACAAATTGTTATTCCTTGAACTGAGATGAAATGCTACACAGCTTTTGGTTATACCAATTCACAAGCTTTGTAAATTATCCCAGGAAAGCTTTAATACCCCTCTCCCACAGATTGTAATGTCTTTATACCCCTGTTCCTTTATAGTTTTGAAGCAGGTAAGCCTAAAAAAATATTAGTTCTACATCCAAGAGATCCTAAGTGGGCTTCCAAAGCTCATTTCAATCCTCAGTGCAAACACCTACAGACAGCACCCATGCTCACAGTATAGTGGCAACATCTTTCTGGCATATCCAGGTGGCCCAAAAAACAATGGGCATCTCGATGCAGAGGATTCTCAAGTAGTAGGGTCTTCAATGCTGCAGCATCTTTAGCAGGTTCTAATTCTTTAAGTTACTTTTATATCTTTTACATTTGTTTGAGTTTCTATGAACAGTGCCCTTCTGTACTTCCCATTTTGTGTAGACAAAAAATATGCTTATCACCCCTGCTGACACTCCATTCCAAAACTAGCCCCAAGGTAAGTGGCCACAGTGTCATTGCCCTGCAGCTATCCTCATGGGTAGATGCCTCCTAAAGATGAGCCAGAGATAACCATCGCTTCACCCTCATTTCACCTTAATTGAAGCATTATTACATTGTCTATTCAATATCCTTCTAAATACTAAACCAGCAATTCATTAAATTATGTATATATGTATGAATCATCAGTCTAGTTAATACATAACAGTTAAGTACAAAGCAGGTAGTATTTATCTTAACACAAAAATGCTAAGTATATATATGCTGGGTAGAAAATTGATTATGAATCAGCTCGGTGTCCTCCAGTACTGTATCATAGATCCATGCCCTCCCTTCTCCTGCCTTCAGTTGTCTTCTTGCAATGTTGAACTTATTTTAGCTTGAAATCCCCCCACATTATTTCTAGAAACAGTCAAATGTCCTTACATCAACATTCCTGGTTCATATATTCACCTGTCCCCTTTCTGCATTACATATGAGTTCAAGTTCACCTGCTTTTCATCACTAAACAACTACCTGAAAATATCTAGGCAATAGTCTCCATGGTCTTTTTTGCCTTCCTAACTTTCTACTCCCAATTTGCAAAATTTATATGCACTTCATTAAGTACTTCATAAAATATTCTATATGCTGATGATGTAAATCAAGTACTTTGGTGTTTGGCAGACTGAATACTAAAATAAACATTCTTCAGAAGTGCAATTACCATCACTTCGGTTTTACTGACAGTATTAATCTGTGCTCACTAAAGTAATTTAACAGATGACAAGTGCTTTGTTTTTGCAGATATTTGACCTTTGAAAGTTTTACAGTTTGAATATACATTGCCTTTGGTATCTGTGACCAAAAGCCAGGACAACTGGTTCTCTTAAATCCTCACACTTCATCACCCAGCCATGCGTGACTGTTGCACTTCCAAAACACTGGCTTATTCTGACCTACAATATTCCATGATCATGTTAGACAACTGCTGGCTGTAGAAGTGTCCACACATTTTGTAATGTTTACAAAAATACTCTACAAAAATAACTTCAGATGCAATAAAGCTTTTTGCAGTTAATGTCAGGTCAGCTTCTACTCTCTTAGGCAGTGTTCCTAACTGCCTTGATTATCATTTTTTCTGTTGACTTGCAGTGCTCAGTATACTTGCAGATAACTTCCATTTCATCATTTCAAGAGAGACTATCCTTTCTTACAACGCAGAGCTCTTTTACTTCTATTAATAAACTTCAATAAAAGAAAATAAGTTTCATTAAATCTTAGAATCAGAGGATAACTGAGACTCGACTGGACCATTTGAGGACATCTGGTTTGACCATGTGCTCAATTTAATTTACAGCAGAGGAAGAAATTCAGTTTAGCTATACTTAGGATACTGCATACTGCATGCTATATTTGGGCCTCTCTGAGGCTGTTTAATAAAAATCAAAATGAAAATACCTACAATGTATGTTCTTGTAATACTTAATATTTGTATTTTTAATCTGCAGGAAATCTTAGATATTATGAGTTACAGAAGAGGCCCAGTAACACATTATTCTATGTTGTAACTAACGTCACCCAACATACCAGAACCTGATATTAAAAACATAATAATTACAAAAATAGAATCAAGCAACATTAGCCATAAATTGAAGAAAAAAAAATAAATCAGAGCACTATTTTGTGATCATATTTCTTTAAGAATGTAACTACGTATATGTCACATAGCTGACAATATCTTTTGCAAAAGTGAAGCTTTAAAAGCAATGCTTTTTATAGTATTAGTTGCAGTTAACTCTTATTTATAAAACCGAAAGCTCTACCCAAGCACCTGGGTTGAAAAATTTATTCGGTTGCAGTACAACAAAAGACAAACACAAAGTATCATTAAATCTCTAATATGGAGGCCGTGCTGTACTTCATGTAGAGATTACACAGTCATCAAAATCTCATTAAAACAAACCCAATTCACTTCCACATGTTCCTGATCTAAGTCCAGTCAGCAGAACACAGTAACACAATGACAGCAGAACAACAACAACAATAAAAACAACTGTAAGTTCCATACAGCTGTAAAATACTCAGGAGAAATCCAGATGGATTATATTCCTAACATGACTGTTTTATTCTGTTCAAGACACAGAACTATGAGAAGATAAATGTTAAATTGTTGAGATCTATTCTGCTCACCAACATTATTCTAAATAAAATGTCGAGTTTAATGAGGACTAAAAAAGTGCCTCAAAAGAACAAATTGTAACTGTATACTTAGAAGATATGAAGATTTGAATATCTCAAATAACGTCCAATTTTAGGATAATTATTTTTATTATGGCTATGCTATTTCAGAGACTGGATGATAAGAGTGGATAGCGCTTACGCTTTTTCTTAGCCTTCTCCAGTTTTACTAAAGCAGCATAAATTACACATCACACACCCTGTTTGTCCATCATTTGTCAGCCCTTCACTCTCCCTGCTATATCTTTTCAATTAGCTGGACCATTTCAACCAAATTTAATGTGTTTAAGGTTTCACAAATTTAACTTTAACTTTGTGAACTCTAATGACTGAATAGAGAGCTACAACTAATTAGTGCCCTGACAGAAGAGAGCAGGGGGAATTCAGATTTTAGCTGTTCTGCTCATTTCACTCCTCAGCTAAAGGGCATCAATAAGATGATCAGTCAACCACGAGCAGCTCCAAAGCAACCATGGCATGTGCTGCAGTTTGCCAGCCAAAAGCACAAAGAATAGCAGGTAGGTGTATGACAGAAGAAAAGAGCCTTTGGGGGGAGGTTGCAGAAGTTAAAACTGCAGGTAACCAGTTGTCCATTCAGACTTACGGACCACTTATTTTTATTAATGCTTTCTTTCAGTTTTGAAGACTATAGTATAATTGTTCTAACTGTAGCAGGATCTGTTTCTGTTTTATTGCTTGAACATCTAGAATTTGTTTTTGTGACCTTCCAGGTTTCCAGAAGAGGCTATTCTTCGTGAATCATTTATAGAACACAAGCTGTTTTGTCTGTAATCTGTAACCAGTTCTCACACAATGGCTAGAAAATACTAGAGAAGTTGAAAGGCTGTGAAAATGGTTCTTCAAGGCACTGTCCCCACAGACATTGGATGTGATCCTATCTGCACAGTGTATAGTTGGCATTTGCTGAGGTGGAAGCTAAATCACAGCAAGTAAGGCCAAAAGCAAGCTAGTTACGTTTGAAATGAAGATGTAATAAACAGGGAAGTTGTTCATAAAAATAAACACTGAAATACAGTCTACTTTCACAGCAGTTCTGTATATTGCTTTACAGATATTTTTCATTCAGTATAATTCTTTAAAACCTACATCCCATTAACCTACATTACCCATGTAAAAACATAGTCTTTGACAATGTATTCTGATTAACACCTTTAGACCTCTCCTAAACACGTGATATTTCCATTGATTTCATCCATATTTTGACCAGAACCAAGTGAGTTGGTTATACTGATCCGAATTCATTTTAAGATTTAATTATACAAATCCTGCAATTGAAAGGTATATCTTACCATCTTACCAAGCAAAATTACAAAATTACAAAACCATGACACCAGTTCACACTAAGTTGGAAAAATGTAGCAGCATATAATTTTTAATTCAGTCTATGTAGTTGGAAGTAGAAAATTACGTATCAGCATTCAAAGAAGCTCCTACAAATTTATAAGCATTTTTACTGGAATATTCCACAGCTTTTAGTTCAAGGACATGTTTCAGCAGGCACAAGTAACCACTGTAATCATCTAGAAGAAGAACAGCTGAATTCTACGCAGTCCTTAACATCGTGCATCTCATTGTAGCATGACCAGTGTCTGTTTCTATGACACCTACTTATCCCCTCTCCTCTGGTTAAGGTAGCCTTCAGAAGCTGAGGATCATGGGTGTACTGTGAGCATGCTAATAATTCAGCATCCTTAGTTTCCTGCCTTGCTATTAAGAACTTCTGAATTGTAATATGTATATTTTAAATGTATAAAAAAAGTCCATCAAGAAAAGAAAACCACAAAGAAAGACAAGATAATCATTTCAGTACTTAAGTATATTTCTTTGCCTAAGAATTCATTCTCCTTCCTAACACTCCTCTCATAAAAATAGGATTTAAAACACAACTACAGATACTGTTAATGGTTAGGAATAAAAATGCAATACCCAAAGCATTCCTTTTACTGTGCCTCAGGCTTACAGAGAAATAAAAATTCTAATCATGTCTTCGATTCCCTCTTTTCTTTATCAGTTTATTAAATACTGTTGAAAGCAAAAACTGTAACTCTGGTGGCCAAAGTCACATTGTGCTACAGTTCAGCAACTGAAGAAAGACAGTGTCCAAGTAGAGTGGCAAAAAGAATGAACTTGCTATATGTGTAGCTTGGGGTAACTGCCTGAAAATAAGGTATATGTGTGTGTCTGTACATCAGGGCAGCTGGAGTCAATAATAGGGTGCAAAATCTTACCCTAAAGGGAGAGGATCAGAACATCCCTGTTAGGGAATGGTGTGATTGCTCATGACATCTGTGCTAAAATTATGTTAACATGGTAGAATATATCCAAGATTTGATTTAATATGTTCAAATGCTTTTCACATAAGAGAGGATCAAAGTCTCTTGTGCTGTCAAGGTCCTGTTTTTTCTGAGGAACTGAAGTAATTGTTAGGAAGTTTCCTTCCATTAACTTTTGCTGTATTTACTTAGAAAAGTAAATGCCAACAACAAAAATAGTGACATATGGTAACAGAGTTTTTATCTGCATATTCTTGCTTTCTGCTCTTGGCCTCTTGCTTTACATTTTATTATCCACATGTTCTTAGTGAGCGAAGTGATCCATCAGCAGTGTTGTAGACTTGTAAAATGACACCTGCAGTTACCTAAGATTAAATCAGAACATCTCTTCACTCGTTTGTTACCTCCTTGTCTTGCCAACAATGCAGATAGACAGACATAAAGATTTATACTGAAATCAAAATAAAAATCACTTTTCAAGATGTTGAATTATGGGGTGGCAGCTGACAAGAGATGTTATTAAATGCTATTTCTGCTGTATTATTCATCACTTTCCTAATGTATACTCAGCCATCATTCAAATACTGCTACAATGAAACTTGAGATTCTTCATCACAAACAGAGGTGACGCTCATGGGATAAGAGTGCTGCCTCACTGGGAACAGAATGGAAGCACTGACTTTCTTTGCATACTGATGGCTTCTATTTTGCTGTACCTGGCAACCTGGTGCCTAAACTCTGAGCACAAGACAGTTAGTTGCCTATGGACTAGAAAGTTGCCACTAGCAACTACTCTGATAAAAAAAAAGCTCCAGACACTATTCATATTCAAACAGTGAAAATAGAAATGCGGTAAACCTAAACATCTCCCCAGCTTAGCCATGGCCTGTAACATGGTCACTTCTCCATTCTTCCTTCTGAGAACACAAAGGTGTGTTCATCATGAGACAAAACTTTACTTAAATTTCAGAGAACTACAAAGTCATCTACAGTCTTTTTCAAAAAGACAACTGTGTCCCATAACGTGGTTTTAATTTGTTCCAAGTCCATTTCAGCAATAGATAAATTGACTAATCATGAAATTACAAAATAAAATTCACATTCAGACTGCTACCAAAGATATATATTGGCAGAATATATCAGGAGAGCAAAGGCAATTAGCAAACAGCGAAATTGTCAGGCAGTACGTGAAAAGCATGACAGTGTTGCCAACTACCCTACTGATGCAAACCTAACAGTTGTCTCTGTGCTCACTTTGAATACATGCTTCTGAGTCATACCTGGTACTGAGCCGACTATGTACCCCTGTCAGTGGAAAAAGAAAAAAACAAGAAGGGATGCAATTAGAAGTGCTAAACACGCAGCTTTATGTGGTTCTCCTGTCTACCCTTGTAAGCTATTAAAACTGAGTACTAAATGTGCTTGGCATGAAGTCAAGCACATGAAAAGCACATACATGAAGAAGAAAATTAATGGTAGCAAGGATATAAAGAAATGTGACCTTGGGTTCATGCACTTGCAAAATAAGCCTGTCTGGTAGTGTACTGCAGTTCCCCTCTTGGTAATTAGTGTCCTATAGGCATCTGCTTCACTGCAAAAAAATGCACAAACCATGAAAAGACTAAATGTAATTATCATTATTTCCACTTCTAGGGCAAGGCCCTTTCATAAACAATTATGTCTCAGTGAAAAACTGGAGGTTTTAAACAGTTGCCCTATCGTTCATAATAATGAGTAGGATAATAAGCCACAAGCCAAGCCTTCATACGCTCATTAGATAGAGAAGACTAATTAGGACTTTAACCAGAAATGCCACTAAACATCATGCTTACTGAAGTAATTAAGGCACTGATGATATTGAGACATACACTGTCTTCCAAATCTACAAACAGTACAAAGCCAACAAATTTACTTGACATAAAATCACAGTCTCTTATATGCAATTAGAGGTATTTACCTGTGTTTGTAAGGCCTTCACATCAAAGTTCATGTGTTTAGACTAGGTACTTGGTGTCAGAAACTGCCTGATTGTGTTGTTACTCTGCTATCAAGTTGATTCATGTTTTCAGTAGAATACCTTCAATTTACTTGAACTTTACTTTCAGTTGTAACTGAAATCTCTGCCAATGGAACAAAGCATCCTCTGCCCAGGAGCCCATTCATCCTGGCCCTGAACACCTCCAGGGATGGGGCATCCACCACTGTTCTAGGCACTACTCTAATAGTAAAGAACCTCCCCCTGATATCTAACCTAAATCTTCCCTCCTTCAATATGCAGTTACTGGATTGAAAGCTATCACTACTACTAAAAAATTTCTGATATAGAGGAAAAAGAATGTTCTAAGAAAGTAAATCCCTTACTCCTTATCCTTATCCTTATCCTAACTTATGGAGATATAAAGCAGAATAATAGAAAACTTGAGATTATGTTTTGCTAAAGGTTGTTTAGAGCCTCAGCAAAAGTTTATGTCCATTGCTGAACTTTTAAAATCCCATTATTTTGACCAAAGTATGTTTCTCCAGCAGAAATGGCTTCAGAATTTCTCACACAGAGTTCCATATCTACCTGAAATGAAAATACTTACGGAATGCAACAAAATGATTTTAGGGAGCACAAATGGAAGAGTTTAAGTAATTTCTCTCCATCTCAATCTAATGTGGACCAAATTAAGATAACTGCAGGTGCTCTGGGCATGGTGAAGAGATGACTGGCTTCCTCAGAGACAGCACAGTATTCTCCTGTACATCTATTTCAGTCACTGAAATAACCCCACAGCAGCAAAGAAGTCTTCACAGAGGATGCATCAAACCTTACTTTACTTTCTGTATTTTCTCCTAGTTCATTTTCCATCTCCTTCCTTTTTAACTATTCTATATCATCTATCTGCTTCTTTCTTACTCCTGTCACCATTATGGTATCAATGAGGAAAAGCACCTCTCAAGACTTCTGGCTTTCAGGTGTCCTCGGACACCTTATAACACTGGTTCCTTAAGTTCCTGAGTTAAGGCTAGGTATCAATTATTATTTGACCTTTAGCCTTACACAAAAAAAAAAAAAATACTAAAAAAAATTACATTCCTGAATAATTGAGTTTGCAATGTAAACAGAAAATAACTTGTGAGTAAATCTATGAAGTATGACTTACATTTACCTTGCATTAAAAACAAATATTGCTTTAAAACCCTGCATTAGGGAAAGAATAATTTAATGTGACTGAACACCTGATTCATATTTTGGTCATATCAGAACTGCACTCAGTTATGTCCAAATAGGCTCCTTCTTTTGAACTAGTAACTCAACTGGAGAGCAAGAAACAAAGAGCTTTCCTGTGTCATACTACTGATGATGGAGGATTAAAATCACTGTGCCAGCTAGTAGTCCAATATAGTTAAAAGCAAGGTATGAATGTGTTCTTAGGTACAAGAACAAATATACAGTCCTGCATGTGGGAGATCAGCTGCATTCTTTGTCCTCCTCCAAAAAAAAACCACACAAAACCAAAGATCCATTATTTCAGATTAATGTTTAGCTCTGTTGACAATCCATATCGAAAGTCTATAAAACCTTTCATCTATTTAAAAAAAAAAACAACAAAAGTGTAATAATCTTCTTGTCATCTACTTCAGTGCTTATTAATTGCAAGGAGAAGTCTCTGAGCCATGGGGCACAAGAGATATCTCATTTCTTTCTGCATTATGCATGTACAGAAGTAGCTGCAAGCTGCAAATTTTTCCTATTAGGGGACTTTAATGGGCTATTTAAAGAGACCAAGTTAAAGCTGACACATTTAAAATGGAACTTTGGTATCTTAAAAACTGTCCCACATGCTGAAGCATGGCAGCAGAGTCTCCAAAGTGCTATACACATGCTTTAAATCTATGTTAGCAGTATTGCTTTCATCTCACTCCAAGTTAGGAAATTACTTCACCTTTACGGACCACAGATTTATTTGCTTTTCAAGATGTTAGAGAAACAGAACAGAAGATATTGGGATGTTTTGATTTTGCTTTTATTTTTTGTTTCTGATTGACTGTAAAATACCACAATACCAAGACTGAAAAGAGATAAATCAGAATGAGCAAGAGCATTCAACAGAAGTATTCTTGAAAACAGAAGAAAAGCTTTTCATTTTGAATGTGAATTAGAACTGTGTATTTATAGTGGCCCAACTGATATAGCATTACACTGGCAGAAAAATAACAACAGCAAGAGATTACATCGATTGAAATTTAATAGAAATTCACATCCATAGGATCTTATTCAGTCAAGATAAAATCCCAACCACTGCAGGAAGTAAGAAAATTCCCTTGGTAGACCTCAGTCCAGCCAGGACGTCATCTTTGTCATCACCACAAGTAGATTATCCTATCTTACATCGAAAATTATACTTACAAATAAAGGAGCACACTTAAAAGTAAGGCAAAATATTATCAAATGAAAAGAGTTTGGGGAGTGAAAACTTATACAGGAAGAAAAAAAATTCTTCAGTGAATCATCACTAACCTGTTATCTAGTACTTATAATAACAGAGAATTTAAGGAATTTAATTATGGTATAAGAAAAGTGTAATACAATAGCAAAAGAAAATTAACAGTTTGCTAATAAAACACTGGCAAAAGGCAATGCCTGAACTATTTAAGCTAAATAAAGAAGAAAAGTAAAATCAAATACTACCTAACAGAATTCATATAATAATTTCACGCAGTCTACTGCTTACTGAAGATGATCTTTTCAGTATATTGTGCCATCTGTATCTGAAAGATGAATACACCTCAATTCCTTCTTCAGGAACCACAAAATAAGTAATAAGATACTTCACTATTGGTAGAAAAATTAATACTTTCTCTGTCAAAAGCTTAATTCCTCAGTATTCACTGGCATATTGGGCTTTTCTCGTCCTTGTGAGTCTGTTCCTAACAGTATTGCAGAAAAACAGATCTCTTACAACTGAACTGCAAACCTGCAATACACAAAAATTCTTGTGCCCTCATTTATTTCTGCAGATCTGCAAAAGCAATGAAAAAAATCAATTGAATTGAACAATAACTTTCAAAACCAATACTCCATAAGAAAGCCTCTATGAGAATTACCAGGGATACGATGTTAGGCTGTACTACAAAGCAGAACAGAGTGGGCTATTTTATTTAACAGAAATAGCATGCAGTGGCACAACTCAGTTAGTTGGAGGCCAACTGGAAACAGATCCTGTTTTACTCTGGGAGTCTGCTGGTTGAGCAAGACTGGGGAAGGGACAATTTGATTTTATTTGCTTATAAGCATGATGCCATACAGCTGTAAGGTGTAATGTACAGATAGAACAAAACAAAAAAGTCTTAGGAGGGTTTAAAAGAAATACTTACACTTCTCCATATAGAATATAATTTTAGTGTTTAAAATTAAGTTTTTAGTGATATACATCCAGCCCAACAGTAACTCAAACAAGACAGGTGTAAAAATCCAGGCCAGCTAAATAATCATATATAGCAGTAAATAAAATTTGCTTTGGTTGGTTTATAACAGAATGGGAAAGTATTTGGTTGGTGTTAATGGATAAAACATAAATTCTGTAACACAAAAGTTTCTTACAATAAAAGACAGAATTGGCAAAGTTGGCAGTGTAAATTGGCCATGGATTTCCTGGCTGAAGAATAGGAAAAGGACAGAACAGCAGTGCTTAAAATCTGTACTCTAATCACTGTACTGGAGAAAACAAAGCAAACTGGCTTTTAGGGTGAAACTCACTACATTTCTGAAAATGTTTGAATGTGGCAGTACAAGATTTAAAAACTCTCTTGCAACTCCCCCTTCCCTTTAGCAGCGTTATTAAAAATACCCACAAGAAAACTCAATTACTTTGATGCATGGTTATTCTTGAACAAAAGCCAAAAGCTTTTTAGATCCTTCACTTCTGCTTGTTCTACCATTCTTACATCCCCAAGGAGCTTAAACCAATCTGTTTTTCTATCTGAGATGGTATGTTATTGAAGAAGACTTGCAAGACACAACTTTCTGGCTCATTATATTTTGCATACATTTTTAGCTTCGATCTTAATAAGTAAGAAATACATTTATGCAAACAGCACTGAAAAAGCAACTCCCAGAACAACCTTCCTAAGCATTCCATTGAAACCTCCCTATGTTCCTGCCCTACGCAGAGCTGGGACAGACTGCAACTTCCTTAGCACATTAACCAAGAAACTTAAAACAGCACACAAAATTGAAAGTGTTTCCTCATATAATTTCTGAGAATATGCAGAAGTCCACTTAATGAACAAGAAAGTTATCACAAACATCTGGATATGAAAAGTAGGACTCAATTGCTAGATTCTTACATCATTACATAAATACTCAGCTTCTATGCTAGTACTATTAAGATGCTTCTTTGGGCATCAGTTGATATCTGCCTATATCAATTATGATGTGCTTTGCTTTCAATTGCAGCTTACTGTAAAGAGAATTTTTTAACCAAGGACAAGTCAATTTCACTGCACCAAAATGCATTATCTTCTTGCAATACTGCGCAGCAGGTTCCAGTGAGAATACATAGAGAAATCTTCCTTTAAATGCAATCTTCTTGCTTACCTGAATTGAAAGGAAATAAAGTAATCTCTGCTAGATATGACATTGTTCACTTTTCAGTTTAAAACAGTATCTTCAGAAGGTCATGTATTCCATTCATCATATATAATGCTTTGCATCTTTCCAAAGCATAATTCACACGTAAGAAATATTCAATAAAATGCTCAAAACATTTTGGAAACAGCACACTGTGAATAAGCCTTTCTTTGTTCCCTTTTTGTTATGCTCTCATTCCCTCTTCCATATAATTTTTGATCTAATATTTCTGTGTTGGTGTTGCTGTTCTGCTACCTTACCTAAGTAAATCACATATCAAGACTATAATCAGATGCTTACTTGCAGCTACATTCTCAGCAAGAAATATATGCAGTGAATTCACTGCTGAGAGATTTATGTGCCTCTAATCAAAAAGTGTCATAATAAAATGTTTACATTTTAAAATAAAAGATCTTAGGGTTTCTGAGAAAGCAGGGTGGGAAGTTTGCCGCTTGGCATAGCTAAGCTTTTATGAATGTTTATGAATTATTCTACTGGAAAATGAATGACAGGCTGAAATAGTTTTTGTGTATGTGTCACTATTCCCTGCTGCACTGTGATGGGACTATTCATGTATAACAGTTAATACAGCAGACTTGTAGCTTTTCCCTTCCTCAGTAATATGCTGCAGTTTTCAGAGCCAGATACTTGCTCATGCCTATTTGTATGCAACTGATTTCAAGTATTTCCCAACTCCAGAGAGATAAAGTGGATTTCTGAGACCTGTTTTAGGACATCTGCATACAGCCACACTATTCATCCTTTTCAAAGGATAAACCCAGATCAGACATCAAATGCTCTTCTGTCTTTTTCCAGGTAATTCAGGCACTTGTCAAAGCACGGACGGTGATGCCACCTACTCCATCCCCTAACACAAATGAATGGCAGGGTACCTGTCCTGAGCACTGAAGAAGTGACCAACTCCAAAGCAGCAGCACAGAATGTCTTCTTCAGTCACAGAGAGTGGCTGCATTTGTCATGCCTTGAGCCTGTGTGTTCACATGGCACTACTTAGCATACAACACCTTCAGTGATACCAACTTTTCACTTCTGTTTTTTTCTTATTTAAATACATAAACCGCTTCTGAGCTCAAACAGATATAAAAGGTGCAAAATTCAGGTCATGTCATAGTTGCAGTTTCAAAGGAAAGTCTGCATGTTTGTTTACTTGAAGAAATATTTATGTAAACAGGGTTCTAAAATCATACATACCAAAACACTGATTCAACAGTGCTGACATCAGTTGTTTTTGTACTATTTAATATTACAGTAATTATAATTAATTCATGCAGATTTTCCTTTAAATATACTCCATTAGCAAAGAGCATTTGTCAAATCTACTTCCAGCACACAATGCTTAATAATATCCCTAAACATTAAAAGCCCTAATTTATTGCTCAAAGCAGTTTTCACATAAGAGTCTAATAAACTGCAAGCAGTGAATAAACAGATGACTTGTACATGGAATAATTTACCAGCAATTCATGGATATTTAGTAACTGTATGACACAATTAATGATAGTGGACCTGCTGAAGTAGTAAGCAGCTGAGATGTCATCATCTAGACAAAAAGTGTTTTGAATACTCTCCATCTTAACTGTTTTGTCAGGATGTGAAATTCCTGTAACTCATGCCATGCATACAACTAGGAATCCTAATAGTCACCATAGCTTAAACAACTGCAGCAATGAAGAACTGTGTTATTTGCCATCCGAGTATAATTCTGCAGATTTACTCAGTGTAATTCTGCTATTAGGCACACTGCCACTGAGTCTGCAAACAGACCCCAATTCCCACATCAAGTCAAACATTAAAAAAATGAGAAATGCAGCTACAAACAGTCTGTGTCCATGCTTGCTTAAAAAGTTATCAGACCAATATTTTTGTCAAATAGTATATTATGATTGAGTGGCCATTAAGAACCACTTTTAACTTAGATACTTAGATCCCGGATAGACTCATGGTTCCTATTGTGTAGTTCCAAACTAGGCATTCAAGGATTAATGACTAAACAGTACTAGAGAATATAGAAAATTCAGTATTTTACAATTATAACAGACTTCAATATAGAATTAGGCATAGAAGTAAAGAAAATATAATAAATAAATGCTCATTGTCTGTCACCAAGAGAAAGAGCACATTTGTGTGCACAAGGTAGGAAGAAGTGAATCAAGAATCGCAGTCCAGAAATCAGCATCTCTAAATTTTTCAGGTGTCTGAAGAAATTCAGCAGATATTCTGGACATTATGCCATTGGATCTTATTATTTAAAGGGTCCCTATTTATATTCTTTCTGTCTATACACTATATGATAGTTAGGAAAAGTATAACTGCATTAATTGACTTGGTATTTCAGGAAAATCTTGCAGATGTAGTTACTTTATCAAGAATTAAAGGCATCTGAGGTCTTGAATTGAGAATCTGTGACAACAAGGCATAACTCAGCAAGCATGAACTAGGGTTAGCTCTTAAGCATAGACAGGTCAAATAAGGCAAAAAACGATTAGCCCAATCAATACAAACTCATTGCAATTTTCTGTAGCATCACTGAATTTACAGCCTATGGACTTGGTCTGGTCCTGTACAGCAGCAACAGCAAGGACTGGTTCTCTACTGCTCTTCATATTGAGGTCATCACTTACATTCACAGTTTGTGTCAATTGACAGTTGCCTAAATGGATAACAGTCAATGCTTGAAAGTACATTAATATCTTTATGGATGCAACTGCAACTCATTCAGTAAAAATGTTTTACATCAGTAAATGAGATTTTCCTCTGCTTCGCCAATAGGAATTTGCAACTAAATTATCTGAAGAAGGATCTCGGCCAACTTTATTTCCTCCTATACCACGAGTTCTTTATAAGCGACTTGATAACTACAGTGTTCAGCATTGCTCATTTCTAAATGATTCTGATAGTTCAATACAGACTTATTATAAGTTTTATTAAACACGAGCAGTCTCTTCCAGTTAATTGCTGTAAATTTTAGGCAGATGAAGAAACCAAAGAAGCTATCATCTATTACAACCTACCAGCTTAGTGAAATAGATGAGCTAAAGTCACAAATCTGTAAAGTTCCTTTTCCCCTGATGAGGATTTTAGGCCTCAAATATTTTGGCCCGTCATATTTCTTGTCTGCATTTTGCATGAATTACTATGCTAAATATGTGAAACATTGGACAGTACTGACAAAAAGTACGTGAAAATGGGTCTTTATGGTTCTGGGATTTTTATCCCTGGCTCTATAATTATTAGATTTACCATGTTATCTTTGAAAATAGCTCTGAAGTGTTACAAATGTTATATCATTTTTAAATCACAAATACTTAAGAAATGCAGAAGGCTATTAGCATCATTGGAGCCCCTTAAACTGCTGTGAAATGAGCTCTAAATGTGCTATAAAGTGATTTCAACAATTTATAAACCTCCCCTGATTAGCCTTGAGCAAGATATGAATGTTACAGGAAACCATTGTTGCAGAACAGATAGTTTTTCACTTCAGGAATGGGCAATCCTTTCATGGCTTGCACTGAAAACTAAATTACAAAGGCTTGTTCCTCTGGTGTTCATTTCCAGCTCATTTCCACGCTGTCTCCAAAATTTGCAGTTTACCATATAGGGCCAGAAAAGAGGGCTTTTAACAAGCATTCTGGAAGACTTTTCCCTGGGCTCTAGTGACACGATCAGCATCCCCTCCCACATTTCCCCAAGCACTGTTTCTTTCTGAGGTACTTCAGTAAAGCTACTATCATGTTTCAACTTCTTAAATATCCACGTGAAGAATAACAACTACACCATTTTAAGGCACATCTATCACAAAACATGACTTACACACTTGGTTTGCCCATGTGCTTCAAAGCATGCTCTGGAAGAAAGAATTCAAGTTCTAAGCATCCTGGTTTCAAGTGGATTATGGAGAAAACATAGGAAAAGCACACACACAGTATCAGTTTTTTTTCTAGCAAACGTTTACATCAAAGCCGAGAGTAAAAACAAACAGCTGAAAACATATAAGCATATTTTCCTGGTAGTCTGAATATGAAGGGTATCATTTGCAGAGATTTTAAGTCATTTACCCAGCACCATTTATGAACACTATTTATTAGAGGTCTGGCTGACTGCCTTGATCTACTGGCCTCAGTTCAAACCACTCATT
The DNA here is from genome assembly GCF_054131305.1 of Coturnix japonica. Classification (NCBI taxonomy): domain Eukaryota; kingdom Metazoa; phylum Chordata; class Aves; order Galliformes; family Phasianidae; genus Coturnix; species Coturnix japonica. The sequence goes on along the minus strand of NC_140680.1, from coordinate 8,035,503 downwards.
CCTCTTACAGTATAACTAGCCAGTGATCAATATAGAGAATCTTCTCTGAATACAAGTTAGCTTTTTTTTTTATCTCCCTATCAGTTAAGCGATCGTCCCTTCCACCCCCTCAAAGCACACTAAAGCAAATCAATTTGCACTTTCCAATTTATCTATTTGATTTAATAAAATGCTTCGGTCTGATGCTTTAGTGGATACAAAACTTATGCACAGCAATCTTTTATCTAATATTTGCATATTTCCATAAAGTAGGCAGAATATAAATATTTTGCCTGGAACTCATCTACATAGGACCATCGCTGCATGGGAGATAAACCACACAGGACTATAAAACCACTCTACATTGTTACAGCACTGGACAGAGGAAGTTGTAGAATTCAACTTCAGTCTATTTTTAATGTGCAAATGCTGAATTATGAGAAAAAAAGAGAAGTGTCTGTGCATGGCAGTGTACAAGTTCTGTTTAAAAACCTGGCTTACGCTTAGGATACTGAAGATTTATTCAGCTCTTTTTAATGCCTGTGAGTGTTTTTTTGTTTGTTTGTTTTTGTTTAGTTTTGTGGGGGTTTTGTTATGTACAAACACATCTTGTCTTGTTTCAAATCCCAGACAGCAGCAGGAGGGCTGTACTCAGGTAAGAGAGAAATATGGTCTCAAACTACAAGTGCCAGAAACTTCTAGAGAAACCCTTCTAAAAATTTTAAGTCTGAATATCCAATTTCAAAAGATGTGTGGAGATAAGCCAGGAGACATTTGGATACACACACAAACAAAATCAACCCCTAAAGATTTTGAGGAATGTCTGTGGTAATTGCAATGGGAACTGTTATAAGAGTTTAAGTTAGTACAGTTCATAAATCCGATTAACCTCCTAATCAAAAACCATTTTGAAAGTGCCATGCTTCTAGGTCTGCTACACATTTTGTTATGTCCCCTGCCTAGCACTGCCAAAATTTCTATTTTCTGCTCAGTTAACAGTGCTTGAAAGATCTGTCCAGGTTACTTCAAACCATTTATACTTCACATGAGTCCACATACACCAAGTCTTCAGGGTATGTGTCGATTTCAGACAAGCTGGGTTTCCTTCCAGTATTCTGCTGCTAACTTTCTGCTATGGGCAATTGATCAAGACAGAAGTTCTAGAAGCGTACAACAGCTAGGTTTTGAGTTGTTATTAACTTCACTGAGAACAAGTCTGTGTGAATGAGGTTGCCCTGTTGAATGAAGAAAATTACTTTACATAGAAAGGCTGATCTGAAGGGAATTGCAGATACGAGTACAGGTCAAAACACAACCCATTCAAAGTAACTTTGCATTTAAGTTCTTCTAATCTCTACATGCATCTCTAAATTAATCATTACTGATTATATTGCAGTCTGCTCATCTATTTCCACTCCTATGATTTTTTCCATACCTATGTTTTAGCCTTATATGTATTCTTTGTTAGCAGAGCAGCTCCTGATGCACAAATTGCAGCTGTGCTTCTCTCCATTACTGCAATGTCACTGGTACACAAGAAATGTCTTGATATAACCCATTATTAAGTTAATTTCTCATCTTTCAGATCTAGAATGAATTTAGAGATGATCTGAGCTAAAAAACATCCTAAACCCAAGTAAGAAGGAATTAAAAGAAGTAATTTTATGTGAAATAGCAATGCAGGATAACCTTCTTTTCACACTGCTGTATTATTGGATAGTCAGTCAAAATAAGATTCAATTCTGTACTAGTCAAGAACACCTAAACACAATTTATTTCAAACCCAAATGGGTCTTACATGCTTTACCTCAGGTATTCAATACTAAACTCACCATAGTAGTGGTATTAAAATACATTATAAGTGATAGTTGCTACAAGCCTTCTAGAGAAGCTAAAGTTTAAATTCATAGATGGATTGAAACTAGGAGGAAAGAGAACTATACTGGAATAACTAGAGAGAGAGAGAGCTGTATTGGAAGAACTACATTGGAACAGGAAACAGGAGATGCGCACACCGTTGCTTTGGGCTAATTCCAACTTCCAGTTTCTTTCTCTAAGAATGTAGAAGGATGTGGAAGTGTGTTTGGGAATGTGTGTGAAAAGGTACAAAATACCTTATCGACAATTGGTCCATCTCTCTCACTGAATTTATTTGGCCAAATATGAATATGACAAAATCATTCTTAGAGAATACCTGCAATACCTCATTTGTTTGTTTTTTTTGTTTGTTTGTTTGTTTGTTTTTTCTCCCTGTTCTAACCTGGAGTATTCAGTATAACTGTCGGTATACTGGGAAAATTAAAGACCAATACAAGTCTCAAGGCTTTTGGCCTATGAAACTGAATAAAATCAACAAAGTACCTTTTTGATCTCCCACTGTCATGAATACCCATACTTCTTTTTCCTTCCTTCCTTCCTTCCTTCCTTCCTTCCTTCCTTCCTTCCTTCCTTCCTTCCTTCCTTCCTTCCTTCCTTCCTTCCTTCCTTCCTTCCTTCCTTCCTTCCTTCCTTCCTTCCTTCCTTCCTTCCTTCCTTCCTTCCTTCCTTCCTTCCTTCCTTCCTTCCTTCCTTCCTTCCTTCCTTCCTTCCTTCCTTCCTTCCTTCCTTCCTCCTCCCTCCCTCCCTCCCTCCCTCCCTCCCTCCCTCCCTCCCTCCCTCCCTCCCTCCCTCCCTCCCTCCCTCCCTCCCTCCCTCCCTCCCTCCCTCCCTCCCTCCCTCCCTCCCTCCCTCCCTCCCTCCCTCCCTCCCTCCCTCCCTCCCTCCCTCCCTCCCTCCCTCCCTCCCTCCCTCCCTCCCTCCCTCCCTCCCTCCCTCCCTCCCTCCCTCCCTCCCTCCCTCCCTCCCTCCCTCCCTCCCTCCCTCCCTCCCTCCCTCCCTCCCTCCCTCCCTCCCTTCCTTCCTTCCTTCCTTCCTTCCTTCCTTCCTTCCTTCCTTCCTTCCTTCCTTCCTTCCTTCCTTCCTTCCTTCCTTCCTTCCTTCCTTCCTTCCTTCCTTCCTTCCTTCCTTCCTTCCTTCCTTCCTTCCTTCCTTTTTTTTTTTTAAATCAGATAATAAATCTGTCCAGATCTTTTAACAAATTCTGTAACATTTCGTGCATTACCCCGGTGTATCACAGCTGACAGTCTTCAGCAAAACTGTTATAGCCTGAATCTCTCTCACACAGCCACATTTTTCTCATTTACATATTTATCTTTACCAATGACAGAAACTACCATGACTGTTTTGCCTACAGAACCACCAAAAAGGGCTTCAGCAGTACAAAAATAAAACTAATAAATCAAGATGAGAAAAATATGAACAGGTAACAATACAAATAAACCTCATCACTTCCTACTTTCCTTCATTTCAGGAAATGTAGTCTTAACAGAATAACTTCCTGTTTCAGAATTAATAACATGGACACATGTCTCTCTGTCACAGGTACTCATTTCTATATGTGCACATCTTAAAGGTCTTACTCAAAGAGCAAAAATGTTCCATTACGTAGCCTGCCTGTGCTATTTCTGAACCAAACCACAATTTTCCAAGGAATGGTTGGGTTTTTAAAGAGCTCTTAATGTATCAATCTTCATCTCCCTTCAGGGAAATGATGGCATATGGTAAGGGAGAACTCTGCACCAGGGACTGGGAGCTTCATTCACAAACTCATTGCTTCAGGCTCCAGACTAAATGAACAGTTTGACGAATGTTCATGAAGATGTGTTAAATAGGAAAATGATTCAGCATTCCTTTTCTCTGTGGGCAGAAGTTTTTTATCATTCAGACTTCTTCAGAAAGAGACGGATCATATTATTATTCTATGTATGTTTGCTCTTTACGGGACTAAAACCAGCACCACATAAATAAGACTTATCCTCCAAAGGCGCACAGAGTAAGAGGCAGGCAGGAATAAGAAACATAAAGATAGAAAGATCAAGGGAAATATTAAATACAAAGCTGCAAGAGTTGCCACTTAGATAATTGCATTTGTGGTAGGTGAAACCCTTTGCACATATTTCAAATTGTCTTTGTACAACTTTTTGCTCTCTGTCTCCTGAGATTTCTGCAGTCCTGACCCTTTCCTCCTGGATTAGAACCTGACACAGAAATGTAGGAAAGTCAGCAAGAAAGGACATCATTTTAAGTTACTCAGTGTGAGAGGGAGAATGCTCAGGTAAGGAGAAAACACGCTTTACAGCTTCCTAATGTCCCTGAGCCTTACAGCAACCTTACAGCAGCCTTACAGCACATGGGAGGACCGCTGGACTAGTTGATCTTGTAGGTCCTTTCCAACCTTGTGATTCTATGACTCTATGAGAAGAGTCTGGTTAAAATCTGGAGTCAGCTGTTGACGCAGATCTATTGTTGTAGTGATGATCTAACCTGGCTACTGTGCATGTGCCACTGACACACACTCCAAGAAAGTTTATTTCAAATTACAGATCCTGGTGAGGGGGTCCTCAGACATAAAGAGTGGGGTTTTAGAGGTTTTTTTATTGCAGAGTAAGGATATTAGAAGAGTGTAAAAATAACAAGACTTGACATCTTTTGGCACCTAATTAAAGACCATTTTAGCAGCAGGTCAGCACTGAAGTTTGTTAAATAGAAAATAACAACCAATTTGCCATTAAACTGTAGTGCTGTTGACAGCTAATTACACAGCTGAGGGCAGGAGGAAAAGGGTGTTAAGGTTCCAAAGGGAGAGGACAAACCTACATAATAAAATGTGACTTTTTAAAATGACACTGACCACAGAGCATCCTCCGATGGAAACATCTTAGAGTGGCTTTGATTGTCTCCTTGATTTACTGAAGGAACTGGTTCAAGTAACCTTAGGGTCATAGGAAGCATATACCACATATACTCAGACATCAGGAAAGCCTGAAAGTTGACAAACTTCTTTCTACAGTGCTGACTCCACAGTTTCTAATTAGGAAGAAAAGAGCATTTTGTAAAACATAGGAATTCTACGTGTAACTAGAAGTTCTCATTCTGTCTGTTCATTTGGATCTCCCCAGAGTACACTCTCATCAGGTTTCTGACCAACATTATCAGACTGCTTCCTTTGGCATCAAGGATCAGCACTGCTTCAATATAAAACTCCGAAAGCAGAGAAGGTTTATTCTGTAATAGCTTATGAATCACTTCTATCAAGCATACAATTTAAAAGCTCGTTTTACAAACACACATGGCACTTATTTCTTTCACAATATGAGGGGAAAAAAGGACATTTCTCTGACAAAGAAATATTCTTTTCAGACAACTTGAATGAAGTTTTGTATTACTTGTATCAAAGTGTTTCTTTTTGCCTTCACAAATTTTAACTGAAATCATGGTTTAGGCATTTGAGATAAACATTAGGAGTTACAAAGGAAGTCATGTTCACTTAATGTATATAAGTATATTCAGGCAGGAAACTTTGCACAACCTTTTGCAACCTTCAGTATAGTTCATGTTACCTTTCCCTCTTCTCATGCGTAGAAGATGCTTGATTGTATTACCAGAGAATCAGCAACTTTAATAAGCACTCAATGAAGTAATAGTTTACAGCAGCTGCGTAAGTTTAGATTCCAGTTGAATTATCCAGCAAAAAGCTCTATCTACTAAATTCTGCCTGTTTCTGTAATATCCATTATGATGGCCCAGCAGCAGTACTGCACCTGCTGCTGCTCATGAGAGCTGTTCCATGTAACTCTGACCAAAAGAATCTAATTCTACTTTGGTAGCAACATTACTGTTACTGCAACATCCAGCGTGACAATTAAGATAATCAAACTGCTTGATTTTCCATCTCTGCTTTCTGGTAATAAACAATTTTTTATTACAGTAGACTACCTGCATTAAAAACAAAACCAAAACCTGACCCAGTTCCGAAACATTCACAATCCCTTCTCAGCAAAATAAAAATTACTGGCCTATAATAATGCCTTGCAATATGACAATACATATTCAATGATTTCAGAGCAATCTGGTTAAGGAAAAAACTACATCAGTTATCAGAACTAATATTCCATATTAAATTGAGTTTCAAGTTCTCAGCTCCAGTGTCTGATAGAAATTGATTCTGAAAGTAATTTAGAGTTCTAGTAAATAAACCAGCTTGGGGGGGGGGGGGTGGTGGAAAAAAATAAATAAATAAATAAATAAATAAATAAGTAGTCCTATCATTAAAGTACGATTACATTGGAGAAATTTTTTATGAAGTATGTTTGACACTATGAACAGTTTTCTTAGTGATGTCTTTTTCCAGCAAGCCATTTTACGTCCGTGTTACTAAATGATGTACTAAGAAAATGAAAATGATTAAACTTAAATATCAGGTAAAGGTTAATTCAACACTATAGAACACGGTGACATAAAACACTAAGTACAGCATAAGGATTTGCAGACTATTTATTCTAGGAAAGAAAACTGAATTGTTCATTGTATTTTTATGTTGCAGACAGTGGGCAATTAAAATATTTTATATGGTAAAAAAATAAATAGAATTTATAGACCTGTTGCGCCCTAACTGTGAACAAACAATCAAACACATTCACCTTTATTATAAACATGTTTTCAGACATGATGGTAAATTAAAACAGATTAAAAGAAGTAACTATTTAAGAGAGTAAACTGAGCCAAACCTTGGTGAGCAGGATCTGAGATCTCTTGAGAGGTTTATGAGAGGGGGCCAGTAAAAACCATAATTCATTTTATGTTAGAGAGGACCCAACAATAGGATCTTACAAATGAGATGTTGAAAAAAAAAAGCATTAAACACTAATAAAAATTAAGAAGGCATGTTAAACTTAGCATGAGTTTTAGTATTACCCTTTGTTATCATCTTAGGTAAGCTGTGGCCCAGTGGATCGCTTTTCCAGGATACTGAAGAGCCTTTCTCCTCTCATTAATCTCTAACCTCTGATCTATGCGTATCCACAGATAATTTATAGCCATTTGTGCTGTTATAATCTTTTTGAAAAACTGCATCCCCGTGTTCCTTTCCCACATGTATGGAGGTCAGGTTATAAGGTCTTCTCATTAGAAGCAATATTCTTCCCCTCCTTGACACCAAATTACTAAAGATTACATTTAGAAGCTGTCTGTATTGGAATAACTTATCATAAAGTGAGTATTTCTTACATTTAACATTTATAAATACAACAGCTTGTGACTTATTTTGCATCTTAATGGCTCTCTTTATAAGCTTTACTTCACGTTAGATTTACAAATTCCCCATTTTCAAAATGAATGTTGGAAACACATACTCACTATAAAGGAAATTCATTTCCACCAAACTAAATTCAAGGAAACTGCCATGGAATAGAGCAGCAGCTATAAATTAACACCATCATCTAAAACACTCCAGAAAGTCTTTAATAAACAGGATAACCTTCAATGAAAACCTAAGTTTCCTTGAGCATTCATTTCAGCAGAAGTGTGGTAAAGATGAGAGTGAAAAATATCTTGTTTTCTCATACCTATCTCTGCACCTTTGAAATTCAAGGGAGCTCTCAGCAATGCACATGCAAGCTCTACATTACCATCTGAGGTACTTACATGTCAGTATTTGCCCATGCAGGAAACAGACTGATCCAGACAGGATACATTTAGTCAGAACTATTGAAGTTGTGACAATTTACAGCACCAAAGAATCTGCCATAGGCTGCTGCTCTGCTTTGAATGCGTTAGAGTTGCTTGATCTATTATTTTGCAAACATCCCAGTGGACATTATGTTTCTGCACTCATGAACATATACATATTTTTTCACTCAAAAACTGAGTTCTTATATTCAGTTGTATAACAGTATTTGCAAAGTATCAGGATTCTATGGCTAAAAGTATTACAAAACACTTTTCTGCCTGGATAGTACTTCCACAAGAAATTCATATGACAACTCAGTAATATCTTCCATAAATCACAGCAGTTTAAATCAAGCCATGGCATATAATTGTATTAGTCTTATCTAGCATTTTTACAGCTTAGCAGTAAGAAGCAATGTTACAGACATAAATAGAATCCCCTGTAGATACAAATGTTATATTGAAAGTAAAGTACTAAAATGGTGGCATTTACACACATTCTCTGCCTCTCAAAAAGAAAGAATTAATTATCTGACATTCCCATGGGATGGCAATAGTGTATTTTTTTTATTCAACTCCCATCTGATGCTACTGGAGAACTACCGAAGCCTAAAAAGGCCGAGGCATGGCTTTACAGTAGCAGGTACAAGAAGTACGTATGAAAGCAAAGCTCTGCACACAAACAGAAAACAGGAGGTTCTTTGTAAATGCTCCAGTGCTGACTTTCCACAATGCAATCTGAAAGTTCACTTCCCTGTTTCACTGTTTTCACAGTTCTCTGACATCTGCACCTGCTATTAACAGAACCTTCATTTAATGCCACATCTTCCCTTTACCCCTGAAGACCTTCTGCACAAATAGAACTGATACTAATTTCAAACATTTAGAGAATCCTTTATTAAAGAGTGCACTGGTATCTTTGTTTGTTATTCCCTCAGTAGAAATCTTTATTTCCCTTTTTTTGATTCCCAGAACAACTGAAATCTCTCTCATTACAGCCCTAAACTTTCAGACCATAACCCAAGCTTTGTTGCACCAAAGCTGCTTATGCGTTTTGTCAGCTCATTGCTTCCCATTCTGGTTCAGTTCACCGACACCTCTCAGTCTCTCTCTGTCATCATCACTTTCTTACAGGTGACTACACTACAGAGTACTACAGAAAAAATATTAATAGATTTAAATGAGACCTGAGCATTAAAAAAACAGACAGCTGTGGCTTTATCAGGCTCAACAACAACAACAAAAACGAAGAAGCATGAAGTGCAGAGATGTATTCTTTTACTTGGATTGCAAATCATTTGGGACATACAGAAAATTTCCCTTCTCTATCTCATTCATCCAAGTCCTGATCTTTGACTTGACATGATATTCATAAAACTAAACAGTAACCACATACTAAATATTTGAGCAGCACTACTTAGCTGTTCAAAAATTAAAGCAAAGCTGTGGACATAAAGTAAGCACTAGTTCTTTTTATGGTTCAGAATATAAATACACATTACAACAATGTGTATTTTAGGCAGAAAAACATTCACCTTCATGGGTTTTTTTGGCAGGGAATGTACACTTTACTGCATAACCTATTCTCTTTCTCTCTAAATACTTTAAAGTATGTAATGTATGACCTGTAAGCAGCTAATACAGTGAGCATCCAGACACAATATGACAAGAAATAAACATCTTTAATCATTAATTATCAAGGCACACACTTACCCATATTTTCTAGATAGCATCACACTGTATGTCATCTCTTGTTAGTACATAAACAATCTAGCAATTTCTATTTCTGATTTATAGTTGTATGTCTCTACCACTATTATTAATTCTAATCGCTACAAATATACGTATCTCTGAATACCATACACCATAAGATATTTTATTAATGGTCAAAGCTATCAAACTTGGAGATATTATTAACACAGCAGAAAGCACAGGCTTTGTAACTCAAGAGGGTGACTCGAGTTTTAGAAAGGATTACATTGCACTTGTCGGAGTATGATACAGACCTACCCTGAAAGAAATGACCTCAATAAACACACCCACAGCTAAGAAAGTGAAAGATCCTGCAGAGTTTTGTGACTTTGCTCTTTTCAGCATTGCAGTCATAAGGCAGTGTGAATTTTGTCCCCTTTTCAGACAAAAAAACACCATTGGTAGTCAGAACGAGAATAAGAGGAGTATTTCATTTACATGCTGCATTGAGCAGGCTTAGTCAAGGTGACATTTGGTTTCACTTGAATATTTTTTCCGGAATAAAATGTATCACTGTTTCAAATGAGATTTACAAAAGTAAATTCACAATTAGCAACATAAGGATATGGCACAAATAACGCACTAAAAACAACTTTAACTATCTTGAAACAAAGAATAATTGCTTGTCATCTTCAGCTCGGAATTACTTTGCAATTATTTCAGACGACTACTGGTAAAGCTTGCCTGGTTATTTATTCATTTGTTCTAATAGAAGATTTCTACTGACCGCTTATGAGGTAAAAACTCAAAGGCAATAGCTACATCTGGCTGTGACCTTGAAACCGATAAAGTGGAATACATTTAAATAACTTAACTATGCATAGCATCTGATTTGGAAAACGCTGAAGTCATGTAAATGTTGATTAGATTTTTGACTAAGGAAATCCTGTCTACTTCCACATAATATTCTGTTGACTGTTGTTGCACAGCAGTTACACCATATTCAACTAAAGAAATGTAAATGTATGCACATAATATGCATATGGATTACCCATATAGTGCTGTACTAATATGCGTGCTGATAATATTTAAAAGCAAAAACTTGGTTTCAAAAACAGGTGATACCCTGATTGCCCTGCTCCATTATGTCCGAACTCAAGGACTTTAAAGTCCTTGAAAAGCAATGCCAGCTAGAGATATCGCAGACTTTGTGCCTACCTGATAAGGAAACTGTCATCTTTGAGGGGAAAGGACAGTACTTACACTCCCACTTTCTCTCTCTCTCTCTCTCTCTCTCAAAAAAAAAAAAGTATTAAGCACTATATGGAGTTTGTGACTACAACCAACTAGAAAGACAACCAGCTCCTCCCATGGAAGCTCTGGTGCTGCTGAGGAAGCAAACCAGGCTGGGCAGTGCAAGCCATGGATTCCCTACCAGCAGCCACCTGTGTTGAAGCACCTGGATTTGCTCCTGAGTTGCCAAGAACAAAGATGGAAACTAAGCCCACACACAGATCTCAACAGATCTTGGAGTCAATGAAAAAGGGTCCTTCCATCTCCCAGGTTCTAGCAATGCTCTTCTCAGGTACAGACAATCAAATCATTCATCTCAAAAAAAAATTAGATGCAGTCAACACACACTCACAAATAATAACTGTCTGACAAGTTGGCAAGTAGAAGTTTTTGAGTTAAAAACAAAAAAAGAGAGGCAACCATTTACAGGTAAGTAATTAGTATCTACTGTCATTCTTCCAGCATCTTCTTACACTTATAAGCTTCCTTAAAAATCTGATTGAAGTCTGACACACAGAACTGAAGGGCAAATAACAATGTAACAACATGAATAATAAAAGCAAAATACTTTTTATGAAGAAAAAAGCCCTGGGCAGTCATCTTTCCCTGTTTCTTTTTCCTTCCCTATGAGGAAAAGCACCACTTCAGTTATGCTGAGCAAAAATAAATTACTGTTGATCACCGTTATCAGAAGCTGTTGAAGGATGTAATTTTCTAGTGGCAAAGCAGTTTAATACAGTTAAGAAAGCACCAAATGTGTTGTACAGCTCATCCTACTCTCCTGAGGGACTTTGAGGCTGTACTACTGCTTTCAGCTGCTGCAGGGCACTGCAGAGAATGCCAGCAGATTAGGTACTCTCTCTGCTTATGTTAGATGTAAGCAGAACTGTTCTGATGCAGTTTTAACTTCATAGTGAAATGAAAATATAGGGAGCTGCATGCAAATCTCCAGCACAGCACTTTTATTATAGGAAATAAAATGATAATGCATTGTGTAACAATAGGAATAATATAGGTGTTGTTAAAGTGCCTGCAGCATTTCATGAAGGAGCCTTGTTGGCCATGCCTTTAAAATGTGGCATGGGAATGTTGCTAATGCAAAATGATTGTACTGCAGATTTCTTAAAAAAAAAAACAAAACACAAAGCAATAAGCTATGCTTTGAGGCCAAGAACCTGAAATTCTCCTTCAAGCGAACTATAATTCAGTAGAAGGTTCATAGAATCTGCCCTTACAAAATACTAGCACGTGGAAACAGTCTTTAGCTCATATTTTGTAAAGCAATAAGCATGAGTTGACTGACATATTTACAAGTCTGTCTGCTACTACTATGACAGTGTCACCATCACTACGACACAAATCACTATTATTTATGCAGCATGGTGAGAAAATATAAACATAAGACAACTAATCAAGAATCCCAACATACCATTTAAAATGGAACAAAAGAATTCAGCGTCACGTCAGAAGCGAGTCCTACTCTGAACAGGAAGATGAAATAGATGATCTCCCTAAGGTCACTCCCAACTTGATTTGTACTATGTTTCTATGATTGCCTCCTCTTATTGTCACTAAATCGCAGTAGAAAAGAGCACGTATAGTTTAGGGCATGAGTAAAACTATTTGTACTCAAATTAAATGCATTGAGATAAAGTTATGTGATCTACTTCTTAATTTTCTTGTAAGATAACGGAACTGTGAACTAACCGTGAACTAGTCCAGGAGAATTAATAATATTTTGTCTAAAGGTTAATTTTCAATAAGTATTTTCCAAACCTGAAAACTGGGTTGCTGATGTACCTTCATGAGGTACTCAGGAAAGTTAACAGTAAGAGAAGCTACAAGATTGATATACCTTACTAAAAGAATCAGACTGCTCACCCCATATAAAACATAGCACCAGCAAAATCAAACCGATACTCACTGAAAATTTCTCATCTCAGCTCTGAAAAACTCTCATTTCATGAATTCTGGATGAATTTGGGCTTTGGCGCACTGCAGAAGGGTGGAGTGAGATGATCTCATGGCCCATGATTTACTAAAACTTGTCAGAACTTTCTCTTATTTTCATATAGAGCAAAGAATACCAGTTTAAAGTCCAAGAAACTACAGAATGCTAACCCTATGCAGCATGTTTCCCCCGCATATTTAATATTACAAGTGAATTTTAACATCAGTGTAGTAACTTCTCACACCTTCTTTGTGTCACAAGAGATATTCTGTACCCAAAAGTAAATTATTCATTTTATTCTTGAAAATGAGGGCCAGAATCTTACTGAAATTGCAATGCAAGCACTGTTCATACACATGTGTATATTAATACTATCTTATCCGTCCAAAAGGTAAGATACACTTACTGACCTCAACATTGGTTTGCTAGGAATAGAATAAGTTTTGGATGAGCAGAGACACTGAGAAATCTTCTGGTTTCAACACGTTTTAGTCTATTTATTTCTTGCTACAGTCTTTGATAGGTACCTTTCCTATTAACACAGGCTCCTCAGGGCTCTTAGTGCTGTCTTTATGCTTCCAGCACCAGCTTCTAGCCAGGGAATGGGTTTGAGAGAATAAAGCACACAGGCAGCAGAAGCTGGAAGATCTTCTGCAGTTTTCTTGTCACTATTCAGTTGTTGGATAGTGTAGATGTTATTTTTTCATAGGTTTTCACCCTTTTGGAAAACTATATTGTCCTTCCCACTCAGTTATTCAGGCTCTCAGCCAATTCTATGCTATGAGGCACACAGCCTACACAAAATATGAGTTTGCAGAATAACATCTTCTCTCCCTCTATGTAAATATAAATTTGTAATTCTACATGCAGACTGCAGTTTAAGCTGGTATTGAGTTTAATTTATGAAAAAAAAAAGAATTAAAAATAACTTCTGGGTTTATTTGATTCTATCACTGACTACCATTAACTCCAGAGAACACTTCTCTAAGCCTCACCTTTGCTGTTCATAGCAGAGGACAGACATAGAAACTTGCAGAAATGTTTGGAAATATTATTCAACAGTCTCATATTAAAAAAGCAAACAGTACCTGAGGACATTAATTGACAGAAGTTTGGATTTCAAGCTCAAACTGTACACTGTAAGATCTTGACATATATCACTTCTGAGTAAGTTCAGTAGAAAACAGCCTTGGAATTACATATTGAATTACGAGTTAAAAAGAGCAAATCCTATTCTAACTTACAGAATGCAAAATTAATTTGGAGTGACTTGTAAACGCATTAATTCATAGCATAAAAGGATAAAAATATTTCCATGTGATATTTTCAGAATTATCCACAATTGTGCAGGTGGGCAGGAATAAAGATGGATTTAATAATATACATATCTGACTTGTAGCGTAGTCAATCACAAGAAAGCAATTTACTTATGCTGCTGCAATGAAGGCTTCTTTATTGATTTGCAAAGAAAAATCACTAATGTAATTTAACAAACTACATACCTATACTCGTAAATAACATTTGATTCACATTTAAATATATATATTATTTATTCAAACAATAAACACTGATTAATACAAGATTACCAACATTTTTTATTTGTCTAGACACCAACTGTTTAGAATGTATTAATATGAATAACATGATTTCATGTAATGGTTTAGTCAAATGGGCAGCTACATCAGAACAGATATTATCAGTAGTCCTTAACAGCTCTTAGCATAATGCTTGTATATTAAATTAAAGCAATGAGCTGGGTTCCAAGAGGTCACCCTAAAACAGCTGGTGGGGTTATGGTTTGGTTCTTTTGCAATATGCTCACTAGTTCGTTGAAGAAATCATCTTAACACCTGAACTTACACATTAATTTTTACTGTCTCTTAAGATGTATATCATCTGCTTTTAGCAGAAATGGCAGTCCCCTACGCTGGTCCCCTTTAATTTAGAAATCACACTACTCCAAGGTGCATTTTGAAATAAATGTTTCTAACTACTTTTTTTTTCTTTTTCTTTTCTCCCAGACCAAACATGCTTAAATAGCTAAAGATAATACAAAGGTCTCAAAGAGGACATATGCTCTCATTACTATTACTATTACCTAGATTTTAAACAGTTTCAGTTTGCAAGTATTTAAGGTGATATGAGCTCGGGATCTAACATAGTCTATCATCCTTGTTCACATTCTTTTTACTTCTAGGTTGAACACGCTGCATTTCACATTCCCATATACAAGGGCTGCTCTGAAAGTAGCATCTGTTCTATCATGTTGGCCCACAAGGTTAGAGGTGGATGGTGGGAATTGAACCTTCCTGCTAATACGTTGTCATGTTTTGTTGCCATGTGATATATGGCATCAGAGAGGCAGTCTGACAAAACAGCATCTGACGTGGAAGTGTGTATGAAGTAGAGGTGCAGAATTCCTTCACGTGGAAAAAAATGCACAGGTAAATTAACATTCATTGGTCTCCATAAACCTTCAGCATGTTGGTCAGTCATTCACATGAATCAGTGGATTATGACCAAGGAGCTGTGTTTGGAGCTAAATACCAGCTTCAATGCACTGGAAACAATGATGGCAATACTGGAACACTGCAAAGTTTGCACCAGGTAAGTCCCATAGAAGCTTACATAGAAACTGAAAGAGTACCATATGCGAGTTTGTCATTGTTGAACCAATACAAGACTGAAGGTGACAGTTTCCTAGATAGAATCATTCTTGGTGCTGGAGCATAGTGCCAAGAAGCTGCGCTTTGTGGATCTCTTGGCATTTGTACTTCCTGGGTCTTAGCTCCAGCAGTCTCAGCTATTCTCAAGCAAGTTCAATCTCTTGGAGAGGAAGATTCTCTGAACAGAAACAAACAATAATTCCCAGAAATCTGCAGTACTCTTCATGTTATTTCCAATTCCAAAGCATGAGCCAGAGATCTCTGCCCTGGTGTTCGCATTGTTTTCATATCTGTTGTAGTTTCCATAAAAATAAACCAGAGGTGTTACTTTTGGAGTGCCCTACATTGCTCTCATTTTTCTTTTGACGAAAAATTCAAAGCAAAAGCTATAGGGCAAAGAGAAGAAAAAGATGCCCTCTTGTGGTACTCGAGAGATCCTCAAACCCACACCTTTAAGATCTTTTTAAATGAACAAGGGCCAGATCTCTACATTCAGCACTTGATTGGAAGCCCACTAAGAATAAAAGCACTTAAAATACCATTTCAAGTTCTGCTGCGATTTTCAAAACTGAGACTAAATAACAGTTTATCTCCTAGGGAACTCCTTTATCTGTATGTAACAAGACATTCTTTCCTGAGATGCTGAAAAGAGTATGCTAATGATTTTTCCTGTGTGCACCTGATAGCCAAACAACTGATGGGAGAACTGTACAAGCATAACTTTCAATCCATTCAAGTTGGGGTATTTGTAAGCAGAGTAAAGAGAAAACAAACATTAAAAAAAACATACAAAACACCTGTGCAATCTCTCAAAGAAGCCCCAGAGAAATAAACTCAGCTTTGACTCAGATAACAATTGGGTTTTTAAACAATAGGGTGTTTAATTGGAGGAAACATTTCATTTCTAGATCAAAGGAAGAAATTCATGGTAGAAGTTTGAACAAGACCTCTGCAGCTGAGTTAAGAAAGGGCTTCATTATCTGTTTTTCATCTTGTTAGACTAGTATTTTATGTAATTAAGCTCTGCATCTGTTACTTACAATCTTACAATCACTGAAGTGATTAGTCCAGCTGTATTTATATTTTGGGTAAAGTTGATTTTACTTCTGATTTCTTCTTTATATTCCAGCCCTGACAGCAAATTTACTTTGCAAAATATCACTAGGATTGAATAAGAGGCCTTCTGTTAAAATTAAACCACCAACAAACCATATTCAGTTAAAGCTGAATTAGGACAAGAGACATGCTAAGAACCAGCCTTGGAAATCCTCATCTTACGGAGATAACTATGAGGAAACTGGTAAACCTATGTAGAAAGATGAGATACAGAACAGTCTGGGAAATAATTTAGCTTACTAACTTACAAAGAGTCATTCAAAAATGTTTACATTTACAAACTCCTGATACAAATCATCTTTTTAAAAAAGCAAGGATCAAATTCTAAATATTTATAAAAACTTAAAGAAATCCATGTGGAACCTCTTAGCCACTACACTACTCTACAAGAACAATAATTTTAAACTATACCAATCTGATTTTTTCTAATGTAACCTATAACATAGGAGAAACATTTTTCTAACAACAACCACTCCCTATCCCATTCAACAAAGAGAGATCTCTAAACATAATAATTCCCTGCAGGCTTAATTGTCTTCTCATCGTCTCTTCTTTTTCTCTGGTAATTCTCCTGTTCTTATCCTCGATAAAAAGAACAAACCTTCAGCCTAAAATCTCCACAATATTTTTGCCCACGTGAACTGAAAATACACTACCATAGCTTTCAGTACATAATCAGGTGCTTGGAATTTTTCATCTTCATAAATCAATACAATTGGTTGCGAGGAAATGGAGCAGGCTTTTGTGTTTAGCTCTATGATTTGCTTAAATTAATCACGGCTGGTAATTTTCATAGGGAAATGGATACTAAAATCATTTTTAACTGGGTAGTATTGTTGACAAAGGAAGAAAAAAAGTGAGGTAATGGGAAGGGCTAATTGATCTCTTTAAATGTCCCTGAAAGCAAACACAGAGAGCAACATTTGAGAGGTTAAGGAGAAGAAAAAAGAACAGAAGCTTTTTTGATGTCACAGGTGAACTCAGCGTACATTTCTTTTTTTATTCCTGTTCCTTTTCTGCCTTCTGAATGCAACTAAAAGATGGGAGATTTTGATTAAATATTAGGAGGAGATGTTTTACTTACAGAGCAAGTGATGAAGCACTAGAACAGACTGCCCAGAGAAGTTATGGATTCCCCATCTCTGGTGGTGTTCAAGGCCAGGTTGGATGGGGCTCTGGGCAACATGATCTGCTGGGTGGCAATCCTGTTCCCAGCAGGGTGAGACAAAATGCATGAGCTCTCTCCAACCCAAGCTATTCTGCAGTCCTATGAAGATGAAGAAACCTGTCCAGCTACTTCTGTGTTGGCAATTCCAGTGCATGCTTTATTTTATAATTATTATACAACAATTATTGTACATTTGAACATTCAAATTGTAATATCAGTTGGAGAACACCTGTAGCATATAAGAGATTGTGCTAAGCATAACAAAGCTCAACTTGAGCATTCACAGGTCTCCCTAAGAAACAGGTGGCTATCCAGGAGTGTGGTGTTGAAACTCTCTTCCACTACACAGTACAGGTGTAGCTTTAGGTATCTTACAAAGAAATCAGCTAAAGCTCTCAACAACGTGTCTACGGGAATTCACAAAGATCCTCATCTAACTGCTTAAATGGCTCCAATTCCTAAGCTCTATCTAGAGTTTACTTCCAAATACAGCTGTGACACTCCAGTTTGGATGTGTGAGGAACCTGAAGCATTGGGCTACACTTCAACCACCATGCATTTCTCTGCTAGTAAAACATTTGCATTTTTTCCTCAGTCTCATAATTTCTTAGATAAATATAAAATGAAGCTATTAATCATATAGAGAAGCTGTAAGGACAAGCAAGGAGGGTACACACCTTTACAGTACCAGAATGGTACGATTGACAAGGAAGAACAGAATTGCAAGTCAAGCCTGGTCCACGTTTCACAGAAATACAGTTATGTCACAATCACTTTTTCCATTCATTCTCATGGGAAATGCTACTGGAGAGAACAAATTTTCCTGGAAAGACAAGTTACAGAGCTTTTAAAGTCAAGCCAATTATGCAGAATGTACTCCAATGGCACCCTTTTTCCTTGAAGATCTTCAAACACTAAAGCAAGCTTTAGAGTATTACTCAGACAGTTTTCTCTCCCATTGAATTCAATTGCAATTTCAATTTAATTACAATTTTAGGGGGAAAAAAAAAACAACAAAAAAGTGTGCTCTCCAGTGCCCTTACTCAGCTGCTTGCTTTAAGCATGAGGCAGCAAGCAAACAGCTTGAAAATGTATCATAAACAGGAAATTTCAAACAGAATATACTCCTTAATTCAAACTGACACATTTCCAAAGTCACAGCTCTTAATGCTTTTATGCACATATCATGAAGTTTAGACTTGTCCATATTTTCTTCCCTCTAATAAGATGATAAGTATTAGACAAAATTTGTCAGGAACTTCAGACAATTTTATTCACAGGGACACATCACCATACAAAACCAAAGATCCATGAAAATTAATTAATTTTATAAACTTATTCTAAATCCAAAATTAAACAATTAAAGAACAGATCGAGCAAGATACTTCCATTTTGTCTTTTCTAAAACCATGCATCTGGATTTCAGGCTGGCAAAATAGCTGCGTGCTCCTCAGAGACGTGTACTGCCTACTTTACTCTAAATAACTCACTGCCTTGTTCTGAGCTGCTGCAACAAGAGGCGAGTCATCAGGTTACTGCCCAGAGTGGTTTTCAATCAAGATGTGCTTGAGGAAATTCAGCTCGCTCTGTTCATTTCACACACAATGCAAAACCTATCTGCTCCTCTCTGAGGGATCTCAAGAACAAGATCCCCATTAACTGTATATGACAATGCTAGCAAGTACTAGAATTCACTTAGTAGCCCTCTGCTTCTAGTAGTTACAGTCTGCATAAGTCCATTTGTAATTTTAATTTCAAATGGTATTTGGATAAAAGTGCATGCCATTTATGTATTTTAGGTTTCAGAGCCCTTACAACCACCACCTTCACCTTCACCACACATTGCTGCAGGTTACGTTCTACTTTAGAAGGGAAGACAGAATGAACACTTTTCAAGTATCACAAAAGCTTTCCCAATGAGATCTCTCATGACACAGCTGATTCCATCCTACCTAGCAGTCAATCTTCAGGCTTTGGCAGGAGAAGGATTCTGGCTTGCCACCAGGGATGATATCACCTGGGGCTGGCCTTCCTCCATGCAAACAATGGCCATATGCATAATGCACGACATTTCTTCCCAATTTTCTCCAGGCTCCATAGGAACAACCTTCCTATGGGTATTTTCCTATGGGAATCAGACCTTCTCCTGGCTATTTTTTCAGGTTGACAGATCAAAGATAATGAAGGGGCTGTTTAGAGAACCATACCAGAAAGGTCTACATCAATGGGTATTCTGGGTGCCTGGCACTAGACAGGACAAAGTGTTCAAAGCATGAAAGCTGTAATGGAAATAAAACACTACTCTGAACAGAAGCAGCCAAATTTGGTGTATTAGAACTTATGCTGACTACAGGAGACTACCCTAATAGCTGGGCTTGGATCCCAAAGGGACAAAATAACTGAACAGTCAGAGAAACCTGGATCATCTTCTGACCTTAACAGCAGTTTTTCCCCATCAAAACAGAACACCAGCAGCATGGCTCAAACTCCTGTATTTACTGGACTCCTCAGTTAACAGTATACTTTTGTGTGACAAACAAGTATGCAGTACTGAGACACACAACAGACTTCATGTGACTGGACAGTAAGGTCAGCTCTGGAAGCACACCAGCTGAACTTGTCCTACAAAACACTTACACGTGTCCTTCTGTTTCTGCAACAAAGGACAAGAAATGGCTGCGGAAGCAGCCAAAGGCAGCAGAAGGGTTTCTCCAGCTCTGGCGTGACCCAGCAGACACTCCTGCTGGGAGAGACAGCAAGACTGACTGTACAGGAGTTATTTTTACAGCACAGCCCCAAGATAGTTGTACTGGCACAATGAGCAGTCAGCATGCTGCAGCACACAAAGGAGGACAAGTGGTCTAGACAAGGAAACAATTTCTTCTATGGGTCTCATACCCAAGCTCAGTTTCCTCAGATGACACCCTCAAGCTGCAATAATGCCAGTTGAAGGTCCATGCTGAATTCAAAGGCCCAATCCTAATTGATTACTACTTAAAAAAAAAACAAGCTTACATGCATTAAAATGCACAGTGCTGCCCCCAACCTCCTAAACCAAACTAATTTTTCTTTTTTATAATAAGTGAAGCACAGTTACAATTCGCAAACTCTTTTCTTCCCTTAGAAACATTAGTTATAGGAATTTAGGTCTACTGAAACAGACTATTATGTAATTCTCTTAATCCTGCAGCATCTTAAAATATCTTACTGTTCTATCACACCAAATGCAGGCACACAGTGGGCATCAGATGTTTTTCTTTCTGAAAAACCAAGGAGTGGTGAAATGTTCCTTTTTATATAATCTCTCTTCTCTTGAAACAAGCTGCTCTTTTTCTTGCATTGTAGAAAAATCAATGTATTTGTTTGATTTAAATTCCTATACATTCTCTTGATTTTCAGGACGACTATAAAAGAAACATATCCTATAACTTAAATGATATACATATGCACGTGTGAGTACACACAAAGTTCAGATGAGGACTAATGGAAGAATACTTGGGGCACCTCCTTTTTAATTGCATCAGGAGCTCGCATTCCTGCAGCTTTGGAGGCTTATAGATTTAATAAAAAGAAAATTGGTAATCTTGATCAAGTGCTGCCATATGGTAATGCAGTTCTTGAAAAATACATTTTTCAAAGGAGCAAGCAAGCTTTCTTGAGCTTATCTGAATATGCACCTCACCTCAACTACTCGAAGTGCTCCAGTTCCACACTAAGATAACTACGCACCTCTTCCTAAGAGCTATCTAGATCATGAAAACATAATGTATACATTTTTTAGTCTCATACTAAACCCTTGAGCCAAGACTGAGGAAATTTTCCTAACAATGAGAACACTGAGCACTGCCTTCCTCATTACTCTTCCTCCAACACTCTTCACAAAATAGGTGAGAAAGGCAAGTAGTCTTTGCAGCATCACAAGAAAAATAAATACCAATGTTTAAAGGCCTGTTAAGCATACAGTGAAGCTTCTCTCAGTCCAGGTCAATGTATAGAAGTGACCTAATCTGTAGATAAATCATATATTCTTATTAATGGACAATTCACTCTGTCAAGCCATAAATGTTTAAATAGCTCTATTAATACAGAAAATATTGTGGACATAAATCCACAGGGTTTACAGGTACCCCTAAAAAGTGTTCATAAAACCTGTCTCAGTTCTAAGTTATCTGTTATTATTTTGGTAATCTGTAAAATTGAATGCAAGGATGTTCTCACCACACCAAATTATATGTACCTCCAATATTAAGAACAAGCTTCCAAGGTTTGTGGATGATAAAAGAATTTGAGACACTGAAAATAAATGACAGCACAAGCATCTTTAACAGAACTTCAATCATTTAAGTGATTGCTCCAACAGATGGCAAAAGCACTTCAGCACACACAATTGCAAAATAATTTGCCTGGAAGCAAGCAACAAAGACAAAGAAAGTGTACTAAGTGGGACAATTACTCAGCACAGTGATTAGGAAAAGGATTTGGGTGCTTAGTGTGGAAAAAGAAATCTCTGAATCTATTTGCCCTAGGAAAGTGGTAAGAACAAAGATGAAAGTATTTACTGGCACCATCATATGCCAAATATGTTATCCTTCCTATTCAAAACTAGGTACTACTAAGCTCACACCTACCATTCTCTGGTCCACAACAAGAAAAGCTGATGTTTGTGTAATAGGAAATACTCTCCCTGCTTTCTTTAAAGAAGTAGTTGCTCTCTCTCCCACCTCACTGTCACAAGAATTTTTTTGAGTACATAATCCCTGAGCTGTGTTAAACCTTTTTCCTTTAGGTCAGTTTGCAGCCGCGCAAACTCTGGAACTACCACTGGAACTACCACGAAGCAGATGCTGCCTTTCAGGGTTTAAAATAAAAATAAAGGCAAAGTTTTCAAAAGTGGCCAAGTACAAGGAGGAAGGAGGGTTAACATTATGCAACAACATTTCATGTTATAATATTCACCTGGTATACAGCATCATGAAACACCATCTGCTCTGTCTCTCCTGAGTTTAAAGGCATCATGAAGCTTCCTACCCCAATGAAGTACTACACTTTACTAAAGTTGAAGCCTGAGAGTCAGTAGGATGTTCTATAGACAAAGATTTGTCAGCCTAGAAGAGACTATACCATTAATTACCCGGTGCCTCTCCTTATAATGCTGCTTTAGGAATAATAGGTACAATACAACTCACCTACGTTGATTTTAGTTTACTTTGACATCATTAATTCTTATTTTGACTTGGAGGGCCAATGACCCTCTTGTATCACATTCATTCCATACTGTTGTACTTCTAACAGACATAAAGCAATTTTTAATTCACAGCATCAGCTTCTATCTCCTGAAATCAATGCCACAATTTCAGAGATGGTTACCACACCACACTCCTTATAAGAGTGAAAATTAGACTATGTGACAACAACTATTTTTACAGACAAAAGTTCTTTCCAACATAAGGAAACAAAGTAAGGGACCCTAACAAAATTATGCTAATACATACTGATTGTTATTAATGATGAAAGAAATCAAGCAGCATATTTTTAAACCACTATACTAATTTAAGCATGCAATCTCATTAGAACTAAAAGAGTGAAAAATTGAGATGAAAGTGAATGCTGAAATTTAATGTATTTTTATTAAATTCTAACTAATAACCTTAGAATATTTTTCCATCCCTTTTGTTAAGTACTATTTAAAACATTCACTGCAGTTCTCTCCATTAAAGCCTGACCTTTTAGAGAAAATCCTACGCCTCTCCTTTAGTAACACTAATCATTATCACTTAGTAACTTACCAACATGTTTTGTCATTTTTGTGCCCATTCAGATACTTAGCAATTAGATGTGTATTACTGCAGTTGTAGTTTACTTTCCTTCTTCAGTGCAGCTTCAAAGCTGAAGTATGCACTGAGAAACCCGTTCAGTTGTTGTTTTTAAATGCATATCCATTTTTAAGTAGTTGCAATGTTTTGCAGTCTGACAATGCAGCTGTTGAATTAAAACCAGATGCAGCTCAAGACCAATGTGTCCCTAAATCTGCAAGGCTTTTTAAATATTTTGAGCATGCATTGTTCATCTAAGGAAGCATCTATGTATCAACATATAGAATACTTCTTACTGGATGATTATATTAATATAGTTTGAGTCTTAAGGCAGACTTGAACTCTGAAAAAGAAAAGACCATTACAGTGATTTAACTTGCAGCTGAGCCAAATAAGCATATGATTCAGTTCTACCAAGAGGCTGTAAACTTCAACAAAATGGGGTCAGCAATCTCAGCAATGACAGGAACCTCTCAGCTCAGTCTCATAACTAGTCAAGTTGTAAAACCAGTTTACAGATAGATTCATATCTTTAAAACTATGAGCTCTGTTTTCTCTCTATTCCCATAAGACCTTCACGGTTATTCTTAAGCCATCTGGAACTTCAGTCGATCTTAGAGGCCCAAGTACTCAACTATGCACAGAGTTAATTTTCCTAAGCCCCTCTATTGCAATCATACGAATGACCTAAGTTATCATTTACTTCTGCAGAGTTAGGTCGAACACTGAGCATTTTTAATCTTGTTTTAAAATTAAAATCTAAAAAAAATCTCCCAGACCATTATACAACCTGATGGGTAGCTGAGCTGTTCGGTGTCACCCAAAACAACAGCAGAGAAGAGTTGTTAATAAAGTGTAGAGGCATTCAACACTCAGCGACACAGTTTTAAATTACTACCAGTTTTCAGCAGCTCTGCTGTAAAAATTCAGAGATCAGCAGAAAGCTGCTGTGCATTCTACCTCCAAGGTGCTGGTGTATGTTGCTCACAGCACTAAAGGGGAGAATTTAATGAGGAGTTTTTGGATGGTGCATTGAGGCCTTATCCACTGTCTGACAGTTGTTGCTCAATAATTAAAAGGCAGGAATTGATCTCTCTGTCCCATTTTATCTGTAGAAACTTGCTGATGCAGTTCCTGTGCATTTTGCTTCACACCCTGATCCTTTTTTGAAGTTTTAAATTTTAAAACTCCCAATGATGCTGAAATAATGAAAGCTGAGGGGGTTTGGATTTGGATTTTTCTTTTTAACTTCCCCCATATGCTTCTTTTCTCCCAGTAAAGGAATTTTATCATTTCCAACTTTCCCATTAAAATACTTGGGGAAAAGCGTGGAAAAATACTTCAGGGAGCCATTGCTAGCAAAATAGCTGACTATCAAGGTGCTTTTAAGCATGATGGAAAACAGTCTTAACTTCATTTCCTCTGTTTTATGGTAAATTCTGCTCTTAACATAGAATAGATGGTCACTTATAGCACTTCAGTAATTTATATATAGCATATCTTCCAGAAAATTAAAGCCAAATCTGGGACACAATATTATTACATAAAGTTGGTATTCCCATAAAGAACAATACTCCCTAAAACCCCCAGACCAACTCGTTTTCGTGTTGTCAATACTTGCGACCTTGCAAAACAAACAAACAAACAAAAAACTCAAGACATTGACATATGCCAAACCTCAGCTTAACTGACCTATTTAAATTTAAATTAGGAAGAGAATGCCTCTGAGGAGGAGTACTTCAATACAATTTGGTAGACAAACGGCCACAATGCCTTTCTGGAGTAAATGCACTCATCAGAGAACTGAACCAAGTAGTTTGCCCCTCAGTGATTTCTGTTTAGAATTAACAATTCAGTTTAAAACTCCCTCATGCCACAAATAAATAAATAAACTCTTCTCTTAATGAGTCTCTTTCTGAAGCAGAAAAATTACTGCATCACATTCTTTTTCTTCTTTCTTTCTGTATGCTTCCTATTTGTAAAAAGTCTTCAGTTGTCATATTAGGACAAGCAGAGTACCACGGTTCCGTCAACCAGCAAGCACTGAAATCATCAGTTCACCTTTTCTCTGACAGCATGACTCACTGCCAAAGGTCAAATGCAGATGGACGACTCAGGAAAGATATATAATCACTTGCAATTCAGTTATAGTGAAAAAGGAAAAAACGTATAAATTATTAACTGTCTCTGCAACATTTCACTCAAGTAGCAGATATGCCTGAGTATATAAATCAATGCACAGAAAAGACTGTCATAAGAAAAATAAGTTTTTCTTTAGAATGTAATCAAACCCACTGTAAACATGGATAAAGGATTGGCTTTCACCAGTTTGCTTACTTGAAAGGTTCTTGGATTTCTGACACACTACCAAGTGAAAGCAATAGAGATGATGTTTAAATCAGAAATCTTGGGAAAAGGAGGCTTTGCCTGGATGGCTCAGATGATATTGAGAGAACGAGAATACATAAAAGTAGAAAATACTTGGAATGATTGATAAGTAAAACATTCTGCTAAGTAACCCCTCAGAATATTGGTAAAGGCTTTCAGATTTCCTTCCCAATTTGGGCTGAAACTTTTTTGCTCTTGAAAATATTAACTATATTCCTAAACTAAGTAAGCAACATGCTTCCCAGATGAAAAAGAAATGGCTGGCTGTGACATACTGAAAAGATGTGCTTCAGGTTAAACAATCAGGGTAAAATAAAAGAAATGATCGAGCTTTCCTCCCCTTTGGTCAAAATGAAACATATTCCTGAGGGGTACCCAAAATGACATAATTACCAGAAGATTCGACTCTTACTTGGGCACTTGAAAAATAAGTCAGATTTGTACTCAATATTAGACTCACTCTCGTAACAGAAAGGAAGAATGGTGCTCAAAAAAGACTTAGAAGACTTCCCGAAGAAGCATAATAAAGTATGCTGTCTTATTGCAACTGATCAATGAATGAAGAGTCGTGTGGTCACTAAAGAGAAAAATAACCAGTCAGATTCTTAAGTTCTTACACTCCTTC
Organism: Coturnix japonica; assembly: GCF_054131305.1. Lineage (NCBI taxonomy): Eukaryota > Metazoa > Chordata > Aves > Galliformes > Phasianidae > Coturnix > Coturnix japonica. The sequence goes on along the minus strand of NC_140680.1, from coordinate 8,009,267 downwards.
TCTTAGAGGAAACTCTCTATCTTAGATGCTTTGGTAAATTCCAAAATCTTTACAGTAGGAGTTGCATTTCAGTTGTAACATATTTAAAAAGAAATACTCCCATTCATCATTGATATTTACGTGAGTCACATAACATTGCTGTGTTGAAAAATAGGAAATAAGTTTATATTCAAAATCAATGCTTCTGTCCAAAAACAAACAAACAACAAAAAACAACCAAATATTTATGAATTGCCAAATTTAATCTTGTGATCAAATTTAATCAGGTGATACCTAGAATATGGTAGCTATGAATAAATCCGGAACTTGTGAAGATGAAGACTACAACTTCATTCCCTAAAAGTAAAGTTTCTTCTTTTTAAATGGAAAAAAAAAAAAGGCTTGTTGACTACCATTCTCCACTGCAGACTCTCTTCAACCTTAGATCTGCCACAGAGAATAAAAATAATTGGATGTTTTGCTGCCTTATAAGCACAGAATATGCCTGGTATAAAAGCTTCAGGAATTTGTTTTAAGAGATGAAGAAGATTCATCTGTATTGCATTCTACCTGTCTGCAAAAGCAAGTTTAAACAACAAAGAACGGAAGAAGTGCGAAGCAGAGTTACGTAACAACTGCGGAAATGCTCACTGATGTGTTTATTGATAGACGGCTTTATGAGAGCTTCAATATCATTAGTATTTATAAGTGAATAGTTTATGGAATACCACAGTATGTCCCATCAAACAGCAAATACTGCAATCAGAAAAAAAAATCTTTTCAACAGAAAAGAATTATTCATTTTGTTTGTGACCTTTCAAGCATCAGTTGTTCATTAACGTGCTGTGCTGTAAGCTGAGACTCTGCAAACACCACTTCCTCACAAATATTTAAGTGCTGAATGTATTATTACCCATTAGTTCCATGGTACTCCAAGTAACTCACACTGGGTCATATACAGGTCAGTGTATAAATATAAGTGCACTCAAAGAATAACCACACCAACAAAGAAGAAGAGTTCAGGAAAAGCTGTTGGCTACATTAGTTGTGTAGCAATCAGTTCAATATATATTCTCATACATTATTGCATATTTAATACGTTTCGTTAAAATATGCATATACCAGCCCACGTTAAATTCACAGTAATTTAATTAATTATTCTATACTCAAATTCTTGGAAACTTGCTCCATACCATACAATCAATAAGCCACGGAGCACAGTTCATAAGACTTTTAAATTACAATTAAGGTGCAAAAAATCAGCTTCATTCATAAACTTTAATTGCACAACTACCACAATTTTAATATGCTATATCCTAGTCTTAAATTCCCTGACAAATGCTCCTTAGGCTCAAAAACAAGCTTTAAATAACACAGCCATAAAAGCAGGCAATATTGGTAATAAGAGGTAAAATCAAATTCCCTTCAAAAATCCCACAGCATTTTCTACAGAAGTGGAGCTGTTAACTCTAATGTCCTGGCCAAAATCCAGGTAAAAATTCTGGGTAATTATGTTCTCATACCTGAATTTCCCTTACAGCAATTCAATTTCACCACCTGTCCTAAAACAAGTGAGCAATCTTAAGTAAATTCTGATCCTGATTCTAGACAGTTGATGTGAAGGTCAACCTGATGTGAATTTGGAAGTTTCATGGGAGGACAAGAAAAATAAAAAGTGTTGCTTTGTTTGAGATCAGCAACATTTTCTGAAGTTCCACAGGCTTCCATAAAATAAGTGATCTTGCCAGACAAACACAAGAGCTTCATCCTTCAGCCCAAGTACATTAGAGCTAGGAAGACATCAGCATGAGCCTCAGGTCTCCAGGGCAATCAAGTGTGAAGCAGAATCCAGCTGACTGCTTTGGAGAAACTAAATTGTGAGCTGCTCAAGACCAACTGTTGCAAAAACTGATCTAACAGCTTCAGTGAAGTTGAAATATAAAGATGAAATACACATAAGAATGCACTTAACCAGCACAAAAACTCTGGCAGTACACTGTCCATTCAAAAAGGCTTTGTGCTCAAAAAGTTCTGCTGCTCAGAAATCCTTGTTTTTGATTTTCCACTAATCAGCACAATCACGATACATCCTCATTAAGCTGCTGCATTTTGTGTCAGAGCTATCTGCAGATTGTGTGTCAAACAAAGTGAGGTTTATAAGGAAATGTAATTTCTATTAAATCAGTTGATCCAATTAAAAAACACTCATGCTTCTGAGAACAACTTAAGTTCATTCATTCTTCAGTACAGGTTACAATATTTTCACATCTATCTAAACAAGCAGACTCTATGGAAAAGCAAACGGTGTAGGAGCCAAGCCAATTCTGTTATTGCACTGAGGCTGTATCATCCAAAGTGTTCATTCAAAGAAATTATTTCCTTCAAGGGTATCCTTGTTGCCAACTGATAATATACATTTTTCAGATAGTTTTGGCACTTCTAAACACAAGTAGAGTTCCTGGAAAAAAAAAAAAAAAAAAAAAAAAAGGCAACCCAGCTCTATACTATTACCTTAAAAGGTAAAATCTACATGACCATATTTTAGTTGCAAGGTAGCTATTAAATTTGTGATGAAAACTGAGAGTAGACATCAGATTTACAATCTGATTGTGGAGGATAAATGTCAAGATTTGTCTTAAGTTTAGTCCTGAAGATATGCTTGTAGCTGAAAACTTACTTGTATTTCAGATAAGTAATAAACCCCCCTGTAGGACAGTGTCGGTTATTTCATGTTTTCTAATACTGAATACTCTCTGCTAATTTATTGCCTGATCTTCCTATAGCTCCTTCTATATTTGTGTTTTGATTCCTTCAGCACTGCATGCAGTTTTGTCAGTTCTCTGTTCATTTCTCAGACACACATCTACACACAGCAGCAATATATTCTCTAATACATGTAATACCTGGCATCTCAATTCACAGAATCACAGAATCACAATTCATCATGCTTTACATTTTAAGTGGTACACTTGTAAGCAGAAAGCCATTTCTGGGGGCTGAGAAGATTTATTTCCAAGGAAATAAACTGAATTACCAGAGCCTCTTGGACAGGCCCATTTTATTCAGTAATAAAGCTGTTACCCATATCAACCAGATCACCTTGACCCATTTGTTTATGAACTCCCACAAATGATTAATGTTGCCTTACTCACAGTACCATCTTTACCCGTGTAACTACTGAAAGCATAATTTACTATAGTTCTTCTCACTGAGATGGTTATCTGTGAGACTGGGCTTTCAGTTCTACATGTATATTAGTTCCTATAAACATTTTTATTTAAGAGTCAAAGATAAGGAGAACTGAGAATCCTGTAAACTCCTAAGAAAGTAACTAATAATCTTCCTTTTCTTCAAGAAAATCCTCAGTCCCAAACCCCTCACATGCCATTACAGAAAGTAAGCAAAAAAGCAGACATGTTCTACTCTGTGGAATGTTGCACACAGGTAATACAGTACCACATGCAGAAAAAGAGATGCCGTACATCAGCCTAAAGAGCGTCTACCCTACACACATGCATATATCACTCACATACATGCTGTTTTTATTTTATTTTAAAGCTACCTTTAATTCCATTAAGCCTTTCTACAAGCTTGCTTGGCAACATTACAACAAGAATAAAGAAAAGCAAGATGGTAGGCTTATGAACAATATGCAAGATGGTAGGCTTTGAATGAATTTAGAAGTTCTATTAGATAAAAATGAATGACAGTGAAGAGTATAAATGACATGGACTAATCAGCTCAGGTTATCAGTCTATATCCACTTAATTGGGTAAAGACAGAACTACATTATTTAATAACATATCCACTAGATGACACAGCTCTCACTGGCCTAACTCCTAATTATCTAAGGTTTTTGCTCATAATAAGACATACTTTCTTCCCAAAAATTGCAAGTCTTCAATTAGAAGTTCCTGAAGAAGTGAAGAAGCCTCAAAGATAGCTTTGAAATAATTTGTACAAAGAATTGCTATAAATGATTCTGCTTTGAATCCTAGTAATTGGAAAGCTTTCTTATGGCTGGCAGGTTCTGACTGGAAGAACAGTCAGAAAAAAAAACAGGAGGGGAAAAAAAAGGTAAGTAGTAAAGAACAGGCTGGCCTAGAGTTCAGTGATGAAATGTCCTCTAAAGCATTCCAAGACACAAGCATAATAACACAATTTGGGTTTCTTTTACCCACCTCTCCAAGTCTGTAATGTTTCTTGATTAAATCATGTAGCTGAGGAACAGACTTACATGTTTCATGATACACTTTTTCCCTAGTTTCTCCTGGTCAGAACTGCATATAACACAGAATCAATACATGTATCATAACCATTTTTTATAAACCAGTCACATCACAGCAGGAAATAAATAAAATAAAATAAAATAAAATAAAATAAAATAAAATAAAATAAAATAAAATAAAATAAAATAAAATAAAATAAAATAAAATAAAATAAAATAAAGCAAATGCACTGTACTTCATACTTAAATCTAATGAGATTGGGGCTTTAATCCACAATACCAAACTGCACAACATGAAATTGTAGGTAAGTATCTGTGGAGCTTCACACTGTTGTTTCAACCAGAAATCGTTAACTTAAAACCTGCTCATTTTAACAGTCCATTTTGGCCAAAGCAGGAAGTCAAAGGAAATAGAAATGCATTGCCCAGAAATTGTGGTTGATGCACCATCCCTGAAGACTTTCAAGGTGAGTCTGGATCAGACCTTGGGCAGCCTGTTGCTATGGTGTCCTTGTTCATTACAGGGGATTTGGACTAGATGACTTTTGAAGATCCCTTCCGACTCTAAGTATTCTGTGATTGTACAGAACAGATAACCTGTTGATAATTTGTCTGCAACCACATAGAGGGCTGTTCTACTGATCCATTTAGGCCAACTGGCTGAAATAGTTCCCATAATATGTACAAGCCACTTTCAGTCCTGAGATCGGCAAATAACTCTTCCCTGTTCTGACAGAGCTCATACAGCAGGTGTTTAAGTGGTTCTTCCCCTCCCCCCCCCCCCCCCAACTTCTTCTTTTTTTTTTTTTTTTAAACCTCCAATATAAAGTGGAAATTTTATTTCAGCTGTGTTTGCATCATTAGCTTGCTGGCAATCATATAAGCCTAAATTATCCAGGCAAGCAGTTTCATTTATTGAGACCTCTTGCCGGAAAAGAGCAGCAATCAAATCAGTCAGCCCAAATTATCCTTGACATTAACAAAGGGTTCTAGGATCATTGTAAGAAATGACTTTCTTCTATTACCAAGCTGATTACGTTGTAGCTGCTCTGCAGAATCACAGCACAAGACCTTGTTTGAAACAAAAATGTTGATAAGAGCATGTAATTTTCATTGCAACTGTTTGTTACATTCAATGTTTTCTGGAGGAATGCTAAATATACATCATACGTGTATGTTTAAGTGCACATGCATGTGTATAAAGCTGTAACAGCTTGTGCTTACTCAGCTACACAGTTATGTGCAACACTGAAAGCAGAACACCAGTGCCCTGGTCCTACAGCCTCATTCACAGTGAAGCCAAGGAAGCACTATAGACTACAGAAGCCCCATACTCTGGGTCACTGCAAGATCAGGGCTGTATCTTTCAGAGACAAGGTACAAGAAGGAAGTCTTCTACTGCTCACATACAGCACTGGTTTCACACTATACTTATTTCCATGGTATAAAAGTACACAGAGCTCATGTGTACTGAGGGAATAAGAGTAAGAAAGGTATTGAGAATTCTCCTGCTACTGAGAGAAAATTGCATCCTCACTGGCATGTCTTTTGGAATCAACCAAATCAAGTTTCATGAAAGTAAAAGAGAAGAGTCTAGACCTTAATTTAAGCATTCTCATTTTTGTAATCTAGGGCCCAGTGGACACTCTTGTTTCTGAAGCAGTTAGATAACAGGTCCTGCATTCAAAGCTCATTTAACAGTGTTAATTTTGTCTACAAAATGAAAACAAAGTATTACATATATATATATATATATATTTATATATATATATATATATAAAAGAAACATTTGAAAATTATTTCAGCTCCAAAAAAGCAGAAAGCACAAAAGCCAGAACTATCAGATGGATAAGAAAAAAACCTAAAGGAGGAGAAAATATATTCAAGCTTCAAAAAGAATATTAAAAAAATAATTAAAAAAAAACCCTCTACTGGGACTTAAAATGTATTTGAGAAGGAAAAAAAAAAAAAAAAAAAAAAAAAAAAAAGCTAGCGAAAGCAGCCCATAAAATATTGGATGCATTTTACCCTAAAAATGAGAAAGCAAGCAGTTAATACTAAGCCTCTGGCTACTGAAAAATCAAACACCGTATTCCTTCTCTAACTTTTAAGACTCCATGAGCAAACCCTATTTACTGTTAGGAAAACCTAGGATAGAATAATGATCTGAAATCATAATTTTAGTCACAGAAAGGAGTTTCCAAAACTGACCATCTTTATCCCCACATGCCATGAACTCCCCACAGATACCATTGATTACCAGTGACTTCTGGAGAGAAGGGAAAAAAGAACACTTCTTTTATCCTTAATTGCAAGATACTTGTCATTGATTACTGGTCCAAAAGTGCTGCCAAGAACATGTTGTTCTATCACCAAAAGACTCCACCAAACCACTACCACTGAAAGCACAGTCAGCAAGTGACTACTGCATGGGGGGAAGGAGAAGGGAAGGGGAGAGAAAAGGGTAGCCAAAATTAAAACAGTCCCTCATGCTAATTTATTTCTACTTCAATCACAGAATATAAATTTCAGCTCTTTGTTTCCGGTGTATTCACCTCTTCACTTTTTAGCGTTTAACTTGCATAGATAATCAGCTTCAACTATGAAAAAATTCAACATAAAATACTTTAAAAGAGGGATAACAAGAAAAAAAGCTGGATACACAGTTTTCAGGACTTCAAAGCAATAATGTTTTCTTACAGACAGACACGCAGCAGAGATTGCTTGAGGTAAGATATCTTGGTGCAATACCAACTCATCAGAAGTACCAATAAAAGGGCTGACTTGCAAAATAAAAAGAACAAGACTGTATTTTAGTCTAAAAAGTAATTAAGGACAAGAAGAGGAACACTAAAACTAGTGAGTTTTAAAGGTGAAAGTCCTTTAAGGTGAGACTTACTAAAATCAGTGATTTGAAAAAAAAAAATATGGCAAAAACAAATCAAGCGTTTTCTCTGTGATCAGAGAACTAAAGTCACAAGTTGTACAAGTGATCTCCATCACTCTGTACTTTATATAGGACATGGCACTACAAGGCTTTCTGTGCTTTTTCACTGAATCCTCAAGAAATGTAGCTAATGGCACACATACAACAACTGGTGAAGAACAGCCTATCATTACTTTTAAAGCTTTAAAGCCAGTGCCAAGTGTATGTTGAATGGGATCGTAGCTCTTAGAAGAGACCTGCGGAGTGCTGAAACACTGCAGCTTTTATACAAAAGAATGAAATTACGTAAACATAAAACAGTGGGGGAAAAAATAGAAAGCTTTCAAATCTCCAACTAAATTTACTTTGTGAACGACAGGATAGCAGAAGGTTGTACTTTCTTTCTTCAGAGTGCTGTTTTGGATCCATGATGCAAACGGTACTGAGAACACAGCCATGTCACAGCTATTGCTGACCAGCGCTTGCAGAAAGTCAAGGCTTCTCTTTCTCATGCTGCCCCTCTCGAGCTCAGGCTGAAGCACACGAGCAGCTGGGAAGAAGGGGAACAGCAGGGAAACCAGACCGAGACTGACCAAAAGCATGTCCCATACCTTTAGACTGCACGCTCAGCTATCAAAGCTGGGGGAAAGAAAGAACTGTGGTATTTATCTTTACAAGTAAACATTCCACATGATTGAACCCCAGTTTCCTAGAAATGATTGAACACTGGCCTTCTAATGAGAAGTACTCAGTGAATGCCTTAGTTTGCTTTGCTTGTGCATACAGATTCTGCTTTGCCTAAACTAAGGATAAAAACAAAAGGATAAACTAAGGATAAAAACAAAACAGTAACAGAACATGTTTAAGATCACATTAGCATACAAAACATGGCAAGATTAAGGCATTAACTAGCTGTGATAAAAATAAGTCCAGAAATGAAGCCCAAGCCATGAGTACAGCGAAGTTTCAGAAGAACTTATCAAAATCAACAGAAAAACATCTGGATTAAGTAAGCAGTAAACTTACATTCTGATGCTGTGTTTCTTATAACACTGAATTAGTTGGTTGTTCATTTTTTGTGCACATCAGAAACAGTCTATTGTTTGTGTTACTATTATCATCAATCACAAGCTGTCAAAGGTAAAAACAATTTTTCTCCCAGCACAACAGGACGGTACACTGAAACAAATCTAATTAAGGTACCTTAAAGCATCTGTGAAATTTTTATTGAGTTATTTAATAATTGATCTTAAATATCTCAACAGGGGGAAAGTAATTCCTACTTCCTGTTATCTTTGCCATTTCCCTCAAACTTGAGCATTATGATTTTGTGCCAAGCTTTTAAGCCCTTCATGCAGGCCTTCAGGCACATTCCTGCACCCTGCATAACTTGAGTACATACATATTAATGGCAATGACTGAATTTCCATGTTCTCCTACAAAAGCTTGTAAAAAACAAGACTGCCATTTCCATTTCACTCTGAGATCAAGGCTGAGATGATATGATCCTCTTCCCCACTTACCTTTTATTTTTTTATTCAACATATTGACTGTTCTTTTCCTTGGTGCATTATCAGAAAGACCAAGAGGACTTTTTTCTCCATAAACTGCCTTCAATTTCAACTTGCACTACAATATAAAAACTAAATCTTTTCTTGAGCACAGTTAATACTATCTAGTGTTTTAGCATTGCTGTAATGAGTAACTGTGTTCTCCTTAACATTTTGAATCATCCACATAACCAATGAAAATACAGTGAACTTCACTGGAATACTTCAAACAAATAAAAAATGAGAACAAAATTGAAAACTGAAGGGATTCCAGGTATCAATATGAACAGGAGCTACTGATCTGAATTACTTCTGTAGGGTCTCCAACAGGGAACGACTGACTGAAGCAGTTTACACAAGATGGTCTCATTCCCAACAGTTGATCATTATTTGCTACCTTGAGCTCATCTCGAGACTGCAGTGCATGCAGCAAGGCTACCTCACACAAGACCCCAGCACAGCATACGGCCACTTCATCTTCTGTGAGATACAGCACCTCAGACACGTGCAAGCCCTTTACAAAATACTTCAGTTTGAAAACTAGTAGTCATTTGCATATGAATCAATGTCATACAACGGGGAAAAACAAAACAAAACAAAGAAAACAACGTTTTCCTTTTCTAAAAAGGAAAATAATTTTAATAAATGAACATACCTAGAGATTTCCTGTCCAAATAGTCTGATACAATGAGAAATTGGTTCTGTAATCGTTTACATAGTCCTCTAGGGAAGGAAGAGCTCTCAGAGTGAACTCCTAGCCTTTCAAAAACTATGATAAGCTTACACAAGCTTTTTGTAACTTGCTACAAAAGTCGCTGTTATCTTGTGCTAGCATACAGTATGCAAGGAACACTGTCAGATTGTCTCCAAAAGCACACCTGGTTTTGGTTCACTTCCTCTCCATTTATTCCCATACTGTCACCCCAGCTACTTGCAGCTCAAACATTTAGGAAGCTCACTTTGAATCAGGTAAAGCAGATCAGTTTACGAAACATTACAAAAATGACAAAGATGCTAAAAGAGAATTTGAGAACATTACATTAGCATTTTCACTCTATGTCAAAATATTTGGCTATATTCTTACTTTCTTACACTGCAATGTAGCAGGAAGATCAGTCACAAGGTCATGACATTATTTAGCTCATTATTCAGGGGAAACTACCATTCAACCCTTCTTTGTCATGTGTGCAGACAGCAGTGCTAATTAGTTGTTTAATAACTGTATTCATAACCATGCAGGTTCATCCTATAGCCCCTTTCTCTGACCAGTGGCTTTACACAGATTGCATGTTTTCGCTGCAATGATCAGAAAGTGAAAATTCCATTTAAAGAGCAGTAAAAGACAATTTTGTACTCAGAAGTATAAAAGCCATTTGTGTTTCACTAACCCCTACCTTAAACACCACCGCTGTGATCTGCAGTATCTTGGTTCTTGCATGTATTTCTTGAAAGCATCTGTAGACAACACCTAGAAAAACAAAACAAGAAAACTATAACAAAAATGCTCTTATCCTGCAACAGTTTAGTATGAGAAGACTCCTGTACAGTATATCTGTTACTAACAACCCACGACACATCTAACACAAATTAAGGCCTCCAAGAACCTGCCTTTGTGCGTGTTAGCAGTGAGAATACTTCCAAATCTATACCAACTAAGATTCTAGACACAAACAAAGAAGCAATCTTTCAACTAGATAAATATAGGCTAACTATACTCCTATTCATAAGATTTATTTTTATCAAAAATCAACTTCAAAAAAGAAAATCCATTGTTTTACATCCTCCCTCATGCTCTTTTCTCAGACTAATCCCTTACACTTACTCGTACCAGCATTTTGCTACTAAAGCAGATCTTGAGAAGCTTTTGGTCTCTATGGCTTATCACAGAACATACCACATTTACTCCAACGCTTTCATTCATGTGACAAATCGTCAGAAGTATCAGGAGGGGAAAGCAAAACAAAGTTACAAAAAAAACCAACAACAGCTGGTATTTAACTCAAGGAACCCCATTTAAATATAGAAACACTTGGACATAATTACTGCACATGTTCTTTAAGGGAAATAGAGTTTATGTGCCATAAGCTACAACCCACTGAGTCAGCCTGAGCACTCGTAGGAACTGATCTGATTTACACTGTGAGGTTTAACCAATGAAAAAGGCAAGTAAGGCTTTATAATAATAATAATAATAATTAATGACTATTTCAAGTATGTAAGTATAGATTTCATATGTAAAGATCTGGACCAAAGCAGAACTGGTCAGCATTTCCCCTCTTGCTCTTCAATAGACATTCTTTTCCAGTTGATACCTTCTAACAGAACAACAGTGAAAAAGAAACACTCAGATGAAAGTCAGCCTGAGTGAGTTGCAAAATCTGTTTGCTTGTTTTATTTACTGTTAAAAGCAGCAGAAGCTTCTGAGTTCTCCATATAGTTCTTCAACAGCCTTTTATTACAATGACAGCACAAATGGATATGCGACAAGACAAACTCGAAGGAAGCATATTTTATTCCTTCCCAGAACAAGCGTTTCAGCAGAGCTGTTACACAGCTGCACTCTTGCATTTCATCTTCTACATTTCTCTCACATATGGGATACACAAACCAGCTCACGTTATAGAATTCTGAAAGGAACACTCAGTAAAAAATATTTTCCTAGAGTTTCTACCAGAAGGACTTCATATCAGCTAATCACTGTTCACATACATGCTTTATACCTGTTATAAAAATGAACGTATGCAACAATTAGCATTGCACATCATAGGAAAAGTCTGGTTTTATACAACCAGAAACCCCTGAAGTATCAGGCAGCTTCCAAAATCAACTGGGTGACAAGTGTTGCAAGCAAGTAAGTACATTCATAGCAGCAAAACGTCTGAGGATAAAAGCTATCAGTTATATGAAGTACTGGGGAGGATTTTTTTTACTATGAAGTGACCTTAAAAGAATGTCTCCATTTAAGTCTTCATCTTCAATTTAAATTCCCTTCCACCTTGTTATCATTACCAAATATTTTGTTCTAAAGAGGGTCAACCATTCATGTAGATTTAACTTACAGCAATTTAAACTGTGTCATAAGGTTAATAACATAGAAATAATGCATATGAGTCTCAGTGAGCTTAATCGGAGCTCATTAACATGTGAGCTTTTTTGTTGATTTGTTTGCCTTTTTTATTCACGTGTTTTAATTTGAATGAAAACAAACTTATCAGACGCATCAGATCTCAAAACAGATACCTAACCAGAAGAGCAAACACTTTATTCACTTTAGTAGTGAGGAAATTCCACTTCTCCTTTGCATTTTCCTTCACAGAAATACAAAGCAACACTTAAATAAAAAGTAAGAGTGAAAGGAGATCAAGGCTCTTGCATATACATTGACACTGTTTATGAGTCTCGGTCCTTACTACCAATATAAATCAATAAAACACTCAATGGATGACTTTTACCTTGATCTAAAAAGTGCCATTACCATGGCATGATATTAAAGCAGAACTAAAAACAAAAAAGGCTTGGGCCATAAATTACACGTACCTAAAATTTATTTTGTTTGAACTGGAATTACTTTCACAAAAGTGTTTTGACTATGTAGAATGAAGTCACTTAATGTGTTTATAAATGCAACCTGTAGTACAGCATGAGATGCTCATTTATAATGTAAAGGTAAGTAAGAACTGTAAGTATTTATATAAAATTCCCCCCCCGCCCCTACAATTCTGTGATAAACATTGAGCCCATTTCATCCAAAGTCACAGTCATCTCTCACTGATGTCCAGACAGCAGGTAATAGAAACCCAGCCATTATGGAAGCGGCTTACATTCTGTGGTACACACTGCAAACGTTCCCAGATTCACAGGAACACAATAAGATTTTCTCAAGTATATGACGACATACAGTTTACAAGACTTATCCATTTCAACAAGGCTGAGGTTTCTTTTCGTCGTTGTTATTTTGTTTTTTGTAACTACATTAGAAAATACCAAAGACATCTCTGCCTTGAAGTCTACACTGCACAATAACTGTTAGACATTTATAAATGTTAACTGAGAAAATGAAACAATTAGAAGATGGATTTTATTGATTATATTTTTTCTTAATAGAACTAAATGATGGAAGTTCCTACATAACAATTATTTTTTTTTTTTACAAATGTACATTGATTCAATTTGCCAAAACAAAAACACTCAAAATAGATTAAATTCAAACTCAGGCTTTGAAGTGAAGAGCAGTGCAAAAATAAAAGTATTAGCATTAATAATTGCTAAGAAAGGAGAAAATTATACAAATTTTTTTAAACAGTGGGATATGAAACAGCACTTCAGTGCACAATTGTATATTCATAGAGCTTCTTGCAGCCCATGATGCCAGGAGCAGTGGATTAACCTAGTTTCTGCGGGCACAAAACTAGAAATTATTGCTGAGTGCAGCTGTCAGAGCCACCTGCATATCTTTGGCTCCATTCAAGTCTCTGAAGTAAGCCAAAGGGTGATTTCAGGATGCTGTAGTGTCCATTTTAATTCATGTTTGTTAAAATAAATAAATAAAAGAGCGAGCAGTAATAACTAGAGAGACTGACAGCTGCTAACAATGTCTGCCTGGAAGGTTGGTTATGCAAAGATGAAATAATTTGTGCTTGTCATTGTCTTCCAGCATATAGAATAATTCCAGTCTGACCTTTGCTTTCACTTGTATACTTAAGATGGCATTCTCTACCTTTGCATGTTTGGAGCAATAAGTCAGCAAGCTGCTACTGCCAAGATTAAACAGCATGCAAAGGCAATTGCATGGAAAAAAATCAAGTTTCACACAGATAAAGGAGAAAGTAAGATAGCAATTTCCAGCTACCAGCAAGTTAAGTTCAGACAGTTCAAAACAGCACTGGAAAGTTCTGATGCTTATCTAGACTCTTTCAGATATCTTCAAATGTAAATCTGGAGCAGCAATTGGGCTGACTTGGTGAAGTTTATCAATGCCAGCTCACTGCTCGCTACCTCCTTGTTCACCAAACCAGAGAAGAAAAACTGGATTTACTGCCAGGCTGCATAGGCAGTAATCACACAACATGAAGAACAGAAATTACTGTCAAAGATTTGTTTGCTTTATAGCTCTTATTCACGTCCACAGAGACATACACTCAACAGAACACAAAAACAATCCTGTTTTGCCAACTGCATGCCTATAGTTTAGGCACCAGGCTAACCTATCCCAGAAGAACTGCTCCGTCCTCCCAAGAGGACTCCAATGTATTCCAGGTACACACAAGTACTCATGAAATTTAAACAAGGCATATAAAAAATCATCCCAAATTCTCCTCCTGTTTCTTGAATTGTGGGGGTGTAAGTACACAAGGCCGCAGTTCAAGACACTTAAGCTAGGTCTAAATGATTTTCTTATGTAATATGCTCATTATACTACAGCAGCATAACATCTGGATTAAATAAGCTCTGCCAACAAGTTCTCTCTGTCCAACAGTGATCTGTATGATATATATTTTAACACAGACAATGATAGGGCTTTCAGTGCCAGACAGCTGTGCCAGCTTTAGGTAACAGCTGTGGGAGAACTGTAATACCTATCATGACTCTGCTACAACTACAGAAGAACCAGAAGAGCAGATTGCATGAATGCTCACTTCTCAGTATGCCTCAAAGTGATTTATTTTTTTTTTTTCCCGTGGTTTAATCACTTCCCACTAAGGAAACTGAACCTTTTTTCACTGACAAGGTTAAAAGAATTCTACAACCCATTCTGTCAGCTCTGGTTTCTGAACAAGCTCTCAGACAGCAGAATCCAAGACACTCGCATCTACTTCTGTAAGGACAATACAATTAAATCATTGTACACCCTTATAGCCCTGCAGCCAAGGTAAACTTGAGTATCTTTGCAAGAGTAACGCAGCAAGAGAAAGTGAATATACAGGCAGCCAAGTCCAGGACCAGGTCTGGCACCCAAGCCACTGCTGTCCTCAGAAACAGCCACACAAGCATAGTGCTATCTCACACCCAGGAGCAGCCTTGAACAAGAGTATTGCTATGTGCTCTGCCTCAGAGCAAACAGCCCTTGTGCATGCTGCACAGCCCAGCAGCCATCCTATCTTACCCCAGCAATCAGGGAATTCGGGTACCTCACAGTTTCAGAGCAGAAGTATTGCCTGCATTTACATCAACTTCAGACAGTTACGGAACAGAAAAAAGATTTCAGAGTGAAGAACCTCCAAATTAGGTATTAATCTGAACTAAATGTCAAAGCATAAGTAACTTAGACATGTTTTGACTCTCATTCAGAAAGACAGCATGTTTCAGTCCTCGTCTTTTGCCATGACTAAAGCCCCATGTTAAAACTTCCCAGTTAGCTCAGATAATAAGCCATGAAGCTTTTCCTTATTTCTGCTGATGACCCAAAGCTCCTTAAAGCATATTTGAATGTAACAAAGTTTAAGATACAGCTTTTATTCAAGGTTCACACACCCTGATATGGCAATAAATTAATGTATTTAAAACTGATTCATCTTGTCTCTGTGGCATTTGTTTTCATTTGCTCCAGCTGGATGCAGAAGCTGCTCATCTGACACGTCTTATTTTTGTAAATTTGCAGCACAATTAAACAATTAATACTGTGAAACATTAGAAGTTTACTTGTTCATAAATTAAGAGTGTAGAATGCTCCTTCAGATTTATGCACATTTGTTATGCACACAAAAATCTTTTCTTTTTAATTGAAAGTAGCTCTAGATTCTACAGTCTACAAAACCAATTCACTTTGTTTTGCTTACTTGTAAAATGACCATTAATTTCAGAACAGAAAATATTGTTATTAAAAATATTGAGTGCTGTCTTGGGTGAATAACTCATCTATTAGCTTGGGATCAATGCAAATTAAACCCCTCAGCACCATGAAAAGGCTGCTTCTGCTCATTATGCTGCATCATAGTAGAAAAAGGTCTGATAAAGAATGGATGAATAGGCAGAACAAATAATTTGTCATACAACTTCCTTTTAGCAGCACAGTAATTAATATAGATAAATTATATCAAGTGTCCTGCATTTTATATGAGAATTTCATTAAAGTAATGACACTTTGATTAAGTTCCCCTCTAACACGGATAAACTGCAGGAGAAAATTAGCACTTCCATTCCTCTGTTCTCTTCAGCATCCTCAAATGATTCCTAGCTATGGGCAGCCCTTTCTAATCAGCCGAAAATCTCTGCTCTGACTCCAGCCCCATGCAGCATCCATATTATCATTGCCTACACAATACCCATCAATATCTTAGTAAGATTTATGCCTGAAGAACTTCAAAATGAAGACCCTCACTAGCACCCATGTCCACATAAATATCCTATTTGTAACAGTCTACTTGGGTATGGCACTTTCACAAACACCGAATGCTCATATAAAATTAAACTACTGCTAAAAAAGACCTGCATCTTGTTCCTAAAGCTGTATCCACCACAAAGACAGACATATAATTACAACAGACATTTATTTTCTCATGATGTCTCTGCTTGATTTTTGTGGCCAAGGATAGCTCCTCTCCCTGCACAAAAGGCAACCTCTAGGTCAGATGATCGCCCTCTGCTCACCATGGAAGTATTTTCACAGCCACCTTACAAGTCTATAAAGTTTTATGAAACTAGAGTGAGAAACGTTCCAGACACTTACTACAAACCTCACACTATATGTCACCCAAAGTCATAAAATCAGGCCAGCAGATTATTATCTCAAATCACAGAATGAAACATCAGCCAACACTACCCACAGGAAAAAACCTTGCTGAAAGCCAAAGTCAAGCACTTCCAGGTGTAACACCTAACTGGCAGAGCTACTGGTAGGTATGAGTAGGTCCCAAAGAGCACTGCCTGAGAAATAAGAAAAGCATATGCAGAATACTATTTGGAAGTGCAGTATGTTGCAAACACCACAAGCTCATTTTCCAGAGGTTTTCCCGAGTTTGTTTTTCTTAGAACACCATGGGACATAAGCCCCCATAGCTTATAGCAGCATCTTCTATCGTGGTTCGTTCCTGAGATACAGGCCTGACAATGGACTCATCTTTTGTATCAGCAGAGGTGGAGAGCCTACACAGTTCCCATATGTAAACTAACATATCCCCAAAAACTTTTAGTCATCCCAAACAGTAAGATGCTGCTTAAGAAAAGGGAAACCTGCATCAAGCAGAGTCAAGTATCTTTTCTGAGAACCAACAAATAAACCAACAAGAAGAACAAAAAACAAAACAAAACCAAACAAAAATCAACACAGAAAGAAGCAAGTCAAGGCTACTAAGGAAGACTCATAATGTACCGCTAACATACACACAAAGTTGAAGCAAACTTAAGCCGCAAGACAAGAGATGCCTTTTACACTTATCTTCCTTGTCAGCCAAAAGCAACATTTACCTCCAGCCAGTCATGCCTGAAAACTATTTTCTTCATAATTAATTTTATCTCTTACTAGATCCTCTTCTGAGGAGAAAAAGAAGGCATGTCTCAGCAACAGTCAATCAGTGAGCAGCTAAATTGCCAATGTCATTTCCACACTGTGAAAATTAAGCATTTTTCAACATGGTAAGTAAAGCATCAGATAATAAGAAATAATTCAGCATTACAAAGCAATTTTTTTTCAGACTGATTGGATCTTAAATTTTGATTATTATTTTTTTTTCCCACCAAAATGAGAAAATTTGCATTTGAAAAACTAAACTAAAGCCTTTAAAAAGGCCTCAAATCTCCCAGGAGGAAAAAATGAAGTTTTATTCTTGTTCCCTAAATTTTAAAGAAAAACATTTCAGATGGTCACAAAATAATCTTCACCTCCATCACTCCAATTTACTGCAGCTCATTTTAGAGGATAAAATAACATTGCATCCAAAATTAGCTGTTCCAGCCCACTTCTATTAAGCTTTATGGCATAATTTAATTTGCCAACACAGACATCTCAGACATTCATCAGCTAAAAGGAAGACCAGAAGGACACTTGGTCTTGGGAAAAAAACCCTGCCTTCATTAGAAAAAAACAAACACACAAACAAAAAACAAAACAAAACAAAAAAAAGACTCCAAAACCACACAAAAATAACATAAAACCATCATCTGAATTAAGAAACAACCTGCTCCCACTGATGAAATTATATCTGAAGTACATCTATTCAGCATTTTATCTACTTGAAGAATCTCAAGGAAGGGCATGAAGCAGTCTAACTGCATTTTACAGCAAAAGCTTGCTTTCTCAGTTTAATATAAATGTTAAGAGTAGAGCTTGTGCTCGTGTCTTTCTTCAACAGTTCTCCTGGACTTTGAGAATCAGTTTGATAATTCCTTTAACATCTTCCAGCATCTCCTCCAAAGGAAGAAACTTCCAAGCAGAATCAGGTGTGCCAGCAAAAAGGAGGCAGTAATGACTATGAAGTTTGACCAATTTTGAGCTAGTTCTTATATTTGATTCGACTAGTTTACAATTGAACCAAAAATCTGGATTCTTTTGGTCTTGCAATGTTCTCAGTGTAGTGAGCTCTATACAAATGTACACACAGAAATGATTCTCACATATCTTGATGTGAATCAACTCAAGATGAAGATAACTCTGCCAGTTCATTTTAAGAGAGATCGTTACAAAGCCACCTTTTATCCCTCACTGATGGAGTCCAAAAAACAAAAGGAAAAAAAGAAAAAATGCAAAAAGTTTTCTTTTTCCCACTTTTTTCCAAGGTATCTGTGGGGGAATATTCTGAATATTCTGCAGCATGTCCTGAAGCTCCTTGGGCAGACTGCTGAGAGCTGATTCAGATGAGCACACATGACTGATGTATCAGAAAGACTTCCATTACATGACAAAAATGCATTAATTGGTAGGAATTCAAATGTAAGCATCACATTAATGGAAATTTTTGGAGTTCTAAGAGGCTATGACAAGAATTTGAACACCAAAGAACATTTCTCCACTTAGCAAATTGAATTGATGCACACATTTTGCCCCTGTTTAATAAATCAGCAGTTTTATGTCTGTCTAACCTCATTATAGCTACATTACAACAGAATGAAGTATCATCACTAATGAAATTAGGAAAACTTTGCTATGATAACTGTGTAACTGAAGTTATGTAAGCACAACAAAGGCACTGCACTGGACTACCACAGCTGTTCTGCCCTGCTTCATTTGTTTTTGTTGTTGTTTTGGGTTTTTCTAATACAACCTCTGAAACCTGAATGCTTTTCAGAGTTTATTTTTATCCTTTTTCCTGCCAGTATCCCCATACATACTTAATTCCCATGCTTACACAGTGACACGAATAAATGCTACTTCTGCATCGCACAGCCATTTCTTGAAAATAAAGTTCTAATCTCTACCTGGTCCACACATGCAGCCCCTGTGATGCCGACAGGGGGACAAGATAACAAATAGGAAAACTGCAGCGCTACAAAGGACAAGAGACTTGGATTTGATCAACATCTGCAAGCCCAAAAGCAGTAAACTTTAAGGATGAACAGTCATTTACAAACTCAGTTAGCATTTGTCTACCATCTACAAATACATGAATAAAAATTGCAACAATCATTTGCTGGTCATCAGTAATCTTTCCATCATCAACAGATTCTTGAGAACGATTACAACATCCCTTGTAAGGCAATCAAAATAAAAGAAGAGAAAAAGAGAAGAAGGGGGACTGTTGGGTGTTGTTAAAACAACCAGACACAATGAAGTTGCAATAGGTCCTTCCAGCTGTCTTCTTAGCTGTGACAGAAATAAGACCAGAAGTCACACGAACTCCTTGAGCCAGTAGGAAACAGGCAATTTCTCACTGTATGCTTTTAGACAACTTGAGAACTGCATAGATTCAGTCTTCCATCTCTTAGGACATAACCCAGTGCAGCCTTATTATATTTTAAATAGAGATTCCCTACTAAAACACACCAAAACACTCAGATCATGTTTTGCTTCTCAACCTTGCACAAGGCTTTCTTTGTTATTATAACAACTTTTCTAAGATAAAAAGAAAAGCTCCTCAGGCTGGACTTGCTCCACCTGCACAGCTGTGCCAGAACACTTCCAGTGCATGCTTGGTTATCTCTGCTTTCTGTTCCCAGGCACCTCCAGGGAAGAGCCCAACAATTTGCTCAATCACATCAAACCATGCTGCGTTGTGACTCGGTCAAAAGACTGCTGGGCATCTAATTGCAACCCAGCATTAAATCATTTTGACAACTTATAAAGAAAAATATTAAGGAAAATAACAAACAGTATTTTCTATATGTTACCAGGAGTGAGAAAACTCTAATTGGGGAAGAAAAAAATAAAGAGAACTTCAGCTTCCATCAAGCAGATTGCAAAGTTAGTTGATCTGAAGTTAATTAAAAATTATAAGCAAGTTCATCTACGTTGCTTTGGACATGATAAATATTTCTAATTTTCAGCAACTGAAATGCTTTTCACTCCCCCTCTTTTTTGCTCAGGCTTCTCAAAGATAATATGTCCCATTTTACTCTCCCTAAAAGTGCTCCCTAAATGTATTGTGCTACCTATTGCATATAGTTAACAACAAGAAACAATGAGTATGGGAGGTAGTATTCCAGTTCCTTGGAAACAGACTAAGATGTTTTCTTTCCCTCAACTGACCAATAACAACAATTTGAACCCTGTAATAATCCACTGTTAAACACGCTGTATTTGGTGAAGTCAGTGATAACAAAAAGAGTAAGATTTACCTACAATAAGTGCCCAGTTCATCCCACACACATTTCTATTTCTAGAAGGTCTTAGCATTCCTTCCATCTCTTACAGTAAACATCAGCTATTTGGCAAAAGGTACCATTACAAGACCCTGCAGCAGAGTGCTCAAAGAAGGGCATCACCAGCATCAAGAACCCTGAGTTAGAAAAACTGTAAGGGAGCTTAAAAACAGCATTCCTTCATGGCACAGAGATAAAAAGCATCTACAATTAAGCAAAAATGCAAAACAACTTCAGTTTGCTAACCTCAGCTCTTACTTTTTATCAAATCTAACACTTCAGCTCAGAACTTTGCCCATGGTCACACAGAGCTTACAAGGTACAAATTCTTAAGTCCTATAAATAGTACTTCTGCAAGCCTAATGTTTCCTCCTTTAGTCTGCTGTTTTTTTCCTCCTTCTACACACTGGGGCATGAGTATTTCTGAACTTCAGTTCACACTTTATCATGTTATTACCTCAAGGCTTTTAACGCTTGTAGTTCAAGTCTGCATTCAAATAATTATATTTCACTTTAAACATGATTTGTGGACCTAGCCAAAATCCAGGTAGGAAACGCAAAGGAACAAGAATGAAGTGGTAGAAACATTATAAACGGTTTCATAGAAACATCTAAAAGGAGTGAAGTTAAATAAAAGGCAAAAGAAATGCAGCAAGTGATATTTTATTTTCCACAAATACTGCAACAAATTTATGCAGAAAAAGCTCCCACAAAGTTTGAGTCGTTACTGACATTTGCACAGTTGTCAAACAGTCACAACAATAACTTCAACCCATTTCATTTGATGCTGCATGAAAACATACAGAAGAACTACAACAAGGTAACACGACTTAAAGAATTCTGCAGCAGAAAAAGTAGAGCCTGACTTCCCAATTCAATATTTTCTTTTCCTCGGTTCTTAAGAAGGGAAAAGCAAACTTACATAATTGCAGATTTGGGCTGAGAGAAAAGCAATTTTCCTAGTGGGTTTACTTGGACTTGGCTGTTGAGCCCCCCTCTAAAAGGTACTTTATGCCAGATGTAGAAGTTCTGTTGCGGAAGTAACAAGAAGATTAAGAACGTCAAGCTTCACTAACACTTTAATGAAAAATTACCTGGTTAGACTTGTTAGATCTTTTTCCCTTCAATTGAGCTGTGCATTGAGTAATTCATTGCATGGCTTCCAGAAAAGCTCTCAGTCAGCAGCACTTCTGACTGCCTAAGGGTAAGAAAAGCCTCCTGCTTTCATCTCCCATAGAGCTTTAAAATTGGGTTGGATTTCTTCTCATGTGGAGATGTTCTCTTTAGCTTGGACTAAAAGCTAGATGAGGGCTAGATCTGAATCCCAAATCTATGGCTAGTCAAGGGAAAAAAAAAACCAACACAATCAAGAATAATGTCAGCCTAAGGAAAACAATGTATCTAATACTGCATCACGAACTTCATTTCTCCCTCCTTTGTAGAGAGCCAGCCTGACTCAGAATTCACTGCTGAGCTTTGCCATTACATCAGTTCCTTCCATACTCACATTCAAGGAAATTATCTGCAACTTGAAAACAAAATGACTGCAGGTTATCACTTCTGATGCTCTAATACATGAAAGGAAACAGCAGGGTGCATTTTCCTAGCAGTCAAGTTAACAAAACTCTCAATGGAAGTGACATCTGTGTGACTGAGCAATAAGCAGCTCAGAGCTGATCGGTTAAAACTGGCCTCTAATGAAAAAACCACAGGTCTTGATATACATCAGCTAAGCCAGCTCACTCTAGGGTCGTACACACCTCAAAGCCAAAAAGAACACTTGCCAGGGAAAGTGGACCTGCAGCCACACACTATTAAACTGTATTAATCTACTGCAGGGTCACACTACCAGACTCCCTTTACTTTACCTATACAGATCAACTAAAGATTAATGGTGTGAATGATTGGATGATTAGATACCTATTTCACCCCAGAATTACACCTCCATTTTATCCCAAAATGAAGTCAGACTCCTACTTATGCCACTCCAGTTTGAAATTCTTTCAGTGAAATACTGTTAAGAGAGAATGACATGGCTGATCTTAATTTACTGTATGATTTACATCACGACAAACCTTTCTTCACCTGAGATGTGAACCCGTCTATTTCCCTGGAGTCACATAAATGGCATTCTGTGTACTGAACTGAAGAGTGCTACTTTACCACAGTTTCCAGACATGGGTTTTCTCTCCTTATTTGCCCTAGGTATTTCTGAGTCTTCTGCTTAAGCATGCAGCATGAAGCAAGTGTGCATATTCTTGAGTGCCAATTTAAAAAGACAGACACTGGGGAGTCCCGAGGGGTTCCCTTCCACCTCTCTGAGTGACTGGAAGGCAAAAATCATCCTGAAATAACATGGTCTGAGATTCACTGATATCTTTAAACTTCAGCAATCACTTGCTAGGATTTTAATGCTATTATAACCTTTTAACAACAAAAAGGAAAACTCCTTAAATAACTTCAGTGGCTCAGAAAAGCCTACAACATGTATTTTATTATGAAATAACATAAGCAAGAAAAAAACTTGAGCATGCAGTATAGACCAGTTCAGTTGTCCTTCTCCTTTGGCAGCTGCCCTTAAAAATTCATCACCAGAACTTATTTTCTCAGCTTCATCCAGAAATTATTATTACATTATCCAAAATGCACTTTAAAATACTACAGGACTGGTGTTTAAGTCCTGCTGATAAAGGTTGAAAGATGAAACATCACAGAAGCCAAGAAATGAGATAGCCCACTTTATCCTCAACCCTGTTCCTCTGCATGCATTTATGTAATTGGCAGAGCTGTTTTAAAAAGAGCTTCTTGTGTGGTGCCAAACTGGTTTCCAAACTTCTTGTACTTCAGGGCCTTGCTCTACAGTGAAATGAAGAGAAGGCTCCACTCAATCCTGAGAAGCTGCTGGAGGAACAGAGCATCACTTCTGCAGCTCTGCCCTCCTGGGCTCCCCAAGGACATGGTGCTCCAGCTGCTGCACAGCCACTGCCTTGCATCCTTGCAAGGTAATCGTTTTGCACTAAATCCTGGGGATTAAGAAATTATGAGGAAATATTCTGAGGGAAGTCAGGCTGAAGAACAGAAGTGGAGGGGGAGGGAAGAAAGGATGGAAATCTTTTCCTCTGCTGCCATCCCTTGTCCTTTCCCCAGCCCACACATTTCTACCGAGTTTTGCAGGATGCTGGAAGCTGCTTCTGTAGCAGTACAGCACAGGATTGCCATCTACAGGCTTTTGAAAACAAGACGGTGCCATTCAGATAACTGCTAAAGCCTGAAGTAAAGTATGAAATAGGTTGCATTCTCCATATAAATTCAGGCCACTGACTTCTTTTTTCTTTTTATAGTACTTTAACTCAGAACATTAATCTACACTCCAAAGGTAGAACAACCCTTAACTATTATGTGCTACAGAACAAAAATTTAAATAACATGATTAAGATTTCCATTTTCAGTAAATTCTTGTACATATTCATGCTTCATCTCTTATTTTCTTATAGCTCTAGGGATTCTGATATGCATCTGCCTTTCATTTTTTCTTGGTTTTGCTTTTCCTGTTCATATTTTGGTAATAAAGTAAAAGCTAAGAACATACCCAAGATTCTGACACACCACAGACAGAACTGCCATAAAAATAGCAGGTTACACAATGGTTTGCAAATAGTTTCAAGGCTTCATTACTATTACTGCTACCTTGACTGACACTGTGGTGTTACAAATTCACCAAGCATGCCCATCACACCACTCCTGTAGTGAATCCACATGATATTATTGACCAAAAGTATCTACCACAAGTAGATATACGCATAATAAATCTTTTTATCACTACATTTTAATCAGTAAAATGCTGCAAAAAGAGTTGACAGATTACTAGCATGCAAAGCTGTAGGAGATACGTGGGAGCGAATAGCCCCCACAACATACATACGGATTAGTGAAAGGTTGAGCACTTTTCTGCTTCATGGACCAAGCAAGCTGGAGGAAAAGCCCTTGACAGAAACAGCTTAGTTTTAATCATTAAGACAAAGAGTTACAACATTAAGTCGGGGCTCTGAGCATTCATAAGGGCTTAAAGAAGATAAACATTAGAGGTATGCCAGTGTCATCTCCAAACCAAGCACTACAAATGACAGACCTTTAAACTAAGCTAAGGATGCTTAACAGGATCCACCCACATGAAGGTAACAAATATACAAATAAAAAGTATCAAGAAAGTTCAGACTCAGACTGAAGCAAACCCAAGCCAATAGCTGGTATTTCTGGATTACAGTGGTAGACTGATTTTCTGGAAAACCATATTTTCTGCATTTCTCACCTTTATAAACAAAAATAAAGAACAATAATAATAATCAATAAATCCAGCTACCTCTTAAAAAATCCTGAAGCTTGAAACAGCTAATTCAAATGCATTTCTGCAAAGTGTTTTAACAGCTTAGATAAAGCCATCTTAAGGAGGGATAATGACATCCAAATGTAGTTTTCCAGGAGAAGTTCAGACTGTTTTCATTTGGTGAAATTGAACCATTTTTTCTGGATACATGGTAGACAGACTGCCTGCCCACTTGTGGCCAGTCGGAAAGTAGAGAAAAGCTCGGTCAAACTGAGTGAATCTCATCCTTCACTGCACTTATTCTGATAACTTGCTCATATTCAGTTGGAGAAGTACTGCTGACAACATTAAAGAAACAGGACTTGCTGAGCGCATGCAAATCTTCAGTTGAAATACAAGGGAGTGCTGAACCCTTCAAGATCATTTCTTAAAATATGCATTTTGGAAGATTCATCTTGGAAAGCAATGGAAAAGGAATAGACTTATCAGCTGCATCATAACCTTTCCTAAGATAATCATGAGCTGCACAATGGCAGTATCAAGAGAAATCCCTGAAGCCAAAGTAAATCACAAGAAATTTCCATTGGAGAACTATGCACTGTTATCCACCATTGTTCTGTATTTCCTGCTGACAGAAAAATATAACTTATTTCCTTCTCTAGCCATCATCTACAGCATGAAGCAGCAAACAGTCACTAAACAAATGGACTAAGCAGAAATACGGTGAAAAAGTATTGAGTGACTGCTGCCAGCAATAGCAAACAGATCACGGAACAAATGATTATAAGACAAATCAGATCAAAGTCAGAGATGCACAACAAATGGAATGAAATAGTGGTAGGCAGAAAATCCATCCTATTGATGTCAAAGCAGATGGACCAAACTACTGACGGCACAAAGCCCTGATAAACTAGGAAAAGGAAGAAGTCATGAGACTGCTTGATCTGTCAAATTAACGAGATATTATCTTTACTATTGAGAAGTAACATGATGTTCAGAGGGAATGACTAAGAGGCATCACAATAAGATGTGAGAAACATCACTTGTTTTTCATTGACTGAATAGCAAAAATAATGAAAGATCCTTGAACCACAACTCACTGATCAGCAATCCCTATGCTTCTAACAAACTTATCCTTCTCCTGGATGCTGGGAGTTTTCAATAGCAAAATATCTTAGAAGGGAAGGGGAAGCAAACATTAGTTGTATCTTCAGAGTATGAAAACCAGATGAGCGGTATCACAGGTAGGTTGGAATGAAAGATATTTCCTACAACTAGGCTAACCTTAATCTTAGAATGAATAGAAGACTCTCTGAGTTAAAGGGGAATTCTTTCACTAGAGAGTATGTGAATATGTAGCAGAAAAGTTGAAGATTTTGCATACACCATCTGTCTTCCAGCACAGCCTCCAGTTAATAGCAGTCATGCACTCATGTCCCACCCAACAAATAAGAGCTAACAAGCTCTACTTGATCATTAAACCTTATGGTTAATGGAAACCACTACAGCAACATAGACATTTTGTGTTTCCTGATGTTAATAAAAAAATCACTTGGAGATACCCAGCAATGACATAAGAACAGAGTGAGACACAGACTACACACAATTAATACCTTAACAGAAGTACCACCTTCATTCACTCAGTACTTATATCACAAAAAGTAATGCACAAAGAGATTCTATGAATCTATTAAGAAATAATATCTAAGTTCATTTCTTCAACTTGACTCATTTAGTTAGGATGAAAGGAAAAGTCTCCCCCAACTACACAAGCACAGCACAGTTCTACTTCTAGACTCATTTTAGAATATCAAGAGTTTCATCCTTGATTCAAGAGCTACAGCTAGAAATAACTAGCAGAGGTAAATAAAATGACAGAAAAGACTGTTTAGGCAGGAACAAGATATATCAATTTCTGCTGTATTAAAGAAATTGTAACCTGTCATACTCAGCAAAGAAGTCATACTACTTGAGACATTTCTACAGTGACATCTTCTAAACAACCTGCCTAATTTCTAACAAGGCTCAGAAAGATACAATGTCTTTCTAAAATTATATTCAACCAAACTTTTGCTCATGTAAGGAACACTTTCTGGCATTGCAGTCTGAGAAACCCAAATTATATTAACTAGCTCCAGGTCAAACTGACCTCAGCTACACAGCTGGAACTGCTGAGTAACCCTGGCTACACTTAGAAATTACTCCAAAGGATCTGAGGACAATCTTGGCTTCACCCTCCAAGGAAGAGGAGGTGGTTAGCAGCAATAAATTGCTCCTTCTGTGACACAGCACAGGGGATGGACAACACAAGATCACTTGCTTTACTACAATATATTTTCTAAAAACTATTCTGCTTTATTTCCGAGATTCTACTCATCTAAATACCATGACAATCTTACAGCCTTGCAGTGACATATCCTTTCTACCACATCAGCATTTCTATTTAATGTATTTTTAATTCAGAGTATAATACAAAATCATTTGGGAAAGCCATGCTCAGTTTTAATCTCTTCCGTGAATAATTAGCAACTTGGCAACAAAGGACACATTCTCTCTCTGGACTGACATGCACTCCAGTGTCAAAACATCAGCATTTTTGCCAAGGGACTTAGCAGTGAGCTGTTCATTGCTTTTCTATGTTTCTAAGCTAAAACAGGAAGCAAAGTTTCAAGGAAGAACCCAGGCCCACTTTTCTTTTAACCATGCCCATTTACCAGCGTAATACAGCAGATGTTTGTCTTCCTGAGAAGTGACATTCCTGTCACAGAGCCACTGCCAGAAGTAGCTACCAGGTGTCAAACTTCAGTTTAAAGAAAGCATTTAGAAAACCCCTAAGTAGTTCTGCAGATTTCAGGTCAGCCTGCAGCACCTTCTGTTCCCTGAGAAGTACCTACTCCATCACAGAGACACAGCACAGCTTTCAGAGCATGCTGTGTGCTCTTGGCATGTTTGAATGGTGCCTACACTGTCTGCAGTGCCACTCAGCAGCACAGCATTTGACAGCTTGTGTTGCCAGGAGTAGCTGCAATTTAGTGCTGGTGCACAAAGAATCAACAGTCTTGTAGGGGATGCAACAGCAAATAATCAGCCTGCATGATACAGGAGGGAAGGTATTATTCATGTACTACCTGAGGAAATTCTCCGCAAGTGACCTTCAGTTGACTGTGCTTCGGTTGTGCAGCTTTCACTATTATACTATGTGAGGTTTTGAAAAGCTCAGAGTTGTCACTGATGATTGCAGAGGTGAGATGGAGCAGAGGAGCAAGAAACCAAAGCTCAGCAAAGCCATGTGCTGTGCTGAGTCAGTGGTCAAGTAGAAAATACACAGGTTCCTGGTTCTGCACTCAGCTCACTGCTATGTGTCCATCTGCAGAGCTGGAGCCAAAAACTGAGATGCCACAAAATGACATCAAACTCTTCCACACCTCACACTACCACAGACCAGGACACTGTGTAAAGGCACAGAAAAAAGTTACTAGCTCTGAATAGCCAAAATAGTGGCTACTGAAGGCAAGGGAACTTAACGCTCCATTCTGCAGTACGGGTAGCAGCAAGGTTACTTGTCATTTCTGCATCTCAGCCACTGTTTTACTGCAGCAGTCTAAAAAATAATAACAACAACAACAACAAAAAACAGGAAACAAATGACTGGATTTCTCATCTGCTGATTCTTTCAAACCAATCTAAAAGTTACTTGCACAGGCTTGCATCTGATATTGGAGGGGGGGAAGAGCAGAAAAGACACAGTAACCTAAAAGGAAAGCATGAAGAATTCATTTCTATTAAGATGTGCAACAGTAACCACAATGAAGAAACAGCAGACATTTTCTCACATTTGCTATAACAGTAAGTTACTTCAGCTAAAGTAAATCAGTAAGCTGTTCAGCTAGGAGCTCTGATCCTCATTTACTGAGACGAGATCGACTTGCTCCTTCAAGTGCATGACAACACCCTGTCATGATCACTAATAAAAAGAAGCCACAATTTGAGAATTCACATTCCCTGATCCTTACATAGAAGAAAGTGTGGATTGAAAAAATAAAGAAAAAACAACATAACTGTGGATGCTCTACACCGTTTACTTATTTTCATATAATCAGACTTCATTTTTTCCCCTATTGAAACAAGAATAATTTCTGTGCTCTGTCTAGTACTGCCTGACAAAACTGTTCTAACATAAACTCCTAGACAAACACTGTATTAAGCATACAAAAACAGACACAGTAGGTGCAGAATTCACCCAAGCTTCTCCCAAGTTCCACAGTGTTCAAATGAAGTCTCTGACAGCTCTCTGATCAGTTCTGCATGCAACACATCTCTACATTTTTAACTACATTTGAACAGAGCATTACTTTGGGAAATCCAAATATTCCACTTTGCAGGTGAGTATCATTCTGGAGAAAATGTTTTTAGCCTGGAAGCAAGTCGGGTATTACAAAAGCCTGAAAATACTCTCTCCCTGTTTTCAGAATGTCCTCTTAGAGGAAAAAAGAAAAAGAAAAATCAACAACAACAACAAAAAAAACCAACTAGCATCACACAGTCAGAGAAAGTTACCAGCTTCCATACTGTGGGGCTGTTTTGTACAATGCAAACAGGTAAGCTGTTTGTTCACTGGAGATGCATCATTTTTTTTTCTCTTATATTTTTTCCCCTTTGGAAGAAGGCTAGCTTTGAATAATGATTTCTTTTGCACTTACAGAACATAAATTGTAAACACTCCTAAAGGTTCTTATAACTATTCATATTACTGTGAAAAATGTTAGGAATACTTTTATAGTTAGAGTGGAACATAGCAACTGTTCAACAGGCAACAAGAAAAGACATGAAAAATAACAACTCTGGAAATTATATGGATACCTGAGGCAAGGAGAATGAAATTACCAGAGCTAAGATTTGATCAAGGTACGAAAATGCTGCTATTGGTAAATGTCACACGATTAACAGCTGTCTGAGGGCCATTCTTTTCAGCAATAGCAGCTTAAAAATGCAGTGCAAGATGAGAGAATAGAATTGCCATTGCAAATGCTGGCAGTTACATGGGGGAAAAAAACCAAAAACATTTTATATTGGGATACTGTGACCTGTTTATATTCAGTATGTAATTCAGAAGTTAAAAGATGAAAAATTATAAGCAGACATCCCTTTTGGCATCTGCACATTTTAAGTACAACCAAGCAGAATCAAATTTGTCAATCTCAAGCATCTCACCTATGCTGTCAGATTATTTAAATGGCAAACTATTTAAATGGGAGGCACCAACATTAAATCATTTTATACTCTGCTCATCTGCAGAAGTCTTTCATCTGATGGGAATGAACACAAAATTAATTAAACCTAAAGACAGATAATCGTACATTCCAAACATGTATGGAAGAGAACGGGAAATTAATGGTGAGGTGGCTTACCTTTGTCGCCCACTTAGCTTTGTGTCAGGTGTGTGCAATGATACAGTCTTCATGTAAAGCTTAGTTTATGTCATTCATCTATGCCTCTTAATTTTCTTTTCTAACAGTGCATCAATCACTATTAAAACTTAAAAGGCGCTAGTGGTTTGGGTTTTTTTAGTTCATTTTAAAAAGTCCTACAAGAGTGAACTCTTCATGTCCTTGGTGTCTTAAAGTACATCCACCTTAGCACAAATTTGACCAACTTTTAATACTTTTCTCCCAACTTCCTCTAAGATTACCTTCCTAGTTTGCCATATGTTCATGCTTTCAAGAAAAAGCACATCAGGTGCTGCTGTCAGCCCTTTACAGACACTTCTAAGCCTTTACTACCTGATGATATTAGCATAAAATACCTGGAATTCAATACAGTAAATCATAAGAAAACCTGAAGTAAGGAAGTCACTTAAAGAACTCTTTTTCCCCTCTTACATAATTTAACCTGTAACAGGATTGGCTTGTTTCTGTAAGCACACTTCCTAAACATCATTAGCAGCTGACTTTTAAACCTCTTTTACCTATTAAGGGTCTTAAAGCTGAAAGCTTACACAGTAGAATCATTGAATCATAGAATCACCAAGGTTGGAAAAGGCCTAAAAGATCATCCAGTCCAACCGTTCATCTATTACTAATAGCTCCCACTAAACCATGTCCCTCAACACAACATCCAGTCTTTCCTTGAACACCCCCAGGGTCGGTGATTCCACCACCTCCCTGGGCAGTGCATTCCAGTGCCTGGCCACCCTTTCTGAGAAGTAATACTTCCTAATGTCCAGCCTGAATCTCCTCTGCCGTAGCTTGAAACCATTCCCTCTGGTCCTATCACTAATGACACGAGAGAAGAGGCCGACCCCCAGCTCACCACAAACTCCCTTCAGGAAGTTATAGAGAACAATGAGGTCTTCCCTGAGCCTCCTCTTCTCCAGGTTGAACATTCCCAGCTCCTTCAGCCTCTCCTCATACAGCCTGTGCTCCAGTCCCCTCACCACCTTTGTTGCCCTCCTCTGAACACGTTCCAGGGCCTCAGTGTCTTTCTTGCAGTGAGGGGCCCAAAACTGGACACAGTACTCGAGGTGCGGCCTCACCAGGGCTGAGTACAAGGGAACAGTCACCTCTCTGCTCCTGCTGGCAACACAGTAATACCTCTCTGCTCAGGAACTGAATTTCAACCTTTGTAATAACAAAACTTACATATATTTTACTGTAACATTTCCACTTTTGAGTCCCTAAGATTACCTGTAGGCTCAATACTCCTCTCAGAGAGCTTTGTTTAACATACAGTACCCTCCTTTTAGAACAACTGAATTCACCTAAATAATAGCTTAAAAATAATAAACCTGAATTGACAATGCCTAGTGTAACTTCTGGTGCTGATGAAGCTAAGCCTTCAACCAAATTACTGCAAATTTGCACTCAGGCATAAAAAGCAAAATTTCATTATCTTCTACTCAAGTTTCCAAAAGACAACCATGTTTATATTCTGCAAATTCACAATTCTTTTCTCCTTCCTATAATTGCTAGTGTTGCTTTCATTATGATGATCTTTGTTTAAAAAAAATGCACACTTTCACAAATACATACATACACAAACGTACTTTTAGCCTTACTTAAGCAATCAGCTTTTGCTCCCTCAGCTATCTTCTGTATAAAACACAAAGAAACCTGAAAAAGAAGTGCTTACTGATACAGTGTCAGGCAGTAAGTTCTATAGGCAAAGCAGTTTTATATCTTCTACTGTACTTGCCAGCAAAGTTGCAAGAATTTACCTCCTAACCACATGCAGATTCCTATGAGAATGCACTGGTCCCAAGAGCCTTCTTACTTCTAACTCCTCAAATCTCCTGTAACATTATAAATTACATATTTCTGTAGGTACTAGGCAAAAATTTGTACACTTGCCTTACCACCTGCTCTTCAGAGCTTTAGAAAGCAAACACTTAACTTCCACCACACATCTTAGTACTTCTACTACTGAAATAATGAAACCTATAAGTTGGTAAATTCACTGTAAAACTTGATGTATAAGACATACACTACCTCTTCCAGAAAAGCCATTCAAAATAAAACTCCAATTACCCGACAGAATGAAGCATGCACACTAATTAGCAAGTTAATGTTCAATGAGATTTCACAAAAACACTGCTGGGAACTTGGAAAGAGTCATAATACTGATAGTCTTTTATTAATAGAATGATATCATGTAACAATGCAATTCTTATTTCCAACACCATCGCAGACAGTAAAAGCCCCAAGAACGAATGAGTTTTCTTGAGATTTGAGCTTCCTACAATCCCTAAAGCTCCTTGGGGAGCCATGCCAATTATACCATTATCAATGGAAATGAGATTTTAAAGAGTCTCTGCAACAGTCAGAGACTGCTAATGCTATCAGAAGCGCCAATGTGCAGCACATTTCTTCCCAAAGCTCTCTAACCTGTTAGTTGTCTGTTCAGTTGGTTCTAATACTGCCATTTTGAGGCCACTGATCCCTCTCTGCCTCTGTTGTAAAGACTGACCATTAAAAAGAATCAATTTTCCCAATACTATGACAGCGTGGAATGGAGTAGAAGCAGCAAAGTGATATACTCCTACATAGAGAGCATGAGTATGTGCAGTTGGCTGATTTTCTTGCTTGACAGGTTATCTGTAAGGTAAAGAGTTTTCCAAAAAACTACTATTTTCTAAACAGAAAGTTAAGAATCATGGAATGGCTTGTGTTGTAAGGGACCTCAAGGATCATCAAGCTCCAAACCCCCTGCCACAGGCAGGGCCACCAACCTCCATATCTAATACAAGACCAGACTGCCCAGGGCCCCATCCAACCTGGCCTTGAACACCTCCAGGCACGGGACATCCACAGCCTCTCTGGGCAGCCTGTTCCAGCTCCTCACCGCTGTCAATAGTAAAGAAGGAGCAATGGAGAATGAAACCACATAATACTGGTATACACGGCTTGATTAGCAAATGAATCCCGATGTTCCACTTATAACAGAGGGGAGGGGAATAGATGCTGTGCAAATGAAGTAGTCATACAAATACAAAGAAAA
The DNA here is from genome assembly GCF_054131305.1 of Coturnix japonica. Lineage (NCBI taxonomy): Eukaryota > Metazoa > Chordata > Aves > Galliformes > Phasianidae > Coturnix > Coturnix japonica. Next base: position 7,976,037 of record NC_140680.1, on the reverse strand, counting down.
ACGCTGTGTTAGGGAAGCAACTGATAAACCAATTTGAAAACAAATGAGAACTCAGCAAGCAATTCCACTGCAAATACATTTAAATATCTTCCAGTTTCACTTCATATCTGCATATCCAGGAAAGCCAAAGAAATCCCAAATCTCCTGGGCTTTTTAGTGATATGACTGTAATGAGTAAACAAAAGGTTAAGGAATTCCATTTCCCTTGATCAAAACTATGTACAAACTGGCAAACAGGTGACTCTTGAGTAACATACTTCTGGTTAGACCCAGTCTTGGAAGCAGTTTTCTAAATTGCTTGCACATAAGGCCTATAATTTTTTATTTTTTTCCCCCAAAATATTATTTGGAATCCTGATTTACAAATGGATGAAGGCAAAGTCATTTGGTAAGCCACAAAGATCTGCACAGGAAGAGCAAGCACAAAAGAAGAAATACTGAAATAAGAAATGAATATATTAAATGAATATTTGAGATGAACTGAGAAACCCTGATTGGGATTGTTTGGCTCGTGATCGTCAATAACATTAACAAACAATAACATAATTAACATTTTTTGTGGGTTGTTTTGTTTGTTTGTTTTTTATTGCAAAGACTGTAAAGCCTTAATGGCTTAATGAAGTTTGACCAAAATAGAAAGCTGCATGGGAATGTGAAGGACACAGAAAATATTTGACCTTACAGAAAGTTATCTCTTCGCTCAAGTTCTCCTGAACACACTTCCCATTCACAGTCTTTCACAAATTGAAACACAGATGCTAGTGGCCTTTCTCCATTCAACACAACTACAACCATTAAGTTTCTGTTATTTTCTGATGTTTTTATTTTCTAGTGAGCAGAGTTGATGAAGTAAATAACATTTTGAACTGTCACACTTTTTAAAAACTAAGTACATCCACATAATTATTATAGTTCTTAACGAGATAGTTGTCTTCTACAAAGGAATTCTGTCTTTTTGGAAACCAGCACTGTATTCAAGACAAACTTAATGCACCACCAGTTTTGGCTTCTGCATGAGCTCCTCTGTTCTTAGCACTGAAGTCTGATAACTCCATATGCTAGTACAAGAGATGCTTCATTGATCAAAGAGCACAAGTGCCAAGTGCTGCACTTCCCTCACTGGAGAAGACAAATTTCAACTTAAGATGAAGTTACCGTGGCATTCTGCCCCCTGTTCTCCAAAAAAGGCAAACAAACATTCCTTCTGAACACATCTTGTCACGGGTTAAGCAAAATGCTACAAATGACTCCATCCCAAAGTGAGATATCAGTCTTCTACACAGCCAATTGCCAAAGGCTATATTACAAAATACCCACTTTTCACTTGGGCTTTCAGTAGAAGAGATGCCAGAGTGACCTCACTTGGTCCCCATGACCCCACAGAGGACATCCAAGGAGCCCACAGTTGTACAGAAATGGAGCGCATGAGTTTCCGATTCCAAGGGTCCCAAGTTTTTCAAATCAAGTTCCCATTCAGACTGGCATATCCTAGCAAGAGTTACTTTATCATGTTTCTTAGCTGTCGTTTACTCATAGCTCATGCACATTGTGCCATCAAGGTAGTTTTTTTCCCCCTCTATGTCGCTACTCCATAAAGCTTCAGTAAGAATGCATCTATTCTATTTAAGTAGCTGCAGACTCACATATTAGCATGGCTTTGCACAAATGTCTAGTAATTCAGCCCACATACTCAAGTATAATATATTTTCACTTTAAAGTATGAAAAACAAGAGCCAGGCAGTTGCTGTTTCAACACAGAGGATAGAAGATATATTTCTGATAGCTCACAAGATATGAAGAACCACAGATTTAAAAACTGAAACATCACAGAACAAGCATAAGGAACTGAAACTGACAATCAGTCAGGCCAAATATCACCTCATTTGTGGTTCAGAGTTATACGGCTGTTATGGTTTATAGCTCAGGAAGTACCCAGATCAGATATTGCAGTAATTCACTGACTCACAAAACAACCAAATCAACTGAACAGAGCTCCAAGGGGTTAGCAATTACAAATAATTGGGGTCCCACTGCATCGCTGTTCCAAGAGTATGGAACCAGGATATGTTTTCTATGAAACTACAACTGAACTTTTACTGACTGCTCTTAAAATTTTCTCTTTATTGCTTTGTATTCAAAAGAGGCCTAACAGGATTCATCAGCTCAGAGCTCTGGTCCAAGAGTACTGAGGAAAGGTCATCAAGGATCACCCTCAGTGATTAATTCTTTTGAATACTCAAAAAAAACCAAAACCACCACCCTCCCTCAAATGCTGAACAGGATGTTGAAAAAAAGACCGGGAATAACTGCAGAGGGAGACTGATTTGTAACTGTTCCCATGTTCTTACTTATTGACCCACTTGATAGCAAGGGTTGGTCTGCTTCTCTCTTTCAGTAAAACTCCTACAAAGTCTACAAACAATTTTTAAACCAGTGAACTGCACACAAGTTCTATCACTTTTTACAGACCTTCAAAATGCACAAACAGATGATTGCTGCTCACACACTACACAGAACTTGAGCCAGAGGGAGCTCTCAGAAGCTATATTTGAAAGTACTAAAATGATTGTTCATGGAAACAAAGCAAAGAAGCAGAGGCACAGAGGACAGGCAGGCACAATCCAACTCTGGGCGAGAGCCAGCAGCAGAGCTGTGCAGGAACCCAGCATTTCATGGTATTCCTACTCTTTGACTTTTATCTCCAAAGGCCTTTAGTCCTTAGTCCAACTCTCACCATTGCCCTCCTTCTACTGATTTTGGTAAAAGACAGATTGGACCTCACAGCTTCAGTTTCAGACATGCTGTATATGCACTGACTTGAGCTGCAGTTGTTAATGCTCAGAAGAATACAGCCTGAAAAAAAGCCCTAGCATTCCAGGTACTGGTCACATAATAGCCTCAAAGAATTCATTGGAACGCTGAGCTACTTCAGTAAGGAAGAGAGTCCCAAGACATGTGGTCTGTAGGTGAGAACTTCAACAACACAATCAGAAAAAAAATAAATGCAACCTAGAATGCAGGATCTAAGTTCATGTCGACTGCTTTCTGAAAATAATTATGCACATTATTAATGGCAAGGCAGGTATTTTCACTATGTTGACTTGAAAAGCCAATGTAGGCCTGCTGCAAAAGCTGTTTGTTTTTTCCTTGCCTGTATGGAAAGTAACACCTGGGTTACATCTTATTCTACTTTCAAAGATGGCTGCCTTTTGTTGCCATTCATGTTTCCAGTAAGATCCACACAGAGAAACAAAGAAAACTTTTACTTTTTAGAAGCAACTTATACAGTATTTGCTTTGCACGTACCCACAATACAGTGACAACTCAGTCAGTGTTGTTCTCTGCATTGTTTTTCTTACATAACTATTAATGGTATCTAGAACATGACATTCCTGTGACATGGGGAAGGCATTCCTTAACATAAATTTAGCTGCAAACAAATAGAAAGGGAAGATCCATATTTACCATATTTACTTTTCTACAAACTTTCCTCCTACAAGCTGAAAGAAGCTCCATACTTCAATTAAAGTCTTGTTTGTCATATTGACAGATAAATCCAACAACTGATTTTTTTTTAAAGCTGATTTTCCTTTACTTGCAAGCGACATAATACACTTTTTCCTCAACACGGACTAAAAGCAGTAACAGTCAATACTCGGAATAGAGCTGCAGATTTTGCACCCTGGCACACCAAAGCCACTAACCCTTGTTAGCACTTCTCAATATCCAATGATGAGATAACTTTCACGCGGCTTCCAGGCACACATAACAAATACCCCACCACTGACAACTGTGCAAGAGCTGTAATTGCTAGGAGGTTACCTTTTCCACTTCATTCAATGTATCTACAAAGCCTTTGTAGAAAGACCTGAATTCACTGTCCTGTATGTCTTTTCTTTTTCCAATTGCAGAGTTTCCAGACTTGGTGGAGCATAAACGCAAAAAGTTTCACTAAAACTGGACAGATATATTAATAGAAAGCAAACAAAAACAGATTGCACAGAGTATCAGGATTCATAAAACCACGAAATCCTATTACATATTTAAATCTGTAATTCCATTATTCATTCCACTAAGCTAATCCTCCTAACATCTGCACAAGATACCTTCCTAGCAATGACCTCACCTTCACCACCGTAGTAACAGTTGCAAAGATCAAGTCATTAAACACAACATGAAAAGGTCCTTAGTTGGCAGCAACACTAGGCTTCAGAAAATGGTATTCATTAAAACACTCACATCAACATATATTGATCTCTCACAAATCTAATCCCACTCAGTACTAAAAGCCAATTAAAGAAACATGACAGGTCTCAGGTTAAGGCCTAGGGAGGGGTAATTATTCATTCAATACTTCCACAGCTGCTTCTGCACCAGGGTGCAATATTCACAAGTATATTGCTAAGGTATGTACGAATAGACTGGGTGAGCACTGGACTAAGCGGTTCAATATTCTGTATGGAAAACAGTCCTTAAGTAAAAAATTCCCTTACTGTGAAACCTGACCATTTCCTGAAATTATAGAACACTTTGAAAGCAAATTTACCAACTCTACTTGTCAAGCAATAGCATTTTCTTCCTTTCAGCAAGTTGTCTTGCTTCTTTTTGGAACTTGAAAATCATTCTAGTGGGAGGTTAAGTTCAAAGTCCTTTTTATAAGAATATCTCACTTCACAGTCTTTCCTGGTACTTCTCAGCTCTGAGTTTATAAAAGTAATTCAACAACACATTCACCGAAACACCTAATATAAATATACCAAAGCTCACAGTTTTTAACGAGTGTTGCATTGAACGCGGCATGCAGGAATCATGTGCCACCACTGCCCTCATTCGGCAGAAATCTGAATATCATGCTTCTCTTCGAATAACATGGTCTTCTACACAATTATTTTTATTATTAGTCTTGATCTTAAAGATCTGAGCATACTTGCTGTCATTTACACTTCATTTAAACTTGAAGTGTCCTCTTGCAACGAGAAAGCTTTACTGAACTTGGCTTTACTGAACAACTGCCAATTTACCAAGCCAAAAACAAAACAAGAAGCCCACAGCCTGTGGTCAGACAGGAGTGATCACAAGCACCTGATGGGTGCTCTACTGGTTTATATATGAATGGAAGATATATATCTCTGGAGATAGTGGAGACCCACCTGAATGCTTTCCTGTGCAACCTGCTATAGGGAACCTGCTTTAGCAGGGGGTTGGACTAGATGACTCCCTACAGTTCTGGTGTTTTGATCCAGTATTGCTTTGCTCTTCCATAAGACAAAGATCACAGTACTATCAAAATCATATTGCATTTAAACCACAAGAAACAAGCCATTAAAATCAGATTTACAGAAAAACACCTGAAATCAATAATGCAAGATATACAATAATACTAAACATTCTGTGCATTAAGGTTGATTTTTTTTAAACACTCCTAAACAAGCTGGAGTAATGCTAACAGTTTAGATTCATTAAATCATTTAATTAATCAATTTTCATCAAACACTGCCAGCACAAACTGTAGCATGGGCCAGCTGTGAACAAGTTGCAGGGCACTTACCCCCCACTATATAATTACTGAGTACTTTTATGGTTATTTGAGCCTGAAACAAGCAAAACAAAAGAGGTTGGTGACCAGAAAGCTTTCAATTTTAAGTACTTTAATTTAAGCAGAGTGTGCCAAAAATAAGTAGGAATAAATACAGGCTTCCAGACAGGATAAGGTTGGTGAAAAAAGGACTGCAGCTCTTTCCATAACCAATTCTCAGAGTGCTTCCACAACCTGCTTATTTATAAATAAATAAATAAGAAAAAGACCACTACTAAAAAAAGAAATAATAGAGCACCTCTGTCCTCCTCTGGGATCTGCTTTTCAAATGTTCAGCACTACACAGACAGCACAACAAGGCTCATGTTTACCACAGAGACCACACTGTCACTCTAGCTACATTTGTCTGACATTCTGCATTCACACATGAGGAAATGAGTATTTCTGGACTGCAAAATACTGTCTGAAGGACAGACAGATTATATACCATGCATTCTAAAATGGCAGGTTGCTATGGTTTCCCACTGCAAAAACAAAATTCTCCTCATTAGGTTATCAAAAGATCTCCTCTACTAAACCAAAATCATCCATCAGGAAAGCAGACTCTCCTTTAATCATAGCTCTTCTTTTGTGAAAAATCAGACTATTTTTTTTTCTGCTAAAACAGCTTTTGAAAGGGATGCAGCCCTGCACATGAAGTGCAGCATCCTAATGTTTCCTACTACAAGCTGCAGACAAACCTCTGTGCTCCCACAACGCCACACACACTGACTGACTTGCAGGCTGCAGCTCTACATCTATGGATGGAAAAAGATATTTATCTCCTGCTTGTTTAAACTACTACCTGAACTGCCCAACTCATTCATTTGGTAAAGCACATAGGCAATTAAAATCAACTAATAGACCCTCTTATCTTGAAAATCCAATACAGATAAACAGGAATCAATCTGCTTCTTCTTAAAGCCCATATATCACTGCTTACTGGATCACTGAGAGAGTGAGGTTGTGTAGTCTGACATGAAACAATCTTCCATACACTCTGATTATTCACAGGACAATTTGCAGAGCACAGCAAAGCTCCCCTTATGAGAGACGTAGAATCAAGAGTTAATTAGAGCACAGTGCTCAGCAAGGCATGGGGCTGGCTTGAGACTTTCCCTCAAGGTAAGACAGTCCAAGATCTTACCCTTAAAGATCCACTGCCACTTCAGGCTAATGACTTAGGAAAAAAGGATGAGCACTGAACAGAAGTTTTCTAAATAAATTTCAATTTAAGTACGTTTTTTGGGGGAAAGGAGATTGATTTTTAACGTATTGATTTAAGAATAACTTGCACAGATCACAATAAACATCTGCAAGCACGTAAATCAGGCAGAATGCAAATAAAATAGACTAGAGCATGAAGATTACATGATATGCCAATACATCAACAGAGCTGATGAACTGCTATTTCCCTTTCAAAACAATGTTTTCTGCATTATCGTTGCAATCAAGGTGGAAAAATATGCAGTAGTCTGCTTAGACTGGCAGTATCAAATAAGCATACAGGAAGACATGACCAGTTTGAAAAAGATTTCCTGTTACTAAATGTAAACTTTTATTTGTTAATAGAAAAGGAGAAGGAGGCGCAGAATGAACATTTGACTAACATCAATATAAGAATGTCAAAAATTAAAACTTTATACCTACTACAAGCTTTAGTGTTTATGGGAAGTGTTAAAAATCTCCACAGAGTACAGCAAAGTGATGGTCTCCATTTGATGTGTATTAAGGACACGCACAGCACATGACCCTTCTTTTTGGACTACAGATAAAGACAAGGTATAAAGGCTAAAGAATGTAAGGAAAGCAAAAGTCACAGAAAACTTTTGAAGTCATTTAATCTACTTCTAAGTCTTTAGTCAAACCATACCTTAAGGTCAGGACTAGCAGATTCCCCCTCTGAACTCCATGGCCTCCTGTCTCCAATGAAGTTCAGATAGCAAAATCCTTTACATTTAGGACAATGAGAGTTAGATGCTGAGAACTTGGATCTCCAAGTTTAAATGAGGCCTTCAAAACTGATATCACAGAGTTCTCCTATGCCATGCTTGAAGTACAGACTTCCTCAAAGCACATCCAAATGGCCTGAAGATGTCACCTTGGCCTCTCATGGCCATATGCACAAGCTCTTGTACTCAAATCCAGCCAAAGGATTTGTGCTCCTCCCCTCATGTATTCGATACAATGAGCCCCAGTAAAGGGGTCACCTAGACTATTGGAGAGCCTCTACTTTTCTTAGTAATTTTTCACCTCTCTCCTTTTACTTCCCCCATTTTTCTTCTCACGTACTTTTGCTTACAATGATGTTAATAAATTTACTCAAAGCAATAATTACTGTAGTAAGTGCACAGCACAATGTAACTACAAACCACTGTAATCAAAACCCTAATTCTCTTTGTGCACTGAATGTGAATTTTACGTGAAAAAAAGAAGAAAATGGGGCACAGGGGAGGAATGCATCTAGGATTTATATTTTTGAAGACTGCAAAAGACAACAATATTCTTTTGTTTATTGGAATTTCAGAGGGGAATAAAGAATAGCTCCAAGCTTTATCTTAATTCTGATTACATAGTTACAGAACATCATAAAGTAAAACATGAAAAGCCAGCACTGACTTCAGTAATTTTCCTGGGAAAAGGTTGATGCTATCTGTAGACACAGCCCTATTTCCACCAAGAATGAAAGAGAACTTTTCCTGCTCCCAAGGACCTAGATTCTGCATATAGACATTCCTCTAAGACAGCAGTGTTGCAGTGCTTCCTTATGTTGCTCAGGCAAGCTAGTATCTGCAAACCACCACAAAACAATCATGTTTCTACTACATCAGAAATATCTCTAGCCAATAGCAACAGGTTTATAGACTGCAAAGGACCATCTACAGGGTCTGTTGGGTGTTTATTGAAAACAGGAGTGTTCAACCTTTTGGCTTGCCTGGGCTATACTGAATAAAGAGGAATTGCCTTGGGCCACATATGCATATGTTGCTCCAAAAGTTATGCCTCCTATTTATTACCATGGAAACTACTGTAGATAAGAAGAGCACATTAACACTATTTGATAGGGCAAAATCTTCACTACCTGAGATACCCACTGCCTCACTGTGCTCATCTGCATAACCATCCAGCAAGCATCCATGAATGCCAATGGGTGCCATTTTTTCCACATAATGGCACATCTTTGCTCCACACACACTTCCATGTCACACGCCATTATGTCAAATGCCCCTCTGCTGCCATCTGTCACATCGCAACAAAATGTAATGGAATACTGGTGGGAAGGTTCAGCCTCTATTGCCATCCCACCAACACCCACCTGCCTCTGATGTCATGAGTCAACACAGAACAACAGCAGGCATGGCTTTCAGAGCAGCTCTCATAAAATATACAATATAATTAATAGGTAACAAACAAAACATTCTAACTTTTAATATTTTTCTTAAAACATTAGGAAAAAAATACAGGAAGGGAAAAGGAAAAGTAAAGAGAAAAGGAAATGGGAAAAGGGAAGGGGAAGGGGAAGGGGAAGGGGAAGGGGAAGGGGAAGGGGAAGGGGAAGGGGAAGGGGAAGGGGAAGGGGAAGGGGAAGGGGAAGGGGAAGGGGAAGGGGAAGGGGAAGGGGAAGGGAAGGAAGGCTGGTCAGAGCCCCTTTGCCACTACAGTGCTGAACACTAGTGAGGCTCCTGGAGCTGGGGGTGGCAGTTTCAGCTGGGGCTGGCAGGGTCTCTAAAAACCTACTGGTGCACTGACAGGAAGGAACAAGTTTCCCCCAGTGCTGCTTCAGTCCAGAACCATCACCATAAGAGCACAAAACAGGCCAGTGCTTTCACCTGTGGCCAGTAGCTTGCAATCCATTCCATAGCCCACTGCTTTTTAAGATATCTCTATTTTTAACAGCGACATAAGAAATAAAAGCTATTCAAAACAAGCAGCATAAAAGGAAGTATCATTTGCTTCAGATGATTATTATGTGCATAATGATGGCAGGAAGACCACAGCAAATGTTTTCCAACTCTTAAAAAGAGCACTTCCTCTGCAATATATAATTTTGAATTTTAATTTAGATAACTCAGATTTACTGGCAACAAAAAATGCATATTCATGAGATCTGATTTACTATAATTTTTATTTCTAACATTCTACATCTGTGAATACTTGAAGTACTTGAGTTCGCATTCATGGGCAATTATGTAGGGATATCATAGAGAGCAATAGATTGACTTGTAGGTAAGAGTTGATAGCAAAGAAAGTCAATATATTTACTTTCAGAAAGGTTGTGGATTCAGATTTGGGAATTAGTTTTAATTCCCCTCCTTTTAGTTTTAAACAAATCACTTTTTCTTTCCTAATCAAGATACAAATGAAGGTCATCACAAATGACAAAACAAAGATTTTTAGATGCATTCATTCTACTACCGCAAAGGTCTGAGGAAAAATAAAGTTAAATATATAACAAATATAAACACAAAAGTTGGCTTCTGTACAGGTAAATGATGCTTCAGAGGGGAAAGCTGGACATGCTATTTTGGTCATCCCACCTTTGCACCCATACAATTCCTTATGCTGATTTCTACTAAGCCTTCTAGAAATCAAAGCATTTACTATGTAAAACATATTTTTCTTCAATATCTCTGCATCTCAAGCTTTTCTGTTGTCACCTTGTCAAGATTCTTTACTAAAACACAATTTATTTCCAAAGGTAACCCACAGAATGAATCAAAGAAATCTACACTTACACAGTGACAGGTACGATGGAAACAACAGGACGAAAACTGCTTCTGACATAATATATTGAGTAAAAATGACAATAAAACTCATCGGCGTACAAAACAGATCCTCTCAGTTTTATATGTACACTACTCCATCCAAAAAAAGGAACACAGCTGCACTGGCTGCCCAGGAAAGCTGCTCCCTTGTGTGATAGCAGAGCAATGAATGGTGCTAATGGCAGCCACCAGAACAGGAGAGAGGAGAGCAAGGAGAACAAACAAGGTGTCCTAAACTTCTTTACTTAGTGCAACTAATGCTAACAACTTCTTGGTGGGTCTCACTCTTGGCCATCTGACTACCCTAAGAAGTCATTGACCCCAGTACAAACCAGTAGGTTTGGGAGTGTTTCTTTTGCTAAAGAAACAGCAACTTAGTTAGAATACTGGTTTATTTATCACACACAAGAGTCATTCTCTCCTGTCACACTGACAAGGACAAGAACTGGTAGCTGAGGCTATCACTGCCAGCTGCACCTGCTAACCCTGACAGTCATTCTGCCTTATTTCTCCATCACACAGCTACATAGTTACTGACTGTTGCACACAGGTGCAAGCAGACAAATGGGACGGCAGAAGGAAAGTAATAGTATAACAGGACGTGGACTTATATCTGACCATTGCCAAACTGCAGTGACAAGTAACCAGAATGAAGAGATTTGAGACAGACACAGAAGCTTCGCATGGGAAAGTTCTGATGCAACAGATGTTAAACTTCCTCTTCTGGATGTATATACTGATATTGCACAACAACTACAGTGAGAGTTATAGTGAGAGAGTGGATCAACGTAAAGGTTGTAAAGCTAGGAAAATACAGAGGGTGCTCCAAAAGTAATGCCTCCTATTTATTTCCATAACTACAACAGATGCAAGGAGCACATTAAGTTTATTTGATATATCCAATGACATTGAAAATGCACTTGCAAGTCATTTTGACAAGCATGTCATAAAGAATATGGTCATGCAGATGTTTTGCTCTGTGATAGTTCAATTCCACTTCATTATCTCAAAAGTATCTAAAACGTTTTTATGTTTTATTATATTAATTTTTATATTTTAGTTAAAATTTGTCACGGTTTAACTTAGGAGCATGCAGTGAAGTCTTAAAAGCATTAGCAAAGAAAAATAAATATCTACATTCCTTAGATTTCTACAGGCAACATTAAATTAAAATAAAGAAGATTTCTGACCTAAGAAGGAATGATAGTTGCCCAAATAACAAAGTAGAATATTCTGAGTTCAACACAGCTTGAGAAACCTCCTCTTGAAGAAGCACGTCACCTTTTAAATTAGTATAAGCTGTAAAACAAGTGGAAGGAAGGAAGGAAGTATTTGCTGATGAAGAAAAGTGATTTTGAGACATTTTTACTCAGATGTGCGAAACAGTTTTATAAGCATCTCTGTTGCTTTTGCAGCTAACTGCAAGAGGCCTGAAGATACAACATGGCGCAGCGTGGCATGACTTCTACGAGCGTTTTTCATCTCAGCATGCAGAAGCAGCATGGTTTCAGCAGTTGCTCCTTATTCTACTTTACATGAACGAATGACTGTTGTAGAAACACGGGGATGCAAAGTATCAGCTAACAAAAGTGCTGCAGATTATCTCCGAGCAGCAGACACAGGCTCATGGGGTTGAGGTAAAAACACGTGGTTCAGCACAAAGAAGCACACAAAGTGCCTCAGGCATCCACATGTGCTGCACAAGATGGAAGAACAAAGAATCAACACCTCCTCCTGCCAGGCCAACCTTCCTGTATTCTCTGAAGGAGGATCAGAAAGCTCAGAAAAAATAGGAAAAAACATTTATTAGTGATCTGAATCAAAAAAAGAGTCCAACAGCAACAGTTAAGCCGTGGGACCATTGGTTATCTGGCAAATATATCAAGAAATGAAGCAGAAATTTGTAACGTTTCAAGGTTTACAACAAAAGAAAAACTTCTGAGCAACTCAGATCGACGATCCAACAAATGAAATCCTGATGTTCAATAAATGTAAATACAGTGAAGTCCACTTTCAAGCACCCAGATCTGATAAACGGAGCGTGCAATTCTTTGGGAAGCAAAACAAATAAACAAACAAAAACACTCACTTGGAAGGCTACATTCACACGGCATTTCTGGAAATAGATATATATATTGCCTTACTTCTTAGTCCGAACACTTCCACAAGCACACACCACAAGGGACCATTTGCTTTTAGTCAATGGATCTAAATAGTGAAACATCCGAAATAACACCCCAAAAAAGTTTCAGTAGACGAAGTACCTGCCACGTGCCCGCCGTCCAACACCGGCCATGTTCCATCGCCGCCATTAGATGGAGCTGCAGAGCAGCACAGCAGGCTGAACGTCAATCAGCCCCGCGGGGTGGGCCGGGCCGGGCCGGGCGGAGCGGGGGGGCGGTGTAACTGAGCGGTGCCGAGACGGGTTTATGGCACCGGGCGGGTGGGGGTCGGCACCCGGGTGAGTGAGGGCTGTGTAAGGGTTGAGGCTCGCGCAGCGCCTCGGGACCTTCCCCCGGCAGAAGGAAGCAGTGAGGCGGCCACAAGGTAATGGCACGGAGTGGGACCCAACAGCCGGCGGTTCGGGTTTCTCCGCGCCGTGCCCGCATCGCTGGCGGTGCAGAGCGGGACGTTGGGCGATTCGTACCCGCTCGGTGCGGCCCCGAGGTGGATGAGGACAGGCCCGGGCTTATCCCGGACATGTCCTGTGCGGGCGGCGCGTGCGCGGCCCCGTCGGGCCCGGGGTGGTTCGGTGTTGTGAGTGTGTGTGTGTGTGTGTGTGTGTGTGTGGGGCTGCGTTGGAACTTGTTTCTTCTTGCAGATGATCGAGACGCTCGTGAGCAGCGATGCCCGCGCGCTGCTGTACCAACTCACAGCTCTGCTGGAGCAGGAGGTGCGGTGTCAGCCGAAAGGTTCGGGCCTGAGGTTGATGGAGGCTGCCCATGATAACGGGCTCCGAATGACCGCCAGGCTGCGAGACTTTGAAGTGAAGGATCTGCTCAGCTTAACTCAGTTTTTCGGCTTCCACACGGAGACCTTCTCGCTGGCTGTCAACTTCTTAGATAGATTCTTGTCCAAAATGAAGGTATGGCTGTTTAAAGTATAACCTCATTAGCTTCTCCTCGCTGCGACCTTGCTCCTGTTTATGTAGAAGGTCTTGATTTGTTTTTAGATGGCTAAAAGTTAAGCTCCTTCCCCAGATCCTGATTACAGAGCTTAAAAAATGGCTTTCCCTGGTTGGATTTCAGCAGTGCTAAGAAAGATGCTTCCTCCGAAGAAGAGAAGGAAGGGGGCATCTGTTCCAACTTGAGGGTGCCTGTAGGCTTGGAAATGCATGCTGCGTTATTGCTTTAGATCGAGACAGGCTGTCTGGCCTGTTGCACATACCCAAGAACACGCTGAATTACCTCACAGTTTACTGCTGTTTAAACCCACTAATGTGTCTTAGGTATAACAAGAGTTGGGATACTGTTCAGCATTTATTAATCATGTAAAATGAGTGTCTAGCTAGCATTCTGTTCTTTGGCATGTATTTGGCATGCTGACCTGGGTTATTTGTCTTAACAGGACAGGATTACTGCTATTCCAATTAGTCCAAGACAAATGCTTGACTTTCTTGTATGTTAGTATGTCCCTAAAAATCAGAAGGCTGGGTGGAGTATGAGACTTCTGAATCCAAAACACGCCCTTGCAGATTCTCTGTGGTTCCCTTTTATACATACATACATATGTGTGTATATATGTATATACACTAAATTCTTGGGATAAGCCAATATGTACAACACTTTAGGTCCTACACAACCTCATTAAGAAACTAGTTCTACCAAATCTTTTTTTTTTTTTTTTCCCTAAAATAACATATAATTTGGTACTTGCATATTGAAATGGTTTATTTAAGGCTTCCCTCTTTAAAAGTAACAAAAAACTTTGACTTTTCTTTAGGTACAGCCTAAACACTTGGGCTGTGTTGGATTGAGCTGCTTCTACCTGGCTGTGAAGGCGACAGAAGAAGAGAGAAATGTTCCCTTAGCCACCGACTTAATTCGAATAAGCCAGTATAGGTTCACTGTTTCTGATATGATGAGAATGGAGAAAATCGTATTGGAGAAGCTTTCTTGGAAAGTCAAAGCAACAACAGCCTTCCAGTTTCTACAGCTTTATCACTCACTCATTCATGAGAATTTAAGCTGTGAAAGGTAAAATATCTCAAGCTTATTTTGTTACATCTGCAGGTGATCAGGAAGCCTATGTTGGAATTGGCCTTTGGATATTAAAAAAGAAAAAAGAAAAACCAACAAAACAGGATAAAACCTTCCTCCTTAATATTAATGTGAATACTGAGGTGTAATGTTATCTTAAAATGTTTTTTTTTGTTGTTGTATAAAGTCATTAAATGAGTGTTGTTCTCTAAGTCCCAAAATAAATTGCTCAACAGTGATAGTGTAAGAATGTTATGTCTGTAAAGCCTTACTGCAAAGGTTTCAAAATAGGGTTTCAGAAAAATGTTTCTTTTAGTAGTTAACATCGAAGCTCCCTTGTGCTAAATCTATTTTGATAATGCTGTTTTTCCCAGTGTAATGCAAGATTTATTTTGGGCATGAAGACTGCCAAAATTTAACACCCTGCTTGACTAAAATAGTTCTTCTCCTGGTACAAATGAGGCCCTTGTTTAGAGAAGAGTGGTCTTAATAAATGTTGTGTTCTTGTGCAACAGTGACTTATCTGTTTTTATTACAGGAAGAGATACCTTAATTTTGAGAGACTTGAGACCCAGCTTAAGGCATGTCACTGCAGAATCATGTTTTCTAAAGCTAAGGTAAACTTCTTGTAAGCTGGTTGGTGAGACTGGAGAAACTTTAAAGTTGCAGATCAAAAATGTCATCTTATCTTTCTCTCTCCAGCCTTCTGTCTTAGCACTGTCTATTCTGGCACTAGAGATAGAAGAACAAAAACTACTGGAATTGACAGAGGCATTGGAATTTCTGCAGTTGCAGTCCAAGGTATGGATAAAGCTTTTCAGGGTGTGGGAATAAAAATGCATGTGAAAGCTTTCTCGCTGGGGGGAGGGGAGTTCTATTGATGTGCTGGTTTATATTTTCCTCTTTTTATCTTCCATCTGGCTTGAGATGTTTGGCTTTTTATCTTAAGTAGCTAAAAATGCATATGTAATTTAAGGATGTAACGAGTTAGTAACATATGGATTCTGTCTCACTATTTAGATAAACAACAGAGATTTGACCTTCTGGAAGGAGTTGGTGTTGAAGTGCCTTACAGAATATTCCTCGAGCAAGTGTTCCAAACCAAATGTCCAGAAATTAAAATGGATCGTGTCTGGACGTACAGCACGGCAGCTTAAACATAGCTATTATAGAATAACACACCTTCCTACAATTCCAGAAACCAGCTCGTAATAGGTAATAACCTGTAAAAGCAGCTTCTCACAATGTAGAATTAATTAGCTGTTAACTATCTCAAAGTTTCTTAGTCCATATAGGTAACCTGTTGGAGATGTTAATGTAGATGTAGTAGGCCTGTCACAGAGGCTGGTCTGTTCTCATGTTCATGCTTGAGCCTGTGGTGTACCTAAAGAAGTGGCTACCTAATATGTGAACACTGGAAAAGTAACTGATGCTTTGAAGTACTTTGGGAGCAGAAAAGTATTCTACAGACATTGGAACCTCATTCAAACTTATATACGGAGTAAAACTGGTAAAACAAAGAGCAGGGGAAATACTTAGCTTGCTCCTATCACAGAAAGAATCTAACAGGAAACAGCTGCCTTTTAGAATCTATTGCAGTAGTTCACTGAAGCCAGTTAACGACAGCTTCATACACTTCGAGTTGAATAGCTGTCCATTTAGTAAAGTCTGAAACTCATTTGATCATGCACATTGCAGTTGATTAACTGAGCAATCATGCACTACTTGCTTATCTAGACTTTAATTCTGAAGGCTACGTATCTTCTTTAAAAGCTGTCTTTCTGTGTTAAAGTCTGTCTTGTGCTTTATTCTTGTAGTCATCCCTTTGTTAGTTGATTGTTCTTTATGGTTGTTTTGTTTGTGTTACAGGAGTACAATAAAAGGAGAGAAGCAGCCTGAAAACTGTTCATAGACAGATGAAGATTTGAGAAACAACTTAAAAGTGAAGAACTTGACTCTGCAAGAATACCGAAAATAAGAATACAACTGGTAGCAGTTCAGACTAGAATTCCTTGCAGCAAATGTTCTTTTCCATGATGACTACGATACCTAATATTAGCTTTTGGTCTTACTTACTAGATGACTTACTATTTAAGCAGTAAAATGTCACAATACAGATGCAAATAATTTAATACCTTATAGTTTATAGAGCAGCTTGTGTAATCTAACTTTGTTTTACAGTAAGTGCAGATGCAGAATTACATATTAAATGGAAAAAAATTGGTTCACTTTCCAAAGACTACATGCCACTAGGTAAACATCTTCTGCAGTAGCATGGTGCTTCAGTGTCTCGGGCAAACTAAAGACCATCTTACTCAGTACTGATAGGAAGAACACATGCTGGTCAGTCTGCCTGACGTTCTGTTTGGACAGGAGCATGCATCTGTGTTCCTATGGGGTAGGGTGCTGGCCTTTTAATTCCAGTTTGGGTTCATAGTAAGGCTTTGCGATTCCTATTGTGTAGCCATTAACAGTGCATCAGTAACATCAGTATTATGTAAGAAGTGTGGTTTGCTGAGATTATGGATGAGGGTGAGTGTGTGGAAACTTCATAATACCTAGTGATGGCTGGGGAGAAAGCACCGCAGCACCTGCTCCTAATTGGGTACCATTTTGTCAGGGTTCTGTTGTCCAAGGAGTAAATGCTGATACTGAACAAGGACAAGCAGTCAGAACTGTTCAAGCTCCATTATGCTCCTATTTAAAGGCTACTCAAGATGAGGAAAATCATAGACTGTTTAACAGTAAGCTTACTAAATTGCTGTTTTTGCCTTAAAATTAAGTCAGTCCTTGAAATGTATCATGCTGCTGGTACTAATGTGAAAGTGAACAAAAAGAACATGTTATTGTATGTAAGATGTAGGATGATTTGGAGAATGTTGCTTATGACTCCTTGAATTCTGTTAAAAGTTGGTTGTTGTATGAATGGAGTCAGTGGAGAAGGAAGGAATCTGCATGTTTGGAATACTGTGGACTTACCAAGCTAGCCTACCAAATCCATCTCCTTTATGGTAACAATGGATGGGGAGATTATTCAGTTTTCTTAACCTAGTGAAACTTCTCACAGAAAACTACATTCCAAAGCTCTGTACTGGATAAATCAAGCTTTCTCGTAGACTCATGGGAATGGTTGTGCTGCATATTGAATTGGGTTTTCCATCCACCAGTGTGATACGTGCATTATGCTGGCTTCTGAAAGGAACACAGGTGATGTAGACAAATGGGCAGTCAGCTTATTCGGGAGAGAACAAAACACAGTGTGCAGTTGTGCTGGTATTGTGACATCTCAAGATATGTACCTTTCAATTAAACATTGGAATGCAAATAACTGAGTAAGTTCTTTTTTTCTCTAGTGTATTACAAGATGTTTTAATAGGAAGCCCACAAAGCTGCTTGTAGCTGAATGCGACCTGGTCAACCTCTGTGCAAGAGATAGGAGACTAAGGATGTATTTTAAAAGGTTGAAGCTGCAATGGAAAAGGCTAGAAAAGCTAAAAGGAAAACAAAACAAAACTTGATCAAATTATTTGAGCTTGGTTTGTTTTGGTGTCTCAAATGATTTGGTGCACCTAGACTGCCTAAAGACTACACTGTGTTAATTTGACTTCAAATACCTTCCCCTCTGTATCTAATGGTACGTATCATCTATTTCTATGTGTTGTAGTAATTACACAGATGGGACTTTTAAGATAATGAAGAACCTACATTGCCAATTCCAAGGTTTCAGTGTTTGGACTGAGCTGACCAGATAAAAGTTTAGCCATCTACTGTGCCTAACACATCCATTAAAGGCAGTTTATCCTTTGATCTATCTGACCTTATCTTGCACTGGAGGTATGAAAAAATGCCTGTAGGGTGGCCTCTGCCCATTTATATAACAAACAGCAATGTGGATGACTGCTCAGTAATATTTTCTATAAAGTAGGTCACTGTATAAACTATCACACATCCAACTCTGTGCATATGTCACATCTTTTATGGTTTATTTAAGAAACAAGGGATTGAATCCCAGCAAGATGGAATACAAACCATCATCTGGTGAAATAATTACTGCAAACTGAGTAGACTCCAGTTCAGGAAATAAACCACAGCAGACAATAGAAGCAGCAAACCGAATAGTTTAAACTTGTGCTCCTAAAATAACTGCAAGCTATAATGGCTCAACACATACTTTATGAAGCACAAAACAGCACTTCGTGAAGAAGAAAATATGAGAAAACTTAGCTTGGAAAGAATATACTATAAAACTCTGTTCATGCAGTAAGCATCAGATGCTACTCTGAACTTGTGTAAGCATAAAGAATAAAAAACATTTCCTGTGTAAACAAATGTAACTGCTGTAAAGTGAAACACTCTTGCACTGAATGATATCTCAGTGCTTTGAAGCAGCATTAATAGTTACTTACTATCTCTGTCCTCAGTTCTACCTTTTGCAGCAGCCTCATTCATTCCTTAGCTATACTATCTACCTTCTAAACCAGGACTGTGGTAAAGATACCTCAGATAACAAACTGTACTTTGGTTTGCACAGAAAGGCAAATTTTCTAAAACCCAAGCATGGTGTTTGGACCTACTATGTATTTGTGTAAGGATTACATGGGTAGAAGAATACTTGGTTATCTTATGAGTACTAAGTGCTTGCTTACTGGTACAAGAAAGCCCTCTTCCAGCTATGGTTTCATTTTTGCTATATGCCAACTAAAATGATGATGCCATTTTAAAAATAAGGTTCAACAATATGATGGACAGCTGCTGGCAATTGATCACCAGTGAGCTGCCTGCTTAGGACCTAACTGTAGGCAGTGTTTTCAGGGTTCAGAATACAATAGGATTCAGCTATCACGTTTTCTTAGTCAATTTGACACAGCATTTGTCCTGCATAATGCAGCTGGACGGCTCCTCGCCTTTGTCTCTAAGAACAAGGAAAAAATAAGAAATTGGGAAATGCCAAGTATTATATAATTCAATAGCTAAGTTTAAGATGTGACTATCAAACTACCTAACAAAATTTACAGCTGCATCTTCTTATGTTGTGTATCAGTAAGGAATAGATGGAAGATACTATTTTCTACTTAGGGACTTACTGCTCCTTTTAGAAGTTGCTCTATCCTCTTACTTTCAAAATTCCATATATTACTATATTGCATTAACACAGTTATTTATATTCAGACTTGTATCCAACTTCTCATTTTTCTTGTGTCACTTAACTAATCTGGTAGCAAGCATTTCTCGCTAGTATTATATTTGGCAGCACAGGGGGTTGTAAAACCTCATTTCAGGCAAAATCCAGTAGTTTTCTTTATTTAAACCACTGTCTTAAAATAACATTTACAAATTCTTACCAGGCTGCTAAAACAGAATTTGTAATGAGCCTTCCTGCTATGTTCCATGTTGCATGTTAAATAAAAACATTAGGTATTTTGCTTATAGGGTCCATTTTCAACAGCAAACAAGATATTCTTGCATAGACAAGTGGTGTATTTATAACTCACTAGCTCACCATGGTGTGAGAAAAAGACAAGTTCTGCTTCCATTTGTTATTTCCTTTTGTGTATTTAATCCCTTTAACATTAGAAAGTTACTAGAAAGTTGATGTTAAAAGGTAGCTACTAACACTTTCTCTTCGCTCTACTAGAATAGACCTCCTTACTCTTCACTGAAGTGATTACTTGCCAACAATCTGCTGGATAGATCACTGAAGTCTTCACCAGTTACATATTCCAGTCCTCCAGTGTAATCTGTGATTGCTCCCAAGGAACACAGTTGCAAACAGTTCATTTTTCAAGGCTAGAGAAGTCTGGTCCTCCTTTGCTGTAATTTCCAGAAATTTCTGCCCCACTGAAGTCAAATCCAGGGTTCTGATGGAGACAGAAGTTCAGCATACAGATTATTCTTAACAGAACTGATACAAAGAAAAAAATAACATTTCTTGCAACATTCTACCACTCTAACAAGGACATAAAGGTACAATTTGTTAACTGGATTACTAACACTGAAATTCTTTTGCCAGGAGAATGCATTAACAAACATTTAATTGCCACAGTTGAGTTGCCCTCTGCTGAAATTCCTTTGTAATGCCATTCTCCATCACTTTGACTTCCCAGTGAAGAAATATCAAGAAAACTCAAAGAAAATTCTCTGTTTTTTCACATGCCTTGAAATTACAATTTTAGATGAAAAAAAAGTAGCCCCCATACTAGATAAAAACATTGATATAAATTATCATCTTGGTTGTAGCACTGATCCATCTATTAAGTTTCTAAAACTCTGTAGAGATGAATAGGAATAGCTGAGTACTGGAGCTGTGTCTGAATAATTTAAGCAAGTTTAGTTAAAGGGTAGAGCAATTTTTGAGTTAACTCGTTTCAGTCACCTGATGTTATACACAAACTATTCAACACAGAAAGATGTTACAAGTTTATTATACATAGAGCTATGACACAGTTCTAGATAATAACAGAAATATAGGTAGCCTATCTTCAGTGACAATTTGTTACAATTATGGATCAAAACCTTAAAATACCAACACAGCACCCTGCAACTCAATTTTTCACCAATTCTTCACACAGGCTACAGACAGAAGCACCTCCTGATAGTATGCTGACATATCATGTGTGTACGCATCTCCATCTTGAACTACCATCTGTTTCCATGGCACTACACAGCAGAACAATTTTACTCTGCTTTCATGACCATAACCCATGTCTGCAAACACAAAACACAAGCAGTAAAGTGGGGGCCTTTGACTTGCCTCTCTTTGGAATCGCTCCAGTGTAAGTTTCCTTTGCATCTGGTCTTGAACCCAAGGATCAGCAGCGTATTCATTTTCTAACAGAGATGTCCAGCAATTTCCAGCATCTCGATTAGTCTTCATCAGAACAATTCGTATCAGTTTTCGGTCTTCTATTGAATGAGGGAAAAAAAGGAAACAACCATTAGTGCCCTATGTGCAAGCCTTTTTGTTGCTGTGCTGAATTCACCAACAACATGCCAAAGCACAGGACTTTATTTGAAGTAGTTTAAGTTCTCAATGTCAAAGGGGGTTATTAATAAACAGAAATATAAATAGGAAGCAAAGTTTGCCTGTACAGCCACACCTCACTTTCTGACCTAAAAAACATAACAGTGGTTTTGTGGAACCATTCTGGTCCAAGTCTATTCCAAATAAAACCTTCTGGAGAGGGCTGTGATGAAGAAAAGATTTAGGGTCAAATATAGGATAAGATATAGGTCAGCTAGGGGAATAATGAAGTATTTGAAGCCAAGCTCTATAGAACGTTACTACTTGTAAAAGGCACCATTACCTACCATTAAGTGATTTAGAGTTACTATCAGTCATTTCTCTCTTAGACTAACATGGAAATCCATCAGAAAATAACATGGATCAGTACAGTCCTTAAACTTTCCAATATTTATCAAATATCTAGAGCAGCTTTTTGCTCCATAAGAACCTTAGCCTCATTTTCTAATTGCTTTTTAATGCTTTTGGACTGTAGGTTTTGTCATGTACCCCGGAAATACAATGCACAAATAAAAAGGGAAAAAAATAAGAGAAATAAAAGTTGCAGAGGCACAAAGCTGCACCGCTCTAATTTTGGTGTGTATGTGCAAGAAAACTGCTAGCAAGCCATTTCCTGAGGAGTGAACATTCATTCCTAGGAAGCATATTTCCCCCTAAGCCACAGGATGGTGCCTTCCCAGATCCAACATTTCTACACTGCCATTAACCTCAGACCTTTGTGCTACCTTCGTTTCTTAGCATAGCAACGTGATCGCCCCTTTATACAGAACTGAAACGGAGTAAGAAGAAACAAGGATGAATAAGAATGGGATGGGGTGATGCTGGTAAACTCTTCTGCAGCATATTTTGTTTGTACCCCCCTCCCAGATGTCACCTCGGATCAAGGTTATTACCTAAGGTCCACGTTCCTTCATCAGCTATCGTAGAGTCAAAAAGTTTACCCTGCAAAGACATTCACTGCATTACAGGACAGGAAAAGCAGCTCAGCCATAAGCTCACATGTAATCGTACCTTATTCTGTTCCACCGCAAAGGGAAAGGGCAGTCATGCCCCACCCATATAGGCTTAAACAAGTTATCAGAGGTCTATTTTTTTTTTACTGCATAATAACTTGGCTTGTTTGTCTGCTTTTAATGTAGCATTTGATGCATTAGAACCTTTACTGCCCCTGTTTTCAGTGCCACACACGGCTCGCTCTCTCTCTCTTGTGTGCCCCTGTGGCACAAGCGGTAGAAGTGCCGCTCTGCTACACAGGAGGCTCGAATCCCGGGGGTTGGACTCGATGATCTCTAAGGTCCCTTCCAACCCTCACAAGACTATTATCCTATTATTATCCTACTGCCATCTCCCACCGCCCCTCCCGTTACCTGCAGCACCTCCCGGCCGCACACGGACAGCGCCACGCTCCTGCTCTGCAGGTTACAGCGCACATCCTTCGCTCTCGTGCCCGGCGGCACCTGCACCTCGATGAACACCTCCTCCAGGGTCTGGTACCAGCGGCCCCATGGCGTCCCGCAGGGCACCACCCCGCTGCGCTCCTCGAACGGAGCCGACATGTGACACAAGGGACGGGGAACAAACCGTTCCACCCCGATCGGAAGTGAAACGTCGGAAGTGCTAAGTTCTCTATCAGGCAACGCGCATGCTCCAGGAAAGCAGCGCTGATTGGTGCCTTTGAATGTGGGGAGCGGCGGGTCGCTCCGTGAGCAGCGTCTGACTGATTTTCAGCTCAGAAAAACCGAAACTTGTTGCTGTTCTTTTTGCTTCTCTCCCGTTCTGTGTATCTCGTTCATAGCACCTGACATGCTGCGAGGCTCCTGTGACACCAAGTCTTCAGCTGCCCTGCGGGGTTCTTCGTCCTCTGAGCCGCATCAGCACGTTAGGAAACATAAGAGTGAGTATATCTACAAGTTGTGCTGCAATGCTTTTGTAAACTACACCTGTGGGTGTTTATGTGCTGCTTCTTTGTTCTTTTGTTTTAAGCTTTGTTGGTTTCTTTCTGCAGCTCATTGCGTACCTTCCCACTGTAGAAACAGGGCTGTTCCTGTCTTTTTTTAATGAAGCTTTTCATACATGACCCCTACTGAGCAGTACAGTCCATGATTTAAGATGCACAGTTTAAGAACTTCTTTAGATTTGCCTTTAGCGATATTTTCAAGGCTTTTTTAAGTTATAAGGAGTCTTATGGTTGAAACCTGGCAGTGTGAACCTGGGTGGGGGGTATAAGCCTGGCAGAAGCTCAGTTCTCAAAACAGCTGCTGTCTGCTAGTCAATTTCTGGTCTTTGTTGTGTGCCCACCTGACTAATATTGACTGCTTGATTGCAGTAAGAAAGCAGTTAGCTTTAGGTTGTGAGCTGGGTAGTCTAATAATTGCAGAGCGTTCTGTCTTTTGTATAGGAAATTAATTATCTTCATCTATTTTGGTGAAGTTTTACTAACTGTATGCATGCACACGTTTTTTTCTTTGTTGTTCTGTGTCCTCCTGCAGGTGAGACAGGTTTGGATGATGAGAAGAATACAACTGCCTCTGGAACTGGAAGGAGACTTGCATCTCTTGGATCACTGGTAAGGTTTTCTTGTGTTTGCAGCACTGTTAATTTTAGGTAAATCTCTGTGTTTAGTTAAATCATGTAGATTTGATACAATTGCTGTTAACTTACCTTTGTAAAATGCAGAGCATGTTATTGTGCCTGGATTCCTTAGTAGTAGAGGAGGGAAAAATAACTGGATTGTTGCGATGACATGATGATTACCTGAGCCTAAAGATTGGCTTGTTGGCTTTGAAGACTGAGTTTATATTAGTTTGTACTGGTTTTTTTTGTTTGCTTTGGTGTTGAGTTTATCGTAGTCTCATACTTGCTCATCAGAGAACTGCAGCACAGCTGCTTCTCTTAAGATCTTGTTTCTGCTGCTTTCATATGATGGCTAGACCAGAGCATGCACCTAGTGGTGAAATAAATGAAGAGGGAATTATACTGTATTTACAGGTTTTCAGTGCAATCTATAAGGCTGTAGATTTGAAGATGACTAGGTTAATGAGTTGAATAATAACTTTGACTTAGTAATTCAGTTTATTAGTACTTGTGAAATAGGAAGGAGTTTTGTGAGTCCAGCTGCATTTAAGAGGTTAATGTGTTGTTATGTAGCTGAAGAGATGTGCAGGTCTCACGCTTCTCCAGCCTCCTCCTTCCCATCACAATGGCTAGGAGTTCTCCATTCAAGAAAGGACAACAGTAAAGCTGATTTTTATTTTTTTTTTTTTGTGTGACCATATCTTTCATTGTGTTATCAATACTTATTAGTTTAGCAACAGTTGAACATATGCAGTTAGACATCAGTTAAAATATTTCTAATAAGTTTGTTTTCAACAGCCGGTTAGTGGGAATGTGAAGCCTAGAAAAGATCTTATCCTTATGAGAGAGAAAAAGAAGCAGAAGACACTGGAGAAGGAGGTATGAATACATTATCAGAGAACTGCATTCACTTTATGTTGGCCACTTTCCAGAGCTAAAAAGAGAAGCTGGCAGAATTAGCTTCTTTTACGTAACAGTGCACAAATGCTCTATGCAGAGCTGAGATTATCAGATGTTATGGTTTGTAGAAAACATTGGGCTTGTTAATGGAATGGAATTGTATTAATTCCTGCTAATCCTGAGCAGCTGTGAAGCTAAACCTTTTTTTTAATAGAAAATAAAGCAATCTACTCCTATGTTTTCTATCTCTGAAAAGGGTTTGTTATTTAACAGCTATAAAAATCGTGCTGTTTTTCCCCTCAAAAACTGCTATGATTTTGAAGTTTAAGAGGCAGCTAGCTTTTCCTTTCAATACACGTCTATGTACTCATATCTACTCCATTTGTCTCAGTTATCACGTTGTCTTTGTATTTTCTAGCCAAGGATGTGTTTTCTTGCAAGTCAGAGATAAGACTACTCTAACTCAAATTACAGGTTGCTGGTCCAATAGCACACAGACAACTGAGAGCAGAACTGCAGCTGTATGGCATATTTTAAAAAAAAAAGAAAAAGATAAGCACAATTTGGTATAATATTCTGTCTGTGAGTGACAGATTGAAGATAAATGTTCTGAATATAAGCCAATTCAGATATTCAGCCATGTCAGGAAAACAGCAGTCACAACGTAAGGATTTTAAGAATAATAATATCATAAAATAGGAGAGACTATTTGTTGTGTTTTAGATTCGTGTATTAGTGAGAGAACGTGGAGAGCAGGATAAAAAACTTCAGGCCCTGGATGAAGACTTTGTTAAGATGGAAGCTAAGCTGAGTGCTGCAGTTCAGGAGAAAACATCTCTTCTGGCAAATGTTGCTTGCCTGAAAAAACAGCTTCTGGAATTAACACGATCCAATGAACTATTAAAATCTAAGGTAAGAAGACAAATAGATGCTTATTTACTTTGACTTGGCTGTTACTGAATTCCCTGGACATGAATAAACTTCCCCGTTGACACATTTCCTGCGCTCCTTCGTTGCCTCATGTTTGGAGTGTTTTGTTTGGGACATTGTGTGTTAAGGTAAGGACAGATCTGGGCTTCCTAATGTGAGTTACTGGGACCCAGAGAGATCAGTGTTGTGGGTGGGAGGAAAATACTGCTTTAAAACACTGAGTGTTTCACACGAAGGTGTTAATGCTTATTGTCTTATTAATCTCTAATAAGCTATCTGAAGACAGTGTGCAGAAGAAAATGAGCAGTCTATGCATGGAGTTAATGAAGCTCAGAACCAAGAGGGATGCTAAGGAGAAGGTAAGCTGCTTTGTACTGCACAGGATTGATCTGCCTAGGAACAGTCAACAAAGAGCTTGCAGCAGTTTTTTCTTTTTTTCTTTCCTCAACTCAAAAACTGCTTTTCATTCAGTGGAATTAGGAAAGATAATAATGAATGATCCTTATTTCGCTTTTGATATGTGAAGTTCCTCTGAATAAGAAACTCTAGAAATATTTGTTAAAATATCACTCTGGGTGGACATCTGACGTAGTCAAAAAGCAGTGGCTTCAAATTGACTCTTAGCCATTGAATGGGAGCTTTCAAGTCATGGCCTGAACTGCTGATTAAGTACCTGGGGAGAGGACTGGGTCAGCCCTGGGAGCACAGGTAAAGGCAATACAGCTGTGTGACCTGAAGGGCTGCAGCCTGGCTGCACTTCTCTTAGGCCTCACTGAAGGGCTGACTGCTGCTGGGGAAGGATCTCTTCCTGGAGATTCCTCCTTGGCAAAGCTTTCCCCTGAGAACCTGGAATCTTCTGACGTGAGTGAGCAGTCTTTCCTTCATTTATAGCACCTTTCTGTCATGCTGGTCTTTCTGTCATCAAAGCTCTGTTACAACAGAGAAAGAAAGGTTGTAATACGTTTCCTCTCATATTGATCTGTCCAATTGCTACAGCTGTGTGTGGGTTTTCTGGGTAGTGTATGCCTGTAGTTGTAATGAACAGTTGTTATATCTGCAGATGGATAATTTGAATAAAGGAGTCACATTTAGCATAGCAGCTAGTACTGTAATTAATTTCTGGTTGAGTTAATTAAAAATTAATATGACTCAAAGAAAAATAACTTCTGTCATACTAGTTTTGGTGGTAACACTGACCTTTTTCCAGACTGCACTTGCGAAGCAGGAGAACATGGAAATGAAGCTGCAGGAAGTACAGAGGAATCTGGAGCATTCAAAAGGAAAAGTAGCACAGTTACAAGAAAAACTGTAAGTTGTAAGAAAAGGAATGGATGTAGTAACATGAATATCTGAGCTGTTTGTAGCTTGGAGAAAAATTAAGGCCATCTTTCTACTGGGAGGAAACAGAAATTAACAGTGGCCTGAGATAAAATTTATGGTGAGATGTTTGGATGTTTGCTGTGGGAAAATTTTCCCTATATGAAAAGGACTTTTGCTCCCCTTTAATATCCAATTGCTTGAATGAGTACATATTTTATATTTAGTTTTGTGTATTTTAACTGTAATCTAATATTGTAGGTAATGCAATTCACGAAAGGCAACAATAATTTGTCTAACTAATGCAGCCTGTCTAACATACTCAATTGTGCTAAAATGTGGTACAGTGTTGTTAGTGCAAATGGAAGTGTCAGCCACACTTGATAATGGGAAGAATGCATTAGTATTAAGTAGTGATCCAGTGACAGATTACTATTTGCTTACCTGTAAACAAATAACCTATGAGTAACTCTGATGTACTTGAATATTTCTATTTATAGTGCAAATGTCTTGGGTTTTTTTTTTTAGGTCTGCTACGGAGAGAGAGAAAGTGGAAGATAAGTGTGACACTGAAAGACTCCTGGATTATATCACAGAGCTCAGGTAAAAACTGTTCTGGAATTGGACTGAGTGTGTTAAAAGGCAGTGAAACTAAGCTTTTTTTTTCTCAGTGAAGCAGAATTTTGGGAACAATTCTACAGTAATAAGAGTGTGGGAGGGAAAAAGTGGTTATCCTTCCAGACAGATGGGAAGGAGTTAAGATGTATCCACATTTAGAAAGTTATTTGTATACAAAACTCAGCTTTTGTTTTTTCTTCCTCTGAGCTACTGGAATTTTCTGGTTTTTATTTTATATTTTATAGCTGTGATGTTTTATCTTTGTTTCTGGCACTTAAGAATATTGATTTGGCTGTGAACACTACCAGCTTAGTGCTATGTAACAGGTGGAAGCACTAACCAGCTCCTCAATGATGTGTACCTAGCTCAGAAAATTGTGAAGACACAAAAGCATTCCAATTTAGTTCCCTTCGATCTGAACCTTCCTTCTCCACCAGCGTCCCATTTCTGCCAGTTTACTCAGTAAGAGGTTCCTCATGAACTTGCCTAAAGTTTCTACTTATTGTGAAGTCTAGTTTATTTGTGTATGTGCTTTTCTGTCAAACTCATCTTTCTAAAAAAAGCAGGTGTAGAGATGATCTGTAAATGAAGTATTGTGAGTAATTTTGTTTCTAATTGAACTTAATATCAAAATTGGTATTTTATTATTGTTTAATTTTAAGTAACTTGTGTTAATGCTGCAAAAAAAAAAAAAATGTCTAAGTAAGGAAAGGAAGCTTTCCTGCTAAAAACAAACAGTATTCAGTATTCCAAGCATCTCTCATTTGTGCCAAATGAAATCTTAAAAATGAAGTTATGGTAACCAATAAATATTGTTCTGTAGTGGTGCTGCAGAAGCTGTAGAGAAGTACAAGCTAGACGTTGCTCAGGTGGAGGAGATGTTGATCAAGAAAGACCAGGACATCAAGATCCTGAGGGATGCACTTCAAACAAAAGAGGAAGAATCAAACACACTGATCAGAGCACTTAATGAAAGGTGTGAGTTGCTTGAACAAGAGAAAGGTAATTGCTACTTGTTGAATGCTGTTCATGTAGCTGGGATCACATATGCATCCTATAACAAATGTTTGTCTAAAATGGTAGTGTGGATTCCAAATCATATCTCAGCTTCAGCTGAAAACAGACCAGCCTGTTTGTATCTGTATGGAAACAACTGAGTCTATGTTTATATTTCCATAGAGACATACTGAAGTAAATAGTGTAAAAATACAAACTGTTTCAATGCTACTCTTCAATCAAAAAGGTGAATGCTTGTTCCTTTTGATTAAGAATCAGTACTATACAGCTTTATTTCACTGTTAGTGGTTTATACCCAAGTTCACAGAGGTACTGAGAGTATGTCCAGGAATCCTTCTTTGCTTCTGCTCCCCTAACTCCACTCTACTCCTCATAACTCTAAGGGAACCATTAGTAGGTTTTCCCTATCTGTGCTACTTTATTTGATAAAAGCTAATTGATTGAGCTGAAGTTTGCTACCATTCAAGCCTAATTAGAAGTGGGATTCTTTCAGTTGGTTTTGATGAATTCCAAAGGGGGTAATATATGAGGTGGGTATTTTCCATGCTTAACTAACTTAACTAAGTTATGCCATTTTAGTTTTAGAGTAGATGTTGTGCTTCTTTGAAGGCAGAGAAGGCATTACCTATTGCATTCTTGCTAACTCTATGCAGAGAGAGAATCATCTGAGAGCAGAGGAAAAATCTTGAGTATGAATGCTGAAATAGAAGAGCTGAAAAATAAAGCACTTGTAGAGGAGCAAGAACACCAAAAACTGCTTCAGAAACAAGAGGAGTTCATCTCTCAGCTGCAGCAAGAGAGGGTAAATATAGATTCTAATGTAGTCTGAAATACACTTATCCAGAGGAGTGAGACTAAATTGTTTTTTGTGGTTACACATGAAGTTGTTTTATGTCTAATGGTATAATCTACAGAATGTACAAGTGGGTGCTGGTTAGCAGAAACTGTGCTGTTCACAGCTAGTGTACAACAGTTCTAGTTTGCCCATTTTTCCCTTACTTCTGTGCTTTAAAGTTTCAACATTGCCAAGCAGCTTTTAATTCTTCAGTAACTACTAGTAGTTTTAAGTTTTGTTATACTCTGCAGGAGTTGTCTGCATCTATGCACCAGAAGTTACTAAATCTTCAAGATGAGGTAATGAGTGAGAGATGTCTCCTGGAGGAGGAGCTCAAGAGTGCAATGAAGGAGCTGGACAAACTCCATGCCAAAGAGAAGGCGGCTGAGAAGCTGGTGAAGCTGTTGGAAGAAGAAACCAAATCTAAAGCCCTTGAACTTGCACAGATGGATGTGAAGCTAAAAGGGTTTGTAAAACAAACTGAGTTGAAAGCTACAGAATGAGAAAAGTTGAATCAGTAATGTATACAATGCTTTTGAGCATTGAGGGTTTAAAGAGACCTGAAATACATATAAACTTTTCTTGCTGCTTTAGATTAATTACAGCAGGTAGAACCAATCTGAGTGATTTGCGTAATTTTAAGTTACTGTTATTTAAATCATGCTTAAAGTGCCAGTACTTTAGTAATGTGAAGCTACTGTTAAATGGTAGCTCCATCTGTGTTGTATTAGACATTTATGCCCTAGAAAGGGCAATTGCTTGGAAAGATTTTTCAAGTGAATTGTTATTCATGTTAATGTCTGCTAGTAAGCTTTCAGTACATCAAATCTATTCCATGAGTATCCTGGAAGCTGGAGAGTGGAGAAGTGTTTAGTTAAAGCTGCTAAATCTGAAGGTTGTGCTTGAATTCATGAGAAGTTGTGACAGAGGATACTGATATGTCAGGAGTAATATACTGCTTCTCCTGTAGGCTTACTCTAACTGCTAACAGCATTTGGTAATGTGTTCAGATGTGCTTTTGTCCCACGTGCAATGTTGAATGCTTGTTTCAGGAAGAATGCTGAGTTGGAGCAAATCAAAGAAATGCACAGCAATACAGTTCTGCAAATCCAAGAAGAGCTGAACAACACACTGCGTAAACTGGGAGAGAATGTTGCTGAATTTGAAAGGTATTTCAGTTCCACTAAAGACTTGGGCAGTCTTTATTTTATTTTTTTCCATTAGCATTACAATGATTTATGCTGCCTTTGTTTTTGACTTTGTATATTGAGAGCGAGTATTTGAGCAGTGTTTTTTGTGGTGGAGTATTTGGTAATAAGCAATTTATTTTGAGTACTAGTCAATTGTAATGACATGCTCACAAATCAGGAAGTTGTGGATGTTTCTACCAAAGTGTAATCAAGCACTTGAGTGCTCCCCATTCTCAGTGATAGCTGTAACTGGTGAAGAGTATCTGCACTCTGAAATAACTTGCAGAAAGCCTTCCTGATTCAGTGCAAGTTTTCAGACTAAGCAAGATTCTTTTTTTCCTACAGTTCTTGCAAACCTTTCTTCTCAAAATATTCAGGTAATATATTGGTAAGAATGCAAGACATCATCACAAGTGTTGATGAATCCTTCCAATTTAGTCAGTCTTTTGATGTTTTCTACCAAAGCATAAGTGAGCCGGCCACAGTATTGCTGCTTAAGGCTTTATGGATTTATACTTAATCTATATGTTGTCTAAAGTAGCAATACTTCTCTTGCTCTGTCCTACCAGCTACAAGACGACAATAGCTGAAGAAATACACAGTCTTACAATGGAGAACACTTCTCTGCAGGAACAAGTTGCTGACCTGAAAAAAATACATGAAGATAATCTACAGCTGCTTCAGGAAGCAGAACACGCTAAAAACAAGACAAAGGAAGAATGTGCAAGGTACTGGGCTGACAAACTTTTCCTTTAGCTAAAGAATACTAGCAGAGACTTGCCTGCCTTCTGTGCTAGAAATTAACGCTGTCTTATCAAATAAAGTGAGTACTTGGCATAATCTTTTATTTCTTTTTCCCAATTCAGGAGTTTGAAAATTCTGATAGACAAAATGAGTTAAGATTCAGTTAATTAGAAGACCAGTTGATTCAGTTAATTGCTAGGTGGCTTTCCTTAATGTGGAACATAGGTACAAGTTTAACTGATTTTGTTG
The DNA here is from genome assembly GCF_054131305.1 of Coturnix japonica. Classification (NCBI taxonomy): domain Eukaryota; kingdom Metazoa; phylum Chordata; class Aves; order Galliformes; family Phasianidae; genus Coturnix; species Coturnix japonica. The sequence goes on along the minus strand of NC_140680.1, from coordinate 7,944,102 downwards.
GAATATTGCTCTTAGAAATATCACTCACAGTGACTGTTGAATAAATAAGCTCTGTGGAGCAGACAAGTATTTAATTTGGATGTGACTGTGCCACTGCTTTCTGAATATCCGTCATCTCAAATTCTGCTTACAAGCAGATGCTGTTTAACAAATTACCACACTGCAGTGAAGGAAAGAAAAGCCTTTGTTTCGTGTGCAGCTCTAAGTAGCAAAACCAGCAGTTGTCCTAGGCCAGTTGTTGTGGATGTGCTTCTCTCACCAGCTAATTGCAGCTTAGTGGTTCAATGATGTCCTTCCAGCTCACTGTAGCAGACCATAAGTCTCCCGTTGTGGGCAGCTGCTGACTGGAGGTTATGAGACAGTTGGGTCTCAAAAGGTACCTGTATACAAATGGAAATTAGTATTGGGCAACTGTGGTAGTTGCTTGCACATGATGGATCATGCCATATGTGCTAGCCTGCCTTCTCCTCTTCTCATAATGCAGCTCCTAGCTAGCTTACAGAGCTGAGGCTGGATTTCAGTAAACAACTATGCTCTAGTCTTTCCAGCCATTCAGTGGATCAACTATTAACTGCATTAAAATTCCTTTCTGGCTGAACTGATTTGGGCAGTTTCTGATCTCCACAACTAAATCACTTTCCTGATGATCGTTGTTTCTTTAATGCTTCTGCTGTCTTGTTTACTCATAGCCAGGATATTAAGGTAATCCTGAACACAGTCATAGCATGCACTGACAGATTCCAAAACACTTCTTCTGTTGAAGGTGTTGTCCTTTCTTATTTCCCCAGCTGCTCGGTATTTCCTCCACTTTCTGTTAGAGTTGTGGGTTTTTTGGCTTGTTGTCTGAAGAATTATTTTCTATTTGATTTGGTTATGGTAGATGGTTAGGAAAAAGATTCTTAGTATCTACCTAGATGGTGCAACAGCTGAGGTAAGAGATGGGAAGCAGTATATTTGAGAGCTTGGAAGACCTTGGGAGTCATCTACGCTACTTGAATCAACCTGTGCATTAAAAGTCTAATTAGCCAGGAATCTTTCATTAAGAGTTACTAATATTTAACAGTCATAAAAAAACATAATGTTGCCATGCTTTCAAAAGATAGCTTTCTTGTAGAAGTTACGTTGTAGATCTTGAACTTGAGTGTTTTCTGTACTATGTTTCTATCTTACAGTACTGATAATACAGATCTTAAGCTGTTACTGGAATAACTGAAATTCTAAATGTGGTTAATTTTATTTTCCCAGTTAGAGTAACTTAATATATGAAATAAAGCTAAGCATAAATAATTAGGGTTCATTAAGGATGGCTTATGTTTTCCTCAGGATGATTTTAGAAGCCCAGACAAAGCTTGCACTAAAAGAAGCAGAAGCAGAGAGAACAAAAGAGTCTTGCCTCATACAAGTGACAAAGCTACAGGAAAAACTGGAAGAGCTAACAGAAGATCTGAAACAAAAGTCTGAAGTGGAAAAATCAAGGTGACTTCTCTGAAGCTAAACTTGGGTATTGCAGCACACCACAGTGTGAAAACATGCTGAGAGCTAATAGTAGAAATGATGAATCTCTACTTCTTGCATCTTAGGAAAACTATACATGATGATGTGATCTCTAGCTTAAAAGAAGAGATAAAGACCTGGCGTAATCTATATGAAGAACTGCATAACAAAACTAAGCCTTTTCAGGTGTGTAAGGCAGTAAATTCTCCTTGATATCTTGTTAATGTTTGTGTGGTTGAGTCAAGTTCTGGTCTCTAGAAGTAAATATGCTACTATTTCTTCATTTGAAAGGCATCCTGCAGTGATTTCTTAAGTTACTATATCTCTTGAAACAGTTGTTTCCCTTCCCAGACCGATGTTTGTACTTCAGATCTCAGTCTGGGAGGAAGGGTACAGTGGGGGAAATAAAAACACTCAAAATTTTATTTTTTTGTTAAATGTACTATATATTTCAGCAACAACTAGATGCATTTGAAGCAGAGAAAAATGCTCTCTTGAATGAGCAAGGTGCAGCCCAAGAAGAACTGAATAAACTAAGTGAAGCATATGCTAAGCTACTTGGCCACCAAAACCAGAAACAAAAAATCAAGCATGTTATGAAGTTGAAGGAAGATAATACCCACCTGCAGCAGGTTTGTCAATTAAGATGTTAAAAATGGAGAACTGAACTGCTTGTTTGATTGCTTTTTTTCCTGCTACATCTTCCAAAGACTTGCAGGCTAATTCTAACTCTGTTTTTCATAGTTGTTACTTTCCCTGCTAGGTTAGAATAAGCCATCAGTCTCTGGAGCAGCAAGGGAATCTGTGTTGGAAACACTATATGTAGAAGTATCTTACTATACTTAATCTAACTTCTGAGTCTTGTTTTCTTCAGGACATAACAAAACTGCGTGCACTTCTTGCAAAAGAGAAACAAACAAACAGAGATCTGCAGGAGCAGCTACATAAAATTCAGGGCATTAGGCGTTTTGATCCTTCTAAAGCATTCCAGCATAATAGCAAGGAAAATGTTCCTCCAAAAACTCCTTTTAAAGAAGGTAAGCATGGATATTCATGTAACTCGGTCCTTGTGTATCTTAAACATATCCAAAAAAGATATGATAGTCTTGTTTAGTGTACCTCACTGGGAAATGAAGGAGGTGGCATCTCTTGTAGCCTCCAGTATCTGCTGTGAAATACAGCTGTGTAGTGTTGTTTTTCCAGTGGGCTTTTTGCCACTGCACCTCCTAGCTTGTATTGCTTTAACCCAAGATATATTTCAAATCAGACAACAGAACTTGTTTGATGTGGAGAAGTGGTTGATGTGGTATTGGAAGATGTGAACTTAATTATTTTACTGTCTGTCACCTGCTAACATTCCTTGTGCAGCTCACCTTTTGTAGCAAGCACTACCTCTTAGAAGAGCAGCAGGTGTAAAAGGTACTCGGCCAGATGCCTGAGCCCTTCTTTTTTAGCTGCTACCTTGCAAGACCATATACTGCTGTTAGGTGTACAGGTAAAAGCAAAAGGCCTGTAGGTGAAAAATAGCAAGAGCAAAGGAGTGCAAAAAGGGAAGCAGACTAGGAGAGAGGTGGCAGATGACTTTCAACTAGACACTGGAACGTACTCTGAAGTGAAGGTCTGAAACTGTGGTCCTGCCTGCTAGGTGGAATCTAGTGCCTCCCTCTGCACCACCTGACAAATGCCTGTTCAGTGTGGAGGGAGCAATAGTGCAAAACATAAACTCATTGATGTTTTTCCTTTGCAGGTAATAGAAACTAAGTTTAGTCTTCTCACTCTTGAGAGACTTCTCACCAATACGCTCACATACTGCAGAGGATTTCAACAGACTTCTCAAGGTGAACTTGTGTGCCATCTGTATTAGATGCTATCAAGTGATCACACTAACAAACAATCCATTTTCAGAAAAACTATTTGGTCATACTCTTATCTGCAGATGGCATAACTGATATATTGCAAACTCCTGGTAGTATCACTGTAACTGCCATTGTTTGACTTGCTTTGTTTTCTGAAGTTACTTAGCTGGTTTTCAGCAGGTCAGCTTATGTTTGGAAAAAGTGGATAATTGTTAGGGAAAAAGGGTGACAAACACAAGGTGCCTTTGTGAATATGTTGTTTTGTAACTATCTAATTTCTGCAATTTATGTTAAATTGATTTTTGCTGGTAATAGTTGCTTTGATGCCAATGGCAGAAATGATGTCCGAAAATCCTTTTTCCTTAATGGCTTTATGTATTATAGATCAATTGTTAAAACGACACTGTGTAGTTGGCATGGATATTTTTAATGGGGTCCATATTTAAGACATGCTAACTTCATTCATGGGACTGGATAATGTGACTCTCCAGAAAAGGATTTCCAGGTCAAACTCAAAACAACTGCCTTGTCCACCTAAATGTTTGTATCATGTGGCCAAGGTAAGTGTCTAAAGGGAAGTTTGTTCTACAGATGTGCTCATAAGACTTAAATTGTTGTGGTCATTTTAACTGTCTATCTGAACTCCTGTTATATGAAAGAGAATACCAACAGAACTTGGTTTGACTGAGAGGATGCCCACTACCTGCTGATTGTACAGAGCTGAGTTTTTGGCAAGGTGGAAGTAATCTGTTGAAATGCATCAAAAATCAAGGATATTTTAGAATAAATATTTTTAATGATGCTTTGTCTTTGTCCTTTGTGAAGAGATGAAAACCAAAATCAAATGAAAAAGCTGATGGAAAAACCCTGACTAAAAGAAGTGTTTACACTAATATAAACTCGTTTCTAATTTCAAGAGATTAAAGCAAGTGATTGAAAGGCTCTACGAAGCTCAAGCAAAGAAACGATGGTGCTGAATTCAGGTCACTTTTAAAGTATCCAGGTTCTGTGTCATATTACTTTAAGTTTGTCAAAGGGTAAAAGCATAGCAAAGTGCAGTGAAGTACTGCAAGTAGTGCAGGAGCGCCTTTTTGTCTACCTCTTTCTTTCCTATTACCTCAATGGTTAAAGCTTTCTGCCCAAAGAGGCAGCTTTGCTTAAGCCTATTTCAAACACTTATTAAACTACCAGGAGCATGTTTTACGCAGGCAAAAACAAGGAAGCAACTCTCAGAAGTGATTGGGTTTTCCTTTTTAAAGCAGTGCAGTTTTTGCTTTAACTTGAAAATGTGAAAAGTCCAGAGCAAATGTGCAAGTGGTAAAAGAGGTAGCTGACTATCTTGGAGGTTTTTTCTATCCTTGCTTCAATGAAAAAGGGCAGGGAGAGCTTTGAATTGTGCAGTGGCTGCACTTGCTCGTGCTGCTGTTACCAAGTTCCTACCAAGCAGCTTAAGGGGCATGAGTGGGACTAAAACAAAGCTCAATAGCATTCAGAACCACACGTGATAGGCCTTGGATTAGCGTCCTGGTTTGGAAGATCAACTGAGCTATTGCTCCTTTCACTCTGTGTTTTCACTGTATGCTCGCTGCAGACTGGAGCAGGGAAAGGTGCAATCACTTCTTTATCTGGTAATTATTCCTGAAGTAATAATGCCTCAAGTGCTGGCGGAAGCAGGGCAGGTAAGGTGCTGGGTGAGGGGAGGAAGAATTGCTGTTGCACGTCAGTATTGGAAAGTAAGGGAGGAGACCGAGGGAAAGAGAACTAGCACTCGTTTCTTTAATTACAGCACAAAACAGAGTGCTTTAGTGCCCTATTGCTGTGTTATGCTTAATACACCATTATGTGGGCTTTAACTGAGTTGATATTAATGATTTTACTGCTTCAACTAGTTTATATATAATAATCTATACTTAAAAACATAAAAGTGACAAAAGATCCTGTACCGACTGTGTGAGTACGAGACAAAGCGACCCAGGAACGTTCTTACAGGTACGGATCCTGGTTACAAGCAGTTCTGTGGGGCTCTGGGCAGGGGGTAGTGCTGCTCCGGGGATCCGAATTACGGATGTTATAACAAAACTTTATACTGACTATCAGGAATTATTATCTATTAGAACGTTCCTGCAAGGGAAGAAAGAAACCTTCGCCCCCACCCCGCCTCCGTTAACGGCCTCCTACCCGCCGCCCTCAGCCCCTTTCAGGCCCCTCGGCCTATCAGCGCTCGGTACCGCTCTGCCCTGCGCCGGGCGCCGCCCTGTGAGGGCGCGTCCCTCGGCACGCACGTCCGCCGGCAGCGGGGACGCAGCGGAGGAGGCCGAGGCCCCGGGGGGCTGCGTGTGGCGGCCATGGTGGGCCGCGAGAAGGAGCTCAAGATACGCTTCGTGCCCGGGCGCTGCGAGCTCGTGGAGGTGCGCGGGGACACCGCGTCGCCTTCCAAGGGCCGCGGGGTTCGGACGGGTGGGGGCCGAGGAGCTGCTGAAGGCTCGGCAGTGCGGGGTGTGCGGCGGGGCCGGGTCGCAGTGTCGGTCTGTTTCGTACCGGCGGGCGCACCGCTACCCGAGCGGCTGAGTTCCGCGGCGCCGAATGACGTCCGCGAGTCCCCGAACGGTTGCAGACGTCCGCGGCCCCTTGGGCGCTTAGCAGGCCCACCTCTGTCCCCGCGGAAGCGCTTGGCTGTAGCTCCGCGTATCGCTGCTCCCGCGGGCGTTGTACTGCTGCGCAGCTCGCGGTGTTTGCCCCGGCCCGCTGTGGGCTCAGTCCGCGCGGGGCGATGTGGCGGTGGATCCCATCTTGTCGTTGTTACGGCAGGGCCGTATTTTAGTGGGAATTGTTGAGCTCGTCCTAGATCTTGTGTTGTCTTGTTGTGGTTCCTTGTGTGGCTTTCATGCCGGCCGGTCCTGGTTCTCAACTCAAAGCGTGTCTGCTGCTTCTGTAGATGATACTCTTGTGTTTTGGTGATGTGCACAAAGTAACGTTATGGCTCGTAGGTGTTACTTGCCAGTCTCTCCACATCTCACATGAAATTACCCATTTATGTTGGTCACTTTATGGTAGCTGCTGTGCTTTTAGAACACGTTTGCCTTCTGCTTTCTGCAGCAGGTCCTTGATGTGGATGAGCAGATACCCCCTGTCTGCAGAAGCAGCAGTCATCTCTCCCATGGGACTGAAAAGTCCCTGACAGAGAAAGCAATCACCATTTCCTTGTTCCCGCTTCTCAGAGGAACACGGACAGCCCTGAGGAGCAGTCTACACACTTCTGTTCTCTGATCAGAATCAACATAAAGATAGAAGTACTTATTTTTTAACGTAATTTGTTGTAGTTGGCTGTTTTCCAGATAAGAGTTACCCATTTTCACCCAGTACTTAGAGGAATAAATCCCTTTTTTGCCCATAATGCTGAGGAACATAGGTGCATGGTGCTGGGAACCTCACACAGCTGCTTTGGGCTCAGCTGTGCCCATCACACCTCTGTACCTGGCAGAGGTACAGAGGACAGAAACCTTCAGACGCAAAGGGCAAAGGGCAGAGAAATCATTGCTACAATCAGCCATAGTGAGCATGTCGTGATGCTGAAACCATGAGGATGCTCAGAAGGGAATGGGGTATCAGAAGTGCATAGTGTGCTCCGTTAGCAGTGTCCTTGTGCATGGTGCAGTTGGGAAATCCAAGATTGATAGTTCCTGTATGCCTGAAGCTTTCTTTATTGGCATAGCAGCATGTGCTTTCATTTTTGTTCTTAGCAGGATTTTGCTCAACAATGTGTGTGGAAGGAAAGGTTGCACAGACAGCTGTGAGTCAGTGTTTGCAGTCTTGAGAGCTTGACAGTAGTGAGCAGTGCTGGGGAGAAACAAGCTCTATGTGGACCAAGTTATGCAGTCATCCCAAGTACTGAATGTGCTGTGGTTGAAGTAAATCCTTACTTGGTTGTACAGATGGAGAGATTAAGTAACCTAATCGCTTTCACCTGCCTTTAATAAGCTAAGACAAGAGGGTGATAGTTTCGGTTTATTTGTTATTAGGCCAGTGTGGTCATAAACAATGAATTACTGTTTTATTTAGTAATACATATGTTACTCCAGAAGTAATGCCTGCTATTTGATAGAGTAAATTCTCCGCTACAAAGCACTGTTTTTCAACACTTACCATTATTAGCTATGCATTTTCACTCACATCCACTGTCCAGTCTCCGTGAATGTTCAGCAAGTGCTGAAGAGTGGCACTAGGTGCCATTTTTCTCTGCATGGAGTTCAGTATCACACCTTTGCTTCATACACACTTCCATGTCAGATATCGTTGTGTCAGACTGTCCCTCTGCTGCCATCTGTCACACGGCAACAGAATGTAATGGAATATTGTTGGAAAGGTTCAGCCTCTATGGCCATCCCACTGGCTTCTACCTCTGAGATCATGGAACAACATAATAAAATAGAAGGCATTATTTTCAGAGATACCCTTGTAAAATTCTGGTCTTCCAGTGCCATGATCACTGTTGAGGCACCTACTGTGGATTATGAATGAGCTTAAAATTCTCACATTTGAGTTTGTCTTCTTTGGATGGTTGTGTTGTTTTTTCTCCCTCTATTGTGAAAGTACAAGATTTTCTTATTTGAATTTTGTCTTTAGCATCTTCAAGAATATGTTTAACTACTTGACTCTGTACAGGTGTTTGTTTTCTGTGAGGCACTCTATTCAAAACACATCACAGTGAAAGCTCATTAATACAGTAACGCTCCCTGTAGCCTTGCTAACACTTCAAGATGAGAAGCCAATAAATAACAATGGAACACAAAACTTCTCCTGTTCTCCTCTCCTAGGAAGATATTGATATTCCCAGTAGACGAGTTCTGATCACGGGTGCTACGGGACTTCTTGGTAGAGCTGTGTTTAAAGAGTTCAATGAAAATAATTGGAATGCTGTTGGCTGTGGATACAGAAGAGCTCAACCTAAATTTGAGCAGGTTAATCTTCTCAACTCTGTTGCAGTTCATGACATTATCCATGATTTTCAGGTGAGTTTCTGGAGTAGACAGATAAGGTACTTGACATGGCTAGTTGACAGTGCCGTTCTGATACTGGCCATGTGGCTTCAGTGGAAGTAAAAGTTTGGTAGAGCTCTAAAATATTATATCATTGTCTTTGATCTAACTGGAATACAGGTTTGCTCTGTAGGTACAAATAATTCTGAACTTTGTCATCATCACCATAGAGAGAACACAGGAGATATATATAGATATCAGTACACTAGCTCTTGTGGTATAAAGAAAAAGGTAATCATGAGTTTCAGTGTAGTAAGTAACCAGTAACCACATGTCTAGTATGCAGGATGAACGGCATCCTGTTTTCCTGTTCTAACTTGCAAGGGGTCTATGTGAAACTTGAAAAACATTATGTAGGGTGCCAGTTTAGAAAATGTCTTTAAATATCCCATTAACAGTCTGTATATGTGAAATAAGGCATGGGAAAATAGCTTATCCAAAAGTAATTTGAGTAATTTATTTTTTTCTGTAACATTACCTGTGAGATATTGCATTTTTCTGTATTTTGCATTATTTTGCTGTTTAAAAAATAAAAGACAACCTCAGTCTTTCTGTTAGATTGAAGTTACAGGTCAAGATTGCAAAACTTATAGTCAGGTTCTCTTGGTGCTCAGATACAAAACCTTGAGGCAGTTTGGTTCTGTTTTGCTACCTAAGGAAAACTTGCTTCTCAAAATAATGCTACTTCTTTTACTGTTTTCACAACTTAGTGAAATGCCTTTTATCCTGAGGGCGTTAGGGTCAAACTGCAGTTTCTTCATCATGTTCATTGTTCTAAATTACTGTTTAATTTCCAGCCTCATGTTATAGTGCATTGTGCTGCTGAGAGGCGTCCAGACGTTGTGGAAAGCCAACCAGATGCTGCTTCCCAACTCAACGTGGCTGCTTCAGGGAACTTAGCAAAAGAGGCAGGTAAGGAGGCTGTCTCATGGATTTGGTGCCTTTAGATACTATATTTACGTAGGCAAAAACAAAAATATGAGTTAATCAAAGTTTTGAATGTTATTTCTGCTGCCAGAGTGCAGTTGATCCATGTTTGAGATACGGATCATATTGAGAGTGAAGTACATATCAGGGGTCAGTGAAAAGACAGAAGGAATGAATGGATCTAGAAGACAAAGTCTTTTGGAAATTTGTTTAAGGGTTTGCTGAGATTTCAAACAAGACATGAATACAAATGAATTATGTATAAACATTTGCCTTCCAGCTGGTATTGGAGCATTTCTGATCTACATCAGTACAGACTATGTATTTGATGGAACGAGCCCTCCTTATAAAGAGACTGATGTACCAAATCCCCTGAATTTATATGGTAAAACCAAACTGGAGGGTGAAAAGGCAGTCTTGGAAAATAACGAAGGTAAGAATACACTTGCACATTTTTAATAGAAATTTCCTATTTTGCATAGTTGTATTTTAGCTTAATAAATTCCTGTGTCAGGGATAAAGTTGCAAAGCCGTGGAAAAACGGATTTAGAAAGTAGTGTTTGGTGTTCATAAAAAATGCTTTAAGGAAGTAATGTTCAGAATCATATTCTGAGTACAAACACATTCATTGCTTTTGTTTCCTATTTGTACTTGTTTACTATCACCAACAGATTTCTTAACACTTCCAAAACATCTTTCAGGTTGTGGTATGACATTAGAGCTTATTTGTAGCCCCATTAATACTCTTCATAATACTGTGTCTTTTAGGTGCTGCGGTACTTCGGATTCCTGTTTTGTATGGAGAGGTGGAAAGACTGGAGGAAAGTGCTGTGACTGTTATGTTTGATAAAGTGCAGTTCAGTAATAAATCTGCCAACATGGACCATTGGCAACAAAGATTTCCTACAAATGTGAAGGATGTAGCAGTTGTTTGCAGACAACTTGCAGAAAAAAGAATGCTGGTAAGAATTTTGAGAAAAATTGGGGGAAAATCAGATCAAGCTCTTAATGAACAACTGAAAACTACTTCTAACCTGCATTATCCTTTATATTTCTGGAACAATGGGAAAGTGCTATCTGTAAGAGTGCAGTGTCTGCCTTACATGACAGTGTGCAAGTGTTCTGATGTTTAAAACAGAAGTGGGCAAAGGGACAGGAAGATCCTTCCAAACATTGTCATGTTTCTTCTAGTACAAAGACAGGAGCTACAAATGCATAACCTTTTGTAACGTGCCTTCTACAGACTGCCATGTTAGACTGAAAAAAGCAGTTAAAAGTAATTTCAGAGTTGCTGCTGATCACTGTATTTAAGAACATTGAGATAACAAAAGATGAACTGCTGGGATGAAGTACTTTATTGTGTTTATTTAGCAACGCATCTAAAAACACTTGATTTTTCTCATAGGTAAAGCTTTTAAAAAGAATGGGTCTAGCATATTGTGTCATATTGTGGACATGATGCTGTTGGTCTCTGAACTAGGACTTGCATGTGGTTAGTTGAGCATTCAGAACGTGTGTGCTGTTTTCTGCCTTTTTTTTTTTTTAAGTGAATAGTATAGAACAGATGAGTTTTTTCTTGAGTTCTTTCTCCCCGCTTATTTAACTTATTAATAGGTTGATTTGGCTCCTTCGTGTTTATGCTGCAGAATGCAAGCCGTTTTTGTGAAGTTTTGTCTAATGAATACAACACTAATTTTTAGTGTCAGTCCCTGGTCAGGTGTTTCTTTGGAGGCAAATTGTTCCCAGAACATCAATGAGGTGCTATAACATGCCTGTCTGGATGGGATTGTTGCTGTAAGCTTATTCTGTGTAGTTTTTACATGGGAATTAGTCTGAAGGCTGGCTGCTTTATTTTCACTTGTGCTTCCTGTTTTCTCTTAGGACCCTTCCATAAAAGGAACGTTTCATTGGTCTGGCAATGAGCAGATGACTAAGTATGAAATGGCGTGTGCCATTGCAGATGCATTCAACCTTCCCAGCAGCCACTTGAGACCAGTAAGTGATACACTGTTAAACCTGTAGAAAGATAAGAACGTTTTAACTTTTCACACAGTAGGTCTGGGTCTCACACTGGATCCACAAGTAAACTTCCTCTTCAGGACAGTCTGTATGTGTATTCCTAGCACGTATATTCCAAGGGTTGTGAATTAGTAGCAGCTGGAACTGAAACATGACTTAGAAGATGGAGAAAAAATCTTACTAAATCTATTTCTCTTCCAGCATACTAATGAAGACAGGGCTCTGTCAACATTTTTGGTCATCTTTTTTACCTTGTAACTACTGTCATATGACAAAAATAGGAATAAAACATAGAAGTGTGTAGGTGGCAATAGTTATTTGAGAAATGTCACAACTCAAGACACTTCACATCACTCTGCCTGATGTCTCCTATGCTGAAATGGAGTTAACTATAAAAATAAAAAAGCACAAAAACACAATACAGGGGAACTTACCTGAATAAAAAGCTTCTAAATTAACATGTATATGAGAATAAATACTCTTTTTTTTTTTTTTTTGCCATTTCTACTTGTCTGATGGTGTGTTCTTTTTTGTATTAATTCTTTTGTTAGATTACTGATTGTCCAGTTGTGGGCGCTCTTCGGCCAAGGAACGCTCAACTTGACTGCTCCAAGTTGGAGATGCTGGGGATAGGTCAGAGAACACCATTTCGAGCTGGAATCAAAGAATCACTTTGGCCTTTCCTTGTTGACAAGAGATGGAGACAGACTGTCTTCCATTAGTTTGTAACTTTTTTAGTAAAAGTATGGTATGTGGCACTTTTTTAAAAGAAAAAAAAAATAGTTTTGTATGAGTGTTCTTAAATTGTGACACTTAAGAGTTTTCATTTAATCAGGTAAATGTGTGGTCTTGCACTAGTAAAATTGTTAGCCTAAAAAAGTTCAGTGACAAACACTGAGTCTGTATGACACCACAGATCCTTCCTTCTTTTAGTACCAGTCCAACTTAAGTCTGTTTATAGCAGGTTGTGGTTCTTAGTAGTCAGCACCTTTTGATGCTAAGAATGACTCAGATGACTTGTAGACTTCTTTTTGGCTGAAACATGCTGTTGATGCTTCAGGTCTGTGCCATCGCTGTATATACCATTTCACTTCCTTGAAAGACATGGTCAGTTACTTTATCACCAAAAATCTGGGTTAGTCGTTTTTAATTTCTGAAGTTGTTGTTACTATGAAGTTAAACTGAAACGGGAATTGTAAAATGTTGTTTTGCTTGAGCTTGAATCAAAATGTTTTTTAAAAAAAGTGAAACTTTATTTTTGCAATTATCAAGTGTACTTTTTATGCTTGGAATATTTTCAGAGTGTTCTGTAATTTAATGCCTGCAGCTTCATATTTGTATGGCAAATTCTCTGCACTTGTTTTAATGATCACTTAAAGCTAGAATAGGGTGAGGAAAAATAGTTTTGACCTTTATTTTGGGGTGGGTATTGGAGGTGACTTCTTTGTTTTGATATCTTCATCTTTCTCTTCTGAGTGGTATTTGGGATTGGTGAAATTATTTGTAGGAAGATGTCGCTAGTAAGTACGTGTGAGAGGAGAGGAAAGGTATTTCAAGAGTTTATAGCACTCCAGCTTCTTTTGCACAGACTCACATCTTGCACTGATGCAGCTTGTTCTGGAACAGCTAAGTGCATATGTTAAATGTTTGCACTGTGATGTAGCCACAGTAGTCTAATATAACCAAACCTTGAATCTGCTTATATTTAGTCCTTGAAAGTGAACTCAGTAGCTACTTAAAAGTAGAGGAAGAATGTGGTTTGTAAAAGTTAGCTTCCTTCTGAAGTTGTTAAACAACGGAAATGCTCTGAGGTTGCCAGCAGAACAGAAGCAAAATTAAGAAAAGCTGCATTTTTATGATAATTTATTGTTCTGAGATTGAAATGAAGAGTGGATGAGGGGTGAAGGTGTTCATCTTTAAAAAAATATCTGGGGGGGGTAAAGGGTGGGACAAAAACAGACCAACTTCAAATCATACAAAGGTCAGCTTTACATTCAGTTCTTTAATTTTCAACTGCCATATGTATGCTAAGAGTTCATTATCCTGGTTTGTTTTCAGTCTGAAGTCCTGATATACACCTGGTAACCTGTTTCCAAAGTGACAATAAATATATATTGCAGCATGAGAAACATTTGTCCATTCTTTATTTTCTCCCAATATTTGTTTGTTGGAAGTCATAAATGCTTCAAACTCCTGCCAACTTCAAGTGATTGTTCAAAGTACGGCATTAGAAGGTCAGCCCTGCTTGAATATTTATATGCATTGCACTCTATCAGCTAGGGGTTCTTGAGGTCACACATGAAAACCTCTTAAACACAATTTCAGCTCAAAATAATCTTTTAGCTCTTCTCATGTTTTACTGTATAAAGGTTTCAAATGAAGCTAGATGGTCAGAAGCTCATGGTTTGTCTCATCAAAGAAAAGGAAAGGTAAGATACAAAATGTCACACTGGTATTTTTGTGAGTCTCTGTCTGCTGCCTGGAAGCGGATCTGGCCAAGTGATCAATGCAGCTGTCAGCTCCATGTGAAATTACCGTAGCTGAAGGAAGGCAGAAGCAATGTTCTCTTAAGTACTGCAACCTTGTGCAAAGGAGATACCCAGTCTCCCCGCTAGGGAGATTTAGAACTAGTTGCTCTGTACTCCCCCCTAAGCTAAAACACACATCTGTAAAGCTACAATTGCCTTAGCATGTAACCATGCCAGTACCTTACCTTTTCCATACCTGTCATCTACTCATCTACCTTTCTTTCTTTCCTTTCCTTTCCTTTCCTTTCTCTCTTTCTCTTTTCCTTTCTTTTAACGTTTTAACTTTGCAGTCCATCATTCTTACATATAAAAATGCTTGAGCATCTTAGGGATTATGGTGTAACGGGAGCATAGATAAACTGCGTAATAAGACGGGAATGTATAGCCTGATACAATATACCCTGGTTTTGATGAGATTTTGGTGTTTAGAGATAAATTAAATTGTAAGCTTAGCACTGCCTCAAGGGACCTTGAGTTGCAGCCTTGGGCTCAGAGAACTTGTGGCGTTGCAGTGCTGTTTGTTTACTTTACAACTTGTATTTGCCTGAATTCGTATTTAATTAAAACCTTAGAGAAATGGTACTTCTGTATGAGCTGACTTTTTTTATAACCCGAGAAAGGGCTCTCAAGAAGCATTGGCTGTTTTGTGCCACTAGCTTCCAAAATAATGACTGCTGTGTAATGTTATAGGATGTTTGTAAGCATGAAAAATTGTCCTTAGTAGTTATGTAAAAAGAAGTGTGTAAACAGTGGGGCATAGGAATTACATGAAGAAAACTATCACAGGAAAGATTTCTGACTCTGCTTACTGTTCCATTGATTTCTGTAGGGTTCCTTACCGTGCTTACATTTAAGTACAAGTATCAATGCTTCAGAGTATCTTGATGGGAGAATAAACATACAGATTGTCTCCTGGTGTGCATGTAAGTGTAGTTTGACAGTATTCTATGGGATTACAGTATTACCAGAATACAGGATTACAGTATTAACAGAATGGAGCAGTTAAGTTCCAAATCATTTTATTGCTGTCTAGGAACTCATAGTGATGGCAGTGAGTGTAATCACAGGAGGATGGACCCGATCAGACCTCAAAAGTCACTGTTTGTACCCCAGCCTCAGTGACTATATGAAATTTAGCATGACCAAATAAGAAGTGCTGCACCTGGGAAGGAAAAGCCCTTTTCAGTTGATCCGGGATGAGTAGCAGCTCTGCAGGAGGGACCCTCAGTTCCTGGAGGGCAGCAAGAGAGCTGCTGAATAAGAAACAATGGACGTAAACTCGAATGTGTACAGCTCAGGCTGAAAAGCCTTTCACAGTATGAAGACAGGGAATCACTGGAAGAGGTTGCCCAGAGAGGGTGTGCAGTTCTTGAAGGTTTTCAAGACTAGACTGAATAAAACCACCCGGCCTTACCTCAGGGCTGACCCTGCTTTGAGCGGGAGATTAGATTAAAGGCCTCTGTGGTCCCTTCTGACCCAAATTACCCTATGATCCTATAACATAAAGGGGTTAAAGGAAGCATGAAAATGCGGATAGAAGCGAAACATATTTATAAGCAGCAAATGGCTGCTGGGAACACTGTAAGAAAGGATGAAGATGTATGATGCTGATGCTGCAAGTAGTCTAAATGAATTTCTTTGGCCCATTATTCATGAGACAGACTGAAGGTCAAATTCTGGAAAGCGGACTAAGTGAGATGTTAAAAGGTTTTATGATTATGCTGGAGCAGACAGGCAATTAGAAGTATTAAAAGCTGACAAGGCACAAGGTCAAGATGAATTATACATTTCGGTATTCTAGCAGGAGTGGGAAGAGGAATATTTTGAGTAGCTCATCCCTTGGAACATTGGTGCTTCAAAAGCTGGGTGTAGGTCTGAAGTACTGAAGATGAAGAAATGTGCTCTTGTATACAAGGAGGCTTTTTTTTTGCCAAAATTCGGTTTCCACAGGAAGGCAGCAGTGAAAGAGTTTTAAAAGGAGAAAAAAAAAAAAAATGTCCAAATGAAAATAACACCAACAAAATGGCTTTTTTTTTTTTTTTTCCTGTGTGTCATTCCACATGTTCCCTCAAAATAGCCACTCTAGGTTGTAAATAAATGGTCTTGCAATATAGTTCTACCATCCCTTGTGACAACAGACAATACAGGCACACATAGCAAAACAGGGGAAAGCAGCAGGTATTTTTTTATCCTTTCCCAAGTGCCTGAGCATTGGAGAGGCTTTATGAAGAGCTGCTTGATTCACACAGGTGAAGCAGAAGCTTCAGATTTTCTCCCTGAGGACTTAAAGCACTACAGTTTCCTGACTGTGGGGGACAACATTTTCATTGATTGTCTAAAGAAAAATAAACAAGAAATAAGTTCTGTGCATGGCTGATTCAGGTCATAGTTAGCTCCAATATAAATGCAAGTGTGTACTCTGATAACAGTGATACACAAACAACACATACTGAGAAAAAAAGAAAAAGCATAAGGAGACACAATGAAAGTATAAGATAATCAGTGTCTAAAAATGAAGTCCCATATCTGAAAGCAAGTTAAATAACGTTATCATAAATTAAGATATGCTTAGTTCCATATCCCAAATATCAACATTTGTAATATTCATCAATCTTTCCATGTAAACCAGATGTAAATAACAATACTGTAAGAGAATACCTCTGCCTTAAAGAGATACTTCATCAGACTGAGATTTAAGTAGTCTTTAACACTTTATGCAAATCACTTTTGCAAAGGCTTTCAGGGCACTATGGGAGCTGAGCACTGAGCAGAGCAGGTAAATCCTATCATACATTCGAGTCTCTAACCATCCCGCAACAGGCAGCACTTGGCTCACTTACTCAAGTCCAAGAGGTACTTCCTAAGCGTACTGTTAATTTCAACTTGAAGTTCAAAGGCTCAAAAGGAATTTCATGCATCCACTCAATGTGAACTGAATGCATAATACTTACATGAACATTTGTACTTTTGATAGACCCTCTCTTCTATATTTGTTCACTGCAATTAAGTAGGGAGCTTTGCACAATGTTCTCCTCCCTCCTACTGAGAACTGTTCCAGTTTATTCTATCATGAGAAAACACAGCTTCTTCAGCTTCTAGAAACATGATTCATCAAACTGAGACCACAGGGGCATTCTTGCTAAGTGTCTGTATATCCCACCAACCTGGAGGCATTACTTCAGAAGGTCAATGATAAACTAAGGCAGAGGAAGGAAACAAGTCTGAAACACAAGGTTCCAACCAAATCTCTGGCAGAACCGGTGGCCCTCACTGTCTGTGCAGAGTGAAGGACTTGTTTCCTCCTCTCTCTCTTTGGGGCAGTGTGTGTGGAGATGGGTGAAAGTGCAGCAAAATATTACTGTCTGTAACAGACATTTAGCTTGGAAGGTTTTCTTTCTTGAGGCCGAGTGGTGGCCATTTTGACTTGCTTTTTAAAAAGTGTGTATTTCACTGATAATTTATTAAAGGACAAAGCAGAGCATTAGGTATCTAAAATGAGCAGGACGACTGGAAGAAGACTGAGAACACTGCAAGCCTGTAAATCTGATCTCAGTGGCAGCAAATACAAGGAGAGCAATTATGCAAACAGAACATTTAGATGTATGTAATTGCTTAAGGGGTAGTCAGCATGGATCCTGGAAAAGAAGATTAGGGAAGATAGATGTGCCTGGTGGCTCTGAGTAGGCAGGACAGAGAGAGTGGTATCATTTATCTGGATTATGGGGAGGGAGGGGAAAACTTCTTAATCCTACACAGCCCAAACGATGATTCTTTTTTTTTTTTTTTTTTCAAATTCTATAAACATAGCTTGGGAAAAGACAGCCCCTGGACTTGATTACAGCAGGTAGAAACAACATGCATAAATATCCTGTAATGTTTCCACTACAGAAATTCTCTACCTGATTTTCAGAGACTGTTTAACGGGCCCCTGAGGCTTTGTATTTCTCTCAATTGCTTATAAGTAACCCCTACTGACTCCAGTACTGTCCTAATGTAACCTGAGTCACTGCAGCAGTTCCTATAGCAGAGGCTTGGTCCTGTGCACTCTTCATGAATACCTATTTTCACAGAATTAAGGGCTCTAAGCTGTCATCGAGGCCCCTTGGTGGTGATTACATCAGCCACTTTAGGATGTGGCGGAACAAGCATTGTGTTGTGCTAACTCAAGAATGGAAGCCATTGGAGCTAGGACATCTCTGGGCTTCCATCTTCAGTTTCATTGCCATCTCCAGCAGCCACGTTTACAATCTTGCTTTTGTTCTATGTGAAAAAATTTAGTCCCAGACTGTAGCTTGGGAAAACTCTTCCCACAGCGGGCCTGTGTGGGATACTCGTATTTTCAGCCACACTTTATTCAGTGTCCAGCCAAAGCATGAGGCATCATGGCGGCAGTGCAAGGCTCCTCACAGAGCACCCTGTGGCCACACAGCAGGAGCTTACAACTGAAACAACTTCAGAACACCATGGAGATTCTGCACCAATGGCTCCTTCTGACTTCTCTCAAGTGGTAAGATAAACCAAGATGTGAAACTTTGTGCTGTTGCTGTGCTCTGTGCTGAGGTAACCTCCATGGCTCCTGAGGGCCTCAGTGATTCTGTGGGGATCGAGCCACTCCACAAAGCATAGCTTGCGCAGTCATCCTGGGTAAAGTACGTGATCTCCTTAAACTTGGTGGTTCAGGGCTGCAGATGTGTTTTCTTCCTGATTTTTACACAGGCCATCCATTTCTGTGGGTGGTGGGTTACTGTAATCCAGGTTACCATTTTTTTTTGCACTAGAATGTCATCATGCTCTGCTTACCCCCTCTAGTTCCATTTATTTTCATCTTACGTGCAAAAAAGAATAATGTTTCTCCAGACATTTAAATTAGGTTTGAGGTCTTCCAGTTTTAGGGTATGGGGGAACTAACATTCCTCTTGGCCTTGTTCTGTGAGGTAAAGCAACTACCATCTCAAAACCTACAAAAACAAGGGCAATTGCTTAAACGTGCCTTTTCTCTTGACCAAGGGAACAAATAATGTAAGATAGGCTTCTAGACATGTGCTAAGTAATGCAGTGAGCAGGTGAGAATGTTATGGGCAGCCTGTGAGTTACAGGTGGGATTTGTGTGAAGCCAGCTGTTTCAGGCCAAACAAGCTACAGCTGATGGTGTAGGAAGTTTATAAGTTTGTTCTAACATGGACGGGTTCTATGGAGAAGTTTTTCTCGTGTTTCAGCAGCGAAACGATCAAGAAAATATTTGGGAATGGTCCTGCATTAACAGAAAGGAACCCTTTGCTTCTGGAGGTGTTTTTCTGCTGTGCTGCCGCTAGAGGTCTGTATAGTCCCGTTTAACTGTTGCTCTACTTTATCAGCTGTACCAGAACAGGTGGCATATTTGTTCGACTTCATTGAGTGTATTTTCCCTTTATTGAAGCGTGAGGGAATTTGATGTTCGCAGGTAGAAGTAGGTCGGTAGTTAAAAATTCATAATGTTTATTGTTTTTTGTGCATTTTTATTTATGGGGGCTGCAAAGTAGTTGATTTATCTCCATCTGTTTGATGGACACATGCTAGTGTCATGAGTAGGACATTCATTTTGTCTCTGATGTAACACTTGAAAAATAGATGATATTTAGTTGGAAATGTCACTGAAGTAATGTGCACACATCAATTCCTTGACGCTGCCTGTCACTTAAGATTACAGGTGCATTTTTCTACAGGGACGTTAGAATGGCTGGAGGCCATATGATTATTTTGGGGTATGTGCATGTGTAGAAATGTGTCTTGTGGTTCTTTTTGTGTGTAGTAGCTGAGAAGTGGCCTAAAATCTGACTATCTGGGTGGCTTCAAGCATGTTGTTGTGTTTTATTTTTCTCAACTGATAAAAAGAAATTTCAGATAGCAATTGGTTCAGGCTATTTAGTGTAATGCAGGGAGAGATTTTGGGTTGAAGGAAGAACACTACACGGGGTTAGGTTTTTTTTTTTTCAAGTTAATATTAAAAAAATGCTTAGTACCGATTTCATAGTACAAAACAGATGAGTTTTATGTGAAATGTTCTTCTCCTTCTTTACAATGATGCAAATATATCAACAGAGGAGGAAGGACCAAAGCACAGGAGCCTTCTTATTCTGATTCTTTACACCCTGGAAATTGAAGTTTTTCATTCTTTCTTACTACAGAAGATTGCATAAGCATTGAGGAAAAATTCACCTTGTCCTGAAATGCACTTTTGACCCCTCGTCTTTGACCCTGACACATATTCTTGCATCAGCAATAAAACCCTGGCAGTTCTGTTTGGTTCAGTAAAAGGCAAGTTTGCAGAGAGAGACAGGAAATCCATTCCTGCTCTGTAGATTTATCACAAAAATGCCTAAAGCAAACAGCAAAGTAAGTTTGCTTTATTGGAGACAAACTCACACCTTTGCTCTTTCAAAGACCCTGTTTACAAGTTAAAACCATGGCTCAGTCTGACTTTCTTCTTAAGCTCCCAATCTGTAGGTGCTGCCTGAAGGCACATACAGAGGGAAGAAATCGGAAGATACCCTGCTGCTATCATGGTCTAGCAGAAGTGCTTGATGTTCTGAATATAGAATGATTGTGTTTCAATAGTCTGAAAACCTGGTGAGCTGAAGCTGAAATAATGGCACGTGCGCTGTCACCAGCAAAATTTGATAGCTGTGCATAGGAAAAATCCAAGTGAAGTTATCCAGACCAATACCAATCTTTCCAATAAACATGCTTTCCCAATAAGCCTAGTAATGGGCTGTATCATAGGAAGATTTCAAAAGGGCCAGTCCTCAAAGGCTCTGCCTGCATTTGGAATAGATTTGTGTTTGAAAATGGTGTTGAGGCATAGTTTGAGTTCAGCTCTTGCTGCTCTATTCTGACAATGGTTTGGCAGCCTGGTAAGAGCTTGGCTGAGATGTTAGATGTTATTTTCTTGGCGGAAGAGCAGAAGAGTTTTACTTCTGTTACAATTAACAAACAAACAAATAAACCACCACACAAAACAACACTTCTGGCTGGCACAGGTGCTTTGAATTTTTCTTAATATGGTTGGTTTTGTGCTAAACATTATTCTGAGTTACAGGTCAGATGGATGTCTGACCTGAGTTACATGTCATGGATGACAGCGATCTTGAATCGCTTTTAATACTGTTTTCAGCTTGGCTCCCTTCTCAAAATAGGCCCAATATGTATTTGAAAAGGGCAGAGTGAAATGAAATGATTACAGATTATGAAACGTACCTATGAGTGCTGGCTGTAAGCACATCATAAGAAATTGCTGCTGTCATGTGGTGGCTGTGTAGGTAGATAAATAAATAGAGGAAATAAGGTAATGGAGGGGTAGGGATGTGTATTTGTTATCCTGGGTAGGAGTTCAGTACAAGAAGTTTGTGGTAAGGTTAGGAAGAAAACCTAAGTATTTTGATATCTGGTGATCTGCTCTGTTTGCTGGAGGTGATGGAGTTGAGTTAAAGCTCTCAGGAAACATTTAGTAGTAGTTCCTTTTTAAGGAAAACAATTTTTTTTTTAACTGAGTGCTCTTGTTGATGTAGTTTCAGATGTAAAACCTCAAATTATTATTATCTTTTTCTAGGTTATTTCCTTCTCTGTCTAGGAAATTGCCTTTAAGCACCTTTTTCCAGATTATGTTATTACAGATATTAAATTAGACACCACAGTGTGGTATGGATTACCAGAAAGAAAAGCTTCTGAATTCTTATGAGTGGAATCTGCTTTCTTCCCATTTCCTCTTTCTGTTTAGTTCTGCACCATTGCTTGCTTACATTCTCAGGTGCATCGTGAAGTGTTTGGGGGGCTTGAAAGACCTCCTAGAAATATAATGGAAATTTAAAGATGTATTGTTACTACATAAAATATAAACATTTGCTTGTGAATAGGTGTTGTATCTCCCAAGTCCTCTTGATGGCACTGGAGCCTTAGAGATCTATGCTCAGAAGGTCTCTCTTTCAGGCACCAAATCCTATTATCTAGGTTAGCTCATCTGTATTCAAAAGATCAATGTTGCGTTATTACAAAGATCCTTTCAAGTGTAAAAAGGATGGCACTTCATTACAGAAAGTAAAAGAAACTAATCAAACTTTCTTGGTGAAATCATTGACTTTTTTAAGCAAAGGGCAAATTTAAGAATTTGAAAGTCCAAAATGTGAGAGCGCCTTACTGTTAAGGGTCTGTGCTGCTCTAACTTAAATCTTCTGAACACAGTTCTTGGATTTTCGTGTAATCTGAAGAAAGTGGTCTGCTGCAGCTCTCCTAGCAGTTTACGATTAAGCCAAGCTGCTGTTAGCCCTCGTCAATCCGATGTACTGTATAGCTTTAGAGAACTATCCCATTTGCAAATTGTCTTTAAATCAGAGAACAGCAGAGATCATCTTTTATTTCAGGGTATTTGGTCAGTGCTTTACCAGTGCACAGGAAATTTTCAGTATTTATGTATCTGAAATCATAGCAGAAATGATTTTGAATCCTTGTCGTCTGGGACTGTGCAATTTGTCCAAACAAATTAGCTCCTTCCTTTTATTTTATTTGTGAAAGGACTGCAGAGAGTTGTGCAGTGCCTTGGTGCGGTATTTATATTGAACTCCTCTATCTCATGCCTCTTACAGCTTTCCAGGGGCTTTGTTACAGAAATGGTTATTAGCACTTTGCAGTATCTGCAGGTAGATACAGGGCAGAACCTGGACCACTGAACTTCCTCTCCTCACTGAATTGGTACTGATTAGCAGCTCATCTGTGAAAACCTCACTGTGAATATTTGTAATTTGTGCTAGATTTACATATATTACTATTTCTTTTGCTTATTTCCCTTGTCTGATTAGATGACTTGTGTAGCTCACCAGCACTGGCAGACCTTGCCATTGAAAGCGCCGCTCAGAATTCCCTTCTGGTGACTGAGTGCTCAGTTAGTTTCCATGAATAAATCTCCAGCATCTGATCATCCACAGAAGTGAACGTAAATGGGTTATTGAATGCAGCCAAATCAGAATTCAGCTTTAGTTGTATGCATATTCATGAGTGTTACTTTCAACCATTTCTTTTTTCACTGACAACTTGCATGAGTATAGCTCAGTTGCCAAAGTTCAGTATAATACCAGATCTTGCAAGCACTGAAATTGACTTGGGCAGCTTGTACCATTTATTACTTTAAGCTTGAAGAAAGCTGGTTTTAATTCAGGATAGAGATGGAGAGGTTTGGGAAATATCTTACATGGTATGCATTGAACGAATAAGCAAGGAAATACTTAATTAAGGGTGCTTATTAGTGGTAAGACTCCACTGTTCATTTTACTATCGGTCATAAAGCCTTTAATAATTGAGATGCTCTGGTTTACTTTGAAGACTGTACTGCTGCCAGCTCCACAGCACCATGGCTGCTGTTCTCTGGGAAATCTCAGGTTTTCAACCTTTTTACTTTTGTGTTTAAGGATCTCGCAGAATAGGACTAACTATCCCTTTCTAAATCTGAAGATTTAGATTGATAGTGTCATAGAACACAAAAAATATGCTTAATAAATCTCTAATCAGAATGACAGAATCTGGTCTTTAACATCTCCCTTTAAAATGAGGAGTAAATAAAGGCAATATGTTTTCTTACTCTTACTTCTTGCTCTACCCCTACTGCTGCTGACTTTCATTGCTGACTGGGTGGTGTGAAGGTTTTCTGCTTCCCATTCCTTCCTCTCTGCCACATCACAGACAGTTTAGCATTCTCAGTGCAAAGGAGCTGTGGGCTGTTTGGTTCTCTAGCCGAGGACCTTGAGGCAGTAACCTTGAAATAATTTATTGTGAAGGTAATATTTGATAGCCTAATTACTATTATAAGTCCCACTTTTCCACTTCCAGCTAATCATGGTCACTGGAGAAAACTGAGTCCAGACTAGTATTTACCTCAAGTAAAGGAGGGAATGTCTTTGCCCTTTGGATTTCCTACATCTGGTGTAAGCTACTGTTGGAGGTGAGGTGCTGCATCAGATGAGCATTGGAGGGCTGTGCTCCCCCTCTGCTCCTTGAAAAATCAGGAAGAAATATATCCTGTACTTTGTGTGAGGGTATTAAGGAGTAAAAATTTGTTTTGGGCTGAAGTTTTGTAACTGTACTATTAGAAGATCTGTTAGACAGAGAAGAAATATAATTACTAACATACTGGCTAGCAATAATGAAAGAACAGTAAAAACACAACTTTCTCTCAGGTCAGGTAATGATTCAGCCACAAGTGTCCTTGGCACTTCTGCTCTAAAGCAGAATGTAATAAAGGAAACAAATGGAACTGTGTCCTAAGTGGCTTTTTCTGTTGTCGTCCCCCCCCCCCCCTTCTAGTCTTCCCCCCTCCCCCTCCACCTTCTAATTCTCATTTCTGTCACTGCTCTTTGGCAGCTTTAAAGGATGCAGGGTTGAAATCCTCTGCCATTTTACTGAGACTTATGGAGGCTAAAGTAGAGAGCACCAAGCCATCAAGCCAGATTGCAAGTTCTTTTATGAGCCAGTTTTCTTTACATTTTAACATTTTATTTTCTCACCAACTGTATTGACTGGATTCATAATCTTCAGGGGGGTGATTTCAAGGGGAATACTCTGGGATCTAAAGAAGGAAACAAATAAATATGGATTGTAGCCTTAGTCCGATTCTTTATGCTCAGTGCAGTATTAATATCTTCTGTAAAAGCAGCAAGAATTGAGAAGAATTTCACAATATAAATGTACATTACCTTTATGTATCCTTCATCATATATCACTCCTTTAAAATAGATAATTAAAGACATTTTTTTGTAATTTTAGACCATTTATTCAGACAACAGAAATGATGTAGCCAAATGCTTTTGAAGGCCAGGTTGGACAGAACTGGCAAGTGAGTTTATTTCATCTCATAGTAAATTGAGCTATGATTTCAGTCTATTTATATTTAAATGTAACTCACTGCCTAAATTTTATCTTGCAGTCACATTGTCTGTAGCTTAAAATTTACCCTTGAATGGCATGACATGTTTTGCTGCATTTGATTCTTGTAGTAGTATATCCCATATGAATTAAAGCAGCTACTGATGCATGGTAACAGGGTACTATGTCATTGGAAGGTCTTGTTGGACAAGAGCAGGATGTTTCTATATTTCAGAGTATTCATTCATTAATGTTTGTTTTACTGTTCAGAAGCACTTTGTTTCAATAATATGCTTACTGTGTCCAAAGGGTACTCCTTGAAGTGTTTGGAGCCTTATGAAATAGATTTGATGGGGTTTTTAAAGACAGTGAGAGTGGATGTGTAGTTGAAGCGTATTGGATCATCATTTTAGTTAAGCCATGCCCTTTCCTTCCTACATCACAAGTGAGTCAGAAAACAGGCTTTTTAGCTTGAATAAAAGAGCCCAGTCCACATCCCTGATAGCTTAACTGCCTGTTTGGTGAACATACACAAAGGGGTTTGGAATCCATTTTCCAAAAGACGTTGGTTCTGGTACAATGCCCTACCTGAGTAAAGAACATTTTCTTCTTCATTATGATTTAATCTTATATGGCCCTGACTACATCTGACCTTCCTGTTAATCCTTACAAAAAGCAGCAGGAAAGGTAGAGAGAGATGCATCCAAATACTCTATTAGGCTTGTTTTCCCATCACTTTATCTCATTAGCTGCTTGATCACTGTGAATAAAAAATAATGCTCCACTAACTCTCAACTTCAAAAGATTCACATTTTCAGATCAAACAGTCCTTCAACAGCTGTTTAAAAATCTTTAAATCCAAGAGGTTAGCTTCAAAGAACACCTCATGAGTGTTCTGAACCCAGTCGACAGGTAAACAGTAATTTATGACCAAAGATACACTTTAATGAAATGGCTTTAAATCACAGGCAATCTTTTGCTCTCTTTTTTTTCCCTTTTTTGATTCTAGCAGGGCATTCCCAGATTGACAGCATCATGAGTGGATGGTTCAATTAGTGGATGTTCCAGGCTTCTTTTTACAATACCATTCTACCAAGACACTTAAATATGTGCTTTCTTTGGAGAAGCACATTACCTCCTGATCTCTTCTGTATGGCCATAGAGCTATTTGGAGCTTTGTTACAAAGCTTTCGAAGTAGCAATTCATTAGAGTTGTTTAGAGAGAAAGCATTATTCAATTATTAAATTATTAGTGCTAATTGGTATGGGTTATAGGCATACAATCATTAAAGTGGGAGAAAACCTCTGAGATCATCCAGTCCTACTGTCCACCTCCCACCAAACTGTCCTCACTAAATCATGTCCCTTCATACCATGCCAAAATGGTTCTTGAACTCTTTCAGGGCCAGTGACTCAACCATTTCCCTGGGCAACCTGTTCCAGTGCCTGACCATTCTTTTGGAGGAGAAATATTTGCATTTGAAGAATACAGAAATGGGAAGTTGACCTGAGTAATGATTTAGCTAAGTAGCAGTTCACAACATGAATCATGAAAATTAGTGGAGAAAAAAGTGTCACACATCTAGGCTGTCTACTGTTTGGGATGGGTTATGTGTTGAGGTGACAGCTGGTTGTTATCTGATTCAGGAAAGGGTATGCAAGTGTTTGGCCATTTCCCTGTGGCTGTTTAAGGTGTTTCTTCAGATTTTCAAAGTCCAGTTGCCCTTGCAGTAAGTTTCTAATACATTCTTTCTAGTTTTTAATTTCCTTTTTGGTTTTCTTTTGAAATTGGCTCAGCTTTTCTCTGCTCATGACTTTTTTCCCTTTCTCTGAAATAGAATACAATCAGGTGTTATTCTTGTTTTAATGACAGGAACATGTGTCCAAAATAACTGTTATGGAAGTGTGGGGAGTGTGTGCATTTGACATTCAACCCAGTGATTTTTTTCTTTATTCTGCAATTTCTTAATTATATGGCTATGTTCAGGTACATTACTGTATTTGTACTGAAGCTCAAACAGAGATTCTTTATTAGTAGATATGAATTCCCTATCTCATGTAATCAGCAAAGACTTAGAAGTGACTTAAAGGAATTTTATAGATAGCACCAGAATATGGGGAATGAAGAAGGTAGCTGATAGAATGTGTTAAGTAGAAATTAAACAGTTTTAATTAATGTTGGGATGTTTAGCTATGTGGTACCTGCAGTTATTTAAACACAGTTAGCCAACTGAATTGGGCAAAGTGGTGTGAGGTGTAATTAGCTATCTGTTACAGCCCTTTTAACTCTGGGAAAAGAAAATTCGCTCGTAAGATACCAACTGTATGTCATGTATGCACAACATTTCAGTTTCTGTTGTTTTTATGAAGCAGATTGGAGCTGGGAGAAGCCAAAGCCTGTTCAGAAGGACAGTTGAAATTGTCTGTGGGTACCAGCTGCTTTGCTTACATGCTGCTTTTCCTTGTTCTCTAAACCTTTGTCATTCTTCTTTTGCTGACGTTAATTACCAAGATATTTCCACTCCGTCAACTTGATTGTTGCAGACTTGCCTCTTGATTCACTTTTTTTTTTTTTTTTCCTTCTACCTTTTGCTTCTTTTTCTTTTCTTTCTTTCTTTCTTTCTTTCTTTCTTTCTTTCTTTCTTTCTTTCTTTCTTTCTTTCTTTCTTTCTTTCTTTTTCTGTTTTCCACTAAAACTCACTGATCCATAGTTCTCAAGGTTCAGGCTCTCAGCTCACAGATCGTTTATTATCTCAGCCTTTGCTGTTGTGCTTAATCTCCTTGGACAGGTTACATTACCACATCTCTTGGTGCTCAGTACTATAGGAAGCTAGCATGTGGAATTTGAGTGGGGGGTCAGACCAATGCAGATCAAGTAGCTGTTATCTCAGACTAGCAAGAGAATGTAATTTCTAAGGTTTTTATGATGAATTTTTATGTTGGGTGATCTTGTGACTGATTAGATAGTGCTATACTTAGCCATTAGCTATTTCTTTGAGATCTCCAGATGTGTTGGTTTTGTGTGTTAGCAGTATGAACCTTAATCAGAGGGCAAAA
The DNA here is from genome assembly GCF_054131305.1 of Coturnix japonica. Classification (NCBI taxonomy): domain Eukaryota; kingdom Metazoa; phylum Chordata; class Aves; order Galliformes; family Phasianidae; genus Coturnix; species Coturnix japonica. The sequence goes on along the minus strand of NC_140680.1, from coordinate 7,916,301 downwards.
CAGAAATGAAAAGAATAATGCCACAAGTCAGTGTTTTTCCCTAACAGTTTGTGTATAACTGAATACAATTGCTGCCATCTCAGCTAAAATACGACAATGTTCTTGGAGTAAGCCACAAACTGGCAGTTTTCTATAAAGACTCATAAGGAACTTGTGTGAATGTTAAGAGATCTGAACAAGGAAAATGAAAGTTCTCCAAGAATTCTTTCATCTCTTTTGAGTTATTTCCTTGCACTCAATTAGGGACTGGCTGAGGCCTTGACATGTAACGCTCTGCAATAAGCTCTATGCCTAACAGTCTGTTTGCAGAACAGGGCTGTTCTGCAAGCATTTGAAAGAGTTGTGATTCAAACAATATCCCAGAAAACCTTTTGCTGTCAATTTCAGTTACAAATGAATTGACCTTTTCTTTTTTTTTCCCCAGAACTTTTAGGTGAGTTGTTTCGAGAAATTACTTTGGCTTTCTGAAGCTTTAACTCTAAGCAAGAGATGCTGCAGCACACACAGCCTGCAGTGAAAACAGCCTCCCTGATTCTATGATAACAACAAATGTAAATGACTCGAGATCAAAGTTGTGAATGAACTTGCTTGTTCTCTCTCTTCCATTTTCCTTTAACTTCTTTCTTTTTAAGTGAAGAATGTCTACTGAGAAATCTTATGAAATATCAAAACTGAATAGCAGTTTTTTTTCCTCAAGTCCTAGAAACTTTTAGCGAGGGGGGAATCATCTTTGTAGTATTGTGACAGTTGTTCCAGAAAATGTCTGCTTCTCTCTTCAAAGCAAAACTGCTTTTAGTTGAAATAGCTTGTATTCCCACTGACATTTTTTTTTCCTCTGAATCTTTTTGTTCTTTTTTTTTTCCAGGCTTATTACTTTTTTGGTAAAGTGCAAATGCTACCAACATATTACTAGTCATGTTGCTTAAGTAAATGACATGTACTTTTTGGTTTGTTCTGTGTAGTAGTTAATAGAAATTAGATCGACACTTTAGATTTCTAAAATACCTGGTGGCTTTCCAGAGCACCTGACCTCTCAAATGTCCAGTTTGTTTTTATCTATTCATGCAGATGGACCCTGCAGTATCTGGACTACAGAATTCACAGTGGGGGAAAAGGAAACAGTAGCAGCAGGAGTAAAACTATAAACCCCATGTTTGATTTCTTTAGTTTTCGAGAAGATCTCTCTCTGGGTTTTGTCATTGTTTTGAAAATTTGTTTTAAAAAGTTTTTGTCAAACTACAGATGTTAAGTAAAACTTGCTGGTCTGGCTGTAACACAAATAGACTGTCTGAATCCTGTTCTTGCTTGACAATTGCCTTCACAGTAGGTTTCAAAGCTATTAGGCCATTTGCAAGTGTGTTTAGGAGCATTAGGTGATGATCCAAAATACTAAATGCTTATTTAAAGACAATGTTCTGTTTGAAATTATGAACAAAATAATTAAAAAGTCTACCTTAGTTGGTAGAGTGTAAGTCCAGCTTCTGCTAGGAAGAGCAAGGGGAAGCATTACCCTGCTTCTCCACCCTTGGTGTCAGCAGAACTCAAGACATGCTTCTTGACTATTAAACTTTAGATCTGGCAAGTCTTTGTTGAAGGGCTGAAGGCGGAAACCCAGCTGTAAAGCCAGCCCAGGAGCATCTGACACAGTGCAGATACCATGAAGGGTTCTTCCTGCTGTGGATACTTTTTATACCTGCTGATGGCCATGTTTGCTGGGTGTCTTCAGATGATGAGCCTCTGCCATGGCCATGCAAAGAGTTTGGTGTTCTAACTGCCTTATTTCTGTTAGGTGAAAGAGGCAGAGGGTAGGGAAACAACAATGCTGTGGACGTTAAGCTTCTAGGTTGTTTTACTTAGCAGCATTATACAGTGTAAATGATGACACAGTGGAGGCAGGGAGATGTGGGAGACAGATAAGATGTCTGAAGTGATTAATTAGTGCTCTAGTGAAAATACTAATTGGATGTGATGTTGGGCTGCTGTGCATGTCGTATAGTCTGACAACAAACACAGACACATCCTCCTCCATCTCCCTTTCCTTTAATTGTGGTCCATAACAACTAATCCCTTCCCTCAGCCTGAGAGAGTCCATCTCTGTGAGCCAACTGTTACTGTTTCTTTTCTTGCGTTTTGTGAAGCTGGATGACTCTCCAAAGGCTAAGTGTGAAGGCTGTGTGTATGAAAGCCTGGAGGGAAGTGAGTGGACATGTAGTCATGTTCTTTATGGGTGGATGTCAGTGTTATTAAGGCTAAAGAAAGCTGCCTCTCTTACTTCTCTTCAAATGCACAAGAGAAGTACACTTAATGCAGACCTGACGTTGGGTCTGCTCTAAAAAAATACTGCTGCCAACAGTGTCAGCAGAGAAGCCCTGAGTTGCATGTGCTGAAGCAGCCTCTGCTCCCCTCTAAGTGGTCCATCCAACCTGGCACCAAGGTGTGCCAATGGGGCAGCATTTGAAGGCTTATGACATCCTTGCCTATGCTGCATCTACCTTTTCTATTACTAGGGAGGTTTTAATTACTTATGCTGTTTGCAGGTTTTTTTCCCCCAATGCTTAACAGCAGATTTAAAAATAAAAAAACATACAAAAATCTTGATGAGAGTACTTATAATATCACATAGCTCACAGTGATGAAACTGTAGTAATAAATCACTGTTTAATGCAGAGATGGTGATGTGGTAGGACTATGTTCAAAAGGAAGTTGTGATCCTGTCAGTCATGGTGAGGGATGCTTAAGTATTGTAACCACAGAAGAGGAGAGGGATGCTAGGGGTAAGCCTGAATTGATAAGGCAGACATTGAGGTGTGCAAGAGAGATGGGGTATTCCAAGACAACTGAGAGAAGGTACTAAATTGACAGCTGGATCACTGAAAGTTATTCTGTAGTTATTTCAACAGACAGATTGTATGGAAGATTATTAATATTTTCTCATTTTTATGGGGAGTTTTTCCTGAATAAGAAGGATTGATTGAACCTGCAGATGTTGGATTACTATTAATATTTTTATTTGCATTATGTGAATTGGACAGTCCGATTCTTAAATGTTAGCATATATCATCCCTACCCAGTAGGTGTTAATAAATATAATACAATATCATTGTACAGAATTTTGTTTCATCTATTCTTGGGCTTTTGAAACAGACTGGGATTGCTTTTAGAATTACTGTCCTATTCTCTTCATTCAGGCATAGAAACCTCTGCATTCATGTAGAAAGGCCATACGTTCGACATGGCCAGGTAACTTGGTTCTGGGCATTTATACACAAAGGATGAGTCAATCAAGTTTACTAACCAAACCACAGACACTAAACCCTGTTACAGTAAAGATTCTATTCTTTCTGCAGGTCATTTATGGTATATTTTTTCCAGATTTCAGTGTCTTTATACTAATACAGAAGAACATTACAGAAATAAAGGCGAAGACAAGGAAGGTTCAGTGCTTAAAACAACTGGTCTGAAAACAAATCCAGAGTTTGCTCAGATTGCCTGCTTTTTGTGTAGCAAGCCTTTTTCCTGAGTTTGCTTTTTCAAGCCTGAACTTGAGGCTTCAGGTTTTCTTTTTTTGTTTCTTTTTTTTTTTTTTTTGGCAACTTTCATTTATCTTGCGTGTCGTTTGAAATGATGAGGACTGATTGCCTGTCTATAATAAGAAAGAGAAAACCATAGGCCACAGCTTGAGAATCACCTGTGTGTAACTTGCTCTTTTATTTTTAGCTTGTTTTGTTTTGTGATGTGTTGGCATATATTGATTACATGGGTAGATTTTAAGATGATGAGCTAAAGAGATTGAGCAGCACATGCAGTGAGAATAAAATAGTCCAATGAAGGATGTTATTTTTATCTTAAACTTGGATGCTGCTTGCATTCTACTAATTCAAGCTTTACCTGCTTGCTACTGACTTTATTTTATTCTTTGAATCTAAGTACACACAAATCTGAATTTATCATCAAAAGATGATTTTTTTTCTTGATCTTTGCATTCATCTTTTTTAAATTTTCAATTTAAACTACCTCATACATCTTCATAATTGTGAATTTTTATTTTAATAATTCCAGCTGAATGATGTGGAATGGAAGGAGAACGTTAGTCAAACCATAATTTATAACATTTAAGGGAAAAAGCACACAGAAACAGTTAACACTGAAGAAATCAGCACTAAGTGGCAAATAGAAGAGTCTCACTGCTATTTCTTATCTCACTTAATATCTGATGGAATATCAAAGTAACAGCACTAAAATATTGTTAATCGGGTAACTTTCAGAAAATAGAACGTGGCATTGGATGGGGAGAGAGGAAACCATACTGAACTTCAGGAAAGTTAAACACCAAACTCAAGAGCACTTTTTCTCTGTTTTAAATTCTGTCTAGTCCTTGCTCTGAATTGTTTGAGTCTGATTCTCTCAGGTGCACTGTCCAGGTGCAATGGAGTAATATTAGTTCTTAGCACTCTGTTAATATGTACTTATATTGTACATAGTGACTTCTGCATGCACCTGAAAATACATTTGTGGGTGGGAATGGGAAATTCTTTCAGTTTGTTTTGCTCGATTGTGGCTCCTGCTGAGCTTGTACAGCAGACCGTGGTATCCAAAGGAAACTTGGCTCATGTTGGCTGCACGTACTCTTGGATCAACTACTAGCTGCGGTCAGTTTGTGTATGGGACAAAAGTACCCACCGAGCTACAGAGGCGTTATTTTCTGTAAGCATAGCTATATTGTTTCCCACAAGCTTTGTCTCTGTGGAGTTTTTAGTGAGGTGTCTTGAAGTGGTGCCAAACCTTGATTGGCCTTAAAAGCAGCCTGAGCTTTTATTTTTATTTTTTTTAAATACTTGCAGTGATATGGCAGGTCAGCTGAGTAGTTCAGTATAGTTGCACAGTTCTGGTAGTCTTGCTTAAATTCTGTGCTGTGGAGACAAGCCAAAGGCAGTGCACGGAACAACTGTGAGGCAACATGATGCTCATGTAGCACTGCTGCACTGCAGTGGCTTCTGGAGGAGGAATCCTGCAGCTTGGTCATGCAGTCACAATTAGATGTAAAAGAGACTACAGTGAGTTTGCCCAGTAGTTTCTTGCCTTGGGCTTTTCTTCCCTTTCCTATACTTAAGATTTCTCTCAAGTGTTACATTTTACACGTCAGAGCAAAACTTTGCATTAAGTTAGTCCATATGGGAGCGCCTCTTGCACTGAGCTGTAATATCAGAGTAGGACTGTGCAGGGATATGCTGTGTATCCCTATTTTTGCTGATTGCTGTAGCACTCTATAATCAAGTGCTCGACTATTGTGAGCATACTTCAGCTTGTTGTAATTGCCCTTTGTTTCAGTAAAGAGACTGTAATTACTCCTGTGGGCCATGCCTTTTGCTTTAGCAGTGTTTGACTGAAACCAGTCATTTATTTTAAAATCTTAAGACTTTCTGCAGTGTTTACTGATAAGTTTTCTGTGTGACAGTCATTTAGTCTACCCAGCCATCCATATATTAAAGATATTGCACATTTTCCCTTTCTCTATTCAGAAAAATAAACTGCTGGTTTTAGTTTGATTACATTTCAGTTTATTGAGTTCATTGTGAAAGTCTTTTCTCCTAGGTTCTGCTTGAGGGAAGACTGGCATTCAGTGGGACTGTGGTAGGTTTTGGGCTGTTGGAAATTAGTGATGTGAAACTCATTAATAAAATGAACTAAATACCTTTATATATATTTTAATCCTTTTCCCTTACCACTGCATGAAAGAATTTGCCACCACTTCACGAAGCCTTTTAAATATCAGTGAGTTGGAAACCACTGATGCTTACTTTATCAGTTATTTGCAAATTGTTGACTAGAGGTATGTGGATTTTTATCTATTTATTTCACAGCAATAGAAATATTTTGCTTACTAACAAATTATCTTGGTTACTAAATGTCTCAAGCTAGAAAATAACTTACTGTTTGTGAAAGAACCCAGAAAACTTCATTTTTGAGACTGGTAGAGTCTGGCTTAAATCCTAAGAAAATGAAGTAGGCCCATTTCACATTTAATGATATGAAAGTTGACTAAAACTAACCACCTAAACCCAGTTATAACCTAGAATTTATTCCAAAACAAGTATGAATTCTAAACAACTGCTCTGGGTTATTAGGAGATCTAGTGTAGGTGAGTTTTATGCAGTGTATTGCCTGTTATTATATCTGTGGACATTCTTGCTCATTTTAAAAAGAGAATAGTAAAAAATAGTTACCTTTTCAACCTTTCTTCTGTAAGTAAAATAGGCAGTTTTGACATCTGAGAACTGTCAGTTTTATTATGAAGATAGTTCCAAACGATTCATGTGAGTTAAATAACTCTGTCTCAGTGATACTCAGCTACTTTGTAGCCCCAACAGCTAGATTCTTGTTTCATTTTATCAGAAATACATGGAGACCTATTTTCCTGTTAAGAAAGACTGATTTATTTTAATATCTTCCATGTAAAAACTTTTGCAACAGTTTCATTATAGAACAAATAACATGATTTTTAAATGGACAAATAGTCTATTTTATTAATTTACAGTTGTGCAAGCCTTGAAGGAGAAGGTCTAATATGACTTTAATCAAGTTACACAGTATCAGCATCCAAAACAGATCTATGGCACCCTCAGCTACAAAATGCACACCCCCTCATCCTCAAGGAAGGTTCTAATGGATATACTCAGAGGAATGATTAGGGTCTGGCAGAGAAAGCTAATTGTGTCTCCTACGTTTATCTCTTAAAATTGTGATTGCTAATAAAATGGGACCATCAAGTGTGTGATCCTTGTGTAACAGAAAGCTGAACTTTTATGTTCTGGCTGACTTGAGTTCATACATATATAAGCATACAAGTCACTTTATGTGAACAATGTGAACATGCATTAGTTTGATTTTTATAATGATATGACATGTCTCTAGATGTACAACTGCCCCATATGAACCTTGTACAGAAGGTTTATGGGTTCTGAAAATCCTGCCTGATGATCAAAAGGAGCTCCTTCTGTGATTCCAGTATGGAAAGGAATCTCCCATCCTGAAAATTGTAATCCTTTGTTTTCTTGGAAGCTCATGTAGTTTATTCTTATTTAGAGGAAAGCTGAAGTGCAACTCTATGAAAATCCAGAGTGTTAAAATGAGCAGCATCTGATCTTGAAGAAGAAATGGAATAAAAAGAATCAGAGACACAGTGAACCTGAAATTATTTAAGCACCTCCAGTGGTAGTGTTCTGTAACTACTTTCCCTTTCTGTAAATGTTTCACAGCTGTGAAGTTTCCATGTGAAGAGCTAAAGTGTTGGCTACTGAGCAAAACTTGAGGCCAATTTCTGCTTGCTTTGCTCCCTTGTAAAACCTCATCAGCCCTGTCTTGTGCTCTCTGCAGTCAATTACGGCTGTGCAAAGTGGTTGTAAATTGCTACTGTTTATGAGGTGATAGTTTTATCTCATTTTGTGATCTGTTTGACAGTCTACAAAAAGCTACCATGCAGTGTAGAATCAGGCCCACGTTTCTTAGCACCAGAGGAGTTGTACTTAATAACAAAGACCCCTAGAAATAAATATATGTGAAAACAGCAATAATTCTGGGTGAGCGTCTAAAAGACTCAAAGCCCAGAAAAGCAGGGAAGAGAAAGACAGCAGGAGTTGCATTGCTTCCACAGGAAGCATTAGAAACCCATTAGAAACATGGGTTCTGTTAGTAAGTTGAGCTTTGCAGGAGGCGGAGCACTTTCCTCTATGAGATTTGATAACAAGGCACCAATCTAGGAAGTGTGAAGTGTCAGATGTTTTGGTTTTATTCTGCCTTATTAATTGGTCTGGAGTAAAGCTGGCAACGGATTTCTCCTGCAGTGTGTAGAGTCAAGATTTGTTTATATATATATATATATATATATGTATATATATATACATACATACATATACACACACACACACACATATATATATATATGTATTTTCAGGCTGGGTGGAACACTCTCACAGTTCTTTTGCTACAGACCCTGTAAAGAATGTAGATCAGTGTTGAGTAGTTGTCTGGGGAGATGGAAAAAACAACAGAATGATTCATTTGTTTTTAGCATTTCTTTTTAAAAGGTAGATGGTAGTTGCTGTGCCCTCTGTGAGTCTGAATTTCTTGGGATACTTACCCTTTTGGTTGTCTGAAATACTTTTTGCTTTGGTTCTGGGCAAGACTAAAATCTGTAGCAGAAATGAAGCCACACAACCACACAGAGAACTTAAATACTGAATCTCTTAAGTGGTTTGAAACAGTTCTCTCTTTATGAAGTGCAATTCATTGATGCTACAGAGAAAACTTAATTAGTTGGCATTTACCACCCCCACCCTATGGCAGAATAAGCTAAAAAGCTTTACATAATCAAACAATCCTGAATTTAACGATCTTGTTTATTTAAACAGTGTATTTTTTTTTGAAAAATCCATAGTCTACTTTGTAAATTCTTTTCAGATCATTTTATTTTTATTGATTTTGATTAGCCAACTAATTTGTACGTAATCAATAAGTGTGATGCTGATTAGCTCATTTTGATCTCTTGGCATAGAAGGCTGAAATGAAGAAGAGATTAGCATGGTGTTTTGCTGACATTCCAATCTATTTTAAGTGAATGCAAGCTTTCTAATAAATATTTAATGGGTAGTTGTTTGTGGTTTAATAGAATTAGATAATTCTATTAGAATCCTGTTTGAAAATTTACATGTGCCATACATCACTTCTGAGGACACAGTTAATAATTTAGGCTAAGTGACTAGTAATTAGAAACACAGTCAGATTAAGTAGGGACTTTTTTTTTTTTTTTTTTAAGGTCATCCAGGGATTTAAATGTTATATATTTGCTGTGTAGCTGCAACTCTGCTCTTAGGTTCTCTCTTACATAAGAAAAGTAATTTGGTGAGTTCAGGACAAGACTTAACAAAGCACGAGGCCCCTGGGGTTTATTTAATATCTCATCCTCTGAGTTAATGAGATGGAAAATAGTTCACTGTTTATCTACAGTAGATTGAGCAGATGTTTCTAATTCAATTTTATGGAAAGTAATCTCTGAGAGATTGTCTTCTGCCCATTACTTTTTCATTGGCTGTATCTCTGCTGTCCTTTTCTGAGCTTAAGAGAAAGTTTCCTGCACTGTTCATGGGTTCTGACAAATGGTCAGTGCAGCCGAACTTGGTAAACCTAGTTAATATCAGGAATCTTAGCTAAGACTACTTGAAAATATCTTGAATTTTCAAATGCTTAGTTTAGTGTCATAAACTGAATGGCAAGTAATGCTGAAAAATTGAGAAGGCACTGGAGAAGGTTTTAACTAACAAAATACAGCACAAATATTTCTCAATTGCTTTCATTTTAATTAGCTTTGATTTCAATTGTATGGCCATTTCTATAGTTACAATGTGGACTGAAATGTTCAAGGGAACTAAACTTGGAGCCGATGCAAACAAAACCATAGACAGCTGCAGAAGTGTTGACTGTAGCCTGGAGCATTTAATCTGAGTTCAGGGTGCGTGGCTTGTCCAAAAGCCAGTACTCATCTACTGTGGCAGACAGTGAATCTGAAGACAGAGTGAATGTGGAGTTGAGTCAATGAGGCATGCCCAGCAAGAAGCTTTGTATCCCAACAGCCAGCTGGGATGAGCAGGCAGTTCACCTGTTGCACTGTCCAGGAGCTCTTCCTGGACGTTTCTCTAGTCATTCAAGTTGCAATATTATCGCTTCTGTGCCTCTCGTGGGTTATAGAGTGTTCAGTTACCCTCTGTTCTGTCCGTGTAGCAGATGCTGACTTTTTTAATGAGATGTTGGTTCTAATCTCCATGAACATGTAATTTTTCTACTGGACATCCAGAGGCTGTGATCATTACTGGTCTATTTGTTTTCATGTTGACCCAGCACTTGTTCTGGTGCTCTTTACTGCATCAGACTTACCTATGTAGTAGTTGTACTGCAACGGAAGCAGGACCACTCTCGTATTTGGGAGTGTTTTGTTTTGTTTTTGGAGCTTTTCTGTATGACTATGACCTGTATGACTAAGTGTCTTACCAACCTAATGTCTTTATCCGCAGAACCACATTCAGAGGAGAGTCACGTAATAGGGTTGTGTAGTTAGGGTTGCAGTTTGTCTAGTTACATAGTAGTGAACAAGGAGACAGTGTCAAAGAAATCAGTAACTCTGACATTGCTGGTTACTTCTGCCTGTATATAAAAACTTTAAGCTATTGCTGATACAATGCATCATTTGTGTATTTACTTTTCCCTATTATACTTTTTACTTCTTTAAATTAACTAGAAGTGATACTCTATAGCACTGTTCGTGCTGTTACTTAGTAGTACTGGCTTAAACTGGAGATATGTACTGGTTCAAAGACTGACAATCTAAAATGGACATCTGTGGATTTAAGGACAGTTTCATTTATTGACAGATGCAAAGATCTGTGGAATTGCTACCATTCCTTGAGATAAACCTACTGGAGCTGAGACCTGAGTCTGGCCTTGAGCTCTGGTGTGATATTTGGGTGCATGCATGTAAATTAATCTTCCCAAAGCACTCTGGGCAGATTTGGGGGCTTTGCAGCTGAGTTAGTGCTGTTCATAGTACTGCTTGGAAAAGTAAGGTTATTGGGCACTGCACTGACACAAAAGATTGGATTAGAACTCTTCCTATGGATATTCTCTTTTAAAAAGGAAAATAAATAAATAAAATTCTAGTAACTCTTGTAGTCATTTCTTAGATAAAAGAATGCCATCAACTCAGTTCTTGTGCTCATCTTGAGTCTGTCTCCTTTGTTTCTGTTTTATTCTTTACCAGGTTGTGATATGTATTGTGTTCTCAGAAGAACAAGTCTATTACTGAGAGCTGTTAGTTCCACTTGGTATTCACTCTTTGGAAACAATGGTTTGATGGGCTGGGACATGGATTGTTGTATTAAGCAAGAAAATAACTTGAACTTCTCCTGTAATTACTTTGCATGCAGTCAGAATTTCGTAGAGTTTCTGGCAAGCTCACCTTCAACTTCTACACAGACATTATTACAGCACTTAACATTTCTGTAACATGGTTTTATACCTTCAAATTGTTTTATAGTTATTAACTAATTAATTTCATAGCATCCCTTTAAGGTCTATCTGTTTCTGCTTGGGTGACTACATAGAGAATAATATGTGGCTTGAATGTTAATAAACACTGGAGTGGCATATCAGACTTGTCTTTTGATCAAACTTGCTCTGTTATATTTTATTTTTGTTTGGCTGAAATGATTATTTTCAGAGGTGGTGCCTAAATGAAGGTTCTGAATATACGTAGTCTAATTTTTCTGTAGTGCTGATGAATGTTTTCACTGTTGTGATAGTGAGTCAGTAAAATGCTAGTGCTGCAATTACAAAATCTGATCATAATTATTAATTAAGGATATTAATTTATTAAAAGTAATTAGATTTTTTTTTTTAGCATAAATTGGAACTTCAGTGCTTTTAACTCACTCCTTTAATAATTTTCTGGATGATGATAAACTCCCTTAGATTTATCTTTACACTATTCAGTTCCTAGCAAAGAGTCAGCTGACAGTGTGCAAACTATGCAGACAAATATTTAATACCCCTGCATCACAGTCGGTCTCTCAGTTGTAGCTGAAAGTGATGTTGAGCAGAGACTTTCATGGGAAAGCTGAGATGATGGGCAGAGTGCTGGTGGTGCTGATAGGCTTGGTTGGGCTTAACCCAGTAGGCAGCTGACAACCACACACTTGCTTCCCCCAGTGGGTTTGGGAGAGGAAAAGTGAGAATACTCTTGTCTTGAGATGAGAATATTTAAATGGGTAATATAAAAGTTGTATGTTCAAGCAAAGTAAGGAATTAATTGACTACTTCCCATCAGCAGGCAGGTGTTTAGCCAGTTCCAGGGAAACAGGGCTTCAATGCATGGAATAGTTAATTGGGAAAGCAAATGCTACAACTCCAAATGTCCCACTCTTTCTTGTCCCTTCCCACAGCCTGTACTGCACATGATGCTGTGTAAGATAGGATATTCCTGTGCAACCTCAGCTGTTTGCTGGCAAGGTAGTGTGAGATAGAGAAGCCTCAGTGTTACTCAGCAGATGATAAAATGTCACTTTATTATCACAAATTCATAAAGTAGCACCATATGAGCTACTGTGAAGAAAATGAACTCTATCCCAGCCAAAACCAGTACAGGCTGTTTCTGTTCAATTAGGGCATTATTCTTTGTGTTTGGAAGTCAGCTTTTAAGTCCTTGTCTTTTAGAAATATCTGCATATATAAAAAACTGAACATCAAACTCACTTTGATAGATTGTCAGCATCTTTGTGTTTTTAATATAGAATACTGACTTGCATTCAGCCTTTAGGGATTGACAAATGTGCTTTCATACAAGTGGGTAGTGCTGCAGAGGTTAAATGCCACAGTAGCTGTGCAAGGAAATATTAATTAAAAAAAAAAGAAAAACAAAAACAAAACAAAACAAACAAACAAAAAAACACCTAAATTGAAGCCCTCACAAAATCTACCACTTCCAAACAACAAAATCAGCCCTGAAGCAAATCTATAATTTACAGGAGATTATATATATATATAAAAAAAAAATTAAAAAAAAGTGATTTTATATATGTTCTGGTGTGGATTTTTTTCATTATTTATTATCAGTGTGTGTGTATATGTATACATATATACATATACAGTCAGTAAGTTCTTTTGTATATTTAGCAGGAATCTTATCCTGGTGTGTCCCTCACTCTTGAAAGCTGGCAATATTTTTTCTTCTTTATGTGCAATTTGAATGTCTTAAAATCTTGAAACTTCAGCTTTCTGCAGTGCAGTAGAATTAAGGCAAACAGGCATTTGGGTTGGTAGTACAATGAAACTAGTAACTATTTTTTCTAAGACTTAGGATGACAGGAAGACAGATGCGCTCCTTGATACAAAGAGAAAAGCTTAAGGCACTCAGTGAGACTAAAAGGAATAGTATTAAATGTATTTTAACTATGGAGGAAAAACAAGGGAAAGCAAGAGGATGTATTGACTTGAACAAAGTGACTAGGCAGTTGTGTTTATTACTGAAAAATATCTGTTTTGGCAGATGAGCTGCAACTTGAGTTTCTGGAGAGTAGTTTGAGTAGGGACAAAGCATCATTTGATATTCTTCTGTCATGGGTTTTTGCACGGTCACTGTGCTAACTGTGAAACTGGGTCAAGGACCTGAGTGGGTAAGGTGGCCTCGTTTATCTTCAGCCAAGGTTGAGACAACAGTCATCAGTCCACTTGACTCCAGCTGTGAAGTGAACAACTTACTTTGTTGTAGTAATAATTTGAGAGGCTCATCAATAAAGTCACTGATGCTCTTCAGTGCAGCAATCTGTCCATGTCTCCATGAAACTACCAGGAGAAAAGAGAAAGGAGACCAAAGTGAGCTAGAAGGTTTCCTTTTGTTTCCTCTCAATTCCTTCCTATTAAGACACCTTGGAATCTCAGGGATCATTCAAGAAGGTTGTGAGGTTGTAATTGTCTTCTCCTACAAAGCAATCCTATTTTGTTACATTAAAATAGATGAAACCTATATTTGGTATGCACGTACTTTGGTCTCATGCAGAAATTCTTCTATTGATTGTGTTGCTCCTGCTTGTTTTGTGTAATTATGTATAAAATAACTTCCTCAAAAATATTCCCAGTTCATGTTGACATGGGCAAGAATTTAGTAGGATCACCTGAGCAGGGCATGGTTTTTGCAGACATACCTGTGGAAATTCCTGACCAGGTAGCCCCTGGCTGGTTTGGAGGGCAGGCAGAGCAAATCTGCATTGCTGTCTGTGTAAGCTGCCATTATAGTTCAACTGCATCCTTGTTAAGTTCTAAGGGAAACACTTAGGTTGATTTGAGCTAATTGAGTTGATCAAGTGTTGCCGATTAGTTCAGTTTGCACAAAGTCCCACTTGTCCTTGTCTTCACTTGGAATAACAGCAGTGCTAGCAAATGGATTACTGCATCACAGCTCTTGTTAAAGATAGAGAATAGAGGGCTGTGTTTTTTCTATGTGGGAAGACTGACAGGCTTTTAAAAAATTTCTTGCTTCTAAAGTTTAAAGGACCCTTAAGACCCTTTTAACTTACTTCAGAATTGTTTCCTTTCTGTAGGCTACTAGTGCCTCAGATGAAGAGCTCAATGCTGCTGAGTTGCTATTGTACTCTGTATTTGCCTGTTCTGAAGGTGTTAGTATTTTAGTGTATACTAATTTTATCTTTAATTTATGTTAATTTTACATTTATACTTTTTTTTTTTTTTTTTTTTTTTTTTTTTTTTTTTTTTAATAAAAAAAGCCCCTGTTTGCCACATTCCAAAAACTTCTCTAGAAGAACCTCACATTTGCAGTAAGATAGTAAGATTCTCACACTGTGTGCCTCAGGGTGCTTTATGTTGAAATCACCATATTACATTCTTGTGGTATGTACACAGCACTCTAGATTGCCCTATGCATAGAGTTGTCACTGAACAGGAGACTTATTTATGTTTATTATAAGTTTGGTCTTTCTATGTTTTGGAGGTTATTTTTTACTAAAAGTTTTTGTTAAGGTCGAACAACCTTATTACAGGAGAGATTGTCTCTAACAGCAGGGAACTTGTCTAATCTGGTAGAAGCACTGTCTTACATATCAAGGTGCCTAGTCAATACTCTATTATTGCAAGTTAAATAGTTTGTTTCAGTGTCCTGCACATGGGGTATTAGAAGGGTTGTTACCTAATTTCCTCAGCAATAATGGTATAAACAGTATGCATTTTTTTTTGTTATAAAAAGCTAACTAATGCCTCCACTGAGTTAATATTTCTTCTATATACAGTTAACACCCAGGGGACTGACTTTTAAATCAACACAAAATTAAATGGAAAATGCAGTGTTCTGGAAGTCTAGAATTTATTATAGAGCTGGAGACCTTGGCTCAACCTGCACACCAACTTCAACTTGCTGAGTAGTAATCTTAGCTTAGAGAAGGCTCTGGGGAGTTCACATTGTGGCCTTCCAACACTTAAAGGGAGCATATAAGCAAGAGAGGGAAAGGCTGTTTAAGAGGATGGATAATGATAGGACAAGGGGGAATGGTTTTAAACTGAGACAGGGGAAGTTCAGGTTACATATTAAGAGGAAGTTTTTCACACAGAGGGTGGTGACGCACTGGAACACATTACCCAAGGAGGCTGTGGATGCCCCATCCTTGTTGGCATTCAAGGCCAGGCTGGATGTGGCTCTGGACAGCCTGATCTGGTGGTTGGCAACCCTGCACATAGCAGGGAGGTTTAAACTGGATGATCATTGTAGTCCTTTTCTACTCAGGCCATTCTGTGATTCTATGACTGTCACATTCTTTATTTCAGTTGATGAGGGGGAGCACAACAGCTGCCAGTATGCAACAAAGAGCACTAAAACAGAGAGGAAAATGAAATATGCACTTCTATTCGATATATTTTGTTCCTTTGTTCCATTTCCATTTTTCAGGTGATCCATCCCATGTGGCATGTAGGCACATTGGTTTGTGTAATATGGAAAACATATGTTGGTAGCTTAAGGGTAAAATAATTTTAAAAATAAATAAAAAGCCACAAAGTAACAAAATGTCTTGGTTTAAATACACACTTTTCAGAACCAAATAATTGTCTTTGGGACATTGGCCCCAGTGAGTTGGTTTGATTCACAACTTCCCATTTCAGAGTAAGAATTTGACTTGTGAGTCTGAAAGACAATGATGGTAAGCTGCTGAGCTTTATGGGAGCTTGTTCATCTCAGTTTACAAGTGGGATGAAAAGTTCAATCCAACCTTTATGCTTTAATAAATAGTAAAAGCAAATAGAAAAAAAAGGCTAAATCTATATGGGAATCCAGAGCTTTTCGACATCTCAAAGAAATGCCAATAATGGCTGTGGAAATGTCATAAATCAAGCCTATAAAACAAAAGTTTGACCTTAGCTGAAGATATCTAAGTTAGCTTTCTTTTCCTGGGAAAAGTAAGAAGCTGATGCTAGTAAAAAAAAAAAAAAAAAGCATTCAATCTGTAGTGGAAATACAAGTAATGGCTTGGAGCAGTGATTGAGCATCTGGTGGGAATGCAGGGCCAGCCCAGGGGAGCTCGGGTGTATGCAATGCAGCTGGACTGGAAGGGTTAGAGCCAGGATCCAACCCTTCCCAGACCTCATTTAAGGGTTGGTAGTGGAGGTGAGAGGATCTTTCAGGAGATCCCTGTGTATACCTGTGGCCTTCCAAAGGTAAGCAGCTTCTTTATTTTTGTCCCTGATGTTGTTGTGTTTGAACAAATCCTCACTTGCTGCTGTCTGGGACCTTGCTGTTCTGTGCTTTCATTGCTGTGCTTTCTATTATGTTACACCATCACATCTACCTTTACAGTAATGTAGTTAGTTCTCTTGAAAGCCTGGGTGCATTCTCTAACTGGCTTTTAGAGTCTACACCTGAAGTCCGCATAGTAAAAAATTTACTGTCTTTGAAAAGACTTTTCAGGGCAACACCTGCGTGCACCATAAGAATGTTCAAAGGCTTTCTCTCGGATGCCACCATGGCTTCAAATGGACTTCATGTTGCAGGACTGCAGGAGCTTGCCATGAGTTTCTGTTTTCCGTTACCTCTTCTGAGTACAGCTTCTTGATTAAAAAATAATTATATATATATATATTTTTAAAACACTGTGTTGATCAGTCAGTGTCTTGTTTTAAAACTGCCCTTATCTAGAGGCTAAAAGTAACCTTTAAGATCTGCAAGGCAAAGGGAGGAACTAGCATGAAGAACCAGAAAGGCCAATAGGAAAAAGGGAGTGCACACTTCTTAACATTATTTTCTGACTTTGTGTGTGTAAGACTGTACTGAACAGGAAATTTTTCTTAGTGTTCCATCTATTTTTAAGCTGCACTTGTGTCACAAGTTGTTTTATCACCTGAGCATTAGGTTGGGGAATTCTACGCAAACCTTCCTGAGGGACAGAGAGGGAGACATAGACTTAACCAGAAGACACCGTCCTTGGCAGTCCTCCTGCTATGCCAGTAAATCTCCAAAAGCCCATGAGATTCCCAGGAGGTTATCTTTGGAACACCGTAGTAATAGCAGTAGCCAGCAATAACAAGTTCTTATACAGAAGGAAAGTGTTTGGGTGACTTAATCTGGTTGAACTTGAAGCTGTAAGCAGTCCTGTATCCTTTAGGAAGGAAGAAATTCTATCCAGGTGCATATAGAAGCAGAGGTTTGTGGTTGCTGTGGCTCACAGGATAGTTTACAGCTCCTTGTGTTTTTCAGTTAATTACCAAACCAAATGATTCTGGAGCAGCTTGTGAGAGCAGAATAGGACAGCAGTCAGGGTCTTCAAGAAATATCTCAGCAAAGCTACTGAGATATTGAAGGTGGATAGCCAGAGGGCAAGCCACGTGCCTGTAAGGACAGTGCTCACTTGAGTACACAATATGTTAACTACATCTGGATTTCGGATAATCATCCTTGACTAATATGAGGAGAAGGTTTAAGTGCTGAATAAATAAATTACTTAATTGCATGTTATCAGAGAAGAACAGATGGTCAGTGGAGTTTGTTTTCTGACTGCCTGCGCTTTCAAGGGAGGGTAGATTTGCACTGATTCTTGTACAAAAGATTTCCTAATGTCAATAACTCATCTATAGGTACATTGAACAACCTGCTACTGTTATCTTTGAGATGTGTCTTGCTACTGCCTGTTCTAGGCATCTCATTGTTATCAGGAATTTATATTTTGTGAAGCTTTCCTCTTTCCCTCATATATGATAACCGTATGCTTGTTATTCAGAAAGGTGAAAAACAGCTCAAGGTGACAGGTGGCTGTCATGGATGTCATGTAAACTAACATCTTCCTGAAGCTACGTTAAAATCATAATTTGTAATCCAGGTTCCACTGAAAGACTTTGTTTTCTTGTTCTTTGGAAGTTTTTTGGTGAAAAAACAAATTTGTCTGCTGCTGCTGCTAAGTGCCTTTCCTCAAGTTCTTGCATTCAGGTACCTGCAGGCCTTAGCAGTTGGCTTGACCTGCTCTTGCTACAGTCCTTCACCGGTCATGAATTTAAACTGTACTTAGAGGTGAAGGTTTCCATATGAAAATTGAGACAGGGGACATGGTCCAATGTTTTACTTCAGAACTAAGATCTATTTCCCTTGCATTTCTTGGTGAAAGGATTCTATGAATTTGTTGCAGTATTTGCCTTGCATAACTTCGCTGTGGCCTAAACGTGGTGTGGTAGATTTGAGTGCTGTGTGTTTTTCTTTAAATTGTTTTTATCTCACTTTGCCAATCTTTTCCTCATGAGAGATAGTATGGGAAAATTAAGCATAGGAGTGCTTCAGTTTTAGTACACAATTCTTTCTCTAAATGAGGAGGAACAAACCAGGATTTACTTTTTGTGTTCTAGTACTTCATTAAGAGAAAATAAACAGCAAAAGGGAAATTCCCTGGTGTTTTGAAGACAACAGCAATGCAGAACATGCTCGTCACTGTTTTCTCCCATAACACTGAATACTTTATCACCTGTTGTTTTGGTTTTTTTTTTTAAGTAGCACTTGAAGTACCTCTTTGCTCCCTGTGTGTGAACATCAAAATCAAATGCAGTAACAAATGCTTGAGCAGAAATTTTCGAATGCTGAATTTTAATTCAGAGTTCATTCTTGGAACCAGCTTGATTCATTAATATTTAGCTTTCTTGTATTGAACTTCTCTGCTTAATCTTTGTTTAAAGAATCTTTTCTATTACTTTTGAATTCAATTTTGAGCTAAAATCTGTTATTGAATATAAAAATGAAATTAATTAGCAGGAAAGCATTGGGCAGGATTAAGCACTAATACTAGCTAGTCATATGCTTGTCATCACTATTAACTCCCCTAGTCCTGCTTCTTGACATGGGTATCATGGCCCTGAACATGAGGGAGGGCCTTTAGAGTTCAGGACTGATGATTGCTAGGTGGATGTGGCTGGTATATTCTGATATGTCTAGTGTGCCTCAAGACAACAGCATAAAAATAGAATAGCATTTACTATCATTAATTAGGTTAATTCATTTATATGATGGAGTAGACTCTTATCTGAATCAGGGTACATGCATTAGCCATGGGAATTGGACTAGATAATTTCCAAAGGTCTCTTCCAACACCTATGATTTTGTGAATTAACTGAAAATGAGATTGTATCAGTGAGTAATATGGAGAGGGAAGCTGTGTTAGCTACTGTTTGCAACAAATAGTTATCCAAATGCCTTGTTTGGCATTAGGTAACTATTAAAATAGAATTTGCTGTAACTTAATTGTAAGGCACAGTGGATTTCTGAATTGTATCCAAAGAGCAGTGAGGAATCACTCTGTTGTTTGCTACAACAGAGCAAACACCTCTCCCTCTCCAGTTTTATTTAACTGACAGCTTTCAATTTTGTCGATTGCAAAATACCAAAGTAGGATAGGAAGTACAGAGTGTGGCAACTTTTAGACACAAAACAGCTTTTGAATGGTGAAAGACAGATAAATTGTCTATTTTTTGATAGGGATGTGTTGGGGAGAACCATACTGAACAGTTAATGCCCCAGTGAATCCACAAGGACTTAGAGTGACTTGACATGTCAGTGGAAGCTGTCAAACTCCTATCAAAAGGACAGATCTCTGTGGGATTTGTATCCTGTATGCCAGCCTTGGTAAGAAGGCTCCATAGCACCAGAAAAGCTAGGAGTGGTGAAAACTAATGAAGAGAACGCAGACACCTCAAATACAGTTAAGCATTGGTAGTAGTCTGTGAACTCTAGTCTTCAGGACTCTGAAACTTTTGTTTTTTTATTCTAAAATTCACTTTTGCCAAAAAATCTGCATACAATTTGAATGAAATTGAATATGTTTCAGGGCTCAAGCAGCATGTCTTCAATCTGAAGCAAAATGGAGATGAATTTCAATTAGATGTTCCCATTATAATCTATCTCTACCTGTAGTTTTCATCAAAATTGCTAGTAAATGTGTTATAATATATGATCAGGATTTGCCCACTAGCAGCAGTATGCCTATTCTTTTTTTAAAAGGAAAAAAGGAAAATAATTAGCCTGATGCCTGCATACGTTCATGCATATAGATGTATATAACAGCTTCTAACAGTGAATGACTTTAATTGTTATGTGTAACTTGTGTGGGGCTTAAGTAGATCTGTATGTATGTCTTCTGTGAACGTAATACATCTAATGGTTTATATTCCTTTCATCTTCATGATAATGATACAGATTACTAATTAGGTTGATAAAGCAAAGTATTTCAAAAGAGATATTGTGATGGTTGCAGAGTAGCCAGGTACTCAAAAATGTCTGTTTTTGTAGTGATGGTTTGTTCTGAACTTCATTTGATGGTAATTTATTATGCATCAACTCACAAATTGAATTTTGGAATGGCAGTGTTACTTCAGGTTTACTGCCTGCTTGCAGTGCACTGATGGCGACCACTTGCTGGTGCAGTGAAGCTCTTCTGCCTTTCTGGAGCTATTGGTATGCTGGGATGTTGTGGTGCTCTGAAGTGAACATCCCCCTACTGTATATCTATCTGCTCCCTAATATGCATCATTTCCACAGTTGGGAAGTACTTACTCCACACAGATGATAATAAGATTGATTGTTTCCATCTTTTATCACTGATTTCGACAAAGACCTTAGAGATCTGTGTACTCTTGGCACAGTTCTTAAATGAGCCGTTACCCAGGTTTTTATTTCAGGCAGTACCAACTTCATATACAGGTTGAAACAACTTGATGTCTTTTCTTCAGGAGAAGGCAGTTTTATTAAGTGTTTTTTTGTTGATTAGAATAAAAAAATAAAACAAAAAAACATATATTAGTACCAGGAGTACTTCCTTGGCTGCGTGTCATGTTTTTCTGAGAATATTGTTAGAGGTGTAGCTTACTGCCCTTACCCTGTCAAAGGAGTTTAGGAGTGTGTAAATATAGCACACGAGTAGTGTTGAGTTGCTGATGATTTTGGTTGGCGCACGTGGGACTTATTGGTATTGTTTATGACACAGTGTTTAAGAAGGAGAAAAGTGAATTACTGAATACTACAGAGCTGTGGAATGGGTGTGGTGTATTTGGATCAACTGTGGTGATAGGAAACTTAACTTTGGTTCAGTGTTGAGAGGAGGAGAGTAACTGAGCCGTAATGTGTGAAGGAGATAGTTGATCAGGTTAATAAAGTGTTCCCCATTTAGAGAAACTTGACAGAGCTCTTGATTTGGTTTCTGTTTAGAAGGATAGGGAGTGTTAAGTGGAAGATGTAAGTTGTTGTATTTTAGGGAGAGACTCTGTGTACCTTTGGAGTGCCACATAAACACTGTGGGAGACTGCATTGCATCTAGTATATGAATAAGTGTTTGGATTTTAATGTAGTTTATTTTTCATGTGCCTGGTAAGGAAGATGGAGCTGGCTGTCTCTGCTTCTGAAAAAAGATGATGCTTAATTTCAACCTTCTACTGTTTTCATTGTGGAACTTAAAGCTGCACGTCCTTCTGCTTGATACCACAGGATACATCTTCAGTTCTGGGCTGTTGCTGTTGAGACACTAATCTTTTCATCCTTCTTTCCTTTGTGATAAATGCAGCAGCGCCACCGATGGGTCACTTAAGTGGAAGGTGTTATTTAGAGGAGGGGCATGGTGCAGAGTGCTTGAATAATGGCTCTGCCAGCTGCTGACACACTGATAATAGACTTCTTGTCAAGCAACAGCTGTTAGAGAGAAATCAGGTAAGCCTAAGTGAGTGTGTCTATCTTTAGGTAGCTGTAAGTGAAATTCACCTGTGGGCTTGTGGGATGAAATGAGAAGAATTCACATTCCAGTGTATGCATGATCAACTTCTAGAGATGACAGGAACCTCAGTAATGACAACTGGGGAAGCAGCAAGATAAGGCAAGCGTTCCTCTGAGCTCTGCCATATGGGATATAGATGGTCAAGTTGTGACGCACTGGCAGAGGGATGTTTGCGGTTTCTTCTGGATTCCAGAGCTAATCAAGTTATCACTAATGGGAGACATGCATCAGGTAAAAACAGGAAGAAGTAAAGAAAGGAAGAAATGATTGAAAAGGGAAAAAACAAATTGTTGTTCTTTACTGCACCTAAATAGGTGGCAGCAGCCAAGTGGTTCTGTGGGGCCTTTCTGCTGATGATGGTGTGGTGTGGCTGTCCTGCTGTGAGGGTTTTTTTCCAAATACCCTCTGGATGCTGTAGCCAGGCGAGGGTGAGCAGCTAATGTGGTCTCACTGAGCGGTAGGGTGTCCTGCTGACTGCGGGCTGCTGGCCAACTGACCTGAGCTGTACGCTGAGGGCAAATGTTTGCTGCTTTTATACCCTTTACTATACTAAGCTTGGTCACCTAAAACCAGTTATATGTGAATCTGGTTCGCCATTTGCTTATGGACATATCACTTATTGATTAGTGCCTGCTACCTTGTTGTCCTTGAGTTTATTCAGAGCTTGTATTTCTTTTGTTCCTTTTGTCTCTGTGAGATCCAGTGTTGTCAGTGGAGTTTCACAGGGATAGGGGGCACTGGCGGTCCCTAGCTTGTCATAGTGGGACTGGCACCTCCTGTATATTGTAGGAATGCAGGCTATGATGTATCCACAGTTTCTGCCCTTGTAGGACACCCCCAGCCCTGCCCCTGTCTGTGTTGTGACTGTCTGTTCTCAGCTGATCTACCTTAATGTGTCAATGGTGTGTCTTCATCAACTCAAACTTTGCTTTGAAAACCCTACTTAAAACTGTAGTAAGGAAACACAGTATATTAGAGGTCCTGATGCAGCACTGGTAGTATGTAGTGGTGGCTTTCATTCTGCCTGGCAAATTAAAGATTTAATAATAAAAGCATATAGCACAATCATCTGTCTGAGTGGGAGAAAAGAGTATTGCAGTAGAAGCAGCAAGATTTTTCTGAGGCCAGAAGCTTAGTGGGAGTCAAAAACGCTGAACAAATCTTCTGTAGATAGCAGAGAACATATTTAAAGAGTGAAGTGGGGCTTTAGAAGGAGTTGTAATTATATACTTAAGGTCAAATTTTATCAGGGTTTATGAAGGTCCGTTCTTGAACGTCATATGATGCCTTTATTGCAGCCTTTAAGTCGTTTTCTACTCTTTATGGTGTACTCTTGGTATGCGATCAAATGAAAATACTGCAATAAGACAACTGTGCATCTGAGTATATCAGCTTTCATTCTTAGTCTTGAGTTATGATTTTAGGTTTTGATGTGTCATACAGATGCATATATGTTTTCTCTTGATAAGTCAGGATAATAACCAAAGCAAAAATGGAAATCTTATTTCTTTTACTTCATCAGTGAACGAACATCAGTTGGAAAGTACTTGAACCAAACACCCTCACGCCAGCAGAAGAGATGTGAAGTAAGTGATAGCAACTAACAGGAGAAAGTGGGGAAGGCTTAGGAGCAGAATGTAAATTAAAGTTTTTGTAGTGACTCATAAACACTAAGAATATTCAAGCACAAGGTTAGACCTAAGTACTCAAGGTAAAAAGACTTTTCTTGAATTATTTCAAATGACCTATAAACTCACAGTATGAATCATTGTTAAAAGGGTTCAATGTCTCCTATTGTTGAAAACAAATTTCTCTCAGACTACCCTTAGCTATTAATATGCAGAATGAAGGGTGACAGGGAATGCCCCAGATTGCTGGCAGTATGACCCGCTTTATGCTAGCGCTGATGGCCTTACCATTCTCATTTGAACGCATTTGAATGGATTTTGTTTAGCATTTGCTAAAAGTCCTGCTAAACTTTCTGTTGTCAGAATAGGAACTGTTTGGTGTGGGTTTGGTACACTGAACTTCTAAAAATAAGGAAAAAAAAATAAGAACAAGTATAGGATTTAAGTATGCTGCAGTTGAATTGTTGGCACTAGTACATTATTTCACTTTTGTCTTCTTTTTATTCCTGCCTGCCTATAAGTAGACAGCGTAGATATATTTCAGACAGTTGAAGTCTAGAGAAAAAGTTACTGCTTCCTTTTCTTTGTGTATCATTTGGGAGAGGGAAAGAAGTTGCATGGGAGTGATTTCAGTGAATCAAAATTTTGAGTCTTCCTTCCTAAATATAGGCCTTGAGGTCTGCATTTTCAGGGGTTGGTGCTGGGTCCAGTCTTGTTTCTTTGATGAGGAAATAGTGTCCACCCCCAGCAAGTTTGATGATGATTATATGAAGCTGGGAGGGATGGCTGACACACCTGAAGGCTGTGCTGCTATTCAGCGAGACCTGGATAGGCGAGAGTTGGACAGAGAGGAACCTGATGAGGTTTAACAAAAGCAAATGTAGTCTCTTTCACCAAGGGAGGAATAACTGCATGCACCAGTACGGGTTAGGGGATGACATCCTGGAGAGGAGCTCTGCAGAAAGAGCCCTGGTGGACAGCAGATTGGCCATGAGCCAGAAGTGTGCCCTGGTGGCCAAGAAGGCCAATGGCATCATGGGGTACATTAAAAATAGTGGCTAGCTGGTCGAGGGAGGTTATCCACCCCTATATTCTTCCATGGCCAGGCCTCACCTGGGGTGTTGTGTCGAATTCTGGGCTCCCCAGTACAAAAAAGGCAGGGATCTCCTGGAGAGAGTCCAGCAAAGGACCACAAAGATGACAAAGGGCACGGAGCATCTCTGCTATGACGAAAGGCTGGGTGACCTGGATCTGTTCAGCCCTGAGAAAAGATTGAGAGTGGATCTATTTAGTGTTTATAATTATCCAAGGTGTAGAAGGCAAAGGGACAAGGCAAGCCTTTTCAGCAGTCTGCAGGGAGAGAACGAGGGGAAACAGCCACAAACTGAAGCATAGGAAGTTCCACACACATTTCTTCACTGCCTTCCTGGGCAGCTTGTTCCAGTGCTCTATCACTCTTACTGTTATGTTTCCTTCTCTGGATATGGCCAAGACCCACCTGGATGCCTACCTGTGAAACCTGGTTTAGGGAGTCTGCTTTGGCAGGGGGATTGGACTTGATGATCTCTAGAGGTCCCTTCCAATTTTGTGATACTGTGTTTCTGCTTTTAAAACTTTTTGTCCATGGTAAGTAATATTAATAATAATAAAACAACAAAGAGAAATGTGGCTGTGGCTTGTTTTACGTAATTCAGAAAGGCAATTTCTTGGTGTCTTCTGTCCTGCATGACAAACAAAGGTCTGTTGAGAAATTCATTATGGGTCCTAGTTCAATATAGCCTCTTCACATCTTGCAGTTGTTTTCAAATCCTTTAATCTCAGCACTTCTGAAGAGTTGATTTTGGCTCATGGCTCTTCTGCAGCAAGGTGTTTATTTAAACTGGCCAGCTCCAACAGTTAATGCAGCATCTCTGAAACTGCCAGTGAGCCTAAATTAAGTTGTCAGAGTCAACATACAGATCTAGTGAGCCTATTAAAATCTTAATAACTTTTAAAATTGAGCTCTGGGTAGCAAATGTTGTCCTGCGCATTAGATTTTGAGTAGATAAATCCATTAAACTACATTTTATCTCTTTTCTTTTATTCTTTTTGTCACAAACAACCTGAAAGTGGAGATAAGAGGAATTTTTAGAAATGCATTGAATACCTCTAATACTGGAACATCACAAAAGACTTGTCCTTGAACCGTATGCTGCTCATCCAAACAAAGAAAAACTTTCTGCTTTTCATTGGTTCTCCCTACCACTGGTATTTGGATTTTTGTTCCTGAGTGGAAGCCTGTTGGTTTTAATGAGGCAATAGAGTGGAGAAAACAGCTGTGGTGCTTCTTTGTTGCCTATTGCTTCAGAGCCCATAGTGCATTCTGAAGTTAGGAAAGGAGCTGTCAATTGCATTTATAATCAGCATTTTATTGTCTCATCTCAGTTCTGTGTGTGAGGACATTCTTCAAGTCCAGTAAAGCTATATATTTTTTTCTTCTTCTTCCTTCTAGTGAAGTGACACATAACTGACAGGTGGCAATATCTATGATGCACTGCTGTAAATTAGAATTTCCTCCTTCCATTTACTCTGAACTGGAAGGAAAATTCTTTTTCTGCAACAGTTCTCACGTAGCTCTTAAGTTCTCCTTCATTAATAGATGCGAGTGGGAGGTCAAAATTGAACTTTTTAATGGGAACAAAGTTGCAGCCTTAATTATGGAGGAAATTGTAGATTACTCATAATAATCAACTGAAATTTGAATGTTAAGTTTGACTGACAGAAAAACATCTGTCATTATTATTACTATGTGTAAGACCATATCCATTTGCAGACAAGTACTGAGTGATTAGACAGTACTAGAAGAAGTAAAAGGACTTTTATGCAAAACTCCTTGTAATTCTTTTCTTTCAAGAAGGATAATTAGTGGCCTTTTGGATTTTCAGCCAGTTGTAATGCTCTCTGAAAGCAAATTAAATAAAACCGAGTGTGGTCATTTGTGACAGCAGCAACTGAAATGAGCCCTTCTGCTCAAGTGTACTATGATCTTGGCTCTGCCTTTTATCTCAGTGTGAAGTGAATATTAGCACAGAATCTTTTATTTGTACACCAATTAATAACTAAAGAAAATGTAAAATATGCAGTATGTACAACACATGTTTATAATGAAGAATTAGACATATAAATGTCATGCAATGCAGTTGTCAATTCTTCTAGAGTGGCATTTAAATCTACACTCTGAACTTTGCAGAGAACTGTAAAATGTAAATTAATAGTAGATAGCCAGAAATGTGGTGAAACGTACTTGAGGGAGTCAACACTGCTAACTATGAAGTATATACCAGTCTCTATGATAATGGTGTAAGTGCTTTCAGATGTGGTTCGATTTCTCAGAGCTTCTTTCAGTAAACTCTTGTTTTTCAGTACAAAAGGATGAACTTGGCTTGGGGTCTTTAAAACAAGCATTATCCACTAAGCTATCCAAATGCCAGCACTTTGACATCATTAAAGCCTAATTATCAAGAGATCTTAGTCAGAGGATATTAATGACACTGTCTTTCTATGGCTTATAAAATGGCAGTATAATGATCTAATTGAACTCTAAGACATCTTTGTTTTTTTTTCCCCACATTTCTTCTATTAACAAAAATAAGAACATCTGCAGTATTAATGTCTTTGTGGACAGCTCAGCCCAACTGATTTTAGTTTTCACGTTTGTGTAACAATTAGATAGCATGGCTCCTTAAGCTGGGAGCCTATTTTGGTTACAAATGCACTACCTGTAGCAGATAAGATACTCCCAAATCTCTTAGAACCTAAACAAAAAATGCTTTTTCAGTGGTGAAACGGCAGTTGTCTGGAATTGAAGGAGACAGAAGTGATGGAGCAATTTTCCTTGGCATAGCTGTCCACAGACTTCCTTTGCTAGCTTTTAGTTATCCCTGAGTTTGGACGCTGAATCTATTAAGAAGGTGGAGGTGCCACAGATGAGAGCAGTCTTAGGTTGATTTTAAGCATGAGCGTGAAGTGAGGTATTAGAAATCTTAGAGAAGTTAACTGTGTAACAGTTTGTGAAACGCAGTCTGTTAGTATTGCGTAGCACTTGGAGGATCTCCAAGCAGCTTGCAAATATCCATTAATTAACCCTCAGTGGGTAATGACACAAAGATCATTTCTCTCATTTTGGAATCATAAATGAGTTGCTGTTAATTTGTAGATCAACTTTGCTACCATCTGTTAAAAGCAGCAAAGAAAGTAGAGCTTAAGGAAAAAGCATTTATTTGCTGTCAGGACAGTCACAAGCAGAATGTAACCAACTGTACTTGATTTTAAACTGGAGAGGAAAAAAAAAAGAAAGAAAAAAGGAGGAATCCTTAGATACTTGTTGATTTGTGTTTATAAAGATCTTCATAGTCCAGGTTTTACATAGTCTGGCTTTGGAAATGAAGATTAAGCTTTCCAAACAGACCACACAGCCAAAAGATGTCAGGAGTTTCAGGGACTTCTGTGGCTTCTTCAACCTCCAATCCTTTGCTGTTTTTCAAATTACTTAATGCATGTCCATCCCCAGCTGCTGTTTTGGACTGTCATCTTTACATTGCTGTCATATCACACATAAACTTGCCTATCATTACTGTGATGTTTTGTTTACGACAAAGGCTGGCTTTAATAAGGCTTTTTTTTTTTTTTTTTTTTTTTCCAATTTATTGCTTCTCTAGAACATTTGTCTGTAAATATTGAAATCATTAGTGAAGTGTGTAACTGTCTCTGTGGCTTTCTGATAGTAAGAACCTGCGAAGGCTTGTGCTTCTTCTCTCTTAAGGATGTTGTGGTATTAATCATCCTGATTTTTATGCACCTGTACGGGTATTTAGTCACATTTTGTATTAGCCACTGTTTGTAGGATAATCACTTTATTACTCACAGCGTATCAGTTAAGTTGGATGAAAGATGAGTTCTTGTTATTTGAATGTCTGGGTCAAAAATAACCAAAAAAACGTTTAACACGAAACACTATGCACTTTCTTAGTGAGGACTTAGGTCAGCTCCTTGTGGTGCTCTTGAAATAGATGTAGCTGTTTTTTGTTTGTTTGTTTGTTTTTCATTGAGAATTGCAGTACAGGAATAAGGTGCAGCTGTATGTTTTCCTTCTTGTATGTGTATATATATTTAATATATATATATATACATATATATATTTTTTTCTACAGTTATTCACAGAAATATTCATCTGTTTTCTTCTTCTGTTTCTCCAGGTTTGATTAGAAGGCAGGTATATTGAGGAGAGAACAAGTGGGATGAAGTTCATGGTTATTACAACAAACCACAGGGGAAAATCCTGTTCCTGATGTGATCTTTGAAGGTACACAGTGTTTCTTCTTGGTTTTTGTTTCTATACTGCTAAGAGAAGCATCAACATGCAACACATTTTAAGAACTGTAGGGGGGGGGGGGGGGAGGCACACACTTCTCAACTACTTGAAAGAAGGCATATAAATATAAAGGGGCTTTCTTCAGAAAGTTAGAAAAATATGTAGTAGCTGAAAAGGGGAGGATGGAGTAGCTGTAAACGTTCAAGTGAAATGATCTGATAAAGATTCTGACTGCATTTAATAACATAAAAATTGAGATTTATGTTATCACTTTCTACTTGCTATTGACATTCATATGCTTTTTGTCAACTTAGTAATTCTCAACTTCAATCATTTAGAAGAGCTTATTGAAAGATCTTCCCCTTGTTAGTGTGTGAATGTGTTAAGTTGGATTTATAATCTATGTTCTGCAGTAGAAGTAAGCTGCCAAGCTGTTTTGTTTTTAGTTCGTACTATGGCAAATGTGGCTTGTTGTAAGACTGAAAAAGTATTTTATAATGAGATCCAAGTTCATCCATTCACCACTTGGTGCCACTCTAGCTTTATGAACTGCGCTTTCACCAAAATTAAAGATCTTTTTTTTCTTCTAAGTTTTCTATGTGCTGTCTAAAATACAGACTGCTTTCAGTTACATTTCTCTGAATCAAAGCAAATGGTGGCTGATGGACAGTTTTCTGATATTACTCAGAATGGAAAGGATATGGTGGTATCTGTATTAGGGATTTAAAATTGAATATGTAGAGAGATGAGAGTACAGCAGGTTTTTGTTTTCTAATGCTGCTGTCAGTTCATACCTGAAGCTGGGCTAAAACATTTCAGTGACTGCTCTAAGTCTGTCCTTTTCCTGATAAGGAAGAGAGAGAGAGAGCTGTTGAGTGCATACAGGCATCTGCATGTAGGTTTCAGAGAACTATAGCACATGCTGCTTACTGCGTTTAATTACACCCCGTGTAGCACATATGCTTTCTTGGACTTCAGGATCTTGATCATCAAAGTGTTGTAAGGGTCTTTCCTCTGCAGACAATTCCATCTTCTTAGTTTTGTTTCTTAAGATGTAGATGTGGTAGAAGATCTACCACATTATTATTACTGGTTCTGCACATCACATCATGTACAATATCGCTCTGAAACAATATACCTTCATTGCAGATACATGCAGAAAGGGGGGAGAAATGTGGTGTAGAGTAGGGTGGCTTATGTACTTGATTGTTTTTTTTACTTTTTTGAGTAAATAAGTTGTCCTAGCTTATTGTGCAAGCTGATCTATGTGAGCTGGTGATAATTGTGGGGTAATCCACACAAAAAGGCCTGAGATCTTAGGACTGGAGAGAAGCTGTTGGCCTAGTTCTTGTATCAAGTGTTCAGTTTTAATGGTGAGCATCACAGAAGAGCAAAGGCTAGTGCTCAGGAGAGCCACAGGGTGATGCCAGATGGGTAGATATCTGCTCTGAAGGCCAGTGCTCTGGAGTCTTCAAATCCTTTGACTGTTTCATTTTGACCTTAATTCACCATAATCTTGATCTAAGATCTTAGCATGATTGATCTTAATGGCAATAGCTGCACCCTGCTTATTACCATGACTACATTATTGCTGTACATCTCTCATGACTGCTTCCACCTCTGGCTATTTTACAATTATTTACTTTTAGAAAAGCAGACAGACTTAACAAAGACTCTCTTTAACACTTCTCTGACCTATGCAAAATTTTTTAAAAAACGAAAAAAATTATGTCTTAAAAATGGTATTATTTTGTCAGTTTTTGGAGTAACTGTTGCCAGTGTGTGCTTCCCCAGGCTTTCTTTGAGAATCAGTTGGAGTATGTTAACACCTAAAGCAGCAGATGTGTTTTTGCAATGCTCTTTCTCATTTGGTATGCACCAGATTTCTCTTCAAAGAAGAACAACCTTCAACTTGTAGGAACTTCAACAGAGAACAGTAAATACCATCTAAAAGATTATCCTTTTGCTTTCCCCCAAAAATGTCCTTTAGCTAAAAGGAACAGAAATAATCTATGCCTTTTTTTTTTCTGCTTATTTTTTTACTCCTTCAAGGCTTTGAAAGTTTTTCTTTCTTCTCCAATATCTTTAACAAAAAGTAACAAGTCTTTCATGGGTGAATACTGCCATAATAGCAGGGAGACAGAAATCTTTATTTTTTAAGTCATTAATAATCTACAGTATTTAAAGTTGTGTGATGACAGGGCCACGTTAACTTGCTTTGGACTTCCTTTTTGCTATGAGAATTAGTATGTGTCCTATGGAATGAACAATGGTGTGGTAATGGAAAGATGAGCTATGTACACAGTATCCATTTGGGAACCCATATTCTTTTGTATTGCTTAGAACTGATGTAGAACTGAGTTGCTAGTAGTATGTACATCCAAGCTAACTTTGAAGGTGTTGAATGAGTAGCAGAATAATTTTTCAATGCCGCAGCCCGTAAATATTTGAGCTAATCTTTGAGCTAAATTATCCTGCCTTACAATCTTGCTATATCTAGATTATTTACCTGCCTCAACTAGCTTGCCTTAAGCAAATGTGGGTTTCTGTACACTGAACTGGAATTTAAAGTTAAGACAGGCTAGAGTTTCTATTTGATTCCTTCACTTTTTTTTTTCTAACTTTCAGAGCAAAGCTATGTATGTGCACAAAGACAAATGTGCCTAGTTAGCCATGTGTAAAGACATGAGTTTTCCAGCAAGATGAAGAAGAAAGCTCAGGTTCTGAATTACCTTAATTTATCACTTTTGCATTCATCCCACTTCTTGGTTCTCGTACTTCACTGTGAAGTCCTCACTGTAATTTTACAAATAAGAAAACAGCTCTGCTTTTTAAGTCACTACTGGATTTGCAGTGCTGACAATTACAAACTTACAGGGGGAATAAATGAAACATTTTATGTGCAGAGAGGGAGAAAACGCACAGCGTGTGCTTTTGATGATAAAAGAAACCAAGTTCCAAAGGGACTCGTGAAGTCTGACTTTTTACAGTTGTGGTGACGAGACACATGAAATAGTAGATCTTAACAATTGAAAAATAACCTTAAAGTGTTCTTATAGGGTGTAAACAAGAAGACAGGAATCTACTATTTGAAAAATATCTGCTACTAAATACTTATCTTAGCAGCAAAGGTGAGTTTGAGGAAAAGTGCTAAGGCTCAAAACAAAACAGAGTAGTGTTCTGTGAGAAAGTAGTTTAACACCTGATCTCCCACTGGTGGATTAGTAGTAAGTTTTATCATTGCAAGAAATATCAGCTGCTTATATTGCTGTGCGCTTAGTTTTCTGAAGCAGAACAGTATCAGCAAACACCTGTAATGCTATGCATTTGATAGAAACAATGTTGGGTAGATCTGAATTACTACTTTTGGGGTGGCTTTTTTTTTTTTTGTGTGTGTGGAGGAGCCAGTGGGACAATGGAGGTCTTTATGGGAGGGTATTGCCCCAACAGACTCCCCCTGCTCCTGTGCTCTTGTCTGCACTAGTCAGGATCTGTGTTCTGAAATGTTGCAGCACAATGTGAATTTGAAATGAGTGCTCTTGGATAGGGATACAGGGGAGTGAATCTGGCTCTAGCTGTACTATTCACGTTATCTTCAGCACATTTGTTTTCTTTGTTCTTCTCTCCCTGGTACTGGCCTGCATTGGCTTTAGTGCTAATGGTAGGCTCTTAAATAGATAAGTATTTGATTTCACTGTAATAGCGTCATTAATGTTTGCTCAACATAAAAAATGTATTAGTAATCCTCACTAGTTAATATGAAATGTGCGGTGTTTGATAGCTGAAACGTGATGCTGCCACATTGTCTTCAAGTACCACAGCACAAAGGTCAGAAAGCAATGTTACTACAGTGTAATAAATGGAGTAATTTCTCAGGATTTAACTGTGAATGTTCTAGGGGAAGAAAATGGATTTGATTAACGGTAAATAATCAGCAGATATTCCATTTATACCATATGCATTTTCAAGCGGCAGAGCCTATAACTCTGTTAGTGTTGAGAAGAGCATTTGCGGAGAAATGAATGTTTTACTGGACAGGCTGACTAAATGTTGAGTTTACACTGGGGATTAGCCAAGTGCTCTGATTACAGTTCTCAAACTGATTCATTCTGGTTAGTTGAATTGTTTAATGCTATGTATGAAATTGAAGAAGACTGAAACTAAATTTCTGTACCAGAAGGTAATTATGAACGTTAAATTTG
Source organism: Coturnix japonica (assembly GCF_054131305.1). Taxonomy (NCBI): domain Eukaryota; kingdom Metazoa; phylum Chordata; class Aves; order Galliformes; family Phasianidae; genus Coturnix; species Coturnix japonica. The sequence goes on along the minus strand of NC_140680.1, from coordinate 7,883,285 downwards.
AAAGATGTGATTTGTAACACAAATTTAAGACTTCTTAAACTTTTTCAAGGGAATGTTCAAGTGGGACAGCCTCTGAAGTAGAGCCATTGGGAAGGCTGTTTTGTGATCCTTATAAATAAGTTACTAGTTTCAGGCCAGAATAACTCAGATAAGTTGTTGAGTGAATGCAGAATAGGATAGGAAAGAAAGTACTAGAACTTGAGCTGTCACTTTTTTTAGGTAATGTGTTTGACCTCTCGATAGAAATTGGTAGTGTTGTACCCTTTGCTGAATTATGCCATGAATAGGTAATGAACATCATCAAAGGTACAGCTGAACAATGTGTGGGCTGGAAACATCTGCCAGGGAACATTCAGAAATGCAGGGACAGTCTGATGCTGACAACTATCTGAGTACCTGAGGAAATTGTACTTACTCTTATAAGTACTGTTACCTTTCTGTACTGTTTATTTTTTTTGTCTATCGCTACTGTGTTGCTACTTCCTCTCTAAAAATAGTTGGATGGCAGATTCTGGGGTGTGAGCAGGACCTGACAGCTCCTGTAGGGTTGTTTTCACTGCAAAATTATTCAAAATTGTTGCAAACTCAAAATTACTTTTTGAGAGACAGGCATAATTTTTTATGAGAAAAATTGAGATGATTAAGTGAAAATTGGATTTTATTAAGGAAGAGGTGCCATCCAGAGGAACCTTGACAGGCTTAAAAACCGGACCCACATGAACTGAATGACGTTCAACATGATCAGTCACAAGGTGATACACTTGGGTCAGGCAATCCCACGTATGTTTGCAGAATGGGAGAAGAACTCACTGAGAGCAGCCCTGCAGGGTAGGACTTAGCAGCCCTGGTGGACATGAGCTAGCAGCGCACACATGCAGGGTAATTCTTGACTCACAGAGTGGTGATGCATTGAAACAGATTGCCCAGAGAAGGTGCGGGTGTCTCATCCTTGGAGGCATTCAAGGCCAGGCTTAATGGGACTTTGGGCTGCTTGATATGGTGGGTGTCAGCCATACCATGACAGGGGGTTGGAACTAGATATTTAAGGTTCCTTTCAATCAAAAACATTCAGTGATTCAATGAAATATTCTGTTTCAATTCCTTGGTTGTTTTTTTTCTTTCTGTTATTTATTTACGAAATTCTGATAATCTAGAGAGAAACTTCACCTTAATTGTAGAGTGTTTTTTTTTTCTATTTTGACTGTGTTTCTATCAATTCTGTGAGCTGATCATTAAGCTTGTACAAATTTCCCTAGGAGTTATCTTTTCTCTGTTTAAAGAATATTGTTTGTTGTTGTTCATTTAAACAGCTATGAATTCTCAGACAATTCCAAGGTCAATATTCAAGGTTCCTCAGGAACCTTGTGCTGTAGTATTGAATGTGTTGAGTAAGTTGCATATGAAGTAGTGAGGTAGAAATCTCATTTAGTCTCAGATACCCATTATCTCAAATTGACCAAGCTTTGTTTATAGACTTGCACAACATTTATTTAACTGGTTGTAATTAAGCTTATGGGAACTAATTGTCAGCAATTTAATAGAGAAAGAGTGTGAAAACAAAACTTTAATAAAATAGTTTAATGATTTTTTTACCTATTGTTTGGTCCTATCTGGAGGAGGAGGAATGTGTAAACGAAAAACAAGCCCCACTGAGGTGTGGTGCTACAGTTCACTATGAGGATGGTTGTCTCTGTCTTTGTTCCTCTGATTTCAATGTGAAGGACATACTGTGTGCAGGCAAGCTGTTTTATTACTTGGTGTACTGATTTGCTCTTTTCTCTTTGCTATGAATAAAGATTTATCTTCTCTAACTATCTTTAGTCTATAGTTGTTCAGAAACAACTATAGTGTTTCACCTCCTACTGCGTCTGTAGTCTTGGGGTTGAATGTTATGCTTAGCAGCAGTTTTTGTTCATGCTGCAGTACTTTATTCTGAAGTTATTTCATTGAATAGCTTGCCTGTACATTAGAGAGTGTTTATAATATGCAGGAAAAGTAGAAATGCAGAGGTTTTGTACCAGAAAACAAGTGGAAACGGCCTTGAATACCCTTTGCTACTTTGCTAGTGATTTGCTTTATGTCTTGGGCTATGTTCAGTTGGAGTATTTTTAAGGTGGTAGCTGAAACACATAGTTCAGGAAAGGAGACATTAATTCAAATCCTTACTCTGTATCAAGCTCATGATTTTCCTCCTTTCTAGAAGAGCACCCTAATGAGAGGCAATTTAGCAGAATTCTGACATGGGACCACTTTAGTCTCTCAAGGGAACTATTCCTGTGGTAAGAAATCAATATCCGAGTCCTAAGGTGTGCGAGTCAAGTGAGGAAAGAACAGTTGACTAGAGAAATGAGGTATAACTAGTTCTATACTTCACAATGGAAAACCCTTGTTATTTATTTGTACAGTATCTAACCTCAACAAATATTGAGAATCCCCCCTTGCAAAGTAACTCTCAATTGACAGCTGTAGAGAAGAGCATTTAGTATGTTGCAGCTTTCCCCCATCTGTGGATCTTGTATACAGGGGTGCACACCCTGCCTCTGGTAAAAGCAAATTGAAATGAAAGTAGGCTGTGTTTCCCACTGCCAGTTAGTTGAAAGGGTGTGTTAATTTCCTTTGTGTTTCTTTCAAAAGCACAATCATTAAATATTCTGATACAGTATTAGAGGGAAGTTGAAGGTCAAGTGGAATACTTTACGTTGGACAAATTATCTGTGGGGAGGCATTCTTCCTTGATATTCATTTACATTACCTTTTTTTTCTTTTCAGCTACTGAGCAGGTACAGTCCCTAATTGTAATTGTACTTAAAAGGATTTGTTTTATAGCTGATATGACTTTATACATCCCTCCTGTCAAAAGAAAGCTCTTGATTTCTAAGCAAGTCTCAGTTCTTATTGATTGTACAGGCATTCTGCAGGGTAGAATGATAGCTGCCTGCCTGCTTCAAATCTGTTGCACTTAGGCCTTTTGCTGGCTCAGGCAGTTTAGTGTAATTAATTGTAATAGCTATATTTATCTTACATGATTTAGAGTTTACTCTCTGATATCACGACATCCGTAATGTATATACTTGAGGACTGTTTCCATTAGGATCAGCTGATTGTAATTGTTTAAGCATCTTTGAGCTGACCTGGGCTGAACACTGATATCCAAACCACAGCAACTTCAGCAAAGAAAGACTCTGAGTAATGAGTTTATAATCAGTCACCAATTGTGTTTAAGGGCTGAGTCATCTGCATTGTCATCTACAAGAATGCTGTGAATAATAAAATAATACGAGGATAAGAAGAACGGATGTGAAATGCTATGTAGCTCTAGCAAGGAAATGTCTCTATCTCTGGTTATTTGATAGAACATGTTTGCCAAGAGTTAATTCTTACTGTAGTAACTACTGGCAGTGCAGTAAGCAGTAACTGAAGTAGCTGATGAAGGAGGTGGTCTGTAAGGAGTTGGAATTGTTTTAGAGAAGCTTGTTATGTCTAGGAGACATTTGCTTTTACATGGGGAAAAAATGAAGCAGGAGTTAGATTTGTTCCCCACCTCAGGCATGCATCAAGGTTCTTTGAAGAAGCAAGATCTCCTTGTAAGGTTCTAAATGGTTGTGCCCAATGTTAGCGAGGTATGCTAATGTCCCCAGTCTATATAAGAGATGACAAGAATTGAAACTGCTGGCAATAGGATGAGTCCAGAATCTGGTTTAAACTTTTGTCATGATATTTATACTGCTATGGACTACATCTAAGAAAGTTAACGTAAAAAGGAATGATTTTCTGCTTCATGGTAGTATTTGCTGTTTGTTAAAATACACTAATTATTTTATATAGCACCTTTTATAATCTCTTCTTTTATCCCTATGTACTTCAAAAAACATGTGCTAGTTTAAGAATCTAACGAGTCTGTAACATATGCAAAAATATGTGTGGATACCTACTTAAGATGATTTCTGTGTGTTAGAGTGCACTTCACAGTGCTTTATTTCATATTATTTTTGGTATTATTGAGGGGGGTTGGAACTGAAGTATGTCTTTTATGTCACTTCTAATCCAATCAATTCTATGGTAGTACCGACTTGTTTACAGACATCCCTCCCTGAAAACAAACAAAAACAGAGAGCAGGAGATGGGTCAAATGGCATAATGTTAACTTTTGTCTTTAGTGGACTTCTACCATATGCAAGTTGGACAATTGAGAAGACTTATAACAGGATGATATTTTATTGTTTGAATTAAATGCATGTTCCAATGTTCCATGAAACAGTAGCATTTTTGGCCTTGTATTGTCTGTATGGTTGTAGCTCCTACTGTTCAGAGGTCAGTCAGAAAAGTTTCTGCTTCTTTTTTTCCCTGCCTCTCAAAGTTTAGGTCAAAGTAATTAGTATAGAATACTCATTTATTGCTATTTAAATCCTGAGTTTAACTATCTCATCTTTTGACAAATAGGTATAATTAGTTCTTTTGCATAATTTATTAACTTTCTTATTAAGTTGTGTACAGATTAGTGAGGCACCAAGCATGCTGGCAGAAAGACTTCCAATTAGAAGGTGATAGATGGGTTTGTTGTGTTAAAGTGGCTTTGTCATAGTTTCAGTTGAAACTGAAAGGAACTGTTTTTGTTTAAATCTGGTATCATGAGTCTGACCAGTATTAAGCTAAATCTTGTCATGTATTGCCACCTACTCTTCAGAACACTTAATAGTGAAATTACAGCTTTGCAAACAGAAGAAATTCAAAGATATAGCTTGTGATGAGAAAATTTTGAGACTTCTAAGAATAGTGAAGGCAAAGAAGGCAAAAACAGAAGCAAAGATGAGGTCTTGATCCTTGTCTCATATAGCTTCCTCACCAAATTGAAGTGTCTTTCATTCTGAAGCTGAAAAATGCCCAAGTAAGTTAGTGCTTTTTGAGGACGCCAACCTCCACGCAGCCTTTGCCATGACTTTTGTTGGTGCTGGTTCTTCATCCTCAGTGTGCTGGAGTGAAGATAGTCCTGAAGTTGTGTGTTCTTTACAGCTGTATAGTAGAGTTGCCATTAATTCACTACCATTTTTGGTTAAAAAATTAAAAAAACTGATAGATGACAGCTTTTGGAACTTCCATCAAGACAAAAATAGCAACTACTTGAAAGATGTCTATAGGTAAGATGTATCTAGCCTGTGTTCATAAGGGTGAGTCTGGCTACTACCAAATAATATGTAAATGAAAACCAGTGTTGAAATTAAAAGAATTTGTGGTAGAGAGTTGAAGGGTTTTTTGTTTTCTTTTTTTAAAAAGGTAGGAAACTTGTCCTGTGCCCTTCTGTTGAGTACTGTTTCCTCTGTACAGCTTGGCAGATAAAATAATATTGCAAATGGTAACAGAGCTCATGTGAATGCATGGTGTTAAACAATCAGTTTAACTTTTGAATCGTCAATGTTGTCATCACACAAAGTTTTCTAGAGTTCATATTTCTTACCAATAGCAATCTTCTATGAGATGGGTGTTCCATAAATCAGTTGCCTTTAAATTGACCACAATTCCTCCAAGTATGCCACTGTGGTAAGCATTGCAATTCTATCAAAATAAGTTAATTTTGGCCCTAAAAATTGGGAGTAATAGATCATTTGTGCTTCTGCTGAATTTTATAATTCTGCTCCGTTCTCATATGCTTTTAGTTCTTAAAGTGAAATCTTAATCTGCTTTGCCAGTTTGAAATGAACACCTTTAACCCCTTGTCAAAAGCATCTTAATCTCAGTGGTGTGGTGCAGTTAATAGATTATAATTTCCAGTGGTAATACTTTTTTTAGAAACATGTTTTTGGAGGAAGAAGGCACAGTTGGTGGGTCAGACTGTTCATCCTGTTTTTGATTTATTAAAACCTGTCATGATTTCCAGTCGTCTTTTGTCCTGCTACTGTCTTACTGCACAGGAGTGAATCTGGCTTCCTGAGATAATTTATCTTTCTGCGATTTCACTTAGCTCTGTGTCATTCCCCTTCAAGGATTTTATTTACTTTTGAGATGTTTATATAGTAGGTAGGGCTTTCTTTTTTTTCCCTCTGCTTTCATTCATATACATCTGAGAGAGGTTCTTACTGAGCTTACAAGCACTGTTTTTCCTTTGACCTTAAGGATGAAAGGTTACTATTTCGGATAGTATTTCAGTACAGCTTGTTCCCCTAGGAATTTTTTTTTAAAGAAATGAGCTTACAGTATGACTGCCAACATTAAATATCCTACTCAGAGGAGCACTTAAAAGTAAAGAACCCTTGGCTGCCACTGCTGCTTATCTCTCTTTCTCTTTCTTCAAAAGATGAGATAATAGAAGTGCTGCCCATTTGACTACCTTCAGGAAGTTCAATACCTGAGTGAGCTGAGGTACAAAAACCTCAAGTGAGTAATGAGCTGGGTGTGGAAATACCTTGAGGTGATTTTGATTGCTATATCCTCGAAAGCTCACCAGCACCTTTTCACCATGCTGACACTTAACAGAAGCATCAAATGGCATGTGTAGAACTTTTACAACTTAATACATGGAGAGGAAAAAAATGTAATTAAACTTGAATCTTTCATGTGATGTGTGCTTAACACTAAATACAGATTTTACAAGACATTTTTTTTTTTTTTTTTTTTTTCCCATCTGGAGTATCAGATGACAGTGTGGCAATAAGATATCAGTGGATGGGAGTAGTTTTTGTGTATATGGAGGCCCAGTCATGTCTCAGATAATTTTTACTTATAACACTTTTATAAGAACATTTAGTTACTAATTGATAGTTAAGAAATTTTTGTCTTCCTTTATACCATGCCCGGTGAAAGAAAAACAAGAACAACACTTTTCTGTATGATGCAGATGCTGGTGCTGTACATGTTGTCTTACTTACATTTGTGGTATGAGCATTTGTTGCAAGAGTTTTGGTTATATTTTATCATTTCTCCTCTTAATTTCTAAGAGTCCCTTGATAACGTATATGCTTTCTGTTTAATACTGTTTAGTTGCCATCATAATAAGCATCCATACACTTGATTGTGCTGTTTTGACCTGTTTGTTTTTTTTTTATTAATTCATTTTTGCTTATGTAACTGATTGTGTTTGGCAAGTAGATGCCTCTTGTGATGAATCAAAACTAAAGATGATTCAGGAAAAGTAACAATAGTCACAAAAGAGGCTGAGTTGGGGTTGGACATGTTTGGACTCTTAGAAGTGCTTTAGATATGCATTTAGTTGCACAGATGCATCTGGAGCCTTACATTCAGAACAATTTAGTCTTACTATCACCAGATGCCTTTGCTGCTCTGATTTCAGGGACAATGACTGTTATTGAATTTTAATACTGATGATAAAACATGTATTTAGGGAAGGTCTACAGTCTGTGAAGACACTCAACATTCAGTTTTTCCATTTTGAATGGAGGAACCAAAAAGAACACCAACAGAACAAAACCCCAAAATGAGCCACCTTCACTCATTTCTAGCAGGGGCTGCTGTTACTTCCAGAGGTGTTTGGGGTTTGTTGTGAGTATCAGCAGTCTCTAAGATGTGCAGTGTTTCAGTGATGTTGGGAAATCAAATATTCGGGCTTTAAGGTGGGATTTACAAAAACAACCCAAAACCAAAATTGAATATCCCTTCAATGGGGTGCCAATTACTGCAGCGTGTCTCCGTGGAATTTTTTTTTTTTTTCCTTCTTTTTAATTTCTGCAAGTATCTAGTTTGGTTGTTTCCTTATGTATGTATTTATTTAGTTAGATGCAGCTTCATTTCCAGTGCTTCAGGCCAGCCCGACATGCTCTAAATCATTAACCCTCTGCTCCAGGGAACTTACCCTTATGGCAGCATCTTTGATATTAGATTGGATCCCTTCCGGGCAAAATTTAATTGACTGGATTTCTAGGGGAGTGCTGGTTCCCTCGGTCTCTTTCTGCTGCATGAGGCCCTGATTGTTTCAGCAGTTGATTTAGAAGCCAGGTTTCTGCTGTTACATGGTAGCAAAAGGAGAGCAGGCACTGAATCAGAGGGCACAGACTGTGCTTTGAAGCGTGGGTTGATATGTTTCTTCATTTAGGGATACATTTGTGCTAAGCGTATTGGCTCTTCATAAGATTCATACCAATAAAAGCAGCATGGCACGGATGAATACAGTTTTATAGCACTTGGTTGTACGTTACAAGGAAAACTGTAATTGTCTCCATGGTAAGACATGGAAGCAACATTGCAGCAGTAAGGTCATATATCTTACCTAAAGCTTAATTCATGTAATTGGGGTTGCGATTGCTGACAGGTTAAACTTCAGTGACAGTTAGAGAAGAAATGTAGGATATTGATTGGCTTTTTATATTCACTGTGGCTGTAGAATTGCTTCACAGATGAGCAGTCTCTCTGAAGTCAATAGAGCTGTGTGTGTGAATAGATATTTGCCTATTCAGTGACTTCACTGTCAGTGAGCTCTTTCCAAAAACCTTAAGGTCTTCATTGCTAAAATACAGAGAAGTGGTGATCAGAGCAATGGTTCTGGGTATCTACATGCAACTTCCATAACAGCTTGGGAGCTGGATGCTTTATTTGGTTTTCTGAGTATCCAAAATAAAATGTTCCCTGTTCAGTGATTCAGGGCTTCATAGAAACTGAGGCTTAAAGCCACATTATTCACTGTCAGTTAGATTAAGTCAGGTGTAACAAGAAGGAGAACACCGTGTTTTGTCCTCATATTCCAGGAGGCTCATTCCTCATTTGCTGTGTCACCACCATTCTGTGTTGCTCAGGAAGAAGATCTCTGGATACCTGATGCGTTCAATATTGGTCTAAGTTTTTATTTTTTTTTAATTTTATTTACTTTTTTTTTTTTTTTTTTTTTTTTTTTTGTACAGGAAAGCACTATTTATTTAGTTTGGTAACAGTATGAATCTAGTATTGGAAAAGCTGGTTTGAGATATTATCTGTGCTTATTTTAACATGCAGTTTTATTACATTTGCTAGAGAATGTAAAAAATGACACCAAGACATTAAATTGGCAGAATCTTCCACAAATTTCAGGTGGCTCTTCAGTGTTTAGGTATATTCAGATATTTATAAAATACAAATACAATTAATATATCTCTAGTAATTTAAGGTTTCACTTACTGCTTTTTGTAGTCATTTGAATGTGAACTCATTGCGGAACTTCATAGTTTTGTGTTAACTTGACGGTTAATGTTTTTAGTAGAGTGCTTGTGTTAATATAGGATTTTCTGAAAGCTTTCTTATTTGTAGGTGTGTCCTCATGCTAAAAGTATTTGCTATAAAACCATTTCAGTTTATGACTTACAGTCATTAGCCAGTCCTAAAATCTAATTGTGCTGACAGCAGTGGTAAACATATGCAGATGGAGAGAAAAGCAGAGTACTCATCCTTGGCCTCTATTACTCCATACAAATGAACTCTTGCTGCATTTACAGTGCTTGGAAACTGCTTCTCAATCCCAGTAAATACATCAAAGGTGGAGAGGGGGTGATACAGGTATCTGAAAAATATCTACATGAACCTTGAACAGTTAAGACTGATGACTGGAAACTGGCTTTGAAATTTGGGAACTAGAGTTAAAGGACTTCTGTTATGAAATGGGTACTCAGACTGGTAACACACCTCTTGACAAAGTTGTTATCTTCACTAGCATCAAAATTAGGTAAACTGGATTCTGCAGTACCAGACAGTAAAGAATGATGTTGTTTAAGTCACGTCCTTACAGCTACACGTGTATGAAACATAACTTTACTGCTGAATGTGCAAGTTTCTGAGATGACCTGCATCTCTGCACTAGTAAGAGATTTTCATCCTCTCCTATCTTTAGTTGCATTAGAATCCTTCCTTCCCTGCCTGAATCTGGGTAGTTCCAATTCCATCTGAAAGCACTTTTTATTAGAGAACAAATGGCTTTATATTTCTCAGGCAGTAAAATATGTACAGCCAAGTAAAATTTCAAGTTGAAAGAGTTGAGATAGAGCTGGCTGCATTGCTTGATCTCTGTCTGAATGTTACTGGCATTAGCATCACAGTGCACTGGCTCAGCGGGGAGGGAGGATGCGTAGGCAGCAGACAGGAATTACAATTGTTTTGAGTGTTTTATTAAAAAAAAAAAAAAAAAAGGTGGAAACTTATTTTAGCAATTACTTTGAGCCCTTACTAGGTTTTGCTGAATGGTGCAAATGTAATGCTACAAAGCTTTCCTTGGTAGCTTGAGTTCAGAGAAAGAAGAATATGCAGAGAATATGAGGCAGTCTTCAAATTCTTCTGTTTAAGTAGTCTGAGGTATGGAGGAACACATAAATGGAAAACAGGGTTTCTTGATTTCTCCTTGCCCTCTAACTCCTCAGAAAGATGAGAGCAGAATCTGATCCTACAGCATCTAACATCGTTTCATGTTCTGTCACTGCAGTCAGTGATGAGTGAGCAGTGAAGTGAATCCACAAGGGAACCTTTGCTCTGCAAAGATAACTTCAATATAATGAAATGAAATAGCAAACAACACTAATCAGAGCAACAGTGGGGGTATTACAACAAACCAAACAAACCCCACAAAACAATTATTCAACATGTTCATTGCAAACAATAACCTTGCTCCTACCTAAACGGAGTCTGTCTCCCTGGAAGTTGCAGCAATGTGACCTAGGCTTTATGTACGTGTAGGTTCTGTTTTTCATGCCTTTCTGCTTCTTTTCATCTTTTACATCTATTTTTCACTGACTGACTACAAAACTCTTTGTGATCTTTGCTCTGTCTTGATTAGTCTTGTCCAAGAAGAATAAAACGGGCTGGATGTCATTAGGCTAGAGACAAGGGAGGTCTGGCAGGAGTTATGTATCCATAATGTTTTTTAGAACTTCCTGCTACTGTATCTGCCAACACTTTGACTAGCTCACCAGCAGGCAGGTGAGAGAGGAATAAAACTGCTGTCTTATTTCCAAAGCTCTTCAGAGGAATCTCCCGGGACAGATGAAGTTCTTTAGTTATCAAATATCTGACTTGGGAAGCCTCAAGATTCTTTCCCTCAAATAATGGACTTAGTCTATCTTTCTTACCTCCTGTCTTGCTCCAACTTATAGGAGGGAGGCAAGGCTCTTTGATATATTATACTCGGTGTGAGATTAAGAAACAACGGTTCAAATGTTGGTCCGACCAGTTTATTACAAATAATAATCAACCGAGAAGATGGAGAAGGGAGAGCGGCGAGTACTGAGAATTAGCGTGATGGGGAGGGGAAAGCGGGTGGTAGGAAAGGGAGGAAGAAAGCAAGAATTGAGTAAAGCGTGGATAGTCACCACCTGGATGCAGCAGTGTCCCGTCACGCGGCGTTCCGTTGGTCCAAGACAAAAGCGCAGGGGGGGAGCGGCAGAGTGGCTGGCCACAAGCAGCAAGACGGTGCAGTGCAGAGCACGTGGCGGAGGAAGCAGCAGGGTCTCACGCGGCCCAGGAGAGTCCGTTGGCAGCTGCAGAGCAGCAGCGAGGGATCTGAAGCCAGATACCTCCTTGTTCTTCAGCACGCGAGCATCACGTTGTGAGGAATCTGATGGCAGAAACCTCTCTTGTTCTTCAGCGTGAGGGCATCTTCTTCAGCATGCAGGTGTCAGGTCATGAGGAATTTGATGTCAGAAACACCTCTTGTTCACGCTGATGTCAGAAAACCCAACCTCATGGTTGCTGATCCCTGTCTTATCCTCCTTTTTCGTGCCTGCGTGACATTCCTGGGTGCCTGGATTCGTCGAGTCATGTGCGGCAACCCCTGAGATGGCCATCTTCCTCGAGGTAAGCCGACACAAAAGACCACTTCACAGCCATTCATCTGCCGCTTATCTCTCTCTCGTTGCGCATTGTCCATCTGAGTCCCTCAGAAAAAGGATTTCTCAACCCTTGCCCAGGACTTGCCTGGACTTGTGTATCCTCAGCAAACTTTGAGGCAATAGTGCAAAAGTACGGCCTCATACCCCCCCCCCCCCCCCCACCTCAGTATAGCAAAACCTTAGGAGGTTCTTTCAGGCTATCACTGTAAGTTAAGCAAAGTTATATGTTCTGGAAGTGTCATAGTTACATGTTTTACACTGCTTTACACTAATAATACACTTTACACTAATATTTACTCTTTTGCTTTCTTTTACCATCACACAGAGCAGCTATGAGATACGCAGCAAGAAAGGGTGTCACACATACTGAATCAACTGAATTATTTAATATTTTATGAATTTAAGCCTTTTGTGCTCTTTTCTTTTCTTTCTTTTTTTTTTTTTTTTTTTTTTTTTTCTATTTATTTAGGAAAACAGGAGGAGTCATGTTGCTTAATGTTTTTATAGCAGCAACATCTGTTATATTTCCCCTTATTTGTTTCTGAGGATGTCGGCATATTGTGTGCAATGCTTACAGCTGCATTTAACATAAATTACAGTTGATGTGCAATTTGTATTTTTCTGCCTGTCTTTTAAAATAATTGTTAGAAGATTAATCCACGTTCACCAGGATTATTTTTTTTCCCCTGTGGAGTTATCTGCTCCTTACGTTTACTTTCCCTCAGGTATAAGGTGAACTCATCAGCATTTGAATCAGATGTGAAACATACCCCACTGAAAACTGGGCAGTATATGTTTGGTTACCCTTTTGATTCTCTATCACTTGGACTCTCGTATGTGTTGTCATAATTTACTGTCTAGATTAATGGTGCATTCTTGCAAATTGCTTTCAAAGATGCGTTGCTTTCTTCCAGCATGCATGAAAATGCAACAGCTCTAAGCACCCTGCTTATCCTTTCATTAGGTGATCTCCGTGGTTGTGCTTCACCAGCTTCTTGTTTTGTGTTTTATCCTCTTCCTATCTTATGCTACTCAGTAGCTTTTCTTTTTTTTTTTCCTATCTCTTATCTTGTTCATATTTCTTCTTTACTAAAAGTTGTAAAGTTTTTCCTACTTTTTCTGCCGGTTAACGGTAATTGTCTGCCATATTATTCACTTTGGAGGCCTTCTGTGCAGAATCTGTACTGCATGTCTTGTCATGGTAAGTGTGAACTGAGACCAGGTTCTTCCTGATGGAATTTCTTCTAACGTTCCTTTCAACAAAGATGATAAAACATTACAGAATAACTTCCCTGGATAAGCATTCTGCATTGCCGTATTCCCAAGAATCTTCCCCTCTGATCTTTTTAAGTTGCCTTTTGTTAGCTGACACACTGAATTGTAGCTGTGGTTCTGTCATGGTTCTGAGCACACTGCAGATATTTGCATGAAGTCAAATCGTTACTATGTGGTCATATTGATTGCAGTTTGAAGATATGTGTATTTATGGGCTCTTTGTTATAAGAATTATGCATCTTCATCTGCATTATGCTTTTTAGCTCTGAAACTAAAAACTGATATGAAGAAGATCTTGTGTTTTAGTAAAAACTGAGTTAGACTAATGTGGTGGTAGTATTTAAGAATTTGAAATGCTTTAATGAAGAAATTATATTTGTAATTTTCTGTTTCCAAGCTCTGCATGATTGCACAGTTTGTAACACACCATTGATGTGTACAGTTAATTTTTTTGTGAAGGGATGAGGAAAATCCACATTTTCTTCTGTGACACTGGAAATGACACTGGTCAAGAGTTGTTAATGGCAAAATAGGTGCTCTAATTTTATATCCTCTTCAGAAGAGAGTTTGTGAAACTTTCACCGTTGCTATGCAGGACTGCCCTCAGAAAACATTTGTCAGTGAACTTTTTAGTTCCACAATCTCTTCTGCTTGGCTGTGAAATTGGTACTTATGTGCTGTTCTGGTGCTGCTGCCACTGCCAATACCATTGCATTGGCTTTCATTGTGATACGAAGTGAGCAGGAGAATTTCTCACTTATTAAATCTCTTAAATTCAATTAGTGCCCCTTATACCATAGGAGGCCATTGCAATATCTGAAGTGGAGAAAAAAATTCTTGCAGCCCTTTCTTGTTTGTGCTGCCTCGCATTTTCCTAGAGCCCTGCTCTGAATTTCAATTCTGTTCGCTGCAAGCGTCACAAATCAGCAGTTGTTAGAATGCATTATGAAGAAATAAACATTTATCAGATTGCCTTTTGAGAAGGTGAATAATTTAGCTAGAAAAATTCCAACAACAACAAAAGCATGCTGCTGACTGACAATTTATTTTACCCCTTTGAGATGCAAGGAGTTGTTGCATGCTGAGTGAATATTGATCTGCTGTATACAGATAAATGAAATTCCACTTACAATTCTTTGGTTGCTCACTTGCCACCAATTAAAACTGAAAAGCATGGCCATGCACCAAAAATATTAATTAACTCTCTTCAGTTGTTGGTTATCTTCTGACCTGGGAGACTGCCAGCTGCTTGTTTGATTTGCCTGCCTCTGACCTTTGCACTATGCAGGGTCTCGTTTATGGCAGTTGTTATTCCCTTTCCACTGCTCTTTGTGATGATAAGTAGGGGGATGCAGTCAGGTGAAAAAAAAAAAAAATAATTACTCATTCCCTTTTTCCTCCTTTCTTCTTTTTAGGCTTTTCTGATGATTTTCTTTATTGCTGTTGGCTAAGCTGTAGCCACTCTTCCCTCCTCCAGCAACTACAGAGCCACATTTAAAATATGTCTCTCTCCTGTGTGTGTGTGCAGTCGTGTCATGAGGTAGGAAATGAAGAATAAGTCTGTAGCTATGTCAAACAAACAAACAACAACAACAAGAAAACACACAAAAAAACCCCACTTGTAAATAAGGGATTTGTTCTCTGGAGTTCTATTGGGAAAGTAATTGCCACAGACTTGGCTAATATTACAGAATGAGGGGAAAATAAATGACAGAATGGAAGCTAAGCAGCATGATCAAAAGGAGCACTGAGTTTGTTGGGAAGAGTATCTGGTCAGCTTACCAGCTGAGGCACACATCTGCTCCTTTGATGTTTCTAGCCATTGCTGCAGCAGAAGTTTGACAGCTTGCAAGGAAGCTGGTCAGTGAAGAATTAAGAAACTATAACAGCTGTCTTAATAGAGTCAGGCCTGTGGCTACCTGCCTTTCCTCAAGATGAGGTGATCTAAAAAAAGTGGCTTAGGAGGCAAGTTAGAAAATAAATAGGGTGAGGAAACTGTATTTATTTTGAGCAGTTTCATCTGCAAATCCGGAGTGATTCTGCTGACATCCAATTATACAAATGTAATGGAGATCATCATCTAGGCCTTGATTTGAAAATGACATTTCAGTGCTTTGGCAGCTCTAAAAATACTGACATTTCTAGTAGCTGGAGGCCATAAAAATATTGATTCAGCAACAGAATTGTTTTGTAAAGCAGTGATAGTTGGCTGGCTTCTGAACTGTTAGTATGTTGCTCCAGGCTTTACAGTATATTGCTAACAAGGAAGGAGTGGGGCCATTGAAAGCCAAACATGTGTTAGTAGGGAATATTGCTGAAGGAATCAAATATGTCATATACTACTTGGTAAGTGTTGTTGCAGCTTTCAGACTATACACCACATTGTTAGGTAACTTGGAAAAAAAATCTGCACTGGTAACACCAGGTTTGTGCTGTAGCTTAAGCTAATACCAGACAGAGGAGGGGTTTCCAGATTCTTCTTCCTAAGGGGACTTATTAATTGAGCAACTGTAAGAACTATGTACTGTATGGTAAAGTATGAAATCCACAATATTTGGAGAAATTAAAATAATAAAATATCATTGGACAGAATGAGCTTGCCTCTCACTGTCAAAATGTGCATGAGTCTGAGCCATAAAAAGAGGAAGTAGAAGCACTTATTGTTATTTACACTATGTGGGCATTGTAGTTATCTTTCCATTAGGAGAACAGTAGGGAAAAAAAATAGAACTTAGGAAAAATGTACTTCATTAATAGAGGCTTTTCAGAAAGAGCTTATTCAACAACCCCTGCCATGCTCCAGCAAATACTGAAATAGATCACTGCGGTACAAGAAATGTATCTGGGGAGCTGACATGCCTTAGAGTCTGAGCTGGGCTGCCTCTATTAATTCTGCATATATAACCTCTAAAACAGGCAAGTTTTGCTACTGTCCTGATGTTCGAAGAAATTAGGGAGAGATGAGAGTGAGGAAGGAATCCTTTTTCTGTGCTGTAATTGTGCTGTTCTAACAAAAAATTATACGTGCTATTGACATTTGGCATATGTATGATAGACTTTATTGCATTTCCTCTTCAAGTAAATATTTTGTCCTAAGCCTCTATTTTCCTCTTGCTTTCCATATTTAGACTGCTTTGTTCCCATCCCTTCCCTATGACAGTGTTCTCTGGAGTTCTTCATTAGCTTTCATTACCTTTTGGGGGATTGATGTTGAGGGGTTTTGTTGTTTAATTTTGGTTGTGGTTTTTTTTTTGTTGTTGTTGTTGTTTTGTTTATGGATTCCCGTGCCTATGAAGATAGTAACCATTTAATCCAAAGGGGCAGAGCATTTGTTGCTTCTGAGAAGGCAAGTTAGAGGACTAGAATCTCTTTTCTTCTACTTCAGTCCTTTCAGGAGCTGTCAGTTTCAGATAAGGGAGATAGTTTTGAGAGATGGCAGTGCAAAACTGATAAAGTGCTTCAAACACAGCTAGAAACGTAAGACCAAGTGTAATGCTGACCAACACAGCTATGCTGGAGCCCATTCAGTAAAGCAGTTGTCTGAATCAATCACTTGAAGGTGAATGTTAGCAAGTCTCTGCAAGCCGTTCATCCAAACTTGAGCACTGATAATATCTGTAGTATGAGGAGGCTGGAGGTGAGAGAAGGGGAAGGAAGGAAGCTTTGATTCATTTCCTATTCCAGTGGTAATAGCTAATCTTCCTAGTATCTGAACAACATGATTGCTACCATACCTATAATTTAAAACTTGATGAAGCATCAAAGAAACTGCCTTGCAAGTAGCAGACAAATCAGAAGTCAAAACCAACGATATTACTGATCATTTCTCTCTCTCCTAGAAGTTACTCATATTTTGAGGACAAGTCGCCTCTGTTGCTGCCGTTATAGTTGCATAAAAAAAGTTAATGGTTTTGATCAATTTCCTATTTTACTGGGGGGGGGGGGGGGGGAAGGAGAACAACAGCAACAACAAAAAAAAGGTAGAAATTTTATTCTCTATTGAAACTTACATCACACCTTCAAATAAAAGTGCTCTGAGCTGAGGTTAAGGGAATCTATCTGGGTGGCATCTGAAGCTATAAATGACTATTTTGTACTTACAAAAAATTTCTTGCTTGTACATAAGGGGGCAGTTTCATGAGATTGTCTATAAAATTTTATGAAGTTATGATTATGGGATTATGTAATGGGCACAAATTGCAGAGAATGCGATCCATGTGAGGGAAACTTGCATACGAAGCAATTATAGTTACATCTTGAAATCATCTTGCATCTAGTTATCAGAATGAGCACATGAACACTATGAGAAAGAGTTCAGATTATGAAATCTGCTTCAACATTAACTGCAACTACAATAGTTTTCCATATTTATTTTTTCCCTTTTTTCTTTTTCTATTTTTCTTTCTAATCTCTCTTTCTTTGTTATTCCTTAGGGAAAGAAACCACTGTGAGGTCTGGAAATCATTGGGAAACAATCTTATATTTGCAGGCCTTGATACCAAAACTTCTTCTGGCCTTGCGAGCTGATCCTTTCCAATAGGTCTCTCCTCAGCTCAGTAAGAACAATCTCTTTGTGAGACTTCTCTTCTCTTTTGTATTGCAGCAGGCTTAGCTCTTGTCTGAAACAGACTGTAGAGATCATAGTAGGAAAAGCTGCATTTTGGAAAGAAAAAGTTAAGGAATGGCACTCCTTGACCTCCTTGCTTAGTTGATTTTCACATGGTTCTTGGCCTTTCTAGTGCACTAATCTGTTGGGTGTTTTAATAGTGGAATATGCAGTCTGCATAAGGAAACGTGGAATCTGCTAATGTTCACATGAATATCACAGTTTGAAGTTCAGTTCAGATTATTCAATTGAGAATATTTTTTACCTTGTCAGACCCTTCAGTGCAATACATCAGAATATGAAACTCTTAGAAGGCTGGAGATTGTAGAAATCCCAAAGGTTGTGCTCTCTGTTTTGGGGTTGGTTTTTATTTTGTGCTCTGAGGGCTGAGGTGAGGCTCTAGTCTTATACCATCTTTGACTCTTTTGCAACTGGAATTGGAAACCCAGCATTTTTTTCCTTTTGAGAAATTTTGTGACTGAAGTTTCTATTGAAACTTTATATCAAAAGAGAAGAAAAGCTCTTTCAGAAAAATAACTGTGTTTTCCCCCAGATGCAGAGGAAGGGTTCAGAAACATACCATGGAATTGAAATTTCTCAAAGTGCCTCTTAAATCTTTGCTGCAATTACTGTAATTCACAATAATAGATCCAGTACTATTTTTAAAAGCTTTTGAAGGTTGCAAGTAGCATCCAAAAATTGTGGGTTGTGGGCAATCTATGAAACCATAGGTTTCCAGGGCTTTTATTTAAATGAGAGAATGAGAGAGAAAGATGTAATAAAAGTAGTTAAAAAACTTGAAAGTTTTCTTTGTGCTGAACAGTAACTCTGAGGCAGGAAATACCTCAGTCTTCACAAAAGTTTTTTTTTTTGCATTGAACAAGATTTTGCAATTCTGGAATGAGCATCCTTTAATCCAGTAGTCTTTTTATACAGACTGATTAAATTGGTAGCTCAGTGGTCATAAATCGTAATGATGGGGAGTATATGAGGAGAGATATACAATAGTTGGAGGAACTTGTTCTGTTTCCCTTAGAATTATATCATCTTTAGTATTGAGAAGGGCTAGTTTCAACAAACTCATTAATTTACCTCTTGCACATTTTACTGTTCTACCTCCATTGTACACGTAATGTTCAAAAGGATCATATAATAGAATCACAAAGTATCCTGAGTTGCAAGAGACCCACAGGGACCATCTAGTCCAAATGGCTCAACAAAGGACCATCCAAAAATCAAATCCTGTGTCTAAGAGTGTATGACTCGTGAACTCTGGAGTCTTGGGGCCATGCCTACTGATCTGAGGAGCCCCTTCTATGCCTGACTGCCTCTGGTGCAGGATCTTTTCCTAATAGACAACCTGACCCTCTCCTGACTTAGCTCCATGGTGTCCCTTCAGGTATTGAGGGGTGCAGAGAACAGATCTCAGAGCTGTCTCTGCAAGATGCAGGCTGCCTTCTCTTCTGCTCTGGGCTGAACAAACCAAGGGGCCTCAGCTGCTCCTTACATGTCTTGCCCACCAGACTCCTCTCCATCTTCACAGCCCTCCTCTGTGTGCTCTCTAATAGCTTTATGTCCTTATATTGCGGCACCCAGAACTGCACTCAAGGTGAAGCTGTACCTATGCAGAACAGGACAATTCCTTTTGACTTGCCAGCAGCTATTGGTCTGATGCACCCCAGGGTATGGCTGGTTCTTTGGGATGTGGTGTTACCGTAGACGTAGTTCAGAGAATCATCATAGACAGTTTTGCTCTTTCTCTGAAGATTTCTTTTCTTGGTTTCTCTTGGTTGTCTCAGAGCTTGTCCACACTCTGGAAACTTGAGACATCATTAGCCTCTCAACAAGGAAAACAGAAATAAAGGATACTTGGTACAGTTGTAGTGGCTCTTAGAATCAAAGAATCACTGTGGTTGGAAAAGATCCAGTTTAACCTTCTGGCTTTCACCAACAGTTCTTGCTAAACCACATTAGTTGACGCAAGACTCTGGGGAGACTTTACTGCAGCCTTATAGTAAGTGAGGGGACCTTTGTAAAGAGGAGAGAGACCAACTTTTCACTCAGTCTGACAGTGATAGAAGAAGGGGGATGACTTTAAACTGAAAGAAGAGAGATTTTGGTTAGATCTTAGGTAGAAATTCTTTTCTCACAGGGTGGAAATGCACTGGCATAGGCTGCCCAAAGGAGTTGTGGACGGCCTATCCCTGGAGGTGTTCAAGACCAGGATGGATGGGGGCCCAGGCAGCATGATCTAGCACTTGTCAGTAACCCTGCCTCCTGCAAGGGGCTTGGAACTACATGATCTTGAAAGTCTTTTCCAACCCAAGATCTTCTATAATTCAAAGAAGAGACTGGAGTGGAATTTAATCACTGTATACTTAAGGAATAAGAAAACAGTGGTTTCTGTATTCTAGTGTGTAGATGTATAAGATACACACTCAGACTTAGAAATGAGGTGTATTGCTTTAGCACTACAGGTAATTAACCTCCTGAGTAACTCACCATTCTCTGTCGTATTTTCTGGCATCTTAATTTAAGTTTAGAAGTGATGTTCAAGGAATGTTTATTTAGGGAAATACTGGTGCCTTTCTTAGGCAGGAGGTCAGACACAATAGTTTGTGTTTGTCTTTATAGTCTGTGCATAATTCAGGTACATCATGCATGTGTGAGGTACACTGTGGTTAGCGAGATAATGGAAACAGCTCACAGGTTGGAGGTAAGACAGCTCACAGTTCAGATTCTAAAGCATGCTTGTCGCTTCTCCCAAGAACAGAGATAAGTAAGAGATAATTCAATGCCATTCTTTTCTTCTTCCTATTGTTTGAAAGCTCACTTTTGGTATTTGGGAAAATTTTCTTAGGACATGTGCTAAACACAAGCTCTAAAATCTTCTTTGCCTTATCAGGGAGTAGAGGCTACTAAGTAAATATGTTCTGTATTTGATAACTTTTTAACAGGAAAGTATTCCTATGATACGTGGGGACCTGTTCACCACAGGGAGAAATTCCAGATCATACATGGATGGCTGTAGCTGCTGAACTTGTATTTCTCATTCAGCAGAATGAGTGTGCCCATTAAACCACAACAGGAAATCTCTCTCTTGTTTATTTTAGGGTACTGGTTGCAAGCAGAAACCTTTTATATTTTCCAACTGGAGTTTAAGAGTGTAAGTGTTCTGAATGGGTCCTGCGGATCTTAGTCTCAGATACATTTGGAAATCAACATCAGGCACAACTTGTTTTCTAGCAAATCCAATTAAGGGGAAAAAATAGTTAAAACCAATATGTTTTACTTATGTGTTTGTCTTTTGCTGATTTTGGCTATTTGTGTTCCCTGGCTGCTTTTAAAAATGTTCTTAATTTGTTTAATTAACAGTTAGTAAATTCCTGTAGTGTTTTTGAGAAGAGATGTTGTATTCTACATTTGTTTTCAGTCTGGAAAATCAAGTCAGGGAAAGATGAAGTGATGCCTGGAAGACTATATAGGAAACAGAAAAGAAAAAGACATAATATGAAACCTTGCGGATTGTCATGCCTTTTATGTGTTTGGAAACTTCACTTAAAAAGACAAGAATGAATAACATACAGTATACAGTGCTGTGGTACCGTCCACAATTTTACTTCAAACCATCCTGTGCCATATGACTTATTAATAGCTAATACTAGGAAGTATGAGTCAGTGTGGGGCCAACCAAGTTACATCTGGGAGATCTGTGCAGCCTTCAGTAAGGAATGCCTATGGAGCAGAGAAAAATAAAATGAAATCCTGTAATGACAGCATGCTTCTGAAAGCAGCGTTTCTCTGTACATTTCAGCTGATGCACTGTTGAGGTCTGTCTTGTCAAGTTGTTGCAGTTATATAGCAAGGTATGAAAGGATGTGACATAACTCAGTTGTTAATGAAGCAGCTCCTCACTGAATGCAACAACATTATTGTGTGTCTTTTCTGACATAGCATGAAAGAAGGCAGCCTTATTTGAGAATGAAAAAGTACCAATAAGAAATGAAAAAGATAAGCTGTTGAATACTGCACGCGTTCCTCAGTGCCACTTGTTTTGCTGTACCAATGCATTGCAGATAATTAGGCAACTCATTTAAAACTGACCCCCTATCTCCTTAAGTGTTTTGATGGGTGGGTGATTGCTCCCAGGCTTGTAGGTGACCGAATTTCTCATCAGCCATTTGGCATCTCAGGCAGTGATGTAGATCTTCTGACAAGAAAATCAATTGCATTGCTAAGTTTCACAATTTGATTACTTTATAAGAAGTCTCTAGAGCAGCTCTTTGTGTGATTATATAGACTTACTGCTGAAATGAAAGCTCAGTCCCACATGCTTCACAGTTCTAAACAATTTATAGTAATTATTTCCATTAGACATGTACTGAAATGCTATTTCGATAATGAACAAGGTGATGTGCAAATTATAGAGGGGAATATGCACAAAAGCCTTAACATAAACAGTATAGGGCAAAATTTAGTTCTGAATTTACTGGATAGAGCTCCCTGAAGCTTATTCTCCCTGTTTGTGAGTTCAAATCCTCGGTCAGCTTGGATTTTTTCACAGAGTTTTGTTTTGCAGATGAGACTTCCTTTCAGTTCTCTAATTTCTGATATATTTTAGATGATCAAGTGTTAAAGAATAATGCACATGCTTAAAAAACTTAAATTGGTTTACTGTTAGCGATGACCCCATAATAGCAGAAAAGTTGTAGGTGCACTTAAGCCTGTTTAAAGTAGAATACTGACTGCATTTTAAACAAGGCACCTGGCCATCTGGATTTACTAAACTGCTTAATGTTGTGTCCAATGTAAAAATGTGCTTGAAATAGATTAAGATGTACTTCAGAGTTGATATTAACAGGAACATCTATAGTAGCATACAGATAGTGCCCCATGCAAAGACTTAAGTCATTTTTTTATTAAGAGCAAGAGTTGTTGAGTTTGGAACATGCGAGTATAGTAGAGATGAGGCTTCAGAAGTCTGTATGCCTTAGGAAGTGCTCCACCCCTCTGAGATACTCAAAAAGAGCCTAATTTATAGGAATATCAGTAGAATGGTGTTCTGTTGATTGATTCTGTGCTGGGAGCATGGTAGCATGGCTAGCTCTTGTGAACCATGCTGCTTTATAAAGTTTAAGGTTTCTGGGCTAGATTTCCAGAAGAGTTAAGAGGGATGGAAAGCACAAGACTGAGAATTTCAGTATGCTTTTCCCTCATTTGTCTTTCAACCATTTTCAGCCCTTAACCTCCCTGGGTGATTGCTCAGAAAGGGGTTTGCACCAGCTCTGGGTCATTTCAGGTTTGCTTTCAAGAGCAGAGGTAAGATTACTCTTTTACAGCATAACCTTGGGAGCAGGAGGAATAGGCTGTAATCCTTTTTTCACTTAACAGCTCAATATTTCACAGTCCCTGCAGTGAGTGCTTCCATTTTATGTTAAGCAGGTATTGAATGACATTCAGCAACTGTAAATGTAACAGGAACTAGGCACCTACTCTTTGCCTTCTTAGCTCCCCCAGGCAAAAGCAATATTCTTTGTATTCTTTCCATTTTTACTGAGTGATTTTGATGAAATACAAATACCTTCTATGTGAAGGGCATCTTGGTTCTCCTCCTCTCGTCCAGGAGTAATTGATGACTAATTAGATTGCTGTTGCATGAGATTCTTCTAATAGCAAAGATAGGAGCTGGAGCTGAAAGGGACCCAGCATTCTGCATGGAGTTCTTCTAATTAGGAGCTCCATGGAAATTGGCTTCAGGAATCACTCATGAGTTAGATGTGGGGTTGGTAGATGGAGATATGCTCTGAGCTTCTCAGCCCTGAAAATACAGGGCATTTCCTGAACATACTTGATAGCACAAACCAAAACCAGAACAGATACCAAATTCAAACCAGTATTGTGAAGTGAAATGTTTACTTTAGATGAAAAAAGCAAAGAAGTGAAATCCTAAAAAGAAAAGCAGTAAGAGAATTTTTGAATATTATTTATGTGACAACAGAATACATTAAAGGATCACTGGATCCTTTTTTTATTTACAGAGAAGATGAAGTAAGGTTAATAATAGAAATGCAAGACATAAGGATGAATAGCAAAGGAGCATGCAATACAATTTAATCAAGCCATAAATAAGAGGGAAAAAATGATTACAAGGATAGACAAACACTGACATAGGAGCACAATTTTTTGGGAATGGAGTTTAAGTAAATGGCTTAAGTACGTGGATGAAGACAAGAAAGGACAAATTACTAGTACAGCTTACTTTTCTTCTTTTTTAGAATTCTCAAATATTTCATTCTCTCAGATAACATATACAGACCTTACCTTAATGAGAAGAATCTACCAAGCGGTTTGAAATAGTATCCAACTATTTTATTGAGAAATATTAGTAGAAATGGCAAGGGGGGTATTAATTTGGAGTAAGGTCAATTTGTTTGAAAAGTGGGTTTTAATGAATACTTCTTTTTCTCCAGTTCTATTTATTTCCCAGTACAGATGCAAAATTCGCAATAAAAAAATAAAAAGCCCGCACACCTACAGGACCTATCTTGGAAGTAAGATGCAATGAGAGAGTATGCAGTGTGGGTTTGCTACTGTATTGAGAATGGAATAGATTTTCAGAAACCAGTTGGGGAGCATTAGTTCTTATTGTAGGTGACAACAATGTTGCATAATTAAGGTCCTATTTTCTCAGCGCTGTGGGGAAGCGTGGATATTACTATGCCTGTGCATTTTCTGTCTCCTCTGCTTGAAGGTTGCACTCAACCTTTATTTTATGTTTAAGTGAATGAGCCTCGTTTGAATTTATGACAAGTTCTTTCTACATAACAGTCTGGCATAAGGCATAATTTTTGCCTTCTCTGCATAAAATTGTGTCTATAGCTTATATTTTACTTTTTCTTTTCAGTGTCTTGTAAGAAAGAGCAACTGTTGTTCTTTGTATAAAGTTTCAATACTTCTCATTTTTAAAGGTCACATTAAATATTGATACTTAGTGATTCAAGAGTGGGTTATGGTGATGCAGCTTTTGACTAATATGTAAGGATTTTAGAATTATCACTTGAAATTCTTTCTTGACATTCTTCCATATTTTGATCTTAAGGTTTTTATTCAAGCTTCAACTTTAGAGGGGGCTAGACTTTCCTCGGGCAATTGCTGTCAAAGGGTTTGTCATCTTTGCCATCTACCTCCTGCCCTGGCACCCAGTGTGCCTGTAGTTTACTGTTAAATAGTGGTGAATTTCTTCATAACGCATTTACCTCCAGTACAAATGAGCTAAACTCCAGTACTGCATGTACTGGGGCTGTCAAGCTGACAAGGCAAGAGATTGTTCACAGCCCTTTGCCATTTGGTGCATTGCTTCTGGCACCAAAGTAACATAAAAGCAGTTCTAGTAACCAAAGAATTACTTGTATGTAGAAACATGGACATTACCACAGATCCAGTAAGTGGTTAATCAGATCCAGAAGTATATCCTGTAACAGTGAAGCAGCATCATGTAAAACAAGAAGAGAAATGCAAGAGTCCAATTTCTTTTTTTTTTTCTTTTTTTCCTGTGAGATAAGTTATTTGGGGGAAAAAAAAAATATGTATATAAAAAGCTTGGATCTAATCAGGTTAGTATTTTCAAGTGTTTTTTCTCCATTGGTTCTTTTCTGAACAGCTTAACTGTATTAAAGCATCAGTCTGCACTCTATCTAGTAGCAAGTCATTTTACAAAGCTCACTCTGCCTAATTGTGCTTCCATTAAAGTCTTACAAGAGAAATGGAAGTATCCTGATACCGAGATGCTCACACGGTAGAGCATAACACAAATGCAGATTTAAAATTTCCTTTCTTCCTATGAAGAGACCTGTTTCCCTTTCTTCTATTTCCACACACTTGCAAAGGCATGGGAAGTGTTAAGGAATTTGACAGGTGCAGCAGTATAAGCTGTAGTCTGGGCTTTACACCATTATGTGCCTGCAAAGCATGTAGTACATCCACTAACAAGGCTGCCATTCATTTTTTCGATAAATCCTGCACAGGGGTATTAGGGTCTGTGAACTGACGATTGATTTGCTGCCTGGAAAATTATTCTTTATTGATTTATATTACGTGGAGGCAACCGCAAATCTATAGTGGTCTTAATCAGAGAGAAAATGCTGAAGTTAGTGTCATTCTTATTTAGTCAGGCAATTACAAGTAGGAGAATTGGTTTAGTACCTCTAGGTGACATCTACATATTATTCAATTATGAATTTCAGTAATCCATGAATTACAATACATAAAAGCATGTTAGATCAGGTTATTATTTTTTTTAAGATGTGTCCTCTGTTCAAGAAAGTGTTTCAAATAAAATGCAAGGCTGACATTTAAAACTTGGCAATAGGAACCAAGTTTGATTTTAATGAAGATTCTTGGGATCTTTATGCAGTATTTTTCTGGTATGATGTTTCAATTAGAACTGAGAATCTGAGATGCTGTGCTGCTGGTCTGTGTATACATCATATTTTAAAAGTGAGTGCATGCTGCAGGTTTCTGAGATTCTACACATAAAATGAGTGCTGTGTGGCTTTTTTTTTGTTTCTGTGTGTTTTTTTTTCTGTTTTTCTTGTAACATTAGTATAGAATTCAGTTTCTGTAGATGAATTTTAATGCCATCATTGTAGTTGGAGAACATTTTCTTACTTAGCAGGTCATGATAATGCATACAGCCCAACTTTTCTGTGGACCTGGTTCTATTGGCATGGCATCTTAAAAATGACACAGGAAAAAAAAAGAAGAGAAAAATAATCTAGTTTAAGGGAGTGGACTGCCTGCCTATCTCTGGCTCATCATACTGTGTAATGCTTTTCACGCAGGATGGGAAGTGTAGCAGCTTTTAAGGCTATTTCCAGTAGATATTTAAAGTCTTACAAGTTTCTGGCTGACATAATTGTGAGTCTTGAAAATAGTTTGGGCCCCAGCTGTTTTATCCTGCTGGTCTCTGGGATGTCCCTGAGCTGTGGTAGGAGTGATGAGCAGGGGCTGTCTGCATGCTGGACAGGAGGAGCACAAAGGCGCCAGGAGCAGGAGCCTTGCACTGCTAGTGATTCCTGCTGTGCTAAACACGTGGGCTGCTGCCTCTGTGCTATGCTTGGCAGTTCTGAATAACAGCAGATTCTCAAAATCTCACCGTACAGACCTTTTATAGTACAACTTGCCACTATGTACCATGTTTTTTGTTCCATTGCTTATTTCAGACTAAGAGGCAATGTTTTTAAAAAGAGATTTGGAAGGAGGAGTGGTGGTGGTTGTTGTAGACAAGCAGCTTAATGAAAATGCTACTGAAATGCCTTTTCTTCTATGAAAACTAGTGAATCAATTACAAAAGCAATTTCCTAACTCAGTGTGATTTTATTGTGTTTGACCAGGACATTTTATAAATATTACTTCTTGCTGAGAGCAAAGAGTCAATTTTATTTCAAGCTTTGCTTTCAGGTTTTTGGAAAGTACCAGAAGGGCAGAAAGTGGAGTTCATCACTTTGTTCAGGGCTCTCCTTGACAGCCCCTTGGCTGGTAGTAGCAAGAGGGAGTCAAGCTACTGAGAGAGCTGCTCTATCTTGAAGGTATTTGGGCATCAGGCTACAGGAATTAATTTACAAATATTTCATGATGTATTTGCTCAATTCCTTGTATTAATTACATGTTTTCTTTTTTTTTTTTTTGTTTGGGGGGTGAGGTCAGGTAGGGGTAGCTGGGAGGGGCAGGGGGAACTGTTGGAATTCAGTGAGCTGTTATTTATTCTGCTAGAGTTCACTGTAGGGAAAAACTACTTTTAGCTTAAAAGGTATATGCTATTAGTCATGCTCCCCCACCCATCAAGGAACATCTTCAAAACAACAGAGACTGCTGAATAGCCATTTTCAGTTAAACACTACTGAAATATATGCAGTAACTTCAAAGTCAAGCAAGGACAAAAATAACACACGTGTCTGTTCTGATTTATGGCAGGTATGTAATAGGAGTGCTGGTAAGAAAATGTAAGAAGGCTGTTTTTTTTTCTGGAAACGTGCAATGAGAAGTCACTGGAGTAGTAAATGTTCATCTCTACTGGACCTCAGGTTGATAAATTTAGGTACCTGTGATCCACCTCTTGTTAATGGTATTAAATCCTGAATGGTTTTAGTTACGGTGTTTCTTTGCCTCACTCCATTAAGGCACAAAGTATAAAAAGTATAGTCCTTGAGCTAGATTACTTTCAGTTTTTAAGGTTATAATTTCATTTCTCTAGCTTTTGGAGTTGACTATTGCTACTGAGTCTTTTAATATCATCTGTCACAAAACAGGATGATAATGGGACTGTGTAAATACCTCAGGTAGGAGAACACTTTCCCTTCTGTACTTTCTTCCCATTCAGTCTTCACTGTAGGGGCTTTAGGCAAATACTTCTTAGGAAAATCCTCTTAGCAACTTCTTCCTGTAAAGTAAATCATTAATTTACCAGACTGTGGATTCAATAAAGGAATAAATATTAGAGATTATCCTTGGACCTATAAAGCAGACAAGTAATGGTTTTGTAGCATGCTTGGATTGGAGTTGAATTCTTTAATCATAGAAGGAATTAGTGCTTGCTCAGTATAGGAGTTAAACGTTGGTACACAGCATTCTGATGGATGGATGATGCAGTTGGCTATTGAGCACAGGCAGAACAGAAGGAGGCTGTGGAGTCTCTGCCTTAGAGATCATTTAAAGCCATCTGGGTCACCCTTCTTGAACAAGGGGTTAGCCGAAAGACATCAGACTTCCCTTCCAACTCACATCTGTGACTGTTTGATTCTTGTGTGTTTATGGTGTAGAATATACTGATCATTATTTAAATGAAAAAATACTATAAAATAGAAGCTATAATGTGCATTAAAAATCTGAAAACTGTTCACTTCAGTGGATCTGGCCATTGTTAACAGTGGTTTTGAAGACTGCTGACCAGCCAGCTGGAAGGAGCCTTCCATAAAGAGCTCTCCTGGTGAGCACCATGGCTTGGCAGATATCAATAAGTGAATGTAATTCGGTGATCTTGAATATGCTGCTCAAGGATCTCAGTGCCTATTAAATTAACACATAATTAAACAAAAACAGTGGAGGTAGCTGGTTTTTGTACGCCATCGTCTTAGTGCAACAGATTCTGAGCAGCAGTATCATCCACTGCATTAACATAGGATGAATTTATGATGTTTAATATTAAAATATTACCAAATATTTCATTCTTGGAGTAATTTTACTATTCTGGAAAATTTTCGGGAGAGCATTGTATAACTGCCATTCAGCCACATGTAGGCTGTGATAATAGTTTCTTGCAGTGAGCAAGTTCAGTCATCTGAACCACTTTGGAGATTCATTTCTGTTAAAAAATACTCTTAGATAATGGTATTTTGACCTCATTAACATGGATCACTTTCTTTAAACTCAACTCTGTAGTGTAGCAACAAAAATTTCCTTCATATTAAATAATTTTTAGTTTTGACCTATCAAGACCATTGGTTTCCCAGTTGAAGGAGTTTTCTGGTATGCTTCTGTTCACTGATAGCACTGCAAGTTTGCTATGTAAGAACATGTGTATGTGCCCCTGTTCACACGCAAGTGTTATTCAACATACTGAGGTTTGCATAGGATGGCTGGTATGTATGAAAAACACTCCTGTCTACAATGAAATACTAACCTTGAACAAAGGAATTTCTGGCAATTCTATTTTAGTGAGGAGATCCTGATGCTACTTCATCAGTTTTCTAATTTCTGTTGAGAGACTAGATTGTAATAAGGCATCATAGGGGGAAGAGTAATAGGAAAATGTATCAGGGAGAATAATTAGCATTTTGTGATATGTAAGGGAAGATTCTTGTAAGGTCAGACCCAAAGTTTTGATTTTGAGAATTTTCCAGTTTTTACTGAAGTTTTTTTACAACCAGTGAAATTTGCCCTCTCTGCATAAAATTCCTTTCCAGAAAAATCTTCTGTTCTACTACTGTTATTAAGTTCTCATTTTTGGTGTTATACAGCCCGATTATGTGTAATGCTGAGACCTTGATCCTGGTAATATCTTGTGGCAGCGGGCTTTACAAGCCTACAATTTGTTGTGTGGATGAGGTAAAATACATGATTTTTTGATGGATGATTATATCTTTCTTATTCAGATAAAAAGACACAACCCTGAGCACACGCTTCTCCCCCACCCGAATATACCAGACCAATGTATACAGCAGGGAAACTCTTCTTTAGCTTTTAATTTCAACTTACAGTGGGAAATGTGCCAAATAAGAACAAATGCTTTAATTATAAGGAACAGTTTTCATAGGTAAGACAATTGCTAAAATTGCAAAATGAATTTAATATGTTACATAGTCTAGCTGAGTTTTTAATGAATACTAAGTCTGAAAACATGGCATGAAGCAGCTATGGTTGTATTTGCATATTTGTTCAGGATAATTGATAGAATGGTTTAATTAAATATTGTAAAAGGTAATAGACTAAATACTCTGTGTGAGAAAAGTAAAACCATGAGATTCAGTAATTTATCTGATTGAACCTTTTGTATATTTAAGCAATAAGTCTCAATAGGCTATGCACTTCTGGGTAATTTTAACTCAGCTTGGATGGTAATGGAATACTTCATGACACAGAAATCTGAAAAGGCTTTTGTTAGATACACGCTTTGACCAAAACCGTAGTTCCATTTAAACATTAATCTAAACTGAAGCTTACTGCTAAATGCAAACTCAGATTAGGTTTTTCCTTATCTAGGATTAAACAAAAAGTATACTTTTCTGGGGGATAGGGGGAGGGGTGGGAAGGAAAGTATCATATGGTTCATCATTATATATTCACATAAGTTAGTGTGTATTATAGGTGACGTGTATACTATTTACCAAAAAAGTGGTATCCAGGAAACAACAATCCTGAAGAAATGGAAGGAATGATACATGCTTCAGAACATCCTTGGCAGTTGTTTAGTACCCCTTATATTTAAAAATCACAGTCCTTGTTTCACTGTCTTAGTGAAGCTGGTAGTCCAGAAAGATGAGGGTTGTATCTGGTACCGGTGAAACTGCAACTCCTGTGCTGTGATAAGTTTTAAGTTCTTCACTACGAGGAGTTTGAGTTGTTGAACATGTTCAGAGAAGAGCAATGAGGCCAATGTGAAGGGACTAGAAAACAAGGCACATGAGGAGTGGCTGAAGGATTGGGGATGATCGGTCCAGAGAAGAAGCTGATTGACATCTGCCCGCCAGGAGGTTGCTGTGGGTCAAGTGTTGGTCTCTTTTCTCAGGTGACAAGTGACAGGACATGAAGCAATGTCCTCTAGTTATACCAGAGAAGGTACAGATTAGATATGAGGAGGAATTTCCTCACAGGAAGGGTGGCAGGCATTGGAATGGGCTGCCCAGGGAGCATGTTGTAGCTCTCATGGATGTTGTCTTATATGAGGTAAGATTTGTGATCCTGCATTGCAGAGGTTAATGCAGGTTGCTAAAAGTAGCCTTGGAGAAGCACTTAATTGTGAGTCTGTGCAAATGCACTTCAGTTCAAGTTGTCTTAAAAAGCTTTAAGAATGTCAGATTTAAGTTGTGACAGGTATCTAAATAATTCCAGTTTATACACGGGATAAACGCGAGTCAGCAATAGCAATGGAGCTTTTTCTTTTTATAGGTCAGGTCAGTGAGAGCAGGTCTGTTTAATTTTATAAAGATATAGATGCTGAATTCAGGTCGTTGTTTTAATTCCCATATTGTTTTCTTCTGTTAAAGATTTTGCTAGGTTATGTTCATTCACAGTTTTTCTAACTGTCAGTTTCTGATATTGCTAAGTATGGTTCTGCAATGAACTGCTAAGATGTACAGCTTCATTTCTTTCATTTTTGCAGAATCTCAGTTTTTCATCTTCTGTTGTCCTTTTGTTCCTACAACTGAATCAACATCTATATTTTGCAATATATAGATAAAGGCAATGTGTCACCTCCGAAGAGCCTTCTGGTGGCAGTGTGTTACCAATTGTTGTGTTCTACTTGTTTCACCTGGGATTTAATTGTTGGTTTTTATTTGTTTAAAGCTTCTCTAGATGGTCTAGAGCAGATACACAGAAATTAAGAATAACTTGATGTTCAGCTCTGTGCTACCTAACATAAGAACTTTTATCATTTCTTTATCCACATGATCTCTGCTGCAAGGTCTTCAGATAACAGATCTGGACTGACTGCTAGGAAAGACATTAAGTTTGCAGAAAGCTAGAACTCAAAGGTGATAGTGCAGTGAGGATACCCCGCTGTATTTTGTTTGGCTGGGATGGTTCACATTCACTTATTAAATGATAATGTGAGAGCGTGCAAGATACAAGGTTATAGTCAGCATTGTTTTTGTATTTCCTTTATCCTTATGCTTGATAATGTATCTTAAGGCAGCTCTGCCATACTGAGTAAGCTGAATCAGAGGTCGTATCTTGCAAATCTAATGATTTGACTCTGAACACAAAATAGTTCACTGACAGTTGAGTGCTTTGCTGGTAAGCTGATTGCTGAAATCAGAAGGTCAGACACATAGGCTATGCCTTTTAGAACTTTAAAGATGTTTAATATGTTATTGCTTGGACATATTAGTAAAAGATATCATGCAGATAATACTAAGAGTTCATCATAAGGCATGAGATTTATTTGGAGACTGAAGCTATCATGAAGTTACAAAATGGGAATTCTTTCTGAATTGGGTGTGTTTTGGAGACTCAGGTATTCAAGATTTACAGACTGCTTAATAACAGATAATAGATTGATGACAAAATTTCTTTTCACTAGGGAGAAAAATTACCCAACCTGATGCATCTATCAGGCTTGCAACATCAAACTTCTTAGAAATATAATGTTGTTTTATTAATAACTCCATAATTTGATCATTCTTCTAATGCATGTTTAGTTTGGAAGAATGAGGAAAATGTGTGCAATCTGTGAATGATTTGACAACTCTCTGAGACTATAAATATTATGTTATTACATTACTTTTCCCAGAAAAGTTACTTCACATTCCAGTGTTTTCTTAATAACCCACGGTGAGGGAGACTTGCCTAAGATACTGCTAGGGCATCTCTCATTAGAACATGAAAATTTTACATTTTTATAGCGTCACTAAGACACCTCTAAACATACATGATTATTTATTCTTTAAATTATAGCTCTGGAGTGCAATTGGATGTGTTGCTGCTTGATTTATAATCATTGCAGCCTGCAAGTGAATGGACACACAAAGAATACAAAAACAGCCTGCTATGATTTAAGCATTCTAAGCTGTGGGATGCACTTTCAGTATCTTTCCCATCTGTTCAATATAGAAAGTACATCTCCCAGTATCTGGGCAAAAGGAACAACCAGTGCAGCCTTAGGTTATTATGAATCATTTTGTTGCATCTGTGACATTGTGAAACATATGAATAGTGAGGAAGACCAGTTCTTTTCTGGTGACCTATTGTAGTAAATAAAAAACTGTAAAGGTTATCAAGCTGTTTTAGTGTGGAGTACTGTAGAGAAAAGAAATGTATCTGAGGAAGTCACTCCAGGAATACAATCTATTCAGACTGTAGCAGTTGGAACTAAATCTGAATCTATGGGGAAAGGCTTGAGGAGCACCTAAACGGCAGTCAGTGGGCTCTTAATAACTATGCAGGGGACTGTCAGAGCTCAGGAGCTTTGGCAACTTGTGACCTCAGGGAGCTGGATAGTAGAAAGATAGAATGACCAGTATGGTAAACCTTGCAGTGCCCTGTGGCTGTTGCTTCTGGAATGGAGGCAAAGGGAGCTCCCGAGGAAAATCTGTATCTGCCTTGAACTTTGTAAACAGTAAATGCACAGTGCTCCAGTGGAATACTGGTGTAAATCATATCCTTGCAGTGCGGCAGAGAAGTACCTGCTTTAACAGACACCTCACAGTGAAGTTTCTCCTTCTGCATTCTCCTGCTTTGTTGGTCCTCTGCCTTATCCTGCAAGACTTTGTTTTCTTTTGGTACAATGAACAGCATAACAAGCAGATGACATACAATATTAGTTATAGCTTTATATGTGTCAGTGTTCCTTCGGTCATCAGCTCTGGAATGTTAAAGTAGGATGGCTGGTTCAGAAATCATTAATATTAATTTTACAGTTAATGTATACTCTGATCTGATGTGTTTCATATAAGGAATTGTGTGTAAATATACCTCGGAGAACACATCTAATGGATTTAATAGCTTCACTGTGCTGTGTGGAACAGGGCTGCTTATTTGTTATTGGGGAATTTTTTTGGCCTGTGTGGGACTGTGATCTGAGCTTAAGATAACATGTGCCTAACAAAAAGTAGAGATGAAAATGTAGATGTCATCAGAAAATATTTCACCTGCGTGTGCTCTTTTGATAATGAGCGGCAGTAATTATGAGGTTAGGCATAGTACAAAAATACGTATTTCAATAGATCATCCCTTTCAAATCTTCATTATTTCATGTGTCTTTGAAGCCAAAGAACAAAATGACAAAATGCATGTTTTAACTGCATGATTTTCACCTGTACAAGTCGTGTCTGTACATACTGCTACTAGGGAGTGAGAAGCAGTAGTGCATCAGAATCCTCTTGAGATGTGGCACAGTATGAAGTGGTCTGCTTTGCTTTCCTTTGCAATACTGATTAGTGTGACATTGTTCTAGAGGATTGAAATGTTTCTCAGTATATAGTGGCAATCTTTTGAATTGTAGAACAGCTACTTCTAAAAGTAAATAGTGAAGATTGCAAATTCAAATGTGATCATTTATGTCATATTAGCTTTTCATATAGAACTGTGTGGAAAGACATAATGCATAGCTGTGTCCATTTGGGGACAACTGTCAGGAGAAGTGGTTAATAAGGTATTTAGATTACAATGCACTTTTTTAGATGTTCTGTGACATTATATTTGGAAATCTTCCTTGGTGTTAAAACCATGGCCACTGACTAGATTAAAGTGTCAGAATCTAATTATGACTGAAATATCCATGACTGTAACTTTTCTAAACGTATTACAGCTTACTCAGAAAACTACTCACAGTAGGTCAGTCTGTACAAGGAAGTGTTGGTAATGTAAGTGATCTTACAGTGAATAAGAAGATCAAGCAATTAGAGCATCCAGGGTTTACTTCTCAACAAGTAGTATTCCCTTAAGTGACAAGAGAGAAGATGATCTTGAAAGTAAGTGTATTTGGATTTCTGTCTCTTATAATATTGTATACTAGTGAAATGGAAGAAAATTCTATGAAGTCTAATGCTGCCTTTAGTATTATAAACAGCTTTTGCTGTCCTATGCTAGATCTGATGTGTACACACTCACTCACACACACTTTACTCCAAATACTGCATTACATTTTGGGAAGGCAGTGGTTAGGCTAGTGACCAAGGAATCAAATCTTGCAACTTAGCCTGTACCATAAAACAAATGATCTAATGTGACGACTGATACACAGAAGTCTTGCTCTAACTCACTGACAACTATTGATTCCTATGGTGCCTCAGGATATACCCCAAGGTATCTTCATGACTTCTGTGATCTGTAATCCAGCTCCAAATTAACATGCTTAAGCCTTATTTTGCCCCTTTCTGACTTTTTAATATACTCATTGACTTTTCAGTGTCATCACAACACTTTTTTTTTTTTTCTAATGTCAGTAAAATATCTGATGGAGAAGGGCTTAATGACCTGGAAGTAACTAGAATTCTGCAAACAAGATAGCTGCCATATCACGAACAGTACTGATATTTTATTCACACATGCTTCTAGCTACTGCAGTAAATCTAGATCATCTACTGTACTCATTAAGTGAACAGATAATTAGCTTGTGGGAGTCTGGATAAACTACCTGTCAGAATAGTGCCTTTTGTAAAGGAAGACATAAAGCAGGTTTGCAAGCTTTGAGAAAGCTTTATTCAAAGAAGTGACTGTTACTTGAAATGGGTCCATACAACATCATTTTCTTTCCTATCTGAAAGAACTACTTATTAGAATGCAGTCTAAGATAAACTAGCTTAAGGTGATCCAGTTCTGTAAAATATATAAGTTCTGCTCTAAACTTTTAGATGTTTGAGACTGATTTTATCTTTCAAATTAATTTTACTGTTCTGTGGTGGCTCTTATACCATTCTGTTAACAAGTGATGAGAGGTCGGATATTCTCATGTGACGCTTTGAAATGGATTGGATCCACTGTTGTGTCAATATAATCTCCATGTTCATTCCTTTCATCTTGATTCGTTTCTTACTGAAGGGAAACTCTCGGTCTTTATCCCTTTCTCTCTCACTCTCTGTGTCACGAAACTCCAAATGTGACCAAGTAGAAAAGACTCAGTGTCATACAACATATATTTTTTTTCCTTGAAACCCAATTAGTAGCATTCAGTGTCTTGATATGAGTGTATAAATGAATATAAAACTACTAAACGCGAAATTTAATTGCTGATTTAACCACTGGAAGAACTGCTTATTTCCTTATTAGCTGAAATTTTTGTGTTCCAGGGTAAATCAAGTGTAGCTCATATTATTTGTGATGGAAAATAGTGTGTTGCAGTTACGAGAAAGTAGAGGACAAACAGATTACAAATTAGTTTTGAATCTCATGAAACTGGTGGCTTAACAAGTAGGTAATGCACTGTGGAGATTTATTAGGTGATGTAGTTAAATAAATTTTCCCAAGGTTTACCCAGTAAATTAGAGAACTGTTCACAACTCAGAAGGTTATTGGAGAAAATCAGGTCAGCAAGACTGTTGATGTTTGTCCCTTCTTTTAACTTATTTACTATTTACTAATATTTGGAGCTGTGCTATAAAAATACTGTAATTATAGTATAGAATTGCAGCTGAAGGATTCTCCTGTTTATTGCTTTTTGTTTGTGTTGTAATCTCACTTCCTGGTATTGTTCTTGTTGTCTTATTAAGCTTCTCAAGGAGGCAGCTACATCCTTAAATCCTTGGGGAAAACTTAGTGACCCAGTTGAAATACTTCTGAGTTCTATTCAGGTCTTCAGAGAAGTCCTTTTCTTCTGCAAACAATTTGTTAGATGCTCCATTTCCTTTTTCAGCCTAAACCACTTAGACAAATGGAATGGCTGTTTGGTGTAAAAAGACTAAGGTGACTAAATAACCCCATTGCTATTATATCAAATACCAGAAGACCTTGAAAATCTGCTTCAAGGAATGATTAAATACAGCAAATTCAAATATAGGGAGATAAGAATTCTATCGCTCGAAACATTTTTATGTTAAACAGAAGCTTTAACTTTTTAAAAAATTTGCATACAATACATGTCAACTCTCTGGTGTACTTATCCTACCTGCCTAATAGCTTGTAGTTAGAATTTAGCCATCTGTCAGCAATTAAACAGCAGGTACTGATTTTCATGTAATAGGACAACATACAAAGAGAGACATTTTCTGGGGCTTTTTTTAAAGGCAAAGGCAAGTAGGAAATCAATCAATCATACTTTTCACTGGATCAATATCCATTGTAATGTGGGCTCTAGTATAAAAGAAGCATCAAAACCAAACATTGTCAATGTACAGTACATCATTGTGTCATGCTGCACAGGTGTATAGGTGATGATTTAAGTTCCATTTCAGCAGATAAGTGATGCCACGAATAGTTGAGTAGGATTTTATTCTTGTAAAAGATTTAGGAGTATGATTTATTAAGTTTGATTTTTCTAAATGTTATGTGCTTTAGAAATGGGGAATATAAATACTTCTTAGAAATCAGTTTCACTTGAGATACTCACATGGGAGTTTGATCAGGAGAAGGCAGGCAGGTTTTTTGTTTCATTCTTTGTTTCACTGGGGTAAGTTTCACAGAAATGAAAAGAACCAGGTTGATAACATCAAGGAATGTAATATCCTTTCAATCAAATCCTGCAGACCACCCAAGAACTGGCAGTGCAGATTTCCCTTGTGGAGCTGTGTGTTAGTGCTTTAGTCTTTGTCAGTGAATCCTCTCATGCTGGTCTTACCATTAACTCTATTTAGGATTATCCAGGCTAAACTACATGAACTAGTAGACAGTGGCTGTCAGTACAGTATTGATTTGGTTATTTGGCTCAGTGGAAAAGGTACTTAATCCTCATCTGCCTGTTCAACTATTTGGATTAGAAC
Organism: Coturnix japonica; assembly: GCF_054131305.1. NCBI lineage: Eukaryota > Metazoa > Chordata > Aves > Galliformes > Phasianidae > Coturnix > Coturnix japonica. Next base: position 7,845,486 of record NC_140680.1, on the reverse strand, counting down.
ATCTTTGTTTACACTATATTTTCCCTTTACTAGTGTACCTTAATAGTTAATATTGTTTGAAGACTGAAGCATAATTCTTTAGTGTGGACCAAATGGATAAACTCTTTATGAGATAAATTTTCTGTTCTACTGTAGCGGGTTAACTCATGACATCTACTTTGGCTTCTTCAAATGTTCTGGTGTTCAAATGTTCAGCTAGTAGAAAGTGGGACAATCCTCAGGTGCCGTGCTTTTGTCTTTGCCTTCCATGAGTAAATATTACAGGGAGAAAAAAGCAAGTTTGTATTTTTATTTTTGTTGCTCCTTCCCTCCATTCCCCTCCCTTAACCTAACACACCTAGCATTATTTTCACTAGAAAAACATGCTAGGTAAAGGTTTATGTTCTTCCAGCCATACCAACCCATTCATGAAGTACTTCTCTCGCTTTTATTAATTAATGCTTTTTAACTCCTCTTTGATTTGAATTTTAAATGCTGCTATTGCTTATTATAAAGCAAACCGTTTTAGGAATAGTTATGAAGATAAATTTGAGAACACACTGTTTAAAAATATTTATTACCTTACTTGAATAATTCTCTTTCCACTGTGAAGCCTCTCTAATAGTAGCTAGTATTACACACTTAATATTATGCCAGTATTTTCAGAGAATAGCTTATGCAGCTGCAGAACAGACCAGTTGGGGCTATTAGAACTTGTCATTAAATATATTCTCAGTGCATTTCTTTGTATTTTGTCTGTTGCTTAAAAAAGAAGAGGAAAAAAAATAAAGCCGAAAGCACTGCTTTGTATTTCTGAAATTACTGTATTCTAGGTATTTATGAGTATTTGTTTGGGTTTGGGTTGGTCCTGTGCATTTGGTCATAGAATTACTTACTGTAAACAACCCAAACACTTCAGTTGGTGCAAAATAATTTTGCTTTGTGATCTTTGCCTTGGTACGTTTACCTGTATTTTGCTTCATGGCAAACTTAAAGGAAGATAGAAGAGCAGCAAAAAGCTTTCTCTCAGTTGGTGATGGTCTATGGATTACAGGCAATTTTGCAAGCTCTCTATCCTCCATTTTAAGATAAACTCATCTCAATGTTTTGATCTATCTTGGTAGGCATGCTTGTGCATGATTTTTCTTTGCTACCTGCTGGGCAGGCTGGAATATACAGAGAATTAACTCCTTAGAACAACAGCCCACTTATCCTACAGGGTTCAAGCTCTTCTCTGAACCACTTTGTAGTTGCAAGCAGAAAAAGAAGTGTTTTATGGAAAATTGAAATGAAAAAGCTCCACTGAAGAAAGCATGTTTTCCATATTTTGCCTCCAGTAAGTATGACTGCTGGAAAATGGAAAGATGCAGAGAAATAGCAATTTTCAGCAACTGTCTGTCAAAAGTTCAGAAAATTCACCATAAAGGGTCAGGCATTAGATGGACTGGCTCCATAAAGACAGCTCAGGAAGTTGGGGAATCCATCTGAGCTCTCTTTGATAAAGGGATTTACTCAAAGAGAATTGCTTGGTATTGTCTTACACAGACAGCAAGCAGAATACCTGTGTACCTTAAAACTACACCTTGTCTAGGTATGATGGAGTGGAGCTACTTTTAGAGGCTACTGCTTTATGCACAACTGCCTTTCATGTTTATGTTGCGTGGAGCTGTGTTGCACAGCCTGGGGAGTGGAGCAGTTGCTCCTTGTTAGTCTGTGTGCTTGTGGCTGTAGCAACTTCTCTGTGAGCCGTGTGCCATTGGCTTGTCGCTGGCCAGCTGTGCTTTGGCAGCCTTCGGAGATGGAGAATGAACAGGACTGCTAAGGATGCTCTTGTACATCCCCTTGTGTGTAAGGGGATTACCTCAGTTTAAGCAATCAATGGGATGGTAGTTCACTCTGTTTTCTGAGAGACAGATTTGTCTTCCAGTTGGTGCAGAGCCGAGACAAATACACATACCCTCATTGTTAAAACCAGCACGCACAAGGAGAAAGCATTTTTAACAAATGCTGGCTCTAATGGAACTTTCTACTTTTAGGTCTCCAACTGAAAGAAACTAATAGAATGCAAGAGACTTTTAGAGACTTTTATCACATGAGGGAAGGTTCTGACAGTCAGTGAGTAGAACTGAAGCCTGGACTGCAGGTTGGAGAGAGATGGGACCAGATGATTCTTAAAGTGTTAATGGCTGACACAGGCTTTGATACCTTGCTGTTCAGGAATAGCTAGCAGGCTGTGCTCTTCCCCAGGGAAGTTAGCTCCTATGCTCTGAGTAGATGAAAGCCTAAGAAAAGCCTTAATTAAGAATTAACTTCCATAGCAGCTAAATGTGAAAGTATGGATTTTTTTTTATTTTTTTATTTTTTTAAATCATGAACACATCATTGTTTTTAATGTTTTAGGCAATTGCTTTTTAGAGAAGATCTGACTCTTTCAAAGATATTCCTAAAAATGAAATGATCTAAGCTCTTCAAAGTGTAACACCTTGTTCTTTTCATTATGTACACTTCTTAAGCAGCATTTTATCGTGTAATAGAACATATTAAAAAATTCTTATCAGCTCAGGAAGTAGGCTCCAACTTAGTTATGCTAATGGCAAACTCCTGCCTCATTTTAATAATAGCAGATATTGGAGCCTAGTGGGAAGTTTACATATAGTAACTATGTGCATTCAGAGTTGTTAACTTTTTGCAGAGATCCCAAGTCAAATGCACTTTGTTGCAGAGCAGTTCACTTTTTTTCCCATGAAAAAAATGATGTATTTTATAAATGCAAAGGCTGCATCAACAGGTGGCATATGGGAAAGCAAATTTCATGTGATAGATCCTTGAGCTGTTATGAACCTTGAATTGTGAGCCTCTTATATATCATAGATTGTTTTCTGCACACTTTGTGTAAATCATATTAAGGTAAACAAGTTGCAGATGAGACTAGATCATGAGTGGTGCTTCTCAAAGCAGTATTAATCCTTGATACAGAATGATCAGCCTTACAGAGGTGAAAAAATCTCAGGATTGACTTAATGGAAAGTCACTCACTATTATCTGAATGCAATCTCTTCTGTATGCTTAGAGAGGCCTTTGGAAGGACTCTGAAAGTGAGACTGAATAAGGAGACAAAGCAAGCTGCCCATGCGAGTCCTGTACTTCTTTCTTTTCTCTTCTGACTTCACTATAGACCTGCAAAAACCCTCAGCCAACAAGAGCTCTGGAGGATTTTTGTGAATTTTGGGAAGTATGAATACTGGCCTAAATGCCAATTTTTGTTTTAATGGCACAGGAGAAAGCTGACAGACACATCTGCCGTTTGTTCAGAAAGTTTCCACGTGCTTCTGCTCTAATACACAATACCATCTGCCGAGCTGTTCTGCAAATGGAATTCTATTCTTCAGTCGACCCACAAACCTAATTATGACTGTGAGGATTGTAGAGGTTACCTTTTAAATATACAGCCAACATTTCTCTAAAACAAAATAACAACAACATCCACTACCACCAAAAATGTCTGCAGTTCTTGTTTGAATGAATTATTTAACAGATTACAGAAATGCACTGCAGTTGAAACAGCTCTCCCTACTGCTGAGAAGAGCCCTGTTTATATAGAGTTGGATTCTTGTGCTGACAGTATAAAGCATCACTTGACATGCTTAAATGTGATGGGGGTCTGATTCTTAGTTCTTTCTTATTTATTTGATGCTATCTATCTGAAAGTGATTTGAGAAACGAAGGTTTTTGCTATTAACACTACACTGCATCAAAATACTTGGAGGTTGTAGGATGTTTTCTCAAAGAGAACTGCCAGGAATGAGGTGATACACCTAACTTGTCCCACAGTAAACTACTGACCCATCTAAAATCCTGAGATTGTGAGTACTGGTCAGTCAGATTCCTTCATGTAAATTAGTCTAGCGTGATTTAGAAAAAGCCAACAAGATACCTCAAGGCTTTTGTAAAATTCATGCTCTCTTCCTTTGAATGATTTTGTCTTGATGGATGAGTTTCAGTGAAGTTGCTTTCAGCTGAAGTGGCCAGAGTTTGCAGGTTTACTGAAGCATCTAAATTTTTATTGCCACCATGCTTTCTCCTCCACCTGATCCAATCACTATTGTTTAAGCTCTAACCCAGTTATTATGTGTCTGAGGTTGACATGAGAGCTGAGAAGAAGAGAGCAGACTGTCAAAACCAGCTGTCAGCCTGGATAGGAAGAGTGTGAAATTGAAGTAATAACTGGAATATCCACAGCATCTGTTCAAAGATTTTGGAGAATTTGACCAGTTGGCATCCTTCCTGAGTGACATCATTTATTATCAGTCAGATACCTTTTGTCTTTCATGTGTATGCATGATACAATGTGAGGTGCTGGTGCACTGGAGAGAAAAGCTTTAAAATTATAGAGCAAGGTTTAAACCTGACAGTTGGTCCAAGGAGAGATTGGTAATGTCAGTAGTTACTGCATTCTGAGGGCAGGAATATTTAAGATGATATTGAACTTAGGCCTTTGGAAGCTAAGAATTTTATCTCTAACATGGTATGTTTGTAAATGGACAAGCAAATAAGGTCAGCAGAGAAATTCTATCACTACGTGTCACTGCTAATTAACCTGTTTCTAGCAGTGTAAGACACTGGGCAAACAGGGCATGTTTTCTAGTAAAAATTCCATTTATTTATTTATTTTCCCCCAAAGAAGCTGGAAAATAAGATATGGGATTGTGAAACTCAACCATGAGAATATTTGGGGGCTAAATTTAACTTTGCCACTTACGTGACATTTGCAGCCTTGGGTAATAGTGGACACCTGCTTACCTGACCCATTATCAGGAAGTAGTGAATGAAAAGCTTGGAGAAATTCCCATGAGTCACCTGGTGCTGCATTTTATCTCTATGGTCCTGGTATGGGATTTGCATCTAGCCCTGTTCATCTTCTGTGTTGCTACTGATTGCTTTTATTTACTGTTGCTAATGTGTAAGCTCTCTCTCTTTTTATCTCTGTTTCTTCTCTTCCATTCTATCATTTACTCTGTCCTTTCTGACACTTGTATCTGCTCAATAATCCTCTCCTTCAGAATCAATTTATAGGCAAACATTATTTTCTGTAAATATTCTTCATATTTTATGCTGTAAGGTCCTGGTAGTGAATTATTTTAGAGCTGTGTATTCTGCCCTTGTACACTGACCTTTATGAGAATTACCTTCTCTTTTCCACCTATTTTAGTTTCCTTAGTAATAGTACAAAGCAGCCTTAAAGTTGACAAAGCACAAGTGTCTTTGCCCATTTTGTCATCTGAATCAGCTGTGGAGAGCTGGAAGACAGTGTTTATCAGTGTCAAGCTCTGTTCTATTCCTCCCGTGGAGGAATGAGGATGATAAGCAAAGTGGATGTAAGGTGCTAGGGGGAGTTTTGTGGCAACTGTTAAGTTGTGTAATTTGTGAACCTTGACAAGGCTCAGTGCTATGTGGAAGAATCTCTCTATTGCAAAATTTACTTATGGGGTGACCAGTTTTATGTCTTCATCGTGTGTAATTTTTCCTAGTTTGCATATTGTTGTAATGCAAGAACTAGTTATTAACAACAACAACAACAACAAAAAGTTAAGGGGGGAGTTTTATCGCATTCATGCTATTCTTAAAGATATTTCTATCAGGGGTCAGACTTGCTTTCAAATCCACTACGTTTTGGGCCTCCAGGATAATATAACAACACATCTTACAATCTTGTGAATAAGTGTTTTGTGCTTCCAGTGATTTGTCAGGATTAGTTTTTGTTTTTGGAAAACAAACTTTCTGCTTGCCGAAATGACAGCTTCATGCCTCACAGCTATTCTCGGATATCAGGAAAAAATCTAGCTAGAATTAATCTGATTCCACTGGCATCTTGCTGACAGACACATCAAAAGGACTGGAAAAGATGTCATAATCTTTGGTTATGTAAATATCTGAATCGAGATTGCTCTGAGGCAAACTGCAGAGCAGATGATAATGTAGCCCTCCTATTCTACATCAGCAATCGTTTTGACAGATGAATTTGAATGCTAATATTTCATGAATAACATTTTGGGAGGGCAGAAGGAGGCATTGTGCACAGTATGGAAACTTATCACCAAAATACATCTTAATATCAGTAAACTATAGGTATTTTTCATCTCTCTTTAACAATTTAAGGGAAAGCAAATGTATTTTGTCACTCCTTCTTTTGTTCATTGCCACTTCCCTACTCCCCACTGTTCAGAAATTATACAAAAAGCAGAGGAAAAAGTGGCCTAAATTTGAGCATGACTTAGCAGCATCAAGGCAGCGTTGGTGTCTGGGTGGCACTTCTTTCAAATGTTTGTCTCTCCTGGTTTGGGCAATATTCAGCTGTTACTTCACAGCACGTGCTGTGTGCTGCCAATCTTCCTCTTCATTTTAAAAGAGGACTTTTTTTCATGATGCAGGTCTTTGAGAAGGGAACAGTTGTGGGCTCCTCAGAAACAACTTGGGAATGATCTTTCCTTATATTAGAAATAGGACAAGTGGTGAACTTCAGTTGTAATGATGGAGGTAGAGAAAGAAGACTATGGAATATTAACAGAGTAGCTCAGGAAGAGGCCGTGGGCCTGTTTTTTCTGATGCACATTTCAGTGATGGCCCCAGACAGAAAACACAGTGTTTTGTCTACTTGGTATAGCCTTGTTGGCTAGTGCTTCATGGGTTTCTATTGTGGAGTAGAACTTGTACTCTTTGTTGTTTCCTTTCTAATTTCTTCCAGTGATGGATCTTCAAGAATAAAGGAAGTGGTGTTTTGCTAATATGTGATAATGTTATTTGCCAAAAAGTCAGTGACTTAGCAGGTTTTATAATTACAAATGCTGTCAAGTATAGAATACCTGAGAACATATTCACGAAATTTGAAGTGGGACGAATCCAGACCACCTCGTAAAGGTTTTTACAGAAATATCCTAGAAGCAAGATGCAGCCCAAGCAAGTGGACTGGAACAGGAGCTGAACCAGGTGGAACATGAGAATTAATGCTGTCTCTGTACGAGAAAAACATCGAGTTCTGTGGAAAAATTGCTACTTTAGGTCAATGGCTTAGTGTGGGATTGTTCAGAACTGAGCCCTGCCATTGGAGATGTATGCGGTAATAACCTGTGGTGTAGTGGGAGCAGGCCTGTAGGACAGGGGGTTAGTGGTAAGGGCATGATAGGAATGCAGAAGGGATTGCTTTAACCTGCATCTCTTCTGGTGCTGTGGACTATGAACTCCTGTGCCTTTGAGCATCCTTGGCACGCTGACTGAGAGTAGTATCTCTTCTGAGAGGGAATCCCCATTACAGTAGTGCAGGAGCCAGCACTATATGAACCCACGTGTACTGGGTGAGATCTGCCAGTGAGATCTGTGGTTTTGTTTTTAAAATCGTTTTTCTTTCTTTTTTTTCTTTCCTTTTTTTATTTTATTTTTTTAATTTATTTATTTATTTATTTTTTTTTAAATTAATATTTGGTAGTAGCTGTGAAATTCTATCTCTCTATTGCTGAGAGTGGAACACTTTCAAAGAACAGCCTGGAAGGTCCTCTAGCTTTTCTAATTCTGCCACTGGGTCTTAATGAATGAAAAAGCATTTTAATAAGCAACCTGCAGCTGTGCATCTCTGCTGAAGCTTTTAATGCTCTTTCTTGATATCCAGGCTAGTTACAAAACTCATTTTTACCCAGATGCTTTAGTGAAGTAAGTTCTTTTTATACTGGAATTTCAGTATGAAAATGCTATTTCCCCCATGCTGAATTCAGAAACTACTGAAATGCATAATTTTATCAAGAGAACCATTACTTTTTATTTTCACAGATTTCTTTATGTAGCACTTCAGGCCTCACATTTGCTGAGGGGCAAAAGAAGTTAAACTTGCACTTTTACATCTTATTTTTGCCATCCATTTCTTTTACTCATTGATGCAGGTGACACCAGTGGGACCTGCTGAACAAACCAGAATAAATGATGGCTATTTACAAATAAGTGAAAGTGAGAGCTTACCTGTTTGGGAGATAAGTCACCTTGGATGCCATCTGTTGTTCTCAAAGGCATGTCTGCTATTTATTCCTACAGCAACTGCATTTTGTGCCTCAGAGAGCTCTTTAAAATCATATCAATAAAGCTGCTTTGTTGTGAATCTATAAAGCATCAGAGAGGTCACTGCCCTGATAATACCTCCTGCCTTTTGGCGCTCATCCAGTCATCCTATGAAACAGCAAATGAAGTCAGCTGCTTTGCAGGGAAACTGAAGGGATGCTTTAATTGAGGAAGGATTGGAATTTCCCCCCTAAATTTTTAAATGCAAATTTCCATTGATACATCAAGATAGACCACAGGATATTTGGTGAAAAGGCAGCAGCTTCTCTTCTTGGTGCACTTTTTACTGTTTTTCTACATCCTTGTGTTTTGCTTGCAGGCCTGATGTTCGTGCCCTCCAGCAGCAGGAGCATGCAGAGAGGATGTCAAATCTCTTGCTGCCAAATGATAATGGAGATTTTCTTTAGCTCAGGAGAGAGGTCTTTGAGGATCTGAATTATTTTTTTTTCTTGCAGTCGCACCAGGGGCAGATTTCAGACAGAGGGGCTGCATCTGACACCACCATCATGTTATTTTCAGATGGCAGCATATATCCCACCTCTGTAATGACCATTTCCCTGAGGGGATCTGAACCCATGTATCACTCCACATTTGAACAAATCTATTGCTTTACAGTAGCCTATGAAAACCTGCTTTTTTTTTTTTTTTTTTTTTTTTTTCCCCTGTAGTTTCTTTTCCGGGAGAACAAGACAAGACCTACTGCTACTCCCCTCCCTTCTCATATTCCAGTTAGTAGGCCAGGGCAGTGTCACCGGTCTGTCAGATCACTGGTCAAGTAATGATAAAAGGGAAAAAAACGAAATTGCTATGACTGTCAGACTTTGCACACAGATCTAAAATGAAATTTGAGCACTATGTTCTACCAATATAACTATAGCATTACTGTATACATGAAAAAGAAGTACCAGATATGCATTTAGATTTGAGCATGGATGTTTGTTTTGTTTATACAAGACTACAGCCTGCTTTTTCCGTGGGTGTTTGCTGACTTTTGTTTGTTTCTGTTCTGTTTTGCTTGTTTGTTTCTTAATGGTAGAAGCATGACCAGGCTGGGTGATTGTTTTGTTTGCTATCAAAAGCAGATCCATATTTAATTATTCAGGTGTCTGATATACTCCAGCAGGGGCTTGCTAACTAAGCTAAGTGTCTGGAAATACCATTTGTTTTGCTTCTATCCACTCAAACAGCATTCAAAAATATTATGATTTTGACACCCTTAATTTTTAGTTAATTTACTTTTAGTTTCCAGTCAGAATTCAAGGAAGAAGCTAATATACTGTTTGACTTTCGATTTTTTTTTTTTTTTTTTTTTTGCCAACTTAATTTATCAACATCTCCATGTGCTATAAAGTCGCTGTTAAGCCCTGGATATCCAGCCAAGTATGTGTTTTATTTTAATGAACAATAGTACACGTAAAACAAACAAGCAATTATTATACACTCAACTATTTTCTCTTTAAAGGAAAGTTGTTAAACCACTGGAAATAAAAACTGGCTGCTTACATCGGCAATTATAAGATAGAAAAGGTTTTGACTCTTCCAGGGACTTTATGGAATTTGCTATGGTTTGTTTCTCTAATCTCCTTTCTATAGCTTTCTCCTTTTCTTCCCCTCCCCCATCCCTGCTATCATTAATAGCAGCTGTGACTAATTACTTGCTCAAAATGATCAGTGAGCAAATCCATTTTCTCCAGATAGTCTCAAAAGTCATTTTGTCATCTTGTCAAAGCATAAACTTTGGAGATGTAGGGAGAAATAGGGGAAAATGTAGTTATGCTTTGCTTTTTCTTCGGGATATATGTTTATTAAAAGGGATAGGGACTTGTCTTTCCATTGGTGGTGGTGCTAGGGCTCTGCTCTCTACCCCCACCTGTCTTCACGTCTAGCACTGTCATTCTGTGGGCATGTGGCAATGCAGCAGAGGTTGGAGCTGGTTTCTGGTAATTTCTAGGTGTTCATTCCCAAAAAACACAACAATAGTTGAGAAGACAAATCTCTTTTCATACTGCTTTACCTGACATTGAGCAGAAGAGAGAATGTGGGATGCTCTGGCATCTTCAACCTCTTAATCCCCTCCTGACTTTGTCAGCCCTCTGCAATTAGATGTTTCTCTTTAACCTACTTTAATTTTTGCCTTCAGATTGAATATTGCGGTCTTTCCTTGCAAGAGAGAACAGCAAAAGCAATTGGTGTTTCCATTCTGGACATTAAGCGCTTCAGACCACAGATTTTTATCAATTGAATGTATGTTGAAATATACTTTGCATAAATTGTTGAACTGTTGGGGAGAATGTTCTTACAAGCTTCACTGAAGCTCCCAATGGAGCCCATATGATGCTGCATTTCACCACTATGGTTTTAATGTTCCTCATTTTGCATTTGCTTCTTGAGTGTGTTGACTCCAGAGTACAGTTTGAAAAAACATTCTTCCTGGATCACTGGACACTGCTTATTCCTTTCCATCGGGTATGTTAATGTGTATATATTAATTTATGAATAAGTATGATATAAATTATATACATATATATTTATTGGAGGAAATATATATTAAAAAATCACTATATTGCTCAGATTATGATATTTAAATGAATATTTAAGCAGAGAATATTTACAGCCTAATGTTAATTTATGGGAAGGAGGGGAAAAAGAGATGTTTGGTCATCCGGAGAAATGCTAGCTACCTAGATTATCCATATCGCAAACAGCATACATGGGAGTATATGGATATTTAAAATGCAAGTTTTCTTGCTTTTGTACTCACTTTATTTTTATCCAGTCTCTAACTTTTCAAGAGTTCCTATGAAAAAGTCTTTTTAAGTAAAAGCATGGAATCAACCAAAGTCAGATGTATTTAATCTTGAGTCAACATTGATGTGTTCCCGTGTAAAATAAGTCAGACATCTTGAGATCTTACTCTCATTAATGGGAATAAAGCTATTTTTGGGTAACACATTCTACAGAGTATCATATAAAACAAAAAATCACCCCAGCAGAGAGACTTTCATGTCCTTAGGATATGTCTCATTAATTATTTTGTTCCAAACTCAGACTGTGATCAGGTATTGACCTTTACAATAAGAGAAATAGCTTCACTGACTTTCTCTGAAAGGGATAACAAGAAACCTAGTCTTTCACTGCAGAATTTGTATATTTTATCTGTGTAATTGATACTATGCCAGTCAATAAATCAAGCTTGCTATTAAAAAAAAAAAAAATCAGCAAAAGAATTTATCAGATAAAAACTGGATCTTAATAGATGGCAATGTTCTTCATTAATTAAATAGTACTGCTGCATATATTGCCCCTCTTGTGCAGAGGACTTCTAGAATGATTTATGGTTTGATCCTGTTTCCTTAGATCAGTGAAAGTTTTGTGGTAAGACTCCAGAGCAGACTTATGAGAATACCATTTTGGGGAAAATTCGAGTAAGCATTGAAGACTTTCCTTGCGATATGTTTGGTTTATGAGAGCAAATTCTTCTGGTGAAAGTTGCACTGGGCTCAAAACCAGGCTAGCTTTTTTTATTATTTTTGTTTGATGTTTCAGTCACAGTCTTTTTGGAAAAATAAGTCAGAAAGTGATGTACAGTGCACCAACAGTAAATGGATTTCTGTGCTCAACTACTCAAGTGGTGACAGTTTTAATTATGAATGGAAAGAGATGTCCTGGGAAGGCTGTGTATTCGTTGAAGATTTTTAAGATCAAATTGAGTATTTACATAGGTTGCTTCTAAAGTAATGCCTCCTATTAATTTAACTAAAAAAAAACAACCTGAAACCGGTGCAAAGAGCACAATAATTCTATTCGATAGAGCAAATTCTCTGCTATAAAACACTGTTTTTCAACACAGTTAGCACCATTAGGCAATTTGTATGGATGAAATGATTAGAGATGTTCTTAATTTTGTGGTGTGATCGCTGTGCATGGTCATCTGGAACCCGGCTTGTCTTTCACTACTGCAGCACCTCACTGTGTTCACATCCACTGTTTGGTCTCCATAAACATTCAGTAATTGTTGATTGTCAGTGGGTGCAATATTTTTCACATGGAGGAATGCAATTCCATACTTCTGCGTCAGATGCCATTATGTCAGTCTGTCCCTCTGCTGCTGTCTGACACACAGCAACAAAATATAATGGGATGCTGGTGGAACAGTTCAACTTCCACTGCCATCCCACTAAACATCTACCTCTGATGACATGGATCAACATAATAAAAATAGAAGGCATTATTTTTGGAGCAACCCTCATACATGTCTCAGAATATGCATAGTCATTCAGGTGCTCTGCTGGCTGGGACAATGTGCTGATAAATAATTTATAAATTGGCACAACTAATGTTTAAAGATATTTAATCTGCCTTGTGTATACAGTTCTATGTTTCTGAATATGAGGTTTTGAAGACTTCTCTCTTTCTCTTCAGGGTTTGATTTTGCTCTGTTCTGGTCTATGCTTTCATGTAATGCTGCCATTCTAAAGGAATCTTAATGTGAGCAGAAATGAAATGCAATCTTTTAAGAATTTGTCATTTGGTCAGAATAAATTACCAGAAACATGTATAAGAGGAGATACTTGGGGGATAAATATTGTAGAAACACTCTATTTTGCATATTCCAGGTAGGGACCATTTCTTGTACATAGCAAAATTGCTATTATAGCTTTTCTTAGATTTATTTTGAAAATTAATATCTGCATAAACAGTTGTTTTAGATGCATAGGTGAGTGGGGTTGCTTTCCATGAGGTTTCATTAACAAAGAGTCCTGGTTTTCAACCCTCTGAGAATTAAAGCCTTATTTCTGAGGTTGGTGCTTCAGTGCAGCTGTTGAATGTTGCTTTATCAGGCAATGTCATTAAACGTGGTCTCCTTTTTTCACACTAATGCTTTATGGCTGCAGTTGATGTGATGATAAATATTAATACTGATGGGAGGAACCACCTAAAGTTTTCTCTCTTCTTTAGTAATAATGATTGGCTTTGGGATTACAAACAGGTTATCAGAAAAGCTCTTCTGTCTTGAGCAGTGACTTATATCACAGCAGGGCTTTTTTTCATAGGGAACATGAAGGGAGATAGTCTGATAGGTTTTGCTCCTGGCACACAGACCGGTTCTCAGAGGAACTTTTTCCTTTGTAAGTTAAGTTTATTCTGACCACTCAGAATTCATGATAGCAGTCTTTTCTGATATCTATGAAAAAGTGACATTCTCTTTTTCTATACATGAAGATCAATGCTAAAAGTGGCTGAATAATTTGTTTTTACCACCTCCCATGCTCCTGTCTTTAGCCAAAGGAATATTTGCTTGCAGAGCCTCATCTTCTTGCTATCATTTATCGCCCCAGCACTGAAACTGTTTTGCTTTTGTCTGAACAATCTGATGTGATCTAATCTATTCTGTCTTCTTATATTGAGATTAACAAGCCATATACCTTCAAGCATAGGCCAGATCTACAGCAGAGGAGCACAAATGAACTTAAACATGAGGTCAATCAGCTGCACAAAATACATCACACAATTATTCCAAGGCCTGTGCTGTGTCTATAATTGCCCCTTGTTCTGTCATTAGAGCTCCCATACAAGTCATTATTTGGAGTCAGCAGAGCTGCAGGGAATAGATGGTTAGTATAGTGCTGAATAGATAATATAAATATCTCACAGCACAGAGGTACAAGGAGGAGGTATTTAGATTAAACCTAATAAAGTGTGGGGTTGTTAATCCCTTCTTGACTCTGAATTAAAACACTACTCATAACATTTTCAGTATGATTGCCTCTTGGCTTCTTGCGATTATGACTTTTTCACAGACAGGCTTTCACAGAAAATAAATGGAAACTGTCAGCAAATATTTTAAGAGGTTACGAAAACCTGATTGAAATAAGACTTTGGCCAGAGGAATGCTGTCTTTTGGAAGGGTCTTATTTTTTGCATAGAATTTACACTTAAGTCAGCTAGATACCTAATTAGAAAAATAAATAATTAAATAAAAATCTAAGCATCCAGTGTAGCAGATATTTGAAGTTCATTTATTTTTGAGCTCAGTCCAGTTATAAATTGCGGCATCTGCACGTGGAGCTTGGTTTGGTTAGTTCCAGTTCCATTTGTTCTGGTTCTCCTGAGATGTCTGTAGGATACTTTGCAAGTGTGTGCCTAGCTAAAACTCCAAGTTAGTTCCTTATTTAGATTCCTGACTTCAAGCTGCCTAAATGAATTAATTTCCATTAGTGCATCTCTATGCTCAGGCTCTAGAACCTTACTGTCCCAGACCATTTGTTCTCCTGAATGTGCCTGTAGGGTAAGTTGTTTGCACATGCAGTTTTTGCGTTGCAGTTGAAATGCTGTCTGAATGAGAGTCTGGAGTCCTGTGAGCTGGTCCTGGAGAAGAGATCAGTGACACTGCACAGATAGAAGTTTTGATTCTCACTGCTGAGGACGAGGACACAGTTAGACAAAATACTTCAAAGCAGCTAAGTGAATTAAACTCAAGAGCTGACACGTGAGGTGTACGTTTTCTTAGAGAGGCTGATTCCCTGGTGTTGCAGTCAGTAGCTGTTTGACAAATGTGCGTTTAGGCACCATCTTCCTCTGTTTACCAGAATCAGAGAAAGTGAAGTTTCCACAGACTGTGAAATTCTCCTTCAGTTTCATTTTCAAAATGTGGAGACTTAAATCCGAAAGTACTAATTTTTAGGTATGGTGATCTTGTAGAGGTTCAGAGGCACTACATGTAACTGTTGATGTTTTCCAGATAGTTAAAGAGGAGAGGTCTGTGATGACCAAGCCCTTACACAGTTGCAGGTCTGTCCTTGATTCTCAGCATAGAAATTAGATTCACAGTGTCAAAATGAACACAAAACATCCATCAGAAGGAGGAGTTAAATTGGAGCTGTAGACATTTTGGTGAAATGTTAGTTCCCTAAGAGACTACTGGTAAAAATCAGAGAATCATCAAGGTTGGGAAAGACTTCTAAAGTAATCTAGTCCAACTGTTCATCTCCCGCCAGTATTTCCCCACTAAACCATGTCACTCAGTGACATGTTCTTGAACATCTCCAGGAACATTGACATCACCACCTCCCCGGGCAGCCCATTATGGCACCTGACCTCTCTTTCAGAGAAGAAATTTTTCCTAATATCCAACCTAAACCTCCCCTGGTTCAACTTGAGGCCATTCCCTCTGGTTCTATTGCTAGTTACCCAGGAGAAGAAACCAACCCCCACCTCTTTTCAGGCAATTGTGGAGGGTAATAATGTATTTCCTGAGCCTCCTCTTCTCCAAACTAAACCCAGTTCCCTCAGTTTCTCCCCATACGGCTTCTGATCCAGACCCTTACCAGCTTTGTTGCCCATCTCTGGGTACTCTAAGGCTCTGATGTTATTCTTGCAATGATTGGTCCAAAACTTAACACAGTACTCAAAGTACAGCCTCACCAAAGCTGAGTACAGGGGAATGATCAGCTCCCTGCTCCTGCTAGCAACAATATTTCTCATACAAAATGCCAACAAGTAATTAATTTTTATGGTTGTAATGGTAAAATTGGACATTAGGGGAAAAATACTAGATCAGGCCACTTTTCAGACTGAAAAATACTGATATGGATTTGCTAGTGCTGCTAACTTCATCTTGTCTTTGCAACCTTTCTTGTAACAAATGGGTAAATAACTGTGACAAAGCCAATTTTATAAAGGAAAGCAATCTTACTTCTTCACATAATAAATACCATTTTTCACTGGTCTACGGCAAATGATAAGCTAACCAAATCCCAGCTGAAAAACTGAAACACAAAATGGCACTTAAGCCATTCTTCTTCCACTGTTTTCTTTGAGCAAAGAAAAAAAGTTTTTGTACTAAACCTTCACTGTTCTTATGTATTCAGAGCAACAGATGTGGTTGATTTGCAACTGGATAAAAACAGGATTATTATTGAGATAGAAGATATAAAGAACTTTGTCCTTTATACATAGATCTTGTTTTCCAGAAGATCTACAGAAGGCAAGAAGGAAACACAAAGTTTGGATTTTAAATAGAGACTTAAAGTGAAAAAAAAAAAACAAACCCTCAAAATTAGATATCTACTGGTTTTGAGTTCCTGATTACTTTTCCAGCTTCTTAATTCCAAAAAGCATTACCATGTACAAATGAAAACTCACTGTTAAGGGAAGATACAACTGGTTGCCTCCTGAGGTTACCTATTGTATTAGAAAAATTACCAATTACCGTAGGGCCATCTGCAGTGTGATTAAGATTTAACACACAGAAATATTGAATAGTTCCTGCCTAAAATATTAAATTATTTTAGAATTTGGTATATAACAAAGGAACAAACAATTTATTTTGATTAATTCTTAAAAGTGCGTATCCACAATCTATTTTTCTTAGCTTCTCTCATACCAAAGGTATTGGAGACTCACTTTTAAAATGAAAATGTAAAATCCTGAATATAGGAAGTGGAGCTATTAAAAAACAGACCAAATATTTGACATAAATATGGAAGTTTGAGATTAACAAGAATTGACTTTTTCCATCAGCAGTATTGGAGTAACGGTGCTTAGAAATTGAAATAGATATATAGAAATCAGTTTGTTTTTTTTTAATATGTATGTATATATGTAAACTGTGACTTATCAGAGCAGACATTCAACAATTCTTACTGCAGGTCTGTGATTTAAAAAAGGGGAAAAAAAAGCACCAATAGTAAATGCTCTTAACCTAATAAATTCCTATGTCAAGTTTTCAAGTACTCTAAAACTTCTGGCAGCTTATTTCATGCTCTTGTAACTGAATAGCAATGCTATTTTTGAACAATTTATAGAATTATTTAATTATAACAATATATTTTTAAAAAAATCACGGGAAAAAAAAAAAGGACAATTTTCTCTAATGTATTAACTGTTTTTGTAACCAAAATATGTGAGAGGATTATGCTTAGCCTCAAGATGATTATCAAGAGATGGCTGAACCTATCCTCACATAGCAGTTCTTGTTTCCAAAACCAGGCATTTTAACTTAACAAAGAGTACTAAATGGCTTAAGAGTCTGAAGTATTTCTTAACTGTTTCCAGTCTCTTTAGTGTTAGGCACCCATTGCACAGAGTGCAGGGCAGGTTTTCTCTCTGAGACACCTGTCTTGTACAGAAATTGTTGAAAGCATCCTATATGAAATTCAAGTACAGAATATAGGATTTGCTTTCAGTTATTGCTCAATATATGGTTGGTTGGTTGTTTGTTAATAATATTTTCTTCTTGTACTTTACAGCAGTAAGTTATATAAATTCCCTATGCATTGTTGTAGTCTCTGTGGATTAACTTACTGACTTACTAAATATTCTGTAATGGCCAGAATGTACTTCATCTCATAGCAGTGTTTAGAAATGCAGAGTAGAATGTGAACTAACAGTTCAGTCAATATACAGACCTCTTTAAGGTGTCAAATTAGAACCACATGCCACTTTAAATTACAGATTGGATATACAGAAATTGACACCAAAGTAGAAGAGATTTTGAATAGACCTGTTTCAGAGTTTATTGTTTCCAACACTGGAAAGCATGCATTAAATTGAAATACAGTTCGGCAGCTCAAGCCATAGATACTGTAGCTGGAACTGCACTTTCAGCTTGCAGTGCCAGGATTCAGGAACCTGTCTTGATCTCCAGATGGTCTGTAGAAAGGAATATATGGTTGAAGTTTGGCAGCTCCTTATGAAGTAGAACACTACAAGCATCAAAGTGATTGAGATGAGTACAAAACTGTCTTATTCTATGTGAGCTCCCACCATTGCCACTGAAGGCAATGTGGAAGGCAAAAAAGAGTGAAAAGATTAAGTATAGACAGAGGGAAAGAAGAGATAATGGGAGTTTAAAGAGAGAAGATGGGGAAAGACATGAAGGACAGATAGTCTGTATGGAAACTGATTCAGTGACCTTTTGTGACTTAGCTTATAATATTTTGAGATGCAGAGGGTTAATGAGTACCAGAGTCTGCTACTGGAAGAAAGGGAAGAAAAAAAAAGAGCGTGAAAATGATAGAAATTCTTGCAGGCTTGAATTTTCCATGATCAATTGAATTTAAAAGACAGTGCATGTCTAGGAAGACCAGAAAAGGTATTTGTTATGTGCATTTTGGATACTTTTTTTTGCCTGGCTGGCTCTGCAGACATAAAGCTGCATATTTTGATATGTAAGTGAAATCTTCCCTGTGTCACGTCATTTTTTTAAAAGAGAGATTGAATAGTGCACATGTCAAGAACTGAGAATCCTCTGCATTTTCCTTCAAGCCTTTGTGTACATGATGAGCTAGAATAACCTCCCTGAACCGAATTATCCTTCTGTACTATGGTTCAGTGAATATCATTATATTTCAGCACAGCTTGAGTGATTTTTAATGCCAAAAACATCAGCAAGAAATACAAATGTTACAAAAACATTGAAACAATATCATAAAAAAAAAAATCTGGGATCATAAATACTTTGCTTTGCAAGGTCTGGAAGGTCGACATAGCTATAGTGTGGAAAATTAAAATGCTCTCCATGTGAATGCCTTGGGGGAGGGGGGGAAGGAAGGAAAGAGAAAAGTAGTGTTTTATGCTAGAAATACAGAATCCTTTTTGCAGCCAGTTAACAACATAAAACCATTTTTCCCAATAGTTGGAAATGATGTAGTTCATTCACGATCTGCATTTGTCTCCTACATGTTTTAATGCAGTATAATTAAAGCAGAATTAGAGAAAGTAGAAAACCTGTGACAGCTTTGATATAAATGATGTACATAAATGATGTACTGCAGAAGGTAGCGCACACCAACCTACAAATTTGGCAGAGTGAAATCTGGCACGTTCAGGCAGGAACTGAAATTTTTTGACTGGCTTTGAATGAGGAAGTCTTAACCTGGCAATCAAGTATTGTGTCAGCGCATGGGCAGGGTGTCAGAATGGCCAGGAACACAGGGCAGATTAAGGTAGAGGAAAGAAGTTCTACATATTGCATCTTCCCATGGTGGACTCTATTAATATTTTACCCCATCTTCCTTCCCTCTCAGTACTTTGCACCTGGAAACTTTCCTATGTCCATTAATCTTGTATTAGCAGCTGTTTACTCCCTTGGAAATCAATTTATGTTCCAGTACACTTGTATACGTTCATGTGCTATTGTGGCTTTAATATAGAAATAGCTCAAAATCTACCCATCTGTGCTGGTCAGCATTTCTCCATTGATGTTAGTACATGTCAGTGACTTTTGGATAAGGTGGTTTGTGTTTGTTGTCTGCACTGGGGCTGTCTTGCCAGACCCTCTGAACACTAGCCTGTGAATACTTCAGTGTTTCACAGGTCTTAATCTTAACTGAAGGGAAGAACCTGTGAGAAATACAAGGAAATTTTTATCGTAGTGCTTTACTGTTAATAAAGATTTATATGCCTAGTAGTATCTCCTGGGGATACTCAGAGCATAAGAAGGATTGCAGTGGTTTTGCTAACATAAACTTCCATGTATGATGACAAAATAATCATTTCAGTGTTTGATAGACTCTTGGTTATCTCTGATGGAGTGGGTGAATATTACATTTGAATTTTCACTCAGTTTTCAACACCTTTAACTCTGCTAACTGGCAAAGTCCATGTCTAGCAGAAATGAGTTAATTATTTTGTCAGTGTCTGACCCGATGAGCCTTGTCTTGGTTTTTTGTGGAAATGTCTTAAAGGATGATAATGACAAGATGAGAAATATCACACAATAATTATACAGCCATATAATAAACATTTTTATCATCTTACTATCATCCCGTCCATTTTTAACAACTGTCCTGCACTTTTCCTGATCTATACTTTCAACACTATGTCCTAACAGTTTAATGTTGTGGTTTTGAACAATGTTGACTTATAATGTCTTAAAAATTTCCACTGCAGGTGCTTTCTGCCTGAACATCCTGAGAGATCTATAAGAGGTGTTCAGGAACAAGTCTCTCAGTGTTTTTAGGTTACATCTTGGAACAGTAGGTTATACATCCTTCAGGAAATAGCATATATGCAGTAATATCCACAGTAATGATGGAAAGGCAAAGTTTGATCTGCTGTAGAGATGCTGACCTCCATAAAAGCTGACACCACAGCACTGGAACAGGAGCAGTGGTGGCAGTGATACTGAGGACAGTTCTATAGTACTGCTTCAGGGATGGTGGAGGAGAGACACTTCAGTGGGATATAGTGATAAGAAGCTTTAGTAACTTGTTAGTTCTTCATTTTTCAGTCTGGTTTAAACATCATAGGCATTTTATAGAAGCAAATGGGAAAAACTCTTCTTTGGGGTAAAAATCTCAACAGACCATACATTTGGTTTTCAGCTGAATCCTGAACCAGCTCTTCTCTGTCCCACCCTTTTACCCAAATTTGACTGTAAATGTGCAGGATTAGAATTATTTGCTGTTTTGTTTGTTTGTTTTTGTTTTTTGTTGTTTTGGTTTTTTTCTTCTTTTGTATTTTTGTCTGGAAATTGTAAGGCAATTTCTTCGTGAATAGCAACCTCATCAAAGGGAACTGGAAATTGAAGAAAGCTATATTGTCTCAGAAATATGCATTTTTTTATTTTTTTTTTACCTTAACATTCCCATAGTAGTATATTTTGCAAACATCAGGAACCTTCCTGGTCTTATAAACTAAGAACTGTAGGCAAACAGCTGATATTGTAAAATGGATTGGAGTTCGACTTTGTAAGTGGCTCCTTCTATTCCATGTAATTATTCTATCAGCAGGGATAACATTTACTAACACTCAAAGTGCAAGAAGTCGAAGATGCTGGCTCAGAGTACAGGCTGACAGAAGCTCAGTGTGTTACTGAAGACCACAGGCTTTTTCTTGCAGGTTACTCCCTGCCCTGCTGCGGGACAGACAGGTGCTTTGCCCACATTAGCTGGCTCTGTATTGTTGCAATTTATGAAGTTATTCTTCCAGCAGCACCCAAGAACAGTTCTTTCTCCTTTTTGTTCATCAGAGAAAAAAGCGTGCTTTTGATTTGAAAAATAGAATTGTTGGTCACTTCTGAACATGCCATGATGAATGTTTAGGTTGCAATAACAACCTTTTACTGGAACTCTGTCTGCTCTTGGGCTCATATTAGAAAATTTCTTGTTTACCAGCTGTATGGTGAAATTACAACACCATCTGGTGCATGTTTCTTTGTACCATGTAAAATTCATTATCAGCTTTTTAGATCTTGGAAGGACACAAGCAATTACTTTTCATTTCAGCCTTGTGGAACCTGATAAGTAAATCATTAGGGAAATTCTGCATTTTAGCAAAGACCCATATGAAGTCAATAAGCATAATTATTTTAAAATGCCATGATGTTTATCAAAATAAGAGCTCTGCATGGAGAGCAGTGATTTTATTTTTCTTGGCTTAAGACACAACACACAGTCTGAGGGGCTGAAAGCCATTGACTGCTGGTCATTACTAATTTAATAAGCAGTCCTCGTAGTTCTTGCAGATACAAAGGGATCTGGCTTTACATGTGTAATATGCAGCGTGCAGAAAATACTTAGTGCTGTTCTCTTTGAAACATAGAGGACAGTTATTAAAATTTTATAGTCCAAATTAAAATTTAAGATTAAAATGCAAGATCAAAAGAATCAATTTTTCTCTGGAATGCTATTAGGAGTAAGCCTTTTGGAATAGAGGGGCTCAGTGTCTTAAATGTCATGTCCTCCTCCTCCAGAAAGCTAGATTAGAACTAATCACAGCTGACTACAAAAACACAACTTTCTGTACTTTTTAAAGGGAAAAACAAGCTTTTAATACTTTTTAATGTATTGTGCAGTTGTAGAGTCATGAAGTAGTAAGTGCTGCTTGGGAACCTGTGTGACAGTTTCTGAAATATGGTTTGTTTCATGATCAGAAGGGAAATCCATGGTTGTGGATCTGTTAAAATGAGTTGGAGGATGCCAGAGGATTTGCTTCTTTGTCAAAGCAAAGAGGAGCAAGGGAAGGCTCATGCAGTAGCTCAGTCTGATTAATAACTATCAGAGTACCCATTTTTCTAAGGTACTATGCCATTAATATGTCTCCTGGTGTCAAATCTGGTTGCCATTTCTCTTGTAAGACACTTTAATAATGAACTGCAAAATCGATGACACACAGAAGTAACCTTATAAGGAGAAAGTGCCCTGCTATATCTTTACTTGTAGTACAAAGTCACAAATTCGCTTTCAGGTTTATGTATTATTTTCCTGAAACTTTAACATGGCGTTGTTCTTTCTTTGTAGAGTTGTAAGAGCTTGTTTTTGCTGTTCTTGAACAGCTATTTGTCATTAGAAGGCACAGTGAAGTCATAACCAGCTCTCTGATATAGATCACAAGGGAAGGGGATGACCGTTGCTTAATTTCCTCATGAAACTGACACAAAACTTGTTAAGGTCAGTAGAAATTCTGCTCTGCACTTCAATACAATTTGTGTAAGTCCTCATATGCTCTCTTCTCATGGGAGGTTGTTGGAACAATCATAGTCTGCTGCTGAACAACACTGCATTTCTTGCAAGGAACTTCTACAACTGTGCCCAGTGCTGGTTAACAGACTGTACTCTGAATGAGGCCACAGATTTTCCCATCCTCTAAAATGTATGCATATAGTCATATAATGACTGTTTTGTAATACAAAATTAACATAATACCTGTGAGTTCTCAAACGCTTACTCTTTAGCAAAGCAAAATTACTCAAACCTCTGCGTAGTCATTCAATTACTTGAATAAATAGAAGAAATCAATTAGTCGCTTTAGTTCTGTGCAAAATGTGTGTGTATCATCTGGTTTTCTGCGGTGACTTTAAGGATGAACTAGAAAAGCTATGATTCTAGGTTATTTTTTAAAACTAGAGAAATTATGGGATTGATATCACCTAGGGGAAATATTTACAGAACTCTTCAAACAGAATTAAGTTTTTATCCTGTCTTTATAAATCGCCAAATCCTAAAGCAATAGAAAATTATTTAAGCTCCCGTTATTTCACTGAAGAGCTTAAGATGGCTGGATGTCCAGCATGAAATGCAGCATAGCATTAACTGAACAAATGCAGAACTGGATTACTCCAAATCTGTTGAGAACTGCAAAAATAAAGGACTTTATCAAGATTTCAGTGGCCAATTCCCCTAACTGACAAGCATTTGTTTTAACAATGAAAGAAAAGTGCTGCATGAAAACCGTAAGCTACAGAGTTCATTAAGAAAGATCCTTTTGAAACGAGGCCTGGGAGACTCACTGTTATCACAAAATCCAAAGCATAGCCATCTGTGGTCATCAGTTTTTCAGACGTGTATCACTGAAGCTAAATTGATGAAGAGGCAGCCTATGCCCAAGTGGGGGAAAAAAAAAAGTTGTTTTTATAGAGAAAGGGAAAAAATGGATGGAGATTAATGAAAGAAAAGGATCTGAACAAATAAATAGGAAAGAAAAAAATATTGTTATCTTTAAAGGTCATTAAAGCCAGATTAATCTCGAGGAAGAGGATCATTTTTTTTAGGGTTAAAATTAATTTATTTGTATGGCATATCTTATGGGAGGGTCTCTTCTTTTGTATAAAGGATTAGGGATTTCTGTTGCTTTCTAAAGGAGAACAAAGGGGTAACAAATGCCTTTCACAATAAATATTTTCTTTCACCAAGAAAATATTATACCTCTTAACAGAACAGGAAAGTATTTGAAGTAATCATGGTAGAATGATTTCTCTTTATCATTGATCATGGAAAGGACATCAGGCAGTTCAAGTGCCATATGTGAAATAAACTGCAGCACCTGGTTTGTTATCCTTCTGAAAGCAATGCACAGGAGTTGCTTGTTTTTGTAGGGAAGGGTGCGTGAAACCTCAGGTTTTGTGGAAAAAAATGGATGACAATGAAACCTTAATAATTGATAGTGTAACTTTAGTTTCCTATAGCAGGTTGAGAATTCAAGCAAACTGTGGTGTACCTCACCCTTTGGACTAACATATTTTCTTTCTTATAACCCAACTATCAACATTTTTTCATCAGATCGTTGCTACATGTCCTACTTAAAGAAGAGAATGTTTTATGGTAATGTCACAACCTTTCTGCATACTTCTCTGAGTTTGATGGGACTGTAATCAGCTGGTTCAGCAGAGGGAGTATAACATTTATATTTATTTCCATTAGAATTAGCAGGGTTGCCTTTCTCCACTATACTTTACCCAGCATTTTCCTCTCTCTGATACAATATGGAGATGTCAGAAATTAATCTAGATACCTTTAACCTCATGATAACTTTTGACGAGGACTAGATAATCCAATCAGAAAGGCCTAGAAACTTTCACAAAAGGTGGTATAGGGGCTGTTAGTTCCTAGACAGTCTTCATAGCTTGCTCTAAAATGGTAGTGAATGATTTTGTTGTGTTATAAGGTAGGACTTATTGTGTCTGATGAGAGCTGAATGTCAGATCACTACAACTTTGGATACAGGTCAATAATGTGTTCATTTTATTTGCCAGGGAGAATATCTGTTAAAGTAATATTTGGTCCATGAAAGAGTGTTTTACTGAGTATTTAAAGGAAAAGAACAGATGCAACTGTTATTTCCATCATCAGCCTGCACACTTTGTGTTTGCCCTGTAGATTTCGTATTTAATGTGGATTCCATCTCAAAATACAAATGCAACTGAACTCAGTTATGTACATTTTTTTGGTTTGGGTTTGTGTGGGAGAAGTAGCATGCTCTTTCCACTGACAGTCTTGTAAAGTTTCAGTGGCTGGAAATCTTACTGCCATAGATAGGTGCCAGCGTCCTTATGTTGGAGAGAAGCTGTAGTGTGCCTGCACTGTCTGTGAAAAGCTGCTTAGAAGTAGCAAAGCTATGAGCATGATGTTCCTCCAGGGCTGGATTCCCCTGCCGGTGTCTCACTGGGGATTGTACATACAGTCACACAGCTACATCGTTCCTGTTGCTCACTGGTAGCCCTTGAAATCTCACTTGGGTGTATCTCTTCAGAATGTATGTTATGAAAAATGAGTGTCAGGGAAAAAAACAGACACCTGAATGAGTCATGTGAAATGGTACTCCTGCTTTTGCTTGCTTGCTGTTAGGAGCAGTGTGATCAAGAGCTCATCAAATGTATCTCAGGTCCTTATGATTGGTTTCACTGAAAAACTGAATCGGTTGGGTTAGAAGCAGTGGACTGAATGGTAAGCGAGACAAGGTATCATGCAGCAAGAGTATTCGCCAAAGAACATGGTCCCAGTTTGTGAGAGGATTTCCATAGAGAGCTAAAAAGAGAACCTGATTTTACATTTTCAACTGAGGAAGTTACTTTGAATGCATTTGATTAAACAGAATATTTCATTTTACCATTTTAATAATAAATCATACACAGTGAATAAATGTAATATTTGTAGTACCATTAAAATGTAATTTCTTTTGTACTGTGAAGGAATTACATGATAGGTGTAAGCATACCTTTTCTTTGTTCTTAGTTGAGTTTTAGCATGTATTTTCCAATTATATGACTGTTTCTTGAACATTTTAATTATTTCTGGAAATGACACCGAGTTGTTTCAATTCAGTGGGAGCTGTAGCTCAAAATGCTGTTAAGGGTCTGGACAGAGTCCTGTAATTCATATAAGGCATTGTTTTTCACTGAAAAACAGCTATGAAAATAGTTCTGAAATCTATGGCCTCTAAGCACACCAAATGACCATTTGCAGTTGTTAACTCAAGCTGATACATTACAGTCCAACATTATTACTTCAAAGCTATTCTGCTGGTTCATGTCTGCTGATGCTGTGATAGTCCAGCCAGGTAGTGCTCTGATTTCATGGTCAACTTTTGGTGTATTTTTGAAATGCACTAAGGATTTGCAAGCATAAAAGAGAAGGCAGTATGGAAATATTCTGGTGATGCAGGCCAGTAGCTGCAGCTGAAAGCTGTGCTACATGAGAGTGAGAGTTACCTGCTTTGGCAGGGGGGTTGGACTCGATGATCTCTAGAGGTCCCTTCCAACCCCTACAATCCTGTGATTCTGTGAGGAGTATCATTCTTGTTCAGGTGAATCAGTCGTCATTTTGCAGTCTGATGTTGGCTATGGTGCTGCAGTGGCACTTTAGGCATGTTCATGTGTTTACAGTCTCAGTGGATTCTCATGACTTTTCTCAAGTCTGCTTTCACCTTCCCAAGGCCGAAGAAGTTGTAGTTCCTACCCCGCAGATGGCAGTTTATACAAGGCTTACCATCAGACCTTTAGTAGGTTATAACTTACTCGATATGGCAATAAAATATTACCCAGTGCATGAAGTCTGATGATTTGAAATCAGCCCATGCTATTTCTTCCCAGCTCAGAATTTTGTAGGAGTGTGGCTGCTGACAGAGTAAAAATGATTAATTGATATATTATGAGCTTTCTAACTTGGGAATATACAGCAAATAGAGTTTCTTTATTTAATCTTCCAATGGAAAGTGAGAAGAAGGAACTGCCTCCCAGATACCAGCCATCTTTTATGGACCTCCGTTTAATTTTAGAATTTAATGCTAAGTTTGAAAAGCTGATGTCCTTTTTATATCTTGGTGCTTACAGTGTGAACGTGTTTGAGAAGGAAAATAAGTAACTGTTGTCTGTTGTTTTTCAGTCCGATTATCATGCATGACCATGAAATAAGCAGATTATGTTGCTCTATTAAAGTAGGCCTTTGCAATTCTGTAACAGTGTAAGTGAAATGGAACACAGTGGGGTTTTTATTGTTAAGATTATGAAAATTACACATGAATAAAATAACAAAGGTCATATGTTAACAATAAAATGTAAGAATGGTAAACAAAGCAAGGACAGCTAAGGACAGAAGAATTCTATTGAAATAATAATTTCATTTGTAAAAATACCAAAGCTACTTTGAAAAGAATGAAATCCTTTCATCTATGTAAACTTTAATGACATAATTTTCAACATTTTCAACATCTTTTCTCATTGTCCTGAAAAAAATGATATATATATATGTCAGCATTTGCTAATAAATTTTTTTGAAACATAGAAATACTATTTTGTATTAAGTTCAGCTGTTAAAATAAGTAAAACACTTTATGTGCTTATTTATTTATGGTTCATTTAAAAGTACTTCAGAGAACATTCTTGCAGTGTTCAAGGGCAGATTTTTTTCAAGTCTCTGCTGGGATACATAGGAGTCCTTTACTCTGTCAATGAAAAATGAAAACATTACAATGGAAATTGGCACCATCACTACAACAATGTTGCTTAAATAAGTAGTTTCCCTTATTTAGATAAGGGATCAATGACTGAGTGGATATCAAACTGACAAGTCATCATGCTGAATTTCAGCTTGTTAGTTCCTGGTAGAAATTACTTTCATTACTCTCTCACTGTATTTTTGGTATATCTGCTTGGCGTTTCTGATAAATTTTACACAATTAAAAATCATTTTTTAACTTCTTTTTATTATAATTCACATATTGAGGTTTATCTTGGTACTTACACTGTCTTTATTTAGGAAAAAAAAAAAACCAACACATTACTAGCTTGTATTTCATTTGTCAGAGGATCTGATTGCATTATGCAGTCAGTAGAAAAAGATTCTCTTGCAAAGCTGTTACTTTTTTAGATTATATTATGCAGAAGATGACTGCAGATATTGTGAAGCTGGTTTTGCAGAGTTCTGTCCCAAAGAAGGCTTCTCAGCAGAGACCAGTATCTTATGTTGAGAAAAAGGCTGTGATGGACTGGTGATGGAGGAAGGTTGTATGGATTCTTCTTATAAGTTTGGTGACTGTGAAGCATCTTTATGTTCATCTGAAGCTAGAATATGAGCATAAATACAAGGCCTTCTCCAAAAGTAATGCCTCCTATTTTATTATATCAGGTTTCAAAGCAAGTAGAACCTCTACAGCAAAGCACACAACTATGGACGCAAGAGGTCCACACATTTTGGATGAATGAAGTGTATTTCCTTACATGAAAAATACCTATTTAAAAAGAGCCAATTTACTTCAGTGTTTTAAGAGTGGAGTAAGTCATCTCTTTTCAAAGGAGGATAATTAATACCTCCTTAAGTATTTCTAAATCCCACTTTAGCTGTTCCTTGTAGCAAGCTGATGAACATCAGGAATGTTTGCTGTTGATCCAGACAGCTACTACAGATTCTAGGAAAGAGCATATATGTGAAAGGAAGGAAGGAATGGAAGGATACAAAGAGAATCACTCTGCTGAAAACTAGATCAAATCAGCACTGCCTTCCATAAGGCCTGAAATAGGATGAGACTAAAGATACTTTAAAATCAAATGATTTTCTATTAGATTTTATTTTTAAAAATCGGGTTAATACCTTTAAAAAAAAAAAAACAACAAAAAGTCATTTTCCCTTGCTGTTCTGGCTATTGTATCTTCACAAGTGTAGGTGATGAGCTCTGAGCTTCAGGTGCATGAGGACAAATTTCCCAAAAGGCTGCTATCCTTTTGTAGATTCAGTTGCATTTGTCTCTGTGATCCTTTGCTAGTAGCTCAGTTCTGGGAACAAATCTAGATACTTAGGCTAACAATTTTATATGGATTTTTGTGGTATTCAGCTGCCAATCAGATGCATGCAGATTCAAATTGGATAGCTAGATACACAAGTACTTTGATTTGTCTGTAAACCCATCTTGAGCCTATAATGTCTGAGTATGGATTTTTATAGGTAGAAATTTTGCTTTCTCAGAAGGACAGTGAACCTTTGAAACAACTTCTCTTAATGCTTGGTTGGGTCTGTTCATTTATACTTACATTCTAGGTGATGAAAATCTTAGAAGTCTGAAGCTTAGCCTGAAAACATATTGCTGAGGCTAAAAATAGTTGCAGTATAATGTAACAGATAAAGCTCTGAAGAACCAGATTTTATTTGATGGCCTAGATTTTTTTTTTTTTTTTTCAATGACTGCACAAAAGTGTTAAATGGGAATGGTTTTGGGACAGGCTCTAAATCAATAAGCAGCAGTAAGTTTGTGAAATCAATTTTTTGTTTTTCACATACACAAAAACTGATGCAGTCAGTGCTGGGTAACTCCCATTAATTGCCGAGGGTGACAGAAAATTTATCAATTGCTCATTGATTTATTTGAAGTCATAAGGGGGAGAGTGGAAATAACTGCAAAGTTAACTACGTAATATAAAATGTATCCTCCTTGAGTGGCTGTTTAAATATAGATGCAATAGATTCTTCGGAGCTTTATAGTTTTTCTGCTTTAAAATGTTTTCTATCAACATATTTGCAATCAGAAGCAAGAACACTGTTATTACAGCATTAAAATTTCATAGGTGTGTAGAGAAAATACACATTCAACATGTAAAATGTTGTTTACCATCATGAATATTATGAAGATAACGTGTACAAAAGAATCCATAATTATATCTATCAATATATGTTATATCTGTGTGGGATTATTTCCTTGCTTCACTTGAAAATAGTCAGGATGTTTAGACGTGTCTCTCTGTTTTGGCTGTCTGGTCTGAACACAAACTTAGGATTTGCAATTGAGGCCTGCAAAAATCTATACACTAAATCAGTTTTGTTCATGAAAACCTTTGCCTTCAGCATTCACATTTTTTCCTTGATAGTTTGCCTTCCTTCCCACTCATTTGGTATGAATAACAAGATTTCTATCTTAAACTTCTTTGCCCTTTCATTGGGCTGAATATAATCTCTCTCAATAGCTTCTGTTTTAATTCAGTTCTTAGAATTTTTACATATTTCACATGCTTTTCTTCCGGTTTCTCCTTTCTTCCTTCATACTTCCTTACTGGACTAGCTTTATTTTATTGCTTTTATGTCTTACCACTCCTTCCAAAAGCCTAAATAAATAAACACCTTGTCTGTGCAAGATGTTCTCAACAAGTAAGACCTGAAGCTGCTTAAGTGCTAATGGCACTTCTACCTGATTCCCCTAGAAACGCCTGGCTTCAAAGAGGCTGGGGTGTTTTTCTCTTCATGCCCGCATAAAGGAGAAACAATCAACTGTAATAAAATCCCAGTTCCTTTACAGACTTCCTATTTTGTCATACATCAGGCATCTAGACATTGATTTGTCTAATGAATGTTTAGGGATAAATTATTTGTTCAAAAATGTTCAAGTTTATATATCTGTTCCTGGGGAGTGTTAAGATCATAGATTAAGATCATTTGACAT
Source organism: Coturnix japonica (assembly GCF_054131305.1). Classification (NCBI taxonomy): domain Eukaryota; kingdom Metazoa; phylum Chordata; class Aves; order Galliformes; family Phasianidae; genus Coturnix; species Coturnix japonica. The sequence continues at coordinate 7,815,261 of NC_140680.1, read as the reverse complement.
ATGTATGAATTTTGCTGAATGAAACTTTGCTCAACCATCTACTTACTTTTTCAGTTTATTTTCTGGAAAAATGGAGGCAATGTTTGTCTTTGACATATGCTATTTTGCTCTCAATTGTTCCATAGATTTAGTACAATGATTTGTGACAAATGTCGTGGCCCAAATAAGAGCATCTCTTTCTCAGACTTTGAGTGTTTTTCTACAGGTCACAGGCTTTAATTCTTCTCTTATAAATAGTGTATTTCATGTCTAGTATCTATGAAACTGGCTACTCTCTCTTAAATGCGCTACTCAGCCTTCTTACCTTTCCTGAGTATGAGGCGTGAGAGAGCTTGTTAAACAACAAGAGAAAAAAATAGAAATAAGAATATAAATTAAAAATACACCATCTGTGGTATAAACAGGTCACTGAAATTTTATTTAAGATTTCCATAAATGTGACACATGATAAAAAGAGCAGTTGCAGAAAGCAAAAGAAGAAAAAGACTTGAGGCTAATAAATTTTGTGCTGAAGGTGACACCTAGCACTTCAAAGTGAAAGAACTGAGTTATTTCTGTTTTCTGTGTCTTTAATGGAAAGCAAATTAATAGTCTTTTTCTTTGCATTATTGAATTACTTGAGTTTCTAAAATATGTATGTGACCTGTGGTGGAGAGAGGAGTGGGATGAAGGTTTGGCATAAACTAGGTTTTATATTTCAGTCTTTTTTTCCTGAATACTGTTTAAAAATGAATCTGAGTCCTTTAGTGCCAAACTAATCCTCATCCTTTTATCTTTAACTCCTTTCTAACACCTCTTTGAGGAAATAAATCCATCTAATACCCTTAGTGTGAAGGCAGACAAGCCTCCTGGAAAATAAGTCCATCACACCCTTGCATTCTCTGTGTTCTTCCCTGTTTTCTAGCATAGAGGCTAAATTTTAACAACTGATTGAAAATAATCCTCTGTAACAAGATTGTAATGGTTACAAATTGTGATTTTTGCATACGAGTAAAATCATGAATGCACAGTACAGTGAGATAATTTATTCGGGGAATTAAATAGCTATTTGTAGGTGTTGTTTACCTAATGATAATGAATTGGTTAAGCATCTGTTAAAAGCATTAAGTTAACCTTAGCAAAACTCAAATTTAACTTTCCTAAAAGAAATAGCTTGTAAAGATTGAAATTCATCATGAATCTAAAAGCAAGAAGATAGTAATTCAGAATAAAAATCAGCATGTGATGCAGCATGTGAGCATTCTGCACATAAACCCTGAGAGTGGAAATTCTGAAGTCTCTTTAAAAAGTTTCTGAAGTACGATGAAAAGAACAGTGGAAATGGTGGTACAGGAGAAAGAGAAGCAGGCTTTGCTAACTGCATCTCGATGAGCTGTTTGATGTAAGGGTGAGGAAAAAAGAGAGTTGTGGCTGAAAGCTCTATCGACGTAGTAAATTCTGTATCTCTTGAACAGATTTTTTTTAAAAAAAAATGTTATCTTTGGTGATCCGCAGCTTTGTAAATAGAAAACCCTTACACTCTAATGAGCACTGTCTCAAATGCACTGCTCAAAGAGTAATCAGGAGGTTGGCAGCTGTCAGTCAGTTATGATATTGGTGGGCAACTGCTTTCTCTGGGCTCAGCATCAAATTGTGCTCAAAAGCAAGGCAGGTTACAAGAGTGTACCCACATAATTGCTTCACTGGTTTGCCTTTGGTTGTAGCTGCGAGCAAGCTGTGGTGAGCTGCTGCAGTGTGGCTGGGATATAATCCGAGGAGATGGGGTATGAGGTAAAGAGGAGTTTGAGCTGTATTACTGGTTGTAACTGCTGCAAATGCACACCTGTGTGGATGTGTTAGGTGAGGGGACAGACAGAAAGCTGTATGTGAAGTTCTCTCTGCAAATATAGAGGGTTGCAGTCTTGTGTTGTCTGTTGAGGAAGTGATGTATTATAGCTGGCATCTACAGCAAAGAGCTGGAGTGAAACACTGGGGTCTGGTGAGAGAAAGGCAGCAAGCAGTTAGTGCTTTCACATTGAGGTATAACAAATTTTTTGTAGGAATATCTTTATATTTCTTCATGCAGTGAAATCTTCAGATATGCCTTGAGCCTCTGCAACTACCACAGTTAAAGAAAATGAAGAGTGTATGAGATGTGCTGTATCCCCATCAGCTTGTCCCTCAAACCTCACTGCCAACAGGTTAGTTGTGCTGGAACTGTGCTATGTTACAGAGGCTTATCTGGGACAGTGTGGGTCTGTGGAGTCTCTGCTATGGGAAGGCAAAAGCCAACTTTTGCATTAGCACACACGTGTGAGCTTGGCAGTCATGTGCCAATGTAGTTAGTGTACATGAAAAATATGAAGCTTAATGTTTTAGAATGAAGGCATTATGTTTTAATAATGGAAATGATTTAACTGGTGGAAATTATACTGAGAAATGATGCACAATATCCATTACTTCAGTGCCTGAAGTAAAAATGAAGCATATTTTAAAGGATACAAGACAGCTGGGACATTATGGTCTACACTTGTGAAATATTTTGGTAAAAACCTATGGTTGTCAGTATGCAGGAGATCAAACTGGATAATCACAAGGGTCCATTTCAGTTCCTAAAAAGCAGCAAATATAGTAATTTTACTAGAGATGTTGTCTCAAATTGTCATTTGCACGGTGACCTCTTCACATCAATCTGAAAGTATAAAGTAGCCTTAACGGAGATGCAGAATTTGCTGATTTTTATCCTTTGTACGCTAGTAGAACAATAGAAAAGACTGTGCAAACAGGATTCAAAAATCCATTTCAAAACTTGCCTGCAAGTTTCTGGGGATGGAAAGAGAGACTGTCTCTAGTCTGGCTCCCTGTTTGTAGGATTTTATATTCTAAAAACCCACACTAAAAATAATGTATTCCATGCTGAATGTTAAAGAAAAGTCAGTCATGCATTTTTTCATTGTTTTTATTCTGAGATGATGTTTTTGACCTAGAGATGAACCAATTTTTAATCTTTTGTGGCCTTCTTTCACCTTGAATCTTTTCCTGTATTCTTTAAAATATTCATACTTGTACTGAGAAGCCAGATTTTTCAAGGTGATCCTAGGTGAATAGGATTAAACAACTCAGGTCAAACTACTTACTTAATCACTGTGTATTCTTTGTGCAATTGGCAAGAAATTATATTTCATACAGCATTCTGTATAGTCAAAAGTTTTAGTATTCTAAGAGAAGAAAAATGAAAGGCAAATATCATGACCTTTTGTATCACAATGACCTGTAACTGGAGATGGGTTGCAATTTAAATACAGAATTTAATCCCACCTTTACAGTATCTGTAGGCACTTGTAAAATGTGTCTGGGACATTCAAAATGGAAACGATATAATGTAATATCCTTTCACGGAGAAGTGCTCTGAAAACTGCCGTTTTTCATTCACGCATTGTGGAAATTACTGATGAAAATTCATGAATTTGATTAAGAGAAAGTCCTAATTTATCCCAAAAGCAAAGCTGTCTTCCCTATTAATTGTTTTATTTGTCCTAATGCAGGAGAGATGACTCATTTCTGCTTTACTCCAGGAAAAAATGCCTTTTTCTGTTTTTTGTTTTCCTATGACATTTTATTTTTTCATTTATCAAATTACAATCTGTTAATGACATAGCTATGTGATTTCTACTCAGTGTTCTTTTATAATGGAGTAAATTCTGACAGTCAAATACTGGAATTTAGTCTGAGCATATACATGGATGTCACTAGGCAAAAAAATATCCCTCAACAGAAGTGTGCTATTATCTGTCTGAGAAAAGAGAGTTATACCTCTTGCACGGAGAATTTAGGAGGAAGTAGGTATTAAAGGGAGATCATTTTTTCCCAGGAAATACACAAACAAAAACTCTGATTATACTGTCTGCGCATAAAAGGTTAGTGAATGCAGTGGGATGTACTTAACGGTTCCTTGCAGAGGAAACGTGCAGCACAGAAAACCCAGTGGGTTCCTGAGCTTTCTGTGCCTTAGCACAGAAAGTTGAGTCTTGAGCATCCCTGCAGCTCCAGCAGCACAAAGTAATGTTTCCATGGTAGTTTTACAAATGAAAGCTCTTAAAATCTGACTGTTGAATTTAATGTTGTCATGCTTGGAAAAGCTTGAGTGCCATGTAAGAGGAGTGGATTTTTAGTAATTGCTGAGCATCTTCATTTTAAAACTAGGCTTCCCTGGAGTTTTTTAGTGTAGATGTTAAAGTTCATTATGCACATCAGTCCACAGTGAAGGTAAATAACTGCTTCATCACCTCTAGTGGATAGGAAACAGTCGACCAGCAGGTGTTTAACATAGCTATGATGGGCCCACAGTAGGTGATCCAAGTGATGCAGATGATCTGGGCAGATTTAGAAGTGTGCTTTAGGATCTCATTCAGAGATGCAACAAAAATGTGACTGGAGGTCATCAAAATTTAGTGCAGAAGTTATTCTTTCTGTCTGATGTCAGACAGAATCTTAGTCACTGCTTGGTACCAGCTGTGCTTACACAATTCTGCCCACAAGGAAATAAGAAAATGCTTCATGAGTTCACTCACTGGATCGAAAAAGACATCTGGACTGTTGCAGCAGCATGAAGAGAAAGGGAAAATTACTAGTGGAATTTCTAAGATAGCGAGTAGATCTCATGACAACAGACACAACACATGTATGCCATGCTAGCATAGAAACAATACCTACTGTAACTGAAGTCAGGATTGACAGCTACAGATGTGATTTAGTGCAGCATTATGTACACTGTTTAGAAGAGATCAGTGTGTGGAAGGTAATAACCGTTACAAATTTCTGTAATATTCCTACATCTTCAAAAGGTAGGAGAGAACACTTTATCAGAGAAGCTATAAACTAAGTACATTTATGCATTAGCTGTAACTCTTGATTTTTTTTCAGATTTGAGATGTTGGCATACCTGGTGCCACAGAGATAAAAGTTCTCTAAGTTAGCACAGGTGTTTTCTGTGAGATTTTTATACCTCATCAGTACCCAACATGTTATCAGTATTATCATTGCTAGAAGGAGCAGACAGAAAATGTCAGAGTTGAAAATGGGGTCTTGAAAATGTTCTGTGATTTTTTTTTTTTATTTTTTATTTTTGAGTGCTTAGCAGTTTGCAGATGCTGAGGCTCACGATGAAGGATCAAGTGATCTGGGAAAAGAAAAAAGAGAGAAAGAGATGGTCATCTTTGACTTCTGGATTTTCCTGGCAAAATCTGTACCTGCTAAGGCAATTTGTCTGTACTGTTCTATCACACTTATATCCCTAGCTTCTCTTTCCTTGTAGTGTTTGGTATTATTCATAAAGCTCCAGCTGGCAGACTGACACAGATTTGCAGTATGATACCTTAATGCCAAAAAACAAGGGCAAAATAAAACAATGAATAGCAATGTCATTGTTATGGGAACAAGTTCTTATGACTTATAAAAGTTTACTCATAATTTGGAGAGAAAGAAAAAATGCTTTTGACACTTGAATTTAGGAATTTAGAGTATTTATCTGAAAGGAAGATCCAGAAGCGTTACCACAAACCTTTATGGGGCTATAACTGTTTTCTAACACTTTAAATACTGAAACACTAAATAGACAATGGCAAATTATACTTTAAGGAAAACGAAAGCAGAATCAGGTCTTTAAGAAGCAGAATACCATAGAAAACTAAAGAATGGAGCAAGAACTGTAGTTGGTTTATTATTAAAAAAATATGAATCATTGTGAGAAGAAAATGCAAATTATTGAATGAAACATTTGTCTCTGTCTCCATTTAATTTTTTTGCACTATAGAGAGAATTCTTTTCTTACTCGAAATCTTCTGTTTTAAATCAGGTTTGATTTTTCTTATTGTAAATAGAACAGCTCATAAGAAAAGATTACTAATAGTCCATAGCAATTTTAGCAAAAATTCCTATAGAAAGTTATGCAAATTTTATGCATTTTGGTGTTTTCCTGTTTTCAGCTCATATTACAAAATGAGAGTTGATAGTTGGAATATGTTTTGAGATTTTTGGTACCAAATCCAATTGTTCTAAAAGTATTAGCTCCTTAAACAAAGAGGAGCTTACCTCCTACGAAAAGAAACTCCAGCATAAATAATACAGTGAAAAGGAAGGACTGAATCAATTGTTCCTGTGCTTCCTTCCTTAAAGTTGAATTATTCATTTTTTCCTTTAGAAATGCATAGATCTTTTTTTCTTTCTTTTTTATTATTATTAAAAACAACAACCAAAAAACAAAACAAAACAAAAAAAAAATCAACTCAAGGCTCCCACTGAAGTTGCACATAAAACAAAAAGAAATCTGTGCCTGGGAAACATCAAGAGATTCTGATTAATTAGCATACTTTAGGAGTTACCTGTGACTTCTCTGCTCTTGTATTTGAAAGCAAATTCTGATGCCATTTCCCAGCAGAATGGCAACTTATCATAACTCTTCACATGTTTCTTGATAATATCTATCTCCTCATCCTACCCTTTTTCAGGTTTGGAGCACTACGGGTTGGTCATATTTCGAATTCCCTGATGTCCTTATCAGCTGGCATTGACTTAAATGGGTAGAGCAGGAAAATGCCAAGGAAGATGCCAAGGAAGTGTCTTTGAAACAGTACTTTCCCAGAAATTTGTGCTTTCTGAGATGCTGGACCAAGGAGTAACAGACCTAAAGAAAGGCTGCTATTAGTGGGGAGCGAGGCAAATGGCATCTATCTGTCCAGGAACGTAGCCTTGATTGGTGACAGATTTGTGTAGCAGAAGTAATACATGAAGGGTGCAGCTCAGGATAAAGTAATCCTCTTTTTGCATAGGGTATTTGTGGATGAAGGACTTCGACTATCTGGGCTGCTGTTAAACTGATTCTAAGCAGATGAAACTGGTTACTTAACCCAGAGGTCAGTCTTTCTAACTCCCAAATTTTTGTATCATTTCACTTTCTGTGGCTTTGCTTTTTTTTTGTGATCTCTGTAAATTCTGTCACTTAAAATAATCTCCTTATAGAGGAAAAAAGAAAAAAGAGCCTATAGAGGGTATACAAGGCTGGCAGCCATGGAGGGCTTTTGTAGTGGCACAACATTTAGTGCCTTTTCCTAGGAAACACGAGGAAATAGGGACTGTAGTGCTATGTACTTTTGCTAAGACACTTTCCATGTTTTTTACCTGCACTTGAGGCAGACAATAAGGGGTCTTCCAAGTCTCAAGTGGATGTGAGCAGGATATCAGAACATGCTTTCTTGATAGCAATATTTTCCTTGGTCTTCCCCTGCTCAGAGTCTTGGTGCTGTTAGGCTCAAAAGCTTTTATAGCAGTGAAACTAGGAACTCTTTTCAGACTGAGTCTTATCAGTGCTTGTAGAAAAGAGGTGACATTTAGCATTATAGGCAGGCAGAAGAAATATTTATTTGGCATGTTGATTTCAAATAAATGATGGATGCTATAATCTACTTATTGGTTTGGAGTGTTAGAATAAAGCTCCAGGGAACACAAAATTATCTGGCTAGTGAGGCAGTAAAAGGGCATACATAATTGATTTATCATACGTTTCTGCAACTTTTCCCAAGGTTTTCAAGTCCACGTACCAGAATATGTGTTTACTTTCATATATGATATTTCATGGAGGTACAATTGATGCTTGTAAATATGTACCCAAAAGCTCATATACAGAGCACCACAAGTGTATTATGGAAAGAAAGGAAGAATATCAAAATATTAGTGATAAATGTAGCATTATGTATGAGAGTTACTTCTTGGGGAGGGTAGGGAGTAGAATAGAGCAGTGGATGTGCTGTGAAGTCACAGGTTTTGAAATGGGAAATGAAAAGCTTTCCCTGATCTGCTGGGGTCTAAGTGCAGTGGCCTGTGAGTGTTTTCTTTCTTCTATATTTACATTCAGAGAATGTCTTGTATGATATTTTGATGTCTTAACTTATGACCTATATTAATAACAGCCATCATCATTTTAATGAACTAATTAGATTAATTATTGTTATTACACATTGTTATTATTATTTACCATATTCACCATAAGGAAAGATTTCAGTATTAGGAATCAAGAATTGTATTGTTGTCACTCAGATTCATGGTCTGCCAGTGTTAACGCTGAAAACCCAGATTGTGAGATGTTAATAATGGAATTATTTCAATTCATGAGTTAGGTGCAGCATCAAGAGCAGAGTTTCTGGCTTTCAGTGTGTTTATAGTTTTTAATTTTTTTTCACCTCTTTTTTGTTCCAACAAATTTCTTTGTTGGATGAATGTCAAAGTTTTAGTCTCTTTCTTTATAATATTAGGACTAAAACTGATTTCTCATTTTCTGACAATGTTCAGAGTTAGAATTTCCTTTGAATGGGAGGGACTGTTAATTACAAGAGATGCTTCACTGTGAGCATAATCAGAAAAACAATAATCTGATCATAATCACAGCAACATACTGTTTGGGTGCATGAGATCAGATTAAGGGCTCCACAGTGCTTGGTGCTCCATTTTACTTATTATAGTAGTCTTAGTATTAATTAGTAAATATTGTAAGAAATCCCTAAAGTATTGGAATTAATTCCCTTATCATCTCTTTCGAATAGCAGCATTTCTGTTAAGAACAGTGAAGAATGCATTTTCTAAAAAGACAATTATCTCTCAGATAAGTCTAAATTGTTTGATGTTTGCTTGAATGGGATATTTAGTCAGCGTGCATTCCTTCCATTTCTACAGTTGAACATTAGCAACAATTTCTGGCCCAATAAGCCAGAGTGATGTATACTAGGATGCCCCACATGGTAAGCCCAGTGCTTTTCAGATGCATCGTATTCAGAATTTTGAAAACACAGATTTGCTCTTCAAGTGCTTGGCACTGATCTGTTTCATTCAGTGGAAACATCCAGGCTTTCCAGACGCATGGCAGTGCAGCAGCTCAAATGGGCTTGCCAGCTGTCCTCAAATCCCAGATAAATGTTAAGTGTTCTTGAATCGTGCCACCCATGTTAGCATTCTGAGCAGAAAGAGGAAACATTCCAAGAGAAGAGTCATAAAACCTCTGAAAAAATATCACGCACTGAATGATCTGAAATGCTCATCCTGTGCCTTCACCTTTAGGTTATATCAGATTCTGCTGGAAGGTTTTTGCTTAAAATACATGGAACACTAAGGAAGCTTCCTGTTTATCTAGGAAACCAAATATGGTTGCTTGTAGAGGTAATGACTGAAGGAGCTAACCAACATGAAGGTTGTTAGCCCGTTGTCAAAATAATTCAGCAGAAGTTTCCGCAGCCCTGCTTTCTTAGCTTTGAATTTAGAAACTTTTCAATATGGTGAACAAATGGTTGGCAGAATTGGTGGCAAACAAGCACTTGACTTCATCAGTCTTTGTGTGCTACGCGATACATCTGACTGTAGATTGATTTTTGCAATGGTTATGATAGTGGGTATTGCTCTTGAATATTTCCACTCATGGTGCAATCTGTCATTGATGTCAGAGTTCCTTAAAAAATCCAAATTCATTTTTCCTTTATAGAAACTGAATTCAGGAAAGGGCAAACTATGATTATTCTGCATAATGTAGACCAATTTTATCTGCTTACCAAAACATTAATACTGATGATATATTTCATTTGCCTAACTGACAAAGTACAAGATCCTGCAACCACAATAGCAGGAGCATTAAGCCAGGTTTTGCGATTTCTGATCTATGGCTTCACCATTCCTTGGAAACTGTGGTAAGGCAGTTGCTACCTTGATGTTCTTTTAAGAAGACCCTTGTGCCTGAATTGACAAGGTCTTCAGAAATCAGATTTTTGATGATTTTGTGGGCATAATCTGAATTTCAGTTCAAGGAAATACCTTAGCGTGCAATTTGAGAACAAATCTATGCAATTCTCAAATGAAGCGTGAGCTTTCAGTGAGCTCTGGAGTTTGGCTTGCTGAAATAATTATATTGACCAGCTAGAAGAAAGCACAGCACACAGTGTTCTAAGCCTACTGCTTTCATGAGATATTCAGCCTTGTCAGATTTTCTCAAAAATCTTCAGAAAACCATGTCTGAATTTGTGCCATATGTATGGCATCTGCGATAGTGCTCTGCATGTCTTTCATTTGTCTTCATGTGGACAGTCAGTACTTGGCTTTGGAAATGACTGCTAGCTTTTGTGTGAGTAACTTTAAGTGTGCGTGTTCCATATAACTTCCTCCATTTTATTCTCCTTTATTTCTTTCCAGCCTTATGTCACATGTTTTATTCATATAATGGGATTTCTCTTTGTCCTCTTCTTCACTTAATAGACATAAACTGGCTTTTTCAATTTTAAAAAGATCAGAGAAAATTATGGACAAAACCTGCATACAGATGTCTCAATTAATGAGTCTCTTAACTAAAGCACGTGGAAATCTTGAAGAGGAACATTCAGTGATTTTTTTCAGAGCCCATTTTCACAGTCTTTCAGCATGCAAACATAGACGAGCTCTTTGAAACAGAGAGTCTTTTGACTGGATGCTAGTGTATGTGACAAATAGAGTGGGTCTATGACCCAAGGGGCAGAGTTTGCAGTAACAGTAATGGAAATGATGATGGTAATAGGTAGGCTATTTCCTTATGTTAACAGAGCTTTGCAGATCCCACTGAGGCACTCTGGTCGGACGTCAGAATATGTAAAAACAGGCGTGGTGAGAATACATGCAGGCTGACATTCAAAAAGCAGGGAACAAGGGATTGATGAGCAACCTTCACTATGAAAGAAAGCAATACCTTACTATGGAAGGAGTAGAAAATTCAGACCACCAGACAAAATAGGTGTAGAACTGTTAATAAAGCCCAGGATGAAGAGAGATACCATGTCTGTGGGCAGGTTGGGAGGGCAGCCCTGTACCAGGGAATGACAGGGAGGGGTCGTTTAAAGGAAAACAAACCTAGCTGAAGGGTAACAGCACAGAAAGAAGCTTTGCTCTTGGGCTGCTACAGAGAGGATCAGTCAATGGCATGGGTGTTTGAGTGGAAAGTGAAAGTGAGGCCAATTTTATATCCCTGGGATATGTTTTCAGAGACTAGATTGATTGAGTTGAAATGCCCATGATGTTGGGGAAAGGTTATTTGAAAAATTAATTACTTTAATTTTTCCCCAGCTCTACATCTCGAGCACATAAGAAAACAATTCATTATACATCTTTAATGTCTTATCTCTGTTTCTACTTATTGAAACAAGGGAAACTGATCTTCAGATTCTTGCCTTGCTTTTCTCTTTCAATCACATGGATTGTAAGACCTTATCTTGCCTTTCCTGAGCTACGAATCAAACGACAGTGAAAAAAGATGAGCACCTTGACAGTGTGTGTGAGATGGCAATTAACAGTGATAAGATAGATGCCTTCTTACATGAATGATCAATTTGTGTTTGGATATTAAGGTACTTTCTTGTTGGAAAACCTCTGAAATAGGTAAACTGATGACAAAATCCTGAGGAGGGGAAAAAAGGAAAAAAGAATTGCAAAATTGTAGCATCTCATAATTGACTGTAAAGAAGGCTTTTTATGTGCAATTTCACTACTACTCAATAGGTATGTAGAACATATTTGATTTAGTTGTGCTACTTTCAAATTGTGTTATCTGACGAACTGAGTACAGAATGCATAATTAGTTCATACTACTGTAGTTATGATAATGAATGCTGCATTTGCAAGACTTGAAGCCTCACATTAGGCAGATACTTAATTTTTTATAGCTGTTTCTGACAGGTAACGTTTTTTATCCCAACCATAAATCTGTCAGGAATTCTATTTGTACTAAAGGCTTCTGTGTAGTAAATTACAATTTTGATTTTTAGCTGACAAATCTGCACAAGCATTTTATTTTGTAAGCAAAATAGTTCTAAATAAATTCTTTGTAATTACCATTGCTTTCTTGTATGACATTGTAAACAGTTTAAAGCAGGCTTTAAAACACTTAAAATAATGGTATTTATCAAAATGTTATACATTCCACAGACAAAAATCTTCTGAAATACAAACCTCTCACTTTTAAGAGTTGTTGGCAATTGATAGAATGTAAATGAGTGAAAGCAGGAAAACTGCAGAAAAATACAGAGTTGCGTGTATTTTCATTCAGGTTAATTTAATGGATAGGAAAGAAGAAGAAAATAAGTCGTGGAGTGGAAGAATATAAATAATCCATTGTGAAAGCCTGAACATGATACTGAATTTTCACATCTAAAAGTAAATATGAAGGATTCTGACTCTGCAGGAGTTGCTCTGTATCTTCCAAGTGCTGTCAATATACCATAATTTTAAATGGTTCTTGTTCCTTGCTAAGCAATTGTTCATAAAACCCACGTGCTGCTACTCACACGCTCCCTCATGCTGGCCTTCTGGCCTGTTTATTGAAGGAGGAGAATATCCTGGACATGTGCGTGTATGATACCGAACAAATGGATTCACATGGCAAAATTGCTTTCCTAGGGATACAGAAAATAATCTGCCTTGGCACCAGAACTCATCTTCTGTTTATCATTAATGGTATGAACATAGTGAAATGAAATTGCTTTCAGGCATGATGCAGGAGCAGTTTTTAAATTCAAGGGTACTCTCGGTGTGGATTCAGTACTTTTAATCTCACTGGTTATTCTTGTTTCCAACAGAATGTGAATGAACACTGAAATGTTTGGACCGTCCCTTTGGCTTCTACAGTCTGAGGCTGTATTTATCCCAGGAAGATGGTTTATAGCAGGGGAAAATGATTTGTCCCTGTTGCAGCTCCGTGTTTTGATTTCGTGTTACTTGGATCCTCTGTAGGCTTAATATTCAGGGACACGACTGGATGCATGTTACATTTACTAGAAAGACTTTTGTTGATTTAATGTGGGCTTTGGTTTGGGTCCTGAGAGTGCAGCAAATGAGGGCCATAATAGCCCTTTCTTCCTTTAAGATACTCCAGAATGCACAGAAATACACACTGGGGAGCCTGGAGATATGTGTGTGGAATAGAGGCTTATCTAAGTTCAAGAAGAGGAAGATTATATTTATCATAAAGCAGTTGGGAAAAGCTGTGTGCCCGTTAATCAGACACTATATCTTCTCCTTTATCTATAGAAGTGATAGCTGGAGAAACACTGATGTGCCCTTGTCTGTGAAGCCTGCTTTGCTGCCTCAGAATGGAAAGTCTCCAAAAACTGTGAATGAGCGACACCAAAGTGGTCATTAACTTTATAGACTAAATCACCTTCATTAAGTTTCATTTGGCCAAATTAAAGGTCTTTTTATCTTTCTCAAGCATTGCTTTAAAAAGAAACAATTAACATTACTACTCTGGGGCCCTCAGCTCAGACACTGCAGTCCCAGAGATAGGATGCTGTCAAAATTTACTGCCTGTATCATCTGAAATATTAATATTTTATTTGAAATACTTTGGATAAGGCCTTCTTCTCACGGTATGTTAGAACTTAATGATCATGGTTTCCTAAATAATTTTATGCCATTTGGTGCTTTAGTGAAAAGATGAGGGCATCTCAGATGCATCAAGCAAATGCATTGTGCCAATTATTTAAATTGTTCTTTGAGTCACTCATACCATATCTCTGCAGTTAATTAACTTCCACACCTGTCTTCTGCTAGAGAATCCCCCCTATCTATTTCTTGTCTTTACAATTCTGCTTTGTGTGTTGCTCCTTCCAATACTGTGTTTGCTGTAAATCTGACAAAGGTGAAAAACGATGATGACTGCAGATGGACAACGATGACAACTGCAGGTGGCAAATGGGGGCTGGAATCATAATGGGAACAATTTCAAGGACTATTCAGCCATTATTTGAAGGAAACATTTAGATACCAGTGTGGGGTATGACAGTTCTGGCCTACTAGATGAATAATAAGGAATTTTTTTTTGTGGCTGATGGGGTCTATTCAAATAACACTTTGCTTTGTGCACTCAGTGTCAAAGAAAGGAATGATGAGGAAGCAGCAGTGGGACTAGGTGGGCAAGCTGTGTGACTTGAGAAGCCTTGGCAGGAAGGAGCCTGTTGAAGAAATGACTCCTACTCTGCTAGAAAACTCATGTGGGAGCTAGCCTTGGAGCCAAAAGGGAGGGACAGTTACAGATTTAATAGAAGTAGGAATGGGTCTTTCAGTTTTGCTTAATGAGATTGCTGTCCTTTAAAGTACCCCGGGTTGAGGGGGACCTGTTTTATGTCTGACTCTAGAAGTGGCTGGAAAGCCTCTCTCTAGGTGCTAGGGAAGGCTGAAGGCAAAGGAATAGAGATGTGCACTGGTGATCTTCAGGAAGAAAAAAACAAAAAACAACTTGTGTTAGGCGATGGCCAGCCCTTCTGATCATTGCTTCTTACCAGGTTCAATTAGTTTCTGCTAAAAGTTGCAGAGAAAGACATAGACTGGCAGAACTGAATTGTGGTTCACAAAGGAAAACTGTTTGTGGTCCACATCCATGTTGAGAAATTGAGCCAAAAATTAAGAATTTCACTTGTCTATTAGCTCATAAGAAATCTTCAGGAACTGTAGGTTGGACTTCTTTCCAAGACGTATTTTTCAGAAAATATTTGGTGTTATCCATTTTTGATCTAATTCAAAGCTCATTAAAAATGTCATGGCTTAATTGACATTTAATATTTTAAAATCTGTCTTTCCTCTGCTACACATGTTCAATAAAGCCTTATTGCTTTGTTCCACAGCAGAAATTGTGTATGACACGGAGTGCGTGTGACTAATTTGGTTGTGCTATTTTCTTTGTGGATCTAGCAAAGTGCTTGTCAAAAGGTTTCCTGTTCAAGAGTGTCCTTCTACAGTAGTTCCCTACTTTTAATTTCAGATTCTATTGTTTTCTGTACATTTAGCTGATGAAATGGAATCAGCCATCTTGTTTCTTTCTCTTTTGTCTTTGGAATCACTAAATTAAAATAGAGATTAGTGCTGTATTTTTTAACTAAGAACCTTTGTGAGAGCTGACAGTTGAAAAATTATTTTTCTATTTTAATTTTTCACAATTCTCTGAAATGGCTGCAGGCTTTGGAGTACACCTGTGAGAGTGCAATTATGTCGCATTGAGCTAAGGACCACTGGTGGAATTGCTTGAAGCGTTATTTAGTAGTATTGCAGTCTCTGAGCCTTGAACTCTTCAAGATGTAATATGAGTAATCCTGTGCTATTTCCCACTTTATCTAGGTGCAGCATTATTATAGCTGCAGCTTTCTCATTATAATTGTGCTAATGGAGAAGTGGGGAAGGAGGGAGAAAAATGAGAAAGATAAATGGCAGGAAGAAACTCCCTTTCCCAGTAGGAAAAAAAGAGACAAAATTTTTTTGTGATCTCATTCTTTGTGATGGTGATGCTCAGCTGAGAACAGAGGATACTTGTCCTAAAAGTAAACAGCATCAGTCTCATGGGTACCAACCATGATGACAACTTGGAAAAACTTTCTGTGGACATCTCCTCCTCACATGTTCTCCCTGTGTTGTGCTTACACTGATGGCACGAGTAGTGGGAGACAAAGGTGACCAAAGGTGTAAATGTACTAAAAATAAGGTCAGCATAAGGCTTGGAAGGCACGCGGCACAGCTGACACAGGCCTGTGAGCTGGTGACAGCAGCTCATTAAAAGAGGTAGCAGAATCTGTTAGCAATTGCGAAACTGGTCAGGAATCCTTGTTGTTAGTTTTCTTGCATGAGGTCCTTCTTGCACACTTTAACCCCTCATTTGGGAGGAATTATGGAGTTTGTCGTATCAATGTTCAGAGGTTGTTGACCCCTCTTATGAAGCACTGAAGGATGTTTAGGCTGAAAAGCCCCCTTTCCAAGCCATTTGCAATTTGGCTACTACAGCTACTACTTCCTCAATTGGGCATTTCCTTTGCTCTCAATAATGGTTTAAATCCAGAACCTGTTCCAGTTCCAGCTGTGTTAAGCAAGCTTAATGGCTCTTTTTTTAAATGCTGTTGAGAAGGACTGCTTCTGGTGGCTTACATTCTCAGATAACTGTTTATTTTCTTGTCATTTTCAGTTCACTGGCTGAAGAAAAATGGCTCTAATAAACAGTCGCAACTGTTGGCCTGGCAATAAAACCTCATCTGCTTGGGGCCTTGCACAATGTAGTCTCCTCAACAAATCCAGGGTGCTGCGCAGACACATGTCCTTGTTTTTCACCAGTAAGGTAGGGAGGTGACGGTGATCTTGTGCAACAATTTTGCACCCTTTCTGTCTGTGAAGGTTTCTCTTTATGTTCTCATTATTATTAAGTCCTGCTCTCTTGGGTTCAGCAAGTTGGTTTGATGGTGGGTAGACTGACTGTTCAAACAGATCGTAAAGAATGATCAAAAAGTAGAGGGCAGGTAGATAGAGGAGGAAATGTAGTTATTTCCAGGGAGCTCCATTGGTTATGTACACACGTCATATGGGTAATTCATAAAAGAAAAATCTCTCTGGATGTAATTTGAAGTAAAAAAAAAAAAAAGGTACAATTGAACACATACGACTGTTAGCAAAGGGTGCCCCCAGGCAGCCCAGCTTTTTAATCTTGATTTTATTCATTAAACAGAATGTAAATAATGTACTGGCAAGCTTAGAAGGCAGAAAAAACTCAGTTACCTGCAACTTTTATGTGATGCTGAGGAACCGATTTGTCCAGCTAACTGAAATGGTGCACAGAGCTGAAGAGAACTTGGTCATTGTTTTGGATACAATTTCTGAAAAATATTGTTTGACATGCAGATGTCAGAATCGGAGGAGGGATGGAAGAACGTTATGCTCACAGAAAATACTAATTTTTCACGCAGTACAGTGAACCCTTTGATTTTTCATTTAGATGCAACGTTACTTAAGTGAAGAAGTATCTAGATAAATCTTCAGTCACGAGAGTCTAATTAAGTTCTAATTAAATGTGATAAATTCATGAAAATATGCTGCTGTGCTTTGCATTTGCTATCAATGTTTAGGTCATACAGGAATCTGTGAAATGTGACTGAATAGCATCTCAGTAAGCATCAAACTTAAGAAAGTGAATGGAATGTAAACAGGCAAGAAAAACTGTGAATTGCATCTGGAGAATGAAAAACCTCTGGGGAAAGTCCTGCTGTAAATAGGAGTAATGTTGGATGCAACACAATATTATGTGGCCAAGAGTATTACAGATTGAGGATATTGTTACATGGTTAGCCCCTAGCTTGATAGCTTACTCGTGGATATTCTGCTGCTGCCTCAAGTTCTGAGTAATAAGAGGTAGGACAGAGGAATGACTAAGCAGCCTTCTTTCCCACAGAGATTTGACTGTCTAGATAATTGGCTGACAATCTGATTTATGAATAAAATTTTCTTGATCTGACTGGCAGGTTAATAGTTCTCCAAACTGCCAATATCTGGCTATGGACTAGTTGGCTGACATTGATTGTTTCACAGGGAAACCTGTAGCAGGACCAACATGTTCTTGCTGTAGCCCAAACTAGTCCTGACTGCGGTTTGCCTAATAGCTGGTGAGTGATTGTCAGTGATTTCAGAGAAGTTCCTTCTGCTAAGACATAAAAATGAGAGGATGGAGAGTGGAATCTCTTCAGTAATCCTGTCATAAGACTAATGATGACATGCTGTAGATGAAATGTCTTGAACCTGAGTCACTCAGATATTGTGTTATACATCAGTCTTTTTTAGCATAATTTGTTTTGTGGGTTTTTTTTTGTTTGTTTGTTTTTTGTTTTTCCTTCTCAAATTGTGTTTTGTATGAAACCGTTTGGCACTTTTAAAGATATTACCACATGAACCCAAGAATCCATGGTCAAGAGCCTTCCATATAACAAATTCCGAGAATAGGAAAATGTAAGTGCTTTTCTAAGTGCCCATTTTTAACCCTTCTCTGTGAATAGCATATATATATATATATATGTATGTATACATATACCATTCCCTAAACCCTATAGGTGGTATCTCTATAGAAACATGAGAACTTTTGGCCTTGTGGATGAAAACAGTGGTGGGCGTGGGTGAGGACTTATGTCCCACCATATTGCAAAGAAGGGATAAATCTCAATTGAATGGCTGTTTTAGGCTCTGAACAGAGGGAAAGAAGTTGGAATCTCTGTGTCTTAGCACTACAGAAACCTCTTTTGTGCTATGGCTGAAATAGGTGACGATTGGTATCGTACGTATCAGGGTTATTGGTAGCAGGTTGGTGCTGGAAGCCTGAGAAATGAATACTGAAGTTTTAGCAGCTGGGCATAAGTAATAGAAGTATATGCTTTCATTAAAAAAAAAAAAAAAAAAAAAAAAAAAGAAAAAAAAAGAAAAGAAAAAAAGAAAAAAATGAAAATAATACCGCATAAACCAACACATGAGAAATGTAGAAATACACTGCTAGAATACCAGCGCACAGCGGCAGTAGCCTCTTGAACAGAGGCACTAAGGCTTCTCTCTTTTTGACTATGGAACTAATTAGCTGTTGCTACTTCCAGTTTTTAACCTCGGTCTATTGCTTCATTTCATTTTTATTCTGTCTTTAATCGTTGCACGTCCATCTTGGCTTTATGTGGCATCCAGGCTTAAAATCCTATGAATGAGTGAAAGAGCAGACAGGAATGCCTCCAAGCTGAGCATACCCTGTGTGAAGGTTGTTTTCTATGGAATCACTGTGGACACCCAACAGAGACAATTAGAATATATCTACTCCAAAATATCCTCTGGTATAACATTGTCGACTAGCTAATTAGAGGCACTTTTACAGCCCGTGGAGATCATGAGACCGCACTGCCATCTCAGTAGAAGGGCACACAATAGGCCAGAAAATACTTTGTTGCTTAGCATACGAGGGCTGAAATCTGGCAGTGGACTTGCTCTCTTTCAAAGCTAGACCCTTCACTTCTTCACACTGATGGCTCATCTGGTTCGTGGGCTCTGCTGTCCATTATGGCCCTCATTATCTTCTGTTGCATTTCTATTGCAAGTGTGCCTTAAAGAGAAATTTAGGTACTGAACACCTTGATCCTGTCTCTCAGCATATACTTCTGTATCACTATCTGGTGTGTTCCTGTGGATCTCTATGCTTTTTCAGTCACCTTTTCCAAATCGTTTGTGTGTGAGCTTTGAAGTATTTCTCCTGCTTTCTTTTTCCATCAATATATGAAATTCCAAAATGAAAATTAGAGATGGTTATACAGCTAATGCACGTTTAACAGATAGTAACACAGAGCAACACTTGAGATGAGAAGTTACTACCAAAGCCCGTTTTTGAAGTTACCAACTGGAATTTAGTCAATCAACAAAGTACTCATTGTACATTGTGAGAGTTTAAGCTGATTCAGACTCCTTAGCACATGATTAAAAGGAGCAGCATGTTTATAAGGCTGTAGATTTGGGGCCATTTTTTGTTATGTACCTCAGCACCATGTGCTTCTGGGTGCTACTTCATATCTGTGTACGTGGACTCCAGCAGTTATCGGAGCCACATCTCAGGCTGGGAGTGCTGCTGCCTGTATCTCAACTATAGAATATAGAATTAGGTCCTGAAAATATTAATGGATCTGTGCTAATAAGAAGAGGTGGTAGAGGCTGAAAGAACTACTTTCCCGACAGCTTCCTTTAGTATTACAAAATGTGTGTCTGGAGAGGCAGCACGGGGACTCTTTCAATAAATCTGGATTGGCCCTTAGCCAGGAGAAGTTATCATTGAGCTCAAGGATCTGGGCTTCTCCTGAGGAAATAAAAAAACATACTCTCGTATTTCTAGCTGCACAGTTTACATTAAATTAAAATATGTTTTATCCGTTTAGCTGTCTGAATAATAAAAGCTGTATACAGCTGCACTAACGCTGTGCTGTGCATTCTAATGACAAGCTTGTGACTATAGCAGAATTGCAACTGCACTTCAGATGTTTCTTAATTTATCCCAAATATTTTATTAGGGCTTTTTTAAAGTATGCATGCCAGAGAGGGAGGTGAAAAGAAGAGTAAATAGCATTTAAGATTTTAATAATTCTTTGTTAAAGAGATTTAATGTAAGGGAAATATGGAAATTGTATGTTTTCAGACTGACAAGTGTAATCATTTTGCCAAAACATGATTCAAATAACTGTCTAAATATTTGGAGTGTCTTCTAATAAAAATATACTCAACCTGTTTTCCCCACTCCTATTAATTTGAAAGCAAAAATGACATACAGTTCAAAGGAAGTCATTAAATCAGAAAGGACCACATTGTTCTCTCCTGGAAATCATGATTTAGTATTCAGCCTATAGTCTTAAACATTTGTGTATTTTGCCAGCTGTTTAGCAGCTTGAGGCACTTTGAATATATTCAACAAAATGACAATAAGACTTGGGCAAAGTAAGATTCATTAGTGGAAACAACAGAATAAAGTAGACAAGTAAGACAAAAAAGGGAAGGAAAAAGGAAAATGGCAAACTCCCTTCACTGCAGTTTTCCCCCCAGTTTGAAAGGAGTGCATGTATTTAAATGGAAGAGGCAGTCTGTATGCAGGGGAAAGCCTGCAGAGTAAGAACTGATACTTACATATGGCTTACTGTCCTTTTAACGGTCTGTGGGAAGAAACTGGCCACTTTTCCCCACAGATATAATAAAAATAGGTTACAAAGAACACAGAGGATTATTTGCTTTAAAAAATAACAGCTGCCTGCAATATTAGATCATAACAAAACTTTAGGCCACTGCCATTGTTTATGGAAGCAATGGATGAACTGGGAGGAGCAGTGCTGGGATGCACCACACACTGTGACATGTCATGTTCAAAAAGATCTTTGACAAGCAAGGACTTATTAGCATCTGAGCTCTCTACCTGTGGTTCAGTATGCATGTGGCTTTTGGCTGTCTGGTTCTAACACTGCTGTATAGTTTGTGAAGTGCTGTATGTGGATATGTGAAGTAAATGTTCTGAATAAAAAAACAAACAAAACATATTGCATAGTTGTCAGAAAATTGGAATCAGAATGTTGGATCAGAATTCTTCAAAACACCATTAACTAATTATACCATGAAGGTTATGTAGTAAGATGTGCTGCCACATATCTGTAGAAGCCTATTTCTCTCTTCAAATGTAGAGTTCAGATTTCATCCCACAAACAGTTGAGGTTTGTTTCAGTCGTTTAGCCTTGAAACCTGAGTGATCTCTGATTTGAGGAATGTAAATTATGGATCTCTTTAAACTAAATAGCAATTCTATTTACAACACTTCATCTCTTTACATGCAGAGTACTGCTGCACACACACACACACACACACACACACGCCAGTGCTTCTGCTGGCATCTGACTGCTGTTCTGAGAGCTGCTGAAATGCACCAGATAACCAGGAGTTGTGCTCACTGTGACAGATGTCTCACATGCACCCATAAATGAGGGGTGAAAAAGAATACCTGCTTAGCTGGCTGCGTTTCTCTCTTGTTTCCAGCTCAGTGGGATCTCTGTGAGTCTGTGTATAAGACTGCATTTGAAGATGACTCCCAGTGCAATGGAAACACAGAGCTACATGTCTAGATAGTTTTATTATTGAATTAAAATGAAGGAAATGAACTGAAGGTAGAAAATATTAGTTAACTAGCACTTGCCTTTACCAAGGCAGAAGGCCACTCAGAAGTCAGGAAAGCCTTTTGGAGCTTGACACTGCCAGCCATCGGATGTCACTGTTGCACTGCTCAACTCCCACGGCAAAACCATTTCTTTAGTAGAAAATTCTCTATCTTAAGGAAGGCAAAATAGAGATAAATAGGTAAGAATTAGAGGGAGATAGGTAGGGTTCTGAGTGAGATTCATCTCTGTGTGTAAATTGAAGCCAGTACCTTAAAGAAGATTGAAACAAGGTAGGTAGTTTTTTTCTTTCAGCTGCATTGAAAGAGGCAGAGTCCATCAGGGCATGGAGGCAAGGAACTGCCTCAGTCTAATGAAGGAAGGAGATGAATGTCTCCGTGATGGATCCTAGCACTGAGAGACCAAGGCACAAAAAAAGCAAAGAGGGAGTAGACCATGTAGAATACTTCTTCCTTAACCTGGAGTGGGGGAACTTTTCCTTTAGAATAGGAGCATTTCATCACTCTTGAGTTTCCTTCAAATCAGTGAAAACTGATCAGTAATCAGGTGGTTACTGCATTCTTTTTTCTGTGATTTGATATACATATACATATATATGTATATATGTACACAGGAAGATCAGTTGCAATGGCTAGTTTTGAGATCTATATCAAAACTGTTTGTTAATAAAAACATTAACAAAACATAAAAAACATTATTTTTATGTTTTGTCTTTCTTCAGATACATCCAGGAGAATTTAACCTGTTAGGGTGACCCAGCTTGGTGACAAAAGAATTCAAATTGTTTTACATATGAGTATTATCTGTCCAAAAAGCTAGTATGCAGATTCCTACATTTGCTTGACATTCATGGAGTTGACATGCAAAATTCACAGTCGTTAGCATGTTGTTTTTATTTCTTGAAAACCCATTTTTTCTCATCTTGTGAGACTCAGTTCTAATTTTCATTGGGTTTTTAGCTTCTGATATTAGGAAAAAAAGATACCTCATAGGAATAGTAAAAAGAAACTCAGCTATTTTTGTAAAGGACTGTGGTTTCATCATCTTTTGTTGCTATATTTTGAGTCTTAAATTATACATATTTCTTAGGTTATATTGATCTCTACTTGCTCACATAAAAAGTTGATAATAATCGAGGAAAGTGAAGGGAGGTGAGAAAAGGTCAGCAGAAATTATTGATGAAAACACAGAAAGATTGATTAAGAGCTGGATAAATAAAAGCAATTTGCCAAAATGATGATAAAACATGAGTGTATTAAATATATAAGAAGAATGAAGGATAACTCATTTCAGAAAACTTTACTGCTTACACAAACTGTGCACAAGAACAAGTGTGCTAGCAAACAACAATGAAATAAAATTGAATAAAACAGTATTTACCAAAGTAACAAGTGAACTATTCTAGATGGTGGAAGAGACTTGAGGGAGAAGGTCAGATAAATAGCTTTTAAAACTGAGCATAGGACAAAAACTGAGTGTGGTACAAAAGCTGGCATTAATAGATTCAGTGGACAGAATTCATACCATTCTTCATTTTGAGGAAAGTGTGATGTTCTAAAACTTTTGTACTTTTGCACCTTGCTAATTTTCATTCCACTTTCATTGCAACTCATTGTTTTTCCTGAAAGAAGAACAAGACTGAAGGTAGCTGATCTCACTGTAGCCTCCAAAAATAGGCTTGTTGCTGCCAATGTGATTACAGTGGAAAGCATTCAGAGAACTCAACTTGGAAATCTTTAATAGGAAAGATCCTTTCTGAAAGACAAATTAGAAGCATGGAAAAGAGAGCTCTGTAGTAAACCTAGATATTCCACTAGGCTTGGGAGCATTTTTAAAGAACTAAATATCTCAGATCAAAAGATGCAATTCCCTCAGGCATTTTACTATTAGAGATGTGATTTCTATCTGCCACATTCAGGAGCAGATGGGAAAACACCCAGGGGTGGAAGCAGAACCAATGCCCACATACATGTCCTCACGAGCAGCTTATGCAAAGAAATCTGTGTTCTTTCTTTACCCTGTGTTTCAGTAGTTAATTCTTCTCATATATTTGCAACTAGCTGAGAAACAACTAAGATGCTGGCAATGAATGGTAAGAAGAGATGGGGAGTAGCTGGCCAAAAACTTGATGCTGGCTCTGATCTGTTAGCTCATTGACACAGTGAAGTACTTATCAGACGTGTTCCTTTGAATTTGCAGTACAGAAAACTAGAGACCCTACCTTACTTTTATTGAAAAGAGAATGAAACTCAGTAGTCAAAATGAAAATGGTGACCTTAGTTAGCATCTGCACATAGTTTTGGGTATGTATATGTGTGTTCATGTGTTTCTTTTTCATCCTTTGAGAGACAGAGGACAGTGCTAAAGAGTTTGGGTTTAAAATCAAAATCTCATACTGTGAGAGCCAACACGACTATGACAAAATTGGCAGTCTGACATTTGGTAGCCTGTCAAAGCATGCAGAATTTTCTCAAGAGAGAGCTTTACCCAATAATGACAAGTATCAGCGTAAAGTATAAGATGGTATAGTGTGCTGTACTCGGCATGGGAGTGTGATGGCAGTGGACAGAGAATTTAGTTGTGAGAAGTAGGAACAGTTCAAATTTCACATGAGACTGCAAATGTTGTCCTTGACCATGTACTATAATGAAAACAATAACTGCCAACAGCACGTTCTCCATACATGGCTGTTGAGGAGACAAGCTTGAATTAATCTGTAGGTAATAATTTTTTTTTTGAGCTGATAATTACTGGACAGAATGTTCACGTTACAAAAGACTGTTTGCTGATCTAAGCTGATGCCTTTTTTTTTCCTGACTAGATCTGGAGAATCTTAATTGCCTCCTTGTATTGAACTTGTTTTGCTTTCCAGTGTGTTACCAAAAGCTTCCCTCTCTGCTAATGCTCAGCTGTCTGCTCTGCTCTTACTACATTTTAAGCTACATATACATGCAGCATATATATACAGAATTTGTATTAAGACAGACAGTTTTCTTTCATTATAAACACAGTTATTATTAAATGTGTCAAGGAGCCTGTTGCAAATGCTTTATGTGTATGCAAGTATAAACAAGAGGAATTCCTAGATAAATGTATAATGATTAGGCAGGAACCTTTAACTGAGCCAAGGAAGATTGCAGATGTACGTTCATAGGCTCTGATCCAGCAAAGTGCTTAAACACCTGTTTTACTTAAGAACACAAGCAGCCCAATTGAAGTTAATGGGACTATTCAGGCTTAAAAATAAGAGCTTAGATTGAATAGTTGGATTAGAGCCAGGAATATTAACAGGCAGGAGCCACTGTATTTATGAACCGTCTTTGTCTCAGGCAGCAAGTTAGTAAGCAGTATCTGTGTCAGCCAGTAGTGGGATTACTTATTCTTTGTGGGGTCACAGGACTGAAAGAAACAGGGAAGATGGGATTATTCTGTGAAAAGGAATTAAAACCCCCCAAGTTGGAATCTGGCTCCAGACTGGAAAAGCTGCCTTAAACGTTGGGGTTTGGCTCATGTTGATCACTTGATGTAGTAACTGTGAGACTTCATATTTCCCTGCCATTAGCTACACCTTGAATGGTGTCAAATTAATACTTTGCATGCCAAACTGTTATATTTTTATGTGAGCCTGTCCCAGTGCTTCTAGTAGCTGCACTTTAACTTCCCAGAATTTGTTAAGTTTAAGGGGAAATTTTTTTCACCCCTGAAAAAACGTGCCTTTCTGACACAGAATGACAAACACACGTGAAACCCTCTCTTTGAGCTAACACTGCATCTCCAGCCCCACTTCTACCAAATGCTCTGTGTAATCTGTGTGCAAAGGAAACGAGGCAGAGAAATTAAAAATAAATAAAATGCTGACTTTTCTATCTGAAATCACACAAAATACTAATAAAAATGCTAGCTCTGCTTTATGTGAAAGCAACTCAACACGGGATCTCTGCTCTGATTTCTTTTATGTGAATCACCCATACCTATTGATGATAAAGTGAAATTCTTTTCCTTACATCCTTATAAATCTATAGAAAGTTATGCAAATTGAAAAATGCACCTTTGTCAGAATGCTGTCAGGTAGCACCTTTCACTCTGGAGGACTATTTGTAAGCACAAGGAAACATCCAGAAAGTAGTAATAAATTGCTCTGGTACACTGTTCTGGCAGCCGTTAATAAATCAATGTGAAGGGGAGTTCTGAAGGGCAAAATGTTGCTGTCGGTAGGTGTCCAATTTAATTTTGCTCAAAATTAATATTTCGGATATGATAAGTGAGCTGGCAGGAACAGATTTCATGATTAATTCTACAGAGTCAAAAATGCTTTGATGGCACTTTAATAGCAGCTTCGCTGATCTAAAAGTCCCTCCAACTGACCGGTGTGCTCAAGTTTCTAAATTATATTATTAAGCCTCTTTTGTTGGTCTGTAAATAATGAAATGTTGAATGCTAAAAGGTGAAGTTTATTTTACTCCTAGTTCTCTGTGTGTGTAAACTAGATGTGGGCTTGGCTGAAATTAACTTGGATATATGAGAGCTTAAAAAAATCAAGGACAGGTCAGCCCTTTCGACAGAACAGCCCTAACATTTTGTTAGGTGCCTGATTCTCCTGACCCTGACACAGAATTTAGAAGTCTTTTCTTTTGTGCTGGAATAAACTGGAGAAATATTTGAAGGTTAATAATGGCCTAATTAAGGTGCACTGAGGAAGCTTTCAAATGTAGAATGACATTAAAAACAAATATACATTCTGTTTCATAGAGAAGAGCTTTCATTCCTGCTTCCTGGGGACCTTTGCAAATGTTAATCAGTAAAGACCTGTAGTATCTTTGTCAAATTTCATAGCTAACGTTTGTATGTACAAAACCATACCCTTTAATGGAGTTGTCCTCTGCACTGGACATTTGCTCATATGCCAGCTTTGGAAAAAGATTTTTGTATTATCATTTTAGTGATAGAAAAACTGAGTTGCAAAAGGACAAGTTGACATCTGAGTTACACATTGTCTTGATTCGGTAATTATTTTACAACCGTTTGCTGTTAGTTTTTCTAGTAAGCCACGAAATTCTTAAATCTTGAGTCAGGTATGATTCTAGAAGTTCGTGAAAATAAGAGGCACTGTGAGTGTTTGCCTTTATATATGCATATTGAAAACCAAGGAGAAGACACGTTTAAGCAATACAGATGAAAAATCATGCAGATGCAGAAAATGTATAAGAAAACTGATTAACTTTAGCAATGTAAATTATCCTTATGTTTATGCATTTCTTCAATTTAGAATATTCATTAAAAGGCCTAGAAATGGGACTTGTTGCTAGCTCTTTCAAAGGAGGTAGTGCTCAACTTGATTAAATTGTACTATGGGCACAGTGTATGTGTTGGAATAGAATCTACAGCTGATGTCATTTGTAGCAAAATGTACACGGGATGACTGAAACAAAACCTTATGCTAATTTTTCCATGAAAAGAACATTTTGGGTGTAGTTTATGCAAACTCATCTCTCCTAACTTTGATGTTTATGTTGGGATCTGGATTATACCAGGGTCACTATACAGTCAGTAAAGTCAGAAGGTGCCAGTGGTCAAAGTACCCTCACTGGCAAAAGTCCAATGGAGGGCAGAGGCGTTGGTATGGGTGCTCCATGCAGTTGGGGGTTCAACCTTCTTCCCATGGCAGCACCCAAAGATTTGGATGTACCTTTTCCCATGCATAGTGTTTGCTCATTGAGCTGCACGCAGAAGATGATTAATAAGCAGTTGGCTGCTGTAAGTGAGGACAGAAAAACATACTCATACATCTCTGCTCCAGCAGTGCTTTCTTTGCACTATGGCAGCAGTTCAGGGTTTCAGCTGTTAAACTGAACAGGATCTCACACTGTGAGCAGTTCCGTACTGGGACCCATACATTGAACCTCGGTGATACCCCAGGTCGTGCACTAAACATTCCTAGACTTCCCAGAAAGATGTGTATTGCACAAGCATTTCTTCTGGCTTTGTGTGCTGAAGACCTGAGCCCTGCTCCACCAGAGACTCACTGGTTCAGCCATTCTGCATTGCAAATGCACAGACGACTGCCACTTTCTCTTGTGTCAGAAAGCCATTAAGAAAGAACAATATAAAACAGGCATTGTTCAACATCCAAACTCCAGCTGTCAGTCATGGAAGAAGCATCATTAATTTCTGAGGGGCTTTCTTATATATCTAGATGAGTAAATGAAAAGGTGAAAATGAAAAATAAATTCTCATATATAAATGGAACCCTTGGATTATAAACTAGCCGTAATGCTCTGTTTCTGTGGCAACACAGAGGGACTGAAGGCTCTTACAGGAGTATTTCTCTGACTCATTCCTGGAAATTAATGCAGTCTTTTAATTTGAGGCTGTTGGTTTGGCAAAAGAACTTCAGAAGCAGCACTTTGATGTCTCTTTGTAGTTGAGGAAAAGCCTTTAATTAGGTCACCTAAACTTCATTTTCTTTCAAACTGTTCACTTTCGCAATTCCTTTTTCCTTTCTTTCCTTTGATGTGTCAAAATATGTGCCAGTGATACTTAAGTTTATTTATTATGCACTGGCATTAAACCTTTGCTATTAACATTTATTTATATGCTTGAAAATTGATTAATTAATTAAGTGTGGAAGGAGAATTATTCATTCATGTTTCATTTAACATTCTACATGCTTGTCACACTGTACATAAGTACTCTGTAGCAATAAAAACTATAGCATGTTCGAGTGGGTGTTATGTCTTCTGGGCCAATTAGCTCCTTGGATTTAATTCTACTTGTAAATTGAAAACTAATTGTTACTGATTCACTAAGAAGGGACCAATTTTTGAGTTGAGCTACAAATTCAGACATAGAAAAATCAGCCTGAATTTGAGACAATGTTATGTATAGGATTCCATAAGATCTCATGCTGGAGTGCTGGGCTGCACTACGTTGTGTTTCACAGCGTGCCCTGTTTGGGAGGTGCAGACAAGGAAGGTTTTTTTTGATGTGTATGTTCAAACATTCACAGTTTTGATCTATGAGTTTATACCATTATGCCCATCCAAAAAGAGAGCAAAACAGAACCAAATGACCTGTCATGTAATTAGAAGGATGAAATTCAGCCTGTGCAGTGGTACAGACCATTACCCATGTACTGTTATTGTTCTGAATTAGCAGTCCCATACTGAGCACAGTTCTGGTCATGGCTGGCTCCTTATGGAGACTGAAATCACCTCTGGTAAATGCTGAATGAATATTTGTAACGCCAGTGTGTGAAACATCCAATGAATGAAATTAATTTGTATAAAGCATTGAGTGTCTTTTATGCTTGATCATAGGGTGTTGGAGCTGAAGAAACAGTTCTGATGAAGGGAAAATGTATTTATGGGCAGCTGAAGCAGGAAATGGTTGGGGGGTTTTCAGCAATGGTTCAGCAAACCTTCTTCCCTTTCTAGGCTTCAGCTGATGCCTCTCTATCTCATGCTGCAAAGGACTGTAGTGCACATACCATCACTACATGCAATGAAAGAATTAGTAGGGGAAAATAGGTGTGGGAGCAATAGACTGACAATTCCTGTGAATACAATGCTGCACTGAGGAAATTTAGCAAAATGCCACTCCCAGCATTTAAAATCTGTTCTATTTGGTTTTTCTGTTCATTTGTTTTTACTGTTCCTGGAGGAAATTCCCAGGTGAAAACACAAGTAAATTTTATATAAAAACAGAATGCATCCTTTTTATGTTTAGAAACGTTTCTGCTTTTCACTGCAGCGTTATGTGGTTGCTGTTTATCTCACTATGTTGTGATGTAATGGAGTATCAGAACTGGGTAGCTGAAAGCTGAGCTCGATTATGCCAAGAGCTTAAGAAAAGGAAGAAAGATAGCTATGTTTGTGCGTTCCAGTGTATCAGATTGCTTATTAGTTGTATGCCTCTCTTTATTTACCAGAGCACCACTATTCCTTACAAAACAGTCACTGTGTTCTCTGTAGCTTTAAATAATTCAGATGGACAGAAAGCCACTGTCACTACAGTGAAACAAAAAATGTAACAAAGAATAGGATCACAGTGCTGTGTACTGCGGTTTTAGGCAGGTACATGTGGAGAGCAGGAAAGCTCTGAAGATTTTTGTCTGTAGGAGATGCAGAGACAGAAAACAAGTGAAAACATCTGAGTGAGATCAGGAGCAAAGCATTGTCCTTCCAGGAGGTGTTTTCTGCACTAAGGTGGGGAGATGGGGAACGAGGTAGTCAAAATGAGATTGTAACGGTGGCATAGAACAAAGGTTTTCATCTCAGAAAATTCTGTGATCCACCTTTGGGGAAACTTTGGCAACAAAATCTGACACTGATACATCATCTGGTGCATTCCAATGGGAGGAAAGTGCATTCCTAATGGATCTGGGGAGCAGCTCAGACATAACAGTTGCCTCTGACTTGTGATGGTATTGAGAAAGAAGGGAACTGTTACAGATGCAAAGAAATTAACATGAATTGGGTGCTGATATGTTAATGGTCTCATCAGTGCATCATAGGTGGATTCTGAAGACACCCAGTATGTTATATTTGTTTTTCCTGTTCTCTCATGCTTTGATTAGAGTACACAAATAGAATCATATTAATAGTATGGCATCTTACCATCTGCAATTGAAATTCAAGCCTGTAGCTTGCAGCCTTTTGATTGAGATGCAAAATAGCTTCTGGCAGTACCTTTTCTTAGGACTTTACTATCAGTTTGTGCAAAAAAAGACCTATTTTTTTTTCTACTTTTACACTTTTTTTCTTTTCTTTTTCTTTTTCTTCTTTCTTTTACACTTTTTCTTCTTCTTCATCAAATGATGAATAAAAAATGTCTTCTGAACCAAAAGATATTCCTAATACCCCATTATTGATAAACTGAGGTCACATTCTGTGCTGTACGCACTGAAAAATAAATATGTAACATGGAAATTTTCCTGCAGGGTTAGGTTGATCATCATCTTATATTCTTTTGCCACAAAAGAAAATAATTCAAGGCCATTCCCCAAAAAAGTCTAAAATCCTTTTTAACTAGTATGGTTTATTCTAGCAAAGATTCTGTCTATACTCTCTAAAAAGATGTCCTTGGAAATAATGAGAAGTAACTCTCATGGGAAACAAAGGAACTCAGCAGATCTGTTTGTCTGTCCACGCTAAGACCTAGGTCAGTTGTACAGCATGGAGGTTCTAAAACCCTTGTGTGCTTGATGTGTCAGTAGTTTGGGTACTGACTACTGTTTGTATCATGCTTTTGTTTGTATTTTGCATGGTGCAGATTAACAGAGATTAAGTTTGCATCTTTGGTTCTTGCTAACTTCTTTGTGCAGCCTTTCATGCCTGTGCAAATTGGCAGTGCAGTGGTTTCTGATCTCCAGGGAACAGACTGTTTAAGTAAGATCATTGTTAGACACCTGCATTGAGTTTACAACTTTACTAGAAAATTGTTGAGTTCACAGATTGAAGTGGTGTGAAAACCTGTTGGGTGTAAGACGCTGCCTAGTCAGAAGCCTCTGACTTGCTCTTACCGTGGAGCCTGCAGTTGTACACTCCTCAGACGAGTTTCTATTTCTCCCATTCAGCTTTAGTAGTTATTATGTGCAGTGTCAGACACTTCACACAGTCTCAGTGTTTGCACCAATAGAAAAGACTGTAGAGGAATTAATTTGGAGTCTGCACTGATATGTTTGATTTGGAGTATCACTTTGAGTATAGATGGGTTACCCTCACAGAAGCTCTCAGCAGGCATACTTCAGGCAGGCTTGCTCCCTAAAGCTGTATCTGATATTTTACCTTGTGCTGGTCACTGTAAGACTCTGTGAATCTGTAATATCTGGACTATTTTGATAGCAGATATAGTTAGTGAGGTTGTATGAAATAGTCAACAGTACCCTTTAGTTCATACTTACTTATCTCACTACTGATAAGTGTGGGCATTTGGGACCTTGTAACTAATAAATCATTGACAGAAAAACGTAAGAGTATCTGTCCAACAAACAGGTTCTTTCATCTTTCATCTAATTGACACCTTTAGGCTGAAGTTTCTAAAACCATGTTGCTCTTAATAAATGTTAACTAGGCATTAACCTGTCATTGATCTTTATTTGTTAAGGAAGAGTGAAGCCAGCCTGCTGTGGAGCATTTCAGATTTGCATTTTGTATTAACTTGCTTACTTCAGCTGGATGGAGAAGCAGTGTTCAGTGATACACAAAATATTCCTTATGTATCATTACTGGCAAGCAAAGTGGCATAACTGAAGGACAGAGTGCTTTCAATGTTACATACTTGCTAGCTTGGCCCTGAACTGTCAAGTATTACCTGATTTTACTGGCTGTTGTATTCACAATCTCAATTTTATATTTTTCTTGCCATTTTAAGGTGTCTTGAAC
Organism: Coturnix japonica; assembly: GCF_054131305.1. Taxonomy (NCBI): domain Eukaryota; kingdom Metazoa; phylum Chordata; class Aves; order Galliformes; family Phasianidae; genus Coturnix; species Coturnix japonica. The sequence goes on along the minus strand of NC_140680.1, from coordinate 7,783,379 downwards.
ACCATTACTGCCTGCTGTTTTTTATCTCTGCCATCTCTCTCCCTCTCACCTTGTTTCTGCTTCACAGATAGTTGAATGCGGATTCAATACAAACAGGTATAGGAGGTATCTTGGAAATGTAAGTTGGGTTGAAGGCAGACAAGTGTGGGCTTTGTAAGATCATTAGCCTCACCAAGACAGAAAGCTGGAATTAGTTGTTAAAGGGCTCCTCTGAGTGAAAGCATGGAAGAGTCCAGGGGCAGTGGACTCTTGAGGGTCCTTCTCCCCTTACAGTTGCAGTACCAGCCACACATACAAAATATAATTGGGGCCTCAGCCCAAACTAGTCAAACATTGCTGGAATAGCTATACTGGAACATATAACATTCTGGCAAATTGCATGGGGGCAACTGTGTGGCAAAATGACTCTCTTTTGCTATCTCTTACACCACTGTCTTGAGAGAAGTATTTATTTATTTATTTATTCATTTTTAATTTTTATTTATTTATTTTTTTACATCTGGACTGTATCTATGTATGGAACCATATCTGAGAAATATTGAAAAATCATACTTTTGCCTAGTATTGTTCTGAAGGCTCAAAAGTTTATGTTATACTTGTCCTTATTACCGTTACTCAATTCATAGAGCGTGCAAAGCAACAGGGCATGGAGAGAGGAATGAGAAATGCAAAGGGCTCACAGCTCATTATTGGAGAGACCAGTAAGTCTGTTTGATTTTCTGGTACCTCTCTGTGTCATCCTTTTTGGTTACTCACAGTGCTGAAGAGAAGACATTTGTGAAGTACAGTATTTAAGGACATAAATTGTTGTGGCTATTCAGAGTGCCTTGTTTTTCATGAAGTCTCATTCCACTTATCCACAAAAGAGAGGCTTTTAATTAGACTTCTGAATCCCATTAGGAAAAACAAATACCAATACTTAACTACTCATAAGTGACAAGATGGAAAATTGCTAATGTAATTAGATTTTTAATAGTGCTAATGACTCTCATTTCTTATTAATAAGAATGAAACCTAATGTGAGACTGTATGAAAAATTGTTGCTGCTTCCTCTCCTACCCTTAAATGCAGAGCAGTTGCATTTACTTGAATTCATTTCTTTCTGTTTTGTGGAGTCAGGTGGTGCTGTGGTGTTTTGTATCAGCGTAGCCTGACGGAGTGTGGCATGATTATTTTCAAGTGGATCAAGGCACTGGGTAGATTTGAAGTGTAGGAAGTGGGCTTTGTATTCTTAGAAGTATTACAGTGAGCAATAAGGTTCTATAAAAGAAACATAAAAACATAAACTTAAGATTTACCAAAAATCTCTAACTGGTCAGGTAATAAATAGCTGTGGAAGTATTTTCAATGAAAACCTCCGTAATTTATTTTTTTTTCTAGTGGAAGAAAGCATACCGGTAAGTGGGGTAATGTCGTGATGTAATTATGAAAACAAGTCTGGACACCTCTGCTGTTGTCAATACCTCACAAGTGACTGTGTTCAAACTGTGAACTATCTATCTCAGGTGACACATCAAAATGCTTCATGGAAACAGCCTCAGGCTTTGGCTTTTTGAAATCCAAATCCAGACTGCTGGAACATGAGCATAAAAATTGCAAATGAGTTGTATGATTCCAGCAGTAGAATAAGGAACAAACTATGTGCCAGCTCAGAAGAAATGAAAAAGACCCTGAAACATGAGCACAGCTAAAACGTAACCTTGTTGAGATGCTTAAAAATCAGATTTCTAAATAACTCAAAGAAAAGTGTAGTGCTCACTGGTTCTGGGTAGCAATGCCAGTACCATCACCTCTGAGAGTCTGTCCCTCCAGGGCTGAAGCACATGTATTGTACAACTGCTTTATTGAGATTTGCATTTCTATGCCATTACTGGCATTTTTCATCTAAAACTTTATTTTTTAAATAAATTGATTAAATATGCTTCATTGTTTTTCAAAATCACCCTTGAGACTTAATATAAATAATCTGTGGTATCTGCAAAAATGCAGACTGTGTGCCTGTACTCATGTTATTTTACAGAAACACAAAGCAGAATCTTCCTTTGTTTCTCTGGGAGTGCCGGCGTTAAGAAGAATGCACAAAGACTGGCTGAATGTGAGGTTTCAGTATAAATATCAGGAGTGACTCATTTCAGTTACCTTCAGCGAGAGCATTAGACTTCATTAGTCACATTGGCATAATCTCTTGAAATCCAGATCAGGGTCTGAGCCTAAATGGGAATTTTCTTGGAGTTACATGCAGTAACTTGGAAAGTGTAGCTCTGTAATGTCTATTTTATTTGTGTGAAGACAAATACAAGAGGCACAAATTGGTCAAGAAGATTTTATACACATGATCTGCATTTATATCCAAATCCTGTATTTTCCCATTATTCTGGGAAAGCAACACAAATCTTTTTTTTATATATATTTTTGAAGCAGAATCCTAGCATCTTTCAAAAGGAACCCTGACACTGCGCTCATATTTCTTTCCAATCTAGCGTATGTCTACTTTCAGAGCCTGCCATTACTTTTACTGTATTTTCTTTGTGACAGAACATTGCATTCAGACCCTTAGGCTGCCTTTCATCCTGGCATTCAATAATAATGGACAGTGTGTAAAGATCTGTAATCAAAAGGTAAACACTGCAGCATTGTGTACAAATAACTCTTTGAGATATTTATCCTGAAAGACATCCAGGTTAACATTTTAGCTGAGGACACCAGGGAGACCTGCCTGTGGTGAGCGAGCTCCTTCTTTTGGGTTTGTTTTCTGTTCAGCTGTTTCCTGGTGCATCAGCTCAGCAAGCACGCAGTGCAGAGCTGCTGCAGGAGCAAAGCCATTTAAACGGCACAGCTCTGAAATTCTTTCACTCCTGGTTTCTCCCTATTGTTGCCCTGATCTCCATTTAAGCAGCAGATGCTGGAGGGTTCTACAATCTTGTCTGAACCTGAATGTTGTACCACTTAGGCATTATTGGTGTAGTTTAATCAATACTACCTCACGGATGTAGCAACAGACATAGCTAACCTGCATGACAAAAGGAATAAGCTGTATGGTATAAGGTGCTTTCCAGAAGTCCATTTATTGCTGTGCCATATGTCCTTCTAAGAACTAACTTGGTTATATCTGGTGACAGTATGAGTATACAAGCAGAGGAGACAGCTGTCTAAGGGAGGCAAAATATAAGAGCCATGACAAATCAGAGTAGATAAAGCACAGTTGCAAAAAGCTGGGAACAGCAGGAATTACTTTGGCTTTGGAAACTATAGAAGAAACTGGAATGGCTGTTGTGATCTGTAGGCCATGCACAGAGACAGAGCCTCAGCTCCCTGCTGCCAACCCCATCAGTGGGCACTGGGGTTGTGGTGTGTAGTCAGGACTTATTGCAGCCCCTGTTCCCTGTTGTCACATCTATTGACCTTCTAGAGAGAGAGACATTCAGGAACCCATGAATCCTCTCACTCTTACCTCCTTCTATACTGATGTGTGTGAGAGCCCTAGAAACCAAGGAGGTCATTTAAATTTCCCAGCCAAGTTATGCTACAGCACAGATTTTTTTGGAACTTTGTCTTTTTCCTCTTAGATATTGCTGAAATAATACCATATGAAAAAGGCTTACAATTTTTATCACAGTGTCACAGAAAGGTGTTATTTGCCTCATCATTTACTTGAACCTGAAATAGATGTAAATACAGAAGAGTAAAGAGAGTGAGAATCTAAGTCTTTTTTTTTCTAGTCTTTTCATTTTGCTCCTATGGTCCTTGAGCCCTTGTGTGCATGATAAAGTGAGCACTCTGTACAAAAGGTACTTAGGCCATGGACAAAACACCAGGTTAACGCATGACAAATTGAGCTGTCCCAGCTGCAAACATATGATTCAATTCCTAAAAGTGATTTAGTTTGGTCCCAACAGTAGCAAATGGAGCCCTAGATCTAAATGTCTGGTGCTCTGTAATGCCTGCCTCCATACATAGACTGTTTTTTCAGGTTTCCAATACACTGCTTGATCTCTTGTACCCAGCTGCTATCATGCAATTTCCAGTAAGTATTTCAAGACTTAGCTGTCTATTTTTGTGCCTGTAGTATTAAGCAGGTCTGGAGGTGGCAGGTGGGACGGGGGGGAGTATTGTTGGAGCCGGTCACACTTTGGCACTGTTCTCCCTACCTGAATGCTGATGGTGCAGCTTTGCCTTGTCAGCTGTGGTAAGGTCAGACTGGAGCAGGATCTGTATGCTCTGAGGAAGGTGGAAGCAGGGGCAGAACTGTGGTGTTCCTGGGGCTTTCAGGAAGAAGGCTGACATGCAATCAGCCTCTCAGGATTTGCCTAGGTCATCAAGTCTGATTCAAGCATATCACTGTTACAGCTCTCCTTTCAGGGTTTCCTTGGCTTCCTGTACCTCCTGTTTTGTTTTCAGATAAAGAACTGAAATACCATGGAGACAAACTCCTTATAAACACCGAGCAAACAGACAGGTCAGCCACTTTGAGGCACGTTTTTTTACATGACATATTGTGTAGAAGCAAAGCAAAGGCTGGGAAAACATCCCGTAATGTTCAAGCCAGTCATCTCATGCAATGGCTACAGATGATTCTGTTTATAATAAGAGATGAATAAGTGCTCTGAGAAATCAGAAGTAGCACACTGGGTGGTGAATTTCTGTGTTACAATTTGAAATTCAGAGATTATTTTTGTTCACTCTTTATCTGCAGTGTTTTGAACAATGGCAACTTTAATCTGCCTTCCCCTACCAGATTTGTCTGTATTAGTCAGAGACTGCTAACTACTTCATCATTAATTACATCAAACGTAACAAGACTTCCTACAAGTTAAAACAGTACTCACTAATAGTAAGCCTGGGTGAATCACGCTGTTATTTTTAGTCTGAATCATAACATTAAAAGAATGAAATGAAAAGCATTAAATTCTCATAGCAACCTGTTGGTGACAGCAAAGCTACATTTAAGTGCAGCTTGCATTCAAAAACAAGCAAAAATACACTGAATTGAATCCTGCACATTCTCAGAGAGAGATGGATTCAACAGATTTTCATTAAATTACTTAAGTATGTTTATACAAAAAGCACCTGGTTTCTTCTAGTTTTAAAGTGACTGTCTGACCTAGTAATGCCTTAGCTAAGTAAAGCAATGACTGAGAAGAAGATTGCAGATGCTGGAGAGCCCTTTTGTTTCTTTCAGATAAAAACAACAATTCTCATTCACAGGGCAGATTAAAACTCTTCTTTCAAACGGATTCACTGTGTTGCCTCCACTTTGTGGGCAAACAAAATCATTGTGATCAGGTGTGGGCATGAAGTAGCACTAAATGTTGTTGATTAGGACAGAATCACCTGTTTCTTAAAGCCCTGCTGTGGGGTGGAAGACATTTGCTCCTGTTGCACTTCCAAGCCTGAGAAGAACCACAACTCCCATGAGTGAGTACTTTAAGTGGGTATGTTTGGGTATGGTTATTTATTTTCTTAGGTAATAACTTGTAGAAGTTTATCTAAATGATCCAATTTCAGATCCAATTAATTGGTAATACATGTAGTTTTAGTGGGATTAGATGTGGGTCATGTTTCTACCAGGCCTGGAAAAGAGTATAAGGACTCTTAATATAAAACTACTCTAGGGGTGAAATGGTTACCTTTACCCTGTTGAGTACAATGGAGTTTAAGGAAGCAAATTTTTTGAGGTTCATGATGATACCAATAGTCAAATACTGAACAAGTGAGGTTGTTCTGGCAAGCTTGGCTTGATGACTATCAACTATATATAGTTTGTTTGTTTGTTTTAAAAAAAGCTTTTTATCCTGTCCTTTTCCCCCTCTGGCCCACCACCATTAGACATAAGGTGTTTTGTTCTGACCAGTTGAATGTAAGCAGAATGCTGACATTGGAATCTAGCTGACATTGCAGCCACAAGATTTGTGTGGCTGCAAATAGAGAAATGGGAGAATTTCATAAAGCAGTAGCTGAGTCATGCTAGTTGGCTGTAAGTCTGCTTTACCCTACAGATAAACGAAGATGGCAAATTTATTGTGAACTAAATTTTGTGATGTAAGAAGAAGGAAAATAAATAACGTAACTCAGTTTTGTTTGGGGATTTGTTGTCTCTTTTTCTTGTACGTGTGTAAAGATACACTAGTTTAAATAGCAAACATGAAGTGATTTGCTCTTTTTAATTTTGTCTGATCAGCTGTAACTCTGGATTATTATACAGATTTCCTGGAGATGAATCATTCACACTGCTTAAAAAATGTGAAATGATTGATACCAATTTTCTGTTGAGAAAGCTGTGTTTAGTTAAACTGCAAGCTTCCCCTAATGAAATAATCTGCCCAAATCTGGGCTGTTGTCCACAAAATGCAAAGAGGCTGAAAAACAAAGCATGTTGATTGCTAACAAGGACCTATTTTTGCTGTCAATCAGGGCTTTTTATTTCAAAGTGGACAAAACTTTTAGATGTGATGTGTGTAAGCCTTTTTACAGCAAGTCTTTGGCACTTCTGTAAATTAAGGCTTTTTTTTTTTTTTTTTTTTCTCCAGGAAAAACTTTGCCCTAAATTTTGTCTTGTTTTGCTGTCTTTGTGTAGTTTGAGCAGATTTGTTGCATGTTTCTAATTCTCCCATAAATAGAGAGTTTGGCCCTGTGCTCTTACTTTGCTCGCCCTGCTGCTGCAGTGAGAAATCTAAGAACTTAGCCCAGGAAACCAGAGCATCTGAGGCATTTGAGTTGCCTCAGAAACCAATTTAACATGCATTGCCTCAGGAGAAAAGAGGTGAAAGCCTTCTTTTTTCCTTCAAAAGCAGGAATTCTTGAGATCTTTAACTGACATACCAATGTGCTTTCAATATCTTTGTTTTATTCAGAGCATAAACTATATTTCATTGTTAACAACCTGTGCTTCAGCTTTATTTCTAACTAATACATTGTCAGGATTGCAGATGACAAGGGTGTTGTTGTTTAATGCATTTATCAAAAAAGAGTTGCCTGCTGTTTTCATGGGTAAAATTAGGCAAGGACTCACCAGTTGGTGTGTCTACCCACCTGTGAGCTCGGCATGGGGATGGCTCTCTCCAGCTTGGCTCTGTGCTGGTAATACCAAGTGATATTCTCTGCTTTCTTGTGCTTGAATAGGTCTGAGGCTGGGCCTTAACACAAGGAACAGGATACTTGCCAGAATATCTTTTAGATTCAAAGGGCTATAAAGCCATATGAAGTTCTGTGAACACTGTATATACGCTTGAAGATCTAAGTTACAAGCAAGTTTGTCGTGTTCTGTTAAATACTTCAGATTAGATTATAATACAGTAGTGATAGCTACTTTTCATTGGGGTTATCTTAACGTTTTCTGTGATTTTCTTTGTACTCCTGAGGGAGGGTTACGTGCTCTTTCTTCTCTCTGGGTTTGTAATTAGGACTGATGTTGTCTGCAGAACTGTTGCTGCACAGCTCTGTGTTGAGCACTCCAGTAATTTTAGTCCTCTTTGAGAATTCAAGGGAAAACCTAAGGTACCTAATTTATCAAGCACTTTTCATATAATAAGCTTTTCCTCAGATTCTCAAGTGCTGAGAATGACTTCTTTGATTAAGAACCTTTTTAAAAGGTGCAAAGTCTTTTTCTGTATCATAATTTGCACTTGCACAATTGATGCCTTCTTCCTGTCTCCCTCCCTCCTCCATCAGATGAGCTGTTCAACTAAAAGGCAAATTTAGTCATCATGAAGGGATTTTTGTAGTCATCATAGAGTAAAGCAGAGCCTGAAGATGTAGGTGTTCATATGCAATGGTGAACCATTTGAAGGAGTGCTGATAACTCTTAGAAAATGCCTATACATGTGTGAACTATTTACATATTTGGGCCTATGTATGTCTTTGTCAGTGTGATACTCACTATAGGCGTTAGATAAGAACTTGGAGGGCACACTGGGGTTTGAGTTGCTAGCAAACCCACCTGCCCATCTTGAATGCCATCATACTACCCCTGTTGTGATTCTGCTCTATGCTGCAGAATTGACACTACGCAACATAGCAAAATGCTATGTAATCTGCTGTACTGCGTCTGGAAAAGGAAAAATAAACATGTGCTCTCTCACTTTGGATAACAAGTCTCTTATCAGCTATTACAGTGTATGTAAGTGAGTTGGGGTAAGTGCCCATGGTTCACTAGTTCAATGCCTATGGTGATAACAGCAACTAATATGTGGTTAGCCCTCTGTGAAGTAAGCCTACTAGCAAGTTATTTCTCTCTATGCTAGAGCACTGTACAGTTAGCTGAAGGTACAAACCTTGACTAACATAGCCTGGTTATAACTACTGAAGGGTTATCACTGTGCATCTGAGTGTAGACTGTATTCGTAGGAGTTGGTTCTCTTGGCAGATGCTGGCAGTGGAAATGGGAAACAAATACAGATGTTATTTTTCTTATGTCTCATTGTATTATATGACAATTTTACCTAATTTTTAAATTCACAACTATACTACTAGATTCTGGATCCTACTCTTCTAACCTAAACCTGGCAAGGAGTAGTATGGCTTTTGGGAGACCAAGGGAAAGCAAAGAGTTAAACTGAGAAAGCTTCTCTTCCTCAGTCCTGCTTTGTCATCTGATAAAGAGAAGCATTAGCTCTGCAGTTTAGATGTAGAGACACTTTTGGTTGTTTGCTAATCATAGGTAATAAAGAAGAAAGCATATACACATAGTTTTCTCTTTTGAAAGAAGCACAGAATTTTTCACTGTGCTTATCAAGAAAGCTGGCATGCAAACATGTGATTGTTTGCCTATTCTTCATTCAGTGCTATTCTGAAGGGTGTAAATTCATTCTTACACTCAAGAGTGTAAGGCTACTTTTGTGTATGTGTGTTGTTAAAAAGACACTTTGGGTTACAGAAGTACTGAGGAGATGTACATCAAAAGCAGGCCATAAAGCCCTGAATGGATCTGGGAACTTGTGAGATGGTTGTGTTCTTGTGGAATGGTGCTTGTAGGCAGTATTTGGGTGGGATGTGAAGGAGAAGGAGCAAGGGTGACCTGAAGTAGGTTCTTTTTTGTAATCTTAATTTTCACTTCTAGAACATGTCAAGCTAAACTTGACTACATTGCCAACTGGACCTTGCCTGGGTTGTGTTCTTGTCCTTGATCATCTCAGTAGATGTTTCACTCTTTCTTCAGGTTTATATTGATATATGAAGATTCTTTGATATGTACAATGTGAAGATGATACAGCAAGTGTTTTGTTTTCTTTTTCACCTTAGTGAGAGAACCTGGAGAAGATCTTTGTGCTTGCGTGGACAGTATGGTTATTCTGTGTCCTGTAATACCAGATCCATCCAGTTGTTTTTTTGTCAGGTCTCAAAAAGAAGAGATTAAGAAGAATATGGGAACTGCTCTTTATTCCAGTTTTTCCTCTATATTAATTTAACATATTTTATTGAGATCCAGGTGATGTCACAGTTGTCTTTGAAATGTTTGATTGACTGACCCAGTATGGAGAAACAGTTCCTGAAAATGTTTTATGAAGGAACAACTGGGTGTCAGTAGCAAGGAATGTCAGGCTTGATTGTACTCCAACATCTGCCAAATCAAACACCTGAAACTCTTGTTCATTACATAAATGGAAGAGTAATGCTGAAGCATTTTCGTGGGAAAGTGACTACACCTCACTGAAGCATGGCTGTAATGGTGGGGGATTATGCTGCTGAAGCATACCAATCTTGCGGCATAATTGCTAAAACATATACTCTGTGGTGTTCTTTAAAAAGGCTTTATTGCAGATCATCTTGTATTAACACACTGTCATGAGGCCAAAATTGGCATTGTCTTTATCTGGAGCATTCTGGAGGGGAACCATAGCTTCTCCTGGCCCTTTATCTAGGGCTTATAAATGAAAAAGCACTTAGTAGGATTTGTAGCCCTCATTAAATGATTGTGATACTGGATTTATCTTGTCCTGAGGGTAAAAGCTGCTAGTCCTCTCCATTTCTTTGCAGAGCTGTTCAGATGATGCATTCCCAGGACAGAGCAAATGGGCACTGTGGTAGAATTACGTTCTGGAGGGAGTAAGGCAGACTGTTATGACTACATTACTGCTTGTTGTAATATCCAGCCAAACTGTATGGGTAGGAATGCCTGTTGTCCACTTTTACATGTCCTCTGACCCAAACCTTGTCAAGATCCAGTCATTAGCTGTCAGAATTAAAGCTGCTTTGACTGTGCCCTGATATATGCTGCTTTAATGGCAGCAATTCATTGATGCCTGTAGTTCCAGACCACTTCTGCTGGCTGTCAGATGATGTAATAAAGATGCACTGAAAGCATCTTTACAAGAAACTCATCTACATATTGCTGAGCTATTTGGGAAGGATTTTGAAATGTCCCTCCTCAGTTTTACATTTAACTCCTCACACCATCGGCTCTGAAGAACCAACCTTGCTTCTCTGCTAGAAAGTGAGCATAACCAAACAATGTGTGTTTAGGTGTGAGGATGGTGTTCTCTGTGCCTTCAGCTGGGTGAGTCAGGGTGGTGGCAGGGCACCACCAGAATTTTACATTCTGTAAAATGACAGACATGCACACTGCTCTTTCATGGTGGTGGTGATTTTATTCTCTTCTTCAAAAAATGAAGAGTGATGTTCATGCAGAAATATGGTTTCTGTACGTACATAGAGCAAGGGAAGATTTCTTAGGATCTGCTTTGCTGTAGACATTTACATGACTGCAGGGGGCTGTAGAGGGAAGCAGCTTGCTGGGGAAAGATTCTGACATTAACAGGGAATTATTCCTTTTGTGAAGTGTCTCTTGGTGCCTCTGTGGCTCTGGTATTTCACAGCACTGATACCAGTACAGCCTGCAGTAGGACCGCCTTCTGCACCCAGCTGCTGTGCAGCACCCTGCATGTAAGTGGTATGAGGCAATTGAGGGCAGGGAATTCATTGAATTATTGTCTCCTAAACAACACTGCTCTTTTCTAAAGGATGAGGGAAGAAAAGATATATGCATGAAAGAGGACAATTTTTTTTTCCTTTGGCAGGACTCTGATTCTTACATGATAGGTAATAAAATGAGCTGTTTACTTTTTCCCCTTTGTGTCTTGACCTTCACTGGAGCCTGCACATAAACTGTTCAGGCTCATAATAGTTTAAGTTTTCAAAAATAAATGTAACCTTGATATCCATTGTCCTATACAATTTATTTTCTGTTTCAAGAAGATCCCCTCTCTTTGGAGCATTTGTTCTGCCACCATTAGTGCTTAGGTCATGAAGTGTAAATTTTGCTCCTTAAAAGTTGTCATAGTCACGATTAATACAATTTTTTGAGGGTAGCAATGAAAGAGAGAAGTGTATTATATACGTTAAAAAACACAATTTGCCTGCTCTTTCTCAGAAGTCCTAAGTAAGTCTGTTGGAAGTGTTTGCTTTGCCCTCTTGCATGGTGATTTTCTAGAAGGCAATACTAGAAACTGGGGCAAGTTCTTGTAAAGTTTTATCTTATTCCTTTGTCCCTGATTTCTCCTCCTGCTGGTACCTGCTGATCACTGTTAGTGTCTCAGTGCTCTTCCCCTATCTGCTGACATTCCTTGTTACATTTCCCTGACATTTTGTCCTTTAGTCCTTCTTCCAGTCTTGTTTTCTATGCCTTTCTCCTTAAAAAGACATAAGTTAGGGAAAGCTGAAGGTGCTGAGAAGCTCAGCAGGGAATTTAGACCCCCAGCAGCCTTGCTGCTTGCCTTTCCCCATGTGAGGACTGTTTCCTAATGCAATTCCTCTAATTAGGAGAGATGTCTTCTCATATCAAGGTGAGGAGACATCTCTCCTAACACCTTTGTTACATTTAAATGAATAAATCCAGTTCACTGTGGGACTTTTTCCTCCTTTTTTTTTTTTTTTTTTTAAGCCCCAAACTTACTTCATTTGTGACATTTTTCTTTTTTTAATTAAGTAAACACACTTAAGTTTTTCATTTTGCCTTCACACAATAAAATAAGTGTATAAAAATGTGAAGAAGCCAGTAAGTTGTGCTATCTACAAGTGATAAACTGAACTCCAAGTACATTTATGTGAGCGCACTAAATTCCTCTAGCACATTCTCTCTCTTACAGCCAAGTACGTGTGGTCTCCACGCAGCTCAATCAAACCTAACAGGTCTTTTATTTGGAAATCTCCTTCATCCCTCATACAGGGGGCTGACTTGGCAGGATGAGCCAGGTCTGAAAATTATAGGGTGGTAAAACAAATTACTATTGTTTTCTCCGTGTAAAATTTGCCTTGTAACCACTTTCTGTGTATTTTATTCAGCGTACAGCAGCATGATCATGTTCATGTATGTCCTTGTAACATCTAGACATGGGATGAAAATATGACTTAACTGAGCTGAAGGGAGCCCAGATGGCTTTTCTTCAGTACGCTAGAAGGAGATTAATGCTGGCAGAAGTTGGCAATTGCTATGTAGTGTGTTGCTTCAGCTTTAACACTGTCTGAGCAAATACAAGGCAGAGCTGGAAGCTGAAAGTGTCCTCCAGTCTTTTAGGCTCATTGAAACAGTGCTGGCAGCTTACGTACTGCTTGTCATTTGGAGAAGATCATGCTTCATACCCTACGTTTTGTTCTAATAGTAACATTTTGCTACCTCTAGTTATTTTCAGTGTTGGCTAGATAGTAATAATTCTAGGATCAATATCTAACCTGTGGTTGAAATGTGAGCACTATGGTCCACGGGAAGGCGTGTTCAGTAGCCTGGCTTCATACCATTTTTTCCACTCTACATCTTTCCAAAGCCTTTAGAATTCATCTGCTTGCAAAGGACTTTAGCAGCTTCCAAACTCATGGCAGACCAGAGGATGCATAATTTGCTGTGTATGGAGATGTGGAGTATCCCAAATTTCTGCTGGAAAAGTGTGTTCCTATGGATAGCTGTTAGTCTCAAGACTGAGTAGTAGTCAGAGTGAATGAAAGAAAATTGTTTGCTTGTCTTCAAAGCAAGCTTTCCCCATCACTTTGCCACCAGATTATATACGTTGTTTGAATACCTCTACTTCAGATACTTAGTGCCTACCTGTGGACTAAGGGAAGGAGAAGGGTGTGCTGTGCAGGCAGGAGTAGCTCCTATGGCAAACCTCTGTAAGAGCAAGGCATTGCTAATTTCAGTTCACCTGACAAATGTCTTTTTGTGCATCTAATGTCTGTTTTATATATTTCTGACCTTTATTTCATGGCCTTTATCACCATGGTATCTAAGTGCTGAAAGGAGATTTTTGGCTTTGTAGGCTTTAGATTATTGATTTTTCCTGTAACTGTCTCTTCTGATTCAAGGAAAAGAGAAATATGTAATTTTAACTAGTGGGACTCATATCAGCCAAATTCAATATTAATGTACTAGATAGGCATATATCAAATATTACCTTTTAATACCCTTATCATTGCTTTTAATGCATTTCTTTGTTCTGCTTGCTCAATGTGTGGAAGATTTTCTTTTTTTTTCTTTTTTTCTTTTTTTTTTTTTTTTTAATAGGATGTTAAATGGCATTTCATGTTGATTCTCAGCTCTGTGATAGTTGTCTGTTATTGATAGCAGCGTCCTGGAGGCACACACTGAAACCACCCTGCCTACCCCATTTCTTTAACTGCAACTGTGCTCACACGTGTAACGTGGAAATGATATTAATTAAGATAAGTCCTTGGGTATCATATGTGAATCCAGAGTTCTGTAAATAGAAATGTCAGTGATGCTGGCAGGGAGCTGAGCTTCAGGTCCCTTCTTTGTTGAACTCTTTACACTGTGCTGTGTCCTCAGATGGAGATCAACAGAAATATTTGTTTTGTTCTGTTCCTCAAGGAAAGTAAACTGAGCACTATCCAAAGATGTAGAATATTTTAGAAGTATTAATCAACCTTCCTAATGGTTGCTATTCAGCTAATCACACTCAAAATGGCACATGGTTATAAAGATGTCAGAGAGATGCACAGAACACCTACTGTTTGAGCTCTTCCTATTCTCATTAAAATAAACTCTTACGGCCTAGCTAGTGTAATCATGTGATAAAACACTCAAATTAAGGGCATTTAATAAAAAAACATGGTGGGGAGCTTTGTTAAGGATCTTTTTAGTGTATTTTTGCATTTGTGCTAAGGACATTAGAAATAATTTAATCATCGCCTGATTATAAGAATGTTAGAAATAATGGGATCACCGCCTTATCACACGTAGGCTAATTCAGAGGTTCATTATTTGTCAAGCATTATGCATCAAGTCAATTTGGCTTGATACTTGAAAGCAGAAAATTTAAGATGAAAGTTGAAGTGAAGATTAAGAAGTAAGATTAAGCCTATTTATTTCAAATGAGCAGAACATCTTACTTACTGAAGTCATGCCTGCAAACAGATAGATGGATAAAGTCACTCTCACTTCGATGAAGTAGTAACATGATGTAGGAATGGCTTGTGATTTTGGAATCTAACTCTCTTTTCGTTGTCTAGTAGTCCTTAATTTTTGAGTGATCCTTAATTAAGTGATTGTTGGTTTGTTTGTTTTTTACATGATTCCTTCACTGAAAATATCATTCTACCAATTGTTTTGTTTAAAGTGATTACTTCTACCTGTAGTCGGTGGTTTCCCAATACTCTTTTGGTGATAAAAAGTTTAGGTCTCAGTATCAAAAGTATAAAGGAGTTCAATGGCTTGCTCTGCCTGTTCTATAGCTGCGTGTGTGTCTTTGGGATTCTTTGTTTTTGTAGAAGTACATTCTTTTGTATATAAAAGCAGATTCATAATTTGAAATATGAAACTTTGAAGGGTCGGATGCCAAGCCAGATGAAAGGGGGAAGATAGGAAATAAGATAAAATCTTTAATAGGAAGTTTGATGGAAATTCATCAGTTTCCTCCTAGGAGTATCTTGGGTTAGAAAACTTTTCATAATATTACAGGAAAATGGAAGTATCTTTCCTCTGATTTTTGTCTCCTTATGGAATTTTGGTGTTGCTCCTTTTGAGATCTTGATTGAGATGGAATCTGGATTTAAAAAAGAATGACTTGATGGAACATTTTGAATTTTGCAAATTCATCTTCCACTTAGTTGTTTTGAAATGCTTTGCTTTATCTGCTTTGCAGACTGGGCAGTTTAGAAGCTTGTTTGGTGGCCAGTTTATATCTGAATGTGTAAAAGGCAGAGGAGTCTGCTTCACTTCTTGAGCTTCTGACCCTCTCCATAGTTCTGCAGAATTCCAGGTATTACCTGGCAGTGGGTGTGCTGTGAGCCTCTTGTGTGTGATCAAGTGGGCTGAGCTGCCATTGAGCCAGCAGAGAGGTGCCACTGCAGGACAGGCAGCTCTTTGACTTGCTTCTCTGGTCTTGGAGACCTGCAGAATCTTCTTTGGCTGTTAGTTTTTTGCCCCACATGTCACAAGATGTATAGGGACATATTAGTGGGAAAGGTATCCTGCATATTTTATGCCTACTAAATTAATCTTATTTAATTTAAGCTGTCAGACAACATTACTATAATTTATTTACATAACTTGAGGGATTTACTTCACGTTAGTTTAACCTTGCAAAACGTGTAATGTGTATTTGTGCCACCGCCCTCCGTTTCCTGCAGTCAGCATGCTCAAGTGCTTCTCAGTTTGTGATTGATTTGTCTACTGGTTGCTAGTGTGAATGTAAACACTGTTGCTACGAAGATCTGATATTTGGAGCTCTCTTTATTGTTGCACATATTCAATTAAATGAACTGCTGTGCTCATACTGAATTCAGTAACAATAAATATGCTCAAAGTAGGTTTGGTGTTTTCGGTTTTTTTTTGTTTTTTTTTTTTTTTTTCTTCATAAAACAAAGCATACGATGTTGACCTTGTTTTATGCAAAAAGATCTATATTCTTAGGGAGAAAGCTCTATGTTTTCTTAAGGGCCTTCTGCATATATTATAAGGTTCCTGTAGGATTGTTTTGGTGTTTTGTATGTTTGTCTTTAGTGTGAATTTCCACTGTGACCTGCTGTTTGAGTGTGTTGTGTTCACTGGTGTACTCTGCTTCTGCATTAAAGGAAGAGTTAAAGCATGGCTGGTGCAACCAACAGCTGTGGCAAAAGCTCACAAAAGTTTCTCTGCCCCATCTGAGAGAGAACCCATAGAGCCCTGCTCTTCAGGTCTGTTTGAACTTTGCCATGAAGCATGGAATTTATGGAGTGTGTACATTAAATGGTTGTACTACTGAAAATCAATTTAACACACTCTTGTTTAAGTCATGAAGAGCAAGCATGGGGAAGCTGGGCTTCTCCTATATCTTCTGATGTTGGCATTGTGAAACAGTGTTTATCCCCTTAGAAGACAGAAATCAGATCAAGAAATACAAAAAAGCAGTTCCTTTTCTTAAGGAGAGAGGGCATTAGGTAACTCCTGCAGGAAATCTGCCGACTGTAAATGCTTTTAGAGGCCATGCTGTGGGAAAGGACACAGAACTACATTCCCCGTGCAATTATTACTGAATGAGGGACTGGAAATAAGATATTCATATAGCCTCTCCAGCATAGAAAATGCTATTGCCTCATTATGGGTCACAGATAATAAGTTTGGGAATGCTGTTGAGTGTGGAGAATGCAGAGGGAAGGACGTGTAGTGAAACCAAGAGCTGACTTGAAGATCAGAATGCTTCTCATAAGAGAAGGAAATTCTCATTGTAACAGTTAAAAAAAAAAAAAAAAAAACAACCTAAAAAACCCAAAAACACTCATGCAGTTGTTCCAAGCACTTCAAAAACATGAATAAAGAGCCTGTTTCTGCCAGCAAGCCTGCTGCATTCACCTCAGCACAGGGCTCTGCCTTTCCCTTCAGCTCTGGCTTGCCCTCCCTCCTCCAGTGAGCTGCTCAGGTGCTGCAATGCCATGGGACAGTGCTGTGATGTCCTCAAGGGTGATAGAGAGGGAGGAACCAGAAAGCTGATCAGCTGTTACCGACACTGCTGTCACTGTGATAAGCATTCTGCATCCTCACAAGTAAACTACTTTCATTCTTGGTCCCTTTGCTGCATAAGGGAGAGGCTAGCTCCAATTTTTATGTAAGATGTAAGATGCAAGGAAATGGAGTGGTTTGCCCAGAGGAAATGTGTCTCTGGTGTATAGTTAAATAGGAGACCGCTTTTAATCACTGAACTGTGATTACATTGAACTGTATTCTTTTCAGTATTTTGCATTCAAAATTTTTTCTGGGTGTAGAGCAAGAAGGTGTGAAACTCATTGGCCTTGTTCTTTTTTCCTTTTCCTGAATGTTCCTTCTTTCTCAATGATGGCAGTATCAAGGAAAAGAGGATTTTTGAGCAAGCTGAAAGTATTACTACAGACGCATCTGATGTGCTTTCTGAAGGAGAAGGAAGATGTTTTATTGTCAGTGTCTTCCTCAGGCAAACTTCCAAGTGATGAGATTTCTTGTTACCTTGCCCTGCTGCTATTGGAGCTGCATCCTGGAGGTGCTGCCTAAGACTTCAGTTGAAATGTAATCAAGTCATTCCAGAATTCAAGCTGAATTCTGCCTGGGAAAAAATGAGAAATGTACTCTCCTAACTTGGGAACAGCAAGTGAGTTATAAAGGATTAGAATATTTGTGAAGAGAAAAAACGGAAACAAATTTAGAGCCAGACACTGCACAGTTTCACAGATTCTACTAGGGTCAGTGCCAGTGCAATGATGCTCCTTTTGATGGTATGCTCCATAAAGCTTAACACTTGTGTAGAAAATAAAGTAGTTGGAAGAATTTTTATGACTGCAGTTGCCTAAAGCAGTTTCGTTTGTTTCTTGTTAGTTTTTTACCCATTTGTTACTTTGTATCCCTTTCTGTTTATAGAAGTTTACTCTAGTAACAGGTATTACAAGAAGACAGTAAGAGAGACAATACGAGAGTAAGAGTCTTACAAGAGACTTGTCAGGAAAGATTAACTGAATTTCCTTTCATCAGGATGGCACTTAAATGCTTAGTTATCCAAAGGTGGACTATGTGATAGTTTTGAATGTCCTTCTTACATTTCATTTCTGTCTTTTCAGTTTTGCTTTCTTACTGAGTTCATTTTTATTATTTCCTTGTCTGTTCCTGTTAGTCTTGATTTTCTGTTTGTCTTCTGTCTGTAGTCCTCTAGATCATTAGTTAACAAAACCATGAGAGAGATTACTCAGTAGGTCTGCTGGTGGTGGTGGAGAATAAGCTTCTGTTTCCTTACTTTCCCTTAATAACCACAGCCTTTTAGCAGGATATACCCCAGCTCTTCTCTGTGCCCCCTCCCTGTTCCTTGTGTACTTCATTAGTTTCAATTGGAATTCATTCCAGGAACTTTCAGTTTTTTAAGCATTTATTTCATTTAAAGCACATCAGCTATTATTATTATTTCTTTTTTAACTGGTAGCAGTGATGCCATATTCTCCTGGTACAGAATTTGAAGTTTATAGTATTTATAACTTTGAAGCTGTTGCTGTTCCTGGGAAATACACATTTGGTAGGCTTCGTGCTTTTAAGTGTACTAAAGCTTTAAAATTCTTTTCTTAATAGAATTTTACATACTATTTCCAAAAATAGAATTAATGAGATAAATGTAATAAATATAGGTTGAGAATAGAAACCATTACTGTTGAGAGAACAAATTTATTTGTGCAAGTATGTAAATTATAAAACTCAAAGTCTGAGAGATTATTTATTCTACAGAGGATAAAGGAAAGGGTGTCGTCCAAGGTGATATTAGAGTAAGGACTGGCATGGAGGGACTCAGGCTTTTTTGATGTGGATGATACTGGCAAAAGGTCATGATTTTTTCTCTTGTTGCTTGAAGTTCCAGTGATGAGCAAAGTGTAACAGTGCAGAGGAGCCCTATGATGGGGAACAGCATGGGACTGACCAGGCTTCTCCATTTGTTTTTAACCATTCATGATCAGGGAAGAGTTATGCAGCTTCCTTCCCTGCCTCCCCCCCATCCCCCTCCCCCTTTAATATGAAATTAAAAAATGGAATGATGTAGCTATGTCTGTAGTTGACTTGCGCTGAGCACATGCTGTTACTGCTGTTTCTTCTGCTGTTCCTTCATACTCTTTCTTACACCTCTGCTGAGGAGATGTAACTTTTTAGAAAATAAATATTGAACTTTCTTCGTTGCATACATGAAATACCTAAATGAGGCTGTGTTTTCAAGACAAGGAAAAGTATGAGGCTCCCCTTGCCCTTCTGTCTGCTACTATTAGAATTGTTTTTTCTTTTCAGTTAAACAAATGGAAAAATGTGAGTTAGAAATAAAGCTACAACAAAAAATGCCCCAAACCTCACCTCATTTGTTTTTACCTGTTGTTGCTTGCCATCATTACTGGTCTGTCAGCATGTACAGAAAGTCAGGAAGTTGTCCTCCTCTTATTGTGAGAGTTCTGCATGAAACAGTTTACCAAGGTCATCAAAGAGGATCCTCTTGCCTGAATAAAGCTTGTATTTAATGAGTTTGAATCTCAATTGTAACCTTATTGCTTCCTGAATTGTTTTTCATTTGGTTATTATCTGTAAATATTTATGTTGCTTCTCCAGATTTTCGGGTCTACTTGTGGGAGGTCTCTGGTTTTGTTGTTGCCCATCTCATTTTTCACTCAAAAATAGAATGTGCCCTTTCTAGATTTCTGAATGCAATATGGTTAGAATAAAAGCATTTGAAGGGAGTACGCTATGTGTAGGAAGAGGAGTTTAACTTCTACATTAGTCTGGTTGTGGCAGCAGGAGAGCCATTTAAATTGTTTTTGCTACTCCATTTTCTTATTATGCCTCATTTGGTGCCAGTTTGTTTGCTTCATCTTTCAGATTATCTTGAATTCTTTTTTTCCTGTTTACCAGCTGAACACGTTTCTTTGCAAATAGAACATTCTTGCACTCATGTCAATGACTCTTGAATTTTCAAAGTGCCTATTAGAAGTTGCTTTCAGCTTAAGAGGTCACAACAATATCACAGATGCGCAGATTGCTACCCGATTAATACAATTATCAACATGCAAAAATTATGAGTTAAGTGTTTGCATTTGAATATAGCTTTTATTTTAATGCACAGTTTGAAAAGCTTATTTTAAGGAGGCTTGTTTGAATTGGAAATGTTTCCAAGAAATGATTTGTATCTTTTGTGTGGATCAAAGCAGCAGAAACCATTTAACAATTTGTCTGTCTTTAATGAAATCTAATGGATTTTCTGCATTTCTCTAAATACAATAAGTTGACACAAGTCTATTATTTGTTTTTAGTGCTGTAAAAGCTGGTGTTATATTACTTAGTGTTCTTAAAATTTCAACAATAAAGATTTTTATTATGTTACGTATACAAGCAATTATATTTGACAGTTTGGATGCAAACTTGAATTGGCAGCGACTTTAGCATTCTCACCAAAAAAAGCATTAGGTTTGTCAATTTAAAATGTTTCTTCTGTAATTTATTTTTCATAAGGTTCAGCTCTGCCATAGTAGCCTCTTGTCTCCTTTGTAGCTAACTTTCTGCAGACTTCTTTAAACTTAAGTGGAGAAAACACCTTTATGGATTAGCTTGCCTCAAGAGAAAACTCAAGTTCAGTTGTTATCAGGAAAGTGCTAGAATCAGACAGGAGATTTCTGAAGATCTGTACAATGTATTAAAAATTTGATGTAAAAAGGCATAGTGTTGTCCTAATGCAAGAAGCTGGTGAGAATTTGACCTCTCCATAGTTGTGCCAATGGAAACCTGCTCCATTCCTTCTTTTTGTTTCTTGAGTAAAGTGATTCGAGCAGCCAACCTGACAGGGTTGTGGTAGAGCAGCTCAATAAATTTATTTTTCTGTGTAACGTATTCCATTTATTTACTTCTATCAAATGATAGAAGTGGGAGATCTAGTAGGAGGTGTCTCCAGAAAAAAATAAATGTGCACCCCAAGAATGAGGAAACCCTTTAAATCTCTTGATGCTTTTGGCCAAACTCTTAGTTTTTTTTAATTGCAACAAATATCTGGAAATGCAAAGAGTCATTGTAGTCAGTCTGACAAATATTCTGACTTGATTTAACCTTTTCAACTCATACATTCTTCAAGTGGAAAATATATTGAGTTGCAAAAACATTTGACAGTACTGTAAATGTTAAATGCATGGAATTTTTTAAAACTAAATCATAATTCATGTGTTTGCGTCAGAAATCTGCCATTCAGAGTTGCTTATTATGAGTTATGATGGTTCTATTGGGAATAGATAAAGATGAAATGCAACATTTGGATACTGGAATTGTCTCAAACATAGAATGCTGCAAATAAGGAAATTATAGAGGCTGGAAAGCTATTCAGAAAATGCTTCTGAATAATGAATTCTTTTGTGTAGATGGCAATGTATTTTTGGACAATGTGCTAATAAACACAGACATAGAGTGTATTTAATAAATGAGCAATTAAGAACCTTTTTGCAGTGTTCTGGCTAACAAGTCAAAAATGTAACGGTCTGGCCTTTATGTCTGCATGTCTAGAAATCCATAAATGATAGAGAATTTAAGGCTGACTGCAGAAAGATTGCTCAGCTTCACACTCAGTAGAGGGTGATAATTTCAATTATCAGCATGTTCCCAGAGTTGGAGCATTTGGAGAAGAAGACAGAGTAGCAAACAGTGCCAGGCTTCAGACGCTTCATTCCAAATCTTTTCAGGATTCTGCAGTCCCCAAATTCTGCCTGATTCACTTTAGACATTCTTCTGTGCCCTCTCTTAGGTCTTTTGCCAGTCACTTAAATGCATGCTCCTAAATCTCTTGTAAGAGAGGAGAGCAATTGATTTTCAGTGAATCTTTTAGACCCTCATGAGAAAGTATTTCACTTACCTGTGCAATTCCAGCTGGTTGCCTTATTTCAGTACACTGTAAGAGAAACCTGCTCCTAGTCAAATTTGTGGAAGGCAAACAGGCTCGTGATTTCTTAGCGTACATACTGTCAATAGGGGTACGTTATAAAGTTTATTGATGATCACCTGTTCGTCCCCACTAAAGCATGTTTCAGCTCAATTTCATTCCAATATCTGGCTTAAATATGAGGTGTCAGCAGCATCTCCAGCATCCGCCTTGTCTCCATTATCCGCTAATCTTGTTTTTATAAGGATCATTCATGATGATCTGTATGTTTAGTCAGTAATCAAAGTTGTACAACAATAAGCCATAGTTTCACATGAAGTAACTCAAATCTCTTCAAGGTAATAACATAATTAGCTGATTAATTTGCCAATTCATTTAGTGCTCATTTTGTATTAAATAAATAATATCCAGCAATCACTCAAGCATTGATGACATTTCTACTTAGCTTCACTGGTAAAGCTGGTGGAATAAAACCATACTGCAAACTGAATTTGTTTATGTGGGAATTTAGCCATAAATTGGAAAAGTCAGTCAGAATGCAGAACTGTAGCATCATCTTTACTTATAGAAAAGCATAATTTAGTTTTCTGATTCATTGAAAAGTGAATCAGACAGATGGAGCTCTCTGGGGAATTGTCAAAAGGTTCTATCTGTCTGCCTGGAGTTGGCATAAGTGTTTAACTTTTGTTATCTCTGGTAATGACATTGGCTGATGGAGAAAGCAAGTGGTGAGGAAGTGGAAAAAAAAAGAAATGAGCTGTTGCTCCAGGTTCTGTGGCTGCTGCTTTTCTCTTAGAGCGTGTAAACCAAAATGAAGTAATGCCGTAAAACACCTTTGAGTCTGACACAGAGGTGCCAGTGGGATGCAAATAGAGCATCTGTCCTTCATCCTCTGAGCTCCTAATTTTAAAAAGTGCTGTCTGATGGCAGTGCAGGGTCTGCACAAGTGTAAGAATGAAGAATGTGACCTAAAAAACTTCTTTTCCTAATAATTATGATGATAATTATTTTTATCATCTTAAGAAAAACAACAATGCTGTGAAAAGATGAGACATCTATATTTACTGCCTATAAACAAATGTCAAGGATTATCATCTTTGGTATGCAGATTTAATAGCAAAAGAAACTAATATCTTTGATTAGGTTTCTGAGACTGCAAGACTTTCTTTTTTCTTTCTTTCTTTTTTTTTTTTTTTTTTTAACAGGTCAAGAATATTTTTTCCTCTTTCCAGCAATTACAAAAAGAAACTGCAGTGGTTTTGTGTTGAGGATGTCATGTGTGTGTTGTCATATGATCGCATACTTAGCAACTCTGTGTGTGCACAGAGCAGCTGAGGACAATGTTTTTTCAGTACCAGGATCACGATGGGTTTCCCACACTGCAGTCTTCTCTGTGTGAGTTTGGTTCTGATGTCCATCCAGAGATAGTGAGCCTGTTCCAGACTTCTGTCAAATGTAGGTTAGGGAAGAAAATGCATACAACTGGGATTTAGTGTTTTCAAATACACAGGCTGTGTTGTAGTCATGACACTGGTCAGACCTTCAGCTTTTCTATAAGCATCATAGGTCTTTCTTTTAAGCACCTTTTTGGGGGGAGGAGGAAGGGAGAGTATTTTCTGACCATGATGCCATTTTGCTCCAACATGGTGTGCAGAAGATTTTCAAGCCGTATCTCCCTTTGTGTAAAACAAGTATGGATTGTACAAGGGTACTGTCTGAAGGTCACACAGTTGGTGCATGTTTTTCAAGAACTATCTCCTACGTGTGATATTTCTGTTGACTGCAGATTTTGATCCAGCCACAGAATTAATCTTTCAGCCTTTTATCAGTGCATTCTGGGATTCTGAATTATTTTCTCCGGCTGCAAATCAGTCCCAACATGTGCATGCCATGTTTCAGAGACATTCAGAGACAGAAATATTTGAATAATCAGTATTTTAAGTAATCTGGAGAGGTGACACGCATAAGCTTAGATCAAGGGACAGACCTGCCTTACATTTGACTGGGATTCTGTTAAGTGAGGTTTTATTGTAGCAGCTTGGAGGTGGAGAAGAAAGGGAACAGAGCTGTGAAACCACTAATTTGCACCTTATGAATATTTACATGGAAAATAGTTTTTGAGTGTTTGTGGAGTAGGTGATGAAATAATACTTTATCCACAGGCAAATGCAGCTGTGAGTAGCTGATTCTACAGGATTCATGGCTCTCTTTGTGTGAGACGCATCTAGCCTCAAGTACACTGCCTTCATTTTCTTTCTGAAAGACGTGGATTTTCTACGTCAGCCTCTCATTTTAGGAAATCTTGTCATCTCTGTGGAAAAACTTGTATTGGCAAAAAATGTGTTCTATAGCAATGCTCTAGAGATTCTGGGAAAGTACATCTGAGGCAAAAAACATGGGGCTGTGCAAGTGATGTTCATTCTTTGGCCAGTGAAGTACTGAGGGTGGATGTGCTAAGAAGTAGGAAGGAGATGCTCAAAGATAGATTGCCTTGATCTATGCTCAGTGTGGGGGAGCTCTGTGGCAGGTCTGCCCAATAAAACAAGCCAAGTAATGCAGTCAACCAGCAAGGTATGGGTGCTTTCAAAGTAATTATGTACGTAATTATGTTAACACTTTAAATCCTTCACCTGGAAATGCAAAGTTTGAGAAGGACAAGCAGAACCTTGACTGTTAAGTTTCTGTAACTTAGTCATTCTGCTTGTTTATTAGGGCTTTTAGTTTGGAACACATACCTATGGGATCTAAGTACCCAATAATTAATTACAGCAATAAGCAAATAGCCACATCCTGTGGGCAACTGCATCACTTTACATGAATGAATGTAATGGATTAGTTTATTTCTGAGTTGTAAAATAAATAAATAAATAAATTGGAACAATTCATGTAAGAACTTTACTGTGTTCTTAGCGAGGAGCGCAGCTGCCTGTATTTTTCCTATGGGATAATTTCCTTTCTGATTATATGACATGAACAATGGCAATGGATATGAGCCTGAAAATCAGAGTATAGTTTAGATCTGCCTCTTTGTGTGTGTGTTTATTTGTTTATTTTATGGGAGTAGGAATCTTATTTTTGTGGCAGTAATGACCCGTGCATCTGTTCTATGTATGCACATTCAGTGGGTGCGTGTATGTATGGCTGCTGCTATCAATCTGACTCTTTTTACATTTTTGTCTTCTGAAACTTCCTGAGGTTTGTTTTTGTTTCTAATGATGAAACTTGTGTATATTTCCTTCTTGCTGTTTGCCTCATATATGCATAGAGTTATGGAGAGGGTATCATGTGTTGAACTTTAATTAAAAAGAGAATAATTGTTGTAAAGAAGTGAGAAGGTGTAGCAAAGATATTTTGACTTCTCCAAGTTAAATAGAGATATAGTTTCTGTTTGAAGTCTTATTTTATGTAATAATCCATTTAGAAGATAAGGATTAGGAATAAATCTCCATTTCTGACACCTGAACAGAGGCTTTTCTGTCAAAAGGAAATGAACCTAATTAAAATATAATGCATCAAATATGTATATACATATCTATGTATTCCCGTGTTAACGTAGTTAAAATGCTAACATAATCATCTGCATCTAATGGACATTGGAGAAAATCATCATTTTTTTTTAGTCAAGGTTGTTCTCATTAACTATCTCCTGGTAGTTTTGATATCCTCTGTGCTCTGGACAAATTCCAGTCAGGTAATTATATTCTTATTTTTAAAGACTCTTGAAGTTTCATTTGAATGTCATACTCATTATCACTTGCATTTCTAAAACTGTTGTGCTGTAATTCTCTATATTAAATAATGGCACAGCACGTAGTTGCACTTTCTTCTTGTTTATAACTAAGTACAGCCAGTAAATGTATTTCACTGCATAGGAACACCATGGTGCTCTTCAGCAGTGGATTAACCACAGGTGTGCAGTTTGGTCTTGCATTGTTCTTGTTGTCCACAAAACTCACTTCATACAGGTGAACCTCAATAGCTGTTGCAAGGTACAAACTGCCAGTGTACAAGAAGAATCCCCATATTCTTCAGTTCTCTGTGAGCCATCTGCTCTTCTGTGTTATGACAACCTGGAGTATGAAGTATGAATTATTGTTCAGTGGGCTCTGCTGGTCTGAGTTTAGACTCCCATCAGTGAATGGAACTGAACGATATGGATCTATGTCTACAAAAATGGGCTGAGGGAGGTGCACTTGTTCAGCCTGGAGAAGAGGAGGCTGCAAGGAAACCTCATTGTAGTCTTCCAGTATTTAAAAGGGGATTATGAACAGAAGGGGAATCAACTTTTTTTTACAAGGGTAGATAGTGGTAGGACAAAAGGGAATGGTTTTGAGCTCAAGGAGGAAAGGTTTAGATTCGATGTCAGGGGGAAGTTGTTTACAGAGAGAGTGGTGAGGTGCTGTAACAGGATGCCCAGATGGATTGTGGATGCACTGTTGCTGGTGGCATTCAAGACCAGGTTGGATGGGGCCCTGGGCAACCTTATCTAGTAGCAGATCTGGAGGTTGGTGGCCATGCCTGCTGCAGGGGAGCTGGAATTTGATGATCCTTGAGGTCCCTTCCAACTCAAACTGTTCTGTGATTCTATGTTGTCGCAGAAGTATTTGGCCTTGTAAGTAAACAAGTAAGCTTAACCTGTTTACTTGAGAAAGATACTGTTGGGTAGGGAAAGAGAAAAAAATCACGACTGAAATACATGGGAGAAAATACAAGGAGGGGGTTGGGGGAGGGGAAAGCTGTAGCAGTGCAGAGAAAGAGAATCTGACAAAGACTGAGTGCCTACTTGGAACCCAAAAGGCTAGCAAATCTCTGCAGATTTTTAGATCTGGCCCTAATAATAGTATAAATCAAAATTTTAGCATGCTAATTAGGCATATGTTTTCACAGTGTACATCAAGAGAATCCAGCTAAATTTTTTCAAAGTCTCAATAAATTCCCCTTGCCTTGTGAGCAATCAAAGCTTCTTTCTTATCCCTATTTTCTATTACCAGTAGAGTTTCAACTTGGATGTTCAATAGGGTGTTGTCATGTGCATCAAGAAGAAAACTTCTAATTTGTCTTCTGCTTAATTAAACCATTCAGGAAAAGTAACCCTAAACACTTCTTGCATCGAGTTTAGAGGTTCTAGACAGTATAACGTAATTTTCTATAGGTGTCTACTTTTTCTCATTAGACTTGCTCGTCTTCCATCATTTGTCTGTTACTTTTGTCTTCATAGTAACCAAAGGGGATCAGGTTTCATTTTCTATGCATTGTACATGTGCAAAGGAATACTGAGCAACTTCTATAGTAGTACTTTGGGACTCCAGAGACACAAATGAGTAAGAAAAGCTATGATAAGTGAGGATTTGTTTGTATATAACTTGTTAAAAAGTTCAGCAAGGATGGTAGATGCTTGAAAGTAAAGTAAGCATTTCTGGAGTAGGAGAGGGTGAGAGGAGAGAGGAAAGAAACACAAGGAGAAATTGAAAGCTGTGGATAGAAAGGCCTGAGAATTTCCTGGGCTGGAATTAGGGGGGAGGCAGTCCCAGTAGATGGAATTGTGCTGGAAACTTCCTTGGTTACCTTTAGGGGAGAAAAATGGTTCTAGTTTGAGAAACAGTCAGAAATCATCCTTATTTAGCATCAGTCATTCAATAAACATATTGTAATGGTTCTGGCCGTACGGCAGCTATTTGCAGGAAAAAAAAAAAGAAAAAAAAAAGGCCACGTGTTTTGTTTATGATATGGGGATAGTAACATGAGATTTGAAGCATGTCACTGAACACTATTGACTTCTTAGAGGATTTGAGCCAGGAAGTGAAACCTTCTCTTATTCTTGTGAAAATTATTCCACGGAGAGTAAAGTAACATATCCTAACACAAATTTTACGTGCAAAGATGACTATTATATTTAATTAGGTATTTGTAGTCCATTTCATGTATTTGTTAGAGGTCTTCTGTGGAGTTTTGAGTGTTACGCCACATCTTGAAGATATTTGTGGTTTTAATGATTTAATATTGAATCCATAAATGAACTATGATCGGAAATCTAAAATATGTATAAAACAAAATCTTTTTCCTGGAGAAAAGCTGTCACTGCTCTGCATTTCTCAGAAGATGGCCTAGGTGAATGTAAAGTATATGTGTGTATATTCAATTTGTCAGAGGTCTACCCTTCAAGTTTCCATTTTTATCACTTTTGATTGAATTCCCTTTTCAAGACTTAAGTAAGTTCTAATTTGTTACAGTGGCTATGTAGCAATACATTCTGCTTTAACAAGTCCTTACCATCTGCTACAGTAACAGTGAACCAACATTGCAGTCTTAGTGTGTTGACAACTAACTTAGGACTATATGGAAGTTGGTGAATTGTTGATATAAAATTCTGCTTCCCACGGGCAACCCTTTGAAATTCTTTTCATCACTTGTAATTTATCCAGTGGTAAGGCTGGATGGAGTTGATGTTGCATGAATTAGCTATGAAACCCCTGTCACAGTTGCACAGCACTTCAGGGATGTGACGGCAGGGAGGTGGTCAGGTTACACAGACTGCAGCCAGGTTGGAGCACAAGAAGGAGAAAATTCCTGTTTCTTCATTCAGGTATTTATTGAAGGTATGCTGGGGGTGAACAAATATGAGATGACTGATTCCCAAATAGTAATGTTTGTCTTCAGTGCAATTTGAGGGTGGAAAACAACTTGTAACATTTGTCTACTAAGAAAACTTCATTGTCTGCTCTGGACGGAAGCGAATTATGAGGGGAACTCTGAATGCAAAGCCTCCTATTTTTTTTTATGTTAGTGTAAGATGTCAGAGGCAGATGCTGTTTAAACTTTCTCACCAACATTCCACTCCATTTCGTTGCTTTGTGACAGATGGCAGCAGAGGGTTAGTCTGATAAAATAGCATCTGACATGGAAGTGTGTGTTAGGTAAAGTGTCATTGAATTCTTCCATGCAGAATAAACAGCACTTGCTCATAAACACTAGCTGAATATTTCTGGAGACCCACCAGGTGATGTGAGTACAGTGACCACTGTGCAAATAAAATCTGTGCAGGTAGGTACCACAAGTGCTCACAAAGGAACAGAAGAAATGCAATTTTCTCAGTACCTACTGACCCAAGATGAGGTTTAAGTGGCAGTTTCCTGGGTCGCGTGAATTCTATCAATGAGATTTGGTAAAAAACAATATGAGTCTTAGTCAAAACAGCCATCCATGGAGTAGAATGTGAATTTCCCTTAACAAGAGTTCTAGATGTGGCCATCAGCAGATAAAGGAATGTGCACTGTCTTTTGGGATTGGAAAGGTATGATTCTTCTGTATTTCCTTGAACCCAGATAAACCATCAACTCTGACCACTATATCATGACACTGCCAAGGGCAGTGGAATTCTGTTCATTTTGTTTTATCCAATTATGTCTAACCTTCTAATTTAAGTAATGCTGTGACAGTAAATGTAAATGAGGCTGGAGATATTTGATGCAAAATGATCTGGGTGAGAATTAACTCCAATGCTTCTTGCAGTAATTCAGTGTAGTTAGCTGAAATTTTCCTTTGCTTTTATTGGGCTGTACACTAAGTCATCCTAGGCTGTGTCACAGTTAAAATTGTTGCCAACCTTTCATGTGCAAATAGTGCATCTAGCACATAGACTCAGCATCTTATTCAAAGTCTTATGTCAAAATGGGGCCAAACCTAAGGTGCTACAGGGTTGATAGCTAGGTATGCTGGAGATGGAAACTGGTGTCTGCAACCCAGCTCCAGAAATGGCTTCCTCTGGGGCAAGGTGCATTTCAGACTACAAATGTAGACATGGAATGCTGACAAATGAGCAGAATATTCATGTTTGTTCATATTTTTAAAATGAATTTGATTTGTTCTTATTCAAATAATGCGTGTGGTAAATACATGTATGTTACACAGAACATAAATACTTTTTTTTTGGAACAGACACACACACACACACACATATATGTCATACATACATATATATGTATTTGTGATTCTAGCTGTTCCATCCTCAGCTTTATAACGTTGTTTACCCACGGTTAAAAGTATGTTAGAATGTAATTGTAACTACTTGCCGTGACTGGCTGTTAGAATGAGAGACCAGGCAATTTGCATCTCATATATCCAGAAATTAAAAGTGAAGGACTGACCACTTGACACCATTGTAGTTTTTGAAATAAAGCCTGCTGAGCTCAATTTGTTGTGGCTGCTAAATGCTCACCAATATGAATACATGATGAAATTCCTGTTAGAAGATGGCACTGTAATAATTGATGGCATAATGAAAGTGCCAGGGACTGAACAGAAATACTGTTCTGTTAACTTCTTATTTCAGAACAGAGGTTTAAAGTAGACTTTTTGAATTACATGTATGATATTTATTCTGCCCCCCGACCCCCCTCCCCCATGCCACCTTTTTCTTTCCTCTCTGATATTGAGGGATGATCATAGCTGTGTTAATTTCGCTCTTCCTACACATTGTTCAGAACCATACACTGTATTTTGTGGATAATTGTTTTTGCACTGTTGACAGTAACTGATTTTTTTTTTTTTTTTTACCTCAGAGCTATGTAAAAAAGGAGAATGAATATTGGTAGTAAGCGATTGCATTACAGGCAATTAGAGGTGGGAAACCCAAAGTCTCCACCATCTTAGAAAATAGATTGATAGAAATCCATTACCTCTGCATCTGTTTGGAACCTATGAAAATGACTTCAGAATTCATGGAACAAACCACAGCAATGTCTAATTATTTATTATCAGTATCCTCTTAATTCTTGCTCTAGGACAAATTTCCATTTATATACCTGTACCAAAGCTTGGATTTCTACCTGATTGCACCTTTCAAATAACCACATTTAATATTCATTGAAATAGAACATAGCCAGAGGCCCTATTTGATACTAAGTCAACAGACATATTATTGCAAAAAAAAAGATCTTTCTATTAACTGTTTCTCCCACTTCTTCCTATTTCTCAGAGAGATGCTCAGTACAGATATGTACAGTAAAAGCCAATCCCACTTTCATATTCTCTTGTAAAGCCCCAGCTTTTTTCTTTTTGTATAACATTGAGTGTCCTGTCTTCTGTGTGTCTAATACATTAAAAAGCATAGGATTTAATGCTGTAATTATAAAAGCACAAAGGAAGAAGCCCATTGTGTGTGTTTTAGACAGATTATCATCTTTACCTTTCCAAATATGTTCTATTATAGAAGCTGATTTCCTGAATAGTTTTGTCATAGGCAGATATCTGGCTGAGAGTGACTCTTACACACTAGGTTATGAATAAGTTATTTCCATAGCTCTAGCACATTCTTCTTCCCCCCCATCCCATTTTTGTCTTAAACATTCCTTTTTCTTAAAAGCATCAGTTTGCTGCAGAAACAAAAAATATGAAAAGAGACAATATTGAGTATTCCCATTTGAAAGAAGGTAGCTCATTCATATCAGAGAAGAGCTGTAGCAGCGTGTCTTGTCTCTTCTCTGAGCAATGGATATTGTAACTACTAATCTGCTTGAGTTTCAATGTGTTTTTGTTGTTTTTCTTTTTTCTCAGAAAAGTCTATTAAGATGTTTTTAATGTCATCAAAAATTCATTTTCTGTATGGGGAGGCTTTAACTGTTTCATGTCTTGCATATCTTTACATGGCTCTCTACTAAGAGGTGCTATTTATATAATGATATTTTCTCATTCATTAATCAATTCTGGAAGCCATTAGAGTGGCTCAGGAGGTGTTTTTCTTGTAGTGGGGGAAGTAATTTTTTGTTTTCACACAAAAAGCTGTTGGAATAATATGTGATCTAGAAACAGGATTATACCCAGAGAGAGGAAAGAAGTGAACAAGAAGAGAAAGAGACTGGGGTTTTGCATTCTCCTTCATGTGATAAAGAATAAATCAGAGGAGCAAAGGAGAGAACAAAGATCAGGGAATATCTCAGTGGTAACCACCTTTAAAATAAATGATTGCTTCCTACTGAACAATGTGAATTTTGGATCAGACCCATTCATGCTGTATTGACATCTGGAAGTAGTAAAGCAATACTGTGACTGGGGAAGGGGTTAACCTTGCTCAACAAACGAACTGAAATGAGCAGTTGCAAGGCCGTGTATGTCACCAAGGGATCTAACTCTATGGAGAGTGGCTGTCATGAGTCTCTGACTTGTACGCGTCTTCAAATTGTTGTACTGTTTTAATTCTTTTTCTTGGCAGGACACGTGAATAAATCTACCTAGAGAGAAAACTGAACATCCAAACTGGTCTTTCATAACAGCTGCCAAAGGTCAGCAGATACTTTTCAAACTGTAAGGAAAAAAAATCTAATGCGTTGCTCAAGATATCAGACAACTTGTGTCGAAGTAGTTACTTTGAGTAATATCTCTTTCTGCTGAAGTTGTTGAAAGATTTCTCACTGATGGGATTCTTAAGTGCAGCTTTTCAAAATGTTCAGGTATCCGATGTTCATAAAATTGGAAGTATATTAAGCATTTGGATGAATCTCTGTGTGTTTGTGAATGAACAACTGCTTGGAAATGAACAGCTTAAGGTATAGCGGTTATTTATACCTAAATACTGCATATGAGAAAGAGCATAACAGTAAGAGTTTTTCTGAGGTCTTCCACCTGGAGATTTATCTCTGGGAAAAATGCCACACTTCTCAGTTGTAGGCATGCCAGTGTTCAGGCTTGGCAATGTGCTCTAAGAAGCTGTCTGAGATTGTTCTGTCTCACTGCTTGCTCAGTGTCCTTCAGTGACTGCAGTAACTGACATCTGAATCTTTTATTTATAACTGTAATTCAGTATCTATAGTGTTCTGGCAGCCCTTTCTTTTTTTTTTTTTTTTTTTTCTTTTACCAGGCAACAATTAATGCAGACTGAGGGTGATGTAGGTTTCTGCTAGCCTGTAAGCAAACTTTGGTCCTTGATATAGATTTTAAGATGGTTTTTTATTGGTTTTTGGATAATGTTCTTTTTAAAAGTGGATCTTAAAATAGAATTAACAAATCTAATGTGAAAGGAAGGTGGAACCTGACTTTCAAGATTTGTGTTCGGGTGGTCAGATTCATGATATTTTTTTTTAATCTTTCTGACCCTGTGAAGGCTGTAGTTAAACCTGTCAGCACTTGTGAATGTTTAAATGATAAACTTGATAAGTCAAGCATTAGGATATATCTTTTTTTTTTTTAATTACTTTGAGATTTTTGGATCCAGTATCTGTATTAAAAAAAAAAAAAAAAAAGGTATAGTTTTAAGTAGATTTTGTGGTTTTTTTTTCCTTTACCTTTCTCTCCTATGGATAGAGCAGATAATAGACTTTCCTCACATTAGGAAAGGCTTTTTATTCAGGTCAAAGTTAATCTTGCAATAGTTAAAAAACGGATTACCAGACACAGAGCCTTCCTCGTTGCTGGCTGGGAGTCAGTGCTTGTCTGGCAAAACGCTCTCACCACTTTTTTTTCCTCCTCTTTCTACTGATCTCTTGGGGTCCTTTTCCTAGCTGTGAGCAGTGGCGTGCCAATTTCAATTAACATTTCCTTTAAAACAAATGTTATCATCTGCTTAGTGCTTGTGACTTTCTATTTCTAACAAGCATAACAGCAGAGTGAAGGACTATGGCTTCCTTTTTTCTACCAGTGTGATGTCACTGCACCTTGGTAAACATTACTAACCATTATCCCATCTTTGGCATTTCTTCCATTTCTTTCTGACTTAAAGGTAAAACCAAGGCCAGAAGACTGAATTCTCTGTCTGAAGCAGGAGCATTTTCTTTTCCATAACAGATTGAGAGCCAAAGCCCATTGCCATTAAGATGATGGGCTGCTTTTTCATCATGGCCAGCAAGCCAAGGTTTGCTTTCAAGGTTTTTGGGAACTGCAAACCTGTGAACAGTATGACAAGGATGCTGATTACATCTGTGTGAACAAATTATCTTGTGAGACTGTGGATTTTTATCAGAGAAGATGACAGTAAGACAGTTTAGTCAAGTTATCCTAAAGCTTAGTTTTCTCTTAAACTGACAAATTATTTTGAAAATCATTTTGGGTTACTAGAAAAATACAGTTCTCTGAAATATATCTAGTTCAGCTCTTTAACCTCTTAAAAAGGAAGAGATATATCTGCTTTTATTTGAGTACTTTTGAAATTGTTTTTTGTTACTTTTAGTGTTTTCTCCTCTTTTTACATTTGTTACTGTAAGAAATTAATATCCAGTATGGTCAACTCCCTGTTTTAGTCTTCTTTTCCTACCCTTCTTTCCAAAACTCTCCAATTTCATCTGAAATTGTTCAACTCTTATTCTCCTGGCTCTTTTTGTTAATATTTAGTTGTATATTAAACACTGACTGACTTAAACAATTGTGACAGTTCAAGTAAGTGTGAATGCCCAAAAATGTTAAAGCCTGGAAAAAACAAGCGAGACAAATAAACAGTCCTTGGTCCAAAACAAATGTCTTCCAGGCTTTCTCCTGATTCTTTTTCAGCCAGTTCTTCTTTGCTTCCAATTCTTTTTGTCCTTAGTCAAAAGAAAAATGAAGTTTTAAGAACTTACAGAAAAATGGCTGGAGGAGGGTAAAAGGTTTCAGCTGTACCTTCTGGATGATTTAATCACTTGTGGTTTCTGTCAGATGATACTTTTCATTACTGAATTATGATACTAAAGCTATCTGATACTGTAGTTTGCATCCAGGCATATTCAAACTGCCACATTATTAATGCTAAACCAGGTGTTTAAATTTACTGCTGGGATTGTTTCAGAAATAGAAATTGTGATTCTGCCAAACAGGAACCTGGGATCTGGTGCATGAGATACCAAAGTTGTGCCCAGCCTTGGAACCTCTTCTTAACAGATGCAATTTCCTGATGCTTTGGAGATGTTTGCCAAAGCACCAGTAATAAACAGATTAGAGAACATTTTCTGAAAATATGAGAAGATAGCTTAGAGTTGAACCCGCCTGAATTCACACCTGCTGGTGATCAAGGAGTATGTTCATTGTTGGCTGCTGAGAAGGGCCATAGAGGCCTCAGAAGCTTTTGAAGAAGTAACCTAAAATGATGTTTATTGTAGATATGGAAGTGTTTTTAAGAAAGCTCTACTCTTCACTTAAATCTGTAGACACTCGAGGGTCTCATTCTATTTAATAAATCTTGACATTTTGCCTAATATTCTTCACTTTAAAAAAAAATTAACATCTATCTCCATTGATGTATTCATAATTCATTTATTCTAAAATCCTTTTTAGCTGCTCAAGGAAAGTTTTGTTTTATGTCACATTGGGAACAAGATTTCTAGTGCACTGAAGAGTGAAGGCTGTTATTTTATTCACATGACAAAGGCATATATTATTTATATTATAATACCCAAACTGCAGGAATTGATAGATGAGACTTTATACGGTCAACTCGCAAGCAATCTAAAACATCTTTTAAAAATAAACTACTTTTTGAGTGGTTAATTCAAAATCAGATGGATTACTGCAAGATACACTATGTGATTATTTTTACTGTTGGGACTCAAACTACCTACATACATTTTCACACTGAGACAGGAAAAGTCTTATTGCATTTATTTTTTCTTCTGTTTGGGTGATTTAAAATCTGAAAAAGAGACTGTTAGATCAATAATTTAGTGCAGTCAGATGAAAAGTGTCCTAACCTGTTGATTCAACTGTAGGATATTATGAAATCTTACACACAGAATGGCTGCATTTAGATTGTGTAATCTGTATTCAAAATAACTTCTAGTGGAAGGAAAATTGGCCATTGTAGATGAAATTAACATTCGTGTCTGCTGTTTTTATGCTATATAGAAGGATTTGGTCAGCATGTAGGAATACTGCAGAGTTATTCCTCATGCAGTTGAGTAGGTGAACTCTGTTGTTGATGTTATAGATGCAATGTTGGCAGTTTTACTATGAAGCAGTAATTCATTTTCAACCACTGTAAAGAACATAAGAACAGCATAATCTGTAATTTTGTCTGTCACAGAGAAATTAAAGAAAAATTTCGTGTGTCAGGCTTAGCCCCCTGAAATATTCTCAGTGAATGACCTTATTAATGATTTAGATGGAGATTACAAAACCTCAGTGGTTTCACTGCTGTGATACAGCATGAGGGTGTAAGTAATTTATTGTCTCCTGTGACCCTGAGAAGCAGCTAAAGGACTTGTCTCATTCACAGATGATAATTTGACACCTTTGCTGGTAAGACTGCTTGTACCTTGCTAGGACTTCTGAGGCTGCATGGGTGCTGCAGTTTTTCTTCACTGCTTTGCTCTATTAAGATTCAGACAAGTTATGCTCATCTTTTTCAGGGACCAACCAGTGATATCTGTCTTTGCTCCATTCCAGGTTATTAATTTTCTCTTTGCAGTTACAAAATGGAGGAATAGTAAATTAATAAGGTTTGTGCTCTCTGAAAACTATTGTTTCTCCTTGAATTATCAGAATACAGTACCTTTCTGATAGAGATATTTAGATAGAGATATTTAAAGCTGTAATGCTTTGAAACTTTGCATTCCCACAGGAAGGGCTATTGCCTTTAAAATTTAACTGCAGAATTTTATTTATTTATAAAAGGAAAGTTGTATTGTCACTGTCTGCTGCTTGTCAGGGTGCCCTGATTGTGGATTTTTAGTAATTTGGTTCTACTACTGAAGGACAAAAACAGTAAGAACAGTTTTGACCGAAAATTCTGTAAATCTTGTGTTTGAGTGCATGATACTAAATTAACATGTGGTCAAGTACAAATGGTGAGCGTGAAAGATTTGTTTAACCATAATGACTGGAGAGATGACAAGGGTGTTGTTGAAACTGTTATTGAGCTACTCGGCACTTACTTTGAAGATACTGTGTGTTAACTTTGATCACAGCTGTTAAATTATTTTCCTTCTCCTCCCTTTAATCTCCTTTCTCTCAACTGGAGAAAATCTTTCATAATACTTTGAAAACTTCTGTCATGCCCCAAAGATGCAACTTGTAAAAAATCATAGCATGAACTCTATTTTCTCAGCATTAAGCTCAGAGATGAACATGACTGAAAAATCAATAATGTGCTTGGCCTGCGGCCTTGTCATTTATTGATTTACATGTCGTTTATACAAAATACAATTATTGCTTAAATACAATACAGTATTTTGCTAATAGGATACAAATGTCACCACTGAATAAAAAGGTCATACTTGCATGTAAATGATTGTCAACCCCGTCTCAAGCTTGTTGCTGCTATTATTTGAAGAGGTTGTTAAGGCACTGGAGACCTAGGTTTATTTTTGTAGATATCAGTGGGTGCTTGCCTTTTGATTTGCTTCATCAGTAGTTCCAATTTTTTGGCCTTATACTTGTGTTTTGTGCTTGTGTAGTGGTGTGAAGTGCATGAATGCAAATCACAGGCAGAGGCTTTGCTGCAGGAGCGGTGATGGTGCGTGCATTCCATTTTTGGTGCATGTCTGGGAGAAGTTGTTGTGGCTTCCTCAACACCTGTCTTGAATTCTCTGTGACCTGAGCAGTTCTGACAGAACCCTGCTCCTTGGAAGCAGCTGAGGGGCTCCTGAGAGGCAGAGAGTTTTCAGTGGTTGCACATTTCTTCTTTCTTTCTTTCTTTATCGTTGCTGTGACTGCAGTGGGTAGTCAGTACGCATTTGCTCCTTGACTGAAGAATTCTGTCCTTCTAACTTTGATTTCTTTTCATGGTGATTTCTCTGTTGCAACTTTGTCAAACTTTTTATAATTGATTGCAGTAACTAACTTAGATAAGGGATCTTTCTGAAGTGACACTACAAGGCATTAAACTGCAGAATTATAAGGATAGAGAAGGAAAAAAATTGTTGTATGAAGACTTTTTTTGTGGATTCAGTCTGTACCATGAATAAATCCAGGCCTTGTTCTAGTTGGCTGCCTGTACAGGAGATGTCACCTCTGCCCCTTCTGATCCACTGAGTCTACGCTCAGATGCTTAGTGCTTATCTGTTGGATTTGCAGCCTGATCCCCTTAGCAGCTTTGCACCTCCTACCTGCAGTACAGAATGAACAGCGAGAGGGCTCCTGTAAGGTATCACTGGTAGCACACTCCTGTTCTACAGCTGCAGGATGCCAGTGGGATACATTTTAAAATTTTCTTTCCAAAACCAGAAATCAGGCAACAAAGCATGTGCTGCTGGTTAAAGCCATAATCTTGGCTGTAGAGAAGGAAATCAATGCCAATGACTAATGTCCAGTAGTTGACAGTTAAAAATCTAGCAAATGAAGTTAACCAAGTTGTTTTACAGTACTATGCATCTACAGCTACATCTAATCTCATATTGTGCGTTTTGAGATCAAGTTTATGGCAAATGAAGATATGCCATTCTAAAATGACAGCAGATATGTATGCTTCCCCCCCTCCCCCACTTCTCTGTTTTTGGTTGGCATTGGAAGTATTTGGCTTGTATGAAGAAAAATGGATTGATGTGCTAAGAGGGTCTGTAGAACAAGGACACAAGCAATTCAAGGGATGAACCTCAGATTTTTAAAGAAATTTATTTTTATTTTTTTGCTCTTGCTGCCATTTGTTAAAGGCCTCATCTTATTTGTAATTCTTTCTTAAGACAGTTTGGTAAACAGCACTTTCTGAACTACTCTATAGGTAGTGTGATATTGTTTAATTACTATAACCTGAAAACGGTGACCAGACTTGAAGATCTTAGCATGTACCCGTCAAGAGATTAGAAAAGGTTACCTGGAAAACCTTTCTTGCCATGCCTTCCTGTGTTATTTGTAGTGGCATTTTACACCATTTTGAACAGCATCAACTGCTAGAGTAAAATTCTGTAGCTTCTTTTAGATGTTCAGTCCACAGCATAAAGTTCTACAAACATTATTCCTTCACTACCTTTTCAACAAAGAAGTTTGCTTCAGTCAAATAATGGAATTATCTTAGGATATGGGTGCAATAGAACCAAGACACTTTATTTGACTAAAGCCAAAGAGATTTTTCCATCTCTTGGAATGCTGTACAAGTTTCTGAGCCATAATTTAGTCATTGATTTAAAAAATACTAACCCACTACTTTGTACAGATTTAATATATATGAGATATATATCAAGGAAAAAAACAACTGTATTGGACAAGTACAACTCTCCAAATTCTCAACACTTAACATAAATAATTGGTGCACTATGAAGATTTAAATGCAGATTGCCACTTTTATAATTAATTCTTTTTTGTTTCATCTTCCTTACTAATTGAAAATGGGCTTTCAATGCAGAATGCTTGAAATTGTGTGAAGAGATAGAATTGGAAATGAACTTAATTAACTACAAACTGTCCAAATCAATCAGTGTTTTACAGTGCCTTTGTAATATACAGAGTTCATAATTTACTTGGGATTTGCCATAATACGTATGCCATAATTGCAAAGTAATCACACTAAAAGCGTACAAAATTCAGTGTTGTGTTCTGATGCTCTATTGGGATGAAATGTCTATGCTTTCACACACCAAACTGGATTGGGGGCAAAAGGCTGTATTTTTCCATTAACCAAACAGAGGACTTCTATAAATTAGGGCATTTCTCCAAGTCTGGCAGGGCTTTCAGATGTTAATAGCTAGAGAGAAAAAATTCTTTGAATTCAATGTCCAGGCAATCTGGCATTTCAAATTGTAGTGTTTTTGCTACACCATCCATGCTGTTTTCAGCATGGAAACAGTAAGCTTATAAGAAGATCAGGCAAAATAATTCCCAAGGAAAGCTTTTCAAAATTTCTGTAGGTTTCCAGTAAGTTTTCATAGAGTAAAACAACAAAATCAAAGCTGTTAGGCAGCTTGGCATAGTATTTATCTTGTGCTTGGGTTTCTAGAAGCCTTCCAAAGTTGTATGCCTGATCCACAGTTCTCAAAGCTTTGATGCTTCAAAAGTTGATGTTCCAGATTCTCATATGGAACAGAAATTTTCTAAAAATTTGATTCCTGTAGTTTTCTTCAAACCCTCCTGCAATACAGGCTGGGATAACAGCCTTGTTCTCAGTCATTCATAAATAAACCTAATGTTTCTCACTTAGTAGTACTTGAACAAAAAAGTAGGGAGTGATGCTTACAATCCTTTACAGCTCTGCGTTCCTCTGTGAATAGACCAGATCCTTCCCTGACCCTTTTTGAGTTGCTGGCTTTGTCCTGAACATTTTAGTTGCAGTATCATGAGAAACTAATTTCTTTTTACCACTCTTCTTGTTTCCTTTTACTTTTGTTACTAGCAATGTTATATCCCTTCTTTTCAATGGCTGTGTCTGCGGGTGTCAGTAAGTAGTCTCCATTAAGAACTGCAACCGAATCTTTGATGAAAAGTGAGCTAAATTATTAAACGTTATCAGAAGAAACTTGTGTAATATAAGAGCATTACATGACTCCTCCTAACAAATACATATGACAAAATACTATATGACAATATTGACAAAATCTGTTAATCCAAAATACTCCAGGGGCCTTTGCTAAAGGGTCAGAGATCGTTATCCTCTGGAGAAGTCCTTTTAGCTGTGACATAGCTGTTGATGATAACTGCCAGTTGCAGGACACAAGGCTAACAGGAATCCTGCTCATTGCTGAGTTCTGGCCTTTGTCTTATAGGACCTCAAAGATAATTTATTTCAACAACAGACTGTTTTCAGTTTATGTACAACTTACTCTTTTATTCCTGTCACCAGTACAGTAATTGCTCAAATTTCATTGGTAGGAACCCCTCCTTTGCCCATCTCAGAGAATAAATGCTGAGAATGTACCAGAAAACTGTAGCTGCGTAATATGACAGACAACACATGGTCGTCTGAATTAAACTGTAACCTGGGAGCATTTTATCTCTGTGATGTTTTTAAGAATTGCAATGTGATTTAGAGAAGAGCATTTTCACATCTAAGGTAACAAATACCAGAAGCACACAGGTAAAATCAGTGACACATTAGTTCAGAGCATTTAGCAACTGATGAACGTATTTGCGTAAACACACTGACAATCCTCCAGCAGCCACATTAAGGCACCTATGCTTTATAGTTGAGAAAAAGAGAGGAAAAATAGCTAATGACTTGTTAAATCCCTCTGTACTTATCTGAGATCAATCACATCCTGGGAAAAAGCCATTGTGACTTCAAGTAAAGGGGAGAGGGAAAATAGGGAAATAGCTTTTTATATCATTTTTATAAATTTTTTATTTCTTTTATCAGGATGCAGTTTTGGGGATGAGGTCTTTTTGCACCTCCTTTCAGCATCTGTAGTTTTTCAGGGCGTCGCAGTAGAGAAGATGCCCTTTGCATCCAGAGTTCCAGTAAACTTCTTGCTTATTCCATGGGAGTTTACGTGCTGCCCCTACCATCTCACTCGTAGGCAAGTCTCATTTTCTCTTTTTCTTTCTGATGAAGTATATTCTCTAATAATGTGCGTCAGGAAGATTTTGATGCTTGAGGATTGGTGAGTATCACCTATTTAAATGAAGGGGTATGAAGCTGGGCATGAACAAAACTCCAGTTAATGTCTTTTCCTGCCAATGACAGATCATTGCAGTACTTGTGTTGCTCTAGGCACTGTAACCCGGCCTTGAAAATGCCCAGTTGAACAAGCTGGCTTCAAGTGATATAATAATGAACACTTCTCATTCTGCAGCCAAAGTCATTATGCTTGGGGTATTCCCTCCAGATGTTCACCAAAATGTGCTCCATGTTTCTTCTGCCAGCTAACCGTATGTCAGGAGCATATCCTTCTCCTGGCCAGTAGGGATTTGCTGGCAGGATGAAGTCAGAGAGAACTGGACTGGCTGGCTGGAGCAGTTATGCAAGGAAAATGAGAAGCTAAATATCCAATAAGTGTGATATAAAATGCTGCCCAGAGAGTGGAGGTCAAAAGAGCCAGCAGGCACAGACGGGGTTGTGGGACTGCCAAAGACAACTGACTGTGTTCAAGGTGTGTAATTCATACTTATGTAGTAATCGCTTTGCAAGCTGTCCGGACTGGGAGGCCAGTGGCAGCTGAATGGACACATACCTGGGTCTGAGCCCAGCCTACGAGCTCAGAGAAGTTTCTTGGGAAGCAAGTAGCAGCCACTTTCTGGATGGATGGTAAGGTGGCACTTGCTGTGATACGAGCAACAGACTGCCTGGTTATTAGAGACTGCCAGCTGTCTCCACTTTTGAGTGCTGCCATCACAAATAAACCAGGCCCTGCCCCTGACAGCAATAATCCTGAAAACCTGAATATTTGGCATATTTAGAGTCATAAAGAAGTAGGTCCCTATTCACCACAGTACTGAGCGGAGTACTTAACTTGGACATGTAAATATTCCTACTGACAGTGCAGTTATTGAGCAGACATTTTGATGAACACACACCAAAGCATTGTTATGCATGGAGAAGTTGCTATTGATTTAAGTAAGCTTGCACCCATAAAGGATTTTTTCATCACTTACTAAGAAACAAAGAGCAGTAGTTATAGATGTGTTTCATCAGAAGAAGGTTATTGCTGGAAATCCTTTTGTCTAATGTATGAAAACACAGACAAGACTGCCTAAGCAGAACAAAACAAAAAGGCAGCTAATGCCCATAAAGCTTCCAGACAGTGCTTTTTAGTCCCTAGAGCTTTGGAAACAGATGAAGGGCAATTCAATTGCTCTTAATGATACTCCACTGAATACATGCTTTATTTCAAAAAGCCAACTGCTCTAAATGCCATTGACAAATGCAATCATAATGTACAAGTGTCAGTGTCAATGTAAAACTATACACCATTTCATACGTTTTGCAGCGTGTAACCATCAAATAGTTCATTTTTATTTACAAAAAAAAAAAAGAACAACCCCCCAAAAAATCAAAGCAGATGGAGCTCAGCAGCAATTTGTAGTATAATTCTTAAATTTATTCTTAATTACAGCTTTGCTAGTACAATATAATTTCAAAGAAGAGTGGTAGCTGGACTTTCTAATGGGTAAAGCTACACGAAAGTACAATGCTTTGAGTTTGGAATAGATTGAAGTCTTGTATATTTCACACTAAGCAGATGCCCTGAGGGAAGTTTTTGCTTAAATCTCTAGGGTAATGCAGTGTAGTTGTGAATGGTTTTGTGTATGTTACTGTGTTGTATTTAGATGTGTATAGGGAAGAATATGTATATAGGTTTAAATATGAAGTTCATCTAAGTAATTTGCAGTCTATTCTAGATGAATACATGTAATTTCAGAAATTAAATGGAAATTATAGGTAGTATCCTCAGTCGACATGGTTTTACAAAGAACCTTCTGGAGATCAGTGCAGATGTGGGTGTTGCAGAGACTATAAACGTTGCAACTCTGAGCACTCCTGCTACATCATAACCACGAAAGAAGCTACTTCTCCATTGTCTGCATTAGTGGAAATGTCCCATGATAAAACAGGTTCCACTGGGACTTGTTACCTTTCTGACTTTTTGCATCAGAATGTTAGAACAGTCCACAGAGCTGGTGAATCTGTAGCCTGTATCATGTGATTCCCTACATCTTGACTAAAAGATTGTAGAAGGTTTAAGGAGCAGATAAACATCACAAGCTGCAGACAAGAAAGTTATGACAATTGTAAACAGTGATTTATTATGTTTCTTAAAATACCAATGAAATGTGTGACAACGGCCTTGTCCAGAATTACGATTAAAAGTACTAAAGAATTACAGTGCATTCAGCAATATGAAATAGAGCTGTACTAGTTGGTACAGGGCAGCACTTTTTCTTGTTATTTGTAATTATGAGGTTCGGATATGTTTCTTGATCAGATTAAGGATCCTATCAGTGAAAGTTACCTGGACAAAAATCAGTGTAAGAAGCTATTGGAAATGAATTGCGTGTATTAGAGAGGAACACTGGTTCTCCAAAGGATGTGTCAAAACTCCTGCAGCCTTTAGCAAAGCTAAGTTTTCAGCCACAAAGAAAGAGAGGTGAAGCTGAGGCACGTCTCCAAATGTGTTTTGTTTACTAGTTGCTCAGGGTAACATTTAAAAAACAGTGCTGTGCTGGCCCTGAGATGCTTTGATGATTCTGAGGAGCCACTAGCTGGTTGTTAGTGAGTGTACCCTGACACAACTGTGTTCAAACAAACAAAAACAGCAGTACTGTACTAAATTGTATTGCTGATATGACAGCATCTGAGAATATAGACCACTAAGAGAAATGGCACAGTGATTAGGAATTGTTTACCTCTGATCTGGGGATCTATTTCGTGGCTCAGGAGTACGTGAAGGTAGAATTCAACCTTATGTAACATGGAAGACAAGAATTTGCTTAAGTAAATGCTTATGAAATAGATGAGTCATAGGTTTACATGAGTCCATGGCTATCTCATAGGTTTATTGGTGACTCACTTGGAGGAATTTTGGGAGTTCAGCACTCTCTCAGCACTGTGAGGTGCAGTGTTTCCCTTCCAGTGGCAGCGCTGAGCAGCCTGGTGGCAGGCAGTGAGGAATTAGGCTTTATATTTGTGCTGTATTCTTACCTGGAAATTGGTACTGACAGCAAGAGTGAATTTTTTGCCAGGAGTGTATGTCAACATCATAAGCCCAGAGAGTAATTAATTTTCTATGGTTCCTTCTGTACGGTATCTATAGTATTCAGTGAAGTACATCTTCCTGTCAGCATGCAGCCATTAGCTGACAATGCAGTTGCTAGCTACAGCACAGTTATTTTTTTACATCTCATCCTTCAACAAATGAAAAGCACCAAGGAATGCCCCACTCCATTGTTTTGTGATAATGTATGTGTGAAAAGCAGCTTATTCTAAGACGAGGATAAGCCTGTCTCTCAAATTTACAATAAAGATTTGCTTTTGAAATCTTCAGATAGGAAAATACAGCTAGCAGCCATTCCGTCTGTTTATTTGAATAAGCAAATCTTATGGTTGAGAAGTTCTGTAGTTGTTCTGGAAAAAGCTATAAACAGTGTATTGTTTGG
The DNA here is from genome assembly GCF_054131305.1 of Coturnix japonica. Lineage (NCBI taxonomy): Eukaryota > Metazoa > Chordata > Aves > Galliformes > Phasianidae > Coturnix > Coturnix japonica. The sequence continues at coordinate 7,738,641 of NC_140680.1, read as the reverse complement.
TTTTGAAAGACGTCCAGCTAATGTTAGATTAACGTGGCTCTGGTAAAATTTGTTTTTTAGCATATTCAAACATTAATAATAGTTTTATTTTAAGAGTTCCCAGATTTTTAAATACCTGAGATGAATTGGAAGAGAGTGTTCACAGACTTAGGTGCTACGACATATGCAAGTTTATTTTACCACTCACCTTACCCAGTTGTAAGGTGTTAATCTGAAAGAATAAATCCTAATGTCTCCCCAGGTACAACTCAGCACACAGCATGCTAGAATTATGTTGTTGTGGATGAAAATACTTGGGTTTCTGCATATTTTTAGGTTAATTTTCCATGTCAATTTGGTCTATAAATACAAGCAAAGTTTTGAAAAGCTTTTGTTACTCCAAATGGATCTTCCTTGTTATTCTCAAAGGGACATATTTTTCTTAAAATAATAAGCTTTAGGATTTACTAATCAGCTCCATCTAAAATCCTTTACAAAGCACAATCAGTGTGTTGAGCCATGGAAAATTCAAATGAATTTTGTATTTGCAATAGAATATAAGAAAAATGTCTAAACACGATGTTGTCATATGTATTTCATGGCAAGCTTATTGATCTCACCAGCGCTTAACACAGAATATTTACTGAGAAGAAAACATTGAAAAATTGTATTTCTCTAGAAAGTCAAAGCAAACAGTCTGTTATATAAATATAGATAATCTGTAGATTTTACTAGTGTATATGGTAACGTTGTTTTGTCAGCTTACTGCAGAACTCATGGCTCTGCTCAGAAAAGGAAGCATATCTATAGAGCATCAGGACAGTGTCATTCCTATTGGTTTTGAATGGAAGTGAGAGATAATGCAATCTTAATCACTTAGAAAACCCAGGAAGGAATTTGTGTTCCTCTTCAATCATCTACTGAATCTAGCTGAATATCAGTGCATTTATGAATAAAGAATCAATATTTATAGTAAAACCTCTTCAATGATCATGTGGTAAGCTCTTTGATTAAAATAATAAAACTATACTGTGCACAACTGGAATTTCGAAGTTCTGACAGAGTGTGCATCCAAGCCATTGCTACTTAAAAGCCTCATAGCACAGAGAGTAAAGATGCTGTTGATTCTTAGTGTAGATGAAATGTATATTTATGTGACCACTGTGATATCTTTAAAACGTAGCTGGTTTGATGAGACTAATTTTGTAAAGAGTATATTTTCTTCATTTATTTGAGAGTCCAATGTTACTGTACAATTTGTGGATGTGAAAGTATAGAAGACTTCCGAGTTCTTGTAAGTAAATTTCAGTTATATTTACTGTAAGTCAGTATACCTTATGCATATAACAGAACAGTTAAACTGTTGTTTCTGATTCTGGATTGTGCTATTTCCATCTCTCTCTAATCTCATATTCTCCTTTAAATTATAAATTGCCCAAGTGGTATGCAGTAGACCAAGGGAACTTTTGGAACGTCTTTAATATGGCTTTATTAGCTTTACTGCAGGCTCAGGATATGATTTGGTGTGTTGGAAATGTATCTGTATTCAATGATATCTCCCTCAGGATTCATTCCCTTTTAATGAACAGTGAGAGATGCTAGCAGTGTGTGTGATGTATGTTTTAGCATGGTTGATGGGTTTCTGCAGTTAAGAAGTACATGTCATTGTTATTTACTCTGTATTATTTATACTGCAAGGCTTCTCTGAGGCCCTCGCCCCATTGCACTAAGCAATGTAAAAATATAGATAACATCAATATTTTTTAGCTGGTTTTCCTGAGAATAAGAGACAAAGACAGGCCTTGAGAACTGTGACTCATACTACTACTTTCTCCGTAAGTATAGTCAGTGTTCCTGGATAAGGCTTTGGCTGTTATAGTAGCTGATGATGGTCTGTTTAACCATTTCAGCTCTTCTTGGTACATGAGAATTATAATGTTGGGCTTATTGCTGTCTGTATTCATGATGTCAATTTACTTTTTGTCCCAGAAAAGAAGGGAACTAAGTAAATTGAAAACTCAGTACATCTGCTAAACTGCACCTTAGAAAGAGCCTGCATAATGAAAGGATGGTGTCTAAAACAGAGGGGATCTGAATTCTGCAGTATTTATTTTGCTTAATAATAACTTTAGATTTGAATGTCGTTACTGGAAGTTTGGCCCACTTAATAAGACATTTAGGAGCAGTGTGCTTCTTTTGTGTAAAAAGTATTACTCGGTTTAACAAATTCTAAGTCAAGCATGTTTCTTTAAGCACACACTTATGTTTCTCCAGCAACAATTTTTCATCCTGGAAATTATTAGGAAGGGCTTTTCATAACAAAGGTAGTGACTGACTGCAGTTTCTTTTATAAAACCTCTGGATTTCCCACTGGCTATTCTAGTGAAAGACACTGAAGGCTACAAACTGTTAAAGCATCTTTACTTTGTTACAGTGGTAAAATAAACCATCTTCTTTAAGAACACAATGCAATCAGAAAAATATTAATTAATCACTACAGTGATTAGTTTTAAAAAGGTGTGATGTAGACTTGCATTTTTGCACTAGACAGAATAACTCAGTAAATACGTGGGTTTTGTCTGTGATGGCAGGTTCTTGTAAGTAATGATCCAAATCCTTCAGTTTCTATGGCTCAGTATTCCTGAATATAGATTATCTTCAGGATTTGTAATAATTTAAACCCTTGTAAGACCAGGTTTCGTTAAAGCATTTTCTTATTTTTTCAGTTTTGTGATTTTTCTCTCAATCGATTGTTTATAAAGCAAAGTTTAGCTTGAAATGAATTTTTACTAAGTTGGGTATTATTCAAAGTAATACTTCAGTCATATTGAATGTTTGAGGAAAATATATTTATAGTGCCTAGTTTTACTGCCTTGCAAGAGCTGAAATCCACGTAGATAATCAGCTACGATAAAATTATGTTATTGAAGAGCCTGAGTCAGTGACTGTTATAAAATTTATGTAAAAAGCTTAACAACCATTATCTATTTCTTCTTCTGAGTGGATGAAGATAGGACTTGACATCCAAAAGCTTGTACAAACTGAGTCATTTCACATATTTTCAAAGCAAAACTTGATGATTAACCACCCAGAAAAAGGAGAAAAGTGCTGTTAGCTACATCCTCTCCCATTTCAGTGGAGGCCTGCTGTGCCATAGAAATGCAGAAAATGCTGTTAAATTACTGTGGTCTGTTGAGGATTTTTAATAGGACCTCCTATCATAATGAGACATTTTAACATTCTTTTTAAATTGGTCTTTTTATATTTTCTGTGCTTCATATTTAAATGTTTACTACTTTCATTTGTCAGGTTTTCCTGATATATTCTTAATGACCATATCAGTAACTAGTTATCTGAAAAGTAATCTTTATCTACTCTGCTGTAAAATATATATATATATATATATATATTTTTTTTTTCTAACTTGAGCAAATATTATTTTTGATAGTTCTACACAAAATAAAATGGGATCTCTGAAATTCTGAAGGAATTATTTGAGTTGTAGTTTGTAATATTAAACTTAAATACTGTTAGAAGCAGGGCTTCTACTGGGCCTTCTTATGACATTGGCTGATCTTCAGGATATGATGATTCTTTAGGGATATAGAGAGATTAAAAAAAACAAACAAAACTCATTCACTGGAAATGGAGAAATTCCTGCTGGTATGTGACTGATGCAAGCAACAACAACAAAACCCAACCAAAACAAAACAGAACACCCCTAAAAATTAATCAGTGCACTTAAGACTGTGTGTATACATTTACATACACACCCAGAAATGAAGGGATAGAAATGTACTTCAAGATGACATCGGCTATGTTTATTTAATTTACATTCACTTGATTATATTCTCAGCCCTTTAGGTCTATGTATATTGAAATTTACCTGTGCTGCGTGCAACCATGAGGGATTAACAGTCACCTGACTATTTGCTTGATCCAATGACTATTTTGGAGATGTTTCTTTTACTGCTAAGAATTAATTCTGGTAATCATAACCTTCCAGTTGGCATGTCAAAGACACAATCAGACATGGCAGTTATGTTATTGCACAACCAGTACAACCTACTCGTTGTCCTACAAAAGCAAAGCCATCATTTTGATTATCAATACCATTATTTTTTCTTCAGTTAAGAGATTGATTCCTTTAACATTGCAGAGTGGAAAAAATAAACTTCTTGCAGATCAATAGTACAACACTTACTTTTCTTCCTTCAGACGGTCCTGATAAATGCAGCTTTAGATTGCTTATCTTACTGACTCTACAGCTTAGAGGGGAAAAAAAAGAACAATTTTTGTTTTTTCTTCTCGTATCTTCCAAATTTACATTGCCTACTTGCCATTAGGGTGCCTTAAAATTCTTCAGTAATCATCATTTTGATCATTAAAGTCATGCTGCTATAATTTTTCTATGTTATGTTGACATTACATTCCAGTAGTTTAAAAAGCAGCTTCAGAACACCCTGGGTTCACAGGTCAAATTAATTTAAAAGTTAGATGGAGTACTGAATGCTATTAATGGAAAATTGATCCTGAGAGATAAAACTCATTACCTAGGAATACATAACTGGAGTATTACCTCAACACAGGTTTCTCAGTGTCCTCTACTGTCCAAAGGGATTTTGATGTTTGTTTTCCTTAGAAGGACTTTAGAAGACACTGCTGTGTCTGTGGTTCCAAACTGTTAAAGATTTTTTTCAGTGTTTGAATGAGAAAAAGAAAATCTATCCAGAAGTATCTTTTATTTTTATTAAGTATGAACTCATGGAATAAATTTCCATGAGTAAGTTGCTGTGCTTCTCTGTCAGCATTTCTGCTCTGTGTAATTCCGTGTGTGTATCTTAACCTCATCCTAGATGCAATTGAAAAGTCCTTTTGTGTATGGCCTGTCACTCAGAAGATGTGTCATTGAATGCTATTACCTCTACAGGTGTCCAATCACAGCCAGTGTCTAACTGGAGCTGCTTTGTCTGAAATACTCAGGCTAACAAAGGAGGAACCATTACAGCCTATTATATGTGAAAGGAACTTTTGCTGGACTCAGTAAGTGGCCCAATTTGTCTAAGAACTCCACCAAAGTGTCCTAAGTGGATTCTTAGGGCTGCCCGGTAGACTCTGGATGGCTCCCCTGCTATGCCTCCTTTGTTTAATCCTCTTATTGGAAATTTCTCCTCAAATATTCATTTCAGTTTAGTTATTAGCTTCATTTCTGTCTCGCCTCTGTTGCAATCTGTTATCCCTGATTTACTGGGAAAAGCAAAGCATCAACCTATTGAAGATGGGTCTGTGAGGGATTATTTCATTTTATATTTATACTGAACTTTTTAAAGGAAATGTTTTATACTTGGGAATTAAAACTTACTGATGCTGGTAAAAATAATAGCACCTCTAGTGGTATTCTGGAAGGCTAGTGTATGTACTGATAATTCCCTGATGCAACCTGATGTACAGCAACTGTTGTAACTTTCATCTCTCCGACACAAAAATCATGTTGATAAAATTCAAAAATAGAAAATGGGAACTATGTTGAGCTGTTCACCAGAGGTTCAGTCTCTGCAAACAAGATGCCGTAGGCACTCATGAAAAATGTAGCCTCTCTGACTCTCTTTGCCCAGTAGGGTCACATCCAGATCCTTTCACCTTTAAATCACATTGCTTCTTTCTTCACTGTTGCATCTTGCCCTTGTTCCTAGTTTGTTGCTGCCTTACAGGCTTCTGTTGTTCTAGAGACAAGAGAGGAACATTTATTAAGAGAGATTTATTTGGAAAGGTCAGACTCTGCATTACCTCAGTATTAGGTTCAGTCTGCAGAATAGTGATTTCATTACACAGGTTTTGGAGACATCACTTATTTTAAAATATGGCTTTGAGGAATCAAACATGTCAGAATCTGGTAAATGAGTGAATCTCCATTCTGCTAAGTGCTTCTGAAGCACTAGAAGCTTTAGTAGCTTGATTTACACTAAATTTTGATTTTAACAATGAAAAACACTACACACTGTTAATAAGTTAACAAAACAAAATAACAAAACAAAGAAACCCTGATCTTCCAAATAAACTTTTTGTTCCAAATTAAAACACATGTTGCTTCACCATTCCAGTTTTATGAAGAGAAAGGTTTATAAACATGAAAGAGACAAAAAACAGGAAGAAAATTCTCTTCTCTTTCAGTGATGCTAATATAGTCACACATGGATAATTCCAACAGGTCAGTCTATGAATCAGTATCTGTTTTGTGTTGTAGCTCTTTAGTGCTTTTTTTTTTTAAATGCACAATCTGACAAAAATAGAGTTGTTGTTAAAGTCCAGGATTTAAATCTTGGCTTCATTCACAAAGACTTTGTTCTACGTATTGCAGGGCTTTATACCAGCAGGATTTAGTAAAGCACATACTGTATTTTTAACAATGAGGCACATAGGATCTGTAGCATCATCTGAAAATTCACGTATGTATGCCAGGCACAGGAAGAACACAGATTGAAAAGAAACTCTACAGGCATTTTGTGTGTGACAGGATACAACAGATTTAGATACACAGAAATACACACACCAGTATTAGCTGACTACAGCCTTATAAAACCACAGTGGCATATACTTTGCTAAGAATTTTTCGAGCATCAGCGTGGTTTAGAGTGGTGTTTGAAAATGTATAATGGAATAATTTGTGGATATTCGTGGGACCTCTTCCCAGTGTGAGAGAAGTAGGGGAAAAAGTGCTTGTTTAAAATGTAATGAGCTAAGGAAATACGCTGGGGTCATGGGCTAACCTAAGGCAGGCACTGACTCCCTTAATACCCTGCAAGAGCCAAACAGTGTAGACACAAGGTAAGAGGGGATTTGAATGTGAAAATAAGAAAACCTTTGAACAGGAAAATAAGCAGCTCATTTGAGGCAATAGAGAAAAGTGCCTAGAGAAACAGCATTTAGGAAAGACTGTCAGTTAGAAGAATGTTGTCACAAGTTAGTAGGGAAGGTTACATAATGACATATTCTGCTTGTCGTCTAGGGAAATTTTATAAGGGTTTAGCATACTCTACATATGAAAACCTAGGGAGAAATTGGGATCAGAAAGAGTGCCCAGGGTTCAAAGGAATGGACAGGGGAGAAATAGTGAAATTATAGGTATCTTCATGGTTTGTTTTATGAGAGAAAGAAGGGAAGATGACCGAAACAATGGTGTTTAAGATCTCTGTTATAATTAGGCAAGTAGTTCCATGGAAGTAGATTCTTATAGGTCTGCGAGGAGAGATCACAGATGCAGCTCACTCTCTGTGAACAAAGGTGCATAGAAAAGAACAGGGAAGACATCATAAACTGTGCCTGAATTGCATTTCTAAAATTTGAGAATTTGGGACAGAAAAAAAGGCAGTGAGAGTCTCCTTCCAAATTTTGCAGAAGGGGCATGGGCTCCAGTAATATAAAGAATAAATAGCATGAGAAGTCAGTCAGAAAACTGAAAGAGAAGATTTTGGAAGGAATTCATTAGTTGATTTGGTTTTACATCTCTTGGCTTATTTCATACAGTTTTATCAGCTCTCTTTATCTGCACTTGCTTTTCGCTTTAAAAATGCAGTTGTTGCCTGTTTGGAATCTGTCACTTTATTCTAGCCTTATTTGTCCTTGCATTTTCTGTCTTCTCTGCATTCCATGTCACTATGCATCCTTTCTTTAATATCTTCTTTTCTGACACCAAACCGAAGTTTCTTCACTTAGCAGCTCTTCAGCATCCTGCCTTCCTTTCTCAACCCCTGTGTATTTTACTGATACCTTGTTACCTTCTTCTTTAGTGATGCCTGTGTTTCACTAAGTAGTTGGAAGGCTTTTTCCTTAGTGCGTCTTGAGCATGGGACTTCCTTCTGATGCGTACCTTAATCTTTGCCCACATATAGCTTAATTTCTTCTCTTTTTACTATTATTCCATATAATCATCAGAGGAATTTGCAGATGAAAATAGCCTTCTTCTGCCTGTGTATTTGTAGCAATTATGGAATAATGGAGATGGGATAACTCCTAGCACCACAACTCAGGATACTAAAATGAAAGCAGTTGCAGAAGTATTCATGTTTTTGCATCAAAAGCTTACTTCTCCACTACCTTAAACCACAGACTCTAATTTATGTCTGCTCAAAGTGAATGCAAAATCATAATGTGAAAGGACTATTTGAGACTGAAGTTAATAGAAAATCAGTCATGAAACTAAAAGAAAAAGAAAAAAAGTCAGCTGCTTACTATTAGCACTTAACAGAATCAGTTGCTTTGTCAGTAACCAAGGGAAACATTTTAATGAAAAAATTCAGGTAGATGCAAGTAGTATGCAAATTATAATTGAAAATTGCTTGTTTTGAGACTGGCCCTTGAATCCCAAATAAACACAGTACTGGGTTTTCTCATTCAGGTGGGATTTTATATCTCTACCACCACAATAATATTTAGGCATCTGTTTTGCTTAAATACTGAAAAATAATTTACAGAGATTAAATATGTTTCAGCACACCTACATTATTTGCAGTATTTAATTCTTAACTCTAACACAAAAAGCGACTTGCCAAAAGCAACATAGAGATCAATGGCTGAGCTTAAAAGTAAAATTCAGGAAGCCTCATTGCCAGCTTCCTCTCTACCCACTAGACACTAGTACTCCATAAATATGTGATCAAAAGATAGTTCTGTGTATGCCTTTGCTGGGGAAGGGGTGGAGGGACCTGAAAAAAAATCTGTCTCCTTGGATGTGTTTAATAACATAATGGTGACAATTTTTTAATTGTAAGTCAAAATGAATGAGTGTGTTACTTGCGATCTGTGTCACATCTGTTTTCATTTCTGAAACGTGACCTGTCAGAAGTAAAATATTTAGTGGACACTACAATGAAATCATTTGTTATTTGTGGTAACCTGTGAACTGATCAAGGAGAACTGTTGTGCAAGCTGGCACTGAAGCGAACGTGAAGCCTGAACCTGCCAGCTTCTTTTGTGTTTACACCTACCTCTTAACTGTGAGTTCTCTGCACTGTCTCTGTTTAGCATCTCCATCCACTTCCTCCTTTATTTGTAGTCTCCCTGTAAGTAAGAACGTCAGCCTGGGACCAAAGAAAAAGAGGCATGTACTTATGAACAATTTTCTATCAGAAAATTTAATCAAGGTTCTTTTAATCAAAACATTAATCTTTTGGGCACATATCACAGAGAGAACTCAGGACAAAATGGTGCTACTATTGTATCTTTTTAGAGTCATTCTGTGATTGTAACCTATCAGCAAAAGGTAGTTGGGAAGTGGGGCAATATAGATATCAAGAAACGATTCTAAATATGATTAATTTGATATTTTTTTTATTTATCTCTCTTTGTGGTTTCAGTCCATTAGGGGGCAGTTGAGAAATAAGCGTGGGCAATGGTCAATGAATAAAGAGAAAAATCACCTTAAAAAGTATGCCATAAATGCAGCAGTAAAATGAATCTCAGGCACCCAAAAATGAGTCTCAGCATTTTTATTTAAGAGGACTGCAGAAGGGCAGTATTTACAAAAGGGTTCTGTATTCCCTCTTGTTTAGGTGACAGTTTGTTGTAGGTTGCAGTGATTTTAACTTGGTCATCTTCTGCAATGAAGCCATGCATATTTCTGCTTGATTTACCAATGAATGCTAGAAAAGAAGGCACTGGTGTCCATTCTTGGTATTTTGAGGCTTTGATGAGGGTTTTAATCAGAGTCAGTCCCATCAGAAGACTAAAATATCCATTCCAGCTCAGTGCACTACTCTGCTATCTAGGATGTCCCCAGCCATTTTTAACTGCATTGACCTTCAAAGTTGTAAGATCTAGTTTAAAACAGGGTGAGAACCTTTCTTGCCCCTCCTTTTTTCCTCTTGCATCATAATTTATGTGTGGGGTTTTGGGATGTAATTTCTCATTGAAAACTTCCATGATTTTTTCAAGGAAGATTTTTCCAAACTTTTTATCCTTCCAAGCTAAAAATGTGTTGGCATAACAAAATGATCACACGTCAGTGATTTTATCCAGCATACATCTGCTTTCATCATTCTTGGACATGGTGTTAATTAGATTTCTCTGAAGCCTGTCCTGCAGCAGATGTTTTAGGCTCACTCCTTACCATGTATCTGGGAGGTATTAGATAAACTTTGCTAGCAACAGGGTTGGTTGTGATGTCTTGGAGATGTTGTTTGTTGCAGTTCTAAGCATTTTGCTCTTCAAGGGTAAATGAAACACTGTCCTCAGTTTAATTGCAACATCAAGTAAATTGATCTTCATACGTTAATATTGTACACGAATATAATAGTGAGTGATATCCAAAGCTTCTTTCAGTGCTGAATGGGAATGACATAGATTTTTATTTTTTATTTCTTCCTATTCAGAATAGCAATAAACATTTGGGTTCTATAAAATGTTGACTACAACCAAGAAATACAATGTCTGGGGCATAGGGGCAGCCTTTTCACTGCTGCTTAAGTGAATATTTCAAACTGTTAATAAGTTCCTAGGTTTTTGAAGTGGCATTGTTTTGAAGAGAAGGTTTTATGCTGGGGCCCAGTGTTGAGGCTTGTGCAGAGCTACCCTGACTGCTGCTGCAGTTTCTCATGTAACAGAGATGCCAAACACACCCAACAGAAAAAAAATAAATGACATCACTGAACTTAAGCAAATTAAAGAAACCCAAATAAGACCTAATCAAATATTGACTCCTGCCACTCCTCAGCCTCCAGGTACATGGATATGGAACACTTGTCCCTAGGTGATGTTTGAGGGTCCCTTCAAATGATTCTGTGATGTTCACTGTGATTCTCAAGGTATTTGTTATGAGGAGGTTGTGCTGGGCCTACCTTCTCCTACACTGGCTGAAATGCAGCCTTTTCTTGGACAGTGAGATGCAGCTGCTGAGTGGAGGAGGTGGCAGTGCTTGTGGCGGGAAATGCTGCAGGCCGTGTCCCTCAGCAGCTCTGGTACAGAGTTGTGGGAAATGCTAAATTTACCTGCAAAATAAGGAGACCTGCAAAATAAGGAGACCTGTAAGCGTATGTAATGATTTGTTATAAAAGTAACTGAGGTATTCAGGATGGGTGTTATAGCTGTGGTGACTATCTGGGAGAAAGCAGGAGAGGAAAGGGTTGCAGCCCTCTTCTCACAGTGTCAGGTGAGGTGTGCACAGGTGATCGTGGTTTATTACTTGCAAGGTTCTCTTGGTGTGTTTACTGATCTAATTGCTTTCATGTTTTTCTGTTTGATTGTTGGGCCTTCCCAGTTTTTGTGCAAATGTGTGATCATACATAGGCAGCTATGGATGACATTGCAGGAATGTCACCCAAAACATTTTTTATCTCAACTCTTTACCAAGGAAACAGAGCCTATATGTATGTATAACTTGGCCAAATTAAGTAGGAGGAGCTGAATAACAAATATTTGAAAACACAGATTCAGCAGAAGGTATGAACACAGAGGACATGTACAGAAACTGCTACCTCCAACCTTATCTCCTTGATGACCAGACAGAATATGTACATCTGCTTAAACACAGAACAGCAAAAGAAAATATATTGTCTAATAGAAATGAAACTCAGAAAAATTGCCTAAATTCACAATGGAAATACTTTATTACAGCCATTTGTTGGGGTATAAAATATGATAAAACCTTGTATTGTAAAAATGCCTCTTGCTTCTTTTCCAGAATAAGCAGTTCTGAACTAACTTCTTCAGGAGCATGCAAGACTTTCCATTTGCTTTAGAGTAAAGGTAAGAAACCGGTTTTCTTACTTCTTCTGCCTAATTTTTGTTCTTTCCTAACATAAGCCTGTTCTCTCCGAATTGAAGCCTGGTATTTAGCTTTTAAAAACTGAATAGTGCAAGATCTATCTATAATACATCTGCTCATAATTTCAGTACAACAAAAAGAGAAGGCAGTGGTATTTTCAATAATGCCTCAAAAGCGCTACTTTTTGGTGCAGCATTTCTTGTTTACACTTTGTTTGCTGAAAGAGAGCAGAGGAAAAAAGAAAGAGTTGGTCTTTAGGAGGAAGGGAAGAGAAAGCAATAAACACCATTCTGTTTAAACTTAACAATGTCACAAAATTGCCAGTCTTGATGTATTGCTGTGGTATTCTGCTACTGCAGTCATTTCTTCTTCTTTTCTTTCATGATAACGAAAATGAAAAACTATTTCACCTTGAAAGCTTTACATCTCTAGTGGGATTTCAACCATAGTGAATTGGTCCAGAAAACACCAAACCTTGAGAAGAATAAAGGGCTTGACAGCTGTATGCTGATAAGCTGTAGTGCCGTATTTTCCCGTGTTCCTAACTGCGTTATATTGTGTGAGTAGGCTATACCAAGAGTATGATTATTGCTACATTTATAATGTGGTAAACACAGAATCAGAAATAATGGATTACAAGGAAAAATATATTATTTGGAACGTCTTAAAAATGCAATTTAAAATATAGGTCTAGCACCAGTCAACTCACTGGCCTACTTCAACCATTTCAAATTAGCTCAAGAAATTATTTTTTAATGGCTCACTCTGTCTTGGAAGAAGGGAAAAACTGATAAAATTTACTTTCCTTCCAACCAACTCTAACACCAGCCCCTACAGCAGAAAATGAAACTTTAAAGAAATGTAGTTTGCTGTATAATTTATTAGCTTACGGATTGCCTACAGTATGTACTAAATCTTCTACATAATGTATTTATTAGTGATACAAATGGATTTTTGAATTTCTAAGTGCTAGCATTTCTTTTGATTTGTTAAAATGTAAGATTTGAAAGCTAGTCTTATTGGTGTCATCTCACCCACAGTAAAGTATAATGGTTATATTGTTTGATACAATGTTAGAATTGCGAAGTCAAACAGAAATCATGAAACCACAGTAGTAAAATGGCTTTCTGTGTACAATTATTGTGAAGTAGTCACTGTGAAATGTACAGTTACTTCTAATGCTTTTTTTTTTTTTAAAAAAAAAGCAGATGTATTTTAACATCAATAGTCATATGCCTTTTCTATTAACTTCATTCTTGAAATAGTTTGATTTCTACAAGTATGATACTATTTTGACTGATACTAAATATATAAATAAACAAAAATAAGCCCATGCAGGCATTCACAATGATCAGTTTCATTCATGTAGTTCAAACTTAGAAAATAACTGCAAGCAGCAGTCCAGTGATGGCATTAGATCAATCACAGAACTCATAGATAAGCTGTTAATTTCTGTAAGGCTGCAGGCTCTTCATTGATCAACTTAGTATTATATGTGGTAACTACAAAAGGATGTACAAAAGCCCTTTCCCTGACAGTCTAGAGGAAACTGGTAGGGAGAACCTGATCTTTTTTCTAACAGATAAGACTCCCCCTTGCAGGAATGTTTTTTTTAAGTTCTGTAGGAACTTCTAAATTTTATCCACTTTGAGGTGAAGAAAAATACACTATTTTATTTGTTTTAGTAAAAAAAACCAACCCAAACACTAATAGCAATTACTTCAGGAGCCATCAGTCACTTGCTAATGGCATAGGAAAGCGTATCACTACTTAGCGTCTATTAGTAAAATAAGATTCACAATGAAAGAAGTTAAAATGCTATAGAGAGGTGCCATTGAAAATTAATTAAGGGCTGTTGAAGAACTTATTGTGACAGTTTGAAAAGCAGATTTGTAAAAATGGTTGTGGCAGTCTGAATTATCTGCAGAGGGAGAACTGGAGGAAGTGACAATAGTTTTGCAACCTTCCCTGCTGCTGTTAAGCTGAACCTAGAAGCTTTATTTTGGATAGCAGGATGAAGTCTGCAGTAAACTCTAAACACAAGAGATTGGTTGTACAAAGAATCTCTCCAAGATGTCTGTTTCTTTAATGAGTGTTTTCTCAATTATAGTAGCACTTGGTATGTTGTGATCTTCTTTTGTTATGGTATGTTTTTGTTTGGCTGTGAGGTTGCCGATTATAAAATATCAATAGTGACTTCTTCAGAGAAGCACCTTTCAGGGAAAGCATAACGGTGATCTTTGAGAAAGTTGATTTTTTTTTTTAAATTATTTTTTCTTTCAACTAAATATGGGTAACTGTGTGAAACCAGATTCAGTGGTCCTATTTAACAGCATTGAATTATATGATAAAAATGATCTGTTCCATTTTTTCTTAGAATGTTAATGACTGAAATTTCAAATGGGCAAAAGTTGCAACTAAACTCTGTCAAGTTTGAGATAAGAAAATTAACCTTAGACGTTCATTATGAATACAGTAGCATTTCATTCAGCTACTTTTTTTTGAGCTGAATGATGTATCTCTTCGCAAGTGTCTCTACTTGATAGCATGAAGCCTTTGAAAACTGAGTGCTCATTATTTCAAGAGAAGTTGGGTTCTGATGGAGCACTTCCCTGTGCAAATGAGCACAATTTTGTGAAACAATAAATCTGAAATTATAAACTGATACTGAGGAAAATCAGTCTGTAAATTGGAGAGAAATGAAGAATGTTATTGCGAAGTAGAATTGATTTAATGAGTAAGATATACATAGAAGTGAAAAAGCTTTTATTTGATTTAAGTATGTAGCTGTTCTGCATCTATAGCTTGGAGCTTTATCTTAGGAGCTCATGCTGACCTATTTACCACAAATACTAATGTTTTTAACTGATTAGAGCAGATAATTTTGGAATAATATCTCACAGGTCAGTTAGCAGATTCTTTTCCTCCTCTTGGCAACTCATTCATACAGAATAAACTACTTTTGTGATTTTTAAGTGCACTCTTCAGAATAGAATTTAATATTCATTACCAAATAGAAAAAAAGTTTTGGCTTTTAAGGTGAATCTGGTTTACATCTTTCAGTGTGTTATTCCAGTTCTCTTTAATGTAGATACACTTAGATTTTCATTCTAAGTGGAAAAGTGGATGAATTGTTCCATCACTAAACCCTCTGTTCCTTAACACTAGATATTCAGCATCTAAAAAAGATGTATCTGTCATATCTCCTCATATTATATGAGATTTGCTTTGCTGATTGCTTATTGCTTTCTGTACTGTAGTCTATATTGCAATTTTGGCGTCTCCTTTGAGCATGTATGCCCTCTGGACTAGGATATTTTATGAATAGATCTCCATTTAATGACAGTCTTTCAATTTTATCTCATTGTTCAAACATGCAGTATAATGAAGTTGTTGAGTTTGTTTTTCCAGTGGTGCTTTTTAAAGCACTTCACTTACACTCTTAAAATAATGTGATTAAGAATAACTGCTAGGAATTCTCCAGTGTAGGATGGAGAAAGCAGAAACACGTTAGCACGCATTTTTTCTGCGTTTTTTGTTGTAATGGGGTTAGAGGACTAGTAGATGCATACTCGACCAAAAAGTTCATGTTATTAAAGTATTAATTAATATTTTGTTCTGTGTTTTCTTTAGAATTCAAAAAAAATTAGGTACTTAGATCTTTTAGGCACCTCTGAAAATGACACTGTTAGATTTGGGGACCTTGCTGGGCATAGGTGAACACTTCATCTTTGAGTGCCTAACATGGCAAGCTGCATGTTGCATTTATAAAACTGAGTATGCTGAATAACTGAATATATGAAAATGATACATCCATCATGAAGTGTTGCAAATAATTTCTTGGTAAGTGCCATGAATGGGTTTTCTATACCCTACACACATGGTTGTTTTTTTGTTTGTTTGTTTGTTTCTTTTTTAAAATCATGGATAATGCTGTTTTATTTTTGCTGTGCTATTGCGAAACCTTAGAAGTTAATTAGTTGGGATAGTTGGACTATTTTTCTTATCTTCATTCAGCAGGGATTACAAAGAATTTGAATGTAGCACCATGGTATGAGTCTGCTTTAGATACAGTCAATTATGTAAGTCTATCAACAGCTATTTTATTATGGGAACAACTGAGACAGAAGGCTTGCGTTCTGTGATGAATATAGATTAGAAAGAGGTCACCCTGACATACATAATTAGTTTCAGAATTTTAAATTAATAGGTAGTGTGCCCCTAAGGCATCCATACATTCAGGCTGAAGCTGCAGGATATCTGGTCCAGTTCCTGTCTGCTTTTGTCAGCAATGACATGGCTTAATGCACTGCTTGTATAATGGCATAAGATATTATGGCAGAACTAAATCACTATAAAAACAAAATTTGCATATTACTTTATTCATACAACGTACATATCCCTTTGGAAACATTTGCACTGTTAAATTATTATGCAGATTACCAGTAGATCATTGGCTCAACCTGACATGTCTTTATGTAATTTAAGCAGATGCTTAAAAAAGTTTATGAAATCAGTTAATTGAGAAGATCTAGAGCTTTATGAAGTTCCTAGCATGTCTTGTAAAATGCATACTAATAATTCAAAATGACTAAACAAAAGGTGAACTGAAGGGTGTTATCTGCCAAGACCTGAATGATACAATGCAATGCAGATTTCTGGCCCAAACTGGAGTAAACCAAAGCTGAAAACAGCATTTCTAAGGAATTTGATTCATACTCCACCTCTCATCTGTTTTATAGGTTCCAACCACTGCTAGAGAGAGGATATTATCAAAAGGAAGGTGTCTTCCTTTTCCTTTTTATCTATAAGCTTTTGTGGGTTACTTGAGTGTCTTGAACATTTTCAGATGCATCGAGTTTAAGTTATAAAACTGAGAAGAATTTTTAGTTTTTTTGAAGCATCTGAGTAGCACATGAAATCTGATAGCATTTGATAGCTTTCACAATATAACTGTTTAGTTTATTCAGATGTGAAACTGGGAGAAAAAGAAGCAACGCAAAATAAATCAACAACATTTCTCAAAAATGGATAAAATATATCCATGCATTTCAATAACTGTAACAGTTGCTTTGCTATCACTAGTGAGCCAAAACATAGGACAGGATTTTTGGTGGTATTCATTTTCTACCTATTTGTTGACCTGAGTAATCAAACACTTCACCATTCATTCATATTAAAAAAATGACCTGACAGGTACCTTACTACACTACAGCAAGCTTGAGTTGTGGTACAAAACATGATTTATTTATTTATTTATTTATTTTAAGTGTGTGGGCTTTATGTAGCAGATGTCATTCTAAAATATCAAAAGTCCAAAAGTCTACAGGTGAAGACAAGTGAGTAGCATTTAGTTAATTGTCTTTGATTCCTGATAAAATAGTATTATGTGTAGACATTCAGAATCACAGAATCACAGAATTGTAGGGGTTGGAAGGGATCTCTAGAGATCATCGAGTCCAACCCCCAGTGTTATTATTTAATGAAATGGAATGTGTGCCAGAGAAATCCACATTCAGTCTTTTTTTTTTTTTTTTTTTTTCTTCTTTAGAAATGACTTTGCTGAAACAAAGAGTTGCCAAGTAATGGTTTCATACTGCCACATAAATGCCACAAAGAAACCATTTGTTTAATTTATAATTATCTGTTTTATGGAAAATAAATACTGGAGCAATCCTGAAATGTTGATTTCCAAAGTAGAAGATGCTGATCCTGTGGCAGCATTCCATTATGATGTATTTACTTCCATTATAATGCCAAATGATTGATGGCTTGCAAATTGAATCACTTTTTCCTGTGGGAACTGATATCATTGAGTGATTTTTCACACAATAATCATTTCATCGAGTTCCTTTGTGTCCTTCCTTGTGGTCAATTCCAACTACATCCCTTGTTTACAGAATGCATCAAAAATCACATGATTTCCTGTCTATCTATGACTGTTTATCTTAACATTTTGCAGATCTTTTCTTTTACCTTTCTCTATGCCTTCACATAATTTGTTGATGAGAAGACTGCAGAGTTTTCCCTTTGCTGTTACAATTCCTTTCTATGAAATTCTGTTTTTAAATCTTTCTATTTACAGGCAGCGTACTGACAATGGTATTATATAGAGCTCTTGCAGAAAAATAATCTTCATCCCTAGTGGCTCTTTAATTTAATAGGTGAGAGCATGTGGGAGGACCACAAAAGATGATAGAAGAGCAAGCAAGGCTATTTGTTTATACTCCACATTAATGAAAAGCCTTAAAAAAATGTCATCAGGACAAAGGCAAAAGCACCTGGTAAACATTACTTTAAAATGACTAGAACTGTAGAAATACATACCTTAATTTCAGTTTAGGTGGCTTGAAAGGGTGCATAGTAGCAAAACTCTGAGTGTATCATGTAAACTTATATAGAGAATTATTTTTGAAAGCTTTCTAATGTGGTCCATAAACAGCACTTTTAAAATTATTATTATTTTCCTTATTATTAACTGGTAGAGGCAACTAAGTAACTTCCTACAAGTTGTGATAGAACGAGAAAATAGATTATAAAACACACTTCAGAACTTCACCAGTTCAAATTTACCATTTTGGAACTCATTGTCTTCATTTAACTTATTCCTTCTTTTGCCCTAATTTCTCAGGTTTGATTCTACTTTTCTTTCATCCTTATTTAGGGAAGTCTAGAAGAGCGTCTGCATTTTAGCTTTTCCAAGTTTATATCAGTTAAGATAGCCATATCTAGTTGATATGGGAGAAACAAACAGTTCAAAGCTAAAACATTACAAATTTTCAAGGATAAATAATATCTGTCATAGAATATCCCCAGTTGGAAGGGGCCCACAAGTATCCAACTGAGTCCAGCTCCTGGTTCCACACAGGACAACCCAAAGAGAGAGAGCATTGTCCACATACCCCTTGAACTGTGGCAGTTTGGTACCATGACCTGGGGCAGCCCGTTCCATGCCCATCACCCTCTGGTTACAAATCTTTCCCTAACCCATACTTGGTCCTCCCTTGACACAAACCCATGCTGTAATGCCAATGTTTCCCAACATTACTTTTTTATCTTTCAGAGACTAAGAATGAATCCTAAGAGTTGTTAAAAAATAAAAAATTAAAAATCATGGCCTAGAAAATCTTTTTGTAAGGAAATGAAAAATTCTAACATGTAGTCGGTCTTCTTAATATACCAATGATAATGCAGTAATAGGAAGGCAGGCTGCCTTTTTCATCACCACTGTAGGTATGTGTTTTTAATTTCAGTCACAATTTCCTGCTGTTACAAACATGCCATATAATCTGCAGGGATCTGGGGAATTAATTAGGTACATTTCATTTCTCCTCTAACTAATCCCCTCAATTCTCTTAGTTTAAGGAGCTGAACACACCAATGACTGATAAGCCACAAGGGCCCTATTTACTTTACAGAAGGCTCTGCAAATCCCAGAGAGATGTTGGCTTGTGCTTAAATTTTCTCTACTTAGTCCTTGGGATGGTGGCATTTGAATGTGACCCTTGAAATCAGAAGTATGATTATACTTGAAAAAAGCAAAAGGGAGTAAATTAATAAAAAGAGCTAACATTGCAGTTTAAGAATAAACCTTTTCAGTAGTCAAATATTTTCTACTTAAAGTGCTTAAGAGAGAATACAAAATATCTTTTAACATAAGCTGCATGTAGTAAGCCTATTTCAATTCCAAAAAAAAAACAACACCCAAGACCAATGAAATATTCTAATACTGAATGCTGTTACAATTGACTTGTTTTCAGTTGTACTTTTTTAAGCTACAGTTTAGTACCAGGTTATCCTTCATTATCAGAAAGTTCAAACATTGTACATCTATGAGGGTTGCTCTGAAAGTGATGCTGAGTGTTGGTGGGATAGCAGTAGAGATCGAACCTCCTCACTGATATTGCATTGTATTTTGTTGCCAAGCAACAGATGGCAGTGAAGGTGCAGAATTGAATTCCTCCATGTGGAAAAAAAAATGGCCCTCACTGGAATTCATAGACACTTGATGAATGTTTCTGGAGACCAAACATTGGATGTGAGCACAGTGAAATGGTGGGTGGTACATTTCAGCTGTGGTACAGTGACAGTGGATCGTCTCCATTGGTGCAGTTTTTTATGAGCGTGGTACACAGAGTCTTGTTCACTGCCAGTGCAAATGCATAGTTATTGTTGGTGACCATGTTGAAATACAGTGTTTTTTAGCTGAGAATTTACTCTATCAAATAATTTTATTGCACTCTTCATATCTCTTGTAGTTTCCACGGCACTACTTTTGGTGCAATTGGCATATAATGTTATTAATACTGTTGAGCCTGCACCTGGATATGAGTTATATTGCACCATCTCTCTTTCATTTGAGCATGCTAAAACAGCAATGTGCTCTCTTTTGATTCTGCTTAGTGAGTCCACAAGGACAGGGAAGTCTGTGTGAGATATCTTTGCATGGGTACTAAATTGGAGTCAATAAAACTTATTTTGTCAGATTCACCTGGGGCAGTTGCTACATAGTCATAAACTGAGACTATTTGCAGGCAGCTGGATGAATAATCCCATTGTTTTTGTTGAATGTTGATTTGTGGTGTATGCACTTTAACTATTCCAGTACAGAAATTTTCAGGGACTGTGTATAAAGTACCTGTAAACCCCTCCTAAGGGTTTTTTGATATTATGATTATTTTTCTAGTTTTGAAAACCTACAGAAGAAAGAAAAGTAGCAGAAGAATGTAATGATATAATATGAACAAGCACATGGTGCACCCCAACATTTCTTGATTGTTGTACAGCTGTAGTGACTGTGGACCTCAGTGCAACAAACAAACAAACAAACAAAACAATCTCCTTTGCGGTAGAGAGCCTCATGCCTTACAGTTTTTGTATCCAATTAATGTCAACATAGCAGTGTCTTCCACAATCATTTATTAATTTGATTTCTTCTGATGTGAACTGTGTTATTCATTAGGGCAGAATCCCAACTATCTACACTAATAGAAATATATACTGGCTTAAGACACATACCTTGCATTGCCAGTAATTCCCAATAATTCACCTAACCTGTTTTCTCCTGAGACTTTGCTGCTACAGTTGTGAAGTGCTGGGATGCACTTGACAACTGTGAAATATTAATATATTCACTTTCATCATTACAGTCAAAATGACATTTTTTCCAAAGTGGAAACTTCACATTAGCTTGTTATAAAAGACAACTACTTAAAAAAAAGATTTGTAAGTGTTGTCTGCTATTTCATAATTTCTGACATTACATATCCAGAATAGTTTGCCTGAAAAATGTCCAATACCAATAATGTACTTGCAGTGTTTATGACTGTTCTGAAGCTCATATGAGGATTCTGAGGCATAATTTTACCTTCATTTTTCTTATACCGATGCATTGGTTCTCCAGAAATGAAAAAAGCACCCATAAAGCATCTTTTCTCCATATTGATCTTTCCACAGAACCCAGAGAAATGTTCTAATCTCATGCCTCCTGGATGTGGCAAACACTTTGACATTCATCTGAAGAGAGTAATTATGTCATCTGAAGTGCTATAAAATCACCTTTTTGGTTCTCCACATTTGAAATAATTGCTTTTCATTACCTTTTCTTGCCTCAAATAAGGCTAGACCTAATTATTATGCCTTGCTACTTTTCTTTGTCTTATTAGCTAAATAGAATGCTTCAAGTGTACAATTTTTGTTATTGCTGTGCTTAGATATTAGGTAGCCACAGAAGTGCTGTGACTGAGACCAGGTAGCCTTGGTAGGAAAAGGTCCAAAGAATCCTTGTATTTTATAGTGCTGTTAGTGATGTTCTGTAAAGTTTGCTTGAATTCTAGTAAGCAGTCAGACTTTTTTTTTGGGAAAAGATCTGACACTGAACTTGAAAAGCTCACGTACTTTCTGATCTGCTAGTCACTCCAGTGTTAGTGCCTTTGCTCAGAAGCCGAAGCATGCACCTTGCACAAGGTGTCAAACGTATGTAAGGAATCAGGGAGAAAGGAGGGTGGTGGCATGCTCAAATAACCACCTGTCCAATCTAAATGGAGTTTTGTCAGCATGCTACTTGAATATTCTTTAATTTTTTTTTTTATTTTTTACTTCTGTCATGAGGTTATGCTATACTTTAATGTCTGGACGTCTCAATCAGTGGATTTTTTCCCCATGTTATAACCATTTTTATTGTTAGTGTGTCCTAAGGTGCCTGACACAGGAACAACAGAAAACAAAGAAAGTGTCAACAACCCAAGTATGGTTGTGACCATACTGATTACATGGAGCTTATCTTTCCTTTGCATTCTCTGGTGTAAAATAAGATTTGTTTGAGAAAGAGAGTTATTTAGCAGTTACAGTAGAATTGTGATATAAAATATCCTCCTTTTAGCTGTAACTACTTGGTACTTCAAGGACAAAACGCGCTTTTATAGAATGTGATTCTCTCTCTACTCTGCCCAGGTCAGGTCTCACCTGGAGTGCTGTATCCAGTTTTGGGCTCCCCAATACAAAAAAAAGTAGGGATCTCCTGGAGAGAGTCCAGCAGAGGGCCACAAAGATGGCAAGGGGCCTGCAGCATCACTGCCATGAGGAAAGGCTGGACAACCTGGGTCTATTCAGCCTTGAGAAATGAAAAAGATCAGAGTTGATCTGATTAATATTTACAAAAATTTTGGATATGGGAGTCAGTGGGACATGGCCAACATCTTTTCAGAAGTCTGTGAGAAAAGGACAAGGGGAAATAGCCATAAACTGGAGCACAGGAATTATGTGAAGGTACTTCTTCACAGTGAGGGTGATGGAACATACATTCTGTAATGCTCATTATCTTTCAAATCAGACTGAAGCTCAGAAATTAAGTGTAAATAAATTGATTCGGTGATCAAGGTTATATGAGGCTGTTGGAAATGAATAGCGTATCTTACTAATCCTTTATACTATGGTGAGGGTTAAGGATGATGAGAAGAATCCTATATCAGTGTTTTTTTTTTTTAATCTGTTCAATACCAGATGTAAATTGTATCTCTGTCATTAGTAACCTTCTTTCCCAAATACATGTCTGCATATACATCTGTGGTACTTAAATAATCAGTCACTACATGTTTCTTGTTTTCATATTTTGAATACTTTTTTTTATTTTGATGTTTTTTCATAGTACAAGTCTACACTTCTTATTTTAAAATCCTAGATTACTAATAATATAATCTTGAAACACAATTTAAAGAGTAGTATGGATCATTAAATCCTCTAGAAGTGTCTGACATTTGCCAAGTGAAATATGCGGAACTTAAAATATCCTCCTATATAAGTCTTCAATCTGTAATAGAAGTAACAACCTCATCATGAAGCATTTCCTAAAGATTAATGAACAAATGAAGTAAATGGCCCCAGGCTATATTTTGGGACATCAACTTCTCTGAAGTGGTCATTAATCCCCAGGAAGCCTCTGCCTGAGTCATCAGGGCTTAGACCATTAGAATGTTGCATTGTTGATTGCAGTATTGCAAAAGGGAGTTAATAAGCAAATGACTAAAAGGATCAGCAGCGTAAGAGTAAGATGATTTCAATATATGTAATGGTATTAACCACAGCAGTTGTAAAATAATGCTCTAATTTGTACCTCTATTACTTGAGTGGTGCTTGCAGCAGTCTGAACAAAGCAAGGAATACAGAACACAAAGATTTCTGCATCATAACTCTAAATAATTTTGGGGTAATTAAAGTGTGTATTTGTTTCCAACCGTAAAAAAGGTTCTGTAATGATTTTTTTTGAGATGGTTTTATAATTCCATTGTGACATTTTTATCAGATTTATGTCCTGCATAATCAGATGTGATTTCAGAAGGTTTATCTTGAAAAACAGAGTATTTTAGCCGCAGGAGATGTAAGTAGAGCTTTATAGATGAGGTTACTGAATACCTTTTGAAACAGTGTCATCTGAATGAAAAGAGCAGAAAGCAGAGAACAAAACCCAGAATATAGTCCTTTAAGAGTCAATACATGGCCAGAGAAATGCTTCCTTTTCACTCATACAGAATTATTTTTCTTAGCAAACAATATACATTTTACTAACTTTAATTTTCATACATCTATATAAGATGGGCAGACTTTCAGTGTTTCATTTTGTTGTTACCTGCGTGGAAATGTTTTCCATCACTGTTTTATTTTTTACAGAAAGTCTTCTGGGAATAGAGATGATGAAAGAGCTGAAAAGCGATAGCATACCTTACTTAGTTAATGACTAAAAGTATATCTGCATCCAGTTTGTGCATAGTGTAAGTTAACTTTCGAAGGTGGTTGGTACGGAAGTATTATGTTAATCAAGATATTGCTTTAAGTGAATAAATCTTCAGCTGAGTTTCGAGTAAGGAGGGCTCTATGAGCAGTTATGTAAAAACAGTTGCTGGCAAGAGAATAATGAATCATGTATAAATTGTTAATCAGATTGCATGAAGACTGGGGTGTTTCTAAATCACAAAAAGCTTGAAAGGTGAGCAGGGAAGACTGTGATCACATCTTAGCTTTAAAAAAAGAGCACATGGCTTATTCTAACTTCACTAACTTCTCAGGTCTCTAGAGCTCTGAACACAGCCAAAATACTTGGAATTTGATCTGAATGCATCAGGAGATTTAGAAGGCTTCTTAAATGTTATGTAAATTCTGCATACTATCTATGTAATGGAATTGTAAGAATAAGTAAAACTGTGTTTTGTGGAATCTAATACATGGCCAACAGAAGCTGGAGCTTAACCCCTGAAACAATTTTTCTCCCACCTCACCATTTTTTTTCCCCCCTAACATTAGAATTTACGCTTTCCTTTTTCTTCAGATAAAAGATACATTGTCAAGGATTTCCTACCCAAGAGTTGAGCAGTTCTCTCTCTCTCTCTCTCTTTTTTTTTTTTTTTTAATTGATTTAATGTGGAAGTTTGAATCATCACTTAGTTTGATGTGTTCAAACATGATTTTAAAAACATTGTCATCGGGGTTTTATATTTCTTACAAAAAATGGGCATGTCTTGCCCAGCTCTGCTTCATGTTATGATCAGCTTAACAGTATTTAATCTCTATTCTGTAGTTTGACCATCTGTTCATTTTGGAGGGTATTTCAGATTTATCTCACAGTGGTATTGTGAAGTCTGTTTCATCCAGTTCGTACAGCAGGTCCTTGGGGCCAACTAACCAGAATCAAGCATATATTGCAGCAACATCAGAAATGCTTTTCCTCTTTAATGATAATAAAGTGATATTTACATATGGAGTACTGTAGTATATAGAATACCAGTATGGTTAGTTCTACTGATCCAGTTTTGGAAGATAAAAAAGGGACATTAGACAATCTGGGCAATCTGTAGAAGTGCTTAGCTAGCTTCATGACATTTTTTTCTTCCACTTCATTACCCTTTTTCCACCCTAATATTCAGTTCACTTTTCAGAACTGAATGAACTGAAGGAACACGTCTCTGTCATATCACTGTCTTCACTGAACTTCACCTTCTGGGTGTTCTCGTAATGTACTGAGGCACCCAAAGCAGGGCACAGTAATCCAGGTGTGGCCTCCTGATGAGTGCTCAGTAGAGAGAAACAGTCGCATCCTCCAAACCTCTAAAGACTTCTATTGTGATGAAGGAGGTTTTAACAGATGCTTTTTTCTCTCTCCCTCCCTATTTTATTTTATTTTATTTTATTTTATTTTATTTTATTTTATTTTATTTATTTTATTATTTTATTTTATATTTTATTTCATTTTATTTTATATTTTATTATTTTATTTTATTTTATTTTTATTATTATTTTTTAAATAAACTGCATTACCTCAGTACTTCTGATGCGAATAAATATAAGCAAACCTACAGACAATCGAATTGGAGAGATATATTGGTTTTCTGGATAAAAACATAATGTTATTAAGGAGAAAAAAAAAAAAGGTTTTTCTTTCATTATCAGTTTATTTTCTATCATCTAGATTTCTCCTTCCCTAGACTTAAAAAAATAGAGGAGGAGGATAATGGGAGAAGCTAAAAAAAACTCTTAAATTTATTGAAAGTCATACATTTCTCATTTTGATAGAAAGCATTTTTCTCAAACCAATCATTGATTTCCTTGTAAATGCTATACTTGAATTACCCTTCTGCAATAACATATTGGAAGAATCTTACAATTTATTAAATATCTGAGTAGATCTGTTTAGTGTAACAGCATCAGTTGTAGCCCATATGCAGCCATACATTTCAGGCATCGATTTTTTATTTTTATTTTCTCAATAAACAGTATGTTTTACATTTAAAAAATAGCTCATATCTTTACTGTGATATGCAGAATTGCTGTGCTTAAATTAATTTTGACTTTACTTTGTTTTTTTTTATTTGTTTGTTTATTTTTTTGACAAGGTGATTACCAAATGATCGGGTTTAAAATTAATTGATAGAATACTTTGACGAAGTATAATGTTAAGTCTGAAGTTTGTAGGAGTTGAGAAATGAAAGACGTGATGTATTATTCTGCATGGTAAATTCAAGCTAACCAGTGACTGCCAGTAATGCTGAAATTTCCCATGTTTGTATGTATGCATTGTCTGGCTCCTTAACCCTGAATATCACAGTGGAGACAAAAGCCAGGATCAGACAGGTTGTTGCTGGGAGTCCACGCAGCAGTCATATCAGTATTCTGAGGTATGAACTGTTACTTCAAGTTTTTTTTCTTAGAATGGCTTCTGCAATAATTTTACGTTCTGACTTTGGTGGTGGGTTTTTTTTTTTGTTTTTTTTTGTTTTTTTAAATTATTATTATTAATTCTTTCCCATTTTTTCCTCATAACAATAGAAACAGCTGTTCTACACTGGCATATTTTTCACATTTTCATTACTGATAGGAGACAGAAGAATGTTAAAAAGAAATAAATATATTCAAATTATGTCTACTTGTTGGTAGAATATACTTGTTGGTATAATACCTAATAGCATGATGAAAATTTCATTTACATATCATACAGTTATTCAGTAAAGAGTGGGTTTAAATAGTTTATTCAGAGAGCTAGTGCGGCAGCTGGGATAGGCCTTTTTAGAGCTGCTATTGCATATGTTAGCTAGAAAACTAGACATAAAGTGTGGCCCATTTTTCTGATTCCCCCATGACTTCTTTTAAGATATTTATTGAGGCAGTTTGGCCTCATTTCTTTATCAATTAATTCTAGTATTTTATTTTTCTGATGTGTTTATCAGTGGAGAACAATCTTGTTTAAACATTCCTGTAGTATCTGGATGAAAGCATGAAATAAATAGTTATTAGTACTCCTGTCATCTGAAGCTTGATCTATTAGCACGCATAAACTAATTTATAGACTGTCTGTAAAATAGTTGTAAGTACATTGAAAATATATTACAAGTTGTTACATTCATTTCTAACCCTTTAAGAAATAAGTCTGTTAGAAAGTTGAATGTAGTGATGAAATGAAGAAAGAAATTATACCTAAGGCAATTTATTAAAGTAAATGTGAGGTTTGCTTACAGTGGAGGGAAGATCAAGTGAGCAGAGCTTTTCTTATTTGATACTCCCATTGTTTTATATAGATCACTGAGTAAACAAGATATTGCTCACAATATGACCATGTTGGTAATAAGGAAACCCTAGATTCTGTGCACCACTTGCATACTAATAATCCTGATTTAAATTTCTGTACAGCTGCCTTTTTAATGCATAAGTACTTTTGACATTATCTGGTTTAAAAATAAAATAAAATAAAAATTCCTATCAGAAGGAATTTATAGGCTACTTTGCAAATAAAAACAGGTTGAATGTAAGACTAGTGGTCTGGATTCAAAGGGATGCAGAGAGGAATTTTGGTGCATGTATCACTGTGACCCCTGCCTGATCCATCTTGTTTAAGATCCAGAATTTTGAATATGATTTCTATATGTTTTCCGACAATATGCAATTTTAGTTAAAAGGAGAGTTATACACCTGTGAATAAAACAAAAAGAGTGAATTAGCAAAAAACCTGAGTCAGTGCATGAATCCATACAATTTGTGTCTGTGATATTTATATTTGTTTTTAAGTGCTGGCTGATACATAACAGATTATTTTTATAATATCATGAGTTAGAATTCTGAGAGATAAAATAGATGACTTGTGAAAAGGTTGTTATGATTGGAAAGGAAATTAAAAGGAAAGGAAAGGAAGGAACTGGGGCTGTTTAGTCTGGGAAAAGGAGGCTGAGGGGGGAGACCTTATTGCTCTCTTCCAGTATCTGAAAGTTGCTTACAGCAGAGCACGGTTGGTCTCTTCTTACTGGTGACCGGTGACAGGATGAGGGGAAATGGCCTCAAGTTGCACCAGGGGAGGTTTAGTTTGGATATCAGGAAAAACTTCTTTACAGAAAGAATTGTTAAGCACTGGTATGGGCTGCCCAGGGAGGTAGCTGAGTCACCATCCCTGGATGTGTTTAAAAACCATTTGGATGTGGCACTCAGGGACATGATTTAGCAGAGGGTTGTTAAGGTAGTTTTGTTAGGTTGTGGTTGGACTTGATGATCTTTAAAGGTCCTTTCCAGCCTGAGCAGTTCTATGATTCTATGAAATCTTTGTATTTTCATTCCTTTTTCCATAACTTGTTTTGTTGAACAAATGGAAGCAATGTAAAAAGGATCTTTATTTCCTTGATTTTTAATGTAACATACAGCTACCAACAAATAGTCCAGTGACGACTTCTGTAGCATAGTGGCTCTTAGTCATCATAAAGTCTGGTACAAATCCCAGCCAGCATTATTAGTTTGAATGACTTGCAGTTGCTATAAGTGTTATTTTAAACAATTGGAATACAATGGTGTTTACTGTAATCTCAGTGTTAGAAATGAACCCAGAATAACCTGTACTTTCTCATATATGCATGCTTGTTCATTCATCTGCTTTTAATGGGTTAACCTTTGCCAAATGAGAGTTATTTTTAGGGCAGAGGGACAAAATATTTTAGAGAAATAGGGCAGACAAAGTGTAAATGAATA
Source organism: Coturnix japonica (assembly GCF_054131305.1). Taxonomy (NCBI): domain Eukaryota; kingdom Metazoa; phylum Chordata; class Aves; order Galliformes; family Phasianidae; genus Coturnix; species Coturnix japonica. Next base: position 7,709,912 of record NC_140680.1, on the reverse strand, counting down.
GTGCATGGGCACTTAACTTCTGTGCTGATGAATTTCAGCTTTGGTCAGAATAGCACCTAGCAGAGCAAAGCAGTTTGCCAATACCCACTTTTATCCTGGGTATTACTATGCTTCACACTCCTTCAGAGCTGGAAGCTGCATGGTCTACATTGGAACAATTTTGTGTAGAGTGGGAGATAAGATCTAACGTCTGCCAGGAGATGAACCCAAGACATTAAACTTAGGACATTTCAAAAGCATCTGATGATTTCCTTTTACTACACATGAATCTGGTTTCCAGTTTAGATCACAGCCAGCTCAGCCTTTAAAATTCAAGGTTTTTTTCTACATCTTTCACACGGAGATGGGAGAACAGAAACTTCTATTCATTATGCCCTGGCAGTTTTCAGACTTCTGTCAAGATATACAAAACAAATTGATTGAATAAATGAGTATTTGGGACAGTGTAGACAACATATAGAGAAAACAGTAAAAATCCTTCCTGCTCTTCATCTCTCTTCTTAGAGAAACCATGAATAGCTGTAATGAATCTCCTGGTATTCTACCAGTGTAATGAAAAAGGTAATCAATTTATATAAGCTGGCTGAATGCAGGATATATTCTAGCTATAATCTTGGGGACTGATGCAAATCAGTGGCCAGCAATTGTCAGCTGACATAGGACTTTCTTATAAAAAAAGAACGTTCTTTTTTCTCCTTTTTCTGTTTGTCCTTTCTGGCCTATAATATGAGGGTAAGCTTCTCTCTCTTAAGATTGTATCTAATTCTTTCTTCATGTCATGCTTGTTATTTTCTGCTGTTATCCTTCAGCATAAGAGAAAGGAAGTTGCACATTTTCATTAATTACACATTTTGCCATATTTATCCTTTCTTCTTTGATCAAAACATTCAATTCCTTGCCTTTTAAGAATAAAAATTAATTCTTTTTTCTTGTCTAGTTTGTTACAAGTCCTAAGGCTTCAGATTTTGTTTTGACAAACAAAACACAAGCTCCAAAAACACCCACAGTATTCTAATTAAAGACTGCTGTGGGGAGGTAAAGGATTACTGTTAAGTTCCAATTGATTTAATCTTGAATGGTCCATAGATATGAATTCTTGAAATCTTGCATGAACAGATGCACATACAGGCAATCAGCTTGGCAGTTACATAGAGAATGCACTGAGTAAAATAAAGAGAACACATTTAACATTTTTGTTATGTGCTTTCATAGAATAAGATTTCTATTCATTTTCCTGTTAAAGAAAGATCCATATTATACATACAGAAGCTTTTCTAACCTGGCCATATGTTTCTATGTATGGATGAGGACATTGGCAGATCTTCTATTACCAATACTTAATCCCAAGCATGAATGACTTGTATAATAGGGGTTCAGTGCAAGATGGAAAGTTAGTACTCAAAGTAAAAAGAGCAGCTTATTGTGTGTTTTCCTTTGTAAAATTCAGATAGTAGCTGCGTTGTGTTCACAGAAGAATCCTGCAAGGATTGCCAGAGGTTAATTACTAAAATGGTAGCATTTATTTGGATTTTCATACTCCTTGTCTTTCCAGCACAAAGATGTACAGAAATTAGAACTGTCCCTAGTTTTCAATATTCCATTTTATCATAATTTCTACTATAAAGGTAATGTTATTTCAGCAGTACATACTGTGCTGTATGTGTAATCTCAAATGTCTCCTTGATATCCAGACCTTTTTTATCCTAAAACTGGAAGGTTATAGTCCAAGGCAGCCTAGATCTCTGCCTGCTCCCCTATATCTCTCCCCACTCTGATCTGATCCTAATGGGAAAAATTAGTTCTGTAATCTGGAGGCCTTGCAGGGAGATGGAGAATAGACTACATGATAAAGAAGATTAAAGATTTTCACTGGAAGATTGGTGCTTGAAAAACAGATCTGAATGTATTGGTTTGCTTTAATTAAGCACTGAACTGTGGTAATTAGACTTACAGGGAAAGAGCATTAGTATTTTAAATGACTGAACTGCTGACTCTGCTTTTCCTTCTGTCTATGCACCACTGAGTTCCATCCTTGATATAGCAACGTGCCTGATTTCATTCAGTGATTATCTGCTTGTGTAACTTTAAGACAAATAGCAATGAAGCAAATGATAGGTTAAAGCCCTCCAGTTTGCACACTTTCTTTCAGGAAAAGAACTTTATAAAACATAACACAGTGGTGTACTCATGCAGTGTCCTGAACTTTGTGTTGTATCCCAGCTTAGTGCAGGGAATTAATTGGAGTGGGAGCTTTTGTTCTTTCCTCAGATTTTTTTCTCTAATGGTCCTTTTCACTTGGCTGGGGTATTTGTTTTTAATACTGCTTATCTCAGTTCACAAGAACAAATAATTGTCACCCAACACAAATAGCAGCTTTTTAGGAGTTTCTATGTTGCTTCTGTCAGAGAATGGACCTTTTAGGCCTGGTAGCTACTTTGCCTGACCATCGATACTGCTTAGCAAATGCAAGGTTTCTCCTAAAAACACCAGACACAGATGTGCTTCCTAAGCAAGTCAGTATTTAATAACATCTATTATTCCCTACACTCCTTCATAGCTGTTACAGGAGGGAGCACACAGCATTCCAGAACCCAGCCTTGTAGGAAAAGATCAGGCTCTCTGTTTGCAAGTCAGAACATCAGGGCGTGATTTGCACTCGGTGCTTGGGGAGAACAGTTAGTACTGGTCAATCTGTAATGTCAGATAGGGAAAATTATCTTGCCAAAAGATAATACTTCCCACGTAGCTAGGTGAAAAATATTTGCCAAATCTCAAAGTATGGAGGCATTCCTAGGCCTAATTAATATGAAGTATGGAAATGTTTTATTTTGATCTGCGGAACTTTAGGCAGCAAAAGGGAATGTTACTCTGTCTGGGATTTCAAAGGAATTTGGGGAGTAAACACTTTTGTTTTAGACTTTACTTTGTGGAATTTTCTATTTCATACTTTAAAATATTTTCTTCTTCTAAATGAATTCCTGCACTTAAAAAAGTGTGTTTATGTACATAAAGCAGGTTATACAGGGCTAGTGTATTGTCTGTGAGTGTAGCAGTTTGACTGGATGACTGCAATGGGAACTGAAGTTCATCACAGCTTCTGAATTTGTAGAAGGAGGTACTCTGTATGTCTTCATTTGGGATTTAGAAATGACTTATTTTTTATTTTGCTTGGAAGAGGTGATGACAAAAAAAAAAAAAAAAAAAAGAAAAAAGATTTTTTTTAATATTAAAGTGAACAGCATAGATTATTTGGAGTGAAGAGCTGATGAGCACTGGCCAAGTGCAGGTATTTAATATAGAGGTTGCTCACTTATCACCAGTTCACTGCTTAAGCACCTCTCAGAACATTCGTGCTCTGAAACCAGATGTTAGGATATAAAGATAACAGCATAAGAAGGGGAAGAAATAACGGCTCATTAGTGACATGTGAAAAGGGCAGCAGTTTGCTGCAGGAAGTGTTCTTGCCCCTTCCTGGCTGAGAAGCTCTTTGGACCTTGTAATAGTGTGGGGTGTTCTGCTATGTTCTTTTATGCATTCAGCGTGTCCTCACAGAAGATGTGGTCAGGCTGTACCTGCAGATGAAACTGCTTGATGTGTAGAGAGCTTGTTAGACTTCAGTTTCTGCATGGAGACAAGCAGTGTAGTGTACTGCAGTTGTAAAATCTATGTCCTGTCAAGATTGTTCTTCTGCATAGAGAAATGCCTTATAGAAAAAAATTATTTTTGTAACATTCATAACGTATTTTTTCGTGTCAAAAATTTCTAATGTTTTTTCCAAGTTTTTCTTGAAAAACAGCATAGAAGAAAAGACACTTTAAATAATTATTTAAATTACAGTAATGTAAGCGCCTTATCATGTAGGAAGCATCTCTAAGAAATCACATTGGATTGCTGTTAATGAACAACAGTGGATAAGCTGGATTAAAGAATCTGACATGTCACAGAGCTCAGAATTTGGCCCTCTTAGTCCAACATCTTAAATGTGTGGCTTTCTCTTGGCGGTTCTTTTCAGACTGCGTGAGCGACAGATGCTTTTGTCTCAGCCTTGCTAATCCTTCCAAAACCACATTATGCTGCATTGTATCATTTTGCCACTGTACCTGATAAAGCTTTGTGCATTTTACTTGGATGTGAAACAGCACAATAGGTATAATGCCTTTAGAGAATGGTGGCTCTGCCAGAAACCTTGTCCAATTATGTGAAGGAGTTTTTAAGTAAGATAGGAAAATGCACAAAGCCAACCTTTTTTACTGTATAGATTTTTGGGGGATTATCTTGACAGATTGCTAGGTGGAATTCTTTCAGTGTGAAAATTTTAAAGACTACTTTTCAAATTTGACATAGCATACAAAACAACAAAAGGCAATTGCTTCTGAAATTCATAAATATTACTGAGCTTTTCCTTGGTGATGCATTTTATGAGGAAGGGAATCTATTTTACCTGAACTACAAAGTATTAATTGTGTTATGTCACGTCAACTGTGTGGCTGGTGATGTTGGTGTACTAGAAGATAGTGGGCTTCATCTGATATGAGCAAAGTTATTCATGTGGCTGGCAGTATCCTGAATGAGGATAAGGCATCAGACTCCTGGAAGCAAAAGGCTAAAGAGACACCATGGTGGTTACTCCACCATTTTGTCTGTGGACGCATGTTAATTTTCAGTGTTATAGTTAACCTGAAGAGAGTGTGAGGACAGCTGTGGAGTAAGGATATATGAGGGCTGTTCTGAAAGTAATGCCTCCTATTTTATTATGCTGGCGCATGACATCAGAGGCAGATGTTGATGGGATGGCAGTAAAGGCTGAACCTGTGCATCAGTATTCTGATACATTGTGTTGCTGTGTGACAGATGGTAGTGGAAAGGCAGTCTGACAATATGGCATCTGCCATGGAAGTGTGTATGAAACAAAGGTGTGTCAATGCATTCCTCCATACAGAAAAAAGGGCACCCAGTGACAATCATTGGCACTCTTGATCATAACTGGTGAAAATGCACAGCTTTTGGTGTTGACTATGTTGGAAAATAGTGGTATAGTAGCTGAGAATTTGCTCTATCAAATAGTATCATGATCTTTGTATGATAATATCCATGGAAATAAACATGAGGCATTACTTTTGGAGCAAATTATGTTTGAAGTTCTTCCATTGAAATGCACAAAATACATAGCTGTACTGATTGAATAGACATCCTGAAAATGGGAGTATCTAGAATGCACATTTTCATCTTTTGACAAAATGAAAAACATTTATTTTTTTAATAAATCTGCGTAACAAAGGATGCTCAGAAAAAGGTATGGAATTTCTGCAAATCAACTATAGTTCCATGTTAAAAGACTCTGTACTTGCATCAGATCTGCAGCTGAGCCCAGTTCTCAGGACTGAATGATTCAGAGCTCTTAGTGCATCCTGTCACTACTCAGCAATCAACTGACTAATGACTGTAGTATTTGGATTAATTGTATTAGCTTATACTTCAAAAAATGGCATTCAGGGATGAATGAAAAGTTTCTGCATGAAATTTTCTGTTGACTCTGGTAATCAGTGTTGACAAGACAAGTTGATATTAGATAGCAAGTAGTAACCTTACTAATGTGTGAGATGAAGCACACAGGCTTTTTATTGTTTTGTGAGGCAGGAGGATGTGTTTAAATTGCTTTCCTCATTTTAAAATGGATGGCTTAAATATGGCATATTTAGGTGTAAAATAACAAATATCCTATTTGTCCCTTGTTGGTAACGTTGATTTGGTTAAACTTTGAAGAACTGGCTCATCAATTTCCCTGGTGAGCCATAATCTGAATCACTGAGAAGATGTCTGATAAATAGGCAAGTGCCTTTGGAGGAGAGACAATTTAAGAAATCTCAGCTTATCTTCCTTTGTGAGAAATGTTTATTTCAGGAAATAAGAAGATGCAACTATTTTTGTTTGATTTTAAAATTCCTGACATTTCATGCTTAAGTGAGGCAAGATTATTCCCTTGTATAATTAAACAATATGGACAGTAACTTAGCGTGCCCTTCCAGGTGACAGACAGAGCCTACGATTAGAAGTTAGCAGTGGGCTGCATGTAAAATGAACGCAGGTAATCTTGAGGGTTTTTTTTGTTCCTTGCCTACTTCTTAGAAATACCTCAAATTGACACTAATTTGGTAGTATCAACTCCCAAAGCCCCTTTGGATAGTGAGGGTAGAATGTAAAGAAATTCTCCTTGGTGTCAGTCAGTAACTTTCTCCTTTCTTCAGGTTACAAAAGGTAACTGATACGAATAGCAGGGCTGTTCATAGCTATCACTGAGTCTGACCTGAAAACTAGAGTGATAAGCAATGGAGACTTTCTTTGGCATTTTAACAATTAAAAACAATGACAGTGAGCAGAATGTGAAGAGTTCCTGATAGATTGGCTGAATGATGTATTTCTGTCTGGGGGGGTTGGGGTGGAAAGATGGTGAAAAGCTCAGAATGTTAACAGAGTCTGCTAAATCACCTTCCCTCTTCCTGTTTGTGTGCATGTGTAATCTCTCCTGTGAACTGATGAAAAAGGGTGGACTTAGCACCTGGAGGTGCAACATCTGTGTTGCACTGCTTGCCCTCTGCAGTAGCTAATGCAAAAGTAGGGATTGCACTCCATTCTATACAGTGCAGCCTGTATTAACATACAGCTGACTGGGAATGTTGCATATGATGAAGGAGAACAGGTTTCCTCTAAAGGGAGTTTTCGAAGCAACTTTAATGTGGAGCCATTTATGAACGTGTGCTTTGCTCTTAAAGCTATGTGATTATGCCCCTTTTGGTAGAGCTTAACAAGAGCAATGATAAAATATAGAACATTGTGTTGAAGTAAGTACGTTGGGTTGTTGGTATGAATTTAGATGAGCTTAACTAAGTGTTTGGGAGGCTATCTGCTCACTTCCATTTTAGGCATCTATCTATGTATTTTAACTGTACATGATCATATTACTGAAACTATTCCACCCTTTCACCATTATTTAAAATGTATGTGACTGAAATATGTAACAGTTTCATCTATGATCACTGTCCTCAGCTAAGGAAAAACATCAGGGCGTCTCATCAGTGTCATCTCAGTGGGTCACACAATAGAGGTCAGTCTTCTGGGCTTCAAGGGTTCAGTACCTTTGTTGCACTTGATCTGTTGCACTGTTAAATGCATTGGAGGAGGGAATTTTTGAGATTACAGAGCACAGCCGGTGATTAGTGAAGTCCTTGAGAATTGGCTCTTTGATGTTTCAAAGTAACATCTTGGGGCAGTTTGTAAGTTGTTTGTGAGGACCCTACTTTGCCTTCAAGATTTTCTGGCAGATTTTGAATTTCTTATGAAGTTGTTATTTGGATTATATAATAGTGTAATTTAGCAGGGATTTATGTAATTGCTCTCTCTGTTGTTTTTATACTCATGTGAGAGCTGAAGCTCATTGAAGAGTTCACTGTTGAGCAAATGATAAGCTGATAGTACTCATAAACAGTGTGTTCAATTCCAGTCTTGTTTCTCGAAGAGGAATCTTGACACTGTACTGAAATGGTATACCCAGTTTCCCTTGTTGGATGTGCTGCTTTATTTTCAGCTATTATTTAAGTACTTGCAGTTTATGGTAAAGTGAAGGTATCTGACAGTCCAATTCTAAAATATTCCCTCATGCTAAGGTGATTATGGAGCTCCATTTCATGTAGGGTCAAACCAATCTTAAAAAATTAAAATACAGGTCTCCATTAGCCTGGGTTGTGAGCTGAGCTGTTGAATGAAAGTGAGGTTGCAACATCTCTTGTTAAAGGTGTTTCATTGTTTGTTTATTGTTTGTCTTTATTTATTTAACTTGATAGAACATTCTGTCAAATTCTCTATTTTTTAAACTGTTTCTTCACGTCCTTGTGATGTACACAGAAGTTACATGTTGAACTACTTCCCTGAAGGGTAGAAACCCTTCCGGTTAATTGTGCATTCTCTGAAATGTTTGAAAAAATCACTTCCACCCACACTGCATACAAACTGTCAAAAAATCCAGAAGATTTCAGTTCACTGGGGAATTACCCTCTTTGGTGATGACCATCCTCTGCTACCTGAAATCTCCAGCTTTTTATTCCACGCTTCTGAGCTTCTGCAATTAATAAAGGACCCTGGAAACAGTCGTAAGAAAGTCTTCTGTACTATGAGACTATAATGAGGGACAGGATTAGTAATAATGGAATAAATATATATCTAAGGAAGGAAATCATTCTTTATAAAGCCATTATAGTTTTTTGAAGCAGTTAAAATATGTAGTTAGGAATGGCTTGGCTGTTGTCCATGGGCAGATTTCAGGTTATGATAATTTTATTTTTTATGTAGTTTAAATTTTGTAATGTCTAAAGAGTTGTTGCTTCTAGAGATTAATATCTGATTAAAAACAGAATAGAAAGTCTTGGGATGCAGCTTGGACTTTAGATGAAGTCTTGTAAAATTAATTGTAAGGATCTGTTCTAAATATCAATGGAAGAAATAGCAAGGTTATGAAGCTAAAAAATTATAAAAATTACTCTCATTAACAGTGAAACTAGAGTTTGCTCATTAAGTCACCATGGAAAGAAAAGGAAGGTAAATTTCACACTAAGTCGATAAGTTACATAGTACCTATGTGTAGTATCAGAAATGCTATGCTTTTCATTTAATTATTTAGTGATCTGGGGTCACAATGGATTATTATTTAAAAAAATGCCTACGTGATCCCTCTAATGACTAAAAAAAAAAGCAAGAACATTTTTAGAAGACACTGTCCCTCTCCAGTTTTGGCAGATACTTCAGATCTGGAAAAGATCTGGAGAAGAATAATGAGATGACAAACATGTTGGAATGAATTCCCTATGTGGGAAAGTTAAATAGAATAGAACTCTGAAAGGAAACAACTGAAGCAGGCACAAAATAAAGGTCTCTAAGTGAATGCAAATAAGAAATGATTATTCATCACCTCTTACAATAGACGAGCCAATGGGCAACCACTGAAACTCTCGTAAAACAAATTTAAACCAAAACTCTGTATTTCACATGCCATGCATAATTCAAGTGTGAAACTCACAATTTTTAGGATACCAAAAGTATAAAAAGAGCAATAAGCAATTAGAGAAAATCATGGACCCATCAAGGGCTATTAAACACAATGATGCAGATGCAAACTCTAGCTCAGGAAGCTGGGACATTATTCTGGCAGAAGTATCATCTGTATTTGCTGCTTTTACACTTTTCCACACTTATAAACTGCTCTCCATGATGAGACAGGATACCAGATTACACATTTCATCTGACCTGATTAATCTGTTCTTATTTTCTAACAGATTTCCTGACTGAACCCCAAAGCAGTTATTTTGTTTTCAGTACACTTAGTAACAAAAAAAAAAAACAACTTTGAAGAATGTAACACGCAGTTGTGCATTTGGACAACAAACCAATTTTGCCATCTTTTCAAGGCAGGTAAATTGGAGCAATGGATTTCACAGGTACATTCTAAAAGTGAGGGATAGATCTTTTGCAGGACTATTGATTTCTCTTCTGGTCCTCAAAGTCTATCTGATAGATAGATATCTACTCTCTTTTTTTTTCTTCTTCTTCTTTTTTTCTTCTTCTTTTTTTTTTTTCTTCTTTTTTTTTTCTGAAGTTGGATGGATTTCATCTATTGGTTTTTACCCCATCAATCTGTGACTATAACAGTGGCTCCTTGTCAAGGGCTGGTCTCCTACACATCAATATTTCTTTCTTAAATCCAAAGATATCTTAGCTCAAAATCTCTTGTTTCTGCATAATTCCACATCACATCTTCTCTACTAGCTCTTCTCCTCTATCTACATCCTTGTTCCCACTTTCCATACCCAGCTGTTCACTGTCTACCTTTGATTTGTCTTTACGTTTTCCACTCCGTTATTTTTGCAGATTCTGGTATCAGTGTATGGAAATCCTTCTAGTGATGGTTTTTGTTGTTGTTTGTTTGTTTGTTTTCTGATAAATTTCATGGTATGTAGACTTCTGAAATTAAGAATGTTAGCCCAAACAGCTCAAGTTAGGTAAACAATGGAAAACAGGGTGACTGAAAGCATGTCAGTTTTTTCTCTTTGATGATAGTGATGATAGGTTCTGTAATACATGTATTTGTGACAGACATTGCGACCAGGATGATAATAACTAAGCTGTTCCCCGTTTCACGGAGCATAAAAAAAAAAGCCGGAATTATTTCTGGTATATTTTTTGTAGCTGACAGGGGGCTTGAGTCTGCCTTACTTCCTGACACCTCTCTCATCTGGTAAGGAAATATCCAGAAGAGTCAACCTCTTCTCTGACTGTGGTTCCTCCTTTCCTGAGTAAAGACTAGAGCTACACTTTTTGATAGGGTAGCACAAAGAAGTAAAAAGAACTGAAAGAAGGGAGAGAATAGACTTGACTCTTCCTCCCTGCATCATGTCCCCACTATCATTCAGAGATAAAACCAGAGAGGATGGTAAGAAATGCACTCTGATGCCATCAGATCATCTTACATCAAAGTAAAGCAAGAAAACAAAGATTAAGCACAAACCACAAAGATGTCATGCTGCCCATGCTGTGCTGCCTGAGCTTTTTATTTCAATCTCTGTATTTTTCAGAGCCATCTGTGCAAGGAATGTTTTGTCAGTTCTTCCCCACCCACACTATCCTTTATGCACCTTAGGCCTGTGCATTTATTGGCTCTGTCTTACCCCAGGTTCTCAGGGGCTTCCACTTCAGTCATCCAATATGTCAATGATTTGCTGTACACAGCACATTTCAGGAAAGCCTACAGAAGTAGAGACATTTAGCCCTCCTGCTGCTATGTTCTTCCCTTAGATGAATGTATTGCCACACACCCACCATAATCTGCTTTAAAACATTTCATTTGCATTGAAAGAAAAAAAAAATTCACATGGTTACTGCTCTCTGGAGCCAAGTCATTTTGCATTCTTACATTGAATATGCCTCATATATAGCTGCTTCTCTTCTATTTACTGTGAGAAAGAATCATGAACAGGCTGTTAGGGTAATGTTTTTTTAGCTGTGTTCTCTGACCTCTACTATCCTCTTCATGGGAAACTGAAATGTATGTAAGGAGAGAAAAGAGCATTCCTCCTTTCTTTACATGTATTTTAGGGTGTATTCAAGCCTTTATGCAAGTTCAGCGAATTTATCAAATCATCCATAGCCATAAAAATTGAGCTCAGACTTTTTTATTGAAGAAAAGACCAAAGAATATGCTTGTAGGATTCTTCCTTTTAGAAGGTCTTTCATTGCTCCTTGTTATATAAGGCAGTTATAACTGGGTGCAACACTAGAAACAGACTCCTTGATATGATATCTTACTTTTCTTTTAACTGTTTGCTAATCCATCTTTCTGGCAACAGTTTTGAGTAAGCAGCCTATTAGAGAAAACATGAAAACAAAATCAAAGAAGTTTAGAGACTTAAAACACAACTAGGGGATGCTCACCCATGGAAAACAAGTGAATAAATAAATATAAAGAAAATATTAACTGACTTTCTAAAAGCTACTGAAGCCTGATGGTAAGCAATTTTCCATCAAACTTCCTAGGAAAAGAAAACAGTAAAAGAGTTAGTGAAACAAGGTATGCTGAAAAAACCCACAGTCTTCTGGTAACATGTGCATAGTAACAATTGTATGCTTTTATTTCGAAAGTTTGAATTAAGCCTGAGACACTGGAAGAATTTTGAGAAATTGTTCACCAGCTGGCCTGGACGTGACAAATAGTTTGCTAGAGACCCAAGATTAGTTACCACCCTTTACTAAACCAAGGGACAGATTTCAGTATATTCTGCTGGTGATAAAATTGGGAAGCTGTACTGAAGGTACAGAAAACTAATCAAAGGCTAGGATCGGAGATGGACCACCTAAGTGACTGGATTCATCTCCTGGGTAATGGCTGGAGCTGACAGGCTGATTGGACACAAGTAGCAGTGAAAGCTAGGTAGGAAAGCCAGGTTAACCTGCTATCATTAGCTTTCCATTAATGTGGCATGGTTTGATTTATTACATCACCTAAAGAGCAGAGCTATTCTGAAGTGGATAACTCTAAAGTTTAATGGCCAGATTAACTAATGCTGATGCACAGAGGTTTAAATTAAACCTCTCTTAGCCATCTTGGGCCTCTGCAGGATTCCACAGGAAGGATGTCTTTGAGACCCATTACGCTATGTGTTCAGCTTATGGCCAGGCACCTTAGGATTTCAGTTTTTAAATGTTGTAAGGCAGATGTGCTGAACTGCCATGGATGAGGTCACACATTACTCTTTTAAAACGTTTATTTTTCTTTTGATATGTGTAACTTTCTCAGTGTAGATATCTAGTTCTCTGAAGATACTGAATATCTTGCTATTGTTTTTATTTTCTGTAGGATTTCATGTACATTTTTTGAAAAGATAGGATTCTGTGGCTGATTTTCTTCCTGCTTCAAAGTACAGGCTTCTTATTCTGAATTGTCCTTCAATTCAGATATGCCAAAGTCACTTCAACTCCAGAGATGATAATCTCCATCTATGCTTTACAAACAAAGGGAAATGGTTTATTTTTATTTTCAGACTAACTGCAATGCTTACATAAGCTCCTGTTTTCTCTTTATCTCTGCAGATATTTGATAACTGATCTCTCGCTTTTCTTCACTTTTTTTTTATTTCCATTATGAAAAGACGGAAGTCCCTAAAAGCTACAGCACTCCCTTGGGGGCACATTTATCTGAGCTAATACACAAATGATTTAGATAGTAATAAAACAATGATGCATAATGAGTGCATTTAGCATTTAATGCCTGTGAAGGATCCCAGTAGCTCAGAGGCAGAAATGTTCTTGATTTTCTGGGTCTTTTACACTCTAGGAATAACCAGGCTATTTAAAAGTTACCTGACAACTTACATAATTGTAAAAATTTACTCGCAAAGTGTTTCTCCCCTGACACATTGTCTTTTCTGTCAAATACATTGTTTTTCATTAAAAGGGAACATCACAAAAGCAAATGACAAATTTCTGTCTTTTCTGTTAAGAAACACTTTGTTAGGCTTTGTATAATTGCTTGTGCTGAAAAACTAGTATCCTATATGGAGAGAACTGCCAACAGCTTTCTCTAGACTGAACTCCAGAATTTCCATCCCTATTGATTTTGAAGCTATTATTCAAATTTGGGACTCTAATATGTGAAGTGTACCAAGTGTGTTATGCTTGGGACTACTGAAACTCATGAGTCTAGTAGTTTAAAGGTACTCCTTTGTAGCACAGTTCTGAAAAGCCAGATACAATTGGTTGAATGGATCACTAATTGTGCAAAAAAAAGTACTTATTATTTGCTCTTCATCTGCCCATGTAACTTTTTATGTCCTTTTATATTGTACATACCAGAAGTATACAGACTTTAGCCCAGAATTTTGTTCTCTCTGTGTCTGCAGACAAGAAATAATTCCTAAACTGACATTTTAAAACCGTGCCATCCATCCACATTTCAATATCCCTTATAAACCTTGCATACATAGCAGCTGACAAAAGTTTATGGTCTGATTGTGTTTTCTATTTTGTTGAAGAATGTCCTTTATGCTTAGGAAAAGAACTTAAATATCTGTGAAAAAGAAAACAACAACAGAGAAATAGGGTATGTGGAAAGAGGAAATTAAAGCTGCTCCTGAACATCCTACGATTAAATCCAGTATACACTCTGACTAAATACAAGAGCACTGACAACCCATAGTGCTGACTGAGAGCATCTCCAGCAGCTGACAGGTTAAAATCCAGAATAGCAGGTATCTCAAATGTAATAATTTTATTACATTTTATTTTGTTCTGTTTTTGATGTTGACCTCTAGGCAAAAGTGGTGGAGATGGGTTAATTTGGTCCTTGGAACTGTAAGCAGTATTTTTCAGGTAACAGCTGGCTTGGTTACTGAGGATCCCCATGTCTTAAACAACATTTACAATGCTGCAGCTGTGATAGCAATGTTACTGGTTTGTGTCATTTAAACTGGAACCACTGTATGTGGGACTGTTTCCAATAAATAAGCTCAACAGAAGTAGGAAGGTAACCTGCTATCCTTTTTCCCTGTGTTTGTCTTTTTAGTGAGCCTCTAGTTCTGGAAGTTTAGAGTACTGTCAGACTTTCTTTTTCTATCAACACATGAATCAGTAAACTACTCATACCTGTCAGAAATCATATGGAGTCAGTTAATCAGCTGCTAAGTTAATGCAAAAGCAGTACAGATCAGAGTATAGCAAAGCAGCTGGGGGTACCTCACCAAGCAGTAAGTAGGAATCTTTCTTTCCTACTCTTTCTCACTCTGTTTCTTCATGCTCCTTGAATATGATGGTGACATACAAGCCAAAGAATATTAATCTGTAAAAAAGTATTCTATATTTATAAATGCAAGAACGCTAAAGAACTGATAGGGGCCATGGTGCTGTAGTAGATGAAGGTGATGATCTAATGGAATATGCAATTAAAATATACAGCATCATTATTTCATGTGAGAGTGTCTGATCAGAAAGAACGGATACATCCAGCATGGTGATCCAGACCTGATTGTTGTCACACTTGCTGCTCATCATGGGCAAACTTCAAAAGGTGGAAGATTTTGTTTAGTTATTATTCCAGAAATTATTAGATGGATGATGAGGAAAAGATTTTTACAGTGGCTGGCAAAAATATTTCCACTGTGAAATACTTCTAATACTGATGACTGTTTGTTTGCGTGAAAATTTTTGTAGAGTCATTTCATGGCTGTGAATATTCATGAATAAGACCTTCATGCTGCTCAGGGCTGGACATTAATTTGATCCTTACTACTGACTGGGTTTATTCCCACTAACACATTGTAAAGAGTGAGAAATTCTAGAAAGACTTTGATTTTTTTTTTTTGCACTCCTGTGCCAGTGCATTTGATAGATTCTATTTTTAAAAACCACTTGTAATATGAACATTAAAAGCCAGAAACATTTATATAGAATAATGAAGGCTTAGATTAAATTCTAAAGTAGTGGTTACATTTTAATAATATCCTGCTTTTCCTTCCTTGCAGTTTTATCAATAACCCTTGGGATGTTGACTATGAAAGTAGAGGATTAATCGTGTTTTATGACTTAGGTCACATTCCTACACTGTATGTGATTCTGTAGTTGCTCAGCAAGGCTCTAAAAACCAGAGCTGCTCTGAAAGCCAGTGGGAACCAACAGCTTCCTCTGGAAAAACTGGGAGCTGCTTTGCCCAGTGCAGCCTTTGGTGCACTGTGAGGTTTTTGAGTGAATTTTTGTGTGTTTGTGTCTCTTTGCAGCAAAATTTACTACCGTATTGCATCATAACAGCTATACATTATTCACTAGTGGGAAAGCAAGGGATCTCGGATCCAGGGTTCAAGTTTTCAGTTTATAGGAAGGACAAGGCAAAATGGCTTGAGTACCAGTCATGGTTCTCAAGCCATCCCAAAGTATTTCTAATCTGAATGCTAACTGCTTAACATTTCCCTTGGGAACAGCAATTTCATCTTCAAATCAGGTTATCAAATAGCAGATGCAACTTACTTGGGGAGATCATCTTTAGGGAAATAGATCACTATTTTAAAGTTTTCTTGTCCCTTAAGTTTTCTTTTCTTTATACGCACTCACGAAACTGGCACAGGCTGCTGTATGCTCCATTTCTTTGTTTCCTTATTACTGAAATTCAGTGAAACAATTGCAACATGATTGACAGCTGGATCAGTTTCAGTGGAAATATCAGCCTGAGACAAATTGCAATTTTTTTGGTGTTTAATACTTTCTATCTTGTTTATGCTTGTTATCTTTTCAAACCATACTAAATTGTGTGTGTGTGTTCAAATTTCACAATAATTTCTTTTATTCCTGTAGTGTAGTGTAGATAATTCCTGTAGTGACCAAAGGCACTTTTATTAAGAATAAAAGATCCACAGGGTATGTTGTGTATTATGTTACATAGTATGTCGATGGTTGTCTCCAAACCTGAGAGAAGTGACTTCATTCCTTATAGCTCCTGGTGCTACAGAAATCAGATGCCCTATAACTCTGACTCAAGAAGTCAGAATTTTGTACCATTCTGGGTTTCCATGTGATACTTTGTGGTTCTTTAAGCACCTAGTCATCCAATCTGGATTTGCAGGACAATGAAGATGCTTTTAGGAGTCATTTCTGCATCCTTCCTGTACCTAACACAGCCTTTGTGAACATGGTCCAAGCACCTTGGTGCTGTGAGGCTTTGGGATTTCTGAATTTCAGAGCTGAGGACAGAGCAACATTTGGTAACGAGTTTCTTGTCACTTGTGAACAGGAATGAAATTAATTCCAAGTAGTTCAGAACATACTCAGGGAAAGCAAATTTTCTTTTTTCCCTCAGTACCCTCCTTTTTACTCCCCCGTTTTTTCATTTTCCTCTGGAAGATTTTTGCCTTTGATGTAGAGGAATAAAGACAGTACAGTTTCATGGTAGGTGCTCAAGCATAAATTTGCATATAACCATGTATGTATATCCATATATGTGTCTTCCCCCCCACCCCCCCAAAAACAAACACAAACAAACCAATCCAGAATTAAAAATGGTTATGTTTTTAAAGCAAGTTAAATGCTTATCCTTTCGAAATTGCTGTAAGTCCACCCTTGGTAAACTTGAGACATTGTATATTTCATATGTATTCTGCATGGCTTTTAAAATTGCCATTTGTATACAGTCACCATCACTCTTGTTGGAAAAACAAACAAACAAAAACAAAAAGAATGTGGAGTAGGGAACAGAGGGGAAAGCACAGTTTTACATGTGCAAAAAACTTTAGCAAGTATCCTGCAGGCCTAACTTCAGTACAAGCCCTAAAACTGAAGCTGCAGTGAGGATCTTACATGAATTAACTGTATGAAAAAGTGTTGGTTTATCTATCCCATTACCCATGAGGCAGAAGGAAAGAGTAGAATTAAATTGCTTTTTATGATTTAGAAAAACAACAAAACCATATAGACAGACAGTTCCAGAAGGCAAAGCAGAACTCCTGCCAGCCGCAGAGATGGAGCTGCCCTCTCAGGAGAGGTGTGGTACCCAACTGAAGTTACTGCAGTAAGTCCTCAGTGAGGAAAGCATGATGAGTTTGTCCGGCTGTGCTTAAGGCTTGTCTGCATGCTGAAGAACAGCACAGCACATCCTTGCAGCTCTTATCTACAGAGTGATGTGGTGCACTGGTAGAGGGCTTTGTCTTTATTCACAACACATTCAGTGTGTCTCTGCAGGGGAGGAAGCAACACTTGCCTGTCAGCCTGTCCTCTACCACCGTCTGCAGAATAAACTGAACTCTAAGTCACCATTAAAGAGAAGGAGTGAAAGGTAAAGAGAGAACGGGAGAGAAAGGGAAATGCTCTCTGGCTTATTCATACATTAGCTCTCCGCAAAGGCACAAAGCAGAAGGAGCAGCATCAGCAACCTTGCAAGCAGTGACTTTAACTATTTCTAATTAATACGATCTGAGCTACTTTGAGAAGCCAATTTATTACTTACGCATACAAGCTTGAGCTTTGCTGAAAACTGGATGTGCCACGCACACCTTTGCTTCTGATTTATACATAAAGACTTGCATCTTTCACAGAATAAACCTTATCAGGAGAGATTCAACTGAGGCAGGTAAGAGATTTCTGCATATGTTACCTTCTACAGTGTTAACATAAGTTAGCAAATGTTACTTCTGACTATAGTGCCTGGCTGTTGTTGAGCAGTTAGAGCTACTGCATTTGTCCATATGTTATCTTACCTTTGAGCAAGTTTACTCCTGAGAACATCTGCAATATACTTTAAAGATGCACTGTGCATCTTTTTAAAACACATAATAACAATGTGAATTGTTCAGTTAGAAGTTAAAAGTGAATATGTTTATAGAATGTGTTTTGAGATATCTCTTGATGTTTGTATATGATGTAATTAATTTATAACATTTTAAAAATAATTTCCTTTGCTGTTCTGTTCAGTTGCACAAGATTAGTGTATCATTTTTATTAAATTTTCTAACACATATTTCTAGGCATCTATATATGACCTAATTGAATAGTTTTAAGAGTTTAGTCATACTTATCCCATATGCAGAAATACAGTTATGAGCTTCTGCACGTGGCATAAGCGAATTTTTACAGTCAAGTTGGTATTTTTGTTGACATGTAATACAGTAAAAGAAAGAAAAGTAATATGGCAATGAGAAAAAAATATAACCAGTAGCCAAGTATGCTAAATTAAGCATGATTTGGTTATAATTCAGCATTGTAAAATAACACTGCTGATGCTTATCAGGTTAAATAATAACAAAGAACTTTCCTGGCATATAGTTTGAACCAGTGTTCTCTGAAATCGTGGGTCTGTCTTATACCTGGAGACTAAGAGCAACTCAAAAAAATATATTGCCAAAAGTTTCATCTGTATGAAGTTCATAAGATAATTTTTTGGGCACTGGCTGGATGTAGTCTTGCATGTCATAAATCATTTTGGAACTCTTTGTGCTTAAGATAAAAAATAGCTGAAATGAATCACTGCTATAGAATGAGAGGAGAGAGCTGAGAAAACTGGAAAAGGATGTGTAATAAATTGTGCTTTAGTGACACTGAACATTACATTTTTTTTCACTTTCTCTCTTAAGTGCGTAAATAAGCCTGTTCTCAAATACTTGCTGCTGATTTGAAACTTTATTATTTTCCATTTCACCTGCTAGTAGTCTTTTACTGTAGTCATTTCTACTTAATTATTAATACATGAGATTTTCTGTCCTTTTGAAAACAACAACAACAAACAGTGGAGTTTTCTTAATTTCTAATGTGAGTTTTCCACATCAGTATCAGCCAAAGTGGAATTCACACCAGCTTTCTCAATGCATGTGGACTGGATTTTATCCAGTGAGGTCTTCTTGACAGAGTGTGAGGAATTCAAAATGGATGAATCTCCCTGTTTGTCTGGACTTTTGCAACTTTTGTTCAATAGGATTATTTTAGCTCTGAGAAGAGGTAGACATGTTGTGCAGTACATTCTAGGCTTTTGCATCGTCTGTAAGAAACAAATGACTTTTTGTGAAACTAGTCATGTGGTTTTCAAAGTGTAGTGTTGTTCTGTGGGGAAATAATCTGCAGTATCGCAGGTACTTAACTATCCTGAGAGAAAGGTAAACTCTGAGTAACAGTATTGACTCAAAAGAGGAAACACCTGCTCCAGTGTCCTACTTTATGCCTACAATCTGCAGGCACAGGATATGGACCAATAAAAGAGTAGTGCAGGAACAGAAAGTTTGACAGTGCCTGGTAGTTCTTTCTTACAGTTTCAGGACTCTGGGCAGGAGACAACTTTGGGGTGGAGCCAACAAGTCCTTGACTTAGATCCCTTAACTGATCCAAACTAGCGTAGCTCCAGTGATGTGAAAGGAGAAACACTTGTTGAGGATCTGGCTATTTCAGTGCAAACAATGTACCTAGTGGGATGCTAGTGCTGTCGGTGCTTCTGTGCAACACAGGGCTGTGTGAGCTGTGATGAGGGTATTTATGCTTTAAGGGAGTCGGGCTTAATTGAAGATTATAGTGTGGTAACCAATAAATGCATTAACTATGAAATTCCTAAGGCTTTTGAGTCCTAATACCAGCAATTCCCTTTCCTTAGAAGGTGATAGAAGAGAAACAGAGGATGCTTTAAGGTGATATGTACTTTTAACAGTCTTGGGATTTCATAAGCTCCCAGAATGTGGTCCCAGCACCACACAGGAAACCTGTGCCATATGCCATCACATCAGAACAATGTCTTAGAAGGGAAACAAGGCAGTCTGCTGGAAAAAGGAGTTTGCTATGTAACTTTGCCTACAGGAACAGCTTTGGTACCTGGTTAGCCCAGAAGCATATCTCCTGGGCACACTGCTGGAAAGAGTTAAGCCAGTAGAATTTATTGCAAACACAAGACATTAATCACATTTGCAGTATCTGAGGAAAATACATATCTAGTACAAAG
This sequence comes from Coturnix japonica, assembly GCF_054131305.1. Lineage (NCBI taxonomy): Eukaryota > Metazoa > Chordata > Aves > Galliformes > Phasianidae > Coturnix > Coturnix japonica. The sequence goes on along the minus strand of NC_140680.1, from coordinate 7,689,919 downwards.
CGCTCTTCTCTGTCTAATTAGAAAGCACTGGTAGAGTGACAACTTATGGCAAATTCGTACTTGGCCCAACATTTTATGGAACTATCCAAGGGAATGCTGCTTGTACTGAATTTATAAATTTGCATGTTTGTCATGGCCCCCTGTAGTTCATCAGGAGAAAAAAAAAAAAAAGAGCACAGTACACAACACTGTATCTTAAATGCATCTTCAGGTCATTTTCTGTGCCTTGTCACTTGATGATCAAAATTGTCCTTGTTCATTCTTCATAACTTTATGGAATCTTCTTGGCATTAGACAGTTCACTGAACAAGAAGTGAAATGTGTTGGCTTTGACTGCATTCACTGATATTCTAATTGACTTTTATTATGCAGTCAATAATATGGATCCATAGTGCATGGTTCATACCCTTGTTAAGCATTCATTCCACACTCTCTGATCACACTAAAGATGTAGGTACAGTGAGTGTTGTGATGTGCGTTAGACATAATCAGTGTGTGGATATAAAAGACATTACTCAGGCACAAGAAAATGAGACTTTTGGCTTTTTACCTGGAAGATTTTTATTTCAAAATAATGAATTTGGAATAGCTCACCATGTCTTTTGTATCCCCTTTTTGTTTGTTTGTTTTCAAGTTACCTTAACTGCTTCAACTAAGAGTATTTTTTATTTGTTAGTTTGCTTTTCATTTACAAAAATGAGTAATGAGTTTTTTCATGCAATCACGGGTTTCAACAAGTTTGTCTATCAGTTTATGCATTTATACTTTTTCGACTACTGAACTGATTATTTCAATGTTACTTGGAGACTGGCATAGCTGCACACATCTCCAGCTGCAGATACGTCTGCATAAAAGTTAGATGTGCCATTCTACAGCCAGTCATGTCAAAGGTGAGAGAGCCCTTCCTGTCATGAGCTTCCATAACTTGGTTAAAGTCTCCTGACATTTTAGCAAAAGGATTTTCAGATTAATTGTTTCTGTTTTCCTTTCACCTGCGCAGGGAAATATCGCTTTAAGGTTGCTTTGATACCAATAGACTGACAATTAATTAGTTGCTGTTGCCAGATATGTATATTGTAAATAAAAGCCAGAGGGTTCTTACAGGAAAGTTGATTGCCTAATGAAAACAAATGACTCCTGTGTATTTCAGGTCTGAATGCTCAGGTGACATATAACTTGGGCAATGGGTTTCCTTAGCACCTGTTTCCAGTCTATGATACTGAAATGGTATTTCAGAGAGGCATATGAGGACAAAATATTGGAGTCCCTCACTAATTTAAGGAAGCCTGAAGACTGTATTGTGATCACAATTACTCACTAAAGGCAGGCCCACCAGATCTTTAGTTTGTAGAAGAAAAATCACCAATAGGGTCCATAGCCAAGTATGTATCACAACCTTTAAAAAAATAAATAAATTAAGGTATTAATTTTTAATTAAATATCAATTATATACAGATGGTGTTGCAATATTATTCAAATTTCTAATCTATGCAGAATCAGTTGAGCTATGAAACTATAATTTACTTTTCTGCAATGGAGATAAGCATCTCATTTTCAGTTTATTCCATAAACTCCTGAAACACAATTTTGATATAATCTTTTTTCATAATGTAGTAAATATATGCAACCTCATCTTTGTTGCCCCTTTTTTAATACTCAGAACTCATAAATGATGATTTATTTTCAATGGAAAACATGTGGTTGGGCCAGATGCTCAACCAAAATGACTCCCAGCAGGCTGGCTACACAGGTTAACTCAAGAATAGATGAGTCTAAATTTGCACAGGAAAAAAAATTGCCATAATTCAAAATAAATGTGCCATGTCTGAAGGACAGGAAGGTATGAAAAAGCAGGAAACTGATTATTTTGTTGGTGTAGCTTTTAAGTATGAGGAATGCATTATGTGCCTTCTCTGTATTATGGAGTTATTAAAATATATATAATTTATTTAGTAAAGGTGAAAAAGTAATCAAATAATAGTATTCTTAATAACAACATTAAACTTGTTTCTTTTTGCATCTTTCTGGAAGGAAAATTCATATTTCCCTATGCTATTTTTGTTCAACAAATTCTATTTAATTTCTTGTCTCAAAACATTACAGTGACTAACACCAGGAAGTTTAATCTAACATTTTTTTAATGATTATTTAAAGGCCTCTTGCATAATCCCTCTACCTCACAGCTATAGCTCAAGGATAGGTTGCAGGTTAAATGTTTTCCTACTGAAAAGCTTGATCTGCACATTTGTTTTAAGTTTTTAGAAATGTCTCTAGACAAGACTTGTTTCTGTTTTTGTAGTTGGTTTTTCATGCTTTTTGATTAGCTGTAAATTATGTATTTATTGAATCGTGACATTTTTGCACCCACCATTTGCTTCTGGCTGCCCTGGACTGCGGCATTATCTTATATCTGTCCCATGAAAGAATGAATCCTCATTTGTGTGCAGTCATATTTAGAGTTCACAAACTGACATCACAAAATGTTACCAGTAATTAACAAAATCTATTCTCTGACACCAATCTGCTAATGCAGAAGATACTGCCCACTTTGTGTGCAGAGCTTCCTGTACCATTAACATAAGGAAGCTTTTTTGTGTTCAGTAGCTTTCAGGAATAGGCATATATAAAGCAAATGCCTTAATTATTTACAAACATGAGAAGATGCAATAAAAAAATGAGCTCAGGTGCCCTTTGCATCTGTAGTTTCCTTATTCTTTTGCTCAAAGTGGTAACTAGTAGCTCATACACAATATTGTTTTTATTTTCTATAGTAAGACAAAGCATTTGAACTAAACATTTTTGTCAGGAAGCCTTGTGGAAGTCTTTTGTTTTCTATACTCCCATGTGAGATATTTGAAGGAATTCTTCTAGTGATAGATAAAGCATCTCCAGCATTCTGGTGTCTTTATAGTCACAGACTCACAGAATTGTAGGGGTTGGAAGGGACCTCCAGAGATCATTGAGTCCAACCCCCCTGTCAAATATAAGCTGGTATCTACACTGTTTTTTTTTATGAGACTGTATTACCAGGTCCATTCCTTCATTACTGGGACATTCATAATAAAGTTGTCAAAGTTTCACTTGGTTTCAGCAAGCAGGCAAATTGATAAAGACAAGGTAATAATTGTCTCAAGCCCTAAACTGAACCAGATCTATTGCTTCAGGCACAAAATAGCTGTGCCAGTTACAAGAATCACTGTGAGACTGCAGATAGAGCACAGTGCTCTGACAAGGTGGCCTATATAATTGGACAATGGTGGTTGTCCAGTTTAATCCTCTATGCTAGATTTATCCTCTATTATCCTTAATTCATATCCTTCGTTCCTCCTTTTCTCCTTTGTACTAACATTATAGCCAGCTGCCATTAATTTTTATCCTATCCTCTATCTGGAGGCATCTTCTGTTAAAAAAAATTGTCACATTAAGTGTTGCATTCACATAGGTAATGGTTTCTCTTATTTTTTAAATTTAATTAAACTGAAAAGGAGTTGTGGAAGTCTTGAATTAGTATTATGAATACAAAAACAAATTTATCTGAATTGTTTTTAGTATTAGTTTAATTTTCACTACAATCCTTTTTAAGCAGATGTAACGGTACGAAGTCCTCTTACAGCCTACAAATGCTAAAGGTCAGTGCAGAAAGTCAAGCCATTTTCAACAGCTGGTGATCTTATAAGAGCTGCTGATGACATTTTACAGTTGGGGAGTAGTAAGGGATTCAATAATTCATTTTCATTATTCTTCTAAAAGGGAAGTCTTCCATATTGCAGAGTAGTCCCAAAGTATTCTCTTACAGTATAATTTTAAAGGAAGGAAAAATAGAGAGAATGTGATAAATGTCTAGCATTAAAGTGAATTATAAGAATTTTAATTGTTTGAATTTTTAGTGAGAGACTGGAGAGCATCAGTTTGGGTTATCTAAGAAAGGAAGACAAGGAAATAAAATCTAACTGAAAAATTTTCTGGTAGGCTACTTTGAACGTAAATCATTTGCAGTTTCAAATATGATTTGCGACCCTTGTACACTGGGGAAACCAAATGGATAACTTTGTAAAGATTATATTTCTATTTCATAGAGGGTGTACGCTTGCTGTTTGCAATTAAGACTCTCATCTTTGGATTTCCAGGGAATCTTGTGGAGTTCTTAGAAGATAAAGTAGTGTCTGTATATATATATAACGATTTTGTCTCATTCAGGCCAGAGAAATATGTATTTTGTCCCATAAAACTTTGATTTGGGTGTGGTAAGATTTACAGACAATAATCATTATAGAGTACCTCTGCCAACTTCTTTATTATGCCATTCACTTAAACACTTCTAAGAAGTGAGGTATTGTTCCACTTTATGTCTGACAGAATAGATATGTTGGACAGACAGTTAAAGTAGTACTGTAATTTGTTAGAGACTGCCTTACAGAAAAAATTAGGAGCAGGCTATGAATAACATAAAAGGGGGCACAGGTAACACTTCTATATGAAGTTTATGTCATACTGAAGAGCTGTGATTTAAATGTACAGAAGTTTGGTGATGGAATGTTTTTTAAAACCACTTAATCTCAAGTGCTCTGAGCACAGCTTTTCCTATTGTGTACAATTTGACTACAATCATAGTTTACAGTACAAAGTAATTAATGCATACATTTCTTGGTTCATCTGAATGTTTGGGGTGAGGAAGTGATGTTTTTCTCATAATAACCTCTCAGGAAAGTGATATAAACACGCAGTATATACAGTGCTTGCTTTGCTCCCTATGAATTTTGCAGCTCAAATGTATTCAGAGGCAACTATCAAATCCCTGTTCCATCTTCCTTTGCTTGATTCCTTGGTAACTGCAGGGTGGATTACACTGGTAATTTCAGCATGACTACATGCTGTATGTATCTGATCACAGACACAGTAACTTACCTGACCCCAAAATTCTAAGAGGAAGGTGGCAACCTTTGGATGGTAGCCAATGTTGTATACAAGTTTGTAGTAATAACTAGAAAAGCATAAGTAGTGCAAATTGTATATATTGTACTAATAAGTAATGCAATCAGAAGGGTTGAAGTATTTTCAATACAGAAAGAAATATTTCTGTTACTGGAAAAAAGAGCTGCCAGCAGGTGCTGGGAAGAGTGGGTTTGTCTGAGGCCATCTGGAAATGTGCCATACCCTGCCTTTTGGATGGTGTAGCTGGACCTGTCTTGTCCTTGGATATCTGTTGAATCCATGGAAGACATTTCAGTAGAAGTGACGCTTATATAACCCTGAGTGCCTTCCACTCAGAAAACTAAAGTTAAGTATAGTTGGCTGAAGAGTACTTCAATATATATTCGTATTCAATGCAATGTTCAGTGGCTTCTTAAAGGAATTAAGGGGCAACAAAGCCCAAGGGAGGTACATCAAAGCACTTTTTGTCTGTAGAGTACACTATTACTGTGATCATGCAAAGTTTAGGCAACTTTGATTTGAAGAGAATTTCCAGGTTTTCTCAGGGGTGGTAAGAGTGATGGCAACCTAGAGGAAGGCATGCAAACCACAAGATAGGTTTTTCATTTAACACCCTATTTATCACAAATTCATGATTTTCTTCATAATTAAAATCTCATCTCTGAAGAACAAGTAACTTCTGAAGAGCAGCAATATTGTACCTTGCTAGATTTTGTCATTCAGAAAAGTGTTTACGTGTCTAGTATGAATTATGATTTGCTTAAGAGAGTGTTACTCCTGGCTTCTATGATTTAATGTGATTAGCCTTTCAGAAAATGAAAGCTATATTTTAACAGCTCAAAAACATGGTATGTATTGTGTGGGACATATACAGTGTAATTATGAATCTAATGAGGTGTGGCTTACCAATGTGATTGGTGAAGATCTGCTCCAGTAGCTCCTGTTAATGAACTGTCTGTCTATGCCAGTACTTTGCTTGGAAGAGTTTATGTACTGGGCAATTGGTTTGAGCAGAGCAAGAATCTCCTCGTGATTCTATAAATTAGCTGTTTTTTATGGTAGTTGTACTTGCCTTCAAAACTAGCTTGACAGAAAATGATCTCTCTGTTAATTCATCGAGAATTAAAACACATCTAGCATTAACTAGTGGCAGCTAGCAGTATGAAGAGGAGTAAGGAAAGGCGCAGTGTTGTCACAGAAGAAACAGAACCTTATTCCTGTTTCAGCCTATGACTGCAGCAAGATCATATGTGCTGATGCAGTGCAAAAACTGGTGTGCTTGTGAGTGAAAGAGCACAAACACAGCATTCCAGTGATCCATCTGTATCATCTCTGACAAATAAAAGGTACTTAAGGGAGCACAAAATAAAAACTGTGATGAATTGTTATGGAGTTAGTTGACTGTAATTTCTTCCTAGCTCCAGCAGTTCATGTTTCTGCGTTCTTGCTTGCACACTAATGCAGCCCTATTGATCTCACTAACTCCAGTTTAGCTATTAGCAGCTGTTTGGCAGCAAAAGTGTTTGATGCACTTCAGTTATAGGCCACTGGTTTTGATTTAGAGATTTAAATATCACAAGTGATTATCAAGTCTGATAAGTGTGCCACTGTAAACTTGACCCTAGTTTTGCAGTAGAAACAATATAGATGGCTGCAAGCTGTCTGGCAGCTTTAGGAGCACTGAAATAAACAGATTTTATACAGAAATTAATATGGACTTTAAGTACCATCTGTAAGTAGTCTGAAAGCCATTATGTTGTTCTTGAATCCATATGCATCACTTTGTCCTGAAAATTTAACCTCTGAAGGTGCTGGAAATTTCAGTATTAATGATTTTAGCAGTTTTTGTAGGGCAAATACTCATTTCAAGATTCTTCTGCCTTTTGGACGTGGCTGGGTCTTTCTCCATGTTAAACAACAGTAATGAGAAACTTAAATAGGCAGCTTAAATAATCAGGAAAAATCCATGGATTTCTTAACCATCAGCTCTAAGTGATGCTAAAACACTTGGATCATCAATTTTGGGTTATGTACTTTTCTTCATAACTGTGTGTTTAAAGGGAATTGTATTTTTGTTGTTGTAGTTGCTAAATGAAAACCTAAATAATAATATTTATTTCTTTTGCTAAATTTCAGTTCCATGGCAAATCTGTATACATTTGAATTAAATGCTAAATTAGTGACAGAATTTGGCATTCTCATCTGAGGATATGCTATCTGGAAGCAAAATTAAAAGGAAATTGGATTGCAAAAACCATTTCAATTACTGAGTAATGGAACTTCTTGCAGTATTCTTTTTCCCTCCTGAAAAAAAATTAAAAAAAAAAAAAAAAGTTACCCATTAAATAGAAAGCAGAAAGAGCCTTCCTTATCACTGAGGAGAATAGTATCCACTAGAAGTTAAATACTGGTTAATGCACTTATCTTAGGTAGATTCCAGCTAAAGTCATCTTTACTTCTGGATTTGTTATCTGTCAAAATTGCTGATATATTCAGTTGTTCTGAGGACCAGTCTGAAGAATGTGGCTGTAAGTCAGGCCACTGGAAATAATCCAATACTGACATAACAAGAAAGCATCAAAATTGAAAATTAATACCTTGTATTGAATTGTCCTACGGGGAAAAAGGATGGGGGTAGTTGAATGATTTTCTCACATTATGGGTGTTCCATTCCAAGCCAGAGCTGAGAAGTGCTGGCAAAGTATGGGTGCTTCCAGTGCCAGTAGTGCTTCTAGTGCTGGAGTATGTTACATTTCACTCTTTATGGGTCCACATTCTGTTATCTTATATATGCAAAGCTTCCCCATGCACTGATGTATGTTAGTGTCTGCAGTGCAGATCGGTTCTTTCAGTGATATTTAATTTCCTTGGAAGATGCCAGAACACAACGAAATTCCTTTGAATTTCACTGTGAGTTAGTAAGCCTTATGTATGCCTTATGTGAGGACGCTTTATTTTATTTTATTTTTTTTTTATTTTATTTTATTTTATTTTATTTTATTTATTTTTTATTTCTTATTTTTAAAAGGTTTTATATAATAATGGATTTGAATTCTCCAGACGTTTTCAAAGAAGAAAATATTATTGAATAATATTTTTAATGCAGTTTCCTCTTTTTGACTTCACTCAAAGGTCAAAATTCTTAAGGGTTTTTTCTTCAGGACAAAAGAGTTTACTACTAGGATATACTCCTTCCCTGTCTTTTGCCTCTGCCCTGTGCCTGGGCTACTGTCTCCAGCCTAAGACTGTCTACACCCTGTTGCTTCCCTTGCACTTCCTTACTACAAGCCCAGCTGTTGTGGTAGTTTGCAATGGCCTGAGCTAAGCATTAAATGGCAAGCATCTGTCTTAATGTGGATCCTTTGCCACAGCCATCCTCCTGAGGATACTTTCTTTGCCTCTTCTATGTTTTCCAGATCAACCAAGGGCCTGGCTGTCTCCAGGGCTGTCTTTCTGGGGAGAGGCTAAGCAAACTAGCAGCTTTTGCCCATACTACATTCAGTTATATCTAAAAAAAAACCAAAACACCACACAAACACAAATCACAAAGGAAATGCAAAGCTGATTTTCTCTATTCTCAGAGGCAACAGTTAACACTAAGTGAAGGACCTAAGCATTTACTCATTATTGGAAGCTGTAGTGATTTTATACAGAACTATCATCCACGCTTGCTGCTGTTGGTCTTGCTAGGAAGAAAAATGAATGGGGCCATAAATATAAATAAACAATTGTGCAAAAGAAAGAGTGGGAGGTTTATGGGGTGTCTGTAAGTCGTGTACACATGTGCTGTGAACAGAATTAAGACCGTGCATTACAGTGACTATCTGTCGCAGTAGAATTAATTACTTAGCTTTAATTAAGGCTTCTGACACTTTAGATACTGAATTTTTTGATGATCTACTTGGTTTGTTTATAAGGCCTAAATATTCTCCCCTGCATAAATCTAACTTCTTGACATGCATACTGCTTGGCCTAAGCCCTGTGGGGGGATGTGTCACCCAGCACTGCTCCCTGCCAGGCCCTTTCCTCCCACAGGGCTCCTGCTTGCCCTCACTATGCTGCACAGTGCCGTGCTGCAGCAGTGCTGGTCATGCTGCCTCTTTGGGGCTCTTAATTCCCTGCTCCCACTTTTACACCAGCTTTTGTCAGTTTCTGTTCTGCACAGTGTTTTATCAGCAGCAATTGCAGTGTAGAAAAAGCGGAATGTGAACCTGAGTTCATTTACACAGATATTAATCTAGATTTTCTATGTTTAAATAAGAGCCCTGGAATTGTATCTTGGCAAACAAGATCAGGTTTTGCAGCATTAAACTGCATTAAACTGAGTGATGCAGTTTGATAATAGCTTTCCTTTACTTCCTACAACAGAGAATGAGGAATGATGCACAATAGTAGAAAATATGCATGCATACGAATTTCCATTCAGAGATTACTCTGAAGTTGTTTACTTACGTAACTTGGCATCCAAAAGTAAGGCTTCCTTCTCCTGTATCTTTGCTTTGTCCTCTGGATGAGATAATGCTGTTTTAAGTACATGAGCTAACCTTTTGTCTTTCTAGCAAAAAGATTTATCATTAAAAAAAGCATGGAAACGAATATTGCTCATCATTTCAATCATAGGTCAGGTCATCAGATCTACCTTATTTCAGCACAGCCATATGCCACTTAAATCAAAGTGCTTCTTTTATGAATTAATAAGTGCACTTGCTAATTCTATTCTTTGTGAGGGCAGAAGTATGTTAAACATTTTTGTGATGGCCTGGGGATCTGTCTGCTTTCACACATGACTGGAGAGTCCTTACTTGACCTGTGTTACTTGTTGTGTCTATTAAAATAGTCTTTTTGAGAAGCTGGGCTGGCATAGATCTAGAACAGAAGAGCAAAAAGCTGCTGAATATCATCTCTTCTGGTTTACTGCGCTGCTGAAATAGCACCTAAGCTTTTCAGTTCTTTTTAGAATCTAGTGTAGCATTGTCCTCAAGAATTCCCTTAGGAATTCTTGCTCTATTGATATTTTATTATGGAAAGCAATACACCAGACTTCCCATCAGTGAGCACAAGTACTCCTTTTACTATTGTGATCATTTGTCTTGACTCTATAGGGGGATTTTAGCTGTAGTGATTTGCTTGACTTAAAAATTGATGACTTACTGAAAACAAAAGTTGTATAACATAGATGACTATTTTGTTGCAATTCAATTTAAACTGTTAATGGTACATGGAGTTCAGTTCAACGTAATGTTTAAGACTAATTTCACATATGCTTAGCCTTGGCATAAAATCAGGCACATGCTTAAATGATTTCCTTAATTAAAGCTTTATAGTGGGACTTCAAAAATACTTTAACTACTTTTCTTCAATTTTATGAGCTTTTTTTCCCCTACAGTTTGGCACAGAGTAAAGTTAAAATATTGCGAATGAAGTAGAATTGGTGGAGATGGGGACACCAGGTTGGCAAGCACACATTCATTAAAAACAGATTAGCTAAATACAGACTGATAATTCTGTAATCAAGACTCAATACACAAAACCTTGGAAATGTTAAACGTGCTGTAAATAAATAGATGATTAAATTCCTTTATTACAGTATTTATGCCTTACTGAGAAACTGTATTTCTCCTAAAGATCATTTTCTTATTATTTTAATACTGCACCTCCTTCGCAGCTTAATGATGTGCAAGAAATAAAGAGATAATAGTATGAAGACAGTTAGCCCTCTGAGGAGGAGAACTTGAAAACACAGCCTCATGCTTGCAAGTAAATACTGCAGCAAATGCCAGATACTGCAGGTGAGGGCAAAACATTCCTTTAGCCCACTTTATGCCTAAAATCTTGATGGTGGAATAGTGATAAAACAGGGAGTGAATGGAAATCTGCATAAAGCAAAGATTGATTCTTAATACCACAAAGGAACTTTTTAGCTTCCTTCCTAATAAATTTGATTAAGTTTCTTGAGAAACATGTGAGATGGAATGAAAAGGAGGGAGGAGTGTTTTGTATGAGAGATTTGAAAAGATTCATTACTAGAGATTACTCTTAATGAAATGCATCCTGAGTTTGATGCTGTGTGGTTGGTGTGCTTGATACATACAAATTAAATATTCTCCTGGAAATATACTAATAAAAAACAATGAATTAAACACCAGGGCCAAGAGATTTTGGCTTATTAATACATTGTAACCTTATTTAGAGTATTCCAATTTACTGAACACACATGTTGCCAGTAAAATAATTAGAATGAAAATTTTGCATCCAGCAGAATATCAAGTATATTAACTATCAAAGTTTAATGAAGATTTAAAACCCTGTTAAAAGTTAGGTAAAAGGATTAGTGGTGGGAAACGTTAGACAGTTTTATGGTGTTTAATGTAGCTAAACTCTGGAAAATGAAACTTAATGTTCAAAATCAGTGTTCTGAAAACATATATGAAGGAACACAAAGCTGTTGCTCTTTAGCTGTGATATGTATATATTTGATTTTATTTTTTTTTACTAATGAGAAATATTCTCATTGGGAACTCAGGAAAGTCATCGTACCACAGGCAGCCTTTCTTCATGCTAACAGTTACACAGCCCATGTCACCTTGCAGACCATAGAGGAGTAAGTTTAAGAACCACTGATGCTGAAGAATTCTCTATGCAATCCTTTATTTGGCTACATTTTTCCAACTTTTGCAAGGTTCTAATCATGCAGCAAAGTACTCATGTGGCTGACCTTTGGGTAAACCTCAAAATCTGTATTTTGACTGGTATGCACTTTTACTGGCATGGAAGATAGATGTGACATTGGGCTGGCCGTGAGTTTCTTTTTGCTGTTATTTGTGGCTCTATGTGCTGGTTGTTAGATTGTTTTGAAGGTCTTGCATCATATTTTTATTCCTCCAACTATTTCCACTAACTGAATTACAGGTAGCAGTAGTCACTCCTATGTGAGTTGTCTTTGCAACTTCTCTTTGCCACAGAGGCACTGCCTGTCAAGGTCTCAATCCAGACTGACCTCTGGCTCCTGACCATGGGGGGAAGTGATGTCCAGAGCATTTTCTACTGGCACATCTCACAGCCTCTCTGGTGGAGCAGACTCTTTTAATCAGTTCTGTTGCCTATATTTAGGGTGATTCTAAATAGGAATTCCTATGCATTCTTAAAAATGTGGGCAGTTGGAGGATGGACATTTTATTATAATTCTTTGAAAGGATGCATGATTTTACTTTTTTTTTTTTTTTTTTTCTCTTAGATTTTTGGCAGACTTGAAAACTGAAGTTGTGCATTTGACCAAGTCTTGCTTGTGACTGAATGCAGAAAGTGGGGAGATGTAATAATTATCACTGAGCAATATGGCCTCTCTGAGCAAAGTATTGTTGGTCTAGGGATGTTACAGAAATGAAAATAGGATGAAAACATGCAGGAGGCAATGCAAGGAATGATAGCATTGCAATTCTTGACAGGAAATTGCAGAAATGGAGATGAAACAGTAGGGAGGAGGATTCTGAGAACAAAGTATCAATGTTAAGTCTTGTAAAAGAGCAAGGCAACAGAAAGACAGTATGTGCAGAAGAGTTGTTTGAAAATAAGGAGAATTTTATAGCACAGAATTTTAAGAACTCTGTATCTATTCAGATAGTACAACAAAGCATCTTTTGAGCATCATTCCTTCTACTCTTAATATTATTAATTCTCTAATATTTAAAATGTTATTATTTTTTAAATTGCTATTATTTTAATTACATTTTTGTAGGCCTAATGAACATTCCAACTTAGAGTTACTCTAGCTCATAATAATGGATGTTCATGATTCTAAATAGACCTAAAATGAACTTATAATCATGACCCTTCTAACTTTTCAGAAGCTTTAATCAGCATTTATGAGGAGCTATTTTTGTCCTCATAATAGAATGGATGATATAATAAAGTTCCCTGGGGACGCAGTTACTAAAATTTGAGGTTGTAGCAGCAAAACTCAAGTAGAGGGAATTAATTTAGACCTGGTCAGGACATAATCATAGCATGAACTGTGCATCTTGGCAAGGCTGTGTGGATGGGAATAGGTAGCAATGACTGCAAGAAATTGGCCCTAAAACAGCACCGTCAGCTCTGAGAAATCCCCAGGCAGAGGTTTAGGAAAATGAAAATGTGTTGCTGGCAGGAATACTCATCAAATTGGAATTAAGGTGCATTGTTATAAGAATAGAAAATGAGCTTGTGAAAGAAGCACCGCTGGAGTTCCAGCAGCACCGTGCTGTTTACTGAAACAAGAATGCCTCAAATGAAGTTCTAGAAGTTGTCTGGGTGCCAACTCTATTATTTTCTAACTATGTTTGACATAGTAGCATTTTGATTAAACCTCCCCTATCAGTTTCCAAATACTTGCCTTTAAACCTTTGTTTCCATTCCTATTTCCCAGACCCATCTTCTCATTCTTCACTTTGGAAACATCAGTATTTTCAGCAGATAATGATGAAAACAGGGAAAGTAATTATGGAGTCTTCATTTAAGAATAGTCAAAATTTTCCAGTCTCACACTAGAGAACAAGAGTTTAAATTGCAAACTTATGTTAATGTTATTTTCTAGTACATACTATTAGCAAATTTGTATGGGAAGATAAACACCACTCATCATCACTTGGTATGTTATTAAGATTATTTATGTATTTAAAGGTGAAAAAAAATGTATTTGTTTCCTCATTATTTTCATAATTGATAGCATTTACACTATAAACAGAAATTTTAACACTGAAAGAAGGTAGAACTCTGAAAATGTATTAAGAAGACTGCCTGACTCAGGAGATTCCATGTGTTCATTAACATTCTTGATTTAACTGCGTTAGGAGAGCTAAATATATGGACTGCATAAATAAATAAATACATGAGTTATAGAGATGATATCTCATCAGTTTGCACTTGTATCTCTATCTGGGCTTAACGCAGCAAACTGAAGTTGTCAGAAAGAATTAATAATTTCCATAGCTCAGCTAGGTAACCCAATTTTCTTTAAAATGTTTGAGAAGCATTCCATTTGCTCTCCCTTTTCTGAAATAAGTCTGAAACATTGTAATGAAAGGAACACAAAGTGTTTGGAAAAACAGGTTTCTGATCTTGAGCTGGTTCACTGACTGCAGTAAGATTCCAAATGTCCACCAGCTTTTTCACTGATGAGGAATACTTCACGATTTAGCACATCACTTTCTGTTTCCTTTGGTGTACAAGAGGATGGCAACTCAAAATAGAAAGAATCAGCTTTGAATCTGCTGGGTTGCTCCCAGTATGATGCTGCTGTAGAGGATGAAGCTGCTGAAACTGCTTTGTTTAACTCTTCCTCCTTTCTCTAGAGTGTCTTCAGCCTCTGGCATCAGAGAAAGCTGAGTACACAGAGCTAATTTTCTCACCATTAGAATGCAGTTCTTTCACATCATTTTCTTTGCCAAAGTTAGGAAGGGATTGCACATGTCAGCTTGAAGTTTTCCACTACCTACAAGGAACAATGAATTCTGTGTATTTTTATGTGTATGTATATGTAAGCATTGTATATATTCCCCCCTTCTGTATACAAGACCTGTAGCAAAAACTAGGAAATCTATCTGTTTTTAAAGGGTGACAAAGATTAGTCAGGGTTGTATTTCAAGCTGAAAACATTAAGGTTTCACTTACTGTGATTTCCCCACTCATACCTGAAGTTAAAAGTAATGACTTTCCTAACATACTGTTTGTACTGTAATACTCCCATTTTCTAGCGTGCCTCTTTAGTCTAGACTGGTACTTTTGGCTGAAACAGATAAACACAGTTCTGTGCTGTGATTGATTTTTTTTTTCCCTTTTAATTCTTTCATCAGATTAATACACTTAATTTCTGTTGCTGTTTTCCCTTTTTCGCAGCCTTCCATAATAGATAATTTTTGCAATATTCACTTTTGCTTTGAACTCTGTGACAGTTGTTTTGTCAGCCTTAATACTATCAGATGGACTAACAGGCTGTGTTTTCTAGATGTTTGTGCAAAATGAATGGGAGGTCTGACTATCAAGAGCAGATGCAGTAGCTTCAGAGTGAAGTGATCACTATCGTACTCACTTTGAAACTGTATTTAAAGCTGAAGCCAGATTAAAACAACCTAAAATACTCCTAGATCAGTTGCAGTTATTGTGCTTCATAAAGTCATTGTGTTTCTGTGATATATGTTCTTGAAATTACCCTAAAGGTTAGAGAGGACTTATATCCACCTTTCTTTTAGAGGAAGATGCAGATCTACTGAAAATATTCATTACCCTTTTTGGAAGATGCAGATCTAGTGGAAATATTCATTAACCTTTGAAAAAACAGATTCATGCCATCTTGCTAATACTTTTTTTTAGTGCGCTCTGCCTCTGTTCTGGGTTTATTGCGATGACTGATCAGATGCTTGCCACAGTTTTGTATAAAAGTGAATGTCAAAGCTAGTCAGTAGCCTGTTTGGTATTTACTGGGTCTGAATTTCCATGAAATAAAATTAGGCTGTCTGATAGCTGGTGACTGAAGTTTACTCTCTTTTCTAAATAGTTTTTTTTGCTAACAAGAAATTGTCATAGTCCTGCTGCACAGAACCCCTTAAAGCGCCTGGAAATATAAGCAGAACATTCCACAGTGAAAGAGTCTGTATCTCAGCTCCTACCTTCTTCTCCATCTCTAGCAATACAGTTGGTGAATGAGCCATCTGTCTTTGTCAGAAAAGCTGAGTAACATCAAATCACAGAATTCAGCAGAGTAGGTTCTAGTCTTTCCAGCTAGTCGAATTTTCAGGCTTATGGATGTTATTAGGAGGTATTAATTGATTGTGCAATGGAAATATGAATTACAAACTATAGGGTATTTGTGCTTCATATGGCATGTGGGGAAGATGGCCAAACACCATTTTTCAGAATGTGATGGCAGCTTTGGAGCTAGAGGACATCATTTTGTAGTTGTAAGAAATATACCAATTTAGGGGCTTCTCAGCTTTTTTTTTCTTTCAATGAAGACAGATGTTTCTTAAAGGAAGAATTGAACCAGTTGTCAGTAGGGATTTACCAAGTACTTAAAAAAATGGAATTGTACTCTCATCAGGCATTCTCCACATATTGAGCTATAAAGAAATGGCAAAGAAGGATGACATTCCTTTTAAAATTGCTGCTTCAGCTCTAGTGAGACATTATATTTTAGCTGATAAGTGCTAGGAATAGTATTTTGCATAAATATTCTACAATATTGAGCAGATTTTGTGTCTATAATTAGAGCTTTGATTTACTCACAGACAGAATTAATTAGGGAGTAATAGTTGTACTGTAATTCCTCTGTTGTAACCCAAGTACACTTCGTTTTCCTCATGCTAAAATCAAAGATATCCAAATATTTATTTAACCCTCCTTAAAAACTGTAAAGATAATCTGCTTAGAAGATAAATGTCCTGGTAGTAAATATAAGAACATGTGTTCGGCTGCCCATATATAATTTTATGCTTAATTTAAACTTGATAGGGTTGATTCCAAGACTACTCAAACTCTTGGATGAGGAAAGATATGACAAAAATGCCTGACCATATTGAAGAGCCTTTAAAAGAAATTTCTAACAAGTAAATTCCATGTTTATGCTCTGCCCCTTTGTGACATCAGGGTCCTGGTACAAGGCCTCCTCGCTGCCTTTGTGCTTACTCTGGTCCCAACTTATTTTCTTTTTGCTTAAGAGAAACATTAGAGCTTGGCTGGGATCCTCAGTACTTTGTGTCTTTTGCATACCCATGGGACTAGAGTGAGACTTCAAGCTGTAAGAAAAGATAAGTTATTTGGGGGACCTGCCCTGAACAGGCCATGGTTAAAGCCAGACTGTAGCAGAGGATCTTCTCAAGGTCTATTCTTCAGCTGATAGATCTTTTCTCCAAGCAGTTCTGGAGGCAGAAGCACTGTCTGGTTTGGGAGCAGGGGCATAGGGAAGGTAACTCTATTGTGGAAGAGGGAAAGAAGGTAAGTGAATTGCTGCAGCAAAAATGGGATGTGGATTTGAACCATCTGTTAGCTCCAGAGATTCATTTTATCAAGCTATTATATGCTACAATAAAACTGAACAGCTGGAGGAATCAAAGGCAGGAGAACAGCTTGTACGATTAGGCCCATCCATTATATTACCACCTTGATGCAAGCGCAGTCTAGCAGAAGCTGAAGCGCATTCCCTGCTCTTCTGTGTGAGGAGCCAAGAGCTCCTCTTTGTGCTCTGACTCCAGCTGTAATAATAGAGGAAGGGATCCAAACAGGAGCTGCTCCCACTGCTGGGACAGCTTTTTCCTGTAAACCTGGGAAAGTCTGAGAGCAGCCCAGGGTTAAAAATCTGCCTGGGGGAATGCACCTTTTGCTATCTTCTGCAGCTTGCATTCGATACTCTTTTACAAGTAATTGATATTGAATGGACTTACAATTAGTGCATCATTTAATCTAAATTATCTTAGTCACATATGTAAAAATGTTGACTTCAACTTCAGCAACTTTGGGGGCTTTTTATTTCCTTCTCCTCTTGAATCTATCTAACTTGTCTATACTTTGAAGTAATTGTTTTCAGCTGTCTTTGCTACATTGTTCTCTAACAGAAAAAGGAATCATTTTGTAGATCAGTTCTTTAGTCCCAGCACCAATAAACAGCCTGCAGTCTCCTCATGAACTCCTAAAACTGACTGTTTAAAGTTCTGTACTGTTTTTGCCTTCACTGTTTAACTAGCTCTCAGAATGGAGAAGTTAAGAGGATAATTGTATTTGGGAAATCAAGTTCCTATTCGGCTGACCATCTAGTCTTCTTAGAGATGAACAATGGGATGCATTTTAATGTGGTGGTAAATTGATATATTGGTAGATACTCAATATTCGTGTCAAGAGCAGCTTGCTCAGCAGATGTCCTATTTTCAAAAGCTGATGCCTAATGAAAATACACACCAAATGTGCACAGGCATCTCATCTGACATAACGTGTTGCCTTGTGGGAAATATTCTTCTATTCCATCTTTCTACATCTAATATATATTGCAGTTTTTGCAAGGTATGCATTAGTACAAACTCCTGGAAAGCTACCCTGTCTATTCAGACTCTCTGTCTGCTCTTTTGTTGTCACATATTCAAAATGTTGTTTTTTATTCTGTAGAGCCACTAATAAAAAGGCAGCAAATACAACGGTGCGGAATTACCATTTTATTATTACGCACTGCTTTTTTCAAGTTTCCTTGGGGCAGTAGTATACTGAGGCAATTAATAATCAGTGCTAACAAGCTAGAGGCAAACGACTGGTGCCTGTTTTGGAGGAAGGCCTCAGCCAAGCAGACAAAGAGCAAGGGATGCTAAGCTGTACTCAGTGCTCAGCCCAAGCCTCATGCATGGGGAGCACTCAAGGCTTGCAGTTCATGTCAGAGCCTTCTCTTTTGTTCCTTCTGTAAGGCTGCTGTTGCAGCCCACAACCTCCCTGCTCCAGGAAGCCCCGCTGAGGAAAACCATGCTGGGAGGGACCTGATGGGGATATGTATCAGCCTTTTAGTTATAAAAATAAAACCACACATACTGATGAGAAGTGCCTCCATTTGATTAAATATCCATTAACTGATATGTTTGCAGGCAGCATCCTCATTTGCTGGTGGTGGATCCCAAGGACCACTCCCCCAGTGGGAACGGCTCAGAGCAGCATATCAGAAAATTGCTTTGATGAGTCACAAGTTTTCCAGTTTGATTTTAATAAGAAATATGGAAGAAAGTATTTGAGTTATGATTGTGCTGGGCTTTTAAGAATGCATGAGCGTAGTTTTTATTCTTCACATTTAATTCGGGTTTCAAGAACAGAGAATGGTGTGAGAAATACAGGCATGATTTACTAGTTGCTTCAGAGCAGTGATGAAAATGCAAGTGGTGTACTGGTGATGTATGAGCAGAAGAGATTCAGTCATAAATAATAAAGAACACCTCTGAAGGTGACACAGATTCCAGTTGTAGCTCAAATATTTGATGATCTTATGAAAACTGTTTATGTTTAGATTTAAGAATGGTTATAAAATTACACTCCTAAAGTGTAATTAGCAATATTTCCTTATGGGATTCCAATTTATCTCCTAAATGAGAGTATGTTGCTGAAGAAATACATCAGACTGACAACAGAGTTATCACTAAAGCCTCCTTGCACAGTTCTAATGTTTTTTTTTTTTTCTTGGAATTATTGGAGAAGCCTAAAAGTCCTTGGCTGCTCTGTTGTTAATGTTCCCTGGGAAACCTTTGAAAGTCAGGGAGGTAAGTTCAGGTTTTGTGACAGCCACTATAGGGTGTTCTGACACCTTTATTTTTGTAGTTTTTTGCATCCTTAGAGAAATTAAGTTAATTGACGTTTGTAGGTTCCATTTGTAAATCCAGACTTTTGAATCTGGATTAAATTAAAGATCTATTTCCTAGGCTTGTCCACATCAACTCTGTCTTGTGTACTCTTGATTAGAACATGTAGGAGATGCCATGAGGGCAGGTGGGTCTGGCATCCTCTCTAAGCACTGGATTCTCAGTGCAGGCTGCTTGGCAAGGCTGGAATTTGTGCTTACACATTGCCTGTATAGGTTTGTATTTCTTGGTCACAAAGAAAGTTTGTCATAAAAGATCTCAAATAGGAAATCTGGACTATGTTTCAATCCTAAGGTTTGAAGTGTATGGTCTACAATCAAAGGACTATTCACATAATTGGGGTTAAACTTTGCCATTGACCAATAGTTAAAGGACTCGGGACTGAGTGTATTTTTACAGAAGTGCAGAAATGGGAATTTATGATGAATCTAATAATCATATACTCATTGAAAGCTGAATGTCTAAGAATTTTTGGAATTCATGCAGTTTACTCAATGTGAAGCTTTGAGTGTCTGAATGTTGGATCATTTTGATTACTTAAAGTGATCTTACAGCACTAAGGCTCTTAGCTGAAATCTTACGGTGATAAAAGAGAATCAGATACGTTTTTTAAATGAAGCGTTTTACCATAAGCTAAGGACAGACATCTGTTTTGTTATGTGGGCCAAAAATTTAGAATTTTGATCTTTTTTTTTTTTTTTTTTTTTTTTTCCAAGTTGTAAATATGCAAAAGAAATTTTCCTGAATAACACCAAATGTATAAGGTAGCAGGTTCTCATCTCTGCTGAATCTAGTGGCTTGGAAGAAGTCAGGAAAGTCAAAGTTCTCCATGGATTATTATTTATGTCACATTTTTCTATTTTTAGATTATTTGATTTGATGTCTCAAGACGGAAATTCAGCACTTAATTTATTACCTTTCAGAATCCTGACCATTTCAGAGGCAGAGAGCTTGTTTTGTTCCTCACTTCTTTTCTGTACAAAAGGAGCTCAATTCAACCATAAAAGAATCAAGTTTTACTGATTAATTAAAAAAGGTTGCTATGATCTGAAGTCTATTTTAGGATGTAGCACAGCATGTAGAAGATTGGTAGGAGTGTAATAACCTTGCTGGTAAGGAAGATATGGTAGAGTAATAACTTATCAGGAACAAAACCATTAACATGGCAACTAAAATGGGCCAGAAAATTAAGTCTGTTTCTGAATTTAAAACAAAACACTAACCCAACAATGTGTGCTTCAGCACTTGGATAACAGCTTCCTATATACCAGTAAGCCATGTAAAGTCTCTGAATTTTAAAACCTGTGCTGACAATCATGTTCTGGAGCTGTAGTAGTTGCTTACAAACTTACCTGGAAGGTGAAATTCTTTGTTTGTTCTTGCCTTTTATGCAATTGTGTGCAGAGCAAATGCTGCTGCTGTCTTGTACTTTAAGCAACCAGATCAAAGATTCTGATGCTGAGGATTGTGGTCTCTTCACTACCAGTCAGTGACACTGCATGAGACCAGTACCAAAAAGTAACATGAAAGGGAAAAGACTCTGCACCTGTTTCTTGGATTTGCTTTCATGTTTTCATGCCAAGCAGCTTACAGAAGTCTTTAGCTATTCATGTGGGAATTTTGTTTGAATGCTAATAAGAAAGCATGATATCCTCACTGTAACAAGTGTTGATGCAAAAAGTGTTTTATACCAAACATTTAACACAACTTATTCATCATCTCTTAGTGATGATGCAAACTATGTTTATGAGACAAATAAAGGCTCCTTATTTGATGTGGTTTCAGATAAACCATTTTCATTATATCCTCCAAGGAAATAAGAGCACGTGCCACAGTTTCTGCTGTAGTTTGCAACAAAAGCACAGAACTAGTGGGTTACATGACCTTGTTTTTGTGAAACTAACACATCAGTCTGGTTCAGTGTCAGTAGCTGCAGTTCTTAGTGAGTTCTCAAGAACAATCTCAGTCAGAGATTTTTGATGAAATTTTACTCCTCCTGTGCTTCATCCTTGAAAATAGTTGGTCACAAGTGTATGTAACACCGAAAGTGGTGATGTGGATAAGGTGTGGCTGTGAAGAGAGGAATGAGGGCTGACAGTAGCAGGACTAGGGGAAATGGTTTTAAGTTGAAAGAGGGAAGATTTAGGTTGGATGTTAGGGGGAAGTTCTTTAATAGGAGAGTGGTTAGGCCCTGGAACAGGCTGCCCAGGGAGGTTGTGGATGCCCCGTCCTTGGAGGTGTTCAAGACCAGGTTGGACAGGGCCCTGGGCAACCTGATCTAGTAAAGGTGTATGTTTGGTGGCCCTGCTAGGCAGGGGGGTTGGAACTACATGATCCTTGAGGTCCCTTCCAACCCGGGTCATTCTGTGATTCAGTACAAGCTCACTAAACAAAGATTTATAATCCAAGTGTTTCTGACAGAAACCTTACAGTATCCATGGATCCTGTGATAGATGGAATTGGATCTGGGAAGAAACCTGATGAACTTACTTTTGATATGTGCAGGCATCATAGGAGACAACAATGCTGACTACTAATGCTGAGAAAAACAAAAGCTTTTCTCAGCTAAAATCACAGAGAAGTATTTGGCATAAAAACAGCTTTTCATGACTTACTGCAATAATGAAGACACTTACTTCATAGGTTTATTCTAATCACAATTCTCTGCAGGACTTGATAGAGCCTGATAAGTTTGTGAGTTTTCCTGGAGCACAGCTTGCATACGTTTAGATTGAAGTACTGCGGGACTGGATTATAATGTTGCAAAGAGGTCTATTTGGCATCTGTTTTTGATGAAGGTTGGTAATTATGTTTTTGCAGTATGAAATTCATACACATGTTCTACTACTGGATTTGTGGCCACAGTTCTAATTGAAGTTATGAAATTAGTAAAATTTTGCCTCAAGACTCGAAGTGGATATTTGGAGGGAATTGTGGTTTCTGAGCCTTTGATACATGAAGTCAAACTGTGCCAGAATTTTTAAATGCAACTGTTTTTACACCTTTCAAGGTTTTGAAGCTTTTTTGTTTGTGTGTGTGTGTTTGTGTGTGTGTGTTTGTGTGTGTGTGTGTGCTCCCAGTGCTTATTACTGCAGTGTATTTGGGACACGTGTGATAACTTGTGTACTGGAAAGACCGTAATAGATCTGCCGAAAATGTCAAGATGAACAATTCAGGTAGAAAGAGTGAGGAGGACCGTGCTGGACCTCAAATATGCTCCATTTCTCAAGTTTGTGAATTTGAATGGTAGAGAGCACATATGTGAAAGAGAAAGTATTGCCATAATATATTGCAGAAATTCACACAATAAATCATATCCTGATTGAGGGTGTGCAGAAGTTTCTTCAAATCTGTTTGTTGCAGCCAGACTTTTATGCTGCTGCTATGGTTATGAGATCTGCAGCCTCCACTTTTCCATGGATTAATCACCTTGCAGTTAAAATCCCTCATCAAGATTACATGCCAAAAATGGCAATAAAAGAGAAAATAATAAAAAACTCCAGCAACAAACAAACCTGGGAGGCTGCAGGAAACTGTTAGAACTGAGATGACTCAAAATAAATCTTCAAGCTTTCCAGTTCCAGTCAGAATGAAGAAACCTTGTTTTCTTTCCAGCAATTTATATGGTTTATTCAAAATGGCTTACTGATGTCAGTTATTTGCCTTCCCAGTTTACCTCCCTGATTGCCAGCAAGGTGTGCGGCAATGTGGCAGGCAAGACCTTAGTAGCATAACAAATTGAGTGTGTCATTCACTGGGTCATCTTACCGTACTGGCAGCAGAATAAGCAGAATAGACAAGGTACTGGCTACTTGCTACTTCTGATAGGACTTCAGCAATGCAAGACAAATTTATTTTATGGCCACATTTTGTTTCTCTAATTTGAATTTACATGGCATTTTTTCATTTGTGAAGGAGTAGTTTTGGTGCTGGAATACAGGTGTGATGCCACCTTAAATACCTGATCTGCAGAGAACCCCAGCAGGGCCAGCTGCACAGGGCTGGTACTTGACCCAAGGCTCCTAGGGTTGTAGGTGGGTATCTGATGTGGCACTTGGTATGTATTCAATCAGTGAAATTCTATGCAAAATGTCATTAAATTGAGAATCTTTAATAAATCAGAATCCAGCTAGATTCCAGAAGTGTCAAAATTACTATAAATAGTGCTCTGGCCTGAACTGAGTATGGCTGCACCTGGGCAGTGCTGCTCTGTTAAAAATCCATCTAGGGGACTGTATGTGTACACTGTGTAGGGTCTCTGCAGGGATCTGTGTGTGTGCTGCCTAAGGCTTCTGATCACAAATGAATTCACAGCTCTAGGATTTTAATTTGACACGTAGTCACAGACTTGAGATACTGCCTTTAAAAGGGGTCTCTCTGGAGGAACTTGTTTTCATTTCCATTTACAGAATCAGAATTAATGAACTGAAAGTGTTGGTAGGCATTAATGACAGGTGCTTCAGTTAAAGTGGGGAAAAAGTTGCGCAACTCCCATGCAGAAGGATAATTCTTTGATTTTAACTTTCTAGAGCTCTTACTCTGTTATTAGTATGGAATGCCTTTGTTGGGATTCTTTATATACCAATAAGAAAATGGGGTCCCTGTGTAAATAAAAAGTAAGCAGCAGGTAAATAAAAAATGGAGGCAAGTTACAGCGATGAGCAAACTGGAATTTACCAGGTGCTTTTCAAGTCACACTCTTTTTCCTCTTTAGTCTGTTGAACACTTCTGAGAGGGATTTATGGACTTTCTTGAGGAAAGATATCCAGTGAAGCAACTTAATGCAGTGCTGAGACTCAGATTTGGATGGGAATTTTGGGCCCAGGTGACTCAGCAGGAGAAAACTTGGCAGCTCAGAATTTCAGTGAGGTAATTGCTGTCTGCAGGGTGTCTTTGGAATTTAAGGATTGAGCTCCTCTAAGTTTACAGAGAAAAAAGATGGAAAAAAGGAAAAAAGGAAAACCTAAGTTATGTAGTGGCCTGTAGGTGGAGAGAATGCTGGAGCAAAAACATGTGAAAATCATCTGGAAAAAAAAGGAGGCTTGGGAAGCAGGAATTGCTGACTAGAGAAATGCAGGAGTTATGGTAATCTTCAGAATGCTCTTTGATAAGTGAAAGTTTCTATTTTCAAATTGAAAATGTTTTTCTGAAGAAAATACGATGCTAGTCTTGAAAGCTTTAGAAAATGATATCTTACATGGAAAATGTGACACCTGTTCACATGTGTGCTTTTGGAAATGGGTTACTGATGGATGCGCAGCTGTGTGCTGCAAACACACAGGATGTTTTGAAGTTGATCATTTTTTCTGCACTTAGAGCTCTTATTTACCTGAACACATAAGAATGACTTTGTGAACCTAAACAATCACTATAGGAAATTCTTTGGTTTGGTCCATACCCACATTATATAAAAATGAGTGAAAACTGTGGCATAGCTTCTTTAAGCTTGTATTTAAAAGTTCTTTCATTATAAAATTAACATGCTAGGAAACAGTTGCGAAGTTGTAGAAATAACTGAACAGGTAAATTATTATTATTAGTTTTTAAATGAACAAAACATTATTGAGGGACTCACATCCAGTAAAGGATCAACTGTCTGTTTTCTGTGTTGTCTGAAGCAGCAAGTCCTTGTGGTCTGTGCTCATGGTCTATCTCTGTAAGCACTGTGGAACTGAAGACTGAACATCAGCATTTCCCAGCCTCAAAAGATTAAGAGGCCCAAAAAATAACTTGTATCTCCTACTTACATAGATTTATTTTGTCCTTTGGCACAAAATATGTGCAAAAAATCATGAAGAAGTCATTGGACTTGATACATGTTTGTCACATGAAACATGTGATGTACACTTCTGATACTGTTTTGGGATCTTACATAGATTATATTAATGTTAATGGTATAATAATTTAGTAGTTTAACAATGTAATGTGATAGTATTAATATTATACAACCAGATTTAGTGGGTGGCCTCCTAGCAATTCATTTGGGATCATTATTCTTACAATCTTTTAGTTAGTTTAGGCACTGAAATATGAAAGCTAACATTTTGTTATTTTACTTCCCAAAGCAGGAAACATTTTCTCTTCATGCAATTATCTTGTCTGGTTTACTACAGTATTTCTGTCCAGAATTAGCTGCCAGAAAAGGCCAGCATTAATTTGTTTATAGGTACGGGGGTGTAAGCCTACAATTCAACATAGATCAAAAGATTACAGCTTTCATCTGTAAATACAAGTGAATAAATAAACCAATGGCATTGCATTTTCCTGCTTTTCTCACTATTTGATGCTGAGTATGGGCTGCATTTGGAAAGTTTATGCTCTCTTCACCCCTTTGAAGGAGATAAGCCAAGAAGTGCAGAAGTGGGTACTGAGCACCAAACCTCTATATTCCTTACAGCAAATTTTCACTCTGCATTGTTATCTCCAATTGTATTTAAAAAATGCCAACATGTAAGCTCTAGAGTCACCGTATTTCTAGGTATCCTTATGTTTATAGGAATATAAAATTAGGAATGTATTACAAGAAAAAAAAAGAGAATTATGGGTAGAAGTCAGCTAATGTCTTCTTCTCATGAAACCTTGGAATGAAGCAGTAAATAGATTTTATTTCCTGTTATGGATTTTGCTTATTTTATACATAATATGCCCACTATAAAGGTGAGGCATACCAAAAGGGATTATCCACATACGTATTGGAAGCATTTTGATGCTGGAGAAAGAACAACTGTATGGCAGAATAAGTTCTTCCAGTACTTTATGATTTTTAATGGCCCTTCATTCCACTTGTGAATCACTTCTGATATAAAACTCACAAAAACTCATATACATAACAGGAAATAAATAGCATGCCCTCTGCATAGATGGACAACTCCCCAGCCAAATAAAAAAGAATGACTGAAAAGACATTTACAGGACTTCACTGCTGATTTAGGAAATAGATAAAGTCCCAGGCTGTGCCTATTCAGGACAGTACTTAAGCTGTTTTAGGTAGGATTATCTTGCTAAACCTAGGTATTTGCAGTAAATAAACAGCTGAGGTGAGGAGTAAAACCCTCAGTGCTAATTTCTACTTAAAGTCTTATTGTGGATCTTGCTCATTGATTCTTAACAGAAAAATGTTTTCATGCTTCCTATTCCAGATCAGCATGGCTACATCTAGATATAACATGCTAAAGACACATTAGCTTTCAGGAAGCATCTGAACAGATTTGCATCAGTAAAATGCATTGGATTGCTTCAGTGTTTGTGCAGACCATTTCTCAACTCTTAGCAGAGTGCTTTCACATTCCTTTTTCTTCCAGTGAGCTGACAGAAATCAGGTTCTAGTCCTGGACATCACAAAGGTCCTGTTTGTCCCTTCTCAGTTCTTTCCTCCAAAGCAAAATTCTTTCTCTTAAATAATGCCCATGTTTGTTTATTGGAAGGGACAGAAACAATGCTAATAAAATAGCTGCCTATGAAGTAAAAATAGGAAAAGCAGAGAGATCTTTACATTATACGTGTTTGCCAAGTAAATTTTCTACATGCTTCAGAGTCACGTACATTCTGTATTAGGGTAGAAAGACAAGCAGGATATTTTGGTGAATTTATTTTAAGTATAGCTGTTGTCTCTACTTGAATGTTTATAGTGGACAGTTTACTTGTTGCTAATATTAGTGTGGTTGAAGGTCAGCTAAAACTGATTCTCATTGTGCAAATTTTCTTGTTAAAGTGAAAAAAAAATATGGTCTCACTTCTAGCACTGTCATTTTTCTGACAAAATCAATATTTTGAACAATTCATTTGATTAATTGGCTTTTGAAGTTTAGTGCTGCTCTTTTGCAAGCTAATGATGATACAAGTGTGATTCTTTTCTTCCTTTTCCTTCCCCCCCCATTTGTCCTTATTACAACTCAAAACAGATAAATAAATAAATGGAAGTGGTAGAGACATTCTATTAGCTGAAAGATTTGAGAATTTTATATTCATGTTTCAAATTCGCAGAGTTCTCTATGTGCTGTCATTTAATGAAATTATTGCACCAGCATTGTAAGACACATTGCAGATAGTGGAGTGTTTTTGTTGTTTTTTTTGTTTTGTTTTGTTTTGTTTTGTTTTGTTTTGTTTGATAAAAGCTTTAATGTATGAACATTTTAATCTAAGTAGACTGTCTACAATATTTCCCAAACTTTTTTATCTGGCTACTTACATAAAAAGCAATGTTTCTATGGCTCAAATTTTAATGTGAATATTATTTTCCAAAACTGTTTCACTTAGTTTGAGGTCATCAATATCAGAATTTGGGCACCATTCACTTGAGCACCATTATCTTTCCTTGCAAAAACACACCTTTTACTTTGAAGACAAAAAACACTGAATGTATCTTCAATTCTTAAAAAAAATACAACAACAACAAAACAAAACAAAAGGCTTGCTGGGTTTTAAATGGGAAGAAGTTTAAATATCAAGTTACAATGTATTAAACTTCTTAGCCTTATTCAAAAACTAAAGAAAGCATTTGCAAATCAAACTTCTATACTGTAGAAACACATTATGCATTATATTTAGTTATTAAGCTTTATTAAAGCTTTTCATTGTTTGATCAGTAAAATTGGACTTTATAATATTGAAAATTTAAATATTTAAAATTTTGGATGTAGGAAGAAATGAAAATGAGAACATGAAAATGAAAATGAGATAGCTGAACTTGGGTGTTTTTTTATGTTTGCAAAGGCAATCTTATTCCTCAAAGCAGCAGAACTAAAGCCAAATTTCTCAGCACTCATTTTTGAAGAATAGGGTAGAACAGTGTTGAATGCTGTGCAAATTATATAAAGTGATCTTCCACTTGGACTTGGTTGTAAGCCCATGGAACAAGACGGAAACACCCTCCTTTCATTTCAACTTTAGATCAGAGTGTATTGAAGTCCTATCAAAGGCAGCTCAGTTCAAGTGGTGGATGAAGCCAGGCCTGGATCTATTGACAAATGCTTCCATATCCAGATATCTGAAATCCTTAGCATTCCTCCACCTGTTAGCATTACTGACATTTCACTCATTACCGCTTTCTCTGAATTCAACCATGCAAATAGATTTTCAGGCTGAGCTTCCATCATTTGAACAATCTGCCTTCTGCTTTGCTGCATTGATTTTGAACTAGGAAGAAGAGGGGTGATGTGTAGTTTAATACAGTGCTCCCTGCTGTGTTAAGAATGCTTTCATGGACTTTGTGGGCTAAACCAAAGCCCACTGTTAAAGTTTAAAGCCATTAAGAATCTCTTCATTGAGATCCTTGGATTTCTAGAAATCCTTTTTCTAGATTCTACCATTTAGAGTTCTTCTCATGGTAGTGACTTTGAGATCTTAAAACAACAACAGCACACTGAAGCTCCAAACAAAAGGTAAATACCTCACGGAAACAGAAGTCTCAGGGACAAAAAACATTCAGTGAAAACTCCCAAGTTTCACACAGCTTGGACGGAAAATAAACAACACAAAAAACACAAAATCCCTGAAATATAAATTAGTCAGTATTTTTTTTTTTCAGAAATCAATTCATGTTTCTTTATGTTTCTTCTAAGTTTCTTCAGTCTTTGTGAAGTTTGGAACAAAGATTTACATTAGAAGATACAGTGGAATTAGTTCTGTATGCTTTATTTTCCTTTGTGCCTCATATGTTAGCACTTTATCTTAGGAGCACAATTAAGATTTTTCAGAGGAGTAAAACATCTAAAAATAGAATAGTAGTGGAGAGATGTAGGTAAACAAGCAAGTCAAGATGACAACACAATTTTTTATCAGGAAACCTTTGGATAACTGGAAGAAAAGCTGGTAGGTCGATTTAACTTTTTCAATTTCTTGTATATTTCTTCTGAAAGTTTTGTTTATATGGGAAAAAAAAACATTAATTATTGAAAGGATCACCTTCTGTTGTGCTGCTGATACTGCTGCTAGTCAAAGAAAATTGAATGCCACAGAAGATGAAAGCGGATAGTAACTCCTCTTGCTGGGGAAGTGTAACGGCATGAGTGAGAACTTGTCTTTTAAAGTTACTTTGTTCATCACTTGTCTTCTCTGTTTGTTTTCTGCTTTGATTTCTTCTCTTCTGCTAATCATCTGCAGGCTAACAAAATCTTTTATTTGTAAAAAGTAGTCACCAGTTGCATAAACTCATTATCTGACACCTTTATAAACTTTGGTGTACGGTAGAGTACGTAGTGCAGCTGAACTAGGAAGGCAGTGTTAAAGAAAGAGAAAAAATCAGAGTCTTTTTGCTATGTATGTGTTGAAGAGTTAGTGTGGCATATATTCACTTCTCCTACAGATACCTCCTCTTCTTCCTGAGCACAGTTAGCTAAGGAGTGAGGAGCTGGCACAACCCTGCTCAGTGCAGTACCTGTGTACCGGCCAACTGAAAAAGCCATTGAGAAGCTCTGAGAACTTGCCATGTCAGCACCCGCTCCCTTAACAAGTTGTCTGGCTGAGGCATTATTTCTGAATAAGGACAATGTCAAGTGCTATCCATCCACATATCTCCTGACATCTCTTCAGGGCATTATACAAGCCAAGGACAGTTTCCAATAGGGGGTTCAACAGATTCTGTGCCATTTTAATGAGAAGCAAATTACCTTGTGTAATGCTCTGTGAGAGAATGGTTTGCTAAATATCCTCTAGGACCCTTGTTTAACTGAGGACAAGAATTTCAGTAAACTTCTATTTTATTGTTTTCCCCTGCTTTGTTCCTAGACATCTAGAAGGCTTGCACAAATAAAATGAAGGGAAAATTACTGGCATGTCATTAGTAGAAATCTGTATTTAAAGCCTTAGAAGATGGCCAAGGAGGGTTCTGGAAATCCCTGTACTTATGCAGTAACTTTTGACAGCTTCATTAATAGGACACCACTGTAGTTTAGGTTAGCAAAGTACCTGCAGCTATATTTCCCTTGCTGTGCAGATGGTTGATCACTGCTGCTTGGTTCCAAGATGGCTTGAAGTTCCCTGTGTTTCCCTTTTCTTCTGATAGGCTTAAATTTTGCTATCTAAGGCAGTGCTCCTGGGTTTGGGTGAAGAGGCTGTGAAATAGTTAGAAGGAAGAATCTGTAATTCAGCAGGTTGGATATGGGGGGAAAAGACAAGAGTGTGGTTACTGTTTATGACTTAGACTTCATTTTCCTGTCAAGGAAATGTGAAGGCTAGCACAGAAAGAAGAAAGGTTTGGTGAATTATATATGTCTAGGAATTATATAATCAGAGTTTACCTGTTAAGTATTAAATGTGAGTTTCTGGGAAGGATACTTGGAATTGCTCTGCCTCTGAGCTCAGCTTTAAATGAAGTTACCTGGCCAGGCTGCTTCATTATCTTTTGCAAGGAAAAGTGAATATTAGAAATTCTGAGGTGTCTTGATGTTTGGATAGTAGTGGTTCAGAAGTGTAGCAAGCAGTACTTTTGTTTATATTGAAATTAATCTGTGTATGTTTTGGAATTCAAAACTGTCAAAAACCTGTGTATCAAAGAGATGAATGTTGTATTAGATCGATAGAGTGGCTGGCCCTGATTTTATCTGTTAGATTTTTTTACAAAATCAAGTTCTGTTCCCAGTATTTTGTGTTCCTATTTATTCATGGTCATGACATTATGTTAGTGGACATTTAACTATTAAATTATTAACCTCCTGCAGGCTCCAAAAGACTGAAGAATTATTCGAAGTAGTTGTAGCAGTCGCTGTATTTTTTAAGCTCATGTTACCAATTAGTTACTCTCCAACCAGTGGGTCAGGTCATACAGCAATTCAGCCAAACACACATTAAGTTTGACTGCCTTGTGCATCAAACCATTATCAGTCTTGCAGTACATTTTGCTCCGTGTTATCCCATCAGTATGATACAAGCCAGCAACGAGAGATGATTGAGTGACAGGAGTATTTGTTTCAACTTCACAGCTAAAGGATTTCTGATTTTCGTAGACAAGTGATATGATCTTCCTGTGTCCTAAATTTTCCCTCCAGTAAAGTCTGCTTCCAGTCTTTTCCTGTATAATTTCCCATGTCAAAATACACTGCAAACCTTGAGATACTGTAATGGTAGATATATTACATAGAAATGAAAGTTAAATCCTATATTTTCTTGGCCAAACAGTAACTCATTATGATCAGCCTCTTAATAACCTAAAATACTAATGATTTTAATACAAATAACTTCAGTGAATTTGAACAAATAACCCTGTTTTTGCCTTTCTTTTGTCCTTACAATTTGAAGTGGCATTTACCTCTCTCACAGTCAGTCTCTAAAGGTGTCATTTAGAAGTGTTTTTACAGTGCAGAGTCCAGGTTAGATGGTGTATTGTTGCTATAGTGCACGTGTCATAGGTATCACTACTCTCTACTGATTATCTGCTATTATAGCCCATCTTCAATTAGAATTAATAATGGTAGAAATATATAATAGTAATCATCCACCTCTGTGACCAGGTTTTAAATAAACCATGTAGAATTATGTGTGAATAGTTCAACCTTAAGAGAATTATCATTTGGAAAACACACATATTTTTCTTCTTTTCTGAAAATTGAAAAAGTGCAACAATAATTATAGAAGTCACACAGTCGTACGTTTCTCTATTGTCATCTGT
This sequence comes from Coturnix japonica, assembly GCF_054131305.1. Classification (NCBI taxonomy): domain Eukaryota; kingdom Metazoa; phylum Chordata; class Aves; order Galliformes; family Phasianidae; genus Coturnix; species Coturnix japonica. The sequence continues at coordinate 7,658,032 of NC_140680.1, read as the reverse complement.
GGGTTTGGTTTCTCTAAGATATACTGCACATTCCTAAGAAGATATTCTGGTAGATGGCACTGCCATTCTGAGGGCTAAAATAATTTTAATTTCCTACAGTATTTCTTCTTCTCTTTCTTCTTCTTTAGTCTAAAAATGGCTATTCTAGCCTCATTTATGTGTGGAAAATAGAGTAAGATCTCAAAAGACTAAAAATTCTCAACGTATCTGGTACTAATGGAGTAACAATTGAAATTTAAATAAGAATGAGCACTGAAATCAACATACATCTTCTCAAATAAAAAATAAAATGAAAAGGAATAGGAGTACTTATCAAATAAAGAGCTTCTGGAATGTTTCAGGCAAGATGTTTTTAGTAACATCTTTTTGAAATTTTATCATTCCCTGAACAGTATTTCCTGCCTTTTTAATTTCCTTTTGTTCTGAACCTAAAATTAACACAAAAAGATGTTTTTTTCTTCTTTTTTTAAAAAATACTTGTAGAACTTCATATATCAGTTCATGATAGCAGATAACTAATGCATAGATATCACTGAATTTAGCAAGATATTCTGTCAGAATTGTATGCTCTGTTACAATAACTTCAGCGTCTTAGGATCCAGTATTACGGTGAAATGATAAATAGAAAACTCAAAGAATACAATCTGAAGTCTTTTCTCACTTAAGACACACCCTCCTTTGGCTTCAGCATGCTCTCATTTTGGTGTATACTTCAAGAAAAGTTTGTTGGTGAGCAGGTAATCTTTAGCTGCAATTAGAGAAATAAAGGTAGTTCTGCATACTACACCAATGAAAAAAATGAAGTTCTTAGTGAGTCTCAGTTGTACCAGTATCCCTAGTATTCGATATGTGGTGCAGTAACAAACAGCAGTAAATATAATTATGCTATTCCTTATGGTAGTGATTTTCTAAAACACACACATCTGCTACTATGGAGTGATCTGCCAGCTCTGGGGAAATATCACTTAGCAAAACATGCAGTGCACACAAAGCAATTTCCAGCAAAGTTGTATGCTAAACTAAGTCCATCACATTGCAAATAAGAAAGCTGTAGATGAGAAAATCCTAGCAGAAGAGCTGATGTATCTTGAGAGATGGCTTATGATGTTTTATGTTACAATATGGACCTTTCCAGTGGTGAGAAGCTGTGAAAAAAAAAAACACTAAGAGATTTTGAGCAGGGTGGAAGCAGGTGAGCAGCTACTGGAGTGCCTCAAGTGTACACAGAACCATGTATTGCAAGGTTGTCATGGTAAAATACAAGTGGTGCTTATGTTGGATATGAAGGACTTCTATTAGTTTTGGAAAAAGCATGGGAAAAGTTAATGGCCTTACATTTCTTATTTGAGAAGAATAAACTTTCCAGTGTCTGATTATATATTTGAAAGAACTCCAACCCACTTTCCATGTGGTAATATCACCAAGGCTGAGAAAATTCTTGGTGTTCAGTGTTGGGCTTCTTAATTCATCTAACTTAACTTACATGTGATCTGCAGTGTAGTATCCTTAGATCCAAAAGATGCCTGAAGTTAGGCAAAGGCTGCAGAACTTGAGCTATGCAATGCCAGGCACTTGCAGTGCTTTAGACTGCATGCACAGTGCTGCAACAGGGCTGTCACCTTGTCAGCTTACTTCTCCTGGTAGGATTTAACCCTCCTGGGAGTCCCTGGGCTTTTTAAAAATGGACGCTGATGGGAAAATATGTACTATGTGAGCTGAGAGCACTGTAAAAAGTCTTTCAGTAAGCACTGTGTCCATACTTAAGGTTGGAGCCTGCTTAAGCTGTATGGGATGTTTGACTGGGACAAGCAGTTTAATCTGGTACTGTCCACGTGTGCTATGAAGTCCTGGATATTTCCACAAAACCCAGATTGTGTGTGAAAGCTAATTGAACGTACCCTAGGGCGATATGATGTCTTCTGATTAAGTTTTCATGTCCTTTCTGACCAAAACAATGTTGCACAGAGCACTGTAAGGCAGCGCTGGGTGGTCAGTTACCACCTATTCCAGAGAGGAATAATGTCATTACTGAAAGCTGAATTTCTAGAGGTTGTAGCATTGACATAACTGTACTCCTGTGTGATGGTGACATTTGCATATCCTCTAAAGGAAATCTGCTCAGTGCTAAACATCCTTGAGAATGCCTACTGCATTAAAAACAGTGAATGAAATGTTGAAGCTACAGTGGAGCAAGATTTTGTACTATTACGCAATGGGGGCAAAAACAGTAGTTAAAGATTTAGAGTGTCCTTTACTCCACTTGCTTTTTAGAGAGTAAGAGTAGAAAGAAGGAAAGTGTAGAAAAGGGAGACTTGCAGAGTTGGCAGAAATGGATGAGGAAGAAGTGTGAGGTTTATCACACCCAAACACCAGAAAACTAAGGCTGACTGACCGTTTTCTCTTTGTTTTGGAGGCAATTCTTTTGTCACTTTTTTCTCTAGCATGTTCTGTTTTTCTACTCCAAAAGAGAATTATGAGATTAAAGGACATTAGTAAAATATCCTAAAATTTTGCATGAATGTTATGCATAAAGTGAGAATTGCTAGGTGAATTATTATGCCACACTATAATTTGAATCAGCTGTGCTATACCAAGGGTATTTCTCACTTCACATTCCAGTTCATGCATTTGGCTTTTCCATGTGGATTGAAAATCAGACTGAGGTGCTGCTTTTTGACACTGAGGTATAACGAGGATCAAGAGCTATGACAGTCATGTTTTTCATGTAAAATACCTGATTGCAGCAGGTGCATTATGTGACAGGGAATATGCCAAAGCCACATGGACTTACTCATACGCATTAGATTTCATGGCTGCAATGGAACTACTTCTTTATCCACACCATATGGCAGTTCAAGACATATTAAATAGCCTTTTTCTTCTGCCAGGATTGGCAAAAACCCTAATCCAACAGCAAATTTCTATACAAAATCAGCAGGCTCTAACAAAATGACACAGTCACAATTCGGCATGGTATCAAGTGATGGCATTATAACCATCCATCTGTTGTACCTCAGGAAAAAAGTCTTAAAGCAATAGCCACCATTCTAAATGACTCCCATTTTGTTTCCTGTAAAACATAGCTGTGTGTATAAATGGAGTGTATTTCAACACAAATAAACTGCCATGAATGTATATTTATATGAACACATGTATGCAGGTTCAGTAGGTGAAGGTGAACACTCCTGTAAACTTCTGATCCTGTGTGAATTCCAGTGCAAGTTAGTCCAGAGTCAGAAGGGTTGCAGAGAACATCATCTGTGAGGAGCTGACTGCCAAAATACTCTGCACACGTCAGTATCATAGCAGTATCATAGGATGCTAATGAGCATCAAGAGCGACTGTTGACCTCTTCAGCCATAATCATATAAAATAAAAGAATCCCAAAGTAATGTCATATAAGGGATGCTGCACAGGTTTAATCAATGGAATCACTTATTCCACTAAACTGCATCTAAGTAAACATTTTTGTTATTTTTATCATTTCATCAATAGGATACTCTAAAATGTATTACGTGCACTATTTGGGATGATTAGGCTGCGTAAAAACCTTGTTTAACTGTTGATGTTAGGAAAATATTAATACAGATTCACTTGAGAAATGATGAAGATTTCAAGATGTTCCCTCCCAAAGTCCTAAATTGTGTTTCAGCTGCTGCCCTGATCTCAGTGGTCTGGAAATTTTGATTAAAGTAAGCAGTGAAATGAAGGTTACAGTTGTTCCTGAAATAACATCAGCCATTAGCAGAGATTCTCTTTAATGTTACACATTTTTTGTAAATCAGATAACTTAAACAAAAGCTATGGGTCCACATTTTTCTTTCTTTACAAAGAAGCAATGTGATGCCAAGAGCTACGTTTCTGCAGGAATGGATTTATGTGACCTTATGTTTCTAAATATCCGTATGCATTCTAAATATTTCATGTTTGCAGTCATGTTTTTTTGCATTTTTATAATGCCAGGAAGCCCTAAATAATTTGATATTTGCACTTTTAAGAGTATTTTAGGCCTAAGATACATGATGGAGTGCAAGATTTCATGTTATGTCGTCCCATAAATATTTCTATATAAAACAAACAAACAAACAAACAAAAAAGCAATGCAGAGTGTTTTTATGCCATTTGGCTTCCTGTCATATACATATGCTAAAATTTAATAAGAATTTATGAAAGGCAGGCATGAGCTTAAATGTGCTATTTTCTAAAGAAATATGGAAAGGCCCCTGACATTTATAATCTGAAGTCTTGATTCATCAAAGAAAAATTTAACAGAAAGAGAGGCTAAGTATTGCTGGCTCAATACAATTTATTTTTTTTTTCCTCTGGGAGATTTCTGACTTTAGCAAACTACTTAATGTTGCATACAGTAGTGTAAAATGATCCAGAATACAAAAGAGCACAGCAGAAAAATAGTTTTAAAAACTCTAAAAGTGGATTAAGATTTTGTTTATTTATTTATTTATTTATTTATCTTGACATAATGAAGTTGAAGTCGTCACTATCAAATGCTTTTGAAAAGATATGGATCTGTAGTATGAGTTACTTAATGTAATAATGTGACTCTTGTTTTAATGGGAGATCAGGAAAGATGAATTTTTTGTTTCTGAATGTAAAGACTAACAGTGAATTTTTCTTAGAGAAAAAAAAAATGGACAAAAAAGAACTTTGTTGCAGATTGGAGGCATAGGTGCAGTGTTAAAATCAGGATTAATACTACTAAACGATAGCTGAATAAGCTGGATACAAAACAAAAACAGTATCCAAAAAAGTTATCCTTTAGTGAAGATCCTTGATCTACCTTGGAAAAAGGCAAAAGGTCAGGAAAAGTGCAAGGCATTTTCCTTTCAAGTATGGTTAACTTAGTTTCTAGGGCCTTGAAAACTACTTTAAATTCCTTCCTTCCTAAAAATTAAGGTGTAAGCTGCAAGTGAGGGAACTGCATCCTGCAAAATGTTTACTGTGAACTGGTTTTTGGAAAGCAATTTAGTTTTCACATTTTGAAGCAGGAGAAATTGCTTTCTCATTGCTTTCTGCTCTACATTCAGATGATAGCTGTGAAACATAAACTATGGAGGTAGAAGTAACTTCAACTCTAATACTGCAGATGCTCAGGATTGCCTGTCAGCTGAGTCATCTGTGAACTCAATGACTCTTTCATTTTCTAAATGTAAAATTTTCAGTGATTTTGATATCCTTATTCGCATAAAGGAGGTTATGTTTGCAGAATTATGGAATTCATGAATTATTTTTCAGTTAAAAATGAAGCAATGATTTGAAAAACCCAGGGCTCTTGTCATCAGACTTTAAGCAGCAGTGTTTCCAGATTGCACATTGCTATCTTTCTCATTAAAATCAGCACTGAGGTTGAACTCAAGTCTTGAAATATATTATCTTTGGAAATGAAACTAATAATTGATGTTCATTCATTCATCCTTCATAGTTCAGACAGTTCATTGATTATCAAGTTTTTAAGGTATCCTAAATACTATCAACACAATCTTATTGCTACTGATATGAAGTATTCATGCTGAATAACTGCAGATTTTTTATCTGGGTTGAAACTTTTACTTGTGTGTGTTTTTGTTTTAAATGGACAGACTCTCATGGGGGGTCTGTGAAGCTGCATCCCTGGCTAGCTTCTCAGATTTATATTATATAGTAAGTCCTTAAGTTATACTGCTGAATTATAACATAATAATTAGGAAACCAAACCAAACCAAACCCTGTCCCTTTTTTTTTTTTCTTTTTTCTTTTTTTCTCCTTTTCTTTCTCTTCCTTTTCCTTATTATTATTTTTATCTTTCAGGAGGAGAGTGTTATTCTGAAATGCCCTTTAAACCCATAGCTGAGGCTAGCCAAGGAGAGCTCAATATGACTTTCATAATGTATGGGGCACTGACCTCCTGAGGGCTTTGTTTCAAGCATATAATTTTTCAAGAACTCCAGAACACTACTTATTGATATTTTAGAGGTGGTGCACAGAAGCTTGAAACTCTGACTATTTTGTAGCTAATTTATTCCCTTGCTGCATGCTAGCCTAGCAACCATACTCACTGAACTGGTGATATTTTTCACCATGGGTGAAGCTCAGCTTTAGGGAAGGCCTCATTCTGAAAGGCCTGCTCCAAAATGCACTGTGAGAGAAATTAAACTGCAGTTCATGGGAGCAAGTCTTCTTTCTGAAAGTCTGCAGTGGGCTTATGCTTAAACAGACAAAATAACAAATGCACATTTTTGGGGGGACTAGGGAAAGTACAAGAGGTTGGGAGGTATTTGTAGTTGCTGAACCGCTGCTTTAAAAAGGAAATCCATCTCTCTCAGCCCCCTTTCCAAGTAGAACCTAAAGGTATTTTCCTCCTTTTTAGTGAGGTGGCACAGTTATGCATTATTCAAAAAAGGAGGCTTTGTTAGAAAACAGAGAAGCTTTGGGAACACCTTTAGGTTGCAATTTTAGCAAGAATATAGGCAATCTTCTTCTCAAGACTTAGGTTACAATTTGTCTCCTAGTTTTAAGTAATGTTGAAAGATGAGGACAATGCATTCATCCTCATCATTCCACATTACAATCTAAGTGCTATTAAGAGCAAAATTACTGGTGCTTGTTGTTTTCTAAATTTTCTCTACCTTTTCACCAATCCTACACAAGATATGTATAAAGATCATTCCAGTGCCCATTTTGCCAGTAAGCATATCAGAACAATTTTTTTCAGTGTTTCCAGTGTAGCTAACCTTATTGGATTACAGAAGAGACAAACCTGCTGAATCAGTCCTCTCTTTATTGAGGGTTTACTCTTTTTCTGGGTACCTTTGATATATATATATATATATATTTTTTTTTTTTGCATCAAAGTTATGCAATGGGAGTGTAGCAGAAATGCTATCATGGCCTGTAGCAGTGATTGAGCACCTGGTAGGAAGGCAGGGCCAACCCAGGTGAGTTCAGTACATGTAATGCAGCTGAGTGACTAGGAGAAGTGCATCCTGGCTTCACCCCTTTCTGAACCTCTTTGAAGGGTTGGTAATGGAGGTGAGGGTATCCTGCTGGAGATTCCTATGTAGAGGAGGCCTTCTGAAGGTAAGCAGCTTTTTTCCTTTATTTCTGTGCCTATGGCTGTTATGTTTAAGCAAATTGCACTTGCTGTGGCCTATGACTTTTCTTCTCTGCTGTTATTGCTGTGCTTCTTATCATGTTATACAGAGAAATGTACCTGAAGCTGATATGTGAATTTGCATTGTCTGATAATAAACAGCATCTAGTTTTTAGAGTATTACTCATCTTTTCTTCCAAGTGAAGGCATCTCAACAGAGAGTTCCTATTAGTGTCCTATTCATCTGACTGCCTATGGAAAGAGATGCTAATTCACAGATCTCCACATATGTTTAAAAACAAGTGCATATTATTTTTCGTTTGTGATAGATATTTGGGAGGATGAAGTGATGAAAAACTAGTGTGAGAAAAGAAGAACTTCATACAGACGTGGTTTGTGTAGTCTACCATATTCCTGCTGTAAATCCAGTCTGAGGCACAGATTGTATTCAGCTTTTGTGTCATGGTCCTCAGTGGGCACAGTCACCACAGGTTTGACTGAATAGTTGAGCATGTACGATTTTTAACTCACAATATCCTGCAATTTGGAATTCTAAAATTTAACTACTGTTTTCTTTAAAAAATGAATCTTTGTTTTTGCTGGGGTTTCTTTCTTTATTTATTTTTTTTCCTCTTTTCTTCTTCTTCTTTTTTTTTTTTTTTTTTCTTTTTGTATGTGTGCACTAAGTTTTAGCCTGAAAAGTTCACGGGCCACCATGTGGTTATTTTGTATGTAGAATTGTGAGTAATCACTTTCTATTCACATGCTTCTCATTGTATGGTTGTGGGTGAGATTTTTTTTCCCTTTCATAGTGTCTTTCCCAAATTGATTCCTATTACATGATCTGATCTTCTATTGTATGAAATATATTCAGTTTTCCATTCATTCTTCCAATTCTATGCTTTTTTTTTTTTTTTTTTTTTTTAAATATTTTATTGAATCACTTTGAAATGGATGAGCAGAAGTTCTCTTCAGCTAGGAGATTTTTCAGAACCCTGAAATGATCTCTTCCAGGTGAAGTATTCCTGTAGAGGGAAGGCTCTCATGTAAAGTTAAAAATACAACAATTTTAAATGGAGGCCTGGTATGGTTTGACATTATACTCTTTTGAGGTAGTATCTTCTTACTTATCTTGAAAACCTAGCCATTAGGATCAAAAGTCTATCTGCACTTTCCCAGATCAGAACAGGACCATTTACAGCATGCAAAATGCAGGGTGAGTGTAGATGGGCAATAGGGCTTTCAAAAAACAAACAAACAAACAAAAAAACAAAACAACAAAAACCAACAAGAACAACAAAAACAACCAGAAGGAGCAGCAGCAGCATTACTAACACAAATTTAAAGGTAAAGCATGAATTTTAGGTTACATTTTATGCCACGGGAATGGTGTGATGTGCCAGGTGTGAGCACCAGGACATCTTTCATTCTTGTATTCCTGTTCCTGAGTTAACTGCAAGTGATATGAAATATAGCTCTGTTATTCTTTGTCTATTTATTACTCATCCTGCTATTTTATCAGTGATTTTCTTTTTCTTTACTTAAGAAGATGTTCTAATAATAGAAAGATTTTGAAAGTAGAAGAAACTTCTGTTACTGTTATACTGGGATTTGTGTTTTTGTGTCAGTTGAGTTTATCCATAGCACATCTTCTACAACTCTATGCCTTTGCAAGACGAAATGTAAAGATATTGCTGATATGGGAACACTATTACTGCTTCTCATTATCAGTATATACTGGCTTTATTTTAGAGCTTCAGACCACTTTTGTGCTATTTTTCATCATGCAGGGAGCACTGCTTGATTGCTTACGTCTGTAGCACTCAAATGAAACAGAGAGCCAGGAACAGCTGCGGCACCTATCCCTGTCCTCCATCTCTGTAGCAGAGCTCAACTAACACTAGTCCGCTAACACTGCCAAAGTACCTTTCTCTAATGTGCTTTGTCTAAAAAGTCACAGGGAGACTGTCCTTAAGAAAAACTGATAACAAGTTGTCCCGTGTACTTTTGTTTCATAGTAGCTAATTGAGTTAGATCAGTCCAATAGAGAAATTATCCTGAGGTACAAAAGGTAGATTTATACCAATGAGGTCTGATATTTAGGCTTTGATACCTTTCTATTTCTTAAAAACTGTCCTCTGCAGTAAACTTTGAGGGTGGGGGAGCTGTTACATGTCTCTAGATAGCTACCTTTGTTTATTCTCACGTGTTGCAGCATTATAGGGGCTATGAATTATGCCTCAAAGACTTGAGAGGCCTGAGATTATCTCTGGCTTTACGTTATTACATACCATCCTGATTCACTTCAGGACACACTTATTGTTTCCTGTTGAAAGCTGGATCGTTACTAATCATTGTGCGTAGACTCCAGATACAGTATCTTCCTCTGATAAAACAATGTCATTCAGAGGAAGATGAAATGGTAATTACAATCAGAGTTCAAGCTGGCAGGAGATGGAGCAAAAATTAAAAGTGCTAAATCTGTAGCATTTTGATTATCTGAGAAGTCCCCAAATTTTGTGGCAGAGCTGCATTTAAATATGTAGCGAAGTGGCTCCTTGTAAATCAAGTCATAATTGTTCAGCTCTAGGTTTCAGGAGCTGATTTCAATTTTCTACTTCACTACAGAATTCTTATCTTTGATTAAAAGCAGAGGTATGAATAATGGGCTTCCCTCCCATTAAAAACATAGACAGGAGAAAAAGAAACAACAAGATTTTTGAGATGCGTTGTATGAAGTCGCTAGAGACATATAACATTTCTTTTAAAACTGAGATTAAATTACAGAACTACAACTATATGATTTCACTTCTTTAAGTGAGAAATTAGAAGCATAATGACTTTCTGTAGTATGGGTATCTACCTTAGGTAGTTTCTGGGATGTTCATACATTATAATGATCGCTATGTAGGATATTTGACAATGATTTAGGTTACGCTACTTCAGAATATATTGACGTTTGCTAGCAAATGAGACAGATAAGAATCATTTGACCAAAAAAAATTGCCCACTAGATGGCATGTAAATTTCATGGTTTGCTAGTGAACTTTGCTAAAATCTTTTCTTTTTTATGAATAGACATTAGCTTTGTCTTAACACGGGCAAGTATATTTTCTGTGCAGGCATGGCTATTTAGAAACCCGAGTAACCCCATTCACCTTACTATTGTTCTGGTTCTGTATTAAGCAGGACTTATTGTCATGCATACCAAGAATATATCTTCATATCTTTAGTGGTTCCTTAACTACTTAAAATTACAATGGTATTGCCATAGCGGATTGTACCACCTTTGCATGAATTTCAGAAGAATGTTGTCATTTAACATAAAAGAGACAGTGTTGCAGTAGTGAATAGAGAACTTGAGAAAGTCTATTTTGCTTAGTTATTATACTTTTAACACATCTATGGACATGTGAATGTGCTTGTTTCCCTGATGAGAAGATGCTATTATAAGTCACAGACTCATAGAATCGTATGATTCCACCTCCAAGATCATCCAACTGTCCAACTGTTCACCTACCACCAATATTTCTTCAGTAAACTATGTCCCTTTGTATCACATCTAAACATTTCTTGAACGCCTCCAGGGGTGGTGACACAACCACTTTCCAGGGCAGCCTGTTCCAACATGTAACTACTTTTGTAGAATAATTTTTTTCCTAGTATCCAACCTGAAGCTCACCTGGTGCAGCTTTAGGCCATTACCTCTTTTCCTGTCACTGGTACCAAGAATAATAGGCTGACTCCCACCTTGCTACAGCCTCCTTTCAGAGAGCTGTAGAGATCTATAAGATCTTCTCTGAGCTTTCTCCTCATTTTCTTCTCCCCTTTAGTCTGGGTCAGTTTGCTTAGAGAAGCTGTACATCTGCATCTAGTGGGAGACTCCAGAAATGAGGTCTTGAGCTTTGCAAGTATTTGAAATTTTCATATATGTGTGTCAATGCAGAAGAGCAGCACATCAGGAATCATGCTGGAAATGCAGCTTAATTTTTGTGACAGTTTTAACAATTTGGTAACAGCTATGTGAATTAAAATAACACTTACTTCATCTTGTCTAATGTATCAGCATGCAAACTGTTCACCTGGAGGACTGGGGTAGAGGAGGGGGGATTCTCCTCTTATGTACAGTATAATGTTTAGCCACAGATAACATAAGAAGCTTTTGCCTGCGGACAGAATGCACTTGAGTAGGTGGAACAACAGTATAGCAAATCCTGTGATCCTGTGAAATGTTGAAAATAATTAATTTTATTTTTATTTTTTTTTAAGTGAAGAGTGGGGAATTTAGCTGCTTGATCCCTATTAAAGCCAACCAAGAATGTTTCACTAATCATAACGTTACAGGGATTTGTAATTGATTTGATTGAGTTTAATTGATTTACTTCATCTGCAGGAAGGCTTTAAAAGGAGTACCTGAGTATGCCTTGGGAGCAAAAGAAATAACAAGAGGCTTTGTGTAAATTGATGGGTATTTTGCTGTAAAGCCAGATATGTTATTCTTTAAGGGAAAAAAAAAGGATTACCATTTATCTCTATTAAGAAAATTTTACTAAAGATGTCATAATTAAAAAAAAAAAAAGTTAAGGGATTTTTGTATTTTATTTCTATGTAGTTCTAATTAACATTGTTACATATATAGTGTAAAATAGGAGTTTCTTCCTAACCCCTAATTTTACAGCTATATTTTTAAAACTTTGTGTTCTAGCAACGTTAACCATTTGTTACCTTTTAAGTATTCTCCCCTGTGTCTTGGTGTCTTGTGTTCCAGCAAATGTCCAGCACAAAATCAATTTAATCACTTTAAGCTTTTTGAAATGGCAAGCTGTAGAAAGAGTACAGTATTATGCAGGATAAGAAGTTCTTTGAAAGAGGATAACACAAAGGGAAAAAAAACAACAACAAAAAAGCAAACCACCACCAACAAAGAAATCTTTGCGTACAGTCCTATACAACACGTTGAAGCTCTCTGAATGCATTATGGAAAGCTACAAGTGTTGCAGAAGAAAACATTTTATACTTAATCTTTGCACCAGCTAATGTCATGAAGCAATTCCTGAAAGAAGGCTACCTCTATGAATCATTTAATTTCAATGCACCTACCCGCTAAAGTAGATCATAGAAGGACCACAGAGATCCTCATTGGAAAGTCTTCTCACCAGAGAAGCTCTCCTGCTGTGTGCGTGGCCAAAGCTTGTATCACCTGTTTTGCCTGCTGTCTCAGCCAGATATGCTCTATGCTTTCGGATAGAAGAATGGTTATCCATTTTGCAACTTTTACCTATGCCATTGTGCAGCAGGGCAGGTGGAACAAAGCAGCACCTACTGTGCTGCCTGAACTGTGTGCTGGCTGAGTAGTTTCCATGCTCATCCAAGATGCACACAAATCTCAGTAAGGTCATGTCTTTAGAAACTGTTCACACTGTTCAGATTTTTAATGAAATAAAAGCACAGAAAGTATTCAAGTTAATAGCATCATATTTAAGCTAACACATTTTTGGTAGCTGCCTCAAACCATTTTTCCATTCACTGGCTTTGTCTAGAAGTTGCTAACCTTATGCCATACTTTCCTGTGAAGAGTACTAAAGTACAAAATAGAACTGTAGTTCTGTATTTCCATGCTTGTGAACAGGAAGTATTTTATGCTTGTAAGGAGTGTATCAGGCAGTGGTCTGTTAACTGTCTCATGAGAATAGGCACTTCTTTTTGACATAATTGCGCAGTTCTTGTTAATTTACATTCCAATCAATCTAAGTTGGCCAAAACTGCAATTATAATCAATGCTCTTATCAACAGAGCACAGTGATGATAAGGAACAGCAGATCAGTAACATGCTCGTTACAAGCATGTTTTGTTGTTCCTTTTAACAGCTTGCAATAAAGAAGGTGAGTTCTACAGACTAACTCATAAACTAAATCCCAAGTTTGGGAATATCCAATGAAAGGAGAACAAGTTTTGCCACTTCTGAAAAGAGTATTCAAGATGGCTGGAATAGGTACTGTCTTTTAAATATTCTATAGGCCACTTGATCTGGTCCTGCCCATTTCTGTAGTATCAAGTCTGCTCACTTTCCAGCATAGCTGGAATTGGAAGTGGTTTGATTACAAGAAACAGAGATTGGAAACCAAATCTGTCCTTTGCCCTTTGACTGCCACGTTAATTGAAATGTTGCCAGAACCTGAAATAAAGAGTTGTGAGCTTCACTTTTAGCTCAGTATCTGTTCTTTTTGGTTGTTACCTGTGAAAGGAGAACCACAAGATTCCCTCCCCCCCCCCTATTCTCTCTGTTCTCGAATTGGATATCTGAAGAACACACAAGTAACTAAGAAAAGCTTGATTCTTGCCATGTTAGCTATCTAGTTGTGTCATTTCAGTGAGCACTCTGGTCACTTAGTAATGATGGAGGAGGACACTACTCCCGCTGTTGCTTACAGTGCTTTACAAAACGTTCAGCATGTTCAGTTAGGCTGGGAGATTGCTCTGAAAGTCAAGAAGAAAGAATTTGCAGCTTTAATTCAGCCACTCAGACTCCAGGAATGAGCTTGAGATCAATGCAAGCTACAGTCATAGGAAAGCAGTCATCTTGGGTTCAGAGGCGTAGCATAATATGGTGGTTTTAATCAGTTGTGTCAGTTAATCGCGAAGATAACTAAACAATATTATGGGACAACACCCTGCTGATTGGCTGTTGGTGATTCAAGCTCAGTGTAAGGGTTTTCTGACTGTTATTGATAGTATTTGTATCTCTGTATTTTACAGTACTTGGGTTGAGGTGTTCTGAACCTTTTAAAGAAGTGCTGACACTTCTCTTTGAGGAATGATGACAGCTAACCTGGTGACACCATGTGGCTGCTTAGAGCTTGGCTCTAGCTGAGACATGCTCGGAGGATTGAAACAAAGTCAAGCATTCATCTCTCTGAGAAAGAGAAGCACCTCTTCCTTGCAGGGTGCCTTAAAGCACCCTAAGATCCTGGAATTAAAAAACTTTGTCTGAATACATTTCAGTTTAACTGTTATTATTGTTAAGTCTGGAGGCGTTTCACTCAGGAGTTCTTCAAAATATGTTTCTAGTGCAGTAGAGTTGATGCATTTTGTGATATTTTTGAGTAAGTAGGAGACATATTTGAATCAGATGGTGAGTTTGATTTACTATAGGAGAGATCTGTTTTGAAAGATGATGCATCTTAGCAGTGATTCAACAGGGATGCGACCGATTTGGTGAATGAAATATTGTATGTGATATTGATCAGTTTATCTTGAAATATACAGGTTTGTTTTAATAATAGATGCATTTATTTCAGTGTGGAGAGTATCAAATTGTTCATGTGGTCTTCTTTCTGTTGATGTGATTTATGGATTTTACAAGCAACAGATGTATGTTTCAATTAAAAGTAAAACATTGATTGCTGTCTGCCACGTTCCAGCATTCCAGAATGTCTCAGATGCTGCTCATGCAGGTTTTTGAAGTGACTGGATGTTAAAGTAATGAATCTATAGTGCATGAACAAAAGCAATTACCATTATTATTTGAGAAGACGTACAGAAATGGTTTCTGTAATACCTTGCCTAAGAGATTCTAACTGTGTTGTAGATACTTAAAAATATTAATAGTACATGGTACACCACAATCATCGGCAACTACAGTTCAATTGAATAAGATTTTTCCCATTTGTGTAAGTAGGTGCAGGACTTAGGGCAAAAGAGGGGCAAAATATTTTCACTGGCAGGGTATTACTACTCTGATTTTTGTAGTATCTTTGTTCCTTTCTTATCCAGGGACACAGTGATTTATAGAGCTTGTGATGACCTGTAGTTTCTACCTGATCAAGCAGCCACACAATGCAATTTGGTGCATCTTTTCAATAAAGGGCAAGGTAAAATAGATTTTGGCTGGCACCAAATTACCCTTGCTTTAAGTGTTTGAATTTTACAGGACTAAAGGTCATTTCCCTGGATGTGTTTTTTAACATTTAGTACCATGCTATGAAAGCAATCATATTAGGTTCAACACTGCCTAACCTTTTATATGTTGCTACTCTTATTTATTAGAAAACAATTGCTACAAGAAGAAAACTGAGATAAAAAGATTAAATTTATTAACCCATATTCAGGCTAATACTGGTTTTATATGTGTGTATAACAAATAGAAATAGAAAGTCGGAACAGGATTGAAAGAGGTAATCTGGAAATCTGTCTAATATTGAAGTCTGGCACTGCCCAGCTCAGACACCTCTGTGCTGAAGGCTGTGCAGCTCAGCCTGCCTCTCATTCCTGGTACACACTTGGGGTGAACAAGTGTCCTGGGACTCAGGGGATCTGAGTTCAGCTTGTACTTCTCGCATTGCGCTGAATGAGAGCACGTAGCCAAGGTGCTTTCCATCTCAGCTTTGTTAGACATGGCTGATGATACTGATCTCTTTTGTAAAAGTACTTCTGGAACTTCTGATGTCAGGCTGTACTGTTTTAATGTTAAAACTTTGTTCTAAGTAAGGAGAAATAAGATGAAGGGATCAGATGTATTAATGCTAACTAATTCTGATGCATACGTGTGTATATGACTTCAGTTTTTAACATTGAAGTTTCATGTAAAATACTCTCTAATGCCTCAGACTGTGAGATCAGACAGCTGCCCTCACCTCAGCTCTGTCTGGCAGGAAATGTAGAACAGTATTGATCAGATCACCTCCTACCTCGTATGGGTGTAGCATCATGTTGAGCAAACACTCCCTTCTAGGAACTACATCTGGATTCCCCCAGGAGTGTCTGCATCTGACAACAGCTTTCTACTGAGGAAGCTGCCAGCTTTGGAAAAGGGAAGAACTAAGTGATATAAAGCAGACAGTGTGACTTTAATCTGGGAAAATGTTACTGCTTTATTGTGTATTTTTCCTTCTGTTGTACATTTCTTCAGCACATATAGGATAGACACAGGATCTGGGAGTCAACCCTGATGCCTGTAAGCTCTGCACAAAGGCACGCTGAAAGTAGGCTGACACTTCACTGCAATCCTCAGCAGGGTTTCTCCCTAGTTGGAATTTTCTGGTGAGTGCATTCCAGCTCTCCTTGGGAAAATGCCCTGAGCGATTTTCTCCAGGCTCTGGGTGTGCCTAGGTTAAGTATGTGTGCATAATATACAGAATATAATGTGATAGCTGTCTGCTTGCCTTTTTCTTTGGCAGAAAGGTGACTAACTTTTGGTATTTAGCTATTTTAGAATTGGATAGATAAATATTTTGAAGAGTGCAGTAAGTTTTTCAGTGTTTGTATCCACAGCCAATTTTACATACAGTTTTCAAACACGTTAACAGTTGTGACAGTGGATATTGCACCAAAATTTGTAAGATTTTATATTAAATTTTATTAAAATGCCTTTAAAAATATAAACATGAGTTTCCATAAAAGACAAATATTGAATAGAAAGATTTTAGAAATGTCTGCATACAGAGAGACATCCTTAGATAAGTAGCACTATGGGAAGTAACTAAGCTTGTAAAAAGTTTTACTTACTTTTTGAGCAGCCAGGCTATTAAATTACCTGGGTTATTTAATGGAGAATACACAGGCTGTTGGGAATTAAGTATAAAAACAAACATGTAGCCTTCTAAATTTTCTCTGACTGGTTACACTGCAGAACACTGCATTATGCCATATCACATTGGTGTGATAGGCAAGTGAAACAAGACAGTTCATGCTAATGAACAGAAAAACACAGCAGTTTGCTTGTTACCAAATTCACTTAGAGTATTTCAGGGCATTTGGAAAAATTATGAGAGAGACAGTTATTGCTGAGAAGAGCTGAACTATAATGAAATTAGGAAAGTGAAAACCATATGTTTGCCTCTGTTTCTACCAAAGCATGAAATGTGCTCTTACTGTAGTTCTGTATCTTCTGCCTGCTTTAAAACAAATGGAGTGCTTCAAGATTATTTGACAGGAGTACAGGAAGCAGATCCAAATATTATTTGAAAATATATTTGCTCTCAGGATATTTTGGTTCAGACAAGTATCTGGCTTTGTGGCTTGTATACCTAAGGCATACTTGTGTATTTTGTACAAATATAATGGGAGAAAACTAACTGTACGTTCTGTCCATACCTCAGGAAGATTACTTTATAGACCACTATGGAAAAACAAGTTTTCAATAGCTATAAATTTTTTCCTACCTGCTGTTGCCAGAGAACTTCAGTTCATTGAACTGGCCAAGCACACAGTGTATAATTTGAATGAGAGCTGCATATTTACACTTTTTGTCACTTCTCGATTGTTTTTCCTTACTTTTCAGACACATCCCAATTATGTAGGCCAGGGAGTGTTCACTGTTTTTCATAAAATCAATCTTTGTTGTCTTAAAGAAGAAGCTGTTTTCAAAACTTTTAATATAACAAGGACAGCTGGAAGTGCCCTAAGGTCATACCTGTCTTTGCTGTGATCTGCCCCTTGCCCATTAGCTCCTTGAAGTGGAACAGTTTTCACTGTACAGTTGTTGAGCTGGTCAATTCAGGAGAGGAAAGGCAGTCAGCACCGTACAGAAACCAATTTCTACCTCCTATTAAACTCTGAACACAAAAGGCAAGAAGTACAGACAATCTTGTCATCTTCCTGTCTCTTTTGCTTTCTACCTACCTGGCTACCAACAGTGGAGCTCAGGACTCCATTCAAACTATTTATTACCCTGCTGTGCTTTTTTATTGTTGAACTTTATGAAGGCTAGCAACACTGCAGTGTATGGGTGAGGGAATTTAATCACAGAGAATCAGAAGTTGTCAGCAACTGCAGGGGAGTCAGATGGATAGTCTTCCTCTGAAAAGATGGTGGGCAAAAAGCGGAGTGTCTAAGAGCTCCCTAGAAGTGATACTACAGAACTATTTTGTTGGTAGGTGAAGACCCAGAAATGTTATTGAAGAATAATAAATACAGATGTAAACCTCATTCTGAATGAAAATGAATTTCAAAATCCTGTGAGGTGCTTAAGATGCATGCTGTCTTTTTCACAGTTCTGAATTGCTCTCATGTGTAGTCTAAGTGCAAGGTCTTGTACCTGGGTTGTGGCAAGCCCTGGTATTAGTAAAAGCTAGGGGATGTAGGGATAGAGCATAGCCCTGAGAAAAAGGATCTGGGGTTACTGGTGGATGGCAAGCAAGACAAGCCAGCAGTGTGCCCTCAGAGCCCAGAGAGCTGACCATTTCCTGGGCTGCATAAAGAGCAGTGTGGTCAGCAGGGCAAGGGAAGGTGATACTGCTCTTCTGTTTTTTCTCTGGTGAGACCTGACCTGTAGTACCATGCCCAGACATGGAGTCCTCAACACAGAAGAGATGTGGGCATCTCAGAGTGCATACAGAGAAGGGTTAAAAAAGTGATCCATGGAATGGAGCCATTTCTCCAGTGAGGACAGACTGAGGGAGCTGGGACTGTGCAGCCTGGAAAAGAGAAGGGTCTGGGGAGAACTGAGAGCAGCCTTTCATTGTCTAGAAGGAGACTGTAAGAAAAAAGGGACAGACTCTTTAGCAGGATCATTTGTAACAGGACAAGGGAAAATGGTTTCAGACTGAAAGAGTAAGTCTGAGTTAATTATAAGCCTAAGTTATTATTGCCACGATCCTTCTGATTTTTATATATTAAATACGTATAGTCTGCATTGTTTCTTTTCCTTGCTCAGTTATTAATACTGTGGACTTGAGAGCATTTTGTCTCTTCAGTGACCTAAAAGGGATTTGTTCAGACTTTAAATATGTTTTCATTAGCAGGAAACAATTTGTAGTTTTTAATACTATGTTTAGAGATGGCTTCAAAGTGAGAGGTTTCTACTAGCATGCTCTGTGCTCATCCACTCCAGTTATCAGTTTATAAACCTGCCAGCTCCACTTGATCTCCAGCTTCCTGAGGTGGATTTTTACCTATGCCAGAAACTATTGTCAGTCAATACATTACACAGAAGTCTATCCTTATAGAGTTTTTCATGTTAAAAAGTACACACTCATTATTAAGGGCATTTTCTAACCAAAAAAATAATGCAAGAGAGGTTGAATTTGAAAACCATATTCTTTCAAATCCACCAATTGTACTGTATGGTTCTGTAGCCAGAAACATACTGCATTTTCTGGAAACCAATTAAATATATTCGATTCCATTTCCGAGTACATTTGGACATCTGATACAAGTAGTTGTATACTGTAAAAGCAGTTGTGCACAGCTGGGCAGAAATAGTCCCCAGTGCGATCTACAAGGTCATACAGCAAAAGAATATCAAAACTGAGCCTAGATACCCTGTCTCTCAGCTGCTGTATATCTTTTATTAAGTAGAAAATATACTGTTATAAGAAAGTTTCTCTGAAGTGATATTGCCTGTTGAGTTTAAAGAGGTTTTCCAATCTCTTAGTGCCACTTTTCCTATTGTTCTGCTATGTAGAATCTCACTATGAACTGTGCAGTGGTGTCATTTCTAAAGGATGTGTATATACAGCAGTAGCATACATGCTTTAATAATAGAAGACTTATTACTGCAACAGAAATGTTGTTTCAGCTCTTTTTCCTGTGCAGCAGAACAGTGGCACCCAGTGGCCATTCATGCTAAAATCCTAGCCAATAATTGGAAACTTGAATATCAGCGCCAAGAAAAAAATGAAACAATAAAGAAATCAGCACTGTTGTGTCAGTTGTTCTTATACACCTCAAAATATTCTTTAAAAAGCTTCTTGGCAATCTTGAAGGAAATTTCATGTACTTAACACATAAATCTGTGTTAATTTTGGAACATATATATGTATACTTATATAAGATTTCTGTTTGTTAAGTTACAAAATTTTTTAAATAGAATATTTTTGCAATTGACTTTTTCATGTGAGGAGAAACAGCATCCCTATCATCATGACTTAACTGTCATGGTTTTTATGTGTATTTATATAGTATGCAATTGTTACAGAGATTCTGAGGAAAGTATGGAGATTTTTCCCAAGAGAAACTGGATGATGCCTTTTCTCTGTATTTCACACACATGTTAGTTTTTAACATGAATAAAGACATTTTCATATGCATATAATTTATCTCCAATAATACCACTTCGAAAACTTTGTGTGTTAAATACATGAGATTACAATTTACAAATCTGTTCTTCCTAAATGTGCAGTCGTAACAAACTAACACATGGAAAAGACTATATCTATATATACGTATATATAGAGAGAGAGAGATATAAAAGTCAGTCAAATACATGATAATTTGTCTTAAGAGAATTATTGGAAACCTGTTGAGATTTCCTCCCGTATGATTTGGTATGAGGCACCAGATTCCCGTTCATCAAGGTGGGTACTTTCCCCACCACAACACAATTCATGAGGTTATAGTGTGCTTGGTATATTTCTGTAGTGTAAATGGGATTGTTCAGTTTGTTTGCTCCTTACTGAGACAGTGCTGCAGGTTTGAACTGAAGTATGTCACTATTAATCTGAGAGTCTGAAATCTCGTCTCTAGAATGTGCTGAGGGTTCAACAGGCTGCTAAAAGTAGGTCCTATTCTAAACTGTTTACCCTGCTAAGTGAGTTCAAGCTATGTGTTTATATGGTGTATTTTTCTGAAATAACATACTGCCTCATTAAGAGAAATGCTAAATAGTTGTGATAGCCAAACTCACCTGTTTCCTGAGAAAATGAGGGCCACTGCCATAGATGATAACTTTGAAAATTTTCAGCATTCAAGTATGTCTAGGAAGAGTTTACTTGATGGGCTTGATAACTTGAAGGAGAGGTTATGAGATTAAAGGAGATAATTAGCAAGCCATAAATCTTTTTAGCTGAATGGTCTCAAACAAATACATCACTCCCTCCACCTCCACTATAGCCATCCATCATACATGTTAAGATTCTAAGAAGAGTATCAAATGATGTGGTTTTGTAGTTTCCACGAAGAAAGCATCTCCAGGTGAAATTCAGGATGGTATAGCTCTAATTGTTCAGCTCTGTGTTAGGATGAGCCTGGTACTCCAGACTGTGCTGGACAGAGGGACGTGTGGCTTGTGATTCAAAACTAGACTGCTGTGCAATTGGACTCTTTTTAAGGTGTGAGTTTTCATTTGTGCTCTCTCTCTGACTACAGTTCCTTTTAGACAAAGAAAATGTTCTCTGCCAAAAAATCATTTGCATTTTCTGATGAACAATCTAACTTTTAACTCAACTCAGCCGACATCCTTAGTAATTTATTTCCCAGAGAATACCATTTCAACATATAATCTCTTCTAGTTCATAAGTGTTGCATTGCAATCAGTGTGAGTAAAAAGCATAATTTTCATATCTACCTAAAGTTACTGTGCAGCTGATCTCTTTCAGATAAGGTGTAGGCAAGTTTATGGTCACTAAATCTACTATCTACCTATTCCATGGTCTGAGCCTCAAAAATGCTGTAAGTAAAACAGCTAAGCTCTACTGCAGTAGAAGGATTTTTTGTGTTAAAGTCAAAGCTATTCTCCCTAGGTTATAAAACATTTCTATTTTAAAAAAAGTTTAACAAGCTCCGTTCACTTTCTATTGTACTTGGAAACAAAGTGAATTTGATGTTTGAATTGGTAATGTCTTCTAGGCTGAAAACCTCATGTCTTATATTGAGTTGTTCGAAGTCTGACAATAAAAATGATTTGAAGGGAAACTCAGAAATAAAAATACGTAGGCTTTAAATAAGGCATGTTTGATGTCCCAAGAGTCAACAAAATTACTTTGTGATTTATGCTGATTTTATATTATTAATAGAACTGTATAACAATTTCCTACAGAGCCATTACTCCACTGGTAATACCATTTTCATAGTACAAACATAGGAAAAACCTATATAACAGAAAATGATAATTGTAAATTTAAGATCTACAAACTTAGGAAATCTCTAAGTGTTCAGTTTGCTTGGAAACTTCAACTCCTGTGTAAGTAATTGCAGTCTTACATGCCTTCTCTTAGGTTCATTCTGGACTTGGAATTCATAAAACTAAAAAATAATACATGTCTAAGGGATAATGTAATGATCAGCTTGTAAGGAACAGTGCCACAAGATGGATTAAAAAGAAATGCTACTGATAATGCTTCTGCAGACTGGTGGGAAGCAAGTGTAAATTTTTCCCTCCTTTGTTCAAAGTAGTTCTCTGACCGCAAATGTCTTAAGTCTTTCTTGGGTGATTCAAACAAAGGCTGTCACCTGTGAATCACCATCTCAGAAGGCTTTCTTGAGCACATGCAGATGCTTCATGCTCCAAGTGTGCTTGATATTGAAGGCTTATGAAATGATTTCAGGACTTTGGATGGCTGGGAACAGGAAATCAAGAAGTGATGTAAGGGAGACTGGCATGTTGTGGGACACACAGCAGTTTTTATGTAAGTGGAAATGGATAGAAGTTTGCTCTTGCCCTTTCAAGAATGCTGAAGGTGCCATAAGGCTTGTTCCTTCAGAAGCTAAGACCCCCACCAGTGGCAGATCTGTCACTCCACACTGCAAATGAGATGTGCATCTGAAAATAAGGAGTTGAATGTTCCTAGTGAAATAGACTGAAACACCTTGGACTGAGGACTTTGGGAATAACATTAGCAAGACTTTGCTCTGTTATTTAAGATTTTAAACAAATCAAAATTCAGGAAGGAGAACTGGAACTTGAGTTTATATGAAGATATACTAATGAATGTGACACGGACATACTAGACTGTGGGCAGGAGTATGAGGGTTAAATGAAAGGGGAATAGTTGAAAGCTATAGATGAGATCTTTAGCACATTGACAGAAAAGAGAAGTTGTGAAGTCCCTCTAGACTCAAGAATTCTCCTCAGAAGGAGAAGATTGACAGACCTTTAAGAAACAACCTCAAAGAAGGGCTTGAACTTTTGCTTTGTTTTCTTGGAAGCTGGCTACCTGGAAAGAGGATGGAGTTTTCAATGTGTCTGGAGAACTGAACTAATTAATGAGGTGAGGCAAAGGTTCACACATACTGAGTGTACTGAGGAAGAAAGAAAAGCATGAACTCTGGAGGAAACCTAGGCATGCCATCGTCTGTAAGGCATAAGTTCTCTTTAGCTTTTACGTGATTCTGAGATACATGGAATTTTACAAGTACAACTTGATTTGTAAACCTGCAAATGAAAAGCTTTAAGAACAATAAAAAAATGAAAGTGCAAAGAACTTCCTTTAAGCACATACACTAAAGCAAATATTGCTTGCACCATGAGGAAACTCTGAAAAGGAGATGCATGTTTCTAAATAGCCCCATCATAGAGGTCATAACCCGTCTGTAGGTTATCAGCTCACAGGTGTGTTGCACACCCATGTGGGTACTCCTGTAGTTGATCTAGTAGATTAAGTGTTACTGGTCCTTTGTTCTCCTTTTTGTTAGCCTTCATCCTCCTCATCCTTCCCATCCCACAGAAGAATCAAGTCAGAAGAACCAATTAATCTTTGATTCCTTTAGACCTTTACTTCCCATTAACTGTAACAATGAAGCTATTAACATTTGTAAAGCTTGTAATATAAGCTTTAAGAGCCTTTAAGAACTTTAAGCAGAGGTTGTGTGCAGAGTTGGACTTTATTTGAAATATTTTTTTGTTTGGTGCTTTTTTAAATTGGCAGTAGTACAGTGATCATACTCTGGCTGCCGGCTCCTCTGCTGTGACAGCAAGGGAGTGAGAAATGCTGCAGAGTGCAACAGCAGGAGATTACTTCTGGAGAGTTTATGATTAGTCCTAATACCTGTGTTTAAAAATACTGGCTTGTGTTACCAAGGTCACTAAAATGAATTGCTCCTTTTTTTTTTTTCCCCAAGTAAGGCTTTTTCTTTTTTTTTTAAAAAAAAAAAGAAAAAAAAAAAAGAAAAAAACCTTAAGAACAGAAGTCCCCACATATGATTGTGGGTGCCCATCAGGGATGATGGATCTGGCTATGGCTGACCACAAGAACTGACCTCAGACCCACTGCTCGACTTCCTGCCCTGCACCCTGCTCTACTGCTGCAGGGCGATACCTGCAGGTGCTCCCCTTATGCCTAAAAGGGCAGCTCCCTGCCCCCAGCAAGGCAGAGGACAAGCTGCCCCTGCCCTTTGTGAGGGGCTTCTCACATCCCAGTCATGCACAGGAGAATTGGAGCAGCCCTGTGCTGAGCTAGCTCCTCTTGTTCTGCCAGGCTCTGAACTTCCTTGGGTTTTCAGAGAGGATCAATATATGTCGATACAGGTTTTCTTCTAAATCCTAAAGGTCAGCCCTGAGCAGCGTAGCATGTTATCTTAAGGAAATAACTAGTGAAAAGTCTTCAGCTGGAGTTGATTACTGACTAGACAGCTATCCAGAAGGTGCGTGGCTTGTATTTTCTTTTGTAATTGAATGCTGAGGAAGATCCTTATTTACATTTCTGCAAATTAAGAGGATGGTGCTTTGCAATATATGTTTTTTCCCAGATGATTCAGATGACAGAGTCTGTAGTGACTAAATCTCACTGCTAAGCCACTCTTATCATTCATGGCATGTCCAATAAAAGTGATTTCTTGCCTGGCTGCAAGTCAAGACACTTGATCGCTATCATCATTTTTTTTCCCCACATCAACCTTTTCCTATTTTATGCAAGTCCAAGCTAATTTAGATAAGGTCAAGATCTAGGCCACTCCTTAAAAGTTTTAACATGACTTTTCCTTCAGGTCCTTCCATCTAATTCTTAAAACTTCTTTTGTAGTATCCCCAAGGCAGAGCTGAAAGAGAAGGTTAGTGGATAATTCAGTAGTTAAGCTATGCTCCAATATTTGATATGCCTCCAAGGCATTACATTTTCACCTGTATCTCTTAAATTTCTGGGAACTTTCTTCCATGGTTAATTATATTAATGAAATATATGTGGTTTGCGGTGATGCAGAAATAAAAATTCTCATTGCTTTGTCTTTGTAAAGGTAGACAAACAGATGTTAGTGGCTTTTCTTCATGGTATTTTGAATGTGCATTGTAGTGTATGTGTGTGTACAGTACACATATGTATATCATATGTACAAATACGTTTTCCAAGAGAGTGAGAAACAAAACAATTGAAAAGATGATTTAACCATTGTAATAGGTGTGACATGAAGTCAAATCATCCCTTCCCCCTTCCTAGCTTTCTATGCAGGAAACCTCTGTGAATATTTCTTCCAGTGTTTAGTGCAAAAAGCAAAGCAGGAACAAGATTTTTAAAGGATATTTTTTTTTTTTTTTTTTTCCTAAACCATCCCTGCAGACATTTTCTGAAAAGGATAATCCATCTTAAAACATGTTGACTTGCAAATTCTTCATGCCTGTGGCAGATCTGAAGAATGCTGCGGCAACTGAAGAGCCACCTGATATAGTTCTTTCCTCCAGCACTATCCTGGGGAATTTTATAGCATTGGTAGTGGGCTTTGTGGACTGCTCTGACTGACCAGTTAAGCTCAAAGAACAGTGCAAACATAGTGCAAGAAGATGAGACAATCGTCCTCTCTTTACGGAATGCTGAGGAAGGGAGGTATTACTATGAATATTTTTCTCTCTAAATTGTAGTCTCCAAGCAGGATAAGTGTTCTTTATACATATTCCTATCCTGAGTGCTCTGAGACATCCCAGCTTTTTCTGGGGCTCAATAGAAGATTATATCTGTGCATTTATTGGGTTAAATTCTTTCAAAATATCAGTCAAACTCTTTTTAAAAGCCATGCATTTTGCCAGACTGATTCAAATCTTTTGTTGCACTTTCTGATGGTATCTTACAGAAAATGAAAGTAGCTCATTCACATAGCCACTTAGCATTTTTCGTTCCGTTATAACAGCCCTAGCATTATTTATACTGGCACTGTGATGCAGAATAAAATCAATATGATTTTAATGACTAGTGGCCTGTGTTCTGTTATCTAAGGCTGCCATTGCACATATGGTGGACCTGAGGCAAATTTAGGTGTTGCTGAATTCAGCTTTGTTTGAGTTTCTAAGGAAGGCAAGCTGTGCTGCATTCCGTAGAGCTGTTTAGAAGAAATGATGTGATTGTTTGATATTTCCTTGAAATGAATCTGTACCAAAAGACTACAATGTAATGTTTACAAAGAGGGGCCAAACAGGTAAAATGTGTACTCAAAATCCTTGAATTCACAAGGTCAAGCAGCAGATAGAGCCAGGATCTGAGATGCTTGTGATCAGTGTGCTGTTTCTCTGGAAGCACGTTGCTTATTATTATCTGTAATCAGCTTTACCAGCACACTTTTTTTTTTTTTCCCTCTTCTCTGACTCGTTAATTATCTTAGTAGAGCTGGGCTGGGTTGGGCTGAGCTGCCAAGGCTATCTTTCTGAGGGGGCAGGAACTGTGAGTGTCAGCACTTCTGACCAAATGCTTCTCAGATTAATGTATACAAGGCGAAGATGAGGCACTAATAAATGGACACTGTGTTAGGCTTTCTGCTACCTTAACTTCAGACCTGTAAATGGCAAATCTGAACAATGGCTGAGCAAGCGAGAGTATCTTTAATTCAGAATGCTGGTTGATGAGCATGTAGATATTTTACTCAGCACATTTGAGAATTGCTGAATATCTGTTCTTTACCATTCTATAGATCTGAAAAGTCATGCCCTAAACCCAGGCATTGCCAAATGCTTTTCTTTTTAGTTCAAAGAACTACACATTGAGTTAATTTGCTTTTCTCATGCCCCTCCTGTTCATGATCATTCACATGGTACTTTTCTGCTAGTAAGTTCCTCAGGGGAGAGAAAGGAATGGAATACACTTCAAAGTTTTATGAGGGTATGCTCACAGCAGCTTAATATTAAATTTAGACTTGAAGTTGTGCATGTCAGAATTGCAGTCCTTCCTTTCTAATCAGAGGAAAGGAGGATTAATATGCAGCTCTCTAACTTGGAAGTATTGAGCATAGCAGGGAAGTGCAGAATCTGTCTAAATTTTGAGGGTAAACTGTTAAAAAAGGGAACATACCTGAGATCACAACAAACTACTCAAGGATCTTCTATGAGCAAAAAGAAGATATATCAGATGAATTATTAGTTGTGAGTTGTTTGACTCTGGGTGCTAAGACAACAATAACAAAAATACTTATTAAATAAAATATTTTTTTCATTAAATTTGTAACTTTTTTCTCAAATTTCAGCATTTGTCTTATAAACTGCTAAGTGATTCCATGAGCAAATTTGTGGATTCAGCTTCCAAATATTACCTCAACAATGAAAATTATTGAAGATTTAAATTACGATGCTACCTATTGAAAGGAAAGACCAGTGTTACTTTCATCCTGAGGCTGTAAGTGTCTCTCTAGCAACTGGAAATAGTGAGAGTTAGGCTTGCCAAGAGTTCCTTTTGAAGCAGATGGAGAGGCAACTGGCAATCTTGCTGAAATCTTGTTGGCTAAGCCTTCTGAGTATCCATAAAGCCCCCAGAGTTACCTCTCAAATTAACTTGATCACTGCACTATATGAAAATATTCTTCAATCTTGTCAATGGCTGTTGTAATTTTGCACCCTTCTTGCTCCTCAAATAGACAGCTAAACTCTCAATTATCTCTCCATGTGCTTAAGAGTGATTACAGTCCTGGAGAACTTAAGACGGGAGTTTAATGGCTGTGTGCATCTTCTTTTCTTACAGACTTTTAAATCTTTTTAGTGACATTCAACAGATAACCAAAACGTGATAATTATATGCCTGCAAACTTTTAACTGCTGCTTAAAATACTATTTATGTATAGCTGCATGCGCTGAAGGATAGGAAGGCAAATGTTTGATTGCTGGAAAAGACTTGTTTGCAGAATGCAGAGGAAGAAACAGCCATGGACTCTGCTGGCATTCTCAGATGCACAACATGATCCAAAATCTGATTGTAAGACGATGCTATCAGTCTTTCTTTTCTTGCTGCCTGTGGGTTCAGAATATAAATCACAAGCTGTGTGTGCTTCAGCTGATCCTGTTTGTTCCCATTGTGGCCATATAGTAAATGTATTGTTTTTTCATTTATATTTAAGAACAGATGAAAGAACGTTGGGACTTACTTCCCAATCCGCACAAACTAAATCAATATTTCAGACAAATTCTGTGGTACCAATTAACTGTTGCCCATCAGAAGTAATGGTGTTTGTTTTAGAAGTTACCACACTATTCATTCTATTTGTTACTTATTCTCTCAAGTATGTAACCAATGAAAATAGAATCAAAAGTTTGTTTAATTGGCATTTCTTCCTTTTGAGTTGCAAGAGAACTGTGTATATACAGAAAGCACACTGTGAACTGGGTAGTTAAGTAAGTATAAAGTCATTGATGTTCTTCCTCTGCTTCTGCTATATGGTACTAAGTATTCAGACCTGTGTGTGTGTGTGGGTTTAATTATTAAGAGCCTCTCACTCCACAAAGCCAGTGTATGCTCTTTGATATGCATGGAACCGTCTCTCAACCAAGAGAAACCACAGTGAGTCAGTTGTGTGCAGCATGGCTGCTGAGGACTGAAGTGCACACAGGTGACTTGGAGCACAAGCAGCCACACTGCCAGTCAGCAGGCTGCAGCAGTCACGCAGCCATGTGCTGCAGCAAGAGGAAAGCAGGGAACCTCAAACCTGCCTGGAGAACACCAGTGGCCAGGCTGTGCAGGCAGCATTGAAAGGACAGCCCCAGACTCTGCACATTGAGAGATGTATGACTCCTGTTTTCATTGTAAACTCATGGCCAGGCTGCAGCAAGTTGTAGGATCAAGATGAAGCAAGGAGGCCCTTTTCTCTTGCTGTATCTAGGGAAGAGTAGACTAGGAATTGTATGAACCACAGAGAAAATTCAGCTGGCATTTTTTTTGCATATCTCTTTTATTTTATTTATTTACTTATTTAATATGGAATATTATTTTGCAATATTTACATAAGATTCAGTGAAAAAAATCAAGGTGATATATTCTTAGAGAAGACAACATGCTAGATATAAGAGCATGGGCTATGTATATAGACACACACAAAGTGATCAGAAATTGCAAAGTAATTCTTTATTAATCTTCTAGAAATTTTTGGACAAATTTATCAGTTTTGTACTGAATTAAAATTGGTTCAAAATATTTAATGAACAGAAAACACTTCTAACAGGAGATGGGCATTTGACCCAAGGTTATTTAGCAGAGGAATTGTGTGGACAAAGGGATTCCAGTTCTGTGTGGAAAATATTCATGGAAAGAAATAGCATTTATTCCATGACAGGAGGTGAAAAATATCTTTAGATATAAAGGGGACTGAGCAGACTTGGCCAGGCAAAGAAGTTATTTTCTTAAAAAATAAACATTAAAGAAAAAATGCATTCAACAAGAATATGCTTCAAGTTGATTGCATTCATTAGTTTCAGATCAATTAAAAATGAAGTTTTACAATGAATAGGATGGAATTATTAAGGATGCTACTTAATTCCCTTTATAGATCTTTCACTGTCAATAACATACAAGATAATTCTTACCGTTTGTGGAAAATTTGTCCCCAAAACCAATTTTTAGATTGCCTAAATGCAAAGCTTTTTATGTTACTTTAGTATATTAGTAATGACTTTGTATATGAGAAGTCATTTGTATATGTTTGTATATATGTAAATCTGTGTCTACCTGTGTATCTACAGATAGACATGTAGGTGTATATATCAATAATAAGCCCTTCCTCCCCTCTATACCTTTAAAATAAGCCTGAACCAGTTGTGTAATTGATTGCTTAGGTACACTTCTATCCTTACCTGTTTGTGCGCTTGTTTTCAATGCATCTTTGCATTTGTTCAAGTATTGTATCTGGCTTTGAGCTACTATGTCAGCTTGGTTTCACCATGAACAGTGCTGTAAGTCCTTCTGCTGGAATGTCTCGTGAGGGACATTCAAGTAATGGAAAGAGAGATGGGCAAATCAGTTCTGACAGTGTCAGCGCTAATTTATTGCAAAGGAGCTGCAGACAAGTACAGGAATAACACGTGTTTTGCGGAGCAGCTCCATCACAGTCATGCAGCCTATGTCATTCTTTAGAGGCAATCTGTGATGGCATTCCTCTGGTCAGGACCTGCTGTATGTCTGCATGTCCCATGCACCACAGCACCAGTTCTACTTTGATCCTGTCTAGCTCAGAACAAGTGCTCAAGGTGTGTGCACATGGTGACTTGTGTTTGAATGCTGTGTACTGTGTAAATTTATTGACAAAATAAGAACCTTTTTCATCTCTTGTTTAATCCAACAACTGCAACCACAGAGAAGCATCATGCTATACTCTGGCAAAGTGATCTCAGAATGGAGAAGATTTTCTATTTTCTAGAACGTGTAATGAGATTAACAGGAAAAAAAAAAAAACAACAAAAACAACCCACAAAAAAGCAACTACACGATTTCTGTGAATTCACTAAGGAAATCATTGAACTCAAGCCCAACAAGCTTGTCAGAGTATTTCCTATCTGTTGCACATTGCGATTGGAAGTTTTTCTGCACAATGTACTTGGTGCTTCCCTTCTTTAGACAAGAAATACTAATATTGACAAATAGAAATTCATATACAAACATATATGCGTGTCAAATGTTTATTTTTCTCATGGAGAAAACAAATGTATATGCTGAAGCTATGCCAGTTTCAGTAAGTGTTGTAAATGAATCTAAATTTGATGAAATTCTGTGGATTTATGCTGCTAAATGGCAACGGTGGCTTTGGTTCTGGGGGATGAGCTTCCTGTTAAAGCCTGAAGCTTCCTGAGATACTGCTATAAGAGGGCATCTGTGTGGCCTGAATATCAATTCTGAAAGGCTTCAGGGTTATGATAGAAACAAGTTGTCACTTCCTGCACACTTTGGAGAGACTCATGCTTTCTTACTTATGTGTACTTCCTTTGTAGGCAGTGCTTTAAAAATTGCTTCTTAAAGACATCCTGGATTCTCTGTTTCCCAGGTTGGGAGCATACAAAGAAGCAGTGTTATTTTAAAAATTCCAGTTTGGAATAGCTAAGTGAATACTTCAAAACAGTTTGCATAAGTTATTCACATTCATTTTTCACAAAATAAAACCAAGGAAACTGTATTGTACATGCAGTTTTTCTCCCAAAAGATATGTCTTCTTGGCATAAATCACAGTTAAAATTGTGCATTAGTCTTTTCTCCGGTGCGAAATCTGCCTGCGCTGGTTGGTGTATGTGAATCCATTCTGAGGCTGCTGCCTGGATAATATACCAGGTAATTTATTACCTGACGTGGATCAGGGAGTTCACTTGATGCTTAGCCATACAGTCTGCACTTGCTGTGTTTCAGTTTCTCAAGAAAGTTTGGAAGCATTGCTTCTACTATTGAGAGTTAAGAGGGCTTGGACCTTACTACCTCAGATGACCTTAGAGTAGCTACGTTCTCCAGAACAAATTCTCTTGAGATAAAGGAAGGTTTTTCATATAAATATCTCTCTTCCAGGTTTGTGCTTGGCCTTCAGCTTTCTTTTCTGAAGTATCTGTAAGGCTTTTTGCATTTGCAAAGACATTATGCTGTCTTGCTGGCAGAAAAAAGCAGGTTCTTCTAGTGTGGGCTTTTTATGTTATGCTGACCTCTGTGCTGCTGTGGTCCTGAGTTAGGTAGCTTAAGCCTAGTTTACAGCTAAGTGTACAACATGCCTCAAATGGGGTGAGGCTGGAGCCTCAGTGGATGGGAAGCATTTTTTTTCTGGCTAGCTGTTTTCTTTCTGATAGCATGTGAAGGTTTTCTTGTTATGCTGGATTGCTTTTAACTTTATAGAGAATGTTAACTCTAAGAATTTTTCTTAGGATGTCTTCATTTTTTTAAAGATGTACTTGGGAATAAGGGATGTGGTACATCTATTCTGCAGGCCTGGACTTCCCTGTTATCTCACAGATTTCATTTCCAACCTTCAGTTTGCTAGACCAAAGCCTTAGTGATTAAAACTTTGTCTTGAGAAGGTCTGAAGCTATTTAAGAAATAATTAATACGTTTCTTCTAATACGAAATTTTTCAAAATGTTAAAAGCTCCTTGGTACTAGGGAAAATTCCTTGTGTGTAATGGTGTTTCCTTAAAGACTGCTGAGTAATCTGGTGGTAAGCCTTGGCTATTGATAGGTCATTGCCACATTGCACCAATTTATCTCTCACAAATATCCAGGAACCTGTGACAGGGAGGAGTGCTTAGTGTGATCTTCAGATTTCACTGACAGGTGGGTAGTCAAGTGTGAGGGAAACATTTTTATTGAGCAGTCTGAGGACAGAAGACTACTATTTGGATTTTGTTTACTCAGTACTACAGCAAGTTTAAGTCTTGTCAAGCCCCCATGAAGACAAAGCTTGTGAGCTTACCTCTTGGCTTTTCTGTCTGTCATGCAGCCGCCAGTGAGTTTGTTAGGCTTATTTCAAAGGAAGGGTTCTAAATGCAGGAAGAAATACACACCACTGGATTTGTTCAGTGTACAAGTTGGTTGTACTCTTACTAGTTATGAGTAGTTTCACTGCTGAAATAGCACTAGGTCAAGATTTTTCTTTTCTCTCTCTCTCTTATATGTTTTAATGGTAATTTCTAGTTATTATTAATGCTGTAGCTGTCCTCCCTGGGAGTCTTAAGCAGTGAAAAAAATGCACACTGAAAAATGTTGGAATTTAAATGAAAGCTATAGCAATCAGAAAATAATTTAATCAGGAAATTTTTTCACATCAAAGTCCTTTCATGGATGAAGGATGCTGAGTGCGATTGGTATTTCAGGTTAAATTCAGCTCATGATGGCTGAAGAGTGCAGTACATCGGTAGGGGAAGGTGAGCTGCAGCTCGTATGGTAGTCATGCCAAATTTTCAGGTGATGTATTGAAGATTGCTTATATACATATATATATATTAGTTATTTATAGCTGACCTTTATCTTTAAGGGAAAATCTGAATGGATATAAGTCTGTCTTTATATACGGTGCTCTGGTACTTTCCTGTTCATTATAAAAGATCTTACAACATTGATAGGCATTAATGACTGCTCTGTTCATGGGAAGTGTGAGAAACTGTCCCACTTGGAGAGATGACTGACTAAACAGGGAGTAAAAGTGGTACAGTGCTATCTGTCCATTTATTAGCATATACATGCAGAAATGCTCCATTTAATTCACTGTTCTCTAAGGAGGAGTCACTTCCAAGAAGCAGTCTGAAATAGTGATATAAAACCTTTTAAAAGCTTCTCAGTCACAGCTGGGGATGGATGGGGGCAGCCTCCCCTGCTTATGAAGGGCAGAGCCCTGCTAAACTGCTGCCTGGCTGCAGAAAGTGCTGACCTCCACACTCACCTGGAGAGGGGAAATGTGAAACTCTTGAGTTACTCAGCACTGCATAGGATTAAAGGCTCCAGCTTCAGTCTATTTAAATGCATGCTCAAACTTTCTTTAGTACCATGAATTAGATTATCAAAATGGAATTATATTTGAGATGACCAAAATTTGATATGAAATAGAACTCATTTTCTTGCCCGTCTCAATTATGACAAAAAGACCACACTGCTTTTTGTACTTCTTTGCCAAGTGCCCAATGCGAAGAAAAAAGACTATAAAAAAAAAAATAAAATTAAGAGCTTCCCTTTGCTGGACTCCCTAGTAGTGCTCTAACTTTGAACAAATTGGTATCCACAGCTCCAGCTTCAAACCCTAAAAGAAAGTAGCTTTGTTTGGTAGTTTTATTATATGTTTTTAAACTACATGCAATGAGAGAACTGGTGATTTAGTGGTTCTGCACTACTTTACTGACTCTAGTTCAGATTATAACAGACTGCTAACCCCTATTTCTCACCTGTAACTCCAGCCTATAAATTATAAACATGCTGGCACAATCATTATATTATTATTTTTTTATAGCTCTCAATTTACAACCCATGCTGTCCTTGAGCTGGTTCTTTGTATTTGTTACAGTCTCCTGAGGGAGGATTCATTGACTGGTGACTCCACATTTTAACTCAGAGAAAATTCAGTCCATTCTGGTGTCTTCAATTTTTTAGAAGACCTTACTGTTCTTCATTGATTATGGACTGAGGATTAATTATGCTGTCACTTAGTGTATTTACATGCTTGAGCAATATATTGACTCGCTTATTTTAATATGGTCAGCATTTTTTCCTTGGTATTGGGCATGTTTCTTTTATTAATGGCTGAAGAGCAACATGTTGCCATTAAAAAGAATGGAAGAGATGAGATAGCAATGCTGTATTTATTCCCTCAATAAATCTCTGAAGATAATTTTCTCTTACTACTCTGAGAGCTGGAATGCCTACATCTTTTCCTTTGAAAGCTTAAAAAGAAAAAAGACCAAAAAAAAATGAAAAAGAAAAAAAAAGAAAAGCCTTCTGTGAAAGAAAATTGCTCTCTTGTACATTGTTTTACACAGATTAGTGTGCTGTCCAATTAAATTTGGTATTATTTGGACCTGTTTTTTGTTGTTGTTGTTGCTTTTTAAAAAAAATACATGAGAATAGAAGTGTGATCAAATGTGAGAAATGTGTGGTACGGGTTCTTATTTTTAGGAGTTGGGTTCTTCTGAATATTTCGGTCCATCTTGCAGAACTTTAGAGATAGAAAGATTGTTGGATGTTAAATGTTCAATCTAAAATACTTCTCAAAGAAGTTCCAAAAGGGAAAATAAGTTTTAAAATACCTGAGATTTAGACGTTTTGATGTACTGAAACTACTGCTAGTTCTGAGCCTAAACACCCACTGCTCCAGGAAGCCTACACACAAGCTAAAAGAGGGGATGTCCCAGGAGGATCTCTCTGTAAAATTTTCTAATGCAGTACCTTTGAAGGTGACAGCACAGTTATCATTGTTCTTCCATCTTTTTTTCCACAGAATGTTTTGTATTGGCTGTGAGTCATTAGGTGAATGCTTGAAAGCCCATGCCATTTACAGAAAAGACCGTTTCCCAGTACAGCACTGCATCTCCACAGTCAGATGCATATATATCTTAACAATTTATACACTCTACACTTGTGAAAAACGGATTCCTGTCCACAATGTGTACTGTGGGGAAGTGTTGAGGTGAAATATTATTGAGGTATCGACTGACATTGTGACATATTGCCACTTCAGATTGCACAGAGGCTACTGAGAGCCATATGGCCTCCAGGCTGAGTTGGCAGTGTCACCTGCAGTTCTTCCTTATAGTCTCCCTTTTGGATGTCTGGACTTTTGAGATCTCATGTAAAAGGGAATTCTGCCACAGAAGTATGCAAAGATGAGCATAAACTGCAGAAATGTGCTCTGAAGGTCATCTTAATTTGGCAACAAATGAATGTTGTGTAGAGACTGAAGTAAAGTTAGAGGTGAGGAGGTGGCACATCTTTGCTTCTACTGCAGGCAGCAGACAATGCACCACAAATGTTTTCTTTTCCTGATATGGGTATGTCATAGTTTCTTGAGCACTCTGGCAGATGTTTTGTTAGATTTAAATCCATTGTAGCCATAAATCCCAGACTACTGGGATCCCTAATCCTTCTCCTTCCTCTACCTTGTAAAGTATGAAATTGTTACTACGAGTAAAGGAAGCACTCCAAATTGACAAAATAATCCTTTAAATTTTTAAGTCTGTGTTATATAGAGAGAATTTGAAGATTATTCTTTCACTTGTTTATACAGGAATAAGGCAGAATTTGTAGCTGACTGTACTGTTTGTTTTCTCAATTTGATGTTAGTTTAATTGGATTCTAGTTCTGTTAGATGTTTGAAAGTTTCAGGTGTAATGTTACACACAGAAACCCTATCAGTAAGAGAGAAACTTTTCAGTACTCCTTTAAGCACATTCAAACTCTTCTAATGGAAATTAACTAGCTTCTGAAAATAGTGTATGTACTTATGCTTACTGAATATCCTTAGAACTACCTGGTGAAGTTGTTCCTACGCTTAATCTTACTTTTATTGTAACTTATATTTCTCATCAGATTTCTTATCCTAAGACTGCATTTTACACTTAGAAATTACAATAGATTAGCAGTGATGTATATCACTTGGTTTTCTCCCTCAGGGACAGATACCTGGTGAGAGACCTCAGGCTGTGTCTGTGCAGTGAGTATGAGTCACACAGGCTGTGTTTCCTCTGCTGTGGAGCCCCAGTATACAAAAGCAGGTCTTTCAAGCTCATCAACTTCTTCCTTGTTGTTCTGAATAGGTCTCTCTTTCTTCCTGTGTTGTATGAACAGCCAGAAAAATTCTATCCAGTGATAGCACTGTCATTGGATGTGGAGGAATTATAGTATGCGCTCACACAGCTCCAGGGAAACACTATCACCTTACCAGAAGTGATAAAATGTACCTAGGATAGCTTAGAGCAGTTTGATACCTTAACTATCACTTGACAAAATGTTCAAAAAATAATGATTGACCCAAAATAGGAAATGCTCATTCCATCAAGAGACCTGAGAAAAGAAGAGGTGGAGTCTTTGTGAGTAAAGAGGGAAACCCAGATGTAATGGGTGTCTTAGAAGATGGGGAGAAAGGTGAGAAAGTGAAGATGATACAGATCTCTGTGAAGGGAAAAAAAGCAAAGGAGAACCACAGGAAGACAACTGTACCATTCCGAAAGCATATTCCACACAGTAGGATTAGCTCTATGCAGTTCACTGGACAAGAGCTGTGCATGACAAAAGCAGTCTGTGGTTATTCACTGTCTCATGTTTTTCATTTGTTCATTCCTTTAAATTTTTTTTCTTACTTCTTTTCTGCCTTTACCAGCTCACATTGTTTTACTTATCATGTGTGTCCTGGGGGATTTTTAAGGAGGATTGAGAACTGTTTGTGTCAGATGGAGCCTGAATGCTAATTACCATCCTGACAGGGTATAATAACACTGTAAGAGCATCAGTGAAGGAAAAAAATGAGCAGAATATACAATTATTTTATAAAAGATTTTCTTTCCTTGAGGGAAAAATCTGTACATTTACAATCTGTGACAAAGGAGATGTTGAACTACGTAAGTGAATTACCCATAGCTCTGCGTACATGTGTGTATGGAAGAGGATGAACTTGAAATGACATTAAGCAATTTTGTTATTGCAAGGAAGGACTAGAAAATGTAGTGAACTGCAAAGCTGCATTTTCTTCCCTTTCCAAAGCCTAGTTCAGGCTGATAAATGAAACTTGATGTAAAGCAGAAATACTATATAGACTACTGTGGAAATATTTATTACGTTGCACAAAGCTTTCATTTTTCTTCATGCTGTGTTTTAGGAAGAAACTTACATTATGTTGAACTGTAGAGGACCTAAGTTGTGTCAGTATTAATGATATGTTTAGGTGGAGTTTATTCAAGTACAACAAAGGATCATCTAGCAATGATAAGGGATGACTCCCAGCAACAAAAAACCCTTACTCTTAAATAAGTATATTAGTTATTTTCTTCCTCTCAACCGATTTAATAGTACGTATCAATACCTGGTTTTCATTTTTCTCTTTAGTAGCATTAGGAAATGTGGTGATGTGACATTCTGTGAGCTGAATTCTGAATTTCCTTGGAATTTCAAACTAAAATCCAAGTGTCCTTGGCTTCAAGCAAAAGGAAGCTTTTTACTCTGTATATGTTGATCAGAACTCCTAGCTTAGGTCCTGTATGTGTTGCCAAATGACAGCTGAATCTTTAATCTTCTTCAGCTTACAAATAAGGTAATATGGTATATCAGAAATCTAAATTGGATACCAAGAATCAGAGCACAGAAATACCTGGCACAGGCTACAGAAAGCAGTTATGGTTAAGCTCTACATGAGTGAAAAAAGAACTTTTCTCAGGAGGCTTCCTATGGGGAACATCACTTACAGTCTATTTCTATAATCTTTTACCTCAGGCCATACATAAGAGCAAAATCATGAGTACTGTACTAAATACTCATTTATAGTCACGGTAGATGAAGCAGACAAAAAGGAATCTAATTTAGGAGAAACATGAAACATAGAAAAATGAATGTCTGTAGTTGAAGTGGGAGTCTGTTGTATAAGGAGCTGAAGCCAGGTGGTCTAACTACTCCTGCTGTGAGTAAACCATTTCAAAAACAAGTGAAAAGGTTTGTAGACAACTGTGTATACGTGTACGTATGTATGTGTGTGTGTGTATATATATATACATATATATAGATATATAGATATATAGATATATATATACACACAAGGAGTAACAGAGGTTATTTCTACATAACACAGGAGGAATAAATGTACATTGTAGACTCCTGTATGTTAATATGCACTTTTAGTATAGTCTGCAGGGATAGAAATATTTAAAATACTGCATCTGCATTTACTTGAGTTATTGTGTTATTTTCTCATCTTCAAGAAGGACAAAAAAAGAATTTTCTTCTATTCCTTTGAATAGTTTGGGAAGGTGGTGCACCTAACCTTTAACAAGATCCTTGATTGTTATGCACTGGAACAGGTTGCCCAGAGACGCTGTGGATGCTCCATCCCTGGAGGCATTCAAGGCCAGGCTGGATGTGGCTCTGGGCAGCCTGATCTGGTGGTTCGTGACCCTACAATAGCAGGGGGGTTGAAAGTAAATGAGGCAAACTTCGAGGTCATTTTCAACCCAGGCTGTTCTATGATTCTGTGATATGCAAGTGCTATAGTCATCAGTTCACCACACAGTGGTGTGGCTGTAAAAGTAGTTTGATTCTGGCTTCAAGGAGCATCCCCATTGCATAGAATATAGTGGTCGCTTATAATGTGCTTAGCATAAAAAGCTTCCATTTGGCCTATGATTTCTTTTCCTATTCTCACATAAGTGTTTGTAAGAAAATTTTCCGTGTATGTTACTTTGCTAGTCTGAATTTTATGGAGTTAAAGACTAACAACAACCAGAACAGGCCAATCTTTGTACCATAGCATAATACATGGAAGTGCTATTACCACGATACTAAATTGCTGTACAGTCATTGCAAGAATGAAGAAACCTCATATGATAGCACCAAAAAGATCAGTTAATAGAAGCCACTCTTGTCAGCAGTCAGTCATCATTACTTGTTTTAATACTAAATAAGGTAGTTGAGTAATGTGTCAAATATTTTAATGATATAGTTGAATTTTTAGTAAAAATTTTCTTGCAGTTTGTTGTCAGATAGAACAGAAGGTATATTGTATGTCTCCCTGCATTTCATTCTGCAGTGCAGGTTTGACAGCAACAGTACTTGCACAGTGTAAATGATACAAATGTAAATAATATATGTGCTTACTACATCTGTGGCAGATATGTGACAAGTTGGCACACCATGAAATCAAGTACTTCAAATATTTTTGGAAACTCATTTGAAATTTTCCCTGACTTATAGTTGATGGCCATTTCTTGTTTTCAACTAATGAATTACCTCCAAATTTACTAATATAAATTCCTGGAAATGTTTGTCATTTATGATCTTAAAAACAAGCAGAGCTTTGTCATCCCAGAGATAAGTACTACACTTGGAAAAGGGAGCATCCCAGTTGCTTTTGACTAGTTGTATAGATAAAGTCAATAGCGTCTACAATTTCTCTGTGATCTAACAATTCAAATCAATCTGTTTTTAAAGACAAATCATGCATAAATTCAAGCTACATATTGATCTCCTATGATTCTGATTCATGCTGTGCTGACACACCCTCATAAAAGCAGATAAGCTGTATCAAGAACTAATTAAGAACAGTTTTTTATGCTTCCTTTGCATAAAATTAAGTAGCAGCATTCTGGAAAGAACTAAAGCAACAAAATCAGTGTATTTTTTCCTACTTATATCTTAAATTATATCCCAGTGTTTTGTTTTTTGTTGTTGTTGTTGTTTTTTCCTTTTTTTGTTTCTTGTTTTTTTGAGGGTTCAAATATTGCATGTTACTCTAGGTTCGAATGCCAGAAATGAGACATATGCAGC
This sequence comes from Coturnix japonica, assembly GCF_054131305.1. Classification (NCBI taxonomy): domain Eukaryota; kingdom Metazoa; phylum Chordata; class Aves; order Galliformes; family Phasianidae; genus Coturnix; species Coturnix japonica. Next base: position 7,618,139 of record NC_140680.1, on the reverse strand, counting down.
AGGAAATGAGGATTTCTTATTTCACAAAATTATATCGGTCTGATTAATTGAGGGGTGTGGTCGTTTAGAATAACAAGCCTTCACTATTCCTTATGCAATTAGGAATAAAATGATTGGTTTCCCTTAGTGAAGTGCTTATTTAAAGAAATACCTTGTTTAATTTTTAGGGAGGAACATATTGTCTGATTATTCAAGTAACCTTGATCATTGCAAAGTAGCAAAAAGAAAAAAAATAAAATTAAATTATTTAAATCAGTTGCAAGAACTTTCTTCTCTACACTTGCTTATCAATGTAAGAATAGTCTTGCTTTTAAATTCATAGGAATATAGTCATATACATTGGAAGTAAGTTGTCAGAAGTTGTTGAAACAGTGCATGAAAGACTGTGGTTAAAATAAGCTTTGATCAGAATCAAGTCTCCATCTAATTAATATAATGATCTGTATTACATGATAATGCATGCTAATCTTTTGCAAAGACAAAGTAATGTAATAACAGTGTTTTTCAATTTCTGGAACTCTCAGTCTGAATATGAAGAAATACTTTACAAAACTTAGGCTTAGCAATACCCTCATGCATTAATGTCAGGACTGTTTACAGAAATGAAAGAGGACTGACTATTACTAGGATGGCTTAGCATTCAGAGTAAGATTTGGAGAGAACAGTTAAATGACTTATCTTAGAAATAATCTTTATTTTTTCCCCTGGTTTCCACTGTGGTATGTTTTTCATACAATTTGTTATGTTTTACTTTTTATGCTGAGGTTTTAAAAAAGTATTTCAGATTTATTTACACTCGAAATAAATATTTGTCCTCTGTTGTAGAAAATAGTTTTCTGTAAAGAAACACTGCTGCCTTCTTTCTGCTTTTCTGTCTTCTGTCTCTTTTTGAAATTTATCTAAAATGTCTCCAGTGTGTCCTACAGATTTAAGTATGATAGTACATGTGGAAGACAGTGATCTCAGAGTAGTTTGGCATCACTCCAAATGGAGAAATAGAAAGTAGTCACAGTTCTGAAATGGTACATTTTGACTGCAGACACCCATAACCTCAGCCTGCTGAGAGCAAGAGAACGGGGGAGCAACCCTGAGAAGGATAATTCTCTATGAAATTCTTTGTTGTAATGCTGGGGTTGTCAACTACAGTATTTTGGTGGGGTTCATTAGGCTAGAAGTTCAAAGCATCTGAACCATTCTAACCTGAAGAATATTTGTGGAACATGTGTTTCCCATGGTTCCTATTTGTAATTTTCATTCATTACGATGAGAATCTCTGCTTTTTATAGAAAAGTCCCCAATGATTAATGTGTTGAATTGTCAGTAGAGCACAATATTAAGGATAGTTTTTTCTAAATACATTTTTCAGATTTTTAATAGTTAGTGCTGAGCAAGTCATGTGAATATTGGTTTTCTTTTGCCGTTACTGTAGCTCCTATGACATTGTAGCCTTTTTCCTGAATGTTCCTTAAAGCTCTGAGGCACACTTTTTGTTTCAGATTGGCATCTGAAATTCAAATATGTATCTATACACATCTTAAAAATTATTACTCATATAATTTGATAGGTGTTTTTCTTGTTCCCCAACTGGTGTGAATGTTCACAGAAGGATAAATTTAAATTATCTCTTCCTTTGATGAAAATGTATTTTCCCTGAACATCTGTGCTTGTAAACTGAATGCTCACGAGAAATGATTATAAATGAACTGTTCAGATATTTAATTCAAATACAGCTAAGTCTAATCCATTTGAAGTTTTAAAATAAAATTCAATTTTTGTTTCTTTTGGCTATATTTGTATGACTTTGGTAGGTCCTGACTATAACTAGTATGCCAAACTGTCTCTAGCGAAGCTTTGTGTATGTCTAGTGCATATAAAAAGCCAGTGGGAACATTAGCTAGCAGATGAAGAAAGCCAATGCTAAGATAGTCCTACAGGCAGAAGCAGGCACTGACAACAAATAACAGCTGAAACAACAGCTGATGATGTTGTATTTATGTTATCGTCACAGAAAGACTGTGGATTACCTGTGACTGTGTCAACATATAATTTGTTAAAATATATGGCTCCAAAACCTACCAAATATGTGGCATGGTAATATCATTTAAGTTTCTATGTAATTGAGGGATAATCTCCTATTGTAGAGAAAAAAAAAAATTATTCCTTTTTCTTTTGGCAAATCCAGAGAAGTTGCCAATCTCTGAAATGCAAAGTGGCTGACTTCCAGTACTTGAGGATTGATTTCTGCTAGGTATGTAAGTGGAAACATGTGGAGTATTTCTTAATGTATATCAGTAGCATAAAGTTAGGTAGAAATTTCTTTTCTTGAAACTTTTTTGCTGTGTAAGATCTGTAGTCTTGCTGTCATTCCTTTGCAATCTCGACTGAAGTCATCACCAATTAAAAATTGGAACATTTTGATAAGAAGGAAAATGCTGGTACCATGTTTCAGTTCTTGTTCTGTATTGTTTTGCTTTTTTTTTTTCCCCACAAAGAATTGTGTAGAAGTAGAAATGGAGCAAAGAATTTTCTACCATACTATTGCCATTTTCATTTTTTACTTTTAAAAGATTCGGTGCTTCCTTTCAGCTCTCTGGCTTAATTGGCAAGTCTTGTGGAAGCAAAATCCCATAAACTTGGTGTTTGAAGTGGTGTTTAAAGTAGTGTTATTAGTTGTGCACAAATGCTCTATTGTGGTGCATTGTAGGTGCTCATATTGAAATCAGTGGTGCCATTTTTCACATTTCATATTTATTATCTTTTATTACACACTCTTTAGCCCAAGCAACTTTTCGCACATTTGCAGTTCTATCTAACATCTGTAGTATAATGTGAAAAAGCACAGCTCAATTTAATTGATGAGATGGGGTTCAATTTTCAGTATGTTTTCCAGGACATATCAGTGGGTTTTATATTGAACGAGGAGAACTGGAGGTGTCTTAAGTCACTGCTGGGGAATAACAAGGTGGCATAGTTCCAATTTTCAGCAAATACAACAACAACTTGGAGATGTAAAAATGTCTTACACGCTTTTCCATGCTTTATTGATATGAAGAATGTGTTTGTAATGCAAACATACAGGCAATAATACAAAATAGTGACTGTTCTATAGTTTTGTTTATTATAATATGTTCCTAAGGCTGACCTTTGTTCTCTTACTTAGCTTGGGGCCTGGGTCAGCTGTTACTAAATACAACTTGACTTTAATACTGATATATTTTAATTTTATCCAAGAATGTACCTGATCTATGACAGTTTTCAGATTAGTCCAAATTTATTGAATGGTTTCATTTTTTCCCACCATGAAGGTAATGTTTTCATCCCCTGGGAAGTTGTTTTCTTGAATCAGAGCATTTCCTAAAATTCCTCAAATGTCCTTTATCTTCCCATCTTTTTGGTGACAGAACAAATGAAAGATTAAGCCACTTATAATGTTATTTTTATTTTTCTTTATTCATTTCGAGGTTTTGTACTCTACTGAAAAAGCTATTTTGCAAGGGTTTTTTTGAATACATTGGCTAAATGTCATTTTGTTAAGATTCAACTTATTGACTATTTTAACCAGCTGTGGAGTACACCTACTGCAAAGGTTCTATGTTTGTTTCCAGTTTTGTTCTTTTTTTCTTTTTTCTTTTTGTTTGTTTTGTTTTGTTTTTGTTTTTTTTGGTTTTTTTTTAAAGAAACTAAGGGGGGGGGGGGGGGGGGGGGAGTTGAAAGGCTCTTTCCAGCTTTGTGTTGGCTTTCATGTTCTTCTTAATTCCCCTTGGCATCATCCATAGCTTGCTGGTACTTCAACTGTGTGTGTGTGTGAGTGCATGTGTGGATGCACGTGAGTAAATATAGGTAAGAATAGATGTAGAAGTGGATGCATGTATGTGCATATACACACGTAAAATATAGTGCTATTGCTTGCATTGTTCTTTAGATCCAAATATCAGGCACTGAGCTTGGAGCACAGATGCTGTTTTCAGTGAGATAGTTCTTGTCTATTTGAATGTCGTGGCAGATGTTTTACCTCGAGGTTAATATCTGACTTGCTTTAAATTCATGTGGGAAATCTGAAAGTTCCATTTCCTATCTCAAAAATCAATAGAAACTTAATCAGAGCTGCTAAAAACAAGTCCCAGTTCTTTTGTAACAGAGAAAGTAAACAAGATACAAAATTAAAAGTGACAGAATATTTTACATGAAGGACATGAAATACACCACCAACTAAGCTTCAGCTGTACACAGTGTCTTTCAAGTTGAGGTTTGACTACAGAAAGCTCCATCTGGATCTTTTTCCTTACTAAAGAGCTATAGTACATTTAAGGTATTCTTCACATTTTAGTATAATGTAAATACATTCTACGTGAGCTTTTTTACCAAACAGCTTGTGTGGTAACCTGGAATATTTTCTTTCTTTTTTTTTTTTTCAGAGTCTTGGTGTTTAATACAGATTCCTCTCACATGGATGTAATTCACAAGTGCGAGAATCCAATTCTCGAATGCTCGAATACTTTATTTTGTCTTTGTGCACCCCTCTCTCACCCTGGGGTATCAGAAGATATCCAGTGAAGTTCACTATGACACAAAGCAGCTGTTCACAAAACAAATGTGCCAGATTCAGGAAAGTCTCTAGTAAGGCACACACATCATCTTATCCTGAAATATGTGGGTGAAACCTATCAGACATGTCACCTTCTTTGTGTTCTCTGCCTATTCATCAAAAGAGAAGCGGTGCTTGATTGGCTTATTAGTTGATGGCTGCATGGGCTGCATCTGCTTTAACAGATGAGAGCTGATAGGCTTTGATTTGTAGAAGCACAATATTTGATAGTGAGAACCTGCTGTTCAACCTGTATGTATTTCTGAGTTTATTTGTTTTCACTCTGGACCAGATGTGTTCTTCTCCCTTAGATAGCAAATGTATCTGCAGCTGGAGTGTGTGTTCCAGTCTGTGCTCTGGGACCGTGCTGTGGCACAAACACAGTCCAGTCACTGGGGAGGGTTGGAAGACTGCCTTTGTAAATCCACATTGTAAAGTACCAGTGTTAGTGCTCCTACTGTAGATTGACTTTCTGGAGGAATCTCCAGGGACTGTTTCAGTGCGATCTTAGTTGTTGTGGTTTAACCCAGCAGGTATAATCACTACACAGTTGTTTGCTCACTCACTCCTCCCCCTTCCCAGTGACAGGGGAGAGAAGCAAGGAAAAAAACTAAGTAGAACTCGTGGGTTGAGGTAAAGCTATTTACTAAAATAGGGAAAAGTAAAAGGATAATGAATACTATTATTTATTACATGTAAAAGTATATAGCAAGTGATTCACAAGCAGTTGCTCACTACTTGCTGGCCAAAGCCCAGTTAGCCCCAGAGCAGTGGAAGAGAGGGACATGAACTCCCACCTCCTTCAAAATCCTTTCCACATGCCATCAGATGGCATGGAACATCTCTATGGCCAGTTTAAGTCAGCTGTCCTGATTTTGTTTCTTCTCAGTTCCTTGGGCCCTTTGCTGTGGACGGACATAGCTCTCTACAACACAGCTTTTCAGCAACTGTAAACATAGATGTGTTACCAACACTGTTTATCTCTTACAACCAAAACAGCATCCTACAAGACACTGTAAGGAAAACAATTCTGTCTCAGCTGGAAACAAAGACAGTAGTCAAACAGATTCGTACATGAATGTTGTGAGGGGAGGATGAGGTATGGAGAATAGAAACAGTACAACTTACAAGGGGTCTGGTGACACAGGAAAATGCCAGCAGGCACCTTCAGGATCTGCCATTGCTCCAAACAAACAAACAAACAAACAAAAAACGAAAACAACAAAGAAGAACGTAGATGGATCCAAAACAATAAAGATGCATTTGTTTGAATATAGGCTTGAAACCATTTGTATGATTAAAACAAAAAGTTTTACTTAATTTGCATCACAGAAGAAATCCAGAGAAGCCAACAGTTTGTCAAGTGGATTTGTTTCAAAAATAGAAGTATTGTCATTGCTATCTTTCTTCATAAAAACCTCAGAAATTTTAATGAGTATGCGAATAAGTAGTGAAAAAAGCTGTTAACATTCTTGTCTCATGACTTAATTTAAAAAGTTCTTTTGCTTTCATTAAAGTTAAATTTAAGAAAACAGAGCATTAATATGTTAATTAATAAGAAATTCAATAGAGATCTAGAAAGTAAGCAGTTAAGACCACATTTTTTTTCTTTAGTAACTCTGAAGCTCATTAAATGTTCCTTGAAATGTATATGCATAGGAAAGAAGTACAGAGAAATCTTCTTACGATGAGCTTGTGAAGAAACCTCCTGTCTTAAGAGACACTGGTATTCTCAAATGTATTGAGTCTCCTCTTGGAAAATCACATTAATTAAAGAAGTGATTTTGTTTAGTCTTTTGAGTTAATACTTGAGACAGTTCTCTTTAGGTCCTAGAGCTGAGTGGAATATTGACTTTTAGATCAATGGTTGAACTTAGAATGCTTAAACAAATACACATTAGTCTGAGGCTTTTTAATTTTTTTTATTTTTTTTTCTTTTACATCAAAATAAATTGCTTAACAATACACTTGGAATTGCTCATCTGTAGCAATAATTATTGACTAAATACAACTTACATTTTCTTCTTTTACTTTTTTTTTTTTCCCCCCAATTAAATAGGCTTAATCTTGTAAAAAGTTTCAGACCCAATCATTGAAGCATTTTTTTTATTTTTTTTTTTTAAATGTATTTGCAAAAGCACCAATTTCATTTCCTGTACCCTCTCCAAAACAGAAATATTTCTGGATTTCAGCACAGGCTTTAAAGTGGGCATCAAAATGAAGCTCTTTTTTGTGTGTGACAAACCCTTAACCAGAAAATCAGCTTCATTGATTCAGAGCCAAAGATGAGCTGTGTTCTTGTTCAAAGTGTCACAGTTCTCTGTCTTCCTGAGTTCCCAGTGACACCTTTAAACATGTGGATCAGTGTAGGGCATAATATGGCTTTGATATCATAATGATGGTATCATTTTTGTTCTTCTCTGTCTTTATGATCCTGTGTGATCAAATCTGACTGTACGCATTCAGTCTCTGAAAAGAACTGTCCTTCCCAGATCCCATTCTCAGCATGTGAGAACATCTGGATTCCTGTGGGGTCCCAGAAGTGAGAGTGACTCCTGTCTACTTCATCCTCTGTGCAGCTGTTCTGAATAGAATTTTAGTCTGTATCAGATGCTGAAACGAGTCCATAATCACAGCCACAGACAGAACTTGGGTTACTGTGCTATTTCCAGCTCATGTCCGTGTTGTATGAGCAGGAGCAGCCATTCTCACAGTAACTAGCTCTACTGCCTGTGGTATTTGCTGAAAAATCCTGTCTTCTGAAAACACATTTTTGTAGTGAAAGTAAGTACAAGGCCAGCCCTTGACACCAATCACGACAGTGGAGGCTTTCAGAGAGGGCTCAGGCATTGTTCAATCCTCTTCTGCTAGCAATTACTGGTAGCATGAATTATTTTTACTGTGGTTATGAATGTGTAACTTTCAGAAGAATCTGATGCTAAAAGCACCTTTAGGTCATTGCAGTCACTTCGGGTACATTGAAATCACCGTTATGTAAGGACATACAAAAGCAGAACAGGCTCCTGCGGTGCTCATTGTCCTTGTCTGCTGTCTGTGAAGTATGTGAAAGGTTTGCCTGGTTTATGAAGAGAGGCTGAGCCAGCTGTCCTTACCTAAGAGCCTGAAGTTATTGTGTGCTATATGGGAAAATATATTAGAAACATTAACACTATATTAGCTGTCTTCTCTTTTTCCGTTCAGAGCCTAGGCAAGGTAGGCTGTGTTTATATAATACCTCCCAGGTATTTATTGATACTACAGAATGTTTAAATGAAATGTTTCAGTGCAGGCTGACAATGTTTCAATTTATGAAGACCGCAAGGAGACGGCCTGCTCTTCAGTGTTTATCCAAGCCTACTATTTGGGTATAAAAAATCTCTCTTAAGGGGATGAATAGAGCTGAGAGCAAGTTTGAATCTTGTTTGGCTCACTAGTGGTAGCTGAGAAAAATGGAACAATTTGGGAGAAACCTGCTTGCTTCTGCATGGGGGTCCAAAATTAGACTGTGCTCAGAACAGGAGAAAAAGAGGTAAAAAATGGGGATTCAGTGAGAAAATAAACCGGCTCTTCACGCCCTGTAGGTGATAAACCAGGCAAATACTGAGATCAGGGTCAGTGATTGGAAAAGATTCTCTTAGTAAACAGGAGAAAATAGCAGTAAAAGAGTCCTATTTCTGAAAGTCCTCTTGTAATTCCCAGCCATATTCCTTAAGATGCCTGTTTTGACTTTAAAGGAGACATTTTTAAAAATTGTAGGTAAAATAATATTCTCATGTATCACATAAGATTTATTAAACTGAGCTGTGAGTATTCAGCTGAGTTAGGAACATAACATTTTATTTTAAATGGAAGAAATTTCCTCTAAAAACTCTTGATTATTTATTTATTTATTTATTTATTTTGGCCAAAGAACAACAAAAGCCTGGTTGCTTTCAAACATTATTCTTCAGTGGTTTGAATCCACTTTCTAGTTAGAAGACGATATGTGTTAGGTTTAATAGTCTTTTTGGTTATTTGCCCAGTTTGTGTTCGTGCACTTCAGTATGGCTTGTAAGCTACGATCCTCTCTGTTGTATTTCTAATCATCTTTTCATTGAGTTTTACCTTTCCCTCCTACACCTTTATTGTACCATGCAGTTTCCGTTCCTTTGTTATTATTGGAATAGTAGACAAGTTTATTTAAGATTGAATTTTTCCTGCTGGGGTATTGATAATCAGAACTGTACAGAATATTCCATATGAAATCACAAGTATCTTGCTCAATCCCTACTGTAGCTTTTATAGTGAAATATCTTTTCACAACCACCTTGTTCACAGTTGCCATGTGATTAACTAAGACACTCTTACCTTATGTATAACTTTTGTTTTTAAATGAAAAATCTACACAGAATTTTTTTTTGAATGAGTATTTAGAAAACATCTTTTACTTTTGTCAGTTCTGTCACACTGGAACAGAGATCTTATTGTCTGCGTAAGACAGTCAGTGCATTTTACTTAAATTATTTGCTATTCATCTCTGTTCGTTTCCTGTTCAGAACATTCGCAGTTATGTCAAGCTTTGTGTCATAGTCAGTCTAAGTTCCTTGACTTTCAATATTGACAATCTCTGTAGTCATGTACAATTTACACAAACCGCTCATTATCGAGAATGTAATTAGCCATCTCTATTGCCTGGGATACTGCATGACACTCAGGCGATTAACAAATGGTGAATGATGAATAGTTGAAGTGAAAATTGAAAGCAGTGTGGCAGGAAAAATGAATGCTTCATAGGGTGTGACCTGTGCTGAATGCCTGTCTTTCTAGGACAGTCGTAAGAGAAATAATGTTGTGTTTTGTGAGCTTAGATGAATTATTTCATGATGTAAGGATGCTTCAACTTTATAGTAAAAGCTAAAATTTTGATTTATGTCACAATTCCATCAGTCATATTTTTGCTGTAACCTCACGGGTTTCAGCGAAGCTATTTTGGGCTTATTCTATTTTAAATGATACCAGTGTCATGTTTGAAATGCAGCATTTTTATGAACTTTGCAGTTTCTGGCCTGGAATAAAACTATGATGTAGCTTGCAAATACTAGTGTATGACAAATCAAGATCTCAAAAATAAATGAATTTTGCTGGCAGAGCTTTTTGTCTTCCATTCTCCCAAAGGGGTGATTAGTATAATGTGCAAAATGTTTTGAATTAAAGAAAAATGCCAGCTCTTCCTAGGTTCTAGCTCCTGTGGACTCAGACCAATTCTAAGATTTACTAAGGTTTAGAAATACTGCAGGTGTATCTGATTGCTTGATAAATTCATGCTGAAACCACCTCTGAGTACAAATCTTGGATCTAAAGAACTCTAAAAGCTTCATATGAACACAGTCTGTCTGAGCTTGGATATAGCCTGCTCTGTACCAGCCTTGTGTGCTGTTTAATGTGTCTGCCAACTGCACATTGATAGTACAAAGCAGAGCAAAAATCCAAACCCCATCATTTGAGATGGCCATTTCAATTTTAAGACTGGTGGAGGAGGAAAGAAACCTGAACTTTATCTTTGTCTTTGGATCTTCCAAGGACACAGTCTAAACCAGTGTAATTGCCCATCTCTAAAGTAAATCGAGATATTTTGCTCTTCCTGTTGTTTTCTGTGTTGGAACATCAGCTTCATTCTTATCAGCAATATCTGCTGAAGGAGGTAGACTATTTGTGTAAAATTAGAAAGCTAAGGAAGCTGTATCTATGAAAATCCTGTAAATGAAATCTGATATTTCACACATAAGCACTGGAAATACATTCTGTGCTGTCATCATTTGACTGTTAACTGACATGTATTTCCCCTCCTCCCTCCCCACCCCCCCCAAAGTATTATAACTTGTAAGACATAAAGAAAATAGCACAAGGGACAAAGGCAACCTAAAAACCCATGTAATTACAACATGCCCAAGTGACTTACCTATAAATTCATTTTCTTTTATATAGTACATAACAAAAGTACAGAATCCTTTCTGCCTTATCTGGCTTCTATCAGAAGGCTGTACTTTTACAAAAAAAACATTTTAAATAGTGCTATTAGGTAAAGCTAATATGGTGCACCAGCTGTGTTTAAGTAGTTGATTTTGACAATAGATGAAGAAAAGAGAACACAAAATAAACTGGAGGTCTTCAATGCACTGCAAAGACAGCCCCTCTATGGATTTACAGCTGTATGAAACAGTAAAAATATCCCTTTTTTTGAATTCATTTTTACCTGGTGCTGTGTTGTATTCTGTAAAGAACTGATTGTTATGGTTACTGACCCAAAACCATAGAATTGATGTTTCATATCCTGTATTTTGGCAGAAAAGTTTGCAATATTCATAGCACCTTTTTGACCTATCGATATATCACAGTAAATATTTCTGCCTGCATTTCAAGTTGTATGCGTACATCTAGAAACAAAAAGGCACATTATGGTTCAAACCAGATCTTTACACTCCTCTAGTCATATCTTTGCACTATTACCATGGTCAGAACAAGAAAAAGCCTAAGAAAAAATTCCTGGTAAATTCTCTAGTCTGTTTCTAATATGATAGTTGACTTTAAACGTTTCCCTCTGTCTCTGAAGACGTGCAGAAATAACAGATAGACCTAGTTTTTCAAAGACTGACTTTTTTGTATATACAAACAACTGAGAATTAGCAGATTAGATGGGAAAGACTGGAAAATAGAATGAAAGACAGAACTTTCAGGCTTTCTGTGTTTAAAAGTATCAGTTTCCAGGAGAGGCAGGAACTGCTTTCTGAGGAAAGTTGCAGGCATAACTCTGCTCATCCGAGCGCTCAAAATGGATGTGTGGTGGTGGCCCTGAGGGCTGAGGGACAGTGTGAGGGACAGGGTTCTGAGATTCTCAGTTACCCGAGAGGTACTCTCAAAGTGCAGAAGCAATTTAAGGAAAAAAAATCTTAAAAATCGGAAACATTAAAAAAAACAAAAACAACAACAAGAAAAAAAAATTAATCAGGTAGCTAAGGGCAGCTTTTTGTCGGGCCCAGCAAGAGCTTTCTTTGTCCACCTAACTCCAGGTAACTTGCCCTAACTCTGCTCTGCATTATAAATTCAAAAGTTGTAAAACAGTAATTTTAACCATTTTCCATTTGTTTTCATTCCTACTTTCTTTCATACGGACTTGTTCTACGAAGTGCAGAGCATTGTTGGGGTTATTGACGTCAGCTGTGAGACATGAGCTGTGCTCTGATCAGGTGCCTTGCCAGTCTCTGGCTGTGCGCCGAGCCTCCTGTAGCTCAGTCTTTTGTTAGCTGTACTTAAATGCTGATTTTTTTCTCTTCTAGTATGTGCTGCAAACAACTTCTGACAATAACAGATTATTTTTGATACTTGGTACTGAAAATGAGCTCTTTGTACTAAATACTGTTACTTGGTGCTACTATAATAGCATAACAATTAGAAGTGATAGAGCTAGTGTTAAAAGTGAAAATTCTCTATTTTATCAACATGGAACAAAGGACAAAATGTTGTATCAGAAACAATGATTGTCTTATTTGACTTCCGTTTGAACACTGGACATTTGGACAGCTAGTCCAAATAAAGCTTGACATCTTTTGATTAGAGAAAAAGACGTGATTTTTTTTCAGTCTGTGTATAAATCGATGCCACTTTTCTAAAGAACTGCTGTCCTGTATTCCGTCAAATGTAATGAAAAAATACCTCTCCAGAGGGGTGGGGGGAAAAATAGTAAAATCCTTGTTTTCTGCAATGGAGATTGTAAGGTGATGGAGATACTTTGTTCCTAGATAACAGCAGTGAGGACAATTAGGTACTTGTCCCTTCCTTGGGCTTTCAAGGGACTGTGATAGTACAAATAATAATAGATCAAAATACAGTTTATATTAAAAAGCAAAACAAAAATGAGCAGTCTCACAATAGGCGCATATCGGATTGTTATAGCTCTGATACAGAATTAACTTTGACAGGATATGGAGGAGGAAGTAAAATTGAAAAGAAGGTGAACTCTTTCCTGCAGAACAGAGGCTGTCACAGGGAACATGCCTGAAATCAAAATGACAGGCAGATGAAGGTCATTTCTCCCAGATGGCCGTAATTTGGAACAAAATACATTTGAGAAGTGACACAAAGGGCACAAAGCCCAGAACTGGCTCTCTATAGAAAGGGAAAGCTTCAGTTGGAAGTCCAAGTGCAGCATTGGTGTTACGTGATGGTTTTATGCAAGAGAATGTGTCTGCAGTAAAATCCACCGTTACCTAACGATGTATTTGGATATTCTGTGCTTCAGACAGCATCAGTCTTTTAAGAGAAGAGGTTGCAATCAATCTGTTACACCTCAGATCACAATTTCAGGGAGGATCTAAAAAGTACTGTAATGAGTACCAAGTCTAAATTAGGAGAGATTCATTCTGTCCACTACTTGCACTAACAGGTTTAAGGTCTTGACTTTGCATAGTAACAAGATTAGAGAAATGCCTGAAGGACAGTTCTGGTATAAAAACAAATGTCCCCAGGTGATTTAAAGTTGAAAAAAAAATAATAATAAAAAGTAAAATCCTTTTATCTCATTATTAATTGTATAATTAATGCATCCTGTGTACTGATAACAATAATGCCATGTAATTAATTTTTAAGAATTAAAACCTTGTCTTTATCCGGTCTCATGGTCCACTTTCATGTTTATAGCTGTGAATATAAATCCTCTTATCTAATTATAACATGACTGGTTTCATTGTTCAAAAGGAACCGTTCTTTATTCTTTTTTTATTTTATTATGTTATATTTTACATTATTATATTAATTACATGGCTTTCTATATTCTTAGAAGTGACCAATGAAGATAGAATTTTAAGACTTCCAAAGCTCATCAGAGAAAATTTGTGCTGGTTTGGATAAGGTGTGATATTTCATTTGTTTTCTGTATCTGTTTTTGTCTTCCATGATTACCCATTCTGTTTACAAAAAGGCTCAATTAGCATTTGAATAGTAAGCCAGAGAGCAGACAGGTTGAGAATTCTTATGGAACTAATTTGGCAGGCCTTCTGTACCCCCCACCTCTCCCTCTCTCACAGAGCTTTTTCTTTCTCTCTAATCAAGCTGCAGTTATTAAAGCCAGAATAAAAGAACTGATTTTCCATTACAATGATGCATGCTGAACAGTGCTTTGCTTTGCTTTGCTTTTTCTTTCAGCTATGCTAATTGGACTCAAAGGAAATATTTAGTTTATAATAGCAAATGAAGAATTCATTAAGTTCTAGCAAGGAAAAAAAGTCAAGCAATGGAGCTGGACATTATTTTTTGAACACATTCTCCTTTTCAAGGTACTTATCTTAATATTTACTTACAAAGAGCAGCAGCATTCTTTAATTTTCAAACAGAATTATTTTGAGAAAATAAAAATTTAGCATCTAGGGGAGCAGGGAGGGATTTCTTTAGAGTAGCAGATCTGCAAATCAAAACTTAGAGAGAGCAGTTGGCTTCCATGCAGTTACACAGGAGGTCCTAAATAAAGAAAAAAAAAGCTGTTGTACTGTGTCTCCAGTTTGTGTCTTACTGCCCCTGGGGTAAATCAGGAGTGGCTGCACTGGAATCAAAAGAGTTACATTGACAAAAAATTCTGCAAAGCCAGAAGCCGCACAAGAACAATGTTTTACATTGGATTCCCAGAATTTTTGCCTCTGGTCATAGCTGTATGTCTCATAAGAATTGCCTAGTTCTGATTCTTTACACTTTTAGATACAGTACGTGGCAGAAACCCATTCCATTTCTTGTGATTTTATTTTTGATTTTGCAATTTGAGAGCAGAAATAAAGCATTTAGATATGAAATACTAATTAGACGTGAGATTCTCACTCTGAACAAAATAAAACAAAGTTTCCATGATGATGAAAAAGCTCTGTCCAAAGCAAGGATTTGTGGTCTGAAGAAGTCTCATGAGCTTATGCTAGTTTGGTAAAATCTGGAAGAATGGGAGTTCTCAGTCTGGGTAGTGGTGATTATTTGGATTTAACAGAGGCTTTAGAACTTGATAAAAAAAGTCTGATTTCATGAGTAACCATTTTGACTTAAATTAAGATTTAAACAGGTGGATAGGCTAAGGTTAAACCTACACCCGGGTTATTTGCTGGAGTGGGAGTTTTAAGTAACTTGTGACTTCTAGAAATTGGCAGGGAATTTTTTTCTGGATTTTTTTCTTCCAAATGCCATATAGATGAGATAATTTCTAGGGAAACAGGAAGCTGGAACTACAATATCAGGTAGTACCCTTATGCTGCTGTGCCGTGACTGCCTTCGTTAGAGGCAGAACTAACTTATGTGGATGTCAGAGTAGTCAGAACTGGATTCAAGATCTGAAATGTTTGGTTGTTTCTGTGACTGCAGACCTAAGCAAAACGTCATCACCAATCTTTTCATTCATTGGTGTTTTATGGAAAGTACAAAATGAAGTGCTTTTACAGATGATGTATTGTCTGAATCATGCCTGGATAAACCAGAGAGCTCCTGTAATTCTCCCAGACCTCCTCCCAGGACTGCTTTGATTTTGTGATAACCTGAGGTTTGCTGACTAAACTTTCCATTTGCAAGAGCTGGCACTGCTGTGTTGCTGGAGCACAGGGAGGTAGTTTGCATTGCTGATAATGATGCATTTACTCTTAAGCAATGGAAAGCCTGAAGTGTACCAATTTTCAGCAAAGTAGTGTCTTTTTCTTTCATTACTTAGATGCATATTCCTGGCTTGAAATTCACCTGTTCACTTGAAATATGAAAGTTGTTTGGCACATGGCTCTGGTTTGTATACTGAGAAATGTCAATACTGTTTTTGCTCTTTTGTGCTAGGAGTGCTGTGCATGCTAGATAGGACCAAACTGCAATACTAAATGAAATTTGCACTGCATTCTTTTGAAGCATTCTCATTGTTCTTATTATCATTATTATTATTTTAAATTAGTGGAGGTTTCTTCTCTTAATATATTGGGTTCTGTCTGCATGCAAGAGAAAGATGCTGCATGTTCTTAGCAAGCACCAAATACTGTTTGTGCCATTCATGCAGCCAAATAGTGAATTGTCTCAGAAAATTTGTGTTTTTCTCACAGAAGCACAGCTCTGATGAGAACAGTTTGCCTTGTGATGTATGAGTGCCTCACAGAGGCTGAAGACAAGCCCACATCCCTCTGTTTACAGAGGATGCTTTTTTCTATGTATTGAAACCTGAGACAGATAGATTTTAAAGCACCTTGCTGGAAGTCTGTTTGTTAGTTTGTGGTATGGCTCAGAATCAAAGATCTCTGCAGTCCTGAGCAGAAGAGAGGTTGTTAGCATGGCAGTATCAGCGCTTGACAGCTGAAATCAATAAAGTCTGAGTACTCTCACGTTGCTGCTGTGTGCAGAATAAGCCAAGGACTGAAAGGTCTCTCTGTGCTTGTAATACAGTATTTCTGTACATGAGGAGTCAGATGCTCGCTCTGATAGGCAAGTGCTTATGTCATCTTTGCAGCCATCATCTATGAGGTTATTGCAGCAGAATTATGACAGTACGATGGTTAAACCATAAAAATTGAGTTTATAAGCTCTTTAACAACCAACATTTTGCTGTTCTCAGCATGTATATCATGACAATGTAGTAGCCAAATAAGGTGGAAGGGGTTTGTTCACTACTGGCTTAAACTCCTGATATCTGCCAAATATTAGAAATGCTGCTGGAAGTTGAGGAATTTGTGAACCTGGGTACTTGTTAAGACTTCTGTTTCTAACCTCTGATTTGAAGTCAGCTGCTTGTGGACTCCTTTTCAGCAAAGTTATTTCAGATATTCACTGCCAGCCTTGCACTAGTTTCAAAAATGTGGTTTTGAGGGGTCTAAGTGTGCATCCTGGGCTCTATGGCACCTGCCTCCATTTTTGTACTCTGTGCTGCCTGGAGCTGCTGGTGACCCACAATACTCTGATGTGATTTCCACATTTCACTCCACAAGAAGAGTGAAGAAAATGCCTTTTTCTGCTTGCCAGTTGTTTTAAGTGTTGGTTTGTCCTTTGTCAGTGATGTGCCATTGCTCCTTTTGCAACTAGAATCTTTACATTTGCTACTCTTTATTAACTAGCCCTAAAAAAAGATTTAATCACTGTCTAAATGAATGCAGGCAAATCCCAATCTGCCTCCTGCTTCCCTCTGTTGTACCCACTCATCTTTCCCTTTACTCCTGTACTCTGACTTCCCAGGGCCCTGCATTCTTCCTCTGACCCCTTCTCCTTTCTGTCCAAGCCACTCAGTACTCTCCTGCAGCTCCCCAGACTCCTGGCACCTTTGGTCCTGGGCTGCTCACAGTGTCCCCACAGGTTCCACAGCACTGCAGGTTGTACACAGAGCTCCTTACAAGCCCCTGGCATTCTCTGTGTCATGCTGCTGCCATGCACACTCCATTCTCTGCACACACTGCAGGTGACAGGCAGTGACTGGGACCAGAAGGAATCGGCGCTCTGTCAGAGAGGGATTCTGGACAGGAATTAATATAAATAGGAAACTCTTTAGTGTTTTCAGCTGCAAATCTTTCAGCTCTTTCCATTTCCCCCAGTGTTTGTCTATGAGTCACCCTGGACCATTCATCGCAATGAAAGTGTTGCTAAGATTTGTGTACACACAATTATGCTTATTTACAATAGATGTAGGAAAATCTTATATTGGCTATTTGATACCATATTCTGTATAATTATATTTTGGTATATGTATAAAATACACAATTTATATTGTATATTTTTATACAATGTTAAGTAAGTATAATGGTGACTTTCCAGACAGTGAACGTCTTAAATCAGTGTGGGAAATGAATGAATCTGCCCACAGAAGAATTTTCAGCCTTTGCACTCAAGGGAGAGGCTTAGTCCCACAGGATCAGATCTTAAAAAGTATTCAGAAACTTAAAAAAAAGGTCTACAGGATGGCAGAATATCTTTTAGCACCAGCTGTAGGTATCTGAATGACCTTCATGGAGAGATCTGTGCCCTGGAGATGGCAGCTGCACAGACAGCCCTCTGTAATGGCACAGACACCAAAGTCTCCTGAGGTTGTTTCTGAGTGGTGCTTCCTGCATCATGTTGCAGAGAAAGTTGTTTTATACGGGTATGTAATTTTTACTATTGCGATTTGCAGTCTACTCTAGTGGACAGCTGAATGTGCAGACTCTTACACGGTTAGCAGCGATGCCACCAGCGAGTCCTCCCATGCATTAGGTATGCTGCTTATTCTCCAAGCCTATAAATTGATTTGTATTGCTTTGAATCACTTGCAAGGGAACCATGATGATAATCAGAGCAGTCTGTTTTTCTCCAAAAATGCACACAACATTTGACTATTTTTATTTAGAGTGTGAAAATGATCTGTGGTGGGTTGTTGTAGCTGTTTTCTAAACAAGGGGCATATCTATGCCCTGGGAATGAAAACAAAAACAAACAAACAAAGTGAAATCTTCCCAGATATAATTTTATAAATTTGCTCAGGCTGAAAATGCCAACTAGAATAATGATTTAGCTGAATAACAAATCCTCTTAAGCCTTTGTCAAGAAGACAGTCCAAATACTGACGGGCAGCTGAAAATACTCTATCAAAAATGCAGGTCCATTTTCTCATCATCAGTTGTTTCTCACTGCTCTGCTTTCACCTAAGACACCTGTAAACTGTAAAAGCCTTAAAAATTCCTCTCCTTCGAAAATGTGGAATTCCATGCTTTATTCTGCTCTCTTGGATGCTGAAAACAGCTGGAAAATTCTTGACAGGCTTTGCTCATATAGGGATTTGATGCTGGTTTCTGCTCATGAATTGCAGTTTTATTAAACATAATGACAGCCAACTAGGAATTCCTGTACTATAAACAACCTCTGAGGAGTGATGGAAGTTTACCTTCCTTCATCAGATAAGGGCTACGTTTTTCATACTTAGTTCCATCTAATTATCATCTTGACAGGAGTAGTTTCTTAGATCTGTCGTTAATTAACTTGAACTTTTCAGGGCTGAGATGGGACTGAGAGAGTGAGGCTTATGATTTAAGTACAGAACCCAAATTTCGAATTGTTTTCTTATTCAAATACAGCTGATGGAGAGAAACAACCAGAATGGGGTCAGCTTAAAGTCTTAATGTGGACGTGAGACTGAGAAAAAACACAGCCTTTTTCTCATTCTTGTTGTTTTGAAATACGGATGAGAAGGGTGGGAGCATCTTTCTGCAGCAAGATTCAGGCTAAAATGCCCCAAATTTAAGGGAAAGGTGCAGTTAGGCATACACTGTGATTTGATCTCCAGATTAATTTTGCTGAACAACTGAAAATTATGTTCAATAAAGCTATCCTTTCAATATAGGCTCTGGTTTCTGTAGTGGAACGCATGCAAGCAATGCTGCACAGATGAGTGAATGTACTGCATTTAATAGTCGATCTTACACTTGAGAAGATACTCACGTGCCTGTACGGGTGACAGCTTTCATCATGATACTGACATCTCATACATTTGGTTAATTTTCCTGCCATTGATTTCAATGGAGCTAATTGCAGTAGTAAAGTTAAGTGTGTGAATATCTTGGCAGTGCTGCAAGCTCCATAATTAAATCCTAGGGTCTGTCACAGAACTTTCCCTTCTAATCCATTGAGGGATAAACAGCACAGTCCTTTGTGCCTGGAGCACCTCTACCAGCATTCGGGAGAACAGGACAATAGAGATTTCAATTATCTAAGGACAAAGTGTGTTTAAGCTAAATCTGATTGCAACAAGTCTCATTTCCATCAGGCTTCCTTTAGCCTGGGAGGTTTTATGATAACTTGTACAAAAATGCTGATTAATGATCGTCATTTACAAATAAATGTTTTGCCTTCAGTGCCAGTGGGAAAAATGCTAATATTTATTGCTTTCCAGCAAAGGACTTTCAGCAGGCCTGTCAGCATAACTAAAAATGCTTTACGGTGTTAAAGAAGATTAAGCTGACAGCAAACCATTTTCTGTTGTCACATGAACAACCTTACATGAAGTTTATTCATTGAGTCGAGTGAAAATTAATTACATATATCAAAAGAAAAAAAGTGTTGATTTAACTGGAAGATTTGTTTACCTTTATTTGAACAGCCTGAAAGCTCTTTTCAGGATTAAATATTTTAATTAAGTGAATTTATAAAGTAAAGAGACTCAGGGTCATTTTCTAGGGGAGAGTTGTTACAACTTTAGAATAAATATTATTGAAGTGTGTAATCAAGTGACAATTAATTATCAATCCCAAAGCTATATCACATAAATCTCTATATTGTTTCTTGAAGAGAAACACCATTGAAATAGTATGGTTAGTACTCATTATTTTGAAATTTCTGTTCTCCTGAAGATTGTAAAAGAAGGAAGGTGTTATTTTCAAGTTTAATGCAAGGCAGAGTTTCAGCCACTCCTGCAAAAAACTGACAGATGGTGATTTATTAATAGTCAATGGAATATAATAGAAAAGATAAAAGCTACCAAAAGTTTGTCATAGCAGCTTCTCCTTCAGCAGTAGATGTTTAAAGGAAAAACCAAAAAAAAAAAAAAAAGGAAAATAAAAAGCTGGCAGTTTATTATAAACATAAAGGAGGGTTACTTTATATTGTTCTAAATAAATTAACTTTTCTTTCTTAGAATGAAAGAAGTCCACCAGAATTATTTCTGGCTCTTTGTTCTTCACATAGAATTCCCAGCTGTACAGGCCTATATTGAATTTGTTTCAGAGATCTCCTTAATCAGGACTCTGCATTCGTATGTTTTTTGAGACAGCTCTTCTGCAGAACAAAAGCTGCAGTCCAGACTTTTACTGGCATGGTAAATCCAGGTGGAGATGTGGTAATGCTTTTACTCTCTTAGACAGAAGTCACATTCCTTCACTCTGTCCCCATCATTGACCCTGAAATTCTTCTTCACGGCTCTTCCAAGGCTGAGTAAATACACGGTGCCTCCCCACTGCTGCCTGTGCTGTATTTTGGTGGTTGCTGGCACTCTCCTCTGAGGAGAGAAATTTGAATTTTGAATCCCTTCAGGCAGGACAAGGAACTGCATTTTAATCTCCCGTATTGTGGTTGACTTTTAGAGAGAAGCCTCTAGGCTGTTCTTTAACACTTTTAAGGGAAGACAGATCCCTGCTCAGCTGCAGAGTACAAGCATCTCTCTTCTGCGCTGGGCTTGTAGCGGCGCTTTCTGAATATACAGTGTTGTGGCATCGATGGCTTCAGAACAGAAGTATAGACTTACCTAGGTACTGTCCAAGCCAGTCTCACTTTTTCAGATCTGACTTTGGGTGACTTGCTCAGTACTCAGACTGACCTGAATCTCTTTTTGATGAGCAGAAGGATGGTCCTAGGAGCTGTAAGTGGAAGAAAGGGAGAAATTTGGATTTCAATCTGGACACCAGATACCTACAAATCTCTATGCACTTTGATTCTTAGTAAATTGAAATCACAAAAGCTGCCTGCATCTGAGTTGCAGTGAGAGTGACTGTACTGTGCTGAGGTATTAAAGTTATGGAGGCCACAGAGGACTACATATTGATGTATATGCTGGAAGAAATATCTAAAGGAGCCTGGGGATAACCCAACTCTATTCGGCCTTGAGAAGAACAAGAAATAAAAGCTATAATACAAAGCTGTAAATACCAGAATTGCAATAGTTGTGCTCTTTTGTCCTCTAGGCCATCCATATACTAGTACCACTGTTTGCTTATACAAGACAGTTTTTCTCATGCTGTCAGGTTTGATGGTATCTACTTCAGTAAACTTCACAGACTACTCACTGAGTTAAGTATATGGTGAAGACAGAGAAAAAGAGGTCAACATAGAATCAGCAAACATTTTACAGACCTCTCAGAAAGGCAATGGTGAAAAAATACAGAAAAAATGCAGAGGAAATCTAACATACAATGTCATGAGATGACACAAACCATCATAGCCTGAAATAATGACTAAAAAACATAAAAAACATAGCCTGAAATAATGACTAATTTGTTTTGTTGTTGTTTGGTTTGTTTTTGTTGTTTGTTTGTTTTTAAAGGGAAAAGCTAAGCAGGTGAACTTAGACTTCTTGGCTCAGATGGGTAGACAGAAATTCACTGGGCTTTACTTCAGTTTGAAAGAGAAACTGTTAATAGAACTGGGTGTCTTGGGTGTCAACTTTTGGACATCTTTAATGAATGCAGCTGCCAGCCTTTTACAGCTGCCGCCAGCCCCAGGCCCCCATGCCCCAAAACTCATCCTCATGTGTGATGTCTCTCTGTGGTTTCTTCCACCCCTCCGTCCTACTAGGTAACTTACCTTCCTCCTGTATCCATAAGATCACTAGCTGTCTGAAATAGTATTTAGCTTTGCTCAGCTGAGAGAGGAAATGGATGGATCAGAATAAACTTAATTTACAGTAAGGAGTGTGGGTTTGCTATTCCTGAACCTGACTGTAAAGCCTTCTAGCGCTAGCATTTATGAAGTCTCCCACTTTTGCCTCTTTTTACAGGAACTAGAGCCATTCCAAAGTTTGCCATGATATTAATCTCTTGGTGTCCAATTCCACACATTGAAATTCTTTCATATTAGAGAAGTTTTGGAGAATTAAAGCCATAATGCCTGTACAAGAGTACAGGACACCAGTGCATTTAAAAGCATGTTCCTTCAGTTCTTCTCAAGCCAGTGGAGTTTCTGTTTTATCAATTCTGATAAAACAAAAAGTCCAGTAACTAGAAACAACCTATAGTGCCCATCTACTCAAGATGAGTGATGTGGTGTCCCACCATGGTTTTTGTTTCTTCTGTCTGCATTATACCTTTCTCATATGAACTGATGAATATTGAATTCATAAAATTAAAAGCAAAGTGAAAAAAAAATTACAGGAATTTCTTTATACCTTATTTCCTTTTTTTCTGAATATAGAATTTTCTAAGTGAAAAGATACAATTCTATTATATATGATGGCATTGTTGTAACACTCTGTCTAGAAGATTATATTTTGTAACAGATGGGAGGGGGAAAGAACAGATTAAAGTTCAGAGGTTTCCATGGTAAATACACGTATTAATTATCTTCAAAACAGCACGTGTGTCAGGAACACAGGGGAAGAATGGAGAGAGGAAGGTTTAGTACTAATTTTATTAATTGTGTAGCTAATCAAAAGGTTAGAGGTTGCAGTGTGGAGCAGAGGGAGAAAAAAGTAAGGGATGACTGCTTATACGAAGGTACGTTCTCAATTACAGATCAAATGAAAGAGAGTGGTATGGTAAAAATAATCAATTGGCTGAATTTTAGGGAATGGAAGTAATGATTTAACATTAAATAGATTTGTTCTCTGGGCTTCTGAGCAGGAGTGTGATGGGATTCTTTGGAGGGAGGGGTGAGAAATCATTTTTAGATTTGCCCTTTTAAAATATACCAAGCTCTCCTTGAAGTATAGATTCATAATGCGAACTTCTCTCAGCTTCTACACCATGAAGATTTACAGAGACAAATGAGACAGGAAATTAAAAGATAGGGAAAAAAGAAAGAAAGAAAGAAAAAAAAAAAAAAAAAGCAAGGTGCGTTACCTATTGAATTTGAATTGGAGGGAAGAATAAGAGAGCAACGGGAAAAGCAGAATGCTTCCCCAACTTCTCTACTGCTGTCACAAATATACTACCTACAAAGATACAGAGGAATGTCATTTTCATCTGATATGTTTTCTGGCATTCAGTTTAGAATAACTCTCTTAATAAATTACACTTCTGCTTATGGTTCAGAAACCATAAGTGAGAACGTGACCCAAGCCATGATCTACTTAGACAATGGATGCAGCATATATACATCTATATAAGTTAAGTTCTCTTCCAGTCTGGTTTGTTTCCTGAGCAGAACTGGGGAGAGAGATTTGAGAATAGAAGCAGAGGATATTTTCTTCTTCATTCAGATCTGGAAACAATTCAGATAGTAAAGGAAAGATTCAGTATGAAATCTAGAAGAGGTTGGTTACTTCATGCCATTGCTGCTAATGTCTTTCCAGTTGCCTAGCTTCTAACTGAAATAACTGTAGGAAAACAAATTCTGTAAGACTGAAACTTCTGAACAGTGAAACAACGCTAAGCCTGTGTTGATCTCTGTGTACTATACAGTATGCCTTCACAGCATATTATGATGGTTTGGGCCCATCTACTTCAACATACTGCACTGATGTTGGCACATGCTTCTAGGTGAGTTATTTCCAAACTATGATTCATTCTAGGATTACTGTGTCTCAGAATGTTTAGTTTCTGAAGGAAAAAAGTATTTTCATAGACTAGAGTTGAGTGATGAATGAACTGTATAAGATAGATACAAAACTAGGATTAAAACAGCATAGTTTCTAAAGCTATGTGATTTTATCAGGACCTCATGTTTAGTTTAAAGCAATGTTTTCAGCTCTTCTGTTTGTGAATAGTATTTTGATAACTACAATCAAATATAATTGATAATGTCTTATGAATTTGCATAGCTTCTACTTGAGAAAGAGAATAATTCTTTGATCTCATAGTCACCCCCAGGACAGTTCCAACCTCCTGCTGCTCTTCAAAGGGCTCTCTGTACCTCTGTACTGCCCTCACCCTCAGTGCCTTAAAGGGCTTCAGCTCTCTTTGCTTCTGCCTTGGTGGATATGGATTGATGGTTTTAGCACAGTTCAGGGGAACAGGTTGGTTCTACCACTATCTAGGTCTAGATACCCTATCGTTGTGGTTTTGATTTGTTAAAAAAAAAAAACACAAAACAAACAAACAAAAAACAAAAAACAAAGAATCAAGCAAACAAAACCTCCATATTTACCCATATAGTGTTTTCCGGATACTCTGAAAACAATGCACTAAAAAGTACCTTTAGGCTGAACCTTTTTAATTTTTTTTCTGTGGGATGTTACACTCCTAGTCACAGTTGGGAGTTAGAAGAGCTTTGATCTACATAATCCATGAAGCTAATTGTAATCAAGAGTCCTTACTTCAGCAGTTCTCCAAACTTTCTTAACTGTCTTTGATAGAGTCAAGTGTACAATTTCAGGAGGAAAATGCAATCTGGAAATACATGTTTCCTTGATGAGCTGAGTTACAAAAGTGTCTTAGCCAAACAATAACTTTTCTCATATTTAGAACCATGTTAATCTTCTTCCTATTAGATTAATGCTGAACGTAAGTGGTATTTGCTTATTATGCTTCAGGAACTTGGCAAAATAAAACGTCATGGTGACTTCCTGAGGCTGTAGATTCTCTCAGTTGCTTTGTGCTTAAAGAATGAATTTCCATAAAAGCTTTTAAGAAATTAGTACATATGCATGTGCTTCAGTGGAGAAGTTCCGTGTCGAATAGTTACTGGTCAGTTACAATGTCAACTTCATATATCCCTGCTAAGTACTCCAGTTTGGATGTGTGGGAGGCCACTAGGCATTTTTCCACAATTAGGCAAACTTTAATCCCTTTAACTGGTATTGTGATCCATGGTGCCGATTGAGGTCTTGTGTTCTGTGATATGAAATATTGATTCATTAGTAGCAAGACAAACAACTCATTTCATACAGGTCATTGAGCAGTTATCCAACAGTAAATGTCAGTACATTATTATTTGCATGTTATAAAGCAACCTCTGTAAGATACCACAGCACGTGTAAGTTCAGAAAGATCAAGATGAAGTGCTAATATTCAGGAGTTTAAAATTCCCTTTTTTATGGGAGCACAGATGTAAAATGTATTTATCTGTATCTCCTTAAAATGTCATAAATAGATGTTTGTTTGCTTTTTAACCACAGAATTATACGTGAATTTTTCTTTTAGCTGTGCTCAGGTCTGCCAAGAATCTGTAAACATTTATAACAGTAAAGATATGTGAGAATTTTCAAGAAAAAGCAAAACCAAAACAAAACACAGAAAGACTTTCTTTTCCTTCCATAAAATAGTGGATAGTTTTTTTTTCTGCCTCTCTGGTCTTTTAAATGTCAGCACATATTCATCAAAATGGGATAAATAAAATGTTATTGTGCCTACAGTGAGAGGTGTTTTCATGTGAAAAACCACAGCTGTCACACCTTCTTCTTAAGCTGACTTTAGTAAGTACACTCTGGGACTCTCCAAGGTGACACCAAAAGCTTTTAAAACAGAGAATTAAAAATGTGTCATCATGTTGGGTATTTCTCTGTCTGAGCTCAAATGAAAAATCTTTGTATGGTCCCTTGGAAAGCAATTCATTTTCCTTCAGAGGGTAAGTCCTAAAAATTCAAATAATG
Source organism: Coturnix japonica (assembly GCF_054131305.1). NCBI lineage: Eukaryota > Metazoa > Chordata > Aves > Galliformes > Phasianidae > Coturnix > Coturnix japonica. The sequence goes on along the minus strand of NC_140680.1, from coordinate 7,592,328 downwards.
TGCTCCATTTCAAGCAGTGTTTTACCATTGTCCTTCCTATGCTAAAACCAGAAGTATTGGTTTTGTTGTCTTAAAAGCATACATAAATCATTGCCAATTTTAATAGCTTGTCAGCATGTATATAGATGTATATCATTTGTATGTGTTTGTGTGCACCTCTCAAATGAAAAACGTGCCTCTTGGAAGTAGTATAGTGCATGGCTATGAGTGGTTTGTTCTGTGTGCTATCCTGACTGCAATATCCTAGAAATAAACATTCTAAATTACTTTTAATATCCATACTATTAGGCACATATAAGGCTGGTGTCATGGTTTTATAATTCTGTAATTTTGCTATCAATATTCCACATCATAACATCATATAAAGCATGAATAATTTTACCGAATGTGCAACTTACAGAAGAAGACTACATAAACCAGCTGTGTTCTAGGAAGTCCAAGTTTATTGCAGCTTGTTTTGTTTCTAACTATTTATTCTAATTTTTTGTTTTGCTCTCTAACACAGAATGAGATAGAGCTCAACATTTAGTTCAACTTAAGTGATTTCCTCCAATTTTTCTGCTTAAAAATAATGAAGTGCTCACTAGCTTGTAGATGTCACACAGTAATACTTCACTACAATGAATTATAAAAAGTTATAATTCAATGTAAGCTGCAATCACTATGTTCTGCGATAAGATTAACACTCATTGCATGATATAAAGTAGATTTATCTACACATACAGCATATCTGTAAAGTGCTTGCCAAGGTAAGTTTTTTAATTGTATGCTGTCCTTGTTCAGAAGTCACAGCTGGTTGAGGTTGTTCTAAGACAGAGAATTTTCTTTTCTGATTCCTCTATTTTCATTTTTAAAATCTCCAAGACGGTGAAATATTATAATCTGTCCCTTTCTTTGGGAACTGAGAGTAGCTACAACATTTGCACTGGAGGCAGACTGTAGCAGGGCTCTCAATGTGTGATGGTCCCAGTAAAGTACCAGCTCCTTAGCTGTGCAATTCACTTGATTAGAGTTGTCTGTGTAGGGGTAGTACAGTTAGTCAGTGTGAGGCTAATAACTTGTGAGAATGGCTCCTCATTGTTACAGGTCCTCTTACTGATCTGATGAGCATTGCAGTGGGGTTCATTCATGTTTTTCCTCTCTTTTTGAGGGTGTGGTGCACTTTGTGTCCTTGATTCTTCCATGTATTTAGCAGTTTTCTCAAGGAACATCTCCATGGTTAGTGCCAGTCCTAATGAACTTGTCTGCTTTCTCTTCAAATTAACGAATTTTGATTTCCAAAGCCGTCTCTGACAAGCTCCTGTAGTTAACAGGATGATTACCTGCAGAATGTCTTTGTGTTTTTTATTTATTTATTAATTTATTTGAGAACAAAGGAAGGCCGCTTTCTGTGTTAGTACTTTCTGTTTGTTGAAAGAATATATGAGTTTATTCTTTTGTCCTTTGTTATCCATTACCTGCAAACAACAAGAAATTGCACTTAGTACTTCACCTTTTACTTCTCCTATTCAGTTGTAAAGAATATACCACCCACCCAAACCTCACATATTCAAAGAACAATGAACATAGCAAAGGCAGAAAAATAGCCTTTTCTCTCTTCCTTATAATTGCATAAAGAGGAAATAGCAAGGTGCATCCAGCAATATGGATTGAAAAAGAAAAAGGAAAAAAAAAAAAAAAAAAGGCTTCAAAAATGAAGTAAAAATTATTAAACATGCTATTTATAGTCAAAGTACTTTAGGGAAGTTTGATAGCCCTTTTACAATTTATTTTGTAAGGAGTTATTGATCAAAAATTTACAAACAACTTTTACTGTAGGAGTTCTGCTCCTTTACACTGTTTTTTAACTGTATGCTTTAAGGCATTCATCTTGATTTTGTGGCAATGAACTTAAATCAAAGGTAAAAGATCAGTCGCATTTACTGTAGAACTGAAAGTTTCTGTATTAGGAGCACTGGCTGGACTTGACTAGACCACCTCCAGAAGGGGATCTCTTCTGAAATAAGATGAAAAGTCAGACTACTTGCTCTTTCATGTGTCAAGGGGGGTAAAATTCTAGTGAACTGTGCAGTAACTGTCTATTCCCTACTGTGTACTAAGATTAAAATATCATTTTGACTGTGATCGTTACCAATCTGAAACTTCAATAGTTGTTCCTGAGAACTGAAGATGCATTCATCTCTAATGCCATGCAACATCCAGCTCTTTTTCTGTGCTACTTTTGAAAAGATCACTTAGAAAACCTGATGGGAGAGAAGTGTGTATTGGTTAGGATAAAACTATATTTTGCATTTCTCCAAATATTTTCTAGAAATCCAGGTTGGCGAGGAAAGAAATACTGTGGGCTGTTAATGGAGAAGTGCTTTTGCAGTGCCTATAAATACTTAATGTAACATGGAAAAGAAAGAGTAATAGAGAGATGGAGCTAATCCACTGATTGTTCTGCTTGGGATTAATAGATTTAATTAAAAACAATAAACAAAAGCTGAGATTGTTTACTCAGTAAGTACAAGAGAACCAGGCTGGATTTTCTGGTGTCTTGTAACAAATTCAGATATTCACACAGCTGAGGTAAGAAGGGGATCAGTGCTGATTGGTAGCATTATGTCAACTGGAGACACTCATTAGTTGGGTCAGACTGAATGCAGTAAAGGTACAAAGCAACAGGCACTTCAGCTCTTCTTTGTTTAAAATGAAGTGTCCCTATTATTCCATTTAACATGCAGTTCAAACATTGTTTAGTGCATTAGTCTAAATAGGTAAGCAAATTTTCTGAGATGCCTTTTTATATGTTGGAAAGGCATTTACATAATAAAAACTGTGAGATGAAATAGGGTCACCATTGTGATAGCCAGCATAGGATATCCCACTAGTACCTGTGCTGAACTCGTCTGATCAGGGCTGCTGGTGTTAATCAGCAGTCTTCATAAACTAATTCCATCTCGAGTGTTTGTAATTTCTATTTACAGGATAGCACCATTCCCTACAAGTTGAATATGGCTTTTTGATATTCATAGAATTTTTTTTCAAATGTCACTGAAATTATCTCAGAGGAGCAGATCTGACAGGTCAATCACTGTAGATGGCAAGTGCTTTGTTAATTATACAGAAATTTAAAAACAATTGTAGAATGTCTTGCCTCAGGAGGAATTTCTCTCTTGCTCTGTTTGAGAGTAGATTTCCTCTACTGAATTAATTCTGTTTTTTGTGCAGATAACAATCTCTCTGCTGCATTGTAGGAATAACTCCTTGCTCCTTGTTCAAATATGCAACTGTAAATAAGCAGAGGATATTGCAAATAAACAATGCCATGCTTTTTAAATAATGCAATGTGTGTAATTAGGACGATGCAATTACAACAGTATACAGCTCTCAGTGTAACAATTAGTTTTTCAGTAAAATGTAATTTGTTCCAATGTAAATGTTTTCCTTCAATTCAGAAGATTCCCTTGAGTTGTTACAATAATAAGCCTATTTCTAGGAATATATGCAGTTGCACTGTATGTTCCAACACACAAATCAAAGAGGACAGCTACATTATAATAAGCTATGGGAATTATAAAGTCAGAGCAAAATGCTATCAGTACTATTTTCTGAGGGGAAGATATATCTGAATATCCTCTTTCCATTTCGATTTTAATCCCAGAGTTGTCGAATGCATTTTGCCAGTTTGTTTCAAATATACTTGAAAAAATATAAATGTTTCCTTGTGTTACCCTGTTGCTGTGTTACCTTCTCCTCCAGATGATGATATCTGACTACTTTCCAATCTTTTCACTGTTTGTTCTTGCAGATAAAGAAGTGCTATTATTGTCATTTTACAGATGAGTGACTCAGTTGCACAGTGCAAAAGAGACCTGTGTTAGATTTCACCAGAAATTTGTTAGGAAACAGGATTTCAAACACTGCCTTCCTATCTTCCCCGTCAGCATCCCGCATTGGAGTCCCTCTCCCTGGCACTGCCTCAAAAGAGGCCAGTACCACAGTGTGCTGTGAGGAACCACAACTGTTCCTTCACCCAGCTCCCTTAATCTCATTCAGAACAATCAGTCCCTCATTAACCTGCTCAGCAGTTCACCACAATTTCTATAACATCGCTTTTTTAAAAAATCCATACTTCCTCCATAGCAGAATATGAAAAGCAGAATATGAAAGGCATATATTCCACCTCCATAGCTGGAAAAGCATTGGGTAGTCAGATTTGCATTTACTGATAATTTTCCAAGAAAAATGCTAAATAAAGGGTGCTGTTTTTTTGGGTTTTTTGTGTGACAATAAACAGCACAGTGCTATCAATGTGCAAAAATGTTAGTTCTGCTGAATTAATACTACTGAAACTTTCTGGGAGGTAAAACAGAAGGGGTGAATGCAATTACTCAGTACAGATGGATGGGAGTGCTCATCACGTTCTTGGAAAAAGTTAATTGTTTGAACTTGAGTTTAAAATTTGCTTTTCATCTTCTTTGTTCCAAAGTTTGCAGATTTTGAGTGTTTTTCTTTGCTAGAGTGTCCTATTGGCATTCTGGAGGCTGTATGTTGATCTGATTCTGAGACTGCAAGTTATTGGTTGCTTGTAAATCTGGCAATGTATCCAATGAACAATTTGAAAAAAAAAAAAAAAAAAGAACAACCTGCAGTAGTAATGTGTAATGATTGGAGGGCTGGGTGCTGCAATAAGCATTGTCTGGTTTGGTTAAGTCATTGATAATGAAACATAGCAGCTGATTAAATGGGCAGGACAGGCAGCACCTAAGAACAGGCTCCTTTTTCTCATTGGATCTTCTGATATTTTCATTTCTCTTTCTTAAAATGGAAGGTGTCACTAGGACAAACAAAAATATACATTTAATTCTAAATCATGTTAGAAATCACATTTTGTGATTGGTGACATGCTCAAGATAGCCGTTCTTAATTGTATGTGTAGAGCTACATTCCCTCCCCTGAATTCCAATGAAATAAAAAGTAAAGAAAGGGAAGGGAAAAAATGGAACAGAACCTCCATATGTACGGCAAAACAAAATTGATATTTACATTCATCCTATAACCATGTTTGTGCCTCTTCTTGAATAACAGTAATGGTGATCAAAGCAGGAATGATCTTTAGGCTTGGTGCTTTCAAACTGCTCACTAATTACTGTAATTCAGGAGAAAATTGGGACAAAACTACCCCAACAAACACTACAATCATTGCACTCTGAGTAGAAGTGGCTCTCATCAAATAAAGAAGAGCCAAGGTAGGTATTGCTCTATTACACACTGTGTCAAAGTTAAACACAGGTCTAAATCCATTCAAAAATTCAGAGCAGTCAGCTCCCAGTGCGCAAAGGCAGGCTGCTTTGTTACGTGAATATCTCTTCCTAGAGCTGCATTGGCACCACTGCTGCTGTCAGCAGCCTCTGTTCCTACACAGGCCTGTTTAAACCTTCTCTCTGCCAGACGTGGTAGGGGAAGCATTTGCTACAAGAAAATGCCCTTCTAAAGAACTGTGCACCTGGAGGAACTTCTGTCTCTTATTCCTTCTCAGTCTGGTCTTTTTCTGTTTATGCATAGAAACGAGACTGCTTTCAGACATGAAGCTGAACAGTAGCCAGGTGCTTTATAACTGTGTTAGCCTGAAGCTCTCATGAGAAATATTTTTTTCTAGAAAATAAATTATAACATAGCTAAGTGGTGCCTGACAAAGCTAAACAGGAGCCATGCTGCTCTACTGCAAATTCATCTGCAGTCTCTCGGTAGAAAGACAAATAAATGCACTTTATCAAAATCAGTCAGAAAAGCACAAGAAGACTCATAGGAGACCACTAAACTCTAAATACCAATCAATTTCACCAACTTTTTTTTTGTCAAACTTGCAAGTCCCCTTAAGCCCTGTCATGAAGAACTGCCAGAAAACGCTGCATGAGTGCTGCAGGAGCAGAGCAGCAGGCTGCAGCTGGACTCCTCTCACAGTCAGCATGTGGGCGCATGGAGCTGCCTGGCTTCAGGCTTATGGATGCCGTTGGGTGTGGCTCTGCTGACATTAAGGTTTTGTAACCAGGCCTGAGGGCTTGGAGACCTAATTCTACTTTTGAGAATTATGTTCACGGTTCCTTTCCACTGCATTGTCTATTTTTCGGTGACCTGAGCACATCCCAGTGGCCGGTAGGCATTTAGGCTACATACAGTGAGAGTTCAGACAGTAGCCTTTAGACTTCATCCTTGAATTCAAAGTCACTGAAATACAAAATACTGAGGGATTCTCACCAATGCATTTGCACTGATTCTTTTCCCTACACCGGTACCAATAGTATGTTATGGCTGATGGGAAAGCAGGGACTGAAGGCTGTTGGTTTCCCACTCCCTGTACAAGTACATGGTGAATTGCGTCTAACTTGATGCTACTCAGAACAATTCTGATTCTTTTGGATACAGTTTGCTTAGAGTAGCAAGATGAAGACAAGAGTAATTTTAAGCTGTTCTTTACTGCATTTTGTTTTTAAACCTCAAGGCTGTGTGTATTGTTTTTTGAATATTCTGTAGAGCATATATTGTAAGATGAGACTTGCAATTTCTGTGTGCCAGCAGAATTGTGTAAAGGTGAAGGGAACATGAGAGAAGTTGTCTGAAGTATTGAGATACCCACCTACAGGGCTTTGTAGCACACAGCTCTTGCATATGCTTCACTGAATCAGTCAGTGTTTCTTTTGCTGGACTTATAAAAGGCAAAGTGTTTGGATCAACGTTTTGCTGTGGTTTCATGAAAAAGCATCACACAATTCTGTGTTGATTCATGTAAAACAAATATGTTGGTATCAATTGTCTATATAAAATTACAGTAAAAGATGTCTGCATTTTCTGACAGTGTTAAATGAGAACTATAATAACTAATCTTAATTTAAACATGAGACTCTTAGTGAGAACAAAGCCTTGATAGAACTGGAGAGTTTGGTGTTGTTCTTTGAGCCTTAATTTAGGTGAGGGCAGTGAGTCACCTGTTCTTGAATTCCCAGCAGTAGAGATGCAGAGGAAAATGAATCAGTAGTCTTCCTGCAGAAGAGTGTTCTAATCACATCTGACACCAATTAGCATCTTTGCTGATTGTCCTTATTAGGACATACTTGAAGCCTGAATTATATGTCCCAGTGGTGTGGTGGCCAGTGGGTATGTAACCAAGGTCAAAAAAGGATGTTAGAAACTTCTCTCTGAAATGAGCCTGTGGTTTTGTTGTTTTGTTTGTTTTTTTTTCTTTTCTTTTTTTTCTGCTACTGTACTTCCAGCTGAATCATATTCTGCACCAATCTGGCTTCCGTGTCAGAAGTAAGTTTTGGAAAATATGGTGAAGCTTGAATCTAGGTCACTCAGAATAGGATATTAACCTTCACATTGTGTTTTTAGGGTTAGTCATTGCAAATGACCAAAGATGAAATGTGTGTAAGTCACTGGGTATTTCAGCCCTACTTTGCTGCACTTATTCAGTATTGAAAGTATACTTCCAGAGAAGATCTGTGATTTTCAAAATTTGTCTAGTTGGCAGAAAAATGTATTAAATTTCTTTAAACACCACAAATACATACGGGCTAAGGATCAACTGGTTAATATGGAATAAGTTATTTTAAGAATATTTTCCCTAGTTTAAAATGTTGATGTGAATTTCCAGTTTCCAAGTATTCACATAACAAAAATGCTACTCTGACAAGATATCCATTGGCTTTCTTGCAAGTTTAGCTCTCTTAAGACCAAATAACTTCTTGACCCGTCTTACCTTCTCGGGTCTTAAAACATATCCATGTACTGAAATGATGTCAAGAAACACATATTGCTTAATTAGAGAGGAGTGTTTTAACAAGAGGAAAAAAAAAAAAAACCAACATTTCCCATGCCTTCTTGCGCTTGTAATGATTCCTGCCAATTCTATGCTACCATCTGTCTTAAACAGCCATTTATCTGTTCAGCTGAAATATGGGTGTAACTGATTCCAAAATATCATAATAGATTCTGGGTCCCCTCTGTACTGCATTTGTGAAGATAACTACAGAAGTATGCAAATCTTGCTCAAGGTTGCCAGTAGCTTTGTCACTTTTCAGTGTCATAAAGAAAAGCTCATCTGCTAGAACGACTCATGACAACCTCATCTTCCATCACTGGGACAGTTTTCAAATTATGTATGTCCTCTCCAGCACCTGGAGAGTTTTAGATCTCCAAAGATTCACAGTGGAATTTTGAAGCTTAAATATTCCTGGCCCAGGAAGGTCATTCTTCTCTCTTTGTCTTAATTTCATCATAATGATTATGTTTCCTTCAGTATTTTTGGTTGTATTATTTTTTTCTGATGATGAGCCATAAACAAACACAAAAGTTAGTGACATTTGCTACATGTTTTAGAGAACCAGACTGCAAATCTTATAGTTCATGTTAGTTAACCAGCCCTTACAAGGAGCATGGTATTTTTTCCCCCTTTCCTTGTTAAACTTTACAGCAACTCCATAATTTCCTTGCTATATTGGCTGATTTGGTAGAAGGGAGGAGCTTCACCTGTGCATTCACTCCTTATGGCAAGCAAACTACACATCAGGCACAAGTGTAGTTTGCGTGAAACCAGGGATCTCTTGACCTGACTTAGCTGTTCAGGGATAACTTAAGGAGTACGTCAGCTTAAAGGAAATGAATGACAGATAGAAAACACAAACTAGGTACACCTGGGACACAGTTTTGAAATATTGCCATTTAAAAAAATTACTGTAGTTTGTTCCTGCCTGCTGACTACAGGCAGTCTTTAGGGATATAAGCCACATCTAGTATTTCAATTAGTAGGATGAACTGTGTAGACACACGTGTCACACCAAATATATTCAGCCTTATTTCAGAAGAGGTCAGTAGAGTGAAAGAAATTGGTATATCTGTGGTCTACCAAAAAAGCCAGGGCATTTCTCTTCAAGGTGGGGTCACACAAAACTAATGAGTTCTGCCTTGAATGACTGAGGTGGCCTTGAAAAGAAAGCTTTACTGTCCTCACTGGAGGCTGAAGTTCTCCACCCATTCATGAAGTACAGTATGTGACAGCAACAGAACAAAAATTCCTATTTGAAGCTTTTTCGTCCCTACAGTGTCCAAACTCACATATGCATAGATGGGCAGACAAAGTCCTTCATGGGCTTCAGCAATAGAATGATCTTTTGCCCACAGCAAGATATGCCTTTGTCTGCTAGCAAGCAAGCTCATCATTTAGTGGTAATAGAGGCAAATTCTAGCTGCCCCTAAGATAAGCTTAAGTCTGAAGTCAAACTGATGCACAGAAATGAAATGATTAAAATTGTATTTTTCTGAGGAGTTTGAACTGTAAAACTGGAGTCTGCTGTAAATTGTACTTTTTACAGACCTAAGCTCTTTTGGCAAAGATTTTGCATCTGGATGGACTGGAAAACTTGTTTAACAAATGGTTTTCAGTCTGCATTTTGCAAGTTACTTCGATTATTCAGTATCATTTGTTCGATTAGTGTGTTGCATAGCTTTATTATTTCTGTTTTCCGATTGAACTTGTTCAGGGTAGTAAGTAACTCATACTGTCAATACTGTTCAGTTTCAATATATGTATGTGTGTATTAAGCCAGTATTACCTTGGTTTACAGACAGAACTGTGGATTTCCACTTGCCAAGGTACCATGTGGCATTTAGTGTTTCAGCCAAATCATTATTTGCAAGTACTGTTGAAAATGTAGTTATTAATCAGTGTTAACTTAAATAATAAAATGTGTGTTTTGGAACCAATATACATGTGTATACGTGCATATACACTCCCTACTCTAGATGTAGAGTCTAATTAGTAAATCAAACTGCTAATATATCATTATTATCAAAAAAGCAGTGTTTCCATATAATTAGGCAACAGCAAGTCAATCATAAAACTGGCTTTTATTTTTGTCTTCTGTGAAGTTTGCAATGAAATAGAAAAGATCAGATAAATCTTTAGAAGCTAGTGTTTTCTCCAAATTATTTAGCTACAAAATGTGTTATTTAAACCTGTGACATAAAAAGAAAATCTTTGTCAGAATATGGTGCAACAAAAGCGTGCATTAAGTAAAGGCAAATTCCTGGAATTTTGTAAATATTCAGCAAAATAAATTTATTATCTTCTTTATAGAATTTCTCTACCTGTCAGTCCTGATCCATGTCATTCTGTGTAAGCAATTATTTGGACTACAGCAAACAAGTCATAAGTCTTCCTGCCAAGTCTTGCTTGAAACAACAGCTTTGATGCTTTTCCTGCTTCTCTGATCTTTGCAGAGGCTGGTACCTGCATATGACAAAGGCAAACTGGGTTATGCGTTTGCCCTGATGCTGAGCTGCAGAGTGCAATGGCGCTTACGGTCTGTACTCTGAATTGCACATTTGAGGTGCAAGCACCTGTGTAAGGTGTGGGAACTTCCATGGTTCCTGGAAGCACTGCTGTCTTCTGGTGTCCCAGGAGGATGCAGCAGAGCTGACATAGATGAGCACATATTTTTGGGGTCAGCTTTTAGTGACCCTCTTGATTCCATGTTTATGAAATTCTGCTGTAGAAGTTGTCCATTTTGTGTAAAGATAGTCTCCAACCAGGGTAAGTTCTGTTGCCATGTACAGATGACAAGATGTGCTTTTCTTTCTGTGTTCATGATTTAGTTTATATTTGTAATAAATCTGTTTGCACAGAACATGAGGACATAGGATTAGGAGAATCGTTTTGTCATCACAAAAGCCAAAAGAAAATTTAAAAAGAGATTCAAGTTGCACTAGAGGAGAGACTTGGGCCAGGTTTTCAGCTAAATGCCAAAACCAGGAAAGTAGTACACACGAAATTTTGCATATATAGCAGCTTGAATAACTGGGATCATGACCTAATTAGTGGGGTTAATGAGATAATCAAAATAAAGAACTGTTATATTTAAAGGATTCTTTGATTGAATATACACACAGTCTTACGCATCTCTCTGGCATGCTTGTAAGCATAGATCATGCAAGCGTGATGTTAACACAGTACCAAAGCCTTGCCACAAATGAATCAGTTACTGGGGGCACTGATCTGTGCACCATGGGGATGCCAGCACCCCCTGAGAATTGCTATCAGAAGCACAGAGCTGGGAATGTTTCAAAGCCTGTGAGTGCTTCATCTTTCCATAAACAACACTGCTTTAGAGTGTCACTTGTGGCTGGTCTTGTGGGCCAAGTCATGACTGTATGGCTTAAGTACTGAATATTCATTACTATCCCTGTGCTGCACTTGCTGTCTCATAACCTAATACTTAAATCTGTGAAGTATGCAATAGGGACAAGGGAGGGAATGAGATGGTAAGGACTTGTGTACTGTTAGTAATGGGAAATGCTGATATCCAGATTTGGCTGGTAAGTTTATTCTTACTCTGATGTGCACGTGAAGGTAGATAAGAAAACGTATTGGGGGCAGAGTAGAGGTGGAAGATAAAAGGAGTGTGAGTGACAGGAGACTTAAGATGGAAAAATAAAATGAAGATGTACAGTAGGAGAAGCAGTGTAAGTGTTAGTGTATTATGTGCTTTATGTGCTCATCTGTTTCCTATAGACTGAGAGCATCACATTTAGGGGCATTGTTTGGTGACTAGCGTGCCACTAAATGTGAGCACGTTGGGGATGGGTTGATGGTTGGACTAATTAATTTTAGTGGTTTTTTTGTTTGTTTGTTTTTTTTTCCCCCAACCTTAATGATGATGGGGTTGTCTTCACAATGTGTTTATAATGCAGGGAAAACATGTTCTTATTCTACAGAACAAGATCTGATTACAGCAGCAGGTTGATTGATTTGATGGATATCAGCTGTAAAGCAGGGGAACTGAGGTGTGCATGACTTATATTAAGATCCAAAAATTCTTTGAGCTTAAATGTGTGCATTGGTTAATGCTAAAAGGAATATAAAGGAGAAAGAAAGTTAGTTTTATATGTAACATTCATTGAGTTGTTGTTTACTTAAGCATCTTTAGTGATTTGATTTCGCAAATGATACACACTTGTACTTGTTAGGAAGATAACTGAAACCTTTCTTTGTGAAGTCTTAAAAAATTGAGAAAGTCACTGACAATCCCATACATTTTTCAAACCTGTGAAGTATATCTACAAATACATGTACCCAATAGCAGGACTAGCCACAGTTTAGTCTTAACATTAATAAGGACTTCATTCTATGCTGACAAAATAAAGATAGCATCCCAGACTTTTTTTTTCTTCAGAGCTTAAACAAAGTAGAACATCCAAAAAATACTGAACAGTCAGAGATGGATTTTTAAATCAGGAACAAAGTCCTCCTCAAAGATGAATTTCCTCCAAGCATCAACATCAAAGGGCTTTTAATAAAAGTATGACATATGACAGTCTCCCTTGTGAAAGGAGCAGTCAGATTGAAAGTCTCTGTATCCCTTACCTGATAAGCAGCCTCACTGACTTTTCAGTGGGTAGGGAAGTTTCATACAGGAATGACATTTAAAAGAAATCTAACTAAAATATTTTCTCCTCCTATTTTCTGGAGGGAGGGGGAAAATAAAGGTTTGATTTTACTGATTAAGTGTATAAAGCTGTACAATGAATTAATGTAGTTTAAATACAGAATGAAGAGTAATATCTTACATCTTATACTTGCTTATAGATTTTGAGTTTTAAGGCTGAACTAGAATGCAGTAGAAGCAGCGATATAAATCCCTTTTTGTTTGATATGAAAACATCTCACAAGTGTGTATTTGGAGGTGATTTGGCAAAATCTTGAAGGATGCAAATACCAGCCTAGAACATTTTTATGTGGTCTTTGCAGTTCTGGTGAACACAGAGATATGTCACCATTTAACATAGAAACAACTTCAAAATTTAAAAATAAACAGCAACCAATAAAACTCCAACACACCAGCAACCTGCCCCAGCTTTAATTTGCATCTCATTAGAATGACTTGTGGTCAGTGGAGATCACCTTTCAGCATGCACCGCATTAGGTTCATTGTGTGTCTCCTAAGTCCAAGCAGGATAAGGTTAGTAATTCCTGTTCCAGGAATCCATAGAAAGGTGATTGTTTTCCTGTTAGTTGTCAGATTTTTTTTCTGAATAATTATAATGTATATTCTATTTTTGGGATGAAATCAACAGTATTTAGGGTTTAAGGTGAAGCAAATAGTGATGAGACTATGAATGAATGATTTTCACTAATAACTGAATTCTCATTTGCTTTTATTTCTCTTTACACTTCCAAATGTGAATGTATGCTAAGTTTGCATTTTGTATATTTTAATTCAGTAAATGATTTTTTGGCTCATTCATTATTGAGAATAATTCAATCAATAGTTTAGTATGATTTATTACATTTCAAATTCCTTTTTCATCTAATTCAGTGACATACACAAGAAACCAAAACTGTCTTAGTTACATAAATGGCAAACAAATACAGACACAGTAATTCAGTTTATAGAAACTAATTAAGCTAAATCTTCATTTTCTCTGTGGTCTAATTGCAAAACAAAACAAAACAGCAGAAACACTGCCACTATCTACATGCCTGCTCTCTCACATTCTTACTGCTTTCTATCTGGCAATCAGATTCAGTAACAAGAAATCACAGGTGCTATAAATTCCACTTTTCTCATTCTTACTCAAAATCTAACATCAAACATATTTGTTTTGTAAATTTAAGTCTGACATTTTCTTTGGTGAATTACAACCTTGAAATGTATCAGTCACACTGAACAGAGTGAATATTATAGACATATTTTTCATATTTCCATAAACAGTGGAAAAGAGTCATGTGATTACACAACAACAGGGTTAAAACTCAACAGAGGAGAATCATTATGTTTGGAATTCTAAACGAATTTAATACACAAGAACTGAAACATAGGGAGAATGGTAGGAGTGAAACAACTTCATGCTCATGATTCTCTTTCTGGTGTGAAAATAGCAACCAATCTCATAACAGGAAACACAGGATGTATCCTTTTCATTAACGGTAGTATAGTTATTTGCTTTATTTTAGTTGTCAACAACATCCAAAAAACAAACAAACAAACCAAAAACAACCAACAAAACAAAGGAGAGAAATATTATGTGCATAGCCTCAAATTTTCCACATCAATGTGAAGAATAAACAGCAGGAGACAATACTGACTGTAGGATATAAAGCGGATCAGATTTGACACTGCCATCCTGGCTTTCCTAAATTGGTGCCAGCTGTGAAAATAGCCATGCTTACTCAGTTTTTGTTTTCTGTTTTTCTTAATCCTTACTGCTTCAAGTAGAATTTCAGCACAATTCACAGTTAAAATAGTGTAAGTACTTTCATTCTATTGCTTTTCGTTTGCTTAGCAAAGCTTTTCTTATTGGAGGCAAAATTTCATTCTACAGTTAACTGTTTTGCCCAGAAAGGCTGAAAGTTTCTTTTTTCTTTTTTTTTTTTTTTTTTTTTTTTTGAGTGCAGGAAGTGCAGGGCAATGAAACTTGTCACTGTCATTTAAAATGAAGCAACACATTCTTTGCCTAATCTGGAACTGCAGCAGCTGGGTTCAGGAAGCAAAACTGTACCAAGAAGGCACTCCAAGCTGAGTGAAGTTCTTATGAGTTATGTTAAATATCAGATTTCTCAGTGTTCTGAGCCTTGCAAACATATGTGTATGTACAGTTGGAGTCAGTATGACATTTGAAAGTAATATGTACAGTTGGAGTCAGTATGGCATTTTAAACTAAAGTTGTTTTTCCTTCAATCAACCTTTAAAGAAAAGTAGAAATTTAGAAGCACCATGGAACCAATGGAGAAGTTCTACCAGGCGCATGTAAAGTTGATGGAAATTCTGTGCTGTTCTACCAGGGTAACAGTTTGAGGATCAGCCTATGAATTACAAGAATGTTCTTACTATGTCTTGCAGCCTTCTTGTTTTCTGCTGCCTTATACTAAGGAACAGGAGAGTGATGCTTTCAGAGACAGATTTGTGGCTGCAGTTGAGCACAGGAAAAGGTTGATCCCTGGTTGTTGTTGGTTTTTTATTCCCCATAGTGAATACATCTTTTCTGTCAGATCTCCTGGTGTAACTTCTTAATCCAAGACTGACAAAAATATCATGCTTTAAAAAAACCTCTACTGTTATTATTATTTTATAAACTGGTTACTGTCATTTTTATTTCATTTACTTGGAGGAAATAAGAGAGTGTACTCTCAAGTTTCTTGATGACTCCAAAGTGGAGACTGATAGATATGCCTGAGAGCATGTTTGCAGTGCAGGTGGACCTAAACAGACATGAGAAATAGGTAACTGAGGCCTCACGAACTCCAGCAAGGACAAACAAACAAAGGCTGAATGCCTGACCTGGCAAGGAACCACTCTTTGCAGACAATCTGGGCCATGAAGCAGCCCTGCAGGATGGGCCCTGGGGTTCCTGGCAGGACACAAGCAGAAGGCAGCCAGCAGTGGGCTCTGGCAGCATTTGGGGATGTGGAAACAGAAGCATAGAATGTCAAGTGAAGCAACTGTGCACCTCTGCTGAGCACTTGTCAGACCAAACATAGTTAATTGACTCCTATTTTGTGCTTTCTTAGAATGGTAAGGGTGCTAATAAGTTGCTCAGGGGCTGCCAAGATGTTTGTAGGCTTGAGCATTTGCTCTGCAAGATGAGGCTGAGAGGAGCTGGGAGAAGATACAGCTTTGCTGGGACCAAATAGCAGCCTGTTGGTACCTGTGAGGAGATCTTCACAATGGTGTGTGGAGGGAGAATAAGCAACAGTGGGTGTAAGGTGAAAGAGCTTCAGACTGGCAACATGAAAAAGGTTATGCACAGGAATAGACTGGGTTATGCTGGAGAGGTTATGCAGTCTCTGTTGTTGTAGGTGTTCAGGAGAACACTGAGCAACCTGGTCTCACCTCAGAGCTGCTCTGCTTTAGGCAAGAGGTTGATCCTAAGGTCTTTTCCAGCCTGAAGTATTGTGCAGTCCTCTGATTTTGACCAAACCAACTTGTTTTGTTTGCTCAGTTCTCTTGGGGGGGGGGGGGGGGGGGGAATAAAATAATAATAATAAATCCAAACATAATGTTGAAATGAGTATACAGGGGCAAAAAAGTATCTGTCTAACTGACCTAAAACTAAAGCAGCCAATTTGAGTGGAAGCAAAGTTGTTGCTTTTTCTTAACACCAATGTTTAGACAAAGTATTGTCTAATATGTTTTGATAAGTCTACTTATAGAACTCTGGAACTGAACAAATGTGAAAATTTTAGGCCCTTTAAACAGGATATCATGTTCTGTTATGCTTAACGTGGTCTTAATTCAATTATTGAATTTTAGTTTTATAAGTAAAGGTTGTTGGAATAGATAAAAAGGAATTCTACAGGCAGAGGGATTTTGCAGCTTGTATATTCCATATAAATATATCACCCATGGGCACCAAAATATAAGGTAAATAAGGACTGCTTATAAGAGTTGAGATGATCCTGCTGATTAAGCAGACTGCTCTTACAGTGTGTCCATCCATGCTCTCTTAGAGTCTTAACCCGCACTTTAGGAAGAAACCTAATTTGAAAAACTCAAGAAATGTCATATTTCCTAACAGCACAGCTGTCATTTTCCTAGCAGGACAGAACCTAAGTAGTTATGCAGACCATGACAGAAGTACTTAAGAAATGTTGCTGAATTATACTTGGAAAAAAATAAGGTGGTGGTCGTCTGTGGTGACTACTCTTACTTTGATAAGAGGCGTTTGAATAGATCTATAGTTTTGTTTACTCTGATTACCCAAAATATCAAGTGATTTATACTCCTCATGCTCTTGTAATGTAACAAGTGTTTCTAGTCTGCTTTTCACAGTCGCATGCATACAGATTTGAAAGCAAGACATTTCCCTCGTAAAAGCAACATCAGTACTTACTAGACATAGTAATTTTTCAATTATTCCTTCCTCTTTTGATCAGATGTCAAAATCACGCTTAATTACAGTGAGAACAATTGTTCACATATATTTTTCTTTGATATGAGAATCTCTTGAGGCTACAAAGTAAAAGGTAAAATAGTCTTATAACTACTTAGAGGACATAATCATTCACACACCTTGTAACTGTTACTAAATAAAGGAGCACAGTCAAATGCACTGAGAGATCCTCATAAAAAAAAAACAAAAAAAAACCAACTTGATTGGTTGCTTTATCTTCTGCCGGGATGAGTATGACTTCAGCATATTTAACAATGTTAACAAATCTTTTCTAAAAAGCAAATGCCAACCTTGAATTTAGTTTCACCCTTTCACCTCCAATCATATCAAGGATAACAGCATATTTTACAATTTCTTCTCTGGTCCCAGATAAGTAATAATTGTTACTAGAATCATTAAACAAGTTAAAGCATTTAACTTCATTATAGTAGTTCCTGTTAGTCAGGCACATTGTGCCATTATCAGGCCTTTTACATCAGTAGAAACAATTGATAAATCTGTAATAATTCTGTGTCTCAGAGATTGGATAATGATCCCTTGTAATTCTGTGACATGACACACACAAAGTACCTCTTTTCAGTGTGTAATTTCTCATTTCAGAGAATGTTAACCAGACTCAAGAAAAAAAAGCTTTTGTACAATCTGTTCACTGGAATGTAAATGAGTGTGGAGAACAGTTTCCTAATAAATGAACCACCATTGTGATTATTTTTGGTAACATTTGCTGTACTTAATGGTATCATCCATCTAAGGATTTCTGCATTTATCCTGTTTATAGGATGGTTAAAACCTTTATGGAGGAACCATTAATTTTCTTGCAAATGTCACTGACTTCAAATGCTTTGATCATCCCAAGATTAGCCCAGCCCCTGTCATCAGTAGTCTCTGATGAGTTCGGGCTGATTTGCTTTGTATATCAAAGGCATAAAAGGACCACTCTGACTCTCAGTTTTCTGGGCTACACTTTTGAAGTGTCCTGAATACACAAACTGTTACAGGAGACTGAAAGGCAGAGGACCATTATGAGTATGGTGGGCTGTTTGCTTCTGAATTTGTTTCCTTTCACCAAAGATATGGACTACCTCTGGAACAAATGTGCCCATGGATGCAGTTACTGGGTCATAAATACATTCATACTCATTACTATTAAAAATGAAATAAAATAAGCCCTCAGACATCCCAGTATAAGATAATCAGAGCTGTGTCCTGTGTATCTCAACAAAATATATGGAACTGCAAAGTTCTGCATTTTTTAACATGGTAAAATCTGAAATAGGAATTTGATGCTTCATCTCATGGTTTTGTGCTCAAGTTTTTATCTCTTTTCCCATAATTTATATTTAACAATGTTTGTATTTTAAAGTATGCATAGAGAAAAGACAAAAAAAAAAAAAAGACAAAAAAGACAAAACCGTGTGTATTTCATTACTTTTTTTTTTTTTAAATGAGTGTTGTAACTCTCTTTGAATTGCCTGTTTAATCCTGAAAACCAACCCAGTAATTAGGTACTGTTTCTCTCTACATTCATGAAGTATTTATTAAGAAGTTTAAAATATCTTCCATTTTTAAGCACGTTTATGTATATTTCTCCATAGTTGTAGTTCTATATGTTCTCAAAACAAGCATCTCAGTAAAGATTTTAAAACTGGTTCTTAAAATTAACATCTGGAATGCCTCTTGGAACTCCTAATAGACATTTGGGATTGGTTTTCTTTGTGGTATGGTATTCCTGAGTGTTTTCCTTTAAAGAGGAGACTTCATTCAGTAACGACATTATTCAAAAGCATAAAACAGAATATAATAGTTCAGTTGGAAAAGCTCTTCAAAGAGCATTTACTCCAACTATCTGACCACTTCAGAGCTAACCAAAAGTTAAGGCAAGTCACTGAGGGCACTGTTCAAATGTATCTTGAACACTGGCAGGTATCAACTGCCTCTCCAGGAAACCTCTTCCACTTGATGAGATGGACGGTGTATTGTTATGATGTATGTCTCATACACCATTAGGCAATAATAGTAAGACTATGATAGACTTCACAATAGTAATAATGATCAGTGAAGAAATAAAGCACAGAGTGCAACAAAGAAAAAGCAGAACTCTATCTCCAAAATATTGAGTAGGCTGAAAGCTTCTGGTAAAAAATGGAGAAGGATTTATAAGACACCAACACTGAAAAAGGCTGCTGTATTTTTTTATATAAATTGAGACATCAAGTCACTGACAGGTGAAACTTTCTCTTACATGCTACAGGTTGCACTCAGGATGCCATACAATTAGCTGTTTAAAAATGTAAGTCAGTTCAACTGCAGTATTGGAGATGGGCTATTTAAAAGGCTTTAGGGAATGCAAGAACAAAACAATGTGAAGCACTACTGAAAATGTTTAAAAGAGTGTTAATTAGAATTAATGAGATGAAAATGAATAAAAAATAAATGTGCCGTGATGTCAATATTCAGGTGAGTGTTATGGAAGGGAATGATCTGCAAATACAGGTGGACACTGGGTGCCACACAACATGACATCCACAACTATTTTCATCTGGCCAAGTCACTGTGATTTTGCTATTGTTATAATTCATGGAGAGTCTACTTCATAGTCAGTCTACATTTTTTAGGCAAAGACATAGTTATTGTTAGGAACTGAACAGTTAAAGAAGCAAAACTTTGAGAAGAAGGGAAAGAAACAGGAAGAAAGGAGGACAAAAACTTGTAGAAAGAGAGGATGTAATGTAACTGGAATTGTAGATGTGCAAGGTATACCTAGCTGGCAAGAGTATTTGCTCTTTCTGACTCCTGTCTTGCGCTGTTTCCCCAAGTGTGTGGATGGGAGCCATCCTGTACCAGTCGGGATGTGGATGAAGTTACCTATTTGGCTATTACCAGGCTCTCATTTCAACATTATTTTCAGATGTTATTCTCCAAATTAAAACAGAAGCTGTGAAGAGAGCAATTATATGGGTTTTTTTTCCATGCTGACTAAAGTCTTCTCAGTCAGAGCACAGATGGCCCCTCTACTAGTCTCCTACCAGTGCTCCACATACTGCAGTCCCGTGGGCCAGAACATGTGCTGCTTGAAAAGACAGTCTTCAAAGGAAGCACATGCATTAGATTGTAGTAGCTCTCTGGAGTGCCAATACATGTGTTGGATGCTTCATAATACAGAATTTTTAGTACAATTTATTTTCTTTGTCAAGACTTAAAAAGAGCTTATTGCTGCATTCACTGTTTGGTGGAGTACTGCTCTGTGTACTGCAAATGTTTTGGTAAATTTTAAGCGTAATACCTGTCTCTACCTTCTGGAACCTCCCTGAATATTCTTTAGTCTCTCCCACTGTAACAACTTTGACATTTGAGTGGAGTATTTTTTACTTTTTTTTTTTTACTTTTTTTTTTATTTTTATTTTTTAACACTTGTGAACAAAACAGCTTCAGCTCTCTGTAATCTCCCTTTTGTGAACAGTATTTGATGGCTGACTCAAAGCACAGCTATGCACACTCACCTGCAGATCTCAGTGAGAATTACGGTGGGTTACTTTTATGATAGAAAACATAGATGTCATATATACTCATAAAACAGCTATAAAAAAGTCAACACATTCAAAGCAAAATTTTCACCCCATTGCACCCCAAAATGGGCTGCTATTAAGTATAAGAGACTTCTGTTCTTCAACTTTTCACTTGTAAATATATCTAAAGAAACAAGTGCAGGAAGGTGTTAATAATATGAGAGAAAAAAAAATATGCGTTATTTGCCTCCAAGTGCTACGTTTGGGTAGGCATCTTTTATTGTGTCATGTTGTCACAAGTGAAGTCATACTGTGATGCTTACACAGTACTGCCTAGTGAGAGAAAAGTGGCTTCTTTTCACAGATAATATAAATGCTTGGCCTAGTTACATGGGTGATTTCCATCATTAATGGAATGGGATTTTTTTTTAATTTTTTTTTTTTTGTAATTGCTACCAGAAGAAAAATGTTGTGAAGCTTGTGGGAATTTTCTGGCACAGATGCATTTAGATAGTAAGAGTTGCTCTGGACTGAACAAAGCAAGACATTTTTTGATTGTTTCCATGATGACTGAATGCATCATTAACCCCTTTATTGTTGACATCCTACGGAGACCTGATATGTAGTCTTAATTATTTTAAAAGACACTTCTTTGTTACTTAGCTGGTGATTAAAAGTAAATTAAAAGATGGCAATGGCAGACTATTGTTGTTCATTAACAGATCTAAAATCCTAATCATCTAGTAAGGGGCTAATTTTCACTTAATTTTTGAAACAATAAGAACATTGATGTAGAAATTATTTGTTCTGCTTCTATCAGCTAATTAACCGAATCACTAGAGAGGGAGACTGGGAGAGTGATTATTTTCTATTAATCGAATGGAGAAATCTAAAGTAGGAATCCAGTTAAAGCACTTAATAATATTCCTTATAACAATAAAATGATTTTGAACTTGAGGTTCTAAACAGTGTTGAGTAGCAGGGGTGAATGGGAAGGGCAAATGCAAGAGCAAAGAGACCAGAATTCTCATTCTTGTTTTCAGAGTCAAAAGATGAATTATGCTGCAGGAGGCAGTGATGGGGCATACAAGAATCCTGCCTTAAATTGCAGAGCAACTGGAAAGAAGAAATAAATATTAAGGCATGTGGAAAATTGTCCTTTCACAAAAAATTGTGGATTTTATTGAAAAGCAAGACCTCTAATTTGTTGATTCAAATAATGTTCCAGTCCTCAGCATGAATTGTAGTTAATGCTTATGTTCCCCCTTTTCCTTCATTTTCAGACTTTCATCTGGCAGAACTGCAACAGCAATTGCTGAGGTTGGAGCCCTGCATCTCTCTCATATATACTTCCAAAACAGCTGGCAGGTAGGACTGATGATCATAGATGATCTTGGAGAATTCACATTCTTATTGAGGAAGTATCTCCTGTCTGAAAGTGTGATATTGCAGAATTGGCAGAAGACGTAACTGAAACAAGGTTTTAATACACTTCTAACATATTTCAGCATTGATACACTTTATGGAAATTTGAAGGAAAACAAAGGCAAAATACATAGGTTTGGAAATTTTTTTATTGGCAGATAGTCTGTCCAACTAATAAAATATTACTGAATGTATTCAGGTTGCAAGAAGGAAAATGTTTATTGCCTGCTGAAATTTTGGATAGGAAAATATAGGTATGAAAAAGGATGTTCAGCTGCGATGGAGGAAGAAAATATTGGATGCCACAAGACATGTGCCTGTCACTAAAATTCTAGAAGTTCAGCTGAAAACTCCTACGTAGATTCATTGTCATTTCTCAACTCATATAAAAAATGTGTGACTTGGCAATTTAAACAGTTTTCTATCTCAGCTTGCATGTGGTGAAAGTAGGTTAAAATTTAAGAGTCAAATATAGAAATACTCCTCTGTGCTCTTAGGGCTAAACACCGTGGGGTTTGGTGGGATTTCACTCACGATAAGGAGCTCTTCTTGTACCAAAGAAGAGAGAAGCAATTTTTGAGCGCTGTATCTTCCGTCTTCCTATTTGTGACTGTTCCTTTGCTGACAAACTGTTTCTATTTCTTCCATGGTTCTGGTTTACTAGTTCTGCCTGCAGCAAATTGCTAGACAGTTCCTAAAAAAAGTCAACCAAAACAGTCAGAAATGAAGTTTGAGCAAAAGGATTCTTTCAGTCAAGTGAATAATAGCTAATAGTGTTGGCCCAGCCTGCTGCTGTAAATGCATAGACTGTCTATTGAAAGAAAAATGCATAAAAGCTAAAATGAACTCAGTGTTATCTGGAGTAATAAAAGGAAATACTTGGTCTGTTACTCGCATGTGCACAATTCCCTAGATGATGCTATTGACAGTGGCTTTGGGGTTCAAATGCCTATTCCGTATTATTGTCTCAAATAACTTGTTGCATTTAGCTGTATGTCATTTGTCGTTCCTAATTTTCAGTGCTAATGATTTTTGCTGACCTTTGTGTACTGTGCAGGTTAAAGTTTGTATGCGTGCATTTTTCTGCATTTTGATATAGCTTCTTACTGGACTGTATTTTTGCATTGTTTGTCATGTATATTAAAAATTAATGGGAAGATTTATTAGAGAAACAAATACTGATTATATTAACCTTGGCTTCATTCTTACACTGCTGGAGGATCTTTAAATGCCTACAGATTTTCCTTTCCTTTGTAATCACAGACAGTATATTTATTTTTATTTATGGAAGCTATTTGAGACAATCGGTTAGTGCTCAGCTTTAAATGAGCTTTATGTAAAAGTAGCCGGCTGAGTCAGTAAAGAAAAAAATGACCAGATGGCAACCTCAGTGCGGGATAGAGATAAATGTGAATCTCAAATGAGGAATGTCCCAAATAATGAGGGTCATTTGAGAGTAAGATGGTATGTGCACTTTGTGGCCATGAATAATGCATTCATGTACGTACTTCAGTAATTGTGATGCATGAGTTCTCTATAGACATTATCACAAGACCAGTTTTACATGGGAATCAAGTGCTTTAGGTACGTTAATTATTTATACTATGTATCTGAGAGAAGAAAAATGTTTGAATTTTCTATAACTGCTTTTAGTCTTGGTGTCAAAGAAGGGGACTGGTGAACTGCAGAAGAAATCCTTTATGACCTTATCATGCTCAACTCTGCCATGGCAGAAACCGTTCTCTCAATTCCTCTTCTCCTTTCTGCCCATTTTAATGGCAAACTCTTCTACTCTGCAAATCAGCGAGATCAGATTTGAGCTGAGATGACTACACCATCCCACCCTGAAGAAACTGTGACAGTCAGTCTGTCCCACCTGTTATTTGCTCTGTGAAAAGTTACACATGGAATTGGCACCAGAAACTCCCTCTCCAAAAGGACGAATCACAGCACTTTCCCTTATGTAGTTACTTACGTCTTTTCCCCAGAAACAAAACCAAGGGAAAGGGTGTTGCTCTCTTTTGTTTTAATTCCTAGCTCCAGTAATAGGGAGAACTGTTGAGGCAGTTAAAACAGTGAGAAGGAAATGCTGGTGCTATCAAAGTGATTCGTTCTGGGAGACCTCTTGCAACATGAGCAGTGCTTGGAGCTCAGTTTGTGAGTTTGTTGATTCTGCAGAAATTTCAGGTACAGGCTTTTACTGACTGTTTCTCTTATGCTTGCTCGAGTCAAACAGCCAACAATCAGGCCCGTGTGATAACAGAAAACAAGCAGTTGCCAACTTTACTACTTGCAGCAATAACTGTCCCAGAGGCACCTTTGCACAGCCCTCTGATGCTCTCTGCTCTTCATCTTCCCTTTGTTCCAGACTGTTGCAGAGCAATTGCACTGCTCTTTGTTTATTTAGAAAGTGCTCAGCACAAGTGTGAGAGGCTGAAGTGATTCATAGAATTCTTTGCAAATGGAGGAAGTTGCTTGTTTCCCATAACAAATGAATGCTCTCTTCTTGATGAAAAGATGTTCTTAAGGATCTTCCATAAACAAAGAAGTCTCTTCCTTCTCTAAGGGAAAACAGACAGAGACTAGTACATTAGCAGCATGCTCAGACCTGGAATGATCATAATCATGCTTTTCTGCAAGTTATCCAGTGAATCTTATGTGTAACTTCTATCAAATCTCATCCCCTGAATTATCTCTAGTTCCAGTAAGTCCAGTATGTGGATTTGATGCATTATGGATTCAAGCTGTGGTTACTCCCATTCTTCTGAAATAGTGTGTAGTAGTGTGCTTGACAGGTAGTTAGACAATAGTTCTATTTAAAACTTTTTTCCTGAGGTTTGGGACCCCAGAGGGGAGACCAGCACCACCTTCCTCAGAACCGACATTCATTTGAGTGTGTTTTCCCATAGTGGTTTTTTTTTGGGTTTTTTTTTTTTTTTTTCCTGCAATTCTGCTGGTTCAGTTTACTTCTGTCACAATACGTTTGGAGCATGTATTATAATACTGTCCCAGCTGAAGAGTTCAGGAGACTTTAAAAAGGGAGAGCAGACTATAGCCTAACTGTTAAGGCAGAAAATAAACATGTGATCTGGATGACCATAATCACAACCATCCTGATAACACCCTTGAAGACTCTTTGTCCACTTGATGACCGGAACCCCAGTGGGTGGGCAGGAATCATGTTCTTCTGATGCATTTTCTTCTGTTCATCATTCCAAGTGAAACAAAGCTTTCCACCTGCATCCCAATATTGAAAATCCTTGCTGCTTAGCTGAGCATACAGTTACCAGGTCAGCTACATAAAGGATTGGTCCATTGAATTTGTTTGCTAAATTTGCTAAATAGATAGCTAGAAATAAGGAATTCAAATGAAATGAATCCAAAATACAGAAGAGAAAAAAAAATCTGAACAATTTCATCTCAGTTATTTGTTTAAAAAACAAAAAACAAAAAAAACCAAAACAAAACACAAAAAAACACCATAGCAATAACTTTAACTTATTTTTCTGCCTCAGTTTCTATAACATTCCTGATTCTTGCTTGGGCTGTAGATATTGAACTCTAAGGAGTTCAAACTAATTTCATTTCTCCACAGAATGCTTAGATCTTTGGAACAGAAGTCTGTCAGACATGCAGTGTGACTTTAGCCCCTATGCACACTTTTTTTCCCCACACCTTAACATTAAGGCCATTTCAAGTTCCAAGTTCTGGCTTTAATGCTTTGTTACATATTTACTTTACTTGGTATTTTATTTGCCACTTGTTCTTTGAAACATACTTGTTGTTAGTGGTACATAATTGGTTTGGAGCTTCAGAATGCAATGGAAGACAGAAAACAAATTCTCCTTTCAGAATTAAATTCCCTCTGATACAGGATCATGTCTCCTTGTTGAGTCCTACAGCATTTTCTCTCATCTTCTATATGGTCATTATAATACCATTTCTGCTGTGTGTGTAGCACTTCCTTGGCTTTAGGTTTCAGACTGCTTTCTTTGCTTGCAGCCTGTTGAATACATATTTTGGTAAAGCTTTATTTCTCATACCATAAGAAATATTAAATATGTGCTCTGCTTAATCGTTTTCTTTTCTTTGAGCATCCTGTAGAAACAAAACAGATGGTAAAACTGGGAACAGGATGTTTCTCTTGGGTAATACTTCAATTGAAATTCACTGTTAATTTTAGGATCCTTTGTGGGGATCCCATCTTTTTTTAGAGTACAAGGACAAGTTATCCTTAGAAATATCAGCAGGAAAATTATGAAGAGTCTGGAGGAAAAATTTCTCTGTATGTTTTATTTAAAGCCTGTTGGATTTGTGCCATGGGGAATATGTTGCAACTGGAATTTTAAAAAGCCGGGATCATTTCAGGATACTTGCAATTCTTACTAAAATAACACTAATAAAATTTCATGGTTGAGAGCCTACAGAGATCACAAAAGGACTGAGGAAAGCACTTCTCTCTTATCTACACAATAGCATAATTGGCTTAGTGCACTGGTGGAGATGTATCATCCCCACACAAGACAACAGGTAGCTGACTATTTACTGAGCTGAGACTGAAGGGACCAGCACACTGGTCTGACATAGCGGCATTTGCACTCTTTGGGCAGTATTTCTGAGTCTCAGATTCCCTGTGCTGATAGTTCACTATTAAATGTTTTTCCAATATCGTGAAAACAATTGAACTGAAATTCCAGAGCTTTTACTTTCTTTGTGAAGCTCTTGGTAAAATGTTTCTCCAGCTTTGACTGTTTCCTGAGTGCCCTAATCTAAACTGACTTTGGGTACTGGGAGCACTAGTATCTTTCCTGCTTTTCTGCTCTGGGAAACACAGGACTTCACTGAGCTGCCAGCCAGCAGTGCAAGCAGCATTGCCATCCTGCTGGGTGCAGCATGCTGCTGAAGGTGATCTCTCCTGAGCAGGCCTGAGAGCCTTCATCCAAACATGCACTGACATCATCATCATCACAGATAAGCAAGAAAATAGCACTGCAGAGAGAAACTTCCTGCACTGATCTTACCTGGCATCTGTATTAAAATCATTCTGAGAGCTCACTGCCTTATCCGTGGATTCTCTATGGTTAAGTAGGACATTATTACCTCAGGCTTCCAGGAACGTTAGTTAATAGGAAAGTCCAGTCTTGCTACTTAGGTATTCTAGAGGAGTGTATAATTTGTTATGGCTGGAGGTGTAAATAAACAAGCAATTCAGTGCATCCCTTACTTAAATTCTCCAGATAACATGCACTTAAATTGAGGAAGCCGTAAAATTTATTAACCAACATTCTTGTGGAGAAAAGAAAAGAAAAAAAAAAAGAAAAGAAAAGAAAAGAAAAGAAAAGAAAAGAAAAGAAAAGAAAAGAAAAGAAAAGAAAAGAAAAGAAAAGAAAAGAAAAGAAAAGAAAAGAAAAGAAAAAAAGAAAAGAAAAGAAAAGAAAAGAAAAGAAAAGAAAAGAAAAGAAAAGAAAAGAAAAGAAAAGAAAAGAAAAGAAAAGAAAAGAAAAAGAAAAGCATTTTCTTCACATACCTGAGTATCTGAGGTCTATTTCTACCTTACATGACACATTGTTCTTTTCACTTCTTACAATTATTTTGATTTTTTAAAATGTAGTTCATCTGGACAAAGCACATGGAACATGTAGCTTTCCCACCTTGTCCTGAATATGCCACCTGGCACATAGCACCTTCCAGCATGCTTCCCAGAGTCAGCCACAGCCTCTTGCATCTCTTTTGACTGCTGTCATTCTTCATGTTGGCTCCAAGAGTCATCCTGCCAGCTGTCCCACTGCTGCTTGCATTTGTGAGGCTGACAAGCAATTGGACTGTTGCGCATTTTATGAATGAGCATAAACTTAGACTTGATGGTGCTTGCAAAAGAATTCAAAGGACAGCAAAGGCATTGCTCAAGCACTGACACGTTGTCAGAAGGGCAGCAAAGCAATCTTCCCTCCCTGTAATCCTATCAACCAAAACCAATCAAACTACAACTATAAAACAAAAACATGTCTGAAATAGATGTTCGGTCTTACATACTGATATCTATTTGCTTTTAATTCACAAGCACACTGCCCGTTAAGTCATTTTTTTTTCTTTTATTTTATATCTTTTTTCAAAACATATCTTTGGATAGTCTAGTGTTATTGTTCAGTAATTTGGAAGAAACCTAAGGGGAGGACATATTAATGACTGTGAGGTTAATGACATCTTCAGTCTATTGGGCTGTGTCAGAGTGCTACTAGGATATTCCCCTGCAGCAATTGAACACATCCTTCTTACTAAGGAGCAGACTCCCAGCCTAGCACTGCTTCTGCTAGTATTGTCAGCTAAAAGGGTTCAAGATCATGCTGGGCTTCTATGGAAGGCATAAGGAGATCAGTATTTAAATAAAAATATATTTCACATGAAAACGGTTCCAGAATGGTATTTGAAGCAAAGAAAACTAAAAGTTTGCATCCTGACCTTCTCTTATACTGTACATTACAGAGGCAAGCTTCTGTTTTAGAAGGATAATGAGATATACAGTGTGATTAAGCTTTCAACATTATGCATTTTTTGAAAGTGTGGACTGATTTTTATGTAAAAGAAAAAAACCTACCATGTCTTCATTTTCCTTTCATCTTCACTTTTAACCTTTTTAACACAATGATAAAGTAATAACAGGACTTTCTAATTTGAAATTAAAAAGGGATGTCATACTTCAGAGGGTAAGAATCCAGTAAGTTTAGTTGACTAGGATAAATTTGTATCAGCCTATATTAAGTGCTAATGACACACATCACTAGAGGCCTTCAGGCATCTGAATCCCTTTGATATATCTATTCATACATCTTTCAGGTGCTGGGCATGGATCTCATTAGAGTAAGTGATGCCATCCAAATAGTGGTTAATTGTTTGTTATTGAGTGCATTCTTTATTCCCAAAAGGTTAGGGTTATTCAGACAATTAGGTTTTAAAACAAACTTATCACTAGGCTCAATAACAGAACAATCAATGTGTAACATGATTGCTTTCATTCTGACTATTTCTTGGCTGTAAAGGAAATGCTACAGAGGAAAACTTCTGACTGCAGATGTATTTCCTTTAGATTCCCTGAATAGCTAACGTTTTTAACATTTCCCTCACCATAATCTCATCGCGGTTTTCATTTCATTGAATTTAAAGTACGTATCAATAGCAATTCAAAGATGTCTAATTGATTGTTCCCAACATAATCCTAAGGAAGCTGAAATCTTCATTGTTTTGGCAGTTCTTTGGCTTTGAGACTGTAGTAAGAGTTGATAGTATAATTAAGAGAGCAGTTTTGCTTTGCTGCAGATCTCCTGATGTCAGTTATGGATATCACACAAAGGAGTTGATCTGACTGTAGTGGATAAAGCTTTAGGCTGTGGTTGTTGAAGCCATAGGACATAGTGGTGCCATTTCAGATCATCTGCCTTAGGTACAGATCACAAAGTAGTACAGTAGTTTGTTACAGTCACGTTTTGGAACAGACTCAGTAGTCTTTCACTGTTAATGTGATGTCCAAAAGCTTCACAATCTTTTAATTAGCAATTTCCACTGATTTTAATGATCAAAAGAACTGAATTGAACATTTACAATTAATATATATATATATATATATATTTAATATGGGTTACAAAATAAGCTCTTCAGTTACTCTGAAAGGGCATGTAGTTATGGTGCTAAGGAGAGCAAATGAATAAGCTGATAAAAGGGAAGATGGTATTTCCCCATGGAAGCTGAAGTTGGTCAGGTTTTAATTTGCAAGCAAATGTGCAAGGTTCTCTTCATTAAACCCCTCAGGAACAGGACTTTGCAGCTTTCACATAACTGTTTTGTCACAAAAGAATAGATGTTAGGAAGACTGACTGAATACAATGCATGTTCCTTTCAGATAATACATCTATCTGTCATTTCAGTTAGAATTTGGATGGCTGACTTTTGATTACTATACAGGTCTGATGTCTGCTGGTATGAACATGGGGAAATAGCCCCTATCCTCTATGTAGCAATTTTCAGCTATATATTGGTATATGCTGGTGGGCTGCACAAAGTCAGTGTGATTCTGTCTTTTATAAGACAGCAAAGAGTTCATTATGAAGTTTGTAAACTACCATTACAAGCCTAAACTCCCCTGTTTGTAATGCAATAATGCAATCTGATTATTATTCTGATATATCTTTTTGCTGCTAGAGTGAGTCGGGTTTCAAGGGCCCCAGGTAATGTAAGGTGACATCTGAAAAGATGCAGGGAGTCCGGGCTGACGCTTCAGCTCAGCTTACTAGATGATCTATGGAGTGGGACATTTGTAGCAGCTGCACTGGAAGCTATTCATCCATCTTTTCGTATAGTGGTAGTGAGTAGAGATAATGGCTAAATCTGTGAAAAGAATCAGTGAGGACATTACAGAAGACAGAGTGAAGAGGCCCTGGGCCTTTGTCCAGATGGCTTGGGACTTATTCTGCTGAAAGGAAATGATCACTTTTTGGATGTGTGGTAAAAAATACAGCATTCTGCAGGTTAAAATTCAAGCAGCTTTCTTATGATAAGTGAAACCACCACTGAATTTCCTGAGATGCAGTTAGATTCAAAAAACAAAATCAGGTTAAGCATTTTGGTGTCAAAGGAATTGCAGATTTCCCTAAAATTTGCATAGTGTTAGAGATAAAAAGGAGTCTTTAATTATTATCTACTATCAGATAAGAATTCCCTCTGGCCTATTAGGTAGGCTGTTAGCCATGTGCTTCTACTTTGCTTCACACACCCAACTATTATCTTTTCTTTTGAAAATCCATGTTGGCAGCCTCTAGGAGGCGTGCTCTCTGGAAAAATTCTATGTAAGTAATGAATATTCACTTTACCAGAACTGTGGGATTTTTCTCTGTTCTTATTCACAAATTATTTGACCTTTTGACCTATTAGAAATACCTAAACATTTTTATTGTCATGAACTTAGTATTATTTAGATGGGAGAACTGGAGAGCAAAGTACTAGTCTAATATTTCTGAATGAACAGGGTAACTCATTTGTTATGTGTGCTGTTAGCTGACACAATCAGTTTTACTAAAAAACTTTGCCAAGCAGGAATAATTAATAAAATATAATTGTGTAAAATTCTGAGAGATGTACTACTTCTCTTTCATTCCATCCCTTCCCTTCCCTTCCCTTCCCTTCCCTTCCCTTCCCTTCCCTTCCCTTCCCTTCCCTTCCCTTCCCTTCCCTTCCCTTCCCTTCCCTTCCCTTCCCTTCCCTTCCCTTCCCTTCCCTTCCCTTCCCTTCCCTTCCCTTCCCTTCCCTTCCCTTCCCTTCCCTTCCCTTCCCTTCTCTTTTTTTTTTTTTCTTTTTTTTTTTTCCCCTGTATTTTAATCAGGAATGTGGGAGGATCAGAGGAATCAGGATCTGATTTCTGAGTGTTAGATTTAAGTTTATAAAAGTTAAAATGTACTTAATCACTGCACTTGGAGCATGCATTATTTCAGTGGGATACCACTATTTCTGTCACAGCAAATTCAAACCCGACAGGTGTGAAAGTTTTATCTTTCAGCCCTTTCATATAGTCGTTGCTGTGTCTGTGATTACCATTTCAGTTAGTTGTTCCCTCATTTTGCATTGTCTAACTTAAATTTTTATACACCTGAATTGCTGACACAAGATGCAAGCTGTAGGTCTCACTGATGTGTCTCAGCATTTGGAGTATTTGTTGAAAAACATGTACTGTGGATTAACAACATGCCATGTGTCTTTAGTGACTTTAAGGATTTCTAAAACACTGCTATCTGTTTATTGCATATGAGGGACTTGCTAATCCTTGCCATTCTGGCAGATTTGGTTGCAGCAGCGTCTCTGATTTTAAACGTTCAAGGAAAGAGCAGAGTAGTGAGAGGCAGTTCAGGGGATAGAAACAAATATGATCAGAGAAAATATGATCTGTGAGAAACGATTGACAGAACTGGGCTTGTTTAGACTGGAAAATACAACTGACATGGAGAGTATACCAGTCAAAATAGGAATAAAATCTATCACAGAAAAGAAGGTAATAAATTGTTTCCCATGTCCATTGCAGATCAGGATAGGGGATAGGACAGTAAGTAATGGGATTCATTTTCAGTGCAGGAGCTTTAGATTGGATGGCAGGAAAGGAAAGCAACCAAAGCCACTTTTCTAACTGTAACAGCGGTTAAGCACTTGGATATGTCATCCCAGGAGGCCACGGACTTTTTCTCATATTGGAGATTTTCAAGGACAGATTAAGGAAACATCTGTCAGAAATCATTTTGGTGTAGGTTATCCTGCTTTGTTGAAAGAGGTGGAGCTTATGACCACCTAAGGTTTCTGCCTGCTCCATATAGAAGACTTAATTAATGGTTTGGGGTTTTTGTTGGTTTTGTTGTTGTTGTTGTTGTTTTTCATAGAAAAGAAATCTTTCCCTAAATTTTCACTGCTGTCAAATTTATGTTTCCATGGAATATGGGGGTATAAAGGTAATGGAAAGCCAGATTTATTGGATTGACTCCATCGTTGCTAAATTATTATCCAAGCCATTGTCTCTGTCTTCTTTTTCTTATAAAAATCATATCTTAGTTTTCCTTTCTGACTTTGCCTCTAAGAAATGAGGGACAAGAATATAAATGGTAGATTTTAACTCTTTGTTCCTTTGTCAGCTGTAACTACTATGCAAAATAGGATTTTGGTTGTGTTATACAGGTAAGATGTAAGAAATAATGGAATTGTTTTAGTTCTAATTCAAGTTAAATATAACAGACAGCTGTAGTGTTATTATTTAGCAGATATATCAGGATGTGAAATGAGTTCTGGTTTTATAATTTGCTGTTTTTAATCAATAACCAATGCTTAGCATTTCCTTTGGAATTCAGTAAAGATAAGTTATAGAAAGTAGAACATTTTAACACTAACCGTGCTTTCCATGGTGTAGAAATGGCAAAGCATCATGGCTGTAGCAAATTGTCAGTTTTCATGTAGAACCACAAGGCTGTGAATTTAAAAGAACATTAAAAATACACATCTCCTGGAGGTGTAATGATCACCATCAATGGTAGAGCTGAAATAAACAGATCACAGTGTTAAGAAAAGGCTATCATAACACTAAACACATTTCTGAAACTCTTCAGTTTTCTTGCAGTAACAGAACTGCAAATCAGTAGAGTCTGTGGCCTTTCTGTTTCTCCTCTCTGGGTATTTATATTACAGATTTTTTATTAATTTTCTTGAGAAAAAAAATAAAATCAGATTCAATTACAGGATCATGTTTGTACAGAATTGTACTACTGAAAATAAAACAGTTGTGGAATAAAGCTTCTAGTCAAAGATGAGTTCCAACTCATCTCCTTGTTCTGATCTGTACTTTTATTCTTTATCTTCTTGTGAGGTTAATTCTGGAGTAGGGACTTTTTAGCTGATTCATACGTGCTTTAGCTGATTCATACTGAATGGGTGTAAATTCCAAATGTACATAATTCCAAATGTACATTCCACTCATCTTTAAGAGAGACTCTGTGTTCTAACTGTCCTAAACAAACATTGATATATGGTCTAATTATGTATTTATATAGTAATAGTATATATAAGTACACTGAATGTACTCAGATATTGACTGACATTAATAGCCATTCTGTCTTAATAAAAAGGATAAAATGCTATTTAGGAGGTACTGTTCACCAGCATAACATGATGCCCTGCAGAACAAGATCCTAATTATCATGATATATTCAGTATGGGAGCAAAGATTCTGCTCTGTGCATTTTGGAGATGAAGAAACCTTTTCTTGGGGGGAAGAAAGAGACCTTTCTTTTTTCCTTTTCCTTTTTTCCTTTTTTCCTTTTAATCCTTTTCCATGATTGCTTTATGAAATATCGTATGCTCAGAAGTTGAGAGCAAATATATTTGCATAAATACATACACACACACAAAGGTTGTTAAAATTTTGACTTAAAGAACATGTTGGCCTTATATACTAACATCATTCTTTTTGTATTTGATTCAATTTCTCCTTTCACAGCTTTAATGAAATGGGAAACTAATGAAAAATGTTTGCTGTCCTGATTATAGAGCACTGAGCAGCACCATCTCTCAGCACATGTACATGTGAATCACAGCTCAAATGGGTTTTTGATTGCTCATGTTGCTTTATACAGCTTATGATTTGTGATATCAGAGAGGACCAGAAATTATTTTTGATACATTACATTACAACCCAGTTCAAATCTGCTGTGGAAAAACAAGTCAAGTGTTCTGCAAGCCAATTGCTTTCCCCATTATTAAGGAATGCTCCAGGAAGTTTCCTTTTATTTGCACCAGTTGTGTGATTTAATTTAAAAATAATAGTAAGTATTTAACTTGCTCCATTCATTTTAGAAGAATTCTTAAAAACTGTGAGAATTCAGTAAATTGATGGAGACATACACAGCATAAATAAGATCCGTCAATGAAGGTTTGATGATTCCTGATTTAAATAGTTTTTTATTAAATATGAAATGTCCAAATTACCTAATCAGTGTTAGTTGCATGATAAAACATTTTACAGTACTTATTCTCCAGTATCTTATCTCCTACCGGCAGGATGTTTGTTGATAATACTTTCTTCGTGTTAGACAAGCAGACAGTAATTTGATTTTGCCGTTTGCTATCTTGTGCAGAACAGTACTTTAAAAACTCTTCTATGTTTTGTGCTCTAAACAAAGTCTGTTACTTTTATTTGCCGATACATTGAAAAACCTCAGCATTAATACTGTGGATTTTCTTCTTTCTTCTGTTCTTTTATTCTTTTTGCTCTTCTCTTTTTCTTTTTTTTTTTTTTCTTTGTCTCTTTCTTTCTATGTGACACACACATGCTAAATGAAGAGTGCACAACTTTTTGTCACTTGAACTTCAGGCACTCACTAAGATAGCATCAGATGCAAAAAGTGTGGCATGTATGGTTACCAATATGAGAAAGTAGGATATTGTCATCATAGGTTCTGGTGGGTATAAATTTTTAAGTGAAAGTAATAATAGTTTTAATGTATTTTGAGGCCACAAGATATTGTGAAATTTTTTTTTAGTGCTGTTGTTTGTTGTAATTTTCTAATACTTCCAGTGGTAGCCTAAAATACTTGAGGAAATATTAAATATGGTTGTTTTGATCACAAATTGAAAAAACAAAAAACAAACAAAAAAAAAACCAAAAAACAAAACATTTTCAGATAGTGTCTAATGTCTAATTGAAATTGCACGAATGCTTGTTTAATTACTAAATGTTTCACAGTTTCATAAAAAAATGTTAATGACAGTATTTCAGTTCAGACAATATTTTCAACTATGAAACTATTTTCTGTTACTTCTGATCTTAACAGCTGGTGCTCATAGTGGATTTCAGTTTTGTCAGGATATGTCAGACTCTATCTAAGCCTTTTAGGGGATGGTCTTGGATAGCTTGATTCCATTCCATCATAGCCAATGAGCAGTTTCCAAATTATTTTGGCAGGTATACTCATTACAGATGCGTTTTCATCATTCTAGAAGAAACCGTGCTGTTTGAATACAAATAGTGGGTTATATTTGAACTTCCAATTACAGATCTTCTTCTGGTGGTAAAAAACATGACGGGATTTATTGACACTCAAATGGCACCTTATTCTGTCTTATTCTGCACCTATGCCAGAATGTATGACTATTTCTCAACTTCGTCCCAGTGCTACTCTCTGTACTGAATGTCTTCAAAATGAGAGGTAATGTGGCATCTACCTCCAGTTTTGGAAGCCCTCCCAGAATGTAACCTGGTAGGGCAAAAGGATGAGCTATCTGATTTTCTCAGTGTGGCAGGTTATGGTAATGGTGCTTGTCTACTACCTGTGTTATAGTGTGGCAGAGATTTCATGCCCACCTCATTTCCTAATCTACATATGCTGTGTTGGGCATATACAAGTAGCTGCCCCATCTGTAGTCTTGTTTATTTGTTTTAGAGAATTCAACTGGCATTAATTTACAAAAATGAGGAAGGGTTGCCATCTACAATTATTAATTAGCATGCACATCTGCCAAGAAGGTGTTTCCATAAGCCTGTCTGAAGTACTTTATTGTTGTTGTTTTTTTCATTTGAGGGGGATCAATGCTAATTTTCAGTGTTTACCAGCAATCATAGATGACTTGCAGTTAAAAAGCCATCAGCTCTGTCACATTTTTCAGTGAACAGAATCCCTTTCCAGATGGCCCTTCATTTGGATAATGGACAGCCTAAGGGGATAAAAATGTCACCTGTTGTAGCTAGTCAACAATATTAATAAAAATAGGAGAATAGATGATTCATAAAATGGGCAACACACCAAAAATAATCTGTGAATTGTATAGAGAATGTTTTTGGTAGCAATCTTGCCTTAAGAATTGACAGACATCCTCAAATCTGGTCATTATTCCCTTTTCACTTGCTGTTCCTTTGGAGTATAACCATGAACAAGTCTAATTCTTCTTAATGTATTTCCAGAGAAATGAGAAAATATGAATAAGGTGTGATTATGCTTACAAAAGAGCCATGATTACAAATAGGTAAATAATGGATT
Source organism: Coturnix japonica (assembly GCF_054131305.1). Lineage (NCBI taxonomy): Eukaryota > Metazoa > Chordata > Aves > Galliformes > Phasianidae > Coturnix > Coturnix japonica. Next base: position 7,555,916 of record NC_140680.1, on the reverse strand, counting down.
TCTTGGCTTGTTGTCTCCTGCAGAAAATAACACTGGAATGTGCTTCAGGTTTAATGAAACACTGAGATCTAAGTAGAAATAAAATCTCTGAGTTGCTGCTTACTACATGAAAAATCATATTCCCCCATGAGTCAGAACAATGTTGAAAGGCGACTTAAAGTACTTTTGTGGTCTGTAAAATTGTGGTTATTAGTTATGTCAAATTTGGTTAGAAATCTGTGTCATCCAAGCTGGCAGAATGAATGGAGATTTGAGTTCTTTGTCTACATTTAGCATACTTTTCATAGTGTATACTTATTTTTTTTTCCTCACATGCACTCTTATTTATGTTACTCATGAAAATAAGACTTAGTTTACTCGTAATCCATCTCTCCTTTAGAACTTGAATGTACTCATTGACAAACAGGTGATAATACACACAGGAAAATAATTAACTGACTGCCTAGCAATGCTCTCATCTTCAAAGAATACACTGGGAAAAAAAAAAAAGAAGGAACCATGTACTTATTTTATTTATATGTATTTAAAGACTTATAGAAATTTAGACTTTGATTCCATGCCTTCCCATCCAGATGCCCCTCAGGTTGCTTTGTTGGATAATACTGTTTTTTTTCTCATCTGCTAAGAAGTTCATTCAGTGAAGGATAAAATTTTGAACTAGGTTACTTTACCAGATTCCTCAGTAGGAAGAAAAAAACATGTTTATTCTGTAATAGCAACACTGATTTCTGTCTTTTTATGCTATCTGTGTTAATTCAAAATAAGATTATAAAATAATTTTTGATGCCTAATGTAAGGGACCTGTGTGAGTGAGAAACTTGTTTCAAATATACATGGGTCGTTCTGAAAGTAGTGCTTTCTTTTTATTTCCATTGAAACTGCAGTAGATACAAAAATCAGAATAACACTGATAGAGTATATTCTAAGCTACAAAACACTATTTTTCAACATAGTCACTACTATTAGCTGTGTATTTTTGCCAGTGATGAACAGAAACCTGCTTGCTGCACTTGTAAGAAGTCAACCCCAGTGGAGGTGACCACTGCTGCTGTTGTTTCTGCTGAAACAGATCACCACCTCCTCACTGTGCTCACATCCACTGCTGGTTCGCCATCAATGTTCAGCAGGTGTCCATGAATGTCAATGGGAGTGCTTTTATCCACACAAAGGAATTCAATTCCATACCTCTGATTCACATGCACTTCTATGTCAGATGCTGTGGTGTCAGATTGCCCCTCTGCTGCCATGTTTAAAAAGGAGCACTGAGCTAAAATTTCTGCTCCATTCCTATAGCACTTCCCTTTAGTTTAGGTCTGCATTTTCTGCACAGATGGTGCAGTAGCAACATCATGCAGTGCTATCAGATCCCTGATAGACACAGTGCAACACCATGAGTGCAAGACAGATGAAAGGCTGAGCTTCACATTTCCCAGTGTTTTACAGATTAGTTCTATTCTTTATTGATCCACCAATGCTTCTTGAAAAACTTCAAAAAAATCTCTATATTAGAATACAATTCTACATCTGTGCCATATTTAATGGTGTCTTACTTTTCTTTAATCACTTTTCATAACTATTGACACCTCCTTGAATTGATGTGCCATTTTTTTATCCTGAGGAGTTTGTCAGCCATGGATTTTGATTCCATCAGATATCACAGTCATGGTTAGCGAGGTCAGACACTTCTGCAATTTATCTCTGCTAGCACTGAGCTGCAGTTCACACGCTTGATTTTATACAGCCTCAGGTAATTTTCAAATTAAAGTTAGGAAGGTTTGTATTTTTATTTCTAAGTGCCCATGTATTCAGAAGGTTCACAAGTATACTTCTTTTATCTACGTATGTGTTATAGGTAAGTGTTAATCATTTGGTATAAAGTATGCTGCACCACGGCTAATACAGACACAGCAAAAGACTGCAGTTAATGGCTACAGTTTGCACTTCTCAGAAGAATTGTTTAGAACCAGTTGAAGCTTTTCCTGCAGTATAAAATGGACTTGGGCTTCCTCATGTACCTGCCCAGCTTTTGTATGAAGTATTTTAGTACTGTCTGGTGATTGTTCATGTCTTATTTGTATTATAATGTTTTTTAAAGGCATTTCTTGCATATTTGTGGTGAGGAAATCCTGCCTTCTAAAGAATTCTATGTTAAATGGACAAAGAGAAGGAAAAGATCTTACCTTCTCTACAGTACAGAACACAGTTGCAGAAAAATGGGTAATTTTTTACACAGTGAACTGATAGCTGGTCTAACAAATGATTCCTTTTCTGCAAAGTACAGAACCTTAAGTCCTTCTTTGCATCTATTGCCATGTCTGTGCAGATATTCACATTGCAGTGTCACCTTGCTGACATGAAAAAGTGGTACCAAATGATTTCCAAGGTAAGGCAGCCAAAGACGAGGCTGGCAATAGTCCATCTCCAGGGCAGGATGCTGTGGCATCTCTTGCATATTTTAAAAACTGTGTATCATTTTCTGTTTCTATTGCGAAATGAAACATCTGAGTATTGCAGGTTATTTGAGGTGATGTCAACTCACTGAACATAAATTAAAAATAAAAGTTTTGCTAGTGCCAGATGCTGGAAATAGTAAAATATTTATCATTCTCATGGGCTGGTGTTCAGCCAGCAGTCACAAAACTTTAAATTATACTTACTGCATGTTATGGTTTCTATGTTATTTTGCTTGAAGGGAAAGGGAGATTTTGCAGGATTTCAGTAAAGAGTTGATGCTGCAGTATTTCCTACATGGTGTAGTGTACTGCTGCATATATTTGTAATGTGTAGCATTCCCCAGATGATTACTGGAGGGTCTTGTTCAACATGCCAGGGCAGCATGATAACAGATACGGTGGCAAAGTTAAAAATAAAGTAGAATGCAGAGGATGAATTTTAAACTGACATTGCAGCAACACGAAACATTTTCCATTGAGTCAGTGCTGGACTGGCTTTTCTGAGGCAATCTTTATCTTTTTAGGTATCTTTATACACTGAGCTAATTCAAAAGCAAACTCTGACCTGTGTTACCCTTAAAGGGCTACAAAAGAAGCAGATGAGTTTCCTCAGAAAAGGACAGAGTGGACAACTGGGGGTCATCATTGCTACATCTATCCTAAACTAAACCATCCTACCCTTCACTTGAAGTACAGAAATAAAATAGCTATTAAATGATCAACATGAACATGGAATCTTTAGAATCATCTGCTCAAAATGGCAGTGAGCTGGTCTATATTTCATTTCTTAGATGTTTTGCTGCAAGTTGTGTAGCTAACGGTTTGAAAGAGTACATCATGAAAATCCAGCATGCCTATGGGAATGATGCTTCACACAGTCATGAGAGAAAATAAAATGACAATTTCTGCATGAGCTCACAATTATGTACAATACTTATTTTTATCCAAAGCTGTTTTCATATCTGATCTCTTTTTCTGCTTTATTCAAATTGGCTTTAGCAGAACAAAATGATTATGAAGTCCATTAATCTTCATTTTTCACACTGAGATTCATTTTACAGAACTGGAAGCTACAGACATGGAAACATCCACCTCTCTGTCTGCCACTAGGATATCAAAATGTAATGCAGATTGAAAATTAAATGCAAGAGCTAAGATAGCAGTTCTAATAATCTGGTAATTTCTAAATAAATGAACTTTGATGGAAGAGGAAAAAAATCTGTTTTCCCAATAACACAAGGTAGTGTAATATTTGTATACAAAGGCCTCGCACTGACTAGGATTTTCTAAAGCTTAATACTTATTCCTCCAATCTCTTTAAATATGTGTGAAGTAGAACTGATACTTTCTTTACTGTCTTGTATCTTACTCAGCAGGCTGTATACTGTAGCAGATTTGGATAGTAGTATTTCTAAATTTCCACTGTATAGCTATGTTGAAATGGCACGACAATTGAGAATTTGTCTCAGTGTGTAGAATAAACATATTTTCTTTCCTAATATAAAAATTCCATGAGATCCATATTCCCATCTAGTAATGTAACATGGAATGCTGTTATCTCCTAAGAAAAATCCTTACATTTTCTTTTGCTTTGGTGGTCTGTATTATAATCTAAGCAAATAACAAGAGAATGTTATTTCCACTTACATTTTCACAGAAGTAAAATAAGCTTTTATTCACTATGGAGAGGCTTGCATCTTGATTGGCTAGAGAATAGCAGGTTCCAATACAGAAAATTGGTAATTTAGAGACAACTGATGTTTGTAACTTCCTGTCTCTGAACAAGGTTTTGTTTTCTTTTCTTCTTCACCATTTAACTTTGTATCTACTCCTCCACAAAAACACAAATAAACACCAAACAAAAAAGCTTAGTGCTGTATGCTTTCATCCAAATACAGATCAAATAACCTAAAAACATAACTTCAGCTGATACTGCCCAAGGTATGCTTAATAATTGGCGTTTTCACAGTAAAGTTCACAACCTCTTTTAAAAATTTCAGGATATTAAAGAAATCCTTTTTTTTTTCTTTTTTTTTTCTTTTTTTTTTTTTAATAATCTTTAGAGTGTGGACTTTGACACACCTATTATCTGTTTGATATTACTGGGTATATTCAATAGGAACTTTGCATCTTTTCTTTTAATTAAGAATGCGTTAACGCACTTAACTCATGTGAGAGCCTGTGAGACCTTTGGATATGTCAGAAGCTTTTCAAATTGACTCTGCTGCTGGATGATAGCAAAGGTGGACTGGAATCATGTCTGAGTGCTTCTGTTCCTTACTTTCAGAGAGATCCCAGAGGAAGAGCTAGGTAATTGCTCATTCACTCTGAGAGCTCTTTCTTCATTATAAAATAAATAAATGAAAAGTGAAAGAGGAAATTGCACCATTTGCTAAGTAGACTAGACATTACTTTGTAATTGTTCATCACAGAAGAGGGTAAACCAAATCCTGTGCCTAAATCATGCAAGCATAGGGAGGAAATTAAGGAAGCTTCTGTATCTCTGCTGTAGGCAACTGTTTCATCTATCCTCTATGTAGGGATCTTCCCTTTTGTAGAGCTATCTCATTGATCACCATTAGGCTGGAGTAAAGAAATAAGACTGGAACAGAAGGTGTAAGCTACATATCTGCTGTAGTTCTCTTCTTATAAATTAGGACATAATGAGAGTTTTTTTTTTCCCATCAATTTTATTATGGCAGAAATGTAAGGAATGTAAAAATGGCATTTAAGAAGGACATATTGCCTAAAAATAATGGTAATTTTATTCCATCATTAATTTTTATACTTCTTGACTTATTTGGCTTAGTATCCATTATTATATAAATGTACACTGTCCATTAGTGTATGATAGAGTAGCAAGGACAAGTACCTCACTGACCTGTTCTGTACCTCACTGTTCTGTTCCAGAGTGTTTTGGCCATTCTACTGTGGAAGGGCAGATGTCAGAAGAGAGTCTGCCCACATACTGAAGACACTAGGCAGCAGTGGAGGAGAATACTGAGACAGAAATAATGTGTCATTTTCTGTCTAGGAAAGGGAAAAGCACAGGATACTAAGGGCACTAGGATACTGCTGCTGCTCTTTTTTTGACTGTGTCATGCATCTTGTAGTGAAGTAGATGTGGCAGGGTGGCTCAAGGATCAAGCCTATCAGGATAAGTTTGGGAAGAGAGAGCAGCATTTAATTTGCTGCTTTCCTATTAAAAGATGTGGAGAACAGTAATAGTCGACTGGGCTGTTCAGAGAAGGAACAAGCATGAGAACTCTACAGGTGTACAGGTGTAGAAAGAAACATTATATTTATAGTGTTGCCTGACAACAGAAGCAAAGCTATTGGACTAAAGATTTCATAGTGGACAAGTTTGGATGGGATCATTTTAAAAGCTGTTTAGACAAATCCACTCAGGGCTACAGCCAGCTTCATGATCCGTGATGCAAATAGACATTTTGCTTTGCTATTCTTTTGGAGTAGAACAGCAGAGTTGAATTAAATTTGAAGTTTTTAGTTCTGTTTCAGGCCCCTTACTTCTATGTTATTTTAAAATCTTATTGTCTACTTTCTTCTTATAACATTACCAGATTTCAAATTTGAAAATGTAGGCAATGAATCACATGGTATTTTTTATTCAATGTTCGAGCAGAGGTCATGCTAATCAGTCACATCTCATGGACAAGAACTGTTTCCTGAATTTGTTCAGACAGGGCTGGGGTCCTGCACTGACCAAGGAATCTAACTTCCCCTGGAGATTAAAACCTAAACAAATCAATAACATTTAGCTGAGAAACAAGAATGCTTCTTTGTTTTCACAGCATTCATTGGGTAATATGTCGGTATCAGATAAGATTGGTGAGAAGAGACATTTAAGGTATCTCATAGAGGATTTGGAAGAAACAATAGCAGGACATTCTGTTAAAATGTGCATGCTTTTCATTCCCCTCTCCAATATTTTTCTGCTTGTAAAATTGTTTTCTAATGAGAAGCCAGACAACACCAATACAAGCAATAATATGTCACAGTATGAGGCCAAAACATTTGGAGTTTTGAAACAAGATTAAGCCTTGCTGTTTCTTGAAGGCTCAACCTGCATAAAGCAGAAATTATTAGGCAGTTTCCAAAATTCTTTCTTATAACTCAGATATCTTTGATTTTAGCATGTAAATGAAATAAAAACAAACAAAAAAGTTTCTTATAGTATATTACAGCAGTTCTAATATATTTCATATTGAAATGTGCACATTTTTATTTCTGTATTATATTATCCTAAATCATTAATAGTGTCCAGTGATGTGAAGTCAAATGCTTCTAAAAATGGCCTGTTAAATATATTACAAAGAAAACACCATTCTAAGAGTTGTTTCTGCTGTATAGGACATTAAAATGCTGCTAGATGATATCCCAGCTTGGGTTTAAAGAATTAATGAAGAACAAATGTTCTAACTGACATGTGAGCATGCAATTCTCTCTGTGGGTTGACCTTCATTCTTCTGCAGTTAGTTAATGAGGATTTTCTTTGTTATCTTTCTTGCCGAAGAACCTCAGGGCCTTGTATCATTATTGAATGAACACAATGTCACCTCAGTTGGCAGAAATGTTTTGTCTTTTTTCAGGAAAAGAAGTTACCTCATGTCAGCTGCTGAAAGCACAACACAGAAACAAGCAATTGAGAACAGACATTTCAATTCAGCTAAGTTAGCCCAGTGGAGATGTTTAACCTGCTACAGTTGTTTTGATCAGAATAGTTAGGCTTCATTATTGTATGATTCTTGCATCTTCATCTGAAGTTTACAACAATTGTTATGAATTAAACAAAAGCATTTTATCTGGAGAACTGCTCGTAATTTTCCCCTTTTAACAATTAATTACTGTTTGTTGCCAAACAGTATGTGTTGGTTTTTTTTTGCTGTTGTTATTGTTTTTTTGGTATTTAATGAGCAGTTAAAGAATAGCTGTTTTTTATCTGTTGCATAACAACAAGTGTATTGTAACTATCACTGGATCTTGTAAGGTGGGGATCACATCTGCTCAGAGTACTGGAGCTGTAACATTGAGCTTCTCTGTGAGCCGTATCATATTCAGCGGAGCTGTATAAAGGGTGGAATGACATTTTCAGGTTTCATCAAATATCCGCCCATTATTTGTATGTTCTACAAAATATTAATACAGGTTCTCTGTTGCTCAATACGTGGATTTTCAATGTGTGTCTGTACTTAAAAATGGCATTGGGATGAGAAGTCATTTGTGGAAAACAGTATAAAAAAACGTTATTCAGGAATTGTTCATCCAGGTTCATTACATTCAGGATAGCTATGGACTTGATCACGGACAGAGCAGATATCACTAATGCAGCTACTGCTGAAGGAAGTACTAGGTGTGCACATAGCAAAATTTCACTGTTAAGAGTAGCACCCTGGTATAATTCATGTCACATAGCAATGATAAATGGCAAATTAAATCTGAAATCATCTGGTGTTTTCAGAGATTTTATGCTGCACTTTGCCTTACAGCCACTTTCTCTTTCTCAAGGTAAGAGGACTTGTACCAGTTTTAGAAAAACATACTACCATGAATCCCACTTGTAACTGTAATGGAAGGGAAGGGCATTTGTACAGGTTTTATTATTCCAGTGTTCAACTTATCCTCAGTTTCATAAACTACATTTTTTTGAGTGGATAGGCACATATGTTTTGTTAAAGTCATTAAAATAATGTTGTGTTTAATACTTCTCTAACATAACTGAAGTACAACTGTGTTACCTTCTGGTTATTAGGATACATATGTCTAATATACATTCATTTTGGAGTCCCTTAAGGGACAGCCTTGTTATTAATACAGCAGAGAACAGCTGAATGAGCATATGGTTTATTAAGACATGCCTATATTAATTACATGTGGATACTATTTAAAAGGGTCACTGGTCTATAACTGAGCAACCTGTAGTGATCACTACTTTGAACCTCAGAGCTCAGTGGGTTTACTCTTGATCTGAAAAAATCCTGACTGGAAAAAAATGTTAGATGTGTGTCTGAAGTTAGAAAATAATGAGAGACTTAAGAGCTCAGTGCCATAAAAGCTCAAACAATGAAAATGCAAAAACAAAGGAAATGTTGAAGGCAACATGAAATTGCACATCAGAAGGTCTAGAGCTCATGTGTTTGTATAGTACTTTATGCAGCTGTCTGATCCATTCTGGGACCTAACATAATGTGCATGATCAAGAAGCATAATGATTCTAGTTCCAAATTTAAAAAACATTGAAATCATGTCTGCATGCCTTCCAGTCCTCCTACTGCCCAACTCAGTTGTGGCAGAACAAAAGTATGCCCATACAGTAAAAATAAAGTAATTAATCCTGTATGTTTTTCCCTATCACTGTCTAAAACTATTTGTGAGAATGAGGCCATATGTGCCTCCTTGCTGAGCCTCTTCTTCCCCAGCTGTAAACAGAGGCTGGGTAGGACCTCCATGTAAAGCCTAGTATAAGGAAATACAGCTCTTGATCTGAAGCATTCATAGTTATCCAAAACATCTGTGTCATTTAAAATTGTTCTTTTCAGAAGCATTTTCAGGAAATGTGAACTTTAAAACAGCCAATAACAAAACATAGTCCTAATTTACAAACACATAGCTTTATGTTCTCAGAAGTTATCAAGTTCAACTTTAAAATTAACCACAGAACAGAAATCAGCAGTAGGATTTTACTGTACTATTTCAGAAACAAGAAGAAAACTTAAATGGACTCTCCCTTCAGCTGGAAAACAAAGAAGCCACAGGTGTGTGAAGGCACAGACAACAGTGTGCTATTAGTGTGGAACAGCAGGTGTTCAGTATTAAGCTGAACATTTCTATTTATAAGCAGCTTGGTAGCATAAGGTTTTATCTTAAGATTAATATAGATTGAGTTTGGTTTATTTTGACCCACCTCCTCAAGCCAAGAGTACTCTGTGTAGGGGGTGGTCTGCTGGTGTTTGCAGCCCTCAGTGTGGTACTGGTGCCAGCTTGGCCCACCCCTCACTTAGGGGCTGATGGCTACAGGGTCGATGCTGAGCCCCACAGCTGGGTGTGACCTTTAATTGGTTTTAAGAAGGGATCTGCCTGGAGAGACTTCAACTGTACTGTTGGTTTGTCAGTGTTGATCCAAGAAAGAAAACCTAAATAGCTCCCTGTTGCTCAGGTAAAAACAGTGATGATTATTAGTTCTAATTTAATTTGCTAGAGTTTATTGTTGGTTTAAAAGGTGCTCTTAAGAGGGGAGCAGGTGTTTTTCTTCAGTTCTTGCTTTATTTTTCTGTAATAAATTAAGTCAGGGTTTTGGTAATGGAGTTATCTAGGGCAGTGTGGTTGTGGTGTACAGCCTGTGTGGGGGTTAGTTCCTGTATTTAACAGTCCTAGTGTGTGCCTGAGGCACAGGTTAGGTTGTGAGAGCTGTCATGGTTAATGCTGAGTTTAAGTATCTCTGTAAAATCTGGATTATTTGTTGGGGAGCTTCATAAGAAATATCAAAAAAAGAGATCTTGAGGATGATTCATGTGTAATGAATGAGGCTTTAAGGTGAGGTGGTGTCCATGCAGCCATGGACAAGTCCCGACATAGCAGGAGAAAATACAGTGGTTAACCTGATGTGCTCATCTGTGCTTACGTTGGCTGATGCAGCTTCTCTGGTTCCATGCTGGCTCTGGTTTTCCCTCTGGGTTCATTTCTCTCAAAATGACTGCTAGGAGTATGGCAGTGGTCCTCTAGCCTGGATGCTCCTTGCAGTCAGTGAAGCATTGTATTTCAACTCTGGCTTGGCCTAAGTGATCTGCTCACATCAAGGTGGCATTGTTTTTTGTTTTTTTCCTTCTCCATGCTTTTTGTTTTGTACTTCATGAAAGATAGAAGAGTTGTTGAGTGGTGTTGTGAGTGTAGTCCTTATTACTTGAGGGGGGAAAAAAAAAAGCAATGGTAAAGGATTTCTGGTCTCAAGTAATAGACACCTGATAGGATTAATTTAATTTTAGTGGAGGAGCTGAAGGTGTTCCATTTTTGTGGAAAGCAAGTGTGATGCAAATATGTTTTTGTGCTTCCTTTATATGGATTCTGTTCTTTTATCTTCTACTTACAACAAATGGAAGAATTAAGTGGGCCATGCTCAGAGACATCAGATATACTGGTATTTTGAGAGCCTTCTTTTCTCCACTAAAAGGTGTGAAGCAGCTGCTTTCCTGGCAATGACCATGATCAAAATGCTGTTGGTCTCATTTGAAGTGGAGCTGCATATTTTGGTTATTTTTTTTTTATTTTTTTTTTTACTGCCTTCTTTGGGTGGGAGAGGATGATTTAAGGTTTGCAAGTATGAAAATGGAGCTGTTACATTGTTTGTTGTGGGATAGAGAAGGTGGTTGTGATAACCCTCTGTGAGTTGTCGTGAGGTGTGATTTGTCACATAGCCAGTGATAGTGTGAAATAGTAAAACTCAGTCCGTTATTTGGATTGTGAAGAAACATACATTTGGAGAATGCTTGTCCATTAAAACTGAATACATCTCTCTTATCAAGTTTCAGAGTTGGAACTCTTTGGGTTCTGTTAGTTTTTTCTTTTTTTTTTTTTTTCATAATATAATTAGGAAACACTGTCGGTGTCTGACATATTAAGTATCCTGCAAGTCAGAAAACAAAGCTCTAGAACGATGCTGTGGTTGGCAAAGAACTGAAATATTCTGGGACTTCTAATTCAAAAATACTTGAAATGTAACAAGCTGAGTATTTGCAAATTGATTCCATAAAGTTTTAATAGCAAAAAAGAGCCAGGTGTTTTACTTTAATCACACTAGAAGAAGCAGCTGATGCATACTGCAACAGCAATAATTCTGGGCTAGAAGCTTACAAATGGTCTAGCTACAAATTATATTGTCGAGGGAATCCAAATACTTTGTAATATATTCTAATACATATTAATTTCAGAGCCCTATAGGGGACAGTCTTGTTATTAATACACAGAGGAGCAGATGTGATAGCATATGGTTTACTAACTTGTATTTATGTTAATTCCATGTAAATAGGATTTTAATAAGGTAATGTTAGTCTATAGCTTCAGTTTCCTAGTATCTTTATTCTTTGAAGATCATAATGGGATCATCTAAGCTGGGGTCTAGGATCACAGGAAAGGTTAGATGAGAGAGATAACTTAGTTAAGATTTATAAGTGGGTAAAAAATAGCCATACTTGAGCATTTTGTGATCACTTCCAAGAACCCCAACCAAACAAAAAGAATACTGAGCACAGATTCAATTGGAACACATCTAAAATGACTGCCTGACATCTAATCTTACTGGTTTTAAATTCTGCTCTATTCTATGTTGATTGTTCACAGTTTTAACTTCCATTCAAGTGCCTTAGAGGAGCTTGCAGAATCTTATAGAATTCTAAAATGAAATTCCAGTATCATCTTAAATCTGATGTCTGTTGATCTTTCTGAACAACTCATCTATTGCTCTGGATTGGAAAAGCTGTGAATGCAGTCCTGCATTAGCTTAGGCTTCTCAACAGCTTTCTCTGGGACATGATTGGCTGAAATAATGCTCCCAGTCACTACAAGGAGCCACTGCAGAACAGAGAACAGAGTAGGTGTTCTCTGTTCCTGAAAGCAGGTGATGAAACAAAGTGCTAATCAGCTCTAGTGCTTCAGAGAACTTGAGGGAGTGTTCTCTATGCTATTAGGATTTTCTGTTTTAAACAATTTTCACCTCCTGCCTACATTGAGTCTACAGTGTTTTCAGGTCACTATGAAGTCAATTTCTTTTCCTGTGGTTTTGTTAACCACTAACTGTTGCTTGTAAGTCCTTGTTTAGAACTCTAATGCTATAGGTAGAATTGCAATTTAGAGATATGACTTTTATTTTTAAAATGGAGAAAAAACCCTCTAAAACGTTTCTAACGTAAAGACCTCTGAGTTCTGTCTTTTATTTTAATTGGTTTGGGAGTGTCAAAACAACTTCTGTGAGCTTAAATTCAATTTATTAAGTGATAGTAAGACTTTGTATAGATATGTCAGTAATGCTTCATTCTTCATCTTATGTATACCAGGCTAAGTTAAGAACTCTGATTAGAATATCCCTAGGTATCAGACTTTTTGGAGTATGTTTTGAATAATTAAGCCAATAGTAGGAATTTGTAGGTGTTTGAAAAACACTGACAGAAATGAAACTTGAACGATACACTGGCACAAACTTAGGGTACTTACTTCTGTTCTCCTCCTAAAGACTTGAGTTTTTTAGGACTCAGACTTTGACTCCCATAAGGTGTACAGTCGATACTGGGCTACTATAAGCACTGTGCAAGTGCTGTGAATCTGTCTGTTTCTCATGACTTTACACAGAGCAGGATCATGAGAAATTCTGAAGTATGAGAGCAGTTGCAGCAGATATGTGTTCCAGACTTGATGCTAGCTGCTCCCTGCAGCAAGATAGCAACATGACACAGGGTTCTTGTGCATGGAAGATGTCTTTATTATTGTGATGATCATGATACTGTCTTGTGTATCCATGCGTATTGTTCTAAGCAAGCTTTTTATATTCTAACACCTGCATTCAGTACATTTCCACTAACAATCCATGGTCTAGAAAACAAGAGGTTAAGCTGACCTCTTCATCTTCCACACGTCCCGAGCTTAGAACACTCTTAAATGGAGATCAGCTCATAGTACTGGAGAATCTTGACTGGAAGTTCCACTGACTTCTCAGGTGCTATGAAGTGGTCCTAGTTGGATTTGTAGTGAATTACATATTCATATAATGGTTTTGAACACAGACAACAGATATGCAAGTTTCAGCTGCTTTGCTTTCATTTCTTAATTTGGTGAAACAGTTGGATGTTTGGCAATTGTAAAAGACATTACATGGAGCTAAATTCTATTCCATGATCTTTATAATATGTAACAGTGAACGTGCATTAGTTTGCTTCTTTTACAGAAATCTGCTGCTAGGAACTTGTAAGTAGTAGCACTAACAAAGTACTCACTAAGAAAGTGTTTGGAAACAGGAAATAAGTATTCAGCAACAGATTATGGATACCACACTTGAAGGAAACAATGAAAATGTTTTCATGGGTTTATTCCCCAGGTAGATTGTTTCTACGTTATTTTGGTGCATTTGGCTAAGTAAAACAATCCAGTACCTAGAATTGCTTTCAGTTTTTATAATAAACCATGTTTAAAGTAATCAGCAAGCAATATTTCCCCTCTCAATATGAGCTACATCTTCACTTATAGCGGGAGGCACTAGAGATTCATAATCCATCCAAAGTGAAACAACAGTTTGAGTCATCATCAGCAGAGGGATATCAGATCATATATCTTTGCTTGACAAGAGGTGGCAATTTAATCTGACAAGTTTCCTGCCAATGAGGACAGCTTTAGGAGTTCAACTGCCTTGGCAGAGATTTGACATGTCATTGAGGGATGTTGTGCAGAAGCCTGAGAATAAACTTGAACTTGCTAATGCAGTTTAGGATTGCTGTAAAAATTTATTAGAAATCAGAGACTGTAAAATTACTGTATTCTTCCAGAAATGTTTTTCTTTCCCTGCTGAATATATATGGGATGTTTAATGCACAGTACATGTTTAAAAGCTTGTTTCCTGATGATGTAAAACAAATCTATTACATGGCATACGAATTGGCAAGGAATTCAATTAAATGCATGCGAGAGTAAAAATGTCCACTTGTAAACCTGTTTTGTCAAGGTATTTTTATGTGTTGCTGCCTTAAGAGGATTTGGAGGTGTATGTTATCAACACAGGAACAGTTTGATTCTGTATCTTTGTAATTATAGAGGTAGGTGAGATCTTGGGTATTTCAAATGTGAGATAGACTCAGCACAGTCTTCCTTCCAGAACGGAAGAGCAGCCCTCTTGAGTTAAATTATGCTGAATTGGTCTATACTTCTTAGGAACTGTATTTATTTGGCTGCAGAGGCACTGAAGTGACTTGTGGATTTCAGAGATTAGCAAAACCCCAGCTGAAGTATGGAGAGCCCATGCAATTGCCTAGTAGGTGCCTGTGGGTTCTGGAGCTGAGCTTGTAATCAACTTTTTGGCAAGGCTGGTTTTTAAGTGCTCTTTTAACTCTGGCCACAATCTGAACACAGTTAAAATCTTGGATTTTTTTCATGAAATAAAGCATTCCAATATCAAGTGAAATCAAAAGCTATTTAACATGCAAATGAGGCATTCAAGTTTGATCTGGGGATTTTTTTGGAGGCGTTTAAGATGGGATGTTCATTATCCCAAATGATGCAACAGCTCTCGTGGCAGTTCAGCTCGTTGGGATGTGTTGACAAATGCCATCTGGAAGGATACTAGTTATGCTTTCACAGAATTTGTGAATGAACTTCAGACTGTGAGGTGTGCTTTAGAAAAAAAAGCTTAAGGAAGCTACGAAGAATCTGCAGAGATGCTTTTCAAGAAGTATTCTAGGGCATAAGTTGGAGCCTTCTTCAATTGTTTCTTTATTAGCTCTTGAGAACTCTTGAATAAAGAAGCAGGTCTGGTTTGTGCACATATCTTTCTTAATGTGGATTTCCCTTTAACATCTGACTAGACAGTTATTTTGTGTTAAGAGAAAACAGTATGGTAACTTGAAAACATCATTGAATGAAAGCGCAGATGAATCATCATCATCTTTCTTTTTTTTTTTTTTTTTGCCATGCCTTTTACGAATCTAGCTGAGATGGATGTTTTGGCTGAACAGTTTGTAATTATATTTGGACAGGTTTTTGTAATACTCGATAATCATATGGGCCATTGTGGTGTAACCTTTCAGGCAACTCAGCACCATGCAGCTGCTCACTCCTGTCCCCAGGTGGGGGTGGGATGAGGGAGGGAATAGGAAATCTAGAAGTGGGAATACTCATGGGTTCGGATAAAGGTAGCTTACAAGGTAAAGTAAAAGGTGTGTGTGCAGGTGGAGCTGTACAGTGCTTTCATTTGCCACTTCTCACCAGCAGCAGGTGTTCAGCCCCTCCTGGGAGAGTGAAACTCAGCATTCATAAGGGTTTATTGTGAGGATAAATGCTATCACTCCCAATGTTGCCCCTTCATCTGTACCTCCAGGTTTACTTGGTGAGCATGGAGCTTTATAATGTCAGGTATCACTTTGGTCAGTCTGGGTCAGCTGTTCTGGCCCTGTGCACCCCCAGAACCCCACCAGCACAGGGAGTGGAAATGTTCTTGGCACTGTGAGAGCACTGCTCAGCAACAATGAAAATGTCAGCATGCTTCCACTACTGTTTTCAACACAAATCCCAAATGAGGCATATTACAAGCTTCTGGGAGGAAAATTCTGTCTATACCAGACAGAACCATGACAGTCATAATGCCAAAATTCTACGTCTTCTTTCTAATGATTACATTTAGTTGAAAGGGAAGAGAGAACTAAATGACAGCTTCTGTTCTGGTATACAGGAATACCTGGTGCATGTGAAGTCTGGGAAAATCCAAGAGGGGTGTGAAGCTGATTTAGCTTGTTCTATTACATCCCTTTTATTCTGTTAGTGCAGAGAGAACATACTGACCTCACAAGCTAATGAAAAGCTTAAGATGCCTTCTGAGAGTCTTTACAATGCCTTTCAAATGCATTAAAACTAATTAGAAAACAGAAATCAATCTCACTGACACAGTGGCCAAAGTAAGTCAGGGAGAGTATTAGAGTGAGCTGTACTCAACCCGAACCTCCTTGTTTGCTTTTTAAACCTAGTTTTGCTCTTGACAAAGGCTGTGTGTAGCTGTAACCTCTCACTAATTAAGCACTTAAGCAATCCTTTCAGCATATTCCTGGCATGTACTGACGTTTCTATTTCAATCATATTTTAATTTGTTATGCTTCATGGCCACTGAAGGCAAATTTAGGCAATTGGGATTTGGCTGGGGAAGAGGCTTGAATGGGAATTCAGTTGGGTGGGGTAGTTACTATTTGTGATCAAGAACACTTTTAATATCAAAATTCCTTAGACTAATACTCTATAAATGACAGAAGAGCTGGGGTTATTATGGAAGCTTGAGATGTATTTAATTTTATGGCATTTTTCCCCCTCTCCAGCTCTTTAGATACTATCATGATTCTACAATGTAAAATGCAGCTAACAGCAACGAGTGATTTTTGTTCTATGCAATGTTGTGCTAGATGGGATTGGTATTTTGATAGCGGACAAGAATATCCTGTTTTGTGTGTAGCATAACCAGTAGAATATGCTCTTAATTGATGATATTTTAAAATAATAAAATACAGGTTATGCTTTTTAACTGAATATTGTTATGATACAAATATTTAAATCGTCACAAACATTTGTTTTTTTTTTGGTAAGTCAAAAGGGTATATCTAATGAGGTGGCAGGTAAGGGAATGCTTGTTTTAGTGGGACAGGGAGGATGGAGAATGGCCTTCTCTTTGACAAATCTTGTGGTCACCTGTATGTTTATGTATGCCTATGGTTAAACATGTTTGCAGAGCTGTCATTTCATCCTGAGTCTTCAATCACTCCCCTACTAGAGGGGGCCAGCGAGTTGCAAGAGCAGGTTATCCAGAGAAGCATTCAGAGGTGCCTTGCGCAAAGTGTCTTATCCACCTTTTTGCTCTTTATTTGTTTGTCTCCCCTGCTGCTTCAAGGGGATCAGCTGCATGTTGCCAATTAGGCTCATCAGCATTGTCAATAACAGATGTGGAGCTCCTGGTAATCTCCCCCCCTCCTTGTTAGTGGACTGTAAGGGCTTCTGGCTGTTTGTGATGAGACTTAACCCTTATCCCCCTACAGGGAGCCAAGCCACTCTGTCAAAGACCAGGAGGAAGGTTTTGCCTGTTCTGAGTTGTAAAGGTTCT
Source organism: Coturnix japonica (assembly GCF_054131305.1). Lineage (NCBI taxonomy): Eukaryota > Metazoa > Chordata > Aves > Galliformes > Phasianidae > Coturnix > Coturnix japonica. Next base: position 7,538,615 of record NC_140680.1, on the reverse strand, counting down.
TTTCTGCCATCATAGCCCCAGTGGGTTTGATTAGACCGTGTTTTTAGCTATAGATGTCAGCTTGTGGGAAAACATAATTAATTTCAACACAGATCAATATGGAAAGGATATTTTAAGAACTCAGCTTCAAGCTAAAGGTAATAGCACAAAGTTTTATTACCTGTCAAGCAGATTACTTGGGCATGTCTTGAATACAAGCTACAAGCAAAACTTTTGTGTTACCAGCCAGCATGTTGTTACAGGATAAGTCTGTAAGCATGTTCATTAGACAGGGTGTTCAAAGACTCTCAGCTCGTGCAGTCATACTGTCATCCTTGCTAAGGGCAACGCCTCAATGCATGCTCTTTATTTTTTCCTATATGAGACGCCTTCAGTGCTGTGGCTACCTCCCTCTTCCCAAGGGAATGATTCAATGCAGGGGGACTGTAACACTTAGTGACTTCTGCAACCAATTGGAATCAAACCAATCTAGACTAATTTTTTTTTCCTCCTGTAAAAATCTGTCTTGCAGGGTACACCTTTTCTTGATGACTATTACATATGAACATTTTTTTGGCATTAAGTTGTAGGGAAGAGGAGGGAGTAGTCTGAATGCACTGCAGTGCCTGTGGTTGAATAAGGAATCAGCAATTCTGTTTCCTGACCATTATTTTAGAGTGGGGGAAGATCTCAACACTATAACATTTCTAGCTCATGAGGAAATTTGTAGGCTTGCGGTGATGCTGAGTCTGGATTACTGTATGATCACAGATCACAGAATCACAGAATTACCCGGGTTGGAAGGGACCTCAAGGATCATGTAGCTCCAACCCCCCTGCCCAGCAGGGCCACCAAACATACACCTTTACTAGATCAGGTTGCCCAGGGCCCCGTCCAACCTGGCCTTGAACACCTCCAAGGACGGGGCATCCACAACCTCACTGGGCAGCCTGTTCCAGGACCTAACCACTCTTCTAGTAAAGAACTTTCCCCTAACATCCAACCTAAATCTTCCCTCCTTCAACTTAAAACCATTTCCCCGTGTTCTGCTATTATCAGCCCTTTCGAAGAGTTTACTCCCTTCCTGGGAGTAAGTTCCCTTCAGGTACTGAAAGGCTGCAATGAGGTCAATGATTACTAATGGCCTTAAGATGTTTAGTGTCTGAAATTAATCATTTGTAGATGAACTCTACAGTATGAGACATCAGGATTTTTGTACATGACTGTAAACCCTAGAAACTGTAAAATTAACAGGTAAACAAAATCTCAACAGTGTTTGAGCTATTTGCTGGTTTCTGAACAGCAGGCAGTGGCAGAATAGCACTTGTGGGCATTAGAATCCAGGTGCTGGTGGCAATAAGCCAAGAACACTGGAAAGTATAGCACAAAATTGAAGTTCAAGTAATGTCTCTGTGCATCTCTGTGGGTTATTTTTCTTAATTTGGAAATGAGTATAAGGAAGGCTGAAAGACTATTGCTAATGGTAGCACTTTCTGCATAGGTTTTCAGAAACATGTACCGATCTGAAATGAGTTTGAACACTTGATTATCTGAAACACAGCTTTGCGTAAGGGCCCACAATATATTTAACCATTAAGATTATGTGTGTCTGGGGATCTTTTGGAAACTGAAGAATAAAAGAAAGTGCTTTGATGCATTTTTATTGATCCCTGCAGTAGTTTCTTCAAAGCTGAACAGACCAACCCAAGTTTTTGTTCCACTCAAAATTGGAGTAGAAGTTAAGGTATCGATAGCAGATGTGCTTCACAACACCACATCTGATGGGTTATTGATTCATAATGCAGTTTTAATCCTCTGCATATTGAGTAAATTATGAAGCTACTACGCTCATATCACTGCATTTCATCTCATTTGTCATTAGCAAGTTGTGAATTATTTAACTTCGATGCTTTGTCAGCAAAGCTTTGAAATTAGATTTTCAGAAATTAACATGTACAACAACTTTTAAAAGTGAGTTATGAATCACTTAAAATGATTTGTTCTCAATTGGCATCTGCTTAGTAGTTAGTGTTTAAATTATGAGAGGAGTCTCTAGGTCTTTTCTCGGTAAAATATATAATGCTATATATATATATATATATATATATATATATATATATATATATATATATTTCTTTCAGTATGAGTATGTTTTGAGTGATGCTTCCCCCCCCACGTTTGCTATGACAAATCTATTGGGACCTGCCTGTTGTAAGCATTTCATAGGGTAATGCACATGGGTAAGTGTACAGGTCTGTGTATGCAGCTCTGGAGCTGGGTAGCACAAAGGAGTTTCTTAAAGATATTCAATTAAAACAAAAACCAAGTGGCCACTGTATCAGCTGTAGTTACCAAGTTCCAAGATCGTACCCTTGCCTAAATTAAGATTAAATCTCAGTTGTTGTGTTGCCCTAAATATTGATTTGTACTCTGTATGTTTGGAAACTGGGTTTTCGATTACTACCAGTTCCTGGATTTTACATCCTTCTGTTTCCCATGGCAACAGATTTCCCTGTGACTGAGCAAGTATAATTTTCCTGCTTTGGATGTTAGCAGTGTCAGACTGTTCTAACGTATGAATGCATAGCTTCACACAAAAGGCTGGTGAGATTTAATTTATAGAGAATTACCTTTGATTCTTAGTGGTATTAAAAATAAAACAAACAAACAAAACCCAATAAAATTTAATCTACAATTTAATCTACAGATTAATTTATAATTTATTATCCGTATAGTGCACGTAAGTGTTGCAGGCTTTGGTAAGGCTTTACTTGAAGTAAAATGCCTTTATTTAATGCTTCAAATCAGAACCCTTGTGAAATGTTGAGACAATGGCTCAGTTTGGCTGTTTGCTTCAATGTTTTTTGCGTGGTTTGAAGTTACTTCCCTAATGCTTGGGAGTGATTACATTAATTATAGAATGTGTGCCATCATTCTTCTCTCTTAATAGAAATATCCGTTGTTGTTTTGACATTTGTAGGTGACTTCTGTGAAAAGGTCACCCTTTTCCCCAATTAATTACGTTATGAGAAAAGCTTAGCTATGCCCACTAACACTGTCCTGATCTAATAATGTTGTTCTTTTTTTTTTCCCCCTGAGACCGAAATTCCCAAGCACGAGCACATACAACTGAAAGACAACAACAGTCTTCCAAAAGGCATGTTGATGGAAATATATTGTAGTGATGAATTCATCTCTACTCTTCCAGAGTCATTTCATTATGCATAATAATCTGCCTGGAAGAAGGACTAGAGGTTGCTCTGCTTGGTGCAACTTGGAGAATCCATACCAATGAATAGATGCTAAGGCTTAGATGTGAGCTCTGCTCACTATGCTCAGTGAAATGCATGTAGATGAAATGGAGAGCCAGAAACGCATAGTGATTAAATCTCTAGAAGGTACTGTGGTGTTGCAGGATACTGGTTGACTGTGGGTTGCTGCCAGTTTTTTTTCCAGTTTTCTGGCCTTGAATGTTGCTTTAAGGGCTTTACAACTTGACCATTCAGCCACTTGATTTTTTTATCTTGTAATATCTTCTGCAACTGTTAACTGAGCTTATGCATGTTGAAAGTGCTATTTTATAGCTGAGCTTCACTCTGAAAACGTGAGTAGGTTCTTCTTTGTGTTGTTCTGCCTTTATTCTCTCACTTATAATGTAGAGATTAGAAATCAATGACTTTGGCTACATTTAAGTTCTGAAATATTTCCCCAGTTTTCAAAGGGATGTATTGTATTTCTGTGATAAGTAACATGAAAATACGTTTATGTATCACTTTGAGAGATTTGGGTTTTTTTTTTATCCTTGACCTGCAGCTCTACATTTTTAAACCTGTGCTACCTTTAGCTTCTAAAACATGATAAACAAGGAGCAGGTTGGGTAGTTGTTAAGCAATATTGCTTGAATAACTGCTGATATATTAGTTCAGCCCATTTGGATGAAATAAGCTACACTAGTATCTTTGTTAAATCTTTAAGACTAAAGCTGGTTGAAAGGTGGTTAGCTGAGTTCTGTATTTCAAATGGTATGTCCACTAAGATACATGTGTGTGTTTGATATGCTTTTTTAAACTATCTTCTGTAAAATAAATACTATCATTTCTTTACTGGTTCTCACATCTTAGTGCTGAATCTGTATTCCTTTCAAAATAGGAAATAACAATTTTAACTTAGCAAGTCACTCTTCAGACTCGGGCTTCTCCAGGACTATGTGACTCTAAAATATATCCTCCTATAACAGTGTTAATTTCTAAAGCTCAGCATTCATGTTGCTCAGTATTTAGCATAATTAAAAATTTTATTTTTTAACTGCTTCAGAGTAACTGTGTCAAGTTGTCTTGTTGCTTGTGCTGGCTGGTCCTGTCTTATGCTCTTCTTGAATAGGTAAAAGAAAGAATTCAGCTAAATAAGAATCTATGCAACTAAGCTTGTTCTTATGAGAGTGTAGAGCAATTTTGCAGAACTCCTAGGCTTTCAGTGTCCACCTAGAACCTACGAACATGTAATGAAACAGAAATGTGGAACTTGAAACCTGTGTCTAAAAATGTATCTAAAAAAATTACGCTTTGCTGGAGTGAGTGGAAGGTACTTGCTAGTAGTGGTTTTCAGATGCATATTATGGATGATTATGCAACATCGCTAAGATGAATTTTTAGTGCTCTGAAATGCACTATATTCTTCTAAGATTTAGTTAGTGTGGTGTTTCTTATGTTTTAAATTGTCATTCATGTTTTCTCCTCAAAGACACCCACCAAAAATAGACGATAAGCAGTGATCACTGCCAGCATTTGAAGAATATCATTTTGTAAGAGGGAGCTACGGCTGGGTGTAGCCAGTACTGGCCAGCTCATACAGTTGCAAAGCATTTATTGATCAGAAGGTGAAGGAGGAAGCGTATCTGTTCAACTGGTGATCTTTGTTATTAGGTATTAATAGCTATCAAGAAAGAATAAAACTTGAATGTGGCACAACAGCCCACCTCAACTTTATCTTTAGATAATATTGTATGAGTAAGGCATAATATTGATAAGGCATCACAATAAGAAAAAGATGAAAATCTTTGTTTAATAGTGTTGTTTTCATCATATATTGAAGTCTCAGAATCTGGTATCGTAAATCTTAGTTAGAAAGGGAGGATATTTCCTTTGCAGGTGTTCTGATCAGATTTGTGCAAAATTGCAGAGGTGTTAAGAAAACTGGCTAAAAGAACAGAAGTATGAAACACTTGTTGTCATCATTCTGTTGTACGTTATTTCACAGTATGACTTTAAATTAGCATCTTTATGAAAACCGAAACCTGACACACAACATGAGAGACATCTACATCAGTAATCACTTGGAATTATTTTGGCATAAGATTTCATAGAATGGTTCCTGAACTTTCCTGGTTGCTTTAAAGACGCTCAAAATCCATCTTTGGATTTATCTCCCTTACCTTATTAGATAAGAATTGAAGCTGTGTCTGTGCTGATTTCTGTGTGTGTGATTTGTCCTCTAAAAGTAGGAGGAAAATCCTTTTTCCTTCAGTGATACTGTTGTATGATAGAGCCTTAACTTGCTAAGGTTTTCAGAACTAGAATTGTGTGTGTTGCCTCCCCATCCGGTGACAAATCAAGGCTGCCTAGTGAAAGTACCATGCCTATGCGCATGGGGAACAGACGGGACTCACACACAGTGTGTAATGCCGAAAGTACAAGTTTAATGCCTTGCAACAAACCCTATATAGTGGTACAGGTGACTGCCCCTGTCAGACACTCGTGACCTCCCTGACTCCACCCCAGGTGCACACAGGCACCACCTACCCAATACCCAACAGTGTGGAATCCCATTTTCATAGTGTTTAGTTGATGGTAGAGAAAATTTTCAAAAGCACTGATGTAAAACTGTCAGTTCCCAATAATTTCATTGTCCACTACCTAGAGGATGGCTGCAGGATGCTTTTAGATTATTAAAGGAGCATTGACAGTTTTAATGTTCAAATGTGTTTTACCTATGCAAAACGCTTTGCTTGTGGGTCTGAGGGTGGAATCTTTCATTACAGCCTTCAAACTTTATGTGAAGTAATGCAGGCATCTTGTACTTGTATTACAAGCATATGAATGGAGATGCTGAACTTTTTTGTTCCTGTTTTCCATTAGTCCACAGTCAAAGATTACTGAAATACACCCTTAAGAATGTCCAGCATTTACAAAAACTGGAAGCAACCATTTGTTATTTCTTACACTTCTACGCATCTTTCTTCACCTCTTAAATACAGAGCACTACTTTTCCAAGGAGCAGCAAGCTTTATAGTGTTTTCCACCAGTTATTTTAGTGTTACCATAAAAATTGCTTTCCCCTTGCACCTATAAAAGTCATAATTTGCTGCAAGCTCAGTGGAGCTATTTGTAATATTATTTTAGGTTTAGTTTTTGTCACAAGCCCAATGGGCAGATTTACTGAAGAAAATGAGTCTGCTGGTTGAATGGAAATAAGCTTTTAGCGTTTGAAGAAGAAAAGGAGTTACAGTAACATGCAGGCAACTTAATCCTGCATGTCTTTGCTTATAGGCTTTATGATGACTTAGAGAAGATATTCATGAGGAATGCTCTTTGAGGTCACTGTGGATCTACAAAATGGTCAGGCCTTGATGTCTGAGAGTAAACAAGTCTAACAGAGCAACCAGAAATTCAAACTGAGCTGTTCTGTTGTGTGGCAAGGTAAGAACTAATTTTGGGCATCAGTTCATTGTTGCTTAAGCTTCACACCTAAATCTCAAATATGTGGGCATTTACTGATTAGCTTTGTGTTTGCCTGCTGACTATGAATCGTGGACATCTGTCTTTGTTTATCATAAGAGGATGTAATCTGAGAGGGTTTTATTTTATGACATTTGCAGCCTTTCCTTGGTGGTAAAAAAAAAAAAAGAAACCCAACTATTTTTTTAAGCTCTTTCAGGTTTTCAAAGTTATAGTTTAAGGCCTACCCTTTAAATCCTAGTCAAACTGCAAGATGTACTTGTTTTTAACATTTTTACATTTAAGGAATGTAAAACAATAGAAGCTATGTTTGTGGTGTGTGTTGGTTATAATAATTCAGTTTTGAAAGTGGGCAGGGAGCTCATTCAGGATTCTTTCTTGCTGCTGCTGTTAGTCTCTTCAGAATGGGAGAGGTGGCAGCTTTACTTCAGCCTGCTTTTCAGGGATCATATTTGAAAATACACTCAATAATATTTGACTTCATGTGGTTAGTGCAACTTAGGCATAGCTGGATCATGTCACTAATGAAAGTAACTTAGTAGTAACTGCCATCTCAGTCCCTAAGTCAGCTTTCTGGATCCCTTGGATGACAAGAAGTCATCACGGCAGGGAAGCTGAAGATGGCTTTCATTTCTGTTACTGTAATAGTCTGCTCATAAATTAACTGTTTTCATATGTAGCATTAATTGTGTGCCTGAACACGCTTTGGCTGTAAACTAGGAAGTCCTTTGAGACTGCAAAGAATGCTTAGAATGCAAAGAATAGGAAATAAGTAGCTGTCATGCTACTTATATGATTGTTTCTGTCTTTATATTTTCTTACTGTTAAGCTCTTCTAAGACTACAGCTGTGTACCCAGCTCTTCTTAATGCTACTTGCTTGAAGACTTCTAAATCCTACAAAATTAATATTTTGCATGGGGTACTTGCTTGCCCTAATCTAGGGCATTTGGTTTGAATAGCCAAGTAAGGAGCCTCAACTTTCTGTTAGAAAAAGGAGCCTTAGGAAAGCTACTCCTTTAACTTAATAGCACAATTAATCATGTGCTACTGCTATCCTTCAGTGGGATCCCTATTGGAGTAGAACTATAAATGGTCACTGATTGTGGGGAGTTTATTATGTTTTTCTAGTACCTTTTTAAAAAAACACAAAACAATAAAACCTTCCCTTTTCTACTGTAGAACACAGGATGAGTGTGCCATGCGCTGAAGGGCTCAAATGCCACCAGGCTGAGCTGTGCTCATACTTGTGTTAGTTAGCATGCCTGCTGTCCCTTTACTAGGATGCCTATCCAGTGCTGTGACTGTAGTGTCTGCAGTCTGAGATCAGTAGCTGTTTGCAAGGGCAGGTGTCTGGCTTCATGAGCAGATGTTCCTGTATCTAGGTGCTGTTTGTCATTATAATGAGTTGGCTCCTTACCATCTCATCTCCAAATGGCCTTAATGTGCTCCTAACCACCAGTCCCAATACTGTAGCCACTGACTGATTTATGCGTTCCTGTCTTGTTGACCACCCTGCTGAAGCTTCCCGTGTGCTTATGCATTTGAAATGTTTTATGTGGTTTTCATTGTCTGGATAGTATCAAGATTCTGGTTGCCAAATATGGACTTTTCGCTCAGTGAGTAAAACCCCTCACACCCAACATATCCCCATACGTTCCTGCATTGGATAGCTTGTCCAAAAATAGATTTTGACTGTCAGTATGAAACAGTTCCTGTAGCTATGGGAAAGACTGCTGTATATAAAGCTTACTTTGTTTTCTTTGCAGATAAGCAAGAAGATAAGAGTTCAGGTAACAGTCCATTTACTCAGCTCTGCAGTATAAATAGCTGGCACATGTATCATTTGAATTAATTGCATTTGACCTTGATTCATTGGGCCTTCTTCAAGAGGGGATTTGTCTGAGTACTGGTGAGCACAGGAGATGGGATCTTTTCATTAGGTGGACTGAGGAAGTGGTTCTGATGGTCTGGAAGGGCAATGAGAAAAGCATACAATATGTATTATGACTGATGTACAGCAGTACCTTGTTTCTGCTCTGAATCTGGCTCTGAGTTTGAGACTGCTAGTGACTGCTCTGGCTCCATCATTTAGGCTTTGAAGGTGGCTATTCATTTTCCATAATTCTATATAAAATGTATGTTATGAAGCTTTGACTCAAGCATTCGTAGGAGTTTATTTCACGAATTAGTACTTGAATAATACTCTTCACTGCAGCTGATGTGAGAATAAGCTTATAAATACAGCTTATACTTTTTGACTCTAAAGAAAAATGGCTTCAATATGAACACTGTTAGGAAATGCAACTTCTGATGTTGCTACTAGTCAGTTTCTCAGCTGTTTCCCTACCTGATTTTTTTTTTTTTATTTTTATTTTTTAATGATATTCCCACAGGGGAAGGCTGCTATGTGAATGGTACTGAATTCTAAGGATGACTTCTTTATGTTGAGTTCCTTCAAACAATGTCAGCAAAGCTACTGTGAATAGTATATTTGGGAAGGAGAATATTGTTATAGCCGGGTGAGGATAAAGATCCAGCACCATAGTGCTCAGTGCTGGCTTGGGCAGGCCCTGCGTGGTCTTTTTGCAGGATGTGCTGTGGGGATGTGCTTCTCTTGGCAGTAGTACCTGGGGAGGTGCCCTGGAACAGGGCTGAAGCAGCATGCTTTCTGCAACAGCAAATCTAATAAATGCAGAAGTAGGTTGTACTAAGAAGTATTTCTTCAGATTGGTTGATATTTTAGGCTTCCTTTTAGTGCTGCTAAATAGAACCATAGACAAGTAATTCTGATGTGCAATGCTACTTGACCAATTACCACGCTGATAATGTGGCTCTATACTGTGCCAGGAAAAGTCCTTTATTTTTATGACATTGTTTCTAAATAATAATAATAATAAGTGCTTAGAGAAAGGAAAAGTGATTGGGTTCACTTACACTGGTCAGAGGTTTTTCCTCTCTTGAAGATTTTTAGAGCAACTCAGCGCCCTCCAGTCTCTGTCCTGGATAATGAGGAACAAAACTTCCCCAGGCAGTAGTACTTGTCACGATGAAAAGCATGTGCACGTTGCATGTTACCTCTGATTATTTCAACTGAGATGTGAGACTTCTTGCAAAATGGCTTTTCAATATAGACAGAGTCAATATTTATGTTTCAAGAAATTTCTGTGAAATTCAGGTTCTGTTTTGAACTGAAATATTAATGTTAATGATTTCTTGTTTAACAGTAGGAGTACTTTGACTCATTTGTCAACAGCAATGCATTGCTTTCCTTTCTCATAGGCAGAGTGGTTGTCTAACAACTAACTGGAAAATAGTATGTTATTCTAAAGAGTTTTGTATCATTGGCACATAATGTTCAGTAAGGCCTGAAATAGATCTGCGAGCAGTTAAATCAGTGCTCCAGGAAATGGCTTAGAGATGGAGAATGAGACCAATTAAAACAGCTTCAATTGACTTCTCCAATCAGCATAGCTAACAGAAAAGGTTTGAGGACAGAGGAGGAAGAAGCACCACTGTGTTATACTGATGCTTAGTGTTTCTCCAGCAAATTGAATGGTTGTGTGTACATATATACAGCTGTGTTCTTGCTGGGAACAATTCTGTAAGATATTACAGTTAATTCTGGCAGGTTGTTAGCAAAGACTTCATGCCGAAGGGAAGCTTGTGGGCATCTTGTTTAACTGAATGTGAGGGAAAATAAATGTGTGGGGAAAAAATAGGTCTAATTTAACCTTTAAGTAAATAGATAATGACAAGAATTAGTTTGTGTACTATACACATGTTTCTGTCTATGTAATGTGTGCAAACTTCTTGCCAAGCTCCTAACTCATCAGACAGATGGTAGGTAACAATGATAGTACTCTAACAGGGCATATGTAACTCAAAATTTAGTTTGTTTTTAATAAATCAGAAATGAAATTTGACTATTTAAGAAGGAAAACAAAGAAAACAACAAAATACTTTTGGACTCTCTGTCCAGGAAAAGGAGAAACAATTCTTATAGAGTAACAGAAAGCATCTGGACAAACTGTTGTGAAACGTGAACTTTGATTAATCTGTCTCTGATAGCTGTTCGTATAGTTTGTATGCAGTGACAAAAGAAATAGGGATTTAGGTGGTGGGTCAAGTAATCTGATGGAGTATGTCCAGCACGCAAAGGTGCTCCTGTGAACATGTGCTTTCCAGTCTCTTGACCACCATGTGTTTGAGTGAGTAATTTCTCATGTTTTTCCTCCAACCACGCTCCTTTTCAGTGCTTGCCACTCATTGTGGAAATCTTAGTGCTTAAATGCAAGATGATGGTGGCTCAATTAAGTTTTATGCTTTGACAGTGGCAAAAACCAAACAAATATAATAATCAACTTTGACATGGAAATGAGGTAAAGTTGTGAGAACTGCATAAGTCCAAAGAAGCATCAGTGATGCATCTGACCATTAACCTGTTTTCTCAGAAATCTGCAGCTACTTCAGATTCCTCCAGGTGTGCTGTGTTATGAAGTTAAGCAGTACCATTCAATATATATTTAAACCATCTGTGTGTACAGTTGTGCGTTTAAACAGAATGCTCTATGTTTTATTTCTCATTTGTTTCTTATTTTGGCTCTCTACAGAAATTCTTCTGGAAGTATTTTAAAACTAGAAAGAGAAAAAAAATCTGTAATTTTGTCTTTAAATGCTTTCTTCTTTGTCTGCTCCTCCTTTACCTCCCCCTCCCCCCCCTTCCTTCAGGAAACTCGGCAACAAACAAAAGGGATGCTGGGGGATGAGGAAAACAAATCTTGTTGCTGCTATTAATTGGTATCCCTATTTGATTTATCTTTGCTTTGCTAGTTGCAGGTGTAGTGGTATATAGCCTCCATGTTAAGTAGTGTGCAAGTAGGAAGGATCTTATTTCTTGTGTAAGTGGCTTAAATTTGTTTTTCTTTCCTGTACAAATTTTTCTGGAGGTGATGTAAGTCTTAATAGACAAGGCCGGGATGGAGTGATGCAGTCACAGGTCAGTGAGTTGGAGGCAATGACTGTGAAGAAACTAATTCATGAGATGTGGTCATAACATTTTTTTATTGTCCTGAGTATGTTGCTTCTCTGCATTACCTTGAAAATGTGAGTAGAACTGTAAGGCTGAGACAAGATATTTGAGTGCACATCTCCCTGTACTACATGTGGATATGATATGGATTGATTTGTTTCATGAAAATGACTTTGGAGAAGAAAATCCTCCAAACTTGTTTTTGAAGGACAAGCATCTCCAATGACAAAGAATGACAAAAATCACCCGTTTTACATTAGTAGTAGATAGCTGAGTACTGAGGTTCATTATTGACAAAAGGTGTGATAACTTCAATAAACTAGTTGTCTCATTTGTGAGAAGCCAATTTGGGAGCACTTGTAGAATGAAGGCACCTTGAGAAAAAACTGTCCTCAGGGAGACTGTAGGTATTTATGGAAGAAGTAAGTTTTCCTGTGAAGAGCTATAAAACTGCCACAGGGCATAAACAATGCTTGAAATGCACTCAAACATTCTACTCATGAATTATAAATGTTTTTGTGACCCTTTCTCAGCAAGTTGGCCACTGGGGTTAACTGTCATTTAGTCAGGGTTTATGACCCAATGAAAATGTGCTTGCTTTGGTCCTGCAGACCCAGAGGACCTAACAAAAGCTGAGGAAAACAATTACAGATGGAGATTTAAAGAGAAGAATGAGGGAAAATATGGGATTTCCAGCTTGTTTTATTGTTACATTAATCCATTAAAAATTAAATCACTCCTTTTAAATTACAGAAAAAAAACCTACTTTATTCTATGGATTGAGAAAATGTCATCTTCGAGGTTTTTTTTTTTTTGTTCCTATTACAGTTTCAGGATCACAGTGTTAATTACTTTAATTCTTTGTAAAATAACTGCAGCAGATCTAGCAAATCTCCTATCCCTTTATTATAAAAATAAATGTAATTCTAATGGCAAAAACCTCATTTCTATTAAGCAGCACAACTAGTGCTTAATTTTATGTGGATCTGGGAGGCCTCTGTGGCAGACTGGAAGTTGATATGGTAGTAGTGATATCCACAGTAAAAATGTAGCTTAATTGAACAAAGCAAGACATGCCTCCCTGTGATGGTAACTTGTCCTTACCATCAGGGTGGGGGGGTTAATACAGAAATCACCACACCAGGTTGCCCTGTGTGGAGTTCCTTAAAGGAATTATATTTTCAAGACCTTTACTGGATAGGTGGTCAGAGATGTATCTTAAATATTATCAGTTTAGCTGATGTTAGAAGCACATGAAGTCTGTGCCTTGTAGGCACTGCCTAATGTAAGAGCTGCTCCAAAAGTAATACCTCTTATTACATTGTTTGCCCACAGCAGGAGGCAGAATTTGTTGGGATGGCAGTTGAACTTTCCCACTAAAATTCAGTTACATTTTGTTGCTGTGTGACAGATGGCAGCAGAGGGGCAGTCTGACAGCATGTCATCTGACATGGAAGTGAATATGTAGCAAAGGTATGTCACTGAATTCCTTCATGTGGGGGGTGGAAGAAAATGTCAATTGTTGATTTTTATTGACGTGTGCTGAATACTGGAGACCAAACAGTGGATGTGAGTTCAGTGAGTGGGTTGGTGGAGCGTTTCAGCAGCGCTGTCAGTGGATCACCTCTGCTGGTGCAGATTGTGGTGAGCATGGCATGCAGGGTCCTGTTTATCACTAGCAAAGAAAATAAGTAAAAAAAACCTGCATAGCTGCTGATGGTGACTCTGAAAAAGTGTTTGTTAGCTGAGTATTTCCTCTATCAAGTAATGTTATTCTGCTCTGTGTCTATTGATACAAAAATAAATAGGAGGTATTACTTTTGAAGTAAATTGAAAACAGATTGCTTATAATGGTATCAAAAACTCCCAAGCAAAGCCATCAGTGATTGGGGTGTATAGAAATTTGATAAACATCTAGTGGTTGTGGTCTCCAGAGAGCCTTGAAAGTAAGGGGTGGATTTAGGCATCCTGAAAGCTAACTACAGCTGGTGTGTCTCCAGCAGCTCCTTACTACCCTGGTTTGTGCTGGTGTCCTGCATGTTATCCCTGGGAAAGTAGAAGTGCTCGTGATCTTGCACAGTTCTCTCTCAAAATGGAATAAGTCTTTGGCAAATTTTACTGTTCTGGAAGAAGTGCTGGGAATCTCAAGTACCTGTGAGAGTTCTGGTACTCCAGTTGGTATCTGCAAATGGAGGATTTAATTTCATAAAACTCAAAACACAGAACTCAGTTGATAATGTTTGTATAGAAGGCATAGGTAAAAAAGCAAAAGGGAAAGAGGAAGAAGGATGCAGGGGAAGTGAATTGAAAAGATTTTTTTATTATTATTATTTTTTCTTTCCTATCTTTTACTTTATCTATTTGATGTGCAGTTGCTGCTTTCCTTAGCAAACCTTATCAGATATCTTTTTCTGTGTATTGCCTGTCTCATAGAGCATTTATCAGAAAGTGACCTCTTGGATGTTCTGGAGTACTTTTCATGGTGTTTGTTTCTGTACAATAATATTTCAGGATACTCACAATACAAAGTAGAAATGAATTTGAAGTAGACAACAGTTTTTTTGTTTGTTTTTAACACCCTGCTGGTTGTGCTAAATGAGTGCAGACATCTCTAGTATTACCTGATGTATGCATGGTAATCAGGGAAGTTGTCATCTTGGATATCCTGCAGTTAGTTTCAAGTTACTGGTGCTTCAAAGGAAAAGGACTTAGACATTGCTTCAGTAGATTTATTTCTAGATACATCAGCCAATGACCTTCCCTTCCCCTTGAATACAGAAATGCATTAGTTATTCAGGAAAACGGTGGAGATGAAAATTAAGATCTGCTTTGTTCCCTTTCTGGTGTGCTTTAGTGATGGCAATGCATATTCCAATATTATACCTGTTAATTCTTATGCAACATTAAAAAATAAATTTAATAGTTGTTTGTGAATACTTTTTTTTTCAGAGTTGAGCCATGAGAAATTGTTGCTTTAAATCTGAGGGAGACTGTGTTTTGGTAGGTCTGGTCTACATAGTTCACGTATGTATGCCGTGTAAATCTCAAACTACCAAGTAGCTTAAAGGGCTAATACTGGGCAGCAGTTTGATTGTGTTATTGCTCTGAATCCACCAGTCACATTTGTCAACTAACTCCTGGTCTGTGCAGAACAAAGCGAATTTGTCACTAAACTGAAACTTTTCTCTAAAGTCTAGGAGTAATATGAATGCAGCTAAGTTCAGCTGAATATTATACTATGCATCCTCTGCTGACTAATTTGTCTATTCTAATTCTGTCTCATCTGGTATCTGATTTATTTAACACTGGATGCCTGAGTTAATAATGTCCTTAGGGAATTGGACGCTTGCTATTGTTAAACCATTTTATTTGGAGAGTAAAAAGGGGACAAGGTATCTTTTTTACATTTTGGGACCTTGGTAATAAGTTGCTGTAGTCTGCATTCCTACTGTTAGACTAAATAGGATTAGTTTTGGTGTTATCAAAAGAGTAATTAACACCTGCAGATATGATCACAGATGGTATCAAAGAAGAGGAACTCAGTTTTACACAGAAGCGCAGCTCCAATTTTTGTATCAGAAACATCAGTACAAAATTGGCTACACATTGTGACCATCTATTTATACTTCTAGTTGTAACTTGTTGTATCATGATAAAAATAATGCAATTAGTAGGAGTAATGATCGCATTATAACTCACCATGGAAGTAAACATGCTAAATGAGAAGGCATTCCTCCCTGGAGCTGGGGGAGCTAGCCAGTTGTGATTGTGAACATTACAAGGTTAGGCAAAATTGATACTGCAGGAAATAGCTATGAACTTGAAAAACCAAGATCAGTAAATAATGGCAGCTGTGGGAGCTTCTGGGAAACATCAAATCTGAATAAACATTTTATGCAGCACTGGAATCTGGGATCCTTGGAATCTGAGTTTTTAAAAAAGAGAAAGGAGACTCTATTGGTGGACCATCATTGTCTTTCAGTTCAGTTATTCATTCTTTCATGTACACTATGTCCATCAACTAGTCAGTGCTGCTCTGTGCTAAGTATTTTGCAGTAGGTTTTGAGACTATTTTGAGGTCCTTCTGGCAACCCACAGGAGGAAAGCAGTGGTATAGCATGGTATGTGCCTGCTAGCTATCAGTAAGACTCTTGGGCAGAACAGAGCTCAATGGAAGCTGCAAAAATGTTTCAAGATGATAAATCCTGTAGCAGAAGTTGTCTGCTACTGTAGATCAGCAATAACTAGTTAAAAAATAAAAATAAAAATTAAAAAATCCTAAATATAGAAACACTCACTGAAAGTTATGCCTAGTTAAAGTTGTGATAAAGCGAGAGTTAAAAGCTCCTATTGTCTTTTCCTTTTGGGTAGCATTATTATAAGATAATGCTTCCTTGCTTTAAATTTGTGAGAGATACAGTATTGTTTAATCATGTAATTTTTCTGGTGATCCTTGAGATCAAATAATTAGAGACAAAATGCTTTCATATTCATTTAAATGGTGCTAATGCATCAACCTTTAAGAAGGAAGGTTAGGTATTTACAGTAGTTATAAATAAACAGTGACTCAGTGACCAGAAATAAACTCAATGTTATTGTTAAGGTCATCTTTCTTGGTAAAACCTGCTGAAAACAGTTTGCACAAGGTTGCAGATTTATAAAGCAACTGACCAATCTGACCTAAACCGTTCAAGTTCATTGTCAGCCTGCCCACCGCGTTCTGCCTGTAAATGAATGAAGGACACAAGACCAGAAAAATAACTTGTGCTTAAGGTCATGACAAAAAAAGCAAGAAATTTTTCTCAACTAATGTTTGTGAAACAACTGATATTAGTGGGAAGTTGGCTTGCTTTATTTTTTGGATGGTTGGAATTGAATATTTCTCTGACTGGGCTGCCTGCTGCTGCATGTGATGCTCTTGTTCCCACGCTGTCTGGCAGGTGCTTCCTCATTCTTTTCAGTCATAAATACCTTCCATGAGGTATTTCAAAATAGTAAATAACTGAAACTTAAAGTTAAAATTCACTAATGATCTTCATTCACATGACAAAACTTGCTGAACTACCAAGAAATTCTGCTCCCTCTGGAATTCTTTCTTGGTCTTGGGTCTTGTGCCGTTTGTATATGAGCACCTTATATGTTATTGACTCTCATCCCTGTCCACAAATGGAAGTGTACTTGTGGGTATGGGGTGTGGACCTTTCTTTTCTATCTCAAAGACAAGAAATGATGCTGAGAATTGGTGAGGACCAATCTACTACAGGATATGCTGGTGGAATGTTAATTAAAAGGAACCGGAGTTTCCTTGTATGCTCTTTCTGAAGTTATTCTGGTTCAGTAGGTGATACATGTAACTCATGAAAAGTGGGGGACAGCCTCTGGTGTACTTATCAGGGGATATAGACATTTGTGTTTGCAGGTTTGTTATGTTGTCTATTAATTGCCAACAAATAATGACAAGTGCTTTTAATCAACTGAGATGAATAGTGCATAATTTGTCACCTGCATAGGAAAAAGTGTCTTGGAAAGATGAGAGCAGTATTTGAAGCAGCCGATACTTGCCCTTCTGGCATAGTTAAATCTCTCCTCACTGTGTATTCTGCAGTTCTGTGGATATTACAGGTGCGTCGCTGCCAGTGGGATGGGAAACTTGGATACAGCCACATCATGGTTTTTTGGATGTGCAACTTTTACCAACCCAGAGTAATTTGACCCCAGATTTGTACCTTCTTATGCCTCTGATGAAGGAGGAGTTTTTTGCAATCCCTGACACTTTTCTGCACTCTACGTGAACTCTCTTTTCTTTCCTACACCAGTCAGAGCAGCAGCAGAGAGCAGGCAACAGTGGTAGGTTGTTGTGCAATCCTCTCTTTTAGCAACTGGGAACTTTATCTAAGTGGCTTGCACAAGTGCTGTGTGCACAAAATCAATTTGGATGGAGAAAAGATGTGGAATGTTTGTAATGAATATTGTTGCAGGTTTCAGTTTGGTTCCCAAGACTGCTGCCTCTTGTAAGTTCCAACTTTGCATGTAGTGTAGAGAATAGGTATGCTGGAAAACTAGGCATGCCAGTCAAAGCCTCGTGATACCTTCTGTTGTATCTGGGAATATATATCTCTGTTAAGAATAGTAAGGTAGAGTGGATTTACTCCAGTTTGTAACTGGGCCCAGTGAATCATTTGTAGTAAACTAGCCGTGTTTTGGAATCATTCCAAGTTCTGCTTGGCTTTGAATAACAGCTATGTTTCTGTCTGTAACGATAATGAACAAAAGGCATAATTCCAGAGGAGCTACTGAAAAATGTTATTTCCTTCATCTGTAACAAATAGAGAAGTAGAAAATAATTACATGTATCACAGTACAGATGAACATCTTGAAGGTTCCTGAACTATAAATTTAATGAGTTGCACTGTAACTAGCTTCTAACAGCAAAGCATTTAGTTTCTTGTGGAGTTTGTATACCTCTTGTTAATTAACAATAAATATTCACAGGAAAAAAAAAAAAAAGGCAATTAAAATGATGTTGTCTGTTACTTCTAGAGTTCCAGATTGAGAGACTAGTGCCTTTCTCTTCTGGGATTTTTAAGGTCTTACATCATTAAGATCAAATTGGCTGGTAGGTGGCAACAGTGATACTTCTTTAAAATATCACTTACTTGCCTTATTTCTCAGTGGTAAGAGGGAGTCAAATCCTATTCCTATAAAATGAAAAACAACCATGATACAACAAAGCCTCACCTATGGTATAACAACGCCCATGCTGAGGTGTAGCAAGCAGGCTCCTTAGGCCCCTTAGGCACCAGCTTTTGTTCCATGTCAGTGGAGTTTCTTCTTCACTGGACTGAGAGAGGAACTCCTGTGGACTTTGGAATACCATTAGTAATGTAGGACTGCAAAGTTTTAATGAACTTCAGTAAAATTCTATTTTTCTTGTAGAATTGACACTGACTGGTCATTTAGATTTGGGCCTCCTTAGAGAATGAAACTATTTCACTTCTTTCACTTTGGTTTAACCTTTGTTTCTACTTAGAATATCTTATCAGATTTCTTCTTTCCATGGTCAAATTCAGTGTTGTCTGAACTCAATAATTTATTGTCTTTAAAAATTCAAAATATGATTTTTAGGCAGACACTTAAATTTCCTTCAGTAAAAAGATCAAATATTAAAACTGTGGATTTAATAGAGCTGTTCTGAGATGTCTACTTTTTGTTATGATTATTTTCATTTATTATTTTATTTTAGAGTTGGTGGAGGTGGGAAAATTGAATGTAATAAAACATTGGAACAATGGCATTTCTTGAATGTATGGTACTTGTCAATATCACAGTGTGGATTGAGCATTTGACAGAATTCTGTGGAGGGGCAAACAAAGCAGCTCCAGAGCACCTCCACAGCAAAAAGAGCTCAAAAGAAAATGGGAAATATTGCTTTCATTGACCACTAGGGGACACTCTTGTTCAATTTATTCGTTTCACCAAGGTCACTTATATAAAGATCAAAAATGTGGCACTCTGAAGTTCTTAAAGAATAGGATTTGTAGGGAGGGGAAAAAAAAAGAAAAAGAAAAAATATTTCTTCTCCTGTATATCAAATGGAATTTGACTGTTTTTCTAGTTGATAATTATTTGAGCCATAATGCAAGCTTTTCCAGTGCAGTTTTGGGTTTGCTTCAGTTTCGTTAGACCTGAACCAACTTAAGATGGTACACAGTAAATGAGTATATGCTTTCCTTATTGGGCTGCCTCCATGACACTGTGCCTGTTAGATCTGTTGGATTTGGTGTTCAGTCTGTACACTGAAGCATTTGCATTTTAAGTTTGCTCACAGTTACTAAACCTAATAACCATAGAGAAGCTAAAATATTTCCCCCCAATGTACCTTCCTTGAAGGACCTTTGCTTTATGTGCAGCGTTCCATAAAAATGTTTAGATTCCTTGAAAAGTCTGGTTTACATCACAGTTTTGATAGTTCAGAGCATTCAATAACTTAAATCTCTCTACAAGACTGATGTAATTTCTGAAGGCTCGTGAAGATCCTACCAGTGATGGTGTCATTGTATGTGGCTTTACCAAGCCATTTGGGAGAGCTGCACTATCCTTCTTATATGGGAAACAAAGCTAGTAACTCTAATATTGCTCTAATTTATTTCTTAGATTCAGTCACGTACTGACTTCAACTTTTGAATGTTATTTCTTAATTTTTAAAGTTATTGCATCTAACACCATAAATTTGTTTATGTGAGAAACAAAAGCTGCTAGATACTTTTTCAAAGGCGTTATAAAAGAGGGAGGTACTTTAAGTTGGTTTCAGTACAGCTCTGCTCTGAATGTCTTTGCTTTGATCTGCTGATGGTCTGACACTGAAAAAGTATTTGTGTATTTTGATTATTTTTTTTTTTAAGGCCTAGAAATAGCATTAAATAAAGTGAGATATGTCAATAAGGTTAAGTGACTATGTGAAAGCAAATGTGGAAATAAGTTAGTTCTATGGAAACCTAATGCTTACCGCTGTAGTGTTAGGTTTGGAAGAAGGACTCTGGAGAATGTATTGTAGTGCATATGCTATGAAAAATGCGTCCTTAGAAAGTAGCTTCAAGTTTTATTTATCTTCAGGCTACCAAGTGCTCATACAAGTATCTTGACTTTGCAAAGCTCATCTGCCAGTGGATAAAATTACAATTGTGAGCCCTTGAGATTTTCTTCCTGTGAATCTCAGGGCTGTAGGTTTTACAGATAGGGTAGAATTCTCATAATCTGGAATTGACGATCCATTAATGACACCTGCATTCTTGTTCGAATGCTGGAAATTGTTTTGCCTCCTTCCCCTACCTGCAGAGTGTGCAGGTGCTTTCTGAAAAACACCCAGATGAGCTATTCAGGTTGTTTTTAATCACTGGCTTCTGTTGCAAGTGCTAATTCCTGGTGCACTGTCAGTTGATGCTCAAATATGAGAGAGCTGTCTTTCTGCCACTGATAAAGAAAATATGGATTCCTTTTGCTTACTGTAGGGAAGTGATTTCACTGAGACCATTATTTGAAAAACTACTAATTCTGGTATTGAGATTGGTCTGTTCATGAGATTGCTTTCTTTAAAGACATTATGTGATTTGAGACTATTTTTGCCAAACTGTCTGAACCAGAGCTTCATTACATGATAGCTATTTTGACCCTGTCCTGACACTGCTTGCATTGCCTCATCATCCATACCAGATTGGCTCAATCAACTTGAAAAAAAGTTTATGCAAATCCATAGGACACAGAGCTCCTTGAAGGAAACAGCTAGAACCAGCTGTTCCTATACTTGGTCCAGTCGAGAAAAAAAACCTGACAGTGAAAAAATTGAAATAATTGGAAGAAAGAGTCAAAGAAGAGACTTCCAAATCACTTCTACACTATTTTTCCCTTTTCTTAGCTCAAGGAACCTCATTCTTCTATCAAAGCTATTCTAATCCATCAATGTATTCAAACTTTAGCTGAGGGAAGGTGGCAAGGCAGTAGCAGCCAAAAGTAAAGAATCAGGAAAAATATTGCTGTGACACTTTGCAAGGAGTCAGGAAAATGAACATGTGCAGCCCTGAGTGGTTAGGCACTCTGTGATGAGCAGCTGGGAAGAAAGTTAAATGGCATCTGCAGTTACTGATAAATTCAGATATACCACATTATGTTCAGGATATGACTTAGAGTCTCAAACTTGCCCTGTTTTGTTTGGGTTTGTGTTTGAGTTCTTGCTGCCGCTGTGAGGGGGTTGTGTCTGGCCTCTGCAGTGGAGAATGGAAGCATCTTCCTGCATGCTTACCCCAAACCAGTAGGCTTTGGAGGAGTATTGATATCAGTGTGTCAGTAGAACTTCTGGAGGTTGGGGCCAGCAGTATGGTTTCTGCTTGCTTGCCAGCTGAAATTCTATTTTGCTAATGTAGGCAAATGTTTTCTTCATTAAACTTTGTATTTTAGTTTGGAGTTTATTATTTGTCTCACTGAAAACGAAATATTAAGTGTCGCTGCTTTCAGAGAAGCATGGAACTTGAGTTGGAAGATCTCAGTTTATGAAAAAAAAACTAGTTTTGCTGTCGTCCTCCATAATTTAGTTTCATTTTGCTGTCTTCTCTTTCTTATAGGTGAGGATTAATGAGCTTTTACTACAGCCTGTAGATGTTTTACTTTCTCATGGTTTTCATGGTGCCATGTTTCTGTTACCTGTTGTCCTCAGACCAATAACTGAACAAGATAAGACAACCAAATCATATCCTGGTGAAGAAATAAGGACTAAAAGAAAATAAGACTATAATCCAAGCTTTGTGTGTTTCAAACATGTCCTGAAGCTGTTTGATTACTATATATATATATATATATATATAAAATAAATATTGAAGTGTATCTATAAAGCTAATCAGTGGCAGCAGTAGAGAAGGACACCAGATAGTGAAGATGGCACGATAACATTAAAGAACTTGGTGATATAAATCTTAGCAAAATCTGATGTTGAGAGGGCTCAAGCACAATATAAAGCACAATATAGGAGGAGCTGGGACAGCTTAGTTTGTTCTCTTTTAAGAGGTTGTGGAGAGAGTATTGTTGCTGTCTTCAGGTACTTACAGGTATCTGGGGTTTTTTTAGAGAAGATGGGGACTGCTGGAACTGTACAACCAAAGGGGAAAGGAGACCAAGAATAAGATGCAGCAAGAGAAATTCCAGTCTCTGAGCTTGTTATGGATGAAGGTGCTCAAAGCCAGATATGCATCTACTCAGCCTGGCTTTTGGTTTTAATTTTAAGTTGACACTGGCCAGATGATCTCTAGAGATATCTTGAAAACTGCATCAGTCTGTGCTTCTGTGATACCTGTGTGGCATTGCAGAAAATGTGGTTATCTTGGCCCTCATTGTTCCACCTGAAGCTGGCAGTTAGAGAACTACAGCATGTAAAATGCTCAGTAGTGGTATTACATGCCTTTCCTTAGGAACAACTTCTTCAAGTAGCCTGGCACTGTCTGGAAAAGACCTTAGAAGAGGCACTTGTGGGATTTGCATTGCTCTTCTCAAATACAGAGCCTCAGGCATGTCCACAGAACAACCATGCTTTCCATGCTATGCAAATAAAGCAAACAGCAGGACAGGCTCAGTTTAACCTGAGATCCAGCCAACGATATACTTGCAGGTGCAAAACTGCTCTGAAGATGGCTCTTGCTCTTGTGAAGTGAATGGTGAATCTCTGAGGTGAGGAAGAGAAGGCTGAGGCTTGGTCAGCTGGTTGACAGGGAGCAGTGCAGCTGCATGTCAGTGGCTGTGCTCTTATGAGGGGTAGGGAACTGGCTCCAGCCCAGCTCTGTGCACTTGCTTTTTCTGATCCTTACCTCTTGCTGGTAAAAGGTTGGTACCAGCTGTGTTTCTATGGCCTCTCTAAGGAAACATGGGAAGTTTGAGCTTGGTGTTTGTTTGGGGGAAGTCCTACTTTGTATAAATTCTGTGAATTGTGTGCTTCTATCTTTGCATTACATTAACCTAGTTTGGCTTTCAAGAGATAGTATCTTTTCCTATTAGTAAGTGAGGAAACTTGTCAACTACTGGGGAGTTCATTTTCATATGATTTTAGTTTCTGGTGCATGTCTGTCTTTATTTTCATATGTATATAACGTTCACTTGACAGAACTCCAGTACACATGCAGCTGCTAGGAAGCATTTCAGCATTTCATTCTCTTACTGTATTCCACACCACTGAAGGTGTACAAAAGCAGCCTTTCTGTCATTTGTAACTCTAATACAAACAATTGTAATTTCTCTGCTTCAACAGACTAAAAAAAATAAATATACTGTTATTGGATAAAATATTCTATTAACAAAAGGCTTTACTAAGCAACCTGTCAGCCCCTCCACCCTCCACTGATCTTCTGTATTTCCCACACCTACCATTGTGTGAAGTATCCTAAAGAGCTTTTGAGAACAAAAAGTCTATTTTTAGAAGCAAAGTTTTCCTTCCCAAAGTTTGAGTATTCTTTTAGGGAGAGAAACACTACACTTATCCTTATGTTGTTGATCTCATTAATGACGGAGGCTTAGAAATACTGGTGATTAATGCATCTCTGCACTAGTCAGTTTGTGGCTGACTTGTTTTAATCCTTGAGTAACTCAAATAAATTATTTTTCTGTGTAGCTGAAGCACGAAAAACACTTCTGGAAATTGAGAGATTTGTTTGTACCTAGAGTGTGGGTTTTTTCCTCTGATTTCTTTCTGGAGAGGTTTCAGCTGAGAACTGAGACGTGAATGATGCCTTTAGTAACAGCTATTTGTAATTATTGTGCTCTCTGCTTACTGAGGTCATATTTTTAATACAGATTTAACTAGGGGTTTGCATCTGTTAATTTTTCAAAGTGAAGGTGTGTTCGTGGCATGGGCTTTGTGTGGAAAATACTGGTGATTCAGTATAACAGTGTATGGCTTTTGTGTTTTGGTCTCTTTCCAAAATAAGGTATGGAATGAAATTTAAGTGATCATAATAATTATGTGGAATCTGATGTTAGGTTGCCACAATGTAGAAGTTTTTAATTGTGCATTAAAAACATGTAACATAAAAAGCTGGTTGTTCTTTGGGGGTTCAGTTCGCTTTTGGGAATGAGATGCGTGCGTCAGTGTCAACTTTAAAAGTATATTCTTTGCAAAACTGTCATGGGCTAAGAAACAATGTTTCCAGGGTCAGGAACTTTTTTCACTTTCAATTTCACTTAATGGCTCATGCTGTAAACTCCTGTACTAAAATGTCATGTTTTCTGCAGTGATAACAAAAGCTAACTGCCATCAGATAAACTTGAAGGATACTCATTTTTCTTTGAAACGTACGCCT
Source organism: Coturnix japonica (assembly GCF_054131305.1). Classification (NCBI taxonomy): domain Eukaryota; kingdom Metazoa; phylum Chordata; class Aves; order Galliformes; family Phasianidae; genus Coturnix; species Coturnix japonica. The sequence goes on along the minus strand of NC_140680.1, from coordinate 7,514,039 downwards.
TGCCTATTGTATTGTCACACTATTTAATGTATAATGCAGCTTGTAGCGTAATGCTGTCACATATGAAAATAAAAGGACTGTGAGCTGGTAAATCTGTCACTTTGTTTGTGTTCAGTGGGATGTAAGGCAGCACTGGAGCATAGGAGGGATGCACAAGAACAACAATATGAATGATTATGGGGCATCTTATTTGAAATTTTCTTCATATTTACATATGCAGAGGATAGGCATTGAGAAATCAGTTAGGTTTTTCTCATCTATTTAATCAGTAATGATCTAAGTCTGGAAAGAGAATGAGTGAAAAGTTTGACAGGTGGTGGTAGAGGGAGAGTCAGACCTGGAGTGTGTGCAAGTGACTTGCACAGAGGTGTGAAAATTGTGTTAGTGAGTCGGCTAAGATGAGACACAGAAAATGGAACTAGGTAATCGTCAGCTACTGTGAGAAATGTTATTGGTGTCCAGGATTGCTTTAAATAAATAAATACAATTGCTCTGCATTCAATTACTGCTTAGCATGCAGAAGCAGCTTTCAGAAGTGGCTTGTCATAGGGCTTGAAGACACGTGTCTTGATCGAGTTAGTGCAGTCAGTCAAACAAAGAAAGGCTTTGGCATGAGAAGAATTGGCTGTCACCGCATAAGGGAAATATGGACATAGAGTTCATTTCTGACCTACCTTATGGAGAAACTGAACAGCCTCTGGTTAGCAAGGGCAGCATGTGAACCCTAGTATAATGCTCCATTAATACATGTGACTGCTTCATTAAACTTGTTGCTATGACGGAACAACTGGGCCATTTCATAATGAAAGCTGTTACCTTGTGATGGACATGGTAACAAAAGGTCAATTTCTGATGACCACGAAACAGTCTCTTGCCCAGACCTACTTTTTAGGAGATAACTGGAGAACAGCTATGGTGATTCTGGTGGATTAATCTCTGAGAGTGCTCAGAGCACTATGTTTGCATGTAGCCAAACCATAAGATTTTCTACTTGCAGGTTACGTATTGTTATTGCATGGCCATACAGTATAGCATGATGGGGAACACACAGTCTCTTCTCTGCCTTAATGCTCTATTGGTCAGTGCTTTAAACTAGCCAGACAAGTTTAGAACAGGAGTGTAAATTATTGTCAGATTAAATCAACTCTAGTGATTTAATTCTAAACACCTAAAACTCCGTAGTGTGAAAAACATTTGTTTTGGGTTGTTTTCTTTTAACTGTTATCATTTCTTATGTCTATATGTTATAAATACAAGGTGCTTTATGTCCACAGCTGCAATCCCAGATTCTCTGCAACAGAAGCTGCAAATAAGCAGGCATAATAGCTGCTCTGCCCTTGTGTAAATGTCTCCCTTCCCATGAACTTGGTGGAGAAATACTGTTACAGAATAAGTTTGTTATGAAAAAATAATAGTGTAATTAATAAACATTCTGATCCCTGAATGGACCCATACTAATGCTACATAAATAATGTAAACAACAGTTAAGTTTTGACTGGTCACTTTTGCATCCCGTTTCCTAATGTACTCTTTATTTTTTTTTTTTTCTCTTTCAGGTGAGAAGTTAGCTACTCCACAGCAGAGTACACCAAAAAGCACTCCTTCTGGTAAGAATATCTGATTAATTTACTTGTATTATAAAATATAATTCTCTGACATCTGACACATATTCAGAAGGTTTTATATTTGGTAACTACATTTAACGGTCCCATCTCCTTTGATTCTTTTGTTTTCATCTCCTCTGCTTTCTGAATTTGTTCTGCATCTTCACGAACAATTCCGTAAATCTTCCTGCAGTCAGTATGTCAGACAGTTACAAGCAGCATGAGGTGTGTGAAATCCAGGGGTTCCAGGATCTACCTGTTCTTTATCCTTTTATGCTTTTATTCATTCTGTGAAGTTTTTGGCATCATTAGTGGTGTCAAATTTGAGCGTGTTGCCCTAGCAAACCAAATATTGTAATGAATTTGCTGTGGAAAAGGAAAAGATATGAGACCCCTTACTAACTCATCTATGTGTTGCCATTTAAAGAACATTCTACAGCACTTTTTATTTATTTATTTATGTATTTTTACAGTAATGTCTGATCATTTCTCTATCCAGGAGCATGTTATGTTTCTAGTTCTTTAGTAAATACATGTGTCATAATTACATTCAAATCTGTTCTATTTTGCATTCTATGTTTTGTGCAGTATTATAACATGCAGTTACATGTTAGTGTAGAATGTTGTTATTGCATTTGGCCATGGCTCAGCAGCTAATAGCACTTCAGGATTAAGGTTCTGGATTAATAGCACTTCAGGATTAAGATTCTGGACATTAGGAAGTATCACTTCTCGGAAAGGGTAGTCAGGCGTTGGAATGCACTGCCCAGGGAGGTGTTGGAGTCACCGACCATGGGAGTGTTCAAGAAACGTTTGGATGTTGTGTTGAGGAATATGATTTAGCTGGGAAGTGTTGGTAATGGTTGGACTAGATGATCTTCTAGGTCTTTTTCAACCTTGATAATTCTGTGATTCTGTAAGGTAATGTGAAAATGAAGTATTGATATATCCATTCACTTTTTTTCTTGCTATGGAGAGCTGGAAGCTGGCAAGGGAGTTTTGTGTCTGACTGAGGGAAAATAAGTAATGGATGACTCTGCAACACACTGAGATTTGTTTAGCCATGTTTTACCAGAGTTAAGGGTTCTATTTGTTTTTATTTGTTTTTTGTTTGGTTGGTTGGTTGGTTTTTTTTTTTGTGCTATTTGATTTTCTAATGCTAAAAAAACACGTGGATTAAAATGGGATTTGGTTGAAAATTCATATCTTATGAATCTTAGAATTACTAGGATGCTCTGGATGTGTGGTTTCATGTGTTTATTTTCTACTGATGATTTTCAAAATGTAGCTACTGTTTCAAGTTCTTAAAAATAGCGTAAAGAATTCTGAAATAGTATGCATCTCTTTCTTTTGAGTACTGTTTTTTTATAAAAGAAATACTTCAGTACTAGGTGGCCATAGTGGCTCATAGAAGCCCATATCAAATAGCTATGAAGCTTATGTGCAATTCTCCATGAAGGGAACAGTTATTCATAATTTTAAAAAGGGTGTTATGCTTACAGAAGTGAACTGTTCCCTCCTAAATACATGCCTACATACACTGATGTAGATCACGAGTGCATAGCATATGAAATCGACTCAGATTTCTGGCACATCACCACCTCCCAGAAACCCTTGACAATTACACACCAGCACATCAATATATTAGTAAATCTAAACTAGAGGAGTTCAAAAAATGATAGCAGTGTGGTCTCTTAAAGGAAATATTTATAAGAAATAGCATGCTATCTATTAAATTGGAAGGGTTACAATTGAAATATATGGAGAGAATTAATACATACTACTTAATTTCCAAATGCTTTTTTTATTTTATTTTCTGGATCTGTAGAGGCTTTTTCGTGTGTTCAGAAATGGAGAAATTGGATGCTGACCCTAAAAAAGACCTGATAATTTTAGATGTGCAGGTTGGAGGGTCCAGCATTTTCATTTTCCCTGTGCTAGTGACAGCAGAAATTCGATTTCTTTCTAATTTGTCAGTGTAGGAGAAAGGTGTTTCCATTTATTTTCATTTTTTTTAATGACTGCATTTGTTGACTTGTCCCATTTTCTATTACACTCAAACAATTTATTCAGAAAATACAAATAGTGTCCCTGTTGGTGCTGCAGCCTACTTAGTCTGTGGGAAAGCCTGTTTTGTCATATTTGGGGATGACCTGATGACTTTCCAACCTGATTTATTCCATGATTCATATGAAAGTACAGTTTTGTGGACCTAAATTTTAATGAATAGTTTGATAGTAATCATGCTATTCTGAACAGTATTCTTCTTCTAAGTAGTTCAGCCAGGATTTGGCTTGTTCCAATGAGTGAATATAGTGCAAATGGATAACTTGACACTTTTTTTCCCCCAGTTACGTGCCTTTGGCAATAGAATATTCCATTTAGAGTTAGGTCCAGTGTCTGATCTTAAGTTTGGAAGAATTACATTTATGCGCTTAGAAATACACTGACACTTACGATCCCTGCTCTGTTTTCTTAAGAACAGAACAGAACGGAGCTGGTCTGTAGTTTGGTATTAAACACAGCTGCTAGTGGTCACGGTCTGCTTACAGATCTGTATATTAAGTCAAATAAACATAAATGTTGGCAATGAGCTAACAGAAGATTCAGATGAAGGTGCTTGGAGAGTTGCACGTTTTCCTTGCTATCTGTTCTTGTTTCTTTTTTCCCTAATATCTCTATTGTGACCAAACTATCAGCACAAAAAGTAGTGGGGAAAGCATTTGTTATGTACTTGAAATGACTTATTAAAAACATGCAAATGAACTCCCTGTTCTTCTAGAACTACTGAGTTTGGTTAAGGGTTCAGACTGAAGGCTCTTAACTTAAATCAGTATTTTTTGCTTTCCCTGCAGCTGAATTGATAGAAGCCTTTCTTCTCTGATAAAATTAGTAGTCTAGAAAAGTCTGGCTTCCACTACCTTCAATGTATTTCAGTGACAAAATTTGTATTGCTTCTAATTCCAGTAAGTGTATAAATGCATTAATCTCTTTTGTACTCCTACACCATCGTTCATCCTGTAGCCTATTATTACAAAACAATGAATTGACTAAGCCACAAGGTGTATCAGTTCTGTAAGATATATAAGAAACATGCAGGGGCCACATCACATGGCACTGATGTTCATTTGATCACCTTTGGAACAGAGAATGGCAGCTGTTTAGTGGTGTTCTTTCTGGTGATCGCTGTATCCAATCAAAGCTTCATTCAGAATGTAGGGAGCTGAGAATGTAATTATAAGTACTGGCACTTGTCCGATGTGCTGAGGTTAATAATACTCTTTAAGAAAAAAAGAACTGGAGAAAATTTTATCAGACAAGAGCCAAAATCTCATATACTACTTTTTTAAAAAACAAAAGCAAATAAAAATCTAAGTTCTTCTTGCCCCTCACCCCGAATACATAAATAAATAAAATGAAAACCTTACCTAAATAACACATAATAACCAAGGAAACTGTACTTTGAAATGACAGTGTGAAGTATCACCTGCTAGATGACTGATACTTCTCTGCATTACTCAGGTATTGATTTGAAGTCTCTCCAATATTGACTGAATTTAGCTCACGATATTTGACAGAACTTGAGCTCAAGATACAGGATGAGTCAAAATGTTTAGGATACATCATAGATAAATGTTGATATCAGCAGGTGACATTTTATACCACTGTGATTTAAATGTATCACAAATCATTTAGAATCAACAAGAAAGAGTAAAACATGGAATTATTAATAGGATATTGAATGAGAGCGCACCTGTTTGTCCAGATGTTTGTTTAAATAGATGTTCACCCTTCCACTAAATAAAACAATGGTTTTGTATTTATAGTCTTAAACTGTTTTCTTTTTTTCTTGTGGAAGGAAAAAACTCCTCTTAAAACATTAGTGTTGATGCAACTTGACTCAATTGAAATTGTTGAATGAAATACCATTTCTGTGGAAATTTTAGAAAAAAAAACAAAACAAAACATTGCTTTTGTCCAGATTAACTATTTTACTGCTCATTCTAGAAAATTATTAATGTGGACTAAAGTGAAGGACTTAAAGTTCTACCTGGAAATGACAACATAATAGCAGTGATGCAGGAGCATCTTGGTAAGGGATAGGTGTGTTAAAGAAGCAGGACATGTGGCTGGTTTGTGCCCTGCTTCTGTTTGATGGAGGAAGTAGCAACGCACACCCTGAACCAGAGTATTTTAAAGGAGATATATCACAGGAGCTGAGACAGAACAACTCCTAATGGAAATACCTGCTGGGTCAACAGGGCAGTCTGAGAAAGTTTTTATAAAGCTGGAAGCGGGGCTGATTCTTCTCTGGTGAGCACTTCTTTACCTGTACAAAAAGAGCAGCTCCCAGCATGGTGCATCAAGGCAGACCTACTTCTTGTAGCTTGCTCTAGATCTCCCAAGAGTATCACTGTCAGTGTTGTTCACTAGACTGATTCTGAAGTGCTTCCTTCCTGTTATTGTGAGTGTTCACTTATTTTAATAACAGGAAGAAGGAAAAACTTCACTATAAGGGGATTTTCATACTTTTAAAAGCAAGGGAATTATTGTGATCAGTGTGATGGGTGTAAATATGTAGGTGCATTTTGCCCACTACAGCATGTAAAGCTCAAGGGCTGCCTAATACTTGCTAGGTTGCTTTAATTGTGTGGGAAGTGAATGAATTCTTCTTTTTGGAAGAGTCAGCAGCAGCTCAGATTCTGCAGGGTGAGGCAGGTGCTGGAGCTGAGCTGCTGTGCATGTCTGTCAGTGTTATGTGAGCCAGATACTGCCTAACTACCTTTAGTTTTGGGATTCTACAAAGAAGAACGTAAGTTCCTGGTTGTAGTTAGGAGAATGCTTTTGGGTATTAACCATTAGGCAGGACAAGGGGTTGCACTTCCTACCTTTTTAAGAGAAATAATCTTGGTGTGTCGTGCTCACAGGCCAGCTTTGTAACTCATTCATTTCAGTAGGATTTGTACAGCTAATGCTAGTCCCTTGAAAATCCCATCTCAATAAGTGCGACATAGTTTTCTGAGTTCTTTCAGTAGAATGAAAGATTGTCATTATTTCTGATGACTAAATTCCACATAAATTCTTCTTAATAAAAGAAAATAGTAATAATTTTCAAGAAATAATTAGAAGTGGGGGTAGAAGGGATATCGAGCGACAAGTATTTGCTTTAATCCTTGAGAAATAATAAGGAAATGAAGAGCTAAAACCGTTTATGATCACAGTCCTGTAAGAGCTAAACAAAGGGGGCTGTGAAAGATGTGATAATGGCTCATAATGGATCACATCCTCCCTGGGGAATACGAGCAATTATCATTTAGGTGGTGGTTGTTATCATTTCGATTAGTCGCGCTGTTATTCAGTTCTAAAACTACAGCACGAATGTTTCCTAATCCAGCAGCGTGAGGCAGCGGGGCTGGCAGCAAGGGGGGACCTGCAGAGGTAGTGGCCGTGCTAGTGCTCGGGCTCGGGAGCAGCCCGCTCCTTTCCCCGGCTCCCACGTACACAATAGGGCACTTTCCTGGGTGGGTTGTTCTCCTTCCTTCTCTCCTACTTAGTTTTCAACGTGGCTTAGTTAAACTCAGCAGTAATTCAATATGAGAGCTAGCTCTCCAGGAGTGAAGTTTTTTCCCATCTTCCCACTCTCTTCTTGCAATTCATATTTCTTCTTTATTTTATCCTTTCCATGAGATAAAATGATAATCGTCTCTGCAGCCCTGCAGAATAACAGCTAACGTGAACTCTGTCTCATTGAGCTTTTTGTTTCTCCAAGCACATTAATAATGCTCACAGCATTTTATTTCTTTAAGGCAGGCCATAGTAAGGAAAAGAGAACAGATACCAGGGTTGTGTGTGGTGCAGACCTTTTGCAGTCATTTGGAACAAGTCAGCCACTTTTCATTCAGCAGTCTTCTTTCCTGCTTTGCTCACAACAGTGGATGGCTTGTAGTTGGTAATTGAGACAGTGTGGTGTTTAATGACTCCTAAGTTTCAGCTTTGTGCTTGACACCCAAAGCATGCTGTGGACACTTTGGGCCTTTCTTGAAATAGAAAAATGCTCCAAGGTCAAGGGATTTGAGTTCTGTAGTATTTCTGTTGATAATTATAGCTTGATGACGGAATTCTGTGAAGGTCTCCCCTCGTTAGTGACTGCTCCATGGTGTGGTTAATTTTTTAATTCCTAAAACTTTATTTTAGCATCAGTTACTCTGCATTGGCAGTGGATTATGCTCCCTATATGCTTGATTAGTTGAGGGGAAAAAATATTTAAGATCACTTTGACATGAAAAAAACCCTCACAAAAATGTAGGCAGGATGAGGTGTTCTATGTTTGTTTCTTTGGGTTTTTTAGTTGGTTGTACAAAATGTAAAGGGATAAAGCTATATGTTTGGAGTTTATACCCTTCTTACTTGCAATGTTCCATGCCCTTATTGTTCTTCTCATCAATAAATTTAAGTTACAACAGGAACTGCCGTTTCTGAAAAAATAAATACTTTTTTGTTATAAATTTTAAATTGGGAGCCTTGGAAAAACATTTTCTTATGAGGTAAAAAAAATCTCAACACGTTTCTGAAGTTCTGGGAAGAAATAATCTAATGAGAAGTGACTCTCCTATTCCAGTTTGGCATTTGAATACATAGTTCTTCTCATTGGATTTAAAGTTAAAATGTCATTTCATTTTGGTTTGGTAGTTTAAAAAAAAGAAACAAAATGACATTTCAAAATGAAATAAAAATATCATTTTGAATCAATGTTAATATGAAAGGTCACTTTGTTTTTATAGCCAAAAATCCCTCTGGAACAGGATATTTCTTAGTTAAATTAATATTTTTTTTCAAAATGTCTTATGAGGAAATGGGAATTATTTTATACATACAAGTAGATAATCAGCTTTGATTGAGATGATTTGCATGCAAATATGCTGGCTGGCTGTATCAAAAGCTTATCTTCTTTGAATTCTATCTCTGTTCTCTTGGAAATGGTTCTCAACTCTTGCAGTTAAGCCCTGCATTAAAAATGTGGATGCAGAGCTTCTACCTGGCACACTGAGCAAGGTACTTTGCAACCTCACCAACCAGTACCCTTCTGCCTGCTAGTGCTAGTGCCTGCCCTGCTGGGAGTCCCCTTCTGCCTTCCCTGACCCTGGGTTCTCTGCGTGGGTGCCAGTACTCAGTGTTGCTGGGATGGCTGCATGGCAGGAGAGCTCCTTCCACTGCTCGCAGTGTGGGAAGACGTTAGAGTTCCTTTTCTCCTCGTCTGAGTTCTACATTGAATTTGTAGCTGTTGGTCTGCATTTGTGCACTTTGTTCCTCAGTGAGGCAATCTTCATAAAGCAATATATTAATGAACAGTGGAAGAGCTTAAACCTTGCATAGTTGTCTCTTTTTTTTTTTTTTTTCTAGTTTGTTTGTTTTTGGTTCTTTGTTTTTTGGTTCTTTTTCTTTGTTTTGTTTTATGAGAGAATCTCATATCCTGCTTTGCAGTCTACTCTTGCTTGTACTACAAAAATGTTTACCTTTTTTTTTTCAGCTTTTACAAGCAATTACTGAAGATGCAATTTTGTGCTTAATGAGTAGCTGAGCACTGAACCTTAAAAAAAAAAAAAAAAGCTTACCCTTTCCAAATATTAATTAGTCCTTCAAGTTAAAATACTTTAACTCTGGCATCCAAATTTTCAGTCGGACTCAAAATACTATTCTCAATTGGTTAGACAGTAGATTTTTCTTTGAGGAGATGAACTCAATGTACCGTAAGGAAGGGAAAAGATAAAATCAGGAAGACCTGAGGGCTTCTTGTTTGTTTTTGTAAGCTGAGTCCCTGGTATATTCCTTTTTCTTCTGCAACCTTCAGCACTTTTCTATGTGAATGTCTCATTGTCTAGCAGCACAGGCTGAAGGCTGACCAGCCGTCCTTGCATTGCTTGACCTGCTGTGATGCCATTTGTTGGAGTTGTCCTGGTAGCTCAACACTGGCTGGGGCTGGGCAGCTGCCCATGCACTGTGGAAGCAGGAACCTTTGCAGCTTGAGTCTTCAGCTGCTCTCTGGACTGACACTGGCACTACAGAGGGCTGCCTAGGGCCTTTTCCATCCAGATGGAAACCTCCAAGACCAGAGGTAACTATTGCAGCTCCCTTTCTGGAGATATGCAAGTATTAACAGACAAGAGAGCAAGACAATTTGTAGCATCCATTTTTAATTAAAATGGACACTTACTGCACATCTTTCACATCTTTAATTTTTAGCTTAGTAACAACCTAGTCAGTAAAAGAAGATATATTACTTTGCTTCTCCACTGTTTGCACTTCAGAGGAAAATATTCTGGTTCAGTTTTTTGTTCAAGGTCTTTTGGCATCTGTAGGAGCTTTTGAGTATACTTCAGCATTTATTGGTTGCCAGCGAGCTCAAGCAGTAGGTGCATGAAGCCAGTATTGAAACATCTGAAGACAAAATAGGTGCAGATAAATCAATTTGAATGAGTGCTGCACTCAGACAGTGACCTTTGCAGAAGAGGCATATAAAGCAAAGTGGGCACTCAGTGATGGGCATCTAGTCCAGTAAGTGATGATGCAGATGTGAGCTGTAGGAGAAATTCACTCAACAGGCTTGTTCTATCTTTAGCTAAATTTGCAATACTAGAGTTTATCTCAAACGAGGAAGTAAAAGCAAAGTCTATTACATGTACTTCAAGAGAACAAAGAATATGCAGAAGTAATCTGCCACTGTGTCCACCAACCTGCACAGATGGTGGCTGCCTAAGCTGGATGTATCCACCAGAGCTGTGCAAATAGCTGCTCTGAAGTGCATGCTTTGTATGCAGAAGCAGCTGCTTACTGAACAGCTCCACTACAGCAAGGAAAGCCTACAGTACACTAAGAATTGTGCACATTTTCTTGAGCTCAGCAAATGTAACTTTTAGATGCTATGGTGTTTGATAAGTGGATCCTTTAATAAGTGCTAAACATATTCTCATTTGTTTGTTCCTGTGCTGGTTTCCAAGCATGCTAATAACATTACCTTCCATCCACTACAATTACAAAATCATTTTTCAATGTCAGCAAATGGAGAACTAGGGAGGAAGATATGATTATGGCACATAGTAATCTGCACTGACATTTTTGTGATAGTTTTGCAAATCTGGAAGCATAATGACCAACATAGTTACACTGCATGGAGATTCCTCTGGTTTGTTCAGCCTTACTGGAAACAAGACAACTCAGCATTTTTTACATTCTCTGGGAACACTGAGAACAGGACAAAAGGACAGTCCCATGTCCTTATTTATGAGGGGCATTTTGTTTAATTTCCTTTCCAACAGGCTTATTCTTGTAATTAAGCACTTGAAATCAAGATAATTTTAGAAATATTGGTGTTATTTGTGTTGGTTAATAACAGCAACACTTTGAATGTGGCATCTATGCTCTTCCAAATGCACAGAATGAACTAAACATGATCTTCTCTCTCTCTAATTTTCCTGCTAAGGATGAAAACACCGTTAGGTACAACTGCACAGGGGAAGTATTGGTCAGGTTTGTGAGTTGTTCTGCTTAACTGCTCTGTGCTTCAAGCTATAAATAAGTAAAACACAAAAGTAATATATTCAACTTGTCAGCCTCTGGACAAAGCTCCTTCTGTTGTTACAGCCTTCTGCTGTAATAACATTTCTGTAGGTACGAAGTCTAAATAGTGTTAGTGTTTAATACAGAATACAAAAGTGAAAATACTTGTTTTTTCTTCTTTCTCTTTCCTTCACAACTTGATCTTGTAGTCGTTTCAGAGCTCTGTTAGAACTGGCTGGAGGACTAAGGTATTGATAAGAAGTTAACGTTTAGTGTGTATGTGGATCATAGGCACTTAAATATCAGTATGCGTGCGTGTTTTCTGGAGAAGCTCTTACATGTTTAAACTTAGGTAGCAAAAGTACTTCTGGTTTCTTATTTTTGCTTTCTTGGTGCATTTTAAAAACTAATTGCATGTATAAAAATATATCTAGGAGATCATAAATTTCCAAGCAAGTTGCTTTAATAGTTTATTGTTTTTTACAACATACTCTAATAGATTTTTTTCAATGCTATCTAATCACAAAACTGTAAGAAGCAGTGATATGTCTGTGAATTATTAATTCCAAATAGGGTCATCTCAAAGAACATCTTCTATGGGATGGTTAGAAAATCGAAGATCAGCACTAGACAGAAATGTGACTGCTTGAATGGCATAAAAACTATATGACATTGTTACATTAGCCTTTTTTTTTTTTTTTTTTTTTTTCCTCCAGGAGCTGTGTGCATTTTCTATTTTCTTCTCATAAGCTAGGGGGGGTTCTCTCTTTATTTGTTTATATTCCATTCTTTAAGGTCCCTGTATTACAAGATCTGAGTGTGCTTTCTATTATAATTCTATTTGAGTTTTTCTTATCACCTATTACTAAAACTCAAAATGAGTTGCTCATCCTTACAAAAATAGGAGACGGTATAATATTTATCATATTGCTTGTACTTTATAGCAAGGCAGAAGTTCTGAAGTCAGCTGCTTCTCTTATGAAGGGAAGAGCATCTATCTTTGTGTTTTTTGTGAAGTTACATTCCTAGAACTGGTTGAAAATCTTGTTCTCCTAGAGGTAAATATGCCAAAGAATAAACGAATCTGTGTGGCCATATTAGCAGTATCTTCTGACACACTATTTCCAGAACTATAGAGTTTTTTGCTATTAAAAATATTCTGTTGGCCTCTGTGAGACCTTTAACAAGATGAGTAATAAAGAACAGACCTTAGACCTGCATGGCAGGCATGGGCTGAAAATGTTTAGCTGCGCTTATACCTGCTAGAAAGTGACACGGGAGTGCTGGCAGAACCCAAGGCTCCACTTTTTCCGGAGAACCCTACAGTGATGTAAGCCTCCCATTGCAAAAGTATTTGGGCATCTGACTGCTTTTCAGTTGATGGTTTCAACCAAAGTTAGATGCTTAAACATCATCTTAAGGTTAGACATTATTGATTTTTCTTTGTATTTATCTCCATATTTTGTTGAATGCTTGTTCCCAGTGTGTGCTATGTGAAATCTTTCCAAGAAACTCTTAAAAAGCAGATGAGAAGGACTATTGAGCCTGTTATTGTATGTAGTAAAGAGACTAATTCCAAATTAGATTTCTTGGTTACGTGCATGCGCTCCCAGACTATTGGATTCTTGCAGGATTGTTGTTAATGAGTACTTTTTATTGGTTGGGAAAATTGTTTGCATGAACTGTAATCTGTTCATCCGTCTTATTTTTAGGACTTTCAAATTCCCTTATGTCTTCACTGGAAATTGCCTCTTGCAATGAGAAATCTGAGTGTGACCTAGCAGTACAGCCACTGAGTGTTTATCTAACATGGACATCAGCTGTGCTCAGTCTGGATTAGCAAAGCATTTTAATTACAGAAACAGATGGAAAGTGGGTGACACTTGGTCACCTCTGCAGAATATTGGTTGACAGTGGCAAACAGAAGTAGGTTACATCTTTGATGTAAATACATAAATAGGTCTGCAGCTTCCCACATTGACCCACAGTGACGATAAGCATCTGTTTTATGCTTCATGTTTGCTTCTGAAGATTGTTGCCCCACAATTTTCTTAATGTTTGTGTTTGTATGATTGTTCTCCTTACTTTCCTTCACTCATACTTGGAATCTAGTTTCCCAACTTTATCAGCTACCAATCTCCATCCATGTGCTTGTAGGGTAGCATATGTTTTAAGAAAGTGATGATTCTGTCAGTGTTTAAGAGATGAGATAAAACACAGAGGTCTTATACCACTGAAGCTGATAAGCTATGGAGTTCTGCAGAGCCTGCTCAAGGTTTTGTGCTTATAAATAGGTACTCAGAAGTTGTACCATCACTCAGCAATTACAATAGTAAAGAAATTGTTTACTAATTTGTAGCAGAGAAACGAAAGGAGGAACATAAGCTTGTAGCCTATACAATAAATCATTTATACAAGATAAAATAATCACTTAGCTGCATCCATTTATGCTATTTTAAAAAGCTGAATTGTTTCCCCCTCATTTTCTAATTATGAATGCAGCTCATATTAAAAGGAAAAGATCTTTATCCCAACTTTATTTTCTTGTTATTATTCATTGGTCCAAAAAAGCTGAGATGGGCATCTCAGTTTATTTAATCAGTAGCTCACTGCAAGGGAGGTTTGGAATCATCTCTGTGCATCAGAACAGATATGTAGCAATGCCTGCCAGATGAGATTAGTCGCTCCATGTCGAAGTGCAAGCAGCAGGGTAGAATGAAACTTGAAGCTGGGTTAAGTAATTGGGTTCTTGTTCAATAAAAGTGCTTGTTTGTGTGTTGTAATGAAAGATCTTTGGTGCAATGGATGTCTGAATCCAAATATCCTTTGGATTTTCTGATGGATAAAGCAATAAGGGTCAAAGGGATTTAATTTAGGACTATTGAAAAACTTTAAAGAGATTAGAAACATTCGTAAATGTACTCTCCCTTATCAGGGTGGTGTTGTGACTTATCTGGACCAGGTAGAGAGGAGGGACTGGAGGAATTCAGAGGGGTTGATTTGGGACAGGTGTACTTTTGGGTGCTGCCGTAATTTACTTCCCCTTGAGGAAAGATAACAAGGGAATATTTTACTTTCTGTTCACTAATCAGAACTTAAGAATATGAATGCAATTTTTTGGCCAAGCTGAAGTTCAGTAGTGCTGGCAATATTTTTTGTATTAAATATTTTTTCTATTTCTTCTGCGCTTTATGATCAGAATTATTCCAAATTTAGATTACATCATTAGGACATGATTCTTAAAGCTAAAATGCAGTTTCTTTTTTTATTCGCTGTAATGAGGTAGTCATGAATTTAATCTGATTTGGAATGTAGATAAATTCTTGAATGTTGCCATTTTCTTCAGTTTAGGGCATCTTTCTTCTGATCAGATCTTAAAATCTGAAATTTGGGTTTTTCTGAAAATGAACCTTTGTCAAGACTTGTGTGTTCCAGTTCACATGATAGCATCACACAACAGCCAGAAGCTGTCAGAATCTTTTCCTTGGCTTGTGAAATTCAGGATGGCTATATAGCTCATTAATTCAATCTGACATCGAGACTAAGTGCTTCATTTTAATAGGTGTTCAACTGTTGCCTTTGTCTGCATATATGAAAGGAGATTTTCAGTATTTATCTCTCTGTATTACTGGGGAACTGAAGACTGACCTGACAGTTTTAAATCAGGTGCCCATGCCTATCAATCTTTGAGCTGCAGAGGATAACCCAGTTAAAGTCCCTGCTGAAGAAGTGGCAGAACCCTTCTGTCTCTTGCTGAGGCAGTTTTCTCCCAAGCTGGGAGCATAGATGGGTTTCTCCTTGATAGCTACTGCCATAGGGAAAAGCCTGACTGTGACAGCAGTACTGCAGTGGGTGCAGCCTGTTGAGCTGTGCTTGGGGCTGGGGGAAGTAGAGATTGCCACTTAACATAATCATGGACGAAAAGAAGTGTGATCAGCAACAATCTGGTTACTGGAGCAACTGGTGAGCAATCCACAAGGGATTCCTGACCCCAGAGGAGGAGAAAACTGCTTTGCTCAGCTCCCTTATTAGGCTTTTTAATTAGCACCTTGTATCTGCTTCTTTAATATGTAGTGTTTACTTGGCAATAAGCAACTTTGTAGAGTGAACTCTTATTCAAAACTCACTGTTTTGATGAAGCAAGTGCTATTTTCTATCATGAGGAGGTAATGATGGTAAGATTGGCATATAGGTCATTTATCTGGAAATTACAAGATCTAGAAATCTGCATACCTTCTGAAATTAAATTGAACCTAAGTCATTACCAACATCTTTCTGATCTACAATATTGTGAAAGCAAACTCTTCTTCTGAAATGACCTTTTTATTGCTCTATTAGCCTCAAAATGGAAGAAATGTGAATCTTCCAGGATGAATGAAGTCTCTGCAAGTAGCACAACAAAGATGGCCAAGTGCAAGGTGTCTCAAAATGTCATTAGAACCACTGTCTGTCAAAATGAGCAACTGGGGGATCAACTCCCTATATCATAGGAGTAATTCATTTCCTGGTTCTCTCTTTAAGTAAATTTGACAGTGCTCAAAAAATGAACCGACTTACAGAAAGTGTTAAGACTTTAAACATCTGTAAAGGTGGGAAGAGGGGAGAGTTTCACAATTCCTGTTAGGGTCAGGATGAATCTTCCTGGAACACTTGTGTAGAATTGCCTCATGCTGTTTGGTTTCTCTAACCAACATTCATATTTGTCAGCAAATATTCATGGCAAATTTTTCTTCTGCAAGAAAAAGCATAAAAAAAAAAAAAAGAAAAAAGTAAAATGTTTTTTTGGTGATGTATATTATGTCTGCCATTCAGTACTGAGCCCAGTATTCCTTTGGCCACTAGAAAAGTAGGAAAGGGAGGTGGTGTAACTCTCATGCAGTTACAATTTTACTTCTGTGAGTAAGGAATATAAGGTAGAAGGAAATGTAAAATTCTACTAGATCTACTTGACATGAGAAATAGCATGTGTGCACTTGATAAATGCTGCCTCTTACAACCTATATTTGCATAAGAACACATTTTTTAGTGAGATATATCAATAACTTTTCTTACCGTTTTACCTATCAAGAACAATCTTGACATCAGCTAAATCTAATTATTTCAAATGATTTAAAAGAAACAAAACACAAACCAAAACCATTTTAGTAAAAAACAGAACTGCATTTTGGGTGTTAGCATTTTTTTTCAGCTGCTGCTGAGAGTTGGGAAATATGTCCATACTGGAACATGTATACATTCTCTTATGCATCTTTATGCATTTAGAAGAAAACTGTTTCAAAGGAAGAAAATTATTAATTTCTCTCACTTATATTGTATCTTTTAAGCTTCTGCTCATTTGAACATTACAAAATTACTTGATAAATAATCATAATTTTGGTTGGATCAGCTAGGGCTGGAGAAGAAATGCGTTGCTCAATATTTGATTTCCAGAGATAATGAAGTTTATTACTGCAGAAACAGCTTGTGAGTATTTTGCTTGTAAAAATAAATAAATAAATTCTTCATTCAATCTCATGGAAAGTCATCTTGCAGGAACAAAAAATTTATAGTGCAATCCTGCTTCCATTTCTGCATTTGTACATCTGTGACACTTTCACAGTGATGAAAGGTCTCCCATGATTTGAGCCCACCCTAACTGGCTATCAATATGCCACCTTACTAATATTGTTTTTGAAGGATTTCACTTACATTTGAGCTGGATGCTAAAATATGACCCAGCATAAATTCAGTGCAGCTTCATTTTTCTTGAGCTGAAACCCTCACAGGTAGCCAGGTTAAATGTCTCCAGGCCACCTGCTTTGTCTATTCTGCATTATTTTAATCCAGAAAATGGTTGTGAAGTTTTTGATGTGGTGAGTTGTTGTTTTATTTTTTTCTTGGCAGAATGCATTTAAAAACTGGTGGTCTGTTTCCCAGCCAGCTAAACCTGTATGTTATATTTACAGCCTAATGGACCCCATTAGGTAAAGTAGTTTTACACTTTTAAGGAGAGATTTGGGTTTTTTACCTTTAAAACTGAACTTATTGAACAGCTCTGCAGGGATGATGACAATTTACACCAGCTCATGTTCTGAGTGACAATGTGTGCAGGCTGAGACGGTTAATCACAGGCTGGGAAAGCTGCCTTTGTAATGAAACTGATGCTAAGAAAGAATTTTTAGTACCAGAAGAAAATAACCTTTAATGTAATTGATGATCAGTTCAGTGGTTATTTTTCAGTGCCAGCTGAGTGCCAATCATTTGAAAAATATGGATAGAAAAATACCAATGAAAGTAGTGTCTTTTTTTTTTTTATACCTTTTCTGAAAATATATATAAAGCTTCCTTTACAGCATAAATTCCTGCAGTATTATACTCTTTCATACAACTGTTTCATCAGAGGTATAAGCTATTTCAGCTTTCTCAACTTCAATCTCAAATGCTATTAATATTATCAGCTAAGCAACGACTCTAAAATCTATCCTCCACTGTTGGAAATATGGGCGCTTCAGATAGTTATAAGTAATGGTCCTTCCTGGAATGGGAGGTTTCCCCACAAAGTGAACAATTAAATGAGAAATCACTTTTGTTCCCTTCCTCTGCAACTGTTGAAAGAATGAAATCATATTTTAATAAGTAAGTATCACACAGAGGAGAGTCACCTGCAGTAGGTTTCCAGGCACCATAAATCATTTGTCAGAGATACAGCTACGAGACATAGAGACATATGACCATTCATAATTACAGAAGGTCTGATAATAAAATGGTAGGGGAAAAGGAAACTGCCCCCCCACTCCAACCCCTCAAAGTAATATTAATAATGATTTAAAAAAAAAAACGAACACCTTCAATATGCACCTGAAATAGAACTGCGGTTTTCTTTTTTTTTTTAAGCAAAATTAAGACTTTTAATTTTTATTATTAATAATATGCTTATTGATAGTGTTGTTAATTAGGGGAAAATTTATTCTGTAGAAAGTTTATTCTACATAGGATAAAACTACTGTAACTGAGTTATAAGTATTTCTAATTTCATCTGGATAAAAGTCAGAGAAAAGCAAAAAATGTTGGTGTCTATTTCTTTGTTTTTCTTTATTTCCCTTCCTAGTGCTTGAACAGATGACATCTGCAAGCTTTACAATGGTTAGGTAACACATACTGAGTGTGAGCCCTGGTGCTCAGGAGAGCCTTTTAGGTCTTTGTTTAGTTGGTTCAGGAATAAAACTGTCTTGATTTGTGTGATCCACTTAGCAAAACAAAGTTCTGGCTTACTGACACAACACTCTCTTTTCATGTAGGTGTTGTCTGAAGGAGCTGTATTACTACACAGTACTTCATGAACTCTGTAATGCCTCTGAATGTACTCTCTAATATTGAACAAAATTCAGTGAAAAAGTCTCAGCTGTATCTGGAATCACAATGTTTTTCTCAGTCAGGCTGTGCCATGAGTCACAGTACGTCTAGCTCTGAATTTTAAGACTATGTGCTATGTGTTTATTATCAGTGGGAGACCTTTCTGTATCCATACATGTTCTTCAGGCAATGCTTTCAGAGTCAGGGTTCTGTCTGAAGGGTTGTGTGAAACCCGTGGTAGAGGAGGGGAAAATTGAGTTACACTCAGTTCTGGTTTGTTACCTTTCCTTATTTTTAGGGAGGACATGAGATCATAGGAGCACTAGGTATAACAGAAGGTCCAAGAAACCATAGTGATTTGAAAAGTCTGAGTGACATTGACCCAAATATAATCTTGCTGGTAGCTTGTTGGATGGGAGAAAAAAAAAAAAAAATTGATTTTTTTTTTTTTAAGCTCCTGCTGTATGATTTCTTAACTCTTGCAGTTTTGCTTTTGCTTATCGATTGCTACTGATGGTTATCTCACAGCCAGCATGAAGCCTATCCCAAACAGTTATCTGCTCAACCCTCAAGTCCGCCACATGCTTCCTCCAGTTGACCTCAGTTAACCCTTCTTACTCTTTCAAACATCAAATGCTAGCAGAAGTCAACCCTCTCCCTCTGGAACTGTGATTATGGCTTTAATGTACAAGACTTTGGTGTTTACAGAGGCCTTTGCTGGCAGTGTTATAGTCCAGACAGTTGAGACACTTTGGATACAGGATGATATTTCTTTGCAGTGATAAAGAACTAGCTCCAGGTTTGGTCCAGGCAGGTACACTTTTCACTTCCCATCACATCTGCAGAGAACTGAAGAAGAGATTCTGATTTCATGGCTTTGTTAATCTGGAGTAAATCTTCTGAGCCTAATGCACTAATATCAGTATAAAACCAGTTAAACGGAGATCAAAATCTATTTCTCGAAATACTAATTTTATAAAGAAAAATCTATATCTTTTGACAGTTTGGAGTTGAGGATGTATTGATTGATTCATTTAGCTGTTCTTTTAAGGTCAGGAAAATATTTTAACATTCTTACTTGGCATGCAGGTTATAGGTTCCAATTAATAGTAAAAGTAGAAGATAATTGGAGCAGATTGTTTTTGTTATTATTTTTTTATTTCTGGTGTCCCAGACATTGAGCTAAGGATACTATGTTGAGTGTAGTTCTTCAAATGTTAACCTATTTTGCAGGGGCTGGGGAGACATGTAGTACACTTCCTTTTATTATGGCGTATCTAAAATAAAGTCAGATTCTACATCTTGTTAATGTCATCTGGTATTCTGTAGTAGAAATGGAAAATCAATGACAGAAGTAGTAATGTATAAATACATACAAGAGAGCTCTTGCTAAAGGATTTAGGAAAAGGATGACTGGACAGTGACAGCAGAAAGTGCAAGTGCATAACAATTTAGTCCTTGATGCTCATCCAGTTAATCACTTCCCAAGATACAGGTCTGTTGCCTAAAATCACTCTTCCTGTTCCAGCCCATCCGGCCCCTGCAGTAGGATATTGAGAGATGCATACCTTTGCTCTCAGTAAAGCAGATGAAATGTAACTCCCCAATTATTTTCTTTGCTGAAATAATTTGGACTCGAGCAGAAAACAGAAACTGTACTTTAATACTGGACTTTCAGTCCAGATAACAAGATTGTGAGACTTTCAAATATCCATAGTTTGTCAGAATTACTGATTGTACCTCGATATTCTATTTGCATGTATTTACGAATTGTTCTGAAACACTTTCTGTGCCCTTATTCAAGCTACAGCTCTCGAATGAGAATTAACATAGACACTCTGCTTGGATATTTGTAATGAGGATGTATTCATGCCTTGATATTCACAACATGTGAAACAAGTGCATGCTTTTATCTTAGAGTTAGGAAATCTGAGAGAGGCTTGTTTTTAGTACGAAAACTTTGTGGATGCTGTTTATCTGCACAGCAACTTCAGAGATCTGTATGAATGAAAAGTGCCATGGGTTTACTGACCTGCATGAAGAAAGAGGCCTTCACAGTACATTTTTAGTTTTCGGTCACTTGTGATGTTAAGAACAGAAACGTGGTGATCAATGCATCAAACACTACTGTAGGCACACAGGACAATATATTATTCATAGCTATGGCTTGAAGATGATGAAATTGATATCAATTTCTGTAGAGACAAGCCTTAATAATGTCCTCTGGTCATATACAACTGCTGTTTGATTAACAGTCACAGGTAGAATCCTTTTTATGTAAAGTTTATACTACAGTAAGAAGCTGCTTGGTACCTTTCCTTGGGATAAAGCTAAAAATGCATTTCCTTTAAGCAACTGGACTTTTTAATGTGGAAGAAAATTATAGATTTAAGTTACTCACACAAAGTAGAAATACTGTCTGAATTTTTCAGTCTTCCTGATATCCATTCTACCAAAGATAGAATTACTTAATGTGCTTATCATAACATTAGAATGATGACATTGCTGCCACAAGGCATGATAAATCATCATCACTTCTCTTATCATTCAGAGAATTAACTAAAATGATTTTGGTTTATTCTAGTTGTCAATAATGTGTCACAATCATAAAAGCCCCTTGTAGCCATTTAAATAATGTGTTCCTATTTATCTGAAAGTGTTAATAATTACTGCTTTACTGAAACATTATTAGGAAAAAAAAAAAAAACAAACATTATTTCATTTATATCCTTGAGCATGTTTTTATGATAGCGTCAAATTTCATCATGATTTTTTTTTTTTATTTGCTTTCAAGTTTTTAATATAGAAATGACCTTTCAGCAAATGAGCATTTGCCAGTGAAAAATGATGTCACAGAAGTACATTCCCTTTTCCCAGTGTTAGCTGTACTACATTTAGAGAGCGAGCAAGTATGAGCTAAGTGTAAAATCAATAAAGGAAGCTGATTGTTTTGTGATATCCCTCCATTTCCTCAGCAAGTCATAATAACTTGTTCTGGCTTTTGCAGTACAGAGTGTGTTCCTGCTGCTTATAAGCAAAGGTGTTTGCACAATACTTTTAAGTGTGTAATTGGAAAAAAATGACCACCTAAAGGTCATTAGATTATTTTGCTGGTTTTGTTTTGTTCTACAGATGTTTGCAATTCACACAGGCCTGAAGTTTTTAATCTGCATAACTGACAAGTGCTTAAAAAAAAAAAAAAAAATATTGTCAGGAAAACTTGTAGCTCAAAATGTTTCACAAATCTTACTAATGTAAATATAAAACAATCAGTTTTGAAATAATAGAACAGAATGCATGCTCATATGGTCATAATATTGAAAAATCATCTTTTTGAACTAGTTTTTATTTGTAGCACTGAATCCCAGCAACTGGTGATAGGAGTTTTTCAAGTAAAAATCAGTTGAAACTTTTCTGTCCTTTTTCTGTGATGAAGGGAAGTTATTAGAGTTTATTCTGTGGGGTATTTCAGGTGAGTTCCCAAAGTTACGTCCTGTCCATGCTTTTGCTCAGTTTTGTCCAGAATCACCTGTGTAATGGAATAGAAAACATAGATGCTAAATGTTTTTGCATGATACCAAAATGATTAGAATTAATTGTTAAAGTGTTGAAGGATAGGATTAGATTTCATGGAGATCTCGGTGAACTAGGGAAGAGTTTTATGCTGTTTCGACAGAAATAGGATTCAGTATGGTGAAGCTATTGGATGTGAGGACAAGAAAATAAATAATTAGGATAACTCAGCTCTGGAAACTGTGAGTACGTAAGAATGATACGATATGCATTCACAGCAAAGACAAAAGTACATAAACCAAACACTCTCAAATAAGAACATAAAATTAAAACATAGAAAAATCTTTGGTAAAAAGCACTTTGCTCAGTTTTGGGCATTGTGCTTGAAAAAAGATTAGTATCAGCTGGAAAATGTCCAGAATAGAACTCATGAATGACTGGAGGTAGCAAAATCATTATTTCTTTCGGGCAACATCAGTGGAAGCTAAGTGCACTCATGATAGTTCCTTAGATCTACAGTAGCTACTGCAACAAGCAATGAAGATGATCTGTCAGTGGTTATGTGGAAGATGAAAAGCATGTATAACATATATCAAGGGGTGATTTGAGTTCTTATGGCTTGTTAATAAGAGTGCAGTTGCATTGCAGTGTTTTTTTACGGTACCTGAGAAAGCAACTTTTTAGGAAGTCTCTTTGAGCACGCTGTGCAAACGTATTTCTGATTCAGATGATTTAATCAACCTTTTCTTATTTTCTAAGTCTCTTTCTACTTTAGATTTTTCATATTATGTGATTAGTATGGCTTAATACACACACTATGTTCTTAAGCATAAACTTCTTTGGAACCATCATCTATCTCACTGAAATAGTGAAACAAAACTCTAATCCATAAGCAACTGGAATAAACTTGTCATTTAGGACTTTGAACTACTTGTGTTATCCTTGAGCAGCTTTGAGTGAATTATTTGTGCAAGTAAAAATGATAATGTGAAATGATTAATCCCTCTTCTATGCTGAAAGTAGGCACGATCTTATGGAATGTATCTGGCCCCAAATAGCCAGGGAATCCTTGTTCAGTGTGCTTAGAAACATATACTAGTCTGTGAAATTACTGTCATTAGTGTGTGTAGGATTTATTTCCTTACAGTTCTGCTATATTTTTACTGCATTGATTCATGCTTTTTTATT
The DNA here is from genome assembly GCF_054131305.1 of Coturnix japonica. Lineage (NCBI taxonomy): Eukaryota > Metazoa > Chordata > Aves > Galliformes > Phasianidae > Coturnix > Coturnix japonica. The sequence continues at coordinate 7,490,847 of NC_140680.1, read as the reverse complement.
GTTGGGCTGAAGTGATGCTGAGTTTTACCTTTTTAACTCCCTTGGTACTACAGATTGTGTGGATAAATGCCATTTTCTCCCATTAATCCTCAGTATGCTTCCTCTACTCAAAACTGCAGTATAAAGTAGTGCAGTTGAAAAGTTTTACTTAATGGGAGTTGAGTATTTTCAATATTGAATGCAAGAAGGAGAAAATGAGTTTATGTGTAGGGATATTTTGCTACAGACGATCCAAATGTATTTTGGTTCAATTCAGTTTGGAATGAAACTTGAGAAATTAAAGTTCTGTATAATCTTTCAGTTCTCTGCTCTGTTCCATGTCAGTTCTGCAGCACCTCTGAATTCTATCCTACTCTACAAAAATGATAGAAGTGCTAAAAGTGGGTTTCAGAATAGAAAAAATAAATTAAAAAATGCTTAGTAAAAGCCGAATCCTACAATTCTGCTACAAACAACTTTGTATATGGATTGTTAAAATAACATACAGTTTTTAGTGCGATAATTCTTGAGTTATTTTACTCTAGTTACTGAAAATGTAGGATCCTCTGAATATAAGTAAGGTGGAATGTACAAAATTGTGTCTTGGAAAAACTGTGAAGACCAAAGATTTGCAGAATGAATGAAGTATCCTACCATGATAGCAAAGTGTTTTGGTCCAAGAAAACTGAGCCCAAGGTGTTGGATGTTCTGTATCATGTTTGGGCAAAACAATGAAATGCTAGACTGGAAAGCTTTCTAAAACCCAGCTGTATTACATTTCACTTTGTGGCTTCTAGCACATTCACATTGACAGGAAGCTTTCAGCTAAGCTTGGCAGCAACCAGTATACCCTCTTCTCAAAGCTGGGGAAATGTGCTCACAAAATCTCAAGTCAGAAAAGGTCATGGAATCAAACCCGTCAATAGAATCTGCATGGAAGTTTGATCTGGGAAAATCAGATGATTACAGGTCTTAATGTAGCTATTAGAGTTTCTTAGTAAGCTGCTAATTACATGTTAGAGAAGCAATTTGTAATTGTCTCAGAACATCTCCGGGTGTCACAGGTGTTGCCCACTTGCTGACTGTAGTGTCTGCTGATCTCTGCTTAAAAACAGAGGAAATAACAGCGTAAAGGAAATAAGAAGTGCTAATGTGGATTAGTAGCTAGTATTGGTGATATCTTAAAGATCAAGATATATTTGTATGACATCTGTGCAGATCTGTAAACACTTTACATGAAGGTAATAAAATATTCATGTACAGTAATACATTAATAAGGAATTTCTATATATGTATTACATCATATTAGGTGGAAGCAATATCAAGTGCTTTGTTGCTTTATGACTATAAGTTTTAACAAAGACGCTATGCATAAAAGTAATCCAAATGTTACACCAAATCACAGGGGCTGGAAGGGACCTCTGGAGATCATCAAGTCTAACCCCTGGGCTAAAGCTTGTGACCTAGAGCATGTTACGCAGGACAGCATCCAGGTAGATTTTGAATACCTTCAGAGGAGACTCCACAACCTCTCACACAGCTTGCCCTCAAAGTAAAGAATGTCTTTCTCACATTTATACAGAACTTCCTATGTTTTTGTCTGTGCCCATTGCCTCTTGTTCAGTTGTTGGGCACCACTGGAAAGAGCCTGACCCCATCCTTTTGACACTTTCCCATTAGATAGTTATAAGCATTGATAAGATCCACCCCCCTACCCCCCCGATGAACAGTCCCAGATTTCTTGGTCTTTCTTCATAATGGAGATGCCCCATGTCCTTCATCATCTTTCTGGCCCTTACCTGGACTCTCTTTAGGAGTTCCCAGGCTTTCTTGAGCTACGGAGCCCAGAACTGGACAAAGTACTGACTGAAAGCAATCTGCACATAGTTTTTTGTATTTCAAAATGCTCGTATACATACACAAAGTCAGTACAACAGCATAGAAGTATGATGGGAAGCAGCAGCTATAACAATTACAAAAAGAAAATATTTAAGGGTCCGTATCCTAAATTGAAAGATTTTTTTTTTTTTCCTTGTGACTCTTGTTGATTCTGTGAAGATTTATAGGAGATGACAGGCTGAACACATATTTGAGCATTAATACTCCTAAGGCTGTATTGCTCTGAACTACTTTGTGCAGGTATGAGTTCAGAAAATTTCTGCCCTACTCCAGCTTTGTTTTGTACTTGTTTATGGTTTGTGTAAAATTGTAATCAACCTAAGAATGATGCCTGGCTATCTCTAGCAGATGGAAGAAGTGCCAGAACTTCCCAAGCACTGAACTTGAATAAACAAAGCATATTCTTCATCTATGAAGAGAGAAACCCACTAGGCTACAAGGAGAACACTAGTTCAAAGCTTTCAGTGTAACACTGCATTCTTTTAAAACTCTTACAGGTTTCAGTGGTAACTGCTTTTGAGAAAGCTGGACTGTAAGTATTTTATTTCCTGGAAAAAGACTTTCTCAAAAAAAGAAGGCGACCTTTAAAACATCTAAGAAAGAACTCTTTGGAGACTCAAATTTTGCAGTGTTTACTGCTGGCACTTGGTAGCACAGTGTTTACCCAAGAAAGTGTAAAATACACATTTGTTTGGTTTTTGTTGTTGGGTTTTTTTTCTTTCAACTTTTAAGGGAGGGAGGGAAAACTACTTCTAAAAGAAAAGGAAAAGAAGAAAAAGAAAATATTTTGGTAATTGCCCTAAATTAGGAAAATATTAGATAGATATTGTGTTTATTTTTGTGTTGTATGGCACTGGGAAGTGAGAACATTTGATAGCCTGCCCTGCAGTTTCACCCTTTTTGCTGTCCTCTGCATTATTTGCACATAGATTGTTTTTTCCTGCGCTGAACCCGTTATTCAGAAACATTTCATTTTGTATGGTGATTTTTTAGAATATGCTTTTAATTTCAGGAATTAATGGCAAATTGATTATGCAAAAATTTAATTTGGATAGCCACCATCAAGGCTGTGATTTGAGCTGTGATTGGTTAGACGTATCATATTGTTTCTGGTCCCAGGGTGAATGAACACTTAAAACACTTCTGCTGTGAACAAACTTCATTATGGATGTAAAATTAATTGCCTATGAGTTCTTTCTCATAACATCTTTGATGTTCAATTTCTATGAACGTTCACGCCAATTAAAATCTGTCTCTCAAGAAGTCCAAAAGCAGAAAAGGCCAAACATTACAAAAGCAACTTTCTTAAAAAAAACCCTTCTGTGCAATCATAGAGCAATTCTTGGAACGTTAGAGTCTAATTTACTACTAATGTTGAAAATATTGGTATTTCAAAGTTGTCATTGTCAGCCACAGCATATTTTGCATGTGTTAGAAAATTAATAGTTACAGTGATGCTAAAAATATATCAAAGCCTCCCTCCCCTTTCAATAAAGTACTGTTTGACTCTCCTCTAGGAGAAGAGGCCTCTGTATCCTTTGTCACTGAGTAAACTGGCAGTGTGCTGCTATTCCACTGGGCAATACATGTACAGCCACTGAAACGAGGTCACTTTGTGTGAAACTGTAACAGCAGAATCCTCCTGAAAACCAGTCATTTAAAGCTTCTCTCTCCACTTGTTTGTGGCTTTTCTGATAACTGGAATTGGGTAGTGCCCAGGTGGCAGTGACTGTGGGGCTGCGGTCGGTGAGATGGCAACTTCAATACAGCACAGAACCCAGCTGGGAGAGCCAGGCAAGGGATGCTCCCACAAGGTGGGACTGAGCATTTAGCTCACCTGTGGGTTTGCAGCAATTTGTTTAAATGATCAAAGCAAGCACTGCAATACAACTAGAGAGGGAGAATAGGTTTGCAGCCTATGAGAAGGCAAAGGATAACTGAGCTGGCTTTTAAGGTGGTCTGTACTCTTCCTATTTCTCAGAATGCCAAGGTGTTGACAGCACAGACCGGTTGTAGGATTGACGTACTGGAAGTCAAAGTTTTGAAATAATCTGCTTTCTCTCTCGCTTGACCTTGTTCACAGTGCTGATGGCAGAGGTGAGCTGCTGGCTCTTCTCACTGATGCTCCTGGCTGAGGGGGCTCACACAGCTGACAGGGCAAATGATTGAGGCCACAGTGTCAGCAACATGATGGGGTAGGACTGCATTCTGCAAGAGAAGTGCCTGATGGAGGCAGGGACGGGACCTGGGGCTGTCATCTGTGTCATTCAGCTGACCTCACCAGACTTGCAGTTTCCTTAAGTCTGAGTTGTGCTGAATATGATTAATTTTTTCTCTACTTATGTCATACAGGGTGTTGCTTTTTCGTATAACTGTTGTAGAGCATATGCAAGCTTTACTCAATACTTTGTAACATGCAGTGTCACTGTAATTGTCTGAACCTTAATCATCCAAAATTACTTGTTATCCAAAGAAGGGTCTTGTCCCCTGACACATCTGTTGCTTAGAATGAAAACTATCTTGATTATTGAGATGCTTTAAGCATCCATTCGTCTTCGCATTTCCCTCTGGAAACGTGCTGTAGTCCAGGTCACTTCTTACTATGCGTAGGTACAAAGTCATGCAAGTTAAATAGTTTTAAACAGTGCAGGTTGCTGAACAGGTGCTGCATAAATAACTGAGCTTGTCCTCCGGAGACCCACTACAGCAGTCAGTGTGCCACTTTGTAAATTTTGCATAAACTTTTCTCTGATTTCTGCCTGTCATGATTTACCCACTCTGTGTTTTATTTTTTTGATCCCTTTGCTCCACTTATTCTCTCAGTCCCTTTCTAGGGAAGAAAGTGTGCTAGTGTTTCATGGAGTGTTTTCAACACAGTAACTATTTCACCACTTGTATAGTTGTTTGGTTTTTGTCCCTTTTTTATCCATTTGAGGAACACCATTTTCTTTCAAGCAGATGTTCACTAAAACAGGTTTCAAGCTCTCCTAGACATGGATATAGTAGATTTTTTTTATTTTCTGTACTGAGAAGGGGTACTGTTGGATGCGATAGTAAAAGTTGTCTAAACTTCACAGTCCTTCCAGATACAATGAAACTAAACAGAAGGACATGTTGTAAATGCCTTATTCTAAAACCTGAGATGCACTCTTCTCATCCTTCAAGAGTCAGATGATATTTGTAGATTTTTTAAATTATTATTTATTTATTTATTTAGTTTTGTGAAATCTGAAAACCGGTGTGAATTTTACATATCTGATATGGCAAAATTTTTGAATCAATTCATCCAGTCCAAATCTCATAGAAAATGATGGGAACCAGGAATTTAAAGCATGAAATCTAGAGAAAGTGTAATCTGTTTAGAGAATATCATTTGAGCAGAGTGTAAGATAAATTATTCAATGTGATGTGATTTATTTGCTCAGCTTGAAAACCTTCCATGATGTTACTTTTTCAGTTCTACAAATCTAATAATTTGACTTTTAGGAGCATCAACTTATCTTCCTCTCATTACATCATGATGCTTTTACAGTATGTCCTGCTTGTTATACCAAGTAATTGTTTCTATCAGCATTATTTTCTCCCTTCTTATCCATCATCTCTCTGATAACATCCCATTTCTTTGCCAGCTCTGTTTCACAGCACCTGCATCATATTAATAATAGCACAGATGGGAAAGTTCTGTGAGGTCATCCAGTACAATCCATTTCCTGATGCAATGTTGGGCTTTTATATTTTTTCCAATATATATGTAGCCCGATGGTAAATGAGTCAAGTGACTGGGTTTTCACAATCTCATTCAAGTCTTAATGCAGTATTTTTTCTTCTATCTTTCTCTCTTTCTGCCTTTTAATTTTTTATTTTTTTATTTTTTTATTTTCTCAGTAGCTAAAAAGTGCTTCTTGACAGATAAGAAATTGCACTGGCTTAAGAAATCTCTGGCACTGAGTCAAGCACATCATATTCTTAACAGCATTATTAGTATGTTCACAGGTGGACAGTTATTATTCGTCAGTGCTTTAAACGTGAAATGTCTCATACTCTTTTAAATCAGTTTTGTAGTTTACAGTTAATGTGATTAACAGCTTGGGTTGTTAAATTGTAAAATTATTTCACAGAGCTGAAATGCAGTAGTAGGCAATGATTTTGGTTTTGGTGCAGGAACGTAACCTGGTTTAGCTTTTAGTCTTCATGAAATCTTAACTGTGAGACTTCTTACAAGTGTCACATTACTCCTTTGTGTTGTTTTCTAATAAAATGGGCAGGAAATAAAGAAATTGAAAAGGTAGGGAAAGTCACAGCAACTGGAGTAGTTGCTTGCTCTGACTGTACATAGATGTCTCCTGTATCTTGTCAGCACATATTGGATCAAAATAAGAGTTTTTTAGCAATTCACTGACTGATGCAGCTCCTTTTAGTCTTTTTGTGAAACAGCTGTTTATGGCAATGAATATTGCTACAACAGAGATGTGAAACAGAACGGGAGGTATTCAGTTCTGATCAGGGCAGCCTAGGCATGTATGCTCGATAATATTTCCTTCTTTTGAGTCTTCACCTTCCTTTTAAAGAATGTTATACTGATTTTTTTTTTTTTAACCCACCTCACCTGATTTCCATATAAGGTATATAGTGACAAAACCAAAATTTTTGTTTAAGATTTCTAAAAATTATTTAGCGAAGTTGTAGAAAACTCAGTGATAACATTCTCAGCCCTGAAAAGTGATATTGTTTCTCCCTCTTGGTGAGGAAACTTGATCCACTGACCTGACAACCTTGGCTTTGTGCCTGAGATCCTGACAAACTTATGCTCACTGGAAGCTTATTGGGCCAACTGCCCATACCAGTGCCACTCCTCCTTGTTCACAAAGGTGATGCTTACACCAGCAGTTTGGCCATTCTCTGCAGTAGTCCTCCTCCCACTGAAGGTGCAAGCTATGTAGATGTGTGTATGCTGGGGTGATGCTGTGAGTCCAGCTCTTTCATTCATGTAAACGATTGAGCTTTGATTTTGAGTACTCCCTGAAAACTGTAATTCTTTTACAAAAGCTCTGTTAGAGTCTTGATATTGGTAAACACAGTGTACAAATTAAGCATTTAAACATAAAATTCTAAACCCACAGACGTTCTTCTTTTCAGAGGTAATCTAACCATGTCACAAGTGAAAGAAATTTTGGGTCTGGCAGTTGTTCTTTCAGGTGATCTTGGCATGGTTATTTTACTTTAAAATATTGTCTGTTTTGTTTTCTTGTGCTCTTTTTCGTAAAATGATATACAGGAGAAAATTCTCCCTATACAGGGTTTGCAAGGTTCCTAGTAGAATGGGGCATCGGTCAGTTGCCTACTGGAATATAAATTTGGTTTACAAATATAAATCAGGCAACCTACAGTTATCGTACACACATTTCCCTACTACATTTCACTGGTTAGACTGATCTGGAACTATCCATCTCAAGTACATGACAGAGAAGCCACTGATGAGACCTCACCCCTCGCCCTACCCTGAGATAGGCAGATCTTTACACACACATACTTAGAGCTTTTTGTGTGTCTTGAATACAGGCTACTAGAAGGGGTAGTTTTGACTTGTATCAGAAATTCTTGTCACGTCAGAAATTTTATCAGTTCAGAAATATTAGCCAAGTCCATAATTTAAATAAGTGAGTTAATCGGTGCCACACAGAAATATGTTTGCAATGCTTGTGTGAGCACGGTTTTATTGAAAATGCTTTATTTTATTTGTGAACTGGCAAAATCTCTTTCTCTAGATACAGCATATAAACTGTTTTGCTAACAGAATGTTGTACCTACGGCAGACATGATGATAGTTATACTTGGTGACATTTTAAGGCTTATTATAATTTGCAAAAGACACCTATTCAAACTATTTGAAATGCTAAGTATATGTTATAGTTCCACAAGCACTTAAATGTAATATAATCCTGCCACTGGAGGGAACTTTTCCTTCCCTTCTATCCACTTGTGCTGACTGTGAAATGAAACCGGATGAGACACTGCTATGGTTCAAACTATCTTTATTCCTGCCCTGCTCAGTTTGTTTTTAGTCCATCAGTTCCCTGAAGGGGTCATTTTGCAATAGTTTGAACACTTGCTTAAAGTAGGGTGTGAATTGAGGAGCTGAGAAACGAGAAGCTAAGTACCAAAAGGACATTTTTCACATGAGTTAATCAGTGCCAGATGAGGCTACTTGCAAAACTGAAATGTTGAAGTGTTACCTGTGTTACCCATATGCAGCTTACAGGGGATGTGGATCATCTGGGAAGAAATAAGTTCAGGAGGCAAAGTAATTTTATGGATCCTTGAAATGTCTTGTTAAAAATTCTGTTTCCTAATACAAGTTTCATATTGGATACTTGTGGGACGTTGTCACTCCATATACTTATTTATGGCACAAACTGTTATTAGAGTCTTCCAACAAACTGTGTTAGTCCACTCTTCTCAAATTTCAAAAATGAACTCTGCATATTTTAATAAATCATTGGACATAATTTAGCTAATTTTGAATTTTTAGCTAAGTTCATTCATTCTTTAAGAAACAAGTGTTCTGTTTCACATTATCTTCTTCGCTGGCTACATTTTTATTTTTATTTTTTTTCTGTGACATTATAGCACTGAGCAGGTCACCTAATCACTTAAAGAGCTGGCTTTGAGATTCTCTGGGTTTGCCCTTTCAAATTTTTGTAACTTGTACCAAAGGAAATATCAACTTTATTTTTTGGGATTTCTCTTTAGGGACAAGATGTTTTTGCTTGGAAGCATAAGCGGGTAAAAAAAGATCCTGAGATCTTATTTTATACGATGCATGTCTCAGATCTTTTGAGATATGGAGGTTCCATGGGCAGGCACCAGGCCAGGAGCCGTGTAAACTGCCCTATGGTCACCTGCTAAGGTGCAGGAGTGTGGTCAAATGGTGAAACAATGGGAAGATTCACAGTGCATTACCTGTGAGATAAATCAGTTTGACACAATGCTCTCATTTCAAACAAAGCAAAGTTTTACTGTTTCATTTCTCATATTATATATGAGGAAATTCTTTTGCAGTATTTTGGGACAATAATGCAGCTATTTTAAAATATCGAAATGTTGAAATATTTCAGCCTGGATGTATCTTATTTAATGTCTAACTGTGTAGTTGCTTAAAGTTTTCCTACAACCAGCAGAAGGAGAAGTTTTTCTTCTATAATTAGTGGAAAAAGAAAGGAGGAAGTTTGAGAGGAGGTTATAAACAAGATGACTCCTCCAGCACATGCTGAGGAACACAGGAGGGAGGATTTGGAAGCCAGTTGTATTTTGTGAGCACAGGTAGGTTTGGTGGCTTTTGCAATACCTTACACAGATTAAGAGGCTCTGAACAATGCTGGATGCTGAAGTCCTGGCATGCTGAGCAAGTTGCTATAGCTACTGGCACTCAACAAGTCAGGTGCTGAAAGCAGGGAAGAAAAATGTAGATACTGCTTTCAAAGTTATGACAGTTGCTATTTTTCTTCTCTTTCTTTTTAAGTTTGTTAACTCTCATATTTCATTTAAGCCATGCACTGTTCTTTTGGTGAGGAACTGTATGGAAGTTAGACTCACACATGCCTTTTGCGTGAATTTCTATCTGATGCCCTGCTTATTTTTTGTTTGGGTTTTTCTTCTGAGAGATAATAGAATGTGGGAGGGGAAAGTGAAAGAAGAGAGAATATACTGTGGGGCTGATCATTTCTTCTGTGTGTTCTAAAATAGTACATGCAGTGTTTGTCGTGATTTAAAGAATAAGTATCCCATTGTTTAATAGAGATTGATATATCCTAGGCTTGTGGTTTTGATCCTGTGTATAGTAAATGAGATATAAATTTTGATTTGGAACCAAAGCTATTGAAAGGATTACTCCTTTTTGAAGAATATTTAACAGCCTGCCCTATACCAACATTCATCTAAACACTGAGCTGGAGACTGTTGGATCTGTTGGGCAGCTACAAGACTCGTGTAATTTACTTCATTGATTGTGGTGCTGACTGAAAACCTTTTCAGTGGGCTGGATCATGAAGTAAGTCATTTCTTGCATTTGGATGAGAAGCTACAGTTCTATTCACATGGAGAACTTTTCTGAAATTTACTAACAGGTACAGATACAAAATTGCAGAGGTTACTGAAGGTGATGAATTATGTACACTTGAATGCTTAGTGATAATTTAAGTAGCATCTTTCATTATAAGGACATAATTTCCCTTCTCGAATGGAATCTATTATAATTCTTGTTTAGTGAGAAAGAGGAGAGGAAATATCTTCCAGTTTCTAAGTGATAATATGAGCATCTGCTAAATGAAAGGTTTGGAGCTAATGATTTGGTGTGTGTGACGTCACTTCTGTATGTTCTGAAACATGTGCAAACTATGAGGTTTTTTAGCTTGGTAAAATACTGTTTGATTCTGAGGAACTCAAAACAATCCTTTTATTCTCCCATTATGTCCTCTGGCCAGCTTCCTGGAAGAGTAGAGTTATTCTCTCAGTGACACATTGTTGTCCTTAACTCTTTGTTCAAATAATGTTGGTGAAGTTCTTGTGGATGGTCAAGAACTTTTGCCCTGTGACAGGACACAGTCAGAACTCTCCTGCAATGACTGCTTAACAGACATTAAGATTTTGTGTATGATAATCATGTTTTCTTACTTAGAATCCGTTCAATTAATCAGAAAAAAATCAACTTATTTCTGGATTATGATATTTTGGAATTTTTAAAATAAACACACACAAAAAAAAGCAAGCAAACAAACAAAAAAAACCCAACAAAACACAAAGGATTGCATCATCAACTTGTGTAATTGTGATTACTATAGTATTTTTATAGTTTTGTACATACTTTTTATATCAAAAGTTTCTTATATATTGAAGGAATCTAACAGTAGGTATAATAAAATTTTAGTGTTAAAAAGAAAACAAGAAACAAAATCCCTAAACCCAGGCAAATGGGTGGGATTTGGAAACAAGGTTTTTTTCATTGTTGTTATTTGTATATGCATAGCTAAACTGTCAGGGTTTAAATGAGATTGCTGGCAGGGTCAGATCATCTTTTTAGCTTCAAGCATCAACTGGCTTTAAAATGCATTTCCTCTATTATTTTCTCTTTGTGATGTTAAGAGAAAATAATCCTCTTGATAACATCAATTAAGTAATGCATCTGAGATGGTGTTGAGGTCCAGCAGTGTGATTTATCCATGACATTTGAGCAGTTATTGTGTAAGCACCATCTCATCAGAAAGCAGAGACAAGAGTCCAACTTGTTTCTTAAGCTACTGAAAAAATGACAAAAAAAAGCCACATTCATATCCCTGATGAAATGTTTCTTTCTATGTGTTTTGGGTTTGAGAGTTTCAGCAAGATACCGGTATCCCAGGACATACAGTAAGAATTCAACCTTAAATCCTTTGCAAGGCTTGGTATATGTTACAGGACTTTAATCTCCAAAGATATTGGTGGAAATAACAAATAATTTTGTTTTGTATCATAATTACCTTTCTATTTAAGGCAATGCTACTATCTCCTATTATCCCTTTATTGATAGTTTTACAAAGTATTTTCTTTCCTTCTCAATCACACAGAACTCTATAGAAATTACTCAAAAAGAAAAAAAAAACCTTAAGCTTTTAAAATACATAGCTATCCTGTGTAAATAATTTGCACTCCTCTTATGTGATATTTTGAAGTGTTATTATAGTGCAGAGGGATTCTTTCAGGTTCATATTCCATCAATGATGCAAGTGTAGCTGACAGCAGCAAAAAAGGATAGTGCTAGACAAGGAAGCAATGGGGACAGAGGAGGCAGCATGGCTGTGGTCCTTAGGAGGCACCTGGCTCTCTGCTTCTCCTGCATTCACCAGGAGTAGAGGGCTGCTTGTTACATGGCTTCTGCTGACTGAGCAGAGAGGAACTGAGCAGTCTGCTTAGCCTGTGGTTTGCATGAGGTCATGAAGCAATAAGACAAAGCCCTGTGGACCTAATGTGAGATGGAGGTACCCTACAAGTTACATATCCCCTGTGTGATGGCCAGCTTTTTATTGCAGCCAGTTCTGTACACTCTCTGGGGATAAAAAAAAGGTTGTTCTCGCTGTCTGGAAGCTGGTTAATGGTGCCATTTCTCTTTTTGGCTATAGCTAAAATAAAGTCTTACAGTGTTGCTTCTATCTCCCCGCTATCGTGGACAGGGCCATCTGCTTTGCTTTGTTTTTCAAAACTTCAAAAATAAACTGAAGGGATAAAAGAAATGTCATGTTTAAATGGGTCCTTCCTGCTTTCAGTTCCTCGGACAGCAATTACTACATCAGAAAAATGTGTTATGTGCAAAGCCCTCTTTAGAACAGAAGAAAATACTGAAACACTTCACAGTTAGAGCAATAGTAGCAGTAAAGCAAAGCATTACTCAACAAACTGTAACTTCATGTTAGAACTGTTCACGGAGAATCAAAATCTTAGAACTAGAAACCTGTACGCATGTACCTGATAGTGCTATGTGGGTAACACTTTTGCCTGGTTCCTCAGTCTCTGCGTTCATGTAAAGTTGCTCATCAATACCCAGAGTGAGTTACAAATTGTGTACTTCTGAAAAGTTTTTTCCTTAAATTTGGCAAAACTGCCTGAATATTTGTGACTTTTACCCTCTTCACTTCTTGGTGCCTTTTTAGTCTGCTTTTCACTTCTAATTCATATGTTTCCTATAGCCACAGGCTTGATGGTTTTTGTCCTTGTGGTTTAGTCAGTCTTTATCAAAGATTTCTTTCCTTTTTGTTTAAAGCTACAGTCCATCAGGCCAGTGTGGCAAGCATTTGGATTAGATTTCTTAGTAGGTATTTTCAGTTCTGTGTATTTCATTCCAATACCCATCCTCCTTTACTTTGCCTTTTGAAAGAACTGTAGCACCCCCTAACATTTGTTCATACCGTTTGAGTGAATTTACAATTAAATGTATGTAAATTAATTTAAGTTTTTAAGGCTATTGAGTTCTTAGCAATGCCTGGGATTTCTAAAATACTTCCAAAGCAACCCTCATCTCCTGCGTTACTGAGTAGATTGCTACTTAGTCATACCCAATATGTTCTCTGTAGCATTAGAAAATTATGTACAATTAAGAATTCACTTGTGTGTTGGACAGCTAAGGGCTGTCATCATCATTTAACTACACTGTACTGTTATTAGAGATGTATTTAGTTTTATGGAGTTGTATTACACTCGTGAGAAAGAAGGCTTCACAGAGTTGTGCATATTTCAAAAACTCTGGCTATTAAAACTATACAATTGCAATAATTTCTTGTCTTTTGTAGGACGTGAGAAGTGCTAAGAGTAGGATTAATTGAGTACAAATGTGCTCCCTTTGATTTGCTTCTTGGGATGATAGGGATAACTGCTCATGAGGCAGACTCACATGGCAGCTTGCCTGACAGTGATTTCTGGGCCGGTTCAGCCCAATTCCGTGACTAATTGTTCATTTGTTGTACTGCTATGCTCCTGTTCTTGAAATGCTAATGTGGAGGATAATGAGAATTCTCAGATTTCTCACAGTTGTTGAAAGGTCTCTTAAAAATAATGGGTCTATTAATTCATTTTATAGGCATTTGGGAGAGGTTGGTTTAAGCCGTTTAACAAAAGAAGCAATAGCAATGGTAACTTCATGTAAGCTGCATCATACATGCAGGTACATGATAAAATAATTGTGCGTCAGTGAAATGCTGAAAGCATAACCTCCCATTTGTGGCCTTCTGTGAGGCTTTATTCTTTATATCCTGTCCCAGTACGTGTTTTCTGAACAGCCCAGTTTCCATCTCTGCATGTGCACTGGACCCTTCTGGCTCACGCAGAGCTTCTCCCCATGCCTGTCAGTGAGCTGTGTCACCAGCATCACTGCACTGTCATATCTGGTCCCAGCTGTCCCTGTGAGACTTACAAATGCTGAGGTGTATTAAAAACCTCATGCTGGCTCTGGATGAATTTTGGATGAGTTCAAATCCCAGTAATTCAGCTGAAAAAAAAAAAAAACAGTTGATTTCAGCCTGCTCTGGAGTGTACCTTTGGAGTGTATGAAATATATATGTATGTTCTGTAAAAACTCTCACTGTATGTGTACTTCTTCCAAGAGCGTTTAAATTCTAAATCAATACTACTGAAGAGAATAAAAACAGCTGATTTCAGTTCATCTTGTACAGGATAAAACAGATTTTTTTTAGGACTCTTACTTTAGTGATAAATAATATGAAAAAGAAGAATAAAATGTAATGTGGGCAATGAGCCGCTCGAGTCAAAGTATGATCTGCATTAAAATAGTCAGGAGCCATTGGTGGAGTATGTTGGTATGGCTGTTACCTTCATGGTAGATACAATGCCATGTAACAACTGAAACCACACTTTCAATTATTGTTTTCCTTCTTGGACCAATTGACACCTGAAATCTTCATGCATTGCAATCAATGAAAGCACAGAAAGATATTTCATCTTTTCTTCTTTTTCTTCCTCTCTGAAGAGGAAGAAGCTGTATATTTGTGTCCAGTACTTCCTCAGATGTGAAAGCTGATGCTCATGACCAGAGACATTTATCCTCCAGAGCTGATTTTTTTTTTTTTTTTTGGTGTTTTGATTTCTTGATCTTCAGAGAAAATTCCACCCTATAATCACAGCAAATACCAAATACTGCCTTTCTCGGGCAGCCCAAGCAGTTCATCAAGCCCTGAACAACAGTGACATTCTACTTGAATGTCAGGATTGTACAGGAGGATGGTGCAGGTTTGTAGCTATGAGGGACATAAAGAGACAGAGGGTTTTTCAAGACATATATGTATGTGTTTAACTAGAATCTGGACTAAATGCTCTGTGAAAAGGAAAAAAAATAAAACAAAACAGCAACAAGCCCATGGTTTTGAAGTAGCTTGAGTTGTAATAAGCGCGGATCACTTATTTATGATTTTTTCTATGTGAAAGGCCTCATGTCATACTTACAACTTGTTGGTTGATTATTTTTTTTTCTCTAAGAAATGCTGCCTTAAAAAGAGTGATTATTATGCACAGTAGGTATTAATGAATTATTTATCAAACATATTTTCAGTCTTACTGAAAACACAGTTGATATGTTTTTCTAAGTGTTTTATTGTTGTAGTCATTTGCACACCAAACAAGTCTTTACTGAAGTTAATGCTTATGTATCACCATGCACATGAAAAATGAAAGATACATTTCAAATAGAATTGGATAGAATTGATCTTTTTTTTGTTTTGTTTTTTTGTTTTTTAATCTGCTCTTCTGGGGTGGGAAGTGTGTATTTGTCAGGAGGAAGAAAGAAAGAAAGAAGGAAAAGCATATGTGGTGGTAAGAAATCTTTGTCAACAGAACTGCTGTCCAAAAAATTATCCAGATCATGGATGGATAACAGCACAGCAGCACTTGAGTGGGGAGCTGGTGACTGTAGCTTCTGAGCCAGTTTTCACTTAAGTACTCTGTGTAGCTCTTGCCTTCTTATGGGTGGGAACCTTTCCATCTCCCATACTGGAGCTTTTTCCTTCTGCAATAAATAAATAAAAATTAAAAAAAAAATAAATCAACAATTATTGATTAAATACTAATCCATGAAACTTCTGTATACAACATGCTTATCTAGTTGTTCTCTGAAAATCAATTAATAATTTTATTCAGGCTTAAGTACAACACATTCAAAATAAGTGTTGTTTAGCTTCTTAACCTCATAGACAAACTTGATTCTGGCACACGGTCACCCTAACTGATTTCCTAAGGCTGGTAGGTAGGCAGAGACATACAGTGATTTTGTGAGAGACTTTGAAGGGTTTCGGTTTGTCTTTGCTTGGAATAGAACCTTTTGCTGCCCCATTCACTGTGCATAAAAAGTGTAGTTTAAGAATAATCTTACCATTTCATAAAACTCACAAACAGGTCATTCTCAGTGTTCAGCATTAAAGCAGTATTTTAACAAAATTTTAGAAATTCAACTTCTTAAGGAAATGTATGTATCAGTCTTTCTCCTTTTCTGTGAAAGCTATTCAACTAATGTTACAGAATTTAAAGAAGACTGAAGGCAGTAAAAGGAATCAGGCAAACAGACTTTTATTAGTAAGAAATTTACCTAGAATAAATATTTGAAATTGAATTGTGTGTCCTGAAGTTGGCTTAGGAAATGGCAAGGCATATGTTGTGTGTATGCCTAGTGTGCATGCTTCTTCATGAGAAATGGTGATAGAAATGGCTTGGGTGTATTTATTGGTGAGATGATGGAAAGCGGGTGGAAATGGCAACATCTGTCTTGATGTGGAGCATCAGAAGTGTTCAACTGTGGAACTGAAATTAGTACTCATGAAGAAATCATTCTTTTCTGTGAACTGTGCTGTTTCACTGAGTGTTGGACTCTGAGGAGTAAAATGCAATCACATGGTGGTAAAAAGGGAGAACTGTGCTTCTAGCTTTGTGGGTTACTGCTAATGCATGTTACCAAGTAAAGTGAAGCTTGATCCTCTAGAGATCAGAGAATGTCACAACAATCTGTGTTTGTGAAATTAAGTCAAGAAAGAGGATCATATTGAAAAGAATTTTGGTTACATGGATTTAGTCCTATCAGAAATAATCTTTAAGGTGGTAAGAACTACATAAACCTTTTAGAAAGGAAGTAATATAAACTTTCAACTTTTCAAAGAAAAAAAAAATAAACCTGTCAGTTTATTTTTCACATCCAGGCAAATGGATACCATTTATGGTACTCAGGAAGTCTGGGCTTTGAGAGGGAAAGAGCGAGATGTCCAATCAGCTTTGATGAGCCCCAGAGGCTGAGGGGTTTGGGGTGGGGTGCGGGAAGAGTTCCAGCTGTCCTTGCAGAGCCTGGGCTGCTGGAAGGGCTTGGGACAGGCGGGTCTCACCAGACCTGGCTTTGGGCAACACGATGGTCACACATTTCAGTTTATGTTGTTGTTTAAAGGATAAAACCTAGGTGACAACCATGAATGCATTTAGTTACATTAATTGACCCATGCTGTGCTTTGTAGTTTTAATCAACAGCAATGTAATAACAAACTAAAACAGGGAAAAAAAGCCAAAACAAAAAAATCACCACGAAACAGCAGCAAAATGTTCCACCATCTCTTTAGAAAACTATCAGCTGCTACACACATGAAAGATTGTTACTAGGGTTTTTAACAAGCTGTTGTTAGGCTGTAATAGGGAATTTGGAAAAGACAGATAACCCTTCCCCAGCAAAGTTGATTTTGACTATGGGCTTTAATAAAACAATTTGCTCCTGGGCATTTTCAGGTTGTAAAGAATCCCTTTTCCTACTGAAGAGCTTCCTAGATATGCATAGACACATGCAGAGTGACCTCTGAGACTGAATGTGTTAATGGCAAATATGGGTACAATGTTTGGATCACAGCATACTGCCTATAGTTTCTTGCAGGGATCTTATATCAAGTATGATAATAAAATAGACATTATGGAAAGATGATTTTTGTTGTTCTGAGTTGCAAAGAAAAATATAAGGACTGACTTGAGAGTAAGGAGAGAGGAAGGAATGTGCAAAGCATTCTAAACTTGTGTGTGTCATGCATGGAAGAATGAGATGCCATCAAATGCTTTTATCTTAGAGCTATTCTGGGCAAGGAATGAAGACTTTTTGCCTTCAAATATGATAACCCAGTTATGATGTAAATGGTGATTTGTAAAGCTGCAGAAAGTAAGTGACAAATGGTAGTCACGTGGTTGTCACAGTGTTCATTAGTACTCACCTGTGTGTCAGCTAGAGTAAAAACATTAGAGATCCTTGTTCTAGTGGGGAAGACTTTCAACAACTGTCTGCTGATTTCTGACACCTGCAAGAAGCCAATTATGATGAACTGAGGACATTGTTGGGACACTTATTGAGCTGACATTATGCACAGTAAAAAAAAAAAAAAAAAAGAGAGAGAGAAAGAAATCATCCAAAAGAACTTGGACATAAGTTGGAGCGTGGCATTGGCAACTTAACTTGGAGCGAGAAAAAATCACAGAAATAGGCAGTATCAAAGAATACTTAATTCTGTGGTATCCCTTGAGAGTAGAAGTAAAGAAGTAAACTAATGCTGTGTGCAGGTCAGCAGCTACCTGCAGTGTTTTCCCTAAAAGAATTGTTCTTTTCACCTTCACCATCTATTTGCTTGCTATAAAAGGAACAGGTGTGAGCCACATGCATATACCTCAAGGAAATAATAACATAAGGATTTATCTGTGGAAAAAAAAATAAAAAATCATAGTAATAATAATCAAAAACAAGCAGAAAACATGAATACTGATTATCAAGTAAGTTTGCACATTTTTGTTTCAAAGATCTGTGGTACAAAGCAGAGAAGTACAGGAATATGCTCTGTGCCATTCTGTATAGATGGGAAAACTTAGGATACTGTGAGTTTCACAGACAGTTTTTGAACATAGTAGAGATTTGGCAGGGGTTGTGAAAGAGGACTACTTGGTGGCCTTTCTGTTGTCGTTCATAAAAGACTGGATAACCAGATCTTTCACAGTTACTCAGAGGAAAGTTTCTTGTGGGTTTAAATTAATTTTAGAACAGTCAGCATTTAATAAGCTTTGAATGGTATATTTATGCCGATATCGTATTCTGCTGAAGTGAAAGAAACAGTAAATCTTATACATGAACTCATGCTAACTGGTGGCAGGGTTCTCCAGTCAGAATAGCTCACTTGGAGGAGCAGCGCTGTGGCCGGATCTGACAGGGCTGCTGCCTAACACAGCAGCTAAAACCGACTTTCCAGGAAGCACAGATTCATTCAAGCTCAACTCTGTTCTTTATAAAAGCTGCAGCAGTGCAGTCTGGAGACTTTGTTTCACTTTCTCAGGAGCTCTGCTGCTTTCAGTTAAGCCCTCTCTCAAATCCAGATTCACTGTTATTCATCCTCCACTTCACCTACCTTGTTTTCTGAAATTGCGTAGGAACTTTCTGATTCCTCCTTGAAATTAAACTTCCTTCGTAACATCTACCATAAACTGAAGGGAGCACATTGCAACCTGTTACAGTGATATGGCTTGTCTGGCCTGAATTGCTATTGATTTTAAAGCAGGATGTAGGTTGCTATATAAATCCTTTTCCTCAACACTCAGAAAAGTGAATACTGCTAAACCCGCTGCTGTATATATTCTAGAAACTCAGGTACTTGGACTGAGAGTTTCAAACATCTCATACCTTTTCTATCACATTTCTAGTGATATTTGGTTTCAGTTGTAGATAGCTTGTATGATAAATATGTAAAATTACAATGTTATGCATATTTTCCATGTGTGCAGTACCCAAAATGCTTTATCTGTGACTGGATTGCCACAACAAAGAGAAACAGGATTAGTTTCGTGTATGTATTCTCAGGGCAAACTTGTCACTCATGGAATAACAATCCCAAACGGGTGACAGTGCTCACACCAGCTGCTTGACATCCAGGCAGGTGCAGGAGCCCTAGGAAATGTCACGCTATCAGATGCACCTTCAGAGTGTGCAACTGGAAAAAAGCTCCTGGCCGCAACTATCACCCCAGGCCATAGCTAACACCCCAGGCCACATCATCCTGTAGCTTGAAACTATTGCCGAGCTGTCAGTTTAATAAATGAGTAGCCACTTTGTTTTGATCAGTATTGTCAGGGCTTATTTCAAAAGTGATTCTGATTCCATCATGCAGCCTAGCCCAGCCAAAGTCAACTGGTACAATTTCAAGGTGAATTTATTCATTCTTTATAGAAGTTCTATGCACGAATATATCAAGGCAGTTGAATAAATTGAAATAAATAGACTTGGCGTTGCATAGTCTCCTAATAATTGAAAGTGTTTCCCTCCAGTATATTTGTAGTAATACTGCTACCTTTACTAAGAGTGGATTGTCTATGGTAAGGGAAAGTGGGGAATTACCATATTGATAACATATTTGGAAAATGGAACTGGGGCTAATATGTAGAAAAGGGCAGCTGAAAGTTGTCCTTGCCATCAGCTTAGCACTGAAGATAATGTCAGAAGAAAGCCTGCTGCTAAACTATGATGCATAATTAGCTCCTTCTTCCACTAAGAATAACTTTCGGTAACTTTCTCTTTTTTGCGCAGTTGTTAACTTTTACAGGAGATAGTCTGTAGGTAAATATAGGAAAAGTTTGTTTCTGTTTAAGTGTGCTGTGTGGATGGCTCATTACCCACAATCTCAGGTTACAAAAGCAGTAGAAGATGTCAAGCCTGTACTTTTCTAATTTATTTTTTTTCCTGAATGGCAATTACTTGTTTGGGTTTTTTTCCTTCATGTACAACAGTACCAAATGTACACAAGCTCTGGTCTTTTTCCTTGTTTCATCTAAAAAACGATTCAAGGTTGAATATTTTCTGTTATTCAGAAAAGAACTTAAGTGGAAAAAGAGTTCTTACTTTTCCATCAGAGGGAGAATGAATAGATGGAAAGGAAACAAAAGGCATCAAGTAGAAGGCAACAGTTCACTGCTCAGGTGGCTTTTCAAAGTAGTCTAGTACATCAGCTAGCAGAAGTGCAATTCTGATTTGAGTCTTTCAAGGGCTCTCAACAGGTGTTGTTAAGATAATGGAGATTTTGAAAGCTTTTCAAAAGAGGTGTTTTGCTGTTTCCATGTTATTCTTCTAAAACAATACCCCAATCTAATCAAAAGGATTATCATGGCCATATGAGGTGTAAATGTTCTTTTCTTTCTTTCTTGGTTTGCTTGCACTGACTTAGATACAGGAGTATCAGTTTTCACAGTTAACTTCCTTCTTATCATGATACTGCATGCACACCTGTACATCCCAGCAGACCAGGACTTGGAGTGTCACCTGGCTTCCAGGGTCAAGGGTGGATTGGGATACATTCTTTACATGAACAGTAAGGAGTCTGGGGCTGGTCCAGGCTGTAGCTGCCATTACGCAGCTGCCATTATGCACAGTTGGGAGCCTCCTTCCCATCAGGTGAGAGTATGAGGAGGGCAAGGCTGGCAAGAACCTGTCAGAGTTGTAGCAGGGGCAAGGGGAGAGGATAAGGGATAATCTCATTCTGGAAACAAGAGAAAGAAAGCAGTTAAGCAAGTGAGCACACACTTAGGGATAGGCATATGCTTAACATAGTCAGGGAAGACAATGAAATGCTGAATATTTGGCTTTTTTTCTAATTCCTACTTCACATTCACAGTAATCTTTTTATAATCCTTCTTAATTAGCACATTCAAAATAAGTAAAGGAATGGATTAGGTGCTAAGATATTATCGTCAGTATTGGGAATTAAAAAATGGGATTCTGATTTTTCCACAGAAGCTGGGGAATATGTAACAGTACTGGAGCTCTTATTTTATTCACGTTTTAATGTGTTAATTTTTTAACATGTTGAAATGTTAATATATCATAAAATATAGTTAGTTATTAATTGATTAAATAAACAAGTTTTTCAACAATTAGCAGCCAGTGTTATGAACTAATGACTGAAAATACTATAGTTTAAAAAATCTGAAACCTTTGATAAAAAGAAGAAAGAGCTGTACTAACAGTCAGCCCTGAAATTACATTTTTGTTTTCCTTCTTTTAAAATTATAAATTGGAGGAAGTTTATGATTTGATAATCTTGCACAGTAAGTTTAATTCTAGAGCAAAATTTTATGGATAACATATATATCCTCTTTTTAGTGGTAGCATCAGCTTTTTAATAGGAGCAAACTGTGCTGCTGTTATAAGGGAAAAATATATCTTTGTCTTCAGGAGATTAATCTTTTCTCCAAATCTCGATTAGTATGTAGCAAGACAATATAGTATTGAACTATATGCAAAGATAACCAAGATTTAAAATATGAATATTTTACCAGTGTGGAAGATGAAGATGACAGTTTTAATCTCTTCAGATTTATAATTTACTTAAATTTTGGGCAAGTCTAAAGTGACTGATGCTCTCTAGGCAAATTTAGTGATTTAAAAAAGCATTATATTGCATTAAGCAAATGTGAAATCTTAAGGTTTTAGTCCATTTTTATCTATTACTTGTACAGCTCAGGGCAGCAGATCTACTTTTGGAATGTAAAGGAAAAAATGTGGAGTTACTATAGTAGAACTACTGTAAGACAGTCTTTACATCATCTTTTGTACAGTGAGCTATGCTTAGTAATTTGCACGGCCCTCAAGAGGCCAAGAATTATTCTTTCCATCAAGAAGATCGGTCATGGCAAGCTTGGGTTAAACACATTCATTAACACATGTTATCACATGATAACAGTGCAATTAACTTATAGACCCAAAATATTTGCATATTTCAATTCACTGGTCTTAGTATATCTTGAGAGAGATAAATGAAATAGTTCAGTGTTAATTATTACCATACATTTGCATGAAACTTAGGACATTTATTAATCTTCAATGAAAGGGAAGTTCATTGCATCTCAAGTGTGAAAGGTGAAGGGTGGATGTTTTTTTCCAAATTAAACCATACCTCTGCTCTGTCTAATGACTGATTCTTTTAACTAGGGCAAGCCCTAGCAGTTAGGGAGCTAACTCACAGCAGCCAGGAGTATCTGTTACAGTCCCTTTATACAATTCTGGAAAACAAAGATTGTTTCTGATCAACTGTTCACCAATTCATTACTGAAAATTAATTCTCTTCAGCAGAGACAGGCTGGATATGTTTTGGGTTCAAAATCAGAATTGCCAAAATGCTTGCAAAGTATTACACAGAACGGTAAATAGTATCTCCCAAAAGTTTACTTTCCCCATGAGAATTTTGACTTTTATTTCCCCGCCAAATCACTTTGGATGCAAAGTATGGATATGGCCTGAACCAGAAAAACTACCCGCACCTCAGAAATGTATTTGAAAAACAGTGAAGCTTTCATCTGCACTTAAATCCAGATCTGTTTGAAGTCTCATGGGAGCTATACAGAATTGACTTTTGTCACTGTTTCATTATTTCTGTAATCAGCCATCAGCAAATATTAGAAAAAGCTCATCTAGGCAATAGTGAGCAGAAATCCAAAGAAGGTACCTATTAGTAATACAGAAAATTCAACAAATTTTATATAATAGCCTGAGCAATCAGATAAATTAATTTTTAAAGTTGGTTGAAGAGAAAAATTAAATAGATGAATTCAATCAACCGTGACCAGTCTGAGTTTTGTGTCCACTGGGGTGTCAGTCCTGACACATTATTAAAATTATCAGATTAAAATATGAAGAAATTTAGCTAATAAAACTGAAGGGGAAAAAAAATCTGCACTATAATTGCTTGTTACAGTTTTCAACCTCCTGTCTGCCACCTGACATGCTCTAGTAAACCGTTTTTTAGGAAAGGCCATTGCATAATAACTTTTTATATTGTAACAAGATTATGTTTTCTTGCACTGACATTCAAGCACAAACATTTATAATTAAATGTGGAACTATGCCTAAGCTGTACCTTGTTATGAGTGATATAGCTGTTTTCAGAATGTGTACTGTACCGTTGCCCTTTTTAGCTCTATCTTTAGCATGAATAAATGCATAAATTTTAATGGTGTAGAGAACAAAGGAATTGAATGAACGAGAAGTTTTGAGAGAGGATTTGCTGGAACTTTGGTTTCATAATTGAGAACTCATTATCATTTAATGTTCTTTGTGATATTGTCCTTATGAAAAGGTAATTAGAAAAACAAAGCCATTTAGTGGACCCATGTACTGCCTTCTGAAAGGGTGGCTGGATTTTTCTTGTTATTGTTTATGGTAGTTATGCTGCTTTTTCAAGACTGAGTAGTTTTGAAGTTATCATACATGGCCACCTACACCTTGAAAATTTTTAAGAGGCAGTTAATAGTAAGTCATGTTCTCATCAGCATGTTACAGCCAGAAACAGTTGTTTGTAAAACAGTTTTAAATGTAAGAGCAAAAACAGAAGCCAGTGTGAAGATCATCCCCAGATTGACCCCATCTCTCTGAGATTCAGATTTTCCCCATGTATTTCCATCTTTTATCTTCTTTACATTATCTGAACATTTTGCAAATTAAATTTTTAATCCAGTGACAAGATAGTTTGTGAGATCCTAAATAGAGGAGATAAAAATGAGAAGGAGATCAGAACAGTGCTGAAATTAAGGGTGAATAGAGTGTAACACTCAAAAAATACTACGGTAAAATACAGTGTCTTCTCATTTACCTTAAAACACATCATCTGAAAGTAACTTGTTCTCAGTAATCCATTGCACAGGATACCATAGCTTGCTTGAACTAGCAGAATATAGATGTCAACTGAAAGATAAATGATTCCCTGAAGTTCTGCAATTCCCTGTCACATAAGGTACAGGACAAAATAAAACAAGAGAGATTTTTTTTTCATGCTTTGTGCCATGCAAGAACTATAAATTCAAAGGTATTAAATGCCGTTATGCAAGCATTTGAAAAGCTAATAGGAATCCCTGATATCCAAAGGTTTTCTTTGATTTTGAAACAGGATTTCTCTCAGACATAGAGTAAAAGTAGGTGATAAACTCCTTATCCATAGGCCATGTTGCCATCAGTACCATTTGTTCAAAAGTCTGCAATCATTTGGCTAACCACAAAGCCATTGGTGTCATATTTCCTTGCCTCTGATCTAAATTCTATTTTGCAACATTTCAATACCAACTTTCAGTACCACATCTGCAGTACTTAGCAGTATTCTGGGTACATGGAGTAAAAATATAGCAGAGGTTCCTGGTAGGCATATTTCAGAAAGATTTTTACAATAAGGTGTAATGGCTCTTGGAATATAAATTTAGTTTATTGCCACGTAATGTCAAGATTTATTTGATGTAAATCAATATTGCTCTGGAAACAAAATGTAACTTCAGAAATCTTTGGATCAAAAGTCATTCATGAGTGAAAAAATAACCTCTAGTTTGAGGCTTAGGATGATTAATTCTTTATGCCAAGATAAAAGTGGTGCACTTCTCTTTTCCTAAAGAAAACAAATGATCATCAATTCTAGCACTGACTTCTGTTTACAATTTCTCCTCTTTGTTTATTTCACAAATAGTGTCCATAGATTAATAATTACAATTCACAAGTCTAATAATTTATGCATTAGTATTTAGCCCTTGTCATGTCTTTAATTTTTGCAATTAATTGTTTTAATAACGGAAAGGTTAATTGCACTATTCATCAGAACTGCTTGCTGTGAAATGGTAGACAAATAAGAATCTTCAAAGATAAAGGGCACACTGAGTAGTCAGAGCTGTCATTCCAGCTGAGGGAAATTTGCTGAAATAGCCCAGCTGATTCATGTGGCTGCTGAAATCTTGGGGATCAGAACTGATTCTGTTCAGACAGGGAGAACTGTACCAAAGTGTATCTTACTAGAAAGAAACACAACCTTTGAAGATTACACTATGTTCTTATATATGTATGGTGGCATGATACATAGGTGGGAGTTCCTCCTTAGCTTACGTTGAATTATTGTGTATAAAATGTGTTTTTAGGGCTGCTGTGTGGAACTTGAGTGTTGTTTATATCCTGATTTTTCTTCCCTACCAGGCCAAATTCTCTTGCTGACACAACCTGCCAGCGAGCTGCTGCTAAGCTGTCAGAGCTCTGACAAAACCAAAACCATCATTAACTTCAGCTTGTGGTTATGTGTATAGAAAGTGTTCAACGGCCATTTAGCATTAAACATAAATTTAATGTGCAGGCATTAATTGCTGGTAAAAATGACCAGATTTGTGTTTTCAACTTCATCTACCTTAAAAATTTATTAAATTATTCATGTGTGAATTTAATTGACACATCAATATAGTGATGCTAACTTCTCTTAAAATATACATGGTAAACTCAACAGTAGGATGTGCTTAAAAAGGAAATGGATTATCATTCTGGAACCAATGCAATGCACTTCAACATAGACTTTTGGTAATCTTATTAGCTCATGCTCTTAACTGTTCTAGACATAGGAAAAGAAAACCGGTTTTCAGAGCTGTCAGTCAGATCCATCAATTAGCATAAATTTAAACTTTAGGACATGCAAAACTTTTAATTTAATTTCCTGCACCTATTTAGCACTCGCTTCCTCTTTTACCAAAATGCACTATTTATACTTTTTTCCAGTTTGAATAAAATCCTATTTTCACAATACCGGATTTGCTGGCTGAACGAGAATTGCATTTTCTAAACCCCCTATTAAAACTGTGTCAAAGTTTTGTTAAGCTTGTAATAAATTACCTATATCATCTTCAGGCAGCAATTTTTTGCTTCAGCTGGCATGTACTGAAATGAAGAGCAGATGGAAGATCAAAGAAAAAGTGAACAGGTTAACCATGTCAGTGTAAAGTGTCAGTTTTTTTAATTGTTGTATTTTTTGCAGATAGGATCATAAAATGACAGTTTATTGACACCTGTAGCTTCGTAACTGTTTTTTCAGTTCATCTGTGTGAATGTTGTAATTTGCAATTGGCTGCAAGATGCCACTGGTGTTAAACACAGTGTGAGAAATCAAGACAGTTCTCTCTATCAATCTGACAGAAATATGTTTACCTTAATTGAGAATTTTGTCAAGAAATATGCAAAAACAAAAAAACAAAAAAAAAAAACCAAACCCACACCAAAACAAAAAAAAAACAAAAACACAACAACAATTGTTTAAGCTAAATCTGTCAAATTATACCATTTTATTTTCTGCATAAGAAGCTAGCTAAGGATTGCTGGAAAGTGCCAGACTGATTTCTAATCCAGCCATGAACACTACAAACCATAAATCTCCAGTATGGGTGTGTTTTCATCATCCAGTTACTCAGTAGGATCCTCTCAGGAACTACACACTGTCTGGACCTCAGTATAATCTATTTTGGTCTAAATCAGAAGGATTGTACAGACAGTGAAAGCAAGGGACTGAAAAGACAAAAATAAATATAAAAATACCATGCTTTCAAAAGTAAATCCGATCATAAGTACCCACTAATTAATTTTTGTTGGATGAAAACCTTTTGAATTGCCTTCTTAAATCTGTATTTCATAATGATTCTTGTGATGACACTTTAACAGCAGAGGTGCCTTCTTTAAAATAACTGTAATTAAGGGCGTCTCTGTGCAGACGCTTCTGACATAATTCTTGTTCCATTGGCACCAACATAGACATTTTAACTGATTTTGCTGCGCACCAAAATGACATCTGTGTATTTTTCTTGAGCGCTTTGGCTTCATTCCTCTCTTTTGTGGACAAGCAGCTCTTTTCATTCCAAACACGGAACGTTCTGTACAAAAAAGAACCAGAGGAATTAAATACTTTCTTTATTCCAATACAAATACTTTTTGCAATCTGTGTATATGCAAACATATATGTTTGATATATTGTACTGTAGGAATTCTTTCCAATCTTTTTATTCATCTTGTAGCCTCATAGAAGCTAATACTCACTATCAGGGACTTTGACAAAGGCAGAACTCTAACTGTTCAGTCACTTTTTCCTCTATACATGATAAAACATACAGGATCCTTGGCTCCTGAAGGAAATTGGTTGTGATACATTCTGCGGCATGCACCAGGTCACAAACTGAGACTACACGATCTTGTAGGTCCTTTCCAACCTTGTGTGATTCTACGAGTCTATGAGGGACTGCTGGGGCTGCCAGCTGCACACCACTCTGTGCTGCTGGGCAATTCTAGGCTTTAAATAGCATGTTCTTGGGATACACACATGAAGCAGGGCTGAGATGAGATCCAGCTAGGTTAATGGTAAGTTATCAAAAGCAGACAAAGTGGCAGTGAGGGTTCTGTAGCCTTGGGCTCCCCAGGCTATGCCCTGCAGTACCCGCCTGAGCATCTGTGTGAGCACTTAGGTTTATGGGTCACGTTCAGGCAATGCAAGCTGCTGATTAAGTAGCTATCCACAGCACAATAACATGGGATTTTTTGAAGAGCTGGTGGATTTTGTTCAGCCATTGAATTTTCATACTCTATGCTGCTTAAGAAAAGCTTTTTGCTTTTTTGTAAGTTATTCTAAGTGATTATAAAGCACTCTTCATACTTCTTAAAGCTTGGTAAAACTGCGGAATTAAAAAAGACATTATAGACTAAATAACAGCTGTTGCTGTCATAGTTTCCAAAATGTTTCGCTACCAAGTAAGCTCTTCCAGCAGAGCTACAAAGTACAGTTTTATACAGCAGTGTTATTGGGGTTGGTTATAGCCCAAACATATGCTCAGCCTGATAAAATGGAACTGTATAACCATTAATCTTTCCTAAAGATGATATATTTTATTTATTTATTTATTTTGGTTATACCATGATCTTCTGGTAAGAAAAACCCAAACATCATTTAAAAATAAAGTTTGCATGAAGTATTTCTTGCTAAAACAGTTTGTAAGCATATACTGATATTTTTCCTTGCCTTTCTACTGCATTATGCTAACAGAGCTTATGTCAGAAGTTGGACTTCCTGATATTTATTAATACCTTTAAGTGATAAGCAAAAATTACTTATTGGAAAGCATGATAACTGCTTATGTAAAGCAGCTACTCAGCTCCACCACAAAGATGGGCATTAAGCACCAAACAGAAGGTTTTGTACTTTGGCAGTGCTAATGCTGAAGGCATCATTTAAATTAGAATTCTTTGATATGTTAATTATTTATTGTTGTGAATTATGCATCCTCTAAAATCAAAGGGACACATAACCTATAATTTATTATTCATTTAGCATGGAAACTTGTCTTCATATAACAATTTCTCTGTTAGGTACGGAATTCTGATTTGAAAAAAAAAAAAAATAATCTTTTAATATGTTTTAAAACATAAGAGGCTGAGGTTTTCCTGATAACATGAAAATGATCTCTAAGACACTGTTTAACCCCTCTAACTTCTTCTGAGTTCACTGAGAGATATGGAGATTCATTAGACATAGGTTTAATGACAAGTTCAATTTGTGTACCTCTGTTAGGAGATGGGCAGCTGAAGGTGGGCACTGTTAACGGAAGAGCAGTGAGGAGCAGCTGCATTTTTTTCATATGCGCTGAATTTTGCAGATCTTGATTCCTCTTACGTCAAGAAGGAGGCTTTGAGAATCTTTAACTATCTCAGTTGCTCTTTGACTTTGTTTTATTGCATTTGTAACTTAACAAAATTATGACCTGCAGATCTGTTCTGCAAGGTGAGAAGCCATAAGTATTTGTAAAGCTGTGACAAAACAGTTAGCAAAATTGTCAACTCTTGGGACCAGCAGAAAGATAGAAGGGTGCTACTGACTACCTAAGTTCAAATGTTCTTGATGCTAATGCTTTTTTTTTTTTTTTTTCCCCATACAAATGTGCTACATGACAAAATATTTTTGAGTATTAATCTGAATGAAGAATTAACAGAAATTCAGTAAACACAGATAATGCTGATATCTTTTAAATGGTCCCGATGCTAAGTGCCTGTGGTTAATTCTGACTTGTTACAGTATTTGGAACAATACTATATTGCATATATAGTAAAATATTTGAAAAGATTTTGTTTGATCATGTCTACGTTAAAGGTGAAATCTTTGTAGACAGAAGTAAAAATTCTATGCAAGAACTATTGCAGGGGAAGGGCTCATTTCAGCCTGTGACACCCTCACCTGGCCAGGTCACTTCCTTCTAATGGTAACAGAGTTGTAGCGCAGAAAAGAATGGGAGTGGAGACAAATGCCAAAGCCATTACTGGAAGTCATGTGTTCT
Source organism: Coturnix japonica (assembly GCF_054131305.1). Taxonomy (NCBI): domain Eukaryota; kingdom Metazoa; phylum Chordata; class Aves; order Galliformes; family Phasianidae; genus Coturnix; species Coturnix japonica. The sequence continues at coordinate 7,461,297 of NC_140680.1, read as the reverse complement.
GACTGGATTAAGATTAATGGTGTACTGAAGTTCATCAGATGAGGAAAAAGTCCCCAGAGATTGATTGAATAGTTGCATTTATTTTCTTTGGCACTTTCCTAGGCAAGGACACTGTACAAAATTCTCTAAAATGGAGGAATGCCTGTTCACGAGCACTCACATCAGTGAGCAGTGTGCCTCCTCTTATGTTAAGCATGTATTTGTAAATGAAATTTAAATAAACGCTTGCTAACAATTCCTATTGAAATTGGGAAAGTGAGCCTGTTCCTCAGAATAAGAAAAGAAGGAAAATAAGTTATAGTTCTGGTACAGATTCTGCATTCCTTGTTGTTTTACTCCTGTTGTGAAGCAACACTTCTTTTCTTTCAGCAGTACCTCCCTCTAAAACTGCTTGTGTGCCTACTGGTTTTGCACACAAACTGATCTTGTTGAAGATAAAAAGGATATAAAATAAGAAAGGAGTTTTCCCCGATAGTTCTTGCAAACTCAGCAGGGAGTTGGGGTCTACATGTGAAATATTTTGGATAGTTGCAGAGCACAGCTAATGTTTCTAGGGCTTCCTTAAGGAAAGGTCAATGCAAACTTCAAGGCGCTGTAGGCAGAAGTCAAAATAATAGAAAAAAATATATATTCTTCTTTCCATTTGGCTATTGTAAGAAGCTCACTTAGGGCATAAAGTGGTCGGTAAAGCAGGGGTATAGTCTACCATCTTGCAAAAATACTGCAGGTTTTCACATACACAAATGTAGGTGGTATTTGTACATGTATACCTTTAGACACTGCTTACACATTCTTCTGCTTTGAGTAACAACTTGCTGTTTCTTTTCCATTAGAGACGTTTAACTGTTTGCTAGTTGACCTTGGAAACAAGCTTGTTTCTTTATGCACTGAAAAATTATTTGCTAATACTCTTTTCTGTAAATGATGAACCAATGTGTGTTAGCAGCTTCTGCTACTTGTGGTCCCCTGCTTAGTTAGTCATTGTTAAGGCAACTGTCTATACTTGTTATTCTATTCTATGCTTGTTATTTTTCTATTGAGCTCAGGTATCCCTGAACATAACACTGTAAAAAGAAATTTTTGTCATCAAACCATCTCCTCATCATTTTATATAACGAAAGATAATAATCTTATCTCATACTCTAGAACTATATTCTCTGTAGCATAAATCTCTAAAATGTTAAACCTTAGTATTTATTACATGTTCCATCTTGTGGCTGACATTCCTATTAATGCTTCGCTTAGCAAGGCAGAAATGGTGTTTCTGTTCTTTATAATGCGGGAAAAGACTGAGAAAACTCTTTGTGCACGAATCACAGGAAAGCATGACTTATCTATTACAGAGCAGGAAGATTAAATACATGGCCATAAACTCCTTGCAATCATGGTGACTGAGTAGAGGTTTCTTCTGATTGCTTTAATAAATCCTTTGAGTATGCTTTCAATCTCTCAACAATTCCTGACAAAGCTGGTATGCTGTTGTTGTGCATCTGCCTACATCTAAAGTTCTGGTTATGAATATTTTATATGGCTTATCACTGCACTTGTGTCACTGGTTCAGAAGATGCTGGTGTGCCATTTGTTAGTGCTTTTTAATGCTGTACTAGGCAGAAAAAGAGAGAGATGTAGGTTTAGATTCTAGCCTATCCTTTTATGGAAGATATAAAAATAATAATCTTTGTGAATGATTGATGAGGTGATTATGTTTCACAGATTTTGATACCTTGGTCCATTAGCAAAATCACTTTGAGGACTTGTCTTAGCATTCTGCATGCAGTGCATAAAGGACTAGGTCAATGATACTGCGGTACGGCAGTAATGAAATGCTGTGCTGGAAAAGCTGCTGTGTCCATGACTGCTCAGCTTCTCCTTTTGGTGTGGGAAACTGAAGCGTAAGAAATGAATGTCCTTGTAAAAATGTGCTTTCTGGTCATATTTACATTTACAATTTTCCTTTTTAGATATTTACAATTACTGAGACATTTGCTATTAGATTCATTTAAATCAACACCATTAATCATTTAAATATTGCTAGGTGCTGAAGTATGAAGTCCTAAGAGTGCATCAGATGGTTCCTGTATACTCACATTCAGTCCTAGCAAACTCTACCCTGATGTCTACTGAACAGCATTTACACAGCTCCATAAAAGCACTGCCTCCTATGTTCATGGATGACTATGTCTTGGTAGAAGGTTGGAGAAGAAAATAAATGATAATTTTCAGAGGTTTTTTTTTTTTTTCTTATTTTGGATGAAAAAAGAGAGACAAAATGATAATTACAAAGAATTATACCTAAATCCTGTCATTGATCAGTCTTTTTGTTGTTGTTGTTGTTGTTCAACTAGGAAATTATTCAGGTTATGTTTGAAATTTAACAATGATCAAAATTATCCAGTGAAGATTAAGCACTAATTAATAAAGGAATATAATTGAACTTATCTTGATTTTGAGTGTATCTATTTAGATTCTTTTTAAGAAATACTTTGTCTGTCTGGAGTTATTGCTAGAGTTGCTTGCAGAACAGTGTATTTCAAGTCAATAATAGTGAATATAGAACACAAAGGTTGGACTCCTGAGTGAGAATGCTTTAAAAATGTATTTGGTGGATTAAGATCTGTAGTGAAGACATGATTAAATATTTCTCCACTATAGATGCTGTCTGTAAAATAATAACAGTTGTGGCACTAAACCAAATGATTTGGGTTAAACAGATTTTGAAAATGAAATAATAAACATTAAATCAGAAAATGCAGATAAATAACTTAATTCCATGCAAATAGAAGAGAAACTAGTGCATGAAAACTGCAAATGTATCTGGGTACATGAGAGAATTGGGTTCAATAGTTCAATGAGAGCATTACCTAGCTATCTGCATTTGATGATGTAATTATATTTGTTGGTACCTGCTTTCAGCACATGCAGATAACAGATCTATGTAACTGTACTTAAAATCAAAGACAATTTATTGCCACTCACCCTTAAGACAGGATTTTCTTTTTACCTGTCATTATTTTTCTTGGCATGAAACAGAGTTTCCGGAAGAAATCAGATTTGAGACTTCATAAGGTTTTATAAAAGATGATGATGCATTTGGTAATTATAGATAGAACAGGCCTACTTCTTTTCACTGTCTCAGAAGAGCTCCATTGCAGAATTATCAATGTCTGCATTACTTTCCTTGGTCTCTGTTTTACTTTCTTGCTAAAACATGAGCCAGATTCTTCACTGTACTTCTGTTGTTGAGACATTTGCCCAGAATGTGTTTACTCAATTCGTTCAGAAAGGAATCGTTCCAGAACTGGAGTGTCTTCCAAATATTAAAAAATAACTTGTCTATTATCTTGCTCACAAATGAGCTAGTAATGTATCAAAAGCAGATGGACAATTGTCTGTTTTAATCTGGCCATCATTTCAATCCAACTGTGATGTCTCTTACATGAACAACAGTGTTTGTGCAAATATTATCTTGGGAACAGTGCATTTTTATTTTATTCCTGCAAAAAAAGAACAAGGATATATACAGTACTCTGCTAATAAAACATATCTCTAGATTCTGATGAATATAGAACTATAAAGATAGTACTTTGTGATTTTCAAAATGGAATGAAGTATTTTGGGTGAATATATAAGGTAAAAAAGTGTTTAATTTCCAGGAATTTCTGTTAGTAAAAGCCAATAATAGTAATAACTGATTTCTGACAATGACAGAAGAGATGAACAACACAGACAAGTTGTTTTTTTTTCCTTGAAAATTACTTTTTGCTTCTTTTAAAATCCATTGATATATAATGATTTTAAATTATTTTGTGACCTCTTGCCAGGCATTTTTCTTTTCCTCTATTAGTAGTTTAGAATTCAACATGCAGTCACAGGAGATTTTTTGATTCTTCTAAATCTAAAAACTTCAAACTTAAGAATGCAGAAATTACTTCATCAAGTCATTTACTTATCAAGTTGATTAATGGAATAAGTTCAACATTAGTAAAACACTGTCTCATGCCCCGATGTCTGTTGTAAACTCCAGTTTTATTGTGATTTCACATCCAGTTGCAAATCCCTGATCCATTGTGCTTGACATTCCTTCTTTATCAACATCTCCAATACTGGAGGCCAAATAATCTTACCTTAAGTATATTAATATTGAGGAAGTTGTTTTCCAATTAATTGTGTGAGATTACTTGTATGGATAGAAGAGGAAAATCGGTAGAAAATATCATGATTTTTAGCGGGCTCTGTCATTTCTGAAAGGTCTAGTCTGAAAACTTTAAGTTTTTACTTGTAGAACAAAGGAAGAGGTGCTCTAGATGCTCTGGACAAGACCTGTGCAGGGAGAGAAGCAACTCATTCTGTTCTTTTTGTTTCTCACTAAAGCAAAAATTCCCCCTGTACCTTCCTCGTTCTGGTTCCTCAGGATTTCTATTAAGCCTATGATTCCCATAAGTTTGTCTGATTGATTTCCTTCCCACATTTGCTCCTAAGGCACATTTGAAGAGTGTCCTTTTCATCCCTGGGCTCTCTTGGCTTCCCGTAGGGCTTATAAGGGGTTGTCAGTTCATCTTTGCTGATCCCTCCAGTCGGCAACTTTCAGCATCATTTCTCAGTAACAAAGCCTAGTATTTTTCCTAAGACGCTATCAGCTCTAACACAGCTATTTTTCTGTATTTTCTATTATTAATGAATTAAACTTTGACTGTTGCACCAAATGAATAAATAAATAAATAAACACACAAGTGTTTGGTGGGGTGAGGGCTGCTTTGTAGTTGGAAGTGCATCAAATGCTTTATTTTATTTTTTTTTCAGAGGCAGTGAAAACTAAGTACAATCTGTTATGCCTGAAATTTTTACAGCTGGATGAATGTGTACATTTTATACAATTCACAGTTATTCTCTAAAGAGATACACATTGATTTGGATACATCCTCACATGCACATAACCATTACTTTTCTTGTTTTTTGGTTTGTTTTTGTTTCTGCTAGGGTTAGGGTTACAATATACAAGTAGGGTTACATACAAGAGCATCTTGTATGTGATTTTAATTTGCTTTCACCACAGATAAAACATTTCAGAAAATAATAACAAAGTTAACAGGATTAAGAATTTTAAAACATTTTTTTCCCAAGATAATGTGTAATGTGTCTAAACTTACCACTGATATCTGTAGGACCAACTATAGGAAAAGAAAAAAATGTAGTAGAACGATGATTTATTTGTTGGTCAAAATTGGAGAATGAGGATACAGGGAGACAGTTGAGCTCAGAGTTAATCCATCCAGCTGAGCTACATGAGCTATATGAGCACTGTGCACTCTACCTGGGGGGGAGTGAGGACATCACTGGAGCTAAGCTCCTGGAAATAACTGCTGCTGAGTGGCTGCCAGGACTGTGTGCATCCTCAGCTGCCCCCACTGGATCTTGCAAGTTTCTGACATATACAGCCCAGTTACTCTGGGATCTCAGCTTTTCCTCTTCACTTGTTGTCCATGTGTGCCCACGCCTTAGTGTCTGTGCTCCTTTGTTTGCCCAGGAGCGCTCCTTGCAGTAGAACAAGGGCTTGAGCAAACCTGCTAAAGCTGCTGCAGACTAGAGATATCCTGCTGAACTGATGTAGGTGAACGTGAAATAACATTATATGTGACTTTTAAAAGATTAAACCACCTGTATTTGGTTTAAATTCTTGAAGTTGCATACATTAAACATACATCATACTAAAAATAATAATAATAATTCAATATCACAGTATTTATGAGCATGGAATTGTTAATTTTTTTTATTTCTTACTTGCACTGCAGTAAAATACATTTCATTGGATCTTTAAAACATCTATCATTTACTGTGTTGTTAATTTATCAGTTTCTCCATTAAATTTAAGTTACTTGTTGTCTGTGCTTCCACTTACGAAAGTTGACTGCTCTTCCATAATAGCTTGTGGGAAGGCTGAACAAAAAACCAAACTAATGCCAGCCATTTTTCAGCCATTTTTCAGTCTCATAAAATGATTAAAGCTGATGTAAAATGACTCATTAAAACTGAAAACATTAGGATCATTAAAAAGCCATTAAACCACCTCACTCTTCTGATTTATTTTACAATAACCTTATTTGGCCAGTGTTTTAAAGTCACAGAATCCAATCTTTTGTCTCTAATTATTGGCTGTATATCCACCATGCAGTAGGAAGATGTGTTCATTATGCTTCCATTCTTTCTAAGTCTCCTTTTCAGCTAATTGTTCAACCTTTGCAGATCCTACTATTGCAGTCACTTTGGCCTTGTGCTTAAGTTTAGACATGAATAGATCAATTGTAATCTGCACAACTGGTCGCCTACTTAAAGACTATGTTCAGAGTATCTGGACCTGTTCAAATAAGCCACACTGAATTCTATTATTACTGTAATGGATCATGTTTAGTTCCAAGTGCTTTGTTTACAAATGGCATCAGAATTTTAAACAGTGTTGTCTGAAAAAGCTCAAATTGAGATGTTTTGAAGCCTACACAATTGCTACAAAAAGGACAGAATTTCCTTAACCCAGTATAACACTGAAAATCTCAGGCCATGAGGAAAAAAATGACCTTTATCCCAGTTCTCATTTGATCTTGATACTTAATGACTCATGCATACAATTAACTATATATATAGCTGTTGTGCCAGGGATTTCATTGCAGCTATTCATGTACTTAGTAAACAAGCATATTTGTATTTTTCTATGTGGAGAACTACACTTTTCCAAAGGGCTTTCATCTTTCTTAGTAGGCTCTTGATTTCATCCAACAAGAATTAGGAAAAAATCTTGTTTCCTTTTCTCGAGGGATACTACTACTAGTTTTTTTAAATTATTGAAAATTATTTTGAAAATACTGCATTCAAATTAAAAACAGAATTTTCAGACATACCAAGAGGAATAAAGACAATCTTTTTAATAAGCCTTTTCTAATGTATTTGTAAATCAATTATTAATTCTGTGAAAAGCATACCCTTAAAAAAAAAGAAAAAAAAAAAAAAGACTTATGGAAAAGTAGGAGGATTTTCACTAAATACTCTCTTGAAGGAGAAAAAATGAGAACTTAAATTTAATGCAAGCTTGCAATTAAATAAGCCATAAGTAAAATTGTTCATTTCCAAAAGTATGTGCAGCTGGAAAGCTGCGTGGAGGAAAAGGATCTGGGAATGTTTTTAATTAAGGTATTTAATGAAAGCTAGGAGCTTGTCTAATACTGTTGAAAGGAGAGCATAATGCTTCTCACAAAAGAATATATGACTAGCCAGGAAACAGCTGTTAACTGTAGTTTTAAATATAAATATCTCTACTTTTTGATGTAAATATCTCTAGATGTCTGTTCCTTAGAGTTTATTTGGAAATCTGAAGGTTGCTTATTAGCTGTAACTCCATCAAATTGCAGGAGTCTTGAGTCTTTTGTCTTTTGAAAGGGAATGTATCAGAGGAGTTGTGTTTGGTAATGAACTTAGCTTGGGTTGAATAGGACACAATTGTTTTATGTGCTTTATGCTCTTCACAAACACCATGACCCTAAAAGGATGTAAGGTATCAGTCTTTTGTGCTTCTCTAAAATTTCTCAATTCTGCCATAAAAGCTAGATGAAAAAATTAAGGTCTGTGGCTCATTTTAAATTGTAACTTAAAGAATAATCCACCTATGTAAAGATCTAACAGTGGGAGACTGTACAAGATGACTTATCAAACTTGCTAGCTGATCCCTGATAGTTTCCTGTACAATTTTTCTGCTTCACTTTCTGTAAAACTGTTGAGCACCCTATTGGTTTTCCTTCCTGATGTTGTACCTTGTGCATATTTCTGCTCTTTTCCTGAAGGTCATTTGACTTGACCCGTAAATCTACTGCTAGCAATAACATTGGAAGATAACTGTCATAGGTAAGTGCTTCTTAAAACAAAAGCTTCATGTCAATCATTTCCTAACAGGGAATTGAATAGAATCTTTTTCCCTTGTGCCACTATAGGGAGAATTCATGTCTTACTACTGATAAAGCTGTCATTTCTCTATGAAGTGCTCCTGGCTGAAGTGATTGAAACATGGTTCATTAGAATATATATTTTAATAGCACTTCTTTCATATTTTCACATTTTCTAGCTACTGAACCACCAAGTACAGTAATTAATGTCCCAATTAACTGAATGCCAACTGCTGGCTGGGCTTGTTGTGTTGATATCACAAGACAAATCCTATTGTGGATGTCATTGTCCTCTTGACTGCACTGCTAAGAATTGGGATGGCCTGTGGCCAAACACTTGTTCATTAAAAGAAATTCTTAGACATTCATATCTGAGATCTGCAGGGGTAGAAATTAAACCAGAATACATAGTAAGAGAAAACTGTAAAGCTGAGCCAACCTTAGCAGCGCTCAGTTTTGTCCTTATTTAAAGGTACTGATGTTTTAAAATGTGAGGATGATTGATTGAGAAAAAGAACATTAGTGTAGTGATACCCTGGTAACATCCACACTGTATGCGTCAAAGATGCTGTGGAAAAGACCGTTAACTTCATAAAGATTAAAGTTTATAAAGATTTAGCCTAGTAAAAAGAAGTATTATGACCTTCAGAAAGCCTGGCTGAATCTCCTTTCAGCAGGTGACCCAAGATTATAAAACCATTCAGCCTCTTAGATTTTGGAAAGAAGGGTTCCTCTTCAGAGAGAAATCAGCAAATGCTGTGCTCCATTTTAAGACTGCTTCCGGGTATCCAGAGATATTCAGTTTTAAGTTGCCAAACCTGATCCAAGAGTCTGTTTTTCCTACAGATGAGAATAATCCATAATCTTTTCTTACAGTATTATCGTATATTATCAGATAATGGTATTTAAGTTAGAGAAGAATGCTACAAAAGAGTGACTGTGAAAGTGTTTAGTGCTCCTTCTCTGTTCTGAAGTATAGTCCCTGGTCTCATCATTAATGGTGTCTGTTATAATAAATTAGGAAGGAAAAAAAAAAGAGAGAGATCAAAGAGTATCTTTGAATTGGGCATGTTAGTTGTACACTGGACTGATAAGGCTAATGGATTATATTTTTGCAAGAGTACCATATGAAAAATTGATGCACTTTGTAGCCACTGATGTTAAGCACATCTTCTGCCTTTCTTGAAAATTAAAGTAGCTGTTTTTTCTGTACCCAGCACAGCACAAAAAGGACAAATTAGAAGATTTATTTTTATGCTAACTTGTGACAGTGTACTGCAGGAAAAGATGAACTTTTTTTTTAAAGAATGGTCACAGAGGTGAGGTCCTAATTTGCTCCACAGTTTTATTTTAGTTTAGTTCTCTATTGCCACGAGGCATTTAAGTTACTGAGTTATACTATATTCACCTCACGCTGGCTTCCTATCAAACAGAGTATCGGTGGAACACCTCCACTGAGTTCTCTACATGAAATTGTCCTTTTGTACATCTCATAATCGGCGGCAATGTGACCAAGCATCTGGTGGTGACAAGCAGACGTCTTTGATTTATTGGCTAATATCACTGCTTGTTAGTGGATGGTTGAGCAGGAGACTAAAAGAGCATAAAATCAGAGAGAATAAATTATGAAGGCACCGAACTGTGGCATTATAAATCCCCCCTTGTCACAGCTGTGACATCTCCCATGAAATGTGGGATGAGAGAGACATTCTCTCTTCAAAGACAATGGCCACTGCTGTATGATTTCAAATAAAATAAAGAAAGAAACATCTCAAATCCACCGACATCTTACCTAAAGAGTTGGTGTTTTCTACCGTTGAAGTGCTCCATGTGAAATATAACATCTGCTTGGAAATTCAGTTGATTAGCATCTCATTCAGAAGTGTGGGGAATTTGAAGGATGACGGGGGGAAGGATAACTCTAAGGCAATTTTAGGTCTCTGGTTTCTGTTAAACGCTACCCAAAAATTGAATCAGAACCTACACAAAGCCACGGTGAAGGTGAAGGTGTTCTGCTTCTTATTTTCAACGTTAATATTCACACTAAACCTGAAAATATGCATCGTCCCTGTAGTACAGAGTGATTACCCTGGCCTTGTCCCATGTAATACATGGATAACAGGAATTATCTTCCTGTTGGTGTGTTGAGGTGTGTTCTGTTTCGTAAACAGAAAATAAGTAACTAAGATGTTTATGTCTATTTTGAATTGCAAAGATTCTTCGTGGACTTGCCAGGAGGATTTTAATGGGGTAGGTGTGTGACAAAAAACAATAGTCCCAGCATTTAAGAAACACACACAGCATTTTGTATTTTTTTTTAAATAGTAGGTAACAAATTTAACAGTGCATATGACTGAACACAGTGTTTCTGGCTCCCTCAGGACAGAAATGAAACAGAACTCAACTATTACTCAGTGATGACAATTATTGTGAGCTGTAGAGCAGTGATAATTGTGATTACTCATAATGTCAAATAAACATTATGCATATGTTTATTCAATAAATTAGCTTCAAGGGTGAAAGAAAGAAGATGATATTCACTATTTCACTCCTGTGTAGTAAAGAGATGTTTAACTAATTAATGGTAACAAGTCATGCTATGGTTTAGAAGGGAGCCAGTTAAGAGATTTAATATCTTCAAGGAATTAATGCAGGCAAAAAATATATGTAGTTGATGGTTTTCATCTAAAACTGAATAGTGTCCACAAGTGCAATTATGCAAATAGTGTCCACAAGCGAAAGACTAGGAACTGATTCAAAGGCAAAAATCTGTGAAAGAATGTTGTGTATGTGTTCAGTGAAAAATTTAATTTTACTATTTCAATTAAAACCCAGTGAGAGTTCTTGCAAAGTTTCATTTTACCTATTCAGTGTTAGATATCTGTAGCCATAACGAGGAGATATTCCTAGTACATTTAATGAGCAACACCAGTAACTGGTTCTGACTTACTGAGAAGTAAAAGGAAACTTTTAAGGGTGCCCAGTGGAATTATTTTCCTACTGCGGTTATCTGAGGGTATTAGCCTTGAGCAGAGTCTGGGAACCACAGAAAGCAGCTGCACAATTAAAAAGACAGGAACAAGACAAGTAGTAGCTCTTAGTAGAAGAGAAGAGGAGCATGAGCTAATGACATGAGACCCTCAGGCAGAAGTAAGCCAATGTGGTACTACATAGCAGTTACATCAGAATACCCTAAAACCATTTGTTCAGGGTTTTCAGTTTATTGGAGAAAAAAATGGGAGTTCCCCAAAGAAAGAAAGAGTTTGTGGGGTTTTGTTATTGTTTTGTTTTTTTGTTCTTGTAATTTTATTGGTTATCATTTTCTTATGGTTTTCTTTTTTTTAACAATTTCATGATAATCATAATCAGAAACTGTAGTGTAAAGATTTTTAATATATGCTATAAAATTTATCTTCCACTGAGAATTTTAGACTAAGAATTTGACAAGAAACAGTTGCAGGGAGTGAAGTCATGGTGTTTATTGTTTCAGTATATTTCCCTGAGTAGTCTTTTTTAATTTTAAATTCTTTTTTTGAGGGAGAGCTGTTCCATCTAATGGATTTGAATGTATTGAATAGATTTGAAAGGAGTTCCTTCATGTTCACTTTATTTCTTAAGCAGTTCATCCTGTTTCTGCTTAGAGTTACAAAATGGAACAATGAGAAAATCTCCATAAAATTTGCATACAGTTTTTAATAATGAGTCCCAAAATTCTGTCTTTATTTATATAAGAACTACTGATCAAATCCTTGTGTGGATATTCGGTAAGAAGAAAAGCATAACACCTGGAGACAGAATTCTGTTGTTAGATAGTGGCCATATGTCAGTCAAAATGTTTCCGACAGTGGAAGGCATTCGGAAACCATAATGGCACAGAATCTTGAAAGATAAGCTAAATAGTAGATAGTTTATTAGTAGAAAACATAAAAATAAATACCAGCCAAAACAATTGCTTCTTTCACAGTCTTTGAAACAAATCAGCCTGTCAAAATTGTCACAGACATCAGAAACCCAGTAAATAGATTTTACCTCCTCTGAAGTGTTTCTTCTCTTAAGAATGAAAAAAGAGAGAGAGAGAGAAAAATAAACAACCTCAAATTAGGAGAAGCAAATACTGAATAAATTAGACAAATTTTCAAGACGCGCGAATGCAAAAAGTAAGAATGAAAGGTCTTTCATTTCAGAATATGAAACCCAGGAGATCTGAACTCGGTCTGAAATTTCACAAGACTGCATGTAACTTGGGCAGCAAACTCAGATATTGTTCAGTGTCCCAGGCATACGATGGGAATTGGTACCGTGTTAGTGCTTTAAACAAATTTCTCTTGGTGTTATCATCCCTATATCTGTTTGCTGTTTGATGAAGAAGTGGTTCATCAAAAAGACCAATACCTCCACTTGTATTCTTTAATTTATAATTTCTTATATTTTCAGTTTTGTGATTTAGCAGTTTTAAGGATACCTGGTTGGAAATGCCCATGCATTGGAAGGTCTTCAAACAATTTAAAGGATTAGTAGTTATGTTAAACAAAACATATACTGTACCCACTTATTTTTTTCTAAACAGTAAAAAGAAATTTTGTAAAGTTATAGAAAAAAAAATAATATTGCACATTTCTGAAGTTCAGAGCCAATATTTTATTCTGAAATCCGATTTGTGATCAAGGAATAATCATTTAGTTTCACCCAGACAGTTAGTGATCATTATCTGTTTCTTACTGGAGGATGTTTTCTGAAGGTGCCCATAAGGAAGTAAGTATGATACAAGTATAGATTTTTTGGTTTAGTCATTTGGATTTTGTTGGAGTGCATGAGCTGAAAATAAGATGTGAACACCCAGCACCCAGCGTCCCAGGTCAGATTCCTTTTTCATGTTCAGCAGATCATCAGTTCACATAAAGTCTTAAAGTTTCATTGAATCAAGAAGGAACTGATTATATGTATTAATATGTGTAATGAGGAGATGGAAAACTGCTATAATCCTTGCCTACATGGATTTCTTGTAAAAACCCAAAAGCAACTGATGCCACATTTGTCAGTGTTTTCATCACTGAGTTATTTACAAGTATCAGAAATGTGTTCTTGCTTCATATTATATTGGTTTAGGGAGAGATATCCCATGTGAGATGGGATGGGAAAGCACTCAATAGCTGTGTGAATAGTTCTCAAAGCTTGCCTTTCTGTAAGTTGCATTATCTGTACTGACTGCATTTGATTTTTCCACGTTATTGTTTATTTCGTAAATTATTTAAAAACAACAGCAATAAAACTTGAATAATAGTGATGTAGTTAGTGGAGAGAGACTCTTCCAGTGGGCAGTTCTAAGCAGAAATCTGTGTCAGGATACTGTGAACTGTCCTCTAATTGAGTTGGTCTCCACTGAGCACTGCAGAGGACAAGTGATACTCTGACATGATACTTCAGCGTGCACCACAGTTAATACACTCTAGATAAGCTGTAGGATCATACTTAATTGCTCTTCATAGTTGCTCAAAGTGAATGCAACATCCTACACATTAAGAATGCCAGTATTTTATGGTGATGTAGTGCTGAAGTGGCTGCTCTTCCACTTAATAATTATGGTTTTGGAGAAAGTATTTTGACTCAGACTGTCCCAACAAATTAGTCAGCATAACTGCAGTTGCACCTTCTTCATAAATTGCAAGCTCTCCTCTGAAGTGCAGTTAGATATAGATATGATTCATTAGTAGTTCAGCACCCATCACACTGTACATATAAGCAGAATCAAATCCTAGTAGTGCAAGGACTTACACAAAAGGGGACAAGTATTTTTTTATGCTTAGCTCTTTGCATTGTACAGAATTGTTGGAGAGACTGCTCAGATATACTGTAAGATTCCAGCTTGTTTTTCAAATCAGATAAAAAGCTCCATACCATGAGTAAGCTTTCCCTATCAGGTATTAGTCATTCTTCAGCATCTTTGCAATTAAAACATTACTATTGCAAAGCCATAGAGGCTTAGGAATAGGCATTTCTAGTATCCTTGAGTGAATGCGAGCGTAAACATGTGCAGCCATGTGTGGTGAATCTGTCAGAACTAACAGCAGGAACTTTGATAAGAGTTCTCCATCAGTAAACCTGTTTGATAGCTCAAGGTCTTTGAATTGTTATTAGAAGTGGCATCCAGTAGTGCTGCCGCAGTTAAGGGTCTATCAGATTTCCCCACACGCGTGCTTCCCTAGGGATTTATTGTACCTCAGCTTTTTCGAGTTCTGTTGGGGCTAAAACTACAGCCAACAACTTGTCAGGACAGACATTATTTTATTTTTCTCCCTTGAATGATCAAACAAGTTAGCTTAAGATTTGAAGAGGGTGAGGATCAAGCTGCTGAGTGTCCTTTGTTTATTAGAGTGCCCTGGGGTAAGAATCGTTAACAGCAATTACTAGGAATAAACACTGCTGTTCTAGAAAAAGGGAGGACTTTTGCCATGCAAAGGTCTGCCACAAAAGGAGATGGTTGGGTGGAGGGAAGAACTAAAGCAGACTACTTGAAGTAATGCGTTTATTAGGGGCAGTGGCGTCATTGCTGTATGACTCAATATTTTGAAGGTGGAAGAGCCACTATTTTTTAAGTTCCATCTGTCTAAAAAAAGAAGAAAGAAAAAAAAAAAAAAGTAGAAAGACTATTAACATAATTCACTGATAATAAGCTGGTATGTATCCAAAGCAAAGGTGGAAGTAGACAGAAGTGTGGATATTTCTCGTGTTTGAGGCTTTCTGTCCTTAAAGACAATCACAGAGGGAGACATTAAAGGGGCCTGAAGATAACGCATTCCATAATGCAGAGGTTCTGAGCTGATACCTGACTGGGGACAGGAGATACGGTTCCCCTCTAGTGACAGCCGAAATAGTAGTAATTAATATTTATGTTTGGCATGTAGAGCATAAAAGTATTTAAACTGCCCTTACACTTGGCATAGCAGATTTATGAATGTTTGCACTGTGACTGCAGAATTACATTTTTGAAGATGTAGGAAAGTTAAGAGAAAAAAAAATGATAAATTTCTTGCAATTGTTCTGCTTGAGGACTCTCTAAGGTGTAGGGAGGGCCGTGTGACATTAGATGAAATAAGGACCTGGCTTACTGGTTCACTAAGTTAAAATCGTGTTGCTGCTTTGGGAACAATGACATACACAAGGGTTTTCATTTGTTTGATATCTCTTTCATCTGCAAATAAGTTTTACATACCAATTTGTATGTGCTGCAAAGTGCACTCAGAAAATAAAAATTACACTTAGGAAAGCATAAATGTCGGTGCATATTCATATGTTGTTGTATTATGTCAAAGATTTGTCCTGAGTCCTGCAATGTACTGTATGTTCTGTTCAGCATACAGAGATTTAGTTATATCTTGGTTTTGTTACACACTTTTGTTTTAGGACTGCAGTTGATGAAAAGCATTCCTCCTAGGGGCAATAGGGTCAAATGCTCCTTGAGAAGTCTTATTTTGAAGACAAATTCCTCCTTCATAGCCTTACCTATCCATTCAGCCCGGAGTTTCTAGTACTTCTTCAAAAATTGTTTGCTTCTTTAATTTGTTGTTCATTTTTTCTTTTCCTATCAGTTTTACTAGTCTGACTTCAACTGCTTCAACTCTGGATACGTAGCGTGCATGCGTTCTCAGGAGAGGGAAATGGGGGAGGACAAGGGTGTCTGAATAGGAATTTGGCTTATTTCTGTCAGGATAGCATGCTAAAGAGGCCCTAATCTTGAGATGCCCCCTACATCAAATTAAGCTTGTGACAGGGTAGAGATATAGTCCAAACAGATCAAAGGTCTGCATTCGACCTTCCCTGCCCAAGGCAAGCTCTCGCCACACAAATAAATCCCAGATGAAAGCATTTATTCAACTGCTTAAATCAGGCTTCTTTAAATCCATATTTCCAAAGCCTAAATAGTGCAACTTTTTTATCTTATTGCAAGAGTTAGAATTTGTATTTCAACACAGCTATAGAAAATACAGACAGTATGACGGCATCTTCCATAGAAAGGTTGCAATTCAGCAACCATGTCTTCTGTTGGTCTTTGTTGTTTTTGTTTGCTTTGAGTACATTTTGTTTGTTTGTTTCTGGTATGGATTGCTGTTTAAAATGAGGGCAGCTCTGCCTCTCTTGTTTTATCATGTTGGTACACGTTGTCAGAGGCAGATGTTGGTGGGATGGCTCTAGAGGTTGAACCTTCCTACCGGTATTTGACTACATTTTGTGACTGTGCAACATAAGGAAGCAGAGGGGCAGTCTGACATAATGGTGTCTGTTATCGTATTGTTATTATCTTTCTTTTGCTGGGCCTAAGATAAAGGTCACTTCAGTTGCTTCTGTCCCCAGTTTTGTGCATAATCTTTCTCTATATTTCCATATTTCTTGCATGGGACTAGAACTGGCGAAAGAAAAATGTAATCAGAAACACTATCTTTTATTGAGCCAATAAAAAAAGAAATCCAATGAGAGATGTGAAAGGTTGGTTTTTTTTTTCATCAGAAGTGAAGTGTTGTGTGAAGTTGGTGTAATTCTTGTGAAGATTCTGTGGAAAGGGAAAAGATTTTAGCTACAACCCTGTCTGATTATTAGCCAGCTCTTCTGCTGAGCCCTTCAGCATTCCGTTAAGCCGGAAGCCATAGAGTTGAGAGCCAATACTCCTGGGCTCTCAGTTCTCTGTTGGCCAGGTGTGTGGCTTTGAATCTTGGAAGCCGCTCCTGCTGTGGTGCTGGTGATGCTGCAAGCTTTAGCAAGCTGCAGGCTGAAGTCAGATGAAGTCTCTCAGGTTCAGCACTGCTGCCTGCATGGAAATGGTAAAAGTGACCTGAGTAGCTGTAACTGCAGGGTGGCATCCCTGTCCATTTTTTGTGCAGCTGCCTGGACTGTGCACCACTCTGTAAGCACGCAGCAGGGGTGCATGGAAGGAATCATTGTTTTCAGAATACTGTGTTGTGGCGCATCCAAAGCAAAAAACTGTAGATTTCATTGCTGAAATATCATATTTGTATTCTATCTTAATTCAGTCCCCCGAAAATACTGGTGAAAACAAAACTTCTAATGGAACTAAACTTCAGGTTCTCTAAGAGTTGAGGCATTTCTGTAATGATTATTCCAGTGAGTGTGAACTTTGTCCT
The DNA here is from genome assembly GCF_054131305.1 of Coturnix japonica. Lineage (NCBI taxonomy): Eukaryota > Metazoa > Chordata > Aves > Galliformes > Phasianidae > Coturnix > Coturnix japonica. The sequence goes on along the minus strand of NC_140680.1, from coordinate 7,444,238 downwards.
CCACCCTTCCGCACAGAAATCCAGAATTGGATTTGGGAATGTATGCTATATTGATTAAATATGAAGAAAAATTAATGGAGCCCTTCAGAGTATTATGTGAATTTGGGTTTTTGTTTGTTGATTGGTTGGTTGGTTTGTTGTTGTTTTGTTTTTTCAAATTAGTGATTTGGGACCCTGAAATCACCCCTAAGAATTTAGGGTAAAAAATAATGTAGAAATAGGGTGGGGTTTTTTTTTTTTTTTTTTCCTTTTTTTTTTTTTTTTTTTTCCCCAGCTATTATAATGTTTTACCAAATCGTTATCAGCTACAGCAAAGCAGTACATTTTGTATCTGCTTAAATGCATAGGATGGGCAATGTGCAATGGCTAGAGAATCTTCAGTTTTATTTAATCACTTCACTTTACATTTGAAAAGTAATTCATCATTGAAAGTCAGTGGGGTATAGAGAGCACTAATTGCAGCAAAATATCAAGGACAGTTTTCCTCTGTCTTAATTAAACATTAATGAGTAAAGTTATTTGCAAATGCATGCTGCAGGGATGGACTTGTCTATCCAAGTTTTGTAAATACTGACACCAGGTGTCAAAATAAAACACCTTAATTGATTTATACAGAAATAGTTTAAGAAGAGTGCACCTGGAGTGACATTTCTCTAGCTTTTTATAGAGTAGTTTCCTGATGAATTATTTATAAAGAAACTTGGCCTGACCTATCTTAATTACAGAAGTGATTGTTTCCAAACTAATCAATTTTGTAAGTGAAGCGAATTCTCTCCACTGTCAGTCCATACCACTTTAAAAAGGAAAAAAAGTAAGAAATGCATCTTTTAACAAAAGTTTCTACTGTATCTATCAGTGGACTGCCAATAGCATGCTTGAAGTTACTTCTGAGCTAAACAGAATGCTACTTCTAATCTCAAGCTATCCATTTATTAATGAGGATTGTAAATAAGAACGCAATACAACAGGCTGTGAAAAATCCAGTATCAGTACCTAATTCTTAGAGCCATAAGGCATATAGAGAAAATAAAGATAACAAAGAAGGAAGAGGCCAGATTGTTTGGTATTAGAAGGCAGTTGGAATTGAAACATTCTATAGTAAGTTTTTGGTGTTTCTGAAACATGGTAATGAGACAAAAAAATATTCAAATAACTTTTTCTTCCTCTGTTCTCATTTATTTCCTGAATATTGCTGTATCAGAGATATATTACTATTATATATTCCTGAAGTTAATATTGCTGAAATGTTTTTCATGTGTGTCCTACATTCACTGCATTCATCACATGCAACTTTATTCTTAAAATGTCCGATTATACTTGGAAATCTTCCTCAACTTTGGAAAAGGAACCATCATGATCGACAAAGAGTTTGATGAAGCAGTTCTAAGAGTGATTTCCAGCGGTTCTCTTTGAGATTAGAAAAATGTATCAGGTATGTTTCTAATGAGATTTGTGACACAACTGAACGTTTTCATTAGACACAGGCAAAAGAATTATGAGTGACTATATTACAATCTTTGTGATAGCAGATGTATACTTAGCAGGATGATTAGAATGTATGGTGATCCTGAGATGCTTGGAAACATCTCTCCCTAATTATTCAAAATTCCTCTTGTAAAACACTATGTTCTATATTCAGGCAGGTGAATAGACTGCACAAGTAAATGATGCAGAGAAACAATCTAAGGCACGGGTCTGTAATAAAGGATATAGCATCGATCATGAAATAGCAGATGAAGATGTTGCATTTACGTGAATTAATTTCATAGTTCACATGCTTTTTTTTTATTATCATAGTTCATTTTATATGAAGACAGTCTTTGTAATATTGTTGCTAGTAATGCCACAGGAAGAATTCTAGCCTGATTTGGGGTGTCACATTTGAAAACAAGAATGTGGATCAGGGTAAGAGTTCAGATAAAAGCAAAAGAGGGAACAATATTGTTAGGAAGCTTGAAAAGACTGAAAATAAGATGCTGAGAAAAAAAGGGAAAAAAAAGGTGTTTTAATTTTTTTTTTTTAATTTTGGCATGCACTAAGTGGAGACTTAAGATACAGAATGGGCTGATGTGAAAGAAAAGGCAATAATATCTTCTTTGTGACTACAATAAAATAGCATAAGAAATACTGGACTGAAAATGTCATAAAAGATGTTTGGAACCTTAGAGGAACCAGAACAACTTTTTTTGTACAGCTTGTAAAATCTCTACTGACGCAGCAAATAATATCAGGTGTTACTCTAGATATAGTTGGCTTCATGGTTTTGCACAATGTCTATTTCTGCCTTGTTTCCTGTTGATGTTCCTGAAAAGTAAATCTGTAGACACTACAGTCTCTTAGAGAACTCAGGCTCTTTTAAATATCTGCTGATGAACTTTCATTCTACCTATTTAGGTATGGATTTGAAGTTGGATGCATTAGGAATTGGCTGGCTGGACGCAGCCAAAGTGTTATGATTAATGGTTCTGTGTCAGGGTGGAGTCCAATGAGAATGTCACCAATGTGATCTACCAATAACAAAACGTAATAATTCAGTTACCTTTCCTAAAGGATTGAAATGGTTTCCTGTTGGTCTGGATATGAAAACAGGATGTTAATGGAACTTAACAAATGCTAGAATGATATCCCAAAAGGGATATTAAAAAATTGTCCTGAAAGTTTATGATTACTTGGGTTAATACATATGTTTAAACTTGTGAAATACTGCATCTGAGAAGTCATTTAACCAGTCAAGAAAGTAGAAATATTGTTAAAGATTTACCTTCTTTTTTCTTTCTCTTTTCTTTTTTCTTTTTAACTGTGCTACAACTCTACAGTGTAAATTATTTTCTTTTTAATGGCTTAGGTTTTCTGTAGTTATGGCCATCACTTGTGTACTTAATATTCTTATTTCCATCTGAATTGTCTGTAGATGTGGATAGATTCAGAATTAAGATTTTATTTGAAATTTCTTGCCAATGTTATCTACAGAGATGTCTTTTCTGTGAAATAAATGGAGTCCAGAGATTCCTCAAGATAGCAGAGGTCTTAGCTGTTAGATCCATTTTACATGGCATAGCATCATTCAGACTTCCTCGGGTCAAGTTGCAGCATATCAACATTCTCAACATGTTTCAGTTCAGTTAATGCATCATACCAGGGAACACAGCATAAATAAACTACTGCTTATTACCAGTCAGCTTGGGGACTTCTGCTGTTTCTCATCTCCACTTGCATACCCTTCCAAGTCCTGATTAGTCACTCTGCAACATGAGTGTATGTTGTTACATTTCAGGGGAGAGCAGTCTGTACAGCATTTTCATCAAAGTTTTTCATCACACCTGCTTAGGTTTCCTTATTTTTTCTCTGTGGCCTTATGGAAACTGCCTGCAGCCATACTACCTTGTGTTAAGAATCTTTGCCTCACTCCCCTCAGTTCCTTAACTGTACAGAAAAATCAAAAGGAAGAATTAGAGTCTACACAGATTTCTAAACAAAGACCCTGATTAACTGAAATTTTCCTTCTGGCACATTGGAAAATTCCTCAGTAGGAGTAAAGCTTATATGTATGGAAGGAACAATTATTTAATAATCTGAAAGTATGGAATAAGCCCTCCCACCAGCTAAATCTAATGACTATCCTTACTGTTGTTTACTTCTTTTTACTTTGTGTCCAATAGTTGTATTTGGTATTTTTAAAATACCAAAAGAGAACACTGTCATGGATTCATAGATCCAGGGTGTTTTAAGGATCAAAGGTGGGGCTTTTTGTGGGCATGAATAGAAAATCAACCCTACTCCATGTTTCAGAAGTTAAAATAGAGAAGCACTACTATAATGATTAAAAAGGTTCCATGAAGCCATTTGCAAGATAAAGGATGTGAATCACAGAACACTGTAGAAATTCAACAATTCAACATTTGGCCTATTTTTTATGTGCTTTCAGTTCCTTTAGCACTGTCGTTGGGTGGTGGTGTTAACATAATTGGCACATGGAGCTGAAAACCAAGGGCTGTACCATTTTTCTCTGCTTGCAGGCTGGAGATGCATTTACATGTTTTCAAAGTCAGCTGTATCTATGGATAATTTCCCATATGGGTTATGGGATCAGGGCTCCAGTACAGTCAGTTTTTTAAGAGTCTTTCTTTTTGTGTATTCATTTCTGGCCTCAAGCTGTACCTCTTGAGATGGGACCCGAGGGGCACAGTATTTGTATTGCTTGTTCAAGCATCTTGAGCTGCAGTTTTCCTTTTCATCTCCTGGCAGTGCAGGAAAAGTGAAGACACTGCACTTCATTTTGGAATTTGTGGGGTCACAGGTACAGTGCAACATTTAAAACCATGGACTGTCCATGCAGCACCAGAGTGCATAAGAAGTTTTAAAATTACTGATAAATCATCCAGAAGGCCAGAAGGCATTTCTTAATATTTGTGTTATAAAAATATCATGTAAACAAGGAACATATATAATTCAGGCACTGACTTTGTATATGTCAGCTCTGTTGTGTGTTACATACACATAAATATTGGGGACGTGTAGAAAACAGTGACAGAACAAAAGGGAAAATATCTAAGATTATTTTAGTCAAATCCACTTGCATGTTTTCTTGGAACAGAAAAGTCCAAGTATTGTTTCTGTGACAGTGAAGCCAAGAAATGGTACAGGAAATAAATGAAAAGAAAATCACCTCCATTAAATTGGTCAAATTAGCTGGGAGGCAGTAAAACACAATAATGGTATCTTGAGCGTAAAGCAAAGGTAAAAAAAAAAAAAGAAAGAAAAAAAAGGTAGCTATAACTTAGAAATCATTATACAGTATAGGAAGGAGGAAACTGCTGGTAGTGCAAAGCATTGAAACATTGAGTTTAAAAGAACTCAGGCATCTGAAGTCCAAATAAAGCACCAACCCCATGCTCCAGAAAAGTACCTAAACTGAACAGTGCAGATAAATTTTCAGAAAAGGAAAAATATTAAGGAAAGAGTAAACTACAACCACTAGTCTGCAGCAGAGATTCTGACCTAATCAATCCAGTTTCTTAAATGGGTTGCAGACACTGCACTGCATACATATATGATTCATGTAATATTAGATGACTCGGTGGACTAATAATACAAGATAGAAACTGTCTTTACGAGCTACTCCTCACTTTTTGTCAGTCTGCCTTGGCAGGGATTGAGGAAAGCACCTGAGGGTGACTCCTGTTCAGCCAGTAGGTGTATGCAGGACTTGAAGCTCAATGGGCACCAGGTAACACCAGGAGTGTTGCTGCCCCCTTTGAAGCAATTTTTGGCTTTCACATGTATGTTGTGACTCAGCAAGTGTTGCTGAACAGTCCTGCTAGAGGGCTGCTGATGATGCTCTGCTTTCTATTTACCTGGATGCTGTGGATGTCCCATCCTTGGAGGCATTCAAGGATGTGGCTCTGGGCAGTCTGGTCTGGCGGTTGGCAACCCTGCACACAGCAGGGGATTGAAACTTGATGATCTTTGTGGTCCTTTTCAACCCAAGCCATTCTGTGGTTCTATGATTCTCTGGAGGTCAGGTGACTGTAATGGTGTTACCAGCATTAAATCTGAGATATTTGAATGTTTGCTATATGCATATTAAATTTTTTCAATTATAAAATGGTCATTTTTATTTTAAATGTTTCCATAAAATATTGAAACTGTAAGTAGGAAGCTGTTATAGATGGCAACATACTCTTTAACTAGTGTTCAGTCTCAGATGTTCATGGTTCATTTCAGGGCATGTACTTTCTGTCATATTAAATGGAGTCCTCTTTATAGAAATCTACGGTTTAATGGAATTCAGGAAAAGGATATTTCTGACTTCTTGGTATTACAGTTTTTTATTTATTGATAGTATTTATGTTTCATTTGGTGTTGAATTGCACTTTCAGTTTTTTTCTGTTTGCATATGTACTGTGTGGTGATACCGAACCTGCTGTTAAAAATACAGGAGAATGAGCTTCATCTCCTAGACAACTGCACTTCAAAAGCAGGATGTCTTTATGCCAAGCTGTCCAATTTAAAGCTCTTTCCCAGTGCCCCCTTGAGAGACTTGTTGTAAGCCCTAACCTCTTACATGACTGATGGTTTAATGAGAGAGCTGGAGGTTAGGGTGTGGGAACAAGGCAGAGGTAGGAAAATGATCTCTTCCTTTGCTATCAATATTTAAAGATTAAAGTGTGTTTGTATTGCTTATACAGTAACTTATCAGGACAGAGCACTTGCTGCTTAGGCTGTAATACTGCTATGAGCTACTATCCACAGTAGCTCACACACGATTGCTTTCCAGTCAGTTTTGTACTGCAGATATACTCAGTGACTGGTGTCACTTGTATTTTATTTGCATGACATTCTAGTCATAAAAAGCTGTTCTGCTGCCTTTGGTCCTGTTCTGATTCCCTAATTGCATTATCTTGACTTTGAGGGCTTAAATGAGCAGTAGCTTACTAAAAGATTATGAAGATAAGGTGTTAGATGAGGTCCTTCCACTACACAGAAAACACATGCTAGGCACCAGAGAAATTGAGCTTTTTGAATGAGTGGATAAATTAACTTCTGAAACATGTCTTTTTAACTTCTACTTTTACAGGCTTTGTATAGCCTCTAATCTCCTGTGTTTTGATAATGTAATACTGTAGATAAATTGTAATGTCCATGGTAAGCTTATGTGAAAAATTTTCAGTTAAAATCCATGTGTTTCTCTTGTAAACCTAATGTTAAAAATTAGTTTAGCAAAAGCGGTTTGCAGTTTGTCTAATGTCCCAATTCAGATTTCTTTTTCTTACAATCAGTCTGAACAGTTTCTATTACCTTCCAGTCTCAAATGAATAAATCAGCATCTGACACAGCCTTGTAGATCCTCAGCCCTGTTTGCCCAAGGCAATGGAAATGAAATCAAAAGCTACCTCTATGAGTAGAGGGTTGTAACTTGACACAGCAGAATAATGTTGTATTCTGTTGAATAAAATAAAACACACCACGAATAAATTGGGCTATTTCTACTTCTGCTGGCTGTGAATTGTGATTTTTTTTTATTTTTTTATTTTTAGCTTATGAAGGAATTGAATCTATCCAGTCCATTAGGAAGAGGTTTTTAAATAAGTCTTTCATAATGCTCTGAAGGGATGTTTGTTACTTTCAGTTTTATAGCCCAAAGTTTATACTCTTAATTGAAATTTAATATATTACCTCTGGCTGTGAGAACTCCTCATTATAGTTTCTGTACCTTAGCTTTGCATATTCCTGAGAATAAAAGAAAAGACAGAATGACAAAAAAGTCTTCCACTTCCTTCATTTAGAGGTAAATGTTGTACGCCAACTTAGAACATTTTAGAAAATGCTAATGATTTTAAAAATGCATTGTGTTATTAATATATTCATTTACATTTAAAATAACCAGTGATAGATGTACCTGACCAACATATATTTCTGGATGCCTAATTTGCCCTTGATTATAGCAAATACTGAAAAAATGATTATGTTGTCACCTAGTTAAATAGATGAATGCAAAGGGACTAGTCAGTGATCATACCTCAGGGAATAAATCTGCCCAAGTTACTGAAGCTTTGAAGAAAGGCAGGAATTTTGAGAGCTTGCTGTACAGTTGACAGGTAAAGTTGCTATAATGAGAACGGTGGAGCCTCAGCTGAACAGGAGAATTAGCAATTTAAAAGGCAGCAGCCTTGTGTTGTGCATCAACTCAATCACTTAGCTTTACCTCTGTAGTGTGGTAGGGCACAGGAGGGATCTAGCATCCTGTGTAACAGTGCTGCTATGTGCACTGGCTCTCTAGTGGAGAATTATCTGAATCCTGTTAAACACAACCCTGAGGTATAGGAGACTTGGCTGTATATATTTGAGTGACTATGGCATAGGCAGGAACAGATAGGTCCAGGAAAAACTCTCCTGGCAAACTTCCAACCTAGGGATAACAAAGAGGGAAATGTTACAGTGAGGCTGTGGTTGCATTTCAGTCCCTTCAAGGACTGCCATTTACAAGCTGATGCAGGCACATTAGCCACTTTATATTATCTACTCCTATGAGAGTTTGTATAGAACAATTAAAATGATGGTGTTGTTACTTATGAGTGGAGAGGCATAGATGAGAAGCATTGCAGTCTGCCATGTGTGCCTCAGCATTTCCCTCCACACATCTCACTGTGAGATCTTGGAGAAAACTTCTGGAGTCTCTTCTCCCACCGAGCTTCACTTTCTTCCTAACAGGATCCACCAAGGTGACAATAAATTCTGCAGATGATACGGTGTAACATGAGCAAGTGGGAATGGCCTTTTGAAATTCATTTCATAGATAAATGGGAAGGTTCTATATTCTGTTACTGATCAAGTCTTTCAGAGATTAAATATGTCAATTAACACATTTTAATTAGTATTTAGGGGCTAATGTTGCCAAGTCCAATTACAGGTTCGCATACAGTTATGGAGGTTAAATATTTGCTGTAAGAAACAGTGTGCATGTGAAGCAAGAGAGATATATTACCAATGGAAAGTATCTGAGGGACACTGTCAAATACTGCATGGAGAGCACAGCCAGGGTACCACAATACATCAGCAGTTGTCAAATGGCAGTTAGTCAGATGTGAAAGTCATCATACATTAAGATCACATGTGGTTAAATATTTGAGAGGCTGCTTTAGCCATTCTGTGCACTTATCAAGAAAATCCATCTTCTGAAAGTAAGGGAGCCTCCACTGAAATTCTTGGTCATATCTCTGCTCTAAAGAGTATGTTGCATCACTCATTTTTGCCGTCTATTTGAAATCTGAGTTTCAATTTTAACCAGGGGTTTTATAACCTACAAAGCAGGTTGGTGGTCAGCAGCTGGGCCCAGAAACCTCCTGTGGGATAATTTTCACCAGGGACTCACTGAGCTGTGGAACTTTAGATCAGGCTGGAGGAAGGATGCAGCCTGAAGGGCAGCAGGTTACAGCAGTCCTCAGGAAGGGTCCCTGAGAATTACTGATTCTGCTTTGTTTTTTCTTCAGGATTCTGAATGTTGAAATTATCAAATAAGAAAACCAAGAAAGTACTTCTCTTTTGCATATCTCTGTTGGATAGTATTTATTATAGTTTACTATGTACGTTTTTGGCATATCTGTAACAGTGAAAAATATTAGACAGCTTATGATACTTAATCCCTAGAAATATGCTTCTGGATCCAGTGCAACAGTAACTTGGCAGGGAGAGGACCACCTACACTTGCACACTTACCTCCTGTAATGTGGAAGTTGTAGGAATAATAAGAAGTGAAGGCAACCACCCTGACCCTCCTACCCCAGTGCTGAAACGTTCAGCACAAATGGAATTTTGACAAAGTAGTAAATAGTCAAAAACAGAATGAAAACCAGAGGACATCAGAAACAGAGATATCAGCTCTCTTCAGCTAGCCAAGGTGGTTGTAGTTGGCACAGCTGGTTGTCACTGCCCATTCTGCCTGGGCTCTTCCTCTGCAGACACAATGTCTGTGGAGGGGTGCCCAGGAGCCCTACAAGGAATACCAGGGAGCTGCTCAGTGCTGGGTCCAGCAGGGCTGGCAGTGTAGCAGGGGCTAGGGCTGTCCGCGGGGCTGTTTCAGAGGCAGATGGCAGATCTTTGGGCCATATGTGGCTTCAGGGATGGTAATGAGCCTCCTCACAAAGCTCAGCATTTGGCCTCTGAGACATTGCTGCAGCTCCTGCAGGAAAACCTCTTCCTCGAGCCCCAGCCTGCAGAGGAACATCATCACGATGCTTTGCTTTGTGTACACGACCCACCATTTGTTCCCAGAGGTCCTCCTGAACACTCGGCACAGCCATCGGGTCAGGGCTCTGAGGTCTTCTGGATGTTCTTGGAGAAAGGCAGCCCAGACCTCATGGGGGAAGTTGTGCTCCAGGGCCACAAAAGGGGCCTCATCCTGCAGGCCATCATCCAAGCGCTGTGTGGACTGCAGAACAGGACACTCAAGGTAATTATCCTCTGATCTCACTGAGTATCAGATGGTCCTAACGTTCTGCCCACAGATGGCACAGCTTGACTTCTTGATTTTTTTGTTCTTGATTTTAACAGTCCAGGGTTCTTCAAAATGCACTCAGAGTGAGGAGAGAATATATACTGAGACTATCCTTTACCAAAATGCTTGATCCTCCTGAATAGCAAGGATATTAACTTAACTAATGATCCTTTAAATGGGTATGTAAAATATAATTTAAGCTACTTGCAACATGCAAAAGAGAGGTGTCATTTGTTACTGCCAAGCTCACTGGCATGTGGAAATCAGAAAATCATTAGCCTCGATAGAAATAGTTTAATACAGCAGGGAAGAGAACACATTATTTAGAGCAGTTAAATGGCAATTGATGTAACTGCTGGGAAAATGCAGAAAAATGAGTGTGATATAGCAAATGATAAATACTGCACTTAGAACTTATGCATGCAAAAAATGAGAATCTTTCCTCATTATGCTGCGTATTTAGCCCAGGAGAATAACTGTTCTAGAATGTAACATTCGGAAATCTTGATTTCTGTGACTTTATTTCTAGACAAGCCTCATCCTTTTTCAGTGCGTGGAATGCCTTATATTGCATAGAGAGTAACTTAGAGATCGCATCTCTCATTCTGTAATTGCAGAAATACATTAATGAAAGACATTTTTGCATACTTTAACATTTACTAATAGCAGTTTGGCAGTCCTGTTCTTGATGAGGTCAGCTGGCTCTGAAGTGAGTTTTACCAGTGAAGAAACCAGATCCTGTTCTTAGGTATATGAGAATGATTTTATAAATCTTGAGGAAGGGATTTCACAAGGAATGCAAATGTAATTTCAGCTTTCTTTGAGGCCTTTGATAAAGGACAAAGATAACTGAGAAGCAACTGGATTCTTCTTCCCTAGAGTAAAGCTTTCTGTACTGCTTTGGGCAAGCTGAAGCAACAAATACCTTGTTCAGTAAAGGGAAAATGTGATTGCATAAAAAAATATATTAAAAAGGGAAGAATTATGTAAGCATATAGTCTTCCTCTATACATATGTTAAAACAAACAAAAGGAAAAGCAAACAAACAAAATGAGAAATAACCTCAAGACACTACCACGTCCACCCCCACACAAAGCTATGCATTTCTCAGCAGAACTCACTATGTACTTGTCAAACGTGCTTTTCTGTGTCACTGAATTTCCTCTCAAAGGCAGGTTGCAATGTCAGGTTTCTTACTGTGGCTGTCTCCTTTGAAACTTGTAATGGACACAGCTATGTGATTTTAGGAACCACTGCAGAGATGTCCTCCTCAGCTTGCAAAAGCTTTATACCTACTGTTGTTTTGGAGTGCTATTCCTGCATTGTACAAGAGATCAAAATGTAGCTTGTTGTTTCCAATATCTATTCTTATCTTTAATTATTAAGTGGCAGATTTTCTTTAAAGAAAGGAATAATCAAATATTTAAAATGCATGAGTATCATTTGTCTGAGCATCAATAGAAGTTTGTATAGCGTATGATCTTTTGTCAGCTCTGATAGTAAGTGAAATCTTTGTACTTAAGAAGTAGTTGTCCTATGCAATCTACTGTTTTACTGCAGTAATATAAGTATGGTAATTATCTTAAATATTACAAATTAGCACCAGAATTGCAGTTGTTCAGGATTCTGTTATACATGAAGACCGCTTAGGAAATAGTAAACTGAGTATTTACATCAGTGCCACAAAATACTATTTATGACTAAAAGTATTTTCTCCACTATGAAATTGCTCTAAGTAATGAAGTTGAGAAGTTGCTTTTAACAACAAAAAGAGAAGTATCAAGTAAGTTAATCTGTTATAGGTTTCTATACAAAAAAAGATATATTATTTATTCTTGACATTATACTTTTTTTTTTTCTTTTCCCAACTTTCCTTTTCCCCCTAATGACATGCATTTGAGATCTTAGAAGTCTTTGGAGAAAGCAATTTGAATTCTCTTCACAGATACTATAGGGGTGTGTAAGTGAGCTCAATTTTTGTCCCTGCTCCTTTCTCTCCCACGTATTTTTTGATAAGTATGATGAAAGTATGTGTCCCTCTACACAGTGATTTCTTTTGCAGAAAACAAGAGACCGTTGAACAAAATACTCATTTCAAAGCTTTTCCTGGAAATCAAGGAAGAGCTAGATCAATTAAAACAATGTGTAAAAGTATACTTGTTGTTTTAAAGCATTTAAATGGCTGTTGTAATTCCAAGCCAAGGGCAAGCAAAATATCCAGTGCTCTTCACATCTGTCTAAATTATTCTAACCATGCTAGAATCTGTTTAATGGATAGAATCAAGAAAGAATTTTAAAAAAAACAAAAAAAACAAAACCAAAAAAACCTCACATTTTTAATCTATAAATATTTGCCATCCTATAACAGACCAAATTTTCAAGGCTGCATCATTAAGATTCTTATCAGTGTGTATGCAGTTCTTTGTTTGTAATCAAGGTGCATATCATCTGTTTAGAAGCCTGACTGCTTATCACAATTTGGAAGCTCTGGGTAAGATCCCATAAATCAGGTAGCTCATGTTAAAGATTTTTTCTCAACATTTATGTAGCTTAGGAGCTCATGTAATTGTAAAAGATAACATACTCCTAGAGCACCTGTTTCAAAAAGCTTTCCCTCAATGTCTGAACCTGTTGTGATTTTCTGTTTTTTCATGTGCAAATATTACCAGCCAGTATTTGCATCAGCCACTCTGACCGGGGATTTATATTATCCAGAATAACATAACTTCATTTATTTCTCTCTCTGTAAATTTGGGGAAAATTGAGAAATAAGCAGTGGTCCAGCTAAACACGTGCTAATCAAATGGTTGGTATGAGTAAAGCAATATAGAAACCTAACAAACCTCGGGGACAAATGATGACTATCAGAGAAGTTAAAAGTTTCTCTGTACTGCATACATAGTGCTGTTCATTTCATAAGTCCAGGGCTGCCCACAGTTTGGATGGGCATACATTCCGTTGGGTGAAACACTGACTGGATGGCCAGGTCCAAAGACTTGTGGTCAGTGGAGTTAAATCCAGTTGCAGCTGGTCACAAGTGGTGTCCCCCAGGGCTCGGTACTGGGGCCACTTCTATTTAACATCTTTTAATGATCCTTCAATAGGGCCAAGTGTTGGATTCTGCATTTTGGTCTCAACAACCCCAGACAACCCTACAGGCTTGGGAAGGAGTGGCTAGAAAGCTGCCTGATGGAAAGGGACCTTGGTGTACTGATGGGCAGTCAGCTGAGTATGAGTGAGCAGTGTGCCCAGGTGGCCAAGAAGGCCAATGGCATCCTGGCTTCTATCAGGAATGGTGTGGTGAGGAGGACCGGGGAATTCATCCTGCCCCTGTACTCATCACTGGTGAGGACTCACTTGAGTACTGTGTTCAGTTTTGGGCACCTCAGTACAGAATGGACATTGAGGTGCTGGAGCAGTTTCAAAGAAGGGCAACCTCAAGGAGAGACTGAAGGAACCTGGGGCTTTTTACTCTGGAGGAAAGGTGTCTGATTATAGCATGCCATAAATTTGCAAGAAACAGTTTTCAGAAAATACAGTACCCATGTTTTTACCTCTCCTTACATTGTTAATGCTGGCACTGATGACAGTGTTTACAATATGAGCATCTATCTGGATTCTGTTTCTTCTTTCCATAACCCCTCCCAAGTAATTTTCAACTCACTCTTGCAAGTTTTCTGAAAATAAATTCCATCCAGGAGAATGATACATGCCAGTGCTGAGAGAGAAGCTGCATTTCAACCATGCACATCAGCTGTCATTGAAGCATAAGGCAGTCAGGTGGTTCTTTGTTGGATAACAGTCAACCGAACCATGAGTAAAGGGGGAAAAATGTGCTGAGATGAAAAGTGCAGGAATGCACATAATTACTGTTTTGTTGTATTCTTTTCTTTTAAGACATTTTGCATCTCAGAAGTATTGTGGCCTAGAAGAAACAAATGATGTCAGATGATTTTATAATTATGATTCTTTTCATAACAATGCTTTTATCAAAACATCCCTGCTAGAAGTCTTGGTTCTATTCATTCCTATTGTTATATAGAAATAATACGGACATTTCCTTAAAAAAGCAGTAGTCAGATTGTGGTTTAAATGTCAGAACTAGTACAAACATTGCAATTAAAACAATATTCATTTTGAGAATGATTTTTTTTTTCCTTGTATGATTCTATTCCATTCTCCCTTATTTGATCAAATATATTTTTCAGGCTTCCCAAGTGAAAAGATGTACTTAGGCCATACCGAAGGTAATACCTCTAGATTATTTCCATGGAAACTACAACAGATGCAAAGAGCACAATAACACTGTTTCAGAGCAGTATTTGTTAACATAGTCACCACCATTAGCCACACATTTTCACTATGCATCTTCACAAGAGCCTGCATTCCACTATTGCACCAGAATCAGTGACCCACTGCAACCACCATCTTTCCCATCATCAATACAATGACTATTCTTTATTTGCTGACAAAATATTGACACTGCTTATTTCAGTAAGTATTTCTTACAAAAAACTGAATTTACAGGACAAGACATCAATAACATTTAAGTGCTGTCATTGCTGTTAATACAATTTTCCATTTTACTGGATTTATTTAACATTTCGTTTTGATTCAGTATATCGCACAGGGAGCCAGCATAGTGAATTCACTTGCCTCTGAAGATAAATAGAATGTGCTTGCACATTACTTGCAATTAAAAAGATAAGTGTGGATTTTCTATGTGGAAAACACTGTAGATCATATAGCATGACATATATTATCTACAAAATTGGCCTTTATTAGTTCTGGTACTTATGAAACTATTCTTAAGAGTAGGAAATGGAGGATACTAAATCAAAGCATGCTAGTTAATTGTAAAAAAAAAAAAAAAAAAAAAAAAAAAAAGGAAGAAAGGTAAGAAAAGGAAAGAAATGATGAGAAAATTCTGTATGCTCAATCAAAATAGAAAATTTAATGATGAATGAAAAATGCTTTAAAAATATTATACGTTCTATGGAGATGCTTGAAACTTGATTAGGCTAAGCTTTCCTGTTTTTAATACTGTATTTTGAGGTGCTAAGGTGTTTTTTTTTTTTTTTCCTGCTGGTGTCATAAGGATTCAGTTAAAAGAATAATCAGCATGAGCCTATGGCATCTGTGACAGATGCTCCAAAAGTAATGCCTCCTTACTCATTCCATGGAAACAGCAAATAGCAGTATTTAATAGAGCAAATTCTCAGCTACAAAACACTGATTTCCAGCACAGCCACTGCCATTAGCTGTGCATTTTCACCAACAGTGAACTGCATGCTGCTGTCATCAAAATCTGTACCAGCTGAGGTACAGCCTCCCTGTGCTGACATCCACTACTGAGTCTCCATAAACATTCAGCAGTGTGCAATTTTTTCTGTGTGAAGAAATTCAGATTCACACCTTTCCTTCATATGCACTTCCATGTCAGAAATTGTGTCAAACTGCCACTCTGCTGCCACCTGTCACACAGCAACACAATGTTATGGTATGTTGATAGGAAGGTTCATCAACTGCTATTCCACCAGCATCTGCCTCTGACCTTGTTGGCTGAAATCATAAAATAGAAGGCATTACTTTTGGAGCAGTCCTTATACAATATATGATATAGTTAATGTACGTTAAAAAATTACATAAATATCAAAACTTATTGTAATTTTTTTATATATATATATATATATTTATTGAAACATATAAACACGAGAAGCAAAACCTTTAAATTGGTGGGATATGTGACCTTTTTGTGAAACTAATGGATAAGGTGCGGCTGTGAAGTGAGGGATCTTTCTCTCTGGTAAGATGGGGCTTAATGTCTGGTAAAGTGACTCCCACTTTTGGATTTCAGCTCTATACATCCATTTGAAAGTACCCAGAAGTTGTTAATAGCACACTGATGTACAGTTGGTGCTTTGCTATGGTTGTGCGCCATCACTCAGGGCACAGGTTGGACATTCCTGAGTTAAGTGATAGCAGAATTGTGGGAAAACCATTTTAAGTGCCAGGTCTGAAAGTCTGAAGCCAAAGAATAAGCAAGAAAGGCTTAGCTCAGAATTTGAGAGAGTGAAGGCAAGAAAACTGTTGGTAGTACTGGAGCTGCTGCTGCCTGCTGCAGTAAGCTGATCAGCTCTTCTGGCTTCTGTGAGTCCCAGTAGGATTCTGTAGACATCCGACTGGAGCTTGGAAGGTGATAGAGAATGACAGTACAGGAATATAAAAAAATTACTTGCAGGTTTCTGAGAAGTTCTTTAAACCACATAAGTCATTTCTGGATCTTGGTCTGTGGGTTGTTTGGATTTTTTTCTCTCTCTATGAACAGGTGACAGAAATTTTTTTGAAGGATTCAAAATATGCCGATCAGGTCAATACATTTTTATACACCTTTACACGTGGGCAGTGTGAAATCTCCTGCTTTCACAGTTGGTGACCTACTCTCACAGCTCTTGTGCGCAGGAATATTAACACAAAACCTATTCTTATTGCCTCCAGCAAATATTTATTGTTTAGTTAAGGATTAAAAAATTGACACACTGGGTCTGTCCCAGGAGTCTGGCTTTACTACCATTTTTATTCTAATCAAAATTGTCTGCTTCAGGGAAGATCAATTAAGAGTCACCTTCCTCCAAGAGTCTGGAGGCAGTTTTTGTAAATTAATCAAGTTCCCAAACACTGCTGTGAAATAGGTAGAATAATACTGCTTTCAGGAATGAGGAAAATGACACACTTTAGTCTCATGCCTTACTAATGGTCACCAGGTGAAATCGTTGGCACATCTCATTAAAAATTTTCCTGTCCTGTCTTATTGCATCCTTTGGATCACACTCTCCAGCAATTACTTCAGCATCCAGTCAAATCATATCTTATTTCTTTGATGTGTTTCTCCATGTAGCCAACCGTTCCATCAATATCAAGAGCTGTTTTCAAACTTCTTTCTCGTTCACTCCTTCTGACTGACCATTAAACATTTTAAAGGTCTGCTTTGAGAGTCCACCCAACCAGCATCTCCTGGTTCTGCAAAACATTTTGCTTCTTTCAGTGACTGCCAGTTAGTAATTCACATGTCAAATGCTTCAGAGAGTTTTCCCAGCAAAACGATAGATAATAAGAAGATCCTTCTTTTTTCCTGGAATTGTTCTTTGTAACTTTTATGCTTAGCAAATTATGCCTGCTAAAAATCTGTACTTCGAGTTTGCGAATGTAGAGTAGAGAAATTGCATGTTTCATGCTTGTTTTCTATAGTTTACAGTTGATACTACCTTCATTTCAGCACTATTTATGAGTGATTTTTTTTTTCATTTTTTTTTTTTTTCCTTTTGTCATCCTTTCATTTCTTTGCTTGATGCTCTTTCAAAACTGTGACACCCTGTCTCTGGCTGACAGGACAGGTGAGTGTCATTCCTTGAGGAATATTCCTCCCTGCCTCCACAGAGGAGGATGGATAGAAATCCTCCTCCAGAGAGTCTAAACATATCATTTCTTTGACGTGCTTAGCCTTTGCTGACCAGACAGAATCCCATGAGCCAAGGTTTTTTTATGGGTGATAGCGTATTACCCTCTCTTTGCTCTCTCCTCAGCTCCATTATGTTGTCCCTTTTTAGGGAAGGAGTTAACATTTCATTGCATGAAAGACTAGAAAAGCAGAGAATTGTGTCTTGGATCCTTTTAGTGAAAGGATTAATTATTTAAAATGTCTTTTGAGCTTAATTTTAACAGTACCTTTCATAAATTTTGGAATATTACCTATTGTAACAGAAATTATTGCATCGAGATTTATGAAAATGAAGCTCAGTCCTTGTCTGTGCCTACTTTCTGTGGATTGATTGGCCATATTGTTATTTAGCATCTGACAGAGCACGGAAGAATATTAGGCATGAAACATTAATCAGGAAATTATGCATTGCTTTCACAATTAATGTGCAACTGGACTTCACTTTGTAATATTGTATTAGCTCTTAACATGCAAATTATTGTAGGTAATTACCTCATTTTTCAGTGGCTATTTGATGGATTGAAGTTTCATACAGAATGTTCTGTGTAATTTAAAATCTTACAATGATATGCTTCTTTCCTTTTTGGTAATAATTTTAGTTTTCTTTATCGTACACCAGGCATGAGGAGCCTACAGCGCTGTAAAGCCTAGTGTAGGACATTCAATTTTTCAATTCTTTTAACTGTAACTGGACTTGACAATTTGGTCAGGTTTCGTAGTAAAGATGTCTCTTGCTGCAGTATGTTCAAAACAATAAATAAATTAATAAATAGACCATGGTGCTATTTGTAACATATTCCTTTTATTCTGTGGTATATATTAATGTATTATGTTCAGTACTCTGCGATCAATCAAGTAATATGTTTCAATTTGAATGATACAGCTGTATGATTAAATGTTAAAATGCTTCAGTGGATTTAAATTTAACAGTCCTGGGCTTTTCTCTTTTTTTCTTTTTTTTCATTTTCTTCTTGGTGTAATATTCACATTGCTACATGTCAGGAAGTCATTATCTTAACATATACAGTCTATTAGCAGGTCTCTGACCTGTGGCAATATTTTGACATATGTGAATACCTCTGAAAATTTAGATATTCTTTCTTCATGTTTTCTGATCTAACATGTCAAATAGTCACAAGAATTTGTTGTGATCTAGTCTAGTCAAAATCCTGCTCCTGTAAAATAGCTCCTCCATAAAAGTCAAGCAATACAATATTGAATGCCTATATTTAAATAGGTTTTAACAGATAATAAAACTCTTGAGATTAAAATAGTTTCATTCACTGAGACAGTTTGCTCTGCAGCATGCAATTTGTGTCACATTATGTAAAATACATTTAAAAAAAAAATTGAAATAAAAGCACAAATAAAAAGAAACCTATAAAATGAAACCAAGTCAAGTAGAGAATGAAAGCAGGATATGATATCCTGCCTTTAAATAGCATCTTTCTATGGCTTTATGTTCTCTCCTACCTGTGTGACTGTGACACTCAAATTTCAAGCCCTGCTACCAGGATTTCTCTTTTCCAACATCCTCTATACTTTTCCTATTTTAAAAGAAAGCTAAAGAATTAGAGTATGTCAAGCACAAGAGAATTGCTTTTGCCTTGGTAGGCAGCAGTTTGGCATTTCACACTATATGGCTTACATCACATAGTTGGCTTAACAGCACAAACTTGTGTATTGTGTCTGTTGTGATAAGAGCTACTGTCTGTCATTTCCTCAGAAAATATTTAAATGGGTGTATAAATTATTCTTTTTTTCTCCCATCTAATGCTGTAGTGCAAATGCTGAATCATGGCTTGAAGCAGTGACTGAGCACCTGGTGGGAAGGTGGAGGTTGGAAGGGCCATCCCAGGGGAGTTCAGTGCATGCAATGTAGCTGAGTGACCAGAAGGGATGGAGCCAGGATCCACCCCTTCCCAAACGTCATTTAAGTAGAGGCAAGGGTATACCTGAGGCATTCTGAAGATAAGCATTTTCTTTCCTTTATTTCTGTGCCCATGGCTGTTGCATTTAAGCATATCCTCACTTGCTGCGATCTGTGACCTTGTTGTTCTGTTGTAATTGCTGCACTTTCTATCACATTACAAACACCGATGTCAAACCTGCTGTTACGTGGTTTTTAGTGCCTTGAATGCAATTTCTATTCACAAGTAGGAAGATAATGAACTGATGAAAGTACTGTTTCTTTCTCAGTACTTAATAAGTAATGGCAAGAAAATAGATGAGAGTAGTGATATCTGAATGACGCGCTAATTAACAATGCATAATAATTATCATGTGAAGATGGTTGATTTTCAGTGATAGATGTGTCTTGTAGAGCTGAATAGTTTGGGAAACATCTTAAGCCAGTGCTTACACGAAAACTGCTACATCTGTGCCAACTGCGGCTGTGTTTATATTCTAAGAAAGAGGCACACCTTGCCTCAGTATGTATGGAGCTGGAAGGTATCTACTGGAAAAAATATTGGGAAGAGCTCATTAAAGGTCACTTTCTCTGCCTTCCTCCTTTGCCCAGCACAAAGTCAAGCATTGGAACAGATTGCCTAAAGAAGTTGAGGAGGCTGTCCCAGGAGATGTTCAAGGAATGTGTGAAGGTGTCACTTAGGGTCGTAGTTTAGTGGGCATGTTGATGGTGGGTTGGCAGTTGAACATTATGATCTTAGAGGTATTTTTCACTTTTGATTCTGTGATTCTATGGAAGGTATGCAGTGTGCAGGCAGTACACTGCTGGTATTGCTCTCCTCACCCAAATAAAATGGTGCTTAAGAACAAAAGAGCGACAGCAGGAGTAAAATTACAGATTCTGTATTCTGTAATCTGAGCAGTAAGGATAGTTGAAATAGGTAGCCAGTAGTTCAAAATACCTTACTGTTATTGACAATCTCTGACATATTTTGTAAGTTATCTCTAAATATTTCAGACTAAATGAGAAAACAAGCAGAACTATCTCTCCAATGACCTTATTTCTCTGAAAAGTAGAAACCGCTTTAAATGCCTTTTACAGTTGTGTGAATAGAATTTAAAATGGGAGGTGAGTTCTGATATATTTCATGACTATGTATGCTGATACCCATGCACACAGCAGAGAAGTGCCTTTTGAAAATGCTTTCTAGATCTAGAAAGTGGCACTGAATGGCAGTTCATACTTCTCAGGTAGGCAAATCTCCAACTTTATAGTGTTTAATAGCTTAATAGAAAGTACTATAAACTCTGTACTGAAATAGAAAAAATAAATTATTTCAATTGTTATTGTTATTTAAGCTTCACTTGTGTGACTTGATAATTTTGGATCATGCTTGTTTATATGCTAACTGTATAAGAGACCGAATTCTTGGAATATGTCTTGGTAAATATATATGTTGACTGCTTCAACCCAGCAATGATTTTCTCGCAGGTAGAAAATACGTATTGAACTTTTCTATTTGAGTAGTTAAATAGGCAAGAATTCACTCACAATATAGAAAACAAGAGCTTGGATGAATATTGTCTTTGCTGTTTGTACTCTCTTTTGGATATTAAGAGGCATCTGTAGGCTCAGCTGTGTACAAGTGGTATGTTCCCCGTAAGACAGATTCAGTATCAAGTTCTGGAGGTGTTTTTTGCCTCCCATTTGCCACTCATTTTTTCCAAGAATTTGATTTCAATTCTGGCCTTTCATTATATGGAATGTAATGTCATACATAATATCACCCTGTTGCTAAGACTGGGGGAAAAATAGTTATCAGCATAGCTAATACTTCAGAAACAAGATCTGAGAAACAAATAAGAAAAAGAGGGGAAATAAATCCTTACAGAGTTAAGAACAATTCAAACATTTCTTCTTTTAAAGTCACGTTCTTAATTAAACTCGTTTTTAACCTGTTCTAATCCCCAAAATAATATTACCTTCAGAATGTGAAGCATTCTTTGAATATGAGGCATTATGCTTCCACTTAATTATATTTCTTTATTGCTAATTAAACTGCTCTACTTGTGATATTTCATTTAAAATTAATGACAGCCAACTTGACAGAAAGAGAATTTTGAAATAAAAAATATAGGCCAAGAAGCTTTTCTGTTGCCTTATCAATTAAGGTTTTTCACAGGAACTGACTGCCTCAGTTCCCAGAAACATTTGACCTGACACATATTCCATATTGTCAGCATTAGAAATGCAACTCAGATTCATTAAAGTGCTTTAATTATTTTTTTCTTCTTGAAGTCATTCTGAAGACAATATAGGTTGAATATGATCATCCAGTTTCAACCCCTGTGCTATGCAATCTACTGAGAATCATCTAGGCTGCAAAAGACCTTCAAGATCATCAGATACAGCCTTCAGACCTGAAAGGACTTTGGGCTAGACATCCCTCCCAACATGAATTGTTCTATGATTCTCTGAAATTATATGTTACCTTAAGTTACAAAAAGAAATTCAAATTCATTATCAATAATGAAATTTCTTATAAAAAGAAGTACATAGATATTTTTGTAATTTTTATTGAGACATTGGATAATCTGCTGATTTCACCATATTTTCAGAGTGTATGAATTCAATTCCTTCATTCTGTTTGAAAACAGTTTAGATATGCAAGTAACGTCCATCATTCAGAACACTTATTCCAGTACAAATTAATTTTATGGCAAATGAACAAACCCAAGAAAAATAAAAACAAAAGAAAATGAACTAAATTTCTCTCTAGCAGGATCTTTAGCCCTCTACTCCTCTTCCTTCCTCTGCTTGACCCTCTGTCCAAACAAGTCTCATAAGTGTTGACAGGACTGTCAAGTTTAGTTAGCTTTTCAGGTCTCCTGGCACCCTTTCCCTTGTCAGCAAGTGTATGAGGGAGTGCTAAACTATTATGAAGCTCATTGTAATCCATCAGATGTCCAGGAGCATCTGAGACTTACAGCAGTGTCTGAGTCTGACAGAAGCTTTCAGTTCAAGTAGTATGTATGATTATGTGAACAAGGGAACATTCTTTGTTAAAACAGTACAGAAATATGACTTTTAGATAGCTAATGTCAGCTGTTAAAAGAAAAATGCGTATCTCTAAGAATGTGTAGGGGTCACTAGGGAAGAAGGATGTAGTAGAAAGTTTAAAGCAATAGATGAATAGTGAAGAAAAAATAGTGTTTTTAATATCCATGAAAACGTACTGTTGAGTACTCTTGAGCTGATATGGAATGATATTTAGTGGAAAGTCGGCACAGAACTGGCAAGAAACTTTTACAATCAGTAAAAGCTCTCAAGGTTTAACTTTTTATATTTATTTTAAATTAGAATGAAAGCTTCTGGAAAAGACATGAACTTGTCAATAGCCAACCACCAACCACTTTCATTCCTACTTCTTGTTTAACTGAGAATATTAGATATTCAAAATATTGACTTCCACATCCAATCAGATCAAGATGTCAGCTCCCATTCTGCACTTGTTAAATTTTCAGTCAAGCACTTACACATTTCTACATGCACGTAAAAAGACTTGCATAAATTATGAAAAATTGTACTCCTCTGAGGAAAGGTGGGTGGTATGGGTTGCACAAAGAGAGGGAGAATCTGACATTTCTAATATGTAGGAAGTTTAGCATTCAAGGTCATTTTTGAAGGTTGAAAACTTGAAAGTTAGTTCTCTCTCTTCTGAGCTACTGGTTCTTTGAGTGATAGAAGAGAGGTGATGTGTCAGGGTGTCTTCATCTGCTCAAGTGTATTGTTAAATGAAGTATGTGTAATATGCTTGTGGTGACTGGAGGTCAAATTCAAGAGTCTGGATTCTCTTTCTTTATTCGTGTAACCCAGGTTCACTTGTTTCCCTACTCCCCATGAACTCACAGTTAAACCTACCACCTCAATTGGATAAGAATAATGGTTAGATCAGATGTGCAAGTCTGAGTTGATGTCATTATGTGTAGGTTCTATGATTTTGTGTAGTTTATAAATTTCTGTTGGTTGCTTGCTTAAGTCCTAGTTAGTGCTTTTCAGAGAGATATTATTCTCAATTTATTAGGTTCCAAGAAGTTTCTATATCTTATGCTGTTTATAATGTCTGATCCATTTTTAAGACTAGAGAGCGTAACTTCTTGCACAAAAAGTAAAAAAGAAATAGTTCGTGCAACTGTAGATTGAGCTAAGATACAGAGGATAATATCTTCAGCACACAAACTTTCTTTGAAGCCAAGTATTGTGCATATTAAAGCTAAAAGACTTAGGAAACTTAATGTTCTCAATTAAGAATTTTCTTATTTCATAATTATTTTCCCTTTGCAATCTGCATGGAGAACAATGTCCCACATTACTTCATTCATAATTTTTTACATTACTCCTCCATCCATGGGCTGTTTCTGAAAGTTAAGTGCCCATGTCTGAGAATATTTATTCAGTTGCTTTGTGTATTAAGTCTTCCTGTCTTCTCTGTAGAAGGGAGGATTTAATTGTTACAGAAATATGTTGAGAAATAAAGACTACAGCCTAAATTATGATTATATTTTCTGCATTTTCTCCTGTTGCTTGCATGGTTTATGCTTGTAAATTAAGTGTTAATGAAATCCAAGTGGGGTAACAGTGTGGAACATCAGAACTGCAATTGACTGGAGAAGGTTGAATATCTCCAAGGAAATCACTTCACTTGAGTAATAACTGTGGGATATTATGTGACATGCACAGAAACATCACTCAATTACAGAATTTGTCTCAAATACAAAAGAAACAGAAAATTTATCTCATAATAAATTGAACTTATTGTGTTTTTCTTTAGGATGACTGCTTTAGAAGTTTTTTCCTTGTAGTATTACTTAGTGTTTACTTTTCAGATGAGCAGCTGTTGCATCTATTACAGTTTATATTCCTTTCACAAACGTTTTATACTCTAACAGCCTGAAATCACCAATTTGAAATTTCAGGTATATTTTGGTATAGAGGGATTCTAGGCTCTGAATACATGCTGTGAATGTTAAAAAAAAAACCACTAGTTTTAAGTTAGTAACTTTAGAAGTATGCTAAGTTATTTGTAGAACTTGAGGGAACCTTGACATGATTTTAGATTTCATACACAGTTAAGTTCTTGGTGGTGTTTGCCAGAAAAATACAGGTTATATTCTACATTGTAGAATGCAAATACAGTATAATGCCTTAGGTCTGAAGTTACATATATGTGATATTCTAAATATACCTGCTCTTCTATTATTTCTTACTTGTCAGGGTCAAATTTTTAAGAGAGTAGCCATCATTTTACAATGATGAAAGAGTGAATTAGAGCTGATTTGGTATGTGGAAGATAGCTTTAGCATAGGTATCTCCTTAAGTCATGTTGTCACTACAATATTTTCTCTAGACTGTGCTGATAGTCTTCTTCCAGTAGGATTTACCAGAGTGGAATGAGAGTTGAAACAGGTGAATTTCAGTCCACTCATGAAACTGTCTGGAGAAGGTTAAAAAGCTGATGTGGACTGACAAAATAGGTTTTTCATAGTTCTAATGCTTCTGATTTGACAGGTATAAGAGTATTTACAAAGCTCTTTCACCAAATTGTCTGGGTTTGGGTAAGAATAAATGCAAAATGAACAGTGGCTTAAATAAGGAAATTTATATAGTACACGTTACTTTTTTCAGAGCCTGTGAAACTAAATCAGACTTGTTTTATCTTCTGGGTGCTGGTTGCTTCAAAAGAAGAGCAGCCGTGTTCTTAACCATGTGATATGTATGTAGATTGTTCCTATAAACACAAAAAACTAGCCATCTTACACCCAAGGAACAGTGATAAGGCAAAGCTTAAGGCTGTATGGGAACTGCCAAATCATGGCCTGAACCACACTGACTGAGCACCTGGGAAGGGGATCTGGTCAGCCCTGGGAGCACAGGTGAAGGCAATTCAGCTGTGTGGTCAGAAGGGCTGCAGTCTGGCTACACCTCTCTCAGACCTCATTTAAGGGCTGACTGCCACTGGGGAAGGGTCCTTCCTTGGTGAAGTTTCTCCTTGCAAACCTGGAATCTTCTGATACAGGTGAGCAATCTTCTTCCCTTTCTTTATAGTATGTTTCTATCATGCTGGTCCTTCAATCATCACACTTTTGTTGTGATGTCTTTCCCAACATATTGGTCTGTTCAATTGCTACAAAGGTAATCATTCTTTCTTTTTCATTAGGATTCTCTGTGACTCCTATTACAAAAGTGTCATTAACATGTAAAGAGCATATCTATATGGTTATATATATATATGAATATATATATAATTAAAACACTTACATTATAAGAGATGAATGCTAGAATGGAACAGGGTAATCATATTTTGTACTAGAGACTCGTGTTAGACTCTATAAAAACAATGTTTCTTAAATATTTGAATATTGCAAACAGGATCTGTATGATAATGTCTTTAATAAATCTGTTATGGCCTAAACTATAGAATTCATTATGTCTCTGTGAAAAAGGATTACAAAGATATTTGTTGAAAAGAAATTGTAGGACTGAAATTAAAACTTCATGTTGTACAATTTAATAACATTCGTTACCTGAAAACATGAATTCAGATGACAAAACATTTAATTTTAGAGTAAAATTATGTGCCCCAGAATGAAGCAAATGCAAAAATAGAAACATAAACATAATGTCTGTTGCAGTTATGGTAGTTTTAGTACATAAGATCTCTGATCATCAGCAGTGCTGGTGTCAGATGGGCGCATTAAAATATAGGAGGTGGATCAGTCCAAGATTCTCAAAACATCTCCCCAACATCTGCAGCTTATGGCAACAGACTTCATGGACTTGCCGAGTCTGATTTACTGAGTCTTTTAGGAGCCTTTGTATCCTTTAAGTCTGTCAATTTGTGTTGCCTTTAGAACATGTTAACTTTTAGCATCTTTGAACAGGGCTGCATGCAATATCTAGCATACAAACTCTGAGACGTTAGAAATGGACCAAAAGGTAGAATGCCTTTCAAACATTGTCTCTTAACACCCCTTGGAAAAAACATTCTTTTTAGATTTCCACTGTTGGTTTATTTATTTATTTATTTATTTTCCTCCCCCTCTATTTTGGTGGTTAAATGAATGGATTACATGAAGGTAAAGGTTCACAAACTAGATGGGATTGAAACAGAAGTTTATATAGAATATCACTCCTTTGTACTGTTATTGTGTGACATAGTGGTTTCTATGTGTTTTCAATTTAAATATTCAAATCTGTTGATGTCTGGGAGCTATAACTACAAATTTCAAACAAAAGTATTTTACTAAGACTAACATCATTATCTTAAGTTCTGTCATGTTGATCTATTGGTGGGCAGGGCAAATTCACGGTAAAATATTTTAAATTTTCATGTCAGTGCAACTTTGTGTTGAAATACAGTTAAGTGCAATTGAAAGTGAAATTAAACCTAGCTAATTTAAATGCATTCTCATATGAATATTTAAAACAAAACAAAGGCACTAGTGAATGAAATAAAAGAATTTCTTGCTATCTGCCTCCCAGTGTTTGGAGGCGTTGTATAGATCTTTTCAGGATTGCTGGGAGAACAAACTAATCAACTATTCATGTTTCTGGAGTAGTAAATTATTCAACTTGATGATTTACTCAGGGTGTGTCTGTGGTACTCTCTCTTGAATTCAAAGCTGATGCTTGACTGGTACAGTAATGTTATTATTACATACATAATTACAGGCTATGTCATAGGAGACAGTGGTTACTCTTCCCTTATTATCATGGAGGGATTTTGAAGAACATTAGCTCATCATTTGAGAAATAAGTAAATTAAATAATGTTTATAAAAGTGGAGATTTTATTATTTTATTCTAATCTTAAAGAATATCAAATATTACCCTAAAAAATGATGGTGAAAATAAATTCATTTTGAAACCTTAATGAAAAGAATCTATTGCTTAGTTAGAATTTTGAGTAAAATCTGAGAAATCTTACATCTCCATGACTCTGTAATTTGTCAAAATGTTTGTGGAAAAATTCAGACCTGGAAACTTATCTTGTACGTGTCTCTGGACGTATCAAAGCAATGGAAGGTAATAAGGAAATACATAGTAATATTTTTGTTCCTCTTTAAAGCATATGCTATGACTGGTGCATAAGTCAAACAATCCTGTTTTGCTTTTTCTCTGAACTGCTTCTCAGATGAGGAATGGAAATCAAGTTTTGTTTGTTGACACAGATTAGTTTCTCCCATTTTCTCCTTCACTTAGCAGCTTGTCTTCCCCCTTTCTATATGCTAAAATAGAAACACTTGGCTTTATTTCTATTTACTTCACTGTAAATGTTAGGAATTTATGAAGCATTTTGTGTATGATATTGTAACTAAAGCATATCTGACTATTCGAGACGATTTTTCTAATATTGGAGTGTTTCTTTGCCAAACTCTTGTTTTAAAGACTAATTAGCTTCTAATTGCAACTTGAATGTAGTAGTTCAGCGTGGAAATAATTGTGATGATCTGCTTCATTTAAATAAGAAGAGCTGTATGATATTTGAGTGGGGGGGTGGAGTGGGGGAAGTAGAGGATTGAGGAGGAATTTATTGACCAAACATTATACAGCATTTTTCCGTGTTCAAGAAGTAAGCCTAGAATTCAGTGTCCCTAAACAATGAATTAAGTAGTCTATATATATGGCTAAAAATTATTTTGTTCATGAAATGACAACTTCGGTAATTCTTTCTGTAACTGTGTTTAAAAAGATAGCAAGTTGAAGAATACATCTTTGGTAAGGAGACACTGACACACTGCAGTCACCCACGTTACAGTGCCAGTCCCTGTGCTTACAGGGATTTCAGCTCTCCTGGCAGTGTTGTTTTAAGCAGCAGATTTTTGAGTGCAAACCAATGAAATGCAATAGAAGTAACTGGTGAATCAAAACAAACAAGCAAGCAAACAAAGTTATCCCCACTTGCAGGCTCCTGTTTGCCTGCAGTAATGTTTTTATTGGAGTTTAAGCAAAGGCCAGGTACAGAAACAACTGACTTGTAGGTGTATGCTATATTTTTGTCAGCACTTTGCAGAGGGATGAGAGAGATTCTGAATACACTCTTGCTGAATTTACCAAAACCTGTCTGTCGGTACCTTTAAATGTGCTATTTGAATTCCAGGAGTCCAGCATCTTATGAAATGACTGTGAAGTCTGGATTTCTGACAGCCTATTTGAATGAGGTCTGGCATGGTGTTGAGAGTACTAAGGTGGCTCTTGGCCATTTTTACATAACCAAAAGTAATGTAGATTCATCATACTTACTATCTGTAAATATTATTTCTAGTGTTACAAGTGCAAAAGCTTTGCAGGGCTGAGAACTGTCAGGAAGATCATGTTGATTGGTTGATTGCAGCCAGCATCCTTTTCCTGCTCTCCTTGTGAGACAGCAAGAAATCTGTATTGGTGCAACAAGCTGCGACTTTCTTTCTGATGTTTGCTTTTATATTGTTTATAGTGTAATAGGGAGTCTTGAATATACTTCTGTCCTAGGAAATTCCTTTTCTACTCAGCTCTAGATATAAATCAGTGTATAGATTGTCTGAACCATACATGGATAGGAGGTGACAGGAGAATTTTAAATCAAGTTCATTTAACTCTGATGGGTAATACTCATACACACTGTGAGAAGAGCCATCCATTGCTTCATGTGATTTTTTTTAATCTTCTAAACTTTGTTTTAGAAGGGACAGTGGCTTTCCCTTAATTCATTTTGTTGCATATAAATGAAAAGTAGGCAACAGATAAATATCTGTTGTCATGACAAAGAAAGCAGTTGTAGCATTTACAAGGAAGAATGTTAACTTGTGTTTACTATTTTATTATTGCTTTCACATCCTGAGCCAAGCAAAATTATTCATTCTGGATTATATTGTTTGTTTCTATTAGCACATGAATCAAAGGAAGTTTGGTTCAGTCAAACAATGGGGGAAAATGGATGTCAGTGTCCATGATTAATTTAAACAATAAGTTGTTGAGTGTCCAGAAATACATTTGAATGTCAAACATGAAAAGAGGTGCTGTGTAATATAACAATTTTTAAACAGCAGCAGTAGCTCTGAGAGTGCTTATAGCATTAAATAAAAATGTTGCATCTGTTTGAGAAGAGATCAGAGTTTAAGTTCCTTGAGGGTGTGCAGGGAAGAAAATGATATGTGCTAAGGGCACATAAATGATTGATTCCAGTCACATGAAATCAGATCTTCCAGGGATCAGTCAGTGTCTCCAATAGAAAAGTTTTACACGTTTGTTTGTTTTTACAAATAAATCACAGATAAAAGTGTTTAGAGTTGTGCACCTTATCCCAACTGCACTTTAAATCTGCTATGGATGTGGAGGAACCAGGGAACAAAGCCACAGTACTTATGAAAGTGCTTATCAGCAGTATGGAAAGCTCTATGGAAACACATCTGTACTGTTCCTGGAATAGGCTCACTTCTTGTATGGAATGTCACTTATATTTCTTCGGTGTTCTATGCAAGCTAATATGTTTCTATAAGAATCAGAATTCTAGAGACAAATCTGTAGCTAAATCCAAGCATCTGTAAAGCTTTGCAGGCAAAGAGTTTTTTCTGGCTACAGGCTGAGCACGTGGATCTGCTGGAATAAATGTACACTGCCTGTCTGGTATAATCTGCACCTGCATTTTTTTGGAGATTTACTGCAGGCAACCTGACCCCCTCATCCTGTGCTCATAAGGAGGAAAATGCATTCAGTATTTTTCAGCTTTCGAAGAAACAAAACTCTTAGTTTGCTTGTTTTCTTGTCTTATTCATGGCGTCTTCGATTAACTATGCTTCCGGGGGAGGAAGTTATTCTGTTTAGTAAAAAGGTTGAGCTTGCTATCTGGATCCAGTCCATTTCCTCATTCTTACATACATTCTGATCCTCCTTTTAAATCACTGGAAAAATCTCCTACTGCTTCTATTAAAGAAAGAAGTTGTTTTAGGTCATGTAATCATGGCATGGAAGTGAATTACTACTGCTCCCAAGTATGATTGATCAGGAATGTCTCTTGTTAAAGGTGAGTAAAAGCCTACTGCAGTATGCAGATTAATTGCCAAGACCTCTGAACTTGGCATGAGCTAATAAAGTAACACACTGATAGAGGTACGAATGCTTTAAAGGCAACAGGCTGCTCTTTGAGCTTAAGGTCTTCTTAAGGAGATCTCCATCCCACAGTCAGTTCAGTTCTTGGCAGGGTGCTCTCCTTTGGAGCTGTGAAGCAATTAGTGTATTTGAAAATGAGTGGGTTTTCCTCAGCTTTGTCATTTGACAAGTTTGGCTCAGACAACTGCCCAGTGGCTCTGCTACTTCAGGTGTCTGGAGAATGGACCACCAGGGGACTGCAAAGAGGTTAAATTGAATCTGCACCCAGCAAGCAGATAAGATATGAAAACAGCCTCATCAGTCATTCTGTAGCCTTTGGCTGTGATCTTATCTCTATTTCCATCCTAAGTAGTAGTATCATATCTAGCACTGTAGTATGTGATCATAACAGGGGAAAAATAATTCCTGCTATTCTGATCCATGCTGATACTTCACAGGCTTTTGAAATAGAAACTATTGGATTTTACTACATACTACTGAGAGAGTTGAGGATCTAGAATGCTTCTAGGTTCAGAAGCAGATGTTCAGAAGAAACCAATTGTCTTATATTAATTTTATACATTTCCATTTCTTCTGAAGGTTTCCTTGAAAATACACACTAAGCGAAATTTGAAATCAACCATATCCAACTATCATTTTTCACCTGGACACTAGTGGATGAACTCTACTTACATTTTACACACTACTTGTAGTCTGAGACTGATGCGTCTCTGGATTTTGAGGATCTGCATTAACTGATGCACATATGAACAACTTCATATATTAATTCTTTCTTTGCCCTTTTACTTCCTGGGGGAAAAAATATCTCAGTCAGTGGAAAAAAGCTTTAGATTTTTCTAAGTACTTAAATGTATACCAGGAAAGGTGTGTGTACTCTTTGGTAAATTCAAAACTCCATATGGGCAGTGATAAGAGATCTTAGTCTGTTCAGTAGGGATTTAGCAAAACATTATGCAAATATGTATCTAAAGTGGTGGCTGAGAATCTTACATATTTATTCCCACAGTTGCATTCCAAGTACTTTGGCTATTTTACAGTATGATCAAGAGAAAGCAGAGAATTGCAAGGACGCTAGCTAATATTGTTTTGCAGAAAATGTAATACAGAATAATCCTTGAAAACAGTTGGATGTGAAATTCAAAGGCATTACCAAAGCTTAGGAAACTATAAAAGTTTTGAAATTGATGACTTTCTAGCTATGGTGTTCTGTAATTTGAAGGTCAAGAAACCTTTAACTAAAAAAAAAAAAAAAAAAAAAAAAGGGTACAGGGAAGAGAGTCTTGTCTGCTGTGCTATTTATAGTGAGACTTTTTAAAATCAGCCCTCAGGCAAAAAATTAGTTTTTGTGTGTGATGTTGTTTTTGTTGTTGTATTTGAATGGTAGTCAAATTCCAGTTCAATTCTAGGATGAGTTTCCTCACCATCATAAAATAATCCCAGTAAGTAGAAAATCAGCTGTACTGACCCATGAAGAGCATGTAGCAGGTGAGCAATTAATTATTTTTCAGTCTACAATGCAATAGTCTGGATTTTGGTATATTGTCTCTCTTAGTTTTGCGGTGTGTAGTTAGATCTAGGAAGTAAAAGGAGTACATAATGTTAGATTATTTCATCCAGATTTTTAAGTAGTATGTGAGTGCACTTTGCTTGCACAATGCAGCCTCTGTGTAAGGACTGACACTGGGGTCAGTTCCATTAATGTGATGAAAGCTATCATTACTCTCCTGAAATGTTTCTTTCCAAGATCAAGTAATAGAAAAGTCCTGGACTTTGTTGAAAGTTCTTGTATGTGACTGTGCTGCTACTTAATATCAGATTTTACTAGCAACCTCCAGCTGATTAGTTCTTATTTCTCTAAAAGTTGTTGCTTATTTCTGTTTCATCTACACATCCTTCCTACTCTTAGAGTTATGCCAGTGCTTTTCTTCTGTCGATTACCTTGTTGCTTGCCATGAGACATTGCCAGATTTCTCTTTGTATTACAGAGATATTGGAGTGACTCCATTTTCATCATAAAAATCTGATTGTCTTGTTAAAGGAATACTACCTTATTCTATCAAGGAAAGATTGCTCATTTCATGCTTGGTAAATCTTCATAGTATTTTAATTCATTTTCCATTTATCCTTATGCTTTCATTCCTTTTTTCTTATAAAGATATGAACAGTTGGAAGGGACCTACATCAAGAATCCAACTGTCAGATTATTGCAGGTCTATCCAGAGTTGAAACAACAATTAAAAAAAGACAATTATACAATTGCCTCTTATTCACAGAAATCCAAGGGGTGTCAACTACCTGAGAGGACTGTTCCAGTGTTCTCCTGGGGTTTTTCCTTACATCTAGTCTGAACCTCCCCTGACACAGCCTTGAGCCATTCCTGCATGTCCAGTCTTTTTTAAGTGGCTGTGATAAAATTTTTAGTTAGCCTGACTTGATTTTTTTCATCTGCTAGTATAAGTGAAAGCAACATATTAACTTTGTGTGAAGAGCTGCCTTCAAGCAAGGTAGCCTTGAAGGATGAGATGCTTTGAGTCTGCTGTAAAGATTCCGCACTTGACTCAGACAACAGCTTTGAACTACTGATCAGCTGAAAACTTCTTCATTACAGAGTGACTTCTGTAGATTATGGGCAGATATAAATCATCACCTGATATATTCATGCTACATCTCTTGCTTTTTTATTTATTAAATTAAGCATGTAAGCTTCAAGCTTCCTTTATGTTCTTGAAACAAGGAAGTGTCACTTCCCATCTCTGCAAACTTTTTCTCATTTTAACCAGTTAACCTCTTCAGAATTGCAGTGTCATTGATGAACAACAGCTCATGAGCTAAATCACCTACAGCATGATATCACCATTTTCTTTTCCAGGTGTGGTGTAGCAGAATATTTTGAACTTTTTTTAAAAAAAGAAAGAGTTCACAAGTCATGTTAGGCTGGAGTTTATCTGTGGTTACCCTCCTGCATGTTTGACAAGGTGAATGCTATTTTCAGGGTATTTGTTGTTAAAGCATCAGCCCAAAAGTAAAGGACAAGATCAGTTGAAATGATAAGATATTGAAAACCAGAGATCAATTTTATTTTTTTTTTTGACAAACTGACCACATGAGACATAGCACTAACAAATCTTTTGGTTGTTTCTATGAAGTTAGGAAGTACTCCAAACATGGTTTATTTATATTATTGTTAGGTTTTATATAAAAATATTTGAAGACACATAAGGTATGAGCCAATTTTCCCTACTACATTTACCTTATCAATCAGCATTATCTATTTATTTATATAAGCAGTTTCTTTCTCTAGGTTTTAGAGGATTGCAAACAGTGAAGATACACAGGTTTTAATGTGTAATGTAAGTTGCGGTCTTGTTTGTACTCTGAGAAGAAAATGTGCTCATACAGTGGATGATTTTGTTTTGTGTATTGAACCTACTTCTCAGTACAAAGGACTTGAGTGTTACAGGTCAAGATCAGAATAGAGAAACAATGGAATAATTCAGTTTGTCATCTGATGAAGAAATGGATTTGTTTCTTTTTAGTTTGACAGAGCCAGCAGATTTTTTTTCTTTAACTCTCAGCAGATACAATTTTCAGTGACAATATAACCATACTGTAATACTATATTGATGCTAATTTATCAAAGTGTTTAGCGTGGACTTACTTTATAGGCAGTGTATAATTTTGTGGCAAACCTTTTAGCAGGTCTGTAAATTGACATCTCCTGTAATCAGCATCTCAGAAACAATAGTTTTCAATCAATCAGTGGAAAAAACCCCTCTCTGTAATACACAGAATTCTCCAGAGAATCAGTGTGCTTCATAATTCAACCATGTACTTTTCCCTTATGAGTCATAACAGAACAGCGACCATTTGGAGCCCTTTAAAATGACAAAATAAAAGGAGTTCAACACTGAAAAGAAAGTGATGTCGGTTAAAAGCTGAAAACAATTTCAAAATGATGCTTTTTCCATGCAGTGAATACTCAAACTTCAGCTTAGACTTTTCTATTAAGCAGCTATTGTTATTGGCATGGATTTCTACTTCTCTGTTTAAAGAATCAGTGCACTTAGGACAAGATTTGTACCTTTTAACTACAACAAGTGCATTAGTGAGGAAAGATAGTGCAATCTGTCATATCCAAAATATATTTCTACTGTGTTGTCCTACATTTTTATAGCCATTACAAGGGTATTTTCTCCAAAGGCAGTGTTCATATTTCTTTTCTTTTATCTGTTAGCATATTTGTTTTCTTTCAGTGTTCTTCATTTAGGTTTTAGCATACAGCGCTCATATTGTTGTTGTTACCTCTGGAAAAAGAATTGAATAAGATTAATGAGACTTCAGATAACAAGAAGAAAAAACAAACAAACAAAACAAACATTATTTTTACTGACTTCTATGTGTATGACTTCTATGTGTCTGTCTTCTGTCATTGGTGAAGATGTTCTTCAGGCTTTATGAAGTCAGTTGAGCAATAGCTGAAGCAGAGAAGGCTGACCTTTTCATCTGTTGTTAGCATACAGAAGTTAATTTAAAAGATTAAATCATATTGCTTGACAAATGGACATACTTAACACACCAGTATGTGCATAGGTGTATTTGGATTATATAGAGTTATTTATCTATTTCACTGACAATTAAAGTAACTTCTCTTGAACAGAAGAGTAGAACAGTTAACCTTCCTGGTTTGAGCAGAGGGTGACTTGACAACACGTTTTCATTGAAATGCATGTTAACTATTAACTTGGAATTTTCCAATATGCAGTCTTAAATGTTACATATACAGTTTAAAAGCAATTAGAGTTTCGTTTTTCACGTCTGGAACTGATGAATATTTTTGCAGGGTGCTTGGTGATCTCACTTACTTGAAAATGACGCCCAAACCACTTATCTGAAATGTCATCTCTACCCTTTTATTCCAGGAATGATCAGCTATTAAGGGCACTAGTTGAGAGTGAGGAATGTGCTTGTTACATAGGTAGGGCTTAGGCTATTCAAGTCAATGAAAAGGCATTTTTTATCCTTAGAAGCCTTCTCCAAGTTACATTATGAGGCTCTTTCAACCTTAGTACAGCTTGATGAGTAAAGCTGCTCAGACAAAGGCAGTGAAAAAAGAAAAAGGTGTGAAAACTTGCCTTATAGCAACACCAAAAGAATAAATAGGAAGTCAATGAGGTGAGAAGTAAATATTTATGGATTTGAACTATTGGCTTGTCTTGGTAGAATTAATCACGGGAATGCTGGTGTGTAATGATTCATGTAAAACTCTAAGATTTTATTTTATTTTATTTTATTTTATTTTATTTTATTTTATTTTATTTTATTTTATTTTATTTTATTTTATTTTATTTTATTTTATTTTATTTTATTTTATTTTATTTTATTTTATTTTATTTTATTTTATTTTATTATTTTTTTCCGTTTTAAATCAGGAACAACTAAAGCAGGAATGAAATCTGACACAACAGAAGTTTGAAGGTGTAATCACAAATGCCGTTCATTTTATCTTGGCCTTAGCAACAATGTTATCTACAATTTAAACCTAGGATGTGGGTGAACTATTGATGTGCCTGATAGTTTATGTTCTAAGAATAAATTTGGCTAACAATCATGATATTAGGAAAACAAACATAGCATAGCAGTGTCAATTGGAATTGCTCCAAAGCTTGTCCCAGAACTCCTAAAGCAGCACGTTTATGTTGGTCTGTAGGGGTTACTAATAGTGGTTTAAGCTGACTAAACTGAACAGCCTATTGTATTAGGATTTTTTCTGTTTATTGTTTAGGCTATAAACTAATGTATTTTCCCTTATGATGACATATTAGGTTGTTTTTTTGGCAGTGTTTTCTGATTGTGTTTACTGTGGCTTGTGTTTAAAACAAACAAACAAAAAGAAATAATACAAAAGCATTTTAGTATCATATGTGTATTTTGGTTTCCAATACTGTGTATATATATAAGAATATATACCGATATTCTACATCAGACTGTTTCCTTTTGAATGACTCTGTTGGGTAGGTGATATTTTGATTAAGTATCATATGTCTGTATTTTTCTAGTATTGGTTGTTTAAGCAATTATAACATGTATCCATGGTGATGGAAATACTTTCTGTGAGCGCAACAAGCTGTGCAATGCAAAATGTACCTCTCTAGAAGTGGCTAACTACATTTCGATAAGCAACATTCCAAAAGCTTCTGTCTCAATCTTTTTTTTAATTTTAATTTTTTTTTCTATTTTTCTCAGTAGGCAAGATAATTAGTTAATTTCCCTTCTCTTCTTGAGGCTTAAACATGGGGCAACAGTAAGATCTGCGGAGTTAATTCAGACTAAATGCTAGGCTCAAGTTGTTCAACTAAGTATCTGACATCTCTGAAAGGAAGGAATAAAAATGTCGTGCTGAAGGTGGAGGAGCAGAGGATCCTAGTCTCAGCTTTCCAGAAGCCATGGCTATGACTGTACACGGTACTGCTCTGCACAGCCTCCAGGTGTGGTACTTACTGTCTAGGCTGGTGGCTGTGAGCTAGCATCAGGATTCCTGAGGAGTTTCCGTTGCTTCTGCTGGGAGCTGGGGCTGTGTGCCACGGAGGCCTGGGGCATTGGAAGTCAGTGTTCTGTAACCTGTGCTCCCACCCCCTGCTGAATCCTCTGAGTGAGAGGACACTGCACTGAAAATCTTAGGAAAGAGATTAAATGAAAACATGGGCTTTGAATGTCTATAAGCAAGCTCTCAATCTGCTTTATGATGTGTAATTCATGCCTACAAATGGAGTGTGCTCCTGTCATTGTTTAAATATGGGAGAGATACTGCAGACTGCAGTCTCATGAATGCTTGCCAAAAGTATTATGTACAGTGTGTGTGTTCAGCATGTGACCACTCCTGTTGTGTTTCATCCTTGTAGGATGTCTGCAAAGAAAGTAAGGGAAAAGACTCATTCAGTGGAATACTACTTTTTTTTTTTTTTTTTTTTTTTTTTTTTTTAGGACAATTGAATATAGTAGATGAGCAAAGTAGTTCCTATTTGTGAACTGAGCAAGTATCTTTCTAGAATAAAATAATATGTACTTCTTTAATTACAAGAAGTTTACAATAGGTAGTGGCATTGAAGAGCTCAGCAAGGTAAAACCAACAAAATCATCTTAAGACCTAGCAAACACTCCTTGATATTAGAGGTAGCTTTCTGTGTGGTGCACTTTAACTATTATTGCAATTATATAAATGGCAGCAGTATTGTCTGGAAAAAATTAGTTGTATGAACAGCGATATCTGAGTTTATGGGCTATTAAGTATTCTTCAGCACTTTGCACTTTAAATAGCTTCCTAATATATTATAGATTTACATATAAAAACTTGGTCAGTGCACTTCTTTGTGCACAAACACATTTGTGATTGGTCACACAAACAATTTCATCTTTTGGAATGATTTTACTTATAAATTACCTAAATTTATGCTAAATAAATTTCATTAATGGCAAAGCCAGCTACTATACTATTGATATTAATCACTAGATATGACATAAACAGTATTTGGCAGACTTCAAATAGGTCCTTATGCACTGGAATTCTTTGGACACTAAAACTGTTTTAGAAATTTTTTAGGAGGAAATGCTGTCATCAGTCTGAGAGTGAGTTTCACACTTGCTATATTAAGTAAAGCTTGGTATAACTGTGAATAACAGATAGCAGATGAATGCCAGGCTAGTATTTGATGTTTTTGTTGTAGCTGAGATTCAGAGCTGGTAAAGGCTGTGGTAGTCTTCTGTAGGAATGAAACATTAACTAATATACAAAAGCTCAAACTTGTTATTGTGTCCACATCTACATACAAAAATACTGAAATAAATACTACAAAACTATGAAAACTTGAAAGTTGGGAAATGCATGTGCA
Source organism: Coturnix japonica (assembly GCF_054131305.1). Lineage (NCBI taxonomy): Eukaryota > Metazoa > Chordata > Aves > Galliformes > Phasianidae > Coturnix > Coturnix japonica. Next base: position 7,405,804 of record NC_140680.1, on the reverse strand, counting down.
GTTTTAAGTTACCCTGTATATGTTCATGATATAATTAGAAACTGATGGTAATCTTCCCCATTTCTGGGATTAAAGCAACATGTGATGCAGCGACTCTTATCAGTAGGATGCTGCCTTCAGGCATCATGAAAATTAGATGGTGTGGATCAGACATCAGAAAAAATGAGATGGTGAGGATAGAGTAAGGCATGAGCTTGTAGACAGCAAGCAAATACCTTTGCTGTTCAGGAAGGAGAATGCTCTGTCTTGGAATATAATTTCTATGCATTGTTTAATTCATTTAAAAACAATTATTATTTTTTTTTATCTCCATGGCTTGAAAATTTAGGATGTGATTTGTGAAGGAACTCTAGTTTTGAAAGACCAGATCCATTCATTGGAAGTTGTTTTTGGAAAGCACAGGAGACCAAGTATTCAGATGAACTGCTGAGCCAGACTGGTCAACCAACTTCTGAGAATGGGGGGGTCTGAAAAATACAGGGAGCAAATCATAGAATGCAGCTGGAAATTGTGAGGGAAGTACGAGTGAGTTTCTTGTAAGAAAGCAGACTGAGCTCTTTGAATCAGAGATTCATATCAGTTTGAAAAGCCAGTGAGCATAAATGAGAGTCAGAATCTCAGATCTGACTTCTGACATCATCTTGGAGTAAGTCTGAGTTATTCACCACAGGGATGGTGTGTGAGTGGTGTTGATGCCTGAAGAACCTGCAGGGATGGAGACTGAGCAGATATGATGCAAACCTCAAAGGTCACAGCTGTGAAGCACCAACCTGAGTAATAGATATGTTGACCTAATATTGTCACGTGCTCTGTAGGCTGGTAAACTCTGATGTGAATTTCATAATGGATGCAACATGAAGTCTTTGTGCCACTTCAAAGTGCAGATTTATGTATTTTTTAACTTATGTCACTTTTGTCAATAGGTCACCTTATGTCTTTCCTTCATTTTTGAAAAGGCTGATCTTTTTAACACCATTCAACTTCATCTACCGAGGAAAACTGGCGGTCTCTTTAATTGACATAGCCATTTGATAGTAGCACTTATCTGTAAATCTCTATTTTGCTGTTAGTCTCTTTTAAGTAGTCTGCTGGATGAGGATTCTCCTTTTTTTTTTTTTTTTTTTCTTCTGTGTAGTCTGGGAACATACATAAAGAAACCTTACCCTTTCAAAGTTCCCTACACTAAAGATGTGCAGACATCAAATACTACCTTCACTGCATTGCAGTCAATTTGCAAAGACAGAGGATGTTTTAATACCCTTCCTAGTTCTGTAGTATGTTCTTTATGTAAAAGGAAGACTGAGCTAATGTAAGCCAGACACCTTCCCTGATATTCTTGTTCCCCTTTGATTTGCATTGAATGCTAAGTGGTAACAATAGCAGCTACATTTGCTAATGGTGTTCTAATCTGTGAAACCTAATTATAAAAACTTAAAACCTCCAACTCTAAAGACTTCAAGAAGAGTTACAAGTCACAGCTTACTTTCAATTTGTATTGTGGTGAGAAATATCATTAGCATTTACCTGCTGCATCTCGCATGTCATTGTAGTTGGATGGCTGGGCACATGTTTCATGAGAAGTAAACCAACAAGCGCTATTTCCAACTATCGGAGACATTTAGGGTTAAACAAACAGAGTTCTGATTCACTGTCAGACAAGGTATCGTGATGGGTTTTCTGGAGAGAAAAAAAATTGCAAGATGAAAGCACTTGCTCTTATTGAATATGCAGTTTACAGATAAGACAAATAGGGGATACTGTATATAGTAGTAATTGAAACAAAAGAAACAGGCCACAACTGGAGTATTGTTTCCAGTTCTGGGCTTCCTTGGAGAAGATAAAGATGGGATCTTATAATTGCTTATAAACACCAAAGGTTGGATGTCAAGTAGACGAGGCCAGGCTGTTTTTGATGGTGCCCAGTGACAAGACAAGAGGAAGCTGACAAAAAAGTGGAAATTCTTTACTTTATTCCAGTGCTCTGTCACTGAGATAAACTACCCAAAGAGGTTGTAGAGTCTCCTTCTACGGAGATACTCAAAATTCATCTGTATGTATACCTGTGCAACCTACTGTAAGGAACTTGCTTTAGCAGGGGTTGGACTAGGTGATCTTCACATGTTTTCTTCAACTCCTGTTATTCTGTGATTCTGAACAACTGCCAGTTTCCACTAAGATGCAGAGTATTGGTCTACAAGGGCAACTGGCTGTTCTTGTGACACAGAATTTAGTGTAGGTGTTCCTGTAGGATGATATTTTATCAGGAGATTTAGCTAAGCCTGGTTCTATGATGTTTGTACTAAATGTTGCATAGACTTTAAGATAAATTAATGTATACTGTATTTTTCTATGCTACAACTGTCTTCTGCAACCTAATCTATGATAAAAGCTTGTTTTGTAGTAGACTGTGGAACTCTGTTTGCTATTATCTTTGAATTCAGAACTCTACTATAGGTGGAGATTGATAATGATCACATAGTAAGTAGTAGGAGTGTTTGCACTGTGAGAAGTCATTGCAGAAAGGGTTTCTTAAAAGGACAGGTTTACACAGTTTACAGAATACATCTCAACTTTTTCTAGAAAAGCATTCTCTAGCTACATCCTCAGGATAAAGAATCCTGAAGTTCTTTCCCTAATACAATTATTCCATCATAACAGTGTAGAATTTCTGATTAATCCGGGTTTGATTTATGAGCTCATTTCAGAGTTGAAATAAAGCCTTTGACTAGTATCAAGTAAGTCAAGCTCAAGTGGAACGTAAATGTGTACTTACTGCAGCCTAATCTGTGAAGAAGACAAACATACATTCTTTGTTAACAGGTGCTATGCTCTGTGTCTATGCTCAGTAAATAACTTAAGCCTAGAGATAGGACTATTCTTGTATAAAGAAAGCAAATAGAAGTGTGCATAAAACTAGAATAATTTTTGTTTTTTTTATAATTTGATGTTTAGTACTTGATCAGACTTTTTCACTTATAATACCTATTTTATATGTGCATTTATATTGTATTTAATTTATCTCCTGCTTCCATGAATGTGGTGATCTAGTACTTAGTGACAGCATGACCTAGCTGTTATTAGCGGGAGGTAAAAGAAAGGCAGACCAAACAAACCCTGATGTTTCAAAATAGATGAATAAGAGCCACAGTTTTGCAATTGATTGTGAAATAATTAACATTGGGTGTAGAGAAGTATGACCCTGTGGCTTATGAGAATATAGCTGTCTTAACTGGGTTAAAGAATCAAAGAGAACTTTGCGATGTTGTATCCTTAGTTTGCTTCTTTGCACTATATTTTTCAAAATGATGCTCTCAGACTTTTGGGAAGTATTGCTACATATGTTTGGTTTTTTTGTTTGTTTGTTTTGTTTTAAGGGCAGTAAGGTTTAGGTGTGATCTTAGAAAGGGGAAGGAAAGCAGTTAGCTTGCTGTGTAACTGCTTTACTTTGCACCTGTAACAATATGCCTCTCTAGAAGGACCAAATATTATTAACAAGTATGATAATTTCTGTCTGAGTCACCATAAGAACAGCAGCATCACAGCTTTAAGAGTTGGAAAAGCTTTTGGAAGAATTGGTTAGAAGTGATATTCCAGTTGTTCCATGAAATAGGACTTATTTATACTAAACAAGGAAGTGGCTGTTGGTAATGCTGGATTTTCACTTGCTGGTGATCTGTATGAGTGGTAAAACATCAGCTGTTCCTAATAGTGTTTTCAAGGTCTTCCATTAATTTTCATGTCTGCTTGAATGTTTGCATCGTGTTGCTGCCACTGTTTAGTGTTGTCCTGTAACCTTTAATCACAGCAAATTAGCACCATTTTTATTTTAGTGATGACTAGTAAACAATGCCTTTTTTATGATGACTTAAGCTTCTTGCTGACTTTTTTTAGTATGCTTGACAGGGAAGTTAATAGCAAGAAAATCTATTTATAATTCCTACAAATGTTGTAAATATCCCTTCACCTACTGCAATTTTTTTTTTTTTTGGTTAAAAAAAAAAAGGTAAGCAGTAGTATTATGTGAGTGTGAAAGTTCAACAAGCTGAACAATTTAATCACTTGAGGTCAGCGTAGTATAAATCTACCCATTAGAAAGCAGAACTTGTATTGCATTCTCCTGTACAAATCATGCTAATAAAATGGTCAATGCTATTGAGCTGAAGTTGAAATAAAGGGATGAGTGAAGTAAGAATCGTGGTATCTTCTATTTTACGTGTCATTGATCTGGAGAAATCTCTGCTGTAGCAAGATCATGTACTTAGGGGCATGAGAGTAAGCACGTGGCATCACTGTTGTAGTAATTATCCATTGGTTATGAATTCAAACATTCGAGCTTCTGTTCTTAGCTGTGACACTGAATTGCTGTGCATTCATTACTTCATCTCTCTGTTTATGTATCTCCTTCTTTTAGGATATCATTACTGCCTATAACAAAATATTCCGAGATTATTTAAAAAACGAGATGTGTAATGTGCAAGGTACCTAGTACAGTGCTCAGTAAACTGGATCTGCAGCAAACAGTATAAAACGTGCCTTAAAGAATCCCAATTAATTTAGAACCACAGTAAACAAATTGTTTGTTGCTTTCAGTTTATATAAGTAGAAAGAAATGTGGATGTTGGGGTTAGAAACACTCACAAGAGCATATGCTTAAGAAACCACAGCAAGCAGAACAAGCCAGAGAAAGTCTAAGCAGAAGCAGAGAGAACCCTGGCACCATCAGCAGATTTTGTATGGCTACAGTCCAGAACACAAATATGAGATTGTTCAGACAAGTCCTTCTTATATTTAATTAACTATGGCAAAGTGTTCTGATAGTGAGAGTGTATTTTAATATTGTGCAAATGCCACACTAACCGCATACTCAGCCCAGTTCTTCTGGAGATAGCAGTAAAACTTCACTGACTTAAAGAGTAATGAGACAAGATGCTGAATATTGAAAACTGTGGTTATATTGGGTACCATTAAATCTTCAAATGTGTGAAAACAGCAGACTGAGGAGAGTAGAGTATGTGCTATTTTACTATAAATCTTGGCAATTTCTCTATTTTTATTTTTTTTTTCCCCTGTACCTCAGATTCTTAAATAGTCACCATATCTTTAATTATTTGTGTATTTTACATCATTAGATGTGTGTGTTTACATACTTCTATATGTTATAATATGTGCATATATACCTGTATGTACACAAACACAGAAATGTTTCTGTGGAGAGGAAGATCGATGAGGGGATATTTGGTCCCTGTTCTGGCCATCAGGAATTTGGAGCCAAAGCTGTTTTTGTACTGTCCTTGCAACTGTGTACTAACTAGCAAGTGACTTTGCACTTGGAGAGGAAAGAGAAACTGGCTTCTGTCTTTTGTTTTTAATGTGAAGTGGAGGTGGGATTTGAGAAAAGGACAACCCATGTTGCCTCAGTGGTATGCAGCCCTGGCAGATGCAGCCAAGGCCAGAGTGGTTCTCTATGTGCACTGGGAAGGCCAGGTTGGCCTGCAAGCCAAACCTGCTTGGTACAAGCATGGTCTCCATCCCCCATAGAAAGGCTCTTGCCCAGGAGGGCTGTGCTGCCTTTTGCCCAGTGCCAGCCATGCTGCTCCTGCAGCTGCTCGGATGCTTCTGTGCAAAAGGAAGATGGAAAGCAAACTCAACCAAACAAATTCATTTCTGAGTGCTGTCTAACAGCCAGCTGGTTTCAGAGCCACTTGGAAGGACAGGAAGGAACATGGCACAGCAGCACCAGTGCAGTTGCAGACTGTGCAACTGAATCCAGCTCTTTCACCATGTTACCAGCCCCACAGTGGAGAAGGGAGTCAGTCAGTGCAGACGGAAGCAGCTGAAGGGAGAGGAGGAGGGGTAGCCCAGGGGTGAGACCAAGGGCTGGGCAAGGAAAGCCAAATGCTGAGTCTTGTGATTTGTGAAACACTGCCCATTTTCTAAAAATAAAGATGTCACTGAGAATATGTTGGAAACAGTTCATCTGTATAGTTCCTGTGCATCATCAGGCTAAATGCCACTTGCTTAATCTTGTCAACAAGGAAGTCTGAGACAGATTTGAAAGTCTTATCCCTGCTTAGCTGTTGTATACCATGTAAGTATGGATTCATTTGCCTAATTTAGGTTACTTAAATTTCTCAGCAGTGATAAAAGCTTCTTTAAATATGAAAGATGTTGTCATACTTCTTTTTCAACTGAAAAACTTCACTGTCAGGCATTTTTTCCTTGACGAGATTGTTAAGTAGATTGTTTGAATAGTGGTTTACTGTTTTCCCAAAGGTGAAAAAATTAATTTGAGGGGAAAATGATGTGAAATATACAAACCACTCCCTACTTTCAAATAATTGTACCGATAAACCCACCTTTCAAGATAAAGTAATTGAGTACTGTCACCCACTAGAGGCAAGAATCTGTATGTGTAGATATATATACGTGTGTGTGTAGAAATTGTTTTTAAAATGTATACAGGACAAGGCTTATGTGTAAATTTAACCAATTTTAATTTATTTATTTTTATTTTTTTAAGGCAGTGTTCATGTTCCCTTGTCTGAATGAGAGGCTGAGCCTGCAATTTTGTCAAAGATTAGTAAAGTTTTCAGGATAAAGGTTCACTTCCAACTGTTGGTGCAGGGCTAGCATTGCTTATCAGACAGAACAGGGCTATCAGGAAGAAATGAGAGACAACCTGCCAGGCCAAACTAGCCACTCATCACAAGTAGCAGGCACAACTGCTCAGCCATTAATCTCTCCTGTGTAGATACATTCCCATCTCTGAGGTAAAGATGTTTTCCCCATCGTGGAACATGGTTGTCAGAATGCTCTTTTGGGATGCAGGTCATGTGTCAGGGCTGAGAAGGGAATTAAACACAGGGCAAGGCAGTAAAAGAGAGCAAGCAAGCAGTTACTTGAAGGTGCTCAGAGATCTGGAACCTGGGAACAAGTAGTGGATAACTCCAGGGCAGAGGGCATTGGGAGTACCAAATGCGGAAGATGGGTTGATAGGATGATATGAGAAGTGAGATGCTTCTGGTATCGTAGCGGACTCAACAAACTCTGGTTAAGGCAACCCGTAAAGGGTTGAGATGGAGAGTGATTTCTTAGAACTAAGTGGAATAAAGATATAAGGGAATAAACACAGTGAATACAAAAGGCCTGTTTAAGCAAAATGGAGATGGTGGCATAGCAGCAACTAGTTAGCATCAGACTTGGAAAAAAAGCAGTGCAGAAATTAGAAGATTTATTGCCAAGAAAGTGGTACAATCTGGAACAACCTTCAGGTACAGCGAGGGCAAGCAGACAGGCAAGTTTTATGATAAAACTTGATCAATTTGTTAATAGCCTTATGGAATGTGAATCTCTGTGATAATGTAAGATTGAACTCGTTGACAAAGATGCCTGCTTAATTCCTTTATTTTTGCAAATCTTGAAATTTATGCAAAATAATGTAAATTTTCTGGGTAGTCTATCACCTAAATGTGCACAAAGTGTGTTTACATCCAGACTCTCACGCTACTGTATTCTTACACACTGTAATCATATACTGTTTTTTTGGGTTTTTTTGTTGGTTTTTTTTTTTTCCTTTTTTGTAAATCAACAGCTTTGCCATATTTTCCTGAGCAAATACTGTATATTGTAACACACTGTAACAGAATCACCTTTGCGGAGTTTCTTTTGCTGCAACTATTTTAAATAGTACACACTTGTCTAACTTTTCTATTCCTGACCTTATGTAGTTCTTCCAAATGATTATGCTAGAAATGAATATGCACTGTAATCTTCCCCAGGCATAACAAATGATTGATGGGAGTCAGAAGGACTCATCCCCTCAGAAGATATTAGCATGTTATCTCAAGATAGAAAAACTTAGATTTTTCTCCAAATCAGTGTGTGTATATTTAAGGATTAAAATAATCCAGATATCCTAAATTAGTCACAGCTTTATTAAACAGTGATAAGCAAGAAAAGCTTTTCATGGTCATTGCTAGGGTATTGCTACATAGATTCTTCTTCAGGTCCTTTGGAAGTGACTGTGTATATTCCAGGTGCAGATAAAATGGCTGATGGGTTTCTAACCCCAGGCAAAGTTTCAGGGACAAATCTAGTATGTTTCCCAGGAAAATCTGCTCACTCGTTAACTTTGTAAATCAGAAGTTATGGGATTACTTTAAGTCTGTTCAGTAGGGTGGAGTGTTGTCTGCTTGTGCATATTGGAATTTACTTTCATAACTTAAGATCGTTGTTGATTTACATTGGAATGATACTTTTCTTCTCGGACAGCAGAAATTATCATAATTCTGACTACTTGCCCTATGTGTGGAAACGAGCGAGATCCTTTGTGCCAGAAAAATCGTTAACTTACAACAGGCAGGCATACTCCTTTCTGTACCTTCTGCAGAACTATTGGACAATACATTTCTGAAGAGAACAGCAAAGCACAGTATGTGAGGACACATTGTTTATATGTATTTAAAGGTTATCACATTCTATTCACTATATGAATAGCCCCAGCTGACATTTTCTTGCTCTTCTCAAGCGATGCATGTCTTGTTCATTGTGCTATGCCGAGTCAGCTGTCAGACACTGCATCAGGGGACCAAAAGCTATTTTCTTTCACTGTTTTGTTTGCACTTCAACTAAAAAGCTTTGAATCTCACTATTTCTTTGCAATACAAAAACTAATATACAACCAGGGATAGCAACTTTTAGCAGACAAAAAAATTCTGTAGCACTTCATTTCATGTTTCAGCCATGCCTAACAGAATAGTAAATATAAAAGGAAAGCAGACTTGCAAAAAGGTACCTATTTAAAAACATTCTGTCAGCAAAAAATGTCTAAACTATCTAAACCTTGATCAACTTAAAGATTACAAAGAAATTACAAGGGAGAGATGCGAGTTTATTTTTATACTTGCGTTATTGCTGTAAGATACCTTTTCAACTTGATCTAGCTAGATTTATTGGAAGTTATGCTGTTTGCAGATGACATACTTAGAAGTGACAAAGAAGCCTAACCAACTCTGTGTCCACATAGACCTGGAGTATGAGCAGCATTTCAAGGTATACAGCAATGGGAACAAGAGCTGTCCCTTGATGTCATTTCAGGGAGATGTAGGTTAGATGTTAGGCAGAAATTCTATGCTCATATGGTAGTGAGATTCTGACATGGGCTGCCCAGAGATTGTGGGTGCCCATCCTCGGAGGCATTTAGGGCCAGGTTGTGGGACCCTGGGCAGTTTGAGCTGGTGGGGGGCAACCAGCCCACAGAAGGGTTTGTGACAGGGATCAGCTTAAAGGTCCCCTCCAGGCCAAGCTGTTCTATGATTAATGAAAAGTTCCTTACAAATCAAAAATTTCAATTTTTAATTTCTTTTATTTTTTTTACAAATTCCAACTAGGAAACAGAAGTGTCCCTTAAATATCTCTTTAACAGCTGAAAAATGCTAGTTGAATAAAAAGATTTAATATTGCTACTGTAGTACAGCAACAACAAGGTATTCCTTTAAGCAAAGCAAATCAGAAGGTAATAGTTATAAGCAATTTGCGGAACAATTACACTTCTTTTTCAACTTATTGCTTTTTATAACTACTGATCATTTTATATTTTCACAAGGACATTGTTTTGCTTAGAAAATCAATGTAAGAATCTTTGCTAGTGTAAAATATAAATATTAGAACATCTGTGTTACCAAATAACTTTTCCTAATTTAGGCTGGAATGGGACAGCAGTGGTTCTGACATCTTTTTGCTTTTCTCAAAGCTGGAACTAAATTAATATATATATATATATATATATCTACTTTCTTTCTGTAGCCGGAGTTGAGCTCTGCATACATAGCTGTGAACACACAGAATATTCTGTTTCAGCTAGACATCCAGATGTAGCAGCTGAATTCTCAATGCCTTCCCTCGATTCACTATCTTTGGTCTTAAATCCTACAGAATTTGATCTGCCCACCAGCCTGGCAGCTTTTAACTGTTTGTCTAATAAGAACATAGAGTCTAGGCAGCTTGTGTCAGATTAAGCAACTATAAAATAACTGCCTTGTTAAAATGGTGAATTTTATCTGTGTATTGTGTAGTATTTCCATTCAAACAAAAGGGAGTGATAGGGATCCTCAGTTTTGATGAGTAGCAAGGAGATGTAAGGTTTCTTTAGAATAGTAATAATAAATAAATAAAAAGTAGGCACTGCGAAGGAACTTTGGCAGAAGTCCCCCAAAGCTTTTATTGTAATAAGATGTACCCCATTCATTGCTATTAACTAAGGTATATGCATTTGCTGGGTAAAAATCAAACCTATTTGCTGCAAGCAGGAGAAGCCTAAACAAGAGGGTGACTTATTAATGCATAAAATATCTTCCTAGATAGTCTGCCGAGAAGAAAAAATCTCAGTAGATTTAAACATATTTTAAAGATACTTTTCATACATTTCATTAAATGAATGCTGAGGAATTCTAAGCATACCTAAATTAATCACATGAGAAGGGAAGGTCACTTCAGTCCTTAATGGCTTTTCCAGGGGGTACTCTTGCAATCATTGTTTTCTCTCAGGGATGCAGAATCCTCCTAAAACATTTACTGAAATGTTATTGTATGAGGTTGTAAATTGCAGCAAATGGCTATTATTACATTTGATTCTTAGAGCACAAAAGGCTCCCTCACATGATTCAGCTTACATTTCAAAAAGGTGCTTGTTCATCTCTACTTCAGAAATGATTTTAGACAATGAGAGTACTTCTTAGTGTGACATGGATGCAGCACAGACACACACACAGAGTTATCACTTCAGAATAGACAGCCTCATTCCTTGAGCTATAAAGCTGGATCGCAGAATAAGTACTGTTGTTCAGTGGTATGAAAGGAAAATGCAATCGATGGTTCCGATTAAGCACTTTTGAATTCTCTTTTTCTAATGGGGATGGAGAAAGCACATTTTGTGTAGAGTTTTGTTTCGACTCAGTCTGCCATAAAGCTTTTGAATCTAGGATTATGCCCATGTTATTCATATTGCCAAAAACATCAAAACAGGAACAAAGGGAAAGCTAACCTTGAATTTTCAGCATGTATTTCAGTCCTTGTAAACAAGTTACCATGGAGATGGAACCCATGTGAACTGCTGCCTTCCTTGTAACTGCTGCAGGCTTTTGACTGGCAAGAAAATGTGACGTGGCATTGATGCCATTTGTGACAAAAACTGTATTTCAAATACTTAAACATTTCCCTGCAATGTTATCAAGTGAAGGCTTAGAAATTGTTTAAAAGCACTGAATTGCTTAAAAAGTAGGCAACGTAGATGAGAAGCAAACTTTTACCTGTTTTACTTTTCCATATTAAATAATTTTCTAGGAGATAAAACGATGCAAGATTACTCTGCCTACCTTGCTAGCAAGTTGAAAGTCAGCGAAGACATCCTGATTGCAATTTTAAATAATTTTCCCTAGGAAATGGTTTCCAAGAAGCAGAAGTTGTGACACAAAAGGACTTCTTATAGCAAAAGGGAACGTAAATATCCCTGTTATTGATTTTCTTGTTGTTCTTATGTTTTGAATGGAGCTCCAATTGTCATGTCAGAAACAAGTAAGGTAGTAAGTATGGTATCTGCTTTTTATCTTCCATATACAGAAAAGAAAAAAAATGTACAAGTTCCATTTTTCTTCATCATTTTGATCTCTGGGTTCTCTTGTTTAAAAAAAAAATTAAAAAATCTTTTGTTTGCTTGTTCAGTCAACTTTTTGTTAAAACCAAGAGTTCTCATCATCATGATCAGTAATCCTCTATGCAAACAGCTCCTAATAGGTAAAATCACATCCCTTGTTTGCTTCCTGTGGTTGAAAGAAAAAAAGCAAAACAAAAAAACAACAGCCTCTTATCTCAAGATGAGCTGTGACACAAGAAGGTTGTGACTCAGACCACATTGCAGGTGTCAAAAATGTGTTGGATTCTGCTGTTGTAGTCAAGTCAGTGGAAGTAAAAATAGCATAAAAGCTGTGATCCAGTCTCTGATTCTCCCTTTTACTAAAGTTTAAAAGTGTTGTTTTCTTTCACAGCGTTAAAAGGTGGAAATTAATACTTAGTTGGCATGCCCTGTGGTTTTGTTGATTAGCCTGGTAACAAATACATTTGAAGAGCAGAATTGTCCCTTAATCTATACTGCTTTTCCAGTAGAATTTGTCCTTTTGCAAGTACTTCCTAATGTAATGCAATTAATAGCCAGTTTTCTTCATCTTTTGAGTCTCACTTCTCTTTTCCTGATTTAGCTCTTGCAGTTCCTTCTTTTTCCCTTTAGTTCTTTTTCAGAAGTTCAGATTTTTTTGTTATCTTTCTTTTGCAATTTTTTTTTCCCATAGATGTCATCCATTTTTATTAGCTTGGTTCTTATCTCTTGCCATAAGTCCAGATTCAAAAGCCACTGAAAACCATGGCAACATTCCCTGATTACAGTAGCAGTTGGCCCTTTTTCTTTTATTTGATGACACTTTCAGAAGTTATCAGTTCTGCTTGAATAGTTTAGACAGTGTAACCAAATTGGCACTGTGAGATGAACCAGTAGGTAAATATTCTATTACAGATGCACACATTTTATCCAAGGAAACTATCAAACAGGCATACAGCAGAACATCAGGTGCAGTCAGAGCAGTTTCTTATAGAATAAAAAGATACTACATTGAAGTTGAATGTTTTCATAGAGACAGTACACTGAAAAAAAAAATCCCTAGATTTTTCCCCTGCCAAATAAAGTGTCCAGCCATCTATACCATCAGCATTCCTGTGTTAGAATGCAAACAAGATTTTTCCTACCCAAAACAAAGCAGTTAAAATAATATTCTCCCAAGCTGCATGGAGATACACTAATTTGTAACTTTCTAAAGCTAACACATTTATGCTTCACAGATAGATAATTTAGCAACAAACAGCAGACTGAATTTTGATCAGGCTTAAAAATGGATACAATAGCCTTCAGATTTCAAATGAGCTAGCAAGGTTCTTTGGGTATGCTTTTATATCTGAAATTTAAGGGGTAACTTTGCTTCATGAGGATTCCTTTTAAAAAGTAATGAACAATACAAAAAGGCCTGTTTATTAATGCCAGTATGCGAATGGCTTGTTAATGAAGCTTTCTGGTAAGTCCAGGCAATGCTTTTCATGAAGGTTTATTGTGTAAGTGATAGAAACTGTTCAACTTGTCACACTGTTCTTGTTAAAATAATGGAGTAACTGAATAGATTAGAAGCATCCCTCAATCAATAATGCTATAAAATTCTATCAACTTCATTGTTAAGAAATCACTGTGGTATTTTTAAGTCTGGGACAAATGTGGAAGTTATGATTCAAAACACTAAAAAGCCTTGAAAGTAATGGATTAGAGCCTAAGTGAAGCAGGTAATTGCATAAATGTAAGCCTGATGTCCAGATTTAATTAAATACATTTTAGGTATCAAAAGCATCCATACTGTGAGACTTTTTTAATGCATGAGTTCAGACCTTGGGAATCTTATACCTTATCATGCTATAATGTAAAGAAAGATAGAAATACGTATATGCAGGAGTTGTGTGATAAACAAGGTATGGCGTGGAAATTGCACCGTGAACAAGAAATTTTACCTGAAAAAGCCTGGCCATACTGATGCTGCCTGGCTCAGACTTGAGCTCTTGAATCCCTCACATTCTACTGTGGAATTTTTGTCTGTTTTTTTTTTTTTTTTTTTTTTCCCTGTATAGCATTCAGTTACCTTAATAAGAGTAATAATTTCCTTGTATGCACTTCTGTCCTTTGTCAGCTTGGTTAACTCATGAAGATCAGGAATCTGTTGTGCAAGCTGGTAGGCATTGCCATGACTCACAAGTGCTAAGGGAGGTGGTGAAATGACAGTCCAGTTTGCAGTACAAAGATTTCGATAGGTATTGAGATATTTCTTTCATAAATGAATTAATTACATGAAGAAGTTAATTTCTAAGCAATTTCTCTCTAGTTTTGTTCCTTTCCTTTGTTTTTCCTTGACCTGTTGACTCATGCTCACTCTGAAGTTAGAACCTTCAGTGTTTGTTTCTCATCATGTTAAGTTTAGGGAGCAGTTAAGTGAATGAACAAGTTAAGTGGTAGGAATTGAAGCAGTGTGTAATCTGCATGAAGTGTATAGTCTTGTTCTAAACTCACACTAGTCTAGACACAACTGTACTGCTGAAGCCAGATGACAACTTTCTAACCAGCTATAGTCACTGAGGAAAATGCTTCCTCTGTCTTTGTGCCAGAAGCAGCACCTTCCATAACTGACATCCATGACTTGCTGCTAGAAAAGACAACTATTGGTAATCAAAGAAGAAACTACAGCTAGTTTGGAAGGCAGTTTCACAGTATAAAAATGGTATTGTGTGGATACTTTATAGCAGATAACATTTTCAGTATTGCTTTTCAGACTAGTACAGCTGAATTGAAAACTTCTAGACTGTTAAAGACTTTGAATTTCATGTTCTGGTATAGGTTTTATACTCTTATGGTAAAACTGGGCAGGGACTAATGATAGGATCTCTCTTTTTTTTCCTTTAGATCACCCTTGTAGGAGTCTGGTGTTTGGCTTCATTTTATGAAAATCTCCTTTATTGCCTGTGAGCATTTACACAACTGATTTTTGTTAAACTTATTAAAAACATCCCTTTTTAGATTCATCTCTTTTTAAGATTCAAGTGTTCATGTTTATTTTTTGCCTTTTTACAAACGTAGAATACACAGCATGTATAGGGTTTGATGTTTCAAATCTGGGTGAGTAATTAGGTAGGCAGAGCAATCTTTCATTTCTTGCCATGCTGCATAAATATGCTTCTATTTCTAAGTAATTCAAACACCAATACAATAAATAACAAATAGAATTCTGAGAAAATAATTTATTTATGTTACCAGTTACAGAGAATAGCAGTCAATCAGGCCATTTTCACATAGCAAATACAGACTAATTGTGGACTTGATCTCTTTTTTCATCTATTTTTTAGTATGTTTTTATGTATTTCTTATGCGCATGCACCAGCAGGCAACACTGCTGATACTGTTGTGTGGCTATGCTTTAGTAATCATTGCTACAGAATATAAGGAGATCTGTATGAGGTACATTCAGAGATGTATTTGAAAATTCTCTCTGAGCATCAGCTTGTTGAACTCATTATGTTGCATGATAGTGCTTTATTTGGATGAGAACAAACAGTCAGCATAGTCCACCCAAGTAAAGTGTTTGTCTACATAGCTGACTTAATTTGTCTCTCTGTCATAATGGTGTGGAGTCTCACTCTGACCTCAGTTTCTTGCTGGAAAGGTCACTGAAGGGGCTAGGAGTATGTAGGGCTTGCCTTCATCCAGTTCTGTGGCAATCCTTGAAGTCTTAAGATGGAAGCATGGAGGAGGCCTCGTAGATGAGAAGCCAGGAGTTTCTCGGGTTTGTTTCTGACTAAAAATTGTAGAAATAACAAACTTGGAATGTACTGAATGGATGGTTCCTTTGTCTATGCGTTTCTGACTTTTTAATGCTGTTATCCAATTTCTGTACTTTATTAGGAGAAATAAATTGCTTTAAATGTGATAATGGAAAGCAAAGAAATTTTAAATGCTTCCAATCACCATCTTTTTGTAAGTATAGATAGAAAATTCCAAGCTGAAGTTTTCTTTGTAAGTAACAATGTTACAGTTCTTGTTTTACCCTTAATGAAGGTGGGTATGCTACATTTGCAAAACCTTTGCAAATAATTTAATGAGGTGTTTCTTTATTTTATTTTATTATTTATTTATTTATTTATTTTATTATTTATTTATTTATTTATTTTTAAGAATGTTTTTGCTGCATACAGTGAGAGGGCTAATATAACTCAGACACTGAATCTGGAATATTGTCTGTCTTCTGGCAGTAAATACTAAAGTACAATGTGTTTTATGGTCAGATATGGGCACACACACATATCTGGCCATAAATCAGTGCCTCAAGCTTCCCTCAAGGAAAGTTGAAAGAGTGCATCTCGCAAGAGAGGAAAATGCATTTAAAATTACTGCAGCTATAAAACAAACTGACATAACCCAAAGCAACATATATGGGGAAGGAAACCTTCTGGGGCCACATCAGTGCTCTGAGAAGATTTCCACTTTTTTGTTTTATTTGCTAACAGGGATCCAGTGCAGTTTACAAATGAAATAAAATCTATTCGTTATGCCCCCTAATATTCAGACAGCGATATCCCATCTTTGGAGTCATTCTCTTACAGAAGCAGTGAAACCCTGCACAAAGAAAATGATACTTGATCTTTTTCCCTGAAGATTTTCTCTTCTGTAGTCATCTTTGTCCAGTTCAGCTTGTTATGGGTATGTGCTCCTTTGGAAAGGTTTGACCAAGTTTGAGTGCATGTGGAAAGAAGGTAGAAGAAGGAACTTTATCATAAATTAAAATAGGCTCATAACTGCTCATTTCAGGAAAAAGAACTGAGGGTGTTTCATCTCATTTCTGCCAAAGGTCTTTTTCAGCACCATTTTCTCATTTGAGGTTTCATCCTCAAAGGTTCACACTGCTCAGATTACATTATGAAATGGCTTATTTCATTATAACTGCATCTAATTGATGGTACTCACTTAAGATTTTATCGCTTGTACTGATTCTCAGTGGCATTTAGAGAGAAGACTGGGCAATTTGGATGGAATTCAATTTTTGCATACGAGTTCAACCTATTTATCATTTATTGCTGTTATCAAGATGGTGGCATTCAAAACTGAAGAAGATAATTCATGAATACAGAAGGAATGTTCTGAATTTGATTTAAAATTTATTTATATGATACTGAAGTTAAATGATGCTAACTCATGGCCATACATAATGGTTTGGGTTTTTTAATCATCACTGAAATTTTGAACCCTGGCAATTAACATTTTGCACTGAGGATATGGCTTCCTAACTGAACCAGTGTGGAGCCAACACATTCTAGGACTTAGCAAGGAACATTTTTGTCAAGTTCTCCTTAGAGCGAAGGATTTAACAGCACTCACAAAACTGTTGGATGTAAATGGATAGTGAGAACTGGCAAACAGTGCCTCCAATAATTAAAAGCTTGCCTGGTTACAGTGTCTGATTAAAGAAAGCTATGGCAAAACTGTACAATGTATTGCCTTGATACTATATTTGAACCTGTCGCTGCAACAGGTATTTCAGACTTTAGTGAGCTGTTTTCACCACAGTTTACATATTTCCACATATGAAATTTCACTGAGTAAAACAACAGAACTGCAGCATGTAGCTGAATTTCAGGACGTTTGGTTTTCTAAGACTTACTCCACCACTTGAAAGCTGATGTTAAGAGTTTGTGCTATCTTTGTTTTCTAAATTGAAAAGCTGTCTTCTCATCTGCTTGAGTGAAACATAAGAGAGTATATTTTGAGTTACTTTTTCATAATTTGAATAGAAAGGAATCCTCAGCTGTAATATCTTGTTGTTTCCTGCCCATTTCATGCTGTTCTGATATGAGTTCAGTAGTGGAAACGGTGCTAATTCAGGTCTGTGGTCACACGTAATGTCTACTAACAGAAATGTATTTTGCTATTAGCTTTTCGTATTCTTCACTATAATGAAATCTGTAGTAGTTTATTTAATGTACATAATTGCATCTCTGAAAAGACAGGAAGGAAGCAAAGTCTCTATGACTTCCTATCATTCCTCCTTCACACTTTGTGAATCTTCATGGGCTCGGGGTCTCAGTGAGCACAAAGTTGTTTTGTGTGTCTTGGAAAAAAGGAAAAAAAAAAAAAAAAAAACAAACAAAAATGCTCAGACCCAAAGCTTTACCTTTACATTATTCCTCTCTCTGCACATTACTACGTTGGGCCACTGAAGTCTGACCCTTAGGAAAGCTCAACATAGCAGCTGCCTGCAGGTTTTCTGACAGCCAGATTACTTTAGAGCTGCTGAGAGAACCTATCCACCATTCATCCTCTGAAAATAACAGTGGGTTGATTCAGACTAGCCTTGGTGAAGCTCAATAATGTCTTTTCATTTCTGTGACAGTTTATATAAGATTAAGCTCATCTTTGTTAAAATTCCATCCAAAATGGATAGGCACTCATTGATTTTTCTATCCAGCCATTACTGTTGTTGCTAGCTTCTTTCCATCCTAACAGTGATTATGAAAAATGGATCGTGACTTTGGACAGCACAGAGTCTTCAGAAGACCTCTTGTTGCTACACTTAATAGCATGTTGTTAAGAGTGTAATGGCTTTGGATTGTGACTGTGTTATTCAGCAATGAATGGGTATAAAATATACAGTGCAATAGCAATCATTGCCTGCACTGTAAAAACTGCCTTTAGAATATTTCTTCCTTTTTCCAAAATTTAAGGAATCACTTCAGCACTCACAAGCAAGTGAATGGCAGTTGCCTGCATCAGGCAGAGCATACACACATGATTCATAAACTTGCTTGACTACGAATCTACTGAAACTCATACACTCCTCTGAGATTGTACTGTATTTTCAGATCATCAAATGAATGTTGAAACACTGTATGTGTTTCTATGCAGGATTTTATAGTCCTTTAGAACTGGAAAGCAATATTGTTTTTGCTAATTTTTTTTTAAAACTTAATCTAAAACTGATTTTCTGAACCAAAGGCTCTATCCGAAACACAGTCCAGCTCCTTAAGGCTGACCCCATGAGATTTGCCACTCCTTTTGAATGTTCACTTTGGGGAAAAAATAAAAATTAAAAAATTGTCTAAATATAGAGTTTACTCTAATGAACATTGCCTGCCTTTCAAACTAGAACTCCCTCAAGGGATGGGAAATATTTAGTTACTTTCACTGTAGCTGTACTCAATCAGCATGGCTGGCTCAAAGGAGGTATCTGCCAGACTTAACAAAGTCCTTAGAAAAAGGAATTAAACTTGTTTAATACGATAGTATGGGATGAAAAGGACTTGCTCTGAACAGTCAGCAAAGATGACAAGGATCATAAAATTGATTGAGGCTTGAAGAGACAGAAAGTTGGGAGCAAAGAGAAAAAGGGGGGTCTGGTTGGGAAGGAGAATTTGAAGAAATTGGTTTTAAATGTACCTCAGGTGTGGCAAACTTTCAAAGAGTTCACGTAAATGAGCATGTTCCCTAAACCTAGAAATGTATTTTAGAAGCTTTGTGTTCAAGATTTCACAACTAAAATAACTGTACAGTCTGACCATAAGCTTTTGTGTATAGTATCTTATACCCCGAGCTTTGGGCTGTATGATAAATTTGGGCATCCAAATAAACTCAGGGCAGAATTAGATTCTGGCCTAGCATCATCAATTCTTCACTAAATTCTCATAGTAGTTGTTGAAGTGAATATATACAGAAGGCTCAGAAATCCAGGTTTACACCCAAAATAACTTTCTATTGTAGCTAACATTTAGGGCTGGAGATTGAACCTGGAGATATTCAGCTTTCTTTACTCATGAAGCATATTGCAAACTATTGTGGTGACCTCTGCCACCACAATATTCTAAGAAACTTCTACGCTTGTGCCAAAGCTTCTTTTTTTGCCACAGAGGGATGACTCTGTCCTATTTGTTCCTACCCTGTGGTTACCTCCTTGATTTTGGTCAGGAGCTGAGGAAATGAAATATCTTCTGCTACTGACTATGGTGTGAGCCTTCAGTTAAAGGGCAGGAAAGAGACAAAGCACGTGACCCAGCTCTCTGATAACTACTGTTTCATCCCAGCAAGAGGTGAATTTTCTCTTCCCAAAGCGCTTTCTAAATCTGCTTGACTCAGAAATCATCACAAAATCTGTTTTCCTGAGTAATCAGCTATGCTCCTAACAGTAGTGCTGTGATTTGGGTTGATTTCCAATGAAGGTGGACATTACAAGTGGGGTTGGGAATAGGATCACAGGCACCTGTCTGAGCTTGTTCCAATGCATCATCAGAGTTTTTAAAGGTGTTGCCCTAAATTTAAGTTCATTCTGAGATCACACAGGAATATGAGCTACATGTGCACTACAGCTTTGTAATTTCGGGAGAGGTGTCTTTAGATGAAAGAAATGGGAGAAGCATGAATAAGTAGGGAAGGCAGTATGTCAGCAGCAGTACTGTGGCCCTGAGGAAGAAGCCAGAGGACTTAAAACTGTGAGGGAAGTTATGTAATGAGCCTTAATCCTAAGTGAATTTTTTCCTGTCTGATTACAAGACTGAGGAAGTTCTTTTAGAAGCTGGCTTGTGTCAAGGTGTTATCATTCCAAGAGAATTTCTTCTGCTCTAGCAGCCTTAGCATCTTGAAATTGGGGTGTTTGAGATAGAAAAGGGCAGCACCATCCACAAGCACAGTGTCATCTTTGCCAGACCTCTCAGCTCTTTGTGCTGCCCTAGATTCCCCTCAGACAGTTTTAAACAGTTTTCCCCAAATGTCCAAGGCACACTGATAAGGTAACCAATTAATCACTTTGTCGATTAATGTTTTGTATCACCAATTCCTTCCACTGTCTACCACCACAGGTCCATTTTTGATTGCCTATGGGCACTCTTCTCATTTTCTTATGAGCTGAAACTGGGACAACAGCACAATAAACCAAAACACTAATAGCAATAAATTCAAGTTTAAAGTATTAGAAATTATTTGTCATATTACTTTCTGTCGGGGTGTTATTTCAGGTAAGATGTCATTCATACACATCACAAACTGGATTAAATACTGTCTTTTGCAGCTGGCCTACAGCCTAAGACACTGTTGTCATACCATGCTCTCTGGTGTTTGGTTAGGCAATGCAGTTATGTGGCTAGAAGCTATCTATGGTAAACAGACATGTTGTTAATGATTCTGTTCAATATGCTTGCTTTTTTCCTCTTAAAAAATGAGATAATCTTTTTCTCTTTGCTGTCATATTCTCTTCTATACAACTATTTTCCTCTAGAACTCATGATGCGGAATCAGGATTCGTGAGAGAACTGGCAGGCAGGAGCTTGGGAAATGTAGAGGTAACTGGAATTGGTTTAGGCTGTCCTGTTTGAAATGTATCATAGTCTAGCAATGCTAGGCAATGGATGAGTCTTTTCAGCTTGGTACTCATATTTGGACTGTTTTGGGCAATCTTAAGGTAGAAGTAAAGCCAGTCTGTAATTCTTCCATTTTGTTAAGTTAAATTAATTTATGGTCTACTATTGTCTTGTTAGACATGCTTCTCCTGGAGGAACAAAGAAAGGAATGACATTAAAATAATAATAATAAAAAAACCACTAACCTATTAGTTAATTAGAATTAAAGCTAACTGATGTTTCCACTTCACAGTGGTTTGTAGAAGTTAAATCATTTGCACCCTATTTTCACTTTCTAAATGTTTTTCTCCAGCGTACTCCTACCTTCATAAAGATTCTGAGAATCCTTCTCAGAATCACTACTTAAGTACTGTTTGCTCATCATTTTTGATCCCTTAGGAGTAAGAAGGCTTCTGGTGTTGCTTTCAAAGAAGTACATTTTTTAACAAGAAGTAAAAAAAAAAATAAAAAATTGTTGTTTTAATTTAAGCTTATGGTCCCTTTTGAAGTTTGAAGAACAATTTCCTTTCATGATAGTAATTTCAGGTTGTCATTTCATGTTTCTTTTTCATATCTAGTTTATTAGATCACTTTGTGCGGATTCTTCCTTCAATCAAAGTCAGTACCTGTAATTAAAGCTGTCTATAACTGATAATAAGTAATTTATTGTACAAAAAAAGTTTCTTAAAAGAAAAAAAAAATATGGTAAAGATTTATGATCTTCCTTTCTAATTGCAAATGGACTCATGTAGATAGAAGTCTGAAAAAAGAATAGATTGCTGTTCTTGTTGGCAGGTTGGTTAATTTACACAAGCAGGGGTTTGTCAAGAGCTGACCATGGTTTACAGAGGTGAATTCACAACGTTCAGTGATAATAAGCTAGGAAAGGCAAATTTGCTTTTGACAGCATACTAAAAGTCATTTGCCATAGTTATCAGTTCTGATGTTGAAAGCTTGGAAGATGACCACCACCTAAGCATAAGGTAAAACTGTTGTTCTGTAAAATTAGATAGGAGGTTTTAGGTAGCAAAATACTTGTGCTGACCATCCTTGGAAATGGGATATTGAAGAATGTGTTGAACTTTATGTTGTTCAGTACTGTTTGCTGGTTTAGACTCTAGTTAAATGTGTTTTCGAGCGGAGAGAGTAAACACAAGCAAAAGAAACTGTATTTCCCATAAATATCCCCAACAAATTCACTGCAAAGCTGTAATGAAAAATTCAAAGGTAGACAATTCAAACAAGATGGGAGATTGATATGTTTCTGTGGAGTTAATTACATTTCTGTGGCACCAGCTGGATATGATATTATATCATGTAGTAGGCCAAAATGAGAAAAATCAAAAGTTACAATAGAGATGGTAAAATAGTGCCCTGAGATAATCTGAAAAATAATAATAATAAAACTTTGTATGGTTTAGAACAAAAAACAAGAACACAGGGGCAAAGTCTGAGGCTTTGATTTTCAAAGAAGTTAAAAGGAAGTGCTCTGCATTGGATGGAATGCAGTTAGAAGAAAAATAGAGAGAAATAATGAATGTTGTTGAAAGAATAATTTTAAAAAGCAATAATCTATGATAAATTGAGAAAGGAAAGTAACTAACTTGGAAAAATTAGAACTTATAAAGCAAGAGTGTGTACGTGGGGCAAAAGATATCAGGGAATTTATTTTTTTAAGGTTGAACTGAAAATACAAATTTTTAGTTTGAAGTATAGTAAGTGGCACAAATATAGAAAATATGTTCCACAAAAGTTGAAATCTGTTGTTCTTCAAGGCACTCTTTCTATATGCTATTTTATTTTTCTCTTTTTTAAAAGAATTATGGTATCTTGAAAACATTAGTGCTTCCTTGTAAACTACATAGACATTTTCTTGACTGAATATTTAAGATGTTAACCTACAAGCATTTTCTTACTGTTGATTCAAGCAGACTCAACCAAGTAAATGAGCAAGTGTAGAAAACGGACAAGAAAGTTTTTAGGTAACAATCTGTTCATTCTTTGAATTACTGTTTTTTTATGCCTGTATTCAGCATTTGCTTGGTTCTAGCATACTATTCATTTGCCTTTATTGAGGGTGTGGCTGTGTGCATCAGTGGAAGATTTATGGGAAACATCAGTTTGACTTCTGTAAGAGCTGGCTGAATAGAATAAACAAAGTTTGCCGTATATTTATAGTTAAGTAACAGGTTTGTTGAAAAAATGTCAATATTTCTTCCTTGTTTGTGTAAATGTGGAGGTGTATTATTGTTTAGAATGCAAAACCCTCCAGCTCTTGCATGCTGTGTTACAATTTAACTGTAAATACAAGATAGTATCCTATTTATGAATTCCAGTCTCAAAAGCTAATTTAATTGGTGCATTCCAGCTACTATTGCTTATTTCACACTTCAATAGGTAAAGATGCATTAATAATCGAAGTTTCAAACTGTAATTAACATTAGCTTTAGGCTCCTGACAATGAAATGATTACATTTTTATATATGGCTTGATACACAAAGTTAATCTAACCTGTGCATGAATACCAGAAGGAACTTGCATTTACTCTCTAATGTAAATCACTACATGTAATTATGAGTCCTCTGCAACTGCAGAGGGTGAAAAAAGTAAAATACTAGTGGCAGTGAAATCTGTATGGATGTCCTTCATTCATCTACTTCAGCTCTGTAGGTCATTACAGTGAACTGAGGATGGTGTTTCATCTCATTTGTTTTCACACTGTTACTTCATATACCATTCAGTTACAGAACAGTGTTCGTTTTCTTCATTAACATGAGTTTAAGTAAAAGGTGACTGGGTAGCTGTGTAAAGAATAAAGGTGTGATTTTTCCATCATGCCATGCAAGCTCTTTACACAAAGCCCTGCTAATACCCCTCCAGTGAAAGAGTCTTTCAGAATCCATTTTATTACATTTCCCTTGAAGCTGCAAAGTAGTCTTCCAATTACATTTATGATTCTGGAGTAGTTAGTCATCTCTTGCTCTTTTAATATAGGGCAGGGAACATGCAGCTATAAATCACTAGCAAGCAGGATCTAAAAACGGTGAGGCAAAGAATCTGTTTCTTGGTCACTGGATCTGCAGTTCTGTTATTTTGTTTTTTTGTGGTTTTTTTTTTCTTTTTTTTTTTTTTCCCAAAGATGCCTAATGTTGATAAAGCAGGCTAAATATTAGAAACTTGACAGATTTTATCACCTGTTATGTTCATTACAGGTAACATGCACTCCAAAAGCAAAATGATATCCTAACACGCTCTGTTTAACTAAGCATTTGTAATAAAATTAGAGTTGCGCTGTATGCAAGCAAGGCAGAAGTTTTTAACGGTAAGTTATTTATTAAAAATGTAAGAAAATATTATCTTATTAATTGTTCATGTGAAGATACTGATTTTCTAAGAAAAACTGGAAACTACATTTGGTTCTTTCAGTAGGAAATGTGTAAAAAGTGGTTTGAGAGAACCATATTCTGTTGAAAAGACATGTATATATAGGAGGGCAGTTAATATTTATTCTTTTGTGCACGGTCTTTGTCATTCTCAGCTCCTGCCTGTTTTCATCTGAATTCCCACTGATACCTTTTGTTCTCCCTTTAACTGCTCATCCGATTTTTGTACCTCCACAGACTTTCTCCCTTAGCATATTTTCTGTAGGGAGCAGTGGCCACCAATGCTTTCATTTAGAAATTCCATCTGGGGCCTTCTCAGGGCGCGACAGGAAGAAAAGGAAAAAATAAAAGGGAAGTTAGGCAGGATAATAAGCTGGGAAATCAGCATATCTCCTGTGCTTCGAAATTCTCTTCACAAATCAAATGGTGCCTGAGGTACTAAAATGCAACTCTCAAAAGACTGAGCTGCTATTCAAAAAGGATGATGCTAATAATGTTGGATTTGGAGATTTTTAAGTGAAACAGCACTGGATAGAGTAGTTTAAGACCTGAATACCTTAGATATATGCTTTGTATTCAGGTTCCCAAACCTGATAATTAGTATCTGCATCACAAAAGTTTTTTAACAATGGTTAGTGAATTCCATGGGAATGGAGAGAAGTTTTGTGAATGTGATGTGGTTGAGGTGTGACAGGTGAGGTGCCACCTGCTGAGCTGAGGAGTGTGGCCTTTTCAGCTGTGGCAGGCTGGGCTCCACCGCAGACCTGGCTCTTGTTTTTCTGAGGGTCTGTTTCTGAGCAGGTATGGATTTAGAGGTAGCCAAATTTCCTTGCTGTACTGCCAAATGCTTTGTCATGTAACTTAATCCTCTCACATGCAATGCGTTGCAGATAAGAGAGAAATGGAAAGACACGAGTAGCTCTAGGAATAGTTTGCTGAGGTGGTGACAGTACTTCTTCGAGAGTGCTGTGTGTCCTTTCTGAGCATGCAGATTGATCCGTGAAGTTTGTCAAATAATCCCTTGTATCTTATTTCACACACGTGGCAGCCAGGCATCCTGATACACTCACAGCCACAACTTCAGCATGGTTCTCTGTCATGGATATATGATAGAGCCCTGGAATGAGAGCTGTATTTGAATTCCTTGAGAGCCACAGGAAATTCAAGACTAAGCTCTTGCGAACTGTTGTATGAACAGATCAATATCTTGACATTTGTTTAACTGGTGGGAATCTAGATAGATGGTATTTGGTAACACACATCACTTTATCTCTCATTATTTACTATTTCAGCTAAAACTCCA
Organism: Coturnix japonica; assembly: GCF_054131305.1. Lineage (NCBI taxonomy): Eukaryota > Metazoa > Chordata > Aves > Galliformes > Phasianidae > Coturnix > Coturnix japonica. Next base: position 7,380,109 of record NC_140680.1, on the reverse strand, counting down.
TTTCATCCTGTTTTGCAGGTTCTCAATTACATCTAAATCAAAACTGTGGTACTTCAAATAGGATAAATTAACTGATGTTAGTATAAAAGACAACCCTCTTTCTTCTTTGCAACTGTCAGAACTAGTGGAGTACTGACTCTCAGATGGCTTGTGGTGGTATGCAGGTATGTTCTTCCATTGCAACCTAAACGTATTAATAGACAGAGAATATGCACCAGTGGTCCTACAATGGATACCACTGGCAATATGTCATGTTCCCTTGTAGTATCGCTTTCTGCATCTTCCTGCACTTGGAAGGACAAAAAGAAAGGAAAAAAAAATAAAAAATAAAAAAAAAATTGATAAAAATATCACATTATGCCATAAAGATTTCTGCCTCATGTTTTGTTGCTCAACCATTGTGGGAGGCAAAACAACAGGCTAAGGCTGGGATGAACTAAAAATAAATGTTTCTGTCCACATATTTTTATATCATTTTTGTATGTGGATGTGTAGAAGCTCAGGGGAAATAATGGTGATTATTATTGTCATACTGATTGTACTTGTTTGCATTTTAATGAACAAGGAAGATATTTTCTTTTTTTGAATAGAATCCATTTCTGTCTCAGTATGACCTGAACCACATTTGACCAAAGATAGATAAATATAACTCATATGTCTCTTCTATATTTGCTGACCTGGTCACAAACTTTCATAATATAAGGCCCATTTGTAGAACTTGTAAACATGCTTGTAGGAGACTAAGCCAAAAAATATTATTCTCTCAATTTCGATCTTTTTCCCCAAACAGAAAATGTATAGTAATACCCTGGTTAGTTATTGACTGCAGCTGTAAAATGCTTTATTTCCTGACATTATGTCTCCACATTTGAGGGCAGATCTGACAAGTGACAGGTGCTCCATGCCTCATTTGTACATGGGGCTCTTTATTTCTATGCATGCTATTGTCTTAAGATACAAATATGGAAATCAATATACAGATGCTTTTAACAAAAAGAGCTTTGTAAAGTATCTGCTGAATTAGCTTCCATGGAATCATCTGTCATATTACTGACAGCCCAGCTTTTAACAATGATGGGATAAAGTGTTCAGTCTAAAATCTAAAGATTTATAATGTTTTAATTGTGATCTACTATGTTGTATTTTGAGTGAGTCAGACCAGATGGTGTGAGGAATATATTAATTAAATTGGGCTGTATAATCAAGATACAAGAGTCCTTTCCATCTTCTGGAATTTTTATTCTTCTATTTATATTGAGTCATTCCTAATGTCACAGATAATTGCATGTTAATAAAAACAGAAAAAACAAACACCCTGTTCCTTTGAATTGAAGCTTCCATGGGGAGGGGCACTGTTGTTGCTGTTTTTAACTTACCATCATTTATTTTGAATCAGATACTTTTGCAATTGTTATGCTTGAGATGAATATTTAATGTGAACTGGACTTAACAGTTTGTAAATATCTGACAAATTAAGTAAATCTGTGCAGTCCTATGAAGTGCCAATAATAGATTCCTTGACAAAGAATTGGAGCTTGTATTTGTGAAGGTTTTGATGGTAGAAGTCTTCTATTTTAAATTTAATATATGGCAAAGGCTCATGATAATGAACTGTGTTTCTGTGGCTGTAAAATCATCACAGCTGTTGGTATTAATTAGTGCAGTATATTTGTCCTTTACAATGAGTGGAGATTATAGCACAGACACACTTTAAAAGATGAAACAGCTAAATTGTTTCTGGATCTTTCTGACTTTGCATGTTTGACATTGAAATCATAGTAGGAGGATGCATGTGTCTTTCTGGACAATATGCTTAACTTCATTCATGGGAACAGTCACAGCAGAGACATCAGCATGGTTCACATCCACTGACTTCTCATGTTTTGCTATTTGTTGATCCTTAGGGAAAAGCACATTTCTATGAACGCTTGCTTCTGCACTACCTGTGTATCTGTAAAATGATTGCTGTTTTTCCAGCACCTCCATCCTAGCTTATTTTATAGATGTTTCTTTCCCAGATGTATTGTTATGGAGAGATTTTGTACTTCTCCTTTGAGCCAGTAGCAGGAAGCAAGATGATAAGCAAAAAGATAAGGGAAAGAAGTTCCATAGTGATCATGAGAGAGAGAGACTTAGTGTTAATATTTTTCCTTTCTTACAGTAGCTTCTCCTTTTTGCTGTTACCAAAAAAAAAAGTGATTTTCTTTGTGCCTTTTCTCCATTGTTAGTAAAGATGTCACTGGGCCTGTGTTGCTTTTTCTAAATACTTATACATATGAGCATGAATAATGTATTTATCAATTGCTTGATTTTGAAGCAAGTTAAAATCTGGAAGGTCAAGAACTGAGGAAGAGTACTCAGTGTGGTGTTTGTGCATTTGGCTGGTGTTTATTAGAATAGCTACATTAGCCCCTGTTTGGAGGATGTACAGATACATTTTGTTTTTTTCCAAGAGGCTTATAGCTGGTTTGAGACTGGTAACCCCTAATATAACATTATTACGACATTTATATTCCTAATCTCTGAAAACTAATCCTGTGGGTTTGATAATTATTCATTTTAAACACCAAGCCTCCCAAATGCTGTATTTTTAAACTTGTTCCATGGAGCATGCATTTATTGCTCCACCTAATCAAAAGTAACATATGAATACAATGCAGAATAATACGTTTGAGATGATAAATATTATACAAATTTCATCAATCTGTCCTCTTAGGAAAGAAGAAAGAAAGAAATCTAGAAAATGGCACAAAAATACCTATTTTTTACTATGGCTTTCACCCTACAATAATCTCAGCCTATTCTAAAGCCACAGTATGGATGATGAGCAGTTGAAATCCAATTTGAATTCATAATACCACATTTAATTTACACTACCACCTGTCAATAGGAAATAATATGAGACGTATCTCCTGAGATATCCATAGGGAATGTTCAGTTATAATTAACCTCTCCTTTTTTTTTTTTTTTTTTTTTTAAGCTAAGTCTTTGTTATTGCAGTGGATTATTTGTGCCTTTTGCCAGTTTTGTAATAATATCTCACAAAGTAGTTGAATGTTAATATATATTTTGTGTGAAATAGAACAGAAGATGTTTCTTCTCATCTGCTATGTTGATGACTGTCCATCTTTTTTCCCCTTTTTAACTTGCCCCAGTAAAAGTGGAATAGCCTTGCCAAATTCATGAAAGGCCTGACTTTTAGATCAGAATATCTCATCTAAAATGTGACTGGTGCAGCTCTTTCTTTTGAAAGAGGATGTCACAAACAGATGAAATGATGATAAAAGTGGGCATTGGCATGAACTTAACCTAGTCATTATTCTCATTAGGCTGTAATTTTGGGTTCCTCTTTAGATGACAGCACATGATGATAGATGACATCTACTCTGAATTCATATTATCATGCTTAACATGTTCAAATAATATTTCCAACAGTTGAAAGAGTGAACACGTTTCTTCTAAGATGTTCATATAAGAAGCGCTCCAATCTATCTACCCACAAATACTGTGGATAATACACATGGCTGGTGCTTAAAATCAGGGAGGTAATATAAGAATTCTTCTGAATATGAACACTTTGAGATTGAGGAGAAAAAGAATATGCAAAATCAAACAGTTGATGATTTTTCCCCATTCACCCGTATACCACTTAATTTCAAAAGCAATAAAGTTTATTTCAGTGTTGGCACATGTAAAAGCATTACACTAGTTTGACAAAATTCCTGAGTCTTTGAAAATCTTCCTTGAAAAGATACATTTCGATGACATTTTGTCACTTAATAACATACAGTGAGGAAATAATGTAGCTTCATCAATAGTTTCTTATGGCTTCTGTGATGATTCCCCTTAACATGAGACTCAAAAAATAATGCTAAATAAACAGCTCTTTAGGGAAAATTACTTCCCTTTCTTTCACACAAAGCTTGGAAAAGAACCGAAACCCAAAATATATGCAAAGTCTCTTGGCACCAGACTCAGCGTGCAGGCTCGATCTCAGTCTGTATTCTGAAGCAAACTCTGTTTTGTTCCCCTTGGTGTTTTCATTTGAAATGCAATGTGGCTGTCATAAATGAATGTGATTTAGGCACATCGCATGCCTTTTTTTCTTGCTTTTTCCAAAATCCAAAAATGCTGCCAGTTTCATTAACCACTATCACAGCTCACTAGGTATTCTCCACCACACTTACTGTCTTGCAACAAAAGCTCCGTGCAGTCCCACTACTGATCTACAGGATGCAATTATAAGCAATGGACATAGACTGAGGTTTTCTGAATTTTTGTTCAATAGAGTTTTATTCTGTGAATTGTGATTGTTGGCTGACAGTGGTTTTAGTAATGGCTTGTGATTTGGGGCAAGTTTTCCTATTACCTTGTAATTCACCTTTTATATGTTAAATGCTGTTAATACTCTTTGTGGTTTGTAAGTATGAAAGCAAGGGATAATGTATTTATATGGGCCATGTATGATTTATTCTGTGCAGGATTAGGATGATTTGATATCAAGAACATTAAAAAAATGGATTCAAAATGGAAGCTTATGTGCTACAGAATTTTTCAGGATCCTGCTGGTAACCTAAACACCAGAGGAAGCAGTTCCGTTTTTTTTTGTTCTCACATTTATTTGCACTCAGCAAAGCAAAGCAAGCAGTGATTCCTGCTTAAGAAGACTTTCAGAACTTAACCCTGTTGTCACTGCAGTATATATAAAACAAAAAGTATAGTGAAAGGTAGTACATTCTTAAATTTTCCATTGTGGGAAAGCAGCTTTGTTGTAGGAAATTATAACAGTATTAACTTTGAGACTTGAAAAGTGTAGATCTGAAGTGTAGACTGTCTCTGTGAAGCAGTGGTCTATTTACTCACATAGCTGATCTTAAAGTGGACAATAGTCAGTTACCATGAAATAGCCAAATTTAACTTATTTTAATTTTGAATCTTTTTCAGTAAGCATTTTTACTCTGTGGTGCTGGTTTTGTAGGAGGGCTATCCAACACCAACTCTTCTTCTGTCTGTCTACCTAGTGTGTGGCTTTCATCTTTGTAATTGATGAAGCAAGCATTTTTTCTGCACTCCACTGACGTGTCTTTCCAGAGTTCAGAAAATGCTTGTACCTCTTTGAACCATGTCTCAGATATACTTATGTGTACTTGTTTGCACTAACTCACACCAGCATGGAGCCATGGTGGCAGTGTTAACCTTTACAGGCAAAGCAGGGAATTCAGAAAAGGTAAACAATATTAGGCGTGATAAGAAATGTTTGCTGTTAAACAGCATACATTATTTGTCAAAAAGCATAGTTTCAGCTTCTTCAGCTGATCTGTGGCTGTGTATGAGACTGAAATGTAAATTATTTGCCCAGGTTTTACCAGCAACTACTAGAAATTTCCTGTGTAAATTGGATAGTTAGTTACACGGATGCATAATTGAACTTCTTACAAGTATTTAGTTCTTTGAGCCTGCTGAAGGTCCTTGTAAATATAGGATGCTTTGCTTACTAGGGCTAAATTAATAGTATTTCTTTTCCTGCTATATATTTGTAAACTGATAAGCTTGAAAAACACGTCACCATTCATTTTCAATATGTGTTGACTTTAGATAGCACAATTCTTAAAGTAGAAAATCTTTCATGGCTTGACCAGAAGGAATTATTTAAGTCTATGCACCATTCCATAACTAATGTATATGAGTGATTTCCTGCTTGCAGGAAGAAAGTACAACCAACTTTACTAGGTGATCATTGAGTGTATTTTACTGTTGACCTTTATTATGGAAGAAGAAAAGGTGCCAGTCTTGCGTAGAGTGAGATCAGCAAATCAATGACCAAGAAATTGATTTTCCTCAGGAACTGCTTTTATCCTGAAATTTTGCATTGATTATGATTAAGTTAGGGGTGAATTTCTCTCCTTGATATCAGCACTATTGAGGATATAGCTTGCAGTAGTGAGGACAGAGATCTCTGTATGTAATAGACCTAATGCATCAAATGTAATGGTGTGAGTGATCTCATACAATTATTTCCAAGGGGTGTTGAGTCCACATGCTATCAGCATTAGTGTGCAGATGCCACAAGAAACCTGAGACTATAATTTCCACATCCAATTCACATAATGGATATGGAAATAGAAGTAATTTCAGATAGCAGATAGATATCCCAAGCCAATAAAAAACATATATAGCTCAATTTCCTCTTCAGCACTGTAATAGAAGGTAAACAGCCTTTCAGATACAGTATAGTACCCAGATCGCTCTGGACGTGTGCAATGTTATATCTTTGAAAGAATAAACAGTTGTGCAATGTGAAAGGCATCTTCCTAAATTAGATTTTATGTCCTTTAATTTTATTTCAGGCTCTCATTATCAGTGATGTCCTAACACAGCTTTTACCTGATGCAGAACTGTAAAAGGAAAAAAAGCATCTGACACATAGTTCCAAAAAGATCTTGTTTATGAATGCAAACTGTTTTCCATTTATACTTCTTAATATGGTCAAAAAACTTGTCAAGAACATAGTCTTACCTCGTAACAGTGTAGAATATTTTCTCTCACTTGTTACCACTGAACACAGTTCTGGATCCCTTCTGCATAAGGGGTCTGTGTTCATAGAAGAATGATAAAGCCGGGGTGTTTTCTATGTGTGGGGACAGGGGGGATACTGGTGAAGATCCACACTTATGGACACATTTTTAATGAGTTACTGCAGCGATGGGGGAAGGGGGTTTCAACTTCCATCTATTCTTGTTAGGATAAAGGGAGTGGTGTCTATATTTATGATTCTCCTGTTTGTCTACCTTAGCCAGAGGTTTTGGATTCAAAACATTCAGGGCTGGCATGGCACAGAGAGAAGCACTTTTTTTGTATGTCTGCATTAAATATAGTTAATGACAGCAGTGCATATGTTTAAAGACTTCAATATTGGTTTGAAAAGGATTTACCTAATCAGCGTGTTTCCTGTTGTTAGTAAGGCTTTAATATTAAAAATTACACAAATGTTTACAAAAATCAATTTATAACCAGTTAGTGAGTTCTTAATGAGATTTGGAAAGTAAATGAATATATGGTGGTAGTTTCCTTTTGAAAAGATAATCGTTTGTAATGACAATGAGTCTTTATTTACGTAAAGTTAGAATAATTTCAACCTTGTGCACTTCTCTGTGTTCACATGTACTATTTCCAATTGTGATAGTTACTGAGAACTCAGGCATCCTAATTTGATGAAATGTCTTCAATTATAAAAGGGGGATTTTAACAGGTTTATGAGACAATCATGACACTTGAATTTGGTCACTGATATCTTTAACTTGGTGTATTAACGCAGAGTAGTGTGTGTCACATAAATATAAATGACTAAACAGCCACAAGCATTGATGCATTAACCCTTAAGAAATCTGTCAGAGGGAAAATAATTTTTAACTTAGAACAGCGTAGGAGAAAAATCAGCATAGGATAGTCCAGTGGTGTTTCAGAAATTTGTTTTCCAGAAATACTGATGGATAAAAATTCAAGTGCTTTTCAGATTAAGTTCAGGTGATTTCAAAAGAGCACCTAGAAGTGTTAAGACCATCCTGTCCTTAGTTTTCTATTTTAGAGGCTGAAAAGACAATTTTTTTTTTTTTTTTTTTTTTTTTTTTCATTGTGAAACGAAGTCCTCACTACAGAAGTACACTACTTGATCTTATGGACATTTACTTTTTTATGACTTCATTACAGCTTCATTACTTATAAGTCACTGACACTTCATACTTAAGCAATTAAAACAAGCAACAATTAGCTTATTGCCCCTATGATCCATTGCACAATAATTACACTAGAGAATTCATTTTAACATAATAAAATGGAGAACATTAGAAATCATTTTGTGCAGAGCCAGCACCAATTTGACAATAAGTTTTATAGTGGTTGAGTACCTTATACTCCAATAAAAGCAAATAGATTTTCCATTATTGCAAACCACTCACATAATGCCAGCAGGGCAAATGGTGAATCCAAGTAAAGAGTAAATAACAATGTTGGCAGAATGTCTTCTTTTAAGTTAAAAAAGTAAAAACAGAACGTTTCTTTCCCACCTGATTGATAATTAGATGTATTTTCAGCTAGGTTAACTAAGAAAAGAAAACCTTTAAAAGTAAATCTGCAATTCAAGCATTTATTTATTGCATCAAGAGTCGTGTTCACAAACAATAAACTGAAGGTCGTGGAAATAACAATCTTGCATTGTATTAATGCTTATATTCAAAATTCCATTAAATATTTTTCTTAAGTTTTAAGCATACTGCAAAACTTGCTGAGGAAGTCTTACAATATCTCAGCTGAATTAAGACCTGAATCAAAGACTAGTGAAGAGATTACTAGCTTTCTCACTGGCTTTGGTGGGCACAGACTTCTCTCCTGAATACCATTCTTGCTCAGTACTGTGCTGTGGGAAATTATTAGTCAAGTGTCTTAGCAAATAATGTTAACAGTCTATAGTGGATGTCAATTTTACTAATCTCTACAAACCTACTTGCTTATAAGTGAAGTCTTTATTTTTAGAATCTTTATTTTTAGAGATAAATCTGGTTAGAATAACTTTCTGGAGTGTCTCTCCCTTTCTAAACGCACATTTCCCAGAATGTTTTGAATGTTCATTTTCAGGAATTTTTGTTTCAAATCTTCCTCTGTCTTTCAAATTCTAACCCCTAAGACAATTACAGTTTTTCTCAGAAGTAAACCATTACTGAAATTTGTTGAATATTCTATTAAGAAATGAGTTTGAGACCGAATTTCAATCAGTGCTCTGTTCTAACCTGTCCTAAGACTTGAAGTGTAATTACAGGTGCAGAACTGAGATTAAATTGTGCTATAAAACTGCAGTTGTTGAGTGTTTGCTGTAGAGCCTGTATTAAAACACAGCACAGAAAGTGTTTTGAATAGGTTCATTCTGAATGTTTTTATCTGTCCATAAGCAAGACATTTAAATTAAGTTAATAATTATTAATGTCATTGGAACAGAAGGATATATAGAGAGTTGAATGCTTTGTTCCTGATGGAATCATTGGTTTAGCTTCTTAGAAATAAATACAATAAGTTGTTACCAAATAATGTTGAGAAGTCAAAATGATTTTAAAGAGAAGTAATGCCCTTTCCTCTGCCCTTTACTGTTCTGACTATTTGGAATAGCAAACATTTAACCTCTGTGTTAGCAGTGATGAGAATGGTCAATTGTACGTCATAATATTTCAGAAGTGTACAAAAAGCTATTTAAAAATATGACAAGTAAATAATACATAATTAGTCAAGTTTTCTGACTCCACTGACAGAAAAAAAAAAAAGAAAAAAAAAAGAACCTTTTTTTGAGTTTAAAAAAAAAAAGTTGAGCAATTACTCCAGATTTTTATACAGTGTATTAGTTTAAGAACAAATAAAGTTTTGTCAAGAATGTATGTGAAAGTTGTGGTTTTTTTCCCCCACATATATTTTAGTCTCTATGCTTTCACTTCTGGCTTTCTTCAAAGGAATTCATTATGAGGATGAGTTATAGCATGTTTTTGAAATGCTGACTGTCTTACGTAAGCCTGGTGGTAGCACTGTGTCCTTAGTATTGTAATTCTCCTTGAGGGGAGCTCTGATCTCTTCTTTATTCCTGACTCCTGACCTGGTGTTCGAATGTTAGCAGTAAGTGGTTTCTGTCTCACATCTGTCAGGCCTCAGAGCACTACTCAATAGGCTCTTAATCGAGTTGCATTCTACACCTTGGATTAGCTAATCTACTTTGATTTTTAGATGAAACACTGATGTTATTTCCCCTCTAGGTAATGACAGTAATGAGAACTCGTTACCAAACAGGCTTTTCAAATCGTAAATGTGTTTGTTTGTTTGTTTTTAAATAGAAAATATATCATATAGATCATATGAACAGTTTCCAGCTTTCACCTAAAACTTCCCTGCCCGTGGGGAGAAGTTCTGAGGAATCAGCACCAGGCTTCCTTGCTTTCTTACTGCCTACCTGCATAATTTCAGAAAAAAATAGTTCTTTGGTTCAGTGATTGTTTCAGTTCCCTAATTTTCTCCTGATATTCCCCCTTCCCACAAATATGTGGACCTTCACCTAGTGGCCTTTTGAAACTTCATCTCCTGAAATTATCAGGAGGACTCCTTTTATGATTGCTGAAATTTGGATTTATTATATTCCTATTTTGGCATTTTTATCCATTCTGTGGAAGACAAACATTTTTTAGAATGTTGATGTATTTTTGTGTGTTTACGTATCATGCAAGTGAATGAAAATGTCCTCATTATTTAGATCGCTATGTTCATTATACTCTTTTATTATTCTGCACTTCCCCTGCCAGTAAGTTGTGAGACCTTCACATTTCTCTTTGAGGTGTCAGCAGAAAGCACATTTTGTTCTTTTATGTGTTCTGCTTCCACAGTTTTCCAGTCTTCTTCCACATAAACAGAAATTTAAACAGGCCATTACTGTGTAGAATTTGACCACACATCCACAGTAGCTCAGCATCTATCCAGTGTTTGTAACCTGTGCCTTTGCCTGAATCTAACACTCCACCTCTGATGGTGGCCATTAGTTAAAGTCAGGAAAGAGCACAAGCACTGAACACTTCCTTTGAAGATGCTTTGTTTCTTTGACTCAGAGAACTTCTCTAAAGAATTAAGTCATTATTATATGAATTACAGGAAATATCTGAAATAAATTCTTTAGTTTTCATATTGCTTTGGACTGTGGCATTGCGGCCTTCCATCACATATCAAGGTTTTAATGAACTATTGTAACTTTCCTCTGAAATATTTATAAGTTTGGAGTTAATAGGTGTATAAGACTGTCAGTACATTAGTTCTACTGGCAACATTTTCAACAAGTAAGCTTTTTGATCACCAAAAATTTGATCAATTTATTGTTCTGTAGTGAAATACAAATGATCATATTTGATTCAGAGAGTATAACAAGCTAGTCATCCTACAAAATGTATTAAATAGAGAAGCAGACCAATTATATTGTTTCTGATGTTGTATTTTTAAATTCTTGCTTTTTCATTCCTAAAAATTTCTCCAGACCAACTGGAAAATAATTCCCAAGAGTACACCTCATGCAATGCTCCAGGTGGTAAAAAAGGATATTAAACAGTATTAGCATGAGCACCTATCCTTAAGAGATATTATCCACCAGTTTTGTACTGCTGACCAAAGGCTGATCCAATCAATATTCCACTCATTTTACTGTTTATTTACCCAGTCCACTTATCACCAATATAGCTACAAGGACATTTTGAGATGTTCTCTGAAAAGTCCTGCTGAAATCAGATTGCACAACATTTGACGACCTCTCCTTGACCATAGTACCAGTCAGGCTGGTGAGAACTGATTAGTCTTTGGTCAGCTGTCCAGCTTTACTCATCTCTTTGCTCCTTGTCATCTTCAGTCAGTAGTTGAGTGACAATTTCTGGCTCCAATTTCTCTCTAAACAGAAGTGCAGTATGTTGTTTTTTGCATGTTCTGAGGCTTCCTTGGCTACCCTGGGAACTACGCACAGATCTTTAAGGCAAAGGTAGCAGACCTGAATGATTGCGTTGACTGAAGTTTCAGAGCTCTAGGTGAAGTCTGAATGCCACATGTTTTGTTTTGTTTTGTTTTTAAGGACATTCAGTTTTTGTCTTGCTACAGAGGAGAGCTGTGTACCTGATTCAGGTTTGTAAGTGTTATCCATCTCATTTTGAAACAAATTACAGAAATGCTTATGGATAGGGGCTTATGTTCTTTAATATCCTCTTTATCAACAAAGCACTCCTATGCATTCTGAATCAGTTATTATGCAGCAACTCAGGCAAATCCAGTGCACTTAAGTATCAACACGATCATAAAGAACAAAATCAAGGGTGAATCTTGATTAAGACAAAAACAAAAACAACCCTGTAACTATACACACAATATATCTGAGACTCTGAGTGCAGATGTATTTTAAAAATCATAGGTATAATTCATACCATATTTTTGTTATTCATTTGTGAAGTTCTTTTTAAAGTCATTGTTTCTCTTGAACTACTTTACAGTTTACTTTCTACCATTGCACACTGACACTGCTATTTTGTTTGGTGCATGCAGAATACATAAACTTTGCTTTGTATTCTCATTTAAGTTGTTTTAAGGTGTCCTGCACATCTCATGTCTGTGTCTTGCTACTGAGACTGGAGGATGCATAGGATCCTTTCAGTTTTTTAGAGGATTCAGACAGAAAGACCAACCTACCCTCTAGGTGCTGACTTACCTAAAAGAATTTTTCTACACAACAACTTCTGTAATTTGCTGTTACCATTTGCCCTGCTACCTTTAAACAACTTGGAGATTTTCAGTTAATATTGACAAGCATCACAAGCACAGCTGGCTGATAGAAGCATTCCTGAGAAATGAATAAATGTTAGAAAACAAGAATAAATGTTAGAAAAATAGTGAGGTGGCCACTTTAGAAAGCAAAATAAGAAAAGTTATCTTAATCTCTGTTTGTTTGTATTTCTACCTCAGGAAATTTGTGCAGGTTCTCATATGAAGATTGGATTGCATTGTTCATATTGGGAATATCTACAAATAGATTTATATCACAGTCTATTAAATAATGAATCTCAGACCACTTTGCAATTTACTATTTTTAGCCTGTCAATGACAAAGTTCAGTAAAGGACTCCCATAATCAAAGAATATAATGAAACCTCTGCAGCAGAACTCTCCAGAGGAAAACTGGTGAGCTGAGAACTATGGCAAATGTCAACATGTACTTTTTCAGATAAGAAATCTTTTTTTCTGCTTTTATTTTTTCTTTTTTTTTTCCCCCCTTTATGTTACATAGCAAAAATCTGCTACCAAATTGTTAAATCTTAACTGCATAAAAAGCTGAAAATATTTGTTAAATGATAGATTTTAACACTTGAGTATAATTCATTTACATGAATGCAGTTCAACTAGTAAATAGTAAGCTGCCTCATCATTTTTCTCTATTTTTTAAAATGCCATGTTCTTTGGGTACCGTTACTGGGGAATATTAGGAAATTGATAAATAGTATCCTGAAACTGATATTTTAATTAGGCGTGATTGTTGCTTATCCTAAAACAGACAAAAAGATAAATAGATAACTCCATCTGGGGCAAAGACCAACTGTTCTTTCTTCCATTTAATGAAGTTTAAATGACAGATTCTGAGAAACCCTTGCTCTAGCAGTTCAGTAGAACGCTGAACTGCACTAGGAGCTCTGCAGTGTACAATAACTTCATTTGACAAGTGTGGACTCTGTATGATTTAATGGAGGGGACAGAGGAAAAGAAAAGGAAAGGAAGAGATTTTGGTTTGGATTGATTCTTCTGTTTCTCTCCAGCGTGTGTAGAGCTATGAAGTGTACTCAGCTCAGTGCTCGAGTGGAGGATCATTCTTTAGACCACACAGCGTGAAGGAAATGCCATGCTGTTTTGATGATTTCCCAGCCACAACTGTGTAATAAATGCACATCTGGAATGGCTGAAAGCATGAGTTTTCCTTTCATAATTGTATATTGTTGTGTGTGATTGGCTGTGTTATACAAGCATATGAAATGTAAGCAAGCGGGCATATTGAATCAAAAAAGAGACGTTACTGCACTGATGTTACTGCACTGAGATTCCTCTTTTTCCACAAACTTCAGAAATGCTTTTTTATGATTCCACCCATTGTGAATGTTTTCTCTTCAAAGGGTGGGAGTCAAAGCACATGCATGTCTGTAGGACAGCTGAAATTGTGTATATTGTGCATCCAAGTACAATACCCTACCCTATCTTCTTTGTAGAAGACAAAAATGACATAAAGAATAAGTCTGTGTAACTCCTCAGTTCCTTGCTGGCACAAGGACACTTTCGAATAGATTAACTTTATTTCTTCCTCAGTAAAATGGGAATTATGCTATTTACCTTCGAAGAGAATTGTGAGCTTAAGTTTGGTAAAGTTTTTAGGTGCACAGTAAATTTAATGCAGGAGGTTGTATAAATATCCAGGAAAGAATCGGTGAAATCAATCTATTAGGACATACTTAACAGTAGCTTACAATGGATAATTATCTATTGCTTCACTGCTACTGGGCAATTATATTGCCAGTAAATTAAATTAGTCCATCTGAGGGTTATGTGTCTCTAGGATATTCAGCTAATTACATTACAGTGTATTTTTACTCATGTGAAGCAGAAATATCTAGCTGTTATAAGATTGAATAGTGAATCTAGAGGTGTGGTAGAGATATAGCTCATTGCAAAATGTCCTCATTCATCACTCAATCTTGTCTCTCTTAGCTGAGGCTCTGAATGAGTTAAACACCATTCAGGGAACATTATTATGCACTTTGCAATAACAGGAGATTTGGGATTGTCTCCTTGTATGAGTATTTTGGATAACTTTGCATGTCTGGGTCCTACCTGGGCAAGCAATGTATGATACAGAGCTTTATGAAGCAGCAAGAAGAGGGTATAGAGCAATAAGCTGCATCCTTAGCATTCCAAAGAAGAAAAGTAAAATTATTTTGTCTTAAAATTCTTGGAAGTGAATACTCAACAACAGTTGCATAGCCCAGAATTGAGACTTCTAAAATGTTTATTGTACTTTGAATGTGCAACAGTGTAGAGGTAATTAAAACAGTCAGAAGAAAATTCCTGACAAGCTGACATTTTCATAACAAATAAAGAATCTCCAGATATTTGTAACTTTCTGTCAAGGACAATTTATACTCCATGTCATATTACAATATTTAATTTGTTTTTGTTGTCATAATGTATTAGCTTTAAAAGACTTTAATATTTCAGCATCTGCTTCATTGCCCCAATCAGTACTGAAAAAAACTATTCAATATTGAGTGTACATAATATGCTAAGCATGTTCTTTGGATTATTCACCACCTACCCGTAGGTATCTTATTTGTATACAAAATTAGCTTCTTTAGCAGAACCTGTTTGAATGAGCAACAGCGAAGGGAAACCAGCAGATCTGACTGCTTGCTAGTAGTTACAGCATCGATCTTCTGTCTGTGTTTGTATTGGTGTAAGTTGTGGGACGTATTGTTAGATGGATCATGTTATTCTGAATGAGCAGAGGGACAGAACTTCTCTCTCAGGGGAAAGGATTCCCTAAATAGCCATTAATCAAGCCTGAATCATGGTCTTCTGCATGCCTACTCTAAGAATGGCACATTGCATATTCACATAGATTGTTCCTAAAGTAATGTTTCCCGTTGAATCTGCTGAAACACACCACCCACTGCCTCATTGGGCTCACATAAACTGTTTGGTCTAAATAAACATTCAACAGCTGCCAATAAGTATCAGTAGGTGTCACTTTTTGCTTGTGGAGGAATTCACTTCAACACTTTTGTTTGATACACACTTTCATGTCTGCTACCATTTTGTCAGACTGTCCCTCTGCTGCCATCTGTCACACAGCAACACAATGTAGCGGAATATCGCTGGGAAGTTTCGACTTTATTGCCGTCCCATTGCCATCCACTTCTGATACCATGGGTTAATATAATAAAATAGGAGGCATTACTTTCAGAGCATCCCTCTTCGTTTGCAGTTCTCCATGGTATCAGAAATATGAGGAAGTAAAATTGCTATCTGTAACTTGCTTGGTAGAAATACCTGTGTGAGTCTCATTTGAACAGACGCATGCTTCAGGCTCAGAATTTTGTTGCATCTATCTTGGTCGCTACAGATATCTTAATTATTTAGAGAGCTCAATTAGAACATAATTTCTGTTCTAGATAAGATCTCCTTGTGATGGTTATGAAATAGTCCATTTTATTCAATAATAAAAAACTTAAATAATTCCCGGACAAGAATAGGATAATAAATATTAGGTCTAATCATGATAGTATTGCTAAGCCCGCAGTTTTTTTTCAGTCCTTCTCTAATTATCAAAATTTTGCAGCTGTACTGAAAATATGACACCACCGCCTGGATTGATAAATCGGAAATGACACAATTCAGAACAGCGCTTTGAATCCGTACCAGAGGTTAAAACTATTAACAGTGAAGTAGCTTACTGAAATTAGACTCCACTTGAAGCAAATTGATGTCATTGATTTGTATGACAGGCTGTAGTACTCAGCCTTATTGAATGAGAGCGTATCTATGCTAAGCAGAGGGTGCTGTCACCTTGATTTTTTTTTATTTTTTATTTTTTAAGACAATCCCACTGTTAAATTTCCACTGTTAAATTTCAATTAAACAATTTTGGTTGGAAAAAAATGCTCTATATGTCTTTTATCTATCCTGAGCTTCTGGAAAAACAAACTGGCTGTTCCATATTTGGCATTTATTAATAATAGTTTGAATACCACTGCGCTTTTTAAGCTGAGTGTGGTGGAATTCTCATGTGGGATTATTAAATGAGTCGATTTGCATTCTAATGAGAACAAATGTTTGGGATTGCATTGTTAAAATGCTAAAACGGTGTGTGTATAATTATTTTGCAGCTTAGATTCGCAGAACTCATTTCCCCAAACTCTTTTTTTTTTTAATAACTAAAGAGACAGAGCATACTGACGGCTGGAGGGGAGGTGATTAGGGTAATTTAAACTGTTCACAAATGACTTTGCTACTGAATGAAAGCATTTCTTTGGCTTTGCTGTGCTCCTTTCATTATCTTTAAGCGGCTGCAGTGTTGAGTCCCATAAGAAGTCTCACCAAGCTCTCTTTCCTTGTACTATTTCTCATTTGTATTGATTAATCATTTTGTAATTCCATTCTAGGTTGCCTTGCTCATCTTTAAGGCATGTGCTGCCTTTTCTTTGCTTGTCTATCCTGTAACGGTTATGTTGTCTCTTCTAATACCTTAGCTTTATCACTGCAAGTCAAGCTTTAAAACATTAATCCCTTCATGCTTTAATTTCATATTCTATTACCAGAATGAATGCAAATACTGTTTCCTTTTTGCTTCTTTTTAATCATCTTCACTACAGCTTTTGCAAATGGTCCAAGAGTAAAGTAAGCTTTTTATTACAGTCAAAGTCAAAGATTTGTTCTGCTACACTTTTCATATATTTTTCTACAACTGCTGCCAAACAAGAATTGTTTACTTCAGGCTTCTGAGATGTTCTACTGCCTTTCTATTCCCCATTTCAGGTACTGCATAGCAGCATAATTTAAAATACTTCTTTCCTTAAAAAACTGTGTGTTGTTGAGGGTAAATTACCATGAGTTACTGTAGGGAGGTTTAAATAAAATCTTGTATTTTCCCCTCACTGTATTGTCTTGTCATAAGCAATTGTGGTTGTGAGGTGTGGATAGGGGCTGCTTTTCAGCTCACTGTGCGAACCACCAGGCACCGCTCTAGCATTGCAAACTTATGTAAAATTTATGGAGAGGCCTTAGCAGCCCCATAGTTATGGAGTTATGTTCTTTAAGCAGGTTTCAAATACCTGGGATTGACACAAACTTCTTTCTAAGATCCGTCAGAAAACTTGCACCAATTTCAGTAGGAAGAATACATGTAGAATTTGCTAGCTAATAAAACATACTGCATGGCTAATGCTCAGAATGCTAAGTAATTTACAGTCCTTCTTCAGGTTTTCTTTTGCTTTCGAGTCCTGAGCCTTAATCATTGTGACAGTTACAGCATCTGCTCTTTTAAAGCATAGTCTTAGTTCTATTTCAATGAATATTTTTCGGTTTTTGTTAACAATCGCATATTTTGGCAAAGAAATCAACAGTGTCAATCTTTCCTAGTGAAGATGAGAGGTGTTGCCAATACTAAGTGTGGCATCAGAAGACAAAGTGCTGCATATCAATCCCTGTTAATGCTCAGGAAGGACAAAAACATTCCTTTTCCTTCCCAATATCTACTCTATTGTTGCTTCTGTACTGTCTTTGAGTTAGACAATGTGCATGGTAGCAGCAGTCTTTTTTTATGCAGAACTTTGTTATGCTTCCCATTCTCCCTCCAGCAAACCTCGCCATCCTAAAGACCTAAAGGTTTGGTAGATCTGTTGGAACCTTTGCCTATGTAAACTTCTGTGAAGGCAGATAATATAGACACCGCCTCTTTCTCTAGAGACTTGAGAATATGGCCTACACACTATGATCCTCTGTGCATGATCTGACTTTTTCTGTGTAATCAACAATAGACATGAGGTTAAGGCATTCTGGTCCTTCTTTCTAACACTATCAATCATCACCAAAACAGAGGTTCTGTTGTAGAAGTCTGGTTTCTTTCAGAAGAAATAGTAAGATTTTGAAGAGACTTAAAGCAAAATAATGTGCATGGCACAGCAGTATATGTTTATCATCACAGAAATCATAACCCTCAAAAATAATTTTGTTTTACTGCTCCAAAACTTGCTGAACACTCTCAGCTCCTCATGAAGTGCACAACCAGTATCAAATCTTCATGGTCAAGTTCACACTATTCCATCTCAGAGAAACATATTACATTATGTGTTTCTACAGAACTACTAAATGAAAAATTATGAATGCATCTGCTAAGTTATAGAGCGTATAATGCCGTTTTGTATGTACTTATGGCATCATAAAGCCATTAATCATTATTAAGTCACAAAGATCATCCACATATCTACAGCTTAATTGAAAACTGCTCTCTCTAAATCTGCCAATTAATTAACTATCAGAAACACAAACACCTCCCACAGTCTGTCAAATCATTGGTTATCGCACTTTATTCTTTTCATACATCCAAAGCATCCTTTAAAATATTATACACTTCATGAAGATTTTGAGGTCAGATATGCAGGAAAAGAGCAATTGAATTTCAGAAGCCTTGTTTTGTAATATTTATTAACAGTTAGGTTGGCTTTTAGATCCCCAGTGTTTTGTGTTGCATCAGTGCTACTGCTGAGCACAGGATAAGTTCAGCATTCATAGCATTTCACTCCATCTATTTCAGCAGTTTCTGGTTTAATTGTGTCTATTCAGGAACAATGTCCTTTCTTTCCATTTCTGTTCTCTGCAAAGTGACTAGTGGCTGCCGGTATGCTAAACATTATCAGTGTTTTAACACAGGAACATTGAGGAGAGGTCTGCTGCCATTGGCCAGATCTCTGAATGCCTGGAGTGAGCCTTCCACGTGCAAAGTGTTCGCATCTGCCTCAGACAGCACGTGGTGCTCCAGAGCGAGATGTAGGCTAGAAGCAAGATAGAAATTCTTCGACAAATTCTTGTGTGCTGAATTGTCATTTATGGAACTTTTCAGTTTCAATGTGCTCAGTTTTAACAGCTGATGGAACTGTGGCAGCTCCAATCCCGGGTTTATCCTTGTATTTACATTGATTACATTTAACGCTGCATCGAACGCTAACTTACTGCAAACTGCAGTAGCTAAAGAGAAGTCCCCTTTGCAGGGAACAAGCAGCAAGGGGCGCAGCATGCGCTCCTTGCAGGGGGCGGTAGCACGCAGTTGAGGACGTACACCTCCCCCAGCCCCAGCAAGGCACAGGTGGGCCAGGGTCGTTACTGCAGCTGGGGCTCCGGAGCAGCTGAGGGTTGTTAAGACTTGAATAGACACAAAAGGGTTGGAGATTGGTGTGGAAGCAAGGTAAAGTGTTTCTTATTTGTTGCAGGGAAGCTTTTGAATTAGGGGTGTGAGGGAGAAGAGGGGCGGCTTCTAAGATAAAATGGCTGCGGGGAGAGGGAAAGTGTGCACGGCGGTTGGTGTCTGTCTCGCTGCCCTCGAGACGGGATGCGCCTGTGGACCACTTCTGCTGTCCTGTGGTGGCAGGCGCTTGGAAGGGAGCCGTGCTGCGTGTGAGGGAGGGACGGTGCTGCTGCTGCTTTCCAATGGCTTCTGGAAAAGTGCAGAAATGTAAGTGTGAATGTTTGAAAATTTTCTTACTATCTTAGGGACTTCACTGATGGCTTGGCTTGGTACAGGAAACTAGAAGCTGCTATTAGTAAATGCGAGTTCATTTTTGCACACTGCCGTCACTAGATGTGGATATCTTGCAAACATACCTGTATGCAGATATGGTGTGGTGGTGTAGTTGTATGTTCTTTCTTGCTCTTGTCAAATAACGGCTGTGTTGATGAAAACGAATGCTGTTAGGTTGTGTTCTGTTCAGTTGCTTCAGCTCTGTGCTAGGACAAACGAACTGCTGGTATTAAACTTCCCTCTGCTTGCTAGTGTGCTGCGTGCATGTGGGTGGTAAAACACTGAGGATAGCCCATAGCTCTTTGCAATCATTACCTTTTGTTAATCATCTGCTTTATTTGTAGTATAATGCTTCTTTTTTTATATATATCCAAATCTTTTGGTGCCTCAAACGTTTTCTGTACAAGAAATATTTATTTCAATTTTGCTTAGTGTTATCTTCTAACTTTGACTATAATAATAACAGAAGGCGGCCTGAAATGCTTATTGTCTTTTATTTCCATCTATTATCTAACTACATAACAGCTTATCCATCTCAGTCGTGGAGGTGGTGGCTTGTAGACCCATCATGCATGTCTATGAGCTTGAGAATGATTGAAATCATTGTGGAAAAATACGCATATGAATACTTCTTTTTCAAAATAGAGGTGTGATATTTAGGAAACTGTAGATTAGACTGAAAAGGAATGAAGTAGTATAGCTAGTCAGAAAGAGAATTTGGGAGATCCAAAACCCTAATGTTTTTGTAGCTGGATGTATTTTTGCAATGATGGAGATGGATGGCTGGTTGCAATTTTAATCTTACTAGCATACTAGAAAAACATTGTAGGAGCCTGTTCAGCATGTTAACTAGGTGTAATTATATCTATTTGCATGTTTCCATGTAGATGCATTTTAATTTCTTGATGTGTAGACCAGGACACAGATTCTGTACTCTCTCATTCAAGAGTGTGAAGCTTGTTAGACACTTGAAAAGGATCATCCTGTTAATATAAAATCAAATAAGTAAGCTTACAAGCTGTTGGTCTTGACAGTACTCAGTGGAAAAATGGAATAGTTTAACTGTATATCTCCTGCAGTAGGCTGCCTTTTATTTCCTCTTTTGTTCCTCATTTCCATTTCCCTAAGAGGCCTGGAGATGTTTGAGACCCATCTGGACGATTACCTGTGCAGTGGTCTAGGGAGTCTGTTTTGGCTGGGGGTTGAACTTCATAATCTCAAGGGGTCCCTTCCAGCCCTTACAATTCTGTA
Source organism: Coturnix japonica (assembly GCF_054131305.1). Lineage (NCBI taxonomy): Eukaryota > Metazoa > Chordata > Aves > Galliformes > Phasianidae > Coturnix > Coturnix japonica. The sequence continues at coordinate 7,358,983 of NC_140680.1, read as the reverse complement.
AGGCCCACATTCATTCCATGCAGAAGTATACACTGTTGCAGCTTGGGGGGGGGGCTCGGGTAAATCTGCTTACAGTTCAAAAGATGGCATTTTGATTGTACTGCTTGTGTGCTCTTACATACTGTATCTAGTATATCTTATATACATATCTATTAGAGACTTAGACGTGGCTTTATTGGCTGACACCCATCAATTTCATTGTCAGCTGAAAGAAGGCTAATTGTTCTTTTGGCATATAGGGTGTCTTTTCCTGTAGTTCACTGGGGCCTTTTCTAAAGGGTTATCCTTTACCAGTAAAAATAAAGGAAATTAGTCTGCTAGCATGCATAGGAAATACTAATGCTATTAATGGCCTTTAAAGTATGCTTTGGTTCTATGAAGACCAGATCAAGACTGGCTTCTCAACAAGTATGCAATTCTGTGGTATGTGAAGTGCATATTGAAGTTAAATTAGAAAATATTTTCTGACAATGTCCATATCTCTAAAATTGTTATTTTGTTGATGTTTTGACATCTGTGATAAAAGAATTACTTCATGAGAAAAGGAAAAAATTCTTTAGCATCTAGAAAAAGTGAAAGCACTTTTTTGCCAATATCAGGTAATAATCCTTGTGCAGTGGTAACTAGCATCTCTTCATTTTCACAAGAGGAATGACAGAAGGAAACAAAACACTTCTCCCACTCCCACCAGTCTAGTTGACTGGTGAATGATAGGACTTATGTGCTATCAGAATGTGCAGACTGCTTGGGAGTGGTTTGGTTGTGTTCCTGTGCTTCTGCAACTGCAAATTCATTGAGGATGTAAAATAATGCTGATCTGTAAGCCTGGATTATAAAGCTCTTGGAGCCTAGAAAACAAAAATTGACACGGAGTTTTTATTGCCTATGAGAATACCCAACTGCAATGTTCTTGTTAGGGGGTAGTGCAGGCTATTAAGTAAAAATGTGAAGTGAAACATATAGTGCCTTGGCACATTTACACTACTGTGTATTTTGTAGTGCTGATATTTTTTGTTCATTTTAGTTCTACTTTCATAAATGGAGCATTCCTTCAGGGCAGAAGAAATTTAGGACTGATTCAGGAGCACACCTTCCAGGTTCCTTTCAGATGAAGCACACAGATACAAAGAATGCTGTAAGACTGTTAGGACATGTTCTCAGCTACAAAACAGTGTTTTGCAACACAGTCACCACTATTAGCTACATGTTTTTGCTAGCGATAAATAAGAGCCTGCATGCTGTAATCATACGAAATCTGTACAACTGGAGGTGGCCCACTGTTTAACAGCTGTTGTGACAGTGTCCTTGTTAGGAAACTGTTTCTCAGGTACTCCAGCTTTCACCAGCTAAAACAGGTGGAAGTCAGAAGGTGTCAGCTGTGGACTGTGTGGACATCAAAATGGAATTATTCTTGTGATTTCAACTCCCCAAAACTGACTGCAAGAATGGGGTAGTATCACTTGTTTTGTGGGTGTCTACTTGAAGTTTGGCCAGTTATTCAGCTTGAACTGCCATTTTTGCTGGCATGAAACACTCTCTCCTCTGAGTGACTGAGATGTCCACATCCCATTCTTATCTCTTAAAGATTCCTCTATCGGGAATCACAGAATAATAGGACCTTAATTTAAAAATTGCCTAGTAGTATTCATTTATGGCCACCTTTGTATTATGATACATATGATAGGACTGTGTTGTGTTTTAGAACTGTAAAAAGCAGTACATGGGAAATTAGCTTTTACGATGAATAGAGTAGAGTAGTAGGAATATTCATGGCCATGTATGCCTTTTACAAGGCTTTTCAAGATGTAGGATGTTGATAGAGTGAAACAGTGATATTCAATGTATTTAATATGTAGAAAGTATAAGAGTCAAAGAATCATTATTAATATAGATTTAACTGATAACAGGAAAAATATTGAGAAGTTTTGGAAGTAATGTTAAAATTATTTTGCACTACAAACATGCTGGTGTCTGCTACTACTTCTTGTGGTGCTCCCAGCCCTTCATTGGTACTCTGGGTACCAAGGCTTCATTGTTTTGTGTGTGTTCTAGGGGATACTTTGGTAAATCATCAACACTAAGAAGTCTTTACTAGAAGGAAAATAGTGATCATCGTTTTGTGTTCTGCACTCTGACATTTTACATGTGGTCCTTTATAAGTTTGCTAATGTTCTTAAGTTAGAGAATGTCATCATCTTCAGACAACTTAAAAATCAGATTGCCTTTGATGTAGGTAAGGGGTTCTATGTTTCCATAGCTACAGTAAAACCAACTTAGGCTTAGTGACTGCCAGCAGAGGTGTTTCCTAGAAGGGGCTGTGTGGCTTAGAAGCTTTTATCGTGTGGGTTATTTACATGTTACGGTGTGGGGATTGTAATTTGCTTTGTGGTATGAGGATTGTGGATCCCAGGATTTAGCAGGGGTGAGGTTTACATCACTTGGGTTCACCTCCTGTCTGGCTGACTCCATGGCAGAGCTGGGTGAGGGTAATAAGGAGCTTTTGTGGATGTACTTTCCAAACAAAGCTCAGAAACTGTGCTGGACTTTGATTATGCCCGGTGCTCTTGTTCTAGTGAGCTCTCAGGGTCTCCTGACTTTCCAGTTGCCATTTATTCATAGACATTTGTTTAATCCCTGCAATTAACAACTGTCCTGTTAACTTCAGAGACTGTTATAGAGATAATGTGTAAACATAACTGGTAAAAAGAAGTTACCTGTGCCTTCCCCAGCAGATGGTGATCTTTAACATTCTGATTTTTCTGATGATTATTTGATAGAAAATTCAAGTTTTGTTTGTTTGTTAAGCGCACATCTGCATTTTCCATGTCAGAAACTAAGTGGAATCTTAGCTTGTCCTAGGAAAGGTAGGTACAGTTATTGAAAGTTTATTAATGCAATCTTTCTATTTAAAATAATAAAGAAAATTGCATCAAATAGGTAAAATGCCATCTCTTTACATATATATGTAATTCTTGGTGGTGCAGTGAAATAAGGTGTGTGTTTGTTGGGGGGGGAAGGGGAAATGGTGGAGAAAAAAAATAATTACAGACTTTGTTTTTTCTAAGGCAACAGTTTTCATTGTTGTTAGCTCTGAACACCATATTTTTCTGAATATGCATCACATGCATTTTGGATTATTTAATTTAACTTCTTTCCAGATGAACTACCTTTATTAAATACTTGCCATGGATGAGCAACCAAAGTTTGTGCAGACTATAAATATCTGTGATTAGACTTATACAGCACTTTTTAAATCTAAGGTTTAGCAATTATATATAATATTTTTTATGCACATTTGGTGGTGGGGGGGAGAAAAGGGGTAGACGAAGATGCTTTAAAATCTGTTAGCAAAACACCAAGTGAAAAAAAAAAACAAAAAACCTGCAGCCTTCACGTTGTCCCCAGTATATGCAGATGAAATGATCTCCAGAGATGCTGGCTACTTCATGTTAGTTTACGTTAACCAGTAATGAAGTGCACTTCATTTAAAGCCAGCGTGATGAAATCTGAGTGCAAGTCACATGGCTACGTGCATGTTGTTATATTTATTGCACCTTGAAAGTTACTATGATTTCAGTCCTCTTCATGGCCTGAGCTGTACTTGATTTTGTTTTGTGTTGATAAAATGAAGTTATGTGAATTTCTGGATCCAATGTGGATTTAAATATTTTTGTTATTGTTATTTTACTGTTTTTAAGCAATGGATGCATAATGATTTTATTAGAAGGTATCCTGCATTCTAATAGGTGAATTATTGTAGCTGATCACAATTTGCAATTTCGTTTTCTTGGCTTGTGAGATTTGTAATGAGGGGTTTAGTAGTTATGAAGTAATATAGATTTCATTTGTTTATTAAATGCCTTATTATAACATTCCTAAAGGGTTTGTCTTCAGTTCCCTAGCTGTGTACTAGCAAATTACAGTGTTGAGTCTTTAGTTTCCAATAGTTTGCTGTTGCTTGGAAATCTTAGAAGTACTTGCAGAAATGACAACTGATTGGAGTTGCGTAGTAAGAGCAGTAATACTTGGATATAGTGGTATTAATTATGTCACTCAGATAAACTAGGACATCTGTGTTACTAGTCAACAGTGAGATTTACCACCTAAATATCTGTAGGGGTAAAACTACAAGCTTGATTATTCTTGTGAATTTTTTAAGGCAGTGTCTTCTGTTTTGGAACATGTTGGGTTTAAGTCATGCATCTGGAGATGAAATGTTTTGCAGAGCCCTGAAGTTCACCCTCTGTCTCATGTAAAGAAGTGAAATGAATCCTTTTCAACTTCTCCCTTAGTTTTAGGTATTGCCAAAATGATTAATATTGTCTCATATGACTCCAAAACTGAATCAAACAGTGAATGATCCCAAATAGACTTAATGTTTCATCCAACATGAACATGAATAGGCAAAACCCCAGTTTGCTGGAAGGGGTCTCTCTTACACGTTTTGAAAGGATAGTGAGCAGAGTCAGTAAAAGGTTACAGTGTTTAGGAAGATGAACTTGACTAGAGTGTGTTTTGTAGCATTGGTTCTTTGTGCAGAGATTGTGTTTTTCCCTTCTTTACTTGTAAGTGATGGTTTTTTAAGATAATTTGCAGACTTTCACAGAGGACAAGAGTTGAGTAGTGCTTTATTAAAGCATTAGCAAGCTGTACATCATCAGATAAGTTGAGGTTTGCTTTGCACACTGAGAGAGTGTGCCTAAAGTTCCCACTTAATCAATTGTTGTCTTAAGTCTTAAACATTTGGAAAGCATCTCAATGAGACTTAAATGATTGATGTTGATTATTTCATTTGCAGGTGTTTTTATCTGGGGTTTTTATTTAGATATTGAAACAAATGCCAAAAAATTTACAGCAACTGTATTGATTACTTCATTTTGATTTATGCGCTGGTATTTTTAATCTGAGACTCAAACGGGCATTTTGAAGCTCTAATTAATGTTTGTGTTCTGACAAACTGGAACTGACTTTCCTATTAAGGAGTTGTAATTTTGAGTCTGAGATGAGTGGACTTGCAGGCTGAGTGTGATACAAGGCTTAGACTTCAATTTTGTTTAAGATTTAATTACAATAAATATTGCCCGAGGAAGACTTTAAGATGAATGTCTGGTTTCAAACATAACCTTTATGAATCCTTTAACATGCTTTAAGTGTATGCCTACAATGTTCGGTCATTTCTGTTTTGTAATGTGGGAGATTTCTTGCACAATTGCAAGAAATTTTATTTATTATTTCAAACACTCAAGAAAGCAACTGTATTTGGTAGTTGTATACAGTAAGAGAACCCCCTTTTGGTCTTTGAAGGTCTTTGTATGACCAAGCTGTGTTAGTGTTTCCCATACATGATCTATATTTGGGAAGTCCTTTCATCTTTACCCCTGCAGGAGATGTTTCAGCTGGGATACATCAAGTATACTGGCTTGTTTAGTAGCTGACTGTATTTGCAGTACCTCAGCTTTATGCTTGTAATGCTAGTCAATCTTAAGCTGTCCTTCAGTTCCTTCATAGCAATTCCTCTGAAAGTACAACATCTGCGTGAAGAGGGTGTTGAGTAGCATATATATATTTCAGACTTAATAAGAATCTTCATTCAAGTCCTGCATAAATGTTAGAATCAATATTAACTCCTTTAAAGCTAAGACAGTGGCATGTGAATATCTTTAGCTATATCTGAAACAAATTGGAGAGATAGTTAAATAGCTGGTGTAGTTTAATTTTAAGAGTAAGAACTATCTCTGTATACCTTGCTAATGCATTCACCAAAAGCTCTTCCTGCCCAGCCTCTCACAAAAACGAAGTACTCCTTCCCAGACTTTTCTTACCCTATAATTGCACTCTGTGATCTCATTAACTGAGTGAGGCTAAAGCCCTGTGGGACAATCTTGTGTAATCATGTAATTAAAAATGCATAATAAACCACATAAACAAGGGAACCGAATTAAGGCTGCTCTGAAATGTCTAACCCAATTCCTCCCTTACCACCCTGCCTGTCTTTGACATTTTCGCAAATAGGGTTGCAGGTGTTTTTTCTTCCTTTCCCAAGCTTCACCATATATCAAAAAAGGGTAGACCTTCTGTAATTTACCATGGTTCCCTAACGTGGTATAGACATCAAATACGTTATCAAGCAGCATGAGGAAACTGGTATTAGCCTTAGACTGCATCAAAGGTATATGAAGGATGTAGGCATAGTTTGCGAAGGCAGCTCTGTTCTATAAGCTGGAGTAAATATTTAATGGATCTTTTGAGAGATAATGACTTATTTGAGATTAAATTATGGAATATGAGAATATATGACTCTATCACCACATCCCATAAACTATGTAGCCCAGTTTAGCAAGGAAGTGTTGTGAAATTGTTAGTTATGACAGGAATGTAAGTGAATGGACAACTTCACTTTAAGCAAATAGTCTTTTTCATATATGGCTAAGGTATGACATCTGAGACCTTAATTGAGGACATAACCACCTTTGTGCTGTATTTTGGACAACATTTAAATTAGTTTTTACTTTGTCCCTGCCTGTGAATGCTGCATGTGCTGAACAAAAGGCAGCACAAGAAGCCTCTGTTAAATATCAGAGGACCTTTACAGCCAGTGAATAACTTATTTTATAATGGAAGCTACTAAGAAGAGTGCATATAAGAGTATATAATATGCCCTCATAAATGGGGAGGGACATCCAGCTATCTAATTTATCACACTATCTCAATTTAGGTTGGGAAATACAGACCTATTGTGTCATTCTGCATTTGAAGAGTTATGGCTTGTTTCAAGAAAAAAAAAAAATAAAATTGTGCCAGTGCTTGAAAGCTGTTTCTCATCAATGGAAGTAGGAGAATCCCTGGCATTCATCTCGGAAAGAAGTTGCAGTAGCGTACCGTATCACTGTTTATCAGCAAATTTCTGCTACGTAGCAAAACCTAGGGCGTTTTTTGCTAGGAACCAAATTTTAGGATGCTCTTGAGTTTAGAGACGTTCTTTTCATCCCCTTATAAATATAGCACTCATTTACATTATCATCTAGTGTTCTAAATGTCATTCTTAAAACATGAATTTATTAAATGTCAGTTGAGCAGGATAATTTGAATAGTTATTTTCTCTTACTATTATTCTGTTGCCGTTATCCTAGAGTTAAGGACATATTTAACTGATGACTACTGATTGGAATCATTGCTGATGTAAAAGCAGGTATGTTGAGGTTTGTTTTGTGTTTTCACGTGTCTGATTTTAGTTGTCTTCCCTTAGGAGACAATGGCATATAATTGCCAAATCACAGAAGAAATTCCACTTTGTTGGCTGGCACTTTGTCTTTTGCAGAAGATAACTCCTGCCTTTTTTCCACCTCAAGATAAATCTCGGCAACCTAGTGGTTTCTCTTAATATTGAATTATCAGAATTTTTCCAGAGAAGTCTCAGTTAACTGCTGCTAAATTTATCATTACCCAATTAACAATCTTCCGTAAATTCCAGTTCTCTAATTCATGTTGTAGCATATGTGCATTAATCTGTCCTGTATTTCTGCTCTATAATGAGACAGATAGTTACAATGCTTTCTGAAAAAAAGAGTGGCTATGCATGATGTTATCAGCAAATCAGTGAGATAGTCAGAGCTTTTATCATCCTCCATGCTTTGGATATTTCATTCCTGATGTGTTTATTTATCATACTGTTAGATCCAAATACCAAGGACTCAATATAGATTTGAAATTTGGCACTTATCTTTTAGTATATATGCACGTCAGTCAACATGACTTGATAGCCCTTTTCTTTTTTTTAAGTTTATAAAGGTAGTAATAAAGCAGGTTATGCTGTAAATTTGGTAATTGGAATGTGATTCATAATGTTCTGTTTATAGTGACATCTAGTGGTGCAAGTTTCTGCTGATGAAATAGAAGAGCACAGCACAAATGTGCTAAAGCACATTAAGAATAAAATATTGCATGAAAATTAATGAATTAACCTTCTGATGATGGGAAATACTGCTGACCTTAGAGCTAGGCATTAGTATACAGAAGACTTGTCTTGAAAATGCTTTGCAAGAGAACTTCTATTTGTATCCAAGTTGCATGTAAATCATGCACATATTTTTACCAGGGATCTTTCTGATCTGTCTTTGCAGTAAGTGAAATGTAAGACGGTAGCACTGAGTGTCAGTTGAGGCAAAAGATGTGCTGTTCAGAAAGAAGGGCAGTGGGGATGTATATTAGTGTATCTTATCTGTCTCAACAAATAGGATTAAATGAAACTTTGCCAAAGGAACTACTCTGCTTTCTGTCTTCAAAGTCACTAAAGTGCTCTACTGCTGTCTTCTTTAAAGCAATGCACCATCTGGTCAATTTAAAATGGGGGGAGAAGTACAAGGGAAAAAAATCAGTTGGTGTAGCCTTGTTCCGGTGAACTGAAGGCTGCAGGTCATAATCATAATGATTCCTTAGAAGCACTGTTATGTAAAAATAAGGTTTTAGCAGTAAAGATGCTTTCCAGTTCATTTCACTTGAGTTTTTGCTGCGTGGGTCTAATGGGTAGCAAGCAAGCACAAGCAGGCACTACACATTCAGGGGGTTCTCCCGAGTTCATGAGCTAACCAGCTTATTCCATACACTGTAAACAGTTATCCATGTGTTTTCCCTCAGTGTAGTAAAACAATTTGTTTTGAAAACAAGTTATTTTGAAAAGGAAAATTATACAGATTCTGGAAAAGTCCCTGGTTTTCACAGAGTTAACCCAACAATGGAGTTCTTTTGCTTGTCTTTACATACTGCCTGGAACTGCAGAAATGGTTTTGATTTTGGAAATGATTAATGGAATTGAAGGAAATACCTTGTTTTGAGGGAGGTTATAGTGGCATAGGATAAGGAAGATGATAGAGGCATAATATGGAAATCAGATCTACTTGTAGATTAATTCTTATAAATGGTCTATGCAAGTGATATTACTTCAAAACTCATTTGTTTGGAAGTGTCTTTCGCTGCTTTCTCCCAACTTTTTGTGTGGTAAACTGAAAACTGATGTGTCTTTCTCTATGCACATTGAAGAAGTAGTGACAGATAATTATGAATAGCATGATCTTCTCTGTCCCTACCAGAACCTTAAAACAACTTTCTAAAATATTAGGTATGTTCTTGGATTCCTTTAACAATATCGATTTGCGCTGACTGTAACTGTTTTTCCCAAAGCTTTTTTTCTATGTAAAAACCACTTGAGGTGAATACTGCATTCAAAAGAATATATGTGTATGTATATATTTTGTTATCCAAGAGAAGTTTTTCAGTGACCCAAAGTGCCTGGAATAATCTGGGGTTTGTTTTCCAGGTCTCTGAGAGTTTTATTGCAATTACTTCTGTGCATACACAGCCACTGAAGCAGTATTATTTTTAGATGAAAGTTATAGAAAAATAAGATGATGAGACCTAATTGACACAAACATGAATTTCCTTATTATTTTCCCATTATTATTTTTTAAAACTTTAAATGCGTACTGCATCTGAAGTCTGCAGAAAGATACAGGCAAGGTGGAAGTGAATTATGTGGATGTGGAAGAGAAATGTCACTGTAAATATTTCATTTTTGAGCACAATTGAAATTACAGTTTCTGTAAAGTTGCACTTTCTTGCCCTCGTTTTTGACGTGGTTAACATTGCATTCCTGAAATAGCTCATGAATTGTGACCAATTCTAAAGATGTTGGTTAAGTGAAGCTTCAGTTGGAGTTGAACTTAACTGGTCTATTGGGGTTTTGTGTTTTTGCTGTGACCGAGGAGGAGAAGAGTGAGCAAAGACCTGAGAAATATGTGTGAACTTACATCCTTTATCCTGAGATAAGTATTGTTGCTCTTGACTCTATATTAGGAGGTGAGATACTGTTGAAAACAAATTCAGTCTCTTGGAAATGACTGAACCATTTCAATTTTAAAGTAAACATTTATGTATTTGTGAAAGATTTTGAATTTTTTTTCTTTTTAAGTAACTGCAATTGTTTTTCAAAATTACTTTTTTGCTCATGCTGTGTATGTCTGAATGTGATGCTCTGAGCCTGATGCTCTGAGCCTTGTTCTATGTAGTACTGGGCTTCGTTAAAGACTGTGTTCAAGGTTAGCCTTCACTGTAACAAAGAAAGCTAAGTATTTTTTTTTTTTCTCTTAAACAAGGAAAAGAAGCAGAACTTGTGAACTTAAAAAGTGGTTTAAAATGACAGAACTAGTTTTCAGTTCTCTAGCAGAAACACATCCACACTGCCAAATGAAAGTTAAAGAACTGATCTCCAGGCATGCAAAAATTAAGTGGTGGTCAAGGTTCATTAAAGTGTTGCTGAGGGCTCTTTCTCTGGAGCTGTGTACTGATAAACTAGCTTGCCTTAGAGAGGCCTGGAAAAATAACATAAATCTTAAACATCATAGTCTCCTAGGCTTTGACTTATCCTTTCAATCCTTGCTCACAGCTGGACTCCAGTAGATATCAAAGTATCCCAGCTGCTTGGCAGAGCCACCAAACACCATCTCTTCATACAGAACTCCTTTGAAAAGTGTGGAGGGAAGAGAAGGGGGGGAGAAATCTGAGTCCTAACTTGACATGCTGGGAATGCTAAGTAAAAGAGGTAGAGAAGAAGTAACACGGTTCTAATAACTGAAATCTATGGGAATTGCATGTTTGATTCCAAAAGCACAGCTGTGTGTTTAGGAGTCTGGGTTACTAGCAGCACATTAAAGTAATATACAAATATTGACTGCATTTGAGAGAAACAGCTGTGAAGTCACACTTGTAAATTCCAAAAGAGTAAATCTGTGCTCTAAGATTCAAGCAGTTTGTGTCACTGAAAGAGACTTTTGAACCAAAATGTGTTTTTCAATGCTTTTGATCTTTAGACCACTTGGTACAGGCTTTATCAGTATAATTGGTTTTTAGTAGAAATAATGCTTACAGAAGTGCTTTCAGTAATGTTCATTGCACAGAACAGAAAGTTGTCAATTACAAGTTCATTTCTAGCTCTCTTAATAATTACAATTCCTTACACTGCATGGCTACATAAGAGAAAGCTTGGCCAGGCAGATTGAATTGTTCCAGAACTTAGTGAAGTTGAGGAGATGGAGGAACTTACTGGAACTGTGAATTATACTCCTTTGATTACACTGATGTCAATAGAATAGTTGAGTAAAAGCTAGCAGAATACAGTGCATGCTAATCTGGACTAAATCAGTCTTAATTTTTTGCTTTTTGCTTTAGTTTTTCCCTAAAATAGGGGAGGAAAGAAAACTTGTTTACATAGTTTAAATGCTATTTAACATTTTCCAGGATCTTTTTCTTGTTTCATGGTATACTGGGAGAAATTGAACAGAAAAATTAGTACTTGTGGATTTCTTTTTCTATTAAATATTGTTTTGTCACATTTCAAGCAGTAGCAAATTCACTTCAGTTGGACAAAATCCCTCATGGTGCTGATAATGGATCAAATCTATAGCTGGTGCACACTCCCATGGTTGTTCAAATTTCAGTTAACTGCTTTATTGTCAGATAGGCTGCGTTAAGGCTGCTGATTTACTTGTTCTGTGTCTTTCAGCTACTTTACCTCTGAGACCTTGTTCTGCACTTCAGTGTCTGAATGTTTTCTTACCTTAGAAAAGTGTAAAGTACTTGCATGTCTTTCAACTGTATCCTCAGCAGAACAGAAGCAGGAAAATCAATAGGGAGTAATTCTGTCCAACATTTCTAGAAGTGATATTGAACAATTTATGTTCTTCCTTTGTCCAGTGATATAGGAGTGTTATCAAAAATGCCAGGTAATACACTTGTACATTTAAAAAATTAAGGGTTTTTACAACAGTAGGGTTGTGATATACTTGAAACAAATTCTGCCTTGTTAACAGATGTGTGTATCTACCAAAACAAATTAATTGCTTTATGTTGTTTGTTTTCACGTACACTTTCTATCTTGACAACAGCTAACACCATTTTCAAGTAAGTTTTCCCTTTGAAGCATGAACTATTATGTTTTGTGCTCCATTATTTGCTAAATTCAAAAACTTGCTGTAAAATAGCTAAGATAAAATAGCTTAAAACATCTGTTTTGTAATAACACTGTGTTTTCTTAGTGTTAGATTCTTCCACTCTCACATCAAATGTAGCTTCTTTGAGATGAATTTTTAAAAGCTCTTATTGCGAAGTTATCTCTCACGAACTATCAGAGGCTCAGCCTCATTCCCAGCCTTCCTCTGAATATGAAGCGAAAATACAACTGATGGCAGTGTCAGTGTCTTGTCACTGCGTTGTTTATTTTAATGATGTGAACAGCTGGTGGAGCTGTTTTTATTGTCTATATTTCCCCTTTCAAAAATATATTACTAGTGAAGAATATCAAGAAATTACTAGATCAGAACATTGAGGTGGTATGCATGTAGTGCTGTCTAGAGAAGTAATATCAGTTCTGTAATATTTAAGCAGTATTACTCAAGTATTTGAAATGTTACTTGAATGGTTTAGTAATGAATAGCTGTGAGAAGGCAGAGTTTTGAATGATTATGGGAACTGATCCCTTTTTAGTAACTATAGTAACAAAAAAACAGAAAACAACCATTCCTTATGAAGTTTAACCATATGATTTTTTTTGTATTAAAAAAATTTGGTAAATATGTTTTTAAATGGACTCTTATGTATGAAATTAGGATGTTTTATGTACAAATAATCAGAGAAAATCTTCTAAATTGTACATAAATTGATAAGCACAAGTAAAAGTTGAAATTAAACTTTCATATTAGGAGCTGTGTTATATTTTGAGTTGTTTTTGTTTGGTTTCTGAAATTCTTCAGCTATGCTGTCTTCACTATTCTACGTGATTGTTTGTGACTCTGTCTTTCTTGACAAATAGGTGTTTTATGCTATATATGTTTAACAGAGTAAGTACCTCTGTTGTGACAAACCATGATGAATATGCATCTAAAGAGAAGCATGGAAAATTTCACTGCTATTTATATTTGCCTTGATGTACTGATTTTCTTTTGTCATGTCTTTAGCACGCTGTGGTTCCATTTGTTTACACAAAAGATAAAATGCAAAGAATACTACATTTTTCTAAAAGAAGGGGAAAAGTGCTTTAAGAAAACATGTTGTCGATTTACAAAACTCTGTGAAAACATGTCAATTTGTGAGAATTCCTGAAACAGTTCAGCAAATGGATCACAAACCAACTCAAAGCTTTTGCTTTAGTTTATCTAATCTGTCTGTAGTCCTCTTGATTCAAGAAGTTTTCTTGTAATACTGAAATGTGAAGGTCAAGAGTGAAGAATGCTGCATAAATAACATCGTTTTTTCTTGAAAATGAAAGCCATGAAGTGATTTATTTTAAGACTGATCTTTCCTTACCTCTGAACTATAAGGATGAGGAAAGTTAGGAAAGCCTCGCTATCAGCCGGATTCCTCAGTTTGTCTTTCCCTTCTCTTATTCCGAGCCTTTACCTTGTTTTCTTCCATATCTAGGTAGAAGGAATGAATATATGGAAAATGAGTACATAGGTGCTTACCTATTTAATTACGTATTTAAAATGTCTATAAACAGCAGAGCACGAACAACTTTGTATGGTCCTTGGCATTTTGTTTCATTGTTTCACAGTTTACGAAAAATACTGTGACATTCTGAGTAATAAATTCTTGTCAAATATATAGTTATATGAAACCAGTAGCCTCTTACTTGATAAATCCCGTTGTTTACTTAGAAGCTCAAGATGTTTCTAAGGTACTCCAGTATATACTAGGCCATCTGTTGATATTTTGCTGCAGTGAATGGTCAGGCTCAAATCTACATTTAATCACTTATGTTTTAATGTCAGTTTTTCCTCTTTGCTTAAATGACAAAGCATTCATCTGACTTGGAAATGAATCTCACAACTATTACTGAACCTCTATCTCTGCATTGTGTTGGTTCACATTAACAGTAGGTTGGCAGTCTAAATTAAACTGCCTTGAAGGTTTATTACCAAAGCCATTGAATTTGAAGAAATGACTTCCAACGCAGCAGGAGGTACTGGAATTTTGTCAAACGATGACTATAGCTGTAGGTAGGAAATTGATAAAAAGGATTTAAAAAATATTAAGTAGGATGTGAAGCCAAATCTGACAGAAAAACTTACGATTAATAAACTGTGTGATGACCGATTCAGACAGTAATGAAGTCTGATTAAACTATATATGTGCTTCTTCATATTATGCGGAAGATTAGTATGTGTGATCAAGAAGGTAGATAAATTAACTTTAGAAAGAGAAAAAAAGAAAAAAAAAAGCTTATGAAAATGAAAAGAAGTCTGTAACTGGAGCTTTGATAGTTAAAGATGTCCAGTGAGTGTGTATATGTGGAATAAGAATGCAGTAGAAGAAGGTACAGGATGTACTGAGATGCACAAGAAGAATTCATTTTTTTTCAGTGCCCTGTCTACATGAGAACATATGCTATGTAGAAAGACAAGAGGAAGACAGCCTGGAAGTCATACAAAGATGGATTTAAAGAGTGAAGACTGATGAATTAGAAGACGAGGCAAAAGCTACCTTGTTGTTTTTTTCCTTTCTTTTTAAAGGAAGTGTCAAATGAAAAATCAATGCGGTATAATCTTTTTTGAAATAGGGAGGTATTGGGGGAATCAATGATCACATGAAAGATATGAAGAGAGATATAATCAGAGCTGTTAGCTTTATTCTCAGAAACAAGGGAGATGCGGAAAATAAATGCTGAAGAATCTATCTGAAAAGAACAAGTATCAAGACAATACTTTTTTTACTTGGTTGTTTTCTTTTACACTTAAGACTCTTAAAGCAGTCTTTCCAGGTCTCATTGAACTCTTTAGTGGTGACCAACTCACTGGTTTCAGGTACTGTGAGTAATCATGTTCTTGTCAAATAATACCCTTTTAGAGTGTATTCAGTGTTTTGTTTCTTTTAGATAAAATGTTGTTTCTCCTGTACATGGATACCCATTTCTCTCTGTAATTATCTCAGTCAAAAAGAACAGAAATTTCTTTCTGAGATTTTATTTTTTGGGGTTTGCACAATGACAAGTCTTTAAAATAATGTAGGACATTTTCATCAAAGTGTGTTTTGTTTTATTCAAGTAGAATATAAATTAGTGTCACTGAAGGTAGGCAAAGTGTTCATCTTGTTTGCTGTTTCTGTTGAAAGCTGCATCAATTGCAGTGTTCCAAGTGAACTTTTGGACCAGCCTTTCCACTTGCATGTATTGCCAGATGTTTCAGAAACTTATTTTCTGTCTCAAATCCCACAGATCCTGACTAATACCAGATCTATATTTCTTTTCCCTCTGAGTATAGTAAACATTATAAAGGCAGTTGATGCCTGTGCTGTCTGTGGCTGGTTAAAGAGTATTTGATTGCTTTTAATAAAATGTTACTCATAAAGATAACATTTGTAAATTTCTTAAGTAAATGGCAGAAAAAAAAAAAGTCGCGTTTCTGCTGCTCAGTGGACGTTGGGCAGCAGCTGCAAGGGAAATCTTCATAGTATCCCCAGCTTTTAGTGATATAGAACTTACAGATATGCATTTTAGTCCTATGTTTAAAGGGATGGAAAAACCAAAACCTACCCATTGTATTTTCTTTACTATTTGATACTAACTGCTATTTACTGCAGTATGAACCTCTCTTGGGAGTCCTATCCAACAACTTCTTGGTCACAAGCACTGTTAAATCAGGATACCTTTTCTGACAGAGTACTACATAATGTAATGTGGTCTTAGAGAGGGTATTGTCAATCTGAACTTGAAGCAGCGATTGTCCTTTGGGTTTAATCTTTCTGTGTAGTAGTTCTTTGTACAGTTGTTGGTTCATAGCAAAGATATCTTCAGCTGCCAGCAAACTTGCTTGCCAAGCCTGTATGCAAGCCTGAACCTTGAGTCTGTAGCTGGCACGCTGTGCATTTAGAACCATGCGCAGAGAAAAGGTTACCTTCTCTACTGTATGAGGAGTGCTTGAAGGATTTGATGTTTGATATATGGCTGAAGTCTACATGAGATTTGGATGATGTAGAGGATGCCCTTGTCTGCTGGCAAAGTTCTAAAGAGGCACTGTTGCACTTTAAGGAAGTGTGATGTGTTTTGTTGCACTCTTTTTAACCTCAGCAGAAAGGGATTGGTAGCTTCAGGTAGGGCGTGTGTCTGGGACTGGCTGGGTATACATGCTAGCAACCATCTTAGTATAGAGAATGAAGCATGGCTATGTAAGAACATCCTTCAAGGGGTTTTTCTCATTCAGCTGGCAGTTATGTGGTTTTTATGTGAAGAGCAGAACACTGACTTGAGAAGAGTAGAACTACCATTCCATGGAACTGCAGTGCCGACTGTAGGGGCAGGTGGCATCAGGGGTGTAAGGGAAAACTGTTTTGGGTAATCTAAGTGTGCAGCAGTAGCTATTATTTGGGAAACTTTAAATGATAGTATGATACAGTATTGGGAAAGTTTGTATGCTTGATTAGTTATGTGTACATCCTTGGAAGCAGACCTTTTCATAAATACTGTAATACTTCAATGATTGTGAATGACAAAGGAAGTTCAGTTATAATAACGAATACAAACCTTCTGTGTTCTTCCTTACCAGTTTTTCCTTCCCGTTTTTATAAGTTGTCTTCTGGCCTTGTCATAGCTATATAGATTTGTCTTATCCTTGTAAGCATTCTCAAGGGGATAATGTAATGAGGGGTGCATCAAAAGCAACATCTCCTTGAGAGGTGGGTGGTGCAATTCAGCAGTAGTAACAATGGATCACCTCCATTGGTGCAAATTATTACTGTCAACTAGTGTTAGTGTGCTGTAGTTTCCATGGAAAGAAATAGGAGGCTTCACTTTTGGAGCAGTTGATGTTAATTATGCTTAAATTTTGAGTGGTAGCATCCTAGAGAACACAAAATGTCTGTAACCACTTAGAGGTTTATCCCTTGATTGTAGAAGCCAGCAGGAAATAGAAATAGCTTTGTGTATTACCTGTCTTGTTACTTTTATTAAATCTATATGAAATTGTTGCTTGTTCAGAAAATGCTAGTATTAGTCAGATTTCTTAGATGATATAAATATTGATTTGCTCTGACTGAGAATGGAATCAATTTCTCCAAGGTATGTGAAATATACTCAGTTAAAGATCTTATCCTGTAAGCTTCTGCTTGAGCACTATGTGTATCTGTGAAATGCATTGTGTGCACAGAGTAAACCAGGGATGCTGAAGCAGTGAAGGCATTTAGTTTGTTTCAGCATTTACTGGCTTCTGGAGTATCCTGTTTACTAACCTCATATCCTGTTTACTAACATGTCATGCTGAAGGCAAGCTCCCCAACTGCATTCAGCAATATGAACAAAAACTGAGTAAATAAGACTGTGAGAAGCAGCAGTCTGTTTTGTTCTTGAAGTGCCTTGGTGTTTTATTGGACTCGCAAAAAAGCTAAGCATATCCTTTCTGTTGTAATATGTGTTTTTGTAATATGCTATTTGGATGCTGTTTGTTGTAGTACCAAGGAAAGTTTTAGTCTTGTTAGACAGGATCATAGCATCATGCCTCACAAGGATGAGGATTTCATCTATGAGGATGCCTCATGGAGAAATGCCACATGGGAACTGTGTATTTTTAATGTACTCTGAGCCTTTTTCAGACCTGTGGAAATAGCTGTTAAGGGAGGAGTTTGGTTACAATCAAAGGCATTGTTACTGTCTGAACAGAGATGAAGTACTTACTGCTTCCATTAGTTTGCTGCAGTGTCGCAGTTAGGAAAAACTTTGTGGTGTTAGTCTGAAGTTGTGTGGGTTTTTTGTCTGTGTTTTGGTTACTTTTGTTGTTGCTTTTTAAGGGGAGAAGGTGTTTTAGAAACGCCTTTGATTCATCAGAGTGTGTTGAGTGATGGGCAGAGTAGTAGTTATGACAATAAAGGACTGGTTTCTTAAGGAAGTAAGGCTTGGGGAGACGGTCATGTCTATCTATGAACCCCTACTCCATCATGGCAAGTTCTCAATAGCTGACTTAATTTCAACCAAAACTTAGTTTAAGGAGTAGTAAGGTAGTGTGTGTCGGGACGTTTCAGGAGCTCAGACCTAGCTGCTTACAGGAAGACCACCTTGCTGGTGTGTGTATCTACATGAACCGCATGCACAGAATGTGCATATATCCTAACTGTGGGATGAGTCTCAGGTTCTACGCTCCCCTAAATGCAGCATCCAACTGAGACAGAAAAATAGTAGAGTAGACTTCATTGTTTTCCGTGCTATGGAACTAGTGCTTTCTGCTTCTGAATGGGAATGAAGTTTGGATTGTGTTGCTGCCTCAATAGTTGTTGCTACTTATTTACATATTTAATAGTTTGCTTCAGACCACAGGGACCTTTGGTGGTGGGCAGAAATAGTTGGCTTCACCTAGTCTGATGATGATGAGGGATACCAGTCTTCTGTAAGATTTGAAGTGACCTTTCTGTACCAGTGGAGGAGCTTCATTCTTTCTTCTTTGGGAAATAATTTATAAGGAACACTGCAATCAAAATGTCACATCTGTGTTCTACCATATGCCCCAACTATGCATCAGATGAGAAGATAAAGTTTATTAATGTATATTCTATCTATTGAGTTTAATATTTCTTCTCATTTACAAGTTTCAATGAAGTTAGTGTTGCTGTGCTCTTTTCCTTTTTGAATTATGCAGAGCACTTTTATCAGCATGTTCCTATACCCAGACTCATGATACATTTTAACTGATTTTTATTTTTTTTTATTATTGCCTGTTTATGGTATCATATTCAGGTTTGTTCGTATTGATGTTTGCTGCTTAATCTTCCATAGTTCCAATTTTCCAATTCAGCTTGCTAGCAAATATAGCTTAGTGCTTCATACTTTCAAGTTTGTTTCTGTTTGTGTGTTCCCATTTTCCTTCTGCTGTGATAAATTAAGATGGTATGATAGTTCACTCCTGAAACTTCAGTTAAAAAGAGTAGTTGCTACTGGTTTTATTATGCAGTACTGCCTATTTAATCATTTTTTAACCTCTGTGCTATTACTTTCCAGTAAGTCTTTTAACTTTGGCTTTCAGGGTGTTGTTAAACTTTGAAGAACTGAGAAACGATTACTCACTGAGAAAGATTAACTTCACATCTTGAATTATTTCTTTGTTTAAGATGGGAACTTTGTGATCGAATTTCTTCGCTTTAACAGAAAGATTTTTATATATTCAAATAAATGTATCTTTAATCATACCATATTTTTCTATTATTGTTTCATTTAGATCAAAAACATAGAAATATTCAGAAAATCACTAGTCTGACTTTCTTGAGATTACTATGAGATTTTCCATTTCTTTTGTTGTGTATTCAGTATTGTGAATATTCTGGTGCTTGGTGTTAAATCTCCCGTAGGTATATTCTGCAAAACTGCATTGCACCTTACAATGAAATTTGTGAGCAGTGTAGTAATGTAGTAGATTAGAAAAGTAGCCCCTTTTAACTTGAAAAAGGGCAAGTTGTGCTCTTACTTGTTTTAGAGCAGAGAGAAGTTGATTCCTTTATTTTAAAATTCAGAGCTACGACTAGAAAATGTAGGTACAAGAAGAAAAACCCAGAAGTCCATCTGGGGAAGGAGCTTATTAAGCTTTATGGTCTCTAAAGTATTGTGAATGTTCAGTAACAATTTTAAATAATAAAATTTGATCATTTTTTAACTTAAGATTATTTCTTCAACCTATTTGAAGTTAACTATGAATCAAATTTGAAGTGCTTCATTTCTTATATGCCTACTTCCATTTATGAGATATAATGGATTTTTATATTAATGGTGAACTTTGAACACTTAAAAGACATTTCTTGCTCATGTCTACTATTTCAAATTCCTCTTTTGTTTTTTTTTTTTCTTTGGTGTCTTAAACTGATGTGTAGCAAATGCCTTATGGTGCTTCATTTATGGCAGCTGTTCCCAAAAGCAGTGTCTTTCCCACCAGAGAATAATTCAATGCATAAAATCATTAGTGGTGGAATATTTAAATATTCATATTGAACCTCCATTTGTTAGCGCCACTCTGATTCAAAAATATCTGTTCTTCCAGACACGCCTTTTAAATATCAGTTCAACTACTCTAAGATGACAAGAGTGTAAAAAATAAAACATGAATCTTTTGCATTGTACGGCTCTGGATCTGGTCTGACTGTCTCAGGCAAAGTACTCAAGTTGGGGCTGTACATTTAATTTCATTTATAATAATTCATAAATAATATCATTTTTAATTGTTGCTGTGTTATCTTATATTTGTGATTATTGTTTTATAAATTAAGACTCCTCACCAGAAGATTTTCATTGCAGTGGTAAGTTTTGCTGTGTACTAAGAAACAGTTTGGTATGTTCACATTAGTCATCCCGAAAAATATTTATTTTCAACTTCTCTGACATTCTTCATGCTGTTCCACCAAAAATATTCTCAAATCTGGTCTGGTAATTTTTTTGTTTTTATCCAGAATATACAGCATTATATATTTCAAGGCAAATGTAATTTTGTACTGGACAGTGCGCAATTCAGCTGTTAATGAGCACACCTGTAATAAAAAATCAAACAAAAGAAACCTAATTTAAAGAAAAGAGGGACGCGCACACACACAAAAAAACCTCAAAAGGGAGAGAAATATTAATGTGTAAAGTTTAGGGCTAAGAAAGAAATGAGAGAAAAGTAATTTTGCAGAAGGAACAACTTGAAACATTTCTTTTAAAGAGTAAAAGATTTTCTTTATGTTGTATGGCCTGATGTGCAGTGAGGGGGATTAAATTGAATATTGATTTTAGAAAGGTATGACTATGCTGTTAAAATGATAAAGATAAAGGGGGGAAAAAAAAATACAAGAAAACACAATGAGAGAATTGATTACCAGAGAGAGTTGCAACTGAGAGCCATATTCTAGTTGCCAGGTTCCCCAGGGAGTCATAGGTTCTGCAGGTGGCGAAAATGCATTGAACTTGCGATGGTGATCAAAGAAAAAAGAGAGGAAATAACTCATAAGGGTGAGAATATGAAGTTAATGATAAAGGAATTTCACACACACTTTAAGCATTTGTAAAGAAATGGTGTCCGTTTTGATGAAGGAAGAAATGCAAGGTAGGAAAGGAAAGAGTTTGGAGAGACTGGGGCATTGCTGAAATTGGCCAAAAAGAAATTGCATGGTAGAGTGAAACCTTTGTAGTGAAAGATGATCAACTTAACTCAACATAACAAAACTTAAGCAAGTTAACAGATTTTTAAAAGCATAATTCCTTCAGTATTCAGATGGTTATAGAGAATTAACTGCTGAATGAGTGTTTTTGCGAGTCTTGTTACAAAAGCCTCAAATGTTTTCCAAGCTAAAATAGCTTTTTTCTTTGGCACTGGTCTCTAATATAACTAGAGATGGTTTAAATTCTGCGTCTACTTCATTCTGAATTTTAGACTAGATGGCATTTAGAAAGGGTTTATCTGAAGGGCCGTTCCATTTTCTGGGAATAATTAAACCATTTTGTAAGTGAAAGGAGCTGTGGGATTAGAGTGTCGTCCTTGTGCCCCTCATTAGATTTTGTTTGTTTTTTTGAATGAGTATCTTCTTCGGTTGGTATCTTTATCCTACTCTGAGCCATTTTTGTTGTTCCTGTGTTCTATTTCCATCCAACTTAGTTTTTCCACTCATAATTTTCTTTTTGAGGACCTGAGAGGATAGAAGATGAAGACTGAAAGTTTTGCTATGAAGTGCATGTCCTGCATCAAAGACATTCATAAACTATGAGATTTGGTTTCTCCTTTTGGTGTTGCTTGTAAACTGTAGGGAAACTTGAGTTTTCACATTCCTTCTTTGCGTTTGTTTCTTAGCCACAAAGAGTGGTTTATAATGGTTGACTTTATAGAGGAGGATGCTGAGCTGTTTAACTTCAAATAGGTATAATTAGATATTGTAGTCACTAGTGTACTTGTTTTATATAAAAAGTCTGAACCAATACTATGGCCACAAACAATTGAAATGAAAGTAGAACACGTGACAAAGGTCAGGTTGTACCAGTTTTGTCCTTAAGAGTGGAGAACAATTGATTTTCTTTAGTGCACATACTCTTTAATGCAGTATTCAGTGAGCCTGAGCAGAGGTTCATTTCATGCTGCCAATACTTATAATTTAATTGGTAAGGAATCAACAGGAAACAAAGATCTCAGCAGCATCAAAAGACCGTGGATTTTATTAAATAATAATAATAATAAAAAAATATCAAATGCTCTAGTTGCCAACTTGACATACAATAAACTTCAGAAGACCAGTGTTAATGGAGACTTATTAATCAAAATTTGTCATCTCCTGAGTGCTTTTTTTTTTTCTTGGAATACATGCTTGTATGGTAGAACTGATTTTTAAGGATCTGCTTGCTTTACACTTTTTTTTTTTTTTTTTCATCTGAGATTAGAGTTCATACAACAGTGACTCAGAATTTGGGTGTGTAAAATATAGACAGAGAGGACATGCATTTCATATAACAGGGAGTTGTTGGTGTTAGCTTTGGTTGCTCTTGCACCTTCAAGAGCACTCTGGTCACCGAGGGGCATTGGAAGGCACTTGAGTCTGGTTAGCTGATAGCCTTAGCTCTTAGTGGATACAGCTCAGTTCTATAAAGGTAAAACATTTTGCATGGCACAGCTGGTAAAAGGTACTTTCAAGGGTGCAGGAGAAAAAAGTACATACAAGGTGGGGTATTTGTAAAAGGCCCTGGAGAAGAAAGGAACAGAAGTTCAGAGGAAGGACTGAGTACTGCAGCTGTCTGTATACTGGGCAATATGTGGAGTGTATCAGGCAGTTTTGTCTGAGCACAAACAGGACTTCCGTATGTGCTTTGCATTCTACCCTGCTCCCTTCTGTTCTTCTTGTTTTCCTAACTTAGATTTATATATGCAGAAAAACATCATTGAGAAATAGGTGATCAGGTAAATAATATGTAAGTATGCACTTTTTATTCACTTGAAAGAAACAAAGGATGTGGAGAAAACATTAAGAAGTACTGCAGCATATACATGTTTCTGTAATACTTGTGCTAAGGCTAAGAATTTAAAGCTGTGTATGGGATGCTGGATCCCTCGTGGTGATGTAATTGCAAAGAAAGTCTTGGTAATCAAGAAGTCTTGGTAATCAAGAATGTAATGTGGCAAATGTTTTGAAATTTAAATGCATACAGTACTATAAAGAGTGGCAGTGAATACTTCAGTCCTGTTACGACTGTTACATATCTGATTCTCCAGAAGTTTTTTTCTTCATGCTCTTTTCAGTGATGTTCTTTGACTGTTATCTCATTCCAGAGAAGAATTCAGCTGAACTGGATAACTTGGGTTTTTAGCGTGTCTCTCTTTTCTGTTGGTATTAGCAAATATGTGAATCATCCTATGAATCCTTTGTCTTAGAAGCTGGGCTTATCTGAGGAAGTGTATCACTTCTTTTTGTTATTTTTTTTTTTCCTTTTTCCCCTTTTTTATTTCTTTTCGTATTTTCTGTTGAAGCAATTTAAGCTATTATACCCACCAGCTGTAAAAGCAAGCTTGAGTTGTCCCTTATGTGCGGTATGTGTGACTTCTTAAATATACACAGCATTTGGCTGGATTTGGCCAATAAATTTGGATCATTCCTCTTAAAGTAGCAATTCTATAAATCAGGATTGAAGTGGGAGAGAGGATGCTGTCTGTACAAGATCTAAAAACAGCTTTTAAAATTTGCTAGGAGAAGATTGTATAGCTTTAAGTAAGGAGATTATGTAAAATGCTGACTAAAGCTGAGAGCTTGCAGAGGTTCTGACTAGCAAGAGAGCTGTGTAAAATAAATTAATAATAGCTTTTAAGTTCTCCCAAGGTAAGGACTTTTCACTACTGCTTATAGCATATTTCAATTTTCTTGTTTGACCATTAGTCAGCTCAGCTTTCCTCATTACATCTATATCAATCTTGTATTCAACTTCATTAATTTATTAATACAGGCTCTCTTCTGACCAGAGTACATTTTTTTTTTTTGTGTTTTTCTTCTGTGAACACTGTTTTTGCCCTTACCTTTAAGCCAATTTGAATTAATGAAAAATGAAAGATTTAGTATTTGAAGTTGTGTGTAGATATGCATTTAGATGAAAATTTATGAGGGCACCATGTAGTGAGGACTTGTTGTTTTGTTTTTTAATGCTTTTGCTGATCAGAGAAGTGATTTTATTGCCCCAGAAGAAGGAGATGAGAAAACAGGACTACTTTGACTTGAAACAAACTGTTCTGATTGAAGGTTGAATCAAATTTACTTGAGAAATATTTCAAGTAACTTATTTCAGCAGAAGTTTCAGAACCTTTTATTCAAGAATATTGAAATAAAAGAAACGAAGCTGTACTGTTCCAAAACCTTCAGAATTTTTATCTTTGCAGTTTTGCTGTTTGTAACATTATAAAATTAATTGTTGTTGGTAGGAAAAAGAAAAAGGGGGAAAAAAAAGAAAAAAGAAAAAAAAAAAAAAGCTTAGATTTTGGTTTTATTGTCCTGATTTAACAATTTGAATTTCTTATGTAATCTGCATAGCATCTCTCTGTTCTGTCTCTTCATTGGACCATCTCCATGAGCATTTATATCCCCATTTAAGCATTACCTGCAGTAGTATCACTACAGGATGAAAGTAATGCACTCATGCACAGTTTGGGCACTCCTTTACATTAAGGTGGAAAGGGTGAGAAGAAAAGCTGCCCTCTTCAGTGACAACTGCAGCCTGGCATACTCCAAATGATTACCAGGAGGTTAACCATGGAAAGAAGGGATGGTAGGAGAAGGATTTGGGTATTGCCTGCTTGGAACCCTTCTGCTGCTCCGGGAAAGAAGCTTTGCCTTTCTGTGCACCTGAGCAGATTGTATCTTCAGCCAGTCATGGCTTTTTGTGCCCGGGGGAAGATAAACTGAAGAATGCTTTTAAAGGACATAAATAGCAGATCCTTTTTTGATTGTTTGCTTTACAATATTTTCACTTGAAGAAGTATGATTTGGATAAGCAGCTGCATGCTGCTGGTTAGAAGGCCTCTGTCCTGCAGCTCTACTGACTGATGAGTAGCATCACTGAAGGGGGTATGACCCAGCATGTTGCAGCTTATGTGTGGCTGACACTGCGAGGACCAGATTTTCATATTTCATTACTACAGTTTAGATACTTTGTTAATAAGCTCTTTTATGGGGAACTGTTTTGTTGTTATGTTTTACAGAGCTCTGAATTGGGTCACTTGAAAAATACACTGGCTGTAAAAATTCTTTTTTTGCTAAAGCTGGAAGACAGTACTGTTAAAGTAAATGGATCTCATAAGCATTTTCAGTTTGTTATTAAATTCAGTATATTAGGTAAAGAGAAGCGTATATGTAAGAACTACCTTTTTGGGCATACTTCTTGGATAGTAGCTTAGTTCAAACATTGTCTTTTATTAGTTTTCATTACAGATGTGGAAGGAAAACATTTCTTTAAAGGCTTTTGTAGAAAGTCTATAGAAGGTACCCATCCTTAATTCAGGGCTTCTGAATCTGTTTTCAGAACAGCCATGAATTCTGAAAATTGCCTAATTAATCTAATGATATGTTTTTACCAATCATGATTAAACTAACACAGTTCTGCACTGTAGCTGGATTTTGCAGCTAAGTTGTCTCTTCAGGTTGTAGGTGGTGACAGAAATATTCTTAGGTGTAGTAACAAAGCAGAACAAATAAGTCATTAGCCTATTTTGTGGTTTAACCCCTGCAGGCAGCTCAGCACCACACAGCTGCTTGCTCACTCTCCCCTGGTGAGATGAGGGAGAAAATGGGAAAGGGAAGAGTAGGAGAACACATGGGTTAAGATAAACACAGGTAAAGCAATAGCTGTGTGTGTACAAGCAAAACCAAGTGAGGAATTCATTCACTACTTCGTGTCAGAGGCAGGAGAGCAGGGCTCAGTTTCTGTAAGAGTTTGTTGGGAAGATGAACACCATCAGTCTTAATGATGCCCCCTTCATCCTCTGTTCTCTCATCTTTTATTGCTGTTTTCACAGTCATAATGACAGAATGGAATATTGCTTTGGTCAGTCTGTGTCAGCTGTCCTGGTTGTGTCCCCTCTCAGCGCACTCACAGCACATCACTGGCAGGGCAGCATGGGGAGCAGAAATGTCCCCAACAGTATGTTCAACAAAAAAAATCTACTGTAATGTATGACTCTGCAATGGAAATTAACTCCATCCCAGTCAAAACCATGACAGCTGATAATTCAAATATTTTCAATACACGTTCTATAATGCATCATTCTGAGGCTATGGGGTATTTTGTGTTTTTCGTTCTTTTTTGAGTTTTTCTTTTTAGTATTAGTTAACCAGAAGGATTCTAATTAGCTAGTGGAATTCTTTTATTTATATATAAAAGAAGCTTATTATTTCTTTGAACTAATGCTTGTTTATAGGTTTTGTTATTATCCTACCCCAGGCGGAGAACGTATTTGGGATTTGAAACAGAAGGTGGCCATCTTGGAGATACAATTTTGTTCCATCTCTGAGGGTGGCTGAACTATGCAGTGGTGCTTGGGAGTTGTGAGCTTATTTTGTGAGGTTTTTCTTATATTGTTTACCTAAAATAAAAAAAATATGTCTCAATACCTTTGAATCTAGGCAGTCCTTTAGTTGTTCAAAACACAAACATAACTGCAGAAGCATCTCTCCAAAAGGCCTCAGAACAAATTAATCTTCCAAACTTATATGTAGATAATCAATGAAACTAATATAGCCTTGTTCTAAAACAAAACAAATGATTAAGCATGTATAACTTAATTTATACGGCACTGTTAAAATGTAAGCCACTGGGAAAAAGTTACAAGTAGGCTATTAATAGCTACTGTAATATTGTCAAGCCAACTTTATATCAATTTCAGTTTTATCAGTGTTACTCTGAAGTTCAAAGAGTAAATGGAAATTGGTAAACAAGTAAGTGGGCCACAGCTGGGGATTTCTTTTACATTACAAACCTTTTTTTGTTTTTGTTTTCTTTAAGCCCTCGAGTGGAATCATTGAATGTCCAGATTGTCTTGCTGCATGCAGACATTGTTTACTTTTTAGGTGTGGATCATGCAGTTCTGCTGTAGTCAGAGAACTGACAAGTAAGAATGATTTTACATATAGAGTGAGCTGTACTGTCACTTGAGGAAGCAGTCCACTCTAATGCTAATGTTACAAAAGGCTGGATTCGAACCTGAGCAGTGTCTATGAGGACAGCTTCAACCAAATTCTGTTTGGTTCTTTTCACTCTAGACTGCTATTTGGCTATATTTCCTATTTATAGCTGCGAATTTCCTAACTTAAGACATTTTTATTTGGAAACCATATATTTGTTAACAACAAAGTGAAGCTACTAAGAATTATATTTGATGCTAACCAAGCACAGCCACAAAATCTTTTTGTGTCAAGAAACTTGCTATAGCACTGAATTCTAGATTTCTTGATAGAAATTAAGTGGAACTGTTTCAATATGCCTTTTCAAGGGAAGGAGGAGAGTCTTTCATGTGAAATACAAATCTTGCCCTCATCTGTTACAACACAGTTTACTTGTGCAACAAAAGAGGTGCATGGAGACAGAGAATCTGTTACTGCAATGGAAGATAGCAAAACTGAATTTCAGACTAGAAAACCTCCTGTTCCTTCCTTGTTAAGTGGGGCGTGGGCTAAGGGAAAATTTTAAGACTTATTTCTGAAATGATTGAAGAATCAATTTTGAGCTGTATTTTGGAGCTGTGATCAAAATTATACAGAGAGCAATATAAATGGAGTTGTTCAGAGGGTAATCTGCACTCTGCAGGAACAATGCAGGGAATTGTCCAAGAAGAAACTGCGGATTGAAGTATTGGCTGATAATCACTTTGTGTATGTTGTGTATGCTTGAATGAGTGCAACTAAAGCCCTTTCTTTTCCAAACCATCTGCAGGGATTGTGTATTTGTAAACAAAGACAGATTAAGGTAATTTATTAATTCTTTGTCTGCTATCTTCTCATTATTTCTCCTAAAAGAAGTATCTGCTTCTAAGCTCCCAACCACATTAACCACTGAGGACTAAGACAACATATTAATTGGCTTATGAATACAAGTTGGCTTTATCCTTATGTAAAACATAAATGTTTCCAAATTTAATTCATGCTAGGAAGGACAGTATCCATATGCTTTCAGGATTAAGTATGACATGCTAACTTTGCAGAGTACAGACATACATCTAATGTATGTGACTCCTTGTTCTAAGGTGCATGGACAAAAACTTCCGGAGGGAGAGGATGAGAAGCTGATGTGAGGTGATATTCAGGTTGTCTGTGGCAGTTGTTTGCAGCAGGGTCCATACTTAATACTCCCTCGTGAGTGACCAGACTTTACAATTGCAGAGTAAGTACTTTTAGCTTAGCAATTAGCCACAGGGATGTAAAGCTATGTCTTATGTGGAGAGACAGGTGAAAGGTTGGTTAACTGAACTTATCCGAAGTGCCAAATGTTGAGCAGCATGGGCAGACATCCTGTCAATACCTGTGAACACCAGTAGAGAAAGCAAGTAGACAAAATCCTTTGTACCACTTAAGTATTAAATCAGAATGAAGCACTGCATCTACAGAATATGTTATAGGGCACTGTTGCCAAACTGTTTTATTAGATGTATGTTGTCGACTGAGGATGCTTTACACACAGACTAAAAGAATAGTAGGAGCAAAGACTTCTCACTAAGGCCTTTGTCTTTTTCCTTTGTTTTTCCTTATGGAATCAACTTTTTACATGTATATGTAAATTATTTATTTATTTATTTTAATTATAAACTTTTATTTCCAAATCTGCAATGACAACCAAAACTGTGGCTCGTTGTGCCAGGAGTTCATC
Organism: Coturnix japonica; assembly: GCF_054131305.1. Taxonomy (NCBI): domain Eukaryota; kingdom Metazoa; phylum Chordata; class Aves; order Galliformes; family Phasianidae; genus Coturnix; species Coturnix japonica. Next base: position 7,330,116 of record NC_140680.1, on the reverse strand, counting down.
TTTAGTGAAGAGCCACAGGAGGCACTGTTGATTGCCTACAAGCTTTAGCAGCAGAGATTTTCTTCCTTTGAAAGCACATCAGAAGAAAATGTTGAGTATAGGAGGAACTATTATTAAATATTGGAACTCTTTTTAGAAGACTAAACAGGAAGTTCATGTGAGGGATTTCCTTAACTGTACATGAACTTAATGTCAATTTTTGCTTGAAAATATTAGCAATAGAAATCCACACTAACTATAAAATGACTAATGTTTCACTGTAAAATTTGATTGTAATGTTACTCTTCGTTTTGTCATTTTGCATTCTCTATTTTTTATTTAATGTTTGGAATTAAGACTTTAATAATTACTTTCCTGTATTTTCCTCAGTGCGTATTACAGTTCACAAGCTCATGTAGCCTCTGGAAAGTTATTCACAGGACTGAGAATTTATCTGCTTGAAGCTGCAAGGCTTATGCATCTTCATACTGTTTTCTTTTGTGGAAAAACAACATTTCTAAATATGAGCCCAGTTAAGAAGCCCCTTTCCCGAGTTAACTGCTGTTTCCTGAAAAAGTAGATGGTTTGAGGGAATTGCATAGACATTGCAGTGCTCTCTCCTTCTTTCCTGTCTTATTATTGCTATGGCGATTCCACTCCATCCTCTCCTGCTTGCTGTTAACTGTATTTCTCAAGATCTCTGTCTGTGCAGCAGGTGCTCAGTACATTTCAACAGGCATAAATACGCCCTGAAAGTGATTGTAAAGATCACCATGCTGAATGAGTACGTGTTAGCTTTCACAGATATACACTCTACTTAAACCAGAGTAAATAACAATGGTGTGTTGAATGTCTGAAGCTGTTGTATTTGGGACAGTGTATTATATGATGACTTCTGTGAATAAGAAGGGAGGTTTTCAGAGGTGTGCTATGAAGTAGTTCCTCTCTTACTCAATAACTAATCATCTAAAGTACAGTGGATACTGAATAGCAAACTATCTTATTCTGTCTTGGCTTGTATTTAATGGTCTGGTGTTGAATTGTGTGAAAAGTGTCTTTGGAGAATCTTTCCCTTTTTATCTTTGTGTAAGATGATCATGCTCCAAGATAAATAAAAGCATTAGGTGGCTGCTGGGCCTATCTTATAGCATCTTTTTAATGTAATGAGGATTTTGACTTCTCAGTGTGAAGTTCACCATTCACAGAACTTCAGCACTGATTGGAATGAAGGTAAGTAAGGAGAGTTGTGTGAAGGAACCTATTCCCATTTCAGTTTAACTTTAATTACAGATGATGGTGAACAACAAGTGGTTTTGTATTATGTTTGGTTTACTTGATTTGTTTGTTATTGCAGAAGTGTTCCTGTCTGCTCTGGGGATGGGGAGGAGATACAAGTGGGATTGAAATAACTTACTACCTACAGACTATTTTTTCCGTTAAATTGTTTTCTCTGTTATGTGAAGCAGGCACTGCTATGACATCAAAGATACTAAGTTCAGTGTTCTATCTAGTGTTAATATATAGATGTAATCAGTATATGTATTTGCGTGTGTTTTGATTACAACTGAGAATCTCACTTGAGAATGATTCAAGTTTCAGTTTATACCAAATAAGCGTGTACCTAAGGAAGTGTTCAAAGACCTTGTGTGAAGGGTTGCAGATCAGCCATGATTTTATAACAATATTTATTACAAATCTGTGTGAAAGAGGGTACTAAGTTTCAATATTTAATTTGGAAAGAGTTACTGAAATAAATAATAATCTGAAATTACTTGGTGGATTTTTCTGTGTTTTCTGAGGACTGTAAATGATCAGTATTTTTGCAAGTGAAGTTCTGGTTTAGGGTATACTCTTACAGAGAAGTCCCATAGTGGAACTTCAGATTTTCCTTCCCGGTTAACAAGCTATATAATAAAATGTGCATATAGGTCTGAAGTTGATGGGTAAGACATGTATAAAATGTATCTTTTATGCTTTATATTAGACAAAATGTCTCGAAGTTTTTTGCCTGTCTTCGTATTTTGTGGCTCTCACCTTGTTTTCTTCAGCAAACAAATGATCTTTTGGGGTAAGGGATTAGTGGTAAAAATAATGTGACAATGCAATATGCACCTTGAGGGAAGAGATGAAGACAAGTGTCATCCAACCACCTGTGTTTAGTCAAGTTGCTAATTAATCTTGCATGTTGTGTGGTAGATTTTTGACAGACTTCAGGAAAGTGGTCCTATCCAATAAATGCCGCCTTGTTTTAACAAGGGTTTAATAAAATTAAATGATTTCAACTTTATTTTTAATCTTTGATTGTTGTGGCTTTTAATATAAAATTTTAGGGGGGTTGCTGAAGCTTGGCAGAATGTGGATGGATATCATAGAACAGGAAAGCAAGCAAAAGTGATCAATTTACTTTGCCTAGCGTGACTGCCTACATAGGATTGTGTAATGCTCTGAAGTGGTTGGTGTGCTATTTTTATCAGATCTGCCCTGTAGTTGATGCTTCATATGATAATAAAATCAGAAGCTTTCACACTGGGAGATCATAGACTAATAGGCAGCTTTGAAAGGGTAACTTGGTAAAAGGAACATATCTTCAAGATTGGTGTAAAGCAATATAGCATTGGTCTGATTTTCTTCTGTGCAAAATAATATGAAATCGTTGAGAGATAGAATATGTGCTGTGTAGACAGAAGGAAATATATGAGAGGTATTGGCACAAACCTTCAAGAACATTTAGTTTTCTATTGCAGTGTCCCAGCTGGAAATGTTCTCATTGGAACATTTCTAAATAAGATTTGTTTAATCTGTAGTAAATGAAGGGAAACTCAACTTCAGTTATTGGTTGATAGGTGAGGGTTGATGTCAGGTCAGATGTAATGGTGATGTAATGTAAGAATATGAAGCTGCTTTTTGCTAGCTATTAACTTTTCTTTTTAGCATATGGATTCATTTGTAATTTGTAAAGGCAATTTAAATCGTTAAATTCCTGGTTTTGACTATTTTTCTGTTTTTCTGGATGTATGTTAGAAAGTTTGCTGTCTGTTATTTACAGTATTACGGGCTTTAGTTATTGACTGAGTTAGAAGCTTAACATCTGATACCCAGAAAGGTCTGAGAGGACTTTAAAACTGTATCTTTTTTATTTTATATGTTGAGTTGATCTTGAAATTTAAGTTGTTTCATTTAAAAATAAGACTTCTAAAAGTCTCTTAAGCTATGTCTATGTTATCATCTGAAGTGACAAGTTGTTAGCAATACTATCGTTTATACTACTCTATATACTAGTATTAGTGTTATCAGAATTTTAGTCAGGTGAGAAGCTAAAAGAGACCTCTGCTGCAGTTCTTTCCTTTGGCAGCAGGTTGAGAAGCAAAGGTCCAATAAAATTAGGATTACTGAGCATTAACGTTTGTTATATTTCCTTTTTTTTTGTTTTGTTTTTTTTTGTTGTTGTTGTGTGGCAGCGTGGATCAAACCAATGCTTTAAAAACCAGGGGCGTGTTTTATGCAGTTCAAGTAATTGTAAATATGCATTCCACCTATGACAGTGCGTTACATTGTTTTGCGGTCCTTGAGGTGCCAGCATTACATGCGCTACATGGAAATAATAGTCTTGTTCAACTCATGTATCATCTGCAAATGTGCTTTTCCTCTTCTGGCAGAACTGAAAGTACTTCAGAAGTATGACTGCTTAGTAGAAGAATAGTTTTACTGGTCTGTGGACAATAGCAACTATAATAACTACAATTCAGTAACCCACTCAGTTTAAATCTAATCTGAGGAAAAACTGTTGACTCAGTGTATATCTGTAGGAAAAGCTATTAGTCTGAGTTTATTATCAAATCAACAGTGTCTGAAAGCAGAAAAAATAAGATCTCTTTACGAATATGTAGGTGTACTCTTTTAAAGAATATCTTGTCATTATGTTTAAAGTATTGTCCATGTATATTTTTGTAGCTCCTTTCTCTCCTGTTGCTAGGGAAGGGGGGAATCTGGTAGGATTTTCCTGCATCACTATTCAAGTATCTGTCTTAGAGCTGACTTTGCTGTGCAACACTGTTCTCACTAATGATAATGCTCCTGTTGTCTTCACAGAGAGCAGTTCTTCCCTATAGCAATTGCTGTGGGTATGAAATAACTGGCCTACAATAAACTGATTCTGAATGTCAGACTATTCAAATGCCGTATAACCACCCTTTTGGGGACAACAAACTTTCTTTCATAGGAGCTGGTTATTAAATGTTAATTTTAAAATTAATAATACTTGCAAGGTGAGTGTTTTAAATTGTCACTTTGAAAATTTATTTTATTTTTTACATTATGATGATCGGTGAAAGCAGAAGTAACAGGTGAATTAGCAGATACATAAGCCTTTGGTTAAATGCCATATGCTTCTATTTTCCATTCAAGGAAATGTGGTTTTATTGCTTGTAGTTGTAGAGAGAATTCAGCTTCTTTTTTCGGTGTTGTTTTTTTATTTTTTTCATATTTTTTAACCTTGCTAATAAAGGAGTTTGGGTTGTTTAACATATACTCAGGAGTCCATGCTCCAAACTTTGCCCTTCAGTTGGTATTACGGTATCAGTAATTGCTGCCTCATGTTAACATTCATTTAAAGCTGCTGATTTAACATTTAAAAATTCTGAGGTTAATGGATCTGTGAATACAGATCCATTAACCTCAATAAAAACAAATGGGACCTTTAGTGAACTAAAATAAGTGCAGATCAAGGATACACTTTCACTAATACTTACTGATAGCATTTAGATTGTACTGTTAAAATGTCAGGTCATAAAAAAAGGCTAGTAATGTAGTAATATTCAAGGTGAATTTCAGTGTTTCAGTTGCTTCTGTGACCTAAGATAGGATAGTTTAAGATCAAACAAGCTCAGTGTTCTAATTGCAAGATATTCTGTCTGGACTGCTATGTAAATGGTATGATATTGGGGCTGAGCTGGGTTTACTTTAGATAGAAATAGGTTTGAATGCATATTCATCTAATGAGCAAATTATGAAAAGTGTAGTTAAATGATTAATGTCTATCTAACTATGAGTAGAGGAATGGGCTTAGAGCCTGCAGCTGAGACTATAATACATAAGAAGCAAGGCAACATTTGACTAGAATTGACTTCCTTTAGTCCTCTTATTTAATCTATCGTCACCATAAAAATGTGTAAATTTCAAAAGGCTGTTTGGAAAAAGAGTAGTTCTTCAGTTGGTCTTCTGTATCAAAATATAGCAAATCTGCTGTTAAAATAGGCATATACAGAAATATGGGGTGTTAATTGTCAGTTGAGTTCACTTTCACAGATATCTTGTTTTTTGTGGAAAGGAAATGATTCCTCAGTGAACATGTGATCCATATCTGTTTTTCCTTAGATCTTGCTTATCAAAATGATGCTGTCTTTCAAGGTCTTAAGTATGTGTTGTTTTCATATCAGTTCAGGAATTTACAGACTTTCAGAGCTCACTGATAAATGTTTTGGTGGATGTTATGGAACAGTAAAATGTTTATTTGTGCTCTAAGAAGTAATATTCTGTAAAATGACACTCATGCTTATTAATAAAGTAGTTGGCATATGAAAAAAGTGTTATTTCTGTATGCAAAAATGTAAAGCTAGGAAATTACTCAGATGATTTTAAAGGTCATTTTAAAGACAGTTGGAAACTGTATGTTACTGAACTCCAAATACAGTGGGTCAGCAGAAAGATTTAGTTGTATGGGCTGGTGAAGTTGTAAAGTGTGGCTGTTAGTAACCGCAGATGTCAGTAACTATGGCTGCTTACAAGGGTGGACAGTGATAGGACAAGGGGGAATGGTTGAAAACTGAGACGGGGTGGTTTATGTTGGTTATTAGGAGGAAGTTTTTCAGTCAGAGGGTGGTTACGCATGGGAACAGGTTGCCCAGGAAGGCTGTGGATGCTCCATCCATGGAAGCATTCAAGGCCAGGCTGGATGTGGCTCTGGACATTCTGGTCTGGTGCTTGGTGACCCTGCACATAGTAGGGGCTGAAACTGGATGATCACTGTGGTCCTTTTCAACTCAGGCCACTATGTGATTCTATACAGGGCGTATTTTCTATGTGGCAAACAAATGGTGAGACGGTATGTGCAAAAGCACCTAAAAGTTTAGAACTAATATGCCGTAGAAACTGTTCAAAAGTGGTTTTACTGGCTTACTGGTGTATCAAATAAGGCTGAGATATTCTCTTTTGTAGCACGTCAGAAATGTTTTCTGAATATTAATCAAGAAATAGAACTTGAAAAGCACTTTAGAGATAGGGTTTAGTCAAGTTCCAAGAATGTGGTAGTTGTACTACTGTCCTTACTAAAGACATGCAGGCAACTTATACTGAAGACTTCGGCATGTGGAAATGTAATCTAATTTGGACTTCTCTGTGAGCTTCTTACAGTTGAAAGTGAGCCATTTTTAAAAATATGAATGTTAAGATGTCATCTGTACAAATAGGTTAAAATCTCATAAGATCAAACTGAATAATGTCAACAATTTCAGTGACAAGTCCATAGAATGTTAGAGTGCACCTTTCCAAAGTGTAACTGTGTCAGAAACTAAGCTATAGTTGTCAAACAGAAGTAGAGTTGAATATTGAAATATCTTGAGAGTAGTTTTTATGTATTGTCAAAGTATGTTCAGATAAATAAAGCCCAACATTGTTAAGAACAGAGAAAAGTCATTTTTAAAGCACTTCCCTATTTAGCAAAATAGATAATGCCAGTTTTCTGCTGCTGTGATTTTGTTTTAACTCTACTAAAGATCACAAGATTGGATTCTCATATTGGAAAGTAGAGTGCATCACTGTTTGAATAGAAATGCATTACTCTGTGAATTGGAATGAATTAGGCACACTCAATTGCACTGTTGTCCTGTCATATTTCTGACTTTCTAAAAGTGCTTCTCGTAAGAATGTACTATTAAATCTAGGACAACACTCTAAATAAATTTTACTGGCGTCTCTCGTCTGTTAAATTTCATTACAAATGATATTAGTAGTTCTTAACTGTAGAAATATTACACTTAGAGTATTCACTATCTTAGCTGATGTGAATGAACTTGAAAAATGTTTTCTTTATGCAGTGTGTGGGTGCTTTAAAATCTGCAGCCACAGTCTTGACCATTTTTGAACTGTAGAATTTTTTTAAGCAAAAGGCAATTGCTTGGGCTTTCCCTGATTTCTTACTGACATGTATGTTTAACTTCAAGGATCTTACAGGGAATCATCAGCGCAGTCTACAGATCTATTCTTGGAAATAAATATTCTCAAAGAATATTTGAGTCATCAGCTAAATCTTTTTCTCAACCTTGGAGTCAAACCTGATGAATACCTACTTTACACTTAAAAATGTGTTCATATAAATATCTCTTTACCTAGTGACATGCTTGTAACAATTTTTAGAATATAAATTGTTAACTGTGCTTTAAACGCTAAATGTTAGTGGAATGCCATTGCTGTGGAATTTCAGTCCAGAGTGGCTAATAGTTTAAAGAGAAACAGTGTGTTCTGCCAGGTGGCCCGTGGTATTTCTTCCTCTGTTCTGTATGTAGACTGCAATGAATTTTTTTCTTGGTTAAAAAGAAACTTAAACCTTTTTTTTTTTTATTTGAAACTGAGAAACTTGAAAACAAATTTGTTCATTCTGGCTTAGCCTTGTTCAGACATGGACTGAGCCACTTAATGAATGATAAGCATTGTTATTGTTTAATAGTCTTTGATTTCCATGATGTAGCATGCATTAGCAGCAGTATAGTAGCTAAATGCAGTGCAAAACATAGTTTTACTGAGTGTCTAATCCTTTCAGTAACAGATACTTTCTTTCATAAGTATTTTGAAACATATTTCTCTAAGGCTTTTCTGAACACTTGTCTGTAACTCTAAGGCCCTCTGTTAGAAAGGTGCAAAATCCTTGTGTAGTTGACAAGCTTTGTGAGTGACTTTTGGAATTTATTTTCCTTTCAGATATGGGACTGTGGTGTAACCTCTAGAGAGTCTGTACTAAGAAATATTCTGGAGCACGCTCCAATTGTGTTTTTTCTGTAATTCAGAGAATATCCTTTTTTTATGTTTTTCATTACCGTTACAGATGATTCTGCCTCAATTAATTGTACATGGCATTATCTGTAGTACTTGCAGTAGTATTTTCTGATTTGTTTTTTTTTTCTGGGAAAGAGTATAAATGCGTAATATGCTAAGATGTAACTGACAAATGGTCTGTGAAATCAGTTGGGTTGTTATGGTGTTTCATGTTTGTCTAAAATAGGCAAAAAGAAAAGAGTGAGCATAGCTTTAAGGTATAAATACTACAGTTCATAGTAGATAGAGGAGCTCTGGAAGCTCAGCAGAAAGCTGGGCTGGAGTGCAAGCCTGAGTTTGCTCTTAGTGAGGTTTTAGGACCCATATATGTCATTTAGTCTTCTATTTACCTGTTGTTTTGGATTTTAATGACTGTAATTGAAGCAACTAATTCCAAAAGAGGTTATTAAGTAAATAAATTAATCAGATTGCATTTCATGGTAATATAATACTTTAGTAGAGAAATATCATCTTGATTATTATTTTATAAATAGTTCATGATATCTGACTGTTTACATATGTAGTCATGAATATGTTAACATTCAGGGAAAGTGTTTCAACTGAGTTACGAATTTTTAATTCCATTTTGGTTTTTGAAAGTAGATAATAACACATTTTCAATATATTTTTTGGTTTCAGAACACATGAATGCACTGTATGGATAAGTGAAACCATATTTAAAAAAAGAAAACCACACAAATCCTCTTATTATCTGCTGGCGTTTATGCTTCATGACTCACTGAAATGCTGGGCTTCGCTATCTTATCTAAATAGAATAATAGATGATATGTTTACTTAGAACCATTTTATTTATTATGATCTCATGAATAAGCTCAGCTTTCTTCCTTCTCACTGTCTACAAGCTATGATAACTAAATAAGTGTGTAATTCGTCTACCTGTATTAGCACAGAAAAAAAAAAAAATAAAAAATTGGTTGTGGTAGATGCTATATGTGAAACATTTTCAGATACAGTGAGATTAATGTGTGTTAGTATAGAGTAATACCTGGTTTGTAATAGTTCTAATGTCATAATTACATAAATATTTTGATCTGGCAGATGATACAAAAAATTATAAATGAGGAATTGATGAATTCATAGTATCGTACTCTTTCACTAAATATAATGTTCTGTTGCTCAGATAGTTAAAGGTATATTGATTTTTAAGTTACGTATTTTCTGTGAAGTTTAGAAAGTACTTACTTGCCTGAGCCCATGAAAACTTATGGGAATGAGTAGCTGTGAGTTTTGAGAACTCAAATCTTGCTTTGTGTTCATCAGTTGTGAATTGCCTTAAAAATAGAATCCTATCTTATATTCACAGAAGACAAGTCTATTAAACAGTCACTTGTATACTGACTTCTAAACAAAAGCTATAGCTTTACAAATATTTTGTTTCAATAGCTTTTTGTATTACTTAGTAACTGTTGTCTCTATACACATCAAATAACATAAGAAAAAAGCTTTCTAATCTTGTCAGTTTAATATATTTAGAGACAAATTTGGAGTTCTCTGTTTAAGGGCTTTCAGCTGTTTTAGCAGTAGAAAAATAATTTAAATTTAATCTTGACCCAAAGAAACTGAACGAGATGAGACAATAATAGTAAATAGAAAATCAACATGGGTATTGCCATGATGAATAGCAATCTGCATAGCAAAGAGCTCCTCCAGCCCCACCCCATTCCAACCTATAGAATACATGTTCTGTACCCTTGCAGCACTTTGAGTTCTTTCAGAGCAGCTGATGTGGAGTGAACAGTCAATCCATTTTGCTATTACCTCTATGAAAGGTACAGTGCACCTTGAGAAGAGCATGTCTGACCCAATTTGATCTTTCATTTCTAACACCACAGCTTGCTGACTTTCTAAAGGATACTCAAGAAAGGCTTATTAGCAGATGTTATCACTGGAATCACCTTTTCTGAAATAAGGAGTGACAAAACCATCTGCTCATTTATTGCTTGATAACCTAAGCTTCCACGTTGTCTTGGAAATCCTGCTGATAGATCTATCTCCATGTTGTCACGTAGCATTGATCTGTTTGTAGTGGATTTTTGTGGAGCAGAACAGACAAAAATGGAAAACAGGATGTTTTAAGGCTCCTTTACAGCATAGGTAAAATTTTCTGTATAGCACAAGTCAAATAGTGTCATGAAGCCCATTGATGGGAAGTGAAGCAAAAGAAAGCAGTGAACCTGTACCTGAATTTTACTGAAATCATACATACAAGAATGTATTAGCAATTAATGAAGAACTTAAGTGCAACTGATGAGTGTATTGGAAAACAAGCAGTACAGCTTTAGGAATTTGTTCAAAATAGAGAGCAAACACTAAAATCTCTGTAGGGAAATAATTGACCTTTTTAAGTTTAAAGTCTAGAGTAGAAATATTTGAGAGCTTCTTTGTGATGAAGCAGCTATAACAGCTTAACTGATAACTTTTGATAGACAGCATGTGAAATAGAAACAGTTTATAATGTTTAATAATAAATATACATAGGTTGCTCCAAAGGCAGTTCTTCCTATTTCTTTCCATGGAAACTACAACAGATACAAAGAGCACAATAACTCTTAATAATTTGATAGAGCAATTATTAGCTATAAAACACTATTCTTCAACAAAGTCACTGCTGTTAGCTGTGCATTTGCACAAGCAATGAACAATAAATAGCCTGCACACTGCGCTTATAACAGTCTGCGCCAGTGAATGTGACCTACTGTTTTGCAGCTACTGTGGTGGCACCGTTGCTAGGAAAATGCTGCCCATGCAGTAAACTGTCATTGACCCAAACAGATGGAAGTCAGAAGGTGCCATATCTGGATTTTATGGTGGGTGTGGTAGGACAGTTTAGCTCAGATGGGTGATGTGCTCCATGGTCTTCAAACTGGTATGGGGCTTGGCATTATGGTGTTATAAGAGAAAGATTACTGTCACGGAATCATAGAAAACAATTTTCATTGTCCCATCACGTTATAGAACAACCTAACAAGCATTTGCTTGTGCAAATAAAAACTTAGTGGTGTTCTGTTACTTGAACGATGGCTGGCTATTTTATTGTCATTTTTGTTGTTCTTTTTTGTTCTGTTCAGGCTGTGTACCATTAGAATTTACATGTGGAGTTTAATGCACTTCATCTTAAATTCTTTCTGTGCTGTCAGCAAATAGCATTAGCTAAAAGCATGAGTTCATCTGTAATAGATTTATTTGATGTTCTGTTTTAGAAAGAGGAACGGTATCTGAAAACACTGACCATTTTGTTGTGTACATCTACCCCTCTGTAAACTTCTGGCACTTCTGACTCTATGGTTTGGAGGTAGATTTACCGGCAGTAGAGCAGGTAGGAAACCAAAAGTGCTTTTGAGAATAAATGAACTTTCATTAGTTTGCTATTTAGGAAATAATTTAAATACATGAAGTAAATTTGAAATCTGTAGGAATGTTCCATTTGAGTATTTGTATTTAGTGCTCTAATTACAATTGATCTGTTGATTTATTGGATTTTTAAGTTTGTGGTCATCTGTATTCTGCAGCATTAAGAGTAACCAAGTAACCAAAGCAAGAATGAAGTCTTCTGAGTCATTGAGCCTGTTGCTATCATTTTAAAAGTTCTGTATTTTTGTCTCTAAGTTCAGGATGGAGAAGATATTTGGTATATCAATGATTTTAAAAGACAGAAAAAGTGTTTGTTGTTAATCTTTATTTGGCAGTGTTATTTATAGTGCTGCACACGTGAAATCATTGTGGCTGAGAATACTGTGGCAAATAAGCCAGAGACAGTTTGGTACCACAGCAGTTACATCTTTTAAAAATGATAACTGCATGTCTACTTTGCAGTTAATATGCTATTATGTAAAGTATGAGTGTATAAATGATTTCTTTAAACTGATGTGGAACCTTCAGGAAGATGCAGAGAGCATTAGGATAACTCCCTCCATTCAATTTCACATTAAGGATGAACTGTTTCCCGTAGTTACTAGGATAACATTGTATTGACCACATGTAACTAGCAGAGCCTTGCCGAATGCCTTCAGGACTTTATTGCAGAACTGGGAATATACACTTGCTGAAACATGTTTAGAGGGAGAGGCTCTCACAAAGAGGATCGGCTGGGTTTTGGTGTGCTGAGCTGTGAGCTTTGTGGCTGTGCATTGTTATCCTATTCCAGGTGTGACAGTAGATGGCAAGCCAGGGTTGGGTCTCAGCACAGATTTGTCTGTCAAGGCTGATATGAAAATGGAGAAGGTGATAGTTTGAAGGAGAGGGAGAGTGACACATTTCTGTTCTATGCTGCTGCTTATTTGTCTGAAAATGTCAGAAAGCCGCAATCCTTCCTATGATATTACATTCTTATGATCTTATCCTGCCAGAGTGATGTCTGTGTGTGTCCATGAGTGTTGTGTGTTTCTTTGGTAACAGAGGGTACAGGCAGATAATGGCAAGCAGTCAAATCCCCTTGGCTTGCTTATTTGCTGCTTGTTAGCAGATTACTGACCATGCGTATGTTCCTAGTCCACTGAAGCTGCAAAGCAGAAATTGGTCATGTATACTGTCCTCAGCATAAATTCCAGCCTTTCAGTTTGGCTCAGAGCCAAGTGAAAGTGGTTTAATGGAGTCCAAAATGCATGTCCAGACTGCACTGTTCTGTCATATCTAGACAGCACTTGTTTTGTGCCCTCAAATAATAATAATTCTTCTGTGTACATAGAGACAAATAATTCATGTAAACAAAAAGTGGATGATGTTAAAGAGTAATAAGCTTGGGAATCCTGTATTATTTTTGTGTTCAGATAAGATATAGCTCCTGTCATTCATACTAGGGGACAATGGTTCTCTTTTCTGTTAGGTGGGTGGTTAAATGACCCTCGAATTCTGCCTTATGTTCCTTTCTCTGCATGGAATTTGCGGTTGCTGAGTGGTGGGTTTTTTTTGTTTTTTTTTTGTTTTTTTTTTTTTTTTGTCCTCTCTCTGCACAGCCCTGCTCATTGCTATGTAAATATTTTCCCATGTTGCCATTTAACAATTTTACTTTGTCATTTTTTTTCTAGTTTTTACTCTTTTCATATAAATTGAGAGGTGCTTTTTGTAGTGGGATCTGAAGAGAAAGCAGCAGTGAAGTGGTCTGCAAATCTGAGAGTCATTGCAATGAATGGGAAACTAGCAAAAAAAAAAAAAGGCAATTTCAAAGAACAAATAGAAAATGAGTTTGGCAGAAAGGTTTCAACAAGAGAAATAGAAAGAGGAAAGTAATAGAAATATTAGAAGATATTTAAACATTCTGAAACCAGCCTGACTTGTAGCAGTTTTGCTATCAGGACTAGAGATGAGGAATGTTCTTAATTCATTGTCTTGTAAGGAACTGGTTTTTTAGTTCGGACTGGTAGTGAACAGTTATGGCTTTTTTTTAAGTTAAGGCTTACTTAAACAGTCTTTTAAAGCTGTGTGTTGTGCTGTTAATTGTCTGAATATTTACATGTAGAAAGGGAGTTTGTCTTTTTTCTTAACAGTCTGAATGGCTCCTTCTGTTTTTCCTTCTTTTGTTGTAAATAGCAGGCACCATAAATTCACTATTTGGTTGTGAAACGGTGCCTGTCTAACACATAGCAAAGGTGAAGACGACTTTGGAATAATTTTCTTGCTTTTCACATTTAATTTTGCAGTTGGTGCTTTAAAAGGCATCTCAGACAGTAGATAGTCTCAAGGGCTTGTTGGGTTCCTCTGCTAGTTTAATAGTGATCGTGACACTTGTAAAGTGCGGCACTGAGAGAATTAGTGAACTTAGAATGAAGGAAGGAAGGGGTGATCAATTATTCACCACACGCCATCGACTACAAGACGCAGGACTGCTGCCTGTCTCTCTCCTTTTCTTTCTTCGGCACACACAAACTCGGCTTGTGCAATTCATGCAATTACATTATTTTCATTCAAACAATCTCTAGAGAAACCTGTTTATTTGAGTCTGCTGGAGCATTCATCATTAGGGTGTTGCATCAAGTGTCCTTGACATTCACTGCTCCATGCCTCCTGCATCTTCCTCTTTAATTATGTTAATACTCGTGATAAAGCAACAGAAAGACCTGTCTGATTTCTCTAGAAAGAGTGGACTGAATCCTAATTTGATCACTCTTGGACTGTTTCTGACCTGCGTTTCTTCCTTGTTCTCTATCCCTTTGTATTTAAACCAGATTTCCAAGGGTATGAATATGTGAGCTTTCAGGTTTTTATATGGAAGCGAAGTTTTGTGTTTTTTTTTTTTTCTTTTTTTTCCCCCTGCATTTCTAAATACTATTAACATGCAAAAAGGGAGAGCATTATACTTTTACTCACTTTGAACTATTGCTAAGAATATTTTTCTAAGCTGAGAGAGCAGTTGTAACAAAAACTCCATGATTTATATGTTGGAGGGGGATTCTAGTTAAAACACTTTTCATTTAAGAGTGCGCAAGAATACGTATTTTTAATAGCTTTATTTATTGATGTTTGATTATCATAAGATTGTATTTCCATATTTGAAAAGTGCACTGGTTTGAAAATCACTCAATTGCTGATGTCGGGTAGAGCTTATAGGTTCTGCCTAAAGAGTAGCTTTTGTGAGGAACTTGAAAGTGAGGGAGAACTGTTGTTGGAACTCAGAGCTGAAAATAAACCAACCTAAAGCTAGAGTTGAAGGGTAAAATATATGCTTCTTGTTTTTTTTAATAATAATGAACACATTTTGAATTTACTGTTGTCTTGGCTTCAGCTGAAACAGTGTTAACAGCATCCTGATGTTTGGTTACTGTTTCATGATGGGCTTGTGCCCAGGCTGGCAGGGCCACTCAGCCTGGAAGAGCTGCTGCCCTGGTGGTGTGGCTGCAGGGGGTCAGGGCAGAGCGAGTTCTATTTTGTTTCCATTTCCCTCCCTCTTCACTTAGGGCAAGTAAACAGCTGTATGGTGTTTAGTTGCCAGCTGCCTTGAACCTGAGTGATCATATGATGTGGCCTTCACGGACCTTTTAGTCCATAGTTAGTAATTCAGCCTTTGAGAGCATCATGGAGCAATAGTCCTGTTGGAAGTGAAGTATGGGAAATACCGTCTTGATGATCCTTATGTAAGAAGTTGAAGAGTAAAACTCCAGCACTTAAGCTTGTGATAACAATGCATGTAACTTTAAATACTTGCTTCTAACACATCTTGTGTAAATGTGAGTTTGGCTTTAAGTTATATTCCATGTAGTTCACAAGTATCTGAAGGACCTTTTGTGTGCAAAATTACTTGGTGATAGTAAGGTGCGAAATAGACACTGTTACTGTCTAGCAAATTTCAAAATAAGGATGATTTTAGTTGAATAAATTTGGTTCAATCCTCTACTAATAATCAGATTTATTTGTAAAAACATGATTCAGAGATGGAATTGGCGTTCCCTTGGACTCTCAGAAGCCCTGTAATTAGAGTGCAACTGTTTCTGGGTGGTTAAATTGAGGTTCAAAAGAACTGCCTTCTGAGAGCCACCAAGTATGCTGTGATTAAAAACTGGCAAGTAGCATCACTGATCTCTGTTCTGCACTTTAGAACAAGGAAACGTAAAGGAAATACCTAGACAGGAAATCTGTTGTGAAACTAGAGAAAAAAAAAAATACCATCCTGCTTGTTCTTGGTCCCATGCCATCAGCAACAGAAGACTTCCATTAGTGATGTCAGGCACAATACTTGGATTGGTGTAAATTATGGCATATATTTCTTTGTAACATTTGTTTAAGGAATAGCTGGGAATAAGTAGAGAGGAGTGTACATCTGTCATCACACCTTATCATCAGCTTACTCCATATGCTGCTATGCACTGCCTCTGATTTTACGTGAGGTTAATTCCTAGAATTTGCTGACACCTTTATGGTTTCCGTAACAGAATGAAATGCATGTATTAACTTAAGTGGTTGATTGTGTGGCAATGTTCTCAAGAACCCTAGTGGTTTATTCTAGTTTGTAATTCTTGCTAGGGATATTAGCTTTAAAACAAGACAAGCCTGTTTTTATTTTTCAGTATATGCCATGCTTAGCAACAGATGTCAGGGATAAATTG
Organism: Coturnix japonica; assembly: GCF_054131305.1. Taxonomy (NCBI): domain Eukaryota; kingdom Metazoa; phylum Chordata; class Aves; order Galliformes; family Phasianidae; genus Coturnix; species Coturnix japonica. The sequence goes on along the minus strand of NC_140680.1, from coordinate 7,313,995 downwards.
ATTTCTGATCCTTGATTTGTATGGATCAGTAACCATTGCAGTAAAATGCCTCAGGTCATATTTACAATGCAGAAAAATAAAGAAAACTATTGGGATGCTACTGTGTATGAATTGCCGAATTTCTTTGGCAAAGACGGTGTAATGAATCACAACAGTAAGCTACAGTCTGTAAACTGTCATATCCATCAACAGGTGATATTTTTTTCTTATTTACTTTACCCTTTACAGTGCTGAAACAAGAATGTATCGAGGAATACTAGCTGTGAGCATGTTAGAGCTAGTCTAATGACTTTTTTTCTTCTGAGGGAAGTATTTTGGAAGCTGTTCTAAAGGTTGATACTACCCCTTAGAGGTTTAACAAAATGATGTTCTGAAGTCATTTTCCCTTTAAAATATACAAGATTTTTCTTATTGCTCTATCCCTTATGCCTTCTCTATTGACGTTGGGCGGATGTGAATATTCAGTGAAGGTATGATTTATTGGTGTTACTGCCTGCTTTACAGATGTGTTAATCTGTGTCTTAAAAACTAAATTATCACCTAGGAATTTCTAATCATTTCAGGATTCTGAACAAAGCACTGTTAAAATGTACATATTTCACTAAAAGTGAAGTGGAAAGATTTAAAGCTGAGCAGCATACCTGAAGTTGGAGCAGAGCTTAGTGCTGCTAGCTACTCAGGACCTGCTACGTGCAGACTTCCTGATAGTAGAGATCTAGATTTGCAATAACTGGGAATGCCAAAGTGAATATGAAACCTTTGAACGTGGGAATGTTTTAGAAACATGAAAAATGAAGCCATTAAGCTGTAAATCCTTCTGGTGCTATCATAGCAGTTAGAAAAATCTAAACTGAAAATGTTTAGTTTGTTTCCATGTTTAACCCCAATTACCCTTTGCTAGGGAGTTCTTTTTAACATTCAATTCCTCATCTCACTTTTTAGCTTCTGTAGGCCTTATTTTTCCCCCACTACATAAATTGCAGCAGGTGCACAGAATAGAAGACATTACAATTAAATGTAATCAAATATTTTAGGCGCTAATGAACAGCTCCAGGAAAACAAGTCAAAAGGAAAAAAAAAATAAAAAAAGCCTTTAAGTGAGAGTGAGTGGATTTTTAAACACCCAAGGCACCATAGGGCCAATTAAGGGAGTCAGACATCAGGACACATACTTGCATTAATTATCTTTGAGTTCAGGGAAATAAAAAATAAAAGCAACAATTATCATAATAAATCTCCACACATTGCTTGTAAGTTGTGCTAATCTACAAAACACCTGGGTTTTGGAGATTTAAGGCATGAAAGTGAATACTTAATCAGTGAGTACCAACCTCACACAGCTAATAGAAAGGCACAGCGTTGCTGTGATCCACCGGTCAGATCAGGACTGGGGTGGGGGCCTAGCCTTCCTCAGCTGTATTCAGTACAGCTCCCACATAAAACACTGCAGGCCATGTTCAGACTGGAGAGTAATCAAGTCTAGGCTGCTGGGGATGTAGATTTTCCTTGCTGTCTTTTACTCTCATTTTATTGTTATGTCCATAATGGAAATTTTCACAATGGGAGTATAAATCTCAATCTATTCAAAATACCTAACAGTCCATTTAATCCTCCCTTCTCTAAACTCAGAATCAAACTAGAAGGATAAATATGTTGTGTATACCATAAGAGTTCTGTTAATTGTGTGGTTGGAAGGAAAAGTAAGAAATGTAAAAAGCAGGCTTTTTTTTTTTTCTTTAAAAAGTTATTTAAAAATTGAACTTTGAATGCTTGATCCAATTGCAGGCTGTTCATACAGAAAATGTAGGATAATGGTATATTTTGGGTTGTTGATTTAGGTAAAAATACTGTTGAGCTTTTCATTGAAGCATCATCTGGCTGCTCAGTTACATCTGGAGAGTAAATGTCATTCACTCCAACTTCCACAAGAAAAAAGCCCTAAATGAGCAAGTTGAGGTTTAAGTTTGTCATTCATATGATGTTTAAATAGTATTTAGTCTTGATTAGTCTAGATTGAAGGAGGAAAAGTGATTTATTTACCCACTATTTCCTTTCCCTTCATATCTGATGGAATGCTAAGATGGGTCATTCAGGTACTGATGGATCCTAATTGCCATTATTTCAGTTTTTAATGTACTTACCTTCAATTAAGTAGCACTTAAAATGAATGACATGAATAAAAGAGTGAACTGTTTCCCATCTTGTTCTTCTAATCAACTACTTGTTGTTGAGTATTTAAAAGACAAACTTCTTTTATGTATAGCCATGTGTACACACATGGAAGAAATGTAGAATTGTGTATCAGAGCATCTCATTATTAAGCTTAGAGGTGCTGTAATTCTTTCGAAGTGGCTATTCTTTGAGACTTAATATGGACATCACCATTTAGGACCTGAGTTTATTTCATTTTTTCACTGGGATGCTGTAGTACCTGGAAAAACACTGATGTCAGTTATTCTTTTTTGCAAGCTTGGGATATATTGTTTTTTCTAAATTCTATAGCTTTATGACTGGGGAAATTCCAATGGAAAGAACTTTAGGTTTTAGATCCTCTAATCTGAGGAAAGAAATGAAAATCAGTCTTGCTTGATGAGTACTTGAACTGCAAACGGTGAGAGCAATCATTCTTACTACTTAAAGTTAAGTGTGGCCTCTGCTTAGTGTTTGCAAAACTCTTTCTGCAAAACCTGGTTTCAAGCTGTGAGCTGAAGGGGAGGAAAAAACATGAAATAATATCCAGTGTGGCCTGAAGCCAGATGATGGGATTTCAGGAATACGCCCACTAAAGTATTCATAGGAGTTAAGCCTTACCTCCAAGATGCGGTTTTGTGTTGCTCACTGCTCAGGGTATGAGATTTTGGGATACTTTGGTGATTGTGGATGCTGCAAGAATTCACAATGAAACACATGGAGAAGCATCCAAATAAACATAGTACTTCAGTTAATAAATTACTATTTATTGACAACTAAATGAGTAACTGGTTCTTTATTTTAAGTTAAAGAAGGTATGTTTTATAAGATCCCTACAAATCATTTAAAAGATTAAATTTGGGCCCCAACCATTGACCTAGTTCACTATTCTTACATCAGTTGTATGCTTTCTTTGTTGTTTTATAGTACCACGTCACCTTTGTAACTCATTATCAAATAAAAGCCAATAAGCTCTTTGTATGCAGGTGTACAATGATGTGTACTGTTTTATAGTTAATAGCATTAATGTTTGAGTGCTGGAGTTGAAAAAAATGATGCTGATGAGGATTTACTGTGGAGAGATATTTATTAACATTATATCCAAACATAATGAAGAATGATAAACTTTAGCATCTTGTGCTGTTTGCTTTCATTTAGATTGCTGCAGAGCTAGAATGGGGCTACAGCTCAGGAAGGGCACCTCTTCCTTTCGTGTTGATCTTTTTTTAAAACCCTCTCCTCACTTCCCCTACTAACTGTGTTATTCCACCCACTCTGTGCTATTTGACACACGCTTTCTCTTGTAAAAATGCAACAATATCTTGAGTGGTGATTTCACTGTGGATCTTTGCTCTAACAAGAACCTGCTTGGGAATGAAAATCCCTTTGTACCTATCAAAAATTATCAGTAGCAGAGCCAGAAGCTGCCATTTGAGGAATGCTCTATATAACGAAGTGTAATAATGCAGATTTCCATTAGGAAAATTCAATGTGTACACATGTAAATTGCAAATATCATGTTTGTTTGTTTGGGTGAGAGATGTTAGAAGTTCTCTCTTAACTACAACCATGTCCTTATAAGTTTCATGAACATTGCTTTTCAAAACTAGCTGTGTTCTTTGCAAGCAAAATTGGATCTATTAACCAGTGTGTCTCTAAGTTGTTTGTTGTAACCTCTAAGTTCTTAATATTCAGAAAAATTATGGGCCTGTTCTGGGGATCAGATGTAGGTGAAGTATCATCTCCATTTGAAAGCAGACACAGACTTGCACTACAACAGAGAACTGAGTCATGAAGTGTACTATGCAATGCAGTTTTTCTTTTCCTCCCTACTATTTTAGGATCTGCTGACTGCAACAGTAACAACAAAAACAAATGCTTACTGGAATCATGTTATATGCCTTTTCTCCTTGTTAGGGCAAAATAATTTTTTCGCATTCATGATGCTGAGTACATTTTTGATTGTTAATTTCATGTATGTTGCATGGGGTTTTGCGGGAAATTTGGATTCAGGACATTGATCATGTGACATGTAGCACAACAGATGAGTACTTCCATCTGAAAACATCTATGGCAGTACAAAATCTGGCTTAAAGCTTAGGCAGACTTTCATATCCATTAAGTCATATAAGTAATAAACTATATGTAAGCTCAATTACGCACTGAGCATGTATATTACAACCATTAGATGAAGTAAAATTTTTCAGCATTAGAACAATGTGTATATTTCTTATTCCTTCTTCAAGATATCTTTTCACTTTCAAAAGCATTTTCACAGTTATTTCTTGTTGGCCAATAGCAGTCTGACTGATGCTTCTCAGTTATATTAATGTTGTTTTAAAACAGAGTGTAAGGGGTAGACAGAAGACTACTAAAATGAACTAAGAAAATCATTCTAATAAAATGAGAAATCAGCTTTTAGAAAAGGGCATAGGAGAACAGAAAGGTCTGGCAAATAACAGAATAAAAGCGATCTTAAATTTTTTTTATGAAACTGTGCAGCTTGTTCTTTTGAAGTAAGTGTCTCCAAGTGTCCTTTAAAATATCAGCAACTGCTAAAATGGAATACTGTCATTTTATCATAGTAACCATAGGTTTCCTGATTTCATAATTGTCTTGTCTAGGGAGCTCAAGTGTAGGGATTTTAGCAGTAGTTGTTCTTATCAATTTAATAATTCCCACAGATTGAGTACAGTAAATAACAAATTAAACAGTGCTCAGTAAGTCAATATTTAATTTAATATAGATTTTGAGAAACTAACATTTTGCATGCACATATTACTATAGTTCTTACTTTAATGAAAAAGTACATTTTATTTACAAAAGTGAAAGGGGTAAAATTTATAAAGTAATTCTTTCAGTGTTTCTTATCTTCAGCTTCACAGAGTATGAGTTAGATGTGTACTGACTGCAGGGAGCTCCAGGTATTTTTCTGAAGGTGGATCGGAATCTTCAGATCTGTCCAATTGGTAGCAGTTCCTAAGGATATTCAGATTCATAAAGCAAGTGTATGCATGTGTTTTTACACTGTAACTTCAGCATAATCTAAGCATGTTTAAGTACTCATCCATAGAGAAGGAAACTTAAGGTATACATAAATATAATTTAAAATTAAAAATAATTTAAAATTATTTTACAATTCATGGGACTAAACTGTCCACCAACTTGAATATTGTTAGGAAGTTTGTTTATAAACATATTGAACAAGTGTACCTCTTTCATCAGGCGGTTAAAGTATTTTTCATGGAAGTCTAATTAGACAATACTGTTTATACACATGCATACATGTGTATGTTACTTTGCTAATAGAAAGCCAAAGACAAGAGTGAATCAGGAACAATTGCCTTTTTTGATCTGCTTCTTTCTGTTGGGTTGTTTTGTGTTTTTTTCTCTTATTGTTGTTGTTCATTTTTTTCCAACTAAAAATTTCCAAACAATATTCCTCAATTATTTTTTGACTTGATAACTTCACTGAGCATTTTTCCAGATTTTTGAAAGAGTGAAAAGGAATATACATAGGTGTTTTCTATGGTGGTGTACATCCTGTTAATTAGAACTGGAGAAAACATTGTTACTACCCCTTACAATTTCCATAATTCTTTACTATTATTTCACAGACTCTAATTATTTCAGTGATTATGGTCCTTAGTGGGAGCATCATTTGAGTACTTCAAGAGAAAAAGGCAGCAATCAGTTGAGAGAAACCAAATCAAGTCAGCTAATGTGCTGACTTCCCATAGTAGTAAGACTTATGTGATCTGTCACAAAATTAGCTCTTATACAGGTATTAATCAGCTAGGTCTGGTCTGAACACAACCTGGTTGTAACCAAGGAAGCTGTTCCAATGCTGCTCCAATGGGTGAATTAGCACTCTAGGAAAAAAGGAGAAAGATTTCATGAGGAGTACTAGGAAAATTATAGTTCCACCTTTTCTGTACTTAAAAGGTACAGGTTTGTGATTCCAGGAAAACTTTGACCTCTGACTCCATGTACTATACAGAGACTGAAGTTAAACAAAACAAAAATCAAAACCAAGCAACCTACTCAGTTCTACGAGCTATTTAAATGTGCGAGCTATTTTCAATGAGCCATGTTAAATTCATGTATTGTGTTGAAATGTCATTCAAATGTGGATATTCCGATTCCTGGTACTTTTCTATTGCTTTACTAATTCTTTTGTAATGTATTGCCAATGCAGTTTTGGGTCTTCACTTCAGAAATCCAGAAGGGCTACCATAATCATATTTTTGTTTCACAGTTTTGGAAAGCTTTTATTCCTGTGACAATATGTAGGCTTTGAGTTGTTATTATTTCTTTAAGTTCTGTTATTACTTGAGACTTCTCAGATCTGGATCTATGTCTGTCTTCCAATCCCAGAAGTAGATTTAGAAGCTTTCCACAAATAACCTTAGGTTCCTTCATGTTAGGTCTAATATTATTCTTCAATGCTCCTAATGACTTCTGTGTTCACATGGTGGTTCATGGAAAAACTTATTTAATTCTGGTAGTTCAGAAGTTCTTAGCTGTCAAAACTACACTGTTATTTGTTTTTGTTCTCTGATGGAATGATAGAAAAGAGGATCAGCGTCAAATTTTACTCTCAGTTCCTTGGGCATAAATGTAGAATCATTTTAGTGATGCCAGTGCAATTATTCTTATGTTCATACCTAGGTAACTAACAATCTTAGTATTTTAGGGTTTGGATTTGCTATACTTCTTCTTAAAGAGGTAATTCATAATGTGCATGTTAAGATTACGTGTCTGTGAAATTGGATGGATACTTTTTGTTGTTGTTTTTTCCTAGTGGTTTTTACCAAAAAGGCTCAGAGCACAATAGTGTGAGCTGCTAATAACAGCTTGACTCGAATGATGGGATAAAGTGATTCCCTTGTTTTCTGGTACAGGCCTGTGGATGTCAGTAACTTTATCCATTCAAGTGCAAATATCTTGTGGCTTCTAGGCACAAAAGTAGTCTTCGTGCTGATATGAAATGGGGTGAACTGATAATGGGCTGGGAAGAGAAATCTGATTCTATGTGAGTGCCTTTGAATGCTGTCAATGAGCTCCTCTTTAAAGAGGGATGAGAATGGTGTAGCCAGTCATCAGTGTGTGCTGAGGCACTGCAAGTCTGGTTCTTTTCAGGCTGGCCAAGTGCATGTTCCTGGGAATGCAACAGCTACCTAAGGAACTTAAACTTAGTTCACCTTACAGCTGTGCCCACTGCCTTCCTGGTTTTCTGTGTGGAGATGCTACTTACATTGTGGGAGCACAAAGGCCTTGCGTTTAGCTTTCTGATCTCTGTATATATGTGAAATATCTGGGCTTCAATCCTATCTCGTTCATATGTTTTCAATTTAGGCAACAGTTGACACATAAATGTCAGTTTACATGCACATTCATAGGGTACTTCCAGGTGATTTTATCTATAACAGCTGAGAATACTCTTAAAAAAAAGCAGCTGCCCTGAAAGACAGGGAAAAAGCATAGCATGCCTGCCAAGAAGGGGAACACTACCCACTGACTTCCCATTTAGCTGAAATCGCATGCTTATTCTGCAGGAGTTCTACACTGCATGTTGCTGCAAAAGAGCAGTGTGAAGGTCTAAGATGATTTTCTAACCACAGAGAGGATGGATATGCTCTATGGGTGGGAGGAGGGAGTGATCTGGGAATTAAAGTAAAGAAGAAAAAGGGTAGGCACGGTGCTCTAATTAGCCTCGTCCTGATTCTACCAAGCTGTTAAATCTGAGCCATCTGCTGAATAATTTGAATCACCTCCTTGTTACTGGACTGAGTTGGGAAAAACAAACCAGTTCTTAGGAGTTTGCCTTCCTGTTTGTTTGTCTCATTTGTAGCTTGTTATTTCAGGATGCTGCTGGAGATAGGTTGCCAAAAATGTTCAGGCCAAAATTGTACCATTACCAGTTTTTTTACTGTTATGATGTATTAGGTCTTCTGTATTCCAGATTATCTCCATTTCAGAAAAGCTGAGGTTTCTTTTCAGCTCTTCCCGTCAGTGAGCCACACTTGCCTTCTTTAAGATTGCAGTGATGTACCATGATTACTTTGGGACTGAGGCCTCTGAACTGTCTCAAGAGTGTAGTCACTTATTACTTTTTATTAGAGGAGAAGGAGGTGCTTTCTCCTTTCAAAATCTCCGCTGTAGTGTGGACCCCAGACTCTGAAGGTTCACAAGTGAAGGCACTGTGGATTGAAAAGGTATATTTATATTGTGACAGATTCTTGCTTTCTCCTCCAGTGAGTATTCAGATGTTTGCAGCATATTGTGAAAGTACCTACTTCTGTGAAATCTCGAGGCTAGTAGCTAAATGAATTGCAATTGAAATAGGAGATGAGCATTTGTGCTTAAAGAAAAAACAAACAAAACAAAATACTTGAACCTATGATTCAGTGTTTAGATGGTTGTTGTGTTGGCCTGGCTAGCTGGACCTGGTAATTTGAAATTAAATTCTGTAAGTTGGCACAGATAAACTGTTATGCTTTTATGGAAATGAGAGCAACAAAAACAAGATGAAAAAAAGGAGTGTGACCAAATGACCTAGCTTTGTACAAGCACAGCATGAAGGCTCTTGCTTATTGCTGATGCAAAAAGGTATAGGTAATGGCTTTGACTGTACTGAAAAAGTGTGTTGCAGCTTAGAATTTGCTCCATCAAATAGCTTTATATTGCCTGCTCAAATAATACTCTTTTTATCTGTTGTTGTTTCCATGGAAATAAATAGAAGGCATTACTTTTGGAGCAGCCTAGAAAATATTTTTTTTCCCTATACACTGCCTTTTAAATAATTGGAGTTTTTTTTACTGTTGATGTTCTGAAGTGCAAACACTGAAGATTTTCTTTTTTAACATTGCAGTTACAGATTACACTTAACTTTACTTAAATCTACCTTGTGCTTTCATAAAAATGAGGCTTTCCTTTCCTAGTTGTTAGCTGATATTTTCTACTAAAATTCTGAAGAAGCAGACAAATCATATTTCTGTGAGCATTTTTAGTGGGTCGTCATGGCTGTTCTGCTTTATGTCATCCCCATAACTAACTACATGGTTTGACGCATGTTGTTTCTGTAAGGTGGATGTGATTTTCAAGGTATTTTTCTCTCATCATTTTGTATTGTCTATTTCTTGAGGATCTGTATATGAAATGGGGAGAAGAATGATATGCTGTGTGGAATTATGTTCATAAGGATGTCCTTTTTACCATATTTGTTACGTAAAAAAAAAAAAAAAAAAAAGTGCAAGTAAGCATTCAGGATAATTATAAAACAAAACTGCAGAGAAATACCTGCTTGTTTATCACATATTTTAATAACTGTGTGTGTGGGGTCAGTGATCCACTTGAGTACTGTTGGCTTGCACAACAAACAATGTCAGTATAAGACACTTCTCAGACACTACAGCAGGGCTTTTTTCCCCCATCATTTATAGATAAAAAAACTGGGGGACCAGATAAATACCTTACTGTTTATGCTTTTCTATCGTATATTTATCTTTCCTGTCTTATTAGGAGATGTAACCAGATGTGCTACTAACTTGTGTTGTTGTGAGTTTAAAAAAAAAAAAAAGTGTGCTTATTTGGGATGTTATATTCAAATTACACTTTAATCACAGTTATATTTTCAGTTGCATAACTTGTCAGTGTCATGGTTATGGAGTAAAAACAAATACAGAAAACAACCAGAGAACACTGATATAACGTGCATGTAAATTTAATAATTCAGTTCGATAAAACTGTTTTTATTGCATGAGTGTTGATGGCCTTAGTGTTTTTAATGCTCTTAATTTTGACTGAAGTCTGAAGTAATACTCTAGTATCAAGATGGGTATCATTAAGTACTTAGGGATAGGTACAGATGTACATGATCAACAGCCCATCTTAATGTCTTTAAAAACTGCATGATGTGTTTTCATAAATAAATAAATAAATAAATCTACTCTCAGTATGAATTTTGCCAAATTTGAACTTAAGTGATTAATTATTTGGCAAAATTCATATTGAGGTTGAAATTACAACTTGCACGTCCAATATGAAATCATAAGGATTCTTAAAGGCGAAATGTGTGATGCATCCCTTTGACTGCTTCTGTGACAGTGGGCATGTGTTAAACAGAGCATGGACACATGGACTTGGTGAATCCACACATCTGTGTTTTGTGGGAGAATAATTTGATGCTTGTTAGCTTCCTCCTTTAACGTTTTGCTGGAGAAAGTTTTTTTGCTCTTCTTTGGATGCTGTGAACAACTTGCAGAGCATGCTTTGTGTGTTGGTTCAAGCCTAAGACTTAGTGTCACAAAAGCCTTTTAAATTAAAAGTGTGGCCAAAAATGTTTGTACTTCTGAAGAATAGTCTGCAGTGGTACAGTAGATATCCAAAAAAAAATACATTCTTTTATGGATTTATGAGGCATGGTAGGTTAGAAGTAGAATACAGGGCACCTATCATAGAACACCAGGTGAGCATTGTAATGAATATCAGGGAGGACATATATTTCAACAGTTAGATGTGTTATCATCAGAAAGTGTACAAAACATTATTTTTCGTATGTTTTGTGTGACCCTAACTTTCTGTTTGTTCAAAAGAAGTCATGTTGCAAATGTGTTGCAAAAGTGTTTTTTTTTTCTTTTTTTTTCATTTTGGTGTTTCCTTGTCTTTTTATTTAGATGTAATCACTGTGAAGACAGACTGAGGGCAGAAGAAATTAAACCAATTGGGTGAATTAGCTCAGCAAGTGACAGCTCACAGGAGAATCTTTATCTACTCTTTCCACTGACTGTATGCACATAATTGCAGGTAAGTACACTGGCTACATTTTCTTCAATAGAACAATTATAATAGAAATTATAATTAAAGGGCTGATGTTATAGCCATGACTAGATATTTGGGTCAAACTTATGCATGTGCTAGCTTGAAGCCTGTTCTAAAAATGTATTTGATTAAATTTATATTTTATTGCATTCCTTCTTGGGTGTATGATTATGCAACCAAAATGAGTCAATTAATGTCAAAATAATTCTTAGAAAACCTGGTCATTTTTATTAATTATTTTATGGATTCTGGGCTATTATTTTCAGTTATTGTCCTCATGAATGTTAACGTGTATATCCCTATGTACAACTGTAAATTCTATGCTTGTAAATGCACATACATATTGCTTATGCATTGTTTTGGAAAACCTTTCAAGATCATAAATTTGTGGTATCAAAGACCTTGTGAAAAGTCATGGCGGGATTGAACACCTAATTGCTCTCCATGGCTACAGCAATCTGCTGTCAGTGTCCTGGTGCTGTTATTCACACAGTAAGAACTGAGACATCTGCTAGTCTTCATAAAATCCTATATCAGTTTTCATGGTAGTTGATTCCATAGGATCTTATATACCACTGCTGAAAACACAGACTGGGAGAGTAAGAGTATTGTTGATGCAGAATATCTGGATTAATGCTGGTTGAACACCACCACGTAGTGTGAAAGTTACTCAGCAGACTGTATAAATGTGTGGGTTTTTGGTAGCATCAGGTAGCACCCAAAAGCACAGATTAACTTTAGAATGCATAGCAATTGCATCCAGAGGTTTTTTTGAAAGTGTTTGATACGTTCCCTGATTTCTCTTGTGTTTATTTCTTCATTACAGAAGTCTGTGACAAAATTTGGAATAGTTATGAATTAATTAGAAAATTTCCATCATGAAGTGATTGAAAAGAAAAAAAAAACAAAACAACACATGTTGTGTTTCCATTTTTATAAAATTTGGTGTATTAAAATAATTGTGGTAATCCCCAAATCATAGTTGTCTCAATAATCTGGGTCTTAATTTCAAATTAGATCAGGAAATGAATGATTTATGCTTTTGCATATTTTAAGTATTTAGTTAAAATTGATTAAAAAAGGAAAAGAAATGTAGTTTTGTGCTGTTCTAGTTGTTTGCTTTTCTTAATATTCACCTGTTAATTATGAGGGTTTTGCTAACAACTGACATTTTGTATGTAATATTTTAACTTCATCTAATTTATGTGCTGTGATTTAACGTATCTTATTTGTCCTTTAAACATAAATGGAAAATGTAAAGTGAAGAAAAAGTACTGCAGAACTCACTGGATGAACTCAGTGATTTACTTTAAAAAAGTCGAATGTGTTGTTTGAAAGTACATTTTAAAAAAAAATTCCCGAGCCTGGTAAATTCTGTTACTGGTTTCTCTTAATTCTGTACATGTACTTCTATGAGAAAATGAATGCTTTCTTCTTGATCTGACTCTTTGTGTAGAAACTTCATTATGGGTTCCTGTAGCACTAGTTTCTGTTTTCCTGTATTCTCTTTGTGAATATTTAATATTTATGAAGAAGCTTGAGATTGTTTCCTTCAGAGATCAGCAAGGAGAAAAACAAAATGATTTTAGCAATACCGAACTAAGAAGGACAGTATGCAAAAGCTTCCCGAGTCTTTTTTGTAGCCATCAGAAATATCCTACGTGCTTTTGATACATGTACTTTTTTTTTTCTTTCTTTCTTTTTTTTTTTTTTTTTCTTTCTCAGAGTTCTTTGTTCTTCAGACCTTACTTATTATTTATTTCAGTACACTTATGTTAAGGGGATAGAGTTGGGGAAGTTGGCAGATAAGCTGTGGGGAGTGATCCGAAGGCCGGGCCACCTATTTTACTAAGCTAGCCTCTGACATCAGAGGCAGATGTTGGTGGGATGGCAATAGAGATAGAACCTTCCCACCAGCACTCTGACAAAACAGTATCTGATATGGAGGTATGTAAATAACAAAAATGTGGGAGTTTGACAGCAATAGTGCATCATCTCTGCTGCAGCAGATTTTTTTTGTGGGTGGAATACAGGCTCTTGTTCATTGTTGGTGAAAATGCATAGCTAATAGTGGTGACTGTGTTGAAAACAAGTGCTTTGAAATTGAGAATTTTCTCTATGGAATGATGCTGTTGTTCTCTTTGTATCTGTTGTAGTATCCATGGAAATATATTGCAGTCCTTACTTTAAAAGCCATCTGTGTACCTGGACAAGGGGGTCTAGGAATTATTTGTTTGTCTTACTGCCAACAGCGGTTGTATGAATCTTGTAATAGAGCACTTCTTACCAACACTAACACTAATTTTAAGACTTGTAGAAGAAACTAATTCTAAATTTAGTAAACATACTACAGCATTTTTAATTGAATAATATATTTAAAATTCCTAAGCAAAACTATGACATATGAAAAGTTTTTTAAAAAAGTGAGATGATATCTTTTATGTAGTTTCTCATAGATTTACATCACAAGTACAGCAGCATTTATAGCACTAGTCAACACCACTATCCAATTACCCAGTGGGTTTATCCGTTTTCTATTGTAAATGCATATTTATATCTTTTACCTTCTCAGAGGTAACTTCAACAGTGTTCCATGGGAACTTTTATTTCACTCTCTGACAAACATTGGAATAATTCAATAAAGAAGAAAGATTTTAAGATTGTTTCAGACTAAGGCATGAATAGCAAGAAGTTAGGAATTGTGATTATTTAGGTTCTTGTGTTAATTTTGCGAGACCAGCCAGCCCTGTTAGTAGAGATGGAGAACTATAACATCTAGATTTGGAGATGAGTGGGTGCCTAACTCCCACTGAATTCAGGTGAAAATTACATTCCTAACTAGCTTTCTAAGTATGGAAGAAAGTGATTTCCGCTGCATTTGGTGTCATTAGGGAGGAATGTCTGTCTGCTTTGCTGCAATTATTTTGCTTTTACTCTATCTTAGTAACAATACAACTCTGGCCATTGAGTTAATTTGTTGTCTATAAATGGTTTGGTACTTTGCACTTTTGGGGGAAAAAAAAAATCTTATAGAAGAAACCCTTTTGAGAAAGTATCATTGTGATTTGTAAGAAAAACAATTCACTAAGAAACATCACTACGTCTTGCTTGGATTGCTTGTAACTCAGCTATTACTCCAGAGTCCAACTTAGAATGCAAGGGAAGCAATGTACCTATATATTAATAAGGCCTTTCATTAAATCTTTACTTTTAAAAATAATTGGTTCTTTTAATCTATAATGGAACATGGTCTTACAGGCTGCCTGTGATTAAAATTAAACCTTATTTGTCTTCTAATATGGTGTTATGTTCATCTGTAATTGAGTAGGGATCGATGCCAGCCCTGTGATGGGCAGTAAGCTTATCCAACATGACGGAGATAGATTTCAGGGAAGACAGACTTTGCTGTTTCTATGTACAAGTGGGATGAGTAGACCATATCAGCAACATTTAATTATTTTGTAGGTAATTATTCATTTGAGAGACACAAGTTTCAAAGCAGTATTGGAGTAGAAAGAAGACCAATACAATTAACATTTGGCTAAGTACACTGTTTGCGCTCATAGCTGGAAAGTCATGATGAGCTTTTCATTACGTTTGCACAGAGGAATGTTTTATTTAATAATGAATTTTAGTTTTAGCTTACAAACTAATCTTTAGTATAACAGTACCAACAAGGAAGGGAAAACCAGCCAATATGCACATGTACGTAAATGCTGGGGAGAAACCAAATCACAGATTGCTCATGTGCATTCTCTAAGGATTTTTTTTTTTGTCTATTTTCAAAGATTGTATATTCTTGTAGCATCACATAGCCAGTTTAGTTGGAGCAGACCTCTGGAGATCCGGCAGTATAACCCCCTGATCAAAGTAGGTCTAGGCAGACCAGATTGCTCAGGACTTATCCAGCTGAGTCTTGAACACATAATGGAAATTGCATAACATCACTGGGCAGTCTGATCTAATATTGACAATACTAGTGGTAAAAACACTACCTACACTGGACTCATGTAAGCCAATATATTTTATTGTGGAGTCTAGGACTGGACAATGTATTCAGACCAGGCATGTTCTAACCAGTAACTTGCTAAAAGCCTTACAAATTCAAGGTATCCTACATCCACTTTCTTCACTCTAATTCTCATTTTAAAACAGCAACATGACACTGAACAAACCATTCTAGAGGATTATTGTATTTTGCTGAGTTCAAGTCACATCACCTTTGGCAGCTTTTTCCCCAAGTTACTGGAGTAATGCAGTAAAAACTTCCTCAGACATGTGCTGTAATAGATTATCTGTTGCTGCATGGATTCTGGTCATGCATTTTTACTTATTCATGCAGTTTCCATAACATCCAAGTTCTAAGTTACTTATAATTTACACAGATAAATTACACACAGCTGCGGCTTCTAAAGTCTTACAGTTTGGGTCAGTATTTTGCAGTTGTCTGGAAGTTTGTCATTCCATTTCTAAATCATTTCTCCCATTTCTTTTATCTTTTGCTTAGAGTAAGGAAAGTTTAACAAAGTTTAACAGTGCAGATGGTGAAACTCGTAGTTAGCATAGAAACATCATATGAATTTAAGAGCTGGAGTACTTTAGTCAAGCTATATTATTTGATAAGATAAAGGAACTGCTGAGGCTTTCAAAAAGGAGTAATTAATTCTTTAGGAACTTTTAAGCTTCTTATAGTATATCTACATTTTGCTTTAAAACAATGAAATTTTCCGAAATGCCACAAGTATCTTAAAGGAGATTGTAGGGAGAGAAGGTTTGATTATCGATTAATTCACAAAAAATAATCAATTGACATCTGTCAAAAAACCTCAAGTTCTTCTAGGAATTTTAATCAGAAATGCACATGAAGTTGCACTACATCTTACTGCTATTTAATTTCCTGAGGATAATGCTCAAATTTTGTCCTGAAGTAACTTCTCTTAGTAAATAAATGACCAAATGCACAGTTGAATACTCCAGAACTGTTAGGGCTCCTCAAGTAGACAACAGGTTTCATTATTTTGTATTGTTTGTGTACTTGTTAAAACCTAGAATAGTGTATACCTTGAAATGATAGTGTGTCTCTGAAAACATTAATTATCATCATTGTCATAGTGGAAATGAATAAAAATAAAAGCACCATGACTATTTGTCGTGACTTAAAAACAACGTATGATTTGTTTTTGTTTTTTCCATTTCCCAAACAGCTGTATTGCCTTTGGCAGTGCCAGTGGCTCTGTTAGTTGTTTACGAGCCAGGATCTGGGAGTGGGAGTTTGGACATACTTTTAGCAACAAATGCCTTTAAGATAGTCAAGAAAATCATGGAGCACCAAAGCACAAAATAAAGATGATGATTTTTAATTAGAAGAGTTGAGGGAATGTCAGCTGGTGTTCTTTATTTGGTTTGTTTTTTTTCATTCTTCAGCATCCAGAGAGTGCTGGTAGATTTGTCTAAGCAATAAATCATTTGAAATCATTCCATACCAAATCATAAACTTTCAGCATGTCATACGTTTGCCTATTGTGATATGTTGAGCTAACAACCATCTTTTTGTTATAAACTGTAATAAAAACCTAAGATATTTCTTAAGGCTTCTTTTAATACCAAATGTCTTATCCATACTTTAATAATGTAATCATCTACAGGATGTGGAGCTGTAGATCCTATATTCACAACTGAAGCAACAAGGAATATATTATAACGTGTGTGATTAGGTAAAGGTGATAATACAGATTGAGAGAGTTTGTCTGATGAATATTCTTATACTACAAAATCAACAGTAAAGATTTAGAGAGAATATTAAAGCAGAGAAGAATGAATGACGTTCTCACACAAAACAAATGCTTAATTAAACAAGGAAGCACAGTATGTGTTACTTGCACATTGAGTGCAAAGAAATGTACCCATAGATAATGAACTTCAGGTATGAAATCAGGTAATTTAGACCTTAATTGCTATATTGGAAACCTAAAAAACATGTCAGTCCTTACTAATGTTTAAATTTCTTAATCACAAAATATCCTTTGAAATTGATTTAGCAGTGGAAAACATGTGTCTATTAGACAATTCTCCCAGAGAATTGCAAGTAATGGGATTGCTGAATGGCATCTGTTTAGAAAAGAGTTGTCCATGTTATTTCAACATTAGAAGAATGCGTGTTTGACAGCAGTCCTTCACTTCTCCTAGAGGCAAATAAGAGCATCTTTCTATTCACTCCCATAATGGCAATTGATCCATATGTAGTAGTATGAATGTAATTACTCAGAGGCACTACAGACATCTCGAAAGCATTATGAAAAGTGTGTTATAAATAACAGCAACACACTATTGCGCATGTTTAAAATACATGTATGTATTTAAGTGAGAAAGCAAAGAAAAGCAGTCAGTGTCCTTCTTTGGGGAAGAATATGCTAATAACGCTCTTCTCTAAAAGGCCAAAACTCACTGATCTCAAAGTAGTTATATCTGTAGGATGTAATAATATATTGTTGTTACCTGCTATGTTTTCTATGGCAGGTTTTCTTCTTTCCTCTTTCTCCCTCCAGCCTGGGAATGTATATAGACACGTTTTATTTGTTTGTACTTGTGCTGCTGTACCTAACTCTTCAAGTGTTATTGTGGAATATCTGATAATTTTGGAAGGATTCAGGCTTATGGTTGTTTTAATGTCTACCTTACCACAAAGTGAATTCCAGTGTCTTTGTGTTACATTAAAATATGTAAACCAACTCCTGTAAGCCAAACAAACCAAACTTTTCTGCCTTGACTTTTAGAGATTAGTACAAATGACTCTGTAAATCTGTTTGAAAATGATCTGTTCATTTAAGAAAATAGTTGCAAGAGTGTTTTTTGGTACTGCATGGTGTTTACTAAGGACAGGCTATGCGGTTTAGAAAATTCTTCAGTAAAACCATCTTTTCATGAAACTTTGTACCTTTGTGTGACTTTGGTGTTTCAGAAATGCCCATTGTCCTTATCACAAAGAGCTCTATTGTTAGCAGGTTGAATGAATCTTTCCAAGCATCAGAGATGATGGATATCTCTGGAATAAGGCACATGGCTCATTCTTGCACAGGCTTGTGTCTGTTTAAATTTCAGAAGTTCTTAGGAGTTATTGATACATTATAAAATAGTTGTCTGTGTGACAGCCCCATGAAAACAATAGTAGCACAACTGCAGATTTTTGTACTATTTTTTGAGGCTGGCCTGGTTGCTGTCTTTCTAAACTGGCACTGTGCTCCTTAGGGTGAAAGAGACAGTTAAGCCTATATCTCATCAGCAGACATCACCCAGAAATTAGCAAAGTATGCTTTAGTAAAAGAGGAGTGCTATGGTACATTTCTCAAAAGAGAAGAGTTGTGGTATGTTTCTCAAAAGCTTTTATGCATTAGGAAAAACTTAATGGAGAATACTGCAACGGGATAGGTAGTTGAAGCTATATTGGATGTTTTTCATCCTATTAGTATGGATAGTTGAGGGAAGAAGCAAGAAAAGGAGAAGAAAACTTAGCTGAGAAAAAGTAATCCTGTGTTATGCAGCTGCTGGAAAAGGCACGTGTGGTTATAGCAAATTGAACTGCTTATGTTAAATCTGAATCTTAAAAAGCACAGATGTCCTTCCAGGCACTTTGTTGTAAGACTGAGTGTGTTGTTTGTTTTTTTTTTTTTTTCCAGAGGAGCATATTCTGGTGATACTGCAAGGTTAGCACATGGATTTCATGGATCAGTATTCAAACGTCTTAGGATAAACCTGATGCTTAGAAGGCAAACAGTTTACTCCTTTTTTATTATATTACTGCATATCAGTATATTGATTTTTAAGAGATCAAATACATTTTAAGCTTGATCAACAGTTTACTGGGTCCAGAGCTATTAAAGATAAGCAAAGATTGACAGATAGATTTTTAGTGCATGGCCTATTTTACAAATTAGGACTGTCGCATTAGCAGCTCTCAGAAATGCAATTCTAGGTTTTCAGTTTGTGATAGGAGCAGCAGCTGTTGGGGCGTGTAACGTAATCTGAAGGTGAGTCATTTGCCTTTTTTTGAGATTGATTTTTGGAGCATGGATGGAATAATATTCAAATGTGCATGTATGTCTCAGAAAGTAGAATTTAGACTTTCTTATTTATGCAGAAGCAGAAATTGGATTAATGCTCTTTTGAAACCAACCTTGTATTCCTGAGATTCAGAAATCAGCGCATCCTCTGGATTTTCTTGTTTAGGAATGACTAATGATAATAGTTGAGATGACAACATTACCACATTCAGTTATAAAGTCCACAGCTGTTAGAAATATTTAGTCGTGTTGCTGATAAGTAACTGAATAGAGAAAGTACCTGGAAGGAAGATGATGGACATTGGGCTGCTGTTGTTTCATGTAAAATTGCCTATTGTTTTAATTGGTTCACCTTAGTTATATTATAATCTGTTAATTTTGTAAATGAAATACACTGGTGCTTTTATGAATGGCAGTCTTACACCTCACTTTTGCGGTGTTAGAAAAACTTTCATTTAGCTGCTTGTCAGAAGGGATTGTGTCATTACCAAAGAAGGTACAATAATTAAATAAAACTTACTGATCTTAATTTTCTGCTGAAAAGATTAAAAGAATATATTAAATTAATAATTTGAATTTCATTGGTGTAAAGGAGTCTTTAATAATCTAAGTTGATAACATACATATTTTCTAGTTCTTTGTGTTATAGCAATTCTGTTTCAGAGGGAGGGGAAAGTAATGAGTTTTTTTGTATGTACGTCTGGTAAATTTAATTATGTCAGAAGTATCAACAATGATACACATCTGAAAGAGGTCTTGGTGGGTTACTTGATTCATTCCTCGTAGAAAGAAGAGTGGTTTAGTCCTATATGCTGAAGAATTCCCAGTAATTTATGCAACTTTAATCCTGTGTCTTTATAGCTGACAAAAATGGTAACTAACATCTATACAGGTTATCTGTTTTATCTCTGATTATTTATCTTATCGTTCCTTAATTATTGCTATTCTGTGTGACTAAGAAAGACAGAGATCAGCTTACATTAAATGCAAATACATTCAACTTTTCTTTCTTGTACTTGATATATCATATATCAATTTTCCCCAAGTGACATCTGAGCTACCTGCATTTTACTCATTTCTGTTTTGCTTCTCTTTTATATTCTCTCTTAAACAAATAATTCAATTCTGACTGGGATGGGGATTTTTGTACCATCTACCTTCCTGTGCCAATATACTACCCTGCTAGTGAAAACTTCCAGTGTCCAAGCTGAACCTCCCAAGTCACAGTCTGTAACTGTTGCTTGCTGTTATGTCTTCTGCTATGAGCAAGATGAATTGAGATCTGCTTCTTTTGTAGCCACACTTCAAATAGTTTAGGGCTGCTGTCTGGTCACGCTGTAGTCTCCTAGATAGTGCTGTAGAAATACATTCATATTGCTAATTCCCTTCCGCTGGACTTTCTGAAGTTTCTCAATATTAATCTTATTTCCTGAAACAGCACAGTGATTGAAGCACTGCTATTTTTGTCAGCCATTCCCCCCAGTTTGCTGATGGTATACTCTGATTTTGCATCAAAGGCATCAAATTTCAAGCTGAATGTCAGCTACTGTATTGATCCCCCAGATACTTGTTCCTGGCTGCTACCTGGATATCAAACCAGTGACAGTTGCCCTTGCAGCCTAGGCGTGCAGCATAGTTTTGACCTACTAATGGTCAGTCAGCTCATATTCTCCTAGCTGACTGATCAGAAAACTGACAGAAGGTGTTCAAGGTCTTTGCTTATTACTCTGTGTTCAGTCACTTGGTTTATTGTAGAGGCTGTTGATGCCTTAATACAGCTTGCCCTTGGTAACACTGCTGACTGAGTTCTGATGGTGGTGGTGTTGTTCCCATTTGTTAATGGGTTTCAAGAGGACCTTACCAGGCACTAAGACAGGAGTGATTAGTCTGTTTTCTCAGGCCTTTATTCTTTTCTTAAAGATGAGTGTAATGTTAGTTGGCTTTTAGAGTCAATCAAGAACTTGCCTTCAGAGTTCTGCTTAGTTTTCATGCTAAAATTCAAATAATTGTTTTCTCTAACTTACCTGAATGCTTTGATGAATCACATATGACTAGAACTCATTATCAATTTGCCTTGTGGCTTCATCCTTTTTGTTGGAAGGGAAGATCTCTATTACTACTAGACTTGCCAAGTCAAGTCATCTTAAGACCAAAATATCTTATTTGTATTACTGAGACACAGAAACCTCTTATCCTAACCATTGCATTTATCTTCACAAAATGGTTATGAAATAGATAAGTCCTGTGTGAGGTCCGAGACATTTTTCATTTTCTGTTTTTATAAGCACTTAGGCAAATATAGGAATGAGTATTTAGCGGGACTTCCAAATGTGTTAGTGTCTGTGGGCTAAAAATAATTTAAAATTTCGTCTTAAAATCTGGGTGGGTTTTTCACTACACATGAAAGGATGCCAGAGTTTTAAATGAATTTTCTGAATTGTTGTTTTTTTTTTTTTTTCTATTCTAGCTTTCTTACGAGAAATGCAGTCTTTTTTTTTTTTTCCTTGAGCTCAGTTTTGAGCTCAGTTTTGTATTCTGAAATTTTGATTTGTTCTGTGGATATTCAGCTGACTTACTGCCACAAATTTGGTTGCTTCCCAAGTCACTTTATTACCTAACAAAAATAAGATGCTGTGGGCAAGATTATCAGCGTGAGAATAAATGATCTAGCAAGCAGTAATAAACCTGAATACAACAATACTAAATGTTTTATGCATCGTTTATGTATGTGCCACAGCTGAAGGTTGAAGCAGTAGCTTTTTAGTTCTGCTTACTAAAGGATCTATTAGCAGTTCTTTACTCATGAATTCTGCTACTGGTTATTATATAGGGTATGTATACAAGTTATAAAAGTAGAACTTGCAGTGAAAGACAAAGAATACCAAGACAGCACTATATTAATGACAAATGGAAATGGTTTAACAGAAAGGGGAAAAATTAAACTGTGGCAAAATTTAACTTGACACCTATTGATCTTACTTGGCATTTTCCTTCATTTTTCTTATTCTTTTCTATGGCTAAAATAATATGCAAAAGAAATGGATACTGCAAAGCTGTCCCTTGGTTCTGGTAGCTCAACAGGAAATTAAGGTAGTAATAGTCTGAGAATGTGTCCTAGGATTTTCTGTTATGCCTACCTGGTTAGTATGTGTCTGTTACCATCCACTGTACCTGCTAATGGCTGATGGTTTCAGCTGTAAATTAAAGTGTAGGTCTGCTCCCCGGTTTTATGGCAATATGAAAGGACACATACAGTATTTGTGAACTCAAACATGTTGTGATTATGTTTTAAAGGTACCATATAGAATGTTTGTGTGATCAAAACAGAGTCTAAAACTAATAGACGTTTGTGTTTGGAGCATTCATTCAAGTATTTGTACTACAAAATAAATAAAAGGAATGCAACCTCCAAATATTTTCTTTTCATTCTATCATATGAGCTTCTATAGATCCAGATTTTAAAGTGGCAGTAGCTAAGGCAATAGAACAACTGAGATTGAAAGAAAAAGGAATCTCTTCGAAACACTTGTCCATTATATGCTAAAGAGTCCTTGACTGCAATATCATTTTGTCCCATTAAAAAAAAATAAAAATAAAAAAATCCCTCATGCAAGCTGACATGGGATGTTGAATATCTGTAGTTCATGATTTCTTAAAAGGTTCCTAATTTCAATACATGCAAATGTAGTGAGGTTGACAAAGTTAATTATGCATTAATAGCAAACACTTTTAAAATGATTTGCTAGGTTGCAATGTCTCGCATGGAATATTTTGCTTAGCCTGAACAACAAAGGTACTAAAATTTCAGGTAAATTTCAATTTGAGCTCTTCATATAGTTAGCAAGTTTCATAAAAAACTTTCCTTTTCCAAACAAGCAGTGATTTCAAGTATTGATACTATGATGTAACATTACTTTTCTTGATGTTTTATCCACAAAAAAAGAAAAAAAAGAAAAAAATCCAGAAATCTGTTACTTATACGTAGGTATATAAATAAATAAGCAACCAATTAAATCAATATTGTGCTGAAATTAAATAAATATTCATCTGGAAATGGCTATTTCCAGTTGGTCTATACACATCCAGTATGTGGCCATATCTAGTGTCATAAGTCCAAGCTTAAATAACAGTTCTTGATATATTCCAATGTTCTCTTCGAAATAACTGATAAGTGAAGAGTGATTAAACTCAGGTGAACTGCACTTTTCTAACAGATGCTATGTGAGTCGAATAACAGGAAAAAATATTGAGGAAATTATTTGCTGTGAATTATTTACCTAGTTCTAATGGGATCATCATTCAATTGAGAATTTTGAGTTAATGTCAGAGCAGCATCATTTGATTAATCTATGCTTTTTTCTGGTATTATATCCTAGACTAGGAAATGCTTTTCATTTGTATAAGGTATCTAATGGGTCAGTCTTTCCACACTTTTGTTTGTCCTAGTTTAGGGAAATGAATTTTCCTATCCTAAATATGATTATTCCATTTTTAAATGTCAACAATAATTTTTAAACTCGACTGTACTGTTTATTTTATGGTACTTTATGGTCATACAGCAAATATATATGCAGACTTAGGGATTATCCTACCCTTCATCAAACTGAGTTAGAGTGTGTACACAGCAGACATCAAAGCTATGAATGCATATTTAGCAATCTTTAATTATCTGGCATGAACGAGACCAAAAATGTAGTGAAATAAAGTGCTGTGTGGACTAATATGCTCAGCTGTGTGTTGCCATGGCTAGGTCACTTCCAGAATCAGAGTGCTTAAGGCTAAGCAAGGTCTTGTGGTCTGTTTTATTGACCGTCATCACAGTAATTTCCATGGTATTCATGATCATGCTCTCGAGCTTCTTAATAGGGAAAAATGTTTTTTTTTTATTGTAGGCGTACAAGTTTAAATGACAATGTTCAACTTGTTGTAAACTCTGAATTTTTCTTCAATGATTTTCAAAACACGCAAAAATAACAGCATCTCAGAAATTGTTTTTGCCTGGGGAATCAGATATACCTTCCATTATATTTTTTCGCTTTCTATTCAAAATTATGGAAGTAGGATTTCTGTAGTTTCATGGGTAATTGTTTGGGCACTGCTTTTACTCTTGGACACTGTTTATAGTCTTAATTATTTATATTTTATATCTATATAATATTACCTTTTGAATTTAAATATTCCTATTATAGTTTATATTTAATGTGGTATTTTATATATTTATCTTACATGTTGCAGGAAAATATTCAATATTATCCTTATTGAACATTACAGTATACCTGAAGAAATAGGAATAAGCTGGGCTTGTTCAGTTTGAAAATGATGCCAGGAAGACCTCATTGTGGCATTCTTGTAATTACATGGAGCTTGTAAGCAGGAGGAAGAACCATTTCTTTAAATGGTCAGATAGTGATAGGACAAGGGAAATGGCTTTAAACTAAAATAGGGGAGAATTTAGCTTAGATCTTAGGAGGAAGTTTTTTACACAGAGCGTGGTGAGATGCTGAAACAGGCTGCTTAGAGAAGTTGTGGATGCTCCATTTCTGGACATGTTCAAAACCAGGCTGGATACAGCCCTGTGCAGCACGATCTGTTGGATGATGCCCCAGCCCAAGGCAGGGGGCTTTGAACAAGTGGTATGGAACTTTAAGGTCCCTTCCAACCCAAATGATTCTGTGGTATTGTAGGTCATTGGTAGAGGATGTGTCAAAGAGATGTAATGTTTGTGAATTTGCAGATTATGAATATGCAAATATACTGTTAAAGCAAACTTTGTTGTTATAAAACGGCTCTGTGCCAGATTAAATGTTAGGTATCCTTGGTAGGGCTAGAATAAAGATTGAATCTTCCTTGCCAAGAGCATAATGCTGACCCTGTTAGCTAAATTTAAGAGGTCTGAAAGGAAGAATGCAGTTTAGAACTGACCTTTTCCAGACTAATAACCGACTACTGAACTTGATTATGTTTCATATGCCATTCTCCAGTATTAATTCCCTGTACAACATGGTTGAATGCATATGTACTTGTCACTCTTATTTTGTAAGAATTAATTAATAGAAGATATGTGTATGTATCTTAACATTTTTGCCATTGTTTTCCACTTTTACAAAACACTCTGTATTTAGAATGTTCTTCTGTGCATGGTGGACTGTATCCATTTATATACTGTGCTTATATACAGCTACGTGTGAAAAATTGAAATGTAATACTGTCCTTATTAGGAATGTGCACAAGAGGGTTTTTTAAATTATTTTTCAACATAAGTTGTGTTAAAATTAAATGTCAAATACAATTTGTTATGAGAAGCTTGAGATATATGATAGTCCTCAGAGAAAATCTAAGCAAACTGATCTCCTAGCCAAACTGCTATTTGCATAATAGTGAGCTGTAAGGTTATATATCATTATATGGCAGAATGCCAGACCATAATCTACTCAGTAAAGCTACTGAAAATGCCAGTCTGAAAGGCATTCAACTTACAAAGGATTTACACTCTTTATTATTTTTGTTGTTGTTGCTGTTCTTGTGCAAACCAAATACTACTGTCTATTTCCACTGTTCTTGTACTTGAGCTGTGGTGGACAGAAATGCAAAAAAAAACCCCAAACTTTGGCATATTTGTTTAAACATCCTTGAAGATATTAAACTACTTTTGAACTTCTTCAATAATCAGTCTTGAAAAATAGAGAATGAGATCTGCATCCCTAGATAAATTAAATTGTTTCAGACGTTCTTCATTAATCACCCAAAGAAATTATGTTTAAAAATAATAACTGCACATTCTTTGTAAAGATGCCAAATTCACCCATTGATAAGATAAAAGCAATTTCACCACATAGAAACATTCTTCTTATATATATGTTCCAGAAACGTTTATATGTGATACTAAAAGACATGGTTTAGTGAAGTTATATTGGTGGTAGGTGGGTTGTTGGATTGGATAATCTTGGAGGTCTTTTCCAACCTTGGTGATTCTGTGAAGTCCAACTTAAGATTGTAAGAAGCAAAGTAAGCTGAAGAAGCCAAACATTTTTAACATTACACTTATCACACATTTTGGTCTTCCTCACTGGTTGGTGGCCTCAGAAACAAAATGCTGGGCTAGCAGGATGTTCATCACTGGGTTTGATGAAACCTCTTTACTGTAGTGTGGCTGACTATGGCCAATTAAAATAACAACTTTTAATACAATAGAAATTACACTGATTTTTTTTGAGCACAGAATAGATTACTTGTACCATGAGGTTGAACTTGGCTACCCATTTGAAACTTAATAATGTGTAACTTTCACTTGGTGTTGTTATACCAGAAAACGAAGTAGCTTCCTAATTTTCAAATTTGAAGTATTGCCGTAAAGGATGTAATTGTGTCATACTTACAAGGCACTAAGAATTCTTCAGGGGGTTTAGTAGTAAGTGGCCTTAGATGCATAATTATTTTCTTGTAATATAATTATTCCCAGCTCAATAGAACTACTGTTTCATGCAATTAAAAAAAAAAAAACTATATGCAGATTTAGAAAATTCTCAAATATGGTTAATTTTGCAAATCATGGCAGTTCAGGTGCAAAGTGTTTTGAACTTATTCTAGCCATTGATCATGCTTATAGTTAGCACTGACGTATGAATACATATATATTAAATATGCAAGAGACATTGGACTTGGAGCTGTGTAACAATTCAATACAACACTATTTTATATGTCCAAATTGTTTTCTCAGAAATCTTTGAAATACAACAAAATTGTTTAGTCTACTGGGAATTAATGTAGCTAAGAATGATGGCAAAGCAGCAGGTATTTAATCTGAGCAAGTCACTGTTGCCAGTAGTTATTGGTATTTTTCCAAAGTGAACTCACTTGTTATTTAAATGACAGGGAACTGATACTACACCTAGTGATACCCAAAGGCAATTTGAACTCTTAGTGAACAACAGTACTGCTGAGGTGTAAAAACATGCAGCAATTTTACATCAATTCCTTAGTTGTCAAAAAAAACTAATGCCAAGTTCATCATGTTTCACGTGTTTCATTAGCAGTCACTTAGATAATTTTTATTAATGATAATTTATCTGAAGATGTATGCATTTTAGCACTTTTTTGTTACTAAACCTATTCAAAAGCAATTTTTAAATATATTCTAAGATAACAAAGCTTGTAAAGATAGAGTTTGTTCAAAAATTACAGAATGTAATAATAGAAGGTATTACATTGAAGGAGAGAGAAACCATAATATGTTATCTGAGTAAGCTTGATGCAGTTCCCTGCTTCTTACTACTGCCTTGAGCTTAACTTTCAGAACTGTGTAGTGATTTACATTATCTCCAAGTACTGCTTGGTTTTTAATATGTCCACTTCAAAAGTTTTTAACTTTTTAAAGTGAAGTTTTTTCTTTATATATGCCAATATCCTACTTATTTTTCCTCAAAGGCCTGTAGTTCCATATTTGTTCAGGAAGGCAACTGTGAATTAATTCTAAATGTATGCTTAACTTCTATAATGTAAATATGTGCCTAATATTTGTACATAACTTATTTTTGAAGGAGAGGGTAAGGTGATGAATGGACAAACTGAGATCAGTGCTAGTAATACTTTGTAATACTAGTTATCTGGAGGCCAGAACTTAAGTGTCAGTTGCTTCAGCTAGAAGTTGCACCTTCAGGGAAAGAGGAACTGTGTGCAGCAGCCATCACTGCATGGCCTCTGCATATGTTTGGCCTGCTGAACCACAGAAGTCATGCTTACCACTTGATATGCATCTAGTTGGTAGCACAAGGGATCTGTGATTGATTGGCTCATTGTGTAGGACTGCCTGGAAGTGTTCCTGTGAAGCACAGAATGTCTATGCTTTTATTTTTACAATACTTCCATTCTTAAATACGTATTCAGTTAACAGAGTGTTGAATATATGACTGCTAATGAATACAACACATCTGTTGAGTGTTCCTTAGCAAGTAGATGAATATCAGAGTTCATTATATGTTTGCTAGCTTGTAGTAAACATTCTCCCAATATTCAGAATCCTACAGATTTAGAATATCTGCCCAATCTGATCTAAATTAAATGCACTTCTGTGAACTTTTGTTGGAAGCTTTCATTTTACTTGCCCTTTCCCCAACCCCATGAGGAGTGGTACCACTACTACCTGCTAATTCTTCTAATTCTTCTTGCTGCCTCTGTATGGTCAGCAATTTGTTCTCACTGTCTTTCTAATTGCAGTTGTTTTGAACCAAAAACTTCTACCAAAGAAAGCAGTAATTGAGCTCGGATCTCATCACTTCTAATATATGCTGCCCCAGTAGGAATTTTTTTTGTTTTCCTTTACATTTAAAAAACTTTTTTTTTTCTAAAAAAAAAAAAAAAAAAAAAAAAAAAAAGACAGCTTGAGTCTGAAGTTGTCAGGTTTCCCGTTGTCCTTGGTAGGTACTGGAGTGGGGGAAAGGCAAGCAAGAGATATTTTATTTTTAAAGAAGCTCCAGTTTCTAGAGACATTTGTATTCAGATATTGCTCTCCCTTTCTCATGAGAGCAGGGCTCTGGTCTTCAAATGAAAAAGAAATAATAAAACACATATGGAACAGTGGACCTCAGACCTACTCTCTCTCTCTCCTTGTCTTGGAATGTTATTTCCATATAGAAAGCTACTCTAATGGGACACTTGTAAATGGCAGGGAATTTAGCCCTTGTGGAGTCTTCTCCAGAAATTGGATTTTTGCTTAAGCAAACAGCAAACCATGCAGCAGGGAAAAAGCTATTTATTTGACTGCCTGTTGAAAAGCCTTACAAAAATACAATTCAGTCCACTGTGATCAGTGAAGTCAGTCTAGTATGTATTGAAGAAAAAATGATTTTACCTCAACTGGATGTTGAAGCAATCTTTCAAATGCAGTGACATATTGTATAAGTTCAAACTTTAAAATTTGTTTGTAACAGGGATCATGCAATCCAGCACTTGTTGTTAAGGACAGGTTTCATTAATGGCTATCAAAAACTCATTTTGTGTTCTTACTTCTAGATAACTTTCTAGTTTATCGATAAACTAAAGAACTTGACTAAAAGGAAGAAAATAGGGATATTTCCTTCTTTAGCCTGTCTTAACATTTTAAAACTCTTCAGTTAAAAGATGCTTGTTGCTCTGATACAGATGCTTCATTCCCTTTTTATCTGTGCTAATTAACTGATGTGTTAGAAAGAAAAGCTTGTTATATGTTCTTTTTGAAGGCGGTCTACCTCAGACTTGAAACAGTAACATAAGGATTCACTGATGATTATTGGAATTGTGCAGCCTTCAATCCCAAACCAAATTTGTTGAATCCAGGGCATTCTGGTTGTTTATCACAGGGCAGTTCTAGAACATCTGAATCTGATTAAATTGCCGTAATTTTGTTGTGTCTGGGTGGAATCTGTGTTTATTGGAGTCTTCTTGAAGATGAGAGCCTTTTAAGGGCGTAGACTGGTTCAGTTGGTGGGAAGTGTCAGATCAGAAATACAGATGTATTTCTCTGAATTTCTCTCAACGCCTTAATTTTGAAATGTTACTCTTGATCTCCTGGATATGATAATTAATAGTAGGCTTTAAAACTGTGTCTATATTTACATTTTCTCATGTTTTATTAATATTTTTGCACAGCTTAGTTATGAAAGACCTTTCCTAATAAGGTGTTTTTTTTTGTTTTTTGGGGGTTTTTTTTTGTTTTTTTTTTTTTATAAATAGTAGTTGTTAATTATTGAGTGTTTCAGTGTTTGGAAAAAATCTCAATAAACACAATAAACAGCTTAAAGAATTAAGGAATCAGAAACTTGGGCTTTAGAAAGATATAAAATCTTAACTCAGTTAATGCACTGTACTATGGTAATACCTATGTACAATGGTAATACTTTTCTAGAGGGCATTGTGTAAAGCAATGGCAAATGACAAAGTCATTTTATTTCCTGCTTTTCAGCATGTCTTGTATTCCAACCAGACACGCTGCTACAACAGTAACATCCATGACAAGCTTCAAGCTCTTGTTTGAATTTAAAGCAGAGAACAAGTTAATGGGGAGGGAGAGTGGTGGAAGTAGGATGGAAATGGGGGAGAAATCTCAGAGTGAATTGTTCTATTGTGGTACTTAAGTGCCATTTCAATTAGAGCTAAGTGAATTCTCACAACAAGGGAGACCAGCCTTTAGTTTTGACTGGGAGGCAGGTGATGATTAATTCTTTAGCATCTTTCCGTTCAGCCAGATATAGAATCTTCTCAAGTGCATTATAGAAAATGAAATAGCTCAGTGAATTACACTTCCACTCAATTATAAAGTGGAAAAAAATAAAAATAAAAAACGACATTAACAAAAATCCAGAATGGAAGTCACGGTATTTGGCAGTTCTCTAAGTGATCTACTCATGATCATTCAGGATTTACTCATGGGCTAGAGCTGAACGTGTCCATTACATCGTGGGTTTAAAACTTGTAGGTAGAAGTGGGAATTCATGATTTTTTTCAACCATATATGACAGGTGTGTACTCAATTTCTTCATCAATGTAGTAGTAACAGACAAATAACATACTACCTAAAAGTTCAGTTACATTCCACAGGTTTGTTTTTTTTTTTTTAATTAGTTATGTGTTTTTTGTGTTTATTCACGTAGTGATTTAGTCATGTATCTAAGTACTGCATTGGCCTTAGGAGTCTTTGTTTCCTATTAATTCCATTGTGTTTATGCAGCATATGAGTTCAGTGAGGAAAGGATGGAGTCTTACTACTGCGTACTTTGAATGCTTAACATGTGTGTGTTATCTTTATCTTTTACTTTATTGCCATAATTAGTTACTGAAAGTATAAAATAATCTGTAGCTGGGAATGTTTTTAATGTTGTCTAGTAATGTCTGCAAAATGTCATCTGTTCACTGCATGTCAGCGATACTGAGCATGTCAGCAGACACTCTGGTTTCTTGAGCAGCTGTGCAAGCTGCACATGGTCAGAAGGTGGCTGCAGGAGCCAGTAACTTTGCCAAGCAGCCTGTCCGGTGAGCTGCAGCTTGTCTAGATCAACCTCACAGTTCTGGCCGATTTGGATTTCCATCACTTCTGTGCCACCTTTCCCAGGCAGTGAGGCTGCTGCCAGGTTCAGTCAGAGCTCATCAAATGAAAAAATCAGAGGTGTCTCAAGGTTGAGTCAAATTGTCTGTATGAAGTGCAGTTGCTTCACTATTACAGTGTTCAGCTAAGCAATAGGACAAAGAATTACGTTCAAACTGTAAATCAAATGAAACTTAACTAGGAAATTAAAAAAAAAAACATCTCTAGAAATTCTTGATCCATGAAATTATTTAACTGGTTAAAAAAAATATTTTAATATTCAAAAATTCTTGGAAAAAGAAAAACATTGAATACAAAATACTGGTTAAACTGTAAAGGTATTAACATAATGGCATTGTTACTCTGTTTAGTTGAACTGGAATGTTCAGAAGCTAGCCATTAAGAACCACTTTCTATGGGATATGGTGGACTTCTTTAAAACTTAAAGAAGAATTTTCTTTTTATTACACAAATTAAATTTTGAAAAGCTTTTTTCAGTCCCTATGGAAAAATAAGCTTACTTTGTGATCTGCCTTTATCATTACATATAGGCTGTATATATTAAAAGACCAAAATTTAAAACAAAAGAACAAAAAAAAAAAAAATCAACAGCCTACATTGTATAATGGAAAGGGCATTATTATTAAAAAATATTTTTAATTAACATTTTCAGATAATTGAAACACTTCCTGTGTTTATGCCAAATGCCTTACATGTTAATACCAAAAGATTTTATTCCAATATCACTAACTAAAATTGACAGTAAATGCACATGAATTCTCGATAGCTCTGAGAGAAGAAATGCTCCAAAGGCATAGTAAATGTATGCATTTTGTGTTTTAGGGAACAGCAGTTCAATTACTGCATAACCCTCACTTACCAACCATTTTAACCTCAATTTAATGTGCATGACTGTTCTCCCAGGATGACCTTGATGCAGCACTGAATGTTCTGCATTTTTTAAACAGACTCAAATAGATGCAAAGAGGTGCAGTTCCCATTAAAAGGTAAAATATACAAACCTTATTTAACATTTTGTAATTTTTATTATTTGAAAACTTCCACCTACTTACAGTACAATAAATAAAATCCCTTTAGTCAGACCATAACACTTCTTGTATTGTGCTGAGCATCTGATCAGTTATTAGTTTGTACATGGAGAGATGCTATTTAAAGACTTACAAACTCCCTTGAAGTAAATTGTACCCTCCAGCTAAAACCTGACACAGTGCAAATAATACATACTGTATTCTCTATTGTCTTCAGTGGCAGGCTGCTGTTTTTGAGATCCCTCAGAGGCATCTTCCTCCTCAGTTCTATGAGCCAAACTTTTGTGGATTGGTACCTTTGAAAACTTCAAATACTGTGCAGTGCTATCAGGCAATGGAGAAGCTGATCTCAAAGTCCACTATTAAAACTTCCCTCAAGGACATTTTCATTAGGACTTTGTACATGGACAGTTCAAAAGACTCAGCTATTGATTTTTGCTCAGAAGTCCTCTCTCTCTTCTCACATTGTTCAACATTTTGACAGAATTTCAAAACGCACAAACTGTGGCAGCAGAGGATTCCAACTAGGATTTTATGCTGTTCATTTGATTTCTTAAGGCCGCATCCTTCCTATGTCCTTGTCAACACTACAAGGAGAGAAGCCGTCTTAGAAGATTTGCTAAAAGGCAGAAGCAATTTCACAGCAATCTAAAAAAAAATCTAACCTTTCCACATACAGAAAATCTCTCTTAAGTAAATAACCTTTTTAGCTGTAAAATTTTGCTGAGACATTCATTTATCAAAAACATAGATAGAAATCACTGCATGTTTATCTCTTTTCACCATTTAAAAATTGCACTGAGGAATATACAACCAATACACGTGAACTGTATTAATAAATGCCTCTAGCAAACAGAGTTATTTTATTTTGAAACAGAACTGTTGATTTCAAGCTTATGATGTTAGAAGCCGAGTAATTAATAATTGCCGTTGCAATTGATATTCTTATTCCTATTATGATTTTCATGGATGCAACACAATGAGATTCATTTAGGCACAACTGTATTTCCAAGATACAATAGGGTCTGTGAAGAAGTTCAGAAATGAGAGCTGTAATTTTTTCTGTTTAGGGAAAATCATGATCTGCTTGATCTTTATGAAAGACATATTACAGGTCTTTTAATTGCTCAGAGCTTACATTCTACACCAGTGGTTGACAAGGCTGACATTTTCTCTTTTTTCAGATGATTTCACTGAACACATTTTCAAATACAAAAAGGTATTTCAAGAGAAATACCTTTCTTAGAGTTGGATTAAATACATTCCAGTTGAGATTTCTGAGAACCTTTTAAAAAAATCTCTTTTTTTCCCCCAAATATTCTATGAAGGCTGCTGTAAAAGTAACGCCTCCTATTTTATTTTGCTGGCCCATGGCATCAGAGGTGGATGTGGATTGGGTGGAGTAGAGACTGGACCTTCCCATCTATGTTCTGTTATGTTATGTTGCTGTGTGGTAGATGGCAGTAGATGTTTAAAATCACTGTTTATACGCTACATAGTATATTTTTGAGAATGGCATGGCAGTGACAGTTAAGATTAGTTAACTATTTATTTTAATAAAGTTACAAATTAGAATATAGTAAGTGGCTAGCTTTTTAAAACCATATTTTTAAATGTAGCTGCTGTTGATCAGAAAATATTGTAAATCTCTATGAAGCTGTGCTTATATTTCTATTAAATAATGAACTTATGAGGAAATATCTCATGAACATCTACAATGAGACATGAGAAGCTTTCTTCATTTCATTTATATTACTGTTAAAAAATGAATGTATAAGCATTATCCCCAATCTAGCCTCTGGCTTCCGCTCCCTACAAAAAATGTTACAGCGCTGAAGCTATATTTATCTTCCATTTCTCAAGGTGCAAAGAGGCTGTAGTGTCTCAAACACTGCAGGAAAGCACAGTATACAAAAAGAAAAATCTTCATCACCACTGATGGTTATTTTTCCAAGGCTAAAAGTGGAGATCACAATATACTGATCTGTTAAACGACAGGCCTAAAATAAGTTGATGCATTTGTACAATGGCCAGAGGCAGCTTATGATATGTTAGTAAAAAAGCCAGCAAGCTGAGAAGTCTGATACAGAAGCAGATATAGAATTGGACTTCTATGAAAATCTTAGCAGAACTAGTGCACTGCACAAAATTGAGGTCAACTCCACATATTTTGTAATCAGGATCTCTTGAATCTATAATACAAAATGGTGAAATCCATGCTTTCCGTATGTCTTCAGTAATAGCTCCTAGATTTTTTCCATGGCTTGTTACACACATCTGGCTCTGTGTTCTGGTAGGGGGCTCTGTGGAACCTTTAACAGGGGCCAGCTAAGCCTGTTTTCTGGCTATGCCTCCAAACAACAATTCATGAAACAGCTCCCTTTCCATTCCTTCCCTTATTCAGTGAAGACTTCCTAGCTGACGTTTTATCTCAGTTTAGGCATAAACTGTCCTAATGCCAAGTAGTAAAACTGCTGTTAAACGTTGAATCCCCAGTCTGTATTTTTTTTTCCTCTTTTTGAATAACTGACCGTGGAGCCTGGCTTACAACACCTAGTCATTCTTCTGTGCATTTCTTTTGGTATTAACATATGGCTCAAGAGGTTGAATTAATTCAGTGTTAATTCTGACTTTTCCTCTTTTTAATAATAGCATTGCTATTCAGAATAGTACACTGCAAGGAGATGAACAGATGATTCATGTGATCATCCATGTCAGATTGTTAGTTGCAATGATATATTTACTCCTCATCTATTCATAAAAACTGACCTGTCAATAAACTTTAAAAAACCCTCACAACTATGTTTGCAACATTTTATAAAAGATTAATACAATGGACTTACATCTTTCCTCTTTGTAGCTAACTGTTACATCTCATACTGGAATACTCATTTATAAAGTTCTGAGCAATTTAAAAAATATATACAGTATTTTTTATTTACTCCAGAACTGGAAAAGGAAAAATAAAAATATATATCCAATATTTAAACTCATTTCTAGAAAATCATATACTTTTTTTTTGCAAACCCTATGTTAACTTCAAGTAATCAACTAGTAGTAATTATTGCTGAAGATATATATTCCTAAACTGCAGTCTTGTTCTCTTATTTGTAGTAAGTTGGGAAACCCTGTTTTCCATGTTAAATAAAGTGAAGAAGCATATTTACCTAGTAAGGAAATAATTTTACAGTCAAGGCGTCTTGATTTACTGCAAGTCATCATTAGGAACTATAGAATACCTGGTAGAGTTTGTTTCCACACATTACATCTGTTATACTCTCGGTAAACAGGGCAATGTTTTTATGGAAGAATTTTTATCTTACTACTTATGCTCATAAATATTTCAAAAAGTTTTTGAGAATAGCCTTTCTGTGGAAGCTGTAGAATAAGCAAACGGGATAGTGGTTGATGGATCTCCTGGCACTCAGTTAGCACAAGCTGTACTCCAAGCAGAAATCATGCTCATGTGCCTTATGAATTCAAGTATATTTCAGATAGAAAATTGTATTGAAACAGGTTTTGTTTTTTCTTTGTTTTTTTTTTTTTTGAGGTTATAATGTAGATGCGTAACTGACTTATTTATGGTCATACTGGACACAGATATTCTAGGAATTTTTCTTAGTTTCTGATCAAATCATTCTAAAATGTGTGACATCTTGTACAAAGATTTGTGACGTCATTATAACAGCAGTAACAAATGTCTGTAAAAATACCATATGATTCCTCTTCCTGCTGCCTTTGTGGGAACAGAACCAATGCAAAAAGATTGGGCTGTAAACCAAGAATGTGAATAAACAAATTCCACTGCCAGTTGAAACTCAGATTTTCGGAAGTGCTCAGAAAACATCAAGTGTGGAAAAATGAGACAGATATTTTTTGGACAGGAAAATGAGCAAACTAGAAAGGAAGTAAAAGGTTGAAATTGGGGAAATAAGGGAGAAGATATTGAGGATTTGAGGTGACATAATTAATCATTTTATTATAACGCTTATGCCATTGCAACTCAGCTAAATGCAGTAGAATTAAGCTGGTAAAGACCCCAGTGATTTTTGTGGAGTTATGGTCGAATTAAACTGCTCAAGGGATTTGAACAAGTTACTAAAAAACTTCTTAACAAAATGTCCAAATCAAACAAACAAATAAATAAATAAATAAATAAATAAATTGCTCTCTTCAGGAAAGAAGTGTCATTTTATTTGTTTTAATATCCTACTCTGATGTTCTGGATAGTGAAAATACGAAAATACTAGGAGCATGTTTATTCCCTTATTTAAAAAGGTTTTGTTGAGTATTAGAAGTCAGTGAAAATAGTTGCATTGACTGCAACAGGCACTATCTCATGCTTATATGAAAGAGAGGATGGAAAGCAGATTTTTCTCCCTTCAGTTACAAGGTGAGTGAATCAGCTCTACATCCATCAGCTATCTGCTAAAATGCTACTGCTTCTCCACGTTTCAGAAGCGTGTTTCTAAATAGTACTGTGTTGCTGTATGTCACTAACCAAATCATCAGTAGTTTCTCCTTTTTAGCTCCTCTCTATCTGATTTTGGACCTTAGTTGTTAGCCATTGTTTGTGTAGTATCTAAAATGTTCAGAAAAAGCTCATGATATTTTATACTGGCCTAAGTCTTAGTGGAGGT
Organism: Coturnix japonica; assembly: GCF_054131305.1. Lineage (NCBI taxonomy): Eukaryota > Metazoa > Chordata > Aves > Galliformes > Phasianidae > Coturnix > Coturnix japonica. Next base: position 7,277,181 of record NC_140680.1, on the reverse strand, counting down.
CTAAGTGGCGTTATATGGAGTGTATGCTCTCTCGTGAGGCAGTGGATGTTGCGTTTCAGCAGTGGCAACAGTGACAGTGGGTCGTCTCTGCTGGCACAGATTTTTACAAGTGTGGAATACAGGTTCTTGTTCATAGCTGGTGAAAATGCGCAGCTAATGGTGGTGACTGTGTTGAGAAATAGTGTTTTGTAACAGAGAATTTGCTCTGTCAAATAGTGTTATAGTGCTCTTTGTACCTATTTTTGTTTGCTTGGAAATAAAGAAGAAGCATTACGTTTGGAGAAGCTTATATTTATTCTTAACACTGTAACTTTATTGCTAAGTTGTAAGTTACTGCTATATAAATTTTGATCTTCTGTTGTTTGATCCATTAATTGTCTTATCCATCTTCTGTTCCTGCTATTCCTGTTTCAATCCATCTCTTGCTTCACTCAGTTGATCCTGTAATTGTTTATGCAATCACCTTCCTTTCATTTCTTTTCCCTGAACCTTTTAACTGCATGCTTTGTGACAATTATTTCTAAACACCTTTTAAATCATCCAGTATTCTAGTGTGTATGCAGGTAGCTATTTCTGTTAGCAACAATGTGTTGTGCTCAGATTTGATTGAGTCCAAACACACCACGTGAATATTAGCAAAGTGAATCTCATGCCTTCTGACATTGAAACTTCTCCAAATACTGACCCTGAAGTCAGTAAGAGAAGCACTTATCTGTGAATTTGTTAAAGCTTGAAAACTTAAATTTTGTTGTCTGGTTTGTTTGTTTTGTAATAGTATCACACAAAAACAATTGTTTGCTTATAACGCTGACAGTCCAATATGATTCTGTACTACGAAGGCTGATGACATCTTTTCTGTTTAACAGTCATATACAGTGAAGCACAGAACACAATGCACATCAAAGCTGGTTTCAGCCTAAAGACCAAAACTCTTAGTAAGCTTTCTTGGTAATCAAATTGAAATTGATTAGTTGGATGGAGCCCTGGGCAATCAGATCTTGTACTTGATCTAGAGATTGCCAACCCCGCTTGTGCCATGGGATTGGAACTTTATGACCCTTGAGGTGCCTTCCAACCTAAGCCATTCTGTGATTAATCTATTCACTCCTGTTTTTCCTTGAAGTATTTTATCTTATCTACTGTAGAGATTACTTATGATGGCTAGATGCATTGTACTACTTTACAGAGAGAGGGAGAAAGGCTTCTTGTGTAACATCACATGCAGAGGGAGTGGTAAAAATGTAGACCCTCATTCTCATTCTTACACCTCTTCGATACAGTTCCTGTTCAGATAAATGTTCTGCTTTGGTACACAAGAAGTTAATGTGCATGATTGGGTACTATCATTTTTTCTTCAACATGTTACCTTCTACAAATGCCTGCAGTTTTGCCACTCACATTGTACAGCCTTGTCCTGCATTTACATTCCATTTTTTACTTACCCATCTGTCTTTATCACATTAGTTTGCATGTGCAAAATTAAAGCAGCTTCCGGCATTTTTTTTATTAATGGCTCAGGGACTTTATTTCAGGGTACTACCAAAAGACACACAGGGCCATTCACTGATCAGTACTTGTTGTTGAGATATTCTAATGTGAGTTCCTGTTTTCCGTTTTTTTGAGACATTAAACAAGTGTATTTCCAACTGATGAGGTGAAAAATGAGTATTCCAGAGACTATCAGATTTCCTCACTTAGAAATTCTAGTATTGCCAGCCCCAAGTGTTAAGAAATCATACATTAGCAAAACTTAAGATGAGCTTCAAAATCAGAAGTCTGTGGTTCTTTTTGCCTTCTGGTATTGAAGTCATAAGGAGTAGTATTTCTCAGTTCTTATTTAGCTAGAAGCTTATTTAAAATTAAAAAGGGGAGAAGTTAAAGCCAAAACTCTGATATATTTAATTTAACTTTCACTAACTGTTGACATAATAGTTGACATAATAGTTCCCTCTGCAATCATATATAATTGCAGTTAATAGTTTTAATTAATGCTGTTTTAACCTTCAGTTTCTTTGGCTGTTTCAGTCATCTGTAATGGACTGCTTGTTAGCTGTCTTTATTGTTTTCTTCTAGCTGCTATTTGAACTTCTGCTGGTAAATTTTTCTAACTGCTGTTCATACAGTTTTCTTCTATTTTTTTTCTTAATTTTATCATCTTATGTGAGAAGTTCCACAACACCAGTTATGTTTGTGAGTTGAATTTTTTTAATCTTGATTGTTGTAGCTGTATGTATTTTCTATTTTAGATTTTAGTGTCATTCCAATCTATGTTTACTGTTTAAAAAACAAGCAAACAAAAAAAATTACAAATTAGGAAATTTCTGTGTTTGTTTCTGTGAAACAACTGTGTGGTTGAACACTGCAACCACATTTGAAAGACTGAAAGAGAAATCAAAGTCTGTAAGTTTAAGCAAGACTTGTGAGTAGAAAGCTTCTAATTTGAAGGGCAGCACTAGTGCTGCCGGGCTGAAACAGATCATCCCTTGGTCATCAGCAGAGATTCCATGCAAAACACTAATGTTGGAAAGGGTGCTTAATCAGTTCTGGTGATTACAAAACTACTTATAAGAGCCACATAAATCCACATCTAGGTTTTTCATTGTGAACAGTGCAGAGAGAAAGCTTGTGTTCCGAGGAATACATGTTTGTTGTGCATGGCTCTGTGCACACACTACAATGAATACAAATAAACTCAACATTCACTTGAAGCAAACAAGTACTTGTCCCCTGCTGGTTCCTTAATAGCTTTTATTAGTGGTCAGTGATGGCAGTACTTACATTCCTTTCTCATCACAAGAAATTGTTCTTATCTTCTCAATTGGGGCTATGTATATACAGTTCATTTGCCACAACCTATGAAGTTGCACAGCAGAATTTTTTCCTACCAGTGATCTAATTCTCCTCGCTGTACTTGAGCCCCTTTCCTCCAAGATACAAAGTTCTTTTTTTTTTTTTTTTTATCCTGTGCTTTTTGTTCTGGAAGGTCTGGGATAGTTCGAATTTGTTGGGATGGGAGTTTCTTTTTTCTTTTTTCTTTCTCTTTTTTTTCCTTTTTTTTCTTTTTCTTTTTCTTTTTCTTTTTTTTTTTTTTTTTGTGTGTGTGTATGTGATTATTCACAGTGATTTCTAGGTTATTTTTCTTGGTTCAGAACTATAAGAGTTTTTGCATGAATGTGATTTGACACTATTTGAGATAAAAGCAGGAAGTTTAATTTAGCAAGAAACTCATGTTAAGATCCTATAATGAATTCTAAGATAGACATTTTACAGCATCTCCAGTCTTCTGGATCATATCAGCTGTTTTCACTTAATTGCATGTCATGTAAAATCTTCCACTATATTGAAAATCCAGTTCTCCCTGTGTTTTCCCATTCATTTCTTCACCTACTTTTCAAAGGCAATTTGTTACTTGGTCCTCACTTCCATAAAATCTTTAATATAGTTATCCTTACAACCACCTTCACAGTTAATTAAATCATAATAGTCCCATCTTATGTGTTTTAGAAATACAGAAACTAGAACTGCAAGGGATGTCAAGAAATTATCCAGTCTATCTCCTGTGTTACTGCAAGATTAACTGTGTCTGGGAAATTCTTGACAAATATTTGTCTAATTTGGCCTTTAATATTTCCTGTAGTTGATATTCCAGTCTTCAAAATCCATCTATTCTATTGCTTGCCTGTCTTTACCATAGACACATTTCCTTTTAATATAATCGTAAGTATCCCCCATTACAATTTAAGCTCATTAATACTTGTCCAAGCTACTTCAGTTATTCGAGATGGGTTAGTTTCATTCTCTGTGCTACATGTTATTTCATATTTGAATGTGGTAATCCTCTCTGTCCTTACTTATCTTCATTCTAAACACCCCAGTTTATTTCACTCTGTTTTCATAGAACTGAGTTCTTTGATCTCTTCTTGAACTCCTTCACGTTCTTTTTCAGAAAAGGAAAGGTGATGAACTGGGTGAGGCTTTAAGAAATGCCTAGTGTAGTGCAAGTGTTTGATTCAGTAGGTTCATCATTCCAGCATGCTGTTTTACATGAGCTATGGACGTATCGCATGTTGAGCTTGTAATCTGCTACAACTGCCATTCACTGTTTTTTTTTAGATGGGCATATCTAAGTTCTGCATTGTATGGTTGTTCAGGTAATTGTTCCTGCTAAGCCAGACTTGTCTAACTAGGTACTGTTTTCCATATAATGTATTTCTTTTGTTAGTCTTCTGTGTGACAAGCTAATCCTCCAGTATGCTTGTGTTTGCACTCTTTACTGAAACTTTAAAGAGCCATTCCTTCTGCCCTATCAGTCAAGTAACTAGCAAAAATATGTACTAATCTCCTGAATTCTGCTCTTTGTGCATGTCTCAGTAACTGTGTTTTAAGCTTTCTATATCTGTAGCTCGCTTCTGAGAATTGTATGTGAGGTAGTATTGAAAGACTTAATAAAGCAGGATAGCTGCTCTATTGAAGGTAAAGAGGTACAGCGTATATCCTATGCAGTATTTTGTTTTATTACAGAGTGATTAGCTTTCATTCATTTAAGCAGGTCCTTTCTTCTCTACTGATAACTTTCATGTCCTTCTATCCATGTGGTGTCTCTAAATTAACAAGCTCTATTCTAGAATAACCATCAGGAAACATTTAGATGCCTATACATGTGTGAACAAGAGTAGTCAAGCAGGCTCTTTACTGAACTCGCTTTTACAGTGTGTTTTATTTGGTGATGCCATTATTTTTGGAGTGTTGTAGTAAGCTTATCATCACAGGCTTTTGTAAGTGAAAGGACTAAGCTTGACTTCCTAAACCATGTTTTCTGGCTTCTGATGTATGTCTCGTAACCATTAGGACTTCAGCTAAAATACCACCTTAGACTTATCTGGAATTTCGCCTCCGCCCCCCATGACTCTATGCAGACTTATAGTGATTTTAAGAATCACTATAACAGAAGTTATATGTATTTTCCACTTATTTGCATTTGGGTTTCATGCAGTGATGAATTCATTTTCTATCTGATGACTGAGGTTAATCTATAAGCAGTTTATCTCTGGAATCCTCTTTCAGCCTAAAATAAGCAAGAGTGGTAACATGCCTGACTAACATTATTCATTTGTGACAATTTGAGCTAATTTCAATTTCAGCTATTAATTCCAGCTGTAATTTTTCACTAAATTTGTTAGCTGGCAACCGATATTATAATTAAATATTCTCTATTTTAATGAAGTAGAAAACACTGATGGTCAAGACATGTTATGCATACAAACTTAGAAGCATTTATTTGTCAGTTTCATTATTATTTACGTTTAGTTATAGACTTTATTTGCTGTAGCTTATGTCCTCTTTGCATTCTCTTTCCATTCCAACTCAGTTCTCCTGATGAACATATCTGAGAAGTTACTCATGCCAGCATTAACAGTTTTTTTAATATAAACTGAATGCCAGTTTTTCTCAAGTTTGATGAGAAATAATTTTAATGCATTTTTTAGACTACTTGAATATATACGTATGTGTTTAAACAAGAAGCGTAGTTGCAAAACTAAAGAATTCTATGAAGTAACAAAACCTGTGAATGTAAAGAAAAAAATTCAGATGTCTCCAACATTTCAGACTTGAGAAAACCCACTGCAAATTTACCATTATTCCTAGAGATCAAAGGGCGTTCTTGTCATTTTTAGCATTAATCACAGGGGCTTGACATGCTTCTTATAAATTAATACTATATAAAGAGAGAAACTTTGCCAAAAGTAAATTTGTTTTAATATTGAAGCATTATAAGCTTGAATGTAAACGTCCGCTGTTATTACAGAGAAGTTAAGTAGAATTTATCTATGTCGGTAGATTAATCATGATTGACTAATTGGATTGACAGTGCATTGTTGATATTATGATAACAAACAGTCCTTGACCTAAATAACTTTGAGAGGAAAAGAGAGGAGTAGGAGGCAAAGGTAGAATAAATTCTATAACCAGGAAAAATTGTGTTGTTGCTTAAAAGAGTTCTTCTGCTTGTGTGCCTCTCTGTGTGTGTGTGCTTCTATGTGCAATTATCAGAGGGTCTACAGTGCAGGACAAAAGGTAACTTTGAAGAAAATGATGAAGGTAACAAAGTTGGAAAAAGAAAAGAGCAGTGACATTTTCTTTGCAAGAGAGGTTTCATTCAGAGCTGGAGAAATTTCACTTCTCAGCCACAGATTTTTGTCATAGTTGCTTCCAAAGATGCCTGCCATTTTCCTGCGTGATCACATCTCTAAGCTGATTATATGGTTCTGATTGTAAGTTCTTTTAAAAGAATTATGAATTCATGTCAAATTTGTTAGAAAGTTTCAGATGGTAAATTGATGGAGTAAGAAGGTCAAATCTTGCTGAAAAGAAATACTCAGTTTTCTGTAAGAGAACACTTTTAATACTGTACACGATAACTTAGAACACTTCCATGGCTTTTGTTGGGGGCAGGTTAAGCACACAAATTTAAAAGTTCTTTATTACAAAAAATATGGTCTGAAATGAGATAGTAGGTAATTTTCTTCCCTTAAAGATTTGCCATGTGCCGGGAAAAAAAATAAAAAAGGACATTTCTAGAAAAAAGGAACATTTTTTCCTCAGTTTCATAAGTGGCTGTACTACAACCCATGCCGTGTTTCCATTTTCTGCCTCCCTTCATGTTGCTATCCCTATTTTGGTCACTTCTGCAGTTGTGTTTTTGTTGGTTTTTTTTTTCTGTCTCGAGCAACAAAAAGATGTTCATCTCAAATCAGTGTCCTCCAAATCTCTCTTGACACTTTGGTCTTTGTGAAGTCACCTGCATGTTTCTCCCAAATGCAATTTTAGGAAATATAGATGTGTAAAACTTAGACATTCGTGTTAATCATAAACAGGAATTTGTATTAATCTTGAGAGTATCAGAGAATGCAAAACAGTATGATCTATCCTTTGGTATTAGGAATAAAAATGCAGATAGATTCAGTCAAAGTGTAAATGGTTTTTTTCCAGAGAAGTATTCTAGGCATTTATTCTGTCTAATTTTGACCATCTAATAGTACATTTCCATACACACTTGTACAGGAGAGAAAGTATAAATCGTACATAGAAGTGCATGTGTATCAATTGGACTGTGGCTTTGTTACGAGTGTTTTCTGTAAATCTTTTTCTTCTTGTAGAATCATTGACCTATAGTCATTGAATTGGAGTAATAACATGTATTTTTTCTGTTACTGCAGAGAATTGCCAGAGGCATCTCATCAGCAAGTAATTGTTATCACGTTTTATTATTTGATTAAAATTATAATCCTTAACTCATTTGTTTTGAATTTTGAATCATGAAGTAGTCCCTAAAATCAAAGTCATATTTCTAAACGCTTATGATCACAAAGCTTATAATCAGAACTACAGGTAATTCACTTCTAATGAATTTACTGTATTATTGGCTGAGTTTTAGTCTTGGTAAAACTCATGAGGGTTTTCTTCCTGTTTGGAATTTGAGATTTTCTGGTTTGGTTTGGTTTGGTTTAGAGTGAGGAGAGCTCATCTTAGCAGTATTGCCAATGATCTGATGAATCAGATGAGCAGGACACAAAATAGTTCCATGCTGATTGCTTTCTGAACCAGAATAGAGCACATTGCATTGGTTTTGGTAACGCAAATACAGGTTTAGGGAGGAAAGATCACAGTTATTTCTGGACATTTTATATTTATTTTCATTTTGACAGTAGGAATCCACAACTGTAGCCTTGGTGATTTTTATTTATTTATTTATTTATTTTTAGTAATTAAATGCAGCAATACCTATTGAAACAAAGCTGACTTTAGTGGGTGCTAAATCTTACATATGCTTAGTATGTTGCTGATATTTTTTTCCCTGAAACTATAAAAAAGATGTTAGGATGTGTAATGAAAGGATAATTATAAAATTCATATAATTTTTTTTTGTTTCTACAGCCGAGTATTTTGAGAGCTAGTAGGTACTGTGAGTGCTTTATGATTACATTTACCAACAGCATGACAACATACACTTCAGCGTATTCAAAGGAAAACATAATCAGGTAGCCAAAGGAGAACAATTATCTTTCATACTAATTGGCAAGTTCCTTTTAACCTTTAATTAACTATGAATTTTCAATAGGCCTGAATCTTCTTGCTAGGCTTCTTGCTGGTAGAAGGTCATGGAAATATCTTTTCTCCTGATTGCACAGATGCAGTATAAATAAAATATAGGTGCATATACAATGTATAAGGTCATAATCTTCATTTGCACTTTGAAGCGTATGAAGTATGAAAATCTTCCACTGCTGAAAGCACTGTTGCTGCCAGGAATCTTTACTTGTAGCTTCAAAAGGAAATTCAAATAGATTTTGCATTCTCAGTTTGTTTCTCTTGGCACATTTTGATACAATCAGCAGCAGTTACTTGAAAGGCTCCGAACTGATTAGCATAGAGCGTAATATGCCTTCTTTAGATGCTGTCCTAGAGAATATTCCCTGCAGAGCAAAGGTTAAGATGCACAGAAGAAACAAAACATCGTTCTCCTGAGTGCCAAGTTATTCAGCATTCTAGAGACTGCTTCTTTTAAGAAGTGCTACTCCCTTTTGGCGAGTGGTTTATTATAGAAAACACAAGAAATGCTGCATTTTCAAAACATTTCAACGGTAGTATCTCTGCAGACAGATATTTGAAAATGCAATATGCTCATGTTCATCAATTTGTTCTATATACCAATGTATTATATCGATGCAAAATGAACATCTAGGCATGTAGAAGATAGAAAATGTTGTTACAAAACAAATGGTACGGATCAAAACCCCTTGCTACACAAAATCTTGCAGCTGTACAGGCAGCCTTAATAAGAAGGATCTGAAGCCCCTCCCTCCCCTCCCCCCTTTTTCCCCCTAGATAAATAAAACAGGTATTAAAACAATATACATTATATATGGGATAAATAGCTTCATGTTTCCAGCCTTGGTCAGATTTCATTTAAAAAGTTTTGAACAATCCTGTGACTTACACAATGATAACTGTGTCCTCAGAGTCTACCTCAACTGTGATCGGCTTTTACTTTTTGTTGTGCTTTTGCTTTCAAACTGCACTCGCATTATGCAGCTGATTGCATTTAAGTATCTTTGTGGAAATCATAATCATACTTGTATCCTAGTTCCTTATTTTCTTATTTTCTATCCAAATTATGGCTCTAAGGTGCCTTGTTCCTTGTTTGAAACATCAGTCTGTGTTCTCTTGCACCAAATTGTTTACAGCAGCAATTAGGTGACAGTATCTTTGTGCCAGTGGAGTTTGTGATTAAATGAGGCAAAAGGAAAAAAAGAGAATACATATAATATGTTACCCGGATTGATATTTCATAGACCTTCACTCAGACTTACAAGGGTCACAAGGGAGATGGTCCAGTCTTATAAACAGCAGAAGGCACATGGTGCACAGAGAAAAGAAAAACAGATCAGGCTGACTGTGTCATCCCTTTTTCTTTCAGTACCTATCTAGAGACTTACCTGTTCTCACATCTGCCTCATGTATTTTATTTGTAACCCAGAAGAATGGAGTGAAGAAGCCATTCCAACACACTGTATATGATTAAAAACAAAAAATCAAAGAACATTTAAATAATTTAAAAGAACTCACTAGCATTTTGGTTCCCAGATTACTGTTGTGCTACATTACTGCTGTGTGTTAGTTAATGTCAGTGATGGCATTAATAACAGATTCATAGAATGAAAACATGCAATTTACCTCTGCAAAATATGTTACTACATATGATAAATAATTGTTGTTTCAGTTAATAAACATTTGATTCAGATAAAAAAACTTAATATGAAGAAGAGGAAAAAATAATGCTGGTAAATGAAGATTCTGACAGCATTTGAACAGGCATGTGAAAAGCATACTTAACCAAGAGCATATCTGTGATTAATTCTGTTATGTTCCTTTTCTTTTAAAAGCATAGGTGACTTCAAAAACAAAATGGACTATAAACGAGATGTTCTCCTTTGTCTTCAGAAAGTATGTCATCTAGATATCTAATGAGGTAAATGCTCTTAGTGCTGTCTGTGTTGTAGACTTGACAAAATAAAGAGGCTCCATGTCACACTGCATGCTGTCCTCTTCATTCCAGCAGCATTTTACAGCAGTAATAAATGTGGAATATTCCCAGCAGAGCCATATGTTTGAGTATGTTGTGTTATTATCAGTGGAAGACACGTTAAAACAGTCAACTACTGGGTTAGATCTATTCTTCATGTGTAGAATAAACGTTATGCCATGCAAATGGAGCACCATCTCAGCAGTGAATTAGGAAGGATTCCATTCTTACTGGAATTTTGAAGAAGGGAAAAGATAACATGTTTAGAAACGGCTTAGATTTCTTGTGATATCACAGGCCAGATCATTTTGATGGTATTCATATTGATGATCTTTCCCTACAGGTAATTCCAGTAAAAAAAATTGACTTCTTTCACTTTACTAGCATCTTCAAAATGCTAGACTGACATACAAGTAGGAAGGATTCATCACCACCTGGGAGCATTATTGTAGAGTCTTTTCTTTTAAAATAGCGTAAGGTGGTTTAAGATTCTGACAACTAATTTCTTATTACTAATTTCTAATATGATGTTCTTCATCAGTAACTCCATTTCTTTTTCAAATAATAGTTTTCCAAGGAAAGGAAAGAGATAATGAATGGAGTATTTTTCTTTTACGCTGTGCAGATTGATTGCTGTGGTGGTTCAGTGGAGTCAGGATGACCTTTGTATTTGGCTAGAGGAGCAATATTCACCTAACCTTTGCCTATGCTTCTGTGCAGTTACTAATTTTATTGCTTTGCTGCCTTTGAAAGGCTCAAACTACTTCTGCAACATCCAATGCACTCCCTTTTCCCTAGCCATTTTGTAAAATAGGGCTGAGTAGAACAAGTTCATTAGCTTCCAAGAATAGGAATATCTGCCCCTTATTAATTTCTTGTGAGAAATTAGAGCACCCTTCCTTCAGGGACTGGTAAGCTTTGTTTCTAATGATAGCTGTTGTCTGCACGGATATGAGAACTAAGATTGTTTTTCTTTTTGGAACCCAGTATAATGATGTCGCTATTTTACCAGGCAAACATTGTCGATCTTTTTACTTTTTTCCCAAAATGAATTTCAAGTGGGAAAATGCTATGTTATCTCAAAAGCTATTATACCCTTTTACCATTCTGTGCTTACTGTGGCTCAACTTGAGAGTTTAAAGAACTCTCAGCAGCTGAAAAAGAACCAAGACCTGCTGTAAGTGTCTGTTGTGGTGTAAAATGAAACATCAGTTGGAAGATCCCTATTTCTCTCTTTTGCGTGAAGATTCATAAGCTGGAACATATAAATCCTATTCCACGTCTTTAGATGCTCACAGCTAGCCCTGCCTGTGAAATACCTCCTGGTTAATACAGCTCTTTCCCTTCCATAAAATTAAAAGACTGCAGATTTACTTTCTAAAGGTAGAGGCACATGAGGATGCAGTAATGAACTGCAGCAATTTTCAGATTTCTGGCAGTTGTCAAAATAACTTTCCTTTCTGTATATGATTTCTCTTGATGGAACTACAGTGACAAATTTTTCCATAAATAATTGTCTGAAGAAGGAATGAAAATTCTAGCTATGTTAGGATTTGGCAAAATGCGATGTGAAAACTATGTGGAAATCATTTCAGTGCAACTTGTTTTTCAAGCCCAAACCATTTATTATGTGGCTTTAAAAAGTCACCTAAAGTTCAGGAGCTGAATAAAATGTAATTTGAAAGTCAAAGAGAACAAAACAGTCACCTATTGCTGCCCTTATTTGCCTTTGGAACTGGAAAGCAGATCTTATTAGCTGCAGTGTGCAGCTGTCCTGAGATATGATCCTGTGGTGAGTGAACAAATGGGCTGAACTTGGTTTGGAAGTGGCTCATCACACAGCTTCTGGCTGTTACTTAGTCTTTCCTAAAAATGGTTTGCAGCCTGACATTGTTGTTTTCTATTAGGGATGTCTCCTCTTAGTAGTTAAGTTCGTAATGCCATGGAGTAGTTGGGAAGCACAAAAGATCTTTCCTGTCTTCTGCTTAGACTTCTGCAAACTGTTCAAGAGTTTGAACTTCTGAAAATTAGCACAGGGCTGGTATCCATCTGCCTATAGCATCAGGATGGAGTAGTGGTCTCACTGTGCCATGGTGATACCGAACTGCAAAATCTTTAAGCCCAAACAGGATTACTTCCTAAGCAATTTCACCATTAAAGCCTCTCTTTCCGAGACTCAGTCAGAACTTCCTCATTGAAAGCCCGTACAAGGTATGAGAACATTTTTCACCTTCTGCTTTCTTGCCTTTGGGCTTAGCTTTCTGTATCTCTCCTTCAAAAGGTAACACGTTGGATTTAAACAAGCAAACTGTTGCCAAAATCAAAGACAAGGTGATAAGCAAAGTCTAATCACCCTGAAGTAAACAACTGGATCTGATTTAGCAGTTATTCTGATTGTGTAACACCTCATTAGGAAAAAACAAACCCACAAAAATTGAGAAACTTTTTTCTTTTAAAATCTTTTTTTGTCTTTCCCTTTAAGATAAGTGATTATACTTCTGCTTTAGAAAGCCTCGAACAACAGGTCAAAAAACACCAGGTGGTTGGGTTTGCTTTTGTTCTTAGTCTATGTTTAAGATTTGGAGTGTTTTGAACAAATCGAGTGATCATTAGAGCTGTTTTCTTCGCATGTCACTCCAAAAGACTGCATTTCACAGCACTCTCAGGTAGGTGCCAGCTGAAAATTAATGAATTATAAGGGTTGGCAGTGATGGTTCGTAAAGTATAATTTGCTGGTTACAGCTATGTTAATCTACTTCGTTACAGCTTGCTTTCCCTAAAATGCATTTTCTTGCATTGTTTCTTTTACAAAGAAGGTTCCTCAACATAGTAATACTTCCTTAACTTTTTTTTGGAAGGGGCCTGCTTCTGTTATGTAAAAGTAGCTGTTGTTTTGAAGGCAAAGGTTACTTCAAGGTGTTAATATTTTGTGAGATGCCAAGCTTTCTTATTTCAGTAAAGTACATTTTCAGTATCATAGATGATTTTATTATAAAAGTAAAACTGGACTCGTTTTCCTGACAGTATCTGAATTGTACAAGGCTGATCAAATCTGGATCTTTTCGTATTTGTCTTTTGTATTATCACCTTAAAGAAGCTAACGGGTGTCAATATCAGATGCTGGAAATTATTGGGGAGGAGGTGTGGGTGGGGCGGGGGGGGGGAAGATTGATTGATTGTTTTTATGTTGTAAAGGAATCCATTCAGTTGGGACTGTGTCAGTGCACTGCACTCGTTAGAGAGGGGCACGAGTGGGATTGCTTGAAGTATACTCTGAACTAGCCTCTGGTTCTCAGAGTCCTTTCAGACTGGCACCTATGTAAGGATTTCTAAGTTTGGTTTGAAAAGGTGCAAAGATACTGAAACATTTTGAGGGCTCTACAGGCAGATTCTAAAGTACACTGTGACATAGAAATTGTGACCTCTTCATTATTCTCTCTCCCCCAGTGCTTTAAACAAACAGACACCTTGCTTTTCTGAAGGCTTAGAAGTAGTAGCATCAGTTCTCAGAATTCAGCCCTTTCACTCAAATCAACATCATGCTTGTAATAAGCAGAAGTGAAACATGACATTTGTTGGAGGCAGGAAGAACTTGACATATTCAATTTGTGATAAAAATGAACTGTTTGTTTACAAAGAAATCTGACGGTATTTGGAGGAGATTGATGTGACTATTTTCTGAAGGCTGCGAGTTCTTTCAAATTTTCGTATACTCAAAGGTAGACAGAAAAGTCAACAGTATCTGTAGAACACAAACACTGAGAACTTGTAGAAAAAGATCTGCATGATTCTTCTGCTTTCATTGCACAGCGTTCTCTGGGATTTCACCTGTGCAAAAAACCAGGTTAAAAAATTGAAGATTGAGTGCAGATAGCTGGGAAAATAAATAAAAAATAACGGATAACATGCTGTAACTATTAGTACTGATTATTCAAAGCATTTTGTTTCAAAATGAGTAAATGCTGTTGTGTGTGAGCAGATGTTTTTATTTCTTTTTAACTGTGTAGTGGATATTAGGGCAGAGTTCACTGTTGTTTTCAGACCGAACAAATAGTAGTCAGAATAGTTTTCAGAATTTCAAGGCTGTGGATTATTTTCTCTGTTTACCTTTGCCTCCAAGCACATTATCTCACTTGGCACTCGGGATCTATTATATACATGGTTTTGTTTTTTGCTTAGAGTTTTAGCTGTTATACATAACAGTAGATGTAAGTTATTTGTCACCAACGTGTATGAACAGAGTAACAGTGTTGATCAATTAAAGCTGGTCAGAGAACATTTATTTCATTTTAGTTTGTTTTCACTTTCTATTAATACTGTGGCAAATCTCCTAACAAAGGCTGGTGATGGCAGAATAGTTTGGAAGCACCCTGAGACTCTGGATGCTATAAATCTCTCAAGAGTTTCCTTTTCATATTTAATTCCTTCCTATAGATGGAAAATGTTGAACTACTACATTGGACACTTTGCTTTCAGTGGTTTTTCAAAGCTATTAACAGCAAAATTCTTTGGATAGATTTGATCAATCGACTGTACTGCTTCTGAGATGAAGGGGTCATTCATATGTTTTATGACATCTTATTGACCTAAGTCATTTATCTAATTACTTTGAAGTATTTTTTCCTCTTTCACCATTGGTTTGCACTGTGAGTTCTTTGATGCTGGAACTATCTATATCAGTGAGCCCTATATGTTTGTGCAATGCCTAGCACAGAGAGGCTATTATATGATTATTTAGGTATGACTCTTGCGCAGATAATAACAGAGACTTAGCAGGCTTGCCAAGAAAGGGCAAAGCTGTCAGAATATTCTTTTTAGCAACTGCTAGAAAACATTGTACACTCTCAAAGTTTAAATCAGATTAAGGTATGGTAGAAAGTTTTGAGGAAATATGCCATCGTTCTTCTCTAATTGTGATATAGAAATTTCTTGTTAGGAAGAGTAAGCTTCCAAAAATGTATGAATGGAAAAAAAATCTTCAGTTTGGGTTGCCAAAAAAAGGCTCTGAATTTTATACAGTCATAAAAAGAAAAGGAAAAGAAAAGCCAGAGACAGGAGACCACACTGCTGCACAGTCTTTGAACATACAATAATGCTAGTGCCAGACTTCCCTACCTCACACTGCCAAATTGGCACTTACTGTAATCCTCCACTTTCCCAGTTCTGCACAGTCAAAAAAAAAAAAAACAAAAAAAAACCAACCTGGAATAAGTGGAAAGTGTTCATTTATCTCTGGGGAAGGATGATGCCAACATTTGAAAGGAGGATAAGGTGAATGCAAGTCTAAGTGAAAAAAAGAGAGAAAAGAGAGGGAAAGAAGAAAATGGGAAAAAAGAAAAACAGAGAGAAAAAGAAGCAGAGTGCAACAAGATATGAGAAAGAAATAATAGAAAAGGTTTACTCTGGAAGTAATAGTTAAAGTCAAAGGCTTGCCATCAGTTCCTACTGTGCATAAAAATTGCATCTTTTCTCAGAGTTGTATTCTGTTCTGAGTATTCAGATACTCTGTCAAGGAGACACAGCTCTCCTTGACAGAACTTCCCAGTGAGTTATATTATGTGTCCTAAACAAAAGACTTTCTTTTTCATGAAGCGTCTGTCATTATGATGCTTTACAAAGTACCAGTTTTGAGGATCAAGAGAAAAGAGGAAAAAGATAAAATGCAAGTAGACAAAAAACATGCTCCTGAGCAAGAATGTGAGGGCTGCATAATTGCTCTGTGGCACACGGTTACCTCAGGAAGCAGCTGCTTAGGGTGTAATTAAATAGAATGAGTTGCGGGGAAGCATGTAATCTTCTAGTGCAACAGGTGAAAACCTTACAGAAGAACATCTTGCACCTTTTGTGTACTTCATCTGTTAGGCCTAGTACTTGTGTGAGAGGAGGCAGAAATGTGAGCATGCAGAAACATCTGGAAGCTGTTCTCTTAGTCTGTTTGGCATTAAATTTGCTCATTAGTCATAAGGGATCTAGGATTCCTCCTGAGTGATCAAATCTTGCTTTTGGAGAAAACAAAATATTTCTTTTATTTATCAGAGTGAATGTAGGCGAAATACCATTGCCGAATACCTCAAAACATACAATACTATCCCTTGAATCTGTATATTTTATGTTCTGTTGAGAATCAGAATGCAGTGTGTTCTATTTCTTTTTTCTCTCACAGAAACTCAAGATTTGAATGACCTCCATCACATACATACAAACTTACAGCATTCATGTCTGTGGATGAGGCATACATTATTTTGGAGAGCATCAAGCTGTAAAGAACTGCATTGATGCTCAAAGTAAGAACAAAGATATAAAAGAAATACATATTTATGTATTTATGTTTACAAAAAATTTTGTTAATCCTCCATCATGGCATTTTGATGGAGGAAAAAAAACTTGCACCAGGAAAGACAAAAGACATAAATTTTTTCTTCTAATCAATAATTACTTGTTACCATAAATTTTAATATTTTTATTGGAATCATATAGTTTCTGAGGGAGAAAAAAGGTATTTTGTCAAAATACAGTTTCCTATGTAAGACTAAAGTCTTTTGATCTGACTTGAATGATCAAATTAATAAATCATTGGGAATTTGTGTGTCCAGCACAGACACACATGTGCGCACACACACACACACCTGTATGCTCCCTCTGCTTTCTCTACTGTGAACTGTACACTAAATCTATGTTAGTATGTTATGTTTCCAATTTTAATTATTTGGGTGATTTGCTGTTACTTTTTTTTTTTCTTTTTTTTTCTTTTTTTTTTTTTTTTTTTGAGAGAGAGAGAGAGAGAAAAAAAAACTTTATTTTTGGAGAGAAAAGCTTCACAGAGCTGTCACAGGGAAAAAGCAGCAAAGATGTGTCATAAATTGCTATGGAAGTGTTCAAATTCAGCAGCAGCTTCAACTCTAATGAAAAGGGTCATGTCTTGGATGGGATCATTAGCTCAACAGTAGGATGTGTTAGTTTATTTTACAGAATTAGTAAGCTTCTGCATAAGCACCATTTTCAAGTGTTAAAGGTTTAATTATTCTTTTGGTAGAAAAAAGGCTTCCTAAAATGTATCCAGAACGTCTTTGCATTTACCTCAAATTAATCTGTTTTTTTAATGTTATGGAAACAACCAACACCGTTCATCAGTGGGAGTTCCAATTTGCTGCAAAGTATGTAATACAAAATGAGGAGGAGGAAATGGTGCAAAATGGCAAAGTAGATCATTTGGAACAGCATTTACTTCCAGGGTAGTCTGTGTTCCTAATTAAGACTATACTTTTTTTTTTTTTTTCTTATTTCTTTTTTCTTTTTTCTTTTTTTTTCTTTTCTTTTTTTAATTTATTTTATTTTTATTTTTATTTTTTAAGATCACACAGACTCCTGTATAGTCGATCTCTTGGATTATCTGTGTCATACCTCATGCTGCTCCATTGCATTACCCTTATTATTAATTTTATGAAATTTCTGTTCAGAAATCACTTTATTATGATATTTTATTCCTTTCTGAAAACGAAGTTTTAATTATGGGTAAATAGCTGGTATTTGAAAAAGGAAGGGGAAGAAGGGACTGGGAAGATATTCAGTTGTTAGGTTTTCTGCCACTGTTCTCTTTGACAAGGGAAGCCTTTACAGGTGATTGAAATAGTTCACTTTGTGTGGGAAATTTATAGCATTCCTGTTGCTTTCTGCATGCAGGTGACAAGCTGCTGCCAGCTGTACAGCATTCGCTGCAGCTTCAGGGGCATTAGTGATTTCCATCCATTCAGACTGGCCCAAACCACTGAACTGTTCCCATGTCCAGCATTTGTAGTGCCCTTATCACAACAGTTGCTGAAGGCTGTGTGAATTACAAGCTGTTTTGTTGTTTATTGATGGACTGTTGTTGGGAAAGAACCAAAGCAATGATAAAAAATGTACAGTTCATTTTTTTCCCCTTCCTTCCTTCATTCCTTTCTTTCTTACTTTCCTATTCTCATTCTCTTTCTTATTTTCTCTCAACTATCTCCTATTGTGTTTTGTTTTTTTTTTTCTTTCTTTCTTTCTTCTTTTTTACCTTCTTATTTTTCCTTTCTGTTATTGGGGGTGAAGGGATGGGGAATAAGGGGACATAGCTCAGTTAATAAGTGTGAGACCTTTGGGAGAAGGAGCTGGAGTAATTGAATCGGATTAGACAAGCCAGCAGAACAAAGTCACATTCCGTGAGGTTTTTCCAGTATTCAGTAGATGAATAGTAATTATTTAAGGATTAGTGCAAGTCTAAGATGTGGTCCACTCTGAATACTCTTCACCATATATAAACAAATGCAAGATGTAATATATGCCATTTAAGCTTCTTTTTATCTATAATAGATTTCTTTATAGCTGCAGTAACTTGAAAAAATCCTGCATGGTTAGTAAGAACTCTTACTATTTTTCAATAAAGAATTACATCCTGTAAGCTTTAATTCAAAAGAGACTCTAAAGAAAGCTTAGTTAAAGATACTTACTCTAGCTTTAAATTTTGTCTGCTCTCTTTTAGTGTCTTTTTTTATAAGTGTATCAAATGAAAGAGGAATATTTTTAAGTTCTGGGTTGCTTTTTTTTTTTTGTTTGTTTTGTTTTTTATGGTTTTTGTTATCCATATCTTCCTTTGTGGTTTGTGAGGTCTTCCAGTTTCACAGCTGCACTTGCTTTTGGACACATTTTTAAAAGTGACTTACAAAGCTAAAATGATCTTGATTTTTTCTTTTTAAACTACATCTCTAGTGACCACATAAGAACATTTACTCAGAGTAGTTCTTGCTAGCCCTTTAAATAAAATCTGTTGGTTGTTTTCCTTTAAGCATCAGTATACTGGTGTGCTTAAAGATTACTTTGGGTGAACTATTTCATCATATCGCAAGTATCAGAAAGAATAAAGATTTGCAATAAGCTGTAGTTCACAGTTGATTTTATGGAGAAACATGAAGTAGTATAATGATAGATGAATAAAGATGATGCTAGAGTTGTGATTCCTTGCTCCAGCTTCATTTTGGGAGGTATTGGCATAGTTCAGGCTTGGATTGCGTCTATTCCTTAATGGTCTCTACTTTTTTCTTTTTTCCACATACTTGATTTAAGAAAACTCTTGTGTTTTTTATTTCCCTCTCCTCTCTGATGATAAGATAAATAAGGATTAAATCAAGCGGGTGACCACATCATAGATTTACTGAGAGCAATAAACTTTTATTACTTCAGCATGATCAAAACAGTTTTCCTGCCTGAAAATTAATTCTTAAACTATTTCTATAAAATTCTGCTCTTCTGATTTTTCTGTGCTCTGTCATTTGAGATGCTTGAAGTGGGTTTTGTTCATTTTGAGCTGGACAGCCTCGATGGCCCTCACTATTGCCCGTAATTGTTCAGCAGGTTTGAATTCATTCAGACCTATGAATTCTCTCTAATTGTGTTGCTTTCAGTGCTAGTATTCTATGACTAGTTAATATTATGGACCCTATGGAGTTGCAGTTGGAATAGGTATTGAGCCAGGTTTGAGTAGGCATGAAACAAAAAAAATATTAGAGGGTTAGAGGGCAGGGCCAGAGACAGAGGAGTGGGAGGCTGAGGAATGACAATAGCCCTCAGGAAATACTGAGCAGCCAAGAAAAACAAGTGAATTCTTGTGTATTGCAGTTGATTGACCATCTATCAGACAAGATCACCTATCAGTTCATGGTCTCTGGATAGATGGAATATGACTAGATGTTTGATTGTGACAAGTTAGCTTCATAGCCTAGTAGAATCTGATTATACTTAAGAGGGATATCATGACACGTAGTTACACAATAAGATTTATTTCCCAATAATTGGATGCTATCAGTAATGACCAAAATACTACCACTCTTTTTCACTTTAAAGAATTTTACGGTTTTCTTTGGTTACATGAACTATTTCCAGCTGCTCAGACAAGCCTTAACAGTAATGTTTACCTTGTCTGTTCATTGGGCCAATTAGACCATTGTTAAAGGAAGTAAAAATACATGACATTTCTTTATATAAAATAGAGAATTTTTACAGAATTTTTAAATATTTAGGGAATTTATAAATAGCAGGATTTTTATTTATTTTTCCTACATGCACGTCTCAGTATTTTGTGTAATTGTAAACATCTCTCATTTCCCTATATTCCTTCTTGAAAATACTTAGTTTTAGCAGTTAAACATATGCATGAGCAAAAGCCTCTGAATTATCCAGCTACTAACATTGATTTCAGTTCTGGAATAATACATATCAAACCACTATTTTGTACATGGATAAAATACCTGTGGTGTATCCAAAATCACTTCTTGAGGCCATTGCATCTAGTCTTGTAGCTAATTATATGGGAGAAAAGGCTGAATAAGATTCAGGGTTGTTGTATTTGTGGAATAGATGGAGATTGTAACTTTGAATTGGTTTAGAGATAAATAAATTTCTGTTAGACCAAGCAGTGGATCATAAAGAAATAGACAAATAAATGCTTCAAGTATACAAATTCCTTTTTCCATCTTAAAGCAGGTGATGCAGGCTTAAGTTTAATCAAAACAAACAAAAAAAAATGCCTTGCGTTTAGTATTTATCACTTACATAATCAGAAAAAAAAAAAAAAAAAAGAAAGTTAAAAGGCACTGTGGAGTAGAGGGGAGCTTATGATGTAGAAAAGATAAGTTATTCCACCTAGGAACCATAGTATTTGACAAAGCTATGAGGACCAAATGTGCTAATAGAGGGGGATGATAAACAGTATTGTCTTCCTACAAGGAAACGAGGAAGGACAATAGGCCAACTCCTGACACATTGAGAAGGATGCTAAATTCAAGGTCTGTTGAGTTTTCAGTAAGCTGTAGGGGAAATCTGTGTTTGATGGTAGACTGATAAGCCAAATAAGATTTGACTTATTATTTAATAATAATAATAATAAAACAAAACAAAGTTGAAATAACAAATAACATACTGAACAAAAAGGATTCACATAATTTTCAGTCCGTACCTCATAGCCAGCAAAAGAAGTACAACTGCTACTGCCTCAAAAGTGACAAGATTTGCTACTGTTGTTATGCAGTCAGAAGAGGTATTTACTTAGACTGAAGCCAGGGTAATTGCCTGTCTAGGTAGTAGAACAGGGTGCTGCCCAATATGTTCCGTTAGTAACATGAAAAATATTAATACGGTGTTACAACCTTTCATTTGTGATCTCCGGTGCCACTTCTGATGAGAGAGGGTCTAAAGGCATGAAAACTTTCCACCAACATTGCTTTCATCAGGAGATGTTTCTACTGTCTGTGTGTATCAGACTTTTGCTATAATTGGCCCTACCAATTTTGTTCACACTTCAGCTGTGCAGAATATGTAGCACACAAGTACCAGGCTGTCTTGTGTTGATAACAAGCTTTTTAATAAATCACTCATCCTTCCTATAATAATATGACTTTCTGCTGTGTTTTCTTTTCAAAAGTAAAGAGAAAAATAATTCTGCCACCTGTATTGTCATTTTCTTGTCTGTTTCATTTTCATTCTTTTGTGGCATGACATGATGCAACCTAACAATGAGATAGAAAAACTGCCGTTTTTTATTTCTTGCTTTCTATCTGGCACACCACTGTTCCAGAAGTTACAGGACCAAAGAGGGATGGATTCAACGTTATGAAGGAGATGTTAAAAATATTTCAGTTTTAAGGAACTTCCATTGGTTACTTAACTTTTAAATTTTAGTGCTTAAAACACTAAAAGGGGAGACTGAGATTAGATATAAGGAAAATGTTTTTACACTAAAGAACTGGAACAGGTTACCCGGAGATGAGGTGGGCACCCCATCTTTGGAGAATGGGGTTCTGAGCAATTTTTATGAGTGTGGAATACAGGCTCTTGTTCATCGCTGGTGAAAATGCATAGCTTATGGCAGTGACTGTGCTGAAAAATAGTCCTTTGCAGCCAAGAGTTTGCATGTTCAAGAAGTGTTATTGTGCTCTTTGTATCTTGTAGTTTCCATGGAAATAACTAGGAGGCATTACTGTTGCTGTGACCTATGTATAATTCCAGTCTGTACCTAGCCTTCTGTAGTCAGAAATACATCAGTTGGCATTTGATTGTTTTGGTATGTAAGGATGCATTTTAGCTATCCTAAAGTGCAATTTAATAACTAAAATAGTTTTGGTTAATCTGATATTTCAGAAAGTGTTAATAAAACAATACTGGTATTGCCTTATTGAATACAATTTGGCTTCAGCTATAATGACGAACAGAGTTTCAGGAGCTGTATCATTTTAGAAACTGAAATCCTTGACAATACTCATCACATGGGACCTCTTCTTGGTCTTCAGTTTCTGTTTATGTTATACTACATCATTAAGTAACAAAGTTTTACAGACTGGACTGCATGCTTTTGTGGTAACAGGGAACATCCGGCAAATTCCTTAAGAAATTCTACTGTAAATAACTGAAACATCAAACCTTCTTTGCCAGTCTTTGTAGATTTCAAGTTCTTCAAATTTAGTTTTTTTCTTTCTTACTTCAAGGTCTGCTTCAGTATTAAAAACAAGGAGAATGCTAATATGTATTTTATCTGTTGGACACTTAATAATCTCCAAGGAAGAGGCATTAGAAGCCAGTGGGGACTTGAAAATAATAATTGTCTTAGGATGAGGTTCTTCACTACTAAAATATTAAAAGGCTGAATATATTCATCTGTTGAATGGTAGCACTGACTTAGAACTGAGTCAGAGTTATCCCCATCTAAACCAACATTCATCTTTTTTGTATAAACACATTGTCTAGTAAGTCCTGTTGAAGCAGCACCTTTCCATTGTTCACCATGTGTGCACCTCAGCTGGTATTGCTGTCTCTACATATATCTGTATCTTTCCCAATTAAAATTTTCATCACTTCTCTGAAGAAGATTATTGCTAAATTTCTTTCTTCATATGAGAAAGAGTGTTAAAGCCTTCTTTCATTTTATCTCAAATGCAAATAATCATTTCTTCTTGTCTCACAGAAAAGTTCATCCCTTGAATCTATATAAAAGAACAGTGAAAACAAAGGACTCTAAATCTGATGCTGAGACTGCTTTGGAAAAGATTGTTTTATTCCTACAGTAATGCCTTGATTAGATATTCCTTTTCGGACAGGTCTTATGAATCCAGCTCCAAAAAAAACTGTAGATCCACATTTGCTATTTTCCTACCCTCTACTTTTCTATATAGAGTACTGTTGAGCACACTGAATATCATATGAAAACAGTTGAAGACACCCTCTCTCTTCTTAATTATTATTATTTTAGTCTGCAAACTTTAAAAGAAATGCACTGACATCGAATAACCTTAAGAAGTGATCTTTATGAGTGAGAAAACTGAGTGGTAAAGATTCTTATGTATGAAACCTATAATTCAGACTGACTGGCATCAAACAATGCTGAACAGTTGCTCTTTAAGAAATACTCTACCCTCAACAGTAATGATGTTAATGGATGATGGAAGTAAGACTAAATATTAATTTAGTTAGGTTGCAACAACAAAACACATTTGGGAAACTTATACTGGATGGACAAAAGTTAATGTTGCCTGTTGACTTCACAGCGATTTCATTCTCCGGTTGCCAACAAGTCATAAATTGGTGCTAGAATTACAATTCTGACATATCATTAATCAGACGATAAATATGAAACAGCTTGATGAGCTTTGGTATAAGAAACACAATTCCAAATAAAAAGTCATCCTGTATGTGTCATTTCTTGATAGGGCTTTATATAATTCAGCAAATTGTATCATAAATTTTGGCCAAAGGGACGGTAGAGCTGTCAGCTTAATTTTTTTTAAATGGAAAAGCTCTATAGATACTGTTAGTTCCATGTCACAAAGAGTAATCCTGCTTTTTCTGCTTTTATATGGATTTAAATATTTTTTCATTAATGAGTGATCTTATGAGGGTAGGTATGCACCTAATTTGACACTTTAAAGTTTTGGTATTTCACATCTCTGTTTTGATCCAGCTGTCCAACCAGTCTTTCTTCTTTCAATCTTCATGGTCATTCTTTTGTTCAGCCAGCTTCAGTCAGCACGTTGTACCTAAGACAAACAAGAACTCTGCTGGGAGGATTGTGTTTTTATTCACTCTTTTCCTCGTCTCTTATCATTTGCCCTTCTCTTATGTTAGCAATGAGCAGACATCACTGAACTATGTGGTCTGCTACTGAATAAAAAATACCAGGTAATAATAGTAATGTCGAACTTACTGAACAAGAGGATAGTGCATTTTAAGAATAGAGGGACACTTCATGAAGCGTTCTTTCACTTTGATCTTGCTGTAGATCAAGAGTAATGGACATAACAATAGCAGATGCAGTTCAAAATGGCAATGTAAAACTTTCTGATCTCCTTCATCATTTTCCTCCTTCCTCTTTTCCCTTCTCAGTACTCACAGATTTGCCTTAACTACAGATCTGGAGTGACTGTTGTGCTGTGTTTCAAGTGAAAGGAGAGCACCAATTGAGAGGAGGAAATTTAGAATGTAGTCAGAATTCTCATACTTTCCTCCTGTTGTGTAAAGGAGCCTGCTCAGGCAGCTCTGGCAAGTGGGGGAAAAGACAGGGAGGAAGCAGAGCCTAGGAGTACTGGACAAAAAGAGAAGATTGTAAGGCGCAATATTTTGATGAAAGGTACTGCAGTAACAATGCCTTCATCTTCAGTATTTTCTTCTACAAGCACATTTTGTTCTACACATTTGAATTGCACTATATGTACATATGGCCTGCCTTACAGACACTCTGAATGTCTGAAGATCATCACACTAGTTTATCATAAAATCAAGACATTCTTTAAGTAAAAGTTGTTGTAAATTTAAAACAAATACTCCTACAGACTTGTATTCCAGGGCAGTAGATATAATGAAAATCCTCTTACCTCTGTCCACCCAAGAAAGTTATTTCTTGTTATTGGCCTCAAAATAACTGGGGCAACAGGCTGGGGCAACCTATAGAAAAGATAAATGGATTCATTTTGTGTCTGAGTAACTCTGAGATATTGTAAATATATGTGTGTGGTCTTAGAACACTGCCTGATTTTGGCTGATATTTTGTAGACAATTCTCTATTATCTTGTATTTCATAAGCTAGGTATGGTTCACAGACATTTGGAAAAGTAAAGGTTTGAAAGCCAGGTAATGCTGTGAATCTTCTCAGTATATCAGTTCCAGAAACAGTTATATTAATCGATGTTGAACAGATCTGGTGTGAGAATGATCAAAGCTCTCAGTTTCTCAGTTTGTGATGTAGCAATGGAAAAACTGTTGGTTTTAATATATATATATATTAATGTTCTGAATATCAGTTATTTTGATTAATGCATTGACAGGTTTTGGTGTTTTTTTTTAATTTTTTTATTGTTAATGAACAAAATAATTAGTGACAGTCTGCAAAGTAGAATACACTGATTTTTTTATAAAGCAGCTACCTATCATGATGAGAAACAACAAATTTCATCTGAATCTTTTTCCTCCTTACAGACCATAGTGTAGATCTTTTTTATATTAAGCCTTAAATACATTATCCATAGAAACTAATCAAGTGACTCAAAATGGTTTTATCAAATTTACCTGATCCCTCCAAAAATCTCAAGATTCTGTATCTTAAATAAATTAGCCTATTGTACTGTCTGTACTGCAAACTGTAAAATAAATGGGGTAGCTTGTGTGCAAAAACATCTCCTGCTGGATTAGCAATAACTGCAGTTTGGGTTAATTTACTCTACTGAGAAACAAGCTGAATTAATCTTTGTGGATTTGTCGTGCATTCAGTTTTAGCATGGTTCAGCTGCTTTTGGAGTCTGAAATAGTTCATTCAAAATTAACTTTTGAGTTGGTGATCTAAGAATATCCACAAACAAAACTGTCAGAGTTTCACAATGGGTCTTTCCACAATGAACTTTAGCTATTCTGTTTACACCGAAAATTTTGTTTGCTTTTATCAGTTTTTAATGTCTGTCAAAATAGCATGACTGAGCACTGCTTAGCATCTTTTCACCACTGAATGGATGAAGAGGAGTATGGACTAAAAGTTTCTATTTTGTGGAGAGGGATAGGAATGTAAAACTTCAGAATAATAACTGATCATTGTGGAACTATACATGGATAAATCCATAGTGAATGAATCTCTTTCCTGAGACTGATTTTGGAATTTCTTCTAATTGAGTTTTCAATGATGCCTTAGTTTTGATTTGTTGAGTTGACTTACAGTATGGATAGATTAATAAATGAAAAGTCCTTACCCATAGTGTGTGAGAGCCATTCTCCTTTTGTGAGGGAAAGAATGGTAAACATCATTTAATTTTAATAAAAAGGGCAATAAATGCAATGTTGCTCAAGCTGAGGAGTAGGCAATTAGAATCATAGAATAATTTAGGCTGGACTGATTTCAACAAGCCTTCAAGTCTAACCCTCACTGAGAAGAGGTCTGGCAACATAGGCCAGGTTGCACAGGGTTCTTGTGTGCTGCAGCAGCACAGGAGATGGTTTAGAACTCTCAATCTTGCATCAAGTTGAGAGATGTGAAAAATAGGTGAATTTTTTTTTTTTTCTTTAAATTGGCAAAAATGCCCAGTATTTTGTTCAAATTATTTATTAATTTATGCTCCTGTTTTCAATCAAGAAAACAGTTTGCTGGAATAAAGGTAAATTCTAAAAATACTGAACGTACAAGCAACATTTATCAGATTTAGCATTTGCTGTTTTTCCCCCTTTTCTATTGGCCTCTCCAATGAGTTTTGCTTTTAAGATTTTGGAGGATTAATCCAGCGTATCTCTCTAGCTTTGCCCTCTGTGATCTCACAGGATAAACTTAGAATTAATTCCTCATACCCTTTCTGATGGAGGAGATAAGCCTTTAGATAAAATGTTATTTCAGTTGCTGTCTTATCCGGATGTTTGAGCTGCCAGTTAAATTGTAAATTAAAGGCTCAAAACTCTGGATTATGGACTCCAGCTTCATTATTAATGAAAAATATGCCCTTTTCACAGTTTGTCATTTTTCTGTCTTCCAAAAAACTCTCAGAAATACTGTGAATCTTTTCCACTTTTCCATTTAAACAAGACACAGTGATTCAATCTTCCTTTAGAAGACTAAGTTTCCACCATGAATAATTGATTTGTGCCTATTCTGTCCAGTTGAACGACCAACCTATGGAAATGTGAAGTTACTTCCGTAAACTTCTTCTTTCATGCAACAAAGAGACTGGATCAGACTTTGCTTATTGTACTTGTCTGCAAAGTTTGTGTCCCAAGTCATAACGTGACAGAAATTTCTCCACTGTTATTGACCTTTGTATACAGCCTGCCAGTTTTCCTACTTCCATTAACTCCTTTTCCCAATTATACAATGGGAAATTTATCTCAGTTATTTCTTCATACTTTTAAATTAACCCAGATAAGCGATTAAGTAAAAATTGATCATAGTATTTCAAATCTATTTTCTTAATGGTGCCCTCCTGTAAATAGAGCAATTCTTTATAGAGTGAGAGAATGCTACGTGTATTTACAACTTGATTTCCATGTGAAATCTTTGTGAAGTTCCATTTTAAGTATTAAGAAGTCTTACATTTTCATAAGACACACAAAATATGGGTTGGTTCAGATATAACCTATAGCTCTTTCTTTGACTGCAGTATTATGTGGAAAGGTTGATGGAAATAAATAATTTCCTGTTTGAAAGTCTACCTGATAGTATGTGTCATCTTGATGGGTTTTCCTATTCAGTTAGAGGCATAATTGGTAGACTAGACCGATTCAGTGGGGTTGTAGAGTGATCAGCCAAATAGCTGAGAATTATAATAGTTCACTGATGTGTGTGTATCTGCTCATTTTATCTCTTTCCAAATGATTAGTTCTTCAAGCTCTGTTCCAGTTTCTCTTTAAAGGCAGTGATTCCCTGAGGCGGAATGCATGCTGACCTTCTGTGATGGGCCAAGTCTTTTTCTCTGCAGTTCATTCAAGTTGGACTCTCATGTCAGCTTGCAACCTTCAGCCTCTGAAATTAGCGCTGCTACATGCTGTTTAGGTACTGTGGTGTATCCCACAAGTGTTCATATTTTTTATGTACTCGTATGTTAACTGACCTTGCAACTCTTAGTGGTATCATGCTTTACTTGAAGAGGGATATATGTGGTAAGCAAGGCTCATTTTTAGATTGGGATTGTTCTTAGTGAAGTGTTTTGGGATACTTTGGAATGGAAATAAAAAAGTACATTATTAATAAGAGCATAAGTACTTTTTGATAGTGTATATGGCTTACTGATGAAGGTGACATAAATCATGTTGTTAGAAAAAGCTCTGGAAAGGATAAAAAGGCTAACAGGATACAAACAATCAATCAAACAAACAAAACCCCTCATCTATTAGACATTAGATTTTACAAACTTTCTTTGTCTTTCAATACAGAATACATAATTGTCTTGCACAGAGAGAATGTAGTGAGAAAATCTAAAAACGACTCATTGTACATTACAAAATGTGAGGGTGGTGTTCTCTTCTGGTGTACTAAAAGTAGGTATGCTGTAAGTTAGAATATGCGGTAGTGATTGCAGGAATATGTCTTGAGATTTATCTTTGTTGGAAAGTGATATGTGGCAGAGACCTACTTTCTGTTCTTTACTGTGACAAGTTCGGTGTCCCTACTAATTATCCTTCCACGCTCCTTTATAAAACCAGTCAAGATTATCTACCTATCTTTCTAATGTTCCAAAGCATAATAATGTTTTCATCTTCAGCAGGGATTGAATATAAAATAACAGTATTACGTCCTTTTGAGTGGAATGGTAATTTGAATAAATTACTCTCATTGTGTTAGACACAAAGTTATGGCAGACATTGGTCTGTAATCTTGTTGAATACATACTTGTTGACTCGCTGCTGCCATGGTAGGTTCCCTCAGACACTTCTGAAGGAGGTGATTCCAACCCTCAGGTTTTATTTTGTTCTTTCATCCAATGTTGATAAAAGACTATCTTAGGCCTTCAGTTCATCCATGCAACTGACTTTCACAGAATCAGTAAACCTTTTCGTAACAACCTGTTTGGGTTCCTTTGAACTGTGCCAATGAGTATTTCCATCTGGCATCTATTTAAATGGTAACTGTGGCAGGTTACTATATTTCCCACCTGCCTGCTATCTTGAAATTTTCTTCGCTCTATTCCTTAATATTAAAATCAAATGAATGGAAGAAAGAAGGAAAACATATTTTATATTGTGACCTCACTCTCTAATATGACTAGCCACTTTCATGTGTTCCATTTTCTTGGTAATCATAGCTTTCAAAGTGGCCAAAAATAATCCTGAGTTAGAATTCTACTTTTTTCTTATTATTTTTCCCCCTCTCCTCCATTTTTTAATATTAGATGAAGTCCAAAATCTGTTCTGTAGGTAATCATGAAACTATGTTTAGAATGTCTGCTGTTTAGAATTGATCCTAAGTTATTATTTGTGTAAAGTTCTGGTCGCGAATGAAGGGATAATAATAATCAGAATCACACAACTGTAGGGGAGGCTGGAAGGGACCTCTAGGAGAGAAGTACAAACTTGTATTTTTCATTACAGTCTTCCCAAGATCCTTGATTTTCTATAAAAATAAATCCTCACCACATAAAAGCAATTTGAATCTGTATCAAAAATCTTTACAAGACACAGCAAGCAGCATCCACACTGCTTTTGATGTATATATATATTGATATATATGTATATATATATATAATTCATTTTACGTCATCTATAGCAGACAGCATTCAACCTTTTTTTTTAAATTTATTTTTTTCTTTTTCTCTTCGTTTTTCTGGTTTTGTTCCAGTAACTGTAATTTACATAACAAGGGAGGAATCTTGTTTATTTCACTTACAACCAAGATAGGAAAAAACTTTGTGATCCAAATGTATCTAATAATGAGATGCCTTGGGTCTGTTGCCAGAGTTCTTTGTCAAAGATGCTCTCTTCCTTTTTTTTAAGTAAAAATAGGTAGGACTGTAAAAAAAAAAAAAATAAAAAAAATTGACTTGCTTCTAAATGAGCAAAACCAATATGCTTCAGACTAAATCGTGCAAATTCTTATTTCTGCTCTATTAAAATTGTTGCACTGTGATTAGACAGAAGAGAATGATTTAGGTAGGACTGACAAAAGCTGATTAATTAATTAATCCCCTCTGCTATTTTTGTTGTTATCAAAACTGCAGCTGTCATTAGAGATTCGAACTTTGATCACAAGAACGTGTCTATTCATCTAAAAAATGTAGTCCATGAGGTTGTCAGGTGGGATTCTGTTCAAATTGTGTCTTTAAAAAGCCATTCTTGTTAACCAATAAGTTGTCCTAGTAGTCCTTTCAGTCTAAGAGGAGTGGATGAGAGAGGAACTGATTGCTACTGCAGTCTACTTTGCTAAGACTAATTTTTATTTTTTAAAAACTCAGAAGTTTAGTCTCTTAGAAGGTTTTTTCTTTGTTAAACATTTTGTTATATTCTTAGGATCAACTTAAGAAATTATATGCAAGCATTCTCATCTTCGCCTTCCCTCTCCCAAAGTTATCACCTTTTTTCCTATTACAGAAAGCTTTCTGTAAAGCTAATATAAAAGTATATTAGTTTATCTATAGCTATTTTTTGTTGTCTCTTCCTAAACAAATATAAGCAAGCACAAATGCTACAGAATGACATACGAGTCAGTGGGCAAATAATTTTAATGGCGTGAAACTCTACACAGAGCATCTAGAAAACATCACGCCATAAACCATACCATGTAACTCCTTCATTCATTCTGTTTGATGAAGAGCTGTGTTGTGACCATCTCACTGCCAAGCTGTGAATGGGATTTTAGCGTAGATACTGGCTGAGAAGAAGCAGTTCCCACAGTAGAAGTCCCTAGTCATGTATTTAGTTTTCTCAAGGAAGAAATAGATACTGCGTGGTCCAGCAGTAGGAGATATTCAAGAAAAAAAAAAGGATCCACATGATTGTGTTGGAGAGAGCTGTAAAGAAAATACCTTAAGAACAAACAAACAAAAATATCAGGTACTAAAATTGCATGAAGTTTGGTGGAAAAAATCTCAAATGATTTTTACAGTATGATAGAAATTCTTTTTCACATCCTGCTAGGCAGCCAGAAGGATGCATGCCAGCACTGAGGCATGTTTATTCCTCTGTTACTTAGAAAATTCCGTAACATCACCATGGATGAAGAGAGGGATAGGATAGACCCTTAAATTAGCATGCAGAAAGGAGTTCTGTTGTCCTCTTAGTTATAAATGTTAGGTTCAACAAAAGCCAGATGGTACTTTCGTCCAACTATATGCACTCCGAATTCTCCTAAATATTCTTTGAAGGTGATTATACAGAACTGTAAGAAATACCTTTGTTATTCCTCACAAAATTCTTTTCTCTCTCATGGAAAAAATGTGGGAGAAAGACGGTCATTTTAATCTAAAATAAAGAACCTCAACTTCAAAGGAAAATGGTAAACAATTTCTGTTTAATTTTATCTTTAGAAAATTAAAACTTAAAAAATATAATGACTTTAGATTGAACTTTGGACAAAATCAATTTAAAGACTTCTAATGATTGTAAAGGGTTTTGGACCAGGCCTGAAAAAGATAAATTATGAACCTAGCTTCTTTTTCTCCCTTCAGGAACTCATAAGATCTTATCATCAGAGTGTAAGTCTCAAATGAACAGCTTGCTACTGCTTTTATTTATCACCTCCCAAAGTTCATTGTAGTTCTTGGGGGAATCAGTTTAATTATGACGGTAAATACTGCTCTAAATTTTTTCACTCAATGATGAAAAAGTATACAGCCATAATTACAGTCTGTGCATAGCATGCTTTGTCTCTGATTTACTTGTTTGCCAGAAAGCCATTTTCATGTGCTAATATTGCAGCAGTAATAGTGTCACGTGGCCTCCCTAAATGGCAAGTGTTTAGCACATATCTGAAGTCATTCTGGAGCATACATTCTAAATAAACACTTTGCAATACTTAAAAGGCTGAGGAAATACAGAATCTAGGTAACAAGGTTGGGGTTTTCAAATGTCACCCATCTGCACTGATGAGAATGTGTTCTTTATGTCCTTCTTACTGGGGAGGGCATAAACACAAATGGAAGGAAGGAGCGCAGAGAGTAGATGTAAAAAATATGAATTTTATATTTCCTGCCTCTTTAAATAAAGTGTTAGGATACTTTTTTTTTTAATTATTTTTTATTATTATTATTATTATTATTATTATTATTATTATTATTATTATTTTGGCCTTCATTGAACACCTTTCACTGTGAAAAACAAGTCTCTTTTTTTCTTTTTTCTTTTTTTTTTTCTTCTTTTTCCTTTCATTGTTACTGCATGCACTAGCAGGCATGGCTAAAAGCACTCAGCAGGAAAGGTTTGAATCCAGTAACACAGAAGCGTGGAAAAAGGCAGCAGAGTTTTGGGGGAATGCATGATGGGTGGCTCTTGGTAGAACAGTCAGAAGAAGGACTGTGAGTTACATTTTTAAAACATGAGCAGATCAGATGAAACTCAAGCGGGCTGCTTTTATTCTGACTTCAATAATATCAGGGATAACTGAATTCCTCTCTTAATTGAAGTTCCCTCCTCTGGGATTTCAAAGAGAGCTTACCATACTGGTGTGAATAAATGATTGTCTAACTGTCATGTGCTGCAGACCACCTTGATTTTGTTACTGCCAGGTTATCCAAAAAATGCCGTCTCTCTGTAATAGAATCAATCCATGGAAAGCAGTAGATGCCTATTATTAGATTTCTTTCTTTCTAAAATGGGATTGGCTTTCTGCTGATGTAAGAAGAGTTTTCTCATGGATTGCCAGCTATCATACTGATAAAATGAAAGCCTAACTAATTTACAGAAAGAAGAGGAAGCACAGTAGTACATGAAGATGAGTTTTTTTCAAATTAAAGCCCTGATCCAGTCAGCTAATGAACTAGACCACATTTTCTTAGGCTGTAGCTAGTAAGCTGGCTGTCACATCCAAGAGGGAATCTTGGCACCATCCCATCAAATCTCTTATGAATGTCAGACAGAGAGGCTAGAGAAGGCGTTTTTTTTCTTAACAAATCATATCATAAGGGTCATTTAATCTGCTGCTCCTTACAAAGCATAGTAGTGTATGTATAAATATATAAATGAATATATATGCAAATATATTTTGCTCCCTTAGTTGAAGTGTAAATTAAATTCTGTTGTGCGTGACTACTTTAAAAGTTTCTTGTTGTGAGGCTTCTGAGGTTCACACTGACGGCAGGTCTGTAGTTGCAATGTACAAAATATAACAGATTATTGTAATATCGTAATCATTGTTGAAAACGCATCATGGGAATAAGTTCATTTCAATTTAAATTTCTTATATTTTAGTCCTGAAAGACTCTTTCCAGCAGGAAACATGGAAGTATATGTCTTTTACAAGAAAGGGAATGTGAAAAGGATAAAATAACAATTGCATGCCTTACCTGGCATCATCCTTTCTGAAAAATTAATTGACATTTTTAGCAAACCGCTTATCTAAATCCCAGTTTGATCCACATGGATCAGTTGCCCAGACAGCAATCATGCTGAGGATCATGGATTCTCCATATGAATACAGGTTTACTACTGGGTCGCTTTATAAGTTTAAGAAGTTTGTTTATTAAGAACAAACATTCAGACATGAATTTAGGACAAAGGGAAATGATTTTAACTGAGAGAAGATTTAAATTAGATATTAGGAGGAATTTTCATTGAGAGGGTGATAAGCCACTAGCACAGGCTGCCCACAGAAGTTGTGGATGTCCCATCTGTGGAGTAGTTCAAGGACAGGTTAGGTGGTTTTCTGCACAGCCTGATCTAATGGCTGAGAACCCTGTACACGGCAGGGGGCTTGGAATTAGATTATCATTAAGCTCTCTTCCATCCCAGCCATTCTATAATTCTTTATTACCTAAGAATTCTCTCCTTACTTCCCAATCCTTCTCTCCCCCAGTGCATGGTTTATAGGGATAGAGGGCTCACAACTGCATGGACACTGTTTTCTTGCTGTTTTGCTATGTATTGTCTATGTATAGACATTTTCAGACTTCAGGCAGGTCAGTCATACTCTGTTTAGAGCATTCATTTTGAAAAGAGTGTGAATTACCATGTTTTAATAAGGGGTGTGTTAATTACAGACTCCAGTAAATAAATATTTGTAAAATACCTTCTGTGTGGTTTTGCAGACTTTTGTGTATGAAATGCTTGGCTAGTGATTGACACATAGTGATTGACACAATCACGGAGATAGAAATAGCTCAGGAGTTTTCACATACATGGAGAAATGTGTTAAAAATAAATAAAAATATGAGGATTTGTAAGGAATAAGGACTTGTTTCTTTCTTCCTGCCTGAATCTGTAAGCTTATGCTGTGTTTAGCAGTATTTAATAGCCTAGAATAGGAATTAATGAACTATTCTAAAGCTTTACAGATATATCCTGCAGTGCTGCAATGAGTGCTCTGCAGAGGCCATAAGTGTGGAGAAGATTTTTTGGTTAGGTGGTTTTTATGGTTTGTTTGTTTTTATTTGTTGTGTGGTTTGGTCTTTGGTTTTCTTTTCAGGAGTGCTGCCAGTGCAACATCAAGTTCTTTGGAGAGGATGCTTCCTAAAAACACTGAACAAATGTGTGGTGCTTTAGCTCATCTTTCTTATTATTTTGATTTTGGAATTTTTGATGTTGGACAGTGTAAAACAGGGAAATTTAAGGATTTTGTGAGAACTGTTTGCAAGGATGTACAAAGAAACCAAGTTCTTGCTTTCTCTAAACTAGATATGTAAAAATCAAGACTATATAATTCGCTAGTGCAAGAATAGCTTGGTGTAGTTTATTTCCTTGAATATTTTTTTTCTCATTCCTATTTTTATCACTGTAGTATTGCAGTAAGTTTTCTCAGAGATTATAAGGATGTAGTGTCTTGTGAATGATTTGGGGGGCAGATGCAACATAAGCAAACCTCACAGCTGAAAACATTTCTTGTAGAAAAAGAAGAAGACTGCTTTCCAGAGTTGTATCGAGCAGTTCAAAGAATGAGAGTTTTCCCATCTGACAATGAAGGCTGTTGCTGTTTCCCAGCCACAGTAAGCACATGAATGACTACTGTCATTAAAGAAGATTTGTTTCGCTTTAACTTGGAAACTTAAGCCAAGATCTGTGGTAAAGATTAAGCTGAATAAATTGAATTGGTTAGATTTTGTGTGTGACACAATTTTCATGGTTTGACTTAGCTTGTTTTCCTGACTTTAAGAGATATTCAATTAGAAGCACTAAGAGATGGTAAAATAATGCTGATCTGAGACTCGGTCCTCAGGAAACTTTTTCAAAACTGCTAATATAGTCCTCTAAATTCAGTTGCAGAAGCTCTTTGGAGTAGAATAGAAAGATGAAAGGTGTTGTCTCTAGCTCTAAAAAGAGTCTAGTTCTCATTAGCATTTCACTGCTTTTCGGTTGTATTATTGTACATTTATATATCTAGTTCACCTGAGGTTTCCAGCATTCTTAACAAAAGCCTAATACTATTTTGTTTTTAGACTTTCACATACAAATATCAAGGACAAAGTCTGTGGCTTAAAAATGTTTCAACATCTACCCTGCAGCTGTATCTCTGAGAACTATCTGTTCATGTGTTAGGGCTCTGTCTCACACTTTGTGTGCACACACATTAACCACTTGTATGTTTATGTTGCTTAAGACTTCCCTAGGTAAAGGATTTTATGACCTTTCTTTTCTGAGAAGCACCAGGAGCTCTGTTGTTTGCAGAGGACTTTAGAAATTGAGCCACAGAATCGTATTACTGCCTTTCTTTGTCCCAAGGCTCTTCTCTGGTTTAACTGTGGTATAAAGACAGTGTCATCCGAGAAATATTTGCACTCAGCTGGTATAGAACATGCAGTTAAGCTTTACAATCTAAGATCAGGCTTCTGTCATTGCCAAAGGAATTTACTGCCAGGTGACCGGTGACAATAGGAAGAAACAGGACAGAGATCTGGATTTTCCGCTGTATGTTTAGCAGATTTGGTGAGAGGATGGCACGCAAGCAGTGGCAGTAACTTACAATTCAAACAAATCAATGCTGATGTTTTTCCTTCCACTTTTTAAGATCATGATTATATTGACCCAACTTAACTGGTTTAAATCCCATGTAATTATGTTATTGTCTCTGCTGGATTTGCTTTCAAATTGATTGCACTCAATGCTGTGGCAAATTAACTTTGGAAAGTTGTTAGAAGCATCAAGGTGCTCTCATTTTAAATCATCTTCCTAGAAAACCTCAAAACAAATAGTAGGAAGCATCAAAATAAAAAATAAGAATTATGAAAAAATTATTAACAGTAGCTGGAGGGTAAATAAGACTTTAATTGAGTCACTACTTGACCAGGTAGATTATATCCCTATTCACTGTGTGCCATTTACACAACTTTTCCATGATTTCTTTCCTAAGGTAATAGGCCTAGCAGCTAGCTGGCTGCTGCTCCTGCTATGCTTCGGCAGCTGTCATTTTGACATATTTTATGCTTTCTTTAGAAGAGAGAGGTTGATTGAATGTGAGAAAAGTGGAACTTTGACAGGCTGTCAGAATCCCTTGCAGTGCAAACCTACCTGCCAGCTAACTTGTTTCAGGTTTATTTCAAAGAAGGTTTCCAGCACACAAACTTCCATTACTAGCCCAAGAAGCTCTTAAATAGGTAGCTTCCATTTTGTGAAATTCTAAATTAAATGATTTTCACTTCAAATTGGCTTAGATTGCAGGAAATCAAGGTATCTGATGAAACAAAAGCAAGTCCACTTTCCTCTGCCCATACATTAAGGTCTAGGTGGTTGAAAGACATACTGTTCTTCACTGCTTCATTATTTTTATTGTGATCTGTTATTTTTCCTTATTTGTTGAGAGATTTCTGAAATTCCTTACTTATTTCATGCAGTGGTCAGGAGTAGGCATGTTGAAAATGGAGATCAAGCTGGGAGGTAATGTTACTTACTATTAAAGTAATCAGGTTGCTATAAGTAATGGCAGGTGACTATTCACCACATATTTTTACTTTCATACAGTTTCTCACATCCATCCTGTTGGGGCAACCTTTACTCATGTCTGTGTATCTTCTGTGTTGGTGTCTGGAAAGTCCCTCTGAGTGTTCTTTGTTTTCTCAGGCATAGGTGTATATTCCTGTAGTCTTAATTTGCAGGTAGCAGCTACTCCCCTCTTGGATCTGGTCTGAATCACACTGCCTGCTGGCAGCGTTAATGTGGGCTATAACCCTGGACAGGTTCAGCATGTTCTTGGTGTCCTATATTTACCCATTCTTCCAGACACAGTGTGGGTACTGATCTCCAAAATTAAACCAATCCCAGGGAACTTTCACACAGTATCTTCTTAGCGGGTGCCTTTCCCCTTGTTAGGCTGAATTTTTCTGAGATCGAAATCTCCATCCCGAATCCACAGACACATGTAGAAATCATTCTCTTACCTCTTAGAAAAGCAGAAAAGTGGTCCTTATGAAAGCCAAAAATTGATAGAAATGAGGTTGTCCTAAAGACAGGGACTTCTGATAATTTTCTTTCTTCACATTTTGCTGTAATAAAATTCAGTCTTGCAGGCGCTGTTCATGTAATTGATTTAGTGTTTAAGTTATACAATGTGTCACGTTGTTGTGCCTGCACTACCCTTGTTAAATTGCTTTGCAAAGAACTGGATGTTTGGTGCTAATTTCACTTTGCTTGGTAGCTTGCATGAAATTTCTTTCTTAGGATATATAATATTTGTTCATGTGAGTTATCAAATGCCTCTTGAGGAATATTCACAGCATTTTACAAGCACTAGTTTTGGTGCTTGCTATTATCTGTATTTGATAACTGGAAGTTCATTTACCAATCTACATGAAGTATACATTTCAATGCATAAAAATCTATAGTGAAGTATTTGCAGTGATGAAATTAAACCTTACATTCCACTCGGGTCATATGACATTTCTTTCCTCTACTGTAGGTCTGCACTGTACTTGTGAGACTAGTCACAAAGCTGTCTAGTCTTAGGGTGCACCTGGACTTTGTGTGTTGTCTCAGCCTGAGCCCATGCTGGTGACGAGGTCTCTATCCCTCCTAAAAGCTTAAGGACATGTATGACACTATTTGTAGGACAAAGCTGATATTTTATGTGTACAGAAAAGAACAAACATCTGTGGCACACAGAATAGTTTGATAATGTGATGTGCTTGCAGTGTCCAAGAGCACTACCTGAAGAAACTAGCCTTTGTTACAATCCGTAGGTGCCACTGACTCAGACAGTACCAGCGTTCCTAATGGAAGTAGCAAATTAAAAAAGAAATCAATTAAAAAAAAAATGCAATGAAGATCTAGTTCCTGTACCATAGCAATTTTTGTTTGTAGGATGAAATAAAAAAGCACTTTCACACTGAGATGAGGGAGAAAAAAATCAGTTTAGGCAAGGTCCTGCAGGTATTTCATTTTCCTGTAGAGGACTGCAGAACTTTCAGAGACCTTATAACTGTTAGGGTCAAGTTAATGTAATCTGTGACCAGTCTCCCATAGGAATGGTGGAAGAAATTGTCAGAATTCTATTTTCTTGTCTCAGATAAATTTTTCATTTCCTTCTAAAAATGATTTTTTCCCCTTGTGTATCGAAGGTATTTGCAATACAGTTATCCAAATTATTCCTCAACAAAACACACAAACTTCCAAAAATGCTATAACTTCTTGCAGCACTGCCAGAAACTGTTAGTTAAACAGGAGAGGCACAATGAAAAGCATTTCTCAAGACAGTTCAGAATGCTTTCTGAAAGTTGTCTAGCATATTTACCCATGTTATTTACTACTGCATGTAGTAATTATTGATAACGCAATTGGACTGCTCAAATTATCATTAGCTACTTAATTACTGGAAACCTTGAGACAACTTAGATGTCTACTCTGTACTGGATTCATTTTCAGCCCAGCCTGTAACAGAAAATGTATGTTAAATTGTCAACTTTCATAGACAAGGCTGTGATTTCTTTGTTTCAGTGGGACTTCTTGGGTGTGAAAAACACACTATGGGAATGTCATATTCAAAATATTTGAGAATTTTATTGTAATTCAGAGATGAGAGAGCTCACAAAAAGCAGTCAGACCTAAATTCTCAGGATTACACATAACCTTTAAAAGCAGATCAGGACAC
The DNA here is from genome assembly GCF_054131305.1 of Coturnix japonica. Lineage (NCBI taxonomy): Eukaryota > Metazoa > Chordata > Aves > Galliformes > Phasianidae > Coturnix > Coturnix japonica. The sequence goes on along the minus strand of NC_140680.1, from coordinate 7,237,909 downwards.
TAGAAAACAAGCTGTGAGTCTAGACTAAAATCAAGACCATTTTCTCCCTCTGAAAACAGAGACATGATAGATTCATGGTTATTGATTATTGTTAAGAAAAAAAAAAAAAAAGATCATTTTTGTGTGTTCGTGGTATCTAACTGCACATCTTAGCCTGGTTCAAACTTTTCACCTTTACAGAAGTACTTAATTAGGAAAGTGTTACCATTTCATCTGTTTCACTTTCCTCTGTAAAATATTCTTCCTTTTCAAAGATATTTATATGCTTAAGTCGCTTGTGAAAATACACTTTAAGAAAAAAGATTTTGATAGAACTTTTTCCCTTCTCTATATTTATTTGAGTGTTCTTGTATTTTGTACATAATAAACTAAAGGCCCAGTCGTGTAAAGATCAGATACACTTTTCAAGAAAATGTATAGTCTGCAAGATCTGCACATGAATCTATTGGTATGCAAGAAGAAAACCTTGCTAACGTCAGTATAGAATGTTAAAGGCAACGTGAGGGGTATGAGAGTTTGTACAGTTTGTCTGAATACTAATACATGTCGGAACTGCTCTGTTTTCTGGTGAGCTGGGACTTGCAGCATAGGAAGTACTTTAACACAATGAAGTACTTTGTGCACAAGTTTTTATGCTGGCTTAAACCATTGTGTGAAGAGCAGAGATGTCCATAGTGACTAAGAAAAGAAAGTTTTCAATGCATGCGTACTATACTCATCTTCCAATCCTAAATCTGATTCAATCTGGTTATCTTATTATTTTATTTTATTTTTTAACTTTCTTAGTTTTGCAGGCTCCCTCGTACGTACTTAAGTTCTAAAATCATTTTGGTTTAGACTGTGTGTGTTTGGCATAGGTGTGTGTGTGTATGTGCTACTTAAGCTTCTGGTAGCCAAGTTAATTGAAAGCTAGATTAGGTATTTGTACAGTGCACTGAGATTTGTATGTTTAGTTATGTACTTAAATACATGCAGGAATGTGTGGAAATGTATATGTCCCACCTGTACCTACATTTACAAGCATATATGGATGAGTGGAATATTTATATACAGTTGTGTTTGTGCATAAAAATGGATCCATGCATGCAAAGATATTTTTTCTTAAAATCATGCACTCCGTTCATACCTTTATGAGAATTTTTCGCTATGGCACTTTCTAAATTAAATGTGTTTAAGTAATGAAGAGGATGGTACTACTAGGCAGCATTCTGAAGGTGAAATGAGAAAGAGCTAAGGCCCTGTCAGTGTAGTTGAGGAAAAGCAGACAAGGCAGAATGATGCTTTCATGTGAAATTGAATTTGTCTAAAAATACCACTGCTGAAGTCTTTAACACACTCCTCTAAATTACAATCCTTTTTTTTCCCCCATTGACTTTGCTACAAGTAGCCATCATACTTTTGGAAAAAACAATGCTCTTAAGTGCAGAAAAAGATCTGTAGAAGTATGCAATTAAAAAATAAAACAACACCAGAAAATTCTAGAGAGTCAATAGCCAGAACCCAGAGCTGATTCCTCTCAGTTGCTGGTAGAGTGTGCCTCGTGTTCCCGAGATCTGCCAGGGATTAAATTAGTGCCTTTGAAGAGGCGGAGCGCTGTTCGCTGTCCATCTCTGACATTTGAACATCACAGAGGGCTGGAAGACCCTTGTTAAATGTTGGGGTGGAAATGTATAACAGTATTTTCCAACCTAATTGATCATTCATGCTAAAGAGAAAGTTTTTTTCTTTTGCAGTTTAAGGGATTGAAGTAGAAAGAAAATGGATTAAAATGCATGCTTTTTTGACAACAGTTTAAAAATGTTTGTATACCTCAATTATATACACCCACAAGCACCTACCTGATAGTTTCTGTGTATTTGAAAATGGGGACTGATATAGAAGTACAAAAGGAACACTTTTTTGTAATATTTCTTGATGAAAAATCTCTCTGGTGATGACTGTAATCTTGTTAATCCTCTTCCACATATTTCATTTGCTCAACTCAAAACAGGAACTGGGTGAATTCTCAGTCTGTTTCAGAACTGGCAATATTCCACGGAATAGAGGAAAAAACACAGCAAAGTCAGGGAAGCACACTTGTCATCCCTCCCATCACAGGAAGGATTGTACAGTAAACTTATTCTTTTTTCCTCACAGCAGGTTTTCACGTTCTGTGCCAAACTCTAACACAGGTTTAGTAATTTAATTTTCTACGAGCATGTTTCATGTTGTTGTAGTTCTAATTGACTTCCTCTTTATCAAGATATGCATTTTTTCATTTGTTCGTTAGATTTTGGTATTCACTTCTTCCTCATACCTTTCAATCTTCCTTGCATATTTTAACTTGCAACAACATTTTCATTTCTCCACTTCCTGGCAGAAGGACCTCTAATCTCCTTCCCTTGATTCAAAAGCATTCCTGTATGACCAACTTACAGAGCATTCTTGTTTTTCTCTTTTCAGTGCCACCAAAAAAATTCTTTTGTGCATTTTTAACAAAGAGATGTAAGAAAACAAACACTAAGTCTCTCACAATTGTCTCTTCCATAACCATCTCTGCCCCTGTTATCATGCCTGGAGGACAAAGACCTGCCAGCTGCCATTTTATGTGTCATTTGTATTTCAACCTTCCTGGACTCTCCAGCAGAGGTTATAAAGCAAAATATAAAAGCAGGCTGCTTTTTTTTGTTTTTGTTTTTTTTTAACTGAAATAATCTGTGCTTTTAAGCTCACCGTTTGATGATGTTTCACAAAAATGTCATAAGCTAGCAAAAGCACATCAGTGTCCAGCTAATCTTCAGCCAAATTTGTTCTTATTTATTCTGTTGTTTTGTTTCAGTAGCACTAAGCATCTAAATTGGATCTTATAACAAACACAAAACAACAACTAAACTATTTAACCTCCTTCTGAATACATTTCTTTGCCAAAAGCAGAAATGAGCAAATACTTGTGGATGAAGAGGCTAGAGTAAGAAAGGTACCCTGAGATTTTGATCCTGCAATCTTTGATATTGCAGCCCAGCACATTCGCATTAGACCACAATACCACATTATGCAGAAGTGTGAGTTTAAAGGCCTCTGAACTCTACAGATTTTTGAAGTTTTTCAAAGTTACAGAAACACCTGCTTTAAATATATTTGTGCTGATGCTTCTGTAGCCATCACGGTGCTCCTTAATGATTGACTTGCAGTACCTGTGTTACCTAGCCTAAATGCAGTAAGGACAATAACTTTTATTTGGCTTCAGGTTCAACAGATGTATTTTTATTTTTTTCTGAAAAAAATAACAGTTTTGAGTTTTGGGACAAATGACTTCATACTACCTCTTTTCTGGGAAGAGAAACTTAAATGCTAGCTAAATAGGCTGGGTTCTGATTCTGCAGGCTAGTGAGTGAATGAATATGAGCAAGTGCAAGTATGAACAAAAACCAGTGAGATTAACATCCGATTATATATCTATTTCTCTCAATGTGTAGGATTTTTTTTATTGTTTGTTGGCTATTTTTGGATGGTTGATTGGTTTGTTTGTGTTTGCTTGTTTTTAGTCCATGGATAAGTAATGACTCTCTTGGTAGCACTTACAAAACACACAGTGTGTGTATGTATGCAAAGTACATGAATGCACTCAATATCATTTTTCTCACAGGGATAATTTTAAATATTTTGCTTATTAAATCTCCTCTAACTTTACAATAACATCAGCAATGTGCTATAAAGATACTTTAGGGAAGTGAAAGTAGATTGTTAATACTGATGTATAACCTGCCATCTGGACATGCTTAGCACATGGTGAGATGTAAGGATTCAGCCATTTGTGGAATTTTATCCCACAGCTCACATTAAATCAGGTAATGTCATGTCTAGACAAGCACAGCTGTTGTATGTACATCATGTAGTTCATTTAATTCATGTCTAGATTGTGTTAGAATAATTCTGTACTGGGATTAGTGCAAAACAACAGTGCTCTGCAAGGTGAATTGGTGACATTTGAGTTCAAAGGAGCGTGAACCATGCTGGTATCCCCAGTGTGTGGCAGCATATATAACAACTTCATGAAAATAGTATAATACCCTTGATTTAGATTATGGTAGAAGGAAGATAATGGAAAATTAATATTACCTCTCACCTACCTTTTGGGCTGTGCTAAAGAACCCTTAGTTATATCTGCAGGATTATCCATAAAATAAATAGAGCAATTCCTGGTGGTGATTCTTCAGGTATGTTGAATACAGCTGTTGACATTTCTTATTCCTTCTGCCTAAATTGTGCCCTTGTGCACAGGGAGCATACGCTCTTCCTTCACTAACTTTAGCAGTTTAACTCAGAGCAAGTAAGTTAAATTTTACCTAGCACAGATAGCTTTGACAGCAACATAGTGGCAGAATGCTGTAAAAATCTGTACCCAAGTACGTTCTGAGATCTACACTACTGGATCACTTTATGTTTACATGAACAATTAGGTTTACAGAGGCAATCTTACTTACCATACTCAAATTTCTCCATCTTTAAGTAGGTATTTTTCCCATTCAGAAATATCCAGATTCTTTATTTTGTTTTCTATTTACATAAAAACTAAACTGTTTTCATGTATTGTCTTGACAGATCCATGTTCTTGGAATGCCAGTGCAGTAAGCAAGTGCAGCCAGGTGAATACAGACTGTAATGACAGTGTCAGGCACTATCAGCAACCAATTCATAGCCCTTTGTGATACTTAAGCTTATGTCAGTAGTGAAGGGTACAATACATTAGTTTGTGTATGATCTCTTGTATTGACTGTATCCCAAACTACCCTGCTGAGTCTACATATTAAATATGAGCACCATAACACTCCATTCACGTTTCATGTATGTGTGCATGTATTGGCATTGCACTATTGAAGAAAATACTTTGAAAACATAAGTTATGATCATAAACTTCCAGATTAGGAATTTGTACATTGGGCCTATGATGGGACAGTTGTGTTCATGCAGTTGTGATGTAGAAAAAAGATAGAGAGGAGAACGAAAGGGGACAGTAAGAGGGACTGTAGAAGGTGGGTGGAGGTAAACTAGATAGTTTTTCTTCTCCCTTGACAGATGGCACTAAAAACATTTCAGTCAGTTATGTCCATGTGCCAAAATGGTTTTGTTCTAAGGGAGTTGTATTCCTCCAGAGCCTTCCATCTGTTACCTTCACTAACATATGCACCATGAGGTAGGTATGCACGTTGTTTAGGGAAAGATGATGGCATCCATTTCCAGAACAGGATTGCTGTTCACCACAACTGGGGATATTGAAATGTGCTAAAAATTCAGTGCTCATCATGTACAGACAGCATCTCTGTTATACATTGTGCAGATGAGGAAGGAAAGCTGTCTATTGCTTGGCCATTTAATTGATCCCTGAAGAGTGGATTTTGCCTAGAATATGCCACTCAGAACTTGGCATTTAAAGTGTAAATTTAGCATTTGTCAAAAAATGCACTATATAAGTGATATCTTTCTTTGGAATACATTACTCTTAAAAACTTTTACCTAATGCTAAAATACCCTCAGTTACCTCTAACAATGGTGAGCATACATTCTTTTTTGTTTATGAAACTATAAGAAGGCCTAAGAATGGCTTCCTGATTACATGCAAAATAGTAGGATTTCTTTGCATCTCCCTGTCTCTCTGCTGAAGACAACACAACTTTTCCTTGCTTTTGTTATTGATTCAGGCTGACTTTTGTATTTTATAAGGTCTGCAAACAAGGTGGATTTCTAGAACTTTGTACTTAAGGCATGTAGTCCTATATAAGGTAACAGTAAACATGAATTTTAGAAGCATAGTAGGAAAGAAAGTTTTAAATGTTATTCGGAGTGATGCTGATTGATCTGCAGTCAGCCACCAGGAAAAAGCCTTCTCTCCAATTCCTAGAAAATTAATGTATTTGTCCTTTGTCGTAGTTGTTTCAGATTTTATGGATAGTCATGCTGTCTTGCCCCACAGGATATTAAATAATAACAGTCTTCAGGAAGCAAAGAGAAGAACTAATTGTCATTGTTCTTCTGTTTCACTACTGCGACTGTAATTGGAAGTTATCTCCTTATAATTGCATCTCTACTGAATAATAATTATAATTCTTATCATTGACTTTTTCTTATAATTAGGTTTTTCCCTGAAAAAAATAATATTTCCTACTATGTCTTTTATAACTTGAGAATAGAGAGAAATACATGAGATGTATATATTAATACTGGTTTTATGATGTTTTTAAAACTGGACTCCGTGTAGCTAACACTAAACTTGTGACATTATCAGTAAAACAGAATAAGGCAACAGCTGAAGAATGTGAACTATGAATAGGAAAGGAGAGTGTTTTTTTTTTTTTAAATCTTTCATTAGTCTGTACATAGAGTTTGAGTACTCTAAGAATAACTTTGAAATTAATTCAGGTCAAGCTGAATTACTTAAAAGATCCAAGCAAGAAATTGTGCCAGCTTGTAGTAAAATCAAACAGTTGTGGTCTCTTAAATCAGTTATATTACATCATCATTTTGGCATATACTAAGGAAAAGAGCATATATTTTGTTAAGACAGGGTATGTTCTATACAGTGGAACATGGGAAAATGATTCCCAGCTCTGTCTAGAACAGAATTGTTATATCCCAGACAAGAGTGAAAACCAGGGTAATCAGTTTTCTAACAGTTCAATTTTGTTACCAAACAATATTAATTTCATGTGTAAAATGGGATTATTCTAGGATTATACTGCACAATGTGAGTTAGATGTCAACATGACTGTGAATTTTTCTTGGAGAAATCCCTTCCCTACATAACATCTGAACATGAGGCTCTTGTGTGTCCTTCCTTAAACTGAAAATATGTTTTTACCTTAGCAAATAATAAAACAGAATTTGAGTACTGTTTTTGTAAAGCTGTTTACCATATAAGAGTAAAATTTTGTAACATTCACTTGTAGGTCTAAATAGCAGCATAAAGATCGCTTTTGCAGCACCCAGTCGAGGCTATTTTTAAAATCGCTTTTCTGACGTAATTTTTAAACCAAACAACAAGAGTATCCATAGCTGACAATATGTGGTGAAAGCATCTGCAATGCACAATAAATTCCTTAGGCACTTTCAGCATAGATTGTTGCAAATATTTGCAGCATCCAGTCCCACTGCACTTCCTGCTGAATTGTTACTCAGACTAAAGCGAGGATATGTGCTTTTCATCCTTTTGTTATCCATCAGTTGACTTTCAGATGTGCCAGAAATCTCCTCTCATACTATTCATTTTTTCAGCTCACACCTAGAATTGTACACAGAACATTTCTTAAGACTTTGAATAAACTAATTTTACTCAGACATATAACTCCCAGCTCCAAAATTTGGCACTATAAATGTAATCAAACCCTTCCATTTTAGTATGTTGCTCTAAAAGTATTTGACATGTGCTCAACATTTTCTTAGCAAAACACAGAAAATTGCATTCTAAATCAACTTTCCTATTTACTTTTATTCCTTTTTTCCCTACCTTTTTTTTAAAAAAAAGGAAGAAAAGCAGTTGTCTGATGCAAAACTTTAATTAAGAGGAAGCTATTTTGGCATTCTGTTCGTAAGAAAGAAAAATATATGAAGCTACAAAGTGTTTCTTGTCTTACTTTAGTTTCTGAAATGGTGTAATTTAACTTGTAGGTGAAAACTCAAACTGTATATCTCCAAAGCTCTATTTATATGTCTATAGCTGTATTCTAAGATTGTATGTTTGTATGTGTAAGTAACTTTCCCTTCTATAGTGAAATCTTGTTTGCCGAGATGGAGCTGTTAGGGATTTTTTAACAGTGAGTTATAAAACCTCAAGGAATGGGATCTTATAATGGAAATGCTGATGCAACCTTAACTGAAGCGGTAGAAAAGGCAAGGATACAATATAATTAAAGCAATAGAAGGCCAGAATATCAGCATTTAAGCAGGTCTCCTTGACAAGTTTCCCGATTTGAAGATTTGGGGCTTTAATAGCATCTGCTGTATTATTATTGTATTGTGTGGTGATTTTTTAAATGTTTTTCTTTTTCTTTTCTTTTCTTTTCTTTTCTTTTCTTTTTTTTTTTTGTTTGTTTTTTTTTTTTTTTCTTTTTACCAAACAGATGTATTAGAAATATAGAGATTTATAAAACAGCAGCAGAGGGTGAAACAGCAGTGAAATGATTGAAGATGTGCATTTGAATTGGTTTGGTTTACAGGGATTACTTACTTAGGCTATATGAAAATCCATGAAGGTCGTAATGACATTTATGTCATTCTTAAACTGATGTGTGCTATTTTACTGTTCCCTTTATACAATGAACATTAAGTGCACTATTGAATTTAAAAAAAAAGAAAATAGTTGTACTCAGTTTTTAGTGCAGAGCAAATTTATGAGGAGGTATATTATCTGTAGTCTAAATTCATGCCTTTTTGAGCTAAATAACATTTTCAACTAAGCCACAATTTGACTAGAATTAAAAGCTACCCCATATAATTGTAATTTCTTTCTGAACATTTATAGAGGAGCTGTTACCACTGTATCTCCAACATTCTGAAGAGTCTTTTTTGCTCTCAGTGATGATTTAAATTGTTTTAGGCACATCTAGGTTGCAAATTCACAACTATATCAGAAACAGTGATGGTGGTGTAGCTTTCATAAGTACCTGAACTCATATGAATTACTTTGCAGATAGCAGTTCTTTTATTACAAATGTTACAGTTGTACCGGTTGCTTTTGAAAGTCAGAATAAATATAAATATTTTTGCTTTACTTTGTAATGTGAGAAAACAACTTTCAATTCTTGTCTTCTAGAGCTGTCCTTGTGGATCAAGGGCAATAAATAAAACAGTGCTCTCCAGAGATACCTGACATTCTCACACATGACCAGGGCTGTTCCTGGAAGTCATGTTTGTGTCAGCATGATTCATGGCTACATGTCTACTGTCAGCTTTTCAGCAGGTCCCATCAGGTCAAGCAGAACATATAAGTTAAGGTGTTGTATTGTTTCTGGTACCCGAGTCCTTTATTCAGAGCTAGTAATTTTGTCTGCACACACTATGGTTTCATGTTGTACAACCACATCTATGACTGTAAAAATGTGTGTTAGAAATTAAAAGCAACTGTTTTGCTTCATTCAGATTCAATGGCACATTGTATTCTGGCCAGTCAAGTTAAATGGTTGCTGGATATCACTGATGGTTGGTTTCTTTTTCCAAAAAAGATTTAAAAAGAATTCAGTAACAGTGCACTACTTACGTAATGGTGAGAAAACTTAGATGTGGCAAGGGTTAGAAGGTAATGTTAATTAACAGTACAGGGTTTGTATTACCTACCTTCGTTGTCCAAGCTTTCCAGATATATCATGAAATATTTGCCTTCCCATCAATGAAATACCTTGGGAATTGTGCATTTTGCAAAGAAGCAAAGATCTCCTTTTTATCTCTGTGTTTATGCGGCATGACTCTTGACAGTTCTTCTCAAGCCGTTGACGGAGTTGTTGAATTAAGAAGATGCAATGGGAGTCAAGACAGGGTGAAAGGAAGGGTAGGGTAGGTCTGAGGATGATGGAGTCCTACAGATGATGACACTCACCACAAAGGAGATGTGCTTTATAAGAAAACAGAAACAAAATCAAGTGTTTGTACTACACTGACACACATCTCTGAGTAGAAAGACCTATTTGTTATAAATATAGAGAGCTTCCTCAGCAGCATGGTGGCTCACAAAGTACCTCATCTAAAATACAGAGAAATCACTTGTATGAGAAAAATGTAGCAGAGTTATAATGCATGTTTCTGAATATTCCAGTGCTTAATAAGAAAGCAGTAGTGAAAATTGGTAAGAAGGAATAGGAAAATGATGGAATAATGAACATTTTACTGAGTTCTCTTGTATGTTGTAACAGATTGATATATATTATCAGGATAGATAAAGTGGAACAATGGACAGTGCTGCTTACAGGTAATTTTCTTACACACAGTCTTACATTGCAATTTTGGTTCATATTACTTTGGTAAATCAATTTTTCTAACAGATTAGTTATCCAACTGTGATTTTCATGATTATTAATAATTTGAGATAATGTGACTTTTTGTTTACAATCTAATTATTTTAAAACAATCCCATCTATGAAAGTCAGTCACAGAAATAAAAGAGATTGAAGCAATAGAATTTTGCAAAATTTTGTGTCACATAAAAATTATTCTATGTACTGAATTGTGTGGAAAATATTACTCTCCTATGGTATTTTAAACTATCCTGCCAAATGTAGGAGTTACAATAAATAGAATGATATATAGACAGTTGGAAACTTCTCTTGTAAGGGTTTCTTTTCTCTACTAAAGCATAAATATCTAAAAGAATGTATTTCACTTGTGATACCCTGAATATGTAGAAAGTCCACTAGGTCACTGCAGTTGAACTGCTTTATGTTGCTTTGTAGTTGCTTGAACACATTGGTGGGATCTGAGTTGGTTTACCCATTGTGGAGGTGTTCAAGGCCAGGCTGGATGGAGCATTGGGCAACTTGGTCTAATGGAAGGTGTTGCTCCCTAGGGCTGGAGACTGCTGATTTTAATAGTCCTTTCCAACCTAAACTGTTCTATGATCAAGGTCCAACAGGCTCTAGCAGGTATTTCTGCTCTTCTTTCCTATGCAAGTTCTAATTTATTTTTTCATGTAAGTCAAAATGAAGTGAGAAACCCAAATCCATCACTGGATGTGAATAATGTACTACAACTATAAATAAGAGTAAATGGAAGTGGTCCCAAGGCTGCAATAATTTATGCTGGTGGCATTTACTCCAGGTGGTCAGGGATTATGATATACCAGAAGTTTATGTTTTTGCCCAGTTTACACTACATTAATCATGGCTTATCTGAACATAAAGATCCAGTGTCAGGTTCTGTTGCATGTCATATCACTACCAAGCAAAAATTGTAAAGCAGTTGCTATGACTTCAGGCATTGCCTACTACATCTGTGTGTTCAAATCCTCACATTCAAGGAACGGATTTTTATGGAACCAATTAAGAAGTCCAGGTTATATTTATTTCCAACTTCCTGGTTGTAAATCAAAGTTTATGGCCAAGTAAATCATCAGTTGTTTTTATCTTCAAATTTAATAGCTCTATTCTACACTGTATACATGGTTTAGAAGCATTAGGGTTTTTAGTACTTGTAAACTACAGTGTTGTTACTTGTTTTAAAATATTTATAAATCTGCTGTTATGAGCAAATCACTTTCTCGATCTATTTCACTAACAGAAATTATTTATAAGTATATCATTAATTATTTAAAATTTCCTGGTATTATATTTACATTAATAATTAAATGCATCTAATTATTAAATTGTATAAATAAAATTTAGTTTCATTGATGTGCTGACATGCAAACAGCAATTCTGTCACTGACTGTAAACACTTGAAATGAGTTACGCTTCAGTAACAAGTGCTCTTAGTTACTAGAAGTCATTACAGTAACCTGCTGAACTAACTTACCCTCTTAGAGTCTCTGGTACATATCTGTGTATTCTTTTGACTAGACTCAGCTTTATTGCACCTCCTATGGCAATGCAGGTAGTCTGCAGTCAGAATACCAGTGTCTTTATGCTGATCACTGGTTGCCTCTGTACTGTCTAATGACAATTACCTTTTACAAAAACTGATTCACTCTTCAGGAAACTTTGACTGTCTCCTCATTAAAATCTTCAGGGATTGCCACTGCTAAAAAACCAAAACCAAAACAAAACCAAACAAAAACAAAACAAAAAAGAAACAAAAAACCCACATCTAACACTGTGCATTAATTGGCAAATACATAACTAATCTCAAAGGGAGCTTTTATTTCTCAAGTGCCCCAGTGCACATTTCCACAAGCATCAGCTTCCTCAGCACAGCATTTCCAAGCTTCTTACTCCCAGCTATACAAGATGGCACTGTTAATTAGTGGCTTGTTTCTCATTCAGTTGTGTCTCGTACAAAACATAATTATGAGTAAAATGTAATATATTTCAGGCCCCACTTATTATAAAGTAAGACTAGATTTGAAGGCCTGTCATTACCTATGTGAAGTTTTCTGAAGATTAGAGTTCTTCAGCATGAATCTTTAGCTAATACAATCCCACTGCTGTTTCTAGTCTTTCTGTTATTGGAGATTACTCATGTTTACTGATTATGTTCAGTAGTCCATTTGTGACGCTTTTGTAGCAGATGGGGGGAAAAAAAAGAAAAAGTTGTTTACAAGGTGTTTTAGAAATGTGGAATGACAGTTTTTGGGGATTTTTACTGACATCGGAAACAACTCATCATTTTGAACCTAGCAGCTGAAGAAATTACAAACATGATTTTTAACATTACGGTTTTTTTTACCTGTTCAGAGGAACAGAACACCTAGTGTAAGGAGTTCTCCTCTGGCATTCTTACCAGAGACCTTTTCAACTTTTCTACCTTGGGTGCCTGCAGAAGTTCTCTATCTGATCAAAGACTAAAAGTTCCCAGTAAACAGATAGATTAGATTTCCAAATGGGATTTGCCATTGTTCACAGCAAGTAAGCACTCTAAGTAGCTGCTCTATTTGAATGCAGACATAAAATGTTCATAAATGTTTATTATAGCACTCCGTGTTTTCACTACCAACTTAATGTTTTCTTCTCAGGTCTTTATTTGGTAATGTAATCCTGAAATCCTTAATTGCCTGCTTTCATCGTGATTTCTTTATTCTTTTAACCTATTTCTAGCCGTGCTGATTTATTGAGAAATAAAAGTAAGAATAATGCCAATTATTCTTCCCGAGCAAAAGGACCCAGGGGAGCACTTTAGGACAATGTGAACTGCATAGAGAAAGAACCAAGATGATGCTAAATTATATGAACTTTTAATTTGAGAATAATGCTAGAAATGAATCATAGACTTCAAGGTGAAGTCATGTGTTAGCTTCCTAACTAAGCGGACTTAACCTTAACTGTGAAAGTGACATTAGTAACCTGACATAACTGTTATGTTTCCTATGAAAGATGAAGAATATTTATTATTTATTAAAAAACAACAACGACAACAACAGAACTACCTGGCAGAGTATATCTATATTCAAATAATAAAGAACACGTATTTGGGATGAGAAGAAATGTAAGAAAATTTCTGTGGTATCTGTCTTACGGTCAAGGAGCGTTTTCTGTAGTCTGTAATACTCTTTCTTTGACTAGATTTTGCTTTCATTTATGTAGTGTTTCAGTCTTCTGGTTAGTTTTTTTTTTGTTTGTTTGTTTTTCTGAAAAAATGAACCATATTCATACCAAATGTGGTTGAAGTGATACAAGCCTAACTGAAATAGTGCATGCCACAGGAAGAAAAGAGCAGTATGCGTGCTGTAATTGTCCCATTTTACTTTTAGAAAGAAGATAGTAGTGCACTTCAGAAAGGAGAAGAGAAATGGATTGCAAGCATTGTGCTTTAATCTTTCTATGTTGCAAAGAACTCTCATTGCTCATGTGGGAATGGGAAATCAGAAGTAAGAAAAATCATGATAATAGTTGCCCTTAGAATAAACTCTAAATTTCAGCCAAAGCTGTCCAAGTTTCAGTCATATCACAGTCCCTGATTATATACAGCTATTGCATCTAATCCTAGACTGTAAATTGCTTGAGAAAATACTTTTTGTTCTTTATTTTGTAATCTCAGTGGGGTTTGTACCTGTAAGCTCTTTCCACCTCTGTCTGTCTCAATCTATATCAGATTTTCTTCTACCGAAGTTACTTTTCTTAAATTGTTTATAAGTAGACAAATTTATACATGAAGTCAATTATAGCAGTCTTCATATATTTCCAAGAATTCAGGGAATCTCTTTTTCAAGAGGAATTCACATGCACATTGTAATTTTATTTTTAGATTATATATTCTGTCTGAAAATTGTCCCAAGTAGAAAAAAATCGAGAGTCATTGCAATGTTATGAAGGCTACACATCAGAATATTATCAAATTTCAGAGAGCATCACATGAAATGTATTGACACTACAATTTTTTTTACACTAACGGGCTCTAAAATAGATACCTCATATAGAAATAACAAGATTATCTTCAATAGTTCATGACTTAGGAAAAATGTTAAAGCCATCCAGATCCCTAGAAAATCAGGCAGTGGAATCTTCTTTAGTTACGTGTCTGTAACTGTAGCTATACATTAAGCTCATGTGTGGGTAGCTCAGATAGATCTGCATCAGCTCTAAGTACTGTGTGAACTTGAAATGTAGACAAGCTTTTTGTGTAGCCAAACTCTGTGAGATAGTTTCACATTACTCTTACTAGTTGATTATAGGCCTAGTCGGTGTAAATCAAAGTATGTTTCTAGGCCTGTTGAAAAGAAGTCGTTTGATTCAGACATGTAATTGTTCCATGTCGCCTTATATTCACCTCAGCTGAAAAAAGGATCTTGTTTCAACTATCGGTGTTTAGATCTGTCAAATTGTAATGCCATAAATAAGCACATATAATATTGTTAAAGATAAACACATGGACAGAAATGGCAGTAACAGATTGGAAACAGCTCTGTCTTGTCAATAGAGATTTTGCTTCCCTGAACTCTATCCAATTTGCAAGTAATTAAAATGAAACATTCTCTAACATGATTAACTCTTAAATCATAAGGCAGATTGACCTACATGTCTGACAGACTGAAAGAATGCCATCTTACACAATTTTCTTCTGATTACAGTTCTTGATGCAACCAGTTATTTGGGAATGAGATTCTGCAAACTCAGGACATAGGAGTATTAAGAAGTGGCTTTGAATGTTGAAGAGCACCAATGCCAATTTATGTCTACTTAAAGAGATGTGTAGTAGTACCTCACTCTATTTAGTTCCCCAAAGACATAGAGTTTTTAGAGTATTTAAGCTTTCTTTATAGCTTTCTTTTTGTTTTGTTTTGTGGCAATCATGGGAATTCATTTTCAAATGAAACTCATAGAATAATCATCCCACTAGTCCAGATTGCTAAAAGCTTAGCTAGCCTGCCCCTGAGCACTTCTAGGTTGGGTACCCACTAAATAGAGAGTTTATTTTGGATATGTAATCTTAATCCACCCTCTTTTATTTGGAAGCTCTTTTCCCTTGTCCTATCACTACACTCCCTTGTAAAGAGTCATCCTCTGCTTTCCTGGGCCCCCTTTTGGTACTAAAAGGTGGCTATGTGGTTGCCTTAGAGACCACATATTCAGTTCAGTCAGGTCTGTCTTATGATGATGAGTTAAGATAAAATACACTTTATTACTAGAATAATAGTGCTGTGAGATCATAGGTATTTGGATTTGTCAATAATAATTGACATGCCACCAACATTTCCATAGGAGGTGGAATAGAATTAGAGACAGAATTACATGACAAGTAAGAAATTAATGAATTAAAAAGAAAAACTTTTTGACCTTTGTCCTTTCAATGTTCGATTTGCTAGTACCCTCAAGAGGGAGCTGGTAAGATTCCTATTTGTCATTTGTTGATTGTTGCTGGTACTGAATTTGTATTGACATTAATTAAATCCGTGCTTAAAGGGCTGTGCTTGGAGACTTAACATGGCTGGAGAGAGCCACCGAAGGTATGCACTAACATGCCTGGATATATTAAGAAATCTCATAAGTGATTGATACACATGCCCTCTTTTACTCAGGATTAAAGTGGTCACTAGATTTATTTCCCAGAATAAGGGAAGGTAATTTTCCCCACTTCAAATTGTAGTCTATTGGAATGGAGGTGGATAGGAAGGAAAAAAGTCTGCCTTTCTCGGTAGGTAGGAAGCACGGACTTGGATAATCTGAATGTTTTTCCCTTAGGAAGTTCTGTACTCTTCTAGGGACAAGGGAAGTAAATAATGTCATTAATATCACACTCTTTCTTTAGCATGTGCATAATACTTAGGTTCATGTATTTTTATCAAAAGGTTAAAAGCCTGTTAAAGGACAGTGCATGTGCTGTGCTAGGTGGTATACAGGGTTAGGGTTTGTGGCCTGTTTTGGACATATACTATATACATATACATATATATATATATATATATATGTATGTAATATATAATATATATACATATATTTCTGTTATGCAGGTGTGGAAGTTTTCCAAATGTGTTTTTGAGACACTGCTACAAATTCAGAATAGGAATGTAAAATTATTTCCATTTCCCTTTCATAGGAAAATAAATGTATGTTCATTGATGCTTAATATTATCAAAGTCGAGCTACACTTTCCACACTTAGGAGAAAGCCAATGTGAATAAAGGTGTAAGAGCTGATTACTGTGCCAGGAAAAGCAGAGAAAAGCCACAGTTTGGTCAGGCATGCTGAGGTTAAGTAAAGGCAGTGTGGTTGCTATTGCTGTCAGCAATGCTAATCATCTCTGCTTGGGCAGGGGCCCAGCAAGGATCCCAGCCAGCCCTTCTTCGGCGTGAGTTAATGATGATAAAAGAAGAGCGACTGGAGCTTTTGTGTGAGGAATCATCAGCATGCTGCATGGCGTGCGGCTACATCCTCTCCTTCCTTTAATGAAGGACCTACATCCAACCATACAGCCTCTTCGTTTAACGATCGCAAGTCAGCAAAGAGTGTCAAATAGTTTATGAACTCACAATATAAACTGCCTTATACCTTTTTCTGTGACTTTACTACTGAAATTGCTACGGTCAAAAGACTTTCAGCATAATGGTTAATCTTTCCATTGTGTCTGACCTGGGGTTCTCAGTTTGAAAACTCACTTTGAAGCAGCTGAAGAACAGCTGTTTTTTAGATGAAATGCATTTAAAACAGTACATACCAACGTATACATTGCATTATCTATGTCTGACATTCCTGGAGCTCCTTTCCATGGACATGATTTAATCTCACTGTCTTCTGTTGTCTTGAGGAGAAAATTACAGCCCATTTCTTCTTTGATCTATCAGCTTGGAGCAGCTGGCAGCTTGTCAGCCCCCCCTGTACAAACGGATGCTTCTGTGCTCAAGCAATACCCCAGCAATCTGTATGTACTTGGCCTCGACAAAAGGACTGTGTAATTAGTAGCCAGTGAGTCTCTTCTCTCATGACTGTTCTGTTGGAGCACTGCGGAGGATTCACACTTCAACAATGTCCAGTTCTAGCAGGTTCTTTTACTGTGTGTGTCCAACCTTTTGGCCTGCATGGGCCACATTGGGTGAAGAGGAACTGTCTGTGTATAAAATACATAATATAGCTAATTGATATAGATAATAAAACTTCTTTTTCATATATATATATTTTTAATTAAAACATAAAAACAGGGAATAAGAGATTGAGAGTAGTGGTTTGGATGGTTTTTCCTGTTAGAAAGGAGCAGGTCCTTGACGATGAACAGCCATGTTCCTAAAAGCAGCGTACTTCCTAGATTTCAACAATGCCATCTTAAGCATACACTTAAATGTAAGCACTGTGTTTTCTTTGGAGCTAATGATAGCCAGTCATTTGATAAAAGCATTATGGAGGATTGAGATCCATTGAGAAATAGTTGCAAGTGGAGGACACATTGAAAAGATGAGGAAAAGCAATGAGACATCCTGTGTTATGTGGCTAAGAACACAGAAGTGTTAGTAGAACAAAATTGTTAGGGCTGTATGCAAATTTTAATGAAATTGGTGATTTAAAATCACAACATTTTTTTTTTAAATGCAGGTTTCCAAGTCTCATTAACTTCAAACAAGTGGATTCAGATTCTATTTAACTAGACTTCACATTGAGCCACTTTTCATTTACAGTATATTCCTAAAGGTAGTAGCAGCAGGGAGATGAAATGACTTCATTTACTGGAATTACAGCTTCTTTTATATAAAACGTTAATCATTTTATATATGACAACCTTATGCTTAATGTTGCTAGAATACTCCTCATAAAACATTATTTTGTGAATGCATAGACTCTCCTACTGAGCATATTACAGCTTTCAGTGGATGTGCTAATCCAGTTTGAATATATGTAGTATTTAATCTTAATTATGATGCTGAAGTCTATACAATGTTAATTATTCATTTTGCATGTTCTTTGCACTTTATTGTAATTCATAATGTCCTTAATCAAAATGTAGCTTTTAATTATAACTGTAAAATGTGGATGAAACCTGCCTGGTAAGCATAAGCAGACTTTATTTGGTTTGCTAGAATTTAAGGTAAGATGACAAGAGGAGAATTTGCCGACGTGGTGAGAAAAGAGTGTTGAATTACCAACATTCGACCAGGTGAGCAGCGTGTCTCCCAGCCCTCCACGCAGCTCACTGTGGCAGATAGAAGAAGCAAGGAGCCCTCTGCTGACATTTGCTAAATCGAAAATCTCAAGGCCTGTGAGCTCAGGGTGATTTTTAATCCGGTGTTCTTCCCTTCTTTTCATCAGCTCCAGAATGTTGTGAGCTTCTGCAGGTAGTACAGTGCATATTCCTTTGAAAAGCTTTCAAACATGATAAGAAGACTGGTATAGTACATGGAAAAAAACAAAACAAAACAAAACAAAACAAAAAATTAAAAGAAACCATTACAGTATAAAAATGTATTAGAACAGAGGAGTAAATTCAGCAGAATAATAGGACAAGTAACTGGGTAACTGGGGTTACACCGAACAGAGATTTGGGTTCCGTTTTCTTTTAAAGCAAAGCAGAAGCAATTAATTTAGAGTAACACTTCAAAACTGCTACTCCTTTTGATATGATGTAGGCTTTAAATAACAGCTAAGTGTCAAGTATCTTGGAAATGCTGAAGATCATAGAAAGTGTTGTATCATGGTTCTAGCATTCAACTGGATATTTATATGACACAGCAGAATAGTAAATTCTAGATTTTCTGAGGTTTGTTTCATTTTAAATGCATACATTTTTAAGTGGAAAAGTACTCAAAAATAACTGAAGGGAACACAGCAGTATAAACATCTACAGTAGCATCAAATTACAGTTAGCTGCCCTTTTTCCTACTTATTCTTTGTCAGATTCTGGAGGAAAAAAATACCAGAATTACATATGAGGTTCATATTATCATCCAGAGAAGACTAAAACATGTATAGTCTCATAAAGGAAACCTCTGTTTTATCGTGTGTGTTTTTGCAAACCCTTGCCACATCAAATTTAGAGCAAGCTATTGATGAAAGTTACTTGTGAGATTACCGGAGAGGCAATCACATCTTTTTCAGCTGAAAGATATATGGCAAATATGAACTGCCATGGAAGCTTTGATATGAGCTGCAGCTGCAGATCCTCATCTGTCTGAAATGTCATAGTTCACTAGTTACACCTTTGGTCAGATATGCTATGGTAGATCCCAGATGACTCAAGGAATATATCCTTTCTCATTAGTTACATAGTCATGAAATGACCTTTAGAAGAGAAAATAAAAATTCTAATTGAAGAAATTAATCTGTGTCATAGGATGTATTTTCCTCATTTAGTACTTGACACTTCATTTTTGGCTCACAGATAGAACTACTCATGTTCAAAATCCCATACGGGCAATGTAACCTTGTTTATGGAGTTGCCTATTCTTCCCTCATCACCTGGGAGCAGCTGAGCCAACCAATTCACATGTTAACATATTGCTAGTATTCAAGAGTGAGCTACTTACAAAAGGGCAGTGGGAGAGGATGAGCACAGAGGGAAGAATAAGAAATTACCAGACAGGTGGGTTTCTTGTTTTCACGAGTAACAATTGCAGGTGTCAGCCAGCCAGACTGTCCTGCCTGTTGGGAGTCACTTTTCCATGAGATCTGTACTAGAATAATCCTTAATTGTCTAGAGCTGTATTACCTTAAAAATGCTTTCTGAGTGAGAGAAGACCCATATGTTATGTGCATCATGTTCCATAGAATAACTGAAGGCAGTGCATTGAGGCTTTTCCTGATGATCTCTGTGTTCTTGTTCCGTTTTCAACTCCTGTTATTGTTATTGGCCATTTCCTAACTGTTGTGCGGGATCCTTCACTTCTCTTCTTTGTCTGTATTCCAGGGTTTTCAACCCTTTGTGTTGTTGAATGAGTTGAAGATTGTTTTGAGAGGTTGTATAGGTAGAATATTGATATGTACATTTGAAACCATAATGAGATTAATGCATGATAAATGAGTTATAAATGGATTAGAAAATATTTAGAATTTTATTTTAGAAGTTAATAGTTTATATCATTTAGATTTTAACCCAGATTTTTTAGAAGCTGGTTGACTACATTTTGAGGACTATAGGGGAGTGTGCAATTTGAGAATAATGTGACTGCTCATAACAGTGATAGAATCTCATGAATAGGCTAAGAGAAAGATGAAGGCTAACATTGCAAACTATGTAAAAACACCAGTTCTGTGTTGACACTACAAGCTGCAATCCAGCAAGTGGAACAGAGCCAGTCAGAGATTTGCTTAAATGCCTTTTTCATCAGGTTCTTTAACTTCACATTAGAGACTTCTTTGCCAGGGAATGATGTGGGATAATTCATGTTAGTTTAATGGACAGTGGATGTTACACTTTGAAGTACAATTACCATTGAAGTAGTCTGTATCTTAGAGTCAGGTATCTGTTACATCTTTCCTCTACTCCATATGGTAATCTGTGGACCATGTATGTATCTCTAAACTTAGGAGACCCTGAGTTTTATGCCTAAATTATGAATATCAGATGACTCATCTTGTTGGTGAAATCACCTCATCACACATATGTACAGGGAAACTCTCAAGTTGCATTATGTGTAAACCTAAGTATTTTACTAGCTGGTCTAAATGAAAGAGCGATTGTTTTTATTATTAACACTTTTAGTCAGATTGTACTTTGTATGATGAAATGTTTGATGTGATGAAAATATTATGATAAGACAGTGTGTACATTAAAATGCATAATGTTCCTTACTTTATAGTTAATAAAGATACTGATTTCCTAAATATTTTTTGCTTTCTATACATTTTTAAAAACTCCTGTAATAAATGTTTCAGTCAACTGTGAAGCAAGATGTGCATAGCATTCACATAGAGAAATTTTCTGTTGTCCATCTGTGATTTAGATTGCCTTCAAAACTGGCTTTCTGTAGTATTGAGATTTGTAATACTTATGCATATAAGTACTCTGATGGCATATTTGTGTCACAATTCTGTCCCATCATTATTCCAATTGATATTGCAAAAATAATCCATTTTATAATCGTTTCTAGCTCTTCTTGAATTTAATGCTGCCTGGATTATTCAATAATACTTGCTTTTGCATTGTCGCACTAAAGACCATAAGATTAATTTCAGCAGGCACTCATGTAACAGAATTTTAGTTTGCACTTGAAAATTAAGCACCTGGAATTGCTACAAGAATCCTCCTCTTAAATGATGCATCATATATTTAATAATTGTCACTCTTACAAAGATAATTTTCTGTTCTTATTTTGAGTTTGCCAGAGCTTTGGGTTAACAGTCAGCGTTTGTGGATTTTGTTCTTACTACTGCCAGAGTATTCTATACTTGAATTGAAGCAGTTGGACATTTTTCTTAACTTCAGCATAATAACCAATGTTAAAAATTTTCTGATAATAAATGTTTTTTTCATTATGTGGTAGCTGTGCTACAGGGTTTTCTTTAGCCTAGCTGTGGCTTGGTTCTGTGGCATGAATGCCTGCCTGTAGCTGGGCACATCAGGTGCTTTCCCTGCACACTTGGCTCATTTTGTTCCTACCCATTCTGCAGCTGCTCTGCAGTGCAAATGGGAGCATGGAAGTAGGGACAGTTTGGAGACTGACCTTGGAAGCATCTAATTCCTCTTAAAATGCTGACGTCAACACTCCCCAAATATCTAAGACACAAATTAAATTACTTCCTGTTGATCACAGAAGAGGATGCTGTGAAGGTTCAAACTGAGCTCTGATGTCCTGAGTCCTGTGCAGAAAATACAAGGCTTTCTTCTTGTTAACAAAAATTTCCAGAGTTTAAATTCAGCAGAAATTTTATTGGCACAACAGGGAAATGGTTTTGAGGGATCAGACACCCAGAACAGATGCTGGAAGCCAAAGAAGTGCCATTTCACTATTTCATAGTGTTGTGAGAGTCACATTTTACTCTCATTGAAGGACAAGAAACATAACCTAATGGATTTTTATTCCCAAATGAAGGACAGATGAATTGACAATAGCTAAGAGACTGATCTCCCTGTGGCTTTTCTTGTAGCTAGGAATGACTTCAGATAACAGAAGGTAGTTTTTACTGCTGGTTTCACACACCTGCAACTGTGGGATTGCATTGATGAGAAAGAAGGCAGATGTATCAGCTCTGCTCACAAACAGATTTGGAATCTAATTGTTTTGTAGAAGAGAGAGTTGAAATATTAAAAAATAAATTAGGTGCCAATTTTATTGCCAGGCGTTTGTATTTTTTGTCATGTACAGGTACTCTTTGTAAACAATTTGAAGAGATCACACTTGCATGGGCTTGTGCTCAGTGGGAGCTTTCTTTTAACAATGACTGGAACGTTAATAAGCTGGTACCCATTGTTTGTGCCATGTTGTTCTAAGAGATGAAAGCCCATGGCTGAAATCAAACAAAAGGTCAGAGGATTTAAACTGTCATACAGATGCAGAAACAGAGATTTGTTAGCACACTTCCTGTATTTTACTGATTTATTTGTTTAAAAAGAAAATCATGGCTTCATTTAATTTCCTCGGCACCATTCCTGTGCTCCAAACCTTCCGTTATTTATTTATTTCGTTTTATATTTTTGTTTTCTGTTATGAGGGAAGGGAGCATTCATGATGTACATGTGAATCTGAAGACTTCTGATGCATTGCATATTGTTTGTACTTGTATCCAGATTACAAAATGCCGCCAGCTTTGAAGTACAGACAATACAATAGTGTGTTGTGTGAGTCCTCTTCAGTGTTGCTGGAAAAGGTGTTTTGTTCACATTTTCTTAATGTGGAAGAGGAGATTGGAGTTTGAGTCTGAATAAACTTTTCATGGACATTAATGCTTTCAGTTCCTACTGACAGTGATAGAAAGTGGTTATATCTGAAACCGGAAAATGTAACAAAAAATTTAAAGCCTCCCTCACAATTAGTTTTTTAAACTAGTATTTGGGTTGAAATAACTTACGAAACAATGCTTCTGAAATTATTTTATGTGTTTGTTTGGAGTAAACTGTGTAGTAGAAGGATACTATGCTGAACTCTATCTTTTTCAAAGTTTGCTGATGTAACTGAAGTAGGTATTCATGAGATGTTATACGTGCAACAGAAAGAAAATTTATCTTATTGTTACTACTATTGTGTGGTAACTGTTGAGTCCTGATCTGAACCACTGATTGAGCACCTGGGGAAAGGACTCTGTCAGCCCTAGGAGCACAGGTGAAGGAAATTCAGCTGTGTGGTTGGAAGGGGTGCAGCTTGGCTGCAGGTCTCTTAGACTTTATTTAAGGGCTGACTAACAGGTGGGAAGGATTTCTGGTTGGAGCTTTCTCCCTCATGGAGATTTATCTGTGAGTCTAGCTCTTTTGGAGACTGGTAAGTACTTTTCTGTTTGTTCTGGTCCTTTTGCTGCTATTTTTCTTTGTAACCATTTCACAGTGTTAACCTTTCTCATTGTAACTTACTACAAGTACACATTAATAGTTAAGTGATAGAGTGGTCCTGTCCACACACCAAGAAGTTATTCGATACAGTCATAAAGGACTTGTTAATGGTAGGCGTTCTCAAAGGAGCAGGCTGATCATTAAGGCTTAAGTGCATTTTATGGCTGCATTATATGATTATGTTTAATATCTTAGAGGGACTGAGACTACAACTCATTGAAACACAAACTTCTGACTTACTTGGCACAAATGTGTGTAGTGTTCTGTGCTTTTGCAGTGCTAACAAATGGTTTTCTTGCAGGTCTTGCTACTCTTGCTAGTAGCAGGAAGCTAGTGCTGCAAAGAAGCTATGCTGGAGCTTGGGGTGAGTGCCTGAATTCAGTGCTATGGGATTTTTAGCCAGGAGTCTGAGCAATGCTCTGTAAACTACAGTTCTAACTTTGGAAATGGCTGTGGCCCAGTAGTGTTTTCCAACAGGCAGTGTTAACTTTGCAGTGCTTCTCTCGTATGAATTGTTATGTGGGTGGTGTTCAATGTGTGTACTGCCGGTTAGCTGAGAACATGCTTTGAGAACATTTCCTGAAGTGTTATATCTGTGCATACTTTGTGATTTAGATAGGATGGACCCTTGTTTATGTACATATACTACTATGATGTGTGTGAGAAATAGAAGTTGTGATGGTGTTTTCCACATATGTCTTATAGCATAATTTGGTTGTTTCTCCAAAACATGCATAAAATTTCTGAAAAGGAGAGGAGAAAAGAGGTAACAGCGCTTTTTGTTTAGGGTTATAGTCTTAGATGAGAAAGTTCCAGGGCTGTTACAAGTATAACTGAAAGGTAAGGTGTTAAAATGGGAAAAAGAAATCGTTCAGTACCTTCAAGGTGGATCATTTTTCATTTTCAGCTTTCTTATTTTTTCTGTGATAAAGATTTCTGTAATACACAGCTACAATCTTTAATTTAACATGGAAATAAACTAAAAAGAGGAACGTTTTACTTTTTCTGAATTTGCATAGCATAATTGCATTTTAATGAACTGACTGCATTTTACAAACCTGAAATGAATTTCAGCCTAATAGCTGAACCATCACCACTTTGTGTTTTCTTTGAGAGTACAATGGAAGCCTCTGTCAGCTGCTAATTATTTTCTTGGTTTCACTGTTGAAAAGATAATGCATACAGTAACATAAATTACAAGTAGCTATAATGCTTATATAAATCTAGACAAAGTACTTCTCTTTATGTCCAAGCTCCATCTCTGTTTCTAGAGATCAGAGCAACCGTGAAGAAACAACAACTGGAGGACCTTTTTATATGGTCATGCTGTAATTAAATTATTCCACTCCCAAAAGCAAAAAAGAATCTCATTGTCTCCGTTTGTGTATGTCATGTAGCCAGCTTTTCTGTATTTTGCTATTAGATGTAAGGAAAGGTAATAACAAGTTGACAAGCAGAATTGCTTGGATACATGGAGGTAAAAATGATCACTAGCCTACTCAGAGGACAGTGTTTCAGAGGATTGCATTTGTTCCTTCCTAAGGATGTCAGCTAAATCATAAAAATTATCTGGTATTCTAAGAGTTTAGATGTGCTGTTATTCTCCAAGATCCGTTCTGTGAATTATGTACTGTTCTTAGCTCTGGCTCAGGAGGACCTGACTAATGTACACTGATTTTATATTCTACTAGATTTCCTAAAGGCTTTGACAAAATTTCTTGTGGAAGTTTTATAAGGAAAAATGAGCAGTCTGGGCATTAGAGGGAAGTTTAAACAACTGTTAAAGGATAGGTAAGGAAGAGTAGGAATAAGTGAGGGTTTCATATCTTGCAGCCCTTATGATAGCCTGATCTTAAAATTGGTCAAGCTTACCAAGGGGCTTGATTATAGCACGTTGACTGGAAGGAGGTCTGAACAGTAAGGTAAGTCTTACAGCTTCACTTGGGTAGTAATGGTGAACACTAACTGTGAAGAAGTTGAATGGAAAGCCGATAAAAATGAAGGTGAAACTCAGCATAATTTTAAAAAGTTGGTGTGCATAAAAAGGAAGTGTACTTCATTTTATCTTCACTGTTAGCCTCCAAGCAGGGAAAGATTCATAAATCCAGGACTTGCCTACATCTCAATTTCTTTTTGTGGGTTTGGTCAACTATGTTTATAAGGTGGATACTGTAGTTGAAAAAACTTTCAAGAAAAAGGAATGAGAAACGGTATGGAAGAGGTTCCGTACAGAAGATTATCTATTTAGGCTGGGACTCTGTAGCTTGGAGGAGACTGAAAACTTATGATTGTCTATCGAGTAAGAAACTGCTGGAGGAGCTGGTAGAGAAGTGTCTCAGAAGAAATGAGAGGGTTTTTGCATAACAGATGTTATGCAAAACATTGCCACAAAATGTTGACCTTAGAAGTATCTGGGAGGAACATGGGAAAGGGGCATGAAAGAGAAATTCGTTACAAATTACTTTATAGACAAAACACCATCCACTTCAGGAGATTCTATTTTGAATAATGACATACTTGTCCTATTTTTATTTTACTTAGACAATTGCTCATGACCACAATACTGGACTATACAGACTTCAGTATGTTTTTTATTCCTTTCCTTATACCTGTGCAACTAGACACTCAGAAAATAAGCTCTCAAATATTTAAAGCAGGTTAACTGTTAACTATTTTCTTACAAATTGTAGCAGAAATAAACATCAGTTTGTAGGAAACTTGTGTGTAGAATTCAGCAGGCACTTTGTGTGTGTTTGAATTATTTAGGCACAGCTAACTTAAAAAAATGAGTTCTGCAATTGGAAATGAAAGATTTGTACTTCATTTCGTCCTAGTTTTTGAAGTTCTCTGTTGCGGTTTATGCTTTCATGTGAAAATTACTTTGATACTTTTGGGTAAGATTTATGTCAACCATTCAAAGCCATTTCAAAAAAGACTCTTAGATTTTTGTCAAAGGCAACTTGTCAGGCTACTGATGCCATGAAATTTGGATTTGAACTACTAAACATCACTATAAACCAACTCATATAATTTAGTCACTGAAAAATGTTTTTGTGCTTGAGCAGTTCGTAAGCTTCATACTCATCAGCTAGATATGTTCATAGTGATTTCATATTTATGTTTTAGTTTACCGAAATATTATGGAATCCAGTAACATAATGGATATTGGATTATTGGTCTGTTAACATCAAACTAAATAAATGTTTCCTGGGTCTTTTTTTGAGGTTTAATGTTTGGCTTATGTCCTTGAAGGTCCATAATCTTGCATCTTTAAGGATGTTCTGGTTAATTGATAATATGTGTTTCAGAGGTTGTTTGGATAACTAAAGTTGGCTCCAAATCTTGCGGATTTTGAATGATTAAAATATAATCTTTTTTCAAGACAAGCTGAAATATGTACACTAATGAGTCACAAGACTTGCAGTAATGTTCGTTAATTAACAAAAAATTGTTGTGATTAGAAGTACTGACTTTTTAGAAACAGGAGACTTACTTTATGGTTGTATAAGTCAGCATTTTTATTTTCATTTCCTAGTATTTTTAGTGACATCTCTTAATGTAAAGCTGAAACTATAAGGCTGCCTCTCATCTTTGCTCTTTTTTTCTTATTGACAGTGATATCCCATTTCACAGAGCTTCTTTAAGACTTCTGAGAAAGCTTCATAAAATGCAAAAACAGTAATAAGGTGATTCTCCCCTCTTTCTTCTTTAACATTCACAAAAAAAAAAAAAAATGTGGGAAATGAGTTGCAGTATCACCTCTTCACACACCCCAGTGAGATCTTTTGACATATTTCAAATCAGTTAAGCCTTGAATATCAGAAAAGAATTCTAAAGAGCATTCATAGCAGCACAGGCTTGCCTTTCCACATGTATTCAAGTGTCATTCCTTTATTTTGGGGTAAGAATTTTAGTATGTAACAGGCATTAATGATAGAAAACTTCTCATTGGAGGTACAGACATAGATTCTCTCAGGCTGCAGTAGTCATCAAATGCAATACATATTACTGATGAATATTTCATAGGGGAGGCTTTTTCTGTTTTTGTTTTATAAGGCAGTGTATCATTATTAAGTTTCACTGTATAGTTGAATTTGGTTATATACTTAGACCTCCATAATTCCTGAAGTCAAGTCAGCAATTAATATCTCACTATTGCTGTTATTTACTTCTTGCACAGTGTACACATGTAATACTCAGCATTACTGAATACCACGAGTAAACACTTTCAGGACCAGGATTGCACAGAGTAAGACATTTAGTCCATTCAGAATCCCAGCACACACACATATAACTGGAACAGATAAGCTCTAACCCTTGGGAGATAGCTTAGAAATCCAAATCACTTCAGGGCAAACTTCTTGACTGTCATTCATTGTGAGAGGTGTCCCTCATTTTGGAGCTAATTTTACCTCTGGACCACATCGGCTTGAAGATGGCTTACTGTGGCTACTGTGAATTATTTATGGGTGGAAAAAATGTATTATGGAGCAGAGAAAATATAACTATTATTGTTGGGCAAAAAAATATTAGAAATATTTTCTCTTCTAATTAGGTTGTTTTGTCTTTAAGCATCAGTTGCTTAGAAAACTGAAAGCATTATAAATGGTGGTGGATCTGAAGGCTGTTCACTGATGAAGAATGTTTGAATTCTGGTGATACATTCTACTATTATTTTATTATATAGGGCAACTCTATATATAATTTTATATCCATTCACTTTCAAAATTAAAAGTTGAAAAACTGTGGCAAAATGTACTCTGAGGTTATGTTCTGAATATAACATCGTCTGTGTTCAATTCTTACATATGTATGAACAGCAAACCTTCTGTAAATGACATTTTCCTAATTGATTTTCGTTGTATCGATGTATGGCTGTGTTACCTAATCTATAGTTTATCACTAAGCAACGCCTCTGTTTTATTTAGTCTACACTAGAGTATGTGTAAGCATGTGTATGCTTAGTGTTTTCATTTCAAAACACGTATTCGTGTGTCCAAATGCAGTCAGATGACTTACACTCATTCAGCAGGGACATAAAACAAAACAAAACAAACAAACAAACAAAAAAACCACAAAAAAACACAGAAATCAACAAAAAGGAAATACTCTGAGCATACCTTTCCTGTGTAAAATGGTTTGTGGATTTCAAAGACTTTGGGTATTTGAGGACTCCAGTAGCAGTCTTTATATGTTTGTTGGTTCATTGGCACTTGTCCAATGTATTTTGTTTCTAACGCTGGATATTAGGAAAAAGTATTTTGGGGAAGACAGGCTTTTTGGTGAGGAATGTAGCTTTATCAGAAATGCAATGTAAATTTATTATTGATTTGATGAAGCTGTTGGGTCACCTTGCATAATTTATCACGTATTAAATGTTCCAAAATACTTTATTTTGCCCTTTTCAGTGTAGCATACCTGTGGCAGCAACACCCAAAAGAGTGTGAAAGGTGTTTGTGAAATAGTTTGTTAATTGACTAAAGTAGAAATCATTGAGTAAAAATAATGGGTTTTTATAAATTTCTTCTCAAAATGTTTTTTTTTCTAGGAATCCTATCCACTTTTGATTAGTTAATCTGTGTAATCCAGTAGTAGTACTTATAGTGTTTTTTTTTACCTAAAACACTTTTTTTTTAAAACGATTTTCTACTCCAAGGGAAGTGACTTGTTAGCGTTAATTGTCAAGAATAAAATTTAACAGTAGAGCACAAAAGCAGAACTTAACACCAACTCTGACTGCTTTGTACATCAGTGCAAAGAGCTCTAACAGCCCAGAATCTAATTAGGCCACAGTATCTCTAGCAAGCAGACAGTGAAAAAGCTACAAAGCTGCCTGCTCTTTTTCTTTTGTTTCCAATTTAGTAAAAATCTCTTATGAGTTGTAGCATAGGGTATATTGTGTTATGGCAGGACTCCAGAAAGATAATTTAGGTTATAGAAGCTTTTTCTTAATATATTGCATTTATTAAAAAAAAAATAAAAAATAAAGAACAAGATAAGAGGCGTGGCTTTTAGTGATGGTATCTTTTCTATTTAAGCAGCTGATATAGTTGCAGAAAATAGCAGTTTAATGGCAGTTTCTTATAGAAGCTGCTCTTAAACTTTAGCAGATAAATGCCTATGCTGCACAAGTGCTAACAGTCTGACACAAGGGTCACTGCTACCACCTGCATTTGTTGTCTTTATCTGAGAGTGCTGCTGGAACAACATTTTCTGTGAGAAAGAAGAGGGAGCGTTTTTATGTCTGAGAACCTAGTGCAGCTTGAAGTGCCTTGGGGTATCCAAGATACTTACCTGAGGCACCTGCATATAAACCGGGATAAGTGTTTTCTGGAGCAGCAAAGGACCAGAAAACTAAAATGGGCTCTTTGGCACACTTTATTACCAAAAATGTGTAGTAACCAAATCCCAGATCTCTTCAATAGCTGTTCTTAGCTACTCTGAAAGTAACCATAAAAATGCCTCGGGGTGTTGTGATAGCTTCTATGCTTGGTGCTTGCAGAAGAATGGCTAGTTGAATTCCATTTAACTACCTAATAGGAGAGACACAGACATGTAGTTATCTTCCATTTCCAGTACAAACATAACAGTGTTGCTTGAGCAGCACAGTCTAGCAGTGGAAAAGAGCCGTCATCCTGACAAAAGTGTATCTGACAGTTTCCTCTATTTAATGAAAGATAATGCTTTTCTGTATCAAGGGAAAGACATCATTTTCTTTGCTTTGTAATGTTTTGAAAGGAGTTTAGAGGTTTCTGCCTTTTGTAGTATTTTCAATTGATTTAATTTATTTGTTTCGCAGTGACAAAGAATGTTGTAAACGTGAGTGTCAGATTTCTTATTTGTTGATATCTCAACAGGAAATATTCCTAAATAATCGGCTTCATGTAAAATATAAATATCTGTAGTCACCATGTTAAGGTAACTAATGTAATTTAGAAGAAAAGTTCTTTTACAGTATGTTTTGTTCACATGATACAAGTGGGGAAGCCTCATCATAGAAATACTTTGTTCCAAGAAAGTCTCTAAAAGAGTACTGACAGATTCTACACTATTTAATGTCAATGTTATCTTGAACTTCTGTTTTCATCTTTCCCCCCCCACTTTATTCTCCTTAAATGAAAGGTTTTATGTTGGTGTATTGCTACCTTCTCCAATCCAGTTTTCCAAACAGACAGCAGCCAAAGCCAAGCCGTTTATTCCTATATGCTAATTGGGATCTTATCTTATTGGAATAATTCCTACTATACACTGGTGAAACGGAAAGCAGCAGTAAGGCTATAACATGAGAAGGGCATGTTTTCAGTAAGAATAAGGTTAGTGCAAACAATGCTGAGGGCAATAAGTACTTCTATATTCCTAACAATGGCACAGATCCTTAATGGCTTCTTACTGGGATTGTAATTATAAACCCATGCTTGTCATAAGTTCTGTTATCTGCTTTTGAATACCGTTTCTTATGACAATTTGCAGAGTCAGGAAAAAATGATACTGTGAACTAATTGCCTTAAATTTATGCAGCAATAAAGATGGAAGACTGGTTTAAGGGGTTGTAACTATTGTTTTAAGTAAAACCTAACATTTGAAAAGGCTCTGCTATCCAATGGAGTCCTCAAATGTGAGTTAAACACAGTTTTTCAAGGACTTTTTTTTTGTAGTCAGCAGGAAGACAATTAGCAAATGGTGACCCAGTGGTTCTTATGCTTCTGCTTTGATCTGGTTTAAGGCATTAGTACTTTTTAGAATTGTATTATTATTATTTTTTTTTTTTTTGTAATATTGTAATATTTTTTATAATATTTTACAGTCATTTCTCTTTGAACACAAATGTGTGGATGTTTTATTTGCTGTTGTTGTCTGAAATGGTAAATATCCACACTATTCTGAACAGAAAACCACATTTCTATTAAGTTATTCAGAATGAATATGTCTGTTCCCAAGCAACGCCCTTGCCTGGTGTTTGCATTACGTTAGTCTGTTTCTTAGAGACAGTCAAGCAGAAATTGATAGCAAGCACATGTATGACAAAATGTTTTCCCAAGTGCACTCACAGAATTTAACATTTGATGTGATATGGAACAGCACGTTAACATGTGCTGTTCTCCTTTTCCCTTAAGATCCTTTGCAAAAGAGGTTCACCTGGAAGTAAACTGCTACCATGTACCTATGCCATTGTTTTTATAGAGTGTGATAGTTTTTTATTCCTTTCTCTCCATAGCATATGTTCCATGTATCCTTGTCTTTCTACTCTGATTTTGGTCAATAACGTATGTCCAACTTGTCAATGAAGTCTACCTATGTACATTATTACTCCTACAGGCTTAAAGTCTTAAACATTTATCTGCACTGTGCACAATCGAAGGAGGGTGAGTAATGCTTAACAATACTTCAGTATCATTTGAAACACTCTACTTAATCTGAAACCAAGAAACAGGAGGGTCAGAACATATACAAGCACTGCAGTTACCACTGAGTGACTTTGAATTGTTGTGGTTTAAGCATCATTTAAGCTTTAGCACTTGGCTAGTGCACAACAATCCCTAGTTGCAGTTGGAAATCTCCTTGGTCAGAAAAGTTAACGTGAGTCAGTCTAGCTGAAATCATGCTTCTCTCACAGAGCAAAACTGAAGTATAGAAACAGATTTCAGATGAAAAGATTCACAAAATGGTGCCTACTGTTCTCTGTTTCCCTTAAGGAACAAGAATTGGCCTGAGAATGTGGAAGACAGAAAAAATATTTCACTAATACCTCATCTTCTAGTGTTCAGAGTAAATTTTTTTGCTCTATCCCTTTACATCTTCTAATGAGGTTGCTTATTATGTAAATTAAGGGGCAGATGCAAATAATAATGTGCCTTTCTATGAAGCAAAAACAAACATGAACCAGAAAACGTAACGGTGGAAAGGGAAGTGCCTCTGAGCTGCCTGGAGATGCAGATGTATTTTGCAGCTGATGTATAGTGTTTAAAGTTCAAGGATACAAGAGCTAGCTAAGGGGGAAAGTGGCCTTGAAGTGTTGCCTTGAGATTACCCACAAGTGCAACTGAACTGAAATTGCAGTTAACCTATCAGTGTAGTGTACAATGAAAATCATTTCAGATTTGTAGAAAAGAATGAAATAAATGCAGACAACCTGTCCTTCCAGACCTACCCTTGACACACACTCCTGTCTAGTAAGTAACATCACAGCTGTACAGTTAGCCCACCCCTCCTACTGCTTTTAGCTGTGTGAAGATAATGCTTTTTCTTTCCCTTCTGAATACTCATGTTTGCTGTTCTGTAGTTTAGCATGAAATTCCCTGCTGCAGCGCTAACTCTACATGAGTGTAGACATACTTGTACAGCCTGTTACACAAAGCACAGTGTGATACCAATAAAGCTTTGGAGGGCTCTGGGTTCATATCTCAAGATATATCTATACAAGATCTTCCGTATTTTTGTTATGATAACAGATTTTAAAGGAAATTTTTCAGGAGTGCGTAACACTTGCCTTTCCTCTTCTAGATAGTGACCTTTATCTGTAAAATATTTCTTTCTTACTGTTGATATTTAATTAGAAATTTGAATCTCTTGCTGGTATCAAAAATCTAGTTACTCATGTTGACAATATTAAAAAATAGATAGACTGGAATAGCAGACAAGGGACTTAAGCTCCATTTTCCCTCTTTTTCTGCATTCCTTTCTATGAAAATTATAACATTGATACTCATTTCCCAAGTATTTCTGAGGGAAGAAAAAAATGCATTGAAGAAAGGGAAGCAACCGATGTTTTCTCAGTGTAGGTTATTCATGCTTCATGCTTGTGTTCTTCTGTGGACAGCCTTCTGCTCATTGTTCAGATGTAAAGGAGCTGATTTAACACCGTACAAGTGTTGGGGCTTTGGAGAGAAGGAGGAGATAGAGAAGACTATTTGTGGTAGCTTTATTGCTTTTTTTTTTTTTTTTTTTTTAGGTTTAACTTATTATTTGGCCTCTTATGAGAAAATAATGGCTACAAAGCTGATTACTTTTTTGAGGATTTGAAGAGTTCTTTTGAAGAAGAAAACTATTGAGTCAAAGATGTCTGAACCATTAATTACAAGCATACAAATATTGAGATTTTAGGAACATTTCTAGACCTAAATATGAACTGAACACTGCTGCAGATATATTTACACAGAGTGCTTTTAAACAAATTATAAGAATGAGTGTGCCAGCAATTACTATCATCAGTACTGTCTGTTATAGAATACTATACATTCTGGATGTGCCTATGTGACTTAGGAAAGCAAACATCTGACTTCAGAACAAAGATACTTAGTTTTGTTTGTTTTTAGTGTTTCTATTTTATGTAGATTTAACTGTACTCATTAAACAAGAACATGACATTTTATTTTATTTTTTACATGAAGGTATAGCACAGTTCTGAAGACCTGTTAGATGAGACGCTCTTCACTGTCTTTTTTCTTTTTACATGTGTTTCTAATTTCAACAGGGTTTATCTCCTTGATTTAGTTTTGGACAAAAACTGGGGTATAAATAAGAGACCAGCTAGGATAATTTTTTCGAGGTTATTCTGTGTTTCTTCTGTAACTTGAGATAGCTTTATAATACACATTCTGTGTTTTGTTTAACAGGAGCTTCTTTTCTGTTAAAGGCGTAGGGGTTCCAGTCCACTTTTACAGTTGTTCTGTTGCATTGAATGTTCACTGCTGGCAAAAGACAGTGAACATCCAGCTGCCTATCTGTATTTAAAAACTATTTTTGCTTACATCTTTATTTTTTCCATGTGGAATTCCTTGATCTATTTCCTGTATTGATTTTCCTAGTCCTCCATCACCTTGTTTTCTTTTTCATCGTTATTTCAAAGACACTTTATCTAAAAGTCAGAACATGATGCAGGTTTTAATCTGCATGGAAGTAAAATGCTTCATGTTGCCAAATGAAATATTTTGGTCGGCGTTAAGAGCACGCTTACGTTTGTCAGTAACATTATGATCACTGAATTAGTTCAGCTCTGTGAAACAGTATTGTACACATGAAAATAAAACACTGTGCACACAATGGCTGCTTCTTAAAATCTGACTAGATGATGTTTGTTACTACTCAGAAAAACAGCAGTCAATTCTGCTGCTAAGCAGGTGTTTTGACTTCAATGTACTTAGTACATTCTTTTGTGGCCTCTTACCTATAGTTTATGTTGATGAATGCACTAGCCCTTCCGTATTTCTTATTGCATAGGGAAATAAATAAAAAGTGCATTAACAGGGAGAAGGATTGCTGTCCTAGTCCTTGAAGATGCTTCTCCTCCTCCATCCACAGAAGCTCTTGTTATTTCTCCATTCTGTGCCATTTCCAACTACATCATGCCACATTTGTCTGAGCAATACAAGTGCTATACTTTTTCATGTATGTTGAATGATAACAAAAAGGAACTGTAGGTTACCAAAACGAATGATCTCTGTTAATAGTTAGACATTCTGTAATTACAACTGATGTGCTAACTGTATGTGCAAAGACTGACCTCTGAACTCTTTCTTCCCTAGTCTAACGAAATAGTCGTTTTCTCTCAATGAAAGTTGCTATTCAAAATGAGGGATCAAAAGCACTAATTTAAAAGGCACATAATTTTCCCTGCGGAGAAGTCTCTTTCAAAATTCGCTTTTAATATGAATAGGAATTGCACACATCTTTTTTTCTCAGTATTTTTTCTTCTTGTAAGATATCTAACATAGACTCAGAAATGAAGAACGCAATTTATACAGTCAAGCTAATAAGACAGGAAACGGGTATTTCTTGTGGAGCTTCAGTAAGCCTGCTTGTGTAAGCTCTCTCTGCTGTCAGTAAATGTGAAATATCAGTTGACATGGAAGAATGGCTGGAAAGGAAGGGCAGATGTTTCATGTGAATTCTAAAGTAAGTTTGAGCCTTACATTTTTCTTTACTTTGGCATGGGTTAGTTGGCTGGATTACTCAGTAAAAGATAAACTAATCCTGGTCTCCTTCTTCTATAGTCATGTACAATGAAGGAAACATTAGTTTGGTGTAACATAGCTGGACAAACTGTAGAGAGATTTCGTAAGGCATTAGGTGCGGTTCATTATAAATGCTAAGATCAAATTCCTGTTGAATTCATGGACTTTAACTTCATTTGGGTTTAATTTGAACACTTGGTGAGAAGAATATTTCAATTGTGATGACAGTGTGTCCAAGTTAGCTTTTTCATTCTAGTCGTATAACTGAAGACTCTCAGTAGAATCTGTAAAGTGTCTGGATTCCTGTTCACAAGGACCTAAACCTGCAGTCAAGAGTGCAAACATGGTACGTACAGTGT
The DNA here is from genome assembly GCF_054131305.1 of Coturnix japonica. NCBI lineage: Eukaryota > Metazoa > Chordata > Aves > Galliformes > Phasianidae > Coturnix > Coturnix japonica. The sequence goes on along the minus strand of NC_140680.1, from coordinate 7,202,085 downwards.
AATGGAGTAACCATTTCATTGGGGGTGAGGGGAAGATTAGAAAAAAGAAACAGTCATTTAAGTAAACAGTATTATCCCTAACAATTTCATGGTCTATATATCAAGGTATGTTGAGGGGAATGAGAGGTTGTTTTGGTATTGTGAAAAAACACCTGTTGAACATGTATCTCAGTATGATAGCAGACAGCAACAGGACAGTGTGTCTAATAGGATAAAAATTCTCACCTACATAGAATTGTCTCATCACACGTCTAGTGATATCGCACTGCAGGACAGCTCTCATGAAAAGTTGCCTATCTGGCAGGTGATTCACAGATAGTTATAAACGGGCATGATTTGAAAACAGCAGGCAAACTTCCCCTACAGCAACTTGCCAAAAATCTGTGATAATAAACTGCTATTAGAATTGTTTAAAGATGCTGAAAATTTATCGAGGATTTTCTTGACTTTGTTTTGAATTGTTATTAATAAGAGTACAGTTCTAAAAGAATGCACAAAATATCTCATACAATCTATGTAAGACTTGTTAGTAAAAGAAACTGAGAGGAAAAAAATATTAAGTTTTACTTCTGACACTTCTGCTTTGGATAGAACCCAAGTGAACTTGATACTGGTGCAAATGATTTTTGCTTTGTTGGCAGATGGGGAAAATATAACTGTCTTGAAATCAGATTTAATATTTACTTATTGTGGTTTCGAACAACTACTTGTCAGTGCTAAGACCTCATGTGAGTCTTGCAGGGTGTGCTTTCTCTGATACAGAGACCAGCCTCTAACTGTTGTTGTTTTTTTTTAAAAAATTATTTAAATGTAGAATCAACTGCATCTTGTTTGTTGCAGTAATACAAACGTGTCTTTGAGTCAGCAGTTAAGTACAGCTAACTACTGAAGGGTCAAAGCAACACCTTACACAGAGCAAGATTTAGTTATGTCGTGTTGTAAATGAGGGGGAGTAGAAATACCTACCTATGAAGAAAATCACCAAACAGTAGCAAATAAGTAGCCTAAAGTGAATTAGTACTGTGGGATGAACTGCTGGGGTAAAAGATTGTGATAAAAATGACAAATATTATGTTAAATTGAAGTAATGATAAATTTTCACATTGTTATAATAAAGATAACAGCACAAAACAAAGGATTTGAGTAATTCAGTCGATGACATCATGGTTTGGTTGTTTTTGTTGTTGTTTTTTTTTTTTTTTTTTTTTTGTCACTGATGTCAAACGTGATTACCTGCTTTCCATTCAATGTATTGTGACATGTTCTTAAGAAAAAAGCATCCCTGGTTCTTCACTGCTTTAACAGTTTTGAATATGATGCAGATACAGCATCATATATATTTTAATGACTTACACAATAGTGAAGGTATCACAACTGAGAAATCCATCAACAACAATATGTTGTTCAGTGATGACAGAACTAAGTCTCCAGTTCTGAATGGGATTTGTAACCTTCTCATTGAAGGAACATGAAGTTTGATTGGCAAATCAAAGAAACCAGTGTTTAAAACAAAAGAGGAAATTATAAGTAAGCCGATAAGACACTGAGAAAAGCTGCTTTCTAATGAAATAAAACACATGATTGAAGAGGGTTGATAAAGGAAGATCACAACAGAAGAGGAGAGTGGGCCGAATACAGTGAGTTATGTGAGACCTTGAGGAAAGAGATCAGAGAGGACATTAAAACATAGTGTCAACATCATATGGGTTACTCTCAAATGAGAGCTACAGGAAGATAAGAATCTTTTGATGTGGTGGTACCAGCAGATGTTCTTTGTGAAAGACAATGATTGCACAGTGTGCAAAGAGAGATCAAAATGGAGCCCCACAGAGTGCTGAAGAGTGTCACTAGTGACATTAAGCATATAGCACTAGAGATAGTGCAAGCATCATAGGCTTTGCATTAGAAGTTGAAGTGAGCTGAGGTGTAGCTTCCTTTTCTCCTCTGTTTCCTCTTGCCACTACATAGGATATAAGTAGTGCAGTTATTCAGTTCGTACGATAGATGTTAGAAAAGTGGGGTTTAAAAATGCTTCAGAGTATCTCAAAGGATTGGCAGAATACCGCTCATCAGCCCGTATCAGGTTTTAAAATATGAATGGATGATAGGTGATCATCGGTCACTTTGATAGGGGTGCAGCCTTGTTGAATAAGCAATAGAAGTTTCACAGGAAATGATGTTCTTGAGTATGCCAACTTGGCAGTTTCCTTGCATATTCTTTCAAAGCAAATAAAAGGAACATAGTTTGATATGAAGTGTTCTGTGGGTAGGTATGTATTATAGAAGGCTTTCCATACTGCAGGACAAAGCAGTAAGCAACTTCTCTGACTTTGAGCATTTATGACTCAGTACAGCCAGACAAGTGTTCTGTGAGGTGATTATTGGATTCGCTTGCAAGACAAAAAAATAAAAATAAAAATCAATAGATAAGCTTAAAAAAAAACAAACAAAAAACAATGGCAAAAAAAACCTTGCAAGGTATTTTTAAAGTTACTGCCATCTGGCACCCAGGTATCAGGCTGCGGTTTGGCATACAGCATTTTTACTGATATTCTCTCTCTTTCTGTAAGAGAGCGGTGGGAATGAGAAGCTATGAAAATAGCTTTAATAATTGGAAGTAAATTGGGTTTGTTGTATATTCAAATATTTATTCTTGAGATGATCTTTTTCCTCTGCTTCATTGCCACCAATGTGTTTGACAGTTGTTCTCAGCTTCTGGAACTAAGGCTTGCTCTTCTAGTCTTTCTCTTGGTGAAAAAATCAGTTTACTTTATTTCATTTTTTTAAATTATTATTTTTTTTTTTTTTTCTTGGCATTTTAGGTAAGCTCATGTATGAGGAGGGAAGGGATTTTCTTTATAGATATTAGTATCTTAATATTTAAAAATTAAAAATTGTGTAATATAGTTATACCCACTGAAGATTTGTGTGCCAAATGCTTCCCTGCTAGACAAGCTATGAAGTACCTATTCCATTAAGGTTATAAAAAAGCTTGGAAAGTGTTGTAGATATCCAAAAGGATGTTCTGCGACAGCATTTTAATTTTAAAGGCATTTAGAATTGAAATATTTCCTATACTGCATTTGCAGCAAGATGAGTAGAGGAAAGCCTTAGCCATATGTTAAGTTGTTAAAATCCCAATGAAGGTCAAAATTTCAGCTTTATTTCAGAGAGAGAGACGTTGAGATTTTTGGTGAGGCACGTAGTTTATATATCTACTTTTATTTACAGACTGCAAAGAATGAAAGGCTGAAGCTTCAGCTTTTTGGGGCGTTCATATTTACTTTAAGAGGTGTTAGATCATTGCTTCTGGATACTCCATGTATCCTGAGCTAGTCTTTGTTGTGCATTTAGAGCTGTAGTAGGTTCTGCTACACCAGCAAAAAATACATCCAGTGCCGATCAAATTGTTCCATTTTAATTTGAGAAGGATGCACTCTTTTAAGTAGGTGCGCTACTGCAAGTGGGTAAGGTAGAAGTAACAGTAGCATAAGAATGCTGAGTATTAACATTTCCTCCAATTCCTGTAACTAAATACATAATTCAAGATGAACATTTGGACTTCTCTGACTAATTGTACTAGTTAGATACAATTTTGAGAAGGTGCTAAACCTGTAAATCAGCTTGTAGAACCTGCAGCTCTGGTCTAATCAGTATGGAGCTCCTGTTCTCCTGAAAGAAAATTCAGGAGAAGCAATCTGTGAATGGCATGCTTAAATGGCAGTAGAGATATGATATTGGTTGTCACCCTTTCAAACTTGTTTACAACATTCCCTTTCATCACTAATCTTTCAAGTAGCTTTAGTTGTAATGTTTATTCAGATTCTTTCATTAACTTGATTTCTGTGTTTATAATAAAATTTGTTTTGAAATTGCAAATAGATCTCGCACAGACTAGAGGGGGTTGCTATTAAATGTGTTAAATTATTAAGTTTCTGTGCATAAGTTTATGGAACTTGTTATGTATTCCAAATTCTCTGGAGCTATAGAAGGCCCCACTGTGTATTCTGTATAGTATAGGTGTAACAATCAGTATGGGATTGGCTCCTTATTGTTCATGGTTATGTTCAGTCTATCTTCAGCAAGGTACATTTTCATGTACAGATTCTATTGTTGACTGCTTTGAGGTGGAATTGAAGTACTTTAGTGAAACTGTGAGCTCTCCTGTGGAATATTTTAGCAGGATGGAGTTATCACAGAAAAAGAAAAAGAAAAACTGTTGTGTAAGCAAAGGAATCTGAGTATCCAAAAAAAAATTTTAAAATGGTATGAATGAGTTTCATGCTTATGGTAGTTATTTGCGCAATTCCAGTTCAGCTAGGCTTATTTTCTCGGAATTATTTGTGCTATCTGCTTGGAAAATATTAAGTTTCATATTTCAGACAGTTCATTTAAATTGTTTATACTCATTTAATTTTTGTGTTAGGCCCCATGTCATAAAATATAATAAAATTCAACAGAAGTGACAGAACGCCACATGGTCCTTTAAATTTAAAACATAATGTATTTCAGTATCTGATACTTACTATCAATTTTAATACTGCAGTAATCTGGAACCATGGGAGGGAGAGAGATGATTAGGAGATGTGGTTTAGTGTCTTGTGAATTTTCTTCATCCTCTCCCCATAGTTACAGTTTCTTATAAATGAAAGTTAGTATAGCATCTTATAATTACTTCAAGTTACTGTTTCCCTATCATTATTCATTTGTGATGTGATGTAATATTAAAGTAGTAAACTTAATTTTAAAAAAAACCAAGTAATTAATTACACACTAATTTAGTTTTCATCAGGTCTATGTTCTGAATCCACACCTTGTCCTGTAAATGTCAAGTTTGCAAATCCAGTTGTTAGGGAAATATGATTGGGGATGGGATTGTGGTGGAGGTGCAGGAACTATGAGATAGCAAAATATCAGCTAATTATTGAGATTATTACAGCCTTGCTGCCGCTGTGGTTATCTTACTGTAGAAGGAACAAGTATAAGCATACAGGTGAGTAGTTTGCCCACGCTGAGATAAAATACACATTACCTATATTACATATAAGTACCCTGAGGTGTACCTATAATCAGAAGGGGTGTAAACTCTTTGTAAAGGCCGATAACAGTAGGACAAGGGGAAATGGTTTTAAGTTGAAAGAGGAAAGAATTAGGTTGGATGTTAGGCGGAAGTTCTTTACAAGGAGAGTGGTGAGGTCCTGGAACAGGCTGCCCTGGGACGTTGTGGATGCCCCGTCCTTGGAGGTGTTCGAGGCCAGATTGGATGGGGCCCTGGGCAACCTGATCTAGTAAAGGTGGCCCTGCCAGGTGGGGGGGCTGGAGCTTCATGATCCTTGAGGTCCCTTCCAACCCTGGTCATTCTGTGATTTTTCACTGCATAAATAAATTTATGATATGTTTGATGGGTATGTCATGTTCAAATTCTCAAGGATAAACCGATAGCTAGTCAAGAGTAAATGTTTTCCTATGTTAGCTTTGCAGGGACATCATATAGAAGCTTTTAGAGTGGCCACATTATCCCACTTAAATAGTTTGAAAGATGGTGGTATACATAAGCTCTACTGCTATCTTGTAATAACGCATTACATTTTTTAAACTTTTGCATTGGGCAGCTAGATGCTTTCAGCTTGTTGTTTTAGCATGTTTGGAGCTACTTTACAGGGAGTGCAGGGAATGGGAATGTTATGAGAGCAGCTGAAAGATCAGTAAGCCTATTAGTGTGCACAAAAAACAGAAGGTTTGCCAGTGGTAATATGATATGGTTGTGTTACTAATCATGTTTATATTTTTACACAGTACAAGAAAAGAATAACAAAGCATGGTGAAATTTCATAAGATCCAATGTGAAAGTAGTAAACCAGTAGTAAAAATATCTTACCCTGTTTAAGGAACAAATGCATTTCAGAAAATCATGGGGAGTGTCCCAATGGTTTTCAGTTCAAAACCCCCAAAATTCTAACACAAAGTTTTTTTTCAAGATTTTAATGAAAAATTAAACAACTTAATGTTTCCTATATTAAGGATAAATATTGAAAGAAAATAAAAGAAAACACTATGGGAAAAATGTCTGGGTTATATTTTTGTGATTGTGTATGCATGCATGGTTGAAAGGCCTCTGAGAAGAGGAAATCGCTACTATACTTAAAGTAGAATCTTGAGAAATGTTAAGTTACGTTTCCTGTTAATGTCACTTCAGTGTAAACTGAAAGTTACTGAAAATTTATCTCCATCTTCTATTTAGAGGCGTTTAGAAGCAGCTTATCTCCATTGAGTGTTGACATTGATCTCTCTTATTATATATAATAAATCTGAATCTACTTATCAGTTGAAAATGGCTTACACTTCTCTTGCTGCATTTCCTTGTCTGTAGTCTCAATGTAATATTTTATAAGATACTATACATTATAATAGCTCTTCCAGGCAGTTCAGTTAGTTAGTTAATCTTCATACATAATCTTAAATAACTTGTAGGAAGCTTATGGAGTACTGTGTGCATCACAGTTAGCTAACAAACAGTCCCAAATCTCAATCCTTGGACATCCGTGGAGTTGTTCAAATAAATGGTGGGTGAAGCTCATTTGTCAAATGCTGTTTCTTAAACCACTGAATTATTTGTATTTGTTCAGTTCCTATTACTTGGTGAACTGAAGTGCCAGTGAAATAATGAAGAAAATCATTCCCTAGATGGCAACATTATTGATTTGATGTATTATTTAGAAAGGGAACAATGCAATGGCTATTTGAATAGTTCTCTAATGTGTTGCTTTTACTGAAAAGTTTTCATGCCTCCATTTACTTTGATATCCATTTGTCAGGTATTTTGTACAATTAGTCTGCAGTGCTTTAAGCCACTTGGTGAAGTCCAAGAAAAGTCTTCCCAGAATGTACAAATTAAAATTTTCTATCCTTTTATTCCTAGAATAAATAGCAAAATGGCATTTTCTTCTCTTCTGGTGGTATGATGGATACTTATCCACAGAATCACAGAATTACCCGGGTTGGAAGGGACCTCAAGGATCATGTAGTTCCAACCCCCCTGCCTAGCAGGGCCACCAAACATACACCTTTACTAGATCAGGTTGCCCAGGATCCCATCCAACCTAGCCTTGAACACCTCCAAGGACGGGGCATCCACAACCTCACTGGGCAGCCTGTTCCAGGTTCATATAGTTCATGTAATCCATGGATACTAGATAACTAGTTTGTATCCTTGGAGTCATAAATATTTTCTCATGTGGGTCTGTTCTCCTTTTGTCCTCATTCCCTGTTGATGCTTGAAGAGTAATGTCTCACCAAGTTTCCTTGCAGCCTGCCTTGACTCATTAGATAAGGAAAACAGTAAATACCAGGCCTATGCTAATATATGCCATGGTGACTTCCCTCTTTCTGTTTTCATCTCCGTCAAAATGGTTTTGTTTTCTACTTTTCTTATATAGTGAATATTGTTCTTTGTTTTCTACTTCTGCTGGTGCTTTTTCCCGAAAAACATAACCTTATATAGATTTTATTACAATTAATTCATATGTTCTATTAATTCTTCATGCGAGTACTGCATTCAAGAAGAATCTGATATATTCATACTGTTTCTATTGTGAAAACTGACATATAAGTTGATGCACCTTTTTAAAAAAAAAAAAAAACAACAACAAAACTGTCATTTGCTTGTTATCCTTTGCCTACAGGTAGTATTGAAAACAAATGAAATGTGGAACATTATTTTGTAGACATTATCTGCTACTTAATGTTTCCCTAATCCTTCCACTCTAATTATATAATATAATCCTATTTTAATCTTCTGTGGTGGTTTTACAGACATATTTCCATGTACATTTCATACTATGTCAATATTTTATCGTTATTAAACTGGATTTTGTCTTTTATCTTAAAAAAAGAAAAAAGGTAAAACTAGATAGAGTTAGAGACGATGCTGAAAATTCATTCTAATTGTTGCTGAAAATGTGTCACCATTTACCACATTCTTTTCTAAGAGTAAAAAAGCATGAAAGTAATTGCTCTGCTTTGTGGAACACTGATTGGAGAAAACGATTGCACTTGGCAGATATTTTGTGCTATCCATTGCTTTATGTTACATTTTTAAGTCACTGAATAAGATGATTGTAGCTACTACTACCCTCTTTAAAGATAAACCTTTTCACAATAATTTTGCTGTAATATAGTATTGTCAGGACATGCAATATGCTTTACCTTCATGAGAAAACCTCTCTAATTGGAATCATTGGACCTTGACTTACTTGTCACAGCTATATTCAGGGTGAAGGTGCAATCTTCAAGAAGTCTGATCATGAAAAATTGGACCAGGGCTTCTCTGAATAAAAACATAAGAGGATACATTTCTATGCAAGATTCTTCTGCTTTTGCTTGAATCTTTTTCCTTTTTGCTTTTTTATTTTCTTCTAGTGTTTGGGAATAATGCGCTGTGGGGTGAGTTAGAAACAGGCTCGATTGTATTACAATACTGAAACATTACTTATTGTATTTCAGTAATTAACATAAATAACAATCCACATTCCTTGTTCTGCGAGAGTTAATCAAAATCTCGATCTTAAACTTGGAGGCAGGTGGAGGAATTGCAGCTAAAGCCACTGAGCTTAATGAGAATTAGTTGTGCATTCTGATTGTTCTGATATTGGATGAGAGACCTGCAAGGAGAGTGCTTTTTCTAAGCTCCTGAAATCTGGATTATAAATAGAAACAACTCATCTTTTAGTGATTAGTAGACGTGTATAGAGTAAATTTATAAGAGAAAAACAGATGAAGATCGTCTTTAATAGTTTATCTTTACATTGCAGCATAACAAAGCCATAGCTGAGACACTCTGTTCCGTACTTAATGCTATTGCTGAGGAATACTGTGAGCATGTTGTTAATGTTGTACCGAAGTATCAATGGGAAGAAAAGAAACTTAGTCCAACGAGAAGTACATGAATTATGCTGTGCTGCATATAAACACAGTTGTTAGAGGTTAGCTCTGCAGGAAATGGGGGATGGCTCTATGATAGCTTGGCATGCATTTCAGAGATGTCCATTTGGAGTTGTATCCATATGAAATACAAAATGTCATGAGAGGCAGGAGACAGATAATATATTGATCCAAACTGTGGCATCAGTGGTGTTCAGGAGAGCTACTGAAGGCAGTAGGAAGATTTTCTGACATTAGTGGTTTGTTGGTTTTTTTTGTGTGTGTGTGTGTGTTAAATACATACTACTATTCCCTGGGTGGGGGGGAATAAAAAAAAAAATCATCAGACTTGAAATCATTGTTAGATTATGTTCCTACATTTGCTGGCTTAAATAAATCTCAAGTTTTGGAAGCTTTTATCAGCCAACATTTTCTGTGTGCATAAGGCTCTTAACTAAGATTTTAAAATCCTGACAGAATTTTTGGGGTAACTTGAACATATCCCACTTTGAGAATTTTAACATCCGTACATGATAATTTAAATCCTAGTAAGAGTAATACCAAGTCATTTGTAAGGATAGATTTTTATTTTTTTTTTGATTTCTCGGATGCTGATGTTAGTAGCTTGTGCAAATAGAAGTATATAGTTGTGATATAATTGCATTCTATCATTGTGTTTTACATTATATTATGCCCAGAATGTTGATCTCAAAAGGCCAGTTCTTGGAGAAAAAGTAATTGTTCATTAGAAAAGAAAATATTACACATTGATATCTTGTCAGTGCTGCTTGCATGTTATGGAAACGAGTAGAAAGTGAGCAATGACTCTCTAGTGAGTGACTTTTAGAGCTCTGGCTTTGAAAAGTATGGGTAGTCTACCAAATCATTATTGAGTTAAAAATTAGTTGTATTTGAAGCAATTAAAAAGAAAAAATAGCAACTGAAACCAAAATTTATGACTTGATACATGTTGAGAGTGCCTAAAACCTCTGCAGATGCACTGTGCAACTCTCATATTCCTAAGTAGATTTTTTTTTTTTTTTTTTTGTGGTAGTACTGAAGGAAATGGAAAAACATAAAATCAAAAAGAAATTACTTGAGATTAAATAGTTCTTGTTGCCAAATCAGCATCACATACAGCTAATGGAAGATATTTTCTACAGACAGATGGGAAACGCAGCTATCCCAGGAGCATAAGTATGAAGTATCTGTTAAGATTCTTTTTTATCCATTTGCATATAAATATAAACATCATTAGCAGGGGCTAATTGCCCTGTAGGAACTAAAATGTGAGCATTAGCATCTTCAGGGCTCTTATTTATTTATTTATTTTAAGCATCTCTAACACCCGTCATGTTTGGTACTGCATGGCTGCAACAGATAATTACTACCATTAAGAATCTCAATCACAAAATCAAAACCATTTGGAATGGCTTCTAGGGCCACCCAGCACAGTAAGTAACCATAGAAAATGTCTATATTAGTTGTTTTGTTCATGCATATTCATAAGGGCACTTGATTTGACTTTCATAGTAGGGGTCTTGTAAATGCTTATCCACAGATTAGCCCAGGAAGAAGACTAAAAATTAAAGTTAAGAAGATATCATACATCTTAAAGATCATTCTAAAAATTACTCATTATAAAACTACTATTATATATTTAAAAATTAAAAAAAAACAACAACAAAAAAAAACAAAAAACAAGTATTTGGCCCTTCCGGTTGTCTTACTGATGTAGAAGTATTTGTGCATTTCAGGGGTTGGTTAACAGACCACAGTCCTGGTCAGAATGCTGATACTAGATAGTGAAAGATGTATAACAAAGGCAGTGAGAAATAAAACCGTAGTGTTACCACAGTAGTGTGAGTTATGTCTCAAATATTGATGTGATATTTAATCCTAGCTCATGTCCATCAGCTATTCCTTTTTAATTTCCTAGTGAATGTGTTCAATTATGAATTAGACAAAGTACAAATAAAATTTATAGGAATTCTTCAGTTTTAAAAGTATACGAAAGTAATATTATTGTAAAGTGAAGGGCTTGTTATTGAAGTACCTCATCTACTCAACAGGACACTCAGCAAGTTTTCTCCCTCCCACTCACTCACCCAATGTGACTGCTTAGCCTTAACTGGGAGCCACCAATTATTGGCTGGGGTGCTTTTCCAGGCAGTTCTGACTGCTTTTGCTGTTTTTACTTGCCCGTTTTCCATCTCATCTGTCTTTCACTGCTTCTGTCTGCTCTTTTTTTATTTTTCTGTTCATTACTCTTGGCAGTTTCTTCCCTGTCAAATGATGAATACTTTCTGATATGGTTTCTCAGAAAATAGCATTGGGTTTGAAGAACTGGATGCTTGCTAGGAATAATCCTGATTTAACTTTTGCCTGCATTGTTATTTTCATACACATCATCCTCTGCACCTAAAGTTTTTCAGAGATGTATGGAGAATTCTCCTCCCTTCTCACTGCTGCATGACTTGTCTTGGCTCCTCTGTCTGTCTGTCAATATGTACTTCTCAGTATTTGTTCCTGAACGTGATGTTTATTTACATCATCTTGCCTTCACTTCTGTTTTTGACTTCTTGCTCCAAAATTCATTTGTTTTAGCAAATTAGTCTTCCAGTAGGTGTGGTGTAGCTTTCTTCTGTTCTTTATCGTGTAGTTCTTGGCACAAGGGTTTTGGTTTGTTTTTTTTTTGTTTGTTTGTTTTGTTTTTTATTGAACTTCCTTCACCACTGTACCCACTATACACAGCAAGTGTTGCCCCTGAGCCACGTTAAACCCAAAAATGAGATTCATGTTTTCTCACTGTTCTGCTTTGATTTCTGGCTCTAACTGAACTGGTGAGTGATAGAAGGCTGATGGAATAGTTGGTGTTATATTTTAAGAACCAAACCTAAGTATTGCATAACAAATTCACATTTCCCATTCTCTTCTTACCAAAATGAAATTTAAAAAAAAATAATAAATAAATAAAAAAATAATTTATTAAAACTTGAAACCAGTGCTGTTTTCTACAGCCAGACATTTTTTGCACCCTTCAAAGAAAACAGCTTGATGACTTTTGTTTCATTCATTTAGAAGGAAAAAGTACCTTCCTACCCAGTTTCCCAGCGATATGTGTACTCACCTGTTCCACTGAAGGATTAGTATCATCTCCTTCCTTTGCCTGAAGGAATTTGATTTCTCTCCCTCCTGTCAGAAGTCTGTCTCAACAGTCATGACATAATACATACTGGCTTATGAAAGCCTTCAATTTCTTGTTCATGTTTCTTTGAGTAATTAAACATTTCCAGAAACCAGGTTGAGGACCTAAGGGGTCTCACCTTCCAGTGAATACCCTTTCAGGATTGATACTGCTTGCTCTCTCAATATTATACATGTGTTTTATTTGAAAGTGAAGCTACTCTAGCTAGATATTGATAGAGACCTAACACATGGTAGGCCCTAATCTTAAAACATTCTTTCAGGAAGGGAACGTGTTGTCATTCAGATACGAGTGCCAAGTCAAGGAATAACAGCTGTGACTTGACTCATCTGTACTGAAGTAATTTCCCCAGTGTCAGCTGCAGGAAATAACAGCAGAGAAGCATCCTGTATGGATGCTCTGACATCCTGTGCTACTGAAAAGTTGGGAGAATCTGCCACAGGAGATTATTAGGATGTTATTAAGAAAAATCTAGCCCTCTTTTTTTTTTTTTTCTCTTTTTTTTTTTTTTCTCGATCAAAATTTGCAACATCTTTATGTCAAGGTTTGTAAAGAGTTTCAGGACTATTAGAGCAATGATTTCTGGTGTATTGCTGGCATACATCTGAAGTAGCTTAGGTTTGCTTGAAAGCTTATGTTAGCAATCAATTTAATAAATATTCATGTACTGGAAACATTAGTTTTGGTACAGTTTTCCCAGCTTAAGTTAAAACAGTACCGGTTTTTCAGAGATATTGTGTTACAAAGGTCTGAAGAAGATGAAAATGCATAACATGCTATTTAATTTCTAGCATCATTTTCCTTACCTGTTACCTCTACTTTCATTTATATACATGCTCAAACCATTGACTTTAGTGTCATCATAGGAGGGGAAAACTCTTCTGTCCCTTTGTGAAGTAGTATGTGCTTTTACATTGCTAAATAAGTTATTAAAATATAGTCATATTAATTTTAGTAGTTCTTTTTTGAGTACCAGTGTGGATTGGGAGTACCCACGTACTGTAATAAAACAATGTGTCAGCTGGCACAACTACTCTCAACACAATATTAAACTGTACTTTTTAGTCAGAGATAAATATATCCTTCAGCTGGATACAAACACACACACACACACACACACACACACATACATATATATATATATAATCTTGGACCAAATAGACCCATTTGTTTACTGCTTCATTTACTATGAACACAGAATTGGAAGGAGGTTGCCTGGGTATTAAGCACATGGAATTGGAAAAAAAAAAAAAGAAAAGAGAAAAAAATAAAAATAAAAAATGCCTGCACATCTCCTAAAGAGAGAGTCCAGCTCAGTCAGACTGAATTTTATATTAACAGGGGAAAAAAGAAGAAAAGCATGACCAGTGGGTGTGATTAACTAGTCAGGTGAAAGGATGTTGTTCTTGCAGTGATGTTAGAAGTGCCCCATTAAAATTTCTAGGGAAGTCAGCAGATTTTAACTATTAGTGGAACTAAGCTGTTAGCACCCTCAGTGACTGGCATAGTAGATAACACTTAAGATAGAGCATAACATGTTTATGGAAGTTTTTATAAGGTGTATTCATCTGCAGTAGTGGGGGGCTCAGTTACACATAAGGATGAATGCTCCCAGTCTCAGGCACTGTGAGACTGACTCCTGTAGAAGTGTAAAGCTACTGTGTTCAGTAGAGCAGTATAAAGAGGGTAGTCCTTCAGTTCTATCCACTGCAGTAATTGGAGTAAGACACTCCTGGTCTACTGACAGTTTGAAGTTCAAAGAAAATTCAGCATTAATTGGATGTGCTTTACCCATTCATGGGTTTGAGTATGTGCCAGATGAAGTACCTCACACACAACTCTGCATAGTGAATTACAGGCTCTGTTCTTGTGAAGTGACACCAACTGCTGTGACTTTAAAATAGATTTTTCAGATTATTTGTGAAGTTGTGATATACCATGGTTAAAAACATAGTTCAGCCAATACATAATTGTATTTTTTATTCAGAACTTGCAATTAATCTGTGCCTGAGTTGATTTTTTTTTATTTTTCTTGGAGATACAGCTAATAAACTAAGCAGACCTGTTCTTGGGAAGGCAGGGTGACTGAAGGGGTAGAACCAATTGTTTTGCTTGCAGTTGTGTTTGGAACAGGAGTGTCTTCTTGCAGCTGTTACTTGCGTACAAGGTAAAATACAGCCTTAAAGGCAATTCAGATCTTTTTTGCTATCAACCTAATAATTATCTCTACTATTCTTATCATAAGAAAATAGCATTCCAGCCCCTGGCAGCTGGGTGGGGAGAAATATGGGAAAAGGGAGGGAAGGTAATGATGTAGTTAGAGCAATCCACAGCCATAGGTTTCACATATGTTAGTCATATAATATGAGAGCTTTATGAAAGATTCTGCCACTGCAATCTCCTTTAATTGACAGAAGGTCATTGTAGTGTAGGGAGCAATTAACAAATTCATGGTCATACTGTTTTTGAGGTTATGGTGGTCCATTGAGCTACAGAGATTTGCAGCTCATCCCTGCAATACGTGAGTCTTTGGGAGTTTTAACTCAGCTGAAAGGTATATATGTTGGAATAGAAAATATATGTGTTGGTTCGAGTTATTTATGTGCAAGCTAAAAACCAAAATATGGTTAAGTGTGCATTTAAAAGGCTAACGATTCTCTGTTAGTCACTAAAGTATTCCATGTTAGGATTAAAGGACATATTTTCAAGGTTGTCTGGAAAATACACTAAAACAGTTCAATTGGATGTCTGCATTATAATGCATATTACAACATATGCCATATGTACACTATTGCTATATGGATAATCCATTCCATATTTTAAAATGCTAATTTAATATGAAGAGTTAACTTGTTTCTGTGTTGGTGGTTTTGGTTGACATCACTATATTCATAAAATTATTTTTTCAGTAATACTGCTTTTGAGGAGTAACTGTTGTATTGAAAATTTTGACTACACTTATTTTTCAGGCTTATCTCCTTTCCAGTGCCATCCGCTCTCACCATTTTGTCTTTTGCAAGTGTAGAGATGTAACACACAGAATCATGTTCCCCTTAGGTCACAGCAAGTTGATCAAATTCTTGCCATACCCGAACTCTAAACAGATTAGGGAAAGTGGATTAGGTGGCCAGAAATGACTTTTTAAAGTGTTCACGCATTGCATTTTGCAGATGTCAGAGTAGCTACTAAGTCTGGGAACTGTTTGCATGATTAAATGAAATGTGAATGAGAGTTAATAGAAGTGTTTGGGAGTGAAGAGGATATTCCTCTTTCTTTTCCTCATGCCCTTTATGCCCCAGCATCAGCGTGGTCTCTCAGCTGTATTGTAACCCAGCAGAAAAATCACTGTTTTTAAGTACTGCATACTGAAATCTAGACTTAGAGCATTAATGGTTTAGTTACTGGAGAGTTTCCAGAGAGATGCGGTCAGCTAATATGCTGTAGTTTGCTTAAGCTTCACTTTTGCTGTGTGATCCATACTCCTGGGTTGGTTGGGTATGATGACATTTGCAGTGTGGCTCCAGGCACTGCAGGGCCAGCAGCAGCAGTGCAGTGAGGATGAGCCCTGGCAGAGACAGAGGTGCTAAGGACAATCCTCTGGACCAGAGTGCTTTATTTTGAGGATTTCTGCACCAGTCCTTAATTTACTGTAAAGTTTATTTTGAAAACATTTAGTTTCTTTCTTTAAGAACACAGTTCACTTGCAAGTAAGGCAGGTATCTGTTCATCAATGAAACTGGGACGGAATTTTGGAGATGGGCATATTTGTTTCCGTTGACTTTACTGAAAACTTGAAGCTATTGATTCAAAGATCTGGTGAAGGGTCATGGAATTAGTGACATTTAAATACTTTTTATAACAGCTGACTATGTAAGTGCTGCTTTGATTTTGGGCCTATCACATTCAGGTATTGAAAACTTGACCTGAACTAATACAAAGCTGAAACAAAGTAATGTTCTCCTTCACTGATAATGAAGGTGTGCAAGTTAGAAGACTTAGCACTTAAGCTGAACGAATCTCACTGAAGTGGGTTTAATTCTGTACCAGAAGTTTGTGTCAGGTGTTATAGTAACGCTTTTAATAACATTTAAGATTTCTGTGCTTAGAGAAAAGTAATTCTCAGTTTAGGAAAACTTGTATTAAGATTGTGCGTATCTCAACAGAGAATAATCTGGCATTTGTCTTTTTTTTTTTTTTTTTTTTTTTCCCATGTCAGATAAGAACAAAAGAAATTCTGTGGAAATGAAACTACCCACAGTAAAATGGCAAGAGATTTGATGCAAAGAATCTTCTACTTTAATAGATAGCTGCTATTGCCTAAGAAAATAGTTAAATAGCAGTACTTTTTCAAATCTTCAGTCTTATGGTTTGGATTATACAAGAAAATATACAAGAAAATTAGTTCTTTATATCGTGCATTTAAATGCAGGACATGGAATTGAAGCAAAAGAGATAGAGGCATATGTGAAAGTGAGTCTGAACCTCTGAATTGCATTAGAGAGGTTTAAATTCCTCTTTGAAGGATGAAGGCTGAAGCAGAATTACGTCTGTAAGATTAGCTGCAGGAAATGATCAGCTAAATTACTTATTAATTTGAGAACAACTAAATGGAATTGCAGAATTTTAAAGGCAGGCATTAACTGGTTTAGCCTAGGTTACACTTCAGAAAAGGTAATAAAACTTCTTTTCACGTTATGCCATGTTTTGACCTTTTCACAGCACTGATGTAAACCTGTGATTAAATACACAGGGAACATGGCACCATACAAAAGCACAATGTTGTGCCCTTGGTGATGATGGAATTGTGTCCTTTCCACCCAAACACCCGTGTGTTTATTTACTGTTTTGCGTTTGGTTATAGTTTACCATGGGGAAAGCCATAGCCTTAAGATGAGCAGGACAGGATTAATCATTCCTTCCCATTTATGCGAACCCTTATGTATTTAAACTACTGAACTATCTGATAACTACAGAAGAATTTTACACATCAGGAAACATTGTGAGTTTTTTCAGCTGAGCATTTCCCACCTCTGAGACAATTTCAACTGTTGTAAGATAGGAAGAGAAGCTGAGCAGCAGAGCTGCTCCTCATGGTGTGTGTAGGCAGTGCAGGCACCAGGGCACGGCCTGCCCTGCTCTCAACTCTTCCCAGAAGTAAGCACCAGCCTCAGCTGCACCTGAGGAAACATACATTCTGCAAAGAATCTGAACCAAACAAATTGCAAAACATATTTCATATGCAAATGAATTTCAATCAATTTCAAAATTAAATTCAATCAAATCACTGCCTTCAGTATTCCATGCTTGTCACTCGCTACCTGCCTGTGTCTTCCGCATTTTGCACTCTGAGGGAATGATTATGAACAGGAACATGGCTCAAATACATCAACAAGGCTGGCCATCCATATCAATATGGCTCTGCAGCCGTTTGCACTCAAACCTGTAAGTTAAAAAATATTTTTGATAGTTTTCTGGAGTATTTGCTTTGCTTTATAAAAATGTTTCTGTATTCGGGGGGTGGGGGGGGGTGGGAAGAAAAAGTTAATTTTATGTGAAAATAATAATCTTTTGAAAAATTCCAAAGCAGGTTTAGAATTTGTATTGGATTGAGTATCTCCTCGTACTTTAGTCCAGCATTTCACTGAGATTTCATGTGTTTCTGTAGTAAATTTCAGTACTTTTTTTTTTTTTCCTGGAGCTTAGGGTTAGCATCCTGACAATCGATTGCTGTTACTTTAGTAATTTTTTTCGTTATTAAGTCCTTATGAGCTCATATTTACAAATATGCAAATATAGGCACGTTTGTTGATCTGGGGGTATAATAACCTCAACTTTAGTACTTTGGATCTGTTTTGTGGTACAGATTGTATTTTATTTCATAGATTACATTGTATAATGTCTACACTTGTTTCAAAGTCAGTTATGAGGAAAAAAAAATGAGAAGACCTGGATTCTCAGCATAGAAAAGTAAAACATGGATAAAGAATGTCAATTCAAAGCCTCTTATGCACATTTACTGTATGTTCAGTTTAATTGGTGAGTCATTCAGGCTGATATATTTTCTCTTACATATGGCTTTCATGGAGTATCCGTTGCCAAGCACCATTTTGCCAGAGCAGAAGTTTGGTTGCTTTCTCCATGTTTTGACCTATTTGCAGACCAGGCGAACTACGTGGCTCTGTTCACATTGATGGCGCCCTCTAGCGTGAAAATGTAAAACCTCGAGCAACACAAAGTGCATTACAGCCGTTCGTTTTATAGCTTTCTGATGTATTTTTGTTAATATTTTAAGTACTTTCTAGAACAAAATCATTTTATTTTTCAAATACATTTTTCTGTTGTTAAGCTGCTTTCCGAGACATTCTAAGTCCTTATTGTTTCAATTGGTGGTTTCCAGGATGTCTTCGCAAATGAAAATGTCTCACTGAGTCTTGATACATTTAAATTAATGTATTTTTCACTTTTCTTCATTCTTAAAATATATTTTTCTTAGTTCTCCAGGAGCTGAATAGTAACCAAACACATTCAGTTCCTTATGCTTTTATAAGATCTTCCTCTGTTGATGTGATAACTAAGATAAACTTTAAGGAATGGATTTTATTTTCATTTTTCTTATGTTTTCTTTCTCTTTGGCAGGCTTAACTATGAATACAGCTATTAGATACATTCAGATTCCTCTTATAATGTAAAGATGCCTCAGTACAGGTGAAAATGAGGGCCAGATTGTGGCATTCATGTCCCTTAAATACAAAGAAGATTGCTTTTATCTTTTGTAAACCCGCTTGTAAGATGAACTGTGTTATTGATGTTATACGAGGACCTTTGTGTAGTGTGAAACTTTATCTGCAATTAGGAATAAATTATGATTATGCATGACCTTTTAGAATTCTCAGTCTAGTGGGGGGAGTGGGTTAGTTAGATTTCTTGTAATATGGGCAGTTTCACTGATGAAACAGCTGTCCTAATGCAAGGGGTGCTCTGAAAATAATGCTTTTTATTTTATGTTGGCCCACGATATCAGAGGGTGATGTTGGTGGGATGACAGAGGTTGAACTTTTTCACCTGTCTCCCTCAGCATTTTGTTGCCATGTAACAGATGGCACATGAAGGTGCAGTTTGACAGAATGAAGTCTGATATGGAAATGAATATGAAGCAAAGGTGTGGAATTGAATTGAGGCACTGGCACAGGTTATCCAGAGATGTGGTTGATGCCCCATTCCTGGGAACATTCAGAGGGAGGCTGGACCAAGCTCTTAGCAACCTGATGGAGCTGTGGTTGTCCCTGTTTACTGCAGGACAGTTGGACTATGTGATCTTTGAAGGTCCCTTCCAGCTCTGGTGATTCATTGTATTTGTGTGGAAAGAAATGACACCCACTGACATTCACTGACACCTGCTGAACAGTTATGGAGCCTATACAGTGAAGGTGAGCACAATGAGGCTGTGAGTGGTGTGTTTCAGCAGTAGTGACAGTGAAAGTGGGATGTCTCCCTGGAGCACGGCATGCAGGTTCTTCTTCACCACTGGTGAAAATGCATAGCTACTGGTGGTAACTATGTTGAGAAATAGTGTTTTGCAGCTGAGAATTTGCTGTATGAAATAATGTTATTGTACTCCTTGTGTAGCAGCTGCAGTTTCCATGGAAATAAGTAGGAGGCATTACTTTCAGAATGACCTACATAGTTAACATGAGCTACTTTCATGTAACGAGCTACAAAACATTTCTAGTAATATTATTTCCAAATGTTTCTTCAGTTATTTGAAAAGAAATGGCACTCATGCGTATGAATACCAAAAAAGCTCTAAACTGGGACTTGTCCTCTTCTATGCTTAAGGTAGGATTTTTTTCTGAATCATTAACTCCTACCACAAATAGAGTGCAACAGAATTCAAGCGTACATACTTACACATATGATCTTTCCTGTCCTACAAACATCTCCGTGATTACTGGTGCTCCCACTTATCTCTCTGTAGTAGGAAACATTAAGGCCTGTTATTAGAACTTTTGTAATATACTTTCATTTCTGTGCTTATATTAAAGTTTAGTTCTTTGTGTATGCCTGACTGAAAGTTCACATCCGTGACTCACTGTCATGGAATAGGTTACTGGATTATTAATATTTTAACATTTTCCTTTGGCAAATACAAAAGCAATTGTGGCTAAATATAGGATGTAGAAGAAACAAGCGACTTCTAGATAGAAGTAAGGTAATTGTTGTCTGATCCACTAGCATTATTTTGAGACTTATATATTAAAAGAGGGAATAATATTTCCCATATTCTAATAAGACTTCTTTCTATATGAGTCACATTTCATAAAACTCTTTGAGAAAAAGATAAAGTTCATCTTAAATAATAATGATTTGCATATTCTTATTATGACAGCTGCATTATTCTGAAATGTGTGCCATGCTATTTCCATGGCTTCTGAAAACAAAAAAGGTGCATTTCAGATTGTAAAAGAAAATCAGAACAAATGTTCTCAGCATGTAATTAGGCCATGTGTATCATGAACATTGTTCTTGTGACTGCTTTTGTAATTTTTACATAGTTATTTCAGAAAGGTTAAAAATTATGCATGCAGTCTTTATTATATTACACACATAATTTGGAAAAAAAAATGCCTTTCTCTGCACTAAAAATAATAAATTAAAGAAATAGATTCGTTGTGTTGAGAAAAATTTATTTCTTGAGCCTCAAATAATTTAATTCCTTTTTATTCTATGCAAAAAGTAATTTTCTCCTGGGGAAAATTATTGCTTAACTACTGTTATGTATTCTTTGGCAGTCTTAGCCACTCAGCCACAGATAGTTCTAAAAGGGAAGTAGAGAAAGCTGATTGAAGTGAAATCTTATAACTAAATATGAAAAATAGAAGATTTAAAGCTTTATGTGTTTCTTTCTTAAAGAATTCCTGATGTTCCCGACATTAGAAAGCCATCTGAAATAAAACCGCCATGATTTTTATCATTGTCCACCCTGATCCTTTGGATGTTTATCCTTAGGAGCACCTTGCTCTTTTCCAGGGCGAGGCACACTCAGAGGTAGGGGGAAGGGAGAAGTAGCTCTGAGCAGGAATGAGGATATCCTTAAAATATTTTTACTCGTCATTTATTGTATGTTTTACTGTTGTAAGATTTAATTAATTAATGGGGATGTGGAGGGGACTACTAAATTCATTTCAAGTACAAAAAAGTTCTGGCTGTCCTTGTTGTCATCATTACAAGCTTATGGTAACCGCCCACTCATGCAGCTGAGATTGTTACTAAAAGCCGGCCTCAAAGATGGCATTTAGGCAGACCACAAAGTATCCTGCCTGCCAGTTATGCTTACGGGAATGTGAAAGGTAGATGTAACTTTCCAAGTCATTAACCTCCAGGCTGCCTCCATTTCCACTAGGTTCTGAGTTGAATTGTGCTCTATGTATTTGCATAGAACCTACGGGTGGTTGCTGGAATGCTATAACTAATTCAGTGCAGATTATCAGTCTCTTCCTCACTCTGCATTAGCATGTAGGAGATGAGATTTATTGCCATCTGTGCAGGTTATCTGAGAGTGTGGTTACCTGAGAAACTGTTCTCAAGAATTGGTGTTCAATGTGGGTTTTCTGGGATACAAATAATGCATATGTGTGATATTGATGGGTTCTATAAGAGCTCTATACTCAAGTAAGTTTATTTGCTACAGAAACTCCAAACTAGAAACCTAGATGAAGACAAAGAAAATAAACTTGAGGTTTTTGTATATTAATACATAGAACATGTGGAATATATCCAGGGTAGCAAAGTAGGACACCACATGAGTGCATGATATAAAATAAAACTAAATGTACAACACACAAACAGTGGAATGCTAGCTGCTTAGCACAGATAACAGGATATGTTACTCAAAAAAAGATAAAAAATAAAAACAAACAAAAAAAGCTGAGATAGAAACATCAGAAATTTATCAGCCTTACACACTGCCATGACATGAAGAGATAGCTAAGGTATTGTTAACATTGTTATGTTCTGTTTGGGTTTGGAGCATTTTGGATTTCCTTTCAAGAAAAGCTATAGCATTTTAATCCTCGACTGATGCATGACTTGCAAAAGCATCTTAGGTTGACTGTTACAATATAACGACTGTTACTATATGGATCAGTCTTGCTTGAGATGGGAATAAAGATGGACTTAATAGTCCAAGTTTCCCACCTCTATATTAAAGAAAACTTTCATTATTAAAAATTAGCAGTATATCACTTCCAAAATTGAACTGTTCAGGCTGCTTGAATGCTCAGGTTTCATTGTTTCATCCTGGCATGAAATCATAATGTGCATTATGACATTATACTTTGTTGTCATGGAAGCAGTTGCAGTGACATTCTCAATTCTGATGTGAATCCTAACAAGTCTTTTACCGGTCATCAAGTTTCAATTTGAGGAGTAGGTTCTTGCTTATGTTATGCATTCCCCATAAGAGATCCTGTCAGTCATTTAGATTACTAGGTTACGTGTCCAATAATAACCACCAATCCCACTAACCTTCACAGCTTTACAACCTTTCTATTCTTATTACAACACTCAAGTGACAGAAAAGTCACTTACAAAGTTTCTGGCTGTAACACAGGACAGCACCAGTATTTTGTACCCAGGCATGTTTCAGGAAATAATCTGATGTGTTCAGCTGTAGGGAGACTGTGGAATGTCCTTGAGTTTTTGGGAATTGAACATGACTCCTTTACACATCATCACTGATGGTATTTAGAAAATAATGGTGTGGCAGGTGTAACAAAGATCAGGTTTGCTCCCTGTTGTAGGGACTACTGAAATTGTCTTCTCCTCCTCATTGTCCTGGTTTCATTGCAGAGCTATGGATGTGCCTTTGCAATACAGTAGCCAATAATGTGCTACTCTACTCCCAGGGCTTGAGGCCGATTTGTAGTTTATTCTTGGTTTGATTGTGAGGTGAGGTCTACCAGGAAACACATTTTTTATTTTATTTTTTTAATAATGTAGTTCTGCCTCTCCAAACTTTTCTCCTCATTATGCAACGACTGATTTTGAATTTCATGTGTCTCTGTGACTGTGGATGGGGGATGGAGATTCATTGTCCATCCCCTGTGATTGTTAAACCATTCTGTTCAGAAAAATACTATGAAGGCTCTCCTGTTCACAGAGGTTATTAGTGTTACCTGAATGTGTGTGAATACAAAGTTTTGGCTATGTCTTATTGACTGCCCTTACTAGCCTCATCCTGTCAGCCCATTCCCAGCACTAAAGAAGAGCTGCTCTTGGCAGATGTTAGAGGAGCCTGGCTGTGAGAATGTGCTGCACACCTGGTCCCCTGATGACCTTCTAAACTGATATGAGTTCTGCTTAAATATTTCATGGGAAACCAGGAAGCTGTTTTTCTCTCAGTTTATTTTATTGTTTGATCCAGAAAGCTGTTGACATAAGAGTGTTTCAGTCTTTAAATGTGCAGCCAGATAAGTTTTTATAATATTGGGTATGCACATTACTTCAATGAAGCATTAAAACTGGTTTGGATGGCTAGGTCAATTCTGTTGTAGAGACCATGTTTAACAGGTCTGAGTCCTACTGAGATCCTGAAAAGCCCTTATCTGTCAGCAGACAGGATTACACCAGAAGTGATTAGGAGATGTTAGGCAGGGTAAATCTAAGCTGTTCAATTGCAGTGCTGCTTTGTTCATTCTTGGTGATCTTGGTGGTGCTGTGGTTGTGTATTTCACCAAGCAGTCCTGCTGATTCTAGGAGTATTTTTTTTAATATATCTCCTGGCTTTTGATGGTCAAAATGCTCTGACAATAAAAGGTTTCTTCCTAGTACTGTTTGGGTGGCTTGTTTTTAGATAACACAAATGCAACCATTTTGCATATTGAATGAAATGCATAAATAGAAAATAGAGACTTCTATAGTGCTGTCAGGTAAGGGCAGCCTTAGCTGTTACTGGTATGAACAGTTCAGCATGGCACTTAAGTATAAGTTCTCCTCCATGCGGTAGGAACTGCACATATCTTCCATTCATTTAAATCCTCATTTCACAGATGAATATAAATATATTTATATTTATATTTATATATATATACAATATGTATATATGTAAATATATACATATTATACTAATATGTAATAGAAGTTTATTACTTATATATTTATTACTTAATAAACTATATATTTGTATACATTTATAATATATATATTGCTGTGTGAAAGCAGAATCCTAGGCCAAGTCTAAACTACAAGTTTCATCAGACATAAAAAGTTAAATCAGGGTAGTGAAAAGGTTTATTTTATACTGGTGAAAAGCACTACCAAATGAACGCTTACACCAGCAAGGTTGAGCTCTATCCCCTGACAGAAGGAATGCTTTTGCTTTCTGATACTGAGCATGATTTATCCAAGGGTAATCATTCCAAATGTCTGGCCAAGATGATATACGCTAATTTCTGAACTATCTAATAGCAGAACTGTAGTTTCTCTACTGACATAGTCATGCTGAAGACTGAAGAAATTGGATTTGTTGGTGCCTAGGCCTGCTTCTGGTGATCTTTAAAAAAAATAAATAATAAAAGGAGGGATTTTATCTACCTGTGCAATGATCTTTTCAAACCCCATGTGCTACTTGTTCCTGACACTCATGTTGTGGAGAGACTTTTGTACAGTCTCTTTACTATTGATGAATTCTCTCCCTCTGAGAACACGCATTGCGTCTTTAGTTTCAGTAGAGAACAGATTTTCTATTAAGCTACAAGGTGCTGAATACTGGAGTCACAATATATATAATACTGTTTCTGTAACCAGCTGATGTTAATAGCTCCATCTTATGATAACTTGCAAGCATCATGGTTGCAGCTAGTTGTAGGGAGTTTAATCTTAAAAAGTACTTGCTGATACTAAAATTGCACTTATACCCCAGAGGGAATGTATATTGGCGCTGTCATCCCTCTTGACACTCTTTCTCTTACTTTTCTTACTATTTATATTGTTTGTGCCTTATAAGTATGTGGTTTCTCTAACACGTTTTGCTTCCCTTTCAGATCTTAAGAATGATTTTTGTGCATAAGTATGTTCATTGTTTTTTTTTTTTGTTGTTGTTGTTTTTCTTTCTAGGGAAATTGGTTTGGCAAATGAAAGATATTGTTTCTTTCTAGAAACCTTTCTGCATTAAAGCCATCATAGCTTCAACTACGATTACTTTAGTGCAGGGATGCAGTCACAATGCTTTACTGAAATTCTACCTTACACTTAGGAAATGTTTTGTTTTGTTTTTTTCATTTCAGAACAACCCAATAATTACATCGATGTTACTCATGAGATTGTGAAGTTTAGCATTAACAGATAATGATACAAAAAAAAATGCTGCACTGAGTTTTGACTATACATCTGCCTTGTTTTATTTGACACCTTACCAAAGCACTACAAGCATTTCATGCTTTCCTGCTCCTGGAAGTTCAGGCTAAAGAAGTTTACATTACTGAAGTATTTTGCCTATTATTATTTTTTTAATATACACAAAAAGGAGTTCGGTTCTGGTAGAAATGCTATAATAACCTGAAAATTGTAGTTCAACTGCTGCATGTTAAGCTCACACGACCTTCTAAATACATTCAATTATTTTGTGTGAGAATTGCAATGGTATGCAGAGTGCAGCTTTGTTTTCCACAATTAGGAATTGTATCAAAAGTCACTCAGTACTCATGCTGTTGTCTTATAATATTAAATGGAGGAATTTCTTGAATATACTATCATGAAGGCATGTCAGTCACAAAAGTAGCCCCAAATCTTCAGTTGATGAACAATGCCAATACAAGTGGTAACCAATGAAATGTAGTCATGCTATCTAAGGGAAGGCTATTTTTCCTAGAATAGCAGAATCTGGACATTTGGAATCTATGATGTATCAAGTTGGTAGTAAAAGTGACAGTATTTTAATACAAGTTCATAGAGTATAAATACATTGCATCTACTTTTAAGTGTAGAAGCAGATAAAGAGTATCCTTGAGAGAGGTAATAAAGTATGTGCTGGGGCAGAATAAATATGCTTTGGAAAGAGTAAGTATATGTTTCCCCCTTTCTGTTTCTCCCATTTGTTTCTCTGTAATGTCTCTTAGTGGAGGAGCTGGAGGAAGTGATAACGTTGATGCCCTTGTGGTTAGTGTGGTCTGTCGAAACATTGGGGAATGTTTAATCCATTGAATTTTTAAAATATTATGCTGCCCACAGCCATGTATTCAGATGCTCAAAATGTGATTTCTCATGTTTTGTTCCTATCTCTGAGTTGTGTTTATTTCTGCCACTGGGAGTCCCTAATGCACGCAGTACCTTTTCTGAAGTTGACAGCAACATCATGATTATGTTTACTACCATATCTCTGTGACAATAACCAGGTGATCCTTCTTATCATGAAGAAGGTTTTTCTTCTTTGCTCAACACCTTCTTTGGCATCTTCTCAAACACAATTATTTTATAATAGTGAAAGTAGCATTAGCGCACAAGTGGCTTGTCACAACTCCAGGAGGTCTTTGAGAAGGTCAGTAGTCTGAGGCTGAAAAGAATTTCTCTCTACCTCTCACAACTTCCTTTTTGATAACTGAGTATCATAGCTAATTTTAAGTGATCTTTCCTTGTATAAGAGAACTTTCTGGTGTTACATTCACTCTGAAAGAATCTTTTGGTCACATCTATAGCATCCTCTGGCTGTTCTCCCTAGCTGTGAATCCCCAAGGAACAAAACGAATCTGGTCAGAAGATTCCCTCCGTTGAAGTGGGTGATATTGTAAAAAAGGATGAGCTTGAAGCAACACAAAACTCTTGGATTAACATTTTAATATTTTGAAAGCTTATTCTACATGGTTTATTGGAATACTCACTCTCTAGTAGCAAGCGATGAAACCATACGTCTGATGAATTATTGTTGTCAGTATGTTCATCTGTCAAGTGTACATATTCAGCCATCCTAATCAGCATATTCACTTCTTAACTCACTGTCTTCCTTTGTCAGGGAAACACACTTGCATTGTTCAATTCTCTGACATATTAGTCAAGTGTAATTATCAGTAACATAAATGATGGTAGTGACTAGCTCTTCTGGAAATAATTTGACTGTTATGGTATGATCTTGAACTCCTTGGACTTGTCATTTACTTGTTCATACGTAATCATGTAAATAGTTTATTGTTAGTGATTCATGACAGATTTCTTTGTCACAGTGGTTTCTTCATTGTCTGTAAAATTTTTATTGCATTTAAAACTAAGTCTAAAAATTTACTTCAGTTTCTGAAGTCTGATCATCTGCTTAGACTTGCATAGAGAACGTGGACCATTCTATAATCAAAACAAAGCTTGAGAAAATGAATGACATTACCCAAGAAGTCACCATAATGGGGGAAGATGTCACAGGAGGCAGTTTGTGTATTTCAGGAAGTATCACTCTCTAAACTTTTCATGGGTGTTTCAGTAATGCATTTTCTGTGCAAAGCTTTTTCACTTATTTCTTTTACTGTTTCCAGTATTACAGCTGGTGTTTACGAGAAGAGCTAATAAAAAGTTATGCATATAATAGTGTGCTTTAAAACAAATGGAACTTTCAAACAGGATCCATTGAATGAAATGATACCTTTCAATAGTGAGATTTATTTCAGGCATTGAGCGAGGTTATAAATGTTTCATGGAAAGTCTGGAATTATGTTAAAGATAGTAGGTCTTTCTAACATGTGGATAAATTGAAGTGTTGAATGGTGCTGCAATGATTGGTTATAGGGAACAGTAACAAATGTATGTTAAAATGCGTTGTGCATAAAGTCTGGTTGAATATAAACTTTGTTTATAGTTGGAGCAAATTCATTAATAACATTGCACTTACACAATCACTAGCCACTTCTGCTGTGCCGTTCTTGAAGATTTAAATGCTCCTTATTTCTAGAGGAAAACATCCCTCCTTCTTCTATCTTTCCCCCAGTTTTTATTGCCAAGCATAAAGCCATATCATATGGGGTATCCCTTTGGTCAGTCTGGGTCATCTGTTCTGGCTGTGTACCCTCCCATCTCCCTTTGCACCCCTAGCCCATCGCTGGCATTGTAGGCTGCTCATGGTGTGTAGCCACTGATGTACTGCAGTCTGTGTTTCTTACAGTCTCACTGGAAATTAAGGAACCTTACAGATGGGGTGATTATGAACTGTGTTGTAGATGTTAAATGTTCTTAACCATAACCCATGTAACTTTAACATTTCCCAGCCCCCCAAAAAAGTGAAAAACAATATATTTTTTGTATGGGTTCTCACATAAATGTCTGGACGTTTTGTTGGTGTAGTTGTTTGTTTCTTAAACAAAGCATCAGTTACCTCCTAATGGAATTGCTTGTCAGGAAATCTTTAGTGTTGTTCATTTGTTCCCAAGGTTTTAAAACAATGTCAGACACAAAACAACTGAAAATGGAAAGAATGAAACATAACATCTTGTTCCAGAAACAGAAAAGATTATCAACCAGCTGGCACATATGGTTTACTGAACTGCTTAGCCTCAACTAATTTTTCTGTAGGGTATTGCGTGAACATGATTGAGATGAAAGCAGTTGTGTGGCACCTATCATTTCAGCACATTAACTTTGTACTGATGTTAATATTGTATGTTTGTGGGATAGGAAAGTTGCGTAGTTGAATTTCCAGTGCTGAATTGCTTTCTTCTGTACTCTAGTACTTAATGTTAGTTGGTAAGGTAGTACAATTGTCTTATACGTTATGATTTCATACCATCAGACAGTAAGACATATAAGAGCAAGTGTCAGTGGTAGTCTTAGAATGCATTTAGTAAAAGGAATAGGGAAAATAGTTGGTATGTAATTAATAAGGTTGTGTTTGACGATTCTACAAAGGTGCAAGCTTGCTGATATGATAAAGAGATAAAATCTGGCTATTTCAACAGAGAATAAAATCTAGGTATTTAACAAAGAGACAGAACAAAAAAGCAAAAACAAACAAACCCAAACCCTAGAAAGTCTGTAGTACATTTTAAGTATAAGTATGAACCCAAGCAGCACAGAATGGCCTCCACCCAAACGCCATGAATGTTCATGCTGCAGTGCATTTTTTCTCAGTTGCACAGTAACTTTGTGCTGAAGGCGCATGTGCTGTATTGTGCTGAATCAGGCTCCCATAACAGCCTTTCCTGAGTGAAGACAGTAGTTGACATTCAGTATTAAAATATTTTTCTTGATTTTTGTGATACATCTAAGTAGTCACTGGCAAACTTTGATCTGTTACAGAGGATTTTCGTAATGATGTCGTCTGAAATGTATTTGTCTTCAAAAATATAGTAGGACTTTCAGATCAGAATGAGGCAAAGTGCAGAAAGTGAAAGCCGTCAGCTCAAGTAAAACATGTATGGTAAATAAAAGTACAGATGCAAAACAGGAATGTGTACATTTTTAAAAAGTTTACTTTATTTCAGTTGACATTTTACTGAATGTCACTGTGAGTGAATAAACAAGCTAATGAGGTTTTAGCTAAATCTCTGCAAACAAGTTGTGAATTCAGTAAATAAATAAATAAGTAAAATTGCTCATCTCTTAATCCCAGACTTCTTATTTTGGGACTTCAGAGTGTCCCCTACTTTGCAGTGGTGCATTCATTCTGCACGTGATCAGCATCAAAGGCAAGAAATTCTGATTAACCGTTGTTTTTTTTGGTTTTTTTTTTTTTTTTTGGCACCTCACCTCTTTCCAGTTTGAACTTGGAATCTCCTCTGTGCACAGACCACTAATGAGGAAATCCTTGCTTATGAATTCAATGCAGAACGAGGGTGTTTTTTTTATTTTCCCCTTTGCATAATGTTGGCTTTGAAGTCAGGCAGTCCAAGAAAGTGATTGATCTCACCCAAGTTCATAACTTTTTCAAAGTACTGCTGATATCATTAAATTTTAATTAACCCTTTGAGCTCCTTCTATGATGTAAAGATGAGGGAACATCAAAGGCTTGTATGTTAGAGCAGCAGTGAAATCTTTTGAGCTGGCTTAGCCTTATTGAAGATATCTAAGCTGCAAAATATTCCAGTCTGTAGTCAGCTCAGTTCTTGTTACTAGCTCTGCTCTGTGGTGGAAGAGGAAAAGCTATTGTTACATCCTCAGTTTGGGCTATTTATATACCGAGCCCATCTTCCTGTAAATGTTCTTCCTCCTACTCAAAAAAAAAAAAAAGTAGTCCATCTTAAAGCAAATGAACAGAATCTAATACCTTATTCTTTCTCTTTCATGTTTGCTTGCTTTAGCTATTATTATCCTGGTTAGTTGTCTTATAAAAAAATATCCTGTAGGATTTAATAGGGATTATACAAATAATCTTTTATATAAAATGAAATGTAGGGATTGGTATTTTAAAATTCATCCTGTGCGATTCCCTTTCTTGACAGGGCAGTTTCAGTCGAAAGTGAGCTTCATAGCCTTCTAACTTCATAGCTTTTTTTTTTTTCTTCTGCTTTTTTTTTTTTTTTTTCTTTTTTTTTTTTTTTAATACAGCAGGTGGATGGGGACCTGCAGAAGGCTTTGAGAAGGGCTATGTTTGCAGGGCAGAGCTCAGTTTTGCCTCTATGCTGTGAAATTATTTATAATACTGTGAAGTGGATTTCAGTACTCTGAACCAACTGTACCTCATGGTAAAGAAATCCACAAAGTGTAGAACAGTAATAAGCCGTTTTTGTTTCTTGGGACAGAAGAGGAAAAACTAGGTGGAGGAACATTCTGCTTTCTTTACACTGTCTGAGATGCCAAGAATGCTGGGCAGGAGAGGAGTAAAGAGACAGAAATACTCTGTAAATTCTTCCAATTAGTGCGCAAGCACACACACACACACACACACAAATAAATAAATAAATAAAAGGTTAGGATAGGGGTATCTTCTGTTGAATTCTGTTGAATTTGCTTTCATTTCCCCCTTACTATCTTGAAGCTATTGGTGAAAAGATGAGAAAGTTCTTCCTTATCAGATCTGTCATTAGTAGCTCTGCTTGTTCTGACTCAAACTTGTTAATAGGCAAAGAAAATAAAATATGGGTCAAAACAAGCCACTTCTGAAGAGAAAAGAATGCATTAATTTAAGTCATGAACAAATGGGTTTGTCTGCGCGTTGGAGGTTGCTCTGGCTGTCCAGTTTCTAGAGAGGATGATCTGCCTCTATATTGAGGGAGGTTGCTAGAAATCACAATATGTTAGCATTTCACATTTAAACTACATGTCACACTGCAGGTGATATTCATGGCGTGTCTAGCTTTTGTTGAATTTAGAGAGCAAATTGTGAATTTTGGAAGGGCTTCTCAGCTACATCTACAGTTACAAGCATGTTGTGCATTCTGGAAGGATTATGTGTGCCTTTCTGTTCCTCTCTGACAGCAAACAATGACATTGAGGCAAAAGTTGTAGTGCTGCTTTGGGTCCACCTTAAGGGCAGAAGGCTTAATTTAGCTTGATTGAAATAGAACTGATTAAACCAATGTATTAGCAGCAGGGATGGAAGTTTATCCAAGTATTGCCTGGCTGGGATGAAGCTTCCACGTTTCTCTACTCCTTTCTGTGGTTCGAGTGGTTACTGTATTGCACCTTTAAGATACTATGGAAAAAAGTGCAGCATTTTAAATGGAGATGAATAATAGTTTCATCCCACCATCCAAAGTGCTTTTTGCTAATTTCAAGGGCCATCAGTGGAGTCAGTCTTGCACTGAACAGTGACAATGCATTGCAGAGCTTTGAGACTCACTGTATCTGGCAAAAGAACTTTGAAATCAAAGCTCACTGGGCTTTGATTAGTTACAAGATGCAAGATAAGAAGAATTAGCTTTGCCTAAACCATACTGAAATCATTCAAAATTTAGTAAGTAGGGGGGGAACCCATCTTTGTAGGCTATCTTTGACTGTTATCTATTTCCTGATACAAGGAAATGGCCAGCAGATAAATTTGAGGGCAGTAGACAAAGCCACAGATTTACTTACTTGACATAGGATGGTTAGCTTTTCAGTACTGTGCATGCTGCATACCAACCTCCCTAAGCAGTTATCTTAGAAGAGGTACATGCGCGTCAGTAGCTGGTATTAAAAGAGGTGAAGTAACACTTTCTTAGTAAAAGCATTATTAGAATAGAAGACATTACAAATAAGACACCTACAAGCAGAAGATATTTCTGGTTATATAAAAAATTGCTTATTTTTATTTCTTTCCAGTGCTTTTGTTTCATAAAAATGAGCTTTGCATTCATTACAGAAATGGAAGGCAGTTTAACTTGTAATGTTTATTTTTTATTTTCAGACTTAAAGATAGAATATGTACACCTATTTGTTATTGGTTTATTGTTGCATTGTGTATTTTTCTTTTTTTCTTTTTTCTTTTTCTGGCTTGAGTTTTCCTTTATAAATTAATTTTCCTTTTATAAATTAATGCCTGGCTTTCTACTGGCTTTCTAAGATGCTTTTGAGTTTAGAAGGCTGCGGCATTCCTGATAACATAAGGATGGACTGTCTGTAATATGAGAGCTAGTATGGTTGATTCTTATGGAATACTTCAACAGAAAATGCAGGTGAACCCTATTTAGAACACTATTTTGCCCTTGTGAAAGTGTAGAGACTTCAAAGAGGACAGGAAGTAAGTGGACCTCATTACAGTAATATGAATTACAATTTTATCACATTGGCTGGAAAACAAGTTGTGTTTGCATTTTGCTGCTGTTTGCATTTCAATGACCATTTGCTCCATTAATATTGCAACTGAACTGCTACAAAGCAATTTGTAATCAGGAATCCTAAATCTAGCTAATGCCAATATTAGTCACACAATTCCAAGCTTTCTATACTAGGAATCATTAATAGATATATGTGCTGTTAAAGACTATAGAATATATATGTTGTTCAAGCTGCCAAATACCACCATCAGTGTGCAGTTCTGTACAACATTAAGTCCTAATTAAGAAAATAAACATTGGTTTTAAATCAATAATTAGGTAATTCAATGGTAGCTCTAATCCCAACTTCATTGAATCTGACTGCAAGTACTATAAATATCCCATGCCCTCAAAATTCAGTGACTTTGTCTGGTAACTTTTTTTGCTGAGAAAAATGCAAAATTTTAAAACAATACAAAACTTCTTGCAGCAGTCTCCGTGTTTTATAATGGAGTCCTTTAGGTGCTGTGGCTGCTGAGGGTTGGCTATTACACTGAAGTTATGTACCTACCAGTTTAATTTTGTGTATTATAGGTAAAACTCCTATGTACTCTGGAACTGGAGTAGCTCTTTGCTTACCCAGAGCTGCACTTGCACAAGGCTCATTCCCTTACATCTATTAGTATGTTGTAAAGACACTAACAGAGCATGACTATCTTTCTCACTCGCACGTCCATAACTCTGAGGATGGCTTGCCTCGAGGCATCTTAACATATAGCCCTGTTATAGACTTTATTTCTTGTTACCTGTTTTATAATGTGTCTCACACAGACAGGCTAATTTGATTATCATACTGTCTTAAAGATGACATTACCTACAGAAATAATTCCTGCAGTTTTGCCTAAATAATGTTCTTCCTTTCTGTAAGTTATTGTACCTGTTAGTTATTGTGGCTCTGTTTCACCAAGACGTGGCTGCATGCTGATTGCAGGTTTAATGATCTTTTGATGTAGCAGAGCAATAGCAAAGAGTTTGCAAGGCAATTTTTTAATTCTCAGTTTGAAACATCATATTAATAGTATTTACAATTCAAGAGAAAGACATAAGGGAATTCTAGGATAATTGCAAAGGCGATCGTTATTTTAAATGAATTACTGATGACATGCAACTGTCAGCCTATTTTCCTGAAGATGTCAGGAAGGTCTGATTATTTAAAACCTCTCAAGTAATTTTAAACAAAGAAAAAAGAACTCTAAACTAACAGTGTGACATTTTCATTATTATTTTATCTGGAAGAGAGAAATAGAAAAATCAAAATATATGAAAAGAAGAATGGTAAGACTTCAGTATAAATATCCCACAAGTTATAGGAATAGTTGCTGGGTGGGCAATCCAGTCATGTTATATGTCTTACTGTATATTTTTGGAATAGCAGGAAGGCACCTGCAAAGATCACTGAGACCCACTGTGTGACCTCTTCAGGAGTAAGCAGACATTCAAGCATGATATTGAGGGCACTCTTCAAATATTTCTTGAACTGGCATAGAGCATCAACCACTTCTCTAGGAAGACTGTTCCTTTGCACAACAACCCTCACTGTAAAGGCATCTTTCCAAAACCCAGTCTGACCCTCCCCTGGTTTGCTTTGTGTCATTCCTGTCCTGCTGGCAGTTCCTAGGAGCAGAGCTCAGCACCACTATCTGCTTTCTCTCCTTGGGGAGATGCATGAAGCAGCAAAACTGATGATTGTGGTAGGTTGCTTCAAGCCAGTAGAAGGAAAATGGCAGTAGGAAAAATGAGAGTCCAAATTTATTTGCTCATAAAAGCCTGTAGCTGTGCCCAGAATTTGAAGTTTTCCCCTAGATTAGGAGGTAATTCTGAAGCATCAGTTTCTCAGTATTAGTGTAGCATGATTAGAAGGCAACCCTATGAGTCTTGCAAGGGCAAAGGTACCTTTGCATCTTGTTATACATGTGAATTACGTTGGCATAAAAAGAAAAGCATCAGAAATATCTGTGTACTTCCACCATAGAAATGCTGTGTAGACAAAAAATAAATAAATAAAAATCTCTTTGGATTAATTATTTTCTTTTAAAAACACCATGTTAAACCAATTTTTGTCTTATTTGCAGTTGCTCACAAATGTGCATTAGGATGCTACACTGCCAGCTGTTTGTATGACACCACAGGCATGTGGCACTTGGTAGTCTGATCTGCAGGTATTTCTGCCTCCTGCTCCCAGGGTCACCAGTGTGAGTGTGCAGCATGCAGGGAGTGCAGGACCAGTCTAGGTCTAGTAGTGCTGGGAGGGGTCATATATGTTTACAGCTGAGCTAGCAAACTTATTGCCATCGTTCCGATCACTGGATTGCTAAGGAACAGTAACAGTATTTTATTCTGTGGGCAGAATAAGTCTTCAGTGTTAATCTGTGCAATGTTAATTTGTGCTGGCTATAATTCTGAAGCGATATGACTGCTTCGTTTACTCAAATATGCAAATGGTTTGTGGCTAGCATAGCAGTAAACAGCAGTCCTCTTGTTTTTGGCCATTTCAGTGTAAGAGGAACTGCTGAATCCACATGTGTGTAGCATGCAGGATGTTTGGCTTTCGATATACCTGTTTCTTCACTATTGCTCCTGATGTATGTACGATGGAAAGTTCCTTGAATTCTCTTCCAAAAAGCAATTGGTCTAATGATTACTGATGTCTAACATTTGGAGTGGATTATTTAGTAAACTGAAGGAACTGATTAAATGACACTCTCGCCATAGGTAATCTCTGCCTTAAATGACGCCCTCACTCTGTACCACAACTGCTTTTATACTATTTAATTATAGGGCCAAGCAATTTAATCTCCAACTTAGCCCATGGTCTGCTGGAAAACAAAGGAATCTATGTGGTAGGAGGAAAATATATGCAAAGCATCCTCCATTTTTTTCATAATTACAGTTGCTATTTATCCAAAGGGCAAACTGTCCACAAAAGATTCAAATCAAATAGTTTTTCCAATTGACATTTACCATTATATTTTAGCAACTATGTTATTTCTGCATGATACATTCTTATATGACATGCACACAAGAATGCGCCATTTCTATATAGCAATAAAAATGTTTTTTGTTTGTCACAGACATTTTTCTGGCTTAAAAGTACCTTAATAGAGAGGAAACTGAGGCAGAGATTGGGACTTGTGGGAATCTGAAGCTTTGCGGCATTTGCATCCATAACTAACTTTTCCTCAATTGCTTCTCTCCATAAGGAAAATACCTTTTGTGCATGTGTGTCTTTGCATCGATATCTATGTGAGTGCCAGCAAACGGGAAACAAAAATCAGTTATTAAAAAAAAAAAAAATAAGTAGTAATAGCCAAACCATGTAAAGCTAGGAATAAACTAACAAATAAATGAAAACAGTTTTAACTTATCTGTATGGTTTCAGTTGTATTGCGTTGCATCCAGCTGTGCTGCTCTTTATCTTACTGAGGTGTGTTTTTTTTTTTTTTAAAGTTTTTAAGTTTTATTTTTGGTGTTGGTTTTTTTTTTTTTGTTTGTTTGGTTTTTTTTCATTATTACATTTACATATTTGTTGTGTATTTGAAGTCATTAGCTGCCATATAAAGCAGAGTTGGATTTAGCTCCCTTCCAGATTCAGCTCTTGGGCTCTCATTACACCAAATGTATAAGATTTCTGATTTTTGAATTTTATTTTGTCTAACAAGAATTGTAATATTAAAAAAAAACAGCTCTAAGATAGTTGTTGGTGCCTGCATATATTTGCATATATATATATTTATGTGTGAGTTCAGAAAAAAATGTAATGTTTCAGCTGCAGTCAGAGTGAATTCCTAAGGCTGGCAAGCAACTTCTTCCTCTCTAATAGAGGAGATCAAAAGGGTCTGTACCTTCTTTATTCTTGACTAGATTAAGAGAACCTTTCTTTCACAATTAATGGTCTTAATCCATGGGGAACTCTTTTTAATGAGTGTGATCAGTCCCTAAAAATGGAGATATCCAAATTTTTTACAATTTATGGTGTATCTATGTCTGATATAAATAACTACAAGTTATGTTGAAAATTTCAAGTTAGAAATTTTTCAGTAACCTAGGCAAGACAACCTATGATGAGCGCACAGATTTGCTCAGAAACACACTCAAGACAAGGTAGTATAATTGGTATCTGCTTGGAAGCTGGTGAATGTGTGGAACATGGATGACTTGAGGATTAGAAGTAGAGGAATGGAAAGGAACAGATAATGAGAGTATAAAATAGAGCAGAGACATCACCCTTTTGTTAGTAGCTTCCCTTATACTTCACCATTATTAAAAACTCCATCTCTTTGCAAATACTTCAAGAGAACACAGTGAAAATGTATTTCCTTTTGCACCCAAAACTGAATTTGTTATTAATTTCAACATTAGGTCCCAGGACAGTGGTGATTGCTAGGCCACTGATAGGGCATTCTGAAATCTCAGTAAGTCTTTGTGTCCAATTGTTGTTTGCCTTCAACAGGAAACTTCTAGCAATGGATAATCTTTTTTATACATTTCAGAGCAGGAAGCCAGAATTTACTGAGGGGATTAAAGAAGGAGTCCTCCCCAATTCTGCCTATTAGCATTGCAGAACACAGCACATACAGTCACACAAAGTCATTCCTCAGCACCTGAATCACTATCACAGCAAGGTTCTGGTTTATGACTGGAAAGCCTAGATGCTCTGGTACTACAAATAATAACTACACAAAAAATGTAGCTTTTTTATTAAATGTCATCCTAAATAGACACTTCAATTAAGTAAGGAATAAGGAAGGACATCTTTCATCTTCTTCCTTATGCTGCTGGTAAAAATGCAAACTAAAGTTTAAAGACTAGAACTGAATATGTCAATCTTTCATATCAAACCCCTGCTCAAGTGATTCTAGAATTGACTGTTTGAATTAAGAAAATAGGTTTTACCTGTCACTCACCCTTAGACCTTCTTGCTGTTCCTATAGATATTTTTCTTTTTCTTTTTCTCTATGCACTTGATTGAAAAACCAACTGTGTTTCTGCCTTTTCATATTCACAGATTTTTTGACTCTTTACAAATGCCAGCAGTCACGCAGCTGTGAAAGAATCTTTGATATTCACATTTATTGTAATATAGAATTCAAATTTATTTTCATTCTATCTTTCATGCTTCTCAAGCTTTAAATCCTGTAGAGAAAAAAAAAATACTATATAGATATGAACACAGAAGCAAAAGAATTCTCTGGTTTGAACTCAAGTCTGCAACCAAAGAAACTCAAGCAGTGAAAATTATTTCATTTGGGCTGAGGAGTGTGTGTATCTATGATGAGGGAGATGGATGAAAAGAGATGAATGTGGAAAGAGAGAAGATCTATGCGTGCACATGTGTCAAAATGTGCATATATTTATGTATATATGTACTTGAGAATGTGCTTGTATTCATAGTTCACATGACATAGTTTTGTTTATCTTGTGGATAGCACAACATGTAAGAGATATTTGCCAAAATTCATCATTTTACTTCAGCCTGCTATACCTGCAAGGTATCTGTATTTTATACAAACTGGTGATTGCACTTACTCTTGTTTTCTTGTAAACACTTTAATCAAATATTAAATTCCTAACACTTGATTGCTCTTGTGACCTGTATAATGATTTCTCCTGGGATGCTGAAGATTTCTCTCTCACGCTCGCAACACCTAGATGGTGGCTACCTGGGGGAGAGAGAGCTCTCATCTTAATACCTTTTCTGTTTATGCAGACATAAAGTCTAGTTTCCAGTTACCAAAGTGCAATGATGCATTGTCAGTAATACAGTTCATGCTGATTTACTGCAAGTTACATGGTTTAATGGGAAAAGTTTTCTACCACTGCTACTTTAACTGCAATATAAGCTGAATTCATCAAGATAGAATCAAACCTACGACTGTACATAAGAGCGCCTGGCTGTACTATTCATCAGACAAACTTGCAGTGCTATCCAGACCTTTATACTCACTAGAGCTTGTAATTAAAAGAGAAGGAAACATTTCTGTTCTGTATCATTACATTACAGGCTTTTACTGGTGTAAACATTTTCACAAACAAGTTTATCACATGACGAATGATTTTGTTGTGCCCCTTCTAAACAGCATGTGCACCTGCTATTGTACAGAGAGAAGATCTTACTGAAAAATGCTTCATGAGCAATAAAAAATGTTTTTGCAGTGACTTAGAGGGATATATAACATAGTGTAAGGGAACAGGAGTGTGTGCCAGTAGTGCCACTTCAGAATGCTACCATTTGTGTGATTGTTTGCTGCTGCCAAGATAGTCTTGTCAATTGTACTGGTTGGCTGTTTATACTTATCTAGAGGGACAGGTATAATATTAGGTTTTGTCTATAACACAGCATGATATTTATAAACTTTTATAACAAGGCTTCAACCTTATTCTACCTTTGGAAATCAAATATACATTAAATATAAACTGTAGTGGAGTTTTTAGCTCTGAAAGCACTTTCCAAGTGAGTGTCTCATGTGGTGCAGGCTGGTGATTCCTTAAAAGTACTTAAAGCAGGGATATTAAGTTAATGGTTCAAGATAATTTTGTGTATTTGTATGGGGTGGGAAGAAGCCTGGATTTCCAAAGGGAAATCCTTCAATGTTTTAAGCATTACTAACGTGGTTTGTCATTTACTGCAAATAAAAATAATTAAACCAAATTTGGGATATGGAGAGTTTATCTGATCTTTTCAGTCTTTAAAGACATCAACCAAGAGAAGTCTTGTTAATGATACTATTACTAGAGAAAGGGAAGAAAGTAAAGCAGAAGCAAATAGCATCCAACAATGAAAGCAGTCGTATTGTCTTTATTGGTGTGTGTTGCCTGGAAGTCCTTACTTAGTCACTTAAATAAAAAAATAAATATGTATTACATTACTTTGCAGACCCCTGTCTTCAAAAATGCAAGCTCTTAATGTGTTATTTGTACCAATAGGAATTTCTGTGTTAAATGTCTCAGAGTTAGTCAAAACACTGGTTTTTGGTTGTTTTTTTTTTTTCTGTTTATAATGTAAATACTGAGTGTGTTTCTCACTAATTACAAATATTTCAGCAAATAAATGCTGGGCAAAATCTTGCAATTCAACTTAGGTATTACTGTTGTTGCACTCCTTACTCTGTTTATGCTGGAGTCACAGTGGTCTTTCTTGCAAGTGTCCCACTTGTTGGCACCTCTTACTTGTCTTAGCATGACCTAAACTCATTTTTAATCTAAGTAATTTGTAATTCAGAAACCCAAAATCCAGCCAAGTTTTACATACATCAATTTCTGTTGTTATTGACAACCATCATCTACTACGTACGTTTCCTCATTTTTCTTCTACTTCAGTTATAAAAAAAAATAACAAACACAAAAACGGTAGGTTTGTGTAAGATGCCTGTCGACTTGAGAAAAAAAGCCAAGCCAAACTGATTTTTATGGTGGACTCTGTCACAGCCCACTGATGTAGTGTTTTTTAATGATGTGTCAAAGGGTTTATGTTGGAAACCTTGAAAATTTGAAAGCAATGGCATTGGAGTTAAACATGGCACAGTGAGCTCCACTCACTTTGTCTGGAGCAGAACATATTCAATATTAATTTAGTCAGCTGTTTCCAGGAACAAAGCCTAGAAGCAAAGTAACACACATACAGTTGCAGGTTACAGTCAGAGGATGAAGTCCTCAAAGTGAAACTGGGAACGTGCACACCAACAGGATGGTGACACCTGCGAATCTCAATCATCAATGGACAGAAACTCACATTTTACTCTTCGGTTCTAGTCTTTGAGAACCTTCACTTTCAAGGCTCCTTCTGTCCATTTCTGTATTACCTTGTTATCCAGGGAATCTATTTCCCTTTGTTAACAACTTTTCATCAGTTTTAGAGCTAAACCATTTACGTCTCAACATCCATTAGTACTATACGGCAATTTTTCATATGCTTTTCTTACATCTAGATGTGTCCTGGCTGGTGTCTAAAACTCAAGTCTCAACTGACAAAGATTTTAGCTTTTAAAATGAAGAGGAGAAATTTCTCTTGCTCAGAAGAATAAAAACTATGTGGGGATTGAAAGAGGAAATATGAGGAATGTTGTCTTCCTATGTAGGCGGGAATTACATTTTTTTTATGATAGGGATTTTGCCCAAAACGATAGTGCTGCAGGGATGCTTTTGATTTTTTTCTAATGTGATGGAAGCAACTGTTTCAACTGAAAAATTTTTCACTTAATGTGAAGGTATGGAAAAAAGTATGTATCACCGAAGTGTCCCTGAGTGCAAGGTATACATGACTGAAGGAGACAAATTTCAATAACTTAGGTAGTTTCCTATGGTTCTGTCTTTATGGATTCTGAAATACTCTCCATTAATTCATACCAAGATTATCTTTACCTCAGTTCTGTTTTCAAATTTTATTCTCCTTCTCTTTATAAACTATAAATACCCTCTCATTTAGATTATTTCTCTTGCAAAATCCAGCTCATTAGGATTTTGTTCGTTTTACTTTTTTTGTGTGTTCTTTTTTATGCCTGACCTATTTCCTCTTTTTAATTTATTTCTTCTTTAATGCTTTGTGTAATCACAGTTTATTCTTAACCTTCTGTTTGAAGAGCAAACTATGGACCTTATGTGTTTCCAGTTCTTTGGAATGCAAACCGCAGATAGCATTATAACCTTGATCTAACAAGAATTCAGTATTTGTTCATATCCATATGGAGTAAGATTCATTTTTCATGCTCAGGTCCTTTAGCTGCTTATCTAGCCAACTTCAACTATTAACTTCTGCTCTTCTACTTTCTGAAATTAGAAACTTCAGATACTGATTCATATCTGTTTAGAAATTTAATATAAGTAGTCATCTTTTAGCTAAAGCTTTGTTTTTATAAACATAAAACTGTAATGTATCTATAGACTAAATATTTTTTTCTAGAACAAGTGAAATTATTTTGAACAAATCGTATTAAACTTTTTTTCAGAATTTGAAGCACTTTTGAAGCATCCCTTTCCTTTATTTCTGTGTCCTCAGCTGCTGTATTTGAGCATATCCTTACTTGCTGCAGCCTCACAGTTTGCTATTCTAGTATTATTGCTGTGTTTTCCATTCCTTTGCAGCATTACAGAATCAGAATCACAGAATGGTCTGGGTTGGAAGGGACCTCAAGGATCATGAATCTCCAACCCCCCCCACCCTCCCCCCCTAACAGCCAGGGACACACTATTACACAGACATAATGTGTAGATTTTTCAACAGGGGAAACCTTTCAATTAAACAAGAAAACAAAAATCTTGTTTATGAAATACTAAAGGTTTTTAGATGTATGAAACACTACTTGTTGAATATACTTAGTATGTATTCTTTATGCTTTTGTTATCGAATGTTTTCCTAATAAGAAAATTTGTTTTAAGTCATTTTGACAGAAGTCAGTTTTGCAGGTAGCACAGATGCACTTTAAAAGCTTAAAACTTCCTATGTAAGAACGTCAAGACAAGAAGCACATTAGCCTCTGGTCACCAGAACTTCTTCTATGTATAATACATGGCTAAGCACAGTGTAGTTAAGAAATGTCTTTCTTGTCTAACATATTTGTCTGATCCAGCATTTCCAGCTGTCTGCTATCTTATCTTTTGACCCCTCAGTCATACTGCTAATAGGATTTCTATAAACCAGCACAGCTGTGGACTTGGTAGCTCAACAGATTAGTTCATAGACTTTCATCTCTGGAACCTAGTTCAAATTCAGTACTGACCAAGTGTACCGTAATCCTGCTTTTGGAATTCTCATTGGAAAAGCAAGTATAGACCATACTATCTTCCATAACTCAGCTGGAAACAGGCGTCTGTAAACACCATTGCCTAACTCAGAGACATTATTATTATTATTTTTTATTAAAAGATATCAAGCAAGTTGTGCAACGTATTTGTTTCTTCCTATCTTTTGAGATACAAACTACAGTCATAAATTAACAGGTGTCCAAAAAATCCTACACTTCACAGTTCTTTTTTAATTTTAAAATGTAATCAAATAAAAATATTTTTAGAAGCATTAATCAGAACAAACATTTTAAGAAAGGACGCTTTGGATTTACATTGTATATAACTTTCTATGTTTTATGTAATTTACCTGTTTGTAATTAAGATTGTAATTGTAATTATTAGAGAATATATTTAACTCAATTTAGAGAAAAATTACGTTGTGGAATTGTCAAACTGGGACACATTGATATTGCTTGCAAGATGATCTCTCTCTTCAGTGCCTACAGGAAACTACTTTTCCACAGCTCCTGTATAAAAGTCATTTATGTTCATGGGTAATATGATGCACAAGATGTTTCAGTTACTTCAAGGGTTCTTTGTGTTTATTCAGCCTACATCATTTTTTAATCTTCACATATAATGACCTGGTCATCCAAGAAGGGGGTGAAATGACACTGGTCAAAATTCATAATTGGCAAGATAGAAAGATAAGATGAAAGAAAACTGGTGGCAGCATGTGGATACACTGTGGTGAGCAAGATGAGAGCATATTATCACTCTAATTGCGTTGCTTGTCTGTTCATTTCCAGCCCCCATACAGCCGACCTGATTGTTCTTT
Organism: Coturnix japonica; assembly: GCF_054131305.1. Lineage (NCBI taxonomy): Eukaryota > Metazoa > Chordata > Aves > Galliformes > Phasianidae > Coturnix > Coturnix japonica. The sequence continues at coordinate 7,158,698 of NC_140680.1, read as the reverse complement.
TGTTCTTCAGATTTTACTTTGCCCAAACACCAAACTCTTTTTTTTAGCACACTTTGGGGTAGCTGCTGATACCAGAATTAATACTAGAAATATTTCAGTACTTATTTGCTTGTCCGTTCTCAACTGGCAATTTTTTCAGTTAATTTTATATAATATATAATATTATAGTGTGTGTGTGTGTGTATATACATATATTATATATGTATGTTGTTGTTGTTGCTTGGTTTTAGAAAATTTCATCCTAACGTGTTTTTCAAGCATCTCCACTTGCCAAGCAGCAGGTATCAGTAGTATATCTCATCTGTTCTTATTTTACGGTCTACATCCGCTCTAATCAGTCTGAGAGTAGCATTCAGTAGAAAGAGAAAGGACCACAAAATCTCAAGCCTTGGTCTCTCGAAACCTGCAGGGCAGCCATATGCAAGTGTCACAAACAGAAGAGTTGGAGAGACTGTGGGTAAAAAAAATTACTGACCTTTCAGAGATGATGCCATACCAGTACATGACTTGTTCTTCCTATGAATTGTGGATTAACCAGTTGGGTTTGTGTCAATGAATGCAGAAGGATGCTGGGCTAGGGAACATTAGCTACCAACTGATCTGTGATGGTTACTGTTTCCCTCCTTCCACTGAGAGCAAGATAGATATACATTCTTACAACTAGATATTAAATCAGTTTAGGAAACTAACTCTTCTTCCTCGTGTTGTTATGAGCTGCATCTTCCTCCAGAAGATAATTCACGTTACATGTACTAGCTGGGAAATGCAATCTGAAAATTACCACAGCAGACTTCTGGGAGTATGCAACATGTGAGGGTGCTGGTGTACACACCAGTAGTGGATGATGGGGCTATTAAGGGGGTATCTTGGGAATGGGGCAGGTTTCATGGTATTTAAATACTATAGCTTGCAAACCCAGTCATTGTGAGTTCTGCTCATAAAGTAATTTAACAACTTATATAGATTTAACCAGTGTTAGATAATAAGCAACTAGAGTAATTATACCATGTTATAAATTTAAGCTATTTTGTAACTAGCTAAGCTAAATTACTGTATACAATAACTTTGCAAAAAGCTAATATATGTTGTTGTTAATGGCATTTCATCTAGCATTTAATTATGCTAGATACAGTTTTGGGAGCTGCATGGAAGACTTTTTTCTCATATATTTTTTGTAATCGGAAGAAATTGCTGAATTCAACTGTATTGTGAAGCTTTTTTATTGTCTGTTTCTCATTTAAACTACAGTTTGTTCATTTATACTGCCTATATGATAGGCATACCATTGCTCTGATCTGTAATAAATCAAGCAGTGGCCTTGCCTGCGAAAGCTAATACAGAATAGGTTGCCAAAATCCATGCCTCAAAGGCATAATAATATATAATGCATAGTAGGGATGGCAAACAAAATTCATATCCATGCACTTGAAAAGTAGCAAAGAAAATGTAGTCCTTCCTATTTCAATCTTATTTTCTTTTTTTATTTCCTGTGAATGTTTTTGTCAGTCAAACAAGGGTTATTAAGTACTGTTGCCAAGTATGTGATTTATTATGCATTATTTATCCAGTAAATGATACTGATAGTACTTCAGAATTAACTCAATTTCAATTAAAATAGCATTAGTTGTTTATGAATAATGTGCATTGAGCATTTGACTTTCGAACTGATATCCACATATACTAATTTGCTCTTATAGTATTAAGTAGCTCTAAGTAGGATGTAGATTTTTATTGTCTTCCATTTAAAATTATGCATATATAAGTTCATATTCATGTGTGTATGAATATGTATGCATATAAATAAAAATTGACATACATTTGTAATTATTTCCTACAAAAAGTTGATTTTTGCTTCTTTCTCTGACTGCTATGTTTATTACCTTTGTGGATATCTAGTTATTCTGAGACAGACACTCCTCTTTTTTATATCAGTCTGAAATCATTATATCAAGGAACAGGTTTCTATTGATATTTCCTGGTTTGTGCCACCAGTATCTTGTTGCTGTTTATTATTGCTTTGATAGTTTATCATTTAACACTTCTTATCAAATTTGTCCTCAGTGAAGTAGTTTCATTGTTTTATTTTTGCCAACACCTGGGCTGTAAGCAGGTGAAATCGATGGTGGTTTTAAGGGAAGAATTTAGGAAGAACATTTAGACCTAATTCAATGTCTCAGATTTTATTATATGTAACAGTAAAAAGATTTCCTACGTGAAGCTCTTGCTTGAAAAGAAACATTTATACAGGACATTTCTGCTAAAGTTTTTAATTCTATGAACTTCTAAAAGCTTTATGGAATATAATTTTTTTCCCAGAAATGCTTTCTTGTGTTTACTTAGGCTAAGTATACGTGATCTAGCATTGTTATTGGGGAATGCTGAAACATGTCTATTGAAAGTGTTATAACTGGATATTTACTGTTATTTGTTACTGCAGAAATACTGTTACTACTGAAGGGTCCTCTCACTAACTGGAAGGCTCATACAGGAGCTCATTGGAACAGTGGTAGGCTAGGAACTGTGCTGAGCTCCTCCAAAGCACTGGATCTCAGGAGGTCGAGCCTCAAGAAAAGCTGTGTTACCAATTACAGTCTAAGCAGGAAAGGCACAGAGAAGATTACCGAAATGTGGCCATATTATTTTGTTGATGGATTGACTTATTCATAAGTTCAGAAAGCAAAAATACACTTCTTGTTGTTTCCAGAAATTCTAAGTTCTTCTGTCAGGGTTTTGATGGCATTTTTGGATAGGCTAGAATAAAGAGTAAGCACCTTTCCCTAGCTATTTAAACACATTGCAAGGATAAGTTGCTAGGCAGCCCTGAAATGTGTGTATTCTGTGGTACCACATGAATTAATGTAATCCATTTTCTTCACATAAAGGTAGTATAAGGCTAGAATGGTTCAACTCTGAGCTACTGGCAACAGGTAGTGCTGATGCTCTCTTCGTAGAGAAGAAAAACTTCTCTGAGGCATGTGACTGTAACTGGGGGTTGGATTTTCCTAGTATTGTGAAATATGGGAAAGCTTGAATTGCTTCTCTGTTTCTTCATGATTTTTCTGAGAAAATAGTTCCCTGTTTTTAATCTTTCAAGCTATTTTCCTATGCTCTCTGCCTGAATAGGAGGGTGGGACCGTAAATATCCCATAAAAACTTGTAGCTACTGTACAATTCACAATTGGGATTTCTTTTCAGGACCTTCATATTAGTGCATCTTTTTAAATTAAGAGATAAACCTAGAATAAAACATAACGTAACTTTATCTCACCCTATATACAGTGGTTAAGCTGGAGAAAAAAAAATAAAGCCATTTCAGTTCCACTTTAAAATGCTAACACTAGTTTAGTGATCTGGCTCTGCAGGCTGTTCAGCAGGCCAGTTCTACATCTGTTGGCATAGATAAAAATCTGAATGGAGGTAGGAACTTGACATATATTAATACCTTCGCAGAACTGAGATTGCAAGCCTTGCAAAGGTTATTCCTGCCAAATGTTCTTGTATTTATTGTGACATTGTCTTTATTGAATTCATTGAATGCAACTCCTCCTCCACCATCCATTTGATTTGCAAATGATTTTTCTTCAAATGTATTCACACCCCTTCTGTATTTGCTTTCCAACAGTATTCCAGCAAATTACTGTACTGGCAGGAACATGTAGTGAACCAGCCAATTTTAAGTAAGTAATGCAAGAAGATTCACGAAAAACAGAAATTCTCATTCATAACTATAGGTACTTGTGTATACAGTTTTAGGATAAACCTGATCTTAAAAAGATAATAAGCGAGTCAGCACAAACTATTTTTCTAACCTATGGTTTAGGTCAAAACAATTAAGCTTTCTGTCAAATTATTTATGAAATGCCTGTGTATATTCAATAGATCATAACTTGTTGGCAAAAATGAAGTTATTAAAATTGATATTTGTTTGAAGATAACTTCTATAGAGGAAAAGATTACCAAGTTATTTAATATACATCATACAAAGCTAGAAAGGGATAGGGTAGTTGCAGTAATCCTTACATGTCTTTCTTTCTCAGTAAATAAAAAGAATAAATAATATTTAGTGTGTTTTCGATACGATAATACAGCTTTTGTTGCATATTTGATTCAAAGCTTAAGACTTCAATAGAAAAATGTGTATTCCTTAAAAGAATTAAATCTGATTTCCCCATTTACTGTTACTACTCAATGCAATTATTTTTACTTTAATGAAGACTGCCTTACTGTGTACAAATGCAGTGAAACCAAAATACTGTACTTAGAACTGAAGGGTTGCTAAGAGGCAAACAAAAGCAAATCATTGTGTGCATGCTGGTATGTTTAAACTACGGAGGTCAAAATTCTTTTGTCTCTGTTCAGATATTTTTTGCAGGAAAATCTATCTGGACATATGCATCTAGGATTTCTTTTGAACATTTTTTGGTCTCTGTCCAACTTTTCTCTTTATCTCCTGCATACCAGTTTCCAGGTATCTGTCTCCTGATGGTAGAGATGTGTAGAGGATTAGTGTCTTGATTGGCAGATTGGCTAACATTACAGTTCTGTTCATATGGAGCTTCCCTTCATGTTCTAAAAAACTACTACAGACAGGCTAGGAAAAAAAAATAATCTATTTCCCTTGTTGCAAAACAACACATACAACCTAAAATTCAAAATGCAATCTGATCTAGGATAACTTTATTTATTTTACATACCAATGCAGACACAATTGAGGATGAAATAATCATTTCTTGTCTTTGTTTTCAATAACTTAGAGGGAAGGCAAACTGTAAATGACACAGGGAATGGCAGAAAGCTTAGACTCATCAATTATATCTAACTGCTAGATGAATAGATCGAAGTTCTTCTTCAATAAATGGAAACAGGAACATTTTCTTTTTTCAGAGCCCAATCTATGTATTCTGTGATACTCAGTCTGTTGGTGACTACGTATACAGGAAATATAGAAGGACAAAATATTTATAGCTATATTTACACACATCTCATTGCATAACAGTTATTGAAGCAGGATCCAACGAAACGGAAGATTTTCCATGTAAGAGACAAGTTTAATACAATGAGTAGCCATCATGAGGAAAAATGCTGAATTCCTTCACTTCTAGTTGGGAGAACTGGCTAAAACTTTTTAGTCAGTTCAGTCCTCATGCTTTCATGATCTTTCTATATGTGGTATGCCAGAAAGGCAGTGATGTCTTTCAAGCAAGGCAATAAATAATGGTTCAGTGTTGCTTTACTATTTCCCAGACAATGTGAACAAGAAGGGAGTATCCATATGACACTGGTTCCAAGTGATAACTTGAAGGTAAAGCACTACAAAAGGCAAAATTTTGTTTCATTAAAAACTGATGGGAACAGTGTATATAATAGCCTATCTCTAGTATGACTGAAAAAGAGCTTCATGGTTTTGTATTTGACTAGCAGACAAATTATCTGTGCCCCATTTGTGCAAAATGAACCCATTCAAATTACAAATAAAAGCAAGGGTTTAACTGAGGTTGACAGATTGAAACTGTAGTGAAAGCTGAAAGATTCATGGTACTATGAGATGATGAGAATGCTCCAGAATCAACGGTTTGTCTTGTATTACTAAGGCAGGAAACAAAAACAACTGGATGGTACAAAAAGCTTTTACCCAGCCCATAAATCTAAATTTTTATAAAGCTTTATAAAAGCATTTTTTAATGCATCCTTCTGTAAAGCTTTTATGTTTCCTATTGTACTATTGGACTGCTTCAAGACAGCAGTATCAAACTTTCATCACGTTCCACTGTGTCATGGGTGGCTTGTTTTGTCTGTTTTAAGTCTTAAAATTAGAAAATGCTCACTCCCTTGAATGTACTATTAAAATGAAGAAAAGATGGAGAGTGAAAAGTAGCTCCTGTAGCAGAGAATCCCTTAGGCATTGCTTTTAGGAACATTCCATTAACCTTTACTTTGCATTGCCTTTCCATAAACTGTGGGGTGTTTTTTTTTTCAGGTAGCAATTGCAGTCAATTTCTTTGTGAATGCGCAGCTCCAATGTAGATTTGGTCATGAAAGCCCTATGCCTCTTAGATTGCGCCTTGTATCATTGACTTCTGATTGTTTCTGTCAGCTGCTGCTACTCTGTTAGAATTCACGTTTAAGGTCTCCTTTAGAAGAAGGGTAATCATTCAGCAAATAAAGGTACCCACAAAATAAGATTTCAACAGTCTCACACCTGTTTGGATGTTAGCTGTTAAATTTCAGCTTCTGATGGAACAGCCACACAAGCACACACAGACCTGTCAGATTCATTCCTATTCATTGAGCTGTTAATATTTGATTTGAATGACCCTTATGTACTCAAAGTGCTTTCTGCACTTTTCAAATTTTAAAATGACTGCAACTTTATCTCAGCCCCTTACAGGATGATCCATTGTTCTTCTAAAGGACATAATCAGATCGATTTTTTCAGGACTAAATGGGGAAACATTGCTAGTGGAAAACTGAACAAAATATTGCAATAGTGCAAAGTAATTCTTCGACGATGTTGCTAATGAAATTGTTAGGCAAAAATTGCCAAATGATTTTAGTCCCAAGGGGTGACTTGCTGCTTTTTTTCCTGTGATATTCCAACCAATAGCAAACCTTGAGAGCACTCATAAAACATTATGTAGCATGAGGTGCACTTTAACATTTGTTGTTTTGAAGTTGCATCAAATAATTGATCAGAAACTATAACTGGGATTACAGAACAAGATCAGAACTGAATTGTAGCAAATAATTGCAAAAATAATTGAAGTTATAAATCCTGGAAACTGGAAAACAGTTCCTTTTAATGCCCACAGGGATGGGACTTGTGGCTTTGACTAGGATTAACACTAGGAGATGAGGTGAATGAAGAAAATGGGACGCTTTGGACTGGATTAAAATTACAACATATTCTACCATAAGAAAGAAACACAGAACTTTCCAGTCTTCTGTTGGAGTCAAATTTTAAGATAAAGAAAACCTGTTATTTCCACTGCAAAGAATACAGTTCCTTAGGGATTCTTTGATCATTTAAAAGTGGCCTGTTCATAAAACTGAAGGTTGTACTTCTAGTAGATCTTTTAGGTTCTTAAATATAAGCACATTGCTGATGTACTTACTGAGCCTATCGTTCAATCATCAATTAATGCTATGTAGAAGTAGACTAAATTTATATCTATAGAAAGGAAAATGAATAGATTTTTATTAGTCATTTTTATTTTTTAAGCACTGAATTCAGCTCTTCAGTCAAGATAAAGTCTGTGGACTTCATAAAAACTGTTGGGCTTTTGGGGGATAGGGAGAAGTGTTCTTTTAAAACATGGACCAGCTCTGATCTCACAAATGCTTGTTTAACTACATCTAATTCCATGTAATTTGAACCTAGATTGAAACCTAGAGGGTGCGCTATGTACCAGAATTTCTGCATGACTAATCCTGTGCTGTTAACAAGGTTGGGCAGCTCTGTGTATAATTCATGGCTACTCAGAGGGTATCTTGGGTTTTCAAGCCCTGCTCCATCTCGCAGAATTCAGATTTAGGGTTTGGTGTGAGAAACACAGACCACTTCTGAGCTACCACAGCGCCTCGAACAGGGCTTGTTTCCTGAGAGAAGAGGTAAATAATTTTAACTGAACATCTTGATTAGAGTGGCCTGTTTTGTGCAGAAGTGACCTAAGTTGTAAACATGGAGTTGTCAGAGAACATTACCATTAATAATGTTTATCTCCTGAAGAAAAATCTTGTGGCAGAGAAAATCTGAAGGAAATAGGATGTGTCGAGATACATATTAAATGGGAGACTGTCTCATTTCTGTAATTGAAATGCTTGGGCGAATCTAATTAACCTTTCAAATGCTGATTCCTGAGCGTTTCTGGCATCCAACTCCGCGTCTTGAGTAAAAAAAGCAGACGCCAGCACCAAAACATTTTGTTGGGTTTCCTTCAGCCCTTTGGGGAAACTTTAGGCTCAGCTTTCCCTCAACTATTGTTATTCACGGTGTGTTGGTAAAATGCCTTTCAGTTAGGTGTTAACGTTCAAATAACACTCAGTGCCTGCTGAGCACCTTTCATCGCTGGCCGTTCAGTTTGCTGCTTGTTGTTTATACTCGTTCGGGACACAGTGAGCCGTTCGGGGGATGCCTCCCGAGCTCATTGCAGACAGCACCCTCGTGGCCGGCCGGACCGGGTCAGCCCCCGCCGGGCTGCTGGTGGATGCCGTATGTCCCAGTTTGCACATGTTTTTTTTTCTTTTTTTTTTTTTTTTCTCCAATTAAATTTGAGCACCGAAGTGCCGCACCTGGGTCGCTGCAACAGGCTGAGTAGTAGAGTGCTCTCTCGCACGTGCTGCTCGTTTCTCCGAGGCAGGGCTGATGGAACTCTCTGGAAGGTGGAGGCAGTGCTAAGCTCGGGGCTGCTGTTTCAGCTTCCTGGGATGTGTGATGTAGGGAGCGGGTTCACCTCAGCGGTGCTGGCCGGCGTGTGCTCCTGTAGCGCCACCTGAAGCATATTTCTGTGCCTGTTAACTCCTGAGAAATGAGTGTTGCTGGAGCATGATTCCTGCTGTTCCACGTGTGTGACTTGGTGAGTTGGTCTGTACTCCGAAATGGCTCTTTTTAGTGGTGCACATGAGCTGTAGTTCATATGAAGCTCTTCTGAAGTTAATGTCATGAGTAGTTGCAAATGTAAAATGAGCTTAACAGTAGGAATAATGCAGAGGTTATGTCTGCACAGTTTGGAGTGGGAAAGAAGTCATTTCAGCAGGTTAGAACTGTTTGAATGTATAGTTCAATAATATTGCAGTTTTGCTGAATGCTGTTGGAAAATTCTTGGCTGAGATCAAAAATAGTGACTGAAAGCCTCGATTCAAATGGAAGAAGACTATCAATGGTTTCTGTCTAAGTTACCTGCATTTATCAGGGAGACTACGTGCTTTGAGAAGAAAAGCCAATCCTCAAACTCTGTTGGTACTGGATTGGTTAAATTGTCCCTTTCAGATCTCGCAGAACAGTATCAGTCATCTTATGTTAAGGGAAAACATGTCTAATCTTTGACAGAAATGAATTACTTCATACGGGACAGCTGCGTTTTGTCTGATGCTTGTTGTCAGCTTTCACTGGGAGATGGGGAGCAAAGAAATAGATTTCATCAAGTTCTGAGGTGGGAGGAAATGAAATCTTAGTAAAGAAAACAAGTTATACCTCTAAAATGAACTGTACAAGCAAGGAGATCTATCAGGTGAAAAGTGAATGTTAAAATCATTTGCCAAAAGATGACTTAGGCAGTGCTGGGAAGATGGAAAAAGGTGGAGAACTGTGATATTCCTAGTTTATCAAGTGTCTATCTAAGACAGCTGGGATTTCTTTAAAAGAAAAAAAAAAAAAAAAAAGCAAAACAAAACACCCTCTTAGGTGTTTCTTGATGTATGAAACTCAAGTGAGTTACCTTCTTCTTTCATCAATCTGTAACAAAAAGCTAGTGATTCTTGTTGAAACATGCCCAGCCTGTAGTTGCATGTGTATGTATGTGTGGTTACATGTGATCAGGCCTCCCAGATGACATCTGCCAAAATAGTTTCCAGCCTTGGTTAAACATTCCAACTTGTTTGCTAACAGACTGATACTTGGGCAGTGTTGGTGTGGGGCCTTTTCTACCAGTTTGTTTTGGGCTGGATAGAAAGATAGAGAATCAAACAAGCCTCTGCTATTTTGGTATGAAAACTATCCTAAGTTGTCAATTTATGGAAACTTTTTTATTGCTTTCTAGTTGCTGTCTTCTAGTTTTACTCACTGTTTTCTTGGTGTAAGTCACGGGGCAAGTCCAATATAGAAATATACATTCAAAAAATATATATAGTTTAGATTTGTAAATGGATGAAGATGCACATTAAGAGGTTGTTTTTTTTTATTTCTCTGCATTATTTCACCTTTTCCTGGTATAGCATATTTGGCTCTTCTATGGCAAATGGAAAAATAAAGCAAATTGGAGACTGAGGCTTTATGTGGAGCACTTGCCAATAAATAATTATTCCCATTAAACAAATAGTAAAACTGAGATATGAAGTGTTGTTTTAGTTTGTTTATTTTTATTTTTTTTTAAGGTATTGCAAGGTAATATTATTTCTGAATAACAACAATGTAATAATAATGATGTAATATGATAATGGGAGCTCTAAACTGAATGAAACTGTATTGGCTTTTTTTCTTTTTCTATCAGATGTGAGGTTTGGATGTGATTTTGTAGAAGCCCTCAGTAGAGGATTAGATGGTAGATGTGTTAATTTGATACAAACTGAGGTTTCATTTTGTTTTTGTTATTTTTGTTCAGAATATAAAGATCACTACTACTATTTTGTTCTGCTGCTTTTAAGATACTACTTTACCAAGTGTATTTGGGTTCACATGAGGTATCTTCTCCTCCAGCACTGTTGCACTCAGGGGAAATGCACATACTCAAGAAATTCGTGTTTCTCCTTCCTAAGGACTTGAATCAGATTCTTTGTGTGACCTTGGTGTTTCCAGTGTGCTGGTCAGAGGGATAAAAGCATGGATTACATTAGCTGTTCTCCTGTTTCACTGACTAATCTTCCCTGAGAACTGCTGCTGCTGGCTAAGAAATCACAGGGTGGTTGAAGTGGCTATTTCTAGGTTTTTACTTGTAAACCATTTCCAGTTTTTATTGTGCATCAAGACCAAAGTAACTTTGACTTACTTATTTATGGGTTAAATAAAGCTAGTAAGATTATTTTCCACTAAGGTTTGCAGGCAATGAAGAAAAACAGCGAAAAAATCAACAGCACACCTTTTCAGCACATGTTGGATTTCTTAATAAACTAAATAATCTGTCAACACAATGGTATAGTCCAGTCTGACTGAAACCAATGATACGTGGGGAATTCATTGTGGAATCTGGCATACTCTTCTGTATTTCCTGTCTGTGTTTGAGGAGCTGAGGTAGTAATATTGGGAAGTATGCCATATGGGGTTGATGTTCAATTTTAGCATTAGAGACGAGAAATGTAGTTATTACAGATGTGCATTGCAGGGTACCGTGCAGGAGGATGGGGCCCTGCTCTTCATTGTTGTGGGGGGAATTAGTTGGACATATATGAAACTCAAAACAAGCCTTCATAAATGTGCTGGTATGAGCAATTTATACAAGAGGCAGAAAGAATCTGCCTCACCTTGTGGTAGTTCTTCCTGCACTGCAGGAGGCTGGAAGGTAGTGGGGTGGTCATCTGATTGCTATCCCTTCAGAAGCTTGTTTATGCAGTGTTTGTTTTAATGCAAATGCACTAAAACACTGCGGAATTAAGCATTTGCTTTTCTATAGTTTCTGTGTTTTTAGCTTAATACACTGAGTGAATTTTGCTCTGAGAATCATCCTTGTTCATCTTTAATTGAAGGCTTAGTAGAGCTGTAGTCTAACTATCACTGCCTCTGTGCACAATATGATACAAGTTACTGTGTGAAACGTGGGGAAAACATCGTAGAAGCTGTGCTTTCTCTTAGTATTTTATTATTAAATAGTACAGAATTCAAGTTAATGTGAAGAAATTTGACCTCCCTCTGCTCTTAGTATTCTCCGGAGATGCTGCAAGTGAGATGCAAGTTTCAAATCCTGTTAACATAACTAAGATTTGAAGAGGGTAAAAAAGAAAAATAATATGTCTGATGAGTCCCCTCCAGCTTATTCACTTGGTCAAAATACATAAATCTTCTTTCTTATCAGCACATCAGTGCCTCTCTGGGATTTACAGTGTGCCACTGTATTTGTTTATTTTTTCATCTCTGTTTTGAGTACAGTATTGAGGTGATGATGATGTTTAGGAGTGTAATGCCAGCTTGTTAAGCTAGTGCAAACGTTTAATGAAGGCTGAACATGGATTAGAGCGTTACTCAGAAGAATGTGTAATTCTTGCATGGGAAAGAAGGCTGTAGTAGTGGAAGTGAGCTGAGGACTTCTACCTCAGTCTGTGATCCTGCCATACCCCTTCAAGGTTTTAATACTTTGTGGTAATGTCAGACTTCTTACGCACACGCTGGAGCTTTGGTTTCCTTTTTACTGGTTAAATAATCTTCCTGATAATATGCTATTATAGTTATTTAATAATTTCCAACAATTATTTCAAATACTAACAATTATTTCTTAAATGTACTTTACTTTTGTTGGTACTCTCCTTAAGCACTGTGGATGCAATAGTGACTGCACAAAGCATTCAGCAGCTTTGAATACTGCATTCTGTTGTAAATTGAGCTTAAAATGGGCGAAAGGGTTCACCTCCCCTTCCCAGTGTTTCCAGGGAGTAACTTACTTCTTATACAAATGCTTGTCCCATACCAGGGTTTAATGTAGATCTTAAATCTAAGAGAATAAACAGAGTCTATCCTGAATTTTAGATTGGAGTTGAAATTTCCTGGTCTTGAATTTTATTCTTAACTGGTAGGAATACTTGGATGATCTGCAGAATGTTTGAGGCTATTGTTCTTGTTGTAAAGAGGCACTGATCCATACTCCATCTCAAGGCCAGTCTTCAGAATTTCTCTGAGCCTAGCCTGTACAAGAGGCACTATGTGTCATACGGCTGGCTGTGCCTGTCCATTAGGGAGCGAAGTGCTGGTTACTCCAGAAGCACCTAACTGTGAATTAGAACTGTGAACAGACAGGTTTGAGCTGTGTGCTGTCCTGTGACATCTGTGCTTAGTGCAATTAGTTTTTTCTTTACTTTCTAATTTTGCATGCTGGTTGTAGGTGGTTTGCTGTGTTTCCTTGTCAGTGTTTTTTAGGTAAGTGTTCTCTTATGAACGTGGCTAATTACACAGGTGGTACCTCCTGACATCTTCATTGTACTTCAGTATTTGGTCTTGCCCTGTTTTCTCACTCTTAACAACTGTCAAGTGAAGGAATACTAAAAGGATATGCTTGAATCAGCACTTCTTTTGTCATCCTGCTTGTGCCCTGTCATTGGTTAGCAATTATACCTCCGCAGCTGCTACTATATCCTCTGGGCACTGTGTCTTTTCTTTCTTTCTAAGTGCAAGGAGTGTTGCTGCCATGGAAGTTTTTGTGAGTGGCAGTCAATAGAAAATGCCAAAGAGATAACAGATGGCAGCAAGATCAGCAAAGAAAAATGTGAATTGGCTGTTTCAGTTCAGATTCTCCTCTAAGCTATACATACTTAGCATCATAACTCCTAAGAGTGTTACCAAGAGGTAGCACAAACATTGAATTCATGACCATATGATGAGCAACATCAGTGCTCACTGCAGAAACTGATACTTGAGAAACTACAGAAAGGGTTCCTTTAGGCAACGTCCAGTCACAGTCTGAAGAATGTTGATGGTGAGATAGCAGATTGGAAGCATTCTCTTCTCGAAACTACTGCAAAACATGTCCTTGACAACGTTAAGCGTTAGCAGATGAAATATCTGAAATCAGATGGGAGAGTATTTGTCTCTTGTTTCTTTATCTTCAGGACGAGTACACTCAAAAACACCAAGATGTTTTCAACTAAGTGTATCAAATTACTGAGCGACTGAGAAGAAAACCAATAGAAGGGCATCATGGTGCTTGTCAGGAGAAATGACTGCCCAACAAAAGTACTCAGAGTGGAATGAAGTTTAAATTCTGAAATTAAAATGTTGAGTAAATCTGTATTTGTGTAGCACTTCCCCTTAATTAAGGTGGTGATACTGAACAGCTCTTAGAGATGCATTGTTGGTAGATTTTCTGAGCTGCACGTCAGTTATTTATGCATATTACCAGTGCAGTGGTCCTGAATGCGAATTCATGCTGTACATAACCAGGGCCCTTGCAGACCCTTGTATATAAGAGAAGAATTATTTATTTTAAGTCTATTGGTGGAAGATTGAAATTTATAAAAGCTATTAGACTGATTATTGTCCCGTAACACAGTCAAAAATGATCTTGGCTCGTAAATGTAAGCCATTCATTACTAATAGCTTTTCTCTTTAAGTTTTCCCTGATTGGTGTCACTGAGGTTCTGTAACAGATATTTCTTCTTTCTAGGGTGTATTTTAGATCAGGTGTGAAGTAACCCAGGGAAGGCTAATGTGCTACTTGGATTAGTACAGAAGAACAGAAAGTTTTCAACCTCTGTAGCTGATAGCATTTGAGTAACTGCTACTGAGGTATTTACTCGGAATGGATTTACTTCTCCAATGTCAGTGTTTGCTAATGTCTTATTATCAGTATCTGTATTGTTTCTTCAACACGGATTGCCTTTTTCTTGTGCTTTTTTGTTCTTGTTTGTTTTGCTTTTAATGACAACTTATTCACAAAAAAGCCCAATCTGTGTGCATGAATGCAACTTCTTTCTTTTGGTGGGGTTTATATTGCCAAGTACCTGGTGAATATTAATGGTTGGAGTAAAGTCCTTCTAAATTCTCTGTATGTGAATAATTGTTTACCTTGCTTAGCACTGTCCCTCCGTTTACAGGCCTTGACGGGAATCACTTGTATGCACTTGGACATTTTCTTTTTGCATACCAAAGCAAAACAAGAAGTAGCACTGAAGTCTGTTAGCATTTATGGAAACATTTGTCAACAATGAAAACTTGGATGGTGACATAACTTTTAAATGCAGCCTGCTGGGAGATTATCCAAGCTGGACAGAGCCCAGTTTGGCTAGGGTTTCAGTAAAGCTCTGAAGAAGCATTGTAAACAAGCAATTTTGGAGTGTGTTTGTTTGTGACTGAGTTCAGTTAAAGGCTTTTTTTCTTCTTCAAATTAGTTTTTCCCAGATTGAGTTTCCCACTTAGCTTTCTCTGACCACTTTTAGTATTCATGATGTCTATGCCAGTTATCAAGACATCGAGGGAAGTGTTTTGTACATTTAATTCTGAAACTTAGAAACCAGAAAGTGGAAGATGAGTTGCATAACAGAAAAGGATTATCTAGAGTACTGTGTCCAGTTCTGGGCTGCCCAGTACAAAAAAAAAAAAAAAAAAACCAAAAAAAAAACCAAAACAAAACAAACAAACAAAAAAAACAAACAGGGATCTCTTGGAAAAAGTCCAGCGGAGGGCCACAAAGATGGTAAAGGGCCTGAAGTATCTCCCCTATGAAGAAAAGCAAAGTGAACTGGGTCTGTTTAGCCTTAAGAAATGAAGAGGGGACCTGATCCAGGTCTATAATCTAAGGTGTGGGGGGCAAAGTGGTGAGGCCACGCTCTTTTCAGCAGTGTGTGGAGACAGGACAAAATGGCCAGAAACCAGAGCATAGGAAGTTCCGTACAAATGTGTGCAAGAACTTCTTTATGGTAATGGTGATGGAGCATTGGAACAGGCTGCCCAGGTGGGTTGTGGAGTCTTCTTCTCTGGAGGTCTTCAAGACCCACCTGAACACCTACCTGTGCGACCTGGTGTAGGGAACCTGCTTTGGCAGGGGGGTTGGACTCAATGATCTCTGGAGGTCCCTTCCAACCCTTACAGTTCTGTGATGTGGTGGGAGGGAGTACAACAAATTGGAAGATACCTTCCTAGTCATGATATATGTGTGTCTGCTGCCCCTCCTTGTGCAACCAGTCAGCTAGGAAATGTCACAAGCTTAGCTTGATTTGCAAAAGGAAGAATATCAAGATTTGATCTATTTTATAAAATTCTGAGTCTCTATTAATGCATTAGGTTTGCCTTAGAATGACAGTTCATTTGAAGGTATTAATATGATTTTCAGTATACTATAATGAAAAAAATCTTGAAAATATCTTAGCATACTTTAGAATTTCCTTGTGGTTTTGTTTATTTATTGTATTTCTAAACAGGTGGCACTGCAGTAAGACCTGAAGGGTTGTGTCTTTAGTTTGTATGAGATAAAAAATAATAAAGTGATTGGCTGTTATATTTTAAATAGTGCTTTTGTTAATGTATTGCAGGTTTTGCATGGCAGCATCATGTTGAGAGACAGGTGTACTGTTAAACAGAAATATTGGAATGATTTTTTTGAACAAACTGTCTTGCTGTAGAGGAGTATCTCCAGAATTTTCACATCTTTTTTCACAGGACCAGCAGACTTTCACCTGAATATAAATGCATGCCAATTATATCCCCCTATTCAAATAACATTGCAGTGTCTAATTTGTCAAAATCCAACTTGAAAATAGATTTTAAATCAGACTTTTCATGCACATATTTCAAGTATTTAAGTGCTAATAAAATCAAGGGTTTGACATAACTGAGACTGAACAGTTTCCAGATACTGATACTTGCTTTCACAGTCATGGTGCATTACAGCTTTAAAGGTTAATGTAAAAGCCTGACATGTCATGATGGAATTTGTGAAATTTAAAAACATGTTTTTTTTCTTACTGAGCACCTGGCAGCAACGTAAGCTTTAGATGTCTCTTTCAAATGTATTGGATATATATCTGATGACTTTCAAACTATTCAAATATGATAACAAGAGTGTTCAATGAAGTAGTGATAAGAAAGTGGGAACAGAAAATCCTAAATGCCTTTCAAAAAATCTGTGGAATCTTCTTACATCTGGGATGTGATTCAGTTGGAAAAACAAATACTTCCAAAAAAAATGGCTGTGGTTCATGAGTTATCTTCATGAACTCTGCAGAACAGTTGTTCCTCCCAGGATCCTTAGATATTTCAAATGCAGCATCCAGAAGACTGTCACTTCTGTTTTTTTTTCACTAAGAAATGTTAAATGAGCATAGATTTTAAAGTACAAGTTACTTCTAGTGGTGCAAATCATTACTTCAGAGTAACATCAAAACAAGCAAAACAATAATTGTTTAGCTTTCTCTTTTTCGATGAAGCGTAATGTTATGACCAGGTGTACTAGATTAACAGAGGTTTATTTTAAACTAATTTGCACTGACATAAAGTCATACCTGCACAAGCCTGCTTGTTTTGGTAGGTTTAGTTGTGCACAGACACTTTGTATGACAGCTACAGTGGAGTATGAAACAGTGGTTGAACGAGGAGGATGAGCACTGACATGGTCATGCTTTGGAAGGTTCTTTCTCCACCACCTGAAAGGCAAGAGTATTGTTCAATTGCTCTTTTCTGGTTCTCTCTTTCTCTCTCTCTCTCTCTCTCTCTTTTTTTTTTTCTTTTCCTTCTTCTTTAGGGGTTTTATACTCCTTATACTCCTCATTGTGAGCATTTCATTTATGAGCATTTACAATATTTAGCTGTATTTGTTTGGTGTTAGTGTTTTGATCTTATACCTTGCTAGATCACATACCATCATCTCATGTCTTAACAGCCGTCATCATAGTGACATTGAGTCATGGTCTCACGGCTGTGCTGCACCAGCCTGGGCCTTAATTGACAGACAGCTGGATCCTGGGCTGGGGGTTACCAACAGGATTCATCAGTTATTTTGTCAGTTAGAAGGGGGGAAAATGCTTTTAGTTAAACATCTCAGGAACAAGTTTTTCATGGTCTGTACTATAGCCTGCACTAATTCCCTGGACTCCTCATGACCAATGATTATATTTTGTTCAAAATGTTTAAGCCAAATAACAAATATGGGAGAAGTTGGCATTGTTTATATTTTTGGGTTTTTCTTTTGGTATAAGAAGATGAAATAATTAGTAGACCTGTTTGGAAACTAATATATGGAATAGTCTTAGTTATTCAGCGGTCTCTGAAATCAAGTCTTTATTTCTGAAATAAAGCTGTTGCTTGCTGCAGGTGAACTATTAGGAAGGGTGTGTGAAGTTGAATGTGTGGCCAGCCACTGGGAAATGGTCCTCTGAGATACTTATTTAAAGGACTTTAGGTTTTGTGCTTTTGCTGAATAGTAAAACACTAGTAAGCATTCTAATAAACAGAAACGTTACCTAAGTGAAATGCTTGGTGGCATCATCGCTGTGAAGCATTTCCCTAATATGGCTGTAATAATACAAGTGTTGCTGAAAGAACCTTTTGAAATGTTCAGCCCAATGAGCTCACAGATGCTTAGTGTAAATGAAGAAGCACTTCAGTGGTCTTCTGCTGCTTTATGCTCAATGTAATATGTTTTGTTTCTGAATTTACAACAGTTTGCAACAGGTTGAAAAACTCACTGGTTTGTAAGTTGGTCTGTGAACTTGACACAAGTGGTTAGCTTCCCAGAGTTCAAATTTCATCTTTTAAAAAATCACCTTCCTCTAAGTATATGGCTTTTTGAGACCTATTTTCATCCTGGCCTGCCATTTAAGTGATTACTTTTCTAGATGTTACCTTGTAATAGGAAAAAGTGTTTTCTTAGTGTCTGAGTTAGTAAGTACAGTATTTCCCTTGAAATGGCATTTCAAGTGTTGACCAAATCCTGAGTAATGAAATGGGGATCTTTGAGGTTTTTCTGTGCGGGGGGAGGAGAGGGGATGGGGAATAACTTTGTGGAATCTTCTATGGAAGCAAAAAAAAAAACAACTTTCTGAAACTAGAGAGATATTTCTAACTAGTTAGATTTGTCTGCATCTCACTTTTATCTACATGTCTTGGGCGTCATGAATGTGGTTTTTGATAATTGCTTTGTTGTTAGTCCTCTGACACTGAGTGACAGTACTTTTCAGTGCTTGACAGCCAAATCTATTGGCATCCGGCAGTCCGCATACGCACTGAGGTGTTTTCTTTCTGCCTGGTGACAGTAAGAGCTTCCAAGTTGACGGGAAGGGCTAAGACATCTTTACAAGTGAGAAGAAAGCTGAGAGAGGATGAGGAGGTTTTCTGTCAAAATAAAAGCATTCATTTAGTTCATCCTTCCTGCATATGAAATAGACAGGAGATGTGATAGCAGCATGTTAAAACATGTTTTATTTATGTGTTGCTTATAGAAGATTTTATCACTTTAGCTTACTATCAGGGTCGTCATGACTTGAAAATTTTTTGCAGCAAATTACTTTCTAACAAATTGATTTTCTTTTGATAAAGTGATATAGACCGTGTATTTGCATATAGAGGGTATTGTGGTACTCTCTATGAGTGCATCAGCTCAGTATGATTTTCCCCCGATAAATTATTAAGTAATATAGAAGACATGTAATGGGTAACTTTTTGTATTAATTTATATTGGAAAAAAAAAAAAGAAAAATAGCTTGAGAACTTCATGTATTTTACAGTATCTCAAGTGTCTTTCTGCTTTTGTTTAATCACCACGGATGCTTTCAGACTATACACAGTGAATGATTATTCCAAATGTCTGAACTAATGGAAAAAAATTAAAAAAAAAAAACTGTAACGATGTGGTTGGTAGGCAAAGAGATGCCTACACAAAAGCACTGCTTCTGATTCCTGCACGTATGACAATAATAACTGGTAATATTCACTCACTGTCTTAAAAAAACAAACATATATAAGCAAAGGAAAAAATCCACACCACCACCTGCTAAGAAGAAAGCAGCCAAGCAGTAACAAAACAAACCAACCCCTTGCTAAGCTTTGTTCAGTTGGTATTTAATTGCCCATCAGGAATAACTTCTTGAAGAATCTGAAGATGAGTGGTTTATGTGTTCAAAGAGAACTGTATTGTTAGGGTTAAATGTGGTTGATTACTGGATACTTATGCTGTTTCTGGTTGTTCTGTTTGGATATTCATGAGAATATGTCTCCACTGATTGATCTTTGCATCTGGGTTCCATTGCATCAATATTTCATTTGTATTTGTCCCTTCCTTTCGTGATTGTTCTCTCATGCAGTCTAAGTGCAAGAATTCAGACATGGCTGGGAGACTGTTCACAGCTTCAGTTACTGCTGGCCTCTAAGACTTCAGGATGCTTTTTAAATATCATCTGTATGTGGTGATACGCTCGAAGATATGCTATGAAGTGTGGTTTTCATCCAGTAGTTCTGGCACTGACACCTTTAGCGTCAGTGCAGGTATGTGGCATTGATCATCTCTCTTCCAGTACTAACTAATGAAGTACTATTTACAAAGGAGGTGAACTGGAGGTCAAGGACAGGTCATGCACTGAAGCACATTATGTATCCTCTTAATAAAGGCACTTAAAAAAAAAAAGCCTGTATGTTTTCAGTCAGTGTGATACAGCAGTTTTACAGTACTTCTGTGTGGTGAATGACTTTCTGAAATTATTTCTACGGTAAATCTATTTTTGTGTTTACAAGAAAGGCTGATAAATTTGACTCTTTCCCGTCTTAGTTGAGTGCTGTTGTTGCTCAGAGGCTCTTCACAAATTTTCAGTCCTGGGTCTAAATTCACACTGTTGCATTAAGTATTTGTGAGAGACTCTTCAGTATTAAGAGGAATCTTAAGTCAGACTTCTCCTTTTCATCACTTTCTAAAACCTGTTTTGGCAGAGTTTTTAAAGAAATGCTAAAATATTAGGCAAAACGCACCTTGAAAACATAGCCAGTTCCAGGAAAATAAAAGACGATTTGAAAATTGCAATTGAGGAGATAGGATTCTAGTTTTCTTGGATCTCTGTTATTTAGAGACACCTGGAAACTGTGAAGTGCATGTGGACTACAAATTAGAGCATTCTACACAGACATCTTAAGTATTCCTCTTATTTCTCAGATTTCCAGGCAGGAAATCACTAGGATGGGGTTCTCAGGCGATATACTTAGTTGTTTTTGTAAATGAGATACGAGTTTGCTAGAGAATTTTGGAAGTCCTGTTGTGCAGCTTGATTATTCTTATTGTTCTTTGAATTTCATACAACATACAAGCTGAAGGGATTTCTGTAGAAAAATGTGTGATTTCTTCCATGCAACCTTAAACAAATTGGCTGGTTCTTCTGTCTCTTTCTCAGTTTTCTTTAATTATGTAAGAATGATATAAAGATTTGGAGCTTTGAAATGTCCAACGCGTTCTGTCTTTGACAGTGTGGTTTAATTTTAATTGCATTTTAGGAAAGAAGTGGCCCTAAAGCATCTTGCATTATATAAATTGTCTTGGTGGAAGAAATGCACAAAACATATTTAATTATAGGTTATAATTCAGCAAATCATAAAAATGCTGTGTTGAAATAAATTGTTGCCATTAATTAGCTTTCTTGTTTGCCAGCACTAAAATAAATTCATCTGACATCTTCCTAATATTGGTTATTTTCAGTGACTAAGCTAATTCTATGTAGATGCCATCCGGGCATCATGAAACGCTGCTGTATGCAGTCACCAAGTAGTTTTACAGTACTAAAATACATCTTACACTGAAAGCTCTTAGCAATAAATATAGTATGCTGAGGTCGATTGTGTTTTGTTTTAAATTGAATTCATGTTTAACCTTACTTAAAATCCAGCAAGGAGGGTGGTGTTTAAAGCATTTATTTTGCATCAGTGTTCCCAACATTTTCACGTAGTGTTGTTGATGTGTGTAGTGTCAAAGGTGTAACAGCCAGTATGGGACATCAAATCATTCAGCTTCATAGCAAGATATTAGTAATACAGTAACCAGCTAGAGTTTATGTTTTCTATTCGTATCTTAACAGATAAGGGTCCAATGTGCATAAGATTATCTAAAAAAGTGCAGCATAAATTGAGGGGAGCTGTATAGTAAACAACATAGGGGAACAAGCAGAGCCTCCGTGCAGTGTTTCAGTCTCTTTATGGATAGGGTTTCCTGAGTCCTGTTTTCAGCAGAGCAACTTCCAGAAGTTGTTGTTATATTGCACCATAACGTGTCTTACTGCATTAACCAATTCTTCTAATTTGAGTGAAAAGCCATGCTTACAGTACGTTTAGTTCACATTTCACCAAGTAATCAATTACTTCATTAGTCAGTCATTCCACAGTACTGATCTGTAAGCTTTTGTGGCTCTTAATATAGAAGAACTTTGTGTCTTTTGCTTTGACCTGGATTTGAGTACAATGGAACTTAATATGCAAGAAAGTTGTTCAAGAATCTATTGGATTGTATGGGTGTGCACTGTGGTCCTAAAGGCAAGTAATGAGGCATAGTTTTCATGTTGGAGTTTTAACGAGGAGATTCTTGTTTGTCTTAGTGGTAGGAATGGAAGCATACACCCACTGTTTCTGTTTTGTACAGTGATTTACTACCTTTTCTTCCAGAATTTCTTATTCAAGGAGAGTATCAATTATCAATCCGAATATTGTGTGAGTTGCTTTTAACTTTCTTGTTACTGTGTTGTAAAGGTGAGAAACAGTATGAGAAGTTGAATAAATTGTTTGTGAAGTAAAGTACAACATGCAGACATCCCAAAGATAAACACTTATTTAGTATTCTGGATTAGGTAGCAGATAATGGTAATCATAGAACAGCTGCCCCCCATAAGACTAGGCTGCCCAAGTCCCATTCAGCCTGGCCGTGAATGCCTCCAGAGATGGGACACCCACAGCTTCTCTGGGCAGCCTGTGCCCATGCCTCAGCACCCTCTGAGTGACGCATTCCCCCCCAACATCTAATGTAATTTTCTACTGTTTTAGTTTAAAGCCCCCTTTTCTGTCACCAGTTGGTCTCCCTCCACAAGATCTTTCTTTAAATATCCAAAGTTTTTTAAAAGCAGGGAGCTTTATTTGCTATAGCCCCAGAAGGGAACATAAGTAGGGGCGATGCAACTTAATTAATAGTTGCAGAAAAAGTTCTGTCAGATCTGCTGAGTCGTGGAGTACCCTTTTTAATTTAATGTATGCCTCTTAAAGTGCACTAGAATATATTCTGTAATGCAGTCTTGGTTTCTTATTTTCCAAGGGCTGTTTGAGCTTACAGCTGTATGAATCAGCTGTGCAACTTGTACCACAGAAATAAAGTAACTACCTAATTCAGTATAAAATAAAATAACGTACAGTGTAGCCTGAGGCACAATGATAACATATTATCAGGTGCAATTCACAGATATGAGAAAATATCTTTAGCCTAATAAAACATGTAGTCATAACTAATCCTTTCCAGTATCTGAGTGACAGTAAATACTTCACATCAGTTTCTCATGATGTACATCTTAGTTTCTGTTGGTTTTGCTGTGGATTCGTGTGGATTTATTTAAGATTCTTCTATTTGAATCCTAGTCTGTAAGCTCAGTAAGTTCAATGGAAGCTGTTTCATGTCTTGAAACCTCTCTGTAATTAGATGGTGGCATGAGAAGCAGTCTAAAGTCTATCAGAATTCTTGAATGAAAGCATAAGGATGTTGAGAAAGAAAAGATTGAAATAGTACCTTATAGAAAGTGTCTTTAGTGGGGAATAAATGAAAGAGTATGTTTGCTTCTGCAGTCCCTATTTACTGTCTGGATTTGCTGCTTAGCAATATTGGCAGTTTGAAATTCACAAGGCCACATTTCATGATGGTTTATCTTTTTCTAGGGTAATATTTAAAAAAACATATAATAGCGGCTCAACTTCAGTCCTATCAATGGTATAAAAGCTGTGGAGTAGTGTAATATGCCAGTGCTGAGTGCTTTTGTAAACTACTAGTTTACAAAGTCTTGTAGTCTGGGTTTGAAATAAACCACTTTTTTGTTACCAAAATTCCCTTTAGGGTTTACCAGGCAGTATGCACAGTCTGAATTGTCCTGAAAATCTTAATGTAGACTCTGCTTTTGTCCTTAGATAAAATGATTTGAAAATCTGGGCTTGAATGTAGTGTCACTGTGTTTTAGGTTTTGTTTTGTTGTTTTGTTTTTTTTTTTTGGATTGCTTTTCATTTTGTTTTTAAATAAAATATTTGCCCTTCATATGTATTGCATTTTGTTCTTTTTGTTTTGTTTTTTAAAGCGATGTGATTCATTGCTCTATAGTAAGCTTATCATAAGCTGTAATAACTTTGCTGTGACAGAAAGCATAGCTAAGAGGAGTTGGCTGTTCTCTGTTCTGAAGAGAAATATAGAATATATTTCTATATTAATCTATATTATAATATTAATATTATATATTAA
This sequence comes from Coturnix japonica, assembly GCF_054131305.1. Taxonomy (NCBI): domain Eukaryota; kingdom Metazoa; phylum Chordata; class Aves; order Galliformes; family Phasianidae; genus Coturnix; species Coturnix japonica. Next base: position 7,134,896 of record NC_140680.1, on the reverse strand, counting down.
TCTATATTCTATATAACAGGCAAAATCATAATGGTACTACCTTAGCTATCCACTTTTCCCTTTCCACCTTTCCCTGTAAAATGGGCTAAAAAAACAGGTGCAAATACATGGGACTAGCTCTTCTGATCAGATTTATTTTGATATTTTGAAGTCTTTTTCATGAACTTCCTTCTTGTAGTAAAGACAAGTGACATCCTGTTCTTATGCTGGAGATGCCTGCTGGAGGCTGCAGTAAAACAGCTTCCTATTTGTGGATCTTTGAGAAAAAAATCAACCTCCTTAAATGTTATTGCCAGAACTTCTCGGTAACATATTATAGGTCAACATCAGAAAACAATTTGAGGAAAGCATTATACAAAGGGAGGAGGAGAAATACACGTGAACATTTTGTGCTGAAGGTAATAGTTACACTGCCAGGAGTCTGGAACATTCCATCTTAAAAAATATGTGGACCATTTTGTTTTGCAGGCAAATGTGCTCAAAGCTTCTGGAAAACTGTGTGATACTGGTATGATTCAGAAATTGAAACATTGAAGGACTCGGAACATTTAATATAACACTTTCTGGGCACAGGTAGATTGGTATTTAAAAGTGCTGTGATAGTAGAGGTTTTCCATCCTGGAATGTGTGTCATTCAGAGAAGGCAAATGTGATCATTACAACAATAGCAAAGCATGATAGAAATCAAAAAGGAAAAAGTATTTTAGGTGAAATTTGAAGGATAAATTAAATGATGATAATCCAGTCAGTTTCTCAGTCATAATCCTCGTTCCATTATGTATTGATGATGTTGTGAGCTCTTTAGTTGGGTTATTTATCCTCACACGCATATCCTGTGTGGGCAGCAGAAAATCAATCAATTAGCAGTTGTAGGTGGGTGGATGTCTCAGGGCTTAAGGCACTCAGTTATCTGTTAATCATTCAGACAAATAAGGAATAGCAGATGCCAGGATCTGCAGGATCTGTGGTTGTGTAGAAACCAGGGATGCTGACACAGAAGCTTTTGATCTTTTATCAATATGCAGAATTTTCTTCTTGGAGTCTAACATGAACCAGTCTTTGCTTTTTGTACATTATCATGTGGTGTTTTTCTTTGTTTTTGTTTGTTTTTGTTTTCTGATAAAATATGGTTATATTTTAGAAGCTAACTTCCCTTACAGAGTTCTGTTTTACTTCTTAAATTACTTCTTAAAATAGAAACTGTGTCAAACAAGAATAAACCTGTATATTCATTCATGCAATATTATATTAAGTGTGGGTCTTCCCATGAAAATAGCACTGCAATGTATTGAGCAAGAAGCTGTGATTATTGCACATGAAGTACAAAGAGTAAAATTTACAAGGTAAGCTTAAGAGATAAAAAGATAAACTTCTACTCTGAGTTGTTCTCAGTGTTCATAAATAATACAAAAGCTAGAGAAGAACAAAGGGGAGCAAAAGCTAAGCCTTTGGAAGGTAATAACCACTGGAATGAATGTGGTTAATGCACCTTGAGTTAGGTATAAGTGGCATGCAGTTTTTTATATGTAAGTGAAGTCTCCTATTCCATAGGATCAATGATACTTTCTTAGTGTTTTTTGGAAAAGATGATTTCAGAGTTAAAAAAATCTTTTCTGCATACAGTTGCACAATAAACTGGAGCCACAGGCAGTAATGTGATATGGAAAATATCAACTTAAACTACCAAACTAAGCTTCCAGAACAATGTTGCATGATAGAAAACATCAGAGGAAGTAGGTTTCAGTTTAGACAGTAAAGCTGGAGATTCTTGGTATTTTAGGAAGTTAATTTTTTTTAATCTCTAAAATCACTTAATATTTCCCCTGGAAATTCAAAAATCCCCATTGTAATAAAAAAATAGGTGAGTAGGAAGGAGAAAAAAAAAAAACAAAAAAAACTCTTGACAACCAAGAAAATGTTGGACTTATGGGGTATGGCATGTATAAAATTTTATTTTATTAGAGTATTTGCTCTTTGAGTTACTGGTGAGTTTTGTTCTTTCAATGTTTGTTCAGTGCACAGGTCAGACTTATAGTTGCAATAAAGCTGAATTTGATGATATAATTCCACTTGGGTTGTAAAATGCAAGAGAACACATTTATAGTAGGAGTGTGGTAATAATGTTGTCCTGATAGTGTGGATTATCTGTCACCTCAATAGTGATAAAATGTAATCTCTTTCAATGCAGTATGCAAAGAGCAAGCATCAGAGACAACTTTGTTATCAGTTTGGAAAAGTTTTCCTTGTATACGGTGGGGTGAGAAAAGAGACATACCAAGCTAATGCTGCAATGTTTAATGCCATGTGGTTTCTATGTGCTAGAATTTATGTTTTCATTATGATCAAGATCTATAGTGCATTTGTAGACTTTCTGTTTTGAAATCTCAGCACAAACTGTCTCAGTACACAGACCTGTGCTGTATGTGAGTGTGTGGAGGGGAGAGGGATCTGGGGGAAAGATTCAAGAAAATTACTTTCTCTGTTTGTTTCAGTGATACAGTATTAGGATTTTAAAGCTTATCATACTGACACATTTAAGTATGGGGAAAAACAAGAAAAAGTTTCCTCAGCACCTTCAGTTGGAAGGGTGATCTCAGGCCATCACTGTTGAAGTCCAACAGCATCTATTTAAAATATAAGAAGATGAAAGATGAAGTCTAGTGTTATCATTATATGTATTTATTTGCATATAATTCTGCCCTTGTTGACTATATTAAAGAATGGTTTTGTATGCTTTTATTGTCCTCTACAGAATGAGGTGTTTCTGTGGTTTTTCTGTGGCTGCTGCCCTTAGACAGCTCATATAAAAGTCTCGTTATGCAATTTTTTTTCCATTGAAGTACATAATTTTAATGATTTTAAGAAACTTTTCTAATTAATGAGAGTGCTTTTTGTGTAACTTAATATTCCATTAGTTGTTGTGTATGCCTGATAATTGTGCCACATAGAAAAGTACCTGCAGAAGTGTGCCAAACTTCATTTATTTGCTGATTGTGGAGTATTCATGTCAAACTGCTTTTAATCTCTCAGCATTTTATTTCTTTTAGTGTATGTTAGTCTTTTTCTTTGACATCCACTTCCTTGTTTGTGGTTTTGGATAGTGTGCAGGGTTCATTTGATGACTGTGTTAACAGTCCTGGTACCTTAAGCCCTATGAAATATTTTCTGTAGTGTGGTATCTTGGGGTCTTTGCTCAGATGACAGCTGTACATTTATTTGGAGAGCAGACTGTTGCTAGAAATCTAAGATTAATCTTTTCAAGTTCTGTAAGTTTTTAATCTTCACAGTACCACTTTCCTTCTATGGCTGTATCTTTTTGTTGCTTGTGTTAGGAAAATTTCTGCTCCAATAAGCTTGCTTAGTAAGCTTCCTCAATCATCTTTATCCCCAAGAGTCAGAGGAGAGTCTTCAGCTTTCGAATACAGGGAGAGTCCACTGAAGCATACCTCTGTGGGGTGTCACCAAGTGTTGGGTCACAGCCCCTTTTCTATCCCTGTACCCTGATGCTAGTGAGCCCTGCTCCTGTCCCAGCTAGCTCAGGTATTCAGGGTTCACATTCTTCTCCTTTTGCCTATCACAGCTCATCCCCAAAGCAGCTACTCCCTTTAGTTTTGTTTGTCTGTACATACTTTGGTGTATTTTTTTGCCCAACTAGAACTATCTCTGTATCCTGTAAAGTTTATTCCTCTTTGTTCTGCCCGGCAAACCAGGTTTGCAGATAGGTGCTAAGCTAGCATCTCCTGCTATATACTTGCAAGATAAGTTTAACTGGATCTTTGGAACTGAACGTATTTCTTAGCTTTTTCTTTATCTTGTTTTGCAGTGATCCCCTATCCTTCCCCTGTTCTTTCTATATTTTATTTTGCCAGAATGCTTCAGCCTTGTTTTTTCTTTACTTGGAAAGAGAGAATGATGTATAGGAGAAGTAAATAGGAAGGTTCTGCAAGTATTAGTTGTCTGTAGTATTCAATTGAAACAGTTTAATTTACATCAGATACATCTCAACATTATAGTTTTAGTGTATGTTCAAAGCTATCTAGACTGCAACTCTCATAAGAATTGTATTACATAGTAAAAAATGCCTTAACTGTGTGAATATTCTTACTGAGCTAAGATGGGGGATTAATGTGCCACACAAAGAACAGTTTCTAAACTAGTGTTGTGATCTTGTACTGCTGGGAATGTTTGTCTGAGTTAAGGATAAAGAATCTGGTCCCACTGGGCTGGGAAATGATCAGAGACTTAAACGATTTCATATTATTTAGTATAAACCAAGATATACTCCGTAATTACTGACAGGTGGTCTAGAATTGGACAGTGAAATTGCCTACGTAATTGTAGATTGATGATATATGTATCCATTCTGATTTTTAACACCAATTCACTAGTCATCACATAATTATATGTAAAGAGACTTTACTAGATACCTGTTATTTCCTGGAGATCCATTACAGTCCATCTGACAAAATATAGTTTAAAAAAAAAAGAATACATGTATTATAATATAAGGATTTTCATAATAAGGGTTATTTACCCAATAGACTGTAAATATTTCTTTGGAATCACTGTAAACACTCTGCTCATGCTCAGGAAAATCTGAGATGAATAGTATGAGCTGCACTGAGTTGTATAACAAAAATGCAGTATCCTGGAGGCTGTCAAACATTCCGTTCATGCAATATTTTCCTTGATGTTATCCATAATCTAAAATTCTGGGTCACTGCAGCCAGTCAGGCCACAGTCCTGCATGTGAAGAATCCCACTAAACACAGTGGGATAAATCATCCTTAAAGTTGAGCGCAACCATTAACTTTGAGCAAAATAAAGACCAGGGCATGTGCACTCAAAATCCCCTCAAGGCTGACATTTGAACTCAGACTAGCAGCTGTGTAGGTACCTTGTGGAGCTGTTGGAGCAGTATGCTGAGTATACTGAATGTTTACTAAGGAGAGCTGTGAACTTTGTAGGTATCTTTAAGATTATAAACACATATAGATATCTGAGATTTTTAAGCTTTGAGTTTTCAAAACAATTATATATATACACACACACACACACACACACACACATATATATATATATACATATGTGTATATATATATATACATATATGTATGTATGTCTTTATCCCGTGATAAGTAATTTTGTCAAAGAAGTTAGTCTGTTCCATTAATACTAGAAAAACTATTTGAGGCAGTGTTAGTCCTTATAGCCTTAAAATACTTGCTGTTAGCAAAACTGAACCACTTCATTTAGTCTATGGTTTAGACATCCTGGCAATCTCAGGGTGATTTTACTATGTCTTGCTAAATTGCAACATCCTTGAGTTGAAAAATTATTTACATGGGGTTGAGGAGAGCTCATCTGTACGGGGGGAGAGATGAGGACAGTGGGGAACAACAAAACCTCATTTCTAAATCATGAAGATTAAAGTCTTTGAATGTATGCAGAGGGGTTAGTATTTCCATTACAAAAATTTTAGCATCGTTTGAATCTATTAGAACTAGAGCAATTCTTTTTTTTTTTTTTTTTTTTTTTTCACAGATGGAAAGACAACCTTTAAAACATGTCTTACTGCTATGATAACATATTGTATCTCTTTGTGCTTATGTTATAGTCAAGGGATTTTGTGGAACATGCATTTCTTTCAGTTTCTTCATTTCTATGAACTGGCTTGCTTTATAAATTAAGTTATACTGATGGGTAACTTTTACCAGACTGGAAGTTGGGGGTGGGGGGTCTTGACTGTGCGTAATGAGCAAATTGAGAATATTTATGTGAACATACAAAGCACAATAATTAGTTCTGTGTAACTTTTCCAAATATGAACCATGAAAGGATATAAAATATTCATACATGGCAGAAATCTGAAACAGTGTAAGACTTAAAAGCTGCATTTGCAGGCCTTTGTTGGATGCATTTGCATATTTTTTGTCCAAGTGTGTTGGCTCTTCTAGAGTTTCTGCATTAGTCCTGTGTGAAGAAGGAAAAATACAATTTCTTAGGTTAGCTGGGATCTAAAATTTTATTTCATAAAATGAAGCACCAAGAATAAGCATTTGCTGTATTTTTTAATGTTGACGTGGGATCAACTTGGGGGAGGGAAATCAAACCAGACTTTATAAATTTCCTTTCTAATACAAATCACCCCTCGATCAATTGAAAACTGATTTTGTTAAATATAAATCCTAAAAATAAAAGTTAAGTGAATACAAAATTATAGGCATGGACTTTCTCCCCCCCATTTCCTGTTATGTACCACTGCTGGGAGACATCACAGCCCATTTCCTGCTTTGAGTGCACAGCTAAAAGAAGCTGTCTTGTCTAATTCTGTGTGTGCAGTAAAATGGTCTCTCTGAATCTTTTGGGTAATATACAGATGTACCTCTATGGCATCTTTTGGGAAACAGAAGATTTCCTGCCTACCAGACAATTCCAGTCTAGCTCGTATAAACCACATACACTACTTTATTTTATGCCATTTGCATGTAACTTGAAAACTGTTGAGAATTTTTCGTAGATGAGCGGAGGCACTATTGTCCAATCCGTATTTTATTGACTCTTCCTGTTATAGGAATAGTCTCAGATTGATGAGTCACTATTCATTTTCATTTGAAGCTTTTCATGTTTTTTTTTGTTGGTTTTTTTTTTTTTTTTTTTTTTGCCATGCTATCTGTCAACTAAAAATAACTCAGTTGCAAAACTGACAGACAAATTTTTATGAAGGAATAATAAAATCTACTGCTGTGAACATGTCACTTCAGGCAAAAACAGTTGCTTTTGCTGGCTAGAATGTTCCTCTGATGTCTTTAAATAACTTCATTAGTCAATAAGATAGAGTTTAATTATTTAAGTGACGAAAAAGATGAGCTTTCAGTATTTGCATTGACCTGCTGTTTATTTTTGGTGGAGTGCTTCTTTATGTGAGAGCTGTGAGCACTTGAAACACCCCATCTGACTGGCAAAATATCTTTTTGTTTACAAAACCGAGTCTTTTAGCCACTGTAAGCTCTTGAATGTTTCCTGCTGGGATCCCAAGCTAACATATTTTTGCCAGCAGGCACTACTTTCAGTTCATAGGGACCTGCTGTCACCAAAAGAGGTTTTCCTTCACGTGTCTTTCTTTTTTGTTACTATGTCTGTTGTGACTGATACTTAGGAGAACCTCACTTTTTCTCTTTCTGAAAAGCAGTTTGTTGTGCACTGTGCACGTGCTCTGCTTGGACTGGCGTCTTTCAGCCCTGTATTGTCAGCCCTCTCCTCCATCAGTGAACACCTGTTTCTCTTCTGTGAAATTTCACCAGCTCACTGTTGATTCATAGTCTCATTTGACGTGAGTGGAATAATTTGATGAGACTCTGAAGTAGTATTCCATGGTATTTTTTTATTGTGCATTGTGTTTTTAGTTGAAAGCAAATTTGACTTCTGTGGTGTGTACCAGTTCTCTGGAATCTTCCTGAAAATCCCACAACTGGTGTATCCTGTACTTTCTGTTGTGATAATCTCCTCATTTGCCTTTGCAAAGTGATCCTTATTTTGTAAATTCAGACAGGCAACAGCTTTTCCAGAGCCAGTGAAACTTTTCACTGACCTTGAAAGGTCACTTTCAAGTAGGATCCAGTTCTCTATCTAGCTACTTAAAACAGTGTTTTCAAAGACATTGCTTTTAAACAACCCTTCCCTTTTTTGATAGCTTTACAGTGTTTAATTTTATACTTTCCTACCACTGAAGAGAATTTCCTTTCTGTTCTGTTCCTACAGATAGATCATATAAGATCAACAAATGATCTGGTAACTGTTTTCTGTTTGTTTTTAAATAATAAACTACTTAAATACCATTATTATATAGTTCTTTTGATCTGGCTGTGCTTGCCAAATATGCGATATTGCTCGTCCTCTGAACCAGTTGTCTTCCTGATAAAATATGGTCTGTTCTCTTTAGAGTCCTTCTTTAGATAGCTTTGATCATTTTGTCTTTCTTGAGACTGAAAAGCAGGAACTTGCATAGTTCCTGAAGATTTAAAAATTATTACTGCCTTCATCCTCTCAGTCACTGTGCGATAAGGGTTCATTACAGCTAAGCTTTTCTTCCATAGTGCTTGTTGAGAAGCTTGGGCTTTTTTTTTTTTTCCTTTTTCTTTTTCTTTTTTTTTTTTTTCTTTTTCTTTTTGCAAAGCTGGGGCAAGAGGAATCATGATTTCATCTTCTGATTATCTGTGGTCATCCCTATGAGATGAAAGGACATTGCATAATGAAGTCACTACGATAGAGCCATTTCCCTTTTTCTGCTGCTGCTTTGAGTAAGCTGGCACTTCAAAGGGTACACCATCTGCCTTATTTCAGAGACACTTGCTTCAAAGCTAGCCACATTTAACAGAAAGGCAGGTAGTAAAGACCCTCCAACACCTCTCTCAGTTCTAAGAGGGGAGAAAAAACCCAACAACAATCCCCAGTTGATTAGTTAGATTCTATACTTTTTTAGTAAGATCAGGAAGTGTGTGGTACAGTGATATTTTTAATAATATATCAAAAAAGAAGAGATGTTGTTTCATCTTCATGTCCAACAGATCATTTCTTTAATCAGTTCTCTAGGCAAATTCTTTGTCCAGAAACAAAGCATTATCAAGGAAAAGATTTCTTCATAGAAACTAGGTTTAAAATACATGTATTTGAATTCAGACGTTCCTTTATGAACAGTGCTCTGCACTTGATAGGGTTTTATCTAGTCTTATGCCTTACTTAGAGGAATTCAAACTCATGATTTTACTTTCCATTTTCCTTTTTGTGTATGAGTACAACTCTTTCAGGGTTGTTTTTCACACAGAGACATTAATTTCCTTAGCTGAATCTTAGCTAAGCCAACAATCCAGTGTCTTAATTATTGACAAATTATCCATGCAGTGAAGTAAATTGCAGTCTTATCAGTATGGGGAGATACTTCTTTTTGAGAAATTGTTATGTCTTTTTGAATAATGTGAAGTTTAGAAGTATTAAGTTCTGAGAAATTTGAAAGTTCAAACTTAGAAGGAATTTGCTTTTCCCCCGATCAGCAGTACCTCTTAATGTAGAAATATTAGGTGTGGGAGTACTTAGTACCACTGAAGTTACATACACTTACTGCTCAGAAGTCTTAAATCAGGTGGCATTTCTGTAGGATGCACACTACTAGTAATACATATATTTCATGCCTGCAGGTTTTTTTTTTACAACTGCAGAACTTAAGTTCATCTCACTGGACATTCTGGAACACCAGTGGGACTACCTTAACAAATGTAAGACGGATCATTTCTTTGTTTTTTCCTGTATCTATCCTCTGCCAATCGGGAAGTATCACAAAATGTGAATTTTTATTTGACGTAAGAGACAGAATAAACTGAATATCTTCCTTCACTGCCAAAACTGGTGAACAACATACAAAACTCAAATGATATTCATGTAACCAACTAAGGCCAATAATGGGTGGGAATTTTCTTGGTTATTAGTTTTGAAACGGTAAGAAAAAAGTCTGTTGGTTTTAGGTTACTATTAAGAATATAGCATGTTAAAGCTGGTTTGTTTGTTTTGTGGTAACTGAGGTGTTGCAGGAATTAGTGGAAAAACCCTGTAAATTTCAGATTTTTGAAGCTTTCTGATACATTCACAGTTACCTGTTTTTAGTGCTGTCTGTAACATAGCTGAAGTAATTAAATACTAGAAGTAGTCATTTCCATAAAGCTGGAATTTTATTTCATTTTTGTTTTGTTTCTTTCCTGGGTGATAATACTAATAACACTTGATAGTGTTTGGTTATACTGATTGTTGGTTGGTTGGTTTTGTTTTCTATAAAGCATACTCTAATACTGAACCTACAAATAATGCATCCAATCCGAAGGTTCCAACTTCAAGTTATTAAGAAACAAGCTACATTGTTACTGCAATTAAGGATACCACTCAGGAAAATAAAACCTGCTTTTGAAAGCTGCTTTGTGAAAGCAAATTAAATTAATTCAGCTATCCAATTATTAAGACTGTTCTTCAGCTTTTGAAGTGTTGAAGATTATACTTTATTTATAACATGTATGGCCATCCTAGTAAAGAAATATAAAGAAGGCTAAAAGCAGTAGGTTTCCTCTCTGCACATCAGGTAGATGCAGAGTAATGCCCTGTGAACAATTTCAGAATGTTCCCTGTGAAATCGTAGCGTGACAAGATGTCAGCTTTGACAGATCAGTGGCAAAGATTGCATAGGCCTGAATTAATAAAGGTCAGAATCATCAACAGGAAGAGCTGCCTGGTGGCATGTCATCAAGCGTCCATACATAGTATCTGTAATGAAACTGCTGATACATGCTAGAAAGTGTAGGCTTTGGGGAGGATATAGGATCTTCTGGAATGCCTAAATATTTCAAAATTTTATACATATTTCTAAAGATAGGGAGTTTCAATACTTTGCATAAAGTAAAAGCAAAGGCAAATGCTATGGCGCTCGGAAGTCTACCTTATTTTTTCCTCCTTAATTATAGTGAGCTTATGTTATATTTTTCTGTTTTGCCATAAAAAAACAAACAACAACAACAAAAACCACAAAACAAACATATATCTCTCGTATGGACAAATGTTGATGTGGAGCTTCATTTTATACTTTGGAAGAAAGTCCATGAGCAATTATTCTGGTGGGATAGAACTGTGATACTGAAATGACTGATGAGCTGGGCATGAAGCAATCCTCCAGAGTATAATGATCATAAGCTGATGAATTAAATAAGCGTCTATCACAACATGCTTTTATTCAAGTAACTCTGAAAAAATGATTGTGAGGAAATATGTCTTGCTTTCAGCTGTGCATGTGAGAGTTCCATCCTTGAAAGCTGAACTTAAATTGGTTTCAGATGTTTTCATGTTCTGCAGAAATAAAAAGTAAGTTTAGAAAGAAGATTTTTAAGAGTTTCATAAAACCGTCTCTTACCTGGTCTCACTTTCATCTCTGTTAATGTCTCTTATCTGTTTTTATAACTGTATGTATATGTGGCTATTCATCACACCTATTGACTCAAGGGACGACTTATCTGCCTGGGTTGTCTACTCATTTGTCATTTTGCTGAATGTACAACTTTCAGTGAGGAACAAATGTTGGAAATAAGGTTTGTAAGAAAATGTATGCAATGTATTTCATTTCCCTGTAGAAATTATCTTCTCTTTGTTTCCCATTTTTTCCCATTTTTCCCTGTGACTAAACAAAGACTAACTCTGCTCCAGTAAGAAAAGATGACAGATCCATTTGTGCTTCTGCTGGCATATAGTTCTCATTCTAACACTGGAATGATTATGGTTTTATTACAGTATCCTTTAAAAGCATATCATAAAACATATTTTTCCCCATTGATACTGGCTGTTTGAAGAAGGTGCAGACTCTCCTTGGTGTTCTGTTTAATTCTTTCTCTAAGTTGTCGCCAACCTGAATGTGGTCTCTTTAAAGAGAGCGAGTTATAGCAAAAGTAAAAAGATGTTTTATTTAGATTAAGCTCTATTTTTATATCTTATTAATTTGTCTTACAGCTCACAATAAATGATAACTTTATCCTTTCATACTTCAGAAGAGTAACACTAGATTATAAAGCTGTATTCTCAACCCTCTGTAGAATGCAGACATGAGGCATGCTACAGGCTGGAAACAAAGCAAAATAGTGTCTAAGGGTTTGCCTTTTCTGTTAATGCCTGTTTAGTGGTTTTTATCCTGTATGTGTTAGTTACAGAAGCAGTAGCTATTTTACAGAATATGTTTTAAGGTATTCAAGTTGACTGTATAGTTCGGCTACTAAATGCAAGCTCTCAGTTGGAATGATAACTTTGGGGAAGGAAAACAGGAAAACAGGATTTCCAGCAGGTTTCTACGTTCGTAGTTTACCATCTCTTCTTACTTTAAGCTCACTCATAGTGCTGTGCTACAATTGAATGTTCCCCCACAGTTTGTGGATGCTGTTCGGTAAGCTGTTTTGTTGAAGAGTACTGATTCAGTATTGGACAGTAAAGGAAAACAGAGGATTTATGAGAATCTATTTTTCTACAATAGCTCAGACTTTTAGAGAGGGTGAGTGTATCAAAATAGGAGAGAGCCTAAAGATGTTTTTTTTGGAAAAAATGTTCAGTTTTGGAGTGAAGTTTTTAAAGAGCTGTGGAGGTCAGACAGCATCCAGTTAAAGGTAACAGATCGGTCACTGTATTACCCTCCTTGTTTGTTCTCTTAGGAAAAACATGAAAATTTTGGTTATTACACTCTTATTTGGTAACCCAATGTCACCAGGAAATTATTAGACTATAATCAGGGTTCAAGCAAGAGGATTAATAACTATTACTACACTACCAAAGCAGGAACTACAGCATTTGCATTACTCCTCTGTATTCACTCATTAAAGCACTTTGTTTTTAGTACCTTTTTGTTTCATTATTAGAAAATCTCCCTTACAGTCACAAATATAGTAGCCGTGGCCGTCTTTTCCTTCATCTCAGTGCTTTTGGGAAAGCTGGTTTACTCTGTCTGTTTATAAGCACTAAGTGGCTGATGGCCTGAAAACTTGAACATCAGTGATGCTTCCCCTAAAACCAACAGCAGTGGGTGGTGGTGGTGTTCTAAGAAATTTAAAACGTCATGCATGATTCTCTTATGTTTAGTTCTATTCCACTTGTGGATACAGTGTTTGTGTACAGATTGGTAGTTGAGTGTAAATAAGAGAGACTTGTTGGAGCTTTACCAGATGCTTGAACTTTTAGAAAAGATGCTCTTTTCTTCTGTAATGTGTCTGCATTTTCTGGATCTGAATGTTAGCAGAAGCTTAAATAACAAAATGCCACAGTAAAGGGAGAATACTGGACAGACATTGGTTGTGGAAGGGCATCAAGGGCACTGTATGGAAATACAGTGATGTATCATCATGAGATGTCTAAAGACTTATATATGTGAATGTGATATGAAACAACTTTATGAAGGTTCCAGTGATACAATCCCAGCACTTGGAAAATATCAGCAGGAAGCAGTAGATGAAGAAGGTATTTTTGTACTCATAAGAGCAGCAAATCATTTCCATTTCCACAGTCTTTGTTGACCAAATGCCTGTGAGATTCTTCAATAGAGCTAACTGCTCATTTGTGATCTCTATAACAAAAGCCTACCGCAGTATTGTGAAGTGCCCTTGACAAAGCTGGAGATAGTATGGCTCCAGCCTTCAGTGCTTGGTAATAAATAATCAGATGTGAGATTTCACTTTGGAGATAAAAACAAAACTAAAAAAAAAACAACATTTAAGATCTGTTTGTGAGTTTTTTCAGTCCTGTTTTACTTAATTTATTTATTTATTTATTTATTTATTTATTCCTAAACTACTTTTTTGTCTCTGGTTTGCCACTTAAAAGGATTGATGCAGGTAATAAACTTAACCTAATTCTATTGTTAAAACTGCAGCTGACAGTAACTTGTTAGAGAGCTTGATCTCCTGTGAACTACTCAAGGCTTTGGTGGTAGCCTCTATAGGAAGGAGATGGTATCATAAAAATTCCTTAGAAGGTATCTTGATGGATTGGAATGATAAGTCTTAAGAAGTATATCAGCAAAAAATGCTTTCTTAAATTGCAGGAAACAGATATTTTACTGACAATACACAACAGTACACAGTGGAAATACATCAGAGGCACTGGTATTGTTATGATTCTTGGTGGGGGGAAAAGAAAAAAAACACAGAAATAATTATCAGCTTCAAGTTATCATAGATCCTGAAGAGAGTGTATAGGAGTTAGTCTTGCAGTTCTTAAAGGGAATGTGGGGACAAGGAGCTGAGCACTCAATGACTGAAGTGAACATCAATAAAGAAGATAATTTAATTGACAAGATTCAGAACCTGACACACATCCTTGCATGAACAGGATTTTGCCTCATCCATGAGTGCAAAGCTTGGAGGAGCATGCACTGTAGGCAGCTCTCCCAGGAAGCTGTTACAGACCAATCTGAGCTCCCCTCATCCAGGAGGAAACAGCTGCAATTCATTAGGCCATATCATAAGAAAGCAGAGGTAACTGAACTTCTGTGTACACAGTCCATTTTCATTGAATTCCTTTCTGTTTTGTATCTTTCTTCACATTCCCATTAACTCCTAACCAACTCTGAAAGTACTGCAGAGGAGCCCTGTGTCTCCCAAATGAAAGAATCTTAGTTGGTAATTCCAAGTATTATTTTGAGTTGCTGCGTGGCATATGTTATCACTAGCAGTATTGATGTTCTTCACAGAGAGAGTGGTGAGGTGCTGGCACAGGGTGCCCAGAGAGGCTGTGGACACACCATCACTGGTGATGTCCAAAACCAGTGGATGGAGCTCTGGGCAGCCTGGTCTAGTACAGGATCTGGAGGTTGGAGGCCCATTGTATTATGGGGCTTAGAACTTGATGGTGCTTGGGGTCCCTTCCAACGTAAGCTATTCTATGATTCTGTGATTCATGGCAGCGTAGCTGTGCAGAATGCATAGGATGTTTGCGCATTTGGGAGCTGAAATGGTTGTTAAGCATGAGTTATAAAATATGTAATGTGCTATTTTGTACCACGATCCCGATCCTTCTTTGTGCTTCAATGCACAGATGATTTTCAGTGCTCCAAAGCAAGCCTGTTTGTTGTAATTCCAGTTGGTGCATAGCAGTTCTCAAGGATGTGGGGGCATAGTGTTTGTTATTACTGGCATGAGGTTGTGTCAGCTTAGGATGGATAAGAGATCTGTAAATTCTGGAGATAGTCAGAAGGGGACTTGATTGTGGGAGCACAAAAAAGAGATGTTTCTGCTTCTCTGCCATTTTTGCTTTCATAAGTCTACAAGGAGTGGAGAGAAGACGTGCCAGTAAATGCATGCATGAGTGAATTAAGGGCAAGAGTATGCTTTTCTCTGTCAGTTCACATAGTCTACCCAGCAAATGGGTTAAATGTGAGCAAAGCAACAGCTGATGAGCCAAACAGGGCTATTGCAGATTGCTTCCGCTGTGCAGGAGGAGAACTGTCAAGTCATTTTGCTCTATTACAAGTGTCTCTATAGTCAGCTTACCTATAACTGTGCCGTGCTGCTGCTGAGAAGGGGATGACTACTAGCTTTGCTCCTGAGCTTATTCATTTTTTATGTATGGTTTAGTTCTGTCCACTGGAATTGGGATTATGGAAAAGTTTAAAATTTTTGGAAAATGTAAGTTGAGATTTTTTTTTTTTTTTTAAGGCTTCTGAATGATGTACTGAATGTATATATATTGCTGCTGCATGGGGGCTTATTGGAAGCTTAATGCAATCACAGGAGACAGCTATTGGTGACAGCTGTCTTTAGAGTATCGAGCATGTGACTCATGAATAACAGTACAGCTTTCATGTTAGTTCATTCCTAGTTCTTTTTGTAGAAGTTAGAGCTAATGTATCCTGAAGTACTAAGTCTTTGCTTAACATAAATGCCACAAACAAGGATGAAAAGTTAAATAACACATTTTGGAATGGAGTCTTTCATTTGCATCTGAATATTTTTATTCAGACTCTTGTAACTTTTCCACTCTGAAACATGTGCCAAATAAAGTTACAGAGAATCCGTTCATTTTCTGTCATTTATTTATACAGTAAAGCACACAAAGCAATCTTTAACTATGACTGTATGGGATATCGAGTTATCTTTAATTATCACTACAGAATGGTTGCAAAATCAAATACCATTGGCAATCAACATTCATTATACAATAGCATGATTGCATCTGTTCATATTCCTAGATAAGCAGGGAAAATCAAAACAGTGTCTGATTTATCCACTAAAACTGTCTGAGCAAAATATTGTATCTAACTCTCTTAATATCTCTCAGTGACTTTGATCTGATTAAAGTCCAAAGACACATAACCACAGATGCAAATTTTCTAGTGCCTCAGAAATTAAATACTGCTGCATTTCAACAGGCTGAATAGCAGGAACCATACTCCAGCTGATGTGATTACAGGCATAGTGTAAACTTATGATAGAGAGCTGTCTAAATCACTGAGGCCGCAGGTGCAGGATTATAGTAAACCCCATTGAAACATACAGTGTTCTGCCTAAATGCATGAGTACAAAATTAATTAGGCAGTTGATCACATAATAAAAGTGTGATGGATAATCTTAATGGAAACTACCAGCTCAAAGTCAATAACGAACTTGATTCTTTTATTAGCTGCAGCTGATTTTCAGTTCCTCTGTTTACAGGGTTTTGTGCTTAATAGAAGATAAGGAAAAAAAGTTGGGTTTTTTTGAAAATGGGAACTCAGTTACAGTATTTATCTCTGTTGGAAACTATAATGTGTAAGCAATGTAGAATTTGCAGATAGACATATCTGCAAGTAATTCTCTAAGATACTTGGCTGAAAAGCACATCAAAGCACAGTGAAATAATGAGACAGGCTCCAGCTGTTGAATTCCAACAGCTTTTGATTTGTGCTCTAGTAGAAGCTCCAGGTTTTGATTCTGTGTTGATTATTTCCATGGTACTGGAGTTGATTTGTGCATTATTAAAAAAAAATAGGCAGTAGATAGCAAATAAGGGTTAGTTTGGAAACTGCTTATTAAAAGACATTTTGCTTCCTGATACAAATTATTGCTTCTTGTTCCTATGTTAGCTATAACCAGCTGTCTTGGTTTAAAACAAACAAACAAACAAAAACACATAAAATCCCCCACACATTCCTTTAAAATGTCTATTTAAAAGAATGCATGTAAATAGCAGGTGAGGTAATCAGGAAATGCCATGAACAAAAATTCTGGGGACCTCAGTGTTCAGGCAGCATTACTGCTTTCTGTGCAGAGAAACTATAGTGGAAACAGGCGTTTTTCCGTATATCTTTGTAGTATATTTCTTACCGTGGAATAGGTTGCCCGAGGAGGCAGTGGATGCCCCATCACTGGACACATTCAGGGCCAGGCTGAATGTGGCTCTGGGCAGCCTGGTCTGATGGTTGGCAACCCTGCACATAGCAGGGGGTTGAACTGGATGAGCATTGTAGGCCTTTTCAACCCAGGCCATGCTGTGATTCTGTGATTTCTTCTAGTACTGTGAAGGAATTACTACCAGTAGAAAGCACCAAATAGTTTACAAAGACTTTTTACATGATGGTGATAGGACATTGGTGAATGGTATTAAACTACATGGGGGATAATGAGGTTAGATATTAGGAAGAAATTCTTCACTCCTAAACTGATGAGGCTTGGGCACAGATTGCCCACAGAAACTGTGGATGTCATTTATCTACCTATTTATTTAATTATTTTCCTCAAGTACAATTTAGCTTGATTTTTTTTTTCTGGACATATTACATCACTTCTATACTCTGCATTTTAATGACAAATGTAGTACTTAAGAAAACAGAGACTAAAGCATTAAGGTACAAGACAGGTGATAGTACAGTAAATGCAGTATGAAGTAGTGAATACGTAGTCAAACACCATCTCTGAAACATGGTGTGGTTTTAAAGATCAAAGTCTATACTAACAGAAAAAAAAGGAATGATTGACTGTCAGTTAGATGGGAAAATAATAAACCATTTAAAAAAAACAAAAAACAAACAAAAAAAAAGAAGGCTAATTCAAATTTATGTTTTAATAATTGTAAATGCAAATCATCCTAGATTTTTTGCTTTGAAGGTGGTTAACCAGCCAGTAGTATTAGATACAATGCTCCATTTCTAAGATGACCTTTTAAAGATGCTTTGCAAAATTAAAATTGAATGAGTGGTAATAAACGGTGAAACTTCCATACGCGGAATTACAGTACTAGCCTGAAGCTTTTGCCGTTTGCCATCAACTTCAATACCATGTTATGTATCCTCTTTCATTATTTTCAAGCATGGGAAATATGATAATGCAGCGCTTAAATGAAAACACTTCTAATAGCATACTTAGTCCATACTTAGCATACTTTCCTCTTGGCTGAGTAACGGTGTTGCTGTTGTTTCCATGATGCTTTTTATGAGTAGTACTGTTGTTGTTTTTTTTGGTTGTTGTTTTTTATGTATATATATATTTAGTATATCAGTTTTAGGTTTTCTGTTATGTTTTGTGTGTCGTTAGTTGAGTAATTGACTGGTTGAAGAAGTGTTTCAGGTGAGCAGTACCGCTGAGAAAGAAATGAACACTCATTTTCCTAAAAGAGAAAGAGAAACTTGAATGTTAGTGACCCTTTGAGGATTAAAAATATAATACTAAAAAAAAATCTAATGACAGACATGAGGAGAGCAGAAGGTGAAGCAAAGAGAGAGGTGGGAGGGGAAAAGGAGTGCCTGCTTGCACCATTAAACTAGTAAATGGTACTTGCATATCAGCCTCCCCACTATCAGCAGCAGTTGGAACTAATCCAGGAATTCAGAATGGGTCTGTAAATGTATCTTCAATTGTAGCCTTTGGCATAGATTTATTTTTTGTAGTCCCTTGGGCATTGAATTTCATTTTCCCATTTGCTTAATGAGAACAATTTATCCTAAATCAACGATAATCAGAGTAAACACTATTATTAATTTATTGTTTCCAGACTAGTGAAAAACAGTAAAGTGAAGCTCTCTTCCTTTATCAGTGCTTTCCCTACCCCTTTTGCCCTGAGGATCCTATTAGCAGAAAGCTGAGCAACTCTGTTTCATCAGAAATAAATTATGCCTCACTTTTTTAATGTAAGTACTGAAGGGTTGTAAAGATTAGAAATACGTTTGAACCCACTATCACTTGATGTTATTTTCCTTGATGTTCTGAGCTTCTTTGGGGGAATGAAACAACATGTTCTTTTGAAAGCAAAGAGCAGAGTTGCTTTAAAAGAACACCAGCACAGACTGGTTGATGTACAAAATTATTCAAAATTTGCACGGAAATATTTCAAGTAATGTATAGATGGTCTGAAAAGCTGTCAGAATTCTTGGTGTATGTGAGAGGCAGAATGTTTGCAGGGCACATAGGTGGCAGAACTAGTCACCCTCATTTTTAAAATGATTAGAAAACTGTAATTCCCCAGAAACAGGAGGCTAATTCGCACTTTCTTCACAAAGGAGCTAAGGATGAAAAAACACCTTTAATTAATAAACAGTGTTGGCACTACTTTGGTAACAAGCTTCTGTAAATAAATATCTTAATTGCCACAGTACAGAGCATTGTACACCAATTCATTTTACTCTTTAACTGCCGTACTTTGTTGTTTCTATTTTACCTTTTCTTTGGAAGTGGAAGTAGCTTTGTCAGCCTCGTGGCACTGAGAGCAGCTCCTGTCAGCTCTCCATTTGAAACAGTGTTGAAGCAAAAAAACAAATCAAAACTTTCCCTGGAGCCCTCATGATAGCTGGGATAGGTCTTCGTGCAACCTAAGTTGAAGCTAAATTAACTGTGTATGAAGCTTTTGTTAATGAATTATCTTTGTAATTCTGTAATCAAATTGTATAATGAAAGAAAAAAAAATAATAACAACAACAAAACTTCAAAGGAGATGCAAAAGGACACTGTGTGCATGTGTTTGTGTGTGTACGTATATGATATTCTGTCACAAAACGTGAAAACATATTTAGGATTTCCTTAGATGTTTCTTTTGTCTGTTTTTCCTTTTTTTAAAATTTATTTTTGATCTTAAGGATTCACTCTGAAGTTTTGAAACTTAATCTTCAATTTAACTTCTTTTGTATATAACTGTGATAGGCAGGAACAGCATTGTCTACACTCGTGAAGAAAGAAAGCTCTAGAGAAACATGACTGCACTGAGGCTGTTTGGACTATATGCAGACCTGGTCCTCTGAGTGTTTTCCTTGTTGTTGTTGTTGCTGTTTTTTTTTTTTAATTTTCTGAACTCTTCTTTCCAAGTAATTTTAGAAACACCAAAGTGTGGATAGTTGTAATTTGTAATGCATGCCTGCATTGAGACCCTGAGGAAAAGACAATTGTACTTGTAAAAATATCTAAAATATATATAAAATATATATTGTAAAAATATATAATGTATATATTTTTAAATATGAATACCTTGAATTACCTTGGTATGTTCAAATCCATTACAGTGATTTTAGTTTTGGGAAACCTACAGTAAGTTGTAGAACACTGTTAAACAGGGTTTTTTTCTACACCATTCTTAAATGTTTGTAAGATCTGCTGAATTTGAGTTACTAAAAGCAACATAAACTTGACTTTGAGAGATGCAATAAGCATTCTTGCTTTCTCCTTTTTTTTTTTTTTATTTTAGAATTACTATGTGAATTGTCACCAGTCTTGAAGAGAAAAGAAGAGACAACTGGTAAGTAGCAAGATTATTACTTTTTCAAATTTAGAATCCATATATGTATGTTCTGAATGAAAAATTGTGTGGCATTTGTTATTTGCAGTACTTTATTTGATAATCTAAGCAGATAATTAAAAAAAAAAAAGAATTGCATGCAAACAATGAGGGTTTTTGTGTAGGTCAGTGCTAGACGCAAACTTACAGTATGAAGTATAGCCTTTGAAAAAAAGAGGCACTTAAAGTTGGTTATAACAGTCTCTGCCATCACAGCTTACGATGGAATCAACAAGGATAAAGATTTGATGCTATTGATTTTTTTTATTTATTTATTTTTTCTCCAAAACCACAGGGTGAAACTTAATTAAGGTAGAGAACATAATTTAAGGACACTTGTCATTTTAAATTTATTGGCTGTGATTATAAATGTTGTTCTGGCACAGAACACACACTTGCCAGCCAAAGGATCCAGTTGCTTATTGTTTGCTGGTGTCAAACCTTAACTGTATTTTCTACTAATAAAACTTGACAGTGGAGATTTAGGATCCCAGGCAAATCTCAACTTGTTGTATGTCTACTTGGGTGAAATGTAATTGCTCTAAAGTCAGTGCAAAGACGTGAAGAGCAATGCTCATCCTGTTTCAAAAGAAGAGCTCTGTAAAAATAGAGCTTATGTAGCCCCTCTGAATTCCCACAACGGATAGAATAAGGAATTCTATTACAAAAAAATCAGAATGGCTTAGAGTTATAATACATTTGACTGTAAACCCTGCTTTCAGGCAGACAAAGAGGATTGCTCTCTGATT
This sequence comes from Coturnix japonica, assembly GCF_054131305.1. Taxonomy (NCBI): domain Eukaryota; kingdom Metazoa; phylum Chordata; class Aves; order Galliformes; family Phasianidae; genus Coturnix; species Coturnix japonica. The sequence goes on along the minus strand of NC_140680.1, from coordinate 7,113,849 downwards.
TTTTCTCCTGTTACCTCAGCTTGGCTTGTTGACCCTTAATGTTATGTGGTGGGATGCCTATACTTTAGTTGCTCTCTGTCCAAAATGCATAACAGTTGCTGATAAATAAGTAAACAAGAATATACATACATACATATACACACACACACACACACACACACACACATATATATATAAAGAAGAATGCAAGGCTTCACATTTTGTTAGTTAGGACTCAGACTTCAGGAGTGTAAGAAAATAGATTAAAAAACATTGAGGTCAGAACATTGTGACCTTTTTTTCTCATGTTTGCCTTTGGAAAACAGAGTCTTTGAAACATAAAGGAAGTGGAAATTTTATTTCCTGTGCTTATTATTCCAGGCCTGCCTGATCCCTGAAGTTCATATTTCTGTTCTTTAGGGGTTTCTTAAATGGTTTTAAAATTTTTGTGGTAGTGTACTAGCAGTTTAAGGTATGATGTATCCTATCTGAAAAGTAATTAAAAGAGAATCTACACAAAATGGTATATGGAAATGAAGACAAGAATTGGTGGTAATTTCTTAAGGTGTGGTTCTAGATTGGCAAAGACCATTCTGAGACTGTGCTGCAGTCAGAATGGCTTTTGACTTCCCTCACCTATGACATCCTTATATTGGCAATTGCAGTTGGGAACCTAATCAGAGGAAGACTGAAGAAAAAACAAAACCCCCAGAACACTACTAGTATTGCACCCCTTCCTGCCCTTAAATTCTCATACATAAGCCCTTATTATATAGGAAGAACTGTAGTTCTTCAGAATAGTTTAGAGTTTGATATTACTGTGCAATTGAACAGTTATAATTGCCAGTACTAAGGGTGATACGGAAAGGTGAAAGGAAGAGATATGGAAATGTACCCAAACCAGCAGGTGAACAGTGTTGTTGGGTTTTCCTAAATCAGCTTAAGCCTGTTCTGCTCCGTGTAATTCTCTGAAGCCATTAAAATATGGGTAATTGCAACATGAGCTGGAATAAACTTGGAATTAAACTTTAAATGCTCATACATAAGCTTCTGTGATCCAGCTTCCAATAAGAGTGAGTTTAATTTTTAGTTATAGTCCATCATTAGGCATGAGTGGGACAAATGGTGATCTTTCTTTGAGCAGCACTTAGTAAGATATGCAGATAGTTTACAGTTTTTATAGGGTAAGTTGGTGTTGTTAAAGGTGGCTTGAGGTTAATCTAGAAATCCTTGTTATGCGTAAGAAAAGGAAAAAAAAATAGTTAATATACTTTTTCAAGTTTAAATTAGACTTTTGTAAAATTGTTTGTCTGATACTATGGAATCATAGTATCGTTTAGGTTGGAAAAAAACTTCAAGGTAACTAAATCCAACCATCAATCTGAACTACTGAGTTCTGTCCCTAAGCACCACATTCTCATGTCTTGTCTGTACCTCTGCGAATGGGGACTGCATTACCTCCCTGAGCAGGCTTGACATGATATAAGTAAAAGGACTAATGAATTGAAATACTTTGTGTCTGTCTCCTGGGCTTGTCAGGATCTAAGTGGGTAAGCTTCATTTTTCTGTGTAATAGTAATACATCTCCTTTATGTTTTCTCTGACTAAACTATTTTAAACTACATGGTCATCAGGTCAAAAGCTAATGCATGCTTGTATGTATGAACAGCAACCTATTACAATGAGTTGATTTGTCTTAGTTCCTTAAATAGCTCCAGTGACATATACTCCTGATCATTGCCAGTGGCTTTTGGCACTTTTAGTGTAACCACTAAATAATAACAGCAGTGGGATATAAATATTTTGTGCTTATGTAGCCTTAATATGTTTTTGTATCTCTGATAGCTGTCTGAGACGTCCTACTGTCATTTGAACACCATACTCAGGTCCCTGTTATTCTGTGACAATCTAATACTATAAAAACTTTTTTAAAGAATTCAAGAGGGCTGTTGTCAGTAACATCAAGTTGGAATTGTCGATAAATTCTTTTCTTACTCCACCTTCATAGTAGAAGGACACTTCAATAGGTTTAACAGTGAAAATGGAACATGAAAAAAAATATCATCTCTAAATGGTGATTAAATACTAGAAAACATCATCTTCAGCTAAACTCTGCTAAACTATTGGTGCTAGGTGGACTGGAGGTCTTTTCCAACTGTGGTGATTCTATTAATCTGTGATTATATCTAGCTGTAAGTATTTGTTTCGGGACAGTTAGACTGGATGATTTTTAAGTATCCTTTCTAACTTAGATGATTCTGTAATTATAAGATGTTGTTTGCTTTCTGAAACTTGTTTTTCTTTCAGCTCTGTTTCACTGAGTGCAGGATGAGGAAATAGTAAAGTATAGAATTGGAAAATGTTGAATTTTATTGCAGCTACATAATAACATACTTGAAGGGTGAAAAAATCCTGATTAAGTTTTTCTGAAACCAAGAAAGTTGTTACCAAATTTCTATTTCAGAAAACAATTAGACTGCAGAAATGAATATTTAAAAGAAACAAAAAACAAAAACAAAAAACAAAAGCAAATAGCAACAACAACAAACAAAAAACAAACCAAAACAAAAAACACCTTGTTTATGTCTCAGCAACCCTGGGAAGAGGTGATTGCATTTGTTCTGTATTTTAGAATGGCACCTCACTGGTCCAATATGATTCTGTGGCATAGTGTTTTAGGTAAGGTAAATCACAGCTAATAGTTGGATGGAGGTAATCTTTGTACTGTTAATGTACTTTTACCTCTTTTATGTTAATTTGTCTGTCACTGAGAATGGATTGAAAAATTTTGGTGATATAAATTTTAAAACTTAGGCCTGGATCCTACCTCACCAGCATATATATAAGTATCTATATAGATTAATTAATGTCAGTAAGAAGTAATTTTTCTGTTTTCAAGTTTAAGATTTTCAGATTCAAAGAAAACCATAAAATACAAGAGTGGCTGTGAATACCTTTGCCTTTTACACCCTAGTTTAATCAGAAAAAGATCCTACTAAGCATTGTGCTTGCCAAAGATCACCTTCTCTCCAGATAAGTGGAAGCAGCAACTGAAGAAACACCTCCTTTATCCTATTTCTCATGCCTATTTCCATTTCATAACTCTTATCTCATGATCTTTTTTAAGTTCCTTGTCTCCGTAGCATTTCTCTAGTGGTATTGAACGAAATAGCTAACACATTTTAACTTGCATTTCAAATTAGAGGAAATCAACAGAGGACACAGATTGAAGCTATCTTTGTAAAGATGTTTGAGGATTAGAGCAGAACTGGTGCAGCATTAGCAGCAGGGTACCTGTGGCTGTCTCTTCTTTGCCCATTCCAGGCCCTAAACTGACTAACAAAGTTTTTGGTTATAGTCAGTGCGTCTCTTCACTGAAGCTATTAATAGTTGAAACAAAATATATTGTATAACTCTTGCAGTTTCACTGGAGTGCAGCACTCAGGTGTCCTATAGAATTATACAGGCTTCACATATAAAAACTTACAGTATTTTCTTATGAAATGTCCCTGTCTCCAGACTGTTAACAATCACAGCTTTCTTGTACTTACAGGCGGGTATTCACTTACCCACTTACCAGTTATCTGTGAAGTGTAGTTGCCGGTAAACTGTAGTTTCATACAGTTTATTCAAAATGGTTGTCAGCAGAACTAGGTGGTAGCTGCAAAAATTTAAAGTCACAGTAATACTTAAAGCTTGGTGACTGAAAGTATATCTGTATGGCTGTCTACTAAATACTTCCAGTAGAGTGTAGTCTTCAAGAAGTCCCTTCACACCCATTCAGGATGCTTTTAGAGCAAATTTCAGGCACTTTGGTTAACCATGGCTGTTTAGTGTTTAGCAAGATTTGTAGCAGATGGCTAACTCAATGAGATAGTATCAGTGACAAAAAAAGCTGTTCCTCTCCTGTAGCATCTAAGCCAGCAGTTGTGCAAATATCTGAAGCAAAGAAAATATCTTTAACTTCAGACAAGTGGTGTTAGACCACAGAGGGATCAACAGAACCTTGCTCTGCCTTCTGAAATATCTCATTGCCCTTGTGAAAGGCTTGTCCCTGTAGCCATTTCACAATTCCTGCAGTTCTATTTTATGTTTAGAGTGTTAGCTTATGACTACCTGCATGCAGTTTTTTTCCTTTGTGTCCTTTATTCCCTCTAACCGGCATTCTCCAATATACACATCATTTTTCTAGGCTATATATCATCTCCTTTGGGCTGTCTTACGTTCTTTCAGGTTGCAGTTCTTTCTGCTTCACACAGTCTGTTACTGTTCTTTACCATCCATAATATATCGTAACCATAGATACCATGCACAATTCAAATATGAACCTTCAAGGTTTCAAGCTTTTTTGTTGTTTTTTTTTTTGTAAATATTTTCATGAAAAGAGTGATTATATTTCACATCGAGGCTTCAACAGAATATTAGCGAAGAACACTGATTAAGACAATTTAAACATGCTCAGCAGTGTATGTCCTTAAGTATGCAGGATGAAGTTGAGTGAGGAACTCTGAAGCTCTTAAATGACAGCAGAAAATGCTCCTGAAAGATAGCTGATTTATTTATTTATCTATTTATTTATTTATTTATTTTGTATCAGAGCTTTCTCAACGCCTTGCCCAGAGTCTATTGCAAGGAAGGGAAGTCTGTTTTTTCAGTCTACGTAGTAACAGATCATTTATAGTTTTACTTGTAGCTTCACAGTTCTGTTATTAATTTGTAAAGGGTGGAGGAGAGCTATAAATGTAAAACATTATTTTCCATCCTAAATATGGGCAACGTTCACATTGAGTTCTCTAGGGAAATGTTTTATAAGGATGTTTTAGAAGCAGAAGTTCTGTCACTCTATATGGCTATTAAAATCATTATACGTTTTTAGGAGTAAATAAACTTCAGATTAAAACTACATAATGGAGAACCCTTTTATCAAGGGCGTATACCACGCACCAGATGGAAAACAAACTGTGTTTACAGCATTACCGCTATCGCCACTGACACTACTAGATCTACAATATGTTATAGCAGCAGCTCCATTAACCTTGCTAGTTCCGTTGGAGTTGTCTGGTAGTTTGCCCAATCTGTGTTTGTTGTCAGCAAATGCATCAAATTAGGGGATTTTAATTCTGTTTATTGACCTTTTCCCTTCTTCATCGTCTTAGACTGTGGTTCATTCAAAATTGTTCTGCTACTGGTCTGTAAAACACTGAAAACATGTATTTCTGAATCCTTCTGACACTGTGTATAGAAGTTATAATGTTTTTCCTCAGACACAAAACTTCAGGAGAACATCTGATGGAATGTGTGATTAAAAACCCATTTTGTTACTTAATCAGTTACCATCAGATGCAGTGTGACTTGCTTGAGCTGTTGAATTTCTCCTATACTGGAATATTTTACTGTCCCACAAAGCAGGCTGCCACCATGTATCATGAGATGTTGTTCCCATCCTGTATTCGTGCTATTGGAATTCGCATGTAGCCACAGGACAGCTCTCATCTATCAACTAACCAAGCCAAAATGTAACTACTGTGTTACTGTAATCAACTGCTGTAATATTCAGCCACATGTATTCCTTACCTTACTGCAGGACTGCAGGAGTACTTCTCCACAAATAAGAATCAGAGAACTTTGGACAAAGACCAGAGCAAAATCACTCTCTCACTAATAATAGTTCATTCTGGATTAAACTGACTACGGACTAAGGTGCTGAATTATCTTAGGAAATCTGAATGCCTTAGGAAGTCATTTTCAATAGATTATTATTAGATAATTATTTGAAATGAGGTGATATCCTCATGAAGATGCAACCTAAACACCCTTTTTCTTTATTTTTTCATTGTCCAATTTATTAAATGTAAATTCAATGTACTACACATTATATACATTTTATTTACATATATTTATACTACACATATATACACATTATTTATGTAAATGTGTAGTAGTAAAATTATTTCGAAGCCTGAGCTAGGTGTAACCTGATGCTGGCTTTCTGCAACCTCCCTTCCACTTGCTCCTGTTTGTGTGAGTAGCACTGATCAGACAGTTTGGATTTAGATCATCACTACTTGCCACAGCAAGCTGAATAACCTCCTGACCTTCAGTTCTATTGTGATACATGTTTCCTTTTCTCTGAGGTGAAAGCAACTTAAACTGAAGGGAAAATGAGGCCTGCTTCTCAGTTTAGACAAGATTCAAGGCATTGCATTCAGGCACTGGGCATGCAGAAGTGGTAGGGTTTTTTATTTTGTATAAAGTGAAACAAATGTGAATGCTAATTGTTTTGTCTGCACCCTTACATTCACTGATGTCTTGCACACAAAGTTCAGATTGCTGTGTGAAAAAAATGCAAACTAGGAAATAAAAAATAAGAAACTAATTTTTTTTTCTGCTTCCCCCCTCCTTTCTGAAGAATGAATTTATAATCTATTCACTTAAAAAATTTAGGTCTCTTCCTTAAAAGATTTATTGGTTCCAAGTGTATTATATATACACCACTGGTGCACAGTTAAGAGTCATTCAGACCTCAGGGGATGTTATTTTCAGCAAGATTTGTTACAACTTGTTATTCAGTATCTTTACCAATTATCTGAGTCTTCTAATTGCTAATCACACTTGCATTTGACATAAGTAGATAGCAACAGGGGTGAATAAGGACATGGGCACAACATTGCAGTGTGACTTATTTAGCCCAGCTAAATGTATGATAGTTCTCTCTAGGTATGAATAGAATGTTGGTCACCTTTGAATAAAGGAATGTATAATGCAATTGGTTGAATGAAACTATACAGAGAGACCAAAAGTTAGTAAAGGAAATACTGGAATGGTGAATTCCACTGTTTGTTGATGTTGTTTGTGGGTTCCTGGAACACAGATGCTTAAATATGGATACTTACAGAATTTAAACTTATTGTAACAATGAATGTAAGAATGAGTCTGAGCCCTGAGTGTTCTGAAAGCAGAAATGTCAGTAACAGCATGTAAGGATAGGGTAATGAAAAATCTTTAACATTGAAAATATTGCTGCCTTATTGTTTCCAGCCTTCATGTTTTCTTAAAAAATAAATTAAAAACAATAAATAACCATGGAAATTGTAAGAAAAGATTTTAAAAATAAGCTGAAGTCTGAAAATGTGCCTTGTATGAGTAGAAAACAGAGAATGCTGTGTTACAGTGAGAAACTGTGTTCTTGTGTCTTGTGGAAAAAATAACATTTTCAGGAAATTTATCCAAATTGATTTATCTTTTCATTACATTTCTGTACAAGTAGATTTGAGAAAGGCTGTATTAGAAGTTTCCGTTCCTGATTTATTTGTGAACAGTGAAACTTGTGTTTGTTTTCTTATTTCCAAAATTGATTTGAGGACAGGAGAAAAAGGGGAGAACACCCCAGTGACAAGCTGAGAATAGAAAGGAGGGGCACTTCTAGATGAGGACCTTGTCCTGGTGTGATGGTGATGTGACTGTGGTTGGCAGTGATTTCCACTGTGCTTTTTTCCTATTACTATATAATTTTAACCAAGACTTGCCCAACTTTGAGTTGTAGCTGTTATGATGCTATTAGTGTTGCTTAATCAGGCATGTAGTATGCTGACTATTCTTCAGGATTTTATGCATATCTATTACTGTATGGTACTCATCAGGTGGAATACAGTTATTCAGTAAGTTGTGAGTGTTCTCTAGTACTAACTAAAACTTATCATGTTAGGTGTAAGGAAAGGGGAGAAGGGGCTATTCTCACAGCATGGTTGCTGCTTCCTACAAGAGCAATAAAACAGGATAGAATAACATCTGCAGCAATATTGGGATTTGCAAGTGCAAGTGCATAAGAAAAAACAGCATGAAAACAACAGCGTGAGACCAGCAAGCACAAAAGACAGGCTTTGGAACATCACAAGAACTAGGTGTGAGCTCTAAGAACTGTGAGTAAAAGCAAGTATGAGTTTTCATATGGATTATCCTTAGCATTAGAATGAGAGATGAACCTAAAACAATCTGCAGCCTGGACTGCTGCAGGCGGAGTCCATGGTGGATGTATTCAGCAAACAACAGGGAGAGGAGTAAAGCTACTAAGTCTGCCATATAGGGTGCCTCCCTCTATTCTGTGTCCCGTCCGCCCCTGCATTGTGGATGAGGGTAGTTGATGAGAGTGGTAAAAAAATTTTCTAATCTTTGTGCTGTTACTATGTGACAAGATAGAGGCAAGTGTATCAGGGCTAACACTACCACAGCTGTCAGTAGTATAAAAATGCTGGGTATAAGGCTGAATTTAAGTGATGAGGCTGATCACCATCTGTTAAAGATGCCACACCAATTGGAGTTTTATGGCTCTTGTAGCATGCTTTCTTTTTCCCTTAAGTAATGTTCCTTTTAGAGTTGAGGTATGTAGTCAGTTCTAGACCCTGCTAATAATGTTCTGTGAGGATTAGCCATTTTAAATATCATCTGTGCAACAGAATATATGTGGCATTAACTATGTATTTCAGACCATGTCACTTGCAGAAGCTTGTACTTGCTTTTGTATCATGGTAATGCATGTTGTGTAGCATTACTATAGCAGCCTGGCTGCTTCCTTGGACTGGCTGGACTGGATGAAGAGATGTGCAGCAGCTTCATTCTTTGTGAGTTCAGTCAGCTGAGTTGACTTCTTCCAATCTATTATTTTTTTTTTCCCCTACCCTGTAAATAATAGAGTATGATACTGTGTGATGACACATGAAATGTTATAAGACAAAGTGAAACTCTCATTCTTTTAGAGCTGGATGATAGTTGGAGCCCCTTTGTTATAAACTGTAACTTTTAGAAAGATGGAACAGTAGCAAAGTATCAGTTGTAAGTTTTGGGTTTCTGTTTTGTTTTTCTTCTGTGGAATCTTTTAGGGGTCTCTTTTCTTTCTTTATTTTTGTTAGTTTTAGCACTATTAGGTGCTTTGAGTTTGAAGGAGCTGCCTGATGGCTTTGTCTTTGATTGGAAATCCCCATGTGGGATAAATCCAAAGGTAACCCAGCCCTTTAACTATGAAAACAGCACCTTTTCAATAGCTCTTGGAGTGAGATTTCTTCTATCAGATGAAGATCAAGGCAGACAGGGGAAATCTGGCCAGCTCAATACTCACACTTTACAGGATGAGGGACTTTCCTTGCAAATTGGAATATTGTTTCTTCATGGGAGGTCCTGCATATTTTAACTAGAGAAACATGAACTTTCTGTGTAATTTAAACACAATCTTTCAATTCCTTAGGCTGCAATTCTTTTGTACTTTGAAATTACATTTTCTTACACTTGGAAAAAATCAAAGAAATTACAATACTTTGTATCTTTTTTTTTTTTTTTTTCTTTTTTTTTTTTTTTGGGAAGATCTGAGTACTCATATCCCTCCAAGAAGCCCATAATAATGAGTCTTTTTGAACCATAGATCAAATATATATTTAAAAAGTAAATTCCATTGGGGTGTCTCATTTCTATTTAGTTGTGCTTTATTACATCAGAAAGCCTGTATGAATTTCAGCAAGGCATTAACTAAGTATTGAGCCTTGCACAGAGGAGAATGAAACTTGTGATTAGTGGTTCTAGGCACTTCTCTAAAATTATAATGGGAAAATATCTGGATTATTTTTATGATTTCTTTTGTAGAGAAGTTTAAAATTGAAATGGAAGTGAGCATTTAGTTGTACTGAAATACAGCTGGAGGTACAGCTGTATTTACAGGACGCAGCTAATGACGACTTTGGCTTTTCCTGACACCTCTTTGGTAAGCTTCTGAATGACCTTGTCAAAGTTAAAAGCTCATAACATTCATATTTTGTTTTTATGGCATTATGATTCTGCATAACACTGCTAAAAACAAAAACACAGTATAATTATACTGTCAATCAAGCAGCCAGCAAAGGCATTTTCCACCAGTTTTGCACCTACTAAGCTGTAAATAATTTATAAAATTAGAAGTCATGACTGAGTGGAGGCATTTTGGTGCTAGTGAAGCACCGGTCATAGCTCTGTTGTATAAGTGACCCTTCATACTGAGCTCTGGTTGCTTACATTTGTCCTGTGATTGTCAAAGTGTTCATTTGTTCTTGTACTGTTGTGCACGCACCTAATAAAAATATCAAGCTGTCAATAGAACTGTGAACAGGTGTACAGTGTATGCTGTAATGATGTTTTATTCATTTGAATTTCCAGCCCATTTATTCTCACCCAACGAACAACAAAAATATTTTCTTCATTATCTGCAATTAATGTAAATGTCAAATGTTTGAATATATTATTGCACAGATAATTCAATACGTTGGTTGATTTGATTTGTGGAGTATTTGCTTTAAAGCAACAATTGAAACAAACCGAGAAAAAAAAAAAAACAACAAAAAAAAACTGAGGCTGCATGTTCTCGTCTGTGGTCCTGAGCTGTTAACTTGTTTCTCTGAGGTCTCTGATTCTGAAAAGGAAGATTCTTAAGGCCTTCTCCATCTTTATATCTAGTCTTAACTTTTAAACAAGGTTTATTAGATGTATAAATTTTTTGCACTATTAGTGTGTATAACATAATAATTTAGTTGACAGATATTAATCTTTCATAATGGAGCTCTTCAGAGTGCAGACTGCTTTACAGACTTATCAAAAGCCAGGCATCCTGTTGATAGGACAGAGGCAGTAAATTGATGATTATCTTTCAGTAGCTCTTTCTCCTCAAATTATTCTTCTGCTCACTTGCGATTCAGTCTGTGCCCGACTGTCCAAATATAATGTGGATATGGATAATTCACACCTACTTTTAATGCTGTTTTTACAACTTAATTACACATTCTAACAGTTCCTAGAACTGAAACTCTTAAACAGAAAATGTTTCAAAGGCCCCAGCTGTAGACATGATTCCTAAAATCCTGCACCTTCATTTCAATTGAAATATTATTTTAAAAAATTCTGAAAGTACTAAAATCAGCTCTTAAAAATTGTTTTTGGTTTATCACGTGGTACTTCATTCATTAGCACACTTTGCTCTTGGTTTTGCTGGAGACAGTGTGCATCCTCCTGCAGCACTGGGGCAGACATTAGCTCAGGCCTTGGTAGCATCAGCTGGCATTCTGTGGAACAAGTGGCAATCAGCTGCTTTTTGGACACAGCAAAGAAACTTGGGTGTTTGGTCTGTCTTAGAGTACATACTTTGAACATTAGAAAGAGCTGAAAAAATGTTGTAGTAGTGTTAATTTCTTAGCCCTGAACTGGGGTGGTGGGAAGTACTTTTTGGATGCGTGCACCAAGTCCTACCATTTTTCCAATCTGAGGTCTTGTGTGGTAAAGCCTTAATGTGATACAGTCACTGAAAATTGAATCCTACTCTGATTTAAAATGCCAGCTTCATACTGTCGCAGTGGGAAACATGCAGCTGATGGATTTGCATGATAAATACATGAAAATGTTTTGAAAGCATATTCTTGTTAATACAGACAAAGAGACTTCTAGAGTAAGTTCATAGTAAAAATGTTGATTATAGCTGAAAATTACTGTGTAAAAATATACAAATAAAGAAGTGGGTTGAAGGTGTGAGAAGATCAAGCAATTCAATGTATAGTTTATAAATGAATCCTCATTAAAATGTAGTGTTAAACACTCTAGCACAGCTTTTTTATATGTGCAACATACGAAAGAAAATGTACTCTAGTTGAAAAGGAAAGAACTACAGTAGGCAAAGTCAAGGATAGTATACTAGAAATAAAAAGGGCATTCATATATTGGAAGGATGCTTATGAATTTGAATATTCATTCGTAATGTATTTAACTAGAGCTATTAGAATATTCCTGATGACACCATGCAATTTAATCTAAGTTTCAAGCAGTCATTATGACAGACTTTTATCAATGCATGGAGTGAGTAGTTGTGTTTATGTCGTAGCTGGCATGTCTTTTCTTACTCAGTTATGTAAATGTTACCAATTTGTGGTTCGGGATTTACCTGATAGAATGCTAAGCTGATGGTTGTCAAAACTTCAGCGACTGGCAATTGACTGTAGTTATGGCTTATATTCTCGATGTTTTTCTTCAGAAGAAATGAATGTGATCAACTACTGATCTTACATAGCATAATAGAGAGATGAAGATAAGAGGGGAAAAAAAGGCAAGTGTTCACAAGTAATCTATGTGAAATTGTTAGTGTTCAATAGTGTACTTTGCCAATGAGTATACATAACAAAAATAGACAGAGCCCTCTATTGAAGTACAAGAAGTAAAGAGATTTAAAAAAATAAAAATAAAAATCTTTCCTGAAATGACTCAAGACAAAATAGCAAGGAGTGCCCAACTCCATTTCAAGTTATTGATGAAGAACATTGTTCCCTGCAATTACTTTTATTGTCTCTGTCTCAGTAGGTAATAACATTTGATCCTCGGGCCAGATAATCATATACTCTACCATCTACATTAGAAATAATGCTTAGATTCATGTGGCTAATTCCATAGTTCTTGCTGTCTTTTCGGCATTCAGCATCATAGCAACAATGTGTTTGAATAAGTAGGTTTTACTTTGTATTTTTTCCAAGGTTATTTTAGAACGTCTATACCTTAGTGTATATTGAGAGCTGAGCTAGTCAGGACATTATATTTGGTGCGAAGGGACAAAAGTATGTGAGTGGAGGCAGGTAAGCTTGTGGAGCCATGACAGTTTTTAAAGGGACAGTCTTTGGGGCTTTTTAAAATATGTATACATTCAGAAATTATTTCTGGCCTGCTCCTGGAAATGCTGTGTTGAGATCATAAGAAGCAGGGAACTCAAATCTGTGTGTGTTGGGGGGAGGGACGGGGGGGGGGTTGAAAATAAGTCCTTGCTCAACATTGTTTTTCCAGGCTTGGATTTATTTTGTTTTGCTTTTGAATGAGTTTTCAAAGAAAAGAAGTCTTAAGAGAGTATTTGTACTGCCTTTTACTCTATAGCAAGTCCGACAATCCGTTCAGTAAGCCTGCAAACTTGGACTGCTTTATGAATGCCATTTGTCCCAGTGGAGGTTGCAGGAGATGAGAGCAGTCAGGAAGCAGTAAGACTCTGCCATTCTGTTTCACTGATTTATGACCATAGAAGTGATAAGTGACATCTTTCTAATTACAACAGTGATAATGATGGCTATTGGCCAACAGGAACTTTGTGCATAACAAATAGTTATGAGCACATAGAGTGCATACAGACAGGTGTTTTCTTTTTTTCTGTATGTTCTTAGAAAAAAACAAAAACAAAACAAACAAAAAAACCAACAACCATTTAACAGCTGTTTTTTATATAAAGGCGATACTTGTTGCAACTCTTTCTACTTTACAGTGTTCAGCAGTGGCTACTTAGTGAAGGCTCAACCACTGCACTTTTGGGTGCGCACATAGGAAAAAGAAAAGAAGCTTCACAAGTTAGCAGAGCCAACAGTGTTGAGGTTCATTTGTTTTTTGGTGCTTTGGGAAGACTATAAATGAAGAGTTAATTGAACAACAGCAGAATACATATAAAGACAGTCCCACAACCCATTTTTTGATAATTGTTTCTTCTCTTAAGAGAATATTACCTCTCGTACAGATGGTCAGAGTGATGCATTTGGGGAAATCAACCAACTTGGCTTTCTTCCTGATCTCACTGCTAAGTAACTGCAGTGTTTAACCCCAGCAGTATTGCTTAACTTTGCTCCAGATACCATTCTAATCAACAATACAAGGCTTTACAGTTGGAAAACTCCTTCTAAGGTCTCTGAACATAATTTTATTGTTCTTAGTGTTCTGGACATTTGGAAACTGGTAGTGTAAAGTCTGGTTCACAGATCACAGAATCACAGAATTACCCGGGTTGGAAGGGACCTCAAGGATCATGTAGTTCCAACCCCCCTGCCTAGCAGGGCCACCAAACATACACATTTACTAGATCAGGTTGCCCAGGGCCCCGTCCAACCTGGTCTTGAACACCTCCAAGGACGGGGCATCCACAACCTCACTGGGCAGCCTGTTCCAGGACCTAACCACCCTTCTAGTAAAGAACTTACCCCTAACATCCAACCTAAATCTTCCCTCCTTCAACTTAAAACCATTTCCCCTAGTCCTGCTATTATCAGCCCTTTCGAAGAGTTTACTCCCCTCCTGGGAGTAAGTTCCCTTCAGGTACTGAAAGGCTGCAATGAGGTCACCCCGCAACCTTCTCTTCTCCAGGCTGAACAAACCCAACTCCCTGGTTACTTTCAAATCACTTGAAATAGACTTTCTGAAATATGACTTGTAAGAGGTTTAAAGAATTGTGTGAATCTCATAATTCTAGGAATTGTTCTTGTGCAGTCATCTACGAAACAAAATCAGTAATCAGTGGTGGAAAGAGATGTAATCTTGCTTCGTGCGTAGAAAGGAAGGTGCGTTAAACAGTTAAAGCACTGATGTAGAAAATGGGTGATCTGACTTTCAAGATAAGCTCTTTCTCTGAGATTCAGTCTCTGTGCTGTAGTACATTGTGCACACATATTGGTGTTTCCACACTGTGTGGCTTTGAGACCTGATCACATTAAAAATAGTGAGGTGCCTGAATACTGGGCTGGTTCACAAACCCCAGAAAACACTTGGCGCGTGTCTGTGTGGTTGTGGGCAAATGGAAACTCTGTACTCTCTAGGGCACTTGTTGCTCTGTGCTTTCAGACAGAGTGACTTTCATCTGTCAGAAGCATCTCAGTGCTTGGGGGCAGGCAGAGAAGGGACATATCCACCTTGTTCACAGCAAGTTGCGAGATGGGTGGAATAAAGGAGCCTGAAACCTAACCTATGATTTTTGTTCTCCCTTTAATGTTTGGAAAGACTCAGAGCCACAGTGCATGTTGTACCAATAACATCCTCATGTCTGTTGTTTAATTTTGAAATTTAAAATACAAATTATTCATTCTGTGTAACTTGTTTCTTGATTAACTTGAAAAAGTGAGAGATACATCTTTAGATTCCATGTTTTTCCTGATTTCTACTGTTACTCCTATGGTTTGAGGAGTTGTGAAGTTCTTAAGTTCATTTGCATTTTTGGATTATGAATTTAGAATGATTCTTAAATGCTTTTGTAATCTCCAAATAATTTTCTTTTCAAGCCTACTCTATTTTGTTACTTTTTGCCATGTACCTATTACTTAGTTGCAAATTGATTTTGTTCCTCCTTAAGCAATTTCTGAGGAGGATGTTTGGTAAACAAGTGCATTAGACTGGGAGACATCCAAGTATGATGGAGAATTGTTTCTAGCAAAACTAAAAAAAACATAATTACTTTTGCCTAAATTTTAAAGCAGGCATATTAATCATGAGAATAGCAGATGCATATCTAAGTGTGTCAATATCTCTCATATACCAGTTCCCTCTTTCTCTTAACTCATGCTGGCATACATTTTGAAATGAAGTCCTTAGGCCAGCATTTCCTTGTGTATGTGACTGTTATGATAATACTGACAGAAAGTTTATTATAAGTTAAAGCCCTGAGCGTTTATATTGGAGACGTGATTTATATGAAATGGTTCTACTCTAAAGTTAGCAAGGTGATTATGTTTCTGAAAACTTTACTTATGTTCACAGAAATATCTAGGTTGGAAAAGATCTTCATGATCACCATGCTCAACTATTCACCTTTCCTACCCAGTCCTGTTTTGAAACCATGTATCTTAGTGCCACATCTCTCCCGCTGCTTCCTTGAGCTGCCCATTCCAATGCTTGGCCACCCTCTTCAAGAAGAAATTCTTCCCAGTGTGAAATCTAAACTTTCCTTGGTGAAAATTGACTGTTCTGATTCTTAAGCCAAACATGAAGTGATTTGCCTCGTGTTTTGGGAACATAATGGGAATTTTATTTGTGAAATCAAAACGGAATAAATACAACAACCATGCCAAATAATACAACAAGAAAATACACTAGATACATGCTTTAAAGTGATTAAAAAAATATAAGCACAATAGGTACCTCTATGTCTTTCCAAGGTTGATCTCTGTCTCTGTTCTATAAAAGAATAATTAGGTCTGGAAAACAGAAAGAGGAGACTTAAAAGATGCAGCTTACTCAGTTTAACTCCAGATTTTATTTAACAGAGCAGTGAACTCAATTTTGACACCTGAAGTTGATCATAACTATCACTGGTCTGACTAATCCTTTGAAAGGAAAATATTTGACACCCCCACACCACCTCCTCCCCACTTCTCATCCAGAAAAAAAGAGAAGCTAATTCTGCTTGGCTTTGGGCTGGCTGATAGATGTCTACCTTGCAATTGGAGGTGTTTTAACAGGCTCTTTTGCTCTAAGTTAGGGATCATAGGATAAGTAGGTTTTTGCATGGGTACTGCATCCAAAATTGTCATGTCACTGTGTGTGTTTGTTTTTTCTTGTTGTCTCCAGTGTTATTAAACAAAACAAACAAGAAAAAAAACAGAATATGTAGTTTATTCTGTTTGCGTCCCTGTAGCTAGAGGTAGATATCGTATTTTTACCTGAATTACCTGCTTTAATGAAACACGTTTCTTCCCAGACACATGGCTGGTACTTAGTTTACTTATTGATAGTATGAAACTACAGCAGAGCTGATCCTTTTTGGTGACAGTTACTTTTTTTCAGTACAATTTGAGTTTATGTAAGATATATGGAAAACCATCCTGCCCTTACCTTTGGAAGTAGCTTCTCTGATACTTTAGATGAGCTGTGTGATGTTTTTCATTGTTGCTTTTTTTTTTTTTTTTTTTTTTTTTAATATCTTCATGCTACTCTGTACCTCAGATGCAGAGTCAGGTGTTTGCTGTTCTTCCAGTCACGGCTTTTATGGAGATTGTTCCTTTTCTCACTGATTCTTGGTAATCTAAGCTTCCGTGCTGCAGGATGCTTTGCTTTGGGCTCCAAGCCCAGCATCTCAGCATACTCTTCTTAATGGAGCTGAATTTTCCTATCTCTGCCTGTTTTTCTCTTTGCCTTCTGCTTTTTAATTCAAGCAAGATTTTATTTGGATGATAAGCATGGGCAGGCTAGCCTTCTGCTTGTGTGGTGAGAAATGTCATTTTCTTCCAGCTCTGCTTTGCTTTCTCTCTGCAGAGCTGAGATTAAGTTAGCTCTGATACTGTCACATTGCAACATGAACAGAAGTAGAGAGCTTAGGAAGGCAGAAAAAAAATTAGTAGTAATCCAAGCAGCAAGTTATTATA
The DNA here is from genome assembly GCF_054131305.1 of Coturnix japonica. Classification (NCBI taxonomy): domain Eukaryota; kingdom Metazoa; phylum Chordata; class Aves; order Galliformes; family Phasianidae; genus Coturnix; species Coturnix japonica. The sequence continues at coordinate 7,096,720 of NC_140680.1, read as the reverse complement.
TTTGTTTAGAAGATATTATTCAGGTAAATCTATATATATGTGTATTTTGTCTACATCTAGAATCTAAAGAGTTCATCAAAGAAGTACTTTTCCAGTTATTTTTCATAAGTTGGTGAGATTTTAGAAGACCTGGATCTATTTGCATTCTCCAAAATTATCCTATTGTGTGCACTGGAGAACTCCAGTGAGTGTCTGAAAGGACCTAAGGATACAGGATACAGAATGGGCACATCAGGCTGGCCCTGCTCACAAGCCTCAGTGACAGGAGATTTGGTCTCACTTCCGAAACACCTGTTAGTTTTCCAGAAAACTGAGATTTCTAACTCTTTGCAGAAGTCAGTCTTACCTTCACCAAGCCTTAAACTATGCACAGGTCTGCTTTACCAGCATTGGGTGGAGCAGCTGTTTCCACATGCCCTGTTATCGCTCTCTGACCATTGACAGCAGAGCTTTTAGTGTTTGTTCTGCTTAATCTATTTGAGCACAGAGATCTGCTCTAGTGAAGGTGAGCTCTTTTTAAACTATTTTAAATAACCTACGTGTTACAGATTAAAAGAGGTTATGGAGCAGAGACGAGCAGTTCTCTGGCAAATATGAAGTACTGTTACTCTCTGATCTGGAGTGGCAAGGCAAGTGCATGTCCCACAGGAAAAGCTGCTTGCATGGCTGCTCATCTGTTAACACCTCTGTTGGCAATTATCCAGTAATTACTGGGGAAATAAATTGTATTTAAAAATCAGGTTGTTATGAAAAGGAATCTTACAGAGAAATGGCCAGTGCCGGAAGAAATTATATACAGTTAGGTATTGTATAAAGAAATACTGTACAGAATGTAAATATTTGTAAGGCAACCAAATATTATGAAGGAATTGCCTGCTTTAATGTCTTGCTATAGACATAATTCTTGCATCTTACAGTTCTTATTTCAGTGTAGCCGTCGCATGTTAACACAGGCATGTTTGTTTATTTTGTAGTGAGCAATTCTGTTTGCTTCTAGTTCTCAGGAGTTCTCTCTCCAGATCCCACTGATATGTTCAGAGTTTAGTCCAAAGCAGTAATGGAATGTAAGTAGTCAAATGAAATCTTGCCTACTTAAAAAGAGAGTTGTGTCCTTATGGCCTGCTCCTGTCATTTATATTGATAAGAGATAAATCCCAGGAGCTGGGAAAGTGCCTTGTGAATGATGATGGGTGCATTTCTTCTGTGTAACTTACTGAGGTGAGTGGATCACTGGAAGCCACTTCCATCAGCTCCTGCAGGTAAAAGGGACAACTAAGCTTCTAAGTAGATGTTTACCATGGCTGACTTTTTCTTTTGTGTCCTGAAGACACTGGAGTAGTAGGCAGTCTGTATATCGATGAACAGTTTCTTATATATACACCTCTACACTTCTGTGTTCAAAGAAAACACCTGAAAACAAACAAACAAACAAAAATTATTTAAATTATCTACCAACTTGTGTCAGTCAGAAGATAAGAGAGTGAAGGACCTTGCTCTTTAGGACCTTGCTTGAAGGGGAAGCAATATGTACAGAAGAGTTAGGAATGGGGCTGGGGAGCTGTTTCAACAACTTCTGACTTTGTTCCTATGAGCTGTGGAAGGTGTTTGTAGGCTTTGACTGAGTTGCAGTTGTGAGCCTTCAGTCCTGCTATGTACTTGTTCTTGTATGGATTTGTCTACTGTCTGATGCTGCTTTATGTCACCTAGGGTAGGGACCAAAAGGAAATTTGGAAACCAGGAGCTCTTGTATTCTCACAAGGTTAAAGATGAAGGAAGAAAAGGGGGGGGGGGGAAGTGCAAATGTCTTTTTTTTTTTTTTTTTTTTTTTTTTTTTTGAGCATTTTCCTTTTTCACAGAAGCAATACAAGATTCATAAAGAAATTTAACCCTCTAGAATACTCATAGCAGAGCCATTTGGCCAGAATATAGTAATGAATAAAATATGTAAAATCCCTTTTTTGTAAACACAGATTTTAATTAGTAAGAAGGTCTGCTTCAGAGCCAGAGAATTATTTCCAGGTCTGTACCCAGCCAGAGTTTTAATTGGTATGGAAAGAATCAAGAAGTTGGGATGATTTGTCAGGATTAAAAAAAAATAAAAGAAGTAGTAACTAGTCAGATACAAAGAAAGTGGTTTTTGTCAGCTAGTGAAATAAAATTAATCCATTTGTTTGTTAGATGGATCACATACTTATAATATTGTTCAGAACATTAAATAGTTATTACTGTATTAAAGACTTTTTCTTGTATAAAGTTTGAATAATAAGAGTCTGTTTTATTGTCTGTTTGGTTCTGTTTTTAATTCTGTTACTAACACAGTTTCTTCAGCTACATTTATTATATTCACTTGAACTTTGGAGTATATTCTATATTCATTTAAAAAAAAAAGTTTTCTTTATCATGTTTTATGTTCTCCTTCATTTTTATTCAATGTTTTCCTGCTTGTCTTCCTTTTAACACTCTGCTTCTTTTCCTATTTGTCTTCTGTTTTTCCTGGTTTCCCTCTTATATTCTTTTCAATCATATGATAGAAAATGTGTATGTCATTCTTTTATTTGCTATTGTTTGGTTGGGTTGGTTGGTTTGTTTGCCAGTATGTATACTTAGTTTTTTGTGGTTTATCGACACTACTTTAATTGCAATGACATGATATTCTGAATTTCTTCTACATCTAATTCAGAAGGTTTGGAAGTTTCTATTAAATCACAATTTTCAATTCCAATGTTTAAGCTGTTGCTGAAGTTAATAAAAGCTTAGTTAAAAAAACTTCCATATCAGATGGTTTTATCTACTTTGTAGACGATTTATGCCAAATTTTGGCATATTTGCCATCAGTGGTAGCACATTCTACCTCAGGTGTTATGCTTTGCTTTCTATTTCAGATCTCAGAAAAAAACACGTTCTGTTTTCTTCAGTGGTTGACAGAAAACAGTAACTGAAATTGATGTGTGTGCAGTGCTTGTTAGGTGGGGACAGCTGAAAGCTGAAGCTTCTGGTTTGTCATAGGGGTTTAGACTGCAATTTTTTCGATTAGTTGCTGCTCAGCTATTAAAGCAAAGAGCAGCTCTAACACTAAATGAAGATTAGTGCAGTGTTTTATGTGGAGTGCTTTTTACATAGTGCTTCTTTATCTCCTTTGTCAGTATTATTTTTATTTTTAAACATAATGGCTGCCATCTTCATTCATCATAGGCATTTGATAACCTGCCACTGTGCTGCATATTTAATTTGGAAGTGGGTGTTGCCAGCTCATTCTTTCTGAAAATAGTGAAACCCTTTGTTTGCAAACATAAGCCAGGTTCTGCATCTCTTAAACCCGTTACTTCCTACCAATGTAAGAAAACTATTCCTGTAATGCATTTGATTGCTGGGATCATAGAGGCATTCAGTAGCCCTTTCTAGTCCTTTCAAGTGCATTGTCAGCCAAGTAAGCTTAAACCATTTTCACCATGACTGGAAGCTAAAAACTCTCTTTTAACTGATGAAGAGACAACACACGAGTGTATTCAGCTCTGTCTGCTGCTAAGCAGCTGTAACCTTTGGAAAAAGTAAGGTAACAAGCATGTTGAACAGTACAATACCTTTGGCCTCTCTGACACCAGAAATGGAGCACTTCCTTCCTGTGCTCCAGTGTGGTCAGGGCTGCTTATATTGCAAGGGTGGTTCTTCTGTCCTGACACTGATAGACAGTGCTAAGTAACGGAGAGAAGAAATACAGATTACAGACCCTGTGTCAACAGAGTTTGCTACCCTTAAGAATACAAGAATTCAGTGTTTTTGTTTGGTTTTGGTTTTCAGTTAGGAAACAAAAGTACACTGCTAAATGCTCGTGTTCTGTAGAATTTAAAAATTCTAAGCCACACAATTTAAAAGGTGTGAACTTCATGTAAAGTCACTGAGTTGTCTAACATTGTGGCTCATGGAGGTTAAAAAAAAAAAAGTCTTTTTCTGAACAAGTGAAGATAATTCTAATTGAAGTGATCAAAGAACAGGTAATTCTTGAGAGCAGTGAGTGCAGGTGTGGAGGGATATGCAGGTAGAATTATTAAAAATGGTTATGTTGTTTTGATTATAGAATGTTCAATGAGAAATGGAGGACACTGATCTTATAACTTTATTTGGAGGGAAAATGTACAGTGTATATTTATATACAAGGCAGTGAATTTTATAAAAGGCAGTGAATTATGTCCTTTGTTTTTGTACAGTTTTCCTTATGGACTAATCCCCAGCGGAGGACTCAGTGTGTGGTGTGAAACTTGTGTTTCTCCTTTTGCTCTTACTTTACTAAATGATTCTAGAAATACAGTGCAGGCTGGATAATCAGTTGGTATGCCAGAAGAGATAGGAAGGACTGTAGGTGGTAGCAGTAGAAGATGTGTTTAAAACTTCCTTTTTGCTGACCCAAGCCTAGGGTGGCTAAAAAGATAAAACTTCTCAGAGAAAAGTTTGTTCCATCTCAAAATTAATGTGCAGTGTTCCTCAAGAGGGAGCAGTACTGAATGTGCAGCCAGCATCTTCTTCTGAGGGTTCATCTTGTGGAGCAGCAAAGTGCTTTGTATTTGCATCCCCCTACTGATTCCATTGCAAAATATATGCAATCCCTTCATTTTCTACAGGGAGACACTCTATAGGCCGTAAGATTGCTTCTGTTTTCCTCTCTGCACATCTATCTGGTTGTGCTTAAGAACTAGCTTCTGCTTTTTCTCCATTTAGGCCTGGATGACAAACTATAAATTCACCAGATAAGCTGCTCAGTACAGGGAAATTGCTGCCAGTTCCTTCTGTGTACTCTGGCACAGGGTTCCTGAACTGCAAAAGGAATCACTCAGTTTCCCTTGTGCAGGAACTTGGGAGCAACCAGCAATTTCTTCATCAGTTGCACAGTAACACAAAGAGATTACCCTGTTCACCCAGTGTATGAAGAGTGGATCTGGGGGAGTTGTACTGGGGCTGAAGCGGGCGGCAGGTCCCGCAGAAGGTGCTCATTACCTTCTGCCCTGCCAGGGACGTGTCTTTCTGGAGCTTTGGTGAGCCACCTTGTGGAGGTCCTGAAGGGTTCTGAGATGTTTGTGACTGACATCCCCTTAGTGGGATGGGGCTTGAAATGTGTCTGCTGGAGGTAGGCTGAGTCCATGGATGAAACTGGATAACCAGCTGGAGGGAAGGGCTGTAGCTGAACTTTGTTGTTGAGTTACTCTTAGTACCAGCCTTGAATTACAGGTACCTGATGGGAGCAAGGATGAAGAGATGTTTCTTCTGCTTTATGTAGTTTAAGGAAACTGAGAATAATGCAGATTGAATGCTTTCAGATATAGTTAGCATTCCACATCATCTACTCACCTGTTACCTAGGCGTGAGCGCTCATGGATTACCCTGTGTAGTTGTGAAAAGGAGGACTGGGAAGTGAGTGAAGTATGAGGTTGTTTCTGTGGCAGTTCTCTATTGTAATGGCTTTCATTCTCACAGTGAGGTCTCTGCATCTTCATCAGTAGCGAAGCTCTCATCTACCCTTATGAAGACACAGCTTTATTTTAGCAATTTGTAATATGGAGGCATCTTTTCATAATATATGAAAAACATGCTTCACTAGAATTTTCCTGTTAATTCCCAATTTCATAGAGAACTTTCAATAATCATATAGCGCTGGCATTGCTACCTAATAATATTATAAGGCAACTAAATGGTTCTGTGGGGTTTTTCCTAACAGAAATCTCCATTTGCTAGCTTCTGCCACAGCTATTAATATTCTTCTCCGTTTTTTATTTCTTTAGCTTTTGTTGTGTGTTTTTTCTTAGTTTTCCCCCTGCTGCTCTTTAAGTAATGTGCTTTTCTGTTGCACCTTCAAATTATAGTCAGTAAAATTGAGCACAGTGGAGTTTTAAATGTTCTCCCACTCCTGCTATGCTTGCTGGATATACTGTCTTCTGATCGGAGAGCAAAAGCGATGCCAGCTGTCTTGGCAGATTTTTGTTAGCCAGGTGTGATTACATGGGGATTTAAATACTTACTTTTTGAAAGAATGCATTTGGCCAGCATAATTGAGGGATGAGGTGCTAAATAATATGGAAATCTTCAACAAATTCTAGATCGATGTATTTGCATGTAAGATAATAAATAAATAAACTTTTGAAAGAAACAATAATTAATCAGTTTCAGCCATCTTTCAAGATGGATGGAAAAGGGAATATATCTGAGGAGAACAAAGCCCAAGCCAGCATGTGTAATGATTACTTCTCCTGCACCCTCTTGGGATTTTTCAGTATCTGTTTTTTTAATTCTTAAAGACGATAACTTGGTGTGTTTACAAAAAAAGCAATTTTCCATGTGAATTCTTACCTCACGTGAGCCCTTATCCTGCCTGCTGTCCCTTCCTGGTGCCTGTCCTTGTTTTCTTTCTTTTTCTGGTGAGGAGTCTTAGAACCTGCAATTATGTCCTCACTCAGCAGAGTAATCCACATGGGGACATGAGTGTGGTTTTGAAGCATTTGTCCTTTATTTTGCAACTGCTGAGAGGGAACAGCTTTTTGTCATTGTTTGTTGTTGATGCTTTGTTTTTAGTGCTGTCTAATGAGTGTGATTTTCTAAGTATTAAGAACTATTCATAAAGAGTTGTTAACGAATGACGCTATTCTACTTCAAGCATGTTGTCTTTGTGCTGCCTTATGTAACTTATAAGGATTTCCGTTTTCTTTTTTCTTTTTATATACTATAGTGAGATTAAGGACTCAATACAAATAAAGGGATTGTGGCATGACTTAGAATTTGTTGCATTTATTAAGTAGACCAAACTCAAGCTTTAAAAATATCAATTTCAGATATTTAAGAGGATAAGTATCTAGTGAGGATTCAGGGTAAGGTTGATTGAGGAAGTAAATCTACTTTCTGAATGTCTACAAAGAAAAATCAAACGAGAAATTCAGTATCAAAAACATCAAAGACAATAATGCAGTTGCTTTCATCTCTAGCGTGTGCTTGCACTTCAAAGAAAAGCAAAATGCTCACCCTTCCGCCAGTACCCCCGAAGGAGGATGAGTCTATAGTTGAAGATAAGTCTTCATCACTTCTTTGAGAAAGAACAAGGAAGTCAGAAGTAGAGTTTTGCCCAGGAAAAAAAATAAAATAAAATACAGCTGTACACTATTTCTTTCACCTTAATGGTTATGCTGTATGAAATTTCCTGCTCTCAAGAATACTATTGCTTCATTAAGATATGCAAATACTGACACACCTCTCGGATCATGTTCTTCACTCAGTCTTTTATTTCTTCTGTTTAACTCTGAGAACTAAGGATAAGGCAGTTTTTGCTGTGGTAAAGTAATCTTCATACTAATCATTGGTTTTGCAAAAAGTGCTGAGTACACACGTTTTAACATATACTTTTGCACACTTGCATCTTCCTATCTCTTTTATCTTAGAACTGATGATTTCTAGTTTTAATTCTACAAAGTAATTTTTTATTATCAGTGATAAACATATTCAACCACTCAGACACTGTGAGGATAGAAAGAGAGGTGATTATCTTGGAACACCTGTATTAATACTTTGCTGTGAAATCTGTAAATTTTAGGGTTGACCATGCTGTAGAATGTCACGCATGTAATGATTGTCCAAATTCACCTGATTGATCTTTCTTGGTTGTCAGTAAAAAGCCAGTCGAAAAACAATCTACAGAAATTAACAGAAATAGAAATGAGGGCATTTTCCTTCTGTCCTTGCTTTGGGGAACTTTATTTTTCAGGAAAGGCTACTGCTAAAGAAGTGCAGTATGTTGAAAGCACAAAATTATCGTAACTTTTTTTCTTTTTTTTTCTTTAAGTGAGAACAGGTTTAAAATGGTTGCTGAAGTGAGACTAAATCCAGTTTTGGCTTTTTCTCCATGCTGCTTTAGCTCAGTTTCAAAGCTATCACTGATCAGGAAGCTTGACAGCCACAGTGTTTGCAAATCCTCACCAACGAGCAGTAACAAGATTTAAAAGTGAAACCTCTGAACAGAGCCAGTTTGCTCAGTCAACTTTATAGATTCAGCTATTTAACCATCTGCGTGCTAGCTCTGTTTTGTTTTTGTCTGTCAGATCTGAGTTCTACACAAATAGGAGAGTCAGAGTTGAATACCATCACATAAAATAATTACCTTCTCCATCACAGCTTTGCTCATAACACAGCAATCAGCTACAGAGTGATTTGTAACACAGTAAATTTGACAGGTTTTTGTTTGTTTGTTTGTTTTTTTAAATAAGGATCCAAAGGAACAGAAATATATGGAAATCATTTCAACAGGGAGAAGTCTGTGGCATGGGCTTTGTTCCTTGTTCTTTTGAGGTGCTGAACAGATGAGAGGTTTAATGGTTGGGTGTTCATTCACCTGCTCCCTGCAGCATGTCTAAACCGAAGCCCTGTACTCTGCTTGCCAGACCAGCAAGTCAGGCTTTAGATAGGATGCAGATTTTAAAGACTTAATTTCAGCAAAAAAAGGGCCTTTAAGCATAGCACATCTCCTGCTCTACATCTAAGGACTGGTGGATTTGTATAGCATTTTGGCAATGAGAAATAAGTAGCAAGTATGGTTTCCTTAACTTATTCCTCAGTTAGGGATCTGGGAAACTTCTGGCATTTTCAAGTATCAAAGCATTCTCCAAAGTGTGGTGCCATTTCTGAAATATAAACTAAGGAACACAAATGGTACCGATGGAAACTGGAATTCTGCTACTATACTTTGCTGGACATTCTTGTGCAATTGTGTAGGTAGACTGGTCTTTTTTATTAGGTGAGCAATAATGACCAACTGTTATTGGTGTGATTCTTTGGACTGTTTTTTTTTTTTTTCAAAAGGGAAGAAACATACAATTTCCTTTTCCACTGACTTGCTGCTTGTGGTAGCTTGCATTCTGCACAGCAGGCACAAGAAATCAGCAATTCAGTTTGTAGTCTGAAATTTTCTAGTCTCCACTGCACAGGTGAGAGTATGGAATGGTTTGGTTCAGATACTGTAGCTTTATTTTTATTGCAATTTAAAATAAATTCTAGCTTGGATATTATGGCAACAGTCCATAATCAGGTGAATTATGGTAATTATGGTAAATGGGTGCAATTAGCTGGCATATTGTCATGAGTTTGAGGTATTTGGAAACAGCACAGTTGTCAAGAATGACACTGAATGATTAGCAGCAGTAGAATTTTAAAGACACTTGGTATATATAACCAGTTCAGATGCGATATTATAAGAACGGATAGTTTAATGTTGTAATGTACTACTTTTTAGGTTGTTCCAATGAGATTGTCTGTTTTAAAGGTTTCCAAATGATTTGAAAATGAGAAAGAACATGCTCTTAATATTCTTTTTTTTTTTTTTTTTTTTTTATGTCTTCTGAACTAATTTTTTTTTCTTTGTTTGCTTGTTTGTTTGTTTTTTTTGTCAGAATTGGTTGCATGGAAACCTAGAACTTCTGAAGTTAATAGAACAACTACATTTAAACCAAGTCCTGATATCTTTCCTATTTGAAGATATATTTAATATACTTTTTTTTTAAACGGATTTTATAATACATGTATGCATGTGCACACAAACACACATGCACATACATACATACAAGGGCAACTCCAAAAGAATTGTCTCCTGTTTTATTATGTCAGTGCACAATGTCAGAGGCTGATGGTGGGATAGCAGTGGAGCTTGAACCTTCCCACCAATATTCCATTTTACTTTGTTATTGCATGACAGATGGCAGCAGAGGGATGGTCTGATGCAATGGTGTTTGACATGGAAGTGTGTTCGAAACAAAGGTGTGGAATTCAGTTCCTCCATGCAGAAAAAGAAATGTACCCTCTGAATTTGCTCTATCAAGTAGTGTTATTGTGGTCTTTTTATTTATTGTAGTTTCTATGAACATAAACCGGAGGCATTACTTTAAGAGTGAACTGTGTATAAATATAACTCTTATATATGTATATTAACTATGCATATATCCAACTGTTTCATACATGTGTAATGAAATAGACACATAGGTATATGCATATATTGTATAATAAATGTGTCTGTTGCTTTCAGTTTTTGACTGCTCTGAGAGTAGACTAAACAGATTTGTTTTTCCTTAGTAGTAGCTTTCTTCATCTGTTACATACATGTACTCTTCTGGATATAGTTTCTGAAACATAATGACATGGTTATGGCATGCTTCCTTCATGTCTGGAGCAATATGATGACAGTCTGTCAAGTTTACTCTCAGTAGATGGAATTTTTCAAATGAAGTTTTCATCAGTTTTTTTTTCTTTCTTTTTTTTGCTTTCTTTTTTTTTTTTTTTGACAGAAATTTACTTTCTCAGATATCAGATCTTTTTCAAGAGCTGTCAAAATTTGCTGTTTTTTTCTTCAAGTTAAAGGAGAGAAATTATGTTACTTCTAAGTATGAGGGCTATGTGAATACGCATGTATTTTTGAAACGTGTAAAACTCTTTTTGCTTGAAAAGATTTGTTAGTGCCTGTATTGCATCCAGAAAACAAACAAAACAGAGACAATTCAAGTCCAAAATAGTATAGAGAGTCTGACCGGGAAGGCACAAATGGTGGAGAAATGAGGTCTGTTTTTCCAAAATACAGTGGTTATCTGCAACACGTTGGTTTATGGTGCTGTTCAGCTCTTTTGGGTTTATTGAATACTCAGGTAGAGAAGACAACAGGTAAACAGACATCAGTCATTAGAAAGCTCTGCTTCCATGGAGAACTGGTCTGGCTGAGAAAGGGATTAGACATACTCTTAATTTTATTTTCTGGAAACAGCATTCCACGTAAAGGTTGTTTTTCTTAAATGAAACCATCTTGTCTGCCAACTGTGAAGCATCGGTCTTTCATAAATATCTGAGGAGCTACATTTAGAAAGAATGATAAAAGAAGTGATACTGAAGACACTAACTTCCCCCTTTTAATTCACTGTTAAAATACTTAAGAACAACACTTTTTTTTAGCTTATCTGTATATCAGTGTACAAAAGAATCTACTGAACTTCAAATATGAATTTAAATTTCTCGCCTTTCAGTTAATATAATGAAATAAGTTAAAATAACTTCCATCAGACAAAACCACTGTAGCAGATATTTTTGCATAATTTTTTAGAGAGCTCTGCATGATGATTTGGAATTGGAGTCTAAAATTTCACTCATTTCCTCTGTCTGTGTCACAACCATTACAATATTTAAACATTTTATTTTTGGATGTGAATATTGAGTTGCTCTGGCCATTTAGTAATGCAAAACAGATTTACCCTTTAAGGATTTGCTGGCTGACACAAAAGCTTTTATTCTAAAAAAGTTAATCTCTTGAAAATGTTACACTATTGACAAAGTTACTTGCAATAATTAAGAAATTTAAATGAGTCACTCACAAAGCTGTAACAATTGGGTATTATGTTTTCACAGGAAATAAGAAATTCAGATATTAAATGTTCATATTGTGGCATGAAAAAGTGCTTTGCGTCTTAAGAGTAGCTTATCTCTTAGTGAAATTAGCTCAAAACAATATGCATTGAATCTGATGTCTGATTCCTTATTATTATTCAGAGCTAGGAGCCACTTGGGCTTTCTCCCCTAGCTGAGAGACTGCACCTGTGCCAAATCTTTTAGACAATCAGGTCCCTTGGTCTGATGAGGAAATACACAGAGGCATTTCTTTTAGCTCTGTTGCTAATACAATTTCAAGATTATTTCAGAAGCATTAGTGATTTTATTTCTTTGAAATGCTGAGCACTAAAGGCCAAGTTCCTCTCTTAAATAAATAAAGATCAAAATTCTTGTTGACTCAATGCAGATCAGGGACTTTTCCATTGCTCCCATTGAAAGCAATGTAAGTCTCTAAGCAATTTTGCTTTAAGCAAAAAAGTTTAAGCTCTTACCACTTCATTATGTGTTTTCAGATAAGTGTTCCTGATTACTTGAAACAGGAGGGCAAGGTCAGAAAATTTTCAAAATTACTACAGCTTGCAGTAAGGAAAACTTCAATTTTTCTTTCATCCTATTACACTTAAATAAAAATTGTATTATTAATATACCCCCTTAATTTTATTTTCTTTTTGTCAGAAAAGTCCAGTGTCATTGATGAATCTGTTCTTTCCTATCTCCTACACACTTATCTGTAACACCTGCAATATGAGTAATGGTATTTACTGTACTAAATAGATTTAAAGAACATGAAATTAAATTATTCTTGTGCATACAGGTTTTGTGAAACTACTTTCATTGATCGTGAGCTACTTCAGTGAAGGAACCCCAGCTAGGAATGTCTTTATCCTAAAAGAAAATTCATTTTCATTTATGTTTGTTGGTTGGCATCTTCATGGTGTGTTTGTCTGGGAATTGCCATGGTGGGTGATATATGTTGTAATGAACAACGTAATGCAGTAATTGAAGTAGATTATTATGTCTAGTCTTCAAATTTTTATGAAGTTCATTTTGTTGTCAGTGTTTACAGTGCCAGTGCAATTGTTTATCCTACCGGCAAAGGACCACCAGTACTTTAAGTTTATTTAGGACGAGTGATTAGAGAATAAGATTACATCTTGAGGTTGAGACCATTATTTAAAGAAAGTCCATGGTAATATTGTTATTACAGAACAGCATAAATGCTTTTGAACTGCATATACAGTCTGTCAGGGAAGCCTTGGCTGATTAGGATATTTTGAATGTCCCCTAGCAGAACATAACTCTTCTGGATGAGATGTAAATTGAGACCACATCCATAAAATCAGAATGAGTGACAGCTCCAATGGCAACTGGTCCCAGTATTCCTGTCTTTCTGTTCATGTCTTTCTCTTAAGCTAATCAAAAACTTTTTTGGAGAATGTGTTTACAACTCAATGAAATAAGGACTTTATGTTTCTGTTAAAGTGTCTCCCAGTCAGTCTGAACATCTTAATGTATGCCTTACACAGGAAGCACTGTAAGTGAGAAGGAGGCTTCTCCTACAGTACTTCTGTGCATCCACTTGATGGCTGCAATGATTCCTCTGTAAGTGTGAGCACACAGCCCTATGAACAGGGGACAATCTACATGTACTTCCAATTCATGTGTTAAATTAAAGTTGGATGACTTTTCTATCCATGCCAAGTTAAATATTCTTTAACTCAGATTTTAATTGTTGATTTTGTTTTCTTTTGTCTGAACTCATGGCATAACACTTCTGGGGAGAAAGGCTCTGTTCATAAAAACCCAAGCCCTTTGATGTGCCCAATGCACAGCCATTTGTATCTGTCGGCTTACCACAGAGCAATGAACAGTCATCCAGCAGGCAGTCAAACTTGGCCTAGTACTGTATCAGAAAATAGCTTCTCATTTGGCAGAAAGGATGAGTTGCTCGAATCATGGAAACATTTGAAGATCTTTTAAAAAAATATTGACATAACATAATCCAGGGTTAAGAAAATACTTCTTGCTACGTCATAATGTGAGAAAGCTCAGGAGTTTACAGCTTTCCCATAGAAAGATTAAAAATCTTACGCAGTTGTTACCTTGAAAAGAGCAAATATTTTCCCACGTGTATTCCACAAAGAAGGCAAACAAAACAAATGTACTTCAGCATAATTTCATCTAACAGGTAAATTTTAAGTGTGAAAGATGGATTGTTAAGAAAAGATTAAAGTTGAAAAAGTAACACGTGGAAATTATCTCATTTTTATTTTTATTATTGCTGTAAGATGTAGCATGAAAATATAAAAGTAACCTTTATTAAGACAAATTGTCCTTTGTAGAGGATCAACAATTGATTTGTTTGTAAAACTCCACTCCTTTCTATTTAAATAATCCACTGCCCCTGCATGGGTGCAGCAAAGTCTGTGTTTAAATATTTTTAAATGTCATTTATCTGGCATTAGAAAAAGTATAATTAACGCCAGATATTAAGCAGAAAACATGGCAGGTAAATAAGGTGTAGTTCAAACAAACTGCATTCATTTATGATTTTACCTTGTATTTTGTTTCCTTATGTAGTAAAGTGTGAATGAATATAACTTGCAAATACTCAGAACATTTGTTTGTTGGTGGACAGAGCAAATAGAACTATTGCTTTTTATTTTTTATGTATGACATTCCAGGTAATACTACGGTGCTTGGGCAACTGAGGTACTAATAGGTTGATGTTGGTGTAGGGAAGACTTACTTTTAGACCTGAAATGTAGATTTCTCATCTGCAGTGCAGTTTTCCATTGAATATTATGTTTATCCTGTAATCATAGCAAATGGAGTGTATAGACTGAGAAAAAGGTGTAGTGCCACGGCTAAGAGAACAGCTATGTAGATATGTTCTTTGTGGTGCGGGCAGACTCTGGGAAGGATTTACCACAATGCTTTTCTCATAGTTGTCCTCAGCTCCATGTCAGTTTTGTTTCATCCCTGTTGAAGAATGCAGGAAGTGATGTGATTGAGAGTTTAGGAAACTGTGAAAAATGTTTACATTTCTGACATTAGCTAGAATGTGAAGCCAATTTGCTGTCATATTTGATGGAGAACACAAGAGAAGTTAGATAAACTATAATGGTATTGATAGGTTCCCTTCTACTTACTATCAGTTGTCTAAGGCATCAAGTTTCAACATGCCCAAGAATAATTTTCTGCTGCCCAATGATTATTTCCCTACCTCATTTGTGCTCGATTTCCTGAAGTTCAGCTCCCAGTGAAACCACTTGTTAAGGTGCCTGAATGGGAACTAAGCCCTTTTGGAAACTTGAGCTTTCTTTGTGTACAAAGTTAATTATATCCTGTGCTTGTTTTTATTACCTACAATTTTTACAGCAATTGCACTATGATGGCATCATAATGTGAGGCTTAGGCAGAGGCACAGTCCTTAGTCAGTGCTTTTCATCTGAAGTCCTCAAAGCACTTTACAAAAGAGGTCAATGTCTTTGTCCTAGTGGGGAAACAGAGCCTGTAATTGTGCAGACAGCTGAGCCAATCTAATTAATCACTGCTGCCTATCCTGGGAGCTCCTGCTCTCACCCCTTTTCCATCCCCTGCTCCTTTGTGCCAGGTTTAGCAGGAGGAGTGAGGAATTTCCCTCTGTATGTAAGGGTGAAGTCAGTTATTTCAGTTTGTGGAACAAGAGGACTCACACAGAGCTGGGGGCTGGACAAGGTGGGGAGGTGGGAGTATTGCAGTATGGAGCCCAGAGAACTTAGTGCTGGCAAAATGCTTAAGGCTGGCTTGGTGCTAGTTCATCTAAAATATCGTAACTATTTCATGGATAAATTATATACACCAATTGTGATGGAATTACATAGTTGTTTTTTGCTTGGAATTATTTTAATAGCAAATAACCCTGTTTAGGTATGATGTATTTCTTTACAATTTGTGAATGTCATACAATCAAAAGTCACTGGTAATGTTTGATCATTCCTTATACAAAGGCAGTTGAAGCAAGTCATAGAAGAAAACTGCAGAACTCAAAAGGCCTCTGTTTCTGCTATTCCCAGATACTTTTAGTAAGTTTGACTTAGCTGAGGTTTTAATTTAGCATTAACAAAGGATTTTGTGATGTTTTATATGCTATAATCTAATATTCTGCCTGTGATTTCTTTCAGAACAACTATACATTTAAATTTCGGTTTGGAAGCTAGATACCACTAGAGAATAGTCCTGGAAAAGTCTAAATTATCAGTTGTGAGCTGATCTAAAACTTACAGTATTGAAACATCTTTTGAAATATGCATTAGAGAATCTTTAAAGAGATCATACAAAATTCATCAAAACCCATTTTTCAGAAGCAGCTACTTTTTCATCAGGGTTTTACATGTCACTGTTCTTAGTTCCAAATTTTTCAGGCATTTACATACAAACAGAATTCTGTAAATGCACACACACATGTACACACCAGGAGGGATGAGAGCTCACCCCTTGCTAAGCTGTGTGTTAGAAAAGACAATGCAGCTGTTACAGTTTTGAGTTTTGCAAAAATAGCTCACAAATATAAAGAAAGAAAATACTCCCTGGAGTTCAGGGGTTGCACACTAAACTATTAGTTCAATAGCAGCCAGTATTTCCTTAACAGCTGGGGCAGTGTCACTAATGATCACCCATACTCTGTAGATACATACATATCTTTTCTGTGTATTTGGTGTGTTTGAAACTAATCCCTTGGCTGGGAATCCTGTACAAGGATGAGGCTGCTCCTCAAGACAAAACCTTATAATAGTACTGACGTTTCAAATGTTGATTCTAATTTTAGTATTTATACATCTGTTTTGCTCGTTCTAGTGTTTAACTTATTTTGTCTCTATATTTCTGTCCAGTAATAAATATACCTTGTAGAGTTACAAGCCCTAGCTTTTCCCATATATTCACTTCCCTCGCCTCTCACAAAACCAGCCATGATTCTCAGTCTTCTATGCTTGAATGGTCATCCCCTCAACTGTTAATTTTGTACGCTGCATGGAGCAGGAGACAGTTGGTCTGATAGGTTATTAAGAGCTAAGCAGGAAACTGCATGAGAAACTGAATTCCTGAAGGAAGAGAAATAGAGCTGTTTTACACACCGGAATTATGCTAATCAGGAGCAGAGGAAGAAGCCAAAACTGTCTCTGCATTTCTGTAGATTTCACCTGTCTCTGTATTGCTTACCAGCTCACATCATCTGAGATTTTACATGACTTCTGTCTGCTCCCATTCTGTGTGGCCCATCACCTGAGTGTATGTAATGAAACCCTATGCCTGCTTTACAAAGGAGGCTTAAGAGGGACATGTGTTATAGTAATGATATATTAAATACTTCTTTAAACCTAATTTTGCAAATTATGTGCTAATTAAACATCATTACCTTGCATAACTATTAAAAATATAGCTGCACAGAACTTGACAGATGTTTGTCCAAGGGTCTCAGTGACTTTATATGTATATAAACAAGTAAATAAACTTCTGCTAGAACATCCTTGATTAATTTGCTGTCTCAAAGCAACCTGTACAGTAGCTGCAGCAAACGGATCTACCTTGCAGCGTGCCTTGAAGGTAAGCAGGTAATGAATTCTATGTCCAACTCTCTTTTTTCCAAATCATATTAAAGTTCTTTGACTCCTTCCATCCTAAGGCATTTAAATAACTATCCAGTTAGCAATTAATCTTTTTACTGTAATAAATCCCTTTTCCACATGTAGACATGGATTTCTTGGCACATGTAATTTTTATCTGAATGGTATATTTTGAGAGCTGTAACTAAGTTAGAATTGCAGGATGAGTTCAGTCTTCAGTCAGTTCTCTATAGCATCAAGTGCAAACAGCCTATTTGTAACTAACAAACTAGGAAGATGCCTGAAAAGTCCTCAGTCTTGGCTTGATAAAATCTCTGGGGATTCTTTTGTATTGCCCTTTTTCCTCAGGCTATATGGAGGGAAGGTGTTTTCAGACAGAGTATTTTAAGTAACAGTAGCATTCTGTGGTGGGTGTATGTATGCCATGGGGAGCTGATTGCCACCTTGCTGGCTTTGCCTTAGGAAGAGTAAGCGGTTATTTTAGTACTAGCATCATCCTGAAGGATTGCAATGCATTTTACGTTGTTAGCCTTTCTTATTCCATTGGAATATTTGGTCAAAGTCAGGAGATACAAGCTAATGATTTTTACTTCTGTGCATTGCCAGCCCTTACAACTGGTGGTCTGCCAGGTTCCATCTGAGCTGTCACTGTGTAAGCATGTTCCAGCTACATCCACCTGTTTATGCTCTGACTGCCAGGAGAGTGATTGCTTGTCAATTTGGCATCTCTACCATCATTTAAGACACATTTTTATGGAGGAAGAAAGTAATTGGCATTTGTAGGTTCACAGTTGTGTATTATGGACTTTCACAGATAACAGGACAGGCACACTTAAGACAGTGGCATGCTGAATGGCCTTTTTTTCCATGTTTTAGTGGACATGTGCATTTTAAATGATGCTTGTCAAAAGCATGACAGAAGCAGCATGTTGTAGCTAAAGATCCTCTGTTACATTATTTGGCCAAACCTATTCAAGGCAATCAATTGCTGTCTTCTTTTCATCTTAATTTAACCTAATGCTTAGCTCACCACAAAAACCTTTCATGGCATTTCTGCTTTGTTTTCTTTTACTCAGTCAGTGATAGTAAGGAGGTATAAAAATCAGCAGCTGATAAGTTTGTGTGCCACCCTTGTCATTAAGCAATTGATACGTAGTGAGTGAAATGTGTTGCATTTTTTGTTCTTTTTTTCTTTACTGTCTTAATCTGACAGAAAATAAAACCACATATATAGAAAATTGGACCTAAGGCATTTTCAGTCTACCACTGTGTTACTGGGAGCATTATGATTTGTTGAGAGCTGTCTTAATTTCTGTTTTCTATGGATTTTCTATTCTAAAAGACTCTGTCTCTGAAGTTCTCTGTCAGATAGTTGTAAACTACCTCTTTGCTCAGTTTCTGGGAAGATGCACTAGAAAAAAATATGCCTAGCTGTAAAAAGGCAGAAGATGATGCTGTGTGCATGTTGTTGGTTCTCATAATCAGAGATACGGTGGATTTCCCTGGTATAGTGCACTTCCCTGTGCTATTTCAGCACAGGGCTAGTTAGGTGGCCTTGAGAGCACACTGCTCATACATTGTCTCTTGTGGTGTACCATGGAGACATTAAGCAAGCTTGTACCAGACAGAAGTCCTCCTTCACACAAAATCACTAGTGCAGATGCAGTCTTTAAGATGCTGTTGTGTTAAACCTGGCCTCTATATTGCCTTTATATGCATCCCCAGTGGAAAACATGTTACTGTGATGCAATGCTGGAAGGATAAAACAGTCTCCTAAGAAATGGCTTGTATGCTTTCAAGTGTAGGGAAGTATTAATATTTAATTACAACGGCACTGTTTTCAGCTAGGCAACATTTTGAGTGCGTTAAAAAGACAAAAGCAAGCTCACCAAAAACCTGCAACAAGCTGCCATTGTTGAAGGCCAGGAGTGGTAGCTAGGAAAGAAAAGGGAAGGCCAGCAGTCTTACACTGTGCATAACAATGCCCAGCATCCAGTTTATCTGAATAAAATAGTAATCTTATTCAATTTGTAGTATATTGTAGTTATTATTAACAGGAAGACTACCTGATGAGCTTGAAAGACTTTCAGGCCATTCCAATAGCAAATGACCAGGTATAGGCTGCCTTTCAGGTGACTGTCTGTCAGAGGAGTCTGTGGAAGCATCTTTATTGATCCTTGATCTTTACAAATGATACTCAGAGCATAGTTCCTCATAGTTTCATATATATGATGAGTGTCCATCATTGCCATCAAGCAGTTCAGGAGTCTGGTTTGCTTTGGAAGATTGATTTTTGCTTTATTTTATTTTCTGCAGCTACATATAATGTGGCTGATTTATTCTTAAATATCTTACTTGCAATATTTTTTTCTTTGGGGCATATGGAGATGGCAGAGGTAAAGGAGCTTGCTGAATCTGGGCCTCAGGAGGGCAGAGATCAAAGGCTTTCTAATATAACTGCAGATGCTAAAGGATACACAACATAATGTAGGGAAACTAGTTTCAGTGTGTTGATGATGGCTCCAAGAGCAGATAATGCCAAACAGAAACTCCAGTATACATAACAAGAAGGTATGTGCAGCCAAAGTGCCCTTAGAGGTGGAGGAAAATACAGTGTGCACATTGGTTTTAGTAAGAAAGCACAGAGAGACAGCAACTGGAGAACATGACAGCGTGCATTACAAGCGTGCGGGGATGTATTGTAGTATTCATTCACGCAGTGTGCTGCTATTTGCTACATTTTGGAACAGAAGTATAAAATACATATGATTTCCTCTGTGTACATGAACTATGAATTATGTGGCTTAGGTAATTTGAAGGGGCAGAAAATGATCTTTATCTGAACTATCACCACTAAATATTACAAACATGTCTACTGTCTGGTGTAATTGCCATGCTACTGTTTCTGTTCTCTGATGAAATCAGATTTGTCCTTCAGGGTTTGCAATGCCAATTATCTCAATAAAATATGAACAGCTGAGTAAAGTAACAGTGGAAAACTGCTAGTAAGAAATAGTCGGAATCCAGGACAGGGACATGCCTATATGGTATCATTGTATGCTTGTATATAAAACAGTGTAGCATATCTTACATCATAAGCACTATTATCTGCTTTATATGGTTTGCTCAAACCTATGGAATTCATTGTCAGTGCTTGATATTAAGAAGATTAGTGATTGACTGATTAAAAACAGAGGTAGTGCTTGCAGGTAAATGAGTTATATTCATGGCTACATTAAAACATCTCAAAGCATCTTTTCAAATTATCACAGATGTATTTCCTAAAGAAGGATCTTGATTCTAGGCAAGGCGCTCTGCCATTACAGTTCACCTTGTGGGGTCTTTGAAAGTGTAGCCAGCTGAACGGTGTGGAAGTTGTTCAGTTAGTCACTTGATTGGAGCTCAGCTTGTCATTTGTGCTACAGCAATGTGAACACTGCTGCTGTGATTCAAGTCATGTTTCACTGCCATCTTTAATAGTTGAATGACCTGCTGCTTTATTTACTTACGCTTGGACACAAAAATGCACAGGCAAAACTTGAGGCATTAACCTTATGCAAACAGTATCCTGGCAGCTGTTATCTAGGATCATGGCACTTGAAAATAGATAAAAATGCTCAGACTGGACTGAGAAATTGGCATTTGTCAACGATGTGGAATGTAGTCATACTTTAGTGGGATAAATTTACCTCTGTTTGGGGACAGCCAAAGTCTCATTATGGCTTGTAGCACGTGTTTCTTTCTTTTTCATCAGGAAATGACCTACCTTTATTTTTTAATTTGTTCTTATGTACAAAGCCATAGATTACCATCAGCTGTAACTGCCCCACCAGCTGTAACTGCCACCTACAAAGTGATGAAAAGGAAAAATCCCCCAAACTGTCTGACTTTGGAACTTAAAGGATCACAGTCTTATTCTTGCACCCAGATTTTCTAAATGTCTCCTGTAGGTATCGTTTCCCAAATTCAAATTTTGACCTCTCATGTTCATTGATATTCAGCATTTTTAGAACTTTCTTTTTCAACTTGTTTAATATTTGTTACAAGTTTTTAGTGTTTACCTCCAGAAGGTACTGCCCCACTCTACCACTGTTCTGTCTTATCACCACACCATGCTGTTCTGCAGGAAACAAGCCAGGAGGAGGGTCAGCTGTGTTGATATATCCTACAGATGAACTTTTACGTTTGTGTTGTTTTTCTGTTCACAAGAGTCAATTTAGTTCTGGTACGTCTTGTAAACTAATAGCTGGTATCTAATCAGAAACTTGAAAGGATATTTCAAAGTCAACTCTCCTACCTGCATACTTGTCTTAATAAAATAGTGAGAAAAGAGCACTGCTGCGGAGTCACATCTTGTTATAATGGCGGTTTGCAGGGTACCAAGCTGATGAAGTTGGAATTGGCAATACTGTGTCATGTAGAGAAGCAGCTACGGGAGTATTTGTTTTCCAAGATTGCTTGCAAAGAAACAGAATACTCTCCTGAGCCAGTAGGTCTGCAGTCATCTTGTGTGTGTTATATGGGATCATTGGTACAGACACCAAAACATAATTTCTCATTAGATGTGTTAGGAATGTAGTCATCCACATAATTATTTTTTAGTTCAAAATGAAAGAAAGTGTAATTGAAGACAAATGCAGCTGCAAGGTAAAGGTAACGTTTGATTTACTTACAGCATATTGGAGTTCAGTTGTTCACAGATATAAAACATTATGAAAACTGAACTTGTTCTTTCTTCTGATCCTGGACTTATAAGCATGAGTGCAGATGCATGGAATAAGGAGCCATTCATTTTTTAAATTTTAAATAATTAAAATTAGGTAAAGTAAATGAAATTGCTGATTATATTACCTGGAGACAAGTGCTCCAATGTTTGGGGTGTTTTTTTTTGTTTTTTGTTTGTTTGTTTGTTTTTATTTATCTGCAAACTTTAAAGTTTGTTTTAACAAATGTACTTTAAGGAATTATAGCTTTCTGTTATAATTTAACACGTATATGCATGACATTCATAATATATACACAGTTGGGTAGATCTAAGTGTACAAATAGCAGCCAATTGTATAACCAAGTGATCTAACATCCAGCAGACTTTGCTCCCTGCCATCACTTTTCTGTCTCCTTTGGTCTGTTCTACCCATGCTGTGCCCTATAGCCTTGACTGTTTCTGCCATCTTCTCTGCCTTTCCTTCTTGTCAAAAAATTTCCCATATGTCCAGAAAAAGGAATGGAGAGATTATTTTTGTTCATTAGATAATTTTTTTATAATAAAGATATTTCCTTTATTTCAAAGTCAGAATGTTTTATACAAATACATGATTATGTCAGTTGACCCTGAGAGATTACATGATTTGACCATTTTTTTCTGATTCCTCGGTCTAGGCTTATATTCTTTTGACAGCTAGATAAAGTGGTTCAGGTACTTATTAGCATGAATCTGGAACTTGGCGGATAGCAGTAAGTATTTCCCAGTGTCCAGAGCATTATCATCAACTCCAGAAAATATATTTGTTCAGAGTCTAAGAAATTTCATGCATGGGGATGCAAATTCTGTTTTCATGTAGAAGGAAAAATTCTGAATATGGATGAGAGAGAGAGAGAGTGAGATTCTGTTCATTTTGAAAATCTGGCTAAAACATTATTCCCACCAGGACATACAATCCTTGAAAGCAAATGGAAAGCCATGGAAGCACCAGCTGTGTGTGAATGAATCAGATTTGGGCTGGTTAACAACAGAGGTGAATCAAAGATGGTTTTGTTAGGTTGATAAAGACTGCTTACTTGAAGATGGCTTAGAGATTCTGTAAGCATTTCCCTTAAGACTGTTTCTGGCTTGTAAAAACAAACATGCTTTTAAATTAATATGTAGTTGTTACTGGGGTGTTTATTTATTCACCTTTAAGTTCAAGACACCTTATCAGTTTTCTTCTGTTATCGTTCTATAGTGCCCTGACTAAATCAAACACACTTCCACTTCCCTGCTGCAGAAATGGAGGTGCGAGGCTGTGTGTGAACCTAAGCCCATGTATAATTCCTGTGTAAAATGCAGTCTGTGTTGATTTAAGTAGCTGATGTCTGCTGCTGTGGTGCAGACTTGGTGTTTAAGAGAAAACTGCAGATCTTAAGTATGTGTTACCTAAACTCATCAAATATTTTATGAGAAGGAAGAATCCATGACACGAGAGTGACTGTGTGAATTACAGACAAGCTAAGCTTATGGTACTGTGACTGGGGTTAGTGGAATTAGTTCTGAGTCCCTGGATAGAGATGAGACTTTCCTGTGTCTGTACTGAGCCCTTAAAAGTGGATATGATTTTAAAACACTCCCTAGTACCTTTTCACTAGTGAGATGCTTTTAACCAAAAATAATCTAATAAGGAACTTATAAGGGGACTTTTTGAGGGCATCCTCTCTCCTTTTACCTCTGGCTCAAAGTAGAATCACATTTCGTATGACTTTCAGAAAAACAAGATGCCTTCTATTTGATTTCATTCATATGTTTTGTTATGCTTCATTGTTACCACATTAGATAGCAAACACAAATCCAATATAATGTAAACCTTGCTTTCATTTAGTTGAAAGAAACTTGCTTGTTCAAAGTCTTTGAGATTATCTCTTTTAGAAAATAGTTTATTCTTAGAGGTAAATAACCTTGGTCAACTTGAAGCTCTGCTTTATCCTTTGAGATTTGATTGATTTTTTTTTAGTCCACTTTCATGCAAATTGTGAAGGTACTTCATTCTGAGTTTGTTTATTTAGATAAAAACAGATTGCTAATAGCTGTTCCCTCTTTTCAGAGCAATAAAAACCCCAAACACTTGTATCACTTAATATTGCAGTGATATTCTTCTTGTGTTAGTTTATTCTTGTAGATTAGTGATAAATGTTGTTCTCCCAAGTATGTGCTTACTCTGAGAGCAGCCAATGCCATTTTAGAAGTTTGGATGATACAGCTTTTTTCTTTGAGGATCTTGCCTGATCCACATAAGGTTAACCTTATATATACCTTCAGACAATCACAGTGCGAATCTAAAGTGAAGTCTCTGCCTCAGTTCCACAGAATTTTCCTTTTTAAGTCTTAATAAGAATGGTAGATTAGTTACTGTCTTGTACTGTCTTGGTTAATCTGATGTGTTCTAAAGTTTGTTTTGTGGTTACTGTAAAACTTTACATTCAGTGATCCTTCAAATATTTACATGCTGAACTTTGTTCTTCCAGTGAAGTTTTAGTAGTTTCATTTGCATTTAGTAGAGAAAATGAGGCAAGCACATTTATTGCTGTTCAGTGTTAACCTGCGGAACCCCTATGTAGTACTCCCATGGAATTCCAAAACGTGATTAAAAAACTTATTTAAATCATAGACTGCTAGAATGACTTTAGTTGTGTAAGATGTTAAAAGACTGTTTAGTTCCAGTCCCAATTCCATGAAAAGGATTGCCACCCACCAGATCAGGCTGCCCAGAACCCAGTCAAACCTGGTTTTAAACACCTCCAGGGATGGGGCATCCATAGCTTCTCTGGGAATCCTGTGCCATGACCTCCGTACACTCTGAGTAAAGAATTTCCTCCTAATATCTAACCTAAATATCTCCGCTTGTAGTTTCAAACTATCCTCCCTTCTCCTATCACCATCAGACTTGTCAGTCCTCCTCCTTCTAAGCTCCCTTGAAGTCACAGTGGAATGTCACAGTGCATCACAGTGGAACATCACAGTGAGTCTCCCTGGAGCTTTCCCTTCTCCAAGGTAAATGAGCACAACTACTCCAACATTTCTTCTTATGAGAGGTGCTCCAGCTCTCTGACCAACTTTGTGGCCCTCCTCTGGACCTGCTTCAACAGCTCAGCATCTTTCCAGTGCTGCAGTCCCAGTCCTGGATGCAGACTACCCATGGGGCCTCACAAGAGCAGAGTAAATGGCAACAATCACTTTCTTCTCCCACTTGGCTACCCAAGTAGGAGGAATTTCATTCCCCTGACACCCACCTATGGGCTCAGTGACATAAGAGATGTGAGATTACATCTGTGATCTTTAGATAATATATATTTTAGTGAGCTTTTTAGCTACACTGGAAACTTGTACTTTCCATAAAATGTAACAGATTGACTCATTTAGTCAAAAAATTGCTTCTCTATTATAGATTTGCATGTGCATAAATCACAAAAGAATTGATCACATGTAAGATCTTTGTGATGTTTATTGTCAAACTAATTGGAACAGCAAGGAATAGGAAAAAGTGGGCACATACATATATATGACAAAATTAAATGGGAAAAATCTTTTAGTAAATAGTGTTTGTCTTTTTTAAATAGAATTATGCTGTGAAGATATGCAAAATTGCTTTGGCCTCTGCAGAATGGAGGTTTTACCTTCAAGCTGTTCTATTGAGACTAAAAGGTTACTTTTTTTTCTGGGGTTCAAAAATAATAGAAAATTCATGAGATGGAATCTTTTGTTTTTGAGTTAAACATGCTTTTTTGCTGAAGCATTAATAGCAAGTTTTTTGGCCTATCAGTCATTCTTAGTAACTTTTTATTAGGTTCACTATAAGTCATTTTCTTCTGAAAAGTGGACATCTGATCCAGCGCACATCAAAATGGTTTTACTGTTAGTTTCCGACTGTGTTATTTTAAATACTTTTCCTTAACTCCTTGTGTTGTAAGCACAAGAATACAAAAGCTGGTATCAACTCTGTTAATTGCTTGTTTGTGGATGAAAAATAAGGTTACTGATTTGTGTCTTATAATAAATGCATTTTATTTATTTTAGTGAAAGCATACAAGGTTCTGTACGGCAGTATGGAAAATACACACTGTAATTGCTGAATTCAAACCATTTTTACTTTTTTATTTGTGGGTTTTTGTTTTTGCTTTTTTTTTTTTTTTAGTTAGAACCCTAGAGGAGTAGCATTTTAGGTTGACTGAAATGTTTTGTTAACTGGTAGAAACTGACTTAAGCCTTCCCAAACAATAATAAATTACATCGCTAGAAGGAAACCAGAGTAAATAATCTACTGTACTGCTATGCACATTACTGTTCTTTTGTCCCCATGATCTCAATAATAATAACAGTAATTGAATAAATGAAACAATTTCTCAGAGCATGTCTAATTATGTTGGATTTTATGTCTAGGAAAATTAAGATAGAATAGTACATCAGCGGAACTGAATCTGATACCACAAGGTTAGTTTTGTTAGTATTGATCCCAGACTTGTTTGCAGCGGTTTGGTGTGATGGGAGAAATTGAATGAGTAAATCCGGATTAGTCCTGCTTGGCACTTCATATTTATTGGTGTGGTAAGCCACTAGAGTTGTAATTACTGGTCTGCTTTACAAATTACACCATTTTTACTTCTTGGAACTAGTGCATTTCAGTAAGAGGGCTGGGAAATTATTTTTAATTTATTAGGGTAACCATTTGAATCCTTAACTTACATTTACAGTGATATCAGTGATCTTGTGCTCTTAGACAGTAGAACTATGTGGTGTTGCATTTACAGGAGGTTGATTTCATTCTCTTGTTGTCTTGGTAGATATTTTTGAGAACATATCTTTGTCTCGTTTGCTCCTTCCTGGTCTCTTTTCATGCGTGTTTCCTTCTGATGCTGTTGTGCAATATATATATATGTGTGTGTGTATATATATATTCACAGATGATTTGTTTATAGTAAAATATTAAGTTTCATATCTTCTTTTAGTGTATGCTTCATTTCATTCTGGGCTATATGATTATATGTTTACCTGTAGCTCTGTTGAACAAGAGATGCTCATTAAAAGGTCATTTGCTGAAGAAGTAGCACAAACTGCGACTAGCGCAATATTTAGCTGTATTTCTTTAAACATCATTTTTTTTTTAAGACAAAGAACAGTGTACTCATGACTGTAGATATGTACACTTCACCAGCTTTCATGGTTTTCAATCCTTTTATTTGAATTAACGTGGAAAGGGCCATCATGGAAACCCTGCTGACTTACCACTTTATAAAATTGTATGGCTGTTTGTTTCCTGTGATGTAAGAGCAGTTGACTTCTTTCTTTTGCTTGATGAGTTGGATCTTTGGGACTGCGTTTTATTATGTATGTGGACATGACAATGACGTGGTAAGTTTTTTCTTACAATAGAGAGGAGTTCAAAGAGAATGAAAAGGGAAATAGTGTTTCTCCTCACTGTTCCCTTAATTAGGGCATCAACCGCAAGGTGAAGTCAGCAGACGTAATTTTGCCAGTTTCTCTTTCCCATGTTTTTTGTCTTTTTTCCCCCCATAAAATTAGATGAATGAAGAATTACTGCTTAAGTAAAAATTAAATCCAAGATGCTCAAAAATTAAAGGGTGGATTCTCATAAAAGCCAGTTAGGTAAGTTACTCTGTACAAATACAGTTTTAAGTATGATCTCCTTCAAAATTCATGACATTTCAGAATGCGTTAGAAACTTTCAAAAATTTTTGTGTAATGTCAGTTATCTGTTATTCAGGACAGGGGACATTTTTTATAAGTTAGGAACCAAGCCCCAAAATACTGTTTATTTGTTTGTTTGTTTGTTTGTTTTCATGAGGCATGGAGAAGTTCACTTTTTTTCTTGCTAGAGAAGTACGCAAAAGATCATGGATCCCTTCATGTTGGAGGGCCCTCAAGTGGTCTCCAGCCCAGTGCTCTTCCCAAAGTAGCAATGGGACTGAATTCATCAAGGGTGCAGTACCTGCAGCTATGGGAGTTCTACAAGCTCTCCTTTCACAGCAAACCTTTTGATTATATACTATTGGAACCTCCTGTGACTGAACTCATGACCATTTTTCCTTGTACATACACTGTGCAAACGAGCCTGGTGCTGTTTTCATTGTGTCCCCGTAGGGCTGGAAAACAGCTCTGTGGTCTTCCCTAATTCTCCTCTGCTGGCTAGGCAGGCCTGGGTCTTTCAGCCTCTCCATGTCCTACTTTGTTCCAAAAACGGTTGAGAATTTATTTTTTTTTTAATCTTTTTATTTTTATTTTTTTCCCTAATCATGAAAATTTCCAAACTAAGAAAATCACTTGCAATTAGCTTAGCTTTCAGTTGGTTTACTATCAGATGCTTCAAAAAGAAAGTACATGAAATAAAGATGAACTTTTGCTTGTAAGTCACTTGAAATTTCCCAGCAGGGTCATCCTGCTGGAGGATAATGATCTTATGGTATTGGAATAGCAGAAGTTGAACACAAAGGTAGATGGTTGTACCGTTTGCTTTTCCTTGTCAAGATACTATGAAAGTGCAGTGCTAGCTATCTTGCTCTTCTCATAAATGTATAAAAACATTGGAATACTGGTGTGTGTATATACCATGCGGCGAAGCAAATGAGAAAAAAATAGAGAATTCTGGAAAAAAGAAAATACATTTCCTATAATGGCACACAGCAGATATTATAGCTATCAACTTAAAACCAAACAGAACAAAATGCAAAGAAAAAGTCATTATGCTGACATTATAACTACTTAGAAATTTGTAAAGAAAAAAGTTTCTCAGAGGGAGATTGAGATCGTCTGAATGGAAGCTTTTACTTATGGCATTTTAGACTGAGCATTTTCATAAATGACTGCCTTTAACACACACACGAAAGTAAGTTTTGGGTACTGCATACACTGCATTGAGTGCACATCTCAGATTTAATGTCTTTAAAGAGGTAGACACTGGACAGTCATTCAGGTTTTGTGCTAAAGGGTTAAATTATTCCCACACTTTGTTAGAGTTCTAAAATTTTAGTCTGGTCTGGTTTAAATTCTCATTAAGCATTTCTAGTTCGTATTGTTATACATTTATGCTTACTCCAAAAATACACCCAAACTACTGAGACTGACAGATAGAGCTGTTTGACAACATGTGCAATATAATATACTTAAGCTTACTTTAGCATAGATGTCATTTTTTATAATATTGTGTCCTCAATTCTTCTTAATCTCACACGTTTGGTACAGTCGGACATGATCTATGATGAGAATACCTGCTGTGATTATGTGGGGGAAAAAACAAAACAACAGCTTTTTTTTTTCTTTCTTCTTTTTTCTTTTTTCTTTTTTCTTTTTTCTTTTTTCTTTTTTCTCTTTTCTCTTTTCTCTTTTCTCTTTTCTCTTTTCTCTTTTCTCTTTTCTCTTTTCTCTTTTCTCTTTTCTCTTTTCTCTTTTCTCTTTTCTCTTTTCTCTTTTCTCTTTTCTCTTTTCTCTTCTCTCTTCTCTCTTCTCTCTTTTCTCTTTTCTCTTTTCTCTTTTCTCTTCTCTCTTCTCTCTTTTCTCTTTTCTCTTTTCTCTTTTCTCTTTTCTCTTTTCTCTTTTCTCTTTTCTCTTTTCTCTTTTCTCTTTTCTCTTTTCTCTTTTCTCTTTTCTCATTTTTAACTGCTGATTAATGGAAATCAAACATTTTATAAATATTTCAATATTTTAAAGCAATTTCTTGGGTAATACAGAATTTTTAACACTTTATTTCTGCCAAAAAATAAAAATAAATCTTAATATCTTTACTTTATCTATAGTATATATCCGATATAAAATAATCAAATAAAAATTGAACTGGAAGTGAAAAATGCATGACCAGCATTCAAGTCATTGGAGTATTTTTCCAATTCTCCTTTGACAAAATCAAAAGGATTCCACAATATATCGTTATCTTGATGGAACCAGATTTTTCAGTGGTGGTTTGTTGATGTTTTCTGATATGTTTTATTTAGAGGAGCGATTAAAATGAAAATCCATTCGGTTTCATTGTTAGTTATTATGGAATTTGCAGTACTTCAGTATTGCATTGCAGAATTATTGCTATGTAATCTGTACTGAAATCCACAAGCAATATTCTTCCAGGTATAGCACTTCATAGTTAGGTTGTCAGCTGCTGAAAAATAACAACTTGGCAACAGTTTGAAAAAGGATGCTGAGCTGATGGACCAGTGGCAGAATAACTTTTGTTATTAAAGACATGATACATGGGGGAAGAAACGAATGGGCAGAACAGCGTAACATGAAAAATGAATGGACATTTCATTATAAAGGACTTTCTCTTGTTTCTGAGCATATTGGTGCTTGCAAAATCTTCTGTGAATACTGAAAGTGGTTTGTTGGCTGAAGACAACAGTGTCAGACGTATACACCTTTTTTTAGGAAGAAATTTGTTTTGAAGACTAGGATAAATTTTCAAATTGCAGAGCTACACTAAATAAAATGTCATTTTCTGAATAAATCAGCATTCTGTGCTATCATCTGAATTTCCGATGTCATCTTGTACAATATAATGTCTGTGCTTCTGCTGAGGCAGCCTCTTCAATTCTTCCTGCACCTGAGGCATAATGTGGGACCAGATGGTCTTCCAAAGATTGATGTTCCCAATGGAACACTGCTGATTTTCAAGGGGCTTGAGACCTCTAGGTCTTGTAGTTTTTCATTGGAAGAAACTTATTGATGTTCAGGTATCAGATACAACTGGAAGAAGCTTTAATTTCATAGTTTATACTTTTACCTTGTAACCTTCCACAAGACAACAGATATTGGTCTTAATTCTGTTTTTTTTTTTAATTTTGTAGTTTGTGTAATTATTCTTGTTTTCACAACTGCCGTGCTTTATTTTTAACTATCCCTTCTGTTACTAGAATAAGTTCAATACCCCATAATGATTAATGGAACATAAAACTGTAGTGAATAAATTGGTAAAATAATTTGCAAGTTAGCTTTCAGAGAATGGTTTTTAATCTGACATATTTTTATTCTTCCAAGTTAGGATGTTTTTCTGGAGTTTGCTTAGAACTGTTTAGAATACACTTTAATTTTTTTAACTATCCACCTTGACCTTCATTTTCTACATAATGGTATGTGAAAGGGTAATGAGTGTATGGAGCAACATCATCAATGAAGTCAATACTTTAAACACCACTAAAGTTTGGACTGGACCACCTTTCCAGCCCTTATGTGTTCCTTTCCAGGTTAAGCAAGAAATGAGCAGTCTTTACTCCATGGGGCTTTCAAATGTGCTAAATGAGGAAAGTCTGTGCAGAGTAAAAGATTCCTTAGCTTTTTCTAACATGCTGGAATGCCCTGATGGTGCATTGCACCTTATAAGTAAGAGCTATAGGCAACTACCCTATATAAGGGCCATACAAATATTTTATGCTGACCAGTGTTCCTTCACCTGTACCTCTAAGTGCCGTTTAATTTTAAGCTGGGGCAAAGTGGGAAAAGGATGTAGGAGAATGGGGGGAAAAAAAAAACAAACAAACAGTATATATAATACTATATAAATAATACATTTATTTTAATGTATACATGAAAACTTCATCTTTTCATAGAAATATCATTCTTGTATTGTTAGGTTATGAGGTTATGAAATGATCTAAATATTAACAGAAATTGTGTTTGGTTTTGGTAACATTTAACCTTCCAAAAAAGCAGGAGATGTAAGCCTGAAAAAGTGTTTCTTCTGGAATAAATATGTGTCTTCTTTTCAAGGCAAAATGCTTTCATTTTCAATTTGCTGATGTGAAGTGTGTGGGGAAATCAGGTTTATTTAAAGCTTGATTAAAACGTAAACAAGCAAACAAAACACACCGTTCATGAACCTCAGAAAAAGCCCTATTTTTGCACACCCTGGAGCAATCCAAAGGCTCAGCATTTCAGGGGCACTAGATGAAATGCAGTGGAGCTGGGCAGGCAATCACTTAGAGAAGAAGTTGGAATTTAAAGCTCAAAGAGTTAATGCCTACAGAGCAGTGTAAATGCTGTTTATTCTCTCAGGTGACGAACTAGATCAGATAGATTGTACACAGAGATCTTTCCCAAGTCCTGCATTTAACTGTATGGCAAAAATTGTCTCCTTGAAAAGAGTCACGGTAATCGAATGAGTTATAAAACAAAGCAAAATGATGTGCTTAGAAAAACATTTAAGAATGAAATGATGATTGAAATTAAGTGCAGTCACAAAAATCTTCAGAATAACTTAATGATGTCTTATGAATCATCATTTAGTCACAAATATTTAGGCTAATATTTGTCTTGCAGGTGACTTTTACAAATTGTGTCAGTACTTTCCAGCTGGGGATTTGTTTTGTGGATATATGCAAACATTGACATGCCCGCATATTCCGAACAAATGCTGCTGTTTGCAGTGGACAAATGACTGTGTGAGGATTTAAAACTCTTGGATTCCGAGACATTCGTTTACTGGTCAAAGTACACAGAAAATGCTTGTAGATTACTGTGTTGTTATTACATACTTCATAAACCTGCGCTGTTACAGCCCCTGTATAGCTTCCCTTTGCTGAGAACAGCAATGAGCGAATCAAATTGCAATTCAGAGTTGTCTGTGGTTAAAATCCTTACCAAAGGGCTTTATACTGAGTAGAATGCAGCTCAGCATTTAGATCACTTTGGATTTGTTTTCAGTTGAGTTATCTGGGGCATTTCTCTTTACATGTGTTCCCACATTTCTAAGCTGATGTTGATATTTATAATGTGCTCTCAGATTTAGAATGAGAAAATACTACCTAAGAGGTAGTCAATGTTCAAATATTGACAGATTTGATAAACACTTTTGGTCTGCATTGTGTGGTTGGACAGTGATAATGGCATTAGAGGACCCAAAGTCACAGTACAAATGACATTTGTACCAATATTGTGTTTTGTATAAGTTTCCATTAAGTACTTCTGTTCATTTCTGAATGTAAAACATGTTTGCTTCTGACAGGTTCTGACAAATTCAAACATTTATCTCCTTGTATCTTTTTTTAGTTGCATTTTGAGGCTGTTCAAAAATCTAGCAAAAAAAAAAAAGAAAAAAGAAAAAAAAAAAAGGAAGATGCTATTTATTTCAATTTCCATTCAAATAATATTATGATTTTCAAGAATTAATTTAGAAGGCCAAGTCTGAATTTTTAAGAAATGCCAGTTGTGTGAGCAGTCAGTTCCTCACTTTTTATAATTGAGCTCTTAAAATTCAGGTGTCCAGATTAGCAGTTAAATCTGTTGAAAAAATTACTCTCAGGAAGGCATCGCTGCTTGTTGTGATAAGATGTGAGATGGCTGTTTTGAGTGTCAATTTTGCATAAAAACAGGAGAAAAGGTAATCGATGTAATATTTCCAAGTGTGTGCCTGTTCTTTTTGCTGTCATCTGAAGACTATTTTTATTTTATTTCCCTTTTTCGTTTTTGCAAACGTCACAAAAGAAAAGAAAAAATAAGAATGAGGCTGTCACCACAGAAGTGCAGGTCATCAAAGAGGTTTTCCAGGCTTTTGTCACCTGCGGAATTTGGAATGAGCATTTACCTCTAGACTTTTACGCTCTTAATACTTTTCACTTAGTATCTCCTGTCTTGCTCCTATTTTAATTTTTACATCTCAGTTCACAAAAACTGAAGTGTGTTTGTTAAGAATTATCTCAGAATCAGAATCAGCTCTTGAGTCTGTGCTGGAGAGTTCTCTGTGTTTTCTGCTTGTCCTGCATACTTTCCAGGGATTTTGAATCATTTGATAAGATTGTTTCTTTGAGCTGAAATCATCACTCTTCTTAGACTCATGATCTAACAGAACTTTCTGCTTTTTACATGGTGCTGAGGTGGGAATAGCTTGATGTTACCTTATTCGGCCGGTCCCTAAATTCTTGCCATAGAAGCTGATGCATTAAGATGACATTAGGTTAAGTATTAGAAAAATCTGTCCTTTTCACTGTTAGAAATATAATTTGCATCCCTTTTGTTTTCCCCAGTATGAACTGGGAGAAGTCTCCCTAAGTCTCTTAATTAGTCAATCACTAATGCCCAGCTCTGTATATTGTTTTCTTTCCCTGTTAAGATTTCTGACTCAACTTCAGAGGTTAATAGCCATTGTGCTTTGTTCACTTGTATGACACTTCAGGGAAAGCTTCTGCAAGTCACTTGCAGGCTGAACTTGCAGTAGTCAGAGCACCGGAGACGTCAGCATTTAAGTGTGTTTTGAAACTGCTGAAGTGCGTTGTTCCACCAGATTGGGTGGCCTACACAGCGACTCTAATAACAAATGGCTCTGGTTTTTCTTAGTGGGGAAGTAATTGCACACGCATTGTGTTAAGGTTGCCTTCTGACTGTTAGGCAGTAAATTCTGAAGGAAGTGTGCTGTTCTCTTGCTTCTGAAATGAAACATGAGTATAACCTGGAATGAACCTGTGTCTTATGTTTTTATTCATTGTTTGTTGACCCTGTGGTCAACTCTCTGTCACCATGATTAATCATTCAGGCTCCAGTTGTCCAAAAAGACAATTCAGGCCTTTTCTGTGAGAGAAAATGGGAGGGTAGAAGGAAATAATACAAAGTATTAATGAAACAAAATGGGTTAATCTTTGACATGATAATTTATACTTAGGTTAGCAAACCAACAGGAGTGCTCTTGTATGTGGAATGATTAATAGCTGCTATGGTTGCATCTGTGACAAGTGATTAATAAAGTTTGCGATTAAAAAAAGAAATACTTTCCTTTTTTTTTCCTAAGTGTGCAAATCTTGGAACTCCACTTCAGCCTGCACAGTGGTTCAATTACAAGGCAGACCTATTTGTAATTCAGATGTCACTCACCATTACTCATGTAAGTGTCTAAAAATGGAGCTCACTTGATCTGTTAAGTACTAAAGAGCTGGCAAATTCAGCATGTCCCCAAAACACTTTTTGGCCTTGGGGATAATATATATCTCAGATGTGGTTGTTTCCACGGGAACATGTAATTTACTGACATGGAATTTTTACCTATAAAATATATATTCTGAAACTTTACAAATTAGTTACCTGATGCAAACAAAAGCTGCCAAATCCAGATGTACTGCATACCTACTGCTTAGCGCCACCACCTGCAAAAAGGAGTTTTTCACAGCTCATTTGCAGATGCATCATGTAGCAATCTGTGGTCTGTCACAGCATAACTGAGTGGCTGAGTGGGTGTGGTGAGGCAGGATTATATAGGAAGGTAAGCATGGCTGCAGTGATTCTGACTTACTGTTGGTCAGCTCTGCATCCAGTCTTCCAGCGGTGGCTGGATGGTAGCAGAAGTACTATATTTTGTACTATATTGTACTATATTTTATAATATTCAGCACTGATTTTCATCTTTAAATATTTTACTCAAATACTGGTAAAATGGTATTTAATAATTTTCTTTCTCCTTGTGTAGCCTACTTATTTTTCTCTCTAGTTATATATGCTGCTTATCAGGGAAAGGAAAATGTAATCTAACGCTCCTCGTGGCTCTGCTTTTGTGCAATATGCAACCTTGGGCTGTAAATTTACAAGCTTTTAAATTTTCTAGAAATCTACTAAGTTTGAACTGATAGTTTGGTACAGAAACCACATCAGAGACCCTTTCTGCAAACACCACTTCAGGAGATCATAATTGGTTGAAGTGATGTGAAGCAAGATAGGTCTTTAAAGCAGTTAAAGTGCATAGACTAAGTGATACTTACTCTTAAGTGACAAAGTAGGTAGTGTAACAAAATAAGTGTCATTGTGATCTTTGTATGAAAGCTAACCAGTAACTTCTTCCTTTGTAGGCGTTAATCAAATACATGTGGAGAGAGCATTGTCTCTCTGATTAGTGGTAATGTAATTGCTAGCTTCAGGAGGAGTTTTTATGGGTAATGCTCATTTTATATGTTTGTAAATGTTGGTTTTGGTTGCTCTGAAACATTTTTTATTTTTTTTTTCTGAATGTGTTTGGGCTGCAAAAATAAGCTTTAGTAAGAGAAGGCACTTTATTCAACATTAAACATTTAATTTTGGGACTTTCAGAAGTAGAAATTTGGAAACTAGTGATTAAATTGAGGAGAAATCTAACAGGAAATTATTGTCATGCTCAGTATATCTGCCTATCAAGTTCTGAAGTTATTTTTGCTGCCTTTGAGAAGACCTAGTTCTCCTATCAAACCTATCACTTTCACAGATGGTACAGTTTTCCCTGTCTCAATGGAGAAATGAGCAAGGGCATTTGAGATAAGCAAAAAGCAAAATCTCCGAGTAGAATTGGTATTTGATCAATAAATGAATCTTCCAAGATTAATCTGTATTTTTGTCCGGACAAGATTTTACCTGAAACAATTTACTTTTTGAACCTTACTCATTTTGCAGAGTGAAATAGTAGTTTTTTCAGCTTGAACATTTAAAACAAATCTTTCTTGGTCATCATTGTAATATGCTATGGGGAAAAGAAAATGCGGACTTCTGATAGCTTTTATGTTGAAAATTCCAAGAAAAGCTTATACTGTTGCAGCTTAGACTACTCCTGCCAGATGGAGCCTTCCTTGTTGATTTTGCAGTAAGGTATCTTCAAGGAAATTGTAAGTTTCTTACTAGCTGTAAGTCTCTGTGCTCTTTAATGGTTGTGACCACTGGCAGTGCTTATTGGAGAAATAGAGAAGAGACCCTTAGTTTCCTCCTGATAGTAGCATTATTTGATTCACAGCAATTTTTTTTTTTTTTTAGAAGAGGAAAT
This sequence comes from Coturnix japonica, assembly GCF_054131305.1. Lineage (NCBI taxonomy): Eukaryota > Metazoa > Chordata > Aves > Galliformes > Phasianidae > Coturnix > Coturnix japonica. Next base: position 7,060,272 of record NC_140680.1, on the reverse strand, counting down.
TTCCAGGACTATTTATTTCTAAAGAAGTATTTGTCATTCTAGTTGCAGAGGACATAGTATTTACGTTTAGCTGTTGATATTTTAATTAACAATGTAAGTGTGTTGTTTGCCCTATGAGTTCAATGGGAGACACTCTACAAATAAACAGCGGTTCCCTCTTGGACAATCACTCTGCAAATGAGCTTACTTTGTCAATAAAGCACATGCCTATCAGCCCCTTCTAGGCAGCAGGGAGCAAAGATGTTCATTTACTTAAGCAGTAGGTTATACTATTAGTGTGTGTGATTGCTGTTAATTAGGATATGTGCAGATGTCTCTGTGCTCCGGAGTCTGTAATATAAAACCTTTTAACATTAAGGCTATTAATGAAGTCAATAAATGGTTCTATTAGGAGGTTTTAAAATTTGCATTACTTCCTCTCTGTTTGGTTCTTATTTTTTGTAATAATGCAATTGTCAGAATATAACCAAGGGTTACATGGAAACAATAAAGTGGAGTTTTTTGCCTTGTAGAGTCTGCAGGGGCTCTATTTACCAATGTTTGTCCTTTAATTTCTGTTAGAGAATGGATGTGTAGTCAAGTTATGAATTACAAGTGACTTCTGTTATTCCATTTCACATTCAGTTTTATGTTTAAATATACTTCTCATATCCCTTTGGATTGACATAATTCAAACATTTATTTAGTTTTCTAAATCCGTCATAAATGATTTTACTTGTATTTCCTTGTAAACAAGGTTATGTAAGTATATTTTTGAAAGACCAGACTGTATGAATATTCATTTCTTATTTAAATTTTAAAACCAAATGTCTATGGCAGATCTTGCATTTAATAATGTCTGGACTGTGCTTTGCTATTAGCTACATATAACCTCTCTGACATCAGTAGCAGGGTCAATTCAAACTCTTGTCACAGCAAGCATTTCTTTTAAATATATAATCTAAAACCATGTTTCTGTTTACATGAAAAAGATCAGTTGGAGGAAAATGTTGCTTTAGAATTGTAAGTAGTATAATTCTGTATGAACATTCATCCATTTCTTGGAAACTAAGTCAGAGCAGTGGATGCCTTGCATCCTAAACATGGCACCATAACATAAGCTCCTTAATAGAAGTTAGCATTCTGTGCAAGCATCATACAGAAGGAAAGAAAGTCAATGCAACTGGTCTCTGGACTAGCAGAAGGGACTCTTTTTCTGAGCTCATGGTGGACAGAATGTGTAATTGAGCTTGGAAATGCATTCCAGCACACTTTGCATTTACTAAGTCTCAAAGGAGAATATAGCATGCTTGGTTTTCAACTCCACAAATGCTACCCTAGTAAAGAGTATGTTGAGGAATTTGCTACTGTTATCGGTAACAATAAATTCTCTTTTTTGGAGCTGTGAGTAAACCTTAAGGTTTTAATTCTGTTTTACCAAGCACTACCTCCCTCAATTTCACCAGGAACAGCATGAAACAGAGGGCATGGAATTTAACAAAAATTGATTTTTTGACCTTTTAATCAGCTGTTGTATGAGAGCTGGTTTGGACTTGAACTTATTTCAGGATTTCTAATTGTCACTCTGACCAATGAAAATTCAGTCAGGGTGGAGCCAGTCTCATGAGTATATAAAGTTATAGAGTTTGGGCAAATTCTGTCTTGTTGAAATCTGAGAAAACATGACTGTTTTTCCCTGCCTATTTCTTCTTGAGAAAACAAGCCAACAAAGTCAAAATCCACCTAGCTTTGAGGGACTTTTTGTTACGTGCAAGATTGAAAGTAAATCAACCAAAGAAACAACAATAAAAATTCCAAACCATCATAAATGGAATCGTAAGCACAATCTTTTGTGCTGTAATTATAAGCATCAGTTAGGAAGTAGAGGGATTTGAGATTTTGTCTTGCAGCAGTACCATGGCTTGGGGATTTTTGGGCTTACAGGTGTAGCCCAGTATACACAGAGTAAAACTCTTGGAAAAGTTCATTATTTGTAGCAAGTATCTGCCAGGTGCTATGCTGGGACACAGGTATGTGTTGCTGCTCAGTGTATTCTCTGTCAGAGTGGTTTTGAAATGTGACAGTGGACCAGATTTCTCGTAGAAGTTGCTGGGCAGTACTAGTTTTAATGGAGCTCTTTGGAAAGTTTCAGCCAGTGCCAGGCACAGCAGCAGATGTGTTTGTAGAGGGAGTTTCCAGACATCAACAGCTTTGCTGAGCTTGTGCTTCAGCTGAGCTGTTGAAAAAGTGCTGGAGAGAACTTCAAAGCTGTATTGTAGAATTTGGGAGATAAATGAGCTGAGAAAGAAGGACTGAATTTCAGAAGACAACCAAGAACATCAAAGATGCCCTGAATTAGAGTTAAAACTTGCTCCCTTAGATCTCGTGTTGAGACTCACTGTTTGGAAATTGCAAGGCGTGATGAGGGTGAGAAAAAGAACTTGAAAATTTTCATAGAAATACTATATGCTGTCAGTACATTCAAATACTTACAAACTTAGACCAAGTTGAACTCAAATGCTAGTGAAGCACTGAGTGATACATGTACATAATTTCTGAAGAATCTTCTTTATGCATGTTTTTGCCAAGTAGATTCGTCTGTTTCCCATACAGAAATGCTACTGAGTAAACTGAGTTATTGTGAACTATAAAGGACTCCTAGATTATGTACTATAGCAAATCCAGCTATACCTGTACATGTTGTTACAGCACATTTGTCTCTGTGCAAGTGCATGTAACATGAGGAATAAAGAAAGAGTTGGACATCTCTGCACACCAGCAGGGCTGTAATCTCATTGGCATCCCAGTAGATGGTGGGATGGCTCCTGTGCCTGGAATATTGCAGTGAAAGGATTTGGTAATTTAGGAAGGATAAGAAAGAGAGACCAGGAAGGATTGGTGCCAGTGACCAGCTGGAAGCTATGGATCTCATCCTGGTTATGGATGAGAAGCTGATCCAGAGTTTGTGGGTCAGGATTAAAGGGAAGGTAGGAACAAGAGACATTATAGGGAGGGGGGCTGCTACAGGCCATACAATCAGGATATCCAAGAGAATTATGCCCTCTGCAGACATAGGAGCAGTCTTGGATTCAAAAGTCCTGGTCCTCAAGGGGGACTTCAGCAGTCTGATATCTGTTGTTGGGACAACATAGAATAGCATAAGCAGTTCAGGGGGTTCCTGGATTGCATTGATTTTAACATCTTTGGAATCCGGTGAGCAGTGTTTCCACTGAGAATGAAATGGTTTCTCACTGAGAAACCATTAAAAAAATAAAAAAAAAAAGGCCTGAGATATGAAATACCGTTCCCAATTCTTTTGCAGCACTACTAAATGGATGAGGGATGATCCATTGTCTACTTAATTATTTTCAATACAGCCATTTAACTTGATTATAAATGTTTGTACTAAGCTCAAATTGTTTGAACTTTGACAGTGCATTTGCAGCTTATAATTTTATCTTTGAAAAACTGCCATCTGTATGCAAATATAAGAGAAATGAGAACATTTGCTCCTATGCAGTCTCGTAATTCAGCTCTTGTATTTTCCAAGGAAAGTATGCTATAGACGAGACAGCATTTGGTCTTGAAAAATATGTAACCAAGTTTTCAATCACTTCCCTGTCATCTGCCAAAATAGTTTCAGAATTGCAGAAGATACTTCATTTTCTAGTTCTGAATACATGGGAATGTAGCGGCAGATCCTCACAAAATGTGTAGGTGTGCGTCTTTCTGCTGAAATGATCTTAATATACACAATCTTTTTTGAACATTGACCAATTGTGTTTTTACTATTTCTTCATATGGATCTTTTTTTGTTTTTTGCCTTTATTTATGTAACATCTTTGATGAATCTCCATCCTTTGAGCAGCGCATACTGCTTTTGCAAATTAATGTTGTATTATCTAAGACACGTGATTTTCACATCTGGGTCGGGCCATGTAATTTATTGACTTAGATTTCTTCTATCACTGACCAAGCTTTTTTGATTCAGAGGAATACAAAATATGTGATGCATTTATAGGTCAACAACTTACTTGAGCAAGCTTCAGATTGTAGAAGTTGTTGTGAATTTTCTGCCTGATTTGTGGCTAACAAGCTGTCCATATTGGTATATTTTTCCAAAATTTTGTCATGCTTTTAGAGCACTTTTGCAATAAAGGAATGTTTGATTAGAAAGTTAGGTAAAGGAAATTAAAAAGGAAAAGAAAATACTAATGTTCTCTATGGTATTTTACAGATCTGTTATTACTACAGAAGATTGCTATTTACTCCCAGCAGTTTGAAATCAGTCATTAAAAGGAAATATTTGGCAGCTAACATTTGAGATATGAGAAGCACCTGCTCACTGTATTGCATCTTCAAGAGAAAAATTACATTTTCATGAGATTAGTGACTTAACTGTCTGCCCTTAAATAGGATGTCATGACATATGGCCAGCTTGTGACAGTGATTAATTAGTATTAATGTACTCATTTGGTGTTCTGTTAAGGATGACTGGGTATGGGCTGTTAAACTTCTGATCTCCAGCTTTCACACAGACCAGCACTTAGAGGGCAAGAAGGAATGTGGGGAAGAGGAGTTGTAAGTTTGGTCTGCAATATCTGAAATAAGCAAATGATCAAGGGATGCCAGATATTCTTTTTAGCTACATTGGAGACTGAGGTCAGATCCTTATAGAGTATGCATCTGATTATTGTCTGCTTAGCTACATCGTAGAAGTTGAAGGTTAGTCCATAGTAGTCACTAGCGCTAATTTAGACTTATTTTATTCTTCTCATTAAATCAGCATTGAATATCGGAAGAATAGGACTTGATGGATCTATAGCTTATTTCTAACTCTTTATAAATCTTGGACAGCACTTTGCAACAATTATCTTCACTTTATAGTAAAGAAATTGTAGTTAAAAAGAAGTTACATTCTCAGAGATAAATTATTTTTTTCTACATTCTTTCTAATTAGTTTGATAGTGCATTTCTCTAAGTAGTGAGTAAGTTCTTACCAACCTGAAGCTTACCTTTTCTCCAGAAATTCTACTTGTCTGGGACAGTTCAAGACTGATACTCAGACTATGAAGTGCTAAATGTCACACCTGATATTTTTGTCCATAGTTATAGCTGTGATACCATTCCACTCCATTCAAGAAGGGCAAGGCAACCCATTGTGACTCATAAGTTTCAGTAGGTGGGTGATCTCTGAGGTCTTTTCCAACATTAGTGACTCTAAACTTCTGTCATAATCCTCCTACTTGAAAACATCATGTTGTTCTTTTGTCAGAGTTGCAGGAAATCTCTAGGCCAGATACTCCTGTACTTTGTAAGCAACTGTCTTTGGATGTGATAGAATGAGTCATAATTGTCATGACTCCTGCAGCATAACAGCAAGCTGCAGTGTCTGTTCCTAATGCATTCACTAGTCCTAAACCCCTGTATTTCAGTTTCCCTAAAAGCATTTACTTCTGGCATCACCATATCAGAAGAGGATTAAGAAGTGTACAACATATAATTCTTAGTTGTTTTCAATAGATTTTTACTTAGAGGAGGTAACAGTTACTTCAGAATTGTCAAGACTATCAGGCTAGGGAGAAATTAATTCTGGGAAAAAGGTTTCTTAAAAGCACAAAGCAACTTATACATGGAGATTGCTTTGTAGAGCTTGCAGGCCTGCTTTACTTCAGCTCCACTGAGCTATCTCTGGGTATGACATGTTACTGTATTTGACAGAGAAATGAGTGTTGATGGAAATGTAACTATCTAGGAAGGGACAGAGGTTGTAACAACTGGTTTGAGGGAGTAGACTTTAAAGGTAGAAATGTCTCCCAGGATTCGATGGGAAGCCATGCTGCAGAAAGAAAGTGTTCAAGGACTGTTGCTTTCTTGGTGTCTTTCTCATTGTACTAGATTGTGAAAAGGTAGTGAGGATGTAAGAATTAATATCAGCTTCTTAAAGTTGAGCCTTGAGCAGCTACGCCATCATTAGAAATATCTGCTTAGATTTCAAAAGTTGTTTTGATATTATTTAACATTGTTTTTTTGCTGCATTCTCTGTCATTCATCTCATTTTGTTTTGTTTGTTCACATTTCACTTGTGGAAGGGCTGAGTACAGACACAAAGATTAGTTACTTTTCCATCTCCTGCTAAGAATTATGCTTAACGTCATCTCTTTTAAACTGTATTTGAACAACTAAATGCTGACATGAATAAAATCCTTGAGAGTAACTCAATTCTTCTTGTGGGATACTAATGAAAAATTATGTATAAATACAATTCATCATTGGACATGACAGTTGGAGAAATTGGGTCATTTGTTAAGCCAAATCTGGTAACTAGATCCCGACTTATTTTTTTTAGATGGTTTAGATTATTGTGTTTCAAAAGAAAAACATGAAAAAGAGGCAGTGTTGGCAGGGGTGACTGTTACAGAAGTTATCATCTTCTGACTTGGAAGGTTGATTTTATTTTTATCGTATTGTGCAGTCTCCTCTATCTTGCCTGTAACATCAGTAGCTAAGTTTCTCTCTTCTTCCTCATTGATCATCCCTGATATGTGGTTGAACACCTTGTTCGTGTAAATCCTTCTGAAGTGTTCCACATTGGCCTCACCCCATTGTTAGAAAGCTGGCGTGGTGCCTTTGAGTTGGTATCTAAAACTTATCAAGAATGTACTCCCCTCGGATTCTTTAATGTGCATTGTGAGGGGCCCTTTCTATAGTACCTAATGAGCTGTCCCACAAATGCAGTGAACGTTGTCATCAATCACTTCAAGGTGCTCCTTATTCACTTTTCCTTTTCCTCCAAGAGGCAGTTAAGTGAGGATATTTGAGTCCAACATGAAAAGTGCTCCCTATGTAAGCAGCCTTTTTTCAAAGCTATGAGAAGGATGCTTTTGATTTCTCTGAGATACCAGTGAGCAGGTCCTGCTTGTACAAAGTGTCATTGCTTCGTGCTCACCTTCCCCTTATTGAGGAATTATTATCTTCGAAATTATCAGACGGGCACTTCTAGCACTGAGCACAGAATTTCACCTCATCTCCCCAGATGATGTGTCTATGCTGTAACAAGTCAAGATGATAGAATAATTTCATAGATGTCACAGGCTCTAGGAGGTCATAGCCACCATATTATTTCTTGCAGCTGTGTAAAACACCTAACTGTTAGTATTAGCAGATATCCAAACAGGAAACTCTTATGTAGACTGTGCATCATTACTGGAATGGTCCCATTTTCCTCCAGATTTTCAGTTTAACACAGCTGAATATTTCCTGTTTCATGAACTGTGAGAGTTTATAAAAAATCAGTTCTAGGTTCTGCCATCAAGTTCCTATTCTTTTGACCAACAGATTTAATTTATTCAACTTCCGTTTCTTTCTTTTGGAGGAGAATAATATTTGACTTGTAGGGTGATTAAAGGAATCTTTGCTCTTTTAGTAGCTGGAACAAAAACTGGTGAAGGTACATCCAGGCATAGGCTGCAGTTTGTGTAGTTTCTTCAAATTCTTGATTAGAGTAGTTGAAGAAGAGATGCTCAGTAATCACTTTGGAGGAGGTTTTAGAAGTTTTTGCTATTACTTGTTTATATGAAACCTCAGGCTCTAAACTCAGTTGTGATTAATTAAGAGGCATAGATGAAAAAACATAAGGCACTATAGTCAGCAAACTAAAATGCAAAGTATCCTTTCTATGCAAGAACTCTTGTTTGCATTGGTGGTCTGCATGAAAGCGATCTGTCCTTGCCAACAAATGAAGAAATGTTTTCTTACAGCAAAGCCCTGGTGCCTGCCATTCATACCATTTGGTTCTGTCCCTCATAATAGGGAATTTGGAAATGGAAGAACACAGTCACACATACTTCTGTATGCTCTCAAATTTGCTAATACTGATAGGCTTGTCAGAGAAAAAGATCTGCAAGCCTTAGGTTTAAAGGATAAATCTAGATCACTTTAATTGTTAAATAGATGTGCCTTTGTATAATCAAATGAATGACTTTTTACAATAAAAGCTATTATATATTTTTCTAATCATTACAAACTTCTAGTGTTAGAAGTTCAGATTATATACGGCTTCATATCAAGTAAAGGTTTGTATTTTTAGAAATGGTGTTAAAAGATTGATGGAGCTCACTGGATTTTAGGTATTCTGGTGAAGATTTCATTTTCTTTGGTAGACAGTAAATTATTCTATATTTTATTAAGCAATTAAAGCAGTTGTCATTTTTATTTATCTTTTAGAACATTGTCTTTCCCAGCACCATCCATCAGTGAATAGGTGGCTTGCTATAGGACCACAGTCATATGAGAAAGTCTGTGCACTAGAAGAAGCTTTGTAAAAAGGGTCTTTGTCATACAGATAACTCTACAGTCAGATTTTCTGATTGATATGGGTGTATCCTATATGCTGCTAGCTGACCACGATCCAAAGGTCAGCCACATTGTAGGGCCACTTGGTCGTACCTTTTCCAGTTACAATTGAGTTGTTAGTTGTTTTATGCGGGCAGTTTCTATTTCGTTGCTTTACCATCTAAACACTTAGAATTGCTAAGGCAAATTACTTGGATGGATGGCACCTCATTCACATTTAAGCATGGAATGTGTTTGTTGCATTTAAATTTTACTATTAGGATATATATATATATATATATATATCCTTGCTTCAAATTGCTTCAGAAAAGCATTTTATTTTCTCTTAAAGGTGGTAACAAATTGGAGGTGGTGAGATCAAGTGTGAAAGAAGAAACCAGGATTATAAGTGATATTTTTTCCTTTTCTTTTTAACTGTTAGATACATAAATCAGTTAACTAACAAATATAATTGAAGATGCCAGTGTACACATTGTGATATGCAGCTTGGCCAAAATAAAAAATAAGAAAGTAAAAGAAAAGGAAAAAATAAAAGAGAGGCTTTGGACCCTTAGGGCAAATATAATGTTGACACTAATTAATTCTCCAGACCTTGGATCAGGCCCACTTTCCTCAGGGAGGTATTTGTCCTCATTCTTCACTGGTGCAGTTTGTATTCAAACTACTGTATCTTTCTGTTACAATGAACAAAGTTACCTTTAAAAAGTCATCTATGAATATCATCATGGAGACTGACTTTTATCGTAACCCTGAAGGTCAACAGTATGGAAAAAAAGAGAAAGAAAAAAAGAAAGAACATTCAGATTCAGATCTCTTTGGCCTTTGCAGACTGCATGAATCTGCTTAATTTTTATTTTTTATTTTTTATTTTTTTTTTAAATCTGAAAATCATTTTACAGGAGAAAGCTAAAAAAATATTGTAGTGTGTGTATATAAGACAAAAATGTGTTTGTGGGAAATGGGAATATCACCCTTTAATTGCATGGTCAAACTAAGATGACTTATCTGTACTGCATCACTTACATGTACTTTTTCACAACTGATTAACACTGTTGTGATTTGCTAATAAATATTACAGGGAAAGTAATGTGCTAGGCTGCAGTCTGGGGGGTTAGCCTGTTGCCTGCTGTTGGTTCTTAAAGATCAGCCAGCACTGCAATAACTGATCAGCTGTCACATCCATGCCTGTCTTTTTTGCTGCTTTCCCTTTGCATGTTGAGCTGTGGGGCAGCTCAAAGCCATTTCCTGTTAAATTCTTTTCCGGCAGGTTATGCAATTAGCTGCTTGGTGCTTACCAGGCAGATAGATTATTTCAATTTGGATTCCATAACAGTACTGGAAACTCATGAAAATGCAGATTGAAGATCACAGCAGATGAAATTAATAAAGAGAAGTAAGGAGGTGTAGCTCCCCCAGCACTCACCTCTGCTCAGCTTTCCAGCTTATTCAGAGCACTGTCCCAGCATGAGGAAGCTCTCAATCAGTTTTAGTTACATCTCATAAAGGCACAATAAATCCTTAAGCCACCCAGTTCTGCTTAGTGTTTTGCAGTCAGTAAAAAAACACCCTAGCATACCAAAGGGAAACCGCACGCTTAGCAGTTGATACCATGTCTGTAAATGCTAAAGCATTTACTGCACAACAGTGTAATTACCTACCAGGTATATTTGCCAGTATAATCAAATCTTTTCTTAGGACTCTCATGAAAGATTTTGTTCTGTTAGCTAATTTACTGTGCACATTCATACCATGATTATCACAGATGCAGCTAGTATATATCTCCCACATTACATTAGACTTCATAAAGGTTGTTGAGAGCTCATTTCTTTTTTTAATCAGAACCCTAAATGACAAATGTATAAAGCAGTTTTAAATAATTTTGTGTGGCCTGTGGATATCTGTGCCCCTTTTGCTCACCCTAGACTTCTCTACAGCTCACTAAATCCAAAATATAGAGGGTTAATGAAATCATATTTAAAAAGAACTTAGAAGTAAGTAACTATGAAAACCAATATTTAGTGAATAGGAGTAAGCAAAGACTGCTGGACTATAACTACAGTTTGTTGTTGTTTGCTAATTTGAAAATAAGGGAGTAAGCACAGAGGGAGTGAAGCGCTTCATTTCTCACTGTTGATTTACTCATAAAGCTCTGGGTGATGTATGAGAGTGTCTCCAGTGACAGCTACTGAGCTCCTCATCTTCACTGACATTAATACTGTGGTATCTAGGTCCAGATTTCCTTTTGGTCTCTGCTGTGGACAGCCAGATTGCAACACATACTTCTTAGAATTGAAGAGAGTATAGTAAGAATAGAAAGAGAAGCAGCCAAAACAAAGTAAGAATTGAATGTTTCTGAATTACCTTCTCCGTTCCGCCAGCATGATGCTGGGGGGACCTGATGCCCCACTCAGGTGAGGCAGCCCTGGGGCACTGCCCAAGCACAGGCAGCTGTGGCTCAGATGTGGGAGGGAAATAGCACAGACACCCAAGTGTCAGAATCACTTCAGGAGCCAGGGGTTGTCTAGCAATAGTATATGTTGTGTTACATATCTATTAATAGATCTGATATCTGTTAAGATAGGTGTGTATTATATATATATCCCTATTAAACTAGTATATACATTATAGCATACATATGTAATATGATATAATAATGCATACGTATAATATTATAAAAGATATGTAATAAGATAAAGCTCAGAAAAACTTTGTACACCCATAGATGCCTCTAGAGATCAGTCTTGAGACAGGATGCTAAATAGTCATTTTATACCCACGAGTGTGGTTGTATTTATTTGTGTATTTTAGTAAAATCCTAAATACGCAATTCCATTGTTCACTTTGAGCATCTATTGTTGTTGCGGTATGGAATGTTATTGCATTGTTGAGAAAGGGAAAGATTTTTAGCTTATGAAATATGTTTGCCTTCTTTCAAGCGACTTTATCAGAATTTGCAATAGAAGTGTTGCTACGTTTATAGTTCTTGTAGACATGATTTATCTTAAAAGCAAACAAAGAAGAAATTTCAGTCTCCCTCACTTTCTTAGCTGTACTGATGCTCAGTACAAGGGCAATATTGTGTAGTCATGTAATCTGACCTAAAGGAACATCAGTGAAGCCAGTACTGTTACACCCGCAGTTTGCTTATTCAGATTTGATCTGGAGTAGGAAAGTCATAAGGTGATCAGAAGGTGAGAAGATTTTGCTTAGTTATCCAGAGTGGCTCTGAGTCTCTCCTACCTTCCACAGGTGCCTCTCTGTCCGTTCAGACCCTCCACCAGCCATGCCTTCCCCCTTCAGTCTCATCATTTTCTGGGGTGAAAGCCTAAGATTTGGTGGCTTGAATCGTCATCACAGTTAGAGATGTGCCTGTTGCAGAGAAGAATTGCAGAGATGCTTTTACCCTCCTTGTGTCAGTCTCTGCTGAGCGTAGTGTTGCCAAACCAACCCCTTTTCTAAGCTCTGAAACTGTGTGAGCATGTGTGCATACACGTGCATGCAGTTCTTTCCTTTAGAGATGCCTGTCACTAGAAAGACTTGGTACAGCTGCTGTGTTGTCATTTTTTTTATCAGACCGGTCTTTGCATCTTTCTTGTGAAAAGGCATCTCAGGGGAAGAAAGGCAATTCTAAATATATTTGGTTCACAAATTATATTAATGTCAAATAGTGACTTATATCCATTCTGTGAAGGTGCTATTGTATTTAAGGCAAAATTCCAGAAAAGATGAAGGGAGGTATTGATTATTACCCCTCAGAAGAGCTGAAAGGAAACACCAGAGCAGAGGCTGTCCAGCTAAACGTGTACCATATCAGCTCTTGTAGGGTGTTGCTGCTTTCATCTCTGTGCTGCTCTGCTCTTTCTTTCTCTCTTGTGTTGCTGTTGTTTTTTAATTGTAGTCTTGTATAAAGTAGAATGACAGTTGCGAGTTAATCTCTGTTATATTTTGCAATTTGTAGCAGCAATGTCTTCATAGCAGTATTTCCATGGGATGTAACGTGGGTTATATGTACACACTGATGGTTGATAGCTGTAGAAGCTTCAGCATATGGGAGAGGCTCCGAAGAGCCACCCAGAGCTAAGGCTTTGCATGTGGGTTCTGTCACGTAACTTCTGTTAGTTTTGGAGCTAGAAAAAGAGCAGAACTTTGTCCCATCATAAGGGCTGCAATGCTGGCAGTGCTCTCTTGCTACAGGTTACTCTGTGTTTGGACCATTCACTATTCTAAATGTGCTCTTCTCATCTACAACCACTATTTTATTTACAAGGTTTCCAAGAGAAAGACGGATAAATGAGTAGTGAGCAAAAAAAGGGGTTGCCTGTACACTGTATTTCATCAACTTTATTACCTTGTTGTAGAAACCTCCATTGTTACACTGTAGTTGGCTAAGTCATTGCTGTTATGGATACATAGCTATGCAGGAACTGCTCATCTCCAGTGTTTGAGTAACATCCGGTCTTGTGCAGCAGAGATGTGGGACTGCAGGCAAGTTATGTCCTGCCCTCTCAGACATCAGTGTGCTATGCAGTGAGGCAGGACCAAAGTCCTCCTGACAGCACCTGCCCACAGTGCTCTCACTGCTATCACAGTTTCAGATTAGTAGCTAAAATAACCTGTTGTTCTACTTATTTCTGTAATTCTTATTCTCGGTTTATGAAGCAACTGCAGTGAAGGAAATAACAAATAAGGAATTGTGGAGGAAACTAGATAACATTCTTACTTCATGGCTTTGGGATGTTGACAAGACAAATATAGCAAAGGGCTTGATAAATTTAAATATGCTTTCAGAGAGTAAGGGAAATTCCATCATTACTATGAATAAACATTTTGTAGTTAGACTCTTTAAACTTTGAATTTTATTTGTTTTTCTCCATTCTTAAAAGGATCTGTTGCCTGTGTAAAATAACAGCTTGGAAGTTGGTATTAGTAAGCTTAAGGCAGTTAGAGAGAAAGCTGTTGTGTTCCAACAGTTTGGGCTGTGGAACAGTAATTGAGTTATACTAATGCTATGGTACATGTGGTTCTTTTCTGAATTCCTTGTAATAATTGTTATGATTTTATGTTATACCTGGCACAGATTCCAAGAGTAAGGTAATTCCAGTTTCCCTGTTATAGCCTCATCAATTGAATGCGTTTCGATTACCATCTTTGGAATAAAGGGATTAATTTCATAGCATGATTGTTTTATATCCTCTTCATCTTGTTAGAACTGCTGAACATAGAAGATGTAAAATGAATTAACAAACAAGCAAGACTGAACTTTACAGTCATGTAGTTACAAAAAAAAAAAAAAAAAAAAAAAAAGAACGCAAGGAAAAGATCTGGAGCTGCAGTAATATAAATGGGCTCTTGCCTTTTTGTTTAAATCCATGAAGTTACTACTTATTTACATTGTAACAAAGATCCAAAATTGGAGGGTTTTTTTGTAGGAGCCTGTATTTCTCATGCAGGTTGCTTTGGTTTCCTCCTGTTTGCAGGCTGTGCCTGTGGTGAGCCTGTGTCTGTACTCCTAAAAGGTTTGTGTGTAGTCTTATGTTTTTGGCCGCCGTGGGCACTGTCCTGTATTTGTGTGTAGCCACTAGGACTAAAATGTAAGCACAGAGAATGAATAAGCTGAAGAAGGAAGGAAATTAATCTGAATGTTATTTGAGATGTGAGATGGAAGGAATGTTCCTTGTGGCCAAAGTGCATTAGGAAGTTTTTCAGTTCAAGGTCATAAATATGAATTTTTCCAAAGCTGGTAGTAACCAAAAGCCCTGACTGCTGGAAAGCGGCGTAACACAGTAATGACAGAGATTGGAAACGAGAACATAGAAAAACATGAAAAGCTTTTGAAAGTGCCCTTGCAGGCTAATATTGTTACTCCAGTGAATAAGTCTCTTGAAGGCTGTGAGTCTGTGGCCATTTATCTGGTAGGCTTGCTATTCATCTCCTTTGAGTGTAGTGGAAATGCACTGTATTGGGGTCATGATGAGAGCAAACCTAAAACGTTTAAATATTAGAAATGAGTTAGCCAGCTATCCAGCGGGAAAGTACAGACGATTGCAAAAGCAAACACAAAGGAAGCAGGGAAACAAAAGATAACATTTGGAAAGAGGTTGCAGCAGTGGGACTCATGATCTCACAAACAAGTCTGTGAGGAGGAGGGACTGTCTGATGGTATATGGCAGTTTTTTTCTCTTGCAAAGTCAGGAGAGAATGCTGACTATTCTTTTAAAGCACTTTTTCCATTCTCCCAAACTACTTTACAGATACAAAAAGTAAGAATGTGCAGAAGCAAAATCCTATCTGCATTTCTCAAAAGCTCCAAAGGATGACTTTATTGGTAAACTGGAAATTGTGATGGAACAGACTGAGGAAATGTGATACTACTGTTTATGAATGCCTTGTGAAGAAAGAAATGTTTGGAATATAACATTTGGAGTATATTTTAATGTTGGGATAGAAAAAATGATTCAGATTATCTTGTTTTCTGGTATTAAAGAAAACAGATCAGGAAGAAAAGCTTTCAATTATTCATTAGAATTTCATTCATGTTAGACCTTTGAGTCAGAGCATTTCTGGTTTTCTCCTATGATGAGAGTCTAAAATCTGAGCCCAAATCCAGATATCAGTTTGACATTTAGAGTTTATTTCTTTAGCAGAAACTGAAATCTCAAATCTAAACACAGCTTTTGGAAGTATCAAATACACTTATAAAGTAGGACATCGTAGAGTTTTCTTCCTGCCTTACCAAGGTGCTGTTGTTTTTCTTCCTTGTCCTTCAAAATGTTCCTGACTTGGATTCTGACTCTGCAGTCCTTTGACTTTTTCAGAATTATTGAGAAAGGAGCCTTCACAAAAACAAACAAACTGGTTTGAATAGCACAGTTTATAATCTGGAAGATACTGATATTTTTACAGTTTTTTTCCAATATTCTGTACCCACTTTTGATAAAACTTCTGGTCAAGCAGGTTCTCGTGTTTTAAGCTTAAAAAACAAACAAGTAATTTTAAAAATAGCACTCATATGTGATGTAGCTAAGGTGGAGATGTTCTGCTGTTCTCTGACATGATGCTTTTACATGTTGTTCATGCAAGCCCCGATCACAAGCATCCTGCCGTGCACACACTTGGCCTCTCCTCACAGGCTCAGTGCAGCTTCTATCACAGTGCAGATGGTAATTGGTCAAGAAGGGAACAGTCCTATTGGCTGTGTGTGATGACACTGATTATGAGATATCCTTCTAAGCACGTTGCCTGCAGCACAGCCAGAACCTTTTCTTGTTTTCTGCCTGTTTCAGAGGCAGACACGCCTTATAGATAGAAATTGCAAAAATTCACGTCAAGAGCCAGTGTTGAAAAAGAATATTTTGAAATCTTGAAGTGGATGGGATAACTTTGCACATATGAAGTTTTAATTACAGATCTTAGCTGTAATCCAGCAGCTTGTAGCTTGGTTAAAACCTATTTAAATAAGCAGTGTGTGTCACCACTGTCTAGAAAAAGTGTTAGATATTCTCCTCTCATCTGTGTATTTCAGTATCTTTCAAAAAGTTTTTTTTTTTAAAAAAAAAAAAACAACAAAAAAACAAAAAAACTGGAGAATTTTATTATATGACTTCCTTATGGTATTCCTTAGGGTGCATCTTCTTTGGAGATGCATACAACCTATATTTGCTATTCTGTTTTCTGGACAGCAGCTTTCCTATGCTTTGAAAAGAGGATGTTAGCATTTTTAAAGCCTTTTTCCCCCTTTTTGTTATATGAATCAATGTTCTTGAAGGAGTCGAAGTTCAATCCTCCTGCTGCATTACAATGCCTTTCAGTCTAATATTAGAGAGTGAGTCCCATTTTACTTTGTAATACGAAGCTTCACTTCAGCATTAATTTCATTCGGAAAGCAGCTGCAGTTATAATAGATTCCTTTTAAGCAAAATGGAAAATACACATTTATCAAATGACTTTCTTCCAGTAATGCTGCAGCAGTCTTTATTGTATCAAAGTTGTCAGCAATCAGCCCATCTTTCTGAATAAAGATGTGCCAAATCATAGAGGCTAGCTTTATATTGAATAAGCAATAAGTGAATTCTATTGTAGATGGACGGACAGACACTATCTCAGCTTTTACAGTATAATGTATTTGTTTATGCCCACATCACATAGCAAATGAATATTGGAGAATATTTCCTAAATAGACATACGAAGTGAGAAGTGTGATATTTATTTTGATAACATCAAAGTGCTTTGCCTAGAATTCTAATAGCACTTTATTAGAAATGGAGGATTTTTAAAATCAGCTTTATCAGCTTTCTCTTTCTGTGCTGTGACTTCTCCCCCCCCCACCCCCCCCAATGTGGTTATTTAATGACTTATCTTTTCAGAAGAATATCAGATTCACACTGATTCACAGTTAACTTAAGCGACATTTGGATTGCTGGATTGCTTTCATATTTTTGTGGTTTGTTTTTACCTTTTGGGAAAATCCTATGTTCAATTGAGGTGTCAGTTCAAATGTAAATTGATAGGTTTAATGCTGAATATTCTGTGGCTTGGAATATCCATTCTAATTTAGAGAAACTATTGATATGCTATTCCTTGGTTACACAGAGATACTTGGACCTCCTCTGCTGATCTAATTTTCTACATGAAATCAAGGATACTCTTGCAATGTTCCCAGTTGGTTCTGTGTTTTTCAGAATTCTGGAGGTTAAAGTTTATATATAAGCAGAAAATAAGATTGAGTAAAATTTGGTTAAGATGCTTCTCTGAATACATTCCCAAATTGTATGCAAAGCTTCAGCCATAACTTCCTCCCCAATAGGCATCATGTCATAGAAATTAAAAAGGAGAAAAAAATTCACTACCACCCAAAATTCTTTGGCTGTAGTTGCAGGAGTCTTTCTGATCTAATTGATCTTACCTCCACAGGGAAGCTTCTCTTTATTTGATTAAGAGCATAGCCACTTGTCTGACATACTGGTATCTAGTAATTCTCTTGAACAGGTCCGTCAGTAGATTAGGGCAGTCCTTAACTGATGTGCAGAGCTGAAACGGTACCAGACTGAACTGTAAAAGCTGATTTTTCAAAAGCTGTAGTGCAGGTTGGATTACAGGTGGCTGCAGCAGTGATGCTGCAGTGGTGACTGCATGGCAAGAAGTCAAGTCCATGTTGCGTATCTTGAATAACAGGACAATCTGCTCAAGAGGTGCTGTGTGTATATGCATGAAATCAAAAGTTTAGTGATGATGTATGCATTATAAAAATAATAAGAAAATAGAAATCAAGAATCCAATTATAACTATTGTTTATGAAGGTAAAATATCCTTTTCCAATTATATCAACTGCATAGTAATTCAAATGAGGGTGGTATATACATGAATGGGCTACTAAGTGGGCTCAGATACTAATAATTCTTTCAAACAAAATGTTAGTTAATATGAAGACACAAGGCATATTTTAGCCAAATTACAGTAGTGTAAAAATGGAGTCACTGGAAGACTCGTAGGAACTTTCTGCTTTATTAACTAAAGAGCATTTATAAATAAATTGATGACAAGCCCATATTTAAAATTAATTTAACTGCTTGTATTTTCCTATTATCCATATGTTAACTCTGAAGCCAGATAATTTTAAAATTTAGAAACATTGATTTATAATTTATCCACCAAGGAAGTAATTTATGTGTGAGCTTAGAAACGTGTGTTCAAGTGTGGTCTATTTGCTCATCATGAAAGGATTCTTTTAAGAGTAAATTGTCTAGACAGCTGAATGAATTAAGGCAGTTCTCTTTAATAGCTGTCTTATGCTTAATCCAAATAAGTGATAGATAAGAAAAGGGAACAGTTTCAAAGAACTTGCATGTTTATCACTTGTTCTTTACCCAGACAAACTCCACAGTCAGAATTAGATCTTCTTGAGGATTTTAGTCATTTGCGAAGACTATCAGTGAACCAACACCAACTATTTGTAGGACAAGATATTTTCCTTTTTGGCTCTACTTGAGTGCCCACAGGAAATGATTTTAGAGTAAGAAAAAAAAAATAACTGTAAGTAATTTCTTAGTTTCTTGTGTAAAGTTTTGTCTCAAAAGAATGGGATATTCATTTGGTTTTTGTTTTGCAGTCTGCTTTCACTATTTCCATTGCCATAGGGGACAGAAATGACCATGATTGAGTCTTTCATATCAAGGCATATGAAAAAGCAGAACTCAGTTGAAAGAAATATGCAGTGTATCCCTGTACTTTGTGCCCACACCTTCCCTGTTCTATGGGGAAAAGAGATAGAAAGAAAGAAAAAGCATGCAGGGTTTTCATTTGATATTTTCAAACAGAAGAATATGGCTTTGAGGCAATACAAGTTAATGTGTATGAATTAAAATCTTCACTCTATTAGTGGTGTGATGACTTTTGTAACCTTCAGCTAGGTCCCCTTGTCTACCTTTGGTACACCACTACGTTTGTTTTGCTTCTTGTGTTTTTTGAATTGTGATGGCATGATGACCTTGCTGACCATTTGTTCCCATATTGATGTAGTTACCATTATGTTTTGTAAAACAAATATGCTGTAATCTCATATGATGCATTTGGTACTGGTTTCAGCTTCAGACTTCTAGAGCTTACCTCACACAAGTGAGAAAATTTTGCTTGATTTCTTTTTTTCCTTCAAAATTGCAAAGAGATCCAGGTCCTGCTGATCTGACTGCTTAAGATGTATTTCAGTACCTGAAAATGAACCTTTTCTGTAGATTCCTGTTGGTCTTGGCTTGCAAACATGTAGCTATGTACGATCTTTTCCTCCTACAGCGTGCTGAAGGTTTCCCTGGTGGACTGTATATAACTTTGATATAGATTCTGTGTAGTCATACAAATACTTACAGGAATCTTTGTTCAAACTAAAGACTCAGTCTAAATTTAGATATTTAATTCTGTGCTCAGCATTTTCAAACACTGCTAGAGATAGATTATGAAAGGCATTTAGCAGTGATCCTTAACTAACAGGTCCATGAATTAATGTAAAAATACATCATGGATGATTCCACAGTAAACTAATAGAGAAAAAAACACACAAAACAAACTCTTCACACATGTTGAAATGACAGTGAAAAGACTTTTAGAGTAATTTATTGCAGAGAAGAAACTGGTTATTTAAGGAGATTGGAATTATACTGTATATATTCACTTTCTTCTGTTTCTTAAACATATTAATCTTTTCTGGGGACAACTTGTGACTATGCCTGGGCATCTTTAAATGTGTCAGTATGAACAAAATTTCACATTGTTTTTATCACATTGTTAACCATCTTTTACAGAGATCTTTCTGAAGGTATGAATAGGACCTAGCAAACCCCAGTGCAGCTACATGTGTTTGAAATCTTGGGCGTTTGTTTTCACCGTCACATCAGTTCAAGGAGCTGTGCTCAGGGCCCAGGGCTGTTCTCTGTGCATCTCACATAGTAACTTTACAGCATACTGCAGGCTGGCAGAGCCCTGCAGAGCAGCCCCCAGTCAGCTGCCATTGGGCTGGGCTGCAAACCTCCTGGGCCTGGAGGAGTGAGCCTGCTGTTGATCCATGCTCATGTCATTAAAGCAGGCAAGTAATGCAGAAGCCTGCATCGTGCCTCCCTGCATCATATACATAAATAAATAGGATGATTCAGTCGCCATATTATGGTTGTTAGCTATATCTTCAGAGAGAAAGAGAGGTGGAGATGAAATACCCAATGAATTCAGGTGCCTTTAAAATGTGGGTGAATTAAGAACTGATTTGCCTTCTGCTTGTAAAGATGTAGGTCTCTCTTAAAGCTCCCTAGAGTATGAATATATTCATTTTGTATTCCTGATTCTTGACAAGAACTTCTATCAGCAGTGGTGATAACAGCTGAAACTTTTGCAATATAACATCTCCTCCAACCAAAACAAACAAACAAACTGAAAACACCACAAAAAGCAGGATACTTTTGTCAGGGAATTACTGAGATTTTAAATATCTTTTTATTTTTATCTGCAGTACTTCACTATTTCCCCAGTTCTACTCCTGCTCTGATCTCACTGGGAGCTGAGCCCCTGGGGGTTTCCCTCTGTGGTGAAGATTACAGAGTAGCTTAGAGATGGGACTCTCACCTTTTTTGGATAATGTCATTGGATTCCCTTCATTCCCTTTCAAGAGAGAGAAGACACCTTAGCAGAGTGTAACAATCTCCCAAACTCCATCTCTCAGGGGACTCACAGACTGCCTTTGACTGCAGTCTGACAGCAAATCTCTTCCAGTCCTTTGAGGAAAATAAGAATTAATACTAGCCCAGGGAAAGGGATAATGTGATGCCCTTTTTGCCCTGCTCTTTCCTCACTCCTGATACTCCTGATTTTGTTACTAACACTGAAAACGTGAAAAAGCGATGAGTAGAGAAGGTAGTGCCACCCTCAGATCAGCCTGTTGGCATCCCTGAGCAGGGTTTAAGGCACATGTCTGAAGTGCTGTGGTAGGGTTGGCACTGCGTGGAGTTTTATATATTGAAAATCCTTAAATGTTCCCTGTCTAAAGCCTTCAGAACATCCCAATGGTTATTGTCATGGTCAGGTTGTGGCAGCAGATGTGTCTTTAGCTAGTTGCTGGTTGAGTTTGGGGGCTGTAAATTTTGGGAGGATCTGAATTGAGTTTCTGCTCTGAGTAGGTGCATCGTCACCTGCATGACCTGCCTTTGTGCTGTTAGTATGTCCCGTGCAGTTATTGTAAGCCTAGATAACAAATAAGCCATGGCACAATTCAAATCAATTCAAATCTTAATTAGGAATTATGCAGGAATAATCAAACCTGTACAGGAAAATATATATATATATATATATATATATATATATATATATATATATAAACACAAGTGTTATATTTTTAAAAGCAAATGATAAATCTTAGGTTGGAAAACTTGAATTCAAACCCACATTTTTGTCATCAAGTGAAGTGATTTAGCTGACTTTATTTCACTTCTTGTAAGAATTTCATATATGAAGGAATTTAGGCAGGTCAAGCTTCATTTTTATTAGCAGGTTCCAGCAGCTGTACATGCTGCACTGAGCTACTTCGTGCAAACCAGCCTCCCAACACTACTGAACTTCCGAAGCCACAGCTGTGCAGGGGCTGCAGAAGCATAACTTATGTGTGCTTTGATGCTGTCTGTCAGCTCAGTGGAAGGGACCCTGCAGAGCAGAGGTGAGCTGATGTAGCAGACCTTTGCAAGAAATCTTTCGGCACCTCACTGAATTGCTCTGCATCATTAGTCTTGTAGTCTCCTTACTATACACAGTGTACTTGTACTGGCCAAGTTTTGTAAACATTAGCACTGACTTTTTACCTACCTTTAGATTAGGTATGGTTTAATGATGGCTCTCTTACAGCTACACAGTACAGGATTATTATCACTTTCTGAACATGGCATCTCATGGCATGGAATATCACTGTGGTCAGTCAGTGTCTGTGCTTCTCCATCTCCCTGTGCACCTCATTGGGCAGCACAGCCCAGGCACACTGTGAGCACTGCCAGCAGCATCTCCAGCGTTGTACTCATCCGAAACCCAAACGCAGCACCACAGCTCTGCAGTGAGGAAAGTTAACTCCATCCCAGTCCAAACCAGCATACAACTTTGCTATTATTCTATTCCATATGAAGAACAACTTCAATCAGGTGAATGTGTTTTAGCTTTTTTTTTAGTCAGCAACGTAACACAGGCTTCTCAGTTACCCTTAAATGGCGGAGTGGTTTTCAGACATTTACTTTCTTTTCTGTTGTTGTTGGAAAAATAGTGTACCTAAGATACCTACAGGTGGCAGGTTAAGAAATATGAGAAATTTTCCATTCACCCCAGTAGGCCCTGTGTTTTGCTTTGCTAATTCTCCACGTGTAATTTTGTGCACACTGCATTTGTCTTTGCAGTTGTATGCAAGTATTGAGCGATGTGTAGAATCGTTAACTCAGAGAATTGTTTGGGTTGGAAGGGACCCTTAAAAGTCATCTAGTCCAGCTACCCTGCAATGAACAGGGACACCTGTACCACCTACACTACATCAGAACTCTGTCTCACCTCACCTTAAAGTCTCCAGGGACTGGGTTTCCAACATCAATCTGTGCAAGCTGTGCCAGTGCCTCACTTACCCTTATTGTAAAAAACGTCTTCCTTATATTCAATCTAAATCTTTTCTCTTTAGTTTGAAACCATTTCACCTTATCCTACCACAACAGACCCTGCTAGTCTGTCCCCTTCTTCTATGGATTCTATGAATTCTGTGATTCTATGATTCTTACAGCTCCCTTTTAGATACTGACAGGCTGCTATCAGCTCATCTGGCAGCCTTCTCTTCTCCAGCCCTCAGCCTGGCCTTGTAGGAGAGGTATTCTATCCCTGGGATCATTTCTGTGGCCTTCCTCTGGCAGTGCTCCAGCAGGTCTATGTCTCTCTTTTGCTGAGGACTCCACATCTAGATGCAGTGCTCCACATTAGGTCTCACAGTGCAGAGGAGCTAGCACTTTTCCTGTCTTCAGCACCTGATTTGTAGGCTGCTAGATACAGCTGAGTGCTATTAATTGTTGTAGCAATGAGCACTGCAAAGCTGTGTTTATTAGGTTAGAGACTAAAAGGAAAAATCAAGCTTTGATTGTGCTGGTTGATTATTGTGTTTCAGAAGAACGATCTGTGTTTGTTAAGTGATTATTTTATAACATGATGATAACCAAAAGAAAATGTGGCTGCTCATATTGATCATCTTTTTATTTGACTTTTTCCTCTGTGGAAAAAAAAATAAATGAATCTAGAGGTCAAAGATTCTAAATTAAAATTCTAGTAAGCCATGACTACTCCTCACTGACATTTTTTGCCTGCTGGGATTAATGTTATGAACCCTTCCTTTTTCAAAGAAAAAAGTGGAAAGATACAGGCACTTGGTCTGATTTCCTGCATGTTACTGTGCATTTATTACAATTGTGACATTGAAGTCTGTACTTCTTTTTGACACAAGAAAGGAAGAAGTGCAAGTAAAACGTCGCTTTAAAAAGTATTAGAGCCAGAGTTCTGACACTATTGCTCAACAAATTCTTATATTAAGCATTTATGGCAGCTACAGATTCACAGCATGGTTTTCGAAGCAATAGTAAATGAAAAGGAAAAAAAAAAGCATAATGAGTACAATTGACATTTTACAGTCAGAACAAAAGAATGAAAGATTGCTGCTTATATGCAGCTTCTAATGTATTACATATTAGCCCCTTAAACTAGAACTTAACTCAGTATCACGCCTTAAGGAGGCTTTGGGAAGTAACTTATTTGTAAATTAAGTCCTTCGACTGTTCTGAAGGGTGAAGAACATCAAATTATATAGCGCTTACCAAATGATGGCCAAAGGCTGACTTAATTTATATTCCGTAGTCAGTGGTATTCCAGAGATTGTGAATCAGGGCAGAGTCTGGCCTTCCTATTAATGAATGTAGAGCAAAAGGTACTGCTCATTCAGAATGTCACTGTGAATCTGCAGTGCCTCATGGTATCGAACACAGTACTGTCTGGCAGCAAGACAGAAAGGAGAGGAAAACAGTCCATTTCAGGGGCTTTCTTGAACAGAAATGATTTGTATGGATGTTCTGCAGTTTTCCCATGAGCCTTGGGGAATGCCTTTGATGCACTGATTAGGGAACAAGATCCCAACCTCATAGACTCAGTAAGATCATCACATGTTCAAATGAAGGTAATTAGTCTCGGTTCTTTATTTTTTTAAAAAAGCAATTTATGCCTTCGCTTTTCTTTTTTTTTTTTTTTTTGTCTTTTTTTTTTCTTTTTCTTTTTCTGTATTATCCCTTGATTATAATCTGTGAATTGCAACAAGTTTGTTTAATTGCCAGTGTAATACCTGTTTCTAATTTGTGCAGTATAAACAAACACATCTAATTTTTGTTTTGGAATGTAAGACAGTATATTTTCAAACAGAGTTTTAAAGAGAGAGTATGAAATTCCCTCAAATCAGTCTGTGTGGCATAATGTAGTGAAGTGCAGAGATTCCTAATCTAGCTCCAAGCATGCTGACATATGCAGCATCATGGCGAGATACTAGCTCAGGAGCAGCCTCGCCAAGTTGGCAAGCAGATGTGTCCTCACATAACCTGAAAAAAAAATATGAAGCTTCTGCTGGGGACCATGTTTGCTTTGTCTTCTTTTACAGCAGGATTTCAGCTAGATAAACTTGTTGTTCAGAAAGCTGTGTTCCATTCCTGAGGTACTGAGGTTCACAGGTAGGTGCTGTATGCAGGGCTGGGGAGAAGGTCAGTAGAAATAGTCATCCTGGGCAGAGCCACTAAGACAGTAGCTATGTATGATCTGTATAACTTTAAAATTTCATGATGAGCCCTGGGATTTGGTACATGGTTCTCTTTCATGGGAGTGCTCTGGCCTACAGCCCTTGGTGTGCTATTCTTCGCTGTCCTAGAGGACGGGGTATTCTGCCAAATGCTCAAATGAGTTCCACTGTGTAGGTAGGTAAATATACATGGCTGAGCCAGTTTTCTTGTCACCATGGGCAAAAGATTAATTTTCAGCCTTGTTGAGCACAATTTTTCTCTGATTACTCAGTGCTGAAGAGACATCAGTCCAAGTTAAATTTTAGGCAAAATGTATTTCACTGTATCTAAAAATGTTTCAGTAGTTTGAAGTTTCTGCTGCCAGTCTTGTTACAGGCTGGATTAACAGGTTTAACTATGAAGATACACATTTTGTGGGTAATCTGTAAACAAATTTCTTCCCTTAGAGGGTTGTTAAGAAGTTAATTCCTTTCCTCCATTCATTAACTTCACACTTAATGTGTAGTATACAGAATATAATGTTAAGAACTTGAAGACCTTGCTCACTGATGGTGGTGACTTCCTTACAGTCCTGTTCACACACTTATGTAATGAAACTTGAGCATATCCCTGCCCATGAGAAGGCAGCTGGAATTAGATGATCTTTAAGGTCCCTTCCAAACCATTCTGTGACATTAGTCTTTGCTTCCTGTTTTCTGAATGTGTCCATCTTGTGTGTGCTTCTTTCTGAGGAACTTTTTGTATGAGGTCATTTTAAGGAAGTTTTGTAGACAATGTACAGCATACTAATTTTGTCCCAGATCATAATAATGTAAAACAGAGTTGACTGTGCATAATCGTTTATGTGCCAGGATGTGCTCTGGTGTTGAGGTGTTAGGTCTCCTGCCAGAGTAGTTTAATCATGCTACTCTTTTCATTTGACACTAACTCTGGCATGGTTTGTTTTAAAAGCAAAACAAAGCGACACAACTGAACCTGGTGGTTACGTTACACTGTGATGTGCCAGTTCAGAATAGCTTTCTGTCTCACTCCAGCGGTTTCTTGGAGGTGGGGTTTCATCTGTGAATCTCTTAGATGTTGTGTTTGAAATATTTGTCTGAGGTGGTGTCCAGCTCACTCATTACTAGGCAACAGAGGGAGGTCATGCTGTCAGGAAGTTATCATTTTTGTAAGGTATGGCTTTGGGTTGATTTTTATGGACAGCTGCTGCTTCTGTGCTTTGTTTAACTTTGCAGCTGAAAAATGAGTTGCTTTAAATGCTGCAAATGGTAAACTAAAAGTACCAGTAAATTGCATCCAAGTGATGGATAGCATGTCAATTATTTGTATCATTCCTTTATTCTTATTTATCCTTGCATCTTTCTTCTTAGCATTTATAATTCAGTTTTTGCTTTCCCTTTTTTTTTTCCTTTTTATCTTAACTTCCGGCTTTCAACCCAGTGTAATTGGTACCTAGTAAATGACCTGTGTTTTGTTTCTTGGTCTGAATCCACCTGAGCCGGGTGAAACATGCTTTTGGGGTGCTATACAGGTTGCCATGATTCAAGAGCTGGGGACTGTTCTTCTTGTGGTGCACTCAAGCACCAATAAACAGTTGTCTTACCTACTAAGAATTGTTAGCCCTGGTTTTCCACAGATTATTAGTATAAAAAGAAATTATCAAATGAAATGTGGCACATCATCTTTCTTTTTTGAATGGATTATCAGTACACCAACATTATGCCATGATACAATACTGCTGTCTGTTCTGTGGGAGCACAGTGCTCCATCCAGCCAAGACTGAAAGGTTTCATTATAGTTTGGATTCCAGGAGCATGACAGACATTTTTACATTATACAAACTACCTGAAATTGTAGTTCTTAAATGTTTTCATTGTCTCAAAGGCACATCATGTAACTGTGGGATAGGAATGTTATCTTTAGGTCAAATTACTGTGTGCTGAAGCATGACCGAATTTTCAGTTTGATGTGAATCTATTTTTGGCTGTACAAAAAATATAACAAATACCCATTGACTATGAGGTGCTTATTTCAGTTTTAATAAAGAGCTGCTGATTGTAAGTTATGGGATGTTATAAAATTGAAACTACCTTGTTTAAAAACATTCTCTCTCATTGATAGTATAAGGATTGATTTTGTAACCGTGTGGATACTATGTGAGATTATTTAGACAGTGTTTCTACATCTGCAGATATTTTCTGCTCTTTCTAAAAATAAAAGATCCTGACACTTTATATTTGACAGTTAAACTTCAATTTTTCACCATACCAATTAGTTGTAAACTATTAGAGAAAGAATAAGCCATGAATCATCAGCTACAAGTAGACAGAGAGTTTAATAGTCAAGTGATTGAGCGTTTCTTAATCTTATATATACTCTACATCAAAGTGAATAAATCCAAGGTTAAAAAGAAAGGCCATCACGTTCCCCATTGGTTTTGAAAACAACTTATTCTTTCCCTCTTAATTGTCTGCTAATACAACATAACAAAAGGAAGGACATGATTCTGCAATCCTTGATTCATACAAGAAGCTCTTATTTCTGTATCAGTCACAGTGAGCAGAGTATATTAATTGACATTATTCGAAGTATACAAGTAAAATTCATGAGAACAGTCTACTTCTGTAAACTTTTGTTTCTGTGGAGAGTCCTCAAGAAAATGAAAGACTCCCATTTTGAAGGCATTACGTGTGGCAGTGCAGCTATTTGCTTAAGGGCCTTTGTAACCTTTAAAAGCATGTACTCTACATCACTATAAGCATATAAATAGCTTTTGGCTTTCGAAGAGTTACTTATCTATCAGAAGGTAAGCTGCAGTTTATATGTACAGCTGAATCGGTGTGAGAGTCCCAGGGATCTTGCAAAACTGAATTCAAAGGTATCAAAAGGCTAAAGACCGGTCAATGGGCAGAGCTGCACAGGAATTGCACAGATACATCCTTAACATTCTGAAAATTAATGGTTAACAACAGTTCTTCCTAAATATAGTTCTCAATCATGAATCTACAGAATATTATCAGTAAGACTTGAAAAGTCATCCTGCCCCTGTACTCAGCGTTGGTGAGGCCTCACTTCGAGTACTGTGTTCAGTTTTGGACTCCTCAGTACAGAATGGACATTGAGCTGCTGGAGCAGGTCCAGAGAAGGGCAGCAAGGCTTGTGGAGGGCTTGGAGAATATGACCTACAAGGAGAGAGTAAAGGAATTGAGGCTGTTTAGCCTGAGGAAAAGGAGGCTGAGGGGAGACCTTATTGCTCCCTTCCAGTGTCTGAAAGGTGCTTACAGAAGAGCAGGGTTGGTTGGTTTTCACCAGTTATAGGTGATAGGATGAGGGGGAAATGGTCTCAAGTTGCACCAGGGTAAATTTAGGTTAGATATCAGGAAAAACTTATTTACAGAAAGGGTGGTTACACACTGGAATGGGCTGTCCAGGGTGGTAGTTGAGTCACCATCCCTGGATCTGTTTAAAAACCACTTGGATGTGGTGCTCAGGGACATGGTTTAGCAGAGGGCTGTTAGTTGGGGTTGTTTGGTTAGGTTGTGGTTGCACTCGATGATCCTGAAGGTCTCTTCCAACCTGAGCAATTCTATGATTCTGTGAATTATATGTAGAATGCAAATGGCTGTCATGTAGTAAACAAATGAGGATATTGCACCATTATAGAAAGCTATCTCTTAAGAGCAAGTGACCACGTTTCAGACAGTGTAAATGCAATTGAAAAAGATTCACAAATGCAGTGTCTGCAACTCAGGGATTTTTTTACTGAAGTTGCAGAGGATTTCACTCTAATAGGGCACTACAGTGGAGAACTTTCAGATCAGTGTGTATGCACTGCCTTCTTGGAATTTTTGTTTTGAAATTATAAGTGAAGCTGGCTCAAATATGGATTTCTGCACCTTCTCCTGAGATCAGTAAGGAGAGGTAGGCTGCAGTATTCTGGAGAATATTTTTCTGTAGGAAAATAGTTATTCATCAAAAGTGACAGTCTGAGGGGGAAAGGAGTAAATGAGAAAGACTGTTTCAGACCAAAATTGGGAAATGTTTTCAATTGCTGGAAGATACTGCACAAATTCTTAAAAGAAGCTTCATAACTGTCAAAATGACCCATTTTGGTTGTCTCTTAACATTTGGGAGAGGGGAGCTTAGGTCAGAGTAATTTCTTATTCCATAATCCATCCTTAATTCACCAAATATTTTTTCAGACATTTGTGAAATACTAAGAGATGTTCTTTCCAACACTGAAATAGGAAGAGGATGGAATATATGAGTTGATATGTCCAAGAAAAATAATTAAGTGGCATCCATCTGTAAAAAGTGAGATTCCTAATGCATGTGTTTTCAATATTTTTAGTTTTTAAAGTAAATGTTTCAGACATCTCTAGTGCTAAAATACCTGAGGCCAGTGCTGATCTGTTGCCTTCTTCAGACATTTTTTAGAATAATTGTAGGAAATTCTGATTTCCTTGCCCAAGTATTTCAAACTAAAAAAATATATTTAATAATTTAAAAAAACTCACAGAAATCAGTAACATTCTGCTAACAATCTTTTTCCAAAACAGTTTGTTGCCAAGAAATTTTCCTCTATACCTGTAGAGCTTCTAACATATTTAAATTAATTAAATAGGAGAATTAATCAAATTCTATTCTGTATCATTAGGAGTAATGAATAGCTAAAAATCCTACTCTGTTGGAAATGCAGAGTTGCCTAATTCAAATTTCAGTTTCAATAATGCTGATACTGGGAAAACAACTAAAAGGTGTTAAGGGGCCTGTTAAGAATCATGTGGTCTAATTTTATGAAGATAAAAGTGAATGCTGAAATAGTAAATTAGTAACATAGCACAGATAAAGTTCTACTATGTTCATTATGAACCAAAATGGGAACATTTTCTCCTAATGGGGATGGTGCCTGCTATTGCATTGCAGTGAAACTTCATTCCAATTGATAAGTTTTGGGGATGTCTCTCAATTTCAGTGAGTGAAGATTTTTTCCTCAGACATCCCCTGTGATGTATTTCTCGAGCAATCTGTGAGAATGTTTGTAATCCACCCTATTTAAAAGCTTGCCAACTCAGAAAATATTTTATTTACATTGATCTGTATTTACCATGCAGCCTATCAAGATATGCTCTAAATCACCACAGTTTGCTCTCAGGTGTTGAGAGTGAGTTTCTACATATGTAAAGTAATGGTAGTTTTGATAAAAGCATCTGAAGGAAGGAATGACGGGGTGTTGGGTGAACTGTGAAGTAAATGGTGGATTTCTATGTACTCTTTTTTGTGATCAAAGTCTCATGGAGGAGAAAACGGGTAATTTTCATGTTTGGGGTACTACACGTTCATTTTCCCAGGTCAGTGATTTTTGTAGTATACTGTTACCCAAGCCACTCTTAGATGTTGTCTTTCTGTGGTAAAGCATTGCAGTAGGGTGAGTGAGAAACTCCCAATCCAAGATCTTTGAAGCCCTTGAAGAGATCAGGAAAAGGCTTTCTGGTCATTTTTTTTTTTAACCAAGCTGATCAATCCAGATGTTCAACAGCTGCAGTGCTAAGGAAACAAGTTTAAAAACAAACAAACAAATAAACAACAACAACAAAAACTCAACAGAAAATGGACCTGAATGTTGCAGTTTTTCTTGAAGATGAACAGCAAACATGTAGTAAATCCTATAGGATTAGTATTCTGTGGTATGATTTTAGTGCAATCTAAAACCGCTGTGACTCCACCTTATTGTCTTGTAGTGAACTTGTGGACTGTTTGTCCAGAGAAGCTGGTCCTTGCAAAGTCCGTGTGTTCTTGCAGTAACAGGATACTGACAGCAAAGTTTTCTCCAACTCACATTGCCTTTGGTTGACTTAACAGATATGTGTCAACCAAAGTTCTATATGCATTGTCCATCAACAGGACTTTCAGATGTTTGTTATACTGACTACTATGGTTTAGTTGCCATGTTTTTGTGGTTGAGTTTTTTTTTTTGTTGTTGTCGTTGTTTTTTGTTGTTGTTGTTTTTAATCCTATAAATCCAGATAAAATCATTACTATTATGATCTCAGAACATAACAACAACATGACTTTGTGACCCAGCATTGTATGCAGTTAAAGCTTTGTACATTGTGTTTTCAAGGTTCTAGGCAGATTTCTCCTGTTGGCCATCAAGTTGTTATTCTGGTTGCTTTGTTCAGTAGCATTTGCAGGTAATTTTCTCCAGCATGACTCAAAGTAGACAAGGATGCAAGTAGTTTAGCTAAAACTCACCCAGACTTCCCTGGTAGAACACTGTTTTCCAGAGTGCCTCTCCAGTTGCTGAAAATACGATCCAGTGCTTCTTAGCTACTGAGCAGGTTTTGTGCATGCTAGGTTAGTCCGTACAAAAAGACAAAACAATAATTTTTTCCATTTATACGCTAATCCTATTATTTGTGATTGGCTAGAAAAATTAGTCAACTTTCTCTAATATTTTTTTGTGTTGAAAAAAATAAAAATCTGTTTATGCTGTTTTTCCTTAATTGCGTATCTTGTGATTACTGCTAGAAGGAAGAGGCTCCTGGGTACATTGTGATAGGCAGAGAAGTAACAGCCTCAAATTGTGCCAGGGGAAGTTCAGGTTGGATATCAGGAAAAATTTGTTCTCTGAAAGAGTTCTCAAGCATTGGAACAGGCTCCCCAGGGAAGTGGTAGAGTTGCTGTCCCTGGAGGCATTCGGGAATTGCTTTGATGTGGCGCTGAGGAATGTGGCTTAGTGAGCATGGTGTGGATGTGTTGATGGTTGGACTAGAGAGCTTAGAGTTCTTTTCCAAAATTTATGATTCTGTGTTATAAAGCAATACTGTGCATGGTGTTTCAAAGTAAATATCATCACATTCTGTTACAAGCTTACTAAGTGTATGGTCATGTATATGAACATGAGGAATTGCTTGTTGGCTCTGTTGTAGGTTGTTTTTTTAAGTTGTTGCTTTGATCTCCTTCGTGTGTGTGCCTTCCCCAGCACAGGCAGGAGGAACTCTGCTACTGTTATCAGTGGAACTAAATGACTCTCACTGGTGCACCCAGCACATTAACGTTTTCTTTTTGCTGCCTTTTCATTAAGTCAGGTCCAGTGTTTTTCTGTTCTTTTTTCCTTTTCTTCTTCTTATTCTTTTTATTATTATTATTATTATTTTAATTTTTTTTTTTTTTAATGTATCTTGATCTTCCAGTGATGCAGTTTGTAGAAGAGCAGCTGAAAGGCAAAAAGGTTGAAATTTCTGTGGTTGGCTTTCCCAAATGAAAATGCATCGTGTTAGTACTCCCCAAGGGTGTCATTACAGGCATGTGGATTAGCGCCTACTTTTGTCTGTGGGGAGTTCACATTTCTGAATTCTCTGTGGATTCTTTGCAAACAAAAGCAGACATTGGTTACGTGGGAAACTCTTTATAGTTTTAATTATTTTTTTGTATAGCCATAATATCTAGAAACTGTCTATGCAGTTTTTAAAACTAAGGCTATGATTTAAGAATGATGCAGTGTCTTAACCTAATGCCCTTACAGTATGAATAAAAGGATTATTTCTTAGATTATTATTTCTTCTTACTATTTCCCAGTATCCATCTCTGGCTAACACTCTGAATAGCAAAAGTAATAAGAAAACCTTGGTCACTCTTATTTACATATGTATATAATTAGAAACTTGGATAGGGAAATGTTGAACCATGTTCTTGAATATGACAACTCAGTGGCTGTCTGCCCTTCAGCTTAAGCAGTTTCAAATTCCAAAATACATTTCAAACCACTTTGTACTTACATGTCAAAGCCTGACAGCACTATGAAGTGCTTTAATTTTGGCTGTCTGAGATCACTGACCTCTCTTCTTGGGTCCTACAACACTCCCAGTGATGCCTCATTAGTGTGAAACTGCTTATAAATACTGCTTCACTGAGGAGAGGGGCAGTGGGCTGTTTACACCTAATATAATTAGGGCCAAAATATGTTGAAACAGGAGTTGACATAAGTGTTTTGTCCCAGAGCTCAAACTCAGACATTCAGTGATTGTGGCTGTAAAGACATCGGTCTTACAGTTATACTGTTGGTGCTGCTTTATAGAAGACTGCCTTTAGAGCAAGAGAGATACAACAGGATCCAATGTCATCTGAAGTTCTTACGAGTATCTTGCTACATCTTCTCATTTTAAAGTATGTATCTCCTAAAGAACTTTGGATCTCAGAACATAAGATCCACTAAAACGTGCAGTAAAATCATAAAAGATAGCAACAAAGGGATTTTTTCCTTGCAGGGGTTGTTATTTCCTCAAAACTTTCAGTACAGTAACGAGTTCCTTACATCCATTCAGATTCTTCAGAAAAGTCCCTTTTATCCTTATTTCTCCCGAGGCCTAATTTTATTCTTTTATGTAGCAATTTCTTCCTCTCCACTTGAACTGTGGATTTTACCTTGGCTGATTTGCCCTAATGCAAAAATGGCCACATTTCAACTCCACACCAATTTCATCAGCACAAAGAGGAAAGCCCCTCCAATCTCTCTTCCTTTTAGCAGGTTAAACCCAAAATCAGCATCTAGAAAAGTGTAATGTCGTCCCCCACATAACCACCTGTTCATTTGTACTTTAAAGGAGGGTAACTTATGATGCACAACAGATTATAAATAAGCAATTAATTAATGTCATCTATCAAGGGATAAGACATTAAAAGCATAGTAACTGAGAATAACTCATAATGTTTATGTGCTCTTCTTGTCAAAAGACTGATTGAAAATGAGAGCAATGGTGGATTGATGTGACTGGTTGCTATTTTGTTTCAAATACAAAGCACTTATTATGAATATGAGCATTGACAGCTGTACCTTTGGAGAAAAGGACATGATCATATAAAGTCAAGTCTTTATCATGATCCGTGTGGATAAAAACAGCTTCATTCACAAGGATATGCTCTTATCAACACCAGAACTAAATAATTATTTCTAATGCTGAATAATACAGTCAAGTGGGAGTTAAGTAGCTTCCATGTTACTTTCCTTACAACACATAACAATAGTGAATATTGATCTGGGTTCTCAGTGATATAAATCAGTATAGATCTTTCAGCTTTGCTAAGTACTGAAGCTGGACATATAATAGTGGACTCCTCTACTTTTTGGCAAATTAAAGTTTGTAGCAGAGAAGACAAGCCCTGAATATATCTCGTGCTATTCTTTTGAGAAGTAGTTCACTCAGTATCCTAATCACACTGTATTATGTTGCTGCTTTACAATCACACTCCAAATGCAAATCACTTCACCGGTTTCTTAGTGACAGTAAGCCCTGTCAGCAGTAGGTACTTTGAATATGCCAATAAGATTTCAACTGCTTTGAAACGTTTGCAAGGGACATGGTTTAGGGAGATTACAATCAGAGCATTCCATCAGTGGGGTGCTATAACAGCTAGTGCTTTATTTTTACTAGTCTATATGCAGTGCGCTAATAAGTGATTACTGTCTTTGTATCTTTATGTTTAAGGATTAGGTAGAGCATTTCTTTCAGTGAGCAATGATTGTGTCTCCTCAAGGAACGTGTGGCTTCATTAATATTAATGAAACTGGCATGCATGCATCAAAAAGGGCTATACCTTATATAATCACTATTTATCTGGGCAAATTTAGCTTCATCATTGTCTATTTACTAAAAATAAGACTTGTGCAGTTGATTTATAACTTCTTCTGGGTTTCTGTTGTGAACAGTTACCATTGTTGAGATCTCTGAGAGGCTGATTATGAAAGCACCTTCTGCTTATTTAACAAAGGGATCTGTGACCTTTATAAAAAGGACATCAATTTAGCAGTTGTCCATCTGTCATTTGGAAGATCTGTGGACAAAAAGGCTGAAAGCTTAGAGCTAAACACAGAATCCAGCATGTTTGATTATCATTTTCCTATGATTCTAGTTCTGCATTTTGAGCCTAGTGTAATATCCCATGTGCAGTTGCAGTGGAGATCAGAAGGGAGCAAATGCTATTCAGAGCACTTTCCATACTACAAGGGCTTCTGACAAGCCCGTTCCTTTCATTCAGCTTGAACTGTAGGCTCAACAAGCTGAATTTTTATTTAAGCATTTAGAAATTCTATTTGTAAAGGTGAGATGAGAAAAAGGAGGCTGCCTTTAAAGTACTGAAAGGTGCTCACTGACATGACATGTTCTTGATATGTGTCTTAAAATTTGATTTTTATATGCATATACGTGCAAAATAATTTTCCTAAGTTATTTTCATAAATTTAGGTGAAAAAGAAGAGACTATATACACATAAAATATGACTTGTTTTTGGTGAAGGTGGATATGAGCCAAGATGGGCCCATAAAAGGAGAAGTTGTTACAGGAATTTCTGAAATTCGGTAAGATGGCAGTACCTGTAGTCAATGACCTGCCCAATGTAAGCTGTCCCAAAAAGATAGATAACTATATTAATTAACAAACTGTGCAAGATTTGAAAATCACAGTGAATAATGAGCTGAACCTCAGGTGCCACTGTGATATTTGGTGACATTTGCAGTTCTTGGGTGTGTAACTAG
This sequence comes from Coturnix japonica, assembly GCF_054131305.1. NCBI lineage: Eukaryota > Metazoa > Chordata > Aves > Galliformes > Phasianidae > Coturnix > Coturnix japonica. Next base: position 7,025,087 of record NC_140680.1, on the reverse strand, counting down.
CAGAAAACTGAGTAACACTCAGATAATATCTTGATTCTGTATATGTAGCTAATAGGTCTGCTCTGTAATGCTCACCAGATTTTAAAAAAGAGAACAGAAGAATGAGTGTGAGGATTAGGAGAATCACTGTGAGGTGCTGGAAAACATGCCTTATGGTGCAAGATTCCAGGAATGCAATCTGCTGTTTTTGAGTTGGTTGTGTTTTTTCCTAGGATTTAGTGGTGAGTGATCATAAGCTATAAATGAGTCGTTGCAAGAAGAACTGTTAAATTGGTGAGTTCTGCCATCTAAGAAAGGTGTGGAAAAATCTGTTGACAGAGAGTTACATTTGTATAAATTCAAATTAGAAGTAATGAGTAAATAAACATTGGCACAGCTTACAAAGTGCTGTGGATAATTTTTCAGGGGAGGACAGAATTTTGATCATTATTTTGTGTTAAAGTTTATGATAGATGCTAATTAAAAGGGAAAAATCATTTTTGTGAGGGAAGACATCAGAGTAAGGTATCACAATATTTTCTGTTTTGTGGCACTAATAAATATTAAGCCAGATGAAGCTGACAGTCAATCACACAGTTTTTCTGCCAGTTTTGGGTAGATTCTCACAGTTTTAGGCAAAATTTTGAGGGCACCTGGTTGGTTGTTTATTTTGTTGTTTTTTTTCCCCTCTTTGTGACATTGTGCTCCTTGAGTATTTTGAACCACCTTCCCCTCCCTGGCCTTTTCAATAGTCATCATTTCTCAGGTGTCCAAGTTACAAAGGAAAAGTAGCTTGGGGTCCCTAAAGCTTTTTCTGAGGTGCTGCCAGCTGTGGTGCCATTCACCATCCCCGTGGTGAGCAGCTGGGCAGAGCTGCTGCAGGATGACCCTGGCTGGCGTTTTCAATATTCAGGAAGAGATTGGCGGAGTTCCTTCAAATAGTGTTGTGTGCCATATACGGAAGAAGCTCAAGTTAAAGTCTGCTGAGGTATATGCAGATATAAGGGCTTTTTACTCACGTAATTTTAACAACAGGAAAGCTCTTTGGATCTGTACTTTTCTGACTCTGAATTAGATTCTTCATTATTTCATGCCTCAGCACAAAAGAGCTACAATATATTTGATCTAATCCATCTTTTTACTTGAAGTTCTGAAGTTTCTGGGAATACAGCTCTGGGAAATTCTGCCTTTTCTTAACAAATTCTTTTTAAGCAGGTAGTAATGCTACTGTAGTCCCTCAGCATGAGAGGCTGAAAACAGAATTTCTCCTTCAAATGTAAAGGAAGACCTCTGTGATAACGTACTATTATTTTATTTTTCAAATAAGCTTTTTTATTCCTCATGAGCAATTATTTGTTACACAATGGTGTCCAACAAATTTGTGTGACCTCTTGGATGAGTTGCTTTGCCTCTGTGTCACTCAACTTCCAAGACTTCCAGGCCTTCATATCATAGTCTGATAACATTCCTGATAACACAACCTGAGGGTGCTATTGCAGAGAAAAAAGCTGTCCCAGCAGAATGATATTTCTTACTCTCATAAGCATTATTTTAAATGTCTTCTAGCTTTTTGGAGCAGTCTACTTCTTACAGGCCATTTTATTGAATTCCACATATACTTTAAGTAAATGCAAGCAGTTGTTTTAGCCATCGTCCATGAAGGCCTTTCTTAGTTCAGGTTATTGTAGCTTCTTATGTAGATTATACTCCTTTCTTACACCAAATCTTCCCTATTTAGCAGTTTCCTTCTGCAGATTTACTCTTTTATTTCTGTAGAACTTGTAACATTTATTATCATTCTTGAGGATAAAACATTCTTAATATTATATGCATAAAAGTCAAAGATCATATACTTGCCCCCAAATGCTCTTGGTATTTAAATACTCTCTGCAGCAGCCTATGACAATAGAGCTTCCTTTTGATATAGGTTGACAGCTGGAGACAACACTTTCTCCTTCTTTATCTTGGTCTGGTCTTAGTGCTGCTTCTGTAGATTTCATGGTCTATACTTTATTAAGCATCCTAACCAGCTCTTTTTGATACTCTGGAAACCATGTTGGGAACCTCAGCACGTGGGTGCTAGGTGCTGGGATGACCCGGTGTTTGATTTATAGATCTGCGCACACTGAAGTGAAGAACACTTCACTCTTTCCTAATGGTTTTGAAGTCACCCTTGACTCAAGGCTGACTGAATTTAAACACAAAGAAAACAAGTTTTTCACAGTATTCAAACCAATCCAAGTGCTTGTAAGAGATGTAAGTGGGAAAAAAAAAATAAATAAAAAAAAAATGGAGAGGAGTAACACAGTGACTTATTTGACATAAGTGCACATTTTACCTCAGAAGTAAACCAGAAAGCACAAGGACTTTCTTCATGCTGTTATGGCAGGAATGCATTATTTCTACATAATTATTGTCTTATATCTGGCTGAAAAGTCATTGCAATTTTAACTGACATAGGTCCGGACGGCTGTGACTTTGCCCTCTTTTTTTTGTGTTTCTTTGTTGTTGTGATGCTAATATCCATATAGCCCAATGGTAAGCCTTGACTGAGAGCCAATGCATGTTTTAAAAAACCTTATTAAAAAACTGTATTGGGGGGTCTGTGTACTTCCTGAATTGATTCAGAAACACAGTGAACAAAGAATAACATTGAAATTACATCTCAGGTTTTTAAATGTAAAAAAAACAAAGCCAAGTTGTGAATCATGATATTTGTATTACGATGCTTTTACCTGAACACAGAATTAATTGCATTGAAAAGCAGAATTGAAGGTTTGGTTAAACAGCTATGAAGTGAATTTTCTTTTTTATCTGTCTTCTTCTCTGTCTTTAAATAGTTTTCAAAATGCATACAGATGGAAAAATATATCTGTTTTCCAAGGAATGTGGTCTGATGACTCTCATGTATGAATGCACACATAATTATTATAAAATTGCATATCTAAAATCTATTAGTTATAAAATATGTGAAAATCAATACCGTCCATTGGATGTGAAAAACAGCCAACTAAGAAGCATAGGCATTTGAAAAACAAAATGCAAACAGTTACTTCAGTAACTTTCAGGCTTTGATTTAATTAATTAAAGTAGAATGAGGTCACGCTGCAAAGCATACTAGGTGGGCTCATTGTGGATAAGCACTGCATACTGTGCCTGATTCCACAGAATCACTTTCCAGCTCTGAAAATAGATTCAGCCATGCAGGTATGCATAGAGTCATTATTAATCATTATTATTACCTTCTAAAAACTGTTCAGAAAAAAAAGAATGGAGATTTTAATGTATGAAGGAGATCACATTCTTCTCAGGATTATTTACAGTCTAACATGCAGTTTTGATTTTAAGAGTGACAGGAAAGAAGAAATGAAATAAAGTGGATCTCTGTTTCTGTCTATCATACTTTTTAAAAATAGGTGTTTTTGTTTTTTTTTTGTTTTGGTTTGTTTTTTTTGGGGGGGGTGGGGGGAGGGATTTACCCTTCCCCTAAGCTCTAATTATAAAGCACTCTGCAGTGCTTTAAAGACTCACACGAGTTCATTCTAAAATCAGTGCTAGGCGTGTGCCCTTGTAGCTTGCTCCCATTGATTACAGATCTCAGAGCTTTTGGCAGTCTGCTTCTTATAGAACCTAATGATGCTTGAAAGAATTTGAAAATTTAGGCAGGAAAAATTCATTGTATAACTGCTGATATAAAACCAAATATTGACATATTGACATCATATTTTGGTATCTCTGATTTCTCAGAGCAGTAACAAGTAGGAATAAGTGGAGCTTATGAGTAAAAATTTTTTGTATTCTACCTGGCTTAGCTGTTGATATTCTTTTGTGGTCTTGTGGTCGAAATAATGCCATGCTATGCAATCACAAATGAAAATTTCCTAGGAAATGGCATTCAAATTGGGTTAAGAGGGAAAGGAGGGTTCATTATCTGAAATATCTAAAGGACTCCATTTTGCATACTATTGAGAGGCCATGCAAAGCACAGGGTGGACATGGTGAGGCAGTAACAAGGGAAGGACTGCTCTAGTGGTTTTCACTGTCTGAGAGGAGGCAGAGTAGAAGCAGTCATGAGTTTCTAGCCCTGCCTGAGTGATGTAACTTACACTGACTGAAGTCCCTGAGGAAGGCCCTCTTGTTCAGGGCCACAGGCGTTGAGGGATGTGTGGGACAGTAGAGGAGCAAAGCATCATCTAAAGTAGTGATCAGTGGGGCGAGTCTTCCTTGGGCACCCATTTTCCATTTGGGAAAAGATTATTCATTCTCTCCTGAACCACTACAGCCCCAGCAGTGAAAATATTTTTGTTTTCCTTCAGCAGTTCCGACTTTCTTAAGGATTTCTTTTTAGATTATTTTAATATATTTATTCCATTATATTTATCTCAATGGTACAGAATATGACACTCAGCTCTTGGCTAAAACTTACTGAAGTATTTTTTCTTGACTAAATGTTAAAAGAAATTGATCAAGGATGATTTTTAATTACAAAAGTGCTTTGAAAAGATTTTTTCACCTGTATAATTAAAAGACATTAAAAAAAAAAAAATCCAGTCGATTAGTCTCTAATGAAGCTCAATTTGTTTTACAAATTAACCTTTTCTTAAAATAACAGGATGATTTAATGCAATAACTATTCTGCTTATTTCAGACTGTACTAGGAGTTCCCTTTTCCACTGATATCACTTCAAAGTCAATGGCAGATCAGATTTAAGTTAATAGTTTTTCCTTTCCAACACCCTAGCTTAAGCTCAGCTGTTGATGCAACAGTGGGATACTAAGGCTGTTCCTAGAACATTGGTCTGAGCTCTGGTTTCATTCTTGCTCCAAACCTTGTTAGGCTTTGGTTCAGAAACCAATGTATTATTGCCTTTTTGTGAAGTTAACAGTGCCATGTAAAAGCTAGTTGTTAGTTTTCCAGGTTCTTCATTATTTTCCTATCTGTTTGCTGGAGTCAGCCCTGTCTCTTTGTTTAGCAGCTAATTCTGTTCTTATGTATGTTTACACGATTCTGCTTGTGACTGTGTCTGATTCTCACCTCTCTGGTATAAACCAGCTGAAATTTCCCTGGAGCCAGCAGAGTCAGACAAGTGTAAGAGAACTTTGCAGTGTAGGATGTTAGGCCTGTTCGTGGCTGTTGGTTGCAGAGATGAAAGTCCATAGACCCCATAGCCATTGCCTATGGGCATTGTAGAGATAATTTTTTCCAGGAGCTGGTTGGGATTCATGCTGCCATTGTGTTCTGCCCTGCCACAGACACTTCCTTGTGCTTTGAGCTGACTTACTACAGTTGTCTGTTCTGATGAAGTGGGGAAGGCAAATGTTTATTTGTTTGAGTTTTTTACTGCACTGATCTTATTTTGATATAATCCAAGTTCATTTTTTAGGGTACTCTGTAAAAATATTTAGATTCTTACAATGGTAATCAGTTGTATGCTGTATTGATACTCTGTTGAACACAGTGCAGCCATTAAAGTCTGCTTGTATTTCAACCATACATCACTCAGTGTTCATGACCTGTGACTAACAAGTTGTGAAATCATAAACAAGAGTAACAGTAGCTGAAATATTTTCTGTTCTCAACAAAATTTCATCACTCAGAATGAGATTTACAGAGACTCAGAGGGCAGTTAGGCATCCTGTGAAAAGCACATCGGAACTGACTTCCTTACAGTTCTGCATGTGAGGATTTTCTGTTTATTGCTGTTGCTGAACATTCCCCGTGCTGTTATTCAATTATGCTAGCTTTAGGCTGTGTTCCTGGTTGTGAGGCAAACACATGACTCTCATTCAGGTTGCCCAGAGAGACTGTGGATGCCCCATCCCTGGAGGCATTCAAAGCTTTCTAGTCCATGCTAGATGGGATTTGAGCAACCTGGTCTGGCAGGTGAAGTCCCTGCCTGTAGCAAGGGTGCCAGAACTAGATGATTTAAAAGGTCCATTCTGTGATTCTAACATTCTGTCTCTTCTGCTGGTAATGGTTTGACATGAAGAAAAGGGCAGGGAAAGACAGTGGTGCCCTGCCTCTGCTCTGCAAAAGTGGCCCCAGGGTTCATTTATGTTGCTTTAATACTGGAATACTGCTGAGATCTGATTCTGAAGGGGATACTAAGGGTGGGAGGGAGAAGGGGGAAGAAAGAAAAGAAATAAAAAAAATATTTTGTTATCTATTTGAGGAAATCTGCCATGTACGAACAGGTCATAGGAATATGATTGGCTTTTGCATCTGTCCTGTCCTTAGGAAAGGCAGTGGGCAGTGTCATTTGACTGTAGTTGGACAGACAGGTCTTTCCTGAAGGGGTATTGTGCTATCTGCTGAGAAGAGAGATGATGTTTGTGGGAGACCTGAATTAAGTCAGAGTTCAGCTACCTGCAGGGAAAATGCTGACTGAGTTGGATATTGAAATCACCTCAGGAGGCTCAGGTAAGAAAGGCAGCCTGCATATTACTCCAAGTTATTCTGGAGAGAAAACCACAGAAAATATTTCTGCTGTAAATGATCCCTTTCCACAGCCTTTGATAATTAGGAAGTGACTTAGAACAGGAACTGACCTTTTATTCATTTACTTTTTTTGATGTGAAATGCTAAGTAAGATTTAGGTATATCTATAAGCAAGCTGTATTAAAATGAAATGTCTGGGGCTAGCTGGGTGGTAAGAGAACATATTTACATACATATGGAGAATTCTGGATAGAATTAGTGATTGGAGCATTTGCTTCTCTTCCTCCTTCTATGGCCATTAGCTCATATCGCTAGAGAAAGGAACAAAATACAGGTTACTAAGATTCTTATTTAAGAGGTAGTTAAGACTGAAAACAGCAAAAGCAAAACTGACTTGATGACAAATTAAGTACAATTTAAAGTACCTGATGATTCTAATAATGCCTCACTTAGAGCTATGTGCTGCCTCTACACTGTTTTTTGCACCATTTTCACTGAGAGCAGTATTTTGACTGATACACACACCTGTGTATTTAGTGAAAGATTAATGTGGTGTGACTGTCTGTCTTAGTATGCAGAGTTTAGGATTTCCTGGCTTCTTCCCCAGCCCTGTCACATTAGGGAAACTGTTTTCTGTTTCTGCCTGTTTGCTGTTCTGTTCTCATCTATGTCTATCTTGATGCTATGATCAGCAGAGTATGGATTGCATTTGAATAAGACCTGACGGAGTGTGGCCCTTGCTGTTTCAGGTGGTTACAGCATTACAGACATGCCAACTAAAAGACAGTGGCAGTATGTCTTTGGAAATAGGTACAAGTATATGTGATACATCTGTTTAAAGATCTTTTGTGGAATCATTTCTAGTATCTTTTTCAAACTTGATGAACTAATTCCCAATCAGGGAGGAAAAGTAGGAAAAAATGCAGTGCATCTCCCCGCTAGGAAGCTTCTCCATCTTCCAGTTTCATAAAAAAAAAAACCAACAACAGGTCTTTCAGTACTGCATACATTTCATTTAGGAAGAAGTACATTTTTCAGAATTTCTGCTCAGGGCCAAAGAAACTCTTCTGTTGTAGAAATGCACTGAAGTAAGAGTGCTACTCTTAGGTTGAAGCGACGTTGTATGCCACATGCTGAGCTGTTAAGAGCTGGATAAGCACAAGGTTAGGTCACCATTACCAACAGATTTTTCTGTCTTGTGAATTTGATGTGGCAGTCAAGAATCAAACAGCATGAAAAAAGTCATAATTTGTCTCACCAAAACATAGAGTTAAACTGATGAAAAATATAAGCCATTAACTAAGTACAGTTGACTTGGCTGGTGGTGATAGAAATTTGCATGTACTTTTATTATGTTCTAATTCACTGATGTTCATTCTTCAATGCAAGTACTGTACTTGCAACTAATTTTCATCTATTACACATTTCATAATACTATTAGTCTGATTAATTAATGCATAATACATCCCGGAGACTAATGTGTTTACTCCTAGAAGGCTCATTAGGACTTGCTATATGGATGTGAGATTAGATTTTAAAGTGGGCCACCTCCTAAAGATTGGATCATATGTCTGCTTTGCAGTAAACTGGCAAATGAAAATCTGCTAATCTGTATCCCTTGTTGATTTGCAGAAATGTGCTATAGGTTTGCTGAAGCTAGGAGTATAGCTGGGCGCCTCCTGCAACTAACAAATTACATTCCTTACAATAGCTATAGCTTTATATATTTCAGACTGAAATACTGATTTATTAGGACAATTTGCCACTGCTGTGAGTCTGAATGGAGTGGTACATGCATTTTTATTTTGCATTCAAATGTATGCTGTATCCTCATAGGGTTTTGCGTATGTTACTTTGCTTTTTAATGGTATCGTCTGACTAGAATGAATGGATGATTCTGCAATGAAGCAAAATATTCACCAAAACTGGTAATGTAGGAGAGTTCCCTCGAGTACTGTAAGTCAGTCTTGATTTTGTTGCCTGCTGCTGTATAATAATGTCATAGTGGGATAACTTTTTGCCCAACTGACCTAAGAAAAATCTTCATTTTATTGAAGTCTTTCTTTTTCATATTCTAGCTTGAAATCTGAATGGTTTCTAAGATGCCTTAGAGAATTGAAATTTTTTACATAAAGACCCATAGTGGTCTGGGATGTTATCCTTCGAGCCTTTCTAGATGCTTTCTGTGAGATACCAACTCTGGAAACGGTCCTCTTGGACCAAGGAAATAATAGGATTGGGATTGGCCAATTATTCCTTATAGTTCAAAATCTTAAAAAATTTCTCTGTTTCTCACTGCCCCTAAGCTTCAGCCTCAGTGACAGAGAAGTAAAAAGCCATAACCAGAACTGCTGCAGTATACAAATGATTTTTTGTTAGGAATGGAGTTTGTTACCAATTTTATGTACCTCTGATATATTGACAGCTACCTAGCAAGTACATCAAGAGGTATATGCACTCTTTTAGATGTTTAAGTGGGCGTTGTGGAGTGAAACACTTCTCTCAGATACTTGTCCTTGACAACACTGTCGGAAATACTTAGAGTTAAATCTTGTAATGCAATAGAGTTTTGATTCTGATTTCAGCAAGAAGAAAATGTGTCCCTGAAATCAGCTGGTAGAGTATCCAGAACAAACTAATTTGTTTTGCTAACATAGTTCAGCTATGTTAGAAAACACTTTTCAAAAAGAATTAAAGTTTCCTCTTGTATAGACAGGACTAATGAAACTTCCTTCAGAACCCATAAGCGCCATTCGCTTATAATCAACCAGCGGAATTGCTGTCTAGTGACAGGATACACCATCCAGTCCTAATGGAAACCAGTGGCATCTGCTGTGAGAGTGGATAAGCAAAACCGACAAGTTTAGATGTCTTGAGGGCTGTTTTGCAGCAGCAGGTATTTCATGTGATTCGAAACAGGGTAAGGAAAGCTTCTCTTCAGTGTCTGTCCTAATCTGTAACTCCGTGGGGCTGAGTGAAGTCCTTTAGCTCAGCAATGCTGATGCCTGTAATTTCAAATAATGAGGCTCTGAAAATAACTCTTGCACGACAATTTTATGGAAATGAATTGTTTAATATAAGTACTTAAAACCCAACTACCTAAAACTATGTGGGGAATAAGCAAAGCATGAAACTGTCCTGCAGCACTTGTTTGTTAAAGCTTAGATTATTTCAACTGTTTGTCTTGTCATTAGTGTTCCAGCAGCAGAGAGCAGAGCTCATGTGCAGAAAGCAGTTCTAGCATTGTCCAGAAGCTCATATGTTCTTTTGGTGACTTTTGCTAGGCTCTTTGCTAACTAGCAGGCCAGAGAGGGAAATTCAATGGGCCAGTTTCAGATCTTTTATTAAATTGCATTGTATATACTTAAATTATGTTGCATGCAGTTTTTGAGCATGGAGTTTCATGCTAAGTGGCTTTAAGAATTAGGTATTTATGTCTCACCTGTAAACATGTTTTAGTAAGCTGCAGGCTTCTCTGCCAATACATACCTTTATTGCATATTTAACATATGCTTGAGTAGCAGAAAGAGACTGTAGGTGAGTATTCTCTTAGAAATATATAAAGTTGGGAATAAAGGCAGTTTACAACTTCCTGAGAACTTCTGATCTGTAGAAGTGAAAGATCCACAACCAAGTGAATGTCCAGGTCCATAAGCACATCTGTCAGCTCTTAATGCTATATTGCTTAAACCCATATTTTGTTATGTTTCTACATCTGGTATTTTGTTGCTTAGATTTATCTTGGAGACATAGAGTAAGAATAGGATGTAACCATCACATTTTTCTTCCCTTCTTATTCCTAATTGATACAGATGTGCTCACTGCAGTTTCCTCAGCTCTTATTGCTGTGACAGCTAACACATATGTGAGGGTTTTTTACATTTCATGTGTGCTTGAAATGTACACAAGTTACATTATTGAGAATTTTTTGAAGCTTGTCCCATGTTACTTCCAGGCTAGGAAAAGCTGAGAAGTCTTATTCATCTTTTGAGAGGGAAAATGCACTGAAAAACTTGTATGAGAAAGAGCAGGAATAATTTTTAAAGAAATCATATTTAACAAGTCTTGGATTTCGGCTTGACGCTATGGCAATGCATATGTATTATACTGATGGAGGTGAAAAGTTATCTGTCTCTTATGGGATGGAGATGGAGAGGTGTGTATCAGAGAAACGGGAATGTGCTCTGTAACAAATACAGTAGTGACCCATGTGGTTAATTTAAGGGCATTGGTGTATGGTCTTGGAATTTTAAATTAATTTTAAACCGAGAATAAAGTAAGTTGTTATGAGCACGTGCACTCTAAACAGTTAATTTAATTTAGCTTCCATAAGCATAACACAGGATGTATTGAAGGGTAGTCAGCCTCTGGCTGATTTCAGATATGTTCCACAAGATGAAAAGGACTTAATGGTTTTAATAAAAAGATGTTTTAGGTCACAGTTTCAGCACTGCTATGTAGAAGAGTAGTTTCCGTTCTCTCCCCTCTGATTTCCAAGCCAGCCTTTCATTTCAGTCTTCTACTCTCTGCCATTACTTGCATAGCTGTGTCATGAAAATGAGGAGAGGGCTAATCTAGGTCCAGCCTGCTGCTGCCCCTGGCTGGATGCCTCCAGGAGAGCTCTGCAGCTTCCCATGTGCCTGAGATTGGATAGTGTCCAGAGTCTTCCTGTAGAAATAATCTATTTTTGAATCACAAGGTATCATGAATTCTCTCAGCTGCCTTAATTTCACTCCCCAAACAGGTGCCATTGCAGGAATCCAGACAGTTCTGCAGTCAAAGTTCTGCACAAGGACAAGTTTATAGATGAAAGAGGCATTATAGGAAGTCTCTAAATTGAGGCCTGTTTTGCACAAACAACCCATTCAGTGACTGTCATGGATCCAACCTGCTGCCATGCAGATCACTGCATATTTTCTCAATTGGAAAGCCACTGTATTTTTTTTGCTGGGGCAGAGGTTTACTCACAGCAGCAGAGCACCGCCAGTGCGCTGAGTAACTTCTGCCCCTGGAGCAGGGCAGTGCTGTGGTAGTGGAGAAAAGTTTTCAGTCTGATACTGAGTAGATCATGGAAGTCAGATGAAACCCTGACTGAATAAAGCTGCAGTGAGATAGTGAGATTACCCATTTGTGCCAAGATTTTTCCTCTCATCTTGCAGACCTCTTATCTTGAACTAAATTAAGATGGACTCCAAATGGTGCAGCTAACAAGTATGCCTTACATGTTTCTTTTAGTTGTAAAAGAACAGTCTGTTGAATCTGCTTTATTGTTTGATTTCCATCCTTTAATAAGTGCTGTAAATCATAGATTATTTTTTTTTTCTAATCTATTGAAATCCTTCCTCAGTGCCAGTACTTAATACTTTCACCTCCCTCCCCGGCCTTCTTCTGTTTGTCATTGTATACATTGCACAAGGACAGCTTCAGAAGAGAAGTGCTCCCAGCTTTAAACAAGAATCTGCTTTAAAATTCTCTTTGAGGAAAAAACGTACTTAGAACATCATCCTTCGTAATCACATTAGTAGGAGACTAAAGTAATTTCTTATCGCCTTTGCAAATTAGGATTTTGTTGGCATGTTTTTTATTTCTTCCAGAGTTTGTCTTAATGAATACAACAAGCTCGGTTAGTAAGAGAAAGTGGTAGAAATGCTGTCAGAATAATTTAATTACACACTCAGCAGTAAGTATGCATGTTGACAATAGTACATTGGTTTCTGTACAGACAAACACTGGGTTTTGACATCCCAAGGAAAAAAATAAAATAAAATGTGAGTCTGTTAAGAATGATTTTCCTACAGAATTTTGCATCTAAGAAATGTGAAGGTAGGCTGTAGTTCTCCTGATCAGCCAAAGCAATAATCTGTACCTGAAATTATTTCCAGTTTCCTTTACTGTGATGTTGATTCTGGGAAGAGGAAACAGGGGAGGGGGATGGGAGAGAAAGGGAACAGAAAAGGATGCTTTCTTCCTACTGCTGATAGTGATCTCTGAATCTCCAAAACAACTGCAAAACAAGGGAAACAAAACATTCACATTGATTAATTTTCTCAAGTAAACAGCTTATTTCAAATTTTAGCTACATTTTCTTGGCTGAACGTAATGCTTACTTTTGTGTTTCAGAAGAGAAAGAAAGGAATGTTTATTTCTGAGAAAGCAAAACTTGAGTCTGTGAGGGTTTTTTTTGAAGTAGTCAGGATTTTTAAAGAAAACTTCCAACCATGTGGTTGTGCTTCCCATGTGTGATAGGAGTGCTCTAGTAGGTTGCTTGAACTACTGAGAAACGACTAACAGTTTCCTTCATTATTCAGATGCTGAAAAGATTGGTGCAGAAGTATCTAGGTGCTAAAAAACGCCTTTGTTTAGATTGTTCTTCACTCTTCTTCCTCCAGAATGAAAGCTCAGAACATCACTTGTTATTTTGTATAGCCTGATCTTGTTTCTCTTGATGTGTAAGAGAATTTATCAGCTGATAGATTTTCACAGCAGTATTATTCTCCAGAACCATAATTTTCATAACAGTGGGGAAGCAGGGGGATCAAAGTTGTGAGGACAAGATTGTAACACAACCAGGATGTTTTTACACTGCAAAGCTTACAGTGAAAGAAGTGAAAATGAAATAAGTACTGAACTTCTCCAGTCTTTTCACAAAAGTGTTTTGGGTTAAATCCTTTTCCTAAGAGCTTTCTGCTCCTGGGGTGCTTGGTGGTGTAATAGTGGTCCTCAGAAAGTACTTCCCAAATCTCTTGCATTCCTTCCTACAGTACAGCTTGTGGCACTGTATGGGGAGAACATCCCATTGCTGGCTAAATACTTTGGAAAGGCTGAGTTTGAGAAAATAATGTTCTGAACTGCTTGGGTATCCAGTGCTTAAGGATGGTTGCTTCTGTAGGAACAGTATGCTTTGTTTTCTTTTGCTTTCTCTTGTACTGAGAAATCATTTTTACTTCATGCTGAGATAAAATTTGAAGCTGTAAATGTTTGTAAAACTGTTGTTTAAGACTTGTAACTCATGCAGTTAAACTATATTTATCCACAGTCCCAATTTAAGAGGCCAGTCTGTCTTTGTGTACTTTGTAACCTGCAGACAGAAACTTAGGCCAGGTACTCAGAGACCCCATTGTGGTTAGTACATACCATACCACCACTGGTTATGTTCAAAGGAGAAAAGTACACTGATCTTTACATCCTCTCAATTTCTTTGTGTCTTTATTATGTTCCACTTTGATGATAAATCTCCTTTCTGCCATTTTTAATTGCTGAAAGATTTTTTGAATCTTTATCTCAACCTGAAGGATTTTTTCCTGCTTTTTCTGTTTGCCTCCTCCTGGGAGTGCTAATAACCTATAAGCATGTCCAGTAGCAATACTGCCTATCTAGCCAGATGAGAAACAGGATCAGCAATTAATTGCTGATGGGCTAATGGCTTTGCAGCTTAGCCAGCTGTGCAGCACAGTGCCCTCTACACAGCAATCAGCAGCACTGAACTCAGTGAAATCCTTTTGCATTTCATTAATGCCAGCCATTTCCTTATCATGTTTTATACATAAACATCTGGAATTAACGGTAAACTCAGATCTGCTCATATACATGCCATGCAGATGGAGAGACACAGACTAAATAGAAAAGATTGCTAGGAGGAGCAGTAGTTGGAGAAGGGCTCATCTGGACACTGCTGTTGGTAGCAACACTTCATTTTGCAAAGGGAAAATAGGAACAGTAAGCAATTGCTCACTAACTGTGAGCATTTTAGCTGGAGCTTACCTCAGAGAAACCCAAAAAGTCAACAGAAAGACAACCAGCAGCATTCCACTGAGCAAAATCTTTCTTTCCCAGAATGGGAGTTGAGCTGAAAATCCCAAATACAAGGTGAAGGACAGACTGAAGCATGCAGCCTGCTGATCCAATGCTTCAGTGAGAACAGATGGTATTCTGAAACAGTCCATTCATGATCATGCCATAATAAAGATTAAAGTTGCGTATTCCCCAGCAGAGGTGCTTCCAGCAGCCTGACAGCTCATGAGCAGGTTACTGGCCCTCCTCTCCCACCATCTGATTTCTTTTTGTTGTTCTTTTCTTTCAACTTATCTGAATCTTAGTTTATTGTTATTTTTTTCCACTGTTCAACTTCTCTATAAAAAGTCAAGATAAAGAAAAGGGCTTATATGACAATTGTTTCCCAGTTACAATAACCTATTAACTACAACAGGAAATTCTCTTATTGTTCCAGACCATAATCTTACAATAATGTTTTTAGTCATACACATGTTGGAGCTGTACTCCACTTCCAAGGTGTGTGAGGTTGATAATTACACAATGAATGCAGGGCATTCTCTCATTGAGTTTGTCCTTGTAAGCTAAGAAGTGTGGGGGTGTTATAACAAGGCAGCAGCTGTAACTGACATTCTAATCACAGCTGGGAGTCTGATATAAATGAACTCTTTTTTTCCCCACAAGTTGGCTGCAACTGTTATTTTACTGGTTACGATGGAATTTATACCCTGGCGAGTTGTATAGTTGCAGACAACCATCTGATCACCTGGGAGACCAGTGCAGAACAAATAATAACCTTCCTGTAAGTGCTGTGCTGGTATTGCATCACAGTTCTAAACTTAATGTGATCTGAATTTTGATGCACCTCATGTAAAAGAGATAACTATGTTTTCAGTGGTCCATTCTTTTGTTGTTGTTTTTCTTTTTTTATCCACTTTTTAAAGACTGTGAGTTTCAGAAGTGCCTCAATATTGTCTCATTGGTATTGCATTTGAAATATGTAACTATATCTTTGCCAAACAAAGTTTTTAAAGCAATGATTTAGCTGTAAATGCAATATCAGGGTACTGTAATCATGCATAACAAATAGGAGTTCAGGTTCTGATTCACTCAGGGTAGTTTGGAAGGCAGTGAATTCTTACAGTATTTTGATCAAAGTATATGTTCATTAAAATTGAAACAAATGCTTGCTTTCAGCCTGAATCAATTACTTGCTGCTCAGTAACCATTCAGGTGAGGAAGCTTTGTTTGAATTCTGTGATTCTTATAACACTGGCTGGAATTATGCCAATTTTGCAATCTGTGTGATGGAAAATACTGATACATACATGTGATGTACACAATGCCATGAATTTCTTTCTCATGGTAAATACTCTTTCCTATTATGTTAGGTAATGAATGTAAATGCCTTAGTACTGTAAATACCATGTATTATCTCTAAGGAGGTCTTCTGCCTTCCACTTTTATTTTAGAAGCCATTAGTGGAACCTTTTTAACATGTAATACTTGGTGGCATTGCTCTGCCATTTGCAATGATTGGCTCAGCTTTGAGGCAGGTGTCTGTGTTGCCACCAGCAGGAGACATAAGAGATAAGACTTTTGTAAATTAAACCAAATACTTCTAAAGAACACGACCTAACATAACCCAACATAAAATGCCAAATAAATAAATTGTTTCATAGGCTGAAACCATAAGTAGTTAGGAGTTCTGGGTACTGTCTTTCTGGAAATAGATAAAAGGAAAAGGCTGCGGTGCTTGGCTTCTTTTGCAGATATCCTTAACTAGATTAGCTATAAACAGTAATGTTTGGTTATAGTGCATGGGTATGCAGTATCAAATGTATTAGTTGTATTGTGCTACTGGAGACTTAGTAGACTGTGTGTTGCATAACATGTTCATACCAACTCCAGCTAGGCAAACAAATATTTCCAATTAGCCCACTGCCTTGGAAATGCAAGGTCACTAAGTAAGACTAGAAGATCACTGAAGGCAAAGTTTGATTTAGAATGTCATACTTTACACTGCTAAAGTCAATTTGGTTCAAAGCTAATCAGTGGGAATTCTGACTATATTAATAAAAATTGGATATGATAATCTCTTAGCTTTCTCCTGGCCGTGCTGTCATTTTCTCATCTAACAGAAATAACCCTGACTTCAATTTGAGTGTTCAAAACTACTGTGACTTTTGGATCCCACTGAAACAAAGTGGGATTATGTCATGTGCCTTAATTCCTTACCTATCACAATCCAGAGAACCTTCACAGATGTTCTATATCCAGTTCTCCATTTATCTTCTGGAGTCATGTGTAGAGCTGCATAACTGCATCATATGAGAACAGAGTAAACACAAACAGTGCTGTTATCTCAAACTAGACTTGGATACATAATGTCAGGATTCTTGCTGCAAAGAGCAACCTCCATTATCCAATATTTGATTTCAGGCACTGGGACTGCTCAGGCTGAGCAGTGCCCACAGGTGAGTGCTGTGTTTATTCCATGCCATTGACAGTGCTGACAGTCATTGTCTTGGAATTCTGACCAGGGGTTCTTGTGGAAGAAAATGGTAATGTTCCTCAACCCGAGCTGTGTCTTTCATTCTCTTTTACAGTGCTTCCAGTGCCGTAAGATTTTTAGTACTACGTGAACAGATAACAGCATTACCAGGTTCTGGATTGTGTGGTTTATTTTCTCCATTTTGTCCGTTCCTTCTGAAAACACTTGCTTTTAAAAAATAAATGTAGTCACATTGGTCTCACATGAAATTTTAAGTATGGCAATATTGTTAGTGTAATTCCCAAAGGTATGTGCTGTGTCTAAAGCCAGCAGTGATCTAAGTTGAAACCTGGGCAAGAGCATGTCTTTGCAAATAACACACGAAGATAAATAGTTTGACAGGCTGCTTGGTGAATTTAAAGAGCAGCAGCAGATATCTGGTAGAAGCAGGTCTGTTGGCGAGGTTTATATCTGCTGAGATTTTTAGACTTGGGTGTGTTTTTGTTTGTTTGTTTTTTGTTTTTTTTGTTTGTTTGTTTTTTGTTTGTTTTTTTTTTTTTTTGTGGGAGGGGGAAGTAAGAGAGTGAGATGATAAAGGGACTCACTGGAGGCAGCAACATAAACTGTCTCCAGACCTTCAGTTGCTATTACTCAGGGGAAAGTGATGCCGCGACAGCTTCTGTGCCTCTGGTTTGGAGTTCACCTAAGGTTGCTTGGAACAACACCAGCTACTTGAGTAACTGAAGCTAACTCTGAGGAGTGAGAGGCTGTTGTGTTTCAAACAAAGCAAAATAAAACACTAGCAACACCAGGAAACTACAGAAACAAAAGCAATAGAAAGAAAAACAAAAGCAAGGTGTTCACTTTTAGAATTGAATTATCATTACCATAGAAAGCAATCTGTTTTCTTATTTAGGCAGGACTAGAGAAGGATGTAAGAGTATCAGAATTAAATATATATAATATTTATATATATATATATATATTCTTAGTTTGTTTTTCTTAACTTTGGCTCAGTTCTGGTGTCTTTGTTAGTTCATTGCTGCTGTGAAATCACTCTGTGCAAAGACTGATTCAATATATGGAGGTAGACCTTCAGCTGATGTAAATCCACCTATAATGTTCTGGGGGTTTGACTGATTTACATACCATCATGATTCAGTATTTACCTCAAGGCTTACAATTTATAAGCCAACCAATTTATGTCGTGACGATTTCACACTGTTTTGCATAACCTATATTTTTAAATCCATGGTCTCCTTGGATCCTAATATTTTGGGACAGGTTTTTAATTATATCCAGGTAAATGACCACTGTGTTGTTGATTGCTACGTAGGATGAGTTATTTCCATGCATTTTGAAACAGAATTCAATTCATGAATTTTGTTTAAACTAAAGGAGCATCATGTTTGCTACTGCATGCTTTTGTCCACTGCAGCTAATTACCAAGATGTGTGCATAAGTGAAAACATTTCTGTTCTCATCATCCTTCCCTAACTGTGATTCATTTCAGGTTGCCACAATCAACTATTTGTAGCATCACAGTTCATTACTGCTTAAGTGAGTTTGATGTCACAGAGTCCTTGTTTTTTTCTCTGTATCTCTAGTTAAGGAGAGGAACAGACTGTAATTAGGAGGAGAAGAAGCTTCTGCTGTATGTGTGCACATTGCATGGTCCTGGAAATCAGCTGTAATAGAGAGGAGTCTTCAGAAAAATAGATTATTTTAAATAGAGTTATTAAAAGATTTGATTTGAAGGTGGTGACTGAAAAAAAATGAATTGAGGATGATGCTATGTGAAAGATAAAGGGCAGCTCATGCATCAAAGGTTAATTTTATCCTAAAGTGATGAAGAAAGATGAAGAGTATTTATATCCATCTTAAATAGGCTGACAACTTGATTGCAGAATATGTTGTTGACTGATAGGTCCACCCAAAGAGACTGAACTTAAGTGCTGGGGAATAGCAGCTCCAGATCTGAGAGAGATCATAAAAGCTATAGCAGCACAAGTCTCAAAAACAGGTGGTTATTTCAGGTAAGTCCTGTCTCAGGGGTCCCTGGTAATCCTTCTACTGCTCCTAAAGGGGTGGGTGCTGAGTTCCGCTGTAACTGCTTCTGGTGTCAAAAAGGGGCGTCTGCTTTCTGAATCCATGAGATGAGAAGAAAAGGATTCCAATTCATAGTTCATGTAAGCAAACTGGAGATTTTCCAGTAGGTTCTGAGCTGTAATAGGATGTAAAGTGGGAGTCAGCAGAAGGGGAAAGATGTAGGAATGAAATAGAAGGGTGCAGCAGATATTGAACAGCAATACAGACTGATATGAATACTAACTAACTCAAAGCCAGACCGGAGTAGGATCATAAAAGTCAGGGAGAAGAACTTTGCAAAAAATCACAGTACGTTTCACTAGGTTCTTTAGAAATCATTCTGGCATACACTATGTTTGTTAACAATTCACAGAGAGAGCTAAGGCTGAAGTATACAGGTTTTCAAATAATTCTTCTAAAATCAAATTAAAAGAATTCTCAGGCTCTTCTGCTAATCACAGACATATTTATTAAAGATCTGTTTAAAGCATTCCATTGTTCACCATAAATATTCATGTTTATTTTAATAAGTGCTTTATAGATTTATTTTAATTCCACCTAAGACCCTCCAGTGGCTAGAAAATTTCATATTCAAGTCCAGGTGTAAAGAAAAATGTGGAATGTGTTTCTAATATGCTGTAGTGTAGCTATTAAAGAGTATTATTAATGACAGCTATTCTTGTTGTTGTTTTTGATTGCCACAAGAGAACACAGAGCTTGCAGCTGGGATTCTTTGAAGCAACATTCTATTCTTTAGGGAGCTGTTATTTCAATAAAAACAATGAAATCAGTTAGCATAGGTAATAAAATAATTATAGTAATTTATTTTGGCTATTAAGACTTGAATCCCCTTAGCTAATCATCCACTTAAAACTGTTACTCAAAGTGCCCTGGTTGCTTTTGCCTTAAAGTTAAATATCATGAATTTGGATGTGCTGATAAATCCATTTTTAATAAATTCCTGCTGTGTTTTTTCTACTAGCGTTAATTAGAACACTAGCAATAATGTTAATGTTTTGTTATTCGGAACTAGTAAAGGATATTTCCTGTTGTCCCATCAATAAGAACAGTCATTCCTTGACTTCTTCATACGTGTTTACAGATGCACTTGGTACTCACTTGTAGTTACATTAAAAATATTCTTCATGAACAGAGAACTCTGTAGGTGAGCTCGCTAGAACTTCTTCTGGCATGTGTGTTAGCAGAAGTGTCCATCTTTCATTACATGGGATGCAATAATTACTACTCTGAAACCAAAATAAAGTATCTTGAATTAATTCAAGCTTTGCTTTATTTTGATGTAATTTACTTACAATACACCATGTAAATGTCCTAAACCAAAGCAGATAAACGTTAATTTCTGTCTTAACTCAGATAATAGTGTTAGTTATGCTTAAGAGAACAACTCTAGTCTTTCTTTCTTTTATACAACATAAGGCAATCTGTAATAAGTCTGGTTTTAATTGCTGTTTCAGTAACTACAGAATGTCTGTATTTATTTACAGAGATCAGAATCTGTTCTTTCACAGCTGTATTGCTAAACCAGTAGTAAAGAAGTTAAGCATTATAGATTACTGACTCTACATTTAAATTCTACCATCTATAGAGGAAACACCATTGTAGTGTTTCAACATCATTTCTCCTGAACAGACTCAAGTAATCATTTTTTTAATAAAAAAGACAGTAGAAATCTACAGAGTAAAAGCCAGCAATAAACATCTCTTTGTATAACACATATGAACACACATATATAAGGGGTAATAGAATTAAATTCAAGAGTTCAAAAAGTGACCGTAATTTGTGTTAGGATATGGTAGAACTGATGATGAGTCACTTTTCTAGATCTGTGGTTTTAGATACCAACAGACTTAAAACCTGAGATATTAGGAAGATTATTATACAGGGATTTTGCTAGTAACATTTCTCTCTCTCTTTTATGAGACATTCAGCTCCTTTGAGGGAGGAATAGAAAGTGTCTTTGGGGAGTTTCAATCAGGGAATAAATAAGAATCCAAACTAGGTGCATTGCTTCATTTTAATCCTCTAGGAATCACTTTTTACTCACAACAAAGTGCCACAAATTTCCAGCTTCATAGAAAGCCTTAGATTAAACTGCACTGCATAGGATTCCTATATAATATATAGAAATTTATTTTTATTATGTAATTTTATTGTATAAAAACTTGCAATTTTTAATTTACTTTCTGTTGTCAGTGTAATGGGTAAGATAAAATTTCATGTTAATCATGTATTATTTCATGGTTTTCTTTATGCCTCTGCTCTAGAGATCATTGACTACAGGGAACCACTTAAAAAAAAAAAAAAAAAAAAAAAAGCTTGAAAATAAAATCAAAAGGTGTTTTACAGAGAAGAAATAAATAAGATTCCGGTGGCACTGTCTTAGAGGTTGCCTTTTTTAAAGAGAGTGTCATGTTGTGAAACAGCTTTCTAATGGTTTTCGAGTGCTTTTGTTCATCAGTATTTAGTTCAAGGTCTCTTTTCAATGTTAAACCTTATTTATTTTCTTCCAAGCAATGTCTAAAATATCAGTAGTCAAAATAAGAATTTGCAAGCCAGAGAATGTGGTGGTCAATTTAGAGATATCACTGAATGCTATCTTTAATTAAATAGGAAATAATAAATAAAAGAGGAAAGGTGTTCTGTGCTCCAGGCAAAATAGTACAGTACCTGTAGGCTTTTTCAGTCTACATAAAGGTTTTCCTCTGTTAAATTTCAGCAAAATCTGTTCACTTAAAAGTAAGGGAAAAAAAAAAACAACAACAGAAACCAACGCAACCTGTAAGAGAGGGATTTAACACACTGCACAGCCTTTTCAGTAGACAATTATGTGTTTCAGTCCATGGGATATGAAGTGTATATTTTTTGTAGTACTTTTTCAGATGTCAGTGACCCTATTTCATGGAATATAAGTCATACTGTGAATTTAAAGATCTGAAGAAAAATCGATAGATGAGACATTGAAGACTCTTATATCAACTGAAAATATTTTTTTTTCCGTTTTCTCTCTCTCTTTTTTAATCTTCTACCTGAAAGCTCAACCCAAACATCAAAAAATCATTGAAAGACTTGGATAATAATTACTAGAGTCTTGGATTTTACTGTAAAGAGCTTTTGTATCCTGGCAGTATTTGAAGTGCTAATCCACTAGGTACAATACCTTTGGATAAGACATGGGTAATGTAAGAGAGTTAATCCATTGTGCAATAAAAAATATTGCTCTACATCCATTTTGAAATTCTTCTTTTACCTTCACAATCAATAAAACCCAAAGTGTGTTGACACAATTCACATTAAACTGTATAAAACAATTACATAATTGTGATTGTAGTTCCATATGCATGCATTAGATGTTACTAATAGGGGAGACATTTTCACAAGCATATATTCACCAGCATCTTAATCAAAATGAAGAAAAAAAAAATAGCCTTTAATATCTTTGAATATGTTTTCTCCCTGTAATTTCTGTATACGTGGACGTGTTTCCCTTATTTCTCAGATTTGGAAGTTTAGTCTTGAATACTTCAAATTTATAGAGTGATTCCTATTCTCAGAAGTACATGATTAGAAATTTAAACACACATTTCCCAGAAAAAAAGACCAGATTATGTCATATGCAGTGATTATATTTAGTCCAACAGATTTAATCATGATTAAGATGCAATTTATAAATACTTCAGTGATTGTAGGGGTAGAATTTTATACTTTCCCTTAAGTCTGTTTAGGATTTTCAGACAGGCAGAGCATTGGAAGTCTCTACCTAATTTTTCTGCTACAAATGGATATAAACTATTAAAATCACTTCAGTGGTTGGTTCTGAAATCTTAGAGAAAATGAGAAAATGAAGATGAGAATAAAATGATCTACAGCCCAATCAAACTATCAAAAAATTCAAGGACATATATCCTGCCATGTAGTCAGATGTAATAACCATTTAAAATTTTGAATGCACAAAATATCACCAAGATAAGAATTATGAGTATATGTGAATTTAAAGAGGTGTTCTTTTGTTGTTTTTTGTTTGTTTGTTGTTCTTTTTTTTTTTTTTTTTTTAGACAGATGCTGTATTTCTCAAATAGAATTATATAAATAACTTGATAAGAATTCTTCTAAAGACTGTACTCAATAATACATATGAGAATGATGCTGCAACTAAAAAAACACTAAGAAAGTAATTGAAAAATGAAAGCATTCTAGAAAATGAAACACAAGTCTGTGATTGAATCTGCAAGCATTTAACTCAAAAATTTGTCCATTTGTCAGTGTTTTACATTTAGGATTTACTTATAGATTGTGTTTTTCTAACAGAAGGCTATTCCAGGAAGAACTGAGCAGATGATGATGTGAGCTTCTTGGAGAACAGGGATTGCTATAAAACCTCTACAAGATACACCTTAGTACTGTGAATCTTTCTGGGAATTCATAAAGCCAAATTTCACATTGAGAGTGAAACTGCAAAACTTGTAATAAAATGTCTTCGTACATTTGTAAATGCCATGAAGAAAAATGTGAGTACTGGACATGAGTGGACAGTAGAACAAGATAATTTGTCAAACATCAATGTAGATGTGAAAACTGTGACCAAGAAGGTCAGAGTGGTGTTCAGATTTCTTGAGCATCATTCACAATCTTGTACTTCATGCAACCTCTCCTAAATCATGCATGTCCAACCTACCACTTTTGCTTGTTCAGTTAATCTGAAAAAATGTGGATGCTTTTTAGTATTGATTGGGGTGAGTGTGGCTTAATTGCAGAATCATTATGTTTTTAATTTTGGAACTGCCAGCCCTTACTTTTTTCAACTGGAATTCAGTTTCTTTGATTAAGGGCTGCCATTACTAATTGTCTTTAAATGTTGGTTGGGATGGTTCTAAGTCTAAGTTTTGTTCTTCAGCAGTATCTTATAGTCTGCAGTCTAAGTCATTAATTAAAACTTTACTTTCTGTGGTAGGGCAAAGCTAGAAAGAAAGTTGCTAGTAAATCATGGAGGAAAACCTAGAAGTAAAATGATAACTTTCAGAAAATAGTGGATCTGTGGCTTTCTGCACCTCATGTGAGCTTCATCTTTATGCCCATTCATTCCTTTGCATTAAACTGATATGTGTCTATTGGTAACTGTAACTGAATTTGCCTACCCATCTCACATCTATTCACTGCAGTTCTGGAGGAAAGGTCAGATAAGGATAATATGTCAAAAGGGTATAATTAAGACTCAGAAAGATTAATACCTGTGGTATTTAGTGAAATTGCTTTTTAGTGGAATGCTCATCTGTTACTTTCATATTTAACATTTCTGCTGTTAAAATGTTAGTGCTTGTAAAAGTACAGAATTGGTGATAGACATTTGGTTTATATACTCTTTTAAACCAAAAAAAAAAAAAAAAAAAAAAAAAAAAAGAACCTTATATGAGAAGCAGAAGGCTTTTGTGGGATTTATTTATTTATTCATTTTTTGGGGGGGGGAGGGTGGAGGGGGAAGTGTCACTTTTTTTTCTGTTAAATACTAGATTTACACAAAATCACAGAACTGTAGAAGCTGGAAGGGATCTCTGGAGATTATCTAGTCCAACACCCCTGCTAAATTAAGTTCCCTACAGTACATTACACAGGAAAACATCTGTGTAGGCTTTAAATATCTCTAGAGATGGAGGTTCTCAACATTCTATGGGAACGTTACTCTAGTGCTCTGTAACCATCAAAGTAAATAATTTTTTCCTCATGTTTGTGTGGAACACCCTCTGTTCCAGTTTTTCCCATTGCTCCTTGTTCTGTCACTGGGCACCATTTAAGAGTCTGGCCCCATCTGTATGACTTTTACCCAATTAGATATTTATTTAGAAGATCCACCCTCAGTTTTCGCTTCTCTGAATAGTCCCAGGTCTGTCAGCTTTTCCTCATAAGGAAGATGCTCCAAGCCTCCAATAATCTTCCTCAAATGGAATCTTTCTAGAAGCTCCCTGTCTTTCTTGAACAGAGAAGCCCAAAATTGGACCCAGTACTCCATATGTGTCTTCTACAGGGCAGGGTGGAGCAGGAGAACATCCCTTGATATGCTGGCAAAGCTCTTCTTGATTCACTTCAGGATTGCATTGACCTTCTTGGCCACAAGGGCACACTGCTGGCTGATGGTTAATCTGTTGTCCATCAGGTCCGTCAGGTCCTTCTCTGCAGAATTCATTTCCAGCAGGTTAGCCCCTTACCTGTACTGATATGTGTAGTTATTCCTCTCTAGGTGTAGGCCTCTACTCTTGCCTTCACTGAACCTCCTAAAATTCCTCTCTGCCCAACTTGTCCAGGTTTTGCTGCACAGCAACACAGCCTTGTGGTCTATCAGTCACCCCTCCTAGTTCCATATATATATATATCCATATATATAGTTCCACTTTCTGACAGTGCATTCTGTCCATTCATCCAAGTAATTGATGAAGATGGTGAACAAGACCAGACCCAATACCAACCCCTGGGGAACACAGATATTTTCAGGCCTACAGATACTTACAGAACTACTTTCTTCACTGCTTCTCACAGCCCTCTGAGATCTGCCAGTCAGCCAGCTATCAGTCCACTAAATAGTCTAAACTTGCCTATGAGAATCTTATGGAAGACAGTATCAAAAGCCTTGCTGGACTCAAGTTACACAACTTGCACTGCTTTCCTCTCATCTACATAGCTTGCCAGGACATCATGGAAGCCTATGAGATTGGTAGCTTCCAGGTAGGTCCTTGAAGAGTTTAAAGTTGGCCCTTCTGAAGCCCAGAGTTGGAATCCTATTTAGTTTCTTATTTTTTCCATGCAAGATCCTGAATTCAGCTATCACATGGTCACTGCATCCAAGGCCTCTCTGAACCTCCACATTCCCATCCATCCTTCCTTGTTTGTAAGAGCAAGGTCCAGTGGCACAACTCTCATTGTTGGCTCTTCCACCACCTGTGTAAGAAAATTATCTTAAACACATTGCATGAACCTCCTGGGCTGTGTGTGTTTGGCAGTGCTGCTTTTCCAGCAGATATCAGAATGGAATGAAGTACCCCTATGAGAACCTCTGATTCTGAAGTTGCTCAGAACTAACTGTAGAAGGCCTCCTCAAATTCCTCCTGTCAGGCCATCTGTAGAAAACACCCACAACGGTGCCTCTCTTATTAGTCTTCCCTTTAATTCTCACCCATGAGCTTTCCACTCTCTTATCATTCATCACTTGGCAGAGTGTGGTACGTTCCAGTGGTCACTCCCATAAAGAGCAACTCCACTGCCTTGCGTTGCTGGCTGATTGTAGGGCTCCGAGTATTTCCACTGTATATTTTTATCTGGTAAGCTATTTTAGTTATGTCAGTCAGTTGAACAAGTGACATCAATTTGAGAGAGTGGGGGAGAGAATACCATAAATGGTATCTGAGATATGTGTAATAGTCTCTAGTGACATAAGAGTGATAACATCTGTAAGATGAAGTGGAATAAATGTTATTTAATTCAACATGAAGAAAAAGATTTTATTTAACATGATTCAGCACATACTTAATACATAATTGAATGCAGATGAATAGCCTCACTGGAGTTTAGTGGTACATAGGAGCTACAGTTCCTCTGACTAATCCAGCTTCTATAAAAGAAAAAAAAAAGAAAAAAAGAAGCTAGATAACAAAAAAAAGTTAAATGAAGGAGAGGAGTAGTGCAAACTGACATCCCAAAATCAAATTAATAAATATAAAATAAATAAAATTAAAATAATAAATAAAGAATTATAAATGTTTTTGTACTGTAATAACTTTTATTATTATTCATTCTAAGCAATACAAAGAGTTTCCCTTTTTATACATTCCATTCAGGTCTAAAAAACATTTGCTACAATGATGAAAATTATAGCAAAACTGTCAAATTTGAATGAAAATCTGCACCACTTCCCTGATTTTATAAAAATGTTTAATTTCTAAGTAATTGGAAGTTTTCTTTTATTGAGAAGTAGATACATGAATCATTGTTTTTCAAATGGATCTGATAATTAAGTGAATCATAGGTAGTGAACTTACAGGTTTACTCACCAGACCTTCTGCTAAATTTTGCTTCAGGTATAACAAGAATCAGGATTTTGAGCGCTGGCAGTACTAAGTACTCTGTATTACATATTTTATTGCATAATACATAGTGTCATTATATTAAAAAAATATCACTAGTTTGGGTTTTGAATTTCATTCAGAGAAAAGTAATTGATATCTATCATTGCTGTCACTATTATAGTGAGTTGTGAAATTTAGAAGATGCCACCCCAGTTTTGAACCACAGTTCCTCACTTCTGAAAATACTACGTATTGTATGCTTTATCACTGCTTCATTGATTTAGTTAAGGGTGCATTTTGTTAACAAAATTATGAATATATTTAGCTAGTATAATTAACAGTGCTTGTCTGTCTTGGACTGGGCATAAATATGCTTTAAACATGTATAGTGAAGTCTGGTGAAACACCCTATTGAATTTTCCTTTCATTTGTCAACATCCCATGGGAAACTATCACTGTGCATTGCACTGTCATTCTCAAAAGTGAAATAGACTGGATAAAACAACTGAAACAAAAAAAGCTTTAAGAGTCTTTCATTTAGTCTTTACTCAGGCAGAATTTCCACTGAAGTGAGTAGTTCTGTGAGGACTGAAAGAGCAGTAAAAAGTTCTTTATTGAAGAGAATTTGATCTCTGAAAAGTAGCTAAAACCAGAAACATGAACTCAGTTTTTAATTACCAGATCTTTGCAGAACAGTAATTAGTTCTGTAAGTATCCCAGACAGTCCTTGGATGGTTTGTTATTTTTTAAAAAATTTTATTTATTTATTTTTTATTTAGCCCTTCCCTTTGTAGAAGGAGCAATAATTAGTCTCTCTCTTGCATATTACCCACTTAAAATCACTTATGCTTTACTTAATTACTAAGAATGCAACAATTGATACATGAAGTACTTGAGTACTTGCTAATTTTCTATTTCCTGTTGTACAGTGATGTATAGTGACAATAATGCAAAGATAGTATAAGAGAGGTGGTGATAAGTATCCAAAAGGTTATTTAAAGGAAAGACCCACCCAATAGAGGCCTTCAGTCTGCTGGAAAACACTAAAGCAGTCTCTACCAAGGAGCAATCTTAAAGAGATTAAATGTTAAATGAGGTTTAGAGGAGGTCGAATCAGGCTCCATCCTTTCTGGGAGCACAGCTGAATTACCTCACCTGTGCTCCAACAGCTGACCCAAAACTTGCCTCAACTGATTAATCAGAGGTTCAGGCTGTGATTACTAATTTCCCATACAATTGTATTCACTGAATTTAACTAGTTGTGCCTCTTCATTATCAACTGTGTGTGTGTGCGTGCACATGGCAACAAAGGCTGATGCACTGAAGACTTAAGAAGCACGCAGAGGATTTTTGTCACTCATGAAGGTATGATTTGCCTTTGTAAACTGCAGGTATCAAAGCAGCTTTTCTATTCTGTTTGGACATACCACGTAGTAACAGGGGGATGAGAGGCAGCTGTGCTTGAGACCACACGAGGTAATTTGCAGACACATTTTAATTGCCTTTTAGAGAGCATGAAGGAGTTCCAAATGGTCTAATGAGTTCCAGCAAACACCTGTGAAATGCTTTTAGACCACCATGTAAAAGAGAAATTAAGAAAGAAATAAAGCACAAACCTAGCATTTATATTCTAATGGGGCTTCAAGAGAAAAAAGTATATATATTTTCATATATATGCCCTATTCTCTAAGAGATGGAAGATGAAAACAACTATATTTTCATTCCAATCCTGAATAAAGAGGGCAAATTTAAACAAATGGTACCTGAAATAGTATGTGTGGAACAGTTAATACGGGTTCCTTAGGAGCAGAATCTTGTTTGATATTGCATTACCAATAGTTTCAGTTTATAAATGTATTTTTTTTTAATTTTTTCATTGTGGCTTAGCAGAGTAATTGTGGTTGGTCTTAGCTTCATGTCTGTGAGACTGTACCTGCTTAAAGCAGTGGTGTTCTGAGTGCTTTTGCTACTGGTGGCTTAAAGATAACACCAGAACTTCATAGCAAAAGTCATGTAAATGATTAAAAATTCAGTATATTTTTATCTATGTTGTGTTCTGTATGAGGGCAGTTTTGTTGGAATTTTTGGTTGCAAAACTTCAATGATAATAAATTTGTTGCTAATATTTAGCATTAAACAGTTTCAGTGGATTATTACATTGAATTTCCATCTGATTTTGAATAGGCCAAGAAAAGAGCTGGTTTGGAATAGGTTGCTCAGAGAAAATGTTTAGTTATTTAGAAAAAAAATATTCCAAAAGTGGTAGAATTGAAAACTCTACAGAAGGTGCAAGTTGTAGACGCTGTGTGATGATTTCTTTTTGTGTTTTTTGCTCTTATTTTTAATTTATTTTGAGAGGATCTGCAGATGGAAATACTTCCAAAATTTATTACGCCCTTAAAAACGCCTATCAGGAAATTTCTTTTCACCTTCAAGAAATTTGCAATTTGAGGGAAGTTATGGGAGTTGAACAATTGATTGCATATACCATAGGTGAATATCAATGTGACAAGAAAAAGTGTATGTTTGACATTTTGCATTTCATCATTTGAACTTGCAAGACTGATTTCTGGCATGCAATAACGTTGTCTTGGGCCTCTTTGGAAATATTATATTTCTCAAATGATGAGAACACTGAATAGTTGCCTTTATAGAAAAAGGAAGGAAAGTTTGTTGCTTGAATGACGTGAAATGACAGTTCATCTCTAGAATAGGACATTGTGCTGTGAAGCTGCTGTATCATTATTTCCTTAGCAATGAAAAATTCCATTAAAAATCATCTCTGTCACATGCTTTATTGTAACATGTATTCTTCCTCACCAGCAAGGACAAAATATTTTGGGAACCGTGCATTGAAGAATGGACTTTGTATGTATATGGCATGCTGTTGCTTAGAAGAAATACTGTACTGAGGGGAAATTTTGTGGTTACCGAAATTCTCAGGATGGCATAGCAGCACATAGTGACATGAGGGCAGAGTTAAGGACATTATATATAAACTACTGGGCAGTCACTCTAATAAATATTACTGCTGAACTACAAAAAAATCTTCAATATCGTGAGTATTCCATTAGGAAACCACAGAATCTGGAGGTAAACCTCAACATATCAGATAACATCACTTCCAGAAAAACTTAAAAGAACTTAGCAAGACAATATACTACTTTGAGAAATAAAGTCCATGTCCTCCTTTGCATACAAAAGCTCTCTAAATTTATAATTATGGAATCCTTTTTATGGTATGTTCCAAGTACTTTAAAAATAATAATGTAGATGGAAGGAATTATAGCCACAATTTATTTCCTTTTTATGATAAATATTATTTGTGTTAATCTGTCTCAGTTTCACTTTGCTTGTGTATGGAGCCAAAGTGTGGAACTGAATTCCTCCATGCAGAAAAAAAAATGGCACCCACTGATATTTCTTGATGCTTGCAGAATGTTTCTGGAAACCAAAAGAGTGGATGTGAGCACATAAAGGTGATGTGTGTTGCATTTGACCAGTGTTGTCAACAGTGGTCACTGCCAGTGCAGATTTTTATGAGTGTGGCATGCAGGCTTTTCTTCATCACTGAATACAGAGCTAATAGTGGGAACTGAGTTGGAAAACAGTGTTTTGTATCTGAAAATTTGCTCTGTCGAGCAGTGCTATTGTGTTCTTTGTGCCTGTTTTATTTCCCATGGAAATAAAAAGGAGGCGCTACTTTCATTGCAATGTACTTGTATCTATTATATATATGTGTGTGTGCTTATAGTTAAATAGGAACAGAAATACTTAATGTTTAACAGCGCTGTGTGGGAAATTAATAACTATGCCTGAACCTCTGATTAATCAGCTGAGGCAAGTGTTGGGTCAGCTGTGGGAGCACAGGTTAGAGTAATTTAGCTGTGCTCCCGGAAGGGGTGGAGCTTGACTCTACCTCCTGTAGACCTCATTTAAGTTCTGACCACCACTAAAGCAGCATCTTTTGGAGATTGCTCTTTGGTGGTGATTGCCTCAGCAGTTCCCAGCAGTGTCTCGCTCCAATTTACAGGAGGGAGGCAAAGTTCTTTGATTTGTGTATACACCCGGTGTGAGATTAAGAAGCAACAGTTCAAATGTTGGTCCAACCAGTTTATTCAAGTCCTAGCCATTTTTAGAGAGGTGGGGAAGGGAAGGTGGGCGATAGGAAAAGTAGGAAATATAAGAAAGGCGTCTTTGCAGAGAGCAAAAGAGATAGTCGCCACCGTGGGTCCAGCGAGGTACACAGTAGGTCCGTTGATCTCAGGAACTCGTCTGATCACCGTGGATGATGGGAGACAGCCAGGGAGCTCTGCAGCAAGCCGGTCCTGGGGGTTCTTCTGACGAGGTTTTCCCCTCAGGGAATTCTCCGTCAAAGGTGTCTTTGGGAGTTTGTCTCCAAAGTCCCCAGTTTAGCGAGGGCCTTTTATCCCCCATATCTGTGGGGTAGTTTTTCTCCTTAGTTTGGTGTGACATACCTGGCCCAACAGATAAACCAGAAGGGAGTGGTGCTGGGCAGGGCTGAGTGGACAGGGCCCTGGGCAACCTGATCTAGTAAAGGTGTATGTTTGGTGGCCCTGCAAAAAAAGGGGGGTTGGAACTACATGATCCTTGAGGTCCCTTCCAACCCGGGTCATTCTGTGATTCTGTGGTGCCTTTGTTGCCAGGCACAAACATTATCACCTTTCACAGTGGTCAGCTCCTCCAAGCCGCACCCCTGAGAAAGACTGCCTGTCCTGCTTGCAATCATGAGCAGAGGTGCTGTGTCACGATGACACCCATCATTCACTCTCCTGGATAGTTAGCAGTTGCCAGTCAGAGTCTTATCATCAGAAAGGCCTCACGAAGCAAGCTTTGAGACAATAAAAGAAAAACAGTTCTGTCCTTTACAGACAGCTTCTATATGGATGAGTTTTTTCTGTAAATAACCTTTTGGTTATTTACTATCATCTCTTCGTTATTGTCACCATACAAGCGCATATTTCAAAATCAAATCAGCACTGTCCATGGGCTTATGTATCTCTAAAGTGAATAAAGAGCAAAGTATATCAGAACAGAAATCACATCTGTCCTTATGAGATATTTGTTGAGGGTGATATTTCTGATTGTGGTAAACTGAGAAAAATCTGCATTACTTGCTATGAATGTGTCTGCCAAACATTTCATTTATTTATTGTGGTCTACCAACTATGTAGTAGATAAAAAGAAATCTCAAAGGAATGTGATAGGGAAAAGAAAGAAGGATTTAACTTTCTTTTGTTATTTGGCTTCCTTCTGACTAGAATGGATTATTATTAGTAGGGTTAAAGTCTGGCAACAAAGATCCCACGTGCATAGTAAAGGAAGGGAACAGAGCAAATGACTGCTGGGGCTGTCAGTGAGAAGGTAGAGGCTGAAGCAGAAGCCATCTGCTCCTGCTCATTGCAGATGAAACAAACTGTTTAAAGTGATAACAATGCTGGCTGACCTTGGCCTGCTCGTACATTTTGTCTCCCTTATATTTTCAAGGAATAAAAATAAAACATGTTTTGCCCCAGAAGACCTAATTCACTACAGACTTGTCACAGACTCCTGGGTGGACAACCTCAAGACTGCCAAGCCCCAACTGGAACTTGTTGTCATAGGCACCACAGGGAAGTTCCTGCGGATGCCAAAAACCCAGCTGAGGTACTGGCATTGACGTGACTGGGGACCAGACAGGTGTGTTCCCACACTGGAGAGTGTTCGTGTTACACAGCCTGCTGCTGAGCACCAGACAAAAAGCCAGGGCTCAGTCTTACAGTGAAATGAAAATGGAGAGGTGTGATTTAGAGAGAAGCCTCTGTTGTTCAGTCTAAATTAGGAAAAGGACAGATTCTTACTTCATCAACATTAGTGAAGACCCCAGCCATTTGACTTACTTACAAAATACTGTTTCTCCATCAAGAGCCATTTCTATGACAAGCGTATGCAATGTTTGTAACAGTATTCTAGGATGTGAATCTCTCCCTTCGTGTTTCTGGGGGAAAACAAAAAAAGAACTGAGTAATGTTACTAAATGCTTTTAGTGAGAGCAGAGTGAACATGAAGAAATTCTTTCATACGTTGCAGTTTTATTGCCAGGACTGCTTTTTACCACTGCATGAAATGTTAAAAGCAGTAGCACAAGTTAAGCTGAATTGTGAAGCAAGGTAAATTTTATTTTAATTAAAGTGTAGAATTTGGGCTAAGTCACATGGGTAATATTACATGGGTGAAATATTTGTAAAAAGAGGTCGCTGTGGTGTACAAATTGGAGTCAGACATCTGCAGCTGGCCTTGTACCCTCAAACTTTGGAATGTATCATCATGAATTTACAAAGAATTAAGCCAAACCAAAATATAGTCCTACATGATCCCGAACGTGAGCCTCATACTCCTGTGGTCTTTATTTATATAAAATAAGCTATCCACATATAATCCACTACCCACCATTGATTACCTAATTACACAATCACTCCATCAGTAAATCAGCACAACATCTGTGACCCTGCATGTCACTGCTGCAGCCCCCTCTGATTCCCCAGGAGCTTTACTGAGGCGGTTCTGCTGACATAATATATTCATTATCCATTAGATCTGGCACATGCTCTGCAGTGCTCAATTACAATACAATTGAGCAGAGGGCCTAGTGTCAGCCGATGTAATGACTTTCTGATTATCTGTCTTTAAATGATGAATGAAATGAAAGTGTACTATTCAAACCAAATGCAAGATTGCTAAAGATGCTAAATAAAAATTTTACTTATATACTTTCTGGAAAGAAGGATGAGGTTAGAGGGTAAGGGTTTGCCTCACGTTCAGAAATAACGAGGTAGAAATCTTTTCTTAAGCTGCTGTAAAACCATCTTGTGGGACAGTGCTGTCTTTGACGTTATGATTTGTGCTCATATATTTTCTTTCCATCTCAACTGTTTTCAGTCTCCCAGTAATTCACTGAAAGAATGTATATTTCAAAGATTTTTCATCTAATTTCATCTTTTCCTTCTTTGTTGCTTGAGTTAGACACATGTAATAACATTTCTTTCAACTAAACTTGATTACAGTGGCTGTAATAGTGGAAGAGTAACTTCCCATTTCATTTCTTTTTCAATGCTATGAATTGGGGTAAAAACACACTACAAGATGTCACTTTTATTAAAAACAAACAAACAAAAAGAAACAAACCAAATTGATCTTCATGTTGTACAATACTAACCTGTAAGAACTTAGATAATAAACAGTGTAGACCACTGGCAGATGTAGTTTCTTACATGAGTTCTTAAAATCACGGTTTTAACTAAGTCTTGTGGCTTTGTCTGATGGAGAAAGCACAACGCGTCAGCACAGGGAGTAGTTTTTCTCTGAACAGTAGCCTTCTAAGTAGTCTAATATACTGTGAGAAATTCCAGTATAAGCCATGATGGGAGTAGATGGGAGATACATAAGCATTCTGCTATTCAAATAATTATAAATCAGATGTTTGAAGCTGCAGTCATTTCTGTGCTTGTATACTTGTTCAGTTACTCTAGTTATAACTGAAAATCCCATAAAGCTGCTTGTTGTCTAAAATATTCTCCAATTATGGGAATTTGAGGGAAGGAATCAGAAGAGATACAGGTATGTTACTGGTACTTCATAATTTGTGGCAAACTTGAACTTCAGACAGAAGTAAAGCTGATGTGCATTCAGGGTTGAGTCAGCCCTTTTTAGAAGCCCCTTCAGAACTTTGGAACTTTCTGTTTCCCCCAGACCTCATATCTCATTTTGAGAGGATATTTAATAATAATGTTTTGATGAAAACCATGGAAATATATCGGTGTCCTCATCAACACATTGAGGGGCTTTCTGCTCTTAGAAGTACCATTCATCTAAACCAAGCAGCAAAGTTGCTTGGATGGATGTTTAATATTTTCACTCTGCCAAAACATATGAAAAGTTGAAATTCATAGCAAGTAGTTCTTCTTCATTTAATTTTCTTTATTCTTTCCTCACTGGATATAATCCCCAGAAGCTATGAAGATTTGTAGTATCAGGTAACAAAGCTGGGATAATGCAGCAGAGTGCAAACACCAGGCTGCTCCTTAAAATGAGGAGAGAGTGATGACCTCTGGAAGAATAATGCAGTTTAGTGCTGCTCCACTGGATTTGCTCCTGCTCATGCTTGTTAGCATTAGAAGGCAAAAAGCCAGGCAGCAAGGAGAAAAAAAAAAAAAAACAAAAAAAAAAGTGGAAGGAAAGTCAAATAAAGGTAAATGCTTAGAAAGACAGCAGATTTTATTTTACTTTCATGTCACATTAGAAAACTTGCAAGGTTACAAATTACTTGACATGAGGATACATGCTAAAATAATTATTAACTGCCTGTGCATGTGGTAAAGTGCTGTATATATGTTGCTGTAATCACCTTTTGACCAACTTCTAACATTGTCTGACACTCAGTGCTGTGCAGACAGCAAGGCTGAGAAGCACAGTCCAGAAGTTCCAGGACAGTCTAGAACAGTTTGGGTATCTGCTTTGCATGTTAGCTAAAGATGTTCAAGGGAAAAAAGTGTTTCCAGGCTCCCATGGTAGCTGGGACACATTCCCAGTTCTGTGATACCAGGCAGCAACTGCTAGCCCTATTTTTCTGCTTGTTTGCGTGATATGAAAATATGTAAGTGAAAGCAACAACTCCTGAGGCCTTTCCCTGGTCTCTGATAAAAGGGTAGCGTCGACATTACTAATAGATCTGTATGCATGGGCAGATTGTAGATATACAGAAAAAACAAAGGTTTACCAAAGGTGGTGTAAGTTTCTACTGAAATACGGTCTGATAGTTATGGGGGAGAACGGACTTCTAATTATAAAACATTTATTGGTGCTAATTGGAGATATAGTTTCAAGTCTCAATAAAAAAACCATTTTTAATAACAAGCCTCCTAATATACTGAACAGTAATTTAAATATTGCACAGCTGGGAGGCCAGACTTTTAGATAACTTTGTGGTTTTCTTATTTCTGTGAACTGTTAATAGCTGCTGTCAGCAATCAGCACATTTCAAAGACAGGTGTACAATGCTTAACACTTCTTCTCATTTTTCACATTTGATCATTGGTTTATCTCAGATAAATGGCAAAGAAAAGTGGTCCAAATGAAGTCTTCTGCTTTCAGTTATAATCTTTTAGCAACAGTGCTTCATAACTTGATAAATACTTGGAGAACAAACGTGTCTCAGTAGCTTTGCGAATAAAGTTGGCTGTCTGTTCTGAGTACCATAGATTCCAGCCTCTCTCACTTGGTTGTCAGGTTTTGATTGACAATGATTTTCCTAGTTTTCCCCTGCTTCAAAATATCACAAGAAGGATATTATGCATTCCCAACCTGCCAACTTTGGCTGCATTACAGAGTGTTCAATTATGCTCTAATCGAATAGCTGCCCAATGTAGGCCACATAATGACTTCCTGATTATCTGACTTTAAATGATAAATGAAATGAATATGTAACACTCTGTTGAAATACAGGCTAGTCACTGAGCCAAATGAAAACTGATTTTGTTCTCTTTTGTCTGACAAAAACCCATATATTTTATTGTAATTCCGTTCAGCAGTTTTTCTGTTGCTTGTTTTGCTTTCATTAAGATAAACACAGAACGAGTTGTCGAGGAGAACATTAGTCTTCACTTTTGTCATCAAGCAGATGCTGACAGTGTTAAACAGTGTTCAGATTATTCTCTTTTCCTCTCTTTACATTTATTTGTTATAAAAAGCAAGGTCAGATTTATATGATTAGTTCCTATTGGGAATATTTCAATATATGCTGGCACTGCAAGAAGTCTGTTTTGAGTAATGTATTATACAGACAACATTAAGGTCTGAATAAATTATTTAGTGGTGATAGTGCTAGATGTTTTTCATTTCCAGTCTGTGGTATTAGTACTAAGCAACTGATATGGCATCAGAAATGAAATAAACCTCTACCATCTCATTCGGGTAGCACACACTTATTTTGCTCAAGTTAGAGCAGAGTATCAGAATGATCTTTCAGAGGATGTTGTGGAGATTTTCCAGCCTCCTTGTTCAAGAGCCTATGATGGACATTTTCTTAAAGCACCTTTCTCTTAATCACCGAAGTGATTTGTGAAACATTGTCCTGATCTGAAGACTTACATAGAACAGCTCCTGATTTTGTGGTGCAGTAGGATGGTACCTGTGGCTTCAAAGTCACTGCAAATAGCTTGTGATGTAATAATTAAAAAGAATACTTGTGGTGAAGTTTAACTCACTTTGAGCTTTATTAATTGTCTCAAGCACTTGAGAGTGGAAGGCCACTCCTTGGTCAGAGTTGTATTTTATACTCTGTTCTAAGCAATCCTTCCCCCCCCCCCCCAATCTTTGCCTTCATTCTGCTCCCTCTCAGTTATAAACTGCTTTGCTAAACTGATGATGTAAAAATTAAATTAGGAAATGAGATGGACAAATTTGCTGTTTGTACCTGGGAATAGGATCTCAAAGATTTGTTAATTATTTTTTGAATTGCTCTAGAGATTGAAATATGTGTAAAAAAACATTACTTATACTTATCCTTTATGCTTATGTTTTCACCTCAAGAATTTTCTCCCAAAGCTTGCACTTCATCAGGTGATGGATGCATCAGTTGCTATGAAAGTAATGCCTCCTTTTCATTTCCTTGGAAATGACAACAGATACAAAGTACACAATAAAGTATTTGATAGGGCAAATTCTTAGCTATAGAGCATTCTTTTTCAACGCAGGCACCACCATTAGCTATGCAATGAACAGGAGCCTGCATTTTGTGCTCGTAAACATCTGCAGCAACAGAGGTGACCCACTGCCTGTTATCAATGCTGAAACACACCACTCATCCCTCACTGTGCTCACCTCTACTTTTTGGTCTTAATAAATGTTTAGCAAGCATTGATGAATGCCAGTGTGTGCCATTTTTTTTCTGCTTTGGTGAATTCAGTTCCATAGCTGTGCATCATACACAATTCCATGTCAAACCACCAGAAGAAGCTGGTCAGCAAGCAGAGCATCTCTAAGGAGACATTTTGGAAAATAAGCATAGTCTGTGGATGGATGTTGGGAACAACTTCTTCAGTAACCTACTGCTATGAACGTATAGCCTAGCTCCGCTTATCTTTAAGTAGCCAAACGTTCCTTCCCGTGTTTTACAGCCACATCAGAGTGAGCTTAAAGGTAATACAGCTTTTGTGTCAGCTGTATGTCAGTAATTTTCTCCCTGTTCCACTTCTAGCGGCTGGTAATACGTTTTACCAAATGTGAGAATTGAATTACTTGAAAAGAACTATCAATGGTTTGAAAATAAGGTGTTCTTGTAGTTAAGTGACTAGATTGCGATTCAGGAGACCAAAACTCTTCATTTCTTTCACCTGTGTCACAAACTGAGTGAGCTGAGAGGAGATAAAGTGGTTTTTTAGGTATTAAATAACATTGATTTTGAAGTGAAATGAAAATACCGGATTCTGAAAGGGCATGGGGTTTCTAATTAAACTTCTTAGGGCTACGTCATAACTGTCATTTTAACTACTATCTGACCATTGGAATATGCAACAGAAGTAAATCTAAGGGTACCTGAGCTCTTACACAGTTAAAGTACTGTCAGATGCCTAAGTTCCCTTGATTTCATACTGCTGTGCTTGTGATTCTTTAAATTAGCTGCAGCTGAGCTGGTTGCAACTAATGGGTAGCTGCTGTGAGTGTGGTTATTTCCTCAGTAAGTTGGAAGCAAGGTGGGTTGTGGAGGATATTTCTATTTTCTGAGTAAGTATGGTAGTATTTACGTATAGTACAAATACATCTAATTAATTGAAATTGTTTCTTTTCTTTTTACTTTCTTTATTCTCTCTTTTTTCTTTTCTGTGTTATTTGTTGTTATGCCAAACTGATGTAATTATAGAATGTATCCATGCTGCTGTTATTGCTGCAGTGATTATTCTTACAGTTGGAACGTAGGCTGGCTAGTTCACTGTTCCTAACCCCTGCTCTTCAGTACAGTCAGCTACCTGTGTATTTGTCCTGATTCTTTTCTTTGAATGTTTGTGTGGATATTTTTTTTTAATGTTTTCAGATAAAGTGCATTCTTTGTAGTTGCCGTGTTAATTTTAGAAATACTTGGGCTGCCTAGTTGAAAGTCGCTTCTGTGTCACCACAATGCAGATATATTTTCCATTGTTTTGTGGGTCTTAGTAAAGAAGAAAGAAATTCTTTCTCTTTGGTTTAAAAGTGATCTTGAAATACCTAAATAATGCAAAATAAGAGAAGAAGAAAGAAGGCTAATTCAATTTTCTTAGATTGTTTTCTGTAAACAGTTTTTTGAAAGTATTCTCAAAGTAAAAAAATCTATAAATACAACTAAGAGGTATGCTTATTAAACAGTTAAGAGGAAAGAAAAATGTCTATACAAAGAGTGTTCTTTAAAAGTTACCGTGGGAAGACTGTATTAATATAAAACATTATAGAATATGACACACTTTTTTGTTGTTGGTTTGGTTTTTTTTTCTGCTTCCCTTTTTTTTTTGAGTTTTTCTGTATAGTGGAGAGGGCTGCAGGGGAACCTGGGCTTAGGCACAAGGTTTGGGCCCCGCAGAGAGCTGCTTTGTAAAACCTGGTCACTGCATGTTGAAGATGAGCTTTGTTTGGGGAGGGGAACAAAGAGAATCGGGGAACCTTAGGGCAAGAAGAGGTTCCAGCAGGGATGTTTGTTGAGAAATACATTTGCCAGTCTTTCTGCCCAGCCTTCTGTTATGCTTCTGCAGCATGAAAGCTTGTAAGTCCAGGAGGGCATTACTCTGATTAGTTCTGTAACAGTTTCTTGGTCTGTACGCAAAGTGAAGATGAACGCAAACCATTTATCAAGTTTGGTATGAATGCATGAGCACCGAAATAAGACCAAGAAACTGGAGTGGATGATTATTCTGTGAATTATATTTGCTCATATTTTGACTGCCTCTGAGTTCAGATGATTTAGATGAAATATGTAACTTGCTGTCATATCTATGTGTAGAATTCATGAACCATCAGTATGTAGCATAATTAAATACTGTGTAGAGTATCGATGAGAGAGCTGTGTTGGCAAGTTTTGTCCTTCTGATTCTATCAAGATTCTTTCCTTTCAGAATCAATTAGTCCTTGGAAAATACAGGTATAAGCAGTAGCTCTGTGAGGTCCCTGACAGTTGAGAGCCAGTGTCTGTGCAGCAGTTATTCTAGCATCTTGCAGGAAAGTTTTTCCTGTAGTGTTTCAAATCAAGCCATGAGAAACTAAGCTTAACTTCATCTTTACTTACACCAAATATGTGCATTTTGAGGGTTTTGAATGATTGAGGGTGAGTTTCAGATACTGAGCAAGGATTGTGTATTTGTGAGTGGATGTCAGTGCAGAACATGAAATAATTGTCTGAATCTTTCAGGGATTTACATTAGGGAAAAGGGGGGGGGGGAATAATCTTCTATCTCCATGAGTCTCAATGCATGGGGTGGTTCCTGTGTAGCTTGGTTGTTTGTAGAAATGCTGGGTTCTGGACTTTGCATTTGAACTCAGTTTTCCAAGGAACAACGTTGATGTAGTTGTTATTGCTGTAACCACTACTGGTATTCAGTCCAGTATTTATGCATTATGTGTATGACTGTATTAGAAACTGTGAGGCTGAATTCAGAGGTAGGATAACGTAGATGGGTTTCATTGTAAATGCATCATAAAGCAGTTGAGGTTTGTTAGGTGCTGTGTTAAGCACTGAGCAGTCTGGGTTGGGTTCAAGGCTTTGTTTATTTAAACTTTTTCTTTTTCTTAAAAGTGCTCTAGAAAACAGACTATCAAATAAAAGTTATTTTAGAAAAACAAACACTTTCAAAACTTTTGTCTGTCACATGGTTTTCTACACAGCTTCTTTCAATCAAAGTAGCAACAGCTGCCTGAAATCAGCATGTTTAGTGGGAAGGGCAGAAGGGTGCTGAGGAGCATTCCAGAAGTAACTGGGAGGGAAACTCTGAGAACAGTTATCAGAAATAAGCAATATTTGACAAGAAAAGGAGGAGGGAAAATGAGGTCTGCCCCAGAAGTAATGCCTTGAGACAAGACTGCAACTGAACAATTCACACCGAATTAGTGGGAAATGCTTTGAGCAAATGCAGCTCTTTGAGTGAGGTGTGATTGCGTGGGAGACTTCATAAGCAGCCCTTAATGGGTTGGTGCAGTTGGTTCTAGAAAGGGTTATCTAATCTAGGATTAAGTATGGCCACAAGCACACGGGTGCCCTCGTGCAGAGGTGACACCAGCAGTGCTGCTGGGCTCAACTGTGCCCTTAAGGGTGGCAGAGGCATCATGGCCCCTCCTCACAGAGCACTGCGTGCACCCCATGGTGTGACACCCAAACCAGCTGTTATGAGCCACATGGTGGGACATCAACTGGTATGATGCTGAAGTGGTGAGATCTTGAAGTGAGCTGAGGTAGTGTTCAGGCAGAAAACGAGCATGAAACTGGAAGCAGTACTATCTAGTTGTTGGGGAAGTTTTCCTTGTGTGTTTGCATAACTGTACAAATGTTTGCTGGTGTAGAAAGTAAGCAGGTGCCATCCTTACAGCACTCAGGAGGGCTGATTAACTTTGGGATTGGAAAGAATGGGTGTGGAACAACACAGCTGGGGTATGTCATCAAGGAGAGTGAAGCTTGGCAACTGGGTGTGCAAAATGGGAGCTATGAGCTGCAGTGCTACTTGCCCATCAAATGTAATTGGTAGAACACTTTCTAGAGATAAGAGAGTGTTAATGTGACCTTGCATTGGAATGAAGCGCCTACAGTGTGTTTTTCTCTGTTAAATTTGGGGGGAGGGTAAGAACGGGTCAGATAATGTACAATGACAATTAGGATAATGGGTAAACTGTTATGCAGATGAGACTGAAAGACCTTTAGTCATTGGGCCTAAATGAGAGAGGATCTGAATTTATAATGTCATGCTATAAATGCATTAAAAATAAATATTGGGAAAGGAAGAGAAACCAATTAATCTGAAATGAGACATCCGTAAAAGAACTGAAGCAGACCATCAGGCTGTAATTCAGCTTGGTTCTGCTCACGTACCTGGAGTTGTCTGTGATGGTTCAGTGGGGCAGCAGAAGTAACTGATTTTAAGGGAAAAAAATGTCTTTTTACAAAGAGTGTAAGGATGGGGTTATTTGAAATCGTGAAGGATTGTCTTGCTTACCTAGTATTTCCCATCCAGATGTATAACTTTTTCTGCAAATGTTGAGATCTGTTTTCTTCTATGAAAGAAGATCTGAGTATAAAGGCATCCCATCTTCTTTCACAGAACAGAAGCTTCATGTCACAATGTTGAATGTGGTAGGAGACTGGTGGGTGGAATCTCTGGGAGCAGGGTGTAACCATAAATAATTGTGGAGAAAAAACCTCAAGGAGAGCAAGCTGGAATGCTTGCTTTCTTTCCCCCTTCAGTTTCACCACTGTTGGCATTCATATAAGACAGAAGAGCTGAGAGCAAAATGTGGTGTAATTTTAAGCAAGAGCAAAAATATACTGCATTGTAGAGTGAAGGTGATTTATCTGATAGTGCATTAATGGTAATGTAGTTATAGATGATCACTAAGATTTTGCTTCAAAAATTTTTTGGAACTTGGATTGTTTTGGAAATGAGATGCTTTTTCTTGCAAATAGCAGGGACCAGCCATAGTTGCATTTATTTTGTAATGAAACACAAGTGTACACATTACTGTGTTTGCACTGTAGTGTAGCAGGATTTTTTTGTGCTGAAGTTGTGTTACTTTCAACATAGAGAGACTCATTCAGAATTAATCCTTTTTTCTTTTCTTTCTTCCTTTTTTTTTTCTTTTTTTCTTTTTTTTTTTTTTTTTTTTTCCTGATGGTCATTTGAAAACGAAGTATATTCAGGAATGTGTCAGAAAAACATAAAAGCTAAGAAGTAGTTGTATATGTGCAGGATGACATTCACCTAAAACTCTGCCCTTCAGATTGTTAATGAAAAATGTTCTACTTCAAACTGAAAGAGAAAAACATGACTCACACTGTTCGGGATGTGAAAACAACTGAGTAAGTTGGATTTGATGTACAGGCATTTTTTGTGAGTTTTCCAACCCATTATGCTAGTGTATCCTGGCTGACTTAGCAAGGCATAAGTGGACAGTGTAAAGCTGTCCAGAGTGTTTTGTTTAGAACTTCCATTTTGATTACCAAAAGAATACATAAATTAAGGGAGGCAGTGCAGCAAGGATGTATATGTTGAAGACTCTGGGCAAACAGAAGTAAATCTGCCAGGACCTGAATATTTATTTTCCCTTTAAGATATTTATTTATATATATATTTATTTATGCAAAGAATAGGATGTTATTTTCCAGTCCTCTGTAATATATACACAGAGAAAAAGATGGAGCATCCAAACACACATAACAGAATACATGTGCGTTTCAAATTAGGAAGGAAAAAGAGTTAAGTCAACAAAGCCATTTAGTGTATGCTTCCGGTAGAGAGAGGTGGCAATATTCAGGTGCCTGTGCTTTGTGCCATTAGAACCTGGGCCTTGGCTTCACTCCTGGGCTCTGCCTGGCTCTATCTTCTGACTCTCAATTCTTGACACAGTGTTCTTGGGTGAAGTCAGCATTCAAAGCTGGATTTGAGTGTTCAGAAAAGACCATTACATGCACTGTGATCATTCTTAGAACCTCCCTGTAGATTTTAGGACAAGATACATGGTTTAACACTGAAGCGTGTCTACCTGTGTGGTTGTTTTTTTTTTTTTCTGTTACCTCATTTTCTTTTCTGGATGTACGTGGTAAATGACAGATTGTCTCAGATAATATTCTTGTGGTACTCCAAAATAATTCTGCAGACATGGTAAAAGCTTTTAGAGACACTAAAACTGATTATCTCTTCTGTAGCACTTTTCATCTTCAAAGCACTTACCAACATTAACTAATTAATCCTCACAGCATCCCTCTGAGTTAGATATCATTGCTATTATACAAATGAAGGAATTGAAGCGAAATACTTTGTGTCTTGTTCAGGATCGCCAAGATGGTTGGTGACAGATGGAATTAGAATGCACAGACCTGTACTTGCAGGCTCTTTGCTCAGTCCACTGCACCATTTCTCTCTTGACAAATGTACATAGAGGTATTAGTAGTCTAACTATAGCTGAGGGCTCAGCTTGTTAACGAAATCTCATTAGGAGTTGCTTTGATGGGAAAGTCATTTGTGGTCAGACAGAATATTATCTTTTTAAAGCCTTCTTGTGCAACTTTTTCCTGAGCAGACGAGAGTGCAAGCGCTAATGAATTGCCCCAGACATTATTTACTTTGGTTGTAGCTATAGCTAATTGTGAAATGGTTTAAATCTTTGCTAAGTATGTTATACTCTTTGGAAAAGAAAGCTTGTGTTTCTTGGTGGTGTGTTGAGCATCTGAATCCATTCTACCTTCTGTGGAGTTTGTCAGTGAGCTAACTTGTTGGGTATTCCAGATCACAGTCTTTACTTCAGCTGTACTAGATGAGTTCCTGGCTGCACTCAGTTATAGGGAAACTCAATGAAGAAAGAACAGAATGTGGGCTCTCAAGCTGTTGCTTAGTGCTTTGACAGTATTTTCTAATCAAATGACTTAGGTTTTTTGTTTTGTTTCATTTTGTTTTCTCTGAAAATCTCATGTAGTTTTTCCCTCCCCCCTCCAGTTAGATACACTGGCAGGTGCAACTCCACATTTATGATGAGGCTTGTATATATAGACAGTAGTGGAGAACAGGGAGGTTCTCCTTCCTTGAATTTGCATAGGTTTTGTGAATAATGATATCAGAAATACTTGAACTGAATGAGTAGGATTACAGCCTGTACTTTAAGGCAACTGCTGAAATGATGCTGGGCACAGGTTGATTACAAGCAAATGCACAAAC
This sequence comes from Coturnix japonica, assembly GCF_054131305.1. Taxonomy (NCBI): domain Eukaryota; kingdom Metazoa; phylum Chordata; class Aves; order Galliformes; family Phasianidae; genus Coturnix; species Coturnix japonica. The sequence continues at coordinate 6,980,315 of NC_140680.1, read as the reverse complement.
AGCTACTACACAAAACATAATTAAAGGGTGCATTAGCGGTGATTGCTCAGACCTGTCTGGAAGTCCACACAGAAAGTCCTCCCATTTAGTAAGTGGAAGGCTCTCAATCTGTTAATCGTCGGAATCCCCCACATTGGCTAATGCTTTAGCAGACCCATGTGAGAATGTTCTGTCTTAAGGAGAAAATGCTACTTGAAGTAAAACTTGTTCAAGTTGAGTAGAGGAAGTAAAAATGAGACTCGGCAATCCTGTGCTCCCCACTGCTTACTGTGAAATAGCATCAAGTTTTAAATTAGTGCAGAACAAGCTTAATAGCCCACAGAATGCAGAAAGGTCTGGAGAGCTGTACTAAAGGTTTCCATATCGGGCTTAATACGTATAGCTGATGGGTTTTGATTTTTTTCACACACAATTTAAATGATCAAATCAAAATACACATGCACAAAAAATCGGATTTCCAGATTTCATTTTTAGGATATAAAAGCATAAATTTATATAGAGAGTTTTGAGTTAGCTGGGTTTCAGAAAGGCTTCACAGAGTTTCTGCTACTTGCTCATTTGTCCATACAGGGTGGTGGCTTTCTTCTACTAAGTTGAAGATGTATGCTTCTACATGCATGTTCTGTAATATTGAACAAAGGTTGAAGAAAACACAAATCTCCCATTACAAACTTGAGCTGTATTTGAACAGCAAGGCAAGAGAGACTAGAAGAGATAAGGCCATCAGAGTTAAATTTAAAGAGTTGGACTGAAAGTTGAGTAAATTTGAATATATACCTTTATCTTTGTAAGTCTGGTGTTCACTGGATGTAAATATCAAAATAGAAAGTGGTGTATGTGCAATATGCAAAAATGTGCCTTGCAGGAATACTTGGCGTTGTGCAACTAAACTTAAAATCTGTGCATTCACCTTGTTGCTATTGCTGTACTGAAACAAACTACACAGCGAAGCACCTTAAATTGCAAAAGTCCAATGGGCAGGTGTTGGGGGTTGATGACTTTCCACATGTCCTTTAGGAAGCTGTTTTGATGCAGTCTCTGAGGCATAATTCTCTGATGAGCACTTTGCTTGCCAGCTGAGAAACTGTTTGCCAAGACAACAGCTATTTAGCTGTCTGTGAGGTGAAGGTATTGAGGCTGACAAAGAGATGCTGGAAATATTAGCACCATGTTTTAGCTTTTTGTAGATGCTGAGCTGAATGGCCAGGACTGTAGATGGTCTCCACCAGGCTGAGGGGCATTGCTTTGCCTCTTTGTGAGCGCAGGAAGCTGCTCCAAGAACAGAAACTGATGGGGTTCTGGTGTTGTCACTAAATAGTGCTCAAAGTTCAGCAGATGTGCTTTTAGAAAAATTAGAAAGTATAAAATTAATATTTAACCAGATTACGACATGTTGTCTGCTTCATTAATTTTTTATTAATTTATGAAAATGCTGTTGATGGAAATATTGACAGTGTTGTTTTGTTTTTTGTTTTGTTGATGTTGCATGTTGCTTTTGTTGGGTTGTTGTTTTTTGTTTTTTGTTTTTTAGTATCTTCTGGTAAATGGAAACGAATCTTTGTTACGAACAGAAAATATCTAATATGCCATATTGGGTAAATGCTCTAATAAGACAACAATTATTAGAATATGATACATGAATGTTTAATGTTGTTCATAACTCAGCTTTAAGAGATTCATAACGGAGGTGGCAAAGGAATACTGTCTTAACATAATCATAAGCACTTAATATTAAGACATACTGTAGGAAAGAAAAAAAATTAAATTTAGCTTACCCTTTCTGTTTGCCAGGGTTTTTCTGCAGGAAACGTTCTAAATTGTAATAAAGCGGTTCTGCCACAGTGAAGTAGTAGGAGCAACTCTGTTACTGTGAGCCTTTGAGTTTCATAAATCTCTGCAGTCATGGTCATGTTCTGACTGTGATCATCGTGTTTGTTTGTTAAAGTCTGAAGCAGTTGTTGATTATTGTCCTCTCCTTAGGAAGCCCTTATAGGAGATGAGAATTATTTGTTGTACTTTAGAAATGAAAACATTTCTTAAAATTGGTGTTCTCATTTTGATGATATATGTAGACTACGAACATTCATATTTTCAGAGTATTTGTTGGCCCTCTTGTCAGAGTATTTGTTTTCTTATGGCTTTCACTTGGATCTGCTCTTCTGCTTTGAATGTTTGCTCTTAGTTCATTCTTTTCATATCTTTCTCTTCTAATTACAACCTGAACTCAGTGATATTTGAGTTGAGTTTTTGAGATCAGAAGTCAGATAGTTAAGCAGTGCAAGTTCATGTATGGAGAACTGCTTCTACTACCAGCAGACTCTGAGCTTGATCAAACTTTCAGACTTACTGGTATTTTGCTTCTGATTTTGAGTGTCTGTACGCATACTGTTAATACTGATACCCAATGTGTGAAACACGTAACAGTTTATCACAGTCCAGCAGGCAGGGTACAGGTATTTTCAAACAGCATTATTGTATCCTTATCTAGGTAGTGCTAATATCCCCTGCCAAAGCAGACATGATATACTGAAACATTTGTAACCATACAGGATCTCTGCATATGCCTTGAATTTACCCTGCAGCATGTCTGTCATCCGTGGTGTTCCTAATGTTGTGGCCAGTGTTGCAAGAAGCAGAGCACTGATGCTGACTTGAAATCATTGTAGTCATTATGGACATCTGACTTGTCTATTAAGCTGCACTGTCCTCTTTTCCACTTTCCCTCCTCTGACCTTGTGCTTGCAAACGTGAAACTTGGATACTGTTTCGTAGAGGGAGGGGATGGGGATCACAGACAAGATAGCTAACTAGAATAGCACCGACCAAAGTTTGAAGCCAGTTAAAGAAGTAAGTTCCAATCTGCCTCAGAAGTCTGTTTTGATGAATTTTGGGAAGCCTTTATTTTCTTTGTTTCACCAACTGTATTAAACCTGACCCCATAATGTAGGAGTTCATTACTTTTTATATGTTTTATTATGTACCATATTTGCAACACTTCAGTGCTTAATTACGCCACAATTGTGTAGAGACCTATTCTTTGCAGTGCTGTAACTTACTCAAGTTCTATCTTTTAATGATAAATGAAAAGGAAATGCTGCCTTTCAACTGCATATAAAACAAGAGTTTGTTGCCACCTGCATCTGTGTTTTATTCACTGGGTGGATGAGGATGTGCGAAAGGAAGCTTAAAGGATATATGCGTTACACTTTTTTTCCTAACTCGTCTTGTGTAGTAAAGTTATTTGGATATATTTCCTGCGTTGTTTAATCTCCCTGAAATAAATCTTCATGAAATTCAAAGGGGAAAACTATATGTTTGGGGTTAATCTTAGGCTTTTACAACAGCCTTTAGATCAAATCAAAACTGTTGGCTGTTGGTGAACTGTGGGTTCCTCTTGTTTGTGTGAGTCTCTCCATCACACACTCCAGCATGGCACTTTTGAAATGCGGAAATCTGTCACTTCTGAGATAAACCTGCTAATCCACCTCTCTCCTTGGCACATACTCTGTTCATTGGGCAGATTTCTTACAAGGGTATTTTCTATCACTTTTGCCAGCATTGCCTCAGTGTCATAAGCTGATGGCTTTAACTGGTGATTTTCTTTTTTTCAGACTCAACAGAGAAATCCAAACACCCCTCTGTGAAGTGTTTCTGGAGTTTATCCCCTGCTGAAAGTCTCCTCCAAGGTAATAGTTACAAATGTCAGCACGCGTATTATAAACAAAATTTCTGAAAAATGTTTCTTGCTCATTAAAGGAACTTGTGGATTCTATAGCCTGCATTATTTCTCAGTATCAGCAGCAATCTTTGCCAGTCTTGCTGGTAAATATCTAGGCAAGCCTCTGTTCCTGTTATTATTATTATTATTTTTAATCATAATTCTACTTTCTATGCTGCTCATAGTTAACGGACTGAAAATTCTGAGACAATGATTGTTCTGGGAATGAAATTATAAGAAATTAATCCATTTTTGAGGGGGGAAAAATACATTAAGAAACCTGGAGAACCATAGAGGGCAATAACGGCTTTTCATTCATTAGTGTACTTAAGCCATCTGACTTTGTCATCATTATCATCCTCATCCCATCCTCTCTTAGCTTCTCTGGTCCCAGAGACTCTGTAATTTGTTACAGTAATACACCATAACACATGAGTAAGTTGTTGGATTTGATCTTTCCAATTTTTTTTTGGCAGCAATACCTGAAAGGTCATCAGTCTCTAAGCAGGCTTCAAGTATTCAAGTGCACTTTTCAGCTATGAATTTGTGTGTTGTGCATAACATTAATTATTCATCACTGATAACTAGGGGAGAAAAAACATTTGAAATGTGACATTTTCTATCATAGGTCATCCTTTAAGTTGGATTAATTATATTAGTTTCTTCAATTAATCAGCAAGGCTGATTGTGAGGACAGCCATTTGGAATAAATAGTTCCAGAAATAATTCTTAACCAATAAACTTCTTAAAAGGAAGTAAATGCAGTTCAGAGGTTATGACCCAAAGCACTGGGTTAGAATATGTAGTAATTTTGCTCAGGGTTTGTTTGGTGGGCAGCGTGCTCTTCCGTTTGGTTGTGGCTGTGTCGTTGGGTTGGGTTTTGACATTCTGTGTATGGACCAATCATGTTGGCAGTTTCTTATAACATCACAGTTACGCTTCCAAAAATAATCAGCAGTTTGAAGCTGTGTTCTCTGCCTCATTCTTGAGACTCATGTAATTAAAGAGCTTGTGGTTTATGCAGAACAGTTTATTCATACATTTCTTGGCATGGGAATTGTCTGTATATCTAATATCTCCTCTAATATCTCCAAATGTGATGTGAAACTGATGCCTTAGTTTTGATTCTAGCATTATTCAGGTTAATTAGGGCCACAAGCAACCTAGTGGTACAAAAATGGCTTTTGTATTAGTGGGCTTATTTTAAAGACTGGAGATGTGTTGTTTTGGAAATGATTGCACAAGAGAAGAAAAACAAATAGGAATTCAGACATTGAACTCAGTATCTGGAGTGCATATGAACCAAGATTTTGATAGTTATGGAGGAAAAGCAATGCTGTTGTAATGTCTGGGTCCTGTGAAAACACTGGGTAGAGAGAGTAAAGAATTACTGGAGTAACAATGACTTCCCACTGGCTGTTATTATTTGTTCATCAGCAGTATTTGGATTTGCTTTCTTGTATTCCAGATACATCAACTAGACCAGTAAATGTATTTCTATAAAAACCTTCAACTAACTGCACTTAGTTGCTTTAGTGAAGCATCTTTTTTTTTTTTTTTTTTTTAAAGGTCTTTGTGTTCCACACCAACGCTCCCCCCTTATAGACAAACCTTCTATTCGTGTTAACTTTTGAGATTTTATTTTTTCTTTAATTATTTCTTTGGCTCCAGCAAGCTTAGTGCTGTTGGAGAATCATCTTTCAAGAGATTTTCATGAGAGTACTTCACAGCCAGCCAGAAATATTTATAACCTTGAAGTTGTCTTTGATCTTAAGTCAGCTTTTAATTACCAGTTTAGTAAAACTGGAAAAATGATCGTATCGTTTCCAGAATACAGAAGATACAAATGCTGACTCAGGAGGCTGCAGTTATTTTAAGGCTTTTATTACTAATTATAGCTAACTTATTACCACATAGAAATTCTGGCCTTCCTGAATACTTGCTTATGTAGAATTCAACAGCTAGTGGAATTACTTCCTGAATGCTTGTATGGACCGTTGAACTACTGAAATAGTCATGGTATTATTTATGAGAAATTTGCTGTTACTGAGTAAATTCCATTCCTTACTTATTCATGACAAATGGGAAAACACCATGAATCCTGAGCTATTTGTTTAGTATTGTAGCGAAAGTTGGATTGAATTTTGCATTTTTTTTTCTTTCAGGATAGTGATGGGCCTTGACATTCTCATATGTACTTAATGTGATTTACTATTATTATTATTATTATTATTTAGTGGTAGTGATTGGAATACGTAGAGTGATTCTTCCTGACCTTTGTAACCTCACTTGCAGTGTGGTGCTGAATACATCAAACAAATGCTCGGATTCCTTAGGAAAGTTAGAATGCATATAAACGATGTGTGAAAAACCTTCAGCTCATTTTTTTGACACACTTTGCTATTATAATCTTCAAGAATTATCTATAACACCCTTGATAAACTAAAAAAAAATACCGTACATCGAGATGGGTTTGGTCAACACGATTCAATGTGTGCTTGTTTATAAAATCTTCAGAAATATAAATTAATGCAAACAAGTGATCAGCACCATCCCTGTCACAGGTATTTATTTCAGTTTTATTTTCAGGTCTCCTCCTTGCTACAGTTTTACAGTACATTCAGAAACTGGCATACTAGATTTTGGAGATAAAGAAATGTTCAAATGCAATCAATTCCTAGTCCTCTCTGATTCCTGCACCAAAGTCTGCAATGAGAATTGAATTAAACATTGCCCTAACAGCTAGTGCTTACCTCATTTATGTGGATACTCCTGAATGTTTACTTTTCTCCCTACAAGGTGTTCTTTTGCAATAGCAAGGTATCTTTTTGTGTCAGTAGCAGAGGAACTGTGTAGATAGATCAAAGCTTGCATTTGCTTAATACTAGTCTCTGGTTTAAGTGTAAAGAGAAGAGGATTGAAGTAGCGTGTGAAAGCACTGTAATAGCATTGTAATCTCTCAAGACATTAAACAGAATTGCCAGAAGAAAACTTGTAGAGGAAGGTGCAACAACAGCATAATAAAGGAAGCAAAACTGTGCTGTGACTTCTTCTGAAGATGACTTACTAACTTTTAAGGAAATGCCAACTTAGGTGGAAAGGGTGGATAGAGAAAATAAAATATCAAGGCAAGGTCTTAGAGCAGCATTTATTGCTTATCATTTAGAATTAGTGACTGTGCAACGTATGCGTTCTGTTTCTAGAGTACTGAAGAATAACCAATTTACACCTATCTCTATGGTATGTACCTATTTAGTGAGTCTGGCTACAAGGCAAAAAAAAATAAAAATAAAGCTGGTTTGCACAGCAGCTGTGAATGTTTTTGCATGTTTGTGTGCATGTGCACACATTAGCATGCATAGATAGAGAAGTATGTGGACATATATGTCTCAACATAATTATTAGTTTTCTGGTACTCAAAAAGCATGGGAGTTAAAGAAGGAAAGCCATATATTTGCATAATATTTGAGATCATTTGCATTTTATTTCTATCTCTTATGTGACGATGAAAAATTTGGACATAACTTTATTCATGTATTTAGAAAAAAATACAGGATTTTAGATAGAAAAGGATAGAAAAACAACTCTGTGCTAAACAAAGTAAACTCCTACTTTGTAGTTCCTTGTTCTAAAGTCTCTTACGTATTGTTTAGCTGCAAGGTTTGTTGTTTTGTGATCTTTAAAGATTGCCTATACATTCTTTGCTCACTTACCTATTCATAAATATTGTTTCTACTGATGATGAAATTAGGAAAAAAAAAAACAACACCTTTTCCCTTTGCACTACTGCTATTTCTATTTGCATTGTTAAGAGAATATTTCATATTGTAATACCCTTCAGGTAATACAGAACACATCTTATACCTGCCAAAGTTCAGTTTCAGGTTAATACCCCAGTCAGTACAGGGTGATGTTTAATTTATGTGTCCAAAAGCTATAGATCATCGCTGCTTTGGGAATGCACCCCAAAGTTGTAGAGATGTCCTCGCTTTTTTCTGTGAGGGCCTTGTGATTTATCCAAAGGATGGTGCATTGCAGGGCACGGGGGCTTTCGGAGGCAGCTCCTCATAATCTCTGAAGCCCTGACCTTAACAGATTAAGTGGAACAATGAGTTCATGTTATCAGAGCAGTTCTGTCTAGAGAAGAAAACATCTCATTTAGGAGGTAGATTGATGGTATTAAAGCTTTGAGTTTATTTACTTTGCACACACAAATTTACTGTAAGTAATTTTTTATTAAACCTAACACTGGATTATTAAAAGAATTATTTTTGAACAGATGAGTTGATTTAAAAGAAGAGTAAAGGATCAAGAACCTCAGAGTTTACTAATAAATTCCATCCCTGCCACTCCTGTGGTCAGAAACTAAACATCATCTTTTTGTTTGATTGTTTTTATAACCTGCAGTTTAACAAAAGTACTGAAAGCAGATCATCTTGTCCCAACATTAACCTGGATAGATTAAGATAAGCAAAAGATAACCGAATAACCATGAATTCAAATAATTCTTGAGGTGCAGAAATGCATCGTCTCATGATGTGTTTTGTTTATTTGTTTTTTAATGCTTTTTAAAAAGAATGAAACAAATAAGAGGCATCAATTATTTGTGGTCCCATGAGCTTTTGTAGCTACACAGATCTTCAAAATAATCAGAGAATGAAAATGTATATCTTTTCCACAAGTGCATTTCTTCACTCTATGAGATTACCTAAGTGCTTAAATAAACAGTTTATCCAGAAAGCCTTTTCATTGTCTTTTCCCTGCCCTGCAATCCTCAGCAGGTGTTCACGAGTTTTTATTTTTTCTCTTATAGCTACCAGTGTGAAGGAATACCAATAAATGTGTGAGGTTTAGATAATCCAAAATTCCCTTTGCTCAGCTTCTTGTTTTATAGTTATCTGTGTGGGTTAGAAATCTATAGCAGTGTGTTCATCTTCCACCTAAATCTATTTGCCAAGCTTCAAAACTCATCAGTGAGATGGAATAATGCCATTTAATTAGTCTTTGATATACAGTTTAATTAGGCCTTAATAAGGGGTAGTGCATCCTAAAATCAATTATCTTGCTCTTCTTAATAAGAGCAACTAATTAGTAGGTAAATCGCCACAGTTCCCTTTTATCCTACAGTTTTCACAGTCCTGTGGAGGAGATTAGGCTGAGGAAATTACTTCCCAATAGCTCAGAGTATTATGTACTCCGTGGTACATAAAGAAATAAAATGGAAAAAGAAACCTGATTCAAAGTGCTTAATTCTAGAGTGCTTTGCCCAAATTGCAGCTGTGGGGTCACCTATGTGACAAAAGCAGAACCAAGGTGCTGGTGCAGCTGCAAATGAAGGATGGATGATGGGCTTTAAGATCTTTCATATTATTTACAAATTATGACTGTGTGGAAAAAATTGCAAAGATTACAAATGTCAAAGAAGAAGGGGGGCCGAAGGAACATACGTTGCTGAATGAATTGCTCTAAGCAAACAAACTCAGAATGCTGAAGTTTGAGATCTCACTGTTTAGAAAAGACTTCATGCTTCTTGACATGGAAGTTTCTTCCATTTTTAGTTCTATATTTACAGTTAATTACTGACCATGGAACTGTAGTTAACAACAGAATATTGCAAAGGGTACTCAAAGTCTTCTTATAAGTTCTGTCTGTCTCAGTGTCTTGCTATCTGTAGACACCACTGACAAAAACATGCTGAAGTTTCATTGACATGTGTGGATTACTGTACAGTACATCTCCATTGATTTGTCTGATTTGATGATGCTCTGAGTTTTTCAAAAGATGATGTCATTATATTTCCTTGGATAATCATTTTTTGTCTGTTGGACAGAGCTCATGGGTAAGTTAGTGATTAAGGAAAGAGAGAAAGGGCTTTCTTTTCCTTTCCTGCTTCTCCTACATTCTTTGCATGCTGGTCCCTTTACACCAATCTTCCTTGCCAACCATGTCGAAGAGATTTTATAACTGTGAATGTGCGATGTTATTCTTTCAGTTTCCCTTATGTTTTTCTAGGCACTTCTGGTGTTAGTTGTTAACGACAACACAGTGCCCCCATTTAGAGAGTCTGAGGTTGCCTTCTGTTCTTTGTTTTTCCTCTCTGCTGCATTACTCATTTGTTTTGCAGAATGAAGCATTCTGAAGGCAACCATTCCTCCCCATGAGATTTGCTGAAATGATGTATTCTTTTGATATCTTTTCCCATTTCAAATGCTTATTTCAGTTATTTCATTAATGAACTTAACAATACTGTAAAGCTGAGAGCAGTAGTACTTCTATTTGACTTTTAACTGGTCTGGGAAAGGCAAATACAGTAATGAATATATGAATCTCCAAACAGCATCATTAGTCTGATATTATGTTAGTAGTATTGGAGTTTATCTTAAGCAGAAGCTAACGAGCTTTGCTATTTGACTCCAGTGCATGTTCTCTGTCTATGTTTCCTGTGAGAACATGCACAAAATCTTTATAGGTCCTAATACAACCCACATACCACAGCAACTTGTGCTTTGTGTGCATGCTAAGAAAGCATATATCTGACATCCACGTAAACTTGCTGAGTACTTAAAGCCATTCAGTAATAATTATGAGAAAATTATTTTAAAAAAAAACAACAAACAACCTGCTTAACGTACTCTGTGTTTTAGGTTTGCCTTGATCCTATCATACTTAATGTGATGAATTCTCAAGCCTGACTGTTCCTTTCTTGTTCTTTTAAACATCTCATCCTTGCAAACTTAGCAGGAGATGGAATTTCATACCTGTGAAAATGAGAATGTATTGAATTATGTCCTAGAAAACAGGCGGAATTGAACCTAACTGATATTTTTGATCCAGCTAGATTTCAGATCTGTGAAATGGCTGTGTTGTTTCCTTCAGACTATTACTGCGTGTTCTTCACTGATTCTCTTCTCCTGGGCTGCACCAGGTGTGTGATGTGCAGCCTCTGTGTTAGAGCCTAAGTCACTGGGCATTGAGGTATGGCCGCACAGGAATTCAAGCATATGAATGCAGAAAGCTTTTCTGTGATTAATGGCAAAACCTATTGTGGATCATTTTTGTTTGTTTTTTGTTTTGAAGTAGTTAACAAGCAAGTCTGCCTGTAGTTTATGTATCCAAGCCTGCTTCCAATAATCTGACATTTAAGAGTACTGATGGAAATAAAATGTTCTGATGGTATTGCATAACAATTACATTTTCCACTGATGTGATTATTTAGTTTCGGGATAGGCATTAGTAGTGAGTTTGAAGTTAGGTTGGAGTCTTTGGTCTTGCAAGGGCTCCTGATGTGCTGATTTGAAAAAAAATATAAATAATTTAAAAATTGTCTCATCTCTGTCCAGATAAAGGAAGTTGCCTTGCTTTGTTTTTCCTTCATGAAAAATAGCAGATGAGAAATTGTAACTGTTACATATAATTGCAGTGCCTTCTATCCCAGCCAAAGAGAATGGTTGGCTGAGATTAAGTCATTGGACAGGAAAAAAAATATCTCCTGTGCTTTATGTGTGTACTTTATCCTTTCTTTGGTAACTTTTATTCTGTGGCATTCTCTGATGTAGGGTGTGTTCTCCACACAATGTCCATCAATTATATATGTAGATCATTGATGCATATTTAATTTAAAACTGAAGAAAACTGGCAAACTGTACTCTATGTCAGTGAATTAACAGTTGAGCAGGTCTGTTCTATTCTGTCATCTTGTCTCCTCGGAGGAGCTTGGACATTCTCATACTGTCATCTTGCTGTGGTTCTATCACGATTTACATCTGCAGCTTGTAAACAACAGTAACGGAAGCAGTTTGACAAGTGGCACTTTTGCTAGTAAACAAATCAGAAATGCACTCCGAGTGATTAACAGGGATTGCTAGCATTTCAGATGTGGTCAGTGCCTGAAACAGAGCTTGCCCTAAGCAGCCCTTCCAGTTTAGGATGTACCAATAAGGAGAAGGGCGGGGGGAAGGGAGAAATTTAATGAGCTTCCAGCTTCAGTTGCAATACCTGTGTAAGACCTACTTTAATCTGTAGCATTAATAAACTTTTTGATGGCACCTGATCTTGCATTCTGTGGGTATTATTCCAAAGGCTGAATGCAAAATTGCAGACTATAGAGCAAGATTTTTGTGGTTACTTTGCATGACTAAAGGAAAGGAATATCGGTACAAGAATCAAACTTTATCTGCAGTAACAACCAAGATTTAGCAGCCATTTCAGTAGCAGAAGGTGGAAGAACAGTCATCTTTCCAATTATGTGATAGTTGTGCTCGTGTGCCTATTTTTATTGTTGATTATTTGTTGATGTGATTTGCTCAAAAAGTAATGCTTCAAGGCTTCCACATGAGTCGTATGCAGTTATCTTGAGGTAATGTTTCAGAGCCTCAACCCTGGTTTGAGAGCAGTGCTTTGGCTTGAAGAAGCATTTAGATGCCAAAGAAAAATGGAACTTGAATCATTAGAATAAAATCACCCTGAACTGAAGTTCAAATGATTACAGCTGTAATGACCCATGGAGTTGCTTGTCATGAACTGTTCAGAATCCCACTCTTAACCTTATTACAATTCAAATTAAACTGTTATTTTAAACTACCAGACATCTTCGCAGGCAGAGATCAGTGCCTTGACTGTTATCCTCTGTGACTGTTCAATCGTGCATCAATGCAAAGCAAGTATAAAACATGACCAAAGGAAACAGATGATTCAATTATTTAAGATTAATTTTACATTGATATAACGGGCTATGCAAGGTAACTGGTGATGCAAATGAGCTATAGGGTGACTGAACTTTGCTCTTTAATATTAATGAGTTTTTAGTTTCTCTAGAAAACTGCTTTGTTACATACCTGTGTAATTTTTCTTTCTGTTTCCTGTCTTCTCTTTATTGTCAGCGGCCTGTGATGATTTAAAAGCTAAGATTGGGATCAGAACGATGAGGTGCAGCAGGTCGAACAGTTTTACTTTTACATCTCACTGGCAAGAATTTGATTCCTGTCCTCCATCTCTTTGAGGTTAACCCTTCTAGTCTCTCCAGGAGTTCTGAGAAACACAAAAATGTCAGCAGCTGGACAACAAATCATAAATTTCTCCAGCATTTAAAATTTAATTTAAAATAATTGTCTCACTTTAAATGCCAGTGATTTTGATATTTCTTTTAATACGGACTTCAACTTACTCTGTGCACTGATAGATGGTATAAAACAATACCTACTCTATTGGCTGTTAATCATTTTATGTTCCAGTCTGGGTGCATTGAGTGAACAGAATCCTATAAACAGAGTCACTGATGAGTGACTTACTTATTCTGTTACTTCCTTCCATGTTTATTCCATGTTTTCTATTACTTCTTGCTGCCCTACGTTTTGTCTTTGATCATATTCTTCATTTTCAGCTTTTGCTTCTTAATTTGTCTCCCCTTTTACAGCCCTCTGCTCAAAACAAACACCATTACAAATGAAAGATGAAACAAAGTCCTTCCTTCTCTCTTTGTTTTTCTGCACTATGCATGGGGATTCTCCCTTTTCCAGAGGCAAGGCTTGTTACAGCTCCTGTCCAGGGTAGAATGTAACATTTTACAGCAAAATTCCAAACTCCTCTCAGCCTCTGTGGCTCTTGCTGTGGAGACAGTAAACTTAGCAAAACATTGCTTTGCTCAGTATAGTAAGAACAATCTGCTGCCTGCTGCCCTTGCTAAAGCTCCCTTGTGCTGGGGAGGAGACTGGGTGGCCATGGTGGAGGATGATACAGAGCAAAGCTTGGAATGTAGAGATGACAGCTCCAAATTATTGGGTTCATTTTCAGCTCTCAACAGCCTTCTTTCCAACACAAGTGAGTGGTTTACCTATGACTACAGCAGTCTTCAAGCTTCATAGATGTGTAAATAGTAATTGACTTATCTTGACTCATTGTTCCATTTCAGGAACAGGTTATTTAACAAATGAATGTCAAATGTTTTCCCGTGATTTATGAATTGTACTCCTACTGCATGGGAAGTCTTATCACTTTGAAGTTAGAGTTTAATAACAGAGGCTTTGTATTTATGTTACTATCCCTTACGGCCATGATTAGTCATGGTTGAATACCGCACAGTCACATGGGAATCTTACAACAGATTACATCTTGCCTTTCTCTGTGTAAGCCACTGTTTATGCTGAACAATGTACCATGGAGAGAGGGGTAACATAATTATTGATAGTCTAAAAGACACTGTCATGGCAAATATCTTTTTAACCTCTCTGTACAAAGCTGAACTCATCAATTAACTTCCCCAGTGTTCCATTTTTGATGACTGATTCTCTCATTGCTGAGGCTAATTCTTTCTTTCTTGCACTGCCTATGTCATCTTGTGGGAAGTTTGGTGAGTAGAAATCTTTTCTAGCTGTGAGTCAGCTGTAGTGCAGTTCTTCTGAGTGACCAAGTATCATTATCTTTTCCTATTCCTGTAATCTTTAGACAATCATTGTATTTGAAGGAGCTTTTCTCCTCAAGGGAAATTACGGTCTCATAAGGCTAATTTTGGTCTCAATCCAAAATGAAATTATTATTCAGAGTCTCTAAAGAAATGACAGATGTGACATTACTGTTATCCTCAGTTATACAAAGTAATTTTTATGTATTTGCTCCTGACCTTTGTCTTTATCATTGATACTTCATTTATTCTTGTCACCTGCTTGTTCTCAACTTCCTTTAAATCTCATGAGATGCTTTGTCCATTCCTTATCCAAGTCAGAAAGGCGAGGACCTACTCACTTCCATGTGTTTTAGGTCACAGCCTCTCCTTTTTTCCTCTGTTATTAGAACAGGGTTTAGTGACACAAAAACAGTTACTGTATTAGGACAGATAAATTTTTGTACTTGAGTAGCAAACAAACAACTGTGAATTACGACTGACTAGAAATATATTGTGGTTTTATATCTGTTTTGCTGTTTGTGACTTTTGTTCAAAGGTCTTATTTTACTTCCACAACCACAACAAGAAATGGGGGGAAAAAAAAAAAAAGAAAAAAGAAAAGAAAAAAAAACCAAACATCTAGAATTAAAACTATAATTTTTTAAAGAGAGTCAACTTGGTGAACTTCTAATAGTGTAAAATGAGACAGGAAGCAGATTCTGACCATCTGTTTTGGTTCGTCTCTTAGCAGGACGAAGAGAAATGGGAAGGTCTGCTTCTTTAGCACGTTTTTACATTTTATTATACTTTCTGTTAGGCTGATGCCTCATGAAAGTGTTTTGGCTTTTATTTTTCTTTATTTTCCTTTTTTATCCCATTGCAAAAAATGAACTGGGTTACTTCTCTTACTATCTGGGATGTTTGTTTTTAAATATATATTTGATTATAGGATACAGGTAGTATTTTAAAGAGCTGAAGAGAGACTGTTTACGATGAACTGTCCCATTTATTAAAAAAACAAAACAAAACAAAACAAAACACAATAAAACAAAAAAAAAAACCCCACAACTATATAAAATATTTGTTCACTATTTATTGATCTAGAAAGATTCCTTTAAAGAAAAATTAAAAAGTTAAATAACCAACTATAATGATATTTATTTCTGCTTGTGTTTATTTGTTTGCTTTGTTGTTCTTTAGCTTTATTAAGCAATCAACAGGCCCTCGCAACGTCTTCCCATTTTAAGCTACCTAATTTTCTGTTCACAGCTGCATGTGAAACTTTCTTCTGTGTGCTGGTAGGTAGCATCCAAAAAAAAAAAAACAAAAAAAAAAACACAAAAAAAACCAAACAAACCTGCTTTTGTTCAGTCATTTTAATTTGTTTGTAGGTTTCTTCACAGTTTTCCTGTAAACTGTCATAATAGCAGAAGTCTGCAAACGGTGCTTCAGTGAGTAGATGGGACCATTTTTAAGGAACTTGTTTGCCCTAAAATTTCATTTCTCTTGGTAATTTGTGGTGTTAAAATTTACTCATCAGGTAGGAAATGTATATTTATTGGTATTATTTTAAAACCACTGAACAAGTACAGGTATGTGCTGTTGTGGAGTAGTGGTATTGCAACTAGTTTTTCTCACTTCCTCTCCAACCCCCACCCAGTGGAGTAACTTGACTCCAGAGATTTTCTTATGTACTAGGAGAGTTATTGAGTGTAAAACCAATGATGGAGACAGGATTATGTTGACTGGGGAGGGAATGTTGTTTAAGGCATTATAGTAATGAGAGTAACAATATTTCTTCCTTTATTTCCCTGTTAACTCTAATTAAAGCATTGACAGTAATTTATTTGTATAAAATTTGGTTTTAAATATATGAATATTACGCAGTCTAGTAAAGATGTGCCTATGGAAAAGAGAAGTCTATTAGATGGTTTTTAAGGTCTTCAGCAATTGTTCAGCAACTGAAAAAGTATTGCCTGGTACTTGTTATCAACAGATTTGATGGAATGATTTTTGGGAAAAAAATCAACATTTATACAATAAAGAAGGAAATTAGTGTGAAGAGACCTTGAGATTATAAAGGGAAAACTAGTTGGATGATAATCAGAAATATAAAAAGTTGTCAGCGTTACCATAAGCATTGTTTGCCAAGTCATCTCAGTATTGAATGTAGGAGAGTCCTTCAATAAAGTGCATGAAATAATAAATTCAAGATACCATGTAAGCCTGATTATAATCTGCTTAGAGAAAAGCAAGATAAGTGATAAGGGAGCTGGAGTCATGCATAAATATCAGAAATGCTAAGTGAATACTGAGGGAATAAGCAGAGTTTTGTAGACATATCAAAGGTTGTTTTGTTTTTTGCCTGCTCACCTCTATTGTAACAAGGGATTTGAGGGTTCCATTGCATGACCAAGGTGGTAAAGGCCACATTGTTTGTTTTTAAAAGTAGCATTGCACTCTTTAAGTACATTACACGGGCAATGCCTGAAGAATTTTTCTACAGAACAATGCAAGCAAAAAAATCAAAGTGGGGGCAATTCAGATTATATGCATGCATACCTGTTTTACAATTACACATTGAAATTCCACTAGTGACCATTCTTCTCTGTAGACATGTACCTTGTGACCTTGGTTGAAAACTGAATTCTTCAGCTCACCAGGCAATGGAAACAAGCCCTTAAATTTCAAAGAAAAAAATTTGGAAACTTATAAGTATTTTACCATGAGTGTTTCTTGTCTCCTGATAAAGAGATTGACAGTTAAGTGCAGCAGGGTTAGTGGTTTCCTATCAGAGACAAAAAAAATTCTGTTATCCTTTATCAGCAATTTCATGAAAGTAGCATAGATTTTTCTATGCTTCAAACAAGATTTAACCTCTTTTGGCATTGTCTCTGGTAAGTTGGTAGGTATTTCAACATGACTTTAATTGAAATAAAACAGTGGACTCTTGTTTGTCATGTCACATGTTTGCACAACATTTGAGTTGCCTCGTATTATTAATTAGACTCATTATAATATACCAATAGTAAAGGAAAAATATTTTCTGAGGGGGGTTCAGCTTCAGTTAAAATCCTGTAAGCTGTTAGGTAAATCAAAATAGTGTAGAAACTCTGGAAACATGAGATATGTAGCAATAAATTGAAGTATTCTGCATTATAGGAAAGTGTAAATTAATATAGCAAAGAGATGATGATGAGTATTTCTGCCAATTTTAGAAGTTGTCCAAACAAGCTCCAACTCAACAGTTTCAGGACCAATTGATTAGCAAATATGCACAAATAGGAAATGAAGGTGGTAGTAGCATTTGGAAAATTGTTATGTGAGAATAAGGGGATCATATGTGATGTTGTAAATATGAAGGAGGTCTTAAAATTTGGAAGAGTGTTAATATGAAGAGGAAGTATTTCTCCCATTGTATTTTGTTGCAGCACGAGTAAAAAGTCCATATAACTTGAAAATGTCTACAGAAGCTAACACACTTGCTGTGTTCTTCAGTTGGAAAATTGAAGAGATTGTACTTCCTCAATCAGTGCTTTGGAAAATTAAAAGGAAATATAAATGTGGGAAAAGGAAAGAATGAAAATTGTTATTACATAAACTCATGCAAGTTTGTCATGCTTTTGTCAATTTATCATACAGTAAGCAATCAGGCATAGGTTTGATCATCATTTTCTAAAGCGATGCGTAAAGTTGTTAGATTAAATACTAAGCAAAATGTTTCATAGAAATTGTTCCATAGATGGCTGCTTCTTACTAGAAGTCTTTCTCAAGACAAGATTATCATATATAAAATGGTGCCTCTGTTCTTTATAGTACTGTTTAGTCAGAAGTTACTAAGACAAGAAAATAACCTTTGCTTTTGTACCATTATTTTATTAAAATTCTTTGTCCAGACTGAATTTTTTTAATGTTAATTTTAGCAGTATAGAAGAAATCATGGCAGCAAACACTAGAAATAAGTTCTAACACTATCATATGGTTTTAGTCTGTATCTTTGAAATTTTAATGTGTTGAATAAGTTGAAACATTAACACTCCCATTTTCACTTTTATTCTCCCACCTAGTGTTTATCTCTGCTGATGCTTCAGTGGCATTTTCTTGCAATATTCATTTTAGCCCAAATGAATGAGGCAGTTATTCTCTCAGCACTCTTCCTTCTTCTTTCTTACCACTTTCAAAAAGGCATTTTTTTGCTCAGATGTGTGAGCTAGCAGCTATTTTGGACTCTTCCATCTTTTGCTTAGTATGTCAGAATCTCACAGTCTCCCTCATCAAAATGTGTATCTGTTTTGCTTTTCTCACTGTCCAGTTCTCTAACTGATACAAAGCTCACAGTTTTAATGTAGTTTTACAGCGTTCTCGGCTCTTTTTGTTGCTTTTGCCAGTTTAAGGTACAAATGGGAAGAAGTCAGTTGCCTGCTTATTGAAATGTACTGTATTTTGTAACTGGAA
Source organism: Coturnix japonica (assembly GCF_054131305.1). NCBI lineage: Eukaryota > Metazoa > Chordata > Aves > Galliformes > Phasianidae > Coturnix > Coturnix japonica. The sequence goes on along the minus strand of NC_140680.1, from coordinate 6,961,764 downwards.
ACATTATAGGATAGAAAGTTGTCCTGAGAATGAACTTCTGTACCTCCTTTTCATGTCAATTGAATTATTATTTTTTCAATTTGGACACTAAGACCCTGGGGGGGGGGGGGGGGTGGAAGAAAAAAACAACTAAATAAATCAATTCTGACTGATTATTTGAACGTCTATCAAAATGGTTTAAAATTGTTAGCAGATTGAAGTGAGAATTCAAGTCAGTTTAAGATTTTTTTCAGTAAAAGAATAGGAATCACTGCACTCTGTGGGATCAGGAAAGAAAAAACCCTGAGAACAGCAGCTTTCTATCTTCATTTACCTGTGGTAGCTGTGATTAAGAATAAATAAATAATACAATTCAGAGACTCAACACATTTAAAACACCTTTTACTTTCTACAGAATTTCACGTACTATGTCCACTTTGATTACTTTTTAGAAGAGGTAGGGATGAGATGGGTGGATCTCTAACAAGTAAGGTACAGATAATAGCTGTGAAAGAAAGCAGAGACAATTCCAATTTGTGATCAGCAATCCTATTGTTCTGTAGTTTCTTTGTTTTTTGTTTTTTGGTTTTTTTTTGCATTGCATATATACATATTGCTTACCATCTTCAGCTTTAAGTCCAAGCAGCTTAAAACCATATTTTAGATAACCTACCAGATATTTCATTTTTTTAAAAGAACCAATTATGCTAGAAATTAATAATTAAAAATTATAAATAGAATAAAGAAGAAAACATGAATATTATATCCTACAGCTACATTTTTCAGCATGGTGTGCAGGGAATTAGGTGCAAAAATCCCATTTATGTTAATGGATCTTGCGTGTCTAATTCCTCATACACTGCAGCGTAAATTTACCCCCTGGTGTCTTTGATGGTACAGAGGACCAGCACAGAGGGGGTGAAGAGTGAGTGATTTATTTGATGATCTGTCAATCATAATGGCAACCAGAGAAAATTGTGAAGCTGATTTTAACCTCTGTAGAAACAGCTAGTTAGACCATATGCTTTTTTTCTCTTGCCAGATGTCATCATTCATCAATTTCTCATTAAGAAAACGGCATGCTAAAAGTAAAGTTTTGCTTAAAGAGTAGAGAAAAGTCGAAGTGTAAAAAGCATGATGAAACAGCCTTTTTCATAAGGGCAACTACTGTACGCTCTTCAAGCTTTAGAACTGCTGGCTCAGACTGGAGTGCTTAAACCTGTTGCTGTTTTGTTGTTGTTGTCAAACAAACAACAACAAAACACCTTATCTCCAATGTTCTCAAAATTGGAGGCCATCAGAATTTTTTTAAGCATTTATGACTCCTTTATGATTTCATTATTCAGCACCATGTATTCAATGATACCTCTTATGATCCTTAATTACTCTGCCCTTCCAGTGTACTATCCACAGGAACTTTTTCTTTATGTTTCTAAGAGCTGGAGGTCATACATACCTTCTTAAGGTCATTCAACCTATGTAGATTATAGGGGTTTTGTAGCTGCTTTTTACTTGATATTCCAAAACAAACTAACCTCCAAAGAAATCCCTGACAGGTAATGAAAATGTTACCATCAGAGTAAGGCAGTATTTGTTCTTATTTTCTTGAAGACTGTCAAGAGTCAGTGTATAAAGAAAGCTTTTTAGCACTGTAAGTTGTCATTTTTTGTTACTACACTGGTTACGTTTAAATGACTCTTTTTTTTCCCCATCTTTTCCTCCCACTCTCCTAATATGTGCTTAAAAGCATCCTGGAGAACCATAGGATATCATTTTTAAATTCCTCCGTTGTATAAGTAACACAAATATGTTGTAGCTGTTTGGTAGGCTGCCATTAAACAGCTGTTTTGTTATTAATATTTTATTGCCTTACGTTTTCCAAGATATTTTGACACTTGCTATTATTTCAAATGCAGCTTTTCTTGGAGTTCTTAATGGTTTGTGAATATCTCTAGACGGTTTCAAGATCTTGAAGCTGTCACAACATGTTATGTAGGCAAATCAGCTAACAGTAGTTTCAAGAAAGATAATTTCCTTTGCACAACTTCAATGTGCATCATTTTGCATGACTTATTAACAGGAACTGACTCATTGATAAACAAGGCATACAGCTTATAGAATGGAGGATGTTTCAGGGTAAATGTCTTCAAAAAGCAAAGCGCTTATCAACATTCTGTGTTTCCTTTGGCTGACAGACAGCTGAAAATTTGCAGAGGCTGCTCGTGGTTAAGATTTTTCTGAAAGCTTTTCACAGGTATTTCACAGTTTATACGTATATAAAGTATTTAACTTTACAGCTGTCAGACCCAATACTTTCAGCCTCACCCAATAGTTCAGATCTAAATTTCTAAATGTGTTGTATGTGACTGGAATTGTTTTAATGCTCTAATTTTCTCCTTTCATTTACTCTTTCCCTTCCTGGGTGTGGGCAGGGTATTGAAGGTCATAGTAATGATGAGAGTGAAGAGTCACAATTCGTTATTCATACGAACTGATACTGTGGATCTGGTTTTAAAAAAGAAAAAAAAAAAAAAAAAAAGTAGGCTGTCATTACACTGCATTGCAGTTCACATCCACTCTTTTCTCATGGTAACACCTGTCCTAAGGATAAGAGATATCACAGCCTGCAAGTCTCCCTTTGCTAATGACTGCTGATCATTACAAAATGTGTGGCAATTATCTTGCAGTTAGGAACTACAATTGCAGAGCAGAATGCCAAATTCTCTTTATTTAAGAGCTGTCAGGTAAAGGAACTGTTCTGGAGGTGAAAGGATTAGTGTTCTACCTATAGAAGTAGGCTTCAGTTTACTACCATAAATTAAACAGCCAGTTAAGATTGAACAGTTTTCCCTTCTTTTGTTTTCATACTGAAAAATAGTTAGTACTATCACTGTTCCTTTGTCTGAGTTTTTTTGTCATGCACTGTAATAGTGACTTCTGAAGACAAACTGGCACTTCACTTTTTAGCAGATGGTGGCTGTTTTGAACAGTCATACCAAGCTTTAGTAGCAGCTATCCTAATTCTGTGCTTGAGAGCTTTCATGAGAATCAGCAAAAAAGCTGCCAGTGTACTTAGGAGTAATTAAGAAGCTAGAAGTTAGTGCTAAATCTCTGTCCTTTTCAGGTAAAACTCCATATTAACTTCAAAGACTGTGCCAGAGTAAAGTATTTAGGATCAAACTTTTAGCAAATAAAGATTTGTATATTTAAATCTCTTTTGGTATCTGTTACATGGTTTAGTACCAAGGAGATGCTCTCTTCTTGCAGAATAAAATTTATCAGGAGGACTTTGAAGTTTAAAAAATATGAATTAATATATTTGACTTTTTAAATATTTGTGAGGTTAACAAGACACAAAGTGCCTGTGTGATAACACTGGCTGAATAGAGGGTCTCTTTCATGTACTCTTTCATTGCTCTCTGGGTACTGTGTTCTACTTCACCAATAAAGAAAATGTTGTCTATTTGTTGAGCAAGGGAAGTTTTTTGTTGCTTTGTTTATTATTCAGTTATAAAATTTATCTGCAAGCCCAGAGTAGAAAATTGTCCTTAAATAGAAGAGTGATTAAGATGCTACAGCATTTGATAATCCCCAGTGCCAGAATAGCCTCTTATATTTGGCAATAGTTGCATCCTAGAGGCAGCAGAGTGGACCAGCCCAGGAGAAACCCTCCCAGGAGATAGCCCAAAATTTCCTATGCCATCTCTGGTTCCTGATCAGGAGTTCACAAAAAACTTAGGACTTGTGTGTGCTATTGAAGAAGTGTAGTAAGAAAAAGAGTAGTAATATCTCTTAAACATACTGAAAGTGGGAATCAAAAAACTCAGAAAACAACACCAACAAATATGTATCCATATACATATGTGTATATACATATATATTTCACAGGAGTATTTTTCTGTTTCCTAGCTAGTTACAGTAATTTCTTAGCAGGACACCATTTTATTCTGTCTTTAATAAAGAGTTCTGTCCAGCAGGGGCAGAGCTCTCTTTCTGTATTGCCAGAGGACATACAGCCAAGTTTTTGGTTGACAAGTAATCTTTTTAGAATGAATATACAGAGATATACTTAAACGCAGGCATTTTGCTGGATAAATGCTGGCAAATAAGAGGCAGTCTAAGTCTGTAAGATGGAAACAAAACTGAAGGAAAATATTTTTCCCAAAAATTTAATAGTTTACATTGGTCCAGCATCTTTAATACATTCCCCTGTGCCTTTTTTCAGCTTACTTTCATATTATAAATATAACTTCAAATTATAAACTTTCATATTATAAAATAATCCAGTGGCTCACTTTTCTATTGTTCCTCAGATTACCTTTTGATCATGCCATGTGACAAAACACACATATTTCTAAAATATAAGAGTGAACCCTGTGAAGCGTATTACTGTGAACACAGGGAAGCTTTAGTGTGCATGTTTGCGCTTGGAAGTTCAGAAGGTACTTAAGAGCTTTAGCGGACTTCAGGATCAGTTACAGATTTCTCAGCAGAGATGCTAGGTTGGTCCCATTGCCCAAAGGCAACTTTGGCAGGGACAGCACAGAGCTAAATTGTACAAAGAACAGAAGATTGACTTTATCTATTGGCCTGTTGAGGCTTTTGATTCAGGGTATGAAATGTTATGATATTCTGTTGTGCTCTTGTTACAGTGCTGCTTTGCTGGGATACCTACTGTTTATCTTCCCTAAGATAACTGTCTCACATTTGTTTCTTGTTCCTGCATTTTTACACTTGTCGTGGCTGCAGCTGGCATGGAGTTGATTTTTGCTTCTTAGTGTCTGGTATGATGCTGTGTTTTGGCTTTAGGAGAAAAACAATGTTGATAACACAGAGGTGTAGTTGCTGAGGAGATTTGTTCAGAGCCAAGGGCACTGAAGTATCTCATCTTGTGTTGTCCTGCTAATGAGGGAGGGTGGGACTGTAGGGGCATAAGGAGTTGGGAAGCGACGGAATCAGTATGGCTAACCTAAACTGGTCAAAAGGAATATTCCATAGCATATCATGAGGAAAAAAAAAGTTTAAAAAATGGTTGGAAGTTTGCCAGGAGGCAACCGCTACTTGGGGACTGGCTGGGCATCAGTCACCAGGTGGTGAGCAATTGCTTCTACATCACTTGTTTTGTCTGCTTATATATATAATGATCATTACTACAAATCTTTTATTCTTCTTCCTTTTCTGTCTTAATAAGTAATGCTCTACCTCCACTAATGAGTTATACGTTGTATTTTACAGGCAAGTAGGATGTCTGTAGTCTTTTTAATCCTTCAGCATTTTAAGAATCAAATAATTATTTAATTGCAGTACACAAGAAGAGAGGAAAGGAAAAGAAACTAGATTTCCTTATAAGCAGTGCAACAGGCTCATAGGAACATTTATTAGGCTTTTAATAATCAATTTATGGAAATAGCACAGTAGCTCTGTGGAATAATTGTATTAGTCCACTAGTCCTCCTGTTCCTAAGGAGTTCAGCCCAGCATTGATGTTCAGGTCAGTGCTTAATTGTAGTGCTGAGTGGCAATAATCTGAAATGTGATGTAGTTTCCTTTGTTCTCAGAAGCAGGAATGGAGGAGGAGGTTTCCAGTGGCCATTTAGAAAACAGATTAAAGAAAAGTTGAAGTTTGTGTAGCTTGCTGGTTTAATTTAAGAACAAAGAATTCAGTTAATCAAGTTTGGTACATGTTACATGCTTAGGTGAATTGAAGATTCATCTGGGTTTGATTTTGGGAAATGTGTAAATAAATTATCTCATTAAAAGATACCTCATAAAAGTGTAATCAATTAAAAGAGTTTAGTTATTTCTTTTGCTGGTGTAAGATGTGCAGAGCAGATAAGCATATAAGTATGTATATGTATGTACACAAGTCTGTTCAACAAAGAACTGAAAGCTTTAAGTACTGTTGCATCTTTTTAATGTCTCATTCATTCCAGTTACTTGCCATGCCCCACACCTAGAAGTATCTAGTCTTTACATGGAGATTAAAGCAGAATCAATACAAAGCAAATAGAATAGCCATTTTCATCTTTTATCCCAACTCTTTTTCGTTCTACACTATTTCCAGTGAATGGTTTCTGAAATTACATTCTTGAAAGCAAGAGTGATTTTTCCTCGTATTCTTTTCTGAAGTCCATTGTTCTCAGGAGGTAGAGGATTCAGAATGCTATAAAAGAAAATATCACACCACAACTTGTAGCTAGGGATAATAAACTTGATTTTTTTATATTTTTTTTATTCTTCCCCTTTTAATGCATTTTAGTTAGAGATACTGGGACACAGAGCATAAAGATTACTTGATTTTCTATTGTTAGAGCTTCTTGAGCACCTTTCAACAAATGTGTATGGTCTTGCTATCCATTAGGACTGTTGTGAGATAGGAATGATTTTTCATTTGAAGTTTTGAGTTCTAACAGGTCATTTGAGGTGAAAAACTCAGATGCAAAGGAGTGGAGGAAGAATTCTATTCTAATAACTACAAATATTTGGTGGCTTGCTTATGGGGTAGTAGATACTCATTTACTCTGAGTGCTGTGTCTCAAATTGAGAATCTTGACCACCAGAAGAGTATGAAGACATTACAAAGTGTGACTTGAGAAATTCAGTTCCTCTTGTGTCAGTGGTGGTTTTATTATTTTAGAGTGGGGAGAGAAAAATACACTGGAACTCTTTACTACTATGAATTGCTGTTTGCAGTTTAATCTGTTCTAGATGGGAAACTGTAAATGCCAGTATACTGACTTAAGAGCATTTTTTGTGGTAAACAATCTGCTTTTGTATAGTGACAGATCAACCAAAATGGTTAACACTGCTAATTGAAAAATAAATAAAAATAATAAATAAATAAACAAATAAATAGTTGAACACATGAGTTGTCTTTAGCAGGATAGATTTTTGGTCCATAACTTGGGAAAGTTTCTGCATACACGCTAGCTTTATGTTATCAGATCTTTGGTACAGTGAGCTCATCTGCTCTTCTTTTGGGGGGGATTGGTACGTTATGGTTGCAAATGTCTCTGTGGTGTTCCCTGCTCTCCTGTTCCAGAATTATCACGTGCTGTGCCAACCATAAGACGTGGCTATATTGCAAGCAAGTGGAGATGATATGAAATTTTATTTTAGGATATAATGTATAGCAGCTTAGAGAATGTTAACTCAGTGTTGGGATGACCAGGGCTGGAATGGTGCTACCTAGTTCTCTTTGCTTTGCAATTAAGTTGTGTTTATTGTCTTCTCTGTATAGTGGCCACCTAGTGACCAGGTGTGAAGAAAATTAAGGGTATGGACCTAGTAAAAATTACTAGTGAGGGGGTGGGAGAGGAGGAGCTGGATTACTGTATATTTCTAGAAGTATGGTACTAACCCAGGGGAAGGACACACAAAGTCAGGGCAGGGCTGTCCTGTGCAATCCGTGCTTAAATTGACCAAAACCACTGTACAATCTTACTCTCAGCATGTCAGGTATTGTATGCATCAGCTCAGTTTTTTTCTTCAAGACTCAAGGGTATTGCAAGGACTAAATTGAGATTTTCCCCTTAAGGAGGTGAATATTGTTTCACATTTTATTTAATTGTCACCTGAAGAATAATATTTTTCAATGAAGAACACAGAAATAGACTCCTGTGATCTCAGTTTTGTACACAGTGAGTGCACTGCTTAAAGAAGCAAAACAGTTATGGTCAGAGAATATGAATCCTCTGAGAAAATGAATCTCCAGCTGAACTGTAAGCTACAGGAATAAACCAGCAAAGCTGCTTTGGCTGAATGTTATAAATAAATAAATAAATTGTCATTTCTAATTTGCATGAGGGATTAATGGGAAAAAAAAAAAAAAAAGATAAAAAAAAAGATGAGGCATTGATGTAGTTTTATATCTTGGGATTATAAGATAAAACACACAAAGGAAATTCATCTAAAAATTTGCCTACATAAGGTGATTCACTACTGTGTAATCCTTTCCAACCCACATAATTGTAACATTGGAAATATAATACAAGGCTAAAGTATTCAAATTGGTATTCAAAACTTTCTAAGCTATTATATATGTTCCAGTAATGCATTTGAATGATAATATGTAGAGTACTATTAAAAATTAGTAATAGCAATCGGTGTTTTTGTTTTTTGTTGTTGTTGTTTTTGACCAAAGCAGGAAGACAGTCCTTACAGGTCCCTTGGGATGTGCACTATGTAGGAAAAGTAGATATTTGGGTGTCCTAAACTAGAATCCACATTGTTCTTCTCATATCTCTGTTTGAACTGATGCTTGAATGACAATTTTAAAAAGTCTTTTTATTAACTGCTTTATTTTCATCCCAAATTAGCTTCTTTTTCTATAACTCATCTTGAATATTGAATGAACCCAAGGGTAAAATGCAGATTCTGTTTTAATGTTATTTTGCATAATACATTTGCACAGTGTGAGTAATGGTACCCAGAAGGAAAGAAACGGCATTTAATTATATAATTTTACAATTTTCTCTGTTAAATTTCATATTTGGAGTCTGTTCATTTGTTATGAAGGCTGTTCTGAAAGTAATGCCTCTTATTTTATTGGTTTGGCCCACAACATCAGAGGTGGATGTTGGTGTTGATGGGATCGCCATACATGTTGAACCTCTCCACTGGTGATCCATTATATTTTGGTCTTGTGCAACAAATAACAGTAGAGGAGCAATTTGAGAAAATGGTGTCTCACATGGAGGCTGTGAAATTTAGTTCCTCTGTGCAGAAAAAAAAATGGTACCCGTTGACATTCCTTAACACTTGCTGAATGTTTTTGGGGACCATAGAGTGGATGTGAGCACAGTGAGGTGGCGGGTGGTACATTTCTGTAGCGGTGACAGCAACAGTGGATTGCCTCCACTGATGCAGAATTTTATGAGCACATCATGCAGGCTCCTATTCATCACTGGTGAAAATGAATAGCTTCTGGTGGTGACTATGTTGAAAATTAGTGCTTTGTTGCTGAGGACTTGTCCTCATATATATATGTATATGTATGAGTATATATATGTACGTATAGTAATAGTAGTAATAGTAGTAATAATCTCGTGTGGGTTGGAAGGGACCTTAGAGATCATCGAGTCCAACTCCCGGGATTCGAGCCTCTGTGCTGCAGAGCGGCACTTCTACCACTTGCACCACAGGGGGGATTCGAACCCCAGGCCCTGGTGTTGCAAGGCAGCATTCCTACCACTTGCGCAACCGGGGCACACACGTATAAATACAAATGTATGCATATTGAAATTCTGAAGTAGTGTGCTAAATTGAAGCCATTATGTCTAGGGTTTATAAAAGTAATAAAATTTAAAAAGTAATTTAGCATAATCTGGGCCTTTTTAAGTAAGGAAGACCTGCAGAGTTACTGTATCTGATTTATGGCAAAAGCTCTGAGGAGTTTTATGCTGTCTCAAGCTATTTGCCTGGTGTTGCTGTCGTGACACTACAATCCAAAGGACAGAATATCAATAATGTTTGGATGTAAAGGAATGTAAACAAGCTTTAGAAAACAAGTCCAATAGTTTGTTAAATAGACCACAACAAAACAAGACCATTGTCATTGCAAAAATAGCTCTGAACTTAGTCCATCTAATTGTCTGAATAGCTTGGAAAAACATAATTAACCCATCAGCAACATTTTGGTATTCTACATTTTGAATTCTGATACTCTGGTAAATTTTGTTTATCAGCATCTCTGTTAGTGTAGCAACGTCACATAATGGTGAAAATCCATGGGATATTTCTTCTTTTATGATTCCAGATCTGGCTTAATTTGAGAATGTAGCCCAAACCCCAATATTCCTTTATCCCCTGATATCTGTTTATTTTGTTTAGAATTTGGTTTTCATTTAATAATGAAGAATTTTTGTTTTGTGTGTGAATACGTTGGTTTATCTTTAATATTGATACCCTTGCAGGAAGCCCTCTTAACAAATGATTACATTACAGGGCTCATATAATAGGGAGTGCTCATTTTCATCAGGTGTAAGTGTAAATAGTACTGATGCTGAGGCAGTTACTGTGTTTCAGAACTTCATGAACAAGGGCTACTCTGAAAGTAGAGTAACCTGTCTTATTATTTTGGCCCACAATGAATGTTGGTGGGATGGTAGCAGAGGTTAAACCTTTCCACCAATATTCCACATTTGTTGCCATGTGACAGATGGCAGCAGAGGGGCACTGTGACAGAATTACATCTGACGTGGAAATGTTTATGATGCAGAGGGGTGGAATTGAATTCCTCCATGCGAAAAAAATGGCACCCAGTGACATTCCTCAACACTTGCTGAATGTTTATGGAGACACATCAGACAATGGATGTGAGCATAGTGAGGCGGCGGGTGGTACGTTTCAGCAGTGGCTACAACAGGACATCTCTGCTCGTGCAGATTTTCATGAGTGTGTCATGTACAGGCTCCTGTCCACCACTGGCAAAAATGCACAGAAATTGGTGATGAGGAATGTAGAAGAACAGTGAGAATTTTTTTTATCATATAGTGTTATTTTGCTCTTTGCATCTGTTGTAGTTTCCATGGAAATAAATAGGAGGCATTACATTTGCAGTGACCTACACATGTTCACACAAAGCAGGTGGTAGATGTTTAAGTTCTCCAGTTTGTGCTGGATGACACAGGAGGCAGTGGGGACCAGCCTGCACCTCTGCTCTGGCAGTGTGTGCTGCTCCTGGCCCCACATTTTTCACCACAGCTGTGTAAAAGCTTAGCAGAGGAACCCAGCTGGCTTCTAACACAAACCTCCACCCAGCTTTCTCAGATTGCATTGGCTGATACCAAGGTCAAGAAACAGGTATTATGCAACTGATGTGTTATTTTTCCTGAGAATAAATTATAGCTTCCAGGACCATGAATTTCTACTAGTTTATATATACATTGTAAGTATCTTTGTATGACTTTTTAAACTGAGTTTATATTCTAGGTGTTACATTTTCTTTTTAACATTTACTCTTTGCTATTTTTTTTTTAAATGCCACACTAATACTGTATGTATTAGTATGTAGTACTAAAATATATTAGTGACCTAAATTTATATAAAATATAAATTTCTGTAACATCTTAATAAATAAGTAAATAGGATCTTCGTAGGTTGGGAAAAGTATCGATGACAATAAGTTTCAAATACATCTACAATTGCTTTCTATGTTGCTTGCATTAAAATAATTTATTTAATCAATTCTTCTTACCATGACTGTTGCAGTCAAGGCAAAAACATTCTGTTACAAAAGCTTTGAGAAAAGATTTTGTCCTTTAGTGAGCTAAATGAAATTCCCAGTAACACAGTGGTTGGAATAAAACCTTGAGAAATTATTAATTATTAATTTTCCTCTTAAAGAAAATATATAAAGAATATTCATAAGATTGGAATTTACAGGGGAAAAAAATAAAAAGCTCTGTTGACTTTCAAAAACAAAGCCAAATGAATAAGCAATAAGGGTCTTTTCAACTTTGACAGGGAAATGAAATAATCTGTTATTAGTATATGCTATGTTTTATTAATGTTAACTGTTAACAGAATTTGTTTTAACATTATTTATACTGGCATTACATACAAGATAATTTAATATTATCCTGAAGGAGAACAGCAGTTTCCTTCTATTTCAGTATACTTGCAATTTTATGTGTGAACCATGCTTAGCTATAATGCTAGTACATCTGAACTATCAATTGGAGAGCTCATTGCTTGAATCTTTCCCAGACTGGAATGGGATACTCCTGAATAGGACCTTCTACCTCTGAAGAATACCAATCATAGAGCTGTAGTCTCTTCTGCTCAGCTGAAATAAAATATGTGAAATGAACAAGAAAAAAAAAGATGGAAAAAAAACTACCAAAATACATTGATGGGAAGGCAGAAAAAAGAGTGAACCTTGAGCTGCTTATGTAGATGTCCATATGATCGGTGATCTGGGGCAATTCTGACTGCATGTTAGTTTCATATAATAACCCAAAACCAGGCTGTTTCTAGACTTCTGAGCTGCCTTATTAGTTTGTTATGTAACTGGCTTCACAGATGAACAGAAGAGTGGTTGGAATTTTTTACTCGTATTTATTCACAGTGAAATTTTAAAGTGCCATTTTAAGTAGAAGATTATAAATCAATATGTTATTATTCACATATCACATATTGTTCTCTTTACTATTCTTTTAATACAGACATTTGAGGATTATGGCTGTCTGGTAAGAATGTATGGAAACGGTTACCAGAATGGTACTTATTTTGCATTTAATAGGGTTGTGCATTAGTCACTTGTTGCAGTACTGTTACATAAAGAGAAATCACACAGGGATGATGTCGCATTTTTTGTTCACAAAAGCATATTTTGCTTTTTGGTTTAGTTTTGTTATACCCAGTAATTATGTACAGACCGTTCATTTAATGTTATCCTGATTTGCAGAGCTGCTGACAGCGTGCATTTTCAAGACCAGCTGAAGAGAATAGCATTTCTTTCATTATCTTCAGTAGCGCGGCTTGATGTGCACAGTGGAATGTGGGCAGTTTTTACTGAGATTTTCCTTTTTGTGTTTCACACGTGGCTCATACTGGCTTCTATTACTTGTCCAACAGGAAGATTTGAGCAGTTAAATTTTTCCTGATTGCCATTCTTTCTTAAATCGTTTGCATTTGAGTTGGTGAAATCTTCATTCTCTCTACATATTCTGTGGGACATGTCATTTAATATCACATCATGTCATTTAAAGTGTAACTACACACAAATGAATAATAGCAGAGATTCCCTTTCCACTTTATCTCCAATCATACAGTGTGTACTTAGCAAAAAGAAAAAAAAAAAAAAAAAAGCAAAAAGCAAAACAACAACAAATACCAAAAGTGCAATGCTACCACCAACCTTTTTCTTCAGTTGTGTATCCACCAGAAAACAAAGAAACTGTCTGAATTGGCCCTAATTACACACTGTGTGCTTTGAAGTCCACCCACAAAAATATCACACTAGAGTTACAAAGAAGCCAGTCCTCATTATCTGTTACAGAATTAAAGAAATAGCAGTTTTCCCAAAAATGGGTAAGTTTTACTGGCATTTTAAGCACATCAGAAAGGCCAATCAACTTTGTTGTGTTTTGATATTCTGAAAGTGAAGAACATTAAAAACAATCAGAAAAAAAAAACAAACCACTATTTCCTTTTGTAAACCTTTGTTTCTTTTTGAAAAGTGACTTGCACAAAAATATTTATGATACTGAGAGGATAAGTTAGCAAATTCTGTAATGTTCTCATGCACTAACTTCTTTTGAAACAAACGTAGTCAGGAGCTTATAAATGTCAAAGTCATTGCCTGTCTGCATCTTCAGAACTATCATCTTTAAAAAGATGTGGTCCATGGGTACTTAGAAGACTACTGCTGAAATCATTTGGGAGTTAAGGGGATAAAACTTTGTCTTTCCAGTCAAGTGACTGCTTTTGATTTATTTTTCTTTGACAATGTGTATAGTCCTCAGATGCTTGTCTACTTTACAGTTTTCTTCTCTCTCTCTTTTTTTTCTTTTCCTGTGGAATTTGTATTCATCTTTTTTTCCTTAAAGATGAATGGCTTGGAATCAGTCTGCTCCAATACTGAGTCCATATTGCACAGCAAACATCTGCCGTAGGCAGGAGCTCAGTAATTCCTGTAGGACTGAAGCTGCCGATCTGTATGTGCCTGCTTAGAGAGGAATATGTATCCATGAGGTGTGCTGGGAAGTTCCCTGTGGAGAGCAGTTATGGAGGAAGGGGTCACTGGGAATTGCTGTGCTAGCCAGAAGGAGGGCATAGCAGAAGTGGGTGTGCCTTCATCTTCCTTTCCTGTTAGGTGTAGATTTTCAGTTGTGGGATGATTTCATAGCCCTGTGGTTGAATGACCATGGACTACAGCATGTCTTTCCATTCAGAAGTAAGAAAGTATAAAGAAGTCACCTTTCCTATGTGTTCACTGGGAGGATTTAGTAAGAACAAGGAAGACTGTAATTTCTACAGAAGCTTTTTAGAACTAATGAAAATTATCAACATGTCATGCAGCTGCATTTCAGTTTTGTTTGTCAGAGCCCAGAACAGAATTGATTTTATAAATAGATCTTAAATGTGAGTACAGAACATGCATGCTAATAAGTTCATGATAAGACTTTGTTTAAAAATACTTTCACGATTTACCCATAAAGAGGAAAATAATTTTATGTCAAAGAGAGAAAAGTAAAACCTTTTTTTTTTTTTCTGAAGTCATTTATGTGACTCCATATCCTTCACAAAATATCCCATGTAAGTGGAGTCTACTTTACATTTATTGAGGGAATAAAGATTCACATGTATTAGAAAGAAACTGTGTGCTTTTGAAAGTAGAATCATTTTGTTTTACTATAGCACAGGTTCAGTCAGTCTGACAGGTTTGGCTTTTTTTTTTTTTTTTTTTTAATTGTCTGATTGTTTTAACATAATTAAAATCAAATTGATCTGGGTAGCTTTTCTATTTTTAATGTTTTTTGCAATCCTATCAGTGATAATGAATGAGAAGTGAATATATATAGAAAGGACATCCTAGCTCACAAGTTTGTCCTGGTATTTAATCCGCATAACACCTTTTTTGCATTGTTCTTCACACACCCCTATATTTTCCTTTTGGTAAATATAGGTAAATACGTTCTCCTCCTGAGGTTTTCATTGCATTTCTCAGAATTGCAGTCCCTCTGTTCTGGGAGTGGTGAATTTGGCAGTGTTTTTGTTGCTTTCCTCCTGATATTCTGAAGCCTGACACAGGCTGTCTGTGGAGCTGTGTTGTAGGACATTTGTTTATATCATGCGCTACAAAAAGTTACTGAATGTAGAGGCTCTGCAAGTCCTTGGGGTGTTTGATGAAGTTGTTCATAGGCATCTTCTTTGTATGCCATGTTCTGATGAATATGACTTCAGTATTTCTATTTGTTTCTGGTGTTATGTACTCCTTTTTGTGACATAAGGTGGCAGTACATCTAGAATATTTTTTCATAGATTTTGGCTGTCTGGTCCCCCTTTTATTTGAGGCAGATTGTGATGTCCAGCTTACCTTGGATCTAGCTTTGACGAGGTTGGACTCAATCATCTCTTTTTGTCTTTTCCAACCTGAATTATTCCATGACTGTACAGTTTGTATTGCCTATAGAATTATTTACTTTCTAAGAATCAGTAGAGAGGGATGAATGCAGTTCTTTCAAAACCTGGGAGATGATGGTTTCCAGCATACTCATTGCAAGACTGATTAACAGTCTGTTAATGTATGTTATCATAACTTCCAGGGTTTTCCTTTGGATTATCCATAATCACTGTTTGCATCTATCTAGAAATGTTATCTTCCTAATTTTATTCTAATAATCATATTTTGATCAACAAAGTATGAAAACTGATTGTATTGTGACAATTTGGTACTGGTTATGAAAGCCATTTGTTATAAATGAAAAGAGTGAAAGATGATTTATATGTATATCACACTTTCTGTCAAAGCTAAAATATTCTGTGTTGTCATGCATTGTAGATCAGGTACGTGCATACCTTGTGCCATTCAATTACTAAGATACATCCTTTCTGAATGACTAAAATATTTTAGAGGAACTGTGCACAAGGTAACCTATAAAATGACAAAGTAGCACAGCTGGAATCAATGGTGTGGTTCTAAATAGCCTCTACAACACTCCTTGTGCTGAATGGCCTCTAAAGCTAGACTGGTGTTAGAACATTATTCTCTGTATCAGTGATTGTAATAACCATTCTGGTTTCTGATGTTTGGAGAATAATATTTGTGCCATGGAACAACTGTGGATATCTTTGGAAAAAGTATGTCTGATCAATGATGGGAAAGCAAAATTACCTGTTTGGACTCCTAGGTATTTGTACTGAACGTAACACTCTGTCTGAAGTTGCTAGTTAGAAGGAACAAGAAATCAAGAAGCATAAAACATTGGTTCAGAAATAATGTTGGTGAAATGAACACACATTGCTGTACTGCTAAAATAATTTTGTTGTTTTCTTGTTTTAACAATTCATGCTGCTTGATCTATTTCCCCATTAGTTTCCGTATTATCCTAGCAAGAACAGTCATTCATTCATTTTTCTTTAAGTTATAATTTGTCAAATGTGTTTCTCTACCAGATTATTTTGTCACTTCTGTGCTGCACACTCCGCTTTAAGTGATTTAGCTTTTTAGTAAATGCTCAAAAATAAAATATGTGGCAGAAATTTTCAGTTCAGGCACGCTGCAGAAGTGAGCATTGTCCAGGGCTTTGATTTTGACAGACTAATACTTCTGCCTTCATCTCTCTCAATGTAGTGTTGACAACATAGCTGATAGATTAGCCCTTTTCTTAATTCTTTTTCTGAAAACCTCACTGCTAGCCATGAGTTTGACTGTTGCACAAAATCAGTATGTAAAACAGTGGCTGTCAGAACTTGAGTGTTGGCCAAAGGCTTATTCAGGTCCTTTTTCTTTTGTTTCTGTGGAGTGATAAAACACATTTTTTTATTTTTGAAGGAAAATTATTCTTTTGTTGATCTCATGTCTTTTACATAAAATATCTCATTCCCAGTATTCCAGGCCTGAATGAGTAAAGGTAAATAAACATACTGATGAAAGTCCATGCTTTCATTTCAAGTTGGATCATTCCTAGTAATTCTGTGCCACAAATTTAACAGAAGGTGCCTTATACAAATTACAGCTTGTTCAAAATGTAGCTGCCAGAATACTAATTTGAACAAAATATTCACAAGCCACATTTTTTTCCAACTTCTGGATCTTTTGCAGAGTTTTCCAATCTGCTGATTTTCTGCTTCTGTGTATTTCTTAATTAACTGGCAAGTTCTTGGAAAAAAACATCTTAGGGATTCCTTGTGTTGCTTTGAATCCACGATGCTTTCGGATTTGTTTGTCACACTCAAATGTCTGCTCCTTAGTCCATCACATATAAATGAGTGGTTGGTAAGCATTTGTTTCTTTGCGATTTATTTCATTTTTATACAAACGGAATTGCTTTATTCTGTCTGATACAAGAAGTCTTCCAATCTCACTCAGCTAGGAATCTTGATGGCTGGGATTAGCTTTTCTTTGGGATTGAAATGCTTTTGATGGGCAGGTTGTGGAAGTAGATGTGAACTACATATGTGAAGTAGACAGAGACCCCTCTTCCACATTCTCAGAAAAGTGTTTGGATGCTGTCTGTGGGAAAGGACCTGGGGCTGCATTCTGCCTTCCTGTCTGCACAGGCTTTCAGGTGAGACTCTGGATTTGTGGAGGGTCCACACCAGTGCTGAGAATTAGCTGAAAGAATAATGTCTATACATTTGTCATTGGGTGACACAGAAATACTCCCCTTCCACTGCAAAGCAGCACAATGTATAGCTCTGCTCTCCTAGTGAGGCTTGGTGTGTGGAGCAGGATGTGATCTGTGGCTGCAGCCTCATGTTTCTGTCTGTTCTCTTATAGTCTCACAAAATGCAGCTCTGAAACAGCTACAAAGTTGAAGATTACCTTAACAGATATTAATACACTGTTTTGATTGTATTTGGATTGCTTCCTATTGTGAAAATGTTATTTATACTGTAACTGTCAGAGAATGGAAAAAGAATTGCATTAACAAATGCATTACAAACATGTGTTTATAGATCCAGCCTCCCTTGGGGAATGCTGCCAAAAATAATATTCCTCACATTTTGTTTGTAAGTTGCACGTTACAAAAGAAAAAATATGTTGTAAATGCATTAATGTCCTAATAACTGAGGTCTTGGTTGAACAGGAAATTAAGATGCCTCCTTATATCTCACTGAGGCCAGAGAGACCTAAAAATAAGTTGAAAATTAAATAGATGTTCACCAACCTTAAAACTTGGCTATATTCTACTGAGGGTCCCAGAATTTTAAGAAATACTTCTTAAAAATTATTCTGATGCGTATTTGGAATGTGAACATCTTTCTTTTCTAATATTCAGATATATTAATTTTATAGTATATAGTTTTGTGAGATCTGATTAAGGACAGCAGAATCTTTACCTACCTTTGGAAAACATGTAGAAATAGAATTATGTTTGAGACCTCAGAGATAGAGGAAGGTGGATATAGAAATGTTCAAGATTTTTGAGGAGGAGCTAAGTAGACTGACAGCTCTCCCCAGCTCAGTGCCTTACTGCAGTTAAGAACAAAGAAACACCTTCCTGCCCACTAATTAGGATGTTATTTTCTACAGCTGCTTAAGGAGGAAGCAGCTCCAAAACCAGGGCAAATTTTTCTCCTCTCATCTTCCCAAGTGCTCCTTTCCTTACTTTATCAAATGAAGTATTATTGTAAATCTCAATACATGTTATAGGAAACCATCCTTTAGCCCAGCAGCAGTGTATTTATGGAGTCAGCATGTGAATTACCATGTAGTGCTGGGTATTTTAAGATAGAAGGAGTTTTATACTTCACTCTTGCAAGGGAGAAATATAGAGACTTGAAGCAATCACTAGCTTTAATAGTTGAAGGTGGTGCTGGTTGCTATAGCCTTTAGCATTAAGGCAGATCACCCTCTTGGCTTCATAGAAAAGGGAAAAAGCTCAAAACATCATTTTCCTCGCTTTTGTCAGAAGTGTGTTTTGAGTTGTTTGGAAAACGCTGATTGATGAGAAAGCATCTTTTACCAGGAGCTTTTAGTGTGAATGTCTGTATTCTGTATAGAAAGCAGTGAAAATCTCCTAACACTGGAATGCAAAAAGCAACGTACCTTATCAGCTTTTGTGGAAAATAAACCATATTACATGTATTTACTCTAATTGTATAATTAGACATTCAAATTACAGTATGTAAATACTTAGTAATCAGCTAAAATTTGCTTTGAAAAACAAGATAATTCCCTCAACACAGGCGACCTTAAAAGAATGTTAAGTTAGGAGAAACCCCACAGAAGTACAATGAGAAAATTAGCTTACAGTAATGAATACCTCAATAGCTGGGGAACAATGTGCAATTCTGTCATTTCTCATTGCCTTTTGTGTGTGGGTATATTTAACGATTTAAAGTCTGATGAGGTGATCTGCTGAGCACTGTGAATTAAATAGGAGTACTCAAGAATCACAGTGCTAAATCCCAGTTTGAGAATCTGCCTTATTCCTCATAAGACAGGAACCTCACTTCCCCTTCTAGCAGAACTATGTCTCTTGGAAGGAACATGGAGTGAGAAACTGACTGTCAAGGAGCCGTGTAGAGAAAGTAGAGCCAAGGACAATTAAAAATGCAGTAGTAGGTATGGGGAGTTTTGCTGAGTTAACAAAGCCTTTAATAGTTGCAATGGTTATACAGTCTCAACCAGAAACTCTTCCAGATACAGTACGTAAATAAAAACATTTCTCCCCATGGAACCGTACTCTTTCAGTGTTAAATAATCAAGCATCATTTTTGTAAATTGCTGGTTGTTGTTTTTGACTGACATGTTTACTCAGATAATATAACAGTTTTTTCTCAAAGTAGTGTACTTAGTGTCTAGATGACATAAACATGTGGTTTGTTGGTTTTTTTTTGTTGTTTTTTTTTGTTTTTGTTTTTGTTTTTTCAGAGGAAAGAATTCCCAAGTGTTCTGCTTCATTCTCTTTCAGTCTTTACGGCACGGCTTAATATTTTCCTTTCCTGACTGCTAGTTCAATTATAGCATGTGTGTTTGCCTTCATCTGTGAAAAAGTGCTTTCAACATGTTTAGGAAAGCTATTTAGGAAACACTTTCTTCCTCTGTAGACTGAACCTGGCACAAAGGGTATGATAAGCCGCACCCTTTGCTTCACACTGATCTTCCTTCACACCAGCATGTTCTCCTTTTGTAAATGGGGCCCTCGTGGCTGTGAAATGAGATGTGAGGGAATTCAGTTGTGTGACACAAATCAGCTCCACTTTCATAGAGAAAGCATTCCTCAAGTCTAGCAACTCAGAAAATGAGTGTTGTAGGCAGGCTGAAAGTTTATCACTTCTGTGAGATGAGAATAACTTCAAGGTGTAAGGGGCTGGGATGTTTTACAGATGTATAGCAGCTGGGAGAAGAGAGAAGGAGGTGAGAGCATTGTGAGATGAACACCACTGCAGCTTCTCGTAGCATTTAAGAGCTTGTTTGATATTGCTAAGCTTGATATGTGGAACAGCAGTAAGAATGAGTCAGTCTGATAAAAAAAGATCAGTAGTCACTGAAATGATAAATAAGATCACAAAAATGATCACAGAGATCAATAGAATGCCTGTTATGTAATCAGTATTGTTATTTATGCTAATGTAATCTATCACCAGTTACTATTGTAAATTGGTTTTTCTTGTCAGTTCCTGAGACTGAAAAGGAGTGGTTTTGCTTTTTATGACAGAAGAAGTTGATCTGAAACTGTTTAACAGATAGAGAACAAGCTACCATTCCTTCCAGGCTACTCACGTGTAAGGGCTCCTGAGCAGCCTCCTGGGGTCACAGTCCTACTTGTTCGCACTGCCATGGAGCTGCTGCAGGGGCTGCCGCAGTTGAGTGGTCATTGAGCAGAAGAGCAGTGCTCCAGATTATCATGGCTTTTATTCTCAAATGTGTGTTTGCTTGTATGCTGGTTACGAAATATAACAGGAGGTGAGAATTCTGTTTTAGACAGAATTAGGTAGTTAAGTCCCTCAGCTTGGCTGGGATTGGGTTGGAGTGGGGACCAGGAGCCGACCAGCTGCCCCTTACAGCTGCTGTGCTGGCAGTAGCTTGGCCCAGCCCTGGCTGGCCACGGCTATTCCTTCAGCCTGGCACCTGCCTTTCAGGCTGCAGAGCATTTGATTGTTACTGAGCATGGGATTATGAGAATTAACTACTGAGAAAAGTTGAGTAATGGTCATCTGGACTAGCCACAGGCGAGCTAGCTTAGAAGTAGTGGTTAAATACTTTCAGGTTATATACTCACAAGCTAAAACAAGGTAAATTCTCTGGTAACTTAACGCAAGCATGGCGAGGATGCCTCCTTTGTAATCCAAACTTATGATCAGGATAACCATGACTGTGCTTCACACTGAGTGTGGAGTGCAGCAGTTGAAAACACAGACTTGCTGTGAAGGCTGTGGTGAGCAAACTTGAGACTGTGGCTGATGGACACTGAAGCCTCAGTGGTTGTTGTGAGGAAAGAGTATCACTGTGTTGGAAAAGCTGCTTTGCTTTGCTGCTTGAGTAAAGACAACCTGAATGAAAACCACTAAGTAACCTCTTAGCAGTGAACTTGTTCTAAATATCCTACTCGATGCAAGGGGAAAATGCTTTTGGGGAAGTGATTACTGGTATAGGAGGCTTGACAAAGGTAGAGATGACAGAGACAGATAAGACCCTGGGCATCACTGTGATCTCCAGATAAACTTGCAGAGGCTGACTGGACTGAGTCACTCCACTCTAAAACCTGGTAGTTACTGTTGCTGATAGAGATACTAAAAAGATTCCTGTGACATTTTAAATGCCACAGATTTCCTATCCAGCAGCTCTTAAAGAAGATCCCTAACTTTATAAAACCAATACGCTTTTCTGTGCACAATATATTTGGCAGTACGTTCAGAGATGTTACCAGCTCATCAGTTCTACTGCGGGAGGAACAAACAAACAAAAAATTGTCAGCTTTTGAATGAAAGAACTGCAGTAAAAAATGGTAATTTTGAAGGGAGTTTGTAGGGATTTCCAGGAAACAGCAGTTCAACCCAACAGACAACATGGCAGTGGCTTTAAAAAAGAAATAATGAAAAAACCTGTTCTCAGATGGGAAGAATTCCCAAGATGACAGTG
The DNA here is from genome assembly GCF_054131305.1 of Coturnix japonica. Classification (NCBI taxonomy): domain Eukaryota; kingdom Metazoa; phylum Chordata; class Aves; order Galliformes; family Phasianidae; genus Coturnix; species Coturnix japonica. The sequence continues at coordinate 6,940,026 of NC_140680.1, read as the reverse complement.
ACAGTTCCTTCAGTAACTCAGTTGAAGGCAATTTAGATCATTTGATCAGAGACAAAAGAGCATATTTGAACATACCATAGGCGCAGATCCATGTACAATGCAAAAAGTGTCAGCTATAAAATCCATCACAGTGCTTCAAGGCTTACAGTGTCTCCTGCATGCAATTGTTCCTCTTTATACGGCCAACCATCAAGTATTTCAGCTGCAGGATCCTTAGCTGATCACATGTTGGAAATATACACAGCAATACACTCCAACAGCTGTCAAAGATTTATCTGAAATTAATAGCAATTCATCACTACAACAGCCAACCTTGCCATAATATTTTATTTCTGTGTATAAAAAAGGACTTTCTGGAAATGTTCTTTTTGACCAATGCATATTATCTTATCAGTCAAGATAATGGTTCTGTATAGCTTTTCCTTATCTGAAGGGATATATTTGATGAAAATACTCTTTAAGAATTATTATTTTTACTCTCTCTGTCTAAAGGAAAACTGATAGCTTAGTTGTTGGTGAGAGCTTTCTATTAACCCCAAGGTATGGACATTCATTAATGGATTTCCCTTGAGCTTTGCTTACTTTTAACAGAACATAGTGCTTCAAATGGCAGCAGTTTAAAAAATCTGATTCTCATTCTTGTCATTTAAGGTGTCTTCTTGTCAAAGACATTTGGACGATCACCAATCAGAACCTAAATAACATTCTTTGAAAATCACCAAAGATGGTGTCTTCAGTAATTCTTCCAGTACTGTTTATCTGCTACCTCCTGTTGTTTCTTCATGCAATTGTCGTTGTTACTGTTGGCATGCTTCTTTAGGGAGATTTGATTAGAATTGCTAAGTTATTGGGAAGTGCTCAATTAGCAGTCTTTCACTTCTGGTGGTGATGACTTCTAATCCTCCTGTGCTTTGAACACAATATTTCTACGTGTCTTTTCAGTCAAGGCAACCGCATGAATCAAATACAGATTAAACCAAGAAGCCCTGATTGTCATTGATTAGGGCATACAAGTGGGTGAAGACGGGCACACACTGACAGGCGCAAGTGTACATGGAAGTGGCAGGCTGAAATATTAATACAGGGCATTCAAATTACTGGGATAGTGTGATGATAACTGAGAAAGAGAATGAAAAGGATCCAAGGATCTGCTTTTTTTTCTTTTACTCTGTCTTACCACTGGAATCAAATAGAACTTCAAACCATGAGAGCATTCAGCACAGTCAGAAAAATGTGAGTCAATAATTTCCAAACTGTTTCTGTGTTTCATAAGCCATCCCAACTTATGAATTCTGAAAACACTCTGTAGGACATTATGTAATCTTGCATCCCTCAAGATTAATGAATTATAGATACAAAACTACTATCACTCCCTTCTGGCAGTGCCTTTAATTTCTCTTGTGCTGTGTACCTGTGACTTGTTGGCAATGCTTAGTTTTTCTTCCCAGTATATTGCAAAACTCCTGGAAGCTTTTCAATTATTTTCTTTATTTCTACTTTTTAATGTTTTACAATGCTTCATTATTTTTATTTTTTTTCCTGTCGCATTCCCTTTCTTTTTGCTATCATTCCAGTAACCTTTTAAAACTTATAGTTATTGCTATATTATTCACATTCATTTTAGTTTGATGAATGGGAAACATCACATAGTGCAAAGTGTTTTCAAAATCCCTGACAAATAAAATTGATACCATTAAGGTTACAATGTATTTATATTTAAATTCATAATGGATGAAAAATTCAGAAGTTTAGCGAGACTACTAAGAAAAATAAATTGCCTTTTTCAAAAGTCTAAGTACCTGTACAGAAATATGAATGTGGTCCAGGCCCATTATGTTTCCACCTATTATACTGGAAGAAGAATCTTAAAGAAATTTCCTTTCTGATATTAGTAAGTGAACTAAATTTTGTGCCATCTCCAATAAGATTTTAAGACATTCTTCCTTTTAATGCAAACGTCCTCTTTCTGATAAAAAGCCTGTACATCCCCTTCATGCATAAAGTTCTTTTAATCACATATTTTCTGATTTATCATAGTGAATATTCAGTATAATTTATAAATAATATGATTCATTAGGTCAGATCACCTTATAAGGTTACATGAAGAAATGGGCATGTGGCAGCCTTCAAGGCAGAGCTCCTATGGAGGCGAGGCAATGTTTTAATCTCTTTCTTTCTGATTTCCACTCTTCTCTTGCCAGCTTTACAATCTCTTTTTGCAACTAGTGGGCCAAAATGGGCAGAGAATGGGAATATACCTTTAAAAAAGTACAGTGAGAAGTGTTTCTGTTAAGCTTCCTCTGTAAGGAAAAAATAAGTAGAATCATAGAAAGGCTTGGCCTGAAATGGACCTTAAAACCATTCAGTTCCACCCCTGTACTGTGGCAGAGTTTTATTCCTCACTATGTCAGGTATCTCAGGGTCCCAAACTGCCCAGCCCTGGGTAGCAGATGATACGTTGATAAGATTTATGTGGATGCCAGGAGTAGAATACTAGCTTTTCTGGTGATAAACAAGGGAAATTAGGATGAGGTGGTTTGTTTGTTTGTTTGTTTGTTTGTTTTTTAAATAACTCCAACATTAGCAGCATCACTTTTTTCAGCTCCTATACAAGATGCTAGATAATAAATGCATTTAGTACTCAGTTGGGGCATTATCCCAGTGTTATTTCTGAGAGAATGTTGCTATTAACTAAACTTCTGCAACAACTTTTAATGTCAGTTGTTTTGGTGGAAGTGAAAGCTGAAGGCAGAAAAATCAGAACTGCACAGTGAGCACAGCTAACAACTCTGTCCGTACTGCTAAGGAGCTGGTCCTGCGTGATACATTAACACAGTTGTCATCAATGGTATGTGACAAGGGCGGATGCTTGGTCTCTGTATGTTCTAAGTTCAGAGATTCCAGTTTTTTAACGCTGTGTTTGTTATCTATTATTCTAGTTTTCTAAGCTGCAGATGATAAAGTACAATTTATATATATATACATGTCTTTTTTATTAAAAAAAAAATACATTTTTTAATCTGCTTAAACTGAGCTTAGCTAAGGGGGTTGTGACAAAGCTAAGGATGCAGCAAAGATTTTGGAAAGGGGAGATTTAGCCATAAAGCATCTCTTGGAGTCATTCTTGCTTTAGTCTAACATCATCCACCTATCTCCTTTTTTGTTCCTCCTTTTGATATGTTCTTGAATGATTACTTTGCTTTTGAGACAGAGTTCGCGTCACAAAGTCTTTCTGGAATTACTTTGTTCTTTCTCCAAGAATTGTCAGATTGTGTCAAGCAGGGTCAGCAGTGAGTCTGCCTGTGTAGTGCTGCTCAGTGTTTTGCCTGTTATTTTTCTCCTCTCCATCTGTTAATTACATGTAGTGGCTTATGAAGGATTACAGTAACATTTTAAATAATCGGTGTGGTAGGGGAAACTGTTAGTTGTCTTTATCACAAATGAGTGATACTCTGTTCTACCCCTTCTGTTTGTGGAGAATGGAAGAGAAATCTGCTAACAGGGAAAAGAAAGGGAGAGTGCATTAAGGACACTTTGGACTTGATTTGTTGCTTGCACAGACTGCAACTCCACTGATTTCATGGAATTCCTCCTGATTTGTATCCCTGTAATGTAGAGGAAAATCAGTCCCTGAAACTATACCACTGTGTGGTATTCATTTTTTGTTTTATATTTTTAATATTAAGCAACACATCTTTTTGATCCCAATCACATTGTATTTCAATTCTTAATTAGCATATTATCGGTCATCACACAGTGGTGTTTCTTTATGGTTTAGACTATTTTGTGATGTGATTTGAAACAACAGTGCTGTTTATCTTCTCTGTAAAACTTGATATTTTCAAAATACACATATGTACATTTTTTATCCCTTGAGAAAAAAAAAAAAAAAATAGTTCTCAGTATGTATCAGGCATCCAGTCCATAGCTTTGGAATTTGAAAGATGCAGCTTAACATACTTGAAAATATAGAATATAGTATGAATATGTTGTGAAGTAAAAGGAGAAGTGCACTTTTCTGACAGAAAAAGATTTCTGAAGCCAGTGGTAAGCTGGGAGTTGGCCTCTACTCTCATGTAACTGATGACAGGACTAGAGGGAATGGCTTCAAGCTGTGCCAGAGGAGGCTCAGTCTGGACGTTAGGAAATACTTCTTTTCTAAGAGTGGTCAGGTGCTGGAGTGGTTTATTCAGGGAAGTGTTGGAGTCAGCAACCCTGGAGGTGTTAAGAAACATTCAGATGTTGTACTGAGGGATGTGGTTTAGTGGAAACTGTTGGTTATATGTGGACAATTGGACTGGGTGATCTTGGAGGTCATTGCCAAGCTTGGTGATTCTGTAATTCTATGATTGTAAATAAGAGCATGTTATAAAAAGAGCTCCACATGGTTTTATAAGGATTCTGTAATTGGTGAGAAAATTATATTTATGGATAAATTATTGAAACAACTTAAAGAAAAATCTCTTAAACAAACAAAACCTTCTGTAGTTAGAGGAGTGGACATGACCTTCAGCTGTTGCAGAAAACCTCAGAAATGTTAAGAACATTGAGGCTGTTGGGAAATTCTCCAGAAACACCAGAGTAAACATGGATGCATTAATAGCTGCTGAAGAGATCAAAGAGCTTGAAAAGCAGCAATGGGCTGGCGATGTATCAGAGGTCACCAGTTATGCCTTTTCCAGTTGCATAGCTGTGTTTGCCTAGATGTAGTGTTCACACTTGACCTTGAAGTGCTGAAAGATCAGGTCACCCATGCTGAACTTAAGTTTAACCTTGAGGTTAGCTATGCATTCAGCAAGGAATTTGACCAGATGATTTCCAGAGTTTCTTGCCAGTCTGAATTTCTCTATGTGTTAATATCACACAGTGAAGTTTCAGTGAGTTGTTAATCAGTCTCTGCTGCCCAGTTCTACAGGCAACATACATAATTATTGAGGTGCAGTGTCCCACTGAAGAGCCAAGTACTTAATGAAAAATTAATGATTAATTCACAAAGTCTGTCTGAAATACAATTTGCAAAGTGTCTTCTATGTAGATGTTAATGTACAGATGCTCAGAAACATTTTACGTGTTTTATGAAGTCTTAAGATCCTAAAAGGTCCATAAATTTTAGCATCGTTAGTAAACCAGGAATATATAACAGTTTTGACCTTAGGTTATGTATTATATGATCAGTCAGTTAAAAAGTATCCTGTAATGAAAGTGACTGGCTATTGAAAAGGCAGCGTCCAGTGGTCTGACAAATCATGAGCACTTCGGGAGAGAGTGGCAGAAGAGATATGCTTTTGTAATTAATGCTGTTTACCATGAAAGACTTTGATATCTCTATTGAAAAACAGAAAGAAGATATATTTTAGATAAAGGGTACACGGAAGCAAAAGACAGTAAATAATGCCTTCTCCTGCTCTCCTGCACTGTCCCCTACAAAGAACCACCAACAAAAGAAAAGAAAATCATCCTTCAGTGCCTTTGGCAAACTAAAACTGTATCTGCATAGAAAGAGAAAAGAATTGCAGGAGGGGGGGATTGGGTTGAAGGGGATTAATCTGAAGAAAGAGTCAGAATGGCAAAGGCTCCAAATGAGGTACCATTAGCAAACTATGTAGAAGGCAGAAAGAGCATGCTTTTAAAATGCTTAAGAAGCCAGAGAATAACAAAAGGAATTGTCAGGTTCCCTACTTAAGAAGATGGAAGAAAAAATGTATATAGTATGTAGCAAGCTAAAAAGCTTAATAGCTACTTTGTGTTAGACCTTCACTAAAAAGATAATAGTTATAGGCTTAATGCACTAATAGTAATAGGGTGGAGGTGAGATGGAATCAGGAAGGAACAGGTTAAAAAGTGCCTACCAATTTAAGTTGGAAAGCATTAAAATAATCTCTGGAGAGCAAGGCAAAATTCTCCCTGGAGTGAGGTAGCGTCAGTATCAAAGCCATTGGCAATTTAATTAGTGAATTCATGGAGGGGAGGGAATTTCACTGGGGCTGGAAATGAATGCCATGTAATGAAATCAAGCAGGTAAGATCCTCACACTCAAATTCTGCTTTTTCAGTGCAGATCTTTAGGGATGAGGGAATATGCTGCTGCTATGAAAGTCCATTGTTCAATATGCTGTATAGCCCCAACTGAACAACCTGTGAACCTGGCTAGCTAATTAGTGCTTATTTTGGCAGTGGTCATTATGTGGCCAGCAGCCAGTCTTACAGACTGAGGAGAAGCATAATGTGAAGATGTGGACTTTGAGTGGCGAACATTATGTGGTATCATTTCAGACAACAAGGCAACCTCCCAGTTTGCAGTGGTAGGATCTGATTGATACCTCACATTATTTTTTAAAGTTTTGGGACTCAATGATACTGTGCTAAACACACATGAAGAGGAAGCATGAAATCACTGTGGTTGCTGTCCAATCTTTTCTTTATAATTTTTTCATAAGCTGCCATCTGTAATTAAGTTTAAACTGTCAGTGGTTCCGTAGCATAGAGGTGTCATTGATAATAGCATGTACACAATTATATAATCCTTTCTATTGGGAAACATCAAAAAATCATGGCTGGGAATATATAATGCTTTTTTCAAATGAGAACAGATGAAACAGAAATTTCAATGGACTCATAACTTCACATTCTTATTGTTGTTATCCTTTTTTTGATCTAACCAACAGAATATTTTCCAGGATCTAGAATATTTTAAGCACTTCTGTACTTCGTCTGTTTAACAATTGCTCTCAATTAAATTCAGGTTCCAGTTTTTGAGATGGGCAAACAGCAGAAGTGTACAGGTAGAATTTTCCTTTCAGAACGTTATGTGTGTCATTTACTCTGTGAAATTTCCTCTTGATAATTCTCACCGGTTTTCTGCCCTTTTCAATATTCCTGACATAGAGTAGGAACTAAAATCCATCCCTCCTTTGGGGGAAGCTTATGCAACCAATCCCTTAGACTGTGTGTTAAAATTTGCCAAACTCCAAAGCAGCAGCCTATCAAGCAACGGTAGAAGTATGGCAGTGACTCAGAAGTGTTGCTGGTCCTCCTCAGAATGCGGGACATGTTGATGAGCAGGGGGAAGGTGTTGTGTCTGGGCAGTTCACTCTGCTGAGCCCTGCAGGACCTCTGGCATGCAGCAGTGACTCACTCTGCAGGAGAAGCTTCCACAGTCCACAAGAGGAAGAACTGTAAATTTGTTTCACTCCCTTTCTGTGAAAGATGACTTAAACACCCTATTTCCATTATGTGTGCATAACACACACAATTACACACCCACTGTAGACCATCAGTGACTGTAGTCTTTTCTAGTTTCTACTGGAATGTTCTCACGGGTTACTTAGATTTACCTATGCCCGTGACAGGGGAAGCGACCCCGTAGGGCCCCCGGGGCCCGGAAAGGAGGGGGAAAAAGGGGAATGGGATAAAAACAGTGGCAATCTAAGGAGGAAAAACTTATTTTTACTAAATATGATATCGAAATACAAGATAACACAATATAATATAATTGAGGCTAACAAATCAAACGAAACAGAGAGAGAGAGTCCCCGAAAACCGAGAGGCCTACTGTGAACTCTAGGCAACATGGCTGGAATGCTTCCCAATCTCCGAGAAGTTCGAGAGAAGAAGAAGAACACTCCAGCCTGGGAACAAGATTATATAGTGTCCTGGTCCCATGACTTATCACTAACCGTGTTGTTCTGTGGGATATGTAGTCTTCTTCTGTGGACTGCACATTCAATGTGGAATACTGATAGCAAAATTACAAAATTATAAAACCATGACATTCCACCCCTTATTCTACATTATTACATCACGGTTAACCAATTAATCATGGTTAAATGTCCACCCATACACACATTTCTTGCTGTCTCTTCCCACTTCGAAGAGCTCAGGCTGAACGTGTTTGTATTCATCTCACCTATCTGTAGAGGCCACAGTGTCAGGTCCTGAAGATGTGATTCTCCTTGTTGGTGAAAGAGTTTCTGTTCCTTGTCCAAATAACAAAGGGGGAAAAAAAAGCAAACAAACAAACCTTGCTGTCTGCCTCTAGTTGCACCTGAGTCTTGTGTCCTCTTCTTGGCAATAATTTCTATCTGCCACTCATTCTGCTTGTGAATGCATTTAGGAGTATGTGTTTTATTAACATAATACTGTGTGCCAAATCCTTTCTAGTATTTTTTGCAAGTGTTACAGTAGATCTTCAGCTGAACAGGAACAGTTTGGGACTGGATGGGACAGTCAGGGGCCAAGGGAGTATTGCCCCGTGGTATTGCTGGGCTGTGTTTACTGTCTGGAAAGCATTGGAGTGAGAGGGGAAGTTTCTTGAGTGCATGAGGAAGTAAATGCTACGCTCATCTTGGAAAAAGGCAGGGAGGAGGGTCACTGGAGAGGATCTGGGCTTGAAGTGGAATGGAAGCTGATCATGGGACAATTTAGTCTGTGTTTCAGATGAGATTATAAAGGATTATTGTGACTTTATAACTTCAATTATTCTACAACTTGTTGGATTTTTGTGGCTTTAGTATGTATGTGATTCCCCTTCTGGCCTTACATGTCCTCATCAATCCATTCATCCTTCCCTTCCTGCTCAGCAGTGCCCATCAGCAATCTCAGAGCTACACATTCTCAATAGCAAACTCAGGTGTCCCTACTGGAGTTGCCTCCACATGTTCCTTGCTACCCAAGTCCCTAAGAGTGGGGCCCTGCTGTCTGTGGGAGCAGCAGTGGGAGGCCATCACCAAACTTGCTTCTGTATGGTTCTGCTTGAGGTGCTGAAAAGGTCTGGGGTGTTTTCCATTGGCCGTACATGGAGAAACTGCCATCCCTACCAGTGATGTATGAGATACAGGAGTGAGGGAGCACTTGGTCCTTCAGTACTCCTAGTGTATGAACCTGTTACTGGTGTTTGTTGGTACAGTAAATACGGGCTACAGACAATCCACCCTTTTACTGGTGCTTGGATGGACATGTGTGATAGAACATGATCTGGAATCCAGAACAGCAAGTTTTTGGGTATGGTTTCACAATTGTTTTTTCTTTCAGCGGTACACATCTTCTGACTGAGCTTTTGAATATTTTGGTGAGTGACTGTAACAATGTCTAGATATTGTTTACACATCAGTAAAAGCAGGGAATCTCCTATATCTGCAGTGCGTAGTTGATGAGAGGTCCACGCTGTAGTGTAGATAACAATTTCTCTGAAGACAGAACAGGTGACTGTGAGATCAGGGTGGTTCAAAGATAAGGGATATCTGCTATCTGAGCATGAAGTGTTCATAAGGAGAAGTTAAAATGGTTTAACTTTCCCAATTTATTTCAAAATGAGAATTAAAATGATTTTGTTGCAATGGAATAAAAGCTTTTACAGTGCTTGCACTCTTGTAGCTTTCAGAATGACAGCAAGCAATGGCAGTGAGAGCAGATCTTTTTAAGGAGATTATTTTAAAGGCAAAGAAAAATAAATCACATATCACATGAGGTTGCAATAGTGTGAAATTTGGTCAAATATATTTGAAACTATAAACTCCTATTATATTAAGTATTCAGATGTGGGCTTTTTTGCTTAGATCTATCTCTGAACAAGGTGCCTTGTTTGTAAGTCCTGGTGCCAAAATGGCAGATTTTCAGGTAACATTTAAAGGATAAATCTAATATTTGCATCATTATTGTGGAACACTTTGCTCACAGTCTTCTCAGTTATTTTATTTAGCTTTATTTATGTGCTGTTTAGGTCTTTGAACATCATTGCTTCCCTTCCTAATTGTATTATCATAAAATTCAAAATGCTTCACAAGGGACTTCAGAGGCTACTTATTTCTCTGACATCAAAGTTAGAAAAACACTGTGAGATGAGCCATCTTAACCGTCATGAAACAGGATTTTGACATTGTTATGCACTGACATTACTCTCATTTCATCTTTTCTTAAGACAGTAGGAGGAGGGTATCCTAAGGACATTTATGACTTACACAACTCATAAGTGAGCAGAGGTGTGAAAAGCATCCTCAGCCCCTATCGCTTTGAAAAGAGTCAGATCTACCAGATAGTAAAGGGATTGGATGACTGAATGTCACTTGTAGTGCACAGTACTCTGTTGTGTTGTTTGTTTGTTTTTTGCTGACAGCTAAAATTGATGTATTATGCCAGTGAATAAGTAGCAGTTGAAGCTGCTAAGACACTGCAACCTGAAAGCACGTAAACTTTAATATAGTGCAATAATGTGATCGTGTGTGTATAAAAGTATATTGGTTGTTATGCTGAATTCAACTTCAGTAAGCCAATGTTATTATTACCGAGAAATAGTTTCTAAATATAAGTGGGAAAACAATCAGAATCATTGTCATTGTAAGAAAGAAGTAGTTATTTAGAAACTGGGAAATCTGTGTGATCAAAATGCAATCCATGGAGTGACATGCGTGGTGCTTGTCAAGCAGGTAAATACTTTGTACAGTGCATCTTACCTAGTATCTCAGCTGCTGTTAAGATTATCACAACTTAGGTATTATGTTAACCTAAGGACAAGAGGTTTTTCTAAATTCTAAGGGATTTGACTTACTGTGCTTAAATATCCCTTATTGTGATTATTCAGAAGTTGAATATGCAATAGTGTTTTTTTCTTCAGTGTGACAGTGATAAGCAAACAATGTATGTTCTGCAGTCTGAAATGTCAAAATATTACAACTGAAGTCTTGAAATAAAGAGAAGAAATGTTTTTAGTGGTTGTTTTGTTTGTTTTGTTTTGGGTTTTTTTGTGTGATTTTTTTGGAAAAAGAAAAGCAAAAGCCTACTGGGTGTGTTTTCCTATATTGTCTGCTGTGCAGTTACTCTGGGTCAGATGGGAACAGAGCGATAAGCAAAATAAATAATCTGAATCTGGGTGGAAAAAAAAGAATCTTAGAGTTATTGTGGTTTTAGTATTTTGAATATTTTAACAGTAAAGAAGTATATTTAATGAAAATGCATCTCACTGATAATACACCACTGAGTTGAGGTACGTATTTGTGGATATAACTATTTAATAAATACTTGACACATTATGTTATTTTATTCCTGTTAGGCTCCCGATCTTCTATGTTTAATAAGTACCTCTTTATGAATTAAATATAAATTTCTTCTAAATGGAATTTATTTTGATGCATTTAGAATACAAAATCAAACAATTCACAGCAAAATATGAATCTTTGAAATAAAAATGCAAATAGCCAGCCCAGGTCAGCTATGAATGTGCAACTCTTTTATCAATGGGGAAATTTTTATTTTTTTTTTCTGGACTGCTATCTCTCTGAATGCATGAGAACATCTTTCTAGCACAGTTATGATAAGTAATTATCTACTTAGAGCTAGTGCAGTGAATGCAGTGTGCAGTGTACTCACCTGATTAAATGGATAGGTAATGCTTTATTTAAGTAAAACATTGTGGAAGAAGGATAATATTTATGCTCCAGTGTTTTGTTTTGTTTTCTTTTTTTTTAATGGCACCACCATCCCCTTATCTGAATGTGTGGTTTGTTTAATATTATGCTATAAATTAGACATTCTTTTGAACATTACAACAGCCTAGAAACAAAGACGTTCAAAAGCATGACATTATGACAAAAAAAATAATTGAGTTGTTGCTGTTTATAGTAAAGGGTGCAGTACCTACTGCTTTCTGTGATGTAGTCTGGAAAAAGCAAGTTCACTTGTACTTCTCACGTGGTCTGAAGGTGAGCACGCTGGCCAGTGGTCACTGATTTTGCTTTAAAAAGGACTTAGAGCAAGCAAAGGAAAGTCTTCCTGTGGAATGGCAGTGAAGTCTGCTGTTGCTATGGTCTCAATTGGGTGCCTGGAAGCACTGATGTATGTGTGAAATGTTTTCATATCACAAACATATTAGCAACTTACTTGATACCAAGCACAGAAAAAGAAACCCATACTGTTCATGCATATCCTTGTTTTCCTCCTTTTTAGTACTGTAGTAAAGTGAGGATGGTGTTGTTAGCCAATTTGATGTCAGGTCTTTCTGTGATTCTTTCTTAGTGCTCATCAGGGTGCCGATAGACTAAAGCCATCCAGCATGAAGAGATTTTTCACATCACAGTTTCAGAAGCAAACTACTTCTTGCCAAGCACAGAAAATACCAATAAATATTACATATTCACATTTCCCTTTTGTTGTTTAATAAGGGAAAGGTGTCCTGGTGATTGCTCAGCCATCAAGCAGGAAAAATTACAACTTCTTTTCTTCTCTTTTTGCTCTTTTGTCAACAGAGAGTCTCCTTTACTCAGCCTTCCGCTGTAAACTAAAGGGAGCAGATAGTGAGTCACTATAGGAAACATAATGGGAAAATACAAAATTGCATGGCTCAGTTGCCAATTGCAAATGGAGGCCTCTCTCCTCTTGGCTGTATGGGGGATTTCTTTGTTAGCCAATTGTTTCCCCTGATTTTCAGGAGCCTGTTTATATATTTGGGATGTATCTGCTTTCTCCAAATACTCTTACATTTATGAATGAGAGTGTTTTGGGTACAGCCCACACATTTCTCTTTGGTGATTATAATTCTTATTTTTTAAGTAGGATGGAGATATTTGGTTTACATTTTGTCCGTTATGGTTAGTTTGGTTTTGTCATTTTTTAATTTTCTTCCTTTTTGCTGTAACTTGTACCTCTGCTGTTTTAGCAGGTGTTTCATGGCACTCTTCTGCAAAGCAGCTCTTGAATACAAAGTAAGCTGAAGGACTGGTTTAGTTAACAAATTAATGGGATGCAAGTGTGTGTTTGTGTGAAACTAAAGTGTTTGCTTTGAAGTCCCATTTGTTCATTTTCAATGCTGCTAAAAACTGTCTTCCTTATCTTTCCAGTATAACTTTCTGCTCAGCATGAGAAAGAGTAGGAAAAAATAGAAAATGATAATCATTTCACAGCCTACGTTGTTGTTTATTGGTTCTTTTTTTTTTTGTTTGTTTGTTTTTTTTTTGTTTAAGATTGGCTTTTGGGGTGACATTCTCCAAATCTTAGTGTAAAATGGGCATACCTTCATTTCAGAGTTGAAATATGTTTACTAATTATTACCATTGCTAATCTTTTGTTAACTAATTTTACTGTTTGCCAACGTGAGTTTGGCTCAGTTCCTTTCATAGCACTAAATCACTGCTACTAAACTACTCTTACTGTCCTAATGTTTTGTTTGTTTGTTTGTTTGTTTGTTTTGCTTTTTGTGTGTGTGTGTAAAAGTTGTTGTAATAAACCAGCAGTAATAAATGGCATCAGTAGGCAATTTGGCAGTATTTCAGAATGATTTTCTTAATCTGTATATGTATATATGTCTCATGCATTGTAACATAGGAAAAAAATGGAATAAGTATGAAGCCTATCATCACTCTGAAAGTCTTTCCTTTTGTATTTGTGGTAATCTCTGAAATAGGTGTGTGTTGGCACTGATTACACATGTGGTGTGAAGTGTGCAGCAAATGTATATACTTCTTGTTCCATTTAAAGTCATTTACCAGATTAAGATAATCTGGTCTTTTCAAACACTTGTTTTTTTTTCCCCTAGTATATTGGGGTCATTTTCTGTCCCACAGATAGTGAATTGTAGGTACAGATAATAAGATTCCAACAGTGCCAGTTGTTAGTATTAGTCCAGTATTTGACAGAATGATTGCTTAAGTGAGTCCTTAAGTTTACAAGTCAGGCTCCACCTGCATTGCTAGTAGATACTTTGGAAATTACTGCATTGCAATGCTTGGAAAAAGTGCTTATGTATTTTTATATAGTTATATAATATCTGTATAAAATCTTGTATTCCTTTTTGTAACACCTGTAACAAAAGTGTCCTGAAAATGCATAGGAAACATGTGGACCGACTTACATCTACTGCTCTGTCTGTTTCTCAAAGTCCAGCAGTTTATCCAGTAATTGCTGATAGTAATTTTGATTTAGTATGTTAATTTAGGAAAGAATAATACAAATATATACACTGGCTTATATCTGGGAAACTGGGATGTTATCTTTCTGCTGCTTCATATTAGACTGCACTCTGATTTCTTTTTCTTTCTGGTATATGAATTTATATGAGTGGCTTCTCTGGGAAATTCTGGTAAGAGATTTTTAATATATTGCTTGGCAAAATAATCATACTGTACTGAATGAATTCATACATTAGCATGACTCACACAGAAGGCTGAGCAGTTGCACATTTAAACCAGGCTCTTCCAGAAAATACCGTGTAAAGTCTCATGTTTATTTTAATTTTATTTACTGCTTTGCATATGCATACTTTCATGTTTTTATAAGAAAACACGATTTTCCCACCAACTCTTTAATCAGCTGATAGTAGTGATGCCTTCTGAGATGGCTAAAAACAAAACACTTCCACATGTGGAGTTGTAGTTTTTCTGAAATGACTTTTCTTCTTGAAATCTGGTTTCTGTTTGTAAGTCAGTATGGAAAGGCTGTTGCAAACCTGCCTGGCAGGAAACAGTAAATGCTGACTGACCAGGAGATGCTTTCAAAAAGTAGTTCTGGTGTATGTTTGTATCTGGGAAAAAAAAAAACAAAAAAACAAAAAAACAAAAAAAAAAAAACCACAACAAAACACAACAGAACAAAACATTGAGCAAAAGATGTCAGCACATTCTCTGAAACTCCTGTTCTCTTTAGGACATAATGTTGAGAGTCTTTCTGAAAGAAATGCTTTTCTTATAATTGTGTGAAAAGGACTCGGGTTTCAGATGCTGAATTCAAATCTAAACGTGTTTCAGGTTAGAGTGTTAAACTGAATCTCTTTAAGCTCATTTCCCATATCTTGAAGATTCTAATAAAGAAAAATACTTCAGAATTCACATTAGGCTTTTCCTTTCTCACACTTCCATTTCCACTGAGTCAGGTACAAAGGGTTCTCAAGCATCTTCCAATAGCCATTTCTTAAAGCCCATTATCTTGTATGAGGTGGGATATTTCTTTTTCTGTCATTCAATCTGACCATCTGCACTGCTTGAATAAGCGTAGTGGGCCAATATCTGGCTGTTTTCTGAGTCTGTATTTGGATTGTAAATCTGTATTCTGTATAGGTAGATAAAGCTGTTGTGAGGATGAATTAAGGAGAGAAACAGGGAAGTCATGAGATAGCACAGCAGGTCTACCTTCTTGCATTACAGACATGGTTTATACAGCAGATCTATGGTTTTCTTTTCAGCACTTAAGGAACACTAAGATTTTACATTCTGTTAAGTCTTTCATGATGTTCTGGTGGGATTTCTGTGTCGTACTCCTCCAACATGCTTTTCCTGCTGTGCTGATATGTGAAGTCATAAAGTCATACATACAGGACAAGTGGAAAATTATTCTGTAGATGTTTTAATTGACAGGAAGGGAGAGTCTTTCACTATAATGCTCTTCAGAGCAACACTGAAGAATTTATGATTCAATTCCTAATTGATAGGGAAGTGGAAAATAACCACTGATGTAGAGAAATATGTAAGTTTCAGCTCGGATTAGGTTTTCTATGTACATAACTGTATCCTTGATGAGACCAGTTTTTCATTTTAATCTCCAATCAAAGTACTATTTCTATTTGGGCTTCAGGTAAGGGTATATTGGGGTAGTAAGTGCCAGGAAAAGGGTGACGTTCTTAAGCTTGCTTCTTGTCCATTTCCCTTTTGCCATAATATCTGACAACTCACAGGGTTGTTTTTTTGTTTGTTTGTTTGTTTGTTTGTTTGTTTTGTTTTGTCCGTCTTCACAACATTAGGTAACAGGATTACGAGGCTTTCATACTGTAGGGACCTCAGGAGGCTGCTTGTCTAGACCTCCAGGTCAGAGCAGGGACAGCCCTGAGGTCAGAGCAGGTTGCTCAGGGTATCTTCAGTCTCATCTTAGAAACCTCCAGGGACAGACGCAGCACAGCCTCTCTGTTCTGTGCTGACATCCTGTGACCCTGAGAGGTTCTGCTATCCCTATTTAATAGGAAGGAACAGAAGAGAGCCTGAACTTCCTTCTCTGATGTTGGGTTACATTGTTACATCTAACTGAAAGTTTCTCTGCAAGTAAAAACCTTTTTTAAGAAAGCTGGGGTATCAGGAAGCGGGAAATTCAGAACAAGTTAGCGAAGTCCATAAAATCACACAATATAGCAATCAAATGAATGTAGGGTATTAATTAATTTTTAGTGTGATTGTTTCAGTTGAACTTGACTTAACCGGAGTTCTCCATATCACCTCTGCACTGAAATTATAATTCAAATAACTAACCCGGTATGATAAAAAAAAAAAAAAAAAAAAAAAAAGTTTTGTGATGGGAGAAAACCATATCCCTGGTTAAGAGACTGAGTTAAGGAGCTTCTTAACCAGTACATCAGAATTCTTCATTTCAGGAACTCTAATAGATTTCCTTAGTGGGCTTTGGCTGTCTCACAACTTTCAAGCTTTCTCTTATCAACAAAATTAGAAACAACTCAGTAGTCCCTAAAGGAATTTGTAAGTAAGAGTGGATAACTACTGTAAGGCATCAGGTCATTGTGGGGATAAGGAAGAACAACAAGAAGCACTGTAAGATCTGTGCATGCAAAATGTACTTGTCAGAAGTGATTTCTACATTAAATATGTTAAACAGTTTAGGATACAGTTATAACCTCAACTTTGTTGTTTTGTTTTGTTTTTTTTTTCTTCTTTCCTGTTGTGTGTGTGTGCCTGTATCCTATACGAATCTCAAAATGGTTGAGCTGTTTTCTAATGGCAGGTCCCACATGACAGCACAGGGCATTAGGAAAGGATTTGGAGCAGGTCCTCGAGTCCCCAGTTCCACCCCAGGTGATTTATGAGCAGCCAGCTGGGGAAACCTTCCTGGGTACAGCACTGCTGTAGTGCATGGGTGCTGTAGGGCATCACTGCATTGGTATGTGGGTGCTGTGCCATGGTAGTTGTCCACACGTAGCCTTTCAGTAGCCAATGCTTCTGTGTTTCCCTTTCATTTTCTGGCATATTAAAAATTTATCACAAACATTTAAAGAAGAGAAATGCATTGACTTTTCTGAAAGCAATTTGTTAATTAACATCAAAGGGATGAAATTTGCCTTGCATTGCCTGGTGAGTGGCATTCTTCCATCGTCCTGGTTGCTATGACGATGAAGGAAACTCGTTTGTTCCGGGTCACTCCTAAATTTGCACATGAAAGCATTAGAGATTACTGCTGTCTA
Organism: Coturnix japonica; assembly: GCF_054131305.1. NCBI lineage: Eukaryota > Metazoa > Chordata > Aves > Galliformes > Phasianidae > Coturnix > Coturnix japonica. The sequence continues at coordinate 6,922,866 of NC_140680.1, read as the reverse complement.
ATCAAGTTATATGGAAAAGTTTAAAGGGAGGTACAATGTTTTACAGCCAGCAACCCTCAACAGAATAAAACACAATAGCTGAGAAAAAGGATTATCTCCTGCTTTTAAAAACATAGGAAAAAAGTTCAAAATGGTATGAAAGCTTTTTTAGCCAAACATTGTGATTTTTTAATGCTATTTTCTAAATGAGGAATGTAGAATCACATTTCTAATGGAGAATTAGTATATGTGTTGCCCAACTCCAGGGCTACATTCAGCGTAATGAATTAGGCGTGTGCTGTGCATACATTAAAAGCTTTTACTTTTGAACTCCAGATTCCTAAGTGTCATGGTCCTGAGTATTGTCACATCACTGCTGAAATGCAGAAAACTTCTTACTCTGAGTATGAATTACATCTCCAAAGAAGTCAGGACTGATGGTGAATATAAGTGGGAAGCCCCGGGAGAAGCCCACTTGTTGCTGCAGAGGGGAAGCATTCTGCAGTGCCCTGGGAAATACCAGCTGCACCAGGAGGCTTCAGGTCAGAGTGAGTTTGGATTTTCACGTGTGGACTTGGTTCTTTCTTTTGTTTTATACGTTGTTTCACTTAGTTTGTTGGGTTATTAGATTTGTCATGGCGTGTAATTTACAAATAGCATGTCAGTCATCTAAAATTCTGTTTTTAATGGAAAAATCTCTAACTCTAACAGCAGGTATGCAAGCAACTCCATAATAGAACAGAACATCATTAACTTAATAATTATGATGTAACAGCACTGTTCAAGGACCACAATTTAAGAACTACATTGAATTCTGCAGGCTGTCTTTTAAATTTTAAACAAGCATATAGCATCCCGTATCTTAATTATACGCGAGGATATTCTCTCTATAAAATAGCATTGTTGTCATGGAAGCAATCAGGACTCCATGACAAGGAAACAATGTTTGATTGACCAAGTCTGTTCTTAGCAATACAGGGTAAAAAATGCCCTTTTAAACTAAGTGCTGAAGAAATGCCTATGCTTAAGTATTGAGTTTGTTTGTTTTTAAACAATAAACTGGAAGTTTTCATTAGTAAATCAAAATAAGTGTTTTGTGATGTTACACATTAGTATCACTAATATGCGGATTGGGGCTGTATACACCAGTCCATTCTAAAGAGGAGCTGTGTGTGGTAGCAGAACATACAGGTGTATACCTGTGTTTGCATCTTTCTGAGGAAAGGTGAATGAAGAATGATGCATCAAATACAAATTTGTATTTACCCTTAACTTTTTATCATACTGTGGTGTAAAACCTCTAGGAAACTCTCACATCTGTGCATCCTGCTCTTAGTTCACCCATTTTCTTCTCAGATTAAAATCTTTATGTAAGATATTCCCTCTAGGACTTTCCTATCGAACAGAAATAAATTTAAATTCTGTATTAGTACATCTGATCTATTTGTCTGTCCTATAACCTTGCCTCAGTTTCCTCACTGTATGTCATCACTACTTTGTGCTCAGTTTGTTAGTTGCTGTCCTTCTGCTTTCTACCAAAAAGACCATCACTTTAATATTATTAGGTTCCAGTATAGATAGCAAAAAGTGTATCTTACTGAAGCCAGTAGTAGGTGGTGTTTGTCTATTTTCCCATCAAAGTGTCTCACATCAGTACAGTATCTCTGCTGGCTGGTGGAACCATGGTTCAGGCTCATGCGCTGATGTTTATGTGGAAAGGAAAATCTGTTTTATATATTCTGAAATCAAATTCACTATTTTATATATATATACATACACACACACACACACACACACACACACATATATATTATATTACATTATATTACATTATATTACATTATATTACATTATATTACATTATATTACATTATATTACATTATATTACATTACATTACATTATATATATATATATATATATATATATATATATATATTTTCCCCCTTGGGATTTGTTACTGTAATTATATACAGAATCCTGACCAAGGCAGATGAAATAGTGAAAAAAATAATTGCAAGTGTTATTTGAATTCCAAAAGGCTTTTCTATTCTTTGCCTTATTGGCTATTTTAAAACTGTTTTGTAGGTAGAATGATGATTCCATATATAAAAATATCCCTAACAACTTAGAAGCGATAATACTTACGCATGAGTAGGCACATTTTCTTTTTGTCAGTTTTAAAGTGTTTCATCTACAGCAAGAATAAAAGTGATACCATGATTTTAACTGACCAGTTGCACATCATGAATAATGCAAAGTGAAATGAATAACTCATCAGCAACTCTGATACTGAGATTTATTCTCACCCAGGGTCCACTAATTGTGATCTCATTCATATAAAAAAATCTCCTTATAAGTACACTGAGAGCAGAAAAAAGAATGCATTCTAACAAACAGTATTTTTAACAATTTACCAGCCTGAGTAACAACTTCTTATTGCAATTCAAAATCCATCTTCTTATACTGTGCCCTATGTTGACCTCCAATGGCAAGATTAATTTCTTTTCTTATTCAGCATTTAAAAAGCATCCATTTCCTAATTTACCTTTCCCACATCTCTCTTGGTTACTTTTTAAGCACAGAAGCAAAGCAGTTCTTGATGAAAATGAAGTATGGTTCTGAAGGACCTTCATATTTATTGTGATTGTGCTTCTTTGCTCTGACTTATTGAAGGGAAGAGAAAAATGTTACGTTTACCCAAATTCACATGCCTTGAGTATATGCTTTTGTAAGTAACCAGTTGGCAATTTTAAGAACATTATGCCATTAAGAATGATGAATAACAATTGAATTTTTATTTTATTTTTTGCCTTTATATTCATGTGGGTTTTATTTATTTATTTATTTATTTATTTATTTATTTTAGAATCCTGATTCTACATTCACAACCAAATAGACAAATATTGAGAATAGAAGAGAGGCTATTTTTTCTTAAATCAGTGCAAGTAAGATTCTCTGTTTAATAAATATTCTGGAAAATTCAAGTTGAATGGTGGAATCTGAACAGTTTTTTAAACAGAGATCAAAAGAGATGAAAAAGTAACTGAGAAGAAAGATGGGTTTTGAAAAGTAAGGAACAGAAAGCTGACAGCTGAGGGCCCAGGTTTTCCTTTGGGGAGCCTTTCACACGTGGCTTGAATACTTGCATGGGAGAGCAAGCATGGACCAAACACCATCTCCCTGCCATCTCCCCATGGTGTTCTCTGTATCAGCAGGGTGTGGGCAGGTTGGAGAGAGCTGGAGATGGCTGGCTGAGGCTGTTTTACTGCACCCAATGGTAGGGGACCACCTGAGTTGTTGAGTTTTCAAAAGCTACTTGAAACTCACTGGAATTAAGCTAGTTCTGCCAGGGGTCTGGTGGAATATCAGCATTTGGTCCTCTTGTACTGAAGTTGAAGGAATCGATATATGCATCTCTATTACTTAAAACATTTATGGTCTTTTTATTGCTTTTTGCCCATCCTCAAGGCAGTTTTGAGTATGTGAGTATGGACATAGTATTGGAAAAAACAATGAGGCAATACGGAGACCATATTTCTGTGCCAACCAGCACAAAAAACAGGCACTGCTGCTGCCTTAGCTGTTCTGCCAATAATCTGGATATTGGGGACTGTTACTGTGGAATCTTTCGTTAGCTTAGGTAAGTCCTTTCTCAGATGTTAGGCAAAGCATTAAAAAAAATTAAATGCAAAGCATCGCATGTAAGTATTAAATGCATAAGAATGTTTACAGTTCTTATTTATATTAGCTAAAATTCTGCCAAAAGAAAGAAAGGAGCAGAAAGAAATAGAAATAGTAGCGTCTTGCAGCATGGAGTCTGTATGGCATTGGTGGAGGAGTCAATTTTCTACCTATCCCAGTACTCATTGTTTGTTGCAGATTCGTTACAGTAATATTGCTTTTTCCAGCGCTATATCGCTGTGATAAATGCATGCGTATTTTCTTCAGCACTGAATTTTGCTTTCAGTAAATTGATTGACTGGTATTTTTTTTTTTTTCTTCACAAATCAACTGTTCTAAGGGCTTCAGAGAGAGAAAATAATTTTTAATTTTATAAATGAATTGGCTGCTGAGATCACAGGCCGATGGTGTCGGGGGGGTGGCTCCCGTGCAGTGTGAGCTCCTGTCGTTGTGGGCAGGGGTCAGGTGGGAGGGGGCTGACAGTGATTATGGAACACAGCTACTATTACATCTATTTAGCTGTATTAAATTGGGTGAACTGTCCAGTTTTTTAAAGGCTTATTGGAATTTAGTGACTAACTATTGTTTTCATTCATTTGGTTCTACGTGGGTCTGTGAGTGTGAGCATGAATGGAAACAAAAATGCAAGGGAGCGCGGTGAAATGACAGCTGTTGTTATACTGTGCTACTCAAACGCATGCTGCGTGCATTGCATTTGCTGTTTATAAATCTCCCGACTGAAGTTAGATATCTGTTATTTCAGTGCCTTTTCTGTCTCCCAGTTCATTGGCCTGAATAGTAAAGCAGAACATTTGGCATTACATGGTGGGAGCAAGAAGTTGCAAAATACTGTGCTGACTCTGAGGTACTTGCTGTCACTTTCACGTATATCACTTCACAGCCATCCTCTGGTGCGTTGGTTGTTTTTGGTTGTATCTTTATAATCTCTAGGCCCTTCTCAACTTATTTTTAATGAAAATTATTACTAGAAGCACACTTCTGTGTGTCAGTAAAATCCAAGATAGTGTTAAGAGATAATTCATTAAATCTCCGTTACGTTTTGCAACTCTATTTATTATTCAAGCAAAACAAGGTTTTACCAACATACCTTTTCAAATACCCTAGGTTTGTTTTGCACTCCTCTTAGCTCGTAGACTCAGAATGAAGAAGGAAAAGTGCTGGTAATGTAGACTGATGAAATGAAACGTGTTCATTTCTTTCAGCTCCTTTTTTTTTTTTTTCTTTCTTTTCTTTTTTTTTTTTTTTTTCTTCTTCTCCTCCTGTACTGCGTCGCTCACAAACTGCTGTGTACTTGGCACTAAATCCACATGAGAAAGTAGAGTTTTATTGTGAAATGGCAGCAGTTACTGCAGCATGGTTTCAGGACAAACTCACAGCTGTCAGCTTTTGGATCAGTGAAGTGTGGAGTTAGTGCAGGGAAAATGTTTAGCCTCAAGGGGGAGAAAGCCAGCTGCCATGACCATTAGCACCCTTTGTTGACCATCCAAGAGCACCGACGGCATCCAAGGCTGCTCTGTCCCAGCTCTCTGCTGGAGGAAATAATTGGAAGATGCCCAGTGTGTGGACAGAGTGGCATGAGTAAAAAGAAGAAAGTGAAATTTATTTAGATCTTGAGGTATAGGTGGTTTGATTTTGGGGGATATCCTCAGGCAGAGATGTAAATTGTACCTGTCCTTTCAGAATGAAAGGGATTAATGAAACACAAGGGGAAAAAAGAACACTTAGTCCCTTTGTCTTACTTGGCGGGTACAGGAAAAACAGGACCCTCTAAAGGATAATCAATGGAATGTGCTAATATTCGAGCCAGCACTTTGAAAATCCTCTATTAATTTTGGGGCTGAGAATACTGGGTGCTCAATCTGAGCACTCCAGCTGCATCTGAGAGTGTTGATGCATGGGATCTCCTACAATGAGATCCCAGCTGTTTTGGGTTGATAAGTCTAAAATTAGTAATCGCTTTTGACAATTTTTCATTTAAATTAAAAATTAAGTGCTTTCATTCATTATTTGTATTACATCATAGCACTCAGAAACTCAGTCACAATTCAGGACCCTACATTTTTCAGTACATGCGAATAAAGGACAAAAGATTTTCCTGGCCAAAGAAAGTACAACGATACAGTGAGACAGCATCCATCAATACTGTCTCAACATAATCAACACTTACAGGGAGCATCAACTTGTTGCTCAATTTGTTTAAAAAAAATAATAATAATAATTGAGAAATATGGCCAGTGTGTAAGGGAAATCTGAAGAGAGAATAAAGCAGCAGCTGTTGTAGACTACCCATTGAGCTATCACTTCAGATCCCCTGAGAAACAGTGTGGTGGTTCGCATGGGAAGTTACTCTTACATCCACAGTGGATGAATGTCTCTGTGTTCGCATTTCAGCAAACTGCCATTCAATCTCATTCTTCTAAAACTGTTAATTATTCCATTTTATGTTGCTATTTTTCTTGAGACTCTAATCAACAGATAAATTATTATTTTTGTATATACTTATTGAGTGGAATAGTAGCATTTCATGAGGGAAACCTGAGAAATTACTATTGATGTCTAACAAGTAGCACCCAAAGAAAATTCCTGAATTTAAGATTTGAGAAGGAATCTGCTGTACTAATTAGGGGAGATATATATATATATATAGAGAGAGAGAGAGAGGGAGAGAGTTGCAGCTGAGACAAAAAAGTCAGAAATAAGGATTTTATATCAGTTTTCCCATTAGGCTTTGGAGTGTGTATTTGCATTTACGTACAGTTGTGTGTTTTCCTGGGTAGATGAATGAAAATGAAATGTGGGGAAACATCCAAATGCTTTGTTCCTGTTTTGTAGTGTACACACACTGCTTTTATTTCCTAACTAATTCTTTTTATAAGACTGAAGCATTATATTTCCATCTGCTAAAAAAAAACAACAAAACAAACACAAACCCCCTATTGTTTAAATAAACAATGTGGAAGCAGGAATTTTAGTAATTCCAAAACACTGCACACTCAAAAAAGGGAACCTTTATTGAGTAGCTTGAGTGCAGTTATATCAAGTCTGCCTAGCATGGATAGTGCACCCACAGTACTTTGACTGTACAGTATAGAAAGGAATGTTTACATGTCTGCTTAGAGCAAAGAGAGCAGTAGCATGGAAAGCACAAATAATTTTGTAAAGTTGTTTACAGTTTGCTGGAGTAAAGGAACAGTACAGAACCAAAGGATGGTAAGCTTATGCGCTCCCAATTTCTGTCATCATTTTCACTTTTTAATTCATTTTTATCATGAGATTGAGCCAAAATCCAGAATCTGATCATCATATTTGGATGGGAATAGGAAGCAGATGAGAATGTTAGCATTCAGATATATCCTAGCTTTCTGACTGCCTGTCTGCTGGTTATTTTTCATAGTTTTAATCACTTCCTCAAGTACATGGCTTATTCTTGATCTGGGCCACCAACATTTTTCTGTCTTGGCATAAAGCGATAAGAAATTACTCCTCTGTCTAGGTGCAGGTGCAGTGAAGAATTATCCTGGCTGCTTGTGGCTTTCTAATTTGAATGAGATAATCAAAGAAGGCTGTGCAAATCCCATGACAGCTGAGAATGCCCTCAAAAATTTCCACACAAATGTCCTGCAAGGAAACGTTCTCACAGAGAATCCAAAAGAGAAGTTTAGAAATCTAGAAGTTTCTTGTAAAGCTCCACTTAAAGTATTATTTTTGCTTCAGACTTTCCTATCTTCTGCAGGACCTCTAGCCCTGAAAACCTTTCTTATCCTCCTACGCTCCATATTCAGCTTTTTCTTGATTACAGTTATTTTACCACTGTAAAAATTCAACTTCCAAAAATACATATGAAAGCTTTTATTTCAGTGCTATTCAGCAGAAAATAACCACAGCATGGAGGCCACAGAAAATTGTGGATCTTGTTACCTTCCTACTTGCATTAAACAGTAAGGAATGAAGGCCACCAAACCATTTCTGTCCACTTGCATGTGTATCTCCTCTGGAGGCTTGATATTGAGCTTTCTATCTCTGATAAACACTTCTGTGTGATTCACAAAAGCTGGTCATTTCCATGTTCCAAAATAATTTTCTCTAATTATATACTTCAATGCAGAGTGAATGACTTTTATGATCATTCTCAGTGAAGTTTGAAATGTTCACATTTGTCTTCAGAAGGTGTTAAAGACTTCAACCTTGGCCTGCAGCTGTGTTATCAGAATTTCTAGAAAGTTATTTGTTCCTCATGGCCCTCTGGTCGAGCAGAACCAGCTTCCCCAGTTGTCACAGTCATTTTGTGACCTTCCTTAGGTCTGGGCTTCACAAATTAGCGTATGTGCCACCACAGTGCAGAAGATGTGGTGAATGATGATATATCTCTCTGCTCTGCTTTTCTCCATGGTTTGCTCATCATTTTGATGGAGTTAGATATCCAAATTTATGTCAGAAAGGTCACATAATCTGATTTCTAGATCAGGGCTGAGAGATAAGTCTTTATCTAATTACTCCTACTTAAGCAGAATGACTTATTTTTATGAATAGCATATTTTAGAAATCTGTTCAATCTGTATTTAAAGACTTTTGAAAATTAGAATGTGCAAATTCATTTGGTATTTCTTTGCAGTGATTAATTGATGTTAATGTAACACGTCATTGGATTAGAAAAAGGAAAATAAAAAGATTCTGACATGACTGCAATAAAAACGTCCTCTGCTTCAGAAATAATACAAATTTCATTGTTTTATTTTCATTTTATTTGGGTGTCAATATAAATTTACTGTTAAACTGAGCAGGAATTGGAATATATTATGTTAGTTCAAGTATTTTTAAAATGGTGAAGTCTTTTAAACCATTTTGCTTGCCATGAATATAACATTAAAGTAAGGTTGGAAGTATGTACTTTTTTGTTCTGACTTCTGTGCTTGTTAATGTTGGTGTGTTTTTTGTTGTTGCTTTGTTGTTTGTTTTTTATTTTTAACTCTGTAACAGGGAAAAGTAGAACTAAGTGATGTAAGTGATGTGTGTGGTTTCGTGTGTCTGCATATTATATTCTTCTAGATATGTTTTTAAGGCAAGGATGTGCATGTACACAAACAAAAGATGTACATTTAGGGAAGTGCAGTTTCTACAGAGCAGAGTCCTTGGAGATTTCAAAATATAAGTGGAATGTTTCAAGTAATTATTAGGTTTTGAGCAAAGTCTTTGCACAGGATAAATTTCAGTGCCCAGAGATTTGGGACTCCATGTGGATTTACAGCATACATCTAGGACTGCTTAATAAATAAAAAATCTTTAGTGTGTCATTCATGATTTGAAATAAAAATCAGAATGTAAGTGATTTTAACAGTTGAATACCTTAAATTTTAGGAAGCCTTCCTTACAGAATGTTAATTTTTCCTTTTGACTGAAAACATGTAATGTATTCCCTAAATTCATAACTGGTGAGACCAAGCAATTTTGTTGATTTTCTTCATCTTCTCATCTTTTAATAATTTTCTTGCAGCTGTAGAAATAACAGTAATATAATGGGCAAAACATTGCGGAGAAAGCATATAAAATTTCAAATGGTGATAGAAAACCCCTGAGGAAAAATATTTCCATCACAAAGTGTTCTCTTTTCAAGGGACCTTTGAAGTTTGTCATAGGACTCCACATTCAAAAATCTTCTCGCTTTGTTTCTTTTTTAAATTAATCATTTGAACATTTTTGGGGGCTTCAAATGTTTACTGGGTGATTATTAAGACACTGAAGTACTGAAGAAGGCTCATGAGGCTACATATTCACCCTCATAGCCTTTTTATATTTTATTTTCACAAACTATCAATTGGAATTTTTAATTCAAACTATTCTCAAATGTTACAGCATTTTTACACAGTATATTATCAAAGTATCAGGTCCTTTGATAAGGGTAATTAAACATGCCAACTTTGTTTCCACAGGCCTAAGTCTGAAATTGCTCAGTCTTTCGTTATGTTACATGACTTACTTTATCTTTCTGTTTATTTACCACAAAACCAATGGCAGTGCTTCATCCAATCCTAAAGGGTTGTATTTTTATCATCAGTGTTAATGACTGAGAGTTGTTTTTGAATATATAATGAATAAGTGGACATTACATGGTGCAATCACAGGAAAATGAAGGTCAGTTTTACACCAATTATTGAGGTATTTTCTGGATAGAACAGGTGCCCTTTATTGGAGGGTATAGAGGAAATAAAAATGGCAAACCTATTTTTCAGGAGAGGAAAAAAAAAAAAAAAAAAGAAGAAAAAAATCAGATAAATGTAATACAATAAAAAATGAAAATTGAAGTGTGATACAGAGCTTGTGGTTTTAATTTTGATTTCAATAAAAGTTTTGCAAGGCTCTAAAGGCTCTAGTTTTGCAGCATAGGCAGGAGTTGTCTTGACCTTCATCTCCTTACAGAAGCTGAAAATGGCAAGCCAGGGAAATGCCATGTGCCCGCCGCTGTTCAATCTGGAATCCTAAGGCAAGTTGTGGCCTTCTTACAGAAGGCTTCCATACCTAACATTAGGTAGGATCATCTGTTCTTTTCCATAGCTGGCACTGAATAAGGTGTTTTTTGTTTTTTTCTTTTAGTCAAATAGTGAAGAAGAAACCACTGATTCTCTACAATTGTCTATATGCTGTTATTCAAGGGCATCTTCCCATTTCTTCTTTTTGACACACAGACTGGCCAATACTTTTCATTTTGCTCTCTATGCTTCGGAATGATGGGATTTCCTGCTGTGGTGCCCTTGATTTTGTCATTGGAGTACATACAGAAGTTTCCATTCATGGAGCAAGGTCGTCTTTGTTTTAGATTTACATAAAGGTTAACAAATCACAAGTATTTTACTAAAGGCAGCAGTCACAGTGAGGGATAAAGTTTAGACTTAATGCCTGTGTCAGGGAGTACATTAACACTACTCAAAAATGAGAGCTACGCAGAATAGCATACTACTGACATGAGGTGATTATGATAATGCCTTGCTACAAATTTTTGAAAATCAGATACTATAAAAAATATACCATTAACTTTATGTTAATAAAATATTTGGCTTGATGCCTTTTAAATTATTCATTTGAAGTAGTCTAAAAATATAAAGGAACTCTTATTATCATTCAATTTACATGATTACGTTAAGTTCACTTTTTTGGTTTAACATAAACAGAGTATAAAATTCCCATCAGGCTTTTGGATGTTTAAAATGTATCATTTTTATGCAAAAATTGGAGCCTGTTAGGATGTTAAGGTTGTCATTAGTATAAATATAACTTCAATTTCTGATTTGAAACTATTTTACACATAGAAATTACTGCGTTTGCTGATTTGACTCATTATTTCTGCTTTGATTATTCGTGTGCTCTTTTGAAAAACAGTTTTAAAACATAAACACTAAAAAGCTCTATAAATTGACTTAAGATCTTATTACAACCATTTCTTTTAAGTAGCACAGAAACCAATGTAACCGTGAAGGGAGACATTCAGCTTATCATGTAAGAGAGTTGTAATTTTGTAACTAAGATGAAATTTATATGAATGACAACATTCTATCTGTGTGAATGTGAGTGGGTGCTCTTGGACTGTCTAAAAGTGAGGCAGGAAGCTCTGTCCAAGATGGAAGCCCCAATAAGCTGTCACAGGGATGGAACGGAACCTGGTCTGCCTCTGGATCTGGATGTGTGGTCTGACATGACTGTGAAGCTTGCTGACTTCTGCTATCACTTCTGCTTGTCATCGTTGCTTCCCAGAAGTAGTGACAACTTTTCAGACCTCAAATTTTTTTGGGTTTGTTTGCATTCCCTCAGTTGTTTCTATGTAAAATCACAGCTTCTTTGTGTGTACAGGCAATTTTAACCTTGCAGGTACATTTTCAGTCTTATTCAGCTTTCTTTGTGTGCACTCGCTCCCTCTAACACCACAGTTTCTCCTGATTTCCCTGCTCTGTGCCACGTTTAAGCACATCCCTGAAGGGAGCCAGCCATAGGCAGCAAGCCATTCCTCAGAGCAAAGGTACACAGTGATATGTGAACCCCATGGGGTGGAAAATGAGGGACGGCTGCACAAGTAGAATCTCAGCACTTAACTAGTCTTTGTGGCAATGAAGGGAATTTTATTCAGGACTTCCTACACAGAGCTGTGTACACAAAGGATTGCAAGACTGGGGAGATAAACCTTGGCAACTGGAATAAGGCCACAAAATGAATAAGCCAGCTTTTCAGTTGTTCACTAGGGATGCAGCCTGAAATCAAGTCAGCCCTGCATCGCCATCAGCTAACATATGCAGGGGATTCTCACAGCTGCTGTGCTCAAGCCTTGTTTATTGTAGGAGGTCATGGAAAATAGATGGTTTCATTTCTTATTTCTAAGAGTCATCTCCATTTTCTGTGCCATAGACTTAATCCACAGCAAAGCCACTCTGGCTGTGAAACACTAGACAGTGTTATTTCCCTCTGATTATCACTTCTCCCCCAAATGGTTGTTTAATCTCCATATCTAGGTTAATTTGAAATAGCAACTGAGAACACACAGATTTCCAAGAATGAAGGAGTGCATTTTACTACTTTGCTAATAAATGAGCCTAACGAAGGCATTTAAATGCCGAACTTGCTATTAAAATGTACTTTCCATGATCGGTTCTGTTTGTGCACAAGTGCCTTACTGTCTTAAGCTCTCTTTCTAGCTTTAATGTGAAAACTGAGGAAAACGAATATGATGGGAACAGTGTAGGTGCTCATAGAATCTAAGTGTAGGTATTCAGTTGATTTTCAAAGATAGGCAGCTTATGTTTTTGACTGTGTATATGCTGAGGAACAGGAGAGGAAGGTAATTCCTGAGGCAGCAATTCAGAGATGTCTGAATCAAGCATTATCTAAGTTAAGGCTCTTTCACCCTTTTTGTTGCTGTACAAAGGACATGTTTAGGTATTTCTGTGGGATACGAGACTAGGCAGTTTAAATGCTTCCCCTCGTCTTCTTGCAGTTTACCCATGAAGCACGATAAAAAAGTTTTTTTGAGTCTTTTTGTTGATGTCTTTAAGAGTTTTGTTAGTGAGGGACAACTTCCTTTATTAGACTGAAAAATCATTATGTGTAAATATGTAAATCCCAAAGATTTCATGAACACAGATGCTATAATGTAATAATCCATGTTGTTAAAATTATTCTTATCTTCAGGAGCTTACAGAGTCCAGAAGAAAGCCATTTGGCATTTCGGATGATCCTTTCTATTTTATGTATAATTATGCAATTGCTTATATTTAGGATAATTTGTTAAATGGCTGCTGGCTTTGTTGACAGCCCATGCCTCAAAGGTGTAAGCTGCTACAACATAGCTTCTTCGGGAACTTTGTGGTTCTGCATAGAAAGATTTTCCTCTGTTTGTAGTTGCAGAAACCTGAACAAGGGAACTTTACATATTATGTAGGCATCCAAGTAAGCAACTGTCAGTCACGTGCTTCATAGATGCCTTTCTTTGGCTTCCCAGATTATGTAGTACAAACTACAGACTATAAAAGTCTCTATTGTCAGCTTTGCAAACAAATGTGTTGTATTCTAGACACGTGTGAGTAAAACTTCTCATCTGATTTCATTTTTGAAGATCTAAGATAAGTAAACTATGGGCAGTTTTAAAAGATTTGATGGGGTCTGGCAGTTAATCACTTTTTATTAGTTTGCCACTTGACATGATTGTGCTTTTGGTTTTCTGGAGATCTGTAGCATTGTATGAAGTTTGGACATCAGTGTGTCATGGCAGGAAGGAAGAAGTATATCTGGTATCTGACAGGAAGAAGAATACAGATAAAACATAGGCTAGAACTTCTCCTAGGTAATAAATTCTAGTAGAGGCTTTAGTATCAAGTTTGTGTAATGTATGAGTCTCTGATGTGATTAAGTCTTTTCAGCACTTCTTGCTTCTTGAAACTGCTAAGTTAGTGTGTAATGTGTGGTTTCAGGGCATGTGAAACACACAGGTGATGAGACAGAATGGCCATCAGTTTAGCACTGTAGACAGAGTAGATTTCTTAAACTGAGTTGTTTGGGTTTTTTTGTTTTGTTTTTGTTTGTTTGTTTGTTTTTGTTTGTTTGTTTGTTTCTCTGTTTTAAATCCTTGTTAAAAAGGGAGATGAAAGGAAAAGGAGCCAAAATTGCTCAATCTTTTATATAGCCTGTTAGGTGCTCACATCCTTGTGGGAATCCCTTGGAATGTGACTTTGGTACCTGAAACAATTACATTGTATTCTTTCAACTTAGAGATGATTGATTAATAGATGTATTACAGACATTTGTTGAAAGGAGAAGTTCTGTAACGTTCCAAGCATGCATCAGTGTAGCTCTCCTTTCTCGCTAGGTAACATTCATCCCTTCAAAACCTTAGGAGGATATTGGGAATACGACCCTTTTGCCTGCTAAATTTTGTTTAGTTTCCTGATTAGTTTTAGTTTCTTTGCTATTTTATTCTCCTTTTTTGTTGGTCAGCTATAACTGTTCTGCTTTGTTTTTGCAGTAGCATTTGTCTCTCTGGGAAGAATCAGAGTTTGTTTTACTGGCAACTATGAAATCACCATTGGGTCTGTCATGTGGTTACGCTGCAGATGGTTTTGGAGCTGCTTGTTTCAACTGCATGAAATATCCCTTTGGACTCGGCTGTGATTCTAAGGAATATATGCACTATTGGTCACATGTAAACAAAATCATGTTTTACTTGTCTGTGACATTAATCCTTGGTAGCTATAGATTCAGTTTGATGGTACAGCTGCTTCTTCGGGTAAGGGAGGGAGGATGTACCGGTGGGATGAAATAGTAAGCTGTAACGAACCTTTCACAGGCATCATACAGCCCAGCTTAACCTCAGGAGAGACCAATGCTCATAGTCAGGGATGGATAGGAAAGAAAATCCTCACACAGAAGTTTATATCAAATGTTGTACCAAAGAGGAAACTTCTTTCTTTGAGTGGGTTACTGGTACAAGAAGTTACAGATAAATTCATAAAACAGTTTTCCCTACTGCAGTAATTTTTGAACAATATATTTCCTGCTGCAGAAGAGAAATACGTACAGCTGGGGGCTTCGGCGGTCAGACTGCTTTGTCTCTGTAGAGTAACATTTTTACTACGATATGAAAGCCATGGACAATGCTGCAGCTTGTTGCTGATGGCTCGTCACTCTTCTGGTTTTCCAAGCGCAATTTATGCATATGCATATACAAATTCTTGTTATGCCACTTGGTAATTTAAATACCTGTTGTTACTTTGAACAAGAGAAGTTTATAATACTAACGTGCATCATGGCTCAAAAGGAGATTACAGGTCAGCCAAAATGACAGTAATATTTCACACAGGAAGCAATATGTTGAGGAGGAGCTGTTACTCCGTTTATGAGTTTAAGACTCATGGAAGGTGCTCACCTATTGAAGCTGAAGTTTTCTACTTAGTTATTGTTATCCAGAGGTAACAGGATATTGTGGCCAGAGATGGCAAGGCAGTTTGTTCTCCATTTATGTACTTAAAGTGATGGATGGACTTTCAAATACTCTCATTAAGTGGGACATTGACTGCCTTCAAATTTCTGGATAGAAATGTTAGGAGAGGAGCTCTTGAGAGATGAATCTCTCTTTAACTTTTTTCTCAAATGTTTCAGAAAATATATATATATATATATGTATATATATATATATAAAAACATATATATATATATTTTTACATACATATATATATATATATATATATATATACACACACATTTTTGTTACTCTATTTAGTTGGTTCCGAGATCTTTGAATCTATCTCATACTATTTTTAAAATGCTAAATATTTCAGATTTCAGAAGTGGATGCAATATTGAGTATTGAAATGAGATGTTTAGATTTGATAACACCTGCAGGCACAGTGTAAACAGAAGAGAAGGCAGCCCCTGGGCAGATGAAAAATGCAAATCTGAGGTGGACAGAACTTTGCAATGTCAGTCTTAACTTATGGAACAGATTCAGAAGTTTACTAGAGTTGTTTCCATAAAAGAGAAGCAGATTTGGATTGAAAATAGCAAACTGTTGCGATAGCTGGCATTACAGCCTTTAGAAAGGTGACTTTCATCCTGTTGCAAAGCCTTCACACTGAAGTGTTTGCAGGCAGATTTTGGTGCAAGACCCAGCTTGTTTAAGCATCAGGTATCAGCTGTCTGTAGTTGAGACCTCAGTGATGTTCCAGTGAGAGGATATGAAACCTTACACTGTAGCAAATTACAAGATATAAATGTTAAATCTTCGTTATTTCCTCCTTCCCTACTTGATAGACAAAGTTAGAAATTAAATGGGGTGGGGAGGAAGCTGCAACACCAAAAAAATGGAACTTATTGTATTTTCTTGTTGAGTAAAAGCTCTTACCTGAACTCTTCAGCCTAGGAAGAGGTGTGAGGTGGGGCAGTCCCTCTGAAGGGCTAAGCTCCCCATTCAGGAGGAGCAGCTATCTGTAAAGGCATAGCTATAACAGTGACTGCCAAGTGTAATGCCAGCTGCTCTCTGCTGCATGGCCTTGGGACTGGAGCACAGTCACGCAGCACTGGTCTGATGCTTCAAATCTGGAGCTTTTGCCCATGGCAGCTTTACTTTATTTGTGTGGAAATTGCTCAGCTCTGACATTTATAGCCTGATTGTTCCTTGCTCTGCTTAGATCCTTCTCTGATCTATTGATCTTTGCTTTATTTTATATCAACAAAGTGTTCCACATTCATTTTTAAATCCTTTTAAATTAGCAAAAGTCATCACCATAGTATTTTGACATAAATTGGACATGTACAAATTGCTGAAATGCCATGATACCAGTGGGGAAAATCATGACCCAACTCTAACCTTAGAAGCATTCATGTGAAAGAAATACCTTGCAAACAAACTTCCATTGTGGGCTCACAGTCTGTTGTTGTTTTCATCAGCAGGACTGGAAAAGCAGCCAGATTTGGCTGAGAGGTATCTTGTGCAGAGTTGGAGAATGCAGTTCTTTGATTTTATCTCACAGTATCTGGGTATGACACACTGCATATTTGCTGTGTTCTGCTGATAGGAGCCTCTGGTGCTGTATCACTACCAAGTTCAGAACAAGTAGATCTGTCTCTCTCACTTCCATCTTCAGCACCAAAAATCAGAAGAACAGATCATGTAGATATCACAACAGAAGCTTGTATGTACAAAATAGTTGTACTATTAAATATAGCAGTAAATCCCAGATCAGGTTCTAATTGATCAGAGAATTGATCAATATTTGCTTGCTTTAATAATGTCAAATCTGGACTAAATTGACAGTGACTAAAATATGCTAATTTAAGCACTTGGAAAGTTTAGCAGCAATTTTAAAGAAGTTTAGGAGCTATAGTCTGTGTCTCAGTTGATGTATGTCAGTATTGCTAATCAAAACGACAGTTGTATGTCTTCATATTTACCAAGGCTAGAATCACAGTCAACAATGAGAGAATGATTTCTATTCTAACTCACACATATTGTCCTATTCTTGATTGAAGAAAATAGGGAAAGTGAGATTTATCACTTGTAAAAGATGATGCTGCTGGGTCTTACAATGTGCTGATCACAACATTAACATACTGTGCAAAACAGAAAAATATCCTGCCAAAAGCTTTGCAATAAAAGGGGGATTTGTTTCTTTTACAAAGTTTTAGACCTGAGACATTGCTTATCGCTTAGAGAAAAAAAAGGGAACAAGAAGAAAGGAGATCCTGTTGGTGATTTTACTTGGATTTCTTCAGACAACGTGGAAGCATGAAACAGTAGGAGAAAAAAGTTTTACAGGAACTGTTTACTTATTAACCAGGGCACATAGCCTGACTCGTGTACTCTGGAAATGGATCTGACGTGCTGGCAAAAGATCAAGGATCATATAGAAACTTAATATGGTTAGCCATTTTTAAATGGGATTCTTTCTTATAACTATTGAGAAGTACTCATTGATTGCTGCCATAAAGGGAAGGAACAGCCACTCCCCATGAAGCAGAAATTAACAGTAGTATGCAGAAAATACTGGAATTCATGTTGGAAGCCGACAAGTAAGAATAACAAAAAAGCATTACTGCATGAATAGGAACTTCTTATTGCTCCTTAAATAACACTTTTAGAGCAATTTGGAACTGAGCTAGTGTGCTGACAAATGCTTGCTGGAAATAGAATTGTTAAGGTTTTGTTTCGTTTTTTAAACACATCTGAAATTTATACATTTATACACAAATTTATACAGAATACAAGAGGAGAAGAGTAATTCAGGAGTTTATATGTACAAAAAAAGGAAAAAGAAAATAGGAAATGAGCTAAAAAGAGAAGAAGTCATGAGATTGAAAATGATCTTATCTTTAGCGTTTACCATTTCTCCTAGGAACTTACCATTATTTCCAGCTGGTGTTTTTATTAAAGGCTCCACAGAATGCAAAACATCTCAAAAACTTGTAATGTGTTTTCCCACTGTTTATTCCTCCTAATTTAGTTCTTCAGTCGTAAACATAAAAAGATGCATAAAATTTCATCATGCTGTAGATATAGGCAAAAATTGGTGATTGGAAGAATTTTAATATAATTCCTATCTTCTGCTCACGTTTCCGGAGGATCAATAAAACTAAGGAAATAAAAGAATTCAGCAGCTATTAAAATTGGTAATAAAAAGATTTTCTGCTATTCTCTGTGACTTCTTCACTAACTGTCAGCATCGGGAACAGTTTTATTTTTCTCAAACCAGTATATTCACAATCACAAGTTGACACTTTAGAAGTAAGGATTATGCAGCAGGAAGATTAGACAAAACAGAAATGTAGACATTGAAGTCAAGGCACAGCAGATGCCATTATAGCTTCAAAAGTCAAGTTCAGGATGAGCTTGACGTGGTACCCCTTGGGGTGGGGCATGCTCAGGGTCCCCAGCTGTCTGTATTCTGTAATATCACAGTTCTTTCCTTTGCAAAGTTGTCATGTTGTGGTTTTGAACTTAAGTTCTCATGAATTAAATAGGTGGATATCAGATGTGTTTATGGACATTATCCATCCTTTAGGATAATCCATTTTAAACCACTACCTTTGTTGTGTAAGATACTTGTAAATTAGGGGTAATAATACGTCTGCATTTCATTCTGTTGTCATTGAAATGGATGCTTTGCTTGAATGTGAAATATTCTAGGAGTTACTTTTGTCATTTTAGGCTGAATGTGGTGGATCTATCCCATGCTGTGTAAGGAAAGCATTTTGTAAGTGATAGTAGACCTGATGTTCAAATAAACCTTCAAAAATATTTGAAATTATACTTTGTTTTCCCCAAATAGTTCCTCAGCAGTTGATGCTGAAGTTAAATTGTACATCATCATCCTTTTTCCAGAGAAGGCTCTCATTCTTCTAAAAAGAATATGTATTAATTTTTAAAATCATATTTACAAGTAACCTACATAAGACCTGCTGATGTCCTGAATTTTCATAAAGCATCCTCTTATGAATTACAGATGCATAAGATGCCTCAGTAATTGTAGCTTGGGTATTTGAATTCATCATGGCTACTCTTGGTGCAATGCATTTTCCATTATAAATAAGATACTGCTTATAAGGCCTGTCTCTCAGGTCACTGAATTCCAACATCAATGACTGCAGTAAACAACATATTGTCTCCATTTAAATGACATTTGGTTTAGAAACAAAATAGATGATACAAACCTGGCTTATTCTTCATCCATTCTTAATGTACTTTGATATTTTAATTTCCTGAAAATATTGTATTGCACAAAATTCCTGTGTATTGGTGGAAGCAGTGAGCGTAAGTCTATACTTGAATACATAACTGAATATATAGTGCTTGTACAGTAACCCTCAATGAGTGTAATAGCAAAAAATGACTTGTGCTGTTACAGTTCATAAAGCCTCGATCTTCTAATGAGGAAACCTTAACAATGAACTTAATACAACTGGGATCTAAAGTATTTAACATTACCAGACCTTTAAATGCAGTTTAAGGTATTGTCTTTAACTGTTTTATAACCTGTACAGAATTGAGTAGCCTGACTTAAATGCATTTATTTTCTACTTAGTAATTCACTCAAGGTATTTGAACGTGGTTTTTATCCATAGTATATAAACTGTCATTTACATTTTCTGTAAAGTGTTTAGTGCAATTTGAGACTCATTCTGAATTATGTTGAGGAGCATTATATGATCACAATTACTTACATTGCATATTGTCATCTCCTTGCATGCAAGTTAATTTGTAAGAATACTCTAACTGATAATTGAGCTGTTTAAAACAGATGTATGTGTGCTGTGTATATGCCATGGAAAACATGAAGATATTAATTCCAGTGCTAAGAGCGCTGAATGTGTAGCTCTTCTGATTTACATGGCCCAATTTTTTGCATACAAAGATTCATCAGAAACCTTATGAAACCATTTAGTAGTTCATCTGTGAAATGTCACAAACGAGTTTTCATATTGTAAAGATTACTGATCCAAATCAGAATCCCAGATGTTTATCTTTAATAAAAAGACACTTTTAAAAATTCAGGTTATTAAACTGTTATAGGGCTTGGGGATATGAAGTTGACTGTCTTTATGTGAGCAAGCAAAGCTATTCACTGCTTCCATGCTTACTTTCCTGGCTCAGTTTCTTATGATGAAGTTCCTCTGTTAAGATCATTCATCTATTAAAAAAAAAAAAGAAAAAAAAAAAGAAAAAAACAGGAAAGAAGGAAATCAGTCAGATATGCAGTTATTATTAGATGGGTAGCTAGTGAGAAGGGAAAAAACTACTGTGAGTTCCAGAATTTTTATTAGATCTACTAATGACTTCTCTATTTAAATGCATATAAAATAAACAACACATCGGATTTAATGGATACATGTAATTGGTAATCTGATAAAAATGTTAGACCTTATGCCAGTTTTTTTTAACATATTATTCTCCCTTTTGTAATTATAGTGATATTCTTTATTGTGAGAGAAACACAATAGGGACTCTCCTATTATTGTTAAAAAAAAAAAAAAAAAAAAAAAGTCAAATTCACAGAACAATTATTCTCTGCAGTTGCCTGTAATCTTCCAGAATCTTTTTTCTTTGCATGTGGATACTTTCTTATAAGTACATTAATGAAGAATAAATCTAAACAAGATAAGAAGAGAAAATTGGAAGCCTTCTCAATACGTTTTGTTCCCCACAGCAGGAATTACAAAATAATTTTGTTTATTTTTTTCCAGTTCTTTGCTGTTGCCCAGCCAACACCTGAGGGATCACAAACGAACCTGGGAGTAAGTAATTAAAATTCAAAGCTTTAACATTCAGATACTTTTACGCTTTCTTTTGCTTCCAACTTGCAAGAAATTTTCCAGACAGGCTTTTAATTAACAGGTGAGCTTAATTGATATGTGAGTTTTTTGTAAATGGAAAGGATATCAGTGAGCAGTAAAGGAGGAGTTTTTCCTGCTCATGCTTTAGGAGCTTTAGCTTATTTGCATGTTAATGTTTCAGTTGAATCCATTTTCTCTAATGAAAATAAAAAAAAATTAAAAAAAATAAAGTGGAATTTCTAAATATTGAATATAACAGAGAAAGAGTTTACCAGAATCATGACTAACTTTCACAGCATCTACCAATGTGAAACTATGTGTTGGATATGCCTGACAGATTAGCCTGCTGTGTTTATTAAGAAGTAAGAGTGATGGAAATTCATAACACTGTAAGCAATATGTTGTGTTTAGCTAAGATATATGTGATTTTACTAGGTTGAAACTAATTTAACCTAACTTTACCAACTAAAATATGAATATTGGGTCAGAATTAATCTTGTGGATGCCTATTTCAGTGAATGTGGAGTTACAGGAGATGTCAAACCCACCTTAGATTTGAAAAGAGTCACCTTCTGCAGGTGTAGAAATGCCTGCCTACCAAATGCCTTAATTTAGACAACATGGATTCCCTAATATTTAACACAAACCTTCTACTCTAGGTTTGGGACTGTTGCCTTATTTGTTTGGTTGTGGTTTGCCTGCCAAGGGTTTGGAATCGAAAGAATGGCGAGAGTTCTGCGGGGCTTTTTAAATGACGGACTTCTGAAGGAGACCAGCATCATATGGAATCAGATAATGTGCTGTTTGTTTTCAGGCTTGGTATTTTATAATCCTAAGCCATGCTGTGCACTGAAGGTGTTTTTTGAGTTAAAGAAGCGCCAGCAAAGAGTTTCTTGTGTAGGCAGTAGTGGGACAGCACTCACATTTGATCATGGAAAGATTCCTTCATTGTCATCACTGCTCAAGCATGTGAGTCTGGTGGGAGAGTTGGTGAGAAAATACTAGTACAGTTAATGTGTTCTTTGTGCAATAACTCTTGACTGGGCTCCATATTTTCATCACTGCTCCTCTTTTTGAGTATTTGTTGCCATATTTATTTCACTCAGCAGGCATGTAAGCATGTAAGCAAATGATCTCTACCTTAAGCAACAGTGACCTAAATGGGCATTTCATACAAAACTGACTTATAGCTGAACTGTGCAAGAATATATAGTTAATTCATATGAAGACACTCTAGCTATTCTCTGATATTGTTTTATCTGTCTTTGTGAAGTATGATCTTTCAAGGAAGAAAAATGCAGAGATTATTATTTAAAAAACAACACAAAACTATTTTGCTTTTCAGTAAGGTATATATTTCATAATAATCATTAAAATAAATCCAGCCTCTGAGAGCATATTTGGAATTTTCCATCCTATGAACATTGCATAATTCCTTGCAAGTACAATGAAGGGTGTTGTGAATTATAATGTTAATGCATTTATAAAGAAGATTCAAGCAGTTTTCTCCTGCAGATAATGCCAGATCCACCTTTTAGGAAGAATGCCAAACTATCTTTCCAAAGACATGGGTGTCCAGTACAAAATTCATCCCCTCTTTCTACAATGGAACCAGAAATTGTCTTTTGCCTGGGCTTTCTTCTGTGACAGAAACAGAAGAATGTTTTTCTCTTTGTGTGTTAATCAGTAAAGAGAAACATCTCATACACAGCACACTTCAACCCTCCTATATCATGTTATTCTGGTTGTGCAGTAGTTTTTGTGTACCACAGATTCCCTGTTTATGTTTGCCAGTGAAACAGGGTTTCTTTCATGTTTTTTTTTGTTTGTTTGTTTTTGATTTTTAAATGTACATTTGTATCTGTTGATTACTTGAAGTAGGCAAAGACAATAATGGTATCAATAGTCCAAACATATCCTCCTGCCTGATGGTCTTGACTTTATAATCTTATAATTTGTGATGACAGTATTATCGAAGGGAAAGGTCTGGCTATAGAAGTTCTCCAATTCCTAGTGGCTAAAACAACTCCCATCTTCTTTACTTGCTACATGCCATTGATTTGCTACATGTATTTATTACATGCCAAGCAACTCACTCTGTTATAATTTGGAGGTGTAGTAGGCACACCAGTGGCAGAATGTCACCAAGCACCCAGGAGGCTGATCTGAGTCTCTCTTTGGGACTGATCCAAGGAGCAGAGAGTAAAGGCTTAAAGCCACCTTTAACTTCCCAGGAGCTGAATTGGGCATCATAATGCTAACCCAAAGAGCTGGCTCAAAGCTTTATGAAATTGTAGAATATGTGAAGGCAAGCTGTGAAGACTTAATCCAGATAATATCACAGTGGTATAACGATGGACTGGGGCAGCAACTGGGAGATTTGGCAGGGGATGTGTCTGCAAAATGGCCAGCATTTCCTTCTTCAGAGATGTTAATTCATTGTTAAAATAAAAGATAGGCTGTTAAAAACAAATATTTTCAAAGTATTTCACCAAATACTGAACAATGAGCACTGCTGTACACTGAGAAACAAATTAATGAATCAAACATTGCAGTACTATCCACAGGGGCTCGTTTAAAAGCAAATGCATGACAGAGCTGGAAACCAGCTTAAATGCAAATGAGCTGATGTGATGAAATCTGTAATGTTTGATTCATTAATTTGTCTCTCATCGTACAGCAGTGATCATTGTTTAGCATGTACAACTAATGAAAAACCCTAAGAAACAGGGATTTCAGACTTTCTAGAATAGCTTTCCTTTAACAGAGAAGTTGTTGGGTACTCTCATGATCATGTGAGATCCTTGCAGTATCTGTAGCAATCAGTTAAAAAAAAATAAAAATAAAAGTAATATATATTCTATTTTTCTTGTTATGCAGGCTAGCAGATGGAAAGAAGGAGAGCCAGCATCACATGATCTGCTAGCTTTCCAAGGGCCACCAGCAGCTAATATGTTATAGTTATAAGGAGAAAAACACTAGAAAAAATAAATTCTTGGCAGTGTGCTAAAGTAGAAGTGTCACCCCAGCCATCATTAGACTCGGTAACTTTCCAGATTTTAAGCCACTATGAAAACAAGATAGAACACCCAAAGGGTAGGTATAGGGGGTCAACTTTATTGTTTTTCTTCTATAGAAGTTAAGCTATTAAATATCAGTTCTGGTAGACATTCTGGAAACATGTATTAAATAGCATGCAGCTTACCTCAGCCTATAGTTGTTTCACAGTCATTGCATACATGACTGTAACATTTGAGAGAGCAGGACAGAAAAAGATTATCAGGTTTAACAGCTGCTGTAAAACATACCATAAAATGTTGTAATTTGGACTATAGCAATGAAGAAAATTTAACCTGACTCAGTCTCAGCATTTACAGCCACAATTATTTTGTACAGTTTCATTTTTATTAAAATTCATCAATATGATGGCTTTGATTAGTAAGAGCCATTTTTGAGAGAAGTTGGTAGTAGCATTGTGGTGTACCAGGAAATTAGAAAAACAGAAGTATTTTGTAGCTAGTCATCAGCGCATAATAAAGAATTGGCTCAGTTAGGATTCACATTTTTGAGATTCTTGTTCCAAATCCAAACACCACACATTAGGAAAATCCGTCTATTTCCATTTGGTACCTACAATAAGATGACATTTAGGCACATTCAGTGCTAAGTACCTTGCAGGTACCTCTAGGTATTTAAATATGCAGTTAACCACAAAGCTTGTGTGCTCTTGATTCAAACATCCCAATTTTTATCACATCAACCTATAAAACTGTGACTACAAGCAATGTCTTATCAAATATTTTGTTCTGTAATGCAGCTAGTTCTTGAATTCAACTAAAAACAATTGTTATGTCATTTGTAATTGTGTGTAAAGGATCTTTTCCCATAGAAATGTCTGTATCAAATCAAATCTTTGTAAGGCTGGTCCTGTTATAAACATAATTCTTTTTTTAGAGCATACTACATACTGAACAAAAGTACTTCACACTTCTTCAAAGACTACCAACATCTCTTGAAAAGGGTGGTTAGAAGTGTATGCATCATGACTGAGACTTTCTTTATAATCTGCTGTTCCTAGGTGGGCACCTAAGGGTTCTTACATACTGTATGGTAACTGTTGAGTCCCAGCCTGAGCCACTGAGTGAGCACCTGGGGAAAGGAGCCCATCAGCCTTGGGAGCACAGGTGAAGGTAGTTCAGCTGTGTGAACAGAAGGGGAGCAGCCTGGCTCCACCTCTCTGTGACCCAATTTAAGGGTCCACTGTATTGATCTTTCTGATTGTTACATGTATGGAGTGAACTGTGGGAAGGAAATCTTTGAAAACAAACCAAATCCAGCTGCAAAGGTAATATGAAGTTCGTTCCTAGGACATTTCTTGTCTGTGTCCATTTATCATTGAACAAGTTTCAGGCTAGATACTTTACTTAAATCTCATTTTTTAAAATGCTCTGTTTGTTAGCCACTTATTTGTTTTAATGTTCCTAGCACATTATATTCCTTTTAAGCCTTCTGTCCTGTCTCACTGTAGTTTAATGTTACGTGTCCTCTCTGAGTTCAAACATGTAGGAAAAAGTAGATAATTTGTTAGTTCATTAGTAGCTTGTTCTGTTCTGTAAAAGCCAGTGGCAAAAATCCTGTTTGAGTCAGTGATTCAGAACCAGCACTAAAGGATGCTGTAGAGTGTTTTGCACAAAGTCTTAGTGTTACCTGCCTGTTTTCCTTTTATCCAGTTAAAATCATTTCTTATGGCTGTTTCTGAAATTACAAACCATTATTTCTTCTAACATCAGCATTTTGTACCCTCATGTAGGTATGACATTTAATAACCTATTCTTTGTCCCTTTTTGAATGCAATTCTCTTGTTTTCTCTGTGATTGGGATTACAACATCAAGTAGACTTTCCACCCAATGCTCAGGCATTTGCTCACTTTCTTTCTGGAAAAGCAGTTGTGCATTCTGTGGGTAGGCATGTGAGCAGCATGATAAGTAGCTGGGCAAGGTAGATGTTGTGCCTTCCAGCCAAGAAGTAAACCACAGGTGTTGTTAGAGATATACAGTGGGACGGAGGACAGAGGGTTGAAGAGGCAGGCTGGTAGAAGAACTGCAGAGCTGACTGAAGGCATCTGACTGCTGTGATACTGTAGTATTCAATTATCTTTAATAACTAAGCTAGCTTCACCACCATGGCACCAAGGATTAATGTGATAGTACTAGAAACACAGATTAAGTTGTTCTTGTGCTTAGTATTATTATTGTTATTATTGGTCTTTCTTATATTTTGTTTATTTGTGCCTATTAGATCTTTTCTTTGAAGTTCTACCTAGTGTGTTGTTTTCTCTTCAGAAGCAATTTTTGCTTATCTTGAGATTCGCAGCTTTGTTGTGGCTCTTACGTTGGTGAAACATTTTCTCATGGTTATGTTTATTTCCATTCACAAACCATTGTGGGTGTATTGCTTCACTTCTGAACATTGTTCCATTTCTTAGCAGCCTCTTTTTACCATCTCTTTTAGCATGTCCAATCCTTTGCATCAGTCTTTTGGATGGTTTAATTCCTCAGTTCTTAAACTGATGATATCAGACCTGTTCCTAGTAACACAAACAGCCAAAGAATTATAACTTGTGCGTGCCGTTCTGCTTCATGCACAAGTTTATTAGTAAGCTAGTAATGTTGTAGGAAGTTGCTCTAGCCATTGCCTGATAGAGTGTACAAAAATTACAGTATAGTAATTCAAAAATGTGTTATCTCAAAATAAGGCTTTCCGTATGAACTTCTACCCTATTCAAGTTACAGCAGGTGGTTTTAACTAGTTAAAAAGAACTCAAACTTTTGAAAACTTTGTTTTTTAGGTTTTCAAATATCACAAGCTATAGAAATCAAAAGGTGTTATTGTTAAAGAGTGGAACTGAATATTTTACAAGCCACAGAAGAATTTGGTTTTAGCATTTTCCATTCGACAACAAAATGTTATGCTTTAATTTTTATTCACATTCTATTTTAATCTTATGTGAAGATTTTGAAAGTGACAGTCATTGCTCCTAGCCGGCAGTCTACATCCAGGAAGAATTTTGAGTTTTCCCCAAGTGTTCATTTCATGAAATTACTTTATAACTTAAACATTAGCATGAGGTAACAAAGGAACTGGAGGTAACAGAGGAGATTTAAGATTAATTAAAAAGTTGTGGTTGCTTAAAACTGCTTCCAGGTTCCTTGATCGCTTTGTTTAAAATCTAGAAAGAACAAGCATCGGCATGGTTTTGAAGGCTCTGATTCAGTCCAAATAGTTTCTCGGTTGCTAAACCAAACTACAGGTGTCAACCCAAGGAGTGATGGACAGACATTGCCGAGCTAAAGGAAAGTTGCTGGATTGTGAGATAGGGCCACTGTGCTCCTAATCTGAGGGAAAAGAAATTCAGTAAACTAATGTTGTTGCATGAAGGCTCAAATATCTGAGGGAAAAGAAATTCAGTATGCTAATGTTGTTGCATGAAGGCTCAAATAGCAGAGCAGTGTATTAGTTTTATTTTTACTGGCCTTTTTAAGGATTCTGTACTACAAAGAAATACACAACAGAATAGTTCACCAAGGAGTTTGCTTGGACTGTAAATAAAAGTGGAACAACCTATAATTTAAAAAAAAAAAAAATAAAAAAAAAAAGACCCTTTTAAATTGGAGTTGATAATGAGTAACACCTAAACAATAATGAGAAAATCTGCTATTGTGGGTTTTAGTACTAATGAATCACAGGTTTTTTCTGCATACCCATAAATATTCCTTAACCTAATGAGAAAATGGTCCCCACCCTGAGGATGTCCAGTCTTGAGGCACGTTTTCCAGTCTGCACACTTAGATTTTCATTTCTTGAGTTATTCCTGTGTCGAGCTCAGGGTTGGGACAGATGACCTCCTGAGTTCCTGTGCAACCTGGACTGATTTCCATTTCCCTTACTGGAACTAGATATTGACCAGATGATCTTGTTTGTCCTTTCCAAACTTGTGATTCTATGATTGGAAAAGCCGAACATTTACTGTGTTGCCTTTTCCAGTAACTATTAAGAAACAGTAATACTGATCAACTCCCAGTTAGCACCATTATATGAAGTCATTTTAAGTCCTTTCTGAGAATAAAGGCAAGTAATTTTAGGGATAACTGGGGCAGGGAGAGATGCAATGACATGTTAAAGGTTACCCAGGGTAATGTGGGGAGCACTGCACCACATACTCTTGTATGTCCTTGCCTTCCGTATTGTTTTTCCTGGAGAGGTGCAGTGTAGCCTTCAGTTCATATCACACAGGGTTTGTTACATTTAAAGTGTATTATGCTTTACTGGTGTTTTTTTTTTTTTTTCTGAGAAAACATGAAGACATGGCTTATATTAAAAAATAATACTCTCTTTTCTGTCAGATAAAGCATGGGGAGCCAGTACCAGGCTCTTAACCACTCAGCTGAGAAGTTTAAACTTAATAAAGAAAACGCTTATGAAGTGAAGTCTGCCATGAAATTCATAAAACTAGATGAGCTGTAGCACCCCATCACATTACTCTTAGCACCTAGTAGGTATTGCAGGAGAGCACTGAGCAGAAGCCAGCCTCTGTCTGGCACCATGCACAGCCAGCACTCCTGGCATGCAGCTGCATCAGGGTGAGTTAGGTTTGGTGCACAGTATATCCTGAAAGCCAGTTCACACTTTTAGTAAATGGTGTGCCTTATTACCAACACACATGGATCCCATGAAGGCAGCATGGCAGGATTAGATCACTTCTGAAGACTTGTTACCAGGATAAGCAAGTATCATGTTTTGTAATGTACTCTTTTATTTCATTTTTCAGTCACTGATTAATCAAAAAGCAGCAGTCCTGTCCATTTTCCTCTTGTGTAAAATTTAATTTAATTTCTGTGAAGAATCTTTAAGGAATTGCAGTAAATGCTGAAAGATGTAGAGGAAAAACTCTCAGATTTCTAGTTAGTTAGCTGGTCTTTCTTTAGATCTGAGATTTCCCCTTTTGTGTTGTAAGACATATGACTAAACCAATTTGGTCTTTAATCCATAGAACATGCTGTCAACCTCGTCTGTCTGCTTTTGTGTTTGTGCTTACTTGACTATGACTACAGATGTGAAAAATTGAATAGTAATAAGTCTCTTGCTTATATTTGATATGCAATTTTTAGATGTTTTATATGCTATTTCCATATATACATTTGCTGAGAACTAGTCTTTAAAATTACTTTTTACTTATCTTCATGACTCTAGACTTTGAAGTAATACTTCAATGACAGCTGAACTGAGACACTTCAACAGTTTCTGAATGGGGTCTGAACAGACCTCTCGGTATTCTGCACCATGCAAAGGAGCTGCTTCCCTCTTGAAAGTTTTATCATGTAGGAGGCTATTAAAGTTATGAGTTTAGGCTGAGGCATGAATAAATCCTGAGTCTTACTGATGATGTCATTATAGCGGTCAATAAAATACATAGTAGCAAATGCTTTCCATGCTACTAAGATCAGCTAAGCAAATCAGGATACACGAGCAATTAACTCTTTAATTAAGATGAATGGATGACATTAGCCCTCCTTAAACCCTGCTCATCAGCATTTACAAATAGAAAAAGACGGATGTCTCCTTCCCAAGAAATCTAGCTTTTATTTTTCATTCTTTGACAGTATCTCATTCTTTCCACTTTGTAAACAAATTCACTGATGAACACTGCCAACCGCAGAGATTTTAACAGCCCTATTCAATCAGTGCTATTTCTCATTGCTCAGAGGTAATGTATATGAATTTATCTTATTTTTGGGGGAAGTTGCATTGAGCCTGTGATCTTAATTGAGAAAAATAAAGGTATTTTGATGACCAAGTATGAGATCATGGGAATTCAATCAGCATGATATGTTAGAAGCCGTATAGTTAAGTACTATTAAGTTTCTTGCCTTTGAATTGGGTTATTAATTTTGAAAAAGTTGTGTATAGATTGAATGAATAAAGCCTCCCAGTTCTGTCATTGCAAATCGGAGTAATCTATGTGGAAGCAGATAGATCATCTCTGCCTCCATTCAATACACTCACTGCAGTATTTGTATAAAGAACAATAAGAATTTGCAATGATTGAAGTGTTGCAGCCCTTTTGCAATCCTACAGAATCATCAGATTCTCACGTACAAAGCTGCATTTATTGTTGCTTTCTGTTCCTAACGGCATATGGCACACACACAATATCTGGAAAGGAGTGTTTTCCTCATGCATGTGTTTGAATAACATACACCACATGTGTAGGACAGATTGAAATCAACATATCAGTTGAAAACTAGACTTCAGTACTATTTTCACAATTAAAACAAATGTGTGCAGTGCTTCAGGTATGGGTTTTACCCATGTTTATCTTGTTATGTTATTTTATGGTTGTTTTTTTTTGTCAAGCCCGTTGTTTTTACAAGGCAATATTAGGAGATTGTTTTCTACTTCTGTAAAAATCCTTTTTGCAAAGAGTTGAATGTGCTTAATGTTTATTTATACTCATGTGGCAGTATGATCCCAACCATCCCCTAGCATCCTCGTTATGCCTAATGCCTTGCTTGTACTATGAGGTGCAAAAAAAAGACTTTGCCCTTGCTCAGGACTGAAAACAATACTTGGAGCTCAAAGAACTGACAGCAGACACCTGGTTCCATAGGTGCCAATGCTGAATACTGTGACTATGAGTCAGTTATCTTACCCCATAAACAGAGACCCATGGAGCTCCCCTTGCAAACATCAGGCTTTTGTCAGGATCTCACCTTTGAGTAGGGGTGCCTCTCGAGGTTACTTACACCTGTGCTGTGATCTACCTTGACATGGTGAAGCCTTGCCAACACAGAACTGTGGTGGTTTATAGCTTTAAGCTGTACTAGCTTTGTGAAGATTAGATGCTAGATTGATTGTGCAGCCCCGCCCTCTATGTGGCAAATAGTCAAACATATCTATAGCCATTTTGAATATTGTTAAAGTCACTGTCTTCATGGTTTAAATTGTAGTATTATACCTATTTAACAAATATCTTCCTCCCTCGCTCTCATGAGTAAAATGCATGGTGCTGTAGTTCCCATCTGCCGCAACCCAGTATCTCTGAAGTATGGGAAGTCTGTGTGATGTCTCTCACTGTAGCTACAGGAGCTGTAATTGCCACAGAGTTAGGGACATCCTCATTCACTTTTATGTAATACATACATCAATATCATAAAGAATTTTCATCATTTCCACTGCATTTTAAAAGAAGAATGGTAATATTTTTATATGACTAGGCATAAATTAATATACAGAGATGCAGACATCAAATTATTTTAAATGCATGTATATATCTGCAGTTATGGGAGAAAGAAACTGAACTCTTCAAATGTTGGATCCAGATGGTTGGGAAATCAATGCTTACGAAAAGGCAACACTTATTGCTTATGCATTGGTGAAAAAGTTGAGTAATTCAATATAAAAAGACAAGAGGACATTAGGATGGAGAGCATGAAATAAATAAAAAGTACATAGCAGAAACAGAGAATAAAGCTGTAATCAGAAAGAAAGTTAATCCTTTCATTTTACGACTGTCAGTTCAGTGAAGTTTCTGTTTTAATATTATGTGCAAGCCAAACTGCCAAGTTCTATTTATCATCTGATATAAATCTAGCTCTAGTCCAGGATACTGGAAAACCTCTCTTGTAGAGTTTTACCTCTTTAACCTCAAATGAAAACTGGCATTCCATCTGGATAGTGTCCAATGTGTCACATTTTGGTAGTCATCAACCAGCTCGCCTTATAAATCAAGAGCACTGATTAAATAATCAAGATTTTTGAAATGCCTTGAGGGAGCTGCACGTTTTGTGCATCAGTGATTAGTATTCAGTGGTAATACTGAAATCTATTTGAGCTGCAGATATAAAACTGCATTTTGCATACTGGGCATAATCAGAGAGATTATATTCAGAAAGTGTGCTTCCCCTAAGACAGCATAAGGTTATGACTTTTGCCACGGCTCCATTGTTAGTTTAAGTGAGCTTTGTCCTTGCTGTTGTACATCCCTTCATACACCAGACTAAAATCTTTTCTGCAGCTGTGTACTGGGAAAATGAAAACTCCAGGTAATAGCTTTCATAGGGCAGCTGGTTAACTAAAACTCTGGCCCCTGAATGGAAAGCTGTTTTAATTAAAGATTTTTTCAGCTATTAAAACTTAGCTTATATTGTATCATTTCTTTTGTTGTTACAAGTAAACAATTTGTTATTTAAAGTCATCCCCCGAAACCAGGCATTACTAGCAACAAGGGTGACTGCAGTTCACAGAAAATAACATGGTTACTGGTTGCAAGGTAGACTGATTAAGAAAAAAGTTATTG
The DNA here is from genome assembly GCF_054131305.1 of Coturnix japonica. NCBI lineage: Eukaryota > Metazoa > Chordata > Aves > Galliformes > Phasianidae > Coturnix > Coturnix japonica. The sequence goes on along the minus strand of NC_140680.1, from coordinate 6,890,528 downwards.
TTCATAGCACACACACACACATACACACACAAACAGGAGCCCAACTGAATCTGAAACTGAAAAATGCTTTCCTAAAAGACCATGTTCAGATTGTATGGAATCTTGCAGGCTGCATCAGCCTCATTTTTTGTGTGCCAGTTCTGCTTCTTTAAATGTCCACTTGGATCTAAACGAAGGGAACAAACTGCACAGAATGAGGGCATGGCTGAGTGATGAGCTGCCCTGGGGCTGGTGAGTTCAGGTGTACTTTGCACCATCCCACTGCCAGCTACAGAGTTGTTCTGGGTAACACAGAGTAGTGGACAACTCATCTTCCCACCTCCCAGACTGGCTGGTTTTACTGGAATAGGAGTGTAACTCTTACCCTTTAAGTAGTCTGTAGAGAATGCTTTGGAGAGCACAATGCTTCCAGGTTTAAGATCACTGCTTTTGATAGGCTGCCATGCCCTGGTGCTGGGTTATTGTGTTTCTGTTATGATTATTTTTTGTAACAATAAAAAATAAACAAAGAAACTTGCAATGGTGAAAATAGGTTTGAGACTTTACATGAAGTCTTTGCATATATCGATCCCAATATTTCATGTAGTTTTGCATATGTTGTTATAGTACTTAATACAGTTTGCGTAAGTGTGCTAAATACATGTTCATCACTGGCCTGGAAGGGATTAGAGGCTGGGATTGATATGCAGTCATTTTGAAAGGTTAAGAGAATGCAGATTTGTAGTTGGCCAGTCCTACTTTCTATTCCCATTGCTGACAGATACTGTAGCAACTGTATTCTTTCATAGCCTGTTAGTAGGCATCAGTTGCAGCATTGATACTCATCCTATCCTATCATGTTGACAAAACTCCAGATCTAAGGAAAGCTTATTATTGTCTCACTGCATCAGGTAGTCTTCTCCCTCTTTGTCCATATCCTTACGTTATTGTGCCTACAACTGTACTGTTACTGCATCTGCTCTGAGAGAGAACTCTCTCACTGAATACAGGGGCTTGAGTTCACAGTCTTTCTTGATCAGGAATTTCCCCCTCTTTTTTTTTTTTTTTTTCATGCTTCCATTTGGTGTTCTGTTGTGATGATAAAGTGAATTTGAGCCCTATGTGCTTGAGATAAGCTACAAAAAGCAGCTTGGACTCTAATGTGGGATGTTCTTTCTTTCACTGTTCTGATTTCTGCACTGTTTTTGTATCATGTTAAATGCTTATTGGATGAAAACACATTACTTGAGGATAAGGAGCAATATAATAAAGAAAATGGGACACAATCTGGCATGGCTTAATTCTCATGCATACGGCTAAATTTTCTTATGCCCAGAACAGGATGCACTCAAAGTAGTGGCTGGGAATGGTCTACAGCCATGCTGTCATCTCACTTGTATGCAGGAGCTGTGTGGGAGAGTGTTAGCTGTTTTAGACCAAAGGAACTTTGGGAGAACACATAACATGCTTGTGCCTGTGTCCTGGCCCAGCCACTACATTCCTGTCTGGCAAAGTCCTTAAATATTAGGCATATAAGTACTTCACTGGAGCTATCCTTAAGTTTAATTGCATGCAATTTTGCGGATGGTGAGACTAAATTAAAACCTGTGAAATATTTTCAGATTGCCGGATGAAAGAAGTTGTGTAACTCTGTGGCGTGCACACAGAAGCACTGACTAAAACAACAAAAAAAGAAAACCTAAGTGAAAAGAGTGACACTCTTTTTAGCACTCCCTCTTCCCTATCACCAAGGTGGCATTCCTTCTTTATTCCAACTGTGGTCAAAATCATACAGATATTAAGATCTAGTATCTGCAGCACCTAAGCAGAATCTGGCATAAGGTGAATAATAATAAAAAAGGAATAGCTCATCAGTAAAGATATTCTGTAATTTTAAGTGCATGCTATTTGTTTTTAGACTGGATTGCAACCTAATTCTGTTGATGTGTATTGTGCTAGAGTATGTGAAATGTGGTCTCTGTGTGTTCCAGGTGAATGTTGCATGATTTCTTGCAGTAAAATGGATATTAAAGACATTTGTCTCCATCAAAATGGAGGCAAACACCTTACTTAGTGTTTGATGAATTCTGTCTTTTATTTGGTATGTTAGTCAGCTCTCTGTTATTGATGTAATCTTGGCTTGTCTTATTTTTAAAAAGATAGCTATATTTTTACCCCCCATTTCTCCCAGGTTTTTAATAATAGGTAGCACGTGCCCCGTGAGAAGTTGAGCTGTTTGTTTCTAAGTTCACTGCTTTTCAGTCCCAGTAACTTCTAAGCTACTGCAACTACCAATTTCCTGGTAATCAATACAGTATCTTCTACTCTATAGCTAAATATTCTTCAGCTTTATTTCCATGAAGATAGTGATGTAAAATTATTTCTCCTTGACCTTGGTTTGATATTATTGCAAGTCCATTTCCTCAATTTGATTATTTCCTAATACATTCAGCTGGCATCAAGCAAGAGGTTGGGTACATTAGCTCTTGAGGCATTTCTTTTTTCAAGTATTCACTTTGGGGCCAACCCCTACAGAGCTGTCATTTAAGCACGCTGCAATACACTTCTCTAAATAGTGGCTCCCTTCTGTTCCTGTTGGTCAAATAGATCCCCTCTCTCTTTTACGCGGCTGCTGCTTGGTAGCTTTGAAGCATTTCTTTCTAGTTGTTTTATGTCTACAGCTAATTATTTTTCCCACAGGCCTCCTAATTTCAATCTTCTATTTCACCAGAAATCTAAGTGCTTACCAGTTGGCTTTATTTGAGTCTCTTTATTGAAGACTAAATTTTTGTTTTTGCCTTAAACCATGCTTTAGATTTAACAGCTGGAGTTGGATGTTAGCTTATATGTAGAGGTACAGTACATGAGCGAGGAGTATTCCTAACAAAAGAAAGAGTGAGAGACTGTTTTGTGGTTTGGTATAAGAAAATCAACTTCAGAGATTTAAGGGCTCATTTTCAGGGTACAATATATTATTAGCTGATCTTCTTGGGAAAATTCCCTACTGAGGTTCGTTAATGTTTTAGAGGAAGTGAGTAGGGAATGCTGAACAGAACCCACTGATGTGGTTATTTTAATCCATGTGCCTCTTAGCTTAATACAGAACATTAAATTACTCTGCTGAATAATTAGGCATTTGTTAAAGAAAATATATACTTATTAGTGGATGATTTGCCTTGTTTTGTCCTCTTCTCAGCAGATGTGCTTACTCTTCTATTGCTTAGAGAGTGCATGAAGTTCTCTGTATTCATCTACTCAGTAGTGAACCTGAAATCTCATTTGCTGCATATAGTATTGTGTGCAGAGATTTCTGACTCCACTCCTCTTTTTTTTTTAACTCAGCTTTCACAATACTTTTGGATTGTTTTAGTTTACGTACTACTGTGAATAGATTCTTCATGGACTCAGTTATTGTGGTATTTGGAGTACTGTGTTCAATTGTGTGCTCTCAAATACAAAAGAGGTCTAGAACTACTGGAGAGAATCCAGTAAAAGACTGTGAAGATTTTGAGGGCATTATTTTCACACTCTTTTCAGTATTGCATAATGGCAGGACAAGAGTCAGTGGGCGCAATCTGAAATATGGGTGGTTACATACAAATATAGGGAAATACCACTTTATTTCGAGTGCAACATGGCAATGGCACAGGTTATCCAGGGAGGCTGTGGAGTCTTCCTCTGTCTTGGTGACATTCAGAGGCTGTCCACCATGGTTCAAGTAGGTGGCTTGACTCAAGCACACGGGTTGCAGCGCTGGGCCTCTGGAGGGCCCTGCCAGCCTCAGCCACCCAGCTGTTCTGTGCTGTAGTGTGTGATAGTGGTCAAATTCACCTGACAAGGACAAAAAGAATGATATTAAAAAAAAATAATCTGATGCCCACTTTACATGGACATATGTGACTGCATTTAGCATCTGCAATTGGCAGTAACATGTAGTCACATCGCAGCAGTTATTTTAATAAAATACCAGTTGCTAAAATATCATTTTCTGAAATGAAAAGAAGAGGTGTGCTGTATTGTAACTAACAGCACATGAAAGCTTCAAGAATTAAGTCATAAGTATTTCTTATTACAGGAAAAACACTATTTCTTGCTGACAGTAGTGACAGCAGAAGCAAGAGGCATTAGTAAATAGGATATGAAAGAGTCAGAAAAGGAAACAACAAAAATAAGTCTGAGGATTTTGGATGTTGTAGCTATTGGCGGTTAAATGTAAAGCATTATCTGAGAAATAATGTATTCAACAAATGACATAAGTAATTGAATTGTACAAGGATAAAGTGTTCAGTTTCATGAGGGCTGAACTCCACATCCATTAAGTATAGTAGGCAGACTCTCACGGGCTTTAGATGAAACCTCAAATAAAGCAGTTTGGTTAGTGCTGTTTGACCAGTGTATTGGTAAGTCTGTGCCATGTTAGTCTCATGCTGTGTTTTTAGCATACTCCAACTGGTCATAATAAAATGACCAATGCGCTGCATACTTTCGGACTAATGAAGTTCTGGTATACTAGTTTTAATTAATAAGAAAAGCTGCTTGCAGATATTTTAGGTATTGATAGGTGTTTGAATCATCTTACTCTATTCATTTGATACAAATTTCTATCAACTTGTAAACTAATGCTCTCCATGATGACCTGAATAATGCAGACAATTAAATGTGATGTCATGGGAAGCTTCTTTTCATAAGTGTAACTGGTCAGAATGCACGTGTTGTTGAGAATTCAATCTGCTGGCAGAATTAGCAGCAAATTGTGTGAATTATGGACAGCTTACTGGACACATATCTGTAACTGACATATATAAGAGGAGAGTCAGGGGGAAACAGCAAACAATAATGCTTGTGGAAAGATTGTGGTGATTGCTGTGCTCCAGTTTGGCCAGGCACTTCTCTGGAAGCACTGTCATCAAGCAGCCTGGTATGCTTACTTAGTTGTGGTGTTTCTCCACACAGAGAGAAGGGAATATCTCACCTCCGTCTCTGAACAACTGCACTCCAGCTGGCAAACATTGCTTTAGCTGAACAATTCTGATAACTATTTGTAATAAGCTATTGCAGCTGCTCCAGCTCATTCTTTGCTTTTGTATATCAGAGTTTGCATTTGGTATTTTCTTTTATGATTTCATGTTATTCTTGTTAGATTCCTCACAGCTTCACTCCAAATAGTAACAAGAAATTATACTGGCATTGCCAGAGTTGTGTTATGTTTCTGCTAATAATGGAATATTTTTCCATAACTTTGGCTGTGTAAAATGGAATAAACAGAAATTCACTGTTCTTTGGTGGCTTTGTTTCTTCTATGTAGGAGGCAGCAAGTCTCCTTTCATTTCAGCTTGCTGTCCTCAAAGATTGTGCCATTTGGAGGTTAAGCTGTGGATGACAAACTGCAGAGCTGACAGGAAAACATGCAAGGTTGATATATAAAACAAGCTACACTGCTTGTGCTTTGACTGTCATTGCTTTCAGGAAAATAAATAATACTGCCTCAGTCTGTGCAACACTCAGTAAGAGTTTCTTCACCTTACTCTTCTATATAAATGTGCAATCCAAGAGCTACAGTTTTCTAAAACAAATAATATGTGTAAGTATTTTTAAACAAATCCATGAAAGAGAGAGGCTTATATTCTTTTCTTTTTTTTCCCAGTCATTTTCAGCAAAGCTAACAGAAAGGTGATAGTTCCTTTCATGAACTGTGAAAAATTCTGTAGATATTTCTCCAGTTTAACAACCAAATGAAAACATTCTTTATTCCCCACTTGCTCTGCAAATTTTGCTGCAAGCACCAACAGCTTTACACCAAGAAGACCCAGAGGAATTTTCTATCAAAGCAGAAGTGTGCACCACAAGAGCAGGTGAAAATGTGATGGAGAGAGGTGTGAGGTCTGCGTGTTTGCAGTAAGCTTAACCCATGCCATCGTTCTTCTAAAATACAATATTCTGTTTTATTTCCTAATTCCACTGAATTTAGTTGTTGAACTTTGTTCTTGTGAGAAATGTATCACTTGGCATTCATGTACATAGTGGTATGATAATACATCTAAGATTGTTCTTTCAGAACTCATCCAGTGTGTTAACGTACTCTAGAACTAAGGATACGTAAAGCATCATCTTTTTTTTTTTTTAAGATTTTGTTATCTTGTTTATTATTTTGTAGTTGGCAACCAATTAGTATAGATATTTGGAATTACAGATAAAAGAAACTAAATTACTGTGTAATAATAGAATCATAGAAAACTTTTGTTCAGCAGTTAATCTTATATTAGCTGTTACTTCACTTTCTGTTGATAATCAAACTTTACTATTTTCAGTGTTTTATTTAACATTGCTTATATGTCCAGCTTCTTGTTTACCAGGACCAGTTATGATTCTTAGAATCTTCCAGACTACAACCTCTCCATCACAAAAAGAGCATGAGGCAGCATTTTCTTTTCAATAGGTGTAGGTTGAGTTTGCCAGTTCTTGCTTTGCTCAGTCTCAAACATGACAGTACATTTATTGCACGTCTGTACCTACCTTATCTGTACTTCCTGGAGTGTTTTTAAAGGATTAAGGGTCTTTTTACAAATTCATTTAAGTATGTGGCAAGTGCACCCAGTGAAGTATAGACAACTGTGTGGGAGAAGGGCTAATATATTTGATTAGACCAGCCAGTGTTGTTTGCTTTTCATAGTTCAGAATCTGAAAAAAGACATACATGTCTGTAAGTTTGTCAACGTCTTCAAATTGCGTTTGCTGATCTAATTGAGAGTATTACTTAGGATACTGGCTTTTCTTTGCCTTTGATTATAAGTAGATTATATACTTAAATTCCAGAACTGAACATCTGTGCTTTTTAATGTGTATATTTTGACTAGTTAAATGTTTACCCTGTTCAGCATATGAATAAAATACCTGAGTGCTCCTATGGGAAAAACCAGCTAAACAGAACAACAAGCTATTGACCGGTTGTTTGGGAATCACTGTGTAGTCCATTTACTGAACATTAGTAAATTTAAAAAATAAATTGTGTTTTACTGTGGCATGGTATTATTCTGAATACACCTGCAGAAAATAATAACTGTTCTCAAATAGTTTTAAACAGTACCTTTTGTTTGGATAAACTGTTGGGTGAAGATTATAACATTCCTGGTTGTTACTTGATTTCACTATTTTTCAGTCTTGTGGTGTAATGTGACGTGTGGACCCAATATTTGTACACCAAGTGACATTTGTGCACGACAGTTATTTGCAATTCATGCTTTAGTGGACATTTATGTAGTTTCACTTTTCAGCCAGCTCAGATGTTATCCCATGACTGCAATTTGTTACATGCTTTAAATAATGGATAGCAAATATGCCAGGACCACATAAGGCAAGAAGTGTTATAACAGTAACAATCCTTAAAGCAATGCAGTTGCAGTAGTAAAGTGTATATAGCAAACACTTTATTTAAAACAAAAATCCACTATACAGGACATCTGCAAAAATAAGGAGGAATAGATCAGTACACAGACTGTGCTAAAATAACTTCTGCAGCTCAGAAATATTTAAGACAGTTTCTTCATTTTGTTTAAGGAAATGAATGATATTTTTTCAGGAATATATCTTTTTTTTTTTTTTTTTTTTCTTTACAGTTCTAATGGGTCTGTGAACTTCTAATGACTCTAGTGAGTCTGAAACAGAAGCCAACTGCATCATTTCATGAAATAGGAAACAGGAGTCACGGAAGTGTGTGAGCTCCAAATCCTGGTGGTTGCTCAGTTTCTTTGTTGAAGTTTGTTTGATTTGTACAGTGGTCATCAGAGCAGAGGGGCAGTCTGACAGAATGGCATCTGACAGGGAAGTGCATGTGGAGCCAAGGTGTGTTATTGAATTCCTCCCTGTGGAAGAAAAATGGCACCTATTAACATTCACTGGTGCTTGCTGAGTGTTTCTGGAGACCAAATAGTGGATGTGAGTGCAGTGAGGGGTGGGCGGTGAATTTCAGTAGTGGTGACAGCAACAGTGGGTAGCTCCACTGCTGCAGATCGTTACAAGTGTGGCATGTGTGCTCCTGTTTGTTGCTGGTTACAGTGCTTAGTTAATGGTGGTAACTGAGTTGAAAAATAGTATTCTGTAGCTGAGAATTTGTTCTATCAAATATTGCTGTTGGACTCCTCTTATCTGTTGTAATTTCTATGGAAAGAATAGAAGGCATTACTTTTGGAGTGACCTGTATAAGTACCCTGAACAGTCATGCCACAGGTATTATTACTGTAGTGATCTCTTATGAATAAATCAATAGTGTTACATGAATTACAGACTCCCAGCAGGGATAGGGTTTCAGAGAATCACAGGCCTTGAGGCCAGAGGGGATCATTAGATTGTGTAACCTGACCTTCTCAATAGCATGTCATATAATTTCATCCATTTACTCTGTACAGAGTCCAATAACTTATGTTTGACTAACATCTCTTCTGTATTTGCCTTTATATTGAGTTTCTTGGCCAAAAATCCATTACTGTTTTTGTCATGTATGCCATCACCTACAAGAACTTTTGTGGAGTTTTTAAAATATGTTATAATGCAGTTATTGAGAAAGTGGTGCTGAGTTCCTTTAATGGGAAGTGACTGTTGTGTAGCCTTTGGTTTTGCATGATCAGTGATGTTTCTATTGGGTCCAGGCTGATCTTGAGTGGCAGCTGTATCAACAGTATAATACTACCTTCCTTAGTTTCTAATTCATAGTTGTGTTGCTTTTTTTTGTTTGTTTGTTTTCCTGGGCAAATATTAACAGATTTTTAAGAAACTAGTTAAGTAAAAACAAACCAACAAGGATTTTGCCATTTTGAGTAGAAACATACTAAAATGCATCTTAACAACAACCAGATCTTCCTCTCAATCTCTTGTCAGTCTATATGGTTCATAAGAATGTCTGTTATGTTCCTGCATAAAAATGTCCTTGGTTTGGGATGATCCATGATTTAAATAAAGGGCCGAATTCTCTTCCTTGCAGCATAACGTATGTTCTTGCAGGTACTTTTGATGCCAACTCTGGTGGTGTACATACAGTGTGCAGTTTGATGTGACCCAGATCCAAGTGATGAGATGCATTGATAGTGTGAAAGGAAGTCACGTAACTAGTGCTTTGCTGACCCGCTATGCCCTGGTTTGGCAGTCATATGCTGTTTTCATCCACAACATGGAAAGCAACACTATCCTCACTCACAGACTATGGAAGTTTTTATCTCCACAGATAAGCAATTACTTTGATGATTGTGTTCTGTTACTTATTAAAAGGTGATTATACCTTTTTGGCAGATGCAATGCTTTCAGATACTTTAATAAATTCACAGTACAAAGCATCTGAACTACACAGATTTTTCTAATGAGCAGCAAAAATGAGAGATATTTTATTGGGTTGTGTAACTACCACTTGCTGATTACTTTTAATTGGTGAAATAATAAATTGCTGATTTATCTCTTTAAGCTTTTGACCTACTAACTGCACAGTTTTTCATGGAGCATCTCCTCTGTGTGTAGCTGGAGGCTTTCTTGCTGGTTTCTTTCACAAACACAAATTACTCTCTGGTATTTTCTAACAGAGTACTGATGATTCTCTGGTAACATTTCCCTGCCTCTTCCATCCTTTTTGGTCTGACAGTTTAAACCAAAACTATTTTTTCCATCAAAATCTGAAACACTTTTTTACCCATTCCAGACAGAAGCTCTGTTTCTGCACTGTCTGTGTCAGGAGGTTCAATGCAGCCTCTTCCCTGTCCTTCCTCTGCCCTATTGTTCTCCTTACAGCCCACTCTTAGCCAGATACAAATCAACTTGTCATTAAAAGAATAAACTCTCTAGACCATCTTTTTTGGCATTAGTCTTATTGTACTGAGTTAGCAGTTTACAGCATAGTGGTGCTATTGTCTTGCAGGTATGTTTGAACTGCCTTGAAGGTGTAGGCTGTGGCATTCAATCTCAGAGAATTGCAGAGAGTATAATTACATATGTACAACTGGATACATCTGAGGGCTGTTACCTCCAACAGTCTGAGAAACTCAACTGTTGGTTTTCTTTAGCTTCAGGTTTATCTTAATTAAATATATCACTGTGAAGAGTCAGTGACCTACTGAGTCATTGCTACAAAGAGTTTCCCTTCTCAAACTGTTGCAATATTGAAATAGAATTCTGTTTATTTTTCTCTTTTAATGTTGTTACTTCTGAGGTATTTCACATGGGAAACTGCATTTATTTTTCAAGCTCTGGTCATCTTTTTCTTTTTTTTTTTTTTTTTCCTAATCACATTGGTACTTGGAAATTTGAAGTCACTTCAGTTTTCTTTAAAAAGGAAGGGAAATCAGTAGCATGTTAGCTTCCTCAGTTATCCACACATCTGTGGATCTTTGACATTTGTACTTTGGAATTTTGAAGGCAGGGAACATAATGAGGCATCTTTAATTTTTACTTCTAATTATTGGTGAAATCTCACTCAATGCTTGCATATGGTTTTATTTTGTTTTATAGGCTTCCACACTTCCTTTCTGACTGCCTCCTCATTGATGTGACTTTGGAAATAAAATGAGCGTTAGATGTCTGCTGCTGTCCTTTAAAACTAGATTGCTGTGGTTCTCAGCTTTCAAACAAGTTAGCCTGTATAGAATACAGAGCTTCATAGATGTGGCTTTACACATCTTTTCCTAACAGGGAGGAACCATACCTGACATAGTCAGAAAAGATTTCTGTAGGCTTAGTAAGAATAGATTTTTATCTGGGAAAGAGGATGAGAAACCTTTTATGAAGTTTGAAAATCCTTGAGGACATTCTTTTAGTCAGCCAAAGGGTTGTTCTTTCTTCATCCAGTTCATCTGTACAAGTGCTGCAGATGTTTTGGGTACGGAGGGATTGTAACTGAAGCTCAGGTGTCCTGCCACCAAGGCACTGGCATCTGCTTTGTAGTCAAGTGCTGCAGACCAATTTAATTTAAATTATTTATCATTTCACTTATTTAGCAGTCCTTTGAGAGTGTCCTAGGATTTCCCCATAGAAGTGGTTACTCTGAGGGAAGTAATACATCAGTTTGTAATTCGTGTAGACATTAGAGTGCTGATTCTCATTAAAGAGAAAAAATAAATAAATAAATGGTACAAATCTGAAGTAATAGCTGAAACTGAATTAAACCATGCAATTAACCCTTTTATTTGTAAGAAATAAAAAGAGCGGAAGGTAATAGCTGGCTAAGTATTTCCTTAATACTTGTTTAAGGACTCAGGATACCTTTCTGATTTTTACTCAAGTAACTGTTGAATGTGTGTTTCTGGTGCGTTTGATTAAATGTAGGGGTGATTTTATTATTTTTTTTAGCTATCCATTCTTTGAAGATATTTAACATAAAAATAGGTTTACTGCCTCATCAACACTTATCACTGCTGATTGGTTATTCCCTACATGGCCCAAATCAGCCCTTGAGTGAGCAATTTGGGTTCTTCCAAAGGAGAGACAGCTTACTGATTTACAGGTGCTGTGAGGTAAGCTGGCCTCTTTCCAGCTGTGTGTAATGCAGGCTCCTAAGAGGAGTTCTCTTGTTTACTGTCTAAGAGTGTGTAGTAATGAGAGCAGGTTGTAGTTGTAGTAGGTGCTTAATCTGAGTGCTGTAGCTCACAATATATTTGTAACATTCTCTATGTTCAAACAATGAATGGTCAGACGTTAGGTAATTAAAATGCCTTCAATAGTGAAATAAAAACAAACAAACAAAAAAACTCATCAAATTATCAAATGTTTTAAAAAGTGGCAAACTTATAAGCTTCACTGCCAGTTTTTCAAGTTGCAGCAGTCAAGTTATCTCTGTGCTGAATATCAATCAGTTTTACCTTTAAACGATGATAAGTCTCTGATTAAATTATGTTTTAATTGTCATCGATGTTTAATGCAAGGAAAATCACAACATGCTTTCCATTAGAATGCCCCCTTCTCAGTTCTGTGTGCTTGTGGTTTTTGTTATACAGTTAACAGTTGTTTGTTCCACAGTGATACCAGAACTCCACATTGTCTCTTTAAATAGGCATCCTGAAAAAGGGCAGAGTTATTTTCTGTATCCCAGTATAATCTTTTTATGCTGGTACTATTGAGTAATGCCCACTTAAGCTCTGTTGTCGTTCTCAGAAATAGTTACTCAGATAACATGCCTAAAAAATGAGATTGCATTTGCAGTTAGAATGCCAACCCTGGAGAACACAACCTCCCTGTTTTTCATACTGATTATTTTTTTAAAGGTAAACAGTAAGTAGAAGTTGGGTTTTTAATAAGACTGTAATGAAGTACATAGATAAAAACTGTGTTCCTGCATTATGAGAGGATGAGAATTAAAAGTTAATTATAATACAAAAATGTTTCTCAGTAAGAATGCTCCAGAATTAGGACTGTAGATCCTGTTTAGCACCTGTGCGTTGGTATGGCTGTTCTGCATGTGACAGCAAGCAGTAAGGGCTATGCTGATGCGTACACCAGATCCAAGCAATAAGATTTAAAGAGAACTCTCTTCAAGTCTTTATCTAATGCGTCTGTAAATCAAAGGGGTGTGAAGAAGCAGACAATTTCTTGACAGTTCAGAAAAAATCTGTGGTTTGGAAAATACGGCACTGTTTTGGGGCTGGTATTTTGGCCATTTCAAACCCCCCTTCATTTTAGTTGAGCTAAGAAGTAAAGAAAGGTAAGGTGGCTATAAGCCAACGTTGCTGCAAGATCTGGAAGTGAAAACAGGAAAAGACAGCAAGGAGGAGACAAGTTTTTTCTATGGGCCTAGGTGTAGCCAGACTGGAGGGAAATTTCAAGTGGACTCATACTGCAGTTAGTTGACTTTTTGACCCAGAAATTTTCTACATTGAGTGTAAAGATGACATCACCACAAGGCTGTACATAAAGGCTTCTGTAACACTGTCACACAGTTACCCAACATTTTTCATTCACTCGCTGCTGTATGTTGCACTATATCCCCTGCTCCTGGTTTACAAATACAGCGCAAAGTGCTGCAGTTGTATCTTCTAGTTATTCCTTCAGTGAACAGATAGAATGCTGAGACATTTGATGTGACTAGTGGACATTTTAGTCACCACTCAAGTCCTTTATCTCCCTAGGATCCACAGTAACAAAATGATTTGATATGAAAACCTTTGATATTACAAGTTGTATTTAACATTTCAAGGCTCATTTGAATCAACTCGGCTCACTGAACTGCTAAAGCATACAGAACAACACATCCTGCAGAGAGGAAAAACCTATAATGCATTTCATAGCCTGAAGGTATATTTAAAAAAAAAAAAAAAAAGAAAAGAAAGAAAAAAAAAAAGAAAAGAAAGAAATGTGGGAAATGATTTGCTGAAGATAAGGCCCCAAATTTTATTGGTGCCATTCATTTCAAAAGTTATCTAAAAAGCACAGTCCTGGTGCGTCGTGCAACAGAAATGAAGATGGATCAGGACCAAAAGATACCACTGAGATTTCCACAACGTAGTGGAAACTTCTAAAGACAGAACTTCTGTTATGACACACAGATACCTGTAATGTGTGAGTCAATCAAGAGCCGTATTGATCCAAAAACTGCTACATAACAAACTTGAGTCCTTTTTCCCTGCTGTAATCCATTAAGATTCTAGAATGTTTATTTTTCAGTAGAGATGTGCAGACAATAGCATCTTCCCACTGTGCCTTGGCAGTGTACTGATGGGTATTGCAAAAACACTTACTATAAGCATTCAGCCAGGATTCTGCCCACAGCAGAAAGAAATGAATAAATAAGCTTTCATCCAGTTGTGCTACCCATGTTAAGACATTGTTTTGTAACCTCAGTATAAAATAGGAAGAAAAAAAGAGTTAAAAAAAAATCAGGTTTATGTATTTTCAGGTACTTTAAAGAATAAATCTTAAACAGGAGGTTTTAAGCCCTTAGAAATGTGTATCTTTGTACTACTCCAAGTGCTTGTCTTCTGAGTACAGCACTAGAAAAAGAGCACTTTCTGCATGTCTGTCTTTCTAAATATATGCTGATAATGAAGAACTGATCCTGAGGCTTTTTTCAGGTTATGTTCTCAGTGACCTAATGGGACAGATTTTGCCAAGGGGGCATTTCTGTTAACAGGCCTTAAGGATTAATCTTGCATTTAATTTCTAAGGCAGAAACTCTTTTTGACAAGACACTTCTATTTCTATTGGTGGTATAAAGTTACTGCAAAGAAAAAACATGATATAATGTGTGTATTTCCTTCAAGTGCTGTCTCTTGGAGGAATGATGCAAATCAGGGGTCCATGAATCAAAAAGTTGGAAAACTCTATGAAAAGAAGATGCGGTTTTCACCAAAAAATCAAACTATCTTAAATATAAGCTTTTATTCATAGAAAGAATAATCACACACAACAAGAGTGGTACCTCTTGGGAAGCAGGGAAAAATACAGTGGTATGTTGCCCAGTTACTGGTGGGGAAGGTCTGATCCAGGCTGTCAAAATCCAGAACAATTATCTGTACTAAGTCAAGTAATTGTGAATCATGTCCTAATTTTATAGTAATTACATTAGAATTATTGCAGGTAAGATCAAAACATTGTATATATGTTTTTTTATATACATGCTGTGAGATTTAACACAAACCACGTGAGATCTTATATGAGTGCTGTTAATTTAAATGATTTTAAGATGCTTTTTTCTTCTACTTTAGGCAAAACTCGAAATCCAGAAGGAGAGGTTGCAATCTACAGGAAGCTGGTAGGTCGAATTCTAAAATTATATGAACTGTAGTATAATTAGGTTTACAAAAAAGATATAAGCGGTAAGGTAATGAAACTTGTATTTACTGGATATTCAGAGAATATGCAAAATCATTTTAATTTACATACTGAGGGGAAGAAAATGTGGTTTAGCAGAGGCAATTAACATGAGAAAGTAAGACAGATGCTGTGCAAATAATTCATAATGAATAATTTCTTTGCTCCATTTTGTGTTTGCAAGTTTTCCAAACAAACTAGTTTTTCTGATGTATATGTTCAAACTGTTTGCTGAATAATATCTATGCATAATTTTTTGTCTGTAATTCATTCACAAGCAGAGCTTTTTGAATATTTCAGCTTTTTTGAATGGGTACATAGGTTGTACAGCACGTTCCTCTTTTCCAATTGGGGAAACATAAACGTAGAGGTTCTGCTGTGAATAATCACAATATTTAACAGTATTTGTTTTATTATTTCACCAAAAATTCCTCATTTGTTAAAACCATAATGGAAAAAGAGATGCGAACAAAAGCAAATGAATCAGTCTGGCATCCTCTCTTTTGATTCTCATTTGGAGGAAAAAAAAAAAAAAAAAAAAAAAAAGTGTGGTGTCCATAATTCTGTTTGCCTTTAATTAAAATAGGAAGAATCTGAAAACACAAAATCAGAGTCCTGATGGCGCTCAGGTTTCATATGGCCGCAGTGTAGTGATGTACCCATACACATATTTCCATGCTGCAATGAGTGGGCTCTAATTTTCTTCACTTGTTCTTGCTGCCTGTTGTGTAGATCCGTTACCTGACAAAACAGTGTTTCCTAACTACGCTTTGCTTTTTAAGCTCACTTTCCAATTGACATGGTATTGCATCTTGCTTCTCCATTTGTTGGGCTGAATTTCTCCCTATTCCTTAGCAGAATATGTTAATGGCCTCCTCTGTATAGCATAAAGGGAAGTCATACATGTGGGAACGTAATGAAGATAAATATACTTTTGTTCGCACTCAAGGTGATTAATTGCAAGAGGTGAGCTTAATTATGCCAGTAGTAATAATTGGTGTCGTGGACAGAGAGTATGTATTTATGGCCCATTGTTAGGAATGTGCTGAAGTTTGAATATGAACGCATTAATAAATTAGTACAAACAGTAACTTCTTACATAGGAGGAACATATTCTTAATTATATATAGAGTCACATTCACAAGGAACAGTAGTCAGTTTTCATTTCTTCTGTAAGGGAAAAGGGTCATCCCATCTGAGAGACCGCTCTGTTGTTTGGATAAACTGTGTACCATGAACTCACTGGTAGAAGTGAGAAAAGAACACCTTACTTTGCATGATATAAAATGCAATATATTATTATGTTTACAAAAATAATCTGTATAACACATCACTTTATAAACTATTGCACAATGCATTTATAATCGATTGAACTTTGGGCTTCTCATGGACTGCTCTCTTCAATTTAATACAACAGGTAATGAAGGGAGATTGGATGTGGCACTTCCTCTTTATCTTGCACCTTTTGTCACACCAAGTAACTCATAACAGCTAAGTTCATCATCTTTCTTTAAGACAGTATTCAGAAAATCAGACACTTAAACCATGACTTTCACAGAGAAGATGCTATGCCATCTTGTTTATTGCAATAGCAAAAACTGGGCCCTGATCCTGCTTGGAGCCATTGGATTTTATCAGAAGCAAGTCAGTGCTTGAGAGCGTGCTTTTATGGAACATCTTTCCATGGAAAATACTTCACATAAGAGAAAAATGTAGATAGCAGCACAGAGGATAAAAATTACCCATTAGGCTGAGGTTAAGATAATCAGAAATAAAATTACTTAGCTGAGAGCTTATTTAAAATAAACATCAGCTACAATGTCTCTGTTATTTAATTATGTTAATAAAAATACCATGGAATAACACAGAACTTACGTTATCTTGTGGAAAACATTATTCCAATACTGAGAATTGGATATTGGTTTTATTATTATTTAATCTTTCTCATTATCTTGGTAATTCTTGCATAGTAAGAAAATGTTAAAAATAAAAAAAAAAAAATTGTTCTATTATATTTTCTAATACCAACTAAGCCTATGAAAGTCAAGAAGTTCTCAAATGTATCATGGTATTTTTATGTAACAGTTTTAGCTTTCTCCCCTGCATTTAATCTGTCCCCCCCATCTTCAGAGTGTGTTTATTTAAAAGATAAAATGCTGCTAGTGAAGTATGCATTGGCATTTTACATAGGGATAGAAATGCATTGCATGCCCCTTTTCATATATTGAATACTTAATGTTCAATCACTTTTTCCAAATTATTCTTTGCATTTTTTTTTTTTTTACAAGTTCTCCAGTAAATGATTTGTCTGCACCTCTTACATGCTTACTGGGAAAGCAAACTGCTAACTTAATAATGATTCTCTTTGCATTTTGCATATATCTCTTTCTATATGCATTCAATCACTTCTTGTAGACAAAACAATTTAACTGAGCTTTCACCTAGGCTGGGTGCTAGGAATGTCGGTGGTTTGCCTTTCTCCTTAGCTGATACATGCACTTAAAGATTCATTTACCCTCATATAGAATATCCGTCTGCACTGTATCTCACCCACACCAGTATTACTTAAGTATTTTTTTCTAACTCCACATTCTAATATCAGAAAGAAAGGTTTATTTCATCCTTAGTTCACCTTGAAAGCCCATTGTTATTAACTAGAATGCTCTTTGAGTCCCATGGTTTTTCACCTTGAAGGTATTTCTTCTAAGGCCATAAAGGCATTTCTATATACAGAAATTCTATATACAGAATACAGTTACATATGTCACTACAGCAAATATTTAATTCAGTGTATGGTGACAACATCTCAATAGTTAATGAAGGGTGACAGGTGAAACTGTTCATAATTTTGTGTTAGAGCCATTAAAATGGCTAAGAGAATTACCATTGTAATGGTTTTCAATTACACTCAGTAGCCTACTAGCTATGTGATAAAATGTGTACTAGAAACCAGAATGACTCCAGTAACTGAATAGGCTGGAATAGAGTATAAGAGACCTGAGTTCTGATTAGGATCGCTTTGAGATTCACATATTTAGGTGGACTTGCTTAGCTTTTAACATCTCATGACAATTGCTCTTAAAGAAGTATCTACAGAGGAATCACTGTATCACATCCTCTCTCCAGTGGTGATACCTAATTTCAGTACTCAACAGATGTTTCCTCAGAACTGGACAATTTGAATGCAAAATTCATGTCCAAGCCTGGTGAACTCTCCTCTTGATCTGCCAGATCAAGGTTCATGTTTTACTTAGAGATGGAAATAATCCACTCCAATAGTAAGTTGGCAGCCAGATTATTACAAATTTCTTTGAAATACTGCTGGTCAGCAAAACTGCTGTGGGAGAAAATGGGGTTATACATGGAGGGCAGGAGTTTTGTGTAGATAGAGCACACTCTAGTCACACGCCAAAATAGACAGCTGGTATTTTACTGGGTTTTGCATGGAGACTGCATTAGGGAAACCTGTGTACACATGCTCAATTGCAGGCAGCAGCTTTTCTCAGAAAAACAACAAAAAAGAAGACCAAAGGATCCATCCTTCAGTACAGCAGCGTTCTGTGCCTATGTAAAGTTTGCACGTTTTCTTTACTTTCCACCAAACCTACAAAGACTTTCCATCTTGTTTTTTTTTCTCCTCTTCTTCCAGAGCCACAAACTTGTTGATGGCTTTGAATTGTTCAGAGCCATTCAGGCATATAGCAAGTAGCTCTCTACCTGCTCAGCACTTCCGTTTGAGCCATTTCAAAGACAGGCTATAATTCTTTCGAGGCAGATGGGTTGGCTGTGCCAGAGGAACAAAAAATAAATAAATAAATAAAGAAGGCTAAAGGGACTGGAAACTGCCTGAAAATACTCATACAATTTTAACAAAATGTGGTTTTTTTTGTTTTGTTTTTTTTTTTTAAATTAAACTACACTACTGTTTGCCAGATGTGTTTCTTACAGCACAGTCACAGGCATAGGATAAAGAATGAAAGTGGGACATCTAAATTGGGTGCAACCAATGGCATGCTGGTATATGTAATAAAAGTTGGGGATTGTACCGATTAATTAAAATAATCCTCTATCCATTGTGGTAAAGCATTTGAGAGGTATTTATTCAGTACAATAAGCTCTCTCTTTATTCTGAAGAGTTGACTCCTGTGTTGCTGTGGTGGATCATTGAGCATCACAGTCCATAGATTATAGGATTGGGGAAGAAAAATGTGCTGTTCCTCAGGCATGGGCTCCTGCATAATGCCAGCTAGTGAACTTCACCTGAACTTCACCCAAACAGCCATTCCATCAGGACCATAGCTTATGTGTGACATTCAGCGCAGCTTTTAGAAATTTCAGTCCTATATAAAGGTTTCAAGCAGCACAGAATTCATATTCCATAGGTAAAAATGTTGTAGTCATTAATTAGCTGCAGTATTAAAATTTCACCTTCATTGTACACCACATGTATGTAGCGTCTGCTTCCAGAAACTGTCTTTAATTATGCCTGTTTTGATCAAGTTAAAGCAGTGTGTGTGGTGGAGCACCTACATACTAATAGAGAAATCATGACGTGTAAGGACACAATGGATAATCTGTGGTTCCAGGGTAGCAACTTCAAACACATACTTAAAAGGCAAGGTGACAAGGATCCAGGGTTTATTTCTGGTAATCTGTGAATCCTTATTGTTTTCTCCTTTTCAAATCACACTGAAGGGCAATTTTCCCAAGTGTGAGAAAGAAGCACAGCCTTTGCAAAGGTGAAGGAGATGTTTGCCTGTCAGCAGGTTCTGTAAGTGACAAGGTGCTGAGAGAGACTCCAAAGGTGCTAGGGCTGAACTTTATGTGTGCAGTATTCTAGGCTGTGCACCACAGACATGTGTGTTGCAGTAAATGCACAGCCCACAGGAAGTGTGTCATAGGATCACAAGGTTGGAAAGGACCTACAAAATCATCTTTGGCAGTGGTACATCTGCACTACTGTTCTCCAGGCAGTCTACTAAAGCTTCAAGAAATACAGTTATGTTCTCTTAGGGTTCACTGCTCATAATTTGCTCTTGTTGATAAGCACTTACATTCTTTCCTTTGAAGAACTAGTCGGAGGCGAAAGATGTAAAACTTGCTTGAGGTAGGTTAGACTGTGGTCACCATTTATGTACTATCCCAGTAGTAAAAGAGTTGTAACCCTATAAGTGAGGTGGTTGGTTTGTTCCCCTCAGACTCATGTATATTCAGATTCACATCTCTCATTCCCAGAAGAGCACCTCTTTACCGCTAGATTAAAGGGATGGAACAAACTTCCCCTCCACTGAAGCTGTATCATCACATCTAAAAGAATCCAAAATTAATGTGAATAGAGAGCAAGGCTCCCTGCACTCTATTTGGGACTTTCACTTTTGGGGGAAGGCAAGGTTATCCTTTTGGCGTTCTTACCTTGTCTCTCAGGTATGAGCTTTTTTATGTAGTTGCCACTGATTCTAGCTATGGGCATAAAGCCAGCTTTTGCTTTAATTTTAATGCCTAGACACATCTTTATTGTTTGATTTTGCTGTGATGCCCCATCAGCTGCCCTTCCACTTGCAGCTGTGCTGTGTTTTAGGCTGTAGCACTGGGTTCATGTATTCAGTCATTCAACAGTAGTGCCACTTTTGGTAAACTACCTTCCAGAAAACAGTTCCCCAAATTGAAATGTAACCCACATTCTTTTTTATTAGGCACCTGACTTTGACTTCAGCACTTGAGTTGAATAATTGAGGCTGCCTTACCAAGGCATCGAGATTGGCCTAGGCCATTAACGAATTATGATGGATACATCATAATTGACCATCAACAAATCTTTGTTGCATGGCATTTAACTGGCCATTTGTTCTCTCTCAAATCAGTGATAAAGACATCAGTAAGCTCTGATACAGTGTCTGTATCACTACAAGAAATACTTCTACAAGAGGAGGATATACAAAGCTCTTTTCCACGTATGGTCTGGGCATGTTTTGTGTTTTGCTAATTTCTTTGAATCCTCATGAAGATGAAGACGCGTGTGTTACGGGCTGCTATTATAGACATTCCATAACCTTTTCACTAGAACCTGTGTAGCGTTGAATCATAGGGTGACAAGATTTGTTTCCCATCTCAGTTTAATTCGCGTTCTTTTGTCTTGACAGGGACAACTCATTACCGCAACAATCTTTTTAATACATCTCTATAACTCATTTTTGTAGTCTACTTCATTTTCAAGCAGACGTTATTTGCAGTAAAATGACCATTGCAGTTATTTCCATACCAACATCTCTGCAGAGTCAATGCATCACCATGAACACGATGCTAAAATTTTGTCCGCTGCGTTTGAGACAAGGACACATCTTGAAATCTGTGAAATGTTGTAGAAAAGGATGAGGCCAGGGAGAAGTTGTGGCTACATGGATGTTCTTCACCCCTGTGAATAAATGCAGTCCTCAAGCTACGGCATCTCATGTAATTTGCCAAGCTCTGCTACTATGCTCAGCTATTCCCTCTTCTCAATTAACCTTGAAAAGCTGAGAGATACTTCCCTGCTGATTTCTGGATTGCCCATTCAAACTCCTGCTCTTTGTTGACAATTACAAAACTATAGCTGCAGTTGGAAAATTAACTCTGCTGTAGTTTCTCTCTAATCAGACATTTACAGTATGCTACAGGTAATGCACCACACTCCAGTTCCTTTCTCAGCAAAGGTTTAGTTTTTTTTCTCTATGAAATATAGACACAAAGATCTTGTTTTACCAGCAGCTATAAGGCTGTGCTGCTGTGTGCTGCCCATCTCAGGCTCCTTTACTGCAGATTTTGGTATCCCAATTAATTTAAGTAGCTGCTTTCCCCTGGCCTTGCCAACAGTGTGCGAAAAGTTGTGCAGTACCATCAGCTGGTGCCTAGCACCGTGCCATTCTCCTGCCACATTGGTGCTGCCTGTTGGTGTGGTTGGTAGTGAAAAGAGAGGGGAGATTTGGGTAACAGCCAGTGCTTAATTGCACCCTACGGGAGTGCTGAACTGCTGTGCGTGGGGCTCAGAGGTGGGACGTGGTGCTGGTGTGGATAAAGGCCTGGTTCTGATGGACGCTTCCTTAACGGGAGGATGCTGCTGAGCTGTTTCCTCCCTGAAGAAGCTCAGAACTGTTTCTTGAAACGCCCCAAACTTCTGTCAAAAAAGGGGGGAAGCGCTATTTTAACGGGTCTAACAGGGATGAGGGTGGGTTTCCTTCATTTATTTTCGTTCCACGGTGAAAAGGAGGCGCCGCACCAGCACTTAGTGAGTCAGAGAAAGCGCTGCGGGAGGGCCGGGGAGACCCGCGCTGCTGGGGCGCGGAGCGGCGCGTTGCGGGGGGTGGGTGGCCGGGCCCGTCGCTCCGCCACAGCGCCGCCGCCTCACGGCTCTGCGGGAACGGCCGGCAGCGGCCTCCGCGGAGCGCCTCCGTCCTTCCCTCGCCGGGGCCGCACCTCTGCGGCAGCAGCACCGCCGGGGCATCCCCGCAGGAGGACGGGCTGTGTGCGCGGCGCGGTGCCGGCCGGAGCCGTAGGGCCCCTGTCGCTCCGCCGGGGCGCTGCTGCCCACCCGGCTGCGCGCGGGGGGCGCTGCGCGCGCGCGGCCGGGTGCCGAGCGCGGGGATTGGCTGCCGGCCCGGCCGCGGCGCGTGCAGCCCAGGGGCCGGCGGGGCTGCAGCCAGAGCGCGGCTGGGCGGACGGCTGCGGGGCCGCGCTCCTCCGCCCGCAGCCCCGTGTCGTGGCGTGTCGTGCCGCGTGCCCGGGGGCGGCGGGAGGCTGCCGCTGCACCGCTGCACCGCTGCTCGGGGGAGGGACGGGACGGCAAGGTGAGAAAGGAAGGGGGTGTCCCTTCTCAGCGAAGGAATCCGCGCCGTGCGAAGTTATCTCCCAGAGACGCGTTGAGGCACTCGGGCTGCTCGACCTGCTGCCGCTGCCGGTAAATGCTCTTCACTTTTCCTTGCCCGCTGTCCCCGCAGTTGGGCGCTGCGCTCCGCAGCTGCCGGCGGCCCCGGGGCGCTCCCCGCTCTGTGCGCCGCGCCGCCTCCAGCCCCGCTCCTGCGCTCGTCGTCCCCGCGTGCCGGTGTTGCCGCTGTCGGTGAGGCTGCTTCGCTCCTCTCTCAGTTTTTCCCCACGTTTTCCCATTCGTCTGAGGACGAAGCGCGATTTCGCGTCAGCCTCCGCCGGCAGCGTGGAAAGGTATCGCTGATTCACAAAGTGCTGCGCGCCGTGCGCCTGGGTGAGGAGCGGCAGAAAGGAGGGGAGGCGGCGGGCGGATCGTGTGCCGAGCGGGGATCGCGATCGGTGCCCGCTGCTTCGCCGCACCGCTGCGGGCTTTGCGGGGAGCAGCACGGACGGCGCCGTTGCATTGCGTTGCTCGAGAGGCTCGCGGTGTCTCGCGGTCAGCCCGGTGCGGAGCTGCTCGGAACCGACCCGGGCCGTGTGGGTTCCCCGGCGGCACCGCGCTCCACGGGGAGAACCAAAGTCCAGCGGCTCGCAGCCTCGGGCTGGCGGCCCCAACGCAGCGCTGTGCAGCGCACTTGGTAGGATGTTTGTGAGTGCTGCTGTAAACACCCAGCTGTCACAGTTTCAGGCTTAGTGCCGCTGCCGTCTTACTGCTCTGCTTATGATTTCTTGTTTAATTTATTTTTTTTTCCCTTTATACTTGTATGTTTTGTCTCGTGGAGAGGTTCGAGGTGCAGTGCTGAGCGCTGTCTGTGTGTGTGTGTGTTTCTGTCCGTGTCTACTTGTGTATTCATATAGAAAATGTTTGGTTTAGACTTGTGCAAATTTACCAGCCATGCGTCAGGTGGAGAAAGCAGGTGTTGTAGCAGCGTTCAAGTGCAGGAGCATGGGATCGAAGGTGCCTGTTTGCGGCACCTACATGCTTGGAATTATAGGCAATACGGTAAATCAGATCAAAGCAGTTCCAAACGTGTGCGTTTCACAGAAGTGAGGTCTGTGAGAGCAGTAATACAGCAATCTCAGAAAGCAGGGCTGGATGGAAGCGCTGTGAGCAGCACACAGTTACCCAGCGTCCTCACAGAGCACTTCATGGAATGCTGCTTGAAACCCTGTGTTTCCAAAAGGAGATCCTTAGGTCCTTGTGTGCCCTGTGTGGAGCTGGTGTAGGAGCAGTGGCACCTGTTAGTAGGGTTGCTCGATGCAAGTTCTGCTGTTAACCTTGGCTGTGGGATTTGACGGTTCTTCAAACTTTAGAAGAACACAGAACTGGTTCTCTCTTGAGGATGTTTGTGTCAGAATTCATTTTACAGATTTGAGAGGCTGCTGGGTCTCTGCTGTATCTGATGATGGTGGGTATTTTTCAAAGGGGCTCGTGTAAGGGCCGGGCAGAAGGGATTTCCAGTGGGGCTGGCAGCCTGAAGGTGATGCTGGCATTTCTTGCATGGGCAAGCTTTAAAGTGTCCACAGACAATGCATGTGGGCATCATTTCCGCGCATGCTGGCAAATCACTAACCAGGTTAAAGATTAATCTAGCTTGGCCCATATGCTGAGGTTTCTGGCCTCTGAGTAATAAATGAAAAAATATTAATATCTTGTTCTGATTTAGATTGTATTGTATGAGAGAAGCCAGCTGTGAAGTCTGGGCTTTAAATCACATCAAGGGGAAAAACTTTTTAGCTGTGCTTTCTTCGTGTCCTGGCAACATCTAACGACTCACACCACTGTTTTCTTTCAGATGTTAGTGCATGTTCAGCATATTAAAAAAAAAAAGGTCTTGATCTGGATAATCTGTTTGAGTTTTATTCTGCTTATTTCTAAACATTTCTTACTAAATAGCGCTTATACGAAAGCTGTAATCTTTTAATTCTCTGTGTGCTTATTTCGGATGTGGATAATGAAAATAAAATAATCATATTTCTATGTCATTAAGATTACCACTGATTATATAGCTTGGAGAAAATTAACATGTGAGCATCACCAGTGATATTTTCCTCTAATTAAAATGAGCAGTATTTTCGTTTTTTGCTATTTTGTACTGCAAGTCAAAGAGCTGCCTGAGAAAGCAGAGGGTTCCTGTTAGGTCACAGACCTCAGTGGGCATAGGAGCGTTGATTTGAGGGACCTTACAGTCACGTTTCTCTGCCTTTTTAAAAGATGGTTTTATTTCTGGGAAAAAACAGCACTGTGTATCAGCTTGTGATATATTGTGGTCGTGACTTTGGCACGTTCCTGTCAAATACTGCCAGTTTGGTTTCTGCAGCTGAAGAAAATTTCTTGTATGAAACATTGCTGTTACAGTAAGTTAAGGTGTGAGCTGGATTAGGGATTTTGGGTTTGAAATTCCTTAGAACAATGTAGGAGAAGGAAAATGTTCCTTCTGTTCAACCAAGGTCAATGTCTAGACTTCCTTTCCTGAGAGGTCAAACTAAATTGAAGGTCGTATTAAATGGAGACAAAGCTCAAGCCACTGCTGGACCACTCCAGTCAATATGCCAATGTTTGAAAAGCTGTTCTGTGTTTGTTTGTAGTTAACTGCGAGTTTAACCCTCAGTCCTTTCTGTTTGTGGCAGAAGGCACAAGCAGGAGCAGCGCCGCTGAAGTCCATGCTTAAAGAGAAGGCCAAAAATTCATTGGAATTAACCTTAAATAAAATTTTACCTATTGTACAAACAGTTCTGAAAGGGGTGGCTCTTTTATGTTGTTGTTTTGCTTTTTTTTTTCCCCTCAGTGTGCAGAGAAGTAAATACAGCCTTTGAATATCAATTACATTAAATCCATCCTTCTAAAGTGATTGATCAGTGAGATTTTAGTCTTGGCGTGCTTTTCCAGAAGGTTGTATGTGATTAATAGGACAGTTTTTTTTCCAGACCTATTTTTTTGTTGTTGTTCCTTTTTAATGGTGTCGTACTTATAATTTTGCAAGATCTCTATCAGGAAGAACTGTTTCATGTTTTGCTTGTAATGCTCGAGTAGAGCAGGTAGTTTTGCTGTTATTAAACATGTGCAGCGCTGGTCTGTACTTTGTGACCGGCACTGTCACATCCCAGAGACTTCCTACCAACTGGCAGTGACTCATTTCTCTTAATTCCTCACTGCACAAAACAGTTCATGTGCGGTGTGCTTTTAGCTTATGTAGGAGGCAGCGTATGAAATGCCTCTGGCTGTATCTGATGTTCCAGCCACAGAACGGACCAGATTGGTGTCCTGGCCGTCTCTGCAGCCTTAAAGAACCCCGTGTGCTGATCCTTATTCAGAGTCACAGTTTTCATTTAACTGAGCAGCTGCAGCGAGGCATTCTGAAGTGAAATGTTTTCTGCAATATAGTCTTGCCTAATCCACGAATGGATTTAGAAGATGCATTGGGACATCTCCTGTTAGCTGAATTTTGTCTCACAATTATTGGTCTGCATTGGGATCTCATAATGCTGTTGAAGTTCAAGTGCATTGTTTTAAATCCACCTTGCTGACTAACTCAATATTATCAAATAGACTTTTTGGATAAGCAGGAAATACGTTAAGCTTCGATGTTATTCATTTTTTATTATTAACTTTTAAAACAGGTTTCTCTTGGTTGAATTGAGTGACATTCAGTACCAAATAGTAATAAATTGTCTCCTTTCATGTTTACTGAGAAGCATTAAAAACCAAGTAGTCTCCTGTATAGGGATGTAATTATGGGATTTTAGTGCCGAGCTGTGCTGTGTTGCCCTGTACCATGCAGCAGCAGCAGCCGTGTTCAGACTCTTCTGGGGAACCACTGACTGCAACTCACATGTCTGTAACTCAAGGGCTGGTTTTAGAGGGATGCATTTTGTGTTGCGATCAGTGGAATACCGGTTGGCAGCGAGGTGGGTAATTTGGGCAATGCGGCACGGTTCCTTTTTGGCTTGTGTTTTGTTAGGGTCTTTCTCTGTTTGCTTGAAACTACAAATGCCATCCAGTAGCATGGGAAAATTAAGAACAAGGTATCACTCTTTTTGTATTTTGATAATAGTTGGCATTCTAGTTTTGTTCTTAAGGGACCATTTTGGTATGTGGATGCCTACGTTTAGCCCAAACGCAAGCTGAGACCTACAAATGTATGCTAAATTGTGTAAAATGGATAAGCAGTTTCTCTTGAAGGATTTTCATACTTGTGTCAGGTGTACCGTAACCACCTGTGTGTCCTCAGGTCTTTCAAAGCTTTTGACTCACCTGAAGTCTCCAGACCTATCTGTTGTTTCTCAGACAGTACAGGTGAGGAAAGCACAAGGAACCCTTGACAGGTGTTTGTGAACCTATCAAAATCATTAGCAGACACCTCAGTGAAAGACTTCCTAAGAGTAAGGAAGCACTATCTGTGCATGGGGTTGTTGTGGAGGGGCTGAAGCTGGAGGCAGCTCTGGGCAGAGCTGTGTGTGGGGCTACATGTAGAGAGCAGCCTGTAGTGTGCAGGGGGACATGCCATGAGGCAGGTGATAGTAGCGGAGCTGTCTCCTCTCGCTTATCCAATATGCAGTTTTGTGTGGCAGTCTGAGACCCAGAGATGTGGTTGCAGATGAGAGCTGAGGCCTGCGAGTATCTACACACTGTGCTGTGTGGAACACCAGACAGCCTGTCCGCATGCACGGTTAGCATGTCTATTCATTTACTAGGGGAAAAAAACATTCAGAGAAGTCAATTTTAAGTCCAAAATGTTGGTTCTGTTTGAGTTGTGTTTTTTGATGGCCTCTGTACAGTGCTATCTGTAAACTGTGTTGTGGAAAATGGTAAGCTTGAAAAGACCTGCATGAATGTATGTAAGTGGAAACCATATGCATTCTGTTCAGAAGTCGGTGTTCCTAGTGTTATGTTATAGAATTTACGTGTAAACATGCGTAAAAAGAGTAAATCATAGCATATCTATTCAATGTAGTAAAACTTTTCCAAAGCACTTTGCAAGTATAGATTGCCTGGTGGCTTTTCTAATCTCTCCTTAAAAAGCATGTATCTATACTGAAATAAGAGTTATCATAAGAGTGTGCTCCAACATACTAAAAACAGAGTAAATAGCTTTTTCAACCAAAAAAACTATTGAGCATTTAGACAGGCAGAATACTTGATGCTGAAACATAACAGCGACACCAGAGAAAAGAATTTTTATCGTGAAAATGAAGCTCGCTTTACTTGCTACGTGTGCCTTGCCAATATTGTATGAAATACTTTATTGGAATCAGATTCTGGGAGAAAATGAGATGTTGGCTTTGTACCAATTGAAATTAAATTCTATTGGTAAATATTAAATGCATTAGAGTGGATAAAATATATATTCACTAGTAAGGAATATCAAGCACTAGATTCTTGCAATATTCAAATAGTTTTTAAACCATCTTCTTCATGTGTAAACACCTGCTGTGCTGTTTGTTGTACTTAAGTGTCAAAAGATGTCAACAAATTGCATTAAAATACCCATCAGTGCATGCATTTCATAGGTACCTCCTTTGGTAAGCACCATTACTGATTGATTAGGCTTTTCAAGACAATAGTTCTTCATGTTAGTTCATATTTACACAGATAACAGGTTTGAGTGCACGTGAGTGTAGGTTCTTGGTGCATCTGCTTTGTGGGTTGCTTATTTTTTGGTATGGGCCATCCAGAAGATCGTTGCCTTCTTGGAGCTGCCCTGAGTACGGTCAGGAATGTAGAATGTTCTTTTTGGGGGTGTTCTCTTTTGTAGGTATTTTTTTATAACTTAATGTTTTTGATTTTTTTCACTGAGATGTTTTTATGATTGCCAGTGGTTTTGGTGCTAGAGAGCTGGATGGTTTGCCAGTGCTGAGGATGTATATCTTGAAAAAATATAAGCCCTTATAGGGAAGGGAAATTGTTTCCTCATCCACTTCAACATAGCTGACTGGGCACTAAAATCAAAGGAGTTGTTACTGAATCATACAAGGAAAGTAATTATTTTGACAGATTCCTTCCAATCATGGGTAAATGTCTTATGTAAACCAAGAGTTGTCTAAATATTTGAATGACTTGAAACATGATAATTGTAACTATAGATGTAAGTAAACACATGAATGCCATGACGGTGGATCCGTAGTCTTAATACTCTTTTAACAGTCTGATTTATCTGAGTTTTTTGTTTTATATATGAACAGCTTGCTAAAATACTGATGAAGCTTATGTAAACCTTTATGTGATACGTGGACATCTGCTGGCAGATAAGATACAGAAGATTTGTATGGCAGACAGCTTTGCACTTGCTTCTGTTTTGTTGACATGTGGCCTAAGGATCAGTGGCAGATCACTGACAAACTGCTCTGGGAAGCTTTAAGTGTGTGGGTCAGTGTTAGCAATGGAGAGTGTTTCTTTGTAAGTTGACTGTCTAGAAATGAGCAATGCCTATAAGATGCCCCAATTTTCAATAGGATTACTTCCTTTAAGGTGAGTTCTTAATGTCCCTCTGGGTGTTACCTTGCATCCATGCATCCTGGGAATCCTTGGGAAGGAATTTTAGTTAAGAGACACATGCAGTAAATGGTGTGCATTTGGTGGCTAGGTGTTTGCAAAAATATGCATGAGAAATAGACAGTGGAGTATATTATTAATAATATTAAGATCAACAAAATAGCCAAGATTTGTGTAAAGGATTGATGTATTGATGTGAGCACAGGAACCAAAACTTGCTTTTACTGTGACTGAGCTGGCAGTAGACATCTCCCTGCATAGAGACTGACCAAAATTTTCCCCTTTCTCTCTCCCTCCATCTACTTACTGGGAGCATGGAGCAGTCTGAGTAGGTCTCCAGTGCACCACTGAATCTGGAGGTCGCAGCTTTATTAACCAGTATTGAAGTGTGTGGCATTCCAGTGCAAATCTCAGCTGACACCAATGGCTTCTGCTGCAGAATAAAGGATAAGCTGTATGGTTGCCTTTCTTTCAGCTTTCCTAAGGAAAAGCAGGCTGAAATCTGAAGCATTGTCACCTTTTTCCTTTGGCAGAACCTATTTGAGGTTGAGGAGTGATGTGAGTGAGGGTGCACAGAACAGACTCTGCAGAAGGTTCCTCGTTGTTCAGGACCAGCACCCACATGCTCACTGGGCAGCAGAATGTAGGCTTTTTTTTTCTTTTTTTTTTTCTTCCTTTTATTTTTTAAGGAATCGGAGTCACCATTCTTTCAGAAACCTGTAATTCACAGCAGATCACTGTCAGCTCTCATCCTCTTGCTTCTGGATTACTCCCCAGGAAGGTGTCACCTCCTGCATCAGGGGCCGCTTCACCATGAGGATGTGAAAAAGAGGGAGGAGGAGACAAATGGCAGAGAGCAGTGACCTGAGTGTCGCTTATCTGCCATAGGGTGCATCTTTTCTCTTTCAGGCTTGCATTGGCGGCTTTGCTGCTGCATTGCTTTTCTGAGGGAGCCCCTGGCATGCCTGCAGCCCTTCATTCTGCTTAGGACTAGTGCAGAGAAGGGCTGGCAGCCCTCCTGGTACTGTGCTCCTTGTATCACCGCTGAGGATTACTAGCTAATGAGTTGAGTCAGAGAGACCTTTCCTTTCACTTTCACAAGCAGCTGTCACTGCTGGAGAGAAGAAGTGGTGAGAGGTGAGAAGAACCCATGGATTGCCTGTGGAGTATTTATTCTTCTATTGAAGCTTTAATTACCTAACTGAAGCTCTTCTTCCATCTTTTCAGCAATCCCAGGGGCCTCCGCAGGTTGCTCTAGTTCAGCTGGCATTCTGTATCAGCTAACTCCAGGCTTAAATTGCCTTTTTCTTTTCCCCTCTCTCTGCATTGTTCCTTTAAAGGATCACTAATCGCTTCCCCCTGTGTTTCTCAAAACGTCCAAAATACAAGCCCCTAATAGATAGCTCTTTTTCAGAGCAGCTTAAACACTTCCTCCGTGCCTGTCATTTGCTGCCCATGCCTGTCACTGTCTGGGCCAGTATGGGTGTGTTTAATGACTGCTGGTTCTGCGGGTCTTTTAATGTTAGCATAGGATTAGGATTTGTAATTGTATCCCACTTAGCTAAAGACCAGCTTCTGGATGGCCCTTCCTCTTTGCATAGAGGGTAGGGAGAACTGTATTACCCTCTTTACTTCAGTAGTCTTCCTGGGGAATGTTGGAACTCAGACACTGCTGGTAATCCTAATGTAGATGGTCTTTCCCTTCTTCATTGGTGGCAGCATGTAGAGGAGACAATGATGAGTCTTGTGAATTTGGACTGAACTTAGGTGAAATGTGATTGATATTCCAAAAATCTTGAAGCAGTTGCCATCAGAACAAATGATTTATACTTATGAATTACAAAGTACAAGTTCCCATAAATTTACGACACACAAATATTTAGACATAAAGACAGTTAAGCTTGGGGTAGGTGTTTCAGTTCTGTGGTTCAGTCCTGTAAATAGTCATTACTGTCCTTCTGGTGTTCAAATGCCTGTGTGTGAAAAAGGCATTGTGGCAAGCTTATGGCAAGCTCTGCTAGACACATCATTGTCCTACTGTCATCCATTTGCAGTTTAATTTAATCAATGACTTTTAAAGAAGGAAATGTAAAAGATAGATGTCATCTTAATTTTGCTAATGAAGTGTTGTTTACTGCTTAAGTTCTGCTGTGCTAATATTATGGCCTCCTATAATTTGTAGCTAACAAGTTTTACTTTATAAATAAGCAGCAACAAAATCCCATGTATGAGTTAGGACTTGTGGCAGTTGGAGTTAATGAGCATCTCACAGTGACTGCAGCAGCTTTGTATCAAACCTTGCTGATACCAGCTACTGTTTTAACTGGATGGGGAAGAGAGTTTCTGTTGTTTCTAAGTGCTTCTTCTCTTGCTTCTAAAACTAGAGGGGAGAGGTAACTGTGTATGCATAAGATCTTTACTAAGGCTGAAGGAGAAGTACTCCGTGTGAGTTTCAATGTTACTTTACCATACAGCCTTCATGCAGTGAATGCCGATGAAAGGAAAGCCAAAAATTTTCTTGGTAGTTCAAGGGCAGCTGTGTGTTACTGTGTCTTACCTTAATGCTAATTTTAAAAAATATAATAATAATAATAATAATAATAATAATAATAATAATAATAATAATAATAATAATAATAATAATAATATAAGTTGGTCAACACAAATATGGCTGCTCTTCTTTGTTTCCTGGGCCCAGGTACTGAGTTTAATGTGCCTTCAGGTCTTGCTTGTTGTCTGCTTTCTCATTCTACCTGTATTCAGAAGCTCCACAAGCAAGAGTTTGACTTGGTTTAGTCAGTTCCGGAATATCCCTTGTATTTGTGTTAGGGAAAATGGTAAATTTCTCAACCAATATGCTACTCATGTATCCCCTGTATAGCCCTGAACCATGACCCATGTAGGGGTGTTAGAGTATTGTGAAGTTATGAAACAGCAGAGGTAGACAATAATAGTGCTGACATTGCTATTTAGTAGTTAATCAGTTAAAATGTATAGTTTAACCATAAGACAGATGGAATGGACTGGTCTAGCCCGGATGGCTCGGATGAAAGAAGATAATGAGTTTTTGGACAAGTTCAAAAGAAGAGTAACACGTGAAGCATGAAGCCTGGGCCTAGGATGAAACACGAGAAAGAAGGACTGAAGATGTATTGATTAATCACGAGAAATGAATAACATAAATGATGTAATGTTTACCTAATCATATAAATATAGGACGTTTGTAAGGCTTAGGGGTCATTCACTAGGAGTGACCCAAGCTCTGTATGCATGTTTCACCTGAGCACTGAGCTTGTTAATAAAATCAACCCTGGAGTACCCACGAGTTCGAGTCTCGACCTGGTTCCTTTCTGCAACAATTTGTTACAAACAGGTCCACCCATGTGAGGACTCACAGTGTGCACCACTACCTGCTTTAGATTAATGCTTTCTGTGATGGCTGAAGATTTTATCAACTATATGCCATTAGCTCTGTGGTTAGGTTACGCTTCTTCTTTCACCATTTTTCCTCCTTCCCTTCCTTTTTATCTTCAGCCATGATTCTCATGGGAAAACCTTTACAGGTATGTGGTTTAATGTTTGTTGTTGACTGATTACCTTGTTGTCAGAAGTTGTCTGAATACTTGTTGCCATTTCTTACATTGTGTATGAAATCTTGTTTAGGCTTATTACCGGTGTGCTGTAGGTAGAAGTGGAGTGTTATGAATGTATGTTTAATTCCACTTTGATTACTGTGGAAGTCTGTAGGGCTATTATTCATCTTCCTTACTTAGCAGTTATTTAACGTCTCTATTTGCTCACATAGTAAAACTGTAATGGCTTTTTGTATTATGGAAAACAATCTTTTTTTCAGTAAAGGGAAGCAGTGGGGAAGAATTAGCTAATGCACTGAAAAATAGGTTTATTCTCTGCTTAGAAGAAGGGCTGTTATGGTCCTGCAGATTCGGATCCAGGCATGTTGCTCCTTAATGGTAGGCAGAAGTCTGCTGGTTAGTTTTTACCCTTCTCTGTTTAAAAACTGTGCTTTCCTTCTTGGTTTGCTGCAGTATATTTGTTTGGGAATTGAATGTACTGCTCAAAATATATCAATTTATTGGAAAGATGCTTGCCTGTAGGTTTGCTAATTGTGCACCTTATGCCATCATGTTGCTTATTTTTTATATAAATGAAAATGTTTCAATTAGTAAGTGTTTTGGAAGGTGATAGAAGTTGGATGAAGTTGCAGTAGCGTAGGAGGAAAAGAAAAATTAATCCAATTTTTAATTTCAGATAAACAGCTTTATTATAGAAGCTATCTCTTCCTTTTGTGATTACTCTGACTGTGGAGGAGTCTTTGGAAATAACTAAAATAACTGTTAGACTTGAGATACATGGTAGCTGGTAGCCTGCTCAATGCTCCCTTTTTGCTTCCTCATTCTGGGTTCAAATTCTTTTTTATTTATCAAGGCTCAGGTTCAGTAGAATGCTGAGTGCCCAGTTTAGCCCTTTTAATTCCACTAAACAGCTATTTACGTGGCTCCCCACTTGTTAGCAAGCATTAAGTTCTGCTTGTCCTGGGTACAAAGTTGTTTTTCAAAGGACCTTTCCACCTCAGAACTTCTCATCACTGCCAGACAGTAATTCCAGTCCAGAAGGGTTTTTGTTCATTCCCACAGCTGGCACAGCTTCATGTACCCTTCATACAGTCCTGCTTTCAGTTAGGACTTCTCTGGGGCTTCGATCGGTTTCACCAAATAAGGTTGAGGTTAGAAATAAGAGGAAACTAAACCAAAATCCTCTTTCAAGGGATAAGAGTAGTCAAGCAATGAAAAATTGTATCTATGGAAGCAGTGCAGTTCTCACCATGAGTGATATTGCAGAACAGGTAAACAAACATCTACTTAGGATGATAGAACTGATACTGAGTTGCAGCTGGGGAGCAAACTAGAAAACTTCATAATGGATGTCTCCCTAACTGTGTTGTCCTACGTGGTACTGGATTATGTCAATAAATAATAATTAAAAAAAAAAAAACAAAAAACAACAAAACCCACAGACAAGCAACAACTCTGTTTTCTGAGTACATTTCTTAGAAATGATATATTTTTCAAGTTATTGACATGCTATTTTATCTTAGAACTGAAAATCTGGGTCATTTAAGAATGGCAAAGAGAGATCTTAGCAGTTCAAGTGCCATATGAGATTACAGATGTGTACGTATATATCTACACATATGAGTATATGTGAATTTGTGTGTGCATACACGCTTAGAGCTTTGAAACTTGCTCACTATAGTTCTGTTGATTACAGGGTGGACAGTGGTGTTTTTAGTTCTTTTATTTTATTGTTTTTCTCTTTTTGGGCTGTTTTAAAGGTGATAACAGTTTTTCCTTTGAACAGTGAGTAACAGCTAAGATGTTAAGATAGAGAACAGCTCAGTAAAAACACCTAAGTGTTCTAGCTCTGCAGTTATTTGCACTAATAACTATATAGATATTGCATGCAATTCATCTGGCATTGTGTATCCGAAGTACAGTGGTATCACCCAAATAGCTAATGAGACCACATCTAGTGCCAATTAAAGAGTAAGGCATACTTAGTTATTTAGTGATTGAACGTGACATGAAATCAAGCACAAAAAACAAGATTGTGCTTTAGATCACAGAGAAATACAGATGCCATGGGTACTTTTCAGACTTTCCTTCAATAACAGAAGTGTTGAGGAGAAATGACTGATCATCCAGGCTGGCTTAACCTTCCAGTATGCTTCAATAATATAAATTACAGTGGAATTAGCAGGTAAAATATTCAGTATTTCTCTTTTAATGCTATCCTTTGAAATTAATGGTAATGATAATTCCCCATTTTGGGGAACGTGGTGATGGCTTCCTGGTGACTAATAGCTTCAGTCAGTAACGTAATGGGTTTTGCAACATGATAATGAAAAAAGTTCTAATGAAGGTCAGTTAGCAAATGGTACTGAATCGTTAGCTTTAAAAATCTGTCAAACTTGGCAGTATTTTTTCAGTTTTTGTTAAACTGTATCTTTCACCTCTAAAAATAGAACTGTGATCCATACAGATACTTCAGTGACTTCATTGGAAGAATGGATCTAGTGTCTTAGGCTCCCAAAGAAAAGAGTTGAAGCTGCTTAGCTTGCTATATCGTGCCAAAGCCCAGTTTAGTTATTAGGTGAGGTGGTTTTCTTAATTGTGACATTAAAGCAGGACTGTGTGAAATCTTGTTAGGCCATTTTACTAACTGTTTGAGTAGCTATCATAGGTAATGTGCTGGCATTTTCAACTAGTCTACGTGTTCAACCTTATGTCATTGCCATAGATGGCTAAATTAAAAATAATAATAATAATTAAAAAAATAGTGATGTGGAAATACTTAACTTGTTTCTAGAAGTTTGATTTTATGAGTCTGTAGTTTACTTGTTCTGGAGTAGCGCTGGCTGTTGTGGCACTGACATCCTGTGCGACACTGCTCATGCTGGCATTGGGTTGGGTCTGTAGATGAGGCTTTGGTTTAAACATGCTTAGACCCTTTTACAAGTGCAAGGGAAGGAATGTCTTCTCTTGAAACATCTTGTTAGATATTTTTAAACTGTGGCTAGTGTGCTTACTTCTTGTATTTTTTTCTTGTTCGTGAACAGTTTGTCTGTTTTGTCATCAGCCAGTGATACTCCTTTAGTGTTTTTAATTTCCATTAGCTACCTGCAAAGCAATCTCTTGGTTCAACATACAGATTCCTATTATGACCTAGTTTTGCTAGCCACACAGCCTTCATCTACGAAGCATTAGATTACTGATTATTTCTGAGTGATAGAAAGTAAACAAAATAAAAATTTCAAGCATTGACAGAAAAAATGCTGGATC
The DNA here is from genome assembly GCF_054131305.1 of Coturnix japonica. Classification (NCBI taxonomy): domain Eukaryota; kingdom Metazoa; phylum Chordata; class Aves; order Galliformes; family Phasianidae; genus Coturnix; species Coturnix japonica. The sequence goes on along the minus strand of NC_140680.1, from coordinate 6,854,525 downwards.
TGCCATCTTCAGTGCATCAGTAATTTAAAGTGAAAGTTTACAAATGCGTGGCTCAAGTTGAGGCTTGGCATACAATCACAGATGAAATTCTTGCTGCTCAGAATCTATTTTGGAGAAAGCACAACACCATATAGACTGTTATTTTGTTCCTGTGTTGAGATAAATTTGTTTAACTTTTGGATGGATATGAATGTATACATCCAATTTCCTTCAAAAAATAAGTGTGGGTGTTTTGTTATTTACTTGTTCTATGAAGATGGAGGAGGAAGTCTGAAAGAAATTCTTGTTAGCAACAGGAAGTTTTTAACTGTGGAATTATTATTGAAATAAATAATTTGTGTTGTACCTATTGAGCATTTTCATACCAAAACATGTGGTGTTTACCAGTTCAAGAACTGTATATGCACATTGGAAAGAAATATAATTAGTGTTGTTGTTTTTTCTTTTCATCTATTAGTTTTCATGAGACATTAAGAAGCTTCTGTTGACAGATCTGAAAAATTCCATCCAGTACATTTTGAGGGGAGTTTATGTATTTCAGCATTAAAAAGACAAAAGAAAGGACTGGGTAGTACAAAGTGAAATATAACAATTTGTAAAAAAAATAAATAAATAGTAATAATCTTACTACACCAACATAACATTTAATATATCAATAAAAACATCAGAAGTAAAGCAGGTCATAACAGTGAGGAAAATCTGTATATACCTCACTGGGCTGTCTTTAACTGCTCCAACAAAACTGAGCAAGTGCATGGATGGTAGGGACTGCATATCTTACATCTACTGTGTCAGGAAAAGTAGCAGCAGTTAGAACTTTACTAATTCCTCACTTTCTGTAATGTGTTTTTTTCTTTGGAGCAGAACGTGTCTTAAGAGGTTCTTCATTCATCTTCAGCACAGTGATTGTTTTATTTGATGTCAGATACTTGTTTATGCTGTGGGGGAAAATGCACTGAAGTTACCTAGCATCTTGTTTGGGAAGGAATAGCTGTTGTGTTAATGTGTTGTGTGTGGTGCTCATGGAACCCTGAGCTAGGATGTTAATAAGGCTGTGTGTTGTCTGGATGATGCACTGAAGTTTGCAGTTGATGCAAGGTGTGCTTAATTGCTGGGACCTTGCAAGAATGGAGAAGCAAGAGTGGGGAGTTGAGCTGGTGATCTTAATCTCTGGGTGTTCTCTTCACTGTGGTGAAGAAGATACATAACTGCTTGTGTCAGATGTAATTCACACTACTTCCTAATGACCACGACATGCAGAAACCTCATTGCATGGTGTGGTGGCATCATGTAATACCTTATGATGTTGTGACACAATCCAGGCACGGTTGTTACAGAGCTGCATTCCTTAGTTTGGTTTGCCAGCGGGATTCACTTTGTTTTGTTATCTGCTGCCTTTAGAACATATGGCTGTCATAAGAGAAATGGCTGTCATACTGCAGCTGAGGATCTAGCCCTCTAATGGGTCCATGACATGAACTACTCGGTGAATTACGCTGATTCAGAAGTGTAGGAGTTTGTAGATTGGTTATCAGGGTGATTTGTTTTCTCTTCTCACTTGATGCAGTAGTTCTGTCCATCATCATTTTGCTGGTTCGGTATCGTGTGTGAGAAATTAAGAGTGGATGCCAAATACCTGAGATTTTTCATTTTGTAATCTATAACAAACTGACAGCACATGAGCAAATGCATTTGCCTTTCTGCTTCAGATAGATCTGTCTGTCTGGATGTGGGCGCCTTGTGTTTGGCAAGCTGGTGCAGAGAAAATACATGCAGTGGTCAGGTCTGTACTTACAAACCCCTGTGATACTACATCAGGTGTATGAAGTGTTGTGGATGTTCTTCTTAAAGCACAGTGAGTTGTCACAGAATGTTCCTGAACAGTTCATGAACTTTCATACTTGAACTGAATTTACTGTCACTTTGAATTCCGAGCTTTTCCAAGGTCTGTGCCATGGTAAGGTGAGGTTTATCCCCTCACTGTCCGGGAGCAGGCTTTTCATGTACTGTGTGTTCTTGGAACTGAAAAACTGGAGCCCAGATAGCTGCAGTTGCACACCCTTATACAGCTGAAAGGGCAAGGATTTTTTAGTGATGGTTTCTGCTTCACAAACAAATTGGTACACATAACAAATACTATGGATGGACTTAAAAAATCTAACTGCATCTGCAGTCGCATCTTTAAATAGTTCTAAATGAGGTTTTCTTTAGCCCAGCTACTTGCAGGTAGCATCTGAATTTTGTATAGTAAATATGTAAGTTCATAGAAAATATGTTCTCAAAAGGAATATTTCATAATACTTTAAAAAACAAACAAAAACAAGCAAAACAACAAAAAACTGTGATAGTGATACTAGATTTTTTAAGTCATCTTTAATTCCTGCCCTGTGTGATAGAAATTAGTAGCCTTATGTAGCATCTTCAGAATTCTTAACAGGTGGTATTCAAACACCTGGTGTTACATCTAAATATTTGGCAAATTGCAGAGACTTATTCTTGGGAAAAACAGGTGAAGCCAGTATTAAGTAACACCCTACAGGAAGGTTGGGCTGCCCTGTTCTTTGTGTGAGAACAGGAAAGGCTGGGTTTACTTTTTTAAAGTACTCTGTTCTTTCTGCTAAGTCACCACTGCTGCATTCTTTGCGAGCTATATTAGCAGTGTCTTAGCCTGTTGGCTAAAGAGAAGGAAGGCTGCATCTGAAGCAGTTCTTGGAAGTTTGCAACCCTTTTGTAGCTAGACATTGTGAATGCTGTGCTGTTTTTCTTTAGTATTCTGTGCTTTGTGGAGATCCTTTAGAAGCCATTCATCTGGGATATGCTGCTTTTGGTTTTATCTACCAAGTGCATCATTAATTGGAGGATATCTTTGCTTACATGACTTGAATTCATATGAGCCTTAGTATTTTCAAGTCACTTTATTATGTACCATAACATTCTTTGTTATTCATCTCTTCAGTGGTAATATTTCACTTCCTTCAGCTTGTTAATAGCACATAGAAGCAAAGCAGGTGACTCAGCATTTGCTGTTATGTTCTGAATTTCAGTCTTGCACACATCTGACTCTTCTCCAGTTCTCTGCCACTTAACTCTATGGATGTGATAAACTGGGGTGGAGTTGAGTTGCTCTTGCAGTATTCAGCCAGTTAGCTTACAACTTTGAAAATCTGGTGCAATTGCATAGCTTGAACATAGTTTCATATTTTATTCGGTAAATGGATTTGAAAGGTCTCAAAATGTTTCTTGACATGCAGATGTGAGCAGAGCTCTTGGCAGGCAGACGCATGCTTATACTCTCAGTACATACAAGAAACTTCACAGATTAATTTCAGCAAAGTAAATATCATAGAATTTGATCCACAAAAAGGAGAACAAACAAGTGCTCAGTTGACCAAATGGTAAACTTCAGTGTAGTCCCACACATAATTTCAGAGAAACCCGTGATGAAAAGTTTCTCTTTCAGTTTTTCTTCCCAGTATTGATGTGACAAATGAAGTGAACATTTCACAGCCTTGGTGCACTCATGTTTGTTGCAGAAGATTCAAGCAATTGCATCTCCATCTGGTCATTTGATGGAAACTTTTTGAAGCTTAAACGGTCGGTTTAGAGTCTGCAACGTATCACAGCTTTGAAAAATCTTCCCCAGCATTATTGTGCTATCTGATTGAGTCTGCATTTGCTAGAGATTACAGCTGCGATTATATAACTAGGAGATACAAGCAGATAGATAAAGATGAAAATCCTTTGTATTATTTGCCTTTGATTTGTTTGTTTGTTTCTTTTCTCCAGGATTTTAACTGAACATATAAACTGGAAAGAAGTGGGTAGAACACAGATTTAGGAAAGTGAAATTAAATAGCAGTAAGATAGTACACGAATTGTGGTTCATGACAGGATGTTTGTGTATTCATGCACATATGTATATTTTCTTCATACACACATGGAAGAATCTTAGAATACAGATGCCCTTATTGGTGAGTCCACTAACAGCAATTAGAGTAATTCTGCTATGAAACAGAAGTTCTTTGCTGATGGTTATTTTTTTCTCTGAACACTTTTTAATTTGGATTAAGATGGTGCTGGTAAGTAGTGTTGCAATAGAGGAATTCAGTCTTCATTAGCAAAATGCAAAGCCATCTTCTCTGCTGTCTTAGTCTTTATGAAAGTAGAATTTTACACACAGCAACATTAATTACAATTGTCTGTAGCATTCTAATTTGTTGACTGTATTTATTCAGAACTCTATTAGTGTTAAACAATTAATGGTAAGTTGAACTTTGGAGTGGATAAGAACGTCATTCTAAGCTGTAATAGCTTAGCGGATGAGCATATTGTCCTAAATTGGCTTAGCTGCATCATTAAATGGTTGCTGTATACAGTGTGTGTAATTATATGATGACTGAATGCTATTAAACGTATCGCTTGGTCTTTTAGGTACACATCACAACAGTGTAGCAAATGTTTCTTACAGTTCCTGTTAGTAGGAACTGTTGTTTCGAGCATTGTCTCTTAGTGTTCATGGAGTGAATTTTAAATCAATGTGCAGAAATGCACAGGTCAGAGGATTTGACTTACCTGCTAAACCAGATTTCTGTAAGTGTGTTTACTTTTTGGCAACGTTACTTTTCATTTGTGTTGGTTGATAAATGGTTTTAGACTTTGCTTAATAGCGTACTCCTTTTTCCATATACATTCACTTACAGTGGATTTGCTTTCATATTTTTCCATGTTTCATACCTCATATTATAGTAGGAAAAGAAGAAGAGAAAAATGAGGCTGTTTAAAAATTCAGGTAAATACTTGCTTTTTGTATGATCTTGCAGTTAGATTCATAATCTTTTTTCTTTTTTTTTCCCCCATGCTGCTCCGTGCATTGAGGACATGACCCAATAACAACGTAATCCATTTTCTAAAACAAAAGTATTCTAGCAGAGACATTTCAAAATAAATGTATGTGGGAAGGATATTTCCTCCTCAATTTTGCATTAATGCGTGTGGGAAAGAGTTTTTGTTTTTTCTCTTTCAGTACAACCAGGTACAGACATGGGCACAGGCACAGATACCTTCTTATCTCTCCGTGTTTACAAGTATAGGCTACTCCCTTCAGGTCGCAGTAGGGCAGTGTACCTAGTCGGAGCAGTCTAAGGCAGAATTGTACAACTGCCAACAGCTGTTGTGTCCCAGTTCCCCTGCTTGCTCCTTGGAGCAATAATACGTTGTGTATCTTCAGACAGCAGTTAATTCACTTCCCTTTTTAGTTCTTCAGCTGATAGTGTGTGTGTGGAGGAGATGAGGCAGAATCACCATACCAAGCATCTGCTTCTGTCCGAGAGTAGAAGCAGCATCTCTTGTCTGTTCCTCACCATCAGAGAGCCAGCAGTGACCTACACAGAGGAGTAACTCATTCAGGCACCTTGACTTTCAGCATGTAAAGCAAGCAATATTATTATTCAATTATTCTTGCTTTTCTTTATTATTTACTACAGTGTTAACATCGGAGCTCTGCAGTCATGTTTGAAGTGCTGTTGTCATGTGTTCTGCACATGTGGAAACCAGCAGTGGTTAGCAGGAGAATGGCGTTTTGGTGCTGATGTGGGGCTCAGGTGAGCTGCCCTGCTACTGCCCTGTGCTCTCTGGGCTCACTGCTGCTGTCTGTTCCCATGCTGCCAGCTGTGTTCAGAGCTGCAGAGCTCCTGCACAGCTCACCCAGCCCCTGGTTGCAGGATTACCCTGCTGGATGCTGGGTACTGGGGAGTTAAGAGGTATCTCACCTCCTGCCTCACTCCATAGTGTGCCTTGGCTTTGTGAGAGGATTATTTTGTGCTTAACCTGTTATCTTGAATTCACCCCTGGCTCAGGTCAGACAAAGGACAAAATGCCAACTAAAAGTATTCACAGCATCCAGACACAACACCACAAATATTGCTGTAATGGTGTAAATGGCAGAAAAAGCTTCTTAACCAACCTAGAATGAAATAATGTCAGGGAAGTCCCTGTCACCTTCCCACTCTCTTCTGACCTGCAAGCTGTCCTGACAGTCTGTCCTTTGGTGTGCAGTATGTCTGAGCTTGGCTATCTCACAGAACAGCTTCTTGGTAGAATGCAGAGTTTACTGGCAGACCTGTTATGAAGTCCTTGGTCTTAAAGGAGAAGAGTGTATAATTCATCTTCAAAGTATTTTACTTCATTTGCTAGCAAATAGTCCAGCTGTTGCTAAAAACTAACTGGTTTTGTCGCTTTCTTGAAGATTGCTGTGTGTTGTGTCTTATTTTGTTTGCAGTACGTACCTGGCTGTTGGTCACTCTTCCCCTCCCTTCTGATAATTGTTTGCTTCACAGCATTGACTCCTTTTTTATTTTATTTTAAATTTATTTTATTTTTATTCATTAAACAACAACAACAAAAATATTGAATGGAACATTCTGGGTCCATTCATCTGTTAACAAGGGGATGAATTTGAGATGAATGTCAAAAGTGAGTGTTCATGGCTTGTTTCTGGCTCCCGGTTGAGACAGATCACCACAGTGATGACCATTTTGTAGATACCAAGACTTGGATCAGCTGTCTTCTATCATCTTGTTTTTGGCCTTTCAGAAGCACAGAGTTTCACAGGTGAGACAGAAACACAAGCTAATGCATTTGAGTTAGTTACCAGATTAAAATGCTACCTTTTCTAATTTTATTCTGAATTTGAACCTTCCTGGGCTTTGTGGCACAGCATCCAGAGCACTCTATCAGTGTGCCTTGTGATGTTGAGTGTCATCTTTACCACTGTGGTTAAATTGGTTATTATGAAGTTGTTTGCCTGAATGGGTTAGCCTCACTGAGTACAGCCATGCTTTGTTTTGTGTGGTTGATCAAGACAGCTTCAGCAAGCAACCATATTCTAGCTGAGTTACAGTGATTTTGTAGCGTCTTCTAGTACTCTAATCAATGTAGATCTTCTGCGGTCTTTGTCAAAATCTTTTTCTTAAAGCCAGTTGGGATGTGCTTTTGTTTGTGTTGACTATTGTTTGTTTTTAAATTAGAGTGTTTTCCACTTCACAAGTATTTTGTAGTTCAAAATGAAATGTGCTGATCCACAGGCAGTCTGGGTTTCCCCATGGATTCAGTTCTGGAGGAAGAGGCAGGCTAGATGTGGCATCCTGACCCTGCACTCCTCCCTTGCGTAAGAGGGAGAACTAAGCATGTGCGCTTGGAGGGAACAGATGTGGACAGTTAATTCTGTTGCCCTGACTGAGTGATTAAGGGAATTAAACCTGGCCCATTCCATTATGCTGAGTGTCCTTACACCCACTCCCGTTTAGAGGCAAAATGCTGCTTAAAGTGAAGAGTTATTGAAAAGCAGAGCACAAAACAAACATTATCAATCACAGTTGTGACATGTAACCTCTGCGCCTAAACAAATGCCTTCATGAATATGAGATTCCATTACTGTGACCAACTGAATTAGACTATTCAAAAAACCAACAAACAAACAAACAAAAAATATATCATGAGACACCCATTTGAGTCGTGCTTTGTGATTTGATTTTATGAAAATTGCATCTATTAAAAAGGACTAGGGTAGTAAATGCACACAGAAAAATTACAGTGTGTTTTCTCTATAGTGCTGAGATGTATTTTGTTACTGTTTTTAAAGAGTATTGCTCTACACTTTTCTATCGGGCTTTGCCCTAGGGTGATGGTTTGGAATTTTTAATTTAACTTTGTCTGTCATGACAAATGTAGAGAACCAGACAGCTGGGAAATTGTGAAAGTAGGTTGAAAAGGGAATTATCGAGTCCCTCCACTCCAGTGCATTTAGCAAACCGAATTCTACAAGAGCACTGTCGATTCAGCTTGCGGAAGTAAGAGCGCAGTCTTATTTGTATAATAGGGCTAAGCTAATCATTACTTATTTTTTCATAATTAAAGGTCCACAATGTTCCAGAACTGCTTTCCTGTAATGTTAATAGAATATTAAAGATGGTCTGCAACCTTGAACTTAAAGCTTTGGTTTCAGTGTTTTGAACTGCCTTTAATGTGGTGGATACAAAAGCAAAGGTTGCCAAGTGCTTGATTGGGCTTTCGAGACCTGAAATGTCCAAGCCTAAATTCCAGTAACTGCAGAAAGTATGCGATGGTCTTATTTACTGGGAAGCAAAAATCAACGTCTTGAGCTGAAATCACATGAAAGGGAAGAAAAGGGTGAAAGCGAATGGCACTATGTTCAGAAGCACCACTTCATAAAGAATTCCACCTCTCCCTTCAGAAGAGAGAGTGCAGAGGTGCTTCTGTAATTCCACGCCTTTGGACATAACTGGTGCTGTCTATACAGACAGGAGTTCAGCTTCATGGCAACTTCAGGCAGGTGGGCGTTCAGGAAATGTGATGGTTCAGGAGAACCATAGTGGCCTCTCCTACTTCAGCTTAGAATCTGTAAGGATGCAAAACTACTGTTATGTCTTTACCCTCCACTTCAAAGCCTTCTGCCTGTAGGTGAGGGCAAGAAAAGATGTATGTGCTGTCCTCCTTCTTCCTTATACTCTGAAGGAAAGAAACCCGAGCCCAAACCTATGACTTTTTGAAGCAGTAGCAGCAGAATAAGAAGTAAGTTTCCTCCAGCATGTGTCTGAACAAGAGAGGTGAAGCTACTCTTTGCCGCTTGTCTACTTCTAATATTCATCAGTATCCCAAGCTTTGGGAGAAGGGCTGGAACTTCCCGTTACTTGAGGAAGTCAATGCTGGAGCTATTAACTGAGTGCTGGGTGGATACTGGTGCTGCTGTTTGCATTTCAGAGGCTGGTAGCTTAAGCCACTGCTCACTAGGGAAGCACATTCAAGTGTATTTTTCAAGTGTTGATACATTATACCGCTTAATTTTATGATCCTGTGACGGAATGTAATTAATACTTTTAAATTAATATCCGGCAGCATACTTAGCATCCTGTATTAGTAGGAATTAATGCCAGTACCATATTTTTATTATTATTATTTTAGGCACAATTATCTTGCAAATATTTGATTTTATCACTGCTGTTTGCAAGCAAAATGAAAGCCTTTTATTTCAATTGAAAACAATGCATGTCTGTTTTTTCAAAACTAAAATACATCAGCTATTTTTCAATAGGAACTGTATCTCAGCATTAGGAAATGCAAGAATATAAAACTGCTTTTATTTTATTTTATTTTATTTTATTTTATTTTATTTTATTTTATTTTATTTTATTTTATTTTATTTTATTTTATTTTATTTTATTTTATTTTATTTATTTTCCAGATGGTAATACATTACAGAGATGTTAATTCTGGCTATCTGTTGTATTTTTCTTTTTTTCCAAGGCCTTGAACCATTTAGGTTCTTTTTTAGCATGGCAGTGCCCTAAGTTGTGAAAACAAAAGGATCTAATACCTCTCTGCTCTTGCACGGTTTGTAGATAGCTGAGTTTGTTGCTACCAGCTGCAGCTGTGTTTTTAATGGAAATACCTGGGATAGTGACCAGTGTAGAAATAGTGTTCCTTTTTCCTTATGCTGAATTCTAGATAATCTTGGATATTTTCTAATAGAAACAAAACAGAATGACCCGTAGGCCTGAGAGTGGCTGAATAGGGCCACACTTTCTAATTTCTGCATTCCTGTGAAAAGTAGGAATGTTAAACTGTATTTAATGGTTAGCATAGAAAGACTGAAATTTTAGGTCTCGTTTGTAAATTTATGGATAGTTTGAGTTCATTGTCATGGGAGAGGTTCATATTCTCTAGCATAACTTCATGTTTTGGTAATATTATTATTTTGCTTCTTAATGATTTCTTTACAATAGCATGCTAAATTACAAGTCTTTGGATGACTTTAAACAAGGATGGACTTTCTTAGCATTAGTTGCTGTCTTTTGTGGTCGTTGCTCTTTTCTATTGATCTTGCAGTCCTTGTCCTGCTGGCAATGCACCACTTGATTTGTGTCCTGCTGTATGAGGAAAGAGTAGTGGAAGGAAAGTCAAAATGCAAAGTTATTAACAGCAGAATAAGTGAAAGAAGAAAATTTGGATCAAACGCTGCAAAAAAAAAACAAGCAGCATTTTGTTTTTATGTCATCCTGAATCAAACAGAAGGCAGGAATAACTAGGGTTCTTCTTGCCTGATAAACCAAACCCTGAGACCAGTGTGGATCTATTCATTCGCAGCAAAGAATCCTCTCTGCTGGTTATTGTTATTATTCTGGGAAAGTGAAGGAAAAGGAAAAGAGAAAATGCTTCATTTTTTCACTGCTGTCATCACTCATCCTAATGAGGACAAAAAAGGTTACCTCTACTAGGAGCACAATGCTTTCATGTGCTCTGAAACCCACCTGCTCGCTTCTTAATGAGAATGTAAGGTTTGGAGGTACTGTGATCACGTTAGGTTATTTCTGAGACACGTTACACAGAAAATAACCGTCAGCTGCCTATTTGGTAACCATGACTTTTTAAATTCAGACATCTCATGATATGCTCTTGAAATGAATTTTGAAATCCTTTATTCTGACTGTTTTAGGCCTTGCAAGTGTCAAACATTTCAGCTCTATCTGTGTCTTGGAGGCTTATAGGTTGCATTTGACACAAATGTATTTCAGCAGCTGCACATATAATATGCAATGTATTTGTATGCATAGGGAAATATACATCCCGATCATTACTGCAGTTTGAAGTTAAAAAAGATCTGACAAAGCTTACGAGCTTTCAGAGATCGTTAGTAAGAGGAAGTGATTTTTCATGAGGTATTCTTGACATATCTGACCCGTAAATGTCACCTGTTGTTCTGCTTCTCAGCACGTGGATGTATTGTGGAGCTCAAGCCTCAGCTTATTCAGGTGGGGAGATGGTTTTATTTTGGGAGAGTTGGTTTTGTATATATATATATTTTTTTTTCCTTGGGAAATTATAATGCATACTATATTTTATATACCGCAAGATGTACAGCCTGTTCTTTCCTGTACCTGTTTGTAACTCCAGTGGTTGCTAAGTATTTATAACGTAAGAGGTATATCTATAAACTTCAGTGGTTACAACCTATGTGAAAGTGCTACAAACAACATGTTGTCACCTCATTCATGGTCACTTGAACAAAACTACAGAGAAAACATCAGCTTTGGGGCTTTGTCAGTGATGATAAGGGTTGCCAGCTTTCTCAAGTCCTGATTGATTGCATTTGAGCAGAGAGTGTTATGCTCCAATCTCCCCATATTATTCACACAAGTATTATTTCTGTTTAAAAACTGTGTATAGAGAGAGAAATAGATCCTATGCAGCTAGATGCCAAATCACTTTAACACTTCTGAGGAGAAAGCAACTCTTTGACTTCCACATGCAGTTCCACTAAGAGTTAATATGAATTGGGACCAAACAGTGCCTCTATATCTTCTGGTCATCTAGATTAGGTGGTTCAGGTTTGTTGTTGATATTGATGGTTTTTATTCTCATAATTTACTTTGCTTTGTAATCTCACCTTGAAACTTGGTGAAACGTAAATCCTGTGTATTTGTTCTTGTAACAGATAGACCTGGCTGTCCATAACCAGTGTGGGAGGTTTTTATTTGGTTGCTTTTGGTGACTTCAGCTGTGCATGAGTAGAAATGAGTTTGCCTGGTATGTACTGTAGCAGTCAATTGCTTCCTCTAGCACAATGCAGTTAGACCTGATAGAAGAATTGCTTCAGTTGATTTGTGCTGAATAGCTGTCCAGTGTCAAAAACTCATTATGGTCATTGGCCTGCTAATAGAAGTAGCTCGTAAAGCAAAGTAATTTTTAGTTAGATGAATAGATGTGGGCTCATTAGTGTCAAGAAGTTCACCATCAGGAATTCAAGCTGAGTAATGGTTAGCCAATGGAAATAAGAGAATTAGGACTGGAAATCCTTTGAATTCTTAACAACTGCTAATACAAGTCTTCGGAAGGCCAAAGAGGCTTGTTGTGCAGGTGGGACATATCAGACTGTAAGAGCTACTTGAAGACTGACAGGTTGGTTAACTCATCCTTAGGTTAATGCTTAATTCTTAGTCAGAGAGTAAAGCAGGGGTTATGTGTGCTTTATTTATTTATTTATTTATTTTATTTTTGTTTGTTTGTTTGTTTCTCGCTCCCCGAGCCCCCAAATCATGTTCCTATTTAGCAGGGGTTTGTTCCTTTAATTCTCAACAGGTTCGTAAGCAGCAGAAGCATTTCGCTGTAGCTGTGAAGGAAGAGTAATATTTCTATTGTTATGGGTTGTTCCTGTATTTTAGTTGAAGAGGTTTAGGGGGAGGGGTGGAGGAGAAGAAGGAAGATGGTTTGGATGGCAGGAGTTGAGTTTTACAGGGTTGGAAATCTGTCCTCATTATTGCTGCTATTATTTAATGACCATTTAGCCTGATTACGGCTTCTTGACCTAATATTGCTAGTACAAAAGCTCTTCAATTGCCAGGATATTTTGGGTCTTTTCTTAACTGGGTACCTGAAGCATATGCACTGACTCAGTGCTCCACGATACACCACCTTAGCCATGAGCATATGAAAACAAGTTAAAACTACAGTGTTTTTAATGATTTTGTTTCAGTGGGCACTGGGGTATTATTCCAGAATTGTAAGAGTTGTGCTGCTGGACTTTTGGCCTGTGTAAATGAAATTAAAAGAATATGGAATAATACCCATAAATACATACTTTTTTTCAGTCATTTAATTCCCTTTAAACCAGGACATCATTTTTGAGCCAATGAATAAAGAAACAAATGAAGAATTTTAATAATATTACAGTATATTCCCTCAGGTCATAACAGAAAGATTAGTGTTACATAAAGGCTTTCATCATAAAATTTCATATTCTGATGAGAAAGAGATTGTGTTAATGACATGAAACTACTGGAAGATACTGCTACACAATGAAATGTTTCAGAAATTTAACATTTTATCCTTTGACTTGTTTTCCTTACCATTGCATGTTGTTAGTCCGTTTTCACATCTGTGTTTCCTGTATCTGATTGTTGAGCTCAAATAGGATGCTTGATAACTATTTGTTTGGGTAAAAATGCATGGCTTTATATAATGTAGGCATAACTATTTGTTTTCTCCTGCATCATGACTGTAATTTAGCTGAGGATGTAGCATAGTCAGTTCCATTAATTGGCATTGAATTGTCTCTTGCTTTATATTAAGAATCAATTGTAGAGAAAAAAAAAAAATATATATATATATATATATATATATATATATATATATATATATAATCTTGCCAATCTCCACACCTGAATTTTCTTTCTCTTGTAGGAGATGATAACATTACTGATACTTGTATCATTGCTAGCAGAATTGAAACGGTGTTTCTCCTGATGAGTTACATGAGGGTGATAATCTCTCTTGCTAGAGACAGAATCCTCTAAGCTTTGGAGTCTACATAAAAATAAAAATGTGTAAGATACGCTGCTTAAAAATTTACAGGTTTTGCTTTATATTTTCATGTAAGGATTTAGTATAGAACTACTTTTAATTGTGTACATGAATACACAAGTTCTTGCATATTTCTCTGAATGTCCCTTATTCTGCTGTTCGTTGATATGTTCGAGGCTTGTTAGGCTGAAATGTCCTGAACACAGAACCTTCAGTGAAGCTAAAATTGAGATCTGGTAAATAGGTTAAATCTACAGTTCCTCCAGCATAGTAACAAATGAGTTAGTATTGTTAAAGTGTTACCAAAACCTTTGTCAGAAAAATAGAATTTGAAGTTTCTTCCATTAGTAAAATGAAAAGTATCTGTGCTATAGATTAAAGATAAACTGCGTCTCATGAAAAAGAACAGTTATTTTGGGATATCCTGACTCTAAAACAAAGACTGCACAGTGATGGGAGGTCTTTCTGAAATTTCTATAAACAGAAATCTGCAGAAATCCGATTATTAGATAATTGCAAATGGAACGAAAGGAACACAGTAAAATGTATTTGCTAAAAATGCTGTACTCTGTACAATTATCCCAAACACTTACCTACCTATGAGAGTTTGAGTTCACTGTTTGGAGAAAAAGATTATCTTTCAGCACAGAGATGTGACAAATAACTTGGGTTATTTCTTCTCCTTCACTTAACTGAGGTCTGCATTTCTCTCTTGAATGTCTTGTGCAAATGTCTATTATTATTATTGTTGTTGTTGTTTTGGTTTTTTGATTTTTCTTTTTTGCAGAGAATGTATGATGCATTGTCCTCCATTCCTGTGTTTCCCTATGTGATCGTTTGCATGTCTTTTTGCAAGCTCTTGATGTTTCATTTCTGGGCAGCCATCTATACTGATTTATTGTACAAAACAGAATACTTACTGCAAGGTGATGCTTTGTAAGAGGCATCTGTTGTTCTGTCTAATTTATCAACACAGTGCAAATTAATTTTATGTTTCCAAAAAAAGGCCATTTCCTGACTTAGAGTAAACCTGTCAAAAGCTTAGTTGATGAAAAGAATTTTTGAAGAAGTATGTCGGGTGTTGGTGTTTTCCACCTAGATTGGGGGTAGCATCCATCCATTTCATGGCACCACCCTCCAAGTCTTTCTCTGCAGCTTCTGCTGTAATGGTAACAGGGTAAAAGATCCATAGTATGGGCAAACAGTGTTTTTTTGTTTGTTTGTTTGTTTTTAATTTAATTTTATTTTTATTTTTTTCTTATTTTAACATGTCAGGTAGGAAATGTGGGGATATCATAAAGATAGGAATCATGGGGACCTCGGGGAAACTTCCAAAATAAGATTTTCTGATGTGAGGGTAATAAAGCCATTATGTGCCAAGCATAACAGCATGGTGCTCCCTGAGGGTTGCTTTCCACTATCTCTTTAAGGAGTAGGCTGTGGTTTTGTGCTCAGAAGTAACAAATACTCCATTTTGATGATGTGAAGTGTCTAAAGACTATGTTGAGCTGTAGACAAACACAGATTGGATTATTTCCAGTATTCCTGGACCCAGGGATGTGTCCATTAGAAAATGTATTTACTCTTTCTATTTTCTTGAATCATAGAATGGTTTGGGTTGGAACGGATCTTAAAGATCACCTATTTCCAATTCCCTGCTGCAGGCCGGGCTGCCACCCTTGAGATCAGGCTGCTCAGGGACCCATCCAACCTGGTCTTGAGCACCTAGAGGAGTGGGGCACCCACAGATTCCCTGGGCAGTCTGAGCCTCAGCACTCACTGCATTTCCACATAATCTCTAACCTGAATGTCCACTCTTGCAGTTTAAACCATTCCTTCTTAGAATAGTATACAATGATCACTATAAAACCGCATAAAAGTTGATCCTTTGCTTGTGGATAGGTTAATATGTGAAGCTTTGTTTTCCTTACTTGTTTCATTTTGGCAGTCTCAGTAATGCTTTTCTGCGTAATTTCACACTTTTCAGTTGTGCCATACTGCTGTCTTGTTCATTAATAAAGAAATTATATTATCTGTTGTACAGCGAGAGTCCTTTAGGGGCCTTATGGTCTGCTGCAGTTTCTAGAAATCAAACTAAAATGTCACATCAAAAGCACTTAAATTCCTCCAAGGTCTTCTCACTTCTTTCTCTTTCCTGGCTCTGGAATTTTGAGCCTTCACATTACTCAGTGTCACAGTGTCAGAGTTGATTTGTCCAGGTTCCAGGAAATATAGAGGGATCTCCCCTTTCCTATCTGCATTGGCTGCTTCTGGAACTTTTACTTTGATGGGGAGTTTGTGTGTCACAGCTCTGTGGGCTGCCATTTGGACTCTGACTTGTGACACCATGTCTCATCACCAACTGGGAAGAAGGTTCAGCCTCTACTGCTATCCCACTGTCTGCCTCTGTCATAGTGGGCCAACATGATGCAATGGGGAGCATTACTTTCAGAGCAGCCATTGTATTACTACTTCTTTTTAATGTTATTGTTGACACAAGCATGGAAAAATTAATTCTTAAACTCTTTTTCATAAGCTCTAGAAGAGAATTTGTGGGAAAACCTTCAGAGTTTCAGAGGGCTTCAGTGTTCAGGTGTTTGGCATTGTACAGCTGGGGTACAGCAGTATGAGTTGGGCAGTTCTTAGGGACTAATAGAAATGTAAGAAATGCTTGAGTATATGGGACATTAGTAATAACAGCCTGAACGTCTGATTAATCAGCTGAAGCAAGTGTTGGGTCAGCTGTGAGAGCACAGGTGAGAGTAATTTAGCTGTGCTCCCGGAAACGGTGCAGCTTGACTCCACCTCCTCTAGACCTCATTTAAGGGCTGACCACCATAAAGGCAGCATCTCTTGGGGATTGATCTTCGGTGGAGATTGTCTCAGCGGTTCCCAGCAGACCGAAGGCTTCCATATGAGTGAGTTTTTCCTGTGAATAACCTTTTGGGTATTTACCACCATCTTTTCTTTATTGTCACCGTACACTTGTGGCTGGAGTAAGCCAGGGTATTGCAAATGCCAAATCCCACCCTTTGGCCCTTTTGTCTGTGCCTCAGGTGAGCTTTTTGAGTTCCAGGCCATCTGGTTAACTCCACTGTGCAAAAAGTCTTTTACCTGACAAAGTACTGGAGGTGGTGCTCAGCTAAGCACATTGTTCAGTGTGATGAATGAAAAGGGAATTTTACAAAAGATGTATGTTGTTATTCTGAAAACAGAATGGGGAAAAAACCAAAAACTGGGATCTGTAGGATTTCTCCAATCTTTGTTCCTTGTGTTCTCTCCTTCTCCATTCTGACTTAGGAGGAAGCTTCCCAGAACATTTGGTGCCTCTTCTTGCTAGTCTGATCTCACAGGGCAAAGCTTTGTAATGTGAAAGACAGAAAAATATTTTATAGTTGCCTTATTTTACATCTCATTTAGCTTCTGATGTATATTTTAAAGAAGCCTTTTCCTTGCTCAAGCTTCCATTTAGTATTATATACAAATCTATATAAATACAAATCCAGTTACCTTAGCCCAGTGCAGTAAGCCATGAAAATTTTAAGTTCTTATTTACTGTTTCAACTTGCTTTCATCAATCAACATAAATAATATCATGTTACATTAAGTATTATGACAGATTCAGTGGCACTATTCATATTCCTTCCTGAAATGAGTGGGGATAAACACACTGGAAATGAAAACTACTGGAAGTTGAGTTGCTATCAACTGGCAGAAAGCATTTAATATCAGTTTTCATGTGTGCATCTGTCTAGCCTTGTTGATGGCTATTGTATGGAAAAAGCATAGCTGTAATAGAAGCTTTAGAACATTTAAATACTGTTTTTCTTAGATTCTTTGGATGCTATTTCTGTTACCGTTAAGGGAAGGATACACCATGATAGAAGCATCGCAGCTTCTTGTGTGCACTGTTTAACCTGTTATTTTAAGACACTGCAAGCAGTGGTTTTGTACTGAAGTGTTGGTGTTGTACCTTCTGATGTGGGCTGTGGTGCTGGGCTTTTGGCACACAGCGCTTCTGCCTCCCTGTGTTGTTGGTATCTTTGTGTATAGCTGAAGCTGCAGTCTGACAGCCCAAAATACTTACTAATTGATTATTAACATCATAATGGCAATTACCCATGAAACGTAATTCTCACCACTGAAACAAAATGTGCTGCTAGAGTAGTTTTTGAGAATAAAATGTTTTTGTGCTCCTTCCTCTATTCAGGTGTTTTTCCAGATTAGTTTGGCTGGTGTTTTCTCAACAAATGATGGGATTTTCCACTTCTTGATTTCAAATGGCATTTTCTTGTTAGTGTTAGAAGGAGTAATGTGGTCTCCAAATTAAATACAAAATGTCATTGGATGTTGGAAGCAGAATTCCAAAGTAATGCATTTTTTTGGTGTTTCATTTTGTGCAAACAAACAAACAAAAAAAACCCTCGTTACTTAATTACAGTTAGATTCAAGATTAATTCTCCAGCTGTGATTCCGGCACCGGCTTGCTACACCTCAACCCTCATAATCCTCTCCCTGCTTCCTGCAGGGAAGTGTTTCTCTTACAGGCCTCCTCCAGCAGCACTGACCCCTGTATGTCACTCTGACAGCACAGCAATGGCTGCAATTGCTGAGCTCTTGCTGCACGCTCAGGTAGCTGATGGTCTCAGGGATAGTATTCACTGTATACAGTTGCCAAGTTATTTTTCTTGGCTGATTATTCTTCACTTCCTTTGCTGGCAACAACTAATGGAAGCTGTTTTCCCAATACAAATAATTTCACCAGCGTAGGTAGATTTCTGGAGGAATCAAATGCTTGACTTGTAATTGGTGTTAGTGTAAACAGCTTGGATCCTAACAGCTCCTACCTTGGTTTTGGTGTGCTTTCTGGAAGATGTTCTCTGTAATACACCTTGCAGCTGTTGTCAAATGAGTATGGATATCACTCCTATTTCTCCAGTTCTTTTCAAGTCTTTCCATCAAGAGAGCACATCAGGATTTGGTACAAGATCTTTCTTTCCTCTCTACTGAAGGGAGCCATGTGTTCCCTGGGGAGGAGGATGGAGTTCAGTCAAATCTGGGAGGCATAGCTAGCGTGTTGTCTGACTCGTAGCTGACCCGCTTGTCTTTTTTTGTTCTTAATGTCATTTTGTATTTACACAAGTTTTCTGGAGTTGGTAGGAAAGTAAGTAAATAGAGATTGTTTATATTGGTTCTGCACTTCACACTAGTAAATAGTAAAAGATTATTGGCATCTACTGTTGAGGGTGCAAAGAAGGAAATTTGATAAGGCAACATAACATGATTGATAGAAGTGTTTATCTGAAAGCAGTGAACTTTTTTTTCTCTCTTATTTTTTTACTTCAAAGTGTTTTTCCTGATAAGTTGAGATAGGGGTTTGCAGATTAAGTATGGTGCTATTTCTCTGTTAATACAATGTGCCAAACTCTGCTATGACACCTTACCATACATTTCAGTGGTGCTGAATATTTTTTTCCTCTAAGCTTCAGTATTGTAACATAAGTGACATTGTTGCATTTTCCATTATAAATGCTTATAGTGAAATTTCAGACAGGACTGAAACAGTTCCCTCCCCTTATCAAAACAAAGCTTGATTCTCATATGCATTTTATGTGTTCTTTTCAAAGTAATACTTGTGTATTGATGTACTCATTAATGTCTTAAAATGAATTTGTATCTTTGGATGTCTCATTTTCCAAGTGTTTCACTATGTATCGTTTTTGCCCATTAACCTTTGTGAAAACTAAAAAAAAACTGTGCATGGAAATCCTCGTACTATATATATGTATATATAGTATATTTAATGCAATGCATTATATTAGTTAATTCATATCTGTTTGTTTTAGAAGAGTTAAACTACTAGGTGTAGGTTGCTTTTTGGGCTGAAGTTGCTTGAGTGCCTATATACATGGCAGTGTACCAGTGCACAGTTCTCAGCCTAGTAATTTTAGAATTTGGTGTCTTAATAGGATCAAATGGGTAATTATATAGAGCTCAGTTTGCTGCCTTCACTCCTGTTGAGCTGTAGTCTAGTCTAGCAATGATTATAGGGGAGAAAGGTGCAACACAGCATTGAGAAGGATAGCGTGTTTTGTGCTCATTGTTTAAGAATTCAACAGCACTGGGAGATGAAAAGTTGTTAGTAACTATTAGAATCAATCAAATTAATCAAATACGGGTAGCTTCACAGTAGTTTTACTCTTCATATTTATTAATGTTTTCAGAGAACACTTTCCGTTGTGCTGTTCTCACAAGCAGGATTACTGGCCTCATGATCACTTTGTAACAAATTTTGGCTCAGTATGCCTGGTGACTACAGCCGGACCCAGAGAACAGGGCTAAGTGGGCTTGTGTGGCCAGTGAGATGGGATGCTCCTGGAGCTTTGGGATGTGCCTGGCTCTGTGGATGGTCAATGCCTATAGGTAATATGGTCTATTTTTGGCCTTACTTGAAATTAACATGTTCCTGCCTTGTATCAGTGTCAGTTCAAGTGTTCACTTTGGTGTTTGTCTTTACTGGGACTACAGACTACTGTAGTGCAGAGTGTAGTACCTATGGCAGTGTACCTATAGGACTGTAGTACCTATAGGACAGTGACATGAAAGAGCAGTGACAGGGTTCTGTTTGGCATCGGAAGCTCAGAAAAGTGTGAATTATTTGTATTCTTGCAGATTTTTTTGCTGGGTTATCGACTGAAGATGTTAAAAATCCTACAGTTGCCTCTGTACATTGTTCAGAATGGAAAGGGAAACACACTTTGTCCACAGAGGTCATCAATTTGAAATATTTTTTTCTTGCTTCTTAGTATCCTAAGACTTCTGAAGTTGTGACCTTTACTGTGCTTATGCACCAGCTCTTGCAGCACAGTTCTTGGTGTGCCTGTTTCTCTGCTGAGGAGGCAGATGTGGAGATATTTGGAGAAAATGTGGGTTGCTTATCCAGATATCAATCCTGGGAAGGATGTTTTGAATCTTTTTAAAGACTGCTTTATTAAAAAGGAAGAAGCATCAAAAGGAATGTTGACCAAGTTTAATTTCAGTATTTAAAAAAGTTAAAATGTTGGACTGATAAAGGTGGTGATGTGGCTCTAACAGCTCATCTAGAAAAGCAGTTCTCAGCATTGCATGACAGTTCAGTTGGAAAAGTAGCACTGGCTTGTAGCAGTGAAGCACAAATGAGAAGAACTGGACAACTGACAAAGCTAAAAGTGAAGTTGTATTTAGAGACAGCAGCTCCACAGGGCTCAGGACTGTGCTTAGTAGTGTTTAACATTTCTGTCATTGACCTGAAGTACATAGGGCTATGATAGAATGTGCAAAAGATGAAGATTATGTATATAATGAAAACAGGGAGTAAATACAGAATTACTTATATCAACTTGGACTGTATTCTAGCATAAAGTTCTGTGATGCAATTGGAAGCTAAGGTTTCCAGCTCAGATGAAGCGTTAAGTGTTGCTAATATGAATTGAGAGAACTGAGTAATTGCAGGACTTGGTAAACCAGCAAGTCAGCACTGCTTTGCTGGCAATATGAGAAATGACCCAAATAGTCTTTAACTGTGCAGAGAAAGTGTAAGTAATGCATTCATCTGTATATTACGACCCAGAAGCAGTAAATTATCTGGCTCTGAATCTTTACATCTGGTTCTTCCATAGCTTAACATGAATTGCTGGCTCAAACCAGGAGTTACCAGTTGCTGTGTAACAGCATGTTGATGGATGGAAGGTCTGACTGGGTGGGCAGGGATTGGCCTTTTAGATTGGACTGTGTGTATAGAAAGTACTGTGCTACACTACACTGACTCTCTAAACTGTTTGAGCAGCTTCCTTGGAGAAGTGGCTGTACTTCTTGAGGGAGATTACTTTTCTCTTTTAAGGCTGAAGATATATTTTTAGGCTCCACTAAAATGTGCATCTTCCCACTTGCTAAATTTAGACAAATTAAACTATCGGTTTTTACCAGCACAGTGTCATGCTGGTTTACAATGCAAGGGATAATTTTTGTTTGTTTTCCTTTGAAGTTTGAGGCTAAATGTGTGTATAAATTAAAGATTTCCCAAAATAAGATACATTTTTTATAATGCTTTTTGTGACTAGTGATGATAAGGCATTTTGGCATAAAAGTGAAGTTTATTTTGGCACTGGGAGGGAACTCCTTTCAAGACATGGAAAGTGGGACTATTTATTTCAGAATGTTTTAAGAGTAGATTTTCTGCTAAAACCTGAGCACTTGTTGTCAGGCATATACTAATCATCTGTGAGCTTGTAAGTAGAATTACACAGTGCTGTGTTGTAATGTTCACATACTTTAAAGCAAAAAAACCTGCTATCTTATTGATGTCCCCAGGGGCTGAAATCCTGTCCTTGCCCATTGTGGCAGCTCTGGAAATGCAGAGGCTCTTTCCACTCTGTTCTAGCACATTTTTCAGTAGTGGTTGTGCTCTGCAGTCCCTACTGTTGAGTATTTTGTCTTTGGCTTCTGCGCTGCTCTGCAACATCATTCCCCATGGGGAGCACCTACAGTGCTTGGGACTTGGCAGTCCTTAGAGTGATGCTGCCACATCCCAGGCAGGTCCCTCTGCAGCACGCAGTGCCTTTGTAAATATAGAAACATCTGAAGAACACAGACAGCACCTGTGTTTTTCCTCCTCTTTCCCCAGTTATTTTCCCAGGTAGGATCCTTCATGTTGCTCAGTTATTCCGAGTATCGGAGGCTTTCACACACCCTGATGAGAGCCCACCAACCTAGCAGCCCTTGCTCAGGGGCTGCAGTTTCTCCTGTAGCCAGTGAAACTTTCTGAGCATGATTCAGACTGGGATGTAGGTTAAGGAAATACTCTCTGGAAATTTTGTAGGGAGTTTAAGTACTTTATGTCTTGTCCTATTTTTAAACTCCTAATACTTGTGTTACCATTACATCCAGTATAGAAAGTTTCGTATTGAAGTAGGGGTTATATTTTTAGATACAAAGATAAAATGATCTCGTCTCAGAGTTGAATTTTTTTGTAGTTGTTGAATAAAGCAGAATTAAAGGCTGTTGCATTCACCTTTGTGCATATTTGCTTTGTTGTTTTATTTTGAAGTGCAGCCTGGGTTTTTGATTTCCAGCCCTGCCAAAATTTTATTTTCTTTTTAAAGTTAAATTGCAGTGTTCTTTCAGTTCACCTTCCAAAACAAGTTTAGTTATGCATCAGTTCTTCAGAGAGTATTTGTGTGTTGCGGTGCTGTTTGTGGAGAGAGGGGGAGATGTGTTCTATTTTTCTCCAGTGTTAATTTTAGCCATCAGTATAAGTAAGCTTCCTTTAAATGTGATGAGTTGAGCCACAGCACAAAATGAAGTGGTGCCTACGTGCTGCAAGGCTGCCTGGACTGCAAGGGGGTCCTGCTGCCAAACACTGCAGGTGGGACACTGCAGAGGTCATGTACATTTGTAGCCTTCAAGTTGCTTGGACAGTAAGGTATGCTTTGTTTCTGTAGAATGCATAGGTGCACAAAAGTATTGGGAACTGTAAGAGTAAGAAATATGTGGTAAGACTGGCATTACGTTCAGAGGAATAGCAAAAAAGATACATTCCCTTGGGAAAACTGGGGCGATGAGTGTGAGGTTGTGTAACAGCCATGAAAAAGCAGAACCAAGTAGGCATTTTCTGCTCTCACTGAATCAGGCTGTGCGGATCTTCTGTCTGAATTCAGGCAGATGATTCTGCTGACTCACTTGGAGTCATACCATGTGAGGCCTGCTAATATTATCCTAGGCATGTAAGAGCTCTTGTTTTTCTTTAAGGAAGGAAAACCATGAGAGCACCCAGTTCCGAGTGACAGCGTGGATGGATTGCTAGTTGAGTGGGAGGGTCCAGCAGAATATTCTCAGTCCTTTTGGATGAGCTGGAGCAAAAAGAGAAAGCAACCTGGAAATACAGAAGTGCAATCGATGTCTTTGGGAAGAAGGTGTTTATGGTATTGCAGTAATCCGGCTTCGAGTACTTGTGTCTGACATAGTGTCATAGACTTGTTTGGAGCATAGGCTGGGTGCAGACAGGAATGTTTGAAGTTTGTGCACAAAACTAGCAGGTCTGAAAATCAAGTACACACAAACACATGGAGATAAACCAGTATAAGTAATATGAGGAAACTTTGTTTTACATGTGGAGACCTTGGATGAAATTTGCAGACGAGCTTGCATGTGAGAGCTGTGCAGCTGTGGCACGTGCTCTGAGCTGTGCTCTTAACCACTGAACTGTCTCTTATTTTAGAGTTTACATAATGCTTGAAAGGCTTAGCACAATATTTCACTCATGACCACTTGAAAATCAAAAATAAAGCAGAAACAAACAGAACAGTGATTCACACCCAACACTGTTGTATTTACTGTTGCAAAAAGAAGTGTTTGAATGCATAGCAGAATGTAGCTCCCCACTGGCACACAGCTGCCTTTATGTTCCTCTGCTCCCACATGAAGGGTGGGGAAATTAGTATTGGTAGGAATCAATATGCAGATTTTATTGATAAGCTGCTTTTTTAACCTAAGGATTTCAGAGTGGAATGATGTGGCTCCTGTGAAATACCACATGTTACCTGGGGAGGTCTGATACTCTGTAGCAGACTGAGCTCATAGCCAGGTAGCTTTCAAAACAGGGAATTGGGATCTGCCTCCTAATCCCTCACCTTGTACTTGTCAACACAAGTCTTTGAGATGGTAAGGAACCCTCATACTGAACACAGATGTTTGGCTATTCAGATTGCAGTGGTACAGTGCAGCATTCTCCCAGCCCATGCCATTCTCTCTGTGTTATGGCATGGCTCCAGTGTGCTTGCTTCACGTGTTGGCATCCCTATGTGAGGACAGGCAGTGGTTTATTGCAATTCAGGACACAGCTGAATGGTAGTGAAAGCCTACGACCCACTGTTGGAGGTAAGGATTTTAAGGGCAGTGAGTTGCAAGCAAAACCAAGTTACATTTGCGGTTTTGACAGAGTCATGCAGTGTTATCTAACACTGCAACCTCCAGCCAAGCAGAAATGATAGGATCATACAAAAGCAGGACTGGAGATGACTTTAAGAGGCACTCTGGTTCGTTTTTTGCCTGAGGACCAAATACATTCTCTTTTGTGTCATTCTTACAAGGTGTTTGACTATACTACTTTTTAATGGCCTCAAATAAAGGTGAATTTATGAAGTCTTTATCTCACCTATTCAAGTGCTTCTCTGTTTTTATCATTTAAAATGATTTCCTGATCTCAACTTTTGTTTGTGCAGTTAGATTACTTGCTGTTTCAATTTTACAACTATGTGGATATGAATAGAACTCTTACTTCTAAGAAATAAGGTATATGTTTATCTAGTATATGCAGTTTATGTAACTGAAGGTGCGTTATCTTCTCCCTTTGCTCTGCAATGTTAACTCGTCTTTAGACTCAGTAATCTGGAATTGTTTGCGTTTGGTTTTGTGTAAGTTGTGCTTTCTCTGATTATCCTGTTGTACTCCTCTGGACCTTGGCTGGCAGCTCACGTTCTTGAAGTGCAGTGTCACAAACTGTGTGCAGAACTGCATCAGAGCAGAGCCAGCAGCCTAACACCAGAAGTCAGTTTTTTGTTTATACAGTCCTGTATAAATATAAATTCAATATAAATTTAGAGTGCAAAAATCAGCATGGTATCACTGATTCATGTACAGTGTGTGATCTGCCGCAGCCAACAACATTTTTACTGCAGAATTATTTGTTTCTCATCTGCTTGTGTGCAGTTGAGTATTCTTGCATAGATGAAAAATCATGCCCTTTTTTTTGACTACAATAAATTTGTTTTCCAGAAACGTTTTACCTGTATGTCAACCCAAATTTCAGTTTCAAACCTGTCTGGTAGCAACCACTTTTTCAGCTGTATTTTATATCCAGATTTAAATACTCCAGGTTTTGGTCTGGAGAACTGCAGGATTATCTGGTTTGGAAGAGACCTTGTGAAGTCCTTTGTTCCAAGTCCGCACTTTAGCTTCTCAGTTCAAGTGTTCCATTGTTTAATATCCAGCATATGTGCCTGCAGAACTCAGCATGATTCATGCGTTTTGACCGTGAGCCTCTTAGAGTGTTCTGGGTTGGAGTGTTCTGGAAACAGCTTTCTCCCTGTGTGCTTGCATTTTCTAGCTAGACAGAACTTCACTAGCTTGGTCAGCTTGTCACGTCTATTGATAGGTAGGAAATCGAATTGTGAGATATTTCAGAATAAAAAAAGCTTCTTAATTTCTCATAACTACTTCGATTCAGGATTAAACAAAAGTTTAAAGTACCCTGTGCAAGCGTTACATGCTTTGTAAATGGCAGTTATTAACTTGGCATTTCCTTGGAGCAGTACCTGATTGGCAGTTCCATATTAGCATGGCAGGGCCTTATTTTTTGAGACATAAAGCAATTTCCGCTGCAGCCTCTGCTAATCTGGGAGGAGCCAGCACCTTTCCAAATGTCAGGTTTTGATGCCAGCAATAGAAGGGCCATTTGTAAAAGAGAGCGTATTATTGCTAGTAGTTATTGCTACAAATCCCTTCTGTGTGCTGAAGTATGTTTGGGGTACAGATGCACATCCTTACGTTGAACAAAAGCCCATTAGTCAGATGATGAGAGCTGCACAATTTCTGAGTTTGGCCTTTAGCAGATTACACCGTGCTCGTCAGGATAAGTGTGAAAGAAGGAGAGAAGCGGAGCTGGGATTACTTGTGCTTCAGCTTGGGGTTATGCTGCAAGAAGAGGTTATGCAGTTTTCTCACCACAAAAATAATCATCAAATATAGAAAATAAATTGGGTACAGATGTGGATGGATGTGCTGAGATCGACAGAGTTTGGTTCTGAGGCTGTAAAAGATAAAAGGCAGATTTTGAAGGTGGCATGGTGCTGGATAGCCAAGCTCATTTTAAATCAAGATTCAAATTTGTTTAACGTAGACCCAGTGTTTTATAGCTATGTAATGGATTAAATTGATGTTCATTGCTGTATTTTTTGTGCAAAATGGGCTGTGTGCTAAGCATGCAAAGGGTGCTTAATGACAAGATTCGATTTTTTTTAATTTAATTTTTTAGGATGATGTGATTTATCTGTACTATTCTCTGGTCTAATTAAAGATTAAAATTCTGCAACAGAATACAAAATTGTCATGTCACTGTACGGCTCCATCATTTTGTAGCATCTTAAAAAGCACCACTGGCCAGTTCTTACAAGGGAAGTATTTGGAGAAGTCTGGCATCTTGTGCTTTTCTATGGCTTGGCCTGCAGGGCTCTTTTTTTCCTCAGACCCGGTTCCCCAATAGTGGTGCTGCCTTAGTGTGTTGTGTGCAAGCCC
This sequence comes from Coturnix japonica, assembly GCF_054131305.1. Classification (NCBI taxonomy): domain Eukaryota; kingdom Metazoa; phylum Chordata; class Aves; order Galliformes; family Phasianidae; genus Coturnix; species Coturnix japonica. Next base: position 6,827,822 of record NC_140680.1, on the reverse strand, counting down.
AGTGAACTTGCTGGAAAAGCTTTAAAGTAATTCAGGAAGCTTTGGGTCAAGTCCAGAAATCACTGCCATTAATCCCACACATCGATGCATGTTTAGAACAAAGGATGTTTTGCTTTTCTGGACATTTGATGTAGTCATGCTCTAGCAAGGTGGTAAACGCTTCTTCTGAATATATACAACATTACCAGATGATTTCACTGTGAAACAGGGCATAATGTGTCAAGACCCTTAACAGAAAGCCTATAGGTGTTGCAGATCTTGTTACTAATAAGCTTTAAAGTCAGGATAGAAGTGCAGAAGAGAGAAACGAAATGTTCAAACTAAATTATTAGTCTTTTCAGCCCGTGTCTTTTTTTGAAAGACTGTTCTGAGAAACTTAGTTTTGTCATGCTGTGTCCTAGTGTGGGCTTTTAAAGAAATTCTTTCTTGCTGGTATTCAAGTACTTGGTTCTGCAGAGGAGGTCATCGGTCCTTGTAAATGAATTCTGTAGTGGATTTGTGCTAAAGAGCTGGATGCATTTATTTATTTATTGAATGTTACCATTCAGCCAACCAGAGAGCCTCTCTGCAGTCATTTTAATAAAAAGGCCCTCATAGTATTTTTAAAGCAGATTAGAAATAATCTTTCTGCATGACCTTCCCCAGGTGACCTCCTGGTTTGCTGCTTTTTAATTGGTCACTGCATCATGAAAGCGACGTTTTGCTGCTTAATATGGTGTAAGTGAACTGGCAGTGTATCGTTATCTGTGCTTTATCACCAGAGAGAAGGCAGTTCAGTACGGCATAGCGAGTCCGCTTTGTGTGAGACACGTCTGGAGAGCAATGTCACTCCGGTAATGATATGCTCAATGACACTGCAGCAGATGAAAGAAAAATAGAGAAATACAATGAAAAGAATTCTAAAAACTTCTTTTAGGTTAATACAAACTCAACGTATAATAATTTAGTATGATTCCCTTGTTTACCAAGTAATTATAGCGTCAAAATCTGTTTGGGTTAGCATTTAGCTTCTCTTTATCCAAGGGGATCGTAATATTGATGGAATATGTATTAGCCTGTTCTTCTGAGCAAAGTAATTAAAAATATATCTTAATTATTCTTGATATGATAGTAACGTACAATAAATTATGAAATGAACTGTTCAAACAAAATATCCCAGTAATGTGCTTCTCTTTGCATATGGAAAATCAAGTCAAACCTGCTAAATTTTACAATGTTTTAATTAAATTAAGGGCTTCTAAAATAACATAAATTATGAAAGTGAAGCATGAGCAGTTTAGTTGGTATTGGATTAGAAGAAAAAAAAAAAAGTCTTGACACTAAAATTTTAAACAGAAACATTAAAGTGGCCTTCAACAATGACTTGAGGATTAGAACTGTGGATATCAAGAATTAAAGGGCTTTAAAGGAATAATCTTTCTGTTTTGGTTATTACAAGCTAGTACTGATATATTTGACCTAAAGGAAAAGCTTTTTCCTTCAGCTGTGTAATGTCTAATAGCTTTTATTGTTGTTCCCATTATAAAGAGAATGTCTGTAAATGAGTGCTTGAATGTTTGCTTTTCTTCTTATTTAGCTGTAATAACATTGAGAGATAAATACTGAAAAGTAATTATTATTCCAACTTAATAGGACAAGCTTGTTTTTAAAGTGCACACTTCCTAGATTTCAGAACAGGAAGATTTCTATCCTAAACTGCTGGTTGCAGTTAACTGTCTTTTGAGACCTCAAACACCAAATATGCAGAGAAACCAGGAAACTACCTAATTGTGTTCTAAATTATACTGTAAGTAGCTGAAATGACAAGGTAGATTCATAGATATCCTTACCTTTGTAGGCTCCTGTTATATATGGAATCTTAACATTCTAGAAATGAGACAGTAATTATTTTCAGTAATGATTCCACTAAGATTTCTGAAGTGTTTTGTTCTGGTACACCTGCATATTGGGCATGCACACATGCAGATGTACCGCAGGAGAAGATCTGAAATAGAAACGTTACGGACATTTTTATAGAGAGTGGAAAAATAGATGAGATCAGTTTCTGGACATTGGAGCTGAGTAGAAGAGCAAGGCTTCAAGTACTGTTCTGAATATTGAGTGAAGAATGTCTGTTCAGTATTCTGGAAGTTGTGATAAGTTGCCTTTTTTTTTTAACCAATTATTACTTTATTTGTCAGTTTGATGTTGTTTCTGTTTTAAAAGAAAGTATAATTGGTATAGTTTATGAGTTCCCTTTCTATGGTATGGACACAAATACAAATATTCAATAGAAGTGCTCTGTATGAAAAACAGACTCAATTAAGGGTATTTCAGAAGCACTTTTTCAGCTGTAATGTATTTTGAAAAGCTATAGAATGCTGAAAAATCACTTTAGTAGCTCATTTTTCAAACATGTTGAAATCTGTTAAGCTCTCAAAAAGCGCAGATAAGAAGTAAGAGCCTTGACTTTCTTTTCCCAGCTCTTCTCCCACATGTACGCTTCAGTGCTGTTGTTGATGCCTCCTTTCAGTACATGGTCTTCTCCAAAAAGTGTCGCCAGGCACTTTGTGTTTTGCCCAGGAGTCAGGAGGCACGTGTGGGAATGGTGGATCATTTCAAAAATGTTATCTAAAAATGAGAGTTTCAATGTAGGCCCGATCCAGTGCCATGCATATCCATTTATTTCTAGATGAAGATTAAAAAAAAAAAAAACAGCTGGATTTATTTATTTATTTATTGACTGGTTGTTATAAAGTAATGAATGTGCTGTGCTCATTCTGAAAAAAATAAATGTGGTGCTTCAAGTCTTGTGCTGCGTTCTCTGGGGTCGTTGCTCGCTTAGGAACAGAGGTGTGAGCAGGTCCCTGCTGTCAGCAGCCAGTCTGCTGCTCTGCCAGTGGTGACCAAAGCCTGTGGTGCATCACCCAGCCTCTGCTGCTTTTCTGTGTTGGAAAGAGTGTTTTTTGTTTTGTTTCTGCTTCCCATCAAGAGGGTTGTTGTTGATGGACGAAAATAGCTTCCATGTGAATGTTGTGAGAAGCAATGAAGTAATCATGCTTTCTAGTGAGGCAGCAGTTAAAAAGCATTCCTAGTTTTTTATTTTTATTGGTTTTTTTTCTTTCTATTTATTTTCAGGGGGAGGTAGCAGAGGACACTTAATTGATATCTTTCCTAATTGTGTGGTACCCAGAGGAAAAGAGGAGAGCTTGGTCACTGTTTTGCTTACTTGGTGGCTTTTCTGTCCCCCTCTCCTCATAATGATATTCAGACTGCGAAGGGGTTGAAATATCAACCTCATATCTGAAGACAAATTTACATTTCACTCCAAACACCATAATTTAATGAAGGTTTTATGCTGTTGTGGGTACTTAATTATGCTAGAGGCAGAGCTGAAATTTAATATTGTTCTGCATGCAGGGAAGATTTACTAGTAGCTTATTTTCAGAAGTCCTCTAAAAGGCTATTGCTCATGCAAGCTTCTCTTGTCTTTTACTGCAGATTGGAATAACCCAAACTTTCATAAATAGAATTTTGTATTTAATTTTAATTGTTAAATGAAGATAAGATGTGCCTGTTTTGGTTTGCTGATTATTGAGAAGCAGGTAGCAGGATTAGCTGGCTTAGTAGCAATGAGATGTGCAATATTTACTGCCTTTATTAGTTAAATCTTGACAATCTATTTGTGAACAAATGTAATTATTCAGGACACGTCGTGCTTTATGTGATGATCTTCTATATTAAACATTACTACAGTTTAAAAGTTACTGTAGAGAACACTTTTTTTTTCTTTTTTTTTTAATTTTTTTTGGCTCCTGTTACATTTCTCTTGCACTGTAAAATTCCGCGGTTTTAATCTTAGCCTCCATGTTCTGTGTAGTAAATGGAAACATACTGCTTCAAGACATCACTTTCTCCTTTCTCAGTTTTGAGTGAGTGCACCTTGTAATCTGCAACAGCACTAAGAGGTAGGGGTAGAAGGTGGGCTACCCCTTACTGTTTGGGATTGAAGACCACTGTGAGGGTACCATTCCAAGAGCCTGAGGTGCCTGGGATGTTTCCTGACTTCAAGCATATGTGTACAACAGCTAGGCAACCTATCTGCTAGCACTTGAAAGCTGTCAGTAGTTACAGATATTGGTTGAGTTAGACTTAGATGTGTTGTACTGTATTGGCTGTGATGTTTGCTGGAGGTGAAACATCCAGTCTCACATGTTTACGGGAGCTAGAAGCCAAGTGGGTATTGCTGCTCTAGCACAGGCCTTGCTGCTTGGTGTGTTACTTCCGTGGATCAAGATTGGTCTTTATTCCTGGGTCAGAATCAGCAGTTGGTCCCAGCTGCCATCCTAGATGGAGGTTCAGGTGTTGGAGTCCTGTAAGCAGCTGCAGCCTGGGTACTGTGGTCCTTTTCCGTGTTTTTCTGTTCCTGAGCCAAGGTCACTTATACTCTAGATGTAGTACTCTCAGTGTTTGTCTGGGACCATGGCAAACAAATGAGTTTGAGTATGCTGCAAATAAGCACATGAAATATATACCTGATAGTGATGTGAAAACGTAAACTGGAGTTCTGATGTTAGGGATATTTACTGGTTGTGTTTATCATTGATGTGGATAATGTAATTGACAATTCAGTAAAACATATTCATGCCTGGTAGCTTTTCTAGTAGTAATTTCTTATCACTTAGAATCTGAATATGAAATCTCCTCAGTTTTAGGTGTCCAGCTTGTCGCTGGGTAAGAGAATTAGACTGAGTGAGTTCAGCTGGGGAAACATCTGCTGCAGTTACGATCTGATTGCTGGTTTTTGGCTGCACTCAACTTTAAATGTTCTGTGGTTAAAAGAATCCGGTCTGGTTGTTTTATAATTGAAATCATAACACAGGCGCCAAGTCAGAAAGAGGCTTTCTGAAAGGTAAAGAAACTTTGTAGCAATTTCTTCTGTGTTACATTATTATCTAAACTGGTGATAGTTGGGGGATTTTTTGGCAGTGGCATCTTTCAGAGCTCGGAGTTGTGTTCCTCAGGCTGCAGTGAGGATCTCGCAGTTCAGTACAGGGGAGGAGCTGTATGATTTGGTTGCTCTTTTGCCTAAAAATATATTTAATTTTTGCCCTTTACCAACGGGGGAGCAAACAAAATCTCTACTGTTTGGCTGTTGCTCCAAAACAGAAGTGTATACTATGTGTTTCAATTAAAAGAAGCCCTGTAGCAAAATGTGTTAGTCACAGGCAGAGGCCAAGTGTATCATTATCCTGTAGCAGGAGCAGTGAAGATAATGAATAGCTGAGGACAGTGGACAATGAGAAGTGAAGCATGTCATGTTGGTGCGCTGTCAGTGGAATATGAGTGTGCTTTATATTAGAAAGTACTGAGAAATTACAGGGATGTGGCTGATCTGTGGAGAAAGAGTAGAAGGTAGCTTAATGGCATGTAGTAATATTGAGGCTTCTAATGCTTTTGCCTTAATAACCAAAAGATTTAAGAAAACAGCTTTGGTGTTTAATTCCTTCTTTGCTTTGAGACAAACAGAAGTTGTTCCCAGGCTTCCAAAGCATTTTACTTTGAAACAAAAGAAATTTAAATCCAGAAGGGACTTAGTCTGGTGTACTATTATTTCCTATAAAGTATATCCCTTATATAAACAGCTTAGGTGATAAGCGTGTTATATTGGAGTTGGGACTACAATAATTACACTGGAGAAGTGGCAAATCTCAAGAACAGTATTATGTGCCTGATCTTCCTTGTTGGTACTGAGCTCAGGATTTTGCTTGTCGCAGCTGCCAAGCATCTTCCTGAAATTAGAACTGCAGAGCCAGCATCCCACTAGTGGGCAGAGAACAGACAGCAGCACTCAGAGTGACTTGCACAGAGAGCGGAGCCGGTGAGATGAGAAAAAAGAGAAAGGTGGCCAGCAGGTTGAAGGGGCAGCAGCAAAGTGCTTATTTAGCAAGCCAAGGGGGCATGTTATTTAGTAACTGTGTGTTATCTACAAATCTGGGAAAACGGGCAGGAATAGTAATGATTATGTATTCTAACAGGTCATGAAAAGGCAGCTGAAAGTGCTGAGACAATACCTGCTTTAAATCTGTGATTTTTATATTAACTTTGTCGTTCAGATTGCTGGAGCAGGTAGTGTGTTTGCTTGCCACTTGTCTAAAGCAGCATGGTCTTCAATAACAGCATACCGCTCTTAAATTTCTAGCTGTTGTAAAATGTGTTTGAGCATTATAGCAGTTTAAAACAGAACAGCAAGATATATTTTCTGTTCTGCTTAGAGGAAGCAGAACTTGCATTTGTCCCACTTGAATATAGAACAATATGGTACACAGTAGGTACTTATGAAGGTGGTTTAGAGAGTGCCACCTATTGCTAGAGAAATAGAAATAAAAATATTTTTACATGTCTGTCTAAATGGAGCAGAAAAGTAAATGGTACCTGTTCACCTATCAATCATTTCAAGGTCATTTTTGCTATGTAGATGTGAATTTGACCTTGTTTTTATGGCTGATTCTGTAGTTCTAGTTAACTATTTATTAGGCTTTAGTAGGAAAAAACAAAGATAGATTTTATCATGCTGTAATGTTAGAGATGCTATAATAGTCATCTGTTCATCAAGATTTGGAACTGGTGGCACATGACTGAATATGACTGGTTATATTTTGGATAAATATACTGCCTGTTGCGTTTTGTTTTTTCTTCATTTTTTTTTCTCTCTTTTTAATTGAAGACATTGCATTTCATGCAGTGGAGCCAAGGCTATAGTGATATGGATTCATCTTAATGCTTACTATCCTTCATCAATTCTTCCACTTGACAAGTATGAAAACTGATTTTTTTTTTTTCACTTGCCCTTTGGATAGTCATATTTGTTTTATTATAGGAGCCTAACTAATGCTAATGGTAAAAAAAAAAAAAAAAAAAAAAAGTGAAAGATTTATAGGGGCAACCGCTGACCAGTTTCAAGTTTTAAGTATGTTTCTTAGCATTATCAATCCATCTTTCTGCCCCTGACAATTGTTCAGCTGTACTGGAGAAACAAACTACCCTGGGGAGAAAAAATGTACATTTTGGACTTGTAACTTTAAGGGAAAGAGTAACTGTCTTCTCCTTGTTGCTTTCCCCAAGAAGGTTCTAGATAGCAAGTTGAGAGTGGGAAAGGATGGAGCAGCATAGAAGTAACTTGCCCTTCCTCGGGTTTGGGTAGGTATCTCTGGGGAGTTTGTTGTTACATTACGTATGTAATGCTCTTTAGCTGGAACTGTTTTCCTCACCCAAAGACAAGTGGATCTCCAGCTACTGCTGCTGTGATTCTGGGTAAACAGATGGCTGCAAGGCTTAAGAGAATCAAAGAAAGCAGTGCCCCATTCTGTAGGCATCTGTAGATTCAGAGAAGATTCAGGAGAAATAAAGGATGATCTATGTATCTCTTGACCAGAGAAATGATGAGAGAAAAACTGAGTTCATTGTCCTAGTTAAGTTCAGGGCTGAAATCTAATTTAGCTAAATTGAAAGTCTTTATTTATTGATCTTTTTTTTTTTTTTTTTCTTTTTTTTTTTTCCCCCCCCTCCCTGCTTCAGATGATTTGCAACTTCCCTCTCCAGTTGCATCTTAGATCCACATTTCAGAGGTCGCTGTTTTATTCTTTATCCTTCTCTCCAGTGATCCAGAACACTTGATTCTCTAAAAAAGATTTTAACTTCTTTTATTTTTTTTCCTGTAAATTTCTGTTTAGTGACTCTGTCTGTTGTTCAGAATGCTGCAGCAACCAGAAACAGCACAAAGCCTTTAGCAGCGACACTGTGTAATATGGAAAAGGGGAAGGCTGTAGCTGCTTATTGATTTACTTCACTTCACCAATTGATTTTCTATGATCTCTCTTCTTGAATCTTCATTCTGAACCTCTTGAGCAGTCTTTGTACATAATGTTCCTCCACCTTTATTTTGTGTTTGTAGATACTTACTCTCCTGGTGTTCCTTAGCACTGCTCCACCTATTTTGGTGTTTTCATATTCATTGATCTGCCTGTCACCTAGCCACAGAACAGTGCTAACAACATTTCAATTCCTAGTGGAAAGTTTTGGTCTCCATTACAATTTTTCTTCATTCAGATCCTGTTGACATAAATTCTGCCTATTTATCACTTTCTGTTCCCTAATGTGCATCTTCAAATCTGTATGTAGTTGTATTAGGAGCTCCTCATGGCAGGGATCCAAGTGTTGTAAAATACCTTGTGATAAATACTGAAAAAATGATAAATTAAAGATGAAAGGTATATTACCTGTGCTAATGGACAACATCATTTTTTAATGGAAACTTTAATGTCTACCAGAAGCAGACACAAAATATAATGAAAGAAAAATAATTTTCAGCAATTAAATTATGCATCTTTGTGGTGTGTATCCCTTCTTCTAATGAAGATTCATTTTCTAAAAAAACTGAGACATATAAAATGTGTGAGGAAAGGCGTCTTGAATCATGTCCTTATGGTTAACAGTGGAGCCAGCAGATGGCAATTCAGCTTGAAGATGAGATGGTGCTGAAGGCTGTGGTCTTAAGCACCTTTGGATTGGATATCTTTGTTCAAACAATGAGAATTATTATTGTTATAATTGTTTTACAAATACTAATGAAAATCATGTAGTCAAGTATTCTTTACAGTGCGGTGTTCTGCTGCCATCGTCGCCTATGAAATATGTATCTGTGGTCAAATACCACTGTACTGTGGAAAAATTTAGGAGTTGGAGAGAAAAAATGTTCTTGACGTGTTTTAAGGTATGAATTTATTGAAAGAAATTCAGTTACGTTTATTGTACAGTCATATGCTTATGTGTTATGACCTTGCATCAGCTAAAATTGAACATAATCTGCTTAAAGTTGTCCATTTAAAACCTTCCCCCCAAAGAGGATATTTCTTATTTCTTTTCAGTTGTGATTTGATTTATTCTTCTAATTAAAAAGCAACTGAAGTTGGAGAACACTGCGACCTATGGTTTGTTTGTTTGTTTGTTTTGTGAATGATGGTATAAATGCCTTAACTCTAAATTGTTTTCTGTTTCCCCTCTCAATGCAATGCTGATATTATCTCGTAATACCACCAGGTGATTTTATCTGCTATTAACGTGTTTAACAGCAGATGTCAAATTTTATTAGGATAGGAATGGTCCCATACTCTTCCATTTGCCCTGGCATAAATCAGAAGTCATTGCCTTGAAATGAAAAGATTGATTCTTGTGTAAGAACTTACTAGTGTAAATTAGGAAAGTCAAGCCTGATATGTGGTGATGTACCAAATTATATTACAGGATATTTAAATTCTGTCTCCTGCTGTGAACAGCAGGGTACCATTTTTATCCTTCCTGTTGAATGCAAAATCACTTTTCCATTTATAAATTGAGCCTGAACAGAGCGCTCTCAGTATTGGCTGTTCCTCTGCTACTCCACACATGGAATGTATTAAGACACCTGTTCATCCTTGTAAGGCAAACAACAAACAAACCCAAATACTTCCCTGTAAACAAATTGTTCTGTGATTAGTGGAACTAATGAAGCTTTACCATGTGCAAATTTCTGCCCTTCATCCCTGATCCCCTAAGTGGTAGGTTTGCCTGTTTGTCTCTGCTAATATTCTCTATGATCTTCCCCTCATCGTGTTTACCCTGTAGGTTCAGTTTCCATTTCCCTCTATCCCTTAGTCCTTCTTGCCATTCCTTGGATTCTTCTTGCCCTGGTAACCTCCAGCAGCACTTCTGCCAGTTCCTGGGTGACAAAGGTGCATGCTTGCAATCAGCAATTAGCTTCTTCTTTTACCTATGGGCAGATTCTTCTCAGAGCTCAGGGGGATTACGTATTTTTAAGATGACTACCCTATTAAATTTAGCAGAAATGGATCAGTAGATATGAGAAGTTTCTGTATTCTCCCCTTCTTGCTCCAGTGGTGGGTCTTACTCGGGCCAGTTTTGGCTAAGCTGCTGCTCTTCTTTCTCCTGACTTTACAAGTAGTGAGATGAAGTAGAAAATATTTGGGAAACTTAAAACCAGGGAGCATTTGTTAGCCGCAGCTACATACCATAGTATTCTTGCGTTACAGATGGTTGGCCACTGTGTTTATATAGCTTTGTGTTTTGTAGATGATATCATTTGACGTCAGCAGTGTAAGTTGTAGATAACTGAACACACAGCTGCAGCTCATAGTATTTCTCTGTAAACCAAGTATTTTTCAAAAGCTCATTTGAAATTCAGCATCCTGAAATCTGTTTACAAATTATGCTTTTCAGGTTCTTACTGGCTTAAAGTTGACCTGCCCGCTTATGTACAGACATCTAAGGTCACTGTTTTCATCATAAAGGGGAAGCTGTTGGATTTCTTGCCTATTACTGTTTAAAGTTAGTGAAGCAAGGAGCAATCAGTGTCCTTTTAAGCTCTACTTTTATCAGTGACTATTTATAGAATCACTGTCTTAGCTTTTAATACTTGAAAATCCTATCTAAGTGTATTTATGCTCACTTAGGGTGCTATCCCGTGTTCAATATCCAAATGCCTTTTCTTTTAGTTGAGGCCATTAAGCTCTTCTGTTCCATTGAGTCTTTTCTGCTTTTTGAAAAATGAAAGCATGCAGAATATATATATATATATATATATATATATATATATATATATATATATATATAATCAATATGTATGTAATGAAAATATCTGGAAGTTTTAAAATTGTTGTGTTTGCTCAATGCAGGGCACTTGCTATGTTGTTAAGGTGGTGTTCTGCTTGGTCTCACAGCACCAAATCTCCTGGTGAATATAAAGGCTATGCATTACTTACCCAAAGGTGTATTAAAAACAAATAATTAACTTAAAAAAAAAAAAAAAAAGTAATTTTATCTCAGTAAATTCATGGGGGAAAAAATGGAGTTGTTTGAATCTTAATAATTAATAAAAAAATACATTAAGCAGGAAATTGATGTAAGTGAATGAACCACTGTCAGCTAATCCTAGGTTGGCAAAGAGTGTGTGTGTTTCTCTTTGGAATTAAAGAACAAATGAAGTCACTGCCATTAATTAGTGTCATAAGCATTTTACAAGCACACATGTTTTGCTTCTGTGTTGTATCCATGTCTTAGCTTAAGCCCTAAGCTCAGGAGTTGAGTGGTTGATAGGTATTGTTGAAGGGGATGACTTGAAGAAATAAACTGAAACAGAGCCTACATAAAATAAATCTGTCCTTAAATAACAACTCATAAAATTAACCTGTAAATATTACCCCTACCTAAAAGGCAATTGGTAACTCTGGGTATTTGGTACTTTGAAATTATTGTGGAAGCAACACTCAACATACATGCTGCACTCTTATTTTAGTTTCTTTATGAAACTGTGAAGGCTTTTGCCTTGTCCCCTTCCAGAGTTGAGAGATTATAGAACTAGGAAAAAGAAATGAATTATTAAAATATTTAATCATTTAGAAATATGGTATTTTAATTTCTTTATGTATTTATGTACATCATTCTGTAGAGGTAATTAGGAAAAAAATGACCCCATAAAAAGATTTATGAATTTCTCTAAACTGCTTAATGAGGCCTAATATAAATCTGAATTTCAAATCACGTTAGGGTTGTATGCCCTAATTCTTGATGACAGTTCTGGCTTGCCACTCAGTTGGCCTTTTATTTTGTGTCACAGATTAACCAACCATGTGGTTTTATGTCACTGTTTTATTAGAGCAGTGCTATACTTAGAAATTGGAGATACGATTTTTAAATGAAATTATTTATTTATCTTTATATAAAATAATTTCCTTAGGAAATACAAGTCACATTAAGGAAAAAAAAGAGTGCGAAATGAAAGAAAGTTCAGAGTGTGTTTAGTTGTGTGGGGTTTTTTTGTTTTTATTTTTTTTTAAGAATTGATACATATAAATAGGAGAACATTCCATTCTAATTATCCATACTTAATAATGATACAAAGAGAAGAGTGGTAAACACGCATCGGCAGCTACAGATCAGCATTGTGGTTCTGTACTGCTCTTGAGCAGCCATCGCTGTTGGTGGGTGACTAATGTTGTATACAGTAGAAAATGCATTTACAGGGTCTTGAAGATGGTTCTTGAAATTGTGTGGTGTTTGTGTCACCTTATAAAAGAGTACGACTGTGTTTTGTAATTGAATCAATAGGGTCTAATAAAATCAGGAAGGGACAAAAAGCTCCTGTGAACTGTCTGTGTTTACCATGGAATGTGCTGTTTGCTGAAGGGGCATAGCACATCTTAATGCCCTGTAAGTCATACCACTTTTCGAGTCTAAGTAAATAACGTAACAGATAGTTTGATGCACATACTTTATATCCTGGGATTGGACTAACAGTCTAGGAAGAATGAAAATATATCCTCTTGTCTTTGTTTGCAAATGCAAAAGCCTTTACCACAGATGCTCATGGACATCAAACTCCTTTGCTAAGGGCACAGTGATGAAGGACAGTGATGGCAGTGATGCTTGCTTTGAAACAGTTCCTAGGTTCCTAGTTCTACTTGTTCTTCCCTGGCTCTTATGCTGAGAAAGGCAAGAAGATCAGGATAACAGACCCTTCAGCTTCTTCTGTGGTCTTCCTTTCCTCTGAGGAGTATGAATCAGTGCGAGGAGGGGGAAATGTAATTTGCAGTGTTGCTGGGTGACAGGAAGGTGCTGCCCTGTGTCTTGGGGAGGGAAACACGCCTCACCACCCAGCGAGGCGTGGTGCTAATGGCTGTGTCTCTTCTGATCTAAGTATACGGGGGATTTGACCAGAAACACACACCGTAGGGGCTGTTCTAGAATTACTTTATTCATCTCTTTGTAATAGACCATATACCAGTTGTGTGGTAAATAGTCCCGTCTTTCTTTTCATGCTTGCAAGCTCAGCTCCTGATTCAGAGGCTGCAGTTGTTACCTGCTTGGCTGTTTGTATCATTTCCTTGACTCCCTGAACTCAGTGAGCGTTGCGTCTGTGGCCTTTCCTGAGTGCGTTTGGACTTTTCAGTAATTTCTCAGGTTTGCCTTTTAGTCTTTATAGTGGTGTGATTTTCTGTGATGCTGGTTAATGTTCTGCTGAATTGAGCAATTTCAAAGGAAAAAACAACAACAAAATATCAAGAGGTTTTGGTTTGTTTTTTTTATTCACACTGACACAAGACGTTACTGAGACCCAGTGCATCAGTACCTGATGCAAACACAGCTCTCCCTGGTGGTTTCTTACTCTTGCACGTTCCTGTAAAAAGAATTTTACTTATATCCATAGCTATATTTATACATAAATACACACATATATAAATTCATTTCCTTTGGTCTTTGTGTGGTAATTTCTTTAGATTTTTTGGCTGTTTTACTTTCAGGTTCTTCCTCTTATAATGTTCGAATTGTCTTGTGATACCTTGGAACAGAACACAATCTTAGAGATTAGTAATCCAGAGGGCTGTAAACTAGATGTAGACCACCGATAATACGCCAAGCAGTGGCAGTGTGAATTTATTTTTTTCCATCTGGCATAATTTTATTACTGTCAGTTCTCCTGATCCAAATGCCAGAATGGGCTTCTTCCTGCAGCGATGGCACTACAGCTGCTGCCTGCTAAGCACCAACATTTAGTGTCACTCCCTTGAAGCGTTTTCAGTTTCTTTGTGGGATTATGGCCTTCTTGGTGTTGTGGGCAGCCGTAGTGCTTTGCTTCAGCTTCTGCAATCTACCTCCATGCTCTTCTAGAAATGTGTTTCAGCGGACACATTGTGAAGGCTTGTGTGTATTTCATTTTTACTGCTTTTTCTTAATAATTGTAGTAAGGTTGCTGTGTCTCTGAAGATGTGAGCAGAGCTGCTTCTCTGGTGTATTATGTTTTGTATTCTGCTGTGATTCAGATGTGGTTTTCATTCAGTGCCTCTTGTGAGTAGTGTACTATTAGATTTTTGCCATGATCTTTTATGTAACTGGATTCCCATTTTCTGTGCTGGATTCCCATTCTTACTGACTTTGGTCAGTATTTCTCCTTAAGATTTAAACAGCTGTCTACTGTTTGGTAGAAAGATGGAATATAATTGTTTTGAATAGAAGTCTGTTCAGATGTCAATTAGCAATTGGTACAAAACTTATGTACTCGAGAAATCCATAATTTCTTTTTATTATTTTTGTTTTGCAGTTCTAATATACCGCAACCCTTGTTTGTAATGTCGCATCTCTTAGAAGCTTATTTATATATTTATTCATTGGCAAAAAAGTCAGTTAATCTTCATTTGCTAATTTACCACGGTCTCTTGTATCTTTGGCTGGCTAGTAGGAAGAATAAATTGTATTTTTCTTTTAAGTTGGGTGTAAAACTTGCAGTCCTGGTTCTGTAATATGTGTTGGTATCAGGGTTTTTTTGATGCTGGAGAAAAGTGAGTGAAGTAAAGGATTCAGGAATGTGTGATCTTAAGTGCACGTGGCCTTGCTCCACAGTCCAGGGGATTGGTCACTGAAGGCTGGTCAGAGCATTCCTGTGCTGTGCACTCCCCACGGCACCATTTGAGGTAATATGTGTTTCTGTGACCATGCACAGAGAATAAAGTACTGGTAAAATGTGCAACCGTGTGGAAGAGACAAAAGAAAGGAGAGTGCTTTGATCTAGAGCTTGGTTGGGTTCAGTACTTCTGCAAAGTAGGCCAGTGCCTGTCCAGGCTGTGTCTCCACAGGCAGGAGCACAAATACTGCAGTAAACAGGCTGTGGTGCACGCAGTAAATACTCACTTGTTCCTTAGTTACTGAGTACTTTAATTTATAAAAATGTTTATGATTCTCAGCTACGGTTGAAGGCACCTAGAGCTGTTCTGTAGCATACAAAGTGCTGCATAATACTAAATGCTATGAAAATTGAGCATGCAGTGTTAGCAGACAGTGTCTTCAATCTTTCTGTGCCACGTGCCATCCTGTTACGGAACAGTTGGTGCCCAGGTGCTGTGTGGATGGAGCCAGAAGTGGGAGGCAGGGAGCAGCTGGAGTGGGCCTGCAGTGTCCGGAGGAGCAAAGTGCTTGGAGTGCTTGGTGATACTCAGCAGATGGGAACCTGTGCTCAGTGCTCTGGTGACTGACATAAATACAGTGCTACAGTATGAAGTCTATAATGACCAGGATCAAATACACCTCGTGCAGAATTTGCAATTGCTTTTTTTGTTCTTGTAGCCATGGTCTTCCCTTTCTATCATCATTGCATGCTTAATCTAAAACCTGTATCTTAGAAATACAACTCATTAATTAAATCAGAAACAAGAACAAGAAGAATGGCAGTGTGAAGTGTGCCAAATACTCTGATTGCTTATACGTGCTGTGTGGGAACTGCCGAATCATGGCCTGAGCCACTGATTGAGCACGTGGGAAAAGGACCAGATCATCCCTGGGAGCATAGGTGGAGGCAATTCAGCTGTGTGGTCTGAAGGGCTGCACTGTGCTGGTCTTTCCGTTATCACACCTTTGTTGTAACACCTTTCCCATTGTATTGATATGTCCAATTGCTACAGGTGCCATCTCAGTAGCACTGCTGGGTCTGGGTTATTCTGTAAGGATCAGTTCCTCTTAATAAGGTTTGAAAGCCAGTGTAGGTGTGGTCTTTCATGAAGATTAGAAGATGATAGCACACATCTGGTTGACAATTTCTGTGTAAAGCTGATGAAAGGAGGTTTTAGCGCTCGTAAGTTAGTTTTTTTGTGTGTGAATTATCAGCGTTTGCATCTGGTGTAATCTGGTGCTGTTCTTAGGAATGTTTCCTTTCCAAAGTCTTCAGGCACTGAAATACAAATACTCAAACAAGGAAGCTATAGATGAATTAGCAATTATAAGTAAATAATCAAAGTAGCAAAGAATTACCAGAGCAGTAGGTTTGTAACAGCAACATAATTTGCATTGAGGCGTAGGTGCACAGGACTGCACAAAGAGAAGTAAACGTACTAGAGAAAATAAGGAGATTATGGATGTAGCAACTGCCTTCCAATCCCTAATTAGTAAGGTTATCTATATTTCAGCTTTTGCATTTGCAAATTAAAAGCACTGTTTGTTTCACATTGATTCATATTCTTAGGTTGTTTTATGCCATGATTCTGGTCTTAAAGATTTTGCGTGATACTGATGTATAAAGCATATTGAATTCTTTGTCTTATTTAAATAATTGATGGTTTATGGAAAGCTGTTGGTCTGAAGTACGGTTATGCCTATTCATTTCCAGGGAGATAGACCTCAGCAGTTAAGTAGTGCTGGTATGTCAAGCTTCTTTTTTAAGCAAAACCAAGCACCATTAACTTAAATTCAGTGAAAGCAGTAGATAAGCTAGTAGTGTTAAAAACTCTCTGTGTTAAAAGAAAATTTCATGCATACCAGTCAGAAGAAATAGCTTGTGTTTATGTGTTTTCTATGTATTTGTGTAATATTTGGCTTTAGTGCTGATGTTTTGTTTGTCTGTTTCCACCTCCAGCCAGTGCGGATTTCATTATTTTTTTCAGTGTGTAGGTATCAGCTTTTTGAACTGACTACTCTGCATGACCAGTCGCTTCTCCATTGAAGTAGTTCTTATTTTGGATCTTGCTGCTTCAATTTGTAATGAAGTATAGAACCTGATATTCCATGTAATCTTACTGGTAGCTGTGATTCTAACTGGATAATTTCATAGACACACTGGGAAGCTCTGGACATTCTGGTTAATTTCTCCTTTCAAAAACAAACAAACAAAAACAAACAAACAAAACAAACTTTGAGGATATTGAAGGTTCTGAAGAAAATGTGGGAAACAACAGGCAGGGTAAGGGATTGCAGACTGAAAAAGAAAAGCATAAATTGCCAGGAGAATTAACAAGTGGACTGTAGAGTTGCGACATCCAAGATTACTCTAAATTAAACTTTTCCCAGTGAGGACATCTGGAGAGAAAAATGTATTGATCTACATTTGGAGGGGTTGCTACCAGGATTATTGTGCTTTTTCTTTCTTTGGTAGAGAGGGTGTGGTCAGTTCACATCTGTTAGACTTAGCAGTGTGTAAGTGAAATGGCTAAGGAAGCTCTTTGTGTGGGTGCCTGCCTAGATTTGAGACAGGGAGGAGGGAGACTCAAAAGGGGAAGATGCTTCTAAAAGATGAATTTTCACATTCTGACTTGGCTGGATATTGATGCTCTGTTTGACATTTAAAAAGCTATGAGAGTACCAAAATACTTCTGGAGTCTTTGCTTATGTCTAGTGTCAAACAATTTGTTTTTCTGGAAATTGTTACTTTTTTTCTTCTTTCCCTGACAGATTCTTCTTGCTTTTCATTGTCAAGTGGATTAAGAAGTCTCTTACCTGGTGAGCTGTAGACATCACCCAGTACGACTGCAAAACAGCAGAACACAGAGCATTGCTGATCTCCCCTTTCAGTGAGTAGTCATAACTTCAATTTTGTATGTTGTTTTGTGCTGAGATGTGTTCATATTATTGACCAAAGTGCTTCCATCTATGCTTGAAAAATACCTTTCTAGATCTCTGCAGGAAAGTGTTTTTGTAGAGGAAGCAATTTGTCCCAGCACTTTGCTTTACAGAATCTACTTTGGTCTTTTCCAGCCCAGCTGAATTGCTTTAGAATGTTTCAGAAAGAGAAATGCATCCTTTTGCTGCCTACTTAGGTTTTCATTTGATGGACTTGTATATCCTGACAAATTCAGGATCACATGAGTATACTAGGAATTCCTTGTTCTCAGCATTAACATAATTTTTCTTCATTTGAGTGGGCATTTTGTTCAGATTCTAAGCACAACAATTTTATCTTTATGAAATACTACATAACATAAAGTTTTAAGTCTGCATATCCTATTAAAAATGTTGTGAAAGGAAAATATAAAGAGAAGGGCCTTTCAAATTCTTCTGCCGTGGTGTCTGCAACTATAGGACACAATACTCACTAGACACCCTGTAATTTAATTACACTGTACATATGCTCTGGGAATTCATGTAATTACATACAGTAACAAACTATCCCAGTGTATCCTGCAGAGAAAGAAGGCTATTTTGCCTAGGGCAGCCTCAAGAGAAAAAGAAATACCTTCAGTTTATTGATTCCCCTAAAAAACGTAAAGTTGCCTTTCAAGTAAATAAATAATTTTTGAGTCTTTACTCTCTCTTAATTTTTTGTTACACACTGAACAATTCTTAAGCCATTTAATTAAGTGCCTGTATTATTAAAGGAACTGCTTGTAAGTTGAGAGTCATGTAAAACAAACCTGTTAGTTGGTATTTAATAACAACAGTTTTAAATTCTGCTGTATTTCTTTCAGAGCACAAAAGAAAATATATTTTATGATATGTCAAGCACAAAATTGGTCCTCTTTTAGGCTCTGCTTTTGACTTGTGGGGTGAACCAGTGCTGTCCCTTTTTCATTTGCCTCATTAAATTTGTGTTTCTCCTGGATTTGCTGGTTTGCCAAAGAATCACCAGTAACTTCTCAATTACCTGCTTTTGTGTTGTTTGTCCAGCTTCCCCAGCTCTGCCTCTTTTTGCCTTTTCATTCTTTGAATAAATGACAAAGACTTGATGTCAGTTCACAAACAAATCTCGGCACTCATTTCCCTCAGATGTGTCCTCTAGTATCTCCTGTGTTATGTAGGGACCATTACCATGATATAAGTGTAAAATGTTTGCTAAGTCTGTGGAGGATTTTTGTATGGTTGTGGGTTTTTTTGTTTGTTACTTGTATTTATTTTATTCAGCGAAGACTACTGTCATTCCACTGTGGTAGATTAAAACCTTTAGAAAGTAACTCATGTGACAATAAATAAATAAATAAAATTAAACTTTTTGATCAAAACCATACTGGATTTCTTCTCAGAAGGGTGCTCAGTTTGTTAGCTTGATGCATTCTAACTATAAATTCCATTCTGTGGGAGTGGGAGGAAAACATCTCTACCACTGCCATCTTCAGTTCATTTCTCAGTCCAGTGTCTGGAGGGCCGTGGGCTCTTAGGGCTGTCTTTACTGACATTTTGTGTGTGGGTTAAAAACTTCCTGTAAACATACAGTGGTATGAAGAACCAGAAGTATTTGAGAAAATTACCTCAGTAGCCCTTTTTTTATTGTCAAACGTACCTGCCTCTCTTTACCATGTTCAGTTTCCAGTGATTTTTAAGGGGAAGGAAGGTACAAAAAAGAAAATTATATGAACAGTCTGTGCATCTTCAAAGGGCATCCACCACTAGTAGCAATGCTCTTTGTTGAGCCTGGAGGCCAGTCTCATTTGCATGGTTTCTGTCAAACTCCAGGGGTGCTTCTTCCAATGGCATGTACCATTGTATGTTGGAACAGAAATGGCCAGTCATTAACAGGTACCTTCTGTGAGAGCTGGTGCTCATCTCTAGTGTGCTTGGTTTACTTCTTTGTATAATGGTTTAATTTTCAGACTCATGGGGAAAAAGGGTAGAAACACACGATCCAGGCCAAAACCAGCACAAAGCACAGCCCAGGGCATCCACCAGCTCCACTTAGTTGTAGGAATTTCAGTAGTGAAAATTTTCAGATGGTTTTGCATGAGATCTTCGATGGTATTTCTGGTAATACAGGCTGAGTTACTAAGATGTGTGCACTCCTGGTTTGTACTTAATCTTCAGTTAGGTATTTTATAAGATTGTATAAAAGCACTTCTTTATGTCTTCTAAAGATACGAGATCATTTTGTTGAAATAGTGGATAATAGGTCTGGGGGAGAAAAAGCTTATAGTCTCTTAATATTTAGTTTTATAAACAAGGTGTACACTTACCATTCCTTTAAAAAATTATTTCCTTTCAACTGATTTTTTTTTTTTTAATACTTGTATATTTGAGTAGCTCTGTCTTCTATTTCCTAAGCAGCAAGCTCACAATTGCAACTTGATAAATAAAATATTTGCACTTAGAAATGGAACCACAAAACCAGTCTTTTTCCTGTGGAACTCTTCTGGCAGCAGAGAGGAAATCCCATCCTCTGCAAACATAAAAATTAGGGTACTAACTACCCTAAATTATAAACTAATGAGTAAATTAGTTTTGTTACAGCATCCTGGTCTAGTATTAAATGTGGAGGTTGGTGTCCCTATCTATAGCAGGGGGGTTGGAGCTTGCTTATCCTTAAGGTCCCATCCAACTCAAGCCATTCTATGATTGCTCTCCCATTTCTGATCCCCCAATCCCTAGATTAAGGTTTGTATTTCTAGTAAGAAGCAGTGCACTGGGAGAATGTTATTCCTTTGTTTGGTTAATTTGTTTTAATTTTTATTTAAATAAGTAAAATGGACTTTCCTTTAATTAGCAGCAGTAGTTCAGCATGGTGGAAGAACAAGGTTATATACTCAATTAAAATGTAGTACTAATTATGATTACAGAAACAGAGTTAAGGCGTTACTCAAGTTTTAAGCCACTGTCAGTTATTTCTTTTAGCAAAACATATTTTGGGGGAAAAAAAGATACTGTTTTCTTCCATTTCTGTCCTTGGTATGAAGTTTAAGTGAGATACTACTGGGGCTTAGCCTATTTAGTTTTGGGTGGAGCTTTGAACGTATCAGGAGACAAGCCCACACATTGGCCTTAGCACTGCATAAATACTTGTTAAGAGAGAGTTTTAGTTAGCAGCATTTAGTAATGCACAGTATTTAATCTGAGAAAATAAGTTCTACCATTTCTCAAGATGTATTGGTAGATGAGAAACACTATCTTAATTTGGGTAAGGTCAGTTCTGTCAAATAATTGGAAGATGAAAATAAATTAAGCAAAACAGTAGGTCTAGAATGTGTTGGGCCTTTTTATTATAATAATAATTATCATTGTTATTATTATTTTAAAGATAAACAGAAGATAAGTACCTTATCTGAAAATATTCTAGTGGACTGTAAGTAGGAGTATGTAGACTGAAAAGGTTGTAATAGAAAGACGTAATTGTATAAAATTCCAGGTTATCAGTACATGTCAAATAAGAACGTATCAGGAAAAATAACTACGTGTTTGAAATAGTAGATTTTGATTGACTACTATGTAACATACAGATAGCAGCATTGTTAAGTAGCTGTTGATAGTATTCAGTATTTTATAAGGATTCTTCTTGGAGTTAAGTACAGGTTTTAATAGTAATATCTGCATTATGTACCATGAAGGTTTATAATTTGTAGATTTCTTTTTATGTACTTGAATGGGATGGGATGTGAGCTGTTGTATGAAAAAGACTGTATGAAAAACCTGTGAGTTCTGACCTTTGATTTAGATAAGGATAGGTTTTCCTTTATGCCCTAATTCAGAAGATTCATTTTTTTGTTTCAACTGTAATATAAGATTGTATGTGAAATTCCAGGGTGTAGAAATGCTGCAGATACTCAGGATAATCTAGAATGCAAGCTTGAGAAAAACATTAGAATAACTGTCTGACTGCTTCTTAAATGGAAGTTCAAATGGGCAGATCTCACCTAGAAACTCAGAAATGACTTTCTGTGGCTTTCCTAGGAGAGCCCAAAAAGAAATTGTGTCTCATCAGTGGTGATTTTTAATGAAGTTTCTCTATGCAACAACCTAAGAACATCTGGTGGGAAACAGGGTATGAAGAGCTGGCTGGAGTGTTCTTGTTCTTTTTTTACAGTTTTGTCTCCTCTCTGCCAGGGCAATATTTTTGGTACAGATTGTGTGTTTTTGTGAAACTAATTGTAAGTCTTAGAGGAAACTGTGATTTCAGAAGAGATGTTGTAATTTTTGGAGGGCTGTAGCCCTCCATGTGTGGTGATGAATCCTGAATGGAGCTGCTTGAGAGATTGCTTGTGAAATGGGAAAGGTTGCATGCAGTCAGCATCTTCTTCTGGAATGAAACCTCCATTGCTAATTTTGTCTTGAGTTTGAGGTGGTGTGGCTGCGTAGGTGTATGATAAATGTGATTTTGGTGGAACAGAGCACACATATGAGGAATGAGTGAATAAAGCTGCATTTCATTGCGTTCATTCCAGTCTAGATCTGTGTCTTTGCCTTCATGAACAGTTTATTTTTGTGGATTTAATACATATATATATGCATATATTATCTGTGTAATCTTGTGTTTATGTACGTATAGATACATAGATGTGAATACAAATAGGTAAGATTTTCTTGTCAGGAGAAGTTTCCTTCCACAGTTAGCGTTCCCTTGAGCTGTTTGTGTTTATAGAAGTAGGTAGCAGGTCTAAACTGGTTCATTAGGCTTTGAATGTCTGCTATAAAACACGCTCCAGTTCTGAATCTGTCTGGAATGAAATTACAGGCTTAATTTTTGTAGGTAAGCTCTATCTGCTTGGAAAGGAGCTCCAAAAACCAGATTTTCTAGGAAGAAAATGCATAGAGCTAAATGCCATCACAGTGAGAAATCAAAGTGTTCAGTGCTTACAGACATTTTGGTATCAGGAAGAGCTACCACCATCAGTACTCCATCTGACAGCTATATATATTTGCCACTGGAGCTAGGACATGAATCAGTTACAATAAGCCTGAAAACAGGCTCAGATGTCAGCCTGGAGATGGCTGCTATTGACTGCAGGAAAGGAGATATTAGAGTGAGCAAGATACCTTTCAAGAATAAATCAGTTTTGAGTAATAGAGAGTCCTCCAAGGGTGCTAATAATGCAGTAGAAAAACATGTCAGTAGGGCATTGGAGAATGACAAGATTATGCTGCACTGTAGCTGTGCTGCAGTTCCAATAGGCGTATGAGGAAAGATGATACATTGCACAAATAATTTTTGTTCCACAGTTCTTTTCTTTTAAATTTTAAGTTGCATGCAGGGAAAGTTGTTGTTTGTTGGTTGTCCTTAAGCAATTATTTATTCTGTTTCACTGTGCCTTGTACTGGTCTGTCATTGACATAAATATGTCTCATAATGTTAGTACATTTACAATGACTTGAAGTAGCAAACACCATGACTGCTACTGTCTTACTTGCTCAACTGTAAAAAAGCACAAAATAGACCTAACCTTCAAACTATAAATCAGAATAATTTAAGATTGTATTTTTTGGTATAATAAACTCAATAGAACAGGCTTCATATTTTAGAAGCGTCTGTTTTGATGACAGATGATGCCTGTTGTGCCTTATCTTGTTCTACTTGCTCCAAAGTTCACTTTGGAGGTGGAGCACAGTGATCAAACGTGAGTTTTGTATACGGCCTAAAGAGGGTATCTTCAAAGTATGGATGAGTTTATAGTGTTGTTTTCTTGATGTGTGACGTTAACTTCTAAAATGCAAGTTTTATTTCTATTTCAGACAAAGGTCTCTGTTTTCTTAAAATGTATACATTTATTCATTAGTTTTAAAGATTAAGAAATTAGTAAAATGCTCTTTGACATGCAATTACAAAAGCAATCGTTTCCTCCATCATTGCTTAACCTTTTACTCAAGCATGCTTTGTGTTGAGTTTAATGTGTAAGGTACAGCTTTACTTCATACTGACCCAACTTTTTATACCCTCTGGCAGTCAGCTCCATGCTTGTACAACATGACATCACCGATAATGATGTGAATGCATTAAAACAATTCATGTTATGTTAGAGAGGTTTTTTTTTAAGATTGCGCCTTTATCTGTATGGCAACTGTAATGTGGTTCATGGCATGGACAGTTGAAGTTTCCCTAACTTTAGCAAGAGTCTAGTTTATTATGCAAATATCCACTACTGAAAATGAGCATCTGCAGCTTCTCAAGACATGGATGTAGTAGTGTCTGTGTGTAGGCATCTTCATTTGTTATGCTATGTTATCCCAGAATAAATATTCAGAATATATTCCAGTTGAACAATCACAATGCAAAAAAAACCCAAAAAGCAGCAGTGATGTTTTGTTATGTGATAGCTGACTGCGCTGCTGGATATAGAGCAAGTAGTTAAATCCAAATGGAACAAATGTTCCTTTTAAAAATATTTTAAATATTTGCTTTATCTCATTTTTTTTTTTTTTTATTCAATCTCCTTAGCAACAGAAACATCTGTTTCTTTTCTCTTAGTCATTACATTCAAAGAAAGTAGCTGCTTCAAATATAATGGAAGCAATTTCTGTGAATTGGGTAGCTATTAATTGTTGCCAGGATGTTTTATTATGATAATAAGACATGCAACAATTGGCTTTTTTTTAAATTGAAATATAGCTATCTATTTAACCTGTGCTGGTTAGGTGAGTTATAATTCATCTGCTTTTAGGCTGCATTTACTGCACGATCTTTTTATGCAACAAAGACAAGAATGAACATGACTGTTTCTAGTTTCTCTAGGAGTTATCTGGTATCAGTGTGTGGATTGTGCTTTTGCATCTAGTGTTTTATTAATTTACAGCTTCAAACGAGAGTTTGCCTTGAAGACAGAGGGCTAAATATGCATGGACATAGAAATAAGTATTTTTGTGTCTGTCAAACAGGAATATGAAATTGATGTAACAAATTAATGTAGATATGAACTTTCTGATGCTCTTTCTCAAATTACTTTATCTTTTTCTGGAGATTTTGATATCAATTTCAAGCTGTTATTTTGTTTCCAAAAGGCTTTCTGATCCATAATTTCCATGTGTAGTGTCAAGCTGAATTCCTAAATCATTCACAATCAGCACGTGTATGGGAGAGAGTTACAAAGGACTGAGATAGATGAATTCTGTATAAGCAGGCTTACTCTGCAAAGTTGTTCTGCAGCAGTGGGAGGGATGGACCTTTGCTACTACCGTAATCCTGAGTGACTGATATTTATAACTAATTGCACATGGATAGTCCTGTGCACATGCTTGTAAATCAGTGCAAAATGTGTAACTGAGCTCTTGATTGTGTAACCAGTTTTTTACTCAGGTTAGTAACGGTATTGGGGAAGAAAAAGAATTTGCTCAGATGGGCAAAATCGGGAAGGCTTAAACTCAATGGGAGCTGAACTAGAAAAGAATAATGAGAGTAACAAGGAAGAGTCCTATTTGTGTGTAAACTAAGTGCAGAAGGACTTTCTAGATACTCATGCATCTGTTGTGGAATGGGGGGAAAGCCTAGTAACTGGCAATGTGAAGGAAAATGGAATACCTGTTGCCCATTTTTGCCTTGCTTTTCACAAGTGAGGTCTGTTTCCTGGCCTGTTTGCGCACACTTATGATTTGAGAAGGAGAAATGCTGCCAGTAACCAGACTGGTAACAGTCTTTCATACGTGATGGCCAGCCTCATTTCAGTCCTTGGAGGAATTGTGGTTGTATCACTTGCAAACATCAGTAACACTGTGATTTTACTGAAGTGCTGTTGGTGTTTCCCGAAGTTACTTACCTTGTGTAGGCTAAAGAGTGGCTATGTCAGTCCTTCATATGTTTCAGTATCTTTTGTTTCTTTTTTCAGGGCAGTTGTATATGGAAGGCACACGGTGTATTTCTTTTACCGTTCTGCGCAGTATCTGTCTTGTGTGGTTGGTTGGTTTTATTTGTTTTGGTAGTGTAGTGTAGTGTTACCGCCTACTGCTTGTTAAAACTACAGTCAGACTTTACAACAAGAAAAGGAAAACAAAGCCTTTCATTTGAATTCTACTCCAAGGACCAGGAAAAATTTAAATTAGAGAAGAAAAAAATAAAGTTTGCTGTTCTGCTGCCACCTTTAATCATTTTGTACTTTTCTTGATTTCTTTTTTTTTTTTTTTTTTTTTTTCTCTCCCGTCTCCAACCCTGACAATAATAACACAATTCTACCTCCTGACGCATGTGGGTGGCAAAAATGGTTTTGAGAAGCTTTACCAAAGAACCATCTGCAGCTTGTAAGAGGGCCAGGAACACTATGAACTTCTCTCTGCAGAAGAACTGAGGAGCTGAGTTGAGCAGTGAGCAGTATTCTATGACTGTAATCATTTATACTGGCCAGCAGGTCAGATGGGCAGGGTGCCCAAATGCCTGGGAATTTTGAATGGCAGGTCAGGTTCTGTCTGTTCTTTAGGCTCCTAAAGCAGTAGTGGGATGCATTTGAGTTAGATGCTCAAAGCAGTGTGTAGTACAAACATTAAAGCATTCTTGATTATGCAGTAAACACACATTCGTTGTATCTATAATATGCTGAAGATGGAGCTGGTTATCAGATATCTTCAGGAATGAGATGGCCGTAAAGACAGGACTTTCTGGGAAGAGTTCTGAGCATCGTGGTGTGTGCATTCTTTCGTAACTTCTGTGGATGAAAAAGAGAAAAGATGTCTGAGGAAGGACCTCAGACCTGTGTCAGTTGTGGTCAGGGACAGCATTACAAGAAGGCAGAAATCCTCATTACAGGGAGGAAGTGCTGAGTTTATTCCAGGTGAAACAAATATTGATCCTTTAAAAGATGAGTAGCTAAATAATTGAAATCTTTCTACCAATGTTATAATCTATAAACAGTATTAGAATAGGTATGTGAAATCTGTGGTTGTGAATTTAATGGAAAATTGCCCGCAGTTAATGTAAGTTACATTCTTTGTTCAAGTTGTGTTGCTGTAGTATGAGGCCTGCTATTGGAGGGAGGAGATCATGTGAGATGAGAAGAAAAACTTGAGTTGCTTCATGTTTCCTCAACCACTTCAAATACAAAAGGGTGGTTTTTTTTTTCGGTTTGTATCCTTAGGCTTTACCCTTCATGGAAAGGTTACGTTTCCTTTGACATAAACTGTCTGAATGTTTCCTGGGCTTTAAAAATAGTAGTTTATGTATTGGTGCTGTATGTAGTTCTCACAGAGCATTTCAGAGTTAATCACAGCTTTTCTTTCACATTCTCTGCTTATTTAGGTTTCAAACAAGCTATTTGCTACTGCCCATGGGTTCACGGTTCACCTTACTTGTTTAGGATAGTATTTATTGAAAGAGTTATTCATTTCCTTCTTAAAATTCAAGCAGAATTAAAGAGTAACACTGGCTAAAAGCTAAGACAGCAAGCCAGGTTGCTTGTTGAAGTTAATCTATTTGGTAACAGTGGTTCTGCATATGTCTAATGTGTCTAATTTGCTTACCTTATATTTATAAGTCCAAATGCTTCCATAGTGAATGGGTGCCTTTTCACCCTTCTTGGTCCGCAACCTATTTTTAAAGACAGACTTCTAATAAATATTTCTAAGATAATCCAAGTATTAATCACAGTCAATTATTTTACTGCTAATATGGATAAGAGAATTGTTCCTGTTTCAAGTTTAATTCTGATTTAATTTGAAATTACTAAGTTGGCAAGAGAGGGTAAAATTATACACGTCAAGTTAATACATTTAAGGTAGATGTGAGAATATTGGTGTTAAAATAGTTACTGGACAGAGTGCTTAGAATCTGCCTGTCTTGGTGTTCTGCTTTTGAACTGCTGTCACTACTGCATGAAAAAGGTGTGAATATCCTTCATTTAATCAATTGTCATGTAAGATAGTTTCTTCTGGTTTTATTTGTTGGGGTTTATGGGGTGACTGGGTTTTTGTTTTTTGGTTTTTTTTGTTTATATTTGTGTGCATTTTTAAAAATTGGTCATTAAAAACCTAAGAACAATCTGAATTACCTTTTTTGTTGTTGCTATGTTGTTTTTTTTTTTTTTTTAATGAAAAAATGTGATGCTGTACTTCTGTAACAGAAGGAGAAGTTTCTGAAAGTAACCAATGAGTGTACCTGCCTTCAAAGAAAGGTAGGATGCTTCGTTTGGCAGTTACCATTCTAGGGTCTCAGATTTATTTTGAGGGTCAGTTTTCAGTAAAACTGCTTCATATGTTAGAATTACAAAACTCAAGCTCACTTAAATATTGATTTTGTTCCTACTCCACTGATTATTAATTATTGTGACCGATCACAAACATGCACGTCAATACTAAGACACATTTTTAATATATATTCTAGGTATATTCTTAAAAAAACAGCACTATTTTAAACAAATTTATAATACAAGTACCTACAAAGCCTACTATTGGGTAGAATTCATTGTGTTCTCCACAGAAGTTTAGAATCTGTGGAAAAATACTTTTCATCCACCAAAGGAAATAGGGTATTTGACAACATGCATTTGTCTACAAAATGGAAAGCAATATCTGATGAAATACGCTTTGTCAATAAAATAAATTGCCAAACAAAATGTGATCCTTCCTCAAAATGCATTTAGCCTACACAGTGAAATAAGCTACTTCCACAAAGTGCATTTTGTTGCTTGAATTATTTTGATTTGCTGTCGATCAGAATCTTTAGATAAAGCGTTGTTTTGTCAGACACTGCATATCACTCTTATTTTATTATATATAGATAAAATACATTTAATTTAAGGTAGACATTTGATAGGATACCTTAAGCTGATATTGGCTTAGCAGACATGATAAACTGCAGGCAGTGCAGTGTTTGTTGTATGAGAGGGGCACTTCTCTTCCTAACTGTGCTCATAATGCAATGGCTCCGTAAATTGTACCTCAGCTTCTGTTGCCTGTCACAGGTGTTTTCAGTTTCTCTCTGGTGAGCAGTCCCAGTGAATTACACATTGCATTAAAACAATGCACATAACTGTCTGCTTGACAAAAATACTATTATTTGATCAGATTTCTCCTGCTTTGTCAATTGTTTCGTAGCATTGCTTATATCCGTAAGTGAACTTTTTGCCTTCGTCCTTTCTCTGACTTTATGGAGTCATGCTAGTTTCTTAACTGAGTAACAATTTGTAGGAAATGCAAAGGGTGAGAATCTGATATGAAGAATACCTGTTCATTTTCTAATTACAATCCTGGCATTTAATACTATTAGAAGACAGTCTTTTATCTTTTCTTTTTTTTTTCAATTAAACAACTCCTTAGTGATCTTTAAACTTAAAGAATATCTTCACTGTGTACATATAAAGGTGTAGGCATTGGGGAAGATGTATTTCTTCTTCAGAAAAATTGCAAACAAGTTAAATCTCTGCAGAGAAATGCAAGGGCCCCACTGAGCTTTTGAGCACTGCTGTATGCTGAAGTTTGCACTACAGGGTCTATATATAGTTCAGTTTTGCAACAACTTTCAGAGAAAAGTTAAAATACATGTGGTGGCTCCAAATTTTATTTCATGACAAGAGAAGTAACGCCATGACAAGGCTATCTTTGTGTCCATTCAGATTGAAAGTTGACATTATTTGAATGGTGTTCCTACCTGAATTAAATGATTGAGGCCGCCTTAATCTTAATGATGTTATTTCTTTTTCCTTTCGCTGTTTGCAGCTTTGTTTCTTAGATGACATGGTTATAAAAATTATAAAGTAAACATTAGCTGGAGACATTGGAAAGACTGTCAGGGAACTTGCTTGGCAAGAAGCAGGCTAGTCTGTACATGATAGATAGGACCCATTTTTCTCTGAACGTCTTCATTGCCATTTGAGAGAGGAGTCCAAATAACTAAGAATAACTTGGGAAAATGTCAGAGATGTTAAATTTTTTGTCTGTTTTCATGTAAATTGAGATTGCTCCTTCATTTCTCTTGTGATTTAATGCAGTAAATCTTTATAGAAGCTGTCTGAAGATTAATAGTTTCTTCTACAACAGCTATGTACTACATTTTTCAATTACATTTTTGAATTATTTAACATTTCATAATTTATAAATTTTATGTAGCACAACTAACAAAATTTAAATAAAAGTCAACTTTTTGAAGGTGTGGCTATGGAATGTCAGCTGGTTCCTTTTGTATCAGCTTATTGCCTCAGGTTTTGCAGAATTGAAATGTAGAAGCAGCCTGCTTTTCATGATTCCTCATCATTGTCTCACTGGTTCTTTTGTATTGCTGCTTTTGATGAAGAGAATTCTTTAGACATAGGTTTAATACTGCACATGTCTTAAAATTACCCTCATGCAACCTTGATGCTTTATTTTCCCATTTATTTTGCCATGGATCTGAATGCAGATTATTCATATAGTGTTCCAAACTCCATGAAATGAAAGGTAGTTTTGGAAGTCAGTCATGGGTATTCTTTCTAGCTCATTTCTGTTTAAAGGCAGCAGAAAAAGGCAAGGAGATGCTTAAGAACTGAAAAATCAGGCATGAGAAGTGAATGTGTTAGAGCTGGTACACAGGCAGAACTCAGAGCTTACAGTGTGCACAGAGAAACTACTGAAAGAGTGAAGGCCATCTGTAGTTATGGATGAGATGGTACTAGAAAAATTTTTTAACTAATTACTAATATGCGAACTATACTTCTACTACCTAGAATGCTTTTCTAGTTGCAGGTGGGAAGTGAAGTGCACCTAATTAAAGTCTTTTTATGTTACTGGAAAGAATTCTGACTATGCATTAGGAATAAGTAAAACTGGATGTGAAACAGCTATACTGGAATTTATTAATTGGCTAACATATTCTCTGTTGCATAAGATGGCTTCTGAGGCTCATTGCTCAAGTTTGCAAAACTATATAGACATAAAAACCCAGCTATTAGTCTTTGCCCTTAGAAAGTTCATATGAAAGAATGTGCAAACTAGATTCACTCTTGCTCATTAGGCCACTAGAACTATGTGTGCAAATCATGGTTATGCTTGATTGTATTCTGTTCTTTGTATAATTTATGTTCAGCTCTGGAAAAAAGAGTTGAAGAATGCTGCTTCTGGAGTGGCTGTGCTTCCCACTTAATATATTTTACAGTTAAAGTAGTTTGATTCACATTGTTCTGTATTAGTTTTAAAGATTGAGATGCTGAGAGAGATTAAGTTTGGAAAGTTGTTCCTGGGACCTTTTTTACCTGCTGCTGGTGGTAACGGCGGTAATAGGGATGCCTTTAAATCAGCTCATTCAGAATAAAGTTTGAACTTGTTTGCAGTGTCCACTGAGTTTGATTAGAAATCTGAAGAATAATTCATTTCCTTCTTTTCTCCCAGCTGAACAAACCCTGTTTCAACATTTTCTTCGTAAGAGAAGTTCTCTAAATCATCTTCATGTCCCCTTTCTCAACCTGCTGCAACATCTGTGTTTTTCTTTTGCTAGGACTCCATTCCAATCTGGACTCCAGATTGGGCAGAGCAGGGGGAGACAATGCCCTCTATTGCCCTGCTGTCCACTGCTCTTTTGATGCAGCCCAGGGTACCACTGGCCTTCTAGGTTGCAAGTGCACGCTGCTGTCTCATGTTGAATTTTCATTTGCCAACATCCCCAAGTTCTCCTCAGGGCTACTCTCACTCCATTCTCCTCCCAGCCCATATTTATGCCTGGGATTGTTCCAATCCAGCATCAGGACCTCACACTCAGCCTTGATGAAGTTTTTGAGGATCTCAGGGCCCCCCACTTAAGCCTGTGCAGACCCTTCTGGATGGCACTCTGCGGTGTCTTGACTGCACCACACAGCTTGGTGTTGTCAGCAAACTTGCTAAGTCTGTGCTCTGTCCCGCTGCCGATGTTGACATCAAAGATGTTAAACAGCGCTGATCCCTGAGGAATGCAGAAGAGATGACAGGGAGCTCTCGAATTCTTATACTTCAAAGAAACCGTAGAAGGCAGGAAAAACTGGTTTTGAAATGCATCATTTCATTGACAGTGTCCCTCAGTCAGTGCACCTTCTAAAGCACTGAGGTCAATCAAGCATGAAAAGGCATGTGCGTCAATCTGTTTGAGTAATAATTAGCACAGGGTTTCATCATCAGCTGTTTTGAAATAATATTGTTTCTTTTAATAGTTTACACTTCTTATTACTAGATATTTTTTAATAGAAAATGTATCTCAAAATGGTTGAATTGTCATGAAAAGTCAATATAAATGCTTTGACTGTGTGTGGAGCTGATAATGCTTGGTGAGGGTGTTATGTGGCTGTAGATAAACTCAGTCTCTGAGGTAGTTTCTTGTACACTGTGCTATGTTTGCATTTAAAAGAAGAAATAAACTATTGGTTTCTTTCCCAATCTGCTTAGATTAAGAGTTAGAAGTATTTGAGCTTATTAAAAATAATAATAATAATAATTGGAAGCCAAAGATGAATGATGTTTTAATCCCAGTATTCAGAGTATATAGAAGATGCTGAAATTTTCTCTGGGTTGTGTTATGTGATTTAATCACTCTGTGAGTTTTATGAAGAAAGCAAATGTTACTGCTCATTACGGTTTCTTCTGATTACTCTGTTGTCTTAAGGCTTTCATTTAGTTGCTTCCCTTCAGTAGGCTGCTTACACTTACATTGTTTTCTTTGAAGGAGTGGAAGCAGGTCTTTCTCTGAGTGATATCCAGGGATATCTCCTGTTTCTCGCTGTTAACAGCTCTGTGAATTAGTAGCATTCAGACTTACTGGTCCTGAATATCATTGCTGAGAGAAAGAGAAGGAGGAGGAGTAGGGTCATTTCATTGTGGTCTCCTGCATCTCATGCTCACCTAGTCCACCCTCAGCCAGTCTGAAACATTTCATACCCCCTTTATCTAACAAAACAATTGTTTTACAAGCTTTTGTAGTCATGTGAACCAGAATCTTGCATTCATTTATGAAGGATGTAGGAGGAGACATTTTTGTTCATTAGCTTCAGTTCAAATGATCTGTTGTCATTCCCTTTGCAATTCACATTTTGTGGATCCTTTTGGCTTTCTTCTGGACCTGCGCACTAAAAAGCCTGCTGAGGATGCAGTAAGGCAGTAGTGCAGCTGAGTGAGATGAACGCTCATCTCTCAAATGGAGATAGAGTAAATATAAGCCAAACCTCTATCTCTGTGTGCAAGCACTGGGTTCAACTTGCATGGTAACTCAGTTTTATGGATAAAAAAGTTCATGTGATTTATTCTACTCACTCCTATATATGGGAATTATTAGAATTAGATATTGTTTTGTTCATGTTCATACATTTCTGGTGTAAAGTACTTCTTAAATATTTCTCTTTATCCTTTTTGTTCTCGTATGGATTAACTGATAGGAAAAAGAAGGAAATGTGAACATTCCCACCTATTAACAAAGCATGTAATTGTGTTTTGTGGGGAAAATGTAACTTGAACTCTATGGATTGCTGTAGAAAAGACAAGTTTGTTAAGCAA
Organism: Coturnix japonica; assembly: GCF_054131305.1. Classification (NCBI taxonomy): domain Eukaryota; kingdom Metazoa; phylum Chordata; class Aves; order Galliformes; family Phasianidae; genus Coturnix; species Coturnix japonica. The sequence goes on along the minus strand of NC_140680.1, from coordinate 6,794,939 downwards.
GCAGATATATGTTAATTACTTCTTGGATCTGCCATTCACATATTAGCAAAAATGTCATATTTTCAGTTACTGATTAATAATCACTTATTTTAAAAGCAATACAAGAATAATAAAATTTCTAGGTTTTCTTGAATCGAATTTTATGCTTGTCTCTAAGGAGGCCAGTGCTTTTTTATAAACTTGAGTGGGATCCTTGAATGATTTTGATGATTAAAAATATATACGTATTCCTTTTTGGTTTTGAGTTCGTTTTTCATTAACTAAAGTGTCAGAGTCACTTAAGTCTGTTAAATGAGTCTGTTGGTTATTAATTTAAGTGGAGCTTCCCCTTGCTTTATTACATTGCCTTTCAGTGTTTCTCCTCCCAGAGTCTTTAGTCAGCTGTTTTTACTTGAGTGTTTCATGATGATGGTTTTGCAGTGTGTTTGAAGGTGAGCTGTGTTGACGTGGACAATCTGCTTCTGCATTTCAAGTCCATCTTGGCTCAACAGGAACAAGAAAATAGTTGCAAAAGGTGGAATACACCTTATCCTGTAGTTCTCTTGATAAGTTTATTCTGGTTTATTTTTTATATAGTTCCTGTGGTTGTACTCAGGTTTGTTCGTAAGTTGTGAGGAGGCAGTGGTCCCCAAAGTGATGAAGTTCAGAGTATTTGCTTGCTGCTCTCCATATGAACAGCCAGTACCCATTGTGGATACCAAAATTATGTGCTGTCAAACTGACACAGTGATTATGCATGCCTTTTGAGTTTCTGTTTTCCCATATTGTATATGTTCTGTATGTGCATAGATGGGTGCTTTTTTTTCAAATAGTTATTTTGCTTTTTTAATTTTCTATGCAGCTGTGTATATAATTAGAAGGCCTCTTCTTTTAATATGTGAAGTTTCACGACTTCCTTTTTTGTTGTCAGACCAAAAGTAGGACATGTGCCATAACTAGAAACTACAGACAACACAACAGAGATAGATGGGAAAGTAAACTTCCATTAGTTATGGGGCTTTGAACACATTGGTATAAAAATCAGCAGATGTGTTTTAGTGTATGACTTAGAGCATGTGTTGGTAGACAGCAAAGTAGAGTGGAAATTTTGAAGCATTGGGTTATTATTATTATTTTCATAAATGTTGTTTGTGTAAAATAGTATAAAGAAGAAAGTATGTAAGGCATTTGTGGGAATCAAATGGTTGTTGATAGAGAAGAGTAGAATAAGTTCTTGGGCAGGGCAACTGCAGTCTTAATCCATAAGCATAAAAAAGAATAATAGCTTGCAAGAGAAAGTCATAATAAATATTCATTTAATTAGTTTTGCAGAGGAACAAAATATAGGAGAAAATGTTGACATAATAAAAAGTGTGAGGTTTAAAATGAAGCTCTAAATGAGAATTGCAGTATTGATAAGTTGAACAAAAGCGACTGTCTAAGGAAGATTCAAAAAGCAATGTGTACAAATTATCAGAGAAAAATAGTGTTCTACAAACGTGTTTTGACAAATTATTTTCAAATGAGCATTATGAATGCTTTTTGGAGTTGATTAATGTGCAAACTTTCATTGAGGAGTTAATGTATCATCTGGAAGAAGGATCTAGTATTGTCTATGCAGTCTTGCACAGCATGAATACAACCACAGAAATACTGAAAAATAACCTTAAAATTGTGTCAAGGGGCTTAAACAGAATAATTAAATAACCAGAAGATAAGAAGAATGGGAAAATAGAAGAAGTTGCTTTCTATATTGTTTTTAAAATAATATGAGATCATTATATACTGATCAGTACATACATTTATTTGCCTTTAAAAAAAATATATTCTAAAGAACTTTCTTTGATTTTATGTCTGGATGATTGCCTATTTTATTCCTTTAAGTATAATGATGTTGAAGCAACCTGATGCAAGCCTGCTGTTCAGCTCTTAAAAAAAAAAACAAAAAAAAAACTGAGCAAGAATTATAATGACCTATTTTTAGAATACATGGACCTGTTAGTAGAAGATGATAGTTATTTATTCAGGGCAAAAATGAGTTTATCTTCCTATTCAGAATGTGAATCAATGGAGAGTGTATGGGTAAAAAATGTTGCTTTTGTGCAAAAATGATGCTTTAAGATCTGTAATAGTCAGGTCAGAGCACTGCCTAATGTCATGTATGTTGGTAAGCTCAGATTTATCCATGGCATCCATGTTTAAATTCCTTGGGCCATAAAGCGGAAAGTTTCTTATCTATTTAATGGACTTCCAAGTTCTTGTATAATTCTGTTCCAAGAATAGGAACATAGAGTAGAAGATTTCAAGTCATGCAGTTATTCAGTGTGATTATTCAAGAAGGAAAATAATTTCCTGAAGGATATGTTTATTTGTTTGTTTTTACTTTCTATGACGTGGATATAAATCTATGTCTCTCAGATGCTGTGTTAGAAGTCTACCAAAACATACCAAATTATATAAATAGGTAACAACCTGTCATTTTTGTCCCTTCTTTAAGTACAGAAGACTACTCAATGTTTGCTATATGTAAAGAGAGTGAAGCACAAGTCCAGGCACATCTCCAGTACATGGCATGTTCAGGGAAGGGTTTCAGTTTGTGATCCTAATTCAAAAAGAAATACTGTCAATTCAAAAACAGGATCCATACAGTGTGGACGATTAAGTGCCTGGCTGCAGTTGACAAATACTAAACTAAAACAAGACTTGAGTGAATATATGATATCTGAAATATTTTATTGACTTACTAAAAGGAAGCAGTGGAATAAGGAATAGCAACTGGCCTTTTGTGATAAAGAGAAGGTAGCTTGAAGTCTTGAAAGTGGGAGATGTAGTCACTGATGTGAATGAGTAATTGACTGATCAGGTAATAAGTATTCTAATTTAAACTTGACAAGGAAATTGATAGTTGATATTGTTAAATATCCTCTAAAGAGACAGAAAGGGGACAAAAGAAACACTAGAATTGTTGTGTGAGTGTGGTATGAGAGTTGCTTTGATAAACAAATGCAATATAGAATGACTGGGAAACAATAAGAGATGATAAAAGGTACAATTTTCTAGTCGTTTTTCAGACTATGAACATTATGTCTAGCACGTACAATGGAAGAAAATGAGGAAAATTACTGAAGCTAGGAAAACATGGCATTATCCTTTGTGCGCAGTGAGTTTGCATGTGCCCTACATTGTTATTACATCTTAATTATTTTAAATTAGCTTTGTGAAAGCATTATGTCATGCCTAAATTTATTGGGAAGTTTAAGCATCTGGGGTTTTTGAATTTGCGTTGTGTTCTTGTTCAGTGTTTGTTTGTTTTTCTCACATCACATGTGTGAGATTTGTAAATAATTAGCAGATACAGCACGCTTAACAATGTCACTAGCTATTCTCCTGTTCTAGGTAAGCTGTTGTAAACATCCCACTTTGCATCTTGAGGAAGCCATAAAAATTAAACTAAAACGCAGGTGATTTGCATTCACGCTTCTGTTGTTGTCATACCTGTAAGACACCAAGATAAAGATGCCAGTTACTTCTTTTTACAGTCCAGTATGTACTTGTATCTCGCTCCCCTGAGCAGGTAAATATGTCCTTGATTCTTCAAAAGTCTGAATTAGAAACATCAGGAAAAAAAAATAAAAAAAAAAAATCCAGGCAGGGCTTTGTGGATTGGCCTGCAGCTCTGGGGAGATATATTTTTGTTTTGTATTAATTGTGATAATCAGTGTGCTTAGGTAAATAAGAAATCATTTACTTATCATGCTAATTAGTAACAGCTACTGAAGATGCAGATTCAAAGAATGATTACAAGTTACCCTGTTCTAACAAGTGTCTGTGCTTTCTGAAAATTATTTAAAAGAGTATTCAAGTGAAAATGCAAATATAATGTTACTTGCTATAAATACTAAATACTCAACTTTAGGATTGGAGACTTTGTGCTATGGCAGAAGAGATTAATAGCTGGGAAACTGGAGAAGAGCAGTCCTAATCATGATGATTCTTTCTCCCATGTGGTTAGGAAACTGGGTGTTTTTCCTGTTCCCAACAACATTAATTTTAGTTGCTTGAAATCAAAAGGAACCGAAACTAAACCACTTTTCTTAAGACAGAATAGTTAGCATGATATCACAATATAGTATTTTGTAATTACTGCTTTGGAAAAAAAAAAAAAAAAAAAAAAAAAGAGAATTTGGAGTGATTCTTCTAGGGTTACTCCATTGGGACTTCATATAAAGGAGAAACATCAGTAGTACAGAGAGCACTCTGTTATAATAGCAACCATTATGGAAGTGGATCTGAAAATAGTTAAGCTCAAGCATCCCATTCACTGTGGAGAGAATGAATAGTATCTGAAAAAGTAGTTGATAATTATTAAAGTATGTTCTGAAGGTCAAGTCACTGAAGAGAAGATTCCTCTTAAGATACAAGACTTGAGAAACTTGAATTTCTTTCTTTTAGGAAAGGATCTTAAAGATGTGACTCATTATGAAAACAGTGAGTTTCTGTTGTGCTGACTTGCATATGCTCTGTAAACATTCAGGAGCAAATGGAGAGCAGTCACAGTTTGTATGTAGAAGTCCTTGCAGGATATGAACTTGAAGTGCTTTATTAGATCAGTAAAATCACCTGAAGACTTTGAGTGGGCTCTTTTTACTTTAGTTTAGATTCCTAGGATTTCTGTACAGATAAACTGAACCGTACCTCTGGGGGCTGTCAGTGCTGAGAGTTAAGCCAGCTTGATGCCTCTCCAGCCCATGCCACTTTCAGCAGCTAGGTTGGTTAATATTCTGACTGTTGCGACAATGTATATGACTGAATACAAGGAAGATGCCTACTTAAAAACAGAAGAACAAAATTGCTGTCAGTGGAGTTTTCTTATTTCCTGTGTGTTTGACTGCGTAAGGAGAATTAACTGCTGGTTCCTGGTTTGGTTGGACTTGTAACAGATGTGTGCTGGGTGTGGACATCCAAGGCATTGCCATACATGTCGGTTGCTGTGCAGCTTGGGCACAAAGTGCTGCCGTGCGGGTACTTGGGAAACACGTAAGGAGTTTACTTCTACAGCTACACTGCTACGCACTGTGTGTTTCAGTATCTCTTCTTTTTAACTTAGCCAGTTAAATGCAAGAGAGGGCTGTTGGTATAAAATGAATTGTGTTTATTTGAGCAGTATACCATATATGTGAATTTTAATAGGGAAACATATTCAAGAGAAAGACTATTCCTGGCAAGGTGAAGTAACTGAAGTGACGAAACGCATGCTCATGTATGCACATCATTGAAAATTATATGAACGGGAAGAAATTTATGGTGATATCAGTTATTTCCATCAGCTCTTGGTCTGAAATGATTCCCTTTTATCAACGCATTTATTCAGAGATAATGACATCTCTTGAACCAATCAGTTCCTATTGCCAGTAGCACTTAGCTCCTGTTAGCAGTCTGTGGAACCATCACATCAGATCAAGGGAATTAATTTGTGACATGCACAGTAAAGAACAGCAGCATTTATCATCTCTGAGGTCATCCCTCACAGCAGCGTTCTCCAAGCAGCAGTCCTTTCTCATAGCAGAACTTTTTACTAGACAAGTGACCTTGATGCCCCTTGTGTTCCTCCTTTATTTGTTTCAGATGTATAGCTTTCAGAGCACAGAGTAATGAGGAGTGTAGAGAAGCAGCATGGAAAAATACCTTACTGTAAGCGACTACTAAGAAGGGCTGGGAGATGCATGTTGTTTTTTGGTTTTGTTTTTCTGATGACTTTAGTATTTGAGACCATGAAGTTTTAGAACTGGAGGTTAAAAAATAAAATGGCATCTTCCAGAACTGCAACAGAAAGAGGAAAAATAAATTTCATCACAATACGGTAGAAAACATCATAGGTAGGTTAGCTGACTTTGAAGAAAAGTTACTAGAAATCTTGAAAATAATAAATTAGATAAGGTCTGTGCTGACTTGAAAAGACCGTGACCTTACTGTCTGCCTACCCACTAGGAAAATTCTATGTGCATTTTGCTCAGCTTTGTAGCTGGGGAGCTTTTGACAGCAGAGAGAAAGAGGGTTGTTTGTTTGCTTAAGGATCTTTAGCCTTCTGCCTTGATATGATGATTCCATCTCTCTCTCTGTATTTCCTCTATTTCTGCCTCTCCCTTCCTGTTCCCACTCGCTTTTGAATGTTCTGACCAGTGCCATATCTGATGAAAGAGTAAAGGTTCTAAAGATACTTACCTTAAGCCAGGCTGTAGGACAGAAAATCCCATAAGCTTGAGGTAAGCCTAGCAAAATTTTGTCCAGTGCTACAAAATGGAAATTGATCAGACTTTTCCTGGAAGTTCTGTTTTTCTTTATGCAGGTATTGCTCCTTTTTATTGTGTTGATTTCAGACGTGTTTTTGATGTCATGACTTCAATTGGCCAATGTTTGCATCCTGGAGGCATGAACATCCTGTTTTACACATGCGCAGAATACCAAACTTGCAGCCCATGAGCAAGTCTAAGATGTAGAAAGTGTGTCTACTGTAAGTTAAAAAAAAGCATATTGAGAATGTGCCATGTAGTATACATAGTGATGCTGTGGTGTAAAGGCTCCCTTAATGTACAATTTCTTAATCCTGGAATTAATGCTACTTGCTAAGTTATTTCCTTTTGCCTGTCTGGGCACCAGTACTGGCTCATACTGAACCTGCTGTCACTGGCACCCTTGGGTTCCTTCCTGCTGAGCCGCTCCATTACTTACCTCCCAGTCTGTGCCTGCATCCAGCATTGTTCTGTCCACACTGCAGAACCTAGCATATTCCTTTGCTGAACTTCATGGTGTTGGTTGTCCAACAATCTGTCTAGATCCCTCACAAGGTCTCTTGCTCAGTTCAACATTGTCAGTGAACTAATTGAGGTTGTGTCCCTGCCCTGCATCGAGGTCACTGATAAAACCATTGACTGGAACCTAGAACTGAGCCTCAGGGAAAACCTCTAGGGGTGCAGCCACCAGCCCAGTGTGGCCTCACTTACTGCAATCCTTTGAGCCCTGCCATCCAATCTGTACATCGCTCCTTCCTCGTGGAGTGCGATTTGCCCAGTAGCAGGCTGTGAGGGGGTCAGTATCAGAAGCCTTAGTGAAATCCAGATAGAATCCATCTGCAACCTTCCCTTCATCCATCGAGCAGTGACCTTATTGCAGGAGATCACGTTACTAAGGCAGGACTTAGTCTTCATGAACCTACGCTGACTATAACTGATAATGGCTTTGTTCTTTAAATATCTTTCAGTATTCCCCAGGATAATCTCAATAACTTTCTCAGGTGCTCAAGTTGTATTAACTGTAGCAGAGAATTCAGTTCTAATGGAGCTGTCTTTCTAAAGCTACAGTCTTTCTTAGAAATATTAACATTTTGAAATATGTTCTAAGAAGGAGGAAAAAAAGGAAAAATACTTGAGGTAATCTTATAGTTCAGACTTTTTTGTGCATGGTTTTGATGTGTTACAACAGCTGAAAGATGAATGCACTCTGCAATTGCTAGGGGGCACTTGCGTTTCCCAGTGATTTTTGCGCAGCTATAGGTATACCTGAAATTCAAAGAACTGTTAACCAGTAATCACTTGACCAGTAATGACATCTTATATGATTGTTTTTATAGGAATGTGTGTCTATATAATGATTTAATTATATTTTTGGTCGAGGTCTGTCAGTCAAGTGATTTGCCACTCTAATGTCAAACGTTTGAATGTTAGTTCAGTAGCTTCCAAGTAGGTAGTGTCAAAGTAACAGACTTGTAATTATGTTGAATTGAACAGTTTATCAAAATCAGTGTCATTAAGTCACTCTGTCAAGGGACACTTAGAATTAAGTGAAAAAAAAAATAAATTTATACAGCTACGTTTCATGGAATATATTTTAAACAAATTGAATTTGTGTTTGAACGCTTTGTTTTTGGTGTTTGTGGGTTATTTTATTTTATTTTATTTTATTTTATTTTATTTTATTTTATTTTATTTTATTTTATTTTATTTTATTTTATTTTATTTTATTTTATTTTATTTTATTTTATTTTATTTTTCTTGTATTTATGAGCTTTCCAGCAGATCTCTTCACAGGCTGGTGGCAGCTTCACCATTGCCTTTCCCAGATCTGTTTTCACCCTATTTCTAAATAGGGAGATGAGATTTAACACAAAATGAATGGATCTTCTCTCTGTAATTACCTTTGGCTCTTATGTTTTATTGACTTGCAAAACACTGTAGCCTGTGCAATAGCTGCAGCCTGAATTTGGCAAAGTGTTCATGTAGGTGCCATAAGCCTGGTAAAGGTTCTTATCCTCATTAGTGTTTCATATAAGGATATTTATTAACATTTGTAACAAATGGATATATTGTTTTTGGTGGGCTGGTGCTTATGAACAGGCAGTAATGAAAGTGCATAGTGGGGACAAAAAATAAACGTTCCCTCCAACTGAAGTGGGATCACTTATTTTGTGGTAACTGGAGGAGGAGCAACACTGTATCTTGGGGAAGTACTGCTTTTCCCTGCACTGATGAACCTTGCATTGAAGCATTGGGTGCAGAATTCTTCTTTGTCTGAAGTAGGAACAGTTCAGATATTAGAGCTATGCTAAACCAATTTTTTTTATTTTTTTATTTTATTTTTTTTAATTCAGGGGTTTCTTACACCTCTGTTGTATGTAATTATGGACTTCCTTCAGTAGTTCTCATAGCTTGGATTAGGCTCCCTGCCATGATGTTGAGAGGGACATTAATTTTGTGTATATTGTTTTACAAATTGGTAGTGGTTCATTCTCTTTTGCTTGTGCTACAACAAAGGAGATAATCTTAAATGGTGGATATTGGTTTTAACATTAAGGTTTTTTTTTCTTTTTTCTTTTTTTTTTCTTTTCTTTTCTTTTTTTTTTTTTGAGTCAAGACATTTAATACTTTATTATTTTTCTTAATCCTTCTCACTAGGGATAAGCAGGCAGAGAATGAAGGCTGTAAATATAAATTCTGTATTCACAGCAGGGTTTGCATAGTGCTAGCATAGATATCTAGGCCAAATGGATGACGAGTTTAAGAGACTATGTGTGCATTAGTGAGTTCACATGTGAAAAGACAGGTCCCAATTTTTATTTAAATATTGTTTGAGGTATAAATTGTGTCCTGGTTATAAGTTTGAAATTTTAACCAGGCGTCCTACGTCTTGGGTGTCTTTGGTCAGTATCACTAAACTTGTATGGAATAAAATACACAAAAAGGTAATTATTCAAAATAAATTTGCAGTCTTCTGTCAACCAGTCCGGAATTTGATTGGTGTTTGCTCCCATAGGTTGGTATCTTTCCCTATATCAGGCTTGCTCTGCGAGTTTAGGACCGCTTCTTGCTGAGCCTTGGGCATGGATGTAATTGATGCTTATCTTCTTGCAATTAATAGTTGGATGTCTCTAAGTATGACGTGTCAAAGAGACAGTATTTGGTCAGTACCTGCTCTTGAATTCAGCCAAATTGTCAGTCTTTGATTTTATTAGTAAATACCTGAACAGCTGTGGATGAATATGTTGTTCAATGCATATTTAAATACCATATTGTTAGTGTCAAGAAGTATTCTTTCAACTTAGCAATTGTGTTTGCTTTGATATAATTAAGTTCAATGGAATAGAGAGATGTCATCAAGCAAATGTGTTTGTCATCATTAAGCTCAGTGTTTTATGGATATGTTTGTAAAAATTATGTATGAGTTGTCCTGCAAGTAGTCCTTAGATTGTCTTTTCCTACTTAAGCAGTAACAGTGCTAAGTGATGCTTTAACTCCTTGAATCTTTCATTTCAGAGACAAAATTAGTGGTATGCACTGTTCATAGATATGCTTGCCTTTGGTGAGCTGCTAAAGTTTATCTTAACACCATTTATATACCTGCGTATAATTGACTTCTGTCTTCATTCTGCCAATTTGTGAGTGGATTTGAATAGCAAGTGTTCATAGAATCATAGAATTGCTCAGGTTGGAAGAGACCTTAAAGATCATCAATTCTAACCACAACTTAACTAAACTACCCCACACGAAGGCAAGTTATCTGCTATACTGTTTTTGAGGCATAGCAAATACAGAGCACAAAACCCAGACCATTTTATCATGGTCAGGGAAGCACAAAAGCCTTCTTTGACTAGATGACCATCTGGGGACTGGACTGTTTTTCTTTTGATTATGTATGCTACCACAGTGCTTGTCACACTCTAATTTAGCTTGTACATAAAACCTTTCCTGAATGTCTTCCAACTACAATTGTTCCTAGGTTAAAGAAAAATTCTGATAAGGACATTTATTTTGTAATGCCTGCTTCTTTCTCTCGTTCTGGGCTTGTTGGTGCTTCTTTAAAAGAAGGATCAAGTAGAAGCCTCGAGGCACATCCTGCCAAGCCTTTAATGCTACTGTATGTTGCAATCTGAAGAGCACACTGACATCCCTTTAAAGTGGTCCACGAGAGGATCCCTCGCCTCCTTTCTCCCAGTGCTAGTCACTCTCATACACTGACATGCTTCCTCACTGGCAGCAGTGGCTTGTGCCAACATTAAAAATTTACCTGGGGCAGTTGCTCTGAATGTCGAGTTGTCTGAACATGATTTTTGAAGCTTCTTTTACCTCTTAACTCAAGAACCAAAGAACATCTCTGTTACCCTGAGAGAAAGCAAAGAGTACTTAGCCTCGTATCTAGCTGGAGTCCTGAATCAGTCAGAGCATGTTCTTCTGTTGGATGTTTTTATTAATGAAGCTTTTGTTGCATATATTCCAATCCTGACAACTGCTGAGAGACTGTCAGATTTGCCAATTCTCTGGCCTGCAAAGAGAGGATTGTTGAATAATGAGCTACCTGCTATAATCTCACTCTGACCATTGCTGTCATTTCCTGTAATAAAAGACGGCACGGGAGCCTGGAACCCAAAGCTGCAGGCTGGGAGCTGCTACGTGGTATGAGGGGCAACCATTGAAGTTTAGTTAACACAGTGTGTCTGTGGCATCCTGTATTCTGGGCTGGGCAGTACCTGGTGCCTTGGTGTTGTACACTGGCATGAAAAAAAAATCTACAATATAAAGAATTAGAAATCTAAGCACAGAATGTGGGCTAACATCTTATTTCCCAGTAAACTAAATTTCTCAGAACCATAAGCTTTCTCATTAAGAATTAGCTTTTTTACTTCTGTTTCCATTCTGTCACTACCACTGAATAAACTGTATGAGATTACTGCAAATAATATTGGTATATATGTAAAGGTTTGAATGTGCAGTTATCTGATTCCTTCAATAATAACCTTATTGAAGTTAATATTTGTGTATAATGTATTTCTCAAACCCACAAAGAGTATTTCTACTTTTTTTTTTTTTTTTTTTCAAAACTATTTCAGGGAAGTTGAGTTCTCTCAATAGCCTGAATAACTATTTTGGATCATTCTAAATATAAAAGATATTAATAAGAAAATAAGTGTCATTATAGACACAACGTAATCTTACTTTCAATCCTTAAAAAAAGTCTCCAAAATTACTGTATATGCTGAATGAAAATTGACCAGTGGTTTAATATCTCTTTAAGGTTATTGTTAACAGTAAGAATGTATGAATATGATTCACCAGGGCTGCCACTTTTCTCCAGGTTCCTATAACAGGGAGATGATCTCAATCTGCCTTCATGCTGTTAAAATGATGCATAAGCCAACCAGCATTTTCAAATGATGGAGTATTATTGCAGACTCTTAAATGTTGGGCGCTGAGATAATTTGGTTGATGTTGGAGAAAGAATGTACCGTAACCCCTGTGGCTTAACTTTCATTGAATAAATATGGCATGCTGCTGCTTTTGTTCTTCTTGTGTATGGAAGAACAATTAACATGTCAAAAAAGAAGAATAGTGGAATGTTCTGGCTCGTTCCAGAAAAAAGTGCAGTTCCACCTTGGGTTGCGTTTTAGAAGTTACTGCACAACATTCAAGGTTCTGTCTCCTAAAAAAAAAAAAATCAGCTGTAGCCCATTGTGTGCTTCTTCATTTCATAAGTAAGTATGGCTTGAAGAACAAATTTACCTTAGCACCTATAATATGTTTTAAGAATACGGCATACTTTTATTGCTAGATATAGACAGGGGCTGCAGTATGACTTACAGCTGCATAGTTTAAAAAATTCTTTCTCTGTACATGTGTAAAATGGCTGTGATTGTGATTGACTTCTGTTTTGTTTAAAGTAAGCATTATTACATGTCAGCAATAACTCATTGTGGTGCTTTGCCAATGAACTAGAGATTTCCATCCTTCTCTTTGGCTGTAATAGAGATGCTATGAGACACTTGAAAACCCTTTTAAGTCTTCATTACAGATTTACATGTTTTCAGGCTCTTTTTGGTTATGACCTGGAATATATATGACTTATTTAGTATAAAATTTTAGAAAAATCTTTCCAGTTCATAGTCTGAAATTTCTGTGACAGCATCCGCACAGAGCAGATGAGCAGATCTATGGGGTGATTCCACTGACTGATTGACGTTAGCTTTTTGGGAGGCTGTTTCTGACAGTAAATGTTCTGCATTTCTGACAATGATTTGGAAACTCAACGTATTTAGAATAAAAAAGAAAAACAACTTCTAGAAATGTCAAGTATGAAGACAGGTTTTTAATTCTCTAAATGAGAATGAACAATGATTGCTTCTTTTCAAGGGTGGCTGTGTGTGTGTTTAACCAGATACAGCTTGTCAATATTAAAACTGACTGGAAGCTAAGTGGTAAGGAATGAGGAGCAGCCTAGTTTCATGTGGATCTGTTGTGTTTTTGTTTTTTGCAGAAGGCAAGAGAATTAGCCTGGTTTCCCTAAGTACAGCTTCCTTGCGTCAGTTTGCAGATGAAATAGTTGTGTAAGGCACTGTCTTGTAAAAATAGGAAATTTAAAAACCACAGACATTGCAAAAAGGCAATAATATGTTGCAGGTCATAAGCTGCAATTATTAAATATTGCTGCATCTTTAAATTTGTACAAAATGTTAACAATATATAATGTAGCTAAATGGTAGTCTTGAAATACAGTATCTCAAGTGGAGTTTGTGCATCGTTGTTGCATGTTATTTTTATTGGTAAAACCTCTATAGTTGATGGAGTCCAAAGTCTTTTTTTCTGAGGGGAGGGCTTCAAATGCTCTTTAAGATATTCTTTAACCTTTATTCCTACTTATGTTCAACAGGTGAACCCTGAGTACAGTAAGTCTGATATGTGAGGGCGTGCAATAGAATGTTAATGTGATGGCATCTATCCTGAGAAAGCTTTGATATTTCTTAAGGGTTTTCTTAGTGGAAAAGAGGTATTCAGGCAATTGCAGGGTGCCTTTCTTTGAGACACATGCGTTGTATCTTGCTACCAGTGAGGCTGAAGTGTCTGTTGCCTTGAGCAGAGCAAGTGATAGGCGTGCCCTTAGTTTGTGTACTGCTGTCACTGAAGAAAACAAGATAAATATGTGCCTTTGTGCTGATAAGAAAGTGTCTATAATGTAATCAATCTTCATCTTGACTGCTGTGATGTACACTGCTTATTAGGTCTTACCCTTTCTTTGGCCTGAGTGCAGCTCTGAAATGCAATGTATTTGCCTGAGGGAAATTCTGAATTCCTGTGACAATACCATAACTGTGTTATTTCAGAAATGCTTCCCATGGCACTATCTTTCAGTCTCAAGAAGAACATGAGATGGTGTAATAATGCTGGATAAAAATTACTTGTGGTGACAATGCTGTCTGCGTCACACTGGTGGCAAACCTTAGCCTCCAGAATGTTCACAATACACAGTGTTGATGGATACTGTGACCCAGTGCTGTGGATCTGCTGCTTGATGGGACACTTACATCATGACAAGTAATGAATTTGAACAGTTCTTCAGAACAGCCTCGTTCTGCTCTGTGCTGCCATAGTGGTTGTTTTGTAGTTCATGGGGGTGTTGGATCTTTTTAGCTACTGAACTGTTCTGGGCAGCCCTGAGGAGCCCATTCCACTCCTCCAAGCTGTTTCTGTGGAGTTCAGCCTGAGAACTGCAGCCTGAGAACTGTGTCTTGAAGTGGTAAGCTTTGCAAGTTTTGCTTGTTAATTTTTAGATGAATGTAGATTCTTGAGAGCTTCCTTTAAAGTCTGATCACAAATTTCTGCCTCGCTGGATCTCTCTGCTTACATATTTCTTAGCCTTGAAAGGACAAATCTTCCTGCAGCTGCTGGCACTGATTGGTTTCTAAATATAGGGAAATCTTGCTGTGGGACTTCTAACACAGATATGATAAAAGGTGAGAAAGTTCTCTCTGTTATCAGAAAGCGGTAGTTAAAGGTGAGTTTTAGGTGGGCATTTATAATTTATCTACCTGCTCAAACTAAGCCAAAACTTTCCCTTTCTGTGCAGATGTCCAGTAATCAGTCTGGATGAGGAATTAGACTAGATTTTTCAGAGTTAGTATTTATCTTTTCATCTCTGATTAGGGTGGAAGGCTGAGTGACATTCCTCTGTGATTCAGATAGTGAGCGAGACTTGTGATGATGCTTCTCCATTTTCCCCTTGAGATTTTGCACAGTTGCACGTCATCTGGCATTCACTTTTAGGGAGCAGCCCTGTGTTACCTGTTATTTCCTCACCAAGCTTTAACCCTGGGTGACTCAGACATTTGCAACTACTTCCTACCTAAGTGTATGTGTTCCCCTCAGCTGAAGGCAGCTCCCTTCCTGCAATTATCTGTGGGGCCAACCCCCAGCAAGTGTTATACAGCCCCAGTAGCTGTGTTCCATCTCACAAAGCTTGCACTTTGTTAGTATGGTTGCTGCTCCATGCTTCACAGGTGTTGTTTTGCAATTGAGGCTCACCACGTATTCATGAAGTATAGGTCAATATTTTAATTGAGACAGTTTATATATAGCAAACTGTAACCATCTGGAATTACTGTAGCCATGTCACAACAGCTTGATTACAATTATTCTCTACTGAGAAATTTCATCTTATATAGATGTGTGTGTTTGTATTTATAATGATGGAGACATAAAAATATAACAAACAAGCAACTAAATATGTAATAGAAAAATATTTTAAGATGAGGTTCTTTCATGAGGATTAGAAATGTCTTTTTCCTCAGCATAGTACCTGTGAAACCAGTGTTCTCTTCTGTTACTTGCTTAGAAGGACACATGGCTCATGTCTCTATATTCAAGCAGAGTCTTATGATTTAGGAACTTTGAAGTGGGTTGCGGTAATGGATCAGTGCAAATTAGCTGCTGTCTGGCAAATATGACATCATTCTTAGCAGGTCAAGAATGTAACGTAGCCTGAGTTTGTGCTCAAGACATTCTTGATGCATGTGGGCTTACATAAGGTAGCCTTAATCAGAAAGAGGTGTGAACTCACTGGAATATGACTAAGGTTAGAGCTGGAGGAGGAGGATTATAGTAAGCACTGGGGAGTTCACTACTGTTAGAAAAGCAGAAAACCCAGGATCAGGGTTGGTTTTCACCAGTTATGTTTATACAAACTTCTGGTCAGTACTAATTTATTCTAAAAAATCTGAGGTGAATGTAACGGATAGCTGTGATCTGAGTGTTGCTGCTGAGGAAAAGTAAAGGCAAGTTAAATAATAATAATAATTTATATACTGGTGAAAATTTTCTAACTATATGCATGGCTTTTAAATATGGTTTTCTTTTTGAAGAACAGAACGGGCTATTTTCATGTGTTATCTTCAATGTTAATTCCTGGGTTTATTTTGTAGTTACTTGCCTTTTACTTTCAAAAGAAAGCATGCAATGTTTTCAACCTCTAATGCAGTCTCACTTCTAAGGCAGTAAAGGTACACTGTCTACAATGAAGTACGGTACTATCATAATTGAAGTAATAAAGCAGACTGGAGGAGCAAGAATCATTGGAACATGGTTCTGTGAGGTGATCTCTGCCACACAGTTCTGCATTGGTAAATTCATGTTTTTGTTTAGCAAAATAATAGCCTTCTCGCATTTGCTGGGAGAAGGGGGGTGGGGAGGGGGGTGTTTTTGTGTCAATAAATACATGGGCATAGGTCACATGAGAATCTTTGGGAGTAAACTTCTAAGTGAAGCTTAAAATTACAGTCACAAGTGCTGTCATTATTCTTTCCACGTTACCTTTTATCTTTTTTCTTTCATCACCCAACAGAAATTTTGGCTACCAAATACCAAATCTTAATGATTTGGCATTAGATAAAACTTGTTAATGTCAATACCATTTGACGGTTTATCATGTACCTAAGAGGAATGCAGCTGTCTTTGATTTAGTCACAATTTAGATTGGGTTAGCTTGTGCTAAATTCTTCCTACAACACCATTCAGTCCTTTCTGTGCTTCTTCACCCCCAGGAGCCAATGTTTTAGTGTTCCTTTTTCAATTACAAAGATCAGTGCTAGGCGCCTGATGATTGTGTGCAATCCTATTATAGCAAACCGGTGTTCACATACACTGCAAGAAAACATTTCAGTAAAGAAACAGATTTAAGTTAAAAGCTTGTGGAGGATTACTACGAGCAGCATAGAAAAACATCTTTTGGGAGGAAAGTGTCACCAAATTATCCCTTTAATGTGATTGAAACATGCCTTTGTGTCTGTAATAAGTATATATTTAATTTTGATGAGCTACTTGCAAATAAATTTGCGAAGGCTAGAAATGAAGATGCTTTTTTCAGCCGTTTGTGTCAATTGCAGGGTAATTGGCTGGTTCTTCAGAGGACTTGTGGGAACAGCACTGCAGTGCTGTCAGCATTTGTCTGTGCTTTTCTATTTCCTTACTGTAAAGTACCCATAATTCAGCATAAGTTACAAGCTCTAACCGCAGAAATTATTTTGTATGAAGAGCCTCTAAATCAAGGTCAGAATGCTTCTCTTTCTCCCCGTGTGGATGAGGTGAAAATGTCAGCTGAAACCTGTTAGAAACTGCAGAACGGAGTGGATGAATGTTTGCTAAATGCAGTGTGTTCGTGTTGATAAAATAAATCTATTAATCAGTGAGACAAATATATATGAACTAAAATGTATCTTTATGGTGGTTTTTTTTTTTGCTCTGGTGTACTGTTACGTGAATGTGCTGCTTAATGCAGCTACAGAGAGAAAATTATGCATCTCCTTTGTATCCAGAACTGCCTCTTGAAGACATTGTGCACATGCAGGAAGCATTAAAGTGTCAGGTGCTTGTGTAAATGCAGTAGGGCATTCGGGATATGTGTTACAAGTCTGGACGGATACTCCTGCTTAAGTCTAAGCTATTGAATCTGATGAAGGTGTTGATGAAAAGGGGTACTGCACAGCAGTAGATGCATGTAATAAAGTGTCAGTGTGAATTTTTGTCCCTAATTCTAAGAGTTTGAGACAGACAATTAATGTTATTTTAATACAGTGTTCTCTGTTTGAATCTCCTGTTACAAATGTAAGTTGACACATGCTATGATATAGTGTGTTCTAGAAGAATCTGAAATGGACCGATAATCAATCTGGGTTACTCAGAAATAATCTTTCTTCAGTTGTATCAAAGAGTACTACTAAATAAGCCCTTCATAAACTGTTAGTTAACACACGAGAAAATACTGCACTTAGTATTTAGTAAGAGAAAATGAGGGTGTCTCGTGCTGGTTGTTATTTTTCCCCCCTCATACATTTTGCCCACTGCTCCAGCTGCAGCATTTTTGATACCAGCTAATTAGGTCCATTCTGTGTAGATGGCCAGGCACAGTGACTCAGCAGGGCAGAGCTAAATTACTTCTGTCCATCCTGCTAGGCTTGTTAGTAACTCATGAATATCCTTATATCATCTTTTTTTTTAATTAGTTTGAGTATTTTCTTCAGAGACATTGTGAATCATAGGCTAAGAATTAGCCTACAGAAAGGTTTTCAAGGTGATGATCTTCCTTTGGTAAGAGTCCTGTAGCCTACTGTTTCACATAAAACAGTGTGCTGTCTTGATACCTGTGCTGACTCACTAAAGTGCAGCAACTTTGTACATTGTATCTGTGCAAAACTGTGCCATGTGAAGAGCATTAAATATAAATACTTTGGCTTACAATAAATTCTTTATTTCCTAACTGTTGAAAAAGATGAAATATTGCAGAGTAGTTAACACTGGCAAATCTGAGAACAAAGGTTTTTGTGTGTGGTTTTTTTGTTTTTTTTTTTTTTGGGGGGGGGGGGGGGGGGGGGAGGGTAGGGGTCATTTTTTGTGTGTGACTGTGTGAGTTTCCAAAGCAAATGTATGTGTTACTCACCCAGAGACACATGCTGCTCCATTAACGAGCATTTGTGTAATGCCTGTCTGCATGATCAAGGCATATTTGATGATCTTCACATGTGATGAGGGGTTTTATTTTAAACTGAATGCAAAGTCACCTTAAAGCACAAGTATTAAAAAAAAAAAAACTAACAAACAAATGCCTAGTATGATAGGTATTACAGGAATTAAGCACGTGGACGTGGATATAAGCTTTTGCTTGGGCAGAATTTTTTTTTGGGAAGCTCAGGTTGTTTGCTTGAGATGTTTTGTTTTCTGTGTTCTGAAAATGTAAATTATTAAAGTTCATTCAATGGACTTAAAGAATCCTCTATGAAAGTGTCACTTCTTACAAACTTCCTTGGCACTGCGATTGTACTGTGGATGTACTACTTTGTACTGCTTTGGAAACCCCTGCTAGAAGCAGACAGATTTCCTACAGACTGTTCACTGTTTGCACTGTGCTTCGTGTTGCACGTTCTGGGTCCTCCAACAGGTGTAAGTTTTTATCCTGTTTGCAAGAGGAGAGTGGAAACAGCAAGAGACGTGCACAGTCACAACACGTGTAGAGCTGTCAGTAACATATGCAAACTGTGGATACAGATATTCTTATGACAGACTACACTGCTACGTATGTTTCAGTGGCTTAAAATGTTATCCACAGTATATACTGTACAGTGTAGTTAGGAAATACTAACAAAAAGGTAACTGCTGTAATTGATACATTTGTTTCTGTATTTTTATTTTTCTCCGCTTTGTAACCAGCATTTCTGACTTAATTTTTCTTTGTTCCAGTAGGGCTGCTTAATGTGATGAAATATTACGCAGTTCAATTTCAATAGTCAGCTTCTGATAATTGCTTTGGTTACTAAATACCTGACACGAACTTTCTGTTTCCCAAATGGATTACATTATCTTCGCATTGGGTTCCCTCTGGGTATTGCATTTTTCAACTGATTTCCATCTTAATTTTAATGCTTTTGTAACAATGAACAAACTAGGTTGGACTGGAAAAGCTGATGATGATTGATATGAGCAGGGGGATGTTTGAACCTTGGAGGTTTTTTCTGTTTTGTTGTTGTTTAGCTTCCTTTTTGGCAAATATCAAAAATGTCTGCTAGAGTTAATGAAGGGAAAGTGAAGCTGCACTTCTTATCATATTAATACAGTTTTGGGTTTCCCAAGAGAGAATTTCTTGTTTGTCTCAAGGTGATTTTTTTTTTGTTGTTGTTGTAGTACTTAAGTTGTCTGAATGATAAATAGTGCCCTAGGTAAGTTGCAGGCTGTATATGTAAGGAAAAGTAATATTGCATTTGAAAGTTTTCTGATAAAGTGGAATCCAATTTTGCATTGAGAAGCTACGATGAATTTTAACCGCTTTTTTGCTGAAATTTTATCAGTCTGTTTATTAGGAAATGTGAAATTATTCACTTGAATCTTCAGCTATCAGGGGCTGACAAGATTATTTTAGAGTCACTTTTTCAAGTAAAGGTGGTATTGATCCTGATTTATTTACCTTTCTGTAAGCATCTATGTTTATATACGTGTCTCCATTGTATATGGATACAGTATGTGTGGGTATATATAACTGTATTTATCTTTAAAAACGTCTGCAGTTTAGCATAAAAAACCCTTCAGATTAATTCTGAAGTTTAATTGCTTCAGTGCTGATTACCGGTATTATTAACTTCATTCAGTCACCAACATGTTTATAGGCAACTTCGCTGCGTAAACGAGTTCCATTTTGCAAGAAAAAAAGTTCATTGTAACGAACTGAACTTGTACTTCCAGCCTAGCTTTATGTATAGCACAATTCATCTTCAGAGAGTATGGGCCCATTCCATACATAAACTGGATCACAAATGGAGTTTTTGCCACAGCCACCTGGCTTGAGTTGGAAGGAAAATGTATTAATTGGCTTATAAATTTAGCATTTTGCTTATCGGCAAAGGGCAAAATATTCTTTAGTAATCTGACAGCATATATAAGAAACCACAGGGTATATTACAAAGGACAGCATTTTTTCATGCGTATATCAGAATATATTTCCCAGCCAGCGAGAGAAGGAATATATTAGCTGTTTATAACCCTTGCCAAAAAAAGCTGGGATGAAAAATATCTTCCACTATCCCTTGTTGCAATGGGATGTATGTACTGAAAACAAGTAAATGGGAGCCATATATTAAAAGCACTTACTTTGAGCACAAACAGAAAGCATCTTCCCCTATCATTTCTTTCTCCAGCTTAAGAAATGTATTATTATGTATTATTAACGATAAGCAATTGCTTACCTGTGTTTACTCTTGTATGTCCTGGTTACTTTACCCACCTACTGCTTTGTGTAACTAGTGCAAATTGGTATTAGCAATTCTAAATCATGAATAGTTTGTAAATAAGTCCTTATAGCAGAAGTAGTTGGTAATGGAGAATTCTTCTGAGATTGTTGTGTATAAGGCATAGTATTTTATTCATCGTATTTACAGAAGTCTTTGCTTACGGGATGGCAGAGTTGTTGGCAGGAACAGTGTGGGGAAGTCTTCAGCTCACATGGAAGGTGCTGAGTGTTGTCCCTGTCTAACCATGACTGGGTCTGTCCTGGTTCCTTCTCTGACCCAGCCCTGAAGGCTGATCTGTAGCCCACTGGTGCCAAAGGAGAGACTTCCCAGAGCTTGGGATCAGACTAGAGACTCTGAGAGATGGGTGGTCACTGTGGTGGGGATGTGCTTAAGCATATCACGTTCGGATGGGAGCCTTTCTCATCTGTGGTGGTGCCTGGGGACAGGAGCTTGCTTGTTTTTGACCTGCAGGGAGAGGCACTTGCGGGGTGAGTCTCATGCATGTGGAGGCATGGTTCCTTTATGGAGCCCTGGTAGATGGCACTGCTTGTTTCACAAAAGTTGGGTGCAAATAAAACACAGGGCCCTTCTATCATTTTTCATTTTATGGTTCACATTGAACCATTAGCATGCAGCTGCTTTCCCCTTGTATAAGTTTCTGTTAGGAAGCCCCATGTCTCCATGCTGTTGTTAGAGGACTTCGTGAAAAGTGTTGTTATGGGCCTCTGGAAGGAAATAAGCAATGAGTAGTCATTCTCAGTGCATACTTCCCTTTCTCCTCCCAGATGACTCTGCTCCTTGCATCTGGAATGCCACAGGCGGAACACAGCCAGCACAAAGTCATGTGAGTTGGCTTGCTGCAAATGAAGGTGGATGAAGGAAGAGGAATGCAAATAATGGGTTGGTCAGTGGGGGAGGAAAAAAAAACAGAAACAGAGAAGTATCAGAAGCACCTCCAAGTGGGGAGTGAAGAGATGCACGCATAGGTGGGATATTTCCCAGGGAATGTGTATAGGGCCTCTTAAGTAATCAGTGTCAGTTTAGTGCCTCCTTTTGCCCAAAGAGCTGTCTCCAATAGGTTGTTACCATTCCCATCTGCTGCTGTTTTTCAAGTGATATAAGTCACCTGTTTTTTAACTCTTCTGCTTTCAAATTCATGTCTACCTTGCTCCTACATTTCATTCTTTGTCTGCATTGTTTTAGAGAAAGAAGGTTCTTATCTCAACCTCCAGCTAGTCTGGGTGAGAAAGTTTGACACATTGTGTTCTGCTTCTCAAGGATGTGCTGTGTGCATGGCTCTCTGAAATTGCTTCTAGAATACTTTAGGTATAAAGGGCATATTGGTTGTGACAGTTGTTGTGTCAGTATGTATGTACAGATATGTTTAGCATAGTTGTTGGGGTATTATTACACCACCGCTTATTGACTCGTATGCTAGGCTTTGTACTAGTTCCTTTCAGTGTTTCATGATGTGGCTGTAGCCATCTGTATATACATCTGTATTTTAGAAAGAGATGAAGAAGAAATTTGCTTCTCTGACATACCAGTCATGTAAACTCCATTATGTATCCAGATCCTTCATATTCTCAATCAAATTTGCAACATTTATCCTGATTTCTAGTGTTTTCGTCTTACACTTTTTGCAACTTTGTTCTAGCACCTCCTGCTGTTCTTACATGTTGACCTTGTTCCAGACTTCAGCTAATGTCTGGCCCACATAAGTGCCTGTGACTTTTCTGTGCTGCTATGTATAACCGAAGCAGTTTATTTCCTGTCACACCCCAAATACCCTATGTTGTCTCTTCAGGTCTTTTTTTCAGGCACCAAGAACATTCTACTGCTTAAAAGTCAGGTTCTCCAAACTTGTCTTGTCACCACTGCAGCTTATCGGCTTCAATACAGTCACAGTCACCTGCATGTGGTTTCTAGCAGCCCAGTTGTGCTTAAACAAACTTGATAAGTTTTACACACAGTGAAATATAAAAAAAGTTTCCAGTTTGATACACATCATAGTGATAAAATACAGCTTTCTGGTACTATGTTGTTTGTTTTGTTATTACTTTAAGCCATGCTGCTAAAACAAAACTGATAATCCATTGCACATAACTGGGATGAAGCTAGGGCTTGCGTTCAGTGGGACTTGTGTGTATGCATATATACATATTATATATATGCAAATATGTATATGAATATATAAATTCTGCTTTTTAAGATGGTTTTGGTGGGATTTTTAAGGCCTACAAAAGAGGATGAAGCACCTGTAGGGAAGGAGCAAGAGGTGAATTTTTACACACCTCTCCTTGTCTTGTTAGTCCATTACTATGTTTTAGCCCATTCTCCCAGTGGGAAAGTGGGAAGCATAAGTGCAGGCAACAGAGTTAAGCTTGAATGTCCTGCAGAGATTCACTATCACAAAGGGTAATACTGCTTTATCGATTCTTCCCATACTGTATCCCACAGTAGTGTTAAGCCTGTAGCAAGTACAACCTTTACAAAAGAAGATCAAGAGATATGACTTACCATTTAAGTTGAATACTGGCTTAAAAATGGGATAAGAGTATGTTTCCTAAGCATGACATATTGTTGGCATTTTAGTATATACATGATAAAAGAAATCCACAGAGTGGTGAAAGCTCACCACATTTATTATAATAATTATTTATTTTCAATCCCAATATCTGTGGGTGTATGTCATAGGGCCAACTTCACTTTTTCTAAAGCATAACTTAAAAGAGCAGTAGTAGTAGTTTAAACTTGATCTACACAGCTTTCCTTAAACAATTTGAGTTTCTGTTATTCCGTGGAGATATGTTCTGTGATATATGGCTTAATCATTACTTTGTAATTTTTTCTGTAGGGAGTGAGTAAACATCTTCTAAAATTTAAATAGAGACCAGTTGTGCTTTGTGTTTTTTTGGTTTTTTGTTTGTTTTTTTTTTTAATAAATATTTCTTGCCTTAATCTTGCTTCTGTATCAGACAATTGTGTTTTCTGTAGTAGAATGCCAAAGGACTTCAAGTTTAGTTGTACACATTCTTGCTTCGAATGTTGGTCAGTATTTATTGAGATATTTATCCATCTTGTACATCCTAATTGTTTTTGGAATTCCTCAGAAGGGATTCATGTGCTGTAGACTGACCAGGCACTGATATGTGTTTTTGTGCCTTATCAGACTGCACATTATATTCAGACAACTGAGGCAGAGCTGGAGTTTGGTGAAGAAGCCAGTTGTGAACTTCAGAATAAAGTAATAGGAAACATTACTCAGGAAGCAGTGTCTTGAATAGCCCCGTCATGCTTTGCTTTGGAGGATGTTTCAGTCTTGGATATGTCTGCATATCATTTGGTATAATGGGTAGCATGAATAAACATTAAAATCCCTTGTACCAATTTTAGATGTAATGAAAATAGTGAAGTACATTGATTGTAGTGCACTGATGCACTGAATGCGTTGTTGACATAGCTATCTATTCCAGTAGGGCCGCAAACTGGTAATTTGCTGTCATTGAAGTTTGGCTTAACACCATGCTGCATTCTGTTTGTTTCATATGGTGTAGGTATATTTATAGGAAAAAAATAGAAAATAAAAAATAAAAACCAACAAAAAAGCAACCCAAAGCATTCAAGATTAAATGAGTTGTTAGATAAATCACCTGAGGGCAAAAAACATGTAATTGTATTTTTTTTTTTATTTTTCCATTATGTTTACAACAAGTAGATAAAACTGGATCTCTAGAATACACATGCCAGAGTGTAGAAAATAGAACGTACGTATGAAGTATCTGATAAATAAGAGCAGAATTACTAATTTCCTTAGGTAATTCTAACGCAGTCTTGGAGGAAAGAATAAAGATTGTTTCACTGTCTGAATCCCCTGATTCTCCAGTGTTAATGACGTATTCAATAAATGAGTACTGAATTATTTAGCTGGTTATTATTATTGCTATAGAGAATGAAAATAATGTTTCAAAAACAAATTCTGAGAGAGTTTTCACCTTAAAGCTGCGATTTTTTATAATTTAAACAAAAACTGGAGGAGGTCTGATAAATTCTAATGGAATTTGTTTGCTGTCTGAGGAATGAACTCATTCTGGAGGGTCCGCTGGAGAGATGTTTGCTAAAAGGACCCCATGTTGTTGGCAGTTAAGTTTCTTGATGTCATAAGAATGCATGTGTAAGTGAAAAGTCTTTCTGAGAGTGTACTCAGTTTTAATCAAGGCTTATAAATGATCACAGCCTGTTATCTCTTTTTACATTTTTGTGCCTCTGAAATGTAATACATACATACAGAGTTAGAAAAAAGGCACTGGGTTGTTTGCAAGTTAATTAAGCACATCGGACTTTGGATTTTGGAGAGTAATTGTTGAAGTGATGACACTGTGTAAGAAACAGTCAGTCACACAGTACTCACTGCAGACCAGTAGAGCTACTCAGCTCCTAGAATTCCTGTTTAAGGGGCATTATTTTACTGAGTGTGTCTGCATTTGGTAATGCACTGTATTTCTTTCATCTCTGAGCAGCTTTGTCCAAAGCCCTTAGCTTTTGATAGAGAAGAGCCATACGCAGGAATTGTTTTTTGCTAATCCACAGCTGGAATGATTCCACCTTAAAGTACGTGGTGTATTGTACTTGTGCACAATGCCCATCTGATGTAGTTCAGTTGCACTGTGAAAGACAGTAGCTGACACCAGGAAATGTATCCATCTTATTCCCTAGTACTGCTATTTCCCAGAGTCTCATCTCCAGCCCTTCCTGGATTTGTGAAGGAGGAAGAAAGGGACACTTTGGTGGAATAATGTCATTTGCACAGGGGCTAACCTGTGTCATCTGCTAACCTGTGCACTGGGCTGTCATGAGAAGGAGCACTCCAAGTGAAGATTGTAGGCCAAGGTGAATAATTCTTGTAGACTGGAGGCCTGTTCTGTAAGTGAGGTGCTTCCCTACCATAGTTGTACTGTAGATAGAGATGGTGCTTGGATTTGCCTTTCGGGTTTGGGGCTTTTTAAATTAATACTCATAACGTTAAAAATACTTAACAATTATCTTATGAATTGAGAGGTGGTAATGGCTGCATGAATGGTATGCCTGTGTTTCAGAGCACTGTTCTGAATAACTATTCAGTTCTGGTTGAGTATGCAATTCCAGTTTGCTTTTTCTTCTTTCCATTTGAATTATTTATAGCTAGCACAGACACATCCTTTTGAGACATTCCAGTCTCTTATGCATGTATAATACTTAACTGTATGGAAGACACAGAGCAATAATCCTTTAAAGTTTTGTAAAGATATTCTATATTCATAATATATTTAAGTTTATGTTTGTTTGTTTGTTTGTTTTTCTGTTGTGATGACGTATGGAGAGGTTTGTATGTGTTTCTATGGCAAGGATTGCAAAATATATTTTAGGTATACAGACTGGTGTATATGTGCATTTAAAAGTTGTCCTGACCCTGAGTTAAACTGCTTTTGAGATCTGGATGTGAAAATAAGTAAATGAGTAATCTAATTTTTTGCAGAACTTTGCAGTTTGATTCCACTTTGGAAAGGAAAAGTAGAAATATTATGGAATAGTGGCTGTCAGTCTGAGCAGAATCTATGAGTAGTGGAACTCTCATTAGCCTGTCTATCAGGTGAGATCTGAGACTGAAGTGTTGACCACTTGTGGTCATTGAAGAGCTCACTCGCTGTTCACAGGAGTAAAGGTGTTAAATGCAGTGTCTTGGATACATTCCAGCTTGTGAAATTGGATTTGCTCTAAATTTCCCTAGCAGTTTAATTCACTGATTCTTGTTCTTAACTCTTGTATAATAATGTTTTGAGTTATTAAACAGCTGCTCAATTGTATCCAAAGTGTGCCTGCTTTTTGTTGATAGGAAGAGTTTTACAACACTGTATGTTAGGTTGCCATGAAGTAATACAGGAAAAAGTTATAAGCAATCTAAGTGCAGTGTTAAAACTCGAACACGCAATAACTTGTGCATATATAATTTGTGTCAAAAAATATGTATAATGTGCTAATTTCTTGCTTTTAATTTTAAGGCCAAACCGTGCCAATATTCTGGCCACAGAGATGCTCTGCATCATGCAGCACAATCCTGGTGTCAAAGCACACCCTCATAGCATGTAAAAATGCATGGCAGAAAATTCCATGCAACTCTGGAATATATCCATTTAGGGATGGGTGTGTTTTATGTCTTCCACTGATCAAGCTAGCAGAAGGGCTTTGTATTGTGGAAGAGGAGCAGCGCTATGAACGAAACGGGTGTTAGTGCAATTTCATATGTTTCTAGCACTCCCATGTGCTTCTTAGTCTCTCTGGGGCTCCTAACTGTGAAAGCCACTTCTTTAAATTGAAAAGATTTTTGGGTCATATGAGAGAGTGAAAAATAAGTTATTTTTACCTCAATACTTTGCTTTTTCATGGAAACTTTAAGTATTTGCTTTATTTTCATGTGCATTTTGGTATTTGAATTCCTTAATTAAGAATTTGCATGATTAATGCGTAGCCCAGTTACACCTCCCTCTTTGCGATAACTATAGTAAAAAAGGAATGATAAAACCTGTAGGAAAGCAGCATGGAATTAGTGACTGGTAGTGTTTTATTTTGCTTGTTTCTGTTAGTGTATTTCTTACCGGTTCAGTTCAAGTATTTTGCAGCTGATGGAAATCTAACAGAAAGCAAGCTAGCAAGTGTCTTTTTATTTATACTGTTATAAATGGAGTTTATATGCTTCTTTATGGTTGCCAGCTTTATATCCTCTTTCCAAACTGCAGTAGCAGTATCTTTTAATTTTCTCTCTTAATTTAATATTTTGATCTATGAGGGGAGAAATAAGTGGTTATACAAGGAGGAAAATAAACTAACAGTTCAGTGACACTTTTTTTTTTTTTTTTTTAAACCTTGGCGTGGGTGAGCACTATGTGTCATAATAGGTCTTGAGCTGTTTCACTGGCAAGAGTAACTGTTGTACTGTATTGTTATCATTCAGCCACCTGGCCATGTGGTATACATCTCAGAAACAAAGAGGAGAATGAGGAACACCATCAATCTGGTCTCACTAACTGCAGTGAGAATTTCACATGGAATGAAAAATAGGCATTGGAATCTCTATCCAGCAAGGAATTGGTCTCGATGATGGATCTCTGAGGAGAAAAGCTGTTGTCTCCCACAGGATGAGCTCAGACATTATGCCCTTACCTTGTTTGATTTAAAACTGATTCATTTTCAGAACAACAACAACAACAAAATAATAATAATTAAAGATCTTTGTTAACCAAAATGGCAAATACAGCGTGCTTTGCTTTACACTATAAGGTGCTCAGGTCAGTGAGAACTGGTCTTTCTGAGGCACCTGCTTACTCACATGATAGGCAGCTACCATTGTGTCTATGCTGAGTCCCCAACTCAAGTAGCATAAAATTTGCCTGGAGAGATTTGTCCTGTGCTTCAGGAACTGCTGTGTAACTGTTGGTATAAATCATGTTGAGTACGGCCAGGCAGATGAAAATGCTCACATGTGATTTTTTAGATTCTCTATCTGAAACTATTTGTATGCATTGTTGATTGATTGATTGATTTTTATTTTTTTTAGGAACTGTCTCCTGTTGTATTTTTGTCCAGTTATCTTTTCAAGAAGAAATTCCTTTCTTTCATTGCTCTATTCCGAACGATCTCTGGGGTTTTGCTGCTTAGCAGAGCAATGTATTTACGCTACAGTGCATTTCTTCTAGCAGCTACAAGTAGAAATCACATTGACTTCCTAGATTTTTGAATAAAATACTAGTGTAGTCTGATTTTTCATCTACAAATTGCCAGCACCTTTAAAAGCAGAGAGATGAGTTGAACATACAAAGTGTGCTGAGTTTTAAGTGAAAATCCCCTCCACGACACCATCATTAAGATTCATATTTGTTCATATGTGAAAATGATTAATAGCAGTTTTACAGTACACAAATAATATTTTAGTACTTGAGTGAAGTGATAGAAGAACATTTTTTTTTTCCCTTTAGTAATATCATTTAATGACTAGTGACCATGTGTGAGTAGTCCTGCTAGCATCACTGGGACTGTTCATTGCTTTAAATTTTATCAAACGTCTAATTGTTTGTGATAACATTTCTGGACAAAAAAGAAATGATTTGATAACAACTTGTCACTTGAGAATAAGTGTCGAATATCTAAGTAAATTTGTGAAAATCAAGAGACCGGTTCATTAAGAGAAGAAAAATAGAGTACAGGCAAACCTGGGAATTTGGCTCCAGTCTTTCCTTTATCACGATCATTCTCTTGAGCGAATGTGTGCATTCCATTTGCTTATAACAAATCTAGTTGATGGCTCTGTATTGTGTCCCTGTCATACTCTAAACCTGCTCACAGTTTTGCTCTTTGACAACAGATTCAACATAATTGGCATTCAGTGCTTAGGCAGACCTATGGTTAAATGTGTATGAAAATGGAAGTACCCTATTGTCTGTAAACAGGTAATCTCATTAATTTAATGATATTCTGTGTTAATGATGTTAGGATTCTTGCAATGCCTGCATTACTTTTGGAGTCATAGTTAGCTGTGAATGAATACTCCATGGCAGCAATTTCTGCTCTTATCATTCCTTTTTTAAACAATCATGGGACAGACTGGAGTTCTAACTGCATTCCTCCTAACTCAGTCCTTAATTTCTGGGAGTGAATGAAGATAGGTATGTCCCTAAACATGGTCTTGTCTGTTTGTCCTGTACAGGAGATCATATTGGAGGCACCGCAGAAGCTTTGATGATTTCATTGGCTTTTGCAGTCTCAAATGTACTGAAGTGAAGGCATCTCATGGGTTTTCTTTGTAGAAAAACTCAGTGAGGGAGAAATCCCAAGGTCTGAGATAGTTAAGTAAGTAGGAAGCTGGGTATTTCTATACCCCTTTCTTCTTTTTCTCTTCCATAGAAAAGGTTGCAGTTGGAGTGATTTTTCACTTTCAGAAATAATGGAAATTGAAGAATAAAGGTTATGCCTTGTTTTTCCTATCACATCTGTTGACTATGATACTCTTTTTATCTTTAGTCATCTACATTCTTCTAGTGATTTGGGAAGTAGGTCTCAAAGTTTATATGGTGAATAATAGCTTGTCAGCCTCAGAGCAGGGATTCCCAGGTGTCTTCACTTCTTGATTGCACACATTAGTCGTGAATCCAGCATGCTGGCAGAACATTATTACCTTGTAAGTAGCAATAATGGTAGGTTAATTTAAAACATATAAAATAATCATTAAAATCTGGGAATGTACATGGGATAGAGTGTTGGAGTCGTCCTTGACTGCCATCCTGTCGGGCACTAGCTATGTTTGTGGATGGACCAAGAAGAGCTTGAAAATAGTTGAGCATCAAATATTCATGTTGACAACCACACACAGTGGTAAGGGCTGCTGCAGTGTGTTAGCACAGAGCAATGTGCTTTCCTCTGGGCCCTAAACCTTTCCAACTTCTACATTTCTTATTTCTGAGAGCAAAGATTACTCATGGCTGTTGTTGAGATTTCTGTTCATCTGTGTTGCTTTGTGATCCTGTCCTGAAATGGTAGTATTACTCGATGCAACAAAAGTGCAGCAGAATGGATGACCATTTCATTGTGTTTTCCTGAGTGCTGGAGACAATTTGAAATGGTGTTACTGTTGCCTTTTAAGAGAGTATAGCTGCTTGCTGCCATAGGAAGAGTCAGTGTTCAGGGAAAGGATGGTCATCAGTTGGAGTCAGATATGCCTTCCAATATAAAAACTAGTGAGCTACTCCAGAAAGACTTGAAATTACCAGACGCTGAGGACTGTAAGCTCTCTGTATGCTTAGAATGAGGTGCATAAAACACAAGGCAATATTACTTTGTATTGTTGCTGCTTTACAAACTACTTTGTCATATCCACCCTGAGCTCCAAGAGCAGGCTTGTGGTCCCAGCTGTCTCATTGATCATATGCCACTAGTTGTTGCAGCACACACAATTGAATTGCTTTTCCCTCAGGGAAACAATGTCTCCAGGTGTGCTAATAATAAAATTAATAGCTTAGAGAAACTGCTTGCCACAGCAGCCATGGCTCTACAATGAGAAGATCGATTCCAGTGTTTAACAGTCCTAATTCCATAGTGGATACTCAACTCAGCCACCGCTGAGATATGCTTAGTCTCACAGTTAATCAATACATCCCTGATTTAAAACAAAGAACCGAGATGCAGGATTAAAGTCTTTGTAAATAGAAAGATGTAGGTTAAAACTGTCAAAACCTTTCAACAATTATCTGAACGTAAAAGTTAGGAGTGCTGTATCTAGATCCTCGACGGGTAGTAAATGTATAACTACTGAACATATCCTACTCGTTTCTTGAAACAGCATTAGCTTGCAAATATTAGAACATAAAATGGCACTTCAGTCATCATGAGCTGATATTTTGTAGAGCTTCGTGCATTCTGTTTGTAATTATGAATATTAATTTTGTGCAGATAATGTATGTGGAAATGCACCCCTGTTATTAGTCTGTCATGTAGTACTGCTGTTGGTATCTGCAGTTCCGAGTGCCAGCAATGTGTCTTGAGGGGTATATGTGCTTTTCATGGTGGGTTCTAGGGAGGTCTCAGTTCTGAATACCCATAAATGTCTTGGTTTGTCTTGTGTACAAAATATACTATGCATTCTTAGAAGTTGATAGTGGGAAGTGGAAGAGCATTATGTGTTATTGTGTGGGACAAGCGACTTGGAGTTTCTGTGACAGCTTCTTAGTTGCAAAAGGAATAAGAAATCTGTTTAAAATCACAGCTTGTTTCCCGGAGCTTTTTTTTAACCTGTAATTTGATATAATGACATCCATTTTTGTTACTTGTCTTGCTTATATCCTTAGGTAATTACAATTTCAACATGGCTACTACCACGGCTTAGTCCAGTTACTGAGGAGGGAGGCAGCTGCAAGAGGTCTGAGGCATTTCTGTCGACCACTAATTGTGGCAGTTCCCTGTAGAGGGAAAATAAATACTCCTTTTCTCTCCCTCAGTTTTTAGTGAGAGAAATTGACTTTAGCTCTGCCTGTTGCATTCAATACCACCAGAGGAGTGTGGCTCTGTCTGATGCTTCAGAGTTGAAGAAATCTAAGGATAACCGTTAGAAGAAGTTTGATAGCACTGCTCTAATCTGGTGGAGGTCGTTGTAAGTAATGGGCAATTGGAAATTGCCCCTGATCATTTAAGCATTTAAGGAAGGAAGTGCTTCTAAACAACTGTAAGTGTAACAATGCTGTTCATAATGTAGCAAAGGCAGATGTATGTGATATGAAATGCATAGTAGCAATGTCATTACATCCTTTACATCACTTGAAAGGGCCTCCCTCCTCCCTCCTCCAAGGAGGAGGAGAACATCTCTTGTAACAGAAGTGTAGCATTCTGAGGCCATACTGTGAAGTCAGCTCCACAGAGATTTCACTGCTGCTCCTGGACTCCAGTTGACTTACTTGGCAGTAATGTCATTTGACAGAGAAAGGTGAAAAAATGAGAAAATCCCTTACAAAAAGCATGTTTGAAAGAGTACCCTAATTGTCTCCTGATTACACCAGCCACATCTTTTATATGGGTTGGTACTAAAGAAGTGCTGGTGGGATGTGCAGATCTGTGAAGTTAATGCTGCACTCGATCTCAGACTGCTTAGGATTTCATTCAAAACTCTGGCCTTCTTTTGATAGGGGAGAGGCCTGTGCCTATATTTTTAGGTTCATAGTAAACTGCTCTTATATTATCTCAATAGTATCTCAATAAATGGAGTAGCCAGAGCTAAAATGTCTCAGGAGAAACAGTTTCCAGAGAATGAGCAAACCCACACATGGACCACTATGTTGTTGTTTATTCTCCTCTGTGTCCTATTGCAATGGACTTGGTAAACAAAAGCTGAGGATCAAAGATTAAGATAAATTTAATGTTATGGACCATAAATGTTTTCTAAATGGGTACCGTGTTCTAATTACAAGGGCAAGAAGAGTCTAAGAATGTTTGTGTTATTTCAAGGGCAGTTAACTTGAAATTATTTCTGAGAGCTTTTGGTAGGAACAACAACTTCGTAGCTTTGATTGTTTGAATAAATGAAAGTTGCTTAAGAAGATGTACTTTGAATTGCTGGAATATGCTGCTGGACATGGGCTTCCAAGGAGGAGGTTCATAAAGGTGCAAATTAGTTTGGTATGCTGCTTTGCTGCAACTGCAAGCGGTGGGGCTGCCAGTGCAAGCACTGGTAAGAGATCTGTCAGATTGTATTCTGGAAGAAGTCCAAGAAATTGGATTCACCCAAAGAACAGGGTTGAGAAGGGAGGTGAACAAATTCTTCTGCTTCTACATGAGGGTATTAGTCTGAATAAGAAAAACTTAGGGAGAGTGACTGGGCAGCGGGTAGACTGCAGGTAGCCAGCCCAGACGATAACTATAAGGATCCCATCCAACTCTCAGAATGTGTGCTGCTTTGTGTATTACGTGGAATAGGAAGAAGAAAAACAGCTGGTGCAGCTGTTGGTGCATGGATGTGAGTTTTTAAAGTGAGAGGAGGCAGCAACTCTGCAAGTAGTGTTTCCTACAGTTTTCATTTCTTTGTACCCTGTCTAAGTACCCAGGGACCCATCTTGAGAAAGCTCATCCTAAACGGTCATCATTCCTGCTGTACTGAACATGTCTGTGTGTGGCCAAGAGAAGGGGTGGAGAGGGGGGAAGGAAGACTCTATGCTAAAGCTTTTCTGAAACTGAAGAAAATCTCATAAGGGGAAAAGGTATTTTTTTTCTTTAACCCTTAGGCTATCTCCTTGATAAACTTCAAAGGTTCACTGTGAGCTTCAGAGATGTTAGCACTTTCTAAGTGGCTTGTAAAATGTGAAGATAAGCCTTGAATTAAGATGTTAAGCATTGTACAAGTGTTCTTATCAATCCCTCCTGTAACATCCCAGTATAACTTTCCAAAATGAAAGTATTTTCATTTGCGATGGCATTTAAAATGTAGTATAGCAGGAGCGCAGCCCTTGCTTTCTTTGGTATTTTTAATAATTTATTTAACAATAATGTAAATGCCTTCTGCGGTGTAGAAGAACGATTGTTGTATTAAAAGCACTTTCTTTCGTTTATCTGATAGGCTCAGGCTCCAACAACAAGATGTTGTTGTCAGGGATTAATTGTAATCTTGTTCAAACTGTCATCTCTTTAAATTAATTTGACAAATGAATCCAGGACAGATAACATTTTCAGCCATTTGCATGGCATGTGGTTTGGAGTTTCCATTCAAAAAATAAATATCTATAAGCCACAATTGTAGAATACAGTCATGCAAAAGAAATGTCAATGTCTAATAATTCAAAGGCTGTGCACTTCATTATGCTTCTACTGAGTAGCTGAATTAGACTGCAAGTTTATAAGCCTTCTGTGAGTATTTTGTTTTCTTGGGAATGGCTACTCGGTCTCACTTGACCTTGGTGAATTTGTGCGAGTCTGATTATTAATTACAATCTGAAACACTCTTTAATCAGTTGTGTCAGTTCTGCTTTCTCCTGTGGGACAGACTTGTATGTTGTTTTGAAAATACTTTTGCTCTTTTTTGCTGTGCAATCTTGTGCAGGAGAGTCAGGGAAGGAGGAACTCCACTCTATCTTGTTGTCGTCTTCTGTGATAACCGATTGCTATTCTTGATAACACAATAGAGCTTTCGTCCGTCAGAAAGTAATGGATGAGTACTGTGTACTCTGCTGGAATACTTAAGAGGAAAAGTAGTGTTACAAACCTGGATTCTCAAAGGGCAGAGATCCAAACTGCTAAATGTTAAGTTAGTAGAAAGAGGCTTTTTTAGCCAGTTACAGAGGGAGAAAGACTGTAAAAGTAGTTTTGAAAAGAAAGGAAGTGGTATTTTTAGAGACTTACAACAAAAAAATTTAAGTCTGGTATTTCATTTCATAGATGTGTTTGTTAGAATGTAGAGCATCATCTTAAGAAGGGATACTCATTTCTGTGAGAGCTTTAGGTCGTGAATGTGAAATAAACCATTTCTCTGTCATTAATACCAGGTGATGTCAATCACTTACCTCATGCAAATAATGACTATAAATAGAGCAATTACTACATAAGCAGTCAATTAGAAACTGTTGCACTGGGAGGAGGGCTTGCTGTCATTTCCAGAAAGGGTTTAACCTTTTATTAAAAACTAAATAGGTGATTGTGAGTCAGTGGGAAAGATCTAGAAAAGCTGCTGGAAGGAAGAAGAAAGTGTTGCTCTTTTCCCTTGTGCGCGGGTTAGTGAATTCAGTGTCAGCCCTTCTTAGATGAGTTCAGCCTCTTCCAAAGGCTTTCTTAGACTGCTGGATACAGATGAGGATCCTTTGTCTTCGCTAGGCCATGGAGGCCACAATTACTGTTTCATTAGAGTGAGGAAAAGAGTTTTTTGAGGAAAAATGTTCACAGCTGCAGTTTAGTTTCTTAAGCATTGGTTCAGCAGGGTGGCACAGCACCAGGCATTACAGCACTGACTCAGCTCTTCAGCAGATGTGGATTGTTTACAAGTCTGTTTTCCATTCCTGAGTAACTTTCCTCCTGTGCTTTAAAATAATTCAGGCAGGCATTAAAGTTACTGGGTGATGAATCAGTTGTGAAAATTAGCATTTTATATGTAAATGTCAATATGATGCACAGAAATAGAATTGCCCTCTCCGTTATTTAATATTTCTACAGATTACATTGCTGTCATGAGTAGGTAGTGTCATGATTAGTAGTTCTTATTCTGTTCCTGTTACCACCGGTGGCACAATGTGTTTCTTCATGCCATGCGTTTTAAGTTACAAACAACAGGTGCATTTTAAACATTCAGGCTCTGTTATGCTATTCTTTAAAACTACAGCATGCCAGGCTGTTCTACCATGCCAGTGGGCTGTGCTAGAAAACCCTAAAACAGACTTTGGACTTTTAAAGTCTGGAATTGTGGTCAAAACTGGGGAGAGTGAGGAATGTGGTGCAAGTATTCAGCAGTTCATTCAACTGAAACAGTGACATGGAATGAGTTTATATCTAGGGTCAGGAACTAATGGGCAAATTTGCTTGGAAATAGCAGCATGCCCCCTACCTCTGTGTACAGGCTGGGTGGTATAATAAAGTGGATGTATATGCATCATTAACAGAAATCTTGGGAAAAGAGATTTGTTATCTCTTCTTGTGTTATTAGTGGTTATGTAGTCTGTAACTGTTATATTAAGCACTCCTCTGTATCCCTATTTGGATGTAGTTTTAAATGAAGACATCTTCACTTTATTATTTACATATACTGCATAATAGTTAAGTGGTACTCACTGTTAAATAACCTGAATTTAGATGATGCTGTATGTTATTGCAGTTACTACAGACATAATAATAAAACTTTACCAGATGTTTTTTGATGTCATTGATGCTTTTTGAGTAGTCTGACTGACCTGACTCTGTTTACATCTGATGTGACTGTGAGAACTGAGCTAACTTTCCTTCTCCGAAGTAATCGTTGAACAAAGCCAGACTCATTCCAGAAATTCTATATAGGAAAATACATGCCAACCCTTCGTCATTCATGGCAGCTACAGATAATTACAGTTGCTTTGTGGTGTGCACGCTCCTTGCACTGTTGCACTTTTACTACATGGATCAAATGATTAGAAGTGACCTCCTTCATCGAATACATCTTGAGATTAAAACGGGCTTTAGAAATGCTGGGTAATTCTGTTTCTGAGATGGAGAGAAAAGCGAGGTCAGAACCTACCCAGGAGTTGGAAATTGTGCAATACCAAAGAACAGGGCTGTAATACTGCAGGGTGGAAGCAGCCTGTCTCCTAATTCTTCACTTATTTCATATAATGCTGCTGTGCTAGAACACAGTTTTATGGATAAGAAATTTAATTTTGACACCTTTTATGTATAAGGAATGTAGTTCTCAGGAGATGAAATCAAAGGAAAAAGGAGGTCTATTTGTTGTTTAAATTACTATTCAGAATGTGCTCATTGCTAGTTTTGAAAAATGCCTGAAGTGAGTTGCACAAAGTGAGGAACTGTTTGTGTTTTAATTACACAGTACTGCCACCTAGCATCGACTCACAGATTTGTATGTGTTTGTAGAATTCCAAGCATATCAGTTCAGTAGACTTAGATTTATTTTCTGTTGAGCCTTGTTATGATCTCCGAGAATATAAATGTCATTTTGGGGGGTGGGATGGCATTTTGTGTGTGGTAAACCTCAAATACAAAAAACGAAAAGCCTTTTAATGCAGATAAATGGAAGCAAAAGTTGCAAATGCTTTTTTTGTCAAATAGATGGAATAATATTATAACAAAGATTAATGGTTTCTAAGTTCATCTTGGTAGATGCCATGTTAATAAATAATATTATTTAGCAGCCCTCCAAGTAAAATTTTGCACCATTAATTAGAGATGTCCTTTCACGATCAGACAGAAAATACAGTAGTTTGTAGTGCACATACCCTGTTTTTCTGTGTTCATACAAAGAAAATGTCTGTGGGATTGTGATAACCTGGGTCACAGTAATCACAATATGACTGAATCCATGTATGGCTGTAATTAAACAGTTTGTATCTGGAAATTAATGAGATGTGTTGAGATAGTTTGTGCTGGCTTACTAGGAAAATCCAGCTCAGTCATATGCATCTAGTACGGTGCAGTTTGAAGTCTAAGTCCAAGTGTAGCATGGAGTTGACACATCAGTCAAATGAGAGAGCTCCTTTACCTTTACAATCTTTCAGTGCTTTGTTCTGTTTGATGTCACTTCCTAAATTAAAACAAACAAACAAAATGAAACTGAAGAAAATCACCTGCAAAACATTACCCTTAGACTGATGCAATATATAAGGACAGAATGCAATACCAAATGTTAATCAATAGACACACCAGAGTAGCTTCCAGTAGAACCTTGTAGAGTTTTTAAAATTAATTCTTTTTAAAAATATTGACTTGTTGTGACTTACTGGCGTTGCAGCTGTATCAGTTTTTCATCCTAATTAGGAGGTTAGGTTCCACTGTTCAAACTGCAGATAATGGCATAATGATTGTCATCTTGAAACATAAAAATCAATGGGGGATACTTTTAAATTCCTACTGTCACAAATTATAGAAATTGCTCACAGTTTTAAAAACACTGCTAAATGGTGTTTCCTTTTGTTCTTTATAACATATTCAGGCACAGCTACTCCAGCAAATGCTAACATATCGAAAATATCAAGCAGTCTCTTTCTAGAATTTCATTTGCAAGTGTTTTCGAAGAGATAAGGAATAGTCTACTTAAGTGCAAGCTTGCACGTGAGCGTTCACTGAGTTGCCTCTGTTGGTCATGTGTCCTTGCAGGGGCCCTAAGCAACTAATTGCAAGGTTTGTAATGAGGCAATGCAAATATACAGTAGTTATGCTTGCATAATTCTGAAGGGCAGAAGGAATTTCCTAATCAGCGATTCATGGAATTGCTGACAAGTCTAATGGTCTTTTGAAAGACCACTGTTCAGTTTCAGAGAGGAAAAACAGATGAGAATATGGTTGACTCTATATGGCTGCATAAAAAAGTGAAATAGGTTCCAAATTAAACTGAAGAGTACCTTCAGCCATGTTCAGATGAACTGGTTGAGTTGCCTCACATCAGTTGAGTAGATCCTGATCGAAAGTTAACTCTGAGTTAGGCCACATCAGGTCTACATCATCTCTTCTGCCTTTTCCCTGGATTTCTCCTTTTGCCAGGGCTGCAGAGGGGATGCTGGACGGTCAGGAGCACCTCCGTGCTGTGCAGGCAGCAGGCAGGATGTGTGAGGCAGCCTGCAGGTGAACAGAGCATGAGACCTGGCTGGCTGGGATGAGCCTGCCAACAGAGACCTGTGCTGCTGAGCAGCTGAGATTCTAAGCGGTGCATTTAAATGTCAGTGCAAACACAGTTTGGATGTAATCGTGATGCTTACTGGTATGTAGCTTTGTATTATTTTTTTCTGAAGAAAGAGCTTTGCAAATGGCAGTACTGATCATTCTTGGGGTAAGAATCTAGAACACTCAGCTGATGCAAATGAACACAGCACCATTAACTAAATGGAGGTGGGGTAATTTATAGGACCTGTAAACTTAGTTATCATCATTATTTTCATGCGAAGAAGTTAAATCTTGCTCTGAAGATCTGTGCAATGGATCAGGACACATTATTTGTAAAGTGTTGATTACGTTCTTGTAAACTCAAATCCTTTCATTAGCTTCCCATATGTGTTCTAATACAAAATCTAAAGCACTTGAAAAGGTAACAATAATTCAGGCGTTCTTGTTAACAATTAACTGTGCCCATGGATTTGTAAGCTTTTGAAAGTGTGGTTGCATCTGTACTTGGATTCAAATCTGCACTCTGCTTGCTTTAGCTCTTGTGTGTAATTCCTTGAATTGCTTGGATAGTAGAACAGACAGAATGTGCTGGAAGAAAGCCTACCAGCATTAATGCCACATTCCAAAATTTAGGTCTTAGTAATTCTTTCTAATACATGGACAATTGAGTCTCCAATAATTAAAGTATATTAACTAGCACTGGCTGGTTTTCTCTACTGATTACAGTGTCAAATTCAATCCTGTGTGAAAACAAAACAAAGCATAATTGTAATTTATTGTTTTTTGAATAAGGAAAAAATATTTTCCTTTCTAGACTCCTGAGGAAGAATTAAACATTAGCTCTGTCAAATACTGAATTATAAGTGAATTCAGTTTAAAGCATGTGAACATGCAGTCTTTGAAATTTGCCTGAGAAGGCTCATTATGAAGGTACTGCCATGCAAAGGAACTCTTCAAAAAGAGTAAATCACCTGAATACTTTTTGTGATGGGCTGTGAATGTTTTAGAAGCATTCTGGTGATGACTAAAACCCTTCCTGGGTACCTTTCAGTGAGTAACTTCCATATATGGTGTGCCTGAATGCTACAAGATTTGCAATAGTACTAGGATTAGTTAACTATATATGTAATAGTTCAATTTTAATGCTTTTATTAATTTAAGGGAGATAAATCCAGTTGTGCATGAAAACCTTTTCTATTTAGGAGCAAAGTGTAATTGAGACTTCATAGGAAAAATAAAAAATAAAAATAAAAATCTCAACCCTTTCCAGAGGGAAGTATTTTATACTTAAATTTTTAAGATACACTCAGCATACTTAAACAATCAATTTTCATAAATATTACTTGCCAGATACAGTGTTTGATCTCTTAATGGACTTTGGATCCACGGCAACAATTGCAGTAATTCTGAGTGGTACTCCATGTACTGGGATTATATATTATGATTATGTATTAGTTATTTTCCTTTTATCAACTCATTCCTCCAAATGATGTTTACTAATAATGATTGCTTCAAAGAGTTGCATATAAATACTCACAACAAAAAAATTATTAGCTTTCAGTAATTTTGGAAATGCACATGAGGCATAGCTGAATTTTGGAGGTCTGCCGTTGCTGTATGCTGTATTTGTGTATAAAGAGAACTTTACATTGCTTTGAATGCAACTTCACCTTGAATTTGTGAATCCAAGAGAAAAGAAGGAGTAGGATTTCATATAATAAAGACTGAGCTCATGCAACAGTGGAAAATTAAGAAGCTTGTAGTAGCTAAGCAATGAAAATTGGTCAAAATCAGTTAACTGAAATCCAAGGACTTTTAATGATTTTTTAATTTGTAAATATGGATAAGGAAATATTGTGTTACATTTGGAATACTATTATGAGTGTCCCATGCTCTGACTTTGATTAATTTGCTTTTCAAAATCATAGAATAGCTTGGGCTTGATAGAACTATTAGAAATGATCTGATCTTATCCTTCCCTGCCATGAGCAGAGATACTTTGCTTCTATTAAAAGTTTTGTATGTACTTGCTCTGGTACTTTTCTTTGTGGCTTCTTTTGCTTTTTGTCGTGCATTAATCTAGATTAAAACATTTTCTGCTGCCTTGTGTATGTCTCTGTTACTTTTATTCCATCTTTTATTGCTGTACAGGACTCTAATATGAATAAGAGTTGCTTGGTTAAGCTGTGCAGCTTTAACACAGCATTTGTAGTCTAATATATGTATGTTTTATTAGAAGTTGTGAGTGACTTCTGTGCCATTGATATCTTGCTTTTCTATAGTGAGGTAGTTACTGGGAATAGTAAAGAAACGTGCTTTTGTCCTTAGGATATGTTGTGTTAGCAAAACGAAGTTTATCCTGGTTCTACATAGATAAGTAGACTTATTAAACTTAACTGATTTGTGGAATTTTTAGGATGTATGGACGAGTCTTTACATATAAAGAGATAATTTCTAAAAGCATTTTTATTTTTCATTTTAAAAATATAATTAACATCTTTGTCACAATTTTATGTTGAATTACAATGTTCAAACCTTACCATTAGAAGCACTGATCTGACCATCTGTCTGGTGATGCACTTGTACTGCATCAGAACTAATATTAGGGCAGTCTAAATGGAGTCATGGAACTATGGACCAATTTTTATTTCATTCTTATCACTCAGAACTCGATTTCTAAATGGGACATTTCCTAATTCTATAGCCTTTATTATTGAAAAATAGTCCAGTAGTCTCTTGAAAGTCTTTGATACTGAATATAAAAGCATTTCAGATAGCTAAATAACTGATGGAAAGGCAACTGTCTAAAAGTTTTCACCTTTGCAAAACAGAGGGGAAAGTTTGCTTCTTTAGGCTTGAATTTCTGAGTACTCATATTAGTTCTGAACTAAACTGATCCAACAGGAAAATTGGGGTTTCAGTCAAGATATTCTGCAAGTTTATAGATTTCCTTGAAAGTATATACAGAAAAGGAGTTAACTTTTTTTATTTTAGGCTTTAGAGTCACTTTCTTCAAATAACAGATAGTCATATATTATTATTATTATCATCATCATCATCATCAAAAGTCTGGAAGCAGACCTGAAATTG
The DNA here is from genome assembly GCF_054131305.1 of Coturnix japonica. NCBI lineage: Eukaryota > Metazoa > Chordata > Aves > Galliformes > Phasianidae > Coturnix > Coturnix japonica. The sequence goes on along the minus strand of NC_140680.1, from coordinate 6,753,430 downwards.
TTTTAAAAATAAAGGCAGAAATAACTTTTAATGGAACAGGAATTCAAATCATTGCAGATTTCTTTGTTCTTTGTAATCCTTTCATGAGATTGATGAAAGAGACTTCTCTCCAAAAATAAGGAAGATATTTTAAATAATGTGCAAAAAAATGAGCAAAGGAATTTGTAAATTGTGAATGTGTCTTACAATGCAACTCTTTTCAGTCAAAATTCTGGAATTTTACAACCCAGATAAATTGTTGAAGCTTGATTTGTTGCTGCTCAATTAACTCCTGATGGGCTTGCTCAGTTTCCATTTTATTAGCTTGTCTCTCAAGGAAGGGGATTTTAGCAGGAAGGAGATGGAAGATCTTAGATGAAGTCCTTTGTTCTTATTGTGGTGGAAATAAAAGGCACTAATCTTGTTATCATTGTTATTTTTTAATTACATATGATGGAGCACACGTTTGTTTTATTTTTCTTGCTTGTATTCTAGGTGTTTCTATAAGCACTAAACTCTCATTCCCAGAGAGCTGACTTTGTTTCAGGAAGCAACTTTTTCTAGAGTTGATGTGAAAGAAGAAAGGTGTGTATATTTATTCTTCATCCCCAGTGCAATACTTACAGATATTCTCTTCCATGTTGCCTGTTATTTTGTGTCAGTACAAAGACAACTGAAGTTGTCTAAAGATGGTCAGTAACTTCTGTCCTGGTTGAAATCTTTACAGCAGTTTTATTAGAGTTGTCACTTTCCAGTGTTTTCTGCTATGCCATTTACTGATTACTCCATTATGCACCTCATAATTCTTCTTTAGAAGAAGACTCTGTTTGGGTGTATTAGTAAGCATCTGTACAGTTCTGTGGTGCCTTGAATTGTGGTGTCACACCTTATCTAGCCGAAGCACAATGAAATGAAATGAAATCTAGCCGAAGCACAATGAAAGTTCAGAAATCCACGTGGGTGGTAGTCAAAATCTCAACCACCATTCATGTAGAATTTGTTTTCAGAGTCACATATACTTATCTACAAAGAAGGCATATGAAAACTTATTCTTTTCTCTCCTTCACTCTTTTTGTGGTTTTTTTAGTTTTTTTTTTTTCTACTTTAATAAATCATACAATTTCATGCAAGTTAGAAATTACTGAGGGACTTCTGATAACTGGGAAAATCGGTAATGGCACATGAATCATGTCACCTGTAGGTCACTGTCTGGTTCAATATTGACCTGAATTTTACAATCTGATGGCTCTTAATGTATATGAATATCTTTGTCAGAGATTTCTCCAATTATGTTTCCTAGTAAATTAAGTTAAAACTGTTGATAGTTTATCGATTTCAGTTCAGGATAATAAAGCATTTATAGTGTTTGTTTCCAGTTTCCTTCCTGCGCTGAGAGGGACAGAGATAAGAGACTGCTTTTTCCCCTGCCTTTAAGGCAGAACAGCCTACTGAAGCTAATAGAGGATTTAAATAGCAGGGTTGTTCTGTACTTCACTCTTCTCCTTACCTCAGTAAACCTTGTGTGTTTAAAATAAATAAAAAGTAAGATTGTGTCGCCTTTCTTTTTGAAGAGGAGAAATGCTTTAAAACATGGAACACTGGTAAAATAACTTGTGAAGGATGTAGTTGGAAGGATGCTTTGTTGGAGATTGTTTCATGTGTGACTACCATAAAACCAGGAGTGTGTATTTGGGTGTTTGTGTTTCATGAATGTACAGAGAGCTTGAAATTCTGGACCCGTCTGCTAGATGGCAGTTCATCTGAGACATAACTGAATAGAGATGAGTTACTACAGAGATGGAAAACTAGGATACTTTATTGATTGGGCACATCAGAGGAACTCCTAATGCCAGTCCATGTGATGTGTCTAATTGTTCCTTCTTATATGAGTTCTGCTTATAGAAATAGTTCCTAATGATTCATAGATGTTCGGGAGCTGTTTAAAGAACTTGTAGGAAAGTGAAGATGTTGGTGAAATGGTTTGAGCATTGTGTTTGTTTGAATCAACCCCAGCTTTCTGGTGCAGTTACCATAGATGATGTTACCATGATGGCTCTCTCCAACAGTCAGTTCCTGTTTTGTTGGCTTTTCTCAAGAATAAGAACTGTGATGTGTCAAACCTGGGAAACATAGGCCCTGCCAAGCACTTTCTCTGTGGATGCTGTGAATTTCACTTCACAGGTTTGGAATTGCAATTGGTCTTTCTGTATAACAGTTGTCTTCATTTTGATTGCCGTGACAGTTAATACATTTTCACTAATTCTTGTGGTTTCTTAAAAAAAAAAAAAAAAAAAAAAAAAAGAGGGTGGGGGGAATAAGAAAGATGGTGTAACAGGAGGTGTGGTTGTCTTCTGAGAAACTTGTGTTCCCTTCTTCTGACTTCCCTGTGCTAAGTATCATTGGTGCCTGAGGTTTAGAATTTAAGATATTTCTGCAAATGTGTTTATGGAAGCCGCTGAGATACGGTGTCACTTGTCATATGCCTTAAAATTATATTCAAATGAGTTTCATTCATTTCTTTTTTTTTCCTGTTTTTTAACTTTAAATCAGACCATTAAGATAAAAGATCCCTATCAGACATTGTCATTTCTGATAAAAAATTGTGCCTAAGGGGGCAAGGAGCTTCCCAGTAACTAGCTTAATAGTTTACACACATAAAGGACTCCTTTCCTTATTGATATGAGGCATTTTAAGGGTAGCATTTAATTATCCTAATTTTACACAGGTTTAAAAGTGGTCTCTAATAAAACCTTACTTAAACATTATTTTCCTACGTTGACATTGCTAGTAGAGAGGAAGTATGTTATAGCATCTTGTTAGTAAGCACATGATGATTATTAGCATCAGACTGAGGTAGAAGGGCCTTCATCAAAGCCTTACAGAAGGAAGGGATGTGATTCTTGGACGGAGTGAGGATGAGTGATGTAAATCATCAACTGGTGTTCTCAACTGAAATGATCGGTAATGTACCTAAGCTTTTACCTATTTGCACAATTACTACATTTGATGACTTCTGTTGTACAAGTCTGAAAATTGCTGATTAATATCTTCAGCAACATCATCTTCACGTAGTAGCATCCTCTTTTGGGACGTACACAGAAGCCCTGTGTTATCTCAGGTTAACAAAACGTATCTGCATGACAGCTTAGTCATCTATTGAAAAGAAACAAGAAGTGAAAGGAGAATGACTAAGAGCAGTGAAGCTTCTGCTCTTGCCTCAGGGGTGAATATACCTACGATCAGGTGTAGAGTTATGGTGTATTTGAACGTAAGTGGTTATGAGAGAATGATTTTAAAATTCCTGGCACTGCACTTGCTTGAGAAAAGTACAAGTCCTTTGATGTCAGTTACGCTTCTCTGGCATTAGAGCACACCGATATGTTGAAAGTCAAAACCTTGGAGTCTAATATGGAAGCCCAGTAACCGGAAGTTTTCAGATAGCTTGTGGATTAGGCTTGAATGTAAAGGAAAAATGCCTGTGGAAATGAACAGCATTCAAATCCTGAAACAGTAGAGCTAAGTAAAGCTAATAAGAAAACTGAAAGAAAAGGGCCAAAAAGAGGACAAGGCTCAGGAAGAAGCCAGTAAAACTTAAATGAATAAATGAGTAAACGCTGGTAAAAGCCAAAGTGAGCAGTAATGGCTGGAGGAACACAAATTGTGTAAACCATCTTGATGTCTTAACTCTGTTGCTGGCAAGGTTAATAATCCCATTAACTTAATTAAAGGCAGCATTCAACTTTAGGATTAGAAAGAAAAAAGACCACCAATGGGCAATTAAGTGAAGGAAGTTGTCATTCATGGCATGGGCGTTTACATTTATCTCACTTCTGTAAATGTTGATCAGTTGGATCAAAGACTTAATCAAAAATTATTTAGACAATTATTTCCTGACTCAAAAGTAGTCTCTAGTGATAGGAAACTGTTATACAGAATCGTTAAAGCATGCTTAACTGCATTGTGTTAATTATGCAGTGATAAATTATTCTACCTTTCTTCATTAGCAACATTTTATCAGTGGATAATAGTATTGTTTGTTCTTTCTAGGCAGTAGAAGAGTAATAATGTTGTTTAGGCAATTACTTTAAGCAGACTTGGTCTTTTGAAGTGGCCAGTTCACGTTAGATCTTTAAATCCATTTTATGGCTTTGTTCAGCTATACTAATTTTAAGTAATTATACTAATTGATAAGTTATTGGATTGGTCTGTCGTGGATTGATTATTTTTGTTTTATCTGCATACATCCATGACAGTGTGTGGAAACAAGCATATTACAAGCAGAAAGCAAAAGACTGGAAGTTAGGGTTCCTGGTGTGCTGTGATCTCCTTGCATGGCCTTGGATGGGGTGCTTAGCCTCTTCATGCTTCTTTTCCTGTAGAATAAGAATCATACAAATTCAGCTCTCATGGTTGTTCTGAAGGCTAATCAGTGTTTGAAAGGGCTTTTCTTTTTAGTTGCAGAAATTATTATTGGTGGAGATCCTTATGTTTATATTTGGGCAGCATTTGCGATGGATGCTGTTTTGAATATTGGTGACAAAAAAACAAACAAACCAGGTTTTAAATGTTTTTTGCTAGTTTGGTCTGTTCTGTTTTCATTGCTTGTAACACTTGTTTTACAAATCTTTGAGCCAGTGCAACACAATCTACTTCAAGGGGCTGGGGTTCCCACCAGGCTGCGAATCAATGTGGGAGCTGCTCCAGTTTTGATGACCAGCTACAAATAAGTAGGATCCAAGTAATACTTTGGTAAATCTAAGGGAAAAAAAAAAAAAAAAAAAGTTCAAGGTTGTTGATTCTTTAAATATCCTATAGTGAGCCAATGGAAGTACTGTATGAATTTTGTTTAATGGATTATTGAAAGCCATTATTTTCTTTTCTCCTCTTCTGGACTCTATCCGCTCTACAAACATTGTCATCTCTTATGTTCTCAGAGAGTATAAAACAAACCAGTATCAACCTTCACTGCCCAAAATTCTATGGAGAATGAAGCGTAAATCCATAGCAGTTAGTGCATGGTGTGATGCAAAGAAAAGCTCCTTCTTGTCACGCTTTCCCTTGTTCATGGAAGGCCTGTTGTTTTCTTAATGAGATGTTACTTTCATGGTAGGCTTAAAACAGTTCTGAGATTTTTAAGTAGCTCCAGTACAGAGCTCTTCAATGATAATGGATGTCTGTGTATGCCATGGCAGACAGAAGAAAGAAAAAAAACATGCTGTAAGTAATTGTTGCAGAGTTGGATTTTGTTGTAGTTGTGATTTTGGCTGCCCTTAATCTGAAAACATTTCCTATAGCATTTATTAAAAATCAAAAAACCAAAAAACCCTGACTTGTGGGGATTTTTCTTCCCTGCAATAAAGAACAACACAGAATGCCTATGAGCAGTCCATGTCTTTTCTGAGGTAAACTAAAAATCATTCATTCAAACAGTTGTAAAATAGCTACTTCAAATGTTTTACTGAAAACATTTAATTTCTGAGACGGTATTTAGAACAATGTGGGAAATCATAAGGAAGATAGAAATTAAGTTGACATTATTGTATGAAACAGACTGTCCAAATACACTCTGATTTTTTGGACCAAAATCAAAACCAGCCCAGTTGTCATCAACACTGTTTAATGCAACAATGTATTCTTATTATAGTGATATTTTATTTTAAATTACATTTTATTTCTTATATTTTTTAAAAAAAGGTGATCCGGGAGTAAGTGATGTCCTTTTCAATAATAATAAAAAAGTGGAAAATATTGTAGTTTAGTAACCCTTTTATTTATTTAATAAGAACTTGTGCTATGCCAAAGCTGAATTATCAAACTTTCTCATTTCATCAATAGTCTGTGCATGAAATAGTGAGCAACATTTGAATCCCTAAATCACAAGCTTATTTCCAATTGTTGATGCTGAAAAGTACAGGCTTTTAAGACCTGTTTTGTGGGTTGTTTTTTTAGGAATGGGTAGGTACATGGTGTACTGTGTATTTTGTGTTTTTTAATACTTTCTAATGTCATATGCGCTATTGTGATGATTTCTTCTAGTTTTAGTGGGTTATTTAGGGGCACAAATAAATGTGAGGTGCTTTGTTTTCTCTTGAACTTTAAAGTGTTATTGCATTTTGCATTCTGTCTATTGTGAGCGACAGTTCTAATGGCCATGTATAACGTAATAGCACAAAGGATCATTAGAAAATTCATGAAACAAGCATGTAAATAAGTTCAGTTTAAGAATCAACTTCAAATAGAAAGAGTGGTTTAGCGTAGGCTTCAGTAAGTCATTAAAATTTTAGTCCTCCCTCTGCACCTCTTGCTGATTTTTTTTTTTGCTAACACAAAAGTGGTCACATATTTTTTTGAACTCCTGATTTTTTTTTTGTTTTTTCCCCCCCCCCCCCCCCCCACTTCTCAGCTTCTCCTTGTTTTCTTTTTTACTTTTTTCTTCTTTTCCCTGTTCTTTCTTTTCACTTCTTTTTCTTACCCTGCATCAGTTAGTGTTTAAATGTTCTTGGACTACCCTTTAGTTTTGGTACCACTTGTGCTGTAATGTCAGGTAAATAGCTACTGCACATGAATAGAGGAAATCTTACTCTGGAATAACTATGAATCCAAAGATTATTAGGCACATGTAACTTGCTGCATGTTGCATGTCTGTATGCACTTGAGCAGCATACCTTTTTATTTCTTTATATTTACTAGCAATGCGATATCTGGCTCAGCTGATGGGCTGCACACCTGAAACTGGCACTCAAGACCAGGTTGATTGGAGCCCTAAGCTGGGGATGAGAAGAATCTGTAAAAAAGAAATTCTGTTGCATTCAGGGAGATGTATTTAGTCTCAGAAGTTTGGGTTTTGTCCTCAAGCCGTAGGGGAAATAAAAATTAAAAAAAAAAAAAAAAAAAAGTAATAAAAAATAAAATAAAAAAAATAAAACAGGAAAAAGACAAAAGTACCATAGTAAATATAAATATGTAACTGAATTATAACTAAAAATCAAAACAAAAAACACAATTAAAGCTTGATCAAAGTATCTGAATTTGATGAGAGAGCTTTGTACTGGGATTGGAGAGCCAAGAGCCAAGCATTGCTAATCTGAACAATTGCATGTCTCCTCAGACTTCAAAATGTTTGAGCCACAGTGAAAGCAGGGGTATTTCTAGTTTAATAAACAGTAGAGGACCAAAGCATTCAGATGAAGGATACAAGTATGTAGAAGTCAATTTAGCCACTAAACACTCAGAGGTGAGAAATAGGAGGAGTATTTTTGAGTCTTTAGGTTTCTCTTAAAAGTCTGAGCCTTAACCTAGTATAATGAAACTAGCATTCCAGGTCTATGTGCTGCATGGTTTTTTATTTTGTTTTTACTTTTCTGGGTGTTTTATTTTTGGTTTGTTTTTTCTTCTCAGTAGTACACAACAGTAGGTAAAAATAAAAGGAAAAAAGAGGAATAAGTAAGCATGTTGACAGTTATCGCTCAGGCTGCCAAGTCCTGGGGGGTGGCATGAAGCAGCTGTTTCTCCCAGTTACCTAACTTCTTTAAAATACAAAAGCTACAACCCTCTCTACCTCCTCCCCAAGTTTAAATGTCAGGGTCTAAGTGGATCCAAGAAACCCTTTCTCAAGTTCACCGGCTCCTCTGGCCAAGTAACATTTATCCTCTCACAGGGACATAATCTATTCCAGCCAAAAAAGCAGTGATTTAGTCATTATTTAGGCCAATGTTATAACCTCCTTAAATATGCTGTGTGAGCAAGGCAGTCGTGTTTTTCACCACTGCAGTTATGTTTTCTTTATTATCTTTCTTCTGGAGCTGGTGACCTTTGTGTCAGAGGGAACTGTGCCTCTGAAGTGCACTAGCAGCTGAAGCGGAGTTGCTGGGCTGCAACCTGCTCTGCGCGGGTGAGCCTGGGTTGGTACCCATACAGAGGGGACAGTGGGAAAGGAAATGTCTCCAGCTGCCCCAGCTACATGTGCCAAAGCTAATTCTTCACCTCCATAACCACACATAAAAGGGTGTGTTTTTTGTTCTTGTTGTTAGCTCTTGCAGGTACTTTTGTGGGCAAATATTTCATTTCCAGCAAGAGGTTTTGTCTTGAGGGTTTCTAAGAACTTGTATTGACCTGAGCCTAGGGTGGCACAAGAGAAAGGTACCGATACAAATACCAACTCAAAATAATTAGTACCCCAGTGGGTAGGGTGCTCACGCTTAGTGTATTTCTTGCTTTCTACAGCATCTTTCATTTGCAGTCCATGCATGCTAACTGTGCATATATTAAGGCATCTGTGCCCCAGTAAGGATGTCCTAATTAAGTAGACTACAAGAATCTCTCTTTCTGGTCCATTGAGCAAGAAGATATTTGTAGAATTTTGAAGAACTCCAACTGCTGAGATGGGTAAATGGTCATCCTGAGGGACAGTGAAGATGATCACATTCTGTGGGTCATGAGAGCAGCCACTTCAGGCAGTGTGTTCAGAAAGTCGTAGAAATGCCAAAATGTTGAGGCTGGGAAGGCTCTCTGGAGATACCCTATGCAACCTGTTTTTCAGAATATGGCCTTAGTTCGCTTTAACCAAGGGCAGCAAAACCAGTTTCTGCTTGCGAATGCATTGTTAAAGGATAATGTATGCAATCGTTATGCGTTAATAGTGAATGGGAATACTCTTCAATTTGCAACTTCCCTGCATGCATAATTGCAAGCAGTCCTGCAGGAAGAAAGGAAATACTTAAATGGTCTGAGTCTGCTTATCTTTTCATTGTTGCATAACAGAGGTGAATACTATGTTGTCAGTTCCATATTGTTATCACAGCTCATTCAGAAATCAAAAATGTAACCAGTTTTGATTTATAGCTGTATTTTAAGCTCTTCGTTAAGATGATCATTTAGATAAAATGCAAGTCTGATTCTGAATTTAATTTCTTATTACTTTTTACCCTGCCATCATACCCAGGTCAGCTACTTCAGTTTCTAGTTTTATATGATACGGATAGTTCCTCTCAAGCTGTGCTCCATTTTTTTTATTATTATTTTTTTACAATGATGTGTCAAGGAAAATAGAGTAAAACAAAATGTCTGAGCACTATTACTCACTTTTATCTTTTCTTTTTTTTTCAGGTGATAGTGACTGATCCTTACCATAAGAGTGGCTTTTCTGAAAACATTCAACCTGACGCACAATAATGGATATAAAAGATCGCAGACACCGCTCTTTGACAAGGGGCCGGTGTGGGAAGGAATGTCGCTATACTAGTTCTTCACTGGACAGTGAAGACTGCAGGGTACCAACTCAGAAGTCCTACAGCTCGAGTGAGACTCTGAAAGCATATGATCATGACACGAGGATGCACTATGGAAATCGAGTTTCAGACCTGGTTCACAGGGAGTCAGATGAGTTTCCAAGGCAAGGTATGTTTAACGTCAGAACTGCTTTATTCTTCAGTAGTCTCTACTAGATGATGTTAGCTGTCTGTTGAAATAACCCTTGTGAAATTGGAAGCAAGGCTGCTCTCTCTTATTTTACAAAATACTCTTCACTTTAAACATGTTACATCCAACAAATGAGTGAATGAACAGCCTAAATGTTTTTAGTTGGCATAGCCTTCCTTCCCTATCTCTGTTTTTTCGCTACATGCAAACTTGCACATGCCTAGTTTTACTTTCATTCTTTTATTTTACTTGTCCTTTTAAATCATAAGTCTCCTTATCATAAGTTGGAACTACTAGTGAACATTTTTTTCACAGGAACAGCATTTAAAAATCTGGTTAATGTGACCAAATAGCCTGATTGTAATTAAGATTTAGGCTTACAAAAATATAGGCAGTGTTGAATATAAAGGTATAGCTCATTTCTGCCCCTTTCAACAGAAGGCAAAATGTCTAGTACATCTGTAATTGCTAAAACTCTATTACTTCATGTGTGTATGTGTTAATGGCACAATCTCTACTATGCAGTTCTAGTATTGTGACTACTCTGTCTTATGTGACTGCGGTTATCCTGCTTCTCCGCAGAGATCACTCCATGAGCTCCTGTCTAATGAAAGGTCATTTTCTATACTTCGTATTATGTCATACAACTTGTTCAAAGCATTGTGCCAGCAGTCAGTGTCTGCCTTAACCTTTAAATCTAAGTATCTATTAATTTGCATCCTTAATTGAACTCTCATCTAATCCCTTGTTTTGCTTGCATATGTGTACAGGCATTTTAAAGTGTTTGTGTTATGCTTTCTCTATCAAACACCAAGTTCTCTTTTCTGAGGTAGTCTGTTCTTGTAGGGTTTGTTTTGCTAAGATGTATTTACCTAGAGATAAGGCATCTAACTGCAGCTGAATCGTATGAGCTACTGAAGCCATTTTCATTCTGGTTTGCTCAGCCTCTGTGTACAAGAGTCATCTAAATATTACTTTCCCCTATCTGGATGATTGATGCTTCAGCTCAAGTGCCTTATTTTAGTTTCCAGGTCATTATTCGGCATTTCATGAGGGTGTTCTTTTTCTCTTGATTACTGATTTGACAACTGCTCATCCTCCTCCTGCTCTTAATGTGTTCTCATCTGCCCTCCTTATGAAGGGGAGTGCAAATTGAAATGCTCCGAAGACTTTTTTCTGCTAGCCTTTGTTGTTATATCTAGATGAAAAAAGTTTAGTTTCTTGAGGCAAACTATTTTTATTTTTTCTACCAAATAATATAAGCAGTAACTCCTTACCTTTCTGATTTTGTTAAGTGTAGAAAACATGTTTCTTCAGAAAATAAGTTTGTATTGTGATTCTTCATATTTGAAAACTCAAGTTCTGTCTGTTTGTGAAGTTCTTTACTGATGTGAAATTGGAGAAAAGCTGGAAAGTAGATTTTCATTAATATTTGGGGCCTGTTGTCTTTTTCATTCAATGATTTTATATGGATGTAAGTACGATCCAAATAGTTGGAAACACTGGATATTACTTCTGATGCAGATTCTAGCTGCAGACGTACAGAAATGACTACATGTAGATTTATTCTAAATTTGAGTTAGTGCATTGCTGGGGTTAAATTCCTTAGGAAATAAACTTGTTTAAAATAAGTAGTCTGAAGGGAGTTACTTTTCTGCTATAAAAAATAGAACAGACTTTTTGGTTCTTGGCTAAAACTCCAAGTCCTGTGCATACTTGAGCTCTTTGTCTAAGATTTTTCCCAAAGTACAAAATGTGTAGAGGTTCAACCTCTACTGCCAGTCCATTGACATCTGCCTCTGAAGTTGTGGGCCACCATAACGAAATAAGAGGCATTACTTTCAGAACAGTGCTCATATATTTGTTATCCAGTAGCTGCACTGGATATTCACTAGTCAATCGGTTTGAAAAATTCAGTCTTTCAGTGGATGAAAGAGCATTCTAACCTTACAAGTTTTCATAAAAGTTGAGGAGTTCTTTCTGAATGTGGTATTTTAAGATGAATAGGAACTTTTCTGCTTTTCTGCTAGGATATGTCAAAAGCTCGACAATAGTTCTGACACCTCTGAATACTTGAAATATTTTACTATATTCTGGTAATGTGTGAATTTTTCTGTATGCCAGGTGTTTTTCTACCAAAGAGAACCAATTATTATACTTGATCATGTACTTTTCAAAAAGAAAATAAGTTTTTTTTGTTTTTTTTTTTACTTCATCTGCTGACACAGCACAGTGAATGAAGTTAGGTCTCCTTTAAGACAAAAAAGGTAGTTTTTAGAAAGCTATTCTTTAAAGAGGTTGCTTTGAAAGGCAACCTTTGTTCATGTATGCTTTGTAACCAGACTGAGCTTAAAAGAACTCTCTCTACAGAGTTGTTGGAGTTTAAACTGGATTTCAAACGGATGATTGCAAACATTACTATTCCACAGTTCCTCACTTGGCATTCATAGCTCACAGGTTTCGTATTTCTACTTGATCCAAATGCCAGGCTTCATCTGATGCAAAATTTATTAGCCGCTACTTATACTGAATTGACTGCTTTCTCATTCTCAGGTCAGATCTAGTTTAGCAGTAAATCTCTGATATGAAATTTAAGAATAAATAGAATATATGTATGGAGTTACTGAAAGTAAGTCTGAATAGTAGAATGATATTAAACTGGGCCCAACATTCTAAAATATTACCTTTTATTTTTTTTTTATTTTTTTATTTTTTTGACACAGTTAACTATCTTGCTTTCTCTATGCCATTGCACGTCTTTTGGCTTGCCAAGATAATCTCAGTGAAGAACTGACAATACTTTCTGTAATCAGCTCAATTTTATTTGTTTCTTAAAGGAAGTGCATTTTATATCCTTTTAGACACTGATAGTATATGAAGATGAATTAGAAAACAAGTACAGTGGTTATAAGTTGTCTCATAAAATTACCCAGTGTTTTTATCAGTATAAAATTCAGAATTACTGTTACATAAAATCCTCGGTAAGCATGGTGCTGTGACCACTTCCCTGGGGTGCCCATTCTTGTGCCCAGTGACTCTCCTGGGGAAGAACCTTTGCCCTACCCTGCCTTATAGCAGCTTCAGACTGTTCCCTTGAGTCCTATTGGTCAACACCAAAGAGAGGAGATCAGTGCCTGTTCCTCTGCTTCCCTATGTGAGAAAGCCATTGTCCTTAATGAGGGTTCTCCTCAGTCTCTTCTTCTCTAGACTGAACAAACCAAGGGACTTCATTCCCCATATTTCTTTCAGCAGGGCTCCTATTTGTCCTCTCATCTCCTAGTCTCTACATATAGTCAGAATTGTTCCTTCCCAGCTCTCTAATTTGTCTAGATGTCTCTGCAAGGCTTTCCCCACCCTCAGTGCAGTCAGCAGCTCCTCCAATTTAGTATTAACAGTAAATTTACCCAGAACACTTTCTAGTCCTACACTGAAGTCATATATGATAACTTTCTAGAGAACCAGCCTTAAAACAAAGCCCTGGGGAACCCTGATAGTGTTCAGTTTTAGGTTGTGAGTTCCAGACTGGAAGTCATTGCAAAGATGGCCGTAGCAATTCAGCATGTTAAGTTATTTACAAATTCATTACTATGGAAAGTCTGTAATCAACTAACAAGGTAAATATACAGTGTAATCCATTAAAGTATTACCAGCATTCTTATTCTTGAGTGTAATAAAGATGGAGTATAATAAAATACAATCTTCTGAAACTTTTCCATGTGAAACTAAGTTGCTGACAGAGGACTCCAGTAATAAATATGACTAATACTGGGAAAAAAAAAAATAAAAAAAAATACTATTCTAATATTAATATGCATTTGTAGAATAAACTAGCAGGTAGGTGTAATATTAGACATAATATTGTACATACCCACACACAGTTTAAGGGTTAAGTTTTTTGTTCTTGGCAATTTTTCTGTAGTGATCATTATTAAAAATCAACGTTTGTTTACAGTTAAAATTAGAAAATTTAAATGCTTGGTGTTCTAAAAGAGCTTTTCCTGTTTTACTTCTACAGCATTAGACTCTTTATTGTCTGATGATTGTTAAACTACCTTATACTTCTTTGTATTTTCAAAACTATTTACAGTTACTAAGTGAGCATCACATAACCTAGGTAAAAGGCATTAGTGCTTAAAATAGAAAAAGAAGTAAAGAAACAGTTAATTTAGTTAGTGCCTGCTGTCAGTAAAGAAAATTTTAGAAGCTGCAGGTCTAATTTAAAGCAGCCTCAGTAACCATTTTTGTTGAAAGATCTATTTAAAAGCATTTTAATACGCAGAGGAAAACTTCCTATATTTTATAGTTAATGAATTTGTATCAAGCAGCAAGATATTGTGCTTCAAAATAGAAGAGTAGGGTTTACTCCCTGTAGGACTAATGCCTCTGAATATTGGAAAGAACATACTCTGTACTTTCTTCCTTCTTTTGTTTAAGTGCATTATAGAATTCTAAGACCTTGGATAGTGAAATTAATAATTTTTGAACTTACAAGTCCTTCTACCCTTATTCATATGCATGCTCTGTCCCTCTTTAATGCAGTTCCTAGTGTTCAGGCACATCCATGTGGATGTTCTTTTTCATATTTGAATCCATTGTAAAAGGAATAATTTACTCCAAGGAGATTAAATAAATAAATACTTTTCAAAATAAAATAATCTAAATGAAAATACTTCATGATATTATTTCTTGATTCATTCTGGTAATAAAAATGGCTAATTTACTTAAAATTTGCAGTCATTCTATCTTCGGGGGTTCTTGTCCTCAGAAGGATCTGCAGTTAAACACAGATACGCGCTAACAACTTGCTTCTTGTTTAGAATACCATGTGTGTTTTGGAACTGGGTCAAAATGCTGAAAACCAATTCATTCATAGGAATCAAAATTAGGAGAAAATAAAATGGGAAGTGAATATATCTGGTTAAGCAGAGTTCAGTATGTTTTATGTGCTCTCTTTACCTTGTTTTTTTGGTGGTTTTTTTTGTTTTTTTTTTTCCTCTGGATTTAAAATGTTTAAGACCAAAGGGTCTGTTACTTAGTTTTATCTATTAACAGATTAATTTTCGTAAGTTTATTACTACATTGATCTCAGTAATCCTCAAATGAAGTGTTTTTAAGAGTCTGAAAACAGCAATAGATAGAAAATTCAGTTTCTATTGGTGCAGTTTCTGTGGGAAATCTTCTTCCAAGTTAAAATCAGTTGCCAGCTTCTCATTTGATTTTGAAAACAGCTTTCAGTTGCTAGCCATTAGATTTCATGTAGTCTTTTTCTCTTTCATTTGAACATCCATAATACCCAGTGTTCTTTCCTTACAAATTCAATTAGATGCTGCAGTTGAGTCAGTCTTCTTTTCTATGACCTATATCTGTGTATCTATACGTATGAATAGATAGAGCTTCTTAAACATCTGCTTGTCAAGTATCATAGTATCATCTTTGGTCATGAAATCAAATTTGCTGCTCTTCACTAAGCCCTATTATTTTTTTTTTCTCTCTCTAAAACAAGCAGAATATATCATAGCAATCCTATATATGCCTTGGTTATGTGGATAAAGATGTGTATAGTGACAGTGACATGTATAAAGATAACCCTTTCATATTACTTCCATGTTTATAAATCCAAGTATCAAATCAGCTACTTCTCACAGCAGTGAATTGCTATTGAGCTACTTGTCCTTCAAGGTTCCTAATGTATTTTTGGTCTAGATAACTGACTAGGCAAAATAGCGTGTAGATATTTTCATATATTGCTATTTTTTATGTGTCTGCTTAGCTGGAAGCATCTTACAGTGAATGCAAAAGTACATGTCTGTGAATGTAGACCATATTGGAAACAGAGATTTACTGTCCCAAAGTGTAATGCTTACTCAGCCATCTGATGAGATTTGAGCACTAAACAGTTTGAGAGGGATGCATAAAGCTGTTTTATTACAAGATGCTGTTATGAATTGTAGCAGCTTTCCTTATGTTATACTGCTGTTGCCAAATAAGTTGCATGGATGTAAGCAGTTTTATTTGTAATTACTTGCTTGCATTTCCTTAGAATATTTGGGTTGAAGATGTTTGTGGTTCCTACTCATTCTCTGGTGGCAATCCCTACATCCTCTTCAATTCAAAATCAAATGGTATCTTTTAAAACTATTTGGAGAAAAGCCTTTCTGAGGAATGCAATTTCTTGTACATGATATGGAATTGGTCTCAGATATTTGTACGTGTATGTGATATAACCTTGTCAAAAACGATACAGAATGCTCATACAGGAAAATATAACAGTAAGACCTTAAAGCAGTGGGGGGAGGGGGGAAAAAAGATAAAAAAATTAATTTTAGTTGAATTTGAGGAAGTCTAGAAAATAGAGGAATTACCTGCTTAAGGAATGTCAAGGAAAACATGAGGTTAATAGGTGATTTTCTAGACTTTGGTCAAAAACTGCATATTGTAAATGTGACACTTGACAATATTCCTGACAGCACTGCATTGATGTCTTGCTTATGGTCATGTTCTGTGACGCACACACACACACATATATATACATACATACATGCAATTACTTTTCTATTCTGTGATGCTGGTTTGCTCTGTTTTTGTCATTACAATCATTTTCAAAAACTATAGTTGGTGTTTGTTCACTTTTTAATTGTCAGTTCCACCAACTATGAAATATCTTATGTTAAAAGAAATGTAATCAAATATACACCACCAGTAGGTGATTTTTTTTCATCATTACGTATGAAAAAATTAGAAATTACCAAGTTTTGTGGTTGCTGCTGCATTAAAACAAGCTTATAATTTGCTTGTGTGAAGCATTAAGTGCTGAGCTGTGCATTAACACATTCCAGTTTGTCTTCATGGGTATAATAACTTAAACACATACATTAATGTAAGTATTGGGAAGAAAATTAATAATATTTTAGGTTCGCGTACTTAAGCCAGAAGCTTGACAGAAGACTGTCACGTAGAACAAATATTACAAGTTTCATTTATTTCAAGTATATGATCATGCCTGTTCTACATGCCCTGGCACTGTATTCTGGATTTTAAATGTATTTCTGGTTGAATTCCATGTTTTAAAGATGGCATTTTACGCTGAAATTTTAAATATTATCAATATAATATTACTATTTCAAGACATTTCACTCATTTTCAAAACAAAACAAATAAGAATTCACTTGCATTCCATTTAATTTCATTGCAACATTTAGTCTGGTTGCCTACCTGCACAGCCTGGTCCTAGGGAGCCTGCTTTAGCAGGGGTTTGGAGTAGATGATTTCTAGAGATCCATTCCAACTCCTACAAAATGTGATTCTGTGATCCAGTTGTATGTTGAAGTTTTTCTGTCCTTAACCAAAGCGTTTGAACAGCATTGTAGCGAAGCTAAAATAGTGCCCAGTGTGTTCCTGTAACAGCATTAGTCGCACCATACTGAAAGGTTACCTAATGAAATCTGGACATAATTCTTAAGTTATCTTAATAAGGAGCTGAGGTGGTATAATATTACATGGATTCTTGTTCTGTGGGATTGGGTTTTAGTTTTTTACTCATGACAGTGAGTAAAGTTTTGTGTGTAAATAGGCAACTAAATGTGTGTACTCATTAAGTTTGCTTCTAAATTAGATGCGTTTCCAAGATTCTATTTTTATGTGAATATAGAACTAAAACGAGAAATATCTGCTTCCAGCACTAAGTTTATAGTTTATTAATAAAATGAAAAATGATGAATCACAGTTGTAATGATGCATCTTATCCAAAGATAATGAAGAGTTATAAATTGTGTAATGAAAAATTAAAATAAGGTTAAAGTAGTTTATAAGACTGCCTACAGATCCTGCAGTGCTCAAATTTGAAGAAAGAACACTTACTTTTGAGTGATTTGAAAATATATCATTTAGTTTTGGTAGAGGACTAAAAAGCATATACTTGTCTTTAGGATAGTTTGGAAGTGGAAGATTTGACCGGGACAGCGAAGAGAAAAATGAGAAGTTATTTGCTCTCTGAAATCTGTGTACACAACAGATTGTGTTTTAGATGTCTTCAGTACTTCATTTGTGTGATTCTCTCTTGTTGACTTTTTGTAACAATTTCTCATCTGTTTGCCTATTTCTCAACCATTTCATAAGTAAAATAAACCTTTGTGCTTATTTTTAATATTAGCAAACTGTAGTGAAGCTTCTCGTAGAATCACAGAGTATCCTGAGTTGGAAGGGGGACCCACGAGGATCCTTGAGCCCAAGTCCTGTCTCCACACAGCACCGCCCAGAATCCAAACCCTGCATCTGAGTGCATTGTCCAGGTGCATCTTGAGCAGCTCAAGGCTGTGCCCACCGCCCTCTGGGGGCAAAGCCTTTCCCTCACCCCCACCCACCCCTCTCCTGACATGTTGTGATATGTTCTGTGTGTGCTTGCGTTGCAGCAGGCCTCAGTGTGATGAGGGGGAGGTGAAACTGCTTTCTCTTTCAGAAGCATTTCCCCAGGTGGGAAACTGGGAAGGCACCATCACTTGTTGGGAGACTTTTGGAGATCAACAGTATAGAAACTGAGGCAGGTTTTGTAATACTGTGCTTCCCTGAAGCTGCTCTCTCACTTTGTGTAAACCAGAATGTCTGTAGGGGGGAGAATGTTTAGAATAAGCAGGCTTTGTGGTTAAAAATGTGTCAGCTTTGCTTTTTATGTTAGTATGTGGACTTAATAACTCTTATAAGCTGTTACCGTCTGGCAGAGTTCTTCATCTGAGCTTAAATTCATCTCCTTGCCTTATTTTTCGGACAGCATAGCAGTGTTATATCTTGATCCAAGTACATCTGTCCCATAAAGTAGGTTCTCTAGGTGCTGTTTTTTTTCTGAGACATAAGCAAATTTATGTTAATAAATCTACATATTTACTCATTATTTCTGCAGTTCAGAAGAACGGCATTGGATAGGATTTATCTAATTTCTCTGCAACATCTCATTTACTGCTGAGTAACTTAGTACTCAGTTTAAAGAAAATGCTACCACCTCATGAATTATAACAACCTGTCCTATGTGATAAAATAATTATACCTATGGGATACTTAGCAAACAGGAATTATGGAATTCCAATCCATGATGATTATGTGCAGATCAAGACAGAGTATCTATGTGCAGGAGCTACTTGGAATGAATTGAATTACTTGGCAGATTAAGAAAATGCCTAATTAAGAAGTGATTTACTGTGGCAAAATACACAAATATTGTTTACCCCTAATTAAGAAATGATTTATTGTTGTAAAATGCACAAATATTGTTTAATAATACTGATACAATTATTGAATCTAAAGTATCAATTTGATCAGCTGTAGGAGTAGTAGATTATGAGAACAGGAACTTAATTTAAATTTGCACTTGTTTGTTTTTTTTCCTAACACAGTCATTTTGATTGCTGCTCTAAAAGATGCTTTAATTATAGCAGCGTAGTTATTTTTGTGTTCTCATTGTTTAAACTTTAGTTTAAGATGATGAAGTTGATACTCTTTTTCTGCCTCTTCTTCTTCGTAAGCTGCATTATCTTCCAATAATAGAGAGTTTAGAGTAGTAACAATATTTATCAGGCGTGGGACAGACGCATATAATTGCTTTCACACGAAGAATGTGCAGACATTAAATATAGCTCAAGATGAGAGAAATTTGCCTTAAGTCCTCTTCTTCTAACTTAGATTAACATTCTGCAAGAGAGGAAAAGAGAGAAAATATGGGGTAATGTAAAAAATATGCTGTTGCCAAAACACATAGGTTTGTTTCCCCTAAATAAGTGAATAAATTCAGCCATTGGATGTATTTACAGTGCTGTTTTCAGACCAGGAATTAAAATCTTTGCCTCTGGAGTTCAACTGACTGTTGAATGGCATCTCATGTGGTTGTTTTCATTTTGGTGTTGTTGTTGTTTTGTTGTGTTTTGTTTTTTTTTAGTTAATAAAAATATTGTACCTACTATGTTTAAAAACTATGTGAAGTACAACAGTATTATTGACTTAGAACTACCTTTATACCTGAAAAAGCCAGTTGTTTATCTAATGTGATGAGATGTTTAAAGTACCTTATTTATTGTTTACTCATGTAAGAAAAGTTCTCCACAAAACGGTGACATCTAAAAGTCCTTTCTCACTCTACCTTTCAATGCAGAAAGAAAAATTAAGCTGAAATATCTCCACAAAGTTTACCCTCCTGCACCCTTTCTATTAAAAGACAGTAGCTCCAAGGAGTGAATATTCACATCTAAGTCTGTGTGTGATCTTTGTGAAGCCATGAAACCAACCGACCAAAGAAAACAAACAGAGGAAGCCTGCTTTTAGGTTGGATGGCTAGAGTAACCAGGTCCTCTTGTGCAGGAGGGCAAACTCTGTATCCTTATCATTTAACTTCATGTTCCACTTAAAAACATCTTTGTCTGGACTATATTAAATTTCTGATGACTTGAGCTTGTAAATTAACATACAGAATAATCTGAAATGCTGATGAAGGAGCACACTTGTACAAAGTGGCTTCTTGTCTTACTGTCAAGGAGCCTGTTATGCGTGAAGTTTTATGTTTCTGCTGCAATGGGTAGATATTTTTGGATATGCAGGTGGTGGAGTGTCTGTCAAATTTTCTTTTTTTTATTTTTTTTTTCTCTCAAGGAATTCTTTGTAAAAATCTTTTGATTCTTGGCAAAATATTTCAATGCTTGCGTGCTTTCATTTTTCCCTTCATCCAACAAGTTTCATTATTTTCTCCCGCTAGATGTCCTTCCTTAAGGACATGTAACTGGTGCAAAATGATACTTGCAAATAGAGGCTTTTAAAGTCCCAGCTAAAAAAATAAAATAAAATAAAAAAAAATAGTGAAGCTAAACAAAGTAGCAATACCATCAGTGTTGCAAAGGCGAGGTACATCTTCAGAGAATCATAGAATGGCCTGGGTTGGAAGAGACCTTAAAGATCAAGTTCCAACTCCTCTGCAGTGGGCAGAGTTGCCAGCCACTAGGTCAAGCTGCCCCAGGCTCCTTCTTACCTGTCCCTGACTGCCTCGAAGAAGCATTACCTGGCAGTGTCAGGAATAGGGCAAGATGGTGGCTGTGATTCCAGTGATCTCCATGCAGCACTCCAGAGAGAAGGTTAAGGTGTAATAATCGCAAATGAGGTGATCGTATTCCTCCTTCCTCTGTTTTTTATGCTTAGTAGAATCAAATTGTGGGGATGGCTGAAACATGTGGTTGGCTTTATTTACCTGAAGGTGATGAGAATGAACCTTTTCTAGTTCCCATGGCCATGTCTCTGCCATTCTCAGCAAAATTGAGGGGCCGTACTGTGAAAAGGGAGCACAGCACGCACATTCCCTCCCTTTTTTCATCAGCTTGTGAATGTAAGAGAAGCTAATGAACGTTTCCAAATGATCTTGCTGCTAGCACTTTTAAACTGTCATTTGGCTTCTGTGTTCAATCTCAAAATAAGTAAATAAGCAGGGTGGTGTCTTAGTTTCAGCTGGGACACAAATGTTTTCTTCAGTGTCTGTTATGTTTTGGTTGTAGGAGAAAAACCATGATATTAGTAGTTGTCACAGAGCAGTTTTGTACAGAGCCAAGACCGTTCACAGCAAAGAGCCCAGGGAGCTGGGAGGGAACAGAATCAGGACAGCTGACTTAAACTGGCTAAAGAGAAATTCCTTATGATATGACATAATGTATGGAGTTTTGAAGGCAGTGGGAGTTCATCTTGCTCTCTTCCACAGTTTGGGAGACCTTCTGGGCATCAGTTGGTGGGTATGCTTGTCATAACTATTACCCTTTTCCTTTTGGCCACCTTGTTTGCAGTGTACTTGAACACTGCTTATTTACTGTTATGTATCAGCACACAAAGCAGCTGTCACTCTGCTGCCTTTCCATAAGCAGGTCTATCACATGCTAAGCTTTGTTTTATTTGTTCCAGAAGAATGTAATGTATTGTTCTCATATGTTGCATACAAACATTTGAAATGCATTAAAAATGGATTTTTAAAATAGATTTGTAAGTTATGCCTGTCATTTTACTCTGAATTAGGACTGCAGCATTCTAAGAGTAATTTTTCAGCTTCAGTTCCCCAGAGTACTGTATTTAGAAGCACTAAAATGCAGTCATATCCCAGTTTTATTTATATAGTTATATTTACTTTATTTAGACAGCATTCTTACCTTTGGGAAACAAATGCAATGGCACTTTTTGACAACGACCATTTATTTACTCTAGATGCAAATTTTATTTTTGGAAGTTTTTGATTAGAAAGGAAGAAAAGCAGACTAATCATTATGAACTGTGAACTTCTCCAGTGCTGATTTCAGTAACCAGTAGGTAATACAGGGCTCTTTGAGGTGCGGTTCTTTTTTTTCTGTTGTTGTTTTAATAAGCCTCCAGATAATAATGAACTTGTCTTGATATGCCCGTTAATTTGCAGTGAAAGGTGGTAAATGAGAGAAGTTACCCAGGATGTAAAGTCTAAGATAAAAGCTTGAAATGTGTTTACTTGGTCTTTTATGTTGCTCAAAATGATACAACTTGAGAAAATAGAAAGACTCAATGAAATATTTTTCACTTGTAAGCATGTGTCTTTTCAGTAATTCATAGTTCTCTTTTTTCCTGGAGAGAATAAAAGCTGATATTATATATATATATCACCCTGATGTACCAAATGCTATTTAAATAATTATGAGATGTTTGGAATCTGTTGTTGTTTTATCTTACTATAACTCTCATATTGTACCTTTGGGATAAATTATGTTGGTTTCATTCCCATTTTGCAGGCAAAGTTCACGATAGAAAGATGAAGCCAATTGCTTAGGGGACTAAATACTGTTGTGAGCAGAAGAAAGAAAAGAAGATGTTTGGTGTTTGCATTTGGATTAGTAGTCCATTTTTAGTTACATTTGCAAGTATTTTCACTGTTGTTTTTATATATGTCTATGTAGAATGGATTCTTAACTAATAAAAAATCCATTTTGCTTTTAAGCAAACTTTTCTGATATGTAAAGCTTTAAGATGTCCACCACAAGGGAGAACTTTACTTTGGTTGATTCCATGTGTCTCACCTTTGTATAATTTTCTGGTGTTGCTAGCAAATACATGTAGCCTATATCCGTCACAGAGATGTAAGAATTGCTTAGAAATAAGGTTTAGAGAACAAATAGAATTTAAAAAGAGGAAGGTGAAATCAGAGGTGTGCTTAGTAGATTTATTTAACGTGGGTGTTATTCATGTTCCAGCATTCTGACAGCTTTATTAATATATTTTATTTAATAAAGATATCTGACAGTGCTGGACTGGGGAAAGAAGAAAAAAGTAGCCCAAGAAATGGGCAGCATAAGCTCTAAGAGACACAACTGTGGTGAATGAGTGAGGACTCTCACAATTTAGGGACTGAAAGTGAAGTTAGAGAAAATGAAAATTAAAGAAGAACAAAACAACATTTCTGGAGGAGTTTAGCCCTAAGTTGTTCTCTCTTGCTTATTCTGTCCTGTTGTGTACATTAGCTTTCCATTGGGTTCCTGAGCTGAAAATGGGTGCCCTTGCATCAGAAGGGAAGCTGTTTCACATTGCGCAGGATGGCCCACTAATTTAATAACTCTAAATCTGGAAGCACAGATATTGTGGGAAGTTTTTTTAGGTCTAAATGTGAGGGTATCATTTATTCTACTGGATGTGCTTTTACAAGTTGAGTGCAGGAGATGAAAATTGAGTTTCAAACATGCTGTTGTGCTCACTTGATTTTTTTTTTTACAATACTGGTGTACTTATGTATTGCATGTGCCAGTATAATTTGAAGTCCTCTGTGCAATATTCCCAACAGTTAGCAAAAGTAGTAATAAAAATAAAGTAAGACTTCAAGAATTGCTTCTTCAGGTTATGCCACACTTCTGTAAGTCTTGTATGTATTGAAAACCATATTGCTTCAGGTTGTTTCTTTGAAATCTGGGGTACCAGAGTGCTATCAAAAATAAATACACTTTTTAGAGAATTACCTACCCAACTGTGATAAGAAACAGAATTCTCTTGCAGGCTTTGATTTCTAGATACGTTTCAGCCAGCATTTCTTCCATGCCTTCCACAGCACCACTCATTTAAGAGCTCTGTTTTTCTATCTGTAATACAGAGGGCACAGCTCTCCTGTGTGATACTTCAGTATGTTTGCCAAGTATGGCATACATTAAATGTAGGCAATGCTAACAGTGTATTTAAAGATTACATGTGTGGCTGGCTAGACTCAGCTGTCCACAGTGTAGATTATGTTTTCATCCAATCATTTTCAGAAAGCGAGGAAATATAAGTCTCCCTAAGGTAACAATTAAATGCAGGGTGAAGTCTTTAGAATTCATGGAACTTGAGAAAAAATACATGCAAGATATGTTTTCAATTGCAGGTAATTGTAAATGTGTGCGGTTAAAACAAGCCCAAACATACATAATCTAATTTAATAATGTGTTTGTAGAAGTCAAAATGTATGTAGTGACAGTGCTTGTAATTATCAGTGCTTCTGAGAAAATTGAACTGTAAACTGTGTATCTAAATGAAGACATCAATGGGGAAAAAAAATCATTATATTGGTTTAAAAGTAGTAGCTAAACTCCTTTAATTCACTTAGTCAGAACTTAAGTCAACTCAATTCAGTTTTGTTAATTGATTTTTGGAAGCCATTAAATTGAAGTAAAACTATTACAGTTCTGAAATCAGAGTTCACATAGCTATTTTTATTACTTTAATCTTCAGTTTTTTTCCTGAGTACTTCTGAGTTAGTACAGTTAAAATTCTTACCCAGATGCATTTAAAGAGGACAGTCAGTTTATTAAGGCTTCAGCTATCAGGCATTTTAAGTCAGTGAATCAATGTAGAAGTTTTGGTGAAGGAATTCCTGTGTCAAAGACGGTGCTGTATATGCTATTCAGCTCCAAAAATGCTATCACAAAGTGGGAGGGGTGAATATTTTGTTCAGAAGTTTCCAAATCATAATAGAATGCATTCTGAATACAACTAAATGCTGAATATAAATAAATACTTCAGTGACACTGTTCTGTGTAGAACAGATGATCTGACATGTTTTATTAGACATTTGAGGATAATTCTTTTCCTGTTCATAACAGACGTAGCAAAAACAGGAAAGCTGATTATGAGTCCTCTGTCATGCCCTCTACATTGTAATTTACCATTAGTTTCTCTTTTAGCCTGAAAAAAAGCTTGTTACCATTCCAGTTTGGAGGTGTCATTAACAAATTTAGGTCTCAGGGTCACTGTCTCTTTTCAATTCTTTTTACACTAAGTAAAAAGAATCTAGGCCCATGTGATACTGTCTGGATACAGTCCTACATTACTTTTGACTTGAGTGTAATGCGGTTTTCAATTTGCAGAAGCCATTAGCCTTTTTCTTTCCTAGCCATGAAACTGCTTCATGGTGAAGATAAGGCTGTGGCAGTAGGGGTTGCAGAACGTATGTTTCTGTTTTAATCCTGAGCTCCCTTTCTTTTCTGTCTTGAACCATATGCCTATTAAGTCATATGTAAGTGGTATGTTGTGGGTTATTATTTGTGTTTTTTGATGAACTGGACCAACAATCTGTAATTACTCATCTGCTTTTCTAGCCTTTCTTATGCCTGAATTGCTTTTTTTTTTCTTCCACTTCCAGTTATGAACAGGGCTAGGAATGCTGAAGTGCTAATGACGACTGTGATAAAAAACAGCCATTTCTACACCATTCCACTTTTAAAACCTAGGCAGTACTATGTTGCCAATTAGCAAGCCAGCCTAATTTTGACCCTTGTGTAAATGGTTAATGACAGATAAATGTAAGGTCTTGGATTATTTTTTTTAGTCTTTTATTTATTAATTTTAATTGGTGGGGTTTATTCAAGAGAGAGAGAGAGAAAAGATTTATGCAATGTTTTGTAACTTTCCTCCCCTGCTGGAGAGGATTGCAGGTACTTTGGAAGAGAGCCAGATGCCAGCTTCATGTGCTTGAAAATTCAGCTGGACTGTTTACTGTCAGTATCTCTTAGCATAGCAGGTGCTGCCATACATAAATGGCATTCGGATCAACTAGAAATGACTTTGGATTTTTTTGTATGAGTGTAATTCAAAACATTGAGTCCCCATAAACTCCAATTAAATTTTGAAGTCTTTGAAATATCCCGATGCACAGAACACTGCTAGTCTTCTGTTTATATAACGAGTAAATGTTTGGGCAGATAAAAACAGCAGTCAATGATCAAGCAATTACAGAGAAGAGGGTTTTGTTTCCTGATTTATTCCCCTTCCTTTCCATTTTCTTGGCTGAGAAGTGGCTTGAGAGCAGAATATGACTCATTGGTGAGGGAGAATTTTGTGGAATTTGTGAAGGATGACTGAAAGTGTGCTCTAGTGAGTGCAGAAGAACAAGGGGAGTATGGAAAACAGCCAGAGATGTAGCTGTGTTTTCACTTGGGGGTTTGTCCAGCCTTTATCTCTTACAGACTTCAGCTCTGCTGATGGACCTCCATTAATAGTCCTTTGCTATGGAAAGTAGACTCAATAAGCAAGTGGCCAGCAACTAGAAAGGAAAAAAAAAAATCTATTCTGACAAATCTCTTGCTGTAGGTATGTGGAAGATAAGTATTTTCTTACAAGAAATACTTTGTTTCAAAATTGTTATCTTCCTTGAGAAAACAGCAGTCCAAGGAGTCATTTTTGACTCTCAAAATGAGCACCGTACTATCATTGTACTTCTTTTATTGTTTCGCATTTCACAGGGACTCTCCTAATGTAATTTTATTTATCAAAGGAAAAGTTTTTCTTGAGGTTAGCTTAATGGAGTAGAACATGTTCTTGAGTTTCACAGTGTTGTTGGAATTTCCCCCTTAGTTGTATTAGAAAAGACTTTTAAAATCCTCAATAATTTCATCTCGTCAGAAACTCCAGCAGTGAAACTTGACTAGTAAACACTTAACACTTCATTTTTTTGTAAATGAAGATGCTGTTCTGGTTGTCTGGCTTTATAGCTAAAAGTAAGGCAGTAACACGGCAGGTAAGCTGTATGGCCTATGTATCATGCAAATGAGATAAGAGAAATTCACCTTTTATATGCTTGTTATTTTACAGTCCCCTTAAAATTCTTTTAGCTGGAGTAAAGATTGAGCTTATTCTGTTAAGAAATGAGAAGGCGTGGATTCACTTTCTCCTTTCTTTTTGCAGAATGCTTTCCCAGTGCTTTTCTGTACAGAGAACTTGTTTGAGTTTGAAATGGAAGCCTAAATGTTCTTGTAATGAATTGCTGGGGTCTGTTAATTTGTATGGTTCATTTGTGCTCTCTGTAGGTAAACTGAATTTGCGGGTGCGTACTTTGGTTGTGTTGGAACTGCAGTTATATTTTAAAATAATATCTGGACCCTGTAATATTAGTTCTGTCATTGTATTTGGAAGACTGAGTCTCTGTAAGGTTGAAAGGAGTCGCTTTGGGAAATAAAAATAAATTGTGTTTAGGAAGTTTTCAAAGCAAAGCTTCAGTGGCTGGCGAGGGCTGTTACAGGAGAGCGGAGGGGAGGAGAGTATCTGTTTAATGCTGACTCTTCCCGTAGTCTGTCAATTTATTCATGCACTGGACCTTGCAAGCCCAATCCGCAGATGCTATTTTCTGCTCCTTACTGAATAAAACTCAGTGCTGGGTCCTGAGTGTAAAGATTAATTAGTCAGTGAGTGGTAAAGGTCTGTTAAAGCCATTATCGCGTATGTCCACAGAGACAAATAGGGACTATAAAACATTGTGTTCAAAACCTAATTTTACATGTGTATTTTTCATTAATAATAATGATAATGGTAGTAACTATAGCCTTTTAATCCTGAATCCTCTCAGAGGGCATTGTGCAATGCATACTGTGTTGGAAGGATCATGTTTTCCATCGCTGTAGCTCCTTTAAGCTATCTTGAGCTCAAGTTATTTTATATCATTGGGCAAGCTTAACTGCGCAGAGCATGTCAAACAATTAAGTACAATTAAGATTTTTATCCAGAAATAATTAGGAAAATAACAGTTAAAATTCAGTTAAACAATAAGTTAGAAATGGTAACCAGAGATGTGCTTACAGTTATGTACTTTACCTCTTTAGTCTGACTTCAGGACTATATTCTAACAATGTAATACTAGCGTTCTGATAAGCTCAGAAATACATAATTGGTGATTGCCTCTTTGTTAGAAATGTTTACCTAAATTAGATAAAAATTAGTTTATGTAATAAATTAGAAGATTTCTTCATAAGCATATGCATTTCACATTGCAGACTTGGAACCATTCATGCTCTTTTCTCTAAATTAAGCTGCAGCTGTTCTCTGTACACTTGAGAATGACTCCCTGTGTTTCCAGCAGTTTAGAAGTGAAGGACTCCTCTTCATACATTTTGCAAGTTTGGTGCACTCTTTGGTTTGCTGTGGTGTTTGTTTGCTTGCTTTTCTGTGAAGACTGGTGAAGCTTAGGACAGTTCGTATGAATGAATGAGTGGCTCTGTTCTTTCTCCTATAGGCGTAACTGTTCTAGTATGTAAAATTAGCATTGGCTGTGTAATGCATTTCCCTTTTTTCCCTTCCCACTGCACAAGGTTTAAGCAGGGACAAAAGTTCCTATGAGATGCTTATAAAATGTGCTGTGGGTTTCTCTTCCCCGTTATGTCCAGCCAAGGTTCAACTTGTTTGTTTAAGAGAAGCCTCATTTAGAAAATGTAGTAGGGCAGAATCAAAAAATCAGTGTATATTCTCTATCTGCTTCTGAGAGAACAAATCATCATTACTGGAATGGAATTTCCTCTTCTAGTCAGGACACCTGCAGTTGTTGAAATTTTTCATCCTAGTGCCATACCTGGTACATCCATCTGTGCCTTATATGGATCAGAAGATGCCAAGATATATAATATGTACAAAAGAAAGGGATTTTTTTCATTTTTAAGCAATGGACTGTCAGCTTCACAGAAAGGCTAAGTAACCTGAGTCTGCCCAGCCTGGGGAAAAGAGGGCTGGGGGGGATCTGATTAAGGTTTATAAACATCTAAAAGGAGGTGGGAGGCAAGTGGATGAAGCCAGGCTCTTCTTGGTGGTGTGTATTAGTAGGACAGTAAACAAGGTCCAAAAACTTGAATGTAGGAAGTTCTGTACAAACATGCAGAAAAGCTTTATGGGAAAGGTGACATAGCTTTGGAACAGGCTGCCATGAGAGGCTGTGGAGTCTCTTTCTATGGAGACAATCAAGGCCCATCTGAATACCTGCCTGTGCAGCCTAATGTAGGGAACTTGCTTTAGCCAGGGGAGTTGGACTCAATGATCATTCCATACCCTACAATTTTGTGATTCAGTGATACTGTCTTTTAACTACTTGTCTTCTTGCAGTTCTAAAGATAATAACTAATTAAATTTATGTTTGGAACCTTCATGGATAGGCATACTAGAGGCTTCAAGAACTTAGCACTCTCTCTAAAGAAATTGAATTAATTATTTTGGCATTGTATTTATGTTGGCTAGTGAATGAATGAAGTCAAAGGGCTAATAGTTGTAGTGAGTGAAGCTTTTTGCTTTTGAGCTGTAGGTCAAGCAGCAACTACAGATCTCTGAGGAACACTTATCCTGGAGACAGCTTGGTTTCTGCATGCTGAAATGACTGACAGAGCCAAGGGTATGACTGACAGCTGTGCTTTCTGGACCTAGTTGGAATACCTAATGCTACTTGAAGCCCTATCAAAATATTTCACACCTTTTAATTAATGAAAGCTCAGTAATAGAGTAATAATCATCTAATATAACATCAGTTTACAGGAAAAACAACAGTATTTCTGGCATAGTTTTCATTGGAAAGAATTGCTTTTTTGTTTGTTTATTTTAGTGTCTAGTTTTCCTTGAATTATTAATTTTACTCACACATCTAATGTTAGTTATATTGCAGATGAATTTTCAGTGCTGCAGAAGAACTTGTGAGGACTTAAAGTAATTCAGAATATTTCACATGCCTCATTTGCCTTTCAGCGTGGTGATCTATCAACAGTAGACTGGAATAATATATGTGTTAGAATTAATACGTGTACACTGCAGGTTTTTCAGATATGTGCCAAGAAGCTTTCCCATAATTCCATCAGTGTACGCATGCTAATGATTTCTCAAAAATATTCAAAATAGTTACCAGCAGTTGCAATTTAGGCCAAAGATGTTTAATTTACATAGCAAAAGCAGTTATGAACAACTGCAAAACCGAAGGGTGAGTGTTTGCAGTTTTAAGTCTGTTGTAATTTTTGGCTCTTTTAGTACTTCCTTCCATACTTGTTCAGCTTTTGATGCATTTTGTGTATTTGTGTTTTGATATGTGTATGTATTGCATGCTACTGGTTAGAAAAGACTGTGCAGGCTATTGACTTTTGAGATGTGAATGATTACATTGAGCTGAGAAGGAAGAGCACTCACAGTATGTGCTTCATTCATTCCATTAGTTTGTGATTTGCAGTAATGTCTGTCAGTGTGCTTAGCGGGATCAAAACGTGTTTGAAATTTGCAAACAATAAACAATTTTAAAAGGTTTCAGAGGAAAAATAAATGTCCTGACAAACTCTGTCACTGATTTTGTAAGGGAATGAGGGAGGCAGCAGTGTTCTGTGTGGGAATGCAGTGATATCATACTATTGCTTTTTCATCATCTTAAACATCGAGATCTCCTTCTTAGTGTTCTAGAATGAAACTGGGCTTGAATGTTTCATATTTTACTTGTAGTATGAGGTTGTTTCTTTCTGTATTCAATCTTTTTATCATTTTGTTGTTTCACCATATTCTAGCCTTTAGTTCTTATTGGCAAAATAAATTTTAAAAAATGAGTGCATTTTGAACACCTGAGATTAAGCAAATTTTTACAGTTAATTTTTATAGTTACTTTTTAAAGTCTTTTTAAAGTCTTAGTGATGACTTTATTATGTTATTAAATTTAGTACATGCCTAGCATTAAGTGGCAGGAACTGTGTCAGGGGAGGGTAAGCCTGGGTGTTAGGAAAAGGTAATTCACGTGAAAGCAGTGGGCATGGAACAGGCTCCACAGGGCAGTGAGCACAACCCCAGGCTGCTGGAGTTCAGGGAGGGTTGAACTCAGAACTAGTTTGAGTGCATGGCGCCTGGAATTGGACTCAGTGATCCTTGTGGGTCCCTTCAAAATGGGGATATTCTCTGATTCTATGGTTATTAACAGCACTACCATCAAGCAGTGGAGTGTGGTGGAATTTATGCACTGTATGTATGGTTATTGCATGCAGCAGCAACTGACAAAAACCAGTAAAAACGTCTAATTTAATGCTTACAGTTTGGCTAGCAAATAAAGCGCCAGCAGTTGCATCTCTGTTTAGACTGAAATTTATTGGAGTCCTTTTTAAAACTTCCACAAATACTACAAATGCAGGTTGTGAATGTAGCACTGTAGCATAGCAATTTATTACACTGTAATTTTGTTTATAGCACTACTGATGAGCAGTTTCACTGGGTAGCTCAATGTGAGGCTTTTTGGGGAATAGTAGAGGCAGACAATAACACCTGCTGCATTTTTTCTCGTTTTCAAATGGGTATCATTTATTAACACCAGTGCCTAAATGAGCATTTAGCATGTAGGTTTTTCAGGCTAGATGGTATTAACTGTTCCTTCCCACCTGAAAGTCTCCATAACACAGTAAGTGAAGTGCAGGGGATGGCTGAGTGTGGTCTGTTTGTGGTAACTACTCATTCTAAGGAGAGTCTTTGTCTTGCTGGCCTCTCAAGGTGGCAGCATCCCTGTACTCCTCCTGCCCTACCCTGAGACAAGGTGCCGTGGTGCAGCCAAGCTGTGCAGGGACTGTGCTCAAGTAAACCCCCTTCCTCATGATCTGCGTTGCAGTATTTGTGTGGCGGGTGGGGATGGGGGAAAAGGTGCAACAGTACATCTCAGCCTCGGCCTCCTTGGAAAGTTTTAGATGTTAGGGCTCGCTGGTGAATTTGAAATCAATCTTTGACATATGTCATAGCTGTTAAAGTAGGTATTAATACAAAACAGTAAATTTGTGTGGTATTCAACTTTTTTGTAGCCGTCAATCAGAAAGTTCTGAAGTGGATTTCTTTAAAGACTCCCATCTCCCGAGGAAAAGGGGATAAGGCAGTGTGTCCCTGGACAGGATCTATGACTCATTATGTCAATCAAATTCCACTTCAGAGGGGAATAAAGAGATTTGTATCTCAAAGCTGTGCATAACGACTTCTCGGCTTTTCATTTCATATTTATGAGCGGTTTACTTTGAAGTGTTTATCAGGCAATACGCAGAAACATGAGAGAGCATTGCCTCAAACCATGTTCAAGTGTCTAATCTGTTAAATGCTTGCTGAGGCTGGTTCATCAGTGCAGTGCATGCAATGCAAAAAAGAGAGGAAAAAAAAATAAACTTTCTCGGTTTTTGAGGTTTTGAAGCAGAATCTTTATATTAACAATATAAAAAGGATTAATAATGCCAAGCATTTTGAAATAAATGTAATATATGAAACATACAAAAGTTGGCTATGTTCTGTGTTAAGTAGATAAATAGTTCTTTGCCTGAAAAGAAGCTAGACTCCATTTAATACCTAAACCCAACAGTGCCACATCTGCTCTTAAGGCCGGAGTATACAGTGAGCATGAGAGCCTCACTGTTAATTTTGAAGGTTTGGGATGTTTATTAAAGCAGACTTCAGTAGTGTCCTTTTCCCTCTCCAAAATAGTAGTGATTGAAGAGTAGTGGTGATTTTAACCTGCGATAGAAATACATTTTCAACATTACTATCCGTTTGCGATGTGCTGTGCCTGCAGTGGAACTCCAAAGAGAAAAATAATTTTTAAATAAGTCAAAGATAAAATAAAAAAGACAGTGTTAGGTAAAATGAAAAACAAAATGAACTTTTTTTTTTTTTTTTTTTTTTTCATTTTAATATAAAATATAGAAGGGCATATGCCTGACCATCACTGGGACAGCTCCATGGTCACAAGTTTCTTAATACCTTCTGGAGTCAGGGTTTCCTAATTGTCTTTAGATGTGGCAGTGTTTGAGGCAGTTCTGTGAGGAGGAGGGCATGTAGACTGCTGTGCTGGCAAAGGAGCTCTCCAGCCTACAAAACCACATGGGAAAATTCTGATTGATATGTTCAGTGCGCTGTATGTGTACCTAAGATTGACTTGGGTGGGGAGACTGAAGATATGCATGATGTACATGCATGTTACCTTGTATCTTATTTTAAAAGTAGCTTCACTTAAAAACTTTCTCAAAATGTATTTTCCCAATGTCTTTTTAGACTTAAAATAATTGATTTTTAGGCCTTCCATTGTTGTTGTTGTTTGGTGTTTTTGTTTGTTTGTTTGTTTTAATCTAATCCCCAAAATTATTGGAAGACAGTTATTAAGTATTGTATACTTCTCATTATCTAGCTGTATTATATATCTTTTGTAGTATTATATTTAGCTATTATCTTTTGACTTTACATATCAGAGATCTCCTGTGAATGTTTGAGTTGTTCATTGACTTGGGTTGGGAATTCTTTGTTTTAGCTTTCCCACTGTAAGGTAGAATGCTTTGCTTCTTGGTTTCAAATCCATGTGCTTTGTCTGTCCAATTCCCAATGAAAAAAAAAAACTTTGCTATGTTTGATTTCCATGGCAAAGGAAAGTTGTAGAATTTAAATCAAGGATATTTTTCCAGTTACAGAGGTGACAAAGAGGGAAACAGAGCAACAAGATGCCTTTGAGAACCACAAATCTGAAATTTAAATAGATATACTGGCAAATTTTAATATGCTTAGCTGAATCAGAGGTTCATCATTCTGAGAGAGAAGGATAAATTGGTGATGTATCCAGGGCTTGTCACGGTAGCTTAAGCCATCTGAAACAACTGGCCAGCTAAGCTGATACACTCTATCACACCAGTAATTAAGAAAACAATTTATTTCAGACATGTCAGTGACTGAAAGGTCATAGGCAGGAGATGTGCAATTGTTTTGTTGTTTGTGTGGGTTTTTTTGCAACCATTATATTTCTGTCACTATTCATGTAAAATAAATAAATAAATTAAAAATGGGGAGCAGAATGATCTCTCTCCTGAAAGTAACCCATTGGTAGCATAGAAGTGAAACATCCATCACTATTCTTCAGTGCTACTTGTGCCTATTCTGTTCTCCTTTGCACGAGGATTAAAAGGTGCCTGTAACGCCTGTTGAGTTGAAAAGGAAGCACAATCTAGCCCAAGTCCTTCTTTGCAAATGACTGGTGGGTTTAAAGTGGTCCTAATTATTCCTAATGTAGGATTAATGTACAAGCCTATCTAATCTCCATTAAACTCAAGGAATTCCATAATTTGAATCTGCCAAGTAAGAAATCAAAATAAATAAGTAAATAAAAGGTATCAAATGATGCCTGGGCATACTTGACCTTTATCGGTGAGATGTGAATTTACCATTTCACCTGATCTGCAAGGCACTTACGGAGCAAGGAAAGGCACTTATGAAGTACGATGACGTGTGTGTTAAAAATAGTCAGACAACACAACCTGCACAGTAACTCTTCTTTTGGTCTGGCTTGTGGTAAATACTGAAGTGTGTTCTCTGCTGATGTTAAGGCCTCACTGTGGCTTTGGTTTTAGGCTCAGGAAAAGCCATACGGTAGCAGTGGGGAAGGGCTTGGTAGTAGAATGTTTTTTATTAAAACTAGTTCTAGGGTAGAATAGCAGAGTATTGACAGAGCTGGTTATGTAGCTTCTGGAAGAAGCAATAGGGTAGGCATGGCAGACAGAAAAGCGGTGCAGTAACAGTGTCTTTTGTGTACTGTTAAAATAACAGTGATTTTATGTGTTTGTCAAACACTTATCGATCCCAGTGCTTTGGAAGAATAAAAATAAAAAACAGAGAAGGAATATTGAATGCAGCATCTTGTTTTATCTACCTCAGATGCAATTACTATTGTTTGGTGTGTGCTGTATCAGGGTGTTTGGGCTCTTGCACTAATTAGGCAACAGCCTGTGACAAATGCCTCTCCTCTGGTGACCTTACAGTTCCAAATAGGAAACTCTGTTCCAGTGTAAGAGAAGAAGCAAGAATGGTGTCTGTTTATTAACTCTGCTAAAAGCAGAGAGAGATTAGCGTAAGTTGTTACTAAAAGAGAATGTATCTGAAACTTAATAATGTGTGATGATAAAGGTGATTACTGGCAGGAGCTGCTGTGAGGAGACAGGACTTGCTGTGGTGGGGAAGAGCAGAGTGTGTGATACTGTGACACATACCTGAAACACATCAAGGAGGGTTCTGCTGAGCTGCTTTGGCCTTTGCTTTGCTGCCAGTGCAGTCAGATGTGGCTGAGTCAGACGGTGCGGTCATTTCACTGTTTTCACTAAACTGTAGGTTGTTGTGAATGGTCAGAGCCCTGATGACCAGCTTTAAAGAGTTATTGAAATGTGACTATACATCTATACACTCATATGTGAATGTAAATAGATAAAGGCTGCTCTAAAAGTAATACCTTCTATTTTGTTTGTCCACGGTGTCAGAAGCAGATGTTGGTGGCATGGCGGTAGTGTTTGAATCCTGCCACCAACGCTTCATTACAGTGTGTTGCTATGTGAGAGATGGCAGCAGAGGAGTAGTCCAGTGCAAACATGTCTGCATGGAACAAAGCTGTGGGACTGAATTTCTTCATGCAGAAAAAATGGCACCCACTGACCTTCATCAACACTTGCTGAAGGTTGATGGAGATGCAGCAGTGGCTGTGAGCACAGTGAGGTGGTGGGTGCTGCATATCAGCAGTGGTAACAGTAGGTTGTCTGTGATGTTGTAGATTTTTGTAAGCACAGCATGCAGACTCTTGTTGATTGTTGGTGAAAATACGTAGCTAACGGCTGTTGAAAAATAGTGGTTTGTAGCTGAGAATTTGCTCTATCAAATGGTTTTAGTGTTTTTTAGTAGTTTTAGTAGTTTCCATGGAAATAAATAGGAGGCATTACTTTCAGGGTGACCTATATGTATTGTATAAAAACGGGCATGCATTCTTCCAGCTTATCTCTGCAGTATCTTCTTTCTGTAAGGTGTAAGCAATGAAGTGATGAAGTATAAGCGATTCTAAAGCAAACATCATGAGGAGTCAGTATTTCAGTGAGACAAAGAAAAGTCTTCTGCTAAGATTTTGCTTCCCAGACATAAGGGATTCGACCAAGTTATACTTGATGTTGGGTTATGTTGATATTGCCTCTTTGGTAGCTCACACAGTATACCAGCTGAGCTCAATGCTGAAGAATCTGCTGTGTTGCCTGCTATGGTGGTGGAGGTGACTACTGACTGTTGCCAGTGAAACTTTTCTATGTGCCAGAAAGGCCAGGATGTATTCAGCTTCTTCATTCACAACTGTACATTCAGTCTATAAATTATAGTCATTGGGAGATAGAAGAAATCCTATATTAAGGGTGTGTATTTCATGTGTAGCAAAGTTCAGGACCAATAATAATTGGAACTGATGCCAACTGTTCCATTTATAATACCACAACTGGCTGGGTGTGAAAATAACTAATTATTTTTGCAAGGATTAAAAATGAAAAGCTGAAAGCTATTTATAATTCAATCAAATAAATAAAGGCATTTCCAGATCTCTTAATAAAAGAAATGCAAGTGGTGAATGAAAGAAAACAGTTATGTTTGTTTCACAGTAGGTGTACTGTCTCAAAGCACTTAATCTGTTTTCCTTCATACTTGTTATAATATATGGGTTTTTTGTCAATATTATAGTGTTCAAATAATTTTAATTTCATTGAATTTAAAAGGCTTTTTTTTTTTTTTTTTTTTTTTTTGTTTTAGTTAATAAGCTCTTCTTTCCGTTGTAGATGAATTTCTTTTTTTTTCAGTGCTCGTAGTCATTCATTCTGATGTTCTGATTTTCCTTCTGGTAAGGTGAGAAATGTGGAGTTAAAGGCTGGTGTCTCTGGCATTTCTGAAACCTGTTAGGAGCAGCATGATTCATAGTGTAAACACCAAAGTTCTGAGTCAAATAATAGTTAAAACTTCTTTTGTTCT
Source organism: Coturnix japonica (assembly GCF_054131305.1). NCBI lineage: Eukaryota > Metazoa > Chordata > Aves > Galliformes > Phasianidae > Coturnix > Coturnix japonica. The sequence goes on along the minus strand of NC_140680.1, from coordinate 6,717,004 downwards.
ACTGTACAGGATACAATTTATTTAACCATTATTTCTAGGTGACATGATGTTTACAGTGAAGAAGCTCCTTATGACTAAACAGCTGACAGCTGCTAGTGCTAAGAAATCTTTATACGTGCCTGGAGACCTTCACAGAGTGTAGAGTATCTGTATTCCTAACCTGTGAAGCAAGGTATAAAAGAAAACAATTAAGGTCTTGTCTGTGATAACGGCTGATTCAGGTTTTTCCAGAGCTTCCAATTAAACAGTTATGAAGGCATGAAAGCTTATTACCTGTGACTTCTGCTGTTTCTTGAGAGCACGGTTTATTTATCAAGTCAGGAACAGTGGTTTATTTTTTGTTGCTTTTTAAATCTCAAATTAACAGTATAAAAATAAGGCTCAGCTTAGCACAAACTCAGCAAATTATCACCCGCTAATTTATCTGCTGGTAGTTTCCTGCAGAGTTTCTTAGAGGTCCTTCATAATAATTTAACTTGCATTCATGTATTGATGAACATTTCCACATAGTGATTTTAACCAGAAGTACTCATATCCATGTGGTTATATAATGTATAATATAAGCAGTATTTATATAAAAAGAAGGTGGTATTTTGTTTTTTTCTGGAGACCAAGGAGAACTCGCAGTCATTTTCTGACATAACACATTTGCTTTCACTACAAAGGACAAGCATCTGTGAGCTATGTTAAAATGTATAAATGTCTATTGTCAGATCTGAGAAGCATTTCAAGTCTTGTTCACAAAGAAAAAATGGTATATTGTTATTGTTTAAATATTGAACATTTTTCATGTTTTCTAGAGTGGGTCAAATTTCTGGTCATACTCATGGTCTCTCTAGACACAAAGTAGCCCTAAAAAGAGCAGATTTTCTCCCATTCTGCTAGAGGTTGCCTGGGAAGCAGTCATTGCAATGGGAGATATTTATGCAAATACAGGTATTGTGTGTGTTTAATACACACAACCCTGTGGGTTTTAATTTGATTTTGATCACAAAACAGTTGTTGCCTACAAAATGATAGATGTTAAGTTTCATTACAGATGAGTAGATTCATGGAAGAGACTGATGTTGCACTGAGAAGGGTAGAACTTATATGCATGTTAATTTCTTGTGTATCACTGAGCTTATGTACCGTTTCTTCTAATAACATTGCATTACTTGGATAGATAAAACTACTTAGGCTGAAGTTTTTCATGAGCTCTACCAACTTAGAGTTGGGTTTCTTGGAGAGCAGATGAGGAATAGTATCTGAGCACTTCAGAGAAGAAAATTCATTGTTTAGTCTGCAGTGCAAACTCCACGTGGCTGTTTTGTTGGTGAGATGGAAGCATCTCCAGCCATAGGATCAGAGGTTCCCAGGCTGGAAAAGCTGTCACTGTTGTCTGCACATCCTTGCTGTATCTGCTGCAAAGTGTTAGGGGCTCGACTGTGAAGTGGATGCTCACCATCAAAGAGCTGCTGTGCTCCACTCTGCACAGTGCTGTCTCCACAGCTGCCCTCAGTACCTCTGGACATAAATCATGGATCCTTATTTGATTACTTACGTTTGTCCTGTCTTATTCTGAGTGGCAGATCTGTAGGAACATCTCATCTCTATGTAGTAAATGAAGGTACTCTTTAATGTTCCTGAGTGTCTGGAAAAGTTGGCAAGTTTACTGTGAGTGAAAACCTACCTAGGAACATCGGATATTATCCTGAAGAACCACATTTTAACCTGGGCTGCACTGTAGATGTTTTCTGTATGATGTGTTCTGCCAAAATGTGTGTGTGCTCTGGGAAGAGGTTGCTCCAAATCTTCCTTCCTGTAGTTTGAATGCTATTACAGGGCAGTGAGAAAAGCTCACCTCACAAGGAGGTGAAGGTAAATTATGAAGCATTTGAGATGTTCTCAGAGGCTACACTCAGCACACCTGCAGAAAATGTGTGTGAAGTAATTAATAATGTGTTCCCTATGTGGTACGTAAGGAATGAATGACAAAGGATAAAAGACAGGAGAGTAACTCCATCATCACCAAATGAAAGTAAATTTTACTGAAAATACAGTGGAGATTATTAAGTATTGCGATCTAGAGCAAAATCTCATTAGGTGCCTGGTTTTATAAACCTTAACGGTTTATTTAACTCTAGATGTAGCTACAGCATTAGTAACTGTCAACTGAGCTGTTGTTGAAAAGAGAACCGTCTGTATCCTGCTATTAAGCCTGGGGATCTCCGAGCCAGAAAGAAGCATGGCAGAAAGAGGATTATGAAAAAGACAATTAAAGGATTTAGCTGCCATTGAGGAGAGAAGCTAGAAAATATATTTCAAATAGAAACTGTGTGTTGTAATGTATGTGCAGATTTCTGTTTGCTGCGGAAGAGGGACTAATGCTGCCAGAAACGGTTTTGCTTTTAAGAAAATCCTGCTGCTTCTGTTGAATTTTAAAAGTTGCTTAAAAAAAAAAAAAAAAATTTTAACTGGGAAATTTTCCAGGCATGTTTCGTGCAAATACGGCATTTGCCACAGGGGCTGTTCATTGTGATTCTGGGGTTAAAATTCCTGCATGTTGCACAGAAAAAGTACTTCTGATTTAAGGATATTTTAACCCACAAAAAGTTGAAGGAGAAAAACAAAGTGAAATCAAAAAGATGGCAGTTGTGTATCTGATAAGGAAGATCAATAAAGGGTTAATGTTAAAAATATGTACAATAAGCAAATTAAAAAATGAGAGTGTAATCATCTGTCCTCTCTGTCATTATAATGAATGAATGTGTATAGAACTGAGAAAGATTAAGAAGTGTACACCACAGTTTATTAAAAAGAATGACCCCTTTGTATACCACAGATTGGAGTTAAACTGTGGTACTCGTGCCAGCATAAATCATTACAGCTATTAGCATAGCAGAAAAATTGACAAAAGATGGAATGTGTTAAATGAATATAAAAGAAAAAGAATAATCCCAACTTCTTGTAAATTGATTATATCAGCAAAGAATGTCATGTCAGTAATATTTATTCTTTGGATTCTAGACTTAGCAAAGTTCTGAACCGCTGATCCAGTTGAATTTGAAGACAAAATTGCCATATCTTGCATTTCCACTTTCATATATCTTCTCTTGGGGCATTTTATAGTGATCACAGCTGGATTAGATTAATCTTCAGAAGGGCCATTCCTGTAAATTGTAATTAAGCAAGTGAGACCTCTGCCTAGAGGTTAGTTGAGAATAACCTTTTCCTTTATGGTAATATTTTCAAATATTTGCAGGGATAAGTAGAATTGCACATCTTGGAATCAATCACACTTCTAGTGAATATTTGTACACTAATTAACTTACGTAGAAACTTACTGCAGGAGGAAATGAGCTTGAAAGATACATTAGTCACATGCAAATGAGAAGGAAAACAGAACTTATCTGCTCTGTTGAGAGATAACTCACAGCATCCAGATTATAGGCGTGATGATCGAGTATATAACATTATATTACATTTCTAAACCAGAATACTGCTGATCCATTTCTGCATGAGAAGTTGCATGCACCTTAAGGGCACAGATGGTGTTAACTGCCTTTCTTTAACAAAAGTGGTCTGGTGATTTCTGCAGGTGGGGATGAGGGGAATAATGATGGAGGCTAATAAGCTCCATTACATATGAAAAAGCCAAAACCATTGGAGTTTTCTTTTTGTGTGATGTTTACTTCAAGGGAAAAATTCCTTTTACTTCCTCTAATAAGGTTCAGATGGTGTTTATCTCTTTTCACTTAGTGCCCTCAGCAATGTAGTACATGCTACAAAAATCTGAAAGAAAACAGTCTTTTCTGAATGTGCAAGAATGTATCTTGATCCCCATTTCAGTCCTCCTATGCAAGGGAACCAGTGGGACAAGTTGAATTGTCAGGGTGTAGTAAAACAGCAGGCGATGCCTGCCTTCCTTGGGTTTGGTTCCATGAGGTCTGGATTGGCCTGGTGTCCTGATCTCTGCCAGTCATCAGGAAGATTCATCGCAAGGGAGACCCCAGCTGCCAGGACAGGCCGTGTCTGAGAACACTTTGGCACACGGGCCGTAGGGATGAGGAAGGCCTCTGTGGTTCCTGGTGACCTTTCTGTCATCAGGATCCCATATGGAGTGTTCAGCCAGCACCAGTGGATATGTACTTCGTTAGATCATTTCTTGTGTGAGAGGCGGTACTTTATTTCCAAAATAATAGGATTTTTTGCTTTGAAATTCTGGATAAATAATATTGGTGCATCTAGAGCCCTATTCATCATCTGAGTTTACAGCAATGCTCTACTAATGCCATGAGTCCCTTAATGTGTCATGTGGCTGAGCAGATGGGAGAATGTTATCCAAGTGGATTGTGTGTTATTTGATACAGTTTTCTTTAAGAGCAATGAGAGATGTAGGAGAACCCAATTCAGGTGAAGCCAAGGGCTAGACAGCGTAACTGTTTCTGCAGCTTTTTGCTCAAATTTTGGAGTAAAATGAAGAGTAACAAGGTATAAGAAAGTATATGTAAATATAGGTGCATTTCCATATATTTGGATACAAAATAGATGTGTGTGAAAAATGCCTTAATATTTGTGTACATGTAAGTTCCATAAATACTTAGAGTTTGAAAACCATCTGGGAGATCCTCTATTCCTGAGACTCAGTGTATTGTTTCCATTTGTGTTCTCGAGTTGATCTGGTCCAGTTCTCCAGTTTTTAAGATTTGGTCTGTTTTCAAGGCTTTTTCTCCATGCTTCTGGAAGCTGCCAGGTTCTCAGATGACAAATCACAAATGGATGAATGAGGTTCTGTGGCTGCTGTGTTTACTTTCCACTTTCAGTACCTTTACCATTTTCCTCAGACAAATGAAGTAAGAATTCCTCTGAAAATTACTTAGCACATTAGATGTTGTAGTTCGACTTCTCATGTCGATAAAGCATGCTAATCAGAGTGAAATAATCAGAGCTTGTAATGACTGTTAAATTCTACAGAATATCATGGAATTGTTTCGCTGTGTATGTAAAACAGCTTAATTAAGCTAATATATTCATAGCTGGTGTGTATTTGTGGACATTTATGCCAGCAGCAGACAAGAGAGCTATAAAAGCTTCACTTTCATGATGTGTGTCTGATGTCAGCATGCACTTCACACGTGCAGGTCAGAAAGTGCAGAGCTCGTTTCTCGCAGTTCACCGATTTGCAGCCTGGTTCTGTATGTTTTATGTTTGGGGTTGTTTTCTTTTGTTTTTTGGTGCATGAATTTCCAAAATAAAGTGTCATTCTGGCAAACATATAGGAGAAGAGAAGAAAATATAAACTGCTTTTGGACAAAATGCAACTACCATTGTAGAGATACAGGCTACAGATTTAGTTTCACTGTGAATTACATTATAGGCAGCTGTGCTGCAAGTGACCCCAGTCTGCCTTAATTCTTCATTTTTAGCCCATTGTGATGAAGCCGAAATCACTTTGCTTTTCAAAAGCCTAAAAAGCCATAGAGATGGTGAATAATTCCACATTCAGTTCTTAACAGTTCTGTTCATTCCTGTAGGAAACAAATAAGCAGAAATCAACTAGGAAGCCTATACTTTTTGAGAACCCTGGGTGACTCTGTGCCTTAAAAATGTGTGCAGCTTTGTCTGCTGCATCATTACTAACTGCTAAGTGTCACGTTTTGATACTGGTCTTGAAAGTTTTGCCTTTAAACCTAGTGACCTCTTGATTTTGGTGTCCTTGCTCGCTGTCTTATTGAGTTTCATGAACAGAGATAGAAAGCAGTTACAACAATTTTGAGATCCATGTATTTTGATTTCTTCTGCAGTTATTAACCAGATAGAAAAGTGCAAAACTGGTCACAAGATTTCCTGTTTGATTGCTGGTAGATTTGGATTTTTTCAAGTGATTCTCTGCTCTGTAAACTGTTTAACCAAATGAGTATTCATGTTTCTTTTAAATTTAAAAAAAATAATAATAAGATAAAATAATTAAAAAAAAAAAAAAATCTACAAATGCAAGGTTAGATGTGTAACCTAAAGCAAGTCTCATCATTAGCACTTGTCAGGAATTTTACATTAATCACATACATAATTGATAAATTATTTGGAGCCAAAATAGTAATCATATGAAACTAAAACTTGTTTGTATATATGTAACTTCCCTTGTTTTGTGTATTTCATCCATTTCAATTATATTCATTGTATTTTATGTGAGTTGAATTGATGGATCCCCCTGTGTAAGTAATTGCAAAGCCTTAGCTTAGCATACAGCATAGTTAAGAAAAATGCAAATTTTCTGTTCTTTGAAACTTAGATTCCCTAGATTTTAAATTATTTACTTTTCTTTAACTGCTTTTCTAGGAACAAACTTCACCCTTGCAGAACTGGGAATCTGTGAGCCTTCTCCCCATCGAAGTGGCTACTGCTCAGACATAGGAATACTCCATCAAGGCTATTCCTTGAGCACTGGCTCTGATGCTGACTCAGACACAGAGGGAGGGATGTCTCCAGAGCATGCGATCAGGCTGTGGGGAAGAGGGATCAAATCCAGGCGAAGTTCTGGCCTGTCAAGTCGTGAAAACTCAGCTCTTACTCTCACTGACTCCGACAATGAAAACAAGTCTGATGACGAAAACGGTAGGGTTTTTGTTTGTTGTTTTTTTATTTTTTAATATATTCTAGATGTGCATGTATAGTAACATGAGTGTTCTTCTAAGGATTCATTTTCTACTTTTCTTTCTCTGTTTGATTTAAGCTGCTTTTGAATACTTTTTTTTAAAAAACATCAATATCAGGAAGCTATAACGTGCTTATTTAAATTATCGTATGATTTTGTTTTTAGGCAATACCCCTTCACAGAAATTTATATTCAGAGTATATTAACTTAAACTTAATGGTGAGAAATGAGGAGAATTTTTAAAACTAGGTTATTGTGTGATTTCTATTCACAGCTTGAAGTAATATTAATAGCATACAATATGCTAGTAGCTGTAAAAATGGTGGTATTTGATTTTACAGGAGTTCTTGAATTTTGTGGGTTTTTGTATTCTGTACTTGCTTATTGGTGGATTTAAGGGGCTGTTGAGAGCAAACATATGCATCATACTGAGGCAAAGAGTAGGTAATTAATTACATAGAAATGAGACTTTAGACAGTGCACGAATCACTGTTGACAAAGCACCTCACCAGTCGTTGATGAAGCTCCATCAAGCCAGCTGTCCTTTCAGATGCATACAGCACAGATTGTTGATTTTCGTATTTGTCTGCAAAAAATGTATCAGACAAATCATCTGTGCCCGTATCTTTTTAAAGAAAAAAAAAAAAAAAAATGGTAAGAATGGATTTACTGCAATTTGTCCTCCGCACCACAGGGTAATGAAGACACAAACTCAGCTTAGGTAAAATATTTAATAAAACCTTTGACATTTGCCATTTTGCAAAGGTGAAGAAGGAGCCTCCTTAATGTTGACCTTGGAGCAATTCTCAGGCAGCCAATACCAGGTAACGTGATCAGGTCTCAGCTACATGTATTACTTATCACAAAATTGAATTTACTGTGTGATGCTACTTACCACATGAGGGTTTCTTTCCTGTTTATTGGAGGCTCCTCCCTACATTCAGTGGCAGCTGTCTCAGTAAAGCAGGGGTGTGATAGGTGCTGGAAACTTAATCAACTCCTTGTTAAAGCAAACAAGGTAAAACTGAATTACACTTTCTATATTGATAGAAAAAAAGTTCAGAAAAGTGCAATTGATTTTTATTTTATTTTTTTTTTCTGCAAGAGCGTGCAATTTTTCCTGATTTAAATTGAATCTTCAAGTAGTGTCTTTTCTCTATGGGCATAGCAGAATATATTTCTTCATCAAAACCAAAGAGGAAATATGTATTTGCTAGCACAAAGAAACCATTATTTTTTAAAGAGTTGTTGATTGGATAATTAATCAATTATTATTATTTACTTTTTTTAGTAGTACTGTTCACAGAAAATGTCAACTTACGTTTACTTCGGTATAGTTTTGAAAAGCTCCAACAACAATTGGAGTTCATTTCTCTATCAGGATTTCCCTTCATATAGGTGACTGGCAGCCTTTCTTCGTTGCTGAAGAAAGCGCTTTGCGACAGCTTTTGTCTCAGAAAATTTAATCCTGAGACCTAATTTTGTAGTTTTGCAGACATTGATGAAAGAAGTCTGTTTGCTTGCATTTTGTTTTTGTCACTGTAGTAAGTGAATTATAATTACCGAGCAACTGGAAATACGGTGCACTAAATCCATTTTGAACAGATAATTTTTCTAGCTGTGAAAAGAATAAGCAAAAGGAACAAGGAAAATAAAGGGATATGTGATAAAAGAGCACGCGAGAAAGGAAATAGTGTCTGGAATTCACTTTTACTTGGCTTTTAGGATTAGTGCTTATGTTTGGTTGTTTAAAAAAAGATCACGCAATGGTCTGTATACACAGAGGTGTTGACTCCTGTAAACTTTTTAGTCTTACTCTCTCACAAATTCTGGTTAGCTCAAAAATCAATGTTTTTTCACATCACTGACTTTATGAAGTTTGGCGATGTATTATCATATAGATTGACAGTTGCCCCACTGGTTCAGCACCGCAGTGTGGGCACTTACGAAACCATCATTAATTTCTCACAGTCGTGCCCAGCAGTGGTTTCCTACATAATAAAAACTGTGTCCTTCAGAAGCAGATCAATAACTTGCTCGGTATTCATCTTGAAGAGAGAGTAACAAGAATCTGTATATCAAGAGAAATTCACTTTCTGATATTGTTTCAGATTTGCAAGGTTCTGGCATAGAATAATACATTTCTTGGTACAAGATTTTATCCGTTTATGCCTAGCAGTATTAGGGGCATTCGTGATGCATAGATTTCACTGAACTTACTTCAAGTGTTGTTGAAGTTTTTTTTCCCTTGGTACATTACTATTGTTACAAAATGGTAGTTAATGTCCAAAAGGGGTAATGTATATGGTTGCACTTGGGGGAGTAAAAAAAACTAACACAAGAACAGAAAGAACTTTTTACTTTTCTTATTTTCTTCATATATTATGTTTATTTATGTAAATTTTTAGTACACCTCCGAGTAGCCCAGAGCTGACTTGATTTCTGACACTTGCTCTAATGATTTGAAGTTGTACTGATTCATATCCATTCACAAAGTTTTTGGCCATTTTCCACACTGCTAGATTTGGTGTGTTGCAATTTGATCATAGATTAGGATTTTGTGGGCCTTGACATATCAACGTGTTCAAAGTGCTTATAGGTAAATGCAAATATTTTAAACACACTTAAGTTCACTTTTACTTGGTACATTAACATTCTTCCTAACAATATAGAAAATGCAGTTTGAAAAAGGAGCGCTTCTATAATTTTATTTATTTATTTATTTAAGTCTCATTAGGCTCAAAATTGTTAACGTATTTTGCAACTTTTAATGCTGTCTCTATCTGGTTATCTCTTCTTTAAACATGGCAGTGTAAATATTTGAAAGCAAATCTGTCACCAAATTATTATGCAACATGATCTGTTGAGCAGTGAGATTTAAGTAAATCGAAGTTTTCATGGTACATCCAAATGTAAACAGGCAGAAATACAGCTCTCCTCTGATGTCATGTGCCAACCTTGTAGAGGGAGATTTTGGGACACCCACAGATACGTTGTGTAGGGGATATACCAGGGGGCTCCCAAATGTTTATTTTTTCATTATTAAATCCCTTAACTGTTTATTCCAAAACACAATGGAAAACTTGCAACATAGGAGTACAAAGAAACAGAACATCACAATTGAGGAGAAGATAGGTGCAGTATGCATTTAGGACAGATCTGCAGTCTGTGTGGTACCTGTGGTAATCTGTGTTTAGAAATCCACTGTAGAACTCTGTGATTTTGGTAGTTCTTTGCAGGTGAAACATTTGTAATGGAAATAATTCTAAATTTGAAAAAGTAGTTGTGTGTCTATAGCCCAGCTATACATGGTGAAGTTCAAAACAGGGCTACATGATCTGAATGAACCTGGAGAATTCCCACTGTTGAATGTAGTACTGCCATACTCTTACCCTCTCCTTATTTTATGTTCCGTTCCTGGGGATCTTCCCTAGCTTTTGGAGGCAGCTGGTCTCCAGCACCAGGTGTAAAGGATTCAGGTGCTATGGGAATGTGTTGCAGAATGCTTCTCAGAGAAATTATTATCAGGTTCAGCAAGCGTATCACTTTGGTGTTTGTTTTATTATTGTAGCACTTTCAATCCTTTGGTTTGAATACTAGAAAATACCACAAGTACATATCATTAATAAGAAATATATATAATTTAAATATATAATTTACTAAGTAGAATGAAGTAGAGAATATTGTAAGATAAAGTGTGAGAAACTGTTTCTTTTAAATTTCTTATTATATCTTACAGAGAAAACTAGGAAATCATGTTTTCCTGTTCATTTTTTTTTCTTGCTGTGAGTTTTCTGGTGTTGATTTCATATCATAATTTTTCCAACGTGTATGTAAAGTAGATCTTAAAAAAATAAAAAACAAATCTTAATTCAAACTAAGCTCTTTTTTTACAGATGCTTTACTTTTATGAGGAGGATGATCAAGGCTTTTTCCAGGTTGTTGTTGAACAACAGGCTTAGATTTATGATAGAAAAGAAAAAAATACTGCCACATCAAAGTAATGAACAGGGGCATCAGACCATCAGATGACAGCTGAAGAGTTTATTTTCTTATTTTCACTGTTTAAATTTTGACATGTTGTTCTCAATATTTCCTTATTTTAATTTTTATTCAGTGTGCTATTTCACACTTCATAATTTGCTGAAAAGCTGGTGGTGAAATTGTGATTCTGCTCTTCAGAAGATTTTGGTTTTGTCTTCTGCAAGATAACCTCTGAGTGTGATAAAACCAATCTGAAAGTAGAAGGTTTAATCTTCCTGACAGCAGGATTCTGTTTGTGTTTAGTAAATTGGACTTAATCTTGCTTCCTAAATATTTCCATTAAAAAAAAAATTTGCTTTGGGCTATGGGGAATTTCTTAAAAAAATAATTAAAAACAATAAAAAAAAGTTGGTGAAACAGTGTGATTTCAGTAGGATCAGATCTATGAAATGTCAGGACAAGTTAGGAAAAATGAGAATATTCTCTTCTCATTTTGAGGTAGTTTTTCTCCATGTGTAAGAAGCAGGGAAGCTCTGGGCTTGCTGTATGTTGTGTGGTTGAGAGTTTGTTTCTTCCATTGGTGCTCCCTGGGAATGTTGTGAACATTTACTTCCCAAACCTACCCAGTTAGCTCTGAAGCAACAGGAAGGGTAAGGAAGAGAGGAAGAGCCACCACAATTCTGTGATCTTTTCAAAACTGCAAAAGAATCCAGATGGTCCCAAGGGTTTTAAATGAAAAGTCATAGACTCTGAAAATGGAAATGTGTGCTTCATACATCAGCAAGGCTTCTTAAGAAAAAGCTCTTGGATGGTTTAGCTTGTGCATGGGTATGCTTCTCCAGGAAGGCATTTAAAGTACTTTGTAAATGACAAATTTAAAAACTAATTAAGCACAGTATCAGAACTGAGTTGCTTGAGTGGATCCAATTTTAATGTGCTCTCAAAACATGAGGACACTTCTGATCGGAGATAGATTCCTAATTGAGGAACTGACTAGCAGGAAGAACTTTAAAAGACCTAACTACACATCAAAGACAGTCTTGTCCAGGTCAGTGGTTTGTGCAGTTAGTGTGGGAGGAGGCTAAATGATGGAGCTAAGAACAGAAAAGAGGTGTGTATTGCTGGTAAACTTTGAAGTCTTGTGCAGGACAGGAGTGTGAAATGACAATATATATAATCTTGAACATTTGTTACAATCTTAATATAACCCAATAACACTCTAGTATAGATCATAGGATAATGCAGTGAAAGTAATGTTAAACATACAGGTGTATCCAAAGAATAAAATACTGCTCACAGCACAGTGTTGGTGGTATTCTAGATAGAGACGTGGCTGCAGTAGTACTTACCTGGCCTAAAGGGTTCACAGAATCACAGAATGACTCGGGTTGGAAGGGACCGCAAGGATCATGTAGTTCCAACCCCCCTGCCTGGCAGGGCCACCAAACATACACCTTTACTAGCTCAGGTTGCCCAGGGCCCCGTCCAACCTGGTCTTGAACACCTCCAAGGACGGGGCATCCACAACCTCCCTGGGGAGCCTGTTCCAGGGCCTAACCACTCTACTAGTGAAGAACTTCCCCCTAACATCCAACCTAAATCTTCCCTATTTCAACTTAAAACCATTTCCCCTTGTCCTGCTATTATCAGCCCTTTCGAAGTGTTTGCTGCCCTCCTGGGTGTAAGTTCCCTTCAGGTATTGAAAGACTGCAATGCGGTCACCCCGCAACCTTTTCTTCTCCAGGCTGAACAAGTCCAACTCACTCAGCCTGTCCTCATAGGGGAGGTGCTCCAGCCCCCTGATCATCTTCGTGGCCCTCCTCTGTACCCTTTCCAAAATCTCTATGTCTTTAAACAATGCCATCTTGATTGAGTTAGAGCTTTGTGTCTGTGAAGTCTGTAATCTTTAATTTCTCTGAGATGTCAGGGATTTTAGTATTTCTGATACATTAAATGCTTCATTGTGGCTGCTGAGCCTGAACACTTTGCTTTCTGTCCCTGTGACTACATCAGAATCTGGCTGAAGCCGTTTCTGTTTTTCATGTTTGCTTTTCAGAGTGAGTTACGTGGAGTACCTGATTGCCCCCTCTGTAATTACATCATCCAAGGCATATAGGGGGAAACAAAACCCAGTATTTAGCCCAGAAATCAAGGAAAACAGAAATAGAGACTGGTGAATTAAGTCTACCTGGGAAACAGTGCCACAGCTGAGTTGGTTAGTTGTGGATGCTGGCTGTAGTCTGCTTTTCCTCAGCATGAGACAAATGCTTTTGTGTGCAACTTCGTCTGCATTATCACTGAAGGTTGCAACACAGGCAGGTGTTTGTGTGTTTGTTTTTGTTGTTGTTTTTGTTTGTTTGTTTTAAAGCTATGTCAACATAACCTTGTTATTTTTCAATTAATATTTTAATCATGATTCCTTCCATCTACTGGACAGAAGTGATGAAACTGTACTCTAAAGAATTTCAGTACAGCACATCATTCAGTTTGCCAATTATTAGTTTTAGTAAAGTGAACTTAGATGATACAGGTCACTTAAGTAAGCAGCAGCACCTTTTTTCAGAAGTACAACTGAATTAGAATAATGCCTTGTTACACTTTTCCTTAACAGAAATGTGTATCTGATAACATTAATCCAGCTTGGTAATGAATTCATTGTGAGTGGCTGATGAGAGATAAAACTGTTACAGGAAGGTTTGGCTGTACATGTTTGTTAAAACAAAATTTATCAGAGTGCAGCATAAAAATAGGTGTATTTTACTTTCCTGTGTAAACTTAAGCACTCAGCATAGGAATCCATGCATTGAATTTAAGTCTTCTCTTTCAAAAAGCTATGAAATTTTTACCTAAAGCTTCCTCTGAATTTATCAAGCTACATACTGGTACTTTTGTTCTTGTAGCACATCCCACTGTTTATAATCTTCCTAATTACAAAGGCTTGCATATTTCACTAATAAGCACATAATGAGGTGAAGGTACACACTGCTTGTTCTCATCAGCCTGTTGTTTAGGCTGTTTTCCTTGAGTTTGGCCATTGGATTCTCTGTGTACGAATGCATGTTCGCCGTATGTGTCTATCTACACACATATAAGGGCTGTTTAACTATTAATTCTATTACTAAATATTTAATTTGATATATTTTGTGCTTACACTCTTTGCAGTGTTCATTTCAAGTTCTCTGGCAACTTGTCTAAGAGAATATATTAGATGTGATTGTTACTGTAATGTTTAAATATAACTATTCAGAGATAAATTATACTCAGCTAGAAAACAGATATGAACTTCAAGTTCTGAAGTTATAATATATTCATACATTAGAATAATTAGATTTTACCCATCTTTACCCAATATCCATGACTCAGCTTTTTGTATAAAGTCCTACCAGAACTGTACTTGTTCTGCAATGTGTGATATAAGCAATCCAGAAATTATTTCTTTTCTTCATTTTAAACTTCACTATATCTTATATCTTATGTGGGTTAAAGTTAACTTTCTTAAAAGAACTTAGGCTTCTATGTGTTGTATGACAGCCAAGTTCCTTGATGTTGGAAAGGAAAATACTTTTGTTTATTTAAGTCCTTCTGTGCTGTTTGAAATTGCTGATACTTGTGTTCCCCCTTTAAGAAATTGTGTGGATGGCTGACGTTTCAGAAAGTCTGAAGTTCTGCCTCTTGAATCAAGGGAAATATATGTTATGATCAGCTGTTCATCCACTTTGCATGCACTTGCTTGTTAAGCCTTTGGTTTATTGACCTTGCATTTGTGTTCTTCAAGATATCAAAAGCTGTTGGTAGCACTACCAGTAACATGCTGAAATGTGAACGTGAAATATCAGTTATGATAAGAATTGAACTGTTTTATGTACGGTTGGTTGTAGTCTTTGGTTAAAGGACATCTTAAATAGAGTACAAGGAAGATATGATAATAACAGAGAAATTGAACTAATTTGAAGTATATACCCTTTCAGTAACATTGGCTGCTATTGCAGGCTAGTTTTATCTGTCCTTAAAAATACTCGCCTACTTCTTGCAATTTGCCATGGGAAGGCTTTCCAGGTAGTAGGTTTGCCAAAAAGGTATCTTTAAATGTTTTTTACAGGCTGAATGGTTCATCTCATTATGATGTGTTGTGTTTGTCACCAGAGGGTGCCATTGCTGCGATGTTCCACTATCTCATGTTAAAGAAAACACATGGTTTTGTGTAAAGCTTTGTCAAGGAAAAGCCTTATAGAGAATAACTTACACTACTGGCAGCAGAGCTGTATGTAGAGTCAATTCTTCAGGTGTTTCTTTTGGGAAATCTAGCATTAGTTGGAACCTGACCCTAAAAGAGGACACGTTCCTGGTTCTCCATTTGTGTTTAAGTTTCATAAATACATGTAAGTAACACAGTATTTATTGCAGTTCCATACAAACTCTGTTACTCCTTTCTTACCAAGAAAATCTCTGCTTATTTATAGATACTTGGTACTATACAGCAGAACAATGAGGATGTCATAAGAGAACATTTTGACATGGGGGGAATGAAACTGCAGAAAGAGATATAGTTACCAAAAATAAGTTGTTGGTAGATTGCGTGCTGGGTCCTGAAAGCATCCAGTGCAAGGTCCCTTTCCTTATATTAAAATTGCAGAAGAGCCTTGGATTCGTGTGTACTGCCCCTTAAAGTCTGGGTCTGTGAGATAATCGAAACATGATTATCCCTCTATGGAGAGGTAGTGGAGATATACACAAACTGGACTCTAAGAACCCTTAGTTCTTCCATGGAGTATATCACAGATGCAACCCGTTTACAATATACATCAGATGGGATTTAGATTCAGGATGTAACTCATTTCTAAACCTGCCGTTCTTTTATATTTTTCTGTTTGCTCACAAAAACAAAGTGCGGGCATTTATTCAAACAAAAATAAAATTATGAACTATCAAGCTTCTTTTTTTGCGTAGCCTGAGTTAGAAGAGAAATTTTCAGTGTTTTTTTTTTTTTTTTTTAATTGTTATAAACTTCTTGGTATTATTGAGGGCCTTCAGACAATGTGTCTCTGGGACAGATTTTACAATTTGCCAACAATTGAATGAAAATAATGTTTTGATGTTTTTTATTTTTATTTTTGAGAGTGTTACTAATATCTCAGAGATGGCCAAATGTTCAGGTCATTCTAGGGCTTTCCATTACTGATACAGAGAAGATGAGTGTTCAGTTGATGAAACTGCACTGCTAGAAAGTTCAAGGTGCCTATGGAAACTGATTCTTGCTTGCCATATTTGCCCTATTGAAACTGAGAAACCATCTTGTAAGACAGCACAATATCATTCAATTATAATAACATGCCTGTAGGCAAGGCATGATATGTGAGCATCATTTGTTTGCTTAGAGCCCTGACTGTCATTCAGAAATATTGAAAGGTAGCAGTTGGATTTTTTCACACAAATGGTTAAGGGACTTTTCTCAACACCAAATTAGTGCTCAAGAGTGAAAATCTAGCTTCTGTTTTCTCAGATGCTGAGCTGTAATAATGAATAATTAAGAGTCCCAGGGGAATTTATTTATTTTTTATAACTTGAGTGATGATAGATAATAAATGGATTTTATCAGTTTTCTGTACAACATTTCTAGTTGACAAACTTGCAGTAAGACTAATTACTAAATAACTCATTTTTCCTGTTTCATTTCAAAACAAGGGAATAGTTTTTAAGTAGTATTATTTTACTTCTTGTCTCCCACAAAATGTTAATAGCTTCAAGCCATGTCATGCTGTGTAAGTGGGGAGAAGACAGATACAGATGCACTTGTGCAACATAGTGCTGTTTCACTGATAGAACTATTTTCTTTTTCTTTTATTTATTTTCCTTTATTTATTTATTTATTTATTTATTTTTGCTAAGTTAAGTGCCACATCTCCACCGGGTGGAGTTTAAAAGTTGTCAGTTCAATAAATAAAAAGAAGGCTGGGATAGGAAGGATTAAGTTAAGGCTAAGATTGTGTATGTATTCTGCATTGTGAAAAGATGAGAGAAAATAGAGAGAGATTAGGTACAAAAGAAAGAGGAGTCAAGTGGGGCTGAGAGAAGTCATCAAAATGCTTAGGTTTAGAACAGCTAATGAAACAAGCAGGGAGGCAGTAACCTGTCACCCAAAATGTTTTACTGTCTGTGTAAGTATACCAGTTTACAGAGGCATTCTACAGTAATAGAGTGTGTTGTGGTGGTTTTCATCTGTCTGTATGTCGTGTTGTTCACTTTATTAAACTGCTTTCCTGTGGCAAACCTTTCAAGTTGTTGGTCTTGAGTGGTTAATGTGTCAGTGAACAATACTAAATCAGTAGGAATTGAATTTTTTTCTCTGTGTTGTGTGTTAGTGGACCATATGCAAGTATTTGGAGTTTTATTCTTTCTCATTTTCATGCAACTCAGTGTTACTTCTAAAGCTAAGAACATACATTAATAATTCAGTTCGTTTCCTTCCTTTTTGGAGTTCTCTACGTTTTTCAATATTGAATAATGAAATAATAAACCTTATTTTCACAGTTCTGTCAATATATCCCTGGGTAGCTGCTCAAAGTCTCCTTGAGTCTTGATCACCTAGACAATTTGCCAGCTCTAATTTACTGGATAATTGCTGCATACTTCAAGTCCACTTCTATTGTGATACTTAACCAGTTTTTGTTCTTGGAGATGGTTTTTATCTTGATCTGCAGTTTGACTTCTCTGGCAATATCTAAAGATCAGTAGCCATGTTTAGCTTAATCTCAAATTTTGGGATGCATGAATACTGTTATCCTATCACTCTCAGTCTGGAATAATTGTTCTCTCACCTGTGATCTCACTCTTAGTGGATTTAGTGTCCCTACCCCAAGGTAAGGACACTGTGCTCATAACAGAGCACAGTATGTGCTCTCTTAACTGGGAGAATACTAGCTAATCCTTTCAGTTTCTATCAAGCAGAATTTCTCCTGTGCTTTCATATTCTTGGATCATGTTAATTGGTACATTTTATTTTGCTTCTGTAGACGATAGAACAGATGAAGACAGCCTGGTATGATTACAGTGTTTAGTATGGCTTTTCTTTTTTTACTCTTTAAGAGAAAAGCATAACTGAAAGACCTATGGTGAGTGTTAAAAGACTTACCGATAGCCACAGCAGTCAGACATTAATGAGCAGTGTTTTCTATCATATCCTCAGTCCAGTTGTTTGGCTAAAGATTGTGAGAAAGCATAAAGGAGCAATCAGCACTATGGCACTTGAACTGTAAGGCTGGATTTCTGGGGAGAATTGGAACGTAATTTTGAAAGCCTCACGGTCAGCATCATCAAAGAAAATAATTGTAAGCTGTGAAGTGGTGATGGAGGTAGATTGGATAGCTCTACATCTACTGTGATTTAAGTCAGTTACCATTTATATTAAACTTCTCAATATTTATTTTGTTCTACTGGCGTTTTTAAACATTTTATTCTTCCATTATTTTATGTCTTGGTGAAAATGTTTTGCTATTTGTTAGTGTTTGCCTGAAAGAACGTATCTTCCTGGTTTGTGTTTTTTTAACATAGTGTGGCACCTTGAGCATGAGACTTCAGTGTGTTTCTGGGTAATTTTCAAGTTCGATTTGACATGTGTTGGCTAAAAACACTATTTGCGAGGCAGAATATTACAGTATGAGTGTGCAAAGTTCTGGGTATTTTTCCCTACTTGTGATGAATCTTTTGCATAGCCCTGAAAAATAGAGGAATTTATCATTTTAAATAAATAATGAACATCATACAAAAAATGATCAGGGAACATCAGTGTTTCTTTTCTATGCTTTTGTTCCTCTGTGAAACAACTGCATGTTAGAAATGATCTCTGTGATTATAAGTCTTGTTACACTTTCTAAAACTGGGTTTTTGTATTTCCTGTTTGTTAGTCTTCTTGTGACTCCTGTGTTGCGCTGCACAGGTATTCTCATTTTCCTTTGCATGAAACAAATGGGCTTTTAACAAGCAAAAACTTTTCAAACAATTTAAAATGTGTTTTGGAGCTCCTGGAGTCTTACTTGAGCTCTGCTGTTATGTCTCAGAGGGGCAGAACTCACGTGGCAATTTCTCCAGAAAGATTCTCTCAAAAGAACATATTAAAGATGAAATATAAGGATTTTTAGATCAAAAGGATAATGATTTTTTAAAATTTTTACTGTGTGATAAATTATTTTGAAGGTATTATAAAGATGTACAAACGTGCACGAAGGGAGAGAAGAGAAAGAAGGCTGTGACTTTGAAATTAGTACAGAGACCCAAAGGTATGCTCTGCTTTTATAAGCTTGTCATAAACCAAGAGCCAGGTTCTGTAGCGCGTGCACTCTGAACCATGTCAGGGTGAGTGCGATAGGAAAAACAGTTGATATCTATCCCATTTACCTTATTTATAAGATACTGTATTTCCATATATGCTGGAATGCTCTGTCTAAAAACATAACCAGTAATGCAGTGACTGTTCAGAAGACCAGCATCGGCTTTTAGTGTCACTCAGCAAAATCTATGTAATGTAAACTGTAAGGCAAGCAGGGTAAATAAAATTACACTTTCTTGTCATTTCTTTTTAAAAGTAAATAAATGAAACTGAGATTCTTTAGAAGGGGAGTAATTAACTGGCATGTAACAGTATGGACATAAGTCGCATGTTTCTAACAGTAATTACAGTCAACAGACTTGATTCAGTAATTACGAAAAAAATCTGCTGTTTATTATGAAACCCAAATGACTTTGATAGCAGTGAGACGTGTATCCAAAGACAGATGCTGGACCAAAACACCTAATATTGTGATAATTTGTTTCATATTTCTTATGTGAGCATTCACATGAATCATGCATGCTTAATATGCACTTCTGGGTTGATGTCTCATTTGGATAATTAATGGTTTTTGCACTAAAATATAAATACAGTAAAACCTATTCTAAAGATCAGCTGCAGCAAAAGCTAGAAGCAGAGAAGGAGAGTCTGAGTTGCGGCTTTAAATATGAGGTTTAAATACGAGGCTTATTAAAAGAAAGAAAAGATATACTCCCATAAAACTTACAGTCTTCATTGCAGTATATCTAATTCTTGTACGATTTTTTTACTTATTTATGGTAGACAAAGTACATCTCACAAGTCTGACCTGTTATGATGCTTATGTAAGTACAGCATGTCTAAATGGTGTTTATTAAATCTTAATAGTTTTCATAGGATTTTTGCAAGGATTAGAAAAATATCTTGGTTCTATTTAAGTTCAAATTGAATAATGCCAGTGTTTTTGGAAGTGAGATTCTGAGAAATAATGAAGTGAAGTTTCTTTTATAATAAAGTATCAGTAATGAAGAAGAATTCTGATTGCACGCATGCGAGTTGTGAATTTATGACAATCTTAGGAACGTGCAATGGGTGTAGGTATGGAACCGTGATTAAACATGCACAGTTCTGGCAGCTGTGTTCTGTTTACTAGCTGGCAACCTATTTTCTGTTCGTGAACAACAAGAACCCCGTTCATCAGTGTAGGAAATGGTTGCCAAACTGATTAAATCAGTTCTGTTTAGTGATACCCTATAAACACTTCATTTTACTTTTAAAGAGTTTCTGAAGTCTTTAAAACTAAAATGTCGGGCAATTTTATTTACAGACTTTCTTATCATGTCAACCAAGTTCAGCATGTGAATTCTGGTAATTTTGTCAAAGAATTTCTGTGAAAGAACCCTACCATTAAGTAAGTTCATTTCAGCTGCTATTATTAATTGAGTACTGTAAATGAAATATTTGGTACAGAAATCATCTCCAGGTAATTTTTTTACCTAAGAGTTACAATCTGTCCCTGGGACATACTCTGACTTGGAACCATAACATGCAGCCTATGTCCTACATTCATCTTCCATTTGCAATCCAAACCCAGGGCAGTGTGCAGTGAGCATCTTCTTGGCCCATCCCATGAGGCCCCGAGTGCCCTCCTGGCCTTGTGCTGCTCTTTGTCTTTCTGCAGCTCTGCCTGGGTTGGAGCTAGATAATCTTGGATGTCCCTTCCAAGTTGTCTGGCTTCATTGTAAGCTTCGAGTCACCAATCTGTGTGTGTGTGTCACCAAGGAGCAGTTGAAACCACCCCACTGGGACAAGGTGCCAGAGCCATGGAAACTGCTGGGGCCATTGGAGCTGCCTGCTGTGCCTCACGTGTGCCTTTGATGAATGTTTTGACAAATGCAGCTATTAAATCGAGTAGCAGAAAAGTGTTGTAGCAATAAATCAATTCTGTAGCGTACACAGGGCCTGGGTGATGAAACCAGATTTGTTGTGTTTTTGTTGTTGTTTTTTTGTTGTTGTTTTTTTTTTTTTTTCTTTTAATCTTTTCCCTGCTTGTGGTTTTATTCTGTGCCATTTGGATTTATTTTTGTACAGCTCATTTGTAAAGAGCTTCAAGTGATTGAAGTGAGCAGTGTTTTTCACTTCCTGAGCCTGAGCCACCCCGTCCAGCCTTCCTGTGGCAGCAGTTTTGTTCTTACCTCCCTGGCCATGAGCTTGGTCAGGGCAGCAGGGCAGGCAGCTCTGCTCCTGGGCTTCATTGCTTTGCTATGGGGTAAGAGAGATGCCTACTTCAGGGTAGGTGCGTGATCCGTGCCCTCAGCAGTGGCTCTGACACAGGTAAGTTACTGCTTTTGTTGGCTTGAAAGCTGCAGAAGAATAAAATTTCCAGAGGAAATAACTAGATAGGAAAAATGTGTTATACTTTTGAGGACTGGAAGTAGCTAGCACACAAATTACAAGAATTTGGCATGTCAGGCAAGCATCTTATTTGTGATATATATTCTTTCAATGAAATTTGTGAGTGGCTTCCTCTTAATGAGAGCATTTTGTGGCAGTAATTCCAAGTCCAGTTTGGAACGCTACGCCTTAGACATCTGTCTCCTTGAAACAGGAGTGAAAATACAAGATGGCTGTTTGAATTACATGGTGTCACCCCCTGAGCTCAAAAGCAGTGTAGGAGGCGGTGGATCTTCCTTATGGCTCTTGGTAGCATATCATGGAGTGCTTCTGTGCACACGTGTGGGTAGTTCTTGGAAAAACAATAGTAAACAGGTCCGAGATGTGATGTCAGATCTACTTAATCAATGTACTACAGATACATTACCCTAAATCTTGCTTAGAAAAATAGTAATCAAAGTCTTGAGTTTCTTTTCATTTGGGGAGACAGATGGCATATCTGCTTAACGGCAAATATCCAAAAGATTTTTTTTCTTAAAACAAAAAAACAAAAAACATTCCTATCTTTCAAAACATGGCAATCAGAATCATCTTGGAAAGGAACTATTAAATTTAATAAGCCATATGTTCAGTGAATTTACTTATTTTGTTCTGGGATGTAGACTTAAAATTCACCTCTGTGTCCTTTTGTGTAAGTTAACTGCCTTATTCTCTGCTACACAATTAAGGTATTTAACAGAGCTCCAAATGTGCAACATATTATTAGCCAAATACAGCAACTGGTTTTCATGTTGCTAAAATAAATGCATTTAGGAGAACAGTCTGCAGTTTACCAGAGTTCCCTCTATGGAGTTTGGTGTGTTTTGAAGATCAGACTGACTGGCAGCTTCCTCGGTATACATAAAACACATCTAAAATTATTTTAAATAGAAATTCTCAGAGGATTGTATCATGTTTGCCATTCTGTTGTGCTGAAGATGCAGATGTGCCAAACTGTTCTGCAGGATTATAAATGCATTAGTGAAACCCTAATACACCCTCTAACAAATACGTGTAATGCGGGAGGTTTTCTCAGCCATCTTGTACTCACTCATTTTATTTATTTCATGTAATTGGCATGTTGCTCTGCTTTTATAGCTTGTTAAAATGAGATGTGAAAATGGCTGTAGCTAATGGCTGATGGAAAATCTTTTCCCATTGTAGGCAGGAAGAACATTTCAGAAAAAAATGCACTGCAGATTTTAAAGCACGGTGCTCTCCTAGTGAGAAGCAGGTTTTCAAAAGATGTATGTAGTGCATTAGTATGTATAGCAGAAGCAAGTTCACTGACCTTAAATATGTATATGCACATCATATACAAGTGCCCAAGAGTTAAAGTAGTGCTGTATTGTAGATATAGGGATTCTGTATAAGTCAGGGCTTGCACGGTGGTGTGAAGTCTGGATGCAGCGGAGGTTTGGTTTTGGCTCCCCCTCCCAACTCACCTCTCAGAAATACCTAGAGTTCAGGTTTCTGAGCATCTTACTGTTCTCTCTTTTGAGCATTTCTCCTGTACATTGAGAGTGCAAGGTCTGTGTCACTGGAGGGTTCCTTAAAGCTGAGAGCCTTGCTGCCAACTGTTGGGCAGGTGAGATCTACTGGATGAGCAGAGAGGCTTCATTTCTGCTGGCCCTTCCATGGGGAGGGGATGGCCTTTCCTCCTTGAAAGTCACTATGTTGGATGATTCCAGCCCTGCTCTTTCTTAGGGAGTCAAGAAAGGTTTGAAAGGGCCTTTTTTATTTTTCAGTTTTCAATATAGTAAGGTTGGGAATGTGCCACACAGATTTTCTTTTGTTCTTCAGCAGTATGCAGTCTTTTTATATCTCCCCTTGGGTCGTTAAAACATGGGAAATAAGTGAGCTGGTGCAGTTTACCTGGAAACTTCTTTCTCAGAGAACCTAGTAAAAATGGACCCTGTAGGTTGACATTTCAATCAAGTTATGTTCCCAATATCACGCTCTTCTCTCCCTCTCGTCTTCTCTTTTGTTTCTCTGTCTATGAAAAAACTTGTAGCTGGACGTTGACCTTAGCTGGTAACACAAAATGAAGTTTTTCTTCCAAGGAAAGATGCCGTGGTCTTGGTGCAGCTGTTATGTGGGCTTTAGTCAGCCCACAGGTTATTGCACTGCTGGGGAATCCTTTCTGGAAATTACTGTGCCAGTGAGCTCCTTCAGCTTACCAGATGCGAGCATTAAAAACATTTCTCTTTCAGAGAGATAATTATTATGTAACATGCTTTGAAGCGCTCTCTCCTTTTTCCTTTTCTTTAACTATAAATATTTCCCACTTCTCATTGTCAAAATACAAATCTATATGAGGTTTGTGCAGAGAAAATCAAGGCTCGAGCTTAAGGTAAAAATCGGAGTATAAGAGCATCTAATTTCACTGTCAGCATCTACTTGTGTTTTAGAAGAAACACTGTAAAAGAATACAGGAAACGCTGCACATACAGAAAACGTTCATACAGCTGATTGGAGCATGATTATATTTCTGAGGGATCATTTGGAATTGACAGTTGTTCTTACTCTGTGTGTACAATGCACCTGATGGTCTTTAGTGGTTGTCCTGAAAGGAAATGAATGGTACCTATGGTCCTCCCAACTACAGACCTCTGAACAGGTGCAGCTGCTGAAATAGGTAGATCTTCCCGTAGGAGTATTTCTTCTTTAATTTCTGGTGTCAGGTCATCATTGTTTTTTTAGCAGAACCACAAAAAGTCAAATGGTATGACTAATTTGAGTAATGTCTAGTGCAAACTGTATTTTAGCTTTGCAGTAAATCTGTATAGTCTTAAATCTTGTATCTTCTCCTGCCATGTTGCACTGAAAGAGTTCAGAGCACAAAGAGTTGAATTCGGTTGTTATCTCAGTCCGTAGGCAAAGGCCGTATAAGCATGAACAGAAAAAAATTGCTGATTACCTTTTTCTAACAAGGCCACATTAGAGCAGCCTTATTAGTGATTTGTAACTCACCCACATTAGGCCTGTGCAGTCATTCTGTGTTCCTTCATAAACGTAACAGATGAAAATGAGTCAGTTTAAAACTGAAACCAAGATGGTAAAAAATGTGAGAACTTCTAAGCAATGCTTACTTGCCTGTATTATTCTAACGCATGCAAACCCAAATGCAGTGGTTTGGCATTGCCTTATTTAATATGTTTCATGACTCATTTATGTTTTGGTTTTATTACTGTATGTGTGGGGCGGATAATGGGGTACACGTATAGCGTGGTGGTGCAGTCCAGATTTGTGGTATGTGGGGCTGTTTGTCCCTGTTCTGGGAACACAAAACCATAGTAGTTCCTTAGGTACTGAAAAGAGTGAGATGAGGATCTGGGTAGCAGGTAAATGCATTTGATGGAGGTTGAGAGAAACCTAGATCTAAAAAGAAAAAGAAAAAAAATAGCGACTGAAACTAGGAAAAGTTTTTCCATTATGAAAATATCTTAGAAGTTCCATATTTTTTTTATTCTGTATGCCAATATCAATCTTTCAATATATATATATATATATATATATATTTACAGTGTGGCATATGATTTCTAGACAATAGCATAGCACCTGCTAGATGTGTTACAGGGAATGATCAACTGTTGTGTGCCCGTTCCAGTGTAAAATATCAACAAAATGAAGTATATCAAACACATTTATCTGCTGCAAATCAGTTTGTCTCAGAAAAGACTCAGTTAAATTTTATGGAGCCTAATTTTGTTACTGATACACTTTCTGAAATTTATCTGATATACCCTATTTTTCTTCCCTGATAGGTCAAATGAATCATCTCTTTCTTTCTCTTCCAGAATGGACGGTAAAAATAAAGCCACTGTATGCCACTTGTGTATAACTGGCATGATTTACTGCATGTCTGAATATAACATCATAAAACTTACAGGACATAGTTAATACATAACCATCAAAATAACAGAGTGCAATTCTAAATTTATGAGGCTGAACTTAACACTGAATATCAAATAAGAGCCACATTGATTTCTGTAGTGCATGGCTTAAAAACACATTAGGTGGCATAACTGCAAGACAGTGCATTGATTTAAGCGTAAAATGCATAGCACTCAATACTTCACCACCTAACGTTTCTCAGTAATGAACAAAGCTGTTGTATATTGATGAAAGGAAAATTATTTGTTTTGTTAGATTACAGTACTCAAGCAGATGCCTTGCTTTTAGACTAGGTAGGCATAATTTGAGTCGCACTTAGTAACGAGTGACGCCCGACAGCCTAAAGAGAGCGTGACAGGGATCTCTGCACAGTGACTGATGAGAACAATGTGCTTGTTGGGGCTTCATCTAAGTTGGAGCTCATGCACCCTTGTTTCACAGAGAGTGCTTTGGCATGTACAGAAGATTCACAGCGTTTTGGAGGCCTCTAATCACTTTTAAAATGTTAACATTTGCCTTCCTGAATCGTAGGGAGTAAGTCTATCAATCTGTCTCACCCCAGTGTTAGCAAAATTAACTGTTTAAATGGGGAAACACAATTTTGCCTCATTTTCGGCCCCAGTATATGAAATGCCTCAGCAAGTGAAGAGATTCATTGACTTTATTCTAAGTTCCCCAAAAGATTAATTGGAATGACATTGGCAATTCATCTAGATTTAATCTAAAGTGGAAAATTCTATATGGGTGTTCTAGTAAGGTCTGTTGAACATTATTTCCTGCTTGCACAAGGGCATCCTCCTCCTTTATAGCACTCTGATAGTGCAAGTGGGACCAGGGGCAGCTTGTGCAGCACCTGGACAGGGCCAAGGAACCACAGTGCCAGGCACCACTCTGCTGCTGCCTGCTGTGCAGTGTGAGTAGCACAGCAGTGATTGTGGGTGTGCATCATGCCTGCTCATGCATCATAGGGTTGAGAGCTGGTAGCCCTTCATAACTACAGCACATTTTTACCTGCGTACCAAGTATGCCTACATAAGCAATGCTTGTGTTGTGTACTCATAAACTTTATAGGGCACTGTTTTGATCGTCAGTGTTTAAAAGCAAACCGATTATTCTATTTTGGATGTGGTCTGCATTTCAGGTTAGATTAGGTTTTAGCTTTTTTATCTATCTGAGGTTTAAGTACCATTATTCATGACATGCGAAATGGACTGGGATGTTGGAGAATAATGTTTTTAATAACCATTGACATTTTCAGAGAAGATGAAAATTTAATAAAATTAATTGTCCATGTTTGAATGGCTGACTTTGCAGTTAATGATACACCTTTAGTTTCTAACAATCACATGTACTTTTTTTTTCCTGTGGTGCTTTTTTATTATTAGTTATTATTTTATTTATTTTTTTTACTTTTAAACATAATTATAGGTTAATGAATGTTATGATTTTTTTTTCAAATTAATGCAAAGCATTTGTGTGTTCATATATATTATATAAGATATATTATTTATATAAATATTATATATATTATATATATAAAATCAGCAGCTTTTTTGCTGTTGTTGAAAAAGACCTCTTCTGACTTCTAGAAATATTTTTTTTCTTTACCTTTTAAAAGAAAGTCTCCAACTTAGCAGAAGAATATAACTTACTGAGGTTATACTTAATGGCAAGTACAGAATACATTGCTTTCACTGCTGTGCATCTCTACTAATGTAATTTGAAGTGCTAGGGTCCTTTGCATCCATTTCTGAATCTATTATTAGTTGATTAAATTAACTGGCTGGATCAGTACAGTGAGAAGAGACACAGTAATGATATTACAGAATTAGTATGCTATGATGAATTGTCAAGAAAAGTAACTGTGACAGCCCTGTGGCCATATGCACTTAGCCATGCAATTTATAGTCATTTGAAAAGCCAAGGACTTTTCAGTTTTGGTTAGGAAATTTGTTCTTGCTTTTGACAGAAGTTGAGGGATATGTGTGTATTGAACAATTAGGGGTTTACAGTGCCAACATGAAAGGAAATCAAAGGCTCTCTTCAACTGTTAGCATTTGGGTGATTTGCAGAGAACAAGCTACAGAAAAAGGATGACTTTCATTGTAGCTATGCCAGTTCATTTGAATAGATACATATGATAGTGCAGTTCCTTTACAGTTGTAGAAGATGGTACCAGTGAATGTGATCTTGTACCATAATTTAAGTCATATACAGAGCACCATAAATCTTTGTACGGTAGCAATGCCTTTTTAGAAGGACATACAGTAAGTAAATACAGCTGCCTTTATTCTGAAGACCAATTTGAGAGCTGTTTAAAATGTCTTATTTTGCCTTTATGCAAATATTTGTAAGTAAAGATTGCCAAACACCATCAAAATAGCTGGTGGTTATACTAAGTAATCAGCACATAAAAGTTGTCATAGGGCCAGCTCTGTAGCAATTCACACTCTTTTCAGCTCACCCTGCTAATTTGCTGGACACTTGGAATTTAAATTTAAAATCTTGCCATTTTAACATTTACCATATTGCGGCTCGACTCTCTCTCTAATATTCTTTATTATTAATGCCAAAACCCTCGACAGATATATTTGTAGAATACTAACATGCAGAGCCTGAATATAAAAGCAAGCAGTCTGCTTCAAAAGACAACAGATAGGATAATAAACTGTAGTGTTTTTTTGTTTTGTTTTGTTTTTTTCTTTGTGTGAAAAATAAATGACATATTGTTAATACCGTGGGCATATCATTGCTGGATATCAGACTAAAATTCACAGCAAACTTTAAAAAGTAGATAAGTCATCTTTGTTAATGCAGCTTAAGGGAATTTAATCCGTGTAAAGAAAAAAACATGAAATAGTTGACTATACACTTTGGGAGTTATATGATGAGGATTTATTTTTTATAAGAAACCACAGCATAATTTTTAATCCCTCCTGGGTTCATCTCGTGGTCCTTAGGAACTGGACATGATTCTTCAGGCTTCTGTATTGACTGCCTGACAGTCATACAGCAGAACTGCTTCTGTCTTGGTCTGTGCTCTGGCTGAGTTGTCATTGTGCATGTTAGATAGATTTAACGTTTAGCTTACATTTCCATAAAATATTTCTGCTTACTATTTTGCTGCTAGAAAAACATTTCCATAGCTGCAGTTTGAAAGAGATTTCTAAATATTGCTTAGTGTATGGCCCATGTGTGTCAGTTGATACTCACAATGAAGACCTAACCAATTCTAGTCTTCTGTCCATCCATTTGATGTCTTAGGCATTGAAAACCTTTTTTTTTTTTACTGTTTAATTCAAACCTTTCTAACCACAGTTGAAGCCCCCTGTTGTGTTTATTTTGTTGGTGTTTGTTTTTTTTCCCGTACACTGACAACAAGTAGCATTAACTTAAATCTGGTGCTTATTTGCCACAATGAACTGTGAATATTTAAACCATGGATTATAGCAAACAACAGTGCAAAGTTGCCCTCAAAATGAAGCAAACTTTAAATGATATTAGTGAGTGTCGGGATAGGATTAGATCCCACATTTAAGCTAAGTAAAATCAAACCAATGCATGAGATGAAGTTTTTGGGTTTTTTTATTTCCCTGTCTTTAGATGTTTCAAGGAGTTTTTGTCATCCAGATGTTTGCTTTGGGGATGTGTCACTCTTGGGCAAACTGCAGTGATTAAACTTGGTCTCTAATCTATGAGTTACCAACACGTAGGAAGATAAGCATGTAAGGTCTTGCGTATAAATTAGGATTCAAAAGTACACAGTCCTTTCTCTCATGTGCTCTTGGGCTTTTGAATATTTGTGTTTCACAGTGTTTTTTCTGTTCAGTTAGAAATGAGTATCTGTGGCTCTGTAATATGCATCTTTTCCTTATTGATGGTTGTTATGTGCTTGGCCCTGAAAACGGCCTCTAAACCTTCTGTTGCCTGAACCACTATGCAAAGCAGTCATTAGAAACAAAAGCCAGTTCGTATGAGCTGAAAGATATTGCCCAGAATATTTTGTCACAGTATTCTGTGTCTGGGATTTTGAAGAGCACTTAAATCTGAGCAGGTAGGGACAGTTATACTGGAGAGACCCTCTTGCCGCCCATGGAAATGAATGCTTTGATGTCCACTGGCTACAGAGCAGCGCAGTGAGCAGCTAAATGCCGTAATGCATTCTGCACTGAGAGAGCTGAACGTTTCCATGTGCGTGGCAGGGCTGTGCAGGAGGGTTTTCACTGTCAGCAAAGGAAAATGAATGCCTTTAGCTTTAAAGTTTAAATGCCTTGCTCAGCAGGGAGCCCGGAGAGATTTGTTCAACTGAAATGAGCTTATAATAAGGCTTTCATCCTAAGATAAGTAAGGACAACGTACAGTAGCTCCATACTCCCTCACCAGAAAATACAAATAGCTTTCTCTGTGTGTTATGATGCCTTTATTGTCTCTGATGTGATATGTTGCAATTCACACTAATAGACGTTTTCTATCATGGGCCATGGTAAGACTATGTGGTACCTACATTACATTTAGAAATGCAGAAAATTTAATAGTTGCAGTTTATGTACTCGTTTGTTTATTTTACCTGGAAAATGAGCATTAGTGTATTATCTGCAGACAGATTTGCAATAGCAGGATGTTAAGCTAAGCCCTTTAATTGTGGCAGGACTTTACAGAGGTCCAAAATATACTTAGAAAAAAAATATCATAAAATCACCAGTATCTATTAAGTGTGAAGCTGCTCGTGGCTTAGGCAGTTGTGGAGCTGGGGTTGCTGGGGCTGTGTGGGGCAGTCATTGTACATGCTGTTGTTGGAAATGGGAAGCCAAGCACTCGTTTGATCTGATGTGGCTGTTTTCAGGTTCATACTCCAACACCTGCTGTTTTTCCAGCCGCACCCAATAGTAACTTTTTAATGCAATCAAGACACAGTTTTTGGTATGTGGGTTTCGGCTGGGATTGATAAAATAGGATTTGACTGTGTTCTTTGTTCATGCTGTTGTTTTGTGTATGGTGGTGTATGGTGTTTATTACCGGGCTTCAGAGTCCCTAATAAGCTGTTAACAAGCTGTCAATTATAGTGCTCATGCAAATTAGTGAAACAGACAGTGAGGGACTGATGTGTACAGTATGCTATCTCAGAGGATGTAAAATAAGCCCTTCCAATTTCCATCACTGTCCTTGCTGATACTGTCTTCCTAATGTCTTTAAAGCATTCATCTCATCTTTTCCTTTATAAAGTGTTTACAAATTGAATACAGTAGTTAAATATCAATTAGTACAGGTCATATTTTGTGTAAAATGCCAGACAGCTAAAAATGGAACCATGACATTTAGATACTGAGGACTTCAATGAAGAACTTGATGACGCTTTATATGTGTTATTTATGGTTTGCTGTTTTCTGGTTGTTCAGTGGAATCATTTTGTTTTCATTCCACTGCACTGTTTCCCTTCCGCTGCCCTCACCTTGTATTTTCTATTCAGCTGCTTTCAATATATCTCATTTTTGCCTGGAAATCCACTATTTCTTGGACTTTCTCTCTCTTTCTCTCTCTCTCTTTTTTCTCTTTTTCACTCTTCCCCAAAGGTGGCCAGCCAAGTATAACTCTCAGTACACCAGTCGTCAAAACTTCTGTGGCAGCTTATTTATTTATTTTGTAAGTAGTTCTCTGAAATGAAGTCTCGTAGCTCATACTTCTTATCTTAGTCGTGCTTCCCTCTGGAGCATGCCATGAACCTAATCTCTTTGAAATTCTCCATCAAAATATCACCCTAAATCTATTAGGGTGTATCATTAATCGTTAGCTCTTGTAATGTTAAGCTTTTTATACCATGTGTTACTAGATTTAGCTGCATAAGCACAGATGATTTTGACCTTACCTGTTCCAGTTAAAATTCAGATGCTTCCTTTTATTGTGCTTACTATTACAATATTATTTTTTTTTATCTGCTTTCAGGAAGTGGAAGAAAGTATCAGTTGGTTAATTTATCTGTTAGACCCAAGAAAATGAAATGACTAATGAAGTACAAGTACCTAACATCTACCTGTGATGTTTAGCAAGATTAGTGTTTAGTAGAAATGTCTTCAAGATTCTGTAGGGTGCTGTGTAGAAGGAAAGCTGGATAATTCTGGACTGAATTATCATCAAAAACCTTTTAACATTGTATCTGGTTTGCATTTTAACTGGAGAGGAAAAGATGGGTAAATACAATCTGTGATACAACTTTAAGCAGAAGTCCATTTTTGGCTGTTCTTATCTCAGAAGTGTAATAAATTTTGTGCACTGTGGACTTTAGAGAGAACTGTGTGAATAAAATAGATTTGTAAGAGATCTATTTTAGCTTTGTTGAGCACTGGGTTCTCATTTGACAGTTGGTGTCCTGGGCTTAAGTGGTGGGGAACCCCAGAGCATTTGAGGCTGGAAGAAATGACTGGCAATCATCTGGAGATCACTGTCTCACTCATGAACCACTTTGTGTATCCTGCTGCATGGTTCATTGCATTGTGTAGTTTGTTGGCTTTCTTCCTAGCAGAGACTGCAGAGGAAGGTGCTGGTCACCTCCACTTGTCTTGACTTGAGCATCTCAACAGTTAGTTGTTGGACAGCTTGGTCAGAAGTGATCATTCACTGTCTAATATTTGGCTCATGAATTTCAAGTATTTAAGCTCAATATGAGGAGTGAATAGACATCTATTTAAATATCCTTAAATGCTCCTAACTGAATATTCTGCAGAAATGGAGTGGGTTACTGCCTAATGACTCCACTCCGCTGCCTTTGTATCAGGGACCATTTCTTCTGTGGGTTGAATAGAATCAGGATCAAGTGCTAAGTAAAGTTAAACAGGCATTCATATTCATTCAGAAGCAGTACTAAGTAGGTATTCAACTTGGTGCTGCAATTTTCCTGTGGTATCTGGTAAGCATATTGCTTAGCAGGAGCTAGTAGATGAAGTTAGGCACACAATTACAAGGGGACCCAATCAGACTCTTGCTTCACTGAGCGTGTCTGACTGTAGGAAGCTGATTAAGATATTTGCAGGATATTAGTGGGAGGCTGAATTGTCGTCATTCTCTTTTCTGAAAAGATGGATATATTTAAAAAGCTGTTTAATTTGATAGGTAATTGATTATCTCAGAAGTTATGTTTTCAACAAAAAGTTCTCACCAGTCCGATAAAAAGCTTGTGCTTTACAGGTATGTAGAATTTGAGACATGAGGACAGATGTCTTCCAGTTACGATTTTCCAGCTGGAAGAAGAAATATTAGAGTTCTGACAGAGCGTTGTACTTGTCAGGATGTGTTCAAATTTCCTTTTTTTTTTTTCTTTCTTTCTTTTTTTTTTTTTTTTAACTAGTCAACAACAACTGGCTGCTGCATCTGACATTACTACACATTTTTAGAGCTGTTAATTCTGCCAGCTTTGGGCATATTCAATCACATCTGCTGATAAAGGTTTGAAAGATTTTATTTTCAAAAATCACTTCAACCCAGGCATTGTCATTAGGGTGGTTGCTCACACATGGAGAAAAAACAACAAAACTGTTATGTCTCTTTTTCAGGGGCACAACCACCAGAAAGGGTGGATGGGGGAAACCAGTGGTAACTCTTTACTCTTACCCCTCATGGGGATGCACTTAATTTTTACCAGTGTAGAGCTTACTCAACAGCTTGAAAGGCTTTCACCTGTTATTCTTACAGTGTGAGGTTTTTGTTTTGTTTAGTTTAGTGTATTTGGGTGTAATGATGTTGGTTATAACAAATTTTGACATAGCTAATAAATTAGAACAGTACATAATGCAGGGTGTAGTGGTGTCTGTGACTGGGTAGGTCTTTTAGTACTCAGCAGAAAAAAATGATAAAATACTCCTTCTGAGCACTGCACTTCTCTTTTGAGTAATCTGATCTCCCAGTCATGTTTATGATGAGTGTACAGCATATTCTCATGTTCTGTGTCACTGCGATACCTGGCTGCAGTTTGTGCATATGCTGATATCCACTTTCAGATCCAGCCGTTAAATATGCATATAGTTGGAGGCACAAATCGAAAGGACAGATTTGAAAGTTAAACACCTTTTTTTTCCTGATAATTCATCCAAGTTAATCTGACATTTCACATGCAGAGTAAGATTGCCTTACTGAAACTCAAAATGAGCTGCATTCGAAAGAATGAATTTGTGAATGGAAAACAAGTAGTAGCAAATGCTCAGCTCCTTACAAAAAAAAATAAATAAAAAAAAAAAAATGCGGAATGTCCTTTAAAAAATACAGTAGTTTGCTCTGGAATCTCCCTCTAACGTTGTGCATGAGAATGCATATCTTCTAAACTGTTTACAAAAACAAAAAAAAAGCACAAAACCTTGCCTGTAGTGCTTGTATTATTATTTATTTATTTATTTATTTTTGCATGTTTTATGCCTCATGGACACGGACTAAGTCAGCTGCATTAAACTCACTTATTAGCGTTCAATTTATTTCTCAGTCCCTGTGAAGGGACCATTCAAATGTTGGAGCTTCTTATTTTGTTTTGATTTCTTGGTGGAAAATTGTATCCACATAAGTAAGCATGCACTGAACAGCAATAAATCATTATTTCTCAGATGACCAATATCAGCAGGAGTCTCATATACTTCACTGCTGGAGCTGATTTCTAAATTCATTGAATAATTATTGGTGCTGCCTTTCATACGTGGCAAACATTCTTCTCTCTCTGGTTCTGTTATGTCTTGTAATGATGTCTCCCCAGACACACACCCAACATGCAAGAGTGGTTGTTTTTAAGAATGGGAAGAGAAAGAATGAGAAACTAATGTAGCTTTAAAAAAAAAACAAAAAGCAGCCTATGCAGGACTTAACAACATGTAGTTAAAGGAAAAAAAAAATAATCTGGCTCAGATTATTGTGGCAACTTCACCAAATTTGTATTTTCTTTCATCATAATGCAGATATTTTATTGTGATGTTTATATTCTGTGATATCGTGATCAGCTTTTGTCATGAAAAATGCTGTCAACAATTTTCAATGATCATAACAAAAAAAGCAGTGATATGGAATGAAGTGCCTCTGCTGAATACAATATTTGGTGAAGCTCCAGAGGTTTTAGCAACAATTATGCAAATGCTTCTGATCAACGGTTGCATGAAATTTAATTTTTTGCTGTAGATTTGAAGCCAATCATACCAGTGCATTTTGGAGAATAGCAATTGTCTTTTAATTTCTTGATTGGGAAAGCAATCTCAATTCCTGTGGATCTGCTCTGCCCATGCAAGACATGCTGTGTGTCAATGGCATTATTTACGCAGATAAAGCAGATTAAGTAGTAAGGGTCTTTGGAGCTAGTGCTGAGAAGGCTGTTCTTACAGGAGTCTGAGGGATATTAATGCTCTTCAGTTGAAGTTAATAAAGTTACCAGCGTCACCGATGCCATATTAGACAAATGTAAAACAGTAGTGATTGACTCTCCAGATTAAAAAGGAAAACTCTCTTAAACTTATGAATAAATGTAGTATGTTTGATACTTAAGTCTATAGCACCTTTGCCTGTCAGAACAGTACAATAAATGACTGTTTCATTCTTCAAAGGGTTCATTGAAAATTTAAATAAAACACAGGGGAAATTCTATACAGCAGTGAGACATCAATTTGTTAAGAGAAGATAAATCCTTTAATAGCATGTAACTTAAATAGCTTGCCACCAAAATGAATTTATTGGGAATTGATTGGATCCCAATTCAATTTTAATATTGATTAAATATTACAGCTTCGTTTCAAACCCTATCCTTGCTTTGTTATCCCTTCTAACCCTCCCTCACCTATATATGCTTGGGTAATTGGTTCGTATATTTTGGAAGATAAAGTAGTGGTAAGATAGGTGCAGAGAGCAGAGACAGTCTATTTGCAATGACTTTCCTTTCTTGCTTGTGACCTATATACAGTATTGTTCCCTTTCTAGCCTGTACCTCATGCCTTCCAAAGAAAAACAGTGATTTTTTCCTTTTATTTACCGTATTATCTTTTGCTGGTATCAAAGCTAAATCTTTTGAAACCAAAGCAAAGTTTAACTTTCTTAAGGCTCAGAAAAGCTGCACATTTCAGGATTTAAAATTGACTTCCTTAAACTGAAATGTTCTGGAGTTGGTTTATCATCTGTTATTGTGTCACCCTCCAGAGTGACAGAGATGAAATGTTTCAAAGGCTGTTGATGGCTTGGTTTTATTATCCCGCACCATGCTGTATGGCTTATGTTGCTAGAAATGCTAATCTATACTTAACTAACTCATTAAATATCAAAAGTCTCATTTTTCAGATTATTCACTGAATTTCCAAATGCAGACTTCTAGTGACTCTATGATAATAAAGTGGAGAGAATAATACATATGTCCACATATATTGTATTCATACATGCAATTCCCAACTTCATAGAATCATTGGGGTTGGGAACGGCATCTAAGATCATCCAGTTCAATTGTCCACCTGCCACCAATATTGCCCTCTAATCCATGTCCCTAAGTTCTACGTCTGTTCTTTCCTTAAGCTCCAGGGACAGTGACTCCACCACTTCTCTGGGTAGCCAGGCTTAGTGTTACTGACATCAGCTCATTGCATCAGCCATGGAGCAGCCAACAAAGCTGAGAGCAGAACAGTCATAACTGAAAGGTTCAGATTTGATGTTAGGCTATGACAGGCAGCAAGGTTTTTACATCTCGAGACAATGTCTGTTAGGTGACTCCATATTCAACAAAAAAATCCTTGTATCAGGGTGCTCTGAGAAAAGTTAACCCTCCTGGTTACAATTGCAAAGAATCTTTTCAGTTTGTACTTTGTGGTACAGTTACACAGGAAATTTTTTTAAAATTCATGTACATTGCAAGATGTGTCTGTTTCTGCTCACAGTACGTTGGTGATCCCATGCTGTGAGATGTATCTGCTTAATTTTTATTAGCTATAATTAAAATACTGGAGAATCAAATGGCATTAGCTTGTACAATTTCTGTGTATGCAGGATATTTTGGTTGCTTTTTGCCAATGTTTATATGACTACGTTTTCCATTATCCATATTATACCTGATACTTAATGCATTAGTAACTGCTCTGAAAGTTTAGCATAGCTTCCAGCACCAGACAAGATTCCCTACAGAGAGCCTGCCTTCCTCAGCAATGTTTATCACCTTTTCTTCCTTCAGCCTCACAATAATTGCTTAAAAGCTGTGGGATTTTTTTTTATTTTTTATTTTTTTATTTTATTTTATTTTTTTGTGAAAAAGAATATTTGAGTTTTCATGTACTTCATGAAAGCAGACAACATACACAGTGGTATTTCTTATCTCCTTCACATGTGGCTGCATTACAGAAACTCTTTTCTTGGGACGTTCATGTTTCAGATACTTTTGGAAGTAATTTTGGCAGCTTTTTCTCATACATCTTTTCCAGTAACAGCTGCAGCTCTTTGCCTGTTGTTTTCCTTCTGTGATGGGCTGAAGCCGAGTGTAGTTACGGGAGATGGCTGTTTCCTCTTGGAAATGTCTAAGCCAAGCAAGTCTGGCAAAGTTTTTGCTCTTCTTCTCTTTTTTTTTTTTCTTTTTTTTTTTTTTTTTTTTCCCCCTCCCTTTGGCAATGTGCTGTGGGAGCAGTAGCTATTGGCAATGTTGCTAAGGGGGATAAGACAAAAGCTGCCATTGATGAATCATATGTAGTTAATACTGTAATTTTTTGGACAGTAGGAGAGTGTTTCATATATTAGATCTGTTTTGAAGCTTTGGAAATATCTGTGGGATTGAATGGCTGTTCAAGGTCTTTTTTCATATTCTGAATTTGCTGAGCCTTGTATTGTACTCAAAACAATAAACCTGCAAGGTTAGTGTGTTTTGGATGGAGTTCCTCTCTCTCTGTAAAGCAAGGAGGTTGGGAGCAGAGTGGCTGTGCTCAGGAGCTGCAGGTGCAGACGGGGTTTGCTGGTTACAGTCAGCTCTGCTGAGCACCTGAGCTCGGGCTGGGCAGTGTGAAGGCTGTGACCTTCAGTGATGGCTGGGTGGCAGTGTCTGACATTTAGGGCAGTGCCAAGGTGGAGGGAAGGCAGATGCAGTCCTTACCAGAATGGGTATTGAACACAAAATTTAATATTTGATGGTTTAGCTCTGAAGATGAGTAATTCGGACGTGTATGTAAACCAGAATGATGACCTTCTCAAAGCACCAAGCCATTAGTTAATTCAAATAAATGTAAATATTTGATCAGTCGTGGACACCGCAAAGGTTGAATGAGTAAAAAGAAAGGACAGGAAATTAGAAGCTTTATGTGTGTATAGAAATCACTAAGTTCAGACTCTTAATGGTATTTAAATGATTCATTTATATCCAGATGGAAAGATACTTCTTTTTTGTGCGTAATTTCCTAGTTACAGCAACATACCAATTTCTACCCACGGGCACAGGTTTGACAGGCAGCACCAGGTTCATGGTGCTTCCTGTTGCTAGAGGTCTGTTTGTTTTGATTTTGCATTTATTCCCTTCAAATACAAATAATATGTACAGAAGTCTTTATCAATAACGAGTGTCAACAATACCACAGCTTCTAATCCAAGAATTAAGAAATCCCGTTGCGTTCTTTTTGTTGTTTATACAGTAAAATATAAAAATAAATATGTTTGTAATTATACTTTGTGGAATGTAAAAAAATCCAGTCTGCCTCCTAGATCAGATTTAATTTTCACAGGACTTACAGGGAAGAGATCTTTGCATACCATCAAATGCACACAGGAGTTTCAGACTCACAGTACAATTAGTCCATAGGAGCTTCCATCTTTCCTGCCTGCATCAGCAGGGAGTACCTCCTCAAAACCTGGAGCTCCAAAGCAGTTTCAGTCTAAACTCTGCCTTCATTTGCCCACCTCATGGAGATATGCAGGCATGGCACAGCAGTCATCACGGTGAGCCTCGTAGGTCAGTCAGGGCATCAAAATACACCCATCCTTTTTCACTGCCATTTTAAGGCAGAAGATGTTCTGTTGCTCCACAGCAGAGAAAAGTCTGTGCAGTCATGTCGACAGTGATGGAGACCTCTTGAAATTTAACACAGCTGCCCTTTACCTGCATTACTCTTGAAGCTTTTAGCAATGCAGACTGTGTGATTAGATAATGGCTTGTAGGATTTTATTTTTTTTTTATTTTTTTCCTAGTGTTTAGCTTAGCGTTAAAAACTTGTCCCCAGTGTCCTCCAACATCTGTCATTTTTAGCCTAGTAATTGAATTACAAGGGCTGTAATGCCTCCTAGTTTGCTGTGATGTCTCACAGTGTCAGAAGTGGATGTTGGTGGGATTGCAACAGAGGTTGAACCTTCCCACCAACCCTGTTATGTGTTGTTGCTGTGTGGCAGATGGCAGCAGAGGGATGGTTTGACCAAATGGCATCTGACAGGGGAAGTGCAGATGAAGCAATGGTGTGGAATTGAATTCCTCCACGTGGAAATGGTGGCACCTATTGGCATTCATTGACACTTGCTGAATGTTTATGGATACCCAGCAGCAGATGGGAGTATAGTGAGGCAGTGGGTGGTGCATTTCAGCAGTGGTGACATGAAAGACAAGCCACATTCCAGGCGGCCATGTATATCTGTCACACCATGGACTGAAGAGCATCTCAGTCAGCTCGTGTGTGCAAACTTCTGTATTGAGAAGTAGTGTTCTGTAGGTGAAAATTTGCTCTATCAAAAAGCATTATTGTGATCTTTGTATCTGTTGTAGTTTCCATGGAAATAAATAGGAGGCATTAATTTCAGAGTGACCAACGTAATTAAATAAAACATACTCCTTAAAATAAAATGTTACCTATCGGGGCACAGCTCTGTAGGTAAATTTTAATAAATGTTATATATTTTCTTACAAAATAGGCAGCCTGATGATAAGGAAGTACTGCAGAAAGACTGTTTTCACTAGAGTAGGTAAGCTGTGCTCTGCTTTTGATTTATATTCTCTGTAGCTACATTGATTTTGGTAGGCTAATATATATTTAATTAGTAGGGAAGTGATTGCAACTAATATTACAAAGCTTTTAAAGGATGATAAATTCCAGAGTACATTTTATAGATTCTTATTTTTTTCTTCTTCAAATATTTCAACGACTATGGAAGGTATAATTTGTCTTGCTGTTAGACTTACGTCCATATGGTTCCAGTTGTATTGAGATTGGTGAGTTCACATTGCAACACAATTTTCTATTTGTAAACTCTTACTTTATTTATGAGCTAGTTTTTAAGGGAAAAGATTGCCTTGAAATTCAGATTGATGCATACTTCCTGAAGCTCCACACAACTCACTCTGCAATGTGCAGAAAACCTGGTTCTTTCTTTTATGGAAGGAAAAGAAAATTGCAGAGACACTCCAAGAAGGGTTTGACCTCCAGGACAGTGTTTGACATGACCAAAGAGAAGGTTATTCAGTGCCATATCTAAAAGATAGTCACAGCAAAGCAGGGGCGATATGACTGTCATGTACAACACTCTGCAGGAATACTGACCTGTGCTGTTATCCACAGGCATAGTGTACGGGCAGGAGGAAAGTTACTGCTTTCCAGGAGTCTCTTGGCAAGCAGGTGTGCCAGCAGTAACTGTTCGAACGTAGGCTGTAGTATTTCTTCAAGGATGTTATTGGATAAGCAATTACCCTGTTTCTGTCCCTTCATGCTCTCAAATGACAAAACACTCAATAAGTACATGAGGTTGCTGTGGAGGCCTTCCTGCGTTGCTGAGGTGTGTCTGTTTGCAGCTGCTGGGTGAGTGCAGAGAAGTCAGTCCTTCCACATGCACAGATGTAGGAAGGACGTGGGGCATCAACTTGAAATGTAAGGAATTCCAGTTGATAACAAGAAAAACTTTATTTGGCAATGTAGCCAGATGCTGGAGCAAGAGCCTAGAGAGGATGTGTAGTCTCTGTCCTTAGAGGTGCTGAGAATTTGACTGGACATGGCCCTGAGCAGCCAAATCTTTGCTTGGAACTGGGGTTGGGCTAGGTGACCTCTGTAGGTCCCACCTGATATAAGCTATGCTATGAATCTAAGGTAGCTGTTGTACCACCAGCCTATTTGTTTTGCCTATGTTCGGCGTAGGGCTTTAATTTTGTTCTGGCTTGTAATGCTAGTTTCTAGTTTTGACTATGTGTGCCATAGTGTTTTTATCATGTAATGTAAATATGGCAGGAAATAATTACTATTTTATAAAATAAACTGAAATTCACATTTTCTGATTCAGATTACTTAGCAATAAAGCAGTGCATGCATGAAGTTGTAGCTCCCTCTCTATGTGTTTATCAAAATACAGTTATGTTGATAAACAATGTTTATATAGGCTGAGCCTTTTTCTCTGAAGCTCCTGGGAAAGTAAAATACTTCTGTCTTGATGATAAGAGGGAGCTCCTAGTTACAGGAGCGAGAAAAGCTTTGAAAGGAGTGGAGGTTTCTGATTTAGGTTGACTAACAATAATTTGGATTTATGGAAAGAGATGAGAAGGTCTACACTAAGCAGAGTGTCTGTACACAGCAAATGTACCAGATCAGTTATTGCCAGCTATGGTAGAGGAAATGTGGTGCTGAGAAAAAGTGGCGTAGAAATTTCTTTCCCAGGCTCTGCTTATCAACATGAAACATCTGCTTCAGCTGCACTGGCTCCCACTGGCAGTCAACATTACTGATACAGCGAAATTGCTACTTACATGCAACACAACAGCACTATGCTTCCCTGAGCTGCATTGTAATAACGTCTTATTGTATGTGTTTGATGTAGGGTGTGTTGCAGGTTAAAATGTAAGTGGTTCCAGTGCACTTGGATGAGCATCACATACGGAAATTTGCATTGGCACAATTAAGTTTTTGTTTGTTATAGTCTTAATGTTGCTAAGCTACAGAAGGAAATGGATCATGCTGAGGAAATCTACAAGTTGCTGACTGTTTGCACAGAATCTCTTTAAATGTTACACTAATCATATGCTATAGCTAAGCTTTTATTTAGTGTAAATAAAATGGGTACATTTTAAAAGCTTCTGTCTTAGTTTAGAAATTCCTGTCTTTACTTGTTATGAGAATAGTTGCACCTAAAAATAGCAAAATAAACAGGCTTGGATCAGGCGCTTTATCAAAGAAGTTTGGTTGGGCATGTAGAGACGTGAATGTGATCAACTCCTGTATGGTGTGAAAGAACAATTTGGGTTTTTTAAAAGAATTTCAGTTGCTTCCATTCATATCTAAATAAACAGCACAGCGCAAGTTCATACCCGCAAAGAAACACAGGCTGAAATACCTCATGTTAATAATATTGCCTCCTAAGGTGAAGTGCTTGGCTTCCTCCTCTCCATGAATTCCCAGGACAGCCGTGAATTATTGGAGCTTGAAATACACGAGTTAAGTGCCTGTGGTTTCATAGGCTGACAAAATGGCTAATGCCATTCAAAAGGAGAAAGGTGAAATCTTGACCTGAAATTGGGGATAGAAGCAATCTGTGAATTCTTCTTTCCATCCAGAGCTTTCTCCTCCAAATATGTCATGGTATTTTTGTAAGACTACAGAAGATGGCTCCATTTCCTTTGGTCCTTTCTTCTTGAATTTACCACAGATTTAGTTCATATCTGTGATAACATAAGCCGGTATTTAGTGTGAACCTACAAAAAATGCCACAGGAAGGGAATAAGGCCACAGCTTTGGAAGTGTGTTTTCACTTAATCCTCTTGTTTTGAGTAGTTAAGGATTAAACAATAAATAAATAAATTTAAAAAAAAAAATCTGTAGATAGAAAAATGTTTAATGTTATAGTAAAGTAAGTTTAAATGTCTAATATTTAAGAGTAGAAGTGTTTCATTCAATGGATATATTTATTGTTTATAATTCTGCAATGAATGCAAGATTTGAGCCTGAAAGTACCATCCAAGTTCTGAAAGGCATTTTCTGTACCTAAATCAATATCCACAGCTTGCTTGCACTGCAGACAAGTGTCTTTGTCTTATTCTGTTGTTTCAGCTTACTTGTCAGTGCCTTATTCAGAGGACAAAAAGTGTTTTGAAGAGTAACAGATTTTTCACTTGCATTTCCTAAATGAAAGATTAATTCCTTAACAGTTCTAAACTAATGAGTCAAGTCTAATGAAATAGATAAAACTGTGTTAAATTCTACAAAAGTTATCATTATCAAACTTAGATCTTGTATGTTGTATAAAACATATGATTTTCATTTCAGGGTGTATTAGAGGAGATACTTTTACAGTATCTCTTACAGACCCAATTAAAATTGCACTTAAAATCACTTAATAATTACTTTTTAGCAAATAATTCATCCTTAAATGGAGCCATTCTCCTTTAGCAGTAGAAAGCTACTACTTGGCAAATAAGGATACGTACTAAACTCAGTATTTGTCATGTAGCAAAATATTATGTATCAATTATTTAAGCCACAGTTATATTTTAAGCCTGTGAGTTTATCTTCTCAGATGATTTATTTTATGGATGCTTAGACATGCCATTCAGTATCACATGGGAGTTGGACAGGGAAATTAATTTGTGGCTCTTAAATATTAGATAGTTTTAATTTCCAAGAAGGAATAAGAACCCATATGTGCTAATAATACATAGGTGAGGATTTCTTGACCCTACGGATGCGAAAAATCAGTACATGGTTAGCACATGAGACGCCTCAGTCAGAGCCAGTAATGAACCCACTACACACGCCACATGGTTTCAATTACAGCTCTATGAGACTAGACGGCATGGTGCCAGAAGCAAAAGATTGAAACAATTTAAATGATTCTCTTCTTCATGGTTCAGATACTTGAGCCTCTGCTTTATGCTCTCTTTTTAATGTTCTCTCTCTCTTATCTGTGCAGAACTCAAACCTGGAAAGTAGGAACTGAGAGTTCGAATATGCAGATGTCATCTAGTTAAATAACACAATAGCAGATGGATTCACTATTTGTCTTGTAGTTGCCTTCAGTCTGTATGATCAAGGTCAGCGAGGGATTTTAGAAAAGGCCTAATTTTTCCTGGTTAAGAGGAGTTCATCTAATAGCTGCTTTGCAACAGCAAGGTTGTGGTCCCCCTTCCTGTGATGACCCATAGCAGTGCCAGCTTGTTACCTCCTCACGGACTGGGGGCTGCTTGTGCCACCTGGGAGGATGTTGCAGGGTCAGCTCTTGTTGAAGACATCTCACTGCCCAGAGCTCCTCTGAAAATTGAAATGGTACTTGTTAGCATGTGGGAACCTCCTGAGCAGGACTTGTTGGGCTCCTCTGCCACCTCCTGCCCCTGCCAGCCTGCTGGCACATGCTCTGCATTTAGCTTCCACTCAGTTTTGGGACATTTGTCTTTATTAGTGTTTTGCTTTAGCCACTGCGGATTATTTTAGTAATGAATTATGGGAAAGCCTGGATTTGCAACATCTTTGCAGATTGTTTGCCTGCAACAATGAGTTTTTTGAAGATTATGCATCTTCTGGTGGGGATCCTGTAGTTGCATAGCAACTGATATTTTGGCATTGCCATACACTAAATGAAAGAGGCTGTGTGCAGAGCCATCTGTCCAGGGATGCCCAACAAAGAAGGGACATCATGGCATTCAGGGTATACAGAGCTGTCCTACAGACCTCTTCTGTGGGGATTCGCCTTTATTATAGAGCCAGTGGCCGAGGAATGGAAAGAGAATGCATGACTTTGTCAAGTGCCATTACATGTTTTCTATAGCCTTTGAGTTCACTTTTAAAGGAAGCAGTGCTTTCTGATATCCTCAGAATTCTTTATACAGGCTGTTTAGGCATAATAGATTTCCATTTGTAAAGCTTGTTAAGATGGAAGAATAATGTAGTCAGGCTTCCAATTGCAACTCAGCTGAATTATTGTTGTGATGATTGAATGAAATAGGAATTGTAGGGTGTTTAGTATTTTTCTTAAAATGAGACCATCTATTGTAATTGAAGGTATGCAGATGTGTGCAGAAGGTAGGCCTTGATATGTAGGTTGCCAGATTTTGCTTTGTATAAGGCTTATTTTCTTTGTGCAGCTGGAGCAAACGAATAATAAAAAAAAAAAAAAAACAGTGAAAAGGTGATCCATTATT
Source organism: Coturnix japonica (assembly GCF_054131305.1). Classification (NCBI taxonomy): domain Eukaryota; kingdom Metazoa; phylum Chordata; class Aves; order Galliformes; family Phasianidae; genus Coturnix; species Coturnix japonica. The sequence goes on along the minus strand of NC_140680.1, from coordinate 6,672,688 downwards.
TGTCTACCTACATAGGCCTTTTGCAGCATTTTGCATTATAAAGTAAGTTATGTTGATGCTTATAAAATCCAGGGATATGTACTTGCTTTTAGAAAGTCATTTTAGACTGTATTTAATCAAACTCATTTCATCAGAGTTGCTTCTGTTTAATTTCCACTTTTAAAACGGACTACATCATTAGGGGCTTATAGGAATCAGTTATATTATAGGAATGGTCCTGAGTAGGGAAATAATATATAGAAAAGAAATTATAAAGGATCTGCTTTTTAATGCTGTAGGCTGCCTGGGAGTTTCCAAGCAAAGTAATAGCTTGAGGAAATTCCTGATGAATGAAAAGAGAAAAATCTCAGAAACTATAATCGCCATTTTCAGACTTCTTATAAAGCAATCACCAGATTATTAACATCTCGACACCTTGGGAATACAGAGTTGTGTATCCATTTGTGGCAAGAATTCTAAATAGCAATGTCTTTTCTGCCTCTTACCTTTACTTGTCAAGTTATGAGGTCTTTAATGTTCCCTTACACTTAACCATCTCTAGCTTTCGCCTTTTGTTTGAAATACATAATTCCTTTAGAAGAATTAGGAAATCATCTTAATACTTTCTATTACTGCCATTGCACTTGTTTTCTCCTCCTTGAAGATTTGTCAGCTCTAGATATACTATGTATATTTGGCACTCTTGAGCTATCTGAGCTAACCTTCTATGGCCCATATGAATCTTTGTATAAAGCGGCTCTTCTCTTGCTCCTAGAAGTCCATGTTCATTAGTATGTTTATATAAACCGTTTCTTATTAATTTCCATTAAATATATGCCAGGTAATGGTGTGTTTCCTTTCCTTCCATCTGGAAGATAGTTTTTACTTCCGGAAAAGATCAAGAGTGAAAAAAAAATATATATATATAAATAATTTAAAAATGAATTTTAAAATAAATTACTAAAACCATATGGTGACCTGAGCTGGGAGGTCCAGAGGAAACTCGAAGTGCTTTTGGACTTTAGGCAGAAGTTTTTATGTCTACCTTATGTCTCTACTTCAGTAACTTTCATTTTGCAGTCTTTATCACAGAAAAAAGTTCTACATAAAATATGTAATTCTCAGCTTATCGGTAACTTTGAAAAAGACGACACATTAAGAAAACTTTTAAAAATACATCGTCAGTTTAATTTCTACTGGAAACATCAAGTTAAGATAAAATGGATTCATCTGTACTTCTGAAAACAAAAGGAGAGAAAATAACAGAGAAACAAGTCTCTGTTCTGTGTGAAAGAGAATACTTAATCACACATCAGCAGAGAATTAAAAAACAGCAATACATGAAAGTATTCTTTTTTCCTTCACTGAACAAATTAATTGCTAGCAATGAGAAAACTACAAAGTGCTGTTTAAAAATAAAAAATACTTAAGTTTAATAAACAGGAGCTAACATAGCTAAAATGAATCTGCAAAAAATCAACTAGCAAGTAGCTGCTGGTTTTAGGTCCCACCAGCTTGAAATAAATATCAAACAACTTCCTTGTAAAAACAAATTTGTAAGGCCGTTATATGCATGTGAATTTCCAAGACAGACTCAGAGTAGAATCTTCAGTAAAAGTGTCAAATGGACACATTGTTCAGTTAAATTCATTTTGTAGCTGAAGTGAGGCCAGACATGGATGTCCTAAACCACCAAAAAATATTCTTTGTAGTGTTCCTCCTCATAGTAATATTATTATGGTTTTATAAGATAGTTAGGAGTAATATTTGGTGCTCACCAGGAAGTAGCTTTTATCTGTCACCAGAGATGCTGTCAATTGCAGGAAGGGAGATAAAGGGAAGAAATCGTTATCAGGTGGGTAAGGAGGATGTGGGGTAATTACCACCTTATCCCCTTATACTGACCTACAAGAGCATTATGTTGCAGAAACGTAAGGGATATAAGCCTATCTTGTGGCTGGGGGACTGAGAAATTGCAACGTTTATATTTTACAATACATCCTTCCTTTTTGGTGATAGGTTGACCTTAAATGTGATGCTGAAGGAATAATTGCTGAAATAAATTGATATGCTCATTCAAATCCAGCTTAAATAATAATAATAATAGTAATGTTTTCACAAAATGTGTGTCTCTGGTCTGGGCTGAAAGGTCCTCTAGGAAACGAAAAAAAAATAAACCCTTCAGAATTTCTGGTCAGCATGCTGCCAGTACATCTGAATGCCTCCCACATCCCGAGGGGGACAGTAATGAGAGAGGAGGTACAGCCAAGGCACGCCTGGGCTCAGCAGTGTTAAGTGAGTGCATAATAACCCAAGAGAGAATCGTTACCAGCCAACACGTGCAGGAAGTTGTCCTGCAATTTGTGGAGATGAAAATGGGTTGAGGAGTGAAAAATTGTGGAGTTTGCCCTTATTTCTGTACCTGATTTTATTTAGGACATATTCCTCAGTCATGTTTGTGCACCAGTTTCTCCACATTCAGTATAAAATTGTTCTGTAATGTCTGAGGCTACTTAAGAAAGAATTTGGACTGTTGCATAATTTCCCTAAAACATTAAAAACATAAAAATAAAAAAGAGAGAGAGAGAGAGAGAGAGAGAGAGAGAGAGAGAAATGCACATTTTTTTCAGCTGTGTGTGTGAAGTGCTTCAATGTAACACACTACTGGTATATTCAACAACGCAGGAAGGAGATATTTTCTGTCATATTACACAGAGCTCATTAGACTCTAATAGATCATGGTAGATCAGATCTAGCCTCATGACTAAAATTTTGTGCCAAGTTAGCTTATCTGTGATGCCAGTTTAATTGTCCTGAACCACCTCGGTACCTGAAGGTAGTTTATTAAAAAGGAAAACGTGTGGCAAAATGGAGCTGTGTGTGTTGTTCACAGTCTGTATGAGTAATGGAGATTCACGTTGCTGACTATTTTAATCTGTTTCTGTTCACTGAGCAGCACCCATTGGCTTTCTGAGGTGTTTTTTTGTAGTCTTCTGTCAATATTGTTTATAGCGAATCAGAAGTCTATTGCATGGTTTAGTTTCAAGTATTTATTTTAAGCTTGCAATTGGGGTGGTTTTGACTTCTACTAGTGAGGGCTGGCAGCAATTGATGAAAAAAAGATTAGATTACTGCTTAATGATGACGTCTTCAAAAGCCCTGGAGTGACTGAGGGAGATAAGTCCTGTGGAAAATCAATGAAACTTAGGCTCCAAAGACAGTTAGGTGAGTAGAAAATGTTGCTCTAATGACTTAAATGTTCATTCTCTCCCCTGCTATCTCAGTGGTAATATACAAGAGAGAATGGGTCTGTGTAAAAATATCTGGTATCTCTGAACATTTTTAGCCTCTTTAGAATCTGAGTGCTAGAGCTGTGTCTGATTACAATCTCTTGTTCTACCTGACTTAAGCAGCAGTGAGATACGTCATTTTTTGATGTAGAAACTGAAGAAAAAGTCTTTAAAGAAAGTAGTAGCTATTCATATAGCAAAAAAAAAGGTCTTAATTTAGACAGTACAAGTTATTAGCTAATTGTATTCTGAAGTTCTTGGTTTTGTAACCCCCAAAAGGTTGTTCTTTAGTGCTAATGATTTCATAAACTTCCTTGATGTCTCTTCCCATCATACAAAGAGGACACAGTTCTCTCTTGCAGCTTGCCAGGCATCACAGATTTCCAATTCCTTCGTGGTGGCTTGAATTCAGCCCCCTGAATCATTTATGTGGTTATTAGATTTCCATCATGCGAACCCTTTTGGGAATCTTGTTATTCTCCTCTTCTGGCCTCTTATGCATTAAGAAGATGTGTTTGCTGCTACTACTCCCATGGCACAAGTAGAAGGAAGGGGAAGAGGCTGGATTTCAGTCCTGGTGATGTTGGTTTTTTGAGAGAGAAATGAAAAGTTCAGTCATGTGCAAAGTTGTGTGTGTGGACAGCAATGCAACAAATATGTTGCCTTGATATTTATCTCTCTGCCTTATAGCTGTCTGTTAGGCCATATTCCTCTGTTACAGAACAAATAATGGATTAAAGGCTTGTTTTCTGCCCTGTTATCAGTTGGTATAGCACAGGTACTGTTCCTACTTTTTCATGTTCTGCTAATTTCAACCTTTTTTTTTTTTTTTTTTTCCTTTTTCTTTATAAAGATCATATATTTTTGTAACACATTGAGTTCCCATTATAACAAGTAGATCTGAGGGAGTACATCAGCCAGTGAATTGCCTGACACATGGCTGTGGTACAGCTGACACACTAAAGAGAAAATTAGTATCAGAGATGTGGGAGCAAGAGCCGTCCCATTTAAAGACATGTAAGCCTTTTTGTTAGCAGGCATTGTAGGAATTAATGTGACTCAATGACAAAGTGACACATCATTCAACTGATGTTCTAACTTCAGACAATCTCTGTTCAGGGCAAAAAGCAAAAGAAACTCTGGAGAAACCTCAAAGATCTGATCACTATTAATGTAACTGAGATGCTATCTATAGCCAAGGCAGTTGTGCACACAATGTCTCCGTTTGGTGCATTTCTAGATTGCACAATATTAGAAGTGAAGCTGTGGGAATTGGATTTGTTCTCCCTTAATAGGAGACCTTATTTGTGTTTGGCATTGTCCAGAGCTTCCTGCTGCATGTGGACCTCCTTTGAAGTGTAGGTTGGAGAAGATGATCCCTGGAGTTCTTCACCAATTAACTGGGTTTTATGAATGTTCAGTATATTCACGTGTTTGAAGAAAGTTAACATCTATGTTTGCTTATGCTTAGTAGTAAAATTGTTTGCTACTTTGGGTTTAAAAATCCTATATTTGCACAATATTTGCACTTGGGCTTTAGTTTTTTCTTCCATGGCAGTGGCATAGAAGTGCTCTGTGGTTAGCTGTAGTGCAAACTCATTGGTTTCTCAGTAGTGCTAGAAATGCAACAGTGCACTAAATGACTTACTAGCTCTGCTGGAGTACTGCTGTTTGCACAAATGAGAAATGCTCATTGTGGTAGGAGCTCCCACTGTAAGGGAACTAAGTAGCATCAAATTTAACACTTAACTTTTCTTCCCTTAGTATCACTTTGGTGCCATTATTACAAATACTTGCATTATAGTCTGGAGAGGCCAACAGAGAGATAGGAAGAGATTTGACCAAGATTGCACAAGTCTGTCACTGAGTTGAGTAATAAATCTGGGAGTTGTGTGTGTACTGCTGCTCTGTCCATCATCTGCCCTTCATTCAGACCAGCACAGAAACAGGACAAAACAACTCCATTTTGAGATGGTGTGTTATGTATTTTTATGCTGAACATCCTGAAATGATGCTTCAAGCAATGGGGGAAAGTGTACATAGCTACACTGATCAAACTAAATGACTTGATGCATGAAAACAAATATTAATTGCAGCTTGCTTGTCAAGGATAGATGCTTAAAACTGAATACTCTATGTCTGTTCAACAGTTTGTTTGTTTTTTTCTAGGTAGGTACACTGACCTTCTCACCTCTCCAGTCATTAATTCAAATTCAGTGGGATAAGAATTGTAGTGCAAGATTGCAATGAATTTTGTGATTTCATTTGTCACTTTTACCTGTGTATCAAATCAGCTTGCTATTTGCTATGATAACGTTGCTACTATTTTGTTGTTGCACTTCTATAAAGCTTTAATTCTCTTGTAATAAAGATACACAGATATAAAAATAGGGGGAAATGGAGAGAAAATTATAAGGCTTTGCTCTGTTGTTTGTTTGTTTGTTTGTTTTTGTGGGGTTTTTTGCTTTTTTTTTTTTTTTTTGGAGAAATGCGTGATTTTTTTCTTATCAGCTTAAGAAGTTATCTTAATGAGTTATGTCTGTGGAGAAATATTTGGTTTGGGGTAACTGTAGTCTCCTGTTCTAAGAAAAAAAGAAAAAGGTTCTGGTACAGCGGAGATTCCTCTTGAACAAAGAATATAAAAGCTAACATTTGTTGTAATGTAATGATTCATTTGGATGACCAATTTTCTTAATTTTTTTTTTTCAAACTGATCACAAAATGATTAATAGTTTAATCCAGCCTGCTTTTATATTACATTCTAATTCTGTTTTATATATTCTCCTATGTCACAGAGCTGAAAGTTCAAATTGGATTCATTTTCAATACCAAGTTAGGGATGGAGAGCTGTACATTATTCACCTCCACTGAGGAGACCACCTTTTTAAATCTGTTGGAAGGAAAGAAAGCCCATTCACATTCCCTTCACTCCTATAAGAGAGAGGCCTATTTCTTTCAAAAGTCTTCTAAGATGTCTGTAACACTGCTTTTGCTGGGAATACTAAAAATGAGTTTAATTAAGGTGATCAGTCTGGACACTGTGCCTATCAGCAGGTCCTGTGATCAATAAAACGGTCCTTGAAATGGCATGCCTTGGTTCTTCTACATAATCATTTCTGGGTTTGGAGTTTGTTGTTCCTTTAATGTAGATATAAAAATATTTTCTATGAATGCAATAAGAGGTTGCTCAGAAAGTTCATAAGTCCTTTTAAGGAGCGTGTGGTAAAGGAGAATTAAAGCCAGAGAGAGTTTCTATGTGTTGACATAAATGAACCATTTTTGCTTTGAAAGCCCTTTGACTTAAACAGGCTGAGAAAATACTTGAAGAAGTTAATAAGAACCTATTACTGCTGTCTGATTGTATAATAGCTGTTAAGTGTTTACTTCATATAGGATGGATCTTATAAGATCCATAATGAAAAAAACGGGCTTTGCTACATGTTAATGTTTTGGAAGACAGGAATAGCAGTACTTTTTCGTACTTCTTTAGCTATTACTTCTTCTGTTCAAAACGTCATTTTAAAATCCTGCACTAGGAATTTTTATTTGATTTAGTTGTAATGCCTCCTGTTTATTTCTGTGGAAACTACAACAGATGCAAAGAACACAGTAACACTGTTTGATAGAACAATTCCTTAGCTACAAATGCTATCCTTCAGCAAAGTCACCAGCGCTAGATATGCCTTTTCACCAACAATGAACGAGATCCTGCATGCCATCTTGATGTTCAGTGAGAACACTGAGATAACTTAGGCCAAATTCTTAATGCAGATATTTATTTATATTTAAAATCTGGAGTAGTTCTGTTGAGTTAATGCTGAAAACTCAGGATCAAAATTATCAGTTAATCTCAGACTCTATAGAGAATATATTTAACAGTGATAAGCTCTGTAATAAAAATAAAACAGGCTTTAATTTTTCCTAGATAAGGTGAGCTACGCATTTATTCTTACATGTGAAATATTTTAACTACCTGCCTATTCAGCTTTTTGTGACTCACTTAACTGTTCTGTTCCAGCTTTGTATATAAAGAATGACATGTTCCCTGACATGTAGGTTAAGGTGAAGCTATTGTATCTGTCAGTTAACCTCTTTTTTGTCAGCCTGCCACGCTGATATTTTTCTGCGTGTGATGATAGAATCATAACGTATTCTGTGTCCTCTGGCAGAAGGAGTTAGGTTTCCCATACAGTATGAAGATGTTTTCCCATTTTCTCCACAAATAAATATGCTAGAAGGCTTCTGTTCTACAAACCATATTCCAACACATCCAAGTTATGAAGCATACTTTCTTCCCTTCTTAAAAGTGATTTCCTTTGTGCAACCCTGGTTAATTAAGTATAGCATTAACTTCTTATTTAGTAGTCATTATCATGCAACATTTATTAGTGACAGTGTTCGTGAGAAGGGAATGAGTTAAAAACATTGTAAAACATTTCATAAATATATATATATATATATACACACATATATATTAAACAACCTTTTGTCACTTTGTGTATGCTTTCAGCATATTTCTCTTCTTTACAGCTTGAAAATTAAACCAGTGACATTTAAAGAAATTTCTCCCATAGGTTGTGGCTACAAGTAGGTTATTTGGTTTAAGGGAATCATGTTTCATTGCAGATTTGTGTTCCAGCCAGAGATTCACGTGTTGTTGAGCCCTGTGATATATGAATGATGGCAGGTTTTCAAAGGAGTTGAGATTTTGAAGGTGTCTGTGTGTTAAGTTAAATTTTTGAATTAATAGGAACATCAAAGGTGCAGAATCTGGGTCGGAGAAGGACCTCAACAGTTTTGCTGTTTGAAGCCTTTCATTCTTGACCTCCAGGACTGCAGTAAACTTTTAAATAATTTTCAAGGACTCTTGAGATACTCCATCAATTAAACTGCCATGCAAGCCCTTTTCCTGTTGGCCTGTAGCCATTATTTAATACAGTTTTAATGCAATCAGTAAAGTTTTGTTTTAGAAGATATTGCATGACACATGAATCTTTTTCATCTAATGGCTTTCCCTACAAAAGGCACAAATAAAAGGTAGGTAGAATATTTATTGGAAAGAATATTTGTGTTGTTTTGAGGAAGATTATAAGAGAATGTAAGTAGGGTAAAACTGACCTTTCTCACGACAGTCTATACCCAGCTTCTCTATTAGTGGGTGAACAGTCCAACACTTGGTGAATTCTGCTGCATCACCTCTGATGTAATTGTGAATTGAGCTTCATTGGACAAATAATGCTAAAAAAAGAATGAACAAAACAAACAAAAAAAAAACAGCATACATGAAGTACCATTCTGGAAATCCTGTAAATCATGCAAAGTAGAACATGCAGTTTCTCCTTGTCAGGATTGCAGGTTGGCAGTAACAGCAGCGATGTCTACTAACCACAAGGATACTTTGAGCTTACTCAAACTGTGTATGTTTGTTCAGTGTCCTTCAGTGAAGTGTTCTGATATGTATAGTACACAATAACACAATATCATGGGTATTGGATGATGCCATTTCTCAGCAGGAGCTGATGTGCTGCTTTCACTCAAAAGCCTGCAGCAGTTCTCTAAGATACTGTAAGTCTTCAGTTCACCTTTATCAGTAAAGATCACTTCATCTTCAGTTCAAATAGTGATGCCATTATGAAGAAGTGGGAATGTTTGATAATGTTCCGGTTGCATTACCTGTGCTCTTCTCTCAGCAAGAACTGAGTTTTCACATGACTCTGTGTTGCTTTGACAGGTAGCTCAGTCTTTACATAGGTCCATAGTATGGCTGCAAAAAGATTGAGGAGCTCCTTGTGTCATATTTGCAGTGAAGGTTTCAGTAGCAATTCTATTGCTCCTCTCTTTTAAAAAGACCAGAAAATACTGCTGTCATTAACTTCCTTTCAAAATTTAGTATTAATATGTGGCCAAAATTCACAACATGTATGAAGTCAAGCCTTTTGTAGCTTGAACTCTCCTTTAGGGTCTTCATATGGTTTACTTCTTAAATGCAATGCAAGCTGCAGTTTCCAAACTCTAAAATCAGCAGAGCCTGTTTAATGGTTCTGAAATAGCAACAGCTGATATCTCATTAATTTGGGAACATAAATTTTACTTCCTTTTTAACATTCTGCGGAATTTTAGGAAGCCATCAGCCCTGAACCCAGTTGCCCTGATCTCCTTACACTGGCTTCTGAGTTTCAGTCCCATGTTTTCTTCCCTTTTTACCTTACATTTAAATTTGTTGCTGAGCATAAAGGAAAATGTAAAACCAAGGCAGAAAGACTGGTGTTATACTGTAGTGCGTTACTTTCTCCCTTGGGGCAGATGCTTAGAGCTTACCTCCTGGAATAAGTTAAGTTGTCTTCAGTCATTCACTGCAGGTCTTTGTGTATCCACTACCAGATACTCCAGAATTATATATTTTTTTGTTTGCTACTCAGTCAGTCAATTGCTTGATTTTCAAAGAAGCATGAGTATGAAGAAACGTTGCATTGTCCATGTTTATGTATTTATTACTTGGGGCGTTAATACCTTGCTTTGTTTAGTCTAGTTCACAGCAGTGTGTCTCTCTATGAAGTTATCTTTCCTTAAGCGATTAGTTTCTGCTGCTTATTGCATCTTGAAACGCGTGATATAAATTCAAGTCAGGGACATGGTACTCTAGTTAAGGGACTGAGAGGATCAGAAGGAAAAATGAGAGGTGTAGCAAATGTGTTTCCAATCTCTGTAGTACATATAATAGAAGGTTTTATTCTACGATTGTCAGAGAGGATCTCATTAGAGTTCAAACTTTCCTGTTCCTGAAAAAGTTCTCATGTTGGGTACTTTAAAGGAATGAGTTCACAGAGTTAAGATTTAAGGGCATAGGCTCCCTTCTACTACAGAGAGCTGTGATCACAATAGACTGAAAAGTTCATGAGCTATTTTGAAGACAGGAGTAATATGTACAATTTTCTTTATGCAGACGCTCCTTCATGATGCAAGTGCACCTGCAGAGCTGCAGGAGGAATTTTCCATTCTGTTGTCCTCCACCCGTTTCCAAAGGTAGCTGCCTGAAAATAATGGACTGGATCAACTTGAACTGATTTTATTATTATAATTATTATTTTTCTTTAATGAAGAAACCTATCCAGGCTTAGGAATTTAGAGGCACAAAAGCTTCTAATGACTAAGTGTAAGTTTTGATTAACCTAGTTGCAGGAAGTCTTAACTGTGGTGGGTGAGGTGTCCAAATCTGTCTGTTAACAGCTGTCAAAACTTGTGCTCTGTCTTAAAGCCCCTGACCTGCTTCTGCAGGGAAATAACACTCATCTCCGTGCCACTTCCTTCTCTTATTGCAGCTGTCGGGCTCAGTAGAAAATCAGATTGTTTAAGAGTAAGGAAAACAAAGTATGCTTCTTAAAGCAGAGTCCATTTTGCTAACAGGGGAGGTGGCGTGGGAGATGGTGGTGGTATTCAGAAAAAGGTTGTTGAGATGAAGTTCAAGAATTGTACCTTTGCATCCATCTCCAAGCAGAGTTTTGAATAGAAACAGATGTCCCCAGACATTACAGGATTGATTTCTTAAAATAGCATTTTGAAATGCAAATAAGTCAATAAATAGATATGTATATGAATATGAGAATGACGGTGCAGGCTTGGTTGGAGTAGCTTCTAACTATGGACATGATGTGCTTCAGTATTTGTCTACATAGCCTACTATTTTATCTATTAAGTGTCCTTTTCTGTTGTTATTTTGGGGTGGTTTGTGTATATATATATATATATATATATATATATATATATATATATATATATATATATATATTTTAAAGCCCTACGCTTTCATATAAAAAACTTCATTATGTATTTGCCGTGTTCAGAGTTGCTCAAGCTATTTGTTTGTCATGAAGCTGGCTGTCCATCCCCGGGGGGGGGTGCAGGCCTGTCACAGAGGGAAGATCCTTTTTGCTGGAGCTGGTATCTGGAGAGATGCAGTTCCCAGGAGCTGGCAGGCAGCCTGGCCAGCAGCACTGTGCAGGCTCCTTGGTTTAGTTCATGGCACAGCAAAACCATACTCGACAATCTTAGTAGCTGTCCCTTTCCTTTTGTTTGGCTTTTTGCCCATAAAGCCTGTAAAATGTCCTTTTTCTCCCAGTTGTAAGCAGTCTTTTATCAGTACGATAGGTAGATTTCTAAATTGAAAATTTAAGATTTTTTTTTATTCTTTTTTTCTGGACTGCATTAAAAATGAAATATTCTAGAATTGCCCTTATAGGCTTTAAATGTATTCCTTGAGAACTTGGTAAACTTCTGCAACAGATGAAAATTAAAGAAACAAAAAGCCTTGAAATGTGTCAGAGGGGAGGGTGAGTGGAGAGGCCCAGCTTCTTGAGAAATGAGCTCCAGCCTGACACAGCAAACACTTCGCATTAGTTAGATTGCTGAAGGTATGTACTTCAGTCTTTAGATGTGTATCAGATATAACCAGCAGGAGAATGATCCTTGAAAAATATGATGCTTTCTAAACTCAGTTATCTAAGTTGGAAATGTACTGACAACACATTAGGCAGGGTCATGGAAGCTTTTTGGGGCAGTGTAGGTCTTTCTGTTTTATAACTGTTGGGCTTAATTATGAAATGTTTTTTTAGGCTTGTAGAGATGTATCTAATTATATGAGATAGTTAGATAGTCCTCACTTCAGTGTTAGTTATCTGTGAAGCCATTATGTCAAAGATTTCTGAATGTCTTAAAGTTAGATTTTCTTGTACTTTTTTACTTGTGCTTTTAAGTTACAATTTAATGACTTAATACATCTAAAACAACAACATCATACCACTTGCTGGGGAATGAACTAATCTGAATAGTTTTCTGGTTATAGCCACTGAGATCGTTTTTTCCTGAATATGAAAAATAGTATGAAATCTGACAAGTCTGAGTTAGAAAGCAGGTAACTGCTGCTGCCTTCCACACGGCATGAAAGCTGACTTCTGGGCTGGAGTGGTTTCTGAGTTCCGTTTCTAATAAACATGACAGCATACTAGGATGTGCGCTTGTTATACTCACTGGTGAGACAGATGGTTCTGTAAACTGGATAGCTCATCTGAGACAGATTCCCATGTAAAATATATGCCTTTGTATCAGTTGTATGTACAGACAGATGATTAGAAGGTCTTCCTTACAGCTCATTCCCAATACTGCAGTAACTGTGAGTAAATGTATGCTTTCGGCTACAGAAAATAAGTTTCCAAATGCTGCTGTGAGCACTGTATTGGCCAGCAAGTGTCAAATTCATTGCTATTGGAAATTACTTCTGTTGGTAATTACTGAATGCAGAAGGAAGAGCCTGAACTGGAACCAAGATTGACATTTGAACTTAATAATATAATGAGGCTTTAATAAGCCTGTAATAGGCAGCCTCACAAAATGAAATGAGCAAAGATTACAAACACATACATCAGTTCCCTGGATCTTAAATACATGAATTGTATTAATCTCTATTGATAAAAATTAATTGCTTATTTTATATGCCCAGATGTAATTATAGATCAAGATAATATTTCTTAATAGGCATTTCATAAAAAGATCTACAGTGTGAGCTTTTAATTATTATTTTCTAGTAATGCTTGATTTCTTCTGGGCAACAATCAAGTCTTCCAAGTCTTGTCAACTTTGGGTTTGCTTTATCTGGATGACCACTGGGAGCAGTATTGGATAGGTTTCATCCCTAAGCCTAGGAAAAAATAAAAAAATAAAAAAAAAATAGGCAGAAAAAGCAGGTATTAATTTATACCAAATGGGTCTAAGCAAAGCAATGAGCACAACATACATGGATCACTGAGGATTCTTTTTCTTCCTTGTTGCCTGGTTTTCTATGATCCCACTCGTTGCTCTTCTTTTTGATTGTCTGAGTGCTGTGAGCTTTCCACTGGAACAGGTGCTAAAGATCTTTTGTAGAAGAGAATTTTGGAAGAAAAAAAAGGAAACTGAGTACTGAGTTTACTAGTCATGAAAAGAAAACTTTGTGCACACTAGCCTCAATGTGCGCAGCTTGCATTATATACCAGCTGTTAAGGTGAGGTAGTAGTTTTTTTTTCCATTAAGATATCCTTGCAATATTTTGGCTATATGTATTGTCTGTGTAACACTCATTCTTGAGTTCCGTATACTTTCTATTTTTATAGAAATTTTCTGAGAAACCAAAGGGTTATATTTGCCATAAAAATGTATTCACAGTTAATTTACGAGGGCTGTTCTGATAATCATGTGTCCCACTTTTTGCATTGGTCCTGCAGTGTCACGGGTGGATGTTGGTGGGATGGCAGTAGAGGCTGAACCTTCCCACCAATATCCCATTGTGGTTTTTTGCCGTGTAAAATTGATATAAAAGGGCCATCTTCATAGACATTCATCTACCTGACAGCTGCATTGAGGTGCTGTCTTCACTTTGAAGCAGTAGAGGTGCATAACAAGGATAAAACTAGGAATTATGAACATGACCAATACTTTGTTCAACTTGTAGAATTAATGTGTATTTGTTTTATAACAACAAACATCATACCTCTCTGACTACATCAAGTAAATTAAGAGGCATCTCCTGGGGAAAAGAAAAGCCTATGAAAAAAAGAGATGATGTAAATTTTACTAGTGAGAGAAGAGAAATTATAAATCACATTTTTCAGGGGTTTATTGCTAGTTTTTACTCACTTATGCATACAGCTATTTTTTATTAATGTTGTAACCAGCAGCCTCTAGCATGATAAGTCTGACTTGATGGATGGGAAGTAAAAGCAGTGACCACCGAATGGGAAGATGGACATATTTTAATGAGGTTAGCAATATATAATATTGAATACATTGCTGGCTCTGGTCACAAATACATCTCATTTTGCTGTTTTCTCTGTTTTGTTTTTGTTGAAAACTCGGCATTGTTTCTTCTCATTAACATAAGGTAACTGGGATAAGTTTCATATTACCATTCACCATTCCCACTTGACTTGACATTTTCGTCGTTCAGATGAGGCTCTAATAACCTTTCTGAGCTCTAATGATGTCCATTCAATAAATGAGATTTGAGCGAAGCTACCATGGTAAATAGTGTACTTGGTCCTCATTACAAAAAAAAAAAAAAAAAAAAAATTGCTATGAGAACGAATATTTTGCATTTTAAGGAAAAGAAAAACAACTAAAAAATAGAATTATTGTGATAGATTTTTTGTGAACTCGGCTGTTCTGCCCTGCTCTGCCATTTGCTTCTTTGTCTTAAAGCGGTATTTATCTAGCAGATTTACTAACCTATCTCAGTTTCCTGTTTCATTCTTATTCTGCAGAGTAAGAAAATGGTGTCAGGAGTTTTTTGTTTTTGTTTTGAATTAGCAAGGCATTGCAGGAAGGATGACAAGCAGTGCTTACATGCTACGAGAATTCCTTTATGGGCCGCAGCTGATGGCACACATCTACTGTAAGAGTATAAATAGTAAAACAAAGCCAAAAAAAATAAGATGGAGAAGGGAGAATGAAGGGAAAAACTCCCCAGTGGCCAGCTGTGGGAGGGCTGGGGCTCCCAGCTGAGTCTCACCAATTCTGCAGCTCCCTGAGCTGCCAATGGTGATTGTGGGACCCTCCAGCTGTTGGAGGTGACCCTGGGCTGCTGAGCTTCACCTGTGTTTAGCACAGGGAGTCATGCTTCTCAGCTCCTTACATGACTATTAGCTACTTTGTAATTAATTAAGCCTTGTTTTCCTCTAGAAAAACATCAAGGGGAGGGGCCCACATGAATATAATAGGGAGAACATTGGTGCAGGAACAGGGGGAAACCTCTGGCTGAGGTGTAGGGCCCTTAGCATTCCTCAGACATTGAATCCTCTGTAAAAAGAGAACAACAGTTAGAAAAGCCACGACAGGCAAATCAGTCTGAAGGAAAATAGAGTAGTCCCTGAGAACTATTTTAAGTAGTTTTTCTTCTTTGGCTTCAATCCTTTTTCCATGCTTTATTAAATGATGGCTTGAGGAAAAAGAGCAAAAGATATTTGTGCTGCACAACGAAATGTGCGAAGAATCTAAATGGTGGAGAATACTCCTGGGGAGAAAATGAGGGAGTACGTGCTCCATCTGTGAGGAGTATCTTGTTTGTTAGCACTCTCTTGGGCCTTTTCATTTCTGATGTTGTGTGTTGGTAATCTGGTAACTTTTTGCAAATTATTCAGCTGAAAGTGAAAGAGCCTTGGTACCAAACACTGAATATGAAGCGCTGAACATGCTGGTAACCTTTATGGATTCTGGGAAAGCGTAGCTGAGTTAAAACACCCTGGTGAGTACAGACATGCTGTGTACATTGGTCTGCACATGGAGATCTTACTTGGGTGGTTCTGTTTGCTCGCTCCACCCTCGCAGTGCAATGGGGAGAAGAATCAGGAAGAAGAATGAACACATGGGTTGAGATAACAGCTCTTTACCAAGACAGAAAAGAAAGAGAGAAATATTAGTAATGATATTAACATCTATTTATATGTGTGTGTGCATTTATATATGCATCACAAATGATACACAAGCATTTGATCACCACCTGCCAACTGATACCCTGTCAGTCTCCAAGCAGTTCTGCCCCTGGCCAACTCCCCCCAGTCCTTTTGTTTCCTCTCATCATGTTATATGGAAAATCCCTTTGGCCAGTTTGGGTCAGTTGTCCCTTTCCATCTCCTTGTGTCCCTCAGCCCCTTTGCTGGTAGGGCAGTATGACAAGCTGAAATGTCCTTGGCTCTGTGCAGTTGCTCAAAAACCAAAACAATTGCTGTATTATCAACATTGTTTTCCTCCTAAAGCCAAAGCATAGCATCACACCAGACTCTATGAGGAAAATAAATTCTGTCCCAGCAGAAAGCAGGACAGCACCCTAGAGGAAAAGTTTACTCATCTATTTAATGATGTGAGTAAACAAACTGGGTCTTTTCTCAGCACAATCAATGCCTGAAGTAGGCTAGGTGAAATAAGAGCACCCCATCTGATCAAGAGTTCCAGCTTACAGAGAACCTAGCAAGGAAAGCTTATGTCACTAATGAGAGTTGCAGGATATGGGGAGGACCCTTTTCCAAACTCATGACTATATGGACATAAGCAAGAGAAGTATTAAGTGGGGTGAGCCTGAAGATGTTGCTCTTACTAACTACAATAGCACCTTGTGAATGTTAGTGTACTGAATTAACTTGGGCTTGAATGGCTGTTTAGATTGTATTGGCATACCAGTTGGAACCTAACAATTTCAGCGTCTCTGTGGGCATGGCAATATTAAGACAAAACTAAGCAGTATTTCTTTGCAAAGACAGACTCGCAGATAATTTATGTGTTTGTTTAATGGAAAGAACAAAGCATCTCTAACAGTCAGTGAATTAGTATCTTCTGTAGAAAACAACTGTGCTTTACATCCTCTGGCTGAGTATAGCAGCAGCAGCTTTTCCGACTGATATTTATATGTTAATAAAATAGCAAAAATAATAAAACAAAAACAAGAGTGTTTTTAACTTATATTGCTTATATTAGATCCTGCTTACAGACAGCTGCTGCTTTTTTCCACTGTCCAGCTTTATACGCTGTAAAATAGTTATAAAATGGTAAGAAAGCTTCCTTGAATTTGGTTTTCTATAAGTTATGTTCACCCTTTAAAAAAAAATGTGTGTAATTTCTTAATCTGTTTTCCCTGCCAAACTGGCTGTCTTATTCAACAATAAATTGAATGCAAAGCTTCCCCCAGGCAGAGACAGAATACCAACCCCTGAAAGTCTGGCAGCTTAATTGACATGTGGTGGTAGCCTGAGGCAGAAGTTAATTTCTACCCCCGTTTATATACACACATATACTTTTCATAAAGCATGCAGGCAGTAGTGCAGATAAATTAGGACTAATTCATGCCATAGTTCTCAGGTATTCACTTGTTGAAATGACATGAAGCCATTTGCTTTTATGAGTGAAAGAGTTCCTCACAATTAACAAATGTCTCAGCCTTCTAGGAACAGTGTTTCCACGTACGAGGTTTTCTGTGTGTTATTTTTCTTTGCTTGTCATCCATGAATGCAGCAATCTCTGAAAGTAAAACTAAGGGCTTCAGACCTTTTTCTTGGAAGATGCCCCAGTACCTGAAAGTGGCTGTTTGTAAGGAACGGTTCCCAGGCAGCCCACTGGGACAGCTGTACCCTTCATTCATGGAAGTGCCAAATGTGCCTCACTCGCAGTGTCAGTGTAGTGCCAGGCAAGCTCCTTCACAGCGTGCAACTCATGCTCTGCTGGGTATCAGGTAAGAATAGAAGCACAAAGTCATTAAAAGATAAATGGGGAATTTATTTAAAATGTTTGATTAAATTACATTTTTAATTGTGATCTATTGCCTTTGTCTCTGTAAATTGGAGTCACTGAATGAAGTCTAAGCTCCAGCAGCCAAACGTCTAACTTGGAGAAAGAATGTTTCTTCTCAGTAAATTGAAGTTTTTACCAGCTGTGGAGTAGGTCCATTTCTCTTACTATACCGGGCCTTCATATATATCATAATGAAAGGTCCTGGCTTTATAAGGCTAATGTATTAGAGCTATTCAATTATACCTATCAGTGCTATAGGCAGAGAAATTATTTATGAAGTTAATGATCTGAAGTGCACCATTTGAAATGGATATATATGTTCATAAAATGAGTATCATTCACCCTGGTAGGAAAGAGTCTATAAATCAAAGTTTAGAATATGGTTTCTGTAGTCAGTGGGAATCTATGTGATTCCAAGCATGGGAACAACTGGATTTTAAAGAATGCGTGTGTATGTATACATACATACACACATATATATATGTATTTATGTACTTCAATGTACATAGCATTGAATATCACATTTTTGGGTGGCAAGCAAGCAACTGCTTTGAATTACCTAAGTTCTTAAAGGGAACTTTTTTTTTTTTTTCTTTGATTTCACAATACATGGTGTCTTGTTTTAATTCTGAGTGAAAAAACCTGTTTGAATGATGTGAATCATCAGCTGCAGTAAAAGTCATCATAGAGTTTAGGCTTTTTTGAAGCATTCAGGAGTTACAGTAACTTCCCAGGAGCATTACCTTTACCTAGATACAAGTCACAAAGCTGAAAATCTTCATGATGAGAGATTCAAGAGCAGCAGCTAATTGTGAGCTACTTGCTTGTAGGCATCATGGTGGGAAGTGAGGGTGTGCTTGAGGTATGTCTGGGTGCTGTCAGGAGGTTGGGGAGCTCCTGCTGAAGTCAGGGGGCCAGGGGTGGCTCCGTGTGCAGGGTCAGGGTCATAGAATCATAGAATGGCCTTGGTTTCAAAAGGGCCTCAAAGATCATCTAGTTTCATCCCCCTTGCTATGTGCAGGGTTGCCAACCACCAGACCAGGTTGTCCAGAGGATCTCTGGTGTGAAGCACAGAAAGCTCTCCTTTAGTTCTTGCTTTGTGCAGTAACACATGCTGTGATTTTTGTAGTAGTTATCAGTGAAAGTTTGACCAGTTCACTTCACAGGTACAACGTGATACTAATCTGATGGTGGCATTCAAAGAAAGAAGTTTGACAGTTATCTGCAGGTGATTTAGTGGTTCAACCGTGTTAGGAAGTCTCAGTATCTTTAGCCCTTTTCTGTGCTCAGATATGTAGACCAGGCTGGTACAAATAGGTCACTCTCCTGAGTTTTGTGTTACCCCTGCATTTTGACTGTATGTTGCTGGTGCTTTTTGTCAAGGAAATGTGTCAGCCACGTGTGAGGTACCGTATTAGATATATGGAAACTACCCACAGCAAATCACCTGCAGGCAATCTGCAAAACCCTTCTGTACTCCGCTGCTAAAATTAAGTTTATGGATAATTTATCACCTACTTGTCTGTTGAATAAATTACACATACAAATGAAGGCAGAAAAACTGTAACAAGTGCTTTTGACTGGCAAATACAAATGTGAGAATCTCTTATCAAATATCTAACAGACTTCTTATCAAATATCTAACAGGCTTCTATTTAGCAGTTGGTGATTGTGAACAAGTGATTTGTGTTTGTAGCTATTGTTTTTGCAGAACAAACACTATATGTTCTTTCACTCCCGTGGTAAATTAGAAATTATCTATTGTATTTGACACGTCAAAACAAGCTGATTTATCAAATAAAATAAGGCTCAGAATTCCATCTCAGTGAAACTGTATGCAGCTGTGGTTACTAGCTTTACAGTTAAAGATTACCTTGCTTTCAGATACTGTCATTTGCGACTCTCCATCTCTGATATGAAGATGTTACATTGTCTTATGGATTTAGTGCTTGTTTCCTAAGGTGTCATTTTTTTCACTTTCTTTTCTTTCTTCTTAAAGAGGTATTTTCAGGATATTTCTGTGGTCATTTTCTGGTTGGCAAATACCGTTGTAGGTTTCTTAAATCTAAATAATGGCAAAGGGACCAAATGGCATGAACTCTGGAAATCGCTATTGGTAATATCTGTTCCATCAATGTTGTGCTAAGCTAATTGTGCTCACTTAAAGGTATTACATTGATCAATAGATCTTTTTTTAAGTTTCATTTTTATGAAATCCTACTTCTTGCGTTGCCCCTGAGATTCTCCTTGGGCTCCTTGGTCCCTCACTCTGTCATCTGTGCAAAGAGGATGTTCAGAGGCCCCGAGGCTTGCTAAAATTTGCATGTATTTCATCCATCTCTGGTAAAAGGATGAGAAGCAAAAAGGGGATTCCTCACGATTATGGTGGCTGATAGAAGATTGGATGCCTTTCATTGCTGAACACTTGGCAGGTTTTTCTTTCATGTATAGAATTTTGAGACTCTTTAAAGATGTGTCTTTAATTTCGATTGCCGTCGGGCAGTTCAGGTGTTTGAGCTCATTCTTCCAAGTGTGTGGGACTGCTGCTGCAGACCCCCTGCAGCACCACGCAGCAGTCCTGCCCCTTGCTGAGCACAAACGTGGTGCTGGGGACTGCTATTTTAAAGCTCTCAGGAAAGTTAGTGTTCACCTGCACATTACCCTCCCACTCACTCTTTTAATTCCAAAATGTCAGAAATCACGGGGAGCTTTAAAAAAAAAAAACAAAAACTTTAAAATAATGGACTGTGATTCTTGCTGTGAGAAATGCGCGGAGTTAATGATTAGTTTCCACAAATAATTATACCGTTAATGGAACAGAGCAAAAATCAGCTTAAAAAACTCAAGGAAATGACCTCGGTTTATAGAATGCTGACGTTCCTGAGGTACCTACATCATGGTGGGTTTGGGGAAGAAAAAGGACTATTAAAAAAATGATTTTCTTAGTGGTTAATACTTAGATTTTTAAGCGATTGATTTTCTTTGTCTTGTATCTGGAATTTCTTTTGCGCCTCACATTTGAATCCTTTTCTGTTTGAAGAGAAGTCCAATCTGGCTCTTTATTATTTTATTTTTTTTTTTACCTTTCTTCTTATTTTGAATTTCTCTGAGTTACCCAAATGGTGTTCTGTTATGTTTGGGTTACGGCCCCTAATGTGAGTCTGTACTTAAGGAAGTCCATATGTTATAGAAACTCCAAAGCATTTGGACAGAGATGCTACCAGTCCTCCTTGCTTAATTAAAACGAGTGGCCTTGCAGATACATGATGGATTTCCTCAGTCAGAAATGTTCTTTCTGTTTAAAAGCACAAGTTCTTTTTAAAAGCACAAGTTCTCAGCTCTGATGATTCTGTCTGCCTGATGCCATAACAGAAAGGCACTCTGCTGATGGTTAGCACTGGCCATGGGAGACAGCTTCCCTTTCTACGTCTGTATGCAGAATATCATTTCTGCTTTTTGCAACTAGGACATTTCCTAATCTTTTTATAGCCCATCAAGTAGACTGTAAAGCTAGATAAAATTAGAACTGTTTACAACAGATTTGATGACTCAGTATTCTGTTAAATAGGCAGAAATGGCAATATTGTTAGGATATGAATTCTCTTGACAAGCTAAGTCATGGAACTCAGTCAAAAGGGAAAAGTGCATTTTATTCGGAGTTTCTCACTTTGATCTAAATATTTTATAATTCAGCTTAATTCACAAATGGATGAATTAATATTATGTGAGAAATAATCTGAATTATTCAAAGTAAATAATGTTTTGTAAAGCATTTCAGTGAGAAATATCTTCATTTGTATTTCTAATCTGTGCAGAAAAACTGAAATTTTCACACTTTACCTTGATTAAAATGAATCTTAAGATAAATACTTTTTTCAATGTCTTTGGAATTTTGTACAGCAATTGTCTGCATTAAAAAACGTTTGTTGGCAAAATCTATATATTCAAAGTGACATAATATAATTACATAATCAGTGCATTATCCTCTTACAATACATTCTTAAGTATAATGAAGGTTGTAAGACAGAGTGAACCCAACTGCATACCTTTTCAGTGCATAGTAAGTTTTCAGATGGTTAATTAACTTGCTTTACGGTATAGTTAAAATGGGAATAAGAAAAAAAAAAAAAAGTAAAAAATGGAAATTGCTAATTATGCAAAGGTTTCTATTTATTCTTTGCTACAGAGGGAGGGTGGGGGGATGTTGTAGGCCAATAGTTTAAAATAAATTTAAAAAAAAAAAAAAAGTAAAATCCAATTATGTGTAATTTGTATTATTGCCAATATAACTGTTATGAGTAGGATTTAAAGTTAAGAGCCAGCTGAGCCCATCCAGTCTGCTGCAGGAGAACATAGCTAATATATTTTTGAGAGGCAAAAGACAGTTTAAACTGTGCTGAGGTTGATAATCATAAAGTTTCTAATAAAAGAGGGTTCACTGTGATAAGATTTCTTGAGCAGGAGTTAGCATAATATCTTGAAGTAGGGATTTGTCTGCTGAGAAGTTTGTGAAGCTTCTTCTACCACATAGCTGTACTTCTCAAAATCGTAGTAATCCACACTTGTAGAACCATCTGGGATTTTAATAAGAAACATAATACCAGGATTAGATTTTGCTCGCTTCTTCAAGCAATGCATTTTCAAAAACAAATGAAAGCTAGCCAACTGACAGAAACACTGGTCAATATAATAGAAAAGGACTGGGATCTTTAAAACTGAAACTTTGTAGTTTCTTGTTGGTTTTGCTTGCTTGTTTTTCTTGGCAATTTGAAGGTTATGTGAAGAATTATGAATCTGATACTCTCCTCAGGAGGAGGATTTTTGAGTAGGGCTGTCAGTCATGTTCCTAAAAACTACTGGTTTCCCTACGATTGCAAACGTATTCATCTGACAATAGTAATAGGCCAGCCCCCCCAACCCCATTATTTTGTTTTGCTTTATTTTCCATAGTGTATTAGGAATGAAATAAGGCCATTAACAGCTGAAACATCCCCTTTTAGGTACAGCATCATGAGCTCTTCCATGAATCATGACTCAATAGCACTCTTTTGATGCAAATTCTTTTTGTACCTCAGATGAATGTGAGATTTTGATTGTTGCCTACCCCATGTCTGGATTGTGACATCTGTCTGTAAAGTGCTGTGAGTGCTTTGACTTCCCCTGGGATACAAAGCTTTACAAAATCAAATTGTCCTATACTAAGTGCAGGTGTGCCATAAGACTATTGCAATGTTAGGATTGAAAAATTAAGCAGTCTGGAATTGGAGTGTTCTTAGCTAATGGTCCGTTCAGCTTTCAGCAGAGGGCACAGCCATGCCTCTGTAACTAAACATCCTTGGGTTTTTGGTGCTCTGGGATGTGACAGACACTGGGCTGTGTGGGCTGTCGTTGACGAGCACTAGGAGCACCAGATTTCGTGGATATCTTAACTTTTTTGTACATTTATTGTTCACATTTAATCACAAGCTGCAGCTCTGACTTAGCGTGCTGGTTGGTGTTGCTTACCACGTCTTGGTGTGAAATGAATCCATTACGAATCACTTAAGGTGTATAGACCATATAATATGTTTTCTATTGTTATCAGTTCAGGGTAGAATGACTCAGGCAAAAATGTCACAGAAAATGTGCTATTGTTAATGACATTGCTGTCATAGGAAGTGTGAAACCTAGAAAATCACTGATGTTGGTGAATTTACCTTAACGTCTCATGTCAAAGATCTGAAGTGTGTGGTCTGAAATCAGTCTGTTGGAAATGGAACACCAGGAGCAGTGTACTGGTTTCTAGCATTTGTTGGTTTCAGCTGCTCTTATGTGCTATAACATGCTCTCCAACATAAGAAATAAAGCTAAAATATGGGCAGGCAGAAGTGATAATGGGAGTAAAGTGAAAGTGGAGAATGTGCCCTAAGAAAAGCAAAGGATTTAGAAGACTGGCAGAGAAAACAGTGGTTTGAATAGACGTAGAACAGAGCTTGGAGATAAGGAGAGGAGGAATGTGATTATGAGGCAATTCAAGGAAGGATTTATCTCACCCAAAGCAATGCTGTTTGTCAGTCTCTCTGTAGTTGCTAAAGCTCATTCAGTATTCATGATGCAGTATGGAAATAATAGGAGAAGGAAGAGGAATACTTTGACTGCCATCTTTTCAGCTGTTTTTATTTAAAAGAATGGGAAATCTTGCCATGTGGTAGACTTCTTCAATGAGCTTTTCCTGAATCTCTTAGCATTCCATAACTTAGTGCTGAAGAAGTAATACTTTCTTTAAAAGCAATTATTTGTGTGTATGAAAGTGTCAGTAGCCTGTTTGCGTACTCCGGGCAAATTCAGTATGTTTCTAATAGAACCCAGCACAATAAATTAGCAAGACCGTGCTGTGTGCAAGCTGCTGCGACCTATTTCTGTTTTTCCTGTGGGAATTAAAACAGAGGAATAGTTGTAAGAATATCCTTGACCTCAGTGTTGCCTTTGTAATCAAATCCCAAGTAGTTGGATGCATAAAATACCAGTTCACAAAGAAAGAGAACAAGAAATAAGATATTTGTATTGCTCACAAATATGGCGGTCATACTTTTTTTTCTGATTAGATTTCAGCTTCTCATGTTTTAAGAGATTAATTTCTTGTTAGTATGTTGATTGTTTGTTTTACATTAGCACTTCTTCCATTGTCTGTGTTGTCTAAGCTGAAAAAAGTATTTATAAGACCTTTCTGTTATGCAGTGCATTCCTAAGTGCATTTCAAGACAGTCGATTGAAAAAATATCAACTGACCTGCAATAAAACAATCATTCATGGGTGGGTTTAATAGGTAGAAATGAGTTGCGAGTAAATCCAAAAGTATTGCTGCTAGTTTCTGGAAGCTGCAAAATGCCAATGAGGTGTGAACCTACTGGAGGTTCACACGTTTAGGAGGAAAAAATGGCTCTTGTAAGGCAAAGTGGAACTGTGCAGTGGGAACGTATCTGTATCTGTAATTGTACAAGGACCAGTTATTTTTTTCCCTTCTTCCTGGCTTCGGAGTAAAGTTGAGGGTCTGTTGAACCCATCTCTAGCAACATTTTATGTTTGCTGTGTTTGGTGTGGAGAGAAACATGGACTGGGAAGAGCAAACTTCTTGGGATTATCACAGAGTGAAAATATGTTTTTAAAACATTCTAAGCATCTCTTGAATTAATCAAGACCACGAAAATGGCTGATGAAAATGCCTCCCAAGCTCTGCATGTGATTAAATAATCCTTAATGAGAAGTAGGTTCTTCGTTAGACACCATCTCTAGCTAATTGAAGAAATCATTTTTGAACACAGTCCAGAGCACATGAATGAACAAGCATGGCCTATACGTAAAGTTGTTTATTGCTTATTGATATTTAAAGGTTGCTAAATTAATCTTATTTAACTGACTGTGCACAGATGAAACAATGTTACAGTAATTGTACAGTATAACTTCAGGGGTTTATTCTGCTTCAGTGTAAGATTTGAAAGAGTAATGTATTTCTTCAGTTTCTTCCTTCAGTTTGTTGTTGCTATGATTAATTCATCATGGCTACTTAGATAAGCAAAATCTAAATGCTGCACAACATTGCTTTTTCCTTTTTTTCCTTTTTTGTCCCTGGATGTGAAGCTTAAAACCATAGTATGAAAATCATGTGTGGGGTGAAACGAAGTGAGCAAGGACTTGAATACAGTGTGGAATTATAGAACTATTGAGGTTAGACAAAGATGTGGGGAAATAAAAGTGCAGTTTCTGGTTTTGGTTTTCTTTTCCCCATTGGCTATTTTGTTTATGTGAATTCCATTTTCTTATTTCAACATTTGCTGGAGTGTCACCGGTAACCAAAGCAGTGTAGCTATAGTAGAGGCTGTGACCAGGCCAGGAAGTCCTAAGCAAGTCAGACAAAGAAGAGGAGTTTTTAAGCACGTTTAATCTCCTTGTGAAACTGTTTTACTTGTCATTTGCCCTATAGTTTCCACTGGAAACTCTTACAAGCTCCTTATATGAAGGCTGAAAAACTGAGAGGAAAAAGCAGTGATATTTTTATTTTATTTTATTTTATTTTATTTTATTTTATTTTATTTTATTTTATTTTATTTTATTTTATTTTATTTTATTTTATTTTATTTTATTTTTCCCCTCATCTCCTGCTTGAGAATGGGATGGGGAAGGCACACAGATAGATGTAGGGTAATGCCCACTCCAGAGCCTGAAGTCAGCCTAGTGTACACTTCAGAATGGAGGAAGGAATCAGCTGCTTGTCAGAAAAGGCTTGGTTTGGTCTGGTCCTCTAAGAGTATCAGAGATAATAGTTTAGATAGGTCTGTAGTCTTCCCAACTCTTATTTATAAACTATTTTCTGGATTTCTGTTGGACTAGGTGCATTGTTTTTGCAGCGTTAAAGAGTGGTGAAGAACTCCTGTGCCTAGAGCCTGTCTGCCCCCCTGGGGTGCGTGATGCTGGCCATGTCTCCTTCCTGATGGTCTTATCCTTGGGGGGACCTTTTTGAGGTGGGTGAGGAAGGGGCTGCCCCCGCCATTTGGAGAGGCTGTCACTGACTGTTTATTCGGAGATCTGTAATGTGGCTGAACTGTATCAGTGCTGTAAGCAGAGTGTGGGCACCTTCATCACATACTTGGAGTAATACAGGGCAGGAGTGGGACAGGACTGGATGGCTTGTCCTGGCACCACAGGTCACATCAAGGAACTCTGTGCACACAAGGGAAAGGAGGAGAGCAATGAGCAGTCTCATTTGTGAGGTGCTGCTTTTCCTTGCTTGGAAGGGAACAATCAGGGGATGTTAATTATCTTAGTTTGCAAATATTCTCACTATAATGAAGAATTACTGTAGTTGATGTGATGTCTTCCTGCTTCCATTTTTGTGCTGCATGAGGAAGCCAGTCAGAGACCCTGCTGTTTGGAGTAGCTGAAAAGGTAGGTAAAATAGGGCGTTTTTGTCATCAAAGGACTATTTCTGAGATTTTGACGGGTCTCTTTCTGCCCTGCAGCTAATTGACTGTCAGTTCCAGCTGGCTCCTCTCCTGCCCTCATTATCTTAGCTTCCTTCTAGCCCTGCCTCGTCCTATTAATACTGCTACTTTTCAGGGTTTCTCTCCTTTGGCTCTTCACGGCCATTTCCCTCCTAAGTAAACCTCTGCCCTTTTGTCAGAGAAGAGCATGGAGAGTGAACACTGCGTTGTGCTCTTCTTCTTCTCATCTCTGCCTCTCCCCCAGTAGTAGTAGTGTGACTCGTTGTGTGCTGTTACAGACATCCTGGTGCAGGGAGCTACCAGAGGCTGCTTGTTTTGCTGCCCTTTTATTTCATTTTGTGTATGTTGGGTGTTCTTCTGAAGTGACAGTAGCACTTAACAAAGATGAGGCAACAGATGGTTACTTGCCTTTTCTATTAAATACCTCCTTCCTTTGTGCATTATTTAGTACTGTGAAGGACCCGAGTGCTACTTGGTCTTAAATAGATGCCCTCGTGAGCATGAATAGCAGTTGAAGCAACTGGTGACACTCTAGTTATTTGGTACTTCTTTTGATATTGAAAGTAGAATTGCTCTAATCTTGAGCTGATTATGTAGATTATATTATGCAGTGTTTTTATGTTGGGAGGTTCTTTCCAACCCCACTGAATTAAACAGGGATCCCCTGTCTAGGTTCCTCCCACTAAAAGCACTGATTGCATGAAAGCAAGCAAAACTGATGGGTTTTGTGACCCAAGGGTTGTAGGAAGCTTGAAACAACTTCCTGTAATTTCCTACTAGAGCTGTTTTTCCAATTTGAATTATTTTTGTAAATATTAATTTAGTTTTAAAACAAAGGAACAACAACTAAGACCCCACTGTCAGGCAGCTCATTTCCTGACATAAAATTGCTTCATGTAACGGTTGAGTATTCTCTTTAATACAAGGGATTTTGACAGTGCAATATTAGGATAAGTGTTTATATTTGAATGCAAGAAGAGGATTGTATCTGATTGAATTCTTGTTTATTTTTAGGAGGAAGAACTAATTGACTTAGGTTAATTCCAAAGTTGTGCAAGGTGTTACTCTTTGAAACCATGTTAAGATTTTATTTTCACCTTTCTAATTGGCGTTTTGCAAATCATACGCACTCTTGATTCTAAATTAAGTAAAATAATGAATGCAAAGTTGAATTTGTACAAGTTTGGTTTGCACCTGTTTAATTGTTCAGTCAGAAGATGAATACGTCTTTATTACATTTAAAATCACTTCTTAATTATTAATACTGCTAAAACACTATTAGTACACAGCCAGTCTTTCAACTAGAAAAACTGTTACTGATAACCTTTCTAATGGCATGAGAAGATCACTGGTGAGCATGTCCCACTATCTACAATTTCTATTACAGTTCCAAGAACAAAGGAAGCACGGTGAGGTGGTGAGTTTAATTATCTCTATGAATAGAATGTTTTGCCAAAGTCCTGCAGTTGAAACTCATTACTTTAACTTTATTATTGGTTATGAGAGTAAACTACAGCTCAGTTAAATTACAAGGGCTGCTCTGAACATAATGCCTCCTACTTTATTTTGTTGACCCACAATATCAGAGGCTGTTGGTGGTGGGTTGGCAGCAGAGGTTGAACCTTCCCACCAGTATTCCATTACAGTTTGTTGCCTTGTGACAGATGGCAGCAGGGGGGCACTCTGACAGAATGGCATCTGACATGGAAGAGTGTGTGGAGCAAAGGGTGTGGAACTGAATTCCTCCATGAAGGAAAAAAAGGCACCCACTGGTATTTTTCTGTCTCCAAACTTTCATTGGTCAGCATCAGCTCTTTATGTGGTGTATATATATGCATGAAGCTCAGACATGTACCCTGACAACTTAGACCCGGCAGAATTAGTATTCTATAAACTATTACTGCACAGGTTCCCTGGGTGGCTGTAGGGGAATGTAATACATTTGTAAAGATGTGCAGCTTTGTAAGTGCTCAGGACACATGGCTATTAGGAGATCCACATAGCTCCTATAGTCCCTTCTGTGTGACAAAGCGATAAAGTAGACTGTTAATCCTCACATTCTGTGAAAGTATAATCTCTCGCTCTGTTGAAATGTCTTTCACTAATTTAATGTGGCTGAGGAAACTGTCATTGTCCAGACTCTTCCAGGGCTCGGGTAGTTTCACTATAAGGGCTGTGAGGCTGATTTTTTGTAGTGTATGCTGTTTGAGAAGTATTGTGAGCTCCTTGTTTGCATCAGATTACACTGTGCATAGATGTTGCCTGCTCTGTATGCACTATATCGTGGTTTATTAAATTCAGTTTGGGATTTTATTGGAACAGAAGCAGGAAGCTGGCTAAGCCTTGATACCAGTGCTGCAGAGGGGTGCCTTCTCTTTCTCTCAAACATATGATTGTTCTGACACCAAATTTAATGTGTTTTTATTAAGCTTGATATCCATCACACTTATTCACTGCAGAAAATCAGCTGATTTCTTCATTAGATCAATTTTCAGTCTTCAGTTAATGCCCACATTCCACCAGATACCAATCTTCGTGGTGGTTGTGAAGGCAGGTGAAGTCTTGATGTCTTTCTGGTTGAAGACAGATGCTGATGATGTGCTGCTCTATTCAGGAATCAGTTCACATGAGGTTCCTCCCTAAGAAAGGATCTCATTATGATGTGATGACCACTTTTTAACCTTGGTCTCTGTGTCAGCTCAGAATACTCATCGAAAGAAGTTGGATTCTCTAGTTTCAGCCCACCAACAATAATTTTAAAAATGTACTTTTGACTTTTCTTAAGACTTTCAACATGCCGAGCATATATTCCAAAAATTGTTTTTATTTGTATTGTCTTGAACCATTTACATGTGAAGTCGCTTAGAAATAATGAACTCCAAATACTTCTCTAAATCAAAAGTATATGGTTGTTTATCTGAAGTGTTGGTCTTAATGTTGTTTTTAGGGTTTTTTTCCAGTCTTCAAAGTTTGAAATATATTTATTTTCAATAATAAACAGCTCTGCTTTATCAGTGCTTTCATTCCTCAATCACATCATCTGCAGTACTTTTATTTCAGTAGTCTTTCCAAAGACTCATTTATCCAAAGCTTCTGGGCACTTTATAAATATGATCTCCCTCATATTATAAACGGTCTCTACTACCTTCTGCAAGTTTTAAGAAATTAAATTCTGCTACGTGCATCTTTTTCTTTTTTAAGTCAGAGTTGGATATGTAGTTAAATGAGTAGGCTCCTGGAAATGACAGAGGAATTTCTAGCATCCAGTAACCATAAACAGCTCAATACTGCAATTGTGCATCCAGGGAACCTGAGAAAGAAACTCATCTTTTAAGTCTAAGGCCCATTTGTGTCATTGCTTGAATGATGACAGCAATTGGAACAAGGAAAAATAATAGAGCCAGGCACTGATGTAAGCCAGTTGCTGCACAAATGATTGCAATATGTATATGAAAACACTTCTGTAAACAATGCACTATGTTTTTCTTTGAATTTTAAGCATTTTCTGACTGATTCACGCTAGTATAAGCAGCAGGGAAAAGACTGCAAAAATCAGGCCTTTGCACGCTGGTTTGTAGTTGTCCTGAATGGTATTGTCAAAATCGAAGTCTTCAGCATGCTGAAACCAACAGAGAGCTGAAGAACGTCAGCTTTCATGATCAGTTCATGGGTATTTGGATATCATTACTTGGGCTAGCATTGCATTTCCTATTCTTCTCTGCAATAAGGAAAAGATATTATATGACTGTTATTTGAAAATGACAAATTGTTTCTGCACCCATTCCAGAAAAGTGTTTTGGTTTCTTTGTGTGTATTAGATGTGCAGGGTTAGCTGAGCTGCAGGTTCACATTTGTGCTGTGTTTTTAGGCGAAAATAAGAACTGGGAAACATTTAGTCAAATAAAAAAAAAAGTGATCTTCTTACATCCACAGAGAACTTCTGGCATCCACAGTGAGAAGGCAGAGTGGTGTTAGTTACTCAAACTTGAAAACATTTTATTACGTGTTTGATATGTCTGAGTTCATTCTGCTGTGCTGCTTTGCTGAGTTTTCTAGGCTGAAAAACTGTACATTCACTGGGAATGGATCAGAGCACACGATGGTACATGTTTTACAATCCTTGTGGCTTTTTTGTAACCCAGTTGAGAACTTGAAGCTGTGACTGAATGTGCAATACCTTCATTAATATACTGTAAAGCTGGTTACTTTCTCTACTGACATTTTTCCAAGAAAGGTGATAGAAGGCAGAGGGCTGCTTTTCCTGGACACTGCTTATTCACAGAAGTCTGCTATTTCACATCAGCACTCGCTATCAAGTCCTACTTTTATTCATTGCAGTCTGGATTTTCCTTTCTTTTCTGTTCTTATTATGTAATTTTTTTATAGTCTACACATACATCTTTTCAGCACTCTGGAAAATAATGAAGTTGTTTCTTATTTCTTAACTGTGAGTGCTCTGTCTAACTGTGGAGCTGGTCCATCTTCATCTCAATTCTGAAGGGGCTTTTATTTTCAGCAGCTACCCAAGGAAGACCTACATATGGTCTCTACTGAAAGCTTCCACGTCATTCCATTTCTTCATGAAGAATTCATTAATTTTATGAAGTATGTCTAAGCAATGCATCAGTAATTTATGAAGCTTCCATCATCATTTTAGTAGAGAGAGGGCACGTGGGAAATATCATTTGTGCCACTGGAATGATGCTTAGGAAACAAATGAATACATCTAACAGGCTGTGTTACAGCTGTTTCCTACTGTATCAGTTTGGCCGTGCTTCAATTATGGAAATCCTCTGAAGGTTATTTGTACTTTTAAGTAAAATCTCTCCTGGAGAGAAAAAAAAAACCAAAAAAAGAAAAAAAAGAAACAAAACCAAAACAAACAAACAAACAAAAAGAAAACAACGGAGGTGGATTTTATGCTATATATGCTGTGTTTTCATGCTCTTCATTCAAGGACCAAGTTTAGTGCACCAGTTAGTTCATTAGTGACTGGCATAGGGAACTTTGTATGCCTACTAGTTGGTAGCTGTATTCCTAGCAGTGTCTGTCACCTCTGCCTCTTTTTTGAAATCCAGGAAGAAATGCCCTGCATGGCTGTGAGATGCTGTGCTCAGTCTCCCTGTGCTCTGAGGGGAGATCCCCCAGCTGAGCTCTGCAGTTCCCACCTGCAGCTCTGGGAGCTGGGCTGGCAGTGCAGTATTTTGTGTGGATGAAGAAAGATAAGACAGTTCAGATGTCAGTTATGAATTTACCATTGAATGGCTTTAATGTGTGGTGGTGGTGGTTGTTTTTTGAGATCAGAAATTGACACATTTGATGTTGCTATTTAGATATGTATTTAGATATGTACTTGCACTATTTTGAGTTTTAATACAGTGAGGAAGAAAAGAAAAAAATCCCTTTGGACATTTAAGCATTTCTTTAGTTAGCTGTCTGCAATGAGTCTATGTAGACACTGACTGACAGAAATGCGTATGCATTGGTTATCCCCATGGAATAACCTAGAAAAAATCAGGCCTATGTGGTCCTTTTGTTTTGGTTGTTTGTGTACATTTTATGGAAAATTTTATGGAATGAAATGGAAAGGGTGTGAGAAGATTATGTAATTGAATATCTGAGCATTCCTAACTGAATTACGACAACAGCTATGTGTGCAAACAGGAATTAAGCTTTATATCTTTTAATTTTAAAGAGACAGTGCACTAGAACTGACATTTAAATATTTTATATGCTTTGTTCTCAAACTGAAACGGTTAACCTTCGGTTACCGATTACTGGCTGTTTACCACATAAAAGCTATAGCTTACATGCAATAATTAGGGTTGTGACTCTCCAGCATAAAATTTAGGCACTTAGTTTTCATTTGCTGACATTTCTTTGGCAGCAGCGCCAGACTCCTACCTACTCTCCGTAGGCAAGCAATTCATATGCAGCATTTACAGTAGAGGGTTTGTTGTTTTTTTGGTTGTTTTTTTTTTAGTGTAATGTAAATGGTATAGCATGCCAATGCTGAAACCTAAGAATGTTTCCTTGCCTGAGCCTGGGCTTTACTACTGATAATTTTATTGTTGAAACCAGTAAGGATTGAATCAAGTCCTGTGAATAGTATTCATTTTCCATTAGCTGGTATTATAGCCATATCGTCTTTCCTTTCATTCACCTTGACTTTAAGAAAAAAGTAGCATGACAGAAGTTGTTGCCAGAGCAAATTGAAAATAAGGCACAAAAATATGAAGCAGTAATGTTTATTCCTAATGGTAATGGCTCCACATTGGATTATAGCTGAATTTTACCAAGAGAGATTTGGGGAGAAATGGAAATAAGGTGAGACAGGTTTGGAAGCAGAGAGACTTATTCTTCTAGAGAAATCTTAATAAATCTCAGTCTGTGTAATTCATTTTACAAATGGAAATTGAAAAGAAAAAAAATAAAATCAAAAATAACCTAACATAAAATAAACCCTGTGGTCTGTGATGCAAAGGGGTGCAAGAGGTGCCTTCTGCAGCTTCTTATATTTCCATTAAAATAAGGGACAGTTCTAATGGTCATGTGTCCTGGACTTATGTATGTGAACGGATGTTTTGAAAATAACCAGTATCCAAAAGAATAGAATACCTGAACAGAAGCTGTTGTTGACCAAAATACATGTTCTAGCTATTGGTCAATACCTTTATAGAACACAGGTTTTGCACCTGATTTTTAAGTGCTCACACATATCCACTTGATGCAGAAATCCTTAACTATGTGTTCAAAGAGCTTCATAAGAGAAAAATTCTCTAAAGTGCTCAGAGGTGGCCTTGCATTCATGGCTGAAAGAATGTCCTTGGCATTCTTTCTTGGCAACTGATCCCTGGTTGACTGGAGGGGGATGTTATGAACGCTAAACAATTAGCTGAGGATGCTCTGCAGTTTAAAGACTGAACACTTGTGATACAGATGTACTCACAATGTGTGTTGTATTGTTCATGAGCATTTCAAGTAAGTCATACTGGTTGTATTTTTAGTGCAGAAAGTGTGCTCAGGTCACAGATTCTTTGCATCACAAATTGTTCTGAATGTGATGGGTGTATGGAATGATGCAGAGCCATTCATCCCAATGTACTTTTGTTGTTCCAGTTCCTACAGTCACAGATCATGACTGTGTTGGAAAAAAAGTGTTTCGTAGCTGAGAATTCATTTGATCAAATGGTGTTACTGTTTTCCTTGTATCTGTTGTAGTTCTTCCGTGGAAATAAACAGGAGGCATTACTTTTGGAGCAGCCTACATCCTTTTTCATTCCAGTTATTTGTTCACATTATTTGAAGCACTTTTCTACCTCAGGAAAATAGTCAAAATCTGGTCCCTCTCTATTGAAAACTAGTGGAGCTCTGGTAGAATATAATGATTTGACTGTTCTGTGTTTGTATTTGAGACAGTGGATCCTCATTCTGTGTTACAAGTCATTTATCATTTATCCAGTGTCGTCTGAAGAGATTGTCCATTGGCAGTGCGATGAACTTTGTGAAGGGAGGCTGCTGCTCTTATTTACGTTCTGACTTCTGTATGTGAAGCCCTTAACTGTAGGACTTGTGGCACTGAATAGCTCCCTGCTCTGCTGCTAATGCCGTGTCACTTCCCATTATCTGCCAATGTCAGAAACCCAGGTGGAGGCTCCTTCTGAGGCTGAGTTAGAGAAATCCTGTCTCTGCAGAAGTAATTTTCTTTGCTCACTTTTTGGAGTTTTAAAAGTAAACAGCATATGTCCAAGAGCATGTGGGAGGCAAAAAAAAATGTATACACTTAACAACTTGTGTGCTTTGCAAGGCATGGACTGGATATTTGTAGAAACACAGCACTGATAGCGATAGTGTGTGCTTGATGGGAATTTGTAGGAAGAGAATAACCTTAATAAAGTGTCTGCTTAGTTAAGGTATAATATTAAAATAGTAAATTTGTATAAGGAGAATGTCATATTTTGACTCAAAAGTATTTTCTATCTATACTTTGCACATGGATTTCTGTATGAGCTTGTCTGATGCAGTCCTGTCGCTGGGTCTATATCTTGTCATCATCCACTCTGTTTTTCATTCACGCTTAACTTGGAGTTCACGGATTTCAAAGCACTTTCACAAAACTGTGTGTCTGTGCAGGTGCTCTTGTGATCCACACATGGATCTGCAGATTTGTCTCACGTCCCTTCCTCTGCGTTAAGTAAATGAGTGAAACTGTTTCATGGGCAGTTGGTGTGGGCTCAGGATGGAAGACCATTTCCAGTCATCACTCGCAACCCACCCAGACGCCCTCCTGTCAGCAGTGCCTGTGTCAACTTTTCAGGCAGCAGTTTTGCTGTCACTGAGAAGAATCTTTTTGAGAGACCACACTTAAAAAAAACAACAAAACACACAAGTATTATTTTTGAAAATACTTTATCCCTCGAACTCTGAATATCTTTGTTTATTATTGTTAAAAATGGGTGGAGAGGTGCGGTGTGGCTGGCTGTGATGGATAGGAGTGGTTGGAGTGGCTGCTTGGTGTGGCAGCACTGCTTTCAGCTCCCGATGGGGAAGGGCTGAGCTGGCGTCAGCAGAGCCCACGCAGCGGCTCGGTGCCATCTGCTGCTGGTGCGGGAGGGAGCAGAGGCTGGGGGTTGGCACAGGACTGTGATCATGGAGGGCTTTCTGCAATTGTTCCTGTAAAGTTAGACTGGACCTTTGCACGGCTGAGCAAGTCATTAAGAAATCCGCGTGTGTGAGCAGCAAGAGGTGGGCAGAGCAAAGGGAAAATAGTGAAACCCTTTTGAACTGGGCAGCCCAACTCTCAGGGGCTCATCCAGTGCCAGGCTCCCCACCGCAGCCCCTACGACTGGTTGCGCCTTGCAGACCATTTAATGGCTTTGTGTGTCACAGTCACTCGGTGTACATTAATGAGGATTTTTTTTAGTTGTGTCCCTGCTATTTGTCTCTTTTAAGGCTACTTTCAGTGTTTTAGCATCATGTTCAAAAGGCTAGTCAGACTTCTGTGCTCACAGCCTCATTAAAATTCTGTTCCGCACATCCTCTGACTCACACTTTATAATCTATCGGAACACCTGTTTTCTTTACAATGGCCACAAGGCAGCTCAAAACACTGTGGTATTTAGCATTTAATAATGAGCACAAGATATGTATTTTTTGACACTTAAAATTTCCTTTAGAGAAGCGTATGGAGAAAATCCAGGTTCGAATGAATTATCAGAATTCTCTCATCCCCTCAGCCCTCCTCCCCGTGTTTCATTAGGTGCAGTTTGGCAGAACTCAGCAGTGCGGTGGTAATGGGAGAATTCCTGCACAGCAGTGGATGTGGCCATGGCAGAGCTGGGGGGGCAGCAGGCACTTTGCTGGGTGTTTGAGGGCACGGAGTGTTTGAGATCTGTATCTACATTTAAATAAGAGCCCTTCATGAGCAGCTCACTGT
Source organism: Coturnix japonica (assembly GCF_054131305.1). Lineage (NCBI taxonomy): Eukaryota > Metazoa > Chordata > Aves > Galliformes > Phasianidae > Coturnix > Coturnix japonica. Next base: position 6,636,701 of record NC_140680.1, on the reverse strand, counting down.
AATGCCATCCCTATGAGGATGCTTAGGAGCTTAAATATATTGTTAACATTGGCCTCTTTATCATTCCATTACTTAAATCAATAGTGGGCATAGCAAACAATTTTTCTTTTAGTTGCAGGCTTTTAGAATTGCAGCATTTAGCCTAATGTTGGCCATTTGATACAGAAGCAGTTGGAGGGCTCAGCATGGGGTGAAGAATGTGATCTCAAAGGGCGAATGCCTGTCACTGCTGTGTAAGTGAAGAAGCGTTTCCCAGTGGATATGAAATGCTGTATCTTTAGTGCACTAATAGAGGACGTACTGCAAGTTGATTGTTGTAATCCTACAGTGTTATCTCATCAGCGAGTGGATTAAGGGAGTTCTTTCTGCTGAGGGGTCAGAATAAACATTTCCATTTACTCCCTGCTGTGTCACTGACAAATAGAGGTGTTATCAAAGAACATTGTAAAGCACACGGTAAACAAAACTGTGGTTGTGTCCCAATGATCCTCCTGCCAGCCTTCCCCTGACATGTAAAACAGAGCACATGCTGAAGCTGACATCATGAGATTGGTGCAAGGAAGGAAAAAGGATTAATTTTACTCTCTGAAGAAGCTTATTTTCCTCTCTGATGAAATTAGTTTGCCTTACTTCAGGTTAGTAAACCTTCAGGTTCTGTCTGTTGGAAAACCAAATTTCCAGGGAATGCTATAAAGGGCATTGTGCTTTTAGTTGCTTATCCCATGTACTCATCAAGTTGAGCTCAAAGTTGTCATTGTCTCTCCATGGAGGAATAGATCTTTAGCAGAATAATTGTGTGGGGACCATGCAGGATCACAACCTCTTGCTTCCAAGATGCTTGCTCTCCTGTGCCACCCTCCCTGCCTACCACATGAGGGTCTGCACTGCTGCTCTCTTCAGGAGACTGACTGAAGAGTTGCTGTCTACCTTCCGCTCTGTATCTTGCTCCTCTAGACCCTCTATGACAGCTCCTTTAGATGTGCACACCAATTGGGCATGTGAAATCTGTGGATCAGTGTCTAAACGACTCCCCCCTCCCCTCTTCCCCACTTTTCATGTTTATTTTTTAGGATAGGGCAGTTACTGTTTTGAAGCCAGACCCTCAGCTGCTGCATTTGCCTCTGTCTCCTCTTCTCCTGGCCCTTCCATCTGCGCATGGAGCTGAGTGTGGTGAGTGGACAGGCAGGGGTGCATGGATGCACAGGGAGGAGGAGGCAGGATCTGTTTACCCGGGGTTCACCACCAGAGAAAATTACAACACGGATCTGCACTCTCAGCAGACAATTTGATTACTGGGGCCGTGCTCCAAGCACATGATTTATCCACGTAGCTCAAAACAGCTAGGAATGGAGCCAGCGTGCTAATGCAAAGTAAGAGTTTCAAACAAAGGTTAATCAGATGTGACAAAACAGAAGAAAATATAGCCAGATTGAAACAAAACGCTAGTGTGCTATGAAAGAGTGAATGTAGAATACAAAATAGAATAAAACACAAAATACAAGTTACGTGTTTAGATGTGTCTGAATGTGGTTTGCCACATGACAGGTTTCATTATATTGTTCATTTGACAAAAACAAAGAAGCTTTCTCCAGAGCCCAAAAGCAAGAAGCGTCCCCAGGGTCAGCAGGTATGGGATCCGTGGTGCAGCAGAGCACAGCTGTGACCACCGGGCTGCTGACGCTCTTGGACGTGACAAACATTCCTGGGGCCCCAGAGATGACTGGCAGTAGTTCTGGGTGCCTTCAGTGTGTGGTGCAAGAAATCATGCAAAAATCAAAGCTACACCTAAGCTGATCGAGCTGCCAGCTCTTGGTCTTCCCAGTTCCCATCAGAGCAATGCTTATGGAGTACTTGTGTTGGCATAAAACAAACCTTGTCAAGATATCTCTGTGTGAGATTTATGCAGAGTGAAATAAAAGTGTGACATGGACACCTGATGCGTGAGTCTTCTGTATGAAGCATGACACTTGGCAGCAGAGACAGTGCTGAGCTCTGCAGACCTGCCAATTCGCACTCATTTGGAGTGACTCAGTCCTTTTTTCCTGTTGGTTGTGCGCAAATATCTAACTAAATAGCTCCCAAAGTTGGAGCTTTTTTATGCAATGAAACATTTTTCTAAAGTATTTTTTTAACAGTGCTTCTATAGACATATGTTTTCCTTCTGTTCTTTAATCACGCTGCTAGCCTTTCAAAACAAAATCTATATGGATTTTGAATATGAGTAATTAAATATATATATATATGCATTCTGCTTTCGTCTCCTCTCCTGCAAGCAGGTGATGGTTTTGACCTTCTGTTCTTCTTAAAACTCAGAGTCTGACTGGGGACCAGCCCATAACAGCAGGTTAGCTCCTTAGTTGTATCACTCAGATCTTTCTTACGGACCAAAAGGAAATGCAGCCATATAATCAAGTCAGGAATTTATTGTTAATGTGATTGAAATCATAACGGGTTAATTAAAAGTATACTGTTGGCCATATCTAGCTATTACAGAAAGAGGGGAGGAAGAAAGCTAATACAGGAAAAATCTCAATACCAAAACGTTAAATGATGCATAATGCAATTCCAGTTGCTGTACTGTTGTGTGCACTATTGAGCATCTACCTTTCTGAGCCCCAGGACTGCTGTATGGGAGAGGAGACTGGTCTGTGTGACTTCTGGCTTTACCACATACACAGTGCTTTGTCTGTGTTGCAGACTGGTATGTTCTTTACTTGATTACCCCTAAGAGCAGTTCTGCCTGGTCTTGCCTGGCTCCTGGGTCTGGTTTTCGCTACCTGACCCCTGGGGAGTATCCCATGACACCCAGTGCTCCTGTCCTAGTGCTCACCCCCATACCCCGCACACTGCATCTTTCTGTTAGAGAGTAATCCTTTGGCTGTAGTGAATGTATGAACTGTAAAGAAAAAATAACTCTGAAAGAGCCATGAAAATTATTGTTGATCATTGGAGTGGTTGCTTTAAAATTATTGTATTTGCAAAAGGAAAATCGGTCATCTTACAAGAAACATTATGTCGGTATTGTATTTTGTAAGCCCAGTGCTGCTGTAACTGCTTTGTGCCATTTCTAGCTAGTATCAGTGGGTGTGCCTGTACAGTTGCTCCAGGGCCAGTCCTTGTCCTGAAGTTTGTTTGTATGGAAATTGTACTCTTAGGTTAAGCCTTTTGCACAAACAGTCCTGATTCTCTTTATACTGGCCATGGTAGTAGCTGTGTCATTGGACTATCAGCAAATTACAAAGCATGTTTATTTGGGTAATATACCTGTAAATCTATTTAAATATGAAGCAGGAAGGTCTAAGTCTTAGTGATGAAATGGCAAAGTTCCAGTGTTAGGGAGGCACTGGGTGGTGTGCATGGGACTGCAGGCAGTTCCTGGTTCTTTTCTGTGTTACTGTTGTGGTGATGCTTTCTCCTTGGCTTTTCTAGATCACACTGACAGGGAGGCAGTGACCACAGGGTAACAGAACATTAACAGCAGCTGTTCAGCAGCTACCTGATGGATTATTCTATTCTCACTTTCTCATCCCATGCAAATGTATAAACAGGAGTATGCAGCTGAATTCCCCATCACCTTTGTTGTTGTTTTTCCTGTTATTAAGTAACTACTGAAGTCCTGTTTCCTCAGCCCTGACAGCACATCTGTGGAATGAGTTTCACCTGAGCTTTCAGAAACTAATCTTTCCATTTACCTCCCCAGGAGTTCAGTCTCCCAAAATAGATGAATACTATCTAGGAGCTATTACTTTATATGAAGGGAGAACTAAAAACAAACAAACAAACAAAAACACCAAAAAAAAAAAACAACCAAAAAAAAAAGTGAAAATAAACATGAAAATCATGAATTTTATATGTGCTTAAATCATTGGGCTTTGCCTTATTTTGTTTTAACATACATGCCATCCGACCTACTAGCAGCATCATTAAAGCAGACTATTTGGCTTATGAAGTTCAAGTCATGCTAAGGCTTTGTTTGTTTCTGGGAGTAAGAGCTCATGCAATTGGAAATCTTTGGGGGGGAAAAAAAAAAAAAAAAAAAAGAAGAAGAAGAAGAGAGAGAATGTAGAAATGTGCAGAGCTCCAAATCACAGTGAAGTTGTGTGAAAGACCAAAATTCACTTGAGAAAAAATAGGTTCTATATGGCAAAAAGCATTTGGAAAGCCTCCATATGCAGGTGAGTTTTCAGGTTTTCCAGCAAGGTGTAGAAGGATCTGCAGCTACATGAATCCAAAGCTATTAAATAATTTTAATACCTCCTTAGAAAGTGTTCCTGTTATTCTCTGACAGCTGTATAAAATCAGCCTTCTGACAAATTCTTCTTCTCCATTTTTTATGTAGATAAAAAGTTCAGTAATTAAACTTTGCCTATGAAAGTCACATCTCAGTTAGTGAAAGAGAGGGAAAATGCAGAAACAATCATTTATTACACAATATAAGACTATTTCATTTTCACAGAAAGTGAGTTTCATTATCTTAAAACTTAAACCATTACCGTTTCTGCAGACATTTAAATGAATAAATATTTGGTCATAACCAAAATGCTTTTAAAATTTTATCTTAAGTAAAAGCTGGATGTTTTTTTTTTTCTTTTATGATTTTCTATACATTCTTTAAGAAAAACTCACCTTCAGAATAGGCGGGGTGGCAGAAATTGCCTTTTCTAGATATTCAGTTAATTCTGTATTCTGCAAAGAAATGGCAGAAAGAGGAGAGCTACTTTAAATCAGTAGACAGGACTTTTCCTAATTACATTGAGGATGTCTCACAAAATAGGTGTTATCACTGATGCAGTTTAATTAGCGAAACATTTTCTTAAGCCGTTTTAGAAGATTGTTTAGATCTCTGCTGCAAAGCAATAGATTTGTGCTGTACAAGTGACAAGAGAACAGCTGAAAATAAAACAATTAAATATTTCTAATACATCAATCATTTCAGCGGGTTTTAAGTCTGACAAAAGCCAGGTGGTGTAGATTATGATCATTGTGTTTATCTTTGAAGTTATTTGTAAGAGAATAGAGCTCATCATTTGAACTACGTGTTTTCTAAAAGCAGACACATTCCTGCCCTTCCAGGACATCTCCTGTTTTTACATCCATAAAAGCTGCTTGGAGGAAAATCTGATTTGGACTTTGACTTTTCCTGGTAGAAATGTTTCCTTTGGACTCCTCCAGAAGATCAATTGCTATTACTTTGTTAATGATACAGTAGGAAAAGTATAGCAATGAGCATATGATAAATCTTCTTTAGGACCATAAACACCCTGACCGATTTCTATAGGAACAAGCACCTTGTCCTTAGCTTAGTGTGCTTAGTTTTTCACTTTTCACTGAGCCAACTTCAAAACCAAACTTTCATTAGAAATATGCTAATACAGACATTTTATAATATTTTGTGGTACTTCAGAATGCTCAGTGATTCCTCTCAGTTTTGAAAGTGCTGTATTTATACCGGAACAAGTTTCTGTTATATGCTGGAAAGTTACCCTCACAGTATCCATGGCAATGAAAAAGCAGGTAATAGAGATCTACCAGTTATCGGGTTGTAGTTACCTGAAGGCAGCCGCTGGTCAAGGCTGTTTCTTCCTTTTTTTTTTCTTTTTTTTTTCCCTAACAATGTAAACATTTCCAAAGTACTCAGATTTTCTTGCCTGTCTTCTTCCTAACAGACACAGAGTAAATGTAGTTTGTAATCCAGCCGGTCATTTAATTTGCACATCAAGGAAACAAGTACTGTGTTTTTCACTTCCTCATAGCGTTGGTAGAAAGCAACTAGATTAATGTGTGCAGAAGTCACGAATATGAAGTTTAATTATTTGCAAGATTTTACTCTTGTGTCACTTGGCAACTGACAGCACAAACCCTGTCTTGTCCAGCAAAAGAGAAGTCCTCAGTCTCAAATTAAAGCAACCAGTGCATACTGCATTCATTGGCAATGGAGAGAACTCAGTGCTCTTCACAATGAAGTTTCTTTTGGTGACTTCTGTCAACCATGTCATGGACTTGGAAGGAGAATGAGTCCTAGGGCAAGGAGAGCTGTGTCTTGTCATTCAGTCTGTCCCTTGATCTGTCCTTGATTATCAGTGTAATCACAGAAGTAGTAGTCACCCTCTATGTGAAGTATCTGTCCACCAACGTGTACTTGATCGTAGGATTAATCAGTGGTGTATTGATTTGTTTTGTATCTCCATCACCGTTTGTTAGATAAGCTGTCTTTAGTGGTGTAAATGGCAAAGTATTTTAGCTGTTTTTAGAAGGCAGCCCGTAATGTTTGTTAAGAGAGGAATAGCAATTAAAGGTAGAGGGCATAATTGTTGCAGTTGGCATTAATATGTTTACATCATTAAGCAAACAAATTTAAGTGTGATCAGAATTTGCCCCTGCATATCAGTGTGAATAATAATGTGATGCTTTAATTACAAAAGTTAACTAAAGATCAGACTAATAGGAACTGTAAACTACTGTCTCAGGATAAACAGATCCTGGTGGACTAATTCTTCCATTGAATATGCGTAGAATAAAAAGCATATTGTATTGGTAGAAAAGGCAGTATCTATTTCAGAGATACCTTTGGGACTAACACACTAAGTGACTTCAGGCTGAAACAAAATTTCATTTAAAAAACGTACTGCAAAACTGTATCTCCACATACCGTGCCTGTGTCTGCTTTATTCTGTTTCCTAGAACTTGCCTTTTATTATCGTTTTAATCATCTCGATCAGTATTATTACAATCACAAAATGTCAGCCTGAGGAAAGTGATAATGTAGTCGTTGTTATGTTTCAATGTCACCCTAGTCAACTCATGCTTAACTATCATTTAAAATGTCTGTATCAATCTGGTGATTAGATACTACTCGTGACACATCCAGTTATTTACAGGTGAATAGTTAAAATAAGACAGCAATTCAGTAGTTCTTGTCAGAATTAAGTTCTTCATCTGAGGTTATTCACCTGGGTCATCTAAATTATTTTATTTCTTTGAAACTCTTTCCTAGATCTGGATATCAATATTCAGATAGGTAAATAGTTTTATATCATTAAATGACATCAGTAACTGTCTCTAGACTTTTGAGTCAATTTTCCATGCAAGGTCAAAGATAGGTCTTGTTCAAACATCTGTATCACAGATTTAAAAGTAACTTTTCTGGACACTGTTACATTCCAACTGTTCTGTCATTACAAACCCGTTTGCAGAAATGAGCAGCAGGTCCACTAACCTGAGGTTCTCAATATCTATTAGGAAGTGAACTGTTTCATCATTTACTTTTTATTCCAGATATATTTGAAAAGAGATAAACTTAGCAAGATTATTCAGAATTATTCAGTAGTGTTCTGCATTCTTTGTTTCAGTGCAGTAAACTGCTAAAAAGAGGGACCAGTTAATGCAGCATAAAAATGATGCATGAAATGTGACATCTCTTTAACACTGAGAGAAAACATTTCCCTCCATTGAGTGCTTTACACTAAATGCAAAATATTGACACAGTCCCATTATACCGAACAATAGGCTTCTTTCAGACAGATAATTTTATAGAAGGGGTATCATGTGATCTTATTAATATTTATGAAATATGATAACAGAAAAAAGGGAATTGGGATAGCGCTGCTATCTTTATAGACCCTATCCATTTCAGCTTCAAAATGTTTTTCATTTCACACATCAGACACTAATTAGCAAATACCTAATTAGTGTGAGAAGAGTAATCGCTCATGGGAGTTGTTGAGGCTTTGAGCTTTCATGCATGCAAAAGTAGTGCCACTTTAGGTACGTTTGTTAAGGTACAGTAACTTTAACTTTTATTTTTCTCTGAACTGTATGAATTAATATGAAATGCCAAACTAAGCTCCAGTCGTTGGGGTTGTGAGAGTGACTGTATTGATAAAGAGTGAGGCAGGATCCAGAGCAATAAAAGTATAGGTGTGTGGAAACTTCTGCAGATGCTGGTAAATTCAGTAGACAGAACAGAATGTGGTTTTAATTTGATTTGTTTTTACTTTTCAGATGAAAAACTGTCTGTGATGTTCCTATTAACTTAGGTAACTTTATATCTTGAATCAGTCAAAAACAATGCAGCTAAGGATAGAGTCATTATAATGCTTTAGGAATAGTACCATTCTGGTGTTTTATAGTTCAATATGTCACATTGATAAGGTCTTGTCATGATGGTTAATTATTAACAATTATGTGGTTTTGTTTATTTGGGTTGCTTTTTTTTTTTTTCTTTGTAAAAGAGACAGGAATTCAAAACAAACAACATCTACCATGCTAATGGATTTTGTCATAAAGTAGATACGTTCACTTTTGCTAGAATGTGGATAGTGCTCAGTATGTAGCATTAAGCTTCTGTCAGCTTCAAGCTTACGCACACACAAATAAAATCAGCTATTTTTCAGTCCTGGTTTTGTTAGCTCTTCTAAGCGGTCTAGTAATACGAGCAGATGTCCAATTTTTGAAGTAACCGTCCTGTAGGAGTTGTACCTGTGACAGTAATCTTAAGGATAAAATACTTGTATGCTGTTTAAATATGCAACAAAATACTCAGAAATGCTGAGGACTGACAAAATGCATCTATTTGATGCCACAGAAATTAATAACATCGCTCTTTTTTTTTTTTTTTTTTTCCTACTCAACTTTCTGAAAACAAAATGTCTGTTTCTATCAAATCTAAGTGCCTATTAATTCATACTTGGATGCATTTTTTTGTGTACTATCAGTTTAATGTTCAAGATGATGCTGGTTCAGAATGTAGTTCTTAAAGCGACAGCAAAAAAAGGAGTTCATTTGTGATCTCCACTAAATTGATTTCCAGTATCAGCATCACTGAGTACATCCAACATTTTTAAAAGCGAATGAAAATGTAAGCTTAAGAAACTGCTTAAGTTATAAAGACTGAGAGTTGGAAAAAAAAGCTGAAGTTTTGAGAGATCTCTGGAAAATGCAGTATTTCTTTGTGTTGAATCCATGAAAATAGGAAAAATGTGGTTCATGCCAGGCTTAACAGCATGGTTGGAAATGGTATGGTCTGCTAATCTTCCTTAGAATTTAAGGAGCTGTATGAGCTCATCTTTTTCAACATCAAAATGTTGCACAAGTAGTTTGTGTCATGGCATTTTCCCATATATTGTCAATTACTGGTTACAATAACAGTACTTAGCCCTTGCAATCAGTGTTTAATCAGCAAGCTGAACAGTGTTTCTGCAGAAAGAGGGAGGTGTCATGATCTCCTTTTACAGAGAAGTGTGAGGAAAAGAGGCAAAAGACCTGAAGCAAATTTGGTAAAGTAACCTTTTCCAGCCTCTGCTCTGTTTCTTCAGTCACTTGGCCTCTCTACTTTAACATCTGCACTAGAAAGAAAGGGTTTCTGAACCTTACTCTAATATTGAAGTGCATAGTGCTGTTTTGAAGTCAACAGATTTGCTTTACGGGGCTATTCTTTGTTTGTAAGGCTATGGTTGCTCATGAATTGCTACATAACATGTAGACTGCATAATACATTTTAGCATTGTGAACTCTTGTAATATTGATATTTGTGTTTAGCTTATATTTAGTAGATGGGGGATACAGGAGAGGTTGTTGTTGTTGTTCTTTTTTTTTTTGTTTGTTTGTTTTGTTTTTTAGCAGAATTATTATATATATATATTATATATATTGTTGGATTTGGATTTTATTTCCATGTTTGTTTAAACTTGGTGAGAGTAACTTCTTTTGTGTTTGTCAGAGCAAGACATGTTTGACAGGACAGGAATTTTGTCGTTCTTTTGGAGAATGTCTCAAAACACCACTCTGAGGTGAAAGAAGAGTCAGTTGATAGCGAGTATTCTGCAGGACTCTGTCTTTCTTCTTTCCTCAAAGACTGAGCTAATCTCTGTGTCAACTTGAGTGTCCTAATTTATAACTCAACACCCTCAGGCTTTATTCCTGCTCCCCTTCCAAGTAATTGACATGTCAATGAAAATGCAAGAGCAACCTCCCATGGGTAATAGGGATACTGAGACACTGCTGTTATCTTCTCTTCAAAGGATCTCTAGAAATGCCTTCAACTGATCCATTGCTGAATGCCATCTTTTACTTTATGTCAATCCAGAAGCAAGACATTTTTTCTTTAATTTAAGCCCAATTATTTTATTTATTTTCCAATCAAATGCCGTGTTACATATGCAAAAAATTATTAATCTGTATTGACTACATATAGCAGAACAGTATGCAAAATATAAAGAGTGTTGTTGAATTGTTACACTGGTCAATCACAAAGTAAAGAATACATAAAGAGTACCTTTAATAGGAATATCAGTATTTGTGAGATTTCTGTTAACTTAAATAGATGGAGTCAAAATTGCAGACATCACCTTATGGCAGGTGTTTGCCTGTGTTTGATGTCTGTCTCAAATATTTGATGGCATTTTCACACAGCCAAATAAGCATGTTGGAAAAACAGATATGCACATGTAAAGCAACAATCACCAAATCATAAGTATGAACCACAAGCAGATTTTTTATATCCTGTGATGATTTACTGCTTGTGGGAAGACTGCTCTACTCTGTCTCTGTGTTTTCATTTGTCTTCTTTCTATTGTAAAGATTGTAAAGAAAAAATATTGTATAGCGTAAAAATATACCATGCTTGATGGCGTACCATGGCTAAATACATTTAGGCAAAAGTGTTCTTTGGGATTGTTATTTACTCTAATTTCCTACTTTTTAGCTACTTTTCCATGTGTTTTTAACCTCTCTCTGCTTTCAGAAAAAAAAAATAAATACAAATCATAATATTTTTATTTTATTTTATTTTGGTTTTTTTGTCACCTCAGGGTGGGGCTTTACCAAGAGAATAAACTCTTTTATTTTGAATTGTAATTTTGATACATGAGAAACCTTTTCTGGGATAGTCAGAATGTATGGAATTTTTTTCTACTCTGTTTATTTTCTGTTAAAACAGAGAAAGTATGTCTTGGGAAGGGACTATTTATCTTCCGATATTTGCTGTGCAATCTTCAGTGTTTTTTTGTTTCTATAAATATTTTGCTATTATTTCTTAATCAAAAGTGGGATATACAATTAGCAGAAAATTTAATAGATCCAACAGTAATGCCTCTTAAAAAATAAGTTGAAACTGAGTCAGGGGAATGATAACGCAGTTCTACTGCTAAAAGGTGACAGACTTGATACAGAATTTTGTTCAGCTGAATGTTACTCCTGGGGAAGAATGCTTTCAGTGTTCACAACTGTAGATTTAATGTCTGCATCCTATTTTACGATTACTTTGTATTGCCACAGTGTGCAGATCACAACTAAAACAGTGCAATTTATATAAGTATATAAATCAGAGAGTGTAATTACAGGTACACTTTCATTAATTATATTTGTCACATACCTATTAAGTAAGTAAACACAGTTGATCCCCATTATTTTGAGATCAAGTAGTACTAGCAAACTCACTGTAACAACAGGTTTTCAAGCTCTTTGGGGTTTTTTTTCTAAATGAACACTAACTATTCCTTGATTTTTTTGGTAATTTGATCTTTTTTTATTATTATTATTTTGATTTTCTTCTACTGTAAAATAGGAGCAATAGCACAACATGTAAATTCAATATGCACAGAAGAGTTTTTGCCAACTGTGAGATCCAGAATGGATAAATCCCACTGTGTTGTGCTGATTTTAGGAAAATGTCTCCACTGTTTTCAGCTTCTTTTATGCTCTGCAACCCACTGAAGCCATAAAACCAACAAAAATGTTTATCACACTGACTGAACTCCAAAACATTCTGACTGTAGGTAACGGTGCTAGCTTTAGTTAAGCTACAGTTCCTCCATTTTCTTCTATAGCCAACATATAAGCAGAACAAAATGCTCTTTTGCAGAAATATAAGTGAAGTATGATTTATATTTCAGACATGCAGAGAAAAATTTAAAAATATATAGTTAGTCATGTGATAATTAAATTTGGAATCTCTGTATAGATTTTAGGAGATCTTCTAGTTTATTAACCTCATGTGAATCAATGCTCTTTAACATCCAATCTCAAATAATTTTCTTTTGTTCCAGACTGTAATGGCAATGATAGTGCAGCAGTTTTATTATCCCTGGATGCATTTACTTGCTTTGTCGGTAACAACCAGGTGGTGCCATCTTCACAAACAATTCTTTTTCGCTTTGAGAATGGCTCATTTAAAGTTTGTGGAAGGTGTATCTGTGTGGAGCTCATAGGATTTTGTGTTGTGGTACAGCAAGAAGGCCTGCTAGGAGTTGCCTGTTTCGGGCTGGTGATGCAAAGGAAGGCATCTGTTACATTAACATCTATATAACATTTTTTGCCTTTCAGTCAAATGCATTCAAAAAAATTTGAATCTTTTTTAGCTGTCAAAACAATCTGGCACAAGATATTTATTTTTTTTATACAGTGGGTAACTTAAGGAAAGCAGCAGATGGTTGAGAGAGTTGCACCTTTGCTGCAGCCTTGCCAGGTCTCTGCTACCTATAAACTACTGGATTGTGTACATACTGTAATAATTACTTTCGTAAATTTAAATAAGTGAAGTAAATCCGTACACTCTCAAGCTATTGAATCCCCTTCCAATTTGTGTCCAAAGAGGAAAAATAAATCAGTAACATGAAAAATAAAACCAAATCTCTAATGGTAACCTTGGTTGAAAGCTTAGAAAATGTCCGCCTGGCTTCTTGTATTAAAATAGTCCATGGGATGACAAATACTTCCCTGCAATTAATCACTGCATGAACAACACTGTATTCACCTGCAAGTTTGTTTCTTTGCTTAATTTAGGGCATTGATTACTTCTGACGTAAAGAAGGATGTAATGATGCATTATCAATCACTATTATATGCAATTTGAATTAAACCAGTAATAATAGATCCTAATAATGATCAAAACCAAAAAGCCTTCAACTCAGTATGTAGCACTGTTTTGTGCTGGATTCCATCAAAATATGGCTTGGCTCGTGCAGCTTGGTAGCTAACTCACTGGGTGTAACTCACTTCTTACCCCTTTTGCTCATGCAGCATTTTGCCCTGCCCTGCCCTGCAAGAACACTACTGTGATTTTTCCAGATTCACACTGTACTAAAATCCTGCTTTCGTTAAAGTCAATGGGCCTCCTACATCTAAATTAGTGAAACTTAAATTGCCTACTTACTTTACTGTATTTTCTAACAGGTAGATGCACTGGAATTCCAGTGTTAGAGCTGTTCTGATTTTTTCTTCCAGACAAATTGATTTGTATTCATTTCTTCTACTTTTATGTTTTGATTTATGTTTGCTTGAACAATGGGTTTTTGTTTCGCTTTGCTTTTTTAAGTCCCATAGCACATAAAAAAAAACTGTGAATATGAGATACTTTGTTCTGGGAATAATCAGTAGCTCTGTAGACGAGTGAGATTGGAAGTACTGAGGATGTGACATGCTTCACCTCTGGGGAGACAAGCAGTGTGTTACCCACACCACTACAGCCCTTCAGGGAACATCTTGAGTTGTTCATTCATGGTGTAGTTTTGCATTTCATTTCATAGTGGCACAAGTAATGTATCGAAATATCACAGTGTATCAATGTAATTCATTAGTTATTAATAGAATTTTTTAAGTGCCCCGAAAGGAATATCTGTGGGCTTGTGTGTTGGTATATTTTCAGAGAACATCTGAACACTGAAAACATATGGGGAACGTGCACTGTAGAAGTCATTCACTCAAATGTCACTTTTATGTTAGATTCATCAACTGATTTTAATATGTTGAATGCTATGGATATGTTTAATTGCAGTTTGCCTTACAGTAAGTTGTATTTCTTACTACTAACTGCAACCAAGATACAGGTATATTAATTGTATTTGCATTTCTTTTAAAGGTAGCTACTTTGTTTTTGTTTTAAGAAATGTGCCGTGCGTAGAACATACTCTAGAAACTGTCTTTGGGGGGAGATTTTAGAAAGAAGTACTTTAGTAAGGAGTTAATTGCAGTGAGACAAATGGTGCTGGTATCTAAAATAAAAACATCAGATCACACTGTAAACATGGCTAGATCCTGACTGATTTTGGTGAGACTTGTAGCATTTAAGATTTGGGCACATGGGAATAACAGCATCACCAAGCAGCAGTGCCCTGTGCTCCTGCACCCCTCCTTTCTTGCCTCCCCCCGCCCCTCACAGCTTGCTCCCACCATGCCGCAGGCACAGAGCAGGGTAGGTGCTGCTGGGTGCTTATGTGCCGGTGCACAGCCAGAAGATGTGGAACAACAGGCAGCATGAACTGCTGTCATTTGTGTCAGATCCCTTCTGTCAGCAAGGATGATGACTTTGGACCCTTTTCCGTATTCATCTTTACAGGTTTTGTGAAACTTTTAGTAATTTCAAGCCTTTGATAATCCATGAAACGTGTGTAACTAGCTAACTAAATAGTTCAAGGAGGGACTGACGGGCAGGCTGATGTCCTCAGAGACGAGACTAAAAACGTACCAATGCTAATGCTTCATTTCTAAAGCCATTTCACGCTCAAAAGAAAGGAATTTGGCCTTCATTATGGAAACTATAATTTCCTTTTACTCTTCATTATTGCTTCTTGTGTCTGGTCTTTAAGAGTCATAAAATACTTTGGCTGTATAATTTTTAAGTATTGATATTTGTAGGTGTAACAGAATGTGACAAGCCTGAGTGTGAGCCTTGTCCTTTCTGGGCAGTACAACAGTGCTATAACCTTTAGCAGAGATGATAATAATCTTTACAGCCTTAGGGCTGTACTGAAAGTCTACTACTAGAGCAAGAAAAGAAGTAGGTATTTATGTGAATCTTTAGGAGATGGTGGGCTTTTTTTTTTTTTTTATTGTTGTTGTTGTTTTTTCTTTCCCTACATTGCTTAATAAAATCAAACCTGTGCTTTTGTTTGATATTCTAATAGCGATCCCTTTTTGTTTGTTAGGGAAATCCTTATTATGTTGAAGCACTCTAGGGCTTCATTCTGATCTGACATTGCCTTAAGTGAATCAATTGATCCTAACGTGCTGTGCTGCAAGGCCTGTCAGTCAGACCCTCTCAGAGTGAAGGGCCATTCAAAGCCTTCAGCATATCAGCTCGGCACTTTCTGTCCTGGGCTGCTGCTGTCACCCCATGTTGCCACATCTCTTGCTCTCCCCTCATAGCTCTTTCTCTGTAGCTTCTTCTTCACCTTCTTCCCACCTCTGCAGAAGTTACTACTGGCCAAAGACAGATGGCCGGCTATTCTGAGAACTCCTCTGGGAAGTGGACTGGGTGTTGTTTTTTTTTGCCCAAATTGAAACTGAGAAGGACGTATCACTGTTAACTGCAGCTCAGCACTCACTGTAAGCTACAGCTGGAACTACATGTGTTTTGAGCTCTGAGATGCACTTAACAGGTATAGATATGTTTTCACCGGTTGGCTGCCCCTGAGCACCAGGACTGACTGAGTAGGATGTGTTGTCTTTTAGCCACTGGCATGCCAATCAATTGAATTTTTTCCTGACTACAAAATTGTGCTGACCCTGTTATAAAATGCTATTTCAACTGGCATAAATGCAGGGCAAACAGTAAAGCTGCAATACCTCCAGCTTTCAGAAGTACAGACAGTGATGCTCAAAGTGTAAAAGAAATTTGAAGAGGAAGGGAATATTTTAGAAATGTTTTTTACCTTAACATGGGAAATGTGGCCCTGGCCTTCCCTTTATCTGTCTTCTGTTTTTGTTCATTTGATTTTAATGGGTACTCTTTTGAAGAAGTTGATTTGGAAAGCATTATTCTGGGAATAAAAGGATTAGTTCAAAGGCATGTAGTTCAGTATTGTTTATAGGATCTTCCTATTCCAGAAGCCTTCTAAAGTCATCTCAGTTATTCACTTCCTTAATATACTTGTATTTGCTCTGTCATGAGGAGAAATATTCCTTAAAGTCCTTTGCCTAGCACAGTGGTTCCTGGCTCTTTCTATGTGGAATTTTGCCCAGGACAATTGGTGGTGACATTTCTCCCTGGATCTAGCTTGGTGTCCTCCCATTCTCACCAGGACTGCTTCTTCCTCACTTCGTCCTCTCTGCTTCAGGATCAACACAATTGCTTCCTTGGTTCTATGTGCTGAGACTCCTGCTGCTTTTTTCTTGACCTCATTGGATCTGCTGCAGCCCAACAGCAGAGTTTGCAAGTCACAGTGCAGAGACCAACTCATTCAAGCTGACTCTAAGTGGGACCTGAAAAGGTTGCTTGCTAGCACCATTTTCTTTTTTTTTTTTTTTTTTTTTTTTTTTTTTTCTGGCATATTTTCCATGCATTAAGACTTATAACTTGGCCAAAGCAAGATGCCATGCCATGCCTTGTCTGTCAGATACCCATGATGTTATATTAGCATCATGCCTCAGCAGGCGAGGAACTATTACACTTGTGCATGCAGCATTAATAATTATGATCATAATCATCTCTGGGAATGCATAGATGTGTTTTGAATTTTTTTCTTACATGTGTTAGGTTAACACTTCACCAAATAATCATAAGTAGCAGCTTGAAAATTTTGTGTAAACATTAGTTTTAAACCCTTAAATGGTCCTGTGAGGTATCATTATCATTATATGAGCAGGAAAGAATGATGACATCAAAGGTAATTCTATTCCAAGTTCCAGCTGAAAATCACAAGCTGAGATGTGAACTCCAGAGCTCTTGCTTCAGTTACAGACTTTGCATGCTTTAACATGCTGACTCACAAGGCTTGAATGTTACTTTTCTGAACAATACAAGTATTATTTACTTGTGTATATGCTACACACACTCAAACACACACACATATATATGTATACATATGCATATATATATATATAGGATGACTTCTGAAAGATTATTAGTAGTTGTGACCTTAGGTGGTGTTTCGTACCTTCAAATTACTCAACAAGGGATTGTCTGAAAAATGAAAGGCTGTGTTAGAGTGTTGTTGAAAGCTAAAGCCAAATGGCAAAGAAACGTCATAGGTAGGTGATGAAAATCATGTTTCTCTATAGCATGTTGTTTTTGTATGTTCCTCTGGCCTATTTAATACGATTAAGAAGGAATTATACATAGGAATGGTTTTACATTCCAAGGAAGTTATTCAGTCTACACATTATATTTTCTGTTTGTTGTTTGGATTCAGAACAGCATTACAGATTCATTATCCACTTAATAAGGAAATAGATGCAAACTCCCTTTCCACTTGATGACTGTTGATGTGAGAGTAGGTTGCATCTTGTCACCACACAGACAGAGAAATAGAGGTGCAGAGAGGTCTCATTTCTGCCATTCAGGAGGGATATTGCTGACTTTTTTAGTGCCTAGAATAATGAGTGTTTTCTAGAAGTGTGCAGGTGATGCAATGGTCATGTCTGCTTGCACTGGTAGAGGGAGCACCCTCCTGTCCCTTTTGGCCGGTGTACGTAAGGCTCTTCAGCATGTAATGGAGGGCACGTGGCATGTTTACAGTCTGGGAGGTGCACGTGGGAAACTATGAAAGTTGTGACTGAGGAAGGAAGTCAGAATTACTCTCTGGTCATAAGGGAACTGGCTGAGGTAAGATTCCAAATTATTGCCTTGTTTCAAGGTTGCAACAGTTGAATATTGAGCCAGCTCTTTGCAGCCAGAGCAAAAACATTCCCATGTTTGCACATTGATCTTTGGAATATGTTCTGATTCTGCATGTCCCTGTCTCCCTCTGTTGTTCAATTTTTTACTCTTTTTATCTGCTTTTCCACGCATTATATTTTTGCTGAATAGCAATCAAGTGGCCAGTAGGGCAACTGAATTTTAATAACATTTCATTTGGCATTAACAATTTGAAGCTTTCGGTTCTGACTGGACTAATGCAAAAAGTAATTATCTCACTCTGCAGTGGCATAGTTAAAAATCCACTGGAATCCTGTGTTAAAGGATGTTTACCTAAAGTGAAAGCTATACGTCGTCATTGTTCATTTATGTACTAGCTGCTGTCAGCTGCACTAATTTTGCTCTTTATGCATGAGCAAAGCTCACAGTGTATACCTGGCTCTCAGAGAAAATAAAAGATCTGTTTCTTCAGGCACTTTACAGCATCAGCTCTGTCACACTGATGACTGTGGCCAGACAGAATTGCCATTAGTGTTAGCCCCTTGGCATTGCTTTTTGATCAGTGAGCCCTGCTGAGCTGTTCTGGTATTCCTTGCACATTGCAGCCACAACTGGTATCCTTGGGTCTCCGCTCCTTCTTTCTGGAGCTCGTTCTCAGTTCAGACGCTGTCAGTTCTGGTTTAATCAAAGGCTGCTCTTCTCTCTCGCCTCCCTCAAAGGCCCTCCTGGCAGCTGCACCCACTCACAGAGCTTCAGGTTCTGCTTCCTGTGGCCACCTGTGTCTGCTGGTGCCCGAACATGATTTGAGTTTGTCCACCTCAATGGTAGCAGAGCTGCCAGCTGAGGGCCCTCAGGAATTTATTGCCTCCGCCCTCATTTTCTGACACAGGATGTTCCATCTTCCTTCTTTCACATAAAACTTTAGTACCAGAAGCCCTTCTTTTGTTGTATGTCAAGTGCAATGTCAGTGGCACCTGCCTGCCATTAGTTCTCCTTCCCAGAGGAGCTGTGATGCCCCATCTCTGGAGGAGCCTAAGGCTGGGTCGGATGGGACCCTGGACAGCCTGAGCTGGGGATGGCATAGGCTTTTATGTTCCCTTCCAACCCATGCCGTTCCGCGCTCCCCTCAGCTCCGTGCTACCAGTCCGTGCTGCAGCCCCCACTCCCCGCTGCTCCGTATGCGGCCGCACGTCTCGAGCCGAACGGCCGGTGCCGTCCTCGCTCCTGTCGGCCCCGGATGGCAGGATGGCAGCGCTGATGGGATCCCGCCGCAGCTCTCAGGTTCGTGGTTCACTTTCTGCGGTGGGTGGCGGCCCCGGCCGTTCATTCCGCGGTGCCCCGCCCGGCTCGGCGATGGCGGCGGTGCTGCCGGGGCGGGGATTGAGTTGATGGGGGGGGATGCGGTGGTGGTGAGGAGGGGAGAGGAGGTGGGCGGCGGTCAGACGGGCTCGGGCTGCGTGGTGCCTTCGGGCTTTAAAGCAGAGTTAAAAGAGCGAGTGGCCAAACAAAGCGCAGGATGTCGCAGCAGAATGTGTGCCTACGTGATGGACTTGGTGGTTAACAGGCTGTAGTGCGTGAGGTTCCGCGGTTCTGTTCACCTGGTCTGTATGGATAGGTCAGTTCTGAGAAGCCTAAAGAAGTGTCTGCATTCCGGTAAATGCCGCTGGGGCGTGCCATGGAGTTACTGAGCTATTGAGCTGTCTGTTGCTCATAACAGGATGGGTTTGGTTAATTTGTGTCCAAATAAGAAGCATTTTTAAAATGAAGTTCACAGAACAACGTGTTCCATTGCATGTGGTATCAGAAACGCACTTTCTGATATCAAGAAATGCTGTGTGGATGACAAAAAATCTGTTAAAGACAGAAGCTGCACAGCAGAGGTAAGAGAGGCAGCGGAATGTTTCAAACATCCTGTATGATTACATATAGCATGGCTGTGTTCCTGGTATTTATACTACAGAGAGTCATGGCTGCATATTATCACCTTACCTTATAGGTGTTTTGAAATTTTAGCATAAACGTGAATTAAGGTTATGTAAAATTCCACTGCAGATCCCAGCATTTTCCCATTGAGGTCAATAAGCACAGTTTTAATGGAGCGTTTGGAGAGGGAAAAAGAAAAAGCTAAAAACCTAAGGATTTTTAATGTAATGATAACCCTCTCTGGTATCTTCAGCAGTAGTTTTTTTTACAGACCAGCTCTTATCTGTATATGCTGTTCATAGATAGGAGTACTGGCTCACAGAAGAAGGAGGTGTACTATATAAAGCTTGGGAAAGATATCAGGGAGTTTGGGGAAGGAGGAAGCGGAGGCTAGTGAGCAAGTTGATCATTAGTAAGATAGTCTGTGTTTTTTTCCGCCCATGATTGGGCTCTTTAAAGGCCATGCTTTTGGTCTTGCCCATTAAGATGAGAACTTGCCTGGAAGGGTGTGGTGACTCCTTTGGCTTGTATAGTGTGTCCCTGGCAGCTTCCAGAGGTTTTTTAGGTATTCAGCATCAGAAAGTGTGCTGTTTTGTTCCAGATTTCACAAGTAAGCATCAGTTTATGGTAAGAAAGAGTTGTTTGGTAAGTTTTGAATTGTTTCTGTGGTTGTCACGGTAGAGAATATGAAAAAATGGCAATAGCAGTAAGAAACAGTTGGCTGAAAGATGTTAAAATTGAAAATGGTTAACACTTTTTTGTAAGAGCTGTTTTTTGCTCTGTCAGAAACTTTCTTTACTGGAAAGCTGTTCTCTGTTGTCTCTGAATTCACAGAGTTGAAGAACATCCCACTTAGCAGCCAGATATTTCTCCAGTGCTCTTAGTCAGCTGAGTCAAAAATATGACACATTTGAAATTGAGTTTCCATGGATCCAAAATCTGCGTATTCCAAAGAGGAAAAGATTTAGGGAAAAAAATAACAAGTATTATTTATAACATTTTGTTTATTTGTAAATATAGCAAGAGGCTTGTTACAGGTATTTTTAAGAAAGTACTTTTTATTATGTGATCTGATTGTCTTAAAGCCAATTATTCTTTATAGTTTTCATCATTTTCTTGTATCTCTGTTTTAATAATGTTATTTTTTTATGTACTTTACTGAACATTTGTCACTTTGTAATAACTTGCCTAAAGAGCTCTCTAAGTTCTCTTATAGTCCTGCATGTCATGTGCTTGCTGTTTTCAGCATTCTGATCAGTACTTCATGTTTTCCAAGTTTCTTGTTTTATTCTCTTCCTTCCCTGTGCATTCCCTGTTTCGATTGTGACAGAGATAAAAGACAGGAGCAGGTGTTTTGTATCATACCAAAGGTTAATCAAAACAAATACCCTCTGCCTGATGAGAGCTGATGGCATGACAGGAAATGTGTTCTAAGGGTGCTTTTATACACCATGTCAAGCCTCCTCAGTGGAATTGTGTTCTATGTTTTGAACCACAACAGATGGAGTGTCAGCCAGACTTTCTTGAAGCTTCCCACTTTTTGTTTTTTTAATGCTGTTTAATCATTTACTTTAGTCATAGTATAGATACAGCATGGAACTGGGAAAAAAAGGAATTGGGCTGTTGTGTACATATACTGTGTTATGGTATTGCTAATCTAGCAAATGGCTGCTTTTCTTACACAGCATCGTGACTGTGGTGATTGTTGGTGTTGTAAAGTCAGTTGTTCATCATAAGTGCAGAAACTCATGTTTTCAGAGCTGCCTAGTAGTCTCTTAGAGATGAGGGAAATCTTTGGTGTTCTGTTATAGAGTATGGCTGTTCCACCTGATCATTGCATGGAATGGCTTTGAGATTTTCATCTATTGTCAGGTAGCAGGATAAGACCTAACCCTACCACATCTGTCCCTTGTTAATGTAAAAGCTGGAGATTTGTTGTGAAAAATGTGGATCAGGGCAGAAGTAAATAGGATCAAGTGTTAAAAACTAAAACCTTTGACCTTATTTACTGCTTCTTCTCCAGTTTGCCATATTAGAGGTGGTATCTCGTTTTTCAGTTTTCATCTCTGAACTTTTAATAACCTTTCCTCTTTTACAGTTCTGATTGTTTCTTACAGGCTAATTTTATGTTCTTAGGAAATTTTCACCACTTGAGAGTATTAGGCATCTTTGGCAGGCCCACTGTGCACATCAGGCTTAGCTCCAGGCAGGTCAGTAGGCCTTTGTACCTAGGCATAGCAGAAAATAATGTGAGGAGGTTTCTGGATTTGGTTCTGAGCTTTCACATTATCAAGGAAATACCCTTGTGCCAAGATCAGTGTATGAAAAAAGCATTTTTGACCAGCACCAGATTTTAGGGAATGACAGCAGTGGCCTTTTAATTTGATGACATCCTTCTGTTTTTTTGGTATCCACATCGTAAGAGTAGCAAAGCAATTTGCAGAGCATCTGGAATTGACTTCATATCAGAAATAATGTTAGAGTAGGAGTCAGCCTGAATATAGGTCAACTTAGTGCATAGGAAACCAACACATCTTCAAAGTTGTGGCTCAGGGAAGTACAGATTTCACAAGGGTATGCTTAAGGCATGAACATTGCATATTAATTGAGAGGACTGGGCAGTAAAACTAGATTTTGTGTGCTGTTCAGTACTTTAAAATAAGTTCTATGTTCTGTGAAGCTGTGTACTCTGTTGACTTAAGGTAGATCTTCACTTCACATGGAGAACTTAAAGTGTATCTATTAGTCCAAAAAATCTTATCAACTATATAGCTCCTTCCTGGAAGATGGCCTCTGTCCTGGTGAGTAGAGCATCTTTGCGTGCTGTGCAGGAGCTCTCAGCCTGTGTTACAGGCAAACCTTGTGCCTGTGGGTAAACTCTTATCCTCTCTGTCTCTCAAGGTGAGTGAGGCACAGAATGTTCCTATGAACTGGCTTCTGTTTAGGCCAGACAATGGCAGTCAGTTTACTGTTATTTTTAAAAGTGTTTATGTTCAGTGAGAGATACTTTAGAAATTGTCTGAGGAAGTACTGATGACATCTTAATGGACCTTAGCTTATGTCACTATAAACAAAACTAGTGTGGACTAAAATGTACGGGGCAGACAGCACTGTAAGGTGGTGCCACAGAAGTCTGAATTTTGAAATGCCATTTTAATCTATATTTTTGTATGGTTTTGGTTTGTTGGTTTTTGTTTGTTTGTTTTTAATGCAATAGTAAAATATTACAACTGTTTTGGAATTGAATTTCCCAAATAACCAGAAATGTGCAGATTATTTCCTCTTAGTTCTTCAACCGAGTCAAAATTACAAATCTATTGATTTCCTTTCATGATATGGCAGATCTCATAATATATTAACACTTCTGTGATGTAAAAAAAACTAATATCTAATATGTATTTATTTAGTTATCGCTTACTGATAACACAATACTAAGAGTCAAATATTATTTTCTGTAGCAGTTAAGGCAAGTATATGAATCAGAGCCAAATTATAAGCTGCTTCTGCTGATGAAACTTCTACTGTTCTTTTGTCTTTGCTTCTTAGCATGACACTTGGCTCTTTCTTCTGTAGAATATCACCAGCAGTCATATATAAGTTCATCCAGGTGTGCATCTAGAGAGTAAGGTTTGAATCGAGTGGAGGTCACAGAGAACTGTAATTTGTAACAGGACTATCACGTGTTCTTAGATGGGCTCAGAAAGCAGTAATTAGGTGATTTTGTAGTTCACATCAGTTATAACATCATGTTTGCCTTCATTGAGCCAGGAATTTAAATGTAGCTCATGCTTGTGCAAGCTCTTTAACTTCTACCTCTCAGCAATAAAGCTGTGTGGTTATTGCACTCTTTTTACCATGCTAATTTCATTCCTTATCATAAATGAGATACAGAGAAGTGAAGGTGATACAAGACTTAAGGTGTTTCATGCTGTGCCTTTGTTTTAGCCCTTATGTTACACCATTGTTTTCCCTTTGACTGAACAGTCACAGCCTATAAAATGGTCACTGGGAAGGGAGGAGGTGCCTGAGGACTATTGTGCTTCAGTAACGACCATGGCTTAAAAGGATGATCCAAAGCTATTATTGAAACATTGAAACAAGAATTAGGAAAAACATGGTATGTTTTATTAAATCAACAGGTATAACTGGGTGGGGGGGGAAAAAAAAAAAAAAAGAAAAAAAAATGTTTTTGACAGTCTTTTTGTCAGGTCAGAAGCAGAAGAAATGAAAACAACAAAAAAAGCAATATTTTTCTATGTTCATGCCATCCAAATAGAAAATGGGCAAAGAAAAAAATCTTTGCTAGTTGGAAGTGCAGAAGGTTATTGGAAAAGGAAAGTAGACATTAGCTATTTTGCATAGCCAGAGGCTTTCATTTAGCTCCTGAGGATGTGCAGGGGATGAACATTTTGGTCCAGCAGTCCCTCTAATAGGTGCCAGCTAATTTAGTTACTTTTGTAGTCCATTGCCACAGTATTTCCATGTAGTTTGTTGTCACGAAGTTCAGTGTTGAATGATCCAACAGAAAGAATACATCATGTAACCAATATAACCAGTGAACATCAGGTGTGTTATTTAGTCACTGTTTTATTTCCATGCAAGTTTTAAGGGAGAAACATAGAGTAGAAGTTTGCATGAAGGCTGCTGAAATCCTAGACGTAAACCAAAATGAAGAATGATGCAGACTTAAAGCAGAACAGAGGAGGATCTACAAGTGTTTTATGATTCAAGTTGAGTGGACTTTGTCATCAGAAGCAATTGAAAGAAAACGCAAATTAGTTGCTGAAAAATGATTAGTTGTTTTCTTTGTAGTGGTGAATATATAAAAAGGGACTGGAAATTCATTATATATCTGTACAAAATGATATTATCTGTGTGTTTCAGTGTGTAGTTATTTGGTAACATTCAGTGGTGTGGTTCCTACTCACTTTTGGAGGAGTGTGTTTAGTTGCTGAGATTTGTTAAGATTGTTAATTGTTAAGATACAGTTTTTGTGTTCATGTCAGTCAAAGACCCAGCCTGCCTTATGGAAATGTTGCCAGTTTGCAGGAGAGTAACTAGTTTTCCTCCCAGGAGCTGTCAGGATTTCAGCGGTTCAGCATCCGAGCATTTTTTGTTCAAACACAAGGTCAGTTCTTGTAGAAAACAATTTATTTGGAATAGTGCATAAGCGTATGCTTAGTTTTAGCCTTGCAATGTTGTGTCTTTTTTGAAAAGGAAGAAAGCATGCATGCAGGTTGATGGGTTTTTAAGCTTTTTGCTGGCCTTGGGTGTAAGCATTAAGGGCTGATTGCATTGTGAGTTTGGAGATAAACCTGTGAGTGTGAAGAAATACTTACAGAAGCATTCGTGTGTGCTTTTGTTTTAAGAAAAGCCTTGTCATAAGTGTAACCTGGTACCTTATGAGATACATAGGAAGTGCTTATTAAAACTTCTGTAATGAGTGCTATTTACCAGTAAGGTTAAGAGAATATCAAATGAAAGAAAGGGTGTGGGGGGGTTGTAAATGGGCAGAGAACCTTTACTTTTCACTGTTACTACTAATTTTAAGATGAGTGACCATTGGCATTGTGTCTGTGTGCACATACAGAATGAGTGAGCTTCTTATAGGAACTGGGGACCTTAGATTGGATCCCTTACAGCAGCAGAACTGTAAGGAATACTCGATATAAATTATCCCACAGAATGCTTTTTTGCTGTGTCAGACTGAAGGCATATTGTTACATCCAGGGAGAGATGTGTAAAAGCCCAGAGTTTTGTATATGTAAAAATAAACAGTTTTGTTTTGTTTTGTTTTTCCATGGCAGAGAAATCGCCCAGGCTTATGTGGCGGTGGTTACTCAAGAAGATTAGTGAGAATGTGATTTTAGTGGATCTGTACTAATGTGAATATATTGCCAACTGCCAGTGAGACACAGACAATCAGAAATGCAGAAGTGTGGGGTTTGGGGCAGTTCTTAAGCTTCAGCTTTAGAGATTTGAAATGTGGACTCTGCCTGCCCAAAGTTCAATGGGAGGATTTGTGGTGTGGTATTCACACTCTTAGGAAAACATTAATTCTTTTAAAACTTACAGTGCGGTAACAATGTTTGAAGTACTCAATGCTGAAATTGGTTGTTGATTCCTTGATGATCATTTGTGAGTTCAACTTCATAACCTTTCTGGAAGCTGGAAATCCTTAGATTTATCCATAGATGATAGTGAGTTGTGTAGAGCTGTTAATTTTTTTTTTTTTAAATCCAATTAAGTACTTTGGGATGTTGCTCTTGGCTAAGCTAAGAGAGGTGTGCTATGTGATTGAGTTCTGAATCCAGATTCCCAGAATCTTATGCCACTGACATAGCCCTTCCTTTTAGTTAATGGATTTGAGATGCCAGGATCCACAGGGAGGCTCAAATAGAATGCTTCAGCAAAGGGAAAATATATTTTGGTTTTCGAGTTTGTTTAGTTTGCTGTTGCCCCCTTAACCTTACATCTCCACGTTATAACCCAGTCTGACTGAACTTGCATTGGTTCAGTACACAAGGATTATGCCTTTTGGCCAGATGATCAGTTGCCGGCCTGTTTACCTGTACCTTAAAGAGATGCAGGCAAAGCTACATGTATGAAATTCTCCAATCTTGCATGAAAATGAACTCTACTTGTCTGAGGACTTGGTGTGTGCATCTGTTGTGGCAGCTCATAATTAAATTTTAAATTTTACATTTAGATCATAGCTTGTAATTTCTTTATTAAAATTCTAAACCTGATTGCATTTCTACTGATTCCTTTTAAATGCTGGTTCCAGGTCACGTTTTTTTTCTCCTCACAATACTTAGTGAAACTTTACTTAGAAATAACAAGATAAATAGAAGAAAATGTCTATAATACCTCTTTTCTGAAACAGATTTATCAATGCTAATATGTTTTGTTGCTATGAAAACTCACTTATCAACATTAAACATTTGTTCAGTCATTTGTTTATTAGAGGCAGTTTGTTAGTAGTTATAAGTAGAATTCCATCTGCCAGTGAAACTAGATTGTAAATTGATTGTAGATATTAACGGCTTGTGGTTCTTTGGGGGCGGGGTTGCAGAGGGGAGTTGTCTGTCCTAATGGATATATGAACTTAATTGCACATTACACACAGCTCTAGAAGGTGGTTGAGCAGAATCTCAGGTATACGGCTCACAAATGTGCCAGTGAGGCAAACGCAGGCACACATTGTGATTATCTCAGTTTTCAAACCTGGAAGAGACAAGAATGTGTTACTAAATGAGAGAGGCAGTATGTCATGCTCACTGAGATAAAAACAGAAGCTGCCAGACACTTTGGCTTTATTCTGTGAATTCTTTGCTTCAAAACTCTCCTATCTTCATGCTTATTTTCCCTCACATTCTCTTTCTTTCTCTTTCTCTTGTTGCTGCCTCGATCTCTCTCTTATTGTTCTCTCCCTCTTTTCCTGTCTTTGATGCACATACGTTGTCACATTTCATTGACTCTCCCCTCTTCTCTGTTCTTACACTTACGCCTAGTGGTGCTTTAGCCAGAGCTTGCAGCCTCTCAGGCGAGTTTTAGTCATGTGTGAAGCTCAGTTTGATCGAGCACTCCTTTTCTGCCTTTTCACTCTTGCAAAAGATTAAAAGGTGGCGTCACATCGCTCCCCTGCTTTCCCGCAGGAGGGACTTAAAAGGGACAACAAAAACTAATCACTTTCTGTACGCATTTTCTTGCAAAAAAAGGGACTTAGCTGTGCAATTTGAGGCTGGTGGCGAGGATTGGGAAGGCTAGAGGATGCTTCATACTGCTAACAAGGGAAGGAAGCCTTCAACTGAGGCAGGTAAGAAGTGCCTGAATCCGGTGTTTTATGGAGCGGCTTGGTCGGAGCGGTAGATTTTCAGCATTTTGTAACTGGGGAAAGCAACTGCAGCAAGAGGCAGCGTCGGGGTTGTATCAGATTCCTTTTGTTTAAGATTTAAAGTATGTGCTGCAAATTGAATTAGAAATGGCTTTGTAAGGAAGCTGTATTCACACTGAATGATTTTTTTCCGTGTTTCTCTGTGTAGCAAAATAAAACAGAACCAGCATTTGTGAAAGCTGGACTTTGCTTAAGGTTAAATTCAGTGCTCGAGTCGGTATGAGGAAAGCTTCAGAGTCTTACAGCCTTCTAGGAGCCTGCCGTTCTGTGATTTGATTGCAACAGCTGAACTAAAAATTAATTGCACTTATTTACTATTATTTGCTGAGGTAAAACCTAGCATTGAGTTTAGGTCCTGGTGAATGAGATTTGTTTGCCTGGTATTTCTTCAGACGAATAGCTGTAACCTTTTAGACATACTGTAAAATCTATTTTGTGTTTATGTTTTTTAAATTGAGATTAAGTACCATCCTGAATGAAATACGTGACTAAAAGTCATAAACTGCATCTGTGTTTAGTAAAGCAATCACCAAATTAGAATAATGGATTTCTGTCAGTTGTCAGACGGAGTTAACTCTGAAAGTGCTGTCCACAAGTGCACTTGGATTACAATGAAGGGCTTTCTCTTTAACAGTTATTGAGAGGAGCTAATTTATCAGGCAAAGCCTCTGAACTTGGGTCTTGTGGTAATATAAAATGATATAGCTTAAGAGTGTTTGTGGTTTTGGGAAGCATGCACTTTTATTCTCTTTAAAAAAATACATTCAGGCTGTGGTAGAATTTCCAAAAGCAACAGAACATTGCAATTTTAAAGATGTTACATGATGATAAGTGCTTTTTATTCACATGTTAAATCCTTAGCTACCAGAACTTCTGTTTTGGGTCTCCACTGGGTTCTGGTGTTGTGTTTTTTCTCCCTGTATTTATATTTTACAGTTGTGTGGGGAAACTAAGGCTGAATAGAGGGAAGACTGAGTAGAGTGCTCTGAATTTCATTGTCATAGTGGGGAGTGTGTGAGCATTCGAGGATAGCTGGACCTTTATTAGGAATTTAGAGCAAGGCAAACATTATTGCGGTGATCAGGGTAACTTGTAAAAGTGCAGTACTAATTAACTGACTCTGAAAGCGAAGCCACACAAAGCTAACTTGGAATTATAAGCTGTCATAGAGTAAACATTGTTTAATAGTTAGATTTTAATGTTATAGACCTGCAAATGAGCACACTGCAGATGGAAATTAATACATGTAGTTGGGAACTTTTGTCTTTGTGCAAGTTTAGCCTAATGACTGAATCCCTACGTTGAGATACATGAATGCACAATGCCATGTACCTTATAAAAATCAGTGCCACTGCTTTCTGTGTACGTTCGCAGTAGCTGGTTTTACAAGATAGGCAGTGACAAGCCACCACATAGCTGAATGGGATCAAGCCCCTGGGGAAGCCTAGTCTCCCATCAGCATACAGGGACTTTGTGCTGCTACTTTTACCTTCAATGTCAATTACTCATGTATATTCATCCTTATAAAAAGGCTCAGATTATTATTATTATCTTTTTTTTTTTTTTAAACACTTATAGTCAGACAATAAATAAATAAATAAATTTATAGTGGATGTTTTAATTTTTTAACTCTAGTTTTGCTGAGTTATCTGACATTGCCATTACACTTCTTTTTCCTCGTTACAAATTGGTTCTGTCTGTCCTTCCCAGCTCCTTTCGTGCTTCAGGTCTATTGAACCGTGTGTTGGACCAAAATGAAACTCAGTAACTTGTCCAACAAAAAATGGAAGCCCTACATAAATGTGCTATTTTAAGTGTTTTCTTGTGACTGTACTGAAGTGGATCTGTGTGTAAACGGTAGATGACTTTCAACATGAATTTGTCATTAAAAGAAAAAAAATGCTGCCTTATGAAATGGCAGACAAGTAGGAGGCTGAAAGCAAGCTAACTTGTTCTGTTTGAGTCCAGAATACAGGATCTGAATTGCAGATCATTTATCTCTCACTTTGGCATTTGCTTACTCTGCTCAACTAGATTTTAAATGAGTGATTAATATAAATAGCAGCACTTTACTGATGTTCCAGTAGATGATGCTGGAGAGCAAAGTAAAGATTATTTGATAGAGAAAAAGAAATGCAGTGAGATTACAAAAGCCTAAGAAAAATCTCAAGGTAAATGTTTATGCAGGCTGTTGATAGTTTAATAATATGAGACCAGTAAATTTTTGCACCATCATCTTCCATTCTGTTCATTCTGAAGAAGTACACGTCCTGCAATGTTATGAGACTCATCACAGCTGTCTGCCCCTCTCCTGTTTTGTTTTCGTTTTTTTTAAGGTTTAGAGTTGTTACTCACTGCTTTTAAAATTTTATCCCTGGTGTTGCCACTGTTTCATATGCCTAATTTCTCAGTCCTAAAAGTGTTATTTCTTTCTACGTTTACAAATAACATATATTAAATTAGAAATTGAGTGATGAAAGTATGCGATCACAAAGTCAGTGGAATTCCAGTGCATTGAGGTTGCTTTCTTTTCAACAGTAAGAGCTTATCACACATAATGCAGTATTTAAAAGAAAACAGTGAATTTGTGTATTCCCTATTCCCCTTTTTTAACTAAGAACAATATAGTTTACATCTTTTTTGCTGTGTGATTAAATCTTGAGAGAAATTCTCTGATGGGACTGGTATTAATAAACGGAAGTGGACTGACTAATGGCAAATGCAAGAACAAGAAAGCTGTGATGCCCTGTGCTGAAAGGACCGTGTTGTTAAATAATCAGATTAAATGATAAAATACTCCCAGAGGAGTAAAGAAGTGTAGAGTACGGGTGCTAACTGATGCAATTTCAGGCAACTACTGACATCTGTCTGTGGGAATATTTACTTGTGGAGATGATCATCAATCCTAACTGATCTGAAATTCAAAAAGGTGATGTGTGTTACATTGTTTTTGTTTTCGTTTGGTTTTGTTAACAGTGCTGACTTTTCAAGTAAAGTAGTGTGAACCTTCAAAACTTGGGGTAGTCATAACTAAAGGGTGATCTCTGCACACAGCTGTCCTGTGCATCGATTTGTGCCTTGGTTAAACAAGGAAAAACACAAATTAGTTGCAGACCGTGTTGAGATAAGTATGGTTAACCTAATAGTGATACACTGGAGTTTAAAATGTGTGGGATCATAGTTTAATTTATTTCATTTACTGTGTAAGACAATTGCAGCTTCTGCTTGTAAATGGGGGAAAAAAAACAGATAAAAATATGTGACTGATCTCAACAGTCATTTTCCCTGTCATGTATGTTGTGCATAATTTATTATAGCTTGGGTCTAATGTTTTATTTGTAATTTTCTTTTGTTTGGTTTTCTCCTGGTGGCTCATGCCAAATTTTCTCAAATCTGACAAGCTTTAAGTTGATGAGGTTGTTTTTTGTTTGTTTGTTTTTCCATTTATTAACATTCTGTTTAATTTGTCATTGTTGCTGAGTTAGGGCATGCACACAGCTATGTACGTACTAAGGTGACTGCTTAATCTTTAGAGAATTGTCAGCATATAATATATGTTGAAGAAATGAAATCTTGGGTTTCCTAAGTATGATTTCGGAAGCAGTTGCACAACACATTTATGGAACTGCAATGTGTGCATTTATATATTTATTTATTTATTTATTTATTTTTGCTTAGACTTAGAAGTTCATGGATCTTTAGAGTCAGTTAGTAACTGACATTGAGATATCGAGTATTACGCATCTCAGCTGGTCACAGGCATGTGTTCATCAACACTTCTACATATGCTTATTTTACAGTTCTGTGTCATTCAGAAAAACAAGCCGGACTGTTAACAGTGAGTGAGTGCTACCAGAAGTATGTTTTTACCTTCCCTACTTTGGTTTACTTTCAGACTTGTCAGTTCAGTGAAATTGTACGTAATTCAGCTTAAAAGATCGTAACGTGTCATCAGTTTCCAAAGAGAATTCCCTGTTGAAAACATTGGCAAATTCAGTTTAAAGGCTTATGACACAATATAGCCCTAAGGAATAAACTTTTATCTTGGTATTTCTCAGTTCTCAAAGTCATGAAGAGAAAATCAAGCCTACTCTTATAGTAGTATTCTGCTTACGTAGACACTATGAGCAGCTCAGAATAGCTGAACAGGGTAAATAATTCAGGGTCCAGTTGAGTCTAGAGCCACAATTCTCAGTAGCTGCAGTATTGTCTTGGATGCACATGTGTGTATGTATAAACAAAGACACAAATCCGGATCTATGTCTTTTAACTGAGGCCTGTTTCAAATTAAAAAATACATAGCCAGTCTCACGTCATTGGAATGCAGGATAGATGGATGTCTTTGTGTTAGCAGTAAGTTACTGAAAAATAGCATTCTATTGCATACATAAGAAAAGGTACTACAGATTATGGAAATCAAATTAGTTATTTGGAAATTTCCTTCAAATGCATCTATATAATTTGTTCAGTCAATATGACAGGTTCATATTACTTGTAAAGGAAAAGAGAAAACTTTGTGTATTTTTCTCATTCTGCAGTAACTCTCGGGTAACATAAAGGAATAAACATAGCTCCTCTTTTAGCTGTATTTTGGGAAATCTATTTAGTTAACGCAGTACTTATTGTGCATGTGATTTTTGAAAGGTGCAGAACTCAATTGCTATCTATAGCTTATATAGGTCCAAGAAAAGTCAACCTGTTGCTCTTAGCGGATTCCAAGCCTAATACTTTTTGTACATTTTGTATCTCGCTAGGATTTGCAATATGATTATGACAGTGCAAAACGGTGCATTAAAATAACATATCTTTACCAAGATCTTCACCCCCTTCACCTTCTGCCCACAAAAGGAAAAAGAAAAAGGGAAAAGAAAAAGATGGTCCTTCTCTATAAAACAGTGATGGTACTAGAAAAAACCTTGTGTGTTTTAGAGGCATTTTAATCTGAAACTTAATGGAAACTGTTTTCAGATGGAAAATGTACCTTCTGTAATTTGTGTCTTGATTTTGTGTATATTGGTGGTAGTGCTTTGTCTTACACTTGACTACACAGTGTTACCAAGAGGTGTCTGTGCTAACATCTTTATGGGGCAACAGTATTTTCTGCTCTCCTCATTTCTTTTTATTGTTGAATTAATGTGTATTTTGAATAGATTTTATTTGACTAATTCAAGTCCTGCAACCCTTTCTCTTTCATCTAAATGTCAAAGCAAACATAGGCTTGTGTACAGTGTTTTTCTTTGGCAGCAAAATGGAACTGCTGCAAGATGTTATCATTTGGAATGTGTTGGATTGCTGACACTGAATTGCAAGATTTGTCTTCTCTCCACACACGCAGTTTTTAGGGTTTTTTTTCAGTACTGTTTTCCAAAAACTGGGAACTCACAGATTTGTGGTGCTCCATCTCCTGGCAGTTATTCGTTCTGGAACGAAACCTGGACTGTCTCAATATTCATACTTGTAGCTTAATTCTGTACATAATGGAGAACAAAGGCTGCGGTGTGTTGGGGTTTAAAAGGACACAGGAAAATGAAAAATTAAAAAATAATAAGAGATTCTTCATATGCAGAAAACAAAAGAAAAAATGTTTCTATGAGCAATTTGTGAATAGAATAAGAACTTTAATATCAAACATTACCTACAGATTCCATGGAAGATTATCTACTGTGGCATTGCTCTGGTGTGTGTACATGCACAAAAATAATCTATCCATACCATACATATATACATACAGTCTCTAGAGGTCAGTAGAATGTAAGGAATGGGCAGGTATTCAGCTTTCTAATACCAGACTTGGAGATGCAGCATATCAGTCAGTGCTACCTAGAAAAAAATGAATATGTTGATAATGAAATTTGGAAGTGAAGTAATTAATCAGAGTTAACAAAGAGCTGAATGAAAGAGAATCGTGTCTGTCTTGTTGCGGAAATGAGTGCAAATTATTTGTTTGAGGCAAATTCCTGATAAATGCTCATTTTCATTGTTAGAAACTTGACAGAAATCCAAACCATGATTATTGTATTATAGTTGATTATATTGTGTCGCCCTGCTACCTTTTCTGAGAGGATTTTTAGAATGACTGAAATAAGAATTAAAATTTTCTTTGGAGACAGCATATGTCAAATGCTAAGCAGACCAGGAATACAGTATAGACAACACATTCTCTTTTCATGCTTAGCCAGTTTACTCTTGGTCAGCCTTAACAACTTAATCATTTTAGCCTTGTTCACCTTCTTTGAAGTCTTCTGAAGGAACTGTTCGCATGTGGCTGAAGTTTTCATCTTTTTAAAACATGTTTTAATTGTTTGTTACAGAAAGCTGCAAGTTTTGTTTACTGGTTAAGTATTTTGTGAGTTGACTTTATTCTGAGATACTAAGCAGAGCTGCAGCTTCTGTGTCTGAAGGAGGTGCTTCCAATTCTAGTTCATGCTGAAAGGGAAAAGTTTTGTGGTTCTGATGGTTAGTCGTAAATCTGACATCAAAATATAAAACAGCGATGATTCTCTGAGCTGAAGAATAGAGAGGCAAGAAAGGGTGTGGCAAATGAAATACACAGCTCTTCAAAGATTAGTCTGTATGCCTTTTGCTTTTCTCTACATAAAGGCAATTCATGTAGCTTTTCAAACCTTTCTTCTCTTCTATATTGCAAGATATTGTTGGTATCCAATCAGTGTCCCAGAATTAAGTCATTGGTTTCCTTTTTGCTTGGGTTCTTGTTTCAGTTAGTTTTGTTGGAAGCTATTAAAAATGTCTGCAATATCTCTACATCCTCCAGGTGACATATTTCAAATCAGTTTATAAAACGTGATTTTTTAATGGTGACCTAAACATAGTTAATGCTTGCATGAAGCTTTTTGTTTTTCTTCTCCCACTGTTCTCTGAGTGCATTCAACTTTATTTAAGAATTGGATGTCACAATGCAAAGGAAATGTGGAAAAGGAGCTCATACTTCAGTGTATCTGGATACATGAGAGCAGGAACATCGATCAACTTTAAGTTTTCATTAGATGTGTACTTTCAAAATAAACCATGCAAGCTGTGCTTATGTTAATTCGTTATTTGTTCTGATAAACAGTGAAGTGTGCATGGCCTTTATTAAAGCATGGTGGGTGTGCACATAAATATGCAGAAAAGTTTGGAGGAAATCAGCCGTGTGAATATGTGAAATAATGATATCTGAGTATGGGAAAACAGCAACTCAGAAGACTGGATAACAGTGCCTGGATGAAAGCAGTCTAGGTGCACTGCCCTTGCACAGCTAAACAGAACTGATTCTCATCCTCTGTTGCCTGTCTAGAGACACACTGAGGTGGGATGCTGTTCTTGTGGTACAGAGAAGTGGTTTTACTCCATTGTAGAGAAAAATACCATCAGTTTAGCTTTAAACAATGGTGTTTCTATCTGTTCCTTCTTACTACTTTCAGGGACTGATTTTCTTTTGTAGGTGATCTGTAGAGTTCTCAGTCAAAGGCTTCACCTCTTTGAAGCACAGGGCAAGGTAACATTTTTAGAAAGCCAGGCTAAATTTGGTTTCCCTCTGATGCACTACTGAGACAGTCTTTCTAGACAGTGAGTGTCTGGACAGCCACTGCCTTGGGGAACACCTGCTTGTTTTCTGTGTTAAAGAGAACAGTAAGGCCCCTCAGAATTTCATATGGTGGCCTTTTTTTTTTTTTTTTTTTTTTTTTTTTTTTTTTTTTGCAGAGTTATTTAACATGCTAGAATTAATGCTGAAGAGCATTTTTGTCTATAACATTGAGGGAGACCAGTGGTACTTAGTACAAATGAAAGAGAAATATTACCACTGTAAATGAAAAAGTATTAATGTTGAAAAATGAGACAAAAACATTGTCAGAACATGTAATACCACATGGCTAAGAATCAGTTATTCTCTCAGTTTGAAGTGACTGTAGGCTTTGTGGATATTTTGTGTCTGTATATTTTATTTGGCTTATGTCTTCCTGTGTTTATTTGACTATAAGCTCTCAGGCAAGAAATGATTATTGTTTACTGTCAGTATTCTGTGGTTTTAAGTACACCAGTTCTGGACCTTAGAAAATATTCAGGACATGAACTTTTAAAGAATATATAAAATATACTTTTAAGGGACAATTAATGTAACAGTAGGCAGATTCCACCCTAGACTTCAAGGAATGTTTTTGAAGAGCAGTGTATGCCTTTGAATCTACTGTCTAGCAGACAAGCCATTTATAGGTAGTCATGGTATTCATACGTTGTCTGATTATTTAGGATTGTGAAGTTCATTTCATGGATCAATTGGTCTCTTCTAGTTCTGCATCCACACTTTCCTGTGACAAGAGTTGTGTGTTTTCAAAACGACGAAAGTGCTTGCTTTCCAAAACAAACACCACTGAACCTGAAGAGAAACACGTGCAAACTTGCATAGGCATGACATTTGGAAGTAAGAATTTCTGAAATGACAGTAATAACCAGTATCACTGCAAAATTACAAATTATTTCAATTTAAGTGGTTTCATTCTTCTACACACGTTTTAAAGTGTCACCGTAAGCTGCTGACTTCATCTTGAACACATTCTGCCGTCTTGACAGTTGTTGTGGATTTGTTAATACTAAATCAGTAATTGTTGGCTTTGAAGAGAGATCCAGCATCTTCAGCAAGAGCTTATTAAACTGTAAAATATGGATTGCCTTTACCCTAATGGCCCCTGAATCCTATTACCATCCCATTAGAGAGTGTGGGATTTTAGTAATTCTGTTGTTGTTTCCAGTGGGCAGAGAGTACAATGGGGAAGGGCAGGGGTTAATGCAATTCATCTCCTGTAACAGTGTAACAGCGAGTCCTTTATCATTCCTTGGGAGTCTTTTCCTTAATGTGGGACTGCAACTTCAGTCAGAACACCACCACACATCCCCAAAAATGTAAAACAAGGGGGAAAAAAAGCAACAACCATGAAATTGCCTTCATTACCAACACTTTATAAGCAGAATAGAAATGAATAAGTTGATAAATAAGCAAGTGTTAAGTAGGCTATAGTGTGGAAGAGGTGTTCAGTTGCTTTCAGTATGCCGGGAGGTATACTGAAATACTTCTTCAGTTTATATCATTACATTTTTAGTTATTTAATTGCACTGATCCTATACCTGGTTTCCAAAAATATAGAAGCACCTTATTCCTTTCCTCCAGTGTGAAAAGTTTTAACCGGGTGGTAAGGGAAAGAAATGCAACAGTGGTGGAAGTGGTGAAGAGGGAAACTTCTGTACATGGAATGATAGTTTCTTATTTTATTCTGTGTAAACTAACACTAGTGATAGTACTTCCAATTGGAGGAATGAATTCCTTAAAAGTTCACGGTTCAAAGAAATGCTAAGTATTAATACTCCGTAGAATGAGGAGAAAGGTCATGTATACAGATTCTGTCCACCTTCCAACAGGCTGAGGTCCGGTATGTTTGTGTGTGTGTGTGGTTTGTGGAGATTTTTTTTTGAGAGAGAGAGAGAAATTCCAAATGCTAGAACCAACTTGCTTCTGATTTGAGAACAGAATCTAAAAAAGGGAAAATTAGAAGCAGGTATGACTAGATAATTTGAGAGCGACTCATCAGCGTAACTTCTTATATAAACTGTGTCTAAAATACTGATGTGCATGCCATAACAACTTGGATTTATTCTGACTCATGAAGTGTTTCTAGCTAAAACTGTTATTTTTAAATTACAACGAGAATTATTTTTAAGGCAGTTACTTTTTAAGAAATTGGAAAGTACTTGTAGGGACTTCAGTCTTGCTGATTTTTTGTGTGGGTGGGGTTTTTTCTTTTTTTTTTTTTTTTTTAAAACATTTTTGTTTGCTTCTTCTACAGTGCTGCCTATAAACACAACAGCTGAGTACATTATGAACAGCTAATATCCTGCATGCAAATAGTAAGAGGGGCTAGAGAAGGATCTAGTAGGAAACAAGTGGATTATTTCTTTGAGCACTATGAATACTGATCGTGTTAGTAGTTGTAATGTCCTGCATGCAATTATTAATGGCTGTTTGGTAACCTCAGCAAGTAAAACAGAAGCATCTTTACATTGGAGATTCAGAATACTGATTATTTTTTTCAGAATTCCCTCAGTTAAACTTGTGAGGCCTTGCAGTTGTTACAAGTGTGCTTGCTCACGTGTAGAAAGATCAGTGTTGGGATGAAGCCTGAATTCATTTGCTGTAAAACTTGTACTTGGATAACCTGCTTTCTCAAAATGAAATTAGGGAACAGTGGCCTTGTTTCTTGACTGGACCAGGTTGGACAGGGCCCTAAGCAACCTGATCTAGTAAAGGTGTATGTTTGGTGGCCCTGCTAGGCAGGGTGGTTGGAACTACATGATCCTTGAGGTCCCTTCCAACCCGGGTCATTCTGTGATTCTGTGTGTGTGACTGTGGAATAGATTTTTTTTTTTAATTTATTTTTTTTTCCCATA
This sequence comes from Coturnix japonica, assembly GCF_054131305.1. NCBI lineage: Eukaryota > Metazoa > Chordata > Aves > Galliformes > Phasianidae > Coturnix > Coturnix japonica. Next base: position 6,598,872 of record NC_140680.1, on the reverse strand, counting down.
TTTTACAAGAAGCAGTGAAATTTAAGTGCCTTACTGTGTGTTATACAAGTAGGTCAGTGTTATAGCTGGAACTAGATCAACTAATGTGTCAGCAAACCATTTCCCTGCTGAAACTACCTCTCCTTGTTTTACACTGGGTAGAGTCCATATGTCTCCGTAAGTCAAGTCTAGTTGCACTGTGTGATTAAATTTGTGGAGAAGGACCCATGTATTGGGGAATTAACAATCTCATTGAAACCTGCCTACATAAAGATGTAGTATCTGAATATCATGAGGACTTCTTGTTTCCAAGCAGGAGAAACAAGAAGAAAGCAGAGGCTAACTGAAATCAGCTTACTTTGGAAAAGGGCCTAGTACTGAATTTTGGAATGAAGCTTTTCTAATCAATAGGACACAGATGATAATGGCAGATTGAGGTAGTATATATAACATGGATGTCAAAAAAAACCACCCAAACCATATTAAGGAAATTACGATGAAGGGCAATATTACAGGACATTTTGCTCACGCTTCTGAGCAAAGAAGATGTGCATTATGACCTTCATAGGAGTAAGCAGGGTTTGGTTCCGTGCTGTGCGGATACAAAGGGTACTGCATGCTTGAGAAACTGAGTGAGATCAGAACCTTTGAAGGCAGAACTGTTTTCAGGGATGTAATGACTGGAAAGTCATGACTTATCTGACTGCTGTTGTGTTCGAGGCTTTTAGCCTCACTTGGTTTGATTAATGCTATTTTGTTAATGTAACAGTGTGATTCAGTCACTGTGCTCTCTGGCTGATGATGTATCAGTATGATTTTGTTTGATTACTTTCTAAAACAAATCCAGATTTTACTTTGAAACCTCTATTTCAGACAGGATTGGGTTTTGCAGTGCTAGAATGTATTCTATACTGGAAAGTGCTTGCATGGATTTTATGCTTTTTTTTTTATTTTTTTTTTTCCCATCAAGTGTGAGGGTTGCTATTTTTATTTTTTTTTCTTACAATATGTTGTCTTAAATTTAAACTCTCTTAAAAAAATAAGCAGGAAAGAACAACAACAACAACAATCCCCACACAGCTTAAAAACAATATTATATTTTCTAAGTTTTCTGGAAAGCTGACCCTTTATGTTCAGTATAAACAATAATATGCAGTCAACATCAAACTGCATAAACATTTGACATGTGCTGCAGAGGTGGGGGTGGGTGTACAAGCAAGTAGAGTATTTGTGCCAAAGAGCTGCATTTTGAGTTGACAAACAACATCAGTCTCTTAACCCAAATGAAATTATGTGAGAGCTGAACCTAATAAAGCATGCGGCATTTTCATTTTAATCTGTAAAACAAAAATGCAGCGCTTAGGGGAAGCACTCAAGGGAGGTGGAAATTAAACACAGAGGTAAAGGATTTCATTGTCATGAAGAAAAGAACTTTCATGCAGGTTTAGGGGCCAATTGTTAAACCCTAGGCTAATAATTTAGCAGAAATATGCAATCTTGTTTTCATCATGCACTAAAACAAAGTGTAGTGTATCTGACTGCTGGAGAATCATTGCTCCCACTTATAAATTATTCCTTTGAATTGAAATTTTATCTTCTCTAGGCTTGGTAGCAATTTTGCTTTTGCTTGAATTCAGCCCAAAATGAAGACTGAAGTCTAAAAAGAAACATAGCCTTTCAAAAATAAATTTTGACTGCTGGAAAGCACTTACTACAGTTAACATTAATTTTCTGCAAACTGCTGTTAATAAATAGTTCTTTACTTCAAATGAAAGGAAGATGCATTTCCAGGTATGGTTTCAGTTGTGTGGGTTTGAATGGGGAATCAAGAAATAAAATGCATGAATGTTATGCACAGGGGACCATGACCTGCAGCATCCATTTATATTCGAAGAGCTAGATTGTACCCTTTTGTGTGTACTTGCTTGATTAATTTTGTCTGCAAAAGCTAAGCAAGGTGATCTGTCTGAAATAAGCAGTATGAGAATGATAGAGCCTTGTTACGGGAATGCAACTAACCTGAAAGGTTGAGCTTAATGTCTAAAAATAGCTAATACTTTCTTGCAATTTTCTGATAGTGGTATAAAACATGCGGGGGAAAGTCAAGAAGCTATCTGAGTCAGGATTAGCTTTGTTCTAACTGTAATCCAGGAGACTTTTCTGTTCTTTTCTATGAAAATGCCTGCTAAGCAAATGTCAGGAGGCCAAGCAGTTTGAAGTATGTCATCTTTCTCCTGCCTCCCACCCCCCATTTTTTCAAACAGCAGAAACTGCAATTTCAAATTGATAAGTTGAAGAGTTGTTCTATCCTGAGAAGTTTAGGCAGATTATTTTCTCGTGTATGGTTATTTGAAATACCTACATTTTGAGTACGCCAAATAGTACATTCATTTGTAATTCCATTATTAAATAACAAGTAATTATTAGCTCCTGACACTTTGTGCACTGGTCACCAGCTTAGCATCCTTTCACAGTGATGTACAAATCCTAGTCCTGCTGATTTCCGGTTAGGTGAACAGCGTGATGTCAATCCCTAGAAATTTACAACATGGTATCACCTTATTCATTGTGGAAATCTTAGGATCATTGCCTTTGCCAGTCATATTTCTCCCAAGTGAAACTTGCAGTATTTCATGCTGAAGCATTCTCACTAACTCATGGGAGCAGTAAGCCTTTTCCATCTCAGCAGTGAGAATGCTGTTCCTCGTTTCCTTCTCACTGTGAAATGCAGTACCCCTTTTGCAAAGTAAGAATGCTTTCTGCAATGTTGGCATTGTATTTCAAACCTGTACTAAACAGCTGTTTTGGCTGTGTGACCGTGGTGTCTGTGTGTTAAAATAGATCTGAGCAGACACGGGTAATTCTGTCTGGCATGGGTAGAATTTTTTAATGTTTACTCCTTACTTGCCTTGCAATGAAAAGGCCAACCTTTTGAGGAGCAATAACAGAACATCTATCAGCATGAGAATGTATGTTTTTTGAAATACTACATTTGTGAATGAACTTCTGCACTGGTGTAAACTGGTAGCTCTGGCACTTGCCAGAGAGGCAAGTGACATACAGTGAAGCAACTTTCTAATTCAAATGGTGGACTTGAATTCCTTGGGTACTTATGACTCTGTGAAAACCAGGCATGCCTTGTGGCTTCTCTACATTTGATGCCAGTGCCCTGACCATCAGAGTGCAGGAGATGGAATAGTCAGCATTTTCCTTCCTCGTGCAAATGTAATCATTCTGTCTGCATCTTGAATAGAGGAACTGCAACAACAAAAGCAGCTCAGTGAAACAGTGTTATAGTATGTTCTGTTTCATTCCTTAAGAGAAATGTAAACATAAGTTTCTATTAACCATTTCCAAAAATATTCTTTGTCTACACAGAGCAATACATACAAATCAGAAACCAGATTTATGAATTGACTGTGGAAAGAGTTGGTGTTTTCCATTCTCAACAGATTCTGCTTATTCTGAGTAATTATCCCACTTAACACGAAATGGAGTTAATTCTCTCTTTTGGGGTTTGCAGTGTAACATTTTGCTCTTCATTGGAATTTAGAATCTTATAACTTGTACAAATTTTGCCTTTTCTTGTGTTACCAGTATTTGTATGAGGCATAGTATATTTTTCCCTCTGTCACATATGCTGACCATAAAAGAACTTAATGTACTAGTGGATGGTTTAATAACGTAGATAGGTTGTTCCAGAAAATAATGCCTCCTGCTTATTTCCATGGAAACTACAACAGATACAGAGAACACAATAACAGTGTTTTATAGAGCAAATTCTCAGCTACAAAACATTCTTTCAACATAGTCACCAATATAAGCTATGCATTTTTGTCAGCAATAAATAAGAGCCTGCATGCTGCACTTGTAAGCATCTGTGCCAGTGGAGGTGATCCAGTGGTGAAATGCACCACCCATTGCCTCACTGCATCCACATCCCCTGCTTGGTCTCCATAAGCATTCAGCAAGTGTTTATGAATGTCGTGGAGGCCATTGTTTCCATATGGAGTAACTGCCATAACATACTTTAACAGTTAATAATACTGTATTAACATACTGCTCCTCTGCTGCCATCTGTCACATGGCAACAACATGAAATGGAATATTGGTGGGAGGGTTCAACCTCTGCTGCCAACCCACCAACATCCACCTCTGATGTTGTGGGGGTCTGTCACTGCTGTCTGTACTGCTCGTGGACCTTCAGGAGACTCCTGGGCTTTGTTAGCTCTTTCTGTAAAGGCTGGTTTGAAGGTTCAGAGCAGCACTGCAGTCACGGTGGTACACTGCCTTTTCATTTCTTGTGCTACAGGTGTTTCTGTGATTGTGTTGTGTATCACAGTGGTCACTGAAATAATCCCAATACAGTATATTGCTTGTCTCTCTTACATAATTTATCTGTATGAACAAAAGGTTAAGGTAAGGGTTGTGCCATGCAACAGTGCAATAGGTTTCTGCACGATATGATTGCAAAGAGTCCTGCTACATGCCTTAATCACAGCCAAGATCTAAAAGAATCTACAGGGCTCATCCTTTGTTTTCTTGTGCGTTGTTTTTGTTTTCTTTGGTGCTTTGGCAACACTTTCACACATATCCACCTAATCGCTGCGGGACCTTGTTTTTTGTGTAAGTAAAATGAATTTCACCTTGAAAAAATGAATTCTGTTTTGTTTGTCTGATTATGAAAATATATGCTTCTTACCTTTTTTTAAATTCAACTTTAACACTAAGTCAGTGAAAATAGAAGGTATATTAAAATCATTAGAGACTGAGCTCCTGCTTTTACGTGCGTTCATTTTCTCCTGTGCTAAGTCTCCTGAGATCTGAAGACAGTCAGTGCCAAGATAACGTTGGCACCATTTTCTTATTGCCATGGTGATCTTCAGCTCTACTGAATACTCAAGGGAGACGATGGTATTTTAAAGCAACTTGAATTTTGGTAATTAAAAAGGCTGGAAGGAATAATCTTTCTAAACTTTGCCAGCTTGGGTAAATAAGGATAATGAATTATGTCTGAATAGGAAAGCTATTAGTCTGCTTTACTTGATTAGTACAGAATAATAGTCAGCTAAAAAGATAGCAAGAGCTGGAATAGGGGGCAGGTAGTAGCCTCAGCCCCCCCTCCTTGTGTAATCCCCGGGCAGAGACCTTCAGCGGTGTTCTCAGCAGGCACAGCTGGGAGGGATCTGCGGGCAGTGCTGATGCTGGGGCTGCTGTTTGGGACTGCTCTTCTTTGTGCTGCCCTCGCAAATACAAATTGTACACACTACTGAATGCAGTGCGTTGTATTCCCTGCAGTGTCCTGGCTTTCAGTTCAGTAAGGTTACAGCATGAGCCAGCATGTTGAGTGATTTTGTGATGTTTTCAACCATTCCTTCTGCCTTTTTTGTGTGTGGCGTTTTTTGGCCACTTCTATATATGACCCTTCTAGAAATACTGATCGCTGCACAAAGACTGTGTAAAGTACTCAGAGGGCAGTCAGATACCTGCTGAGATATTACTCTTTTTTTATATATAATGTGTTGAAATCTTCATACCTGCATGACTTTGACCTGTTATTTCAGGTCAGATTTAACCTTACAGCTGCAGAGTCTATTCTTGCAAAGCTCTTTATTGGTTTCAGTACTTGGAAAAAATGTTATTTTGGCAAACAAATAAGCATTTAAGACAAAACCTACCTTGTTTTTGTGTTGTTTTTTTCACTAATATTTAACACTTTGTCAAAAATACAGATGGTATTGCCCGTTACTTTTAATTCCTTGTGTCTGTATGTATGTGCTCATTGTTGTCAGAAATCATTTGTGAATACTGCTTGAGATTGAGAGGGGACGTTTTTAAGTATTTCTTTTATAATATGTGAAATTTAAGTTTGGTAGGGTACAAAGTATGAAATGAAAGGGAGTCTCTTTGAGTACGCAGCTTAATCTTGCTACATCTGAAAGGAATGCATCATCCTTATTTAATGTTAAAAGGAACCTCAGTCTCTTTCGTACATTAAAATAAATAAATAAATAAATAAATCCTTATCGGGCTTGAGGTGAAGACCTGCTAACACAGAGCTCCCACTGCCCTGGTTAGTCTTAGGATGCATAAATGCCATACACTTCCACATGGGATTGCTGTGCCTCTTGCTGTCAGTAGTGATTAGGTTAAAGGCTTTAGCTGATGCTAACTGGAGTGGTACATGCTGACTCTCTAGAAAGAAATTCCTTTCTGAGCACATGAGGCAGGAAATGGAGCCATGTTAGAGCATGTCATGGCTGGAGAGATCTTCGAAATAACCCCCATGTCTTATTTCTGCAATTCCATTTTGGTAATGAGGGGATGATTGTGAAAACTGATTTGAAAGGTTTGGGATTAAATGTGAAATTTGTGTCAAATAGGCCCGTGGATATTCGCAGGTTTCCCTTTCTCAATATGTCAGTATAAACAAGAGATAAGTGTTAGAGTTTTGAGTAGCATCACCACTGTGGAAGCAAAGGTTTGTGGACAGTTCAGCACAGTCAGCTAATGTAGAAAAAAGTCTGCATTTCTGGAGTGAGTGTAAAGCAGGTGTTGTACATGTGTACATCCACCCACCATTTCTCCCCCAGTTCATCTGTAATCATCCTGATTCGCTTTGGATGCTACTGCCTGATCCCATTCTCTGCCAATATGTGTAACAACACAATTCTGCATTTGGAGAGGTAGGTGGATTTGGACAGCTCTGTAGCAATTCATGAGGACGCAGAGTAACTGTCCCCAAATGGTTCAGTCTCTAATTAGTGGGCACAGAGCCTTGCCAAGAAATGTATTTTTGGCAGAGCTCCACTTCCACTGGGTGGGTCAGGATTTATCTGGTTATTATTTCTGTATTTCAGATTATTATTGCTGTATGTGATTGATTTAGTTCAATTAAATATAATCCTATAGTTTGTTGTTTGGTATTAGAGTAAATGGAATTAATCTTAGCAGTGATTTATTTTTATTTTTATTTTTTTGCCCGATTTTGGTTTTGTATTTTGTTTGGGGTTTTTAGCCTTGTTTTTGTATTTTAAAATGTTTTGATGAAAGCAGTTATATAGGTAAATTGGAAGCACACCAACTTCTGTAGTTATTTACACTGTTGTAAAATTATTTAAAGAAAATAGTCTAACTGTGCTCTGAACTGGGTGCTTTACAAAAGGCCAAGCGTGCTACCTGGCTCTGAGTAAGGATTGCAGTAAATAAATACAAAAAAGTCTCAGTCTGGTTATTTTTAGCTTAACTATACTTCTTCTTATTTCAGTTCAAGATGAGCTGAGAACTGCAAATAGCCTAAATTAGTCTGTAACATTTATAACTTGTTAGGTTTCCTGCTTTGGAAAACATTCAGGAAAATGATTATATGTGGTATTCATCTAGAGGTTGATGAGTTTGTTATAATTATGAAGGTAGATGTAATGAGATGAAAACATTTCTTCAGCTCTCCAAAGAATTTCTTCTCTCCGTATTGCCACTGGGTTAACTCTTTTCTAGCCAAAGAGTTGCTTAGCATCCACTTCTAGCTTTTCTGGGGAGTTTCCTTAACTCCTCTGTAGGAAATTGATTGGCAGCACTGGTATTAGCATTTATAGGTGATAGCTAATTGAATTTTGTATGCACATGGGTGGGTAATAAAGACCCCTTCACATCTCATTTATTAAGACAAATCTCCAGTGTAATTATCATTTTACCATTATTTAGCGTGCATAATAACTCTTTGTCTGTTGAACGGTGTTCTCATTCCTTCTGAAATATAGACTGAATTGAGTTGTAAGACTATCTCCAATCTTCATCTTGTACACAGTTACAAATTACTCTTCAACAGTTTGGTTTGTGCTTATTTTTATCTTTCAGAAAGTTAATTTTTATTGTTTCAGCTTGAAGTCTTTCAGATAATTCAGGAATTCCTAGACTAACTTCAAATATATGGTAGGCAGTATGAAGCATTTAGCCAAGGAAACAGGGAAATATGCATTCATTCAATGTATTGCTTCCCATACAGGGAGCACTGGTACTGAGGAAGCTGTGAGAATGAGGCTGTGTATATTTACTGTTTAAATGCTTGAAATCAGAGTATGAATAGGTTAGAAATTGCTCTTTTTTTTTTGGTTTTTTTTTTTGATGAATATTTTTGTTTGGATGCTAATACTTTTTAAAACATGTAATAGTGTGAGTTGCACCCTAAAGATCACCCAGGGGCAGGGACATCTTCCATCAGAACATTTTGCGCAGGGCCCCATCCCGCCTGGCCTAGAGCACCTACAGAGATGGGGCATCCACAGCTTCTCTGGGCGCCTGTACCAGTGCCGTGCCACTCTGTACGTAAAAAAATCTGCCAAAAACCCAACCCAGATGTCCCCTCTTTTAGATTATAGCTGGTACTGCTTATCCTTTCACTATACTCCCTGATATCTCCCACATGCTTTATTACTTCTGTCTTTGATTAGTTTTGTCAATCAATATTATATTCCGTGATAAATCTTAGATTCTTTTAGGATTGTTCTCAACTACAGTTTCAAACACTTCAGCCTTGAGACCTTGAATTGCACATTTAATGTCTTTCCCTAAAGACCTTCTTTCACCAAAGATTTCTGTGTAGCTTATCTTTCCTGTGTGCATTTCTGTGTTAGTAATTTGTATGCTTACATACCACTGTCCAAATGTAGTTTGAAGGAGCATCTGTGAGAACTGTTATGCTACTTATTTTCATGTAAGAAAATGTCTAAAGAGATGGATCCGAGACTGGCAAAACTTTCCATCGTTTTGGTTGATGAACTCAAAATGTTTCTTTCTCTTACTGGCCATTTTATGATAACACTTGCATATATACTTCTATAAATCAGGATATATATATATATATACATTGAGGCCCACATCCTTTCTGAATGTGCAGTTTTCATTAATCTTTGCTATAATTAGATTTTTCTGCTTTCCAGTTCTCCATGTGGTTGTTTTTGTTCCCAGTTTTCCATTTATTTTCCCCTTGCTGCTTCTCTACTCTTTGCATTCACTCTAAACTGCTTCCTTATTTTTAAACTGCCTGGACATCATTATTTTAAAGTACAGCAGAAGGTATACCCTTCCTTTCTGTCCCATGCCTACTTTACTGTAGTTTTGGAAAGGTCCCAGTAGACTCGTTTATGGTGGTCGTGATTTTTAAAGGAAGACAGCGGCTGGGTGTATCTTTTTGCTTCTATATATCTCCACAATACCTGTAAAACTGGCAGATTCTGGAGTCTCATGTATGGACTATTCTGGTATGAGCTTCCGTAGGCACAGCATAAATTTCACCCACAATTGCAGGGTGACTTTACTGTCTAATGAGATGTTCAAGAGATCAGTGGAAGAAAGAGTGAGAGTTCTTCTGCAAGGAAGAGTAGGTTCCCTTAACTGCATTCCAAGTTGTTGCTGTTATGTTTTTCTGAAGCTTCCCAAAAATGTCATCTGGAATGGAGTGTTTTACTGTCTTGCTGTAGATATACAGTCATTTTTTACTTTCTGTGCTTCTAGTAATGTCAAGCCTTGATTTGCAGCCTGTTATGGTGCAAAAGACATTTGTGTTGTTCACAATAAGCTGACCTCTCTACCTGATCCAAACTGTTGCTTAAGAAATAAGAAAACCAGAAGGCATTTACAGACATACTAGTCAAATGCTCTGCTAGGTTTTAATGTGTTTTATGAGATTGCCCTTCTTGTGCTAGAACTATTTCTAAATAAAATAAAAAGAATTTTTGCTTTCTTGACTTTCTGACATGCTTTGTATTTGATCTCTGTGTTTGATTGACTTGATTTAAAGTGATGATATGGTATAGAAAAAGGGAGAAAGTAGTTTTTTCTGTACTGACTTAAACAAAAAATGTGTATTTACAGTCATAGAATGAAATGTTGACTCTGAGATAATGCATTTGAAGTACGTGAAAGATTTGCTGACCAACTTTTATGTGCATGTAGCTTAGTATGTGAGTAGGAGCACTGGGAGAAACTTAGCAGTAGCAGAGGTTTTCTCTGCTATTGAGAGTTCAACTGAGGCTCAGCTAGAATATGCAACATTGAGGTTTGGGAACTAGATTCCTTATCTGTGTAGTTGTTGAAAATGAAAGTAATTGCTAATGGTAGTCAATAACACGGGGGTGGGTGTAGCTATGAGAGTATGTTTTGCAGATGTATCCACACCAGTCCAGCTTATTCAGAAGACAAAAGACTGTTTTATCTCCTGATATTACAGCTACTTTAATTTCTTTTTTATTTTACCTAGCGCAACATTTTCTTACAGTCTTAGTTTTTTCTCACTAACTAAAAAATTAAGGATGGAGTCTCAGGCAAAATCAGTTTGTGCACTGGTTTGTATTTCGCCTTGTGAGCAAACTGGTATTACATTTACTTAAGTGATGAGAATGATATGAGTTACCTTTTAGTTTCTGGGTTGATATGTAAAAGATGCGGGTTTTTTGGCAGGTTTTCACTTCAGAAATACCTTTGGTATAACATGGGTTTTGCATTAACGTCACCTTAGTCATTGAAGATCAGGTTTTTAAGTGATTGAAGATATAGATAGCTTAGTTTATGAAATGTATAAGCAGCTAAATGCCATTGGTGTTAATGTTTCTCAGTGTTAGCACAATTACATGGACAGAATGACTTTTTCAAAGCATGTTGAAGAACTGGAGATTAATTTCCTATAAAAAAGCTTGCTGCAAAGCTGTGCTGCAAAAAGCTCATAGTTGATTACTATAATATTTCAGAAATGAATCTATTCTCTACATTTTATTACTATTTTTTTTTCTATTTAATTCTTAAGTCTGTTTCATGCAAACCTTGTAAGTAGGGATTTATAATAGGCTTGCATTTGTATTTGCTGAAATTCTTGGGTTCTGAAATGGCCAGTGCTTTGAATTGAGATTGACTTGTAAGCTTTCCTCTTCCAGTAAGAGTATATCATAAACACTTATTATTTTAAAGGTACTGTACTTTTTTTTGTTAAATGGATTAAATATTTATGTCACTCCGAAAGTATGCCATGGAAACTGAAACAGATACAAAGAGTAAAGTAGTGATATTTGATAGAGCAAATACGCAGCAAGTAGAAACTATTTTCCAAGAGCCATCATCAAATTCTTAGCTACAAAACACTGTTTTTTGTCACAGTTACCAGCATTAGCTGTGCATTTTCAATGGCAATGAACAAGAGCCTTTGTGCTGTGTTCATAAAAGTCCAGTACCATGTCCATACCAGTGGAGTTGACCCACTGTCACCACTGCTGAAACATACCGCCCACCACCTCACTATGTTTATGTCCACTGTTTGGTCTCCAGAAATGTTCCACGAGCATTGATGAGTGTCAATGAGTGCAGTGTTTTATTCAGGGGATAATTCAGTTCCACACTTCTGTTCCATATGTGCTTCCATGTCAGTGCCCCTCTGCTGCCATCTGTCATATGGCAACAAACTGGAGTGAAATGTTGGTGGGAAGGTTCAAGCCCACCATTATCCACTTCTGATGTTGTGGGCCAACATAACAAAAGTGGAGGCATTATAGAGCAGCTCTTATAGCACAGCAGTACAAACTAACAACAGTAATTGAAGCCAATTCATTTAATTTTTTTCTGGAGGATAGTTGGTGGTGACATTGTAGATGGTTTGATTTCAGTAGTAACTGAAATCTGGTAGTTTAGAATGAAGCTTTTAGCTTAAATGTGTCAGCATATTTTTTCTTCTCTATTTTTAACAATTTTTTTTTTTAATTTTTTTTCCCCCAGTGTCGAATATTTAGTATCATGGAAATTTTGCAGGAACTTTAAATGACTGCATAAGAGAAAATAAATGCTGTGAAAACCAGGCCATTTAAATCACCAATAAAAATGAAAATTTCATTGGAGAGTCCTCCTGTCCCTGCCAAAGTGACCTTGGTTGGTGGAAAGATGACTGAGTGCTTTCCTGGCTGTGCCTGACAGCAGTGCGATAGCAGCACATTTGACAAATCGCTCACATTAAAATGGGGGGCACTTTCGGCAGCACTGGCGTCCCTATCCATCAGTCCTGATTACTACACAAACGTCAGCCATGGCACAGAGCGCATTTGTCAGAGAGAGTAAAAAGCAGTTGTTAGTAAGAGCACTACCTGTCATACTAATGGACTTAGGCTTGCTGCATCCTGACTTGCAGGAGCCAGCAGATTTGCAAAATGGCTTGACCAGTACTTTTAGAAAAGACATTCCGTTTGTGGAGTACAATGGGATAATTAAACAGGGACGCTTACTAACTTTGGGAATGGATGATTGAAAAGTTTCTTGAGCTCTTTGGCTATCTGAAGCGTAGTTGAGATTCTGTTGTATGGAATGTTTAATGTGGTAGGGAAATGAAATGAGTCCTGTTAAAATTATTCAAAAATCCTAACACAGGTGAGGATGTATTTTAGTGGAAAATAGATCTACCTTAATTTTCTGCTTGTTTAATTTTGTCAATTAGATTCAGATTTGCTCTTCTTCTTAAGTATTCACTAGATACTATATATTGTATTCATCACTTTATTCCATCTTGGTACACATTAAAATCTGCTTTTTTATTGATAAAAACAGTGGCTTGAGAAGTTGTTTCTGTTAGCATGCCTTGCTCTGCTCTTCTCTGTTTTCTTCTGAGTCGCTGTAACCAGTTGTGGATGTATTTGCATTAACAAATTTAGATTTTGCTTAGTTAGAAAAGAATGTATCTACATATTATTTACTACTGGAATTTCCACACAGCCAAAAACATACCACAGACAGTATTCACGGAACCATTCAGACTTTGCAATAAACTCCTTGAATGTTGATCTTCTAGATCAGTGCAGATCGGGCCATTCTTAACTCTTCTGGAAAGCAGACATATTCATAACATTTTTCTGCCCAAAACATGCTGGTTTGGATAAGAAATAAAATTCCTGGCAGTTTTCTGACTACTCAGAATGAACCCTGAGCAGTCTGTCAGATTCTCAGATCAGCTGGTCAGTCTTAGGAAGTAGATATGAAGTTTGAAACCTGTAGGAATTTTCTGGAGGTTATTTTTCTCTCAAGGCAGCATGAACAATTTGTAAGGCAAATTCTGGCAGGCTGTCATTGAATCTGTTGAAGGTAATGAACTGTGGCAACTGAGTTTTCCAACTAACTCTAATCTTACCAGTGAGCTCCTCTAACAATATTTTCACTGCATTCCACTGCATATTGGAATACAATTACTGGGATATATGAGGAACGATTAATGCTTAATGATTGTTCTGGGGACTGTTAAAGAAGCCCTGAGGTTCATAGATTATAGCATCATTACATCTGAGAAGTTAATAAGGAAGGAGTATTGTCAACAGATGATTTCAGAGGCTTTTAAATAAAGTTCAGTAGTGTAGAAAGGAAGCACAATGATGATAGTCCAACATTTGAATGTTAATGTCAGGTACAGCAGAAAACTAACAGAAACTGGTAAGGAGAACTGATTGCCATGTAAAGTAGTGCAGACACTTGGAAGCTCTTCTCTTATAGTAATGGGAAATGTTTTCAAGTACGAACTGTGAGTTAATGAAGTTGTACTTCGATTGCTGAATCATTTGCTTCAGCGTTTTCTTTATACGTAACTTATTGACTCTTACTTGCACATTTCATCCCAGTCTTACATGTGCTTTATGTATTTGCTTAGTCTGTAAACTGTGAGGAGAGTCTTCCTTTCATGTGTTGTGTGTAAGTATAAGTTGTTAATTGCTTTAAAGTCTTTTTATGGTATAACCAGCAATACTGTTTAAAAACCTGAGTGCTTACATTGATTCAAATGTCAGAACTGGAGAATTTAGCCTTAGCTGATCTTCCTTGCTCTAGATCTATAAATGTGTCTGCTTTTTCAGACTTTTCTATTTATATTAAAATTTCAAGGAGACGGGCAGATATTGAATGTGTCAGAGTTCACTGCTAAAAATCGATATTTTGTAGAGGACAAGTCCTTTGTTCAACATACTGTGTTTTGAACAAACATTAGTGGGATCATAAAAATTTGCACACTTCTGTTTGTACATGGCTTCGATGTTTCCTTGAAGGGAAGATGTTCTTTTTCTTGAATGTCTCATTATTTATTCAGTATATTTCACATTTTCTCTCCTTGCTAGCAGACTCACCTGTTGTAATAAGCTACTTGAAAACAGTAAAACAACCATCTCAGTAGCTGTACTAGTCCAACTCCTCCCTAAGTTTTTATGAAAAGCACAGCTTGCTTGTGCACATCAGTTCAAACAGTGTTCAGAATAGCTCACAAAACATTATTAAAGCAGATGGGAAAAAAAAACAGGAGACATTCCACAGAACAGCGATATTCTCTAATCTATTTATCTACTTATTCTTGGTAGCATTACATTAGTTTGTCATTTCTTACAACAGTATAAATTTATACTTTATGAACATGTGCACAATTGATGAGTTAATTAAGGAAATTAGAAATGCTTTCTTGTATGGTTTGGCCCATCTGATTGGATAACAGGAAGATATTTCCTCAAGGGTGCAAAAAGATAAATGCTCTATTTATCTGTATATAAAAATGTATGTGTATGAAGGAATATTGTCAATAAATGTAAGATTCACTGACAGTTGTGCTCTTTTTTACACTGCTCTTGTACAAGCTTTGTAGTACGTTTTGTTAAAAATAGAGTAGAAGAGGCAAAAAGATCTTCAGACGTGACAATTGCTTAAAGTGATGTTTTCAGTGATGGAAAAGACAGGAGTTCCCTAAGGAAGGAAGAACAGCCTTACGGTTATTTTATTCTCTGTATGTACACATCTGAACAGCTGGAGAGAAGCCTGCTTGAGATGGGAATCATCACTTCTGACAGTGATTGTTTTGCCTTTCATTTACCTCTCTCTGTACTTTTTTAAACTGCTGCTAATTTGCAAGTCTCTTTAATATATTTTTTAATGATTTAGTGTGGATTATTTCTTTTTATTATTTTATTTTCCAGAAGATGTGAGTGAAAAGAGAATATTCTGGACAAGGTGAAATTAAGTTTCAGTGAATATCAACTTCTTAAATATTCAGAATAAATTTGTTTGTCAACACTGATGCGAATTTCAGGAATGTGATAAAATGGGCATTGCTGTGATTAGATATTGCCAGCTTTTCTCCCCTCCCAAAGATCCTCATCTTTGGTACTGCTTTGAGCATGAGCTTTGGTACTGAAATTTTTTAGTGCCTGATTTAATAGCTGATATTGGTAGTTTGCCTTCAGTTCCAGTAAGGTATGAGCTGAGTAGCAACCAGTAAGGCTGACTGCACTAAGATGTTAGAGTGGGGCAGGAGGACTTCAGATTGACTCATCTGAGAGTACGAGTTCTGAAGTGACACGCTTAATCCCCATGAACAGGGGACTTGGCAGTGCCGTTTACATATTCCCTCCTAGTAATCTGAAAAGTAGCCATGACATTGGCTCCAGAGGGAGTTGCTTGGCAGCTTTCCCTGTGTGTATGTGAGAAAGAGAAGAGGGAAGGTGCTGTAATTAGTGACAATAGAATCTGGAGAGGGAATACAGAGGAAAAAGCTGAATTTTATTAAATTAAATGTTTTCATCAATAGCTTAGCAACAAACCACGTGTAACACTGAATAACAGTGTTTTCTGTTAACTGGCAGTTGTTTTCATGGTGGAAAAATAGAAATGGCTTATAAGCTAATTCTACATTAAAAATATATTTGAGAGCTACTGTAGTTACTGGTAGTGATGTTATTGCATGTATATTCAAGTATTGTACTTTTTATTTCTCATTTTTAAATAGAGTTCATTCTGTTAAAGTAATATCTGCACGGCAGGCTATGTATTTCGTGATGATTATTTTGCTTCCCAGCTATATTATGCTCCCCAAAGGCATGCTGTGCTAACCTACAAGTTCACTGTTTATGTCTTGTTTTTTCTGAATAACTAGATGAACTAATAATAACCTGAAAGTGTATCAAAAATGCACTTAGCATGAGGAAGGTAATGATGTCTTTATATTTTACTTGAAAATTTTAATCTGTGAATTAAAGAAGTGGTAGCTAGAATGTAATATTGCAGGAGTTAATGTGAGCTTTTAGTGTGCAGACCAGCTGCACAGCACAGTAGGAGGAAGGTGCTTTGCATCTGCTAGTTGTCTTCCCAGTGCAATAAAGAACTGCAGTTCTCATTCTTCTAAGAAAGTGTGTCGGGTCTTCATCTTGGAAAACAGATCTCCAATGAGATTTCTGTAAGTGAATAATAAATGGAACCAAGTTACTAATTTTCTCTGTGTACTGAAGTGAGACGGCATTGTTTGCATGGTACTAACCTGTGAATGGAGACTGACTCTATTTTGCATGTCCAGAAGGTGTTATTAGGTAGCATAAATGAAGAAATAAGTTAGTAAGCTAAAGTGGTAAACCCCACTGAGTGTTGAAAGCCTGGAATAAGCTTTGGAGTAACTTGGCTTGTAATTGCATAGCATTGCTTATTTGCATGCAAGGACTGGCTTACTTCTAAGGCAGTCCTGTAGTCATTACTTGTGAAGGAGAACATAGTGTACATGGAGTATTGGTGTATCTGAGTTTCTTCTTTACTTTCTAGTATTTTCCATCCAGGCTCAAGTTATTACATTACTATCAAAAGAGACTCCCCAGATTTGTAACAAGTGGTGTCAGTACAAAACCAAAAATGCTTAATACATTTATCTGAAAGTACTGACATGTGATGAAAGCAAGCAAGCTTTTTATTAGCAAATTCCTGAAGTGGTGACTCTTCATGACTTCCTCAAGTGTGCATTCCTCCTCACTTGGTCTATTTATTAACTATTTAAAATAAGGTGGCGCATCATCTGTTTCCTTGTCACTTCAAAATAAACTGGAGGATGTGAGGGAGGGGGATTCCTTTTTTTCTACAGCTTCTTATGCAAACCATATTATTTCTTATGTTTGTTTTTGTTTTTCTGAAACAATTCTTTCTTCTTTTCACTCGAAAACCTAAATGGTAGGAACTATTACAAATAGCATTTATATCACGATGTACTACTGATACGGTGTTTTGAAATGTAGTGCATGTTTGTGGTCTGTGTGTTTGAAGCATACACGTAGTATTTTTTCTTTTCTTTGGAGTAGGTCAGGTTGTTTTTTTGGTTTTTTGTTTTTTGAGTTGAGTGAATTGTGAAGGAGTTATGATCCTTGTTTTTGAACTATGAAATAAAATCTAAATACCACAGTCAGGATTGCCAACTCTGAAGTTTGTAGTCTTTAGGAGGAGAAACACTAAATAATAGGCAGGAATGAATGGCTCCCTGTGCCTTGGGGCAGGGTTCTTTTCAGTGTCTTTTCGTAGTGGTGGTTAAATTACTATAGAACATCCCATCTGGCACATCAGGTTGAAATCCTTTCTCAGAGTACCACATACCTTTGTATGCAGTCCCTTTTAGCTAAAGAAAGAAATTGGATTTGGTTCTTAATTCACTTGCAACAAATCTATGTTGGCTGGGCTGTTCTGTATCTACTTTTCTTACCTTCACAAAATTCATGTTTAGCAATTGCCTCCATGTCATTTTTTATCAGTTAAGCTGACAGATCTATTAATTTCCTCTTCTTCCTCTATCCCTCATTTTGTAAAGGCAGATATTGCTTTCTGTTCCTCTGGGACACTTCATCCTCTGAATGTTCTGAGATGGTCACTAATTGGTTAGATTTTTATCTTCTTCAAGCATCTGGTTGAAAACTGCACAGTCGGTTTTGTTATTCTTAACGGTAACATCTGATATCAAAATACATTATAACCTACTGATACACTTCTAACATATTGTTGTACTCAACTTATAATTACATTATAATGTTTTAAACATAATGTATTGACTTTTTAAAGTAAAAAGCAAAACCAGTGTTTTACAACTTTGCTCCACTTTTTGTCTTGAATATACCATTTCTTTCCGCCGTCATGATTTCTCTCTTATGTTTTATTTTTCATTTCTTATGATCAACAGTGAAAGAAGGAATTGATAACCTTACTCTATTAATAACAGCAACAGTATTGAAAAAGGAAAAATTTGTAATAACATAATATATAAGTTATATTGAAGTTTACAACAAGCAGCATGAATGTATGCCACGTTTTGTTATAGTAGCTGACTTGATTTGGTGTATATGCAACTAGAACACTGAAAGTATTATCTTAAACATGCATTGCATGTATGGAGTACTGTGCTATCCACAGTTCTTTTGTCTGTGCTTCTTGAGATCTACTGTATAAAGTCAAAATAAATTTAATTAGAGGCAAGAAACTTGAGATAAATGTTTTGGGCTGGGTTGGGTGTTGTTTAATATTTTTAAAAGCCAAATGCAGAAGATGAACTCTGAGTTCACTTGTCATTAAAGAAGTTAAGCACACGTTTACCTCTTTGTGTGGGTGTTGTCATTCACTGAAATGAGACTGCTTATACTTTAAAACATTTAGCAAGGCTGTTTGCAACAAGACTTTTGATCCCCTAGTAACTGCATAGTAGTAACTACATATTCCCACTGACTTGGGTTTTGAAAAGGTTTTTTTGTCATGTTCAGAGTAATCATAAATTATCATCAGGCCTTATCCGGAAATTATAGACTGTTCTGTAAATCATTTTTCATGATATTTGCATGGGAAATGTATATGCCACATATTATCATTTTTAGCATCATTCACTATGAATGCTTTTACATTAACTTCTTAATAGAGTTTTAAAAGTCTGTCAGTTTTTGGTAATTGATATAACTGTATCAATTCATGTGTACCCTTATCAATCCAATCCCTATGCTTGCATTCTTCTGTAGTAATACAGTCTGAATATGAAAAATCTCCATGTGATTTTTCTCTCAATTATTTTTTTTTGAGTTCCTCATTTCTGGTAGTAGCAGTCTTGAAGTATCAGTGGCAAGACCAAGACCTGAATAGAATAAACAGATTCTCGAGCACTGATAGGATTTCTGAAGCAGTATGAAGAACATTCTGAAAATGTCTGTTCTTAGCCTGTTGCTCTTTGCTATGTGATTTGATCAACACCACATGTGGTCGCACTGTAAGGTAAAGGACTGAACTGCTATAATTTTTAGCCAATTTTAGCAAACAGCTGGTGTTCTGTAGGGAATTATGGCTTAATATTAACCACTGAATTATTTAAGTCAGAGATCTTAGCGCTAATTTGAGAAGGCTTGTCTCATGCTAAGGAAGTTGTTTCATAGCTTATTTTAAGAAAGAAATTTCTTCATGTTTAAATGTACAAAGGTGCATAGAAAGTAAGGCCTTGGTATATTGTGCTTGTTTGTTTTTTTCTCTTTGTTGCTGTATGTGCCTGGGTAGGAGCACCAGCTCAGCATCAGGATGAATTTTCCAGTACATTGAGAAGCATTAAGCAGCAGAAGAACTCATATAATCATTTTTATACCACTTGTGTCCTACATAGCACTGAATAACACTGATGGTGCAGGAAAGAGAACAGTCTGGTGAATATACTATTCATGCCCTAGGTGACTCTCTGGAAGTTATTGAACTGATGCATACAGACATCACCAGTGTTAGAATCTTCTTGGGCCATTTTTCCTGTTTCTCATTCTGAGCTGTAGCGTATTCTTATGTAAACATTCTGATTTCCATCAATTTGTGATTTATAATTTTATCTAATGTTCCTAGCCAGAGCCTTGTTTTCTGTAATGATTTTGTTATAGCATGGCTAATTGTCTAGAAAGATATTCTTTCATTCATCACTTTGTCTCATTTATGTTAGGGAAACGTAAGAAAAAACACTGTCAGGAAACTGTGTGGTGCAAAAAAGGTCTTCACTCTCATAAAGCAGGTGTGATGTCTTGTACTGTAGCGCGAACCATCAGTTCTTACCGTCCTGCCAAGAGGCACCTGGGTGAGAGAAGAGTACCACTTTTCCTCTAGGATTTCAGTCCCAGATGATAACATTTTAAGTGAGACAATTCACAGTGATACTGAAATGACCACAAAGTTGTATAGGCTTCTGTAAATCCTGTTACATTTTCCTGACAAGGACAGATGTTCAGTGGGGAAGTAACTTGTCAAGCCTACTGAATTTTAGAATCAGGATCATTTGGAAGAGCTCAAATGTCATTCTAAGGAAATAAACAGGAAGATGTGCTACAGAGAAGCAATATAGAATTAAAAATGGCTGAAAGGATATAAATGTAATTAGTGAAACACATTTTCATGACTAGTAAAATTAGCACCCGTTTATACATGTTATATACTTGAACCCTTGTTGACACCCAAGTCTGGGAAAATATATCTGCTAATCAAAACATGTAATTATATCCTATGAAGCTGAAGTAACACACTGAATCTTTGCACTTCGTGGTGTTAATGATTTGGGAAACTCATTTCACCTGATCACCTCAGTTTGTCCTTCCTTGATACATTTCTGTTCCCTAAAATAGTAAGGCCAGAGCCATGCAAAAGCGATTAAATGTTAGATGTGCAGAGGAGTGAACATCACACGGATTACTGGATAGTATTGATATCATTACAGATGAAAGTGTTCTTACCAGTATAAATATCTCTGGTTGTAAAAGAAGTAAAGCAGAATAAATTAAGTATTAACTTGCTGGAAAATTATAATTCCTGCAGACCTTTAGTGTAGTTAGGGAGCTGATAACTTGTTGTTTCCCACTGGCATGACCTGTGGTAGTTGCTTTGAGAGCTGATATCTATATTTAATTGAAGACAATGGTGGTCTAACACTCACTTGCAGAAACAACAGAAAAAGCGTGGCAAGGAGGAAAGAAATAGGAATGTAGAGTTGGGGCCTGTAGAGGAGAAAAATGCTCAGCAAGTTGTAGAATTGTGACAGGTGAATAATTTCAGTGTAGAAAAGCAGCTGTTTTAGTCTTTACTGAAGAATGGCATAGACAGTGAAATGTGTGCTGCCATAGCTGTAGATACAGTTCTCCTTCGTTGTCTGTTTTGTATACGCTGTCGTGTATGCAGAAACTGGAATTGCATGGTGGGGAGGCAAGAAGAGTTTTGGGGGGAATTTGGTGATTCTGTGCAGTAGCACTGTTTTCTTCTATGGTTTAGATGACTTCTATCTATTCACTGGAGACTGTTTCAGGATAAATTGACGACCTGCACTCCATCTTTTTACTCAATCACTTCTATGTACAGAGTGCCAGTAGTATTTTCAGAATAGCACTTATGATAAGGGAAAAAGTAGGCATAAATGGCCTGCTGAGAATCTATTGATACTCCTTGTTCTGTTGATCTGAAGCCTTGCCAACACAGCAACTCAACTGCCCGCTCAGTGAGCAGGTAGAGCTAATCAGAGCATTGCTCTTCCTCAGAGATAAAAATAAGAGTTGATGACTTAAGGATAGAACGAACAGGAGCGAAGGCATCTTGTCATTACTGAATCTTGTTCTCACAGCTGTCTTAACAGAATGCATTTGATAAACTGTGATTGACAAAATATTTGAAAACTGCAGCCTCAAGCTGAATTCATGGAGCATGTGAAAGCAGATAGGCTAAGCAGGAATAGAAGCGGCAATAGCCTTATGAGCACATAGAGCTGTCAATGTGCACATAACTTTTTGAATTTAAAAACAGATCTATAGGGAAGCCTTGAATGTTCTGATATGATTAGAAAGATCATGACTGAAATCAAGCTTTCGTTTGAAGCTAGGTTTTTATGAAATATTTTGCCCGTTTAAATTAGTGTAATTTAATTCAGTGCTGGGGAAGGGTTTAAAAAAAATAAAGAAATCAGATACTAACTGATCTGAACTTCTAGGTCTTTAATGGTCTCCGTAAAATGTTTGTTATTCCATGAGGTTATGGAAATTAATGATGTTAACTGTGCACAAATATTGGGATGATCTCCAAGGGCTCTCTATTATTGTCATTTGGTTGCAAAAATAATCTCTACAGGACACTGCTCGTGTTCCCAACAGCAGAATGCTGTGGTAGTAAGCAGGAGAGTGCAGCAGATCTTTTGCTTTGTAAGTGCTGTCATTAGACTGCAGTACCAGCTGATGCATTTGTTGGTGTTCATGCTACCGCACATTTGCATCTAAATTCCTGTGAAGGAAAGGTAAGAGAGGAAAACAAATTATACTTATTTGCTCTTCAAGTAAGTTCTTGTTAGGAGTAACACTTTGAGAGAGAACATTTGGGAAAAAATGCTTCTGTATTCTCTACAAAGCATTGCATGTCCATTCAGTCTCCATCAGACTTCAAAGGGACATATTCTCAAGATTTTAATGAAAACACAAATCAAGTGGGAATAACTAAAAATACACTGAAAATGAAAAGCAAACTAGTTTTCTCACCACATGAATCGGTGTTTGTAGTTTAAACAGAATATATATTGCAGTGTTTTTCACATCATAAATATTCTTCTGGTACATGCAGAAAGTATTTTCTATGTTTATTTACTTAAAAATGTTCTCCCTTTTGAGTCATTCTGTCTGTCTGATGCTTCCTAACTGTGCACAGCATGAACTTGTAATGTGTTTATGTATGTTTGTCTTCTCCAGGCAGTTATTCTGACTCTTAAATAGACTGCTTGGTTTGTAGAGACCAGGCTGGGTCCTTAAGGCTAGATTCTGTCTGTCAGTGAATGGATGAGTATATCTGCTACCAGTGTATGTATGTATGCAAGAGCAACCGGATACTATGATGTGTAAGGTGAACAGAAGCTGTTGCACAGAAAAGCTGAATTGGTTTGTTCTTCTGAGTGTACTGCTGTCTCCCTCTGCACTTAGTATTTCCATTCATCCAGCAAACTGCATCTTGGCGTTTTTTAAATGAGCTGAAGAAAAGAAGATGTACAGTGAACTGACAGTTATTTGTATGCCAGGGGTTGTCTAGGGTAGTGAAGACAAAGACTGTAAATTTTCATGAAGACTCTCGTGATGCTGAGTGACTGGGAAGAGCAGGTGAAATTCATAATTGATGAGGAAATGTGTTGGGCTCTCAACTGTCCTTATTCAGGAAAGCTATGGTGGCACAAAAGCAGTCCTGCAAAAGAACTGCCACTCAGTATCATAGTAGTCAAATCCAACTCCTTCCTACAACATGCACCATGAACTAAGAGGGAGTTTATGCAAAGAACAAAACAGGAGATGTCATTACTGCCATTGTATAGAGGTATGGGATGTCCATACCTGGAACGTTACCATGTTATGAATTCTCATCCTTCTGTTAGAAGAGCAATGTTATAAAACAGCAGGTGGCATGAGTGAGTGACATGAGTTATGCGTAACATGACATAGCTCCCTTGTGAGGAATGGCCTAGTATTTTAATAATGTTGAGTGTTGAAAACAGTGATTTGTGACAATTGTCTGCACAGGGATGAGTGGCATAGAGAACGTCAATACATAATGATTGTTCAATACTTTTTTTCTTGTATGAGAACTGTGCAACATCAAATTAAACTAACAAATAGCAGTTCATGTATAAACTGCAATGTGCTTCTACAAATTACAAATTAATTGAAAACTCTACCTAGGTTATTTTTCACTACAGAACTTGCTGCAGAAAGAGAACAGAGATCAGTAAGTAAAAGTAGTCCAGAGGTGGCTTAGGCTCATCAATTAATTAACGTAACAATTTAAGTACAAGCAGCAGCTCTTAGCAAGAAAGAGCAAAACTGCATAATGAGGGGATCAGATACTGAATGATACTGAAGTTAGTGCATTGATAACAGTGGTTTTTTTTCTTCTGTAAGACATGATTAATATTTCAAGAGCACTGACTTGATGCTGGACCTCCTTGTTGGAAGAAAGAAGTGGCTGGTGGGACCTTTTGGCTCCACAGGGTGCAGAGTTACTTTCTTCTTGCTGGTCCCACAATATGGTGGTAGGGAAGGAATAGATTTAAGAGCAGTTGCAGCCTTTCCTTGTCTGCATTTCTGTGGAACTGCAAGACAACATCCTGTAGATCTTGTCCAAGTGTCTGGCCAAGTGGAAACCTGTTGGGATGCAAGGGAAACAAAGTGAGTGCTAAATAGTAATGAAATGGAGAAATCAGAGGGTCTGTTTCTGTCCAGGATGATGTGGGAAGTAAATGAATCTGCTGAATACTGTTCGGGGAACAAGGTGCTTGTGTGAGCATTGTATGTGTTTCAGAAGACAGATTTTGGTAATACAGTGTTTGTATTTGTAGCTACGTCAACATTGATTTTGAATTTACACTGAGATGTGATACATTCATCTTGAAAATAATGTATGTAAAGCAGATGTATTTGTGTAGGAGCAAAATAAATTCTGGATGTGGGGGATTTGCATTTTAGAGGATCATGTAAGAAGAAAGTGTGGTGAATTCACAGGGATTTTACTTCTTCCAGCTGTGAAATGTGGTGTATGATAGGGCATAAAATTAACTTAACGATCTAAAGATTTACTTACAAAAGTATTCCTTTTTTAACTTGACAAGACTGGATATTGTAGGTTATATCTATGTCTGATGACTGCAAAATCCATTAGTATCCCTTTGAGATTTTTATTTTATTTTTTTTTTTTTTAATAGAAGACTGTACTAAATCTGAATAATAGCCTAATAAATAGATTAGTTAGAACAATAGTTCTCTTGAGGATGTTGGATTCAGTGTGTAGCTGCTAGAGATAACCCTAAATGCAATTAGGTTTAACTCCCTGCGAGTGTCAGAGCAAGGTAATACCCATGGAGACTTCTCTTCAGATGACACAGTTTTAAAAGTGACTCAACACTGAAGTAATTCTTTCCTTTGGGCACCAGCAGCAATTTTTTATTTTTATTTTTTATTCTTTTTTAACTTTATTGAAGAAACAGAGCTTGAAAACATACTTTTGTGCCATTAGTTTTAGATGTTTCACATGAAAAATAAGGATGGCTCAGCTGCCCTGGTGGGTACAGTTGCCATCCTCATCTGTGCTCTTTGCAATTGTAAGGAATAAATATCAGAAGGTGGCTGCAGGGAGGGGTCAAGAGAAAGTAGCTGATCTGGTCACATGCACAAACTTTTGAAGGATACTGTAATAACATGGCAATCCAGTGTTGATGGATTATTTTTGTTTTATTCCTTCTAGAAACAAATTAAAACAAAAAGCTTGAAAAAAAAATCAGTGCATCAAATATTGTAATATTTGCATATTGTAGTGAGTAATATGGCAGGAACAATTGTTTAATTGTATGTACCACAGAAGAGTGGTGCTCATAGAATGAATTCAGTGCTTTATTTCTTGATAAATTCCTACTTGTATAGTTGTTGACACAAATAGGACCAAATAAGTACAAAAAAGTAAGAAAATAATTTTATTAACATCATCTTGTATTATGTTTGGTGGGAAAAGATACGGTAAAACCAAGATGATGAGTTTATATATGTATTTTTTATAGCTACCAAAGTTTTTGTTTCAATGGTCACTTAACTCCATATTCCACATGTCTGATTCGCTTGCATGTTGTTCATGGTATTTTTTTTTAGTGGACAGTTACTGAATGTCTGCAGTTCTGCATCCTTAGTGTTAAATCAGAAGCGTGCCATCGAAAGTAAAGAGGATGTAATTAGACAGGAGCCAAAACACCTGAAAATGACTTACAGTAGCACTGCATCAAACTTTAATTTCATCAGACATTTAGGTAGTTTAGTAAATGGTATCTGGTTTTTATTCATTGTGGGGATGTAACTTGTCTCTTAACATTACTATTTACTCTGAAAGCCAGCAATATAAAACTCACAGCCAGTGTTCTCTTAGATTATTACTATTGCAGGCAATTTAGGCCACAAACATTTGTGCTCCACTTAAATAGCAAATACACTGCCTTGCACCTTCTTCTATTTTCTAAACCATGCAATACCTTTGGCTTTGCATCAACATTTTTATTTTGTTTTTCTCTTTTTTTTTTCTTTTTTTTTTCTTATAATAAATTACTGTGATATACACACAATGGATTTTAAGTGTTGAGCCTGGTGATTTCTGGCTGCAATCTTGAAGTGTTATCTTATTAAATTTCTAAGCATTTGGACCTGAAATGTATCAAGCTGAAACCTCTTCTAGTGAGGCCTTAAAAGCGGTGATAAATGGGAGCTGAATTAATTATTACGGTTCTTGTCCTTCTCGTTGGTGTCTTGTAAATGCATTAAAAATAGGCTTTATGACAGTTTATTAACTCTGGAAACTCTTGGTTTTTGTTTGTTTGGTTGGTTTTTAATTGTGATGTTAAATAATACTTTTCAATGAATTTTGTGCTTTTCAAGTGGAAGGGGACTCCATAATTTCATCATGTTTCCAAAATTCAGCTGTATTTAAACTAGCTATAAATTTTTTTTTTTTTTTTTTTTTTTTTTTTTTCTTTTAGCAGAAGTAAGATAACTCAAAGCTGAAGTAATGGGATTTTTTGTTTATGAATGTGTTTAAATTTGACTTCCTAAAGCTGGAAGCAATCTTAAATACGTACTGTGCAAAGTGTTTGCAAAATTCTCACAGACTTCTAGTTAACATACTTTATACAGATTTTTCTGCCCCTTTTCATAATGAATGATACTGACAGTGGAACAGTGGGCACATGTACCTCCTGAAAAGCAGCCTTTCACCAGTAGTGCTACTATGCAGTATGTCTCTGTAGGAGTAAGTAATAAAAAGATCAATTTCTCCATCTCTATCTTAGTAAAAATGAGTGGTTTACTTTTAATTATTCGAAGACATATTGGGTGGGAGGAGGTGAACTGTTCTATTTGGTATTACACCAACACTGAAAGGAATAGAGGGGAGCCATCTCTAAAATGTATTTGTTTTATTTCATTTAGATTTTCACACACACCTTTCTGAGAAATTGAAAGACAGACAGACAAGCTGGCAGCAGCTGGCTGAGACAAAGAACTCTCTAATACGTAAGGTTTTTATCTTGCTTAAACTGTATTGCTTGTGAACTTAGATCCTAGTTTAGAATTTGTGGTGTTTGCAGATTTCTTTAGTTCTATTTTCTGCTTTTTATGCATTGTGTGTTTTTGTGTTGTTTTTTTTTTCTTTATTTTCTTCCTGGGTATTTCTATTCTGTTAAATAATAGTCGTTTCTATTTATTTCTCTATTTTTGCATATTGCCTCCCTTACTGAACTAACCTGGGGCAGTTTGGTATTTGGACATCTTCAGTGAGTGGGGAAAGCAGCGGTTTCCCTGTGTTAACATTGCTTCATGGGACTGAGCTTCTTCATAGATGAAAAATGAACTATGATTTGTAAGAGTTGCCAGGTTTGGATACAACAGGCTTGAGTTAAAAACAATACCTTGCCTATATTTGGCAGTATTTTCCACAAGGTCAATTATGTGTGTTTTATCTTGGTGTTTCAAGCTTGCATGTGGTTGACATTACTTCAGAGTTTCTTAAACCTGACTTTAACGAGAGATTTACTAATAGCTGTGTTCCTGTTGGTTTGGATATTTTTGATCCAGGATTTACAGATTTAGGCAGTCATGCTCGGTGTGGCACGTGGCATTTTGTAATTTAGGGACTGTGTAAAACAGAATGAGTTTCCTTAGTGTTTTTTTGTTGTTTTCTCTTTTGTATGTATTCACTGACTGACAGCTTTTTCAGAAGTACTGCTGCCTTGTCCCACCCTGCCCCTTCTTGTTTCCCTGAGGGCAAAACTCCTTAGGGAGGAGGTGGATGTTTGTAAAACTGCTGGCAAATATCCTCCTTACCAAAAGGTGAAAAAAGAAAAGAAAAAAAAAACAATAAGATACAGTGACTGAAATCTGTGATATATTTTACTCCAAAAATAATGATTTGGTGACACCTTCCTCCTAAATTCTATACATAGTTTGAATTCAATGGTTAAATACACTTACAACAGCTTATATTATCGGCATGCTACTAGTTTTTATGAGGTCTTTTGTCATCAAGACTGCAGTTTTTGTCCTGTATTTGCCTGCCTAATGAGGTGAGAGACATATCCTGTTATTTCATACTTTTCTTCCTTTGCAGCTGTGACCTGGTACATGCGTGAAAAATATCTTTCCATTTTGGTATCTCATTTAAGCACTTAAGTAAATGGTTTGCTGAGTTTGGGCCCTAAACAGGAATAATATTCTGCTTACTTAAACGAAAAATGAAAAACTTTTCTCACTACTTCCTTTTTTTCTTTTTTTTTCTGATACTCTTCTGTCCATAGACATGTGGTTGATGGTGAAATCTAATGAATGGAATTATGTTTTCAGTCTCAAATAGTGACTGAAGCAAATAATGAGACAATTTCTTACATCAAAGCCTGGGAAGTGCTGAGTATCTGCAAACCTTTCATAGTTGATACAAACCAAGAATGCTCAGTATGTTTTCAAATCAGAGATAAGGCTGTTTGTGTATCTCTGTGATTCTTAGAAGAATGGGAAACGGAGCTTTTGGTGCTTTAATACCATACTTCTGACATATGATAGCAAAATTTGCCCCAGATGGCATCTGTATGGTTTGTAATAAAGTAGGAAATCATGTAAACAGTCGAAATGTTCAGATAAATAAGTTTGCGTATCTGAAGTGTTGGTGATTATTGGTGTTGCAGAAGTGATTCTGGCACATTTAAAATGAATGGGTTATAATATTTAGGCTATACTAGATCTCAGTCATACTTGAGTGCATTTTGCATTATCATGGAAATATAAATTGTATCTGTGTGAACAATGTCTTTTCTTGTTTGAAGCCTTGGGGCTTGTAATCACATTTTTTTTTCCCCTTTGGTTTTGTTCTTTCCTTTGAGAGCCCAATACTCTCCCCAGTTAAAATAAGTGTGTTTTCTAATTTGCTTTTACTGCTTAGCACTGTGTTTGTTCGGGGCTTTGGAAATAATGAATGTGAGGATATTATTATCAATTACGTAGAAATAAAAAATATTTGACAGTAGTATTAGTTCAAATCATAAGCTGGGTGTTAAGGCGCATTTAACAGAATGGTTGAACTAAGAAAAGCAATAGAAAAAAAAAATAGAACTTAATTTTATTATTTAAATAGATTTATATAAAATACTACTTGGACATACCTAACATGGGAAGTGAAGTATTTCATTGCCTGTCAAGAAAAATTTGTGCTCTGCTTTATGGGTACAGGTGTTCTGACTGGCATTGATGTCAGCCAACTGTATTGTGTTAGTAATTCAGGGGAAATGACCAAAGCTAAGCTTTAACTCTGGTCTTCTAAAAAGTGCCACAGGATATTTTACATCAATCTAGATGCTGCCAAAAAGAGACATATGGCACTAGCCTTGGTTTAAAGCTTCATCTGGCTGAGGAGGCATCCAAATACACTTGCAAAGCTTTCAATGTGTATGTTGCGTAAATAGGAGTCTCTTCATCACCATAGGTAGAGCCCTTGGATTTTTGTCTTTTAAAGGTATCCAGTTATCCACTGTGCTCATTTAGGTGAGGGATTGCTTGGTCTATGTTGTAACAAAATTTGAGATGTCTTTATTGATTCAGTCTTTGCTCAGGAGTTGGATGCCACTGATGTGGAACAAAACAATAGGTTTTTGAAGCAAGTAATGGGAACAAAGCTTAAATGCTGAGTATGGGTATCAAAATAGAGCTTCAGAAACACAGGCAGAAGTACAGAGTGATTGTTTTCAGCTCCATGTTCTGTCTTTGAAAGGATAAGGAATAAAAACTTCCTGTACAAAAGTTGTCCCTTCTTAGTATGCAGAATGAACATAAGTCTCACTTTTCCTGACTTCTCTGCTGGGAGAGGAAGGACTATTTATAAATAAATAATACCCATCCCTAGTAGTGTTCAAGGCCGAGATGGATGAGGACTTGGACAGCCTGGTCTAGTGGAAGATATCTGTGCGTATGGTGGGGAGGGTCTGAACTAGACAAGTTTTCTGGTCCTTTCCAACCCACCCAAATCAATCTATAATCCTGTGAAATACACTGGAAGAAAAATAAATAAATAAAAAATTGAACCTATTTCATAGCATCCAGAATTCCAAAAAGAAACAAAAAGATTCCAGGCTCTAGGTTTGTCAGCCTTTTTTTAGTAAACAGTGGTGTGAACGTTTACAGTATTGTCAAAATTCACTTTAAAGCATTCAGATAGGATCATGTTGAGCAATACATAAAAGCCCAGGAGGTTACAATGCACTGCTTAGAGTATGATTTGAATAGGATAGATTTTGTGCTTCTCATTGAATAATGAAGATAAAAGGATCTGTTCCTTTCATAGCTTGAGCAAGGCAACATGAACATTAAGTGCAATGGGAGACCTAGTGGGTAGAGGGAAAGGTTTGCGTATATGATCAGCTAATTATAAGAAACCATTATTGTGCAGGAACAGCGGTTGTCCTGGCAGTCTTTTATCTTCTGTTTCCTATCATTTGGTTCACTTTACAGCCATTGTAATGTGATTTGAGCATCTTTTGATGTTTGTTTTCACGTAATGACCCTGAGTAAACTGTGAACATGTAACTCTGGACTTGATTCAGAGACTTCAGACTCTGCTACAAGTCAGATTCTGCCAATACCAAAAGGAGATTTGAATGACTATAATAAGCTATCTATTTGTTGAGTTGTTGCATCAGGCCTACAGGTATCTCAGAAACCCATGGTAATGCATGGTGTGCAAGTAAGTTCTTAAACTGGCTTTGGCACGTGACCAGTTGCACTGTTATGGCAGAGATTATGCCTTTTCTGAGGGATGAAAAGGGACTGGATTTTATCATGCTGTGTTTGTGATGTTTTGAAGCAAAATGCAACTGGTCACATAGAGATCTGACTTACGTTTCTAATTTATGTGTGGCTTGACATTTAATGATGTCCTGTATCCTTCAGGTACAAATAGGTGTTGTTGTAGTTTTTTTGTTTTTTTGTTTTTATTATTATTTGAAATTGTATTTAGGATCAGTAGTTCCATTTAAATCACCATAGTAATGAATTAGTTTCCATTGTTTCCAATGTGAATTTGTCTTAATAAGTATTGTATATGTTTGTATTTGGGGAAGTTCTTTTGTTTTTCCATTTTAACAGAAGTTCTTTGAAAGATAGATGAGGGGAACCTTTGTTTAGCGTGGGATTTTAATAAGGATTTCTTTAAGTAGCCAAGTCAAGATCATAGAATTGCTTTTCATGCAACGTGCTGTTTTGTTATGAAACAATTCTCTCAATTATCTAAACCAGAAGTGTGTGATATAATCATAAGGATGTCAGAAATTCGTAGGGGGAAATTTGAAAAAAAATAAAATAAAATAAAAAATAAATTAAAAAAACAAAAAAAAACACTTCTGTAAATTGGGTCCAAAGCAAGTTGAGAGTTGTACTGAGTGCCCCTCCTAGGGGCAGACTTAATTCTTATTACAGAGTATGTCTTGAAAACACCAATACTTTAACTAAAGAATTTGCAGAATTTGCTTGAGAAACAAGACAGATTGTGTGTTGAAAGACTGAGCTAGTAGCAAAACACTCTATC
Source organism: Coturnix japonica (assembly GCF_054131305.1). Lineage (NCBI taxonomy): Eukaryota > Metazoa > Chordata > Aves > Galliformes > Phasianidae > Coturnix > Coturnix japonica. The sequence continues at coordinate 6,567,489 of NC_140680.1, read as the reverse complement.
ACGTTAAATTTATACAAACCCATCTCCTGTGTGTTGCACTATGTCCTAGAAAACTGGAAACCATGAAAACAAGTGGTTATATTTTAAGGAGTTCTGTGACAGCTTATAAAAAATAACATTTTCACTTTTTATATGAGGCTTCCGCCTTAACAAAACTGATGAAATAGGTGGTAATTTTTAACACAAGCAGTGACAAAATAAACACCATCTGCTAGTGTTGACTTATTCCATAGTATTCTCATGCTGGGTGATTTTATTTCACTTTTTTTCAGAAATAGTTAATGACACATCTGCTGTGTGGTGGAGGTGCATTCGTGGTGATTAAATGTGGACATAAGTTTAGGGAAAACAATAACGAAACTTTCAAGAAATTGAAGGAAATATTAAACTATTGAAAAGAATGGATAGAATATGCAGCTCAGATTATTTGTTTATTCTTTAATCCTAATATTGGATCTAATATGTATAAAACACTTCTTCTTGCAAAATACCTGCTTATCGCTGAAAGCTTTTACTTAGTGCTTATTTTATCAAAGCAAACACTTTTCCACAGTGAGTTTCTTAGTCCTCCTAAGGGCCATGAACTGAGGGCTGGGAAGTCAGACCAGGTTCAGATGTGGGTGATCGGTGCCAAGTTTGTTTACATGTGAGAATATTTAAGGGAGTAAAGTGTGCAGTGTGGTCACTGCAAGTGCAGAACAAAATAATGAGTTCTGTCTCAAGGCTCAGATGAAGACTGTACTATAAGGAATTCCATGTATAGTTAGAATTTTGTTTACTTTGCTACCTCACTGTAGCTGCAGCTCTTAATCCTGCAAAGCCCTGTCTTCCCTGTCCCCATGGAGCTGTAGGACAAGGTGTGATTATCTGGAGTCCTCAGGTTATGCACACGCAGGCGTAATTCATTACCGTCTGTGCTGTGGCATTCTTTATTCCCTTGGTGCACCTGTATTGTCCTGTTGGTGAGACGATTTCTGCCCTGTGACCCTGAAGAGCAGCCTCTTCCCAAGACACCATAGCATGTCCTACCTTTCCCTTCTCAGTCAGCAGTGACTGACTTGTGGAAATCCTCATTTAGCATTAGCACAATCTGCGCTACAAAACCCCAGCAATTAGACTGCTAAACCTGTGTTTGTTGTGCCAAATTGTATCTCCCAATTGTATTATCAACATAAATAGAGGTTAATAAATCTAAGAGACTAAATGTCTGGGTCTCCATATGGATGGGTGGATATTTAACTTTAAAGATTTTGAGATTGAAATTAAAGCCGTGGCTTGGAAAGCCTGGAAAAAAATCCTGAGGCTATTTTACTCCCTAGTACTTGGAAAAACAGGATGAACTCCACGGTATCATGAATGCAGATTAGAAAATCTCAAGGAGAAATAAATCCACTGTCTCCTCTATCTGCCACCCAGGTTAGCTTAATGACTTGAAATCAGTCTCCTCTGGTGACTTCCACAAAGGGGTTTGAAAGTTTTCTAAGTAAATCTATAGACAGTATAAACAGAAAATTACAGCCTGGAAAAAAAACACACACAGATTTTGAAAGAGATTCTTCCTCTTGTTTTTGTTGGAAGACCTGAAACACTGAGTGCAAATAAATGTTTGAATTACTTTCTTGTGATTCTTGCTTTGGAAGTCTTGATAGAAATGGGTTTAAGAGTAAACATCTGCACCTGTAGTTACTTCAGTACTTCTATTCAAACTTCATTCTACTTACTACTTTTGTAGTGAACATGTAGAAAAGGGAAACAATATGTGATTAATTTTAACTGTTCTGATCAAAGAAAATTAAGTAACCTGACTTGATGTAGTATATTTCTGTCTTTGCAGATTGTGCAGTAATTGGAATGGGAATTCATATGAGTTGCACTGAATGTTCACTGTATAGATTAGCTAGCATTTAAAGTCATCTCATGTCCTTAAGCAGTCACAAATAGATTTACATAACTTAACTACTTATATCAAATACCTTTTGACTTGACCTGATCTCTGTGAGCATTACAAGTTACCGAATGTGTTTCAAAGACACCCTTATGTATGTGTATTATCATTTATGTTAATCTGAACCTTGCTCAAGCTGCTGTGCAAGAAGTTAGGTTTACTTATTCATATCCATATGTATGCTGTGAAACTTGAGCGAAGCTTAAGACAAAAACTACTTTTATTTGGTTTTTAATGTTCCTCTTTTTGATGTGTTTGTTTTTTGTTGTTGTTTTTTAATATATATATATTTTAAATTAACGATGTAAATCCCTAATTTGCGATTACTTGTGTCCACAGTTTGATTGGAAGTGGAGGAAATGTTTGCATCCTAAGTGCTGCTTTCTTTATGGATATTTAGTATAACTGTATTTGGTTTGCGTGATAAACTGAACAAATGTTCGTTTTACAGTGTGGATATGCGTCTGGGGCAAAAATTATATATTGTCAAGTGCCATAATAGGAAGAAAAACAGAACTGATTAAATTATATTTTTAATACAGATAAAGAACAAGGAAATGATGACAGTAAATTATTTTGAAGTCTCTCTTGTCAACTCTTCCTCGTATTAAAGGTTTTGCAGTGACAGTGCATAACAACATTCAGAAGCTGCCAGAGAAAGGCCAACAATTTTGATTAAAATGTAGATAGCAGATAAGATTGGGATCTGAAGAATTGCATTTGCTTTGAATAATAAGCTGTGGGAAAAAGCTGAGACTTGTGCAGCACGTTACTTGACAACCACAACCTTACTGGTAGGAATTGACTTCTTTCAACTAAATTCACTTTATTTCTCACAACAGTAAGGTTTGCAGATGTCTTGTAATATGTTTTCCTGAATCCTCAAAATTTATTTCCTTAAGCAGGATCGTTAGGTGGTAATATTTATTCCAGTATAATTGTTTAACTTTTATGAGGAATGGTTTAATAGACTGAATGTGCATCAGGGTTTTCTGTGGCGTATATGCTCAGATTTATTATTTTAAAAAAAAATTAAAAATAAAAAAATAAAAAAAAAAAAGAAAAGAAAAGAAAAAGGGAATAAAAGCTTTGTTTTCTCAGTTAAAATCTGAAGATGAAAATCACATTGCCTCAGATCCCACATGGCTTGAAATACCTGGTCCTGATTAACGAAATCGATGGATGTGGTGCTAATGCCAGGACGTCCCAAAGGGCTTAAGGAAATGAATTGATGTAATCTTTTTTAAATAAAGCGTGATTTTTATTTGATTGTTAAATAGCGTTGGGCAGTGGAAAATTGAGCGTGTGTTGGAAGACTGAGGGCTCTGACTCTAAAAGAATTCAGGTTGCCTCTTTCTCTGGATTCCAGAAGTCTTCAGCTGTTGTCTGTCTGGCTTGCAAAATCCTCAGCCTATTTTGAGCACTGTAACATATTCATTTATAGGAGTACAGTTTTGCCCTCTTTCTGCTCAAATGATATTTGACAGTTCTCAAGATTAACTGTTAAGTTTTGCCTCTGCAGTTTGATTTTGAAATTTGAGTTTCTGTGTCATGCTGTAAGAATATTATCAATTATTTTGGGGAAACATAATGTATATATAATGTATAATCTATTGATGCATCTTTTAAGAGACATTCTGCAACTTCCAATGGCTTAATGCACTATGCAGGTTAAACCACATGTTGTAATTTACCAGATGCCTCTTTTAATCACTAGAATTGATATGTTAAGAATAACAAAAGACATCTCTTCTTTTAGCTGCTGTCAGGACTCATTCTCTTTGAAAAAGTACCCTGTCAAAATTAACAACACAACAGCACTTGCAGTCAAATTTCTCATTGTCTTCTAGTCTTGGCTGCAAGGTTTGGATCCTTCACTTACAGATGTAACTTGCAAGTAACTTCATTTATAAGTGGGTCTCTGAACTTTGTCTTATTAAAAGTTGTTGGGTTTTTTGTTCTTGTTTTTATTTTAAACCATGAGCTTTGAATTTTACTACACCTGCATTTCTGTAACCTAAATTTATGGCTTGTATCAACAGTCTCCTGAATACAGGAGAATATGAAGACTAAAACAGGAAATTAAGATCAGAACAGTTAGGAGTACACAGTGCTCCTATGTGTAATAAAGGCTTTGAATGAAGTATTCAAATTCTGCCAACAGAAGCAGAAATGAAATGAAAGTATGTTTCTTCAGGACACGGATGAATCTAAGGAAGATGGATAGGACTAGCATTTATTGTATTGATTTCTTCATTTTCTAAATCAGTTCCATGATGCATATTATTGGCATTCCTTTTAAGGTGGCTCAGAGTTGGTCAAGTCAGCAGCGTCAGGAAGCAGTACGTCAGTTCAGGCACAAGTAGCTGTTGGAGTAGTCACTGCATCTATTTAAGTAGTAGAGGGAGAGAAATGTGAAAAGCTCTTCCAAGGTTAATTATTGGGGGGAAAAACAAACAAACAAACTGCAGTGCTGTTTGATTTGTGTTATTCTAAATGTGTGGTAGTAGTTGAAATCAAGTTGTGTCAGAATGAAATGTTAAGCAATGAGAAAAGGACAGGAATGTCTTAAGCATAATTATATTCTTATATGAGAATACACATAGTAAATACCCATAAAGATTGATACAGACAAAATTACCTCCTAGTTGAAAACAATAAGATGTAAGCAGTTGAGCTGCTTTATATAAATTAAGAAGCTGCTTCTCTCCTTGGGAGATTTTATCTGAAGTCCTTCCCAAGCCAAGAGCACTTGGTTTGCGACTAAACTGGGGATAGACAGCTTGGCATGTCAGTTGGGAAGTTCAGTGGGACTTTTAGAGGGATTAGCTCTCCAGAGTGAAAAGATGAGATAGGAATAAGATAGGATAAAGGGTTAGAATAGGTCATGGTCAGTTTATTGGAGTACATCATTGGGTTACAGACACTGCTGTAGCTTCAGACCTTCCTGATGGGATCATTTCTCCATGATTGAGCTTCACCATAAAAATAAAAAGATTGAATTTGAGATATTTTGAGGACTAAATTTTAAACATCTATTATGAATTTTGAAATGTTTGTATTAGAAAGACAAAACAATCATATTTAGAGAATGCTTCTGCCTCTTTTTTTTTTCTTTTTTTTTTTTTTTTTCTTTGACAATTCAATACAGGAAAACCTCTTTTTCATATTCCTACAGTGTATATTTATGCTTACCTGAATTCCTTAGTTTGCTCTTATTTAACCAAGTTAATTTAAATGTTGTTCTAAATTTGGTTCTTTGACCTAGTCAAGCTTTTACGTGACAGGCAATTTACTATGTAGAAATTCCTGCTCCTTTAGCTTCCTTGTTCTCATTATATCTGCTTTAGTATTTGAACATTTTTTTCCTCAATCTGAGCCTGAATTTGTATCACTTTTGTATGTAAGCTGTGAAGTTGAACCTAGCCTGAGTTCTTGCAGTTCCTGTTAAGTGTTTTTATTCCACAAGAACTGGATAATATTAGGCCTTCCAACGTTTTCCATGATCTGTTTGAAGAGTCGTCTCTTATCTTTCGTTCAGTGATACATTGAGGTGCCTGAGAGTCTGTCCCTTCTGAAATGCAACTTTCTCCTTTTCACACTAGTGCTGCATTGCAGAGTCCTGATGGCTGCAGAGATTTAGAGTTAGCTGTTGTTGCAGTATTTCATTAATAAGCATTTTCCTAACATGGAGGTTATAGGCCTTGTCTAAACAAACCACTGGAATGTAGAATATTTTCTACCTCTGGAAAGTTCTGCTGTGTTGTTTTTTTTTTTTTGTTTGTTTGTTTTTCCTTGTATACTTATATCAGTCAGATATTCTGTTTGTAATAGATAATGAAATTTTAACTAGTCAGTCTTCATGGTCTGAATTTCACACATTTAGGCCCTAATTCTACAACTCAATATTCACAGCAGACTTCTGTGCATGCTTCTTTGGGTGCATAAATGCATGCTGTATAAATGCAATTTTAATAACCTTCTGAATTTGTCTTTTCTTAAACATCTGTAACCCTAGAATTTAGAGGCTTGGCAGGGTAATTCAAGCCCACTTTTAATTTCCTTCTTGATAGAGTATGCAAGTAATAGTATGTGAGAGTACGTCATGCAGCAGTGCACCTGCTGATCTGTGTTAGTCTAAGTGGCATATATTTCATTAAATAGATGCAATAAATTATGTTATTACTGTTTCATTATTTTTTTCTCAGGAAAAATAAATCTGAACTTAAGGGAACCTCTGTAGGTGACACCTGTATTCCAGATTTCCAGTATTTCCCAGAAATGATCTTGTAAACCACCATATTTCATTACTAAGTAATCTATTGCATATGAGATAGGAGTAGTTCACCTTCTGCATTTGTTAAATTGTATGAAGGTGCCAGATGATAATCAGTTGCATTTGCTCAGAATAGCAGACCTTACAGAGAGGCTTGTTATTGGAGCCCTATTGCTATATGTAACAAAAGTTGCATTTCCTCACAGTATGGTATGAGTTTCACAGCGTGGGCCTGAGGTGGCCTGTCATGGAAACAGGGTTTATCTGAGACCCTACAACTCCCTGTTCATGTCTGGCTTCTGGAGCAACTTGTTTGAGCCATAGGAGTCTACACTGAAATCAAAAAAGTCATTAAGCTGTTTTACATTAGAAGAGAAGCTAGTAATTTCATTGAACTTCAGAATATTTTCACAGTGTGCATCTACACTTATACAAACCTCTCATAAATGTAGTTGGTTTTGTATTATTCTTATACCTGATTTTTGTTGAAAAATAAACACCCAGCTCTGATTAGTTAATATACACAATTTTGTTCATTGATTAGTAACTGAAAATAAAGAGCAGCAGAAGTAAAAGATGTAAACTTGTTTCTTTTAATAATGAGTATTTGTTGATTTCTCAGTAATCAGCAAAGCAAATATTTTAAAATTTAATCATTAACTAATAACCTAAATGGTAGTTTTGATGCATCAGTTGGCGTACAGTGCTTTGCTGCAGACTGCCTGGGTGAGCCCTTGGAAGTACATTGTTTTTTGTCTAGCTTTGTATAGGTGTACAGTACAACAAGGAGGGTGGAAATGAAGGAAGAGATTTGCATGCTGATGGTATGTCAGTAAGCTTGAGTTCATGGGAGGACTGACTGTTCAGAAGTAGATCGAGCTGGATGCAGGACATTTGGTTGAAAGTAGCAGTTACAGCAGCTATTGAGAAGAATGCAGAACAGACTACAACAAGTAATGAAAGGTTTTATAGTATTACGCAATTTTCCATTAACTGAACACAATATTCAGGAGCAAAACCATATGGATCAGTCTCATTAAGAATGAAGTTGTGTGAAATGGACATTAAAAAGAGAAGAAAAGTGGCATTTCGCTTCTGGAAAGATAATAGTTTGGTTAAATTAGATTACCATAGTGTTATCACACCGGAGGTGCTTTGGAAATGATAGTCTTGCTGTATGTCGGAAAAGAAAGAGTTGTGTGTTGGGCACATATTGAAGTTTTGTTTGTTTTCAGTCTTCGTGATTAGTTCTGTGATGTGATTTTGGGCAGTTTGAGCGGCCATGGTTTCACCAAGCACTGTAAAAACATGAAGAAGGAACCCTGCAAATTGAGTATAATACTCATTTCACACTTCTAATGAATGTGATGTGGCTTTTTGTTGGTGGTTTTTCTTGTTGCTGCTGCTGCTTATTTTTTGATGGCTTTTGTTTTTCCATTTAAACATATAACTTGATGAAACCTTCATATAAATTTTGTCCTGATTCTGTAAGCTGAATAGCACGCATGTAGGCAACTATCTTTCTTGCTCTGCTTTTAAATTACAGAAGTTTGGAGGTTCTGGTAGCCTGTATCTCTGAATGTATCAGCTATTCAGCAGCTTGGGTTTTTGTGGTTGTTTTTTTTTTTGTTGTTGTTGTTTTTTTTTTTTTGGTTGAAACTCACATTCCTGTTCCTGACTGATGATACTTCATACTACACAGCATACATTTATACGCTGTATAAGCAATAGAAGTGCCCAGAGCAATCTTTCTCTGCCCTTCTTTATTACCAGTTCTATAGCCTCTCGTGGAGTATTGATCTATTGTTCAGTAGTTCCAGGATGTAAAGCTTAAAAATTCACCACTGACCTGGCCCAGGATTTTGTGATGCATCCCAATGAACACTCCCTGTTTTCAGTTGGCAAATTTGCCTTTTCACAGTCAGTTACAATCTTTTTAGTCCCCTTCTGCTCAATGGTCAGTGTTGTTAGGACACAGCACAAAGGTTTTCTGTGTCTGACGTAAGATGTTCTCTGAATCAGATAAGCAAGAGGTTTTCACACTAATCGTTATATCAAGCAGACAGGTACTCTTTATCATCCTCTGGTTGCAATAAATAAATTAGTCACAACTTTTCTCCTCTGTGCCTTTGAGCTCCCTTGTCAGAAGATCTGGTTATCTTACACAATGTGTACCTTTCTTCTACTGAATCCACTAGTTTCCTTCTTTCTCTCTCTCCCCCCCATAATTGTATTCCCCTGCATCTCAAATAGTTGTTTAAGAGGTAGCAGACTTCCAGAGGATTTTTTTTTTATATGATCACCCATTATGGAGATCTCAATCTGTTACACAGTCACGATTCAATCTGTTAGCTAGATGAGAGTTAACAAATTCTTTAGGTTTTTAAAAACTTGGTAACAAAATTAAACAATTTGGTATGCAGTTAGTGAAGTAATGCAGTATTTACAGTAATACTTTAATAAAAATGTGATTACATGGCAAGGAACGCTATTACTCAAACTGAGATGATGGTGCGAAGGACGGATGGATAGAACTTAAATTGCAGAAAATCAATTTTACATCTGTGCTTTATCTGAAATATGTGCCTTGATATTCTAAAGAAAAGTAGGGGCTAGAGGGAGAGAGCTGTGCTTTTAGCTCCTGGGAATCCTATGATGGGCAAGATGACTCTTCTGCAGCTGTGATATTTGTTGGAACGTTACACTTCCATGTGCTACAATATTATGCCACATTCAGGACATAAGACAAAAATAGCTGTACCCAGGTATTTGTAGCACTAGTGTAATGTCTGTTTCCCTAGTATGTGAACACATTTATAAGACAGAAAAAAGTATTTATTTTGATCAGTAAATGTTATTAACCTTGTTCAGTGTAAGAATGCAAACACATCAGACTCCTTTTCTCCAGATGTACCCATTCCTGCAGCCTGTCTCATGCACCAGGCAGAGCTTCTACCCATAAGGTCATGGCACTTGATTATCTGCTGTTAAGTAGGACAGTGTTTCTTTTCCTTTGTGATTCTACAGTGTTTTCAAATTCTGTGACTTCAGTCTGAGCAAAAAGTATTGTGCTGGTGGTGTATCCTCCTGGTACCTTTGGGTTTCTGATGTGTGCTATGGCAGTAGCAGCTGGGTGGGCCATCAGGTCTGTGCAGAGCTCCCGGCACTCCGTGTGGCTCCTGCAGGGTCGCTGTGCCTCAGGCTTTAGAGGAACCTCCACTGAATGCCAAGGAAGTGCAAAACCCTCTAACCTTCTTTATATTGTGCTCTGGGGCTGGGAAAGTTTTAAAGTGCGAGACTTGACAGCACAGAGAGGAAAAATACCTTTACTGAATGCTGCAGATATTTTGTAGCTGACTTTAAAATGCTTCTGTTTTTCTTGGCTTCATCTTTAAGGAGTCCCGCATGTTGCAAAGAAATGCTGAATTATTCAAATTTTAACAACAATTATAGTAATTACATTCCAAAATTGTAGTTCAATTAACATCATTGACTTGTTACTTTCATTGTCAATGCTATACCTATTGAGACAAAAATGTACATTTAATGAGGAAAAAATATTACAAATATGAATTGAAGAGTATATAAAAATACATGCAAGTGTGTATGTGTGTGTGTGTGTATACCGGAATGCCTTTACATGAACCTCATGTACAACCAAGGTAGGCACACTGGATAAAATCGCTTCCTGTAGTGCACTGGAATCTGTTGTGTGTGAAGTCATGTGGCTGTTTGGTAGCTGAACGCAAAATCTATCATGTACAGCTTTATAAAACTATGTCAGTGTTACTTTTGAGAATTGAACACCCCACATTGTCAAAATTCAAAGGTGACTAGAAACAGTTAAAATTCTGATCCTGATTGTCAGAAGTACAAACAAAATGTTGAAGGTACTGTAGTTTCCTATGAAACAATGCGGATCTTGGCTTAGTACTCCAGATATATGGGGCTCCCTATTAAAAACTGGTGCAGTGACTCAACTACAACAACAGTTGGTGCACTGGTCCTGTGCCTATGCCAGACCCATATTTGGTTTGTAAAAGCCTGGGGATCTGCACTTGGAAAAATAGAAGTAGGAAGGAAATTGTTCTGATGGTTGAAAATGTCGATTTTTTCAAAGATCTCCTACTGCAAAGAGTAACAACATTAAAGAAGAAAGGGTGTTAAAGCACTTTTCTTGCTGACCCTGTTGAATTTATCTATCATGTTGGTTCTTTTCAGTTTTCAACAGTTCTGCTGTGTGTGAAGAAGATAATATTTGCACATTTTATGTAATTTATCATTGGAAATGTACCCATTGAATTCCAAAAATGCATTCAGCTCTCAAAATACTGTGACTTCTACTTAAAAGACAAATGTGGAGGTGGTTCCAGGAATCAGCTAACATTATAAAGCATTATAAAATGTAGATAGGAAGGTAGCAGTAAACACACATTTTTAAAATATATGTTTTTAAGCACTTGTCAGAAACATTAACCTGGTGAGATGTGGAAATGTCAGACACATTACATGCGCAGGACGTGCATTTGGCATTTTGCTGTCAGCAGGGGAGTTCTTCTACAACTAATTCCTCAGGAATCGCATGCTGAGTCTGTCTGCAGGGAGGAAGAAAAGATGGGGGTAGAAACATATATTGTTTATTTTGTAAAGATGCATTATGGGATATTTTCTCCTTGGGAGAAGACCGTGAGTTGTGTCACTCATGCTCTGTGATAATTTGGTGGAGTTAGAATAAAATCCTTGTTTCCCATGAAATATCAGTCAGATATTTGCAGCTATAGAAGGGTAAATAACTAGAATGCTACTTGTAAAAAAAAGGTTTAAATGGCTTATCTTGCATATTGTGTGTTTTTAGTAACAATGACCTGATGCTGAATTCTGGCTGTTATAGAGAAACCTGCATGGTGTTGCTATACTGGGGTCTCCTTTCAGACACAAGAAGAGGGAAAAGAAAAAATGTGTTAATTCCCTGATTGAGCTGCTTTAAGTATTTCCTTCATATCCCACCCGTTCTGCCGGGTCACAATAAAGCTGTTTGCTTTATGATTGCATTAAATAGAAAAACTGATAAAATTATGGTTGTTTTTCAGTCATGGGTATTTAATTAAATACTGTCAGCATCATTCATAGCGTAAAAGCCACGTTAGTGAAATGGAGTTTAAGTATGATCATAAGCTCAAAAACAGCAGGATCATATCAAATCAATATATTAATGATTACACAGACTATTGTTAAGTAGTTAACATTTCAGTTTGTATTCCTGTGTTTCCCATAGAGAATTCACAGGTAAAGTAAAGAGCTGTGGTTTGTAACCTCTGTTAGCCTATAGCATCTGAACTTGAAATTCATTAAAAACTGGAATCCAGATTGAACAGTGGCACTGCGCATAGAGCAACAGTAATGGATGCGAAGTCAGATTCATAGAAAATTCTACTTGCTTTAGTTTTCATCAACTTATATTTATTCTGTTTATCTTATATATACACCACAAATAAATGCAGTTCGTTATAATATTGTCAGAATGCAGTATTATTCTTTTTCAGAAGGGAAAACTACAATCTCCATTTGTGATATGAGCTGAAAATGATCAGTGCTTTCTCTGTAACATGATAATTATTTGTAGCCTTGTTGTAGAGAAAAATTGAATTAAAAATAAACAAAACAAAAAGAAAACATTAACTTAAACATAGCAATAACTTAAGTGTAGAAATATCCTTGACCTTAACCATACATGTTTCTTAATGCAAAATGTAAAAGGGCAGTAACTATTAATGCCTCTCATCTGTTCATCATGTAAAGATGGCTCCTGGAAGATTTCGTTGCTGCAGGTTAAGGTGCCATAAATATTGTGTGTCTTTAAGAGAATTACAGAGTCTGTTGTGCTTTATATATGAAAATGGTGGACCTCCAGGGCCCATGTAATATATCACAGAACATATTTACTTTTTTTCAAGTGAGGACAAGTAATTTTGATAGAAACAAGAATTCTGTTGCTTGGTTGTGGTCTTGTAGTGTGAAAATGCAATGAGAAAATTCAGATTTTGTATGTTTTGCCATAAAATACAATTTGCAGGTATATGGCACTCAATTGCTTTTGTCAAACAAGAAGAGTGATTTTTTTCTTGCACATCTGTAGAAAGTTGCCATAAGGACTCATTTTCAAGGATAGTAATTCAGTATAGTTAAGTCATACTGATTTTTAGTATAAGTAATAAATCTCTAGAGCGACTTCTGTGCTTCTGTTTTGTTTTTTTGTTTGTTTGTTTGTTTGTTTTTTGGCTTTTTTTTTCCTGCTTTGTTACCACTTGTAGCAGAACTGAGGTGTGCACAGGGACTGGGTGTTGCAATAACTGGATAGATGAGCTGCAATGACTCACCTGCATGGACAAGATCTAAACTTTTACTTGAGTCTTTTGGTCAGATCTGTAGAATGATGGATCCATTTTCTAATGCTTGTAACTCAGTAGCGATGAAAATCACATTCTGAAAGCAAAATAATTCCATGTCTCTCATGTCCTTTCCATGAACACTTTGATGTTGCAGGGAACTGTATGTGTTATAGTTGTCACTTAGTAAACTAGCTGTATATAATTGGTGAGTTTGTGGATGGATACAGAAACCTGATGGCTAGCATCAAGATTAAGACCAGCAATTTCTTAGCTGAAATGTCAGATGTTAATGAGTTGCATGCTTGAGAAAGTGAACCTAGGAGTGTGTGTGGGGGGTGAGTTGTTACTAACTTCCATTAAGACTTTCTAGATGTTTAAGGCCCAGTAGTGTAAATACCTGGTTAAATTTAAAACTAAAGATTCTGATTGTGCAGGGTTTGGGGTTTGTTTTTCAGGTGTTTTTGTTGTTGTTGTTGTTGTTTTCTTTTCCTTATGTCTTAAATGAAGAAGGATATATCATGATATTGGGAGGACGTGGGGAAAAGTTGTGATTATCGTATCTAGTTATAAAATTCTTGTGTCACAGAAACAGCTGCAACTGCACAATTTTACTTTCCTTTATAGTCTTTCTCAAATGAAGCCTAAGCACTGTTGTATGTAGTGTACATATCATGGGGGGAAAGAGCTGTAGTTCTTCAGTGTGCTTTGGGCTAGCCCGAGGATCTTAACAGTTTCTCTGAACCATGCTTTGATTCCCACTCTGTCTGTTGGGTTAGGAAATGAAAGTCATTTTGGCCATCTAAAATTCTGGATTGAAAAAGTCTTTATTCTTTTGTGTTGTAGAGGAAGAAAGAGAACTTGATAGTTTTGAGATGCTCGTGGAAGATTTCAGTGATGCCTCTAGATCCTGTCACATTTTTCCTGGTGTTGAGATTTCTTACTGGATTGTTAACACTTATTGCAGTGTGCAGGTCTTCTCAGAGTCATCTTAAGGAACAAACAGTAAGGTAGAAGACCAGACTCTACTGTTTGTTGTAGATGTGCTGATTTCTCTTTTCTGAGGAAGGCAAAAGGCTGTGCCAGCTTGTAAAAGTGCTGGCTTGGAAGTACTTTTCTCCCACGACCACATGTAGTAAACAGTAACAAAAAGGTATATCTACTGTCTCTCTCCTATTGTACTCATAAAAAGTGTTTCAAACTTTCCAGTTCAACTTGATGCCTCTGTGGCAACAGAGGTATCTTCATTAAGTTTTCACTTTAATCACGGTTTGAAACGTCAAGTAATGATGGTCAGCAGATTATAAATAATGGTTCATGGCTGTTGAGATTTCCATATTCCTAACCACATGTTTCATTAGTCAGAAATTAAATCACTATGAAGTCTGTATTCTCTTTAAAGAACAATTGCTGCACATGGGATTATGGAAATTCACAATGTCTGAACAAAATTCATCATGATAAAAGCTCAAATTGTTATACGCTTCTGCTTATTTTCCTTTTAAAAGAAATTATTATCTTGGCTTAAAAGGAAATCTACTCTTATTTCAGTTTTGCTTATTTTGTGCGTAGCTTAGAAAGCAATGCAAAACTGCTGAGGTTCCTTGATGCCATTTGTCAATAACGTAAGTCAAACACTTCTCTGATATATAAATGGAAACCGAGCACCAACAGAGAGGAACAGCAAATGCAGTGTTTTTTAATCATTCAGTATTTTAAAACGTAGTTCTTTCCATGAAGCTCTCTGTAAACGCTTCTGAATGACATTCTGAATTAGCATCCCCAAGATTTGAAGATGCAGTTGCACTGTGCTCTAATTATTTTAATTCTGATTTTCATACTATATTTCATTAATAGTACTGTGTTAAAGCACAGCAGATATACTCTGCATCAGGAAGTGTGGTCTTATTTTTTTAAAAAGAAAGAGGAGAGAGTTTTTGTCTGCACTGCAAATTTTATTGAGCTCTTGTGGAAAACATTGCCATTGTAAGGCATCATATTGGAGTAAGAAGCTTCAGTGAGTACATCTTAACCACACTGCTAGGTCCTTGACTTTCTCATGCTTGCCTGTAGGGTTGCTCAGTAGAAGGTTAGCCCAGATTCTGTGTTCATGCAGCCTGATGGTGCTGGTTGCTTTCTGTCCCCTTAGCTTTGCCTTTCTGCAACATAGAATTTGCAGCATTCAGCCTGCCAGATGATCAGTAAATGTCAAACAAATCAAAGTGTTGTTGCCAGCAGAGCTACTGAAGTGCTGCATTCTAAAGGTGATTTTTTTTTTTAATTGATTCCACAGAGGTTGAAATACAAAGTGTAAATGCACAGACATCAGGGATTTATGGAAATGGAAACCCAGCATTCCAACTTCTGTTCTTCATGTGCTTTCGTGTGCCTTACCTTAGGCAGGTTTGAACACCTGCTTGTGCAAATCATCACCATAGGAACTGTTCAGATATTAGTTTTGTTGGAAGGTAACTTCTACATGGGAAGACATTTATGGAAAACATTTCTGCTTAAAACTGGAGAGGAACACACATAGCTAAGCAGTGTACATCCCTCGATAACTCCAGGCACGTCTTCAAGGCTCTGAGCTACCAGCACAGGTCCCTCACCTCTCTTTCTTATGCACTTCTTTCAACATTCATCTTAGCTGTCTGCTGCTGCTTCTGGGCTTGGTGCAATGAAGGGGCTTTGGCCCATATTTCTTACTCTTCAGTCTGTATGTTGTTGGTTTGGGGTTTTTAATAGCCCAGCTGTCAAGAGGCGTGTTAGTTGTATATAGTGTTATTTGTGTATTCCAACCAGTAGATGGCAAGCATGGTCCCATCAGCCCTGCCCAGGCAAGAGATGTTCTGTAGGTCCAGTTCAGTAAAGTACTTGACATAATTATGCTGCAGCAGAGAAACGGTAACAAGGAAGGGATGGCACTTACTGTTTTTTATGCATAATGGCCTTTGATGTAATGGTAAATGGTGTCTGTCATTTTTCTAGAGTTATTTTTAAGATTTAACTCTTTTCCCCCGGCTCTCTTGATTTTCCTTCCTCTTTCAAACTCTTAATTTTACAAACTCACAAGTCCTGGGAAGCTTTAGTACAAAGAGAAGGATTTTCCCCAACTGTGTACTCATGTTTTACATCTCAACTTGGAGCCTGTCTGCAGAGTGACAGATAAGCATACAGTTAATCACAGCTTCCTTCCTAAAAAGTTGCTCAAATCAATTTGTGCTGAAATGCATCTCTCAGTGTTGCACCATTCTTCTGCCTACTCTGATCTATCCGAATGGTTACATTTACATGTCAGATGCAGAAAGATAATCCCAAAAATCAGGCTTGCTCATCTGTATAATCATTTTTGAGGATTTTCTAATCAGAGATGCCTTCTGCATTAGCATTTATGATTTTCAGTTGCACTGATATGTTTGTTCTGTATCTGTTATTAATGAGCTCCTTGGAATACTCTTCCACTTGGCTGTGTGGATGTTGTCACCTGTAGAAAAAAAACACTGTTACAGATATTTTTGAGAATGTTCTGCTTTTTTCAGTAATTTAAATTCCTGAAAAAACACTTGGAAACTGGAATTTTGAGGGTGTGCCTCATGACTTGTAGCTATCTTCATTCTTGGCTTGTGTTAGAGAGATGGATGCAGGCTGGGTAAATATTCACACTCAGTGTATCGATAAAGAGCTCTACCAGATCTGCTCTTATTTATTTATCTATTCATTTATTTATTTGCAATTTACTGATATGCACATACAAGTAGATATGTAGATGAACAACTCGGCTCTCACAGTAAATATGCACAGCAAGGTTTATCTGTGACATAGCATGAAGAAGCTCTGGTATGTAAATTCACCCGTAGCCTGAGACTACCTTCTTGGCGTTTGTGTGTTATCACATGTATCTTCAAACTCTACAAGTGATTATAAAAAGAGCTGGATTTGTATTTGTTGTTCCAGCAGACCAGTGTTTACATATATCCTGTGACTCTTCAGTACTGCACTGATGTTGGATGAGAGGCCCAAATTGTGCCTATTAAAACACTGACATTGGATATAAATTGAATGCAAAGATGACCGTTGTAATTGAAATTATGTAGAGAAGTCACATATCATGCTAGCAAGGAAGCTTCTGGGAGGGAAGGCCCTCATATTTCACAGTATTAGTAAGCATGCGAATCAGATGTTGTTTTGTCTAGATGATGCCATGGTTGTCATCTTTCCTTCCATCAACAAGGTGAAAATACATATATATTTAAATAACAGGTCTAAAAATGAAAGGAATTTTGAGGTGCAGGTTATGGGCTAAGTCTGTCAAAATCATGAGTTTATTTTCTATAAATGGATTATATTTAAAGGCTTTTTTTATTTTAAATCCTTAAGCTACACCCACATCCTTTTTTTAAGAAGTCTTTTCCTGAAGCTAGGAGGATTGAAATGTTGAGGCTTTCAAATAATCAGCTCCTTCTAGGAGCAGCAGCATGAAGCAAAGAACCAAATAAGGAGGTTAGTCACATAACAGAATAAAGCGTATGTGACTCTGTATACATAAATAGCACCAAATTCAGCAGGGTAATGGAGAGCGGCATATGCTAATATGTTAGAGATTAAAGGTAGGTGACACAAGTGACATAGTAAGGCAAATTACATTTTTCTTCCATTCTCTAGAATCCAAGTAACCTCTGGCCCAAGGGCATAAGATTCTCATTATTAGAAAATAAAAAAATAAAGGCAGAATTCATCTTGTCTAACTTGCCTTAATATAAAAGATATGCTATTAATCAAAGTTAATTGTCGATGAACTAAGACAGGCACTTAGAAACTGATCCATCCTCCCTGCACGGGAGACATTTCCCAGTTGTAGTGTCTGTCTATTTATTACATGGAATGGTAACTGCTGGACTATTGATCGTTATACTTAGTCGAAGCCCATCCTAAACATCTAATCTGAGACAGAAGACTGTCATTTCCACTTCTCTTCAAAGTTACGGAGCTGTGTCCTGCACCTTCACATCAGGTGTCTTAATGCCACATGCTTCTTGACAGATGGCACTGGGAAACCAGCAATGCTAATCTTCAGTTCCTGTTCCTTTTAGGCTGTTCATTTGAGTTAACTTCAGATATTGCCAACATTTCCCTTAATTCTAAAGAAAATGTACAAACAACAGTAGGTCTTTTATTGACTAATGCAATAGACAAGGTTAACATGAGGAAAGGGGGGAACATACATACAGCAACAAAACTCACAGTGCCACAGTGCCAGCAGCACTGGTAGCCTAGAGATGGAATTATTGAAGTATAATTAACAAATGACTTAATTAACAATTAATGGTGTAATTAAAGTACGCTAGTAAACTACTTCTGGACAGTAGAATTTATCCTGAGTGAAAGTTTTAAAACTTTTCGAAATAAATCTTGACCACAAAAGTACATTTGTTGAGTTGAGTGCTCATGCTGTGCAGGGAAAGAGGGATAGGATGAAATATTGTCATCTTTGTATATTCTCTGCTTCATGTTGACAACCTCAGGGCAGTTCCATGAGCCTCCAGAGTTTTTGCCATGGTTTCCAGTCCCGCTTCTGAGTAAGCTAACTCTTGCCATACCATCTGTTGAGAATCTCAGGTACCTAAATTATAGACACGTGTTGCTGAAACCGTTATTTAGTAATCAAAAGAAAAGAAGAAGACACACCATTTTATGTAATATATATGCACCTAGTATCTACAAAATGAATTGAAAACTGTAGTTCATTTAGGTTTTTTCTATTGAAAAGAACAAGTAAATCCTCACATGGCCATGAGGACTTAAGTCACAGAATAGAGTGGTTTTGTAACATAGGTTTTAGCAGAGCTGCCACTCAGCTACTCACTTCCCAGCTTGTACCGATGCCTGGAATTATTCTGCTGCCTTTGCATAAGTCTTTGCATTTCCTGAGGCCTCTGTGAACGTTTTTTCTTGAGTATGAAGGTTCCTTCAGAGTGAAATTCTGCAATTTCTTGTCAGCCAGTTTAATACCCACCAAAGTATACAGCCACTGTACTCGATCTTATTGTCCAGGTGTCTGATGATTGTATTGAATGATACGGACTCTAGTATCCCTGGAGTATTTTTCTTGCTGTTGGCTGCCAGCTGGATATTGAGTCATTGATTACTGCCCTTTGAGTCCAACAATTCAACCTATTTTTGGCTCGCCTAAGAGTCCATTTGTCCAAACAATATTTCTTCAGCTTGCAGTTGAGAATGCTGTGGGAGAGAGTGTCAGAGGGTTCACTAAAAACTAAGTGCCACATTGATTGCTTTTTCCTCTCCTCCATAGCCAGTCATCTCATAGTAGAATGTAATTATTTTAGTCAAGCATGATTTGCCCTTTTGTAAATCCAGGTTAACTGTTCTGGCTTATCTGCCTGACATTGCTGTTCTTGGAGAAGGTTTCCAAAGAGAAATAGTTCAGATTCTTTTCATACATCATTCTAGGTAAGACTGATCAGTCTGTATTGCCCAGATTCTCTTTCTTGCCTTTCCCAGATAAGCATAATGTTACTAAGGACTTGCCCATGTGGAAAGGATTGTTCAGAAGTAAATCTACTTTGCAGCAATATCCATTGGCTTATTCAGCACTCTTGGGAAAGCCTATCTAGGTCTGTACATCCATCACTGGCTCACTGTACCTCCTGGGACATGATCTTCAGTGCATTTTTTCACCATCAGCCTTGCTTTATTTATAAATAAACACATAGTTCATATTTATTTGTCTGAAAAGAATTAATTGCAATTCAAAAGTATAGATGTAATTTCTTTCTAGTTTTGGTTATGAATTTTTAAGGCATATATCAGCTACTGCTGGCCTGCTTGGCATCCTTCTGCCCCAACCAGTCAGAGCTCTTAGGTGTGAGATGTGTGTCAGAAATGGGGACAGAGCCTTCAGCTGCTGATGTGGAACCTTTTGGAACTTGCAGAAGTTATATCACTGGGAATTCATCTGTGGAAGTTCAAAGGAGAAATTGTGTTCTATTCAAAAGTCTTTTGGTGTATTTAAGAGTTGGAAAAAATTCTTTGTAGTTCAGTTAAAAAGAAAACTTACTTCTTTGTAAGACTACTTCAGTTCCCCATCCCCCAGCATTTCCTTTGAAGATTAACACTTGATAGATATGCCCAGTGCTAAAGAAAATGCCCTTCTTATATGTGGGAGTTTGGTAATTGCTGCAAAAAGATTCTTAGTGGCTCATAATATACATATAATCAGATTAGTTTTGAATCCTACCTCAGCTGAGAATGTAGGAGTAATCCAATTTGTGGTGGTTTACCTTTGCTTTTTCTGATGCCTTTAAGGGTGCAAGAGACAAGGCCGCATCAGCATCTCAGCAAACAGGGTAGCTGGTTTAGTGGTGCACAGAACAGCAGATGTCTGAGAGGGACATCTTTGAAACTATGAAGACTAATGGTGATTTTATGTCTATGCTGCTTAAAAATCTATATCTGGTTGTTCAGTGAAGCTTTTAAGTCAAACACAAACACACAAAGTGTGCAGATTTAGGAATATGCTAAAGCACAGCTTCAGCTCTTTCTGAACCTATGTAGGTAGTGGGGAAGCTTCTGTAAACACCAGACCTGTGGGCTCCTCAGGGCTTTCAGTAAAACTTTTTTCTACTACTTTGACATTTTGTGGAATTTCTTTATTGATGATAAATAGGTACTTATGAGAGATATCAAACATCAGATGATTTTTGAATTATTTTGCTTTGTTCTTCAGTTCCTACAAATGATTTCCAGCCTTCACTGTTGTTGAAAGGGCTGAGCAGTTTTGTCTTTTTTATCACTGATTCGCCTGTTGCCCAGTCTGTCATCATGTTTTGTTAGTCTTGGCTCCATCTATAGTAGCAACAATAGTAGTAGCAACTGAGTCTTCTGCTCAGAATTCATTTAGTATCTAGTAGTCATTGAAGATTAATTCTGTCTTCAGTAACGATCTGTTATACTTTTATTAATTAAATAAAAAGATCATCCATGAATTAACATTTCTCAGTGAATCTTTAGAATGACATTTAATGCCTCTTGAAAGTTGCTTATTGGAAATTTTTCCTCCTAGCCTGGGGACATGCTGCAAGGAGTGTTTTCATATACCTAGTATATTTTTGTATACTTTAATTCTTTGTCTTTAATTTTTCCAAGAGATGTTTACTGGAGGAACAGCTGGATGGTTTTCTGTAACTGTGAAGCACTGGTAATATCTTGATGCTAGCATGTACAGCTGTATAATACCAAGGCAGTACAGGTATATATGTTAACAAAGCTTGCTGTGTATGGTCTTGAGATTAAAAAAAAAGGAAAAAAGAAAAAGAAAAGAAAAGAAAAGAAAAGAAAAGAAAAGAAAAGAAAAGAAAAGAAAAGAAAAGAAAAGAAAAGAAAAGAAAAGAAAAGAAAAGAAAAGAAAAGAAAAGAAAAGAAAAGAAAAGAAAAAGTAATATTGTCATGTTCCGTACATTGCAGTTATTGGTTAAAGTTCTTACAGACCTTTTATGTGGAAGCTTCATGTACCTGTAAACTATTTTAATATTTCCTAAAGTTTACTTTCAAAGCATCTAAAAAGCAGCCTAGTGCCTGCTGCTTTGTGTTAAGCAATATGGAACATGAAATCACAAAATAGAAAAACAAATGCTCTGATAAACATCTGCTTTGTTGTGTTTATTGTTCATTAAAAGAGAAGAGATTCATGAAGGGATTTGTTATTTCAGTTTAACATTATGTCAACAAAAAAACTACCAGGAGATGCTTAAAACTCTCATATAGCTAGGGACTTGTATAGCTTTTTTGTTATTATTTTTAATTGATAATTAGACTGCTTGGATGATTTGAAGTTATTTGAGTTGGATTTTTAGAAATACAGAAACTGATGTTCTGCCTACTTGGACTACTGAAAGGAAATCCATTGCAAGCACTTGTGTATCCAGCCTAGCAAAATTAGTTTCAGGTGTCCTGGGGAAATGCTAGATTAGAATGGTGCTCATGGTGTCAGGGCACACAGAAATGGTGCTGATCTGTTACACTTTTTTTGTCAGAATAGAAGGAAAAACGTAGATAACTATAAACAGTTTAACCTGATAGATATTTGATTGGGTGAATTAATGTAAAATCCCTCTCACTGACAAGATGTTCTGACCTTCGGTCTGCTGGAATTGTCATGTCTGACAGAGGAGGTCTTTCAGTAGTTACATAGCAGTTTTCTTGCTGTGGGACGTACATGTGGATTTTAGTTCTAGGAAACATTTTGGAGCTGGGGTTTGGTTTAAGTTTTGGTGGGGGGGGGGAGATTTGTGTGTGTTTTAATGAAGCCAGAGAGATGGAATTATCTACTTTGCAATAAAACTTAACTTCAGTGCCAGCTCCATGCTGTTAGAGCATATTACTAAACAGCAAGAAATGTGGCACAGATGTTGTGGCAGGCATATTTTACACCCTCCAAAAGGTCATGTCGCTTGTTATTACATTCAGAATCAATATTAAGTGAGCATTCCAAATTTCAGCTGTCAGTTGAATTTATTGCTGCAAACCAAGGCTGAAAGGTTTTCAACTGTGATTCAAGCAAGCTAACAAATTAATAATACAGAAGTATGCGTGGTGAAGCAGGTGATCCATGTTCCAACTGAAAAGGAAGTTTAATTGAAAATCATAAAAAAAATCAGAACTGGGATGTTTTGGCCATTCCCTCTAGCACTGGATGCTTGTAGTGCCTGTGAGAGTGAGTTGTAATGGTCAGTGCTAGGGAAGAACTGTAAACAGATTGCAGGTTGATACCATGTGCACATATATGTGGTAGCTCTAAGCATCTATCTTGTTAATTAATTTAATGTTAAGACGAAAATCATTTTCAAATTGGTGTGTATGTGTGACCGTTCCACTGTTTGGTCTGTATCCTTCAGACCAACTGAATTTAGCAGCTCTGAATGAGGCCTGGGCTCAGCAGTGTCCAGGAAAGCCACAGTCCAGGTTGGGAGCTTATACCTGTGTTATTATTTTCTCCAGGGTAGAGAGACAGTGCAACACAGTATTGTATTCTGAAATGGAGGACTTATGGTCATTCAGGGGAGAATCTTTCAGATGGGAAGGGCTCTAGTGCTTTATTGGTAGCCATAGTATCCAAACCATTACCTCGTATTTGTAGATTTGGAATACATTTCTATTTGTCCAAGCTCCTTAAACCAGTGTGTTTAATGTTCCTTTCTGAGCCAGTCAGAGAACAAAATGATGAAAAGCCTTTGCAGTTTGGAATTTCCATTCTGTTTCTGTGGGTGTTACAGTGTCTTTAGATAGATTAAAAGCATGATTCATAATCTGGTCTGAATTTGTGTTCTTTCTTTTCTTTAGATAGTTCTCTTTTGCCAAACTTGCAGTTGTTTAAAGTTATTTCCACAATAACTGCAGTATCTCCATGCCATACTTCTGCTCCTTTTCTTTTTTGTGTTTCAGATGCAGTAAATTTTGCTAATGGCATAAATGTATGTAAACGAGCTTTCCCCATTTTGATTCACAAGTGATCAGAATTTCAGCTAATTGTGGAATTTTTTAAGTTCTCAAATTCCTTTTTACCTTGAACTTTTATCATGTACTACTTAATGTAAATTCTTCAGGTAGATGTTTATGACTCTTGAATAGGTGAGAACAAGGAAAATGTGTGGAAGGGCAGTCAAGCTGAAATGAAAGCAATTGGAGGCAATATGTGCCTACATCTGCCTTTGGTGTGTGTTCTCACTCAGGAATTCTGGTTGGTTTGTGGGTTTTTTTTCAACTTTCAATTTTAAACAAAATCTTTTTTGTGGTAGTGCCAAGAGAAAAGCAACCTGTGCTATTAGAATGGAAATGTGTAAATACTGAGATACCTTTTGGCTTTGGCAGACAACTAATTCACATGCATGCAAAACAGTAACGGCATCATTTTCTTTAAAGCCACTGACATATAGGAAAAATACAGCCTTTGCAGTAATTATTTTGGAGAAATAAATGGAAAAACGGGCAAATGGATTAACATACGAATGTTATTTTTAGATAGCATTTTGAACTAATTCTGGTCAAAGCATAAGATCACATTCATTTACAATAGCCTAAGAGCTTTATAGGGCTAATTAGCATTATCCTCAGTCTATCACCTGACTTGGTATTGCAAAATGGAATCAGAGTCCATCTTCCCTGCTCTCAGGAAGACCAGTTTTGTTCTGTGTGTTGGTTTTTTTCTTTGCTGTCATTTGTGTTTTTATGTTGCTCATTGTTTCTGTCTCCTCCGTTACAACTTCTGTTTCATGTAGATATTTGCATATGCAAATGCTCTTTTGGAACATCAGATTCTGAAAGGGTCAGTCACATGTATGTATGTTTATGTCAGTGAAGTTGCATTTTGGAGGCTGCTGTGAAAATTCACTTGATTTCTTCTACAATGCAGAACTGAAGACATGGAGGCATCAAGAGACAATTGGTATTATTTTTTTTAAATACGTATATACATATATATGTGTGTGTGTGTGTGTGTGTCAGAATGTCTCTAAACAGGTGAGAAAATTACTTCAGTACTTGAGTGTAAGTGGTTAACCTATAGCATAACCTGCTTTTATCTAGTGCTGTCATCTTAAATCTAGTTTAAAGTTTTGTTTCCTTTTTTCTTTCTGGGTACCTCAGTGAATAAAATACTTTCAGTTGCATGGCAGCCAAAATCTGGCACGTTAAAATTTACAGATGGTAAAAGGCATGTCTTTTCATCTGCCAGTGTGTGATTCAGATAGCACAAGCAGACTTCAATCCACTTGACCTCAATAGTGTTGGCACAGCCTTCTTTCCCAGTCTTTCCCAAGCTTGTTTGATGAAGCAAAGCCAGTGATGCTTCTGTGTGAAGGGGGAAAGTAGCGTTTAGATCCAAGGCAATTGGAAATATGTGAGAAGTATTTATAGAAAAGTTTAATTTTTGTGTACATCCAGCTGAATTCTGTGGAGCGCTAGCAATGAAAGTGGAGTAGTTTGAAGTACTGTCTTTTTTAGAAGATAATACTAGCTTCTAAATTTGTCAAAATCTGAGAGCAGATACACTCAATTGGATAGAACATCTTTATGCCAACACATTGAGTCAAGATTTTAGAGCTAAACCCATAAAAATATCAAATTATATAATTAGTGTTGGCGGGTTGTGGAAGGTATATATAGCCCTAGAAGAGTAAGCAGGCTGATACAACATCTTATTGTAAATCTACAATCTCTTCTTTTTTTACGATTTTTAGGTAATGAATACAATACACACTTTGTATCATGATCTGCTTAACTCTGCTGGCGGTACAGAGCTTTCTTTCATGTGCTTGTTTAGAAAATGTGTGTTCTTAAGAAGCACCGGAGGGTGAGCATGTGGGCTGTATTTTCTTTCAAAGGACTCTACACACCGTAATACGTTCTCAGCAGCCTTAGAAAAGTTCTTTTCACAGAGCTCAATTCTTTCCCTAAGAAATGCACAATCTCTACAGTCTGACATCCAGATTTGCATTAAGAAATTGAGATTTCTAAAATGTTGACTTTCATTTGATGGAGCCCAACAGGGTGCTGGTCTCACGTAGAGCAGTAGTGCTCAAAATGTGAGAATCAGCACGTCACATAAAAATTCAAAGGTACTTATTATACCTCCTGTAAGATTTTGATTAGTTTAATTATAAATCTTTCTCTTTCTGATTTTTACTAACTTGCTTATGACCTGATTGCAGCTCACCATTAGTGTATGTAATACAGTCATATTTTGCACTCCACCTTTTGAGAACTACTTTTGTGGGATCTGTCTGCTTGCTTTTGGTGCAGTTAAACATGTTGGTGATCTGCTTTGTTTCTCTCATTGTTACATAAAAATCTCTATAATAATATCATTGTTTCACTAAATCAGAGGTGTGCCTGAGTGTCAATGGGATCTTGAGCAGGAAATCCTGAGAAAATAAGGCTGTGAAGCACTATAGGAAGACATCGCAAGACTGAATTTTGAAAGGTAAAAGCAAGAAGAGTCTTGGTTATGTGGAATTTAGGGCAGGAGCCCCAGTTCAGTCTGTTTCCTCCATTTTTAGAGTTCCTTAGATAGAAGTGTTCTCCATCATCATGCCAAATAGAATCTGCCTTCCTGCTTCTTTTCTTACATTGAAGGATGGTGCTGATTATTGATTCTCCCCTGCACTCTCCAAGCAGAGTACTTGTTGCCACCTGCTTTTACACAGTCCTGAGGTGAGCAATTCTGTTCTTTATGGCAGAGCTGAATGAGGTCAAACCATTTAGGCGTAGGTTGGAAAAATTCTGATAAAACTGAAATTTTGTAATTCCAGTAATTATGAGACTTTTCAGTAATTGCACATTAACTGCTTGGTTTTTTTGTTTGATTGTTTTTTGTTGTAATTTCCCCCTTTCTCTTCTAATATTCTTAGAATCCAGATGTTGCCTTCACAAGGGCTATTTAGGTATACTCTGGATGTAGTTCGTGGTTATATATATTTTCTGCTGAGAGCTGACACTTAGCAAGTCAGCAACCTGCTGTTCGCAGTAGTACACACTGCTGCTTGGTATCTTTCTTCCTTGTAAAAACTATGTATTTCTATTGTAAGACTTAATGACAGTGTTACTGGGTATGCTCTGGTTTCCATAGGGTTTTCAAAGAGGGGGTTCTAACTGGAATAACTGGGGAATGTGGATGTAGAAGAAAAATCACGTTGTGTCCTGCATGCCATCAGCTTACATCTCCAAAGCTGTAGTTAAAGAGAAGAAACAAAACTGTTAACATTAAGCATCAACACTTTTTATTTCTTTATTTTGTTAGTAACAGTTTTTCTCTTTAGAAGCTCAAGTTTTCCCCATGTAAACCATTCCAATGTGATAAGCAGCAGTGAATCCACATCAGTGGTGGCAGCCTTTCAATTCTGACTTCCTAGTAGTACTAGTATTATAAGTAAGTGATGTCTATTTTAGCTTGTAGAAGGTTGAGCCCAATGTACTTGGAAATCTACCATGAATCCATCGTGGTATGCAATGATGACAGGGATGTGTTTTCCTAAATCATCCTGAAAGATTTGCGAGAAAGAGTTTGTGGTGGAGAACCATTCTGCAGTCCTCATCGAGGGCAGCTGTACATCTGTGCAGGATCCCTGAAGCAGTTCGTAGGTGAGGTGTTGCTCCTGCAGCTTTCACAACTCACTAGGTCTCTTATTCAGAGATATGGTGCTGAAGTCAGGCAAGCTTCTGCATGGCAAATGAGTGCCTGATTATACTGTGGTGACGAGTTTCGGTGCTTAGGCTGATTTAGTGTGAAACTTCTGTGCCTTGTACTCCTCTGTCTTAATACTGACTGGTTGCATCATTTTACAGTAAGTAGTTGGAGAAGATCATGAATCTATGAAAACATGAACTTTGTAGATCATCCCGTACCTAGCACATGTGAATGAACCAGGCAGAAATTGTGATCTGGAATTCTTCCATTTATTTGTGGAACTAAAGGGAATACTATGGCAAAAGGGTTGCATTCTTGCAGCCACGTGTAAGTTAATTTCCATGATTTACTCCCTTTGCCAAGGCATATGAATCCTAGGTAAAATTCTTTCTTTTTCTATGCCTTTTCTCCCTTTAAACAAAGCTTTTGTCTTCTGCTTTAAGTGGCTGAAGTTGCTGGAGACAGGAAAACATTTCTTGGAAAGGGTAACTGTATGTTTATCTTATTCATACACTCTTTTCCAGATAAACTTGCTGATGTGGAGGACAAAGATACGGAATTGATGTACTGTTCAGAAAGTTCCAGTGTTTGTATTATATTGTGCCAGTTGTGAATACTCTGTCTTTTCCACTTTTTTAGGTTTTTTTTTGTTTGGTTTTTTTTTCTGTTGTTTTCCATTTTCTCATATTCACTAAATGTTTTCTCATCTTCCTCACAGAAACATTCTGCTTTTAACAATGCAGCATTAGACGTTCACCTCATTTCTTGAGAGATGTTTATAGGCATCATTCTAAGCCAAGACTGGGAGTCTGTGTTGTAGTAATAGCTTTGTTCCCTGAAGATTCAGTGCTGTCAGCCTATTGAGAGTGAGATGAGATTGCTTGTGGCTCTGTGTCTGTAAGGAAGTCAAAGATAAAGGACTCACTAGGATGATTTGAAAGGAGAAAAGAAAGGAAATGAAAAGAAGGGAAGAAAGGAAAAAATTTCAATTGTAATTTCACAAAATGGATACCATGCAAGAAAGAGGAGGTTTTTTTTTGTTTTTTTGTGTTTTTTTGTGGTTTTTTTTTTTTTTTAAAAAAAAAGGAACAAATAACCTATTGAAGATAGAGTTGCTTCTTCAGGGAACAAGTCCAGTGGTAGCTGTGATAGCACACTGAAAGTGGTCGGTAACCATTTGTGACAATTAGACAGAAGATCTCATAGAGTGGGGCTGAAAAACAGATAATCTCCAAATCTCCAAAACCTCTAAGGAGTATCTGGGAAAAGGGGACAGAAATTAAACTTGCTGCCAATAATGTTTTTATTCAGAGATAATCCAGAATCCCTTCTGTCCCCTGATTACATTAAAGGACTCATAAAAGAAATTAACATGTAGAGTATTTTTAAGTCATTGGAAGTTGCAGCATCTAATTACCCTTTATGTAATAGCTGGAAGCCACCAAATAAACCAAAAAAACTAAATTGTTGATGCCCAAGGATAGTTTAAAATACATTGGTAGAAGTTTGTTTTAAAATTAATAAATATATTGTTTTTAAAATATATGGATAACTCTTCAAAATGAGCACACACCAAACTTCAGTTGCTGATTCTGTTGCCTTATGGTTACTGTTTGTTCTTGTGTTTATCTTGTTTGGCTGAATCAGGACTGATGCCATGTCAAAGTGGACTGTTTCTTTTATAGGAAAAGGGAAAAAAAATGAGTTTGATAATCTGATAGCTGGAATTGATAAAATGATCAAAGTATTGATCATTTGGGTCAAGGTGATTCAGTCCAGTGCCATCTGTTACCTGAAATGGGTTAAGAGATTTGACTAGTATTGTCTTGCTTTCAATTAGCAGTGTCACTATTTTATAGTAAGCCTTAACTCTTCCAGACTGAATGGAGAAATAGACATTTAATAAAAGCCAACATAAATTAAAAAGGTAACTGAAATGATAGCATATATCTTCATCTGTCGTTTGTTTTTTTGTTTGGTTGGGTTTTTTTGGTTTTTTTTGTAATTTATTTTTTACTTTTTTTTTTTTTTTTCTATATTCTTCATCTATTTTCTTGCTTTCTGTAGCATTTTTATTATGGAAGTGTGGATTTCCAGAATAGTTGATATACCATTTTGTTATTGTCATTCTTAAGAACAACTTATTACCTGAGTGCATATAAACACTACTTTTAAAACTACATACAGTTTCTTCATGTTTTGATTAGTGTTACTGTTGTCCTTGTTAATTGAAACATTTAAGTATATTGACATAAATCCCAGGTTGGGTGGTTGGTAAAGCAATGAATGTAGCAATCAAATTCACCTAGTAGTTTCCATTTCTTCTTTATTCTAAATATTTTATCATTTAGATTTCTATGTAGTACAGTACAACCAAGAGGATATGATATGCAAAGATTAAGGTGTGTGCCTGGGAGTCTAAAGACAAGATTTTCTACCCATGATTCTCTGTGTATTGATCATGATCGCTGTTACTGACGTGGTATATGTAGGGAGTGGAAAATGATGCTGCTTAGTGCCATTAGACACGATCCTTCCTGTCAGGTAAATATATTTTGTATTTTGTATGTGTAATAAGCTAGTTTTTAGGTCAAGCCAGGTTGCCAATGCTTACTGGTGTGGTGAGAGCCTCTGGGACTCCAACAGGTAGCTGGAGAAGAGCCTGTTCTGGGCCTTGGGTTGGGCACTTTATCGTCATGTTATTTTAAAAAAGAGATATGAGCACTTCTCACTCCATACTTAAGTGAGATATGTAAACAACAGTGGGAGAAGGGTAAGTGGCAAAAGCCACTGTTCTTGACTATCAGGAAATGTTAGTTGTCCATTAACTAAATTTTCTGTTGTTTAATAGCAGAATACATTCAAAGGAGTTATAATTTCTGAGACTAAAATGATGAATAGTGTGATGAAGTTAAGTAGGTTTGAGGCAGATCTTATTTGTGATTGCTTATTCCTCCAGCTCATTCCTTTGTTAATGGAAAAAATAGGAGATGCCTAGTAATGCCTAATAGTTAACATTTGTTGTAACACTTAACTTAAGGCACTGCATGAGTTAATATTTGGGCTTGTATTGCATACTGTAGCTCAGTTTATGAAATCCTTTGTTTTTTGCTTCCCTGTGTTTTTCTTGTGTTTACATGATTTCTTACACTACTGAGCTTCCAAGTGGCAGAATGCTTATAGAAAATTCCCACTCCCATCTCTAAAGTATGTGTATCATCCTGCATTTGTAATAGCACATATGAAAGAGGTCTAGAAATTTCATTACCTCAGGTTCTGAAGAACATCTCCAGCCTTTATAAGCTAGGTAGGCAAAAGCAAGTTTAATGGTTGCCCAGTGAAGTGCTGATGGATGTTGGGGAGAATGGTGGTAGTGAGTCATTTATGTTGAGAAGAACATTGCGAGGATAGTCTCTTGCCTTATTCCTTGTCTGCTGTGTCATTTGTGTGTGTTAGTGAAGTAGCTCAGAAACACCTAACCATAGAACATTAAGATTCCTCATTCAAGAGCTAAGGAATAAGAATGTGTGTAAGCATTGAATTTTATACACATCCATACCTATAAATATATTTAGACCATTACTCCTTGAGAGTGTTGAGACCCATGTAGCTTCCATCTTGGCATGGGATTTTTGTGTCATCTTGACTTTGTAATTGCAATTAAGGCTCAGGCTCAGGAATGTTTCCATCCATGTGTTGTTTTCACCTTATGACCTTGAGACTTGTTACATTATTTATTCATCCTGTATACAGTGTTAAGTGCTTTTCAGTGTCTGATCCCTGCCCTGATGAGTTTGGAGGCTACATGAGACATGCATGGGAAGAGGACAGGCTTATAAAATGCCTATAAAAATATATAATGCATTTTCAGTTTCATAAAAGATATGTCAAGGTTTTGTGTTGGGTTTTGTTGTTGTTGTTTTCCTATTTCTTTGTTTTCGGTGTATTTTTTTTTTATTTTTTTTTAATTTTTTTTATTTTTTTTGCAAAACAGCACTTTTAGTACAGCCGGCATCTGGCAGTAGAAGCCAGGCATGAGGTTTAAGAGAAATAATTTGTCTTTTGAATGGTTATGACCTCACTACATACAGCTCTATTTCATTAGTGTGCAGGTGACTGGTCCTTTTTTTTTTAACCTTGGTGCTTTCACAACCTCTATACAAAGATGTGGAGCTTAAGGAATGCTTTTATTCTCTAATGCTTTCACTATTCAGCAGCTAACAACATGAGTTATGCATACTAAAGCTTGTGCAAACTAGACAGTCTCACTTCGCACTTACGAAACACAGACAAGTGTCTGAACAGCATAAACAAGAAAACAACATGCCAAACATGGGCGATATCTTGTTTTCTGTGGGAATGGAAGAGAAATGGAAGAACAGAGTGAGGGATTAGTTGCGAATGACTGAGATCCAGGGGAAGAAATGAGTATTTTCTCCCAAGATACGCAAAACTTACTTTCTGCAGAGCTGAGTAATACCAGCTTCACCATTAGGAACTGCACTTACAGCGTTGACAAAGATCTTGTGTTGTATTCCTTGTTTTAAATATTCTTATGAATATTCCTTGTTTTAAATATTCTTATGAATATTATGTCAATACTGATCTTTTTGAGTTGGACTGATAGAAATATATCACAGTGCTTTCAGTTATCAGAATTCAGAGAAAGGCAGATAAATTCAACTTAGTATTTTCTACTGGTCAGAAGCCCAAAATAGGATTTCATTAGTACTAAAATAGAACAAAATCCTAATTATTATTTATTAAGCCTAGAACAGTAATCATATTAATACATCTTTTTTAAGATGTGAAAGCATATTAATCTGTGAGTTAGTATTTACTAGTGTCATATTTGCACACTGTCTGTGATTCTGTGATGGTATGTTCAGAGCTGTACACACATAGAAGCTATGTCAGTAGAGCAAGGAACTTGCTTGAACGGGAAGATTTTGTATGTGTATTAGGAAGATTTTCAGAAAAGTCAGTAGAGGGAGATGGGAATATAAAGGCAGTAAGGATTCCCACACCAAAGTTAAGAGAAGTGGGGAAGGAAAAGATGGTAGAAGAGAATAAGTCCGTAAAAGCAAAATAAAATGCAAACATTAGCCTATGAGAAGGTTGAAAAATACTGTGATAATAATGCAGAGTGCAGGTTTTTCTTCCATAGATCAGTAGTGCGGATGTAGGCATGCAGGTCAGATGTATTGCAGGGAGCAACTTTCAGGGTCTACTAATCTTTGCTATCTCTTCTCTCTAAAAACCATTGTTCATCTAAACCAAAGCAGTAGTTAACTACATGCTGCTGGCATTTAAAGTAGAAAGATTATCAGAAAATCTTAAGCTAAGAACTGGAAAAGATTGACAAGTGCAAAAGCACACGTCATTCAGGATTCGTTCCTCTAGGCTTTCAATCATAAAAAAAACTATTTGCTATAAAAAGAATGAGATGTAAGTTGACAATATGAAGACAAGAAATGGCATGGATAAGCAAAACAAGTGAATCCCAAATTACAAAGGTACATACAAATCAATAGCAAGATCATGAGGAAGTGCATAAGTATAGCTGTACAAATATTAGAAGCCTGGATTGAGAACACCAAGAATTTATTTATTTATTTTTACTAACACGGTGAGTCTCCTTGAAAACAGATATAGAAAAGGACTTAATCTAAGGGAAGGGGCCCTCAGGACTTTCCATATGAATGCTGAAAGGCCAGACCTGGGAAGAAATGCCTATGCAGAACTGACTGGAACAAGTCTGAAAGGGAGGACAGGTTGGTAAGATTCATTGCAGCTGAATCTCCTACCTAGTGCAATCTGTGTCTGGATCAAATGATTTTGTACTTCAGCACTGCAATTGATTTGATCTGAAGTAACAGCAGTTGAATAGAAGTTGCATCCTGTCATCGAAAGCAGTGGCCTTGTCATCCTTTTGCTTGTCATTGTCTGTAAGCTTCTTTGAAAGTAATCAGGAGTATGATGGAATGTCAGATGATAAATTATAGAGTAACGAGAAAGTAGCATAAGATAGATCTGCACTATTAAGCAAGGAGGCTATAAAAGCAGGTAAAGGAGTCCATTTTCTGCCATTGAATCTCTAGGCAGGAAGAAGACAAAATGAAGTCTGTACTTCTAACCATCTGACTGGGATGATGCTTTGACTGCTACATGTCAAGGAAGATGAGAGACTTCTGTGCGAGTAGAAAGTACTATAAAGATGGTTTGTAGTATTCCATAGATTAAGTCACAAATCATAAAAGGTTGCATTTTAGATGCTGCAAATTGCCAAATCTTGGAATCCATACTTTAGCTTTGAGTTGTTCTTGAACTGCTTCAAGATGTAGATAGGAAAGGGAAGCTTTCTGTAGTGGTGACTTATTTAAGCAGTCTGTACTATCAAGATGGTTTTGCATATTGCCAAAATGTTTTTTTCATTCTCCCAAAAGTTGAGGTGGTTTAGGCTGGAGATTCTTCTGCTGCTTGATTTGTGAAGGGCAAAGGTTACAAGCCCTGGCTTGTAAGGATGGGATAATCTAAATGGCTTCCAGTGCCCAGCTCTGGTCCGCTTTTCTATTTCCCAGAGCTAAAGCAACTGAAACTCAAGAGCTGAATGGTAATAAGTTCTAAGCATATCAAATCTTTAATGCTTTTCCATATCTATACCTACAGTGCCACTAAAGACTCCATGTATGACTGTAAACACCTCTGGGAAAGCATTTGGGGTAAACAGAGTATATTTCTGATGATCACATTTTGAGTGTACTGCCTGGTAGGTAAATGCACGCCCTGTGTTTTTATTAGGACTTTATGGCAGGATCTTTGAAGGAATACGTAGATCTGCTTTTTGATACCTTAATGTTTTTCTGCTAAAGATGTCTCTATATAACAGGGCTTTAAGTGATTGCAGTGCTCAGTAATGCTTGTCAGACAGCTCGTTGAGAAAGGGTTGAACTTTAATGGTTAAAATCATTTAATCCAAATGTAAATATAGAATCATAGCATAGAATGAATGGGGTTGGTAGGGACCTTAAATATCATCCATTTGCAACATGTTTTCCTGCTTCTCTTAGAATTACTCAGTGTAGGAAAAATAAAAAAAAAATAATTTTAAAAAATCCCTAGGTTTTTTTCTCAAGCTCTGGCACTAATAGTACAGCTCCTAATGAGGATATTAGTTTTAGTACTTTAAAAGGGACTTAATTCCTGGGGGACACTTTCCTGTGTCAATTCATTTACCTTTTATACGTTTCTAAAGATTCCTTGCCATATGTGCTAATTGTGTAGTAAATCTAATACTGAAATCATGTCATCTCATCACTTGTGCTAATCCTTCATATGGGGAAAATAAGGAGGAGCTGCAGAAAGGTTGTAATGCTTCTGAGTACATTCATTACAATAGCTGTTTTCCTGCATTGTCTTCTCAGTGTAAGTATGGCTGTGACCATATCTTTCTGTGTTTTACAGCCTTGAACATGTTTGTTTTTAATATACCTCTTACCAGCTAGGAATCAGCTTTTGAGTGTAAGACATTTCACAGACAAGATTTTGTTTGGCTGTGTAATGAAATCAAATAACGTGGCAGTGGAAATAATAAAGTTTAATGCATTCTTTGAAAACTAGAGGTAATGGAGAAACAGTTATTTGCTGTCAACTGCTATTGCTGTAGGAAAATCCACTTTTCTCAGTTATTTTTTCTAGTATGTGTATATGCATTTATGAAGTAATAGACACAGTTCTGAAATCTGGTGTGACATTGTCAGCAAAACTAAAGTGTTACCAAATGATGCGGCATTACAAGGTTAGGACTGATCGGCTCTTCACTATGCCTCCAGGTCATTTTGTGTCTTTGGTTATACACAAAGTCTTGCTTCTTTGTATGCAAAACTAAAGCAGTAAAGTGTATGTACTAAAAAGATACAGAAATAGAATCACTTGAAAGACTTTCAAAGCAGAAGAATGGTAACAGCTTCAGTACCATTGAAGCTAAAGAATCATTCTACTGCAATCGTTTGGCTGAAGAAAGAAAAGATATTTTTCTTTTTTAAAGAGGGAAAAGCAATTCTACTTTCTGAGTAGAGTTGATTGGCAAATTATGAAGCTTAGTGATGTGCTTTTGAATAATACTGTACAATGTATACATTCCTATATATTCCATGAATGCCACTACTAATCTGTACTTCTGATATTAACTGATAGAGTGTTAACTGTGTAGAACTACTAAAAAAAAACAAATCTAAGGAACTTAATTGTTCTCATTTTTACACATATGCACCCCTCTTCATGATCTTTAGGGACTTTTCATGCCTAGGATGGGATGGAACTCATGATAGCAGAGCAGTAGAGTCATCGGGGGTGTGAAACTCAGTGATGATAGATTTTGTTTCTAAAGCCTGTTTCTGTTGGCAGGTTTTGTGGCAGATATGTTGGCTTTGTTAAATTATGACCATAAAACACAGATAATTGGTAGGTAATTAGGGAAATGCAATAATTTGAAAGCAATGTACAAAGCAACTATTCTGATAGTCGTAATAGTACTGTTTTAATGCTGCATCCTTAAACTACAAAACTGACCTTATGTGTACCTTTGAATTGCTGCATAGCATTCATCATCCAACTGATATTTGATTTCCAAATACTGCTACTTTTGTACTTTAAGTGCTTTCTGATTCATGGGAAAGAGGCTAGTATGAATAGGTATTACATGGAAAGGTATCTCTGTGGCTCTTCTTTCTTTTCATTAAAGATCAGAAAATAAAAAATAAAAATAAAGCTCTGTTTCCCTTTGGCAGTGGCATATCAGTGAAATGACTTCTTTGTTATTTTAACTGATATTGTATGTTTATAGAATGACAGAGATGCTTTAAGCTCTCTGCAGCTGTTTAGTACCCTTACCACTGTAGAAATCAGTAATGGAGCATCACCATATGGATTTTCAACAAATTTTTAAAATTGGAACCTTGGTTTGTCAAGTTGTTTAAGTACCTACAAGAAGACCATTAGAAAACCAAATACAGGTCAGTTTTCTTTTTGCGAAGAGTGTCTTAATAATTAAAAATTTATTAGATGCCATGAGCAGAAAATGATATTTAATTGGAGGTTCCATATCCATTCTGTGTCCATTTCAGGGTAAAGAATGCTCAAAGGAAAGTTTTAATGGTTGGATTTTTAAGACTTGCCTTACACGTGTGTACATATGAACCATTTTTACTTGCTCTCACTCTTGTCAATAAGCTTTCACCACATTAATCCAATAGCATTGAAGTTGCCCAGAGAGAAATTGAAAGCTTATTTATCTCGCTCTGAGCAAAAAATTATTGACTCCTTGTAGACTGGCTCTTTACCTGCTGACTGATTTGGAACTGTGGATATTTGTTGCTAAAAATTAAAAAAATTAATGTACACGTTTCTTCAAAGGGCACATCAGCTTCTATTGCTTTCAGGAATTAAACAGTGCTTTTAAATTCAGTATAATTTATGTTTCAAATTGTGGCTGTTCATACAGTAGAGAGATTTTTTTGCCTGATAATTGTAATTGGAAAAATACCCCCAACCTGCAGAACTCTAAAAATTGATATTTCTGAGACCTGGAGCAGGCTGCTCATGGATCTCTGCTGAACCTTGAATGTACTGAGATGTGGGGTATCACATACCCCACTCTCTGATCTGACGTGATAATGTGAAGTTGCTGGGATGAGGGGAAGTGGTGATATCTTGGTAAGGCTGCAGATGGAAGTGTAGTATGCCAGGTTTCCTTTCCCAGTTGTGCAATATCTCTTATTGTTTACCAATATCACAAGATCCCAGATTATGCAAACACTTCAGCAATCAATCAACAATAGCAACAATAACCAGGATTTTTCTTCTTTTAAATCTTTCCTTCCCTAAAAAAAAAAAAGTGTGGGGCATTCTGTGTGAGAATAGCACTTCTGTATTTGTGTTCGGTGGTTTGCAGAGGCATCTGGAGTTAATCTGAGATCCTCATTTGAAGTTTCAAGAGGAATTTTGGAACAGCAAAGTATGATTACTGTGGTGCTACTTTAATTTACTTCTGTCAGACTTACAGATATAGAATGAGATAAGTCTCAAGGATTGTAAGTAGCTGCAGAAATATTGCCAAGATAATTTATTGTTGCATCCTAATTAAAACTATAATTAACAAATAAACATTCTGCTAATAACATACTAACAAATTTTCTGAAAGGTAATATAATCAGAGACTTGATTCTTATTCTTCATACCCCTGATAGTAGTGTGTATGTATTGGCATCAAGAAAACAACTCAGACTTGTTTTTAGATATTATTACAGTCAGAGTCAGGATCAGAATTTCTCATTAGAGACTGGAAAGTTTCAAAAGCAACTGCATATTTTAAGCATCTTCTACCTTTCCAAGGTGCTTTGTGATTCTGAATGCACTGGGGCTCAGGGAGTATAAAGCAGAGTCATCAAATGTTTTGGCCTGTAGAAAATGTCTTTCAAAAGCAGAACATTCTGAAAGCATGAGCCAGTGAAGGACCTCCATCCTCCGGCTGCGTGGAACTTAGTCTTTGTGAAAGAAGTGACCTGGAGCAATTAAGAGGTGAGCGAAGGACATAATTTGGCTGGCAAAGTTGGGGCTTCATGTTTAAATAAAAACAAACAAAACATTAAACTTTTCATGTTTAATTTAAAGAAACAGTGGAATGTTGGCATTTATGGTCTTGATGCTGTGTCAGTGCTGCATGATGTTGGCAGCTCACCTGCTCTACAGGCTGAGAATGTATAGAAACATTTTGCTAAAAATGCCTTTTTTTGTTACCAAGGAAAAAAAGGAAACAGCAAAGGCAGCAACAACAAAAACAACACATTAGGCATGCACTACTAGTCTAGCTAATTCTAGGGGTGCTATTAGCAGGCATTTAGGCAAATCTATTAACATTTAGCATCAGCACAAATGCGATTGCATTCCTACTTTTCATGTTTCTGGCAAAATATGCCTGGCCATTCAAGGGAGGAGAAGGACATTTAATCCATTTGTTAGGTAGTGCATCCTAAATGGGGAAAGGAGTTGTAGTGAAAATGTGGAAATGAGGGAAGGGGAAAAAAAAAAAAAAGAAAAGAAAAAAAGGAAAGGACTCAGAAGTACTGCTTGAAAAGCCAGCTTTCTTATTTGATCAGATCTTTGGTTGGCGTTTCTGTATATCGCCACTGATTTTATTGATGAAACAATCTTCTGTATTTAACTGCTCAGTGTGTAGTTTTGAAATCATGGAATGCTTCTGGAAAAGAATTGATGTGGTTCCTTGATTAAAGAAAATAAGTCGCTATTCAGCTCCTCCTATTTTAAGAACTCGAGCTGGTTGTGAGCAGTGTCAGGGTAGGCAGTCTGCAGGCACACCAGTATTTTTTCAATAAATAGGTTGTACTTGTTTGTTTAATTACCTACCTTCTCTAGCAATCCCTTTTTTGTATGCATTCTTTCTTGAGATAAATTCTTTGTTTTAGGAAAAGTGTTACATTTATATGGACTAGGTACTGCATTATGGCAACACATACTTACCATGTACACATTTAAGAGATTATTTATACAAATGTGTGAAATTTGTCCTCTGCTTGTCTGCTGAGACTCAAATTCAGGATTCCGATGATTTAATTTGTATTTGTGGCAGTTTACATTCTGGCAGTGCTGAAGCAGTGCTGGCTCTTGCAAGGAAAACACACAACCACTAAATAAATGTCAGATTATTAGTTAAAAAAAAAATAGAGAGGGAGAAGAAAGCAAGAAAAAAAATAAAGAAAAAAAGAGAAAACTGCCTTTAAATATTTCCTTTTTCAATCAAGCATTAATCGTCTCATGTGAGCTGTTGTCATGTTAAGGGGTAAATAAAATAGTCTTACGGAATCTTTACATGTCTTTCTCAAAATTAAGTGTTAGTCTGTGACACTAATGTTACCTTCCTGAGTTTCAAAGTATTCTACAACTTTTTCACTATCTCTTGCATTTTGTATTCGAAATCCTGACAAATCTCAGTTTCTAGCATTGTGCTTGATGAAGTGCAAAGACTTCTAGGTGTTTGTAGCAAAGCTTCCCTGCAATACTCTCAATTCCTCTTCCCTTCCCTCCCTTCCCCTCCTTTTCCCTTCGCTGTCCTTTTTTTTCCCTGAGGCATGTTTCACATGTGAGCTGGTTTTCTTCCAGCACGTCGTAATGTACTTATAGCATGACAGAGACCGCAGACATTGAAACCCACCTTCGAACATGGCATTCAAGTGATGGCTGTTTAAAGCACCTTTAAAGAACTGGGAAGAGACATTAGGAAGAGTACTCATTACCTGAGAGCACAGTATGTGCAGTCCTGCTCCAGCTGCTGGACCTGAGCACCCAGTTAACCTTCTGCATTTAGGCTAATTGTTGGCAGAGGGAGCAGCAATTTGAATTATCACAGCATCATAACAGCTATTAACTGCTTACCCAAACCTGCCTGTTATCTATTTGACATTTAAAAAATGTTTAAACAATGACTTTCCTATATTGGAACTCAGTGTTAAAAATCTCCTCTAAATGTAACCGTGTCCTGGTTGCTGGAAAGCATAACATGAGCCAGCAGTGTATCAGCACTGTTCTCTACCAAGGCAGTTTCTGCCTTGGTGTATCAAAGGCAGATTTGAGTTTTATAGGCAGTAGTACCTTTACCAGTACAGCAGTGGAGCAGGTAACTGGTGTCCCCATATGTCCAGAGAGCAATATGGAGCTGGAAGCTTTCTTCAGTGGATGTGACACTGAGGAATATGATTTAGCCAGGAAGTATTGGTAATGGTTGGACTAGATGATCTTCTAGGCCTTTTCCAACCTTGATAATTCTGTGATTCTGTGTGCACTAAGACACTTAGCTACATTTTGGAAACAGAAGGAAGTATTCCTAATTCCTTACTAAGGCAGCAGCCTGTAGTAGAAAAACAAGGTAATAGTTGCAGTACATCACACTTTAGGTAATTATCAAGGAGCAAGAGAGGCAGGCTAATGCAGAGAAGGGATCCCTTCATATCCTTTGGCTTGCAGAAAAGCTTTGAAGGGTACATTCCAGAATACATTGTGATTTTTCACTTCTATGTATAAGTACTTAAATTGTAGTGTTGCAGTGTTAGAGGTGATTCACACTGGAATAGCAAACTGATCTGATTTAAATGTTGTAGTGTAAACTGTGCTGTATTTTATCAATGTAAATATTCTAATATATGAATAATAATTATGTGATTACTGACTTCAGCTTTTCCTTGGTGTTATACCTGGAACATGGAACATAATGTTACTTTAATAATGAGAACTCCTTTCTGCCTGCTTTCCTTAAGCTAGCTGCAGTACCAAGTGTGGGATAGTCACAGAAGAGAAATACAGGATACCTTCTGTTAATGCTGGGCAAAGAATGGAATGGGTACTATAAATACTTGCAACCATAATCATTTCTGCAGGAAGGATGCAGCAATTCATGCTTTTGTTAGTGAGTTTGGTATGTTAAACATTCTTGAGGGTATTGTTACTCTCAACAAAATTTTAATCAGGTCCTTCAGTGGGAATATTGAGTTTAGAAAGAAGTAGTTACTGGTTACAGCGTGGCTTCGTTAGTATACAGGAAAATCACTCATTCCATGGTGATTAACATCTATTCACATCTTGGAATGCATTATGGGCTCTAAATTATCATAGAAATTAATGCAATCTTGTTAAAGGGCTTAAAATATGGTAATAGATACAGCATACTAGCACCTGCAGCTCAAGGTACAAAAGTTATTAAAGTTCAATATAATTATATTTATTTTGCAAGCATCTAAGTGAGAGGGAGAATGAGAAACAAAGTTTAATGAAACCGAAAAAGGCACTGAATTTGAAATGTTTAGCTTTTTTAAGAAATCTTTTATTTAGCAAGTATATTGCCATTTCTGGTGTGAAATACTTAGTAAAGTCCATTCTGAAGCTGTGGCAGAAGGATGGCACTCGTTGCACTGACTTCTTAGTAGTGAGGTCACTTGTCTGGTCACTTTTGATTCACTCCCAGGTGATTGGGGAGCGCGTAAAATGAACCTGTGGATGACTTTAGTGCTTTGCTGATTTAGACATGATATATATATGGATAAACAAGTAATTGATCTGTTCTTCACTTCAGCTTCCGTTCTTCAAGGAAATTAATGGAGCTAGTAATGAAATATGGTGTTTTGTTGTGGTTTTGTTGTTTTGGTTTTTTTTGGCTTTTTTTTTGTTTGCTTGCTTTAAAAAAATAATAAATAAACTATCCCCAGTGTAAAATGTACTAATAAAGAAAAATGTTTCTATTGATTATTTGTTGCATAATTAAGTAAATATTTGTTTTATTATGAAGACGTTTTATTGAATGAATCCCTGCCTATCTTTGTGGTGCTGAGATACCAACATCCAGTGGGAGTGATGGTGATGTATAAAGTGGAGCCTGTACAGCATGCTAAGAGTGGAGTTGGAATGTCAGGAAAGATTTACAGATAACAGAAATTAGAAGAAAATGCTGTATTTTAAATGACAGACAGATGCTTGTTTACTAGGATTATAATGCTAATGGTAGTATTTTGTTCACAGTTCTGCGTGCATAGCAGCTACTTGAGGTCACTGGGAATGCTGGGAGACTTCAGACTTTCACTAGAAGCTTTTAAGTGTCTGTCAGTATCATATGATGATCTTAATCATAGAAATATATAGCCCCCCTTAATGAGGAAGAACAAAGTTTTCTAGCACAGGAATGTTTTTCCCCCCATTTGGAGTTAAGTAAGAAGGACTGCTTAGTCCTTGTGTAATATTCTTGTTAGCCTACAATATTGAGATTTACTTTACTGTTAAGCTGGGAATGATAGGTTGTTAGTGACAGAGAAATTGGACTAAAAAAGAAGCAATTAACAAAAGAAAACAAACAAAAAAAAAAAAGCACCTCACAGAAAAGGAAGCCAATAAACAATATAATTATTGATTCATTCAAAAATAGGAGTAATGGTTTGCTAAAGCAAAATGACCAAATCCAATAACAAGCATTATGTCAAGGCAATAATAACAGTATTTGTATCTTGTTTAATTGGCTTTAACCTTCTCCTTCATGTGTGAACTATTAAAAAATTAAGGAGGAAAGTATTCAGTGAGACAGATTTATATTAGTTCATAGTTTGCACCATTTTAATGAGGTCAAAGCAATAAAAAATCTCAACAGATCCTGATGTCTGGGTGATGAATGATTGTCTTCCATTTCTGATATTCAGTGTTGTGCTCAAGTCTGATTGCTGTTGAAATATGAAGAATGAATTTCTACAGATAGGAAGTCATTTTGAATGATTTTCTTAGGAATATGTATGCAAATGTTCGGGAATAAAAATGAAGTAGTTTTGGTTTCCCAATAGGGGAAAGTTTGAAGTGGTTTGATTAGGGAAGAAAATTCAATTCACAGCAAATCAACTCACACACTGGGTGTGAGTGTGTGTAATGTATGTATGTATATATGTGTGTGTATACAGCAGTGCGTCCACCAAATCAGTGGATCTGTGATTATAACTAGTAAAGCTGTGAATGGAATTCAGTAATTAAAGTGCCATTTTCCTAATGCAGGGCTGTCCATATGATAGACATGGTAGTTTCAGTGGAAGTGTAAATAGCAATTATTGCCAATTGATCTTTCATTAGTGACTTCATTTATTGAATACGATAGTTTCATTTTGTTGATATGTACTTTGCATCAAGCTTCTTTTAGGCCTGAATTTTTCCATTAATACATTCTGTCCCAGTTTATTCCCATGAAAAATACTGAAGTATAAATTGGTAGCTGGCCAAGCAGTGAGACTCTCAGTACTCGTACACAAATGTTTTATAGTTTATTTAGTGAGCTGTGGAATGTCAAAATAGAATTGGAAAAGGCCTGACCATTGCTGACCATTCTCCTGTGGGAGCTGAAGTTGCTTAAGAAAGCAGTACAGCTCCTTTTGCACTTAGAGGCACTGTGAGAAAATGCACTGTGAGATGTGACTCCTGTGTAGTCCCCTTCCCTTAACTAACAATATCCTCACATTCCATTCCCAAGGAAAAATATCACTATGAAAATAAAATAGGTATTTTTGTGACAAACAGCTTCCTTGCAGGTTTGAAAGTTTTATTAACAGTTCGTATTTTTATGATTCTTTTAAAATAGTGAATTATGAATGATGGAAAATACCCTCCAGCTTAATTGAGAGCCATTATGCCTAGTAATTGCCAGTGATTTCTGCAAACAGCCGTTGTTCGCTGCCCTATTAACATAATTTGAATTTTTTATTGCACTTCATAATTATCTGTTGGAGTTAACAAACAGGCCCATTTGCTGAAGTGTTTAAGAACAAAACCCCAAATGGACTGCATCATGATATATTATTACTGCTAAGTGACCTTGCTGGAACTGTTTTGTACATCAGGTTTTGATGGGGTCGTGACTTCTGCTGATAGAAGAGGAGTGTGGATTTCTAGTTTTCATTTCAGTGAGCGTAGCTAAAACTGCATCTTTTAAAATTGTCTTTCATTCTTTCTTATGTATCCACTCAATTTAGATCGCAGTAGCGCTGTAACATGACCTCCTTGATAGCTGTAGAGAAACACTGTTTGTACCTTATGCGTTTAACACAATTCATCTGTTCATCAATGCAAGTTAGCAAAGACAGGAAAGACCCACGCTTAGAATTTAAGGTTTTTAGATCAAGGCTTCAATTCACTTCTAGGATTTTTAGGGAAAGCAGTCTCCTTATTTATCACTTTTTCTGTACTGCAATAAATATTAACAGACCCTCCTAAAATCCACATTACCTGTATAAATGTTTCCATTTTACATGAAAATATCAGTTCCTACATTTACTATGATTACATATTCTGGTATTGGTTTCTTACTACTTAGGTTGATGTTTGTTGAAGAATTATTTTTAAATGACAGTTGTTACTTCATGGGTTTTGTTTTTTACTTTTTCCTCTGATTAATTCTTCCATGTGATGTTACTGCAGAACGCTACAGGCCCGCTTTGTTCCTTGCTTTGCTCTGACACATCCCATGCTGTTTGTTCTGTAGGTTGT
Source organism: Coturnix japonica (assembly GCF_054131305.1). NCBI lineage: Eukaryota > Metazoa > Chordata > Aves > Galliformes > Phasianidae > Coturnix > Coturnix japonica. The sequence goes on along the minus strand of NC_140680.1, from coordinate 6,523,609 downwards.
GTTCCATTGCAGGATGGAGTGATGAAGGTAAACGTGCCTGGTGCACGTGTCCATTGCTCTTGGTAAAAGTTGTGGAAGGTGAAGGCAGCTGAGCTGAGCTCTGTCCCAGTGCACTGCCACAGCTGGTGTGTGGCACTTGGCTGGACTTACTTGGCTGGACTTGCTCAGAAGGTTCCTTTTGGTGTCTGCACAGGGAAGGCTGGGTGTTTTTCCTCCTCAAAACCAAACAGAATGCACAAAAAATTATACTACTATCATTAGGAAAACATAACGGCAATGATTTGTCACTGTAAACCACAGGGAGGATATGATAAGGGTTAAGGGAGCATTTCCCTGTCTTGCAAACATGTCTACAGTTTATATGGAAGCATTTAAGCAATTGTTCATAGCTTTGGAGAAGCCAGGGATGAGATTGCACTGCTGCTCTGAACTAATTCATGAAATGAAGCTGCTGTTGCTGCTGCTTTTAATGTACTTTTGTGCCAGTGAGGAAGATGTGTATGTATAATGCAAACAGCAACAGTTAACTGTCTTTTCTGACACGCATCCTTTCAAAATGCAATTCAGTGTCTTATTACTACTGTTTTTCCCAGCACATGATCACATACAGCACGCCGTCATTTGTAACAGAAAAACCTCCAGTGACAGGAAAATCTCCTAGTTGTTCCTATTTCTGTCATTCTTCTTTGCAGAAATTGTTTTAAACAGGTTTTTCTTCCTTGAGCATTTAGACCTTCAGCCTTCAGGTAATCTCCTCAATTAGTCCCCGGGGCTGCAGAGAGACATGAAAGTGCAATTCCCTTAACAGCAGCTCAAATTACAGGTTCAGGTTAAAATTAAGGTGCAGGCTTTAAACAGTCTGTTATTGAGGGAAAAAAAAGAAAGGGGTAGGAAGAGGTAGAAGCCCGGGATTTCTGGTTTAAGGTAAGGAGAGTGAAATCGATGCCAGGCTTTTGGGGCAGATTGTAATTTGTAAGTGGCAGGTGACGTGTCAGGCTCTGCACGCTGCTCCTTTGTCTGCTCTGACCTAACACACTGTGTGTTCCCTGAAATCCTGTTGGCTCTGTGGCCTCAGTCTTTGTAGGGCCCAGTGGGAATTCTGAGAACCTTTTGGGGGACAGAAGGCCAGGAGGTAGGGCTGGAAAAAAAAAAAAAAAAGAAAGAAAGAGGAAAAAAAAGAAAAAAAAAGGAATAGTCTGATAAGTGTTTTGCCTTAGGCTGTTTGCATATTCACTTAGCTGTCAAATAATTTCACTCATCATCTTGTGATTTCTCTGTGGCAGAAACATTTTACATTTCCCTTTACATTCATAATTAGAAAATGTGTACCAAGAAATTAGTGTGACTATTAGGAAAAAAAGATTAGTGATGAAAACAGCCTTTGCTGTGAACAAAGAAGTTGTGGGTTATTTGTCCTAATTGATTTTATTTTGGATGCAAACCCTTTCCAATGAAGGAAGAGACCCAGCTCTAAACCTGCGTTCCTACCAGGAGCGTGCTGCAAGCTGAGAGATTCTGCAGGGCCAAGGTGGCTGTAGGACTGCAGGGCTTTGGCTTTCTGTGCATGCCTTGGCCAGCAGCAAAGTTCCCAATGCAGTAGGCCCAGAGCTTTCTGAGGGTTAAAATGGTATTTTTTTATATATTTTTTTTTTTCTTCTTTTTTTAAATCAAGGAAGCTTTAGCTGCGGTTTGACCCTGGTAGGCAGTTCAACTCCACCAAAACAGTTCTCTCACTCCTCAAAAGGACAAGGAGAAAATGCGATAGAAAAGGGCTTAAGGGTTGAGAGAAGGACAGGGAGATCATTCACCATCACAGGCAAAACAGACTCGGCACAGAGAGATTAATGTAATTTACTGCCTACTGCCAACAGATTAGGGCAGCAAGAACCTAAAAGCAGACTACAGGCAGCCTCCCCCCATCTCCTCCTTCCCTTCAGTGTGTGGTGCATGGTCAGTCCATAGCATTTCATCTCTGCCATAGCTGCTCTGCTCTGCTGTGTCACAGGGCAGTGCTGGGCTCTGCTCACCAAGGGCACCCTGAAGCCCTCTGCTCCCACACCCCTGCTGTGTAAGTGCAAACAGCAAGGTGGAAAGAATGAATGAGAATTTTCTATAACACAGAAGTGTGGAAATAGACATTATGTGAATGCGGTCCTTTGGGCATTAGTGTGGGAGGCTTTCTTTTTTGCTTTTTTCTTTTTAAAGACTATGAAAAAAATCACACATTGTCTTCTGCATTAGTGCTATACTAGCAATGCAGACTTGTTATACTACTTGTACAATAATTCTTGTTGTGAGCTGCCAGCTATTGTTGAAGCACATACATCATGCGCACATGAATCAGGCTGGCTCCTTTTGCCTTGTGGGAAAGACCTTTCGTTACTTTTATCTTGCTGATCTTTCTTTCCCTTCACAGTATCAGTGCAGAGTAACGCATACAACTTTCTTCTCATGAGTAATGGGAAATTTATTGCAAATATAACTCAAAGGATAACTCTTAAGGCTAAGATACCTTCACTCCTGATGTATGTGTGTGCATGTGTGTACACATGTTTATATAATACCAACACCTGTGGCATATGTCTGGTTCTCACATACTACATGGATTTATGCCCTGTGTCCTGCAGCAGCATAAGGGGAGATCCTGAAATTGGAGATGACCTCAGCAGTGTTTCCTGCAGCAACCTACAGGGGAGGATAAGCAGCAAGGCTTTGTTTGCTTTTTGAGACTCACATGCTTGTCAGCTTGGTTTCTTGGTTTTCTTGTTCTTTTTTATAAAGTATTTAACCTTTCTAGGATTAAAGCAGTGTGCGCTTTCTTGAAAAGGTAGTGAAACACAACATATTTGAGTTTGATTGTGCATTGTGTTGGCCGAAACTAATGCCATACGGATGGCTTTTGAAGTGCCATACAGGACAGGACTGGTGGTTGTATACAGCTTCAGTGATACGTTCTGTATTTTTCAGTCAGCGGTTGGCTATTATAGGTGCGCTATGGATATTATCATACACGTTGTGGATTAGGAAGATAGTGGGTCTCATGTTAAAGTACTAACAAATGAGGGAGGATGTTCCCATCAGGACATGTTGCAGTGTGTTAACTGCAGGCAAATGCCAGACTTTTGTATCTTGCATCCTTTTGATAACCTAAGCCCTTTTTATGCTCTACTGACGGCTGTAAATTGTTGACTAGAGGAGCAAATGATTTTTTTTTCTGTCTTCCAAAAGGTGTTTGTTTTCTAGTGCATCATATAGTATATCACGTATGGTATTGAGCTTCTTTTGGAAACGGAGGTGCCCAACACCCTCACATCATTCAGCATTAAAAAGGGAACAGGAAGGAACATACTTATTTAATAAGAACATGAACAACTGAAGACTTACTCCCCTCACCTCCTTTTCTATGGAATGGAAGCTGACCTCTGGCTTTTTGATGAGGTTATTACTTCTGGGATCTCAGTAATTGTCCTGACTTGTAGTTTCTTTTGTTGCTGTTGTATGCCATTAGATTTAGAGTATTTGGAACAAATAAATAACAAGATATAACTGAATTATTTGGTGGCATCAGCCTGTACTGATTTAGCACATAAATGCAAGCCTCAAGTATTCATTGATGCTGTAAGTAAGAAGGTAGTGATTTTATCCTCTGCTTTTGTGAATGCACATGTGGCTATTTTGCAATCCAAAGCGAAACTAGAAACTGAAAAGACTGCACAGCTTCTGCACATGGAACACTTACCATTGAACTGTTGGCCGGGAGAACCGATCTTCTTACTTTCACTGGTGACACGTTAACTACAAATACAGTTTATCTCCTTTGAATAATTGTCCTGAGCAATGATGTTCAGACAAGGATTTTTGGTGTGGGGGCCAGAATTCAAGCCAGGGAGAAAGAGAAGTCATCCCATTCTCCTTAATGTTTTCTGTCTCCTTTGATAGACTGAATACGGTTATATTCAGTTCATCCTCCCTGATCACTTAGTCCCTAATCCTTCAGCTGAGTTTAGTTATGACTTCTAACTTCAGCATGGCATTTGGGAAAAATAGAAAAAGTAGTATAAATGTAAATGTGAAAAGCTACAGCTCATTCTGTTTTTGAAACTGTTGGTGTGAAAAGATCTCAACAGTGTTTTATTTAAACAAGGTCTGCTTCAACCTTGATTGACTTGCAGTAAATTGCCTGGTACGAGAGGCAAAAGGAAGTGGATAGAAAAATGGCAATCAGCACCAAATGTTTCACATATTGATTGACAAGCACCAGAGATGTGCTGGAGTAAGATAAATTGGCTAACAGAGCCCATCTTGACAGCTCCTGAGATGGGAAAATTGTTCCTGTTAATTTGCTGCTGGGACCTTGTCATTTATGGGGATATATATTTGAGTGGCTTCTAATGGTGTAAACAAACTTTGGAATCCAAAGTAGCATATTTCAGCTTCAGTTGCTTTAATTCTTCTTTGTCCCTGTATTTCTGAGCTGTAGTTATAAAGTGCCTTAAGATCAAAAAGATGAGAGGAACTGTCATTATTTTAAAGATCCAGTTCATGCTGCAGTACAGAATGGAACATCCAGGCTATTCTGTAACCTGTTGGATTTTGCTGCCTTTTTTGTTTTATAGAAAAGTCTGGAATAGAGCCCTGCAATTGTTTTTAAGGGAAGAATATTTATCCCAATTTTTATTAATTCTTTCTGGCAAATTTAATTGTAGCTGTAATTAAAACATTTCTTACCTTTTTAACATGTCTAATTTTGTGCTTGCAAATGCCTTTTAATAAGGTTATAGGTTTTCTTAGTACTGCAAAGTGAAGCTCCCTTTTCTATGGAGTAGTCTTTCATCTCCGTGATTTTCTTTCATTAAAAGAAAATTTTATCTTTTTAATTTCCTGTACTGCTCTCCCAGAGTGCCAGTAATTATGGTGATACATGCCAGTGCTAAAATAGTCAGTGGTCTGATAGCTGTTGTGTTGGAATCTGCCTCTCTGAAAGCATTTATTTTGGTTAAAATCTTCCCAGATGAAGTGGGATTTGAAATGAACCTTCTCACTTCAGAAATCATCATTTTTTAAGGATTTATTTGTTTGTTTTGGTTTTTTTGTTGCTAGAAAAGTATGTAGATTGTAGTGCTCATACAAAGTGTGTCCCACAAACAGTAAATATTTTCCTTTGCTTCATATTTTTTATTCTGTTACTTCATTTGGGTCTACTTTGCAAACTGCACAAGAAATGGACTCTAAAGAGGGAACTACTCCAAACCTTAATCAGTGCTAAGGGGGAACAGAATTTTACCTGCACTTAAATTGCTCATTTAGAAGTGGTCTGATAGTTCTGTCCATAATCCCGTATTTGAATGCTTTACGTATTCTATGTCTTCTTCTGGGAACAGCCTGCTTCACCAGAAGACATCAGAGAGGTTTCTGAAGGGGCTAAATAGGCCTTTCTCCACATTAGTGATGGTGTTTCATTTCCCCTTTGATTTTTAACTGCAGTTTAGCTCCAAGCTGTATTTCCAGATCTGAGCTCAATGGACCGTTCTGAATCGACAGCAGCTCCGGAGTTCAAGTCAGTAACAGACTTCTGCTGGGGAAGCTTCTCTCTATGCAAAAGCTTTTTAGGACTCTAGGGTGAAATCCTGGCTGTGCTAAAGGCAAAAATACAATTTATATCGACTTAAATGGAGCTGAGATTTTACTGTGGTTTGTAACTATGTTGTGGAGTGTTCACTTTTGAAGCAGGATTTCTTACAGGCCCGGTAGCTTCCTCTCAGGGCACACAAATGTTCAGTCAAAAATATCATAATATTTGCATCATCCAGTAAATGTTTAAGGAAAGAAGGTGTTAATGTGGTTGCTAATGCAGTAAGACACAGGAAGATAAATGCTTAAGCAATTTTTGTATTTTGGAAAATCCCTCCAGTGGCTTAGATAGCTGCAAAGTCATGCCTTTGGTGTCCTTGTGCACCCAACACTTCTGCTGCTGTGCTGGGTGAGAAGTACAGGATGAGATCTTAAGAGAGAAGAAATCAGATAAAAGAGAACTGTAAAACATCAAGATTACATCATGTAAATGTATTTGTCAGCATCAATAGCAGTGGGTAGTTACAGTGATGCCTACCTCAGTTCATCTTAGTGTTTCCCAACAGACATTTCCAGAGCATACCAGAGCAGATGTTCCTCACTAACTCAGGAGCGCATTGCACACAGGTGTAGGAAGAGGAATGCCACGTTCACATTGTAGGTGTAACTAAAAAGCAAACTTCAGTAACCAAAGCAAAATTAACCAGGATATAGCACCAGCACTGCAATACAGCAGATTTTGAATATATTATTTATCTTATTCAACCATTTCCATGGTACTGATCCCGTGGAGCCTTGTGTTCACTTTAGATTCGTTCGTCAGAAATCTGAGCTGCTTTTTTAGCAAGTTGCAAGGATATATCACAAATCTCTGATCATTACCCAAAACCCACCAGTTAATACTGGCTATACATAACTTTCATGGATTTTGATGAAAAATTACACGTCTGAATTTTCTCGTATTTGTCCAAAATAGTGTTATTTTTCCCACCTAGCACTGCTGCCAAGCACATGAATCACTAATTGTTGAAAGGCTTCTGGAATTGAATGTCTCTATTAGAAATAATGCCAACAACATTCAGGAGGGTATGTAGTGGAGGTGGCATAAAGTGGTTGTTCAGCTGCACAAGGTAAAGGTGAATAGGGGGTGTTCTTATCACATAGCTCAAACTTTGTCACTGGAATAAAGTTCAAATCATCTATTTGTAGATACATGTAAGGCAGTAGATATCGTATGGCTCCAGGTAGTTATCCATCTAAGAACTAATTACGATCCTTCCATTGCTGAAATTCCTTCTCATGAATGCACTGCTCTGTGTTAGCTGATAAAATTGGTAAATAGTATTTTTTTTTTCTTCCCAGTTTACATACTATCAAGTTACCAAAGAAGGAAATTCAGTCATATGTGATGGTGGCTGTAAATTTTTGGAAAGTTCTTCCAAATACATCCCTAATTTTAGAGTATTATTTTTGTTCCAGTTACAACAAGTGCTGACAAGTTGTTATACTTTACTGTCAGCTATAGTTCATACACTCAGTTCAGTAGAGCCTTTAATAGGGAAGTGAAGACAATGCAAGTTCATGTGATTTATGTTCAGCTGGGTTTGTCTGTTTCTTCTCCCTCAGATTTTCCCAGCTGAATCAGAGGTACGATGAGAGTTGAGAATGCACTCTGACTTCAAGAGTGATGGGGAAAAATCAGTGAAACAAATTCCTGTTTTCCAGCTAGGAATGTATCATTAAACATATGCCAAGAAATCAGCTTGCTAGTGTAATATGTTCAAGAAGTAAAAGAGTTTTCTAATCTTATTCACTGATGCCTTTCCCAAGACAGCAACAGCTTTTATAAAATGAGGGTTATATCTTTTCATTACAAAATCTAATCTGCCCAAAAGACATTGAACAGCTGCAAAACCCTGACATCTTCTAGTTGTAAATTGTTTTTATTATTTATCTTTGTTTAACTAAAGAGGGAACGGGTATCAGATGATTCAACAAGACAAGAATTAAGTGATGTTAGCTTTGGACAGCATCAAATTATTCCTTTACGTGCTGAATTGATTTACATTATTTTTGAGTCATGACTGTCTACTTATTTTTAACATCCAAGTTCTGTAATGCCGATATCTTTTTAGATGGATTGCCTGGAAAAATTAATGTAGCTTTGATTTTAATGCTAAAAGCCACAAGAGAAGTGATTGATTTCTAAGTTACTCTTACTTTTCTGCATAGATTGTAGTAATGATAGTACCTTGCACTGATGCAGTTATTTTCATATTCAAGAAGTGTAGAAGCACCGTACTTTAGGAAATATTAACCACACAGAGGTGAAATGTCATAAGGAATTTAACAACGCCTGCAGGAGTTTGCAGATTATATCCATAGTAAAGTAAAAAAAAAAACACAAAACAGAGGAGCCTAGCAGTTAATGATTCTTCTGCATTTGTCCCATTTCTTAAAATACATTCTTCTGTGTGCAAAAAGTGGATCTACTAGAGGAGATAAGGAAGATACAATTTATTTCTATTGAATATGCTCAATCAAATATTGGTTTTAAAAAAATGAATTTTTTTTATGGTCACAAAAATCATTGGCCATTGAATTTTTATCTTTTTTCTATCACCTATAATTCCTCATAAACAATTTCTTGTCCTTTGTCAAAGTCTTAACTAGAACTGTAACAATTCTGTGCCAGAGAGATTTAATGCATTTATTTCAGGGAGAATCGAGGTTTATTTCCAGGTTTTGTTTGGAGGTTTTCTTGACTTTCTTCCCCCATTATGGTAATGGCTTTGGTACCACCTGTGGAGGCCTGGCAGCTGTAGCTGCTTGCACTCACCCACAGCACTACAGGCTGTGTTGGGGATGCTGTGGGGCCTTGGGAGTACTGATGTTCAGCTCATGCTGTTCTGGGGAACTGCAGTGCAATCTTTTCAACTTCAGTGCTCCTTCAAATGGAAAACCCACCAAATGAAAAAATAAGCAACGTTTCAGGGCTTCAGGGGTCTGAGTGAAATCCTGAAGCGTAATGGCTGCAGGTAGTCCCATGGAGCAGAGTAAGCTCCCAGGTCTCCTGCCCGCAGTATGCTCAGTGCATGAGGACAGGCTGTGAATGAAGCACTTTCACTTCACAGAAAGAGCAGGATCTGTGCTGGTGAAAGCAGTGCAGCTGGGCTCTGTGCTACACATGAGGGGGTGAGGCTGACAGATATACAGACCTCACTTCGTGACAGAAATTGGCTTTTGGGGACAGTTCTTGCCTATACTGTAGCGATGTAAGTTTCTGTTTTTTGGTGTTGTTTTTTTTTTCCATTATCTTCACTCTGTTCACAGTCTTGCCCTGATTTTACACTTCTTGCATAACAGGAGTTTTGAAAAACTTACATTGTTTATTGTCCAGTGGGAAGTGGGAAAGATATGAAAACAGAGTGCTGGTTTGCCTTCATTATTTCACTGCTATGTACATCACAGATGATGACCTGCTGTATCCAGATCCCTTTGGCCTTCTCTCCTAATTCTCGCAAAGGCATTTTTTGCCTTTCATCCCTGTATGATGTGATGTTTTTTATTTCATTCTTGGTTGCCCTGACTGTTCCTTTTGAAGCGGAGAAATGCCTGTAAGCATCAGTGAGGAGGTCTGTGCAAGAATGTCAGCCCCGTGTGCTAGGAAGACCTTATTTTCTCCTTTGACTCTTGTGAAATAGATTCCATGAAATGACTTCTCTTAAAGGCTTGGCTGGTTTTGTTTGCCACTTTCAGACAGGTAGGAGCTTCAGAAGCACTGGGAGTACCTTTCTTCAGTGGTAACTATCATCCAGGATCCTGATTTATGTTTTATCTTTTGGTGTGATTGTTGAAGCATGTTTGCCTTACAGTACAAGTGCAGCAGGAGTTTATGCAAACTGAAATATCTCGATACTGAAGGAAATTCTGTCTACTTGAAATGCAGCCCAGCAGATAAAGAGTTAATGGAGCTGCTTTTAGAGCTCCTTGCAGAGGAGTTATCTGCTGGGTGGTGCTGTGCCTGCCCCTCAGCCTGCTGGGCTCTGAGGGCACACAGCTCTCTCCCATGACAACAGCTTTGCCTGCTGGGCCTCCATGCTGACCTCCAGTGCACTGAAGTACAAATTCTGTTTTCTTTACAAAAATAACAGATGCTGGTACCATACAGAGAACAGATGAGTTTTCCTGATGCCACTTACCTGTAATAATTTCATCTAATACAAACTATAAATATTTCTTATGCCAGCTACAATGATGTATGCTTGATGCAGTAAGTGTGGCTCCGCGTGAAAGTGCCCAGCCCATTGGCAGGACTTGCTTTGCACAAGTATTTGAAAAATGGCTTTTTTTCCTTATTTAAAAAAAAAAAATAAATTAAAAAAAAAAAAGCAATTATTCTGGGAGGAGTAGTGAGAGTGCTGAATGTGCTATATCTCAGGAAGGTTTCACCTTCATCAGCTGCCTGCTTAATTTATAGTGCTTTGCACTGCAAAAACATGCTTCTTGTGCTATCTGGTTGTTTCCTGACACATTTAGCAATGTTTCTCACTCTGTAAAGTGAACTTAACATTGCTGACGATGTAGGTGCTTCAATTAGGCTGAGCTGGAAATTCAGTCAGAAGTGCATCGTGTTCTGTAGATAGTGTGAGTTGTGTTCATGGAAGCAGGGTCCTGCCTCGTGTTTCGCACAGTGCTCCCATTTGGTTTTCCAGGTTTCCTGAAGTAAGGAATAAAAGAGGAGGGGAATAAAATCTACCCCTATTTTTGTAGTATACATCTTTAAAAGTTAGATCTATCTAAAAGGAGAAGCTAGAAAATTCCACCACAAATATAGTAAGCTTTGAGATTTGTGAGACTCACAATGTTCCGGTGATAACTTCTTGTATTGAGAAGGATAACTTAGGTGTATGGGATAGCAGCAGACGGGTTGGGGTCTTTACCCTGACACAGTTTATGGCAAAATGGCTGTATTAAAAGCCTGAATTGAATTTTCAAAGTCTGACTCCCAGAATAGCATTCCTTTTTGGAGATGATGTATTCCTGCCTAAGTGTGTGGGGGTAAACATATGCATAAATATTACATAAATAGTTATAAAATGATTTTTCCTGAAAGTTGTTATAGATAGTAATGCCATATTATATTATAATTAACTGGACAGGTTGGAAAGCGGCCCTTCAAGATGGTTTTTGTAATGGATATTTACACAGTGCCTGCTAATGTCAGAATTATTACATTTCACTCACTCATTTCCGTCCTGTGTGTTCCCTCTTTCCTCTCACACACCACAGTAAAGTATTGGGGCTGGAGTTTTACTCATGTGTGTATTTCATTTGTCTCCAAAACTCCACAGATCTTTTGAGTGAGAGTTCAGGGAGAGAAAGGGAGAGTGTGGAAAGTACATATTAAAAGCTTCAGAAACTGATAAGCAGCCTGCTTCTTTTCTTTGATTGTGTCTCAGATATATGTATGATGTATAATAATAAGGAGTGATTGCAAGTAGTGATTTTTCCTTATGGGGGTGGTGGGGGTGAGTGCTGTTGGTGGGTTTTGGTTTCTACACTAACAGCAATGGCAGTATCCCTTTCCTAAATGTGTTATTGTGATTAAGATGAGCAGAATTCATATTAGCTGTCTTACAAGTGTCTGGACTCGAGAGCACCTTTTCTGCAGCCCTATTGCTGTGTTACACGGTGGCCACACATGGCAGCTTTGCAGCAGTAAGCTTGTCACCTGTTCTGACCCTGTCACTTCTTCAGTCATGGACTCCCTGAATAGAGATTGCTGTACTTTTGGGTCTCGTAGCTAATGGTGCTGTCAGGAACATCACTTAAACAGCCTCTTTATATGTAAGTAAAAGGAAATGTCATTCCCTCTAAAACATGAAGTGATTATTTGAGCCTAGAAACTTGTTTCAGGAAGAATGCAAGCAGGATTTGGAAGTCAGCAATAGACAACCTCAGCAATTTCCTCTGCTTCACATGGCCAAACAAGTAACAGTGGAAGAGCCCCCGAACCATAATGCTCCTTTTTAAGGCATACCAGAAAATGCCACTAAGGATTATCTGAATTTGGAGATGTCCAGGTCAGCAGACGGGAGTCCTTAGAGTCCTCTATCCTGCTCCTGTTTTGTGGTTGAACTACCACAAAAAAAGTTGAGGGGTAAATCTATGAAACCAGTATCGTTAGATAAATGTTCACTGTACCTTTTGTCTGATATTTTGGATATTCTTAGGAATGTTTTAATTGCTTCATCAACTTTGAATGTAAATGGAAAGCTTGCCTTGCATGTGCTGTTGTCAATTACTTTTGGGGGCAGATAGGCAATCCAGTCTAAGTTCTGGTTTCTGTGGCATTCTTCCGCATATATTCTAGAGAATTTATGTGGGATGCAGTTAGAATGATTGTATTAGCTTTGAGCTGAATGCTGCATTATGGGATGTTAGGTATCTGAGGAGCTCGCATCATTATTTTTGCCACTGGTCTTCACCAGAGCAATTTGAATGCTGATGCCCATTATAGATATTTCTGCTCCCAGCATGATAAAACTCTTGGCCTTATTCTTCTAATAAGATCTCTTGCATTCAGTTCTCTCCTTCCTGAAGCTCATCCTCAAACAAGAAGATAGTGACCTTGTTCCAGTCACTCCTTATCACTCTGGCATGCTGTTCCAATGAACTCCATAATTTTCACACTCCTGAAACTTTTCCAGGCATTAGTAATATCTTATCCATCAGGAGGGGCTCATTCTACTCTAAGTTTGAAATATGGTGTTTATTGGTGCCGTATTCTACCTCTATCTGTGAAGAGCTCATTAATGGGAAGTCTTTCTTCAAAGGAAATCTTCACACCAGTATCTGATCTACATACTCAGCTTTTGTGGGTGCATTGCTGGGGATGGTTGTAAGCCTGTGGCATCATTTCCAGCTACAAGCATGGCCTGATTTTTGATCATTGACTACAAGGCAGATTTTAAGCCTTAGGGACTTAGAGTGGAACTGTAATTGAGGAATGGTTTCATAGAAGTTCCTGAGTCGATGAAGAGAGATGCGACACTGTTAAAAAGAAGAAATGGAAATAACTCTTTTTTGTCTACTATATCATCTTATGTGGGGAGTAAAGAAAGGAAATATAAGTGGTGATAAAGAGAGTAAAAGAGAAAATTAAAAAACAAAGGCCCTTGCAGAATGAGGTGTTGTGTAGTAGGGAAGTGCAAAGCTATCTAAAATCAGAAACACTCCTGAAGGAGAGCTATCAAGGTTTTCTTTCACTAAGAAATAGTGTAAATGACAGAAGAAATTAATGAGGAAAAGAATATAAGGATAAAAAGTGGCGGGGGGTGTGTTTGCTTGCTTTAGTTGAAGAGACTGTATTCAGTATCTTTGTGTGCCGTTCCTGAGTTTATGCAGCACGCACATGCATATGAACAGATACATGAAGAACTGGTGTTATTTTTTTTCCTATTGAAATTGTAACACAACAGCTTCTAGACTTTGTTTTGCTTTTAGTAGCATTTATCTATGTTTTACGTTACTTTGGAGATATGACACAATTGCATTACTGTTGTCACTAGAAGTAAGTAGTAAGTATCCATTATATAGGATTTCTGTCAATGCACGATGAGATAAAAATCTTATTTATAGAAGCTTTATAATGTTAGTATTTGAAGAGTAGATACAAATTGTACCAGCTTCTGTTTTATATTTTGGATGTAAATTCTGAAAGTGGTGAAACTGAAGACTGAGGTAACCATCTGTATCACAGGATGTTTCATAGTACAGTAGGGTCATATGAGACTCGTTGTGAGAAGAGGAGCGTTAGAATCATTTTGAGAAACAGAAGGTTTCAAAATACGATTGTGAAGGTATCTGCAATCACAGGGCAGTTGTGACAAGAAGGTCAGGTTTACAGAAACAATGGAGCTCAGTCTACATGTTGCAAAGAAATGATTTGAAACTGCTTTTTCTTTACTGCTTCCTTGATTGTTTAGAACGTGTGCTGCAGAATTTTATAAGAATGGCACAATCATGAATAATAACAGTAATTATTCGTGTCATCAATATTAGAATTATTTCTTGGTAAATGAAAGTCTGCAAGGGAAGTATTCAGTACATATTGAATGTATTGCATAAAAGAAGGTAGATGGGAGTTGTTATCAAGTAGCTTAAACAGATTTCTGTTCTGTGGTAACTTGGCCATTTAGTCTTATTATCAGTTTGGCCAGAGTTAAGAATACAGTGTAAATAGCATAATAATCATTTGCCTTAATCCAGCTGGTTTTGTTACTTTAAGTTTTTTGAAGGTAAGAAAGTAGTTGGTGCTGCTTGCTGGTGTCAGTGAGAGCTTTTAAAGGACCTGTGGTTACTTTCCAATGATTGCTCTTGGTTTTGTTGTTTGTTAATGCTAATGAGATAAACCTTAATATATTTCATATAAAGAGTGGGGTTCTTGCTTCCAGAAATGAACGAGTAGCTAAGGAGAAAGGTAGCGTGTGTTTGTTCCACCACTGTTTCTTTAAAAATGGTGGAAATCAGAATGCACCATTTCAAATAGTTTTGCTGCATTTTAACATTTGTAGCTCATGTGCAGCAGAGCTCTCTTTGCCTCACAGACTTCAGCAGGATCACAGAGGTCGTATTTTCCTGTGTATAAATTATTTATGACTGTTTTCTCCAATGCTCTGGATAAACCTGTAAAAATCAGAATACTTGTTTCTCTTATTCCATTCCTCCCCACAAACAGTAATATTCTAATGGGCATTGCACAAAAAAAGGAGGGGAAAAAAAAAAGCTGCCTTCATTTGCATGCATTTGATGGAATGGATTGATATCAAGTTATGAGAGGGAAGCTCACAGAAGCAAAGAGTAAATTAGAATTTGTTTTCTTTTTTTTTTTTCATTACGCTCATTGCTGATCTTTGATCCCTGTGTCCTCTTTCCCAGGTCGTCCCATTCCACCTACATCCTCGTCTAGCCTTCTCCCATCTGCACAGCTGCCCAGTTCTCATAATCCTCCACCAGTTAGCTGCCAGATGCCATTGCTAGACAGCAACACGTCCCATCAAATCATGGACACCAATCCTGACGAGGAGTTCTCTCCTAATTCATACCTACTAAGAGCATGTTCAGGGCCCCAGCAGGCATCCAGCAGTGGTAAGAAAAATTGCAAACGTACGGAGTTTATTTGTGATTTGTTTGTTCCAGTTTTATACGTTATTTTGCAAACGTGTTCTTTCATCACCCGAAAATTAAGAGCATATATGGAAATGAGGTCAACAGCAAATCATAGTATTATTTCATTGAAAATGTTTTGAAAACATACTATATGTTTTTCTATCATTTTATTATAGAGACCCTTCTAATCTAAGTGTTATAGGCAGTATAAAATTGTTATTGAAAGCTTCTCATCTAAGGAATTTATTTTTCAAAGTATGTTTCTTGTAAAAGAGAGATCCACACAGTGTTCCTTTATTCTGCACAAGCTAAGCCAACACCTGTGATGAGGTTCTGTTTGGGAAGTGTGTTCCTTCTGCTGTTGTCTTTGTGTTCTTGTTTCAGAATCTGGTTCTGTGCTTTCTGTGTATAGATAACTAAAAAAGTTTAATAGTGTCTTAGAAATCAAGAGTTCTTTGAAGGATTTGGCCATTTGTGTATAATAGTGATCTATTTGATGAAATAGTTTGTATTTTGCTCTCTGTGAAATAACTATTATTATAGGTATTTGTTGTTACTAACATTGCAAGTTGTTGTTTGAAAGACAGTAAGTGGGGACTGTGAAGAAATATCAGAATACAGTGTTTGGATAAAGGCTGTGATGTATCTGTTTACAAAGGCTTAAAAAGGCCATAATGGTAAGAGAGAATGTCATTGAGGGTTGTTTGGTAGAGGAAAATCACAGTTAGGGACTAGAGACCTGGAGAATCCCTGAACACTGAGTACTTGTTATTGATAGCTACAGTAAAAGAACATCTGAAAAGTTGATGGAAGAATTCCTTGTATTTCATTTTAAATTGTTTCTTTTAAAAGTTTGTAAAGAAGAGTTTAAAGCTTTTGCACACGTTACTGTGACTGGCACAAGGAACCTGTTCAGCATGAACAGGTATGCTTTGATTTATTTAAGAATGAATAGCTGAGTTGTTCATTCTGTGCTTTAATTTTTTTCCCCAAAACAGTCAATTTGCTTCTTTAATAAACACTTATAGTATATTGTGGCTTGCTTTTAGTTTTAAGAACATAGAAGAAGAAGAAAAAAAAAAAGCATAATTGTTTAACATTTTAATATTTAATATTTAACATTTATAGCACATGCTCCTCTGATTTAGTACATCCTCTAGAAGCCTATCACTCCTTGTCATGTAGGTACTTTGTTTCCTTTAGAGAGTTTACAAGAAAATACTACAGACTGCCATGTGCAATTCAGACTGGAAAAGCTTACCTCTCATCCTTCCTGTAAGATTTTCAGAATAGCTTTTACATGATATAGAAACATAGACTGTGGTTTTATTGTTTTTGTATTTATATATCTGTTATTAATTTATATTTGGGGCTATGTAAGTTTAGCAACATTCTTGAGACGTTTGGAAAATAGTAGATAAATATTTTGTTTAAATTTGGGTTTCGGTTAAAAATAAATATTCAAAGACACGTAGATTTACAGTGTAGACTTCAGGAAATCTTTGAGCAGTGATGAATGTAAGTTATTGCTTTCTGGGTTCTCCTTTCTAAACAATTCTATCACAGACTTCAAAATGCATACTGAGAAAGAAACACTGGAGAAAGCTTCTACTGATTTCCTTGTTTAGGTGTCTTGTTTGGCTGATTGTGCACTTATGGTTGCTTCAATCACTGCAATTACAAGCTAACTACTCAGCAAGTTGAAGTCATCTTTAATATGTGGTGGTAGTCATCCATATGTATTGCCCTATGCCCTTTACAATAGATATTCTAGGTAGATCTGGGCGGAAAAAAAACCACCCACAAAACTATTCAAATCTTCAATCAAATGAGCAATCTATTGTTGGTATTATGAAGGTCTTTAATCTACAATAAATCTTTGTTAGAACTCATCAGAGCTTCTAGTTTGAGAGAAATGTGATTATAGCACTCTTAAAATGACATTACATCATTGGGGTGATTGGTTTATCATTTGGAGAAGCGACATCAATCATAACTACCATAACCACACAGTAAATGAATTCAGCCTTTCTACTGCTGAACAATGACACAATAATTGCTCAAAATCAAACTTGAAATGAAATCAGAAAATGCACTTTCTTTAAATATGATGTTAACCTAATGGAATATGTTATTAAAAATCATGTTTGAGGAAGTTCTGTGTAATTAAAAATATGTGAAAATGTATTCCTTTTTTCCTCTCATTAGAACCTGATTTCAGTTGCAGAATCATTTTCTATGCAACAGATATTATGCTGCTTTTAATTGAACTCCCATCACTTACATTTCTCTGCTTGTATTTCTTAATATAATATGCGGAACAATTATATTTGATGAAGGACAAGAGGTTTTTGAAAGCTGGTGCACCTGCTGATCGTATTTTGAAAAATACAAATATAATAGAAGGTAATGAGACCTTTTACACATGGAAAGTTAGATTTTTTTTTTCCTTCTAGAAGAGGGTAAGTTCCTGACACACCATTTTCTAAGATGGTTTCTTAGAGCTTGCAGTCAGAATAGGTTTTTTCTTCTCTGTGCATTCATTCTATATATTTTCTTTCTAGCAATATAAGGTGACTCGTTGAAATGCTGTTGTAATGGCTTCAAGTACAATACAATAGAACAGACTGTTTTCAATTGTATAGAGAAAAAAAAGATAAGGGTTTTTGTTGCCAGCAGCTTTTCTTTGCTTGAATATTTATTGTAGTGCTATTAAACCAAATTTTAGAATCCCAACATAAAAAAATATATATGTGTGTGTTTGTTTTTAACGAAGGAATAAAACACGAGGCTTTTATCTCCTCACACAATAGTTATTGATTTATGGATCTGTAATTAGATACATTCATCATCTTCAACCATTGTAACAGTGGCAAAATGGAAGCAGAACAGGTTTGGGAATATTTTGAGTTTGGGAAATAGATGCATCTCTAAAACCTGAGAGTGTGCAGTAGGAACTGTCATGATTCCCAGGAACTTATTGAAGTTCCACTGGAAGGGCAGTCAAGCACCGTTTTTCAGTGTTAACGAGTCTTTTTGGCTCAAGAACAATACAGTGTATTGTATTTGAAATACATTTGGCTCAGTGTAACTGTATTTCCATGCAGAGTCTTTTGGATGCTACTTAGAAGACAGGGTTTGCTTTGAGTTTTTCACAAGCATTTATTGTCATCAAGGAGAGGGGAATGGGGAAATAAGTTGGCTGCAGTGACTGTTGTTGTTTTGTGTTGTCTGTGAGTCAGAATTGAAGTAAAATATAATCAGTCCCTTATGTTTATAACTACATTACTTTATTATGTAAAATACTAATATTTATTACATTCAGTACAAATATCTAGAAGGATCTCCTACATTCAACCTGACAATAGCTTCTGATAGGATTTTGTATTTATTATATAAGTTAATTCATACAAACCATCTCATTGCAGTATGAGATTTTTGCTTCCCTTTCCCCTTCCCTTCTTCATTACTTTTTCTCTCCCCTCCCCGCCCGCCTTTCCCTTCTGCTTCCCCTTCCCCCTCTCTTCTCCTTCTCCTTTTTCCTGAGAAAAGCCAGAACTTTCATTAAAGCACTGTAACTGGTTGTCTTATTTGAAATCCTGTGCTGGGAATGCTTGGAAGTATATGTTTCCTAGCTCTCTACAGTCCAGCATCAAATTAACATGTTTCCAGTTATCTCTAAAAAATAATTGAATCCTATAGATTTTATATATATATATATACATAGAGAGAGAGAGAGAGAGAGAGAGAGAGATTATAAAACTCATATATATATATATAGCATATAGTTGCTTCTCCTTCTGATGGTTGCATGTCACCCCTTACCGAATGGAGAAAGTGGTTTCTTTATCTGCTGACTTATGGGATAGAAAATAAAGCATCAACAACAGACATCTAGAATCCTTAGCTGTTTTCCTCACAAAAGACAGACTTTGGCTTCCTTAGAGACTAAATGAAAGGGCTTGGAGATCTCAGTAGGTAACTCCTTCATCTTTTTGCCAGAAAGACATGGGTTTTAACTGTAGATAAGAAGCCTAGACGTGCATAGCTATCCCAGCATGAGATCCAGTTTCTGGGTTGCTGGAAGAAGCATTCCACAATTAAGTGGGCTCAGCATAGGGACCATTCAGAATTCTGGCATGAGTCTCACGAAAGGGAAACACAAAGTCTGGCACCTGGTGAGGAATAACCAACCCCCTGCAGCTGGACAGCAAAGAGGCAGCTGTGCTGAAGTGCACCCAGGGACACCAGGCTGATCATAAGCCAGCAGTATGCCCACAGCAACCTGGGCTACACTAGGCAAGCACTGAAGGTGGGGTGGGTTGGGGAGGAGATGCTTCTCTGCTCAGTCCAGCTGTGATGCAGCTGGAATGCTGGGTGTGCTGCATCCCCCTAGTACTAGAGAACTAGTGAGCCCAGAGCTGGGTCACCAAGGTGAACATGGGCTTGGAGCATCTGAGGCACCAGGAGAGGCTGAGGGACTGGGGCTGCTCAGCCTGTGGAAGAGAAGGTAGTGGGGGAGCTCACAGATGAGCAGCAGGGAAGGGCAGGAGCCAGACCCTTTGCAGCAGTGTCCACTTACAGGGCATGAGAGAATGGGTACAAGCAGAAATACAGAACATACAGATTAGAAATAAGAAATTCACATGAAAATACCATAAGCATTCTTTTTTACTGATGACATTTTACAGCAAATTACCAAAAAAAAAAATTAAAAAAAAATGCTGCAGGTTTAAAATTGTAATTTATATTTACAAATAAGAGAAAATTACATATGTTTGGTTCATCAGCATTAGGATGAACTCTGTACTATAGGCTGTCTTTCCCACTCAGTACCCATAGCTGTTGTGTGCTGTCCCTGAGGTAGAAGAAAGCTAAACTAATGTCAAGAATTTTGTCCTTAGTGCTCCACTGGGTGACAAAGACCAATAAAGATTTTCTTATTACAGTAGGTGAGATTGAACTGAAGCTAAAACCTGTTGTGTTCTCAGTATTTAGGCTGTGAAGAACGGATCATAGTTTTCAGGTTTTAACCAGTAGTCTCTTTCTGTATGTGTTGTTTTGAACAAAGGTTTTCATCAGCCATAAAGTTCTTACATATATTTATATATACACATAAACACACGTTGTTTTCAGTTGGTTTTAATAGTTAATTCTCTGAATCCTTAAGGTCCGCTCATTGTAGTTCTCTTTCATTCCTCTATGTCCAAATTTTCAGCCATGGATTGGAATTAGAGGAGGAGGAGTAGCACTGTTGGTGCTTTCACATTGAAACTGGAGGGTGTACTTTCTCTTAAGTATCAGCTCCATGTTGCTGCAACTATTACTGATATTATTGCTAATCTGTGTAGCATATGTTGACGATGCCAGCAGATGTCTGAACTTCAGCCAGAACTTGATTCAGACTTTATTCTAGCTATTAGATTTTGCAGAAACATCATATTTATTAATTTATGAATTCATAACAGACAAGCAAATCTCCAACAGAAGGTGGTAAGGTATTAAAAAAAAAAAAGAAAGAAAAAAAAAGAAAGAAGGAAAGAAAAGAATGTACTACAAAAGCATTAGAATTGATAATTGTTTCTAATTGTATTGTTCCTATATTCTTATGCTCCATCATGGTACTGAGCTAAGGAGACTGTTCTTTGCTGTTTTCACTTCATTTCACTGTAGTGCTGGTCAATGCTTAAAACTGGCAGCCTCTCTCTTGTAATAGCAGTAGCACAGAAAAGCAGTGGCAGCAGTAACTTTGCAAGGTCTGGTTTCACTGATAGCTCCTTTAATGCCTGGGGAACAATTCAGGTACTACAGCCAGGCAGGCCTTGGTTTTTCTCATTACCAAACCTTATGTCGTCCTGTAGCAACTAGTCTGAGGTCACCTATAAATGTCACACACTTGAAATTTAAACAGTGAATATTCTTGTTCCATGCCATTGTGCCTAGGCCTGGTGCCTTGCTTGAGAGATGTGCTACAATTACACATCTCTCTATTCCCCATAGTAAGTGTGACAGTTGCTTGTGTTCAGGTGGGGCATTTTTTCCTTTATGTGTGTGAAAAACCCAAACATATAACAGTTCTTGTTATTACTCTCTGCTGTTAGCTGTGTTGTACTGGAAATTATCTGGCTTCAGAACAACGTTGTCTTTTGATACAGTTTCAGTCTTCTGAAACTATACTTCCTTTCTCATTGGCAGTAATATAGTTCTAACTAATATCATGGTGGTTTCTGCAGCTGTTTAAATAGAAAGGCAGCATTTGGAAAGCATTCCACATTTTTAACTGTCACCTGCACAGCTGGGTGGCTGATTGAAAGTGATGAATCAAACACGTGTAAGCCACGTGCACATCAGACTATAGAATCAGAAGTCTAACACTTAAGCTGTGATTTTTTTGAGAATTATTTGGAGTATTTGTACATAGAACGTTCCATACGTTTTCTGGTTGCTTATTGTGTGAATTGTTATTTTTGTTTTGTTTTTTATTAGTACTAATGACAAGTTGAATCGATCCATCCTTTTTTCCTTATGAATCCAGGTGTATGCTGTTAGGAGCATCTTAAAGGAAAACAGTTTTCATCTGAGTCGATATTCCATTCATGGATTTCCTCACTCTGATGAGACAGCTGTATGCTTTGACTGTATGTGCTTTATTTAAGTTGTGTTTTTTTTTCTAGCAATAAATAATTATTTCTGGTTATGGAGTTACTTGAATAGATTTACAGTTATACAATACATATTTTATTGTGCTTATAAATATTAGCTTTACATAAGACAAATCTATAAATATATATCATTTCTTGGCCAGTTGTTAGCATCTCTGGAAACTGAATTTATCTTAATATAAAGCATGACTCAATCAATAGAACCTAGGATGTTTTTTTTTCCTGTAGAAGTTGTTCAGTCCGATGTTAAAGAGTACAGAAGGAGATCTCAGCACATCCCTTGAGAAAAACTGCTCAGCACTTATTAATTATTCTATTATCTTTTCTCTTTTTTTTCCATTCACACCTCTATCTTTCCCTCACAGCTCTCACAAGCGTTGTCTTTTGTCTCAATTCTGCATGAAAGGAAAGAAGTCTGAACTCTGTCATTGGCTCTGTTTACCTGTAGCAGCCATACTGCCTGCTGGTTGTATTTGCACCAATAGGGTTTGTAGATAGAGTTTTGATGAAACTCTTCTGAAAATGCAGCTCTTCCCAGCACAGTGCGTTCTCCTGTTATTTCTTAATCCAATTCCTTCAATAGACTAAGCGATATTGTGAAAAGGACTCCTTTTTTTGTATCATTGCATCTTATTTTGTAGACCAAAATTTTGTTTTTCTCACAGTCTTGACTTCAGCAGCAAATTTGTACAACCTCTGTTACAGTTTAAATGTGAGGAGGGTGCAATTCCTTCATTAAACAGCTGCTGTATTTTGATTTGGAATTACAAATGTGTTATTTTGGAGGGACCGTGGTGCAGGTGCGCACCATGGGGTTTATTTTGGGAGGCCAGGTAAATGTTTGGAGAGTTTGATGTAGTGGGATGACTTCAGAGGTGAATGTTGCATTCCAGCTTGGTTCTTGTCTGTGGGGATTACCTCAGCTTGTATCACGCCTGTGTACATCTGGCTTTCACAACCCCAAAGGTTCAGAAACAGAAAGAGTTTGGTCAGTGTAAGTCATCATGTGGCCACTTCCTTTTTATTGCATGCCGAAGCTACAGATGAGAGGTTATTTTTCTCAAATATACTGATCAACCAAAGAATGTTGGCTTCTTTTGCAAATGTATGTCATTTATTTTTCTGCCAGATTCTCGCACTGAAAAGCTGAAGAGTTGCTGCAAGATTTGGCTTCTGGCCTGAGTAAATGCTTACTTTTTCAGATATCTTAATATGGTTGCATGGGGGGAATCCTGTTCCATTTTGCCAGCTCCCCAAATGTTTCCACTGTTCAATCTGTGGCATTCACACATGAATGAAGTTGTATTTCTATGTACCATTTGTTTGGATTTTGGGTTTTCTCCCAGTCTGTAGCAATGCTTGCATTCACTCCCAGTTCCCTGGGTTGTTTTTATTGCAGTGACCTTTTCAAGCTATGTAGGGTGCTGTTTGTCATTCAGATCTCCTTTGGTCCCTACCTTATCCCACCAAGATGTTGCCTTGCCTGTCACTCCTTCTCTGTTGCTCCTTTCTGTTTAATGCATTTGTGCTGGATATCACAGGGCTGTAACAGTGTGATTTTCAATAATTGAGCTTTTCTCTCCTTTTACTGAGGTCAGGTCTAACAATTTGTGAGATAAATAAATAGGTATTCACACACAAACAGGAACACGGTGTTGTATTTGTGTTATAGAGATGTATCTTACATATCTGGAACGTGGGGGAAAAAAAAAGAAAAAATCTAAAGGAAAGAGATTTTGTAATTAATATAGAGTTTATGTTGTTTTGAGAGGACTCCTTGTGCTTGATGATGTGTTGATTTTGGATCACTAACTAGAACACTATAGTGTAGTTATAGCACTGCACACATACTAAAATCCCGAAAGCCAGGAATCTTCAAATATGCTGTGGTTTTCTCACAAATCTACCAAAGAAGTACTTGCTTTCTGTGAACCTCCCTTGCCCTAAATCTTCCATTGCTAGTATGATTTGAGAGGTTTGGTATTGTTTCAGTAGTACTCTAAGAAAAAGTCTTACTTAAGACTTTGTTATTTTGAAACAGCTTTGCTGGTCCTAAAGCTCCAAGCCTGGGGGACAGCTGTTAGTATAGGGTGGTGATGGTTCTAGGCCAAGTAGTTTTGTGATGGTATTCAATCCTTCCTCTGAAGAACTGGGTTTACTTTGTTGCTAACAAGTCTATGAATTTCTACTTTATATTAAATTTCCAGAGATGAAGTAGCAGAGAGAGCAACTCAGTTGTAGCTATTTTGTCACAGATCCTGAACTTATTGCCAGATGAATTTCCATCTCCTAGCACTGCTGCATACTTTGCCTAAGGTGTCTTTAACCTTGGACATTTCATCCATTTGTGTGTCATTTCTAAATGAGTAAATTCAGTAAGATACAGACAGAGCCAGTGCAGGTGAGTCAAATGCTAAGTAATAGAGGTAGAAAAGTAACCCATTTCTTCCTGTCTCTTTCCAGAAAATGGTACAAGTTTTCATGTGACTCGAGTTTATATAAATATATGTAATAAAGAGAGAAGTCTCAGCTGCTAGTTCACATGATTTGGGCAGAACTCAAAAGTATGGACTTTAGTGTTGCACACTGAAATAATGAAATCTCTAATTTACAGTCTGAGTTTAGAATATTTTTTCTACTGGAATCAGTGGGAATTTTGCACACTGAACTGCAGACTAGCTCCTCAATTAATACACACTATAGTGAGGCGTGAAATGATCTGCCTAGGAAAACACAGGCTTCAAGCATTTTGTTTATCTATATTCTCACAACCATGTAGATCATTGTTTCACTCATTACAAATCTGTCTATAATAGGGGATAACAAACATGATAAGGTGTGAAATGACTGTGTGAGTTCCTGGTTCCTGAAAGCAGAATTTATGAAGTCAAGTGGAAGGAGTTCAGGGAGGTAGAGTGCAGGTCATAATGATGGCTTTGAATTATTCTATTTATGTTGGGAATGAGAACTGGAATGGGAAGAAATGGTACAGAGAAAACCAGACTGCTTTGGAGAAAAGGATGATTTTCAGAGGCTGTGTTTATGTTTTGAGACTGATTTGCAGACACGATCAGTTTGTGGAGACCAACGAGTGTGAAAAGAGAGCTGATTGGTATGGCAGAGGGACTGGGAAGGGACAGTATCTGTAAACTTAATCTGAGGAAAAGACTGCAGAGACTTGATAGAAACCATTGTTAAAAGGCATACTGTCAGCAACTAAACCTAGTACATCCACACCGGTAGAACAGCCCTTTCCTCCAAATCATTTGTAGAGAATAGCTTTATAATACCAGTCATCAGAAGTAGTCATCCAGAAACACATAGATGTGCACAGAGCTTACTTCTTCACTTGCATTTCCAACCACTCATCACTTCCTCTGAATATTTTTTTCTTTCATTTTCTTTCTCTTTGCTGACAACTGGAAAGATTCCACATTCTCCATCCTTGAATTCCTCTGAGACCATGCGAGAAAAGTAAATGCATTAGATAACCTTATGTCTTTTTTTTGTCTTTTTTTTAAAAAACAATTTCCATTAATAACCTGCTATCACAAAACAATTGGTACTTCTTCAGTTTTGCTGTGAGGAGGCAAAGTGATTGCTCACTGAGACCCAGAATCCCAACAGGGCAGCCAGCACCTCTGAGTGATTTGAAGTTGAACTGTTCAGCAAAGTTTAGTTCGCTCCTTCTTGATGTTTAGCTGTTCTTCCCAGGTATTTATTTTATTGTTATTAATCTGTATTAGTAGACCATGGTTAAAGACTAATTATTCCTACATGGTACAGTCTTTTTTGTACCCTGTTCATCAAAATTCAGGTAATTGAACTGCTTTCTCACTTTTATTTTATTCTTAAGTTTTGTTTGAGCTATTAACTCCTGTCTTAGAGCTGCTTTAGCACTTTTCTATATGACAATCTGTTTTACAAATACAGCATGTAAACCGACACGGGAATGTGTGCAGCTCTATTTTCATTACTAAGCAATGTGGAGCATTAAAATTAACTTGGGTGTTATCACCACTTATACTTTATGAGTGATCCAAGTCAGAATACTGGCAGTTATTATATGATCTTGATGTAAACCCTAGAATTTTTGCATACATTTGTATGCCGTGGTTCTTTAGCTGGAAAAGGCATAGAGATGGAACTTGGAAGAATTTGGGGTCTTAGAAACAAACTTTTGAGTTCCTACACTTCTGTTTCTCTGTTGAATCCTTTTTGTGAGATATTTGAAGTTTTATTCTGATGAAAACTGATTTACTGCAAAAAATAGTTGAATCTTCCCAAAGGTGAAGCAAGTAGAAGAAATATTACGCTGTTGCTATTTGTTTTAATGAAGTTAGGTGGCTTTGTTGAGAACTGGAACAGTTTCAAAGAAGTGATTGGTATTTTGGGGATGCTTAAATATCACGGGATCAGAGCTACATAAAACTCTGCCATCACAGGATTGTTATGCCTCCCACAGGCAATATTGGGCTAATCAATTAATCAAGAATTTGCATAGGTATAAAAATATGTATTTAAAGTTGTAGGAAATAAAATTTTATTGCAATGTATCAGCACAACACATCTGATTTTAAACAAATAAACAAACAAATTAACCGGTTGTGTAATGAAGCAAATTCAGATGGCAATGGATTTGTAATTGAACTTGGAATAGTGACGCTTCTTTTGCAAAAGAAATGGAATACACAAGTGAAATTTATTCATGCCCTGTGGATGTTCATCACTGTGCTCAAATACTACATTACACAGTGTGTCACAACGAAGTGTGCATTTTATGTCCTGTATGTATATATCCGCCTGAGAATATTCCATTCCTTAATGCAGCATGCTGACAGCTGCCAGTAAAATTTGCTTTGCTGTCCAGTGCAAAAAATGGTCATTACGAAGAATAGCTTAATTAACATTTATGATTACATGCTTCACTGCTCCAGTAAATTGATCCAGTATACATGATACACGTGCAGCAGATAGGCTAGCTGTTAAATTAGTAAACGTAATTATCATATTTATTTCAAAAACCTTCAACATGTTACAGCTCTTGCTTTTGGTGGTGATCATCATCTCCTTAAAACTTTTGTCTGTATTGAGATAGATAGAAAATGGTGAAAGAATTGGACAAAATTATTCCATGGAAAGCAAAAACAAAACCAAAAAGTTAAAGATGTCCCTCAGAGTGGTTATTGTGTTAGAATGTTCTCACTGCTGAATTTTCAGCTGACAGGTATGTCTGAGAAATCTTTGAATAGTTTAATCTCAGATATGATGCACTTTGTAGCACTGATCATGATATTTTGGGAATATTATTATACTTTGCTATAATACTTTGCTATTTGCTGATTAAGATAAATAAGACTTTATTTAATGCAAACTGATATTGCTAGATATATTTGGTTTTTACCTGTATCCACCCTGCAGACCTGTAGAATTTATATTTGATTTTCCTCTTGAAAATGCATATATGCATGCACATAACTACTGTGGGTCAGCTTCTCCCTCCCATATAATCCCACTGTAGTGGAGTTATCTGTAGTGGTAGGAACATGTTCTGCTGCCTGGTTTGGTTATTCTGTGTTTTTGTTAAGCAGATATTGGAGACATTACTTCAGAATTCATGGAAACAAATTTTTGCTAGGAAAGTACAAGTCAGACAAACTTGAAAAAAATTCAATTAGTTCAGGCCAAGAACTGATGGAGAGGCAGGTGATAATTGAGATATGGTAGTGACAGGATTTGAAGCATTCTTAAAGGTTATATTCTGTGCTGTATTTCTCATTTAATCACTGAATAAGTTTTTAGAGTTTCAGAGGCTCAGCAGAGTCAGAGTCACTGTTCATTCTGACAACGTGCTCATTGTTCAGCTAACTAAGAATAGGTTTTACTCTTAAAGCCCTTACTCCACAATATTGAATAAGCTGAGATTGGCAATTTTCAGATTTCTGCCTGAAATGATCTTTAGAGTGGTTCTGCTTTAATCTTATACTGTTCAGTGTTGAGGAGAACAGGAGGTCTTGTAAACTGGTTTCCAGAACTGCTTCATGCTCAAAATAGTGTGGCATCCAATACATGTTCTTTTGCTATTGCCTGATGGAGGCTACAAGTGGCACCTTATGCTTTGGTAATATGGCTCTGAGACTCATTAGCTAGTGAGTGGCGTTTGGCAAGCCAGTGCTTGTGGTGAAAGTCTCCTCTGTTTGAAGTCATTGACTTAATTGTTGATTTATTTGCCACTGATTTATTTCTATTTAAATGAAAACTTAATTAAGCAAGCTTTGATTAAAATTCCATACAAATAATGTAAATATTGGTAAATGATAATTATGCTCAGAATTGCTAATGCATTGAAAATACCTCCTGTTACCTGGCTGGCTCTTTCTGACTCCTCTATGTTATTTGTCACAGTGAATTTGTGTGTAATGCCTGTAGCAGACTATAGAAGGTGTTAATTACAAATAGGCTCTGCAAAACCCAGGAGCGAACACCAGAGTTTAACAATTACATGCATTAGATCTTGGAAAAATTTGCTGCTGTCTTTGTGCTTTGGCATATTCAGTATTAACATACAGAGAATCAGTGTTGTAAATTTGGTGGCTTGATGTTTATATTTAATGATGAAGAGGAGAGATAAAGGCTTACAGAGAGTCAGAGATCTTGAGTCTGTTAAGGAGGAAGATCAAGCAGATGTAATGAAAGGCAGAACAGGGCAGTGTGAACTGAAATAGAGGAGCTGGAGAGTGTGTGTGATGGGATCTGTGGTTACCCCTAAGGATTAATCAGTGGGTAGAGGCCTCACACATGCCACATATAACTCATTGGTATTTATGTTTACAGCTGGAATTGACTCAACCTATATATCAACCATAAATCATTACTTTCTTTATTGATGCACTCATACATGCATGCCCCTCTCACGAATGCTATAAATATATAATATGTGCAGCACATATATGCCTGTATCTATATGTAGACACATATTTACCAGTAAATGTTTAAAAAAAGATGAAGGAAGAGGGAATCAGGTAGACTTTATTTTAAACTGGGAAGAGTCTGGGTATCTGAAAAATTCTTCTGGACAAAAGAAAAAGGGCATTATCTGTAATTAGAAATAATAATGTGTAATTGGTTCATTTGCCATATTTCTACAGTTCTGATTTAGTTGAACAATGTGATCATTATGCCACCAATTTTCAATGGAGGTGTCACAATGAAAAATAATTGCAATATTCCACAATATTAACTGTACCCTAATTGCAAAAGTTTTGAAATATAATTACCATGAAAGCTAATGCGACAGGGAACATTAAGCATAATTAGTGTATTTTTAAAAAGGGAAAAACTGTTAGAAGCTTGTTATTGTCTCATAAGGTAGCTTCAAATTAGCGAGATGCAGAGCACTTTCATCTGGGTTTTCTATAATTTTCACTATTAGCACAGACTGCAATAAATTTATTTGACATAGCCCACACCTGCTAACCCTGCAGGAGAGCATTTCTGATGTGTACAGGGCCCGGGTTTCTTGTAGAATCTGTCAAATTTTCACCATTTCTTGGGAGACAGAAATAGGTAAGTTTTTGGGTTGTTGGTTTTTGCTGTTGTTTTTTAACCAGTCAGTCACACTGAATTGTTCCAATTTAACATCGTTATAAGGAATTTCTGTAAAAGGATGCATAAAAATGAGATTACAAAGCACTTAAACCAGCATTCATTACAAATCGTAACTATATCCTCTAGAATTACATGGTTTGTGTATTTTCTTAACAAAACAACCATGTACTTTCACACAGAGCATGAAATTCACAGAGTGATTATGATCAGTTGTCTGAAGCTTGTGGACAGGGGGACATTCCTGTACCCCTGCAGCAGGGGATGGGCTCCAAGCTGTAAAATGCTGTACTTGATTTTATAAGGTCAGCATTTCATACGAAGCAGCTGAGATATTGCCATGACTTTGGCTTTTTTTAATAACATTTTGCAATTAGAAACTGATGTCTGGTTTTGCTGTCGGAAAAGTACTGAAGTGGGTTTTGGAAGAAGATGGTTCCAAACAAGTGTAAGGACAAGTGATGCCAGTTTAGGTGTTATAGTGGATACAGTTTAAGAAGCGTTTGTGTTGTTGGGTCCTAAATTACTGAGGCCACTGTAGTTACAGTTTATAGCTGCTGGCTGTTACTGCAGGTTTCTGACAAATTCGGTGTTGAAAGGAGATGAGGTTGTGCATAAGATCAGCTGGCACAGCATTTGTTTGTAGGTTCATCTCTTAGGGAAAAAAAGGCACCTGGTGTTAATTTTTCAAGTGTGTTTTACAAAATGACACGTTTTCAGTTGAACTCTGATGATTTTTAATTTACACAATGTCGGACAATGGCAAATTTTTGTTAAAAGAAATTTTGCCCCCATAAATGCTTTCACCGTTATATTGTTGCATGTTTTCTTTCTTGCCCTCTCTACAAGTATGATTTGATTAAGGTGACCAAGAATGCTATCTGGAGAGCTGAAGAGAACTCTCCTTGTTACTGATTGATTAAAAGGCAAGGTTCTTTTGTAAATAACGTTTTGTAAAGGAAGAGCAGTGATGACACATGCAGTTAGTTCTGCATGCTCACCACTCTGTATGTCACCACACACCTCCATGCTGTTCCTCCCTCCTCCTTGTTCCTGCTGTGGGCAGGTTGTGGCAGCGTGCTGCTGCCCTTGGGCAGCGCGCTCCCTTTGCCATCCCCACCCTACATTATCTGCAGTGCTCCTGAGAAAGTGTTGAGCCATGGAGTGGATGTGATAATCAGTCTTATCCACTGGGAAAAGTAGTGCTCACTTGACAAGCTGAGAGCTCCCAGCATCAGGTTCCATGTGGCTGCAGGACCAGTAACCAAGAGAGGTACAGAAGGAGGAGCAATTTGGTAGCACCCATGAGCCAAGGGAAATTCATGCTACCAAACTGCTCCTCCTTCTGCAGTTTTAACCTTACATAAAAAGATGAATAAGGAGCAGCACCTGTGGGCACCATGGAGCATCCTCTAAAGAAAGCACTTATGTGAGGTTAAAACTGATTCCTCATTGCTGAGTGCTCTGAAACAAACTTCCAACATATGTCCTGCCTGCTGCTAGTCCTTTCTCTGGTAGAGAACTGTTTTTGGTTGTGATTTTATCCTTGCTTCCCTTTAGTCTTCTAGTTGTTTTGAGCCTTGGCAAACAGCTCAAAGTTACTGCGGCAATGTCAGAGTCAAAGCCCTCTGCCAACAGCTGCCATCACCCTTTCTGAGCAACTTAAGGCTCTGCTTCAGTTTTAGAGATCACCTAATGGATCTGTTCTTTTACTTTTTCAAACAGCTTTAAGCTCTCTGTTTGCAAGACTTGCTGTGAGTGACTCATTATTTCATGTGTACTGGCAATTCCATGGTTTAATTTCCCTGTTATTTATTATAGAAGAAGTTATTTCATTAACTGGGTTGAAACAGATGAGCGTAGAGAACAGAACTCTGACAGGCGAACTTAAGTATGTATTCTCTATCCAAAATTAAGCCATAGGTTTTCAGAAATTGAGCTCTATATAGAATCCCACATTAAAAAAAAAAAAAAAAAAAAAGGATTTTTTTTCTTTTCTCCTTCTCTCTCAAACATCTCTGTAACCACTCATGCATACAAATAAGCATGTAAATATTCAGAAGTGTAGATTTTTAAAAATAGACTGTATGTAGTATCAAAGTTGGACCTGTCATTACAACCACACAAGCATTTGTTCGTATGCTCAGCATATCTAGAAATGCAACTTGCACATTGTTTCCTTTCAAACTTTTTCAGATGTGAGCGTTATCAGTTATGTTGCTAAGAATTCATGTTTGCACAAGATGGCTTTTGTGGGGAGCATCATTCCTGCAAGGTGCAGTGCCTTCAGAAATTCTGGTAGCACTGGTGCTGGCACCTTGTCTTCTGTATTTGATGCCATTTGGGGATAAAGTAGAAGTAATGCTCAGATATTAATTATGTTCTTGAGTGTATGCGTGTGTATGGATGGATTCTAAAGTCACTCTATTGAGCTTCCTCAGTGTCTTTGAATGGAAGAAGAGACTGGGAAAAAGATTATAATAGTTAACTTAGTGTCAATCTTCTACACCCACTGCTGCCCATGGAACCTTAGCCAGGGATCAGTGGAATTACCAGTCCTTGGAATGAGTGGGAGGATACCTTTGTCTCTGTTCATTGATGTGCCTTCATTAATTAAAACGATACTTGGCTTTGTCAAAGTAACATTTGTGATCAAGAGGTCATCTTTAGTCTCTAAAATATACAATTATAAGGGAAGTACTGTTACAATTTGTGTTTTATGCTTCGCAATAGATAGGAGTATCTGTTTCTCTTCTAATTTTGATTTCCTTTTTACTTTCCGTATCCATTTGAAGTCAGATATTTCTCTTTGGGATTTACTGCCATAAATAGCTGTCCATTTCTATATTCCCACCAGCTGTGTGTTTGAGTAGCACACAGCAAAGTTTATGAATCACTTCTCCTTGACAGTTCGTAACGATCACAACATTCTGCCACAGAGCCAACAGCAGCAGTGAATGATATTAGCACCTAGCTCTCCAGAAAACTCTGCTCGGTAATTAAACATTAAACCTCTGATGCCTATCATCATTCAGTGCCAAGACCCTTTACAGTACAGGTTTTGCTAGATTCAGGTAATGATATTAGAGATGATAATTTATTCTGGAAGTGTAGCTATCTGAAGGATGAATTTGCTGAAATCAGAATTGCATTTATAAACAGGCTTTTCAGGACTTTTCTCCTAATGCCGACTTTCACCATGCAGGAATATTTACTAAGTTAAAAATCCTCTGAATGTAGGATAATTGATGAAGAGTGATGAAAAGAACAATATTTTAAACTGCGGTATCAGTAGCAGTGCATATTATAATGCAAAGATGTGCTTTCAGTAAGGACAAACGATCCAGCAGCATTTCAGCTCTGGGCATAGTTTCCAAGTTAATCTGACGTTGCTTTGTTGTCAATGTAAAATTGAGATCAACACAATTGCTAACAAAGCAGCTCTGGAAACAACAGAGAAAAATTCAAACTTACAACAAATAATGCACATCTGACAGAAATCATGAAGTCTGTTTTCCTTCGGAATGTGCACATATTTGATATTATTGTGATGAGAAATAATAAGAAATGAATGTCTGAGTGGAGTTTGGTGTTGCAGCTGCAGTTCCTGCTCACCATCCAAAGCTGCCGTGTTCACTCATTTCAGTGTTAGTAACTGTCTATTATACAAAAATAAGGGCCAGAAGAAGGTAGCATGCACAGCCCTAAAAAGCCCAAGCATGTAGAATCTTGCTTGCTGACAGAAGTGAGGCTGTCCCTGCAGTCAGCTCACTCAGTCCTTTCCAAGGTTGATGCTTTGCCCTGCAGGTGGGAGACCTGTCTGCACCCTGAACCCAGCAGCTCCATGGCAGTCCACGGACAGTGCTGTCCTCCCACCCCCATGGGTGGTTTGTCTGCTTTCCTGTCTGTTCAGTACCCATCGTTTGCTTTTCTGTCCAGTCCTGATTCTCATTTTACTTGATCATTTTCTACCGTTTCTTCCTATTCAGACTTCTAATCTTTTCCCTCTTTAGATATGTGGGGTCCCATTTGGAGTGGTTGTTGTTGTTGTTTTCCTCCCTTTCCAGTAGTTTTAAACCCACATTTCATTTACTGGGATCTTTAAGTCTATACCTTTGTGTCTGCTTTATCTTTGCACCCTCATTGCTGTGCTGTTATTTGCTACCATCTCCCTGAGCAACAGCTTTCCTTTCCCCAGTACCTCATTCTCCTCAACCTTCTCTCTGTCCCTCAGCTCTGCCTGTTTCCTGCCCTTTTGGTTGGGTTCAGGTTGCTACCTTCAGTCTACAAGATGCCATCTCTCGGTGGCTTCTACCACTGCTCTGGTTCTCATCTCTGTGTTGAATTTTGTTTGCTAGAGAAGGGCAGTGCTGCCCTTCAAGCACCTGGTAGCAGATGCTCAGACGCAAGCAGTTTTTCCTGTATTTCCCATCATTGCTGCAGAGACTCCTTGCTGGTAACCTTGCCACCCATCCCCAAGGGCAGGGACAGTGTAAGGCAGGTTGCTGTGGAGGGGTGTATGGGGCTGCTTCCAGTTCCTAATTGTTTGGGTAATATTTGTTGTTACATAGGTTGAGCGCTGTGACACTGGGTGTGTTGTCTTGTATTGTCTGTTGGATACATATGATGTAGAGCCACCTGGAGCTCCTGCTGCCAGGGGTGAAGAGAAGGGCTTTCCTTTGATCCAGACAGGCACCCAGCTGCAACCAGTCTGAAAAGGGGAAATTTGCAAAGTGAAATAAAGCTTCTGAATGCATGAACATGGGGATGACAAGAAGTGTTTCCCTGATACAGAGTCCCTGCGCTTCCAAGTGCCTTATCTCAGCTGCATAGCACCAGGTATTCTGGTTGTTCTAACAGAATGTTGCTCTGTTTTCTTTCAAATGGGAAAAAAAAAAAAAAAAGAAAAAAAAAATCCTTCTGTATGTCTTCCAGAAATAGTGCAAGCCAATTTCCAAAGCAAGGCTGTGCCGCTACAGTGTACAAGGCTGTGCCATTACAGCGACTGTAAAATTATGACCAGGTAGCGGGGAATGTCTTTAAGCAAAAAAAAATAGAATTTTCTAGTAGGCAGTATTGGCAAAGATTAATAAATAGTGGAGATTTGAGTGCACTGGAAGCATGGACAGATGTAAAGTTGTCAGAAATGTGGAAGTCTTGGAGTATTATTTTTCTTCTTTTCATTTAAGTTATTTTGTTTATTAACTTTAGAAAACCCATATTCTAACAGCTGCCATTAAATAAATACACTTTTTGCTTGGAATAATGACGAAGTTTTGAAACAGCTCTATTTGGTCTAGAGATAGTTTATATCTTCTTTTTAATGTATCTTTAGGATAAAAACAACACCACTTCTTTAGTATCAATTTAAATACAAATTTTTTATTCATCATGTGCTCTCGCAACCAGATAGTTTAGGGACATTCTGTGCTCTCAGGTAGAGTGGAGCAGTATTTCTAACTAGGATGACTGATACGGGCCGCAGCTAGATTTTTGAGAGGTCTTGTAGCAGCTGTCTGCTACTGACTGGTTTTCAGATTGGATGGAACTGATTTTGCTGCCAATGTGTACACTTAAATAAGCATAAGATTATTTAAATAAGCTTTGAAACCTCAGTTCATTTTTCAAACTGG
This sequence comes from Coturnix japonica, assembly GCF_054131305.1. NCBI lineage: Eukaryota > Metazoa > Chordata > Aves > Galliformes > Phasianidae > Coturnix > Coturnix japonica. Next base: position 6,488,964 of record NC_140680.1, on the reverse strand, counting down.
TATAGGACACAACATGTTAAGGGAAGAGGAGAGAGCATGCTGAAAGCAATTAGACAAACCTTTTGACAGCTCTTTCCAGGAGGTGAAGCCAACTTCTTGCAGGGAAGGATCTCCTGGTACTGGTGTCAGTGTTTAAGGACAGTCATACCCTCAAGATGAAAATGCAGGATGGAGGGGAAGGCACGCTGAGATACTTGCACATTGCTCCTAATGGAAGCAAAATTACCAAAACCATAAATACAATTTGTTTATTCTAATCTTGAAGTCAGACATTTTGGAGATTGTTAGGTGTTTTAATATGAAATCCAGTTTATTGTGCAATCAACCCTGTGATCTAAATTTTGCCATATGCATATTCATGTCTGTGTTTACATATGTGTTTGTTGATTGCATCTGGTACCTTAGTAATGTGTAATTTCTGTTTCTTCCTTTTGTCTGGAGGCCTCTCATATTATATTTAGATTGTATCCTTTATCATCCCAAATTGACATTTATGCTTTTACTGCTATTGTTTGCCTAGCTCCACTCTGCTATGGATCAACAATTTGTTTTAATCTGTGTCACTTCTCTTATCTCCCTCTACACAGAGATGCAGTCATTTTGCACTAGCGTACGCCTACAGAGATTGTGTTAGCAACACCGCGATGGTTTCCCCCTTCCCATCTGAATTGCTGGGGAATCTTAATTGCTTTTCCAGTTAGTTTACAGGAATGCAGAGATGACTGCATGTGCAAGACCGATTTTGACGAAAGGAATGGTGTGCCAGTGCCTATGAATAAATAAATCTGATTTAAATGGGAGAATATCATGGCAATAGATGGGAAGGCACAGAATGGAAGCACTTTGTGGTGTAGAGATGTTATTCCTTACTCCTATTTGGGGGCTAAGTAGAGCCCAAAGGGTGCTGCCCTGAATCAGTAGGATGTGCTCTTCTTTCTGTTTGTATTACAGGCACGGCTATGTTGCTAAGCAAGATTAATTCTGTGTAGATTTCTAAAATAGTGAAACAAGACTTGGGCAAGGAACATTTGGATTTCCATCGGCCTTGGGAAGCTCTGGAGCTTTACATAGCTGCTAATTTCTTTCCTGTGGATTGTTAGCTTACTAGTAATCTATTTCACTGTTTGTGTTCAGTTCCTTCCCCAAAACTACAGAAATAGTTCTGTAGATAAAAAATGTCTTAATATGTGCATACTGACAGATGTGGAGCTGTAAGCAAAGGCTTGAAACGAGTGAGATTTACATACTGAGCAATGAATGTCTCTCTGTGGAAAGAAGGAATAATGAGAGCAATCAGAATAGCGGAGCAGGGAGCAGTCATGTAAAAAGTGTTCTGCAGTGCTCAATAGATCCATTTGAGTGTGAAGGCTGAAAATGGGGAGCTAATTAAATAATGATGCAGAGGTGTGTTACCTGGGTACCTGCCCAGTCCTTTCTCTACGTGAGTGTGTTGCCCTCCGTGACTCGGCATGCAGCCTGCAAAGGCCTCAGTGGCCCTTCTGTTTTGCTTGGGGTGAATTTCATGCACCATGAGTTCGCCATTTGTTACAAAAGATGATGGTGTCCGTGCAGTGCCATCTCAGGAGGAAAGCCCAAGGAGTAGGGTGGGGATGGGAAATAGCTTTGTGTTTTTGTACACCCACGGATAAGTGCTGACTGATTGCAGACAGCAGTCACCAGCTCAGTAGGAGCTGATGAATATGTTTATTAGTGAAAACCTCTGTGTCAGAGTTTGATAGAGAAACAGGAGAAGTGTCACAAGGAAGCGCAATGTGAATTTAAATTCTTTATTAAGTTACTTAGCAATGGCAGCAATGTGTATTTATCTGTGTGTATATGTATATACACGGGGAGATAAACAAAGGTAATATTACCTTGCCTAATTCAGCTCTGGTAGCTCCAACGTCATGAGAGATCAGAGTAGAGGAACGAGGTTTGTGTGTTTTCTTCACTGTGGCATCCTTGTTGGTGACAGCATTTCCCGCTTACATTTTCTTCCCATTTTTTTCTTTTCACGTATTGACTATTGTTGTTTTTACTTGAAGAAAATAACTGCAGTTTGGAGGAGTACACACAATGTCAAGAAAGAAGAATAAAAAGGAAATAGATTTTCCTTTTTCAACAGTCTGCTGTTCTGTAGTATGGGATTGAAAGCAACCCAGCAGGGTGCCCACAGAAGCCTGACAGTGATGTGCCAGATAGATAGTTCAGGGACCACAAAAAAGTGATGGACTATTTCTAACCTTTATGAATCATGAGATTTTTTTTTTATTTTTTTTTTTTCCACATCCCTTTAAAAACGATGGCAGACATCATGTCTGTCTTATCAGGCATGAATAAAGAATACCTGTAGCACTGTAGCTCTTTAATTTATGACCTAGAGATGCCTTATTCTGGTTTAGTGTGCAGCATCTCCTTGACCAGCAGCTTCGTGTCCTTTTGCTTTTAATAGAAGTTAGAAAAAAAGATGCATCCTCTAATAGTATCTGTGGAGTGAATATGTTACGTTTGTTTCTGAACTAGCTAGTATGGATCATACAAATTAGTGAAAAAAAGAAAAGATTGCAAGAGTGTTGCTTCTAACAGTGGAGCATAAAAAGCACCGTAGGAGTGAAGACAGTGCATTTTGGTGTATCATTTATTTTACCCAGTTGATGCTGTTGTTCATTTGAGTAACAAGCCGATGACATGCTTGGATCATGAGGGAAAAGAGTAATATATTCTTGCAAAGTATTTGCAAGAGCTCCTTGATCTCCACAGTTCTCTTTTTTCCAATTTTTATGCACTAAAGCATATGAAGTATCCCTGCCCTGTGGTATCATTGCTTATTTTATTTAGACAGTCCAGGGTTCTTCTTCTTTGAGCAGCTTAACCATCTTGTTCTCAATTTATCTCAACATGCTTGGTTTTAAGAATGTAGAGGCCCTGCAACATGCATGCCTTACCTTCATTTTAATGTATCCTGAACTTCTGTCATGGACTGAGTGCTATTTGAAGAAGAAAAAAAATCACATTGTCTGATCATGGTTTCATTTGCTTGTGATTACATCCATTGGTTTGTTCAAGTCTCTCACATACAAGAATTTACAAACCCAGTATTTTCGGGCTTCTGACACAAAACTTGTTTTGGAACCTAGAAGTCCTTCTAGATCTATTTTTGGTGATATTTAACCTGATTTGTTTGTGATGGGGAACAATCTTGTGATGTCCTCTGTACATTTGACCTATCACTTAGAACTGCTGTCTCACTTGCACAAACAAAATCAACCAGTAATTCTTAGACCATGAAATACTTCTGTTGTTCCAGTCCATTATTTCTTGTCATAATGAAACAGTGGCAGAGACGAGCAAGAGAAAAGATTGCGTTCTCAGTTTGACACCAGCGGCTGTATTAAACTCCTTGTTTAAGTTTGCGTTTAGCTTAGCTGTAAAAATTCTACCTTGAAATACAGTTTGGTAAACTTAATATTTTTGCTTGCTCTCTATAATATGTCAAGATATGTGAAAATGGATCGCAATAGTGGTTATAAGCTTTTCTACAATCTGTGAAGCTTACAGTGGGTGGATACTGTCTTGTTACATTATATTATTTATAGCAGTGTTTAAACTATAATCAAATACTTTTACCTCTTTCATTTTGACTCATGGTGCTCTATGTAGCTTGAATTATATGGTTTATATTTTACTGATCAAAAATATGTTTAATCTTCTTTCTGCTTGTTGAGAAGTTTGGGTTGTAAGCAGCTTGGTGCTGCTACTTATGGGTTATGCAGGAACATAGAGCATGCTAGAATACCATCCAGTTTAATGAATGCTGTTTGTTGATGAACACACATCAGACAACTCTCAGGGCAGGAAAACTCCTTACTAACGGCCATGCTTTCAAACGCTTGGAATTTCCCAATAAGTCAGGCTTTAAAACCACATTGAGAGCAGGGAGGTTGCTGCAGCTTGTCACAGGATGGCAGGTGACAGTCCTACAGCAGCCTGCGCCCATCCCTGCCCAGCTGTGCTGGAGCACAGGGTAGAGGTGGGGCAGGAGGGGCATGGAGTGCTGCACTTCTGCTCTAGCAAGTCCCTGTAACAACTGCGATAAGAAACCATGTTCAGGATTCTGCAAGGAAAATGGACTGTGTGTATACACAGCATATATGGGTATGTAATTTCTAGGGAGGAAGAGACAGAAGGATATCATAGAATAGCTTCGTGTGTGATTTCACGGAAATGAAAAGCTGGAAGACTCTGGCCTGTGGAGTGGGGCTCTGCCAGTGGAGACACAGCCTTTGAACGGGGACATGGGTTATTCACTCTCACATAGGAGAGGAGCATGCCAGGCAAACGATGCTCATCAGAAATGTGCAGTCACAACCAGGTAAAGTATAAGGCATACACAGCATTCATCGTTTGCCTCATCCATGTCTTTTTTGGGTTCAACCTCTAAGAAAATTTCCTAAACTATCCAATTAGTTTTTATTCTATTTCTGCTGAAGACTAGTAATATTAATTACCAACATAAAAACAGAGATGCAGTACACTGAAACAAATGGATGCCTCTTTATGCTTGGATTAAGACATTACTTTTAATTGTTTACAGTGAAATCTTCTCAGTGTCACAGTGGTGTTACCAGGGTTATAAACTTTTTAAGTTCCTTAAAAGGAGACAGAAATGTATATTATTTTCTAGCTATCGTGTAATCCACCATTAGTTACCCAAATATTGCTCCATTTATACTGTACTGTGTACTTATCAAACATCTACATGACTTCTTAACTATTTCCAAAACAAAAGAGTCATTATTTACCCACTGTGAAAATAGCCTTGTGTTAGTGGTATTAGAAATCATTAGCTCTATTAAGTCCGTTATCAGCTATGCTAGCAGCTGGAAGCATCCTGCAGCTCAGGAGGGCTCCAAAATGTTCCCCAGTCATTATATTCTAGATCACTTTGTTTTCTTGTAGGGTGAAAACAGATGATAATCACATTCAGCCACAGGCAAAAATAGAAGCTGACAACACTGGTAGAAAAAGATTTATGAAACTTTTTATTGCTTGGGGCAGTATTTTGTAACAAGATAACAGTGTTGTCCCTTAGATAGGAGCAAGAGTGAACAGTTCAGTTATGTCTTTCTATCATCTTAGTGTGCTGTCTCAAAATGACACAGTTATCACACCATAAATACAGCCCAAAGCAGTACAGATGTCTATAAGCAGGATCCATATTAATTGTTAATGTGTGAAGAAGAGACAGATCTCTTTATGTTTCCCTAGGAAGAAGCAATCTATTTTTTTGAAAAGTGTAGAAATGTGGAAGAGTCATTTTTGTCTTGTCATTGCTTGCTTTGAATGGGCTACGTATTGTGAAGTGTTGGGGCTGACATGATTCCTTTAATGGTCTTTGGTCTGGCTCTGGCTGACACTTCAAACAGTGTGCTTAGGTGACAGGATTAAAGCGATTTCTTTAACGTGGTTTAACACTGTAGGTCATTGTTGTTGTGTTTTGCATTTTTTGTAAAACCAACTCCTTGAAAAAGGAAGAGAATTCAGGATTGAAAACACTGCAGCACTGAAAAATAGTTATGTGTACAGGAAAAGATCTTGTGTTAACTTTCTGAGCTACAGGGTCATACCTACTGGGTTACTCTTTTGAAAACCCTCAGAAGTGGTGCTGACATTTAGGAAGTGTGTGGCACAGGAGTTCCCAGTAACATCTGTGAATATGGAAACAAGATGTTGTCATTAGGAATAAGGGAGAGGTACACAATCTATGTGAGCTGTCGGAGCGGCATCACAGCTGTGTCCTGCTGGCTGCACCTTCCCCAGGTGAATGTGCCCTGAAGCCTGGCCACCCACTCTTGCACTGCCACTGCCGCAGCAGTTTGGTGTGTAGCTGTGTGTATTTAGAAGTAATGAATGGAAGAGATATGTCTGCAGTTGTGACATAGATAGAAGTGATGTAGCTGGATAGTTGTGCAGACATGGAGCAGTATGAAGCTGGCGTACCTTGGTCAGTGCTGCATTCCTCCTTCCTAAGCAGTTCCTTTATCCCACTTTTGACAGCTCTCCTGGTTGTTTTCCTCTTTTTTAGTTTACCATCAGTTCTGCCTGAAGTGTCTCAGAGGAGCTCTCCATCTCTATTTACCTTCTTTTTTAGCCTATCTGCTCTGCTCTGCTCACTCTCGCCTCAGGAATGTGAAGGGTTCTGCACCCCAGAGGCAGCATCTCCTCTGTCATGTTCTTTGCCTCCTCCTCCTGGCACTGCTGCTTCTACATCATCTTCCCTCATTACTTCTGTGGTTCTGGGCCACCTGATACTTCCCAGAGCTCTTGGGCCATGCCTGCACCTTCTGCTCTACACAGGGCTCTGCTGGCAGCCCAGCTCAGGGTCCCATCACTGCTTTGGTTCTGTCCTTCATTGCATTCTCCTAAGCAGGTAGAAATCATCATTGTGTAGCAGCGTGTTGCCCTGTGTGCTCTCGAACACCCAATACATGTATATGCCCAAGCAACTGTGTGCATCTAATAAATTTTTAACTTGATATGCATATATCCCATCATTTTAGAAATCCACCTTGTCTTTGCTTCCCTTTTCTTTGATCAGCTAATGTAAATTAATATAGTACAGATTCAAACTGAATCTGTAAATTTCTCTTCTGTTCATCTGAAAACAGAAATCTGCATCATTTGAGTTCCTGTCTAGAGCATCATCTGAAGTATTCATAACTAAGGCCCTGAAACTGCTACAAAGCTACTGGTGTGCCATTTCTTATGCAAAATGCTCTTCAGTGTGACATATCTGGAGCAGTAGGAAAGGCTAAAATGTTTATTTTGCCCACTGGCCCAATTGAACAAACAGGTATAGAAAGATCAGAGTTCTAAATAAAATGTAATTTAATGTATTCTTATTGTTGTATCAGGTTTCGAAACAGGCTAGACTATGCTAGATAAGGATGTCTGAATTCCTACCTGATATGGAATGTGTTTGAGTCTTTGGAAGGAATTCAGGTGACCTTTTTAAGCAGAATTATTGGATTAGGAAAAAAAAAAAAACAAAACTATTGTCCGTTTCTACTTCTAGCTGTAATGATGCTCCATGTATATGGGCAAATGTGTGAATGGAGAGGATTGCATGTAGTGAAGAAATTTGTTTCATCTATCAGAGAAGCAGGAGTGTACAGAATGAAGATGAAGTATCCAGTTTTGCATTTCTGTGCCATCAAAACATTATGGTATTTAATGAGGTCTTTTTCAGACACCCTCAGAGCTTTGGCACTGTAAACCAGCCTGCTAGGGCAGCATGCTGCTGTATTTGTGTGTGTGCTGTTTTGCTTCATTCAGTCATTGCACCAACCTGCTGCCTTTCTCTTCCCTTTCTTGTTTTCCTTCTCCTTTCCAACTCTGAATGGCTTCCCATGCAATTACCATTGTGCTGTGCCCTTTTCTTTCCAGTGATACACACAGTGTCAGCACAGAGGTAAAGTGCCTCCCCTGACCACAGGTTGTTGCCTACTGTGAGGTCTGAAACAGGACACAGGAGTGGTTCAGGGCTTCAGCTGCCATCCTCACCACTGCATTCAGTGTGTGAGTAAGGGCTGCCGTGAGCGACACCTTTTTGTGACTCCTAAGCTCACTTCAGTGCAGCTTGGCACAGCAGCACAAAGCTGCCTAAATGCTGATGGTGGTACTGCCTAAAGCTGTGGCTCCCGAGTGCAACTACATCCCAGCACCCTTTTTTGCCATACTCTGGGGAAACGTAGCTTGCACGAGCCCTGGTTATACCCAGAGTACACCCACCTTACTGTTCACGCAAGCCTTTCTTTGTCAGTTGCTCTTAAATTTCACTCTGAGGCTGCCTTAGCAGCAGGTTCCCTCTGTTCGGGGGGTATTTTGCTGCCAAAACATACTTCTAATGAGAGGACCAGCTGTTCTCCCTCAGGACCAAGCTTCCACTTTCCCCTTTAGTTTGCTTCTTAATTGTCTTATCGCTGATGAATAATTTAATAATTTTTTTTCTTGAGTGTTTCATAAATTCCGAGCTCAGTTTATATAAAGACACCATACTGAAACACTTCCCTTCCCTTCATTGCACAGCTTGCCATGTTTCTCTGAGCTTGAACCAGACAATATGCAAGTAAATTGAAGTAGTATCACCATATCAAGATGTCTATCGGAATCCTACACAGATGTGTACTTTGGATTTTGTTCCAGACTTCTTCTTTCTGATGCAGAAAATAAGCACGGAACAGTCTTTAAGCTTTAATGATGATAGACTCTCGAGCCCTGCAGAGGATAGCTTTTGCTTTTTCGTTTTTGTCAAAATGTACTAATTAGACATTAGCTTACAAATGTATTCCCAGTGGGTAGGATTTTTGTTACCTGTCGTTTGGAAAACTTACACTCAACTGCATGTTTTGTTGTGTTGCTAGCTTTTTTTAGCAGCTACCTATAAGGTTCTGCAGAAGTATATTGCATTTGTAAATCTATGTCCAGTGTAAAAACAGCCATTCTCATTCTAAAAGATCTCTTCCAACCGAGGACATTGTATGAATTGTTCTTTTACCTTACTGAAATGTATGAGTTAAACGATCCACATGAGGAAAAACAAAGAGTATTTGAAATAATAGTTAAATCTAAACGTGTTACTTTCCATTAGCAGCCACTTCTGTTTTTCTTTGTTATGACTGGAGAAATGAAAGTGCCAGACAGGGGAGGCTTGCTTGGGTGGGGATGAGACCAAGCTGCAATCAGAGCACCAGTGTTTGGTCACACAATTCAGTATTACTTCATTACTCTGTGTTTCAGTTTATTTTCCTCCAAATTTTGGTCGTATCCTTACCTTATGAGGCTTTATGAAAGAAGTACTATAAAAGAAACACATCCATTATCTTAAAGAACACTACTATCATTATTTGTACCTTATGGTTGTTAGTAGTGATAAGTTCAGTACATGTAACATTCACTAGGAGCAGTTTTGGCAGTTAAGAACTGGCTTCTAGCTTTCAAACTTTAAACCAAGATGTTTGGTTTCTAAGATGTCTCTTAAACTCATGCTTTACTTTTCATTTCTACACCTCTTCTGCCTTCCCACATTTGTGAGAATGTTGTTCAAAAATACTCCTTTCTAGCAGGATCGTTGCTACCTGGACATCCATCTGCCTTTGTGAATATGTCAGAGATAATCCTGATATTAGAGAGCTGTGTTCTGTAAGAGATCATACTTACTGCTGATCGAGATGCCATATGCGTGTAGCAACATCAGTGATAACCTTCTCAAGACACAGTCTGATTTTTTTGTCAGAATAAATTTCCTTATCAGTGAAGTTGCCTGAGATGATAAATGAGTGTAAACGAAAATCTTTCACACATGCAAAGAGCGAGGCAAGTAGTAAAAAGGAATGAATCTTAATTAATCTTAATTTAAAACTTTTTTTTTTTTTTTCCTTTAAATTTGTTGCTATTGTCATAGGGAGTCGCAGATATCTGCTGGCAGTGCTTCTGCTAGAGAAGATTCCTCTTCTTTAATTTGTTTTCATTTCTTTCCTTCTGGGTAAAGTAGAGATGCCTAAGAATTGTCTCACCACCAAGAACTATTGATAGCTCTGGTGTACTAATAAATTGTTGAATGTATTTAGTATTATTGTATGGTAAATAACATGACGATAACCTTCACTTAGAATACTGGAGGTATTTAGAAGAAAAATTCTCTTCTTTTTTTTTTGTAAAGTTTGGCTTTTGTGTATCTGAACATTCCTTTGAAAAATGTGCTTGATAAACAGCCGTGCGGAAAAGCCTAAATGTTGGACACATCTCTGTAGATAGCTTAGAGGACTTAACACTACACATTTCTTTCTTATGTATCAGTGCAGAAATAGGAAGACTGTGCTATAATTCCGTGTCATAGTTCTGATTTAAACCAAAGCAACCCCATTGGATATTTCAAATGCAGAATTGCAACTTAATATCTGCTAAATTTTTCTCATCTTGCCCAGCTGACAGCCCACATGTGAAATTACTACTGTAGCTTAAGCTGTTCTTCTAAGCATTTCTAAGGATGTTTACTAATTGGAGACAGAAGCAGCCATTAAGTACCTCATTCGTTTAAAAACAAAATGAATCAAAATGCTAATCTTTCTCAGCGGATCATATTTACTATTCTTGTGAGTTTTCCGTATGAAATACAGATTAACAGATAGATTAGTAAGAAAATTTAAGGCAGTGGCATCTGAACAAGACTTGAGCTTGACAGGGTAGTGCTTTGTGGAGCAGTTTTGAAGGGACCCCTTTGGCTGCTCTGCTTGTGAGGGCTAGGATGGCTTTCAGAGAAATCTTGGCATGAACAAGATTCCTTCCAGGGAATATTGATGAGTGTCTGTAAAAAACGTGATGTTCTGCTTCTGATGGGGACATAAGACCTGCAAACAGTAACTGGTCCTTGAGGCTTCAAAGCTGTTAGCTGTTTTTTGCAAGCTTGAAGATTGTAATTTAGAGGTTTCAGACAAGCTACAGTCTTGGTATCTATCTAGTGTCCACTGTCTCCTATGACTTCTATCAGATAAAGTATTGCAGTTGTCATCTTTTCCTGTTTGTAGATCCTTCAATTCTGTGAATGCAGCATTGCATCCAAGAACTGCTTTTCACAGTTCTCAGCTCCACTTTGAACTGTAATGGTCTCAAAAACTAGTGTATGTTATCTACCTATCTATCTATATATTATATTTCTATATACATGGTACATAATTCAGTTATCATAACTACTGTTATATCTTAAATAGAAAATTGAATCTGTTCCCTCACAACTCAGTTAATAGCTACTGTTGCTCTTTACCTGATACAATAAAACCATGACCATGACACCAAGACAGACAGGTAAGATGTTATTCCAAGTTCCTAGGATGAATCAGCTTTTAAAAATGGTATGCCGTATAGACAGAATGCAGAACCCAGGTATTTGCTGTCCTCTTGACGCCAGGTACAGGCAGCATTGCTGGGAGATGTTCCAGCCTCCAAGCACCCTATTTTTTCTAGTAACGTGAGACCACTCTAGTGTTAGGTGTCTGCCTGTAAGATTAAGTGATCTCTTCTGGTTTGAAATCCCATTGCTTTTTAAATCCTGGAGAGGTATGGGTAGTGCGTTTATTTGAACGGCTTAGTAAATTGTCTTATTTGCCACTGAGATGATGATTAATTGTATGAAGGCTTTCATATACTACCTCACAATGCCCTTCATTGGTACTCATTAAACCATGTTTTCATCTTCTGAGCAGCAAAACCCATCGTCTTTGGTACCTGAAGTTAAACTCCACAGTACTTTGAAAAGCCAGGTAACTCCTATGGGATTTCTTAGTCCAGTGGTTTATGACTTTAGGTTTTTTACCCTGTATCAATTAACAGAGCTAGAAGCACATTCCTGTGCCTGTAGAAGACATGCCTGCCACGCAAAGCTTGCAGCTCCCCGCAGGAGGCAAGAGTCTGCTTCTTACGTGTAGTCATCTGTATTTTTCTTGCTTCTAAAAACTGAAACAACTTACTGAAGTCCAATTCAATTCAACAGAGGCACTATATATTCAGTATTGTTTACTACAGCTTTATGTGCTGTTCTCCTACTTTTTCCACACAGTCTACAAAATTATTCTTACCAGTTCTACAGTGAGGGGAGGTGTTCAGACTGCACACAGCTCTGCCTTCCCCAGGGTGTGGGACTGAATTATCCCATGGAGCTCCTCCAGGGATTTTGAGTGTGCTGGTCTCACTATGTCTTCATGTTTTGATGGTTTATATGCATTGCTGTTGACTTCCACCATTTGATTATCAGACAGTTCACTGTAAAGGAAAAATGGTATTTAATTACTATCTTTCTGCTTTGTTTGGGCTAACAGGGCATTGTTTTAAATAATTCTGGAAAGATGCTCTCTTCCCAAACACCAGCAGAAGAGAATTGTACAGATCTTTATCTTCTGTCTTATCTCCTCTCTGATGCAGTTGCCTTCTGTAATTTATTTTGAGACACTTCCTTGTAGATTTTTTCAAATGATTTTAGATGCAATAGTTAGTTTTCAGAAGGCTTTGGACACTACGTAATATGTTCTATAAAGTTTCTGAAATGATCAAAATAACACACTGCATTAAAGCACCTGTGACTAGCATTTCTATTACACCCATGGTAAGCAGCTTTGTGTGCTAGCTAACTGGGTTATATAAAATCCAAAGTACCGCTGTAATAGCTTCAGGGATGACTTTCTATTGCACCTGACTCCAGACTCACAATGAATTGGAAATTACAGCATAATTATTCTTATGTCACTGCGAACATTTTCAGGCTCCCCTTTGGACCATCCAGAGGAACAGCAGCTTTCAAGCTGCACTCCTGTCAAAAAAATGTCACCAGGCTTATGCTGCTGGCCAAAATACTTCTGCTCAGAAGTTTCTGTATGTCGTTTAGAAAATGTCTCTTCAGTTTCTCTTTGGTGTGATTCTCAGTGTATCAAACTGAATGAGCTTTGGAGAGTGTGTAAGACTTTAGGCAGGGCTCAGCTCTTTTCCATTCTCTAGAACCAAGAATAGAGAGCATAATTGTGCACTCTGGATGGTGTGTTTTGTGGCAACAGTTTAACTATTTTTATGACTTAGAAATACATACGTGTGCTTTTCTTTTCAGTTCTTACGTCAGTGCCCTCTTCAGGCAGAAGTCATGCGTCCAGACTAAATACAAATACACCCTTGGTGTCTCTGAAATATGTTTTATATCTATTTCATTATTGGAAAATTAAATGAGATGTTTGATTGGGAAAGATGTGAAGTGTGTAGATTCCTCTCAAATTGGAAAGATGACTCTCTGACCTCTTCGTGACTCATTTTTCTGTTATGTAAAATTGGAAACGGTACACCTACCTCTGTGGCAGGTACAACTACCACAGAGCACTAAACCTACATAAAGCATTACTATTAAAGCAATGTGTTTTGCCATTGACTAGCCATTATTTTGTGCAGCCAGTGTACCTCATGCAGTGAGATAATGCATATTTAAGTGATGTATTTAAGCAAATATAATCTGTATGTAGCATCTCAGATAGTACTGTTTTGCAGAGCAGTGTTTTTTAATCTTTTTGCAGATGACATTTACTTGATATAATGGGCCACGTGCCTGCAGTCCCTGAGAGCAGACTCTGGTTTATGTCCTGCAACTTTGTCTTCTCCCACGTGAGTGTGCACAACCATCCCACCCACTTGGTGTGAAGGCCACATCTGCTTTCCTTTGGCTTCCACAGTGCTGGGAGCAAGCTTCTGTTTCTGCAGCTGGCAATGTTTGGGTGCTCCTGATGTCTGCCTGGAGCTCCTCAGCACCACCAGTCGCATGATGGAGTGGCAGCCTTGCTCTGTGTGCTCACCAGCACCTCCAGTCTGGCCAAGTTAATTCGGTTGCTGCCTCTTCTGCCTCCCATGTGATGAAGTTGTGCCCTTCAGGCAGGGAGCCAGTGCTGCAGAGTGCTTTCCTGGCTCAAACTGCAACAGTATCTGATTGCCTTGTAAGTGGTAAGTGGTGAAGCATTTACCTTCAATGCTTCTGCAAAGGGTATGGATAAAGAAGCATATAGGTAACAAGTGCTTCATCCTCAGTCATTCAAGGGAGGCCACAGTCAGCATAGGCTATAGAGAGTATGACAAAGTCCTAGACAGATACTTTATCCGTTAATTCACCTTTCCCCTTTTCTGTGATTATCTGGATAGTGTGGGTTAGCAGTGGGGTTTTGAGGTCTTGTTGTATATTTTTTTGCTGCAGAAACATTTAGGTTTTGATTCTGATGTTGTGCAGAGGAGATGGCTGTAGTGCACTGGCAGAAGCTGATAAGTGACTCACACATAGTCAGTCATTCAACCTTTTCTTGCTTCAAACACTGTAAAAGCGTGGACAAAAGAAGGAACACCTGACAAATGGTGTGGTTTTACTGCAAGAGAGAGAGTTAATGACATCTATGGTTATAAGAAAGATAACTTGCTTCTTTCCAGCCTACACTGAAAACATTCTGAGAACACTGAGATTCCATTTTAACTTTGTCCTTCCACAAAATAATTTGGAGAACTAAAGCGAACAGTAGAGCATGGCTTAAACCAGAGGCCACAAGGCAGATGAGAAGCCCTGGTCCCAGCCCAGCCAGCTCAAAGCTGGACTGAAAGCTGGGTGTCAGATGCTGAGCAGGGGCAGCTCTTTGCGTGCTGCCTACTGTTCCCTGGCTGCTTCAGTGCTTTTCTTGCTGACTGAATAGAGTGGTCTGCCTTTGGAGAGGGATTCAGTTTGGAAGGTGGCCCTGTTGTTGTGTGACAAACCTATTACTCATTGTGGGAGCAGATGATGTGGTTTACTTGAGAAAACAGTGTGGTGCAGTTATGTGAATAAAGAACTAGAGTTTCTGAAGACTGTTGCTTGCTAAGAAGGATTTTATGTGGTATTGGTTTATTCCTTTTTATCTTTCAATGCATCAGCTTCGTTTGCTGTTTACTGCAGTGTCTGTATTGTCTAGATGTATAAGCTGCTGCATTGTTCATTTCAGAAAAATAGTGTATGTTTTTCCTTTTAGTTCTTTTGTGAGATGATTGAGGAGGTATTTGTCTCCAGCATTTAATCATGGCACATAGCAGCATAGCTAACATAGAATCTCCATTCCTTTTTTTTGCTGGTATATACGAGGGTTCCAGGACAGCAACTGCTCTTCTCTGATCAGGGGTGCAGCCACTTCTCCTTTGAAACAGATCTCTTTAGTGGGAGATTCACTTCTCCTCAGGTTTTTGTGTTGGGTGGATTTAGTGCAGGTGTCATGTGAGTGTTACATAGAGTTGGAAGAACTAGGAGATTAATATGACAATGTTGAAGCAGATGCAGAGTGTCACTTCGTGCACCAGGCAATGTCTGAACTGCAAAAGGAGCTGAGGAGCAGCATTTAGAGGTTCATCCTTGGGAGCAGCTCGCTTCTGTGCCTGTAACCCTTTGACACCCAAGGACTCCTTCTGCTCCTCAGCGTTCCCTGGCCCAGCAGAGCAGGGCAGTGCTGTGAGGAGGTGGCAGTGCCTTATGCCCCACAACCATGTTCTGGAGTTCAGCCCTGGGCTGCAGCTTCTGTGCTCTCTCATGTTCCCAAGGGAAGGGAATGTCCTCATCACACAGTTACGTTCAGTGGTTTTCTGCTTTTTCTTTTTTCTTTTTGAGGATACGTGCCATTTTGCATCTTACTTCAGGTGCATGTTACTGAATACTGAAACAACTGAATAACTTTTGTTTGCTTCAGAGAAATGTAGGTCAGACTTCGTGTTCTCAGAGTACTTTAATAGAAAATAATTTATCTTCCCTCGGCTTCCAGTTCTCACACTTCTGCTTTTTATTTATTTAAAGAGCTTTACGAAGAAGCAGCATATTAAGATTCTAACTCTGTCCTATCTAGGTAGCTAACCTATGTATTCACTTCTGTGTATGTGTTTGTGTGTTTCTTAGTATTTATATATAAGCGTTTGTACGTTTTAATTTGTATCTGTGTAATTTTGATTTGGTGTTGGATTTATATTTTGTATGAAATGCTACATTCCTTCTGTGCCAGCTGTTTGGGGGTTTTACAGCAGCAGTGTGCATTCAGCTGCTTGTTTTGTGCAGTGCACTTCATATACTGTGTGCAAACTAACTCTTCCAGCAGACCAAATTCATAATAGCTTGAATTCAGTTCTTCTTTAGCCTTACAGTAATTGCACATTAATAAGAATGCAGAGTTGTCTCATTGTGAGAGCAGCCTCTGTGATTTTGTGGTTGCAGGATTCAGAGTCAGTACCTTGTCTTTGTTGGGAACAAAACTTTTTTGTTGATGATTCTTTCCTATTTATCCCGTGAAAGGAGAAACTGAATGAGCAGTTGCAGAGAAAATAGGAAGAGCAGAAATCTTCTGAATTAATTTTTAACACGAGGGCATGTGTCTGTATTTTATCACTCACGAAGTTCCATTTATTGAAATCCAAATCACTGTGCTTTGTTTAAAGCCTGAACACAGACATGAGGAGAGTAATTCCACTTAAGCTTCTATGCATGTGGATATTGTCCAAGCACGTTTTCTTCTTGCTGTTTTTCCGTCCACATGCTCTTTGGAAATGGCACAGGACCCAGTGTAGATTAGACATCTGATGTTTTAGGAGGTCCAAACGCGGATTTTAGATGTTAACTTTGCTGGGCTAAAACAGTCTCTTCCAAGCTTATGTCAGAGATGGCCAAGGGAAGGATAGTAAGGTGGCCAGCCCATGTGACAGCTCCAAAGTCTAGAACATGTTCATGAAAGGCTTCTTTGGTTTTCAAACAGGGTGAGCGTTCAAGCATAGAGGCTTTCAAAAAAAGGAAAGAAACTTCTGTGCAGATTGAAAGAAGCAGATGCAACATCAGGAATTTATCATTCCCTTCTGAGGGTGTCTTGTCAAAGGGCAATTTCCATTTGCTTAAGTGTTACTTGGACCTGTGTTGTTTCTTCTTTGGTCTACGCTGAAAGAGCTGTTCTCTTCCAACCCTGTCCTGTGGCAATTCCCCAGCTGCACCGCTGCCCTCAGCAGGCTCTTGTGCTCCCAGGGCAGGCTGGGCAGGCACCATGTTGTGCATCTGCCTGCACTGATGGAGCGCAGCTGTGGCTTCTCTTGGGTCCTTCCCATGTTATGGGGGTTGATCTTATCATAACTTCAGAAATCAGAAGCCTCACTTTTTGCATCTATTCCAGTTCCTGGCTGTGTGGTGTGATTTTCACATGGGATCGGTCCCATTTGAGCAAAAAGGAAAAATATTTTTCTTCTTTAAATATGGGCCTTAATGGTCCAGCAGTTAATTGAATATTTCAGCAGGTTTTCTGTGCTTCGTTGTTTCACATGAAAACAGATCAGTTTAGCTGCAAATGTTTTCCTCTTGTGATGCTTTCTTTTATTGATTGATTCATTAGGTAAAACAGTCTTCAGTTTCTAAAAGATTCATACACCATTATGATTATAATTTAGCTAATATTACTTGTTCTGAATATTGTTTGGTAGAAAACTATAACTCGATATAATGACTGAAGCACTCAGTTCATAATCCACTTAGTGCTTGTTATTTTAAATTTTGCTCTTTTTACTACAATTAAATTATGAATTATGAACTTACCACTTTGTGTTTATTTAGTAAAGTGACTATGCTAGAATGATGCCTCTTTATTCTATTATATTTGCATGCGCTTTTTCATTTAATCTGCTTGCCTTATTGATTGGCAGAATTTATTTTCATTATCCATGCAAACATGTCAGTACTCAAAGAATAAGAAAGGTGTACATCCTTCCTTATCTCCCCCCAAAATTTGCTGTCATCTTTCAATGAAAGAGGCTGAAAGAGTAGCATAATTTTTAGATCTTGATGTGCATTTATTGCATTGCTAAATAGAAAAACTGAGGCCAAATCCCAATTGTGTGTAAGAATGTGGAAGATACTATCATTGCATTGTTGCTGTCTTTTCATATTTGGAGCTTAATCTTCTTTCACTGGCACAAATACTGTTCCTTTGAACCTAATGGGCAAACGGTGAGTGAAAGCAGATTGAGATCTCTGATTATGTTTTATAGAAGCATAAAGACCATATTCTCCAAAGCTATTTTTAATGCATTAAGGTTCATATCCTTAAACCCCTGACAGAAACAGGGCGGAAGATGTCCCCCAGGTGGGTGTACAGAAGGAATGAGCTTGCCAGTTGCGCTGCTTCCTTCTCTTTTTCTGCAGAGAGGCCACAAAGGCTATTTTTAAACCTCAGTTTAGTCTTTGTGAACATCCTAACTATGCAAACTGTAGGTGCTGTTTTATATATGATCTCAAACAGTCTGTAGTCTTATTCAGACCAGTGTTTCAGTAGCTACACATCCAAAAGGTGCACAGGTTTCTGGTCTGTGGGGTCAGCTTTTTGGTTTTTTTACCCAGTCAATGGTCTCTTGAAAATGCTGAGAAGAATAATACCATCAGCATGGATATAATGTCGTCTTCTTTTTCCATTTCAGGCCCTTCAAACCATCACAGCCAGTCAACTCTGAGGCCACCTCTCCCCCCTCCTCACAACCACTCACTTTCCCACCATCACTCGTCTGCCAACTCCCTCAACAGGAACTCGCTTACCAACCGTCGCAACCAGATCCACGCACCCGCTCCTGCTCCCAACGACCTGGCGACCACACCTGAGTCCGTGCAGCTGCAGGACAGCTGGGTGCTCAACAGCAACGTGCCGCTGGAGACCAGGTGGGTTGCAGGGCCTGGCTGCACTCTGCAGTGCCCTTAGGCTGGTGAGGGGTTTTGATCTACCTTAGGGTCAGTGGCGGTTTTAGTTGACACACGGTGAGAGTTCCTGACATCAAAACATGTACAGTACACATTGCCTGATGTGTGTTGCACTAGGAGGCGGAAAGGTGGACATCTCTGTCCTATTTTCAGGTATTTAATATACGTTTGGACAGTTCTTGTGAATTCAGCTAATGGTACTTTTGTGGTTTATCTTGCTCACAGGCTCAGGGGGAACTTTTTATAAGTCACATTGACTGTGTTGCTGGAAAATTATGCGCTTTGCCCTTCCTGGAATCACAAACAGAGGCTCATTTATAATTATGCAAATTTGCATTTTGGGAGACTTGAGAAACAATCCCAGATTCAAGACTGGCAGTACTATAATTTTCATTTATATTTCATCCAGCATGCGAGCTCATTTTAATCTCTTCTGTGTGTGTTAACAGCTTGATGCCTGTGGGGCAAACAGTTGCATATAAATTTAAAGGTGCAGCACTTGGGTCAGTCAAATAACTAAGTGCCTGACAGGCTGTGGTTCTCAGTACTGAGATCTGTGGTCTTTCAGGGTGTGGGATGCCTGCTTTGAATAGCCGAATTTGAAAAAAGCCATTGTGGGGACTTGTGCAGGAGCATGTGTTTGTGTCCTTGTTCACGGACATGAGGAATTTGTCATTTCTAAGGTCTTAAGATTGTCCCAGTCATTTACAGGAGGAGAATTCCTTGTGATATTTGCAAAATGGTTCTTTGTCAAAATGCTGGCAGCCACAAGCAGTAACACTGGACTTCTCTGACTCTTCTACATTCTGATTTCATACCTATTTCCTGCCAGTGGGGACAGTACTAACTTTGGACCTTCCACCTTTCTGCTTTGTATCGCAAACTCTCAGGGAATACACATGTATTTGTGTTACTGACCAAAGCAATGCTGTTATTTTTGGAGGCTGCAGGACACCTGGCTACCAGAGAACTGCAGTTTTCTGTAGGTGTGTTTGTCAGCGGCGAACACTGAGATGCCAGAGAGCCTGCTGACAGAACTACTGCTTTCTAAAGGCTCTTCCAGGGGTGCTGCAGGATTGATTTTTTCCTTTCTGACATGCACACCTGACAGGACTTCATGACAAGTTTCATCACAAGAATATTAACTCAGAAGATGAGGAGTTTTTTTTTTCTTGTTTGCAGTGAATTTTACTGAAAATGATGCCTGCAGAATCATCAGGGGCTTTCCAAATTAGCCTGTACTCTTTAGAGCTGGTATTTCCTCTAAATTCATGCTAGTAGCCACAAAAACAAATGACACCTTTATGCCATCCTGTCAATTCTGCCTTTATTTTTTAGGCTTTATCTTGATGTGAGCGCTGATCCCACTCACATTGCCTCTTCCCAGAGCACTGCACTTGAATGTTTTTCCCTGCTGGCAGTTGTTCATCTCAGCAGTGGAGCACCCCAGAGTCAAAGCCACCACTGACAGCAGCTGCTGTATCAGGGCCATCTTTCACAACTTTTAGTTTTCACCTCTTGGTTACCTTCACTAGGTTCTGCTCTCAGCTGAAAACAATATGCAAGTGGTCACATTACCAATTATGGAACAGAAAGCAGTACCTGAGCTGTCTGAAGGGAATGCTTTATGTCAGCACTACAAAACTCAGATCACAATTTAGATTCCAGACACCTCTTTATCTATCAGTGCTGAGTGCTGAAATCATGGAATACTGCGACGTGTGTCTGCATATTGTTATTTTTTCTCTGCTAAGAATGTTTTTTCTCTTCCCTTTGCAATATTGTGCTGCCTGAGCTAAATTCACAGCCCACTTGGAGACAGCACATTTTCCAAATGCATCTTTTCTCCATCGCTTGTTTCAGTATTGATTTTGGAAGGGTTAACCAGATTTGTATTAATTTAGCATGACAGGTTCTTTATTTAGTGTGGGTTTTTCGTAATGAGGCTCTTGATTCAATGCAAGCATAAGCATAAAATACGTTGATGAAATTCTCTTATTTTTAATTACTCTTCAATTTAAAAGGTAAGTAAATTTGAAGTCGGTGTGAAGTTCCCAAGCCTGTTTTCTTATTTACTACAGCATACATGTGATAGGTTAGACCAGATACAAGTATATAAGCTAGGAAATGAGAAACCACGGTGCTGTTAGTGAGAGCAACCAGAGCAGGACAGGTAATGGCTCCTGGGGCAGTGCCAGGCATGGCATGCAGTGGGCTGAGGCCTGTGGGCAGGAGTGGAGCTGCACTGGGCCAGTGAGGAGTGTGTGTGATCTCAGCCCAGCTGGCCTATTGGCCGCCTTCTGAATTGAGAGCAGCGATTGAGAAAACTGATGTTCATTGTCAGTTCATATCATGTGCAATCAGTTCCTGTAACTGTCAACAGTTATCCCTGCATTTACGAATGGCTGGTCCTTGAGGAGACTCTCATGACCTGACGGTGAGGACATGGTGCCTGGGAGCAGGTGGCTGCTGGTGGCTGTGCTGGCAGTACAGAGGGTTGGCCTGAGAGCACCTCGCAGTGGAAGCCATCTTTAATCTGCCCCGGCTTCTATTTTTATGTTCCTCATCTCCACCTACAAAAGGTGCAATTGTATCTGCTTCTGGTATTGTTCAGCTTACTTTAGGGACCAATTTTTGCTCTGAAGTGAAATTCTGTGCTTATTCTGTATGATTTCTCTGATTCCGTCAAGCAGCTCTCTGTCTTTTTATGCATCACTGTTACGGTTTCAGTGGCCACCATCTTTCCATCTTTGTTTTCTTGTAGAGTTCACTGCTTGCCCATATTTGCCTGTACTTTCTACAGGCAACTGTACCACAGGTCTCCATTTACCCTTGGTAGCACTTTATTTTTAACATAATTACACTTACCTGAATTGCAATAGCTTGTTTCTTTCAGAGGAGCTAAAAACTGGAAGAAATGCTTCCACGGAGTTCATAGTTAAACTGTTCTGGTGTAGTTAAAACTAGTTCAAGGCAGATGAATATAGGTTTTATCTTACCCGACCTGCTGCTGCTTTATGGATGCAACAGGTCTCTGCTTTGGCTGTGTAATTGTTCTGTTTTCTTTGAAATTAGGGTCCGGAATGGAAGGGTTGAAACAGATTTAACTAAGGATTGAGAAATGCATCGCTGCAGCATATCATGGTGCTATTTTTATGGTTCATTTCTGCAGTACTTAGCTGCTTTACCTTTAGGCCCGGAGCTGCTGTGTAATGCTCTTTAACTTTTATTGTCCTCTTGCAGTCTGTTTCAAACCATCTCCTCCTCCTCCTTTCCAAAGTGCTGGTTTCTACGTTTTGCAGTTAAGAGGTGTTTCTTTATCGCTTCTTTAATCATTGCTTTCAATGAGGGTGAATGATGAAAATACTACCTTTGAACATCCCAGTGTGGGTCTCATTACTTCCAGACAGCCAGAGAGGCAGCACTCTGCTTTATAGGTTGAAATGCTTTGAGGGCTTCTGTATCACAGAGCACAGGGGAAAAAGAACAGCTCTGCAGGAAGGTTCGCATCACTCTGTGAGCTGTAAGGTTCATCTCTGGTACAGGAACCTTGCACAGGGCCATCTGCAGATGCCAGTCAAAAATGAAACGACTCATTAATGAGGATAACAGAAGAGCTCTCATGATTGGATGTTTGTCAAAGATTGCCGAATGTGCTAATGCCTGTTCTGTGCTTCATATTGACGTTAATTAATCTAGTTGGTACGGTTATAATTAATACTTAATCCAAGAGAAAAAAAGATTAAATAGAAGTTAGTCTTATTATTTAATCTCATAATTAGCTTCATACTTAAAATATTTTCAATCAAAATCTTTTAGCTGTAAATACAATTTTATGGATGTGTTTAGTGTTTATAGTTTCTTTGATCTTTCTCACAAGATTTGTTATTACGTTTCAGTAAAGAATGTAACATACCAACATTTCTCCTGTATTTCAGGGGGAAGGATGATGATCGCTGGTCACTCCTCTGATGATTGTGAAATCCATGTTTCCTTAGATCTTGCGGGCTGTAGTACAAAAGTACTAGTCAAAATTTGGAGTCATTTAAGCAAAGCTCTATTTAAAAATTGAAACATTTGTAGAAATTGCCCTTATAGAATTCATGTTGTTGTTTCAAATATTTGTCTGTTCCTGGGGTTCAGGCTGCCTTTCTTTCTTTGCAAGTCTAGTTTCACTGTAGTCTCCCCCATGGGTGAGCCTGAGGGAGAGAGAGCACAAGGAGATAGGGGGGATGGAGTGGTACCATGAGCTATATCCCACGCTGCACCAATGCAGAGTCACAGAGTGCAAGAGCAGAGAAACACCTGTGCTGGGTGTTCTTATAGTTGCAGACTTCCAGGCAGTGAAGCAGTGAGTGCAGAATGTGATGGCTGTGTGTGGGGTAGAGCAGCCACTGCAGAAATCAGAGAACAGTGAGATTTAGTGCTGAGATATTGCTTGTTTATTTGAGAAAGAAATTAAATATCTGAAATGTTGTTAATGCTTAAGCCAGATACTGTACTGTGATTGTGTCAACAAGATAAGCTACAGAACTTCTGACCTGAATATATAAACTTGAAGTTTCTGAATGAGCAGGAGCTGCAAGTTGCAGCCGCTCCTCACAATTGTCTGCCTGTTTTGAATAATGTCTCAATATTTTGATATCTTTATGCATGATGCAAAATGTTCTGGAACAGAACAGTGTAACAAAATTGCTTTTCCTTTTGTTAATGCAAATTTCTAGAATATATTGGGCACAGCAAGCAGCTACTTGGAGCAGAGAGATATCTCCTCAGTCTAATTGTGCTCAGTCTCGGCCTTCTCTTACAGTTACTTGAACTGTAAGACTACAGGTACATATGCCACAGAGTTTTGATCCTTCTGAGTTAAAGGCCGGGGCAAGAACTGACCCTTCTGTTTGCCTTTTCCTGCTTGAGAAGGTTGCACGAAGGTTGTGTAGTCTTTCCACATAAATGGGATCTGCACAGATAGGTTCTGCATGTGTCTGAAAATCAAAAGCATTTTGAAGAGGCAGTAAAGCATAATCTAAAGTATCCATAGGGACTCGATGTACATTTGGGCCATGCACTTGGAGGAATTCCAGAAGTATTGTAGAAAGGTCGTTTTTTAGCAGGTTTTTGCGGTGATGTTTTCAAAGCAACTATAAACTCTGATGAGAGATGAAAGAAGGAGTGGAGGGAAGCCCTACAAATGCAGGATATGTGCTGATGGTTCTCAACATCTGTGTTATGTACTCCTACACACACACCCATAAGCTCCAAGAACTCTACAGATCGCACATAACTGCATGTTGTCACGATCTGCTTGGTTTGCACTTTAAAGTTTTGAATTGTGTAGAGCTTACAGGCAGCATGAATGGGGAGAGACAGGGATGGTTAGGCTGTTGTTTTGTTGGTTTGTTGTTTGTTTGGGTTTTTGTTTGTTTTTTAGTTCTAGAGGACATTAAAGTTTCTATTTTATGCATTTACATATAGACTGATTAAAAAAAACAAAAAACAACAAAAAACAACATTTCAGAGACTTGATATTTTTTATTTTATTTTATTTTATTTTATTTTATTTTATTTTATTTTATTTTATTTTATTTTATTTTATTTTATTTTATTTTATTTTATTTTATTTTATTTTATTTTATTTTTTGTAAGATTCTATCTACTTATAGACCTGGATAACTTATTGAGTTAGCCCCATTCGTTGCCAGTGCTTTTCCTTTATTTATAGTTAAGTAGGTAGTGGAATTAAGATATAGTGAAGAGCTTATATATGTGCCTTTTCAAACAGAAGTGTTTTGAAAATTATTACATTTATTGATGCAGAAAGCTAAAAATTAGCAGACCTATTGAAATGCAAAATGCTGTTGTCATTGCTGTCAGTAGCAGAATAACAGATGTAGGCATTGTTGGATTTTGCCACTGCACTGTGTAATGTATTTCTAAGAACTTTACAGATGAAATGTAACTATTCTTGCACATGAAAATTTAGACATCCTATAGTTAGAGCTGATAAAGGCTGCCTGAATCTTTCCAGATCTGCTTTATAGATTGTACTTCCATTTAATCCAAGTACATAAGTGGAATAACTCATTTTCTGTGTTTATATGTGTAGCTATTTCTATTACTTTTCCCCAGGTGTTAGCTAGCAGTTCCATTGCTGCAGACCTGGAGAATAAACAAAAGTGCAGATTTTAATAGCTTCATTATGCAACAAAGTGTCAGCTTCACTTAAGTGAAGATTCATCTGGTAGGTAACTAGGAATAACTGTTACCATCTTGTTTCTGGGTCAGTTTGTGAAACAGACTTCAGCTGGGATCCAAGCAACTTTGCAGGAAAAATATGCATACATTTAAAGGGGAAAGCAATTATTTATTGGCTAACTTGGGCAAAAGGCTACTAAGATTTAAGCTGGCAGGCTAAGTACTAGTATGCCCACCAGCTGTTGTAGGGCACCCAGGGCTGGTTTTGCACAGGCACTCTTCAGGAGGGCAAGGTTGGCCTCTGCAGTTCTGTGTTGCTGAGTTTCATGTGCCACCAGCTTTGCCACACCAACCCTTCAGCCCAGACATACTTGCTGGCCTTGCTCTTCTTTCCCTGTCAGGTCGGAGACCTTTCTGTTTTGGTGTTCGCCCTGTCTCCTTGTGGAGCTACTGATGATCCTCGTTGCAGCAATCCTTCCTCTCTCCATCGTTTACACCCTGTTGTTCTAAAGGCTCTCACAGCTCTGTCACATCCCAGTAGCTTTCTGAGCAGCCTGAGCTGGCGTGATGCTTCTGGCTCATGTCATGCTTCACATCCTGACACCAGTGAGAGCCCCTGGAGCTGGCAGCTCACAGCTGGGGCATAAGATAGAGGGGGTTATAAAAGCTCACCCAACAATATTTTAATTAGCATCTCCCAGGTCAGGTGCAGGTTGTCCTGTAAAAACGTACCCAGTGCAGATCCAAGGCTGTTGCTGGGTTACAGTACAGATATTTTCCTTTTAGTTTTGTTTTTCTTTTTTTTTTTAATTCAGTCTCGTTTTGATCGTTGCTTTGGGAGCATTGCCTGTTTGTTTTTGTTTAATAACATGACAGATAGGGGTGCCCAAAGGCTGGTGCTTGCCTTTTTGTACAACATATCACCTTCCTGCCAGGCAGCTTTCAATTACTATGCTTTTGTGTGTCCAACTGTGCCTTTGTTGAGAGAGTCGAGCCGGCGGTCACAAGCTGGTCTGGCACTTAAGGCAACACACGACACTCTGCTTAACACTCTGTATGTTTTAGAAGACGTTGTCTTGGGACATAGTGAACCTAGACTTCAAGGAATCATGACCCCTTCGAGGGCTGGGAAGTTGGTGTTAGAACTTGGCTGGAGGCTTGGCAGCTGCTGCTGTGTTCAGACTTATGCAGCAGAGAATAGAAGTGATAGAAGTGTAACCTTGCTGTTGATGTCCGTTCTGAATTATTGTGTCCGCACCTGATGGAGTGTTCTTAGTTTCTTGCATCACGCACAGTTAGTTGCAAGCTTGTTTTCTGCTGTGAGATAAAAAACCCAGAAACACTGTGTTCCTGTGCAGACTGCAACTGTGCCTGTCTGAAGTGTGCACTTGAAAGTGAGGGAGGCACATTGGCATACCTCTATGAAATGACCACTTCCTTGACCTACATGTGTCTTAAATAGCTCTCCATTGAAAATATACCTAGAATCATATCCCCAGCTGGAAAGGACCCACAAGGATCACTGAGTCCATCCCAGGATGACCTAAAACCCAACCCGTATGTCTGAGAGCATTGTCCAGATGCATTGGGTGTAGGGTAGCCTATCTGAAAATATTTCTTATGAAACAGGAGCATATATATTTACTATGTGTTGTTTTATAGAGAGTTACCATAAAAAGTGGTGGCCACAGGATTTAGAGCACTGGTAAATTTGGAGTTAATAGTCAGGATGCGATGAACCAACCAATCTTTCCTCCTTCCACATAGCTTTTTTCTCTACTTAATGTTTTCTATAACAAACCTCCAAATACAAACTACAACCTGCTGTGTGCAGTGAGGCAAGGAGGGCAGTCACCTCCCCATCAGAGAGCCCTCAGTTGTGTCAGACTGGCTACATAGCCAGACTGGCTAACAGCAAGGACGTGCTATTAAACCTCCTTCGGCAACCAAATCTTCCACCAGCCTAACACTCAGAGTTCTTTCTTAGCATAAAAAGCATTAGAACAGTTCATAGTTTTTTTGTTCTTGGTTTCTTTTTATCTAAAAGTGAGAAAACTCACATGAAACTTTGCTGCCTGAGTTTGACAGCCACATTCAGGCTTTCATTGACACAAATGCCATGGCTACTCTTCTGCACAAGAGTTTAGAAGACTAGGTTTTGTGTTTTGTTGTGTGTTTTTTTTTCCCCAGTAGAAGTAGGTATAATGCTCCACGTTGCATTGTTTCTTCTGCAGCAAATAAATGCCATAACGTGATCAGATAAATACAGATAGATGTGATTTTATCACAGCTTAAAAATCATTTCTTTGTAAGTCCTTGAACCAGTGAATCAAGCTGTTACCTGATCTCTTGGTATGTATCTTTTCTATTTATTAATTGCTATTAAAATGGTAGTTTTAAGAAAAAAGACACTTCAAGCATTACAGCTCCCTGTATTTCTTTTTTCATACAGAATGAGCTTAGGATAGTATGAGGAGTGGAAGAAGCAATTTCTGTTAAGACACCTTGTTCTTCCATTCTATTACAGTTTTTCATCTCAAAAAATGATAGATTTTTTTTTTCTCAGCTGGTTCTTGCAGTGTGCTGCCGTGACAATCTCCCCATAAAGAAGGGGGGAAGAAAAAGATTTTTCTCTCAGAGTATGGAAGTTAATACAGGCTCTGTCAGACCACTATTCCCTGAGCACCAGAGGTCCTTTTGACCTGTGGGAAAATAAATGCTATAGAGAGCTCTGAATTAATGAAGAAAGCAAACTATAGCTTTTTCCATTTACCAGTAATCCACAGAACTGTGGACAAATGTCCCCTTGCATGCTCCTCTCCCACAGATGTCACCTCTGCTGGCAGTGTGTGGCAGCAAGGCTGCGCTCCCTGCTCATCTGTGCATAGGAGCAAGGGGCTGGGGAGCAGGGGCTGCTTTGGGGAGCCCTGAGAGAGCTGTGGGATCAGCTGGTTTGCCATCAACAGCACACAGACTCCGTCCATAGCTTTTACAGGTGTTTAAATTACTGCAGCTTTTCATACTGGTGATGGCATTTTGTAGTTATCCTGTACATGAATGCTTCATGATGCACAGAAACCAGAGAGACTGTGCTAAGATTAGCAAATCTATTCCTGTGTTTTCAAAATATAGATATAGACCCGATCTAAATCAAAATACTAATCCTAAGTGAGATGGCAAATGTGTTTTTGATAGATGAACATGGAGTATACAGTTTATTACTTAATTCTACTCGAAATTAAGTGAATGGGTACAAACAAACAAGATCATTTCTCTCCATAAGCATTCATTGTGCAATATCTGCTGGTCTTACCTCTGAGAGACTGTAATTAATGTTGATAAATGCTTGTGTTCTTCCTTTGCAGCTTTGGTCCACAGACAATTGGTTGTACCACAGCATGTCAAATCCCACGTAAAAATATAGCTATAGATCATTGGTTTTAGGGATGGAGTTCAGACAAGTCAATTTATTTCCATTAGAAGCTGAATCTAAACTTAAAACTGTGGGTGCTACAGATACTTTGTCCATTACATTCTCAGTCATTCTGGTGTGCTTTGCTGTAACTTAAGGTGTTTCTGCTAATCTGCTTTCCAGCTTCTGAACACAGTGCCAGCTTTCCAGAATGGCTCGGTGGGTGTTTAACATATCTTTAGTTAAATGTCTTTTTCTTAATCTTCTGAAGATGTAATTACTGTACTCTAACATGGCATGAAATCTTCTAATGTTTGCCACCTTGTCAGAAATCCTCACATAGAGATAGCAAACTTTCCGCTTTTGAAATAGATGGATACGAGTTGAAGGTGTGACAAAATTCAGTTTATTCAAGAATGTTTTTTCTTTTTTGATTTGGAAATAGCGTATTTCTTCATATCCATTTCTGTCAGTCTTTTTGCTCCTATTAAGTTCTGAGCAGTTCTAACAGAGTGACAGAGGTCATGTTTGAATGTGTAAGTATTTTGCTTTTCTTTATATACTTCACATACCAAAAGTGGACCATGGTGAGACTCTTCTACTTTCTTTCTTCCCCTCACTGAAACAGTGTATGATTGGCATGTTCTATTAAAACATATCTAGCTATTCGTTCATTCACTTTTGATGGGAGCGGAGTTTCATTATATATTTGAGTTTACTTTAACAATGCTATATTAAAATTTCTGTTGGTACTGCGGCTGCCTTCCTGGCTGAATGGCACATAACATTCCCAGGTTAAAAGCTTTGACATTTCAGATAAAGGCAATGCCAAGGACTGCAATTTCCAGTTTGATTTTGTGATTTCCTGCTTTGGGGCAGGAGAAAAAGGACAGTAAGAACCATCCGCTGCAGACAAAGCCTGAAAGGGCCACGCAGTGAGAGGGGCTGGCTGAGCAGCTGCAGTGAGTGGGAAGGAGAGCTGGACATGTCGGTGCATGACCGACATCTGCTCTGCCTCACCACATCTGCCCATCCATCCTTCTTCACACCACATCTCCTGTCTATCCATCCTTCCTCACGCTCCATGTGGTTTCAGCTCCGAGCTCCTGTCTCAGAGCAGCACTGTGCTCCCAGCAGAAGCAGTCTGCTAAAGGGGCTAAAACTGCTTCTGCTGCCGTTGGTCATGTTTAACCAGGCTGAAGGAACAGAGGTGTCAGCAGCTCTCATGTAACACCACCAGCTTCATACCACCAGTTCCTCAACAGCTATTTTAATTGAATTGTTTTTCTTTTCAAAAGCAAACAAAAACAACAGAATTAATCTGCTTGAGATACTTAGGCTTTGAAAGGCACTTCTGATTGTGTACCTGTGTGTCTGAAGCTTTTTCTCTGGTGTCTTCAAAGCACAAAGAGAAAGTTTTGGAAGTGACTTTGGCTACTGCTGTAGTAGACTGAAACATTGTCTGAAATAAAATTTTCATCACTGCTGAGTGGAGTGTAGGATGTTATTTGGGGTCTGCAAGAGAGGAAAAAACAACAACATCACAAACGCATTGTCAGAGTGAGTGATTTATTATGGCCATTAATAGACTTATTCATAAATGACTGCGTTAAAAATAGATATATTTTCAGTGGCCTTCTTGAAGAGCACCACCCTTGTTCTGTTTCTCTTTTTATCACTTATTGGGAACGTTCTTCTAGTCAGCCCTTCCTGACTGTGATGCGTTAATGTGGAACAGCAGTCCTCTGCTTTGCTCTCTCCATTTCCTGTGCCTAGAGCAAGTTGGCAGCATTCTCTGAGAATTTCTTGGGCAGTGTGTCACTCATTCTTTTCTTCTCAGAAAGCATCTGGGCAGTCTGAGAGGTTTTATTTCTGCTAAGCTTTGCACTTTTGATTGTTGTTTTAGTTCTTCAAACCAAGACTCCCTGAATACTATTTTTTTTTTTTTTAATTGTAAATTCTAAGTCTGGTAAAATTTAATTTTATTTTCCCAAGTTTGGGAATGTCTCATCTGCATATGAGCCCTGTTAGCAGACTGCTCCCCCTTCTAATGGGCACAGTCTTAACATACTCAAAGACACTTCGGTCACATTGGTGTTGTAGTTACTATCCAGGCCAACCGCATCTAATCACAAAAAGATTGAGAAGATGATGCTGACAGAAGACATCCTAACACTGTGTTTCAGTGACAGTTGTTTGGCTTTGGTGGCAAAAGGTTTGTGAGAGTGTTCATTTTCCTTATTTCTTCATGCAAAGTCATTTTACTTTCTTCTTGCATTTAATCCATTATGTCACCTGGGTTAGGAATACTCCTTCATAACTATGAGACTTCTTGTTTTCAACTGTAGTTCCATTTTTTTTGTTTTGTTTTGTTTTCCAGGCATTTCTTGTTTAAGACATCTTCTGGAACGACTCCGCTGTTCAGTAGCTCTTCCCCCGGCTACCCACTGACCTCAGGAACAGTTTATACTCCACCTCCCAGGCTGTTACCTAGAAATACGTTTTCCAGGAATGCTTTCAAGCTGAAAAAACCCTCCAAGTATTGTAGCTGGAAATGTGCTGCTTTATCTGCAATTGCTGCTGCAGTCCTGCTTGCCATCCTGCTAGCATATTTCATAGGTAAGACTGTTATCTATGTCAAATCACATGGCTATGTCAGCAAATGAAACTGGAGCAGATGAAAGGGTGGTTTAATCTGTTTTGCAGTTCTGTGTAGTTACTGAGCAAAGAAAATTATTATTCTTTATACTGGTTAATGAGAAAAATACAATTCTCAAGTCCCGTTTGCTGTCATAGGAGTGGGAACAAGACATTGATTGTGGATCCTCGGTGTGCATTGTTAAATGGAGGTGTTGTAGGTGCTTCAAACAGGGGCTGATATAGTGAGGATTTTTGTATGTACTACCTTGGCTCTAAAATAGTTTGCACAAATGGTGATAGTGAATCCTTAAGAGTAACAGTGTTTGAATTGAGGTAGTACCACAGCGTGCTACATTTAGAGAAAAAACATCCAAAATCATTTTGAATGATAAGTCTCCCTTTATATCTGTTCACATGCCTGAATTTGTCTTGTTTTTAGACCTCAATCACATAAATCCATTTGGTATGCCATTGTTTTCCGCTTGCCACACATCCCTGGTGTTTTATAAGGAAAACTCAAACTTTCTGCTTATTTTCTGTGGTTAACATATTAATAATGACATCAGTACGTTCTATTCTTTCTGTGGTCTTTTCAGATTTTCTTTAAACATGCTCCTGGTTTTTTGTCTTTACTAGATTAATCTATTTCTGATTTCTCCCTCCATATCCTCCTCATTGTCTGTTGTTTTGGAGATTTTTCAAAGGATCTATACCAGTTAGTTGTGTATTTTGTACCTTTTACAATGCCTCCAACAATATGTTGATAATGACATACTACACGGATTGTCCAGCTTCCCTGACTAAATGGCAAAATTGTAGTAGCTTGTAAATACTTTCCAGACCTATTATGTTGGGTTTTTTGTTCATTTCTGAGACTCTTTGTGCTGATATTAATATGTTGCTACCATAAAGAACAAGGTTCATGCATAATATGTGAAAGCCCTGTAAAGATGCACTGAATTTTCTTCCCATTTCCTCCATTTGAAGAGAGTGATTATTTTATTATTATATTATTTTTTAACCAGACAACACAGCTCACAAGTGTAGACAGTGCTTTCTGTGGACATTTCAATTATCACAGTAATGGTCTTCCACAGATCATTAATACACACGAGGTCAAAAAGAGCTGATGAGTGACTTCATTGCTTTTGTCTCTTTAGGCCAGGCCTGCATCCCATCATACTCAATGCTACAGAGCTAACCAACTTTCTGTGCTTCCTCTGTAGAAAACCTCTGAAAGGCAGCAGGCTTAGCTTGATATATAAATAAGAAGATTGGAAAGCACATGATTTATTGAACTTGACAGTTATCATACAACAGCTCTCTGAGTGATTATGCACATGGGAAATGATATACTTCAAGCTGAATATTTTAATCATGTGCGTAACTTTGAAGTGATGGATTATGAGATGTGTTTTTCCCTGTTATTTAGTTTACTATAATCTAAAGCAAAACTTTGCAGTGTGGTTATTGCCTTCAACAGTTTATTAACCATTTGAGACAAGACCTGATGTAAAACAATGTGCAGGCCCTTAACAATTGATGGATGATCTTCAAGTCATGACAGCAGTGATCCATTTTGACAGAAGTTTTTGAGGTCTTTTTGGAAAAGGCAGAAAAGAAAGAAAACTAAAAGGAAATTGCATTGTCTTAAGACAATATCTTGGGACATTGTCTTGAGAACAACAGTATGGCAAAAAGAATGAGCTTAGGAACAACAGCTATAAGCTTATCCAGCCATCAAATTGTCCTCCAATGGTATGACCCTAGGCACTGAAATCTTATTGTAAGAAACCTGAAAAACCTTTCCTTGTTCTGCAGATCCCGGGTGCAGTACTTCAGTCCTGGGAAAAATAATTAATTATCCTCTCTCCTGGGCAAAGAGCAGCAATCCAAAATATCAGCTGTCTGCTCCTCTGCTGCTTGCTTTGGAGCTACTGACCTACTATTATGTGAACTGCTGTGAAGACAAAATAACTCTGCCTTGTTCCAGTCAGTCTGTTAGAAGAAATTGTGTTTTTCTGTTTTCAAGATGATCAGAATACTGTTCAGATCAGAACAATATCCCAGTTCTGTCCTAATCGTTTAGACAGTTGGAAAGTGAGAACTGTTAATCTACTGGGAGTCTTAGGATGTTATTTAAGTTAGACCAAGATAGGCAGGAGGAAGGGCTGTACTGTGTTGCACTGGCTCCCCCAGTGTATTTTGCTATCAGAACTTGAAGCACAGGAGACTCTTTAAAGGAACTGATAACGTTTTACTGCTGTACATGTCCAAAAAAAGCAAATTTCTTGCTTTCCACCAAAGCAGAAGTTATATTACTGGGGGCACATCTGCTAAAAATAATAGTTATGGAAAAAGTTATCAAAATTTGCAGTGAATGGTTCTGCTCTTTAGGTTTATCAATATATCGAGGCTCCATCGAGATGACTGTATCACAGGTAGCAACCACTACTGCTGGACTAAATGAAAAACACAATACTGGCAAATAAGAAGTAAATTATATTTGAAAGAACAGGTTGAAGTTCTCATAGACTGCATGGTTTCTGAATGAATTGTCCTGATATAAGAGAGATGTGGGATTCAAAGCAGTTCATTGAAAACATGCTGTGTTAGGTTTAAACATCCGAATTTCAGACTGCCGAAGATGAATGGTGTCGTGAAAAAATTTTATACAAGGGGTGATCTAAAAAGTCAGGCAAAAAACATATCATAGAAGAAGTCAAAAGTGACATAGGCATTCCTATTGCCTTTTCAGGTAAATAAAAACAGACTGAATGAAATGAACAAAAAAACAACCCACAGTCCATAATACCCTTTGGAACGAATTGTCCTTCAGTACTGTTTGAGATTTGTCATTTCACAAAGTCTGGGATTTATTCCCATTTTCCTTGGGCAACGTTGAAGAATGTAGAATCAGCCATTCAAATTAGGACATCCTGCAGATACTAGGCTGGTGGTGAAACCGAGTTACAGGAAAGTAATTTATTAAGTGTCAGAAGGAAAGTATACGCCAAACGTACCGTCTTTGTCAGTGTTCACTTTGGAGATTATAGGAGTGATTTGTCATATTAAATTAGCTCTTTAGATTTGTGCCAAACTTGGAGGGGAAAAAACAATAAATAAAGGAGGAAGGTGGGGAAAAAGTTTCCTAGTGCTCCCCACGATAATAACTGCTGCCAAACACTAACCATCATGTTCCTGTAAGCCCCTACACTGCTCTGATTTCTACCAGTCTGACTTAGAGCATGGAAGAACATCTGACCATCAACATGCCATGAGGTTAAAAATGAGATAATGTTCTAGTATTTACACTTTTTAGAGAGAGGCAACGAGTAACATTCCCTTTGCAATGAGTTCAGAGGTGCTCCACTTCAAAATAGTATTTCATGCTGATAACTTTTAGTGTTGGTGTATTTTGTCTGCTCCTATTCTATTCAATGATACAGAAAAATAGAAGGAAAATGACAAATTATGAAATCAGCATGATTGTACCGCATCTTTAGTGCATGTACCACTAGGAAAATGTTATCACTCATTTATTCTTCAGTGTTACTTGACCCTAAATATGCTTCAGGCTTCAGATAAACTCGTTTTCTCCCTTAACTTAAAGTAACGTAGCCACGTCTGTGCTCCAGAAAGGCCTGAATTGCCAAAGGCTTTGGCTGCTATTTAAGCAAATGACAGTTTTGTTTTTATACCCTATACATTTATTTAAAGTTAAAGCCTGGAAAATAGTGGCACACAGAACAAATATTTGGTAAGTTTCTTGCTATTAGAAAACACCACAACAGATTTGTGAATATAATACATATAGGCAAAGAAATGGTTAATTCATTTGGTTATCTTTCTCACACAATAGTATTCATTTGTTTCTGTGACAGGCAGACAATAGAATGTATGGGGGTTCTTGAAGAAATTAGGCTTGGAAGCAGAAGTCTCATCTTTTAGCTGCATGAAATATGTGCATAGACTCTGTTTTCATAAAATTGTCTTCTTTTGCTGTTGGTATCAATTTAAATTATTTTCATCCCAAAAATGAGTACAATATTTGCCAGTCTTAAGAGCTTACATGAAGGTTTTTCATTCATAAATGCAGTGCTCAGACTGTTACTGTAAATTCTTTCAGTGCAGCATATAGAGCACTGCAGATGCTGCCGCTCCCAGAAACACAGACATGTAACTAACTGCTCCCAGCTTGACTGGCTGCAACTTTTGCCATTCACAAAAATATTTTTGAATTTAGGAGACATTGATGGTGATATAGGTCCAGTCATCTGTTTGACTCTGACACCGCAGGTCGGGATTCATGACAGTAGCTCACGCAAGTGGTTATTTTATGTATCAATTGATTCATTTGCTCTGTCTTTGAGCTATTTTTGACAAATGGCAACCTATGTTTCATTTGATTTCTTATGCTACATTTGTGTTGTTGCTTTGCTTTTAAAGTCAGAAAACCACTGAGCTGTTCTTGCCCAGACTTCTCTGAAATCAAATATGCTCGGCAGCTGGGAAACCAAGATTGACAAAAGGGAAAACCATGCGAAGATGGAACCTC
The DNA here is from genome assembly GCF_054131305.1 of Coturnix japonica. NCBI lineage: Eukaryota > Metazoa > Chordata > Aves > Galliformes > Phasianidae > Coturnix > Coturnix japonica. Next base: position 6,453,861 of record NC_140680.1, on the reverse strand, counting down.
TGTCATGCAGAGGGCATCTGGTTGTCAATCACTGCTACCAAGTTTCACTTGAATTTTGCATCTTGCGAGATGAGATGGTGACAGAAGATTCTGTTCTAAATTTGCAATGAAAATAGGTATCACTTTGGGGGCAATAGTTAAGTTTTAGGATAAGCCTATCGCACGTTCAGATATTCTTCTTCACTGATTCAGTCAATCTGAGAATGCAAAGATTTGTTATCTGATGCAAGCTCTGAGAAGAGAGGCTTTGAACTTTTCAAGGAAAAACATCTCGCCCCATTCTGTAACAGAATTCTACACTGTTGATGGGAGTTGGGGAGCTTGGCTCCAGGAACATTAAATGTGGAGTTCTCGCCTAGCAAGGGTCCTATTTCAAGGTGCAAATGTGAGAGTCATTTGGTGAAGTAGATCATCTTGCTTTAAAAACAACGTGCTCCTGCTCCTATAAATGCATAATGCCTCAAAAAACAGGAGTGTTCTTATGAGAGGTTACGTGGGTTTAGTTTGCCTATGCTTTTCCTGGGTTAAAAATGAAGGCTTGATCTATGGATTAGCTCCAAGAAAAGCGAATGTGCGTGTTTTGCCTAGCAGAGATCTCAGAGATAATAGAAGTAACTGCCTTTCAGTGTGCAAGGGCAGTTTTATCTGTCTGTTCAATTCTTTTTGTCTTTGTTGAGGATTTCCATACAGTAAACCCAAGCACTTGAAACCAGAGTGAGCCTAATGTTTCTATAACTCACAAGTGCCATCAGGCGCTTAGTGCTTGAAATTGAAAACCCCTTCTACCTATTTACCAAGTCAAACAAGCCTACTCAGAAACCTTGGTAAGAAATTGGAGACCAAGGTGGTTTTTTGTGTTGGGTGTTACAGGGATTTGTTGATGGGGAGAGTGGTGTTTGTTTTTAGTGCATGTGGCACAATGCAATCCAAGATGAATATCCGAAAATATTTTTTCACAGATTTCTCAGATGCTGGTTGTTAAAAGTGTTAAGAGATGTTGCTGTGAACGTGAGAAAAATAACACAGCAGTCTAGCTGATGCTACTCTACTCAAAATGTGTGTGTCCTTAGTGTCATAAAAGTTCTCAAAGTAATCTAGCAGGATGACAGTGGCTAACCTGGAAATGTTAGATAAATAGTGCTTAAATTAAGTAGTATTGTCATAGAATTATTATTTATTCTGGCCATTTTTTCCTTTTTCTACTCAGAGCTACACGAATGGCTTCCTCAGTGGCTCTTTTTTCCACAGTTTATAACAGCAGGGCTTTATGTTGTGCTTCACATGCTCCATTATTTCCTTACTTTGCCCAAACAGGTAAATATCCTGGGTTTCATAGTAGCTGGGGAACAGAGCCTGTTCTCTATCCTGTTGGTGCAAGGACTGATTGTTTTAGTAGTCTTGGATTTAATCCAGAACTACAGGTAATGAGTCTCATCAGGGCAAAGAAGTAGCAGGGATAAGCAGATGCAAAACAAGTCTGGAGGAAGTCGGGGAAAAATGATAAAAAAGCTTTGAGGCAGCTCAGTGAGACATGCCTTATTTATAGCCTGGCACAACATACTGAGATGAGACCATCTTTCTGAGGAAGGGTGAGCATAAGCGATCTTGAATATTAAATTTTGCTTATCTAATGCTAAGTCAGATAGACCTATCAAATAAATCTGCAGTCATTTTCTATGAAAAGTCAGTGTTCAATATCAGTGTAAGATTTCACAGTTCTCACAGTTCTCCCTAGGGAAATGTTGCTCTGTTAGCTGCTGTTTATGCTGAGATCATCAGTTGATCATTTCTGGATTCATTTATATTTATTACTCGTTTCTGTGCTAACTGGTCTTGTTGTTTTACATTTTGTGCGCTTACAGATTTTATTCGCTTAGGTGTAGAAATACATTATTGCTTTTAGGATTATAGCTGTCGCTCAATGGGGTAATAGTAGATCAAAAGATGTGACAGGGATTCTGTAAGAATGGTTAATGTAGCTGCTAAAAAACTACTATGAAAAAAAACAAAAAACCCACAAATAAAAGATATTTAAGTGTACTACAGAGAAAAGAGGATAAGAGGAACCTACTTGAAGACAAATATAGAAGTAGGAATTACATTCATGTTATGAAAATAATAGGACAGTGTAACAGAGCACAGAAGTCATGGAGGAAAAGAAGAAAAGAAGTTGAACAGTGGGAAGAGAAATGTCACATCACTATAAAATAACAGAAAACGTAATTTCAACACATTACATTAAATGGTGAATAATGTCTTTTCAGTAACCGAAAAAGCTGTTTAAGAAACAGTTCTTGTGTTCATTTCAGCTTTTAGTTGTTCAGGCTTTAATTCCATGTAGTTTTTCTGTGTCATACTTTGTGCTGCCTACTCAGACTCTACACAGATACAAAACATATCCTGGCCGTTTTACACAGTCTGGGTATCCATATGTCTATATGTCATTGACTTGCAGAGGTCAGTGAGTTTGAATGCCCCACACACCATGTTCACATCATGTTTTGGGGCCTTGTTATTAATCCTTTATAGGTTACTCCTGTAGGTATAATCAGGAAAGCAGTATTTTTGAACACAATCTGTCTGATCTCTGATTCTGCACTCTAGATTTAAGTTTATCAATTACAGGATAATTTAGGGTTGAAGGGACCTCTGGAGGATCTTTTGCTAATACTTAGGGTATATGTAAAGTCCAGTCTGGTCTCAAAGACCTTTAAGCGACTACATTACCTTTCTTGGTAACCTTCCACTGTTTGATAGTTCTCATGAAGAAAAAGTATTTCCATGTATCCAATCTGAATCTTCTCCTATTGTGTACCATTCAACTGTCATCCTCCTGTCACACACTAGTGTGTCTGCCTTCATCCTCCTGATGACTTGTAGGGTCTGACGTGCTGCTGTTTGGCCACCATTGCCTTTTCTTCTCTAGGCCAGACAAACACAGCTCTCCCAGCCTCTGCTCCAGGGACAAGTGCTAAAGCCCTAAAGATGCTAGTGGCTTCCACTCAACTTGCTTTGTTTTATTGATGCCTTTGTCGCACTGGGTGAGCCAAAACTGGATTAAGTTACAGTAGAAGTAGCCTAGTGGAATGGGCTGCCCAGGGAGGTTTTTGAGTCACTGTCCCCAGATGTGTTCAAGAAACACTCAGATGTTGTACTAATTGACATGGTTTAGTGAGGAGGTATTGGTCATAGGTGAATGGCTGGACTGGATGATCTTGGAGATCTTTTCCAACCTTGGTGATGCTGTGATTCTAATGATTGCTGAGCAGATGGCAATGATGTCTCCTGGCTGTGCTTCTGTTCCTAAAGCCCAGGCTGCTGCTGCCCTTCTCTGCTGCCAGTGCACACTGCTGGCTTATTGCAGCTCTGTCCACTGGGACTCCAGCGCCCTTCCTGCAGAGTTACACCCAGCCAGCCAGTCCCCAGATTTTATCACTGCAAAGAGTTAGGCAAATTTCCAGTGATCTGGAGCATCTTTGCCTGAACAATGTGGAGTGCTAAACTTTTAAGATACATTGTCCATTCACTGAGCATGAGTGAATGTTTGTTTTCTACAACAGACTTTGATTATTGTGGGTATAGGAAAGCCAAAACCTATTTTATTTCGCAGAGAATAGATATATTCTTAGAATTGAGAAAATTCTGTCTTATTTTATTACTCATAAACATTTCTGGCATCAGAAACTTGAATTAAAATAACAAAACAAAGAATGTTGGAAAAATCTTGCATTGACTTGTATGTGGAGCAGATTTGATAATGAGAGAATCACTACTGAGACCTCCTGTGTGATTATTAGACATTATTAATGCCTTTATCTAAGCTATTACTAATTAAATAGCAGAGAAGACAAGTATTTGTATTAATATAGTTCCTGAATGGCAGAAGAATTCCATTTTCACATACTGGTCTTACATAACCTTACATAAAACATCAAATGTACTGTGTGTTTAGAGGTTTGTTTTCTTCTTCTGGGATGTCCACATTTATCCTGCTCTGTTGCATTTAATTTTTAAAAAGCAATATACATTATGCATAAGTGCTGCAGTTAATTTAATTTTAAGCTTTTTTTAATTTTCTGGTTGGTTGATCAGTTGGTTTCTTCCCACATTTTTCTTAGTAAATACTTTCAGAGGAAGGTCAGAGAATATAAGAAGTTTTAATGTACTGTTGCCGCTGTAGGGGAATAGTGTCCCTTTGCCAGATGGGAACAGATAGCCTGGTTTTGTGGTGCTGTGTCTTGCAGGAATTGACCTGAACTAGGTAATACTCTGGAAGATCAGTAAGACTTTTCCTTCTATGCTGATGGAATTTATATGCTAACAGGTGTTTTGTTTAAGCCTGAACATACCCCACTCCATCAGCACAAATAGTTACTGGAGGATTTCTATGTTCAGTCATAAAAGTGGGGAGAAAAAAAAAAAAAAAAAAATAGTGCTGAGAAAAGTAAAAGAACTTGAAAAACATCTCAAGAGTGCACAGCAAGAATCCCCGCACAGAATAAGGGCTGACGTGACCATGCAGCATCTCTGCTGGTCTGTGGTAAATGTAAAACACTTGAAAAAGAATGTAGGCCTTCAGTGAGATGCAATGAATTTAACTGCCATTATAGAGACAGTTACCAGAGAGAGAAGCTACAACATCACAGTCCCACTCACCTTAATGGGTCTGTGTGCTGATATCAGACAAGGTCTTCTCCAAGGAGAGAACTGCACATTTATTAGAATGTGGAGCAGAGCTGGGACCTGCGGATACAGAGAGCTGTGTAAGAACTGGCCACATGGAAACAGTGAGCTTACAGACAGGAGAGATGCATTTCTAGGCCCCTGAGATTTATTGAACCCAAAGTTTATTCCACCTATTGTTTATTTCTTCATATATATATATGCATATAGATATGCAAATATATATCCCCTTCTACATCTGGAGACTCCATTAATCAGATAAATGCAAGCCTTCAGCCACATGAGAAATGAGAAGGAAAACCCTACGGTAGAGACTGCTTGTAAAAGAAAAGCTTGAGATTATGATTATTCTGTTTCTTGCATGGGGGAGTATTTAGCTTTACTCTTTTCTTTCATTTTAACTCTTAAAGTGGTGTTACTGTCTTCATAGTTAGAAATATTTTGAACCTTAAAAACACCAAAGTTCTTTAACGTAGGTCAGGGACTTGGAGCTTGGTTCATTTAACGTGTAAGGGTCTTTTTCATAAGATGAATTTCTCTGTACCTCTGGAGGCTTCCTGAAAATCCTAAAATAAATAATAGAAAAATAGTGATTTAAAACCTAATTTCTAATACAAACCAGACCTGGCTGTCTAGATGAAGAATAAGCTTCAATAAATGGGAGACAGGCGCAAGCCTCTTCAGTATGAAGAGTAGCGAGGATGCAGAAATAGAAATAGGTTTTTCATTACATGAGGGATTATGCTTGGGCCAGAAATGCCAAATATTCTGTGGACCGCAGCTGCACTTTCTGTCTGCTGTTGTATTAGCTGGTAATAGTGAAACAATGATGTGATGGTGGAGACAGCTATTTGTTCTCAGAAATACAGAAAACTTGTTTTCCTTTTCTTTGCTCAGATTGCCATATTGTACTCCATGGTGTATCTTAAACTTCAGTCCCTTTAGCAGCAAATGGGTTACAAATTAAAATGTACATCCTCCTTGGGCACCACCTGAGGATGTCTGTACAGGTGCCGATGTGCTTCCTTAGCCAAGTTCCTCTGTTGTTCCAACACACCTTAGTCAATTTGTGAGCCCGTTATTAACCTGCACCATTGCAATTGGCATGGCAACCATGAGCAGACACTGCCTGTTGTGCCTGCAGGTGAAAGTGGAGAATTTATAACCATTTGGGCTAATGGCAAGATGCATCTCGATTGGTTGTCTGTTATTTGATGGGCACAGTCCATGTCATACGAACTGGAAATAGTGCTGTTTTTCAGCATATACTTGGAAGGGTTTCACTCAGTCTTATCGTGGAATGTTGGTGAAGGGAAATTGCTGAAGGTTCAAAAGCTGTGATTTTCATCACTTTTTTTATATTTTATGTGGATCTCTACAGAAGGAGCTTTATCCCTTTTTATATCTCCATTTGCGCTCTAGCACAGATTTAACAGCATCTAATACACAGTTTTCTTCATTTTTAGATTTTTTAGATTTTTTTTCCTGTCGAGGCTCTCTGCATGTTCTTTCTATAAAACTACTGTGAAAACCATCTGCTTGACTCTATTTCTCTGTGCTATGAGGTATTGTTTTAATATGTTGTTCGATTTTTTTAAAGTGAGCGTTCGTAAATCACTCCTCTTTTCTCTTATATTTACCAGGAGAAAACTGTAAGCAGCTAGAACAGGACAGAACTAACCATGGTGCAATTTGCTTACCATTGATTTGAAGCTCCTGGAGTACAAAATTCATGACATAAATTGAAATAATGCAACTTATCTTTGCCTTTGCTGTGCATGCATTTGAAAACGTGCAGTTGTGAAAGCAGTTTCCGTGATTTTGGAATCACACTTAGTATGGCGTTCACCAGTCCCGGCTACAGCTGTCTGCAGACCAGCCTGCTGCCAAACCCAGCTCTACCCAGGACTCCCTGCATTTCAGCCGCATTCAGCAGAGCTGAGCAGTGTTTAATGTGGAGTTCGGTGCACCTTAGAGCAGGCAGCTGAGCAGGCAGGGTGCTGCCCAGGCATAGCCTGCACTTACTGTGATACCAGAGCAGTTTTCAAAGGAGTTAATGGTCACATACATCGCACGCATGGCTTTGTCTTTACTATAGTCATGACTCTTGCACAGTATATGTATGCATCTATACATAGCATATGTATAGGAAATATATCTAGTATATCTTCTTAGCTACACAAAGGATTTTCATAAGCTCACTACTGGCAGTTTGACGCAAGCAGATTACAGCACTTGGCTGATCACTGGGATGTTTTTTTAGCCAAAACCTGCACATTTTCATGGCTATTTTATTGCGTGTCATCTTACTATTTTCAGAGCCAAAATACTTCTTTTGCTCTCTTAGGGCAAAATGGGCCACAAATATCAAGGGCAAGATACGAGTTTTTGGAGGTAGCATTAATTCAGTATTTTTCCTTGCTCAGTAAGGTTGCTCATGAAAATCTTCAGATGAAAGATTTACTGATTTGATCAGAGAGCAGGAGACAGGCTTTGAAAGTAGGCTGCTTCTTTGTTTAGGCACGTATGCACTTGTAGATAAAGGGGAAGACATGCAATTGTATTGAAGATAACAGTCAGTCTCTGTTTCCCTTGGCTGGAAATCTCAACACAATTGTGACCTTCCTTGGCTGAAGGAAAATACAAATTTATAGATGATTTCCCATCCCCTGCAGAGTCTTTAGGGCTTCTTGTCCTCTTCTGCTGGGATATCATTTGTTAAATATAGTTTACATCAACATGGCTGTGCACTGTGCAATCTGTGTTCAATCTTTAGTAATTCATGCTATTTATCAGTGCCAGCTGCGGACTTGGGGCGGTCATGTGTGTCACCTTTCTGAAAGTACCCCCTGGGCGAATCCAGGAAGTAGAGATCTCACAGTCATTAACCCTTTCTAGGGGGGATACATCTCCTGTATACCAAGTTTGATTGAAGTGGTTTTGCTAAGTATAAATGGCTTCTTCCGTTTGAACTCTCTGACTGTGTCATGGTATATTGCCCTATGATAGCTTTAAATTTGAAAGGTTTTTCTAAATATAAATAGGCATGTTCCCTAAAGCTTTTCCCTGGAATTCAAAGGTCTGAAGTGAAAAGGCATCATTGTAAGAGAGTTGGGGCTGTGGATTATTAAAAAGATGAAGTAGACAGAACTGTGTTATACAAGGTAGACTGGTTATTGTTTTTGTGTATAGACATTTATGAATGTAACTGGTTTGTGTGTATAATTAACTGATGGATTTTACCTGCTTTTTGCTATATGTTTTTGCTGTGTTACTACATGCTCTGAAGTCATACACAGAGGAAAGCTTCTATTGCTGGAAATTCCCTGCTTTTCAGTTTGCTTATTTTGTGTCTTTGTTGGAACTTTAACTTAGTTCCTCTCCTGAAAGCACTCCATGTGTACCTTTCTGAGGCTTGTCTGATCTGCACATGAATGTCTCCAGTACGAATCCTGATCAGAGTTTGTGCAGGGCTTTCAGCAGCAGCAAGGGAGCAGTTCTTCGTTTCAATGAATGTGAAAGACAAAAATGGCTGAGGTGGCAACTGGAAATACTTTTGTTGTGCTAAAATTAACACTATCTCTAAGTGTTTAATATTTCCGGAGTAACCCAGTATTCATTTGCTAGCTATACTTAGTGATAATGAATTACAAATTCTTTCTCTTTTATAGCAAGCGTTGCTGTGAGTTTGACCCATCAGCACTGTGGGGCCGACTGTAGTTTCAGTGCAACATTTCATGTAAGTTTTAGTATAGCAGACATAAGGTTCACTGAACCCCAAATGTTGGTAGGCTCTACCAACAGATCTACAAATCAGCCGGGTCTGTGGAAAAATCTCCCTGTGCATGGTTTGGGGAAGAGGGCTCTAGGGAAAGTCTTCAGGCAAAAGTTATTTAGGACAAAGCAGTTTTAGCAGTTGAGAAATTGGGGACAAGTCCTCTAACTCTCATTTTACTGGTCTGGATTTAGACACAGCCCTTCGTTTGGGGAAAAAGAGAAAAAAAAAATAGGAAAGAAAAAAAAATAGCTGGAAGTACCTCAGGTGCCTCATAAATGTTAAAGGAAAAATTCCTCTTTGCTTCACTGGCTGAAGGTCAGATGCGGTATCCCACATACATGACGTGACGGGGGAGGTAGTGCAGATTTTTCACCTATTCCTCTTAAGGATCATCTGAATCTGACCATCCATTTTCTCCCTGCCCTTGGCAGTGGAGCAGGCACCACTTCACAGGGTCTCTCTGGCACAATCAATCTGTTGTATGAGCTTGCAAGTCAGAAATGTGCAGGGATGCCATGTTAGGAAAACAAATAGTACCAGTGTCCTCGCCAAGGACTAACAGATGGGGCTAAATTCTGCTATCCCCTTAGCAAAGCGAGCTAGAAAATTTACAGCCAGCTTTCTTCTAACTAAACTGAAAGAAAGTAAATCCCAGATCTAGAAAAGAAATTCCGTTCTCATACAACTTGAGAATCTTGGCTCTGTAGCTGAAATTGGCATTGGTAATTTCTTTGAGTCATCAGTTTTTCCTTTTTAATTTGTTTTTTTCCAAACTGTATTTCCAGATTGCCATTTTAATTCTTGACTCTCTGGGCATCTCCTACTGACCCAGATGTTGCTGGTGCCATTCAAAAAAAAAAAAAAAAAAAAAGAAAAAAAAAAAAGCAGTTTTATTCACAGACTTGGATTTTAAGTGAAAACATATTCAGCAGTGCTCTCATAATTAAACAAAATATCATGTAAAAGCCATTGTTCTAAGTGTTATTTTCCTTAAGAGAAAGTGATCATCTTATTTAAGGGGAAAAAAAAAAAAAGAATTATTTATTCGCAAAGCAGTAGCTGCTGTGATTGAAATTAAACATGGAATCATGCTGCTTCTGATTAATTCTAGCACAATGGAGGCCAAAAAAAGGACCTTATTTTATTTCAAATAGGTTAAATTAGCTTTGGGTAAATAATGCTTGCTGAAGGAATTGAAAAGAAAGAGAAAATTTATATTTCCTGCTCTATGAATTAGTTATTCAAATTCAGTGAGATTTTTAAAAGTCTGAGCTGTTGGCTTTGAGTGCTGCTCTAGAATAGTATCAGATTCTATCTTGTGATATCTGAACGTGGTACAGTAATGGGAACAAAAGGAATCACATTGGGTTTCAGAAGGAAGCCATAGCATGAGTGAGTAGCGTATGATGGACAACTCGTTTCTGTGAAGCCAGCAAAGAACAATAGACAATTCATGCCAGCTTTTAGGTAGTTCAGGAGGAGAGAGATTGTGTGTGAACATTTCTGCTTGTTGGTAGTTCATTCAGAGTGAAAGTGAAGTGGGAGCACTTAAGGAATCTTCCAGTGCTCCTCCTATTGTGAGAGTAAATGGGAAATACTAGGCTCTGGGCTATCAGTCTATTGTCTTTTATTATCAGGATATTAACTTAATAAAATAAAATTAATTAAAGTACAGTCTAATGTGGTGGAAACTACAGCAGTAATAATTAACTATTTTACATGAATGCTCTGTTGTGAAGGGAGGAAAAGGTGTATTCAATTTTCAGTACAACTTAATGATAAGAACTTTGTGGAGCAAGGCAAAAGAGCATTCAGGTTGATTTTCTTTTTGAGACCGATTCCCAAATCCCATGGACATTTTCCAGCCTAGCCTCCTTTCCCACCTCAGGCTTACTCATCTGTGTTGTGAAGCTGATACTTCCCACACATTTCAGTGCCATGGCATGTAGATGGAGTTCTGTTTTCTGTGTATTACTGGTAGTGAGGACAGTGTGTCTTCTCATTTCAGAATCTCCAGGAATCTTGTGCCTGATTCCAAGGGAAAAAAATTGTATATTACTGTTGAAAAGTATTAGGAGACCTTGCATAAGAAAAACAGCATTTGAGGAAATTGAATATTAGCAATTCTTTTTTGCTGTGCATTTGACAACTCTTTTCCCAAGGTGTTTTAAATATTTTAAATGTGTTCCTTTGAAAATACAGTCAGTAGTTTACTCTTGGCAGTGATATCTTGAGTACTGATACAGATTACTTAGGAGTTGTGCTGCAGAGCTGTGTGATGTCACTTCTGTTTCCGTGGGACAGAATCACAAAACTAGGAATTTTTTCTTGATCATTAAAGTTTTAGTTCTTAAAATTGTTCCTTCTATATATATATATATTTATATATATATATAAATATATATATATATATATATATAAATTTATATATATATAAATATATATATATATATATATAAATATATATATATATATATATATATTTATATATATATATATAAATATATATATACACACACACACATATATAGCTTCTCTGGTTTTTATCTGCAGAATTATTACAGAAATGTACATGTTTTCTTGTTGGTGTTTATGACTTGTAACACAGCTGGGTACATCTTTTACAGCTTTCGCAATGGCTCTTCCAGCACCTGTATTCTGGATCACCAGTGACAGTATGCATAGTACTGTGCTGCTAAAAAATTCAGTACAGCTTCAGGCTGCAGCATTTCTCTGCATGCCTGCAGCAGACCACATGTGCAGAGACAGAGCCTTCCTCCATCCCATCCTGTCCTTTTCTTCTCGGCAGCTCTGTGTCTTTTGGCAGATCTCATGAGGCTGCTGTGAAGAGCGTGAGGGCAGCCGCCAGTATGGGAAGGAAGTACAGGGAAGAAATTAAAGGCGTATGTTTGGTGGCCCTGCTAGGCAGGGGGGTTGGAACTACATGATCCTTGAGGTCCCTTCCAACCCGGGTAATTCTGTGATTCTGTGATCTGTGAAACCCATTGCCTTGTGCTCCCAGCTCTGGGATGTTTGGTTTGCTCATAACTGATAAACAGCCTCAGAGAGTCCATTAGGGAGGTTCTGGTCCTGTTTGTAACTGAGTGAAGACCCCTTATTTACTCCTTTGGTCTAATTACCAGACAAGCTCTTGTTGCTTGAATTGTCCCTCACTTCACAGAGCTGACAGTTGTTTTATCCTCCATACACAGAGAACAGAACCTGTTTCTTGGTTCTTTAAAGGGAAAACTGAAAAGATTGCGTTAGTGTTTTCCTCGCAAATACTAAGGTTTTATTGCCATCCCACCTGATATGACTAAAGCTGATGTGGACAAGCTCCAGAAGCTTTCATACAGTCAATCTCATTGCAGTTTTCCAGGAGGGATTAAGCTTCATTTCGCTGCATGGAGTTATTGAACTCCAGTTAGACTGTTTTGTTCTTGGCTTTCATGGAATAGATTTATATTAAGATATAATGGATACACAGACTTTGTTGACCAAAGTTGATCGTGTATTCTAAAACTGGTATTGTGAAATATGTCAAGTCCAAGCATGTAGTGCCATGAGGCACGTTTTTTCCTCCAGTTCAGATCAGGTGCTGTTACTGAAACCTATATAGAAAAATTGGACGTAGAATGCTTGTGTTATTCAGGATGGTTCTTGATATTGATAGTTCTGAAATGAACCTTAATATCCTTTGCCATTGCATTTACATGACAGATTTAAGAAATGTTTTAGAAAATGGTACCACTAATTAAGAAATATGGTCTGAGTTATGCAGGTGAAATGTATTCAGCATGTCCCTCTAGTGCAAAATTTATTCTCATAATCAGTGCTGGGGCAGCTATTCTAAAAATAAAAACATCCTTTTGTAGGTAAGATTTTTTAGGCTTTTTTCCCTATTCTCTGATATTTTAAGGGTTCCTCAGTTGTAAGATACAGACAGGAAGGTAAGTTTACTTAATGTATTCTGTTGAATGTATTCTATAGAATACTGTTGTGATCTGTGGTTCACTGTTATATCTGAGGATTTGCTGAAGCAGAATTGTCATAAAGAACAGTATGAATTTGATTTGTGATTGATTGCATTATTCCTTTCTCACACTGATACAACTACAATGAAAATAATTGGCTTACACCTATGGGATGAATTTGACTCTGTCTGTAAATGAAATATGCATAATTTTTTGTTTGGCATTTGCTGTACCTTAAGAAAAAATCAGAAGACCAATTACATCAAATCACAGTATTCAAAGAAACCTTTCTTTGCTCTGTGGAATAGAACTGATCTAAAACATTCATGTGCTCAGAATTTTCTCAAAAGCACACTTTTTTTTCTTGCCCTGTATTTAAAAATTGATAACCAAGGGGAAAAGAATGTTGAGTTATAAAAACTTTTTTCTACTTGTAATTGTGTCATCCACTGGTAAAACATAACTGAACTCCGGGTTTGCATTTGCACATGACCTTGACCAAAGTTTTACAATTCAAAGAATTTGTTTAATGGCTTAGACTATCTAGAAGGGCAGAATCAGATAACAGGGCAAAAACTGTGTAGCTCCCACTGAGGACGCTGTGTCTGGCAAAGTCAGCAAGTGACTTTTTCTGCCCCTAATGGGATGACTTGAAGCTCCGTTTACAAAGACATTCAGAATGAGGTAGCAGTTCAGACTGACGCTGAAAGATCTTAGGAGTCTTGTTCTTGCTTTTGGCTTGAAGAGCCGGCCTGTGAACTCTCTGGGGGTACCTGGCTCAACAGCCTCCTGTAACCAGTAGCCTTTTATTGGCCCTGGTTTGGGGAATAATCTTTGCTTCATTGCTTTCTGCATATGGAGGCTGTTATATGTCACCAGGATGACATTGCTTTGTTGGGCATTCTGCATGAACACTGAAATAGTTTCTGCAAGGCAAAGATGGCTCGATAGCATGTCTGCTTGGTACACAGAATTCCCAGGCTGCTCACACCACATATCGCATGTATGGTCTATTGGTTATGGAAATAATGTATTTCTGTCTGTCCTCATTGCTCCTTCTCCCTCCTCAAAGAGAAAATTCATGCTCAGACTTTTCCCTTTGATTCAAGCTTTTAAACTTCATTGCTGCTTCATTTAAACTTTTTTTTTTTTTTTTTTTTTTTTTTGTTCCTGAGTGGAAATGAAGGAAAAAGAACAAGAGAATGATTACATACCATTAAGTGCTTGAAGATAAAAATCTTCAGTCTTAATTTCTCACCTTGAAGCTACTATTCATTTCTTCCTGAGTAAATTATTTCCCAGAAGCATTAGTGACAAAAGCATCTGTCTGCATGGATGTCCCCTTGTAAGCATGTGTTGCAGTCTGTCCCAGGGGTGCTTACCCACATTCATGGTGTATGCCCAGTATGGCATGAAGCACTTTGGAGGGTGACTGTTCATTGCTGATGTGGAGTATGGAAGTTCCATATATTCACAATCTGATTGAAGTGCATGTATTTCTTACTGTTAAGTTCTTTAGGGATCTTTTAAAAGGCATAAACCATTGGCTTTATGACTTCTGAACAGACAGAGCAAGCTGTCAGACTGTACCTAAGGATGCTGTCCCCTGGATTCTCTTTTCAGCCTCGAGCTCCCCTCACCAACTGTATCTTCATGTAAGTGCATACAAGTAGAACAAGGGCGGAAGAAATGGCTGAAATCATTTCTCACATGAAGAGTATTGATCCTCAAATGTGCTGGTCACTCCTACAGCTAATAGGGATGCAGTTAAAACCCACTGGCAAGAGGTAGTTTCTGGTTATGTGCTACATCATTGCCCTGGGCAGGGCTGTGGACAGACACAGCTCGCTCAAACAAGTGCCGCGCTTCCTGCTCAGCACAGAGCCCATGCAGCACCTGGCACAGTGCACATGTTGCCGAGGACGTTGGCTGTGCACCCTGCTTCCCCTGGCTGCAACTCTGGCTCCATGTCTGACAGCCAGCCAGGTAGATGTCCCAGTGGTTCCAGAGCTTGTACCTGTCAATCAGGCACATCCTAATTGGGCTGTGGGCATGGACAGCTGCTAGATAAGGAATGTTATCTGCCTCTGCTTGCTGTAGAAAGAAGTATATGGCATAATAAATGGGGAAACATTAATGGTTTTCCTAGCTGGCAGATGGGAGTGAGGTTGGCAGTGCAGAGTCCGTAGGAAACTAAGTAGCTGTGTGTCCTTGAGCATTAAGATGCCTTCCTTGTTTGATTCTTCTTTTTCTGTCTATTTCCAGTTCTGCTATTTTGTAACAGCCAGGGACCTTGGTCAAAGTGTAGTCACACTGTGCTGCAGTCTAGCTCTTAGGCTCCGTGTCCCTTTCCCATGTTGCGTATAGGTATACTTGATCATCTTATTGAATGTTAAGGATATTGATTATAATTAAGTAATGGCTATTATTTAAAATACCACTTGAATGGGAGGATGTTATAATTCTACCTTTAGATTTTCTTCTTTGGGGCAACCTGTGTTTCAGTGACCTCATCAGAATTTCACAACCTTCAAGGTGGTCTCAGCCTGTGGGGTGCTGGGTTCTGAATTTCTCTGTAGTTGTGCTTCATAAGAGTTCATCATCTCCTGCTCCTTATCTCCTCTCAAATAGATTCTGTAAAATAGAAGAAGCTCAAGGATCAAATCAGTGCTTCCTTTTAACTTGGAAAAATATACATGATTAAAAATAATTTAAAAAGGAACTTCTCATTATTAACAGCACTATTGTGAGAAATGGGCTGAAAGCCGTACAGTTCCCTCCTTGCCAAAATGGGGTATGACCAAATTTGTTTAGCAGGCTTTTCGTGTCAGTCCTTACAGTGAAAGTTCCTATTCTGTCACCTGCACCTTAAATGCATCAAATTTAGGAAGCCTGCTGCAGATGGTATCGGTAGATTCACTGATCTGAGGCCTTGGGCAAATTCATTTGAATTGCTTTGAAACTGCATATTCAAAATTCAATAAAATAAGAGGGTCTGATGGTGCAGCTGCATCAGATCCCCTCCAGCTGGGTAAGCTGAGATGGTTTCAAGGCCCTGGACTAGCAAAGCCTGGGTGCGATATACAGATTATACAGATAGCTGCCAGGGAAGAGCTTTTGGCAGGCTGAGTGCAGCAGTACCCCCTGCCAGCAGACTTGGGAGTAACAGTGGCTTTCGTGCGACGTGGCATCTTTTGCTGGCTTTCCTAGACAGAAATTTGTTGGTGCAATAGTGGCTGCAGGCCAGTGGGAGGGGATTGCCTCAAGGATAAAGGGATGGGATGTAGGAAAAACAATAAAATCAAAACTCTCCAGTTGTTCTGAAAGTGACTGGCTATCCTGAATGCTTTGGTATGAATCCAGAATGATCTGCTCCGTGGGCGGGTTTTTGTTAAATTGCATTCAGAAATCATATTTGCCCTTGGGCAAATACCCTTGCTTTTATGCATGCGAGGCAAGTCACGTGCACTCAAATGGAATTCACATGGTGCTTTAGTCAAAAAGCTAATGTCAGTCATCATACCTCTTATGCATATCCAGTCCCCTGGTTCTTTGTGCCCATTTACATATGCAGAAATGCTTTTTATTATTACACTGCCTGTAAAGCATTGATCTATATAAGCAGTATAATTTGCTGCATTATAGACCCTTCTCTGCCTGTCTGTTCAGCACTCACCAAAATAAATTAAAGTTGCAAAGCGTAAAATGTTTGATTTTCTGAGATTTCTTCCATAAAATTCTGAAAACAATTCCTTTGCTCACCATGCACCCGTGCTTCCCAAATAACTCATTCTGTAGCAACACATGCCTTATCTCTGCAGCATTGGAGCACTGGTATCCTTGTGAGTGTCACAGCCCTGGCAGCACCACGCAATGCCTGAAGGTGAGATAATGGCAGAATACATGCAGGGACGTTATTTGAGCACCATATCATTGGGCTGCACAGCGTGTCCCTCGTTACTGAAAGGGCTACCATGAAATTTAATTTAGAATTTTACAGACGCATTTTGAATTGGAAATCTGTGTAATAACTTTCCCTTTGCTCAGCCTTTTAACTGTGAAATTCAGTTGGGGAGTTCTGAAGCAGCAGGTAGCGTCACAGCGCTCTAGAGGGATTTTGCCAGAATTCAGCTTAAGTGCTTGCAAGTGTCATTTCCATATTTAACTAATTTCAGTTTTTAATTAGCTCCATGTGAAAAATGAGAGTTCACACCGAGCTAAGCTGTCAGCATAGAGCCTTGTTTCCTTTCTAGCCTCTCAGGACAATAATTGCAGCATCCTCTGCTTGCAGTGAGAGTGCTCAACCACGGCTCCTCCAGTCCTTCCCATGGTTGCCTGGCAGGGACCAGGCGGGTGTGTTGTGTCTGCAGCACTAGAGTGGGGAGGATAAGTTATGAAAATATTTCAAATACGAAACTGGTGTAGTAAAGGTTCAAAGAACCTCATAGGTCTGACTCAGAAATAAACAGCAGAACATAATGCATCCTTCCCTCAGACCTCAGCGGCCCTTGTGCAGTCAGTTATACTGTTCAGAACAATATCTGATCGTTTCAGCTTCACTCCTTACTGCAGTGGGTAATGCCGCAGCTTAGAAAGCACGGTGTGAAAGCCGTTTTTCTCTCAGTGCTTTCTGTTAGCTGGGCACTAACAGCACAGTGCTCCAGAGGCTGTTCTGCCCCAGAGGCCTGTGGCCCTGTGTAAAGAGAACCTCATTTGCATGAAATTCCATAACACAGCGTAAGGAGGGAAATTTGTTAATCCCTGTGTACGAGCTGGAAGTTTACCTCTGAGGACTGGAGTGTAAATGTTAGAACATTCTTCAAGAATGAAATGAGAGCTGCAGTTTATGTAAAATATGCAAAAAAAGAAAAAAAAACGGGATGTGAGCAGGTTTCTGAATCAGCGTTAGGAACCGACCAAACCCCCCCAGTTTCATCTGCATGATGTACGTATCATAGCATGGCTTATTGTTAAGAGAACACAGAAATGCCAAAATCGCATTTAAATGGAAAATTGGTGAAATAATTCTGTAAGTTATCAGATTTCTTTACGTCTACCCTAGAAGGTGAGCTTTGTAAAGATTTATAGGTACATTTTGTAGTGTCCTGATTTTACTCTCTGTTTATATCCAAACAAAATTAAGTTTGTGTATGTTTTATTTCTCACTGATTAGTATGGATAGCCACGTCCAGTAGACAGAAGCAGATTTTCTCTATTAGACCATAAAATCAAATGCATCTTCCTCAAATTGAAACTAATAGGAGAGAACCTCTGTAGCACTTTCTGGGTAATTAGTACTGTTGTGAAAGAAAGTAAATATGCTGCACTAACCTGTCAGGCACAGCGACACAGTGGAGTTCCTCATTGTTTTTCCTTTAAGTTATTGAGGAGCAGCTTTGATACCTGCTCTGAGATAAAGCAAATACTCAAAAGCAAAATAAAAGAAATGTAACAGTGAAGAGTAAGGCTGAACTGCTGGATGGATTTTGACTGTAGCATGGTTAATTTTTGTCGGTTTTGTTTTTAATGTTTAATGTTTACTCCTTCTTCATTCAAAGGAAAAAAGGTACATAGGGCTGGTTTGGTTGCTGGCCATGCAAAGAAGCAGAACTGGAGTGCTAGCTGTGAAATATTAATGTGGAGTTCCTGATAGTGTCTGTTGCTTTTTGACCCTTGTAGCTTAAGCGCTCATGTGCTTGAGGGGCAACTCCTGTGTACTTTATTGGTAGTCTTAAGTAATATTGTCACATATGTTAAAATTGATTTTATTACCCATTTAATGTCATTTGGTTCTACTTTATAAAGAATATGGAATTGAGTTTATCAGTGAAGTCAGAGGTACTTGTGGGTGTGTAAACTAGCTCATATCTTAATCTCACATTCATTAATTGTAAACAGTGATGCATATGCTAATGCAGTTTAAACTGTTGACTTTGGAAGGTAAAGGTTTTTTCTATGGGCTTCATTTCTCTTGCCAATAGAAAATGCTTTTTTTTTTTTTTTTTTTTTTTTTTCCCAGTCATTGTTATGATATTCACAGTCTCCAGTACTTAAACAGAAGAGCTCTGAAGTGAAGCTCTCTCCACTGAAGTCAGTGGCAGTTTTGACCTTGATTACAATGGGCCTTGATTTTCAACAGCTCCAAACCGACTGTTGATGAGCGCTGTGCATTGCTGACCTCAGACTATGGAACTGGCTGCTTTGCCATTATGTATGCGAGATGGAAAGCTTCATTAAAATGATCATGCATCAGATGCCCTATACAATAATCTGCCCTCATTTTTCTGTTGTGGACAGCAGCTCCATCTGTAACAGATCTCTATTATCTCTGCTGTACATTTTGTTTTATCAGGAAGAAAATGAAATTGAGCCAGCCGTAAAAACTCATGATAAAAGGTATAATAGATTTAAGGTATAATAGATAAAGAAAATAATAAAAATTACTATTATTTAATTAAGTGTATATTATGATGGTGTTCCCTAGTTGAAGCAGGTTTTAGCTATCTAAATTATATTTAATTATCTGCCATTATGCACAGTGCCTAAATGGACTGAGGTACTCTCTTGTGCCATCAGGTTTGTTTCTCAGGACTTGAAATGGGTACGCAAGCTTCTCTTCATTGCTATATAGGCCACTGAAAGTGTATAAGAGGATGTTTTGGTGATCTATCTGCTAATCCTATATTCACACACGCACACACAAATTTGTTGTAAAATGTCTATTGCTGCATTTTGAAAACTTGCAGCTCTGCAATTTAAAGATAAGGCTGTGATCTAAAACTAAATTCCTGGTATGAATAAACTTATCATTGATTTCTTTAATCCTTCACGTACTTCCTCCTTGGTGTGATCTTCCTGCAGCCAAGTCCTCACTTGCAGCTCGAACTTTCTCACGTGCTCTGGAATTCCAGGCAGGACAATGAGGAGGCTCGGATGCAGGAGGGCAAAGCCTTCAGTCTCTGCTCTGTTGGTTACTATAGAGGATAAGTAAGAAAGCCTCAAACTTGGAAATCTACCAAAAGTAGAGCATAAGATTGAAAATACAGTAGAATCATAGTTGGAAGGGACCTTTAAAAGTCACCTAGTCCAGCTCCCTGCAGAGAAATGGGAAATCCACAGCTCCATCAGGTGCTCAGAGCCCCATCCAGCCTGGCCTTGGCTGTCTGCAGGGCAGTCTATGCCAGTGCCTCACCACCCTCACTGTAAAAGAGTTTTTCCTTATAGCCAACCTAAATCTCTTCTTTTTTGGTTTGAAACCATTTCCCTTTGTCTATCATGGCAGACCCAGCTGAAGAGTCTGTCCCCTCTGTTCTTCTTTTAGATGCTGACAGGCTGCTCTCAACTCTCCCTGCAGCCTTCTCTTCTCCATGCTGCAAAGCCCCAGCTCTCAGCCCGTCCTGGTAGGAGAGGTGTTACAATCTCGGGTGTTACAATCTCAGTTACAGTAAAAACCTGTTCGGTGGAATGATTAGTGGAAATCATGTGAGGAGAACAGATAAAATGTTTTCTCAAAAATAACTATAAACCAGTTTTTAAATTACTTCTTTTTGAAGAGGTACTGTTAAAAAACGGGAATAGTAGTCAGAAGGCCTGACTGTTTCTTTGTGTAAGACATCTGTTAAATAAAACCTATGCTTTTATTTGTCATGTATGTTTCTATTCTGGATCAGTAGAATTCTTAATTTCAAATGCATTACAAACGTCAGCATTGTAAAGCGTGTATCAACTGCAATTCTGCCTCGGTGCTAAATATAATCTGTAATTGTATCTTAATATCAAGGCGCAATTTAGGCTGTGTTTAAAATATACCTTTTGAAGCATATCATGAAGGAAGCATAAACAGTACATAGTATTGAATATGAGTGAGAAGCTTAGAGAAGAAATCATGTTTATTTTTCATCTTTTTTTTTTTTTCAATTTTTCTTTTTAATAATTCAATAATTATTTTGTGTAGAGAGTAGAACCTTACATTTTATCACTCATCTGATTCATTTAGGCCAATCTGGGTAATTTCTGTTAAGGGAAGAATATTGTCTGTCTGGAGAAATTGTTCTTTCTTGCTCTGAGGACAGAACTCTGGCCATTCATAGTTACATCGTTCAATTTCATGCAGTATATGCTAAAGAACAGTAAAGGTAAAAAGTACTTGTTAATCAGCATGGATAACGATCAGGCTGGTTCAAGGTCTGAGTGCTTTGGAAGTGTGAGATGAGCAGAGCCTCGTTCAGCGTGTTTGCAGAGATAGAGCAGTTGCAGTTTCAAAAGACGAACATAGTGCAGTAAATGTTTGACATGATATCCCTCAGAACTAGAGTTAGTATTAAAAGTAAAGTTGTAATTCCAGATGGACTGTGTAATTCTTGTGTGTCAGTGCTGTAAGAGAGTGTGTTTATGTCTAAATTCCTTGAAACTGCAGTTTCAGATCTCAGCTAGGTTCTTCCTCCTGGAAAAGAGTAGAGTACTGCATTCTTGATAATGGTGCCTTTTAGGTGTGGAATTAAAACTGAATTCAGTTTGCTTTGTGTTAACATTAAATGCTCTCCGTGGCTCTGAGAAATTAGGGTTTCTATTATGTCAAGAGTATCCCGTTCTGCTGCAGTAAGCCTTTTTCAAACGTGGCGGTGTTTTGGCAGTGCTGGTGATGAGGATGTTCTGCAGTGTGATGTGGGACCTTTTAGGTTGAAAGATGCTGTGGTAATTAATACAAATACAAACACTTTTCTGATCAGTTAGCACCACCTCTTTCAGATGCAAGACCAAAAAGGCTGCAGCCTTGGCTCTTAAAATTGCCGTAAGGAGTGAGTTCATTTTACACATTCTCAGGAACTGATTAATCTTGTGCCAGTTTTCTATGCTCTCTACAATCTAAGGGCTGTCATGAGAATAAATGAATTGTTCACTGCATTCTGCCTCCCTTTAAGGTCTTTGTTGTGAGATTCCAGATTGTGAAGGTAGCATGCAATACCGTTCTCCTTCTTGTGACAAAAAAAGAAGTCTCTCAGAAAGTGGCACAAAATCAAAACATTTCAGTTTTCAGGACCAAAATGAGAAAAGTTAAAAAGTATAAAATAAGAGTTCTTTGTCAGCCCCAGCCAGAACAGTGCCTGGGGAACTGAGTGCAATCCAAGGTAGCACTGCTGTTCCTGCCGTTGGAGCCTCTGTTGTTATCCTTGGAATCAAGAAATCGAAGCCAGACTCCTGCTCCCCATTGCCACCCCCAAAAGTAACAGCAAGTGTGTGTGTGTAAGCTTTTCAAGTATTTTGGAAGTAGAAAGGCTGAAGTTGGTTATAGAGGAATGAACTTTCAAAGCATTGCATGGCAGATAAGCAGACAAATCACATTACCACTAATGGGATTTGTGGGCATATCTTTCATGCTGTGCTTTGAAAATTCATTCCTTTCAATTTACTGACGTACATGAGGAAAGAAATCAGTTAGCTTGGAGGGAGTGTGTGAACAATTTAAATTTAAAAAAAAAAAAAAAGAAAGAAAAAGGTTTTTTGGGTCCCCCCCATTTCTTCCTTATGAACACAGTGACAATCAAACATCTTAAGGTTCTCCTTCCATTTTACTGTTTCATCATCAGTAACATTTATTCAAATGAAAGCAATTAGTAAATCTCAGTGGAAGTTTGGCCTATTATAACAACACACACATTCATAGATTTTTTTATGGTATTTCTATAGAATGCTTCTGGGGTTAGAAATGCTTCATAAAGCAAGAGCCCTGTCCTAAACAATTTATTATCTAGAAGAGTTTACATGCTGAGGGTGAAATTATGCCTGAGGAATGCTTTGCTATGGGTGAGATTGTTGAAGTCAACTTTCCATTGTGTTTTCAGAAAGGCACTCTATCCCTGTGTCACCCTGGTGAGGAAACAGAGCATGCCTGACATTTCTGCCATGAAGGGGAGTGCTGTGCTGCCCTTGTTTTCAGCAAGCACCAGCACTGCAGAGTGCAGAGGCAGAAATAAGAGTCTGCCTTGGTTTTGTAGAATCATAAAATGACAAGGTTGGAAAGGACCTACAAGATAATCTAGTCCAGTTTCCTTCTGCTTATGTCCTGGAAAGCAAGGCATCAAATTTCAAGTTTTATTGTGATGATATTTATAAGACCACTCTTATATAGGGGAAGATAGAGTTGTATTCTCTCAGCAGCTGCAGAAAGGCAAGTAGAACTTGCAGCCTGGTTTGTGTTACCCGTGTCAATTCATAAGCCTGATGGATAAGTAAGTATTCCTTAAGATATTTCTAGTAGTCCAAAAGACAGACTGAGCTTCTCTTTGGAAGATCAGAAGAAATTCAAGATTATGATTATCATTTAAGTAAAACTAGTGAAGAGGTCAGACACATTTATGTATAGAAAATAGAAATGTAAATGAACAACAATATCAGTTTAATTCAACAGATGGAGAAATTTAAAAACAAAAATGTACGAAGATATAGAAATAAGCAGCAGTGTGGTTAGTGAAGTTCTTCTTAAAAATGTAAATTAAAACAAAAAGAAAAGCAATACTAAGGAGCAAGATATCATGTTCAGCATTATATGGGATAAGTAAGACAGAAGAAAAATGGTTCTTTGTGGGTTCTTTAGCCGCAATCCAGAAATGCCTATTGTTCTGTTGAAAACAGTGAGAGCTGTGGCTTCTGAAGTTGTGCATTTTGGTAGTGCTTTAAATGGAATTTCCAAATGATGATTAAGGTGATTTCCTGAGAATTCATGGCTTTGGAAGTGGACTCTCCATTCATTGTTGAACGTAGTGGTCACAGCCAAGAAGCCATGCTTTTTGTATAAATTCAACAATATTAATATTAAATCAAGATATATGTTTAAAACTGTATTTTAAGCTTTGCTGCAAAGAACTGAGTGCTCACAAGTAGAGGAGACAATGATCAGTACGTCCAAATATTTTACACGAGATCTTTAGGATTGTTAGTAGTAGAGCTGGCAGCCTAGAGACGTTTTTAACCTGCACTTAGATGTCTTGCTTAAAATGTAATGGCTGAAATCTCATCTCTTGTGTTTTTGAAATCTCTAGCAAGATATTTTTTAAAATGCTTCTCTCATAATCATAGATTTCTTTGCTCATAATTAAAGTGGGTATTTACTGTTGTGCTGGTGAATAGCTGCACAAGGTTGAGAAGTGCAAAGTGAAAAACAAGCTTTGTTTGCCATTTCATACATTTCATATGCTGCATTCCCAGCTCATTTAGATGTACTGAAGCTTATGCCCTGGGGTACCTAAAAATCACACCACTTCTAGGAAATGCTTTGTGGCATAGAAATTCAAAGGTTTGCCTGTGATGTGTTGATCTAAACATCACTTAGTGTGTCTGGGCTGGTAGATGGGTAGAGGATGTGCCATGGTACAGTGTAGGGGATAAAAATACATCAAGCATGTCAAGGAACTTGGGGACACAGAAATACACCAAGGAGTGATGTATATGTGTAGGAAAAGCTGCGTTGGGTCACATAAAAGTCAAATAACCTCATAACTTATTACCAGAATCCAGAAGTGGATGTCTTGATGAAAAAGCAGAGCAGATAAGTACTTTTCCCCACTGATGTCCCAACCTCTGGTTTTGGGTTGTCTCTGAGGTGTCATGGCAATATGCCTTACTCACTTTTCCCGTTTGATTCAATGTCTGACCTTCTCTTTTTACGTACTTGGATGCTGAATTGAAATTTTCAGAGAACTTTATCATGTAGCCCCGAATTTCTCACTCTGGAAAAAGAAACCATACTGTTGTCACTGAAAAATAAGGCAACTTGGGAAGTTACTATTTGGAAACACTCATTATTCTGGACACATTTATAATCTTCCCAACTTTTGAGTCACTTTGGGAATACTGAATTTCCTGATAAAGCAAGTGATGTGTATCTCCCAGTCCTTAACTGGGAAAATGCAGGAAGAATGGGAAACGTGATGATCGTTCATCTGTGTATTCCTCCCTTTCAGGAGTACAGGAGAGGGAAGGTCTAAGTGCAGAAATTGATTCCATCCTGTTGGCAGACTCTGTTATAGTACAGCAGTGAATGAAAAGACCAAAGGTCTTCCATTTTAGACAAATGTGCACCAAGGGAGGACAGAGAGCTTTCCTAGCTTGGAAAATGTTGTCCATTACACTGAGCTCTGACTGATGTGAAAAATGGGGCTATGGCCACAAAGACAGGTCCAACTAAAGGAGTCTTAGAGAACATTCAAGAAAGTTTCACATGCAAATTTTGTCATTTGTCTGGGAATCTGTTTGCCTTTGGGGATTTCTTAAAATAAGGTGTGATTCACTCTGGTAACCTGTACCATATGCAAGTCTTAGATCGATACCTGACAGCTCTACCACCTTTAGTGCTAAACTAGCTCTGTGCTTTTGTTCTTGATGGACATGCAGCTTTAGCTTCCAGTTTTATGTGCTTTCACTATCTGTGCATGTGTTGCTGTGGTAAGACTGGTTTCTTGTGTTTGTTTTGATTTTGGTGTGTTTTGTTTTTGTTTTTTTTACCTAAATTTCAGTGGTTTCATTTCATGTGTTGCTGTAGTCTCATCGTTAGGGAATATAAATGTACAATTCAGTCTCCTGAGTTGCTTGTGTTAGTGTTAAATGAACCAGATAAACTGTGACAAGCTCAGTGTTTGAAATTCAAAGCCAGAACATGGAGAATGTGCTTAAACATTGAGGAGGAAAGCAAACAAATGCAATTAAACACCAAGAAACATACAGAACTGTAATTTATAAATGCATCGTACCCATAATATAAAATGGCACTTCTTCTGAAGGGTTAGTCTGTAGACCAAATGTGCAGCTCAGCAACTGTGTCTAAGTAAGTGGGCTGGTGTGGATGAGCAGTGCTCCCCTTGATGATCCGCGAGGCCATGGCTGGGAGTGCCAGCCATGCAGTCTGTCTCAGCTTATGGGTCTGACTGCCTGTCCCAGCTCGGCTGGCTGGTGGACAGAGAGCCACAGGAGTGAGAACATGTGTTCAGAGCCCGACAAGCACTCAGCTTGTGAGTGGATCCCAGTATTTCTAATTAAATGGGCTTCTGCTTACTGCTTTGCTGCAGGCTTTTTTTTTTTTCTTTTTTTTTTTTTTTTTTTTTTTTTGTGGTTAACAGAACAAAAGGTTAATCATATAAATTCCCCATCTCGTGTCATGTCGAAGCAAGAGGGAATAGGTAGCTCCTTGTTCTTGCTGCTTAGCTTCTCTTCAGGCTTGATATGTGCCGTACAAACACGGAGCTCTCCCCGCAGGCCCCCATGACATACTTTTCACACTGTGCTCTTCGTGGAAGATGAACACTCCTCACGTTTATGATTGCACTTGTCTTACTGGAAGGATAGGGATCAAGAAATGGATACATGAGCCTGTGTAGATCCTCATCTATGGCTCTGCTTAGGGGAGAGGCGTAACCCTTTGCTTAGGGGAGAGGCTCAGCAGGACGCCTGGTGGCAGCAAGTTGCAGTCCGGCCCTGTGCTGCCATGCAGTGTCTGCCCTCAGCGGGGCCAGGCAGTGATGTGCCTGCTATTTGAGATCTGCTGTGCTGAAGAGAAAATCAATCGCTTGAGATTAGGCTGAAAAGCCCTTTAAACTGTTTGTTTTGGCAAAGCAGAAGAAGTTGTAGTTGAATGAAACATTTGATCTGATAAAACTTTTTTGTAAACTTTCCAGGATTTTGTTTCTATTCCATAGAAATAAATTCTGATTGTTGCTCAGCTCAGCATCATTTCAGGTTCATACCTGGTTATTTTTCTTCACTGTTAAGAATATGTGTATGGATCAGTCACATTGTGGATCCGTGTGCTGTGTGATGTGTCTGATGGTGCATCGAGCACTATGAACTGCTGCTCCTATCCACAGCACAGTGCGGGTGAGCTGCACGTTACCTCTTGTGGGTCTGACACTGCAGGAAGGGACGCTGGTGGTACCCATTGTTATAATGTTCGTGTTCTCTGCCAGCTGACAGCACATCTCCTCAAACACCACTGCAGCATATAACTGAGTTTTGGGTGTGGGGAGTGAGTGAGTGAGCAGGATGGAGCACACAGAAAGCGAAGGGAAACAGCACAGTGGCCTTTTCAGTCCTCCACCTCTACTCTGCAGCAGGAGGATGCCACGAGGATAATATGATGGAAGTATGGAGATGTATTCAGGTAGCTTCTGTTTATACAAAGTTGAAGATGCACATAAATCCACAGCTGAGTGATTCAGACCTGTCAAGTCTCATGCATTATGCACAGGAGTTATTCAATTAGCCCCCGCTGCTGTGCCTATAGCTCAGGCTGTTGTGAAGGTGCTGCAACTCCCACTCCAGAGTCCTCAGCTCCGGCTGTGGCTACGTGGCCTCTGCTGTACGTGTGGGTCCGGGCTGCCCACACTGCCGGGAGCGGCTGAGGCAGCGCAGCTCCTTGTGTTCTGTCTGAGCACTGGGAGAGCTGGGTTTGTCGGGGAAGCGTAACCTGCAAAATTAAGACAGAAGCTATTAAACGTGTTGATTTAAATACGTTGTAATAAACGTGAAATAATTGCACGTCATTAGTATACGCACAGCTAAAGCTGATTTTACAATCAGTGAATGTATTATCACGCACAATATAAGCGTGGGGCAGCACCGTGTTGTTTCCGAGAGCGGTCCCCGTGCCTGCCAGGGTTTGACCTGATCTGCTGGCCGATAAAGCAACGAACGGAACAGATTTGTGGGAGTCATCGGGTTTTTCTATTTTGATCTTTTGCTGTTGTTGCCATATTATTACTGTTTTATTGAGCACGCCGTAGCGTTTAGCAGAAAGCCGTTTAATTGCAATCAGCTGTATCTACCCCTTTCCCCCTTCCTTCCCCACCCCGTCCGCGTGCAGCGGCCTCACTGCTCCGCTTTGTGTCTCCGGCAGCGATGCATCTCCTGGGGCTCAACTGGCAGCTGCAGCCCGCGGACGGACACACCTTCAGCAACGGGCTGCGGCCGGGAGCGGCTGGAGCGGAGGACGGAGCGGCGGCGCCACCTGCAGGCAGAGGTGAGCTGCGGGGATCGGCCCCGGGCCGTGCAGCGCATGATGGGCTGCGGCTGCGAGCAGAACTGCTTTCTTAGACTATAAAAGCATCTATATATATATATATATATTTAAAAAGAGAGGCTTTCCTTGGCTACTACCAGAAGAGCAGCAGTGAGGCAGAACGGAGCCGTCCAGCTCCACGTGCCCACAGAGCGCTGTGCAGCAAGGTGAGACTTGCTGCACTTCTGCTTCTTTCTGTTTTCTGTGGAGGCAGCAGCTTTGGCTTCCTCCTTTTGTTGGAATGCGACGTCCTTGTTGTGGCAAGACAACTGCAGGTTTTCAGACAGAAGCTTGTTGGCTTGGCTTCCACCTCCTACTGTAGGTCACGCAGTGGATGAGTAGCACATCCCTAAGTACCTGGCAGAACGCTTTTATTACTGCTGAACTCTTTCCAGATTGCGCACAGGTGAGAGACCCTATGGTTTGAGGCAGGAACCTGAAGAGCCTGGGACCTCAATTATGGTCACTTAGCAGACAACTGCAGTGTTTAACAGATTTCCAAATTCCCTCCCCTGCAGCTTTTTGTTGCCATCTCTGCCCAAATGTAGGGCAGCAGAATTGTTGAATCTGAATGTTCTCATCTGCCTGGGGCACTTCAGTGCAAATTCTGGCAGTGCATCCCAACCCTGCTCTAATTAGCATTGCGCATTTCGAGAGACAGAGATGCCGGCTGTTGGGGATTGGTAGCTTCCTGTGGAGGAGACAGGAGGCAGCGCTGCTAGTTATGTCTCAAATTGCTGCAGTTGGGCTTCTTCAGAGCGTGTTGGAAAAGTTTTCTTCTGACATTCTGTAGAAGCTTCCTGAAATGTTGATAATTTTGTAGGAGGAAGGAGAAAACATTTAGCTAAGTAATCTTCCACAGAGGAGTAATGGGAATGACAGGCTTGGGTGAGCACAAGGAATATCTAAAACAGACATTCTTGTGGCAGGGAAGAGCGGAAAGTTTTTCTACCTCGCCGTTCACATTATGTTCATATTATGTGCAAGTTCATATTGCTACCCCAGCAGTTTTTAGGAAAGCCTCTGACAGCTTTTAACACAACAACCATTTTCAGGACGCTGGCTGTGGAGAGTGACCTTTTTATAATTGACACAGCTCAGGATGAAGCCATTCTTTTGAAAACACGGCTCTCCCGAAGAAACCTTTAACCCCTAGTCTGAAAACAGCCACTTAAACACAAGCTGTGCCTACTCAGCAAGTAAGGCATTTTAAGGAAGAGCAATTCAGACGGGGAAAAAGAGGCAGATATTTCAATTTGATTTGCTTGTTCCTTATTAAAAGGCTGAATTTGGGTAAGAAATAATAAAAATGCAATTTAAGGGAAACGTGAATTACATTATTACCACGTTTTCTTATCGGAATGAAAACAAAATTCATTCTTAAGGAAGCACAATTGTGCATTATTTTTGTAATTGCACGCTACATGTTGCTGGTGCTGGGGTTGTCTGGAAGGAACAAGAGAATGAGATGGGCAGAAAAGTGCTCAGTGCTGCTGTAAAACCACAGGTGAAGTTCACCGTGCTCTGACCATAAGAAAACCAAGGATGATTCCCTTTGCCTTTAGGCTTTCATAGCTGTGCTGATTTAGACTGATCAACCGGTTAATGAGATTTTACTTTCTTAATGGATGTGGTAAGGTAGTAGTCCTTCGTAGTGCGTTAAAAAGCTAAAGTTGGTGCTGGCTTGGAATCATGGAATTGCTACAGGGATGCGATAGGCATTATAACAAAAAAAATCTGAGAGTGAAGCCTTGTTGGTCTATTAGTATTACACAGGGATGATGTTAGGATTTTGGAGTGGTCTAGAGGAGGAAAAGGGGAAAAAGAAAGTGTTTGAGTGTTTGGGAACAGTCATTTCTTCACCAACAGGTGAACTAAGTGACCTTGCAGAGCTTTTGTCTGCCCAGATTCTGTTAGCCTGTGCTATGTGTATAGTCTAAATTTAAAATCATGTAACAGACTGGTCACATTTCCTGACGGTATGTGCAGTTTCCTTTCTAATTGACAGAATGTACTATAAAAGTCTACTTTAATCATTTCAGTGTGCACCTAAGATAAGTGTAATTCATGTGGAGCTATCCTGAGTAGCTCCAGCTGCAATCCCAACTGCAGTGTACTGTAGAGATTTTTCTCCTATTGTTTGATATGTTGTCTTTGGTGTACTCACAAATTAATCAGATATTCTGCTATGTAAAAACACAAATCAGAAAGTTCTTTAATATTTTTTTACTTTATGATTTGCTTAATTAAGGCTTCATAAAGCTGAAAAACAAAGTACAGAATTGACCCTAGAAGTAAGTGTTTTAAAAGATACCGAAGGCAGTTATGGGCAAGGAAAGATCAGTTTGGTTACTTCAAATATGTTCACTAATTGGAACATTGGCAACAACAAAATGCAGAAATTTAAGTCTGTTACATTTTACACTGTCTTCTGGTCTGAACTTACTTGCTTGAGATGGATGCGTAAAACGTATCAGATCTAGGGAGACTAAAAAGTGGAATTCTGCTCATTTAGCAGAAATCTGCTTTGCACTGATATGGAAAACTGAAGGTGCAGTCATTGTGAAGCTGGGTAGCTTGTCTTCATCTCCCTCCAAATTATGTTGAGAGAGGGTTGAAGGGTTTGCATACAGCAGTGATTTGTAAACATTTAAAGTATTTTTATTATCAGAGCAGCGGATGGGCAGCATTAAAGGAATTAGAAATACTCCAGATTAGAAGAATCTTTACTTTACACATTGCTTGGGGCTCAGGTGAAATAAGTTGGTCCCTCACCTGAGTGCTGGGAACAATGACTCTGAAAATGCCATGGTCATCAGGGAGTATCAGGACTGGGGGATATGTCTGTCATGCTGCAGAAAATTGAAAGATTTAACAAAAGAAAAACAAACCAGAGCTCAGAGCTCTTAGCAGTGTGAACAGCATGTATCTTTGGTTTCCACTGCTTCCTTTTAGACACTCTGAACAGATCAAAATGTAATAACAATCAATGTATTTTAAATGTCACTTCCGTTATCTTCATTCAGTTTAATCAAGACATGCCGTCATTTTCCAGGTGGATTAATCTTACTAAATACTTCAGTGGCTAATGTAACTTAGATCTTAATTAACTTGTTAGCAGAAATAGTCATGTGGACCCTGTGAAGGGTGGCAGATGCGGTCTTCTGAAAATACACCAGTCTCCAGGGCTGCCTTAGCATAAGCAAAGGCTATGGCTGAGTTCAGCAGAGCAGAAGAGGAATTTTTTCTGCTCGCTGCGACTGTGTTGATGATGATGGTGTGAGCGGCTGTGTTCAGAGCTACTTGGTGAGCTGTATTATACACCATCAGAGATGACTATTGTGGTGATGTAGTAATCCATGCTAGTATGTTCTTTGCTTGGCGCTGGGAACTAACAGCTCTTCGTTTCATTTCAGTTATAATTTGCTTTTGATTCTGAAAACAGCAAGTCTTGTGAAGCTGTGCCCATGGGAATGTGAAAATGTGCCTACATTTCTGGGTGTATCAGAGCAGCAGAGAGAGGTTTCTTAACTCCAACCGCAGGGCCAGATTGCTTGGCTGCAGCTGAGGCAGAGCAGTGGTCTTAAGCAGATGGTTCCTTTGCAGAATTTCTTTCAGCACAACAGAAATACGCTGTCCTGGCCAACAATCCTGGTGCTGATTTTGTTTCAGATGCTGTTTTGCTGGGCTCCTGGAAGCTCATACAAATTCAGGAGCTTCCTTCCTCTTCACTAAATAGAGCTCATTATTACCTCAGCATCTTCAGCGTGACTGAAGTTCAAGTGTCATAGCAGCTTCTGCAGACAAACCCTCATTTCCTGGCTTCTTACATTATTATAGTTGTGGGAATTTGTTTTGCACCAGCGGTCAATCTACTTCACCCATTTTGCACTTGGCTCCTAGGTATTAGCAGCCGGTATTTTGAAGCGTAAGTTCACAGAGGAATTAATAGGTGAGATAGTAATGCATAATACCGATGGATTTATTTTTTCTCAGTACTGAAATAACAAGAATTGCCTGGTCATATGAATAACAAACTTATATGAAGAAAAATGTCTGCCATTAAAAACTTTATTAATTATCATCATTTGTTTTTTTGGCAGAAAATCAGTGGAATGCATTTTTTGAATGCTTACGTATATTTGTGTTCTATATTGAGTGATTACACAGCGATACCATACAGCTCTTTGGAATTCTGGGTCAGCTGTAAAAATCTCTGGTTAGATGAAAACAGAAAACAAAGTTAGATAGAAAACAAAGTTAGATAGAAAGGCAAGAAAGCTGTACCTGCAGCAAAGGAGTGGAGAGGTACTGGAAGAGAAGTGAAGGAGAAAGCTCTTTAACCAGTGTGCTGATATTTATTCCTTGTAATTAATTTGAGGTTATTCAGATTGTTCTGGTAGTTCATTATGGATGTATTGGAATGGTTCTTTTGCCGGATATTTTTCAGACATATTATCAAGACACATTTTGCAGCCATCTCTGATAGAAAGTCATGTAATCAAAGGACTGAAGTAATTGCTGTTTGAATGTGATGCCCATAGCAGGACACTGGTGGTAGCCAGATGTAATTTTTTTTTTTTTTTTTATTATTTTATTTATTTTTTTTTTACTCTGGTGTGTCAGGGCAGCCTATAAACCCGGAGTTCCTCTCGTCTCACTGTCGGTGCAGTTCTGCTGCATGGCTGACACTGCTTGATGTAATTTAAATTAAAGGCTGAATGGGCATGTCATATCAGCTGCCACCTTGAGACTGACCTCCAGCTCAAAGATGAGGCCAGCTGACAAGTGGGGGAGTTTGCCTTGCTGTTGTCATGTATCGCCTGTCTGATAGCTTCAAAGGCAAACATACTCAAGCGCTAAAACAGTCTTTTCAGTTGTATATGCCAAAATAGTAATTCGACTGGGTAAATAACACAGCAGTTTAAATGAATAAGTGTTATTTAGTTGATAAATATATGTTTGACTGAGAGATTGAAATGACTCCCCTGGGTAAGGAGAAGAAGTATGTTTTTAAAACTCTCTTTTTGCAGATGTTTATAGAGAGGAAATCACAGGGGAGAAAATCAAGTATCCATAGAGTTATGGAATAAATAAAACTCTAAGACAGCCACCCACAGCAGAGATAATGATTTGGGGGTTTATTTCCTCACAGTAATACGAGTTCTTTGGTTTGGTCTTTCTTCTCAGATTTGTCAGCCTGTCACATCTGTGACTTCACTTAACTGCAGTTTATGTTCTTTGAATATGATCTGCAGTGGTCCATCAAAATGGAAAAGCTTCTAAAAATAGCTGGAGGGAGCGAATCGGGTGGAAAGATGCATGCTCTGCATTAAGAGGTGAAGACTGAAGGAAGCTATAAAAGAGTTTTACTTTTAAGAGTCTCTGGAGACAAAGTTCTTAAGTGAAGCTGTTAGTGCAACAAAGCTCTTGTAAATATAAAGCTGGGATAGTGGTGTTCTGCTTCTTAAGTTTTACAAAAGTAAGCTGAAGTCAGTTGGCTCAGAGGTGGGTCAGTGGCCATCTGTGCTTTGTGTTTCATTCCTTTGTTTCTAATTTGTGGTGTAAGGAACACAATGCAGGCAGTGTTTTGACCCTTCCCATGCTATTTTTTCTGTGAATGTATTACTCTTACAAGTGAGAGGTTTTAGTAGATGATTAATATTAGTTTTACAGCTATTCATCTTAGAGTGTCACAATGATGACCAGCTCGGTGCTCTGGCTGTGACAAAGCAAGAAGTCCTGCCAAGATGCTTTTGTCTGTGTTGTGTTTTGTAACGATGGGAGACTAATTCAGCAGGAATTTATTAAAATATATTCAGTAATGCATAGTCTCAAGGGCTCTGCTTGCTGGACTTAAACCTTCACAAGAAGTTAGCTGAGAGTATTTTGACATGACTACAAACATTTGTGAGTCTCAGAACTTCAGTGTTATAACCTAGAGGCATAAAAACAGGAATTCTTGCATGAAGTTCTTAAAATTGAAAGTAAAGGTCTCTTTCAACGTTCCAGACAGAAGGCAGCAGCTGTATTTCACATGCTCATGGCACAGGCTGGATGCAGAGTGGAGATATCCTTTACTCCAAAAATGAAGACTTGACACTAACAAATCATCCATCCATTCCATTCTTTGTTGGTTTTTATTTTGTTGTTGTTGTTGTTTGTCTGTTTTTTGAGGGGGTTAAGTCTATCTTCATCACGTGTTTATCCCTTGATAAATGCTCGTGTAACTCACTTGTAAAATTCTCTGCTGCGTTGAACTCCTCCAGCTGTCACAGTCCTTAGGAATTCCTAAGTGGAGTTTCTTGAAACGCTGCAATATTCTGGAAGGAGTGGTTTGGACAAGTAGAAAGTAGGTCACCCATGTAGTAGAGCGAGAAAATAACATCTGTGGGGAGATGCTTCTGAAAATCATGCCTAACCAAACTGAATAATTGCAGTAGTTTTAGGAGCACTAGACTTGTCTTTAGTCTGATTATTCATTACTAGTTTGATGCTCTTAACTGCCATGTTAAACAGTTTGAACACTGAAACTTCATTATTTTCAAGAGAAAAATGAAGTGTTTTTTAAAGTCTTTTTCTGTTTTCTTTAAGTTTGACATTCAGGATATTGTCACCTGTGAGGTGAGGCAACGTTGAGCTACAGATTCACACCTGTTTTACATCTGGCTCAGTAGATTTCATCTACTGATTTCAGTTTTCCATTTGTCAAAGATTTGCACTGGAGTTGGTGGACTGAAGCAACTTTGTTGCAGTCATGAAATCAACCGGATTGGAAAGTATACAATTCAGATTATTCATTGATGTGTGAATAGATTCATAATGTTGGAAGTGGTACTGGTGTTATTGATCTTCTCGCCTTTACTCCTTATTCAGCCTTTATCTGAACAGTAATGCTTATTTTCATACTCCTTATAAATAGCTTTTTCTTTGAAGGTTTCTCTTTAAGTGCGAATGTCTGTAGAAAGAGTCAGGACTTACTAATTAGTCAGCAACTATGCAGGCTGTCTTTGCATCTTTCTCATTGGTTTAAGTGCTGTAATGATAAATACGTTTGATTGATCTATTAGCATAGAAAATGAAAAGAGAAAATTTACCAAACACTGGCATAGCAGTTGAAGACACTGCCAACGTATCTGTTTCATTACATACAAGTGTAAGTGCTGCTAACAGATAATTTGGAACCAGAAATGAAACAGTGCTATTGCAGCTCTCTCAATTAAAAATAGCCAGGGCAGAAAAGCTGTTGTGTACTAACCTGCTGGAATTAAATGTCATTCTGTGCCATCCTGTTACATTCATGCAGTGCTGGAAAACATTTCAGCAATAACTTGCCATACATGCCATTTATGGAAAATGACAAAAACATGAAGTAAGCAGCTGAGCTTTTAATGAAAACTGAGGTATGAACCATCCAGTATGTATCAATAGTGATATTAATCATACCTTTAGACTTCTGTGATGGCAACAGAAAGCTCTGTTTTTCTGGTCTTAGAATAATAATTAAAAAAAAAAAAAAAAACGGACTTATCACCAGGTCACTTGGGGATATAGGGCACAAAATGAAATGTTGTATGCTGTAGCTTGGAAGCACTGAGAACTCTTCACCTATCACAGCCCGTGTTTGAAATGTGTAACCTCAGAGCCATCCTGATCAGCTGCCAAGCAGAAGAGATTCACACCAAGTTTTAAAGGCTATTTCATGGGCTGGAAGCCAGAGCACTCAACCAGAAGGGCCTTGTATCTTTGCTTCAATAATGCATGCTGAGGAACCATCAGAAGATGGATTTTAGCTAACCCTGCAAATATCCATGGGGAAGAGAGAGACCTATAGATAGATCGTCTCACTGCTTCAGACAGGGAGAATTAAAAGGATGTGAATTGAGCTATACTAACGTATTTGAAAGAATAAGAAGATGCATGTTATAGTATAGAAACTGTTCTCTGAATCCTTTTCTGTGCATTTCATTTCTTCTACCAACTCTATTGTCTGTGAGCTGGGATTTATTGGACTGCTTTGCTATATAAAGCAATAGTAATAAAATTTGCAATCAGTTCATTAAGATTGAAATTATACCTTCAGTTCACCTTTCTGAAATTTTTTTACATGCTGGTTGCATAGAAGGCAGCTGAAAAGAGCAAAAGGAGATTTCTGTGTGCTTAAATGGCTCTCTAAGCAGTCACAGAATTGAAGGTTCAGAGGAATTAGAAGATTGTAGATGCTCCACAGAAACAGGTTCAAAGCCTTCTTTCTTGGCATATACGGACCAAATACTTCCTTTATTTATTGAAACAGCAACAGATTGAATGAAATTAGGAAAGTCGCTGTTTGATTTAAACAGCAGCATTGCTTCAGATGTTAATCTTGAGTGCCACTGCTAAAAATGCCTTTATTAAAAGCAGTTATCTCATCTGATTTGTAGTTGATCTATACCTTTGTTTTGATTTTTATTTTATAGGACCGTGGGTCACTAGGAATAGCAGCATAGATAGTGGAGAAACAGAAGTTGGCCGCAAGGTCACCCAAGAAGTGCCCCCTGGAGTCTTTTGGCGTTCTCAGATCCATATCAGCCAGCCACAGTTCCTGAAGTTCAACATATCCCTAGGGAAGGATGCTCTTTTTGGTGTTTATATAAGAAGAGGACTCCCACCATCACATGCACAGGTACTTTATCCACGTATTTCTTGGATTTAAATGTGACAATTCCAAAGTTGGGAGAATTTATGTTAGGTTAGCATTTGAGCTTTTGGAGCTTAAGTTTAGAGATTCCTTGTGCTATTTTGGGAATGACTCAGTTTTTGATATTTGCCCTGATATTAAGAGTTCTAGGCCATTAAACACCTTAACAGTATTTTGATGAATGAAATAACTAAAGATGATGTTCTTGCCAGTCAGGTTTTTAGTATTACTTTCAGTTTGCTATGCAAGGTTTTAAATCTCTGAGGAAACTGTGGAATCAATTGCGATAAGCCTATCCAGTTAAACGCCCATCTAAAATGATGATTGAAGGTGGTCAGATTCACAATATCAAAACACTGTGTGCAGTTGGGATGTAGCACAGCTAGGTCTGATAGCATATCATTTTCAGTCTCTGTAGAAGTTTCAGACTCCACAGGATTTTGTCAGTATTGCTGAGCACGCAAAAGACTTTGGCATCACTGCTTCCCAACCACATTATAAGACAGAATACAGTGACAATGTCTGGGAAGCTTTAATTTGACTATTTTTTCTCTCCAAGGTGGTATTTAGGCTTAATATCTCACTCAGACATTGGGCAGGTCTTGCAGCTTGGAATCCCAGTTCTTAATTTCTAACTGACTACAGATGAAAACTCTGCACCACTTTTTTTTTGTGGGTTCTTTTTTTTTTTTTTTTTTTTTTTTGGCATTGACTTTGTAGTACTTAATTAAGGGTGTAGATAAAGATATAGTGGGACCAAATTTATGTATCTTTTTCCTCTAGACTGTGCAGTGGTGTTTAGATTTCTTTTGCTGTAATAAATACAGTATGTCTCTTTATTTACAGAGAGGAAAAAAATATATATGTTTAAAGTAATTAACAAGAATATAAAGTTTCTCATTTATTTAGATTAGAACTGTAATGAGCAATAATATTTTTCAGTTGCACATACTGAAAGGAAAGAGCCTCCATTCTTTAGAGAACAAGGGAAGCAGAAATAGGAGCCAGCTTTTGGAAAGGAACCTTTACTTCATGCATATCCTTGCTGCTGAAAATCAGTTCTTCATCATAAAATCACCAGCTAAACTTGATTTAGTTTATGGTGTCCAAAGATCAAATTTAGAACTTTGTGGAAAAGCCTTTTCAACATGCATAGATGCCTCATCCAGGTTTGCAAAGAACTGAGAGTATGTTTTCATTTGGCAAAGCAGACTGCAGTTACATAAATGATTAAGCCAAATGAAGAGAGACTTAAACATAATTGCATTGTCATACAAAGAAAGTTTTCATATTGCTTGCAAGGAGATATCAGCCCTGAGGGAACAGCGTCCGTGTGCATGCACAGTCGTGATAGGAGTATCTGTGGGAAACTGCACCCGTGTTAACTTAATTTGGGACCTACTTATTAGGGAACTGGTCTGCACTGGCTCTTATTTCTTGGCTATTATTCTTGCCTGAAGTCTGAAACTGAAACCCAAAACTTTAGGTTGATTTGGGTAGAATTATGAGAAAAGGTTTACATGTATTGATGACTTCTGCTTTTAGAGCATGTAGATTTATGATTGTGCAGACTCCATTCACTTCTTGTATGCTGTTAAGAATTTTTCCCCAAGTTACCAAATATTTATATGCATTTGATATCCAGGTAGGTATGACTGGTAAGAAATAATGACCAGCAGACCACAAATAAAGGAGAAGGGCAAGTGGTTTGTTTTCTGTACGGCCAAGGGCTAGTATATAACATCCTGAAGTTCCATACAAAGATTACATAGATTGGGAAAATTACTGTGTAATGTTGAATAATTTTCAGCCATTTTCAGACATTGTCTCAGACAGGATTGTGTCTGTGGATCATAAGCTGCACCAGTGAGGCAATGATGTAATTCATTGAGCATGTCTCATTAATTCAGAATTTTGGTGCTCTCTTCCCATATCATTCCACCATGGGAAAACATCCCAGCAATTCAGATGATGAAAACAAACAAAAGTGTAAATCATGAAATGAAAATGGCTTAATGCAACCACAGCTCCAAAATGACCATCACTGTTTTATGCAATTACATGTTAATTATAATTGTCTAACTACCACATAGTAAAGGTATGCCTCAGTCTCTTAGAAGAAGAGCAAATGTTAGTACAAAATAAATGTAGTTTTTACTCCACAATGAACATTACTTTCTACTGCACTGTGTTCAGCAGTATTTGTTCCAAGTTTCATTGTAATGTTCTTGACTAAGAAGCTAGGATCAAGGAGAGTTCCCTTCTTTCCTTCACTAAACCTTTTGAGCACTGGATATAAATTTCATAACCTTTCTGATAAATTAAATAATGAGAAATACCAACTGTGTTTCCAATTTAGCTTGAATCCTCTTCAGTGAACCTCATTTCCAGTTTTTAGTTAGTGGAAGCAGTTCCAACCTTCTGTAACTGCATAATGAAATCCCATATTCAAGCAAGCTCGTGGTGCTTTTCAGTGGGGGTAATGCAGCAGAAGACTGCTATATCAGAATCCACACGAACTGCTTCCAGGAGAAAGAAAAGCAGGCTGTTGCACACCAGAGTTGGTGAAAGGAAGACCTGGATCTGTTCTGACACAAAGAAGCAGAATGGTTTTGTGTTAATGAAAATAGTCTGAAGTTGACACCAGGCGATATTCTAAAATTGAAATTTGAAATCCTTGTTTCTGCAAGTTAGGAACTGTAAAGTAGAGAACAACTTGACTTGACAGTTCATCACTGATCAGTGCTGATATGTCAAGCCTAGCAAAATCCTTTGTGGGAATAAGTCAATAATCGGCAAATTAGGTACATGATTAACCTAAGACAACAAGATGCAGTTCCTGTCTGTGGGCCCTGCTGAGATTTAACCTTCTCAGTAGTAGTGTTTAGCAGATACTCCGGTTGCGTCGTTCAGTCAGTCAAACTGATGTAGCTGTAATCTTCTCTAGAAGCAGTTGTGTGCCACGTGCATAGGGAATGGAGCTCCAGAGGGGAGAGAAAATACTTTGAGTGACAAGCAGACTAGAAAAAGAAACACATTACTTTCAAAGAAAATTTCTTCCACTCTGTGTAGTACTGCTTAGAATTAGGAAAATGTTCAGGCTTGAAGGATCAGAGAAGATAGTCATATTAATAAAACTGATAATGTATGGAAAATGAACTGTAAATGTCGAGCAGTGCATGAAGTGATCCTGCAGAGATTACAGCAATTACGTTACTACA
The DNA here is from genome assembly GCF_054131305.1 of Coturnix japonica. Lineage (NCBI taxonomy): Eukaryota > Metazoa > Chordata > Aves > Galliformes > Phasianidae > Coturnix > Coturnix japonica. Next base: position 6,414,479 of record NC_140680.1, on the reverse strand, counting down.
CGTTGTTAAAGTATTCCAAATGATGCATGAAATAAAGAAGCCATATAGAAACATCCCTACCATGTCTGGGGTAGGCAGTGCATGGAGTTGTTTTGCCTCTATTTGTAGCGGTGTTTTCTATTTAGTGAAAACCAATTTTAGAGCTGTCTTTATTTGAAACAACAATAATAGCTGAGGAGCTTCAGTGTTACCTTACTTTCCAGCCACTGCTATAGCTGGAAAATGGTCTGGTCACTTCAGAGCTCTGTGATAGTGACTGCTGTTGTAGTGAATGCTGTGCTGCATTGCACCCGTTGTGTGTTGTGTCAAAGTCAAGATGCACATCTAAATGCTGAAATAAGCTGTTTGGCTGTTGGCAGTGTGAGTCAGATGTTTCATGGATATATTTTAATGAATAATTACCAACTGGATTTGATAGAGAACTAATTTTAAAGCACTTTGCAAACAAATTCCCTGACATTTGTTTTATTGTTGGCTTTGTAGCTCTTACAGGGCTTTAGGGTAAGATGAATGCTAGCCACAATGCCAGATATGCTTTTTTCTTCTTCTTTTCCATTTCCATCTGAAGACACATCCATTATTAAGACAAGAGCATTAATAGCTCTTTCTTTTCAGCTCCTATTTTCAAAGACTGTTAATGATTTTGTGGTAGTATGCAAGTAGTTTCAAATCTAAGAAAAAAGACCATGCAGATGGTGTTGCAGTGCCTGAGAGCTGCCTGCTTCTGGATGCTTTCACAACTGGTTCTCTTCTGGCATGCAGCTGTTCTCAGCAGACCTGTACAAACAGATGTGTAGTGTTGTGCAGTGGATGGCATTGTGGATGACATTGTGCGATGTAGTCGCTATCATATATGCGGTGCTCCCAAACTGTTTTTCTGACTCCTCATGGTTACTGGAAAAGGAAAGACCTTATTAGCCTGTGAATAAAATGCAGCAGAGGAAGGTAGAAGCACTGAAGGAAGAAATTATAAAAGCAAATTGCCCAGAAAGAACTTAGCGTGAGATTTAGGTTTGTAAATAAAACTATGCGGTAGTGTTTTTGTTTGTGGGGTAGTAAAATAAATGAACAATCATGGAACGCGTGAATTTGGAATTTGTTTGAAGAAGTAGCCTTCTTTATAGGGAGCTTTAATCATAGTAACTACTCTGCCCTGCAAAACTGAACTGCCAGGATGTCATCTTTTGTGGTTTCTGGGATTTTAGTCATTTTTTGTGTGACTTTCTGAATGAAGCTAAGAAACATAAGGGATCATTAAAAAAAATAAAAGTCAGTGAAACTTGAAAACTGCTTCAGAGGTGAGTTTGCTAGCTGTCTAGATCCATTCCCTAATACATGCAATTTAGTTGTCCTCGGTAGTTGTTTTTCTTAGATTAAAAAGTTACACAGTGGCTTCTTAACAATCATGGAAGTATTTATTTTTGTTTCCTGGATGGGTCTTCTAAATCTGCACATATCTGTCAATAGGTGGCTTTAAAGCAAAAGTGGTATTTTTGAAATTGCCTTATATAATGGTAATTAATCATGCAAGCGGAGTACATCAGAAAATCAACCAGGCAGCAAGAAACAAATGGATGATCCAGCCAACCATGGGAAGAAATCATATCCAGTTATGACCTTCCCAGTGACCTTTTAGTCGGGGATTTTCGATTTTGGGGTGCACATACCCAGTACTTCCATTAAGATTGTACATCCAGGGAAGCAGCAGCAGATACATTGCCTTCCTTCTTTTTCCCACAGTCCTGAGGAATCCAGAGAGGGATAAACATTTATTGTTATATTCTACATCAGTTTGCAGTGGTACTTCACAAGTCATAAACTTATTGATGTGAAGTCATTACACTTTTGCCTGAGCATGAAATAGTTCTTCACGGTTTAATTAAAGAACCTCTACAGTGTATAGTTAAAATTATGGCCTTATGGGGAGCCATGCCAAGAGACCTGCTCTCTCTAGGTCACACCTGTCATTGTGAAAAGAGATTCTGCAGTTGAAACTACTTCAGGCAGTTTCAGCCTGAGTACTATTCCCCTTCGATCTTGCCAACTGCTGAGCCTTCTCTGCTATATGAGGTAGAATCAGCATCAAACAGAGGGGAGGCAGAGGAACCTGCCAGCATAAGCAGAGATGAACAGCATGTTGCCAGTGAGAAATGTCAGCTTTTATTGCTACTTCCCTAGCTGACCCTTTGTGAACGATTGTTCCGAAGAACAAGATTTCTTTTTCCCAAGATGTTGCCCAAGTAATAACATTTCCCAAAGAGGTGATGAGTCTGTCCTTAACCTCTGACTACTAGACAGTAGGTTTTAGTAATATTTCCAAATGTCATTGATTTAAGAGATAGATACATGTGTGTTTGGCACCTCTGTTGCTCTGAGACTTTCAGGCATGCCAGAATTCTCTAAATCTCTGGAGTGCATTGGCTTAAATTCATTAATTTACCTGATTTATCTTCTTCAGTGGGGGGGAGAGGGGGGGGGGGGGAAGAAGGAAAAAAAAAAAAAGGCTCAGTAAATGGCAATTAGATTTTAACAGTTTGGTGAAACTTTTTATTTCACATCACTTATTCTTTCCCACGAGTAAAGGCATTGGGAAGAATGACTAATGCACTTACTGTGGCAGTAGCCTTCAACATACAGGCTCATGGATTTCCTTTGTGGCTCCATACTGATGTCATGGTTTCATGTATTTAAAAAGAAGGCAATAATACCTCCAGACTTTTGCCTTTGTTGTAATGCTAAGTGTGTGGAGTGCTCTATTGCTCCTATTATAACCACTACAATATTTCAGACAGAAAGGTCACCTTTTATATCGCTATTTGAAATATATGTGCAGTATGTCACTAACTTGTTAAATCAGTCCAACCTTCTATCGCTTCCGCAAGAAGGGATAATCTTCATTATTTTATCGAGTATTGTGCATTATTTGCTAGAACTCAATGCTGAGGAGTGCAATTCGATGTACAAGACAGCCCTTATGGATCTTTTTTGGGTGGAGGATGACAGTTTTCTATTTAAAAGGAAACAATGAATGTGTATGGTTTCTTAGAACTGCCACAAGCACAGACTGTATGTGCTGGAGATAACAGAAGGAAGTGCAATGTAACTACTGGCCAGCAAGCACGTGCTTTCTCTATATTTTATTGAATGTATCTCTTTCTTTAGACATGTCTATCTCTATCTATTCATAGATAGATAAATGTGTCTAAAACCAGATGTATTTTCATAGGGGACTTGTTATACAGCTATCAAAAGATGAGATGTTTTTTCTTGTTTCCAAAGGACTTCCCTTAGATAAGGGCCATGAGAGCTGGTAAGTTGAGCATAGCATCAGCCTGAGAGCTCCAGAATCGCAAACATTAAAGACAGAAGAAAAAAGGAAAAAAGACCATTAGGACTCCTGGTACAGCTGCTTTGCTATGCAGAGTTATTCCCTACTGTAGATTAACCAATATTTCTTCTAGTCTTTGTTTAATTGTGTGATGCAGTGGCATCTCCACTGGGAGGCTATTACCAGGCTTAATAGATGGGAAGCTTATCTGACATTCATCTTAAAATTCTTTCTTTCTTTTTTTAGTTTCATACAGTTAATGGTGCCATCCCTCTTATACTCTAAATAATCACTTGCTCTGCTTCATCTGTTTTCCAAAGATTAATGAATTTTCCAAAGCATCCAAACAGAAATTCTCAGTTTTCCTTAATAGAAGTTCAATGCCTTCAGCTACCTGATTTGTGTTATTCCTTTTCCATGCTCCCTCTGGTTCTTGTATCCTCCTTAACCCTGGTTCTTCTGCAAACAAACTCAGGTAAGCGTACTGCTCTGTGACATCAAACTTTTACAGTGTGTTTTAATTGGATATTAATGTACATTGTGTTGGACAGACACATTTCTTGTTTTGTGTTTTCCTGTTTGTTTTTGCATTTTGGGGTTGTCCATTCAACTATATGTCTGAAGGTACATCTGACATATTTGTACATCTCACAGGAATAAATTTTGGCAGGTGATTGCTTAGGTGTGGGTGTCTCTCTCATATGTTAATACGTTAATGTTATCCAGCTTTGAAAGCTCTGTAGGAACCTAGAATTTTGTGAGGGCTCAAAGCATTGATTTTAACTTCTTTGTCAGAACTCAATTGGTCAAGAAATACTGCTCATACATTTTAAACCACCTGTGCAGAGAAAAGGTGCATAATTCTGTGCTGGTTTTTAAGAAAGCAGTCATAAAATCTTTGTGTTCAGGGGGGACCCAGTAGATACCAGGTTCATGTTGTTTACCTGTCTTCCAGAAATACTATTTTATGATGTTTTTAATTGAAGACTATGCAAGAGTTTGAGATATGATTCTGTATTCTGGTCTGTTTGTTTGGGGTTTTGTTGTTTTTTTGTTTTGTTTTGTTTTTTTGTTTTCTTTTTCCTACCCTGCAGTATGATTTCATGGAACGCTTGGATGGAAAAGAGAAATGGAGTGTGGTGGAATCCCCACGGGAACGACGAAGTATTCAGACTCTTGTTCAGAATGAGGCTGTGTTTGTCCAGTACTTGGATGTGGGTTTGTGGCACCTGGCATTTTACAATGATGGCAAAGACAAAGAAGTGGTCTCCTTCAGTACAGTTATTTTGGGTAGGTATTTCCACAGGCTGAGCATTTCTTCTTTTTATTGATATGTTCTCATACTTAAAGTCATAATACTTTCATGCAGTCTTTAGTACTCAGCCTTTTTGTCCTTACATAGTAGTGCTTAACGCTTTTCTCCAATGGTGTATTGATTTTAATTTCATTATTTCTCTTTTAAGATTTCTTGCATTCTTGTAGTTCTTGAGGTTAGTTCTGAGAAACAAAATCTCTAGCTGCTCATCTAGGTGTGGGTCATCTCCGCATTATGGAGTAAATAGCCAAAGAGCATCCAACCTATGATCTGAAAAGCTTTCAGTTTTGTTACAAGAATAAGCTTCGATTTAGTTGAAAGCCAGACTGAGCATAAGTTCTCCATGCTTTGAGAGAAGATACGTTGATCTTTGGAGCATTTCATGAGCTGTGAAAGTCTTATCTCAATAGCATCAAAACCTAAGATAGTCTTCATGCTATTCCATTCTGGCTGGCGAAGTGTTAAGTGGCACTATGTTGCACAAATCTGTAATTTCTATTCGTTTTGAGAAAGTGAAGTTGAAAGAAGTTGAACTGAGTGAGCCTGGTGAAAAATAATTGGCAGTCTTTTCCAGCCTTGTGTGAGTGATGATATGAAGCTTTTTCTTCCTTTTATATTATTATAAAATTTAGTTTCTTAGCTGAAGTCCCAGAGGGTGGGGGAAGATAACCCATACAGTGTTATTAAGCAGGAGCCTGTTTCTGTTAACTTCAGTTAAGATGAGGAAATGTTTTTGTTTCCATAGCTCGTACGTGGTTTTGAAAGGGTTATTAGGTATTATGCATAATGTTATATGTAACTGTTTATTTGCCCATAGAAGGCTATTTCTGCTTCTTTGAAAACAATTGTACTTACATCTTGGTATGCTGCTACCGTGGCTTCTTAGAAGCTATAATAAGCTGTCCTTAAAAGGCCTGGCTGGTCTGGGCTCCAGCTTTCAAGAGTATCAAAGGTCTAATAGTCAGGTAGACTATATGATAGGGCAATAATAGTGATTGGATTGAAATAGAGAGAAAAGTGTAGTGTTTTATCCAGTTCACGGGTTATTCTGCACACACCCAGTATCAGACATTTCATAATCAAAAGATCAGAGAGAAATGAAAGTTTCTCTGATGTGAGAGGAGAAAAAATTACAGAAATGATGTTGACCCTCAGGCTGTAGTAAGTTTGCCATGATTTTGAATACATAGAATTGTGTGCCATGAAGCAAAACAATGAATAAATCTGTAGACAAACTCCTTGGTGAGACAAAGTGATGGTTTTGACCATTCCACAATACAGTTCTCCTTTTCATTGTTTACATGAATGTGGCTAAATTAAAGAGATCTTTTAGAATTTTTGCTTTTTTTTTTCTTATTATTTTATTATCTTGTTATTACTATTATTTACTTAGTGTCCTGCAAATGTGATATTAGATTTACAGTTCCACTTGACTGCTTTTCCTCTTTTCAGTTTAGCTGACAGAAAAGTACTTTGTATGGCACTAATAATTCCAAATCCAAAATTTATTCTCTGTGTCCTGCAAGCTGCTCTTTGTTTGGTGTCTGAGACTGACATTTAATTTGGGACCACACAACCCAAACAACAGGGAGTTATAGTGAAGAGTAACAGCATTCCATTTATGTTTTTGTTCCAGTAATTCAGTGTTGAAAATATATTCCTCTGACATCCAACAGCTTTCAATTGAAAGTAATTTTAAGCATTAATTTCAAAATTGTTACTTAATTTCCACTTTACGCTGTGCAATGCAAATATATCTGTCATCCAAATAATAACTAACTGTGGAAAGCATACAGCTTGGTACAGCTGAAATTTTATCATTAGGCTGGTGTGCTTATGCTTCACAGATTATTGAAGTCACCAGCATTTCAGTTATTTAAACCTGGTTTTAAACCTTGCCCTCTGGCTTTACAGACCTCTTTGTCATCTGCTTGCATTGCTACTTGCACCGTTTTGGGGCTTTTTATAGGATAATGTTTGCTGGAGCAAAAGAGCTGTTCTTTGTCAGGTGCAGCAGACATTTCTGTCAGCTTTCTTAACGAAGCTTTGAGTGTAAAAAGAAAAGAAGATAGATTCCTTGGGATAATCAGCTCTATATGGAACAGTGGCTGTGCAAGATCAAAGTCAAATTGCAAGAGGGAGATTGTGAATTTTCCTGCTGAAGTATTATGTTTGAAATATAATATGAATTCAGGTATAACTATAAAGATCATAAGTTTTGGATACCGGTTTGAGCAAAGGTCCTGAGTGCTAACAGTAAATCTGAGTGCTGGTGGTGCTCAAAGACTTGCCACCCTTAGGCTATCAGTGGTTCTCTATGCTTTCTCGTGCTGCCATAAGTGTTGGTAACTTTCTGCTTCCCCTGAAATTTTGGCTGTTAACATGCAGTTAGTGTTCTCGGGTTGTCCACTTTGTATTCTCCCAAGTATTTAAGACAAAATAATGTTACGAAAAACAGAGCAAATAACTTCCAGATGACATAGGAACCAATTAATGTGCCTCTGATGTTTGTATTTCAGATTCAGTGCAAGACTGTCCACGTAATTGTCATGGCAATGGCGAGTGTGTTTCTGGTGTCTGCCACTGTTTTCCCGGATTTCATGGAGCAGATTGTGCTAAAGGTATCGTTTTCCCATGTTTACAAATAAACACAGTGTGTCTTTGAGATATATGGATCTACGGTGCCTACTAGTTAGCATGAATCTAAGCCAGATACAAGTCAATCAATATGCATTTTTTTCCTTAGTTCCCGTAGTTAAATATGATCAGATGGAAGTATTGCCCCACTGCTGCTGCACTTGCCTAACTGCAGCTTCTTTTTCTCTAAAGCAGTATGCAGAAATGGCAGTAAATTTTTTATTGTCCGTATAAGCGGACAGATTATCATCAATGCTTTCTGATACTCATTAATCCATATGAATATGAAAGACTGATTATCTCCATTAATAGAATATAATGTATATTCTGCCTTGGCTGAGCCATGCTTCTAGTTCATAGTTGCTTTGTTGCAGATGCAATTGCTCTTGACCAAAGGAAGTTCACCTTTTCTTTTAGGAGGCTAGAAGAACTTGGCAAAATCTTAAAGTAAGCCTTTTCTTGAGTCTCAAGAGTTTGGAATAGCTGTAGTATGGGAAAAATCAACAAAGGAAGGCCTCTAGTTTATAAATCTGTTGGTGCAAATGTCTAAAATCAGTGAGTTGGCTGAATTCCCCAGTGTTCCTGAGCGCAGTCATAATATGTTACAGTTTGCTTCCTTAGTTTATGCAGCTTTAGGCCGACTGTAAGTATTGTGTGTTTACAATTGTTTTCCACAGGAATAGCGTTGATAGTGTTAATAGGTGGAAAGTGTGGCATTCAAAAGCTGTTGAAATGCCTTGAATAGCGTTACAGAATTGCTTGGTTTCGCTTAAATCATGATGGAGTGGCAAGGATATTTCATTGTGGCCCCACATCTTCCACTGATGCAGTAGGATGGCAGCTGGCATATCTGTGCCTGTCTATGAAATACTCCTTTCATAGCTGTTGTAGCCATTCTGGAGGGAGTAACTTTTATGTTTCTGTATTTGCCTCCTAGAGGTGTCCAATTAGAAGGGGGGAAAGAAAGGAAAAGACCCCAGGGGTGTTGGGAATTTAATGACATCTTAGTGCAAGGCTGAGTCATTTTAAAGTGTGCTTAAAATGTGCATGTGGTTGGATTACCTGAGAGATTGGCAAATATACAGAGGCAACATGTATATTACAGAATAAATGGTGTGAAAATGTGTGCTCTAAATACACGCTGACAGCTATATGCATTTCTGTGGTGTTAACCTGTGAAAGTATGCATGTAGTGACTGTGTGCTTCACTGCCGCTCCCTACACACACGTGGCCCTTAAACCAATTCATTGGCATTTTAAGTTGTGGAGAGTTGAAGTTTTGTGTACCAAACCTCTGTGTAATGCTGTATTCTATGTTGTGCTAGAAAATAGTCTATTCAGACTGCATCAGATGAACATCTTTTCATAGGGTACTTGTCAAACTCTCTGTCAGGTTTCTACAGCCCCTCAGAATTTTCCCTCTAGTTCCTGCTGTGTCCATTGCATTATCTCCTCCTTAAAAGCAGGTTTTGTGGAAGCTTCTTTCACCTCTCTTACCAGTTCCTTATCAGACATTGTGGTATTTCTTAAGAACAAAGAAGCCTAAAATACCATGTAACATGACAAAATGGATGTATTGTCAGAATTCGTGCATGTATATGCAAGCACATAGCTGCTCATCTACACGCTGTAAGACATCCCCAGGAATGTGAGGCTAAGTGTATAAGGACTGCATGCCTCACCAGTGTCAGACCTGTACTTGTGTCCACAGGTATTTCAGTGTGCTTGAATTCTGATTATACGTGAGAGCAGCTTCAGAAGACAGAAATGAAAATCAGGATTGAATAGTAAGCACATTAAAAAAAGATAGAAATTAAACCTACTGCAGCATATCAAATGCTTAAATACATTTACCATGTATTTACTGTAATGTTGCCTTTATATTTAAGTAGTAGCATGTATGAAAAGATAACTTTTACTTTCTATCTGATTTATAAATATATATATATACACTTTAATGATTTTCCTGGCAACACATCTTTACACATCTTTTCACATCTCAGTTCTCCTATGCAAGATGAGGCAAGACACAAATTTCACAGGGGGCAAAATCTGAGCTTGGGAGATGTGTAATGTGTTCATTTCTACTAGGTAATAGCTGTTTGCTGGGGTGATTCTGAGGATATCAAAGGCAGTGCATCTTGAGGGGAATCATCTGCATGCTTTGGAGATGGTGCACTGTTACTCTCCCTGTGCCTTTATCCGGTCCATGTAGACCTTAAATATTAAATTGAAGGGAATATATGAGAGAGAGCACAGATTTGACTTCGGATCCAAAAGCTCCAGCAAAGACCCACACAAATGATTAGAAAGAGCTGAACTTATGGCCCAATGCACAGGTTGAAATACCCTTCCATGCCTTGATTGAAGTAGAATAAATTCTATTCTGCCAAACACTCTTGCCAAGTACTTGGGGCTTTAATTCTCAACCTTATCTGTGGAAGTAATTTATTCTCAGGTAGCCAGTCTCAACAGATTCATTTCAGCCTTGCTCAGACAGGATTCCCTTTGTAATCATGTAGAGTTTAGCCTGATTAAGAATTTCATCTAACACGCAGGAAAGGTGATATATTTTAATCTCATTCGGTTAAAGTATGACATTTAAAGAAAAGGGAACTCTCATAATCAAAAGATAACTCAGAGGACAGAGATAAATCCTGATCCTAGAAGTTGTATGTGGTTAAAGCCAGTGGAAGATTTGCTGTAAACTGAAATGCACTGTGGGTAACCTCTTGTGCATAAATAATTGTAGAAGTCATTGATAAAAAGGGATGCTATGGCCAAAGATTGATTGAACAATCAGACTTGCAGCTATTATTGTTGGTTTGGTGTGTTGTCACTTCTATATATTTGTTTCTGTTTTTCTGTAATTTCCATGACATACCCACCCACATGTATCAAAGGTGTCCTCCTTACTTGGTGTTCCCACTGTTAATGTCTGGTAATAGTTTGGTCTTGTAACTGCCCAGTCTTGTGGTAAATCTGCAAGTCAGCATCCTTCATTGTGTCCTGCTTTTCACCACTTGTAGAGTTCAGCGTCAAAGAGGCGAATCGGCTTTCATTTCATTTCATCTCACGGTATTCCAGAGGTCATACAGCTCTTCCAGGTCTTTAACCAAAATACTTTGAAAGGCACTGCCATGTACAGTTTTGCAGATGTGCTCAGATACATTGTGTATTTTAAAATTCTAGCATTTATATCATAAGCATATTTATCTAAACTGAAAAGGTGAAACAAGTACCATCACATGGAATTGCTGCATTAATACAACGATCATAGTATGTTGAGAGATGGTGCGTGATTTGTAAACAGGAACAAAAGCAAGTTGAGTAGCTTGTCAGCTGCCATGAAGTTGCCATTTAGTAGACACTGTTAGTTGGTTATGCAATGCAATAAGAAACATGTTTAATATTTTAATCTAAACAGAGTGAAGGCGTTTGGATTTTAAAACCATGTTTGATCAGTTGACTCTTTAATCTGATTTTAAGAACTCTAATGACTGAGATTTATGTTTATGCTCAGTTGTTTTTTTTCCTGTTGTCCTTGTGTGGGTTTTTCATTATTTTATTTTCATTCTGTTTGTTTTCGGCTTACTGGCAAAGGACGGCGCCACTTTAATAAGTATAAAAAGAAGGGTAGGTTTTTACATTTTCTTTTTATTTCTTTTGCGACATCTACTTAGTTTGAAATAGTTGCTAAGCTGTAAAGTGTAGTCTATCTTCTTTAAAGTTTAGTGTAATGAGTTTGCTGTTTCTGATGATTGCCCAAACCTTGATAAGAATTCCTGCCACTGCTGTTTTCTTTATGTTTGTGCTGTTAACTTGTGTATAAAAACATTCAAAGTCCTTGATTATTAGGTAAGTAAGGTATAATTGCTAGAAAAAGCAATGCTTGCTTCCTCGTTCCTTGTAGCTGGTGTTGAAAAACTGTTTCCTTTTCAAATTTTAGTTACTGGGGAGTTTTCTTGCTTTGAGTTGTATTGTTTGGTCAATGAAATCTTTAACCGCATAAAGGAAAGGTTTTTTTGAATATTGAATACTTGAAATTATGCTTATTTGATGCCATATCCAGAATTACTGTCCAGTGGCACAAGAGGTTCTGGGAGTGATTACTGTGGGGAAATAATTTCAGAGTGCATATTTCTGAATAATTCCATACTCAATTCCTTGCTGTAGAACACGTGGCCAACAGGAATGAGTGCTATTCAGCACACACTGCTAATGCATAGCAGTTAGTATCTCCTCTCTGTGTAAGTAATGAAAGCCTTCGTAGCCTGGCTAGAAACTCTAGGAACTGAAAATAGCAAAAGCAGACAGAAGACCACTGGGCTTGGAAGGGAGAGGTGAGAGCTGGTTCTGAACAGCCTTTCTCCTTTGCCTGTCCTACACAGACTGTGAAGCCTGGCAAAAAATTTGGGACCCATGGTCAGAGAACACTGTGGGTCTTCCACGGCACAGTCAGACTGGCTGAGTGTGTTTGTTTTATTCAAGTGAACAGCAGCAAACACAGGGAATAAAATATGGTAGTCAAGAAAATAGGTTAAACACGATGATACCCCAAATTAGTTTGGTTTGGCAAATTAAAAAGGAATGAACAGTCATATGGGAAAAATGCCATAATGTATTTTAAAAGTGTGAAGATGGGCAGTGTTATAAAGTACTGGCAGTGTGACTGTTACTTTTTGGGAACACTAGTTAAAAGGCAGCTTTAAGGAGGCTAATGGCAAACAGGTTCCCTGTTGGTAATGCAGGGAAAATGGTGCCTCCAAAGGAGTTGAAGCACAGGAGAGAGCACACAGCAGCAGACATGAGTAGAGAAGGTTGAATGTATCCATGCTGTAGAAGAAAATATTGGTTTGCTAAAAGCTGACACAAAAATCCTTACAAACAGATGCAATGTAGAAGAAATCTGTAAGACTTGGACAAAATGTGTGTGTGATGCAAGGAAATGGGTGAGTCACAAAAATCATCCAGATGAGTGACCTGAATGACAGGCAGAGCAACGGCTTCGTGCACAGCAACAGAAAGAGAACATGGGAGGGCTGGGAACTACTTGCTTGGAGGGAAAATAGAAATCAGAGCAATAACTTTATTGACAGACATTTCATGTGTTCGCAATCATAGCGTGTCTCATCACTAATACTGTACGGATAAAAACAGTTAAGCGTGCTTTTCTTTTTTTCCTGCTTTCATGACTTGTCACTTATGCACGCCTCTCCTCCTTCCTTGCAGCTGATAAAATCTAGCATGTCCAGCATCTTTTTTAGTATCTCTTTTTGGGTGAGATTAGGTTCGGTTTTGCTGTGTCTTTGTGTGTGTGCAAAGCCCTGCCTGCCCCCATCTCTCTCTTATGGCTGGAGGTGTCGTTCTGATGCTCAGACAAGTCTCTTGTTCCTCTCCAGCAGTTCCCATCTCTTTTGATTCAGTACCTTAAAATACCTTTGTTATAAATTTCCATCTCCTTTTCCCAGTCTCATTCTTTATTAGCAGACATTTTTCATTTCTGGCAAACTGATTATGTTCTTGGTTGGCTTCCAACGAGTTCTGTGTACAGGGCAGTGCTTGTCCTCTATGCCCTCAGATTTTGTAGTTTTACGTAGCTGCAGTGTGCTCTGAAAAGAGTTCTCTGCTGTTAAATGTGCCTAAAATAATTACAGAATAAATCACTGGACCTATAACCTATTTTGACAATGATTGACAGTCATTGCTATCTATCAGCTGCTAGCTCTCCCACATGAAATGGCATAGTAGCTCAAAATCCACTGCTCTGATACTTTCTAATTGGCAATTTAAACAGGAGCCAAGAACGGAAGGGGTTCCAGGCTGAGTTCTGTCTGATTGGTAGTGGTCATTACTCTAAGGGGCTAGAGATAGGCACTCAGTAATGCGACAAGAAGAAGAATGCAGGAACAGTTTTTTCTGGCCTTCAGCTTTCCTCATCAATTCCCAACTCAACTCTGTTGAAGGTTAGATGTTTTAAAATAAATAAATAAATGAATAAATAAAAAGAATGAAAAGAAAAAGGACTGGAATGTGTGAACACCTGAATTCTGCATACAGCTGTCTTGTTCACTTTGTTATAACACCAGTCATTAAGCACCCTAGTGTTTCTTAAAGAGTAAAGAATATGCACCTGTCCACACAGAACACTGAAGATTAAATGTAAGGATTAGCAGATGTTTGCCAGGTGGTTGATGTGTAGAAAGAGTCTGGTGATACGGAAGTACTCAGGTGCTCCCTGCACAGGGCTAAAAATCGCTTTGTACCCTTAGCATTCTTTGTGAGAGAGTATTGAAATAGAACTCAGGAGCTCTTTGTAGCTGATGAAAATTAGAGAAAATAGTTTAAAAAAAAAAAAAAAGGTTGCATATCTTTGTACGTTACCATTTCTGGCAAGCCAAAAATTCTTCCAGTCTTACAGTGTTTCCATTTGGAGACTAAGAAACTCTCTGCTCTAACTGTGCTCTGCTGAGTTGAATGGTGTCCGTGATGATGTATGCTTTGTAATTTTGTTATTGTGTTTATTTGGTTAGTTTATTTAATTGTGTTGCAATCTACTTTTTTTTCTTTTTTTTTTTTTTAGATTGCTTTGTCTCTATGCATGATGTGTACTGGTTGTTTTGGGGTGTTTTTTTTTATTTCATTAAGTTTTCATTACGAGTTTGTCTTTGCACTCATGTTGGCATCAAATTGGAGTCCTTGCAATGATGGTAAATGTCATTGAAGCAGCAGTGATCAAGTACTTGCAAATCACATTGTGGAAGTACAGCTGTTAAGAGACCTTATGCACTTTCTGTCCCTGAATAACAGACATGGCCCTAAGGCACAGCTTCAGATTTCAGCATACTTGACTTTTAGGTGCCTTCATGTCTATATTGTATCTATATTTGAACCTGTAATATAGTTTTTTTTCCCTATATTTAGACCCTGTCCTAGTGGGATAACTGGAGTTTAGGTAGTTGTCATCCCCATTTGCTCGCTAAAAACCAAGTGTATTTCTAATTCAAATGTAGCAAGATCTCAAGTGTTTATCTGCAGTCCATGTGGGACTATGTAATGAATCATGTTATGATTAAAATCTTCTCTGGTAAACTTTATAACACAAGTAGTAGTAACTAGAATGACATGAGACCAATCTGTATTTTAAATACACTATTTACCTCCCTATTTAAGTTCAGTCCTACATTTAGTCGTAGCAAAACTATTACCACAGAACTGTGGATAAGACCAATTCTTTCATTTCAAATTTCATAAAATCTGAGAAAAATTACTTCAGTGTTTCACTTTACTTTTTTTTTACTCTGTGTCTAAAATGACTTATGTATGTTTTTTGTGCTTCTCTGCTATGAATCACAGCACATGTTTGGAAGCATAATTCTCCAATGTGTAGGTTCTCCTTGCTGCTGCCTTCTGAGAGCTTGAAGCATCATCTCTTCAGTTCTTCCCTGCATCTAAGCTAATCTTTCTTCCTCCTCAGTTTTCCCAGAATCAGAGTTATCACACGTGCCAATTAAGAGCCTCATGCTTGTCTATGGCAGTAGCCCAGCTAAACACCTAATGCCATCTCTTGGTACAAAGTAGGTTTTATCTCTGTCTGTCTTTGTAGTTAGGTCAACTTCACTGCTTCTATCTAAAGCAGGGTGTTACTGGTTCCCAAAGAGAAAAAAAAAGTCAGATTGCAGGGTAGTGTTTTGAGGTTTTGTCTTTATTTTGGAACATGACAAATTGATCAGACATTCTCTCTGTAATAAACCAGAACCAGTGCATGGCAACTCCCATTTCATTGAATGCATTTATGCATATGAAGAGTCACGTTTATCTATCAGGCTCTATTTACAGGAAGGTGTTCCCTATTTACGAGGAGATTCCTGACTGGAATAGCTGAAAATTGATCTCTACCATTTTGCAAACGATCTTAGTGTGCTGCATGGAGAGCTACAGTCTTCTCTTCAGCATAGATAGTGGTAGTTGCAGAGCTTCAGTAATAGCAGAGGCAGAACAGCAGGTTGACAAAGTGTCACATTCAGAATGTAATGACAAGAGAAAGTCCACAAGACAGTTTGAAGCCTGACACATCTTACCGATTTTTCAAGTGTTCAGGTGAACTGAAATGTCCTCTTTCCTCTCCACTCCAATTTGTAGTTTGCTTTGTACCACTTGAATTTTTATTTTTTTTCTATGTTTAGCTGTGGCTCTAGCAGTAAGAACACACAGTGATCTTCTCCAGCCATTTAGAACTCCAGTATCTTTATAGAACTAAGATTTGGGTCTTTGTTGATGGCTAGTTAACCTTCAAGCCCATCTTCATCTTAGTATTACGAAGCTACAGACATTTCAGTCCACTGTGAAATCTGCTCAGATATATCTGATTATCTCTGCTTTCTGAATTATTATGAGACTCTATTCCTAAAGCAAGGATCAACTGTGTAATTCCAAAGGGATAACATCAAAATATGCCGTGATTCTGGAAATTGATGCTCAGCACATAGAAGTTCATATTATCCATGTTTTGCTAGGTAAGCTAGGAAGAAACATTCATATTTCTTGCATGGATTCCTGTAATAATTGCAAACAAAGCAGTTGGATCCTTTGTAGAGTGACACAGGAAGGTGCACCACGTGTTGTCCTTACCTCATTTGAGGCTGCACACGGCAGGCAATGAGAAAAGCCATGACGTTTTTGATAAATTTTGGTCAAGGCACAAGTATGCTGAGCATTCAGAAGAATCTAAATATTCATTGTGCGATTATTGCTGTTCAATCACTCCTATAAAAATCCTACCTTTTTTTTTCTTTTTTTTTTTTTTTTTTTTTTTTTTTGTAGAACAGCTTTTAAGCACTTATCGATTGAGAACATCTATAACTCTCAAAATGGAGGCATCCCCATATCTCTACAGGTATTTTAAATGAATTGAATTAATCATAGGCTTAAAAGTCTCTAGTGATCTTCGTTAACTTTCCTGGGTTTAATTAAAACATCTGTGCACTTTTAATTTATCGATTCATCCAACTCATATGTCATGTTTTTAACACACCCCAGCATGCTCTGCATCATTTTTAACCCGATTTCCACTTAACTAAAGCAATTAAATTCACCCCGGATTAATTAAAGCATCCATACTTTAGTGCTTAAGTCAGCGTGTGCTGCTTTCCCCAAATGGTTTCTGAATGTCAGAGATTTGACACACCTGATGGGTTTTTTGTCCTTCTGGAAATTCTTCTGTGAATCTCATTCTTGCTTACTAATGTGCGGTTTGACAGAGCTAGATAAGGGAGCGTTGTAAGGCTCAGATCTGGGCAACTGAGGTAGGGACTGCAGAGTATGACTGCTGGGAAGAGCTGTACATTTCTTCCTCATTCTGCCTTGGTGTCTACATCATGGAAAATAATACTGTTAAATAATCTAAATCTTGTGTTTTTTGTGGTCGAAGTAAACAGCTTTGAGAAGCAACTTAGGAAGCTTGTGTAGTGTCAGTAACAGTTCTGTATGCTCATTCTTCTGCTCCTGGGTGAGTTTCTACAGACCGACTTCCAAGCAGCTTCTCCTTGGCAGAGCAGAAAGTCCTCAGACGCGGGTATGCACCCTTCTGGAAAGCCTTGAGTGAAGTATTGTCTTGGGCCTCATATAAAATACATAATATAGTAAATATATGTAAGTAACAAAGCTTCTTTTATTTTTATTAAAGCGTGAAGAAAGAAGGACAGCACAAATGTAAATAGCGGGGTATTTGACCTTGTTTTTTGTGAAATATTAATCCCATGCATATTGCAAAACTAATTGAAATAGATTACAAGTTATCAATGTCAAAAGTTCACAAGTTAGTGAGCTTTTTCAGACATTGAAAGCTACAAAACTTGTCAGCACTGCCAGAATATTCTGGATATTTCTTCTGCATTTTGACGTTTAATGTTTTTCTTTTTTTTTTTTTTTTTTAAATAAAATAATGTAAGCCCAAGTTTTAATTAATTAAGGAATGTTACATGTCTGCTTCATGACAAAAAATGTGCATCTTCACAGGTACTCACACATGTAGGTAATGAAATATCATTATCAGCACTCAGTGTTTTATTTGCCAGCAGCACGAGCACACACACTGTGTAATGCATACAGGTGTCAACCCAACACCACACGCGCTCAGTGCAATGGGCGTAAGAGATGCTCTACACTGCTCTACACCCTCCCCTCAGTAGTGTTCTGTTGTAGCCTTTGTGGCCTGTGATCAAGCTACATATAATCAGCTCATGAACAGTATGGCTAAAAATCGCATAATTGTGTTACAAGTTTACAGTGTTGTAGGGCCTCATTACTAGCTGTCCAGCACTGTGGATTGGACATGGCTGTCCTAGAGCAAACTGCAAGATATTCTAGGTTGTGCTAATTTTCACTGTTCTTTTTCAGCCTGACTGAAGTTAGCAATCTCGAAAGAGTAGGTAGACCAGTCAGCACCATTCTTCGTGAGTGCTTGTGATGCATACAGAACAGATGGCAGGATTCATTCCAGCTTCCATTCCCAAAATATTCTATTTGAGTAAAACTTGGTGGGTGTGTGAGCGAGCTTCATAAAGCTTCATACCCGGAACGTGGCTTGGGAATAGCATAAATGAGCAAAAATGAAACATCATAAACCATGGGGTGGTCTTAGAAGTTATTTCAGATTCTCTTATCTGTAAATGAACTCCAGCAAAAAGCAGTAGGCCTGCGGACAAGTAATGAAATGTGCACCTAGTTGATTAAAATAGGTTTAGAGATAAAACAGGAAGGATGATGTTGTCAGACAGAATGTGTTTTTAAGCTACAAATGAAAATACTCATGTACCTGATGTCTCCTTATTTGTAGAAATGTCTCATGGGCTGACGTTTTGTGTAAGAAGAGATGTATGTGATGATTATAATGTTTCAGAACTGCTTTGTTTAAAACAACACTCATGTTAATTCTAGAGCCAGTATTTTCAGTTAGATTGTCCAAAATTAACATCTTATGCAACTGGCCTCATTTTCTAAAAGCCAGGTGTTTGCTGTTCCTTTGGTTTTCGTGGTTTTGTGGATTTTAAGCTACTCAGAAATATGCTCGTTGATTCCTAAAGCTCTGGAATAAGGTAAGGGAACACTGAAAAAGGGAAAGAAAAGAAACCTACTGTGGGAGCACTTTATTCTGCAGCCCAGCACCATCTGGTACTCTTTCTTCTGCTGTGCCAGCCGTACAATCTCTGGTGTCACAGAAGTTGAACCCCACAATTTTGGATCAAAAATGGGAGATGAAAATGCCCTTCCCATTTGCACATTCCAGAAAACAGATATATGCTTCTCTGACTGGACCACAGTAAACAAATGATTACTTAGATTTAGGCACAAGGTAGGGAAAGAAGCAGTCTTACAGCGGATGGCTGGCATGTTACTGTATAGCTAGGTCTAGATGGATCCCATCTAGGCTGCTTGGTGGTTGTTTGTTTGTTTGATTGATTGATTTCTGATGATGGATATTTGTTTCTTCTTGGTTCCTCTTGCAGGCAACTTGCTCAGGTGGGCTTATTGCCTTTATTTGAATTTTGCCTTTAGGAGAAGAGGTTTGCAGAACATCTTTTCTATTGTTGAGTCTGATAGACAAAAGCAGGATGGGCTGTCAAGTCCCAGTGTAGCTGGAGAAGCTACACTGAGCAACCATTAATAACATCAAATCTCTTCAATGGCTTGTAAGCATATAGACATCTAGCAGAAATGCTTCATTCTGTAATGAATTTGAACAGTAGGGCTGCAAGTTTAACCACCATGTACAGGAGCTCAAAGGTGTGGCTTTCACCAAGAGGTTTTCTGTTAGGATGAGACCCTACATTGTGTCAGGGTATGGAAGGTGGCATCGCAGACTTGGCACTTGGTATGATTGCTCCAGGTATTGCAAGAGTATCGCGTGCTGAGGAGCTAAGATGGAATCCCTGATGTAATGCTTGAAGACAGAAGGAACAGTAAGTGGAATGGCATCCATAGTGCTACTGGTTAAATGTGTTATATGTTGTGGAAGGATGTTTCATGGTGACATGCAAAAAAACATTAAGTCAGAATGACTCAGAGTGCATTGTGAACGTGATGGATGCTTGTCTGAGTTGCTGTTTAATCCAGATGGTTCAGTAGGCATGATTCAGAAACCAACTGCAAAAAACAGAAGCAGAAAATGTAGAATAAACTTTTTTATATAACACAGTAAGGCATTTATAGACAAATATCACATTTGAAATCTTAAAACTGCTACTGAAAATTACATTTTATTCTTAATTGTGTTCAATTTTGGAGTGAAGGAGAAAGAATTAAACAAGATTAAAAAGACTCGTAGCAATGGTGTTGCTATTTCTACCAAAGGATTGATCACATGGCACTAAGATGGTGAAAGGAGAGCAAAACATCCAACCTGAACATATTGATTTCATTGTTACTTTCTTGGAAGAAAAAAAAAAAAAAATAGATAAAAAAAGTGCTATAATAGTGACGTATGGCCAATCAAGTTGTAGTCCTAAATGAAATTCTCAGCACTCCACATTTTAGGTAAAACCCAAGGTTACAAATCTGAATAACTGTTTGCCTAATTTATATTTTTTTTTCTGTTTTAAACAAGAAAATTCTTGAAAATAATCCCTTCTCAAATGTGTATTTGCAGCAGATCTGTGGACAGCTCAGATTAATGAGGGTTGCTGAAAAGTGGAGAAGTCATACATCGGGACAATTACGTGTTTCTTTGTAGTAAATCAATTACTTGGTTCTTCTTGATCATTCAGGTTAACAGGATAATAGAAGCAAGAGGGACAGTAAGACCTTTTAATGATTAGTAGTAGCTTTGGTGTATATTTTTGGTACTGTAGAAGTAGCCATTAGTTTCTAATTGCTTTGAAAGGTGAAAAGATGGGGAAATGCTTTTTAGACTTTATCAAACTTTATCAAAGAAGAGTGTAAAAGTGTACCTCGTATCAAAGATACACTTCATTAGTTCTGTTTTCCTTCACCCCTTTGTTGTTTTTTTATATTCCGTTGGCTGGTGACCATATGCTGTGTTTAGCAGGCATGTAAGTTCACAGACTGCCATGTTTGCATGAAAGTTATCAGTGTATAGGTGTGTAAAAATGCCTTAGCGTAACATTTATTTATTACTGGTTTTAATAAACTACTTATTTCTTCCCACTGTTCTGCATCTGCCCAACATCTGGTATCCAAGATCTGCTGGCCAACATTACTATTCCTAGGTTTCACTTCATTTGCATAACGAATCCTTAATATTTGCTCAGAAATTTGTATCCCTTTAATAATACTACAGGAAGGGATAGAAGTTAATGGTGGTTTCTTGATAATACACTCTGAGATATGGGAAACGATTAGGCAGTTATATTAGGCGTGCATTTGTTGTACATAAAATGAAAGCTTGTGTTATTTCTGTGTTCAAGATCCTTATGTGGAAAAAAACAAGACATGGGGTCGTAAAAACTTGGGAACACTGAATTAAGAAATGTTGTGAAAGAAGAAAGATGCTATAAACTAATGTGTTTTGAGGATTGTGTTCTGCTCTCTGTGAAAACTGAATGTTACCTAGTGGAACCAGGTGGAATAATGTCAGAATCAGGTCTGCTTGCATTGCCTCAGTAGTTAGCCCAGACATCATTGATAGACTGTAAAGAGTAGTATTTGTACTCTCAGAATGCCCAACATCTGCATGCTTTCTTGAAAAGTACTCAAATAGTTTCTTTGCAAAGAGCTGAAGTACTACAAATTGGCTTAGGTTCTTCCAGCTAATTAAGATACTTGTGTATATGTGTAAATATTTAGTAGTGGATTTTTAATGCACTTTTATGGGAATACTTTTCTGACCTCATGTGCTGTTTTTATTTTTGTTCCATTTTCCAGCTGCCTGCCCAGTGCTGTGCAGTGGCAATGGTCAGTACTCCAAAGGAACCTGCTTATGCTACAGTGGCTGGAAAGGTCCGGAATGTGATGTACCCATCAGCCAGTGTATTGATCCCTCGTGTGGAGGTCATGGTTCCTGCATCGAAGGGAACTGTGTCTGTTCCATTGGCTATAAAGGAGAAAACTGTGAAGAAGGTAATATCGTGGCACATTTTCTTTCTGTGTTGTGAGATTTTTTTCTGGTCTTGGAGTGCTTAGAAAAGAAAGGAAAGGGCAATAGCATTCTAAATGTAAAACTACTGTAGCAGATATTGTGAAAGAGAGGGAAGAATGTAGTTCATCACAGTTGTATGGATCTATGAAAGCTTAAATTAAAGTTCTGATTTTTATATACACTATTATGCAGTGCTAAGAATGTCTGCCACAAGTAAACCTGAATAATTCCCTTGCTGAGGATAGAAGATAAATCTCTTCTTATGGATTATATTTATTGAACAATTTAGATTTGAAATGCAGAGTAAAAATGAGTAGTAGTAGGGAAAATTGCATAACTGCAGCTCCACACAAAGCAAAGAGATAAATTGCTTTTAAGACAGAAGTTGATGTGACGGATTGGGAAGACTTGGGTGTCCATGTTGCATACAGACGTCATCCAGCACAAATTACTCCTATTAACTGCAATCTCATGGGACTAAAGAAAGGTAGCTGGCACGCGCAAACAGCAACTATCTTTGAAGTGCAGAAAAGCTTTTCATGTTGGTAGTGTCCAGTTCTTTGTGTATGCAGGGTGAGCAAATGTAACAAAATGACCCATTGAAAATACAGTCATAGATTGAGCTTGGTGTTGGTTTTATTCACAGCGAGTGCCGTTGGAATGCACTGCATAAGTGAGACTTCAGTTCTTTTTAAAATGTATTGCTATCATTTTAGAAGGGAATTTAACTCTCCAGAGGACTGCTGGATAGACAGTTCTGCATACCTTGGCACATCCTCAGAGAGTAATATCTCAAGCAATTTTATGACGACTTCTCAGAGTTCATTAATCCTCCAAAAGGAGGAGCGGTTTGAAGACAAAGGTGAAAGAACTGGAGCTGCATGGGTTTAGGCTGGAAGGGCCTCCAAGGAGTATTCTGGATGGAATGCAGACCTGTACACTACATATGTATCAATTTTTACCTTACCCTGCAGCAAACACCTATTTATCACATTAAAAAATATAAAAGAAAGAAAGAATAAGGAAGAAAGCTATAGGGACCTGAACCACTAAGAGACTTCTTTGGATGTGGACTGCAGTCATCATCTCTAGGACAGCACTGTGCATTAGTCTGCGTGAAGTTACTTTGCTAAGAGCAAAAATAAGCTGGGATTCTCACTAGTGGCACTGCTAAAACTGCAGTAATTTCTTCAGTTCATTGTTGTCATCTCTTTCTAGAAATTTTTCACAACGCTGTAGCCATTAAAGCTCTGCTTCAGAACTCAACTGAAATCAGTAGATTTTCTGTTTCTTTTTCTTACAGTTTATGCAACATCCAGAAAATTCTGTAATGTCCTTTTGACTGCTAGATTTGATAGTTTGCTGTTCACCCTGAGTGTGCAGTTCTGGGAGGAACTCAAAGGTTGTCTGTAATGCCCTGATGTATGCGGTGCTCTCATGGACACTGGGCATAGAAAAGACCATGTAGCACATACTGTGACATCCAGGCTATTCCCCAGGAATTCAGAACCTCTCTGGCACAAACTGCAATTGTTTGCTCAGTCTAATTAAGTTATATGAATCTCATCATGTTCTTCATTGTTATGTTAGAGTTAATATTATTAGAGAGACTGTGGTAGATGGCCTAAATTGATCTTTCTTTCATTTAATTCTGTAAATTTTAACTCGTAAGCAGTTCCTGACCCATTTCTATTTTAATTTGCAGGTGCTCTCTTTACATTCAATTGTGTAGAATGCTTGTTCTGTATTTGGGCTAGACATATCAAATCCCCTAACACTCCTGTAAGAGAAATAGGTTTTTGTAGTGCTTAATTCAGCTTATCCTACTGTGAATGTTTGAAGTGGGTGAAACAAATACATCAGCAATTCCAGATAAGTTTTTAGAACAATCTAATGCATGTATTGCTGCAAAGGAGTTAATGTTAACACCTTTCAGAGCTGGAAACGCTATGAAATTTTCAGTCAGCAGTGCTGGGGAGATACATTAATATGTGAGGGGAAAGGATATAGATTATTTAATCACCAGTGCTTGAAAGGATAAGGATTCCAACAGATAAATGGATTACAAAGGCAAAAAGGTATTAACTGCAAACTTGGAAGGTGCCGATAACATGATAGAAAAGGTTAGAATAACCTTTTGCATACATCATTGAGCAATAAATAACTCAATAAATTAATTTACAAATGTATAAAGAACAACCAGCATATTTCTTCTGTAAAATACCATTACTTCCTTACATATTTCTCCTATTAATTCATGATCTCAGGGAAAATGATCAGATATGAAGTCTCTCCAGTTGCAAGTAATCATCTGCTCATGTTTAAACTTTCTTCTTGAATTAGTGGTAGAACGATACAAATACATATATCTGTACTATATTACAATATGAAATCTCTACTGATTTGAGTTTTCAAAAAGAATAGTTAAGGTTGGTTCATTCTCCATTTTCCAGTGGGGATCCTGAATTAGAACAAATGGGTCAGCATTTTTCTTCTTCCAGTTCACTTTTTATTTCTGATATTCATCGTTGTCTTTACTGTTCAAACAATTTACCTGAAATGAAAGTGGCACTGAAATCAATATTTTTGATGCACAATTTTTGCAGCATAAACACTGTTGTTCTATTAACAAATTTGCACACAAAACGAAGGGGCATATTTGCCAGGTTTCATTCAATCTGGTTTGTGGGGAGACGAGTCAAATTGACAAATTAGGTTAACGGTGTTTTTCTTGTCACTTTCATGGTCGAGTCATTTTTCAATGACATTTAACTTCATAAGTGTAATTCATGGCTCTTTGGGGGTTTATGGTACATATTGTTCATAAAACTCCTTGACCTCCTTTTTTGTCCTTAGGGATATAAATTGCTTTCAGTACCCTTTTTATCAAATCTACAGAGGGCCCAATACTAAATGAGCTCTAATGATCTGAGCTGCCAAGAGACTACGAGTTCTAAGTCTAACAGACTGGCTTGCTAAAGTGTGTTGTCCTTTGTTTAAACACCAAAGAATCTCCGTTTATAATTCCTTATTAAGTCCATTGTAAACTCTCTTAAAGAGCTGGGGACAGAACCTGTGCAGAATTACCCAGTGCAGTTCTATTGCAGATAAGCATGTTGTACTCATTTTGGCAGCTGAGGATCTGACCCAAGATGATAGCCCTGAGAGCGTGTTTTAAAATAGAATGAGATTTGAGTTCGAAGTAAAAGCTCTCCTTGATATAAACTTTGAAAGCTATGAGTTAAATGTATGATAGAAAAAAACAGCTATAAAGCCTGTTTGTCCAGAACAATGGACAAAAAGGGATCACATTAGTTGTTCTCCTGTAAAACAAGTAGCTGGGATTTGGGGGAACTGGTAGGCTTATTCTGTGTTAATAAAACTCAGCTAAAAGCGTACAGTAATTTCACAAAGAGGAAAGATAGTGCATTTATGTAGAAGGATCAGTTTTTGTTCCGTGTTGCTTTCATTAATAGTTGAGAAGGAAGGTGGTACATTTCTAAAAGGGGGCAAACATTAGTACTCGTCAGTATTTCCTCAAGTTCCCAGCTGTGCTGCAACTCACAAGAGAAAGCTATGCACATTATCCGTTTAAATTTCCCATTAAAATATCACCATTAAAAATATATGTGTATGTAGGGACAAACATAACCTTCACCCATAAGGAAAATTGACCTAATTTTTTCTGTTTCTTTATTTGTTGGACAAGATTCTTTTGTCTGCCAAATTCAACAGAGGTGACATGATAGGTCTATTTGGTGGAGTTTCTGGCTTTGTTCACTGTCAAGGCATGCTAACAGCACAGGCAAAGCATTCTGGATACTTTTAGAACATTTTGTAATTTATCTTGTTCTTCTGACTTTTTTTTTCCTGAACAATCATTGTTTATGTTTATACTTGATTGCACAATAATATTTTCATATCCAATTAATTGAATCCTAAATTTTAGCAGAGCAGACCCACTGCTCTGGGGTCATTGTTACTGTGAAAATCTTGTAAGAAATGTTACGGTATTTTCTGTGCGACGGTAATCTGAATTAAAATCTAACATGAGTTATTCTGATAACTCACATCATTGTGTATCTAAATGTGCCTGCTTCAATCCTGAGTTGTATCTAATCTATATACTTACTTTAAATGTTCTGTAACTTCATAAAACAATTTGACATGTCTGCTTATAGAAAAGTTGAGATTTAAAAGATCAAGTATTGTTCACATAAGTTAGAGTGAAAATGTCTCTGCCTTAATTTAGAAGGATCAATTTGGAAAAGATGAGAGATAAATCACTTTCATTATAAACTGAGATTTTCCTAGAGCTCCAAGAGCGAATGCCAATCATTCTTGGTTCTTCTCCTGTGAGCTGATATATACTAGTCATGAGGTGAATTCATTTTATTTAGGGCATAAGTTTGACCTTGGCCCTCAATTCCCCAGCAAAAGGCAGCTGGTAGAGCCTCACTGCTGCAGCTTGCAGGAGGGCATAGTACACTTACTTACACAAATCCATGGTATGAGATGGAAATTTGGAAAAGTGTAATGTTACTGATAGAGTTTATTTGAAAGAGAGCTTGTAACACTCCTTTTATTTATCAGGGCTGAAATGGCGAAAGACATTTTATGGATGCCTGTCCATCATAACAGTTTTCGCTTTCTTCTTCTGTTGTTTCCAGATGGAGAAGAGATGAAATCTGTATCTACATGTGTGTTTCTTTATTTCTTAAAGATTTGTCTGCTGGTTAGAACGTAGGTTGAAATAACTGGGTCTTGTCAGTCTCACTGCCCTGATGGGGTTGGAATGGAGTTCCTGGTGTATGAGTCTAAAAGAAGCTGAAAGGCACAGATAATTTGACTTCTGGGTACCTAAATGAGATATCACAGTATTGTCCTCACAGGCATCCAGCATTTGGATGGCAGTAATAGAAGCATTGATGAAAATATTGCATTTTGTTTGCTTATTTTATTTTATTTCTCAGAATGCTGTTTAATTCATCAGAACCAAAGTCCATTTAAGAAGTAATGTTAGGGTTAAGGCTTATGTATGGAACTCTCACTGTGTGTATGTAGCTTTTAATTTTGAGCCTTTGTGCTGTTTCTCCGCAGAGTTTGTACAGTAAGTGTTCATTTTTCAGTCACTCCCTATTTCAGATGGACCTAATGAAAAACACAGATTGCTTCACACTTTTCTGTTCTCAGGGCAGGTACTTACAGGACTTGAGGAATCACAATTTGTTTTATTTTGCCACTGTGTTAAGAACTTCAAAGTATCCATCCACTTTGGTTTTTTTGTTTTTTTTTTCTATACATTATATTGTGGGAACTGACCTTTGTGTGCATTCTTTTTGTTTTCTTGTTTAGTTGATTGCTTAGATCCAACGTGCTCCAATCACGGAGTTTGTGTGAATGGAGAATGTCTCTGCAGCCCAGGATGGGGTGGAATAAACTGTGAGCTTCCCAGAGCCCAGTGCCCTGACCAGTGCAGTGGGCATGGCACATACCTGTCTGACACTGGTCTGTGTAGCTGCGATCCCAACTGGATGGGTCCTGACTGCTCCGTTGGTAAGAAAACCATTCCTTGTGATTTTGCGTTGGTGTTCCTATTCTGGCAAAATGTTAATATCGGAGGCAAATTTGAAATGCAAATAATTTACAAAATTGTCTTAGGAACAGGCCTGGTCCTGTTCTGGACTGTGTTGGAAATAAGCATGCATACATTATAGATTATTTTATGTGACATCCCTAATTTGGGACTGACAGCTCGGGGTGGGGGTGTGGGTTAGAAGCCCATATTTCCTTCAGATACTGACTTTCTTCTGAACTGAGAAAGTTACCTAATTGCTTCATATCTCTTTCCTGACTTTGACTGAAAACTTCCATTGCAGAGATTCACAGATATGTCCATAATATTTGAAAATACTCTATTTTTGGTGCTTGCTTTATGGCACATTGCAATGCTACCCATCTATGAAAAATCTCACAAAGCAGAAAAGTCCCCTAAATATGGGGTATTTTTCAGTTGTACACAAAATATTTAAACAATCAGTTTTAGGGCAAAAGACACTCTAAAAAGCAAGAACAGAAGCAAATGCTGAAAAATTCATTCTCTTCAATGCTGCAATTGACTGAATATTGTAAAAGTGTTTATTCTAACAGGAGGAGCTAAGGGGAAAAAGAGAACAGCTTTGACATGACAGCAAATGTTCTATTTGTGGGGAAAAATACTTGGAATTTTGCATTTATATTGTAAGCTGATTCTTGAGGTGCAATTGTCTCTCAAAATAACATTTACAGCTTTCACATTTATTCAGCTATTTCTTAAAATTAATGACTCAGAGTACCCCACCAGTGAAATGAGTATCGAGATATGTTTTTTCTGCTTCATGCATCAGCAGCAGCCAGCAAAATTCATGAATGAGAATTTAAACTGTCAATTTCTTTGATGATGCATGAGGCGAAAGACCCTCTGCTTTTCTACAAGGAGCAAGGTACTGAGTGTCTCACCATTATTAGCAGTAGGATTCCAAATCTGTCACTTGCCAGTATCTTTTCCAGTCACTCCGAGAGTTTCTGTGACCCTGAATTGTCACCATTCTCTGCTGAATGTGTCCTAGGTGAGTTTCAGTCTCATTCTTAACAAACAAATGCGCTAAAATCAGTGCAGGTTCAGTTTTGAGTAAAGCACATCTATGTTCCCCCTTCTGCCATGCTGAAAGGCATTGAGGAAATCCTCTGCATTGGAATGGAGGACACAGCTCTGCAGTGTTCTGTCCAGAATACAGTAGCCGAGTTTTATAATGATTTGCTTGACTTTACAGCTAAATACTTAATGCTGGTTTTGATCCCCACACAAACAGGCCTGCTTTCAGCATAAGGGCACCTGTTCTGCTCAACTGCTGACTTAGTTTGCCTCTGACATAAGCCAGCTATAACCTGTATTCTTTTTTTTTCCTAGAAGTGTGCTCTGTAGACTGTGGCACCCATGGGGTGTGCATTGGTGGAGCATGTCGCTGTGAAGAAGGGTGGACAGGAGTGGCGTGTGACCAGCGTGTGTGTCATCCCCGTTGTACAGAGCACGGAACTTGTAAAGATGGGAAATGTGAATGCAGAGAGGGCTGGAATGGGGAGCACTGCACCATTGGTAGGCAAACGACAGGCACCGAAACAGGCACATATTGCTTTCTTTTCATAAATCGTAGAAACATAGTTACTGTGGTGTTCTGTGATAGGCTGTTCCTTTAAGGACCCTAACGCTATCCAATATTATCTTGGGCTCCAAATGCATTGGGTAAAATGCAGATGAGCTCTTAGAATCATTGAAAATAAATAACAAGCTGGTTTGTGGGGAAAAAAATCCGCAGCAAACGAGCATTAGTAAGTAAAGATGTAACAAATGGTCCGTCACGGTGTCCTTTGAGCTGAGCTTTTCAAACTTAACTAAACATTCCTTTGTGTGAATGGCATCTTTTTTAATTTCCTGGTCTGATGCATCAGTGCTTTCCTGCTATTATACATCACATCTGAAACACACCACCACCATCTCCACACAGAGCAGGGGTCAAGTGGTGGAGGAATAAGTGCTCCTGGTGCTACAGAAATAGCTCCCTAGCATTTCCCTGTGTTGTGCTGTGACAGTGGGCATGGTGTTTGCATATAGACAATCACAGCATGGGAGGGCCTTGTCAGTAGTGCAGCATGCTGCTGTACCCTTTCCTAATAGCGTGTTGCTCAGCGCAGTGTTGGCATCATGCAGAGTGCTGTGACTAACACGATTGCCTCTCAGCTGTGATGTGTCAGCCTGGGAAGTTCAAAAAGGTTATACTTACACAAAGCAATGATGTGCTATCCCTTCAATTACAGCACTTGAAATCTTCTTTTGAAGAGGAATTAATTGTTTCTAAATGATGTTCTTTATTTTGTCCCTATGAGCAATCAGGCTGGGTATTTGGACTGTATTATCAAATTCCTTGGGGAGGGGGTGGGGAAGGAAGGAAAAAAATGTTATTTCCCCATATTGTAGTTGAAAATGGGAAAATCTAAGTGGTCAAATCTTGTTTGAGCAAAATTGTATAGAGCAATAACTTCCAAATGCAAGCTGGCAAGTTTATTTTCTTCTATCAAAAAAATGATAGAGGACGGTGAGGTGTACCTTAAGTAAAAAGCCGGTGAGTCAAGAACCAAGATCTTGAAGTGATGAATTTACCAGGGAAAAAGAGTAGGTCAATTGAGATTTTCATGGCAATAAGGGACCCTAATGGGACAGTCCTATTACAAGTGAATTGCTATTTCTTTAATTAAAAGTATGGTGAGATTATTGCATCCCTCAAGCTGTTTTTCTTTTTCATTCCCCTCTGATTTCTCCTTGAATACATAAACCATTTCAGATGCATACATGAGTTGGAACATAAAAAAATATGCTTATTGGGAAGAAAAAAAATGGTATTTTAGGGCACATCCTCTGACACTGTGGTGCTGCATGCTTCCATCCACTACGCCAGTGTGATTAAAGTCAAAGCTTTTGTGATGGAACACTTTGTCACCAGCAAAGATGCAGAGTGTTTATTCACAACTGCTTTCTGACTTCCATCGTGTCAGCATCTCTCTGCTAGATGAATCCAGGCGTTTTGTTTTAATATTGAGTACTTACCAGATCGTTACAAAATGCCTACTTTATAAATATTTCTGCATTAAGTTGTGTAATAATTGCTTATTCTAAAAGTTGCTTCTTTGCCCAATTGTGTTTGTTTTTTTCTTTTTTGCTTTATGATCTTTTAGAATCATGCCTGTTTAGAGATAATTAGTGTATTTCAAGTCTTCATTACTGTGCACACAAAAAGATGTCTTGTACCGATATCATAAGAGAACTCTGGAAATTACAAGCTGGACAAGTGAATCCTGAAGTGAGATTTTTTGTTTAATTCTCAGAGCTGTGAAATATTTTCCCTATTATTCTTCTTTCGAGAGAAAGGCCAATACTGCTGAAGTGATTCAAGTCAATAAGCGTAAGCTGGTTTTGTTTGGTATGCATTAGAAAAATGTCTTTTAAATTCAGTGTGGATCTGCCTGCAGTACAGATTAGACTTAGGGGAAAAAATAAATAAATAAAATAAAATAGGTTTGCTTGTCCAGTTATCATACATTTAAATTTGTGCAGTCATAAGCTGTGTGCTGTATGTGGATGGATAGATGTTGTTGTGACGAGGCTGTATTAATGAGACATTCCCTGACTGTCAGACCATTGACAAAAGCAACAAAGCATGATGCCAGGGGTGGAAGTCAACTCAGAGAAGCATCACAGCTTTATCCCATCAGTTTATTTTCTCTGGTTTGCTTTTACCACAGAGGCTCGCAGAGGGTCAGGGTGATAAAACTGAGCTTTGTCGGTGCTTGTGCAGAAAACACTTGGAGTTACTACTGGACAGTTGGTCCTTAGAGAATAGATGGGTGCTTGGAACCAAGTTTGAGTTGCTCGGTGTACCTTTAAACATTTGTATGAAGAGCTAAAACGTACTTAAATTTTACAGGAAATCATTCTAACTTAGTGCACTCCCTTTATGGGTTCAGCTTTCAATTGGAAGGTTGAGATCAGAATTATTACTAGCTAGGGAACATCTGCATTAGGCCATTGTATTCAAGAATGTTAATTTGATGTGTACTTTTGTTGGTTTTTTAATTCAGAGCAATTCCCTTAGTCCTGTACAGAAGGTCCCTTGCAAGCCCCGCAAGTCTGTCTGTCCAAAGAGGAAGCAAGGCCAGGTCATCCTCAGAAGGCATATGAGCAAAGGTTGAATCTTTCTCCTCCCTCTACACAGTTTCAGTTTTTTAATAGCTGTGTTCTGTCTTCACAATACTCACTCCCAACACAGGAGAAAACTGGGATTCCTGTAGGAATCCTTTATTTGCTGTGAATGTCCACTTATTGCTAGACCCAATCTGAAATCCTTTCAAGCCAGGAGATAAGCTTGCTTTGATTTTAGTGGCTTAAGCCAAGTCTCCTTAGGATATGTACTTTGTGAGGGAAGAGAGGTTTCTATATGTAAACCAAGCTGTGTTTTATTCTCTTTGTCTTTCTTTAGCAGTTTCTCGTTCTATATTCCCATCACAGTGGAAAATAAATCATCATAGCAACCTGCAGGTATCCAGGTTTATCAGGTTATTTTGTTCTATCTAATTTACAGTCAGTCCTTTGAAGACAGTGGGCTAAATGTGTACACTTTGGCTTTTCAGCATTGAGTATCTAAGCTCATATTACCCTGTTGCGAGCTTTAAACAAGAATGTGGTTTGTCTCTGCATTAGCTGTGTTATAGGAAGAAAAAAAAACTCTGCAGAGTCTCCAGGAATGCCCCTGTGAGCTCAATGGTAACAAGCTGTGCAAGGCAGCCTTCACCTATGTGTATCAGTGGAGTTACATATAAAAATCAGTAAGCACAAATTCCATGTCACAGAGATTTTGAAGAATCTGTATCCAAATAATATGAAAATGAAAGGGATGGTGCCTGGTCTTACTGAAGTGCTGGCTGCAGCAGAGCAGAACTGTACTCTAGACACTACATTTCACTTGGCTACTTCAGGTAGGAAGAAAAATGGCTTACTGGAGTGATGATAAAGAAAATGAATCTTTTCCCAGGGCAAAAATAGACCTGTCAGGATATCTTTATTAAGTGATTACTATTCAGTGATTGCAATTATGGAGGAAGTTATAACTAAATAATAGAGGTAATCTAGATGAGGAAAAGATTATTGGAAAACCAATAACAAAGCAAAAGACTAAGAACAGCAGTTGTTAAATCTTGAACCAATTTCATGCCAGAATGTTAAGATGAAGGATTTATCTTTTCCTTGAAGCATCTGCTTGTTGCTAAAGCATGCTGTTATGAAACTGTTCTGTTACTTTCACTGAAAATAATACTTGAATGTGTAAAACTATTGTTTTTAATCTACTGTGAGGGTATTCTCTATGTAAACTGTCAGAACTGTAGACGGAGAACAGTGTGATATGTAAGGAGATCTTAAGAAACAGGCAAAAAATACCATTTTTAAAGTGTAATTCTATCTGTATTTCATATCCTGCAGCCTGAAATACAGCTGCCATTAAGTGATTTGTAAAGATCTTACTGTGAGACCAGAGAAACTGGGATTTCATCCTAATTATTTTTAAGTAAAATTTAAAAGACTGCAAACATGTTTTATCTTACAAGGTGAACTCTCTCATTGGAAGTCGATAGAGGAGATTTTATCGTGGCAGCCTGCCATATTCCCAAAGCCTCTCTCTCTTTTGCAGTAGGTGCAAAGTGAGTGCTCCTGCTTTCAGACAGGAAGTTGAGGGAAGATTGGAGTAAAGGATACTGGATAGTACAGGTCCGCTCTAAGAACTTGTAAAATTAGATTTCAGTCATTTATCCAGCCAAGGTGGCTGCTGTTTGTGTTCTGTATTTGCAGAATAGTAGGCTGACAGTCTGTACAGTGAGACATTCTAAAACTCCCAAGCAATGAGAGAATTTACCTCAAGTGGGCAAATACTTAAAATCCCATTCCTTTGGATTACCAAGACTCACCCAACTGATTACTGGATGGACAGCATCCCTTGTCTGTTTTGTAAAGGCAAAGAAATAACGTTTCCCCAGGTGTTTTTCTAGCTTTTAGACATGTTTACATTTTTTTTGGAGGCACAGAGGAATACCAAATATAAGGTGAAAGCGTTTAGACTTCTACCTTATCATGAAGTCAATAATCGATAGGGAAATTAATAATGGAGCGTTATCTTTGGTTACAGCAGGATATTTTTGTTCCGTGATAATACTCTTTGTGTCAAAGATTTTTTCTTCTCCTGAATTTTCTAGTAATTATAACGGTAATGATTCAAAGATGAAGTAATTTTCAGAAGAGATGGAAAGTGTGTGGGAGGAGGCAGTAGAAAGCCATCGGATCTGACAAAGAGCAATTTAGGAGCTAGATATATTAGACTTCAGTGCAGTTCTGACTTAAAATTTATCTATACCACTTTATACCTTATCAAAGCATAAAAAGCTATAACAAAGACAAGAGAGATTTAGTTTGCATGCTCCATAGAGTGAGGAGCACAGTTTTTTCTCACTTTATTTGAAAAATGGATAACAAGTTTGGGTCATGACCACCTTTCATGGTGGATGATACAAAAATGTGTTGGTAATATATATGATGCCATGACCAGAAAAGATAGGGGCAATGACTGTTTCTGTGTATGTGAATTCAGGTTCATCATCTGTGCAGTACAGTCTTCCTGTTGTCTTTTCACCTGGTTTCTTAATAACCGTATCTTTGCAGTCAGGGTTTCATTTGGAGTATCATAGGATTCATTCCTCCCATACATCTCTTCAGCAAAACAGAACAGTCACAGATACTGTATGAGTTAATCTCAGATATCCTCAATGATTTCTGTTGTTCTCCACACATAATTTACATTTAAATTTAGCATGCAAGTATAGGTAGACTCAATGGGAGAGGGGGATGTTCCACTAATTAAGTGACAATTTTGTCCATTGACTTGAAAATGGTACTTTCTACTTAGGTTTCATGGTGGTATATAATATTGTTATTCTTTTAAAATCTTTGGACAGACCTTTACACCTAGTTTCTACAAAGGAAGTATCCACTTCAGAAAGAGGTTACAGCAGAGAGACTCAATCTTACAGTGACAAAGATATATTTTACTACTGCTAACTCATTTCACAGCTGTAGCTCTAGCTGATGCTCCTGATCCATTTATGACCATCAATGCATATAACATAGTCCTACATAGACTTGTAGGTCAGAGGTGATATTTAGAGAATCATGTTCACCTATGTCACATCATACCATGTTACCTTACAAAGTGAATAGAAGAGTTAGGTGGTATTGCAGTCCAGCATCACTGTGCTTCAGTAAAGGTGCAGGTGTCCTATAAATAATCAGTTAAAGATTTGTTCCTGGGAAGGGTGGTGCTTTCTGTAATTCCCAAATGCACTTGCTATTGTTGTTTTTGTAAATGCCATCTTTTATCTCACCTCCAAAACTTGTTAATAATATCTCTCAATGGTAGCCCCCAAATTACATGCTCAGTAAATAACATCTCTTATTTGAGAGCTTATCATATTTTCCTTTCTGATCTGTAACTTTCTGAAGTCCTATCCCAGGAACTTAACTGTACTTTGC
This sequence comes from Coturnix japonica, assembly GCF_054131305.1. Taxonomy (NCBI): domain Eukaryota; kingdom Metazoa; phylum Chordata; class Aves; order Galliformes; family Phasianidae; genus Coturnix; species Coturnix japonica. The sequence goes on along the minus strand of NC_140680.1, from coordinate 6,379,939 downwards.
TACTTTTGTCCATCAGGTATAAGTGAACTTTTTCAGCAATTTATGTAGCACTAAAATATCCAGAACTACCATGTGTATCCTCTTACTTTTTCGTAGCCAGGGGCGATAGACTATTTCCTTCCAGATACATATAATCAGCTATGTGGAGATTTGCATACAGTGAGAGCAGTTTGACTTTTAAAGAGTTTAGAAACCAAATTCATTTTCATTTGCAGGATTTACACTGGGCAAGTAGGGATCTTTTTTTGACCAGGAGACAAAATTATTCACCAGGAAGAAGTTTTCTGTTAGCATTCTTTGCTGAGAGCTTCCTATAAATGATTGAAATATGCCACAGTGCAGTGACAGAACATTTGAGCAGCTTTTTTCTTTCCCTTTATATAGGATATATGCAGAACATGACCTTACTTCTCCCCTTTTCTAGCCCAAAAACTGTAATGAGTGTGTTTTCAGCAAGGCTTCCTGCATTTTGTCTGGTACTTCAAAGATGCACCCAGCAGATCTCGGTGAATAGTTTTCCAAACTGAAATCACTTTTCTTTCTCCTTTTGGAGAGGCTTCTACATGAGCTATACTGATTTTCTGGCCAATACTTGAACTCTTAAAAGACTACAAAAAGGTAGGGAGGGCAATCAATCAAGCTGCTGATCTAACTTTTCAAAGGGCAGAGCTGATTTTGCTGTTCATAGACGTATTCACAGCATCAGGCAATCTTTTCTTGTTCCAAAGATAATGTTTTCTGTGTTATTTTGTACCCTGCGGTGTCAAGCACAGCTTCAGCAAGTGAGTGAATAACATGGTATTGCTGGATACAAAACAACAAAGACACAGGAATGCTTGTGAGAGGTCAGTGAGATAGAGATAGAATAGTAGTGCCAGATCTTGAGAAATATGGATGCGTATATGCAGGTATAATATTTATTAAGAAACAAATATGAAAGAGAACAATATCTGTCCGTTCTTTTGAGGCCTGCTGTTAGTGTTCCTATTAAAGATATTGTTTCCATAATGATGCTTATTCTTGATTGTACATCCTCAAGATATAATTATTGTATTTTTTTGTATCAGTTTCATATAATTTTTTATACTCAAAGATGCAGCTAAGGACAAATGTGTTTCATCTGCCTTCTGCAACCTCTATGGAATAACCATTCAGACGTAGGCTTTTACTTTTTCAGCTTCTTGAGAATTTTGTTTCTGATTCCTACCTGAGCACTGTACTTACAGGAGGATGCCAGGAGAAGTTTGTCTTCCTAAGCAATCTGATGCTATTGGATTTCTCCAGTTCATAATTTTAGTTTAATATTGTATTAAAAATACTGGTGTCAGGATGGAAAAAGCATCTGTGAAGTGTCAGTCCAGGATTTTGCTGTGTGATCTGTTCAGGGCTTTGGGGAAAAAAAATGAGCTATTGAAAGCTTTTTCTTTAAAATATCATCAGCTGTGTTTTGTGCAGTATAACTCATTGAGGATAAAGTGGAAACTGATGTTGAATATCAATACATCGTTCTTGCAGTGCTTTCAATAAGAGCATTTACTTAGAAAAGAATTAAAATGATCTTAAGAACTGCACGGGGGACTTGTTCACAGTGCTGGCTGTGAGGCGATCTGTGTCCTGAACCATTCATAGAGAGCAAAGTTCTGACAAAGGTAGTCCGCGCTTTTCTCTCATTCTTTCTCTCTATCACTATTCTGACCTGCTTATGAAATCGTTACTAGGATAAGCTCATCTTCTGGAAGTATTTCCTTCAAGTAGCCTCAGTCTGCATTTTAGATACATCTTTTTGAGTTGTATAAACAGAAGCAGTGTTTTATGTCAAAAAGAAATGATCGTGTCATGCAGTGTATTTCACTTCCCAGAGAAAAAGCAGTTGTGTGTGTAACTAAACTGTAGGAGTGTGATCCAAGCTTAAGCATTGTAGAAAGTGTTGGAGTCTGAGGTTGGTGGTCACTGTTCACACCTGGATGTTGAGAATGGGAATAGTTGGGGTAGTGCTTAAATCATTGTTATTTGAGTTCTAGCTGCCATTGAATTGTAATAATGACTTTGGGTTTATACAATTTCTAACACGTATTACTGTAGTGTTTTCAGTGATGCAGTATTGACTGACATATAACTGTCGATACTCTTCTGTCAGTTGTATTCAAAACACATCCACACTGTGACAGAGACAAAGCAACACTGGTGACTAATTAGTCCCTATTCTAGCAGCAGTTCAACACCATGTTACTAAAACCCCAGGAGTAGTGGAACACGATAAATTAAAGTTACTATATTTATCCAGGTTCTCCCTTCAGTCAATAACAGGATTAGAGCAGAAAGGATCCTTTTTCCAACTATTTCCTTAAAGTCTTTCAGATCCTAGAGCTTATCCATAGCAATGGCTGCCACATAGTAGATTTCAGTGATCCAGTCCAAGCAGGTACTTCTCATAAACAGTTACACAGCATCTTTTATTTCACAAATACTTCAGTGTGACATGGATTGTGGTGTTATCCCTAGTAAAATGTATGTGGATTTATATCTGTTGGCTTTTCTCCCTCTAATTCTTAAAAAGACTCTAAAGGTGCTTTAGCTTTTGCCTTACTATAACCCACCCACTGCATGACCCATGACCAGTATCTAACACATACAATTCATTCTTGTGTTGTCCCTGGTTATTGGGAGCCAACAAAAAATTGCAGACATTCAAGTGTAAAGCAGGTTCTTCATTCTCTCGAACATTGTTTGCATAATGGCATCTAAGTACTACCCAGCTAATTAATATTTTATCTGTTAGAGGATGCCCTTAAAGGGCTGCGTTTTTCAAATAGGAAGCCATAATTTGGAAAAGCGGCCAATCAATGTCAAACTGCTTTTCCTAGTCCCATTGTATTTTTAGTTGCTATTCAGTTTTTAACAGTCCGGTGCAGAGTAGGTGGATCAACTCAGTATCAATAGACTGTGACAAGCTTTCAAAATGTTTTAAAGATGCCATGCAAAATAGCTGCAGGGAAAGGTTTAAGTATTTCTTCCTCTGTGTTTTTGGGTGACTGGTGTAGGCTGAGAGCCACATAACCTGATAGTTAATCTTTCGTCTAATTGAAAATTATGGACACAATTTAACAATTTAATATGTTTTTACCAAAACCTACATGAAGTAAAGACTAAAGCCTTCATTCCAATTAACTATGCAGATGAGATCTTTTTAGGTAGATGCTGAAAGAATTTAGTTATTCACGAGTGATGAGTAAGATTCACAGTGCATCCAGACAATGCGTGTTTTAATTTGCCTCCAGACAGTTTCTCAGAGAACTGAACATCTGAACTGAAGTGCTTCAAGATGCAGTCCCTGTTATGGAGAGGACTAGTATTGGTAATTGGTGTGTTACATAAGAAATCAATATAATGTTGTAATCTTGATTAAAAACCAGTGTTGTTTATTAAAAAGTAAACTATTTTGTACTGAAAGATAGTATTAGGCTCTGATTTTAGATTGGAAACAGTGCTAAGAGGACAATTATCCAAAAGACCTAAACAGTAAAAATGAACAATTTGGGGATAGCATGTTGCCCTACTATGCAGTGATTTATTGGTCATAAAAGCAGCACCACTTCAAATACTGTGATTTTCCAACTGTTAGGAATCAAACTGATTGCTGCGCTGTTTGTGGAGTGAGTCCCTCAAGAATAGCACTGGAGTTATTTTTGTAAGTTCAGCATGCACAGACACAACAAAACTAAATGTCACACAAGATGCTGATTCTCCTAAAGCCAAAGAGACATTAGTACAGATGAGAGAACTGACTTTTTGTTTTAACCGCTGGGAATATCAGGAAGAAGAACTCCAATCCTTATGTAGCATGTTGCCATCAACTTTTCAGCACATTTTAAATATTAACTAATCTGACTTCTTTATTTTCCATTTAATGAAGCAAAGCAAAATGTACCTTTGCTGGTCTGCAGATTCTTTCTCACTGAAATTAATAAAAGAATTGGCGTTATGGCATGTAGTTTAATGACAGAAGACAGTATGCCTAAAATGGGGCAGTTATAGAAGAAGCAGTTGCATGTCTCTCTCTGTTCCCTATTTTCTTTTATTTTTAAATTACAGGAGTACTTGTTTTTGAACAAGAAAATTATTACTGAAAGCAAGCAGCCGTGGGTCTTTATTAGCAGCTGAAAGGAGAGAGCAAAATATGTTCACATTTTAACAGATCCTGATAATTGTATTTCTGACACATAGGTCTGTATTTGAGTACACCACTAACAATGCAGGGAAAATAAGGATAATATGCTCCTTCCTCTTTCAAAAAATAAGAAAAATGTCTTAGACTTAAGGCAGAAAATCACTGCCTAAGAGTTTGTTAGGAATATGAAATAGAGGTTGCAGCACAGTTAGTAGATAGCTGAGTCTGGAGGAAGGAAAGAATAGTGATACAAGTTTTTAGATCTGGTGCATCAGTTTGTTGGCTCATTTGGATCCTAGGGATGAAATTATGTTTTGTTACCACCTCTCTTGGATCATTATTAGTTGATGGTTTATCATGTAGCTGATCATTGCATCCTGTGCATGTTTGGCTTTCTTTCCAATGTCAGAAATATGGATTTAGAATGAAGAAAACCTTCCATATTTAGAGGATGGCTTGTGAGAGTCAAGGTCACTTTGTGAAGGTTATGAGAGCAATGTTTGCCTAAAGGAAATACCAGGTGATTGCTATGCTAAAGAAAATATTAATCTTGTTTCAGTAGCTCTGCATTACTTCTGAATTACTTCTCTATAGAGATGGTTATGAGCCAGAAGCCAAGAGAAGATATATGCTGTTATACTATTGTATGTGTCGCTAGAAGGCTGAAGGGGAAATAAGAACCCTAGGAAAATCTATGCTGATGAGCAATCAGTTTGGAGTTGCAGCTCTCCTTAATTCAAATGCACAGAGGCCTGCAGAGATCATCAGTTCTGCGATTTCTCACTGAAATCCTCTGTTAAATAATTTTATAATTGCTTTGTTTGTTTATGTGCTGAAGAAAAAGGTGAATTAAAATTGACTGAATTCATCGTTAATTTCAAATAATAGTTCATATCTTGTATCATAAGACTTGATCACACATAGAATACTGAATTGACTCCTGAAATTTTTAATACTTCTCAGCTTCAAAAAATTTTACTAAAATGAAATTGAGGTGGTCCTTATTAAACCTGATGGTTTCCCTTTTCCTTTTAATCTCACAATGTGCTGTGCACAGAGCATTTGTTATTTGAGTCTTACACCACCAGTATTTATATTTCTGGTTACCTTGAAATTCTTATTAGAGCATGGGAAGTTTTAAGTTTCAGATGTTAAGTTTTCAGCTTATAAAAAAGCTGAAGATATAAAGCACTGAATTTTTGAAATATTCTAGCAGGATGTGCACAGAGGATCTGATTTCTTGGACTGAATTGAGATTAAATGGAATGCTCTTTAAAAGTTGTTTGCATAAAATACAACCCTAAGCTTTAATTATTTTATTGCTGTATTTTAGTGCTTTAGATGGAGATGTTATAAAATGTGAGGAAAGATGTCAGTCAAATGTGAACAAGTAACAACAAATGAAAAAGAATGAAGTTGGCTCTTGTCAGTGTCGCTCCTATTTTTGTAGTCCTGTGACTAGAAAACAGACATACAGGTCTGTTATAGGTATGTTTCACAGGGCTATCGCTGCTGGGTCGTAACTTGAACTACGTGATTCCATTCCCTCATAGGAAATAAGAAAATTCAGTAAGTTGTTTGGTACAGAATGAAAAGCAGGTAGGCACTGGAAAATGCACTAAAACATCTTCAGCTTTCTGTGTGGAGCACTGATGAGAAAGGCAGACCTGTGTCCTTAAGGTGCACAATAGTTTTCCCAGTCAATGAAATCTGGCTTTAGATGGATTTTTGGGAAAGGTTCCTAACCACTTACAGGAGTTATTACAGTAAATTGGGTAGGCACTATGCATGATTAAACATATTCCCATGTATGTATTTACTTTGAAACCTAAAGCTGTTCCAAAATTCACTTTGCTTGATTAAGACCAGTGGAGATCTCGTAAAGTCAATAGCGTCAAACTGCATCCATCCTCAGGCTTGATGGATTTGAAGGTCCTCAGAGACCTTCAGCTAATGTTTTGGTGTCGTAAGGTGTTCTTTTGTTAGCTAATCATGAATGATGCAGTGGAGCACTACCCAAGTCCTCTGCAGTTTGAATTAGGACACCACTTCTCACTTTGTGCTCTGAGCTGCTGAATCGTTACTGTGCAGAGTGACAAAGCTGCTGCGTGCTGCTTGGTTTCACAGCTCTGAACAAATGATTGTTGTGTAAAGTAAAACCTAATTGATATATGCTGCTAATGTCCTACAACCCTTCTAGTGGGTAATACTTCAAATTCGAGTAAGACACGAAAATATACAATACCCAATTGAAATTCCTGGAAACAGGCCGAGAACAGTAACATAAGTTACTGTTTTATTTGTACTCTGATGGTAAATAGCCTTCGGAACAAACTCACACTGTGGTAATTTTCTCTTCAGCTTTTCTAAGATAATTAATAATATGAGCAGAAGACGGAAAAGTACAATTTCCTTGATATATTTTTATTGCACACTGCGATACTGCTCATGTGGGCTGTTAGGAGACATGATATTTTCAGCATTGCAAAGAAGGAACAAATTGCACAAAACTCCAGCATATTGTCCTTCAGGAGTACAGTGTACGGCTCTAAGATTTTTATTTTTTTACTTGTGTTATTGGAATTCCTAGTTTTTATTTTTAATAGCATTATTTCCTCTTTTTCCTGTTTATTTCTTGTTTTGATTTGTTTTTTGTCTGATGCAAACGTCATCATGATATATACTGTTGTACCCTTTACCTAAAACAGACCAGTGACTGAAGTAGATTCAGGTTAGTCCAATGTACTGTTCATACCCTTCTTTTGCAGCTGATGTGCAGTGATCTCTAGGTTTCTTGGCTGTGTCTCCAGGTCAGTGACTTGCTGTGTTTCTCATCCCTAGAGAAGGGTCCTAGCAAACAGGCCCAGTATAACCAACATCCTGCCTATCTCAGCATTTTAACAGTCATGTCAAACGTAGGTGTGGGCAATGAAGTTCAAAGCCCATTTGATGCTTCTGAGGAGGAGAAACAGAGAAATGGAACCAACAAGAGTAATGGAAAAGAAATGCTCCATTCATAGCCAGAAATGTTTGAGTATTTATTCAGAGTTGAGGTCCGTACCAATGAGGTTAGGGGAGGAGCAGAGCTATCAGTTGCCTGATAGTGAATATTTTTAGTATAAAGCAATCATTGATTAAAGAGTCCTTCCACATTAACATTTCTCTTAAGTAAGGATTAAATGCTCTGGGCATTTTTAGAGGTGAAATGGATGGCAAAGACAACTCCCCTGGCAGATAGATCAAAATCAGCTTTTCAGTGCATTTAAATGTTATGGCATCTGGCTATGTGTAGAGGATTGTTCTTCACTGTGTAGGCAGGAAAAAAGTAACAAAAACTGTTTGTCTGAAAACATTCTGATTTCTTTAGCTGTTATTTGGTATTTGTGTATTTGGTACATATAAAAATTGGTAAACGGAATGATATTATTCATGAGGCTTATATGAAAGATGCAGAATGGATACCGAGGACATTAGAATTAGATACATTTATAAAATGGATTTTATGTATTGCAACATTCATCTTCTAACCGGATCTGCCAAAACTACTCAGCATGCACAAACACAGAACTCCAAGTGTGTTGCTTGTGTATTTTAATTTGTTTTACATACATTACCTTCATGAGAGAATACTGCATCCATGTGCTGCACCGTTTCTTCAGTCCTTTGTATTTGTGGATATTTGAACCCCATACACTACATCTCTGATAATAATGTGAGGTACATTTGCTTTAATATTCAAATATCCATTAATTTTTGTCAATTATACCGTGAGAAGCATAGAGTGTATGTTGTCAAAGCTTTTTCCATTCTGAACTACTCCAGAATGCTTCTTGAACAGTTGTTTATTGTTTTTTTTTCTAGCACTGTTGGATTTTCCTTTGGGAGAGATGATATGTTTGCAGTCTGTAGTCCAAAACCGTGCAGTAAGGTGCTGTTTGTTGGTATCCATGCAGTGCTTCAGGAAGATGAGCTCAAATTATAAGATGTTTGTCAATATAGTTCTTTTCATCCTGTAGGGATTCCAGAATTCTATACCAAACTTAGGGATAGATGCTTGTAGGGCATACTAATCTGTGTGCAGTAATGAAGGAAAATGTGTACTTATACTAAGGCTCATATTTATTCCTCTGACAGGGACAACCTGCACACTTATACAGGAGCTGCCTTTGCATACCTGAAAGTTAATTGCTAAATTATAAATTCTATACAGACATCAATATCTGATGAACTGCAAGTAATTATACTGTAATAATGCCTGAAGGGGAAAAAAAAAAAAAAAAGCATATGCTGACCTGAGAATTATGAATAACACAGCTCTAAAATGGAAAGATTCATAGATAATTCAGATTGGAAGGGATTTTGGGAGGTCATCCAGCCACTTCCTCAAATGGCATTATAGGGTTAGTTCACATCAGACCTCAACCAGGCTCATAGTTTTTGAGGCAGATGTCCTACAACTACCTTCGCTGTCTATTAGAAGGGTGCTGCAGTTAAGCATCTAGAGAGACACACTGAGCAACACAGGTAGTATACAGTATTTGCTTTCTCTCTCTGTAGTGCCCTTCTTGTATGTGCATGTACTTGTGTATGTGTATCCTTCCCTCTGTCATGGTTTCATGGGTTTTCATCGCTATTCGACATCATAACATCATGCAGTCTGTGTCCAAACATAAGCAGGATTAGAAATACTCTTGTAAACTACTCTTAAGTATTACTAGCATGAGAGAAGCAGTTCTGTTTGGTCACCAAATGCTGGCTGGGCTTACTAGTGCACTTTGATTCATTTCTAATCCTCCTCTGTATAGCTGTAAAGCTATTTGTATATTCACGGTGTTATGGTGAAAGAAATTCAATTTGTATTTTGAGCAGAAAGTGGATATGTGATTTTCTATATGTAAGTTCTTATATATAGAGTGAAGGAATTTATTTCATAATTTTGAGTTGGCAGCTTAAGATCTCTACCTCCTACACAGATAAGATGAGCTTTTGTCAGCTTAGCAGAGCTCTCAACCCCAGTTTCCATCCCTGTACCTTAGGCATTTTAAATATCCTGAGCCTACCAGATAAGAAGTAAGGCCTTGAACATGCTTTTAAATTTCTTTAAGAAGCCACTGGTGAGAGAATTGAAATAATATTTGATGTGCCTGTTCTTGTTAAGAGGAAACACTTCAGCACTCAACTAGCTGAATTTAGTGTAAGCCCATATATATTGTGTTGGCTGTAGTCAAGGCAAGTATAAGGGAGGTCAGATTCTTGGTGTGAAATGGAGTGTTGCAGTCCCTCAGAAGTGATTGATAGCGCAGCTCCTATATATGCCCTGCATGTGGAATTTCTGAAGTGTATCAATGTATTCTGAAGTTAATGACTGAACTAAGAACTGTGTGCAAAATGGTGTTAGATCTGGAATATTAGCTTAGTTTAGTAGGACTGTGTAAAACTGTTCGGAAATTGAAAAGTTGATACCAGTGGTATATAGCTAGAATGGTTAGTTACATCCAAGACTTTATTCTGTGTTGAATGGTCAGACTATTGCCATACTAATGAAAGGAGAACTCAGCATCTGAGTGATCCATTGCCATTCAGACTTAAGCCCAGGTTATCCATGACCCTTTCAGGATGCAGGAAGAGCTGTAAAAACACCGCAGCATTGTATAAACACCTTTTACCACAATCTTTTGTTTTTACCGTGCTTACTTGTCAGATAACACAAAGGAATAGCTGAAGGCACATCCTTGTCTGAAGAGCTGCCAGTGTGGTATTCTTTAAGTATTATATTAAGGGCCAAGGAACAGCAGACTGCTGTGAACACCAAGGCTGTACATTAGCTGATTGAAATCCATGTCATTCTTGTAGATTTGTCAGGATGGAGCAATTATGTTGTAGCCCTCAGCTTGAAGAATTGAGAAGGATGAAGAGTCAATCCAGTTGGTGAAGGATTCAGTCCCTCGTAAGATTTAATGGCTACTTTAATTACATTGTAGTCTGACAGTTTTTCTCAGGCAGATTCACTTCTCCATATTTGCAGTATTCCTGTAACAGGGCTGATCTGTTGTAGCAGCTTTCTTGTCCTTCATAGCTCACAATTTGGTGGTTTTGCTGTCCTCACTGTTTCTCTCTGTGCATTTCTTCAGAAGACAGTGGAGTTTGTTAGCTTGCCTTGTTACCGCTTTGTGCTGTGCCATCATTGTTTGCATTGCACCAGAAATAATTTTATTGTTACCAAAACCGATCTAACAGACCTAGATTGAGGTATAAGTGTGTGAGCACAGCCTGGAGTTTTAATTCTACATCAAGCCTGAAGAATTACTTTAATGTAGTCACATTTCACATATCTCACCAGAAATTGTCTGATTTAACCTCATTTGGCACATAAATTCCTTGCAGTTTGCTGCAACAAATGACAACATTGCTTCTGAGTGCTAAAGACAGCAGTTTGAGAGTCTCAGTTAAATTTTCAAGCAGAAGAATTGCTGGATGGCATTTTTGCGTTGAGAAAAGCTAGCCAGTGAGAATGTGATCTCCCCTGCTGACCCATCAAAGCATTCAGAGAGAAAAATTGGATCTGCATCACTGGAGGGTTTTCAGTCCAATGAGAGAGCTGGGAGTACTGAGCCTTGGTAGTAGCAAGCAGTCCTGCCTTTTTCAGGGCTGATCTTTCACTTTTTATGTCAACAGTGTCTTAGACTGAAAATGTTTGAAATGAAGGCCTACCTCAGTAACTCCCTGGGATTGTAGAAGTTCCTGTCTGAGCGGCTGAAGTGTAGGACTTACTTCCAGTGTTCTGCAGGCTGCCTTCCCTGAATCATCCAATTGTGTTCCCGTTTGGGTGAACATGGCACTGTACCTTCTCCACTGGAAAGTTTAGTTGGGTTGGAAGTGCAGAACGGAGTAAGAGCTCCTTTGTTGTTGTACAGGCTTAAAAATAGAAATATTTGTGACATTTCCTGCCTGAAGCAAGAAAAAATAGATCACTGTGCTGGAATTATAAATCTCAATTAGCCTAGTGGAACTGTGTGTTTGAAACCTAATGCCTGGCATCTGCTGGTCAGTATCAGTTGTCCTTTTGCTGGGTACAGTTTTGACTTAGGCATCACGTTGTGTGTTTTTTCTCTTGACCTACTCCTGGGACACGGTGAGGGTGGGATTGGTAAATACAACTGAAAAATAACACGACTTTGTGCTCCACTGTAGATGAGGTTTTCAAAGTCTTGTATATTTATATATAAAAGTATCCCAACACTTTGCCAAAACATGTATTCATAAAAGCTCCATGACCTGTACAAATACATGGTTGCCACATATTTAAAATAATTTTTAAAATATACTAAAAAAGATGAAATATATAAAAAACTGTACAAATACATGGCTGCCACATACTTGAAATAGAAGGCAAATTACACTGTGTGCAAGGAAATTGAGTAGCAATTACTGTGTGAATCCCGACTTTTACAAATGAATGACTCAAATTCCCTGCCATAGCACTGTGATTAATGTAGGGATTTTGGTTATTACATTTTAATTAGGTTATCTGTTCTTTTAAATGTGAGGTCAATGTTTTGCTTGTTGCTCTTCAATTGACTGAATTTACACATTCTGTCAGTTTTGTCACTTTATCATTACACTGCTGATAAACTATTCATATAGATGTTATTTTAGAGATAAGCCCAGCCTGAGAAGGGTTCTTTCTCTAGAAACAATATTACATTTTACAAAGGATGATACCAGCCCTTCTACACTGTATCAGAAACATTAATACAATAAAAGATTATGGTTTTGGTACTGGTTTTATGAATGCAATTTCATAGTAAGTTATATTCTAAATGGATTTTGTTACAGTAAGATTAATTTGAAAGACCTCTCTATCTTAAGTACAAATTTTACTGCATATTTATGTATCTTTTTATTGGATATATGAAGATGAATTGAATATGAATTTTGTCTGAAAAGCATGCACTGTATGATTTGAGCATGCTGCTAGAGTTTCATTTTAGTCTAGAATATCATCAAATAATCTGCCCTGGCTATAGAAAAACCGTGCACCTGTTCCGCAGCTTTTGGGCTGCAGCAGTGTCTTTCCACTAAGTAAGTAAGTAGTTGGCCCATTCTTCTTTACTTGTAACTCAGATGGGCAGTGCAGTCAGTCTTTTTGTTACACTGAAAGGCTGGGTTAGTTCTTAACAACTTAACAATCCGTGCAACTGTCCTGCTCTGAAGACCTGATCTGGTCCTGGAGACTGTTCTGGAACAGTCCAGACTCGCTCAGAGGAGCTTCACTTCTCACTCAACCAGTAGTAAATTGTGTTGGCATGTATTGAGTTACATATTTTGGACTTGAGCTTATTTTTGTTGAACTATAATGATGTAGAAAATAACTTGTGTGCTCCTACCATAATGCTACGTGTCATTTTTATTTTATGTCCTTCCTTTTGCTTGAACTGAGCCCCATCGGTTTTGGAATTGAAGGATTAAAAATAACAATAGCAAAATAAAAGCTGTGGATTTTTTTCAGTGTTGCTAGGTACCTCATTATGTGTACCTCATTTATTATTTGCTAGATAGCCGTAGGTCAGCAGCAACTCACTGAAGGAATGAACAGAAATGTATGAAAACAGCGATAGCCCTCTATTAATACAAATTAAACTGTTATCATTACTGCTTTTTTCTAATTTCTCTATATTCTGTAGATACTGTCTCAGAGTACTTTCATGTACTGCAGGTCTGTATTTAACAACTATAATGAGGAGGAGGAGGATTTAACTGAAATTTAAGTGTTTCCCTTAGAAACTGATTTAATGGATACTGTGTGACAGAGAACCCTGAATTGAGCACCACGGTCCTTACTGCAAAACATCTATGCCCATAGGACTACCTGGTCTGGCATCCCTGCAAGTCAATGGAAAGACTCCATTGACTGCCAGATGGTTTTGGATAAAGATGTAGAAAATGGAGTTAGACAAAGGTAAATGAGAGGTGTTCTATTTCAGACTAATAGCTGTACTGTGTATGCGTTAAATGGGAGAGGTACAGGCAACCCATTCCTTCCATTAGTTATCAATTAGAGGAAGCATCCATACCTGATAGCTTTCAAACAAAAGGAATCAGATGTAGCCTCTTGGTTTACATGTAATTTTCTGTGTACAAACTGGGTAGAGGGCAACATCGTGTCTACTTCTGTATGTGATTATTAGGCACAAGGGAACATTTTTACCTTTTTCCTCTCTCTGCTTTTACTCTTTTTCCTTGCCGTGTTGCCCTTTCTTTTCCTTCAAGTGATTGGCCCCTCTGTGAGTTCTGGTGGTTATAACCAGAATGATGATTTAGTTGCAGAACACAAATTACCTGAATGTCATGTCATGGTACTTTGGTTTGCTTAAAGTGTTTGTTTTGGAGCTTTGAAGTCATTTATGCAAAAGAAAACCCATATGTGCCTGAGTAGCTGTGTACATGTGTAATTGTGTACCTGGGGTTTGTCAGTATTGGTGGAAAGAAAAGGAACCCTATGTGGAATTTATCCAAAAATGGATTCCGATTTTTCATGTACTGCCTAGAAACTGGAAATTCATTTGCTGGCTTGAACAATGAATTAATCACCTTACAGTTTAGACCCAGAATAGTTTTACCGTAGATGAAATGTAAAAGTTCTGTCTCATAAATACATTAAGCACTATCACTCTTGCAAACAAGGACTGTCCATATTGATTTTCTTTACTATTCATAATGATTCTGTGAACTTTCTTGTTAAGTTCAGCTTTTCATAAATCTCATAAGTCACAAAAATAGGAAACTATAGAAACAGATAAAGCTGACATTGGCCTGGTGGAAGCAGTGGGCAGCACTTTCTTTTCCTGTTATGTATAACTAGAGGTCTTGAACCTTTCTTACTCTTTTTCCTTAGTGAATATTAAGAAATAACTTAAATGAAATAATTCTTCAGATGCATTTGATCAAAGTTTAAAGTTGATAAAGCATAACCAAAGTGTTTTCTCTGTGTTCCTATTTCTTAGTGTTTTGTGTAACAGCTTCTTGTTCTACTGCATTATGTATGTATAGTCCGTGCTGCATTCTCTTCCTCATAGTGAAAAGCACAGTCACGAGACACAAATCAAATTCATTCTTAGGACAAGAAAATCAACTATTTTCAAAGCTTAGATTCAGAGATGTAACAGCTTTCATTTCTCCCTCTCCTTTCCCAGTGTCTTCTTTCCAGCATGTCACTTCATGTGAATGCTGGCTGCTTTTTCTTTGGGGTGGAGAAGAACGGATTTTAGTGTTTTGATTTTGAAATCTTCTCTTACTGTGATACTCCCTCACAATGCTAGTCACATATTCCTGACAGTACATTGAAAATAGCACTGAATTTTATCTTGCCATTTCAATTCAAAATGCATATGTCCCTGTACATACACTTAACCAGTTTCAGAGACTAGAGTGAGCCTGAAAGGGAAGGAGCCTGCCTCAGTGCTTGGCCTCCTGCTGCAGCAGTGCGTGCAGGGCTGTGCAGGCACAGCTGGAAGAGAGAGACACGTGAACTGCTGTTGCCCATACAGTGACTGTTCTGTGAATAAATAGCTTGTCAATCTGGCACTTTAAACAAGCACTTTCTTCTTTTTTAAGCTAGCTTTTTGACATTTTCCATTAAGCATACTGTAATAGAAAAGATGAGTAGAATTTTTCTACACCTTAGGAATAGCAACCTGTCTGCTTAGCATGGAGGACCCTCTCTGTGCAGCAACTGAGAGCTTTATGCTGTGCTGAATTACTTCTCAAGGTTAGATTCCAATCGCGTTCGCTGCTGTGCCTGCCTTGCTTTCTTAGACTACCTTTCTTGGTAAGTAGAGCCATAAGGCAGCCAGGAGGTAGCACGCTTCTTGATGCGAGCTGGGGCTGCACAGTGAGGGCATGCTGTACCAAAGCACTCAGCACTACCATGTGCTTTCTGCACTGTGTTTCCAGCAAAGGTCACACGCTCAGCAGTGAGCACTGCAGTTGAGGATCCTTAGGCAGGAGCTCTGCTGCCTTGTCTGCTTTCGGGATGCACTGAAGTGCATCAAGGTGCGTTAGCCGTGTGCGAACACTGTGTGTGCGGGGGGACTTAGATCTGCAGCAGTCCCTATGCACATGGGCAGGTACAAATTGCAAAATAAAGACAGACAGACTTCAGATGGAAGTGCACTGCCTAAATATAAAGCTTTTGAAAAAGAAAACTTCCTATTTATATAGTAATTCATAATGGAACTCTTTTGTCTATTTAGTTGATGGGTCATTAGAATAAATTTTGGCCTAACGGATCTAATACTCATGCAAATATTTGCTTGAATAAAGACGTGCATATATAAACAAGCACAGTGCGTGTACATAAACGCACATGAGTATGCAAAATACTTGAACTCTTCTCCCTTGCTTAAAGCTGTTGTGAAAGTCAACACATCATTAATTACTGTCAAAATTCTTCAATCGTATCGTAGTCTGCTACTGCTTTTATTTTTTTATCCTTCTGATATTTAGGTTACTCAAGTCTGTCTTTGGAAGCCCGTTAAATAAACGACAGAGGTAGCATAGTGTTTCCTAGCAACATCATGCCTGTACCAGTGATGCCTGCTTCCCTCTTTAAGCTAAAAGCAAAGTCATGTCCATTAATCCCCAGCTGCACATAAACTTTTCAGAGATTTTGCTAGCTCCCCACTGTTCGTGTTTTCATCTTGCTCATATGATGCAAAGTAAACTGCTCCTGTGATTTAATTCTCTTCGGTGCTTCAGTACAAAGCCAACCTTGTGTGTATATTCACAATTACTGTTTGTTTTTCATTTAAAATGAATAATTTTTTCTCCAGTACGATGCCTCCCCTTGGACATTTATCATTTTGGTCATTCAAACAACCTGACAAGCCAAGGAGATAAAATGAATGCCTAGAAAATATATTATCTGGGTTGAAAAAGAAGTGCATTTTCATAGCTAGGATATGTAATGCTAAGATAGCCTTTTGTTTAAGTGAATGGAGAACTGTATTTTTTATTACAGAGTAATAGCACTGAAAACTCATAGGATTTATTTCTGCCTGTTGACAACTTTCTCTGTAGACTGAACTGAATGATGTTGACCCCATTCACAGGTACCTGGTGTCTTGCTTGGAGAGCTTTGGTAGAGATGGAGCTGCTGTGGCAGTGCTACCAGTGGTATAGGTTTGGGCACCAGGTAGGACGTTGAAATTTTGGTTGCTCTTATGTATAGACAGCCTTTTCCATGGGACAGCTGGGCTCTCCTTCCTAAAAATTTAAATTACTCACTCTGAATTTCTCAGGAGCTCAATAAGGTAAAGTAAGAGTGAATGCTTAGCTCTAGTGATACCTGTGGTGAACTGCAGGGATGCAGAATAGCGTGCTTTCCCACAGTAGAGCCTCCCCTCCCACAGCACTGTGTAAACCTGTTTGGGGTCAGAGGAACTCCTCTGCATTGCCTGATGGTAGCAGAGGCTGTCAAGAGGGGGAAGAAACCTGAAATCAGAGCCCTGGCTTTTTTAATAGGCTGATAGAAATGCACTGTGGGAGTTTCTGTAAGTCATAGCAGTCTAAATGAGTGATTTCTGTAAGGCTGCTCAACCTCTCAGCACTAACTGTGTAAGTTTGACAGTTCTTGTTCCTGGTCACCTACAGAGGCCTTGGGACACAAAGGTGACTTGCTGTCACCTTGGTCTTTCTCCAGTGCTGCACATCTGAACTGGTGCTGCTCACATAAAGAGACCATAACATGGTTATTTGCTTTCAGGATGTATCCCAGTGCTGCTTTCCTTGCTTGTGCTTGTGCCTGATGTAAAGAACCAGGGCTGTCCATTAGTTCCTCATTGCCCTTAAAATGCTTGAGGAAGGGAATGGAGCACTTCATAGTCACGGCTTGAGGTCACAGTGGCAAATCCAGCTGAACAGTGAGACCTGAGAGTCAGTAGCAGGTTCCTTCAGTGACCCATCACTGCTAGTGGAAGGGAAATGGAGAGAGTGTGAGGCTTTGTGAGCTGTCTTGAGATTAAATTTACTGCCGAAGATGAAAAGCAATGAGAGACATGTTACATGGTGGCTGCATAGATATCTGGCAGGATGAGGCCGTATCTCCAAACTGGATGTGAGAGCTTGAATGATTGGGTTCCAATATCTGTTGTCAGAGTGGCAACACAGCCTTCTCCTCCCACTCAGACTAATTAGAAGGGATAGGAGAGGTCCATTGCAGGACTCTCAAATCCTCGTTCACATCTGAAGACTTGTGTGGGTTGAATGTGTTCTATCTGGAAAGTTATCAAGGCCTTATTGTCTTACAGGCTAGAATTCGATTTTCTTGCCCTTTATTCCAAAGGAATGCTCAGTAAAATATGGTGGCATCTCCGGAGAATAATTTAGTTTCAGGAAAAATAAAAAGTAGTCATGTTGTTCTTTTGCCTGTGGACATTGTGCTGGAGCATATAAGCACCCTCACAAGTCAGTGCTGTTGTTCCCCATTCAATTTTTGCTAGACAGTAAAGCAAATCTTTCCCATAGCCAATTAAAGACATGTATCTTTTGTGAGTTATCTTTTCTAGCCTGTCTTTCAGAAAGCACGACAGGTTGCATCATACTGTTTAGTAAACTCAGTGTTAAATAAATAGGTGTTTTTAAGAGATTGTTGAATGAGGAAAATATTTTCAATAGCATTTACTGAAACTTTGCGTAGAAGAAGCTCTTGAGAATTATGCAGCACACAATGTAAATGGCACCTGAGCACTGAAGTGCTTGTTTCATAAGACGTGCCCCCTCTCATATATGTATACAAACACACAGAAGGAGAAAAAAACGTGATCTTGCCAGCAGACTGCTGCTTCTACCTAATGAATGTAAGACCAGATGAGAACATTTACAGGGCTCTTAGAACATAACTGTTGGTAGGGCTCATCCTCCCATCAGGCTTGAGCTAAGTCCCCATTTTTCTAGGCTATCCCCTTTTCCTTACCTTCCTTCTCCACATCACGGTCATGGCTCTGGAGCTGGGCATTTGTCCCACCAGCAAGAGCAGGACTTTCTGTATGCACAGTAATACTGTCAGCAGTGTGAGTGTGAGTGTGAATAAGCCTGTCTTGTACTTACCTGCCTCGTTTCTTCCCCCCAGATGGCTGCCCTGACTTGTGCAATGGCAATGGGAGGTGCACGCTGGGCCAGAACAGCTGGCAGTGTGTCTGCCAGACCGGCTGGAGAGGGCCTGGATGCAACGTTGCCATGGAAACCTCCTGTGCCGATAACAAGGATAACGAGGGAGGTGAGCAGAAGTCTTCCAATTCCCCGTCCCTAAAGAGCAGAGGGTTAGCCATGCTTTCTCCGTGAGTCATTTTACTTCAGAAAGAGTTTGGCTGTCATTATCATCAAGTGTTGTTGTTTCCTGCCTTTCGAAACAAACGAGGCTGAGCACTGCGGCCTTGCAGAGTGCAGTTCTGTCAGAGTCCCACTGCAAACCGTGGCGTTTCATGGGTGCTGAGTACAGCCCGCTGAGCTGGAACTTCTTCCTGCAGGCTCCTGATACACGTGCATGGCAGAACAGCTTACTGTGCCTCTGTGCACAAGCACAGCAGCTGATGTAGCAGGATAGTTAGGAACATTTTTTTAGCTCTGTGCTAGAGGCCGGGGTCATGCTCTCATGTGCACAGCCCATGTAAGTCACTGTAGCGTGCTGTCATATTTCACAGCTCATACGCCAGAGCTGAGTGAGTTGTGCTGAGCCGTCATATGTGGTAAGGCTCTGAGGTATCCATTCAAATTCTCCTTTGTCAGGTGTACCTCTATTAAAAACAGAATTTGTTCTGTATTTGCCTACCAAGATGACTTTAGTTTATCTCTTTCTGTTCAGCCTTCTGCTTGGTAATCAATTACACTGACCTGAAAGCAGTTTTGAGAAGTTGTGTCTTTTAAATAAGACTCCTTGGTAAACTATCCCCTTCTCCTGAAGCAGCTTTTGTATGTCTCATTACATCGTCTTTAGTAAGTCACCAACACTAAGTGTGTTAGTGTGCAGTGTAGGAAACTAAAAGGTTAATTGCTTACTGCTGATGTTTGAAGCTTTCCTAGCTCTGAAGATTATAAAAAATAAAAATCTGGAAATGGGTGCATCATCAGATTTTTCCCCAAACAAGGAGTCTAGAAAACATTATTAGAAATACTGAGATAAGGTGTCTAAAAAAGAACTGAAATATTTCCATATGGGGAACAGCTTCTTTACTTATTCCAGGACAGTATTCTGCATTTGTGAAACAGAAAGGCATGTGGGAAAACCTGACTACTGAGGTCATTCAGCTGTTTTTCCCAATTTAAAACTGCAAAATTCTGAAACTTTATTTATGAAAGAGAAATCCTTGACTATGTAGAATAAATATGCTGTACAACAGAACTGTAATATTGATCAGCACTACCTTGCAAAATGTGTAGTTTCTGGTTCACCATGGTCATACCTGAAGGAAATCTGTAGTCTCCCTGAATAGCAGAATACTTAAGGGGAGAACTTCTTAGAAGTTCTCAGCACTTGCAGGCTGAAATTAGGAGCTGGCAAGTCTGCTGCTCATTGCTTCTTGAGAGACTGTATAAATTCTGAACATCTGCTCCTATTTCAAGGTCCCAGCAACCTGAAAAGCCCACATGGCCATTTTCTCAAGGGGATTTTATGGTAAAGCCAGAGATGAAACCCTTATCTTCTGCCATGGGACCCTCCTTAGCATTCTCTGAAAGGATGGACTCATTGTCACTCCTGTCAGTGTAATTGGTCAGTCACAAATGAGAGCTGCCATAAAAATCAGGACTGAAAATAACTTGCATCCCTTAATACTTTGAGTGAGGCCATGCCTTGCATTAAGCTGCACTATGCTGCATGGGTCTGGTTCGCTGCACATCTGGCCAGGAACACACCCAGTGACCTTGATGTTTTTAGTACTAACTAAGGGGAGACCGCAGGAGTGTGCAGGAATGGAGAAGAAGGAAAAGATATGTGCTGTGTGCTTTAAGATGTACCTTAATGTAATTGTGGCTGTGTCTAATAAGAAACAAATAGAATTAAGTTTTTTCAATAGATGGAGCTGAAAACAGTACTATGGGAATCAATTTTAATTTAAGCTAGTTACCAGAACCTCAACTTTTGCATAAAATGCAAGTTTACTGAATGTTAGAAAAATCTCTTCTTCTCCCTAACTCACTCTTTTCATTGAAACTCAACAGGGATTACTTGCAGTCAAATGCTGAACTCATTTGCTGCTTTGTTAACATCTTTGCTCTGTTAACATGAGTACTTTTGGAGCTGTACAGAGCACACACAGCAGTCCTCCAAATGAAAGTAGGGTAGCTAAAACCACAATATTTTGTCTAAATGAGGAAAGGTGAATATCCTTTCTCCATCAGTTTCATATTGCTAAAATGTAGTTGTTTCAGAGTGTCAGTGAAATAGAACAATAATTTTCTGTCTACGAATCTTCCCCACGTGTCTATGGATTTAACATATTTTGGTGCTTTTTCTCTGTTCAACCATTTTATTGTGATTCTATCTCACAATCAGATTTAGAAGCTTTGGGCCAAGTCTTCATTTCATGGATGTCAAGACAATCATTGCCACTGACTCCAAAGGGACTCAGATTTGTCCTGTTTTGTCTTACTATGTGCCACAGTGTGCATTATATCCCATAGTTCAAAAAGAAAAATGAAATATCAAACTTAATATTTTCTTTCAATTTTAGATTAATGCCCCTTAGCTGGTTTATTTCTAGAAGTGGCAGCTGTTGAGACTTACAAATCTTTGTTGTATATGAGATGTCGATGTAGATTACTCATATAGATAAAACAGGATTCCATACGACAGTGTCCAGAGCTGTTCTCTCAGAGCTGCTCAAGTAGAGTTGTGCATAGCAGCACTGAAAATGTCACTTGTGTTTTTTCTTACCAGCACATCTAGATAAGTACTTAATTGTGTCTTGTCTTCATTATGAAGGTGTTTATAGTCACTATAGGATACTTTGCTTAAAAAGATTCAGAGGGTCTTATTTCTTCCTTTGTTTTTAAGGCAGAAATCTAATCAAGAGGTAACGGTGGATGGGGTTTTTTTGGCACTGACTCACTTTCATGATCTTTTTATATTGACAAATGTTTCTGTTTTTTCAGATCATGTTTGAGTTATATACTTTACTCATTGTGGCCACTTCTAAATCTAATCCCTTTTCTTAATCGGTCCCTCAGTTGTCTAATAGTTATTAAGCATCTTTTGGAGGGATTAGAAACTGCTTTATTTGATGACCTATAATTGTGATTACAATGTATAATCCCCCCAATAGACTTGTATAGCCCACTTAATTCACTGTAGACATATTTTAGGAAATTAAGGGATTAAAAATGGTATTTCAAGGAATGGGAGAAAGTGTATTACTTATTAAACACATATTTCTTTAACTTACTGCATAAGAAAATCCCTTTAGGAGAGTATTTATACCCATCTTTTCACACTAACTACTTCATCATAATTTGGTGGTTCCTGAATCGCATAATGCTTTTAACCTCTCCGAACAGTCTTCCTAAATTGTGTATATTTAACCTTAAACCTTCCATTGCCTCAAGGAGAATGGGCAAGCTAAAAAAAACCAAACATGTTTCTTTTTTCTGAAGAATATTTCAGTAGATGTTGGAAGCAGTTCATACAAGGAGCTCATTTTTGAGACCCCTTTAACCTGATCTCAATGAGATAACCCACAAGAGGTATTTAAGGAAGAGCTCTGCAGGAGCAGCCTTGTCAGGAGCCTCATATCACCTACTTGAGTTTCTCTTCCTGGGCTTTTTTTTCTCTTCTTCTCCTCCCTTTTTCATCCTTTCAAAATTGTCGTACTGATATTTATAATAAGTTTTATTGACAACTCGTGTAAACGATGTTATCTCAGAAAAAAGAAAAACAAAACTACCAAAATTCTGTGGAACTGGTTAATTTAACATTTGACCATGATGGAGAAAAAAGATACGGGAAGGTTAAAAACAAATCTGTAAGAGGCTTAAATAGTTTCATTGCTTATATTGTTACACAGTTCACATTTCAACCCAGAACGTAATGTTGTAATTATCTGGACTACAGTTCAGTGGTGAAGAAAGGGAAGCAGCCAAAACATTATAGAATGGTAAGGTAAATAGAAAGAGAAATTGTTTATTTGTGATGCAAAGTGGGACATTCTTCTTTTTAAAATACATTTAACTTATTTCCATTTGGCTTTGTAAAGACAGTCATGCATATCTCTGAAGACAAATTTTGCCCTTCAGTTTGCTACTATATAGTTGTAACAACTCCAAGAAATACAGTTGGCGGTAGTTCTGTTTGGCACAAAACATTACAGATAATGAATGAGAGAAAGCCAGCTATCTGCTACAGTATGAATCTTCTTCAGTTCAAGAGAAAAATACATTCTCAGTGAAGTTCACTGTCAGGACAGTGCACTTGACTGATTGAAAGGCTGTTTATTTGAGTTGTCTTAGAAAACTCATCTCTAAAATTAGACAGAAAGAAAATAGAAAGAGAAGTGTCTTTCTGCAATAAACATTTAGAAAAAAAAAATTGCTTTTAGAGAATTACAAATCCTGTGACTTGATACTGCATCAGGCTCGTGACATTTAAGATAATACAAGTATTTCACAGCACAAAAGCAAATCATGTAATTTAGCTTGCCTCAACAAGCATTGCCTCAGCAGGGATCTCTAATTCAGCACAAAAGATTTTATGAAGTTCTCAATATAAATACCCAGAATACTCCTGGCACAGAAAGTACCTTCCCAGAGCCTGCACAATAGGCAGTTTTAGAGCACTAAATGTAATGAGTGGTTGAAATCTGTTGTGGATGGGGGCCAGAGTGAGTCATGTAGACTCAAGTATAAAATCTGTATTGAAACTAGACATTATATAAGTTTGACAGGAGCTAATGAGTATGCTTGTATGTGATTCTGTTAAAACTTCATGTCAGCCTCTAATCGTCTTTACACACATTAGTCAGCTTATCCTCACACTGTCCCCCGTGGGATATGTTACTGCAATAGCACGCTCTTACAACCCACAGAGAAGGGAAGGCAAGAAATCTACTGACTGCAGATTCCCTGGTTAAAAAGCACTGAATGAACGTATTTTAAAGGTTGTTTCATCATGGAGCCCTCTCAGTCATCTGTGCTGGAGATGTGGTTTCGCGTTGAAGCACTCAACCTGCCAGCATCCCTGGGCCTTAAGGTCCTCAGTTACTCAGTGCATTGTTGGAGCTGTGCTGTGTTGTCCTGAGTGGGCAAGGGAAGGGGAGCAGTTGCTCTACCAGCACCATAGTCCAGAGCACTTAAAAACCTCACTGGGGAGTTTTTTGGCATTCAGAGTGTGCAGAAGCCTGGGGTTTTTCTTCTGTTTTATCAAATCTTAGGATTTGCAGTCCAACTTTTCCAGAAAAAACAGCTTTGTTTCATTTTTAAGGTTCTGAAAATCTGCTGTGCTCATGGTTTGCTCTAAAATCAATGTTACAGTGGATATCTGGGCAGTTCACAGGGAGCCTTTCTAGCTAGGCTGAGCCAATTGAGGAGCAGGGCTGGAAGAGGATTAAAAGCATTTCCTTTCTTGTTAGCACCGGGACTTCTGAGGAATTATTCTGAACAACGCATGCCAATATAACAGCAATTAGGTCAAGCTACAAAAGTGAAAATTTGAGGTAATGTTAGATAAAAACTGGTAATAAGATGTACTGGGCTGTGGAATAGTCTGTCCATGGAAGCCGTTCTGCATGCAGTTTAGAGCTCAATTAAAATACTTCTACATTGGCAGAGGGAAGACCTATTCTTTTGATAATCTGATAGAGCATCTCTAATTCTTTCACCTTGGGTATATTAATACTACACATAATTAAAATCAGATCATGATAAATTAACTAATTTGCCCTTAGAGTGATCAAAGACCCTTCCACCCTCAGGGCTCGTAGGAGCTGCTGCTCCCCCTCCCCCCCACCCCTACCCCACACGCTCCATTTTAATCATAACTCTGAAATGTTTATTGGAAAAAGAAGTATTTCCAGGAATTACGCTCTGAAAGTGGCTGGCTCCTAAAGCTAATGAAGTGTAAGGATGCCCTCTGCTGAGCATGTGCTCAGGAGTTTTGTTGGGAAACAGCATTGTCCCCTGCTGGGTGCAGAAAGAACCTCTTGGGCAGCTGGGTACCAGGGCAAGGTGACCCTTTCTAACATGCATTGTGAATCTAATATAATAGTACAACCAGTATATGATGAAGAGTAAGCACTGAAGAAAATTAACTTGTCGGAGTTTAACAGAAAACAAAGAGATATCAGTAACTCAAGTGTCAGCTTACTTTCCAGAGAAAGATATAGCACAATTTTGGAATCCAGGCATCTGGAGATGATCAGAAATACCCTCAAGTGGTGAAGGGAAACTGATGTTAAGAGGTCCTTGATGCTTTACCAATAACATACATCACTGTTTCTATGTTATGCTTTTTTAGACCTTCTGATGGTGTCCAGAAGCCATCATAGAACAAAGCTGTGCACAAATACAGCACTTTTATTATATGTGCTATTTCAAAATGTTGCTTTTTGCCTTGGGTCAGTTCTGTGTGTGGTTGAGTTCATGTAGGCATCCAGAGAAGGTTAAAAAAAAAAAAAAAAAAAAGCGTGCATCTCCAATAACAGATGTGAAGTCTTCAAGGGGGATTCCATGTCACTTAATTTGCTTCTGGAAAGATTAAGGAATAACTGAGGAAAGGAGAGCTAATCTTGTGCTGCCAGTTTAAGTTAGATCAACATTTCCTATTTGTTCCTTCTGATTTAAAGCAAAGTCAGGACTTCTTTGCATCTCGAACTGTTGGAGGAGGTTTAGCACCATCTTAACTCCCTCTGCAGTGTCTTTCCTGTCAGAGTGCTGCTGACTTAAACTCGGATGTACGCACTGTGACAAGCAGTGATATCTCGATGAGGCCTATGGTGAGGTTTTTGTCATTGAATTAACTGTATAAATAATTCAGCATGCCCAAGGAAATCTGGAAGATGACAACTTCTGAAATATATATTAAAAACAAAGTCCCGAATTCTAATTAAAATTCATGCTTATGGCAGTTTTCTCTCATAGAAGGTGCATTTTTTTCTAGCCTTGATTTTAATCAGCTAAGTCAAATGCAACTAAGTGATTGCACAACAGTTTATTAATTTCATACTTCGTGGTACAATATGGCTGGAGAAGTGGGCTGAGCCGAACCTCACACAGTTCAACAAAAACTGCAAAGTGCTGCACCTCGGGACAAGCTGCCCTGTTCACCAGATCATAAAGGGGCACCCCAATGCAAAGCAGCTCTTCTGTAAAGGACCCGAACACCAGGTCAAACGTGAGTCAAAGAGGTGCCCTTGAAGCAACCAAAACCTGGGCTGCAGTGGGACAAGAGCGTACCTACTTTCTGTGATCATAGAACAAAGGCATAACTGAAGGTTTTTCAGAGTATGATGAAGGTTACTCACTCTGAGACTCACCTTGAGAGAGTCTGCAGCAATACATTTTAAAAAGGATAATGATCCAAACAAATAGATTGTGTGTGTATAATTATGTTATAATATTTGAAATATTCCTCTAAGTATATGAAACTGTGCAAGCATGAATTCCCATAATGTGTGAAAACCTTCCTGCATGAAACAACTCATGCACAGGTTTTTCCCTGGCATGGAATGGAGATGTTTTTAGCCTCCCAGGTCCTGAACTGGCAATTCAAAGCAGTGTGATTGCCTGCTTGATTGTTTGTGAGATAACAGTAAGATTGGCAGTGACAGGGTAATTTACTGAAGATTGCAATGTCAGGCGATATCCAAAGGGGCTTGCCAGCATAAAGATGTGATTCTGTTGACTGACAGGACACTGAGATTGATATGCCATTTGAAAGTTCATGGTGTCGTCAGAAGTGTTCGGTCACAGCAGCCCATAATTTGCTGCATGATGAGGTCATTACAGACATAACACGCTCACCTATAATAACAGGTGTAGCAAAAATACGAGGCAGCTGTAACAGCTAAATGTAAATTTGTCAGAAAGAGTAATTTATATCCTCTATTTTGTTTCTGCTGTTACTGCTGATAGGATTCTCTTCACTGACAGTTGTCTGAGTAAAAGAACTGAGTGGACTAAATGGTGGACAGCTCTAAGTTTGTAGTTTTAGAAGTGCCACAAACCAAGAAAAGAGAAGAATGGAGACGAAAAAATTCCCAGAGCTTAAGAGAGAAATCGCTTTCAGTTATAGTCTGAAGCTGGGGATGGCAGGAAATGGGTGGAAAACAGACTGCAGCAAAATAAAAATAAAAATAATAGTATGTACCGCCATGTTGGGAAGGATTTCAAGATGAATGGAACTCCTAATGTGAATAGGCAACTGACCTTAAGGAAATCTATAGCTCTTACAGCAAGATAGTTTGTCTAACTTAAATTTCCTTAGTGGGCTGAATGAAAGAATTGTCAGCATACCTTGGCAATTTTGTTCTTAAGTCAGAGTCCGTTGTTTCAGGCACAAACACTCTACTGGAAATTTGGGTTAATTGTAAAATAAGAAAGCTGCTTGTAGTTGATTGTTGATTTTTTTCCCCTTCCACTCTTAACATAGTGCTGGTCTGTTTGGAAAATCTTGAAAATAAATGAGACGTGCTCTTTCTCTGAGCCACAACTGTCAGCTGACCTGCTGGAATGCTTTTCCCTGTGTCCGTGATGCAGAGCGTGCCCTGGCCGTGTCTGTACTCAGCAGATGAGTCTGATGTGCCTTGCAGTGTCTCTGAAAGTTTACAGACTTGCAGATTGGATGCCTGATTTTTGTGATTTCTCAAAAGTAGACGAATGAATATTTCTGAATTCTTACAGATAATACTTTAAAGAAAACAGTTATTAATGTACTGAGCTATTAAGTAGGACTCCATTAAGAGAAAACATTTAAATAATGACGTGAAGGGAAGGAATGATGCTATAAGCTGTTACCATATGTGATAAAAAGAACTGTGATTCATCTGCCTATGCAGATTGGTCTCCCTGTTGAGGACTGCACTTCAATTCCCAGTGATTATGATTATTTTTTAAAATGCTTCTTAACAAATATTCTTCATGGACAAAGTAATGTGTAATATGATGGCTGAGCCCACCAATTTTGTGGCTGATCCTTTCTTACCCCAAGCACATGGCCAGGTTGTCATTCAGATGTTCATGAGAGGTGAATTGCAGAAGCACTTCCCTATAAATTATCAAAGTGGATGCAGCATAATTTTTATTTTCCTTACACAATTATTACAGTAACTTTTTTCAGCCCATCTCCTTCCCTCCCAAGATTTAACAAATGAAATTAAATGTCATAATTCCTTGTAGGACTCTTATAGGCCAGCATGTAGATCTAAAAACTTTGTAAAGCAATCAGTTGGAGAATCCTTTACTCCTTCTGCTATTCATTTTTCCTCATTTCAGCCCTTAATAGATTTCTTTTGGGCTTGATTCTCCTCTAATACAGTTATAATTCACATTAATGGTTGGTGTACTTTAAGAAAGTCTTATCCTTGTTGTATTTCTAGTTCAGTTACCCGTTTTCTGGCACAGGGATGCTATGAAGAGCATGCACTAACATTTTCTCCCAGTGCCTTGAGATGTCCATTAGATATTTTTGCTTGATAGCACTGTGCAGCTGACTGAATCTTGATGATTCTTGGCTTTCAGATGGCTTGGTTGACTGCCTAGACCCAGACTGCTGCCTCCAGTCTACTTGTCAAAACAGCCTGCTGTGCCGAGGTTCCCGTGATCCTCTTGACATCATACAACAGAGCCATTCTGGTTCACCAGCTGTGAAGTCATTCTATGATCGAATCAAGCTCTTAGTGGGGAAGGACAGCACTCATATCATTCCAGGAGAAAATCCCTTCAACAGCAGGTAGCATGCTATAAATATGACATTGCATCTACGTGTTTGCACTGTGTGAGAAAATATCTCCTAGAGCTTTTGTTCATGTTTTTACATGAGATGCTGCTTTCAGGTCATTCTTGTGTTTCCATCTCAGCAATCGATTCCATTGTGCTCTGTTGCAATTTATATTATTGCTTTTATTTTATAACACTTGAGTTTTATTAGCATTTTAACGCACTGGCAACATCTAGAAGCAGGTTTCTTCCACTCAGCAAGAGCTTCTGAGCTTCATCATTTATGAAGACTGCAGTGTACAACAATGGAAAGTGCATGAGTTTGAAGAGTAGATGTAAATAATGCTATAATATAGTCTTAGTTGTAATTGCTAAGAAAATTAAATTTCATTTAAAAAAAAAACAAAACCAAACAGCTGAAAACACCCATCTTACTTAATTTCAAGCAGTTAACTTGGAAATAATCAAGCTATTCGTGTAAGAATGTTCAAAGAATTACAAATCTAGCCTGAGCAAGAGTTGGCTACTTCAGATCTGAGACTTTTCTGAAAAATCCAGATAGAAATGTTAAATTCATAAAGTTTTATAGTGCTCTGATTTGGCAGGGGTCTCAATCCTGTTTTATTTGCACCTCACATGTTTTAATATTTCTTTACATATGGCCTCTTAAAAGATTACCCAAAAAAACCCTGTGGTATGTGTTACTATAAAAGAGCACAGTGCTTCATACAAGCGTGGATAGTACACTTAGAAATATACATCACAGCATCCTGAGCATTTCAGAAATAGCAGAAGAGGCCTGAAAACAACCCTGGTTGTTTCCGACTAATGGAAATGAATATGCACATCTGATACGTACATCACGTTAGAAATGCATGAATAGGGGACAATGCAGGCCTTATAGCTGTCCCAGAACTGAACTAAATTTGTCTGTTTTTGGCACAACACAAGCCATTTTAATCCCCTCATCCCACAGTTTGGCCAAGGTCCAGGAATCTTTGCTGTCAGGTTTCTGTGTCTGTTGGTGTGCCCAAAGCCTTCTAAGCGTTGTAGGCAGCTCCAGCCCTGCCAGCGCAGAGCCGGCTCAGAAATGGGCCTTTTTGTTTCCTGGCTCTCTATAGCTACCAATCAGAGGTGGTGGACCATGCCAGAAGTGCTTAGTGCTAGTATAGAATACTTTACACCTGCAAAGCACAGTGCTGTTGTCCTTCTTGCAAGGTGCTTCTCTTTTTCATCTCTTTTTCTTACACATCTTTCTTTTCTCACCAGTCTGCCTCTGTCAGGATTGGGAAGTGGGAGGAAGGGAGCCAGGAGATGGAGTATCCTCTCCATCTATGAGAGCAGGGAGAGAGGCAGGAACAGGCGACCGTGCCAGGGAGCAGCAGAGCAGGGAGGAGTGGGGCTGCTGCTTCCAGGAGGCTGCAGTCCAGCAGTATGTGCCTGCTGCATGCTCTCCAGCAGCAAAGTGCTCTCAAAAGAGAAGTCTGACTGTGCCCAATTGTATGGGAATAACCAATCTTCATTCCCTTTAGTTTAAGCAAAGTGGGTAGCCTGGTGGCTACGAAAGCCATTTATTTTGCCTGTGCATAAAGCTGATGTCGTATCTTTTCTCCAGCTGACAAAGTGAAAAGGAAGGATTACAGATCAGGAACCAGTGTGTAGTGCACAGAGGTCAGTCACTCCCTAAGATGAATGTTCATGGGCCATAATTTGGAAAATAATTTGTCTAAAATGGAGGTATACCATTACACCGTATTTTTAAAGTGTTTGAGGCATCCACAGACATAGCATTGTAACCAGGCTGGATATTCTGAGCATTGATGGGTCATCATTCCATGGTACTTCAGGGTCACAGCTCTGGCTTGGCTGCATGTGAGGTGGCAAAGCCTCTGCAAGGCCTCATTAGTCAGTTGCATCTGAGGTCCAACCCAAGGGAAGGCATCAGGTCCTATTCCATCTTTACTGGCCTCAACACATAGATACACATTTTCTTCATTTAATTAAACAGAGGGAGTTGGGTGCTACCTTCAGTATTCTAGTAATCCTTGAAGCAAGTGGAATTTAGAGTAAATGAGGCACATGTGTTCCACCGCTCAGTTTATAAGCACTGTAACTGTTTTCGTAACTAACTTCATTACCTTTCATTATTCTCTTTTCAAGTCTTGTGTCTCTTATAAGAGGCCAAGTGGTGACTACAGATGGAACGCCTCTAGTTGGGGTCAACGTGTCTTTTGTCAAGTATCCAAAGTATGGCTATACCCTCACTCGTCAGGATGGCATGTGAGTTTGCTTCTTTCATTGAGGACCTATTATTTTATGTAGTATCTTTGCTGATTAACAGATGGTGCAATCTATTGGAGCCATGTGGTACCGTGCATTTCATTCCTCCCAGGGCAAAGAGCTAATAAGTAAACACCAAAGTAATTTTTCACATGGCATTTTGAATGCTAAATGAAAGTAAATATGAAAAGGCTGACTTCTGATAATAATGTGTTAGCAGTCACACTCACTTCAAATAAATTGCTCTGTATCTATGAAAACATTCATGGACTACAGTAATACCCAGCTGAGAGCAGAAATATTTTAGCTTAAAATGCAAGGCCAAAGAATGTTGCTTGGGGAAATATATTTATATATATATATATATATTTTTTTTTTGTTAAAAGTTCCCTTCTATCTCTCTTTTTGAAGATCTGCTATATTTTGACTTTCTTCAGGGTAGAATATACTCAAAAGATTCTAATTGACTGTATTTAGACATTCTCCTGCTGTGCAAAGATGAGCTTTTTCCCCCTTGTATCATTTGATTTGAAATGCAGACAGTTTCAGAAAAATAAAAACTGATGTGTCATGGTTTATCTGGTTTACTGGCTGTGGTAACTAAGACTAAGTAAGTATAGTTATGGCACATTCATTGCAAACATTTGCCATTTTTTCTTATCTTTCATACAAAGAGTTGAATTGAATTACTTAATATGAATCAGTCGAACTATTGAGTATTTCACGTCCACATTTCCAGAGTATCTTAGTGTTAGAATTATAGTGTAATATTATTGATTTCAGTGGTTTAAGACAACAGCAATATGTTAGCTGAACTTGTATTTAGATCTAAATAAATTATCTAAATCATCAAGTAATTTGTTACATTACTGTTTACACAAAACAACTGATCAGTTCTGTTGTCAGAACAACCTTGAATTATTTTGTGCCTTTAGGACAAATTTCAGAACTCCTGCAGAGCTCCACGTTGCTGCTGTAATTTTGTAGGGGCTTGGGAGTAAATATCTAATCTCTATGAAAAATGGTAGCAACAGTAATTCTGGGTACAGTAATTCTTACCACATTTGTAGAACAGAAACAGCTAAACTTTTCATTATTATTCTTCCTGCCATCCATCCCATTACTTTTCTTGATGGACAACATCTGTTGGGAAAGGAATAATTCAGTGCCCAGCACATTGCTTACTTGCTTTCTCTGCTGGTTCTGTGTATATGGGGGACTTGCAGTAATGCATGTGCTTGTTTGGTGGGTTTTTTTGAAATTATTAATGCAGATTTTATAATGTATTGGGACATTTGTCCAGATGGCTACAAATTGCTGCTTGCCTTGACTGTATTTCAGTCTGTCATTTTGCTTCCAGAGGTTCACATCCCATGACAAATCCTTTGAAGCAGGACACTTAAAACATGTACAGTGGTATGACATTCTTTTAGCCACGAGTGTTATGTCTTGGATCATTCAGTCTCATTGCCTCTAAAGCCTGCCTTTCTTTAGGTTTGACTTGGTTGCAAATGGTGGATCATCCCTAACTTTGCACTTTGAACGGGCCCCATTTATGAGTCAGGAAAGAACAGTTTGGCTGCCATGGAACAGCTTCTATGCCATGGACACGCTTGTAATGAAGACAGAGGAGAACTCCATTCCTAGCTGTGATCTCAGTGGCTTTGTCAGACCTGATCCAGTCATCATTTCATCACCACTGTCAACTTTCTTCAGTGATGCTCCTGGCCGAAATCCCATTGTACCAGAAACCCAGGTGAGAACAGAGAGAAACATATAGAAATTGGTGATCAGATGCTATTGTTGACATAAGCACTTGACACGACCACCATTTGGAATTGCCACAGCAGAAAGCTATGTAGTGTTGCATTCATTCTGACAGATAACAAGCTTTCTAATGAAGTCTGTAGTAGATATCCTAGGTTTATGTTACCCAGACTCGTTTATCTTTGACTACCTTGCACCTTCTCATTATCGCACAGTATATGAGTATATATCTGTATTTCAGTTCACAGCTTAGGTGTTTCAAGAGAATTTTGCAAAGGCTTTGGTGTCTGGTATTAAGCCCAGTCCCAATTTCTCGTATGCCATTTAGGACAAATAAAAATTCACTTGTTTTCACTTTTTTACTTGGTTACTATTTACTTTGTATAAATTGTTGGTAGAAATTGCAGGTTCCTTTAGCTGTATCTTCTTGTATTCCCCTTTCACGTAACTTACTGTAAAACTGTTTGCTCTTATTTTACTTATGCAGTGGATTCTTACAAATAAAGGCATATGCAGACACCAAATAATATTTTAACCAGAAACATCAGCTGAACTCTGTCACTGCACTGATTTGAAGATACCCATTACCAGTAGTAGAAAGTCATTAGGTCATAGGGATATTATTAGCTTAGAATAGTATCTGATATTCAAAGAAAAAAAAAAAAAAACCAAAAAAACCACCAAAGCAGTACTGTAAAGTGTTTGATCTTTTCCCTGTTCAGGTTCTTCATGAAGAAATTGAGGTTCCCGGCTCAAGTATAAAGCTGATCTACCTGAGTTCCCGTACTGCTGGATATAAATCCTTACTTAAGATCATCATGACTCAATCACTTGTGCCACTGAATCTAATCAAAGTTCATTTGATGGTCGCAGTAGAAGGACATCTTTTTCAAAAATCATTTCAGGCATCTCCCAACTTGGCTTATACGTTTATCTGGGACAAAACAGATGCATATGGTCAGAAGGTGTACGGGTTGTCAGATGCTGTAGGTAAGTCAGTGTATACAAGCTCAGTAGCTTTCCACTTGCAGTTTTTAGTAAGAAAGTGGCAAAGTTTTTCTGTGAGAAGCAGATGTAACCAGAACAGTTCTTGTCTTCCTTACATTGTACTTTTTTATCATGTTCTTTTTATGTATTGAGGAGCACATTCAGAGGCTCTAGGCTACCACTGTGTCTGTGTTTCCTAAGCAGCCAGTGGAATAAGCTGGTCACAGGGACTTAGGTGAAATGTAGTCCATAGCTGCACCTTTCTTTCAGTTAACAAATAAATCTTGTATTTGTTTTGCAGTGACTGGCATTCTGCAATGCATTTGGTATCTCCTGCATGCTGTTATTACAGCCCCTTGTAGGGCGTTTGAAATGAGATCGTTTTCCTATTGCTGTTTAATCTAGCAGTACTATAGCTACGTTTAGTACCTTTACTTATACATCTTCGTTCTAGTGGGTGGGAAAATGGGTGATCATCACAATGTTTTTAAGTTTTCATTTTCATTTGAATATCAAGAAAGATTTTGTTGTAACATTGCTAAAAATGTATTGGAGATGTGCCAACATGGAATGAAAAATTTACTTAAATAGTTGTTCTCCATATTTTGCTAAAATCTTCTTTGCCACAGTTCCTTTCTTAAATTCTTGCATGAGATATTGCTTTCCTGAGTAATACACTGTGTGTGCGTGCTTGAACCACACACAGTTGTCACTGTATGTACAGTGCATGTGAAGTGAGCACAATACACACTGTGAACATCCGGCAAATTAAGAATTTGATCTTGTCCTGCTACCCGATAGGAGAATATTATTATAATTCTTTTAATTATATTTCCTGCTCTCTTTTGACCAAAGCAGTTACTTCCCAAAGTCAGTTGTTCAATAAAAGGGATCTGATCCCTGCAGAGTACATGCGAAAGAAGCTTAAAATTTGGGTTTAGTCAAAGATCTGAATTTAATATTGCAGATGAAAAGAGGGAAATGTAATTACTTCATCTGTTTGAGGTTACTGGGGACTGGAATTATGACCCATCTGAATGTGCCTTGGACATTTAATTCAGTGTCTGTTCAGCAATTATAGGTGATTTATATTTTTATTTTTATTTCAGTTTCTGTGGGTTTTGAATATGAAACTTGTCCCAGTTTGATTCTGTGGGAGAAAAGGACAGCGCTGCTACAAGGGTTTGAACTAGATCCTTCAAATCTAGGAGGATGGTCTCTGGATAAGCATCATGTACTTAACGTCAAGAGTGGTGAGTTAGTTCCACAAGTTTTCTGAGCTATATGGAGTTTTGACTGTGAATGCTTCTTATTTACAATATCTTTACCCTTTGCAAAATTTGATTTCTTCTCTCTTTTTGTTTCACCTTTAGCTTAGTAAGGAATGGAACATGTTTCAATTGTCAGAAAGTATCTGTATAATTTCAACTGACTTTGTACCCTCCTGCCAGCATCACTTTCTAGAAATCCAGATCTTCATCCTCTGTTCCGTTGTTCATTCATTCCCCTGTAATTAGTTCCTGTCTTCCTTCCATGTTCTTTTCCTTAACCACATTCATTACCACCTCCCTTAATTTGTCCTTTTCCATTATAGTCTGAGGTAGGGTTTCAAAGGAGTATGAGACTCTGACAAGACACTGATTCTTATTTGTCTTTTCCTTTTGACACCTGTTGTAGATTTTTTTCCTCACTTATCTTTAAGTATCCTAAAATGAATATTCTTAGGCTTCACATTTTCTCAAAGACTGCTAAGGAGTTGAATGCTTGGGAATACATTTCGTTTCATTCCTGCTAAGTGCTTTGTGCAGCTTTTCTGCTCTTTCATGCAGGAATACTCTGCATCAGCAACTTGCACAATATATTATTGTCCAAGAAACCTGAAGGAGCATTCAGAACAGGCAAGATCAGGCTATTTGAACACATTTTTAAGTGCCATGCAGCAGATCAAATGCTTCTGAGATGGCCATTTGGATAGAGCATGATATTCACTGGTGACAGCAGTGATGGCAGCTGTACTTGTCCCCGGGGAGCCAGTTATTTTATGTTAGAGTCACACAACGGTATTTCTAAAAGAACATGAGGCTAAATAAATCCAGCCAGATTTCTACAATCTTTGATGGCATTGAAAACTCCCTTCTTGGAACAGATATGTACTTTTAGAACAAGTGTGTTTAAAAGGGAAAACCCATCTAAAAGGCCTTTCTGGAAACCTAATAAGGACCTTACCACTAGCTCCCCTCTTGTCTTTCATTAGTGATCCATAGGAGCTCTTCTAGGAG
This sequence comes from Coturnix japonica, assembly GCF_054131305.1. NCBI lineage: Eukaryota > Metazoa > Chordata > Aves > Galliformes > Phasianidae > Coturnix > Coturnix japonica. The sequence goes on along the minus strand of NC_140680.1, from coordinate 6,344,539 downwards.
TTGTGGCTTTCATTTTCTGCACTGACCTCTTTTCTATCATCTCCATTTGTGCAAGGAAAAACTGAGAGGTGGAAATAGAAGAATAAAGTTAGCAAAAATTCCAAAAAAAATGCAACACAAGAAACTGGATTCAGAGGATCAGGGTGCACTAACAGGTGCACATGTCCTCTGTGCTGCTGGCATCCTCACTTCACAGTTAAGACAGCCTGAACAACTGTGCCAGCCTGGAGGGATGTATGATGACATTTTCTTTCATAATGAAGACCAAAGTACTGTGGGTTTAAGCTTGGATTTGTGTTTGTAGCTGTGTATGTGTGTGTTTTTTAACAGAGAATCCTCATTACACCTTTATTGTTTACTCCTGCAGACCTATTCAGCTGTTTTTGCACTGCTGGAGAGCCAAGCATTGAAATCATATCACTGTTCAGTCCTTAACAGCAGCTGCTGAAAGGAGAACTACCTGAAGTCACCTGTAACAAATGACTGTAATAACCACTTCTCCTCCTGTCTGTTATTAGGTATATTGCACAAAGGCAATGGAGAAAATCAGTTTCTCACTCAGCAGCCAGCTGTGATAACCAGCATTATGGGGAATGGGCGCCGAAGAAGCATATCCTGTCCTAGCTGCAATGGTCTTGCAGAAGGAAATAAGCTTTTGGCCCCTGTAGCACTGGCAGTGGGAATTGATGGAAGTCTCTTTGTTGGAGATTTTAATTACATTCGGCGTATCTTCCCATCCAGGAATGTTACTAGCATATTGGAGCTGAGGTAAGGTGTTAGTCCTGGGACTTTGATTCTGTAGCCTGTGCTTAAATCAGCCTTTACCATTATTTTTATAATTTTGTAAAACATTGTCACTGTCAACCTATTCAAATTCCAGTGGAGAAATGGGGCACAGAAGTGCAGAGTTCAAAGTCTGTAGCTAATCAGAGCAGTGTTTATAGAGAAGGATGAAGTGTATAAACAAACTGAAAGACCAGTAGTGCACACCATCTTATTCTCTCCTGGTGGTGATCATTTGACACAGTATTTGTATATTTGTTTCATTTGTATATGTATTTTAGTTTTATTTGTAAAATGCAGAATTATTGCCCTTAGCTATTGAGCAGTAGTGATAATTAAAGAATTAACAGTCTTAAGAGATTAGAAAGGAGGTTTTCACATCAACAATTTTGAGATCCACTTTTCCACTTTTTTCCCTTTCTTGTAGGTTTAGTTCTGTAGGTTGGCTAGTGCAGCAAAAGTTGGCATACAGAGTGACTTTGCACCATCAGAATTCTTTGTAAAATCATATCTCTGTTCCTTTCAAAACACTGAGGTTTTGTCACTTACCAGGGAGGGCATGAGTGTAGAGTGTACCACTTCACCCATTTCTGTTTCATCTCCTTTTTTTTGTTCCTCTAGTAGAAGGAAGAGCTATTGCTTCCAACTGCAAGTTGTGTAACTGTTCTTTATTGTTGATACACTACTGAGTATTTGGCAGAAAGCTAATGAGAAGTGGCTTGCATTGGCTGTCCTTTGATACCTCTGCAACCCGCTCAGGCAATAGGATCAGTGCTCTTGTAAATTTGATATAACTGCAAAGCACATTGATTATTACTATTTTTTTTAGTAACCAATACCTCTTCTTCTACTGTGCTTTTGTTTTTTAATTAGTGGGGGGAAATGTAGAGTTAAAGAGCTGTTAAGGAACAAGAGGCCTAGCTCTATTTCACACCTCTCTCCCATTCATGTCATTCTGTTGATGTCCCTGTTGTGAATTCTGATTTATATAAGAGAAAAGAGATCAGACTTGGGCCAAATCAGCTCTGAGATCACCGACACCTGCCTACATGCCATCAGGCTGCCTTATTCTCCAGAGGTTTTAAAAAAACACACAAGTAATAGATGATCCAGTGCTTTCTGATTGGCAGCTGGTGTGGCTGTATGACCTGCTATAAACATTTCTATCAGCATACACTATAATTCCGCATTACACAGAATATGCTGATGTTTGTTTTTTCCAACTAGTTCAGTTCCACCTTGCTGTCTAGTGAGCAGGACTATAGCATTATAGGTGAAGAGAAACATTTTCAAACTAGTGTAGTTAATGTAAGGCATTTATGTCCATATCACCTCCAAATGTCAGTCACTGGCACAGTTTCTGAGCAGTTTCTGCGGGTCTACAACATTACTAATTTGAGAAGTTTGGTTTCCACATAGGCAGGAGACAGCTCAGACTTCTCAGCATGTGTGAGGGATAACAGGAAAGACAACATAAAGATGAAGATGAATATCTTCCAATCCTCCTTTTGTCCATTTTCCTTTATCTTATGAACGTATGTTTTCCACAGTGTAGTCTCTTTAGCTTCTTCTACAACTATTAGCAATGAACAATGAATCTGTTATGAGTACTGTTGGGCTGCTGCAAATGACTTTACACCCAGGCTTTTAGGATTTGTGGTGGCCTTTTTACCCCCTGTTCTCTGAAGAGAATTAGGTAGGATCCATTCCAGCAAACACTATGTACAGAAGTAGCTGTGCTTCACTGACCATACTAAAATGTCTGACTCAAATGGCTTTAATCCCCCAGCTCTTAGGCATTTAAGTATAAACTGGAGTGAATCTGCAGCAAGTATCAAACATAACATGCTTCCATATCTATTTCAACAAAGTGTATTGCTTTGTTTCGATTTCAGAATGGTTTGGGTTTTATGTAAGCCAATATAAATCCTGAGAAGCTGTACAAGACAAAATATGCCAGTGTGCTTATTTCCTTTGCACTGTGCTTTATGAAGGTACCTGATCTGAGCGGCTGATAGGAATTTTCACTCGAGTGCTTCATGTCGCAGGCTGGGGGCTGTGCATTGAGTTCTGCAGGAGTCATGCACCTCACTGATTTTTTCAATGTATATTCCTAAAAAGAAATGATAGACACAGTGAAGCACTATCATGTGGAGGATGTATTGACTTCCAGGAAGCAAAGGATTTGGCTTGCATCTAGAAAGTACACTAGGCATCAGTTAATGCTACATATCTGCCATTGTACAGTATTTTACTGCCAACTTAAGAGATTTGGTTTTTTAACCTACTATTTGCTTTGATTGACTTAAGTAGAATCTAGATAAAATGCATCTTAAGTGTTTCTTTAGAGTCTGGGGGAATAGAAAATAAACTGTGTAATAGAAATTCATTTAGAAATTGCTTGTTGGAAAACTGTTTTGATGAAAGAGTTGCCCATAGCTGGCAATATCCTAATCCCCGTGCTTCCCCATTCCCACCTTTTTATAAAGAAAACTGCCAGTTCCTCTCCCTCCCAGACCACATATATTTCCATTTGAAATCTTTCCCAGTGCTCCATAAAGCTTTCTGCAGCGTATACGGGGGTGGGGGATGAGGGAAGGGGTATCATACTAGGGAACTAGTTGGCAGGTGGATCCCTCCCAGTCATTCTTCATCTGTAAACCAAGATAAGGCTAGTGCTGAAAAGAGGTACCTTCTCCTATGTCCTTTTGTAAAATAAAACAAATACTATGTTTGCTTTACCATCTATTCTTCAGCTAACTGTTTGTTCTTTTTCCTTCTGTTCCCCTTCTATAAAGAAATAAAGAGTTTAAACATAGGTAAGACATGAGCTCTTTCCCATATAATTTGATATGGTTTGTTTGCTTCATTGTGTTTGCTTTTTGTGTTGTGCTTCTTGTGTAATGTTCTGTTCTTCATGTACCATATATAGAAACATTTTATGTGCTAATTGTGTGTTATGAATATGATAAGCATTAGCAATTACAAAATGTAGTCAAAAAGCAACAAAACAAGTTATGACAGTAATTAGAAACTTATAGTAGAATGCAAGTATAATGAACCCCAAGCTAACTTCTACATCATCATTTCTGCCTGCTGTCTCTAACTGGTTTAAATGGTTGAGACAAACTATGAGAGCAGTTTTATAAATGCCAGAGAGTTTCACAAAAGCACCAATGACTGGAAATAGGTCAGAAATGCACTTTCTGGTCATTAGTAACCCCCTGAACAATGTCCTTATAAATAAGTTAGTTTCTGTTATCTTCCATTGAAAGCATTCAAGAGCTAGTAGTGTGAAATTACTAGAAGGAATTGCTGTATGATTTACAAGGGAGGAGTAACATTTCTGGTTGTGAGAAGTAAAGATTTTTCCTCTTGTCTTACCTCAGCACTAGGATTTCTGAATGGGAACAGCATAGGAAATGCTTGTGCCTTCTTCAGTGCCACACACCTTCACCCTGCTTAATATCAAGGGCAAGAACAAGAGAAGCTCTTCCATACTGTTCTGTCCATGACTTCTTTAAAGCCATATTTTGGTATCCTTCCATTTCTGCTATGTGAGTTAGATACAGAAGATAGTCTGACTAAATAATGTAATTTCCTGTTCACAATGTTTTGGTGTATGGAGTCTAACTCCGCTGAATTTTTTTATCTAGATGAATTCATTCACAATTTGCAAATGGTTATTGGTGATGCTGGAGGCTTCTCATTTGCAACTGTAAGCTTAGTTAATTCTTCAGGTGCGTAAAGATTTGCTCTGAGCAGCTTCTCTTTTTCAGTTGTATTTCAAGAAAAGCTGTTGTAACACTGTTTATGCATGTATGAGAGGAGCAGCAACCAGGAGCTGCTGCTGCCTGTACTTGCTATCAGGTTCAAGGCTTCCTGGAAGATGGAGTAAGGCTGCAGGTTGTAACTGCCATGCACACTAGGGAGGACTAGAGGAAGAGAGGCTTCTGGGCAATATCAGATGTTATAGAAAGTATTTTAAAGCAAGGTATATTCCTTCATTTCCTGCAATTCAAATAAAAGATTGAAATGGTGCTGAGAAAAGAGAAGCTTTAGCTGCTTAGATGCCAGTCTGAGAACTATGTACATTTATAAAATACATCCCTGTTTGAGGTAATACCTTCTTCAGTTTTTCTTACACAGCGGGTGCACGTCCACCAGTTGTCTTGTGCCAGAGATAAAAATACATTTTGTGGAGCATCTTCCCCTGCCTGTTCCCTTACCAGGCTCAGGAGCAAAAGTGAATAGGCAAGGCTAGCAGCTGCACTGAGTTGTGCCCTGCTCTGGAGCAAAAGCTAACAGCCCACACCCTGACAAAACTGCTCTGAGGGAGATGCCAGTAGAGAAATACACGTTGAGAGCCATGGCCTGCAAGAGAGAAGAGGGAGATGAGCCCATGTTTCGCTGCTGTTCTTGACTCTGATTCATACCTTGTGCTGTGCTGATAGCAGCAGGACACACCTAAGACTAGCTGTGGGCAGGAGGGAGACAGGGGCACGCTTATGGGAGGGCAGGCACAGGCTGGAAAATCCATATCTGAACAGTACAGAGACTTTTCCCATGGCTCACAGGGCTGCAATAAGGGTAGAGCAGCTCCCACAGTGTCTGCTGAGAGCACCCCAGGCCAGGGGAGTTCCCTGCCATAAGCAGGCAGCAGATAGGTACATGCCTCTCCAGCCTGTACCTGCCTCTTCCCATGTCAGCAGTGTGCTCTGGAAGAGACAGGCAGAAAGCACTGAGGATGATAACACAACAAGCCCATGGCAGCAGTGTGTAAGCACTGTCTGTTCTGCTGCTATTGCGGAGGTTTGACTTAAATTTGGGTGTGTTTGCAAAGTGAAGTATGACACAACACAATCATCACAGTGAAGTTTCTTCCGAAGTGTCAAGGGAAAAGTGTGATGAAAGTTGAGCAGAATTTCAGAACATTGAGTAATATGCAGGTGTTTGCATGGCTCAGATACTTGGGAGAGTGAGGAAGTAATTGGAACAAAATATTTTGCTATGTGGCAAAGATTAGGCTTTGTTTTGGAGGGATGAGAAGGAATGTGGTAAAAGTGTAGTGAAGAGGTGCAGTTTGCTGCTGCAGATCAGGAGAGGAACTTGGAAAACAGAGATTGTGCTCTAATTTCAAGCATGTCACTAGTCTCCCTGTATAACCTTGTCTGCACCACTTAACCTCTCTGTGCCTCAGTTTCCTCCTCTGTAAAATGGGTGTAATACCCATGTTTATAAAGCACTTTGCAATTCATGCATGAAATAAAACTGCCAAGTATTTTTTTGTTTATTGTATTTATTCATCTCTAATTTCTACACTCCTAGACTTCAGCAAATGGCATTTATTCTGCCTATTTAAGTTTGATCAAACAAATCTCCTTCCTGCTTTCTACGGTTTTAGAACTAATTGCTATTGACATAAAGTCATGACATGTCACAGACTGGCATAGAGGAAGATAACTGTAAAAAGTGATATTTTGGAGCCTCCTCATTCCTCCAAATCCACTCATGACCACAGAAACGCAGTTGTCTTTGTTACTGATAATCATCTGCCAGAAGTGCCCTTACTTTACCTTCAGCAAATCTGGTCAAGAAATGGCTTATGTCCATCATAACTTATCTCTGAGTATCCTCACTCTTGGAGATGGGCACCTTTGCCACTTGAAACTAGGAGTGTGGATATTTGGAGGCAGATCTCTCTGGTTACTGGTAAGTAACCTTCATTATTTTTCTTCCTGTCTTCATTTGTCTTCTGTGTTTTGAAACCACCATTGACCTTATTTATGCTCACCCATAGGCAACAAAGGCTGGAAAATTCAGATCATGCTTAACATCCAACTAAATTGAGTTAAACTAGCCAGGCAAGAGTTTGAAAATATTTCTGCACTGCAGTTCTGTGTGTGCGAATGTATATATATCGCTAGAGATTGACATTTCTCAATTTGCAGATGATTTGCTAAAGTAGTTCCAAAATGTGACAAGCTGTCAAAAAACATATATCTCATATGAGAAGTAGCTTCCCATATGAGCACCTGTTCTAATCTCAAACTGAGGACCAGTTTGTCAGTAACAGAAGGTTTGGAGTTAAAGTCAGACACTCAGGGTCTCTCTGGTTTTAGTTACATAACCAACTTCATCTACCGTAAATGAGATTCTTGATAAGAATGAAGGAGAACGAATTTGCTTTAGGAGTAAATTTGTTATGCTTCAGTCTTCTATTTATGCAAGACCACACAAATCTTGTGGCATAATATACGTGACTCAGGAGCAGATTTTTTTTTTTATTTTTTATTTTTTTTTTTTTTTGGATGTTATTCCTATGACTTCTCCTTTCAGGAGAAAGATGGTGTTAGCAGGTAGATATATGCCAAAGAGGATGGACCTAAAGCACATCTGAAGAGCTAAAGAGATGGATCAGGAAGTCCACCATATGGTTCTGCCTTATTGGGCTTTGTTATGCAGTGTTTGGTGTAGTAAGGAGTATGAGATTTGGAATGACAATCCTGAAACACTGACCAGTCCCTAGCCAAGTTAAATCTTCAAACAGAAGTTCTTCATACCTCAAGTCCGTATGTAGGTGTCAGACTTTCCAGATCTCGGTGTGTCTGCTGAATATCTAAGCTCTGAAAGCCTGTGAAGTTTGTTGACTGCTCAGCTCTTTTTGTTTTATGCTTCCTTTTTCTCTAAAGCAACAATCCTGCTCACAAATACTATCTGGCCGTGGACCCTGTTTCGGGCTCTTTGTACGTATCAGACACCAACAGCCGACGGATATACAAAGTCAAATCTCTCACTGGCACAAAAGACCTAGCTGGTAATTCTGAAGTGGTGGCGGGGACTGGAGAGCAATGCCTGCCCTTTGACGAAGCCAGATGTGGAGATGGAGGGAAGGCAGTGGACGCAACCCTAATGAGTCCTCGAGGTAACGTAGTTTAAAAAAGACAGCAGTGAAAATGACTATGTGAGGCTACACTGGATGTGGAAATAATTATCTGGCAATTAAATCACTACTTGCTTGGTAATTTTTATTCCGTGCTTTAATTACAGTGGATTGGCAAGTGTTCGTGCTTTGTTTAGTTAAGCAAACTTTATTACCCCAGCACTGAATGCCACTAAAGGAGAACAGAACACAAATTAGCAAGGTACCACTTGCTCCATGAAGCAAACATGAAAACTGGAAAACAAGTCACTATTTGAGATGGGGTATTCTGGGGAGAAAAACTGCCTGCTATGGCATTTTTATCAGCTTTTATACGTCACCTTAGAAGTTTCTGGTTTTTAGAAAACAATTTTAAAAATGATGTGGAGATTTGGGAGATATGTTGCTGTTTAAGATTTGAATTAATCAGATGCATTGCCAGGTGTTTCAGACACCTTTGTTTCTTTCTAATGGTTGAAAAGTAACTAGATGATAGTAAAAGTAAAGAAAAATGAATAAAAACAAGAGGTCCTTTCTTTGGTTGGATAACAGTTTCTGATTCTATGTACAAACTGTGTTCATGGGACAGAACAGCTTTACATAGCAGTTGAGAAGATGAAGCTTTCTCTTCTCTCTCTCGACATTACAATGAGTACTACTGCAACCAGTGTAAGGCAGATTTTTTAGAAGAGTATTTCATTTTCAGACCAAGAACTGGGGTAGGCAGTGCACCAAATTAAAGCAGGAAGGTCAAGTGAGACCTTCCCTCATGCCTGCCCTCCCCCATGACAAGCAGCAGCAGCATTCTGTGCCTCCAAGAATTCACTTTTCATTTTCTATGCCCTTCCTCTTCAGGGATTTACAATTCAGAAGGCAGGAAAAGTAAACAAGCATTGCCACATCGTAAACTTGTTAACATTATTAATCCTACCTTGAAGCAAGGAGCTTCACTGATGACTATTTTTCATACTTGCAGGAATTGCAGTGGATAAGTATGGTCTCATGTATTTCGTTGATGCCACTATGATTCGAAAAGTGGATCAGAACGGGATTATATCAACTCTGCTGGGCTCCAATGACCTAACTGCTGTTCGACCTCTAAGCTGTGATTCCAGCATGGATGTCAGCCAGGTAAACTCTTACATTTTTTTACTGCTCAGCCTTGGAAGAGATGGGCAACTATTTTGGATGACTTTCTGGCCACTTAAGAAATATGTTATGTGCTGCAAGACAATAGCATGTTTGATTTGTTACTGAGATGAATGAAGTATTCTTTTACTGTGGTCAATGCAGGTTATTTATGCAACAATAGTGAAATAAGGTTGAGATAATCGAAGTTATTGTCTTAATTGCCTGTTTTCTGTAATCATTGTAGTTTCCACAATGTAGCGTTCATTCTTTGCACCAAAGCACAATTAGCCAAAGTTACCATTGCACATAGCTTTAATATTTCCAAGAAAGAAAATAATTGTTTGAAGTAGTTGCAGTTCGTGGCTTAGTTTCATGGTTTACGCTGATAAACCCCTCACTAATTTGCTGTTGTTACACATGGAATTTTAAACACTAGAAGTGTACTTTTCAGTTACGAGTTTTACAGTAATAATTTGTGCAACTCATAGGTACGGCTGGAGTGGCCTACTGATCTCGCTGTCAATCCCATGGACAACTCACTTTATGTCCTAGAGAACAATGTTATTTTACGGATCACAGAAAACCATCAAGTTAGCATTATTGCTGGACGCCCCATGCACTGCCAGGTTCCTGGTATAGACTACTCTCTTAGCAAACTGGCTATTCATTCTGCACTTGAATCAGCCAGTGCCATTGCCATCTCACACACAGGAGTTCTTTACATCAGTGAGACAGATGAAAAAAAAATTAATCGGCTACGCCAGGTAACTACCAATGGAGAAATATGCCTTCTTGCAGGGGCAGCTTCAGACTGTGATTGCAAAAATGATGTCAACTGTAATTGCTATTCTGGGGATGATGGGTATGCCACTGATGCCATCTTAAATTCACCATCTTCCTTAGCTGTGGCCCCAGATGGTACCATCTACATAGCTGATCTCGGAAATATCCGCATTAGGGCTGTCAGTAAAAACAGGCCCATTCTTAATTCTTTTAACCAATATGAAGCTGCATCTCCAGGAGAACAGGAGCTGTATGTCTTCAATGCTGATGGGATTCACCAGTACACTCTCAGCCTTGTTACCGGGGAGTACTTGTACAATTTCACCTATAGCAGCGATAACGATGTCACGGAGGTGATGGACAGCAATGGCAACTCCTTGAAGGTCCGTCGGGATGCCAGCGGAATGCCCCGCCATTTACTGATGCCTGATAATCAGATTGTCACGCTGGCTGTTGGCACTAATGGTGGACTCAAACTAGTCTCAACGCAGACTCTGGAACTTGGATTAATGACTTATAACGGAAACAGTGGTCTCTTAGCAACGAAGAGTGATGAAACAGGATGGACAACATTTTATGAGTAAGAATGTTTTTGGATATATTAAGCATACTTTTATTTTTCAAATGGTAGTGATGGGGCCCTGAAGTGATCCTACTGAAATTTGTTGTAGGTTTTTCAGTGATACTGAATAAGGCCTTTGCACCTCAGTCTATTATGATGCTGGACATAATTAAGTGGCTGCTTGATTTCATCGGTTTTGCCGTGTCCTTTAGGTGGGTACAGAACCACCTAAACTCCTGCCTGTAGTTTGAGGCCAGTGGGGAAGTTTACCCACCTCCAGCACGAAGGACTGTGTGCGACATTCAGAAACGTGCTTTTGTTTTACCAGCTTGGGCCCCTGTTCCTAGTCACCAGCAAGACTGCAGATAATTTGAATCCAAGCCAGCCCCCAGCAATCTGTGGCTCCTACGGAGCTGCATGTGTCTATAAAACTTAATACCATGGTTTCTTTCTTTTAGAGCTCAAATTATCTTTCTATTCAGGCTCATATATTACTCATGGTTGATAAAATGTTGATTAACTTTACTGATTGTTCATTCTTGAGACAAGTGAGGAAATTACATCCCCAGCTATCTGTCAGACCCCTGTGTAACTCACATAATTTGTTGATAACCCAAGAGCACATTGGCGTTCATGAGCGCATAGATTAAAAAGCCAGAATTTTCTCTTTAAATGGAATTCATCAGATGAGGTTCAAAAGCATATTAAGAACCTAGAAAAGAACAGTCAGATTTTCTTTAATAATTTTCATATTCTTAGTAGTCTTATTGCCATTTATTGACCAAAACATTTTAAAATAGAATCTAGATGGAACGTTGTAAATTCATGTATGACTTCTAAGTATGGTAAGTCTGATGCCTGGATTATTATTATTTTTTCAGAGAAATAACTATTTATTACTAAATGCCATTTTTCAAGTAACCAGCTAGAAAGTATAAACTGGATCTTATGTTTGACTTTAAATTATAGCCTCACTTTTAAGGTTGCAGAATAGTGATAATGCACACGTTTTAGTTTATTAATGTATTCAACTTGGCCAGCGTTTTCTTATTTTTTAGAGCAAACTAATGCAGGATTATAAGGAACTGTGTTCAGTCTGCTCAGAATACATCAAAATTAGCATTGCTCATCAGTGCTTTGCCCACAGTGCCTTTTCCTTGCATAGGAAGGCAGTGCCCTCTCGTGGTCCTCCTCTAACGTGGCCCTGGAAATTGAACTCTGTCTTCACAGGGACTCAGTAGAGATTTGAAGGTTTTTCCTCCTTAACATTTAGCAAGGGTATTTCTGTAACAGGAGTTAGTTACAAAAATAATCCAGTGATTTTATTCCTCATTCGCATAACTGTGCCCTAACAATTCTCACAGAATTCAGTTTGTTGCGCATTTCAATGTATGCGTGTATATATGCAGAAAAGCATACGCACCAATTATTTTAATATGCAGTGAATACAAATACACAGTGAAACTGTGCTCTAACTGGGGTAACAGAAGCTCCATACCTTCAATGTATCCAGAATCCACCTCATATGAAGACACACACATGGCCTTATCAGGCCTGATCATCCAGCCTGATGCTGTGTCGTGCTGTGATATGTAGCAGCTGCTTCCAACAAAGACAAAAGAAGTCTCGAACTGATTTGTATATTTTTATATTGCCAGCTTTTCCTTTTTCCAACTTGATTAGAATTGGGATTGTGTCATGAGGAAGAAAGTTAGATAACCCTTTAATTCCGGTATGATTCCATTCTTATTATTCAGATAGATGCCTGCTTTTTGTAGCCTGCTAAGTGCTCGCTCTCAAGAATACATAAATTCAAAAGAAACCTCAATAATATGTCACTTCTAAATTACAGAGTACATAAAAGTTTTCAGGTTTATTTAGGGTTTTTGTTTTGTTTTGATTTGTTTCACTTTTCATGTTTTTTTTAATAGTATTTCATTGGTGCAGTGCATAAAACAGCAATGCCTCCTTTATACAATGGTATCACAATCTGTATATAATATTAGGTAGTGGTTCTTTTATGCCTAGCTCATAAACTAAATGGTCTGCAGATCATAGAGAGTACAGTTGTCCTAAAAACCCTTCTAAGATCTGCCATTTATGTATTCAAACACTGTGACCAGCACTGGAGAAAGTGTCCTGGGAGAGGGAAGGGGCAAAACACTGGTTTGTAGAAATAGCATTAGCATGTTCCTGTTTTTCTGTTTCAGTCTCTGTACATCCTCATCCATATTTACTTTTAGATTGGCCTTGGACTTTGAACAGAGATTTTCTGTGAGTAGCCCACAGCAATCCCTAGGAATTTTTCCTGAGTTAATTAAAAATCCAGCAATGTGAATGAGAAGTTTAAATTAATCTGTCTCATTTGCATTACCTAAAATATATCCGCTGATGGGGAGTTTCACCAGCCATTTTTCTGGATATTCACCAAGCTCTACATAGTCTGAAGTCACTCATAAATTTCTCTAGTTTTGTCCTATGTAATATTGTCTCTTCTGCAGTGTTTGGCACCTAAGTATTCTCTTCATACCTTTGCTAATCACTAGGCACGCAGATGTCATCACATACAGATTCTTAGGGGGTATCCCATTATTAACCTTTTAGATTTCTGAAGGTCTATTTTTGGTGCTTCTTGTTTCCCTTACTAGGTGGATATTTGGCTGGATCAAGTTCTTTCCTCATCTATGCTTTCTGAGTAACTTCAATATTTCTTATAAATACTTTTATAAAGACTTAACAAAAACCCCTTTTGAGGCTTACCTAAATGTACTGTGTTTTATCCAGTATCTTGTTGATAGAGTAAATATCTATTTATCTATCTTTTAGTATATATAGTCTAATGGGTAGAAACTTGTGACTTGTATTAAGAAAAATGGTGCTACTTAATCTTTATTTGATCCTGAACTGCTTGAATGAACACACTATATTATTGGTTCCTTCCAGGTCGCATGATGCTTTGTTTTATTGATTTACTTCTTTGCCTAACCCTTCCGTTGGTTCTGGTAAGACTTGTTGCTCCACAGGTGATTTTTTTCCTTCCTCCTCCATATTCAGTTGAATGAGTGCAACCAATTGCAATGGATTGAAAGGCATAATTTTATTTTTGCATTAATTGAAGAACCTGTTTTGTATATTAATTTTGGAGAGGGTCTGTACAGTTCAGGTGGCCTACTTTGAAGTTTCTTAATGATTTAATTGTAAAAAATCACATTGAAAGCACTGATTTTTTTTCTTCTTTGCAGCTAAACATTGACCTACAAAGAAATCATCCACCTTTGTGATACTAAATGTTCTGCTCTTCTCTTCTCCTCCTCTCAGGCAATGCAATGGATTTACCAGTTCTCTTCCAGGCTTCCCACTCCCTGGATTTCTACATCCAAAGGATGACCAGTTGGTTTCAGTCTTTGCCTAAACTTTTCCCTTTATCTACACAGGACATTTTTTTCTTGTCTTTCTCCTTTGCGCTTTGCTAGCGGCTGGGTGAGAGAATTGCACAAATAGAGAATTGCAGCAACTAGAGGAATGTTGATTTTGTGTTTCAGGTCCCCATTTCTTGCCCTTAAAAGACCCAAGGGATTGCTTCTTTAGCATATGTATGCTCAGAAATACTGCATACCAAAGGAAAGAGAGAAACAGAATAATTTGATTTCAGGCAGCATTCATTCTTTGCCCCCTCCCCAGGCTTTATACCTCTAAATAAACTTAACTGCTTCTGTAAGGTCGATAAAGTAATGGAGAGCCCTTCTACCTTTTTTTTTTATTTTTGTGCCTCAGGAGCACTTAATCCATCTTCTAAGGTTTATTCTGAGTGCTGACTGCTGCCCTTTGTGCAACTCCAGCCTATCCCGTGTCTTAACTTCTTATCATTCATCTACATGAGCAAAAGATTCACCCCAAAAGGCAATGCAGTACCACAGATAAGACCTAAATGAAATTATTATGTTCTCAAGTTGATGTCTTTTTTAATCTCCTATGACAAGCTGCTATGTCATTTAAAACCATACTTAGTAATTTCCACTAAATATTCAATTGCAAATGTGCAATGTATGCAATTGTATATTGTAGTGTCATCGTGGTGCCACGGCCATAGAGTTAAACGCAACAATTAAAATACAGATGAATTTACTAATTATAATGGATCCATATATCCGTCTGTATATCCGTAATAATTCAATTGATTTTGAAAGAGACTAGTCTGGATTTACACTCATGGAGTTGAGATCAGTATCTCTGAAATTAATATTTCATCATCATAGACCCTTTCAACAACAGAGAAATAGTTATAGCCAGGATGTTCTTGAAAATCTGTTTCATTCTGTATTTTTGCAAAAATTTGGTGCATTATTAATACATTGGGTATTGAAATGAAGATATATCCTCATGCTTTTTTGCTCTTACTAACTTTTCTATTAGCTATGATCATGAAGGGCGCCTGACCAATGTAACACGTCCCACTGGAGTGGTAACTAGCCTTCATCGAGAAATGGAAAAGTCTATTACCATCGACATTGAGAATTCTAATCGGGATGATGATGTCACGGTCATCACAAATCTCTCCTCTGTGGAGGCTTCCTATACAGTTGTTCAAGGTACCAAAGTGCACTTCTCAGCACATCTCCTAACCACACACACAATCTGAGAAAGCAGTTCTCAAAAGATTTGTGTCAAAAGTACAGTCATGAGCAGGGGGAAAATGATAAGGTTTGCAAGACAAAATCCCATAGAGCTCATTCCTAAAATGACAGGTCTTCAGGACAGGTAAGAGACATTTCACAATCATACTTTGTGTCAAATATGTGTGGTCATTATCTGCTGATGAAAGTTAGTCCTGCTGTTACCTCTTCTGTCAGGTTCGCTTTACCCACTAGTGCTGTTCTCTGTACTTCACTGCAAAATCTGACTTTGCTGCCACAAAATGCAACCTGGCTGATGAATGTTGACTGTCTATGTAAAAATCCTTGTGGAAAAGGAGGCTCAAGTACCTTCTCTGATCAGACATGAGTTTTTCAAATATATATGCTACCGTTAAATATAATGTAACACAGCACCAGCGGATGGTCTTGTGCCCCAGTTAGCGCGTGAGAGAATGGTGTTAAGCCACAAGCATGTCCAAAAAGGTCAGCAACAAAATGGTTAAATGTTTGTGTAGAGCATCCCAGCACCACCCAAGCATTATATCTGACAAATGAAAGCAGTTACAGTTATCAAAGACAGACTGAAAGGAATTTGGTGAATGATGAGGGCTTTTAAATTAAGATACAATGTCACTTGCATGAGAATATCGTCACTGAAAAATAGCCTCCTCCTGACATAAACGTCAACATTTATAGACTACTATACCACGACATGTCTGGTTCCAAAGTCTTTATTTCTCTTATGCCAGATGATGAATTATGTAGATGCTGTCCTTTTGTCAGACAAATATTGATGCTTTGGTGACAGTTGCCCGTTGTAGCCCTCTCTCCTCACTGTCTTAGAACAGACCTCACTGTGTCAAAGCTGGGAGAATAGCACTGCCGTGAAAGTACTGGATTATTTTTATAACTTTCCTCAGAAAGCAGAAAGGCCGGGGGTGTGATCGGTTAGTGCAATTCTTGTGTGGCAGAATGAAGAATGACAAATAAAGGACTGTGGCTGCCAGCTTGTATTGTTGGAGCCTCATACCTTGAGGATTTAAAGCTAAACTAATTCTGTTCAAAGCACCTGCTTGGAGACAGTTTCTAAACAGACAGGAAAAGAAGAGGAGCTTACTTGGTCACACACAGAAAGAGTCTAACAGTTGTGTGGGTTTTTGTTTTTTTCTTTTTATCCTAGAGCTTAATGTTTTACTGTTTATCCAGCAGTTCAGTTTTCAGGACTTTTTGCTCATATTAGAAATAAATTACGTGGTTGCAGTATATCACTGTGCATTTTGATTCATAATTAAGACTAAAGGGAAAATGTAATGAAATAAACATAGTATCTCTCTGCAGGCTCACTGTTACACTACTGTTCTTTACATGAATCAGTAACATCTGTAATTTCCATCATAGTACCACGTAAGTGGTAATTGCAGGCTGACTTCATTTAACATCAACAGGAGTGCAATAAAAAAACAATCAAATTAAGCTATATGTTTTCTTTATGACTGGAGTAGCTAAATTATTTTCTTTTCATTATTGCTGTAGATCAAGTGAGGAACAGCTACCAGCTCTGTAATAATGGTACTTTGAGAGTGATGTATGCCAATGGCATGAGTATTAGCTTTCACAGCGAACCTCATGTCCTGGCTGGGACAGTAACTCCCACCATAGGACGATGTAATATTTCTCTACCAATGGAGAACGGTTTGAACTCAATTGAATGGCGTCTGAGGAAAGAACAGATTAAAGGCAAAGTGACTGTGTTTGGAAGAAAGCTCAGGGTAAGTAGAATTGTTGCAGTGGCAGCATTACAGTAATGATCTTTTCTTCTGTGTGCTGACAGCTTTCCATTTTGAAGAACTCGTCTTTTCTATTTTCACTTCTTTAAAATGTGTGATTCTAAGATTGTCTTTGGTGTGAGAATCTTCTCTTTATTTGAGAGGCCAGTTAAATATGGGGAATCATCTGTAATAAGCTACAGGAATCTCATTACTAAAAGTGTTCCACAAGAGGTTGATAAAAATGCCCCGAATATTGCTGATAGTGAGAAAGAAAAAGAAGCTGACTACTTGTAAAAATCCCATGTCACACTTAACCACAGTCAGTCCTCTGAAACACACACAGAGTTTGACCTAAAATCCCCCTACAGCCTGGCAGACTGTGTTGATTCCTTTTCCTAAATGGCATGGTTGGAAAATAACTACCATAATTACAATGTCATAATAAGCATAGGAAATGAAAGACACTCCAGTCATGTAATCCATCCCCTGCAAAATTAAAGATCTGCTATATCCAGATTAATCCCATTCACTTCTCACCTATGCTCTTTTCCACCTGTTAAGTACCCAAACACTCTGGTTTCCTCAGTATATGCAGTTTTGAAAGGTTTTGAGATTCCAGGCAGAAAAAAAAAAATGTAGCGCTGATCCAGGTCTTGTTTTTGTTAATAATTCTTTCAGTATTGTTGGTCATGAGACACAATACTGGGTGTTCAAGAGGGCCATAATAAATGCAATGTATTTAGCCAACTGCTTGTAAAAATTAATTAGACTGGGATGTTAAATTCTGGTATTTTCCTCTTGCTTAACATCTAATTCACAGTCTTCCCTTATTTTCACAAATCCTCAGAATATGCACATATTCATGTGAGAGGGGAGATTAGACAAAAAATTGAATGAGATTAGCAGGTAATCCTAAATGACTAAATTTTATGGCTGTGTAATTGATTTTTGATGTGTTGACCTGCACAAATTGACTGTAAGTAGAAAATATATCAGCTCTGTATTTTGACTGGGTGTTCAAAATAAAAATAAAGAGGACTTTAAAATGAAAACTGCTGTAATCCTAACTCTCGATACTAAAAATTTAATAGAGGTACTTGTGGTAATTAACTGGAGTTAAACACGTCTTCGAACGGAAACCTTGCCTGAGATAGATTCTCTTGCATCATGTTTATGCAAATGAAAACACTGCTTTATCTAGCAACACCTCAACATTTAATTGTCTGGTGTTAGTTCATGTAACAATAATCACATATCCATTTAGCTCTTTTAAATGAAAATCACTGTGAGATTATAACAGGTTGAGTGGACTGAAAATGAAATCTGAAAACGAGGAAGAAAGCATAGAATGTATTTGCATCTCATTTATCCTAATTCATCTTTATAAATTGTTTAGAGAATGAAATACAGCAACTGTGTTGGGAAGTGGGTGTGGAGCAGCATTGGGCAGGGCAGCTGCGGCAGCTGTGCCAAATGCAATGCCCAGCAGCACCAGTGGGGCCGGGCTGCAGAGCACGGGCAGCACCAACCAGGCTGCAGGGACTGCCCAGGGGAAGGCTCAGCATGTGTTATTCTGTGGGCCTGGCTCTGATGAGAACCTACTGTTAATCTCCAGTCCTTCGATAGCTTGTTTAGGAGTAGCTGGGCTGAATGTGAATGCAAGTACAGTCCCTTTGTGTGGGCTGGAGGCAAGCATCATTCCTTCATTCACTGTTACCGCTTCTTATAGTCAGTACTAGACACACAAACAGAAGTGAGGAGAAGTGGGAACCTCCTCCTCCTTGACCACCTGCCACTAGTTCACGTGCCAGTATTTTCAGACAAGGTCTGGATCAAATTTCCTTTAGGGGAGTTTCTGATACGCTGCAACTGGGTGATTTCTTTTGCAAGGCCTTTTACCCACGCACAGAAGGGCTGTCGCCCTGTTGCCTCTTGTTCAGCAGCATCAAAAGGAAGAAACAGTTGTGCACAGAGGTAGCAGAACAGAAGAGAAATGGCTTTTGAGATGATCCTCAGTCACGATATTTACAACAGTGTTATTAGTGTTCCCAAGGAGAGTGGGAGTTAGTTGTTCTGTTTGGGTTTCTATATAATTAATATGACACCACAATTACACTCTGGCTTTCCTTGTAATACAAACAAAACTGAAGTTACTGAGTTATCCAAACAGAGGCTTCTTTATTCCCCAAGTGCTGTTTGTGTGGCATAATCATTTCCAAAAAACAAATACTTTGGTTTTCTTTGGGGAAAAACAAAATCTAATTCCCTTTATGGTGCCTTTGGGTAAAGGGAGGATCTTTCTGAAATACTTCTTAAAAACCTCTGTCTATCATTTATTTAAAAAAAAAAAAAAAAAAAAAAAAAAAAAAAAGTTGGCTTTGACACATCTCCATCATGAGAACTGACCTCACGTTTACAAAAGCAGAGTAACCAGCTGAGAAAGGGTTGGTGCCATCTTTCCCTTCCAAAGCCTCTTTTCTGCTAAGTTGGGACAGCAGAGCATGATCCGTTTTGAGAAGATGTTTTTAAAGACACGCCACGCCTTTGCTTTGACTCACAGGAGAAGTTGTTGCTGAAAAAGCATTTGGGAAAACCTACAGAAAAGCTTTTTCTAATGATTGCCACTGAGGAAATGCAGACTGTTAAAGAGCTAAATTTTATTAATGGGAAGAAAAAAATGAGGATAATGAGCGATAATTTGAAATAATTACTTCTTTACAAACACAAAATTGTATTAATTTTAAATTTGCTGTCAGTGCAACTGAATGCCTGCAGAGTCGGTTGTGATGGGAATTGAGTTTACCCCTGCCAGTGAAAAGATCTCTGAATAACTTTCATGTCTGCGAGAAAGGCTCAGGGTTAATTTACATATTGTTTGATGTGCGGTTTAATTTTGGATAACAGAAAGCGTTGCTTAATCAAAGCTACAGAAAAATATAAGCTGAAGAACAAATTCCCAGAAACCGATGAATACTTTCTAAGCAGTCATTGCTGTCAAATGATATCTAATTTAAAGACTTGTACTTTATTAATGACACATCTACAATTAAATTACTTAAGAAGCTTTATCATATTATAGCATTAGCCCAAATTCTGTGGCTTAGCCTCCAGTGATTATTTTGATGTATCTCTCATTAGAGTGCTTTCATGAGAAGCCTCACCATTTCGTATGCTTATGTTCTTTTGTTTCTGCATTCCTTTTGGTTGGGGTTTTTTTGTGTGTTTTGGTATTTCCCTCCCCCCCCAAAAAAAAGCAGTAAGAAATGTTGGACTGAAACATTTCACGCTGTGCCTTTATTTGAAAACTTGAAAACTAACTAAAAACTAGATTAAAAGAAAAAGATTTAACCTGACTACTTAGAACATTTGTTTTGCACAACTAGAAGTCCATCCCAGCCAGCTTGACTGGGATTTTTGATCAGAAGAAATGAAATACATCGCAAGTAATTGAGCTGCTTGAGGAATCTGTTGAATATTTGGGAAGTAAATGAAGAAAACATTAATGGTATGAATTAATAAGTGGGGTGTTCCAGCTAAGGTGCCTAAGTGGTTAAACCTCCAAGAAGATAGAAGGTTATATTTTTTTCTATTGCCCTTGAAGTGACTGAAGGGAAAAACTCTTAAGTTAGAACTACTGGTGGCAGAATTAAAACAATGACTTCTATGCAAAATCACTCGTCATGCTGCTGATTGATAACAGTCTGCAATTTAAGACCTAGGTATGCAGTATGTCTGTCCTTTGTGATAGGGGAATCCTTTGTCTGTAGGACGACAGCTTTGGAAGACAGCCCAGTAGGACATATCTGATATTACGTAGAAGTGGAATATGAAAGCCTGTCAATCTGAATCCTACACTTTCAAAAATTCAGTAGTCACTGAACGCAGCCCTCATTCATTCCAACAGGTTCACGGAAGGAATTTACTGTCCATTGATTACGACCGGAATATACGCACAGAAAAAATCTACGATGATCACCGCAAGTTTACCCTGAGGATAATTTACGATCAGCTGGGACGGCCCTTCCTCTGGCTGCCCAGCAGCGGCCTGGCTGCTGTCAACGTGTCCTATTTCTTCAACGGGCGCCTGGCTGGGCTTCAGCGTGGAGCCATGAGTGAAAGGACAGACATCGACAAGCAGGGCAGGATCATATCGCGCATGTTTGCAGACGGGAAGGTTTGGAGTTACACCTACCTAGAAAAGGTAAGTGCTGTTGTTTTACATTCTGTCCTGTGTTACAAAGAGACAGTAC
Source organism: Coturnix japonica (assembly GCF_054131305.1). Taxonomy (NCBI): domain Eukaryota; kingdom Metazoa; phylum Chordata; class Aves; order Galliformes; family Phasianidae; genus Coturnix; species Coturnix japonica. The sequence goes on along the minus strand of NC_140680.1, from coordinate 6,323,705 downwards.
TGCTTCACTTCGTTGCTTCATTTTAAGCCCTATCTATAATAAATTCACACAGAAGTTACCCAAAATACAACATAAGCAGTTATGTATTACAAAACCTGTTAGTAATCCCATTGTGCTTGCTTGATCCCAGATGTTATCAGTTTTCAATTAGTAACTAAATTTGACTATTTTTTTAATAGGAAATTCTTTGTTTGTGTTTTGCATCTTTTGATATTTTCCTGAAAGTGAATAGGCCACCACATGGTGGCATAAACTAACATGAGTCCTGCTTAATTAAGAACAAAAATGCATGACTAAACCTGACCGAAGGTTCAAGTCGAGCAGGTAATTCATTATGAATAAAAAGAAAATACTGTAATGCATTTTTATTTATCCTAATTAAGACTCTTTAATAGTGAAAGAGGCTTAAGTACCTGAAAATTGCGTATTATTTTCCCCTTCCCTTCTTTGAATCTGTAGTTTTAACCTGTTCTCTACTTAGTTTGTCATGTGCTTCACAGCAATGGCTGTGAATTACAATTGCTGGCAGAAAGATCAATCAATTCATTTACCTAATTCCGTTTCATCCTTTATTAAAAAAAAAATAAAAAAGAGGAAAGAAAGAAAGAAATCCTACTAAAGAGAGGGTAGCTAATAGGTTACTAACCTATGCTTTCTCTGGAGTGTCAGCATATTGATTTCCAAGTAGCAGATCCTTTCATCTGGCAATCTGACAATACTCCAGAGCAGTTTTGTGCCCCTAACTAATGTATAGGTGTCTTTTTATTAATTTAACATTATTGCCTCTTTAGTAAACTTCTGTTTTTTTTTTAAATGCCCTCTCAGAGGTCACAAGCTAAAAGCTGGTAATTGTGTATGTGTGTTGTGTTTGTTTTCCACAGTCAATGGTACTACTGCTTCAGAGCCAGAGGCAGTACATCTTTGAGTATGATTCTTCGGATCGGCTCCATGCTGTTACTATGCCTAGTGTTGCTCGGCATAGCATGTCAACTCACACGTCTGTTGGCTACATTAGGAATATATATAATCCTCCTGAAAGCAACGCATCAGTGATTTTTGATTATAGTGATGATGGGAGGATTTTGAAAACATCATTTTTAGGTACTGGCCGACAAGTCTTTTACAAGTATGGAAAGCTATCCAAATTGTCTGAAATCGTTTATGACAGTACAGCGGTTACTTTTGGATATGATGAAACTACAGGTGTCCTAAAAATGGTGAATTTGCAAAGTGGAGGATTTTCTTGTACAATCCGCTATCGTAAAATTGGCCCTCTTGTTGATAAACAAATCTACAGATTCTCTGAAGAAGGTATGGTCAATGCAAGGTTTGATTATACATATCATGACAATAGTTTTCGAATTGCAAGCATCAAACCTATCATAAGTGAGACTCCTCTTCCAGTTGATCTTTACCGTTATGATGAGATTTCTGGCAAAGTTGAGCATTTTGGCAAATTTGGAGTTATTTATTATGACATAAATCAAATTATTACTACAGCAGTTATGACACTGAGTAAGCACTTTGATACCCACGGACGCATTAAAGAAGTTCAGTATGAAATGTTCCGATCCCTGATGTACTGGATGACTGTGCAATATGACAGCATGGGAAGAGTAACTAAAAGAGAACTAAAACTTGGGCCGTATGCCAACACAACCAAGTATACCTATGATTATGATGGAGATGGGCAATTGCAAAGCGTAGCAGTAAATGATAGGCCTACCTGGCGTTACAGTTATGACCTGAATGGAAATCTTCACCTCCTGAATCCTGGAAACAGTGTTCGATTGATGCCCCTGCGCTACGACCTACGAGACAGGATTACGCGCTTAGGTGACATACCATACAAAATTGATGATGACGGATTCTTGTGTCAGCGAGGCTCAGATGTATTTGAATACAATTCCAAAGGACTTTTAACAAGAGCTTACAACAAAGCAAATGGGTGGAACGTTCAGTACCGTTATGATGGACTTGGCCGAAGAGCTTCCTGTAAGACTAACCTGGGGCATCATCTACAGTACTTTTATGCTGATCTTCACAATCCAACAAGAGTAACACATGTCTACAATCATTCCAATTCAGAAATTACCTCTTTGTATTATGATCTGCAAGGCCACCTCTTTGCAATGGAGAGTAGCAGCGGGGAAGAATATTATGTTGCCTCTGATAACACAGGCACTCCGTTAGCCGTATTCAGCATCAATGGCCTCATGATCAAACAGCTTCAATACACTGCATATGGGGAGATTTATTATGACTCAAACCCTGATTTCCAGCTGGTTATTGGGTTCCATGGAGGGCTATATGATCCTTTAACCAAACTTGTCCATTTTACCCAAAGGGACTATGATGTCCTTGCTGGACGCTGGACATCTCCTGATTATACAATGTGGAAAAACATCGGTAGAGAACCTGCGCCTTTCAATCTGTACATGTTCAAGAGTAACAACCCTCTCAGCAATGAACTGGATCTAAAGAATTATGTAACAGGTAAGATTTTCTTGCATTTTGGTATAAATAACACTGTAGTTTCAAAGTTCATTTGGGAAAGGAATAAGAATTCACCTTACTAGCCATATACTGGTATCAGAGCATCAAGATTGGGCTATTTTCCTTTCTGTGCTGTGAAAAGGGCTGGCTACCCTTGATTCTTTGATACTGCTCCTCCCTTAAGGAAGGGCGAGAAATGAGAAACCACAAAGAGAAACGGGGAGGATGAAGAGTCATTTTGGCCTAAATACTTGATGTGAGCTCATCCATAGGGTTCTTCCTTTTGAACTCAGTACGGTACGGAGATGCGTTTGTAAAAGATGTAAAGCAAAGTTACCAGTAAGCAGGTTAGTTGCAGAATCAAGAACCAGAACATCTCAGAATCTCTTCCCTTCAGGGCTACTTTCAAAATTAACTCCTGACTGAGCCCACAGAAACATTACATATTAGCACCAAAAATGGATTTAATTAAGCCTCTTTTTCCCATTTATCTTTTAATATGCAAACAGTTTTTAGTCCTACAACAAAAATCCTATTTTTTTTCTTTTTTAATTATTATTTTCTCCTGGAATACTTAATAAATTGTATGGCTCATGTTCAGAGAAAACAATAAAGTAGTTTTGATTGTGCATGCTAGAACTGGGTAAAACTTGTAACCCCTTCTTAATTAGTAATAATTTTTCACTTAGTAAGATCACACAGTACTTGAACTGGCTGCCGGCAATTTCTAAAAAGAAAGTTAATTAACATGTCTTTAAGAAAAGCTTTTTTCAAAGTTGAGTCTGTAGTATACAGCAATTAGAGCAGTGATACTTGAGGAAAAGGAGCTATCTTAATTTTAGCAGTACTTTGAAATTCAAGCAAAGTGTGCATTTCCTTCAAAGAAGATTGTAGCGGGTTTCCTTCACTCTCTGGGACACAGTCACATGTGTGACATGCTGACCTCAACTGTAGCTCCTTTGCAATATGAAGATGGTGGGATTCTTCTCAGTGTGAAAAATATTGACTGAGATTACTTTGGAATGAAACTTCATTGTCTTAAATGCAACAAAACCCTGTTTCATTTATAACTGTTTGATTGAAACCTTCAGTGCCATCTTCTGATATTTTGCTATATTCAGAATTTGCATTTATTTTATTTATCCATCTACTGGATTAAATCCCAGAAAATACATTGTCTTTTGGATATAGCACATACCTTCTCTGCAAAAATAATTCATTTGTGGTTAAAACAGTTGCTGTATGGACTTATCAAATTGTATTGCACGAGAACCTTGGATTTCATGGTAGGAAAAAAAAAAAAAACCTCTCTCATGTAATTGGAAATATATATAAATATCTTCATACAAACAGAACATTTTAGTACTTATTTTACTGTCAGAACAGTTGAGAAAAGGAGACGTTTGCTGTCACAACCAATAACTATTACACTTTACAATGAGTAATACACATTACAATGTCCACAACCATCGGGTATTACATTTTTTATGAGGCAGCCACTAAATCTGTGGGGAAAAGAGGCTTTGTAGCAGCAGGCAGGTGCTGGCTTGTGGCCTTTCATGCCCTTGGGGCTGGCAGTGCACGGCAGGCGCTCAGCTCTCAGTCCCCAGGGCTCCGCAGCAGTGAGCAGGGCATGGTGGGCACTTTCAACTAGAAAAGAAGACAGAGCTTGTCATGTCAAGCTGAGAGCTGGAGCTCCCCAAAGCACATCCCTGGGCTGAGGTGAGACCTTGCCCTGCAGCCCCTCCCTTTCCTCCTGCACCCGCAGTGCACCTGCCTGAGCGGGCACAGCTGCGCTGTGGAAGGCAGACTTCTGAAGCCTCTGACTGCAGTTAATGGGTCCTCCAGGGACCTCAGGACAGCTAGGAGGAGCAGAAAGAAGAGAAGCCATGCGTTTTGCCAGAACACTTTGTAGCTGTTCTTAGGAGTACTGCCCTAATAAAGCGCAGTTTTACAGCATAGCTTATGGATTTCATTAACCTCATCAGGCGTCAGAGATGGGACAAATATTGCATAAAGCGTTCCAAGTGCAGTCATGGAAGAAGAATGAATGAAAGAGGTTGTGTATCACTGATGAACTTTTTAGGATATATTTGAGGTGATATCCCATGTTTGTTCGCTGTGGAATACCATGGTTCTGAAAACTGCTACTTGAAACAAATGTGGTCAAAGGTGGATTTCCTAAATCTGTGGATTTTTTGTCCATATGCACTTTTATTTCTTACTTGCCTCCTTACTTTTGATTTTTAGATGTCAAAAGCTGGTTGGTGATGTTCGGATTTCAGCTTAGCAACATTATTCCTGGTTTCCCTAGAGCAAAAATGTACTTTGTGTCACCGCCATATGAGTTGACTGAGAGTCAAGCGTGTGAAAATGGACAGGTAGGCAGAAATGTGAAGTCCTTTCTCCTGATAAATTTGCCTCCGTCTGTGAATAGAACTGCTGGCTCTTCAGTAGTCACAGTGGAAGGCCAAGAATTTATTTCAATGTAAAACGAAAGTGAGCATAGCTGGATTTTGTATTAATGAACATATGTCTTTCTTGCCAGCCTTCATTATCATAATTACAGTGTCATTAGTTTGTCTTTTATTGACTTCTTCCTTGATTAACAAGTTGTAACTTGATTAACTTGATTAACAGTGACAAAAGGAAATTTTTCAGGGTAATTCATCATCTGTGGTACCCTTGGTTAAATTATCCTAATAATGTGGGTGTCACAGTGAACCTAGGTTGCTACTCATTGTACTGCTAAGAAATGGTTTTGCTCCCCACGTCGTAAAAGCTTCTCCATTGCTTCGTGTTTGTTTTTTCTTGAAGATTTTCATAGGTAGGGACTTTGTTTTCCTACTTCTGTTACTGCAGCTAATGTCAGTTATGGTCTTCATGTGCACTTGTGGGGTTAAGGCTGGGATATGGTACATGCTTTCTGCCTTTGTCATAAATTCCAAATATTTAATATACTTAAAAGAGGTACTAGGCCATTTTCAGTCTGTGCTGAGCATGCTTCACATTTATGGAAATACAACCAATGTGACTGTGTAAACCAGCACATCTGTCTTTAATCTTTTATTTGGCGTTACACTATTCTATGATTATAAAATTATATACCAAATGTGTTTTTACACCAACTCTGAACGTGGTGTTTCTATGGGAAGGGAGATGCCTTTACACAGAATTTTACATTGTGCAACTTGCTTTTATAAAAAGAAAACAAACATTAGCACTGTTCTCTGAAAACAGCATTTTCAGGTCTGTATCTTCTTTGTTGTTTTGTGGTTTTTTTTTTTCAGCTAATTACAGGAGTCCAGCAGACAACAGAAAGACACAATCAAGCTTTCATGGCTCTTGAGGGACAGGTCATATCTAAAAGATTACATGCCAGTATTAGAGAAAAAGCAGGCCACTGGTTTGCAACAAGCACTCCTATTATTGGGAAAGGAATCATGTTTGCTGTGAAGGAAGGCCGTGTAACCACTGGCATTTCCAGCATAGCCACAGACGATAGCAGAAAAATTGCCTCTGTCCTTAACAGTGCTCACTACCTGGAAAAAATGCACTACAGCATCGAGGGGAAGGATACTCACTACTTTGTCAAGATAGGCTCAGCTGATAGCGACCTCGTCACCCTCGCGATGACCAGCGGGAGGAAGGTCCTGGACAGCGGAGTAAATGTGACCGTCTCCCAGCCAACCCTCCTGATCAATGGAAGGACTCGACGGTTCACAAATATCGAGTTTCAGTATTCCACCCTGCTGATTAACATTCGCTATGGGCTCACTGCTGACACACTGGATGAGGAAAAGGCACGAGTGCTAGACCAGGCTCGGCAGCGAGCGTTGGGGTCGGCCTGGGCCAAAGAGCAGCAGAAGGCACGGGATGGCCGCGAGGGCAGCCGCGTATGGACAGACGGAGAGAAGCAACAGCTTCTGAACACGGGAAGGGTTCAAGGTTACGAGGGATATTATGTCCTGCCTGTGGAGCAGTACCCAGAGCTAGCAGACAGTAGCAGCAACATCCAGTTTTTAAGACAGAATGAAATGGGAAAGAGGTAACAAATTAACCTGCTGTCATCCTCTGCTGGATGAATCAGTAGTCATAACTGTTATCTCCTCTCCTAAGGAGATGAAGACCTACGTGGGGGCACTAGGCTGAGCTACTTTGGGATAGCAAGTGGCAAAAAAAAGCTCATATTTTTTGAGTTAAATGCTACTGTTCAAGTGATTAAAAACCACATCCTGAAGTGGACTAAAGCCTGACTGAAAACTCTAACCATACAAATTTAGAAGTACCCCTGAAATATTACCCACTTGTTCTGGGTCTAAAGAAAAATAAAAAGAAGGCCTCGTATTGTATTACCTCACTTCATTCACACGTGAGCAAACTAAGAAATCCAAGTGGGCCACTTTCACTAACCAGCTGATGAAACTCAAATGATTCAGACTGCTTGTTTGATAAATATCCAAGAGGTTTTCATTTAAAGCAAAATACAGGTGCATTTAAAACATGACTTTGGGGTGATTTGTGTGTAGCAACTGGAGGAAAAGGAGAATGCAAGTGAGAGCACACTGGAAATAGTAAAGGAAACTATATTTAGGAGTAACAAAACAGCACTTGCGCTCTGACCCTCCATTTGTCTGGCCTGAAGCTTAACTTATTCAAAGAGGGCAGAGTGTAAAGTTACATTCAAAATGGTGGCTATAAATCACTACAAATAAATTTCATACTCTGTTTGTCTTTGAAGATTTCCATTGTGGACAGTATAACACAGTTACAGGGTGTAGTCTGTTTAGATTCAGTAGTTTGTTGGTATCAGTTCCAGTAGAGCTGTGGGCATTGTGTTACACTATTGCAAATGGGCACCACGTCAGATCACCCTGTACATACATCAGCCAGAAGGCACAATCACTGTTTCAGATTTAAAAATTATTAGTGTGTTTGTTTGGTCAAGAAACTGAGACAATCACATTACGGTCACCACAAAAGAAAAAGAAAAAAAAAAAAAAAAAAGTCTAATAAGAACTTTGGTACAAGAACTTTTTTGTAATATACATGTATGAATTGTTCATTGAGTTTTTATATTAATTTTAATTTGCTGCTAAGCAAAGACTAGAGACAGGCAAAGATAATTTATGGCAAAGTGTTTAAATTGTTTATACATAAATAAAGTCTCTAAAACTCCTGTGAATTATTGGTCTTCTATTGTGAGATATCTTAAAATGAGAAAAATCTGAGTGCGTCGCTGTCATCCCTTGTGAGCAGCATCTGACACATAGAAGTGATCACTGTGCAGTGGATCCTGCAGGGAGGTGCTCCTTTGACCTCTGGTGGGCGAAGTCCTACGTAAGTGTTGCTTGTTTATGACAACAAAATAATCTGTAAATGCTCCTATAACTTCCCTCTCTGCATCTCACGACTAATGACTCTCAGATCGACACCTTACAATCCTGGAATTAGTTGAATTGCACCAAAGAAACTTCCAGACAGTTTGAAAATGCAGTAACATGGTATTAAATGGAAGACGGAAGGACTTGCTGTGAGCCCCGGAGCCCCCGTGCAATCTGTCTTCTTTGTGAGATTGCTTATTTCTACCGCATTTAAAAATGGGAGGTAAGATCAAAGACCCTCTCCTGAGCTAACAGTCACTCTTGATGATGTTAAAAGGAAACCATGCATCAGCGAGAGCCCTGCTGCTTTTATCTCGTTTAAGTATGTAGTCAGAAAGCTCCACTTAATTTTGAGAGCAGTCTTGCTTTTGGGGTTGCAGATGAGGTTTTTAATGATTCATGGTATCAGCAGAGATGTTTGAATTGATTATGGGCATTAATTCACTCCAGGGCACATTTAAAGCAGAACAGCTTGGTGGCAGTGCTATGCAGCACCTATGGCGCACAGAGCACAGCTGAATTCTGCTGAGCAAACAGAACCCACCCCCATTCTGATTGCAGTGTTGCACCTGTGTGCTCCCCCATGCACTATGTGTGCCACAACCCCAGGCCCTGTTCTCTCAGAAGGATGAGTCCGAGTATGTTTTCAGACAAAGTCCTATATGTCCACCGCTGCAGATGTTATTGTGTGCTGATAGATGTGAAGTGCTGTTATCAGACTTGTCTAGAAGTGAAACTTATCAAAGAAGTGAAACATAAGGTGGGTATTTATGGAGCTTGCTTTGTTGTTTGTTACTTTTGGTGTGAACGTAAACCATGAGATCTCAAGGTGGAAGCACTTCTCACTGTTCTCCTGAATGCTCTGCTCTTTTTTTTTTTGTACAATAGAAGTTTTCTTGTAGCTGAGAGGCTGGAAATGAGAACCTGCTGCACAGCCTTGTGTGTTTCTTTTGTTCTGTTACCAATGTCCTAAAGTTGAACCTGTTCAGACTTAATTTTGCTACTCTGCAGGATACCTCTGCAGAAGGAAACTAAAGCAAAGCACCACTTGTGATATTCCTTTCTGGGGACACATTTGCAGGGGAAGCACTCGGAAGGACAAGGCTCACTACCCAGCTCCTCTGTGTTAATACGTGCATCATTGGGGTACTCTTAAACAACATTTGGAACTGGTTCAGTGATGCAGTTGATGCTTGGAGACCATTTATCCCAATCTGTAGTGTCCTGACTTCCGCTGACATTTGTTCAGGGCTGAAGTCAGGCTTCTGCTGCAGAGCTTGAGGCAAGGACTGAGAAAGCAATGCTGAAGTGGTGAAAACACCACGGGAGAGAGTTGTGTGCCAGCTTCTGGAGAGAGGCAGGAGAACACAGCCAACGTATGACCCCTCAGCTGGTAGGGTTTACAGTGGAAGTGGCAGTTCAGTCATCAGGAGGTGGCAGATAGCAAACCATTACACTGCCTGTGCTGTTACAGCAGCTCAGCAGCTTCGCTATTGGAGAAACTATATGTACAGGCATTTTATATCCTCAGACGATGGCTCCTGGCAGGTTCCAGCCTAATTTTATTATTGAGCATGGAAATCTGCTGCAGCCCAGCTCTCTGTGCTGTTGCAATCAGGCACACACACTGTGCTTGGTTAAGAGAAGAAATCATAGAACTGAAATCAGAATGTCAAGAAACATCGCCTAATGCTATAAAGCAGTACATCACATAAACCAGGCCTTCCCACCAGTCAAAAATTCCTATCAGAAGTAGAAAGAAGTCTCCCTCTTGCTTCTGTGAGCTGTGAGGTGCCGCCCCCACCTTAACGCGTTCGGTGATACTTCGGACCGGACCCCGCGCGGCCGCAGCCCGTGGGCGGCGATCGGGGCGCGCAGCTGTGGGGCTGTACGTCCGTGCCAGGCCCCGGCACGCCGTGATTGCGCGACTGACGGACAGCGCGGGGCGACCCGTCGTGCTGTGCCGGGTGGACCGAGAAAGACGACACGGGGCGCTCCCTCAGGTCAGTGGAAGCACGGCCGAGCCGATTTGTGCCATGTAAAAGTGACGTTCAGAACATGGCGGGCCGCCCCCCGCCCCGCGGACACGCCCCCGTCCCGGCTCCGCTGAACCTCCGCCCCTCCAGCAGGGGGCGCTGCCCGCAACACCGGGGCGAGGCGGGGCGGTGCCGCGGGGCGGTGCTCCCGCTCGGGGGCGGCCCGAGGCGGCGTGGCCGGGAGGGGCCGGTCCCGGTCCCGGCGCTGCTCGTTCCGTCGGCTGTCCCGCCCCGCCCCGCCCCGCCGGGTCCCGCCCCCCCTCCAGGCCCCGCCCCCGCCGCGGGTCCGGCATGTGAGCAGCCGCCGCCGCCGCCCGGGGCGCTTCTCTGCGCGGCTGGGCCGTTGCGGCCCCGCTCCGCAGCGCTCCGCTCCTCGCCGCCCGCCCGGCCCGGCCCCGTCCCGGGCTCGGCCCCCGCCGCGGTGCGGGGCGCTGCATGGGGCGGCGCGGCCGGAGCTGGAGACGATGCCGCGGAAGGAGCTGCCGCTGCCCGCGGGCTGGGAGGAGGCGCGGGACTACGACGGGAAGGTGTATTACATCGACCACGGCAGCCGCACCACCAGCTGGATCGACCCCCGCGACAGGTGGGCGATGTTGGGGCGGGGTCGGGCTCGGCGCTCTGTCCGACGTGCGGCCCCGCTGCGGGGCTCGGCGCCCGGCCCGGCCTCTTTGCGCCGTTCCGCCTTGGGCCGGGCCCGCCCTCACCTGCGCCGTGTCCGTCCTCCTTCGGCCCCAGAGCGGCCGGACCCGCGGCGTGTCCCTCCGGGCTGCGCTGCCGTGAGCGGCTGCCGCACGGAGCCCGTTTGCAGGGCGCGGGTCGGGCGGTGCCGCGGTGCTCTGAGTTCAGTTCCGCGCGGGTCGCCGCCTCCCGGGACGCTCGGTTGTGCTCTGTGTGTTCCCCGTGGGTTCTTTCCCGGTGTTGTTCACTTTGAAGAACGCGGGGATCGAAGCGAACCGCCCCGCGCTCGGCCGCGTCCCGACGGCTCTTTGTCCCTCGCCGTGCCGAGCAGGCGCGGGTTGTTGGGCGCTGCGGGGTCCTGGTAACCCCACGATTTCCGCCTCAGGTGCTGCACAGCGCGGCTCCGTGTCGGGAATCCCTGGCTCACAACTCACACATCGGCCCGGACGAGCTGCATTCCCAAGCACTGAACGTGGTGTGCTCTGGGTGCACCTTACAGGCTTACCCCCAACCCCCGTCGTTAAGTATTCCCGCAGCCCACTGGTTTCCCCCCTGCTCAGTCCCTGCTCTCTGAGGGGCTCCCGTTGGGGATCCCACGTGTGATGCGGCGCTGTGCCTTATCCCAGTGCTGCGTAGCTCAGCTTGTGTTGCAAGGCAGCGAGTTGTGCGGTTTTACAGGGTTTTAAGGAGTGTTCTGCATTCCAGCAGTAATCCTCGTGTATCCCGGTGACAAACGTGTAACCTGTTGGACTGCTGAACGTTTGGAGCACGCTTTGAAATGATGTTTCAGTGAAGCAATTTGAAGAGTCGAGGGAGAGTGTTTGTGCCATGGTGTGGCTTTTAACCTTGATAAAATTTGTTATAAGCTTAAATTGGAGATACTTTCTCGGCATCTTTATTTTTGGTGAAGATAAGTGAGAGCTGTTAGGACTGATAGTAGTTAATAGCTGTTCTGATGTGTCTGTGGTTGTGAGTCAGAGGCAGAAGCAGCTGAAGATGCCTTATCCACGCAGAGCTGAGTGCTCAGTGCTGTTAGAGGAGAGCATTCACCACCGACAGGCCCTATCACATGACGTGTTTGTTGTGCACATAGCAATGCACCTGAATACACATGGCCCCGACGAGCTTTGCTTCTGAGTCACCTTCCAGCAGCAAACCAGGAACTCATTACAGGCTGTTAGGCGCTGCTCCTGCCTCAGAACACCAATGTGGTTGGAACCTGTCACCTGGGGGACCACGTGTTTGAATGAGTTTGAGACATGGGCTGCTGTACTTGCAAGAAAAAGTTTCCTTTTCAGCTGATGACAGACAGCTCCGTGTGGACAACAGGTGATGGGAGTTTCTGAGCAGCTCAGACTGTCCCTGCGGTGGTAGGGTTGGCTTTAGGTGCTGTGCATCTGATGGTGTGTGTTCTGTGTTTCTCTGCCTGCAAGTTGTGTGTGAAGTAGCTGCAGCTGAGAGGTGCTGCAGTGCTCCCTGTGCTCTGCTTATGTGTGCTGTCTTTGATCCAGGAGGAAGCAGTAGATACTGGGAAGCATGGCTGTAAAACTGCAGACTTCAGGGAAGCGGGGCAGGGTTTATGTTTGAAGGCTCGTTCTGAACCCCATTGCCTCTCTATGGTGAGATCTCGGTGTGACTGTGCCCTCAGAATGGTCAGTTTATTCAGTGAGCAACAGCTGGTGGCTAAGGAAAGGGCATGCAGGTTTTAAACCTCCATAAGTCTTTCATTCTAGCTTAATTTAGTGGAAAAAGCCATGAGCAGGGATACCATGTAGCTTCAGGGCACAGGCTTGCCCATTGTTTGTGCGATAGCAGCTGGTGACAGGTTTGCACTTGGGTTGGCACTGTGATCGCTGCAGGTTTGCCTGCTCTCCTGTAGCTCGCTGCACCCATTCTTCAGATGGGCTGTTGGTTAGAAGGGCCATTGCACTTCAAGTGGGGCAAAGTCACAGCAGTCCTGGGTGAGTCACTGTCCTGTGTGATGCTCAGACAGCTTGGCCAGGGCCGCTGTGTGCCTCCTGCCTTGCATCACATAGGGCTGTTCCAGGTGAGGAGTCCTGGGGAGCGTGTGGATTTTAGAGCGTTTAGGGAAATCATCCAGAGATGAATCATGGGAGGGAGTTGGTAATGTAACCATTGCTGTACCTGTGCTACAGTGTAACCGAGGGTTTGGGTATCCTGTAGGCAGGGTTTCCTGTTAAGAAGCTGTGAGGCACTTCTGGTGGCCAGATGGAAAAAAAAAAAAAAAAAATCTTGTGTTCTCTATATAAAACAATGCAGAAATAACTGACTTTTTTTCTAGTCACAAATTTGTCCTGAGTTAGGTAATTCAGGACTTGGAGGCAGTGTGGTGGGTGACCCAGCCTTACTGAGCGGGGAGAAAAGTCAGTTTGTTATTCCTATTGTAGAAGCAAGCATGATTTTCCAGGCATCCACCAGCATGTGGTAAAGCATATTGGAGTGCTGTCCCAGCTGCTTCCTTCACGCAGGGATGCACCTGCTCTGTAAGCTGCTGTGCTGGATGGCAGATCAGAGTAAGAGCCTGTCTCAGAAATATCAGCCCTGGCTGCTGTCTGACTTACAGTGATGTTTAAGAGCTGGAATTGCACCAACTCAGTACCGCAAATGAGGCTTGTGCTTCCATCAGACATGGGTGTTGGGGACGGGTATCTGGATACCGGTGTGTGCACTGTCCTTGCATTCTCTGCAGCTTGTAGGGGAACCTCTGATCTACCCCCAAACTTTCTTGGAAGCGGATTTCCCACCCTGAAGCTTCCTGAAGATGCCTGGAAATGTGTTCCATTCTCCAGGTCTTGTGTTCTCACACTCCTGGTCTGTTGGTGTACTTGGGTTATTCTGGCTGTTGTAGATGGAGCTGGCTGACCTCGCTTTGTCCCGATCACTGGGCTTCTTTTGTGAGTGAAAGATGGTAAACCTGGAGTGCTACTCAGATCAGCGTTGGGAAGCTACTGAAGCAGACAAGGCGTTTGTGTTTCTGGGAGGCAGCAATGCCTCAGCTGGTGCCTTTGTTTTTTCAAAGGGTCCTGGTGATGGTTGGAGACACTTACCAAAAGAAAGCTCAGGTTCTGCGGATACTCTCTGAGACACCTTCACATTCCATATAGAGAATTCTTCCACACTGAACCTACGAAGCAGAGCTCTGGTAAAGACAGGCAGGGGAGAGATTTGCCAGGGTACAGGGCCAGTGTATGTCAGTGTATGTGTTGTCACATGTAGCGTACTTTGTGCTCTTAAAGCTAGTGCCACCTGTTTACTTGTGAATATGCTGGGTTTAGGGAGCCTGAGGATCTTGATGAAGACCAGCTAAGATGTTATATATAGAGCATAGTCATCTTGCTGTGCCTCCCTTAAGCCGTCCTGCCAGGCTCTGTGAGGTGCTGCAGTGTGTTGTGTTTCTTCTGTTATTCTGCTCTTGAAGCTTCTCACACCCGCTCTGCTCTGCACATTTGATCTCCAAACTTGCCTTCTAAAGACTCCAGTGTAAGCATCTTGCTGAAACTTCATATGTAAGTACCCGCTACTGAGATTATTTGCTTATAACATAACTATAATCATTGGAGGAAAGCAAAATTTGGCTACCTATAATGTAGGAATTCTCAAGAATGAAAAGACTTGAAAGGGGAGCACTCGAAAGCACTGAGGAGGAAAGGAACTGAGCTTTTCTGCAGGTGAAAATCAGTGTCAGGAGGAGACAAGACCCTGAGGCTGGGGCATTTCTTTTCTGTAGGTCTTTATGACTGGCAGCACCACGGCACACTGCTGGTTTGCCTGCTGTTACCTCTTGTTCCTGTTGGCTGCCCTAACACCCCACTGTGTGTGTGTGGGTCTGCACCTTTCCCACATTTACTTTCCCCAAAATAGCTGTTTCTTTTATTATAAAGAACAGGCAGTTCCACGTGTGTCTGTAAAAGCTGTTTTCTGTGAGCACACAGCTGAGTGACAGAAATGCAGTTCTTTGTAATCACTTTGGATGCTGTCTATGGGAACAGGTGTCTCAGTGTGTACATTTGTGCTGTTCATAGGATTTTTTTTCCCCCTGCAGTGGGTGGAAGTTAATATAAATGCTAACACATAGATTGCTCTGAAAGTAATGCCCCCTGTTTATTTCCATGGAAACTACACAGATACAAATAGCACAAGAACACTGTTTGATAGAGCAAATTTTCAGCTATGAAGTTCTATTTTCCAACACAGTCACCATCAGTAGCTGTGCATTTTCACCAGCAATGAACAGGAGCCTGCATGCTGTGCTTGTAAATATACCAGCAGAGATGACCTGCTGTCACCACTGCAGAAATGCAGCACCTGCCCCTCACTGTGCTCATATGCACTGCTGGGTCACCATAGTTTAGGTAGAGCTTCATCTCCTGGGTTGGGAAGCTACCTCTGACTGCAGCTCACTTGACCAGCAAGTGATCACTTGGTCAGCAGCTTCCCCTGTGCATGTCATCTGTTTTCATAGCAAAGTAGTTGTACTGAGAACCAGCTTGTAAATCACGAAGACGTGAGTATGGTGAATGTGTGGGTGGTTGGCCCCATGCTGTTGTGCTGGCTTGATGCTTCTACTAAGTGGGACAGCTGGAGCTGCTGCTGTTGGAATGGAATTCTGTAGCCATGTGGGAAGCCCGATCCAGAATGTGCTGTGGCTGATAAATGTCTCATTGTCTGGATTTGTTTAACAGAAACAGCTGATCCAGGTCCCGTGCGGCAGTGTGGGAGCTGTGCTGGCACAGGTGGGGCCAGGCAGGAGGTTGTGGTGGCTGTGCTCAGCCCAGGAGCACTGCAAGGACATGTTGGCAGCTGTGCCCTGGGCAGGCTGTTCCCAGAGCTGCGGGTGCCAGCTCTGCCTGTAGCTTCTGACTGCGTTCTGCAGGTAGGGTACGTTCTGTAGCTGAGCCCGAGTGAACCCTGGTGTGAGGCACAGAGTGTCCTGAAGCTGTCACTGGCACTTTCTTCACAGTGCAGCTATGGAAAGAGGAGTTGGTGACAAACTTAATGATGCCTGAATCTGATTTGAATTCTTCTAGGTTGTGCAAGAAAATACATTGGAAGACCCAGGAAGATTGGTCCCAAAATATAACTGTTAATGGAACAACCTGAAGACAAAGCAATTTGTGCCAGCAGCAGTGGGGGGGGGGTGGTCCTGTGGCTGTCCTGCTGCTGGGCTCTTGTTGCAGTGACTGAGGAGTCTGTTGGTAGATGATTGATTGTATCCCCTGTACCAGCAGGTGAGAGTGAGGTGCTAAGGCACCGTGCTCTCTGCTCAGCATGCAGGGGTGGTGCTGCCCATGGTACAAAGGTGCAGCTGATGGTGCTCCGTGCCAGGGCTGGGCTGTCCCGGGCTTGGTATGGCACTTGGCTGTGTCAAGCTTGGGAGAACTGCATGCCCCTCTTCTTATAGAGGGGGGGAGACTGTATGTGTTAGGGGAAAGTCCTGCTTGTGTTTCCTCAGTGCTGTGGCTGGCTGCCTCAGCCTGGATGCCTTGTTGGTTCTGCTGGCAGGGCACCCGGCAGCTGAGCAAGTGGTCAAGGACTGGTGGATGGCAGGGCCTGGGGTGCACAGGCTGCTGCTGCCATGTGCACATGTCCAGGAGTGTGTAGATCAGCCACTTCCTCTGAGGGAAATACCTTCTCTACTGGCTGCGTGTCATTCATCATTCATGATACCTGTTCAGTAAAGTTGTGTGCTTTGCTTGTGGTAATGAAAACTTCACTTTAACTGCTCCAATAAAACCCAGAGTTCTCATTCACAGAGCCTGAGGTTACTGCTTCCCCCACCACCACCCCCCCCCCACATCCAAGCTGCATGCATAGATAATTGGCTGAACAAACAACAGGCAAAACTGCTCCCAGTAGTGTAATAACCATTTTTCACTGCTGCTCATCCAGTCTAGTGGCATCTGGAAGACTCTCTGGGTATTCACAGGAGCTTTGGTCTGCAGCAGGAAGATGCATAGAAGCGCCAGGTCTTACAGCTGTCAGTGTTTTCTAGCTTTCTCATGTTCTTGGATGTATTCTGCTGGCTTGGCTTGCTCTGTTTGTTCTGGTACTTATGACTTCCACCCCACCTCTGTGTTCTGTAACAGAAATGCCCAGCACATTTAAAAACAGATGAATGGCGCTCTCAATCTCATGGAGGTGCTGTGGGGATTAATTAGTTCTGATGAAGTGCTTTCTGGCTGAGATGTCAAGCTGATGTTTCAGGACTAATGGTATTGTTTAATGAAACTACTTAGTTCTCCTAAAATGTCTAATCGCCGTTTCAGGAGAATTTACTCTGTGGAGGAAAGCTTTATTGATTTAAAGTACCCAATAAACAGCATTGATTTGCAGGAGGCAGTCATTCATATCTGTTCTATGTTTGGGAGAATTCTGGTGCTCTAAAGCTGAAACCATCGCTTGCCTCAGTGCAGTGGTAGGTCTTCAACCAATTTTACTTCTGTAGTTCTAAAGATTCATTTTGAGCCTGTTAGGATTTCTGAAGGCACGTGCATGTATTGTGCTTCTGCATCTTATGTCACTGATCTAGAAGAGCATCTTAAGCGTGCTGCTTCAGCAGTGCATGAAGAGTACGGTCTGTGCTTCAGAGGTGATGCTGCTCTCATGCTCAGCAGCTGCTGGGTGGCTGCTGCATTCCAGCCTTTGTTTGCAGTGGTGCTGCTGTGGTTCCTTGCCATCTGTTAGCACAGTCTTCTGGTGGCTACACAGGACTTGAGCTGTTCTTGGGAGGAGGTGTCTCAGCTATCCAGAGACCCTACTTTCCATGAAGATGCTGGTGGCAGCTGCTGCTGTGTTGGTAGTGCTTCTCCAGGTGCAGCCTTGGGATGCTGGAGGGAACCATGACACTTTGTGGCCTGCTGCTGTTCTGAATGAGTTCCTGAAGAGCAGAGAGGGAGAACTGAAGGGAGCCTTTCACATATACAGTTGTACAACTTGCCTAATGTGGGGTGACTGGCACTGTATGCAGTATTCCAGATAGCACGTTGATAGTGTGGAGTTTTGTGGTGGTTAAACTGAAAATCAAATCAGCGCTCTACAAAAGTTTTCTTGGAAGGTGTTAGTGGTGATACTCAGGTGTATTTGATTTAGCATGACGTGTTCACCCTGAGGAGGACGGGGAGGTTAAATCCCTCTGCTCAGTATGTCAGTCAGCATCTCATTTCTCTTCACCTCAGCTTGTTCAGATTTCTTCCAAAATACCTCAAAGCTCTCCACATCCAGCTGCCCCAAATAGCTGTTCGGTCAGTGGGACAGTGAGCCAGGCTTGCTGTGTGTCCTTTCTTATGTCAGCTGCACTTCACACCACAGTAGATATAAGCACAAAAGGTAAAATGATCTGTTGCCTTGGAAGGACGCTGTCTTTAATTCTTATGTGGAAGCTTGTGTAGACTGTTTTAGGCTACCTAACAGGTGGCTCTCCATAAGGAGGTTTTCCAGCAAGATAGAAATAGGCAGGTTTGTCCACTGAAGATACCTTGCAGTTCTGCATTTTCTCCACAGACATGTTTGCACGTTAACCTGTGTGTGCACGGAGGGCAATACCATGGCTGTTAGCCACATCCTGTCACTTTCTGTGACATGAAGCTTTTATAAGATGCTGTAGTCTTTTTTTTTTCCTCTTTTTTTTTTTTTTTTTTTCTCTCTCTCTTGCTTTTGAACGTTAAATACAGAAACTTTGGAATTTATCTTGAACTTACTCTGTAAAATGTGATGCCTTTCCAGATGTTATGGATGTCATTCCCCTGTTTTAGTTCTCTGATTTGTGATCTGCATCTTCTCAGTTTCTCATAGCTTCCCCCTGACCTGCTGCTCTGAATGTTAGAACACCCTTCTACACCTTTCATGCTGCCTGTGAGTGCAGCCTATCCCTCCGCTTTCTGCTCTTTCCCCAAGGTCTCTCATAATGCCTAATAAACTACAGTTCCTTCAGTCTGTGAAGCTGGGACAGAAATGTGATACTGCAAAAATGTGAGCAGTAACCAAAAAAAAAGCTGCTGTGAGGGCTCTAAGCCTTTGACTCCTGGTAAGTAACTTTCAGGCTCTGAGCTCTCCTGTATCTGTCATTGTTTCTGCTATTTTGCACTGTCTTCATCTGCTGCTCCTTTCCTTTGTCCCAGTGTTTGCCTGCTGATAGACTGATAGCAGGGGAGTAGAGCAGCAGGGCTGAGACTCCCAGTGTCACCTCTTGAAAGCTGTTTATTGCACTGGGACAACTTTTTTGTACTGTCTTGTTGAGAGACATCAGATTCTGAGTAAAGGATAGGAAGTCAGTTTTAAGGCTTAATCCTTAACAGCCCTTCCCAGTGTGTTCTGTCTGTTAAAGAACCTTCTGCAGTCTTACATCTTAACATTTTGCTACTTTATTTGGCATGTACTTCTGAAGAGCAGCTGCACCTGGTGTCCTCAGCAATAGACTGTGCAGCTCTCAGCTTGGTTAGTGTGATGATGGTTTGTTACGTGGGCAGCTGAAACAGTCTGTAATTCTGAGTAAAGGTAAATGTGTTGTCATAGGCCATCTGTTAATTCCTCGGGGAAGATCTGATATGCTGCTAGTTCCTCACACAACTTGCTCTCTAATAATTAAATATAGCAGGTATCTGCTGTCTTGGTCTTTCATTGCTCGATGCTAAGAGCATGTTCTGAACTCAAATACTTAAGACATGTAAGATCAGAGAAACAAACATAGTTGGGCATTATTTCCCCCTTCCTCTCTTTAAGCTTCCCCTCACTTTTACAGGAAGAATGTGTGGGATGGCACAGAGGGGTATATCGCTTAGGAATCTGCCTTTATCATTTGCAGGAGAGTTGCATATGTGCAGTTTGTTTGCTGAGGTCGATTTGCAGCTGAGCGGTTCACACTCGGTGACATCTTTCATTCAGGCTCGCTTTCACACTTCTTTTGTAAATGCCACTCTTATCCCTAGAACAAATCTTCTTTGTTGAATTTTCTCATCTTTACTCTCTGTTTGTCCAGTAGGCTGCAGCTAATACCCTGACTGCATCCTGGTGGGTTTTGTCTGCTTCCCTGACAGGCTGCAGCAGCTTTGGTTAGTAGTTTTCTTGTAGTTCTGATAGTATTGTTGCATCTTCAGTAACTTAGGTGGGCTGGCGGTCCTCGTTCCAGGCATGGTTACTGTAGTTCTGTTTTCAGGGCACTCTTTACACTTCTTCCTTCCTGAGCATCTTTTTTTCTGTTCTTACCAGATCAAGGTATGAATTAAGTTGAGTGTATTGCAGTTGGCAGCCTGGTTTAGATGCATGAACAGGCAGTGATTATTCGGGAGCAGAAGGAACTTGTCATGTATTGATCATGTTCTGTTGTGCTTCTACGGCTGCCACATCAGCCCTTCTGCTCCCTGCAGTGGGACTCTCCTTTGCAGAAGGGGTCTGTAACTGGGGGCTGCTTCTGTTTTCCATGCAGAGCCAAGTGACACCAAGGCCTTGAAGGAGGAAGGCAGCTGAGGCACTTAACTTCTCAACGCTAAGTGTTCTGCTGTGTATTAGCAGGAATGGAAATAGTGCAAGTGGTGGAAATTTACACCTGTAATCATCCTGTTTGGAAGTCTGCTTGTGACACTTGGTTCTGGTGTAGTGCTGTATGTTGGCAAGTGTTCCTTTGCCAACGGGTTTATTACAGAATAGATTTGCAATGGAATAACCTAAATTAAATCATTCCAACAGATATCTTTAAAGGCATTGCTGAAATTACTTCTCTGAAGTCGTTAGGCAGGTGTGTGGCAACACCCTCCTGAAGGGCGGTAGCGCATCGTACCAAACATTCTTGAAGACAGGCTGAAATGCTGCTTGGTGAGCAGCCCAGGTGTCTGATGAAAGGAATAATGGAGTTCCATCAGTGGCTCAAGGCTTTTGCATTAAGAAGTTCAGTATTTCTGTTGCTTGCTAGACGCCTGTGGAGGATTTACTTCCCTTCAGCTAGAATTTTTGCAATCAAAAGCAAGCTATTGACCTGTCACTTCACGCCTTTATTCCCTACTCAGATGCTCTGAATACTTTTTCCCCCTCTCTCTGGCTGTTGTCATTCTTGTTTTCTCTCTCAAGTTGTGTACCACTGTTGCTTAGCTCTCTCAGGGACATGCTTAAAGGGTGTTTAAAGCCTTTCATACAGTGTGTGTTTTGCCTTATGGAAGGAGATGTACAGAGGTTCTTTTTTTGTTGTGTTTTTTTTTTTTCATGGGGGGGGGCAAGAAATGCATTGTAGATAATAGATTTCAAAAAATGCAAATTTGTTCAAGCACCTCCTTAAAGAGAAGGGAGGGTGGGATTGAAGAATAAAACCTGTGTTTATATACATGTAGATGCTAGAGGCAAAGCAATCCATTCATAAATATACAATAGGATTTATATCATGGTGAGAAGTGCTGCATGCATATTCATGTGTCATTTGCAAATCCTTTAGCGATTAAATACTTTACTGCAAACTCTCCAGAACTAAATAACCTTCTCATTGAAATGAGATGTCCAAAGGCTCTAATGCTCCTCCAGCTGAGGTGAAAGGCTGAGTGGTGTAATAGATCCGATGCTCTAATTTTCACTCTATTAAGAGGGTTTTTTGGTGTGCTTTTGTGTGTTATTTTATTAGGATAATCAGTAAGCCTTGAACAAAACATGTGAAGCAGAGAACTGCAAGAAGCATTATGAACCTTAACATGCTAAGAAAGGCATGGAAACTTGTTAAGATGTTTTCCTCAACTGATTTTAATGACAAATATCATGGTCTAAACTTTGATATCCTGTGCATAAAAATGGAGGCACATGTTCCTGTGCTGTGGCAGTCAGCTCCAGAGCTCCACAAGTACTTGTTGTGTGTTGCTCACAGCACCCTTTCCTGGTCTTCTGACAGCTCACCTTGGAATCTCCTTATTGATGTTTGAGCTCTTTCTCCTTTGCTCTTTAGTTCTGCATTGGGGAGAATATAAAATGCATCTATGTTGGATGGGAAAAGCTTGCAGAGTTCTCATGTTCTTTCCTCCCCGCTGAGTTTAGTTCTTTCTTGAAAGCTGTGTTGTCTAATTTAGCTTTCCCGCTCCTGTTCTCTTGCAGCCTGCTCCTGGGATGCCTTGATTCAACTGAACAAGAAAACAGGGCAGTGTACTCAATTCACTGTGGGCTATGCATTCATTTTTTCTGGCTTGCACAGCTGTAACAAATTGCCCTTTTAGTCCTGTTTATTTGTTTTCTTAGCCAGTCGCAGGTAGGTTCTCTTGCTTGGTGCTCAGAGAAGTTCCCCTTGCTGTCTGGTGTCGTGAGCAGGGAGGCAGACAGCAGAGGTGATTTCCCTTTGGTGCCTGGAGGCTCTGCTGTACAAAGCTGAACTCGTGTTGATCTGAAATAAGGTTTCTAGGTAACTGGAAAGTTGTTGCATTTACAATGAGCACTGAGAATTCGTTACTGTCTGCCATGTCAGAGCATCACTGCACCCGAGCTGGTGACTGGACACGCAGGGGACCAACATGCAGCACTCTGTACCTGAAGAGCATGGAGTCCTCTATTTAGCTTTTAAAAAGGGACTAAACTGTGGAAAACAAATCTGGTCCTTCTGAGACTGAATCCTAAGAGGTGACTTGTTGACTTTACAAGGGGAGCACTTAGTCCATCAAGCAGTTTGGGTGCAGGTAGGGGAATGGCTGATGTGTGAAGAAGTGCAGTGCTTCTTGATGCTGGGAGGCTCTACGTGGTATTTTTCTGAGAATATTTTTATTGTGTGTTAGTGAAGAAGAGTAGGAGGCATTAATTTATTAATAAATCTCACTTTTTTTTTTTTTTTTTTTAGTAATGAGCACTTGCTTCTTGCTTTATTCCTGACATCTTTGTGTTAGGCCCTGATCTCACTTGCTAGACTTGCTGTCTGTATCATTCAACTGAGTAAAGATAGAGGCTGGATGGGATGTGGATTAGGTTCTTTTCCTTCTGTCTTGACAGCAGTAAGTGGTTGCCTCTGGATTCATTTTGAGAATGCAGCAGACCATAGCTTACAGTGTGCTGGCTAATTGTGTGCTTACTTGCTGGTGGAAGGGCTCAACAGCTTTGTCCCAGAGCCTCTTGTGGCTATGGGACATTGTGAGCTCCTGCCCCTATACTGCTGGGCCATGGTAGGTGTGGGTCCGTCACCTTGCTGTGCCCCAACCCTGCTCTGTGCCTTCAGGGATCCATTTCTGCTGCTTCAGTAACCAAGGTGGCATGGAATTGGGCTCTGCAGCAGTGACCTGCCAGCAGTAGCAGCCTTCCTGCACAGTGTGCTTCCTTGGGAAGCCCTGACTCGGTGCAGGGGTTCAGAGCTGGCACCACGGGCAGTGATGTCACTTCTGGTTTGCCTTTCAGAGCAGACGGCTTAAATAACAGAGATGGATGCTTTCTTAGTGCTGTGCTGTGGGCTGTAATTCCATCTGCTGTGACGCTGTGAAGGTGACACCTAACGGGATGCTGGCTTCTCTCTGGATGTCCTTCCTGGATCTGCTGTGTGCAGATCTGGAGGGCACTGTTCTGCATGTTGGCTGGACTCAGTGCTGCTGCTTGGGAACTCAGCAAAGCAGTTCAGAGGAACAAAGTTGCTAGGATTTCAGAGTGACTTCATTCATCCTGGGCACTGCAGTCTCTGCAATATCACTGTCCTTTGTCAGGCACGGAACCATAGAAACATGTGTTTCTGCCATTGATTTGGCAATTATTAGAAGGACATTGAATAAAGGACACGATTGATGGAAGAAAGGAGTGCTCAAAGACCTCTGCCGGTAAGGTCTGTGTTTTTAATAGTTCTATGCATTCATCACTGATTTTGATTCTCATCAAAATCATTTTGTAGATTTGCTTAGATATGCAAGGCAAGGGTAGCAGGAGTGTTTGATTTGCTGGAGGATTTCAGCTTGGTCTTTGTAGACTACCGGGACTAAGGGATAATTTTTCAGCTGAATTGATTGAAGGAAATTAATGTATACATATAGACATGTATACATTGATGGTGTAGGTCAGTGTTTGGGTGACACGTTAGAAGTACTTAAAAAGTAGCTGGCATGGGAGTTGCAACTCACTCTGATGCTAAAGGTTTGGACTGAGCAATGAGCTCGCACAGGGAGCCCTGCCACTGCTGTATGGGCTGCTCTGCATGGGGACAAGTCCTGTGTGTGAGTACAGCATGAGGTGTAGGGGTATGATCCCTTAGGAAAGGGATGTCTGTAGGATGGAGCCATGCTGTGGGATTGAGGCAGACTGGATGAGGGGGATAGAGCTTGTTCAGAGGTAATGTCAGATGCAGACCCGGCCCTGCACTGCAGGATGTAGTGCTGCAGTCCTGGACTCACTGGGGACCGAATTGGGCTCCTGTAAATGAAAGCCAAGTGACTGAAGGGCAGAATCATGCCTGCTGAGGCTGGCATGCTGTGGTGTTGGGCATCCAGTGACTTTGAATGGGGGAGACTGCCATCAGCTGAGGAGCAGCTGCTGCCATAGAAACAATCCGCGAGCCCACAGAGGGGAGGCTTCCCATGTTCATCTCTGGGATCACCAGCACTGCCTGGCTTTCCCAACACTCGAGTCACTTCTATAACACAAGAAAAGAACATGACTTAAACACTGCACTGCACTCTGTTCTGGACTGGGGGGGGGAGGGAGGGGGGGGAAGGGAATAAGGGGTTCTAAACAGCATTGAGAAAGCTGGATATGCAACCGGGTCACATGCAGCCAGTCAGGCTGTGGGGCAGCCCAGCTTTGCATTCAGATAGGCTGGCTGGCGAGCGGCAGACATTCCAGATAGTTGTGTTCGTTCTGGCTGTATCTAGGCACATGGTCACAAAGAGCAAGATGCGTGCAGTGAAGTATAAATCCCGTGCTCTAATGACTCAGAGCACTGTGGTGCATGCATACATGCCTAACAGCTTGTATAATTAGCTCACCCTGTGAGTGGGCAGCACATAGGGGTTTTTGGGGAGTTACCTAGGAATCCTGCCTGGCACAGCGAGGGCTTTCAGTCCTGCTGTGTGTGCAGGGATAAGTGGTGGGCAGAGGAGGCTCCCAGGCTAGTACCCTCCACAACGCTTCCAGCCCTGCAGCAGGGTGTTGCAGCCACTTGCTCTCAGGAGAAAGGGATACAGTTAGAAAGGTGTTTCTGTGCTCAGGGAGCCAGCTGACAAGGCAGGGTGTGCTGGTACCTACAAGACATGTGGGGTGGGAACATGCTGCGGCTGCAGGCTGCGTGCCTGGGATTTCACCAGAGCCAGGAGGGAAGCAAACGTGACCTTGAAAATCCTTATCGAGACAAAAAGGCGCAGCCAGAGAGTGCGTTCTTTGCCAGCCATGTGCAGTGGGCTGCTTGGCTGCCCAGGGCTGCAACAAGACAGCTCCTCATGTCCTGCAGCATGTCACGGCCAGGAGCACAGCTGTCCCCACAGCACAGTCGGCTCCTGCTGGTGTGCAGAGATTGGAGGGACCTGCTGCTAAAGCTGACAACTTCTGTGCTCTTTGATTATAAGTAATAATGAGTGCAGAGGCATTTGTAAGGCCAGGTCTGGCGGCTGTGGTAGATGGGCCGCTCGGGAGGACCAACTTTAATTATGGTGCTGTGGCAGATGAAGCACATATGAGAGTTGGGTTCCCAGTGTCTTGGTGAGCAGCCAGACAGCTCCTCACCAGCAGCGAGGGCTGCACTCTTCCCTAGAGCCTTCACTGTTTCTGGTGCGCAACTGATTGCTGAGAGCACCAGTAACTCAGGGGTGAATTCGCTTATTAAAATCTGGGCACTGTGCTGTGTTACTGACTGGGAGCAACTTGTGGGAGGGCCTGGGGGTGACGGGGAGGGCAGAGCTGCGGGAAGGAACTGGAGCCAAGAGCTGGGTGTGCAGGTTGGAAGGTGGGAGAGCTGCTTTTTGTGGGAGCAACTATTTGCCTGGCTCAGTTGTCATTGTATTTGTGCTGTACATTCTTCCTCCCTCCTTCTACCAGCATGTGTCTTTGTACAGTCACATGGGGTGCTTGGTTAAAGAAATTGCATTGCCTAAGAACCAACTGATTCTTTTCTGAAATGCTTTTTTGTTGTATTTAATCCTGGAGCACATCCCAGAAAAGTACATAGCTTTATAGAGCAGTTAAACTATTCTTGCAGTACGAGAAAGAAATGGAGGCTTACTACTATGAATACATGCTATGAAATGATAAATGTTGCATTCCTCAAGGAACTGAAGTGCTATTGCAGCCAGACAGTTACTGTAGCACTTCCAGAACTGAGGCTGCTGTAATTTTGGGAGCAGATACTTAAACTCAATTTGTTTTCTCTACAGGGTAAGAATAGTAACGGATTTCTTCTGGTTATGTGAACTTCTGTGCTGCTTATCTTCCATTAAAGGAATTGAGGTGTTTGCTATTGTCTTAAATGTGTTTAAATGCTTCTTACAATGTTTGGTCAGAAGTTTTTTTCCTCAGTTATCACGCTTTCCTTTTTAGAGACCTGATGTGTGCTAAGAATTCAGATGTGTGCTAATGATCTTCAGAATTCTGTTTTCAGCTGGTGCTGCAAACTGTGGCCTCTGCTCGGGGCAGTGGAAATAGGCTTGTTCCTGCTGGTTAACAGCCAGTTACCAGGCAGGAACTTGGTAATGAATGTAGGAATTTAGCACTTAGGTAAAAATGTTCCCTCTAAAAAAGAAAATATTAATGTGGGAAATGGACATCAGTGCTGTTAAGGGGTGGGGGCACCTTCCCTTCAGGAGGTCAGGTGCAGCAGATAAAGAGAAATGGAAATAACACCGGGTTGCATGATCCCACAAATATCTGCAGTACTGCAGGGCAGCCAGATGGCATGGCAAAATTAACTACTGATAGATGCTGCCTGTGTTTTGGTTGCAGTTAGACCGTACCTACTCTCTGGTGCGTATCTCATTTTCAGGCAGTGAACTTCCCCTGCTGCACAGCTTGTGGTTACACACAGGGCACTAGCACTGCTTTTTGTGGCTGCATATAAGCAATGAAGTGCTTATGTGGCAGCATGGATGTGCTCAGTGCACAGCTACAGCGGACTGTGAGTGTCTGTGCTGTCTTCAGTTGCTGATGAGGAAAGCTGTGCGTTTCGGAGGAATAGCTAAAAAAGCTTTGATCGTGGGGAGATTTGTGGAGTCCAATTGGAGACCGGCCACTCAAAAAGAAATAAATAAATTTGGGATACACTTAATTAGGTACAAACTTAGTTAATTGCTTTAGGCCAAAGCATGCAGCATTCTCATTTCTGCAGCAAAATAACTGTGTCAGTTTCCTATTCCGAACAGATGACAAAGTTAACACCCACGTGCGCAGGCACACACACTTTAAAGATGCCACCTTGCATTTTTGACACCCAGCTACAATTTGTCACAGTCTGATTTATTGCTTGTGCTTAGCTGCTAAGCCTTTCTATTCCCATCCTCTTTTCAACAATTGATACAGATTAAATCCATAATGTTGTGCTCATGAAGAGCCTCAGATAATATTTCCTGCAACAATATTTGAGTTGGAAATGGTTTGGGGAAATGTAATTTTCATAAGGAGTTTTCCCTTGAATTCTGAAAAAATAACATATGTTGCTTCTGTGACTTGTCTTAAACTACTCTAAATGTTGAATGTGAGTAGACTGCTCATCCTGCTCAGGAGACAAGGTGCAATTCAAAACACAGTGGAAGCTGTACTAAATTCAGGAATGCTGTCTCCTTTCTCAGTCTTCTACACCAAGAACTGTGGCACTGCTGGGGAGTCTTGAACACATGCCGCACCCCAGTCATTGTCCTGCTCCTGTTTGTCTGAGCTGTGGTTTCCAGGTCTCTGGCCTGTATGCCAGGACTCCGTTCTTCTTTCTTGTGCCTCATGGAACGTGGGACAGAAGGATGGCAGGAGGCTTTCAAGGGGGTTAGAGGTGGAGAGAGCAAATGCAAGGGCCATTCTAGCTTATACCTGAATACAGTCCTAATCCGTTGGCAAAACAGATATTGGGTCATTCAAAATTAATGTTGTATTAGAAGAGTAAGTCAATTCAACTCATTTGGCAATGCATATCTCACTTGTTGTCCTCACATGATCAGGTAAACTTCAGTAGCTGTTGATTTGTATTGACACCATTGCAGTAGAAGTAGAGCTGTGTTTTGAGCTTTGTACTATTCAGGCTGTAAATATGTCTTGGAGTTGTTTCTGTTTCTTACTAGGCTTTACTACTTGGTAAATGTTCCTGTGTTCCCCAGGATGAAAATGGTGATCAACCTGTTCTTACTCTGTTCTTACTGTCTGAAGTGAAAATTCAGAGTGCCTGCCAATGTCTGATTACAAGCGAACCGAAAACCACTTTCAAATGTGCAGCCCAGTGCCTACTCTGCTTCCGCTACTGAATTCTGAGTGCTCACTGCCTTCCCTGGCTCACTAGCTTCCTGAAAGCTGAGGCATATTGTTCAGTATTTTCCATGTTGCCAAAGTCTCACATATATGTATATTTTAGAAAGTAGCTATTGGCTCCCTGCTGTACAAACTGGAGGTGAGCAGGGAAGGATGTCCTATACTCCTCTTTATCTTGGAGGCATCTTGCCTGTGTAAACTGTTGCTGCCCACGCTCTGTAGGCAGCCTTTCAGAGAAGGATCACAGGCTGCAAGAACAGAAACAAACCTTCAGTTCCTAATCTCCAAAATATGTCAAGGAACTAGTCGGACTACTTAGCCTGGATGCTTGGTAGACAATTTACCCCTTGCTGTGAAGTGAGGAGTCCCTTTCTTCCGAAGCAGTCGAACTCCTGAGTGAAAGGGAGACCTGACTTGATTTTAATTAATCTATTCAGGCTTTGCAGGTGGGAAGGCTGCTTCTGATCTTGGAAGAACTGAAGTCAAACTCCTTTGGGGGGGAAAAAATGACAAGAAAAACCTGCCTCAACTGTTTAAAGCCAAAGATGCTTGAATGACTCGCATGGTTAAACTCAAACTTGTGCATGCTTTAAGTCTGGTAGTGCTGCACTGTTCTCAGAGTTGTACCTTACACTTTTATATCTTTTCTGCTTAATCAGTTCTGGAAAGTACGCAGGATATACAGACTGGCAGGCAAGTTAATGTTGTGAGAAGCCCTAGCTCCCATTTCCTGACTTTTAACCTTGAACTATCTCAGGAATTTTGCATTTGAGTGATTAAGAAAGTATGACTGACCTCCTGCCTCTCTCCTGCTAGCAGAGCCAGATTGTTAATCTCTAGGAATTATCTGAAACCTATAAGTGGTTTTTGATAGTCTTTTCCACACAAATAACTTAGTGGTTTTCTGTTTCTGAAGGTGAATAATCTGTGTGGAGAAGAAATGCATAGACAAGTATTGTCACTGTGCACAGCAGAACTTGTGAACATACAAGGCTTTTTCAGAAATGGGTAGAATGAGCAAGCAGCTCTGAAGCAGTAGAATGGTGCATACTGGGATGCTTGCTGCAGCTGCAGCTGGTGGGGTTTAAAACTGTGTACCTTCATACTTCCGTTAATCTGTTTATATATTACTACTGAATATTTCACAGAATTGTAGGGGTTGGAAGGGACCTCTAGAGATCATCAAGTCTAAGTTCAAGGTTGCTCTTTGTTACCTGGGAAGCATTTTGCCATTTGCAATTCTTTATGGCCTTTGGTGGCTCTTAGAGGCTCCTTTCTGCTCCCTGGGTTGGGAGGCTTCCCCTGCTAAAAATGTCATGGTGTTGGGAAGCTGAGGGTTGCAGCAGCCCAGAGCTGCCCTTTGTCATGTCTCAGGGGCTGGCTGTCAGGGGTGAGCTGTTCTTAACAGCTTTCCTTGCATTGCAGCTGGAGCAGTGCTCGGGGTGGTGGATGAGGAAAGCTTTGCCAGAGAGATCCCAAAACAGGGCCTCCCCCCACCACACCTTTGGCCTCCAAAGGTAATCCTCTATGCAGCTAGAGGAGATGCTCTGAGGGAAAACGGAGTTACTATAGAGACGAACAGCCCAGTGTGTTTGAAGGCTGGATTGCAGATTTGAGTAATAAATGTGTGGGAGTCTATTTTTAAAAGCTCTTGTAAGGAGTAGATTGCTCCAGTCCTAGAAAACTTGTCAGAAATGTGACAGATTTTATTTTTAATGCTGGAGTTTAAAAATAATCATCGTCTGTCTTGAGAACGGGATGACCTCATTAAAAACAAAGACTCCTGTATACTGTCGTGATGAGGCTCCTGGCAGCAGAGCAGCCCACTGAGTGGCAGCAGCCTTCACAGCCTTACCTCTGCTCTGCCCATGGGGACTGTGTGCTGCTGTGGGCTGCTGCTGGGCTCCTGGACTGCTCCGGTCTAGTCAGTGCAGTGTGGGCTGTCATGCTGTCAGCAGGGGATGTTGGGCAGATGGGACACAGAGAAGTGTGGGTTGAAGAGTTTATCCAAGTAAAGCTGTTGAAAAAGAGTAGCCCTATGAAGGACATAGGGTCCTGGTAGATGAAAAACTTAATGTGAACCAGCAGTGTGCACTTGCCACTTATCAGGCCAATAGTATTCTGTGTTGCATCAATAAAGGGGTGGCCAGCAGGGAAAGAGAGGTTTGTCTGCCTCTTCTCTGCCTTTGTGAGGCCACAAAGTCCTGGGCCTCCATCACAGGAAAGTTGTGGAGCTTTTGGAAAGGATCTGAAAGAGGATCATGAGGATGATCAGAGGGCTGGAGCACCTCTGCTACAGGGACAGGCTGAGGGAGCTGGGCTTGTTCAGCCTGGAGAAGAGAAGGCTCTGGGGAGACCTTATTACAGTCTTCCAGTATTTAAAGGGAACTTAAACAGGAGGGAAATCAACTGGTGGCTTCAAGTTGGCACTGAAATACAGTAACTGAAGCTAATGTGTAACATTATTTTTGCAAGAATTAATTTCTGATACCTTTATAGTATTAAGTTTAAATTTGTAAATGGCACAGTTCATGTGTTTGCTACTTCACTAAGAAACCTTTGTGATGTTACAGCTGTGTTTAACAAGAGTACTGCCAATTGACATCTTGTTGTACAAGACTTATTTGCCTTCGGTTTCTTGTGTAATGAGGCTTTTGGTTGACAACAGCAGAGTTGAAGATGGTAGAAATGCTTTCCAAATCCGAGATGAGCAGGATTCAATTTAAGTGCTTGTGCATGATAATGCTGGCTTCCAGTTTTATCTGCACTAGGAGCTGTAGATGATACATAAAAAATCTTAAGAAATAGAGAAATGTCTCATTAAAAATGGCATGATTTCATAAGTCAGAGCTAGGAAACTATATCCTGCTGTGGAAGAGGAATTTGAAAATCATTTGATCTATGAATACTCGAGTTCTTATGGGCAAACGTTTCACAGAGGTGAAAGTGTTGCTGTGCATTTACAAGGTTGATGGGTAGGGGTTTGGACTATGGCTTCCTCTCTCCTGTCTCTGCCTGAAGACCAAGTGATACTCCTCAGGTTAGTACGTCATGTGGGGCTGTTATCTTTTACCTCTGTTATCAGGATTGGTTTCTGAAGCAGTGTCCTTGGCTTGCTGCTGGGTGTTGGTTGCTAAGGCCACCTGGTTCCCAGGTACCTTAATGATCCATTACGCTTGCTGGAAGTTAAAGCTGAATTTCCTGAATCAAATCAAATGAACAAGTAACAAATTGAAAGCTTAGATGTTGTGAACTGATAAAGCTAGGCTGATGTGCTGTGGTTCTTTATGCTCCTATTAAAAATATACATGTATATAATTATAATTAATAAATATGTATGTACACCCTGATTGACGCTTGCTGAATGAATGTTTTGTACTCTGAGAAGGGGAAAAGGCAGCCACAGGCAAGGTGTTTGGGCAAACCTGGAAGATGTACCTAAGAGCGTCACTTCTAACTAGACTACCATAGGGTTAATAAAAGTTGTTTTATGCGTGAGCAACCCCCCCACACATTCTGGTTTCCTCTTTGGAGGCCAGAAGTCGTGCAATAGTCAGGATCTTCTGAGTTTCTTACATGTGCTGCTTTCCCTAGAAAGCTTGGATGAATGTATGTGGAGGTTCTCTGTCCAAGATGCTGATGAATGCATGTATCTGTAGGATCTTTTCCTTGTAATGCATGCACGGTGTGTAAAAGGAGTTAATTCTTCTAGACAGTTGAGTCTAGCTACAGTGAGGGCCAAATAAATGATAATATATTTGACTGAGCTGATGAGACTTTTCCAAGGCTGTAAGGAAGCTTTGTGAATTACAAATGAGATGTTTCAAAAGAAGTAGTTCTGCAGATGTGTCCTGGTTTTAATTTCCCTTATGCAGAAACTCTGCTGTTTTTGCAGAAATTACACACGAACTGAATTGTGACTTGCTCTATGAGAAAAGCTTTACCTTTTCCCACCTTAATACACTGTGCTGCATTGTGAGTGTGCTTAGGGAGATGCTTGATTTTTGGGCTCCTGTTGGAAGATGAAATATTTGTCTTCATAACAAATGCGCAAATCACACTATCTTAAAGGAAAGTAATATCTCCCTTTCCTTCTTATGGTTTATTCATTTATCTGGATGTGCACCATACTCCCTGTCTTTCATCTGTCACTGTAGCATTGTTTCTTAGATATGTGCCAGTTTCTTTCTGCAGCTGCAAAGGAAAGAATTTAGAGTAGTGATTTGGTTCTAAAGCTGCAGTTGGGAAATATGACATATATGACATGTTGTCTGTAATGAATGGAAATACGTTGTTAATTCTAAGGCTAATTACTTTTTTGTTTGCTAGTTGAATGACAAGTTTTTCCTTTAATGAATGCTTCCTTAACTGCATAAATGGGATAGTTGCAAGTTTGCTATCAGCAATGAGAGCCAGTGGTGTCTGGTTGGTGGTGGGTGCTTTCTGGGCAATGTTCTGAGCCTTAATAGTGACTCTGTGCTTCTGAGCCCCATTACCTGCTGACAGGGCTCCCAGCAGAACTGAGCTGGCTCCTGTCCTTGCTGGAACAGAGTGATCCCACCTTTCTGCCTTCTCCTGGAGTCCAGCTGAAAGAACCAAGTGGCTGAATTACACGCTTGGCATCTGGGGAGAAAGCGTCCTGAAGATGCAGATCTAGCTGTCAGCAATACTGAGTCTGTTCAGAGTAATCCATTTTTCTGTATGGATGTTCTGTGATACTGATAAATCTAGATACTCTTCTTTCCACTTGAGAGACTGGTGGCTAATGCACTGCTTCAGATAGCAAAGGCAGTGTGTTCAAAAGAAGTGCAAAAGCAGGTAACTGTAGAGAGGTTACTGGCTTATGCAGCTTTCCTAGATGTGTTCCTTCCTTAGTCTTGCCATGTACCGGATTTCCAAGTCATGTTTTGGGGACGTCCATCAGTCAACATAAATGCTTGTTTTATGTTGAACCTCTAATGTCCGAAGGCTTATTCCTAGAATGCCCTTCTCTGCTGACGCATGTTTCTCAGATATTACCGTGGATTCCTGGTTTGCTGCGTAGTGCCTCCAGATAAGCTCTGTTCAGCTGTGCTCTGACCTCTGTACAACTTACGGAGCTCTCAGCCCTGCTGAATTATCTTTGGATCTGAAAGACTTCCCACAGACTCTTTCAGACTCTTCCTGGCTATGCTGCTCATGGTGTGTACAGTGTAACGGCTGGAAAGGTGTTTGGTGTTTTGCTTTGTGCCCTGTGCCTGCTGCTCCAAGGCCCTGCTGCTGAGCTCACTTTATTGTTGCAGGCTGAACCTTGTGAGCTCAGAGTCAGAGGGAGTGAAGGAGCACAGCTTCAGTAATTGAAGTCTGGGCCGTGCTCAGAAGTGAGCTTTGCTTTAGCTGTGCAAGCCTTCAGAGAGCTGCTGCATGTGCAGAAACTCATCAGAACAGTTTTGTGGAAATGCTTCTTGTTTGGACTGAGTGTGTTACTTGTTTCTATGACACAGAGAAACTGTTCTAGTTTGTCATTATTTCAACAGAGCATGTTGCAGTGCAAATGACTGGAGTGGTCCCACAGTACTCAGTGTTTGCTGTTGATTATGTAGCCTTAATTATTCATTCTATGCAAATTGTATTTCTCATCTTACTTCTTCTCATCTACTTATTTGGATACAAGACTTGCCTGTGAACAATCTTGCTCTTTCGGTGCAGAGACTGGGACTGTTTCTGGCAAAGTTCTTCGTGTTCCTTTGAATAGTATTGCCTGAGCCAGGCGAGGCTTGGGAGTTCTGTCACAGTGAATTCATCCTGCTCTAACTTCAGATGAAGAAAGGGTAGAGTTTGGGGTCTGTTATTAAGTAAGAGCAGAAGCTTTAAAATAGTTTTCAACTTCTTCAGTGTTTATACCTAATAAGGATTTGGCTTCTTCTGTGTTATTTGGAATTGACATGTGGGAGTGTTCTTTTTTTAATCCTAAATATTTTGCATTTCAGGTATACTAAACCACTAACGTTTGCAGACTGCATTAGTGATGAATTGCCATTAGGATGGGAAGAAGCGTATGACCCTCAGGTTGGAGTTTATTACATAGACCACAACACCAGTAAGTGACAAGTTATTGTACTTTGCAGAGTCGTTATTTTGTACCTTTAAAATGCACTGAATGGAAAACCACAAAATTGCCTGCCTTTCTGCATATTAGGAGCTACTCTTCCCCCTCTAAAACAAGGATTTGAGACCTTTTGTTTGTAGTGTCCAGATCAACAGTCATGTTCAAGCTGATAATGTGGACACACCTCCCTAAGATTTGGCTGTAATGAAAAGTCCGACTATGTAGCAGTGATCTGGAGTTTGTTCTTACCTTGGAATTTGTCTTTGTGACAAGACCATCAGAAGCAGTGCAAAGGTCCTGTGTTGGTTTCCCTGGCAGGGATAAACTGAATGACTGCTGGTATGGTTAGTGGTGCTTTCTCTGAGCTGCTAGAATTCGCATCCCTTTTACTAGGGAGGAACAGTTACCCTGATTGATGCCACTTGAAACTACAACCTTTAAGGGTGTGCAGTTACAGCTTCAGATGATGCTGACACCTGCTTAACAGCAGATGCTGCTAAGGTTCAGCTTCTCTAAGATGCTAGAGGCTGCAGTACTTGAACTGGAACTTCATCTAAAAGGTTAAGAAGAAGAGAAACAAAATTATTACTTTGTTTCTTAAGCCAGTCCTGATCCAAATCATGATTGAGCAAACCATATCCTCTTACCTTCAGCTAATCAGGAGGCTCATCTTTGTGGTTTGTGTGCAATAGTCTCTGGAGAATGTCCAAAACCTTATTCCTCTCCAAGGCATTCACTGTGCAGGAAGGAGCAGCAGGGGATGGAGGTACATTGGTTCTTGTTACAGACCTGATGTATTCGAGCTTAATTATCTGAAGCAATCTCAAGCTTTAAGAAGCCACAGGTACACGATTGTGTGTCCTGAAGAAGGTTTCAACACTCATGGGTACTTTGCCAACATATCTGTTAAGTTTGAAATAGAGCCCAGCATTGTGGTTCCTAATGATCATTCATGCAGTCTGGTCTGGGGAAGCTGCCCATCAGGACTGTGGGGTATCCAGGCATCTCTGGGTAACTTGCAGCAGGCTTCTACTTCTGCTTAACTACAGAGAGAAGGGAGTTGCTCCATTTTTAGATGCATGTAATGACTGTCTGGAAAATGTGTTTTTTATGGGCAAGAACAGAGACAGGCATATGTGATTTTGAGGCTCCTACTGTTGATAAACTTCTGCATCTCCCTGACATTTCCTCTGCTTCCTCTAAGCAAGACCACGACCTCCCTCTAGGGAGGATACTAACACATTCAGCTGGTAAAACCAATTGTTTTATTTCTTAAGTTACTTTTGAGCTTTTTTTTTTCTTTGTTCAGGTGTCTCTGTAGTATTCACAATGAGTAGAACTGTGCTTGTTAGCAGGATCTGTAACAACATTTTGCTGAAACAGTTCTATGAGCTTTGGTGTTAGTTTCCTGACACACTGTCTGGTTGTTCTTTTTTTGTTGTTCCTCTATCCACCTGTTTGGATTGTGCCATGTAACTTGGAGTGCCATGGTGTTGAATTGTCCTGTTAATTTTCCCCTCCATGGACAAGTTTGTGAAAATGTGGTCGGGGTTCCATCCTTTGTGTAGAATTCTTTATATTGATTTCTGCTTCTGGGGTTATTGCCAAAATGTTGTCTTGCCCAAGTCCTGCAAATTGCAGTGTTAGTCTTATGTCTGACTCACTGATGAGTTGCTCCAACCTTCCACCGTGGCTGCTTTTACTACATATTTAAAGAGGCTCTTAAGATATGCAGATTAGATTCCCTCTGATAGTTTCAAGCAGCTATTTATTCATTATTCATGGCATGGTGACTAGGTATGCTTATTCATGCGTTGTAGTTCTGACAGCATATTGCACTTAGTCACATGAACATTGGAACCTGTACCAAGCAAGAACACATAATAACCTTGAAAGAGAAAAGGAAAATATTTGGGGCACTTCTTCATAATAGAAGCAAATACCAAATTTGCTGTATTGGTCTTAGGTTTAAGCTACATGTCTGTGCCTGTATGCTTCCTTATTGATTAAAAATCTTAACAGTAACGTGTCGGCTGTTTTGGAGTAACAGAGCTGGAGGTGGTGTAGCTATCCATGACTGCTTTGCCTGTGTTACCAAAAAAATATGCATCTTAAACTCTACCTCTTAGATTCTGCAGTGATTTGCTGCTGTGCTTTCTTTAAGTGAGGGAAATGTTTACTCTCATCCCGAGATGCTGTTTGTATAATGCAGTATGAGGCGCTTTCACAAGTGACTTAGGAATTCTTTGTTTGTACTTACCTACAGAATGTGAGTGTGAAGGCTTATTTCCTTCTTGCTACTAATAACCACTTTGCAGCCAAACAAGACAGGTAGAGTTGTGTTTGACAGCGCAAGAGCAATCACAGTCATGTGGCAATGGAGTGTTCAGGAAACTTTTCTATCAGTGAAATAGCTCTGCTATTTTATTAGAAATGTTATAAACCAGGTACCATAAAGATAAGCCTTGCACTCAGTGTCAGTGTTCTAGTGTTTGTGAGGGCGTATGTTTGCATGGGTGTTTCAAGAGGCTAAAACATGCTGCGATCAACAGCAGAGATGGTGGTGAGTTGTGTGTTGATTTCAGCCTGCATTATTCTGTTCAAGTCAGAATAGCAGAGATCATCACAGAGCACTGTGAATCAGTGATCACTTCTTAAAGGGACAAAAAGAAAACATAAATGTCCTCATTGCAATTTTGTTGCTGGGAGAGGGGGCACAAGCATTTCTTAAAAGTTGTTGTAGATGGTGGAGCTGGTCCAAGCAGCAATATGAGCCTGTTGTTTTTGTTTTTATTAATCTTGCCTCCTTCTATTTTCTCTTTAAGAAACCACACAAATAGAAGATCCTCGTGTGCAATGGCGGCGGGAGCAGGAACATATGCTGAAGGACTATCTTGTCCTGGCCCAAGAGGCAATTGCTGCACAGAAGGAGATCTATCAAGTGAAACAGCAGAGGCTTGAATTGGCCCAGCAAGAATACCGGCAGCTGCATGATGTTTGGGAGCACAAACTGGGCTCTCAGACCAGCTGTGAGTATTATCAAGTGGTTTTCTCAATCAGATCTCACTAGGAGAGTAAAATGCTTGAAGCTGGTTCCCTAATAAAGCCCTTTGGTATGTTATGCTGTGTCACGTTACTTCTGTGTTTGCTTTCGAGACAAACTGAGCAATACTTGTTCAACACCTGTTTGTGAAAGAATAAAGTTATAAGCATTATTACTGTGGTTTTCTTGGTGACCGGATGTGGTGTACAGATTTAAGCATGGCCTTCAACAAATGCTGGGGGAGGATAAAAATGAGATTCCCTGTTGTGTTCCTTGATCCACCTGTCCAAAGTACAGAAACAAGGCCAGAAGGCTTCTCTTGAGCAGCATTCTCAGGCCTCTTTGGAGTTCAGCATCCCGGGTAGTTCAGTAACTGTATCAAGGAGCTCAGGAGTCTGTGTAATATGTGAAGTGAAAGGAAGCACTGGTGGAGTATCTCAGTATGAAGAACATTGCTTTCTACTCTGTGTTCTCTGTCACAGCAGAAAACATCAATGCCTATTGCTTAAGAAAAGGCTGCAGAGCAGTTTGTATAAGGCCAAGAGTCTGCTTGCTGTTACTGGTTAGGAACTGGAAAATGTCCAGAGATGAATGTATTTCCTGCAAGGAATGTTTTTTTTTCATAGCCCTTACTATTGTAAAGTTTGTTCTCAGCAGCCACATCAAAGAACCTGCCCCTTACCCTGCCCTGCTGTCTTTTCACTCTCACTGGATTATATATTAAAGGTGGTGAATCTTGTGCCTGATGTCAGAAAGTATTTAAGTAGTCTTGTCATTGAGGGGTTCTTAACATTTGAATAGGGTCCTGTCATCTCTGAAGTAAAGTGTTTGGTCTCCACCGAAGTGCTGGTGTATTAAAGCAATAGGTTATGAACTTGAATTGCATTGGTGTGGTGCTATTTGTAAAAATACAACCAAAGAACTAGGAATGTTTTCCCATGTTTTGTATGGCATAAGCTGATGGCTGCAAGGATCAAAGTAACTCCTTTGCCTATGGCTACTTTTCATGACATTGCACGTTGGGGAGCTTCTGTACTTTCTGAAGCATAAGGGTTTTAACTGCTGCTGAGAAGAGAGTTCTGCTCTTAATGGGGTGCTGATTTAATCCAGTGTGACACATTGGGTGA
Source organism: Coturnix japonica (assembly GCF_054131305.1). Lineage (NCBI taxonomy): Eukaryota > Metazoa > Chordata > Aves > Galliformes > Phasianidae > Coturnix > Coturnix japonica. Next base: position 6,285,474 of record NC_140680.1, on the reverse strand, counting down.
TTGGTTATGTCCTCAAGCCTGTGAGAAGGCTGGCATCACCTTTCGTGTTTTTCACTTTCCTTTGTTTCTGAATATTCAGGGGATTGTTTATACAACCAGAAAGTGAAAAAAAAAAAAAAAAAAAAAAAAAATCCTAATGCACTGTTTCCTTCAGTTATGATAAATTCTTTTAGAAATGCGAGAAGTGAGAAGAGAGATTCTAGTAAGCTTGATTCATAGTTTGGGGCTGATAGAAGAGTAGGGGAGGATGATAAAGCTGCTAAATTCAGTGTTTGTTTTGCTCTAGTGCTGTCTGGCTCATCGTCAAGTTCCAAGTACGACCCAGAGATCCTCAAAGCAGAGATTGCTACTACGAAATCCAGGGTAAGAAGTACAAATGGACTTTCACTTGCCACAGGCAAACTTCAGATATTTCCAAGCCTCATGAAAAATATTGAAAGGTGACTCAAAAGCAATTGAAAGAGCTAATTTGCCATTCCTTATCTAGGAGATAAAATATCAGTATTCTCAAATGTTACCGGCTTAGATTGAAACAATTGTTTTCCTAATAGACTTTAGACTTCCTTGTATGCTGATAGTATGTTTTGCTCCATTTAACTGCATGCTCTCTCCTCAGTGCACTGCAACACCAGAGAGCTACAACGAGCTCTCTCCAGAGAATGGCAGCTGTTTTGTCGAGAGCTCAGTGCAGATTGTTAGCAGTGGCAGTGTGTTCTCTCATGCAGAGCTTGGTTTGGAAGAAGAAAGGACTGAAGTAAAGTAGGTCAGTCCGGCCTCTGTGGAGGAATATAAAACAAGCTGTAGGGTCAGTGGATTTACAATATGTTTTATCAGCCTGCTGTGTTACTCGTGCAGTGAGGCCTTTTAATTTGATATCTTGGAGGATGGTTTGTATCATTGCAATGTAACTCCAGTCCTGATACTTAACGTTTTTTAATGTCTGGAAAGGTTTTTAACATCAGTGAGTAAAATCAGCGTGTGTTTCATTCCTGACTTTTGATTTTATTTTATTTTTTCACCACATTTTCTGCTTGTGAGATTAAGCTTCTTGTGAGCCACTGTTTAAATAATGTGGTATCTGGGTGCTGGATAAATCCCTAGACACTGAAAATGTCCTGAAGAAGATGCAGTCAGCTGTTAGTTGCTGATGCAGTGATTATCTGCAAAATGTATCTAGATAATACTGTCTACACACCAAAAAAAAGTATGAATTGAATGGTTACTTCTGTGCCTAAATACTCATGTGAGGTGTTGTTCTTAACTTCCTACAGGTCAATAAACTAAAGAGGGAGGTAGCTCACATGAAGCAAGAAATCCAGTACAAAGAGCATGGATTTCAAACGCTGAAGAAGTAAGTTGGATCTGAAGGTCTTACTCTTGGTTACGTTTCTGGCTTGTAGTACATCCCCTTCTTCGTTTACAAATAGCTGCCTGAAAAACATAAGCTGAAATCTGTTGCTGCTGAGATCTTTAGGCACGTGCAACTCAAATCCATGGGGTTATTTCCTTCAATTCTGTGCCTGTATGTGATTAGCTGGATCAGAACTGAGTTCATGGGGAAATTACTTTTATACCTTTTGATTGTACCTTGGTTCATTCTGTTGCACTCAATTTTTGTCAACTTGCTTACAGTACAGACTATTGTCATAGTAGAAAAAGACAGAAAAAGATAAATAGATAAAATGAAAAGAAATTGGGGTGGGGATAAGCTTCAGGTGCTTATCTCTCTGTGAATAAACGGATGGCATTTTATAAGTAATGTCACTGATATAGTGTCCTGTAGTTTTCTCTCAAGTACCAACTTAAGTAAATAGTCCTTTCAGAAGAGGGCAGGATAAAGTGGTTTGTGATTAGCTTGTGCCTTTAAATATATCAGTGTGAGGTCTATGCTTTAAAATAATATAGTTAGCATACGATTAACTTACCTGCTTTAGAAACAAGGTAATTAATAGCAGTCTGTCTAAACTGTTTTTTTCTGTTGTTTTTTTTTCTCTTGTCTTTTTCCTCCCTAAAGATTCAAAGCAATTACATGGCTAAAATCAGAGTTTTGATGTTTAATGTATTTCTGAGTGAAGTGGCTTAAAAGGAACCAAGAACTCCAATCATCACTGCTTGTCTATGTTATACTTAGTGTGTTTTGTTAAAAATGATTGTCAAGCTGGATATGTCTAGGCTGATTTATGTAATGCACTTCATTTAAAATGTTGGCTTACTGTATGTTTTCTCGAATTTCTACGCAGTATTGACATGAAAATGTCTGATACTCAAGGTGGCTACAAACTTGATGAAGCACAAGCCATTTTAAGTGAAATGAAAGCTCTCAAGAAGGCCATCACATCAGGGGAGAAGGAAAAGCAAGACCTCATTCAGGTACTGAAACAGCTTTCATAGCATTTTGTCCCTGTTAAATTTTTTAAATCTATATAAATTATTTCGGTTTTCAGACATGTCTTTTAATATATCATTATTATATATTATATATAAATTGTATAATGATATATATATATTAATCTAAAGTAGTTCTGTATTGTGACTGGACCTTAATTTTCAGACTTTGGAAGTACAAAAAAGTAACATAACTGACAGTAGTGAGCACTTGGTTAGAGATGTGCTGTTGTCTCAGGGTTTCTTGAACAAGAATGAAGCAGTGTACTTGTCTGTACTGCTGTCAAAGAGCAGATATGCAGAAACCATCAAAACACAGTGGCCCGTTTGGTCTGTTTCCTCCAGCAAACTCCCAGCAGAGAACATGTGGGCATGAGACTGTGTTAATGTTCTCTGTGCTCAGCAGCACAGCAGCCTCATGCTTTAGGAGGTGCGGTTCAGCCTTGCCTGGCTTCACGTTTGCAGGGTCTGACTGTATGCACTGAATAGTCAGATCCTTAAATCACATAGTTTCAGTCAGGATTTATAGCTGCCAAGGTATTTTGAGTGAAAGTGAGCTCATGTGATGAATTTTTATGGTTTCAGAGTTTAGCCAGATTAAAAGACAGCTTTGTGAATGACAGAGGATCACAGTCAGACCTGTGGGCCAGCAATGTGTCCTTAGAAAGCTCAAGCTCTTCGTTACCCAGGCAGTATCTGGATGTCAGCTCCCAGACGGATGTTTCAGGAAATGTAAGTAACAAGTAAGAAACCAATTGCATGTAGAAGCAGTCCTCTGAACTAGAGCAGTACTGCTATAATACAAGGTTTTAAACATGGGCGAGTATCAATGAAATAATGATCTCCTGATTTAAACTTCCATGTGACCTTCGTTTTCAACATGCAGTGTTAATGCATCTCTAAAGGCAGCCTGCTGGTTCCTTGCGCTGTGTGTCTAATTAGAACAACTTAGGTGGAAATAAAGGAAAGAAAGTTTTACTTCATATGTATAGCTTCATGAAACATGAATATTCCCAAAGCTCTTCAGAAGTTATACACTCCTAGACAAGAAAATATTCCGCTGCTAAACTCCAATGAGAACTCTTCCCTTAAGAGTGCGTTCTGCTTTCAGCTTGTGAATGTTAATGAGTAAGAATGATAATATGTGTGCTGATATTTTGATGCCATTAAACATGTGTAGCGAGTGCTACATAAGCCTTCAGTCCCCCTTATGCAACAAGTTATAATTGGCAGCCTTGTGCCAGCCTCAGCAAGAGTTTGAGCAGTGCTTTAAATTCACTGTGTTATGCCGGACATCACAGAAGCCTCTCTTGTGAGCCATTACTTAGATGTATATGTCAGTTTTCAATCAGGGCCTCACATGCAATTAAAGATCTTCAGATCTGGCTGTGGTAAGAAATCACTTGTTTCAAAGACTTAACAGCAAAAGTGAGACTTTATCTAAAACCAAATGTGTAACAGCAGTTTTAAGATTTCAAAACTACTTGTGTGTGCATGGAAGTAGAAACCTGAGATGGATGCAGTAGGAACTCCACTTTGGTGAGTGAGGCAAAAGACCTTCTGAATCTTGTGGACAGTATTTTCCCATTCTGTGATTGGTATAGCTAGATGAATTAGTTTGATAAGAGAAAGCGTAACTTGCAGCATCATCAGTGTCATTAGAAAATGTCAAAATAGGAGTTAGTTACTAATTTACTGATTTTGTTGTGTCTTAGTTTATTACCAGCAGCAGTAACCAGTTGGCTGAGAAAGTAAGATTGCGCCTTCGATATGAAGAAGCAAAGAGAAGGTAATTCTATGGTCTGTTTTACCTGTGAATGTCATTCAGCTTATTTTTAAGTTGTACTTCACTAGGAAAGATGCCACTTAGCAGTATCTCAGGGTTTCAGTATAAATAAACATTCTGAACTTTGAGCTAGGGAGGCAGCAAGTTTTCTGGGCCAACGTTATCGCTTAAGAAATAAATATCCATCCCAGAAATTACTAAGGTGTGACTAATACATCAAGAACTCAGTCTAGCCACACCTGTGGGGACTAAAGTGGCTTTTCTGCCCATTGCCAATGCTTCCCCATTCCAAACAAGGAGGCTGTACTGAAAGGCATCTCCTTACCTTATTCAAAATGTGATGAATGTTTGCATGGCTTCAGGTCAGATAAGAAGAAATGAATATTGCGTTCACACCTTGCATACCAAGACGTGGTTGAATGACTACAGTTTGAGTGCTTGTCTGCTTATCTGTAGAAGTGTAAGCTTTTACTGTTGTTTTCTGATCTAAGATGAATGAAGAACAGACTTTTTAAAATTGTATCTACTTAGAGAACTTCTGCCAAAATTAGACTGTATATTAATTTAGTAGAGATAAGAGCTAATTCAGCTTTTTAGGAGGTCCCTGTATTTTTATGGATCAATGCCACACTTAAATGGAAAAAAAAACATAAAGCAATATTATTTCTGTGGACTTTGGCTGGGCTAGTCCTTGTTGAGAGGTGTAGCCATCAGCTGTAGTGTTTTTGATGTTGACTGCTCTGAAGGGACGTGCCCATTCCAGAACAGTAACTTTAAAGGTGTGAAACAATCAGTACTTGGGATATTTGCAAGGAGGGGAATTTTTTTGTCTAGTTGCTGTTCAGATATAAGGCTGAATGCTGAGGATATTCAGTGTTCTCATCTTAGTATACTGGCACTTGTGATTCATAGCAGCATAAATTTTGATCTGTATCTGTGGTAGTTGTTGAAGAATGTGAGACCAGCCACTATTGACAGAAGCTGAAACTTTTATTTCTGTTACATAGGGAAAGTTTGTCAGAACTGACTGTTTTGCCAAACCAAGATAAACACCTACCGTAAGACTAAAATCATTCTGTGATTTAAGCCAATAAGAATAATAAAATTATTAGTCTTCCAGATGTAACAGAATGTTTCAGTGTTAAAAATTATTTACTCTTAAGCTTTTCTCAGGACTGGTGTTTAATTTACAGTTGTAACATCTTCAGATTGAGATGGAGCACTCTTTGTTTAGCCTGTATCTTTTCCAAGAAGCAAGTGAGTAAAATGAACATGAAGAGAAAATGAATATACTCTTTACAAAGAAATGACATTATGAGGGCAGGGTAATACTTCATTTGAAGTAAAGGAGAACACGTACAACAGCATTGCATTTAAAGGTTTAATATCTCAAGTCTCTCTTAGGCAATTTATGGTTTTTTTTTCCATAGTTAAAAAAAGCATTGAGGAAAGATTGATCTGAAAGGGGATGAATAATTAATGCTGAAATGAAAAGATCTCCATCTGTCAGAGCACTGTGGATTTGGCAAAGTCTTCATTAGGAGCTGCAGAAAGAAACACCATAATTGGTTTTAAGATGAAACAATGCTATGGATATAGTGACTAACAAGGAATCTTCTGCTGCTATGAAAATTAGTGTTTTACGATGTGTTAGCATTTCCCGTCTCCAAAATGGAATATTAAAATGTTTCAAGATCTAAAGGAGAAAGCAGTTTGCTCATACAGATTTTATGAAGGGAGACAAAATGGTAGGAACACCTCTGTCCTATTAGCTCTGCTTTGTCTGGAAAGGTAACACTTAAGGCTTTCAGATCAAGATGAAGTCATATTAGGTAGGTTAGAGCTATCAGACTTTACAGGGTCCTGATGGTTTTGAAAAGAGACAGTAGTAGACACCTTTTACACTATCGTGGACCAGACTAATGCCACAGGACGTAAGGGAGTATTTTTAACTTTTCCAGGCAGAGCAATTTAAAGCACAATTGCATGTTCCCTCATCTACCACAAGGTCCTTTTCTTTCATGGCTTAGTGAAACAATGAGTGCCCTAAAGTAGATCATGTCAAACATGCACAGAAGGAACTAGGGACGACTGCAGTGACTTCTAGGCTAATTGGTTTGGAAACTAATAATAGACTTATGTTGAAATATACGTTAGTGCTGCGTCTCCACGAGAAGGTAGCTACTGCAGCAGTGCCGGAAGGATGGGCGTCATCAGATCCTGTGCAGCTTCAGACATAATATATTAACTCAGCTCTGTATCAGTTGCTCTCTATGCACTGCTTTAATTCCTACAGCATCTAAAATTTCATTTTGGGTGCTGTTTGATTATTGATAACTCTGGACTTTTAAAAAATACGTTCTGTGTTGTCCTAAACTGGAATATTTTAAAGTCACTTGAAGCATCGGAACAATTGTGTGGATATTTCACTCATCAGTTTTTTTGAGTGCATCTTGCACTTAGTTTTTCTGAAGAACTGATCTGGGGCTGTGTGTATTAACATGCACATTTCTGGAGAAGCACGTGCTTCATGTGGTCTCCAAAAGGACTGCAAATGTTGTATTATGCCTATATCATCTAAAGATACCAGCTCTCCCAAAGGGAAAAATAAAAAGCACTTGATATAACAACGAATAAATCACTTAATAACTGAAGTTTTATTCTTGTTTATTCTTGTTCTTTACATTAGTAGCCACACAGAAAAATTACGTAGTGAATTCAGCCCAGCACTGTTGATTTCATTGCAACACAAGGCTAATGTGGCACATCAGTTATGGAGTCCAGACTGAGTCAGGGGACGCTGAAGGGCTGGAGTTTTCAGTCAAACGTCAGTCTGCAAAGCATTTATTTTGTAATGATACGGCCTCATTGGACTAGAATACTGACAAGGAGGGAAAGTGACCATATACAGAGCAGGGTGAAAGCTTGGGGTTAGTGTAACAGAACTGCTAGACGTGGAACTGTATAGAGAACAAATTCCAGTGGAAAAGCCATGTCCATGCAAATGAATGCCAGAAGTGATCAGATTAATGCCAGCCAATCCTCTTAAATTCATATCCCTTCCAAATACACAGAGGAATTCTTGGATTATGAATTAATGCCATTGTTAATTCTTCATTGGAGCACAGTATTACACTTAATCAGGCACTCAAAAATAGAATAGTTCCTAAGAAAACATAGAAATAGTTGGGTTGAATATCTAACAATTATGGACATTTAATTAGAACAAGCAGCCTGCTGTGGAAAATGGGTTGATGGAAAAAAATGAGGCTTCCCTTCAGAAAGGTATTTTCTACTCATCTGCTGTAATGGATGAGGCGGATCAGTGTGGGTTTACCAGCTTGTCTAAATTCAGTGTGGGGAGCATAGAATTCTCTTCAATAAAGCCAAGTTAAGATCTTTTACTTACTGCATGATACTGTCCACACTAATCACTGTGAGGGCATGAAGGCATGGAAGCACCTCTAGAGTGTATCTGACAGCTTTTTGTTTTATGTTTGGTTTGTTGGTTTAGATGCTATTCCCTGACTGATGGAAAGAAACCCCTAGTTAGCTCTAGGCTTACCATTGGAAGTAAATGTGAGTTAAAATCCCACTCTGCGCATCAGCCCCCTGGCAGAGCTGTGTTTGGCAACACCCCCATAAAGGTGGCATAAAGGTGAGATTAGTTGCCCCTGAGCTCAGATTCTTCATTGTTATGGAAGATGTGGTTGGTCAGGGTACACCTTTGTGTGTTTAGGGAGTGATAGCTCAGACATTCCTCCTGGAATAAATACTTGATTTTTAATTTTATTTTTATTTTTTTCCTGCAGAATAGGAAACCTGAAAATACAACTGGCAAAGCTTGACAGTGAGGCCTGGCCTGGTGTGCTGGATTCTGAGCGGGATCGGCTAATATTAATTAATGAGAAGGAGGAGCTCTTAAAAGAAATGCGATTTATTAGCCCCAGAAAATGGGCTCGAGGAGAGGTAGAGAGACTGGAGACGGAGAGAAAGCGCTTAGAGGAAGATCTTCAGGCTGCTAGAGACACTCAAAGCAAAGCTCTAACTGAGAGGTAGGTTGCTGAGTGTAAGACAGAGCTTGCATTGTTGGATGGGGTTAATCGGGAATAAGCAGCACTACCTCCTGGCTGGCTGCTAATAGCACTGTGATCTCAGACTTGAATAAGGCCATTTCTGAAATCATCTTTCAAAAGAAACTGACTGCAGTTGTTAATCCTCCTGTGGGGAGGCCTTGTTTGGCCACCTTCCTTCAAATTGATCCTATGTGAAAAAGTAAGAAATAACTCTAAATAGCTGCTACAGTTGCTCTGCTCTCTGGAGCTTGCAAATGTTGACAGATAAAGGTTCAAACGAGTTTGTTTTGAGCATCCCTGTATGTGATTTCTCTAGGAACTGGTACTTGACAGGACTGTGGGAGTTGCATGGCCTATCCTGTGAATCTGAACTAGCTGAAAGAAATAAGAGTTATCCTCCCTAATTTTGCATGTGTTACAGTAGGAAAGTACACTGAGGATGAATAGTGCATTGGGTGCTTCCTACAGCTGCTTTACTGTCTGGATGTATTAATGTGAACACCTATGACAATGCTATTTTTAGTTGCAGTCTCTTCAGTTAATATGGAATACAAGTATTGCATTCATTTGTCTGTCTCTATTTTCATTTCCTCTACGTGCTTAGTATCTAGACTACACAAACTTTCTACGTAGTCTTTTTATGGTTTTATAATACTGGAAAAATTCTATGAGTCTCAGCTCCAGGATTTTCACCAGCCTGAAAAATCTATGATTGACCAAATGTTTTCCTGCAATGCTGTAAGATGAACACTTTCATCTGTGACTTTCAGGAATATGGTTCTGTTCAATTATGCTGAAGAAATAAGTTGTTTCTTGTGAAGGATTTCGTGCCTGAAAGCCTGTTAAGTTAGAGAGCAACACCTAAGTGCACACTGTGCCTCAAACAGTCCAGGTGTGAAATAAAACCAAGATGTCCTTAAATTCCCTTAATTAATGTAAAGTCATAATGAGGTGATTAGTAACTGAATTGTATAAGCTGTACTGTAAACCAATGGAAGCACTTCTTTATTTGCACAGTAACTGTAAGGCTTGTTGCAAGCAAAATCTGTTAGACTTATTGTGAGGCCCGATCCTAAGAAACACTAATATTATGATGTGTAACTTTCTGTTGTTGTGAATGTTTTTAGGATTGAGTTCTTCATCCTGAGAGTGTGGAAGTTGGTAAGCATCTTTGCATCTAAACTGAATTCTGTCCTACTTTACATTGTACACGGTTGTTAACTTTGGTAGGATTTCACTGGAGGAACAGAACTTCCCTTTACTCTTCATTTGAAATTTTAAGTGCTGTTTTAGATCATCTTTTTTCTTTCCTCTTAGACTGAAGTTGAGTAGCAAAAGAAATCAGCTAGTCCGAGAACTGGAAGAAACGACACGACTGGTTGCGATGCTGCACACCCAGCTGAAGAGGTATGTAGCCTCTTACAGAAGTTTTAGGTTCTTTAACTGCGCGTGGTGTAACTGCCCTTTCTCTGCTTCATCTCCCAGCTGAGTGATCTGAAAGACCTCTTACTTGCAGTAAGTAGTTGCCTAAAATGCCTAGGATTCCCATGTAGTCAATGGAAAGAGGAAGACTGAGGATTATCTGTCCCACCTGATTTAGATAGGCATTTAGAATGCGATAAGTGTCTTTGTGATGGTGCTTCTGACAACAAAGTGAGTTCCAACAATCCCTTTTATTTCTGACGTGGGACGCTTAGGTGGCCAAGACTAGGAATGATTTTTTTGGCAAATTTTTTGATCTATTTTCTTAGTAGTATATATGTTAGTATATATGTTAAGACAGCTCAATATCAACAAAGCTAGTGTAATGTGTCTTAGAAATGTAAATACATGTTATTGTGTTAAGTTTTCAAGTATACTGTTGCTTGCTACATAGGCAATATATTGTGTTATCCCTAAATGTGCTGTGGTTAATGTGGTACACAGAAATATTTCTGTAATCTTAATGCAGTCTGCTTATTCAGGTTGTAGTTTTTGGAAGCAAGAGAATTACTCTTTTCAGAGACAAATGCATGCCTGTAAGTCATAAAGTTAAATCTTCCTAAGTGGCAACTGTGTCGTTAGCCTTTTGAAAGAGTGTTCGGCGGGGTTTTTCTTTGGTTGAGGTTTTTCCTATTTGTACTGAATTTATTCTGTTTGTAGCTTCTGTTCCACTTGGATTCTGTTTCATGTTATGAAGATGATACCGAAAAAGACTGGAAAAAAATCATAGTGCAAGACTGATTTGTAAATAAGCCACCATGGAGAATAGCTATCTGTGATGTTCTTGTGCAGTGGAGCTGCATCATTTTGGTTTCTTCTAGCTGATCAGGGATCTTTTGAGGTGACCAAGAAGCATGTGAAACTAATTTTTTCCTAACTATGTTCTCAGTGTTCTTGGCATGCTCCTTCATAAGAATAAGCCTTTGCTATTAACCCTATAATACAAAATGTCTGCCATTCAAAGGTATGCGCAAAGTGAAGTTGAGCCCAGTTGGTTGATGAGGTGGACAAGGTTAATTTAGAACAAAGCGAAACAAAAAGCCCCACTCCATTTTGGTAGAAAAATACTGAAGAGCTCTAGATTCAGTAGCCCTTAGCAGATGTACGTACATTGCTAAAATGCGGAAGTGCTTATCGCATCTCAAGTGTTTCACCCAGAAAGGCTTTTTTTATCAAAAGTGGTGCAGTGCATCTATGTTGTACAAAGGAAGATGTTCTGTGCCAAAATTATACTGGATTTTTTCTCTTGTAAGGTCATAGGCATAATATTATGATAAAGCTTCTAGCTTGTTCCCATAAATAATGCATTATTAGGCTTATTAACATCCTCACTGTTTTTCCGCGAGACAACTTAAGCCTAAGCCACTTGTACATATACAGAGGTTTTTTTAATGGCTAATCCATATCTAAAGCAACAATTAAGAGCTTCTTAAACAGTCAGCAGTAAGCAATGTATTTATTATCTGAAGCAGCAGAATTGATTGAAACGGAATTTCTAAGGAGGGTTTACATAGTACCAGTGGTCTAAGCACTTGCTCAAAACTAATTTTACTGTTAGTTATATTTTTAAAAATAATTAATGAGGACTAATTTCATAGTTCAGCCTCAACTCTTACCTTTGTTCTTATGGCCCCAGAGTCCATGTAGCAGCCTTTCACGTAGGTAAATCTTTCCAGTGTTCTGGAAGCTGCTGCATGTTATGTGGGCCACATGTCAGAAGACAAGTTCCATGCAGTTGGTATTGTCCTTTTGAGCTGAGTTCCACGAATGAGGTGAATGGAAATTTTCTTCTGTATGGATAGATGGATGCAATAACTTGATCTGCTTGCATGACCTTGCTTTTTTATTTTTATTTTTGTTATTTTATTTTATTCTGTGTGTGTGTGGTGGTCTTTGGAGATTAACAGCTACCACAGATTTTTCCGTACAGAAATGGAGAATGTTATCACTAATTTCTGATTGCTTCAATACTGTTTTAGTATTGCTTTGGCTGAACAGGAATTCTTAGGAGAATGGTAATGATGAGTTCACATATGTGTATGAACTCTATTAAAAAGTGGCCTAACTTTTCCACTGGGTAGACTATAGTTCTAGACTGGGAGATAGATGGAGCTAATGCATATGGCCTGAGCTGGCAAAGCAAAATGCACTGTCTGCGCTTGAAGACTTGGTGGTATTTTAGTGTCTATTTCAGAAATCAAGAAATACAACATAACTGTTTTCTGACTTGTCTCCTTCAGTCTTTCTGCCAGCATGCTTTCCCTGTCCTCGAGTAGCAGTCCTGGCTCACTGGCATCAAGCAGAGGATCTCTTGCCACCTCCAGCCAGGATTCGTCCACCTCTGCCAGCTTCACTGACCTCTACAGTGAGCACATGGAGCAGTTGGAGCAGCTGGACTCAGATTATCAAAACAAGATTGACTTGCTCTTGGAAGGAGCCACTGGATTTAGACCATCAGGCTGTATTACCACTATTCATGAAAATGAAGTAGCAAAAACTCACAAAGCAGATACCACCAGTCGCATACAGGCTTTGAGATCACTGTCTGGTACTCCAAAATCCATGACATCACTATCTCCAAGGTCATCTCTCTCTTCTCCATCCCCACCTTGTTCTCCACTGGTGATAGACCCACTCCTTACTGGTGATGCTTTTTCAAGCCATATGGATTTTGATGATACAGATATAAGTGCAAATCTTTCAGAACTCACCCTAAATGTCGAGAGTGGCAATTGTAGACTGGAAGAGCCTAGAGCCGGAGATAAACATCTGGGTCAAGGTATGATAACAAAATGTTTTTGTGTGCATGTATGGGTTTATTTTAATATAGTTTAGAAGGCATTAAGAAGCAAGTATTGCTAAAGCTGTCACTCACTGTGATATCTGTGTTGTATTCCTGTGTATATCCTGCTTGGGAGAGAGGCTTGGTATTTTTATTTCGCACAAAATCACCAGTGATTTGATTATTCATCCAGAAGACCGTTTTTAGTGACTTGTATGTATACAGTAATATAAATTACAGTAGTGGGATGTCTGGATTAATTAGGCACTTAACTACGCAGAGTGTGGTCTACTGTGTTAGGTCTGACATTAGGAGGCATGTAATGCTATATTGATGAAAATGGGTGAGATGTGAGGATGACTTGGAAGGCCATTCAGCTTAACAGTGGACAAATGATAATCAAAATCCTACCGTCACTTCAATGTGTGTGACAGCTCGCTCTGGATTCCAGTAAATCAGTGGCAGTGAATTCATTAATGTTAGCTGAGCAGACGTGTCAAGGCTGTGCTCAAGTTTCTGCTGTTTTGAGGGGGTGGTCTCTTAGCAACAAAAGCGTGTTTAGGTTGTAAGCATGATAAAATAAGACATTTAAAGAGTGTGAATGTTCCAATGCATACATATGGCTCATATGTGGGTGGGAAATATTCATCCCTTTTTTAGAGTGATGGCCCCACTGTGGTGGAGGGAAGCAGGAAGTGGCAGTTCACGCCATGAGCTGGGGCCTGTCTGAAGCTGATGTCTTGGCAGTAAGGTTAAACCCAATGGAAACAGCTCCAAGAGCTGGAGTTTTGAGTGTAGCACAGAAGAGCTTTAAGGCAGTGTGAACTCCTTGGCTGTAGATGTATGAAGGTGCAATTCAGTTTTTTCAGTTTTGCACAGGATTATTAAAAAAAAAAAAAAGCCTATGTGAATAAAGGGAACTAGTGCTGTTATCATTTCCTTCTGTCCTGGTTGTCATTAGAAAAGCTGGTGCTATTTAAAATAGAGTAAAAGACATGAGTGCAGAGCTCCCCCTTTAAGTTACTGTTTTCCTATGAGCAAGACATAGTATGGGTTTGAGCAGGAAACAGTAATTACTCCTATTAGAACAGGACGCTGATTAGTTCTAACCTTTTTAGCTCTTCAAGATTTGTCAAGGCTGTTGAAGTGAAAGCTAAGGTGTTAAGCAGATTAAGCGATTATTACTGTTACCCAGTCAGCAGACAAAATAATCACCATAAGTAGTTTATTTCAGGGCAATAATGAGACGAGATTTTACTCCTCAGGCATTTTGAGAGCAGTTCGGTGTAACACCCGAAATGAGGTGGCTGCAGCTGTGTGGGTTAGTCCGTGCCCTCATGGCAAAAGCATGCTCACATGTTCTTGTTAAGAAGAGCTGAACAGTATAGATCTGAAAGATTTGCTTTTGTTTTCTCTTAAAAAGGAAAAAAAATCCCTGCTGCTTCTGAGGCTAAACTAAGGTTTCTTCTACTACCCGAGTGACAGCTGAGTGGTTTAGGTGAAACTAAGAGCAAAACTTGGAATTTGGTGGTATCCATCATTCTTGCAGAAAATGGCATGGATGTGAGGACAGTCCAAAGCATGTATTTTCAAGTCCTTGTTATGGTGTGTCAGTGAGAGCCCATGAAAGAAGAAGTGGCAAGAAAAGAAAGCTTAGAATTAATAAATGAAATATATTAAAATTAAAAAAAAAGAGCTGAGGAAAAAACATAGCAAGTGTTACCAGCCACTGTGTTTAAGCCACAAAATGTTTAAGTGGTTTACAGGAAAATGTATGTGGGGGAGGATAGGAAGGATGGATGCATAATATTATTTTTGGGAAACCCCTTCATCTTTATTCAGGTTTACACTTCTGCATTCTGATATCTATATGCCCACTGTATTTTTGGTGTTTGTGCATCCTCTCTATTCCCAGTTTTGTTACGGGGATAAGGATGCATTGGGATTCGGCCAGTTGCTTTCATTTTAAATTCACCTTTGCCAAATGAGATGCAACAGGTTCCATTTGAACTCTTCTGAGGCCTTTTCCTGTGGGATTTCATGTATCTTGGAGCTGAGGGCTGGAGCTGAAGCATCACGCAGTGAAGCTCTCTGCTTCTGAGATGCTCCAACTGTCATGGTGGTACCCATCAGCTTTACCCATCAGCTTTCTGCACTATAACCTGTGCCATGGGCTCCTGCCCCGGGTGAAGGTGTCACAAAAAGATACCAGAAAACAGCAAAAATAAAAAAACAGAGGCCTCCAATAGTAGTAGGCTTAAGCTTCCTTAATTGCGAAGCTAGCAAGAAAAAATGGACTGGAAAAGAAGTGTTTGCAAACTGGATCTGCGACATGTCCAAGGATCAGAAGCATGCATTGGAGAACTGAGAGGATTCGTTCACTCCCCTTGACCACAAGATACTCAGGTGGAGTTATCAAAAGCAAAGGCTTTGTGGGTTGAAGTGATTAAATGGCAGTGGTAATCAAAGGAGAAAAAGAGCTTAAGCATGTGGAGACAGATTTGCAGCGTTCTACTTAATAAAGAAGCTTAATATGAAAAGATTCCTTGACTGGCATTTCAGGGAGCAATGCACAAACCTCCAACAACTAGAAAGCAGGGGAGGAACCAGGGAAGAAAGGGCACAGAGCAGTGGGGAAGGAAGAGGAAACACTCCTTGCCTCTCACATACCTGGGGCCAGGGTGTGGGGAGAGCAAGGGACTGGGCCCTCCCATATGGTGTGAGAGGGAACGGGTATAATTGAGTGCCAGTGTGAAACATCTCCACTACTTTCTGTTAATGATTGATCTGGTGTGTTATGGATGACAAAGTTTATTCATGTGGTTTGACCTCTGGGGAAAAGGTCTGGATATTAATTTCTGTCCAGCAGTTCTGTGGGCATGCTGGGGAAAAAGAAAAAAACATCCTTCGGTGGTACTGACAACAGGAAAGGAAGAGTTGGCCTAAATTACTTACACACGTGAGCAACATTTTGGTGTTACCTGTAGCACCCTCTACTGATAATTGTAGAACAAGTCTTTTTATCAGCCTACAATCCTGTGTCCAGTTTGCACACTTCTCACGCTGGTGTGTTTCAAATCTATTTTTAATTATGGGATTTTATGTTGCTGTGTGTAAGATTAAAAAAAAAAAAAAAAATCTGCTTGTTAATAAAACATGAGACAGAAACAATAGGTTGATTCAAGGTCCTCATAAGTGATCAATTTGTAAAGACAAAAATCCCACAGCAGTGTGTCCCCACACCTCTGCTTTGGAGTTTGTTGCTCTCCATGTGACAATATGATGCATCCTCACCTACCCAGCAGATGTTCCAGGGCCCTGCCAGTGTTGGAGGGAGATGAGCTGGATGTGCCGCAGTGCTTGTTAGCTACTCTGGGACACCCAGTTCCCAGACCTATGGCTGAAGCTTCTATCTGCAAAATTTGCCAGAATTCTGAGTGTGCATCATTCCCTGTTTTGTAACACAAGAATTGGAATAGAATAGTTGTTAGAAGGAACCTACCAAAGATCATTGAGACCAACTGCATGACTTCTCCAGAGCTAACCAAGTGCTAAAGGATATTAATGAAGATATTGTCCAAACGCCTCTTGAATACTGATGGTGCGAGACATCAGCCTGCACTCCAGGAAGCCCGTTCCAGTGCTTTACTGTCCTTGCTGCATAGAAATTTTTCCTCGTGTCCAGTCTGACCCTAACCTGGCACAGCTCTGTGCCATTTCTGTGCATCCTGTCTGTGGTTCCCATACAGCAGAGACCAGCACCACCTCCTTAACATCCATATGCAAAACTTTTTGCTTTCCCTCTCTCCATTTCTTTTCTGTCTTCCCTGTGTTTCTGTGTCTGCTACCTCGAGTCCTGTAGCTTTTCTCCCCATGTGTATCTAAATAACGTCATCTTTCCAAACTTGTATGCTGTCTTTTGTATGCTAACTTAGTCGATCCAGGGATATGGGAATGCATTTCCTTGCATTTCCCCCCTCCTTAGTTACAAGCTAAACGTGGTGTAAGCTCTCCAGGTAGGATATACCCCTCAAATGATCCCTTCCTGGCCAGAGCTGACATGGCAGTATTTGTCTTCCTTGCTTTTGTCTGTGATGGTAGGACAGAAGGGTTAGTATCTGCTCAAAGCTCACTTGCCCTGAGAGAAGGAGAAGCTCTTTTGTTGGTTATTGATGTGTAACTTTTTTTGGAGTTTAGAAGCTCTGTCTTCTCTCCTGTCCTCTTCTCCTGCATACCTCCTTGCCTTTCAAATGCTCTGAAGCCCCTCATGTGAGGACTTGTATCCCCAGAGGTACCTGGGGCAGCTGTGGTACTGCAGCCAGCACAGTGCAGCTTCCACCTGTGGGCACTCTGCTGCAGGACCCAGGTATTAAATGGGCATTGACAGTGCAGCTCCTGCTCTCCTTGCTGCCACGTGCTGTTCCTCTGAGCTCAAGGCTGTGAGCTATCCAGGTCAGCCTGGCACTATCCATAAGTGCTAAACCTGCTCTGGCTGGTGAGCACAGGTCTCCCTGCCTTTGTGCTGTTCGTGTTCAGAAATGTGCTATTGTTTGCCAGAAGGGAGGTGGGAAAAAAATGTAATTTGAGGAGAGAGAGAAGATAAAGTTGTTTCTGATCCCGACTGTTCATTTTCATTAACGTCTGTTTTTGGTTTTCCTCTTTGCTTTTCTGACAGGTGTAAATACAGCCGGAGGGATGGCTCTGAAGGTGGCATGTGTATCGGCTGCAGTGTCTGACGAATCTGTTGCTGGAGATAGCGGGGTATATGAAGCATCTGTGCAAAGGTAGACATCAGATTTTTCTCAAAGAAGAAGCAAACGATTCAGTATCTCACACAGGATTCAGCTGGGATAATACTGCTTGGATGGTTTTCTTGTGATTAGATGAGTAAGATTCTCAACCTGGAAAAAAAAAAACAAAAAAAAAACTGTAAGGAGGTTGAATTGGGTTGTAAACATGACTTATGTATCCCATTGCTGGAAACAAGGTTTTCACTTCTCTCTTCATGGAGAACTGCTTGAACAGCTCATCTGTTTCTGAAAGCACTGGTGAGCTGTGAGAGATCACAGAGAGCCATCTGGCAGGTGTAGTGCTCCCCTCTTGCCAGCCAGCCCTACTGGTGGCAGTGACAGCCCTCAGCCCGTAAGGCCTTTGGTACGCTACAGAGGAACACTGTATCACTGTGAACCTCGTTATAGCTATCTGCAGGTTCTAGGTGTTTGGGTTCAGTTCATGACTTGTGCAGATATTTCTCTCTTAGTCCTTAGCTTTAGAATGATATGTGCACTGCTGCTCCTCTTGGGGTTCTGGACTTAGTGCTTGCTAAAGCTACCTAGAGGAGTTTGACAAAAAGTACGCTGAAAGATAATGTTCTTACTGATTCATGTTTTGATTCTGTCTACAGTGGGTTTTCCTACTGTTTTTATTAACAGAGATATATAATGGGGCTTTTTTTTTTTTTTTTCCATACAAGTCTGTAGAGATGAAAAGTAGCTGGTCTCTACTCCCATTCATTTTACTAATGAATTCTCCAGAGAGATGAGTAATCTATGTTTATAGGACTATTTCCTTGTAGAATGTTTTGATGTTTTGTAAATCAGGCCTTGTAGTTTCAAGTCAAACAATCACTCAGGGAGATGTCTTAGGGCTCTTGTGTCCTCTGCATGGGGCAGGGAGCTCTGTGGCAAGGGGAGAGAGGGAAGGAGAGATAATATCGGGGAAGCAGAGAATGCATCCCATGTGTATTCATGTCTTAGGTGACATAATGTTTGGGTTGTTGACTTGGCAACCTTTGTAATGGCTGCAGTATTGTTTTGATGCCTATAAGTAATAGTGAGGATAGGATGAACAATACCTTTGTCCTCTCTAGATGAAATGCAGTAGATTGCCAAGAAATATGGGAGACATTTTGATGCTAATCCTGTTTTAACATTGTACAGGGTAGTCTCCAAGCCAGCTAGAGGGTGAATGTAGCTGCTGGGACTTAAAACACATAAAAAGGTTAACAAAAAAAACACATAAAAGGTTAGAGGAGGAACTGGGAGGAAAAACTATGCAGGTGACTCCTTTAAAGAAAATTAACCAATGTACTCTGTTACTTCTAATGTTCTTAGGAAAGTTTGATTTGTTGAAGAAACAAAGGAGTGACTTAAATCTAATCAAACTTGAGAATTTTTGCTGTCACGGTGCAGGACAGGATTTTAACTGTTAAGTCTTATTTCTGTTGTTGGGCAGTCAGCTGTCTTTAATAAAATCCTGTCAAGGGAACCCTTTAATAGCCCTCCCTGCCTTCTCTTTGCACAGCTTGTCATGTGGTTTTCTTGGCAGCAAAAAGGGGAAGGCATATGACTTTCTGCTGATAAGGACTGCAATACATAATACATACCTCTAAGGGTGACTGAACTTCTTTAATTGGGCTTTCTTCTAGAGGCTAGTTTTGCCAAGTCTATATATTCAACTCCTGAATGGAAGGCAGATTATCTATTGCTTACATGGTAGCATCTTCCATAAGAGGGAGTTTAAGCCCTTAATTGTCTTTAATTTCTCACAGACCGTGTGCATCAGAGGTGATGGTGTTTGACAGTGATGATACAGAAGCAGTTGGGACAGCTAAAGTGCAAATTGCAATGAGGTAAGCACTACATATCTTTAATCGATTTTCCTTCCTGCAGAATATTCAAGTTTGTGCTTTGTTCTGTCTACTTACCTTATTTACCTTATCCCACTGGTGTTAACAAACACTCTTTTCATACTGTAATTGATGATTGCACTCATCTCTGTGAGATCCTTGGCCCAGTTATCTTCTTTTATGTCAGTAGAAATCAATTGGTGATAGTGGTACAACAGTACCAAGTAGCAATTGGAGTACTGGACTGCTGGACTGAGGGAAGCATTCAGCATGCAGTTTGTGGGGGCAGAAGCTAGTAAGGGTGAGTGGTAATCTCTGGCCACGTCTGAATCCCATAAGAAGCAAGTAAGGCATAGGAAGGTAGGCACAGAGGTGTTGTCCTTAAATGATTCAGCAGAAGATGATGTATTAATAAAGAAAAGTAAGAAATGTGAAACTATTTTGTCATGGCCATCAACAGTGAATCAATGGTTACCAGAATATCTTTGTTACTTGTATGAAGTATTTCTACATGCAACTTTTTTTTGTATTAGATTGATTATATAAAAACTTTCAAAAGGTTTAAGTTCAATACAGCAATTAAGTAGATTGATCCCCAAAAGATCAGTGTGGTAAGTCAGATCTGTAGTCTATTGTACCTATGAATTCTGAAGTTATGCTGCATGTTCTGCTAGCCAAATTTCATGTAACATGAAACTGATATTGTTATAAACTATAGGCAGGCCATGCTCTCGTTAGAGTTCTGCCTTAACTGTATAATGTTTTTTTTCCCTTACTTTTGAAATGAGTGGAATACTCGCTCATGGCATCTGTGACAGACTTTTCTATAACGGGTTTTTTTTGTGTCTTTTCAATTCAGATACGATGAAAAAAATAAGCAATTTGCAATACTGGTTATCCAGCTGAGTAATGTTCAAGCACTGCTGTTACAACAGGACCAAAAAGTGTAAGTGGGTGAAGCAAACACATTTGATATATTTGTATTAGATTCCAGCAGGAGCTAAACAGATGTTGATCTGTTGTTCACACTCTTAAAAAGAAATAAATATATATATATACACACTATATATAGTTTTTAAAAATGTATCCCTTTTGAAATGCTTCTAAGTTTTATAATGTCACATTGTTCATGAGGCGTGTGTTCAAACTGGAACAAGATGCAACTTTCTCCTCAAAGGTCTGTATTAACTGGGACAAGCTTTGCTGGGATTAACACCAGCCAGCAAGATTCTTAACTCCAGCAGCACCCAGAGCCACTGTGTCAAGTGCAGAAGGGACTGTCATTCTCCTGCAGAACTCATCCTGGAAACGTGCACAGAGGCATCCACGTGTAGAGAAATGCCCTGGTTCTACTACACTCAATCGAGGCATAACTTATAAATTCATCTGCATAATGAGTAAACCAACATAAGCTTGATTAATTTTTGCATTGCTGTTTCTACACAAGGGTAGTGTTAGCAAGTTTCTGTTTAGTGACAGACTGTGCAGATGTAAACCACTATGTGAAACAATCCTGTGATTCAATCACAAGATTCAGAGAGACAAAACCTACAGCAACTCATGCCACCTTGTCTCTGATTTTGTGATGAGATACTCCTTTTTCCGCAGTTTACTAACATTTCAAAGAGCAGAATAAGACAGTCATGTTCACCATGTTCAGGAAGAATTTTGCTTACAAATCTATGGAGCACTTGCAATGGACGTGACTGCAAACTTGTACAGTAGTACTGACTGCAGCATGTTTTTCACAATAGGAACATTCGTGTGGCAGTCCTGCCCTGTTTGGAAAGCACAAGCTGCTTGTTTCGCACAAGACCAATGGAAGTTTCAGACAATCTCATGTACAATGAAGTATTTTGGGTTTCTATCTCTTACCCAGCTTTACGCCAGAAGACTTTGAGAGTTGATGTTTGCACTGTAGATAAATCTCGGCTTGAAGAATGTCTGGTTAGTATTCCTCTATTTCAATACGTTTTTTGTGTTTATTTTCCCCTCTAAATGGAACAAAATTTTAAACTTTGAATTGTGGCAACTTCTCAGAGTCTTGTTCTTGGTAATCCTAAGCTTCACTATTAAAAATTCCTTAACTGTTGTTTTGAGTGCTTGTATTTCCCTAGACATTTAGCTCCTTATTGCTAGACCAGCCTTTTGTTCAGTGTGAACTGGGTAACTTGATTTAAATGCTGCTGTTGCTGGAGTAATGTAGTCTAGAACACGAGTAGAGTGTGTCAAACTGGGATATAAGCAACAGTTAAGCTACAGCAGTATTTTTTCTCCTGCAAGTAGCATCTTTGATGGGTGGAGGAAGTGCATGTTTCATGATGTTTCTGCATTTCTTCCCTCACCTGCTTTGCAAAGCAAATCTGGATTGAGGGAAAGATCTGTTCTCCAAATAGAGGTTTCCTGTCTGGCAGCATGTAATGTCCTGCTGTACCTGAGCTCCTGATGGGACCACATGAACTCGCATGACATGTGCATCAGTATGCAGTCTGTTGAACTGCGCTTGTGAAATGGAGTCTGCTTAGTCACTGATTAAGCAAATTTCAGAACAGCTTTATTTCAGTCATAAATATGTGTATTAAATATGATGTCAGAGAAAGGGAAGGCAGATGAAAGAATAGAATACACAGAACTATAACATCAGTCTGAAAGAGTGATTTTATTTCCTGTCAGCCTTGCAGGTCCCTTGAAAGGAGTCTTCTCCTGTTCCTTTTTATTTTGAAGCTGTGGCTGTAAGTTATTTGCTACGGCAAAACTGTCAGTACTTGTGCACAGGACCTGCAATAAGGCACTTGGTATTTGTACTGGGAGTGTAGTTAAGCATAAAGTATTACCAGTGCAATTCCTCACATGCTGTTGAAATGATGGGGATAAACAGGGCAAGTTTTCTGATGTACCTGCCAAACTCAGGTAGTCCTGACTTTTTGCTCTCTTCTTACTGGTAAAGTACTTGTGCATTTCAGTGTTGTACTAATATTATTTTTCCCCTGTCGGTAGGGTGGAGCACAAATTAGCCTTGCTGAAATATGTAGATCTGGAGAGAAATCAACACGTTGGTATAACCTCCTTAGTTCGAAGTATCTGCAGAAGCAAAACAGAAAAAGTAAACAAGGAAACATTCATTCTGAAATACCCTGCACTGATAAAACAGTAAGAACTCCTTAAGTCAAACAAATCTCTTACAAACCCTCTCATTAGTACTGTTGGGGTGGCTGAAGGAAGGATTTTTACAATAGATAGGAAGAAGAGTCTGACGTGTTTATGTTTAGAACAGAGAATGTTACTAAATGAAGCAAAATAGTACAGTGATTACAGATATGTCCTTGTCCCAGGCTAGCTGCTTACTGAAATCTGCACCTTGTGGAGCATGAGGATTATGGTGTGTGGTCTGCTGTAAGCAACATGACAGCTTTTGCCTTTCTTCTCACTAGACAGATCACCTTGCTGCAATAAACTTGCTGAACAAGTAAAAATACACTTAACCTTTCTATGTGCACAGCATGCAATGTGAATGTAATATGCTCAGTCTGGTAGTTGCACACATGCTGTACAGATAGCAAAACTGGTGAAAGCTGGACCAGCAACACTCAGCAGTCTTGACTGTATGCTGGATGTGTAATGAGCTGCTTGAGCAATGTGGATGTAGAGAAGAAAGCTGGCGGGGCTGTTCTGACCAAAAAGTTGGGCCTATTGCAGTCTGAGTAGTACCTTTAAAAGAAGCCTCTTGTTCTCCTCAGGACTCCGTATCAGCACTCTTAGAGCAGACAGCTGTTGAACTGGAAGCTGTGGAGAAGAAACTGGAGGAAAGCAGAACCACTTTAACTGGTGGAGAGAGCTGGTAGGTAGCAGCATTCTACTGTCTCATTGTGGGATTATCTGAGAGTGTGGGGGTTCAACACTGAAAATTGATGTGTGGAGGAAAAATAGGTGATACCGAGCTGTGGAAAGTTGCTTCCATCTTGCAGTGAAATCTTTATTTCTTTTTTTATGGAGACTCTGCTTGGGAAATGAGAACAAAGCTCAAAGCTTAGAAATAGATAGGAAAACACCATGTTCATTCTTTGGTAGAATGTGCTGTGAACTTCTGAATGCTCCACTGCATGGGTTGTGGTTTTGCTGCAGTATTAGTTTTGGTGGTTGCTTACATTGTTCAACTTCAAATTCTATTAATGAAATGTTACATTTGAACTAAATATGCAAGCCAGACCAAGGGACTTGATTGAGGAGCCAGGAGAGAGTTTGGGGGGAGCTGAAAAGGATGTTTTAAAAAGTGTTTCCATTTTCTCCATTATCACTCGTTAAACTAAGATTGGTTTCATCCTGAGAAATGTACTCATCTTTAGCTCACACCACATGGCTGAACCCTGAACTTTCTCATTTCAAACAAGATCAGTGTGGATGGAAGATTGTGGTTGTAGGGGTTATTTTCTAGTGCAGCTTCACTGTAGTTTTCCTAATTCTCTTTTATATAAAGTTTCATGTAATCTCAGTTTGAGTTTGTAATCTCAGTTCCTACAGATGCAACTGACTGCTGTAGGGATGAGTTTCTGTTCAGCAGCTTACAGGAAGTAACTCCCTTCTGGAACACCTGAATATTGTATAAAGCAGGCCAGTTTGGTAACAGAAGCTGTTCTTAACAGGCAAGATGAAGAGGTTGCTGAGCAGGAAGAACTGGATGAGATCAGTGAAAATGAAGAAGAAGAGGAGGAAGAATTCTGTGCTGGAAAATTGCTGTGGGAAACAGAAGAAAGTCTGAATTCCCCTCCTCACGTGGAAATGGCAGTAAAGGTAAAGCTCTAGTTAAACTTCCTATTGTTTAATGCAGTGTTCCAAGCAGCTCCCATTTAATTGCACCATCCAAATATTTGGATGTCAGTGTCAATGTTTTTCTCCTTTCAGTTCATCTCCTGATAAGGGAGCTCCTATTTTATTTAAGGTTTCAGTTTGAAGGAGAAAATGCTGCTGCGTAGTGGACTGGGTTGCTGTTGAGCTGAGCAGAGCTGCAGCAGTTTTTTTGAAAGCTCATAATTGATTTTTAAATGCTTACCTACCTGAAATATTAAATAACTGCATGACAACTTTTTCCCATGGTTAATAAGCATTTTTCACACCTTCTTTTGTTATTCTTGGAAACTGTTTTCATTAATATGTGGCTGTGGCTTTGACCTTGTATAATTCTGAGTGTTCCTACATTCTCACAAGCATAATTAATGTGCTCTTGATCTGCTCTCTGTGCATGTACATACAGCTTTTTATATCTGTGCTTGTTGCAGATGCACAAAAGGTAAGGGAGTGGTCTTCAAAATTGTAACTCCCTTTTTGTAAGTGAAATTGCTGGTTCACGTTGATGTACTGGATCCAACAAGCAAAGCTCACTGGACTCAATTGTGTCCACAGCAATCAATGGACACGGAGCCCTTAGGGAGCAATACGGTTAATGTAGCAGCTGCTGAGTTCACAGCGTAGTGTCAGAGCACCGTGTATGAAAGGAGCTAAAGAGTATCTGGTTTAAGTGCGATGCCTCTGGGCTGAAAGCACAGATCTATCACAGGTGGCTGCCAGACAGCCCTGGATGTATCATTGGTCAGATGGCAAGCTGGCATTTTACACTGCACTATCTGTCTTTCAGGTGGATAAAGAGACAAACACAGAGAGCCTTGCACAGTCTTCTGCTGTGGTGCGTCCAAAAGACAAAAGAGCAGCAAATCCACCACAAACTCAGTTTGTCAGGGGTAGCACCATCATCCGCTCCAAAACATTTTCACCAGGACCACAAAGTCAGTATGTGTGTCGGGTAAGGAAAATGCAATCCTGGATCTATAAAATACTGCTTTTCATTAACGAGGGAATGATGTCATCGTTTGCGTAGTCTCAATTTTTTACTGAGTCCTGACGCTGCAGTCTTTACAAAACCTGAAAGGTCTGCTTACCTCACAGCTTACACTGTGATGTTGCTGCTTATGTAAGTATGTACTTGTATGTTTGATGGAAACATGTTCTCTTCCATTTTTCAGCTGAATCGCAGCGATAGTGACAGTTCAACGCTATCCAAAAAAACCCCCTTTGTTCGAAATGCAATGGAGAGACGAAGCGTCAGAGTGAAACGGGTAAAAGCATCTCTACTCGCTTTTTGTCTGGTACAGACGTGCACAAAAAAGAAGTGAAAACAGTTTAAAAGGAGGAATGTTTTGTAAACACAAATCATTTGCCAAGTGTTTTGATTCAGAAACTTTTCTTTGCATGTGAGATACTTCTCTTAAAGATAACTTTCCTAGTAATGCTGGAGTATGACAGGGATGTTTAACTCTAAAGCTTGCTTAAAGAAATAAGTTTAGAAAGATTGTTCCTGATATCTTCCATCGTATTGGAGTAGGAGTGGCAACAATTTTTCTGCTGCATTTATTGTAAGAGCATTTAGTGCTTGTGCTGCAATCAGCTGGGGATGAAGGTGAAAAGAAAGCTGCTTCAGTTACTCAGAGAAGTATTTATTTGTTTATTGCACTAAGAAGCGTTGGAGGAACAAGAATGGGTCATGTAAAATTATTGGGCCTTTCAGAAGGGGTGCAGTCTGGGCAGTTCTCACTATTGTCCATAATTTTTTTTCAGCCTTCAATTAAGTCTGTTGGTACAGAGCGCCTGATTCGCACTTCACTAGACCTGGAGCTGGACCTGCAGGCTTCAAAAACCTGGCATGATCGGCTTGTTCAGGAGATCTCTGTGCTGAGAGAACTAAAGGAACAGTTAGAACAAGCTCAGAGTCAGGGTGAGAAAGAGTTACCACAGTGGGTGAAGGATGATGAGAGATTTCGACTGCTGCTGAGGCTAGTGGAAAAACGAGTAAGTGATACCTGCCTTTGGATTTTATTTAACATTTGAGAAGTGTGATTTGAGAATTGGGATTTTAGACAACCTGGAAATTAAACTTTAGCACTATGGTCACTCGTGTCTTGTACTTACGATTCCATCAAGCAAGCTATTGATGATGGAAGTTGCTGTTCTCAAATGTTCAGTTCACAGACTGCAGAGTCTGTGCCTGCAAAGACAAAGGTTAGGAGGACAGCATCTAAATCTGCTTCTCCTAAGAGAAATGATGGCTCAGTAATGATGATGATCCTGAGCTTAAAATGACAGTCATTTCTAGTTAGTATATGTCCAGCATGGATGTTTGAAATCCTCTGAGCTGAGTCCTCCTCTAACCTTGCTGGAATTTGTCTTGCCTCTTTAGCTTCCTGTGGCATCCTGTTACACCTGAACCTGTGCAGCACAGAGATTTCCTATCTTAGTTCAGGTGCATGTATGGAAAGTCACAAATCCCATCTGTTCTGTAAAGTTCAGCCTCCTGAACCACAGTTTGCAATGGTTAGCACTTAACCTTACTCTGTCTACAAGTTCCTTTCCCTAGTGAGAGGGCCGCTTCTCAGCTTTCCTGGTTTATCACAAGCACCTTTGGCAGCAGACAGAAATATTTCAAGTTATGATGGCATAGTATGTAGATGGGGGGGAAAAAAAAGAAGTCCTCTGGGATAGAGCTTGGAAAATAGATTACCATGTTCTTGCATAAGCTGATGTGTTGGCTGAAAAATCATGATACAAAGAAGACATGGATGACAGCCATAATTCTTAGCAAGGGCCTTGAAGACCTTAGAAAAAGCTCTCCTGGTTACAGTGGTTGACGAGCCTTCAATTTACCTTCTGTAGCTACTGATTCCTGAGTTAGCAGGTCTCAAACCCTTCGGACCTGCAGGTAAAACTGCTGTGTTTACAGATTTATTCAGAGCGATTCCTCCCGGAAACACAAACAGCTTCCTTTTGGTTTTTAGGTGGAAAAAACAGAACACAAGTGTGAGCTCAAAGCTGATAAAATGATGAGAGCTGCTGCCAAGGATGTTCACCGGCTCCGAGGGCAGAGTCGGAAGGAGCCTTTGGAAGTGCAGTCATTCAGGTAATTAGGATAGTTGGGTGAAGGGGGTAAGAACTGACTTTGTGGATGATAATGGTGTTGATAAAGCTGATTTTGAACAAGTAGTTAACTGTTCTACTAAAAAACAAATTCAATGCTCAAATCCAGTCTGAAAGTCAGAAATTAACTGCAGCATTGCAGGTGATTTCAAAGCAGCTAGAAGTAGCCCAAAGCATTCCCCGCCTGGCACCAAGCATTATTTTAATGCAGAAAGCAGTCTTTTGCTCCCTTAAGTAACACTGCTCACCATGCCAACAACGAGCCTTTCTGAAATGGCTTCTTTGATTAGTTCAGTATTGTAGGTTTAACTGCAGGGATCTCTGGTGTGTGTGTAAAAGGTGTAGCTCAAGAGAGTGTGCTGCTGTGCATGGTGGTGACACGTGGTGGGATACATGTCAATGCAGATGATACCTGTTAATGCAGATGATACCTGTTAATGCAGATGATGTATGTTTCTGGCCATACCTGAATGGCACTAACAGCTGATCATTTCCTTCTAGAGAGAAAATGGCCTTTTTCACCCGGCCCAGGATAAACATTCCAGCGCTGTGTGCGGATGACGTGTGATCACCATGGAGTATTTGCTTTTGGGACACTAAGATGCTGCAGTTGGTTTTTGTTTCTGTTTTTGCAGTTATTTATGTGGTGTATGAAGGTACCGAGGCGCCTTTTTTACGTTACGAGCTTCTGTCAGTGCGTGGATGTTTTTAAGGACTTCAGGTCGACGTCCGTCATCACAGAAACCAGCATTAAAGCGACGGGATTGTATAGTTTGTATATTTAGGGGATGTATTTTTGGGAAAATAGAATTTTAACTCGGAACAAAAGCAGCCATCAGGTGCTGTCCTTCAATGACGCTGTGGGACTTTTTGTACAGCTCGGCCTTTTAGCAGCGGGGCTGTGTGTGTGCGGGGCAGCCCCGTGTGCGTGCGGTGAGCGGGGCCAGGGGCCGTGTGAGCACTGTGGGGCCGCAGTGTGAGCGCTGTGGGGCCGCAGCACCCGTTGAAGCTGCGGGCGGAGGGTGTCGGTGTGTAATGTAATAAAGTGCCGTCCCACACACACACACACACACACACGTGGCTCCCTCCTGCTCTCCTCTCCCTCGTACCTCGCCGCCCTCCCATCCGCCAGGGGGCGCTGTGTCTCGAATCAACGCTTCCACTTCCTTCCGCTCCCACCCGCTCCCGCAGTGGGATGATGGAGGCCCGCGTGGCGCAGGCGGCGGCCCGGCTGGAGCGGCAGGTGGGGGCGGGGAGCGGAGCGGGGCGGCCCGCAGCTCGGAACGGAGATTCTATGGGCTGTGAATGGCCTCGGGGGGCGGTGAAGGGGGGAAGAACAGTGCCGGGAGGTGGTGGGGGCGTTAAACAAAGAGAAGCGTTGAGATAATAAACCTGTTTGCTGAATGCGTGCAGCTCCTCGTGTTTCCCTTTGTAGCTGCTGAGAGAGGAAAGGAGGCTCAGGGCTGAGCCATCGTCCCAGCTCGGGACACCCCTGTGGGGCTGCGGGGTTCATTTGTTCTTCAGGAAAGTGGGTCTGCAAAGAAAACAGCTGCTCAGTGCTCAGCTGATGTGCTCAGTAACACAGGGAGGCAGGAGGAGCAATAGAACCACACGGGAGGTGAGAAAGGAATGGGAACAAGGTGTTCCTAATGTGCATAGTCAGCCATTTGCTTCCCCATTTTGTTAATGCAGTGGAGTAAAACATTTCTGGACATTAGGGAGTATTACTTTTCAGAAAGAGTAGTCAGGCATTGGAATGCACTGCCCAGGGAGGTGGTGGAGTCACCGACCATGGGAGTGTTCAAGAAACACTTGGATGTGGTGCTGAGGAATATGATTTAGCCTGGAAGTATTGGGAATGGTTGGACTAGATGATCTTCTAGGTCTTTTCCAACCTTGATAATTCTGTGAGTCTGTGAAAACTGTCGATCCAGAGACTGAAACATGTACAAGTTCAGTGATAATTCAGTAGAGCCTGAATTAAACGCTCACACAAAATACAAGGGTTAGTTTGGTGTTTTTGGACAAGCTGTAGTTTTTTTTTGTATTTACAGGTGAGGGGAAGATTGCTAGTGCTCAGCTGACCAAAGAGCCCTTGGAGATGTCAGCATGGCTTCATGCAATTCCCGCAGCTCCTTGTGAGGTGGTCATCAGGTATAACCTGTACTGACAAGTTGTGATGCATCCAGGGCTGTGCAGGTTGAGCAGGGGATGGAGCTTTATTCCTGGAACAGCAGCTTTCCCTTCCTTCTCTCAGTTACTTTGCAGATCACAGCCATAGTGCTGTTGTGTTTTCTCCCTCCATCCCTCAGAATATACTGTAGGAAAGGAGCTGCAAGGGACATCAGTGCTTTAATGTAGCTATTTATTTTTTAGCCAGGTTTCAGGGTTTATATCCCTTTAACAATACGCAGTGTTCACAGGTGATTTGCTAGACTTATTTACAGGCTTATAGCAGGTTGTTCTGATTAAGGGTGTTTGTAATGTGTGTGTGCAAAGACTTTCTCAGGTGAGCTTAATGACGGGTGTGGGGTCGTGCTGCTGGCCCAGCCCAGCCTTTCCCATCCTGGCCTCTGTTCTGGAACATGATGTACTGCCTGCTGATTTTCAGCCTTTCTGCTCAGTGGTTCCAAATGAGATAATTCATCCTCTGTGTTCGCTGTTGAGGAACAAAAAAAAAAAAGGAAACTTATGTGGCAGCAGTAAAGGTTGGGTGGGCAGCCAGAGAGCAGGTGGATGCAGGACTTAACAGATAGTGTGACCTTGAGAGTAGAACATGATCTTTGTGTTCACCCTAAAGGACATTCCAGGTTTTTTGAGTGTAGATGAGTTTAAATGGCAATTATTTGTTTTGCTGCTCCAGCATTGCTCTGTGTCACTTGTTGCTATAGTGCTTACTTAAATTGACAGTAAAACAGTCATGAAATAACACAGTGAAATCTCTCAGGCTATTTTAATATGAAGTTCAATCTGGAAATTTGTCAAGCAGATCTATAAGTTACATGAAACGCCAGCAAGTCAACGGAGTAAGAAAAGCTTTAAGTAGGGAAAGCATATTTTCTCTTGAGTAAGTGGGAGGAAAGGTATGTGAAAGCAAAGGGGTCTGCCTTGGGTTTCAATAGAGAAGTAATAAGATAGAAAAGAGCAGCTGAGATGGGCTGTTTGAAGCAGTTTTGCTTGAGGAGGAGGACACTTTGGGGCTGTAGAAGAGTTGTGCTGGAAGCACTGAATCTGAAATACAAATGACCTCGGAAGTTTTCAAAAGCTTTCCAGCTTGCTCTGCAGATGGAGCAATTTTAAGATCACTTTGGCCCAGCTCAGAAGTTCTGAGCGTCTGCAGTTCTGGTGGCACCTGTGGGAGCTGCTGTTCAGGTGGAGATACTGGGCCAGAAGTCTGGATGACCCAGATTTTGTTTCCTTAATTAAAAAATCATTGAATCATTGAATCACAAGGTTTCATCCTCTGGGAGAGAATGTTCCAATTGTTTAAAGAGCAAAAAGCAAACGAGCCCTTTTTATAAGGTTTGGCAGCATATTTGTCTATGATAATAGCCTGAGCTGCTTCCTGCTGGGAGCAAGTTGGTGGCCCAGATCCTGCCAGGGTCATATGAGGGGTCAGGATGGGGAGCGTGGCCTCCTAGAGCTGCCGCATGTATTTCCAGCAGCACCCTGACTTCTCTTTGTGGAGCAGGTTACAGGGGAGGTGGACAGCAGAGATGAAGCTTATCAGATCTGGGTTCCTTGGGGCTGGGAGAGGGAAGTGGCTGCTCCCTGCAGCGGCATTGGGCTGCTGGGCTGCGTGCTTACACCTGGGCTCTGAGGTCAAGAGGGGCAAGGAGAGCAGTGGGTGATGCTGCTGCAAAGAGTTCATTGGCTGTACAGAGCACAAACATGAAGGGCAGCTGGAAGCTGAAGCTCGTTAATTTGGAGTGTAAAAGTCCATCTGAAATTCTCAGTTTCTGCCAAGCACCCCATGGCAGTTTTAAGAAGCCACTGTGGCCACTTGGGAGTACATATGCAGAGAGCTGGGAGCAAGCACACACTGCAGGCCGGGCTCACACCTCACCATGAGCTCATGGGTTGCATCAGTGGTGGTTTCATCCTCTGGGAGAGTAAATGTGGCCCAGCTTTAGAAGTGGTGGAACTGGATGACGCCTGAAGGAGGCGTCGGGGAATTTGGAGTCACAGTGTTGGATTTCTTTACTGAATTAAGAAAAAGAAAAAGCTGGAGGAAATGCTTTAAGAATGTATTTTCTTAGCCTAACCGGTTGTCTTCCTCACACTTCTGTTTGTAGATCAGTAAGCTAATTGTTACCTCACTGTCCCATGTTTTGGGCACAAATAGAAACCACCTTTAAACAAGAATTGTTTGGCATTACTTGACTTGCTTGTGTTAGTTGTTACTTTATGAGGCAGGACTGGACCTGAGGTCCTGCATTCCCCACCTGCTGTTCCCCTTCTCCAAGACCCACAGTGTGTCCATCTCACGTGCTTTTCAGGAAAACGAGATTAAGTCACTGACTGCGGAAATTGAGCATCTGAAGAACTTCGGGTGCCTGGGAGTCTCCCCGAGTTTGGAAGGGCTGCGAGACGAAAACGCAAAGCTGAAGTATCGGTTGAGTTTCCTTCAGAAGGTAAGGGATGGAGAGTGAATGGGTTTGCTCTGTCATAGAAAGGAAATAAAACTGACAAAATAATGTCCGTTTGTTACAGCTGGTGGTGTGTGATCGAATTCTGACATCTTAGCTGTTGATTGTGCTTTAGATATTTCTTGGTTCCTTAAACAAAATGTGACTTTATGAAGGATGTCAGTAGGTTTATAAGCCCACGCTGTCCTATCTCCAATGGTCGTGCAGCTGCAGCCCAGCTGCTCTGCCAGAATCACTGACAGGTGCGTGAGAAATAAAACACAGCACTGCGTTCAGGGAAGTGTCTGGGTGGTGATGTTCAAAGGGAGGTGTATGTCCTGAACCTCATCATTTCCATGTTGCATATGTTGCTCTTGTACCTGGAGGTGCCAGCCAGACCTTTCAGTCATGCTCTGCCAGGCAGCCAAGGAGAAAAGCAGGATGTGACTGTTCTGTATGTGCTGTGTACTGTGAGTAGAGCTTTCTGTATTTTGTTTTTCCAGAGCCTTCAAGAGGAACGAAATAAAACAGTGAAAAGCATGATTAATATCAACAGCTGTCTTCAGGAGATCTTTGGAGCTGCCATTCAGGCTGCTTACCCAGAGCTGGAAAACCCTCCACTGGTGGTGACACCAAGTCAGCAGCCCAAGTTTGGGGATTATCAGTGCAACAGCGCCATGGGCATAACACAGGTAAGTCTGGTAGATCTTGCAAAGAGAAAGAAGCTGGGAGTGTTGCCTGCTAGAAACAAAATGGTAGACAGCCTGGTGACAGTTGCAGCATTGGACCTGATTAAGGCTTCTTACAGCCCTCTGGGGTGAGAATTCACTGAATATCTAGTGGCATTTTAGAAAGCAGACCTTTATGTCTCTTTTTAGAGTACTGTAATGAGTTGAGAATGTCTGAGTTACACGTTGCCACATTACAGCTGCCCAGTTCGTGGGAAGGAAATCACTGTGTTCCATTATTTATGATTAATTGCTTCTTAATTACTTACGTCTTTTCCATAAAATATGGAACAGAAGTTAAAAGTCATGTTTGTTTTGTTATGATATGGATGGAGGTTTTTGGGCAGCTGTATCAATGGCTTCACAGAACAGCTGAGATGTGTGTGCCAAGGAAAGAGCGGGGTTTGTAATCCTGGCAAGTACCCACAGTGTTACTTTGAAAGCTATGGTGCTGCTGGTTTGTAGAAGGTATTGGCCAAAGGGGACCCAGGCAGAGTAAGAGGCACTTCAGGCAATGCTCAGTAGGATGGGACAGTAGAGAAGTGAAACAAGGAGGTGAGGAAGAAGGTGCTACATCTTCATTTAGATGAATGAAGTGTCCACACTTGCTGCCTTTAGGGAATAGATAGACTCTTTGTAACTAGAGATCTTTGGTTTTGCAGTGTGCAGTCTCAACAGAAGCAACTTTTTTTTCTTAACATAAATACACATAAAGTTCTGCAGTCCCAGGCTGCCCTCTGTGGTGCCTGTGCATGTATCCTGGGCAGCACCGATACGTGCCAGGCAGCAGGCGCTGGGGCTGCAGTGCCAGGGCAGAAACAGCCTCCCAAAGCTGTGTCTGCCCTTGGTCTTGTTAACACGCTGCTAGCACACTGTGTCTGGGCTGGAGCCAGAGGGCTGCGCTGGGTGACTGCACCGACACAGACTTTCAGAGCTTTGCCATTTTCTGACCGCTGTTTTACCCCAATTAAGTCGCTGTTAGAATTCTTGAGCCGTCCTGGCTTCTCATTGTCAGCATTGTTCACATAACTCAGTGTCCGACCAGTCTGCTTCGAGCCAGGGCTTCAGGTTCCCCATTGTCTGTCAGCAGTACTGGAGAGTAAACGTTCCTCATGCTGGGCCTGGCTGTAGGGTTTGTTCCTTGGAAGGCATGGGAGTACTGACACATGTAGCGTAATCAATGCAGCAAAGCCAGTGGATGCAGTGCAGTCATTTCTGTGAGAGCAGTGAGTTCGGTCAGGGATCTGACCGTGCTGCAGTTACCTTTGGAGTTGGAGCATTGCTCACCACAAGCATCTGACTGAGGGCAGCCACTACGTGCAGGACAGCAGCCTCTCCCTTCCAGGCGCTGATGTGGAAACAGCCCTCACAAATGTGTATTGTTTTCATTTGAGCTTGTTAGCATATTAATACCATGGGCTTGAGCAAGGAGCTCTGCCAGTTCCTGGCAGTAGTAGGTGTGCTGGGGCTGTTTCTGGAGTGATTCAGAGGAGATTCCTGTCATCTGGTAGAACGTGCTTAGCGTAATCAGAAAGCATAGAGAAGAGAAGGCTGCGGGGTGCCTCAATGCAGCCTTCCAGTACCTAAAAAGGGAGCCTATAAACAGGAGTCGAGCCAACTGTTTGAATAGATTGATAATAGCAGGATAAGAGGAAATGGTTTTGAGTTGAAGGAGGGAAGATTTAGGTTGGATGAAAGTGGGAAGTTCTTTACTGTGAGAGTGGTGAGATGCTGGAACAGCTGCCCAGAGAGGCTATGGATACCCCATCCCTAGAGGTGTTCAAGGCCAGGTTGGATGGGGCCCTGGGCAGCCTGGTCTGGTATTAAATGGGGAGGTTGGTGGCCCTGCCTGCAGCAGCTGGGTTGGAGCTGCATGTTCCTTGAGGTCCTTTCCAACCCTGGCCATTCTGTGATTCTCTCCTTGTTTCTTGCAGGCACAACTTAAATTCTTCAGATATCTCAGACCTGCTGGCTGTTTTGATATTTAAAGAGTTAGGTCAGTGTAAAGAAATCAAAATTTGCCAAAGCACTGAACAGCCTGAAAGATTTTCTTCTGACATCCAGCCTTCGGTGTGCTGAATGTTTAGGGTCTAATTAGCCTTCTATTGTGTGGAAAGAGCTGCTCTAATCTTTAAAAGTAGCTGGAGATGTCTTCTTCCTTGGTGTGTTTATGCCTGCATTATGAGGGTAAAGGATCATGGGACTCTTCCAACACAGGAGTATCTACATTTTCTGTTTTATTTTGTGGGATGCTGTGGCGAGTTGAATTTTACTGGCTCTTTTGTGTTTCAGATACTGCTGAAAACCAGGGAACAGAAGGTTAGTCCAAGGGAGATTGCTGAGAAAATAACAAAACATATTCCTGCGAACGAATGCATTGAGAAGGTGGAAATTGCTGGTCCCGGTATGATACTTCACGTTACACCACTTCTATGTTAGAAAGCAAAGGGTGGTTTTGTGCTGTATGGGAGCTGAGATGAGTTTGACTCACCTCATTTACAGTTGATGTTATGAGATGAATTAGCTTGGTGAGCTTCATAGCCCTTACATTTCCGCAGCAGCAGATCTAGCTCTGTTTCACATCGGTTGGTGCGGCCCCAACCCCTTCAGAAATTTTTCCACTTAAGGGATTGGTTGTGCACCTTGAATATCAGTGGGCAGGGATGGGGTCACAGTCATACGAAATGAATGCAAAAATTGCTATGTCCTCATCCAAGACCCAGCATGTCTGCTGTTGCTTCAGGGGTATGGGGCAGGCCTTGCCCTTTTGGCACTGAGATGCTGCAGGAGCCTGGAAGTAAGTTATTAACTGCTGCATTTGTTTTGTCCTTGGGACTTAAGTAGAAATAGGAGGGCTCATATTCCTTAGGGCAGAAGACAAAGATAATGTGGCACAGGCCTGGAGGGGGGCTCGAGCAATTCATTCATTTGTTCACACTTGTTCTACAAGCATAAATTATGGCAAATGTAACTACATTTTAGGATGTTACTTTAAGAAAATAAATAAAAGGAATATTAAAAATAGCAGGAGTTGTTTTTTGCATTCTGGAAACCCTGATAAGATTATTTATTTTCTAAGAAAGTTTTATAGGTTCAGCTGAGTGACAGTGTGCTGAAAGGAGTTGTGGGTGGTCACACAGTCTCTGCTGCAGTAATGGGCATCATTGTGTGGAACAGGCTCTTTTAATCTGGGTGCAGGAGCTGTCTTCTAGTGACAGCTTCATTCTGCTGTTGCTGGAGTAAAGCTTTGTTTAGTCGAGATGACTTCTTAGGCTCTTGTCCTCAATGTGAGGAAAGAGAAATCCAAGGGGAGAAAAGAGTAAGTGTGGTTCAAGGCACTTTAGAAGCTCCAACACTCATTGCTGATTTTCTCCTCTAAAGGTTTTATCAACGTCCATCTGCGGAAGGATTTTGTATCAAAGCAGCTGAGCAGTTTATTAATGAATGGAGTTCAACCACCAGCTATTGGCAAAAGGAAAAGGGTATGGATGGCAGTAAGCAGAGACGGGCATCTTGCACCCATAGGGATGAAGCAAGTGCCAGACTGCAGGCAGCTTTCGAGTCCTGCTCCTTCCTCCCGAAAGTGATTTGTTGGATGAATGGCCGTGTCAGCTGGTCATTACAGTGACATTTATGTGACTTTAGGATGGGGGGCCATGGGTGGCACACATGTACCAGCTGTGGTCTCTGCGGTGCTGGTGGTTGAGGGACAGGGGTGTTCCAGGGCTCCTTGGGGACAATGTGCTGTGCCCAGATCGGTCTGGGACTGATCCCTGACCCTCTGGGGGAGATGTAGCAGAGACCTGGATTGAAGTTTGCTGTGAGGTCCCACATGGGCTGCTCTGCTGCCCTGTGCTGCCAGCAGCGCATGCCTCCCTCCGCCCACCCAACAAAATCCACATGAAACACGTGAGATATGGTTAATGGCTGTTGCCTTTATTCATTTTTTCCTTCTGTACCATGTCTAAGGTGATAGTGGATTTCTCCTCCCCTAACATTGCAAAGGAGATGCATGTTGGTCACCTGCGGTCCACCATCATCGGAGAAAGTATGTGCCGCCTCTTTGAGTTTGCAGGTCATGATGTGCTGAGGTGAGAGTTGCTTTTTGGGTGGGATGAGGTTCTTTGGCTACATTTCTACAGTAACTCTCTGTACTTTGGTCGGTGATTTGATCTTTATAAGCACGTAAAAAAGTAGTCCTTGATGTGCAGTAAGGTTTGAAACAGAGCAAGTGTAGTGAGGTGAGGAGTCAAGATGGGCAGCAGCTTCATTTCCATGAAGCAGGGGCAGAACTTGCCTGGTGCTGGTTTCTCTTGATACGTGTTTTTTCATTTAGAATATTTGTATTTAAAACATTTGTGTTTTAAAACATATGTGTGAGAAATAGTTATTGTTGTGTTCTTTAATTGCTTCAAGGTTAAACCATTTAGGAGACTGGGGCACCCAGTTTGGAATGCTCATTGCTCACCTGCAAGACAGATTTCCAGATTACTTATCTGTTTCTCCTCCCATTGGGGATCTCCAAGCTTTTTACAAGGTATTTGTCGCAAGTAACTGTGATGTCAGCAGCTGAGAAGCAGGTTCAGCTAATAGACAATTGCATTTACCTACCAATGGTAATGAATGAAATACATTATCATCTGGTCTCTAGTTGTCCACGTGGGGAATGATTAAAGGACCTGTGTTGTGAGATGAGCATGATTTGGGAGTGTGTTGTGGATGTTGTTTTTCGAGGGAAAAACCAGTTGCTTCATTCACACAGTGTGTTTTACCGTAGGAATCCAAGAGGAGATTTGACACAGAGGAGGAATTTAAGAAGCGAGCGTACCAGTGTGTGGTGCTGCTGCAGAGCAAAGACCCGGACTTCATTAAAGCCTGGCAGCTGATCTGCGACGTGTCGCGGAAAGGTGACTGCCACATTCACAGCCGTGGCTCAGCAGTTGGACAGTGCAGTTTTTCTCACCATCCTCTAGTTTTCTTGATGAAGTCACTGCCACTTTGTTGTCACGGGTTTGGAGAACAGGGTTTATGCAGCCAAAGAACTGGCCTGTCTGTGGAAAAGTTCAGTTAAAGCCTTTGTCTCCTTGGTCTAGTCTGAGTCCTTCTCTGATAGCTTGACCAAGAGACAGAGAACATATTTAGGGGTTTGCTGTGTCTGTTAGTAAATATGTGCCACTAAAATTCCCACCATATGATTTAATGAAGGTATTTGTAATTTGTTTTCTTCCTCAAGAGTTCCAGAAAATCTACAACTGCCTGGATATCACACTTACAGAGAGAGGGGAGTCGTTCTACCAAGATATGATGAAAGACATCATCAAAGAATTTGAAGATAAAGGTGAGGCTTTTTGTCTTGGAACCAGGAATTCTGCAGCGGTAACTTCACTCATAGCCACCGAGGCTTGGGACTGGCATGCAGAGAGGTGTGTGTTCCCTGCACCTTGCTCTTTTTCTCAGCAGCAATTTCTGAGTGGGTCTTTGGTGGAATTTCCTCACAAAGAAGCGTGAGCAGAACTGACTTTTGCATATATCACTGCAGAAAGACTGAATCTGTCCTGCAGACAGCAGAAGTAGTTTAAGTAGTTTGTAAGGGATAATTGTGGGCAATAGCACGAGATACTGCTGGAGTTTATCTTTACCAGTGTGTCCTTCTTAGTGTTGTGGCTATAGAATCACAGAATTGCAGGAAAACTTGCATCAGAGAAATTCCCATGCAAAGGCAGGTGGCACTTTTGGTTCACATTGACTCTGAGACACACAGGAATAAAGTGGACTGTAATGAGTTGATAGTTTTATGTGCTTCTGTGTAGATTTTGCATGTATTGAGTGTCACCATCTGTATTGTTCTAACTAGTCTTATCCCTTAAATATGTTGCACATCTCCATACAGCTTCAGCTGCCTTTGGTGCTGTCTTTTGTAAAGCTGTTTTTGTGGCTGCACAGGTAGAGCTGAGCACCAGTGATGTGAGTCTTTAAATCCAAATAATTCTCTTTTGGAAAGGGCAGAGTGGTAAACATCTGCCTTCTTGTGCAGTCTGGAGTTCTGGAAGGGCAACACATAACCTGACTTGGCTGGCAAAGGAGTTCTCACTTAGACTTGGGGTTTGCTTGTCTTCTTCATATTGTGAGACATTAAATATTTGTCAGTGTGCATGGACTTTTGATAGCATCAGAACAGGAGATGTTTCAGGTATGGTGCCCCCCAGCCTCCCCATGAGATATGACCCAATGCAATATTCCATTGCTTTTCTAGGCTTTGTCCAGGTGGATGATGGCCGGAAGGTTGTCTTTGTCCCAGGTTTCTCTGTCCCGCTGACAATCATGAAGTCAGATGGAGGTTACACATATGACACGTCTGACTTGGCTGCACTTAGACACAGGCTGCTTGAAGAGAAGGGTGATATCCTGATCTATGTTGTCGACAGTGGCCAGGTGAGTATGTCAGTCTGTTCTGTCACTGCTGGTACAGATGATCAAAGATCTCATAAGTAACAAGCACAACAATAAGTTAGATTAGAACTCCTCTGTAAGGTTTTCCATGTGCTGTATTGGCTTTTGACCTTAGTGTTATAATGGTGAATCTGGTGTGCTGACTGGTGGCCTCTTTGAAGAGCCCTGGAACCAAACGATGTGCAGTCACCACTGGCAATCACAGTCTGAAATGAGAGATGTGCTGTGTATATCTACATGTAGCCTTACCTGAGGAAATGCAAGATTGTCAGTGCTTTATCTGAGCAGTGATAAAAGTTTGCTGTTTGCTGCTTCTGTAAGCCCAGCGAGTTCTTGGAAAGGTTAAACTTTCTGAAGCAGAATGTTTCTGGGGAGCAAAAAATATTTCAAGTCTTGTTGTCACAGCAGCATTGTAAAGGCAATGGGAGTAAGTGACAAGAAAGCCATCCCCAGAAGAGTGGGTGGTGAACTGGTTGTTGATCTTTCTTCCCTGCAGTCGGTGCATTTGCAAACAATATTTGCAGCTGGACAGATGATCGGCTGGTATGACCCCAAAGTAACCAGAATCACCCATGCTGCATTCGGAGTGGTGCTGGGAGAAGACAAGTAAGTCTCTGGATGTAGTTTTTCCTCTGAGTGTGCTCCAAAGAGGATGTTTGATTGAGTGCAGAAGACTTTTGCTCGCTTATTGACAAGTATATATTTGATATGGCACATCAGGGCCCTTTGATTGCACATAGACAGCGGTGTTAAGTAAGTCCGGTCTGGCTTCTGCTGCCTGGTATCTGGGGAGAGGGCTGTGACTTGGCTGGTGGAAGTGCAGATGAAGGCACTGCAAATACTGGAGATGGCAGCAGTAGGGGCCACAATGTCCTTTTTTTTTGGCCTGCCCTGAAGAAGGTGGAATAAAATTTGGGAAAAGGACATCAGTGTCCTGGTGTGCAGGCCATGCCCTTGTGCTCCAGAGGTGTTCTTGTGTCTCATTTAAGTTAAGAAGTTAAATTGCAGTTAGACCAGTGTGTACTGCAGTCGTGTAATGTTGCAGACCGAGTGGTTTTGCTGAGGGCTTGTTACACAAGTAAAGATGCCTTGCTGGATTTAAGTCTTGCACTGGTATTTTGTCCAGCCTGATGGCTGGGACTGCGACAGTTCTGATTCTTGGAGCCTTCCCTGTCTGTCCCGCCCCACTCCCAGCTACCCCATGTATGTTGTCAGACTTGTACACCTCTCATGCAGTTTGTCTGGTGCCCAGTTCTTCACTACAAAGGGATGTACGTGCCTTTTTAATTAGCCAGAGGTGTGTGTTTGTTAGCAGTGGAAATCCATGGGAGCACTTTGCCTCATGTGCAGGTGGTCATGTTGGCTGTGTGTGTTTACAGGAAGAAGTTCAAAACGCGCTCAGGGGACACAGTGCGTCTTACAGATCTTCTGGAAGAAGGGCTGAAACGAGCCATGGACAAACTGAAAGACAAGGAGCGGGACAAGGTAGCTGATCTTCCCAGAGAAACACCCAGATTTGCTCACAGATGTAAAATTTCTACATTTTGGAAGTGATCTTAGACTATGGATGCAGCCAGGTTGCATGGCAGGGTGCTGTGGGATTACTCCAGCATCAGTGCTGTTACTTATTTGGAAGCAGTTGGACAGGGTGCTCTCTTTGAGAAAGGTGGGCAACCCTGGATACATGGCAGCAAGGTGTGAACTGCAGGCAGTGTGCTGGCCCTGCAGCTGGTACCAGTTAGGCTGCAGGGATATGGCACCTGTGACTCCCCCAGGGTGCAGCAGGTGGTGGTAGTTGATGAGAGCTGCAGGCTTGGCCTGCTGGGTTTAATGCCTTCTGGTGATGGATGGTTGCAGAGCTGCAGGGGACTCTGGTGTCAGGCTTCACCCTTTCCCTTCAACAGTGTTTGCTGGAAGCTTTTGCTTAAAAGTATTTCATCTGTCTTAGATGGCTTGAAGAGAACTGGACAGGGTGGGCCACAGAATGGAACACAGGGACCAGATGGTCCAAGCACTGTGTGAAGCAGTGGAATTGGGAAGCATGGCTCCTCCTTGCTGTGCTGAAAGCTCCCTTTTAAATGGAAACACCAGGAAGCATAGGAATAATGCTTCCAATAAAGCACCACAAAGATCTCTGCAGACCTGAGGGCACAGATGGGGTTTTGTCCCTCATATGGAAAGGCAGCTGGGCAACATGCTGTCATGTGTCATGGTGATACAACCCCCGAGCTTGCCAGGAAAGGTGCTGGGGGTTTTAATACCAACATAGCTTTCCTCCTCTTGATCATTACCTGTTCTGAAATTACAATAGGTCCTCACACCAGAAGAGCTGAAAGCTGCCCAGATGTCAGTCGCTTTTGGATGCATTAAATACGCAGATCTCTCCCACAACAGACTAAACGACTACGTGTTCTCCTTTGACAAGATGCTGGATGACAGAGGAAATACAGCTGCTTATTTGCTGTATGCGTTCACACGGATCAGGTGAGTTGAGTGTGGTGGGAGTCATTTGAAGAATGTAGTGAATTCTGAGTCTGTAGTGCAAAGGCAGGTGGGGGGGAAGGAGGGGGTTCGTTGAATCAGTGCAGTTTAGGGGATAGTTGGCAAGAAAAGCCATCTCCAGCACTTGCTGTCATTGGAGATGGTGGCCTGTGGTACCTGGAGCAGGGTGCTGCTTTGCGAAGGTGGAAGTTGTTGCAGAGAAGCAGACCATGTTCTGGATCATTGCAGGGCTATTGCACGCCTGGCCAATATTGATGAGAAGATGCTGCGGAAAGCAGCCAGGGAGGAGGTGCTTGTCCTTGACCATGAGAAAGAGTGGAAACTGGGCAAGTGCATCCTGAGGTTCCCTGAGATTCTGCAGAAGATCCTGGACGATCTGTTACTGCATACGCTGTGTGACTACCTCTATGAGCTGGCCACCACCTTCACTGAGTTCTACGACAACTGTTACTGTGTGGAGAAGGACAGGCAGAGTGGTGAGTGCTGGCCTTGGGGTGCTGCATAAGTCATTGTGTATTGAGGTGCAGGTGAACTGCAGACAGTCTTCCCCTGTTTGGTGAAGGCTGTTGATGCCCTGCTGGCAGCTGCAGAACAAGTGCTGTCCATGGGGGAGGGCTGAAGGGGTTGGCAGAGCAGCAGACACCTGGACACAACACATGATCAGCCTGCTGGGCTGAGGAGGGGGCACGTTGTGCCCAGGGCCAGCTTGGTGGCAGACTGGTCCCCAAGAGGGAGGGCAGTGGTGGTTGATCTGAGCAGTGGCTCTGGCTCCTATGTTGGTCTCTTGTTTTGCAGGCCAGATTGTGAAGGTGAACATGTGGAGACTGCTGCTGTGCGAGGCCACTGCCACTGTCATGGCCAAGGGGTTTGACATCCTGGGAATTAAGCCTGTGGAGAGGATGTAACTGTGAGGTGACAATAAAAGGACTGACTGGCTGCATCTGTGTCTGATGGTGGCGGGGGGAGTCTAGCAAAGGAAGGTGCTGTAGGGGAGCAGCACACTGAGGGGGAAAGGGAACCAACACAGGGAGTGCAGAAGCACACAGGTCCAAAGGCAGAGAACTGGTGCTGTGGGCACAGCTCAGAGCATTTCTGGTCTCAGGAACTGACTCCCTCTGGGCCCATTCACCAAAACTGTAATCTTTATTCTGAAGTTTGAGGAATAACAAGAAATCTGCAAACCACCTCAGCCACAGACTGTCACCCACACTCAAGCCAGTCATTGTGTCTTAACTGAGGCCCAGCACCATCCTTACCTTATTTACCAGGCCCATCAGGGAGCAGGACACCTGATGTTTCTTGTCATTTCTGGCAGCCCACAACCCCAGTGCAGGGTTGGTGCTCTGGTGCTTGTTGCATGGAAGGTGTTAAATGAACTGATAGGGGAGCACACTTGTAGCTGCAGAAGAGGTCAAACATTGCACTCTGAGAAAGCTTTCAACAGCAGGGGGCTGTGACTCAACACTAACCAGGACAACAGAGCACACTGAGACTGATCTGCAAGAACACCCCACATTCCTGTCACTGTTCCTTGCAAGGGCCCTGTGCTGACATCCAGACAAGCAGTGGCTTCCTGCCATCAGAGCCCAGCTGCTACATTAAGTTGCATGCAGCCACACTGCAGTGCTGAATGCACAGCACAAACCTGGGGCAGTTCCACTCAGAGTCCTCAGAGTTGGTAAAATGGGAACTCCGTGCTGCTCTCCCTCATATAGCACCTTCCAGCAAACCCAAAGCAAAGGGAGAGCTCAAGTGCATGAGATTAAACAGATAGATCTGCAGCCAGCAAAGTGCTTGAGGACTCAGGGGATTTTGAACACTGCTGGCAGCAGGGATAGGCATTTCCCTTGTGCCATCCTCTGGAGGGATTGTGAGAGCTGGTCTCACTTTGTTTACCTGCTTGCTGGTACATCTGTTTGCATCTATCCATCCACATATAGCTATAGCAGCACAATACAGGGATACAAACAGGACACAGGTATCTACCCTCCCATAGCAGATAGATGGCCCAATTTCTTTCCTACTGGCTGAAGGAAGCACCTGCTGAGCAGCAGCATGGCAGCCCATGATGCGGGGGCATCACTCTGGTGTATTGTACTCCCGCTCACCTCCTCCAGCTGTCCCTGTTCTCCCTCAAAATGTTGAGCTGGGCACTGTACCCATCCCACAGTACCTGAGCAGTGCTCTGCAGCTAAGCACAAATTGCAGCAACTGTTGGTTGATGACAAGTCCAAACCAGGAAGGGTCCAGTCTAGAGACAGCAGCCAGGGACAGACACGGTCCAGTGATGAAGGTGTGGGTCCGGATGAGCAGGTCCATATCCAGGTAGAGCTCCACAGGGGCCACTCCTCATGGTCACCATCAAGAAGGGGGAACAGCCCCGGCTCAGCTGTTCCCAAGTCCCATCACAAAGGCCCCTCCTCAGAAGGGCAGAGGACGTCATCATGGCCCTTCACAGTGCACCAGTCATAGCAGGAAGGTGCAGGATGGCTGCCGGCCCAAGGTTAGTTAGCTTTGGGGTCACACTGCAGTGCCTGGGGCACCAAGAGCCAGGAGGATGGAGTTCAGGACACCCTGGAAATGAACAGCTGAGCAGGGGGCAGTAGCAGGAGACAGATGTATCATGGAGGATATGGGGAGCACAGGGTTGGCAGTGGGCTCACTTTGGGGAAGGATGAGCAGCTCCATGCTGCTCAAAGCCATGTGCAAGAAAGACCAGAGCTGAATGCTGGGGTGCACCGAGGGCTCCCTGAGATAAGGGGGCTGGGAATCAGTTGTGACAAGGCTGCAGGACAAGCCACCCCATCCCCCAGTACCTGAGAGCTTGGCAGACAGGAGAGGAAGACGGTCAGCCCCCAAGTGCAGATCAGCAGGCACATCCATGGCGAGGACTGTGGAGGGAGGTGGGGCAGCAGAAAACAGGGCAGGCTTGGTATCGGTGACAGCAGCTGGGGTGAGCCCCAGTCCAGTGAGTGCCAGCAAAGTCCATAATAACAAGGAAGGGCCGAGGTCAAGCTGGGAAATCAGTCTGTGGGTTAAGATTCAAATGCAAATTAACAGGGGTGGGGGAGAGAGGGCGAGGGGCTGTGAGCAGACACAGGCACATGGCTGTCACA
Source organism: Coturnix japonica (assembly GCF_054131305.1). Taxonomy (NCBI): domain Eukaryota; kingdom Metazoa; phylum Chordata; class Aves; order Galliformes; family Phasianidae; genus Coturnix; species Coturnix japonica. The sequence continues at coordinate 6,240,952 of NC_140680.1, read as the reverse complement.
ACAACCAGGTTCCAGCACAAAGCCCCATTTCTTGCCAGCTCCTTCAAGACGGGAGGGTCAGCCCTAACTGAGACCTCCCCACAGAGCATTATGGCAGCCTCTGCCTCACAGGCACCAGTGTGAATGGGGCAGCCCTCAGTTACACAAACACCAAGCTGACCCCAAGCCCAGGGCAGCAAACCCCCGCCCCTGCTTTTTCAGTGTGACAGCACATCATACCTGGAAGAGCCTGCTGCACTCCGTTATCATGTGGGCCAAGCCCTGCGTGGCTGCCAGGTTCTCACTCAGCTCCCTCTGGTCCGGCTTCCCCAGGCTGCACTTCCTCTGGCTCGATCTGCAGATGGGGAAGGAACACGGCACTGCTGCCATATGGTGCATCACTGCATCACCCCTGACCAAGACAGGGGCAGCATAGAACACATCTCCTCCTGAGAGACAGGGCACAGCACTTCCCAGATCACATCATGCATGGCCACAGATAACTATAACCCAACTGCTCTGTATGCAGCCTGCAGCTGCTGTGCTCCTACAGCATCCACAAGGACCACATGGCACACATTTCAAAATCAGTCCCCTCTTTATTACAAACTCAATCAATCACTGCATGGCAGAATTAATCCTGCCTTCCGACACTTATCTGTGTACATTCCTGCCAAACAGCTCCAAAATCCACTGGGAGATCAAGTCCTCAGCAGTGCACCTCAATGTCAGCCCTGCACTTTGAAGTCTGAACCCTGCTCTGCAGCATTAATGCCTGGTTGCAGCAACCCTGAGGGTTCAAAGGAACCCCCTTCTGCACAGTGACAGCAAAGGCAAAGCTCTGACTCTCCTTTTGATCCTGGTATTTCAAAGGAATGCTGAAGTGAAGGTACCTGCAGCTGGGAGGAGCAGCTGACCTGTGCTCCTGCCTCACCCTGAGAACAGCCCCAGTCTTGAAGTCACCTGTGAGGTGACAAGTGGCTGTGCTGCTGGGCACTGTGCTGCTTTCATGGCCTCCATGCCTGTGTCCACACACAGGGGCACAGAGCAACCAGTTCAGCCTCAGGAGCACAGATAAGGCTGAATGCTCACTGAGATTCCATTTGCCTGCTTTGGCCAAAGGGCACCTTCCTCTCTGCACGTAGGAGCAGATGTTATGCAACCCAGATAGCTTAACTTCTACTTATGGAGATAAACGTGCAGGATGCCCTGGCTCTGTTTGGCAGAAACAATCCCTTATCGCCCAGCGGAACGACTGAGAGCAGCTGCTACCAGGGGTCTGCAGTCCCCACACATCCCACAGTAACACAGGCAGGGGGCACAGCTGGGCAGGAGGACACGGGGCACCCAGAGCCCCAGGGATGTGCTGCCTCACTCACTCACCCCCCAGCAGCAGGACAGGAGGGGCACATGGTCTGTGCTCAGCCTGCACTGAGGGCAGCCCCCTCTGGGCCTCAGCACCCACATTTGTGACAAATCCCAACTGCCTCCCTTTAGAAGCAGGCACTGAGCCTGGGACAGCTACACTAAGCACTGCTCTAGCAAAGAAAAATGCTACTGCAAGCAGCAAAATGAAATACCGAGAGGAGGAGGAGGAACTGTCCCGTCTGAGGGTGTTGAGGTGGAACAGCGACGGAGCCAGACAGACAGCGATGTTGGTTGGGGTCATTTGGTTTTCCTCAACACACGCAACCACATCTCGTAGGAAGAACAGGAGAATTTTCAAAGCTTCTCGGTTTTCCTTTGGCAGAAGGAGAATGGCAGCCTGCACAGCCTGCAGCTGCTGCTCCTTTGGCACATCTGGAAACAGAAAACAATGGAAATCACGCATGATTGCAGAGCAGCATCCATTACAGACATGCTAAGCAGGGCACTGAACACTTAGGTTCATGCATTGCCCTGTCACTCCAGCTCACAACACAAAGGCTGCTGTCACCATCACAGCATGTGTATGATTTTTGCCCATCACATCAATACACAAACTCCACGATGCTGGTGCACAACTTATAGTTCTTGAATGGCAATGCCAGTGGACTTACACAACTGGCTCTAGGCAGAACTGGTGCTAATTGCAGCCCAAATGAAGGCTTATCTCCGCACACTGAAGTTGTCTTTTCAGTCAGGCCCTGACTCATCTGTCCCTCTGACACCGAGGAAGCCTCACAGCACCAGTCCCATTCTGTCCAGCTTCATACAGCCACATGCTAAAGGAGCTTAAGATGTTCAAGGAATTGGAAAGCCATAGGTTTTGTTACCTACATTGGTAGATGTGGAGGAAGGACTCACAGAGCCTGCTGGTAAATATGGGCTCAGGAAGGTCTCGGAAATACTGCTTCACCATATCTGCCACATCAAAGGCTGACTGCCCTTCGTAGCACACACTGTTTGGGCTGGTTTCATTCATTTCCCTTAAGGACAGGATCCTGGATCTAACACCAGATTTGCGGAACAGGCCAACCTACAAGTAGAACAGAAAATGTTGAAGTCACCAGCACTCAACACAACATCACTGTTCTTTCCTTTAGATAGTTTAAACCCTCTGGTAGCAGGACTTAAACACCAACATATTCTGGTGCCAATGGAAGCAGATGGCTACTTCCCCCAGGCAAACCATGACTGAGAGCATTGTTTCTCTGCTTAGTGGCATGTCCTCAGTTCATACCTGGTCCAGAAAGTGGCTTCTTAAATAGTCCAGTGCCTGCAGGATGCCGACAGGCAGCGGGTGGTTTGTTCGCTGAACGTTCAGCAGCAATGGGACCCCAAAGACATTTTTGTCCTTGTAGTCAGAGGCTTTTATTTTTTTTAACTTTGGTATAGTCCTGAAAACAAAAACCAGCACATCAATCTTAACAGCTCCCAGCACAGCCCTGCCCAGCCCTCTCTTGCCTCCGTTCCTGCAGTCCCTGAGAAGCACCTCCAGCACAGCCCCAAACACGGGCAGATTGAGAGAGAAACTACACAGTGCTCTGAAACCAGTCACACATTGTAACCACCAGCAAGGAGCACAAGTTTTGTCTACAGCAGATGAAATGCTGGAGCCACAGAAATAACCACAAAGTGGCACTAATTTAATGGGATGAGCTTCCTCACTATGGACAACGTAACCTGGTCGGACAAGGAAATTCACCTTCTTGCATCAGATCCTCTCCTTTCCAACACCTTTTGCTTCAACTTACCAGTTCCAGCCCTGCTTACTGGAAGGGGAGTATCTGTCCATGACAGCCGTGAGTTTCAGCAATGCCAGCTTTTGTGCCCGGGCCAGCTGGGCAGCCGATGGACTGTCCGTCTGCATGGAAGAGCCCTCCATGTTCCCATTGTCTTCCACAGACCCATGTTGCTTCCTGTGCCTACAGGATAAGTAAGAGCTGGTCACTCCAAAGGACTGTTCCCATTGTCTCTCTTAGTTTTCTGCTTGCTTCTGTGAAATCCCCACTAAACACAACCCGTGGCTGCCAAACAGGTTGTGGTTAACTGCTGTCAAACAAAGTGCTTCTCTCTGTGGCCGTACCAAAGGTTTCAGTAAGAAGCACAGTAAGCCAGCCATCAGTCTGACTCTATATATCTAAGTATTGATATACATAGAGTCATAAAATCATTAAGGTTGGAAAAGAACTTCAAGATCATCTAATGTAAGCACCAGCCCACCCCACCATGCCACTCAGTGCCGCATCTCCACAGCTCTTAAGCACCTTCAGGACGGTGTTCCCACCACCTCCCTGAGCAGCTGTGCCGCTGCATTAACACCCTTCCTGAGAATAACTTTTCCCTACTACCCAACCTGAGATCATGAGAGCCCTGCTTCCAACGAGATCAGAGCAGATGTATGTAGACCTTGTGCTGCCTACAGCCCAGAACTGCTTGGCACCACCGGTGCAGACTCCAATACCCAGAGCAGACTCCCTTAAGAACATTTTGTTCTGGAATAACAATTCCATTTTCAGTGGAGAGAACCAACAGGGAAAGCTTCCAGAAGGGTGTTTTAATAGGGAAACACAAGGACGACTGACCTGTTGGTCTTTGTAGGGTCTGCCATGAACTCCAGCTCTGTAGAACTGAGCTCCTTGCCCATCTCAGAGCTGTGCTCTCCCTCAGAGGACAGCTCAGCTGCTCTGTTAACTTCCGAGTGCTCTGTGTCAAGACAGATTTCTTTAGGTGAGGAGGGATACAAAGCCGTCAAGTCACTGGCAAAGTCCAAATACCCATCGTCTGAGTACTTCTCTGTCCACTGATCAACCAGCTTTCTGAGACCTTTGACGTCTTCTATGACACTGTTCAGTTCTGAAAAAACATCATCATCTCCAACTTCTGCTGCCTCCAGCTTATCGAGTTCAACATTAGGCATGTTGTCATACACACTCAGCCTGTTATCTGTGCCTGAGATGGGGCTCCAGGGGGATCTGGAGTCCTTGGACCGGCTTCTGCTCCGGCTCTTTCTGCAGCCAGTTCTCCAGCTGACAGGAGAGTCGTCTCCTGGAGACACAGGACTATTTGTAAGGGCTCTGGGGAAAGTGCCAGGTTTGTGGTCTTGCGGTACTTGAAACATCTGGTTCGTTTGTAACTTCACTTCATTGTTTAGGTTTCCCTGAGATACATCGCACCACAGCAGGAGCTTGCCAGACTCCGAGTCCTCTGCACCCCTCCCTTTTCTTTCACAGCAGCTTTCTGGTTTTTTAAGAGGACGGGCAGTGCTCACTGTTCTCCCGTTCTCAAACTTACTGTTGTTATTGCAGCTTGGAGGAGAACTGCTCTTTGTTTGGGTGCCAGGGAGGTCAGCAATATTTACACAGTTAAGCATCTTCATCTTCTCCTCATTAAGTCCTTCCAGAAGGAAAGGTTCACTTATGATGGGTTTGGCCTTTGTTTGACCACTCCTTAAGTTGCAGCTTCTTAAGTGCAACTTCTCCATTTTCTTTAGAAGGCTCTTCCTCTTTTTGTACAGTGACTTATCCCAAAGCTTCTTCTCACTGGTGGTATTTAAACATTCACTGGGGGGAGGTGAACAACTAAAGGCAGATTCCAGCGAAGCAACTCTACTGCAGGAATTCAGGCTGGTTTCCATGTCTTCAACAGGCTTTGGGGAGCTAACAGCATCACTGTCACCACTGCTAGCGCTGTGAATTGATGAGGCATCGTGCTTGTCACCATGGTCCAAAAGGACGCTGTCTTCATTGCCAGTGCTCTGCAGTATTGGGCTGCCTGTGAGGGATGCACAAGCACCTTCTGTGGAACCTTCTAGGCTCTCAAGGCGAAACCACTTCTGGCTGCACCGCTCATACACCCATTTATTACTTATTGCACAAGGTTCATCATCATCATCAGAGTCGTCACTCTTGGAAGGAAAAAAATGAATAAACATTTCAAGGGCAGTTTTGAAAACATTGCATTATCAAAAACGTAAGTGAAACAAGACTGCTGCCTCCAAAACCTACATATGGAAATGTGAACATTCAGTTACCAAAGGTCTACCCTGAGCTCTGCTCTGCCACTTGAAAAACATGGTGACAAATTACACTCCAGCGTGCTGACAAGTCCTCTAAGTTTACCACAGGAAAAGAGGGCAGATTTGATCTAAGGATAAAAAAATTCAGTTTTGCAGCAAATCCAGAGCATTTGGCCAGATGATATTTTTATCCAGAGACAAGAAATCAAACACTTCGTCATTCTTCAGTGACCAAAACCTTCAGGTAGAGATCCACTCGGCTGTGGGACTGTGGCACATTTCCCTCTTGGAGACCCTTAGCCACATTGAGCATCCACCCCAGGTGCTGTGTTTGCTGTGCTGCCCACACACAGTGAGTGCCTGGCAACAAGCAAACCTTCATTCACCTTCAAAAAATTATTTTAATCACACTTTTACTGAGAAAATTAACTGCATTTCACAAACGTACCTGTTTGCTCTGACGATTTATTTCCACTTCCATCAGCGCACACTTATTCAACGTGTTCAGCCGTCTAGGGTAGAAGAAGAAGAGTGCAAGTGTTGAATTTAAGCTATTTTTTTATTTTTTTGTCAAAAACAAACATGCTCCAAACTAGCAGCAAACTTCTAAACTGAATCAGCGTTACTTTGGTGCCCAAGACTGGTGCACAGCCAGGTGTTCTCCACATGTTTCGGCCCAAGCGGTGCCCACTAACAGCCCCATGACATTCACAGGTCCAGCTCTGCCATCTTAAAACAAAAGAAGACTGGACTTAGCTGCACTTGCATTCAAAAAACTTAAAATGAGCTTTAAGGATTGACCGTGAAAAACTGATTCAAGACTTCGAAAATGAAACAACACTGAGCTGACTTCTTAAAGGAACTCAAAAAAATGAGGTTGTGAAGTGAAATCCTTGGAAGGAGTTATTATCCAGCATTTTAATTAAAGCCAGCAGAGTCAATTATGCCCCAATACAGTCACAGCATCGGTGACTTTGTCATACTCTGACTCAAACCGAGCCAGGAACAGCTGAGTGACTAACACCTTGTGGAACCTGCAGGTGTTAAAGATGATCCATGAGTAACATTTACCTGAACAGAGATTCGATTGCATCTCCATCTAAAAATTCATGGTCTTTCCTCACAGTCCTTACATCAATAGGAAACTGCATATCTGCAAACAGAGAAGTTGGAGCTGAAATGTGAATTATGCTGGCAAAGACAGGGAAATTTGCTACAGGTTTGACATAGGCCAAATACATCAAAATCTATTTTGACAGTTTCTCCAACATCCTTCTTCAAAAACACCATTAAAACAATCTCACTCAAGACTGCAGGCTGCAGAGATTTGGATGGGTTTGGATGCAGTCTGTGTGTCAGACAAGAAATAAAGGCCCAAAGAAGAAACCATTATAAGTAAATTATAAGCAGAAATTAAGCAGAAATTTGAGTCGCACTCTAACCACAGCCAGACAAGTTCTGGTCCTTTACAGAATCATCCTGAGGCCACACCAGCCTGGTGAAGGCATCACTCCTGCAAGAACAAGCACCATGCTGCATGCTATCTATGGGTTTGCATGAAAATACTGCAGAATTTGGAAGTGCTCCCATCAGAAGTGCCAGGTTCTGAAAGATTATTCATATCAGCAGTTCTACTTGAGCTCAGCATCAGCTGCTCTTTGGGATCCTACCTTCAAACAGCTGGGCATACTGGGGAAAGCCGGCAGCCCGCAGCCAGGCACAGGCTTCTCTGGCTTCAAGTTCTGCAATGAGAACACAACATTGCTCACTGGTAATGCTTTTACAGAATATGCAAGCTAGTTTCATGCAGAGGATTCCCATAAGACCTTGCTTATGAATTTATTGTCAATATACTACTAAGAGAAAGAACTTACTGCATCCAGTTCATTTACACACACATACCTCTGTAGTAAAGGTTCTGACATAGGATAGACATCAAACGAGAGATCAGTTATAAGCACATATTTGAGATGTCATACACCAGGGCCCTCGTACAGCAAAGACCATTTGTACACTCTGAGCTGATAAGACGCAGACAAACCCTATAAATAGGCCTTAAATCCCATCACAACATTAATAATGTGGACTCTGCCCAAGCATTCCCAGAACAGGGGTTCTCAGGAGTACCTGTTGCTAGGGCCCATCAATATTTATTTCCTTGCCAACTACCCACTCGACTTGGCAGCAACTTCAGCATAGCAGATGTCAAGAATTAACTGCTCACTTTCTGACAATCCATAGAACCCGATGGCCAACACTTTACCATTCCCACAGGAGCAGGAGCAGAATGTAACTTCACAGAACACTCAACAGATGCCTCAATAACATAAACATGTTTACACGATTGCATGCCAGAAGGCTCTAACTCAGCACAGACTGGCAGCTCCTGGGTCTGCTGAAGGAGAGGAATCTCACGCTGCACACTTTTTACATCCACATGTACTACAGCACTTGTTAGAACAGACACAGACCAAAAGGCAGAGATTCCTTTCACAGGAATGTTATAAAACCATATTTAAAAAGGCAGAAATAAATCTGATATATTCCTCAGTGGCCTATATATACTGCACTAACATTTATTATTACACCCAACACTGTAACTTATCACAATCTTCACCAAAGATGCAGCACTCACAAAATACCAAGGCAGGGGACCAACAAAACACAAGCATTATATTCATAGAGAAAATTACAACAGAGAGCAAACCTGCTGACAGGATCCAGGAGAAGGACCAGTACAGCAGCACAGCAATCCAAGGTTTGCATCTGGGTCAGCACATGGAAGTACAGCCCAGCAGTCTCACGCTCAGCTCTTCTTGCTGCACCCCAACATGCTGGATGCATGATGTTGTTTTTAGAGCAAACCAAACCCAAGCCACGATGAGAACAAGAGGCAAACAAATATCTCGTGGCTAGCAGTGACACCAGCTATGAGTAGAACAGAGAATTCAATGATGTTTTCCCACCTAGAGATGGCCTCTTCCACAGGAAGAAGGGTTTGTCCTACAGTTTTTGCAGTTCTGTGCTCGTGAGAAAGAACATATTTGCTCAACAAGGCAAGTTCATGAGGGACTTCTGCTCCTCCCTATGCCATGCAAGCACAGGCAGGAGAGCAGGCAAGACAATCCTGCCTTTTTATTATTATTACATATTACCCCAATCTGGAAAGCAACTGAAAAAAAAATCCAAACAATTTTGCTCTTTCCCAATCTCTGATTGCATGGGAAAACTCTTCTCCCCACACAGAGCTAACCCTGCTACAGCAGCAACAGGCAAAAGGACACCCAGGCACTCCTCCTTGAGACCTGTTCTATTGGAGATGAAAGCAGACTGACCCAGCCCAGCCAGTGCCGCTGCCCCCCAGCCCTGAACCATTGCCCTGCTCAGCCGCCTCCTGACCAGCAGCCAGCGGTCCTCCGCAGTGTAACATGCAAAGACTAATTGCATTTTATTAATACAAGTGAAAGTATCCTTGCTTGGAATGTTGCCAGGGTAATTTAGGCTCCATACAGACAATAAATACGTACATCTGGAAAATGAAAACAGTGAGATATCTGGCCTTTGTTTCCTACTTTACTGTCATGCTGTTGTTTTGGAATCACAGCCAGCTCCTCAGTTAGCACAGCTGAGAAGTGCAATCTATCCCCAGACCTTGCAGTGAGCTTAATTGCATCTTTATCCAGCTCCTTGGCATTAGCTTCCCAAGCTGATTACTGGGACTCCCAAGCCACCATTAAGATCTTTACTTGGATCCTTGTCATTAGCCTCCCTTGTCAGTTACTCGGACCCAGACAAGTCGAAAGGCATTTTCTTTGCAGATCACATTAACTAGCTTGGCAGCATTGGCCGATCTTTTAATTGCTTCTACCTAAGTTAGAGGAAGTGCTGTTTGCTCCACCTGAATTTCAAAGGACTCGAGGGTGTCTAACTCGCTCTGACTTTAGGGGATATGGGAGTACAACTCTTTCAATTTCTAAAACCACACTTGAGCAGTATTCTCCAAGCAGATCGGAGATAAAACTCCCCGCAGTCCCAGACCAGAGCTTCTCCATGCTTTGATCCTGCAGGCTGTCCAACAGCAAGTGCAGCACTCCGCATGGCTGGTGTTTTACAGGGACTGAGATATATTCCATGTAAAATACTTAGGAGGAGCTACATGGAACAGCTTGGGTAATTGCTTGATTCCAGTGCAGCCAACATCAATAAACCTGTATTACAGAAGTAAATAGTGTGAAACGAGCATCTTGCCCGTGCTGTGTCATGGCATAGCATTAGGTTTTTCTTAGTTATACAAAATGCCAATAAAACTACTGCACAAGAGACAAGTTCAACCCACAGGTCACAAATCATGTACTCGAGAGAACTCATCTGTGAGCAATTTATTTATGTGAAAAGAAAGCAGGCTTATCAGCCCCTCCAAGGTACACTGAGCCAGCCTACAGCTGCGGAGTCTGGGTCAATGCACTGCCTTTGCTTGGTCAACGCACCCTAAAGATGAAACCCCGGGTCACTCAGTACAGCCCAAACAACCTGCTCATTACCATCTGACTGAAAAGCACCATACAACTCCCTGTTGCCCTGTGTGTACCACAGGCTACGTAGATATGGGTACACACATCTGTCTGTACAGGCTTTCTCATTCCAACTACGTGTGTTCATTTAGAAGGAATACCTGCAGGTAAACCCACACTGCACAGCTATCTGAATTGGATAGTGAAACAAGGCACGGTGCTCTGGGTAGGCTGGTCTCAGGAGAACTAGAACATTTAACATTACTTCCCCAGAAGTTGACTTCAAATCACTAATGGCTGAGTGTTTCAGTCATCTCTTTCTCTGAAATGAACTTTCACCGCAAAATTGAGTGTTTCCATTTTGAGAGTAGAGATACAGAGAGAGAAAGAGGCAGTTTCACTTTTGCTTTCCTAATAAAAGGCGCTCAGAATTTGGCTTTTTCAGGTGGTCAGAGAAAACCTGCATGATTCGGGTTCAACTGGTAGGGAGGAAATACATAATACAGTGCAGAACACACAAGTAATACATTAAAACAACAGTTAAAAGAGATAGAAGGGTATATGAGGTAATGGGGAAGAATGATCAGATCCACAGAAGAAAATTAGCAAACACGATGATTTAACATAGTAAGTAATCAGATATAATCAATAAAACTAACAAAACCCAAAACTTCCAAACAAAGAAAATCCATTGACTGAAAAAGTATTTTCCCCGTGGACAAAGGCTGAAGAGTCACTGTCTGTGACATCATCCCAAATGCAAATGAAATAAAACCCAAATGAAATCCTGATAGAATGCAGGCTCAAGAGGTTTAGCAAATACTTGCATGAGTTCTCTACAGCAGTTTGGTTTGGCCACATTCACATCCTTGCTTTGCTTTGTTATTTGCAAGTATTTGAGGCCACAGTTTTGCTCAGATCAATAACCTGGGGACAGCAGCTCTTCCTTACAGATAGGAAATTCACTGGTCTTTATGAACAGCCAATGTTTGTTCATGAGTGACTGATCAGCTCACATTCCCCTCATAGGCTGAAACTCTTTCCAATGGTATTTGATGTTTGTTTGCCAATCTATTCCAAGAATGCATCAACAAGAAAGAAAGAAAAAAGAGTACTGGTTAATCCCAGCATCTGTCATTACAGACCAGGAACTGATTTTATTATATAATTCATGTTACTTGCTATTTTCCCGGATCAAGCTCATCATTAACAGAGGGTCTAAAGTTGGAACCATAATACAGACTGCAACAAGAGTCAAGAAATGGGTCAATATCCACGTTGCTTTAAGATAACTTTCTTTGGAGCAATTAGGTAGAAATGCAAAAGCATTGCTACGACACCACTGCTGCCCTGACCACACACCTGGCTCCTACAACAGGTCAGAAGGTGGCTTAAAATCAATGTAAAGGCCAAATAGAGCTATATTCAAATGTGAATGTAGGCTCTGCAATGCACTGATGTATCTCAGCCATGCCTTGTAGCCAATTCTAATCTCTTCATGCTAAACTAAGCTCTTACTCAAATAAGAGCACACAGTCCACAGCAGCTTTTCAAACATTTAAACATCTAACATCTTAGCACTGCACTCCCAGCATTCCACAGGCTTTGCTCTCTGTTCTGCGGATCCAACTTGTCCCTTGTCAGGGTTTAAGCTCTGCACATAACTCGTGCTGACCTCTTCCTTCCCCAAAGCACTTGTCTCCCCCAGCTGTAGGGCGTCACAAGGCTGCTTATTTGACGCACTGTGTTTAAATAACCCACAAGTTTTTAAACAACATTTCTATCAGCATTACATGGTTAGAAGACATCCAGAAATGTCAAGACTCCTCGAGCTGGGTTGGCCCAAAGTGGGCTCAGCACCGAAGCCACTGCAGCTCACATCAGCTTAAAGCCCTTGGTAAACATCCAAGGTCTTAGAGCTCCAGGCAGCAAATCTCATATGAGACAAGCTAAATGCTTAAAGAGCAACCGCCTGAGGCACTGAACCTGCATCATGGTTTAGTTGTGATTTTCATCTTAGGAGATAGCAAAGAACCCAAAGCCAGTACTGAAACCACCAGCAGTCAGCTTTGGTTCTGGGATGGCTGGCAAGGTCCTTTCCCAGCTCCTCTCATGGCAGGGCTGGCAGCATCTGTTCTGGCATTGCCAGATCCAGGTATAGGTCTGGCGACCACCTGAGCCTTGGTGCTGCCTCTCACAGCATCGTGGAGACAAGACAAAAGCCCCTTTGGATTTTAAGTCTCATTTAAGTACATTAAAGATACATGGCTGCATCCTCCATAACACCTGCAGTTAATCACAAGGTGCCCACTACCAACTGACAGCTATAAAAATGTATCCACTGCAACACAAATCAACAGGAGCCTGTAAGGCTTGGAGACTTCAAAGCCTTTCATTTTGGTTATTAATTCACTTTGTCTTTATAGACCTTTCCAACTCAAAAGAACATCATTTCACATTCCAGATTTGAGGATGATGCTCAGAGAAGAAATACTGAGACTAAAACTCCCAAACAACTGAAACCCATTAACAAAAGCATTTCAGATCAAAACATAATGTTTTGCCTTTGCTGCCTTCAGATTTCAGTACTATTCAGTCCTTCCTTAAGACTGAACTAAAGCTCAGTGCCAGCCTAATCATGACAGGAGGTTATGGTCTTATTTGTGCCCAGGCACGACACAATTCTTGAACCAAATAATTTTTCCTTAGATGGGTTGGCTGTGGAGGCTGTTTCAAGACATGGAGTTGGCAGGTCACAACAGTATGTGTTGTCCTGGGAGACTGCTGACAGAAAGCAAGAAGTGGGTTTCAATGCTTCAGTTTATTTTAAAGCAACAGGACAGATAAAGCTGGTTAAGTTAGAATTGTATAAAATACACGCGTCATTTCTTCTGATTACCAAATACACACAGAAGTTACTTGTGGCATTGCAAATGTCATAGGCTGATATAGAGTAAGAACTGGAATAGTTCAGTAACAGAAGCATTTGTCATGTTTTCCCATGTTTGAGAGTGGCTAAAGCTGCTGGGTTCCAGCTGGCCCCAGGACATGCTGTGCAGCCCCTTACTGTGACACAGACAGCCCTTGCCTCTGGTATCAGAGCGAGGGAGCACCCAGGCTGGTAGGAGCTGATGGGCTGGTTTGCATCAATATTATTTACTCAACTTTATGAGAACAACAAAAATGTGTAGTAAAGGAGACAGTATGGAAATAGACACTACGCCTACACTCCTCCTTTCCTCCTCCCCAGAAATACCCCACTTTATCTTCAAGAAAAAGGAACAATAAAAGGGGGGGGGGGGGGGGGAAATGGGCACTGTTCCCCTGCAGCCCCAAACAAGCATAAGCAGTGACAGCACCCACGTTAAATATTTTACCATTAATGGCTCAAATATAAAGCATTCTGGATGATCTATGGAAGCCCTGCAATCAGATGTCTTACAAACTTTGCTCAGCCACATTTCCAATTGATGGCTTTCTGATGAGAGGGGAGTTGCCCTCACTTCTATCATCATATTTAGAAATCCATTTACGTCCCTTTGAGGTTACTTGAACGATCACTTCTGAAAGGTTATAACAAATGCTGCTAAGCCATATTTGTTATTTCTGTGAAGTCTGGAAAGTGTAAATGCTTAAATCATCAACCAAGCGCATAGCATTCATATTCAGCATACCTTTTAAAAGCATACTTAGCATACCGCTGAGAAAGATCACTGTGATGGAAGTCAAGTGCCCGGATTAATTTAAAGGAGTGCATTTCACAATCCATCATTCCAGAACAGGAGAACAAGGAACCGCTCAGTTAAATTAAATGGTGAGTTACTCAGGAACATATCAAAGGAAATCCATCTGAGCAATGAGTCTAATTCAGACATGAAATTCAGGGCTGACACGACCAGAAGCCGAGCAGTCCAGCTGGCTTTAACAAACGATGGATATTTATTTACTTGCACCCTCACACAACATGCAAAGCAACAATTTATCTGCGTTGTGACACAAGGGAGAAGCTTCAGACCAGCCCCCTTCAAGGACTCTTTGAAAGAGAACAAGCGTAGAAAAAACAGCCTGGGAATGGTGGGCTGGGAGCAAAACCAGCTTTACAGATATTACCCAAAGCCTAAGATCTCACAGGGTATTTTTAACTACATTTCTTTTTCCCCTCTGTTTTGTATCTTTAAATAACTTCTGCCTGTTCTGTTTTTCCACCAGCTCTTCTCCTCAGTTTCCCTTTACTTTTTGAACTTTTTATCCCTGGACTTGCACAGATATATTTAACCCAACCTCCTCATTACAGGAGAAACAGCAGTTTGAAACAAAATGTCCCTGTAAAATGCAAGTTCCTTGAAAACCATCCACTCTTTAAGAGTAAATTGCAGTACTTCCCTCATAGTGCAATACCTGACAGTATTCCAGGAAAAACAAAGAAAAAGAGGCATATTTCACCATGGGAATGTGTGCTTATAGGCCAGCACACTTCTGAGAGGCTGTACCTCTGAGCTGGGGAGTCATACTGAGTCAGTCATCCTACAACCTTGCAAACATTGACAACCGCCAGCTGTGACCTGAAGCACAGCAGTCAGCAAACATTCCAAGCTGATGTCATCTTCAATAGCGATAACTTTTTCCTCCTTATACAACTTGATGGATTTGGGCATCACTTATAAGCCTCACACACAAACCAGCACACTGTGAAAAGCACCAAAGTACTGGAGAAGGTGTTGATCTGGAGAGCTGTGCTGGCTGAGAGGGCAAAGTCAGAGAGCAGAGGTTGCTGCTGGCCAAGGTCACACAGCTGAACACAAAACCTCCTTGCACAACTCGCCCCTTTGGGCCATCCTGCTGCAGTACAGTGGCTTGTTTCAAATCAGCACAGGATATCATTGCCATCATCTCAGTGCGATTAATATTGTTATTGCAAATGGTACTTTCTGCCAAAATACCAACCTTTCGTTTTTATACAATTGGCAAAATACCTCTTCCTTTTATGGCCTTGGCCAAAATCAGCCCAATTTTTCAGGCTGCATCAGGCATTTGGCAGTAATGCACCTAAATGGCTTTCTAGTGCTGTATGATAACTGAGCGTTGCCACAAGAAGATTTATAGCACAGAGCCCCAGGTAAGGATGCTCCATTTTCCTGCAGACTGATTAGCACTGTCTATTTTAGTGATTTAAGTGTTTTCTCAAAGAAGGCATTCCAAGAGCTGAAATGGATACATATTGTCAGCTTCTGGCAGTTTAAGTGCAAACAGCTGCCCTGAAAGCTCTGCACCCTACCACAAAGAGATGAGCCTCTGTGAAAGCGAGTCAATCAAAGGAGATAAATCTTTGTGTCAGCTCCAATTATTGAGATACTCCAGTTAACTCAGGGAATCACACACATTAGACCGGCTTTAAATGCCCACGTGGTTGGGACTATCCCACTGCTCTTGGGAGGCAATTTCACTGACAGATCAAGAGGCTTTTCTCAGCTAGTTAATTCCAATTAAGTTTTTCCTCTCAATTTCATCCTACTATCCATTATCCTCAGTCAACTACCCTTAGCAATTCCTCCCCTGCCATGCTGCTTGTGTTAAGAGTCCTGGAAATAGTGACATTATTACAAGCACCTGGTGATGAGACCCATGAGACCTCCTAGCATTACAGCCTCAGAGAAGACAGCTAAGGCAGTTTAAATCAAGCCACACACTTTAACTTAGGCATAAAGCTAAACTCTTTGTTACTCCTTTTGTGTTGTCTTTTTCCTCCTAAGAAGCCTTGTTTCTTCTGACTATCCTGACTACAGACAGATAGCCAAGCATCAAGTGTGATGGTGCAGCATCAGAAAACAGCTGCTGCTGCCCACCTAACAATGCACAAGCACCAAAGACCTGGAACAGATGAACTTTGTGACACGTTCTAAGGTCTGGAATCATCTCAAAAAAAAAGAGCAGCTTTAAATGCCAATAGGATCAGCTATGTATTTTCAGTAGATAATACATTAAAAATGAAATTAATTAAAAACATATCCCCTTGGATTTGTTTTCTAATGATACAATCATATGCATCAAAGCTGAACTGCACTCCTGAAGCCATTTACAACCCAGATGCACACTGACACACACCTTATTTCTTAAGAAGGGATGTTCACACCGCTCCCCAGCTCCCCTTCCTGTACCCACACTGCCACCTTTCTCACACTCTCAGGAAGAGAAATGTAATGAAAATAACATGTATGTAAACATATTCCACCAGCACAGGAAGTTCAAAGGTTTTTCCAAGTTTATTTCAAGAACCAAGAGGAATTCAGCTATTTTTTTCCTCCCCTCTCCTCGACACAGCAGTGAGCATCACAGGGCTGCATGCTCCTTAGAGAAAACAAAACCCCTCTCCAAGGAGCAGCAGGAAGAAGAACAGACAAACGGGCCACAAGGAGCAGTCCCTACCCACAGGCCCTGACAGATGAGCCCACAGAC
The DNA here is from genome assembly GCF_054131305.1 of Coturnix japonica. Classification (NCBI taxonomy): domain Eukaryota; kingdom Metazoa; phylum Chordata; class Aves; order Galliformes; family Phasianidae; genus Coturnix; species Coturnix japonica. The sequence continues at coordinate 6,224,569 of NC_140680.1, read as the reverse complement.
TCTTTCCAGTGGTGATTAATGACAAGACAAAAGGTAACAGGCAAAAACTTAAACAGAGGAGGCTCTGTCTGACCATCTGGAAACACTTCTGTTCTGTGCAGACAATAGAGAGCTGGCATATTTGTCCAGAAAGCTTCTGGACTCTCCTCCTTTAAAGAGCCTCAAAAGCTGCCTGGATGTGGTCCTGGGCATCTGCTCTGGGTGGCAGAGGGGCTGGGCCAGGGGACACAGAGGTGCATTCAGTGAAGAAAAGTTTGAACCGGACATGCAGAAAATGGGTGCAGACCTTAAAACAGTGTCTCATTTTGGCTGCTGTCTCCTGAACCAGCTAGTCCTCTTTGAATTGCATTTCAGCAACTCCATGTCATCATTAATAACATTTCCAATTGTCCACTGTACGATAATACTTTAACATACTCATACCACATCTGAATTATTCACTGTTCCTGCTTTGAATCTTGACCAATGACAATTGGATGAGATGATCTTGTAGGTCATTCCCAACCTTGTGGTTCTATGAGGGTACAACCTTGGAGAAAGGTGAAGGTACATGCAAAAAAGGACACCTCCTTCTGCCCTTCCAACTGCACGAGCAGCAGAATAAATGGATTACAAAACCTGCAGGCATTTTCTCTGTCAGGACAGAGAAACATATTACTAAGGAAAAGAAAACTGGAAGAATTTCAGAATGATCTGTTTGTAACCAAACAGCCGCTCTCGACCCCTATCATGGGTACAGCAGAAAGCACCAAGCCAAAATCTGCCTGCATTGCACAAACTACATTCCAAAGGCACTCCTCTGAGGTCATCTGAAGTCAAATTCACAGAAGCGGGAAGAAGCCATGCATAGATTTATACCTGTGATTAATTTTATACCACATGCCGCCCCACTGAGATCCCAGGGACAAGATGTGTGTACATTCAAAAGTCAAGGTTTAAGCTCTGACCTAAATTTACACCAGCACCACACAGCCCACTATTTATGTTATTCAGGCCAAAGGAAAAAAAAATGTACTGGCAGCTGTGAACAGTCTGAAAATCAAACTCCTGATGGGAAGCCCTTCACGCAGAGGTTTGGCTTGTTATTGCAGCTGACTCTCTGCATACCCTTTATCTTCCTTTCTTTCCCCCCATCCTCTCAGAGATAGTTGACCTTAAATGCAAAAGGATAACATAGGTCAGGAGGAGCATTTATTATGGATGAGCTATTTTTCTTTCATGTTTGCAAAAACTGGCAGGAGTCCTTGTTTCAGCTGGATTTCAGACCCATGGGTGATCTGGAATTTAACATTATTTATGTCTCTGTATAGGGGGGGGGGGGGGGGGGGGGGGGCGGGAAAGAGCAATGAAAAGGAAGCAAATAAAAAAAAAATAATCAGACCACAGCCTGATAGCTTCCCTTTTTGGAACCATTCAATTCCATCTCCCCCCCTTGTCTTTGCTGAAGTCAGATGACTACTCCGGTGGTTTGCGGGCACACTGAAAAGAAGTTCAGATATTCACAGAAACTGGACAACGCGTTTCTACATTGTTTTACAAGCAAGGAGCACAAAATGCCTTACAAATTCCAGGAACTAACTTGCACAGCAGCTCTCCTGCTGCAGGCGTTCAGACTGTCTGCTCACAGCTCTGCTATATTAATTGTTCTGCAGAGATGTTGAACTAAATCCTTTACAACACAGGTTCAGAGACGGGTTCTCTGTATTCTCTATGTCTACAGATGGGATCGCAGGACGGGGTGAAATCCTGCTGCTGTTGCTACTGAGGCCGTGCTCCAGCCTCAACCCCCACCCACTGCTTTTCACTGGGTCACAAGGACACACAACCAGATGCTGCCTTCCTGCCCACCCCATACAGTATGTGGCTTCCCAGCAGCCCACCCCCCTGGCTCCAAGGAGCTCTTGGTAATACAAAAGTAAATGCTGAGTGCACAGGAGAGCCACAGTTCAGCACTTGACTTCCAGCATTGTCTGTGTTTGCATCGTTTCAGAGAGGGCCATTCCTCAAGGGTGGGGTTGCAATGAACATTTTTAGGAAAGGTTTATTTGCGTTTGCACGAACCCAAAATGGTTCTAGGGCCAAACCCATCCAGGATTCTTTTCTAAGCTGTGTTTGCTATCAAATAACAAACAAAACTAAGCAGCAAGTTCTTAAACTATTCAGAAAACGGGCCAATCCTAGTGACACAACAAGCTTTACCCACACCTCTTCTTTGGCCACTCATCCTACAGGAGACCTGTCTTTGAGTGGATACCACTCCATTACTGAATGCCACATCTATCCCACACACAGCACATGGAGGGGACTGCAGGAAAGCAACTTTCCAGCAGCACAGAGGATGCTGTCATTAAGTTCAGAGTAGAGACAAAACAGCTAAGCCTTGAAGAACACATTTTGATAGACAACGGATTTCACTTTCAGGCATTTTTCCCCTCCAACATTAGCATACATTAAATTTGAGCATACTTAACATGTAGCAGCAGTCAGGTCAGAGCAGCATTGAGCTAGAAATTCAGGTGTCCAGGCCCCGGAAATAAAACTAGGGTGACATTTTCAGAAGTATCTAAATTAGCTTCACTCTCTAAGCTCCATGGAAACTTGCTTGAGGTGATTATAATGGAACTAAGGCTCCCAGATCTCTTTTGTGCTAGATTCTGTTCTCAAACTTAGCAATAAAAAGCAAGCAGACTGCCTGGAAAATCTGCGTTGTTGAATATAAAGCAGGAATCTGGATAGCACAAACATGAGCATGACTGAGCACAACTCCTTTCAACAGTAAGGGTTTATTTTATGTGGCACTCATGGTCACACAGCACTTCAACGGGCAAACCTGAAGCACAGCCCTCAGGACACAATGCACACAAACAGACGCAGGAGTAATTGAAGAAGCTTAGAAGTAGCATTACATCAACTTAACACCTAGCTAGAAAAGGGCATAAGGTGGCTCAGTTATTTGCTGAAAAGGAAAAAGAGTCAAGAGAAGAGCTGATGTTCAGCCTGAACAGCTCATTTCATCACACTGGTAACCTGGCACTGGAGAGCCTGCTGCTTACTTATAATCTGTGAAACTAGTTTTAGTTGCACTGTTTTCACTGTCCACTAATGGAAATACTGAAGTTCTGAACTCAAAGAACACCACTCACTGAACATCACTGCTTTGATAGGAGACACCCATGGCTCAGACCACGCACTGGCACAGGGCTGACAGCAGCGGCTGCTGGGCAAATCATCCCTGCATGCAGCATGAGAACCAGACCCATGAGCTGCCAGCCCAGCGGTGCACTCACCAGCCCTACCTGACATCTTGCTTCCCATTTCAGCTGCCAAGACTGTATCTACAGTTTTGAAGTATTTCCTGTCTCCTAATTTGAATGGTTTCTCAGTCATTTTTCCACTCAGATGCTCAAGCATTTTCAGAAAAACATCTAAACAGGAAGAGATCTGACCTCTTCTCCCCGAACATCGTGTGCTCACTTTCTCCTGGCACCAGAACATTGCTCAAGTGCCAGCTCCCACAGTGACTCCAGGACATGCTGAGGGGTGGATCCCTTACCTTGCAATTGCCCATGTGCATGTGAGGGTGGCATCATCCAGCTGGTGACCTCTGAGATGGTGCTGGTTTGGTCACCAAGTCAGGGAGGAACCACCCCACAGCCACTGTGACCTATGGAAGAATGCCCGTGGACTCACGTGGTCTGACAGTGGGCCAAATACTTATTTCTAGTAGATATTAGGCAGCTCCTCTCCCATACACTTCTTACACAGAACAAAATCGTTTTGGAGTTTTGACCAACCAAGTCAGAGGGAGCTGTGTGAGCATGTGAGGTGCCAGGAGGAATCTGCTTGATAAATTCTGCTTGCTGGGCTCTGGATTCAGTTCTTCTGCTGAGGTAAATCAAATGCTGACACAGTGCAAGAGTGAGAAGTACATGAGCAAAAGGAAAGGACTTGCAGTTTTCTGTGTTCACATGCTTTCCCTGCAGAGCACCAGGCTGGTTATCTGCACTTTCCTTAAGGAGCCCTAATGTGCCCAGAAACTACATTGCATATGTGCTATATATACACACAAAGTGCTAGTGTGAGGGCCTTGCAGCAGTTTAATCACACTGCAGAATTTAAGATCAGTGACAACTGCAGAAAATTAGGTTTGTTAATTACATTATTCTACACCCCCCCCCCCCCCCCCCCAAGACTTCCCCTTCCATGTACCAGAACCATCCCAAATAAGCAAATCTACTGGAAAATGCCACCCTACCCAGGCCAAAACCAGGCAATCCTAGAGAAGCAAAATGATAACGTGTTACTGCTCAGAAAGACTCGTGGTGTGAAAATTAATAGAGGTGAGTAGATTGCAGTTGTCCTCTGTCTGCTGGTCTGCTTCAGGGGAAGCAATGCCCTCCACACAGCACAGTGCCTGACACACCGGTCACAAGCTGTCATTTAGATTTATCCAAGTTGTTCATTTAATGCCTGACCAGACTGGAAGCAGCTCAAGGCAGATCTCTGCAGTTTCTCCTTAAAGCTGCTTCGAGCAGCTCTTTAGCTTCAGTAATTAATAGTGTGTTTAGTTAAAGCCCTGAACACACAGAGCCTGCAACACCAGCAGGACAGTGACAGCAATAACAAGTCTGCTACACATTGAAGGGCACTGCAGCTCAAAATAAGTTTTCCTTCTTAAATTTTGAACTCCACAGGATTTTTAGGAATGTTTTTATTAAGTTCCAGATCCTTTTGAAAAACCCCTACACTCTGTGAGAGCACTTTCATCACGAAGCAACACACATGCAGAAACAGCATGGGAAGAGCCTTGCATGCTGGACATGGGGAAAGGAAGCACGGCTGGTGTGAGGCAGGCAGCAGCCCTTGTACTTTCACACTGTAATTCACTTACTCCTTCAGCAAACACATCACACTGGACACTCTATGCACTCTATGGTCTTCCAGCTATACACTCACGTTTAAAACAACTTAACAAAGCTTAAGAGAAGACTACACCCCATCACAAACCAGGCCAGCCCCAACCCAGCATATTGTCCACTACTGTTCAATACAGTATTCAACAAAACACCATACAAAGTTAGCACACCTCTGCTGTCAAAGCAACCAGCCGTTCAGCTCGGACGACAGCAGCACACCCAGAGCCACAGCAGGGAGGTGTTCTGAAGCTCTGCCGTGCACTGCACGCAGCATCCCCAGCACACAGCACCAGGCCTGCATCACCCCCACCCCACCAGCCTTTGCAGCAGCTCCTTTTGCACTTCACCCCTTCTGGAGGCTGCTCAATTTCATGCATCGCCACCAGTGACATATTCGGTGTGAGCTTGAACAACGTTGCAGAAATTAAATCAATAGGTTTTCCATAGCAAAGGGAAAGGCCCCATCGGGCACGGCCGGGCTGCGGGCTGCTCACTGAGGAGGAGTGAGGAGCAGCTCCCGAACACCACGTGTAAATCGGGGAAGGTCTCGTTTAAGGGAATCCTGGCTGCCCTCCATCCCCACACCAGCAGCCGGGGCAGCGCTCCAACACAAAGCATTCCTGCGCTGACCCGTCCCAGCACACACCTACACCGCGGCCGTTCTCACGATCCGTAGCTCCCACCATCAACGCGCTCATTCCCAAAACCAGCCATTTCACCCTTAAAACAACCGCGAGCCGCCCGGCCCCGACACCTCCCCGCTCCCGAGTGACGCGAGGCGACGAGGAGCGAAAGGACTCCAAACTTGGTCTAAGAGCCTCAGCACACAGAATGCTGCAAATACAGCTCCATTTACTCTCCGGAGAGGCACGGAACGCGCTTTCACCCCCCGCAGCAGCCCCCGCCAACAGCCCTCGAACCCCGGCCACGCAGCGCCGAGTCCCGCATCCCTCCGGGCGGGCGGCTGCTGCCCCCCAGAGGCGCCGCGAGCCCAGCACCAACACCCCGCAACGAGGCGCCCGCTGCGTGTCGGATGCTCGGTTCTCAGATTCTAACAGGTCTTTTTGTACTTGTTGGTTCTGGGGGCTATTTATTGATGTTTCCCCACATTCCTGGCACTGTAAAGTTTTCCATTTTCTATTTAAACGGTGACGGCGGCAGCCCCCAAACACGCCCCGCTGACCGAAACAACGCCGGAAAAACAAAATAAGGAAGGACAAAAGTAAAACCTGTTCCTACCTGCCATGGAACGAACGACGAGAGCTGTGTCACGTCCCGCACGGCACCGTCTGTTCCTCCGAACGAACCGGCTCCTCGTGGTGCAGCTGAGCCCGGCCGCCCGCTGCGCTTTAAGGGGAGCGGGGAGATCCCACCCAGCGCGGGGTGGAGAATCTCGGCTGGGAACGGGACGAGCGCAGCTGTGTCCCGGCCCTGCAGCTGCGGACACCCCGCAGGCTTCGCCGCGATGCTCCTTGCCCCGGCGGTCGCTCGCAGCCCCTTTGGCTGCTGCCGCGTTAGTAACGGGGACTGAGGGTGGCAGCGCCAAACGCGCGGTCCTGAGCCGTCAGGAAACTAATACAAGGGACGTGTCATTGAGATGAGCTGCAGGACAGAGGCAGCACGTGTAGAGGTGCATTAAAAATCAATTTAAAGAAATGCAGTATCTGATACGATAACCATTTTTCAAACTATGAGAGACAAAACAAAGCCAGTTTCCCAACTCGCTGCTCTCCTTCAGCCTCCAGCTCTTCCATTTCCATCTTACCTTCCAGGCACCTGGAGCAGCCCAGCAAACCATGGCCAGCTGCCCTGCATCAGCCCGTATCAGGGTACACCTGCAGGCCCTCATTAGCACTGATTTCAGCTCCTAACACCAGCACTGAGCTGCTGTAGTAATGTTATATTTTTAAAAGCAGTAAAATCAATCTTCCATCAACTGCTGCTTGGGAGATCAAGTGCCTGCATCCCTGTCTCACCAGCAAGCCCTCTCCCATCCCTTCCTTCCCCCAACCCATCCTGCTGCTTCAGGACAGGCAGCTAATTGGCACCCTGAAATAAGTAGAGACCCTGGGCCATTCTCCAGGTCCAGGATTGTCATGTTGTTCACATGCTGTGCCTTAATTTACTCCTGGCTTTCCTCCCATTGAGGAGTCCTGCCAGCTGTCCTCCAACAGCACTACTGATGCATTTGATGTGGGGTGCTGCTGGGGGTTGGTTGGAGCAACCACTGGGGGCTCTGCCCCACACCTTGGAGAGAGCCGGAAAAATATTTTCCACAGGTATTCCCCCTTCTTCTTGCTTAAAAGCAAACTTTTAATTCCCTCTGATACAGGCTTCCTGAAGGAAGAGTCTGTTCTGACTCCAGAAATCAGGGGCACAAACCTTCAGAGGGCCCCATCTGATGGGGCAGTGGCATGTCCTGGAGCAGGCAGTGTTGCAGGATGCTGGCCCATGGCCCTGTGGCACAGATGTGGTCCTCGGTCCTTCCCAGCCATGCCAAGTGGAACACAGCTGGTTAAGGTGCTTCTAAGGAAGTAAATGTAGGACTGACAAAAATATCTCCTGAACGTTTTCTACACTGTTACAAAACAACCCTTTCTTTCCTGTCATCTGGTTGGGCTGAATAACTTCAGCAGTGTTTGAGCAGAGCAATGGTGCAGTCCAGAAACCAGCCCAGCAATCAGAAACTATTGTAACTGCCTGCGGTAACCTCTGCTGAGCCTTTCTTTAAATCACAAATGCACTGCAGGGAGGTGGAAAAACATTTATCTTCATAATTGCCTTCCACTAGTCTGTCCAGCAGCGCAAACAGAAGGAGGACCAAATTATTGCCTTCAGATGAGAAATGCAGCTGGAGAAATCTCTCTCCTGTTCTGCTCAGCCTGAGCAGGGCCCTGCCCCGAGGGGCTTCAAGGGACACCAAGCTGTTCTCCACACATCACCTCCTGATCCTCAGTGTACTTGACGATCAATTCCTTCCCACCAGCTGCTACAGCCCTCCCATGACATACCCTGGTTGCTCACATAGCACTGTGTCTGGATGCTTCCCACCGCCCCATCCCTCAGAGCCTGCAGGGAGCATCCCCAGAGGCTGCCTGATCCCGGCCTCCTTCCCAGCCTGTGGGCCCTCGCAGGAACAGCACAGGGATATTTTTAGCCTGTTTACAGAGAGCAGCACATTTGGGTCCAGCCGTCCGGGCAGTGACATGGCGGCTGTGTGCTTGGGTGCTGGGGAAGGACAGAGAGACAGAAAGAGCACTTGGAGCTGGGAGAGGCCATCAGGTGGGTGCCTCCTGGTCTGGATTGCTGTGAACACACCACAGCTGGTGCTGGAATGCCAGTGAATGCTATTTGCTGTTCCCTCGACTCTGGGATTTTCCATTCCAGACAGGATGCTCTGGTATGGACAATGCTGTAGCTCTTCCCCAAATACGCTACAGGCAAACACCCTGTGCACCATGCTGGCACAACTCACGGAGCAGCAGCATTCAGGAGGAGCATGTTAAGTCTGTAGTTGAAACCACAGTCCAGGTGCCTCATTCCCACCAGCACAGGACTGCAGCCCCTCAGACCAACTTGAAGGTACTTTTCCCTCACACTCCTCCGGCAGACATCCCATGCATTGCTTCCTGGGGGCTGGGCATGGTTGCTGAGGGCTCACAACACTCACTGATGTACTTGCTGCCTCAATAGAGGGGAAGTAAATAATGCTGGGGCCTTGCAGACCCCGTTTATTTACAGAAATGAAGGCTGGATCTAAAGCAGAAAGACAGAAAAAAGTCTTCTGGAAGGTGCAGCTCTCTGCTAACTGCTCCTGCTCCTTACGGACAAACTCCAGAACCATGGCTGGCACTGATGGGAACCAGCACAGGGCTGGGAATCCTCTGTCACACCTGGTTGTGGTATTTGCTGGAGAGAGTTCAGCACAGCAGCACTCCGTGTTCCTCCAGCACAAAGCACCAAGCCTGCCTTGGAGCAGGGCAGGAATCTCCAAACCCATTTCCAGTGCTTCAGCTGGGTGCTGCAAACCTACACCCTGATTAAGATGACTTCATTAGTGTCTCTCAGCAGATGGGAACCTGAGGGCTGCAGCATGGCAGCTGGCAGGGATGGCAGTCGTGCAGAACTTGTGAGCTGGAGCATCTCGCATCCTGTCCTCAGGGCTGCTGCATGCTGCAGACCTGCAGAGCGCAGTAGTTCACAGCCAGGTGTAGCAATGTGCCTACTACAAAGCTACATACACGGATGGTTTTTCTGAATATTAGATATTCAAAGTCAGCATCACGATCAACAGAAAGCATGAAGTGAGTGATTCATTTCAAAGACATCACATGTGATGAGAACTACACCTTCCTTGCCAGCATATTCCAGGTACAGCAGTAGGAACTGCTGAACCAGAAGTTCAGTATCCCATCAGGAATTACACTGGGCCCATCAGGATGATATTGTACATTTCTTTCACTAAAGAAAATGTAGATGTTTTTCCAAGAATGGGAAGTCACAGAGTCTGGGGACGAGCAGCAAAAAGTGGAAGAGAAGACATAGGAGGAGGTCACCTGCAGAAAGCAGCTCCACAAAACACATGGTTGCTGTGGGTGGGAGGCTGGGTTATTCACCTCAATTTCACAAGGTTATCACAGCTGTAAAGAAGAAAATCTGTCCAAAGCCAAAAAAAAACCCAACAACAACATCAACAAAAAGGAAGAATGAACAGTGAGACTGTGCACAAAATGGAGCTGAAGTTCTTCCTGCTATCTCTCTGATAGGTCTAGAATAAAACAGGATACAAGCTAAAAATAAAGCTACAGCTAGGGAAAAGCAGCAGGGCTGCTCCACTTTCATAGCAGCTTCTCACATTCACATCTCTGTCCTGGGACTGCTGCAAGGGCTGAAACACTTCCAGCAGCAGAAGGCAATGCTGGGATGGAGCAAACACCCTTTGTCAGCAGAGGCATTTAGGACACTTTGGCCTGCTTAAATTTTCCAGAATGTGAAAGAATCAGATCTGAACAGCAACAACTAAAGCCAACAACTACTTACTGCAGTCCCTGCAAAAGCAATCTGACAGCGTCCATGGAATTAAAGGCCAAGATACAACTATTCTCACGTAGCATTTAGCATTTCCCTTGCAGAGAACTTGAGCTTTTGCACATCTGGATTTCATCTGCATCCAAGTGAGCTGTGGGTGGGTCAGTCTGTACTTCAGTTTCAATATATTTTGATACTGCTGCTCTGCATTATCTCCCAGAAATATTTGAAAGGGAGGAAGCGACAAGGCATGGTTTCTTCTCAGGACTTGCCAAAAGGCACAGGCTATTCACCTCTGTTTCTGTTTCACTGCATTCACCCACAAACAACTGAAGATTAAATACTTTACCTGGGAGAGACTCACAGATTTTTACAACACCTGATTGTTCTCTGAGCCTGTTGGAAACAGGCTGTCAGCTTTAACTGAAGCACGCTATAAATTATCTTCAGCAAACAGTGTGCTGTGAAAGGCAGCAGCTTATCTGTCAATGTATGCCATATGGTGCAGTAGAAGTGGCCATCCTTCTGTTGGGACAAATTCTCGGGAGTTTTGCTGCATCTGTAATTGCAGATTAAAAATAAAAAAGATATCAGAGCATTGCTTTCAAATTAGCAGGCACTGATTGGTCTCCACATCCACGTTACTCTCAGTTTTGCTCTCAGAGCGCTGAAAGACGGAAAGACAAAGGCAGCAAAGGGTCCTTTGGCTCTTGTGGCTAAAGCAGGGCTGTTGGGCACCTTGCAGCACCCACATCGACACCTCAGGGGCTTCACAGGTTACAGAGGGGCTTCAGATATTCACCTCAAAGAATGGCTGACACATCTGCAGAATACTTTCATGCACTTGGTCTTCCTCCAGGAAGACACTCCCCATTTTCAGACTGTTTCTTCAACCATGAAGCTACAAGTGCTTCCACACAGCACCGGCATTTAAAACTGTACAAAGATGCACCCACACTATAGCACAGTGAGAAATTAGGACTCATATGGGGTTGCTGATCTTGTAACTTAAAGAGTTTCTAGCACTACCATATCTATTAACATAAGATAAAAAGTACAGTCCTCTCAGGGATGAAAGTCTCCAGGCAGCCAGGCTGGAAGCAAAAAGAGCTCAAGCAAAATCACAGGGTTTGCGAACACTGCAGGACCTGGAGTGTGTCTCATGCTCAGATATGGGCCTGCTGAAGTCTCTGCCATGCATGGACTGCAGAGGATGCGGTGCCAGGTATCTGCTGGTAGGGACAGACAAAGAGATAAGGCACTACCAGAGAATGTGCGAGCGGTGACAACCATGTTTTGCAGCTCTCACTAAGAGACTAAATCCGGCTCCTGAAGGAAATGCTAACCCAGATATCACATTGGAATTTAAGTAGTTTGGTGAAGCCTCACCTGCTGGACAACAGATAACTCAGCAATTACTTCTTAATTGACTTGTGCTTTTGATGAGGATTTCTTTTTATACAAAAAATGGGGTGGTTATCTGAAATTCTGTTTTGCAATACTCGCTCTGTGGAACGTATCCAGCAAGGTGGGACCTGTGCCAGCACAGGGATCTTCACACTATTTTAAGCATTTCCAAGTTGTCTCAAGCTTTAGATGATAAAAAAAACATAGAGAAGTAAGAGTGCACTGAACTCAATATTTGGCTGCGCAGTCAGCCTGGTGGAAATGTGACAGGGCAAATATTTACCTCCAAGCACCAGCTGGCAGCATTCCCAGTGCCCAGAGCCACGGGGTTGCACCATGGGACCTGCTCAGCATCAGAGCTGAATGGATAAAGGCTCTGCTGCAGGTACAGGGGATTTCCATTGTCACCTGCAGCAGGGCTGGAAGCTCCATGCTGCCACAAGCACCCAGCACACACACATGGTTCTGCTGAGCCCTGCTGAGCCCACGGGGCACACACACACACACACAGGGCAGGCAGGGCTGCAGTTTGGGATTCCTTCAGCCAAGGGAGATACTTGAAAGAAATCATGAGTGATACTATAAAAATAGACTCAAAATACAATTCCAGTTTAAGTGGCAATTATGATTGCAACCAGCCTAGTTTCAGGTCTGCTAAGAACCCTCTTTAGAAGTGCTCGGTGGTGGCTGTTGTTTCCTCCAGCACTTCCCCTCCGAGCAGCAGCAGCGCTGGGACTTTCCGCATGCAAGTTTTCTGTAGGTGAACTGCTTCATCCTCTGACCCAGAAAAGTCTGATCCAACCCCAGACCGTAACTCAACTTACTGGAGAGCAGCCCCAGGCCCCGCAGCAAAACATGGCCACCTCCCCGTCGGGGAATCGAACCCCGGTCTCCCGCGTGACAGGCGGGGATACTCACCACTATACTAACGAGGAGTGGAGGACAATCCCGCACTGTCACTCTTTGGCTGTGCCGACATGGGGCTGTTCACCCCAAAGCAACGAGACGCTGCTTGTAATGTCTGCAGGGCTGCACGTGTATACATGACTGGATTATTATTGGCTGTCACAGAAGGATCTGCTCACCCCACAAGCTGGGTGACTGAAAGGGAAGCGTGACCTCAGGCAGGGCCTTGCTGGGAAATCCATGTGAAATGCTGGGCTGTAATTGATAGATTGTAATGGAATGCTGATAATGGGCCATAAACTCAAATCAAAGTCAAATATTACACATGACATCATTTCTACTGTTAACAGCCAGCACTGGTTCCAGGACAAAAACACAAACGTATTCTTTTCAAACAGCAACTGTTTGTTGCAACCAGATTCCCAGATAGCCCCTCTCTCATATGTTTAATGCCACCAAGTTTAGCATGAGGTGTTCACACTGCACAGCCCCTCTGCTCTCCTCCCATTCCCGTGCCAGCAATGCCTGCTCCCCTGCTGCCCCATCTTCCATTCCTCTGCTGTTGCCAGTTCCTGTACCTGCTCTCTGGCCAAAGCTCAGGGCCATCCATTCACCCTGACAACGCCCACCTCAATATACTGCTCATAAACAAAACAGGGTGGGTCCTTTTGAACTGTGAGCCCTAGTAACAAAAATCACAGGGAAGATGGAAGTGCTCAATACTTCTCTGCCTTGGGTTCTCACTTATCTTTTGAATGGCCTTTGACATCTTCTCTCACAGCCTACTTACAGGTAAACTGGTGAAATAAGGAAGGCAGAAAATGTGCAGACTGACCAACCAACAGCCATGATTAGCAATATAGAAACCTTGCAAGTGTGACCCTTAAGTGTTTCCTCTGCCTTAATGTCACATTGATTGTAGGCCATTTACCTTACAGGTCTTGCGCAGTCTCAAGGCTGGTGGCCAATGTCTGCTCTGACTTGGTGTTTCTTCCCTGAGGCAGTGCTCATTGCACAAGCTGCATTAGGGCAGAGAAGCAATACATAAATGTCCTTTGGAATTACATAAAGTAAAACAATGAATAATGCCGCAGTAAACCACAGCTAAAAGTTTCTCCCAGTCACCACTGCTCAAGCCAGAACCTAAAGGGTAGTAGAGTGTGAAGTGTTGCACATGGCACAGCGCGGCATCTTTGCTGAGCTGCTCATTGACTCAAACATGTCAATGTTTGAATTAACACACTCAGCACACTGTTTCCTTTCTGCATGGCAGTTTTACATCCTTTGCAGGAAGGCACCTTCAGGAACCGCAGTGCTTTACTAGTTGAAAGAGGGATTTTTACCTACAGAAAGTACACGCTGCTTCCTCTGCAACAGCTCGTGGCTTCACTGTAATAGATACCCTCACCAGTCACTTGCTGGCCAGTTTCTGGGGCCCACTAGCCAGTCACTGCAGCTTCCTGAAAGCAATTGCTCTCAAGACCCTGTAATTTAAAGCAGAGCCACCGCTGCCAGACCAACTCTCTCACCCACACACTCTGAGGCTGCATAAATGCTGTCCCCCAGCTGTGCCTGCACAGTGCAGCAGTGGCAGTATAGCTGCCTGAGCAGCCCTGCTGGCTGCACGCTGCCTGCTCCCTCTGCTGGATCCTGGCTACGAGCTGGGGACGCCCCCACTGCTGTGCACAAGGCAACTGCTACCAGATGCTTCATACTGCAGCACGGAATGCTTGACGAAGATCTGCTGATGGACAGAAACACTTTTAGAACAAGGGACTTTCACTCCAAGACCAAGCTGAACTTCATTTTTAATCTACGCTTCTAAAAAGAGAAACATTGAAAGGATTCTTAAATAAGAGGTTGATAGTTTTGGTGTCCAAGAAAAAATCCCACACAGGTGGCTGAATAAGAGGAAGTCACTTTGTCCATAGAAACAAAGTCTTTATTTCACCAGTAGGTAAGATGGAAATAATGCAAATAATGCAGCTGACACAGCTGACCTGGAAGCCTGGCCTGAGCTCACAATGGGCTGCACCAGGACGTGGTTAAGGGCCCCAGCTAAATGCAAACTGGCTGTACAAAAACAGAATGACAGAATGACCCGGGTTGGAAGGGACCTCAAGGATCATGTAATAGACCTAAGGTAATAATAAATAAATAATAAACCTAAGGTAATACGCTCAAAGATGCACATCACATTCCTGCATTAAAATCAATGCACTCCAGGCTAAATCAACACATCACAATCTTGTAGAAGAATCAGTATTTCTTACAAGCTTCTGCCTGCATGGCTTTGGCACGAAGTTCTTCAGGGCCAGACTTTATGGGGATACAACACAGAGTGGCATTTTCAGTGTTTTACCTTTGGCAATTTAAAACCAAGACTCACCATTTGCAGAGCTAAAAGCTTTGGAAAATGAACCCTGGAGCACAATCCCTGACCCACCAAAACCATCACAACATGAACTACTAACGTGCTTTGTGGCACAAACGTCAGTCCTGAAAACTTCTTGACTGTTCAAGGCAATGACATTTGGCTTTACTGAAACATAAGCAAGGGAAAACTTCAGGAGAAGATAAGTGACAGTTTAGAAAGACACACTGTATTTTATTCAGCAGGAAAATAGAATTCTGAGTCATCTGAGTCTATGTAACAATACATGCTCCCAAGTTCATTTGGAAGGCAAGCCGAAAATTATTTACGGCATGAAATGTTTTTAAAAACAAACTGAATTTAAGAAATATCAAGTAAATGCTCTTATTAGAGGAGAGGAAGTAAAGAGCATGATAACCACACAAGTCCCTTTCCTTGACATGAAGCATTATGCAATAACCTCAGTATCAACCATCTTAGCAACTCTGGGTGCTAAAGAAGGAAAAAAAACCCATCCAGAAACCCCACAAAGACCAACAAACAATTTCAAGTTATTTATTAGGAAAAGACAAAAGTACTGTTTCAACATTCATACAGAATGAATGCTAACAAAACCAGGAAAATGAACTGTAAAAAGTAGGCCCATCACAGAGGAGTTGGCTGATGACAAGGTAAATGAAATGCAAACTTCATTCATGCAAACAAGCAGTAAAGAGTTATTTACAGTTTTAATGGGATGGTTTACAGCCCTGGTCACATTTAAGGCGCAATGAACTTATTCAGTGACATAATAAAGGGTCTAATCTGTACATTCAATAATGAGAATCTATAAAAAGAAATAATTTAAACAATTTACAAGAGCTGCGTTACAGATGGCATAAAGGTATCATTTACAAGAGCTATATTAACAGGTGACACAAAGGTATTAATCTGTAATTTAGGAATAAAAATTTGTAGCACGTTTTTCTACCGCATCTTCAGGGTCAGAACAGTAAACAAGAAAGTGGAGACATAACATGAGTGCAATGTCATAGAATAAGGCAACTTAACCAAATGGCTCTTGAGAGAACTTCCATCCTACGAGGGGTTTGCATTTTACAGATCTGCCTGCTCATTTGCTAAGCATCAAAAACAAACACCTGAACAGAAGCAATTGGTCATTAGCAGGCATGACAGGACAGTCAATGGAAAAAATCAAATACTCAAGTGTTAAAATGCCCCAACTCATCAGAAATGTAGAAAAGCGCAGGTTATCAAAAGCCCTCTATATCCTATAACATCAATGCACTGATTTCCACGTTCTAGATGCTGTTAGTTTGCTATTTCTCAAAATATGAGCTCTCTAGTCTTACCATCATTGTTTGTACTGCACGGCCTGGAACTAACACACCTCCTCCAAAGTCTGTATTTACAATGCTCTCAAACTGATGCTAGAGGAGCGGTGAAACATCAGAAATTTATAGCATGGAGTAGCAACTGATAGACCATATTCCAGTTTATTTTACGGATGAGACTAATTAACACGTTTCATTTTGAATGGTATTTCTGCATCTCTTCAAAAACTTTCCCAAAGGCTAAAAGGAATGTCTGATTTTCTTGATGTTTTAGCAGAAAACAAATGCTGATGCTGTTCTAGTTGGTGCTATCTGCTTATAACAGGTACAATGAGAAAACAAACCTGAAGGTAACACTGAAATCCTGCAATGAAAATGATCTGTACCGTAATGCACACCTGGAATGTCAGGAGCCTTACAGAAAGCAGCACGGGAAGCTAAACCCTGTCTGTTTTAAGTCTCTCACAAGGACCAGGCTATACATACTTTATTTACAATTTCTATTTATAACTTTTCTCTTTCAACAAATGATGCAGCACCAGCAGGAATATGCAAAGTAGCACAACTGCGTTCCCCAAGCAGGAGGCCTTGAGGCCAAATCCTGCTCACTCATCTCCAACAGCCCCAACTTAAGAGAATTATCTGCTTCAGTAACTGAAGAGAGCAGGACTTGGCACTCAGTTATGCAGACTTAGACTGCTCCAACACATTCCATTAGCACACAAATAATTACAATTATATTACAGCATCTTTTGAGATGTTTTCACAAAGCGTGAAATACGTTTTTACAAATGTTTAATATATTTTGTACGTTTGAAGTAAACAAAAGTAACTAAACAGGCTTTTTTTGCGGACTTTAATACAAGGAATTAATAATATTCTATCTCAGATGGCAGAATACTGGCAATGTACTTTGGAACATATTAATAAAACTCAATGCAAGTGGACAATTATCCCTCCATGCTGCGCAACAAGGTGGGGTTTTTTCTTTCTCTCCCATGGTCACATCTGAGGACTTAAAATAATTTGTCCATTTTATCTACAATGATCTGAACTATTCTCCGTCTCACTGTGTTAAGTGTTAAATACTAAAACCAAAAAGTAACTAGATGTGTCAAGTGTCTTCCTAGCTCTGCACTGTAACCAGCAGGTCTTGGTCAAACACTTCCAGTCTGACCCACAGCATTTCTGGTTAGTTTTTACCCTAAGAACAGCTCTATTACACACTCATGTGTCTTGTAAGCTTATATAATAATAATAATTAGAAAAAGGATGTAGAAATCCCTGGCACTAGGAAAACATCGACAAGGAAAATAACTAACCTTGGGATATGTGCAAATGGACTTGGGATAAAAAGCTGACCAGCTAAACAGAACTACACTGATCCTGAGCTCTGTTCAGAACTCAAGCAAACTGTTGCCTCAGAATTAGAGCCAACCAGTTTCCAGATTGTGAATAGTGAAAGTGATGTTTAAACCGTGGTTTGAATGAATGTAGGCATTAGCATAAGTCAGACTGAATGTGTAAGGTATCATCTAGTCTTGAATAAGCAGAGACTTACTCCGGAATAATAAAATATACTGATTAGTCTCAGGTGTTAAAACCTCACTGTTATTCTGAAACGTTTAAGAATGAGAAGCTACTGCGACTTGCTTGAAAGCAGAAATTTCCTGAAGACCTACACTGGATAGAGACAAAGTGTTAGTAATGAATCCTTAAAGTCAATATAATCACCTAGCAAACATACTACCAACTCAAATGCAGACATCTCACAGTACTACTGAAGGAACATTTACTCCACTATGAGAAGCCAGAACTGAACTTTTGTTGCTAACTTTCATGTTGAGAGTAAGTGTGGCATGGAAGGAATGAGATCCTGCTGTCCCAGCTCTGAAATACAAAAGTATTCTATGATGGGTTAGTACAATCACACAGGTGCTTGCTCACCCATAGGGAAAGACAGGCAAAGATCCTCAGAAGGTACAGCAAACACCCAAATATGTTTTAATATCTGGACCAAACTAGACAACTGTACCAATGTTGCTTTTCTCTGGACTGTTAACTTTGAGTCTTAATAAGAAAAAGAAATTGAATAAATTGAAGTAGTATTTACAATTAAACCTCCGCTAAGATATGTTCACTCAAGTTTACTAAGTTTTCAAAGTGGATTGTAGAAAAAGTTCTCTTTTTGTTCAAGCTGCTGTTACCCCATGTAGAACTGGAACAGTGAATGAGGTTAAGTTTAGCAGCTATACCAACCTGGGATAGTTTCATATCAAAAATTTCTTTGGCCAGAAAAAAAATATATTAAATACCTTTTCTCATCTGGATAAAAACCAGTACAATTTTTAGGGAGATACAGATAGAATAAAACTGTGCGTTGAATAGTTAAAAAGATCAAACAGAAGTGCGAAGGCACTACCCCAAGGTAAGGGCTATGGAGATGGGCAGCCCAAAAGCTGACACAGTTTTCCTGGCATCTCTAGCTACACTGGATTGAAGGGATCATCTCCATGGCTGATAAAATTATCTGATAAGCAACACTGGTCAAAAAGTCACACAGATTAAGTAGTACCATCAAAATTGGCATTATATGAACAACTTAAAAGGCACTTGCATGGCTGATTGAGTTGAAAGCAATTACACGTTCCAAATGAGTTTTATGTTTTGCTTTAGAAGGATCAGACAGCCTTCCTTTAGAGCAGTTCTACTTGAGAAAAGGAGCCCTGAGAAAACCCCAGATGTCCTCTGCTGTTGTACACTGAATCAACTCGCTCTGCAGCAGCTTGAAACTGTTAGCTTTGAGGAAGAGAAATATCAAGCATGAAAGTAAACTGCAAAGACTGGTGAAAAGCAACTTACTTCAGGTATTTGTATAAAAGATACAAGCCTTTTCAACCAATTTAGAAAAGAATTTAGGTAAGACGATTTTAAGGCTTATCTTGCAACCATTTGTGAAGCCCAACATTACTGGTGGTGGTAGAGCCAACCTTTGGAGACTCCAGTAACAAGTTCTGAGTTGAGAGAAAATGAGACAAACCAAAAGAAAATCTTGAAAACTTGGGAGGAATGAAGTAACAATTGTGCTGATAAAACAAGCAGAAGGAAGCAATTGGTTTTTCTGCAAGCTCAAGGGAAGGAAACTAGAGGTAGAGCACGCCTTTCCATTCTCACAGTAGTTTCCATAGAGTGCTGCTATTATTGAATTTATTCCATAGTTGCCCAATTAACCTTAAAGATGTATTTATGTCATATCAGTTTCAAATGGTTTAAATTAGCCACGGTCATGGTCATTAAGTAACCACCTTTCCCACATGTGCTCCTTGTTAAACATGATACTTCCAATTACTGCTTCAGTAACAGCATGAGAAGTGAAGATGCAATAAATAGTTCAAAGGAACTATTTTTAAGCAAGCTGTAGTGTGCCTCAAAATACTTTGCTTTGCAAGGAAAATAAATTTTCCAGGAGGCCGTCAAAACATTCAGAAACGTGACATGAGCAGTAAGAAAAGCAGCAGCAGATGAGCTATATCTGGGCTTAACAAAGCAGCCACTCTACGTTACAGCACTCTTAAAGGAAGGCAGTTTGTTTCCTTTTTAAAAGCAACACAGAAAGAACAACAACAAAACCCCGTGCAATGTTATGACGGGGCACTGAAATTAAATGAAGGACAACTGAAAACTGCACATTGAGCTGTCAAACATACCTTGTGTGTGTGTCTATGAATACAATGCAGCCATGCTGTGAAATACTTGAGCAATTATTAGTCCTTAAAACATATTAAAACCCAACACAAGCGTGTTCTACTTTGGTTGCTCCTCATGCACTTATAGGAAACCACATCAAAATCAAATCATAAACTTGAGTGTTTTTTTAGTCCACAAAGATTCAAATAGCTAACGACTGTATAATCTCCTTTCAAACCTATGATCTCATGCCCTGCCTCAGGAATATGCTTATTACAATAACAATAATCTGAAAAGTACACAGGAAAAATATTGAAAGATCAGTTCCAGAGTTTATCCCAAGGCCACAGTTTGATGAACGGTTCCATACTGTGAGTGCACCACATATTGTACTTCTAGTACTGCAATACAACCTCTGATGCTGCCCTCAACTTTCAGAGCACAAACCCTCAAATCCAAAAGCAACCAAGTAATCTTCCATGTTGAACATCTAATTAGAGTCTGATTAACTCACAAAATTGCAGAGAAATCAGCTTTTCAGTACAATACAATGGCAGAGAAAACTTCCAAATCTCCATATAGATGAGCCAAAGCATCAGAATTGTAATGTTCCATTTTCAGTCCACCTTATGAGGGTTTAACTCTCACAGGCTTTGTGGTGCCCATAATACAGCTTATGATGTACGATGTCAGAATTTATGAGGCACCAAGAAAACCCCCCAGAATAGATGGCATTATTTTTGGAAGTCATATCCTGGTGGGGAAATAAATCAGGTAAACCTTCAAATAAGCAAAGAAGGCAGGTAGGTGTATTCACAAGACCTTTAAAATATCAACTGCTTACTCTGCTGCTTTGGCTGATTTTCTGCTTTTACTCTTCCCACCGAAAAACAGAGCATTAATAATACTTCCATTACACATAAAAAGAGCATAATTACTATTGCCACAGTGGGAAACAATTGCCTACAGTCTCCTCATTTTGTTGATACTTCCATACTGTTTTTAAGGTTGTGTACTCAAGGGAAATTGTGCTCATGCTGAAGTAAAGCCAATAAAAATCGTTTTTTGTTCAGTGATATACAAAACAAATAGGCTTAAAGCCTCAGGAGGAAACCGGCAATATTTTAGTATAGAGCACTTGGAGGGATGGCATTCCTTCTTCCAGAAGCTTGTTTTCCAAGGATGTATCGCATACTGGAAGTTCAATAATGGCTACACGAATTAATGAACACAAATGATATCCCCAAATATTTTACTTTTGAATGCCCAAAGGAGTAAAAAACGGCTTTCTTAGAACGGCAATATTCAGTAGCTCATCACTTTTTCAATTTAAAAAGTTACAGAAAATCTGTTATTTCCTTTCCCCCTCCCCAGATTTAGTTCCCATTGCCAAAAATAAGTGTCATCCAGGTGGAAAATAGTTCAGTGTAGTGACCTCTTGTATCTCAACTGAAATTAGGCAGCCCAAGAAGAGCACCAACAGCTCCAAAGTAGCCCTGTTCAAAACAAACACAAATTTCAGGGTCAATCATGACATCATCCACTTTAATTCACATATTTAAGTAAGAACAACATCCACTTAGTATATTATCCGTCACATTTCTTTTTAGAGCTTTATGAAACAAATATTTTACCTTTATTACCAAGCTATTACTGCAGGCAGCAGCATGAAGTCCGACCACTGTCAGTCTCACAATAAGCTACAAGTGGAAGTGTTGTGAGAACTGACCAAAGAGGTACAAATCTGATTGTGGCATATCTACAGACCAGCAAATTGAGGACAAAGATTGCCACCCCTTGCCAAGAAGCTGTATATCCCAGCTGTCAGACCTCCGACTAACACCAACTGCCTGTATGTTAACCAACACGGTTCATATCTTTCAGCATTACACACTGATGTAACTTCAGAAGCTACTGCAAAGCAGATGAGAGAGAGAGCAGAAACACTAGAAGAAAAGAGTAACAGGTATCTGTGGTAGCATGAAAGCAGTCTTGATAGAAAATACTTAAGGACTTTCAGGACTGCTCAAGTTTAATTGAGAACAAACTACTACAAACCCAAACAAAAAAACAAGAAAAGGCTGCTGAATCCTTGTGCAAATCTTCACATTTCTTGTACCTCCCCAAATAGATCTGCAGCATGAACAAAGATGGCCCACACAGACTGAAGTACTTCCTTGCCTGGCTGAAAGAGCTGCTCCCACAGAATCAATGCAGTTTGAGAAATCCTGTCTGATTTTCAGCATTTACTCAACTGTCTCAGGAAATCACACCTAAGTGTGTAGCTGCTGAATAAAGGCACTTTTGATTAGTGGAAAAACAATACATCACATCAACGTAGTACAGCATACCTCATGTTCTAGGAACAAGGCCTTCAGCTGGCCTTTCGACCAGTAATCCAGTGCATATGCAAGAAGCTTCATTGACAAAGTATTCACACGTAAAAAATTGCCAACAAACACAACTCTATTTATTTTCTGAAAAGAAGAGAAGAACAGCAAAGGATTAAGTCTTTCCACTGCTCAACACAGCAGCTATGAAACAACACTATCTCCAGCAAGAAACCTGTTCCACAATTAGAACACCTGTGGAGAAAGAACAGTCCAACATTCAAGAATTAAAGCTCTCAAACTTACAGAGCAGCACCTGTGTTTCAAAGTATGTGAGTATTCTCTGTAACTAAGCCAAAGAACCAGCCAGACCAGAAGTGAAATTAAATGGTAGAGAAGACTCAGTGCCTTCATAGCCCTGTACAATGCTGCTTGATCCATATGCAACAAGGCAGCACTGTAAAGAAGCCGAAGGCAGCAAGACAGATGTTCTGTTCATCTTCAGACCACAATATACGTCAGAGTAAGATAAGGCTAAGACATATACACTGCAAACAAACTGTGAATTTTAATCAAATTAAATATAGGGATGTAAAAAACACATGCTTTTCCCCATTCACTGAAATACATCTGACATTAAAAGTCAGCAAAAATAAACACTGATTTAATTATATGAGAGTGAGAACCAAGGAAAACTTAATTGCATTAAGGGTGTTGGATGAACACTTGTATCCAGGCCGTGACAAAAACCAGTATGGCAACTCCACAAGCAGTCAGAAGACTAATATGCCACCATTTTTTGCTATCCTGATTAGTTCATAGTGAAGACAAGAACATGCTGTTAAGGTAAACTGATCAGCTTATAGATGAAATAAGAACAAAATCAATTTCCCTCTTTGCATATAATCAGCTCAAGATATTAGTCCGTTGATCTACATCAACGAAATCTCCTATGTAAAATGATGACAGCAGCTAAGAAGGCTAAGAGGTTTCTAAGACTATTACCCCACAGATTTTAAGCAGAGCTTTAAACAGAGTTGCTCACAGACTTACCTAAGAAAGCTGTTACTAAACCTCACCTCGTTTAAAGTTTGTTGATAATTATCGAGGAAATCTCTGGTGTTTAGACACTCTAAATACATTCTATGTTTAAATTCAGTATTCTTTCACAGGTCTATGCAAGCTGTATTAAACTGAGCTTTGAGAAATTGAAGATGGCAAGAAACCATGTCTGTACCAAGCGCTAAGGAGACAGGTGTCAAAACAATTCAAAGTCTCATGTTAGTAAAAATTAAAAGCAATGTTTAACAAAAAGTAAGGCATTTTGTGAGCTTTTATTAAAGAATAATTTCAGCTTGAAGGAGCTGCTGGAAGTCATCAGCTACAACCAACCACTTAAAGCAAGTCTCAAGTTGCTCAAGGTGGCGTCTCCAAGTCCATGTTTCAGTGCTAACACCAATCAGATTTCCCTTTGCTGCAAACTGTGACCACTTCCTCCCATCCTCCTACTGTGCATGGCTGTAATTTGTTCTTTCCTACACCTCTAGATTGCGAGGGTCACTACAGCCTCTTTACAGGCTTGCTCCAGACTCCTCAGTGTGTGCTTCAGTGCTGGAAGACTAACGTAAGCCTTCTACAGAGACTGCCAAAATATTACAAACCAATTCTGAGTTCTTTACTACACAAATATGTTTGTTTCATTTGAGAACACATGTAAAGGCTTGAAAAGATGCATCGTTTTGGCAGTTATTTAATCTGAAAACAAATACTAGAACTATAATAATAATAATCTTCCCTGAAAGTTTACCTCATTTACTGCACACATCCGGGCAATGGACCCGATGTTATTGGTGATGGTGACCAATATGGCTCTGGCAAGATCTTCTTTGCTAACAGTCTCTCTCTTCTCTTTGTAGATCATATTCCCAAAACTAGAACAAGAGAAAAAAAACAGTAAATACAAAGTGACCTGAGT
Source organism: Coturnix japonica (assembly GCF_054131305.1). Taxonomy (NCBI): domain Eukaryota; kingdom Metazoa; phylum Chordata; class Aves; order Galliformes; family Phasianidae; genus Coturnix; species Coturnix japonica. Next base: position 6,200,612 of record NC_140680.1, on the reverse strand, counting down.
CCACTCGAAGTAATTACAGAACACGGTTTTTATGCTACAATACAACTTATGCCTCATATTTGTTTGCAAGAAGCTATCTTTCACATCCTTATTATATACAGTAATTTGTAACACTGCAACTAACACTACAGCAGGTGTATTTATTCCTTTATACTGAAGGGCTGTTACAGTAACAACTCCCAGCAAAATCCTAGTATGCAGCTGACTTTCACAAAGAATCACATACAGCACAAAGTAGCCTTATCCTTCTGCAAAGCTACTCTGCACTCCTAGGCACTGTAAATGAAGTCAGTGCCCAAGTCTGACTGATGAACACTCCAGCTTCTCTCACTTGCTTCCTCACTCACAGTATGTACCCAGTCCTCTCTTCTGAACACGGAAAGAAATCAGAGATGAGCTTAACTTATGAATCCTCTGGAACCAAACAGTGAACAGAATAATATATAGGTTGTACAAATGCAGAGATCTAAATCTGAACATACTCATTACTACCTGCAGTAGATCATTTCTCATGAATTAAAAAAAATGGAGACTCCACAGCTACACATTTTACTACTGTGTCAGATCTAAGACAGGTCAGAGTCAGAAACGTTTTTAATATGATTCTCCTCAATTTAGAGCAAGTGTAACTTGATTACAGTAAGATTTGAAAAAAGAAGTTTGCTTTACACGAACAGTTTAAGCCCTATATTTGAAACTGCATCACTTCAGTCAGACAAGAAGAGAGGGAAAAATTAAAACCTAAAAACATAATGAGCAAGAAACTGTTCCTTACCTGGATGCTACAGCCCATCCTGGCAAGCCAAATCTTTCATAGTCTCCCCCATAGATATCTCGAACCAGCTTGTCAGCATGTGTGCTGTCTCCTTTGGATGCCATTTCCAAAGCTTCTTCAAAACTTTCACAGCCTGTCAACAAACTGCATAAACCAAGGAAGGTTCCTCCACCTAGACTAATAAAGAAAAACAGCTGCTTTTAAATACTGCTTTATCATCAGAGACTATGTCTGACTAACAAAACAAAGCACGTGAAGCAAGACACCAAGTTGCCTCCCCTTCTGTTCAAGGTTCACTACATTAACAGTTATTACTCAGCACTTATGTAAGAAACTTACAAGAAGCTAACTGTGCAAGAAGAGCTAACAAATAGGCAAAAAAGTATCAAAACATCTGCTGGAAGATGCAATCAGAGAAGGGAATATCCTGAAAAGCCATCAGACCACTGGCTGATCCTTGACTGTTTCCAGTAAAACACACATACTTATTCTTCTGTAGAACAAGAGAAGAGGATTCAAAACTTAAGACATCAACTATAAAACTCACCATGGAGCAGTTCTAGCAGCTACCAGTAAATAAGACATGGGCTACATCTCCAGAACATAAAACATAACAGAAATACGGATAAGGGCTGCAGTGAATGCAGCTGCAAATTAAAGGTACGCATTTTCAGTACTGCAGAGAAGGAGGAGAAAGCCAGGGAGAGAAGAAAAATGCTGAAAGCAGAAGGTGCACTGTTCCATTGGGTAATTACCCCAGTGTGGGAATTTAAGTTACCTTGTTCCAGTTACTCTCTTATAGTTGTCTTTGGAATGAACCGATAAAATACTGACTCCTGAACCAATGTTAACAACCAGCAGTGGATACGGGTCATCCAGGTTAAAAGGCATCTTCTGGCATCGCTCAGGTTCTGAGGCATTTTCAAAGTAATAGCACTCTGCCTGGCCATTGAAGCTGACAGAGTCTATGTACAGCAAGCCTTTGACAAGGCAGTCAAGCTCGTCCAGTTTGTGCAGCTGGAGGTTTCCAATCTGTGTTTAAAAAATAAAAAAGACAGTGTCAATCTGTTCAAACATTACTCAAATATGCCACAACTCATCAATATATTTGGACTGCTTAACTTCAAGAAGCTGTCTCAGATGGCTAATTCAGAAACTTCTGGTCTGCTACAGAGCCAATGAAGATCTCAAAAGGTAAACTCTGAATATCTCCATCAGCAAATCAGTCTATAAATGTAGGTCTCAAAATCACCCTGCAGGCCCCATCACGTGTCACACTGGTGAAACCTGCACATCTCCACATCAACCCAATGCTTGTGGGCTCGCTCTCACCTCAGAAGGGAAAGCGTTACACCAACATATCAGCAGATAAAAGCTTGAGATAAACACCTAAATAGCATCCTACCATTATCACATCTTTAATAGCGCACTAAGGATTATTAAAAAAAACAAACAACAAAACAACACAGAGAAATGGTGAGAAATTCTGTAGGATATTGGGGTGCACCTCTGAATGGCATGAGCTCACTTTCAGACAGCAGCCTGGGTGCAGATCAGGGAGCACAACCATCTGGGTTGCATGCCACTGACCAACACCACCAGTACCAGATGACAACAATTCCAGACTGCCAGCCCCCCTCTCTTCCCATAGCTCAATTCAGCTTTTCTGCTTGTGAGGCTTCACTTTTGAGCAGACCAGAGACTGCTCCAACAAAATACTTCCGTGGAGTTTTAGATAATGAAGCAGTTTTGCTCCACTACAAGAGATCTGCAGCCACTCCGAAATCAGGATGTGTTGTACTAGATACCACAATGAGACCCGCAGCCATGAACAACTGCCTTCAGACAGAAACTGCATCTAAACAAATAAACCCTTCTGATTGTCAGAGGAGCAGCCAAAACACATAAAAAAATTCCAGACTCCTCTGTTGCTGAAAACGATTGCCTTATAGATAGTCACTTTGTCAAAATACACCTGTTAACACCAAACCGCTATCATCACAAACTGCATGAGAAAGAAAACCCAAACCTCAGTGGTTTAAGCATTATCCCATCAGGAAAAAAACCAAACCACGGATTAGAAAAAGGCTGTTCTCCAAAAAGGTACCTGTACCTTTATGTCAGCAACCATATTGCTAAACAACCACGTTAATGACTGAACAAATAAACTAACAGTTCAGACTCTGAGCACTCCCTTGTGTCTTTCCAAACCCTGCTTGTTCCAACCTGCCATCAGCAATGCCTCCCGCAGCAGCAGGAGGGAAAGGCAGCTACCTACTGTGCGAAAGTCTTCTTCAAACTTGTAAGCGCCGCCTCCTGTGGCACAGAGCACCGTATGCAGCGTCGAGAAGTTTTTATCCCTTCCCATTTGGATAAAAGTAGGCAGATCATGAGTCGGAAATCGAATAAAGTGCAAGTTTCCTCTCCGACCGAAAATCGTTAAGTCTTTCAGCTCCAGGTGGACATCCCGAATGCCCGTGGATCCATAGGCTACGTTGGAAGTCAGATACTTGCGGATGCTCTTCAAGCTTTCGACTTCCTCCTGCTCCTCCTCCGCAGTGATATCAATAGGTTCAAAATAGGCAAGTTTCACCAAGGTTCCCCCAATGTCCATTCCAAACCATGGGAATGCTGCGGAGATAAGGGACAGGTCAGCTTTGTGAGGAAGAATAAAGCAGTACACTGTACTTTTTAACAAGGAAGAACAAAAATTCTTATAGGAACAGAGAATCAGCACCACTCTGAGCAAAGGTACAACAGAACAACGAGGAACTCTACTCACACATTCAAATGCTGCTCAATAAACACCCCCCAAACCACACAACATCCTCCGTGCTCATTCAAACGAGAGATTTGACTATTTTTTCTGCTCTGATAACGAAGGATTAACACAACCTTTATTCCTAAAGTTGTTGCTAGGCCATATTTTAGCATAAAAACTGCTGTGAGAAAGCCAGGTTAGATACTGTAACTGACAGCAGTGGCAGGACACAGTCACCCTCTAAGTTAACTTCTCTTGCTCGCACCACATGTTCCTCCAGCTGATAGGAAAACATGACTTAAGATGCCCCATTTATGAAGAGAGCTGTTCACAGATCCCACTGATGCTACAATTGACAAGTTACAATTCTAAGCGTAGAAACTTTGCTTTGTATTATATAAATGACAGAAAAAGGTTTATTAAGAATTACAAGCAAGGCATCTAGGTTCCATTCCCTCTGCTGTACTAGGTAGGAAGGGAGAACTGCAATAGGCCAATGCTCAGGCCAATGCTGTGGGATGTTTTCTCTCTAGTCAGATCTCAGGCAATGGCAGTTCTGCAGGATGCTTTGCTCTCGTATTTATCGCCTGCACCCCAAATAACCTTTGGAAGTTCCTCTTACAAGAGCCAATCATTCTTCCTCATATGGACTTCCCTGGAAGAACAACCATGAAAGCGCTTGTTGGGAAGGACCTGTGAGGTCACCTCGACCAGCCTCATTCACACTAACAGGAACTGCCTGGGCAATGTTAACTAAAGGCTTAACTACAGCTTGTCTTGCCAACGCTTTAAAACCTCTTAAATTCTTCAAGAACACTCCAATGATGGAGAGTTCATAACCTCTTCTAATGTTACATCAACTACCCAATAGAAGCTCTTCCCAATTTGAACTCCTGCTGTCCTCCTTTCTATCTATCACTTCCCAACTCCTTCAAAGGAAATTTAAACAACCCTTTGCCATCCTCTCTCAAGAGAGCCCACAGCACAGCCAACTTCCACAAACTCAGCTGCATTTCTGACAAGTTTATCTTCACAACAACGCAGCATAACCAGCATTATTGAGGTGAAGGCTTTTAAGGGAGGACCACAACAAGGTGCCTGGGCACTGGATTGACATCAGGAATGTAAACATAGTAGATGCCTCCAGCCTCCCCGCCCCTATCCTAGTACAAACCCAGCACTGAGTCACTCTGGTTACACTCACTTTCACAGCACAGAACAACACAGGTGAAAGCAGAGCCAGGCAGAGGCAATTTCTCAGCTCTGCTCTGCAGGCTCCTATCAACATGCCTATGATCTGCTCAGCAATGGTCAGCTGCTCTGCCCCACGTCACATTGAGCTCTGATCACTTCCTCTAAGAGGAAAACACCTACTCTACAGTTCTACCGAGAGGAGCCTCTGGCTGTTATAAAGCACCTGGTTACAAACTATCTGGCTAAAAGGGTATTATGAACCCAACTCAGCTTTCAGGTTCATTTGAGCACAGACCCCAAGCTCCACCGCAGTGCTTCTGTAGGCCTGCTCCATCTCAGGCACCAGCCGTGTGACCGAGGAGGAGCAGAGATCTGTGCGATGACTCCGAAGTTCACTGCCTAAGGAACTAATCGCAGTCAGTTCTCTCCAAAAGCCCCCCGACCTCAGATACTTTACAACATGATGGGCCGAACAGCCCATCCTCGCCCTGCAACCAACCATGCACTGCTCATTCCCATCACGCCAACCCAGCCCCGAGGTTTAAAGCCTCTATTAGAGAAAAACAAACACCCTCCGGACGCCACATCCCCTCGTTTCGCAGCCCTTACACGGCTTCTTGGCATCCTTGATCTTCATGGCGCGGCACAGCTCCGCCGGTTGCGGGGCGGTGTGGCGCGGTGCGGCCCTGCCCCTCTCCTGATGGGGCGGGAGCGGCGCAGCGGGGCCGGGCCTCGCTCTCCCGATGCGGGTTCAGGAGCTGCGGCCGAACCGGGCCCCGCACGGCGCCTCGCCCCGCGCCGGCATCGGCTGCCGGGCGGAGGGCCCGGCCTCTCGAGGAGGCCGCGGCGGCGGCGGCGGCGGCAGCGGAGCGGAGCCCTCCGGCACAAGATGGCGGCCGGGCCCGGGCAGCCGCCGCCGCGCCACACAATGGGGCCGAGCGGCGCCGCGCCTCCCGCCCCGCGATGCCGCAGCCACCAGCCCGCCACGCCCCGCGACACGCACGGGAACCGCGGCCCGCCCTCAGCTGCCGTCACCCCACGGCCCTGCAGCCAATCACACGGCGATGTGTCTGCTGCGGGACAGCGCTGCCATGGCGCCGTGCTGCGGCGGGATGACGGGCCGGGCGGCTGCGGGCACAGGACACAGGACACAGGGCACAGGACACAGGGTACAGGATACAGGATAAAGGGCACAGGACACAGGGCACAGGACACAGGATAAAGGGCACAGGGCACAGGACACAGGGCACAGGACACAGGACACAGGGTACAGGACACAGGGTACAGGGCACAGGATAAAGGGCACAGGACACAGGACACAGGACACAGGGTACAGGGCACAGGACACAGGGCACAGGACACAGGATAAAGGGCACAGGACACAGGACACATGTCACAGGACACTGGACACAGGGTACAGGGCACAGGACACAGGGCGCAAGACACAGGGACACAGGGCACAGGGCACAGGGCGGGCTGTGCGCTGCGGGATGTGTTGGGGCTGCTGGGAGCCCTGATGTGCTGCCGGGTCTGTGCCCTGCCTTGTCAATATCGTACAGTTCTCCCATCCATTTTCATACCGCCTCCATTACTGCATGCTGCAATGTCCGAACCCGCACAGCTCGCCCCGAAGACTTCTCAGTGCTGAGCTGTTTCCCAGGGCAGCTCAGTGCGTGGCACAGATGAGCACTCACACCTTCCTCTCATTTCGGTACCTCTGGAAACTCCGCTGTTTCCAAGCAGGGGAAGTTCTGCCGTGGTTTCTCTGTTGCGACAGAACGTGTAACCGAAGCTTTAAACACCAGCTCTATGATTTGAAACAAGCGTTTCAGAACAAGGTTTCAGCTTCACCGAGTGCAGACTTCATGTCTTATCTGCCTCGTGGTCATTCTTGTGTGTTTTCCTGTTTCATACCAGGCAGTTTCCAATGGTGATGCTAAGGACACAACCCTGCTCTGGTTAAACACCTACTGACATTAAGCCAGTGTGATGAAATATGTTATAGTAATAGTAATAGTCTCGTGCGGGTTGGAAGGGACCTAATGAATGTTCCTTCATTCTGTCATTTCACCTTCTCTGAGCTGCTTCACTGCTGTTAAGCTCCCAAACTCCAAATGGACCCTCAGCACCTCGAATGGAGAGAGAAATAACCCGCACCACAACATAAGGTATGTTACAATCTTCCATAACCCAACAATTTATTTAAACTTACATCACAATGAGAATTGATTAATAAAATACATCAGTTCACACCAGTCTGCATTGCCGGATTTTAAGGGTTAGCATCTTTCTTCACTTTATATTAAAACTTTATAGAGGTAAAAGCTCCCGTGCTGTACCCACAGCGGTTGAAATCCATTGTAACGTTATGCAGGTTACAGAGGAGCTTTCAGAGCTAATTACACTTCAGTTAACCTCACATTTTTTGGCACATCTGAATGCTTTTTATTTTCTTCTTAGCATAAAATAGTTCTGTAGCAAGTCATAGAATCATTGACATAAAGCATCACTATCCAATGACAAGTGCTGCCGAAAAGCATACAAAAATTGCATCATTTGGTTACAAAATAGGTATTTCTTTATCCCAACGCTTCGCATCGAGATGCTGTGATAGAAAAGGGCTGGGAACGAGGCCAGCTGAGCTGCTGCTGGTCCCTCTGCTGCAAAGCATTGGTTAAACGAATCCCAGAGTGATCAGCAACAAGGTATTGATGGCTGTTGCCTTGCCAGTCAAGGTCATTCCTCTAAAGCACCCCCAGGCAGGTGTGAGGCCACAAGTACACCTTAACTTCTCTCTCATATGCGCTGCTGCTCATGAAACAAAGCAAACAAATGCGTGGTTAGTGTTCAAGAGGAGCAGCATTTCTGCAGGCCTTGGCTGCAAGTTGTGGAGCAGACAGCAGCCTTGTAACCACTGCCCAACTGAATGCTTCTGCACAGCAGAACAGCAGCAGCTCCTTCAGAAATGAACGTGCATTATGTTAATGTTAATGAAACACCCATGGCAGTGGTGTGCAGGCACATCTCTGTGCAGCCAGCTGCAGTTCTCTGCGTGACTGTAAGTTTGGCTGATTTCTGTTGTACACCATGAAGCTGCTTTGGGAATCTGACACAATGCTCAAAATAAAAAGGAGTCCAGGGTGTTTGCCAGCAGAGTTAGTTCTCCCATGGCTCTTGAACCGTACTGTTTCAATCAGACTTTGGCATATTAACTGAGCTGGAATGTCTGTGGTGATACCACCAAGTGTTCCCCAAAAGGGGATTCTGGCTGCTAAAGTCACCTCTGACTTTACCTCCCTTAGAGAAATTGAAGAAAGCACTGCAATACTTTGTTAAGCCAGGGAAAGAAGGAAATTACACTGCTAATGGAACAGTTACAGATAGAGATGTTTGAAATTGATAGTAAGAGAAAATTCAAAGTATCTGTGATACTCTTTGCATGTACCTACTGACCCTGAAAGGCAGCCCTGCCAAAAACCCTCCAAAAATCAAACTTCCTCCCCAAGAGTCACTTTTTGTTCCACATTCACAGTGAGAATTTATCCCTGCATTGACTTTGCTTCCTATTCAGCATTTGCTCTGAACGCAGCTGAAGTTACTGGGAGCCCTTTGGGAGAAACAAGTGCAGGATATATAAAATAGTGCAGATGGAAAAGCTTTGGCTGGATTGGTCAGTCTGCACCAAATGTGAGAATGGAACGTGATGTAGCTATGAATGTCTCCTGTCCCTATGCAGAGAAGAGAGTGCTGCTAAGATCAACAAATATTGGCTGTATAACTCCACAAGGACATAGTGCAACTTCTGCTCATTCAAAAAGCTGTGGAAAGGCAGCCAGCTGCTTGGTATCGGTGCTGATGAACAGGCAGCTACAGACCAGCTTACAACCATGTCTGAAGTGACAGTGAGAGTCAAAGCCATTTTGCCTCAGGTACGTTCTGGCACCTGCACCACTTTCACGTTCTTTATGACCTTTGCACGTTACAATGTCAAGGCATGGCAAATTTAGTAGCAGTGCATTCCTTATATTTCATATACAAAAAAAGGGCTCAAGGCTCGGAGCAAGAAGGCACAAACCTGGGAAATAACATAGCTGAGGAATTAACACAAAACTATTACGTCATTTATTAGGCAGTACTTAGCACTTATTTCACGTTTTGCCCCCAAATTTCCCAAAGCAACATATATTTCTTTCCCTTTGTCCCCTTCTTTTGGATAAAGCTGCCTGTGCTCTATAGATACAGTTGCTGAAGGATATATTGTGAACACAGATACATACAACATACACAGCAAAAATGTATTATAGCATTACAATAGTCAGACAACGTTGTTAGCCTTAAGCTACGGCAGTGCTTATAGGGAACCAGTTCAAGAATATCAAGCAGAGCCACTGTACAGGACCAAAGCAGCATCGGCAGTGTTAGGCAGAGCAGGGGACCGAGGGGAGGCTGCTCAGGGTGTGTGGGCAGGCAGGTGGCTGTCAGTGGGGATCCGCTTTGGCACCAGACCCAGCCCACAGCCCAGGTGATTTCTTCAGCCCGTATCAATTCCGCAGCAGGTCCTTGGAACACCTTTACATCTGTCTGTTGTGCATACATATAAAGTCCCCCCCCTACATCTCTCCTGTTAGGCTATGTCTTCTTTATATAATTTTTTTAAATTTTAACTTTTTAATTTTTTTTTTCTTACAACTGTTAAAAAAGCTTCATGGTAAAAATAACTCACTATATGATACATATACCCAAAGTGGTGCGATACTTTATATAATAAAAGATGAAAATAGTCACTTTCCATAATAAAAATAAGTTCTATTTTTTGTTTATTTTACAATATACTTAATAATTCTTTTCTTCTTCACTCTGAAAGTAAATAGGTCCCATTTTGATAGCACTTCTGAGTCGATTAAAGTGGCGAGAAGCTGGAGAATGGCTTATGAGCACTTTGAGCAGCCGCACTCCACGTGTCTCTCCAGTTCCTCTGTGAAGGTGGAGCCATCCACGCACTGGAAGAAGTATTTCCTCCTTTTGCTCCGCAGTGGGACGCAGCACTGCCCGCTGCTGCAGCTGCCATGGCATTCCATGCGGGGCACTTTGGAGGCGGTGACGCACGTCGTGTAGCCCTGCTGCTTACGGACCACTTCTCGAATGATCTCCCCTTGGCAGAGATTCTCTGATAAGACAATGGAGGTGTCAAGGAAGCCACGTGGTAACCATTTTGCTAGATATTCCCCACACATCAGCAGACAGCCCCATGCATGCAATGATACTCAGGGCAAGCAGATGCCATGAGCAGAACTGTAATCTTTTACTGCTTTGTACCTGCCATCAAAACACAGCTTGTGTTACACAAATGTGCAATATCCGGCACAAGGCAGAGGCCACGCAGGCCTGATGGCTTTGATCAGCAGTTCTGGGAGTGCTTTAATGAATGCTGAGTGTTGAATCCTGCAACGCTCCTGCAAAACGCAGGTTAGTTTTACTGTGTCTGTTTCACAGGATCAGAGGTCAGCCTGCTCTGTGTGACACCAGCCATCTAGGGTACCTGAAAATGCTTATGCTGGTCACTGTCACAGGCAGATCCATTTTAGTGAGACTGCACCTGATCTGTATAATTTGGAAAGTCTGTTGTTCACAGAAGAGGGACAACAATAATACAAAGCAACTCCTTCCTTCTGTACAGGAAGGAATGAAGGCAGAAGGGATGAAGTTAGAGCTCACAGAATTACCAGTGAGTGTTTTCAGCTCAGGGCAGAAGAGGCGCATCCCAGTGTGAGCTGTGGGATGTCCCCGGAAAGCTGCCCAGCTGCACCAGCAGGAGTGAGCTGGGAATCTTCACTGCCACTTCAGACAGGACCTGCTGCCTCTAGTCCCTTGTCTTGTTCTCTACGAAAGCCCACGTGTAACACCTCCTTTCCCAGCACTGCGGACTGATCACTGTTCAGGGAAAGCCTCACAGCAGCATCCCCTTTAAACATCCTTACAGAATCTTGAAAGCAGCAAACCTTGAGGATTCAGGAGACAGAGAATAAAACCCTTTCTACAGATGGACATATGCTTAGATTGTAGTGGCTCTTTTCTCCTCCCTAAGTCACTCTATAAAGGCCAACTTACCTTTATCTTTCTTATTATTTGCCATTTACTCCCAAATATAAGTTACATGGAAGAGAGGTGAAAAGAAAGACATAAAACAGAAGCATAGCAGACCAACATCCTGGTCCTTGTGGCCAAGCATACCTCTGTCACAGTGGTCTCCGCTATAGTTGGGGTCACATTCACAGTAGGGTTCCCCATGCTCAGAAATCTTACACTGCCCATGGTTGCATTTCAAAATCCTGCAGGGGTTCGAGGAGTTGTTCTTCTTGTCACAGTACATGCCTGTGTAGCCTTCCATGCATTTACAGGTGTAAGCAACGTTGGCTGCCATGCACTTCCCATGCAGACACCTGGAGAAAGAGAAGTGTTTAGATGCTGAAGTTCCTCTTCCCAGGGATGTTTACATTTGCATTTGGCATTTCTGCCTATTTAAACCCAAGGCAGTAATCCAATAAATAGCAGATCAGTGCCAAACACTGAAGAAACTGTCCAATCACAACAGCCTCATTTGGGTCTCTGAAGGTTTGTTGACTTCAGTATTCCCAGCTTCAGTCTGTAATCTATCAGATGCTTCTCAGCACGTCCCAGGGTAGTACTTTGCAGAATTAGACCCAAAAGCAAGTTTAAAACAGTTCCTCTGCAAGTTATATTTGGGCCCTCGCTGACCAGCGTGATTATTTACTGTGTCAATTTACCTGTCAAAAGCATGTGCTTCTATAAAGCCCCTTCCAAAGATAGTGCAACCAAAGTAGCTCCTAAAACCAGAGTACTTCCATCTGCTTATGAAACAGCACTGAACCACGCAGACTGCTGGTCTGCCTGGGGCTGTTTTCTTGTGTACTTGCCATAAGTAAGCTATTCATCCGGTGTTTCTGATGGAGATGTGGTTATTCTTGAGCCTTTGAACTGTAACTGCTTTATAGTCATAACTGCCTTTGCATGCAACACCATGCTACTCTTTAAACTTGCACTTTAAAGGGGTGTTTCAGAATGTAATATTTCATTCAGCTATTTATGAAATTCAAACTGTTCACAACAGACTGCATAACAGTCTTCAGGGAGTTAACTCAAATTCCCTGTCCAGAGCTGCTGTGAGCATATCGCTACAGTGCGAACCTCTCTTGTGGCTGGCTCTGTGCTGGATACATGTGTGCACTCACTGCCTCAGAGGTAATGCACAACCATTAACAGATGTTTTTATACTTTAATGTGTAAAGTTATAGCTGAAAGTAAAGCCTGCAGTATAAACGACTTAGCTCCTCTATGAGAATGAGGTCATTTGGAGAGTGACCAGCATCAAAACAAGACAGGAAAATTGAACAGCGCCATGGACACCGACTCGCACTGTCACTAATTTATGTGGGAACCCAGCGCCTCCAAAAGTGCTCACACGTGTTTTTACAAGACAAAACGAGAACATGCAATAGCTGTAAAGCTTCTGCCCTCCCGTCAGCATCCATTCAAGCTTACTTGTGGTTAAGACATGGGTCTCCAATTTCCTGGTCACACAGGGGGCCTGTCCAGCCTGGGTGACATTCACAAACCACACTTGCTTTTTCCAGGGATCGGCAAATGCCGTGCTTGCAGATGTTACAGGATTTACAGCCAGGAAGGACTCCTATCGACTGCTGTGGTAAATCCTTGAAATCCTGTAGCTCGTTATTGATGCGAACATCGTGAATACATCCATGAAAGCCATTTGGTGTCTTATCTGCACCCTGGCGCAATGAAGATAATCCAGTAGAGGTCGGGATCCCTTCAGATAAAGGAAGAAAAAGGGAAAGCTTGCTCACAGCTACAGCGATAGTATATAAATTATAATAGCTAACATTTCTTTTGCCTCAGCACCTTGTAACCTTTAAAGAAGTGATGTGCATGGCACCTTTGTAAGGCAGCGCAACTGCACTGTCCTCATACTGGAAATGCAAAGGAACAAAAATAAAATCACTTGTCCAGCTTACGTAGGAAATATATTATAAAGAAAAAGGGGGTAAAGAAGCTCAGATCTTTGGCGGACGGCCATGTATTCTTGTCCTTAGATAATGCTCCTTCTGCCTACAGTTCAATAGCAATTATACTTCTGAAAGGTGGGAATGTTTTTGCTTGTCAGTCAGTAGCCACAACCTCTGGGATACAAAATATAGTTACCATTATTCAGCCTTTAAGTTAAGGGGTGCAACCCATCAAAACTAGCTCAGGAGACATCTAGAGACAGAGAACAGCGTATCAGGCCAGGCCAAGCCTTTGGGGTGAGCACCCTTCACTGTGTTGATGCCTTTGGAAGAGTTCCCAAGCTCAGAGAGCCAACAGCTTGTTTTGGACATTGTGTTCTGCCCTCCTCACCAGCATCTGCTTGAGTTGTACTTGCACTTTAATCATGCTTTAGGAGGAAGATTTCTAGACAAAGTGGAGAGATGGGCAAGATTCTGGGTGCTTGAAGCCTCAGGTCTGTCTTAATGGTTACTGTAAGAATTGTTCTGGGGTTAATTTAATGACTTCAGTTAAACAGCCTGAAGTGGAAGGGCAGCTGGCATTCACGGCAATGCTAGATATACAGAAGTGGCACATGAGTGAAGGTTTAGAAAGACTCAAGAAGAAATGCAGTGGGCAATACAAGTCTCTGCTGAGCTCCATGCATACTAGTATCCAATAGAGTCCTTCATTTCAAGTCTCAGATTTGTCCCTTATAGGTACCTTTTGAGAATTAGTTGTGATTTACAATGCTCATCCATTAGTAAAACTTTTCCCACTGAGGAAACTTCCTAAATTCCTGTTGTATAAATTGCAACAAGGTGGGAATCTCTTTAGCTGAATCAGAGACAGAAATTATGATGGCCTCAAGAGCAGATCATCAGACTCTTGAATAACCTGTGACATTGTTAACAGAATCCAATTATAAAAGTTCAGCTCTGTAAAAAGCAACATCAGCCAGCTTTCTGATTTACAAGAGCAATATTCGGGGTTCTTTTAGAAAAGGGTTATTAAAAGGAATTGTTTATAAAAGGCTTAACCAGCACCAAATGGTCAAGTGGTTTCTACTATTGACTTACAAGATCTGCTCAGAAAAAGCTTACAGAATAGATTTTTTTAGTCTGTTTTCATTCTGCTGAGTTTTGTATTTAGAATAGGCTGTCTAAAAAAAACCCAACAACTCTAAGTCACAGAAAATGGGAGATTTCAACATTCATTCCAGAATGGAACTGGTTGGGGTCTGGCACAAAGAAATCCATCAGTCTCTAATGCCCAGACACCTCATTGCTGGGATGCTCTGATTCTGAGCATCTGCTTTCCACGCTATGTGGCCCCAGAAAGTACGTCCTGAATGGGAAAAAACTTTTCAACAGAAGTTTGGTCAGTTCTAAAATCCTTCAAACATTGTTCTGGCATCAGTTTCCAATGAGAAAACTGTTAGCCAAGAAGTTTTTAGTCAGCTTGTGTGTTAATACTGTTTGGAGAATACGATCTTCTCCCCCCAGCTTTTAAACCTCTATAAATTTTACAGCAGAAAAACACTTCACTTACAGTACGTATAAACCTACTGATGTCTGATTTGCTTCTCTGCAGTGACTCTCTGCACTTCCATCATATTCTTCACCATGAGGTTTTACTGCCCGCAAATTCTGAAAGCTTTAGAAATGACCAACTGATCACTCTGGTAATGGCCACTGACCAGAGGCTGCTGGTGCCCTGCTTAGGTTAACCTCCCTCCTCTGGCATGTGGGCTCATGCTGGCCATGCAGTGGGCTGCTAATGAAATACAAAGAATGAAATGGAGAAGCAACCTCTGGCAGAGAAGGACAAAACCTCTTGTTTTCTCCCAGCCAGAGAGTCCTTTCCATGGGATGGAACACGATTTGCTTCTGAGGGAGTTCACTAAGACTTCTGAGAATTATTATTGTTATTTTTAACAAGCCTCTCTTCTGTTTTGCTTTTTTATAAGAAAAGGATTTTTAACATGTCAAAATCCAACGCAATTCAATGTACCTCCAATGTAGAGCGGTGTGTTGAGGCTTGCAGAAGACTGTTTCTGCAGTTTTCCAAGGCTCTTGGGAGTCCCCTTGTCCACCACCAGGTTCAGAGTTTGATTCAGCATCACAAGTTCCACACTATGAAACTGCCCATCATTTACAGTTTCCACACTAAAAACAAAAGAGAGAATTAGATGGTGTTAACAGTGATCTGCCTATGTTTCTGTTACACCTTGCAAAGTGCTGTCCCCATTCCAAGCACCTTTCCTGCCATTGTCTTCGATGTTTCTTCCAGCACAAGCCACTGCATTACAAGTTCTAAACATTGCTGATGTCTGATTTGAGAAGGCAGAGTGTCTGTATCTACGTAACACTGGAGAGAAATGCTTCTTGCTGCCTCTGGGGGTTGTGTCCACCCAGGAAATTGTTTCACAACTTGTGCTTACACATGTTCCATTTATAGTGTACCCAAAAACCCTCACTACTGTTCTGCAAAGCCAGGACAGGAACTACTGCAGCTGTGTTTCCCAGGGCAAAAGAGCAGAAGTGTGGACCCACGGTATATTGGCTTTGGTGGCAAGTGCTAATGAAGGGTTCCCATTTTCTAGTCACAGCTTTCTGCCCTTCTGTCACACTGCTTGGTGCCCCACTGCAAGCCCAGTTATTCTTCTATGGTTAGTTTAAACTCAAATTATTTTGCAAAGGCAGCAAGGGACTGCAGTGAGGGGCAAGAGACAGCAGGGGCTTCAGAAACCATGATTTCCTTATAGAGCCAAACTATCCTTTAACTAAAATAAACTGCTCTCACACACTGTGGTGCCAACCCTCCCTAAACCTGGCCTGTGAGCTCCTTGCCTGATTGCCTCCTAAGTGAGACTCAGACATCTGACACTGCTTTGCTGACAGTCCAGATCTGAGATTGCTCCATAAGTGGTACGTATCATATTAAAACAAAAAACAGTAAGTTTAAAGAACGGGCTTTGCTCCTTCCAATGGCCCATGTGCTCAGCATCTTCCCTCAGTGTTATAAGTTCACAGGTCAGATTCCTTTCAGGTATTCTGCAAACCTGCAGTGCAGATGTGCAGGTCTCACAGCTCCTTCACCAGATTTTTCTTACTATCAGTGATGAGGAACAAAACACTGAGGAGTGACCCACCTCTATAGAGGAATCACCTTGTAGATCTATCCACCTCCCAACCTATCTGACATGCTGCTGTCTATCCTTAGGGTCCTGTCCTGCATACCGATATGTAAGGGAGCAATACATGGGTAGAGGCAAGACCCAAGGACATACATGGTATGTACTGCCACAGGCTGAGTACCCTGCAGAGCACACCTGGCTGTGCTGTGCTGGGGCCCGCCCTCCTAGCACTGCTCTATGGACTGACAGCTCCAGTAGGTTTGAAAGCAGCTGGTCTGAGCTATCCAGATATTCCTGAATTGGGCTAAGAATGTGGCAAATACCTGCCATGTTACAAGGAACAGCTGTGTAATAACGGCGCTGACTGGATGATCGCATGCACCCCTTGCATTCCTCACTGCTGTGCTGCAATACTTAATTCATGTGTATGAAGCACTGGGACTTTCAGTGCAGCTGGAAGGTGCTGGATACATGGAAACACACGTTAACAACTGTAACTTTATGGAAAGGCAGAACAGCCCAAAGCTGCACTATGATATCGAGCCCCAGATGGGATGGATGGCTTCAGGATAGACCGATTTCTGGCAGGATGGGTTTCTGGGGCCAGCACACAGAGCTGTGCCACTATCTGAGCAGGGCCGCGCAGTGGCCATTTATCAGAGCACAGAGCTATCGCATCTGCCAGTGCTGCCTGTTCCCCGGGTCTTTTACCGGAGGCTTCTGCCCGGCCCGGCTCTCTGCAACGCCTCCCTTCAGATTCTACCCTAATTCCCATTGGGGTCGGGTGGCCGTACAGCCCCCGGCCTCCAGCAGCAGCCCCCGGGGTCGGGGATCGCCGCCATCGCGGCCACGAGGGGGCGCCGCAGCCCCGCGGAACGCGCTCAGCCCCGCGCTGCCCCGTGTCGGCTCGTACCGGGATGGAGCCGCGGCGCCCTCGGAGGAGGGGAAAATGGTGTATTAAATAGAAAACCTCAGGGAGTTTGTATAAGACCCGATTCTCACTCTTATCTTTCATATATACTTCTTTCTCCTCTCCTCCAGCACCCAAGCACGCACAGATGTTATAAACATGGCTCCCCATGCTCTAATACACAAGAGGTTTACGGCTGAGCCACTGTAAATACGCCACTGAACAGAAATGCATTGAAGGATTAAAGTGTTCAACTTGTAAAGTCTGGGCTTTGGGGTTCGTTCTTTTCTCTGACATGTTACATACCTTTAGTGTAGGCAGCAGAAGCAGCAGGGCAGAGAAGTCGAAACAAAAATAGCTCTAAGTATCACAGCAAACCATGTCACCAAGGAAATGCGTAACCATCAATTACGCAAATGAGAACATCAATTCATTAGCTACAGTCTCCAGATTTTCCTGACCTCAGTCTTAATGGGGACGTGCCTCATCCGAAGCACAGAACAAAGCAAACAAGAAGATGGTAAGTGAAGGCTGTGGGGAACACTGAACTTGGGCTGTCTTTGAAAACATCCAACATAGAAGGGAATAACCAGAAAGATCTGTCCAATAGAGCTCAATGAGCACTCAGCACGTGGGAAGAACAGGCACTAAAATCAAGAAACAGCTGGTAGAGCTGCAGGGAAGTACATGGAGACACTAAAGATTTGGGAGCTGTGAAACTCCTGTGCTGGGATGACTTCACATGCCGGCAGTGATAGGCTTTCACCTTCCGAGCTACAGCTACCTCCTGCCCTTGGTTCCTGTTATAATCAGTCCCCAGCTTAGAATAGATTTAAACTCCATGGCAACAATGGCAAAACCATAATTGAGTGGTGCTTGTGCTACCTTTACAATAACACATCCTTTCAAGCACTATCATCTCCGGAAGTCAAATAAAAACCACATGTTGAGAAGAAAGCATGAAAAATGCTAATGAAAC
Organism: Coturnix japonica; assembly: GCF_054131305.1. Classification (NCBI taxonomy): domain Eukaryota; kingdom Metazoa; phylum Chordata; class Aves; order Galliformes; family Phasianidae; genus Coturnix; species Coturnix japonica. The sequence goes on along the minus strand of NC_140680.1, from coordinate 6,182,793 downwards.
ACAAGACCGGGGTAATAAGAGGTGAAAAATATGTATTAAAACACTCAAGTTCACTTCCAGCTTAAAACGTATCCCTTTTGTTATGTTCAACCTACATGACTCGGGTGTTAGGTCTCCTAAACAGAGAGCACTCAATGGTTAAGATTTTTCCTTGCTACCTCCATGCTCATGTGCTTGGCTTTATACCTTTTCTCTTACTTGTAACTCTGCAGACCACCCAAACACGCCATCTTTCTCCTCCTGGTGTTTACAGCCCTTAAACACTGGCAGCTGATTACCGTGTCTCCCTTAATGATCATTTGGCCAGGCTGTGCATATCTAATTTCCAGTCATAATTCCACTCCTGCAGCACCCCTGCCAGCAGTGAAAGTTATTGTATTACAGACCTTCTAAGGGAAAGGCAAGGACCTTTTTTATACTCCTGCAACACGCAATTAACACAATCCTGACCCCTTTCCGTAGATCATTCATTAAAGGGGCAGATTCATGGCCAGTGTAGGCACTCCCTGTTTGCAGTGAATTCTCATTTCATCCCTGTTATGGGCAGAGGGGCTGACATATCCCTCCAACCCTTCTGTTGCAGAGTCAAAGCCTGCACCAGTCTCCTGCAGGATCACAGCGTCACTGCAGAGCTGAATGCTTCATTCTGCCAGCTGAGAATCTGTTAAACGCAAATGCAAGAGCAATAGGAATAGCCTGAGTGAACTCTGCAAGTCTGAGGCCTCCCTGACTGGGGGTCACAGCGCTTAATGCCTTCCCACCTGACTCCACCACAACAGCTTGTGTGTCGTGGCACACAGTGCACTGCACTGCAAAGAGCTGCTGCATCTCGCTATCTGTTCTGTAACATGCCTCATGTAAAGTAACAAGCCCAGTAAGCACAGCGTAAAAACAATCACATATAGATTCTGCAATGCCAATGGGACTCATTAAATCATTTACCCTTATAAAAGAGCAGCATGGCCAGTCCCAGAACCCAGCACTATCTCCCCTGGCAAGAGGCATCCCACGCATGTGGCTGTGGCAGCCCCGCCTGCTGCCAGGACCTGGCACCAAACAGGTGCTGGGGCTTCTCTGGAGTGTCAGGGCCACGTGCTGCTGCCAGCAGCTCTGACGTTCTGCTGGTTAGATCTGTTTCCGATGAGGAAACCCATCAAGCATCTTCACAAAGTCATTTTGCCTGACAAGATACTTTACACCATCTATCCTCTTTTCAGCTCTGGAAAATATCAGAGTATCTGCCATTTAGCATCAAGGTCCAGGGCCGATACAGAATACAAGTAAAAGTGTTTCCAATTTGAATGACTGAGGATCAGTTTTTAATCTGAAATCCAAGGCTAAGCCCTAAGAAAATACTGTCTATTCAGACACCTGACAGCAGTCAGGAAATGAAACTGTTTTCATCCCATCTATAGCATCATACCTGCAGCTGTACACATCTCCCACTACAATAAACAACATCCATTGCTGTCTGACACCTAGAATGGCAGTTGCTTTGCTTTCCTTTTCTAGCAGCACTGGGGCATGCTGGCAAAGCTGGGGGCCACATTTCTATACTGGGAAGAAGTGCTGAAATAATTGTGCACAGAACTGTGCTGCACCTCCGTGACCATCCTCAGTGCCAGTTCTGCATACATGTCTTCCAGCAGAGACCGTGTATTGAATCCAGAGCCTGGTGCTTGGAATAAGCAGCATACAGAGCTATCACACATGGCACACACATACACTTTGTGTTACTTGTCATGTTTACAAGGAATTTATAGGCAGAACGAAATAAACTTGTTATATTAGCTTGCTACATTTCTTCTAAAAGGCTGCTGAGCAAGAAGGTGCAAAGAACATCTCTGCTTTGACTTCCAATTTAATTCCAAGTTAATTTCAATAATTACTTCAAATGGCACGAAGCCCTTAGTGGCATAGGAGCACCTACTGTGTTTCTTGCCTTCACAAACCGGCTTAATTTTGCCCAAGTTCAACATGTAGTGCTGAGGGGCAGACATGAACAAACAACCTCTGCCCCAGCCATGGTTCTGGCAGTGCAGCAGTGCTGGTGCTGGCAAAACATCCCACACCGAACCCGCTGTATGTGTATGGTTTAGAAATTAAACTGTGGGTCCACAGCACAGCGTTCCTGGGCACTACAATCCAAGGCTGGAAAAGACATACAAGATCATCCAGTCCAACTGTCCCATGGTATTGCAGTGAAGAGAAGGAGAGAGACAGGAGGAGAAAGAGAAGAGAAATCCTATCATTCTTGCAAGAGATAGTTGAGATTTTAGAAAGAAAAAAGATAATTTAGCTTAATATGATTTGCCTGCTAAGCCACCAGGCAGCCTGGAGGAGAAAACTTTACTCTTTTTAAGCTTCATTTCAGCAGAAGAAAGCTTCTGAATTCCATGAGAGCAAATATTTGATTCTAAACCAAATGATAAAAGTTGGATGATATTTAAAGATCTTGGCCTTTTACATCTTCTTTGTCCTACTACGCAAAAATACATGGAAAACTATAGAAATTCACTAAGAAAAACACTTGTCTTTTTTGTCCTGCTCAGATACACCAGAGTCCTTTTTAAAGGCAAAAAAGAATTCATCTGTCCTTCGCCTCAGCTCATGCAAAATGTATATTACATTCAAATTTTACAACGTTTGCTGTGCAGGTCTGAGGTTAATGCTGGTCTCGTTCATTATATTTGATGAAAAATCCCTAAGGAGCACATGAGAAAAATAAGGTGTGTGATAGGAAGAATAAAACGAATTGCAAATATCCACAGTTATTAAGAGCTCAGTAATGCCTCATAGAGATCTCTGAAAAACAGTCTATTTTAGAGACCATCCAGAAATATCAAAAAGGAATCCCACGAGGGACAGGCATAGCACAAGCTGCAGATTGTGAAGGTATCAGGAAGAAAAGGACCATCATACAGTGAGCTCTGCAGAGACTTCTGGTTAAAAAAAAGGGGGGTTTGACAAGCTCTAATAATGATTCAAAGAAGAATTAATGCTTTCGCTCCTCCAGCACATTCCTCCCCAGAAGGCAGTGAAGCCTCCAAGGCTTCTTTGCAGATAAGTGACTGCAGCTAAGGAGAGGTGATTACAGAAAAATCCCATCTCCCCCTTCTTTGGTCGATGTGGAAGCTCTTCCATCACTGAGGTAATTGCTCAACCTCAGCACCAGCAGAGTGGAGGAGAAGCCTATGAAATCTGAATGCAGGGCCAAAATCATTGAGTCAGAATCCCGGTTTGGTTCTTTGGGGTGGAATGGTCAGGGACCTGCCACGGGGCAGCGAGCTGCTTCCTGCAGAGGCCACTGATGTGGAAAAGCATATACAGGTGGTAGAAACTGGGCTAGGAACCTCAGCCACAGCCTGGTGGAGACAGAGTCTCGTCCCCTGGGGACACAGCACATTTCTGAAACACTTTCTTCTGATCATTTCTGTACTTTCTGTGCACCAAGAAACAGATTTAATTTGTCATCCCACAGTCATCACGTATGAGGCAGATACAGTAAACTCCCCTGACTTCAGGCTTTGTGCTCTAACCACAAGAACATCCATCTATGCTATGGAGGAATTAGCCAGACCATGAGAACAGCATGACACAATCTGTAAGGAATACTTCTGGTGATATAGCATTTTTGAAAACAGACTGTGCAGGGATACTTCTACAGAGTAACATAATGCAATTTGGGCGTAGGCTCTGCAGAAAGACAAACACAATTAATTCTGGTGTTTTCCTGATTGCCTCCTTTTCCACTGCTGTCAGGAAGCCTGCGTGAAAACATGATTTTACACCAAAGATATCTGAGTCTCTCCCTTTAGCAGTTACAGCAGTCTGCATGCAATACAGCAATCTGGGAACTCTGGAGGGATTTGGAAGTTCCTGTCAAATTTCTGCTTCCCATTTCTATTAGGAAGGATCAATTATAGCATTCAAATCAATGTGACAGTGTGATAGCATAAAACTTATGGTGGAAAAAAACATTGCAGGTAAGGTTTTATTTGTGGTTCAAGGAACAGTTGTAGCAGAAGACACTGAAAACAGGAAGCTGATAGAAGACACAAAAATACTTATTTTGGTGACTGAATGCTAAAAGTACAAAAATGCATGTTTTTTTGATAATTCATTGTATAGAGAGTGATTAAATAGGATAAAAGAAACAACAAGTAGAAATCCTACTTTAAAAATGGATCTTCTGTAACGTGTTTGCTGTGAGCTTTAGGAAGCTTTTATTACACAGATTACAAGTGAGGACTTCCTGTAACAAAGCGGTCAGGTTTCCTTTTAAAAGGGCACTTTCAATCACTGCATAGTCATGCATGAACTTGTATTTCTTTCTGACTTGATAAATGAGAATGTATTTTAGGTAAACCTTCCCATTGGACATTTGCTGACCTTTATTCTGACTAGAATGAAAGAATGACTTCTGCTGATAGGACGCACAGGGATGGCACAAAGCTGAGCCAGGGGACTCAGATCAGGTATAATGAATTCTTTTTTACATGAGATTGGTCAAGGACTGGAGCAGGCTTCCTTGTGAGGTAGTTGATCTCCCATGCCTGTCAGTATTCAAGAAGTCTTGGACAGCTCTCAGTAACGTGCTTTAACATTTGGTTAGCCCTCCAGAGGTCAGGCACTTGGATAAAGGATCTTTGAAGGTCTCTTCCAACTTTTTGCTATACTGCTATGCTAAAAATCCAATGTCAACTGTAACATTTCCAGTCAAGCATAACATGAATAATATATGTAAAGTAAATCTTAACAGTAGAGCAAATTCACCCTGGGTTTTTCCAGACTAACTCCGTCCTGTAGTTCTACTTAAATCTGCTCAAAAGACGCAGGAACTGGTCTGCTCCAAAAGCCAGTGGGAGCCTGTCCTCACAAAGCAGGTCATCAACTACTTCTTGGCACACCAGGAATATATATATTTATGCCACATCCCTGTCCTCAAACATTTTCTTAGGATAATCTGGAGAGGGAGGCCAACTGCAGAATAAACTACAGCAGGTAAGTTCAGAGCACATGGTGCTGAACTTCACCATGGCAATGTCCTGTTGCGTATGTCATCCTTCCAGCACACCTCTCTGAATTCTACTGAAAACTGCCATTGCACATGCCATACTTGCTACTAGCTTCCAAACCCGTCTGGTAACAGGTTTTTATCTTATCCCGACAGTGTATCATGTGAATTAGCCAAGCACTTTGCTAATTTTACTGTTCTTAACTACTATTAATAAAGCTTGTAGTGGAGACCCTGCTGTAGAATTACAGATAATGTGGCTTGCCAGTGGCTTCCCACATCCCATCACAGGAGTACCTGAACTAAGCAGCAGAACAGCTCAGTTACAACACTGGACCAGGTCAGTCAGCAATTTCCTGCAGCTGTTAACTGGCACAGTTCCCACCAGGCAGTATTTTAACTCTTTTGGCACACGCTTCTGAGGCAAGTAACAGCCAAAACACTGCTCATCTATTCTGGTGAGTGGACCCCTTTGGAGAACAGCAGCTTCTGATACTGCCTGAGAAAATGAACCTAACTGTCTTTCAGCAAACCTCAAAGACAGTCAGTCCACTTTCGCTGAGGATGAGATTTAGATATGTCTAGGTGTCTAGACAGGAGAGCAAGGTGCAGGTAATAGAAAAGGCGGTTTTACCAATGGCAAGACTAAGATTTGAAAGTTTCTTATTCTCCTAGTAACCTTATTTTTAATGGAAAAAAAAAGAAAGCCCAAACCAAAACAAAGAGGAGTAAATGTGTAAGTTGCAGAGAAGAGATGCTCGGTTTCAAAGGTTTAGATAAAACTGCACCACACAGAATCAGATATCCATTTCAGTTCACTGCAAGTAAAGTACAGATGAACTCATGAAAGCCAGTTCCAGATATTTTAGCCTCTAAAACATCCAGAAGGAATTAGCAAAACTCAGCTTAGAAATGATGGCTAATGCCTTAATAATGGAAATGACTGCCCATTGTCCAAGCTGATAAAAGAAATATGGGATTTTCCCATTTTGGGTTTTTTTTTCCTGTGGAAATCCAAGGCCAAGCTGGAAGTTACATAGTCAAACACTGCTTATGCCCTTAGCTAAAAGTCAAACAAAAAATACCAGGAGGTCAAACCAGATCCATTCACACCTTCTACCCTTAAGTCCCCAGGGAGAAGCAGCTTTCTTCCTGCTTCCTCAGTCCTTAAGGAAAACATATCTCTTAATCTATTTAGAGGCCCTCCTTGACATTCTTTGGCTGTAGTTTTTCTCAATCGACCTAATCTTTTCCCATCAAGCTCCATGCTAATCCCATTTTGCTCCACTCCTTCAACTAATAAAAGATTAGAGTGACATTTCAGAAAGGGCATCGTATTAAGCAGCTACTTCCCCATCTCAACAGATCACACGGTACAAAATGCAGTGAACAGGCCATTAATCTTATGTTAATGAGGTGTCAGTCTGAATGGAGACCTCCTCCTTGATCAATATGAAGGGCGCAGTAATAATGAGGAGTCTGCCACTTGCCATCTCTGGGAGCTTCGCCAGAAGGCAGCAGATCTGTAAGGCGTCATTGATGGTGGCAACAGCTCCTGTCACCACGCCACTCTGTCCGTGACAACAGAGAGCAAGCATCCACGCTGCTCTGTCACCTCATGTGCTGCCCACACACAATAAGCTTTTCTATGTTCTAATTAGTGGTGTAAAACTGTTTAACAACTTTGGTCTTGCTCTAACACAAAATCAATTAGGATTAGCAGCCACACATAGGGAAATTTTTCACACCTGTCCAAGCCAGTCAAAGTCACTAAGAAACCACTTTCTTCATTCCTACAGTGGACAAACCATTGTTCTTTCTGATGACATTCCTACACTGAATCCAACTTGTTATTATAAAGAATTGTCTTGTTTTCTTAAGTATATCAGTGCTCTCCTTAAAGAAAACTCCTCACAGCTGCCATGCTTGGGTCAACTGAAGCTTTATCAAGTGCTGAGAAAACTTCAGTAGAAGTACAGGGCAAATCATGGTCAGTCTTAGTGCCATCCATATACTCACTCTGAAAGAACGTTTTTTCCTAGAGAGTGAGGAAGGCTAAGAAATCTCTCTGCATGCATGCTGCAAAGGAACTGCTATGAACCTACATGGGCTTTGTGTGGACACAACCACATGTTTACACAGAATAAACTGGAGCACCACAGCTAAAAAATAATCAGAAGACAGTTAACCTAGGGAGAGGTCTGCACTGGAAGACATGAGTAGCATGCCTCTCTTTCCCTTGTTGCATGGGCTTTGCTTTTACATTTATTTATCTATCTATTTATTTATTTATTTATTTTTCTCATGACTAATAAATAAGAACTGTGGATTTGGTATCCCCAGAAGTCAAGTGTCTGAAGGTGAAAATGCTCTGTAAGTCTACCTATGTAACTTGTGTTCTCTCACGGTTTGCATGGTTACTACTGATACAGTTCTTCTAAGAACACTTCCTTGTAGAGGAATTCAGCTCTTCTCCTCCTGTTCTGAAATGCTCTCATCCTGCCCTTGCCTAGTTACTGCTCTGTCCCAGTACAGAAAGTTAATGCTCAATATCAATATCAGAGAAACAGATTACATGGAACTATTTCAAGGAAAACATCCATCAGATACTAAATCCATGCAGTAAATGAGGAATCACAACAATTTTCTGCGTTTGCCATCGGACATAATATCACCAGCATTACCTACAAAAGACAAATTTTAACCATGCAGCCTCCAATTAAGGCTTTGATCTGATTTTCCTGTCTAGTTGCATACAGTAAAGAGCTGCAGTGGTGTACTATAAAGGATTCTTCTTTCATGCTTATTTCTCAGAAAAATCCAGCCTTTCCATCTTTTTTTCAGAAATAAACTGTCTTGGAAAAACTTAGATTCTTACCTATATACTGTGGTAGGTGGAGAATTCAGTGTGTCATAGATGAGTCTCACATGTCCCTGGTACAGCTCCAGAGCCAAAGGATCGTTGTCTCCTTTGTACAGCAAGATGCCATTGTCCTTGTCTGTTGCTACCTGCAAAACATTAATAACCAGGTAAAGTTTCTTGAGAATGATTAAATTGGAAACAATAAACCTACATTAAAAATCACAACTAAATCATATATGCAATTCAAATGTGATTTAATAGAGCATATATATGAGCTACAATACACAGAACATTGTCTTGTTGACAATGAGTGGGTTCATACACAAACATGTTGGAAGGCTCCTTTGTCTCAAAGAAGCAAGAGTTTTCAAGTGAAAGCTGCAATATATTCGAATCCTGATGATGGGCTGTAGCTGCACTTTGGTGAGACACTAATAAATGTATTTCTCAATAAACTGTTATTTTAGAAAATCACCTTCAATTGCAATGAATTTCAGCAAAATCACATACTTTCTATGAATATGAAGAAGGTCAACTCAAGTTATTAGCAAGTCCTGCTGCATTCAAATGGGAAATTTTGACAGTCAGTAGAGAACAGACCAGCCTTCAGCTGTCAGGCTTTGTGGATGCAGATACAGTATTTCTCAGAAAAAGCACCAGCAACAGATACTGTGCATGACGTACCTGGAGAGAAATGTTTGCCTGAGGGCGAATTTTGGCTGATGGCAACTCCACATAGGAATCTTTCCCAACAAAGTTCACTGTGATGAGCTTCTCACACTTCTGCCCAGCAAAGCCAGCAAGGCAGCGGCAGACGGGTTCCTGGTGAGCAACGATGCACTGGGCCCCGTTCTGGCACTCATAGTTATCACATGGGCTCGTCTGCAGCAGAACCATCGGTGGAGGAGTTTCACAGAAAAGCCCACTGTAGAAAGTAAGGTGAAGAAAAAGCAGCTTCATTTATCCCAACTTTTTGTATGGAAGAAAATATTTTCAGATGCTGATATTACAATATCACTGTGGTATAATAACTCCAAGATTCAGCTACCATGTGCCAGCTTTACTGTGTGAGAGCTGTACAGCATCACACTGTACAGAAATCCCCATGCTGGGTTTGTATGAGCCAATTCAAATACTGAAAACAATTCGTTCTGCACTTTGCACTGGTTATCTAGCTCTGCAAGGTACAGCAGTCTGTCTCAAATAGCTTCAATACCGCACTGTGCTGCGCAGATGTTCCCACAAAAACAGAGCCATTTAAACCCAAACCTGAGCGCAGCCCACCTGCTCTCCCTGCTATCCAAAATGTGCAGCATTGCTCAGCCAAAAATCCCTGTCCTAGGCTTTGTGACTTAAGTCTATTGCTGGTGTTTTAAGTGGCATGCAAAGGGAAATCCTCTATTCTTAGCATCTCTTACAGTCTCCTCACTTGCTTTACTGCATACCAGAGAGCACAAAATCAACAGATGGGCAATGGCTAAAAACTCTCAGAGGCACCAATACTGTGCTGTTCTCTGGGCAGTTTCCCTGCATTGGTTGTTTCTGACAGCAGTGGGATTATTAACTTTATTTTAGCTGAGTTTGTAGTTGGCTACATTGCAGACCAGAAAAATGAAAAGGAAAGGACCTCCCAGTGTCGGAGGTAGGAAAGCCAAGTGCCCAGTCCGAGCACTTGTGAACACAAGTTGAATTCAGACCTGGAGGAAAGCACTATGGTTTGGTCTTAATGATACAAGAGGCCGTATCGTTACAATACAAGCCAAACCCACACATAGTAGCTTCTGAGCTCCCAGGCTCCCAGGAGCAGCATTGGCTCCATCCCCAGGCTGCACACTTCACAGGTGATTTGCTTTCTACAATAGACTGGAATGACTCAACTGCAGTTAAATATTGACATCAGCAGAGAAGCAGTGGGGAAAAGGGAAAAAAACGTAAAAAGCTGCAGTCATCTTTCACAGTGATATCATGAGTCAGACTGAACTGCAAGAAGTAATGGGGAACCTCTGCCTAGCACTGCCATAGCCTGTAGGCCCTGCAGTGCGGCTACGCTCGCAGCACACATACCCTGCACTCGTGGGGCACCCCGACATTTCTCCTTACAAGGTGCCTTCTAAACCCAACAAATCCATTTTGTGCTGTTGAGAGAGCATAAACTCTCTGCACTGAGTTCTGTGACTGCTTGAAAATGTGCAGACAACAAAATGATGAAAAATTGCTGCCTGGGGAGCAGGGAGAGAGCGTCAGGCGGTGCTGGGGAGCGGCGCGGGGTGGCTGCGGGCTCCGGCTCTCCATGCTCCATAGTAGCGGGACAGGCAGCTTTCCAGGAGAGGATTGTGGCAGACACATTCCTTCAGTGAAAAACCCCTCAGCACAGTCTTGGAGCAGTGAAATCCCACTTGTCCCACTAGGAATTTCCTGCCATTCAAGGGAGCACTTTGTGGAATAATAGCACTCTTAGAAAAACAAAGCAAAAGGTGCCAAAAACCTCACTTCTCTCCAGTAAAGCAGGTGAGATGTGGAAGTTCAGTGAATTTCTAGGCAATTTTCCTAGATGCTATTAGAACAGAAACCTAAACCATAATCCCACAGAACATAGTACCAATACTAGACGTGCAAGAACAGCAAATAAAACAGCAATCTTGCTTATCCAGAACCTGCTGCTTCTGAAACAGAAGGACTTGGAGATGGCTGCTTTCCTTTTTATACCTTCTGGTGTAAGTCTTGCAGAGTACCATGGCCCTATCTAAAGAACTGCTGGCATAGCATAAGCATCCAACCCTCTCTCTGCCCCTGTTCTCACAACCCACACTGCCCTCTGGTCTGCCTCTGGGTAACTCTCTTTGTGTCATACACAAGAAAGTGAAATGCACAATGAAATACAGATGGAATAAACTCTGAACTGCGCCAGAAGCAGTGCAGTTGCTCTGCCTCTCCTCCTGCCTGGGTGACGCTTGGAGCTGTGAGTGGGCTCAGTCACAAATTGCTAATGCTTTTAACAAAGAACTGGGGGAAAAAACCAAGCACAACACCAAACCACAGTCAGCAGTAAATATCCTCTATCAGAAAAGCAAACTATTGCATAGAGACAAGCCAATCTATTAATCTAGACAACTTATCTCAGAAGGGTAATTTGGCAGGCAAGACTGTTGGCAATCAATAAACCCCATTCGCTTTGCTCCAAGGAGTATTTGGAGAGGTATTAGGGGTCAGAACAGAGTTCAGCCTGCTGTAGGGAGCAGTGGAAATGGGAACAGGAAAGGCAGTACAGTTTGGGAGAATAACTGCACATGGGAAATGGTTCTCTTTGCTTCATCTGATATGATTCTCAAAGCAAATTTGTTCTTGGGAACATTACTTTCTGAACACACCTGAACTACGAACTAGCCACAGACTAAGAGACATTCCCTTTGTGATGGTGTGCTGCTGCTGCTTGGCAGAGCCCTGTGAGCTTCCTGCTCCTAGAGGGAAGAACTGTGCTGTGAGGTGTGGCAAGACATGGCTTGGATCCCCCTTTCCAAGAAAATAAGGGAACACGAAAAAGTAACAACCTCAGAGGAAGACAGATAGGCAGAACGCAATTCCTACCAATTGAAGCTAGTTATAACATTGGTTGCCTACCAGCCTGGCAGCCAGACCTAACCAGAGCTGATGAGCATAGTGTTCAGAGTATCAGTGCTGTATCCACATTGCCAACCAGGCACTCAGTTGGGCTGAATGGAGCACTTCCATGTCTGAAGACTGGTTTCATTAGGTGGGTGATCTCCCTCTGCAATGCAGTTTTGCAACTAGATGGCCAACTAGAGGTCTGACAATGGGAACAAACAAGGGCTGACCCCACAGCTGACTGCCACCACTGACCTGAAGTGTAATTCAATTGACAGACCACTAGCTGAAAGGAGCCCTGCTAAGCCAGCCCATTAAGCTTGCTCTGCCTAACGCCGCTTTATTTTGTCTGCGAGAGACAGCTAGAAAGCAGAAGGAAAGACAGTGTTTATAACTCTGATTTCATGGAAGTTAAAAATAATAATAATGAAAAATACATGCAGCCCACAACAGCCCCCGCTAACAGAAAGCAAATGTTGCAAGAAGCCAGTGTGTCTGAAAGGCTTCCCAGACTCCCCATACGGCTCTTCTGCAGCCTTTCCTTGCCCTGAAACCCTTTCAGCTCCACAAGTGTGGCTGTCCTGCTGCTGGGATCCAGACATTACGTTTGCAACAAGTGAACAAGTGTCAGTCAAGGCCTTTTCTATTTTAAATATTAAAAATAGTTTTATAAATCATTAATACGACTTATTCCTGTAGCAGAGGAATGCAGAGCACAGCCTTGCTGGCATAGCTTTGCCAGTTTTCCCCTGCCTGGTATAATCTCTTTTATTTAAATAATCATAGTTGAGTTTCTTGCAGCAAACTGTCCCAGTGGGGAACTCAGGAGCATTTACACAATGGAGGAACAGTGCTTTCTATCAAGCTCAGCAGCATTAACATGTGATTCCCTACCACTGCAGCATTTATCAGGACAGCACTACTGTGAGGCGGTTGCTAGAGGGCAGCTTTGGTAAGTCAGCTTTAATCCAATGGGTTCACAAATTCTTGAACGTGACCATCGTTTCTTCACTGAGTGGTAAACAAACTGTATAGGAAACAGAAAACTTTGGAGGAAGAAAATGTATGATATAATTGCAAAAAGTTGCTGAGTGATAAGGTATGGAGCGCAGCTACAAACGAACAGTGAATAGCAAATGCCAAAATGGAAAAGTAAGTGTGTGCATGTTGGTGCTCTTGCTTTTGGGGCTGTAATTGGAGGTGTGTAACTGTGCATATGAGGCGCTCCACTGCTAAGGATTACCTGAGAGTGCTATTTACTTAGGCGTGTGAGGATGTTAAATTTTAACAACCTGCAAGCGGCTTTGATGTACAGCATAGCAACAACCATAAAATTGCTAGAGGTCTATGCATTTACGACAATAGCATAAGCTCCAGATACCTGGGAGGAGGTCACTCTGTAAACTGACTGCTGGGAAATGACTCTTGAAGTTTAGCCAACCAACTTTATTAATCATAGCCATGGGTCTCCTAGTTCCCTTCTGCAGACCATCCCCTTGTGTTCTCTCCTCACCAACCCTTGTGGCGTTGCAAAGTTATCTCCTTGCTGTACAGCACAGCACCGGAGGCACACTGTGAACAGCTGAATCTATAGCCCTGCGCCATCAGGAGTCTGAACTCTGTCAATCACCATCTTTGCAATTGCAATCTTGAAAGGAAAAAAACATCAGAAACCCTTTCAGAGCAGCGGGCCTTCAAAGCACAAAAGGCCAGAGTCATGGGAAGAATAATGAGCAGATCATATTTTGCTAGCAGAATTTTAAACATGAAATCAAACAAGAGCAGTAACTGTTCTGCATGGGAACTCTAGGGGCTTTGGCTTATTCTCTACCTTGACAGACAGATTTGTTACTGCTTTCTTCCTAAAACACCCTCAACTCTCACAGGAAATTTAAAGAGATGCCATGGAGGAGTGCCACAAAAAGAAAGCAAGCACGACACCTCAAGTCATTTCTGGCTCTGTGGTTGTAAGGCAGTGGGGTTACCTTTCTCAAACGAGTCTACACTGGTTTATGAAGCACTGTCTATGCAGTAGAAGAGTGTCACGGGTTACCTAGGAGCTTTGTGGAGGAAGATGTTACTGCTTCTTGGAGTACTTCAGTGGAATGAAAACTCCTCATTTGAGAGAGTTGGGTTGCTCCAGATCCTGCCCCTGAAGTCCCTGCTATGAGAACAGCCAACCCAAGCTGCCAGAAGACCCAGACCAGACTCCCACCTATCCCTACTGTGCCCAGCTGTGTCCTGACTTAACACACCCCTATCAAACCTTGTGACACTGTCTTACCCCCCAAAAAACCAAACACCTCCTGTTCAACACTGCCTGGGAACTGACATGCCAAGGCACCTGTGGAATTCTACCAGTCACTGCTATCTGACAACAGGATTGAGCTACCCTTGACTCCTGATACAGCTTAGCAATCACATTTCTCAACTCTCTTAACAATTAGATAACACTGAACATTTACAATTCCACTGTAGGATAGACTTTTGTTATCCTTGCCAGTCACCAACATGCAAAATCCCCAAGGCCATCAAAGCAGATGAGACATACTAAAAAAGATATGAACTTGAAATTAAGAGGATTTCTGGTATCCTATAAATAATAAGTCTGATTCTGTGTAACCATGGGTTGACAGCATGTTATATATCAGCACCTATTCAGAATAGTCCATCTACTTTGCAATAAAAATATTTGTTGAAAAGGGAAAAAGCACCCAGAGAGGATGAAAGCAAGAAGAATGGGGACAGCTGCAGATACAAGGCAGAATAAAGCATTTATAAATGTTCATGTAATTTCGACTTTGTCAAGACTGATCTTTTCAAGTATTCTTCTTTGTCTCATGCGTGTATTTCAAACACAGGAAAAGTTTAGCTGGAAGGAAACCAGTATCCAGCCTCAGGCAATGATTAGTGAATCCATTTGGAGGAGCACACTTATCTTTGACAGACAGTGAGATTTCCAGGTCAGATTTATTGGCAGCTGTCAGAGACTGGAAATTTACAGCCCAAATCATACTGAGCCTGTCTTCCAGCAGGCACGGAGATACTGGCACAACATCTTCAGAATCTTATTTTCTCCCAGCCAGGTCTGAGGGTTCATATATATAATGTTATTATCCTTTGCTCTCTCTCACATGTGCAAAACTTATCTCCATATCATTTATGTGATTGCATTACCTACTGCTTTACCAGGAAAGGCTGGGGCAGGCAGGCAGGCAAATTGACAAAGCACTGCACAAAAGGCAAACTGCTGTTTGCAAAGCAAATGCTGTCTGTTCAGTTAACTCCTTAAGATCTATTTCAGTTACAAGACAGGAAGTGTCAGGTTATCTGTTCACATAGGAATGACACATCAATACCAAATGTAGAGGCTGATTAGCTCTGAGGATGAAGGCAATTAAAGAAAGCGCCTCAATGCCATGTACAGAAGAGAGACAGTGAGGAGGAGGAGGTGTCCCTCACGTACCTGAAGCCCTGAGGACAGACGCAGGTGTAGCCATTGACTGCATCTACGCAGACGGCTCCATGGCGACACTTATGGCCCACACAGTCATCGTCATCTATTTCACAGTGTTTGCCACTGTAACCAGGCAAGCACTCGCATCTGCAATACAAGAAGATTGCTGTTAATAGCTTGTTTCAGCATTCACAACAGCAGCACACACAGGCAACAGAGCACCAATCTGATTTGAGACAGAAAGTGTTAGCTATTATTCCTGGAAGCATCAAGCACAATTCCTGCCATCAGAAATGCTCAGGTGCCTCCCATCTGTCTGCATTTGAGGTTCTGCAATCTGCTTATGTTCCAGCCAAGCAAAGATAGACCATACTACTGTTTTTTTCTCAGCCAAGTCTGTGGAGAAGGGTGATGGGATAGTGGTCTCCCTGTGGTGTTAAAGATGACAACACTTCCCCTAACCTCACAGACTCAGTATTCTGCAAGGTATGCATCTGATGCCTCCGATGACGTGAGAGTACAAAACAATTTGGCCTGTCTCCACACTGCTGTTTGAGGTTGGCTCTGTGCAACTACATAGAGTACAGTAAGCTTCTACCTCCCAAATGATAGAAATCTCCGAGCAAACCATAAAACTTAGTGAATGCAAAGAAAAAGACCATCAGTTGTGAGCTCCCCACCTGTCCATCTGCATGGATCTAAGCGTTGCTACAGCTGGTAAAAGTTATGAAAGTTATCTCCGAAGTGTGCTCCTTACAATGGGGACACTCAGACAAGGCACATACCTGCCCTTTATGGGGCAATTCCAGTCTCAGGGGCATTACCATTTAGATCAGGTTTGTTACATGAAGGTCATGTCACTATTTCTGTTAGAAGCCTCACGGATATTTATAACCTGACAACAGGAAATGCATCCCAAAGTCTCAGAGTTGGAAAAGACTTTCTGGGATAGCTGAACAGCCTCTTTTTGAGTCTATGGTGTAGACAATGTTTAGTCATGAACACGTTTTAGTTCACAAAGCACATTTCAGTTCTCCCAGCTGGATTTTACTGCACATCTGGAAAACAAAAGGCATATCGCTTAAACCAAAACAAGGGAAGAGCTGCACTTCAGCAATAAAAAAGAGGCCTGTGCTCTTGCCAGAGCCCCTTGTTTAGATCTGTGAGCTTGTCACTGAGAGCTGGAAGAGCTCACATAAATCATAAAGTCAAGGGAGGTGGCATCAGCAGAGGAACCACTCTGCCATTGATCTACTCTGCTGCCCTTCCACTCCTCCTGCCTGCTGGCAGCCTGGCAGGGTGGGTACAGGCGGAAGCTCCTCATGAAAAACCTCTTCAGAGGAACTGGGCACATGGGAGCTGTCAAGGAAAAAGATGCTTCCCCTTTCCAGGCAACAGTCATTGTGTGGAATTTGGTTCTGAGTGGTATGTTCTGGCTGCCAGCCACTCCCCAGCTCATCTAGGCAAGGCAGTGAGTTATCTCTGTGTGGGGCAATGACTGATCAACAGCTGCCACAGCTCCAGCACTGAGAAGAATGTGACCCACAGACTCCATACTCATAATGACTGGCTAAAAAATGACAAAAGAAGGCAGAGCCTGTTAACTCGTGGGCTACAGAGTAGTAACGCCATGTAGATGAACAGGCTTTCCTTTTCCATCCTTCCTCTGGGAAAGGCCTCCACCATGACCCTCTGCAGACACAGGATGGTTGATGTTCCAGCTCTGTTTGTCTGAGCACCTTGGTGGTTCAGGGAATACTGTGATTACAATAAAGGAGATGACAGTACAGAGGAAAAAGTAACAAGTGTAACTTCTCCAAACTATAAGAAGTGTGCAGCACTTTCTGGCAACGTTTCAGTCACACCTGCAAGCAAACAATGTCAATCAAAAGACTTTGGGTGGAAGGGGGTGAATTGGCAGCATTTAATCCTGTTGCTTTTTATTGATCCCTGCAGTCCTAATATAAAGTGATGTAATAATGAACGATGTGCAGTGCCTTATTCAGAGCTGCCATGCATCAATTTTATGATGTGTATTGGCTATCTCAGTAATGACAGAACCACCACTTTTCTCTGCAGGGCTGCATTAAATCAGCATTTTAAGCTGTCAGGTAATAATTCCAAGCTTTAGAAAAATAGAGTATATTTATACCATGCTCCAGCATCACCACAGTGAATGGAAAAACATGCTCCTTTCTTGAAGTCATTTTTTTTGAAGCCTTTTCATTGTGTTAAATGTTTTGTGGTTTCTTTGTTTGTTTGTTTTTTGTTTTTTTCATCTGGTATACAGAAAGCTCCTCTTCCTCTCTGGTAACAGCACAGTAAATATGTGAAGGCTGGAAGTGAGGAAAGCCATCTGCAATGTTAGCTTAAAAAGCAAAGAGCTTTGTTCAGCTGAACACACTGGAATAGTCCAATTTGCTTCCAAGCTTGGCTTTCCCTTTAGAAACCTGAAATGTCTTTTGGGTCCGTCATCTCTGAGCTCTGAGGGTGCTGAACCTACCAAAAAATGCATGCTGTTTATCTTGCTCCACAGCTGCTGCTCTGAACAGCTTTTCTTGTATTCCCACAAATGCATGCCTGCGAGGAGCAGCCATGGAGCACCTCACCCAGCATCCTTCTAGGAACACAAAGTCTTGTCCTCGGGGAAAATTGGCAACATGGTGCTACCCCTCTCCCACACAGCACTAGCAACTGTCCGTGTATTAGTAAAAGTATGATTCAGTAAAGATTAAGGCAAATAAATCTTCATACTGAAGTCCTGCTAGGAGGGCAATCTACATGATTAGACCATTTATCTCATTTCTCAGTGACCATCCGACACAAAAACAACTGAAATCCTGTTTTCTGCTACAGCCTTGTTGTGATGGCAACAGTCCCAGTATCCTAGAGCCTAAAAATGTGTCTTGTGGTGTTCAAAATGTTGGCCTATCCAGGGAGATTTGCATCTGCATGCACTCAATGTCTATTGTATTAAAGTGGTGATTCATAGCTTCTATTGCAAGTCCACGATGAAATTTTCCTCCCCATATGAATATATAACTTGGCTTCCTATTTTTTTCTCTCTTTGTCATCTTTTCCTCCCTCTGTAGACTTGCAGGCTGACTAGAGCTGATCAGAGGACAGACAGACAGCCTGGAGTCTCTGCCGCTGTGACATCCTTCACTGGTGTGTGCCACTGCATGCCCAGGGCACAGGCTGCACAGTGGTTGCTCAGGGACAAACTGAACCTGCCATTAACCTCTCCACACTGTAAGAAGAGCAGAGGACTGACACATGAGTCTGTCTCACTCTGCATGCACTTTCACACTGCCCCATTACACACTAAGTATATGGCAAATTGTGGGTCAGGGGATCAAACTGCTCAAGGAATCAGTGACAGCACAGGACCAGAGCTTGTTGTTTTGAATGAGACCCAACAGCTACAACACATTGCTGCAACAGCTGCTGAGCGCTCTATTTCTGAGCTATTTCTGAATGGTTTGGTGCAACTAAGGCATGCAAAAAAAAGCTACACTGGGATAAATCTACTTGCTAGGCTGGAAACGCTCCCTCGCCTTTTAAGTCTGGCTTGTGAAAAAGCAAAATGGGACCAAACTAGCAAAGAAATTTTGTTTAGCATTCCCTGAACAGTAGGAAGAACAACTCAACAATTGTGGGAAGAAAAACACAACAAACAGTAGTAGAAATACTTATGAGTATGATTATTTAGGCTTCTCCCAAAAGTTAAGGGCCCTGCTGTGAAGTACACTTCTTTAGCAAGCAAGCAAGGAAACAAGCAAGCAAAGTGTCTTATTTACTCAAAGCATTTGAGTGGCAAGCACAAAAATGTTTCCAATATGGGTAAACCATTCCGGACCACAACTGGAGCATAGGAAGTTCTGCATGAATGTGCGTAAGAACTTCTTTACAGTGAGGGTGACGGAGCACTGGAACAGGCTGCCCAGGGGGGTTGTGGAGTCCCTTCTCTGGAGATATTCAAGACCCACCAGGAAGGCTACCTGTGTGACCTGGTGTAGGGAAGCCTGCTTTGGCTGGGGGGTTGGAATCGATGATCTCTGGAGGTCCCTTCCGACCCCTGTGATTTGGTGATTCTGTGAAGCCCAAAGAGCACAACTGCCCCTCCCAAGACATACTGGGTGTGCTATGTGAAGGTATCCCTTGCCAAAACTCCAGGTTTCCCTCCCAGGGGGAAAATGAGAGTCTTTGAGACTGTGAAAACAGCTTTAGAGGAAAGTGCAGAACACAGCTCACAGCTGCACTAAGACCTCTTGAATTTGTTCTCCTTTCTCACTGCTTTGATTCAAAACCTTTTCCTCCACAAGCTTTCCATACAGAGACAGACAACTGAGAAGTCTAGCTATTTGCTAAATTATTCTGAAATTCCCTCTTCAGAGAAGTGATGAATGCTGCTACCATGTACATCCTGAAACAGCCCAAACCACAAATCACCAGGTGTTTCACCGTCATTTAAAACAGAGAAGCAGTCAGTGTCATTCCCAATACTCAAAGCCAACAGATCTACCCAGTGTGTGCTGACCAATATGTACACGTACTCACCTGGATCCTTTGTCAAATGGAACACATTTGGACTCATGCTGGCATGGATTTAGCTCAGGAATGCAGTGGTTAATCACCTCATCACACAGTTCACCTACGGCAAAAGAAAAGCAATGAAGCTGTAACACAATTTGGACAATCCTGAAGAGCTTCAACCATGATGTTCAGTGATGGCAGATCTCCCTAAGTGGAGACAGCTCGGTAGTTCAGCAGGGAGTGACAATACTGCATGTGAGATCCTATGAGACTTCATTAAATTGGGTTCTTTTGACCTACAATGACTGTACCGATTATATCACACAGTTCTGAAAGATTGGTATAAAAAGCACTGACATGAAAACCCCACTTGGAGACAGGCTAATGATTGAATGGTCAGTTCTTGACCTCTTACATCAAAGGAAGAAAGCGACACAAGAATGAAGTTACTCATTAGATTGTGACATTTTCACACCAAAGCATATAAGCTACAGTCACTACTCTGCCAAAGAGGCTGATGAGACATCATTCTGGAAAAGAACGACAAATCACAAACCCTCCCCCAAACCTCTGTGACTCTCAATAATAGGAACCAGCTTTACGACTGCATATAATTATAAAACATTCACTATTTATAAGAAAAGCACTAACTCTATTGTGCTCACAGGAGATGATGTCTTTTTAGGAAAAAAAAAAACCCACATATAAGCTCAGCTCAGCTGTTTCTAGCTAGGTATTATGTGCTACATGCCAGGCACCTCCCTGGATTTGTTTAAATTTTAATAATTAATAGAATGTCCAAAAACAGATAGTTTATTTAAACACCCCCTTCTCTCAGTCCTAAATTATTAGGTCACACTTCAGTACCCCAGAACTTGAGATCCAGCCAAAGACTACAGAAATGTTTGGCTTCCCAAGAAACCAACAGAAACATACCCCTCATCTCCCAAAGCCTTTCAGGAGAAGCAAAGGTCAGGTATTCTCAACACAGAAACCCTTAAAACTTATAGTCCCAAAGTCCCCCATGCAGCTATATCAGAAGACCACATCTGTAGGGTTTCAAGGTTATGCATATTTTGCGTGCCTATACATGATACACGTCATTGAACGAGCAACAGGTCATGTGGACAGTGTGGGAAAAAAGATAACGTGTGGCACTGGTGAGCTGGCAATGTTTCAGCAGTACTGTCACAAACCTGCAGCTCTATCTGTCTCAGAATAATCTCCATTTTCAATAATAGCTGCATTTCTAAATGTAGTGGCTACAGAGAAACACATGAAAATACAACCCAAGAGAACCACACAGATCAAAATTCAGATGGAAAATGCAAATCAGAACCACCTTTTATCAGTCTTGTGATGTGGCAGGGATGACTGGGAGCACAGATTTGAGAAGGACTCTGGTAGTGGCAGGTATGAGTTATGAGATATATGAGTTAGGTATGAGAAACTGTTAACACCTTCAGCTCCCCCCTTCAGGTTATTTCTCCCACATATCCAGTCTCCATACACTACAACATTGGTACACAAGACTTGATTTGGCTCTTCATATGAGAATGGAAGAACAATGAAATTTGTAAAGATGACTCAAAAACTTTAACTTCAAACAAGGAACATATATCTGCTTTTGAGAGTTGCCAAGCAAAAATAAGCAAGGGGATCAGGAATGCAAGCCCTGAAGGCAGAAGGTGTGACTACTAACATAGCCACTGCATTCATGTGCCATACATATTCTCATGACTTTTAGTGGGTTGGGTTGGGCAACACTGAAGAAGTGTAATATGGCAATCCTCAGTAGGCAGAGTTTGTTGTTTGTACAAACATTCCATTCCATTTGGAGCCAGGGAATCCCAAGAAACCACTGCTGTTAAATGCTATCAAGTCTTCTAACAGTCATGGACAAAACTTGAGCAAATGTCACCAATGTATCCAGCTCAGGGAGGGGATATGCCAATAAGATCGAATACAATGAGTCCATGGGAACTAGGGAAACAGTTCATTCCCCAGACTTGAGGTTTGCCACTGTGCTTCGTTACTCCTCAAAAGCAACTAGGGATGTTCAGTTCTTACCAATAGGCACACTGTCTCCATTGAGACACATTTTTGAGGCAGAAGGACTGGAGATAGGTCTGTTTACTTAGCAATCCCCAAACTCACAGCCCACAAACGCTCCCAAATATTAAGAGCCAAAGTGACTGCCTCTGCCTTTGGGCAGACACGAACATGAGCTGGTCAGAACTTGATGCAATGCCTGGAGAATGGCCAGTTTGTCTTCTTGGTATATCTCACGTCCCTTAGCAGTGCACCACAAATCTTATGCGAAAATAAACACGAATAAAGTGTAACTGGCTGGTGACATTAAAAGAATGCAATGATCTAAAGCGGCAAATATTTTCTGAAGACCATTTATTAACTGAACACAGTGTGGACAGATGCCTTCAACCATCCTTTTGCTGAAAATCTTCAGTACAGACTTTCACAATTCTATTTCTCTTTTTGCTTTGAAGAAGAGGAAATGAGCTTTTTTTTTTTTTTTTTTTTTTAAAAAAAAAAGATCTGTTTCACAAACTCTCAAAGGAAATAATAATTCTTCTTACAGTATTCTTCTCAACAGCCTTGACAAGTGCTTAGAGATCCAGTAAAAATCTCCCCAAATGTCAAATATTATGACTCACTGTGTCATTCTGAAGGCTCCACTATCACAATTTAGGAGAATTCCAGGCTTGGTACCAAACACTGCATCCAAAAAATTTATCAGTGTTCATGCAAAACTTGGAAAGTTTAAGGACTCTTCCTGTTATTTTTCCCATCTATCATTCATTAAGGAGCTCACTTGGGAATGCCTTGCAACTAGAGCAGCATCATCTCAGGAAGTGAATTCTAGATACATTATTTCAGACTCCAACAAAGTTCACTAGATGTTGCAGAAAACACGCCAAGGAAATAAAGCACTCTCTGAAAGCAAAATCCAAGGCACCAGCTACACAAAAACGTTCTGTTTCACTTGCTCAGAAAATAACTGGGCCAAAAAATCTGCCATCAGACCCGAGACTGCAATATTCATTGGCCACTTTAATGCCAGCATCAGAGGAAAATCTGATTCTCTCCCTTTGTTGGAGTGACACAGGACTGCTTCTCTGAGCAGAAATTAAAGGTCTAGTCCAAGTTTCTCATTGGATAGTTATGTGAATCTGAAAGTGAACTGGACAATAATTATAGGCAAAATTCTATTTGTGGAAGGTATGTGACAATGCTAAAACACCAGAAACTTCAGTATAATGCTTTCCTAAATGTGGTAAATCTTTCCATCTTCCTCTGTTCTCTGTATTCTGAAATGAGAGCTCCAATCTGAATGGATGAAGGAAGTAGTGTGATTTGCCACAAACATGCAACTTTCAGATTAGAGCCAAACAGTTCTGACAGAAGGAGCAGTGACAGGTGGATCTCCCATTGCTGCCGCTCCAGGCTTTAGAAGAATGAAAAAAAAATGACCCCCTTGTATAACAGAAAAGGTATTTTGCCCCTTTGAAACAACTTCCCATGCATCCTTCACCAGCACTGCTCACTGCTTTTTAAAAAGCCACAACAAAACATTTATTATCTCACTCAGCGTTTCTCTGTTCTTATTTTTTCAGCAAAATCCTGAATTTCATGGGGCTTTCCATATTCACTTTTCACAGGGCTTACTGCTTATGAAGAACTGCCAAGAAACATGCTTAGGCTTTTCTGCAGCCTTCCACATGTCTCAGAATGAAGCCAAGGCAACAATAGAGCAATAAAGAAGACTTTAACACAAAGTTTAATAATCATCTCTTTTTTTTTTCCATTCTGAGATGTCAAGAGAGCTATTCATCTCATGCCACATTAGACTTTTAAAACTAGGATCCAAGTTACACTATTCTCCTTAATGACTAAAAGAGAGATTTGGATGGTAATAGTATTTTACTTCTTTAAGTAAAACTACAGTTCTGAAAAGAGCATCTAATCCACCAATTTGCAACTGATGAGCTCTATGATTTTCTTTTGTTTCAACTGGATTATCCTTTGTTCTGTCATTCTTGATATTCAAGAAATAACTGATAAAGCAATATAGAAAATATTCTCACTGTGATGCAAGAGAACTTTATGGAAGGCCGAGTGGACTAAAAGCAAAAATACTGCTGAGAAATTCACAGTATTTCTCGAGAAAAGGAAAGAACTTGCAGTGAAGGAATGATGGAGCAAAGCTGGCCTTTATCCACAAAGCAAACTTTTCCTGCTTGCACATCGAGATGATATGCATCTGAGTGGTTAAATAGTATGTTGCACATTTGTGAACTTTGCCAGGTGAATTGAAATAAAACTCTTCCCTTTGCTGGTAATAAAAAACACTGAACTGTTATTCTCATAAGAGATTACTCATTTGATATCTAATAACTTACATCGGAAGAAATGTTTTTTGCATTTTTCTATTCCCTTTCTCTCTTTTTAGTTATTAAAAAAGAAGTTAGTGCCAAGTGGAAATTTCAGGAGAACACAGAACCTAAAATTGGTTGGGTGGACCAGACACAGGATGTCCCTCCAATAAACCAGTAGAGACACTGCCAAGAAAATAACTAAGTCAGGAATGTTGTTGATATTTGATGAAAAAGACTTGAGGCTCATCTTTGAAAACAAAAATCAGATTTTTTACTCCCAAACTGCTTAAGCTTCTAATGAGGAAAAGAGACGTACTTTCAAAATCCAGCAGTAGCAAATGCACTCAGCTGCCATGTTATATATCAATACCATGTTGAACATAAAAGAAATTACCTGGAATCCACTATACTGGAGTTTTCTGTATGGATTATGAATGGAGTTTGCTCTGTCTTGATGAATGCTGCCCACAATACTTTGCTGGCAAAAAACTAACAGTTAATTCAAGCTTTTCATTAAGTAGGAATGCTTTAAAAACTCATTTTGGAGTGTTAAGATTGGGCCTACTAAACAGTAGCTACATGTCAGACTCAACATTCAGATTCCCAAGAAAATGACTTGTTGTTCAGAACTGAGGAGCAATTGCCTCTAATCTTAAGATCAAACAAAGGGATAACTGATTAAATAGCAAGGTCTGGCTAAAGTACTAACAGTACTTTCTTCAGTGAATCAAGTCCTGCTCTAACTAATCAGTGTTAAGTTACAGAGGTGCTGAAGTCATACTTCTTTTTCTGGAAGTTTCTAATCCAAACTCTAAGAGGCTTACAAAAAGATGCCTAACTGCAGATGATCCTTCAGAATAGATTTCTAAATACAGAGATCTTTGAAAAATAATTTACATGCAGAAAGATTTCCTTATGTTCTACTGGCAACGTTAACATGGCCACCTTCTCAGCAGTGTTCGGAGTGCTGAATACCCTGACTGCCTGCCAGCTGCATTATGTGCACAGTATGCACCACCTGCAAGCAAGCAAGTCAGTCGTGGGCCCATGGATAACTTCTAATCCTCTTACGTATTTCTTCATAAACTAGATTTCACAAATCATGACTTCCATTTATAAGTGATCACTGCATCAATCCCTTAAGACAGCAGTAGCTAAGGATATGGATAACTGAATATATGGAAAGCTGAAATTACATTTTCTTAAGAAATATACCAAGGTCCTGATGAACAAAGAAACCCTCCAGTATATCTACATCTTAAAACATGACGTTTTACAAAAGGGAATCTGAACAGCAGAAATCCTGGAGCTGTGAGCTCCAGTGTGACAAGAGAGCAAGAGTGAAGGCTGCAGCACTACTCTGTACTCTTCAGTCACAGTACAAGGGGGTTCAGTCTGATAGCAGTGACGTGGTTCTCTTTTAATAAGGCAACACTGAAAGTAGGTGTATGCTTTTGAACAAAGATAGGAAACACAGAGTAGCTGAGGCTGAAAGGGAACTCTAGGTTCATCTGGTCTAACTCCCTGCTCATATGGGGCCACCTACTCAGGACAATGTCCAGATGGCTTTTGAACATCTCCAAGGAGGGAGAACTTCCATATTTTCCAGGTCTTCTCCTTTATGGTTATACATGTGGGAAATGTAGGCGCTCTTGCATTTTTTCCACAGAAAGCAAACGCAATTTACAGCTGCCAAGTAACTACAGCTGAGAAACTTCCATGTAAGGCAGAATTCAGAAGACCAAAAAAAATGCACCAAACTTTGACCATCATTTTGTTTGTCTCAAGGAAATATGGCTAGAGTTCCAAAATTTTAAGAGACCAATTGTTAGATGCTTGTTCAAGTATTTCTCAGGCAGTCAAGGTCCCCACAGAACCACAAGGCTGAACCATGCTATCTAAACACTTCCTGCTCCTATGTCCAACACATACTTAAAAACACGCAAGGGGCAAAACCAACCTACAGCGCAAGGTTTCACTTCAGCACAGTTCAGCTTCTACTGATGCCCATCCCACGGATTGTTTCCAGTCAGCCTCACAATGCTAAGCTAAGGGGAACAAGCTGGAGAGCTCCAGCAATGAGTGTCAGCCACAAGTCACCCACAGAACTTCTTTCTTCCAGAGTCATTTGGCTTGACTAAGTGCTTGGCTTTGGCTGTGCAACATGACCACAATCAGATACGCCAGAAAAAGAGACCATAATCACTAACAGCAAATAGTGTTCTGTCTAAAAGTAGCATAACTGCAAAAATCTCAGATAGCATCTACCACAGCACACCGCAAGGTCCCCTAAGGTAAAATACATCTTAGTTTTGTCTTCCAAACACATAAATCCAGAAATAGTTTCTAGCTTTGTTTTTGAGTTGGTTTCTTTCCCTGTGATACAAACTACTTGCATTTTTTTCCCAGGGAAATAAACTATTTTAAAACTTGCTTTTTTCATCGCCTCCATGGGATGCTGTGGATTTCAGAAAAATAATACCCTATTCTCAGTATTAGAAGCCACTGATTTTTGATTTTTTGTTACGTTTCAGAACAAAGAGGTGAAGCCATTAGCTGAGGCTTTTTAGGATTCTTAGCAAAAATGGATATATTTACTGATATATTTATTGTATGAGACCTACGCACGTCTGCCTCTGGCAGACAGGAGAAAGCAGAAGTCACAGCAATCACAAATAAAACTAAGTGAAGTAGCAAGTAAAGCATAAACTAACTCAACGTACAGAATATATGTTTGGTCCTTCATGTAGGTTTGAATACCTTTTCAAGTGAGAGCATGGACAATAATGAGAGTATGAGAGAATAAGGAGAAGAAAGGATCTCTTTTTGGAGGTATAAGATTATACATTTGATCTACAGCTGCAAACAAATCCATGAAGTCTCTCAAGATTGTCTGGGATGAAAAAGAAAATGGGAATGGAAGGAAAAAAAATTGTATCAATTTTGTCTACACTGCTAAAACAAAAAGCTAGAGAGATCGTGTTGATATTAGCTGGAGATAGGGCATGGTAAAGCTACACATTCAGAAAAAGGTAAGGAAGTTAAGAGACTGGGAGAATGATGAAGATTTAAGAGAACAGTAGGATGATAGAAATAGCCTCATAGCTTCCTCTTCTAATGTTCCTATATATTTTCATTTTTAGAAAGACTACAAAACCGTAAGTTCATCAAATGGTCAGACCAGGTTGTAAAACAACTGATGAAGTACTCAAGCTTTAGAGCTGGCGAGACTTGGGCTATGATTATCCTGGAGGAAGTACATGTTTTTAATTTAGCTTCAGAAATAAAGTAAGAAGGTGGGCAGAGAAAAAACAACCTATCAAATGGCAGTTGCTCTGCTAGGCAGTATAAGTGCTGGTTCAGCTATGTAAATGCACACAACAAACATGGAAAATGCTGAAGAATAGCAAAGGAAACTTGTAGTTCAAGTAAAGGTTTGATTAAGGAGAATCAAGTCTCCTCTTCTGCCATAGAATCTTTCTTTGCATGGCAATCCGCTATCTGTCTACTTTCCCCTCTCTGTTTTGTTCTCCTTAACTTACGTTTTTCTATTTCACACAATCCATTTGTATTTGCACCTTGAATCAGAGATTAGATGGAAAGGATCTAAGGAGAAGGCTACTGTACTTTAAAAAAAAAATGATAATTAAATGAAAGTGAAATGGGGCTGGAGTGTGGGAAATTCCTTCCTCCAGCAGTCACTGACCAAATCGGTTGTTTTTCGTCTACAACCTACTTTGCGTGGGGAAAAAATTGTCAAAGAATTTTAAAGGAAAACACTACAAAAAAACCATTAATAAAAGAAAGATTTCTGGCCTTCATTATTAAAACCAATGAAAGAAAAATGTATGCATCAGTATTTGGGATATTTTTTCCTAAAAAGGCAAACAAGTCAAACTTGAAAGACAGAAGATAAAGCAGAAAAATACTAAGGCATGGACAAAACCAAACCATGGATGCTGTCAGTCTGTCAATTGCCAACATACATTTTTAATTTGTTTTTCACTTAGGAACATAAGATTTACTATTACATTTTAGCCATTAACCAAACAAATTAGGGGAGATGGCAGATAGTTCTTACAGAACAACACACGTACTCTTGGATCTTCTTCCTCCAGGTTCTCAGCCCATTCTTTATATTACAAAATGTATTTATTTTATTATTCCTGTATTTATTGAAGTATGATTACAGTCTTAGATGTATTACAGAAGGCAAGACAAAAGAGTGATGAGGAATTAAGACGTTGCCTCTCCGTACAGTCATGGAAAGAAGAATTTGAAATGGCTGAGCATCTATAGCAAACAGCCTGAAGGCCAATGAAAACATCACAGATTATCACAATAGAAATACATCATCTGAACTGCATTATAATTTAGACTATTCTTAATTTAATTTGCATTAAACTACTGTATCTGGTGAGAAATCCATGTTGTACCTAGAATTAGCATTTCTTGAATAAAACTATATGGTCTGAGTTTGTTCAGCCACCAAATCCAGCCATTCAACCTTCTATAGAAATTTCTGTTTTCAACACAGGCACTTGTAAAGTATGAAAAATGTTGCTCTGCCTACTCTCTCAAGACAAATACGACTTTTCTTGAGAACTTGAAGACCTATTCTTAACCTCCCAATGGTTCTGAAGCATCATTTCTAATCCTCCTTCTCATCTCTCAGCTTGTCCCTACTGAATAGTTGGTCGCAACAAAAAGAGATACTTGCCTGTGTTTTCCTGTCCTAATGGTTTCATCCTGCCTATGGGTATCACTGTCCCTGATGGCAACGCATGGAACCGTTATGCCCCAGATTACTTTGCACAAAAGCTACTTTTGCCTTTGAAAGTATCCTCCATCCTTCTTTGTTCACAAACATACAGATAAAATCCACACACTTGGCAGCTCTGAAGCACATACTGTTTGCTAACTGAATGGTTAGCAAAGTCAGCACCCAAGAGGGATGCAGAGAGCTGGATGCACAGTTATGAGTGCAGCAACAAGTATTCCTGATTCCCCCAGTGAAACCACATTCTATCTTGAAATGTTAGCATTCACCACTCAGTATATTCAAACACAATATTAAAGTTGTCAGCACCTACTTTTTTTTTTCTCTTTTTTTTTCTTCTCATTTTAAAGATACTATCCTACTATGTTCAGGTATTCTATTGGTACACAATGCTTTATTTGAGGAGAATATTCACAGAGATGCCCTGAATGTCACAAGAGACTCCAGTCAAACTCTCTGCCTATGGATCCTCCTTTTTACAGGTCACACACACCTCCCTTTTAAAGTGCTTCTGCATGGCTTGCCTGTTTGCTTCCATGAAGTTTCCTTAGCTGCTGTTCATTCAATCAAGCAACTTCAAATGATGTTCAGTTTCTTGTTTGGATACAGCTCTCACAGAACCCTCAAATTCATGGCTCAAATTCACTTGGCATGTATGTAACATTTGTTTGGCTGATAGTTTGAGTTCTTGCAGCTACTTTATGCCGTTCCCTGCCTTTCAGCTTAGACAGAGCCAAGCTGAAGTATCTCTGAGGGATATTTCAGCCCAGCCAGCTGCACTGCAGTGAGTCCAACCAGGTGACTGGTCAGGTTGGATGGAATATCCATCTCCAAAAAGGAGGTGATGCAGGTTAAGGCAATTCTTTTATCACAGCTTACTAAACACTTCCTTTTTATAAAGAAACATAAACTATCATAAGCTCTTCAGGTTTCTAAGTTGAGCTGCCCTCCCATTTTTGCAGCCTTCCTTCACTTCACGACCTATATGACATTTTTCCAGAAGTATTTCCTGCTCTTCTTCACTAAGTCTGTTTCAGCTACATTCAAAACTATTGCCTGTATTCTAACAGCAAATCACGACCGTGTGGTATATACAATTGTGCGCATACTACATACAAGGCTGGGATCCAACATGCAGTGTTGCAATGCACAAGTATTTGACAAACTCTCCCAAACAAGCAGAGTCAATATGCAGGTAAAAAAGTAAGATGGAAGTTGACTCAAAATATTTCAAAACTGATTCTTAAGTATCATGTGAATTCTCTGGCCTGTAGCCAGATTGCTATTCGAGAAGAAATCCCAATCTAGTTCTTTCCTGCCCTTCTTCTCTGCAATAACCAAAATAATCTGCAATAAGCCTGTGAAAAGGAAATAGCATTTGCATATATAGTGGATTTAGTTCCTTACTAGATATATCTTTTCTTGGCATGGCAAACATATTTCCTCTTGTAAATGTAAAGGCTCTGCCTCCTTGTATAGAATTTTGTTTGAAACCACCCAAGAACAGCTCACATAAATAGTGCACAAGCAAGCACAATTGGCTCAACAAGCTTACAGGCAAAACTCTTTACTCTGCTAAGTTGAAGTTTTCCAGTTTTTGGCAGAAAAATCACTTTAGAACTCCAATAAATGTACATTCAAGTCATAAGGCTTTTCTCAGCTAAAGATTTACATGGGCCTCCTTTGTATCAGCCACAAAAGTATTTTAAGTTTGGAAATTCTAGAAGCTTTCCCCTACCCCACCTCACTCAGACACTCAAGCTTGATCCTCATTAAATCCCTTGACATGCAATATATTCCTGTGTACAAGAAGCCCTTCATTACTTCTCCACGCTAAGAAGGTAATAAACCCATTTCAAAGGATGGAAGTAGGAACTATTGCAGGTGTTTCCTTACCGCTCCATGCTGAGCCAGGAAGGCTGTGCTAACAGTTTGAATAAGTCAACAGTATACACCAGTAATGATTTGAGAAAAAGCATTTTTATGTTGCAGTTAGGAAGGTTTCTGGCTTTGCAGGAGTTTTAGGAAGGAACTTCTCTGAAATACAACATGGGCACTGGAAATAGTCATTCCATTTCTAACTCAGTTACCAACTTCTGTCACCGTGGGCTTAGCGAGTAACTGCACATCTGCTGAGCTGGGCTAAATGCCACGGGCACTCTAAATACAACTGAACCTGCAGTTTCTGAGTCCTTGCTTCTCCACTTGTGAAATGGAGATAATGGAACTGAATAGCAAATTATCAGGCTAAACTTATGTAATATATGCCTTTGTGATCTCAGGTGAAAGCTATGCCCCATAACAACCATATTTTAAACTGGAGCCATTTCAGTTTTTCAAGATTTATATCAGACGTGTACCAGACCCTATTCAGTACTGGGAATATTTTTGCAATACACGTAGTGAATGCATGTGAAGAAGTAAACACTTCACAGACACTTAAAACTTCAGTGTTTTTAAGTGTATTTTACAATGAAGAATCGGTAATTTGACTCAGAAGAGTGGCTGTGTTTGTGAACGCAAGTGTTGCAGTATTGGTAGAACTGACACATTTCCAGCCATTCATCAGTAAGATACATAGGGAGCTTTGAAATAGGACTAATTCTTTTTGTTAATTATGCATTTATGACAAAGTAAACACACAATTAAACCTTTCCCCTTCAGCACTGCAGAGACTATTCATGGATTCTTGTTCTTTAATTGTGGACCTTTCTTACCTGTGTAATTAGGAGGACAGAGACAGACATAGTTGTTGATCCCATCCACACATGTAGAGTTATTCTCACAGTCATTATCTTCGCAGTCATCTGGGTTAATTTCACACCTCTCCCCCTCATAGCCAAGGAGGCAAGAACAGCTTGGGAGAAAGAAAAAAATTAATAAAAGTTAGCATGGATCTGAAGGGGCAGGAGGTTATGGGAAAGAAAATGAAATTAAAATACATACAAGAGAGTTACTGGAGCCAAATTCACTTCTGCTGTGAAGCACATAACACTTTAACCCTATGTGTTTGGTGAAGGATGAAATCTCATGGTTCATAGGGTCATGTAATTATTTACATGAGACATAAAAGCACCCACAGTATTGCGGCCTTTGTTGTGTTTCCCATTGCTTTCTTTGTTGATAACCCTAGAACTGAAGGACGCGGCTCCAAGGCAGGATAGTGAACACTCATGACAGCATTCAATTCCTTGACTTCTCTGCTAATGACCTTTAGAATACATGGATACTTGCTTTTTGAGGACCACGTGATCATAGGGCAACTTGTCAGTTTTTAGATGGTTTTCCTTCTTTAAAGGAGAACATCTTGAACTGAATTTACAGACATGAACATTTTCTTCTCATTACCACTTTGTCACTTATCCAAACAATGAATGTTTGGGAATGGCTGCTTTTATGAGTGCATTAAGGTTTCAGTACTTCCACAGCTCCTCCAACATCTATTTGTAGAAGAACTGATGATGTCTAGATGATTTAACTAAAGCTAAATGCAAACAAACAATGGTAGAGCTAGTATTGGTTTTGTGAGGATGCGGACACTACTGAGGAACAGTTGCACTAAATATTTTATCTCATAAAACTGTGACACATGGTCCCTGGAGTGAGGGTAAGAAACTAAGTGGTTGAAGAATTTAATTTTTCTTTCAGCCTCGGTTTCCTCTCCAGACCTAAAAGTTATGGCTGCTAAGAGAACCTTTGAATTTTAAACCATAAGTGATGAAGAGATGGTGGCCAGTTTCCTAAGAGAGGGTCTAAAAACATGTGTGAAGTGTTCCAGCCATTTCAGCAACTTCTAGGAAGCCAGCAGTGATAGTTGAAGTGTCAGTACTGCTGTTCACTAGTCACAGAAAGCATGTATGCAGAACGGAAGGGTTGCTTCAAGTCCCAGTCCAAACTACACATTCACTCAGCTGTTCATTTCCTCTCTCATGTGAGTTCTGGTGGCAGAAAAGGCACTGAACAAATGTTAAACACTGCTGATTGATGAGGATGAAAAACAGAAAGCACCAGAGCAGTCACACTAATTGCCAGCCACTGCTTCCTGAAACCAGGAGAGTTTCCAGCGCAGAGACAACTGCAGGGTACTTTTTCAGCTCAGATGGATACAGTGGACATGGGGCAGTTATCCTGCTGTATGTGAGTTGCATAGAGTTGAGCTGGGAAATGCCTAGTACTAACAGGAGGCCTTCAGAATCTATGAAGGAAACCTGTACCACTATTGGAATGGTTGTTCTCAGCATTACATTTGCTTCTCTTCCTCATGTGTGCCACACACCCAGAAGAGTGCACAGACTGCTGGGAAGAGATGGTACAAAGTTCTGCACTTCTCACTTGGCAGATGGGAAGCTGGACCCTGAGGATGAGACTAGATGCTGGGCAACATCAGAAACTAAAGGAATAGCAAAGAGGAAGTAAAAAGGGTAGGGAACATGCATCGAGCAACCACAACAGTGAGACGTCTGAGAGGGGAAGAGGACAGGCACATCATTCACATGCCAGCAGTTACCCTCCTTCAGATCTGTGGTGACCATTCACAGGTCATGAGAGTTAGAAACTCATCATCATGAATAATCAAACCCAAACTGCTCAAATCAATCCAACTCAGGACACGAGAAGAAAAGAACTATTTTCTTTTCTCATCTCTATCTCAGTACTGCTAATAAAATATCTCCTTGCTGACCCTGCAATGATGCTGAGGATCACAGAAGGCAGATAAGAAAGAAATGCTGGCACAGCATCTTTTGTGGCAGCAAGAGAGTAAGGGAAGGGGTAAAGATATCTAATTAAATACAGTGGCACATTCATCATGTCACCCTTTTTGATTACAGCACCCCATTTTCAGGGGCCCGTAACTCAGCCACAGAAACATGCTTCAGGCTGCAACTTGGCATCCAAGGTCTTGGTTTGGGAGCACAAATTTTTCTATCCATTTAAAGGAAAGCAACAAGAGTGGCTTTGTGCTGGTTATTTTCATGTGAATATAACACCATTTTCTTTCCACAAAAGGACTGGGATAACTTGCATGTATGCAATTAAAAATGACATTATTAAATACTATCACAGGAATGATTCAACTCAATAGTTACCATTAGTAATAATGCATATGGAACTGTTAACATACAATTGCTTAGTATTAGGACACATTCCATACTGAAGGAGATGTCAGCATAATTGATGACATTTGGCTACTGGTCCCAATGTATTATAGGGAGTCCTTACATTATTGCTTACGTATGATCCTTTATTTTGATTTGCATTCAAATGTGCCAAATATGAGGACTGAACTTAAATGATAAAACACAGTTTGGGACCTGGATTGAACCATATGTTGAAAGAGATGCAGTTTGGGACTGTTTGTATGTATTTTCCCAGAAAGAGCTTACAAGAAAAATGAAGTTTGCAGAGTGACTGGGAGGTCATCAAACTGGAGTTCCAGCTGACCGAGAGAGAAAATTAATTCCAGAGACAATGATGAAAACTGTGTACTGCCTAAATAGTGAGGCACTGAGAGACAGCTTTTCATTTGGACCTTGGAAACAATGGAGTTATGGAAGAAAGAACCATTTCCTAAGACACTGATCCAATTCCCTTCCAGGTTAGGGATTCTGTTTTAGTATTGTGCTCCCCTAAAAACAAATAAATAAGTAAAATCCCACACTGTGATTATTCCTCTTGAAGGTGATATACAACACATCAATTAACAACAACTCTTTGGGGGGGTAAACTTTTGGAGCTGCAGTTTGTTGACGATTCCTTAAGTTCACTCTATTCAGTTTCTTTCCAAACTCTCATGAATCTGTTTATTACAAGAGGTACTCACACAGTGTATCATGCTCATAAAAAAAACCCAAAAAACAAAAAAACAAACAGCAAAAAACCACAACCAAGCAAAAAACTTTTAAATACTGGTGGCAAATTCCCTCAAGAATATTATAGTTTCTTGCTAAAGGAGCTACCTATATCAGCATGCCAACAGAGTAGCCTGGAAACACAACACTTCTTGAACTAGGTAGAATCATCACTGGGCAGTGAATCTGTTCCAGGCTTTTACCTTTATGAAGGAACTTAAAGTTTGGGGAAAACACTAAAGAAAATGCTCTGGACAATAGAGATCTTTATATGTAGAGAAAAGTTAAAATAATGCAGACACTGTTTCCCAACACCGTAGGCTAGCAAAGATAAGCTGGCTGCCTGCAGCTAACTCCAAGGCAGAGCTGACAGCTCTGCCTCCTACATCAAAGTCTCAGTTTCAAGCATGTAAATGTGTGTGACATGTCTGACTGACCATCTTGTTTTATCGGTCTCAAATAAGCACCTTTTTTGGCAACCTTTTGTCACAGTAGACATAGATTAGATTAGAATGAGCAATGTAAAGAGAGAAAGAACTTCATGTTTCTAATCCCCTGAGTCACACAGTACCACTTTATTAATCTTCAATGCAGAAAAAGACCCTATCTTAAAAGAAAAAAAAAATATTTTTAAATATGTATTTCAGATTTTAAAAGTGCAAGAATACAAAGCACCAAAAAGACCGAAGAACTCCAGTTGAACCTGTGCCCTTCGGTTGCCCCAGCAGGACCCACTCCTGCAGCAGTCGGAGTGACTCAGTGCCCTGCTGCTGGAAGCCTGGCAGGTACTGGGCACAGCGGGTGAGTAGGGCTGGAATCTCACTCGTAACTTCGAATTTCCTGTCTTTGCCTGGTGATCGTCACCACCTTTGCATTATTTAAAATGTAATTTTCTTGTCTAAAGCTACAGAAACTTGAGAGTTAAACTGCTTGGCATTTCATAGGCAGGGAGTTTTGGCTTAAGTTTCCTTTTTAGAAGAGTAAAGATTTGACAAGTTTGGCAGCAGAGCTTGTGTATGAATATATTTCCCTAGGGAAGAGAATATACAGAATATATAATTTCTTTTACAGGCCACACAATAGAAAAATCCAAGGAGGCCTCTCATGAAAATGTTTTTGACATCCACTTCCTCACAGCCTATAATCTAAGGCAACATTTTCCCATCTTGATGAACACAATCTACATGCATGTAACTCCAACTGCTGCCATCCACTGGAGAAGAGATTTCCCAAGAAAAACAGGAAAAAAAAAATAATCTCAAAATGCTTCTTTTTTCCCCCCCCGCCTTCACTGACTGTTCCATCCCCACTTCACACCTTCTCTAAGACATGCCCAAGCCCCACACTCTGCTCTTCAGAGCAGCAGGAGGCCAAGGATGCCTTAGTGGGCTGACAAACATACTGAACTACAGCAGTGCATAAGCTGAATATTCCATTTTATGAAACAAGATTTTGACAAGATATGGTTTTATAGGTCTTTTATTAGACCAACTGAAACTATATAAATAACTATAAAAGCTGAAATCTTCCCCACAAAGCCCCAAATGTCAAGCAACACAACCACTCCCGCTGCTTCCCAAGGACCCTGAAAACTACATTTCTCTGGAACAGAAGCAAAGACCCTGAAAATGGAAACTTCATGAGAAAAAAAATCAGAAGCAGCTTTTATTTTGGGTCAATCAAAGCATTCCTTTTACTTTCTACCATGGCACGAAACAAAAAGCTAGACAAAAATCTGAACCAAAATGCAAACTGAAGTTCTTTTGCTCCAGTGTTACAGATACTATCTTTACTTTACTGGCACATTTTTATTATCAGATAGGTTTTGCAAAATGAGTACTAAGTAACAGATAATATGATACAACTTTGCAATAGCACGATCTGCTGAAAATGGTCTAACCAGTATTACAGGACGGTGACCCAGAGGGAACCTGGACTAAAGACCAACTGACCATTATTCCTCTGAACATCTGAATCAAAAAAGAAGGATGCTACATTACCAGAGCAGGATAATGGTTTTCCCAAAACCAGCGGTTTCCATTTCCATCCTATGGTCTGCAGAATCTCCTTGTCCCACCACCATGTGCCAACACAACTCTATACATGCATCTGCACCCATGGGATGTACTGCTCTGCTCACAGTTTTATCATAGCTGTTCAAAGAGCTCTGGGTTGCCTTGATCCCACCTACATGGCAAGATGGGAGCACTTCTGTGCCTCGTTCCCATCCAAGGGATTTAGGAAGGCAAAAAGAAGCCACAATGCTCTGTCGGAAATATAAAATGTGCTGAGCCTTTGGCAGGGGAGCTGGATGGTGTTATTAATTTCCAGATGCCCCTATGTGCTTTCAGTCTCTCAGTCTTTCACCTGGCTCTTCCTGTTTTCTGAGATAAGAGGATATGGATTTGCTGACTTGGTTAACAAACAGTTAACCTCACCTGGAACAGTCATAAATGAAAAATTCCCGGATTTCTCTTGGAGTCTTCCAATCTAAGCTACATCTTTCTTATATGGGAAAACAGAAACTTACGATGTCCGTCTGTAAAGGCTATTGTCTTGCAGGCATTTTGCCCAACAAGATGTAGCAATCTCTCCATGTTTTTAATTGTTTAAAGCCTGTTTGTCTACAATATGCAGTAGGAAAACATTTTGCATCTGGTTGTCAAGCAACAGATGCTTATTTTACAAATAGAAAAAGGGGTATGCACGAGTTTGATATGCCCCGAGGAAAATTAGCATACAGATAACACAATACAGATCAGGCAGACTGCTCAAAATAGCTCTTAGAGTATAACCCATTAAGAGACAATAAGGAGATCTGTTTCAGAGGAAAAAATATGTCACCAATGAAATCAGATTAAATTTTTGGTCTGGCAGATAGAACTGTCTCATGCAGCAGCTTTTACAAAGTACTCATTATGCTTCATTAACGTAGAGTAGAAACACAACTATTTTATCATCTTGTTTTAAATGAACTTTTTGTTACTACCTGAATCCATCTTTATTTGCCTCGGTGAGGTGGCAGGTCCCTCCATTCTGACATGGATTTTGAATGCAAGAATTAATGGGCACACTGCAGTCCCGGCCCTATTTGAGAAAATTTAAAAGAAAAAAAGGTTAGTAAAATGCATTTCATCTGAATCACAGTCTTCTGCTCTCTTGCTCTATGTGTAGCGCTACTTAAAGGAGGACTGTGGTCTTCAGATATATTCTTTACTGACGGGCAGATACATTTATCACTTAAATAAGAATTTGGGCAGGGTGTCTATTCTGTGTCAGGGTGGAGGCTGGTCACAAGTGGTGTCCCTCAGGGGTCAGTCTTGGGACCGGTGCTCTTCAATCAACATCTTCATCAGTGACAGACAATGGCATCAAGTGCACCCTCAGCAAGTTTGCAAATGACACCAAGCTGAGTGGTGCCGTTGATACACTGGAAGGAAGGGAAACCATCCAGAGGAACCTGGACAGGCTGGAGAAGTGGGCACATGAAAACCTAATGAGGTTCAATGAGGCCAAGTACAGGGTGCAGCACTTGGGTCAGGGCAATCCCAGGTACTTATACAAACTGGGGGAAGATCTCTTTGAGAGCAGCCCTGAGGAGAAGGACTTGGGGGTCCTGATGGATGAGAAGCTGGACATGACCCAGCAATGTGTGCTTGCAGCCCAAAAGGCCAACTGTGTTCTGGGCTGCATTAAAAAAGGGGTGGCCAGCAGGGACAGGGAGGTGATTGTCCCCATCTACTCAGCCCTTGTGAGGCCCCATCTGCAGCACTGCACCCAGGCCTGGGGCTCCCAGCACAGGAAGGACATGGAGCTCTTGGAGTGGGTGCAGAGGAGGGCCACTAAGATGATCTGAGGGCTGGAGCACCTCTTCTATGAGGAAAGGTTGAGGGAACTGGGATTGTTTAGTTTGGAGAAGAGAAGGCTTCAGGGAGACCTCATTGCAGTCTTCCAGTACTTGAAAGGAACATATAAACAGGAACGGGAACAGCTATTTACGAGGGTAGATAGTGATAGGACAAGGGGGAATGGTTTTAAACTGAGACAGGGGAGGTTTAGATTAGATATTAGAGGGAAGCTTTTCACTCAGGTTGGTGACGCACTGGAACAGGTTGCCCAAGGAGGCTGTGGATGCCCCATCACTAGAAGCATTCAAGGCCAGGCTGGATGTGGCTCTGGGCAGCCTGGTCTGGTGGTTGGGAACCCTGCACATAGCAAGGGGTTGCAACTAGATGATCATTGTGGTCCTTTTCAATCCAGGCCTTTCTATGATTCTATGAGTCTGAATCTATGAGTCTAACCAATGGGACTAGTGGGTATCTTGCTGTCATGAAGCCTTCTCTTCTCCAAAATATTGGTTAACTCTTTCATTTATTATTTTAAGGAAACAGCTGGTTTTATCATTACTCTAGCCCACATTAATCCCCAACATTAGTTACACTAAAAGGAATTAATCATGGCCCAAGGTAAGCGGAAGGCCACACACAGTCAGCACAGAACCACATACTTAACCCTCATTTACCAAGTGCTCAGTAAAAACTGTAACAGTACACCATACTCATTACTACATACTGTCAAAACTAAAAGAGGAAAGTTCACTTTTATCCTGGGAACTGAGTTTGAGTTTATCTACAGAACACACTGAATCCTGTTTGAGATATTAGCATTGAATCAGTTTCTTCTTAAAACTTTCCCTAAAATATACCTTATTTCCAACTGAATTTCACCAGCATGGACAATCTCCACTGCTGCCAACTGATTTTTTATTTGGCTCTTCAAAGCCTAGACATATTTATATGATTGTTACATTCTACTGATTAGAAAAGGCTATTTGTAAAATTGGCAAATATATCAAGGAGGTTGTTCTTTCATTTACTGTCACATAGAAATCACTATATTTACTGTATTTTTGAAGAATAAGAATGGTATATCTATCTGGAAATCTAAACAGAAGGCAGATGTCAGCCTAGGACACCAATTCGTAATAGCTGTAACCTTCACTTATCAGTACCAAACACCACACTACCATTGCCAAACATCCTTGCTGACAACACTCATCAAAAGCCACTCCTTTCTCCACCGTCCTTGCAATAGTTTCCAACATTTCCCAGACTTTGAATACCTGGTATTATG
Organism: Coturnix japonica; assembly: GCF_054131305.1. NCBI lineage: Eukaryota > Metazoa > Chordata > Aves > Galliformes > Phasianidae > Coturnix > Coturnix japonica. Next base: position 6,143,158 of record NC_140680.1, on the reverse strand, counting down.
TATAGCAGCAGGGAGCACTAAAATAATTATTTCTATAGTCTCAATTTGTATAAGATTGCTGTGTTGTGGAAATGGAATGTGTTGATGCTTCCGCCATATACCTGCATCTGAGACCATCAGCTGTTAGAACTGTTTTCATCTTTGAGGCTTCACTGCTCACACTTACAATATATCCAAATGAAGAATGGACTTTCAGAGGCCCGTTGTACTTGACATATCTAACAGTGATTAGCCTACCTCAGGATGGATTCAGTGGGGTTAGAAATAACAGATCATAACTGGCCACTTCTCTCTTACACTCTACAGTGATCAGAAAGAATTCATGCTCAGCTCTTGACAGGTGTCCCTGTTTCCAATGATGTGTCCAGTCTGGAGGTGACAAACTGGTGACAAACAGGCACTGTGCTGGTTCTGTGACAGTTCATGTTCCGTGCATGCTTTCTGTTCTCTACTATTATAGCAGCCATCTTGTCTCTGGAGCGTATATTTTGAAATTGGTACAGCCTCATTAAGCCCCATAAAAACAACAAAACCACAACAGCCTCTCAGTGTGAAGCATGAACTGCTCTGGAGAGTTCATTTGCTCAGGTCTGTCCACACATAGTGCCAGGCTCCCCATGTCGCATACAGTTCAGTTCCCCAAACACTACTGCAATCTTTAGCATTCGGTTGGGCAGGACATACTGCCACTTACTGTGAGAAAAAATTGCAATACACAGTAATTATACCTTTGTCCAACAGCACAGAGGGGCTTTGTTACAGAAATGGGAGAAGAAACCATATTTTCTGTGTCAACTACCACTTCCTCCCAGCGCTCCCCAGAGAAACAAGCTTTGCATTTTAAAATTTGTGTAAATACAAAGAAATAGGGACATCCTTTTGCCTGGTTAAATCAGAAGAGAAACTCTTCCGAACAACAACAAAAGTACCTGGCTAATTCCCTGCCTTGCTATGAGTTCATTCCCCAACCAAAGCCATGGAGGCTGCACACAAAGACATTGCAGAAAGAGGTTCTGCTTCATTTGGACTGCATTTGCCAACCAGCCTGTGCTTCTCCATTTGAAATCCCGAGCCCCCTAATGTCTCAGCGAAGATTCGGGAAGCGCCGAGGGAAGCTCACGCAGGTTTTATTTTGGCACCATGCAGCCCACAGCACTTGGCAGCCGTGAGCTACGCAGCATTAGCCCCGATCTGTTGCCACCCCGCTGCACCAGCGCCTGTGTCCATCCATCTGTGTGTGTTACTTCACTGAACCATCCTCACGGAGCTGGAAGATGCCACCTTTTGTATTTCTCAGATTATATCTCCAATGAACCAAACATTTTATGATACTTCATTAACATCATCCAATTCTGTTTCATATAAACTCTCCACCATTAAGATATTAAATCCTTTGCAGCTAAATGAAGCAAGAAGCAAAGCAGAAATCACAATTTTTTTTCTGAAAGTTTATAAAACCACTGAACACTGTATAAAACAGACCGCCATTTCTGTGGTAGTTTTTCAGCTTACCTTGAATATCTTGTAAAAATTTAATAAAGATAAATGTTAAAACGAGAGCAAGACATTTTCAGTCTCTCGCTGGCACATGAAATTTGTGATGACTTGGACTCAGCTCTCATTTCTTTGCTGAACTTGGCTGAATTATTGGCTTCTGGTGCCTCAAGCGCCACAGAAACCAAACAGAACATGTCGCTGAATCAGACTTAATTACAACACTAACTTGCTATCTGGCTTCAGGAAAATTAAGAGTCTCTCTGACTCAGTTTAGTAATGCTAATGAGTGAGCATAAGCCACCTAATCCTTCTCTGAGGATCTTCTTCTCTCAGTTGACTTTATCAGTAGCATCTTGAGAGTCCACAAAACAACTGCAGTTTCTCTAAGGAGAATATCTCAGAGGAGATATGATTACCAAAGGATTCCAAAAGCAGAGAATCTGCAGAATATATTGGTACTAATAAATCTATAGTACAGCAAGGCTATTTTGTTTCTGCATGAGACTGTCACTACCCATAAGAGCCCAAAGACATTTTAGAAACATCTTTCAAAGGAATAATGCAGCTCCCTAGTCTCAGCTTTAACAAAGGCCATTCTCCCTGGAAAAGTGGAATCACCATCACACATCACTAAAATTAATTTATCTCTGCAATGGGAAAAACTCTTAGAAAAATATTCCCTGGAAAGAAGTGTTCTTACAAAGGAGAATATTGTATGTTTGCTTCAAAGCTGAAGAGCCTCTTAATAAAGCCTGAACCAGAAGTGTAAACACAGACTGTGTTTCAAGGACAGGGAAGAAAATGGGACCATCTCAGCAATTCACAGAAGGAGGATGAAGGCCCCTCTGGGTGCAGTATTTTATTTCTCTCTAAAAATTAGCTTCTCAAGCTGTGATAAATTTTTATCTAGTCTGATAGGAAAGCATCAGATCCAAAACACTTATAGAATTCCTTTCATTTTTCATAGAAAAGGAAAGCGTTGGGTGGTGAAACACAAGACTTCTGCCATTGAACAGAGACACAGACATTCCGACTCCAGCTGACTTCTGAAATCTGAAGTACCTCAGCTGGTTGTAACTGAGCTCCACCAGCTCTGCATTTTCAGTGAATGAGAACAGACCATCCACCACGCTTGAGAAGTGTCAACTCTTTCATACTCAGCAGCAATGAGCCATACTGGACACTAGTGTGTGTACAAGCTGTTCTCTGCTGCTGTGCCAAATCCTGGCCTTTATAAGCACCCAGTACTGGAAAACACTCAGAAACAATAGGAGGCACAGAAACTAAAAAAATTCGGTTTAAAATCTAGAATACCTTTTTGACTTGAATTTTGCTTCTTTCATGCTTAAGAAGGTGAGAATTGAGATAAAAGGCTCTCTTGAAGTTATGGCATTCAGTGATATAATAAGGTAGAAACTCATGCTACGGTCTTGACCTAGTGGCATCTTTAACAGTATCTTAGGAAGGACTGAAGAACATAGCACTGGGATTCGCCCTATTGCCATTTTAGCAATGAAACCATTTGAAAGAGATTCCTAATTGATTTCACTAAAGATATATGTAGACATTACACAGTGATAGTCTGCACACAGAAGTCTGAAGTTCTTCGGCTGAACCAGGTGGTACTGTTTCCTTATTTATGCTCTTTCTGGCTGTGAATGTAATGGCTAAGCCTCAATCTGGAAAAGATGCAGATGATGCTCATTGGCAAGGTCAAACAACTACAAGAGCTGGCAGGGTGTATGTTAGATCCATCTGCTTAGGCACATACACAAATTATTTGGCAAAACATGGGTAATATCACAGTAATTTTGGATCAGACTGCTTTTAGATTGCCAGGTGGAAGTAGAAACATTTTGATCATCTGTTGTTTGCAGAGAGGTTACGACTCTCCTTTCTGAATGCAGACCTCGCTACAGACATGCACCCTGCAGACGCCTCTAGCTTAGCATCTTCAATAGTGGTTATGAATCCACTATTTCTTGGTATTCTTCTGTCACAATAGGGTAATAAAAATAAACCTTCTTGCATTTGCAGTTTACAATTCAATTAACTGACCTTGAAGAATTAATACATTTTGCCCATTTCTGATTTTGAAAAAGAATTTAAAATGAATTTGAATTTCAACATTTGTTTTCTTTTTTCAATTCATTATTGCTTTTATACAGCTGAACTTAAACACTGAGGCAGAAACATGACAAATCCAAACAACATCTACAAGTGTTTGCTACATGACACTGAAGTTAGATGACAGAAGATACACTGATATTACTTTTGTTGCTGCATCCCCTACCATTTGGCTGATTTAACTGCCTCTGAAAACTTTCCCAGCATTACTATCTGAAGTAAATACACAGATAATAGTTACTTATATCCCATCATCTTCAGCACTATATAGCTGTATAGTTGCCATCTGTGCCAGCCTAGCTTCATCTGACACCTGATTAAACAATAATTGGGCACGGCAGCAGCACTTCTTAGTGACTTCCTTGTCCTTGTTAATAAATCACAATTGTCAATTTATAGCAAATTAGGTGAACTCTGCTCTCTTAAGCCTCATTTTATTTAAATCAGTAAGATTTATGATCCTCCAGAGCATAATACACCTTCCATTACTTCAGTAGGTAGTAATTGAGAATATGCCTGTCAAAGTCAAAGTGCAAGGATTCATCACATTATTTTTTAAAAGCTCTGGCTCTTCTCTGAAAATCACAAATGTTAATTCTCAGTGGACATCTGAGGTTTATTTTGCAAATTTTGATGTAAATTCTGATTGTTCTTCTAAAACTCTCCTAACACTGAAATTTGGGTTTCAATGGTCTTTTGGGTTTTCAATCAATGTCAAAAGATGTGTCATCAATCTATCACAGAGTTGATTCACATAGCACATATCTGAATGTAGTCCAGAGGTGTAAAACTGTATGGGGCAGGGGCAGGTGCTTCACAGCTTCCAAGTTTGCTAGATCAGCCCTGTCTGATGCAGATCACTGCATGAATGTGCTGGGAGATTAAGAAGAGAATTATCAACACTGAAAAGTTGTGTGTGTGTGTGAAAGAGAACCCTTAGAACACCAAAAGGCCTATTTATTTTAAAACATTTTACAGTGACAACAAAATCCTTCCTCTCAGGCTATCAAAAGCCAGTGAACACGAACACCATAGACAGAGCTATAAAAACCAAGCATTTGTGTAGAAAACACAGTCCATAATAATAAGAAATAGGGAATTAAAGAAAATGTTGAATTACATTTTAAACTTTTTTTTCAGCTTTGACAAAGTACTTCAACTGATTCAATTATGTGGAAAAACTGCAGGATGATGAAGATTAAGAGCTGGCTAAAGAGAACTTGATTAAACAGAGTTATGGCAACCAGTAATCACCTGAACAACAGGCAAACCACAGAGGAAGAAAAACTGTTATTTAGTGTAACAGGACCAGGTAAACACAAGAAGAGACTAAAATCTAGTCTGAAAGCATATAAAAACTTCTGTACCCTGAGAAAAGATTAACTGAAAGCCTGGTCTCTCGTGACATTTTGTACTAGATCAAAAGAGCAGTAGTAAAAACAAAGTGGGAGGAACAGACCTCACTGCCAAGGGAATGAAGATGATGTTGTCCACTGGTGGGTATGGCTTACAATTCTGCTTAACTTTGCTGCTTGGCTTCTTCTCCTGAACAAGCAAAGCAAATGCCTGAAGCTGCTCAACATCTGCTTTCTTGCTGCCCTGACACAAATGGAAATACTTCTTTAGAGTTGGCTTTATTATTAAGAGCCCTCATTAGGGCATGCCAGAATACATTATTACATTTTTTACGGGGTTTGCGGTGGGTGTAAGCATGCCTCACTGCCTTGAGCCAGGCAGTAATCCCTCCTTAAGCCTTTCATTTTTATGCTCTTCTGGACGCATATCTGCATATCTCCATTCTCTTTAAACCTTCTTAAATAGCAAGGGTAAAAAGAAAGAAACACAAGTCTGATGCACAGCAAATTTTAAGGAAGAAGCACAAAGGAAATACTGCCATCTCTGCTGCTTTCCATCCCACCCCCTGCCCCTCTGGGAGCATTAGATGAGATTATAGCCACCCACTGCTGACACTGGTCCTTGCCCTAAAAATCCATACACAAATACAGGTCTACTCATTTTACATGGCCACCCATTGCCTCACATCCCTAAGGGCTTCCTGCGTTATTTTACTAAGAGTGAAAAACGCTTCTTCAACATTCATTAGGAAGTATTTTAAATATGGTTAGAACAAACAAATAAAAAGCAGAACACCTCAGATCACACAAACACACGCTCCAGGAGAAATTATCACAATGAGAGTTCAAGGCAGAATCAGCTCACACAAACAGTATTTTGCCACGTTGATTCCTTCATATGAAAACTTGGCACTGAACTCACATTCCTACGCCTGTCCTCCCAGCCCTGACACTGGGAAAGAAAAGAGCAAGGACTGAGCAATACTTGAAGGCAAAAATGTTTGCTCTCCCATCCCAAATGGATGAGGGCAGGCTGGCTTATGAGTTCCTTCCAATTTTCCCTCCATCTGCAATTGAAAATTGTGGTTTTTATCTGTGCACTGAATGATGCACACGGGGACTTAGATGCATCTCAGATCCAAAGGAACAAAAGCAAGGAGATACTTCTCCAACAAGTATTAGCCTAACAAATGAGGGCTGACATGGACTCTCACACAGCTGGCATGCAACAGTAGCCAAAGTTCCATAGGACCCCAACCAAATCAGCACTACTGAGAAACTGGCCCACTGGAATAAAAACTTGCACTGCCTCAGCCTTGTGGTATAAGAGCTGTCCAGAACAACTGGACGTGAAATAACATATGATATCTATGTTTTAAAGACCATTCTATGTTAATATTACTAAAACAACCATTATCCTCAGGCTCCAAGAGGTTACTCACATAACGTCAACAGGGTGAAGAGCAAGTACAGCAAACTTTGCTTGCCCATGCTCCAAGCAAATGGAGGGCCATGTGCTCTCTCATGGGAGAATGACACCGTCAGTGCATTGCTGAGCCCATGCTAATAGTATGAGAGATCTGTACTAATGTTATCTGCCTATCAGCCCTGTGCTGAGCAGTCACAGCTTCTGCCTAGCTACATCTGTCTGCTGGCACCTCAGTTGTATCTGTGTACAACATGTGACAGACACAAATCTCACATATCCCACAGACGCTCTTCTGCTCTGAGATTCTCAATTTCTAACCCTGTTTTCAGGGACAAAATCTTGGCAAGGAGGGTTGGGGAGAAGAAGAGCCAAATTCTTAGCAGAAGTTTGGAGCCAGGTTCCTCACTATCATTCTGGCTTCGTTGTAATGCCTCCCACCACAAGAGTCTGGCCGCAAAGCATACTGTCTTTCCAAAGCCTAAGAGCTTTACCCAGATTTCTTCCAATTCTATCTGTCACTCTGGATGACTGGAGAAATTGGTTGAACCCTCAGGATACTGCAGTGCTGCTAGAGAAGCTGGGACACTGGCTGAAGTCACCGGGGAAGAGAAGTGAGCTGAGTGAAATGTACAGAGCAGCTCTACCACAGACACACCAGCATCTGTTGCCCAAAGTGTGGACCATATGCAATACTGATTTTACCTCTCTTCACTTTCCATTTCAGACAGCTGTCAGCAATACCAGAACCCAGAGATGACAAAAATCTCTGCATCCCAGCAGCTCAGGCTCGCATTTATCTGAGGAAGCAAAGAGGCTGTGGCAATGCCTGGGCAGGCAGTTCATGCTGTGTTCCAGGTTGACAATGCTCTTTCATTTCAGATAAAACACAGATGTATTTTTAGCTCTTGGTCCCCATTTCTACAAACAACTCAAACTTGCGCAATGAAAATATTTTTCCTTCCTTTGTTGTTACCAACTTTTAAAGAAAATTAGTGTGAAAAACATAAAAATCAGTCCCTCTTCCAAAATAATAGTTAAAAAACAACAACCAAAACCAACAAACCCAAAGGGAATGTTCTGAATACAGAGACAAAACACCGCATTTGTTTTGCTCACCTTAGATTTTACTATAGCTATTCAAGTAAATCCTTTCTCAATGGCTTATTGATTGCAGCTTTGATTACTCTGTTGAATTCTGGCACCCATATACTTGACAATATCAGCGAAGTTACAGAAAAACCACACACTGTAGGATAAATGAATTAGCACAGTGCTGCTATCTATTCACCAGCTGCACACATATATACTCACGGTGCAGGTGGCCAGCAGCATTCAAAGCGAAAGTAAGCTTCACTTCTCCACTTGTAATCATACCACACAATCTAAACCACACGCATTATTCAAATAATCATTCAAAGAATGCTATGGAGGGGAAAAAGAACCACACCACAACACTGGATAATTACACCTACACCTGTGTTTAATCTGAAAACACAAGTTTGGTAACACTAACAGACATTTCCTGCCAGAGCACCCCGGGGCTCCAGGTGGCACAGCCCACACTCACCTCAGTTGGCACACTCCCACTAGCTTTGGCACTCTGTCCCCAAAGGGGAATTGCAAACTCTTTGACCATGGCTTATCTATAGCTGTCAGCACTAGCCAGCCCCAATCCTAAGGGAGCAAATGGTTCCTTCTGTCCTCATCAGACACAACCAACTGGCCACTGGCCTCTCGGCTAAGGTGGTCCATCAATTACCTCACTTTGATATTTACTCAAACCTATCGCAGGCAGCATTACAGAGTGCTACAAGCCCCATAAAGTATGCATTCAACATTTTTGTGATCATGAGAAGTAAGAGATCAGGCCATCTGCAGTGTGACAGTAAGAAAAACCAGTGCTATCCGCTTTTGCTATCCCAGTAAATGGCAGAAGTTGCTGATCCCATCAGGCACTCATTTGGTATCCGGTCGCTCAAGCCGCTTTCTGCTAGCTGGCCAACTTTTTTTCTCAAGGTTTGCATGAGGATAGGAGCCCCCTTCCCAGAGAACATTATGAAGCCTTTATCTTGTTTGAATGAGCTTACATTCGGAAAAAAAAGAAAAAAAAAAAAAAGGTGGGTTTTCCACATTATTGATATAAACTCCTCCACACAGGATTTTTTAAAAGTCTACATCAAACAAGGAAAAACAAATGCTGAGAGGGCAGATTTAGGGCAATTTATCAAGGTTTGGGAAATGGCTTCCAGATGGAGAGAGTTGTTTGCTGCTGGCTGGTGAGAAGGAAGCAAGGTATTGTTATTGAATTAGCATGAATCTCTGGTGGAGAACTGCGTGGTAGATAGAGTGCTCCTTTCATATGGTTTGCATTTGGACCTGTCAGATTTCATTTTTACTCAAAAACCTGTGGTAAAGACAAAGAGTTCATTTTTGCTTATTAAATTTCCCCTGATTCTCCCTATGCTGTTACCCAGACTCTATTTTTAAACTCTGTGCTAAGTGCCATGCCTGGCTCTGTTTGCTCCATGCCATGCTTGGATGATAACCTGGTGCTTTCAAACACACAAGTGGTTTTGGGTTTTGCATTCATACACTGAATGTCACCTAAGAAAGCGCATGAGAGAGGAGAAAAGTTGGATGCTCTATGAGATGTTTAAACCGAGTTCAATAGTTTATCAAAACCTTTCTAAGTAAAATGATGTACTGAGGTCTAATGTACATTAGAAAATTACTACTCATAAAACTAGAGGATTATTCTTGATTATTCTTTGCTAATAAATCCTTCCTTTATAAACATGTCTTCTGTTAATATAAATGCATGTATACTAGTGCATTTGCTAATACAGGAATATATTAAAAGGATAAAATAAGAGCAAAGGAAAGATATTCTCGTAACACAATCCTACTCTGAATAACCTTAGTATCTCTTCCAGCATGTGTGTATTACAGAGCGAGAGATAAACAAAGATTTGTATGTTTTCCTGCTAGTTCAAAAAACTTACTTTTGAAGTTACCCTAACAGTCACCTAGTGCCATATAAAGAATTTAACCTAGTTCATGTTAAACATCAAATCAGAATGACCATTAGTCTGCTAACTTCTGGAGATTAAACGGACTGGGTACCCATCATAAAGAGAAATCAATTGTTACTGACTAGTTAGTTTTAGATGAATGAATTTTTGACAATGTGGTCTTTTAATGTCCTGGAAAAAATGCAGGTTGACATGCCAATAGGTAGAAGGATTTTTAAGGAGAGGAAATTATCAGTGGATTTTTCAATTTAAGACAATTTGTATTTTCTTGAATACTAGACATGGGGCATTAGAATGAAAAAGAAATGAGCTTTAGATCTTCCCTCTTTGAGTATTTCAGGGATCCACCACAATGACTCTACCATCAGCAACGTACCCTAAGTAGATACAGAAGGGAAATGGTGATATCATCAGTTCCAACTAATTCCTAAATCCTACTTGGAATGTACGCCATGGTATTTGTGCTTACTTTCTGTATATATGCCTGGTTATGACCTTTCTTTTCTATAGTTTTCATTACTCTGTTTTATGAACATCTGCTTTAACTAACCAAGACTCTGTAAGAAATATCCAATGAGGTAAATAAAATCACAGTTTACAAGACGCAGCCCTACTTCTCTGCCCATAATGTCCTATCTAGAGCCTCTGAACAGATCATATGCCTCATTTACTACTTATACTTAATCCCTCAGCTACATATTATTGAGCTAGGTTTCCAAAGTTATCAGTTCTGAAAAAAAGCTTTGGTAGCCTTAAGTTCTCATGGCGCAGTGTTAACAAAGGGATTTATTTATCACTACTGAAGGAACAACATTACTCACTGGCATAGTGTTCAATATCTCTTATCTGTTATCTAGTAACTGACACTGCACACTCACAACACTTAGCATCTACAGAATTCCACATTTTCACATCACTCTACAGACAGTACTCAGAAGTCAAAGACAGCTGAGCTTGTAGCAATGTGCCTGATCAATTACTACTGTATTGCTAATCAGTCTGTGTGAGATGGACACAAGCTAGCAAGTAGCTCACTCTGTCACTGTGGATGAAACTGGTCCTTAATTCTCATCTGAACAGCATTCCCTTTAGCATCACAGCCTATGAAACAGTTATCTTGGTGTTTGCCAATAAAGAAAAGGAAGATAAAATCAAATGGCCATTTCATATGTATGTCTGCGTCACAGAAACAGGGAATGCCCAAGGTTGGAAGGAACCTCTGGAGATCATCTAGCTGTGCTCAAAGCAAGGTCAGCTAGAGCATATTGGTCATGGTACATCTGTACAGTAATGGCACAAGGAGAAAGAAATGCCTTTCCTATTACACAGGATAAAAATCTGGAGAAAGGTCATACACAATCTGTTTCAGTAAGGCATCTGTTGAACTCAGTTGCCTGTAAAATTGACTTCTCATGGTACAACAATTAGAAAGCAGAAGGGATGAAGAATACTTTATTTCTTTTCATGTAGCTCATTTGTAGTCATACCTTGAAGCCAAAAGGGCAGGTGCACTGATAAAACTCCACTGGATCATTGCTGCATGTCCCATTGTTCTTACATGGATTGGAGAGGCAGGGGTTACACTTGGACACAATGCTGATATCTACCGGCTCTGGAAGGGCAAAGCACAGTGTATTAATAGAGAACTGGATTACAAAATTAATACTTTCCATACTCACATTTTTCCCTAATGTAGTATTCACCCTGTGCTGGTACACATGCACATGCTGGGGATGCAACATTACACAACAGCACAAGGGATTCTCAGGGATTATGAAGATTTTAAGTACTTAAATCAAGAACTGGGTAACTCTCAATATTGCTTATATTCTCCTGCAGATGGAAACATCAGCTCTAAAAAAACGTACTGGGAATCTCCAGAGAATGGGCTTATACATATATGGCTTTCAGCAATTTTTCCTTCTCTTAGTGCTGGAAATTCTGCAACAGCAACCCCTAGGGAACCATAACATGACATTTCTATGGCTGGTAACACGAATGAAAGTGCAGATGCAACAGTAGAAATGAAAAACATGCGTAAGAAAGATTCAGTTAGAGGCTTATGGGACTGTTTAGGTGCAAAGTGTTCTACCATCCTTAGTTTTAATAGAGTTTAAAACTTATTTTCCTCCTGTTCCACCCAGAAGAAAGATCACCAACATTCAAACACCTCGGCAAAGCGCAACAAAGTTAAACACACAAATATGCAAATGCACGCAGATAAATATGCATGTCCAGCAGGAAGCTGAACACAGAGCAAAACAGTATCAAATATTTTGGGATACTGAATTTTATTGTTTTATTGTTGAGATGTTATGGAAGGTTAATTCAGACTGCTGAGCTTATGGTTAAGAAAATGGAAAATTTGAAGTGACTAAATTTCAAATGTTAATGAGTTAACAGCTTTTACACATAAAAAATAAATCTGAGCACTTCAAAGGGGCTTCAGTTATATCTGACAGTAAAGGACCTAAAATAACTTTATCTCATTTTTAAGGCAATACATTTTAAAATCTTTTAAAATTGGTCCTGTGTGATCCGGAGTGGAAACAGGCCTTCTGTTATTGGATGATAAGAGAGAAGCAGGAGTAAGTTACGATTCTCAAAGTGGAGAATATAAGCTTACATCTGACATTAGAGAGCAGTAGAGCTGTAGAGGGTTACAAAGATCAATGATGAAAAGATCTCCTGGGCTGTCCTCTATGAGATACAAATCCGTGTTATTCACTTTGAATACTATCATGGCACCAACAGGGGGTTAAGAACATCAGAGAAATCAGTACCAAGGAGTCTCAGCTGAAAAGTGCCTGCTGTATAAAGGCCTGATCTCATACTGATGGCAGGGTCAACATGGCTAATAAAAGCAGCACAGTTAATTGCATGGCAAAAAATGCAATGTAATGCAAAAATAAACAAGAAGTAGCAAATCCAAAAGATGAATAAAAAGTCGTTTTCCTCTTCTACCTTTGGGTTTTATGTCTAACTAAATGTCACACATTTTTAACTTGGAGTTAGAGCAGGAAGAGGAAACAGCATTTGGATTTCTGGCACTGCTGGCAGTGAAGCAGAACAAATGCGAGCTGCTTCTCTTTGGCTCCTTCCAGAATGCACAAAGGTGGCTGTGCAGGGTGCTCAGGAGAGACAGCAGTGTTGCTCTTCAACTCGATTTAGAGGTTACTGTGAGCCAGAATTCATTATTTATTTGTTTTATAATACACAAACATATATTTTCCAGTTATTCCTATGGCACAGATCAAAGCTAATCAATGTAGGAGCTAATAAGAACACTGTTAGCTCCTAGCACTTAAGTAGTTCATTAGTTTGCCCTTGGGGATTTGGTTTATAAATTCATACAGCAAAATGCCCTCAGCCTAGCACATTCCTTTCCTCTACAGCATCACTAAGAGGGCAATTTAATAAAAAGCAGAGATGGGTTTGCATGACTTCCACATTACATGCTTTTATTTTCTTGGCTCTGCTGGGATGCAACCTTCTGCTCAGTCACACACTAAAAATGTGATTTTAACAAGCGTTTGTTAAACTACTTATATATATATATACAAATTTAAAAGTTACTGGAGGCCACAGAGGATATCTGTGCACAGCCTTTATACACGCATCTCAAAGTCCTGAGCTCAGTGCAGGATGACACCTGCAGCAAAGACCCAAGTGTTTCTGAGGGCAGAGACACTTCAGCACTGCCTGAGCCCCATTTGAGCAATGCTGGGGAAAGGACTGAATCTACACAGGCAGAAGCATGGCCACATTGTTGGACAGTCTGTGTTATCCCACAGACAGAGTCATTTTGCTGCCACAGGTTCATGTGACAGCTACAGCTCAGCATTTGTCGGTGAGAGAGCCATGCAGCTGCAGTATGAACCGAGGCTGCACCATCCCTGTCATGGGGCACAGGGTAAACGTCTCCGGGCCAAGGGTAAATGTGTGCTTCATGCTGTAATAAATTCTGTCACTTTACCTCTAATGAACATCACTGGTGTCCCAATGAAACAGCATGAGGAGTACAATCCTAAATGTGCACATGGGAAATAGGCTCAGCTACCGTCAGATTACAAAATCATGCATTGCTTTTAAAAATATATGCATTCTGTTGAAAAAGGGTGAATTTTATCAGGGTGTTGAGCTTTTTGGAGTATACTGAAACTCATTAACACCATCAACATCTGCCTGCCCAAAGACCACCTCTGAAACAACACTTTTTTCTCCTTTTCTATTCAGATAAAGTCAGAGACGGAGACAGCTAGGCCGGTAGAAGGCCCAACGGCTTTCTGGTGGACCTAATATTTATATAGAAATGATACAGCTGTTTTAACAGTCAGAATCATGGATTCACTTATCTCCTGCATGTTTTGTTTAGAGAGAAAGTGAATCTAATTACTGATACATGACAGTTTCAAAATGAAAAATTCATTGGCCTTCACCTGTTGCATTAAACTTCAGACTCTGTTTCACACAATCATTTTCTTTGTTTGACTTGGTGTGAACAAGTAAATTATTTGGTATTTTTAACATTTCGAGAATAATTGCACTTTGCATCTTAAGGACCATTATAAAGTCTGCAGTTCTGGTAATTGTAGTCAAAGTTCTGATAGTTTTGAGACTGACATTTCAAAGTAATTAAATTACAGTTTACAGTTATTAAAAATACATCTAAAAGGCCATAAAATTGACCTCAGGCTTGGCAATCTGTGATCCAAGCTCACTAGTGGATAGGAAGATTCTGTAGTTACTTTGACTATGACTTGGTTCGTTCCACCATCGTCTGTTATGGGATACTTTAACTTTCCTCTGAAGTAATCAGTGTTAATCAATGTTGGCAATACACACCGGACTGATGGCATGTGGGACAGTAAGAAAACACCTTCCTGCTCTGCTCTGTGCTGGAGCATCCTCATGTCGAGCACTGCAATGCAATCTGAGTGCCACAACACAAGGACATAAAGCTAACAAGAGCAACCCAAGAAGGGCTGAGAAGATGTGGAAGGGTCAGTGGGCACTGTGTGTGAGGAGAAGCCGGGTGTATTGGGTTTGCACTGCTCAGAGTGGAACAGACTGAGGGCAGCCCTCATGGCGGCTGCAGGAGCCCCTTCCAACTCAGCACACTCTGTGATTCTCTGGTATTCAGGTACTTGGTGGCAACCTGTGCAAACCTCCAAAGCTCTCTTTACAATAAGAATATATGGGTCTTACCTACCCTACATTCAGCAATATACTATTTACTTTCTTCACACGAAAATGTACTCCTTATCTTTTACTGACTGCTCCCTAATGCACAGTAATCCTGTCCATGACTACACCTAATTGCTAACAGCTGTCCCTCAGCACTCTCCTGAACATAAACTAAATTCAGACATTGAAGATTTTCCATAACATACGGTTTCTGATATAGAGATGCTGAGGACATAAAGTTGTTTGTGTATCTTCAAATAAAAATATAATTTGGTAAATATCTGCTTTCCACATGAATTCTCAGTTTTCAAAAGTATGTACATAAAAACTAAAAAAGGTCTATATTTTAAAATGTCCCTTATTTTACCAAAGTTGCCTGGGGTAGGTAGAAGGCCAACAAAAGTTTATTTGTTCAACTAAGTCACAATATCCTCTATGCTAATTTGCTCCTACATAATCCAGTGCCAACAGCAGCAATACTAATTCTTCAGAGCTTTGCTGTTTCTCCTTCCCATGGTGCAGTTAACTCAACTCTGTGGAAAAACACTTCAAAACGCAACTTGAATGCAATCTGATGGTTCAGTAAATGAAAGCCAAGCAACTCCTCTCAGAATCACTTTAATGCCAAGCAGCTTGCAAGAGTATAAAAATGAAGAGCTGTATACTAGGAAAAGCAATAGGAAACAACAGTTTGCTTGCACCTACCTTTGCACTGGAAGTGGTGAGTTGGTGTTGTGAGCAGCAGCCTGTCCACCATCGCTTCTGGCCCGCTGCAGCGTGCTATTCCTGGCTCTTTGTACCCTGCCTTCACCCACTCGGAAAGCCAACGGAGGTTGCAGTCACAGTGTAAAGGGTTGGTACCTAGAGCCCTAGTAGTAAAAAACCATACAAACAGCAGTCATCTGGGTTCGCAATTAAAGATAACATCCCTTATGCCAGTGAAGTACATTTTACTCTTCTACCTGAATGCTTTATTTCAAAATGTGTGAAATAAATCTTCTGAATATTCAGAACGTCTCCTAGAATTATCTCCACAGTACTCCTCCTCCTCTTTCTTTCTCTCCAGCATTAGTTACGGAGATTATATAAATACTTAGCAACAAATCACCTTTCCAAATAAAAATCACTTTTCCAAAAACTTGTGCTTGAGAAATGTTGAGAGACATATCTTGGTTTCACAGAATCTTCCTGATTGGTTTCCTTCTTAACTCTTTGGCCTTTAGGAGCCACTGAACTGTGTTATTTAGTTTGGATCTGATGACTCATCCAATGAGTCATGCATACAGAGGATACCTTATTTTCAAAGCTTCAACCTGGTGTCCGTGAAGCCTGTTTACAGCACATCTGCAGGTTAACCCATCACTTGAGTGATGCTGCATGGCTGAAGCAGATGCATTCAAATAGCACAATTGTAGTTCACAAAACTTTTTCATTATGATTTTTTTTCCTTTTTATAATAAAAAAAAAAAAAAGAAAAGAAAAAAAAGAAAAAAGAAAGAAAATCAAAACACAAAAACCTTTTTACCTTAAATTCAGCTGTTGTCTTGACCCATTGAGACTATTTCTTTCTTAAGTGTCATTTTAAGCAGTGTGTCAATGATAAACAAAGGTCAGACTTTAAAAAAATCAGTCTAGAAACTATTAATTTCTGGATGTGTGAAGAAATGTATGCTGGAAGACTGCATTCATTTTGCTGAAAGGCTTTAACTGTGCAACACCTGAACTGCAATGGGGAAATAATTAACTAAATACTTACAGATCAGCATGTGGAAAAGATACTTAAGAAACCAATAATTCAAACTGCGTTTTAGACTTTACATATGTTAAAAACAATATTTAACGTGGTATTTAAAACATAATCTTCTTTCAAATAAAAATATCAGACAGGATATTACAATAAAAACCTCAGTAAATTTGTTGATACATTTCTATTGGAATGACTAATGAACCCACTGTGCCCTCGACAGATTCATAATGAAGGTTCATGGGTTCAAACTCTGTCTAGGGCTCATTCATCAAAATTAAATGTGTACTAAAGCACAGTATTAAAAAATATCTATCCATTCCTTCTGTGATTCTACTGCTTACAATGGGAAAAAAACTACTCATTTGACTTTTTGACCCTGTAACTGTGATCAACCGTCTCACTTGTCCAAGGTCAAACAAAATACAGCAGTGAAATTTGGACCTAGAAATTAACTTCAGCATTGAGCAACTGCAATATATAAAACAGCAGTGGGAGGATAACTGAAGGCCAGTTACCTGTGTTAATTAATCTTCATAAAGTACACTAGGAATAATGTTGCCCTGTGGTCACTAGAGCTGATTAACAGTAACATTGCTGTACAACTACAGAAATTATCATACGTATCTTTCTGTTCACTCATTTTATTTTCCCATATCTCAGATCTGCTGTGAATTACTGTATTCTCATTCATGTGCTCTAACATATGCACTCTATTTCTTTGCCCACTATCCCACACTATTTAAAGAAGGTAAAAATATCTTGTGCTCTAACAAAGCATCTCTAGCAGCATTTTTTAAACATGGTGCAAGTATTTCTGTTCAGCCAACTTTTTTTTTTTTTTTTGGAGATAACTTATAAAACTTGTAATAAATTCAAGTAAAATCTGCAGGCTGGAGTGTCACTCCTACAAAGAAAGGTTGAAGGAGCTGGGCTTGTTAACTTGGAGAAGCGACGGCTCTAGGGAAGAGCTCATTGTGGCCTTACAGTACTTGAGGGGGGCTTATAAAGTTCCCATTTTACATGATCCCATAGTGAGAGTCCCAAGGGGGACTGCCTTTAAGCTGTGCATATCACCAAATGGACAGAGATGTGAGGACAGCACATGTGGGAACAGACCTAACTGAGCAGTTCTGTTTTGCCCCAGCAGATTTTGAGTTCTTTTTAGATATTAATATACATGACTCTTCACTAGTGCTTTACCATTTTTATCATTACCCCAGACTACACAAATTAGCAGAGTCATGGCTTAAATAGACAACTAATTATGTGATTCAAGTAAATAGAGTTGTAAATTCAACTGAACATCGTATGGTAATATCACATATAAATTTTTTTATGTCTTTAGAGAGGATTATGTTGCAGTTGTCATAACATCTACATTCAGATAATATATCTACAATATAAAGGAAATTCAGTGGTTATCTTCTCCTAAGCTTTAAGCAGCCCTGGAAAAAGTAATTAAAGTATCTAGATGTCAGTTTTGTTCTTCCAATTGCAAATCATATAAAATCTACTACAGAAGACAGACCAAACCAATACTTCTGTCTCTGCTAGAGAAATATCCAGCTTGGTAACCTAGTAGTCAGTTCCATACCTGTCCTACCCACAGCCATAAAGATACATTTTAAATCAGGTTTTGTTCTGGAGTTACAAGTTTGATGAGTAGCAGCTTGTCATACCATCTGAAAATTATTCCAAGCATGTGCTTTCTACTCAAAGATCTAGCTATCAGGGGAACTCAAAAACAATCCATTTGCTAATCTATATGACTTTATTTGAACAAGCACAGCCTTTTCTGGCTTGTTCAAAGCCTAGCATCTAGCAAGATCACTGCAGCTGCTGAAAGTTGCAGATGATCACACCGCATCCTCTGTAAGAAACTGGAGAGCACAATTGTCCTGTAAAATTAAATTGCTCAGCTGTGCAAATTACACCCCAGACAGGTCTTATTTATTTTATGGATCCTATTTATTACTGTTCATTTGTGTTTTGTGTGTTTTACATTTCTGGCAGCACATACATCTAAACAGACAGACTGCAGTGACTGCATTGGGCCAAAATGGTTTTTATTGCTCCCCAAGGTTTCCTGGTTTACCCAGGAAAATTGTGTCTGCACTTCATTTAAAGTGAACCCAGAGGAAAGTCCAAACAAATGGGGCACAATGTGTTTATCTCATGCATTCTAAAAATATCCTCAGAAGCCAGACTCCCTGCATGGAAGGTGTCACTGCATTCTAAAAGGTGATTCAGGGCTTCAGCTCTGTCAGACTTTCACACCAAAACAACACAGAAAACGACTTTACTGTGCTGGGAGCAGCAAATGAAATACACCTTGTGCAAGATGAGTATTTTCTTTGACTAAGATGCCAAGGTGTAAGTTCGAAACAGAGAGGTTATTTCTCAGTTGCAGCTGAAATTCCCTAAGTTGTTCATATATTATTTCTGTCTGCACCAATCTGAGATATGTTTATTCTTCTTTGTCTACAAAAAGACTGAGATAGAAAGCTTAGTACAGAAATCAGAGCCCAAGGACAAATCTGCTATCCAGTAGATATTTGCATTTTGCCCATTTTCTGGATAACAGTGTTGTTGTGTTCAGTAAGTTTTCTGGAGGGAATGCTGAAAGTTTAAGAAACAGATAAAGAATTATGTATGTACACACTCACACACACCATGTGTAATATCACCCATTATCTCAGCAAACATCTTCTGCTCGCTATTTTGGCACTGACCGTTAAACTCCAGGTTTGTTTCATAACTATTACAGCTGTTTGTCTTTTACAGTTCTTTCATCAATTGAATTGCATTTAAAAAGATCCCTGGCCTCCACTAATCCAAATAGTCTCTTGAAATACCTGAAACTTTTAACAGCTTTTAATTATTCTGTACAAATTATGAGTACTGGTACTGTGATTTGACCCGTTTCCCTATGATTAAATATATACTATCTGAGGTAGTGATTCATCAAATTCATATACTGACAACATTTCAGTATGCAAAACATATGACACTTATTAAGCACTGCATTCACATTTGCTTAATATTTGCACTTTGTGGGAGGTTTCCTGTCTCTGTCTCAGACCATAACACACTCTGCATTTCACTTAGACAACGCTGAAAGAAAACCTTAAACACAAAGTCCACAGAAGAGGAAACTGTCACATTTACTCATTTGGTTTTCCTTAAGAAAATATTTTGGTAACTAATAACAACAGGTTCTTATATTTATTTTATTTCCTTTGAACATTTGCGCTGTGAATATCCAGAGGAAAATATGGAAAGTGCGCAGAAAGAACAGAATTGCTATACAGTCTTAAATTTGTAATAATCTGTAGTGTTTAGAAAGCCTGAAACTCAAGAACACAGAAGTACTTACAGATGGGACAGGGACATCAGGTCTTTGAATGAACCTTCAGGAACACTGGAAATATCATTCCCATGGAGCGTCCTAGAAGAGTGGAGAAGCAGGAAGGTATCAAACCACAGTGAGGTCTGCTCCTCAGAAGTGAGAGTTGGTGCTTAAGAATGATACTTAATTTTCCTTCCTTGTGAGTTTCTACAAGCTTCACAACTCAAAAGCTTCCATGATGCTTCTAGATGTTGACATTTAAAACAATGATACGATCAGAACTGTTGGTGACCAATGTTTTAAACTAAAAAGGTGATACACTATGCTATTAAAAGAAGTGTATTGATGACAAGCAGATCCTCACATACAGACCTGTAATTCTTTTATAGAATCCCATTTGCTGGAAACACAAAGAAAACAGAAGAGGGAAAATAAGAAATGCAAGAGTTAAATTAAATATTGACTAATATTGATTAACTCTATAGAGAGAGCAAGGGTCCATCAGGCAAATATACCTGCACTTTCATGTTCTAGTTTTTCATTCTTACAGTTGGAAATACCTTCTTATTTTTTGTGCAGTATTTTAAAAATGTTTTTGACAAATGTATTTATATTACCAGTGAAAATACTTGGAATTTTTCTATGGGGCGTGAAACTGCAAAAACTGCAGCACAGTTGTCCTGCTGGGATTTTTCTTACAGTTCTTGACATGAGAATACCAAAAGCTCCCCCTTCCATCATCCTGAATTTCTTCTAAGCAGAACTAGCTTGGCTGTTACTAGTAATGCTTGGTGTATGTAAGTACGGATGGATTTCCAAGTAATTCATCCAAACAGGAACAAGAAGGATGTGATGTTCCAGATAGGAACACCAGATAGAGCACACTCTCCAGTTCTGAACAGAATGACCAATGGGAAAGCCAAACCCGAACAGCTCTGATGTACTTATGTTGATGCGAGGATGCAAGATGCCTCCACCCATACAGCTAAAAGGAAATGATAAATGCTAAAAGCTATAAGAACCTCAGTATAAAACAGTGACAGGAGAATTTGGCAGAACAATGTCTTTTTTTTCCTGCTGGATCAATGACACAAACATATTTTTATACCAAAACTCTTCCTGAGCAAAAGCTTGATTAAAATCCTGAACATTTGGAAAGTTAAAGCACATGCACGCATGCATTCACCCCCAAAGGCACAACTTCCAGTTATCTCCTTGTCTAAACATCAGTAAACAATAAGAGAGTGAATGTTAAGGTGATGGTGGTCTCCTTTCAGAGCGCAGTAACAGAACACCCAAATTCCTCAAACAAAAACTTTCTTCTTCGTGTAATCTAATTTATTTCTGAGTCTTGGGATAAAGGAATCAACTAAGCATATCCTTATGGGTTTCTGTTTTGGTTTGTTTTTTGTTTGTTCTTTAAAAAAAACACACACAACAGCAACAACAAACCCCCCAGCTTTCCCCCAGTCCTACTCCTAACCTGTTGTTTGGTAACATTAGGTAACTATAAACACACTTTTTAGTAAAGAACAATCTACTCTGTAAAGACAGTAATTTGGCTGCAAGCTTGGCTGAACTTGCAGAATAGCTACAAACAGTCATTCTGTGATGCAAAAAAAACCCCAAACAACAACAAAGGCAATTAATATTTCTCTCAGGTCAACTCAGTGCAACATCCAACACAGAAGTATATGGCAAAATTGGTGCCAAGGTTTTGTCTGAAGAGTACGTGCAGCAGCTTTCTTATCAAACATATTACTGTGTTTGTGTGAGCTTTTACTACAGCACTTTTCTAAAGAAATGTGAGCTCTTGAACTCCAGTAAACAATCCATCATTTTTCAGTAAAACTGGAACATCTCATTTTAGTAGAATATTTTGTAGCTCATTTAGAAATGTTTCCATGAATACAACATGGAAAATTGCTTTGTGACCTGATGAAGTACTTCTATTTCTGGACTTTCCCTCCTAATTAAATGGGGACAAAATGTTGTAAGTTACAACGCTGTCAAACAATAAAAATAATCAGTGTGAGACAATCAGAAGGTTCTAACATTTATAATTCCCTTCTTTCAATCTCTCAGCTTTTAAAACTTATTAATATTAAGCTTCTTTAGTTTTGGATAAATCACAAATCTTCATTGCAATAGTTTTGGATGAAAAAAAACCCTCTGATATAAACTTTTCATTTTGAAAAAACAGGATTATAAAGATTTAAGATGATGAAACTGCTCCTCAGCAAACTCTGGCTGCCATTATGGATCAGCCAGGCAAAGACTGAAGACCTGATTATGTAAACACTCATATATATTCAGGCTTAAACATACACATTTTGACTCTGCCCTCTTCTCAACTGGGCCTGTGCTCAAAAGTGTAAGAGACAGAGGACAGAACCTGATTTCTGTCAGAGATCAGTTTCACCATACCTCTATGATTAGTCTGATTTTCAAATATGTATTTACTTTACTTACTACAGAGAGTCAAAAAGTAAAGATAACATGAGGAATTTGGAAGACACCGAAATCTGTATGAGAAGGTCATGTTAACTTTCAAAGGCAAGCACTGCCAAAGGTAATGAGATATCTATATTCTTTTTATTAAAAAAAAAAAAAAAGGTAAAATAAGATGTGAAAATTGTATTGCTGATGTTTTCTCTTTTACATTCTTTTGAGAATATAGATAATAAATAACTGACAGTAACAGATTGCACACTATCACTCGGAAGCCCATTTTCCCCCCCGGAGAATTGATTTTTAATAACAATGTAGATGACATGTGGCAAAAGTTGTAGCTGATACCAGAGTTTTGTAGGCCATAATAAATCAAATCAATCTGGAGGCTTCCAAATGCAATGAGCATTCGGAGATTCCTATTCAGGGTTCATTTCACTCACGCTGCTCTGTGCAAGACAAGGAGGGCTTTTCCCTTGGAGAAGGAAGATATTTTGCAATTTGATTAGTAGATCACTTAAGAAAGCCAAAAGATTACAGCTGATACTCAAAATAATGCCCTTTGTTTCTGACCATATGTGGTCTTCAAGAGTAGAAGTGAAAAGATAAACTGTAGCTATTGTAAAGAGTGATACAGGGTATATCTACACTCCAATTTGTTGCAGAGAATCCCAAGTTAGCTTTAATCAAGCTAGCTTGCATATCAGATGCAGGCCAGAAGACAGCTCCATATGGAATAATTTATTTGGCCATGAAACTGAATATGTTCATATGTGGCTGAATTTCAGGATTCATGTAACAGTTCAGTTGTGACCATCCTATTGCAGTAGTAGAAATCAGAGTCCCAAGCCAAACTTAAAACAAGAAGTTCAAATCACGTATCTTTCTTGTTTATAATAATGAAAGCTGGTAATCTTGAAAATTAGGAAGCTGAAACCCAGATACGTATTTTACCACAGTATAGGAGCTCTGCTGGGCACTGCCCCTATATTCTACAGTTGTGGTACCTCCCATGTTGACAGCTCGATTCCACACTTTGGGATTCAATGCACAGCAGCCACTGCTCTTTAATTTCGCAAAAGCTACAATATCTACGAAAAGCAGTGGAGGGCTGCTTTCTGTAAGGAACAGGCCCATGGCCAACACTCGGACTATGGGAAGAAGATAACTTTCAGAGGAGACTGTAAGCAAATTGCTCAATCCACAGAAAACTGCTGAATGCAGCTATGCTAGAAAAGAAGAGTAAAAGATCTCCAAAGAAAGAAACCACACGTGGACATTTCGGAACATGCCCACACTCCTGTCACCCTGAGATGAAACTTCCTCCACTAGCATTTGCTCTTGCACCTAATGTAAGCTTACACTCTAAAACATGATTGCTTCTCATAGGCAAAGAGAAAAGTCCTTTCCTGTGAGATACCCAAACACTTCTGAAGTAGGAGAGACAGACTATGCAGCCTCTTGGAGGCCTGTTTTCATGGTACCTTTTTGTCCCTGACCTATCAGAGAAAAGTCATTCATCCTGCAAAAATGTAACTGCTTCTTTTCAAGGTTTAGTGTTCACCTGTTCTAGTCATTACTGGACATATTGCACCTAAGTACAAGTACACTGAAGTTAATTGCATGAAAATATTTATGACTACTGAATCAAGTGAAAGCCATCTGCTCATTAAAAACCTCCCAGCCATCAACAGCATCCTAATAAGCTGCAACACAGCTGCACAGAAAAAGTGATACTTACAGCACTCTAAGAGACCTCAGCCCATTGAACGCGTGGACTGGAATGCATCGAAGTCTGTTGTAGCTCAAGATGCTGTGAGAATTAGAAACACGGTTACAATGCTGTATTTTCTTTGATTATTCCACTGCTACTTCAACAACAAAGAAGCATGCAAAGCCACTTGCTTGAGTCACAAAGTACAGACTAACTGTTTAACATCTAAAATGGTGTCTGAAAAGCAATTCAAATTTCAGAAACATTGGGCTACTTACAGTGTCGATAACTGGGTCATGTTGCTGAAGGTATAATTGGCCAATACACTTATGCTGTTGTTGCTCAAATCACTGAAGAAATACGAAAAGAAAATATTATTTATACGTATGACTTTAGAAATTAGTCTTCTTTAGAGGCTACCTAATATGTGAACAGCAAAATGATCAAGGCAATTGAGAAGTCAAATGTTAGCAAATGATACAATATTTTCTGACTTCGACTAAGCTCAAAAAGCAAGTCTCATCAGAACATTTTCTAAACAAAAGCCTCGGACTTTTCAGTAAGGCATATTTCTAGCACACAGCTAGAAATCCAGTAAAAGCAAAATTTTCAGAGGAGAAGGATAAAATAATAGCTGATACAAGCATGGGTGAATACCTGCTGTACCAGTTTGCTTTTCAATTTATTACTGGCATACCATTTCCATATGCTCTTAACATGACAGATACTAGAACAAGACTGTATAAAAAAAAAAAAAGGTCATTTTGGAATAAACTGACTAAACAAAAGAAGGGAGTTCGCTTTGCTTCAGCTAGGAACAGAAGGGATGACATTGTTCATTTCAGAATAGTCTTTTAGGCTCAAATAGAACATTTTATTTTATTGTTGCTCCCCCTTGAAAAATAAAATTAAAGATGTTTCCAAATTAAATATTATTTTCAAACAGATTATTTCAGTTTTCCACTCCCTACACACACATATATACATATATATTTATTGTTCTGCCCATTTGACATTCTGATGAATATTTCAGCTAAGAAATTTACTTCGGTGTATTTCAAGGAGCAATTTACTCAGTGAATTCTTGATGTGCCTCTATCTGTATGACTGCTCATAGCAAAAACAACTACATAAATTTTCGCTACCTTATATATAAATACTTATAAATACTACCTCAACTAGAACAAATTAATGCTGTCTCCTCTGTTAATGACCTTTACAGCTTTGCACAGATAAATCTGCCAAGTGATAGAGCAGCACCCTGACAAGAGGTTTGTCCTGCACCAGATGCTGGAAGCTCCTGCAGAGGAAGGGTCCATGGTGCCCTTCATCATTTCAATTTGCTCTTTCTCCACTTTAGGAACATTCACTGGCAGCAGTTGCTACAGCTAAATTCTTTTCCAATTCAATGTACAGAAGCTTTTTATTTTTCCTGCTTTGTTCTTTTCCCCCCAAACACCAATTTCTCACATTCCATCTACAACACAGTGCAAAAAGAGTCATCTGTGTTTCTTGACATTGAAACCACGTATCTTACATCAGTGTCAGGTGCCTGAAGGCAGAGAGTCCCTTTGGCACAGCAGTCAGGTGGTTTCCTTCCAGGTATCTGGAAAAGAAAGGCACAGTTGACAGTTACATAAACACGTTAAAAACAACTCCAGTCATCCAGTCTGCATCATGAATGAAGAAAATACAAATTAAAGTCAGTTGCTAAGGAAATTGCCTTGGATTCGTTGCTTTGAAACTGTAAGAACTTTTCCTTTGTAAGTGAATTATCCCATATGCAAAACATGACAGTAGCTTACTGATGGTTTTGCTCAAAACTTGGAAGCAAATGAAAGATATATAGCCCACAGCAAAGGGAAACGATCACTTGGTCCTCCTAAGACAGCAAATGAAGAAGTAAGGGGAGAAGGATTGTATGGGTTTTGTCATGTGCCTGAACATCCCTTGCACAGACAGAAAGAGTCCAGGTCTCTGCATTGCAAAAGGTTTCATTCATTCCATTGTCAACATAAACATCTATGACTTTGATGCCACATTTATTACACTGTGCATCTTTGGTAGTTATCAAAGCAATGAGACTTCAATGGAAACATGCTGCAACGCTGTTCTTCAGATACCCGCCCCAGGCCACATCCACCAGGCCACAACGCGACCTCCTCAGAAAGCACAGTGTGGGAGGAACGCGGTTCTCCCTCCACAGGTAGGGATTAAAAACAGAACACTGTTTCCTCCCAGAACACGTCAGGACATTATTCCTGAGGTAGGCAGCCCACTGATGTAATACACTTTGAAATGTTACCACATGTGGTCAGGAAATGGAGCCCACAGACACCAGAACACGCCGTGCGCTGCCTCTGCTGCTCAGAGGATAAGCCAACACCCACAGCAATAACTCGTATCCCATGCACACCACCTCCTTGTCTTTGGCAGCAGACCTCCTTATTCTGCATTTACTAGAGTAAACAACAATAATAACAGATCATTGCTGTGCTGCATGTTCCCTCCCTACACCAACTGTAACAACACTGAGATATTTATGTAAACTAAATCCAAGAAATGTTTCCCACAAGTTCTATTTTCATTTTACATCGTTTAAAAATAAAATCCATAAACACTAACAGAATTTTTTACATAACACATTTTGCAACTGTCACGTTTTATTTTTCCTCTTTAATTTCTATATAATGGCATGTCATCATTTCTGCTGCCTGAGCTCTCTTTTTAACTGAGCTACTCCAGGCAGAATTTCTTGCAAGTTGCTGGATGCTGGAGCCTGCTAGCAAAAAAAAGGGAAAATCCTCACTCTGAAATGAGTAAAGAGGAAAGCTCCCTTTTCTCCCATCCCCAGCCTCATGGTTTTCTGTTTTGCCTGTGCACAGAGTCCTGTAAAGGCAGAGTAACGTCGGAGCATGTGGTGGAGCTGACCCAGATCCCTCTGGACAAGCTGCTCTATGGGCTTTTATATTTTTAACCAAAAGCAAAGTCCTTCCTTAATGAAAACCTGTTGAGCATTCACAAAGATCACAAGCATCAAGTGCTGCTATTATACAGCAAACAGTTCACCCTTGTAAAGCAGGGAGGGCTGTTCTGCTGCCGCAGGTTACCCCAAACCACAGTGTGGATTAGTTATGCCACATTCACACTTCCCATGGATATTCATCATCAGCACGTGTAAAGTCACTTGCTAATTTTGACTGAATTTGATTAAAAATATTTTGAAAATGAAGTGGCTTGGTGTAGTGTAGTGTAGTGTAAACTCACACCATAAATTGTTACACTGAAGGTCCTCAGAGTTTAACCACATATGTTATTATTTAACAGGGCAAATGGTGTCTCATTTCCCTAGTTGTGGTCTGCTATAGATGCACAGGGATGCTGAGAGTCCGTGCCTTGTTTATCCTACAGTGTCTGTTAAATCTACAGTCATGTATGAGGTTAGGTTAAGTCTGCAGTGTTTATTCCACACGTACAATCCAAAGGATTTCCAAAGGAAATCAAAAGCAAGTCATGCATTATATATTTGGAGGCAATACATTATTTTCATTTAGGAAAGGAGACTCAACTCTTGCAATGTATGGAAATCTTCAGAAATAGATTTTCAGGATACTCTGCTGTTGATCCCAGATTGAAATGATGTGCAATCTGAACAAACTGATGATGGTTGGGTTTGTTGTTTTTTTTTGGCCTGTTTTGTTTTTTGGTGGAATCAAAACTTGGTGTGCATTTTAATCCAGCGCTTCACTCCTTCAACTAACACAGACAGGCTGGCTCCTACAGTTAAACTCCTACAGAAGTGCTTTGAATAGCACTGGATTTGTACTGCAGACAACGTCATGGTTACATAAAGGCGCTTGCAAACAGCTGCAGTACTTAACACTAGTGGTACAATTTCTGAACACAACTGTATACTGAAAAATTACTGATCATACACTTCTCATGCATGCAGAAGATTAATTCCCCACTATTAAACCTTTTACAACATTATGCAAAGGAGGGCAATATTTTCTAGGAAATGGGCATTCATTTTGAAAGGATTTAAGTTCAATGGATTTGAAATAACCTGAGCATTACAGACAAAAGAATATGACAAGAACCAGGAGGGTCTGAGCTGCAGTAATCAAAGAGCACAATGGCTGCAGGTGAACTGTCACCCTCAACAAGCAAGGCCTCCATCAGAACAAGGAGCAGATACAGAGCGGCAGCTCTGCCCCTGGCTTGGCTAAAGGTGATCTACAGGGACAGCAAGAGGAACTGGATCTAGTGAATAACAGAGTTATTCCTGAGAGTGCAGGAGCAGAGCCCAGTAACAAAGCTCTGTGGGTATATCTATACATGGAGGAAATTACAAAAAGCAAACAAACAAACAAAAAAAGAACTCAACAAAACAACAGGATAGTGCAGAGGAAAGACTGTCATCTTTAATTCTTTCTAATGCTAAGCCAAAGTAAGATGATGTACATGGCTTCTGGTGCGCAAAGAAATTCTGGCATGAATGAAAAAAATTACATCTAATTTTAACACAGAGTCAAGTTATTAATATACAGAGAGTCAAGAGTGGGTGTCAGTGCCTTAATACAGACATGCTGTCTAGTATTCAGAACAACCTCTTTTGCTTCCTAAAGTCTCTAAACTCTCAGATTGGAAATTGTTTTTTATCCCGTGAATGCTGCTGAGAATCCTGCAGTCTGAATAAGGACTTGTAGCCAACAAGTAACTACTGGAGTCAAAACAGGAATAAAACAACATGAAACATGTGCTCATGTTCTTATAGAATGACACCAACCACGTGTCAGAAACGATTCCTAAAAACTCACAGGAGCACCAAAGGCAGAAACCTGCCTGGCCAGGAGGGCTGGTGCTGTGTGCATGGCCATGCCTTGCTCGCCCCTGCCCCACCTACACCAGCTCCTGGAGCCCAGTGCCCACAGCTCCCAGGGGCTCAACCAGCACCTTCCACAAGCACTGACTTCATGTATTAAACATTCAGATCTATGCATAAAAGATGACAAAGGAAAAAAAAATAAAAGAAGGATGATAAAAGCATCATGTAACCATCTGAATTCTTGGACCTTTTTTCTACCTAAATGGCCATTGAGCCATAAAGCCAAGCTCACAGCAGCAATCTGTGCCATAAGGAGAAACTAGAGAGAGAAATCAGTTCTCAGGCAGTAACTGACACAGCACAAAGCCCTGTCTTTAATTTCTTTGAATATCCCACATAGACTGTTATATTAAAAAGAAAAAAGATACTTAACAATTTTACGCAGCTCTAAAAGTTACAGCTGAAACCTTTTAATGCAGATACTCAGTATCATAAAATTTTGATGCAAGTTCTATTTCCTGAAAAAGGTGGCCTTGAATAGAACTGCTGTGAAAGATGAAATATGTGAGGATACCAAACATCCACAAAACACGAATTTTAAGAGTTTCAGTTACAGTTTGCTGAGAAGAAACGCAGTTGAAGCACTAACCCAGGTACGAGTCTGGATCTTAAATTTAAGAAAGGTTTGGAAAATTGGACTCTGGATTTTGCTGCCCACATCTGTCAGACCACAACCCACGTGGCTGACACACAGAAATGTGACCGTGTTTGTGAGAAAAGTGAAGGCCCTGAAGTTACACTTTATTCTCTTTATGCTAAAATCACCTTTTTGATGTGCACTCCAACTTCACTCACACAAAATATCATTTGAGACTACTGATCTATTTAACTTTTCTAAACAGATGGCTGCAGATTTTAGTTCTAGAATTGAACTGCAACTAGAACATTCTTCTGCAGACCTATCCATTCCCTCAAGTGGGAGAGCTTTGCTTTGCTGGAGCAGGCAGCTGCCCAGATGCAGGCAATGAAGAGCTGAAAGGCAGTTGGATGGATTCCTCACCAGTCATCCTCTGCTGATACATGCAGTGCAAAAAGGGTCTGACCAGGCTTGCAGGGAAAGGAACAAAGCATGTGAAGGAGAGAGGTTTGTAAGGAGAGAAACATCCAAAGCCAGTGCAAAGATTAGTACGTATTAATATAAATCATGAGCAGCCATGTATGGTTGGTGTCTAAGAGCCCCATCACTGCCCTCACATAGCACAGTGCCATGACAACACTGGGTCTAGAGATGACACTGTCCACACAACTGCCTTCAGCCTTTTCCCACAGTGCAAACTACTATTTCCTGCAGGTCTATAAAAGGAATGGGATTTTGTCAGATAAGACTGTAGAAATCGATTTGTGTATTTGTGTATGTATTTGTGAGAAAAAAAGTCCAGCACTCACACACTGAAGTAATATGTAGATGGAAAATGATCACGGGGAACATAGTTCAATCAGACTTTTTAAAAAAAAAAGAAAGAAAGAAAGAAGAAAACCTAAACCACGAAGCAGGAGTGAGGTTAAGTTCCAAACCAGCTCACTGGATAAACACATGTTGAACTGCTGGACTAGAAAAGTGCCCGTGGTCAAAGAACAAAGGCTTCCCTTCAGAGCATTTAAACAGTAGGAAAAAAATGCAGGCAGTAGTGTGTATGTGTTTATGAAAGGAATTTGGAAGAAACAATATGGTATTTCCCTATTCCTAGGAGGCTGAATACCCCATGATGATGGGGTCTGTGAAAGAAGTGATGGGAAATACAGATTTCTTGTCTACAGATTTCTTCATCTAAAAGGCGGAAGTCTCTGCTTTGTGGTCTCTCCAGCCCTCGTATTCTATCACCTTTCAGGCCTCCCACAAGGGGAACTGCAGGCTTTGAGGACAAGAGACTCTTGGTACTGCACCCCTTCCTTGGCACAACTTCTGTCCTTAGTGCTTTGTGCTACGGGGGAGGCATGGGCAGCCCATGTACTGCCTGCAGGTTGCTGACCTGGTAGCTCAGAAGGGGAGAATGGCAGAAGGGGAGAAAGGCAGCATGAGCTGACATAACATGGAGGAAGGTTTTTTCTGTCCCAGTGCAGCTTTGACTGCTGTACTGGTGGGAAAGGTGAAGGCATCCCTGCCCTGGAGACTGTGATGGCTCTCCCTTGCCATGTGAAAGCATGTCTGCTGCAACAGGTAACTCGTGTGCTGTGCAGTACCTAGTGCTAGCAGATACACTTTGCCAAGACAGTCTTTGACAGTCTTTGGCAACGTACTTCAGCCTCTAGTCACAGCTCAAGGGATGTGGGACTGCCCTGTGGGAAGGAGAGCATTTTGGTGTGAGGAGCGTAACCTGACTGAACAAAATTAACCACTTTTACCCTGTGTCCAGACAGTTATTGGGTTCAGTCTGCCAAATAGCTGTGGTCCTCAAAGTGAGGCAAGAGATGGGGTCCCACAGGAGATGTTGATTGCCACAGCAATTATGACGATTCTCAAACGCAGAGCAGTAAAAACTACATGCTATTAACTTGATACATTGTCCTCTAGGTTATGGTTAGCATGCTATTCTGGAAGCAGAAGAAAGGCAAGTAAGACTGATTTTATTCCATTTTAAAAATTTTGTTCTTTTCATCATTTTCACAATTTTTTTTTTCTTCAGTAACTGCAGCTCATTTTTTGGCATTGATACATATAAGGAGCTCAATTTATGTTGGTTGAGAGAAAAGTGATCAGGATTGAACTGGGAGACAGTTGGGACAGATTCGAGGTTACATTTGCAGAACACGAACAATTCTGAGCCATCCTGCCCATGGCCGACTGTGTTCTGCTCACACATTTCTGGACTGAAAGCAGAAAACAGAACTAGAAGACTGCACAGCCATGAGGCTCCTACTGAAGAAGACAGTCATGTAAGCCTCTGTGAACTCAAACTGCTCAATTCCAGGCTACTGCCTCAATTGCCAAGGAAATAGCTCAAGAAATGTAGCAGTTTTCAAAAATGTGAGATTAACTTCACTCTTTTTGTGAAAGTTATGTTGTCAGTGTATCGGATGGCATCAGTAAAACCCAACATGCAGAATTTAAAGATAAAAATTCCTCAGCATGGCAGTGAAAGTCAAAGCAAAATCTGAGCTATCTTGTTCTTGGCAAGTTACATTTGAACAAGACTTGAACAAGAGCAGAGCAGAAACTGTATAGATTCTTTATCATGGATGGCAATATAAGGTAATACACAGGCCTGGACTTGGCTTTGGATTCAAACCACTTTAAACATACCCAGTGTTCTCATGAATGTATTAATCACTGCAAAATATCCACGTTATTTTGCATTCCCACATACACTTCCAGTCCACTCTTCATTAAAGCAACAAGGCTCTATATTTGACTACAACATAGCTAGAAACAGCACAAGCCCCCTTCCACTGCAAAGGAAGTAAAAGGATGTGTATTTCATTCATCAGTTGCCACATTACTGAATGGGGTAAAGCAGAAGTGGATTTTCATCCATTACAAAATGCAATGAACACACCAACTAACTCAACCAATTGCATTCATACAGAAATATTGATGAGCCTGTAAAAAGCTTCAGGAACAGTTCACCTGGGATACATTTGAATAAAGATCTATAGGAGAAAAGCTCTGTATTTCCACTGCCAATTGTTTAAGCCAAGAAGTGCCACCAGGGTATTTTCTTTCTTTGGAAAGAATAAAAATCCAGTATAATAGTAAGGAGTAGTTGAAAAGAAGCCTAGAAAGATGGTTCTCAACTAGGATGAATTTACTTTACAATGTAGTCTAATTATCAGTTTTTTTAGACATTAGATGAGGCTTGGAAAAAACTCATTGTTTGTTTCCACCACTGGCAGTTTTTTTTCCTCCTCTCTGTTTCCTTAGAGGATAATTAGTTCACAGCTGCATAAGTCAGGAATACAATTTCATCGTCCTTTCAAAATGCCTATCGTGAGTTCAGGCAGTTCAGAAGCACTACGGAATCATTTGATACTAATATATGCATTTGTTCCCAACAAAGATCTAATGAGGGCAAGGACAAATAAACTCCGTTCCCATTGTACAGCAATGCAGTCAGTCAAGGGACAAATAAATGTAAAAATAACAGCAGTTAAAACATACAGAAAGCACCACAACACAAAATACCAGCCCTCTGTCACTGAAGTCACAGGTAAAAGCCCCAGAGGACCCACAAAGCTTCCCCACAATGTAATGTCATGAACTTCTCATGAAAGGAGCTAAGTGAAATGTAACTTACAGCTCAGTCACATCTTTGGGAATTCCTTTGGGCATTACTCGCAGCCCTTTGTTGCTGCAACGTACCACTGAGTCCACGCAGGTACACTGGGAAGGACAAGGAGGAGAAAGCAAGCAGCTGCTTTCATCGTTACCTGCAGAGGAGAAATGGGATGTTCAGAAAGGAAATCAGCTTTCAGCACAGCCTGATGCACTTTGACAATAGCTTCTTACAAGGACCAGGGAGGAGCATCCCTGAATCCAGGCTAACCATCCCAGTATTTTCGAGTTGCTCTTTGGATGAACATACAAGTTCTTCAGCCAACAAGAGCAACAGCTGAAAAACTGAATGGCCGCATTTTTAAATAAATATATACTTTTCCCCAAGCAGTATCTACTGCTCTGTGATCTTGCCAATATTGTAAAACCAGTTACATGAATCCTAAATCCTTCCCCTGTCCCCAGGATGGACATGGTGAAATGGGTAACAAGACAAGAACGTTATCCTCAGACTCATCCAGACAGATGGCACCCACAGCCTACTCTGTTCAAGGAAGACTTTTCTATAAATTCAATTTTTAGATGTTAATTTTTTATTTTCTAACATCAGCCCGGCACTTCATTTATCATTCGGATTTCAAATCTCATTGCTTTTGACAGGAATAACCAGGCAAACAAGAAACTGAGCAACATACTTCCAACTGCTGGAAACCCATCAGTGCACACATAAAAATATCTACTTTTTCCAACAATGGATTCAAAGTTCCATAAACAGCAGATTAAATCCCATAATGGAAGAACAATAGCGGCTGCAGAACAAACCAGCTCTCTGAAGTTAGGAACACTAAGGCATGGATTTTACCCCAAAACAACAGGCTTTGCAAAACATAAAGCAAATGCATAGTACAGTATCATGATGTACATGAAAGGAAACACTTAGTGGCACGTTCTGTAGATGACAGTGAGGGTAACCACACAACCATTTGTGAGCACAGGCAGCCTGAGTGGGGCAGCGCCGAGACACAGGGCTGCAATGCAAGAGCACACAGCCAGCCATCATTATGTGCCTTAGTTCTTAGAAACTGATGCGAGGACTAATTGAGACTGATCTGTTTCTTCCTCCACTCTGCGGGATGTACCCATGTGCATTGAGATTAAAGAGTAAGACTGGAACTCCTGCTACAAGATAACAATATTACCCGTAAAGGAATGGGCAGGGAGTCATTTGTATCCAGTGGGATAGAGGAGCAGGACTAACCCACAACAGAGCCAGCTGAGCTTTGCAGATGGAAACAAAATTCAAAGCCTTTCAGAAACCTGCAGAAAATGTATTTTCTGCATATTCAGCATATTCAATTTTCCCCTGTATTCTGTTTTTCACATCCTGCCACCATGTACCTTTCATTCACCATGGCTGTTTCACTGCCTGTGCAATGGAGAAAGCTCCAAAACGTGGAATGTCATTTCATTGACCAGGATTTTTACTTTCTGAAATAAAAGGCAATTATTTTTTAAAGACTAAACTTGGTTCCCTTGAGCTCTGAGTCCAAAGCATTTGGGTCTGCTGCCAGGTTGCTTGTCTAGGGCAGAAGTTCATTTCTGCTCTGAGTAGGAAACTGCTATTACTCTCAAGGTCTCTTTAGAGGTATGAGTACCTGCAGCTCCAGCACATCTGGGCTTTAAGGCAAACACAGCCTATAAATTAAGTTTTAACTATGTGCATGAATAAGGAAGAGGGAGGAAGCACTAGGGTTATACTGGGATTATACACAGCAGAGCATTAGTCTTTCATGAATTTGTTCCTTAGGTGAGTGCAGTAGAAATGCAGGATGTGGACAACAATGATGAAACTAAACTGATAGAGAACAATGATCTTCAGCTGCACGTAGCTGTCTTCATCAGTGCTAAACTGAAATGTTTGCCATGAATTATTGTTTGATAGGCAGGGAGGCCCTGACACAGAGTCAACATTAACATAAATGCCAAATTGAACTGGATTTTCTTACCCTCACAGGTGAAATCCTGGGCATCTACATCTTGGATTGGAATATCCTTCAAGAAAAAGGGTTTCAAGCAGCGTGGATTTCCACTGACAATTCTTTTCTTCCTCAACCACTTTCCCAGCCAGGCCAGATGACAGTTACAATTAAAGGAGTTAGCCAGCAAATTGCTGAAACGGAACAAGACATAATTACATCAAAAAAAGAAAAAAGAAAAAAAAAGAAAGAAAAAAGGAAACAAAAAGAAAAAGAATGTACAGAAATACTTCAATAACTAGTGAAAAAAGACAGGTTCCATGTCCCGGCTCCTTCCTGCCATCTGTTTCTGTGAGATCCTGTTCTGTTTTACAGACAGGACACATGCTATGCAGGTTTGATAGGAAGGAGGGTTGTAGTAAAATATATAGGCATATAAATACATGTTTATAAACCAAAGTACTTACTGCCGTATTGATTATTTAGACACACTTGCATTGCCTACAGAGATTTACTCACAACTGTATTTAAGCTCGAGCTTTAGCCCACGCTCAAGCCTAAAGTCACTTCACACAGTGGCACATATATACACAATCTCCAGAGGGACGACTTCAGGTGATACCATAGAGGAGCTTAGCACAGACCTGCAGTACTGCTTCATATATGCAGTGGGGTGGGAGCTTCTCTTGGGTTGCTTACAGAAATAGGTTGCCTGCATGCACATACAGATATACACATACATGTATATTAAGCAGCACTGTCAGCTTGGGCCACTCTTTCTATGTTCAGTATTATCTGAAAAACATGATTTACTGCTTTCTGGGCTTCATGCATCAAATCTTGCTACTATTCCAGAATATCCTTCCAAAGCAGCTTCAGCTTTGCTATAGCACTGTGCTGTGCGGTACCCAAAGCAACACACTGACAACCACTCTAAGTGGAAGGGATCCATAGCACAGCTTGTTTTAGCAGTGTTTGAAAGAAGAAAGCCCTATCCATTCTCTTGTCAGGCCACAGAAGCATAGATGTCACAGCCATTTCTCAGCGGGACACCTGTAACACAGATACTGGTGCAGAGAAGCAATTATTCATAAGTATTTCTTAGTATCCTGTGTTTCTTGAAAGGAGTATAAGGTGACACTTATTTTGAACAAGGATCTTTCTAAGATAGCAAGAATTACAGTTGAAAATCCTGGAAATTTAATTTAATTTTTATTTTTTTTTATTTTTCCCTGTACCAAAACTCCTATATGTTCTTTGTGTTTGTTTCAGAATTAAATGTAAAATGAAGGCAAGAGACTGATAGTCCTGGTAAAAGAGAATGCTGATTCTTTATCGATACAAATACAGAGAGAATCAACTGCCTGAGTTTAGGGCTCCACACTGAAGAAAAATGAACTGTCAGAGCCTCACGTACAGAAAACACAGTGTCCAAACTAACACTGAGGGAATTCTCACATCATATGTATGTCCAAGGCTTCTCATTTCCATAGAACAGAAAAAAAAGATGATCATGAAATCCCTCTACAGCACGCCATTTCTTACAACGAAACGTGTTTCCTATAGAAACACACACTTCAAATACAGGTGCAGTAGCTGAAGACTTTGGAAATCTTCACTTGCAACATACTTTTGGAAACCTAAATGTGTAGCCAAGATCACATGAGGTTTTCAACCAAGCAAATCCTTTGGAATGCAATAGTGCTGAAGGTGAGAACATCTGGCACAGTTAAGGTGCAGCAAGAAGAAAACAGATCCAAACAAATTCCTCGATGATATATGTCCTAGGTCAACATGGCATAAGCAAAGCGTGAGTTACAGCTGCTCTCCATGTCAAAAAAGGATACTCCAGACTCTGCGCACAGCAGTCAGTCACTGCAGCAGCCAGGAGCTCTGCATGTGTAATTACATGGGGAGCCAGCAGAGCCTGTTGTACGTGTTGTAGAGGGAAAAACAGGGAGGACAATACTCAACCTACCACATACTGACTAGTCTTTGGTGGGAAGACTAATTTGCTGTATAAACATGAAAAAATAAACAGGTTATGAAGAAGCTTTCAGTTGGAACATGCAGAAATGAAAGCATCCATCTAATTTTGGTTACTTTCTTTCTGAATTGTTCTATTTTTTTGAATCCATAATGGGATCACATGCAGGGCGCCTTGCGTGCTTTCCATACAGACATGCTTTGGCATGAACAGTGTGTTTAAACCGAGAGTTTAGATCCCCAAAGCTAAGTGAACCATTGCTTCAAAAATCATTTATTCCACTGATGGAAGTGTGTGAGATCATATTTATGGAACAACTTCCACGACACAAATCCTAACAAAGAAGTCACCCACAATTGGAAACATGCAGCAGGTGTACATAATCAGGTTGCTGGAAAACCTGCAGCTCAGAAAGTAAGGAGAAACTTGCAGAAACATCCATATGGTGAGCCTACAGATTGCCCCCATCAAAATAATAATTATGTCAATTTTTCAGAGGTTTCTTTAACTTCATTTGTTACTGCCCATTAGTTGAACAGCAACAACTATCCACAAATCCTCTTTCTTTTTCTTGGCAAACACAGGTTAACACATCACTAAAAATATTAAATCCTTGGCTTACATTTGGATTGTACTTTTCCTAGCAACTACGCAACATATAAAATGAGAGGAGAAATAAATCTGTTGTTCTGAAACTTCAGTAAGTACAGGGAAAAATGTTCAAAATGTATCTTGTCACAATTACACATGTTCTACTGCCACTATAGCAGCACCTGAATTTCATCCTTTGTCCAGCTGAAGAGCAGCCTCTTTCTGCTTTGTTTTACTATAAAGGTGACATGCCCACATATATGCTCTTTCTAAGGCAAAACTGTGATGCAACTTCTGGAAAAACTGCAAGATTGAGGAACTCTGAAGTGTCACAATGGACGGGAGATCCCCTATGTGCCTTGAAAAGAAGCTGAAAGTTGAGGACAGCTGAGTATTTTCACAATTTTATCTTGGATTCTGGCTGTTCAAGTGGACTCATCACAAACAGAAACGCTGAGAAAACTGTTTTAAAAATTCATAATTAGTAATCAGAGTTCCCACATGCAAGATTTAACCACTGTAACAGAAACAAAGCAATCACACTTTTAGCAAAGATGTCTTACTAACTTTAAATTCCTAAGTGCCTCTTCAAGGACACAGAGCTATTTTCAAAATCAAGGGTGAATAGAAGTCTTGAGGAATGAAATATTCATATCCTAATGCAAGTGTCTCTGTTAAAAATTGCAAAGAAGGTACAGAATATTAACCCTTCAAATGAATTCTGGTGGCCTGTTAGAAAAACACGCTGAAACACATCTGGATATTGTTGAAATTAGGCTGAACACATCCTGGGATTCAAGTGAAGTTTATGTGTGATTAGTTGCATGCTGAAGTCATGAAAATGCTGTTCTGCCTACAAACATGCCCAGCTGACACTATAAGGACTAAAAGACATGACTGAATACCATGTACACAAAAGCGCAAGTACACTTCAAGTCAGGATGCTAAATAAATACATATTCTGACTAGTAACAATTCATAAAAACTGCTATTTTTTCCTCATTAATGTAAAAAATTGATGTTCTTCCTCTACTGGAAACCATTAGCACATTACTTTCAGAGCTGTCCTTGTTTTGATAGTATCAGTGCGGCTGATACACTAAGCAACAACAAAAGGAGCAATACTTTTTTAAGATCTGTAAATACACCAAGATTAAAAAAAAAAAAAAAAAAAAAAAAAAAGGAAGAAATGTTAAATTTTGTAATAAGTTCTAGCTCCCATTGACAGATATGGAGTTGAGTCATTGCAAATCCTAATTAACTCACGAGTGTGGGCTGAATAGTAAAAGCAGTCTTAGTATACATCTTCAGCAGTGCTGTCATCTCATATAACTACCTACAGCAGGATGCTTCTAGGAAATGAGCACATTTGCATTTTGGATTTGTTTGTGAAATATCACTACAACCAGTCTAGATCCCAGTGCCACAAGAAATCAAAAGCAAACCTCCACCTGCATTTACTGTCGTGCATCAACCTAAACATGTATCAAATAAGAATATTTTTCTTCAAGAACCTGCCATGATCAACATGATACTAAGGCAGGGCCAAAGTAATGTAGTCATATTACGAGAAGCTTTACTTCTCTTGATATAAATTCTAATATTTCTAAATATTCTAATATTTGTATTTGCAGCTAAAAAAAGTAAACTGGGCATGTTCTAACAAAAGAGGACACATCCATGCAAACAAGGCAGGGACTTTACAGACTGATTCAGAGTTACAGCTATGAAGGAACTACACAAGCAATTGTGCAAGAAGCATGCGGGCACTGCTTGCAGAACTGAGAGCACAAGCTTTCAGTGACTACCACTAGATTTGACCCATGACTTGAAAACAGTAAATAAAACTAATCTGGTTGTCTTTATTTCTTTGTCCACCAGTTTCAAGGGGCTTTTGGGGCCACAGAAAATAAATGAAAACAAAATCTTGGTTCAAAACCTGAAATGCAATAGCTCCAATAATTTGTTTTTGTTGGACAATTAGGGTCTATTTTCAGGGCAGTGTGAAGTGAATTAATCAGACAACTTCCACTAACAGCAACATCAGGGTCCACCTTCACAGCTGGAAACAAAGAGCAGACTTTCGCTCCATATTTATCAGTCTGCTCTTTATTAAAATGGACACATTATAAGAAGTACACCAGAATATTTGAACAGCAATGGAACTGCTTCAAAGAAGCACTGAGAAATATAAGACAATTATCAGAAAAACTTAGGTTAGAAATTTCAAATTCAAGTTCAGTAGGACTGGAGTATTTTGTATTCTTAGGCTCTCCTGAAAATCTTAACATTAGCTACTTGTTTTCTTCTGATATTTAACTTATTCAACTGAAATCCAAGAATGCTGTTGTTACAAAATTACTCCACTGAAACCAATGGAGCTTTGGGGAGCTCAAGTGTAAGATAAGCTACACAGCTCTGGATCTGAAGAAGCTGCTTGACATGAACTCCTCCTGTGCTAACAGGGCAAAACATGCAGTCATTTTGCCTAGAATTGGCAATGTAAAAGCTTTTTTCGCTGAAGCCACTCTAACGTTTTTATGAATCATACCCTGACGCTTTCAAACCTGTGACTTCAGGATAGGGTTTTCTTTCTTTAAATGATGTTTTCCAAATATGAACACGTTAGTCTGACTTTGAAACTCATATGCTGTCTACTTGTAGAGAAAGTATAGAACGAAAGCACCACAACATGTTCACATTTTAAGATAACTTACATTGTAGACAATGAGACCAGTGTGCTGAAGGCTCCAGGTGTGATGGTGCTGATGTGATTGTCGTACAGAGAAAGAAGCCTCACTGAGCTCAGTCCAGCAAAGGTGTCATTGTTTATGCAGCTGATAGAGTTGCTTCTCAGCATTCTGAAAAGATTAAAGCAAGAAATTAGGAAATATTGGGAGTGGGTACAGTTTCACGTTAGGATGCTCAGTTTCTAGGGCATCAACAGATAGTTTGGCAATCACTGGGCTCCATTTTTATTGACTACTGTAGGACTGAACAGCTAGAGGAGGGCTAAACTCACGTAAACATTGTCTCCTAAATTTAAAATGCATTTATTCTACATAACATTAGAGACTAATGGGAAATTGACGTCTGAAATTAGTTTGAAATCAAAATTAACACTAGTGGTAAACTTCAATTAAATACTCTCAAGTCTGTTGACTTAATGTCACTCAAGTGTCTGAGAGCAAGATGTATTTCAGAGACACACTGAGAAAGGCTGTCAGAAATGTGTGACAGTAACACTAACTGCATTGCTTCTATCATGAATGTAATCCACAATGCAAAAGCATGGAAGGAAACAGTCCTTAGCAGAAATGAAGGAATAGCTTAGGAAAAGTTTCCAGA
Source organism: Coturnix japonica (assembly GCF_054131305.1). Classification (NCBI taxonomy): domain Eukaryota; kingdom Metazoa; phylum Chordata; class Aves; order Galliformes; family Phasianidae; genus Coturnix; species Coturnix japonica. The sequence goes on along the minus strand of NC_140680.1, from coordinate 6,102,270 downwards.
CGTAAAGCAAGCTCTGAAATCTTCTTAGTATCATTAATTGACTGGACAGAAAGCAGTAACCATTCCATAACTTCTTTATTTCTTGCTCTGTGTTTGTACCATGAATCAATGCTGTGTTTTGGAAGATATAACTCTCTGAGTTGTTATGGTAACAATGAACTCCATGACAATTTCTAATTAATCTGAAAGACTGTGGTGTCTTGTTTCTCTCCACAGAAAGAAAAGGCTTACAAGTATTTGTTACAATTCATGCCATTCAGCAGCTGAATCTGTAAACATCACCACTATAACATCTCTACTCTGGTGACAAATTATTCAGTAATTAAAGCACACTATCAGAAATCCACAGAATACATGAAGCTCATGCTGCTCTTCCGGTGGACTGATCCTCTGAATTGAGGACTGTTCATTCTACAGTACCAGACTCATGCAGTGAATAACTCACTCAGAAATCTGGCCTCCAATCTCCTGCAAGTCGGGCATTTAAGTATAAAATAAGCAGACTCTTCAGAAACACCAAAGAGAGATTAAATATAGCAGAGAAGAAATCACAGTGTAATCACAAACACTCAGTGTGTAAGACCTGGATATTGCACTGCTTTATCATTACTGTCCTCTGTATATAGTAATCACTATGGCCATCACGGTGTCAGGATTTTTTGTGTTGCAACAGGAGTGAAGCCTTCAGAAAAGTCACAGAGACTCACACCTTATATGTGGAGCATGAAGCTGCTTGAAAGCCAGGTCAGGGCCACAAGCTCCAGAAGGTGAGTACAAATATGAAAAATAATGCCTTCAGAAGCTTTGGTTGCTTCAGGAAATTCATATATTGAAGACATAGAAAACATTCTCTCAGTTCTGTACGTGAAGTATCAGACAACAATTCTGAAAGGTGGCTGGATTGCAATATATATTTCGTGGTGATCTATTACATTTTAGGGAAAAGTGTTTTAAAAACTGGACTATGACTCTGTATAGCATGGCCTCTTCATAGAAGGTCTTAACTTCAGTGTTCAGTGCAAGTTAATGAATGGACAGACATATACGTCCCTCAGGCTTAAACCTTTGCTTTCATACCATGGTACACCATGCACTGTGTGCCCTTCCTGAAGGAAAACTTACACTTACAGATCCTCATTTCATGCTGTGTGTATTTAGACTGCTTTATCAGCTAGGGAGAAATGTAGGTCAGGTCAGCAGGATAGCCTGAATATTAAGTATCTTTTTATTAAAAAAATGCTGAATACTCTTTAGGAGCATGGCTACAGGCTGCTTTACATTATGAAAACTAATCTAGTATCTACAGACAATATTTTAAATTCCCTTAGTAAAATGCATACATTAAAGAACAGATGGCTGTAACCACAGGAAAATAATGTTAAGGAAAAACAAAAGACAAGATCCCTATTTGTCATTACAGGCCAAAGTCCTCCAAGCAAAGCCTGGATTTTTTTTAATACTTGGACTGAAGGAATCGCGCCATGATATTGTGCAACATAAGATGCATTTGCTGCTAATGAATATATTGCAGATTTCAAATTTCATATTGGTTCCTAGTGTCTTCTTAATGACAGCAGCCACCTCATCAAGTGTTTTCTTTCCACAGCAGGGAGACTGCAAAAGCGGGTATTTTTCACATACAGATCATACTCATCATCTGGCATGAATCTTTGTGGTTACCAGAGGCCTGACTGCTTCTCTGGATGGGGAAAAGGAGTTGATTGGATGCCATCATGAAATCCTGTCTTTGATTCAGCTTCCAATATATATTTTTTAACTTGAAAGTAAATGAGTGCTACTTACTGTGAGTTTATGTATAAGCAATAGTTATAAGAAGTAAACTGCAAAGTTGTTCTAAGAGTGAAGGTAGCACCAAACTGATTTCTTATACATTTATGCTCTGTGTCTCATAGGTGCTGTCCCCAACCACAACCACATTAACAGTACAGCTGCATGTATGTTTTATTGCACGTGGGGATGTGCACAGCCCAAAGCTGTGTGTGCGTACATGGACAGCTACTCCTGGTGCAAAGTGAGTGAGGCAGCTACGTTCTGCCAGTAGGACCTGCAATAGTTTGGTTAGGCCCACCTTAAATTGCTTATCCACACCGACTTCTGGTGGTGACAATAACTTGAGCCTTTCTTCTTTTTCTTTTCTGCTGATTTCACATAGTGTGTATGGTATTAAAAATCCCTTAGGCTCCTCCTCTCCTCTGAGGTTTGGTTTAAGCAGACCAACAATTTCAATTTGGATGGAGGGGGTTATGGGTAGATAAACTAACAGCTAATAAATACATTCCCACATGCCTTTTCTCTATAGGAAATAGAATAAGTATTAAATGAATTAAAACACCCAAATTTGGCCCATGACAGGTTCACCATCAAGATGTCCCTAAAACTTTTGTAGATCTATTTTCTTCTACAGCAGGTACATCGATCTCACACCAGTTCAGGACTAGCAATTAACTGCAGGTTAATCACACTGAAACAAGACACTGCATTTGAGCTTGTTGTCTAGAAATAGAGATTTTAGCAAGCACTGCTGAACTTGGGTGCTCAAGATACAGCCGAAAATAGAAAAACAGGTCTTTGCACTCACAATGTCTTCAGCCCCGTGAGGCCTCTAAACATTCGTCCATGCACTGATTCCAGCTGATTCTCTGTCAGAATCAGTTCTTGCACTCCTGAAGCTCCATCAAATGTTCCTTCTCGAATCTCCTTGATCTTATTATTACTCAGATTTCTGGAAAGAGACAACCAGTCACAATAAGAAAAGGATTTGTGTTTCATTCAGAACATATATCATCACACTGGAAGGGAGAAGGATGGCTATATGCTTTTCAGTGGTTATCTAGTAAAGCCTGCAGTCAGCAAGGAGAGGATACAGCAGCTCAGAAGTGTATTTAATGTACTTACTAATAGCCCTCTTTATTCTACTTATAAAAAATACAGATCAGACTTATCAAGAGTATTTAAATCCATGGAATTACCAGCTCTAATACCTCATCTCACTGCTGATAAGTGTCTCAGACCTGCTATAAACAGGGTTTTTTAACACAGATTAATGTTCTTGAATTTACAGGTTCTGCTTGGGACTGGGTGCTCAGCAAAAACAATATTACTACCACCGAAATAGGGATCATCATATTGAAGTATGTTTATTTAGTGAACCGCGGACTTTATTTTATACTGACCTATGGTATAAATGTAAAAACCTGCGTGACTGCATCTGATACAAATTTTAATATGCACACTCATGAACTCTTAGGCATTTAAATTTAATACCATCTTTTAGCATGAAATGAGTATCATTTAATTCTCAGTTCACACCTACTGCAATACACTGCATTATTTTCTAAATATTTACTCTGCCTTTGCAGTCTCAAGATGTTTGTTATAGATCAACACTGGAGAACTTCAGTCTAGAAAGTCAAATGAAGTCCTGATGGAATGAAAAGTGAATCTTCTGAATATTTCATATTTGTGAAAAAAAACCACACCAAACAGTGAATAGAGAACTTCTGAATGATAAAATGTCCTTAGAGATGCATAGAAATAAATGGCTTTTAATTATTTAAAACACTTATGTAAAAGGCCGTAAGCACATGAAGACCTTGGGCCTTAGTCCATCAAGCACACCCTTACAGAGTCCTGTACGGACTGAAGTGTGTAATCCTATTTGTTTAGGCTTTTGACAGGCAGCACTATTTTTGTTTTACTGTCTACAGTAAAAAAGAGAAAGTCAAACACACACTCTTGTTCCCAAGAAGATGCCAAATTCCAACAGTACTGCTACTATTGACCAGTATCACATTCCAGAAATGATCCCACTACACACAGCATGAGTAATAGTTTAAAAGTCCAATTCCAGGTGATATAAAACAAGTGACAAAGTATCAGATTAGCACCTGGGCTACAATGCTCAGAAGAACAGGCAATCTTGTTGGGATAAAAGTTGACAGAAGACATGGCAACAGGACAGCCTGGCCTCAGACACCAATAACGTGGGTCTTGCTCTTTTCAGAAGTCATCACTTAATTAAAAAATGTTGAGTTTTGGAGATATGTTTCATGTGGGAAACTTGAGTATGCTGGTTTACGTCTGCTGAAATACTGTCAGACACTGGGCCCAGCATGTGGTCCATCACCTCTTGTGCATTCTGTGACCAGAAAGGAGCATGCCAGCAATAAGTCAACAATGATATAGAAATATATAGAAAACTTAAATGCTGGTTTTGCTTTCCAGGGGTTTCGTACTTTGTGCTAACACTCACACAAAGACTTAATGTGAGTTAAAAACAAGTCAGGGATGGATATTCGGACATATGCATTTAATCTGGGGGCTCAGCTATTTCTATAATGGAAATGTTTATAGCTCAGCATCTCTTTTGAATGCTGGCATAAATAATTGCTCCCAATGATCCCTTTCATAGTTAAGATCACACCATGATGCTCATTTTTACAAAAATAAATGAATAACTAAATAAATGTTTGTGGTGGAAAGGGAGCATGAGTTATTAAAAGACTTTTGACTTTCAACTCACAGACTGTAGACCCATACTTGTAGTCAAACGTTTTCCTAGTTATTTTTTTTTTACCATCTAAAAGATGTTTAGTCATATTTCCTAAAAATGGGTGCAATTTTAATGGGTGATCATATACTCAAGGCAGAAAATGCAAATATTAGAGACGAAGGCTGGCCATAATTTGCCAGGGAATTGGCACCTTTACACCACCCAAACCATCTCAATTTCCTTTGCAGGCAAGGGACCTCTGTAGAGAGGCAACTTCATTCATTAAAGTTAATAATGCTCCATCATTTCAACAACATAAAATCATCCAAAAATAAGCTAGCAGTTGCAGTTGCAAGAGATTTGAAAATCCAAGATTAAATGGTACAACAAAGTTTCAAGTGGAAAGACAAGATTTACAATAGGTAAAGAAGACAGTGCCCTGTAATACCACTTCAAGTATTGTCAATTACAGATTTCTTTATTTGTTTTCCCAAATTAAAGTTTCACTTATCAGAATGCAACAAAAAGTTGGTGGATGACAGCACTTATTCACTCAGAAAATATATCGTCCCTAAGGCCTGACCCACTAGAATAACAGACATGAGAAATTACATACTTTGCAGTCTAGAATTACCAGAAAAATAATCAACTGCTGATACAAATCTTGAAAAACAAAAGCAGTGAAATTTTTGCCTGCTCTGCAACCCGAGAGAGCTTTAGTCTGTCCTTCCCAGCACTAAAATAAGTTTCCTAGACAATGACTGCAGCACTTGACAAGGAACTCTTTTTTTTTTTTCTACTAGAAAAATTCTGACAGGCTTTACAGCAGCCCCCATTACAGAAAAACCCCATCGTCTCACAGTGCTAAGCTTCTCTCAGGAATTGTTCTTGAAATACTGAAAGACAGTGGAAAAGAAAATGAGTCCTGAGTATTTCCCAAGGTATGTACGGCTTCTGGCAGGATCCAAAGAACACAGTCTGATAGTGATAGGGCAAGGGGAAATGGCTTTAAAGGAAAAGAAGGCAGATTTAGATTTAGATTTAGATTTAGATTTAAATTTAGTTTTAGATTTAGATTAGATGTTAAGGGGAAATTCTTTCCTCAAAGGCCCTGGAACATGCTGTCCAGAGGAGCTGTGAATGCCCCATCCATGCAGGTGCTCAAGGCCTTGGATAGGTTTGATCTCATCTGGTTCCAACCTCCACGGCAGGGGGTTGGAACAGGATGGACTTTAAGATCCCTTCCAAACCCAGCCATTCCATGTTCTACAACTCTGTAGTCAACCTGGTCACTCTAGAGGGCTACTGTTTCCTTAGGGACTCCCTGATTTACCATCGTGATAAATGTTAATCCTATTTCCAGACATTTATTTTAGGGAAGAGGTCAAAAGAAAATTTCAGAAAGCCTAGGTTTACTTTATGTGTTGCTATGAACAGGAAATGAACAGATTTAGGACGCTCTCAAGGTGAGATTGTTCACACAGTTCACTTTTCAGTCAGATTTTGCTTAGCTTATGGCTAAAGTTTATAATAATATTATTTCTGTTGATCTTCTTACTTCAACACAGAACAAGCTGGGTGCTACTTAGACTTAACAGAACCACTTATCCTGCTATACCTTCCAGGTTAATTTTAATATTTCACTGTGGCATTAATCACCAAATTACCACAAACACAACCACCAGAGTGCAGCCCAACTGCAAAAGCTCTACTTGGTCTTTTATTTTTCTGTTTTAACATATTAACAACTTGTTCTGAGCCGAGTTTTCCCCAGAATATTACAGGCTGTTGCTGTGTGTAAGTTTTAAAGTATAGTTTAGGAGGAGAACCCCAAAGCTATTGCTTTATTGAGGAGGAATGAAGCTCACAGAGAGTATTTTACAGCTGATAACAAGTCTGGCTGGCTTTTACAGAGTGAGTTCTTCTCTGGAGCAGGATGGCACTGAAGACTTAAATACTACAGACAGACAAATATACTCAGTGACATTCATACATTCTTGCAGTAGAGCAGATTGATGGTAACACTGAAAATGGAGGCATGTGATAAGCCCAGACAGCATTCTACAATTTTATTTCCACAAAATATAATCTATTCTTTGTACTAAGTGACAGGTGACTGCAACCTCAATAGTCATGGCAAAATGTATGCTTAGGGAAAGAACAGCAGGGAACAGCTGGTTCTGACTTGTGTTTCCTGAAGAAACTTCAGGCTGTGTTTATTAAACTGACTCCTAAACTACTCACTGTAGTTTAACTGAGCCTGTCCACCTAAGAGGCAACTCATTTTGTTTCCTTAAACTTACATTAAAAACAATGAATTCTGCTACTGCAATATTAAACTATAAAACTTCATTCCTTCCTCCGAGACAACACATATTCTAATGAGAAAATAACTTGAACTTACATTTTTCTGAGGTTGGGCAATTTCTTGAAGAGTCCAATAGCTTCCAAAACAGAAATATCATTGTCATTCAAACGCCTGATGGGAAAAAAACAAAAATACATTTAGTGCTTCGTGGATCTCTTTAGATTTATCTCTGTGACATACAGGACTGCCACAAAGAGAGAATTATGACCTTTGCAAACAAGATACTATCTGCCATGTGCCTCAAACTCCCGGAGTGTAAAAAGATATGAAAGCTTAGGATGCCTTTAAGCATGTGATGCCAAAGGACAGTATGAGAATGTCTTCTTTCAATGCACACAGTAAGATATTATTAACCATCACAAGTCTTGCATGTCTAAATCTCCCTTATGCATCCTGTAAAAGAGACATGCAGATGGAGATCTGGTCCACATAAATGGAAGCAATTTGATACCAAGTTATTTCCCATAAAATTCCACTAATCTTCAAAAAATAACGCAAAAGCTGCCATCCTGGCAGGCTTGGGATGTGAATCCTTTATCTGATGGAGCTCAGTTTTTCTACACAGAGAACTTCCTGTGTTTCTGGATGTCACTCTCCTATATTCTTCTATCTTAACTTCAGAACTGTTCATATACTGTATCTTAAGTACAAAAAATGACAATTATGTTTGTCACAAAGGCATCAAAGGAAGAGGAACCATGAAAATAGCTCATGTGAGCCATGTGACAAAGCAGTATGTCAAGAAGAAATGGAGAAGCAGCTGATGCACAGGGTTATGGCTCCTTTCTTATGTCTGTATTTAGCATGAGAGCTAAGGAAGTAAGAAAGCTCTGGTGCTCCTTCAGAATAAAATCAACCTACTCTGTTTCACACTGGAACCAAGGCAGAAGGTGCCTTGATTTCCTGAGCCCTTATACAGACTGTAAAATCTAGGAAAACCAACGGGCTCAACTGAGCACATCCTGGAGAGGCAGCACTTACAGATCAGTGGTATATTCAGGAAGGTGGCTGGGTAACCGGGTGAGCTTTTGGTTGGAGCAGTCCACAACTGTTCCCTCACAGCGACACTTCTCAGGACAGACAAGATCCATGAAACACTTCCCAGTGAATTTACTTCTGTAATCCTCTGACCCTGCAATAAAGGGAAAATACATTCCAGCAAACAGCTCCTGATAACTGCAGCAATCATAGACTTATGGAACCGGTTTTCATCACCGCCTCCTGTCAGCTACAAACTCCTGCACTCAATTTTAATACTTGCAAAAACTTTTTTCAACATTTTTTTCAGATGACTCTCCCTGACTAACCTCTGTTTTTTCATTCTTCCATTGACAAATTCATTTCTTGTCTATCTAACCAGCCCACTTGTCAAGGCATCCCTTTCTACATGTCTATTCTAGCCACTGCAGAAGCTCCAGCAAAGTTACTTTTTTAGGTTCTGCACATATTCCAGCAGGTGGAAAGAGGGATCTCATAAAGGCAGGAGTTACATTGATGCATTCAAATGACAAAAATTTTCTAATGAAGTCATTAAAAAAACCCAACATTTTCAAACCTCAGCTCTTCAAGCTACCTTAGAGAGCAACCTTGTATAAGAGTACCTTGTCAACTTCCAACAATTAGATACATTTATTAACTACATTAAACAAACAGCAGAAGAAAGTAATAGCGCTTTAAATCATTTTCATTTTAATTAAGAAACGGGTAGACTATACTTAGTGAGAAGCACTCCCTCATGTACCATTATACCACGCTTGCCAGACCTCTTTGACTCGGTTTTTTGACCCATTTTAATGAAATGCTTTTCCAATTAGGCTCAGTGAAATAATCTGTCCTTTTCTGGTTTGGTTTTTCTCTTTTAATAACAGCAGGTTTGAAACTTGATCTCTGTGTTTCATGGAACCAGCAGCATTAATAAATGTGTGTGCAATCAAAGTGTTGCCAAGACAGACCCCGCCATGCAATACCTGCCCACTCACTTCATATTTCACAACGGAAACTCCAGAATTGTCTCAGGAATTCTGTGTAATGTCCAGCAATCATAACTACCAAGAAACAGTTTTAACTTTTCCAGAGTCCTAAAAGCCAATTTCAAGGCTTTCTCAGGAATGATTTGAGAAAGTTGAGATTTCATAGAGAACCATAAAACAGCAGTAAAACTTGAGCTGAAATTTTGTTTTAGAGACTTGACAACATTCTTTACCTGCTTCCCCTCTTCCAGACTGGTAACACACCAGTGCTCATTTCATCAATGGACACTATTTTTAATTCTTTTTCAGAAGAAAAAAGGAATCACCTAAAATCTCCATTATTTTAGCTTCTGTTGCACATTACCAGCACTGGGTGATGCACTGAGAGCAAGCAGCTCTGCAGGCAATCTAACATTTTGATTCCATTGACACACTTTGGTTTGGTTTCGTAATTCCAAGCTAGACTATAATAAACACTACATGCAGCTTGGTACACAACCACTTCTGTGGTGCTAAGCACCTGCATGTTATCATGGTTCTTGTAAATTATGCATCAATAGTAAGACTCAACTACTGTTTTCTAGCCTGATACCACAGCACTTAAAATATGAGGAGGACTGGGCATTTTGAAGTATTTCTAACATAGTCAACGTTTCTTCTTACAACCATCACTTAAGTTCTAAAAAAGCACATCTGATTTCCAGTCCTAAACATTTCAGGCTCGGCAGCCTAAATAAAATGCCAAGTGACAAATGTACAATTTCTTGATTCCCAAAACAGCTGCGTTTGCTTAGGCTTACAAAGCAGTCGTTTTGGTTGCTTATGATTCCTCAAAACAATGCCAACGATGAACAGCTACAAGGATCAGAGCTTATTAAAGCTGCTACAATTATAGCACACATTGAAGAAAACAAGGATTTTTCAGTCATCAGAAAGTGTCTTGGAAGGCCTCAAATTAACCCTTGAAGAAGCAATTCTAACTTTCATTGTAAAAGTATTCTTAGCATGAATAATCACAACCATCAGGAGGTTACACAGCGTAATATTTTATTAAATAAGTATGCATTTTTGTCAACTTACAGATACAGGATTAATATTCCTAAGGAAAACAGAGAAGGAGGAGAAAGTAAGTGGGATGTTTTGCAAAGAGAAAAGAGTGTATATAACATCAGAGCATGGTAGATGGTTTTTGCTGTGGGTTTTCTTTTTCTTTCTCAGAAGCTTTCTAGCAGAGTAAATAAAGAATATTTACCACCTTTTGACTTAGCAGACTGACACTCCTGATGATGTATAACTTTCCAGCCTGCACCAGCCATGGGAAACTGTTGTCACATGCGGCCATCAGCGCACTGCCTCCACACCTGCAGCAGGGGAACGCCCTCTCAACTCAGCAGGGGACGAAGGGACCTTCATGCTTTCCTTCCTTCCTTCCTGTATTTTATTTTATTTTATTTTATTTAACTTTATAACGATATTTTATAAAATAAAGGTTTGAATAAGAATTGCCCAGGTAGGCACAGTCAGAAGTCATCAATGGCACATGTATGCTCAGCAAGTACTTAGTCACTCATTAGGCCATGAGAAAGCAGGAATCACCTGCCAAAAACTAAATAAAATTTACTGTTTGACCTGAGCCTTGAGGTCACTTTGACAGGTGGCTTCTCTATTAAGATATTCCCATCTGGGATACAAATGTGAAATGGAGCCATCTGCTTGCAGAACTAGTTAGGTACATAAACACCCATTGCTATCTTTATCACCGTATTGCTACAGGGCTCTGAGTGGATATGACAGGATTCAGGAAGCACAATCAACATCCCATGCATGCAGTACTTCTTGCATTTCCTAACATCACCTATGGAAAGCCATGGAAAAGAGATGCAGGATGTGCACAGAGCACGCACTTGACTTTATTTTACTATTCCAGAGCAGCCATTTGGCTATTTTATTACATTTGAAAGCACACATGCAGTGTAGATGAGAACTCTGTGAAGCCCGGCTGAATGTAAAACATGATCAGGAGTTTTCAGTAATTTCCAAAAGGAGGAAGAATTTTTAATATCAGTATCATGAGGAGCCAAGGCAAGAGCAAGGCATGTACTTTATTGAGGGTAATGACATTTATCTGAATGGCTAGTTATACTGATAACATTTTCGTTTCACAATCTATGTGACACCGCTACCAGGTATCAGTGCATTGTCATTCATACAGCATTGTGGAGCAAAACCAAATGCCATTTTATAGAACAGCAGTACTGCGATACAGAAACACTGCATTTCCGAGCATTCACATATTTCAGGGGCCTCTCTAGTACTCACACAGAGAAGTTAAGCAGCACAAAGAGCTTTTTCTCCTGCTGTAAGCAATTGCTTAGCAAACCTGATTTCAGTTTTTAAAAATGAGCACAAGGACTCAAAAGGAGCTGAATGATGAGCTCTGGAAAAAATCAAGCTATTTTTTTTTTTCAGTGGCATGATGACTGACCTGATATTTTCCTTCTATAAAACATGGATCCAACTGTCTGAAATATGGCAAAAATAAGATCACGGACATCACGGGTCTAACAGTTGGCCACAACCCCAGGAATCCTCACAATTACTCCTTTACTTAACCACTCGATCACAATCCTCATATATTTTCAGGGGGGAAAAAAAGCAAGATGTACATTGTTTCACATCATTTCCCACCCACAGCATTAATTTTTATCTGTAACCACAGAGAAAATCTAAAAATCACATATGCCTTCCTTCTGATGGCTTCACAACAGATATGCAACAGCAGCTCTGTGAGATGAAGCAGCATTTCCATACAAGAAAACTTCTGCACAAGGCCCTCAAAGTACTTTACGAAATGTGTGTAATAATCTCTGGGATGAAAGTTAGGAAGAAGTACATTAGAGGTCTCACCTATGCTGGCTGATCCAAAAGTGCTCATTAGAGTATGTTGACTCAGCTTTGTGCCATGAGACCATTGGATAACTGCTTTCATACAGGCCACATTACCCGCGTCATTTCACGATGAAAGGTAATGCTTTTAATGCTTTGCAGAGTCTTCTAAGGTTCTTTTGCAGCATACTTCTTCATAATGAAATGCCAGCACAGTAAGATCGCTCAGATCAGGTCCAAGGTTACGTTAAGCATCAGACATCTCATTACACAATATGGCATCCAAAAGGTCCCTCAAGCAGAAGGACTCGCAGGACAGCTCAGATAGAGAGATGCAGTTTACATTATTCATAAAGTAAGTAGACAAAAAAGAGTTTCCATTTCTGTAGGTATAACCAGAGCCACCCTCAAATCACATTCACCAACAGGATGCCTACCTTTTTTCCTTCTAAGAGCAACTGAACAGATTAATTACTTGGAAACGGTTATTCTGCATGCAAGCCCTTTGGAAAGTCAGACCCAATGTCAGCAGGGTCCTGCAGCATTCCCCAGGTGCCTGGAGTCTGCTTAAGCAACACACATCACTTTTTTCACTCTTTTTCCTGTGAGAAAAGGGGAATCTCTCACCTTTTGATGCTTCTGAAAACAGCAGAAGTATCCCAGCATGCCATGCGGCAGGGAGTATGCAGCCTTCCATGGTGCTTGACAGAACCATGTTCAATTTGTATTGTTCTACCACATGGTTAGATCAAGCACAAAGGAAAACCCCATGGACAGCCAGAGTCAGAGTTAGGCAGCGCCAAAGAGAGAAGAGCGTTGAGAGGAAGCAGCATGGAGAAGCACAAGCTGAAGGTTCACTGAGAGCTGCTCTCCACTTCACCCATGCAAAAAGGTGCTGGATACAAGAGGTCATCCTTTATGCTACAGCTGCAGAACACCCTGGAGCACAATTGGGGTTAGTGTACAAGAACAGAGCCCAGACAAATTCAGAGACAGAACTAGTATGACAGAAACTACTACCAAAGCACTGCAAATAGCTTTCTCCAGGAACAATGTGCATCATCCACCACATATGAAGGTCTGAGTCGTGCTGCTCTTTATTAGCTATTTACACACTCATGGTGCCTTCTCCCAGTTTTCTCCATTTAAAACCCGACCTTAGAAATACCACAAACTTGTATCAATAACAATAGATTCTGAGCTGATGGTAAACCCTCCCTGTGACCACCTTCAGCTGCCAGCAGCCTTTCATGCTGGCGACACTTACACTGACCATCTGTGGTCACCACTGCTTTGCATTGCTTCTTTAAATTTCTTTGTACTTTGTGACATGGCAGACAAGGTAGCACACATAAGCCACTGAAGACATATTAAGGCAAACAGGAGGATTTTGTTATTCTGCCTCTTGGCATAGAAACTATGTTTTCTATATCCCTGATTATTTTAAACAGCTTTGCTGCAACTCATTCCTGCAGCTTTAACATATAAAGTAGGGCATTCCATTTTGGCTTGCCTGCTCCCTCTAAAATAAAACTCCCATTGACTTAAGGTCTGCAGAGCTATGTCAGTGATGAGTGCTTTTGAAAGTCACATCTCAAATGATCTTGCAGGCTTCACGAACAAGAGGAAGTGCCTGTCCTCTGCAACTGCTCAGAACATTTTGCTGGACTTCAATGAAGGTCAACACCGGTGCCTTAAAAACACAAAATGCCACTTTCCTTAGTAAGGGGTTTGTGTTGCCCAAAGCACAAAGTCAGCATCATGCAGATTATTCACTGCCTACAGAGAGAACAATATGAGTACTTGGGCAGAGATGACAGATAATAGAGCAAGAGGCTCTGCTTCCATTTGTACATTTTGCACCAGCACTATTGCAGAGAACAACAACACACAATCACTTGCAAACTCCAGAAATGACATACAATATTAACTCAGCCACCTCTAGTGTGGGTTTGTTTCCTTAACATCACTGAAAGTCGAACTAGCAGCTTTTGCAGGGAACCTAAAGATAAGCCTTCCTTCCCCATAAGCTGCCAAAATAGACACAGCCTTAAATGACGCAAAAATTGGATTGTTGATTTTCTTTTGCTACCCATGCAGAATGGCACAGCGGACATTACTATTATCTTGCTTCTGCAATAGAAATGAGTCATGTGACTAGCATTTCTGCTAGTAATTTTGTATGTCTCTAGCCCATGAGGGTTCAGAGTTTCATATCCTTCTTCCTACACCTGATAATAATGCAGCAAATCCAGCATTCTTGATGTAAATTCATCCATGGTATTGTGTTAAGCAATGGGAAGTAATAGTTTGAATTTTCAAAACCTTCTATATTATATGCAGATTTTCAGCATTAAGTAGAATATCTCTAATGAACTCAGTATGTTCAGTGTCAGTGAATCCTCTTGGTCCTACTGGAAATGAATGTGGTCAGAGCCCTGAGAACACCTTCCCTAGAAACCCCTAGAGTATATTTAGAAGAAGTCTCTATTCTGCTGCTGCACTAATTGAACACTGCTCTCAGTATCTGCCTAATCTCATCAGCAATGGCAATGAGCTACAGGTACCAGCACACAAAGAGCAGTCTGCCAAAGACTTTACAACCCCAAAAGACATGAGAGGTGAAATACTCCACAAGTATATTTTGGCCTCTCAGCACGTTGCAGACTACTGCAAGAAATATGCAGGAACAGAGCTTTTCTTCTTTTCATTCATTCTTTTTTTTTTCTTTTTTTTTTTTTGGCAAGTGGAGTAGAAGTCAGGGAAGCACACTAATCTGTTAGGAGCAGTAAATAATGTTTCAAAAAGAAATTCCCTATTTCTAACTGTCCCGTCATGTTATACTGCTTCAGGACACCGCTGTAGTCTCCAAACAGTCAGAGGAAAATTTACTGCCCGTTTGCAAGCTCAAACATTCTAGCAGTGGTTGCAGCAGACTGGCTCTCTTCATGCCAATGTCTCCCCAATTATTTTCTTTATCATATTCAAGTGACCGCTACATGCACAAAAAAGTGCTAAATTTAGCACCTCTGATGAGTGTCTCTCAACTTAATCTCAACACATGCAATGGCAATGTGATTTTGGCCCCACCTCCCACTAACCAAACCCACCAGAAAGCACCACTTGTAAGAGGGAGAAGGGCATGAGCTGTAACTGCTCAGCTTCTGTCATGGCTAGGGAAGGCATCAGCAGAAGATAATTCAGACCTCAAGTGAGAAAACTCTATTGCTCTGTATTTACACATGGGGAACTTAGAACAGTTGCATTACAGCACGCCCAAGAGATGTGGATGCATCTGCGACTTGCCATTCCTTCTCCTAGCATTGCACTAATAGTCATAGCAGTCGTGTTGGGCTCTCAATGACTTTAGCTTCATAAAAATGTCAAGCAAAACAAAGCTGAAATACACTCAGTCACAGAAAACAGTGAAGACCTCATGCTCATAATTATGAATTAAATACACTGTTGCTATTAAACAGCATTCCAATCAGACATAATTATCCTTATGCACAACATATGCCCAGTTTTGCCACATTCAGACTCTGGAGATGATTTTGCAGGGTCACTGTGCCTTTTCAGAAAGCAAATTAGCTGCAAGACCCTCTTCATCCCCCCCCAAAAAAGCAACCAGAAAATCAAATAACACAGCATATTTTAACTGAATTTAAAAATTCAGTAAAAAAGTAAAATCTGAGTGCTGTTAATTTTCCAGTTGTCCAGATCAGAAGGGATTCATATTCCTCCCACTCATGCCCAAACCAAAGCATTAGCAAGGAAAAGTGTCGGAGCTTGGCCTCAGTTGTTCTGTGTGTCCTGTGCAGGACTGCCAGCATCCACCACTTCAGCTCCATCACGGACAAACCCCTGAGCCATCAGGGTTCAGTGCCCACTCAGGCAGGAGCTGCTGGAGAGCAGCATGCTGGGGGCAGGCCGGATTGCGGTTCCCTGAGCATGTGTCACTGCAGCACTGCGGCAAAGCAGATGAGCAGGTGCATATCAGTGCTTTTCATCAAACAGAAAATGCTAAGGACAGCGATACGCCTACATAGTCAGTAAATGACTATTTGCTTACTAAAAACGGAATGAATTTGCAAAGCTGTCATTAGAATGATTTGCAAATTATGGGAACAATGGAGTGTTTCAACCAGATAAATTATTTATATAAGAGCTGGATGAAATTCACTTGCCTTTCTTGACTTCCAGACACTGGTTGAGAAGCAACAATACATTGCACCACTTTGTTTTGAGAGCTCCAAGAGCTTAAATGTTGACATATCATAACAGCAGAGTACTGGAAAACCCAGGGGGAACAAGGGCAGGAAACATGACCCTGGGCAAAAGCTCTGATGTGCAGCCTGTTTTCTCCTGGTTGGGAAAACACTGTCCACTGCAGTTCTACACTTCCATGGCCAAAACAATGCAGAAAAAAAAGAGAATGACATTTCAGGTGACTGCAAGTATAGGAATTCTGCTCCAATGTAGACAGGTAAACCAGGAGTTACCAATATGTATAAATACAGAATGGAAAAGACACATAAGGAACCAGGGAAAAGCTACAATTCCTAGCAAGAGAGTTTACCAAATACCTTTGAAAATTATGAGTGAACGAACAGCGATATGTATTCTGCTATAATGCTATCTAGCAACAGTGGACAACAAGAGAGATATGACACCAGCCCTAAGCACGAAAGCTCTAGATTTGCATGGACAGCAGAGGCTGACTTTGATTTGGGTTGGGTTAAAAAGAGGCAGCATCCATAAAGGAGAGAACTGTGCTGGCTCGTGGCTTCCTCTTATTTCTCCAAGTTTTTTTGACTTGTCCAACACTATCTGGAACTGAAGCATTTAAAGTCAGATAAATCCGAGTTATGCCTCAATGCAAGAGGGAGCAAGAAGACAGTTTAATTCTTAGTACTTCTAATAGGAACCTTATTTCTAAGATTTCTATTGCTAAGAATGAGAAGATTAAAAACTTTGGTGATGTGATGCTCATACATGCGTATGCTTTGATCCTTATCAGAAATGGTCTATGTTTGTACAGCAGGTGGAACTTGCATCACTTTTAAAATACAATACAATACACTGAAAATACAAATATGTTGCAGGAAAAAAAAAAAAAAAAAGATACACAGCTGAATACTTGAGCAGCCCTCAGCAAAATCTATTTCAGCCAGTGTCACACAGCAATCAAGAATCCTGCCACCTCCTGAAGTGACAATAAGCTACCACAGAGACAACACAATCTGCTCACAGATTCATTTCCCTTCTACCTAAAGCCCGGTGCTGCTTTAGAAAACAAAACTGCTGTGTAGTGAACTTAGCCCAGTTCTACTGGTCTGAAGATGCTGTCATTCTTTTTTCATGTTCTTACTAAAAATGGGAGCCTTCAGTGACTCAAGGCAAGAAAGTCCCATTGGATCTTTAAGTTACAGTGGGCAGGTACAGTCAAAACAAAAATGATCGTAAGAATTTTATTACTGCCATTGAAAAATGACATTACCTCCATTTTCAAAACAGAAGATGGAGTTTATTACCATTCATTTCTCCAGCTCCTCTTGCAAAAGAAAAAAAAAAAACAACCCCTTTTTTTAGTCTCAAATACTATAACTGTGGGGAGACAGTTAAACAAGGGGGAAGTTTATTATTATTTTGGTGCATCACATTCAATTGAAGGCGGAAAAGCTCAAGAAATAGTATCTATTGCAATTTGAGGCTTGAAAAATTTCAGATAGTATATCCAACAGCTTTGCCAGTCTCACAGCCCTGGGCAAAAACATGTCCCTTTTCCTGCTGTTCCTTCATTTCATGCTATAACGCTTCCAATTCTCATTTTAAAAGGAATTATGTACATTACCTACCTGTTGCACAGAACCTGCTTCCTATGGCTACTCATAACCTTTGCAGATGTTGCTTCATCATTACTGGTAAAAGCATGAGTCATGTTGTTCAGAAAGGAAACAGCATCTGGTAGAACTGCTTTGATGATAAATTAAAGAAGAAAGCATGTTCTTGCTAAAACTATCTAAAGAATGGTGGGAAGCTGGAACAACAAATGAAAGAAACAATATGCAGAACTAAGTTTGCTGGATTTTTTTTTTCTTTTTTTTTTCTGTGCTGCATAGTTTTGTGCTCCCAATTACACACAATTAATTAAATACCATTCTGTTTAGCTCATCCACACTGCTGAGACCTTATTTTCTTAGTATGTCTTTACCTTTTCGCACTGATGTAACTCATGGGCATGATGGTCACACTGGCAGACTGCCTCAACTCTCACAGAATTTCTGTGCATCCTCATCACCTCTCTTAGGCCAAAGATGAGTTCAGGTTAACACCCTCCACACTGCATCCTTAACCAACTCACGTATTTACTGGCTTTATCCCTACAAGACCAACTTCTGGCTATTAACATTAATCAAGCACATTAAACTACATGGAAATATTGGACCCTGAAACAAGAACCCTCTAAGCAAAGAGATGAACATTTACAAAAGATTTAAAACAAAAAGTTCCTAAACACCGAGCAAAAGCTGTAAAACCAATGGTAAATCCCACAGCCATTGAGGTCACTGACAAGTTACTGAGTGCTGTCATCTCAGTGGGATCGTGGGGGATCATTCCTGGGTAATAGAAAGCACTGCTCAAAAGCCTGACTGAATGATGAAGATTCATACCTCATGGACTTTTCTGCACAGAGACGTGCTGTGTTAAATCCCGGGTCAAACATATTCCTCAGAATGAAAACATGGAAAATTCCTGCTGTATGCAACATCTGAAACAGCCGTGATTCAAAGGGACAACATGAGCAGAAGAAGTGCCAAGGATGTCTGTTCCCTGGATTGATTTACAAACTAAGATTCTTCTAAAGCATGAGACACTTCCCCCACCCCATGTGAGCAGACAGTGAGTCAGGTTCAGTGTATCTCAATGCCATCTGGAAACTCTACAGGCAAGGATAGCTCCTCTACTGAGCTTTTCAATAGAATTAGCTTTCATCCAGTTGAAATCTTTGTTCTGAAGCTGTACAATCCCTGCCCTCCTCCTTCATAAGTCAGGTTTATGCCTCTTCCATGTGGTTTTAATATACTCATAGAACTGGAGAGCAAGAAAAAAAACAGCCTAATGCCTTAAGGAAAGGACTCCCAAGATAAGAACTCTCACAAAATATTATTCTCAACATCACCAGGTATAGTGTTCTGCATTGTTGCGCTTCTCAGCTATGACCTTTCATAAATGATATCAGATGGTGTTTGCCTCATCCAATAGACTGCACGATTGTTAGAGGCATGCATGCACATACATAACATAAATTTCTCTATTAATAAAGGCAGAAGAAGGTAACCATGGCAAATTGGGTACAGATTTATACTGACTTGTTTCTGCAGATTACTTTCTTTTCTAAATTATATTTATG
Source organism: Coturnix japonica (assembly GCF_054131305.1). Lineage (NCBI taxonomy): Eukaryota > Metazoa > Chordata > Aves > Galliformes > Phasianidae > Coturnix > Coturnix japonica. The sequence continues at coordinate 6,083,119 of NC_140680.1, read as the reverse complement.
CATTTTTATTTCAAGTTAGTTTAAAGATAAATATTGCCGACTAATTAACTAATTGCTATGATAGACACAACCCCAAAACCTCAATCTAAGTATGTCATAATTTCAGTCCTAGTTATAAATTTTGCGGCTTGAGTCACAAATGATTGAAGACTTTAACAAGCATGCCCAAGACAATTTGACTGCAAATGAAGTTATCTTTATTTTATTTTCCCCATAAAAGAAGGTTTAGCTCAGCATATTGCTTGCAGAGATACCCAAAGCACAATAGCTTGTTTTGGGCTGCTGCCATTTGGTTTCATGCTGCATCCCCATCTAGAGTCATCAATCTTTTACCACCAGGAACACGATTAATCATGGTTGTTGGTTGTTGGGTTTTTTTGTTTTTCATGGGGAAAAGACAAAAATCACAGTAATTTTTATAGAACACACCACAAGTTACTCCATCAATAACAGTCATTTTTCTTCTCAGTACACACTAATAGATTCCCTCACTGAAACCTGCTTGTCTTTACAGTATACAAGAAATGCAATAGCATAAAATACATATAAACCAACCAGTAGAAAAAGAAATACATGAAAAAAGCAGTCTGCTCAGTTGTGCTGTATAAGGCAGTAAATGTCCTTTTACTGATAGCTGGACCATAAATAAAAACCAGACAGGGTTGAGTAAAAGGTGTTTATGTTACTTTGGAGGTTATTTTCAAGTGGAAACAGTTTTTCATCTGGCTCACAACGAAAAAAAATCTTCGCACAAACTGATAAAAGCCATGATATAAGACTTAATAGAGACAGGAATCTTACCAACTTTGACGAGCTTTACATGAATTAATGAAAGATACTTGAGGATATCAAAAATTTATGACAGTTTATGAATCAACACCGTCCCCTAAATCCCGCTCACCCATAACCCCGGCCACAGGAGCCCGCTGCCCATTGGAGTAAAGCCTCACCCATGCTGCTCTCAGCCTTTCAGAGAGAGCTTAAGCTGAGCTGTGATTAGGGTCATTAAGAGCTCTACCTGAATACAAAATGAGATTCTGCATCAGTTCTACCCCTCTAAAGAATGACCATTGCCATTTTTACCCCTTTAAAATACGACATTCATACAAAACTTTGTTTTCCTCATACGTTTGACAGCTTAGCAATTCTTTTAAAATGAAATAAATGAAATATCACAAGCTTTTCTCTTTTTCCTTTTGTTTTAAGGCAGCTATGAACTCCTTTTTCTTTTTTTTTTTCTTTCATTTTTTTTTTTCTTTTTCTCTTATAAATCCATAAGGTAATTGGCTTTCTGAAGAACTAACTGAATTTTCCAAATTTAATTTTAAAAGATGCTCCATAATATCCATTATAGCAAATGCTGCCCTGCAGATTCGATTAGTGGGCTCTCTGGACCTGCTTATTTCTGAATTGAAAGTGCAGTACAGCCTGGATAAATGAATTACCTGAGCAGCGGAACTTCTTGCTCTTGATCTGGCTGATTCGTTTGTTGGCAAGGCGACGCGGATTGCTGCATCGAGCGCCGCTGGTTTCTATCGGATTATCCTGCAGGTAATCAGCCAGCCACTTCAAATGGCAGTCGCACACAAATGGATTCTGAGCTAAATGTCTGAGAGAAGGATGGGATGTTTAATCAGAAGTGACCTGTGACACTGTACTCCATCACTGCTTTTCGCAAATGCAAACCTGAAGAGTAATTGAATAAGCTCCCAAAAACCTGGGCCTGGAGGAAACCACAGAGCTTCACATGCATGGGAGAAGTTCGTTTATGGAGGAAACAAAAACCAGTATAGCAAAGTCTGCTTTAAAGTACATGTACTGACTGTGTACAATGTCCAGTGCTTTCACCTGAAAGCTTGCTGCGATGAACTGCGAGAGAAATGCACCCATCTGCATGCACCTGAGCTGAAGATCAGTTTGTACTCAGCTTTAAAATAAATCTCATTGGCAAGCTCAGTTTTCTTAGGATCAAAAGGTGAGTAAATAAGTGCCCTGGGGCAGTGGACAGAGCCAGATGTGATCCCCAGGGCTTTTCTCAAGAGTGAAACTGATACTTGCATATATTCACTGTGCCTAATAGTACTACCCTCACATGTATTTCTGCCTGGTTTTCAGAATGGATTGTTTATAGAAAGTAAGACTTGGCTCTGTCCTTCACCAAAATTTGCACATTTCCCACAGGAACATGCAGTATAACACACTTTAACTGGACAGTCACACTTCGTTAATAGAAGTTCTCTGAATTTCCTTGGAGAGAAAAGCATTTCTCTGCTGTTGTTATTGCTCTTTTTACTTAACAAAGTTGAACAGTACACTGGAATGTCGGGTTTTACTCAGAGAACTTTTGATTCTGACGTCAGTTAAATGAACGTGCATCCATCCCTCTAATTTCCAGGGAGCAGGACAAGGTTCTCTGGTAACTGCAACAACTGCACAAGAGAAGTGTTTAAATGTGCATTTGGACAGAGGTATAAAGTTATGTCCTCACATGCACTCTGCTCTGTTGTTGCTGGTGTATTTTTATCACCTGTACAAACACAAGGGTCACACCAAAGTTAATGCCTCCTATTTATTTCCATGGAAACTGCCACAGCTATAAAGAACACAATAACACTATTAGACAGAGCAAATTCTCAGCTACAAAGCACTATTTTACAACTAAGACACCACCATTAGCTATGCATTTTCCCCAGTGATGAACAAGAGGCTGCACTTGTCAAAATCTGCATCAGTCGAGGTGATGTACTGTCACTGTCACCACTGCTGAAATGCACCACTCACCCCTCACTGAGCTACATCCACTGTTTGGTCTCCATAAACATGCAGCAAGAATCAATGAACATCAATGGATGCTTTATACACAGTCCCATGTCAGACACCATTTTCTCTGACACCTGTCACATGGCAACAACATGTAACAAATATTGGCAGGAAGGTTCAGCCTCTACCACCATCTGATGCCAACATCCATTTCTGATATTGCCGGCCAATGTAATAAAACAGGATGCATTACTTTCAGAGCAGCCCTTCTGCTTTTATGTTTGTGTCTATATACACATAAAGAGATTTATACCTATAAAGGAACTAACGTATCTAAACACCCATTCACAGCACTGTATGTGAGGGAGTTGTTTCTTGTTTTTCATTCATATCAGGCTGCCAATCCAGCTCTGACAAAGTACAAATCCCTCTACGAAGTACCCAGTCATTTCTATATATCTGCTCCCAATTTTGCTTCCAAATGCTCTTCTCCTAATGACTCCAATGACTCTCAGAAAATGTTTAGGGGATTTTCTTAATGTATTAAATAATACAGTGCATTATTTCCCTTGAAATGGGATGTCAGCTGAAATACGGCTTCAGAATTCATGAGTAAAACTCAGCCCCAGAGAAGAGAGACACCAACTCAGAAGCTCACTAAAAACTGTTAGGAAGGCTTTTAATGGAATCTGCTGTTCATATATTGTGCAGACTCAAATTTGTGTATTATCTTCCAACAGAATGAATGAATAAATTCAGTATCTTTGCACACTTATGACATTCAGATTAGTAAGGGCAGGCTGTATTGATGGGTGTCTGTGCTAAATTCATGCAACAGTTCTCCTTTGCTTGCTTCTTTTGTTTCTGCCAGAAAAGGAGGGGCTTCTACCTTGGTGTCTCTTCCAAACTGTCTCTGTGTCAGATGCTGAGCCTTTGCAAAGACAGGTGACATCTTTGGGGAAAAGGGGAGAGCTGTCATTTCCAATCTGCTTGCATACTCACAGAGTTTGGATCGATCGGAGAGGTGCAAAGAGCCCCTTGCTGATGGTCTGCAATTTGTTGTCATAAAGAGATAGCAGTTTGAGATTATGCAGACCTTGGAACGTGTTTACCCTCAGACAGTTGATCTTATTGGCATTGAGAAGCCTGAAAAGAGAGGAAAGATTTATAATTCATTAGTCTTAGAATAATCAAAGAAAGATAGACTGAACTTTGGGGTTAAATCTAAAAAATATTAACATGGTCACCAAAACCACTGCTCATTTAAACACCTTCATTTGCCTGTTATGTTACAAAGGTGAAAAAAATAACAAACACTGGCAACATCAGTACTCAAAATTCCAAGCAAATATTTAAAGAAGCCTTCAGCTTAATATACACAGAAATGGCAAACACTTCCCACCTTGCTACTGCATGCTCACACACACAGTCCGCATTGAGACGAACCCCTTTTCAATTTTCTTATAGCTGGCAGCTGTCTTAAATCTAACTGAAATTTCTGAAGGTTGACATCTTGTGATAAGCAGTGCAGAGTTAATTTGATCATGGAAGAACAGAAAATGTGATTCTTCTCAGAGACAAGAGGAGAGAAATGTAGGGTCTGGACTAAAGCTTACAGAAAAGCAACTTATGTCGTGCATAAGGACAGTCAGGAAGTGGGACAGATTAACCAGAGAAGTGCAGTTTCCATCAGTGGAAGTTTTCAATATGAGATCCGAGGAAGCCATGAGCAGCCTACTCTGGGATCAGTGAGCAGACCTGGCTTTGAGCAAAGGTTCCTAAGTTCAACTGGCTCACGACCACCTGAGGTTCCTTCCAAACTGCACTGTGACACAGTTATCTGAAAACAATTCATTCCAGCTATGTCAGATTTCTGTGCGGCTTTGGAAAAGCAGCACAAAGATGTTTTGAGATCCTTTTATTTATTTATTTATGAGACTGCACATTTACACAGCAACCTGTTCATAGAATTCATCAGTTTAGCCAGAAAATTTTGGGACAGTGCTTGTACAAGTTCTCTTATATTATCCAGCCTGAGTCCTGGCAACCAGACAGTACCTACAACCCCAGCAAAAAGCTGGATCTCCTTCTGAGACAAACAATCACCACTGTCTTCTATGTATGTGATATTTCACACCTAGATGGAAAATAGACATGAAAGGACCTGTTCGTACAGAAGCCCAAATCCACATATTTCAACTACTGACAGTTGAGAAAGATGGTGCACAGCAAGGAGTAGATAGCATAAATCCAGCTGTCTTCATCACAGAGTTCTTGCTACCTTGTTGATGAGTCTGAAGGGCTTAATATTGTGACAGTAATACCAAATGAGAAGACAAGGGTATTTATAGGTAGAAAGGAAAATATGTTTTCCATTCCTCAGCAAGCAAATATGTTGTTTTAAACACACCTCTAAGCACATGGAACTTCAGTTCTCAAGACACTGTACACAGCACTCTACTCAACAGGGCAACCCTCTGGGCAAGTAAAATATGCTTTCCTTTGCTCCAAAGTATAACTTCAGGAAGTGTTTCCTCTGCACAGTCATACCTTTCCATTGCTGAAACTTTTGGAACACTCATTACAGCTCAGTGCTCCCACCAACGTTTTGGCAGAGCCATTTTACTTTACTGGCAGTCTATAATAACTGTAATATGCAGAAGATGGACACATTTAGGCAGACTTCTCAAAGACAACAGCAGCGTAATGCTTTGGAATGAGAGGTCAGAGCAGAACTCACCTCTAGCCAACAAAATAGTCAATAATAATTCACCTGAATTTTCTTCTCAATAAGTCTTTGAGAAAGAATTTTGATGTAAGATAAGAGAAGGTCCCATAAAAGGCAACAATAGATAAAGATGTTGTATTTTGCACAAACTAATAGCTACAATCATTTTATCTCTTTATAGTCAGCATTAGTACAATCCCCCTACTGCCTGTATTTCTGTGACTGTTAATTACATGACACCTAATCCAAGCTTCCATTGACTCCAACAGAAATAACAGTGTAATTTTCACATTAGGGATAAAGATACAGTTCCAGCAATGCATTAGATTTCTGAGGTTTTGCTCCAAAAGTAAACATTGTCATCCCTTACTACTTGATTCTTATAGCCATTCATACATCTAAACCAAAGCAAGCTTCATTCCATCTCAGTTCTTATGCATTATGCAATTCTCTTTTAGTCTTGAACATTATCTTTTATATAAAGAACATGTTAATGAGTCATTGCAAGGCAGAAACAGCTACCGAGTTTTGAACAACAGCCCCAGACATACACAATGCTAAAAATCCTCCACTACCTACTCTGTGCCTTTGGGTACTGGTCCCACATTGTTCTTAGGTAATGCACATTAACTTAGACTGGCTGTTCCATGACAGGCATGGTATCTAGTTGTACAAGAAGAAAACTGGAAGCAATGATGTACTTTATGCTATCTTCTTTTATTATTATAGCAGTAGTTTACACTGCAAGCAGTACTTTTAACAAAGCATACAGCAGAAACAACATTAATCTCAGTAACAGCCAACATGGCTGTTTGTAATGCTTAAGAAGTGCATACATAGCAGCATGACTCTGTGTTGGTGCTGTCCACCCTCATGCAGAGCAAGCCTTATCATCACTGATCCCACTTACTAACCCCTCAGTGCAAAGCTGAGCTGCAACTGCAGTCCAAGCCAGGATTCAAGTTCATTCTGTCTTTCAACAAAACATGAATAAACCCAACACTGGGAATTAGAATTTACAGTGTGACAAGTTTTCCTATCATAAATTTTCAGTGCCTAGATTCATGGCAATGTAATCAGTGAAATTCCTGTATAAGCCAAATACCAAAATGAGCAAAACTGATCCTATGCACAGTCACACAGGCAGAGGCACACTCTCTGCTTTAAGCATTAAAGAAAGTAATTTGTAACAGGAAAGTGCTTCTGCAGACTGTTTAGAAGTGGGAATTCAGGTACTACAAAGCTTTTCCAAGGTGACAACACCTATTCCATCTCTCAGCTACACAATATATGTGCAGTGCCTAAGTCTAAAGAGGCAGATGGTGTGCTTAATGGTAATCCAGATGTGGCCACACTGGGTGGATCATAACATGGATTAATGTCCAATTTCTGACCAGAATCAGTGAGAAAGGGAAACAAAAGTGAAAAACTATGAGAAAGCAAAATAAATCACTCCTATTTTTTTTTTCCTCCTCCTTACTGTGAGTCAGAGGACAACTTTTGGCCATAAGCATTCAGGTTTACACCTTCCTTCGAAACACTCAATTATTTTAAAATATCCTCTATGGGCATTATTGTAACTTCTTATTGATTCCTTCTTAAATGCCACAGCCCACAGTGGCATTTGATTATTAATTAAATATATACAAGGCCGATCCTGCAGATAAAATGATAAGATAGAAGGAAAAAACACCCACAGCAAAGGTGAATGAGAAAAACATACATTGTAGCAGGAAGGAATGCTGACCTGCCTAAACACTGAACTACGTTGTAAAACAGGCTATGCGTTAGTTTTCATTGGACCTGCACCAAAATAAGAGGAAATATTAAACGCTGAGTCTGATTTTTGCAATAATTGCATAGTATTTGTGTTGCAGCAATTTACAGTGAAGGTAAATTCCACTAATTTTCCTGTTTGTTTGTTTTCTATTGGCTTGATCAGATGAGGTTTACACAGAGCTTCCAGATGTGGTGCACCATTAAAAAAACCCCAAAATGTTACGAAGTCAAAAGGCAATAAAACTACACGCTACCTGGAGGAATGAGAGATCATTAACTCTCAATTTTCATCCCTCTGGATATTTAATAAATACAAAGAAACTCTCTTGCAAGTCCAGGACCACCACAGAATAGAGAGAGAAGGTGAAAGCCATTGTGGTTACGCCCCATTGAAAGCAGCAAGCAGAGTAGTGCAGTATCACAATTCTATGATCCCATTTCCTGAAAGAGGGAATTTGTCCACATGCTGAAATAATAACATGTTTCAGCTAAGCCCTCTGAATGAATGTGTACTGAATTGGCACGGTAATTGGATCAGATGCTCGTAAGCACCATCTGCATAATTAAGATGGTCCCATAATTGAATTATATGCCCAAGCACAGTTTCAAGTGATTAACATTTAAATAACATTTTGAACTCCAAAACCAAAATGATCGAAGAAATTGTTTTTTAAGTGCAAATGGGGATGTTGATTTGGCTTTTACCCTTAACAACATTTGTATTTTCAGCTCAGCGAAGTCACGTAATCAAACTATTAACAAATAACTACGTAGCTGAGGAACTGCAACAGCAGCCTAGCAACGCTAACACGCTTGAGACTGAAGGTTGGTTTCTGTTGCTATACAATGGACCAGAAATCATGCTAGGTACAGTAACCAGCCCACAGGAAAGTGTGGGACAAATACAGCACTGAACCACAAGAAAACTTCTTCTCTTTCCTTTCCATCAGCTTTGTGTTTTAGCAATGATGACAACGTGATGCAAATGAATCCCATGAACTGTCTGGCACATCCCACAGGCCAGACTTCACTGGGGAACAGAGAACTCACCAGAAAAAGACAAATTTAAAATGCACGGGAGAAGAGAGCTGAAGTTATTTGCACAAGTAAGAGCAGAATACAAATTCAATACATGTGCCTTTTATAGAATATCAGTAGTCAAAAGCTTCACCTACATACAAAGCACTATATGGTAGCAAAGAAAGGGCTTTCGACAGAAAGCATTCCTTAGACCTGCTACAGTATTTTGTTACAATACAATGGACCTGTCAAAATATTTCTTCAGCGTGATTTTTTCAGTGTTTTGTTATGAAACCTGTAGGGAATGGAAAGCCATCCATTACAGAACAACAGCAGAAGCACCAGTGCACAAGTGGGGGCTTAAGAGATGGAATTAGATAATCCTTAAGGTCCCCTCTGACCCAAGCCATTCAACAATCCTAACTATGGAGTCATATAAAGGGCCACGCAGCCAACCCAGCAGTCACTGACAAGCTGTGCTTAATGACAGAGCTGCGTGTCCCCACTTAGTTATTGGCAAAATAATCCTATTAGGTTCCAGGAGCGTTTCCGAATGGCCTGGAGTGTAGATCAGCAATCTGAATGCCTCTCTGCATAATGATATTTTGACATCTACTAAAATTTACATTTTCTAATGTGATGACTGACCACCGAACAGTCTGTCAGCACTTCAGTTGATAATACCCAGTGTGAACTCATCATCACGCTTGCTTGAACTAGCTTCAAGTGTTTCTTCATGTCCAGGAAACTGGATGATGGTGATGACAAATTTATTCAAAGTAAATTAAAATGGAAAAGTCACGAGCTGATAACGAGTCAAAAAGGAAGTCAGACAGTCCCACTTTGGAGAGATTTTAAAGACCTTATTTCATTCCTCATCCAAAAGACTGCAGCTCCATTTGAACAACATCCATAAAACAATCCTGCGGTACTTGTGTTACTACCTGGAGAATTACAGCATGTGGTATCACAGCATCTGGACTCTGCCTTTTCGAATTCAATGTTGTCCAATTTATGCCTGCAGATATCCACATGATAATTCAGATGCACAGGGGAATAAACACATTTTCTCAGCTTCCTGCACTACCAGGGAGTTAGTTTCTTGTGCAATAATAACTAGGAGAGCTTCTGTCAGGTGAAGCCAGCTTGGAGCACTGGCGTCAGAAGAGCCAATAAATTGCACACTGACGTACAAACTAGCGGTTGTTTGGGGAAGCTGCATGCAGACAGATTACAGAAGTGACACAGGAAAGGCAGATGATGCTGCTGCAGTCTTTCATTAGTGTCTGACTGTAATTGTATTTCTGTGTCTAGCAGATGCTCCTCCCTCGTTTCAACAGCAGTTACTGAGTTTAGCAATATTATCACAATGGCAGCCTAAATGCAGAAATCTAAAGAAAAAAAAGCTTGAGGCAAAAGGCTTGAAAACAATTCTAAAGCTATTAAACAGGTCTGTGCAGGGAGCATTTTCTCCTGGAGTAGAAGGATGAGGGTTACACAATATCTCTATTGTTACCTAGTTCTGAGTAGTCAAGTAAAAGTCCCTGTGTACATCATTTTGCTAAGAATTTAGAATCACAAAATCCAGAAACTTCCTAGGTAGTGAAAGACCTTGGGAGGTCATCCGGTCTGAACCTCACTGAAAGCAGAATCAGTGTAGAGGCCTTTAGCAGACAACTGCTTTACATGAGAAATAATTCTTGTCATGGCTCATAGGATAATTCATAATGGCAGGAAGCTCAAGAGGTTTTCTGTCCTGTTAGACTGCCCAAAGCAGGGTGAGATGTGAGGTCAGGCCTGTTTGCTCACAGTTCTATTCAGCGTTGTCTTTCAAACCTTCCGGGATAGAGGCTGCACAGCTTCTATGGGCAGCCTGCTCCACTGCTTGGCTCGCCATTGTGAAAATGCTTCCCCCTATCTCTACCTAGTCAGTAGTTCTCATTTCATTCCTGTTCTCTCCACTCCATGAGAAAAATAAAGAGCTCTTCAGAATAAGAAGATTCTAAACATCCCTTGTTAAACAGCACAGAAGATTGCTACGAGGAGAAAGGAACTTGGAAATGGAAAACTGTCAGATCTTTATTCTGGCATTCATGTGGTGTTTGCATCACTGCTTAATGATACTTTTGTATATATTAGTGTAATGTACACAATACAAAATATTGGAATTGATCTACATTCTTTAAAGTACTTTAAAAAAATATTTTGTATGGATTTGTGATTAACTGGATTTTCCTTGAGCTTTTAACAAGCTCCAAAAGCATGCAATAAATATTTGGTAGTCTGTAGATCCTATTTTAAGCTCCTAAGTACTGGGATTCACTTTACAATTACACTTCAATACAAGTACTTCAGACTTGGCAAATTTACCATGGAGCTAATTTCCAAGCAACTTCACTGGAAAAACTAAGACAGTACCAGATATTGCACCACTTATCCAAGGAGAAGCAGCATAAAAGTACATTAAGAAGGAGAATAACCCAAAGAAAATCTGAGCGGTTGAGGTTTGGGAAGACAGATAGTGGCAGATTCTAACAGCGCACACACATCTTTCCTCTTCATACAAAACTGCTTTGAATAAAGGTCAGTCAGACTTGTCAAGATGAGATCCAGTCCCAGTTTTAATCCGAGTTAAATGATTGGATCTGGAAGAGTAATTTTTCATTATTTTTGAAGTTATTTTACCAGTTAACACGTCAAACCCTCGGCATCACCACAAACCTCTGCTTTCAATGTGCATATGCACCAGGAGAATATCTACTTGAAGCAACACTAAAACAGAATCAGAGAGAGGGAATCCCTCCTGCTTGCAAAGCTTGTCCAGCAACCTGGGGTATCTCAAGCATGAGTTGTATGATCAGAACACCTGAGCACCTGGTATGACCAGTGACAATGCAAATTGAATTTCCTCAATGAAAAAGGATTCACTGAAAACTGATACTGGCCAGACATTTGAAAAATGAGATTTCATCCACTTATTTTATTTTGCCATATAATCTCTTTAAACAAGAGAGATTTTATAACTTTTGGTTCCAGGAAGCAGAGCACTCTGTTGCATGAAATGTATAACTAATAAAAAGACCTCCAGAATGTTTGTTTTAATATGGTTGCAGAGAGGAAAGCGTATTACTTAGGTATGAAAAATAGTGGTTAATAAACTTGGTGCCCATTATCCACGGCTCACTGCCTTGAGCCACTTGACTCTGTTTCACTGCTGTCTGGCTCTGCACGTTCACTCATTCGGGAGCAAGCAGAGCAACTGTCAGGTTTATCTGTCACAGGGCTGCTGAAAAAGAAAGAGCTGCACAGCATTTTGTTCTGCCCCCTGCGCAGTGACTGGCAGACAGCTTGGCAAGCACAAGGGTTCATGAAAGAGCCTGTCCACATTCCGGGAAAGCTGAAAGACAGGTGAGAAGGACATTCAAATGTATTCCAGTTTCTAGACAGACTAAGATTAGTTTAAGGCCTCCTGGACAGGCATTCAAATTGCCAACAGCGAGCAGTTACTTGAAAACTTCCACCTTAAGCTGAAATCCTTTCCATCCTTCTGGCATTCAAGTGCCAGTTACACAAACAAAGGTAACCGAGCATGTGCTGTTCCACAGCTTGGACTGATTACTATCTCAGTGAAATGGAAGTTGCAGTTTACTATTAAAAATCAAATAAAAAAACTTATATTGCAGCTGTGTCCACTTCTGGAAAAAAGGCCTCTCGAATCTGAATTGACCTAAAATTCTCAGAAGGTACTTGATCCAGATTGCTGAAAAGAATGTATGAAAAGTATGAGGGTCACACTGCGGCAGCTTCCTAGAACCCTCCCTCCTGGAAACTGCAGACAGGACAAGGAAAATGACATGGCCCAAGAAAAGCTTCTGTTCCACAACACAGACATATAGTTGGACTTGGACAATAACCTCTGCTGCTGTGTTGGTTAAAGTTGCATATTCAGGAAAATATAAGAATTGTGAAATCAGTAATTTAACAAATCCAATTGTGTGATTACTTATAACTGTGCCTCGTTACTTTCCTTCTAAATGTGTTATGAACTTTGTTTTGTGTGACAGAACTAACAGAATTCTCACGTTATCAAGCTCATCTAGAACTCGTTCAAATTCCTATTTCCCACACACCAAAGACAAATGGGACAGTTTAGGATGCTGTCATGCTGAGCTGAGTATTACTTTACCCAGCTGTAATGTTTCTGACATCAGTGGCACTGCCTGAAAGTGTAGGGTATTCACACAAAACAATCCTGCCTCAACAAAGGTGGAATAATTTGGGCCTACAGAGTGACGTCGTACTTCAACAGAAGAACAGCAACATTTCTGAGAAACACTGACAAGACTTATCCAAAACAGGGAATTACAATATTATCTGCTCTGCAATTCCATGTCATTTGTTTCCTTCTAATTAAAATCCCAACACTTTTGCACAGGACCTACCACCACTGCCATATACTGAGCATGGACTTCCTTACCACAAGATCAATGTATTTAAAAAAAATGTTCCAGTTCATGCTGAGGAAATTATACTGGCTACCAGCCTTCTTACCAGTAACGTCCCCAAACTAATAGGAAGAAATCCAATCTGAGACCGCTGAACACTAAATTAGATATAACCATGGAGCACTTTTCCAACTGTTCAGCAGCATGTCTAAAACCAGCAAATGCTGTTTAAGTGTCCATTAAAATACTACAAGCAATGCCAAAATAGTTCCTTCAAGGTCGTGATCAGAAAAGTGTGCATGAGCACTTGATGTTCTTCTTGCCAACCACTCCTTCACACACAAATACTCTCAGAACTCCCTTAGAGCCTCAAGAGCCATAGTACTCCAAGAATCCCATGAAGAATACAACTTCTCAAGGCTTACCTACTAACAGTTAAATGATTAAAGCATTGCCCCCTGTCATCTAGCATATAGGTTTTGCCCCTCTAACAAAAAGGTGTAACCTCCATTAACGCACATTACTGTATCTTAGCACAGATACAGAACTCCCTTAAGCACAGCACTACATGCACACAGTGACCGCAGTATAAAAAATGAAAGGTGTCTAATGCTTTATTCAAAACTGAGCTATGAGATGGGTAATCTTTCTACTGCAAGAAATTTCATCTATACAGTGTCCAGGGTTAGAAAGAGCAGTTGTGTATCGCTTGTAATTACTTGTAATTACACACTTTCAGATTGTGGGAAACCAGAAAAGTTTTATCAAACTTAGTTTTTTTTAATAGTTTCTTTTGCAGGCTCAAAACAATAAATGAACATTTTAGCTTTCCTTCTGCCTTCAGTATCCCCACTGCACCAAACACAATGAAAGTTTAACAGCAACAAACACGCCAGAAATAGCAACACACACCAATTCACATCTGAACACTTCCACGCTTACTGTTCCCATGCCTGTTAATATATCTCCCTCCCAGATATTCAGTCTTCCTTCTAGTGCAGAGGCTGATCATGAAGGCACTGCAGTGCCAGCAAACTTGTGAGATGTGGGTCAGGAAAGAAGAAAGGAAATGCCAGAAAAGGTGTGTGCAAAGGGCAAAGAAGACAGACAGTTTGCCACCACTGCAGCTCCAGGGTTTGTCATAACCAAACCACATGCGCTTTTGCTTGTCTTTCTCTAGAATAAGGTGGTTCATGTCTGCAAATAAAATCTTATGGCTAAGTAACACATCAGAACAGTCCTCTGCTTAACAAATATTCAAATAATTTCACTTTTTAGCTCTTTGGCTTTGCTCATGAATTTATAAACTAAATCTATGTTTATTTTTATATAGCATATAACAGTATCAAAGATCACAGTGAGAACTTAGCATATATAAATGCTATGGTTTTATTTTATACTTTATGTCATTTAATATTTGAGGGTGGTGAGGGTACAAGTGGTATAAGCCAAAATCACTTAGTTTTATATATCATGTTATCTGAGTGCATCATCCATGATGATATTAGCAATGTTAGGACGTTAAAATCACTTCACTTCTGCTCCCTCTACTGTCTGGCTGCAATAGTAGCTGACTTCCCTCTCTGAAAGAGTTATGGGTTCCAGTGCGATTATGGAGATGAGTGCGTGCAATTCGGAATTTCACATTTGGCTTAGGAAATTCTTTATGCCACACTAATAAATACTGACGAGTACACATTATACCCCTGATTATGACAACGTATTAAATCACACACAGCATAAAATACTTGAATATACAATTGAGTCTGAAATGATTTCTCTTACAACTAAGCCACACTTGGTGCAATAAGAATAAAATATTGAGCATGGCTGGTAACAATAAGGTCTTTCATGCACAATTTTGCTTGCATGTGCAGGTACCTGCAACACAGTAGCCCTGAAGGATCCAGACATTCAACCACAAATGCTAAAAGCATAAAAACAATCAGATGGCACCTCCGCCCTCACATCAGCCACCGACCAAATTTCCTTTCTTGGACTTTGCTGAGGCTTTCATTTCCTCCCCACATTTAAATCCTGCGTGTCTGTTATAATCTGTGACTTGCACTGCGCTATAAAACTGTTGGCATCTTACCTTTCATTTTTCAATCCTTGCCTCCCTTTTGCCTGACACAGAAACAACAGACTAACACGTCCTAGTGACTTTTCAGTGGAGAAGGTAATTATATTAATGTCAGAAGCTGAAAAATCAGTAAATGTAGTTAGTCTGTAAAATAAAGAAGAGGAAAAGATTGTACTTACAGCAGCTGCAGAGACACAAGATCATCAAAAAGGCCCTGGGGAATCTCTGTGATCTTGTTTCCATAGAGCACTCTGAAAGATACGGGAAGGCAAAATAAATCTTAAATAACACACCAGTTTAGTGTCCTCCCACATCTCTGCATTATCATCTTTATTGATCTTGTGTACCATGCCCAGGATCTGTGGGCATTTCATTTAACTACTGATCTCATTTTCTTTTCAGAGAGCACATGGTATCAAATGAGTCGTTATGATTCAGGCTTCGTCTGGTGTTGGAAAGCATTTCTAATGTAGAAACTGGACATTGTCCAAAAAGTGTATCTAAAATATTTTTCATTCTGTCATCCTTTTTAGTAGTATTTTAACCATTGAAAAGCACATTGCAGGGATCAAAAACCTAGAATTCTGTTCAGTGACAGTGAATTTAAAAGCCAAGTAGCAGAAGCGGGTTGCAGATAAAATTTCACATAACTGACCCTCTTCAGATATAATAATTGGCAAGAAATGTGACACAGACATCACTGGATAAAATGTTATGGCTTCACCAGCTGCTATTACAATTCAACTAGCTAATGTATACAAAAATAATGAATAAAGAAAAAGCTTGGACTGGGAATAGTCAGATATTTTGGAAACACTGAAGTAATTTAGGTATAGTTTAGGTATAAAAAAAACAACAACAACAACAAAAAAAAACCAACAATGAGGATTAAATAGCACAAGTAAAAGGCACTGTATAAGCTTTCATTATTTTCAACCATAAATATATGCTGTCTCATATTTATGATTCATTTCAATATTACAAATATTTCCTTTTTTATTGAAAAACTAAAGACATATAATCAGAATTCGAACCAAAATAAAAACAACAGACAAAACCACCACTGCAATTCAATGCACTACATGGGGATCAAAACAAAATCATAAAACAGGACTTCAAACTTCTTTAAAGCACTTTCTCAAGCAATTTCTGTAAGTTGATAAAATTTGCCCAGACAAGAATGTGAGTTATGAGTTCATATGAGCCACGGGAAGAGGTCCAGGCTCCCTCTGAATGTTACCCCTCACTTGACCATTTTAGTAGCCATCAAATTGATGAAAACAAGATTTATGTTATTTGTGGGCTCTCCATTGGACACAGTAAATGGTTATAAACCAGTTCATGCCAAAACTGTGCTGCTCATGTCACTGAAACGGTTCATTCCCAAACTTTTTAATGTGCAACAACATGCAAGCAATGAATCAAACGGCCATGTGAGGCTCGGATGCTGGCTCAAATCCTGGATTACTCTGTCTTTCAACATTTAAAATATTATGGTGTGTTGAACACAATGAAAAACAAACACTTAGCATGACAGGCCATTTACAATAGTCTCCTGCCTCACAAGAGTATGGCCACTTCAATTTACTCTTCATCAGTCACTGGAAGAATATCAACTCTGTGGGAGAGTTCCTAGATCAGCTCATTTCTGAGCCTAAATAAAATGAATATAAATAATACAACTTAGATATGACACTCTAAACTTGAAACTTCATTTTTCATGACTTTTGTAGTTTAGAAGGAACTGAACTTCAATTCAAGGAATTAATGATCACAGCACTGCATCTTCTCTAAACAAATTATGGAATCATTCAGGTTTGAGAGGACCTCTAAGACCATCTAGTCCATTAATTCCTGTTCATCTACTGCAGAATCAAGAGTTAAGGCTGTTAATGTGCCGATGCAGTGATTTTTAGTTTTTTGAGCAATGAATGCTCACTATTTTTTTTCTATTTTTTTTTTCACAGATTTCATTTGCTAATCATTTTGTTAAAGTCAAAATCTGAAGTTAATGTCTACAGAATCTAATGAGCAGATTTTTTTATTTTTTTATTTTTTTAGCAAGTGCCTCATCTATATACAAGGTTTACATGATAAGGTTTCTGAGATGAGATTATCATCTTATCTTTGTGAAGCAGCGAAATAACCAACACTAGTCAGCAACGCACAATACTATAGAATATAGGAAAAAGTTCAGAAGCCAAGCCTTACAAATACATGAGAACAAAAGGAAAAAAAAAAACCAAAAAAAAAAAAACCAAAAAAAAAACCACAACCACTCCAGACTAAGGGTAATTTTGGCTGTAGAAGCAGTAAAATCTCATGTAAAATAAAGCCCAGGAGTATTTGCAGTTAGTATAGCTGTTAGCTGTGGTACTACTAAATATAAATACCAAACAACGACTCTTGATAGAGTAGTTTTTCATTTACTTCTTTAAAAGTTGGGTAGTCATAATGCTGAATTTGAAACCTTTTTATATCTTTATTACTTTGAACAAAGTAAAACTCATTAAAATTGTCTCTAAAACAAAACGAAGTTTCAATTTTAGAAGGCAGGAAAAGAAAATAAGAATTTTCAAACCTAATTGGGCTTATGTGCTTGTGGCAGATTAGCATTCAAACAAATTAACAGCTAAACAAAAGTCAGTATGAGAGCTCAGGCACTTGTCTCAAATCCACATTCATGTTCAGCAATACACAGAGCCAAATTAGCTAATGCCACTGTCTGCCTGCCGTGCCAGAGCTGAAGTCAAACAGTCCTACAGAGAGAAGAGATGCGGAGGGGAATGGAGATGCACAATAAGACCTTGCATTTCAGTTCTTGAGTTACCTATTTCCATTCACTCCAATAGAAGGCACAGAAACTTTCACTCTCCTCAGAGCTCTCGTTGTTTTTTTCCATGACAGGAAGACATACAGGTATGAATTACTGTCAGGTTCTTGATTCAAGATGCTTTTGTTCTGGATGTATCAACTGCAGCACTCTGAACAGTACCTGCCTACTGAAAAGAATAGCCACCCTGTGGGCATCCCATTAGAGCCCCCACTCCCCTCTCTGCCCTGTTTTGGGGCTCACCTCACAGGAAGGCACTTAATAATCTCCAATTATTTTACCAAGTTTTCATAGACTAGCAATTTTAGACCTTTGCCTATGGTATTATGAGTTCTGAAAATGCATTTTCACTTGCATCCCTCTTGTATTTTGGTTATATTTTGCAGGACACATAGGTTTACCATCTATTGTGCGAGCCTGGTATAGAAACATAATCCTCCTTCTATCCCCTGGCATCTGAAATTTAGACCTAAAGTACGTTTCATTAAATAATAACATTAATATGTATCAGGAGCAGCTTACTAACTGCTGCCAGCAGACAACTCAGTGAATCACAATGACTTTTATTATAATGTTAAAACAATTACTAAAATGCTTGTTCTGTGCTTTTGATTGTTCGTTTGCTCCTCAACTTTGGTGGGAGACCAAATGAGACATAGGCCTGATAAATGCCATTTACTGTCAGGTGGAGAAGATGCACACTTTGGTATAATAAGCTTGCTATACTCTGATTGTCTATTCACAATGCTAAGTATGAAAATATTAAACTATTTTTTCCCCAACCAAAATAAATGGAGTGACCAGTCTTCATTATGGTTCCTTTCTTCCTTTTCTCACTATATCTGATAGTCTCCATTACAATGATGGAAACCAGCATGAAGGGAGAAAACAGTCACAAAAATGCTTCAGCATGCCAGGCTTGTCAGTGCATAAGGATTATTACTGTTATTATTTTCCACACACAAGTAAAGCTCATCCAAGAATGCCCAGAGTGAGGGGTTGCTCATGGTATTTTTAATTCAAGCAAACATTTCCCAGTTTTTTGCATGTGGCTCTTCTACCACCAGCAGGTTCCTGCTATGGCATAGGTGCAGCTGAGCCAGGAAAGGATGGATTCTCAGCAGCATGAAGAGCCATCAGTTTGTCAGTTCACAGCTAAATGCTTCCAGCATGTCCATGAACCACAAGCTGCTATTCTTCAGAAGCAACTGGCGGATTGGGTCACAACCTGCAGCAGTTTTGGGGCCACCATCACCTTTCCTAACAATGGCAAGGACACTCCATGTAAAGCACAGCCCCTGGCTGCACTGCAGGCACTGGAGCAGATGCCTAGAAGAAGCACCCTATTTAGCTGAATAGTATTTGCTGAAAATCCAGGTATATTCAGCTTTTCACAAAAAGGGCTCTAAAAATAGGACCTTTTCCCCAGCCCCTCGACTCAACTAGTTGCCTTCAATTAAAAGAACTGGAAAAAGGAATAACTTGTAAACCTTTATTTTACCCCTCATTAAATTAAAATGTGCAGTTCTGTGTGTAAAGTTAGTTATGATGCACGAGTTCCCAAGTGCAATCTGTAGTGCTCAGACATGCCCAGCTTTCCCCCAGCATCACACAAATACTTTTTCTCCTTCAGCTGCCTCCTTGGATTGAGTTTGTGGGAGTTCATCATCTCTGATTGCTCCTCCACAACAATTTCAGCTGCAGGTGGACAAAGAGTTCATTTTTTATACCAGGGAAGAAGAAAGGAGATTAAGATTTGGTAGGAAATTGTGATGGCAGATGAGTGTTTCCTCAGAAACCAAGTGCAACACCTACTGCATTTTATAAAACCTCACCTGTTCCCCTTTATAGAGTTATTACAAATCTGCCGTAGGAAATGACATAAACATATAAAGTCATAATAAGCTGACTTGTTTAGCCTGATTCTGGTATTGCACTTTTATAAGCCAATATAAAGTGCATCCATTCCAAGATACTATTGATTTACAAATAAACAATTACTGGTTGCAACTAAGCTTCAAGATTTGCAGATTAATCCAACTGATGCTCTATGTAATGAAAGATTAAGCAGTCACAGCATAGCTTCATGTAAAATTCTGGGAAGCATGAGACAAAGGATGATGCACTGGGATGCACTATCTCATGCCTAGCAACAAGTGGATCATCTTAGAGAGAAAGTATCTGGGCATGGCAGAGCCCTTCAGCAGCACGGTCTGGAAATGTGAAAGCCTCTATGATTGTTCACAGTCTCGAGACATTCTGATCACCTGCACAACTTCAAAATTAAGGCACCTGCAGTCTCTACAAACACGTTGCCTTTCACATGCACTGATGTTTACCATACCTTCTTCAAAGTGCCCAAAACAGAAACTGCTGTGGTGTCCTTATTTTACAGTTCTCTGGCATATCTTACTTGCAAATGCAGCTGCAACATAGCTACTTGGTAAGTCAGATCCCAGAATCCTGAGATTTTTCCCTGGGATTTTACTTGGAGCTGTTTTGGGGTATGAAAGCCTAAGACAGAATCCCTCATTCTAGGCCATCTGGTTTCCAACTAACTGTTCCTTTATTTTGGCTTGGCTCAGACATTCTTACCGAAGTGTCAGATTTTCACTTTATGCAATGTCTTTTTCAGTCCTCAAAATGCTTTTAACTTTCCTTCAGACTGTGAAAACAATTCTTGCTAGGAAGAATTATATTTCCCAAGCTGCACACAATGGCACAGGCTCAGTAAGAATTCAAGTTTTCAAAAGAGAAGGAATTGATAGAGGTAAAACCAGCAATAAATTCCTAATATCTGATAGAAACTTAGACATGATTTTTTTTCCCTGCACTATTTCATACGTCTTCATAACAAGTTAGGCTAAATAAATCACAGTAAAGCTATCCAAGGCGATTTGTTACCTTAAAGTAAGTTTGGCAGTTATTGCAATAGACAGTGGTTTATTGCAGCTTTCAAATCACTGGGAATGACATGGCATACATCAGCCGGGAGGTGATGGGCAGAATGGGGCTGCTGTGCCACAACCTAAGTGGTCCCTCATCTTTGTGCCCAAGCTGATCTAAGCTTTTCAACTGCTTACAGGCTTAATTCAGTTCATGAATGAAAGCAGAGGAACTCAGACTTGTGGGAAGTTTACTGACCTGAGAATAACATTCATCTCTCCTGCTATTAACAATAAACAAATGCTGAAACAATTCTCTTGCCAATATTACAAACTGATTTTGAGTTGATTAAATGAAAAATTAATTTACTTCAGAAAGTGTATGCAGCAATCTTGAAACATGAAACTATTCATAACCCAGCTCCATGTTCTGCACTGAGTTATTAACCACTTCAACTCCAACAGAAGGGAATTCAGCCTATTTAACTTGTAAATACAAGACATTACAAATAGAGCATTTCTCAAACTTCTGCTTATCATCAAGATATTGTACTCTTTTGCAATTGACCAATTCGGCTGTGCTTCTCAGTGCAAGTGCACTATTTGCTCCCATGTTTCTATGGAAAGAAACATTAGGTAGCAAGACCAAGTGTCTCAGAACAGAAAAGCTGTGGCTACATTACCACTGCTCACTCACACCTGTGCCTCCCCTCTTTCTAACTGCTTCTTTGTTTCTCATCTCGGATACTTGACAAGGTCCCAAACACCACAGCATTGTTACAGCTCACCCCCCTTCAATATGTACTTGTATCTTCTCTTTGATACACAAAAACAGTTTCTGCTACAGACAAACAGGATCTTTGCCTAACAGCTACTATAGAAGCCATGTAAAGTAACTTTTTCTTCCGAAATCCCAGAGTAGCGTCTTTAAAACCACAGACACTTTTTTCCATATCTTAACCTGCAACACCCTCCACCCTCAACAACTGCCATTATACCCTGCGCTCCACAGGCCTTTTTTTCCCAAAACTAGACTTCATTGGAGTTCTGATCTTCTGTTTTTGGCTTCATCCAGAAAGAAGATTAAAGTTCAGTCCCTACCAAAAATATGCAAGGGACCGAAACTGCACACTGAATATTGAAAGAGAACTTCGGTAACTGTAATAGAATTAAATGTGCAGAATGAACCAACGGGTGAGCAGTTACTCACAGAGCCCAGCCTGCATGTGACACAGAAGGGAGAAGGAAAGTAACAACACACTGGGAAGAAATGAAAGTGTTTTTAGAGAACAAACTAAAGAATCTACATTCCCAACTGTTTCTGATAAGAAAAAACAGATCAGAAAAACCTTATGCCACAGAGCTGTTGAACATATAAGGGAAGAAAACCCTACAGAAAAAATGGATGTGGAGAATAGAATTTTTTGTCCTTTGTGCATGGAATGGAGAGGCCCTGAATCCTTACGAGAGCAAGCTTCCCTTTCTTGAGCTGAGTGCAGAGAAAATCCAGGGTAGAACTGGCTTTTTCAGAATGTTAACTTTTTTGCGACCTGTTTGACTCCCACTGATGGGTTTCCTGATAAAGAAAATAACAGGATTTAAAAGAAAAACTTACAATCTGCTAGAATGTGGGTCACTAAGTAGTTCAAAAAGATTGAACTTGTATGTATTTTTAGAGAAAATCACTTCTAATAATGTAACAAACACTCGTGTGTTTTAAAACTATAATGCACGTCTTTTTCTTCCATCACTACCTAGGCAGGCAGATACTCTTAGAAACAATTCTGCCTGGAAACATTAACCTAAGTTAACTTCAGAAGGAAGTAGAGCAGTGACTCACTATACATAGACCTCCACTAGCCAGCCAGCCTAACAATGTTGGCTGTTTTCCAAATAAGCACTTTCACTCTCTTGGACCTGTAGGGAGTACGACTGCAATTGCAGGCAAACTGGGAGTAAAGGGAGGAGCTAAAAATGGGAGAAATGCAGAGAGAAAAAAAAACATGGATTTTAGGAAGTACAGCACTACTTCATTTTTAATGGAAACAAAGCTGGTTTCTTTCGTTTGCACTTTCATGCTTCTCACTTTACTACTTTAGTGCTGCTTTAACTCAGCAAACTGAAAAATCCAGCTGCTTTGTGCATGGATTAAACCTCAATGGTGTCTCATTAAAATGTATGCCACCAATCACAGCTGGCTCATATACACAAAAAATAAGTTTCGTTCAGCTGAGCAAAAGCATTGTATGCAGAGCAGCGTTCCTTTAGGGCATGCAGCTGACTAAGGTTAGTGGGGCCTCAAGCATAAAACCAGTCACTTAAAAGAGAAAATGCTAGTTAGCAAACTGTCTTACTTCATTTCTACACCCCTGTTCTTTCCCCTTTGGCTTTTTCACTGGGAGGGCTGGCACTTCAAAGGAGACATCTGCTCTTGCACTTGTCTTATTGTGTCTGACAGAACTGAATCAGTGGCTGTAGTAGAGACCAGATGAAAACAAAACTACATCCTCTAGTTCGGAGAAAGGCTAAGACAGAGAAGCCAGACACTACACATCAGCAGAGCAGCAGACTACTTGGCTCCAGAAAGATATCTACAGTTCAGAAAACAATGAGAGAAGTGACCAGGAGAGAAGAACCTGGCAGAAATCTGTGTGAAAGAGAAGGGAATTAAGCTACCTCTTGCCTGTCTCCCACAGGGAAAGCACCTGTAAGACCTACCTGCAATGAACAGCAAGAGTAAAGCCTTTCAAAAGAGAGCAAAACCAGTGGCAAGCATGAAGTCAGCATGTAATCTCCTAGCATTACCTTTGAGCACTATCCCACCCTTAAGTATGGATATAAAAATACTTAAGCCAGTTTGGCTTGATTTACTGAAAACACAGTTTTGGGTAACCGGTCAGAGAATACAGAATCACTTCACCTGCTTCTTTGTGCAAGTCATACTACTAGAACTGCCTGCCCAGTTCTTCCTCTTGCTCCAATCCAGTGTGTTCTATCCACTCCTCTCACTTCTCCCACTCCTGGGGGGTATCTGAATTATTTGTAGCTAAATCTGAAACATTTCTGTGGGAAATCAGTGGGAAGTCAGCCCCACTGTTAGCATCCTGCCTGCCTGGTTTACTGGGAGCCAGCTTTGTCAAGACCAGAAAGCCATAGCATTGCAGCATCAGAAGTATCACGTGATGCCAAAACTGTAGTGTTCAGTAAATATCATTCTCTTAGTGAATCATTTCCAGACAGCACTGAGGGATTTGGCCATTTCCACAGTAGGTTGAGTAACAGTGCTCTAACTATTCAACAAAGGCTAGCAACACTTAATATATATATCTGGCATTTTCCCAGCTGGATTCAGGGCACAATGAAACACCCATCCTTCTGCATTCTGCCTCAGAATTTCCTTGCAACACAAATTTAGTACTGAATAGCCTTCCAATATTAGATCCAGAAAACAAGTTTTATAGGTTGTTAGAATTACCAAACATTAAGAGAATACAACTATAGCAGCTTTTGGGAATAAAGTACAGCCTTAAAAACCAAGATACACAACATGAACATTGATGAGCTAAATGTTTCTAAACTGCTTTTAATGCAAGTAAATATTGGCAAAGTTGAACTTATTCTCTTGTCTTGACTCAGGTCTCTTTTCCAATTCTCTGTTCTAGCTCATTCTCCATGTGCAGCTTCTGAACTTGTATTACTCTCTTTCACTAACCAAAAGTTTCATAGCTTTAGCAGTAAGGTGAATAGGCAGGTTGAAATATCATCGTATTTGAAATCAGTTTGGTCTTACAAGCAGTTTCTGTGCTCTATAAAGAGAAATAAGTGCCTGTCAAGGATTCTACTTTCATCTTAGTTTCTGATTTAATCAGTATTTTAGTCCCTTTCCACCTTAATAGTGTAGTAATTACAGCCAAGAAATGTGAAGTTTTTGTTACGAGCTCAGGTTCTTCCCTAGCTAGTAAGAAAAAACTACAACTAAAATAAAACACAGAAAAAAAATCCCACAAAAGCTCAGATCTCAGTTACAACACAGAACTTTGGCATGGAAGCATCAGCCCCTGATCTACCCTGATTGATACCATCAAAAACATTTAAGCTGTGATGGCTTTTGTGTGCTGTGAGTTGAGGGTATGGACTAGTCTGCAGGTTCCCAAGTACAGCAGACAAAGTAATGCATGGGCTTTGAAGAAGTGAACAATATGTAACTTTGGAGGTGCCCAACTATAATATATAAACAAATACACTCCTTAGGGATGTGTAAACTATAATATATAAACAAATACACTCCTTAGGGATGTGTAAACCACTCCTTTTTCTTGCCTTCATGACCTCTTAGCCTTTGTGCTCAATTTTTCATTTACAAAAGATTAGATGCTTCATGCAAGCTGGCACTTACGCACAGAAACACAAGTTCTCCCAGACAGCACGTTATCATTTCTCTTACACACATACTCTCCACAAATACTACTTCAGTTCTATTTTCTACTTACAATGAAATGAGAGATTTCAAGCCTTTGAATGCATCCGGTGCAATGTCAGATATCTGGTTCTTGCTGATGTCTCTGTAAAAAGAAGGGAGTATTAAAAAGAATATTTGTAAAACGGAATTGGATGAAAATATTTTAGCTTGAATATTTACATAACTGTAATGTTTTGGAAGAAGATACTTGATACAGAAATGCAACCCAAACATGATAGGACCTCAGAGGAATTACGTATTACGCAGGGACACAGACAGGAAAATTCCAGCAATGAACAAAAAACATCAGTTGTACAATTGAAATTTCAACACGCTGCAGCTCTCCTGTAGGCCTATCACGTTACGGGCATTGAAGCAAAGAATTTTATGAAAAGCTTTTAACAATAACAACAGCAAAGTGACCCACTGAATAAAAACTGCTTATAAAATATCTTAAGAACAGGAGAGGCAGCATTGTGACCGTGCAAGGTGTCCCTCGAGAACAAGGGGCAGCCTGTGCCAAATCTCTAAGATGGTTCATATGTTTAAATACTGACTTGGAAGGCTAAGTTAAGAATAGTAAGAAGACCATATTTTGATTTTAAGAGAAACTGTAGATAAAGTGAGGAGATGTTCTGAGGTGATTGGAAAGTGCTGTCAGGACATGCGTTAATGAAGAAGGTGGGATTAAAGTTGTCTGTGTGGTGCAGGCACTGGGGGAATGGCTTCTGAAGCAGCAAGACAGTATTTGGCTACAGAAAGAACCTTGTGGTAACTGGGGTGTAAAGATGAGCATACTTACAAACATCAGAAACATGTAGTATAGTTAAATTCCCATCTAAAGCCTAGGAAATCACACTAAGGGCTAGTCTCAGTGTACCCCTAACAACATCAGTAATTCATAGGGTGACAAAACTCTTGTGACGTAAGACTTTTTCTGCACCAAACTCAGTCTGCTACCAATGGGAGAAGGAATGGGAAACAGACTACCCTCCTTCCTCATCCCAAAGCAGGTGATAGTGTCACAGTTTAGCTTTGTACCAGTCATGCTTGTTTTCTAATGGCTTGGAGAAAACAAGCAGTGCAAAATTCTACCAGGACCTTCATCTGGTGCAGTAGGTGAGAAGAGGATTCACACAGCAATGGCAGATCTGCACCGAGTGTTCAGATGGAAGGGAAAAGATTTGAGTATTTGAACAGAAACCACAGACCTTTGAAGCCTCACACCTTACAGCTGCAGACCCCATCTGGGAACCCCAGTGAGATTTCTCCAATACTTTGGCTATGATGTGTGTGGAATTCAGTTATACAATGCTGTCATTTGCTAGGGAAAATGTGTTCTTCGATTGAAAAAAAAAAAAAAAAAGCCATCAATTTTAATCATAACCAACCACATATATATCCATCAATTATAGGCTGCAATACCATTTCTTGATGTCTGGTGCCAAATTTACAGATGCTCAGAAACAGGAGCCTTACTATGGCTGTCGCTGCAAACCATTCACTCTGTCAATCAGTTCAACCAGGTGCTTAGCTAAGGGCGTGACTTTCAGCCACTTCATTGCATTCACTGATAATTCATATCAGCTTTTATCAACAGTATCACATCATCTAACTGATGGCTGAAGCTGGAGTGATGCAGCCTTTCAGCCTATACATCTCAACTCTAACTTCTACCGGGGCAGATGCTAACAATCCTGGATAGATCCTAAATAAACACTACTTGAACAGAAAGTCAGGAATCAGAAAATAAATATGCTTTTTCTCTATACATGCCATGTGGTATAAATTCCGTTGGAAACAATTTTAATGAGCTGTTTTCAAACCTAGCTACAGAAAGCAGGATTTTCTTTAGTTCTTCGGTTCAGCAAATAACTGTTATGCAACTTACCAGTGTTTTCTGTCACAGCATCCTGCCTACAAAGACAGCATTCAGTGAAGGTTTCTTGTTGCTTGGCTCAGTTCACAGCAGCCAAGTTTGTGACAGTGAAAAGAGGTATATTTACTTTTCTATCTTGTTTGAAATCTGTAGTACTTGATGCTTTTTGCCTCATAATTCACAAGCACAAGTCTGGTATGAATTTGTGCTGCTTATTGGGGATCACAGTAGGATTTGCTACAACTGAATGAAATCATCAGCTTGCTGAACAAAGAATCTGAAAAGGGGATTCAAATATTGGAAATGAGCATTTCAGCACTGTTTTATTGACTTGCTACCTTTCACCATTTCTATCCTTTCTTTCTCCCCATGTCCAGACGCTAATGAGTATGTAACAAATGGTGCCTGAACGTGCATAAATGCCATGCTGAGTGATGAAACTTACCACTTCATGCAGATGCACTACAATCAGCATTAGAAGATAATTAGACACATTATTTCCTTTCCATTAGAGCTAGGATCTACTGCTGTTGGAAGAGGAGGCTCCATCTCCTTCTGATTTGACTGAGACAAAGGGATTCAATTACGTCATTGTACTTTTGCTCTCTTCCTTTGGTCTGCTGCTGTCCGATTTACATCAAGACAAAGAGATAAGGGTTTCTCTAACCTATTAAGTCAATTTAGGTCTCATAGGGCTCATTTCCATAGTTTAGGGTATTGCTGAATCATTCAGTGGAACTGTGGCACTTTGGCTGAAAATATAATAAACTTATCAGGATTCCACCCAGGCAGGGAATACATTAGTCAACACACACGCATTTCCCTGCAGCTCTGACAGCACAGTAGAGACTGTCTTCTTTCAAAGGGCTGCTTAACACACCTTGGAGGGTGACAGTGGGTGGAAGTGCCCAGTTACCAGTTAGATACATAAACTGCTGATGACTTTACATTAGGGAATAAAGGGTACCCATGAGTCACAGTATATATAACACATGACTGTATGGCAAAGATACTGGCTTAAACAGCTTTACTGTGAAAAATTTAGAAACAAAACATTAATTTTTAGATGTAGCCAAATGCAAAACTATTACTGAGTGGACATTCTCTTTGTTGACTAGCATTATTAGAGACTAGATGCAAATACAAAGTTGATCTAATCTACATATATTTCCTGGTAGCATCTCAACCTACTCATACTAAGTCATTTTAAGATTAAAGTAGGTCCTACCTAAAAAACAGTGATACTCATCTAATTATTTAAGAAAAGGAAACAGCATCATCTTGCAGGAAATAGTAAACAATCAAAATACTGAGAGCTCTGCAACTGAGCAGTCTGTATCCTTAGCATTCCACCATATGTGCCCACCAGAAGGATTAGAACAAAATAATATGATTCATGATATTGTGCTAATATTATCCCTTCAGTTGTATCGAAGTATTATTTGTAATATCTATGATAAGAACAACAAAGTTCTTTATTTGAACCCAGGATAGGGCATCAAGTGACAAAATCAATGATCTTCATGCTTTTACACCTCACATTGAAATGTCAGTGTGATCAAGAAAGGATGGAGATTTCAGTGTTATCAGGAATGTCTTGGTGTTACCTTAATGGGAAAGAATGGATAATTCTTGTCTTTTAAGAGAGAATTTCTTGACTAAAGTATATTTCTGTGTTAATAAGGCTGGGATTCTTGCACACAGAAAAGATAATGCCAATTATCTCTTCAACTTCTTGTAACTTAATAACTCTTGCACTAAACTCTCACTGTCCAGTAGCAAAATAAAAAACCAAAAACTTTAATAAAGAGACAGACTGATTATCAAGTTTCAAATAATCATGTTCATGATGGAACATTCTGCACATTGACTATCCCAAGGTCTTCCACAAAAGAGCCACATGTTACTAAGCTTAGATACAGATCATTTGGAAGAATAACTCATTATATGAGTTCAGACCTCAGTGATGATGCCAATAATACTCCAAAAAGCTGTTAACACAACTTGCTAATGGAATTCTGCTCTGAAATTCTAAAATTAATCATTTCACATAATAACTGCCACACTGACTTGGAGGAGTTAGGCAAGTTACAGAACTTTTTGTGTGTGTGTGTGTCAAGTCTCACATCACATCTCAATCATAAAAAATGAAAGGATAGTAAAACATTGCCAAAATCTAAAATTAGTTATAACTCAGAAAGAACTCAACTAGTGACTTTAATAATGAAAAAGTTACAAGTTAGGTCACTGAAACGGGATCCGTCATTTTTCAGTGAAATTACTATCTTGCTATCTAATACAGTACTTCTTTAAAAATACATAGGACTATATTGGAAGTGAGACAGAAGAACAGAGACTCTGTAAGATTGATTATTTGACCAGTTAAATATTGAGATCCATATTTACAACTCTCCTGCTTCAGGAACTTGATAACTCTAGACCAGCAAACAGTAATTTCACTCTCAAATCCAACAGCATATTTCAGATTCCAAAAGGATTAGCATTTTGATGATTCAGTAGCATTTTGTCAAGTCAGCTGACAGTTTCTTAATTCCAGAAAGCAGTGTACATGTGAGTAACACGTTTCACTGTTGTCTGAATTACAGTTCCTTTGTCACAATGTCTCTAATAAAGCAAGACAATCCAGGGGACTGACCAGCTTATCTGCACTGCTGCTACAAATCAAACTTTGTAAAATTTATTTTTAAATCCACAGAGACAACACAAGAGCTAATCAGGAAGGAACTGTCTGTGTATCTACCAGTGACTGAGAAAGGAAGCTCCACGAGGCTTGTTTTCCCGTAAACAATCAAGCAATTGAATGCAATATAAATATTCCTAACTACTCTGCAGGAACATGTCCTCCTGCTCTAACAGCGGTCAACACAATGGAGTGTTGTGAACAAAAACCAGAATGATTAAGAGAAAAAAATACAGAATTTAAAATCTTTTCTGAGTAAGCAGATTTGTTTGAACAGACTAATTAGCTCACATCCTTTGAAAGGGAATTTAAGCATTATAAAGGATTTCATGCATCAGTAGTCATTCTAAATCTAATTCTGTTGTTGCTCACACTATGAAGAGATGATTTGTGCAATCCCCAGTGATTTCAACATAGAAATTGCCAATATGCTTCTAAAATAAAGCAGCAGAACTCGAAGCTAAAAGATTCAAAATTGCTCTTGCATGTTGGCCTTATTATTAGGACTTACATTCTCTTAAGTTTCTTGTACTGGGTAAAAGCTCCAGGGGGAATGACTTTGATGAGGTTTTGTTCCAAACGGCTGAAAACAAACAAAGAAATATACATGTTACATACACAATTACAGGACAGGAATAACATTAAACATTAAAACTGTTCATTTTGGGTTTTGTTTTTGGTTTTTTTTTTGTACAAATACATAACTATTTTATAGAGCTTTATACGTGAAATAGATTTTCTTTTGAAAGCCCTAAGCAGAAAAAATTATGAGGAAATAACCTTTCTTAGAAAAGAAATTCATCTCATTGATTACATGAAGTCTGTATTAGAAAAAAGTCAGAAGCTGTAGAAATTGCATCTTTAAAGCACATGGAATTACTTAAGAAAAAAAAATCTTTACTGTATTACTACTTAGTCAAAATTAAGGTAGAAAATACAGATGCTTTCCCTCACTGCAAATAGCAGGTAACCAAACTGAAAGTGATGCTATTTTGTGACAGCTTAATGAGCAGATTAATAATACCAGCTGAGTGACTCAGAAGCAACAATCCGTGGGAACATGTCGAAGTTCCGCCTCGTTTCCACGGCTTCCATTAATAATATGACTGCAGAACAGTGTGGAAACCACTGCTATATAAATTCAGATTAAGTTTTCTTTCTTTATTCTTAGGGGGGTGGAATGGGGGGGAGGGCAGGGATATCTATTCAAAACAGAGGAAAAAGGACTGTAAGCTCCCATTTTCACTAACAAATATCAAAATTGTTTTAAAATACAGCCCAGACTAAGTGCAAATGCTACTCTTTTCATTTCTGAACTTTGTTTTGAAAGAAACATTCTTCATAAAGTAACATAAATGCTTGTTGCAGTAACAAAAGTGAGCAGCATTACAATCCTTCATGCAGTAACCATTAAGATGATTCATTTCTGTGCCTTCTCAGAAACAAGATCCCCAAATACCTGCAAGACGGACTGCCTTCTCCTCACATGAACCCTAAATATGCATCTCAATTATAAATGTAAAACAAGATCTCCCATACAACAAGTCCAAATGTCCATGGAAGTTAAAATCATGCAAATACAGCAGGAATAGAAAGCATATTTTGATTTTACCCAGCTCTTATTCAGAAGTTGTGTATTTTTTTTTTTTCCAAATATGTGATAAAAAGGAACAGTTATAATAGCAGAAATCTGTGGTTGGAAATGCTTAAGAATTGAAATATGAAGACAGTGCAGTGAAGGAAGTCATTTAGGAGTCATTTAGGGCTGCTGCAGTAGTGCAGATGGAAGGAAAAGAATACCAGGAACAGAGGCAAAATGAGATGCAGGGAGAATTGTATGATGGTTTTTAAGGATTATGGAAGGGTGCAGAGAAAAGAAATACAGCCCATCAGCCCTCTACCGCACAACATATCCTTCTGTTGATCTGTGCTTTCACCAGGCAAAAAATTCCCTTGAAAACACAGCATTGTGCCAGCTCGGTTATGCTTTGAGAAGCTATTTAAGCCATGAACACTGTGATATTTGTACAGCCAATTTGCACAGACTTTTTTATTTCTGTAGTAGTCTATTTTAAAGGCTGTGATCGGAGTTAATTCTCTTCCTTGATTTGTGATTTGAATTAGTGTCTGAGATTTCCCTTCTAGTTGCTCTAAATATAACGGGTGTCGTTCCTGGCAAGCTCACAGTGCATGCAGATTGCTGGATGCTCAGCACACTGCTATTGCTGGGTGTTTGTCACCAGAATTAGTGGTACACACTCCCCATAAAGGCTTTTTCTCAGATTGCCAGTTCAGTAACTCCACCCAAGTGTTTCTAAGCAGACACTTCTAGGAACAAAGCAGGGCCCGCTTGCCCAGCTTCTTGCTGTACGGATGGGAACGGGCTGCACAAGCTGCACACAGGTCTTATGGTGAGACCCCAACAAACCACCAGGAGGGAAATATGGTCTCGTTTTATAACTGCTTCAAATTCCAAGGACAATTCAGTCACTCAGAAGTATAAATCCACACAAAATAACCCCCACAAAGGGCAAAAAAAGCCAAAATTGGAGTAGCGTCAAACTTTGAGTGATAAGACCTATTTTTAGAGAAGGCAGAGAGGAATACAGAAGGGCTGCTCCACAGAACTACCTGCTTTGCCCTTTCCTAGAACATTTGCAGCAGGTAGCCAATAGGTGAACAAGTCTGCTGTCATCTGCTGCTACACTGCCACCTTAACACCTCACATTTTCCTGTTGTACAAAGCTCTTTGTCAAAGAAGGACTAAAGGCTACACATGGCGACTGCAGAGTGCAGATGCTCACACAAGAGCAACAAGTGGTATGGCAGGCTGAGCCTCTCACCAGTTCTGTTCTCAAGTGGATTCCAACCTGGGAACAAAATGCAGCAGAACTTGAAGCCAGCTGATGGCTTTGTTTCAAAGAAACAAAAACTGTTTCGTGATCTGTCTGTGCATCCCATGAAGCACTGATACACACTATAAAACAACCTGCATTAAAGCAAAGGAATGAGACTATTTATTTTGTGTACCACTGGAATACTCTGTAAATTAGTTTTACAATACATTTGAGAACTCTGTACATGAGATGAAGTCCTTAAAGAGTAAACTTTGATCATCTGAACTACTGTCTGCCACATTAAAGATTTCTTACAACTCAATAAAATGTTACTCGATTTTCCTCTGGTATTTCATAATAAGATCCATTTAAAAGGCTACACAAGTCGAATTCACAAGGCTGATAAAATAAATTGGCCATGTTCAAACCTCTCAGGGGCCTTTGTTCCTCCTTTCAGTTACCCATTTCACTGTGCCTGTCGCCTGCTGCCAGCTGCATCATTTGGATGAATTGAAGCATATCTCCCCACTCCTGACATGCAGCAGTGCTGTCTGCCTCCTGAAGTTTTATTTTATTGCTTTCGACAACAACGTCAAAGGACAAGAACAATTTCCTTTCCCCTCTCTAATATATTAGCAGAGATTGGAGAGTATGAAGATCCAATGGATTCAGATGCATTTTTCTTGTAATAACATGATTCTAGACGGGATAAAGTCTTCCTTCTTCCCACTCTTTCTGAACAACTTTGCAGCAATGAGAGCAAAAAGTAAACATATCAGAGAAAAAGAAAACAACGGGGAACTATGCAGTTAGATATGACAAATGATCCCAGAGCAAAGAATAAGCACTCAAATTCCCATGCTAATCCATCTCAGAGTTCACTGAGGTGCAAATCTTTTCATCACCTCCTCAGCTGGCACCTGTACTGCTCACACCCAGGATGGCAAAACACAAAGGTTAAAAGCTCTCCCTAAGGCAGCCCTGTAGAGCCAGCTCAGCTCCCGGGGGTGACGAAGCCATCTGTCTTGAAGAGTGATTTCCCCTGCAGAGTGGGGGAGACAGTCGTATTAATTTGGGCCTTAACTACCTCTTTTTCAATGAGGGAAAGAAAGAATTTGTTACTTGGTCTCTAATGGAGCAGTTTGCTAGCAATTTTCCCATTTCAAACACCGTCTCAGCTGCTAATGTGTAATGTTTTGTCAAGCTTGCCTACCCATAACATAGACAAATCACTAGCTTGGAGAAAAAGAGAGAGGGAGTGAAGCATCAGTACCAATAATTCTCAGCTGTCAGATGAATAGAGCCTACAAATGAGACAGCCATGCTCTATTAACAGTGCCATCGAGCTTTTGCCTGAGATGTGTCAGAACAGTCCCTCTGCATCCGGCAGCCATGAGATCCCTGCTGGGAGACAGCAAGTGAGTGAACGAGCTGGGCTGCTCCCCGCATCACACTGCCAGCCGTGCTGTGGGGCTCACATCACCCAGGCAGCCAAGAACTGAAAACGATCTCCAGGAAAGAGAGAGCATGAGACTGGATTAGTGTGTAGCAGTAACTGTTAGCGCTTGCCTCTGGCAGGATGCACAGCCTCTGTGGAGGTTCTTGGGAAGGGCTAAATGCTTTCTTCCATCCTGTCCCATAAGTGGGGATTTCCAGGAGCCAATCAAGGGCTACCTGGGGGAAATAATCCACATGTTCACCCAACACTTTGTGTTAGGGAGGATGAAACTTCTTAAGCAACAGACAGCATGCTTGTCCTTGCCAAGGGGAGAGAACAACTGGATCACGACAGCTGCTTGGACATTCACCTCGCATTTTGGACTTGCATATCTTATCATGCATTGTAGTCTTCAATGAGGAAAAGTTCACAAATTTATTTTCAGCATTTAGAAGGAATAAATCATACTTTAAATCTGGTTGTCTTACTGCAACTACGGGCTAGAGCCAACTCTGTCCTGACCTCTTCCTTCCTTTACCCACAGCAGGCTCAGGCAGCTACACTAAAACGGCACTGCACAGGGACATCTTCATGGGGTAGGAAGGAACCCTGTCCCGCAGTCACACTGTCAGCAATTGCAGCTTATTCTCCAGTGAGAAGCAGATGTCACACAGCCTTGCTCTTTACTCCACAGCACTGTGCAGGGCACTCCTCTGTAAAGCATGAGGCAAAAAACCTGCAGTTGCTTTACAAAGTATTTATAGATCTACACTAACAAGAAATAAATATCTCAGTGCTTGCTTCTTGTTTTCATTGCAGCGCTAGAACAACTTACAAATAAAATTAGTATCCGTTATGAAAAGCAGTGATTTCAAGTGACCATTCCTCGCCTGCAAGCCTTCAGCAGTGGGTACAATCAGTAAGGATGATAAAGGCTAAATGTAAGCCATTTTAGGGGTAAAATACAAAATATCCTCTCACTCTTCCTTTTCTACTTCCCATCATGTGATTTTTAGGTTCACCACTGTACTACAGGAGGACCTGAGCTAGCATTAGACTGAGATCATTTCCCTTCTCAGCAGACTTCAGTGGCTCCCATGGACTTGGGATCTGTATTTGCAGGAAGATCCTTTCTGGGACCTGCCTACAGATGGCTGGGAAGAGAAACATGGGACAGAACGAGCCCTTTGGCTGCAGAGAATCAGCTCCCCACTGCAGAAACACAGCCAAGCTGTGTGCTTCATTCAACCAGCAGATGTGTACTCCTGCAGGTTTGGGTTTCCAAGATGCTTTGGTGTGGTAACAACAACAGAAACTTTGGTCTTGCTTCCAGATTTCTGTGTTCCCCCCATGGTTCCAGCTTCCACCTGCTGCATTCAGTTCAGAGAGCCCAAAGGAGACTGGCCTGCAGGGTGAGGATGAGGTTCGTACAGCTACTTTTCAAGAATGCTGCATCTTCTGTGAGGCTCAGATCCCTGCTGAGTGTATTTTGTTGCTTGTTTTTGTTGTCGTTGCTTTGCTTTTGTTTTGTTCTTTTGTGTTGGTTCTGGTTTTTTTAATCCGAAGCTTCAAGTCTATACCTGGAGATGCACGGTCACTACAGTGCACACTAGCAATCAATACTTGGCTTCCAGTTGCATTTCACAAATGTAAACAAGAAGCAGCGGCTTTCAACAAATCAGACTTGGCAGAAGGTTTTGAAAGACATTTCTATTAGGGTGTTTTGTCGATCTGAATCTCATACCCTTTGTTGAAAAATATTCAGTTAACAAATTTGATTACATGGCAACACTACTTGTCGCCCTTTCTGGCCTTACCATTCATTTCTTATTAACAAGGCTAAATGCACATTCCTGCTGAAGTGATGTCTCTGGAGAAAAAAATGGCCAACAAAAAAAGCCAACAGATCCAAACCTACAGCTCTGTAAGAACAGTAACGCCTGCAGAGTTTGCCTGAGTAAATTTCACCTGTGTGTAACTTTCTTAATTTTTTTTGAAGTGTACATTTCTCAATTGTAAAAAGAGAGAACATGGTAAAAATCATGTGGCCAAAAGAATGGATATCATTATTGGTGTATAAAGTCTAGATTTATCAAAACAAAAACACCTTATAATGCTTAGGGGTGACATCAGTTACTTACACAGATAAACATGTAAGAAATAAATCCTGCCTTGGTCTTACAACAAAAACTCCCTGCAGTTGCTGCTTGTATTATAAACATTTTTTTTTCCAGCTACCTCAGCAAACAAAGCACCTTCTTGACATTTCCCATAATTTTGTATTTCTCTTCTGCTGACTGTCAACCTAAAATATTTTCTTTATTATTTCATCCTTAGTTTTGGGTCCTGCTATCATTCAGTAGAAGGTCATCTACCTTCCTCTGGCCTGACAGCAGAAATCTCATTTTGATGCTGAATGTAAGGAGCCAATAACATAGTTTGCCTTGTGAAACCCAGAAATCCATAGTCAAATTTGACATGTGAAACTGTCCAGAGCCAATTTACAGCAATGAATGAAAATCATATTATATGACTCAACTACAGGAGCCAACCTGATTCCCTACCCAGAGAACTTACCACCAGAGGCAATTATGGAACATTTATTACTGTGTTCAAAAATACTGTGCTGGCTTCAGCTCCAGTATTTACTGGAAGCCTGGGAAAATTAATATAACTTTCTTTTAGGAGGAAGAATTATGTTAAATTCAGAACCGTCTTTCCTCTACCCTCAAATGTGTGATGCCCACACTTCTATATTCCTGAGAAACGCAAAAATCTTTTGTGTTCATGAAGCTGAGAAAGTTTACATCCATCCATCAGGACTTCCCAACACAGTGTTACTCCCACGACAGACAGCAATTCTCAGAATATCAGATTTGTCAGAAATCCATTAATTAAAGATGGAATAAGTACAACGCTTCATTTCAAAGTGATTTTCTTGCAGAAATGTTTGTTTTCATTTTCATAGAACTGTGCAAAAAATAACAGCCAAATTCATTATGTCTTTTCTTAAAGATAAAATTCTAGCATTTTTCCTAAGTGCAGAAATTGTGTACCAAAATCAAGCACTATCCATGCCTAGAAACTCATAGTCATCAATTCAGCCATCAGTCAGCTTTCAACAGAGAGAATGATAAACTAAATCAATAATAAGTCACTCAAAACTGACCTTAAGCCTTAGCTAGCTGCTGGTAGCAGCCCACCTCACTCTCTTACTCTCAGCTCAGAAGCCAGAATAGAAGCTATGGCTACCATCTCACCAGATATGTCATTAAATGTATTTAATTTAGATTCACATGTTTGTAGACTACAGTCTGCAGATGATGGGGACTTGGATTTACAGAGTAATTAGTGCAGTGCAACACTGCACTAATATCTCAGCTGTGTCAGCTGGAAAAGGAAGATTACATCATTAGTGACCACCCATGGAAGACTGTGCAAGTCACTCACTCAGAGTCAATCACAATAAACCCACTGGCAAAAGGAGACACAACCCAATCCTCTGAACAGGGCTCATGAGATGATCTTCTCCAATGCCTTTGTTTTAGAATTTTCCTGTTTCTGCAGCAGATCCCATACAAACAAATATATATATTATTTTCTTTATTGCTTCAACCTGAATCCTTATGTATCTTAATATCTTTATTTCCTGAACTCAGAATCAAAAGATGCCATAATCAGCTCCAGCAAAAGGAAGCTCATGTGCAAGAGAAGTACAGAATCAACACCTCTGAATTAATATTTAACTGGAAGAAATAACAACAGTTAAAGGGTTAATGGCTGTGTTGTTTAACTGTTGTTGGGTTTCAAATGCTCATTGTGACACATCAGGAGGGCTGCCTTTCCAGCTCTGCTGAGCTGCACTGGCTCCAGCTTCACCCTCACTGCCCTGTCATGTTCTGGCAGCCCACCCAGCCCTGTCTGTCTGTCTGTCACTCTGCCATCCCAGCCTGGCTGCCACATCCCCAGAGCCCACTCGGTGAGCTGTGCTCCAGGCTCACTATTGACAATTACAGGCTTTATCCCCAGACATTCCTCACTTTCTCACTCTTCTATCTGTCTGTCACAATTTACTTTGTTCCCAGTCTTTCTCATCACCACATGTTTTTCTGTTTCTTGTTCAGCCTACTTTACCCCAATAATTTCCAGAGAAAAGCCAGTCTTTATTCTTTCAAGTGTCTGTCCCAACACACACTGCAGTCCTTGGCACTAGAGATTAATCAAATCCTCCTCTTACACCCCCAGAAGGTCTTTCAGAGCGGCAGTGCCTGATAAGATCAAGTCTGATCAGAAATGGGATTGTCTGGAGACTCCTCCCCAGTTCCTAGGTTAGCCCTCCTGTCCAATGTTGAATCCATTCTGCACATTCCCTAACCATTATGCCAATCTCCATTTTATTTTGCAATCATTTTCTCTTACTCTTCCTAGATATGTGCAAACTTTTCCTTTTATCGCATACACCGTGCTAATGTTGTGATGTGATCACACCTCTCATTTACCAGCAAACCTTCAGGGCAATGCACTGAAGGGGAAAAGTATAATATGGCAATGTAACAAACTTCCACGTCACATGTGGCAGAGATCAGCAGCAAGGGAAAATGAGTATTATATGATGTCTGCTTTATGTTCTGTGACAAGGGAAGTGCCTGTTTTGCAATATCTTTTTATCAACAAAAACAGTGATAGGAGTTTTTGGAAGCTTTGCTAGAAAGGTTCTGCCTACTCATACTAATAAAAAAAGGAGGAAGATGGCAGGGTAAAAGATCCTTAATGAATATTGAAACATGGAGTAAAATGTTCTTCCTCTTTAATGATCATGTTACAGTAACAGCTGTGTGTTTCAGTTCTGCAGGAAAGTAGTCAAGGTTTCTTATCTGGCACAGTTTGGCTTACTAAAAAAGACTGAGTTAAGAGGAAATACAACTAGAACGCTGTAACTGAATGTAACTAATAAGCAAAGGAACTTGGAAATGCTCCAGGTGGAGCACAGCATTTTAATAGTAAATATTCTGAATGGACTACAGTCTACAGAGGAAATGTTTCTTTTTTTTTAAACATGGAATGTGTATTTACAATGCTAGGTAGAAACAGATAAATGAAAAATACACCACCCCCAGTAATATCCCATAGGAATTTTGAAATGTGGTGTATGCAACACTAATCCAGCAAAGTAGTTTGTCCATACCGCGTATTCCAAAAGAGGAATTTCATCTCTAGTAAGAGACAGATCTCTAAAAGATAATCTGAATCAGGCCACAGGATAACAGGGTACAGTAATAAGTGTCCATCACTACACAGCTGTCTTTCATGCAAAGGGTGTGACTTATCACCAACAATAGGAAACAGTCCCAAAGGGGAAAAAAATACCAACCAACACACAACCTCACAACTCTCTGTGCTGAGAGATGTGGGCTGCTGCATATAGGGAGAATGTGCTTGACTCCATAGCTGCATTACAGCAAGAGAACATTATTCTGCCTATTGTATCAAATCAAAAGATAGTCATTATTCCATGTATAGCTGGAGCTTGACCTTTGGATGGATTTTTATTGAATAAGTGTAGAGTAGACTCAGCCAAACTGAATTTCTGAGCAGTACAATAAACTTCTCATAAAACAGAATGGCTTTCTTGGTCAAAGGAATTTACACCAGGATTTTTCTGAGAAAACACCATGGCAGCAATCTTCCATCCTTCCAGAAACATTTCGCACTGTGAGAATATCCCTTACTCAAACTCCATGTGAGCATGTGTAGCACTTTGCCCTTGGATTTTAGGTTAATTGATTTTCTCACCAGTACTTTCACAAAACAAAAAACCAGCTCCACTAAAAGAAAAAGAATGGTATGTGGCAATGTCACTGATGTCACTTGTTCTGATAGAGCTACTTGAATTTTTTATGATATGTTTCATTAAAAAAGTAAACTTCTCAGCACTGACTCCGTTATAAAGTCAGCAATAAAGTTTACATGAAGGTTAGCTCACGTTGCACTCTGAACACGCTCATCTCCAATATTCCTTCTGCAGAACTCCCACCGGAATTGACAGTGAATTTGGAAAGGGTATGTGCAGGATTAACATGATAGAAAAAGATTATCTATAGGCAAAGACTCAAATAAGCAAGGCCTAAAATGCAATTCTGATACCTAAATCATTAATGAGCTTCAGGCAGTGTTCTATGGAGTCAGAAGTTTTACAACCTGCAGGTTATGAAAATTTTGAAGCCTGCATCTTGACTGGCTACTCCTTCACCTAACTTAAAGGCTCTTCAAGTTTTCCCCTGCTTTCTGTCCTCCTAAATTGTTTTCACAAGTCCAAGCACTAGAAATACTAGAAAGGAGACAGGATGCGAATATTCAGTGCTACTGTGACCACACTGAAGATCAACACTTCCACTTGCTCTCTGACTCTGAAGTGCACTGCTGCAGGGAAGAGCTGGAGCACACCAATTTCAGTCTTCTTGCAGATAGTGCTCTCCATGTGACTTCAACACATGGCTACAAAGCTGATCTGATTTCTGCTAGCATTATTAACATTACCAAGTAACATTTTACAATTCTTCAAACCCAACACTAATTTCAGAGCAAGTCTGAAACCAGTCTCTTCTCTGCCCATTATTAAGAACTGTTCCAGTCACTCCTGAAAACTTGCTTGCCCTGCATCTGACAGAATTGAAAACAAGGTTAAACACTGACTTCTTAGTACACTAAACACAATTCATATTTTCAGGATATTTTTAAGCTAACTTCCACAGACAGATAATCACGTACATTTTATATGCAACAAAGTAAGTGGACACCAGCACAACAAATATGTTTTGAATTTTGTCAGGAGGAATGTAAACAGGCATTCAGAACAGCTTGTGTATGGCTTTATATTTCCTGTAAATATTTTAAGGCTCTACATATATGCCCAGCAATGGTAATTTTAAGTTATTGTTTATTTTCTGCATTCACTGTGCTAATATTTATTTCCTACTGAGATATAAATCAAGCATAAGTTGCTGCTAATTGTTATGTATAATCCAAACAATGTTGAGGAGAAAAATAATTAAAGCAACTGTTGAAGTCGGAGGAACGGTACTGTAGAGCAGATCATTTGCAAGCTTTGTAGCACACTGCCTTCATTGGTCATAACATTTACATTCCTGGCAGTCGTTAACAGTGGAATTGCTTATGTGTAGCCTCCCCAATTTATCCTTTATTCCGCTGAATTTTGCAATGTAGCAGTTTTTCTATAGCAATTAAAAGCTGACCACTGACTATAAAAACATTTAAATCCATACTACATTGTCTATAAAAGCTGGTTGGATATTGGTAACCACTGCACTACAACCTCCTAAACAGGAAAAGAACTGATCTGCATTCCTTACGGACCAACCAAACACAATTTAATTATATCTAATAGTACTTCAGGATTGTAGCAGAAGCTACGGACACAAAAATAGATGATTGAAAATCTCAGAAATAGTAAAATGAAACAAGTCTGCATTTGATCTTTCAACACAAAATTAAGAAAATGTTAAAGAACTGGGAGTAATGAAATGTGGCATGCCAGAAATTGGAAGTAAAATCAGCAGGGACAATCTGTTCTGATGTCATATCTCACTTTATCACAAACGCAACCTGTCAAGTTAGCATGAAATCCCTCCACTTCTTGGGGAATCCACCAACAAAAGATAAAACAATCTGACATGACAAAAACAACACGGGACTGTGTTTTTCTTGAGTATACAACTGTAATCCCAGACTTGTGAGATGTAAACACAGTCTGCACAATGTGGCAGGAACTTCACCTTACTGTGAGGCAGGGAAACTTCAAACAGAATCTTAAGATGTATCCATGAACCCTTAATCAAACAAGTGAAGACAAAGAGGACAACTACAGTAATCAGGTAACTACTCAGAACACAGTTTTTAAAACACATGACTTTCTTTCACACACCAAGAGTTATAAATGGAGAGAAATGACAAAGAATGATGCACTACATTGGCACTTACATTTCCCAAATGTCCTCTGGTAGGTTAGCTGGAATTTCTGTTAAGCTCCTTCCTCGACAATCCACTACATTGTTGCTGCAGGTGCAGGCGGATGGGCAAGTGATGGAACTGGCACTGCATGATGGTGGTTCGGATTGGGAACCTGCGATATAATGAAATCATTACATGCTAGTTTTGAAAGAAGATCGCCTGAGATGCTGACAATAAAATACATCAGCCTCCAAGTTTTCCAGATCCTTCTACCATATTAAGTAATGATTTGTTTGGATTCAGTGAATAGAGTGTGCTATAAATTAACTGCAGAGGAAACATATAAAAGGTTACTGTGTTTTTATTGTTCAGCAGTCTCTATTCAATCAATTTTTCTTCATAGACATTTCTTTGGTCCCCTCTACAATCAATCACATTAATTTATTCTAAGATTTAGAAAACAAGCCAAAAGGTTAAGAAGCATCTCCAAAAGTCATCTCTGCCTAGAAGTCTCCATTGTACCAACTACAACACTGAGAGAAGAAAGTCATTAACAATTGCTTATGTTTTGGAAATGATGTAAGCTGTCATGGTTTAAAGACTAGAAATAGAAAGCTAGTTTTCTCAAGATTAGACAGTGCAGTTAATGGAAACACACACAGAATTACACAATCTAAGTTCAACCCTTCATATCTTTGCTCAATCTAATAATTTCATGGAAAGATAAGAAACTGGAAAGCAAATGTTTAGCACGAGGATATTGCTTTATACACGTCCTGATCAGTTCATTGGATTCAAGTTTGTCAGTAACATTTTCAAAACTGTAGCAATAATAACTTTTCTTGTGTTTATGATTCATACGTCTAAAATAATGAAAATGTTGATATATACACACACAGTTTGAAACTGTGTTCTATTACATCATCAGTGGAGTTTAAGTCAGGCCAGCAAAAGAAAATGTTAATTTCAAAGCAATGTATGTTTTAAATACAGCCTCTTTTTTTTCTTTTTTTTCTTTTTTTTTTTTTCACACTAATCAGAGCTGGACTGTTTGGCAGATCAGCCCTCAGAACTTCAGTTCAGGAGTCTAAAAATTGGATTTCCAAAGTAATGACCACCTTAAAAAAAAAACAACAAGAATGTCAGAGGACTTTCGTGGTATGGGCAGGAGTTAAATTCATCCTCCATGGGAGAGTGGAGTTTTCATCATGAGATGATGCTTTCTCTCAGCTAAAATATCCCACTGCACTCACAGCCCACTTTCCAAGTTCTCTGACAGCTACAGATAAGCAGTTTACAAGCAACAGTCTTTATCTCAACACACAGATGGTTTGAATCCTAGAACAGCTTCACACTGCAGAATCTGTTGGGCAAAAACAGAGTATAAAAATAATTCAATAGTGTAATTAAAAACTAAATTCTAGTGCATATGCTCAAGGAATCAACTTCATATTTATTTATTTTTTTTTATCAGACAACCTGAACTTTGACAAGTTTGAGTTCCAAAATCTTATTAGACACTGTCTTAACACAGTCCAAAAGCGTGAGCATGTGTGTAATACAGTGCTTAAGTTCTAGCTACTTGTATAAAAAGAATCCCTAAGTTTCACCATTTAAAAACATACATGTACAGCAGACAAGACAAGCAGCTCTCCTGGGCCTGTCTTTTGGCCATAAAAATGCAGGGCAGACGTATCATCATTGTGAATTAATAGAATTCCTTCAAAAATTAATGGAGCTCTGCTGCATATCACCAAAAGCACTGCCAGCTCTGCCTTTCACCACGTCCAAGGTTTCTGTGAGATTTTAACTGTGAATGCTTCCAGAAGTGGATTATAGAGTTTAAAAATGCACAGGAGCC
The DNA here is from genome assembly GCF_054131305.1 of Coturnix japonica. Lineage (NCBI taxonomy): Eukaryota > Metazoa > Chordata > Aves > Galliformes > Phasianidae > Coturnix > Coturnix japonica. The sequence continues at coordinate 6,039,443 of NC_140680.1, read as the reverse complement.
TCCACTATCTCTGCACAGGAACAGAAGGTTTGTTTTTATAACCTCACCGCACAATTTTTACTTCTTTCCTTTGTCTGTCTGTATTGTGGTGTGATGTCCAAAACAAAAGGAATAATGAAAAGTGCAAACTAACCACGTCAAGCCTTTCCAGACTTGGAGAAATGCTCATAGGGGGAAGGAACACTTCAGAACAGCCCTTGCTCTCCAGAAGGCAAAAGGAAAGTTGGCAACAAGGTCAAGTCTTCTACACAGCTTCTATCACACACAGGAGCCACGCTCACTGAAGAGATTTGTATAGAGAGGAAATGGCATTTTGCAGTTCTACCACTACAACATATTGCTGCAGGTTAGAGAAGCTTTAGTAAACTTCCTTTTCACTGGGGCAGAATGTCAAAAAAACCCTGAATTACTGCCAGCTGGAGTCTTAAGAGCCTGTTCCCAACTCCGCTGTATTTAAATCATTATCTGCTACAAGATTCAGTGGAGCTCAGCTCATCACCTCCACATTTTATGCACCACAGCACTGCAGAGTGCTGTGTACTAATGGAACACTTTGAAAGGAGGTTATTAGATATTTTGAAAAGCATGGCAAAACAACAGAAAAACAAATCTTCCTTACACAGAAAATAAGCAGCATCAGTGACAAGGTGCTAATGAACATCCCACTACAGAAAAGTATCAGGGAACTTTCCAGAAAATGATTGCATGGAAAGGTGAAAAAGTAAGCTATTTGTGCTGGCCACTATGCCTTCAACATCCTTTGCTGGCTGAAGCCATTTGAGTCCTTTAATTTACCCTGCATTTGGAGATGAGACCATTTACTTCTGCTTTTCTGCTAGGAAAGAGGAACTGCAATGTGAACAAAGTTCGGATTTAGGGCTAGTGTGTAAAAAACAAATGAAACCAAACACAAAGCCACCAATTAGTTAACCAGAGTTAACTAATTACCATTAGTTAACACTGTGCCAAAAGAAAAAGAGAAAGCCATATAACAAGTTAATTCCTAGTGCACGTGGAGCTGAAATTGGATGATAACATAACACTGAAGATGTGTAATGTTCCAGGATCTAACTTCTGCACAAAAAAGTTAAGTGAAAAGTGAAGAAGGAGGCTGTTTATGTGCCTCTATTTCCCACATATAACGAGTGATTCATTTAAAAAAAAAAAAAAAAAAAAAGAAATATATATATTTTTTTTCACTTAAAATAGCATGGAAAAATGACCGTTCTTATAAACTCAATTTTTTTATTATAAACCTGAATTCTTCAAGAGCCCCCAGTGACTCCTGTCACTGCTTACTGACATTTTATTCTCAGTGTAAAAAATATTTTGATCCATACTGAATGCAACCCTGCAGAGTCAGTGAAATTCCTTCACAAACAAAAATACATCTAGATTGTAGACTTCTGAACACTTTAGCAGAATGAAAAGACCTTGTGAGCAAACTGTCAATCAGTACCATCCAATGGTTTTATTAACGTTTTTCTTTTGCAAAGGGCAAAACACTTATTATGGATGAACACTGAGCAGGGATCTATCTAGCCCCTATTACATCAGCTTTTACTAAAACATTAAACTGATAAAGCAAAGGCCTCTTGAATAATGATGTAAACAGTATTTAATATTTTATTTAGCTGACTCCCATAAATAAGGATCTTGGCTCAGCTACACAGTAGATCTATAGAACTAAAGCAGCAAAAAATCTATGAGAGTTTAATTAGTTTCATGTTTGCATACATGTGGAGAGATGGTAAAATAAAACAAGTCTGTGTAGGCTACAGAGTTTGAAGTTCAGAAAATTAAAATTTGGATTTGATTTCCATAGCTATTAGAGGATGAGAATAATGATATATCGAGGGATCGAGGGCCCCAGTGCAATAAAAAAAATATCTGAAACCTAAAAGTGTATTTTCCTTCTGCTGCCAATACTTCCTGAAAAGAAAAGACCTGGGAAGAGCCTAAGTATTTCAGGATTCCCATTTGTGTTCCTCACAACTGTGGAGGAAACAGCAATGGACAAATCAGCTGCATTTATGCCACCTCCTTTCCAGAGTTCTTGCTGTCACCTTATTGTTTCAGATTTTTTTGTCCTCAGTTTCATAGGAGCTCTAATTCACCATCTTAGCAACATTTTTCTCTAATTCTTAAAAATCATCAACACAATTATACATGTTGGTATATAAGAATTACTCTATCAGAAGGTGGAAGCTAGAACAGGAACCCCATTGATAAAAATTACTGCTTTTTGTGCATGACATAATGGACTGGCAGTCTCTACGAGCAGGGTAGTTGATATCTCTTATTTCATGAGCTGGCAATGCTTTACATTACAGTTTCAGACTTAGGTTAGAGAGTGAGAAGAGATGGGGAGAGGTTCAGAACTCAGCAGTTTATGGAGGAATTAATTCCCTTTTTCAAGTGTCTCATTGGCCTCTAGCCTTTTAAGAGCAGCAAATAGTCAGATATTACAATTAGCAAAGAATGATTATGGAGTAGAAATGAAGAGTTTAAATGTCACAAGCATTTAAAATAAATTTTGCAATGACAAAATAAACTAAATCTCATTTGCGCTGACACCTGCTTATGGCACACTAAGTAGTATGGTTTATCACCTCCTCACCTACCAATTGTGCAGCAGCTCTCTTCTATCAGAAAAATTCTAGTGATTAGTAAAAAAGTATTGGTGGATTTCAAGAAAATCTGACAGGATTTACTGGTTAGAAGTCTGTGGTGACTTTAAATCCTTTTAAGCATGGCAGACATGGAACTATCGATCAATAAACAAAACAGTACAAGTACTGCAGATCTGTGGGTATGTTATGACCTTTTGTGGTATAATTAAATAACTTCTTACAATACTGGGACATCTGAAATCAATTACTACTACATGAGCATTTACTGGTCTCCACTAATAAAACCTCAAAAAGATACCTAAAACAGATGCATTGCTCTGAATAGTGCTTATAACCCAGCATTAAAATACAACTGAACATAGTCCTGCAGAGAGATATAAGAAAGGCAATCACAACTACCCCCAATGGTATCCTTCCTGAATATAGTATTATTAATAATGGTATTTGGCTCTCTGGGTTTATATAGATAGCTTTCTGGAGGGTTCTCTAGTGCCCTTCTGCTGCTGTGACCTGTGCCACGGCTCACGGTATCCACCCACTGAGCATCATGGCGCACTCCCACTGAATACCAAAATAGCATTATTGCACTACTAATAAAGCAAGCCACTATTTTTGGACATAAACATAAAACCTAATCACATTATTATTCTCAGAGCAACAGTTCAAAAGCCAAATGGATGAATAATTATACCCAAATCTGCCACTTTTAAACAAGCATTTAAGAACAACACATGCTGCTCTGGGGAAAGAGAATTTCAGACCAAAGGTAATCATACTGAAAAGGTATAAACATAATTGTGTAACTGTAAAACTAAATTTTCTGTAATTTAAAGCCAATTTTGAGCTTTGGTCTTCAAAGACATATTAAGTGCCTGAATAAATATGAGTTTTACCCTCAGATTTGCATAAATAACACCATATGTGGTATCTTGCTTATGAAGCAATGCAAGAAGAAGATTCTTAGAGTATAAAACCATGTAACTGCTAATGCTACAGTAAATTTGAGTTGGTAATGGGAAACTGTGCAATCAGACAACAAACTCAGTGATGAGTGCAAACCTCCTGCAGGTTCTCACCTCTGGAGCAGCTTATGAATACACGGTATTGAAATGTTTCTTTAGACTAGATCTCAATGTTAGTTTGTGATGCCAAATTATAACAGGGGATAAAAACTCTAAAATAAAGTTCCTAAAAAGTTTCTAAGAACATTCAAAGAATGTTTTGTTGTTTTTTTCCAAAAGGCTTTAGGAATCACACAGCACTGGAAGTTCTGCGGAGACCCCATTGTAAAGGGCACTTACAGAATCTTTGTTGGTCATAGAAAACATAAAACAACAGTGAAAAAAAAAGATGATATTTGTCTAATACATCTCACAGGTCACTCTTTGGAAAAGAGGTCAAATCCAGAAAAAATGCCTCAGCTCACTTCTATCTAAAAGCATTAACACAGCTGTACAATGAGGATGGCCGCAAGGCAAATGATGACAATCCAAACACACAGAGAAAAAGTCCTCCTCTTCCTACCCTCATCTTCCTTCAACCACTAAGCCTAAGGGCCATTAGCAGTCCTACTCTGCTAGATCTGGGGTATGCTGCATGGACAGAAATCACCCTGTTCCCACAAGACCAGTAACTGCTGCCCTGCACTGGCACAGCTTGCATCATTAGGAAATATTCCTCCCTGCTTTTTAGTTTCCAGGGAGCACCGTATTCCATGCTGGCAGTACCTCTACATCCCATGTTGAAAGAAGCAGACCCGCTGCTAATTATGCAGATATATCATTGTGCAGCTTTTTAAATAGGAACAGATGGGGAGGAGTTCCCCCTCTCCACACACTTTTCCTTTGGCATCTTCTGAATGTTCTCATTAAGACACTAAGCTTGAGAAGTGATATTTTATTAGTTACTCATTGTTGGTTTTCTCCTCAACAATACGCTATAAAGTTATGAAGAGTAAAACGGAGAAAGACAATCCACTGAGTTTTGTGGTCTGGGCCACTGAGTAACAGCTATATTTTAAGACCATTTGACCTCACCTAAACAAATAAATCTGCTTCCTCCTTCCAGCTTCCTGTCTGCATTAAGCAGCAGGAACTAACATATTTAGATTATTTTGTATCTCAGCTGCAGTTTCATTGTTTAATACAGAAACTAGATCTCCAACCAAGATTTGGATCTATCCAGTATTTTCTTAAATTCAGTATCAGTTTATTTAGCCAGAAATCATTGTATGCTTGGCTCTTTATTACTCCCTTGCCTCAGCTTCAGACTGATGCAACCCTTAGTGAAGTTTAACTGATTTAATGCAGAATTAAGAAATAAGGTGCTACCGATGGTGTGACTTTGTGAACCCTCTACTTTAGTTTGCAAAGTTTTACAGATGTGCTAATGTGAGTGAGAAAACACTCCATGACCTGACATAACTGATCAAGATGTAGATTAATTTCTGCATCAAGAAAAGCAGGTAGAAGAAAAATCAAGGAGCAATAACAACTCACGAGAGAGCAAAATGAAATAAAAACATTATCCAAAGGGAGCTTGGGAGAGAAGGAGCAAAGAAAGACAAACAAACAGAGAGAAAAAGACCAGAAAGGGGCCATGAAACATCTGAACATGGCGAAGAAAGATGGTTTGATCCAAGCAAGATCTGGAAGGCTCTGAGGTTTACTGAGGATAGGGCAGCACACAGTGAGATGCTTCTCTGCTATTTAAGGGAATATAAACAGTTCCCAGGCATCATAACGCAGGTAGTATTTCAGACATCATAAAATCTTTGCTCCCCTTTCTCCTGTCACAGCAACATGGAAATGAATTGCAAGGTCACAATGGAGAGAGAAAGTAGAGATACAGATCCTCCTATTTGCAGCTCATCAGCTGAGGCACTCAGACTCCTGAGCCAGGTTAGCCCCTTCCACAACATTTTGGCTTGTTTTAGGAAGCTGCAGCACCACACACTTCCCAGAGTTCTTTTAATCAAAGCAGCTGCATGGGGCAAGAGCAAGCTTGAAGATTTCTTTGGGAAGAGATAGCTTTAAGGCCCAGATCCAGGCAGGCTGCTCTATCAGGGTGGTTCTGGAGGAGACAGCTTGCTGATGAGACAGCCAGAAGGCTCTGGTGGGCAAAGGGACTACTAGAAGTACGCGGTGCTCTCCCCAGTGCTGAGAGGCCAGCCAGCCTCAACCCTGCTCGGTTCTGTTAGTGACCCTTCCCCTGTCTCCTCAGAAACACAAATCCAATTAGAGATATTTGCAAACCTTTCTCCAGACAACTGCATATTATTTAATCCTACACATTAACCTACAGTTCTCAGCCAAATGCTCATGGGCATGAACAAGTGAGATCTGCAATAGCTTTTCTACTACTCACCATTTGCCTGCAAGGGCTATTTGAAGTAATAATTCTATAATTTACATGCTTAAGCTGAACAGTTTTTTTTTTTTTTGGAAAAAATAAAACAAAAAAACACTGCTTCAGTTTACACAGGTATATTGGCACATATCTCTGCTTTCAGCAGTGTTATGTTGAGAGACCTTGTACACAGTGCTAATAAACCTGACTGTACAGGACAGACAGCACTGTCTCCAGAAGGAAACAAGAAATTTGGGTTCCAGTTACAGCACATCTCCATCAGGGTTTCACCTCTTTCCTTCCAGTTTACATTATTCCTTGCTATGAAGCATTCAAAATTTGTTTCAGTAGCAGTGTTTGTCATAAGAGGATTAAAAAAAAAAAAAAGTATTTTTGCACAGGATTCAAAGAACAACCAGAAATTGTTGAACATGGTTATTTTTCTGACTTCCCAACATTACTTCATTCTCTTTCTGCTTTGAAATATGCAGCAGTACAAGCTTTGAACCGGAATACTCTGATACAGCCTATTTTATAGTGGAGAAAGAGTTGAGATTTTCCTTCTTCTGTAATGTATTCCCACTGCCATAAAAATACAAGTACTTGAAATGCTGAGCGTGTATTAAAACAAAGTAGTTCAGTATACTGTATTTCAGTACTTGGCAAATATGATGCAAAGAAGCTTTCACTGCCAGCTAGAGGGTAGTTACAGTGATTCATATAAACTTAAACTGCATAAAATTCCTTTGCAGAGGGACAAGTTCAGTTCACCATTCACCTCCTGTCCTAGTGTGACATCATACTAAAACAGGAACAAATTAAGCTGTAAAATCAGGAATAAGACCTGTAATAAGGAGCACGGAAGATTTATAATCTCTTTAAACTGACTATCCATGTAGGTTTTCTGTGGAAGCAGCAGATACCAAGCTGAGTTCTCTGCTAAATCCTCCACTAAAACAAGCTCTTCCAATGTACTGCTTTTTCAGTATGCGTGGTTTCCCAGATGAAGGCTAAGGGATACAGTTTATGAACTGTCTCAGCGGAAGCTACTTTCCTTTAATTTTTATTTATTAATGCTTTAAGAAAAAGCAGGGCAATTTTGAGAGTTCACTTTTACATTCTGGGTCCAACATGCTGCTGTTAAATAATCTTTTTCTCTTTTGGAAGTCACAGGCTGCACAGAAAACTCCATTTTGATGAGTTCTGCCCTGTTAGATTTCACATTCAGCAATGATTATCTCCTAACCGGATTTAAACCAATTTTCTTTTTCTTTCAGATCACTAAATCATAAATCCAAATAACTGAACTCATGCCCCATCTGAAACTTCATTTCATAAGACAGACATGCTCTAGTTACATCTTTGGTAAAATGAGATTCTGCTAATAGCTCAATCAATTATCCCCTTATTTTTATCCTTCCTCTGCCAAGATTGTCAGATCTCTCAATTTTTCTTTTTGCTAAGCTTTTGATGTATTTTTTGTTTGTTTGTTTGCTTTTCAGGTATTCTGGGCATCTTCAGATATCTGCAACTCCACAAAAGAAGCTCATCCTCCTTAAAAATCATGCCACAAAAATCACTGGTGCACAACTTCGTTTTCCACGTGCCCATAACACTTCCTGCAACCTCCAGGGCTGGAAATTAATTTACCAGCTAGGATATTGTCAAGCTTGGGATCAACCATCTCTTCTCAAAGTAGAACCATTTCTTTCTTTGTTGCATGTAAATGAACTTACATAGAAAAGATTCAACCTGTGCATCGAGAGATGCTTCAGGGAGTAGACTCATAGATGGTGACAGGCCAATAAGCAAAACAAGCACAAAATAGTAGAATGAATCCTTGACACACCTGTTAGGCAGTTCTTATATTTACTTTCTTTAGAAAAACGTTGTGTTTACAAACATACCTAACCAGTAGGTAAGACAGAGCAGATCATAATAGATTGGTAGGTGTTTTGCTGCAGTGTTGGGTACGGTACATTTAAGTACAATGCAACTTCCCTACAAACAAAACTCTGTCTTCAACTCAAACATCTAAGATGAGTTAAGGGGTCTTTGGCTTATTATGCCAAAGCTTACTAAATGCTATGCTGCTTTAATTTCTTTTGTTTGGCTAATCAACAGGCCTTTAATTTAAAATATGCATTAGGAGGGGCCTATCTTCTTCAGACACACATAGGTTTGGCACTAATACAGCTGCTGACTGCTGACCTGCTACACCTCCATGCTTGCTTCCTGTCTGATTCAGGTCAGTATTCCCAACTGTAATTTCTAATGAAAGAAGTGACTGTCACCATACCTCTTCCTTCCCTGTTTCATACTGCTTCCATGTGTTTGGCTTATCTCTTAAGCCCACAGTGTGTTTGGCTAGCCTGACTGCTGTCACCACCAGTAGGTCTGGATAACATACAAGGGGTGTATGCTTCTGTGCAGTTTGGAACACCACAGCCTAACACACAGGCTGTAGGCCTGCAAATTTTACCATTCTGTCTGCCAGACTATCTCCAAAGTTGTGTCTGATATCTTCCCTTCCTTTTCACAGCATATATGCTCTTATGTCTTTCCTCTGCCAGACCTTTTCAGTCGAACCTAGAGATTTCTTTTTTCAATTTTTTTACATTTTTTCCCTTGAATATGATGCATTTTTAACACAAAAGCCAAGTTCAGATCTGGGAGCTTGATGAATGGGACTAATATACAGACAAAAAATTTTGCAAGTTGGCCATCAGCTTCATTTATACATTAGGAAACTTGTAGACTGTGAAATGCTTTGGCTCCTGGAGAACCCTCCTTCAGACCCTGGGATAAAATTTGCCCCTGCCATTCCACAATCCAATCATTTATCAACAGATTCAGCTTAGCATTTTCTATTTCCTTTCCTTTATATTCCAGTCAGCTGTACAGCTCTTCCCCTGAGAAATGCCAAATTATCTCCACTTAGCTGAGCTCTTTTGTTGATATCATTGCCAATACTAAAGGAAAAAATAATAACTTGAGAACTGAGTTATTAACTGGCATCCAATAATTCACATAAAGACAAGAAAAACAACAACTTGATCTATTATTACACAGTTTATCTATGATAAAAATAAAACAGCAGTGCTACAAAGTGGCATTCAAATACAACACGATAATTTTCCATTCCCTGTTTTTATGTTAGTATCAATAAAAACCCGTCAGCTGATAGAGAAACAAATTGGTATCATTACCAGAGCAGACAAAGTCCTTTTTCTGCACCTCAGCCACAAGGAAGCCCCGCAGGCTGACGGGTGCCAGGCAGAAGGTGAACTGCCCGATGGTGCGTCGCTGCCGCAGCCAGTCAGACAGCCAGGCCAGGTGACAGTCGCAGTGCAGGAAGTTGGAATGCAGCCGCCTACAACACAAGGAAGCACCCCAGAGTTACCAGCGGTGTCTTAACAGAAGGCACAAAGCACAGCACACAAGTACAAGGCTGCCTGCATCCTATCTGCAGTGTAACAGGGATCAGTGAAGGTTACTGGCTCCAGCTCAGCCAGGTCTCAGCTGTCTACTCTGCCATAACATACACAGAAAGATCTACATAAAAATTCAATCTGTTTCTCATAATTGTGTAATCATGACCATTCTGGAGAAAAGGAGATAGTGAACTTAAGAGGCCTCCAAGTAATCATTTTGCCTATGACTTCATTTTAGAATTAACTGCATGAATGAGATGGAACTGAGTGAATTTAAAGGACGCCTCCCACAAACAAGAGGACCAGGCTGAAAAAACAGATGATAGGTAATTCTTCCCTCCTCTCTCCTTTCTAAATAAATGAAAAATAGTAATTAAACTAAAATAAACCAAAGATCTGCAGAGGCAATTGATACCTTACATGCTCCCGTGTTGCCTGTATGAATTCACCAATGCTCTTTTTACTGTGGCAATTTAAGACAAGTATTTAGATTGCAGACAGGGCTTGTGATGAAGAAGGACCCTCAGCAGTGCTCCCTTCCACACGCCTCATGCCTGGCACTACACACTTCCTGATGCATGATCAGATTGGGAAAAAATATGTCTGCCACATTATGATGCATTCAGAGAGTGAATTTGGTACTTTTAATAGCTACCAAATTTTAGGTCAAAACAAAACCCAAGATGTTAATTATTTTTGTAATGGCTCATATATTTGCAATGCTGTAGCAAAGCTGAAATGATAAAACATACTGAAAATGCTGTCAGAAATGGTTAGACAAAGCATTATTCACTGATATTACAGGCATTACACACAAAAAAGACAACCCCAATTGGTGTTTGCTGGATTTAGTCTTGTCCATCCAGCAGGGAAGGTGGCTGTCTGTCAGTGAGCTCTTCCTGCTGCCAGCTCTGGTGTGGGTCGGCCCACAGGCCCCAGTCTCTATGCTGGGGTGGGCAGCCACAGCTGCAGGGTGCAGACCCAGGACTGAGTTTGCTCCATGGAGATGGAAAGCACCTCCTGGGAGAGTGTAATTGTTTTAGAAGGATGGCTACAAGACATTGGTTTTTTTAGAGATTACCAAGCTATTTAATTAACACTGCAGTAAGATAGGTTTCTAGTAAAATTTACTGTTATTAATCTGTCTGGAACATTTTGTGTCAGTTGAAAGCAAATAAATACATTTACAAAGAAAGGAAAGCAAATAACATTTAGTTAGAAACTACCCTAGGTATGGCGATGCTGCTCTAACTGCTAAAGACAGCACTGTATTTACATGCTCAGAGTGTTATCCCTTCCCACCATGGCAGTCAGCAATGATGATGTAAATGAACACTCCTTCAGAAGCTGGAGTCTGGTCCATTCCCTGCATCCTGGGCATGGTAGGCAGGAGGGAATATTACACTTGCTTTTCACAAAAGGGGCATTGTCCCAGTTCAGTGACTTATCAAGGTTTGGTTTGTTTTTCCTGTCATTAAGTGTGTATAATTCGTTTTGGGGTTTCTCAGTGTTAGTGGTGTGAACTGTCACCCCCTCACCAGCAACTCTGGTGAGAACCTCAGCAGAGCTCCACCGTTTTGTTCATTCAACTTTTCCACAGCCTGCTTTTGAGAGGAGCTCAGCTTAACAGGGCAGCCTACCAGAATATGCTTTTTGATAATTAAAAAATAAAAATACAATTAATTAACTGCATAATTAATAATTAATTGCCACAAGTAGTCTGATACCCTGCAAATATGAAAAGCAGTGAAGTGATTCAGGACAATTCCAGTTTACCCTTAAGTAAAAATAATGAAAAAACAAATAAACTACACAATTCCCAATCTCAGCAGTCACTCAAAGTGCAGAGATAATGGGATACTTACCATTAAGCAAATAAGTATGAGGGACATGCTTTAATATAAATAAAGCTGTTTCAAGCAAAGGAAAGCAAATCAATAAAAACTAATTCCTGTCACTTCCAATCAAGGTTAACAGATCAATGAAACTTAGCAGAAGAAAAGACAAGACAATGAAAAAGGTTGGCACAGGAGATTCGATTCTCTTTAAGAATTCTTCAAATGTTTCAAATCTTACTAGTTTTTTTTTTGTTTTGTTTTGTTTTTTTATTATTATTATTATTTCTTTTTTTCCTGAGAGGTCACATTCAAGTTGAACATGCTCTTTATTTTTCCTGCTCTGTTTATCCACAAAACCACCACAGCAAAGGCAGCTGTGGCACAGGCAGCCCAATACGTCCTGCTAATGGATCTCTTAATGTGTAAAAGAGATATAGAGGGAAAACACCTCCCGCACCATTCTGGGCCTTAGCTAGAGAGGGCTTGTCCATGCTTGAGGGACATCCAGACTAGGGATTCCCTTTAAGATCTTCTAAAATATGTCTAAATGTGAAACTTTCTGAGAAGGCAGAAAAGTAGATGAGCATTTAAGGAAAGTGCAGAGCTGTAATGATCCATTTGACTTCAGTTTGCATCCACAACCAAGAGATTAAACAGTGGATGTTGCTCAGCTGTTGTGCTTCAGATAGGTATTTCATTTCAGGAAGACTGTTCCTTCCTTGGGGCTGTATATTAATGTGGGAGAAACAAGTTACTAAGTGAAATAAAGCCCAGGAAACTGGAGAAAATGCTACAGTTTTCACTTCCCCACCCCCCAGAAATATTCATATAAATGCTTTTCATAGGTGAACAAAAGCTGGTGAGTTTTATGCCTGCTCAGTTCCTATACATCTGAATACAACTTGGTTAAATCTAAGCAGCATTAGCCTAAAATCTGAACAGGAGATATTCAGAAGGTATTATATAGCTATGTAAACTTGCTTTATCAATGATTATAATTAATAAAATATTATTTCTGAGAAGTGATGATTCAGAAACAGAAAGAGATTTTAAATAGGAAGAAGCTGAAGAAATTAGGAAGTATTATTCAACTCCTTTGCTTGTATTACATTAATTGCTATTTTGATGATTTTTCTCTGACTCTGTTGAGACAGATGGAAGGAAATACAGAAAATTAAAACATTTTGTTGTATTTCCACCTGCCTATGCAGGTTTTTTAATTCCTACACTGTATTCCTGGAAAGGAAACTGCACGTTACTTGGCAGTCTTCGGAGACCAAAACATGCCACTCGATATTGATGAAACTACCTTCACAGAACATAAGGTGAATGAATACAAATGCAAGTTTGTAAAGGTGCCCTTTTAGCCACAGACCCTAAATTAAATTTCCAGCAAATCCTTTTAGAGTGGGTCAGCATTCATGTTATATAAAATGTGGCTCTCAGAATTCAATATAAAAGCTTCCCTTTATAAATCCTATTTATGACTTCCTTCCTTTTTTTTTTTTTTTTCTTTTTTCCCCTCTATTTTTTTTTCTTCTTCCCTTAATTACAGCACAGAAGGATTAGTCAGTGTAAGCCTCCAGGGAGCTATATACAAAGCCATCTCCGAAATTAAACTAAAAGGAAAATGGCAGATCACATGAGCTCTGGTAACAGACAAGACTGATTGATCTGAAGAAGCCAAGCATTCTTGCACCATTGTGGTTGAAGGAGAAAAGTCAAAAGCACAGGACCCTCAACCCTACCTTTATCTGCTTTATCCATTCTCTTCTAAAAAAAAATAAAATTAGTTCTCATTTAATTACTTACATTAATTTCTGTGAATGTCACCATTTAACAAAGTAAATGTAAATGAGAGGCTATCATTCACAGAGTGACACGAGTCAGAGGCATTTCCTTCAACTCAGCTAATTTTCCTGAGATGACTTTACATACACATATGTGGCACCCCTGTCCCATTTTCTTTCTCAGCTGCAAGGAAAAAAATCAGTCTGGTTATTATTACCTTTTCTTTACATTTAAGAGCAAATGCATCTTGTTTGGCTCAATATTTTGGAGGTCAAAACAAAGTGACTTTCTGTAAGCATGATTTATCCTGAAGCTGTCTATTACCTAAAGGAATAATTTATTTGAAGAAAATGCTATGGCTAAATTCCAGAGATGCACACAGTCTTATTTTAGAGCCTTTCTATTTTCTTCCAGTTAATCCAATCAGAGCCTTTCCAATGGAATGATGATCAGCTGTAGAAAAATTGATTTTCTGATCCCTGCCCGCCTGTTTGAGCAGGGCCACGCTGCAGGTTGAGGCCTGGCTCTGGCCCTCACATGATGACAAATATTCCAAGTGCTGGCTTAGCCCATTATTATTACATTCAAAGATAGATATTACTCACAGAGTCCTGATCTTTGGCATGTGATTGAAACTGGTAACAGGAATGCGGGTGATGTTGTTGTTGTTGAGAGTACTGTTGGGAAAAAAAGAAAACAAAATAAATTTGCACCATAGGTCAATCAATTATTTACATCTCTGCACTAACACTATTCACAGAAACAAGCTGCTTCAACTCATACAACAAATCTGCTTGGCACCAGCAGTAAGCTGTGCTGACCAGTGCCTCAGACAATTTTTGACATGTCAAGATAGATATTTTTAGAGCAAATAACTGTATAAAAATGGATGAGGGTTACTATTTACTACATCCACGCACCAGGGAGTACAGGAAACAAGTTTCTACCTACTACGAAAACAGACGCAGACTTTTTAAGCTGTTGGGGCTGGCTGACTGGAAACACATCAAATTTGTGTGCCTCAAAATGAAAGCTTTGGACTTGAAGTGCTCTTACTCAAAATGAGAGCTGCTGCCTCACACAGCTTGTTAACGCAGCCGGCTCACCCAGCCAGACAGCTCAAATGGACTTCCCAAAAACACACGGGCAGATGGGTACGATCTCTTTAGTTTCCTTATGAAAAAAACATGTGGAAAGCAGGAAGGACTGTAATAAAGCAGGCCACAACCCAGCCATTTAAGGATTTCTGCTCCTCTATCAAAGCAGAGCTTAAAGAGAAAGAGCTTGAAGAGAAAATGATCTCAAGCTGCTGGTAGGGACCCCCTTAATGCTTCTTATGAAAAATGAACTGACTACATTATCATCAGCTGTATGTGCTGCTCCCATTTACATAGCTCCTAATTATATCAATGACTCTCCAGCAAATTGGAAGCTATAAAGTTGATCAAGATGGCACAGGAAATGGAAAGCGCTCTAACAAGGCATAATTACCATGCTCAGGGCTTCAAATGTGCAAACACGGAGCCCGTTTGCCATGAGACATGTCAGCAGGCCTCGTCCCCTGGCGCTGCTGCAGCGTCCCCACAGTATGGCGGCATGCAGCAGGCCCTGCTCCACAGGAAGGCCCAGCGCTCTGCAGCAGCACTGGGGCTGTAGGCAGTGCTTTGGTGTGTGTCCGTGAGTGAGGTGGGGGAAGTATCTGCTGAAGCACCACGCTACTTACTGTTCCATGAACTATTCTGTTGTTTTGACAATATGCATTTACACGGGACATTTAATCAAAAGCTCTTGAAAAGGTTTTCAGAACTCAGCTAGCCTTCTCGGCCGTGTGCCAAGTTAAAAACATTTCACAGTTCTGCCCTGAAATCCCTTGGCAAAGCCGTCGTCCATAACATTAGCAGATTAAAGTTAAATTAGATTATATCACACTACCTTTGCCATTACTTGATTACTTTGTTTGGCTGATGATGCGGGATGAACACTTCTTGTGGACAGTCAGCCAAACCAAGCATGTACAGCAGAACTTCCACACGTGAACAAGGTTACGTTCGTGTATACAGCACATCCAACCCTCAATACATTTATTTGTGATTTGTACCACATCCATGTTTGAAAGCTCAAATGGCTCTCACAAATGGAATTTCTAATTGAACCAGTATTTTCCACAAAAATAAACATGTAATTCACCCCCTGCCTCAGCTGCCTGATATGTAAAAATGAACTACACACCAATAAATAACAGCAGTGTGTAAAGTCGGCTTACAAAAATTAAGTGACATACACATAGCTGATGTTCCAGTAGGTCACACATGGCACTACAGGATTCAGTGGAAGCCATGGGAATTCAAAGACTTTGCAGTGATTTCAGGATACAGGCTGGATTCAGGCAGAACACAATGTGGCAGGGAGCTCCCCTCTGCCAAGGGCACAGAACATATCCCTGTCTCCCAGCACAATTCTTCATTTCATGTGGAAAGGTCAGCGCCTTTACTACAGTTTGATGATTCAGAAATATTTTTAAATTTCTTAAAATATTTCTGTTTAATAGACAAAGCACAACTTTAATCCATACAGCATTTCTGCTTGCAAAATGTTAGATGAAGGAGGCTTAGTCTTTGCCCCCAACATGCAAAGGGATCCCATAATTCATCAATGAATGCATAACCCTCCTTCTAAGAATCCTGTGTCTGTGCTAAATTTATATACTCCTTAAACAAAAATTTCAAGGATAAATCTAACAGTTAACTATTGCACAAATGACTTACTAATATATTATTTCATTGATATTTAAATGTTAAATATAATGAAGGCAATAAAGCACCTACAATAACAGCAATTATTTCAGGACAAAAAGGCCAAACGCTGCAAAGGGCACTAATTGACAATGAACTGCAGGCACTACAGCTGAGCTGCAGCTGAAGTAATCTAACACACTGCTGGTTGCACAGCAGGCAATGCCCCAGCATGGGGAGAAGAACAGTTTGGCTTCTGAACAGGGACATACCAGGGAGAGGAGTGCTCCAGAGGCATTTTGTAAAGCTTTCTGTCATGCACATGAAGCCTTCCCAGTTAACGATTTTAATGGCATGACTCCTGATGGGAAAGCACACGCTAGTGCAGCAGCTTTAATGTGAAAGGAAAAATAAATTCCACTTCATTCATTTGCTAGCAGCTTCAAGGCCCCACTCTCATTTCTACCCGACTAAGATTAAATTCTATCAGAAAAGATGCACAAATATCAGGAAGTTATGGAAAACAGAAAACTGCCAGAATCTCTCAAGTCCTCCAGTGTGGTCTGGGAAATCATGGAATTACAGAATCATGGAACGGCATAGACCGAAAAGTACCTCAAAGAACATCCAGTTTCAACCCCCCTGCCATGGGCAGGGTCACCAACCACCAGACCAGGCTGCCCAGAGCCACATCCAGCCTGGCCTTGAATGCCACCAGGGATGGGGCATCCACAGCCTCCTTGGGCAACCTGTTCCAGTGTGTCCACCACCCCACAATTGAACGACTTCCATCTAAACTCCCTTCTAAACTTGTGCTGCTGGGTTCTCCCCAGCCTCGTGCCTTCCTCCTCTTCCACAGCCCAGATACTCTTGTCCCTTGCACTGTCCTGTTAGTCAGAAGTCCTCTCCCTGTAAACTATTTGCATCCAAAATGCTGAATCAGGAAACTGAGGTTACATAAAATATTATTTATGCCAGCAAACATCCCACCTTGAGCCGTGATCCTTGTCAAATCCTGCCAGCTAAGCAGAAGCAAACTGCAGCAGTCCTAAGGGTCCTCCAAGGACTACTTGGAAGACACATAACTTGGGATCAGCAGCCTTTGAGGTGGTACATCCTCCAGTGATACGTACTGTCACAGTCCCACTGATTTCAATTTACAACCCCAGAGGAACTCCTTCCCTAACTCACTTTTCTGCCAGTAGCCCAAACTGGGCATAAGCACGCACGGTTCAGCGTTCTTCTGTCTGAAGAACAAAGCTGATTTATAGCCCTGACTAATCTGGTTTTTGTAAAGGAAAGAATGTTCAGTTTGCACACCCACCATGACTTGATAGCAATTACCTGTTTCACAAATTCCTTCTTCAAATTTAACAGCATACAGCTGCAGTTCTGTTGTTTGCCTTGCTCCAAACTCACATGCACTACTGTAGTTCACTGACAAAATCATTAATTCTACACTAAGTGTAATTAAATCAAAATCGCCAACCCACAGAAATGTCTCTGGTGTGTGGATTGCTGCTTTTGTTTGTTTTCAGATAATATTGGTACATTGTCCCTGTTCATTGCAGGGAGTTGGACTAGATGACCTTTAAAGGTCCCTTCCAACTCTAGGGATTCTATGGTTCTGTGAATAGTTTTTACTCCTTTCTCCACACTCTTGTATAGGAATACAGGTGTTCAGGTCTAAATGAGAGAAAGAACTGCACTCCTAATGCTAGAAAAAATGACACAGCTTTTATGGAAGACAGTTTGGGGAGAGAAAAAAAAAAAAAAAAAAAAAAGAAAGGATTTACATTTTGAATCCCACTAATTATACAAATATCCTATTTAAAAACCTCAGGAACTGTAAGCATCCCTTGGAGGAATTCAGAGAGAAATCCCCGTCTGTCAGACCAACAGTTACACATGCTCAGTTCTTTAAATTACAGAGTATGAAGAGATTTTGTTTCTCTTACTTGAAATTAAATTAGTGATATAATTAAGAGCATATAATGAATATCAGAATGATTGCTGACTTATTCATCTAGAATAATAGTACTTTCATTACAGTACATCTCCCGCTCTGTTCCAGTTAAGTACTGAAGAAGCATCTTCTGGCAATGATGTCAGAAAAATGTTAAATAACATAACAGAATTATTTGAAATGTTAACTATTTCATTGCTTCAATTAGTACTTCAATAAGTAGAATGCACATTAACATTCTCCAGTCACGTTGGTTTCATTACACTGATGACAGTGACAATACCTGATGCATCTCAGCCCCAAAGAGTTACGTTGTCCTATTTTGTTATTGACAAAAGGTAAAAATTGTTATACAAATACCAGTTTCCCTGAATCCAAGACATATTTGTAATGAGCACTGGTACAACACCTAATTGCTTCCTGTTTACAGTCTGAACTGAATTCAAATTAAAGAGATTTGGAAAACCTGTCATATTAGGGCAGAATTGAAGACATCCTGTGATTTTTGACTGCAACAGAGACTGATTTGCTCTCACATTCCATTTGGGCGGCTGATTAGCACAAACAGCTAATCAAATTGAGAAATTATATGGTAGATTAAATTTCTGATTAACACTTTTGTCCACACCTTAATGAACATCTCCCACAGTTACCAAAGGTTGCTGTGGTGGCCATTCAGGTTTTTTATATACACCAGGATTCTGTTGGGTCACAGTTTGCAGCATTTGCAAAATTCTCAGCCAAAAAGAAATCATCAGGCCCACAGACACTCATACCCAGCTGAGAAAGAAAATCTGAAGTTACTCAAACCAATATGCATACAATCAAATCTAGCACTGTGCTGTACAGCGCCAAGTAATGTGATAGGTAAAAGGAAAAAGATCTGAAAAGGAGCCAGATTGTTTATTGTGTTTTTTGTTTTCCATGTTTCTACCCTTAGGAGACAGAGATTCTTTACAGGTTTCTAAGACACATCATTTGATAGCAGGAATCCTGCAAACAACAGCCCTCATTTGGCAGCATGCTCTTTGGTGTATCTGTGGGCTTTGTGCTAAGCAAACAACAACGCGCTGCAGAAAGAATAAGGTGCTGAGCTACCTCTCTGTGAGATAAACCCATATTGTGAAAGTGAGCCTGTGAGATGTGGGCTGTGAGCCTGGAGCAGACAAGCAAGGCAGGCAGGCTGGGTGGGAGCAGCCGCGTCAGGCAGTGCAGCACTGGTAGCTAACAAGTCTAACGTTTCCTTCTGTCTCCTTCAATTACACCACGGCTTTATCACAGTGTGCTCATTGGCTGTGTATGTAATCCGTGTGTTGTGTGTCCATAACACCATGTAATTGGGCCTAATGTAAGATTATTATCTATGTGCATGCAATGGATAGCTACAAATGGCGTATCCGCAGGCTTGTAACATTCCCAAGAGTGAATTACTGTCATACTTCACATGCACTACTTCTCCCATAACTGCCATGGTTTACAGGCTTCCTATCCCCAGTGCAACTATACATCCAGTAAAAGAGACTAGAAAATTTATTAAGATTTAACCATCTCCAGGCATAATTAAACCTCTCATGTAAATAGTTTTCATGATAATGTCATTTCTGTTCAGATGTGGGTGAACTGATGCAAAAGAAAAAAAAAAAGAAAAAGATTGAGCAGCTCACCCCAGATTGCCAGTGAGGATGGGAAGAGAACACAGCGGTGCTGTGATGGGTTGTGACAGCAGGACATCCTCAGCAAGTCTGCAGATGACACCAAGCTGTGTGTGCAGCTGGATATACCCGAGGGACAGGATGCCATCCAGAAAGACCTAGACAGGCTGAGCAGTGGGTCCAGAGAACCTCATGAAGTTCAACAAAGCCAAGTCTGGCACCTGGGTTGAGGCAATCCCTTGTTATCAGTACAAGGTGGGGTTGTAAAGACAGAGCACAGTCCTGCTGAAAAGGACCTGTGGCACAGGTGGATGGTAAGCTGGACATGAGCCAGCAATGTGCCCTCGTATCCCAGAAAGCCCGCTGTATCCTGGACTGCATAAACACAGCGTGGCCAGCAGAGTGAGAGAGGGAATCTGCCCATCTGCTCTGCACTGTGAGACCTCACCTGGAGTACTGCATCCAAATGTGGAGTAATGAACACAGGAGAAACACAGACTGGTTAGAGTGCATCCAGAGGAGGGGCACAGAAATAGTCCAATGGGTGGAACACCTCTCCTACAAGGATAGGCTGAGAGCTGGGCCTGTGCAGCCTGAAGATGAGAAGGCTGCCAATAGCAGCCTATCAATATCTAAAGAGGCTGTACAAAGGAAGGAGACAGACTCCTCATTGGGGCCTTCTGTGACAGGACAAGAGGAAATGGTTTCAGACTAAAGGAGGGGAGATTTACATTGTATATAAAGAAGATATTTTTACAGCAATGTTGGTGAGGCATTGGCACAGGTTGCCCAGAGAGGTAATGGATGCCCCATATGTGGAGACACTCAAGGTCAGGCTGGACCTGTGAAGGTCCCTTCCAACTCAAATGATTTTATGATTCTATAACAATTTCTGAGCTTTGTGGACGAGCAGAGAGCTGGTACAGCATAGAACTGGATGCCCCTGCTTTGGGGTGGGACACAATGACACCTTCAGATCCCTGACAGCCTTGAAACACCCTTTAGTAGAACTAACAGCATGGGCAGCTTACCAGTCCCAAAAACTGAATCTAAGCTATTTTTAGCAACAAAACTAAGACTTGATTAATGTTTGTAATTAACTCAGAGTCTGTAGAAAGAAAGGAGCTGTATTTTCAGAAGTTGTAAAGAGCCATTTTTCAGGTCAGGAGGAATTTGCATTAAATAAAATATTTACTACTTCTCATGGCCTCTGATGAAAAAGCAAAATGGCTTTGGGACTCTATCCCTCAGCACTGAGCATCCAGGATTTGCTCTTGTTAGGCACGAGGCAAAGCTCCGCTGGATCCGTCAGTCTGCTGAGTCCCGGGCCCCTCTTTGACTAAGTCCTCTGATCTCCCCACAGTCTGTTTAAATTAAAGCCCACAACTACCGTGCAAGCATATAATGAAAGCAACTGATGCTGCACTGATTAATCCATTACTCGGAACTGTTAGAAAACATAATGATCTCACAAGGGGCCTTATTCACTGACATACAGCAGTAGAGCTCTGATCTGACACCTCAAATTAGCAGCAAAAGCAGTAACAGCTGGGATTTTGTCTCAATATTTGTACCCAACTCTAAAATGAGTTGGCACTACACAAGTGCTACTTTTAAACATAATGTAAGCCCAAGAAAAAAATCTTCTAAATAGTCTCCAGGTGACACGCAAGATCCACAGAAATAAATAAGAATAACTAGTTGCCAATCTGGTTTCTGTTCTAGTATTACTCTTTCATTGACGTGCTCACAAATGTTCTCATCACAGCGACATGAGAGGCTCCAGCGTCATTAACTCAGGAAGCTGACATCAGAAACATGATGAGTTTGAGGACATTGAGAAAAGAAAATGTTCTTTTTGGAAATGCATGAAAAAAAAAATAAAATAAATCAGCTTTGCATGGAAATACAGACAAAACTGACAGCAACAGTTATTGCTACAATTCTGTGACTCTTTCCACTCTACGACTGATTTTCATGTGTGTATAACTTTCAGATTTTAGCTATTCAAGCTTATTAAAAAGGCCAGATGTTTGTGGCACATAGATTTTCATGTTTTCTTTCCCTTGCAGGAGCGAGATTGCTTTTAAAAATATCAGACTGTAGGGAAAATGAGCTTTAGAAATAAAGTTGTTGTTTTGTTGTTGTTTTTTAACAAAGTGCTCTGTTATATCCCCAAGCACTGAACTTCCATCTGTCCTGCAATGGTTTAGCATTTAGTCAACCTGCAAGAAACCAATCATTTTCATCTACAGCAACAGCATTAGGCCACATTAACTGAAGTGTACTGTCAGTGCACTAGCTCTCCCTGGAGACCATGCCCTGGCTGGAGCCTCTGGGGCTGCAGCTGAGCAACTGGTTGAGCAAACGTTCTGGATAAGGAAGCTGGGACAGGGAGTCAGCGTAAATGGATAAAAGAGGAAAGAAGCAAGTCATGTGTGTCTGTACAAAGATCGCATTGTCATACATACACAAATGGGAGCAATATTAAAGACAATGTGACAATGTCTGGTGACTGGTGCTGAAACCTTTCATGTACCTTAAATCCTACACTTTTGTTTTAGGTGCACATACATTATAGACTTGAATTTACTTACACCAACATGCAAATAATGATAAAACAAGATGAAGTAGACCATAGAATAACAGAATAGAAAAAAGTAAAACAAGTGTGCCCCGGTGGCGCAGTGGTAGGAATGCCGCTTTGCAACACCGGGGCCCGGGTTCAAATCCCCCTGTGGCGCAAGTGGTAGAAGTGCTGCTCTGCTACACGGGAGGCTCAAATCCCGGGGGTTGGACTTGATGATCTATAAGGGCCCTTCCAACCCGCACAAGACTATGATACTATGATGATATGATAAGGTACATTGAAATATAAGAAAGGTTACAGAGAATCAGGGGAGACAGTTCATTTGGTTGTGAGCTTGGCTACATGTCAAGACAAGAACTGCCACTCACACGGTCTTACATGAGACATCTTCTCACTTCCCCTTAATGAGGTTTCTGTTTCTATGAAGAGAAGGACACATCCATTTTTCCACATAATCAAATCATTTCTATTAGTTGTACAAAATGCAGGTACCAGTTGCATCCCCTGATTCCTTCTGATTCCCATTCTCAGTGAGGGTTGAAAAAGCTTTTCACAGTAATTTCAATCAGCTTTTCAATCTTTTGCAACACCTTTGAATTCTAAGCAGGAAATACAGATTCAATACAGCCTGAATGGATTTTTTTGTTGTTGTTGTTGTTGTAAAAGTATCAAAACAAGCAAAGACAAAAGAACACAA
This sequence comes from Coturnix japonica, assembly GCF_054131305.1. Taxonomy (NCBI): domain Eukaryota; kingdom Metazoa; phylum Chordata; class Aves; order Galliformes; family Phasianidae; genus Coturnix; species Coturnix japonica. The sequence continues at coordinate 6,016,762 of NC_140680.1, read as the reverse complement.
GCTAAAACTACTCAGCCACTGCTTTATTTTAAATTGAGCATTCTCCAATGGGCTATTTTTCTAGAGTAAAAAATGACACAAGAAATATTGCCCTTACTTATTTTTGAATCAGAAAATTTTCTCAAGTGTTTGCTCCAAGCCTACCCATTTTTCAATGCATCGTATTGGGAATGATGACAGCGGCTCTAAGCCACGGCTACCTCTACAATTTTCTGCAAACCATGAATAAATGCTCTACAACATCAGGCTGGTTTTGATTTGCACAACTAATACATGGGAAACAAGTTCAACTATCACAATATGCAGATCCAGGCTGGATGTGGCTCTGGGCAGCCTGGTCTGGTGGTTGGTGACCCTGCCCATGGCAAGGGGGTCGAAACTGGATGTTCTTTGAGGTCCTTTTCAACCCAGGCCATTCTATGGTTCTGTGATTCTCGTTCGTCTGTCAATGACCACTGAATGATTTTAGCAGGTTCTGAATCTAGTTCTTGCAGTCCACTTAGTCTGATACACACATTTTCCTCAGAGCTACAGGGACCAAACACATCAACATCAAATCAATTTCAGCACCTAGAATTTGTAGATTCATTTGAAAATCCATTGTTTGACAAATTAGTATAATTAAAATAGTAACAGAAACATATATCTGTAATAGAAATTAGTGTTTAAATGGATAGGTTTTTCTTTTTTTTAGGGTTCTACAGAGATCTCTTATTAAATATGGATCTTAGTGTTCACAACCACATGCTTGTCAGATTCTGCATTTTATAGATTGTGTTAAAATCAATGGAAACTGGATTGTGCCTTTATGCATACAGAAGTTTGCAAGCCTACTGGTGTGTATTTATGGAAATTATGAGAAAGAATCAAGACAGAGTTTAATGCATCTGCACTTTGGCGAAATAAAGCAAATGTTCAGCTTCCTCCTGGAACAGTTGCTTTTGGTTAGTCCTTTCTCATGCTAGAGCAGCTTTATACACATAGACTGATTCAAATTAACACTATCCAACTCCACAGTCTGAAAGAAGCAAGTAACTTTTGCCATTTGTTCAGGCTGAAGGCATTTGCTGATGGAGATTGCTATCACTGGGGTAGAAGGTTTCAGCACTGAGTCGGCTGAGAGCTGTGGTTTCCTTACAGGACCTCCACTGAAAGAAATCAAATTTGGATCAGAAAAAAACAGTATCATTCCTTTATTTTAACTGTAGTGGAAAAGCTTCCCTACTATAGCAAACACAACATACCGAGAAACAGAAAAGACAGTTCAAGCAATGGACCTATAATGGAATGGCTGCCTGCTCATATAGAGAGCAAGTGACAAGAAAAAGAACTTGTGAATCCAGTGAAAGGAGCAACGTGACAAAATCCCACCTGTGGGATTCCCGCTGTGCCTGCCTGGTGCCACTTGGTCAACTGCCGCAATGCGGCACTGCGGTTCCCTGCAAGTCCCATGTTGGCCACTAGGACTGAGGGAGGGACCCTCAGTGCACCGCAGGGCAGCTGCTCAGGAGGTACATGTATAGCCATGAGAAATGGCACTGGCAGCAGTTTGGTGTCAGTGCAAAAGACTTTACAAGATCCTCTTAGAAAGCAGGTGCCTGGTACCACAGGGCGTGGGCTGCCAGAACCCTGTGTTTCTGTGGCCCTGTAGTGGCAGACTATAGGTCCTGCACGGACTTGACGCTTCTCACAGCTCGCCAGAGCTGCCCCTGTTTCCCGTACCCACAATCTCTGCCCTGGGACTATTAGCATTCACATTTACGAAGGCGGCAAGAGGAGACCCTTAACAGCAACAAGAACATTGCAAAGGGCTGCAAGGGGCTGCACAGCCCATCTCCTCCTCCAAAAGCCACCAGAGGAAGGAAAAGAAGCAAATATTTCATAGGAGGAATTTACATCTCTAGTACCAGAATCCCCACCCCAAAATGGAAGAGAGATAGATACACTTTAGGAGAATAATTTTAGATGCTAACAGTACGCAGTGCCCCTATTGGCAACTCATACATGGTGAAAGTTAGGATTAATATATAGTCTAATATAAATCTTGGTGAATGAAATAGGGAACGTGTGATATACACATTCTGTGAACTCAGACCAGTATGCATGAACAACTGTTCACAAAAAAAATTACCTTTTATAGAGAAAAGAAAGGTTTTGAAAGAACTAAGCCAATACATAGTTCCTAGACAAGGGCAGTTACACGTCTCTTGCTGAAGCTGGAAAGGGGTCTGCTTTCCATCAGGAATTAAACATCAAGTTTTTCTTTCAATAAAACATTAGACAGCATTTCTGTGGGTTGCACAAGAAAACGTCAATATGTTTAAAAAACATATATTTTTCAAAGTTTTAAACTTCTCCCAAACACCACCTGCCCATGAGGAGCAACAATACCTGCTTATATTCATGCATGCATACACAATCAAGGTAAGGAACCGAAATGATTTGAATATCAAATACTCACAGTGTTACAATGGCGTCCAGTCCATAGAGTGAAAAAGTGCAAAATAAAATAGACATGGAAAAAATTCAAAGCGCTCGCGATCTGTTCAGGAACATTCTACAGGCGCATTCTACAGCAGCTAAATAAAGGGAGTCAACTGCTCCCTGTATATGAGTGTTTCCCTGGAATATCTGTACCCATACCAAATAAAAGACCATTGCGGATGGTCTGCCCTAACTACTTCAGCCTAAGGATCAGCTGAGGCTCCTTGCTGGGTTTCTGACGCCCTAGCCGCAGACGGGGAGACCCAAGCCTTTTAAGACATGGCTGGAATTGCCCAAGGAGCCAGTCAGCAGCCGGGGGGTGCTCATGGGCCCCCCCTCCCAGAGCCCGCCCAGCTGCAGCCCCTCACAGCAGCAGGTTGCGGGCGGCCTTCAGGCACGGGGCTGCTGCAATGCGGCAGTTCCGCCATCACGGGAGCAAGTCCAAGGCTGGAAGCCACGAGCAAGAGCTGTCTCCCCACCCTCCTTTCTGCCTGCACCACCAACACAGCACTCTGGTGACACATACTATCTAGGATCGTGGTGGCAAAAGACGCAAAAGCAAATCTGAACAACCAATTTGGCGATCAAAGACCTTGTTCGGTGTATGCTCCTGTATCTTTTCCTCATGGCCACCAAATTCTCCTCCTCAGCCAGCTCCTGTCTGCCATTCGAACCACTGACAGCCCGCACTGGCCACCACCATGAAGGAATGTGTGCCATTTTTAAAAGGCACCAGTGTTCCTTATTTCCCTCTGTGCCTTTATAGGGTCACCACACTTGACGCTTTCAAATGACCAAGCTCATTTCTGAGATATCCCTGAACTACTCAAGAGCAACATGCTATGTTACAACAAAAGGTTCCTGGGCACCTTTACAGCATTCAAAAACATCTTGCTCCTAAGTCTCTGCAAATGGCCTCAGTGTGGCCAGCATCACGCTTATGTACCAAAACATCTTCAGATCACCCACCCCAAAACAGAAACCCAACAAACATTTCAGAAGCATCAAATCACTTAGCACAAAATTGCCTCACTTATGATAGCACAAACAACATAGAAATTGGGATTATTTGACTCCAAATTACTTCAAAATCATTTCACACTTCTTTATGCAGCTCTTACATTTTCTTGTTTGTTAAGCAGAACTGGATATGATACATAAAATGTCTAAATTACACAGACCTTTCAAGTTTTGAAAATTATTTTCCATGCATATAACCACAAAAATCAAGTCTAATTAAAACATATATGTTCTTTACAACCAGTGCGTGTCACGCATTCATAATATGCACCTGTATTTTATGCATAACCTTATGAATGGCAAGGAAAAAATGCACTAATTTGTTTTAGGACTGAAGAAGTTTCCATGCATGTACTTCTTAGATACTAACATAATTATCTACCTTATTTCCAAGACAGACATCTACATATTATTGTTTTGAATTCCAGTTTACTACAGGTACAATATTACTGTCCAAGCTAAAAATGTTGATAAACGCTAATAGTAAGTAATGCATACTACCCTGGTCCCAGCAACTGCATTTCAAGGTTACACATCAGACAACGTGGCACACTAACAATTTGGTACACAGAGCTCTCATCGAAACTGCGCTCTACATTTCCAGAGAAACAGGATTTTTGAGCCCTCTCCTGTATAAGGACTGGTAGAGCTCACAGCTTCTCTTTGTTCTACCAGCACAAGAGGCAAATGTACCCACTGAAACAAGTAAACCATTGAGTCCCCTGCAGATCATAAACCACACCTTTAACCACATGCAGAACAAAAGAAGACCAACTTTGTATGCTATGAATTTGTTTTTTAAATTGTTATTGCATTGATTGATCCCAGATCAGCAGCAGTTCCTTCATTTACCACCAGCTTCGGGCTCAGTGTCTTGGAAGGGCTGGAGACACCCTGGTGTTGGTGTGCCAAAGGCTTTGCCATACGCGCATGCAACTTCCTCTCCCCACCAAAATGCCTTATTAATACCAGCAGGACCCAGCTACCATAGCATGGTCATTCAGCTTCCCTGGGGAGTCACACAAAGAACAAATTGCAAGTTATGGCATAAAGTGCCTAGTCATCTCCCTGGAACTTGTTACTTCCCTTCATAACTCCCTTATCAGCTCAATTTTATCTGCAAGGAGCTTTGTTGCTATCATAGTCTTCTGCTCAGCTTCTGGATAAGGTGTTCGTCTGCATATCTGCATTAAATACACAGTTGAGTGTCTCCGGGATTAAGTCGTTCACATTCACTTGACTTTCAGCAGTCAAAATGCTTGTTCTACATCTTTTATATTACTGACAAAGGAACTGTATTAGTCAAAGGGGAGGCAGGGCAGGTCACAAAATGAGCAGAGCATGCAAATGAATCAATTAATACCATGGAGGGAAGGTCTGCCAGAAACCCCCATGTCTCCTGGAGTTTTGACTTTGGCGTCTCTCAGAGCAGTGACTGCAGCACCAATAAAGGACTTACACAAGGCAAGCCATAAACCTGGGCTTTCTCAAAAAGCATATCGGTCAGTGATTCATGAATCTAATAATTCTAACCTGGCACTGCTCTTATCTTGATAAGTTCGGTAGCCTGCAGGGCTCCAGGCTATTCTCAAAGAAGAAAAAAAAAACCAAAAACCTCCAGCCTAATGGGAGCAGGAAGGGAGAATGAGCACAGCGTTCAAATACTACGTATGCTACAGGAGGGAAACATCACTTTTCTAAATATGTAACATAAGATAGCATCCATGCTGAGGTCTGATAAAAATGTTCATCAATTTGCTGGGGCATGCCCAGCACATACTGCAGGATTAGCAAAATCATTGATCAATGAATTTATGCAAATATATTCCCCCCATAAAGAGAGAGTTACATTACATCTGTAACAGGCATCAGTGATTTTCAGAGGCCCTTGATTGCCCGCTCTTATTTTATCTCAGCTGGTCTTTGATATAAAGCCTGTCACCATGGTGCCATCTGGATAGTGTTCCTTTCACTATGCTGTACTTCCAACCTCACATTTTGTAATATGCTGTTAGAACAGAGGTTATCTCAGATTTCATTTCCATATCTTGAGCAATGATGCCAGATCTCCCACTGAAATATATCAGCAAATAAAAAATTTCTTATCCAGCAACTGTATAAGCACCCCATCTTTCCTCATCTATCCATGTTAACTATTTATCTCAACTCTTCAGGGTCTGTTGGGTACATTACTTTCCAAAAGTTCTCCAGAAAAAGGCCTTTCTGTAGTTAATCTTATCTCCAACTTATTTATGTAAAAGACAACTGAAAATAACAGCTAAGTTCATCAGGAACCTTTCTCATTCCTATAGAGATCTATGATGACACAGGAGCCAGGAAAAATGGGAAGGGAACAGAACACTGGACAGTCAAATGAGGAACGGAGTAAAGAAAACTGGAAGTTACCCTTTGTCCACTGATATCTCTGCACTCTGGGTGAACCCTTCCTCAATTGCCAAAATGACTTTTATTCTTCCCCTGACATAGTGTGACCTCCTGTGATATAACCTGCACACAGAAAACTGGGGATGCTCTTAGAAAATCCAACCTCCATTCTGTGTTTCAGGGATTTCTACCGCAGCGCAGACAATTCAATTGCTCAAACTTAGCCAATAATTATTTCAGTTTGGTTTTTATCACACACATTATGTACATGCTGACTGATGAAATAAGATCTTTCATTTATTTTATTAGTTCATATACATTTAAGTTAACATATATCCTTAGGTTTAAAAAAAATTAAAAAAAGACCAATCATTCTAATCATCCTAATTTTACTCTTACTCAAGTATGAATGTATAAAACAGCTACGCACAACATTTCATTTAAAATCCCATTTTCATTATTATATTTAGGTATTTCACTATCAGCTATAGGAACACCACTTACAGAGTTCAGATTTGATCCTGATTGCCTCAACAAATCATAATTTCCAGCAAAATAGAGGGAAATCACATTTGTGTGGCATTTTCAGGCTTTCATTAAGCAGTGACATCTCATATATTTAGAATTATGTCATGACTTTCTCTCCCTGATTCTCCATGTTGGGAAAGCAAATAAAGATCTCCTACCTAGTTAAGACATGCCCAGAATAGCATTTCGAGAATAAGAGAACTGATCGTACAACTGAATTCGGCGCACCAAAGATAACAATAGGAAACAATTAAATCCTGTCTGTAACACAAAATCACAATTCATTTTCATAGAAATTCTTAAAAGCTTGCTAGGACAAAAAAAGCGGTGTGTATTATAAGCATACAGCAATTTTATTATATTTATATAATTAAATGTTGATGATGACTAAAGTTCTTATGAAGCACAATCCTTTATAGCAGGAATGCATGGGAGAGACAATAACAGCATGGCCGAGCACTGTAAGGTGCCTGCTAGGAATGGGAGTTTTACACGACGGATGGGAGAACTGCCGCCAGCCTGATGGATCACACGCATCCGACACAACACGACTTGGGAGGAAAGAATATACTCAAGCCCTGATATAGCAACTGTAATTTCTAAGATTCTGATTGTCTTCATTTTAAGATCTCAGAGATGGAAGGTGAGGTATTTTCATTACAACTATTTAGTCACTTATTTTTAAGCTCAAATATTTAGGGCTCACTTGGAATTTAAGTCTCTGTTTCAAACTGTTGCTGTCATTGGGATGACTGCACCCGAACCTCCTCAGTATCACCTGCAAGTGAATCACCAAGATTATTCCCACTAAAGTGCCCAGAGTTGGCTGGCGGTTTCCTGCGAGTGCGGTTTGTTGCTATGGACTCTTAAAGTGCTCATTCACTTCAAAACACAAAATTCTGGGATGGTGATTTTTTAGACTATGGAATACATAAGAGACCGAAAATAATGCGACTGACGACAAGTAAAACTCCAAGCTCTTCAGTACTACCTCTGTCCAGCAAGAACATATTTATTTGTCTTCCTCAATAAAACTGTTGTCAGCAATCCTCTTCAGATTAGCTCTTGCTCTGGTAATATTTTTTGGTTTGGGATTTTTTTTTTTGCTGAAGAACTGCAAAGAACAGAAGATGTTCAGACTCAAGTCCCTGTTAGCAATCAACACAAAGCAGGAAAAACAACAGCATTTACAGTATAAAACCAGGAAAACACTCCAGGTAAATTGGCAACAATGACTCATAATTCTTTCAATCCTGCTCACATAGCACTACTACTGTGTCACCACACTGTATTCAAGCCATTCCAGTGAGGACAAACAACAAGAAATAGATTAAAAGTGGGTGGGTATTTTTTGCTAAATTGAGCTCTGTATCTTACTGAGAAATGGATCCTAATAACCACATATTGTTCAGCACTTCCAGCCTAATGACGATAGCACGGCCATTTGTTCAGTCCTAATGGCTTACACAGTTTGACCGGGCTTTCTGAACCACTCTGAATTTACTTCCATTTATCCACAAATCCAACAGGACTGAAAAGTAAGTTCTGAGTTCTGGAAGAGTTTTATCTCCTATGCATTGTAATGTTAAACATTTGGATGTGAAGCTATAGAGTAACAAATCTCTAACCTACAAAGCATGTATCTCACTGCCACATCCCATAAGGAATACTGGGCAATTATTCTGAAGCTTTAAAAGAACTTGCTTACAGCTACACTAATAAACATTTCTCAACAATGCTGTTATTGCAGATATTGCCACAGGACGCAACTAAAAATTGAACAGAGAAGAAAGTCTTCTAAAACCAACACTTTAGTTTGTGAAAGTTTCATACCAATTTCCTTCAGCTTTTCTCCATTCTGCTATTCCAGCAGGTTATTGCACTAATTAAGAACTTGCATCCCTCCTTCTACATGCTGTCGCTTTCTGTTGGCCACACACACCTTTTCTTTGTGAATGTGAGAACAAACCCAGTGAAGTACTTTTAACCCTATTACAAAAAGGGGGAAAAGGAGGGATGTCATCAGGAGAAATTCCTACCTTTCCTACCTGTCAACAAACTGGAAACAAAACCTTTGTGGGAAGCCACAGAAAGGACCTGATGCAAAAAGGAATAAAACCAGGCCCTACCCAAAACTACGAAGAAGCATTTAAGTAAGTGTGTCGGTTGAGTGCCATTTCTCAGACATCATCTTCACCTTGCTGCAGACACAACGACAACCAGCAGAAAGCACAACACATTTTCTTGCAACGTTTTCACAACTTTTTAATCCCCAACTCACAGTCACCAATAACTCTTTAGCATCTGCGTTACGGTCTACATAAGTCAGACCTCAGGATCAGCGACAACTAATGGGATTTCTGAAACACCAAAGCTCACAAAGATGTGGTCAGAAAAGTGCTAGCGTGGGGTGCCAGGCTGTACCTGGCCATGACCCAGCATTCAGGTGAAGGCAGCAGCTTGGTGCCCTGTTAAAAGTACTGAAATTAGCCATGGATTTCTGAATCTCGGCCTCATACTACTTGCTGGTGTAGGAACTTAGAACACAGGAAAAATAAAACAGAAGCTGTAAGTGAAGCCTGCTTGCTTTCGAAGTGGAAATAAATGACATGGACCACAGAGTGCTCTCTATTTTAAAGGAAAAATGCAGCTTCCTTCTGTTGCTTTGTTTACCAAATCACCAAGATCCTTACAGTGAAGTTTTCTGAGGAATTTGAGTTCAATAAGAAGTTTAAATCAGAAACTGAAGTGCTCTTAAAGGAGGTGTTGATTTATGTTCTGGGTAACGTTACGCATTTTAGCTCTTTCCTGGGTAATCCACAGAACTGCAGAGTTCTGCAGACAGGCAGGAACACAGAGAAAAGGTGCAGAATGTGTTTGAGATTAAAAAGGTCACATGATTTCAGGAAGATGAAGAAGTAAATAATTGGGTGCCCTTACAAACTGCTCACACAGATCACTTGTTTGTCTTTTGCCAGAACGATCAAATATTTTCTACGTAGTGCACTATGAGTTAAAGTATTTCTCCATAAAATACAGTGGTAAGCTCTTCTCTGAAATGTTATCTTGATGCCTTTTGGTTTCGCTTGATGATATTCTTTCATGGCTCAAATTGCTCTAATTTTTTAGCATTTATGTCTGTTTTACAACAGAGGATGTGATATCCTCCAGTGCATTAGGCAAATGGCTTTTGCTAGAGATATAAATGCCTTGGGAAAAAAAAAACAACAAAACAACACTTCAAATTAAGCTTGAAGCATCCTACTCAAATTTTGTGACTGAGAAAAATAACTGGATACTATCAATCTATTTTCTCATCTTATTTAGAATGAGATTGATTTTTCCTGTAGCGTTATGCGCGTGCTGAAAATTAAAGATGCATTCAAGAACTGATGATGATGTATTTTATACAGCAGAAAGCTTTCTCTTCCCCCACCCACAAATAGATGGTATAGAAGTACCCAATTGCAAACAGAGGGGTAAATAAACTAACTTGACATCCCAGGGGGAAGGAATTCATTCCCAGCAACTATTTCAGAGCCTACAGAACTTGGTGTAGTACAAATAAAGGTTCCAAGTACCGCCCAGCATTCTGTAGTAGAGTTGTAGCACAGGCTGGCATCAGTAGAGGACTGATTCACCCTTTGTGGATATGGAAAAGCAGTCCATCACAACAAATAAGCAAATAAATGAGCAGATTTTTTGTTTCTTCCTTTTATTCTAGGACACAGGCAGATAAAACTTCATTCACAGCTTTTACCTCACTGCTTTTCCTTAAAAAGGGCTGTTAATACAGAATTTGAACAATTGATCCTCCTGTTATCTCGGTACGAGCAGCACACAGCCTCTGACTGATAACAACATCCCAGCGTGGGAGAGCAGGACCACAGGTTCTGAGGGTGGTTATGGCAGACAGGTATGGACACAGCTCCCCAGTACAGCAGCAACTGAACCCACATCTGCTGGCACTGAAGGCAGAAATCATCCTTTCAGCCTCTGTCCATGGGGCAGAATTCCCTTTATTATCGCACAAACATTCAAAAGAGCTTCGGTGCACTGCACAGTGCCATCACTACAGCCTTGGTGCTGCTGATACACAGCAGCCACAGGCACTGTGCTGGTCCTGGTTCCTGCAGGTGCCAGGTCTGTGTGAGGCACACTTTAACCCCGTCTGCTATCTCGTACCTCTTAAGGGCAGTGCTGGCAGCAGCCTGAGCAACCATCCCCACAGCATTTAGCACAGGCCATTTGGCTCTGGAGCAGCACCACCATGACTCTGATGGAAAGGTCTGACCAAAGGAGTGCTCCTGTGCCCCTGCCCCAGCTCCCATCCCTTCTGCCTCAGGACTGGGCACTCTGACATTAACACTATCAGCTCCGCAGCATTAACTTTCAGAAAAGCCTTTATCTGTTCCTCTGCTCAAACTGTATCGCTGCAGAGGTCCCTACGTGAACAAGTACCTGTTAACAATGAGCAAGTTACCTGCTCGGTGCAGAGCTCTGGTAACGCAGGGTTTCACATGACAGCAGCACTATGAATCTCATGCTTTTTCTCTGACAGAGGCGAATTTCATTGCCAAATCTCTTTTTTTTCCCTTTTCAGTTTGCAGCTTTAGCAGACAACGTGCAAACTTTGCGGCAGCTCCGAGCTCAGCGTGCCGGAATTTCAGCCCTCGGAGCAGGATCCTCCCCAAGAAGCCGACGCCAGCACCGAGCGACCCAGCCAAGCCCCGGCCATCCTCCCTCCCGCACACCGACCCCTTCCAGCATCTATTTGTCCGTGTCCGCTGTCAGACACCGCTCCATGCGAACCCGTCCCCCCACCCCCCGGCTCCGCTCCCCCCGTGCCGCTGCGGAGCGCTCCGACCGCCGGCGCGGTGCCGCGGAGCCGCCCGTTGCGGTTCCCCCGGCGGCACCGGGGGTGGATCGGTGCCGCTCCGCTCCGCGCGCTGCGGCCGCCCCAGCCCGTTCCCCCAGCACTGCAGCACCAACAGCCCCCCCCCATCCCCCCGGCGCCCCGCACAGCCCCAACTCACAGGATCTCCAGGTCGCGCAGGGCGCGGAAAGCTCCATCCTCGATGCAGCTGATCTGGTTGTTGTCCAGCTGCCTGCGGAGAGGAAGGGAGAGGGTGAGGGAGGGCAGAGCAGCCCGGAGCGGGGCCGGGTGTCCCCGAGGCAGTGCGGGGCTCTGTGGTTGTGCCAGCGCCGCACGCTGCGCCGGAGCCTGGCAGGTCTCAGTAAATATTAATTGCGTCTTTTTTTTTTTTTTTTCCTTTCTTTTTTCTTTTTTTTTTTTTTTAAAGGCAGAAGGGAGTAATTTCATTACATTAGGGCATCCAATCCATTATGAGCTTTTACCGTCATGTCAGTGAAACAATTTCATTAAGCTAAAGGCCTGTAAATCATTGGAGGTCACCGGGCTGCCCTCCGTGACCTCCCACAATGCCTTTTCTTCTTTTACTGGAAGTTGGAGTCCTCTGTCCTGACAGTACTAAATCTCCCGGCTTTATCTGCCCGAGAGCTGTGAGAGCGAACAGGGAATACACCAGTTCCAAATTAGACTCAACTAATCTAATTTTATAGTCTTTTTATTATTCTAAGCACCAAATGGCTGTGGTGGTTCGATGCCTCCGCGCATTGTTACCGGTCCCATCTGGTAGCCCATTCTATTGAAAGATCTCTGAGCGAATGCAAAGCCTGACTAACTGCATCAGGGAGCACGGCCGCAACACGGAGCAACACGGACACTCACGGCACCACGCTGCTTCCTAATGTCTCATTTAATATCTGGACTGTGGGCTTCTCCCATTTGTTTCCCTGCACGTGCATATGCATTACAATAGGTGGGGACGCAGCGGTACAGGTACATCTGCCTCTCTTATGGGGAAATTACAATTGTAAGGGGTTATCTAAAATTTAGCAATTACATTTTCAGACATACGATCTCTTGAATGTTACGCCTACAGAAATACACCTGTGTACCTCCTCATGTGGAAGCACAACGCCTGAATGTCAGACAAAAACCAGAGCTAACTCCTGGCTCTGTTTGCTCCACTGACACTGATTATCCCAGGTACGTGTTTGTGTCTGAAGACCAAAGGGAAACTGCCCTTGGTCTGGTCCCAATGAACATGATTTAAGTGCATGAAGTATCACACAAGGTCTGCTTAAAAGCTTAGCAAGCATAAAGGCAGCTGAGGTTTCTCATTGCTCTCATATCTTTGGAGAACATGCTGAATTTGGCAAAACATCCAGCAGTATCTCCTATACCGACATACACCAGGACGTACAATCATCCGGAAGGAATTCTGTAGCATGACAGTTCATGCATATTTTAAATACATATTTATGTAACTATATACATACTTACTTATTTATGTTCTCTCTGCCCCTCCCACCACCCCACAAAGGTGCCAACAGCGATGTACATCTGACTGCTGAGATGGCAAAGTGGCTTCTTCTGAGAAGGCTGTTTAATTGAGTGGGTCGTTAGCATTTTTTTGCTCAGATGGAAAGAATGGGGGATTTCGGGAGGAATAAACTTAGGATGAGTTAAATATAACTCTGGATGCATGACTAAGTACTTTACACTTCAGTTGGCTTTATTAAGCATACTTTATTAAGCATAAAGCTGGCACATTCTAGCAAGATGAAGAGAAAGCAGGAGCAATTGGAGAACCACCTCTCTCTTTCCTTCTACAAGAAGTATTATATATTGCCTATTTTTATTTGAGTTACACTATAATATTGATTTTTCTGCCAGATACACTAAAACAAGCAAATAAACCCAGCATGCGACTCACAAGGCCTTCTATTAAAAAGCTTCATATGCCATGCATTGCTTTCCTAAAAAATGCTCCTGTCACAGATTGATTTTTGTTGAAAATGCACAATAATCTTAATCATGTTTCTATAGGTCCAATCACGCTAATGCTAACAATGAAGTTTAGCTTATGTAAATAATCCACAGGACCACTGAAAAGGAAACCTCTAGATACAGCAGACCTGAACTTAGCAGGATGCTCAGTAAATTGGGAAAATACTCATTACAGATGTCAACTGACACTCAGTACAGCCTGGATCTTCAACTCCATAAACTGCATTTGTGTCTCTGGGTGGCACTCACATGTGTAATGCTCCCTGAGAGCAGCAGGGCTCCTGGCTCCTGACAGCCACTACATACAAGCACTCAGTTCTGTGCTTAACTCTGAGCACAAGAATCTCTTCCCAGAAGGGATGGAACTATTAGTTGTCTTGAAATTAAGTATGACTGCATTTAAGATCCTTTACCTTCTAATGTATTTCTCTTTGCCTAAAAGCAGAAAGTCAGTTTCTTTGCACACACGTAGCAGCCCTGTGAGAGGCTGAGCAGATTTTACAGCTCAGAGTCTGAACAGTGGCTTCCTACCAAGACAACATGTTAGTTCAAAGCTGGGAAAGACCTCTCGTACAGCTCTACAGAAAACCAAAGCTGGGTGTTCAGCATATCCATGAAGGCAAAATAAAATGCACATGACATGGGCCAGCAGCCAGACTGCACACTCGAGCTGGGTTTGCTGTGCTCTTAAATGTCCAGAGCAGAGTGTTCAACATCCACCGAGCAGAACTAATAATATGCAGAGAATGTAGAAATTCAACTTCAGAAAAAATGTAAAATTCAGCATTCAGGAGCAGCTGGGCACGCACTTCCTTGAGGAATGTGCAACACCACTCCTGTTTCCTCATCATTACCATTCAAATGGGCACTCACCCCTCCCAAGCACCGTATTACAGAGACTGGGTCAGCTGCTCCGGTCTCAAAGACATTGAAAAAATGGTCTCAGCCAGCAGAAGCATTTATTCAGATTTAAACATTACTTCCATTTGTCAGAGCTCTTTCTCTTTCTAGAATAATTTTGTCTCTTTGATATTTGTCATGTATGCAGTGGTGCAATGCAGTGGCCAAAAAGAGAAGTCAGATGAAACTAGCTCAGATTTTAGTCACCATTTTTCATTGGACAAGGTTAAGTTTTGTATCTGTCTCTTCTCACTCCTGCCTTTCGCAGGAATCCAGCTCTCATCTCAGGCTTCATCTGTAACTACTTCTGAAGGGAATATGTGTTCTCAGGCCAAAAAAGTGTTACAATAGTGTGTGCAATGAATGAAGCCTCAAAGATGAAGCTGTGAGAGACAGCCAGACAGCATGGCTGGCACATTGTTAGAGCTGCAAAGCAGGGGATGAACAAGAAAACATGGCCAAATTTGTGCTTCCAAGTTTTTGCTGGGTTAGATGGATCTCTAACTTTTCCCTGGTGAAAGCACATGTTTGGGTGCCAGTGCTGAACCTCTCACACACAAGGCACAGGCTGGGATCCTGGCAGGCCAGCACACACACCCAGCTGAGTTCCCCAACCAGGTGGGCAGCAGACATTGCAACAAGTACAAAGAGCAACACCAGGTAACCCCGGAGAGTGGAGCAAACACATGAGGAAGGAAAATATTTAGAGGGCATGTGGGGCTTACATGACGTGTGACACAAATGCTTGCAAATAATGCTGGAATGTATAAAATGGTCTAGAGAAAAAGGCTCCTTTCATCTGGTAGAGATACAATAATAATGCCATATGTATCCAGCTTCGTGACTCCATTGCTTATCTCTGTTTCTACTAAAAATTATGATAACCGCATGACTAAATTACATGCAATAAATCATTATCTATCCTTAAAATTTATATTTTAAAGCAAAAACAATGAGAAGAAAGGTTTTAAGACTAAAAAATGAGACATCACCTCTCCATGAAATGAAAAGTAACGCTGCATCCCAACAGATTTCTTTCACAAGATGCTCTGTGGTTTAGGCAAGACAAGACACTGCTCTAACAGTTAGAACACGGTTCCCCCATGTAACACCCAGGCTCAGCCATTTTGATCTGAATGTTATCTGTCAGACAGAAGAGTAACATTTCAAATAACATTTGGAAGGAATGGGATTTTATAATGCTGATATTATTTTTGCCAATTGGAACAATCCTTTAAATAGGAAGATTTAGAATTTTTGCTCCCAACAATAAGAGCTTTTAGTTTTCAAATGCCTTTGAGAGAGAAAAATCAGCAACAAAGATACGTTAATTTTTATCATGGTACTAAATTTAATACTAAAAAAAATCACAAACTGCTGTAAATATTGAGGATTTGAATTAATGCAGTAAAAACATCCCAAACTGAAATTATCTCATCTTTGACTGACACTGAAACTTAATTAATGTTTAAAGTCATAGAATCATAGCATCACCAAGGCTGGAAAAGACCTGTAAGATCATCCAGTCCAACCATCCACCTACGGCCAATATTTCCCACTAAAAATCCACATTGATGTGTCCCTAGCAGCTGTCACTCACATAACACCAAGTAACCTAACACAGAGTATAAGGACTCCAAGTGTTTTCTCAGCAGTTTGCCATACCTGGAGATATCCTTCAGGTACCAAACACTAAACATCCCAGCATGGAGAGGTGAGATCAGGGTTTTTCTTTTGATTGGTTGGTTGGACATTTTATTTATGATGCACGGTAGAGATCAAGTGCTCATCTCATTTTTAATTACATCATGACAGCAATTAATTAATGTAACCTCTTTGTATGTTTTCTCCAGAATTTGGTAACTTTTAAATAAAAGCTCACATTAACCAGCAGTGTGATGAAAACCTTTCAGATGTTTCCGCTTATCATACTTTAAATGTTTAACATACAAAGAAGTGCTGTAAACTACCTGCATATTTCAGAAAGTTCTGCTGTTACAAATGGGAGATTACGACTGTTCTACATATCTGCTGTTCCAGACCCGAGCTTCAGCATTTCCCAGTTAGTAAAATACTATGTTGCACGTTTATCCACAAGTATCCATGTTAAACATACCACCCTGCAAACATGTTTAAAACAGATGACTTTTCAATAGCCGTTTCAGCAGAATGTAAATCCACTGCAACGTGCAAAATTGTAGTTGCTAAAGAATTGGATTTTGTTAATTAAATCTCCGATGGAGCCTCAGTTTGGGCAACATTTTCCCTCAGTTTTTCCATTTCTTTTCTAATAGAAACTGCCCGGTCTATGCAATCACTGTAAAAGACATACCCTACCACTGATGGTATTCAATAAACGGTAGGAATTAGATGGGTGCTTTATGACATTTATTGCCCAGTCTCCAAGGTATTCCTTACATGAATGCTTGAGAATGCCAAAAATAGAAACAAGTGACCTGATACATGTAGGTAAAATTTCTCCCATACCAAACTGAAGGACTGCTCCTTCAGCTGATAATGAAGCACTACTAATGGTAACAGATGCTGCTCTGAACTAATATTGAATTTGAACTAAATTGGCATAAAGTTATTTTAAAGCCACTTCTGGTGCATTTTTCACTTATAATTTGTCCTCTTTACCGAAGCATTACTAGAATAATTTTATAAAAGCTTACTCGCATTAGAAAAATAAAAGAATTGCTATGTTAAATTCAGTGTTAAAGTAAATCTCAAGTGGAGTAAATTCGTGGTGCAGAACACAGAGGACAGAGCTGCAGTGCTCTGGTTGTGCCAATAGCTCTGGCTGAAGAGCTGCACAGAAACAACCCATGTGCACGGCAGCTCCGGGCACAGGCACGGCACTGGGCATCAGCCCTCCCATGCCTGTGTTATGGGGCTGGTCAAGGAGGGAGGAACAGCTGATGGGGGAAGCACTATTTATGACTATTTACTCTACAGGCTGTGCAAAAGTACAAGTGTTTGCTCTAAGTTAATTACATTAACTCACAATTCAAAATGTTGCTATCCGAAACCAGACATCATATTAGCTTAATGCAAACCAAGGTGACAAACAAATAGGTGGAGCCCTGCCTCTTCCCAGCAAGATAAGTACACACAAACCAAGGTTTCCTTTCAGTATCAGGGGCTTTAGAATAATTTTCTTTTCTATTAAAAAAAAAACCCCTCCCTCTGGTTGCTGATGCAACAAATGGTGCATACCCAGCACACAAATGGCTGTCTCCATAGCAATTGGGGCAGGTTCTGTGTTTCCCTAGTTACTCCTGACTGATAACCATCTGTTGTTCTGCTCTGCCACAGCCCCAAAGGGGAGAAAGGGAAGAAACAAGGAAGATAAAATGGGTGTTAGAGAATAGGAAAGTTATTTACTACAGTGGGTTTTACATTGTCAGAAGGTTTGCAGTTACTTACATCTTTTTTTATTCTTGCTTTCAGTTGACAAGTATGGAGTACGGCAGACAAAGAAAAGCTGTAACTCCAAAATGTTACCAATCATTCACCTTACGAATAGCAAACCATACAGGGAATTGTATTAGGAATATTAAAAGGAAATCACATCATTAGAATGTTAGTATGAAACTGTGGAAAATTTGGAACTAAAGCACTTATTGGAGGAAAAAAAAACACCTAGAGAAAATTAATTTCAATAATTAGTAGAGATTAATAATGTAAGAGTGTTGGGCAGAGGAGATGAGGAGGTCAACACCCCCCGAACGCTGTGGCTGGAGCAGGGTCCCTCTGCAGCTGCTTCAGCCTGCAGGATGGCCAGGAGCTCCCTTACCCCCTGGGGCCCTCACTGCTGAACCATGGGCCCCTCCTCTATCCTCTATCCTCTATCCTCTATCCTCTATCCTCTATCCTCTATCCTCTATCCTCTATCCTCTATCCTCTATCCTCTATCCTCTATCCTCTATCCTCTATCCTCTATCCTCTATCCTCTATCCTCTATCCTCTATCCTCTATCTTCTATCCTCTATCCTCTGTCAGGATATCCTCTGCAGGAGCACAAACAAGCCTCCACAGGCTGCTGTTACAGCAGCACACCAGTGGCGTTGGGTTTTATTTTCTTTGAAAATGACTGTGAGTGTTCCATATAGCAATAAATCCATAAAAGAACCAAAACTTTTAAAAATGAAAGACATGGGATGCTTCAATCCTCAATATTATATCACCTGTTGGACAGACAAAGCTGTCTGGGGCTGTTTATCCAGCAGGCCAGAGGACTGCAGGAATTCTGGAGAGTGGAGCAGCAAGGAGGGCTCTGGCTCCATGGGCTCCTCCCCATGGCACAGCGATGCACCAAGAGCTCCTGGCCACACAGCAAAGTGAGGTGTTATAACAAGGTGCTTTCCGAAAATCGTGTCGAATCTGCCGTTAGCTTGCTTACACATCCTCGTTATTAATAATTCACTAAATGCAGTTTTGAGAGGAAAACTAGGGCTCTCGTGCCTTTAAGAGCCTTAGACGTTTTTAGCAAACATGAAAATTACATGATGAGGTAGCGGCTGTGGCAGAGAGCAAACGCAATAGCAATTATGAGAGGGTAAACTCACTCAAGGCCCAGACACCAGAAGCACCTCTTATACGTGGTTAGGAAAATGACAGAGCACAAAAGAATCTTGACATTTGATCTCCAGACATCTGTCCCCTTTAATAACACCTATTACATTAGATTAATTCTATCACCTGCAGTCATACAACAGCTTGAGATGTCTTCTAGATCTTCAGACTAAAATCAGGAATAAATAATGCCAGAACAGGGAGATGTGAGTAAAGGCACAAAATTATCAACCTTGTTCCATGGCTGGAAAATTTGGGCAAAGCAGCATGGATCCTTGTGATCTGATAGTTTAACTTTAAATGGGAAATGAGTATAAAGACCCATTGGATGAATATCCAAATGTGGAGCATTTTGTGTTTATGAACTGCAGAATCTCAGGATAACACACCGTAAAATTTGTCAATCAGGTCTTTTATAACAAATCTTTTGGACTGCTGTTACAGAGCATTTTGGTAAGAGATGCTGATTGATCACAGTGCCTTCAAAGACAAAAAATAACCAGCTGATTCCAGAGAGGGAAGAACAAACGTGAGCAGCTCGGTGCCCCATCTTCAGTTTGGAGTGTTTTACTTTTTATTGATTTCTTTTGTCATGACTGAACTCAGTTTCTCAACATGCAAGAAGTGCTGTAATAATAACTAACTCCACAGCCACTTGATCACAGTTTACCAACACCACATATTTCAAGATGCTGCATCAGTTTTAAATCATTCATTAAGGCCTTCCAATCCTGATCCTGCATAGCACAGGCTCCAAAAGGCAGCCCATTGCATCTTTGTGTGAGCTTTGATTTTGGGATTATTGGCACTTCAGGTGATGAGGGGATGGGGGTGCTCTGCTTCCACTTGTGTTTGTTTTTAAGCTTTTTAAGCCCTCATCAAACACAGGCTTTGCTGATCAGGCAACAGCAACTCTGTCTTTGAGGCATGAAAATCATTCTAGGAAATTCTGTTGTAGGCCACTAAAAATAGTGAAAGAAAAGTAAGAGGTTTTGATTACATTACAAGGAGCCACCTGGCTTAGCTGCAGCTTTCTTTTGCTCTGCCCACTTGTCTGGGCATTAGCAAAGTCAGACATTTAGGATTTTACTTGCAAGTGCTCCTAAGTGGCCGAGGTCCAAAAGGAGCTCCAAATTCTGACTCCTCACTCTGATTACACTTAACTCTGTGATTCTCAGGACTGCTGAAACAGGGGAAGAAGACCCACGTGCATATGCAACTCCGCTCTTAGGTCTGTTGCTTTCTTACTGATATAAAACAAAACCAGCAATGGGTGCTATGAAAACATTTGAGATTTGTTGTGTTTCACTCGCTTCACTGCACACACAGCTTCCTGATGCTCTGGCTTTAAGTGTCTTCCTTCCTAATTGTCAGTTCTTAGTGCTGTACTTTACAAGTCAGACCTGTGGCTGACTTGCAATCAATACTAAATAAGCATATGGACAAGTTTAGGTGAGATGGCGCTAAAGGTAGGAAACGCATAATAATTCATCCTGAAGCCTCTGAGCTTTTAAGGCATTCATGCTCACTACTCAAGGCAACTAATGCTCAGTAAAATTCCCACTAGAATTTATATGGTTACAGGTTTGTTACCCTGGGAATGCTGATAAAGGTGCAAGCAAGCACTGAACTTACTCCTTTGCTGTTGTTAGAAAGTGAGTATTGTCTGCAAACACAACAACACAAAGAAGCCAGCACTCATTCTGTATTCAAAAAGCAGTGACTGAGGGAGAGGCTTCAGGACCCAGAAAGGCTGTGATGCTCCTTACCCGTGAGCTAGCAGAGGAGTGCAGGAAGCCCTTTTGTCACACAGACTCCAAAACATCAAGAAATTACTTCTGTGAAGGGGGCAAGCTATGAGCAATGGCAGCATGGAGAACATTTGACTGGAGGCTGCTCTGGGCCACAACACTGTGCACACTCAGCTGTAACTGCTGGACTCTGCTCTCCAAGCTCAGAAGCTCTTATTTCAGATATGCGTGTTGCCTTGTCCTGTCTGCTTCACACTGAGGTCCACAGGGGAGGAAACCTCATTTCTGTCTGCATCCGGAGCCTGACCAGGCCCACCCAACTCATTATCAGCAGTGCCGAAGTCCACTTACAAAAATGCTCTATTCATTGGGCAGTGACATATGACTCTAAAGATCTATCCACCTTTTCCCAGTAATGATCCAGGCTGAGTTTAATCATCTCATGACACTTGAATAGGTGTAGGGAACCTGCTTTGGCAGGGGGGTTGTCAATGATCTCTAGAGGTCCCTTCCAACTCCTGCAATTCTCTGATTCTGTGTGATTATGTGAATAGAAGGTGTCACACAAACTATGCCTTGGTGAGTTGTGTCCTCTGCTGCTACCCACCACTCTGCCCCAATCCACCAAATCTGGACCATTTGTGTAACACCATCCTAGCAGCACAGCAAACGAAAGCCTGGTTAACAGGCTTGTACAGAACAATTAAAGTTAAGAAAAGCAATCAGTTTCTAGAAAGAAAGATAGAATATTAAAGAAAAGTCAATCAAAAGGAAACCTGGAAAAGATGTTAACAAAGGAAAGCAAATAAATGACCTGATATATTAAATGGGACCCAAAGATAACGTTGCTCTTACTCATCTTGGGACCCAGAAATCACATAATTTTTAAAACACTTAGAAAAGTGCTATGGAAATACACAGCAAACTGTATCATAGTTGACACAAAAAGCCATTTTGTTGTATTGTTTACTAGCCAGCCAATTTTTTGTCATCTGAGAAATGTGCATCTCCCAGGGTAAGGACAGCCACCCATCCTGCAGATTTATGTTTACAAGCATTTTGAAACAAATGTTCCTATTTGAACATCCATACAAACCATAAGCATCCAGTATGTTTGGAGCACTGCATTCAGTTTTTGTTAGCAGATCTTTAACTTCCTGAACAATGTTTAAGCAAAGCAGTGCAGCACTACTATACATCCTGCAGGAGCAGCGCACAGAACATATGTGACAAACCTTCCGCATATTCACCAGGGAGTGTTTCTTTCCTCCTACAATAAACCATAGTACTATTTATTTAATTCACTAAAGCAAATGGTATTCATCTACTTTTGGCATTTATGTGATGGCTGTAGTACCGGAGTGCCTCACTCTTTAATACATTTATTCATTCTCCCTGCAGACGCACAGCTGTCAGCAGCACAATGAGGTTTTATACAATTTCAGGAACGGAGTTCACCGCTTCCAGTTCCACTTACCTACATCATTTCTAAATTACAATATGCTTCCCCAGCCTCAGGACATGTAAAATACCAACCCAAAGAGAGAGAACGGGGTGAGTTTGCATCAGAAATGCTGAACATCGCTTATTGCAATGGATAATTATTGGTAATGTTACTACTGCTGCATATCAAACTGATAAGTATATAGGTAAAAGATGTTCAATAGCATTGACTTTTCACTGAATTGTGGCACTTGAAAATAAAAACACCCTCAAAAACCCTACTGGTACCTGATATCATCCTGCAAACTTGGTTCTTGGATGGCATGGAAAAGTAGCCAGGTACAGAAGCCTTGCTTCTAGCTTTCCTGCTGGATCCCTGTTAGTCAGGGGAAATGAACTGCTGGGCAAGGAATAGCTAAACCCTGAATCTGAAGCTTCACAGTTTAGAAATCTGGTACAAAGGGACACCCATGGTCTGCAATACAACACATGCTGCAAAAACAGGACAACAGGTCACCTCCAGAGGGCTTCATTCCACCTCGCAGGAGGCTCTGGTGACTTTAAAGTCAGCATTTGACTATGAATGCAGAAGCAGAAATGTGAAAGTGGCATTCCAATCAAAACCAGTACAAT
The DNA here is from genome assembly GCF_054131305.1 of Coturnix japonica. Classification (NCBI taxonomy): domain Eukaryota; kingdom Metazoa; phylum Chordata; class Aves; order Galliformes; family Phasianidae; genus Coturnix; species Coturnix japonica. The sequence continues at coordinate 5,994,163 of NC_140680.1, read as the reverse complement.
CAGCATCATGAAATAACCGCCCCGCATTCCAGGTTTAAAAGGTGATGGTTTATCATTAGAAATATAGTCAACATATCCAACTAATGTTTACAGCTTACGTAAAAATTTCCCCAGAAGTTACAGACTTCAGCATTTCTGTCTGAACGTATCCCAGACATTGTGTGTTTCTTTTAAAGAAAAATATCTCATTTTAAAAAGTAACCACACCAACCTCCAGGTCACGTTAGACATGGTGATTCCTTAAGAATAAATGGCCGCATGTCTAAGCTGTTCACTCGCATTTACTTGGTAGCCTCTGAATAATGATTCTACAGAGCCAACAAAACTGAAGTCATTAACAGAGACCTAAAAGTAAACTTAATCCATTCAAACTTTGAAACTTTTGTGCTGAGTGGCATGGTTTGTTTGTGTTGTTATTTCTCCTGATAGTAATCCATAAATCTGTTCATAGCAGATACTGCTTCCTCTGCCAGGACTGCAGCACCAAGCAGGAAGTCTTGTGAAAGACAGCTTTCACTCTTAAGATCAGGCAGCAGTTTGGGATGAAATGCGCATACCCGCTGCCTTAACTGACCCCTTAAACAAGTATCTAAGATCTAATTCATTTTGAAATGTGAAAGCACTTACATAAAACAGAGAAGCCCAAGCTTTCTCCCTCACAATCACAGCAACACATCTTCTATAAGTAGGTAAAGAGGGTACCTGCACAACCCTGGCTCCACTGCACCTCTCCCATCCTTCTCAGTCAATTCTGAGTGCCGCACACCCACTTGTGACAGCCTGCTGCATGCCCCACATTAACCCTTAGTGACGCCCACCAGCTGCTGCATGAGGACTGGGAGAGTCACAGCTCCCAGCAGCACAACTCTGCGAGCTAAAAGCAAGCAGCACCCCCACCCCCACATACCCCACCAACAAAACCCCTGCAAAACTGCTTGGCCAACTGCGAGCCTTGGGTTTCAGGGAACCAACTGAAGCAACCCACATAACCTCCTTGCAGCAGCCACCTTCCAGCCAAGCCTGGCTTTAAAGGCAGGACAAAAGCTGATGCCACACAGGAGCTGAGCTAAAGTATATAAATAAAATGCAAAGGAAAGCAAGGGTAAAACTTGTGTATGTGGCTACCAAGAGGCCACAAAAAGTAGAAAGAACTCAATCTCTTCCTAATGCTGCCTCTCATGGTTGAAGGATCCTTTTCCCACCACACATGACAAGAAATTGTTTTTAGTATGCACAAAAAATGGCAAGGTTTGCTGCACTGAGAAAAGGACTGGGTTTGGGAATGCTACAGAAATGTCCATAGGACTGAGCATGAACCCTCTGCACGCACAGCCCTTGTGCACCACATCATAGCTCTACAGGAGCACGTTAAGTGATCTGATTAAATGAGAGTTAATTTATGACTTCTTTTTCTGCGGAAAAGAATCATTTTGTATTCTGGTCTGAATGTATTATGGCTGCCTTATAAGCACCTTTTGACAGACAGGATATTGAGATGGAATTATACAGTGAAATAATCCTGATCACTGTTGAACGTCTCATGTTCCTTCCAAAGGAGGATTAAGATCCTCACTTCCTCTGGTAAAACAAAAGAAAGGAAGAAACCCAAGTGTGAAACCAATGAACAAGCGCTGTGTGCACACTACCTCAGAGTTACTGCTCTACTGTTGGGAACCAGTTGGAAAAATAACTCCAAACAATACAGAGAACTGGAGCGGAGTTTACTTCCACATGAAGATAGAATCCTCTCATTTGTTTCTCTGACATTTATGGAACTAGCAAAGGGTAAACAAAAGCAAAATTAGATCCCACAGGCTTTTGTTAGGAAAAAACAGTAAAGGAGAATGGCATTCTGTGGCAAAAATCAGCTGTGCAAATGGGACCATCATCTCAGGGCCCTTCCCAGTGCTGCTAGCCTACTTTCTTCCACCTGATCTTAAACAAAATAATTTGTATTGTTACCTACCTCAGAGGTATTTCATTAAGGCTAATATCAGATTTAAACCTAGACAATCAACATTACATTACTCCTATTAACCTCCAAACAAGTATTTGAGTGTCTGAGGATTCCTTCTGTGCTTTATTCACAGCTAGATCTTGATTTTACATTGGACATATTTGAAAACACTGCAGAACCCCAGCACAATCATATATTTTTTTAATTAAATAAAAGAAGAATCTCCACTGGATCTCCACAATATCCATGTGTGCACAACCTGATCTTGCGTAGGAGTCCCCGCTCACTGCAGGGCATTGTGATAAATGACCTTTAAAGGTCTCTTCCAACTCAAATGATTCTATGATTCAGTGTGATTTACAACGTGATCTCAGCTGCACATCTCAGCTACATTACCATGTAACATCACTAGCCATACAAACATGGTAAATATATGTTCACCCCCCCAGAAAAAATTAAAAGTCTGTAAAATAAAATTATGCCATTACAGTTGAAGTTTTGTTTTCCTCCAAAAACATTTTCCTTTCAAGGCACAACAATCTTAGACTGAACTGAATTACAGATGGCTTTGTTTTCCTAAGACCCCTTTATCTCATGGATCCATCCAAGTGCACTATGGTGAATGGTGAAGTCCCGTACCAGACCAAAGGAGAAGCATAAGCATTCCCTTCTGTGTGTTCTATGTAGGAAGAAATTGCACAGGTGCTGCTGTTGTTTGAAGCCCCAGCCCGCTTGCACACAGGGGAAGCATCCATCTCATTCCATGGCCAAGGAGGAGAGGTGCATAATAACGATTGTATTATCCAGAAAAGTGATGTGGGAGCTTTAAGAATTAAGGGAGTTTTGTTCACCCTGAAAGGTACAATAAATCCGTGAGTACTTTTGCCTGTTTACAAGATGAAAAATCAAAACTTAATCCCAATGAAAAGGTAAGACAGCTTCAGAGCAGGGACACCTACAGCATCTCCATCTCAAAACCCAAAACGCTGCCTCTCCCACCAACTGCAAGCAGCAGCACAGCACTCCTTGTCCTGCCCTCCCTGCACCAAAACTTGTGGTGGCTGGAGAGGGGAAGAAGACTCAGATAATGGCTTCACTTTCAGTCTGACTGGAAGGGTCAAAAAGGAGAATGCAAACTTTTTTCTGGTGGTGGATGGTATTCAGAGCCCCCATTTATGTGCGGGTGCTGCCGTGCAATGCTGTTGCTGTGCCGCTTTGGCTTAGAGATGACACGCGCTGACCCCGGTGTGCCCAGCACTGCACCAGAATAATTCAACACAAAAGGTTTGCATTAAATGTAATGAAGCAGATGACAAAATCAATAAACCTGGAGTGGTGTGGCTATCATAAAAATGATGTAAATTCAGAGTTCACAGTGGTTATGAAGCTATTTAGGATTATAATTAAAACCAGCGCTTTTTTTTTTTTTTTTTTTTTTTTTCCCAGAATAAAAGCTCCTTTGACAATCATAGATGAATGCTACAGGAAATCTTCAACAAATGCATCAAATGCATTCAGAATTAAGGAATGGCACAAAGACAGCATAAATTACCCAAAGATAAACTGTAAACGTAGGTTAACCTAAAAAAGTATAAAATAAAGAAAATTTGATTTTCATCCTTTTTCAACTGATGTCACATCCCATTTTAATCAAGCTTTATATCAAAAGGATGATAAGAACACCACAGAGCCTGCTTTTAAATCGTGGCATTTTCTGGAGTTGATTTCTGTCAAAGAGACTTCTGTAAGAGCAATAATACAAAAAAGGGCCAAATCTGCTCTCCATTATTCTCCATCAGAAAGCAGCACTGCAGCATGGGTGCTGCATCGAAAATCTATCTATGCTTTATCAGGATAAAGAACAACAAGCCCAGAAAGCAGCGTGCAGAGCTCAGCAAAGTGTGCAGGTGGTCCTGGAAGCATCCACAACCACATCGGCTTTTGGTGGCTGACCCCAGCCCCCATCACACACCTAACCCCAGCTCAGGGCTGAGCCTGAGCTCCTCACCCAGCAGCAAGGAGCCCAATCCCACTGCTGGGCTGCAGGCACAGCTTTGCTGGTGGCTGCCACGTGGAGCCCCGCTGCTGCTGAGCCACCTGCAGCACCGCAAGACCAATGGCTGCAGGAGAAGGCGATGCAGTACACAAAACATAAAGCATTAGAATGACCAGAAACAAATCTGAAGTAGGTTCTGCTCTGCTGAGGTCTGTGTGGCACACTTGTCTGCCTTGTGGGCAGCATTAGGATTTTACCATATGAAGAAGGAAAGGTGCAGCCTTTGGGTGATGTTTAAAATACATTTCTTGAAAATGAAAAATAAAATTGTTATTTATGCTGGTCTGAAGCTGATAAGGAGTAATTAAACATCTGCGGTTTGCCTAAAATTGACGTCTGTTACAGTGAACACGCTGCACACAAAAGTTGGGAATCAAAATGACATGCAGCTGTATTGGAGCTGTTCAGCTCTGATTGTCATCAAAATACTCATTTTTGAACAATATTAAATATCATTGTGCTAAATGCCATCAATTAAATGCCATTTCCTAGGCTGCGATGTACCATAGGCTTACGTACTTGTGTTTTATCGGTAGAGCACACTTAGGAGGTATTTCAGCTTTTATTTATCTGGCATTTTACTAAGGGGAAAGCAACCTTTAGAGTGAGGAAATTTGTTGCCTGGGAGCGATGCTCTGGCTTTCAGGAGTTGTTGGTGACAGATCCCTTGTGGCTGCTCGAACCCACAACTACGGGCATCCGCAGAACAAAGACACCTGAAATGCAGTGGCACAGTAGAACACAGCACACAGCCGCCCCACCTAATGCAGGTGTTTTCATTTAGAAAACATCACCGGTGTGTTTTCAAATCTGTGAAATCAATCTCAAGTGAGGTACAAATGGTAGTTTAGTGCATTCAACAGATTTCAGATCATTCTGTGCTGCCGCATCCACCTGGTGTTTTATTTATTAGCTAGAGACGTGGGAAAGGGGATTACATAAACCAAAATGTGTTTTAAAAAATGCAAGCTCGATGTGTTCACACTGCCAAACACAACATACATTTAAATACTTCATGAAATGGTTCTGGAGTTTTCCAGTGTTGATCAGGTGTGTTGCAGAGTTTGCAGCTTATTGCTCTGCAGATATTTCTGCCATCACACATTTGTGCACTCGGGACCATCTCAAATAGTTCAGGAACAGGGAAAGCACAGCATCCCCCCGGGCAGCCCTGATCACAGGAGTGTCCTGCAGTGTGGGACCAGCCCCTGCAGCTCAACACGTGGAGAGCTGACCAAGCACTGCTGCAGAGCCTACACAGAAATGGTCTCACACAAATGAAATAACTCACAAGGTCCAAGACTACTGCTGAACCAGCACCTCTACATACCAGCGGACAGTGCAAAAATCCCACAAAACTTCTCTCCAAGAGGTAATTCTGAAGAATTATGAGCCCTTATGATGTGAAAAGAGATGCTAGCAAACATGCCAAGACTGTAAGGACACTTGGAAAAAATAACGTTCCTTGGCCATCACAGTAATCTAGTAGAGAGCACAGCTATTTAGAAGGCACTCTTCAGAAGCAGCTTTGATGCCACTGATGTAAATGAGACAGGGCAGGCAGCATGGCAGCTTCAGCTGGGGACTGACACAGCAATGCACTTCTTCCCTCCATCCCCTGCCTGCCACAAGTCAGGTTGCACAGCATCCAGATTCTCTTGACTTTATGCCCCCAACTTTTACTATAACGCAGGACAAGAGAAGTTATTTAGAGAGATCAGGGTAGGTAGATTTTAAAGGTTAGTGATTCAGAATGGAATAAGCTGGAAGAGAAGCCCTGTGTGCCAAGCTGCCCTCAGGCAGTACAGCCAGCAGCAGTTCCCCAAGCAAAACTGCTTGCAGCTGGGGTCAGTCCCTGCAAAGATGGGCACAATCCCTGGGACATGAGGCCTGCCTGAGGATGGCCCTGTGCACGGGACTGAGCAGAGACGTGCAGAAATAAACATCGCGAGCACAAAGCATCCCGACTCAAAATCTCTGCTTGCTTGGTTTTGCATATCTCACCTTAAGCGCATTCTGTGCTGTGGAGCGAACATGCATGTGCATTTCAATCAATCATATCTTTTAAATGAGATAATTGTGAGATATATGCATTTTGTATTCATTATAAGGGGTAGAACAGATGGCAAAAGCTCAAACTAATCTACTCATAAAATTAACTTAGGCTGTAGGTGATGTTTCTCCATAGAAAGTGGAAAGTTGGTAGCGTGTTATTTTAATGTTATAATAATACTGCATCACAATGGAACTTCTAGGAAAGCGAAGGCGATGGCCACAGCGATACCGCCTGAATTCATTACAGTCACTATCACAATGAATACCAATTACAGGAGATAGAAAAGAGGACATTGCTGGAATACATTGAGCACAGTGTGAATTTACAAATAAGGAGGAGGAAAATAGTTTACAAATTATTCTGACTGAAGTAATACGATCTTTTCACCCTCTACAGAGTGCAAGGGGTCTGACAAGTACTTCCAAACTGCTGATGGTGCTTCAATACCTCCGCTATACCAGCTCTGAAAACACTCAAAAATACCCACTGAGATCAAAGCGACCTGAAATTTGTTCCAAAAAAGAGTTTTATCCTTCTAAAAAACATATTTATGCATATATTTTTAAAATATCCTGTGCCTCCTTCAGGCACATCATCAGGGTCTGATGCTGCTCAGCCCATTCAGCGACACATAAGCAATACACCACCAATCACCAGTTCTCCTCCTGCCATTCACTGCTTTCACTGAGGTCAAGCACAGACTGCAGTAGACTCCTTGCAGATTTTACACCAAACAAGCGGGAAATCTTGCCAACTTTTTATCGCCCTCCTTTAATTTTGCTTTATTGCAAACAGTGTCAGTAAAACTGAGACCATACACAAATGTCTTGGAAGCGGAGCCAGGAATTTCAGAGGGCTTGGGACAATGGTTTCCTTTGGGAAACCACTCTAAAGCAGGTTAAGCTTCCAGGGTCACGTTTCATTGATACATCCTCTGTATTTACATACAGCAAATAATTCGCCATCGCTTTCTTTCTGCTAGGGAAATGGCTACACACATCAATCATCATTTCCTTGGGCTTATTCATTATTTTAAATAATTTGACAGGTATGTTTAATTATCTCAATCCTATCGCTGACGAGTGAATATGAGAAATACGTTCTGCAGTGTGGGGTTGCGGTGGAACATTTTTGGCTTGTGTAGGTGAATGCAAAAAACCTCTCAACATAAAGAGCAAATTCAGCTTTTTCCAAAACCTGAATGTGCAATCTGGATGTTTGATTTCTATAAAAGTCACACAGATAAATGGCAATAGAAGCTGCAGGCAGAAGAACTGAGGGCATCTTCCAAGAAAAGCCATTTAGCAATAGTCACAGAAGTATTTTACAGTACTCATATGGCTCCAATTTTTATGTTGCACAGGTAATGTAAGTACTTGAAAAATAAATGGACATACAGAGGTGGTCAGTGCTACATAGGTGCTGCCATATATCTGCATACTTTAGAAATACTGAATGCTGATTTTATTTTATCAAATGGAACCTGTAAGACTATGAAGCAGATTGACCCCAATTTCTCAAGCAACCCCAGGGCTGAAGGAAAGCAGCTTCCAGGCCCAGTAACATGAACTATTATCCATTGTGCGGCTGTGAAATATTTAGGCACGTGCAATGAGCCCATATTAACATGATAGATGAACCTGTCAGCTTGTATTTTTCTGCATCCCACTGCTACAAAATTCTGCCTTTTAGTAAAAGCCTATAAAAGAAAAAAGACAGAAGCTGGGTATGCACAGCATCACCTCCTATTGGATCAAGAACAAGAAATGCCAGTGGCTCCTCCTCAAACAAGTGCATGACCCAGCTGGTGGGTGAGGGTGGTCCCAGCTCCCCCTGCACTGAGCTGCAGGCATCTTCCCCAATAGTGTACATGCACGGTGGCTCTCCTTTCAGGAATGCAGACTGTCTTACTTGCTGGGAGATGCTGACATGCAGAAATGCACCTCACATGGCAGAGTTGGAGCCCTGCACCCAATACGGGTACCCAGCCCTGCAGCAGCTCCCTGATGTGACACGTGGGGGCTGCACAGACACAGTCACTGACTGCAGGTAAATGTGCTCTGTCTGTCCAGGGTGCCACTCTGCACTCTGCCCATTTACAGAAATGGCTTTTCCTTCAGCCTGAAAGGTGCAGGATCAGAATGGGTGGTACAGGAGCAAAGACTTTGGGAAACACACAGTCGGTCTGCTGCTGTTTCAGATTCAGACAGTTCTCTGCTTGCAGGTAAATCTATTGATTTTCCCTACCGCAATGCTGCAATCAGAGGAACAAACTTCTGTCAGGAGATAACAAAAGGGCAGCGACTTGCTAGGATTTGTTCAGTCTGCCCTGCATGTTTCTTACGGGGCAGTACCAAGCCCCAGTATCACCATTCTTCCAGGAACCACGTTCCTACTGTGCTTTGTGACCCCACACAGCTCGCAGCCCAGCAAGAGCACAGAGCAGGGAGAAGCAGGAGCACGCAGCTTGCAACCATGGGCAACACCTGGCAGTGTGGGCGCTGCTGCTCAGGACCTGTCTGAGCCACCTCCTATTCCTATTCCCAGAATGCAAGAATGCCTCATTGGAGGAATGCTCGTCTGGATGCTGAGATATCATACAAGCAGAAACTCGGGCAGCGGCTTAATGTATTTTTGTGAAGGAAGGCTGCAGCTGATAGTGCTGTGTTAGCCCAAAGCTCAACAAGACCCAGATCCACATGCTTTAATTCTAGAAATAAGTGTGCTTACTCAGGGCTAGAGTCCTGCAAGAAACATTTCCTGCTCTCTAGGTAATAGCTAACAGAAATTGAACACAGGTGTGCTCTGCAGCCTGGCCCTCTCCTGCCCTCCCTCCTTCAGCTCTTTATCAGAGCAGTGAGCACAATTTACGCATCTATTCTACAATACTTTTAAAGTGTCATCTCACTCCAAATTCCCATATAGACACACTGCTTGTAATGGACATTGTGTATTCCTGACAGTTGCTAAAAGCCACATAATTACTTCTATATTTTAATTAGAAAAAGACAGATCCTTTCTTGGCATTTCACAGTCAAACAGCAGAAAACGCTTCATACGAAAATAATTCACACAACCAAACATGGCGCTCTTGGGAGTTTTAACATCACTTCACCAGGAGCTGCTTTGTCTCGTGCAAAACATTGCCCTCTGTGTCATGAAAAAGCTCTTCTTTAGCACAGACCTTAGTGAGACTATTTCTGGGCTCTGCTCTGCTAAGAGAACGAGACAAAAAGCTTTTACCATTTAAAATGAAACTCATGGTGAAAAATATCCTGAAGCACTGCTTTCTCCAACATTTCATCTTTTATTTCCTCTCATCTTGGATTTTGTTTTCTAATGGCCAAACCATATTGTACCATACCAGTCCTGTAGTCCTGCTGATAGAGGGACATCACCATCTTGCTTTCATTGTCTGGCGCATGCAGAAGCATTTATTTGGCATTTGTTCAGTCAGGTTTTTTTACACCAGTATGCTCCAAGTGGAAAAACCTGCCTTTAGTGCTGCCTGTTGCAATGGCCATGCTGAGACAGGGCAGCTCTTGCTGGGCTTGCAAATAACACTCAACTTAATTTACAGTGAGCCCCTGCACTGTCTATTTCAGAGCCTGCATCCAAAGGGAATTCACGCCCTGCTTCAGTCTCCCACAACAACTTCTCTGCAACTGAGTGAAAAATTTCCAAGCTGCTCTTAAAAACAGTGTTAACTGGGCTACTTTAATGGTTCATCGGTGCTGTGTTCCTATTGCAGTATCTACAGAGGTATTGTTTCTGTGTAGTGTTGGTACTATTTTATTTTCAAAGAAACTGAAAGAACTTGAGGCCGTGTTAAATGTTAAGCCATGAAAACAAAGACAGTTCAGAGCCAGTCTTTTCCTAGCTGAGTTTTAAAGATTGATTGGAAAGGGCAGTGTGAAAGAACATGCGACTCTGCTTCTCATGTCTAAATCTCCAAGATCCCTCAAAAACGTGCTTCAAAGGCTGAACAAACTCTGAGACGAAGCAATAAATCTGCAAAGTGATAACCATAGAAACAGCCAAGCCTGCTGCTATCACTTGAGAGCATCTGTGTCAGAGAGGCTCCCGGTGCAGGTGCTGGAGCAGCTGAGTGGCACAGAAGGGCAGAAGCCTGCTCTCTCCCACCAGGTGCTCAAGCAGTCGCGCTCAATGGCATGGTCATTCTGCAGCTCCAAAGGGAGCATTTCGGCTGCCAAACCGAGATGGAGAATGGGAATTGGCACGTGGAAGCTTTCTGCCTACAGCTTCAAATATTAACTTGGTTCAGCTTACATCACAGCCTCACAGTTACAGCTGCAGAAACATTAATGTGTTTCCAGGAGTGAGTTGGCCCAAGATTTTGTCACATTTTTCTCAGCTACTCATAGGCCACTGTTTATGGCTGGAAGCAACAGTCATCTAGCGAACCATCCTGGACACAAAATTCTTATGTTAACTGACAGGAAAAGTGAGTATAGATCTTAAAGAAGTTGTGGAGAAGTCTGCTTCCCATTGTAACAAACTGGACTGGGGATCTGATGAGCAGATCCATTCATTAGAGCTGGCTCTGCTGAGCTGGAGGTTGAGTAAGATGACCTCCAGAGGCAGCTCCCAACCATGATAACATCTGTATTTCTGAAAGATGGAAAGTGTGACTACAAGAAAGCAAGTCTGATTCAGTGTCTTTTACAGCAAAATAATAGATACTGCCTAACTTGACAATCACAATTTTTATTAAAGCTTTAGATCCTGACATTTATAGAGTGCCTCTAAGTACTGCAGCCAGCCATCCCTTGATATCAGCTCGTGGAAAGGTGAGACCCTGATTCCTCTGTGCTGAGGCTGGGTGTGTAAATCAAAGAACACCTGTGATTTTTCTGACATCTCACCAGAGAGGAGTAAATCAACCCTGAATGTGAACTTTGCTATTTTAAATGAAGTTAGAGAACTAATAGTGAATTATGGCTGGGAAAGATAGACTTTCTGAAACAAAACACTATCTATTGTTCCTCTACATTACACAGAGTAAGTAAAATTCATGCTAATGTGATGAAAGCACCATGCTTCTGTCTAAAATCCACACACATCCTCCCCCTATAAACAATATTCTCCAGCATTTTCTCTCCTCTTTTCTGTGCCTTAAAAAGCAGATCCATTCACATAGGTCCTCTGATGCTCACCCACTGAGGAGGAACACTAAAGCCCAGGCTTAGATGAATTTAGCCCACTTCTCATGGTATGATTTCTCTTGATGACATCCAGAAAAAAAGGCCACCATGCCTGGATAGCTAAACTCCCTGCTGCACAGAGACAAGCAACAAACACTGAAGAATCATAAGCTTGGCACGCCTGATACCTACAGAAACAGCTGTTAGTTACATGATGTAGAAATCCTCACGCTGCCCTTATGCCGACATATGTGTAGGTACATAACACACAAGTCACCTGGAATCATACAACTGAAAGTCTTTGTTTACACATTTATGTAACTACGCTTTAGGAAATGACAAATGCCAAGCTAAGGCAAACAAGATTTGTTAGCGCCAACAGTAAAACAAACTGTTCATCCTTTAATTGCTTTTAACAATTGTTTTTGTTTTCAATGCTGACTGTCAAAGGATGAACAAACTTCTCTAATGCCTTTTCATCTCTGGAAATCTGTGCTCAGCTGAGATTGCCATATATTCATCACACTCATCTGTGTGCCATATATTTGCTTCCCAACAGAGTGGCAGCACAAAAAAATTTCAGCTAAGCAAAATAATTTGATTCTAATTATTCTAATAATTCTATCATATATTTTTCTATGCATACTTTCTTCAAGGTTTGGATCATGATTTCACCAGATTTTTCAGCAGAATACTGCATGGAGAAGGAAAAGCCTTTAACTGCTCTACTTTCTTTGCTCAGAACTTCCCTGGGTCTTTTGTACACTATGTGTGGGGCAAAGCAGCGCACAGGAGCACACAGCAGGGCCCTCTGTGCAGCACGGGGCTGACCGTGGTGTGCTCAAGCAAACAGCAACAGTCAGAGGTAACAAAGGAGAACGTTCTGCAGCACATATACTAATGAAATTGTTACTTACAAGTTCTTCACATCGACGATTCCTCGAAAGGCCTTTCTAGGGATTCCTTTTATCTGGTTTTCACTGAGGTCTCTGAATAAGGGAAAAGAAAAAGAAAAAACGATTTTGTTAACAATAGGAATTTACTTCTCAAATCTACATGACATAATGCAACAAAGCCTGCTTGGAAAAGGAGATGTTTCTGGGTCTGCTACCACACCACTGCCTGTTGTCTTCTTAGAGGTCTGTGGCAGGAGCTGAAATGAGTCTCCAATCAGAACTACCAGAGTTTGAGATAAAAATGAGCAAATGTTCAGAAAACATCACTCAGATGTGCATAGCTCTGTGATTCAGTGGCAGTTTCTACAGCCAGATCTTATACCTTCATACTGCAGCCTTACAGCGTAAATAGAAATGTTCCTCATTGTGATTCTGTTTAACTGCTATAATAACATTGGCTTATCCATGCTCAGATTATAGTTTCTGATTTTAAATTAATATTCAAAAAAAATGTGACAATCATTCCCTTCAACTGTTCTGCAAGTTTATGGCCAAAAAAACCCCAAAGATTGATACAACACATTAAAAAAACCCAGAACACGCTGCATGGTGCATCAGTGGGAATAACAGCAATTTTGAGCTTGTTTTTAAAAACAGCAATTCAGAATGACTTTGTAATACTTCAAATGCTACAAAATGCAGGTTAAATCATTGCATCTACACTGTGAGGACTGCAGTTCCACAGCTGGTACGTAAGCTGCGCTCAGTTGTTTTTCCCTTTGACACACTGGAAGTATTTCAGACAGAATTTTCCAATTGTGCAAAGCCCTATCAGCCACAATGGCGGGAGGAGAGCAGGGATTGGGAATGGGAAGGAAAGAGACATGAAATTGGAAAGTTGAGATGCTGTTACACTAAGGAAAAAGGAGAACTCTTTGCTGGTTCACCATCAGCCTGGGATAGGAGGGAAGATTTTAGTTCAGTTCAGGAGGAAGCACTAAGTGTAGGGAGAAAAAAGGAAGTAAGAAGATGAGGAGAGAAAAATGGAAGAAATAAGCAAAGGCAGAAATGGTGGACACAAGGACAGCCGGACAAAGAATGATGATAGCACAGGACAGGATGTTACTACATGTGTCATTTGGTGTAATTGTGCCACTTTGTTACACAAACCCAAGGCTTTACCCCATTTTCGGAAAGAAAGGTCTGGCTTTCTGGTGGCTGCTAGGGCTGAATGGCACTCATCCCTACCATCCGCCAGATACTTTTCTGTAAGCACGTTTTGTGTTGCAGCAAGCCTCCCTTCCAGTCTCCACCAAATTGCCTTTATCAAATGAAAGGCCAGAAATCACTGCCTGTCACAAAAGCCCACATTGACACAGCAGGTCAAGACGTGTCATGCAGGGCTTTCTTCTGTTTTCCATCAGGCAGAGAGAGAAAAAGGGGACTATGTCCTTGTCATGAGACTAATTCAATTTATACCAGTCATGCAGTCTACACCAAATTCTCAAAGTAGCCACAATTGTTCATTCAGACTATCACAAACAAAAAGGTGCTGCTGGATACAAGTCTCTTTTTCAAACCAGATTAAAATTCTTTGTGACCTTCACAATTTGTTTAACACTGATCCACACCATGACCCTTCCTTCACCTCCCCTTTCTTTTGCCAGCAACAAAATATTAGTTCTTTAAAGACAGATCATCTACCCGGAGAAACGATCAGGCAACCTGCAAGCGTAAGAGTGGAAAGCAAGTGCATTTCAGACCTGCAGAAAGGCAGTCTTATACTGAAGATGGATTTGAGGGCAGGGAATCATTTCATTGTGACAGCAAGGCATAGCCGAGCTTGTGCCAGTGGCAAAAGTGTGACAAAATTGCCTGGGGGGGGGCAAAAATTAGCAAGATTTTGGGGCAAAAAAGCATACTAACTACAGCAGAAAGGGCTTGAAAAAGTAGAATTGCAAGTTTAATTGAAATATGCATCAAACACCTCAAGTCACACTTGTTCAGAATTTTATTGTGCATTACTTCAAACCAGGTTTAAAAAGAAATATAAAATATATATTTTTTTCTAATATTATCATGGTCCAAAAAGGATAATTTATATCATTGCTTTCTGCTCTCTCTTTATGCTCAGGTCTCCCCTGCAGTAAGCCAAAAATAGCAGACTGGAGGAAATTTGCCTATTTTCTATGACAGCCTTCTCATAAATTGTATTAATTTCATTTCCCATTTAGGCACTTTTTAGCTAACAACATTGCCTCTCTATGTCTCCAGACCTGTGCACTGATTTCACATATATCTGTGGCAGTCTGGATGAGGGACAGCCCGCACAGTGCTGGTGATGCAGCAAGGATGAAACTCACAGCTGCATGCCTCATCTTCCATAGCTGCCCTCTCACAAGTATGACTGTTGCTTTTTGAGATGGGTTGGGGAAGAACTGACCCCTTCCTAACAATGTGCCAAAATTTTGTTAAGCATCCTCCAAAGGCAAACAAGCCCCAGGCAGGCTCAGCCCATGCCCTTCCCAAAGCAGCCAGGAGCCAGCAGGAGCAACCAGCTGCTTGTCCTCTGAGGTGGTTTTAGAGCTCCAGCTCTGCAGTCGCCGCTCCTCCTAACAGTTATAATGGGAAGTCGTCCCCAACAGTATGTAAAATAAATATTAGTTATTAATAGAAACTGCAGAAGACCAGATGAACTCACGTGAGGCCAAAAACGCCAAAGCAAATCAAAGCAAAACACTAAACAAACAGACAGAAAATAGTTGTGATATGCAAGAAAAGACAAACAATGAATCTGAAGAAAAATAAACAATGATTACTAACATATTTCCTATTAGGCAAAGGTTTTAAGCTGTGTATATCCATAACAGAGGACAAGTTCAATGCCCTGATGCATAATGAATGGAGCCTTGAGGAGGAAATCAGGGAAATGAATCCAGCTTCAGAGAAACACACAATTCCAAAAATCCTTGTTTTAGTAAACAAGACTAGTGAGCACCTAAGGGAAGCACTCGGTGTAAGGACAAACCAAAATATGCCATATCCCAGCAGCACCTCCTGCTCATTGCTGCTCACAGAGCTTTCTCATAAAGACAGCAGCAAGCCCAGCACCTTGAGGTGCAGGTGAAGGCAATCAACAGGAGAAAAAGAAAAGCTGTTTAACAAAGACACTGTCCTCAGCTAAAGGCCTGCCTGAGTGCGCACAGTGCTCAGAAAGAAGGATGCTGGGGAAGGAAAACTTGTCCTTGAAGTTCATCAGAATCTCTCCTTGGGCACTGATACTCCTTGCGTCCTGCAGCTACAATATGGAAACCCGAAGTAGCTGCAGGACCTAAGGAGCTGTGCAGCTGCTACAGTGTTGCAGACCCTCGGGCACATCCCCATCCCTGGCACAGACTCCTGCCTGCTTGGCTGCAGCTCACGGGGGGCTGCAGGGGAGCATTGCAGCTGGGGAGGATGCTAGACCTGCAACAAGCAGCTTGCTGAGCCAGCAGTGTGTGGGGGTGGCCACAGGGAAGGGACACGTTTCAGAGGTGGGGAAACACACCTAGAGACATTCAGTGTTTGGGGCTTGAAGTTTGCGTGAACCGGAGATGAGGGAGCCAACAAAACGCAGCCGCTGCTGCTGCCATGCCCACACTGCACAGCTCACAAGTCAATAGATATTTTAGTTTCTATTTTGACTAAAATGCTTTGGACATAGATTAACTCCCTCTGCAAGTATAACATCGTTTTCCTGATCTTCAAATGGAAATTGCAAGAGCCTCACTGATGGAAGGATTGGGAAGGAAAAAAACCAAAACCGCTGACATTTTCTAAGTGCCTCTGTAGTCCACTACAATGCTGGGTTTTAGCTTCCTGCTTTAATGCTGCCTGCTGCATCCTAAGTGAAATATCAGCTGTCTAATACAGCAATAAAATGCTTTTTTTTTTCTTTCATTCTTTAATTTTCCAGTGACAGAACATAAACCACTTAACTGGAACACAGAGTCTTCACTTGAACTACAGATCTAAAACACCGAAATAGCAATGTTAGTACAGCTCACAAAGTTACAGCAGTACTGCGAATTAAGTGCAGCATATGAACTTACCCACTGACAGCACTATGCTCAGGTTGTCCCCCTTTTAAGAAGGGAACAAAAGAAAAACTAAAAAGATCCTTTGCATATTTACCAGTTATTTGCCAGATCTTTTTTGGTGCACAGATCCTGAAGTTCATAAAGATTATTTTTAAATGAAGAACTGCCAGAAAAGCAGCTTGTCCGAGAGATATTTATTGGGCTTGAACACCATTTTCTTCTGTCTCCTGCTCAAACAGGCTAAAGGACAAATCATCGTTTGGTGTTACCCAATGAAAACCCACTGCAGACTTATCTAGAGTGGCTAAGGAGTTGAAGATGTAAAACACAGTCATCAAAGGCAAATGGCTCACAGCCACAGCCCAGTATTGTCTGCTGATCCCTGAATAAAGCCAAAACCTCACAGAGCTATGCATTAGCACATAGACCGAATTTCAGCTAACAAATAAAGGAAAAGCTGGTCTGACTGCCATGGTACCTCCAGGTGCCTTTCAGCCTATCCCCAATTCAGAGGACTCTTTGGAGGCCACAAGGGAGCTCGCACAAACACACGCAGCCACACGACAAATGCTGATTGATTCCACTGCACACCGCCTGAGACGGCACAGTAAGCACCTGCTTCCCGCAATCTCTGCCTCACACAGCAGAGTTTGTATCAGTTACCTTCATTTCGTATAGCAAACAATGGAAAGGTATGAGTGTAGATTGCAAGTGCTGGCTACAGCCAGCGCTCATACATACCCAAGGTTCACTCTGGTTACAACATGCACAGCTGAGAAAAATGAGCATTATTTAAGCTGTGCTTGTAACTGGCTTGCAGTCTTTTACCAAACAGGATTTGCGAGTTAAAAGCATTTCAGCCTTACGCATTTATCAAAATTAAATAAAGTAGGTGTTCTTGAAACTTTGTGCACGGTTAAAGGTTAGTAACTATTCCTCAACCCAACATCTTTACAACCAGACTGAAGACAGAACTGCTCTGCAGAAGGACACGCTCTAACACAAACTGGTCACTGCAATTTGTCTTTTTGGAGTAGTTTTAATTTGAACAGTATGTTAAACACAAACTCTAAACTACAGCATTTCACTGAATTGAACAATTCTGGATTGTGGAGTAATAGGGAGAATAATCGAGAGAGAAGAGGTATCTCTTCAAGTATCACCTAATAAAAGATAAGCAAGTCAGCTTTTTCATACAGCAAAAGCTGGAGGAAGATAACTTCCAGAGGGCAAAAAGGGATGGCAAAGGGACCAGTGCTTACTAAGGGACAGAAAGGGAGAACATGAAGAGAAAGAGGAAACTCACAGGGGGAAAAATTGTTAACTGAATTATAGCAAAGCCAGCACAGAATATTAACATGGCCAGAGACTTTTTGTTTTGTCATTCCCAAGGGTGTTTTGTTGTCTCCCAAAGGTTCTATTACAACCCACTGCAACTGGCAATGCCTCAAGCCCTGCTCAGCTTCAAGCATAGCACAGCCAGGATCAGAAAGGCTGTGGCATAGACTCTCTTCTAATTGCTACAGATTCTTCTTGCCCATTAATAAAATGTCCTTTCAAAGATGTGAGCAATGCTGCAGTTCATCTGGTCACATCCTCCCACACAGCTCCAGCCACTTAGTGCCAGGAAGTGGTGGAAATGGATGTGGATCTTTCTTCTTTGTAATATGCATGCACTTGCAAAGGCTGCTGTTAAGATGGAGTCAGGAGAGAGATCATGTACATGTATATATCATGGTATCATGTTAAACTGTTGTTTCATTTACAGTAAACAGGAGAAAAAGTTGTTTGTTTTTTTTTCCCTGCTCTGCCAAAATTGTACCTGTCTTTTAAGGGTTAAGATACTATCTGATACTTTCAACAGCTAAATACTATTCCTATCTATTAGCTATTTCCCTAGTATTTCCAAAGCTGTTCAATATTAGTGTTTTTCCTCCCCCGTAGCTGAATTAGCAAATAACAGAGTCCATTGCTGAAGACAATTCAATATCTTTGAGCCTTGTAAATACACATGACGTATTTAAGATATTTATCATCTTCCAGGTGGGAAAAGCATTGACCAAATCACCCCAGTAACAAGAACAAGCTGTGGCAAGGCCAGCGCTCACATCAGCACCTCTGCTCAGGAGGGGCCTTATGCACCCTGTGAGGCAGGGATTTCTCTCCCGGGTTCAGTGTAAAAGATGGCATTTCCCTATTGTAAAGCAGCAGTTATCACTCTCTGTCCAAAAGGCAAAATTTACATGCACTGCTGCCAATGGGCTGCAAGGGCAGAGCTTAAGAATAACAGCACTGTGCAGCATTACTCAGTTGAAACTGACATCCCTGCTTGTTTTCTGAGGGGAAAAAATATCTTGTTGCTACTACTGCAACAGAAGTGTGGATGTTGACAACATCCAAGTTCTGCCAAATGAGAGAGGTCATACAGATGTTTTGTACCCTGAGCTATTCCAGGTGATTGTGGTTTTACTCAACAGTACGGCTGAATAGCACTTCATACCCTGGGAAGCTGCTGAGAAGATCTTTTCTGGTCTGGTTTGGTTTGTTATAAAGGGAGGGAATTTAGCTGTAAAATTCC
This sequence comes from Coturnix japonica, assembly GCF_054131305.1. Taxonomy (NCBI): domain Eukaryota; kingdom Metazoa; phylum Chordata; class Aves; order Galliformes; family Phasianidae; genus Coturnix; species Coturnix japonica. Next base: position 5,975,376 of record NC_140680.1, on the reverse strand, counting down.
AACCAAACCAGTCTTCAGTACTTTCACACAGCCCCAGTCTGTACTCCATTAACAGCTACAGAAGCCCTAGACAATGGAGAAAACAGTTTTAGACATCTTGTCCCATCTTTCACAATATTTTAGCTTCTACTGTGACTCCACATTTATATATCTTTCCTTCTATGAATAGTTTAATCCCCGAAAGCCACCATGAAACACTGCAGATGTAAGAAGATACGCTACAGACTGATTTGTATCCTTAATTCATTTTCCTATGTGGATATGATATTTAGATTTATTAGACCAAGATGTAATACCATAAAGCAGTTAACTCTACTGGGGATATTCATGTAAGACACACCTGTTTATGCAATCCTCACATCTCTCTTTTACAGTAGGCTCCACACACAAGCTATTCAATTATTTCTGAGCAGATCTGCCCTGACCATCACAGCTGCATGATACCTCCAAACCTCATTCCACTACTTTCTACATACATAAAAGAAACGATTCACTGAAGCATAACCAGATCATTTCTTTTTCAAAAGGCTGAAGAGCCAAAGCACCTTCAAGAACCCCCTGTCATGTACAGAAATTTTATCATTCAGTACTGCTAGGTTTTAAAAAAAGTAATCTAAACAGAAGACAGGTTTTGTATGTACAGAAAATAAAATCTAAATCTGCCAGCAGAATGTTAAAATAACATAGAACTAAGCCCAATTAACTTCTAGTTAACAAGCATACACAGAAGAGTAAATTCCTCCAAATGAAGCTGGATTTGTAATCATGTCACTCATCTGATGGAGTGCTTTGTTACTTCAGTGTTCTGGTAGACCAGCCACCACAGATCTGAGGCATTAGTGAAGATGAAGTTAAAACCAGGAGAATTCACAAGATGTAACATCTCCCCAAAACTTCACTGCCACTTACAAGCAAGTCTGTATAAGTTAAATGAGTTATGTGAGTCCAAATGAACCCTGCACTCTGAAATAATAGAATCATAGAATAGTTTGGGTTGGAAGGAACCTCAAGCCATTCCATATCTAATGCTAGACCAGGTTACCCAGTGCCCCATTCAGCCTGGTTTGGAACACCTCCAGGGATGGGGTTTCCATAACCTCTCTGGGCAGCCATTGCCAGAACCCTACCACTCTCTCTGTAAAGATCTTCCCCCCGGCATCCAATACAATCCTTTCCTCCTTAAGCTTAAAACCATTCCCCCTTGTCCTATCACTATCTCCCAAGTAAAAAGTCTCAGATCTTCCTTTGAAAACAGATGAATCTTATGACTCCAAAACACAGAAAATACTCATAGTGAGATGTGGACATTTCCCTATGTTTAAACTGACCCATAAAGATTCTTGTGGCACACTGGGAGCTTTATCCCTGAAGAACACAAGGTACAAGGGCACTACTCTGATTCATCAGCAAATGTATGATGCTTCACTGATCTGTAAAAGAGAGTTGATTTACATAAAGCCACTTCCAAAAATGAACTTGGCTTTCCTCTGAGTCACTGCCAAGCATGTTACTGAGTTTCAGACCAACAATGTCAGCTCAGAAAATTAAATTAAATTTAAGAAAAGCTGATAGAAGGCTGGAAAGAGGGAGGAGGACTCCTTGCACATCAGACTCCAAAGGGAAGCAACAAAAAGTCAGCACATTGCTCATTTACCTCTGAAGCACTCTCTAATCAAAGGATATAAAACTCCAGAGTGATCTGACTTCATTGCTGCTGGGAAGGATGACAACCTCCTCTCAAGTCCACTGCAGTTATTTGAGTCTTTGGAAGAAACTATGTCTGGCAACACATCTTGTAATTGTCCTGAAGTTTCTTCAGTATATGACCCAGCTGTTCAACTACTTCAACAAGCTTTTTAAAAACAAGTGGCCCTCAGGCGTCACACATACGTAAACACCAGGAACACAGTGATTGGCAGGAGCACTTCTGATGGTAAAGATGCATTGCTTTACCTTCAAAATACACTGCTGCATTTGGAATAAATCACATAGGAATGAGCAGACAGAGAACTTGCCTTGCCTAGGCAGTGGAAATCTGTACTTGCTGCTTCAGATGGTGTACTGCATTCAAATCATTACTATAAGACAAACAGCGCATGCAGTAATGATAGTTCAGGGCATTTTTAAATTATTCCTATTTTTACTTTTATTCTCCCTTTCTTCTTTCAGGGATATGAACCAACCCCCTGGCCAGGAAGTGGGCATCTACAATTATTATTCAGAATAAGATCAGTGCATCCTAACAGTGAGAAAAATAAAAATCAATTAACATCTGAGAAGCAAACCAACTGCCCAACAAGCTCTAAAATGAAACACTGAACAAGGACAGATGCTATCGTGCATAATGGTTGTTCTACACACACCTTGCACATTTCAAATAATTTATGATTTTTCCTTGTATTTGATACTATAAAGCTGTAAAGTTTTTCATAGGAGGCAAATAATTCTATCTTATCAAAAAAACAAATTTAACTCAATTTTACAGCTTGGAAAGTTTACATTTTAGTACCATTTCCTCACATCATTACTTCCAGATGCATAGATGTAAGAGCAACAATCAAGAGGCAGAATCTAGAAGTCAGTCAAGACACATCAGTTTCTGCACTGTAGTTCCATACACACAGATTGGGTTTGCTCTGCAGCAGAATCTGGTTTTATCCCACCTCAGATGCAATCGCCTTTCCTTAAAACAGTTTATTTCTGGAAAGAAAACCCTAAATACTGAGCAACTATGTCTAACCCAGAAAGAGGATTTCCAGATGAACCTATCCCACCCTGTTAAACTTAAATGATTATGATATGGATTATGTACAACCATAGTACACATGGTTTCAATATTGTTTCTTGCACTCTTTGTTCAGTCTTTCTATATCGTATAACAAAAGAATGATATGAAAGAAGAAAGACAAAACAGAGTAAGTGGGTGGAATGTATTACCAGTTCTTTACCAAAAACAGTAATACAGCAGAAGCATAGTTTTATATTCAATTAAATCATTAGAATTTTCATCTGTAACATGAGTAGTGGAATACAAAATTCATTAAAATAGAGACTATTCCTGTAGCTCTTCCACTGTGTCTGGTAATTAGAAATAGTTTAACCAAGTGAAAAATCATCACAGGAAAACTCCAGTGGCCTATTGTAGTCTACCAGAACAACTCTTAACAGGTTGCTGCAGCAACTTCTGCACTTTAATACACGTGTTACCACCCTCTGGGTCTGCACTGGGATTCTGTTCACGTCATAGAATAGATGGCGTCTCTCATAGAACAGTCACAGACTGGTCTCCCTCTGACATCCCCTGTTCAGATGCTGAGCATGGGTTATGTTCACGAGGCATTCAGACACTACCGCCTGCTCAGCAGCAGCTGCCTGTGAGTTTGGCCCAGCTAGGTTTGCAAAAATGAGAAGGAAGGCCCAAAGAAACACATAGGGTATACAGTCTAACTCCCTCACATTTAACTCATTACCTTCAAACTGACCTCAAGAAGCACAAGGAAGGTGCCCAGAGCAGGCAAGCACAGTACATGCACAAGAGCATATGCGGCTGCCCACCTCTGCACCAGGGCTGGCTGTTTTACCTCACTGCTCCTCCTAAATCAGGGCTAATAGTTTCATAGTATCATGCAATGGCTTTGGATGGAAGGGATCCTGAAGATCACCCAGTTCTACCCCCCTGCCGTGGGCTGGTTGCTTCCCAGTAGGATCAGGCTGCCCGAGGCCCCGTCCTCGTCTTGAACACCTCCAGAGATGGGGTGCTTTCGCTCTTCCAAGCTAATTGAATAATCCGTTAATAGTGAATGAATAGTTTTTCTCCCTTTTTCTCACTAACTCAATGCACAAATCCTGCAGATGATGCTTGGAAGCTTTCTGCATTGCGAGTTTCAGTATAGCTGAGATTTCCACACCGCAATCATCTTTGGTGAGATAACATAAAATTTCCGAGCACATAGTTAATGTTCAAATGGCAGAATATATTGATTCTCTGCCCATCCCCTAGTATCTTAAGTTTACCCAGAAGACTATTTTATTTAATTAACTTGGTGCTTTATTAATATAAATATTCCGCTATTGATCATAAGAGAAGCTGACGCATGTTTGAGTCAGGCATACATCAGATCCATTTAATGGAGCTCCACTTAGAAGAGTAGTTGGCTCTAAATCAAGGTAAATGGTAGCAAGTGCTCCTTTGGGATGACAGGGCTTAGCTGAATCTATAACATTTTTACGGAGCTAGTTTTTTTAAAAGCAGAAAGCGTATGGAAATTAGATATGAAAATGGTCTCTCCTTGCACGTATCAATTAAGCATGTCAATACCTTAATTAAATTGCTCAACTTAATGAGATTTATACCAATGAATACGTTTTATAGTTATAATAGCTTTTTTGGCTACTGTTCAAGATGTCAAATAAATTGTGAAAAGAGGATTAAAAAAGTAGTAATTGACATTCTGAACTGAAGCCAGTATTTTTTTCTCTCATTTTTTTCCTTCATTCATGTGATTTTGGAGAACATATAAATAAAGTAATGAACCCTGTAATAGCTTTGCTTTTAAAAATGTCTTCCTTTCCCAGTTCTAATCCTTCTTATCAAATTCTCTAAGTAGCACACCACTTGAATTAAGAAGCACTTCAACCTAAACGATTGTACATCTTTTTCCCCTTTCAGGCTCACTATTATTCTTATCCTCTGAGTTTGAAAGAAGTAAAACATTTCTATTCAGACACGTAGTTACTGTAAGGTCTTCTTTATCAGACTATGGCAGCAGAATGCCTGGTAATGGATCCTACCCTGCGAGTAGCAGGGACTTCTCTTACCCTGGACTTGCTCTGATCAAACGTAACTTTCTAAAATCTAGACCATACCTGAAGTGCTGAAATGCCAGGAAATTTATTTTGGAGAAGAATCTGTTCCAGTCCCTAAGCACTTCACAGTGCTCCAACTTGCAATTGCAGGTATCAGTAAAGTATATATTAAACATTTTAAATAAAATTCTAAATCACTGCTTTTATAACATACCTCCAAAAAGAAAATTATATTCAGTGTGCAAGCTGCCTCCTCAGGTCTCACTGGCCTCTTTGGTTTCCCATTTAAAGGGAAATGTAAGTAATGTTGATCTACCCACTGTACTGCAAACCCTAGAGCAATGAGCTCCAATTTGCAGGTTGCCAGATTAGAAGTAGAAAAATATACAACAGGACCTCAGAAAAAGATATAACCAAAGCAAATGTCTTCTGCAGTTAGAAAGATGGACAACTTTCATCTAGGGAATAAAGAACTTACGGGATGCTGCAATTCCTTGCATAATTATTGGCTCTGTCCTAAATACTTTTGCAACCTTGGCAAAGTCATTATATGTCTCAGTGATTCCGTTCTCTGGTATATGGCAAGGGGCGCATACCTTTATCGTGAGGTGTACCCAACTCACATGTAAAAGTGCATGCATGTGTATTTCCAAGTGAAAAGTGCTGCAGAAATGCCTGTAATTGCTAGCAGACTGCTCCAGCAGGGCTGCAAGGTGACCAGACAACACAAAATGCCACTTCCTTTGCTAAGAGCAGACTAATGAGAAAGTTCTGTTGGTGTGTGTTCCTATCATTGCCTGGTAACAGATACGGAAATACTGAAGATAGTAAAAAGCTCGAGGGGTGGGGGTGGGGTGGGGGTTGGGATTCATACAAAAATCTAAGTCAAGTTACAGAATTTATTATTACTGTTATTATTATTTAATGGAAAATTATGATTAGCTTAAACCTTTGAATAATTCCAGTTTCAGGTCTCTGTATGTTACACTCCTGTTGGCAGATTTTGCCTACACTTGGTTTTGAAGATGCCCATACTGAATTACAATTAAAAATCAAGTATGCTTTGAGAACGTTCATTCAGAACAAAGAAATGTAGCAGCCCCTTTTTCTGTTAATCACCACTCTCCTTATAGCCAGCTTCCCCAGTCCTTCCTCGCTCTAAAGCTACCGATTGTATTTTAAATGATACACTTGACCAACAGTAAGAGACATTCATTATAAGTGCTTTGACTTTATTTCTTACCCTTATTAAATGTCTCTCTGTAATGTCAATCTAATTTTTCTCCTTTGTCAAACCATTAAATCAATTTCTTTAGCTGAATTCCACAGCAGTATCTTCTGTGACAGTGAAGGATAAACTCCTTGATATAAATCAATTTTTTAGGTTAAAAAAATAATAAGAATGATGGCCAAAATGTCAAGAAAGGACTAATCTGTACAAGCCTTATCCTACCTCACTCCACTACGCTTGCAAATTTTACAGGTTGCTCTGAAAGTAATGCCTCCTATTTATTTCCACAGAAACTACAACAGATACAAAGAGCTCAATAACACTATTTGGTAAAGAAAATTCTCTGCTACAAAGCACAACTTTTTCAGCAGTCACCACCATTAGCTCTGCATTTTCACTAGTGATGAACAAGAGCCTGCATGTTGTGCTCATAAACTTATCAACCAGCAAAGCTGACCCACTCCTGCTGTCACCACTGCTGAAATGCACCCCTCAACCCTCACCATGCTCACATCCACTATTTGTTCTCGACAAATGTTCATCAAGCATCCATAGGAGCCAATTTTTCTGCAGGGAGGAATTCAGTTCCACCCCTGTGCTTCATGAGCTTCAGAAGTCCATTTTTTACACCTGCGCTGATTCCTATGGAAAGCCTGAACTGAGGAAATGGTGGAGGAGAATATAAAAAATGCAATGGGTTTTATGTAACTTTTAAACAGATATTTATTTCCCATGTTTTCTGTTCACTATGACTAGCAATCAGCATTGGTGTCAAGTTAGGAAGTACTACAAAAGGGAAGTTGAAAACCCCTGATAATTAATGCAGTGTTCCACATGTAGGTAATAATGGAGGGGATCTGATTGGTTATGAAAGAGTAAAATTATTTTCTCTTCACAGTGTTCAGCTAAGCCAGCTCCCTCATTTCTTATCAGATTTGCTGTGTTCTTGGAAAAGGATGCATAAAGAGGTACATGTTTGCAAAACAAAGAGAACCATCTAATCAAAAGACCTAATGCAGAACCAAACCGTCAGCCATCAGTCATCCCTAATAAGAAAGTCACATTAGAGCATTTCAATGTTTGTCTGATTATACACAGCCATTTGAGAGAGTGGATTTGCTTGTTGGGCTTTTTTTGTTGTTGTCTGTTGATGGTTTTTTAACCTCAGCGCTAATGAGACCCAAGATTTGGGTAACTGACTCCAACTCACAGAAACTACAGAATCAAAGCTGGAATGCCCTAATGAGCACATTTTCCCATTACTAGAGAAGTTGCTATGGATTTTTCTCTTTTTCTTTTATTAAAAAAGAAACAAAAAACAAAACAAACAAACAAAAAAATAAAAAAACAATTTTGAAAAAAGAAAGAAAGAAGGCAAAGCTTTTATGGGCAATTTAAATGGTGGACATGACCTCACTGTGAAACTCAATTACTTAGATTTCATAATACTTGGTGCCAATATCACAAAGGAAATGTTGTCCACAAATGACAAGCTGCAGGAAATGCAGTTCTGTTGTAACACTGAAATCCACTCTTGTCATTTGCTGCAGAAGCGTCTAAAGATCTTAGGAGAAGAATCTGTTGCAGTCTGTCAAACATGTCACAGTGCTCTCACTTGTAACTGCAAGCATCAGCAACAGATTAAAAAATACTGATCTGTTGCTATTAAAACATATCTAGAAAAAGAAAATGATACTCAGTTTGCAAGATGCCTCCCCAGGTCTCGCTGGCTTCCCAGGACCCCATTGCTCGAGTCTCTCAATAACTTCGCTGCAGTAAATTCTAAATTAAGACCTCAGAAAGGAACATTTAAATTTTATATCCAGAGGCCGAAGTAAATTTACTTTTAAACTGGGCTTACCATGCGCTCCAGGAAAAAAAACAACCACAAAACAAAACTGCTCTTCAAAAAAAAAAAACCACAAAGAAACAAAAAAAAACCCAGAATAACAGAATCACAGCTTTAATTCTTACTTTCAGATTCACGAGATGAAGATATATATTCCTGCTAATAAATGCCAAATTACTAATAAAAACGTACTTAGTGAGGGAAAATAAAGAATAGGTATCTTGTGAATGTATTTACATTTAAAATAAGGATGTTTCTTCAAAGCTAAGTGTGTTATTATGCAGAAGACAAAGCCTCCAACACACTGAATGCTGGCATATATTATTACTATTATTTCATTCTAACTGTGTTCTTTAGGCTGAAAGAAAACATTATAAATATTGCCTATAGCTAAGAAAATAGCTTTAATGCATAACAGCAATACTAAATACGCCATTTTTAGTGAAATCAGGTAATCTAAATGAATCAAGGATGCATATAGTTAAGGTCTCTCAGATAAGGTGATGGCTTAATTCTTACAAATGCAAGATGGAGGAGGAGACTGCACAAATAAGCTCCACCTCCACAGTAGGTCTGGTCACAGCATGTGTCAGAGATTTTCTCTATGATGACATGGGTTAAAGCCTTTCCCACCCATGTCAGAAAGAGTAGCGATGTTTGAAGGGAGCCTGTTCTGCTAGAACCAGCATGGCACATCTCAGACACGGACAGTGATTTTCATTTCCTACTTATAAAGGGAACTTTCAGCATTTACAACGAAGGCAGTTCTGTAAGCATGGTCTTAGTCAATATGTAGTATATTCAAGGCAACTTAAAATTCAACTTGTCAATTTTTTCCTGATAATTATTAAAAGAAACTGCCAAATACCAGACAGACACATCTGGTTGTTACTGACATCCTTCCTTCAACAACTCCTAGGAGTAAGGAGAAAATCCTGTCTGCAGCCTGGGCTCCTTCCATGAGAGAAAGCTCAGGGTCACACAGCCCCCAGGGGCTGCCTCACAGCCAGCCTGCACCATCCCACATCCATGGGGATAATAGAGTCAGTGTGATTTAATGGCAAAGGATGTTGAGCCTCATTTCCAAAATCATTCTTGCCTTTTTTTCACACAAATAATTGTTTTTCAGGTGAATTTACATCAAAAAATAACATTTATCTAAAATAATCTTCAAAACCCCCATCCAAGGCTCAATGAAATCTCAGTGTTGAGGTTTTTCTACTAATATTTTTACCACCTGTTTTAGTAGCACGTTCACATTTTCCCCAGTATACTTTTTGCAGCTGCTGAACCAGTAAAAGTCTTCCTCCATGGCCTTATTCCAGACTGCCTCCAGCTCTCCTAATTGCATCTCTACACAGACAGACAGTATCTCTATGTTACCCCCTGGTTGCCTGTCCCTGCCTCCATGTCTTTGTGGTTCTTTTTCACATATGAGTTTTGTCACAAGCTCCTTATTCCTACTCACTGCCCTTGCATGAGTTCCAGCTCTCTGGGATAGAAAATTTGAGCTTGGAGAAGATTAATCCTGAATCAACACACTTCTAGCTACACTAAATGTCACCTGGAGCCGGTCTGAAATCTCTTGGTTAACTGGAGTTTAAATTTTCTATTGTATTTTATTTCTTGATGATGTCTCCTTGTGACAATTGTCAACTAAACTCCTTATGTGAATAGACAAACAGGTTTTATCCTCTTCTCTATGGAGAATTATGAATTTTGGCTTGCATTGTACCAATGAAAGGTGACAAGGTGAGAGGAAGGAAGAAGGGAAGTAGGAATCCAATACCTGTAAACTAAACATCCCTCCAAAGCAGTCCCACTGCTGGTAGTGTCACTCCTTCCTTTCATCTTACTGGAACTACAAAGCAGTGACAGTGCCGTGGCAGATCCCTACACAGCATGGAGCAGTGGGTCTGTGCTCATCTGTGTACATGCATCATTTACTATTCTCAGCAAAAGCATTACTGACTGCCCTTCATTATTGCTAATAGTATCTCAAGGTCAACGACCAGTCATAAACATCTATTCTAAATAAAACGCATTGAAGACATGCTGCCCAATGTCTTTCATGTTGGATTCTGGTGAAACCAGGAGTGTCAAAAACCCAGCTGATTTTTCAAAATAAAGATATTATCAGCTCTATGGATTTAGATTTTAATCTGCTTCAATTAAGCGTACCCACTAAGATTATAAATTTCCTGTGTGCTACTCGCAGTCTGTGACACATTTTATCAGTATTCATTTTCTCTCCCCCATGGTCATGGTACTCCCATGTGTTGGTCTCTAATCATGCATATGCATTAAGACCCTTGCAAGAGCACGAGTATTATAACAGCACTGTAACACTCTTTGGTATTTTGATATTAATAAATATATATTCTGTAAGTTTTGTTCGTGTGTCTCTCCCTTCTCACTCAGAACATCTGTAAGTCATTAAGAATAACCCCACAGTTCTCCTCAAACAGAATAAATAACATTTGAATTCAGAGAGATAGAAGGAAGACATATGGACATAGAAAGTAAAAGGAAACTATGCAACAACAAGAATTTCCCTAACATTTCTGCTCAGCTGCTGCAATGGACAGAAGGGGGATCAGCAGTGAGCAGTGCATCCTCTGCTCCAGCAAGGGAACTCAGCTCAGGGTCCTTGCAAGCACTGCTTCTGATAACATACGAAATGAACTGTTGCCTTAAATATTTCAGAACTTCCTATTATTGTAGAGAGGAACTGATATTCTGGAAGGTAGGGAAGGAGGAAGAACTGAACAAGGCTACAGGCTGGAAGGACAGAATTACATGCTGAGTTTCTGCCCTGGCAAAAAGCAATACGAGAAGAAATTTTTGTGACAAACAGAAGCTACATAATATTGAGTAGCTCAATATTAATATTGAGCTTAATATTAATATTTATTAATATTAATACAATATCAAAAGCAATTAACGAGGGTGCTTTTCCCTAAAAAGAACCCCATACCATTTGTTAACAAACTCTCAGCTCTGGAGAAGGGAAGCACAGGAGTGGGAAAGCACTGAATGGATCCTCTGATGGAGCTGGTGCTGCCGGCTCAGAACAAATAAGGAAGAGAAGCCTTACCGGTGCCAGAAGACTAAATGAGGAAAAAGACTGGATTACAAAAAGAAGAGAAGGCAAGTCCTAGAATTAGATGGAGGGGGAAAAAAAATCTCAGTACTATCTGCATTTCTGACTAGTCAGTCAGTCGAGCTGTAGGCTGATACATTGCTTAAGGCATTCATAGACGGGGCAGCAGGTTACACGTGCAGCACTCTCTGTGCTATGACCATAGAATACCACTGACATAGTTCTTTTTGCCCATTTGAAAGCAAAATAGCAATCTGCAAGCAGAGACCACAACACAGGGTGTGATAATTCAGAGAACATACACAACCTGTAGTTATACCTCATTGCTCACCTGCCAGATTGCAGCCCTTCAGGTAGAAGCTACAACCAAACCAAATAGCCTTTTTGCAGTCCCCATCTTTACTCCTTATACTTGTTTAACCCAAGGTCTGTTACATTTGTGCTCCCAGCCTTCAATCACTGTGATAAACAATTTTGTATGATGCATTTCTGCATGATCAGATTACTTTCCTCTACATTATATGCAGAAGCCTGACCTGTTTGGGTTACGCTTATAGTGTCAGCTATTGCATAAGGATTTATAACTTCCCCTAAAACTATAAGTTATAGCAAAGGGATTTACAGATTCCCCAAACAGAATACTGGAACTGCTTTATTCATATTGCAGATCTGCGAAGGTCTCTTCACTGTGTTTTTTTTTTTTCTTCCCTTCAGTGTAAGAGAGAAACTTCCAACAATAGAACGTAACAATAGTGTTTTTAAAAATGCTTTGAAAATGGTGTTATTTCACCCATTGGATGGGAAAAGATTTAAAAAAAAGATCGGAGAGATGCATGTTTTCAGTTGGCCAAATAATTTTTGCAGAGCAAGAACTACAGCCATCCGGTATCAGTAGGAGTTTGTTTAGACGATAAGAGTTAATTTTATTGGGGTTTGCACAAGCATATTGTTTTACATTACATGACATTAGCCAGATGCCAGGCTGATACAACAAACAGCCAGGTCAAATCTAATGAATTAAGAGAAAGACGGCCACATGAGGAAATTTTCACATGAAATCGGGTGAAGACAAGAAAGAAAAATTAAGATAAATTAGAATACATAAAATAGTTCAATATTTGAGACACACAGAGATTCCAAACATGAGAATTGATATGCTGCTGCCTTTATCATATCTATGCATTTGAGCCTACTAAGTAAAAAACACTTTACTTTCTCATGGAAGCAGTGTCTTTAAATAAATCCATATAGGAGTAAACATTCCGACACAAGGGATCCTATTTCTGCCAAAGGATCCCAAGGAATGACAAGATTAATGAAAATCTTATCATACCATTTCTTAGAACAAAATTTTGCATTTAACTGTTTTGCTGTGAGCTTAATGCTCATATCCAACCTGCCAACAGAGGCTTCCTGATTACAGGCAAAAGAGCAGCAAAAAAAGGGATGCCTGGGCTCATTACAGATGCTAATGCAGCTTAATGAACGATTTATTTATTTATTTATTGTTTATAACAAGACAAAAGCAATGCAGGAGGCCAACAGTGCTGCTAACAGAAGCTAAACGAAGCGCAAAATGACAGAAGTACTGTGATGTGCACTATTAACCCCATGCAAGAGAAGCCTGCATCAACAAAAGTACTAATGGTTCAGGAGAACTCACTGCTTCTCAGTTTGTGCTACTGGAAATTCTTTGTATTTTCAAACCCCTTTCATACAGATTGGTAAGAAGTGGCCAAGTACCTGAAGGAAAATGGAAGAGTAGACCAGAGAAACAATATGTACTGTATTCATCACGAGGGGCAATATAAACCAACTGAAACTCTGAACACACAGCTGTGCTTCATTTTTCACACAGAGAAGTATCTCTGCTGAAAGTTATGCTGATACTACATGCTCAGGTTGATCCAGTATGAGTTTTATTGAGCCAAGAGCCCCCCTGCCGGGGTTACAAAACAAAACAGGACCATCATTGCCATCACACAAACCAGTGCTTAGAATGAAGTGCTCAGCAGCAGGATAGGTCACACCACTAACATGCAACTTCTTCCCTTCCTGTATTTTTCTTAGATTTTATAATACTAAGCAACTAAATTAATATGGGTTGGAAAGATATCTGCAGCAGAAAAATGTATATCAGTTTGGCTTATCAACTGTACAACTACACTTTTATGCTTTTAAAATGCATATATGTTTTGTAATTTGCAAACTAGGAAATCATTTCAAACATACTGAGCCTCAGATTGAGGCTTCCTTTCCAGCAAGCAGCTGATCTCACAGTCTTAGAACCATAAGAGCCCCATGAAGTCAAATCAAGCCAGTGCAGGTTGAAAAAACCTTCTCTTGCCCCTGTGTTTAAGCGAACCTTGCAGTAACCGGGGCCAACACACAGCTCACAGCTCAGCACTTTTGCAGGAGTTGTTTGAAAAGCTAAAGTAAGGTCTGTAAGAAGTTTCTCTGCTAAAGATTACATAACTTAGCAACATAAACAGCTGCGTCCTACATGAAAGAACAGTATAGACAGTTTAGATGATTCATTTGAAAATTCCAGTGGAGCAACTCTTTTCAGCCCCATTAAATCCAAACCACAAACGTCGGTCAACAATCCTACTGTAAAACATTATTTGGTTTTCTCCAATGGAGGCAGCCAGATTACTAATATACAATTCAGAAGTCACTGCACTGCAATACCTTCTTCATCTGCAGTACCACTACACTGATAATGAGTTATTTCATTTTGGGTTTTGATATTAGATGGAAGATAATAAAAAGTAAATTGCAGCACACAAAAGGAAGAAATATCTTCCCCGGGAGTAGATGTTATTTAAATTCAATACAGTAATACACAGTGCTTGTGTAGCAAGCAGACAAATCCTCAGTAAATATAACAAATGAATCCTGACACAAGTCCATTTAATATATTTTCTCACATATCTCCTTGCGTATGCTCCTTCCACTAAAAGGCATTATGCCTATCTACTTTAATGTTACCTTGTGCTGCAGCTACTGTCCTCAGCTCTGCCTGCAAGGTAACTTAGGAACTGGGCCCTTCACTCATCTTCCTCTTCACTACTAAAGGACAGAATAGAAACCATATTTATAAGGTAATTCAAGAAATACGAGGCTGGAACTTAAGCAGAACTGTACCCTTTGGTGTCTGAGAACACTGTGGGGAATTCTCATGAAAGAAAGGAGGGACAAATCTTGTAAACCAAAGATGTGTGGGAGAATACACAAATCTGTTTTGGAAAACAAATGGGCAAAGTTCCTAAAATAAATTGCCACTCTTGCTCTGGAAAAGATTACAGTATATTATGCAGAAGCCATGTTACAAAGAAATCTCCTGAAATAGAAACTGCTGCCTTGCAAAAATCCTGATCTTTACCCATGCCAGCATCCTTTGCCCTAGTACCCTTTGATCACAGGGAATGTGAAGGAGCTACTGCGTGCAGAAGAGATGGATAGAACAGAATGACCCCAAGTTCAAACTCTGTGAAATACCTTTAGCTACATTTTTACAATCTCTTCTTAGAGTTATGTTTAATTAAATAAAAGGGTGATATATGTCACTGTACAAAGCTCTTCTGACAACCACCCTAGCTAAGAAATAAGGACATAAAAGTTCCCCTTAAGAGCTATTTTAGAAAGGCACACAGATTACTGCATCTGCAGCTTGTGGCCGATTTATCGCATGCCTACTAATATTTCCAGTGCTTCAAGCACGTTTCAGGAGGAATTTATGGAAAAAGAAAACGGTTTGTTTTCTCATCTCTGCTTCACTGAGGGGGGAGAAAGATCTACTGGTATGTTCCTGTTCTGAGGACAATTTTGAAAGAAGAATCAGTATTTATGTCTGCTGGACTTGAGCTGACGTTCAATATGCTTCTAGTTACAACACACAGTTTGCCAGGAAAGGACAGGCGTGACAAGGGATCCAGTTTGCTTCCTGCAGACAGTGCTTGCAGGCAGCTCTCACATGCTACACCAGTCGTGCCCGCTCCTCATCTGAGGGCTGTGGCAGATGCCAACCTGCAGGAAAAGGAAGGGCCCTGGGCCTCCTTGTGGCGATCGCCAAGTATTTCAGTGCCCAGACCTCACACTGCAGTACCAGCTCTCTTGTTTTTTCTTGGGAAGACAGTGAACCGTACTTGCTATCTGTGTAGATGCTTTCATAAATGCTATTTCTGTAGACAGAAAATACATTGAAAACCATACTGCTATTGTTGAAACACTTCAACTACATAACATGCCCAGTCCATGACGGTAAGCAGAGCACAGCAGTTGGGTTAAGTCAGCACGTGCACCCAGCAGGGCTGCTCCACCATCTCTCCCCACAGTGTTTTCAAGTCTTGACTTGGCCTCTCCTTGCCGTATTCTGAGCTCAGTAGAAAGGAGACTTTATTCTTTGCTACTCCCTTTGCTATCTGATTTTCAGGTCTCCTTATCTTCAGCATGCCTTCAGGAAACTGGACTGTGAATAACAGTCCGTTCACAAACACCACAAGGATTGTTTTATGAGACAATTATGGATTGCCTACAATTAGACAGAGCTTTCCAAACACAGGTGGCCCCTGACCCGTACTGCTCTGGCCGCACAACAGCCAGGCAGGCTGTCACCACCTCCTGCCTCTAACTGATGTGCTGAGGGCACTGCTGGAGTTCACAGGTTCAGACAGCCCTCCTTGCACTTAATGATGTCCTGCAGCAGCCCTGGTGATGCATGTTGCAGAGCAATTCTCTAAATGATATGAAAGATCATGGTGAAGGTGTAGGTCCGAATAACTCTTAACTGAAACAAAATACAGCATTAAGAATAGTTTGCCAGAATTTTCAACTTGATTTATAGCAATTCAGACCTTCATAAATTCACCGTATCCTTCATGACTTGTTATGAGACATGCCAAACTTGACCAGTCTTGACCAAGGCCACATGCAGTGCAAACACTTGGAGAACTCTACAGAAAAACAAGCTTCCAAGGCAGAAGATATGAATGAGCTCTGACTAGCACTGTGCTACCATAGCCCTAGGCCAGAACATGACTTCAGTGCATTTTTCTGTCCAAAAATAGCAGTGTAAGATGCAGTTTTCTGAACAGTAAAGTTTGAAAGGCCTTCTGAGATCATTTAGTACTTCTTCCTTCTTAAAGTAGGGTCAGCAAGAACACTTTGTGAAGTTTCCAGATAGCTCCATCTTCTGTGTTTCAATTTGTGCCCCTTGTCCTTTCAGTCAGCACTGCTCAGAAGAGCCAAGCTTTGTCACTTTTACTCTCTCTCATTGATTATTTGAACAAAATGATGAATTACACTCCTACCCCACTCCCAGGCTTCTCATCTTAAGGCCAAGCAGTTCCAGCTCCCTCAGTCTCTTCTCCTTTATCAGAGGCTCTGAAGCCCTTCAGCACTACTGTGGTGACTTGCTCAACTCTCCATTAAGTCCATGTCTTGTGCAGATGTCACAGATCTTATAGATCACATGCAATAAGCCATAGAAGAACTTACTACACTGTCTTCAGCACTCAAGTCATAACCCCCACTTTTGCAAATGTTTTCCAGGTGTAGTGCAACAGTTTGACTGGGTACAGTCCTCATTTTGCATGAAAATACACATATCTGTCCATAGGCAGTGTCCTCATTTTTTTTACCAGCTCCTTTCTGCTGCAAGGCAAAACATTTATCAGACAGCATGCAGAGATTACTCCAGCAAAATGAAGCTAGTCTTCAGACATCATCTTCCTTGCTTAATGATAGCTCAGAGCAGCCAATAATGACTTAAATTGAGTCAAGATTTGCTGAACAATTTGTGCATATATTATTAGAAATTAAGATAGAAAAAGACTTTTAGTGAGGAAAGGAATGATCTTTCTCCATTCCACATTTTGATGAATGTAGATTATTAGCTAGGAGACTGATCAAGAGAAATCTCTTTGGTTACAACTAATTCTTTTACTCCCATAGGTATGATAATGCCATACCTGGGCTGCCAATGCTTGCTGTGAAGCTACTACATGCATTACCCAATGACATGCACACAAAAGTGGGCTCCTGGTGCAGGGCAGCAGCTGGTGGTCTCACAGGCATTGAGTTCAGCCTTCCTCTCCCACTACCACTACAATGATTTCATACAGCTGACTTTCAAGATGAATTACTTGTGATGCATGCCTGTGTGAAGTCAGAATAAACCACTTAATTAGATTAACTGATCTAATAAGCAGGGAGCTGCACAAAGATCTTAAAGCTCCAGCTTTCTTCCTCTAGGGAAATCCTTCAAATACGTACCCTGAGGGACTTGTTACCATAATGACAAACAACAACTCTGTAAGATGCACCCAAATCACCCCAAGAATAACCTCTCTAGAGGTCTTAAAACATTTTAACATCAATTTTCAGGGTGAAAGAATGAAAACCCAGCCAGTTACATGCATTAAAACATCAGATGTGTTTCACTGTAGGTGAAATACACGGTCCATTCCTTTAAATTAATACAAAAGACATTTCCTTCCCCTCCTTCACTGATTCCCTCTCCCTTTTAAGAGTAGCATAGGGCATGCTGCTTTTTCCTTAAGAAGCACACCAGATTTCCTGTCTTAAACACACTCTATAATTAACAGCCAGCGAGTAATGAGTACCCAGGATATATAAGTCTATTAGAGTGCTGGCAGTGCTAAAGACTCATGCTGTTTCACTGTGGGCTCCACTTGAAGAGGTGATTTATGGAGGACATTTTTTCATTAAGTAATAGCAAATGGTTTCCACCCTCACAGTACCCAGCAATCTTCTGGGAACAGAACAGCAATATTGAGTTCTTTTCTGGAGAGGAACGTTTCAAGGACCTTGGTTAGAACATAAAATGACAATCATTTACTCAAGGTCATTAAAAAATAAGGGCAAATACAACCCAGAGGTTAAGCCTGGCTATACTCGACTGCATAAAATCTGTCAGTTACAGAAATAATACAGTTGTGCTCAAAACTAGCAAGGACTGTAACCAGACCCTCGTAAAAATAAAGGGAGAGCCAGATTGTCACCAAGCATCTCAAATTATCATTGCTATTGCTACTTCTTCTATATTTATTATTGCTCATAAGCAGCTAAGCTCTTATTTCCCTTAATTACTCTAAATAATTCTACCTTGAGAGAATCATATAGAAGGCTCCACTATACAGTGACAAAGCTTTGGGTTATGCCTGTGTGCCAGTTAATACCACAGTAACATTGGTAGCTAATCATTTCAATTACTGACTTCCTTCTCCCCTAGGAGTAACCGCACAGAAGAAGAAAATATAATTACATTGGCACTCCTGCTATTGCATCTGCTTTCTCTGCAGTTCTCCAGTGATATTTACTACAAGGCTGTGTCTGTTAATAGGGATTTCTCCAGTGTATAGATATGCAAGAATTAAAATACTGTAATTATAATGCCTTGCCTTCCTAGGCAACTCATGTAAGGAGTTCAAATATTGTAATAGCATTAAAATAAACTTTATGGAATTCATGGGAATTATTCTTCATATTACCAGTGACAGCACACCAATGTGCTGGCAGGTGTAGCAAAGTACTTTGCAGTCTTGGCTCCTCAAAATCCAGCACTGATTTTTTAAAATGCTTTCCCTCATCACATTAATAAAAAAATTGTCTACATTGAAAGATTTCACTTAGGATTCCAAATAAGTATGAACAGCTACTAACACAGACTCTTTTTCTGAGATGCCAGGAACCAATTTGGCTGTGACCTGTTCCCAGAAGATGGGAATACAGGGCCAAAAAAATCCCTTCCATGTATTAAATTCATTTAATATCCCTATTGAACGCAGTTTTTGTTTCTTGATTCAGTACAGTCTTAAATCATGACAACAGGATGGAAAATCCTGTCTGTATAGTCCTGGTGTAATCCAGAGAGTGAAGAGGACACTGCAAAAACAGTTCATTTCTCACACATCCCCCAGCCCTGAAAGCCCCTCCATCCCTGCAGCGCCATGACAGAGGGGAGTGGACACAGTGCACAAGCAGCACCACCGCAGAGCTGCAGCTATGTGATCATCTGAGAACAAGGACAGGGGTTTCTGTGGCACTCCTTGCAAGCACAGCCACATGCACAGATGCATTGCACTCCTGAAAGCATGAGAAACCGGAAAGTACAATTTTCTCTCAACAGCAATCACGTAGTTGGCTAGGTGCTTACTGTTCCATTTAAAATGAGTTTGCAATAGTCTGAACGTGACAGAAAAGAAACATACAGGGCCCAATGATTTGTGTACTCATTGTCACTTTACTGCTTTTCTTAATTTCTTTTCTTCATGGCCTCATATAACAAAGATTTTGCAAAAACTGCTCCTGGACAAAATGCTGCACTCTGAAACAGAAGCTGTTCTCAGAGATCTTGGTTAAAGTAAAGGAGGAGCTCTGATTTCTGAAGAGGGGAATGTTGGAGAGGGGTCAGAGCTATGCTCGCTCTCATGGCACATGGATACAGAGGTTCTCTGAAACACAGGACAGTCGGGACTCCTCATATGGGGCAAGACCAGGGCAGCCTTGGACGTGCAATGAATACAGTGATGTTTTATGGATGCACTGTTCCCAACAGCTCTTTGGCCAGTTCTACACACACCCAGCATCACCTGCTGGGAACCACACAGCCCCTGAGGCTGACAGGCTCTGTGCTGGGAGCTGTTCAACTCATACACAACACTGAGATGGTTATCACAAACCCTACACGGTAAAGCATACTGCCTGTAATGTATCTGTGAAAACACTTCCCAACTCTTTGTGACAATCATTATTTTATGCTCATCTGTCCTAATAACACAACTGCCCCGTGAGCACCCTAAGGAAAAAAGGATCATAGCTGCAGCTGTCCCCTGCCTGTTTTTCCACTTACGCTGACTTGAAATGTGCCATGTTCTCAAACACCCCTGCCTTTTCCTCTTCCTCCTTCCCAGATTTCTGCTCTCCCCAGCACTGCAAAGGGCTCCTATTCAGAAACATTTGATAGTTCACTGACAAGAAGAGGGCGTGTTTTTAAATATACAAAACCTACCTTTTAAAATGATCAGCAAAAAAAACCAAAACAGTTCCTTCAGTTGTAATACACTCATTAATATTCAGAGCTTCACTAAAATTTGTTACCTAAAGGAGTCTCCACTTCTCAGGAGATAGCTGGAAGATATACAGGGCAGTACCTACTGCAACACACCTTTATTTCAGGGGAATCCATGCAGTACACTTAGTAGTCCTTAAATGGGACAGCTTGAGATACAAGAAGCAGTTCAGATTCTGTGCTCTTTGCCTTACTCAAAATTGAAAATCATTTATCTTCATTAATTTAATTGATGACGTTCAACAATAAAGCCTGAACTAGAAGGAAAGCTCAGACATTTTAGGAGTGCAGTGCTGTCCTTGGGCTACTAAGCAGAAGAAGTGATTCAGAGAATTGACTTCATGCCTAAGTTTCCAATGGCCAACACGGCACGTTTCACTTTATCAGAAGACCCTGCAATAAATTTTTTGCTTAGATAAGCAAGGATGTCTATGCTTGCCAAAGATGCCACCTTTCAATATGAAAAATTTCATTTCTATTGTTACTGTAACATGGATACATTTTGTATTATTTAATGTAAAAGCTATAATTAGTAGCCAGAGTTAATAAGTATTATTTACTGGTTTAACTACTCAAAAGTGCATTTTAACAAAGGTTTGAAGAAAAGTATTTTCACTGTACAGCTATTCAGTATTCTATATGGAAAGAAACCTGTTGGTATACAAAATAAAACTGACCCAAAGATGACTTGGCCTTAACCAAATCTGTCAAGTTTTCTGTTATTTTAAGAAAAATAAATCAGAGTCTTCTAAAGCATTGTGGAGGTTCCTCTTAAGTGTGTGATTCTGAAGGTAAGACTCCACAAACCA
This sequence comes from Coturnix japonica, assembly GCF_054131305.1. Classification (NCBI taxonomy): domain Eukaryota; kingdom Metazoa; phylum Chordata; class Aves; order Galliformes; family Phasianidae; genus Coturnix; species Coturnix japonica. The sequence continues at coordinate 5,954,484 of NC_140680.1, read as the reverse complement.
GGTAAACTACCAACTGACACCTCAGAATCCGTATTTTTTTTCTTTCAAAAATACCCCCAAAATTCCCTTATGTAGAAAAATCATGGAATGCATTGATTCAGTGTTTAACGATAAAGGAAAAGTTTCATGAAACTGAAACATTGCCAAGATACCAAATAGGATTAAGCAAAATTGTTGGTAATAAAAGCATACTTGATCCACTTCTCTGATTTCAGCATTTCAAGCTAAATGACTTTGCTCTTCCAAAAAATCTTGATTTCATATAAACAGTAGGTAGTTAAATTACCCTCTCCTTTCATTTCTTTATACTCTGTTAACTTCCAATGAAATCTCATTAGAGATGGATTTTCCAGCATTATAGTACGCTCAGCCATGCAGTATATTTAATACAAGAGCCCCCCATTAATCCAGATGATTAAAATATGTACATATCCACCAGATTTTATGGCAAGTCTGCTTTAGGACCTGCAGCTAAATCAGCAACAGAGTAAAGCTTAGACCTGGGTAGGATATTTTTCCTTTGTACCACCTTAGTGGGTGACTGCTGGGAAAGCAGCCTGGTGCCTTTCTCTACCAACAGTTGTGGCTGAGCAGCAGGACAGGTGACCTGCTGCAGGGTTGGACACTGCTTTGTGAGGGAAAACAGCAAATTAGCCCTAAATGCTCATTGCTTCAAACTTTAGGGAAAAGCTGAATATAAAAAAAGTTGAAGGAAAAGTGACATACAAACAGCACGCACAGAAGTAATGCAAAATACTGCAGTCATGTTATGCTAAGAACCAGGGAGGTCAAACATTGCATTAGATAAGATGGCCTGTCCACAAGTGCTCTCCTGGTGGAGAAAGTGTTTGCCATGTTTTTACAGATCGCCCAGCACATACTCATAACTGCAAGTTGCCACCACCCACTCTGTCCACCTCACAGCTTGACAAAAGGCTTTTTCTCAAAGATATGAAAATTCCCTGTGGAGATGGAAAGTTACCAAAAGCAGAGAGGAAACTGACTGATACATAGCAGATGAAATTATGCGCCATTATCTATTGAAGGCAACTACCCCTCCCTTTCCGAGTCCCACCAAGCTGGGCAAAAGCCACATGAAAAGCAAGGAGCAGGTTTCCCTCCAGACCAGGACCTTCACCTTGCAGCCCCTTAGCCCAGCTGCAAGGCTGCTACATCCTCCATCACTGTCCTGTAACATCAGCACACAATGGCTGCACAGAGTGTTTCTTACACCAGACAGAAAATACAATGATGTGGGATGGGGCTGAGGAGGCCTTTATCAAAGCCTGGCCCTGGAGCAGGAGTGACAGCCATCCAGCAGCTGCCCAGCCACGACAGCCTGCTTTCACACAAGCACAAAGCCATATGATAATGGGAAGGTGGAAAGATCCTGCTCTATATGACTTGTAATCCATAACCTTCAAATATCCACATATGGTGGATAACATTTTATAATTTATTGTAGGAATAAGACAAGCTACTCTGTGTTTTTCAGCAGAGAAGACTAACAATAATAGTAATAATTATTATAATCACATTTCATATCCAGGACCTTCCAAACAGAATTCAGACTTACAGCTGCTTACGGAAACAGCGAAATGCAGTGTCTGTATTAACAAATGCTGTAAGCTTCAGAGCAAACACAACACTGAATAAAGTCAGAAAAGGACAAATAAGAGATGGTGGTGAGTGTTCCTTTAAAACATTACACAAACAGTGGCATAGCACTTGCAGCATGTAATTTCAACATGACTCTTAATGCCTTTGACAAAAATATATAGAAGGAATCCCAAGAAGCTCCATAACGATGAGTTTTTCTCACTATGTACTAAAATAGGACAGCTCTTAATGTATAAATTGCATTTATGCAGGCCTTATATAATAAGGTTTACAGAGTGTCTCTGGGGAAAACAGCACAAATCAATCATGCTGCAAGACAATACTGACGAGTCTCAGTACTCCAGCAGCCTGGGAATGCCAGAAGCAGCCTGCCTGATGTGCTCTGTTGTTGCTTCAAATTGAAAATTATATATGAAGGGAAAAAGGTCGTGGCCATGAATTTTCTAGGATTAGTCACAGTGTGGATGAAATCACCAACACCCCGTTGGGCTCACTATCCACAGAGCTCTCGTGTCATTTTTAAATTCTTAATATAATCTGTGGGACATTAATACAGCCCTATAATGTCTTTGTTTTATGACTATTCAGTATTAGTTCATGTGAGAAAGACTGGAGCTTCGTGGTGTGAAATCAGCAGACAGAGCACTAATATTGCGAATTAAGTCAGCCCCGGAATGCTGCCTCTGAGTTTTAGTAGAAATTAACTTTTAAAGCAAAGTTTGGGAGTAAATCTAATTAACTTCAAAACATTACCATCAAAAATAGATCTGTATAAGCATCCAACCCAGGAGCAACTAAACGCATTACAGAAAGTAATTGCAGCATCTTCACATCCTCATAAAAATATCGTGTCATCAAATCAATACAGCTGGAAGTTGAAGCTAAGACAACGGATCAGAGGAATGAGATCTGGCCTTACTCTCAACTTTTTATTAACTTTTTATATTGTCTTAGACAATATAGTGCTCCACCTACACATTTTATTGCTTTCCTAATAATGATCACATAAATTGATCACCAATATTCTATGTTACATATATGCCATAAATACCATAACAGTTCTCATCATACTTCAAGAAAAGCAAAGTTTCTGCAGCATATGCTAAAAGCCAATGCTATAGTAGCAGAGCAGTCAAATACATTGCACTTCTTAATAAAACCATAAAATATTCAGATTTTAGATGAAAAATGTTCATTGTAAATACATAAAAATTGAGGATAGGTGCAAAAGTATCTGAGAGTTCAGAGACCTCCTGAACACAGTTTTTCTTTGATCGACTCAAATCTACCTATACCTATGCTAGCTCTTCTCAGTTTCACTGAATGAATTATGCTCCAAGTTTTCCTCCCTTGAAATAAAAGGCTTGCAAAACTGAATTACAACCCCCTGAAAACAGAGATTTAATAGAACCATCAAAAGGACCACAGCTGCACTATTGGATACCGCCCTAATTAATATTACATAATCCATACAACACATGTGATCAATTTAGAGGTCCCAGGCGGTTCTTAAGTGAATGAATGCAATTTGTAAGCTCTGATCTGTCACTTCCACTTAGAGCAGAAGTGTCTACATTTCATATTACATTGTAATGCATGCTGTAAGCCTGTATCAGAACTCCAATTACTCATATAATGATCAAGTTTCATGGACATAATTAGGAAATGGGGAAGGCAGGACCCATAAAGTCACAAGATGATGGCAGAGGAAAGGTGGGGAAAGGGTAGAAAAAGTTCCTAAAGGGTGAAGTGTAACCTGCCTGGAAAGGCTACAGTTGATCATTGCTTGGTACCATGGGGAAGAATTTGGTAAAACTTACTTTACTTCAAGTTTGTTTTGTATGAAATGGTCAAAGGTAGCATGCAATACCTGTCACTTTAAAGGAATATCAGATGTTGTATCCAGGAAAACTTTCTAGGAAAGCTTTCTACACGTCTTATTTCCTGAATAAGTTAAAACAAACTTTCATTGCTTCAGAAGTTCATCTGATGTTAAAAATAAATGTATTAATTACCAGTACGTCATCAGCTGATGGGCTTTGGTGAGAAAATGAGCTTGCTTAGCTAAATCATAAGCAGGAGCTGCAGGTTCTCAGTAAGTTTTACAGATTCCAAAATTTGACCAACTAATCCTCACTGGGAGACCAAAAGTTTATGCATTATTTGGCTCCATTGCAGAAATAGGAAAACTGAAACGTATACATGGGATCTTCTTAACAGCATAAGCTCCCTATTTAAAGTATGACAGGAATACCTTCATTTTAGTAAACAAACAAACAAAAACCAACAAAATAAGCATTGTGGCACTCTTAAAATCAAATTAGGATACTGCCCAAAAGATCATATGCAATGAAGGAAGATTAGGAAATGTCTAAATCTCATATAAAACAAAGTCTACAATTTGTTTTAATGAATCAGATCCAAGGAAATCTGTAAGGCAACGTTTTTTCCTCAGCCAGACCTAACATTCAGATCACAGTGCTTTGAAATAAAGCCACTTACAGCACAGGTCTGGGAAGGAGAGCTGCAGGCTGGCAAACCCAGCTCCCATACCAACACTAAAGTCTCTTGTGCAGCTGTTTGCCTTTCTTTTTAAATTATAATTCTTTGTAAGATGAAACAATTAATGTAGTTATAATCATCCAGTATTTCCTACACAATGGTAAATCTTAGCCAGAACTAAAACAAATTAGATTTAATGTTTTAGAGTAAATAACCCCAAACATGAAAAAAGATACTATAATTACAGTCACTAAATATGGCTTCAGATGATTATTAGGCTGACTTTGATCAGGAAATAGTCATGTTTAAAATGAACACATTTTTAATTTCATATATATTTTTTTTAAGGGAAGAAAACCATTTTAGGAAGGGGTAGGAAAATCCAAGGGAGCAACATTTGCAAAGCTCCATTTTGTCCTTTAATTCTGTAGCAAAGATCCAGTTGTCTTAAGTGAGAATACAGGAAGGCAGGAAAAAGACGAGCTGAGTTACACAGTTTCACTTAAAATCATGCAAGTGAACAGCTGCATGATAGACGTATCAAACCTCCTGTGAGGTAATGAAACCCAAACTAATGAATAATCAGTGTAATATTTCTTAGAACCATCTTTCAGAGAGAAGACACAGCACTGCACCAACTAGTATATGCAAAAAGAATTTGAAGATCGCAAATGCTGAAAGATTAGGATATCCTGTTACACTTACAATGGATGTTAACTGTAGTGGTTTCGTAGATGGCAACAGGCAGCAGTTGTGAAGAGAAAACAATTAGACATACACTTCTCTTTTCCACTGCTGAATTATTTACTACAGAAACCTGACCAGAGAACATGCAAGAGCTCTGGCGCACCGACACGTTTCCTGCACCACGTGTTACTCCGTGCAAGGAGCCAGCAGCGCAGGGCCCGCCATCTCCACCAGCCCGCACAGACAGACGCCATGCTCTGCTGCGCTCAGCCCTGCTCCATGGCTAATCTCTTTACAATGAGCTCAATCTACTTAACAGCAAAGAACGGTAAAACGTCAGAGTAATTGGATAACAGCCTACCACTCTGTAATTATTCCATTAGGGTGGCAGGCGAAGTTTAAGCAGGGGACGCCCACCAGCACTGAGGGGTCACCATGGCCCTCATCTGCTCCTGAGGGGAATTAGGACAGATGGACAGTGGAAGTATTTATGAATGGAAAGTAATGTGTTAATGATATGAAGGAGAGTGTTATTTAAAGCACATAACAAAATAAACCATAATATTTCTGCTGAATTTGCCTGAGATTGACCAATATGTTAATAATCAGAGTGCCCTCAAGTCCATATCCATGCATACGCACGGGTCCACCAGAGAAGGTAGAGCCAGTCCTCACTCGTGTGGACCAACAGTGACATCTGGGGGAGAGGCAGGATGAGCAGAGGGTGTTGCATTTCCTCAAGTATTCAGAGCCAGCAGAGATGAGCTGCAAGCAGCTCCCACCCAGCACACCTGGCCTCCTGCCCTCCCATGCATCAAACTCACCTTGCAGAAGTAACTCCTTAACATTCGGGCTCTCCACTATTGCCAGTGGATCTGAGCACCTGGGGAGCAGCGCTGCTGAGGTCACCCCACGCTGTTCCACACCCAAAAGAAGTGCATGAATATTTATATTCTTATGGTTAGTTATGAACATCAGAAACATTGCTCACTACAGGTGTAAAATTCTTGTAATAGAAACATTTGTTTATTTTGCTTAAAAGGAAATAAAGAGCCACAAGTGTCATTTTGGACTAAAACTATAGAATTTCTCAAATAAATGAGTTTTTCCAGAAGTTTTCAGGGATCAAAAGCTCCCCTTGGAAATCTCTGTAGTTTGTGTTAATTATGGAGCAAAAATACAAACTTAATTATGCACTGAACAAAGGAATAGACAACTCCCACACATTCTCCTTGCCTCCTCCCCATCTATACTGGCTTCTCAACTCCCACACTTGACTTCTCAGCTCCCTCTGAACAACCTGACCACAGCATCACTGTTTATTTATTCATCCGTATCTTCAGGGCAGAGGGCTGAGGAGCATTCCAGCCTGCGCTGGGCAATCCCCCATTTCCTCTGCTGTGGTACAGGAAGACAAGCAGCTTCACCAAACAGAGATGGGATCTCTGCAGTGCTCTCCCCATGGGGCACACTTGCAGTTGCCACTGGCTGGGTGCCCCAGTGGGGCAGCAGCAGCTTCCATGGCCTTGTGTGCACTAGAAATAAAAGATGGACTGAGCAGTTCCAGCTATTTGCTGCAGTTGCTTTACTCAGTGGGTGGCCCCAGCAAAAAATCTAATATTCCAAAAATGAACTGTAGAACTTCGACAAGTATTTTGGCATTCCAAAGAGCTGTGGTACCTGTGAAGCACACTGTCATCTGAAACGTTTATCTTCGGTTACTATAAATCTGATTACCAGAAAAACAGAATTGTTCAGTAGTAAGTTGACAGCAGCAGTTTCCTTTTTCCTGATTTCATTTGCTGTCAATAGCTCAAAGCTATGTTGTTTCTGGGGTTTTGCATATAAAGAATTTAATTTTTTTTCCTACTTTGAGATGAGTATCAAACAGCTCTCAGGAGCTTTTGTTTCTTTCAACTCATAAACTGTTCTGGAGAAATTATTTCTGCACTCGAGAGAAGTGGTTCATTACAGCTCTATAACCATTTCTCCCCCCTCTCTCTTAAGCGCTTATTTTGCTTTTCCATCTCTACAGAAATACATCATTCTACAATTCCAGACCATCATCTTCTTTCTAGAGCTCAATAATCAACACTTCAGGTCACTTTTATGCTGCTGCTTAAGCTGCTTTACGTGGCGGCAGACAGGATTGGTGCAGAGCATGTTATCAAGAGCACCAACTAGAGCCTGTGGGCAGTGCTGCAGCTCTTACCTCTCGCAGGAGCGTGATGGGGATGATACTGAAAGATGGATGTTTGCAAACAGCAGCAGCTACACAACAGGCTGCACTTCATTTCTTATTGCTGTTGCAACAATGTGCAAAAGCAAGATTCAAAAATGCGAATTAACAAATAAATGTGTTTCACGTAATTGGTGCAGAAGAGTTAGAACAGACATCTGTTTCAACCAATCTACTCATATGCCTGAAAGTCAGGTACATCTCACCAATGGTGACTGCATGGTTATATGCCATAGCAAATCAAACTGTCACAGGAAAAAGCAAGAGCTAACGCACACATGTAAACATCCATGACTTTGCTGCTGCCTGCAGCTTTTCTTGACGGCAACACTTTTCACATACAACAGGAATGAAATCCTGCAAACAGTACGCAGCCATCTCAGTTAATCTTGCCAAAATCAAATCTGAATCCCTTCTGATAGAAACAACCAGAATATTTTGCTGTACATTAGGATATTTCCCACTTGGACGTGAGTAAGGAATGCTGTCAACAAATTAGAACAAGAGAAGTTAGGAAGTACCTGTGACATGGTTAGGACTGGAAGAATACATATGATTGAAATGCTGAGGCTGACTGCAATAACATTTGTCAGATAACAATCTTATGAGATTCCTTACTAAATAAGGCAAGGGCTGAACAACACGGTATTACAATCAGGACTGGAAATTCCACACACTACTGCGAAGTTCTCACTCTGCAAGTTGATAGTATAGTTTTACAAAGAACCTGATTACAATATTTCCCTTTAATTATATATAAAAGAACCCATAAAATGGGAGAAATGAAATGCAAACTTAGTGAATCAAGCCCACAAAACAGAAGAGGTCTTTTATTGCACAGTTGCGTAAACAATTTCCAGATCTTCCAACAGCCAGAGGACATTTCAGTCACATTCAGGATACACCAGGATTGCAGTAGTACAGTGGGCTCATCTGCTGTGATTGCTAGAGTCTCCAAAAGTTGTTTATCAGAGAACAATAACTCATGAAAATTTTTATAATTAATAATAACTAAACTGGATGTTTCTCACCCAGATGAAAGCTAGGAACAGTCCTGGCATCAATAGAAGACAAACACAAATGACCAATGACCAAATCATTAAGTTTGTAATCAGTGAAAAGCACGACTTTCTGCAGACATGGATCACTCCCTGTGCTGTAGGGACACAATAATCCCATGAACTTCTGAAAAATTACAATTGTGAGCAATTAAAAGTATTGGCCAGATAGACTACCATTGGAGCGAGATACACTGGCAGACAGGAGCCTCTTGGGTGGCCCACAGATACTCCACCAGCAGCACTGGACACAGCAGATCAAGACATTTTTATATGGTATAAGAGGAGAGACAGCACACACGTGCACATATGTTTGCAGGGGCGCACAGGAAGACAGGTCTAGTCTTAAGCTTCACATTTTCTCTAATTAAATGAGATGAATTTTCAAATACTTCCATGCACTTAGAAATTTAATTGGTTGTGAAATATGTCAAAGAGCTCAAAAGTGCTCTTTGTTACAAATAAAATCATTTATTGTGAAAGATGTTGGCAGTATTATATTGTATTTTTATACAAAATGTTGGAAATGGCCTCTAACAAATTTTACAGAAGATGGATCACTATTCTAAAAGGATGAAATGGACAAGGAGAAAAATAAATATAAGCAGAAGCCAGAGCCTGATATAGCTTAAGTTAAAAAGAGAGACCTCATTTTTCTTTCCATCCTGAACATTACAGCTGTAACAGCTTTATTACTACAGCTTTATATATGTTTACATTTTTTGCTGATTGTTGGCATTACAGCCACATCTGGTATCATTTTTCTTAACTTGCCTTATTACCATTTGTAACGTGTTTCCCCCCACTCTCTGAGCCTCTCAAGGATCAATCTTCCCCTGCCATGCAGCCCTCTCTTGCCCTCCTACCTTCTCCTCTAAGCGTCATTCTTTCTAAGACCTTTCTTCAAGAGGTAATGACAACAAGAACAAATCTTTTTCATTCTTTTTAAATAAGAAGAATGCAAATAGGAGTGCTGACCTGACAGCCTGGCTGTTTGGCATTGCTAGCCCCACTCTCACAATCCTAAGTCCAACTCCCACGCTGATACGCTAGCCAAAAAACATATTTAATTCTATCACGTTGGTAGTACCAGGCCCAGATAACCATTTCACTGGCAGCACTTTCCTAAACTGACCTTATGGCCAATATCTCAGCTTCGACAGCTCAAAATATATTCCAGGCTACAGAGCACCAATTTATCACCTGGGAGACGCCCCCAGCTCTGCTCAGCACTTAGTTATGAGGAGCTGCTTTCCTCTGAAGCAGAGTCCACATCAAAGAAAAGTTACAGGGTCTCCTTTCCTTCTTCAATATTTCTAGTTACAAGTAATTAACAACCTGTGACATTTACACATTTTCACACTAATTGAGAACACATAAAATAATATTTTATCTTAAATAGAGTTCTAAAACCTGAGGGAATCCCTCCACTCGTGTTATTAATGAAAACCAAAGTTGAAGATATTTTGGGCATTGGAGTAAAATTTGTCGCTAAATAGAATACAGCTTCTGTACTGGCTCAAATAATTTGCTATTAGTTAAATGGTTAAACTGTCTCAGAGAATTGGAAATTACTTGTTTCACACTGCCATTTAATAGCAACACTGAATGAAATTTACAGAGCAAAAGGAAAAGTGTGTAGCTGGAATAAATCATTAGGATTTTCTGACGAGGCCAAAAAAGAGGAAGTCAGGGACAGAGCATGGGGAACATTCATACCACGAAGACAACAAACCTAAATTCAGACAAATTAATTCTCCTACTGACCTTGCAGGCATTTGGTACACAGCTATTCTTTAAGTGAAGACATCTATTAAAGGCACTAGCAAAAGTACAGACAGTGGGACACTTTTTTTCTGGGATGGCTGTGGTACTGTCAAAACAGGACTGTCACTCTGGGGCAGGCTTGTGACTGTTGAAGAAGGTTGCATTTGGCGGTACTAAGAGATGAAATCACAGCATCAGCATGATTTCATCTCTTAATCATTAATCCCATCACCAAGCCAAGTGTTTGCATCATGGCAGCAGCTCAGAGCCTCAGCAAAGGCTGTGCTATGAACAGAAATCAAAAGGACCCTGGACCCAGAAACATGCTCATATGGAGATAGATGCCACTAAATTAACAATTACAGAGCCCACAGATATTTTTGAGGGCTTGAGTTCAGTGATAACCTCCCATGTGGGCTGCCTGTTACAGAAAATTTGCTTAAGAGTAGGGCTGTAAATTAAGACAAATTTTAACACCTGGAAGGTTAATAGTTTTGTTAATAGATTTTGCTCAGATCTATCATGGAGTCTGAAGGTCAAATAACCTGAATATTTCTAGAGGCCCTGAAAAACACAGATGTGATTCCTTATGCAGAGTTGCTAAAAATGGGTCAGTTTGAGGAAATAAACAGAGGGTCAAGAAGACCCCACTGAGAAAGCTGCAGCATCTCCTTGTATTCACATCACTGTTGGTACAGTTTTGTTTATTTATCCAAAATCAGGTAATTCCAGTTGAAGGAATTAGAAAAGGAGAGATCTTCTCAGCACAGAGCTGTTAAGTTTAATCCCATTGTAGAGCTCTACATGAAGCTTTAGCTCTGATGCTCTGTTTATTCCTGCCACTTAGAGGCACAAATGATCTTTGAAAAGACACGTCAGAAAATGTGAATGATTTCTATTTCATTTTGACATGCAGTTTTAAAGAAGGAATGTAATAGAATGCATGAAATGTAGTATCTTTCTAAAAACAATTTTAAAAAAAACCAACAAAATCAAACAAGTGAGTATCAGCTGCCTCCATACTCTGTCCAGAAAAGATGGCACTGTGCTGATCTAAGAAAATCAGTTATTTTTAATGATGAAATAAATGGGAGATAATTGTCTGACATGAAGAAGGGTCTGAGTTTTCAAAGGTCTGTCTACATGTTCCAGCTCTACCAGCTCTATCTCTGCCAAGACTGACACACCAGAACATATCAGCTTAAGCTGATAAGGCTTCACAGAGCAGAAATTAAGAGATCAGTTGAAACTTTTCAAACAGGTGAGGCAATAGGAAGGTAGGTATTTTTTAACATACACATAAACACAACACAGAGAAAACTGCAAAAGAAAGTCCAGTTGTATTAGATGAGAACTGTAGTAAGCAGACAAATCAGTGAGAGGGGGGAGAAGAACGAGGAGGAGGACAACCTGGAGGTGCTCAGTGTCACCTGCCTTGGCACAGGCATCGGCAGAGACAGGGAAACCACAGCATTACACAACTGAGTGCAATCGCTCAACTTGGAACATTAAATTGTGAACAGTTCTGACCTTTTATGAACTTCTCTGCCCCCCACTGCTTTGCAGTAGATGGATGGTGATATTCCTGTTTTATTTTTAGCCTTTTGATGAAAGTAAAAAGTAAGAGTTACTCAAAAAACCTGAAAAGACACTTTCTGAAATGCGTCCAGTTATCAAGAAATCTAGAAAGCCGCTGTGGCTTTACATTAACTGCGCCAAGCCTATAAGAGGCAACAGGTGTTGTGAATAAAAAAAGCCTGGCCTCAGCACCACATGCCTTGATTATTTATTCTTATTTTCTGAATTAGTGTCTGGAGTTGGACAGATAAAGAACTGGGACAGCAGACAATATAACTGGCTAGTGGTAATGACAGCTGTTATCCATATGCTGACAGAAGGACTTTGTTTCTAGCAACCTGGCCCCAAAATGTGTTTTTCTGTGAGTACCTAAGGATGGACAGGCAGTAATTCAGTGGTCCATTGAATAGGGAGCTTCGTACAGACCTCAGAGCAAAAATAAGTCAAGGTGTTAAATGATGCACTGTATACATTTTAATCAGGGATATAAATGTTCTTTCTTTTTTCTTTTTTTCTTAAAAAAAAAAAAAAAGTTTTCCTTCAACAGATTAAATGCTTTAAATATTTTAATATTTGTACACCCAGGGGAATACGAATACTGTACTGACACAGTCCCAAGCAATCATGCAATCTGAAGAGCATGCCAAGTCTGGAAGGCATATTGAGCATGTTCTCCGACGATGATATCATAAAGGTTCCCGCAATGGGAAACACATGGCACCAATTCCTCACATTCCCTAACCTGTACACACGAAGCTTCATTCAACTCTGATCACTTCAGTGACAAAACCAAAAAGAGTTGGGATCTAAAATTAAGAAAATAAGAACTGCAGGCGCCCGAATGCTGCACCGGGATCGATGTTTTCCAAAATCCCCAGGTGTGTTCTCATTCTCTGAATAGCATCAGTCTGAGAGTCAGAGTAACGTTTGAGTTCACTGCTGATGCAAACATGTAGCCATGATCCGGACTTGTTTATTACCAAGCATGCCTCGGAAGGAATGACATTAAAGCAAACTCCTTTCTCCTATATAAACATACATGTTCACTGAGAAATCTGGCAAAAGCATTCTCTAGCAGTGAAGTTACCAGATGTAAGTGCTGTTGGAGCTGCTGCAGCTCTGCAGCAGCACTTCATCATGCTGAGAAATGATGCCTCTTCTCTGTGAGCCGGAGTGCTATCTCCTTTGTCTCCCTGTGTGTTGTGCACCCTCAGGAGCTATTCATCGTGTCTTCTGCTCCCCATATTTGCTGCAGTTCATACGCTTTCACATTCATCTTTGACACAGTTCACTGGAATTGTGCTGTCAGTAGGGAGCCATGCTGGATGGAGATGTATTTGAAACTCCTGAGAATGAATTCCTAGCACCAGACTTTCTGTACCAAGGATTTCCTTCATCATGTCTCACAAAAACTTATTCTGAGAAAACTACCCACGTTAATGAGATACAGAATTATGGGATGTGGAAAAAAGTGCTTGCTGGCCAAAAATCATGATTATGTACGGGAAGAAAAACTTCCATCAATGTGGTCAGAAAATAAATATACTTCTCTCCCCCTTCCTACTGAGAGAAATCACATGGCTCTCAGAAAGCTCTTAAAGCAATGTTTTTTGTCTCTGAAATGTACAAAAGCCCTTCAGTTCAGACAACATTGTTTACCGTCTTGACAACAAGATATCTGATACTTATCCAAGTTAAGAAAATTCCCAAGACAACTTACTTAGAGAAACAAAACAGGGAATGCACCTAGTTCATCCGCACATAGATTTTTCAACATTGCATTTCATGAGTGAATTTTTACTTTCTTTGAAGGGAAGTGCCAGAATTGCTATTCCCATTTTATACATGAAACAAACAGAAATGCAGACAGATGAAGCAACTCAGTCAGCAGAAACACAGAAGGATGGACTAAGAATTTAAGCAAAGCTGTCACGCTATTTCATTCAGCCTTTCTTAAACAAAGAAGGAAAAGCTACAAGTAAAACTTGTACCACATCAAGTAACTGCGGGTGGAGTATCATACTATATCATGCTAAATAAAAGCTCCCTTTCTTATTAAAAACTTGTAAATAAAATGCAAGTAAATCCAGAAGAAGCACACAGCCCATAGGTCTCCAAATAGTCACTGTAATTTAAAAAACGTGCCATGCAATGTCGGCTGCCCATATGTCACCTTCAATAGAAGGTCCAGACATGCTGAGAACACAGCCACTATTTTCCCAATTGCTAAACATGCTTCACAGATCCACACGCTTTAACATCATGAAGTAACAGCCTGTTCTTCAGTGACTACAATGAGCCTGAATAACAAATTAATTTTCAGTGCCATAAACGTGCAGCATGAGAGGACTAAGGCACAGCTAACTGGCATGCTGAGCTAATCTGCAGTGTCAGCAGCTTTCAATGAAAAAGCTGATATCTGAAACAGATTACAGTCAAACAGGTGATCTTATGAAAAACTTTAAAGTATTCTCAGATCACCTGAAAACTTTTAGATATGTAAAAAACTGTACATTTTACATACTGAGAAGAGTATGTACAGAGTCATTTTGTTCAAGCTGGCAGCCTCCACCCTAGGGATCTGGAGGACCAAGCAAGAATGACTGCGGGTCTAGACAGAGGTGCAGTGGAAAAGCTCCCTTTCTGCCTGCCTTCATTTGTTTGGCTCCAGCCAGTCCTCTAAGACACTTGGATAGAAAGATGTATACATAAATACATATACAAAGCATACTTATACATGCTTTATATAGACATATGTGAAAAGATGGCTCTAAAGATTTTATTTTAAAAAGAATCTTTGTTCTTCCTTGCTTTTAAGGAATACATGAGAAAAAAGAAGCATATTTTTCCTTAAACTTCAACAGCTCCTCTTTCTTCTCCCATTTCTTTCTATGGCTCATGCACAGTCAGCCACAAGAAGGAAAGATGCTCGCCTATTTGAAAACACTTTTCTCCCAGTTATACTAAGAGAACTGTCCACTGGTGGATGTTGCTCACCCAAGAATGTAGTCACTGGTATCACACTGTTTATCCCAAAAACAAGCTTCCTTATTGGTAACTAAAATGGTGTGTAAATAACAAATAGTAAAGATTTAATCTTCTAGGAACACAGTGATTCGTGACCTGTTCTCTCACAGCTTCCCCTTTGGAAACAATGGCATGTGGTTTTACTTGAAATTTTTCAAGGATGGTTTAACTCTTGCCTTGGTTGGTCAAATATGAGCAAAAATAAGAACCACATTTCCAGGCTTTTTATTTTCAGCAGTCACAGAAAATTCAGTTGTCAAAAACTTTGAACAGCGAAAGAAAAATACCAACTCAGAAAAGTTTCAAAAGATGAGATGGTTTTGAGAAAAACATGACCAAGATTGTTCTTTGTTACTAAATGTGTGGGCAGGACAAACAGCCCACATGAAATGTCTTCTTTCAGCAGACAGCTTCACAGCAGAAAAAAGAAAATTCAACTTTTGAAGAGTCTTTGGATGCAAACACAAGATTGCCAGCAAGGTCAGCTTCAATGCATGAGACACACATTAGTTCTTCAGCCACTCAGTAACTATCTACCAACATTGCCAGGTGATTTGAACTTATTAATAACATCCTACAAGTATTCTATCAAGCTCACTTAGACCAAGTATCAGGGTTTCCTTTCTGCTGTTCAGACACAAAATTACAAGAATCTCAAAGCAAAGGACTTTTCTGACCTAAATGAATGATTTTAACTAATATGGTGAATCACCAAGAAAAAATCACCTAAAAAATAGTTCAAACTAAAGTAAACTTAGCATTGAAAGGGTTTTTTCTTTACCAGTGTCACTGGAACTCCCAAATACAACCTCCTTCAAAAGTAGGACTGAAGTTTGCTACTGTAACTGAACAAGTTCAGAGGACAAGTGTATGTTGCAAAATATGAACACAGCTTCTACTTCTCACTAGTCATAAACTCACTCGTCATAAATTGCAAATTTGAAGGAAGCTCATTGATGTGCCTCACAATGCAGTGTTTAACAGATACAAAGAATGTATCCAAGTCCTATCTTTTTCAATATGAGTAGGATTCTTTGGAATAATTTCAATGTGAAATCTTAAAAATAACCACATCTATTTGTTCGATCCAGCACAATTAAGACAAATAAGAAAACATAGGAAGTAGGAAACTTGAATCAAAACTAAATAAAATTATCCTATTAGATTCCTTTTTCTGCTGACTGAAACATTACACATGTTCTGAATGTACGCCCATCAAATCAACGCATGGCAGACGGAAGCCCTTGTAAAATGTGACCAGCTCCTCATTAAGGAAGTACTTCAGGCACCGATGGAATTCTGTACCAGCCACAAACAGGACCAGATGTGTCTCTCCACTGGACTTGAGGTGACCACAGCAGGAAGGGCAAACACATACTGCCTTGATTCAAAACTATTTAGACATGGACAAGGTTCTATAATCAAGAGTTTCTGATACATAACATGAGCAATATTCAAGATCGGGATGTAAAAAGGCTGGCCAATATGCAAACATCCCTCATGGGGTCTTGCAGGCAGCTTGGTGAAAGCTCCTACATCTAAGTATCCATGGAAAAAAGAACTGGATTTGGCTGTCAGCATATTCAGTCTGATATGTTTCAATCTGCTGCAAGTTGAAGATGTTCCTATCTGTAATGTTTGAAAACAATGGAATTAAGCTGACATTTAATTTCCATAATGACCTGCCCAGATTTAATCTTGGATCTATTTAGCATAAGCAAACACTCAATTTACAGTCACCTAACAGCTTTTCCTGGCAAATTAGACCTTGTTTAGGACCCTTATTCACACCTTATCTCTTTGGAGCACGTTTGATGAAAATGTCTGTATCATAAGATTTAGTATTAAAGTGTTTCTTTAAGGATTCAATCTATGTGTGTCTATGAGAGACTGCATTTTATATTAAATTCAAAGCTTGAAATATTGTAAGTGCTGCAACGCCTATAGTTTCCATTCTGTAAGTTCCAATATTAAATTATTCTGTTTAATGAAATGTCTTAAAGGTGTAAGAATTCTCAACTCTATGCCTCGAGCCAGTGACTTAAAGAAAGAGCAGATTTGCAGCATAGCAATGGGTAAATTACTTAACTACACAACTTTAATCCCCTGTCTAGCCTATTGCTCTCATGACAGTCATCAGTGGATGTAATATAAAGAAAATAAATTTGTTTCAACTATATACCTTTCATCATTACCTTTTAAATTAAACCAATACTAAAAATATTTTTGTTTTCCCCTAAAATTTGCTTATGTCTTTAACTGAAGCCCATACTTTTCAAACTGACACTGCTGATTTATATAATACATATTGGTGCAGTAACATATTTGAGTCCTTTAGTTATAGCTACCTGATTTATCAAAACTGTCTCCGTAACTACAGAACCACAGAACAGTCTATAAACAATTAACTGGATTTAGCATTGCAATAGTTTAAAAATGATTTGATGAGAACCATTTGCATGGAGTTATGGGTCTGAGTCAGACAACTCATTATAACCAATACTTACAGAAGAAAAAAAAGACTTAAAACCTGTTAAAATGGTTCACTGTATTAGTAAGCAAATGAAAATTTGCTCATTGCTAAAACTAAACTGCTCAGTGATCAGAATTCTGTTAGGAAAAACAGCATATTCATAGCATCATTTGCAGATAGATACCTGTAAGAATGAAAAACGCTTGGTAACATGGACAAGTTTATAATCCAGCAATAAAAACCAAAGAGTGTGTAACTGTTGTAGGAGGTCAGATCAAATCATCTAAAAATACATAAAGCTGATAGAAGCCGCAAGTGTGAGGGAAGTAAATCACATAAATCACTCATGTTAGCCACATACTGAACAGGCCACAAAAGGTGCGGCATACAGGGGAAGCAAAGTCCACACAACCACTGTCCAGTTTATTGCTCAGTAAAGCATAGCCCAACACATAAATGCGACCAATAGCACTAGTCAAACATTGCTTTCCTCCTACTGAAAGCACCAGCTAGAATTTATGGGATGCTGTTCTAACACCTTCGGACGAACTTTTTCCCTTAGAGACGGCTAAAATTAGCCACAGCAGACTAATGGCAGAACTGAAGAGCAGCTACAGGAAAAGACTAATCCCAGCCATCATAACATATCTGGAGAAAAGGCAAGACCCAAGAATCACAGACCAGAAGCATTTTGACAGGTATTTTCCAGAGGCACAAGGCTGCTGGATCTCCCAGGTTCCTGTGGAAACAATTGCTTTTAAAAACTATGAAATAATGTGAACAGGTGAAACAAATCTAGTTCAAAAGCCACAGAAACAGGTAGATGAAAAATAGCCATGGAAGTACTGAGTCAGAAGAAGCTTTAGAGGCTAAAATACCTTTCCCAGAGGAGAGTGGGACCCACAGTGGATATCTTGAGTCACACAGATGGGGCACATGTGCATTGATACTTACCCAGCTAATACACATGCATGGGTAAGAAAAAATCATGTGATTTTATTGCCCATGGATGTCAAAGTGATGTTATTAGACTGAAGAACAACCGTTAGGAGAAACAAAGTGGATTTGTTCAGAAAGAATTCTGAAAAAACTCTTGAGAAGATACCCAAACACTCCTGGACTCTATTCCTTCTTCCTGGTACATTCCTTCCAATTCTAAAAAGAAGTGGTTTTAAACACAACGGAAGCACGAATTCTTTAAACTACACTGAAAAAACTTTAAACACTGGAGTTTCAACTTATTTTAAAGTAGATTTGGGGCTTATTCTCCATTTCATCCTCAATTTACTCAGGACTAACTTTCATCAGTGAAATAATAGCAGTGCTAAAGGAAAATAGCTAGAACCCGGCCTCTGAAAAATTTATAGCAATATGCAGCAGCTGAAGCCAAGCCAAAAGGTAATCTGTTGCTTAGATAATTAATTCTGTTTATCACCCAGATGTAATGAATTACCATATATTTATCCAAGGTGGAATAATGGCTTGAGAGCAGGCATGAGAAGGGTCTGGGGGTGTTGGTTGATGAAACACTCAACATGAACTGGCAATGTGTGCTTGCAGCCCAGAAGGCCAACAGTTTTAAACTAAACAAATTCTTTATTGTGACGGTGGTGAGACACTGGAACAGGTTGCCTAGAGACGCTGTGGATGCCCCTGCCCAGAAGCATTCAAGGCCAGGCTGGACACGGTTGTGAGCAGCCTGGGCTAGAGGGAGGTATCCCGCCTATAGCAGCGGGGTTGGAACTAGACAAACTTAAATGTCCCTTCCAACCCAAGCTATTTTAGGATTCTATGAATATTTTCTTCCTCCTTTGCACCAGTACAGATCATAAATTTATTTTGAAAGGGATCCAGATGCAAACCTTCAACATTTCTGCAGGCAAAATAAACTACGACGTATGTTCTCCTTGGCAAATATAACATGCAAAATGTGCCTGGAGATATGCTATACTGATTATGAGATATTATTGTGAGGTTTTATTATCCTTCTAAACAATAAAGCAAGAAAAAGAAAAACATAAAAGCAAGCAGTTCTGCACCAGATGTAAGAGTTTAGCGCTATCCACCCTGACTAGCACTTGGAACATGTGCTTCAAATACAAAACTTGTGTAAGCCTCCCCAGGTGAGCAAGTGATCTTATCTTGCAGTTCCTGCTGCTTTTCAAACAGTGCAAAGCACAATGTAGCAGCTGAATGATCTTAAAAACATGACAACAAACAGTGTGTGGGGAGGGGCATTTCTTTGACAACATAATCCTGAAGTAAGCGTTACATTTAGAAGAGCAATTTCATTGCAATATCAAGTCAATCTTAGAATGGGACAAAGGTGTGTGGAAGTGTTTGTGTCTGAATGTATTTCTCACTCACATCGGGTCCTAAAATAGAAGTTCAGAAATCTCTGAAGGAGATGTATATATAAACATACCTTTCTGTTGTACTTTTTAGTTACTAACAAAATTAAAAGCAAACTAATGAGAAAAAAAAAAAAAAAAAAAAGGAGTATTTCTGGGAAAAGCTCTTCATATGGACACTACAGTTTCATTTCTTAGGTCCTCTTTTAATAAAGGCTACTGAGAAGGTGGAAAAGCATTCATGAAAAAAGAGTCTCGGTTTATTATTTTTCTTCAGAGTGGACATGATGGAGATTTAAATGAAAGTAATGCATATCTGAACAAGGAGCGAATCAGCTTTCACTTGCGATAAATAATGAAGATACTTGTTCTCCTCAGCGGACATCTGTAGCAGCCTGACTGTTAGGAGCATTTAGCTCACTTCAGAGAAATGTGAAGCGCACTGCTACTAAATTCTGCTTTCCTACTGCTTCTTATTTACAGTGGATTATTAAATATTTATTATTATTGCAGAAAGCAACTTTTCTAAGTTGTTCTAATTCAGTGTCTTTCAGCCTAATGAAAAAGTGACATAATAAGCTGCTTAGAGGTTTTTTTTTTACATGACCCTACAGTGTCATTGCCAAGACACAAACGGGCCTCCAGTGCTTGACAAGGCCTATATACAGAAGTGCATTTGCCTGATCTTCTGACAATGTGCTGTTTGACAGCTTGCTAAACGAGGAAGAGCAACAGCACAATAATAGTTGACAGATGCTGTTTCCACTAACTTTCAAATTCCTTAAACCTTTCCAAAAACACATGCAGAAACCGATCTGCTTGTCTGTCGACTTCAGATTCCAAGTTCTGATACTGCAGGCCTATCAGTTTACATGGGATATTTCCACGTTATTCAGTTGTACAATAACCACAAATGAGAACCAATATTTAGCAGAGCTACTTGCAGTTGTACACACCACAACAAGTGTCACCTGGGGGAAGTTTCTAGAACCTGAATTGAACACAGCGTTAAGCTACTCATTGCCAAATAATCAACTCTTTTCCATTTTCTGGCACCTGGTTATGAGGAAAACTGCACCATGCAGCTTCTCACTGTGTGCTGATCTGCATCTTGTCAGGTTTCTTCCCACTTTATTGGGGCCAGCCACATTAGGATGCAGAGTAGAAATGCTGTTGCTGAACAACACCTGACTTGGCCAACAAGTCTGAAACTCTGGTGTTGATTTCTTATAAAACTAAGTTCCCTGCCTATTAGTTTTCAAGTTCATAGATGCCATAAAACATATCGACGTCGTGCTCTTCTTAATAATTAATACCATTTGAACAAGCTTGCTGACAAAATCTAAAATGTTTGCCTCTAGCAAAGAGTTTTCAACACTCCTATGTGCTCTGCCCTTTGACAGGGAGGGCTGGTGGTCTATTCACAACTCACTGGCAAGCGTAAGCAAGAACAGATCCTGAAGTGTGTGCCCAAGCTAGTGCTGAGATTTCTTCTAGTGAGCCACTGGACTTCAGCAGAGAGAGGCACGATTCATCTCCTCATCTCACCTACCTGAATAATGGGCAGTTAGTAAACAATACCAATTCTGGGGATCCTAAACAAAACACCTCCTTTTCATATAATATCTTTAGTGTAACACTGAGGTTCTGGCTGTTATTGAGAGTGCAAATCTGTAAAGATCAGAAGACTTTAACAGAAAGGCATAAGAGGCCAGATTTAAAACTGAACTTCAAATGAACAGTGAGATTGGAATACCATGGGGAGGTTTGTGACGCTTGATGCAGCCCATTACTGAAAGGGAGAGAATGCACAGCAGCTCAAGACATGGAGAGGGTCACCTCTGTAAAAACATTACAGTGATTTTCATCATTACTGCAACATGATCTTGAGGAGGTTTAAGTGTAGTTACCTCCTCTGCAAGTCCAGGACACACAAGTACACTGCAGGACTGTCTCTCTGAAGGGACCTTTAGATCACCTAGTTCCACCCTGCTGTTATAGGCAGAGTTAACTCTGACTAGACCAGGCTACTCACAACCCCATCCAGCCTGGCCTGGAATGCCCATTATTGACATTATATTATGACAGGTAACACAGAGCCCTTGGGAAGCCAGGAAGTAATTCTTTGATCTCTGCCATTCAGAGGTGGTACACACACAGCAGCAGAAAGCATCTCAGTGCTTACCTGGTCCCCTACTTCTAAAACAAGATCTGCAAGATATAACACTTGTTTGCCGCCCCACCTGCTCCATGTGGATCTGCTGAAGGATGTTGCAATTCCTTGGTTACCTGAATCACAGTTCGATTTCATTGGGCAAGACTTCAATGGCCTGGCTGCAGAGGTAGGCAAATACTATTTTTTAAATCATTTATATGATGTATATTGCTAGAGGGTTATGTATTTGCAGCTTAAGCAGTTTTCATATTTCAGTCACTGACTTGTTTCTGTTCAGAGCAGTCAGAGAAGAACAAATAAGATTGTTTCAGGAGAAATCTGGAAACTGTGCTACAGACAGAAAGTACTTGACTGCTTCAAGACCAGCGTTACAGAATGTAAGACTTTATGTAGTCTTCTGCTTGCCATCAAACTGAAATGCCAGTGTCACAAGCACAAGCAATTTCCAACTTCAGAACCCCTCCAAAGCCAGGAGTCAGTCTGCATTCAGGTTTTCTCGAGCAGCATCACAAAACATGACCCTCAAAGTGCACACATCAACCTGTGCTACTCTGCTGACAAATAGTTCCTGAAGTGACAGCAGCAAAGGAAGGAAGGCGGACACGGTGCACTGCGCAGAGCTGAACACAAAAGTTATTTAAAAGCACCTTGTTAATATGAGGATTTAAAATTTTTCAGGCTTTAAACCACTCAAAATCTTTTGAGAGGAATAAAAGGCAGAGCAGACAATGAAGCCAACCTAAATGCCAAGGAGGACAGAAAGCAGATTTTCATATTCACTGTAAGTGACAGCTGGATGAATTACACAAATCACGCATCTCCCTGTTTCCTTCTATCCATCATACTGTATTTACCCATCTCTTCTGCCTATCTTCAGCTTCAGAAAAGACATACAGTACAGCTTAAATTATTAATTTTCTGTTCAGTTCTTTCCAACGCCAGTTTCAGTTCACTGACCTGTGTCACTATGATTTACCTACTGCATTATCTGAAACATCATGTATTATTAATAAGTTTGCTCTCTTCAAACATTTCCATGACAACGCATCAAAATAAAACACACACATTTGTCTGCCATATAAAATCATTCCTTCCATTTTTTTATTTTTTTTTTTAACTCGTCCTCAGGAAAAGTGAACTGCTCTGTTCCTGTATCAGTAGCCAGATTAACATCTGATACCCTAATCTTGCTCTCCCAGAATGAGCTGCTAATCTCGCAGAGCCTGTACACCCCCTGCCATACGGACTATTAATCAAGTTCTGCCACACTGACATACACTGGCTAAAAAATGTAAACTCTCTGAGGATACAAAGCGCTCTCAACTTTCACCAATTACAGAAAGAAAAACAAGGTGTTTCATGTAAAAACTAAATAAAAGGCTTTCTCAGACTCACAACAAATTAAAACTGCACTGAAGCACCACCAGGACAAACTGCCTGCCCACTCCCACCCAACCCACACACCTTGTATCCCCAGGGCAGGGAATCCTGGTCAGCGTTATATTCTGTTTTCTGCAAAGTCATCACTGAATTTAATGTGCTGGGCTGTGACAGATTACAGAAGAAATGAGAACATCATTAGTAAAGCTATAAAAAGCTTCAGAAATTACGTGGGGCGATGCACTCTGGTATTAACATTAATGCCAACTTTTATAGTTCGAAAAATATGGTTGATATCCATAGCTTCTCTGCCCACTCAATCTAAAAAAAGATCCGGTGTTGTTCTACCACAACAGTCATTTATTTTGGTTAAGGATGCGTACAGACTACAGGAATAGCAGGAGGGAGCTGAGGACGCTTTGTTATTCCATGAGAGGAAAGGAAGCCATGAGTTTCAGAAAAGCACTGCACTGTTCATTGATTCTCTGATGATCTCCTCCATGTGCCAGCTTGCCAGCTGTGGGGCTATGAAATGAATGCCACACCTGCCCTCCCTCCCAGCAGGCATCTACTATTGGCTGACTTCAGGTGAATAAAATAATAAATAAAAAAATAAAATAATTTTTTTTTTTTAAAAAAAAAAAAGGGGGGGGGGGGGGGGGGTTAATTTAGAGCTGTTTGTTTGTTGTTTTTTTTTTCCTTTCCTATCCAACAACCCGATAGAAAAGCACGGGAGAAGCATCAGCAGCGCAGAACTTCATCCTGTGCTGGGGCTGACGGCGGTGACGCGGCTCAGAGCAGCAGCTCCGTGCCGGCGGGGTGTGCTGCCCTCTGCTGCCCGCCGCCCGCCGCAGCCGAGCAGCACCGCGCCGCTGCCCCTCCGCATTGGAGGGGTCCTTGGAGGTGTTTGTCACTCCACACACTTCTAAGGCCAGTTCAGACTTCAGACAGTTCTGCTCCCTGAGGCTGCGCAGCCAAAACAAGAGGCAGCACATCCATGGTTACATTCATCGGTTCTTAGCACTACGATGACTGGACTCCTCCAGTCTCAAGAGTGAATGCTTCCATTGCTGTGGGTTATGAAGGTGCCCATCAGCGCTGATAACATAAATTTTCTGATGTATTTCATTTTCACAAGCCCAGAATATCAAATTCAAAGGAATTGCCAATTATGTTCCATGAATAATGTTTTGACACCGACGCTGTTAAATGTTGTTCATCAAGTGCTTAGAATATTAATAATTGAATCTGTAGACAATTCTGGCTGAAAGCTGAGGACATGGGTCCATGGGCAAGAATGCGAACACCTCCTTTAAAGTTGGGCTCTCACTGCAAATAATCACATTTAGAAATTCTGCAGTATTTCTAATGGGACAAACAGGTTACAGTGGGTCAAATGCAGTAACAATGTTAGTCTACAAATGCCTGGATAAAGTGAAGGCTTTTTTGTTTTCTAACTGCCAAATTAAGGGTTCCACACCATCTTGGTTATGGTTAAGAAGCTGTTCCACACGAATCCTTTCTCCTGTCAGCCATTAAAATAAATAAATAAAAAATAAAAACAACAACAATTTGTCTACACCATGATAAATAGACCATTTTTGCTATTATAAATCTCACTGAACAGAGCACATTTGTTTCTCTACACTACCTGAATACTTTGACAGTACTTGGACGCCACAGGCAAAGATCTGCCTTGCAACACCAAAGAGAAAAAATACATGCTGCTTGTAAATAAGTAAATGAGACTCACTTAATACATGGTGTATGCAGAATTCTGCTTCGATTCATCTCCTCCTATTTCTGGTTCTGGCAGTGAAGGAGGTGGGCTGGCTCAGACAAAACTAGCACTTTATTCTGATCAAGCACTTTATTAAATCATCACAATACAAGTTAAATTGTTGGCTGCCCACTCTCTCTTTACCATGGAAGGAAACTCAGCCTCAGTGTAACTGTTCCAGCATCTATAGTTTATAAAAGATCAACTGCGGCTCTATGAAACTACATGGAAGAGCTGGAGATGGATGTGTTGCAACCCTCCCTCTGACACAGATAATTATCCATTATCCAAACTTGATAAAATGTACTGCTTTGGTCATCAGTTGCATTTTTCATACTTGAAGGTGATCTGTAATGGGAAAGTTTACATCCAGTTTTTCATCTGTGTTATTTCAGAGCAGTTTGCCCCAGCAACAGTTAAGGTATGAAACAAATACAATTTGTTCCAATGTTAAAACTACTTCAAGCATCTCTTTCATATTAATAACTCAAATACACTTTATAAGTGAAATATATTTCAGATAATTCTTAGAGAACAATCTCACTGTTCATTCTATGATCACTGCTGAAGTAATATAACACGGCCAGTGATTAATTTAAGCTACGAGCTACTTGTGTTTACTTCTCCTCTAATTCTGACTTGTTTAGACCAAAATGATGTTCATTCTCTGCCTGCCATGTACTCCTGGCCATAACTTCTTCAAGCATTTCCCTTCCCTTATCTAGGTTGTCACTTACAGTCTGCAAGATGTTTCCAACTATTAATATAAATATGCTTTAACTGCGGCAACTTAAATCAATTCCATGCAGAGCTTCCATATCGGATTTGGAAGAAAAGTTTGATGAAGCAAGCAAAGATGGACAGGCTGGCTGAGAGCACAAGCAAAAATGAGGTTTGCCTCCCGGTACTTTACAAACTTGCAGCTGCCTTTATCTGTCATGAAAAGAGCTCAGGGAAAGCTCTTCAGGTTGGGATGGGAAACTCAAGCAACACAGCATGAGGATGTGAAAGCCTGTTGTGTGCAACACTCACTGCTCATGCTCCTTATTCACCCGCTGAACGAAGCAAAACAAAAAAACCCTGCAACATTTATTCTATACATAAATAAATGACATTATAAACATTATGCTTTGAATTCAATAGTTGACAGTGCTCAAGATGTGAGAGGCACTATTCATGCTCAGTTTAAACATCTGAACTACCTCTGTCACAAACACATGAATGGGCGTAAAGCAAATTAACCCCACTTAAGATCGTTTCAGACCATAATTTACACATTGCCCTGATGAAGATGAAAGACCCTTCAAAATGTGACTGGTTTTTCCTTTCAAACATACTGAGTACCTTTGCACTTAGAGAAACGTTGGACAGAGCATTTCAGCACTACCCTTCCTTTTTTTACTATTATTTTGATTCCTAGACAGTGAATATTCAGCAGTTCCCTCTTCAGATGTGGCAATTGCATAAAAAAATCCCTAGTTTGGAGGACTGGTTTACTGTCACTCCACACTGCCAGAGAATAACAGGAGTGGTTTGGTGGGGAAGCCCCTTCTTTTAGGTAACTTTGTCAATGCCAAGACACAATGCTCACCAGGAGCTCTCAATCTACAGAGACTACATTACATTGTGTAGATTGTAACTACTGCTAGAAAATCCTTCTCAAACAGCACAAGTGCAACGAGTCCTGATTTGTCCCGGACTTTTAGATATATTTAAAACTCTGGTCTTAGAGATCAAAATGCTGAAACCTCTTCAACAGTAACACACCCAGAATACAACAAATATAAACTTTGGAAGCAAATGTTTGTAAAGATATTTAGAAGAGTTTACCATTCCAGTACTTACAGTTTAGCCCATGACCTCTTTCAGTTCTGGCCAGGCTGAGGAATTATTTATTCCTATTTAAACAGTTTTGCTAACTTGAACATTTAGAAAGGAATAGCCCAAAAATGATCCTTGCAGACAAAAAAAAGGTTCCTTGCAGCAAAGTGACATCTGGCATCAGGAAGACATCAGCCTACCAAACTACTTCTACTTCCTAGCAAGGGGAAAACCATAAATCATGAAGCACTTTGGTCCCTCCTCCTGCTCTAGAATCAATCAAAGAGAACTTCTTAATGCAAAAATCACATCCTATCCTAAAGAAAACATGCTGCAAACTGCATGTTCCTTCAGCCCTCCATAGTGTTCATAGGGAATACCTTGAATGCCGAGTCACCCCTGTTTAGTTTCTCTCCTCAAACAGAATGTGCACCCCAGTATGGCACCCCAATTATTAACAGAAGAAAATAAAGGGGAGCAGGAAAATCTGCCATTATTAATGAAAGAAAGTAGAGGGAAAAAAACAACAAAAACCTACTTTTCTATAAGAAATAGATTTTGATTTTCTCCAAATAAGAACTTTGTTGGTGAAAGGCACTGGAGACAGTCCTGGAGACTGAAGCTATTTATTTACTCACAGAACAAACATCAGCTATACAAGCACTTCCCCAGAGACCAGTCAAAGGCACCTTGGAAAAGGATGCCTCATTTGCCATTCCATTCCACCTGCGACTTTTTATATTAAAAAAAAAGGGTGGGAGAAAAGCAAGTTTACCATCCAGTATCAGTTAGTGGTTCAAAGAACTCCTGAGAAATGTGGTTTCAAAGTCTGCCCACTTTCAGTGGACCATCAGACCTCCAGGAGGTCACAGATGTGGCTTGAGGTCTTCATCACTAAGCAAACAGATAACAGCTTAAAAATAGAACACGAATTCACACACACAGGCAGCAATCCCAGAAATAATAGCTACATTCATGAGAACAGTAGTTAATATTTAGATTTATGGAGTGTGATGTACTAATGCATATAATGAAGCAGACAATTTAATGACTCAGAGTGCTAAAAAGGGGGGAAAAATAAATCCACAGAAGTCACAAGATTGACTTTCCAGATTAATGGGGATAAGCCAAACATTCCAGATGTTCTAATCCAATGTTCCTGTCTCTATGCTACAGAAAACCACCTTTCCCACTGAAAACAACTCCATCTTCCTTTCAGTCTGCGCTTTTGTTCCCATCACCACTCACAAGTCACCCATTTTGATCTATCCTCTTTTTCTTTCCCTTCCACAACTGAAATGAAGGAGCGTACACACTTTGTATATGAGACATTTTAATAAAAGTCTCTCTGAAGACAAAATACCATCTGAGAGAGGTATCCGTGGTGTAACTTATCAAGGTGAAGCAAAACAGTATTTCTTCATAGTGTCTTTACACTTTAAGAAAATCTTCTGTCAGACTCTGTTCCAAAACTGCCATTATCACCATTTTTCTTCTGCTGTAAAAACAGCTCTATGTACATGCTCTATTTACCAGGAAAAATTTACTGTTCTAATTACCAGACCTCTTACAGCTGATAGAAATTAAGAGTTATTGGGTTTTGTTCAGAAGAGGAAAACCTTTCAATGAGGTAACAGTAGGATGTAAAAGAGATTTGGGAACCTGATGAGTCTGTGACTTGCTGTTACTATGGAAATGAACGATCATAACAAAATATTCACATCTTAACCATGTTTTCTAAAAGACTGTCATCCCTAAATCAGTTCTATTTTTAAATCTGAGATTTTGCCAACCTACTAATCCAACACCCACCACAAACACTGCCAGTTCCCTGCAGAGGAAAGCTGGCTCATGTGTGCAATGCACTGAGATGGGGCAAGCAGCACACAGCACTTGTACCGCTCACACAGCCTCCTCTGCCCTGCTGAGCTTCTGCATCCCGTGGGCGAGTACACAGCATTTGCGCTGCCACCTTTTCACAGAGAAAGGATTGCCCTCTGTGTTAACACTATTAATTGTCTCTCACACTACATATGTACTGCATTAATTATGCCCATGTTTTCTAGCATCTCTTTGAAGTGGACTGAATTACACTGAAAACTCAGATAGAAAAGTCTTGTGCTGTCACATTGCAGGTTACTCCATTTCCCACACCTCATCATTATCTGCAAAGCAAACGTAAGTGTCTGTAGCATTTAGTGAATGCTGGAAACAGCAACCTAGAAGGTTGAAGCAACCACAGATGCCAGCTGAGATTTGATCATGAAGGCGTGAAAATAATCCCTTAATCACTGTCAAGACTATACTTACTTACAGGTATCTAAGAATACAGTTGCATGGCTGTTTACAAGCACTAATGCCTGTAATCTAGTCTCTAAAATGTTGCAATTGTGAAATCCATCCCTACTCACCTTTGGTCCTTTTTGTAGCACAAAAACAAAATAAACAAGTAAGAACTCCAAAGTTAGAAATAAAAGACATTCAAAGGCTATTTACAGAAAGTGTGTGGTTACGGGCTTATGAAGGAAGCAGGATCTCCAAAGTGCTTTGAATACCACAAATAACATAACTGAGACTTACAGAGACTGCTGAGTTTGTACAGAAGGAGTGGGCTGCTGTCCTTTTGATGGAGAGCCTTAGGAGATGCCAGTCCTCAACAGAGATCTAAATTTCAGTCAGAGCTTGAGAAAAGAGGATTTTTCCCTTATGCATTTATTTTGTTTCTAATTTTGCAGTCAGATTTCCAGCCCTGTGTTCTGATACACCTTACTGACACTTCCTTAGTGAGGTATAGCAAGAGAGATCTCAGCACGACCTGCCACCATCTTTCTTGGGAGCAACCACTCTTCACACTGATGTTTGGGCCCACAGTCAAAGCGTGTTTTAGGGCTCCCAGCAGCTGCTGCCAGCAATGGTGAAGGGCCGTGGCTTGGCAAAGTCAGTGTGTCCGGTCAGTGGCACCACACATCTGCGGCTGCCAGAATCACTGCCAAATGAGCAGCACTCAGTTGGAGGGAGGAGAACAACTTCTGTGATTTTAGACCTAATTATGCATGTGGTTGCCACATTTCAAACCCTACTCAGCTTCCCACATAACAATCATTCTGCTACAGAAAGTCACACGCCAGCTTTAGGTCTCCCACCCCTGTCTACCCCAGTCGGATGGAATCTGGTGATGATGCGCAGCCAAGAATGTGCAAACAGCATGCCTGACTCTGCTTCTCATCTCCCAGTTTCAACAGAGATGCTGAGATAAACAACCGCACTCTGAAAATAAGGACTACAACAAATACATTGTACATTGTTTTCCAACTTAAATAAAAATCCCTTTTTAAAACTTAAAAATGCAAAATCCTGAATTGCTCTTTCTGAAATAGTAAGAAGCCAGTTCAGCAACAGTCAGTTTCCAAATAAGATAAAGGAACAAGCCTTTATTAAATTATATGGAAGGGGGTCAGAGATTAAAAATCCTCTGCCTCTCATTATTAGACTTGAGATGACAGATTCATTCCAGAGCACAGAAGGAAATATATTATCCCCAAACAGGATATGAAGTTCAGTCCCAGTAGATTAGCCTCTGTTAAGTAAATTTATTGTCTAATCTTTAACTCTCCCCCCAGACCGCTGCCCAAGACCCTCTTCACTATCAGTACAAAATCCCCTTTCCTTCCCTGCAGAACCTTACCCCAAAGCCCCCAACAACTCTGCCCTCTGCACTCATTCCCACGAGTGCTTTGGTAGTGCACAAACATCACAGGAAAACAAGAAGTGACGGCAGCAGAAGGGAAAGGACTTGCAACTGCAGTCAGCCAATAAAACCATAATGTGCTCTGAACTGTTCCGCAGAGGAGAAACAGAGGACAAATGTTATGCTTGCTTTACACAACAGCATAAAGTGAGCTCTTTTGCCCAGTGACCACATTGAAGAAACCCTTCAGAAAAGCAATATTAGTAATTTCTAGAAAGCATTAAATGCACTGTGTGAAGCTAGAAGGTACATCAAACAAAGAACAACTCTATCCCCATTCTGTTTACCAAGGCAGATGTGCTCTTCCATGCAACAACATGTTTTTAAGACACTGTTTAGTCTAACTTTAGACTCCATGAAATTATTTGCTATAATTATGAAATCTGTTGCCCTGCCTTTCCTATTCCCCCTTCTTTAATTGTAGGAAATTTACTTGTAAGACATAAAGAGAACCCGTGTCAAAACCAAAATAATATGAGAAAAATGTGCACTTAAAGAATGGTGCAGCTAAAAATATTTCTTTCTATATGGGCTCTGAGATGGTTCCATACCAAATTTTACAAAGACCACAATTACAGCACTCAGCGACCCTAAAATCATTGGACAATGTGCGTGCAAGGCTGCTTACATTCTCTTTCTTTAACATTATGTTACAAAATACTCTCAACCTGGTACTGAACACCAGTGCCTTCTGTGTTTTCAAGCAGCAAGGCTGTGATGCACCATCTTTATGTATAGATAAACTGCAAAAAGCTTAGTTTCACCAACAGAGCATGCTGTTATGTTATTAAATATGTTATTAAATTGAGGGCATTATCATTAAGAGATTTTTGCATTAGTTTGAGATCTTCTGTTGTGAGAATTCAACTCTGTGATAAGATGGTTTAAACATCTACCTGCCCCTAGAAAATATGCCTTTCTATACATCTGCTACAGGATGCCATTCTTGGCTACGTTGTGTGTTGGTGATGTCCTGGGCTACACAAATGTTTTTTTTTCCAAACCCTCTTCTTGTTTACTTTGGGGTTTTTGTGTTTCTTTTTATACTCTGGGTGGAGAAGGCATGGGAATCACAGACAACACACTTGGCAAGATTTCTTTCCAGCAATGGTTAAGATAGCCACTCTGAGCAATAAAAGGATGCTTTGTCCAGGCTATTTTTCCTTCAGTTTGAATTCTAGGATCAGTACTCCACCAGCTTGACCCCTTGCCATTTAAGGTCAATGTATTTTCATAATGAATGATATCTCATCTTCTATTATTAAATATTTTAATGAAAAATCTTTGTGGAACAAGTTCAGGTGTTGGATTTTTGGTATGTGTTGTTTTTTTCAACCCAAAGAAGGAAACCTGCTGGATTTTCTTTTGATACATTGCTTTGGATTGCTTTAATCCATAGATTCTTTTTAATGTTTGCACTGATCTTTAACAGGTTTAGTATTACCTCAGTGGCAGATTCAGAAAATATTACTCAGACTCATTTTCAATTAACTCAGTACACAATACTCCAGAAAAAGAAATGAGAAAAATAAAGCTCTAAATTCCACTCATTGCACCTGAAGGAAAATAAGAATACAATGGATTCCAGACAGAAGTCTGCATAACCCATTATCCCCATATGCAACTTCCCTCTCCTTGGAAATTCACTCTTCAAACAGTTATGTATTTGTAAGTAACCAGAAATACATTTGTTTCTTTCTACTGATACAAGCCACGCAGCAAGTGGTTTCCCTCTGTTTTGCCTACCGGAGCATCACTTTGAAAACAGGCTTTAAGTCATCTGGTGAAAGAGTATATGGGGCTACAAAATAAATGGATCTAGCAGACATCTGTGAATTACTCCCAGTACAATATACACGAGACACTTACATCTGCATAGAAATATTTATGGGGACATACAAAAACACACACATATGCAGCAAGGCTGCTGAGGTGACTGGCCAAGCAAGTTGCTGAGGTGCTCTTGGCACATGGCTGATTTCCTCCGATAAGCCCCACACTCCATGGGGCAAACCACATGTTCTCGGTTCAAAGAAATTCAGAGCAATGGAAGAACCCGACACATCGGCTGTTAACGTCACTAAGATGCTGTTAATACAAATCTAAATCAAGTTTCCCAAATGGGACTTGTGTGGCGGCACAGTAAGGACACTGTCTATCCTTATCCACATGGATCCATCATCCCCATGTAGTTCTGACTGACTGGGAAAATGTTGAAGTTGTTATTTTTCAAAGAGGAATTATTTAAGAAGCTCCTACAAAATCACATGATCTCATAGGAAAGCACAAAACAGAACATTGTGTATTGCAGGAGTTGGTGCTGATAAAAAAGAAATAATCAAAAAACCTCCTCCTCCACATCCCTGCAGCACAACAGCAGCCACTTCTCAGACTCTGGGCCAGGGATGCAACACAGACCAATTCCAATTCATGGAAATACTCAACACTTTCGGGTCATGACATCTTAATGTTATACAAAGAGGAGAGAAAGGAAGGGGGCTAGAAAAAAATCTTCTGTATTGAGGAGACTATAAAAGAGAAGTTCTGTTTTCACTATGACATTTTCTCTCCAGCTTCTGCTGAAAAACGTCCCTCCAGCCAAAGGACAAAAGGAAAGGACACGCCAGGACAAATGTCCTCATGCCCATCTGACCCTCTGCAGGGCTGAGTCGAGCCCCCAGCCCTGCTTCACAGCAAGATTTGTGACATGAATGATTTTTTCCATTAGACACGAGCAAATGAAACTAATTTTCCCTTGCATTACAAATAGTTGGCTAAGCTGACTATTAATGTGAGAACTCTCTGGTTACAAGGGGCAGGAAAAAAGGAGAACAAACACTTATGTGATTTAAGTCAAAAGTCAGATGTGTGACAAAAGAAACAGAGCAATTCCCTCCTGAATGTTTAGACCAGAATGGATGACTGCGTTCATGAAGTCTGATCCCTTGTTGAATAAGCTGGATTTATCCCCTGCTAGATAATACTACTACTATAGTGTACCTACTTCGAGCCTTTCAAAGGGGGAGATGCACTATATGTGACCACTCACACATGCAGCACACACAGTGTACAGTCCCTGATATTTTTAATGCTGTGTTCAACTCCACTCTCAGATGAACACTGCACCATGGCTAAGAGGTTGCCAGAAATATTAATTGCATCTACACTGTGCAAAGCTTTGGTCCACACAGCTCAAAGGGATTTACCCCATGTGACTGGCTGCTTGCACAGCTGATGCTGATAGCAGCAATGTTATGGTATCATCCAACCTTGATGCCTGAAAGTGTAAACCTTGCTTCCCTTTGAACCTGAATAAAATCAGAGGGGTTCCTGTGGGTGTACCTGCATCATCCTGAGGAAAGAGAAGGAAGAAAAAGAAATGAAAAGAAAAAGGAAAGTAAAACAACAAAGACCTCACCAACAAAACATCCACTCCAACAAAATCTCATTTTTAAAACATTAGTTCTGCCTGTTTCATTATACAAAGTTAAATTTTACTGTTTCATCTCGATCTTCACCTAATGTACCAGATGGCAGCATAATAAATGTCAATAATATATTTTAAAGTGAGTGCAATTACAGAAGAAATATTTAAACTGACTCATTAACATGCAACAATCTGACCTCAATATGACAAATCCATACACCTCTGTTCCATTTAATCCCACTGGAAATGGTGAGCATACAAACAAGAATTCATCAATATTGTAATGCCTGCAGTTGTTTATCTACGCTTAAACACAACCACTAAATTAGATACCTGTTTGAATTCCAAATGACTGATATGTCTTCTATGAGACATACTGTACTGCTGTGGATAATGATCGCATTGTTAAGTACAAAGTTTGCATGCAGTATGTGAGCACACAAACATGCCATGCAAATGCGGTAATCTCAAGCTCAAGAGTTCCTTCTGTGCACTTGTGTGTTTGATACATTGACTCAGTCATAATAGATAAGCATCATGCACTTGAGTAATTTCTTTAAACCAAGTTTCACAAACCAGATGTAGACAAGTCATGCAAACAATGACACTTCTGGAAAGAATACTTAAAAAATATATATATATATATATATATGCTATTGACCTACAAGGTTTAGATTAAAAAGTCAGACCTCCAGTTTCACAACGAAAGCCAAACACACTGAGAAAGCATGACAGAACTCCTTGGTACGGAGATGGATTTCTTTGGAAATCAGTTTCTGAGTTCAGAACTAATTTGAAAACCAGTGCACTATGACTGCAGGTTCAATGGTCATTTCTGCGTTTCTCTCACAAAGAAAATGTGTCATTTCAGGAGAGTCACAACAAAATGAGTCAGGGAAAATGTACGGAAGTCTTCATACAACAAAAATGGAGTGACTAACGTGGATGACTCAGTTAATTGCATGATTTTCATCTGAGAGTACTCATTGAGACGGAAATAATACTAAATCGCAAGGAGTATATGGGAAAATTATTTAGGGCTAATGAAAAAGTTTCATCACAATAAATATCTGGGTGTTAAGAGCATTATCTCATGCATACTGCAGCTCTCAGAGATAGAAATTGGGTGTCTGTCTCTTGCTGATCTTCATCCCAGACCCTAGAGTCCCAGGATAACTAGGGCTGGATGCCCCTGGTCCCAGCCTGGCTCAGCTCTGAGGTCAGACCTGCTTTCTCATGGCTTTAGGCCAGGGGCTGCACAACCTTTGTGGGTAACCAGAGCTCACTGTTCAGCTGTCCTCCTGGAACACATTTTTTTTTCTAATATCCAGATACCAATATGCAGAATATATCATACAGAGAAACAAATACCCTGAACCCTTGGCCATCAATTCACTTGTAGCTATTTCATTTGGCTGCATGTACTGTTATGTAATATAATGAAACTGTAAATACTACCATGAATTTGGTACCAAATTACTAATCCCAGAGAAAGCAATGACAGTGATAACGTGATCTTCACATCATCTCAGTTCTGTATGAAGTAAAAGAAAATAAAAAGCAAGTGACATCATGATTTTTTCTGCCATTACTATAATTTACAAATAGTCCTATAATAGTGAATTGGTTTAACTTCAAATATCACACAAATATTCCTGTAGTGATATCAGCTATGTATGTTTGAACCAAAGCCAGACAATGTATGCTACAAGTGCAAGACAGCTTATAACACACGAACTAAAATGCACCAATACAATAGCAAAATGGTTCTAAATCATTACCTTAAATTTTGGATGTCACTCTTACAGAACATCAGTGGAAAGCAGAAATCAAATAGTTGAAAGGCTCAAAACATGTTTAAAATATGTACTTCCTAGCTTTCAAAGAAGCTTTACTTTGATGATGCAGGTGTGTTTAATATAACCTCCCACCCATTTTATTCCTCTTGAAAAAAAAGCCATCATCATCACTTCTGAGATTTCTGCATTAGAAGTTTTACCTTTACGCAGCCTCACGATGTTAAGTGTTCAGGGCAAACTAGTAAAACACTAAAGCAGACAACTCCAATGCTCAGCCCTTTCCAGGCAACAGCACTGTCCTGCTCCACGGCTATGGCAAGAGGAGCATCCAGCTCCAACAGAGTCCCATTCCCTGAGGTCAGGGCTTCAGTCTTCCCCCACTTGTCATATTCTATAGGAGATATTTCATGTCTTGAGGCCAAAAAATCAGGAGTGTTCATGAACAA
Organism: Coturnix japonica; assembly: GCF_054131305.1. Classification (NCBI taxonomy): domain Eukaryota; kingdom Metazoa; phylum Chordata; class Aves; order Galliformes; family Phasianidae; genus Coturnix; species Coturnix japonica. Next base: position 5,918,605 of record NC_140680.1, on the reverse strand, counting down.
TGGAACTTCCTGGTCAGTGACTAAAACACAAATCTTCGGAGAAACTTCCACTGCAAACACATGAAGGAAATACTTTTCAAAGCTGACCAAGAATTATTTATTAACTGAACTGAACAAACAAAACGTTCATTTTTGGTCTCTATGCAGAGAAATATTAGTGTCTAGTTTCTTTCAATATTTATTTAGTGAGGCTATTGCCATCACTACGGAAAAAGAACCAAAACATTTCTGTTGGTTTAACCTCCTCATTACAGCACATGGTGGTCCATGGTACAACGTGGGCTATACACCATCTGATCAGCAACAACTACAAATGCTGGAGGCTACCTGTTAGTTAGGAACATTTCTCACTTGACAGCTATAGATATCTCCACTGGGGCCCCTCTGGAAAGAGGGAGGTTGCTCCTGATACATGCAGTGTTTTACATGGCAGACACAAGTGGTATCTGTTCCATTGGAATCAGAAGCTCATGATTCTACTCCATAAATTTTGGAAACAGCACTAGTGTGGCATAAAAGACTCTACTGTTGAACATGGCACTGGACACTGACTTCTGGAAGCACCAAGTATCCATTCACCAGCATGCCAACAGAAAGCAATCAGTTATTACATGAACACAATTGCTACCTTAAGATTGGCTTGACTTTGAGGTGTATCATTTACCATGTCAAGAACATCAACATCTCACTGGTTTCACATTTCTCAATTTCTCTATTGACCCAATAACACGAAAGAACACTTACATTTACCAAACAGTTAGGGCAATCCTAAGGAAAAGTGATGACTCCAAGCCTCAGGCTAACCTCAGAGATTTGGCTTTGTTTGTTTACAGCTGACAACATTCTCATGATACTGCTATAAACAAATAGGTTTTCTGATTGTAGTGTGCTTATAATGGAATCTTGACCCCTTATAGCCTCTAATAATTACAGTACTCAATAATAATTAGAGAACTACAATAATTACAGTACTCCATCTTAACTCCTCAAAAGGGAAAGAAAATAGCATCCAAGTGTGAACGATATTTGTGGAAAATGCCTGATAGAAAACACTCTTTGCTCTGGATATGGTTCCATCAGTGCTTGAAATGAACAAAACCCCAGGATTTTTGCATGTCAGATCTGTTCCTCAATACACACACGTACACACCTACACAAATAGCCAACACACTGAGCTAAATGCTCCACAAGCACCAAAGTACTGACTGTGAAATCAGAGAGTGAAAATTACTTTTGTGGATCACATGACCATTTAGTATTTTCAGATCCACATTTTGTTTTTACTTTAGGAAAAAAAATCCATATTTAAAGCTGTATTTTTGGGACAAACTATTCTGACAGCTTTCCTGACACTGTATTTTTTTTTAAATCCGTAGCACTAATCTGAAATCTTTTACACGTTGTTAGGAAAGAAAAAGTGTGAAAATAGAAAGTTGTTTGTGAAAACAGCTCCACTTCTCTGAGGGAAAGTCCTTCCAGGACACGTGCCAGCCTACTTATGCAGGGAGGAGACAGAAACCTCAACAATTGCAGAGAACAAAACATGTTTTGTGATGTGTTTTGTTTGTTTTGTGCATATTAGACTTTCTGGAGATCCTCAACTAAGAAAACTGAAGAACTGTTCCCTAAGTCCCCTCCAGAAATGCTGTTGCTCCAGCAGCCTTGTAACCGATAGTGACTGAGACCAGAAGTTCACAACTTGAAAAGATCTGGCAGTGATTTTCAACAGCCAGCGTGCTCCAGCAAATACTCAATTTAACTGCTATTGAAAACCCTTGGTAAAACTACATGGATCCGGACTGTGATATTAGTATGTTAAAACAATTTTACTGCATGTTGCTTCCCAACAAAAACATACCACTTCCGTCTTTTTGGAAAAGATGTCTCAATTTCCTTTATGAAATACTTTTTTCAAAGAAAAGTCTTTCCCTTTTGTATAGATGTGACTTAGTTGCTTAATTAACTTATAAGAAAGCAAGTGCTGCTGACACCCTGCAGTGCTAGAAAACCAAAATACAGCACACAGGCATATTAACAGAGGACAGTCAGCCAATGCACATAGGTCACTCCAAAAGTAATGCCTCTTACTTATTTCCATGGAAACTACAACAGACATAAACAGCAAAATAACACCATTTGATAGAGCACATTCTCAGCTACAAATAATTTTTTTTCATGTAGTCACCACCACTAGCTATGTATTTTCACCAGTGATGAACAAGAGCCAGTATTCTGTGCTTGTAAAAATCTGCACCCGTAGAGGTGATCCATTGTTTTACATCTGCTACAATGGTACCATTACTAGGAAAATATCTGCACAGTCCATCTTTCCACTGGCTGAAACAGATGGAAGTCAGAAGGCGCCAAGTCCTGATTATCCAGTAGATGTGGCTGGACAGGCCAGTCAAGACTGGTAACATGCTCCATGGTCTTCAGACTGGTATGGGGCCTGGCATTATTGTGTTGCAAGAGACTGGGTTGTCACACACAGAATCACAGAACAGACAGGGTTGGAAGGAGCCTCAAGGATCGTGAATCTCCAACCCCCTGACACAGGCAGGGTCACCAACTTCCATTTTTAATACCAGACCAAGCTGCCCAGGGCCCCACCCAACCTGGCCTGTTTTTGCACTACCCACGTAACCTTTTTGTCACTCACATCAGCACAGCAGGCCATAGATAATTGCTTGTACTTCACAACCATGAGCTTATATTGAGCAAACCTGTAGTGAAATGATCCAACAATGATTGTTTCATTCTACTCTGAATCTCTAGTTTACTGTCTTCATCTCATCTACTTGATTGATCTACCGCATCAATGATGTCTACACACACACAAACACACACACACATGCAGTTGTTCCAGCTGTAGTGCTGAGAAGCTGCCCTACAGCTATACTCTTGGTTGCTCATTTCTTTTGATAGGAGCGTGGCACCAGAATCCATCCCACCAAAGATGAACTTTTTGTATTTATAGTCTTCTCCTTTCCAAGCCAAAGTTAAATGAAGCTGAAGGCAGCTACAGGACAAACCAAAGTCACAGCAAGATTAGAAGAAGCCATTGTTTTCATGTCAGACATGTTTTTATAATATAGACCACGTCTATTCTTGTTACTTCATTTTGATCACCACACCAGCTTTTCAGCAGTGAGCCGACCCTTTCCCACACCACAGTTTTAAAGACTCATAAACTTTATCTTTATTATATTAAAAGAGATTCAAAAAATTTTAAAACAGATGTGAAGTCACTCCTGCCAAGAGCCTACACACAGTGTGACTCAATAGGATGTGGGTGCTGTAATGTGCTCAAGACAAGTCATTTTAAAGCTCTACGCTAAACTCACTGAGCAATTATTTTTGTCTAGGAAAACAAAAGCTTAAATTAAATTAAGAGCTTCTATCTGCTTGTGACTGTGAGTAGTCTGATGACCTGACTCTGGACACTTCCCATAGACATGCCTATGGACAGTACCTGCAGACACACAAGGGACTGAAAAAATTGATTTCTCTATTTGCTTCTTAAGGGCCTGGAAGAACAGCTCCTATCACACATGCTAACTAGGATTAAAGTAGCAAACTATAAGGAACAAAACTACCTGTGTACAAAACTGTAAGGAGCTCAGGTAGATCTCACCCATGAAAGGGTTTTATTTGTGCCGAAAGAGAGGAAGTGCTGGGCTTCTGTTTCCACATGCATGTCTTTATCATGACCACATAAAGGCCCACTTTTTTGCCTGTACACAAGGGCAGCACAAACTGGCTTGGGGATGCCTGCTGGGCAGGGCAGTGCCTAACACCTGTGTACAGCATCACAGCTCCCTCCTGCAAGCACTTCAGCCACTGGTCTTTAGCATTTTTTTTGCTGGAACAGCTCAAGATTTGAATTTTCTAAGCAAAATTCCACAAACAAGATAGAAGAAAGTCAAATGGCTAATATCAAACAACAGTACCTTGTACTCCAGAAACAAAGAAATTATAGTATTAGGAAGTTGATACAAACTTATTCCAAAGCTAACAGAAGTACCTGGTACATGGACCATTCAACCTAACTTGAAACACTTCAACTAGAAAACTTAAATACATATGAAACAAAACAGATGGTTTAGTCTGTGGAGCACTCTCCAGGTATCATGTAGCACTAAAAAGCAATGTTTGTTTTTTATTTAAAACCAAAGTAAACAGTAATATAAAATTCCAATATAATAAACTCACTGTTCAAATTGGGATGTGCCTGGAGCAAAATTTCCTAGTTTTCCTGAAAACACGCATTTTGCTCTTTGGACCAATGCCATCTCTTTTTCGTTTGGCTCTGCCCCCTCGGGGCCACGCACTATTCAGCTGAATAACTGTGAGGCTCTCACTTGCAGGCAAATAGGAAGGAGTTTAATGAATTACAACATTTTGTTCATATTTTGCTTGGAGGAAGCATTTTCCACATTTTCTCCCTCTTAGAGAAGTTCACAGAAATTCCACCCAAACTCTGTATAACTGCTTTATTGAGACCAAAAGTTCACTGTCAGATCTCAGGGTTTCCCTACCAACCAGAGAGAGAGAGAAGGGGGCAGGGAAAATAAACGCTAGTATGGAGAGAATTAACTAATGAGCTTGCTGAGGTTTACTTAGATTCCTCCAGGGACCTATGAAGACGAGGGCTGTGAACAGTGCTTACGCATGCATACAATCACAGCTCACATGCTGTGGAATGCTCTTTCAACTATTAAAAAAATTCTTTTGAAATTCTTTCTCAGTGATATAGGATTCACTGGAATTCAAATTCCCATTGCTGTTCAACATCAAACAAAGGGAAGGACATGTGGGAGAAAACAGCAAAGACGTGTGATTGAAAGTCTGACTTCAGCTGGCCCAGTAGAGTAAATGACAGCTGCTTTGATCAGCTCAAGAAAAGACTGGCAAAATGGAAATCAATGCACGGTTGCTGAGTGTTGCTGATTTGATTCATAAGCTGCCCTTCCTTGGGCTCCAAGAAGCAGGGAGGGACAACATTTGGTCTTCCCAAATGGCCCTTTGAGATAAACATGGAGGTCAATGAGGACAACACGAAGCAAAATTAGGGTGGCTTCTAAACTCTGAGCTAGACTTATGGAAAGAACTCCACAGAGCAAGACAAACATTTCAAAGTCAAGATAAAAGGTCCCTTCATTTGACTCCAGCGAGTTGAAAGGAAAGCTAGATACTGCACAAATTCACTGAAGAACATCCATAAGAAGTCTACTAAAATAGGATGGTAAAGGTGCAGAGTCTACAGATAAATATTTAGAAAGCATTCACTTAATTATTTTACTTATTTGGAAATTTTTAATTAAAAGTTTAGCATTGTGGGATTCTAAATGGAGGAAATTAGCTCGAAGGCACAATTCATTTGTGCTATAAAAGGGCCTTTCATTAATCCCTAATTAGATATTTCTCACTCTTAAATTAGCTAGACATTCAAAAAAGAATGAAAACACAAATGATTTCCAAGAAATTGCTATATGCAGCTCAAGAAAAAGTCATGTTTAATTGCACCTTTCCTTCTTTTTTCTCTTCTAATAGCTTTCTCTCCAGCCAACTGCTCCTGAACGCCCTGAACAATTTGCTCTTGCTTCCAAAAAACATTAAAAATAAAGCAATAAATAGTGCTGCGTTAGATACAACGCTTCTCTCAGAACTTACTAAGGGACTTTCAGAAAAAGAGCTCAGGTGGAAGGAGAAGAAAGGGCTGTTATCAATGTATGTGGAGGGGAAAAAAAAAAAAAGACAAAAAAAGACAAATAAAAAGCTCTAGATGGGTGGAACAAAAGCTGCCGAAGTTTACACAATTCATATATTAATTGTTAGGGGGGGAAAAAAGAAAGCAAAGAAGCTTAAGGAGGCCGAGGCGCTTCCAGGAGCTCTATTAGTAGCATCTCTTTCTTTTTTTTCTAAGCAGAGTACTTCTGGAGATGTTGATAATAAAAGCACAGTTAGGGCAAATTCAGCATTCAGTAGCAAAGGAGATTAAAATACCAACTCCTCTTTCACATTTTTCATCTCGCTTCTACCTCAGTAGATCAAACAAACTAAATAAACAGCATTAAAACACGCCTGAAAAAACATGTAATAAAGAAATAAGTTTTATGCTTAGAGAACTAATCAGCATATTAGCAGCATTAAGGATAAATCACTTTTTGCAAAAAAATTGATGCAAAAAACCCCACAAATATAAAAGTTTCATATTGTTGAACTGAATGAGATGTGCAGACATCTTCAGCATGAGCCTCAATTCTTAGGCTCCTTTCTTGCTTCTGTTTTACTTTCCCTTAACAAAACCTCGATGTTGTACTTGAGATTCACGATATCGATTTTATTAATCAGCAAAGCTCTTTAAGTTCTGCTCCGTCCCATTCACTCTGTCAGTGCAGACAGGCAATTGCAACAGCAGTAACCACACAAATCTGAAGTGTCTGCCTCTCTAAAATCAGTGAAGAGCAATTACATTTTAAAAGAAATTACCATTGTAGATTTGCTCTTTTTTCTAAGGAAACATTTCAAAAATACAAAGCAGAGCTCATCAAGCACTAACAGTATACATTTTGGTTTTAATTGCTGATTACATTCCTCGCTTCCTTAATCTGTCCACAGGAGGAAACCCATGTTCAGATTGTGTTTCTCAGTTTGCTCCCCTTAAATTTTCTCCAACTTCAGGAAGAGACAGAGACAGGAAGAGAGAAATAATCCAAGTGAATTACTGGTCACATCTACTGAAAAGGAAAGAAAAAAAAATAAAATAAAATAAATAGCAGAAGTAAAGGCAGCACATTTCTGTATCAGAAGTAAAACTACCTATTTGCCTTGGATATGTTCTTCTTGGCTGTTTTTGTCATGCTAGAGAGACAGTCTTCAACTTTTTTCAGCAAGATGTAACATTCATGAAGTAGATTCCCTGTTGCTTAAGAGAACTGAGCTCTTAATACAGATAAACTTATCCTTATTCAGCTCAGTGGTCATCTCTGAAACCTGTCCTCCAGCTATCTACATTTATTCTTGCATTTTTTTTAACATGTCAGTTCCTCTAGGAGTGAGGCCCTACCACGTCACTTGAGTGAGAATGGGGCAGAGCAAAGTGGGCTGTCACAAAAAGAGTTACCAAAGAGAAGTCAAAATCCATTCACAGCATTACAAGTATGAATAAGCAGGGAAAACATCAACTTTATTAAATGACAGGCCAGTTAAGCCATATTCTGTGTCATAAAAGATTTCCTCCTCCCTGGCACTGGGGATAAGCTCTGCTGAACACAAAACTCACAAGTCAACAAGGACTGGCACAGGCAGGAGGTGGCCTATACTCTGGGGAGACTGTCCTCCTCCCCCATTCATCTCACTCCTCACCCTTGTTGTTTTCCTGCAGCACCATTCTATTACCATGCAGACACAAAACACAAGTGCTCACAGCCAGCCTGCCATCACATCACCCACAGCTTGCCACAAGACATAAAAGGAAGAAGACAACTCCCATGTGCCTCCCCATGCTCCTGAGAAGCGTGTTCCAGGAAACACTTGCCAGCACTGGATAATGCTGATTGACAGCAGTGACAGCACTTTGCAAAGTTTGGTGTAGATGGACACATAACAGAAGTAGAATGAGACAGGAGAAGCACAACAACAATCATTATTAAGAAATATCTCCTATTTTCTTTGCTAGGGAAAAGAGGAAAAAATAGTGTTGAGACTACAAATTATAAAGTAACTACATACAAAAGTGTTCTATAATTTAACTTTAATTCACATGCAGCATATCTTCCTTGAATCTTTCAAAAGCTCCTTGAAATGCAACCAGAGGTTGCAGCAGAGCTTCAAGTCTCAGGTGGCTTTCTATGGATACCTGAAAGAAAAAAAATGTGGCATCACCATGCCAATGGTGGCAACAGCAAGCACAGAAATAGAAGTGTATAAGTAGATACAGGAAGAAATCAGAAATGTTGCAAAGGATGAAAACAGTACAACAGTAATGGGGAGCCTTCTTTTACCACCATGGCAACTAGATAACAGCACATCAGGAGGCGTTCAAAGCCAATAGCTAAGGAGACGGTTAGCAGCAGCTTCGCTGGGCAGCTAGGCAGGAAATAGAAAGACATTTCACTTATCAGCATTGAGACCTGGTTACAGGTAACCTGTAGCATCAAGGAACTGCTCACAGCAAACCTGGGCAGAACTGTCACTTGAATGTTCCTGTGATCTGGTAGCATTACAAGTGAAGAAGCAAGAATGTCTAAAGAAAAATGAAGAGTAGCAAGAATGACTAAAGAAAGTTAACTTTAATTTATAATGAGAGGCACACAACCCTCTCCTCTAGCTCAAATCATAAAGACAAACTCTAATCAAATATTGAAGGGATACTGAGATTTTAAAAGGACCCAAAATCATGTCCTTTGGAACTGCCACATTATATTCTCCCTGTCACTATAGGTTCAGACACAGAGGAACAAGTCATGGTTCATAGACATGACACTAATAATAAGAAATTCAGCATAAGATCTTCTCTGACAAAAGGGACTTGCATTTACAATCTTCCTGATGCTCTTAGAAGTGTTTTCAAGCCTAATTTTAGGATGAGGAGAACAGAGAGGTCCATATAAAGTGATGGCAGGAGACAGATTCACTAAATCTGAGAGAATTTATATGACATAGAGGAGAGCTCAGTGAGCAGAATAAGGTAGTACTAGCAACGAATCTTGTATGATTTGTTATCAGAATCCCATTAATTTTTAATGCCATCTGTGTTCTCATGTTAATTCTGAAACTGCCATCCAGGAAGAAGATGCAAGACAGGAAGAAGATACCAAACATCGTGGCGACAGCAGCCAACCAATGAGATTTTAAGCTCAAATGGAAGAGATTCAGCTTGGCTATACTCAAGATAATTAAAACACTGACAATTTACATGAGAAAGTGAAACTGAAAGGTATCTGTTGAGTTTATTTGACTTTAGAAATCAGTTCTAAAAAAATAAAGGAGTTAAAAACGAGTTAAAAGCTTGTTGAATGCATTTTTCCTTTGAAAAGAAAAGAACAAAAGGGAATTTTCTTACATGGAGAAGCTGATGCCAAACAGCTGAGTTGGATGGATTTTGACTGATAACAATCTTTGAAAGACAAATGCCTGCAGACATAACCCAGGACTGCAAAACGACTCTACACCCACACCTACATAACTAATACCTGAGTTTCACCAATTCTGGTGAAAATCAATCAGAAATGTGTTAAAAATCAATACCTACATGAAGAGATTCCAGAGTGACAGCATTAGCTCAGCACTGAAGTACAGAGCTGCCAAATGAACTGGGCCATGAGTTACATGAGAACTGCGTGTGTCACTGAGTTCTCATTCCTCCCTTCTTCTGCAATTTGATTTCTTAACTCATATTAAATGCTTGAAAAGAAATGCTGGAAACTCTACCCACCTTCTAGGCAAGGCAGATGGAAAAATAATGATAAGACACATATTTTTTCTACAGAAATTATTAAACATCCAAACCATAACCCAAAACTTTCTACAGATCATCTTGAAACCATTTCACCATTCCAAAGCAAAGGTGTAATTTTTGTTCCACTTAACAACAATTTAGGAAATTTTGAGAAAGATCATTTCTTTAATTTACATTCAGTGGGGATTATGAACATCGCTGTGTGAGCAGAGCACACTGATTTACACACAGATGTAGTGAGCAGTTCAACAGCTGACTGTACCTTTTTTTCCAGTCTCGTGCTTTGCTGTTGAGAAAATGGCTTGGTCTGGCTTTGGGCCCATGGCCTGAATGCTCAAATCAATCAAAGGAACGAGAGAGATACTGGAGTCGAGCAGCACCAACAGGGGACTTCTCAAGGCTTCCAGCCAGATATAACAAGGGTAAATATGAAAAGCTTCATTTTCCAGGAACAAACCAGTGTCAGAACGGCACTGAGCACAGGTCTGCCCCCTCAGCCTTGTGGGGACCCTGAAGTTGTCTCTCCCTGCAGGGCTCCTCTTGCAGCTCTCACACTCAGCTCTGGGCCACAAAGCCACAGCAGCCCGTAACCGCTGTGTGCTTTAACAGAACTGCTGGACTACAGACCTAGGGAAGATTGACTCATTTCTGCACTGCAAAATTCCCTTTCTTGAAATGTTTCTTTCTCACTGTGGCCAACACGAAAAAGAGAGGAGAAGCAGGGCTGGACCCAGTGACCTCCCCACAGACTTCTCCAGCCTGACCAGCTCTACGATCTCTTTATTTTTGGTAACTGCATTCTATATTTTGTTAATGAATTACTTTTCAACTGCCCTTCAGAGTCACTTCAACACCTCTATTCCACTTGCCCACTTGCCCACTCCAGCCCAAACTCATCACACTGTTACTACTGTAAATTATAGACAAAGAATAATATCAGATCAGTCCCCTATCAAACAAACAGGTTTAGCAGACATCACATGAAAATTTCATTTACCATTGATGTTGTTCTAAGGACAAACAAACAAGAGCAGAAGGACCCAGGCAAGTGATAGGCAAAGGCAAATGGAAAAGCAGAACGATAGACCACAGCAACAGAATTACTGTGCTTTTGAGCTGCTGCAAGGCAGGCACACTCACAGCCTATTCTTGTCATCTGAAATCTGAACTTCTCTTTTTCTTTTGAATTGAATTACAGTTTCTTTCAAATACTCAAGTCCAAAATAAAAACCACAGAGCAAGTAGTTGGTCAATGATGTTCATCACTCCACAGCAAAGAGCTAGGAAGATTTTCCTAGCAGGGAAGCCATTTACCATTCATTTACAAATGACACACTGTATCAGTCCACAACCCATTTCTAGAGCCTCTGCCACCGTCTTCAATGTGTAACTATAAAGGTTACTAGACCAGGGTGGAGCACATGCCATGACTTAATTCACGCTGAAGAGCAAGGGGAGCTGGCAGAAAAGGCAGCAGTCTACCAATGAATTACAGAAAAATTGCAGTTTTTCCCATTTTAGATGAATTATTTCACAGTTACTAGTTCATAATGTACATCCTAGTTCAGCCCTTTAGAGAAGCCCCAGATCTTTTCAATTAAAAATATAATAAAACCAAGCAAATACTACATATATTTCTTTTGATTGCTTTGCTCCATCTTTAATTTGGAAAACATGTATTTCGTTGCCTTCCCCAGGCAGGAGCTCTCTGGCTGGGAAGGAGCTCTCGAAGCCCCCACCTGCTGCCTCTTGCAGGGCTTCCTCCATGTCACACCTTGCACTAGAGAGGGACTATGCAGAGAGCTCCTGCTGCTTAGATTTTAATTATGGTTTAAAATAACATTTCATTGCAGCCATGTCTGTAGGAAAATACAAAATTTTACTTAGTAACTGACACAACTGGGGAGGAAAAGAAAAAGAGAAAAAAAAGCCACTTTTATCCTTCAAACTATCTGAAGCTCAAAGCTGCTTTTCCCAGCTGTACCAGCTTCCCTGCTTGCATTTTTAGACTATGACAGTTATAACATAACAACACTTAACTGGGATAACATTAATCATTTTTTCATATATTAAAAAAATATATCTTCTCATTACTTTCCTACTAGGAATAAAAAACATTGTGTATAACTATGGAAGAAAAGGATTTAATACGTTATGCAGTCAGTGGTGCAGAAACCCAAATAATAATGCAAGAACAGCAGGGATCAGTCTCTTTCCACAAAGCCTGTCACCATTCCAGCTTCAGGAAGTGCCCTAATCATAACCCATATAATACTGCAGGAGTACAAAAGTGAGATTAGAAAGGATGTATACAGAGTAGCATTAAATTTTGGTCTAAAATACATTGAGATATCTACCATAAAAACAGTAACTATCAATTGGATTTACCACAAATGTCAAACATATGTTTAAGCCATACCAAATCCTATCATAAGTGTATAAAAACATGGGAGCCAACCAGACCATTTTTATATAGAACTGCTAATTCATGGGACTTGTGATGCTATCTAGGAGAGCTCCATATAGGAACATCTATATTTTGCAGAAAATGAACTGAAAATACAGCTAATTCTTCTAAACCCTGCTTTAATGTAGCTGATCTTTACAGGACATGATCTTGCCAAAAGCTATGCTAATGCTTGAAATTGTTTGCCTGGTGCTCTCATTTGAAAAAGCTTTCTTCCACTGCACCTCCCCTGCTTGAATCTAGGGAGTTCTGTTTTCTCTGATGGACACCAGAGCTCTGCGAGCTCTGCAACATGGCTGCTTGCAGGCTCTTTGCATTGAGATGTGTGTGTACAGTGATGCATGGTCACATGTGAAGAGAAGCAGCTGCCTATTAAGAACGCAACATGGCTTCATGGGTTTACATACAGAAACGCTGGTGTTGTTACATCCACTAATGGTCATGAGGGCACATATTCCCAAATGCTGACTGTGGTTTTTTTTACCTGCTAAACTTTGTGGGTTTTTTGCATAGAAGTGAACTAACCTGGTGATGTGCTATGGCAGTAATAGCCCCAAATTATAATTACAGTGAAATGGCTTACAAAAAAAAGCAAAAAAGCAAAAAGAAAAACAAACCTTGAGCACTTTTTATTAAGTTATTTATGATAAAATTTTTAAAGCGAAGTTGTGAGTCATCAGCATCAGCTGCTCATTTTTCATCTTTTAGGAAGCATTAGAAGTGCTTGGTTTCCATACCATTCCCACTGAAAACCAACTGTTTTCCCTCTCGGTGCCAGATCCAACATTCCTTGCAGCTTTTGAGGATTAAGTCACCTTTAGACTTCATCCCACACAGGAAAAATAAAAAACCAGAATTAGCGCAGACATCCAGGCAATCAATATTTTAGAGAAAGCTTTATGAATGAAACAGGGAAGAAAAACTGCAAAAGAAATTCCAGCAATGCCTTAAAATCACATTTGAAAGTTCTGATAACTGGACATTCGTGTCTAGCAAATGTTTCTCCTAGAGGCCTTCCCAATCCCATCTTGCCAATATTAAGTGTTAGTACAAGAATCTCTGAAGTGCCACAAAAGGGGCCTTGCTTTGGGTATTGTTTATAAGAAATAATAAAGATCACTCCATAGTTCAGCAATATCAAGGCCAGGACTGAAAAATTATTAGCTAGGCCTCTCAGAAAAATCCTTACTATTGATTTTCAACGCATATCTTATTCACCAAATTATTTTCTGTCTTGGTATGTTTAAACCTTCAGGTTTCTGAGGTTATCACATCCCCTGGAACTTTAAAACAAAACCCTTATTCAAGAGTAATGCTTTGATTCCAGTAACAAAAGTTTTACAAAAACCACTTATGCAAGATCAGAGTTAAGATGCCCAAACAGTTTTTTAGCATTCACTCTCCTCTCCCACTCTACCTAGAGCAGATGTCAGGGCTCAGCACACATCTCCTCTGAAGCACATCACACGGCCAGCAGCAGCAGCACAGAGCTCTTCCTTCTGTGGCCAGCAGTGGACAGTGACAGTTTAGCAGTGGCATTTCTGGCAAAATAGCAGGGTTATTTCTGAACTCAGGGATATGGGACTGTGATAACCCCGCTTCGTCTGTTTTATTGCAGGAGTATTCAATTTAGGAACTTTCTGCTGACTCTGGTCTCATTACCTGATATCACAGATGCTTTTCTCTGTTTTCACTTGGAAATAATTACAACTTTACAACTCTCAGTACAAGATTGTTTCAACTGCACATAAACATATGTTGAAACAGGTTTCTGCAATTCTGAAGGCTCAGTAATGTGATTATCAGTGTTCAGACCGTGTCCTGCAGCTTAGCACTTGTGGCTTACCATTAAAAGGCTGCAATAAGTGTTCCTAAAACAAAAACAAACAACAAAACCAACTCTGGATCACCTTAGGATCCAACAGATTGTTACTAATGCTTAAATTTAAACATTTCATGAAGTGTTTATTCTGTTATTACTTCAACATCCATAGTCCAGAAGCAAAATTAAATGACTTTAACATAAACTGCATTAACCAGCTGAAGACCAGAGAGCTCACCAAAACATGGACACATTACTCAGCCACAGGCAAAGTACACATTGCCAGAGTTAGGTGTATTGCTCCAGCACTGCACTGAGACAGGCCCAAGAAGTTACAGTGAAGCATTCTTTTACTGATACATCTCTATATATCTATCATGAGAAAGGGAAAAGCACTTTTTTCCTAAATTACAATCTAACATTTGAAATCGCCACCGCTTCAACACAGATTACCAATTGAACAGACGTGCTGCCATATGCTGAGTGAATCGTTGATCTCTTTAATAACGCAAAGGAACTACTGGAAGCAGGAAAAGAAGAGGAAACACAAATCATCCTTGTCTAAATTCATATTCAAAGCCTTTGTTTCTTCTGCATACGCTGTGGTTTCAGATTCACTAATGAATGTCTTCTGCTCTAATGAAACAGAAGTACATATAATTACATTATCAATGAATCCACCAATTGAAATAAAAGACTATTTATGCAGGTTTGTTCAAATTTTATTACTGAAGAGACTGACGCTGTACAAACTCACAAATGCTCACATAAAATTTACAGGGTGATTCAGTATTAACCCAGCATCATTCATGAGCTTTCAGCCTTCAAGTCTCACAAAAATACACAAGGTCTGTACAACTGCCTCACCAGAAGTGTGCAACAGTGCTGCCATAGGCCTGCGTGTCCCACATCATTCTATAGGCAGACACTCAACCACAGGCTATGGCAGCAGCAGTAGACTGAAATCCCTACAGATCCTTCTGGAAGCACTGCCTTACCACCCCAGCTGGTAAGGGACAGACAGCATGCATCAAAGTAGGTAGAAAAAAAATATTTTAAAAATATAATAGCACAACACATGGAGTGAGATGCTTAAAAACAAGATTTGTCTTGAAACGGGATCACGGGAGCTGGTGAAATCTGCTTGAGGCCCTGCTTTGGACAACTCAAGCTCTTTATATGGCTGTGCAAGCTAATAAAATAGGGCCTCAGCCAGTCCCTGCCATCACCGAAGTGCTGAGTGCTGCCCCGCACAGGCAGCCCCAAGGCTGGAAGCCCAGCCACATTGCTGGGCCCAAGTTTGCTCTGCCCATGTGAAAGCACTGAGCACAAAAGCAGGTCCATAAATCCCAGCCTGTGCATTAACTCATGAGATTATTCTGGCATTTAAACATTTGAACGTCACACCAGCTTGCCATTACAACAACTTCGGGCATCCCTTCCTGAATTCTGTTAAGGTACTACACTTCTAACCACTTTACAGTGCGTATCCTCGCTTAAGCTCTGAAAGCATCATTTATTTCCCAGAACTTCTGCTTAACAATCCTGAAAATGATTGCATTGTTCCCCCCAGCAGAAATGCTTTGAGGTGACTTAAGAAATCAGACAGGTGAGTAAAAATAAAAGAAATAAAGTAGCCTTGCCTCCCAAGGAAATAGCATTCCTCCCAGTCGTTCTGTATTTGTATCCAATGAGCAATCCAAACTCACCTGTGGCAACCAAGGCTAAAGGGATATTTAGAAAAACATTTCCCTGTAGGCATGGGTGCAAATGGCCAAAACAAAGAGCTCTAGTCTAAATATTTAATAAATACAAAACCATAATAAACATGACTTCATTCACCATTAAGTATTTTTCTGCTGTTTCAATGAGGGAGAATAATAAGTTTTATCGGATTTCAGTATACAACACTGACTAATCCAGAAAATAAACTATAGTTTACAGGATACATTTATAAGTGAAGTAGCAGATAGCAGTGATTTTCCATCCAATAAATTAGTAACTGCTTTGGGCAACAGCATACACAGATTTCTACACTACTTTTCACTTCCACTCATCATGACCTTCTCCTAATTGCCTCTGATGTATTTTTACATACAGAAAAATTCTCAATTGATTTTCAATCCAAAATAATATTTATTGTTAAAGCTGAAGAGAGAGATCAGTACAGCTCACCTGCTCCCATAAGCAGGAGGACTGAAAAGCAAACATTCAGCACTTAGAGAAATAACATTCCTGTATTATTAAATATTTATTACTGCTCTTCTAGGAGGCTTGCAAGCTGAACTGCACTGAAAGTCATTTTTATTACTGATTAGATATAACACATTTTCATTGACAGATCCAATACCTGCCAGTATATATTTATGTCATAATAAAAAACTTAATGTGCTTCACTGTTGCCTTTTTTTTTTTTTTTTTTTTTTTTTACAGGTATGTTATTGCTGGGCTTCTGTCTTTTCATTGACTTTCATTTTCCAAGCTCTTTATAGGGCTTGGAACGAACAGACTGCTCCAGCCTCAACACCCTTACTGTGATATTTCCCACTCTATGCCCAATTCAAATCTCCCTCATTTCAATTCATGACCATTCCATGAGTTCTGTTCACCTGCCCCTCAAGGAGTCCCCTGCTCCGAACCCAGGAGAGCCAGCAGGCTGTTCTACAGGCCCCAAAACTCTTCTTTGGGCTGTACAGGCCCAGCTCCCTCAATCTCTCCTCCCTGGCAATCCTGCCGTTCCTACACCTCACATAAGCCAAGAATAATTGAGTTCTTGTATCCATTTAAAGTCCTGCTAATACATATTGCACATAGAAGCTCAAAAAGAGTACCTTTATAAATTACTTACAAAACCTTAGCTATCGAGGATGCTGCACACAGCTTAATGCTCTGCCCATGTTCTACCGTGCCAGTTTGCTGAGTGAGCCGGAAAAACAAACAAACCTCAAAGCTACAGAGCCTAGAAAATCTTCACAGCTTGTGGTTCCTAGAAAAAACACGACCTTGTTGGATTACTACCTTTTTTTGGTTCATCCTTTTTTCCGCACCTTGGACACCCACTAGGAGACAATGAGCTCGCTTGGTTGACAAGCCCTGAGCTAAAATGTTGACTGTGATTTATGATGCAGCAAGTTATGCATAGAGTGAGACTGTCCCCTTGTGAATTTTCTCTTAAGACATGGAAAAACATAATCATAAGGAATATATGTTAGTAGGAAACTGTGGTCTGATGGTTCAATTGTTGCTTTTACTACGGCATGCTACTTTCACACATCATTATACGTTAAAATTTCATCAAGAGAATCAAAGTCATGTGGTGAGTTTTATTTACACATTCTAATTATGCAATTAATAACCTTGATACAACTGTTTTAGCAATCACTGCAGACATTTGCCTTGTGTACACCAGGGGATCATGGAGAAATTTGCAATCCTATAGGAAAAACACCTTTCCCCTCTACAGTGAAAACTGAAATTGGCCTTCCGGCCATCTCATGGGGTTTGTGCAGATAACTATTGTAAGAATAACACAACGGCTTCATGTCTCATTACAGCCAGTTGCCCACCTGAGATCAAGGGGAAATGGCTATTGCTCTTAGCTCCCATGTTTGGGACTTTAGTCACCAGCCAACACAAACACCGAAGTACAGGAGGACATAAGCTTCTGTTTTCAAATGTTGATCAGAGATGGTTAAACACTAAGATGCAAGAACACACCAAGATCAGTTAGTAACAAGGAAAATTATAACTACATTGCTTAGGAAACTCAGCTGCTGACCTTATTTACCCTTATTTATCTTTATTGCTGAGTTGAAAATAAATGATAACACAGCAATGAAATTTTACCTGAGCTAGAACATACTGCACAAACACAATCACCTCCAGCTTAGGGGGTATTAAGAACAACCTAATCTGACCTTAGCAAAAGTCAGCAAGTAATAACAGAGTACTCAAATGAGAGAAGCTCTAACTAGAGGCCCAGGAAACAAGCAACTTTTAAAGGAGGAGGCACATGAATTTTCAAAGTTTCGCTAAGAGCTTCAGGAAGGTAAAAACAGCTGAAAATATTTTTCTGCATTTATTTTTAAAGCAACAGAATGCACTGAATCAAGCAGTGGAGACTGCTTCAAACTGGCTTTAAAGTGGTTTAATTTGGTCAGTGGCAGAACAGCCCAGAGCTGATCCCTACAGATGCTTTCCAGAGCTCTGAACTTGCAGGCAGCATGGTCTACTCACCTGTTGGCAAGCAAGCCTCAAATCTGCATGTACTATACTGATGGAGCCCATATAGCTACGTAGATATCATTAGAATCATAGAATTGCAGTATCACCAAGGTTGGGAAAGACCTACAAGATCATCCAGTCCAATTGTCTATCTATCTATCACCAATAGTTCTCAATAAACCATGTCCCTCAACACAATGTCTAAACATTCCTTGAACACCTCCAGGGTTGGTGACTCCCTGGGCAGCCCACTCCAGTACCTGACCGCTCTTTTCTAAAAGCAGTATTTCCTAACGTCCAGCCTGAAGCTCCCCTGGCACAACTTGAGGCCATTCCCTCTAGTCCTTGCACAATCATATTTTTCAGATAATTCTGTGTAGTGAAACAAAAAATACATGGTCACAAAATGATCCAAATAGGTAACTATACAGTCTTCAATTGACTCAAGGGCCTGGTATCCTAAATTAGTATGCCATGAAGATTCCAACCACTAAAATAATATCTTTGACTAAGGGACATTTCAGCCAGCAACACTGCACCATTCTAGCAATTTTACTGATGTTGTAAAAGCAAAAGTTCATATGGCACACAGCAACATGAAACTTCTCACCAGAAAACCTCGTGAAAATAGCAATACATCATACTTTTTCTCTAAATAAGGAAAGCCAGCATTTGTGGAGACAGCATCCTAATAACATTTGGAACAAAATGAAACAACCTGTAGGTACTAGCTGTGAGCATCATATTTGGGGATGCCAGTAAGCATAGTGGCCAGGCAAACATGCAGCTTGCTCCCCTGTTTGACTTGTGACTCACTGGCCCAGAACGATCTTGGCTGTTACTGCCTGGACACTCCTCCAGCTCAGTTTGCTCAATAAAGACTCAGCCACATAAATCATCCCTGAGAGAAAGATTTTAACAGGACCAATTTAACAAAACAAAATAATGTTCAAATCTCTTGCTGATTAAGGCATACTTTGAAGTGTGAATCACAATTACAGGTTAAAGGCAGCGTTTGTAATAGATTTTGTAAATTTAGGAAAATGTTTATATACCTCTTATTCAGGAAAATAAGTATTCTTGATATGCTCTGAGGGGTTTTTTTTAAGAACATAAAATATAGAAGGATTTCACCTAGAAACCATCTTTTCTGCCTGCATTTTACATGTAACACAAAGCAAGGACAAATTTGTGTAGGATTTTTCTCACTTGCACATCACCTTACAGCGGGTTTGTGAGTGGGAAAAAACAAACAAACAAACAAAAAAACCAAACATATAACAAAAGAAACCTCACTTAAAAATATTTTTTTCTTTTCTTTTTTCATAATGGACTGAGTTATCCTAAATATCCCAGAATACAATGAAGCTTTACTTCAGTGTTGAACTGTGAACCAGAGAAGACTTCTTTCCACTTGACGGTCATATGAGTCTGATGCTGTAAACCTCAGCAGCGCCCATATGTCTCATGATGTGGAGGAAAATGAGAATGATTTTCATATTGGTCCTCATTTTGGCACCATTCTGATCTCTGGGATCTGTGGTTCAAAGTTATGCACCATCACCGTAACTTAAAAATTGTAAATTACACAGCGAGATCCAAGCAGCCAAAGATAAAAAGAGACAGGGGTGATATTCTGACTGCCAAAAGGCTTACCGTGAAAGTGAAAAAGGCAGATCAAACGTGTACATGAAGGTAGCTGAGGGACTTCTAAGGAAGCAACAAATACAGTTCAGTGTGACAGGAAGTGCTATTAGCATGTTAACAGACAGCTGCACAGATATTTTTGTCAGGAAACACAGCAAGAAAGAATTTTAAGGACAGATATGAAGGAGCGAAATGAAGGGGCTCTGCTGGTGTTTATGGGGATGCCTTTACAGTATAAAGGCAGTGTGAAAAAAAAACCCAGAGGTGTTAAAGCATCTCAAAAATGACGGAGAACAAAATCCTGTATCACAAGCCAAGTGGATGATTGATTGCTCCCTCGGTTTTGAGGATGGGTTCTGAAGCTGAAGACAAACAGCATCGGCATCACATGCTTCCAGGGACTCCACTTTCCTGACACAGCAAACAAATGGTCACATTGAAAGAGAAAAAAATCTGGAAAGTGACCTTTGCAGCAGCACTTGGGATTGCCATGAGAAAGCAAGACTGTATTCTTCGACTCAAGAAAAACAAAATACTCAATAGTAAAGACCAGGAGTTACCAGTGCAAATCAATGTGAACCTAGACAGGAGATTGAATTTAGAGATAATAAACAGAAATAATCAGAAAAAAAGATAAATGAGACAGTGCACATCTTGTTTGCTCTCTTCTTCTGGCTTGGTAACAAAGCCAGTCTATAAATCCTGAACACGTACCACTTACACTTCATGCTTTTTATAGAAGTAGGTCAGTGGCCTCCAAAACAACACTTTTTTTATATATTTTTAGATTCCTGCCTTTTTAATCTGTACCTGAAGGATATTCTCACATACAGAATCAAAGCTGAACACAGCTCATTAGATCTTCCTACACTGCGCAAAACTCGAAGACAGAGGTCTCTTTGGTTTCATAATTAAAGCTGAAAGACGAACCTTTCTTTGTGGAGTCTCAACTCCCAGCTCCAATTTCAAACCATCTACCTTGATGTTTATTAAAATCTCAACATGTCCAAAGTATTGAATTACTCAACACTCAGCAGCTGCTTGACCTCTCTTGTTTAATCTCCTCCCTAGGTGAATACCCAAATTGAATTAAATGTTTACCAAATACATGACTTGGGGCAAAAACCTCTGCCAGTTCTGAACCTCATCTTATTGGGGCTGTTGATGACCAGCACATAAGGAATCCAGTTGTCTTTACATAAGCAGGTCATTTTGCTGTAACAAATATGAAGCAATGTGACAAAATGATGGCAGAATAAGCTGAAGTGAAAACACTTCTGGGAAGACTAACAGCTCATCTTAGACCTTAGTCAACTGGTTTATTGCAATGCTCTGCTGTTTTGAAGACATATTAGAAATGTTAAATGCTGAAGTTCCTACAATGACAATACCAAACTTCCCAGAGTGTATCAGCTTCTTAGCCTATTTTCTATTAGAAAGGATCTGATCAAGTACTAAGATTTAAGTCTCAAGTCCTTTGCTACAGGTTTTCTGCTTTTCTTTAAACCTCTCAAACTGAGAAATACCACTTCTGACAGCTCTTAATTCTTCGGTTCACCAGCTAATTGGCCTCATTACATCTATACCTTTTTACACCTCATCTACATCCATACATTTAAATGAAAAACTTAAGAGATCATCTTAGATACATTTTTTTTCCCCACAGTCTGAATCAACCCCAGTGAGGGGAGTGAGGAGCTTCTTTCTGTGACACTGTTCACTGCTCAACAAATCTCCTCAAAGCTTCCTCCTGCTTTGATGCATTTTGCTGACTGTAAGAGCACTGTCAGTTGCTGCACTCATTACTGGCTGGGCCTGTGCTGTGCTAACATTACCCTGTGCTGTTCTAACAAAGATCCGTGCTTCTGGCAAAGCTTTTAGAATGAGGTGAGAGACAGCTCTACCCAGGCCTATCTATAGCAGACCTCCAAAGCTGTACCAGGAAAACATTTTGGAGGCATTTTTCCTGTATTATTTATTATTTCTTCAGTCTGTATATTGTCAGCTGAAATACATCACTAACTCACATCTTATTCCCAAAATGGCACTGACTTACTAACACATCAAGATAACACACCAGAGAACTCATATGGCAGAAATTCCAAGCAAACTATTACATATCTGTTTGATGCAATGTCCCAAATTGCTTTAAGAAATGTCTCGGTGTTCCTGCTGCTGCATATTTTCAATTGACTTAATCTAATTAGCAGAGCAATGCCATTTACCTGGCATTTGACTTCCAAGGCAGTCACATGCCACTTGAATTCTGAAACAAGATTAAGAACATAATAAACCAAGCCAACAAGAAGTCTTATAAACATAATCAAGAGTGAAATACTTGGAATGGTTATACAGAAGAGCAGATTCCTAAATGCTTGTACTAGATGAGCAAAAGATATTGACAACTCTGGTAGATAAAATGGACTTACAATGGTTCCCAGTTCTGTGATCTCAGGCATCCACTACATCAGACCATTTTCACAATCCAATCTAGACCTCAACTCTACCCTAGTCCTATTAACAAAATTATCCAAACTCAATAACACGTTTTCTCCATCTCAAAATAAAGATCTTATAAAAAACAGAGAGAGACAGAACATTTATCTACCAGCTGTCCAGCTTTACAATTTAGTGACCTTCACCATGTACCGAATGTGGCATTTCTGCAGCCAAGTGCCTGCAGCAGCAGAGCGGAGGTGCGGGCCCCGAGGGCAGCCTCTGTCAGTGCAGAAACCCTTATTCTTTCACTTACTCTCCCCATGTTTGGAAAACAAAATATTTAGATCTGAGGCAAGGCTGGTCAGAAACTTGAAAGAAACCAGGACTATTAAATATAAAGTTGAACAAACACATCTGTATTATTTAGATATAAACGTCATTCTTTGAACTACATTGATAAGACTGTCAAAATGGTGTAAGACATAATAAAACATACTGCCTTTCAGATGCTTCTACTCAATGAAAGCAGTAATTTAACAAACAGGGAATAAGTAAATTCATAAAGTGAGAAACTAAATCTGCATGTATCACACTAGCAATTTATCTCAACATAAATCACCACAATAGCAACTCTGTTTAATATATTACGACGATATTAATAGGAGAGCAATAACCCATGGAATGAGATTTCAATGTTGTAAACTGAGCTAATGCAGAGGTCAACGGCTCTCAGCAGCAGCGATCACAGAGGAGATACAAGCACATTTGCTTTCCTCTCAGGCTGAAGGAAGAGAAGAGCTTATGCAGAGCCCCCAGGCAGCTCCCACACGAGGCAGGCTCTGTACATCACTGCAAGGTGTTACCAGATGTCATAGCGCAACTGTGTAGAGGGATGCAGTGCACCCAAAGACAGGCACTGAATGCTGGGACAGGCAGGGGAGTTGACAGCTGCCACCACTGCAGCAGTGCTGACCGTAGCTGTGACTCCAAGCTGCTCTGAGCACAGGGGCAGGAACAGCAGGCAGTAAAAAGCTGGGCATGCAGGGGCTTCAGCTGAACACCCAACTGAGCTCTGCTTTGGCTTTACCACAGCAGGAGAGAGTGGGGCCCATGGCAGGGTAAGGAGTGAGCCCCAAGGTGTCCAACCTGCCACCCCACAGCAACAAGAACACCAAGCAGGGAATGAGAGCGAATCCCACACATTACCAAGAAAACAATCAATCCACGTTCAACAGCACAGAACCACCAGGCATCAGTCTGCTTTCCTACAGTCACAGCCAATGCAAGCAGGCACACACCTCTCACACGGCTGTGTTATCTAATCTGTCCACTAAAGACATTAGCTATCAAAGTTCAATTGCTTCTCTGTTTGAAGCAGTGACTGACCATACACATGCATGCTAGGTTATCCCACAATGCTTAAAACAGAGCAACAGAGAGGGAGGCTTTAGCCTTGCTCAGTCCTCTGCTTTCTCTATCATAAATTGCACAGCGGCTGTTACAAATTGCCATCAGCAGCAGCAGTTTTTCATGCTGTAACCTTACATCTAGCAGAGAATGGAGAAAGAGGTATCTCACACACTTAAGTAAAGTACACATCCCAGATCACCACACAAAACATTGCAGGGCTGTAGGAGGCTTCTAGCAGTTTTCTGAAGTATGTTTAAGAATAACAAGGAAGTGAGAGCCAAAGGCAAACCAAGCAGCATCCCTTCAAGTGTTCCTCGCAGACGAGCAGCAGGCACAGTAGCTAAAAGCACCCTGTGAGCCCACAGATAAACACAGGGCAGCCCAGGTTCAGAGCGTGCTATCTGAGGTAAGGAGCACTGAGAAGTCCCAGGGCTGCCCAAATGACACTCCTCGTTTGTCTCACACGGGAAAACGCTTCTTCATCAAAAGTGCACACAAACACGTCAGTGCTGAGGAGCAGAGCGCAGCGCCGCGCTGCAACACTTCATCTGTTACGCGGGGCTGCACCACATAACACTGTGGGATACATTCCCTGAGCTGAATGAATCACGGGAAAGCTTTACAAAGAAAACAGAGCTTTGAAGACTTGGGCTACCAGGGATATTTAACAGCACTTCCATCTGGCCCTACTTCAGTGCTCAGCTAGGCCTCATTTCACTGTAAGAGCACGTGTGTAATCCTTTCCATCAGCTCTCCCCTGATGCACAAAAAGCAACTAATCCAGTACCTACCACAACTGCAGCGCCAGGCAGAAGAAGGTGCTGTATAAAGAACCAAAGAGTGGAGCAAAGAAAAACCCAGCAAGTGGGATAAAGTTGAGGGGAATTAATTGTTATGGGCTGAGAATGGGGTTTGTCAAAGGGGAGCAGTGACAGCTGCAGCACATGCCTTGGTTCACTCAAGGATTTGCTGCAGTGGACATCCTTTCTGCTTCTGCTCATCTTACGGACTAGGAACACTCTGGGGACTGAATTCTTCTCTTCACAAGTGGTTGGGAAGTACCTACACACAGGGAATGGTGTTTCTGTGCAGCAAGGTATCGGGTGCAGCTGCACTGCCTGGCCAACAGGGAGCTGGACTCTGATACAAACCACACACAGGTACATCGAGGACAGGCAAAAGTGGAGCACAGTAAGTTAGAACAAAGTGAACTGAGAACTGGTATTAAGAACTATCAGACACAAAAGGAGTACGAAGATCATAAAGATCAGAGAGTCACAAAGCCAACAATAACATTTTAACTTAACAGAAAGTGGCATGGCACCAAAGCATTGGCAATCATGAAATAATTACATAGTAAATGACTTTAACAAATTGCCTAGTAAATATGCAAAGCTATCAATGCATGAAATCTGTACACTCGTACGTAAATAAGATGCTAGAAATTACTGCCTTTTAATTCAATTTATTCTGTAAATTTAATAAAATTCTACTCCAACAAAAAACACTCCTCTGCAAACACAGCAGTTGGCTGGAATTCTCCAACACTTTTTATGAGTATAACCATAATAAATTCAACACCTAAGTCAAACGTAAGCAAAATATCTTTAAAGCAAATTGCACCACGTCCAATGCCAGTGCACCCAGGAAGAGTCAAAACTCATATGCCTTGGTGTCAGACCACCCACATAATGCAACGCCCTACTTTGAGGAAGAGTTTTCATTAATACCTGTGAATACTAATGTGGAGAACAAAGCAAACAGGGCCTTGTGAAATAATGTTGATGGCAGCAGACCAGGACTGACTTTACCAGGTCCATGTTAAGATGAGGACATGAGCAGCCTGTGGCTGTTAGGACCATGGGGAATCCATGCAGGTTAACATTCTCCCCATTGCACAAAGTGTTCCTCTTGACAAGGTTACCATTACTCCCTAACAAGTACAAGCCCATCCCAAAACAGGATCTACTAATGCTCCCTATAAAGGAGTTTCTTTTAAAAAGGATTTTTTCCCACATGTCCATGCTCAAAAGCTGCCCAGAGAGTTTTGATTGCTTAGAGGAGAGATTTGTTAGTTAGCTGCAGGTCCAAGTCTTGAATTCAGGTGCACAGGTAACGTAAGTCACCATTTCAACACAAATACACAGACTCTCTTGCTCCATGCCTCCACCTATAAGTATCCTACTGAGTGTCCTGGGGACCTTTCCTGAAGGCACGGCTCATTGCTAGGATGAGGCAGCACCAGCAGGATGCAATGAGTGCATCCATCACACAACCCTGGCAGGCAAAGGGGAAGGAACAGCCTGGTTTGCAGACACAGCACTTCTCATTTCTGTAATGGCACTTGAGTTCTGAGTTTGTATAATGCTGCCAGAGTTCAAAAGTATTTGATATCTACATCTGGACACGTCGTTATTCCTATGCCAGATTGTAAATTCATTTTGCAAGCAACATGGCAAGAATATAACTGCAGTTTATATTCAAACACTTTATAGGAAAATGTCTATTACAAAATCCAGTGAAAACAGGATGGTTAAAATACAAGACACAAATATTTAGGCTGTTACTGAAGTTCAAATATCTACAGCAGATTAAAAAGAACTCAGAGGCAGTTGTAAATTCTTACAGGCATACCTAGGTACACCTAAGCTGAACTGCTTGCTGCTTATTTCAATTCCTGGGCTACACTGTGTTTGCTTTATAATGTATCTTGAAGCTGCATGCTATTTAACAGTTCAAATGAATTAGGATTGAATCATCTACAGTAGGAACAGCACTCAGACAGGGCTGCACACACTAAGATCTGCTGGTTACATACAGCACTGTTACGGCAATCTCACAGCATGGCATAAAATTGCAGTTCCCTGGAGCTGTGCACTCACATTAAATTGTTGGCTTTCATTCCAGAGTAGTGTTTTGTTGTTGTTTTTATTGTGGGGCTTTTGTTGTTGTTTTTGCTTTAACAGAGTAAGGCTGAAAGCTGAACAAAATAATGAAAAAAAAATGGAGTAAGAAATAAAAGAAAAACATTTTATTTTCAGTGCTTAATGAGCCATTTCTATGTAATTTTGATGAAATGATAATTTTTCATTTTTAAAGCGTGCTAGGAAAGCACTCAACGTGCAACAGGAAATTTTACAGCTGCTTTTCCTATCACCGTTCTTGGGATTCAGAATTCAGTTCCCTGCTTAGTTTGTCTCTAAAGGGCTCTGAAACACAACAGCACTTTGGTCATGAGCTCTCTGTTCTTAAACCTTCCGCATGCTGTAACCATACTTGCTCCAAAGGCAGTGAAGCTGTAAACACTGAGCCCCAGCAGCAAGCTTCAGAGAGCCCTGTCTGCTATTACTTCTCTGTGAGGGGAAACATTGCAACACCTGGCTGGCAAGGAGAGAACTTAGTAAAGAAATGCAATAACAACAACAACAAAAAACATAACCACCTAATCATGGCATGAGACAAGTAAATCATTTCAACAGAAACTCCGCGGTAGCCTGGTTACTGAGAAGCTTTATTGATATCCAGTAATTCCAAGGGGTTTCGTTTATTTGTTTTGCAGATGCACCGAACAGCAACACTGCTCTAAACAATTAGAGATAACAATTAAGACTTCTTTCCAGGCACACAGGGAAAGGTAACACAGAAAGCAGTTGCTGAACAACAGGCTACAAGTGCAATACTAGCAAGAATGTGCAGGAATTGCTCCTGTAATTACTTTGTTTAACTCGGTAGTTGTGAACTCTCTGGGAGCTGCTGGGGTATTTATACCAGAAGACCCATCTGACACCTCCCTGGCCCTTCCTTCACTTTCATGTTTTGTTACATCTATGTGAGGTGAGTTATCTCCCCCTACCCATCACACAAACATCCCATCGCAGCCTGTCTAATTGGCACCTCCTCGTGATGAGCAGGCGTGTACACAGGTGCAAACCCCAATTCCTTTCTTATCAGTTCACAGCATAGCGATGGGGCAGAAATGGGAATGTAAACAGGCACTGCTTTCTCACAAGTATTCAGAGCACAATGGTATAATTAGGTTTGCAAAGACTGCCAACACTGAACTCTTCTTCAAATGAGATTCTGATCTCAATATTCTCTAGAAAAAGCAAAAAGTCAAAAAAAAAGTCATTCAGCATTTAATTTTGTCAGAGTGTTTGCACTGTTGACATTGCATCAGTAGCAAGCTTGATCAGAGAACACATTCTAGAAGGAACATCCGCCTTAAGAGCTAGTTGTAGTTGATTTCCATGGGAGAAAACTCTAATTTATGATCTTAAATAGAAGCCACTGAATGAAAAAATAAGGCCTTCGTAATAACAAATGCTGATATTGCTGCTGAAAAAAAACATGCTTCTAAATTCAGAGATGTTTTACAAATTGCACAGCACAAACTATGCCCAAGAGCCGTCAGCCAAAACAGAGAATGGACTGCAGAAATTCCCAGCTCTTGGATTCTGGTTTTCTTTGCTTCTCACAACCAGTCATCTCGATTCCCATTCATAAATTCAGCAGGTAATAATAATAATAATTTAAAAAAAAAAAAAAAAAAAAAGAAAGAAAGAATGAAAGATAAAAGAAAAAAAAAGAGAGGAAAGAATTCTTTCCCAAATGATGCCAGCAGCCATCCCTGACACAGGTGGGTAGGCTCAAACACCAGGAAACACTGCAGAGCAAGGCAACATCTTTCTTCACCATCAAGACTTTTCTATCCAGAAACCAAGGAGATGAAATGAAAAGCAGACATTTCTTACTATGCATATAAGTTCCCCTGCTCTTTCCAAGTTAAGTGGAGTTTAATATTTTCTCTGGACTGCCAAGTAACTCCTGTCAAAAAAACCACATGCACTCCGGCATAATGAGCAGTCTCTGCTTGGGATCTCTGCTGAATCACACACCTCACCCACAGGCAGGGTGGTCTGTCATATGGATGCTGAGTTCTCTTGGCAGGGCAGGGAGAGTGGACAAGTGCCTGGCGCACAGATCAAATTAGAAATTAAAACAAGGGAAAAAAGATCTCTGCTGCATTTTAGGACCCAAACAAAAAACAGTTAAAAAGAAGAAACAACCTCCGTCATCTTATGTGTCTGTAAAGCCCACCCGCTGCTGAGCACGTCAGAAATGCAATGCACCATTACTAAGCACCATAAATCTACAAACTGATGATATTATCACGGCCAGTGCTGCAATAAATACACATACATAAAGGATGGATGTGTGCTGCTGTACAACACAACCCTTGCACAAGGGTTCTCACTGAACAGTTCATTCTCATTTCCTACAACCACTCTTTCTTCGTGGAAGTGCAAAGTGCTGCTGGATCTCTTGCACTGGCCAACAGGAGGTGTTCAGGTCATGTTCAATTTCAGCAGCTTACTTTTTCTTCTGAAATAAATGAAAAGTAGATACTACCTCACTACCTTATTAAAAAAACCATCCTGCTTGCTTACTAAGAGATAAAATCAGGACAACATCTAGTAATTGAGAGCAATAATATGATCAAGGATACTGGCACAGTTCAGACCTACAACGTTAAGACTGTTTCAGAAAAGAAATTGCTGTTTACAGACTCCCAAATTACAGTGCAAGTTGGATTTCAGATTGTTTCAACCCTCAAACAGAAGTTTCACCAAAGCATAGTTGTTCCTGTTCCTGCATCGCACCACAGAAGCTGTGCATACCCACCCAGCTCTCTGCGGGCAGCGGCTCCAGTGTGGGCATGGATTCTCCAAGTGGGCATAAACCAAGCATGCAGATTCTGAGGGGACCTCCTGCAAAGCACAGATTGCTGCCCTATCCCCACTGTTAGCAAAGAGCAGGCGGGCTGCTGGAGAAAGCAGGGTGTGTTGGCGAGAGAAAATTGAGAGATGTCAGCAAGGCTGAGTAACTGGGGTTACAGAAATTAAACAGCCGGTTCACACCTAATGCCAAAACGCAAAGGGTTTGTGCCTAGAGATCAGAAAACACATCCTAAATTCCATGGAAGGATCAAAGGAAAATAGCAAAGAAAGGAAAGGCAGAACTCATTTCAAAGCCCACTGAAGCAGTGAGCACACCCTAACACTACTGCTGCTCTGCCAAATGCTCCTGTATTTCCATCCTCCCACCACGGATTTAGGGGGATGAAATAATTCAAAGCATTATCTGAATGATTAGAAAATTTCTCACACAAAATCAAACCTTTTTACCCCGTTAGAACTTCAGGCAATGAAATCAGGAGGCTTGAGCACCTTCCACTTCCATCTCTTCACCCCAATTGAATGATTACTTCTCGCAATTTTACCAGAAACATATAAAATTACATGTTCTATTACACAATTTAGAAATAATATTCGAGGCAGGGAGAAGTAGGCAATTGCATTGCAAAGCTGAGAGCTGACATTGGATCTTGCTACTCCATTTGGCTATGAGAGCAAAACTCTGAGAATGCTTCTGCTGGAAGACCAGAGAATCAGCCGAGAAGCCGGGCTTCTTGCTTCTAAGAAACCACCTCATAGTGAGACTTCCTATTTAAACACAGAATTTGCAGCTGTATTTTCTACTCATGCCATTCAAACTACAATTAAGAAAAAGATGCTAAAATGCATTGTTAGAATTTTATTAGTATTTGTAACAGGAATCCTTCTGTATTGCAAACACTTTCATCTGTGGAAAGACAGCACAGTTATTCAGCTAGACCTCTGGATATTGTAATATTATACTCCTCTCTTTTAAATAAGAAGGCCCATCCAAGCATTGGATGGCATTCAAAGACAGGCTGGATGTGGCTCTGGGCAGTCTGGTCTGGTGGTTGGTGACCCCACCCACAGGACAAGGGTTGAAACTAGATGATCTTTGAGGTCTTTTTCAACCCAGGCCATTCTGATTCTTCTTTGACTGATACCACAGATCTGGCCAAATTCTATTAAAACAAGAAACAAAATTCCATCCCACCAAGCAGGTGCTTTTTTGGCTGCTCTTTGACTGCTATAAATGCAAGCAGCTTACAGCTGGTTTGACATTGATTTTACTTGGGGCTTCTCTTCACAGTGCTTACAGATTCTGCAATAGGCTCTGAAAATAAACGGCTCGGTTGCTGGTCCCTAAGTTTCTGTTACATTGCACTTCTGCTGCATTGAGGTCTCTGTCCAAATACCAGCACTAACATTTCATTTTTCTGCTCTTCTATTTCTGCATGCGAGGTCTCTAAAAAACATGACTACATGAACTTCCACCATGAAAACAGGACCCACACGGAGTCTCTTCTATTGTGTAGGTTTACAAACATGGACACACTGAAGAACATCAATTAATTGTACTTTACAGTGGTATCAATATACTTTAGTTTGCAGTAAGTATTTTAATACAAAGGTATGGGTTATTGTAGTCTCAACAAATGAACACTACACAATTCTCCACATACTTTGCATTACATAACTTCAGGAAATGAAAAAGCTACAATCCTTTTCCTAGTGAATGAATGCTGGTTATCAGATCTACTTATTCTTTCCACCTGCTATCTCTTCATCTTAGGTTCTTCATATAACTTCTAAGCATAAGACAACTGCAACTCTGTCATCGAAATGATAGTTAAATGATTCTATAGTCATCAACTATTTACTCCAAGTAAAGTTTCTTCAAAGACGCTGAGGTTATTGTGGACCCACTACAGCAGAAAATGGGACTATAAAATGTTCTGAAATCACCCAGACTCAGCCAAGAGAAGGCTTGCTGATGCCCTGAGAAGACGGCAAACATGAAGATCAGATCAGTCAGGAACAAGGAAACCCTCCTCCTTAAGTAGGTTTAATGAAACAACAACAAGCTTCTATCCAAATTCCAGGATTGGGACATAAGTAGGGATAGAATAAAGTTGTTTAAAGTTGGCCTCCGGCTACAGTGTTGTTTTGCTCCGCTCCATGCTGCTGAGAACCCTCCCTGCTCATTTATGTCAACAGGAATTAACAGTTCTTAGAGTGGGATTAAGGGCTTTCACTTCTGGCCTCCTTACCATACAAATATCAAATTAAGGGTGGTGTGGATGGAACATTTGGTACATCTGAGGAACACACTTATCTGACATTCAGTGCTATAGTGTTTCAGTCAAAAAAAAGAAAAAAAGAAAAAGAAAAAAAAAACACCAAAAAGATCTGTCATGTAAAAATTCTGGCTGTGCGCTGCTGTGCCCACCCTGGTTCAGAACTGCAATAGTAGATGAAACATCCCTGTAACGTAAGGACAGACTGAAAACTCTTCCTTGGAGGGGAAAAAAAGAACTGGGTGGGGTTTTCCAGCCCCAAATGCAGTTGCCTCCCAAACTGACTCCGTAAATGCATGGACTCCAAACTATTTCAAAACGATGCATCACAGGCTTCTCAGAGACCTTCCCTGGATCACCATAACAAATTTCTTGGCATAATAGAGATCAAAGTGCTTTAGAACATCTGCTTATGATCTCTGTGCTCTGATAATTCAAAAATGGCAGTTTTAATCTCTCAAAACAACACTCGGTGCACAGTTTGACTTGACACTCTATGGAAAAAATAAAAAATCTTGGCTGAAAAATTCGAAAATAAAAGAAATTTAAAAGGAACAACAACTACAAACCCAAACCATAAAATTGATAAGAAAAAAAAAGAACAAAAAGCCAAACCCAACAAACAGCCTGCCCTTGGCTAAAGATCCAAGGGAAGCAACAGGTTTTACACATGCAGGGAAAAACAAATCTGTTTTTATTATGGAAAATACTACTTCAGAGCTGACTAAAGAACGTGAATTCAAATGTCAGTCAAGCAAAAAAGAATGCAGTGAAATGACTTCATTCCTTCCCATTTCATAAAGAAAATGTAAATACAGAGCTTTTAATTTCTCAATAGAGCAATGCTCATTTTATTGAAATGTTAAGCAGGGATTAAAGATGCGATAGGTTATAACTCAATTCTTATGTTTCATTTCCTTGAAGAATCAAGGGATATTTTGGCATGTGTGTCTTTTCTTGGCTATCTCCTCCATATCACATTTCTTTAATTATACACAGTTTTTGTCATTCAAAATAAACTCAGTTTATTACCATCTCTTTACTGCTGCTTCAGGTACAGTTGAACACTGCTCAGAGGCAGCAGAAATTCGAGCACTGCCTCACTAACTGCCATATTCTCACAAAAGATCTGGGGGTACCAGAGGCCACGCACTCCCAGTCCTTATATTAAGGTAGGCCTCCCAGTCCTGGGAGTCCATACAAGGCTTGCTTCGCTTCTGAAAGTATTTTCCCGAGGAGAAGCTATATCCTACACAACACCAAATACAATACGAGCATTTTCCATAAGCTGCATCTGAGCAGAGCTTGATGCCTGCTTTGAGCATGCACTGGTCTTCAAGGTGATGCCCATAACTGGAACTCCAAGCCATTTGCATGCCTCCATCCCAACAAACACATCAACAGACTGAGCAGAAAGCAATTGCATTTGCTGTTACCACAGAACATCAAACAAACTACTTCTAGCTGCAAGCAGCAAGCTGCCAGGGCAACATTTTCCCCTGTTAAAACAGACCCATAAAACAGATTGTGCAATATTACATGAGCATATTCAGGCTGGGCAAAACACGAAAGCAGGAGCTTAAGCAGTACACCCCCTCTGAACTTGTTGCACTGCGTACATACTGCTGTTCTGAGATGCCAGTGATGATGACAATACCAAGCTGAGTGGTGCTGTCAATGCACTGGAAGGAAGGGAAGCCATCCAGAGGGACCTGGACAAGCTGGAGAAATGGGCACATGAAAACCTAATGAGGTTCAATAAGGCCAAGTGCAGGTGCAGCACTTGGGTCAGGGCAGTCCCAGGTACTTATACAAACTGGGGGAGATCTTGAGAGCAGCCCTGAGGAGAAGGACTTGGGGATCCTGGTGGACGAGAAGCTGGACATGAGCCAGCAGTGTGCACTTGCAGCCCAGAAGGCCAACTGTGTTCTGGGCTGCATTAAAAAAGGGGTGGCCAGCAGGGACAGAGAGGTGATTGTCCCCCTCTGTTCAGCCCTTGTGAGACCCCATCTGCAGCACTGTGTCCAGGCCTGGGGCTCCCAGCACAGGAAGGACATGGAGCAGCAGGGGGTGCAGAGGAGGGCCACTAAGATGATCAGAGGGCTGGAGCACCTCTTCTATGAGGAAAGGTTGAGGGAACTGGGATTGTTTAGCTTGGAGAAGAGAAGGCTCTGAGGAGATCTCATTGCAGTCTTCTAGTACTTGAAGGGAGCGTTTAAACAGGAGGGGGAAAGGCTGTTTACAAGGGTAGACAATGATAGGACAAGGGGAAATGGTCTTAAACTGAGATGGGAGGTTTAGGTTAGATATTAGGAGAAAGTTTTTCACACAGAGGTTGGTGACGCACTGGAACAGGTTGCCCAAGGAGGTTGTGGATGCCCCATCACTGGTGGCATCCAAGGCCAGGCTGGATGTGGCTCTGGGCAGCCTGGGCTGGTGGTTGGTGACCCTGCACATAGCAGAGGGGTTAAAACTGGATGACCATTGTGGTCCTTTTCAACCCAGGTCATTCCATGATTCTATGCAGCAGGCCCAGACCCACCCTGATGCTTCGTGGTCCAGCTGAGCACACAGCCATGGATAGACACACCTCAGACAGCTTTACCTATGCTGCACACGGCATTGTGAGGCTGCCTAGCACCAAGCCCTGGCTGCCCTGCTCTCTGCCCTGGATTACTGTGGGGAAAGCGCGTGGGTACAACTTTGTGCATAGATTTGTTCTTAATTTACAGCCTCTTCAACAACCTTTTTACACTGGCTCCTGGAGAAACTCTGCCCATCAGGGAGTTGTACATCTCTGAAATTGGAGCTGCAGCTCCCACTGCTGCATTGCAGTCTCAATGAGAAATGTAGATTAGAGAAAGACTTTAGCTTAGAGATGACAATCCAGAGGAAATGACAGCAAAGGTAAGTGCACTAATTCCTCAGCCAAACCTCCATCTGTTCTCTGCTGGGACATGAAACGACTTTGAGTCCAAACATTAACCAAAGCATCATCAATCAGGTAAAGATCAGGATCTACAGTGTCATCCACCTGCCACTATCTCTTCCCCTAACACAGGGCTCCTTGGAAGACTGAAGTATGTCTCTATGGAGGAAAGGAGCTATTGGGCAGCTGAAGAGGCACCCACAATTCCTCACACCGTGCAGCTCCTCTCTGCCCCTGTCTCACACATCGGCCTTGAGGAGATGCAGAAAAACTCCCCCAGGGCAGTCAGATTGGTTTTCTGCACAAGTTTAAGACTTTTTTTTTCCCCCTTTGCCACAGAGTAGCCCTGCTGTATGCAGCAGAGGGCCACCCCTACGCAGCTCTCTGGTAGCTTCCATGGTCACTCTTACAGACTTCTGCTTACTATTTGCTTCCCTAAGCAGCCTCTCAGATAAAAATCACATTGTCCCTGCCTCAGCATCATCTGCTCCCAAATGTGACACATTTGTAAACAATTTAGGAATTAAATGGTTTCCTAAAGGCTTGCAATTACTGCTGCTCGGTTTTTAAGCACTGCCAGTAAATCAAAGGCATTCTATGTCAAAAAAAAAAACCTTGTGCAATTTCTGTTTTCTGGTACTTCAGTTTTTGTGGTGTCTAGAATTGAACAAGTCTCCTGTAATATCAATACTACAAAAGGACTGGAGCTGTTTGGCTGAATAGGCTGCTACACAGTGCCTTTATAATTACTCTCCATTATTCGCAGAAGCTTTGCACTGCAAATGCAACCTGAACCACCAGACAGAGATCCAGCCCAAAATATTCTCAGGTGTCCTACATTTGGTGTAATAATCAGTGCTGGTTTTACTTAACAAAGAATTAAATACAGAGGAAAAGTCTTCTTGGATGTAAAGTGCTCAAAGCTGAAGACACAATTCTGAAGATCATTTTTGCATGACTAAGTGTCTGTTCTCTCCTTTCATGCACTTATTTTCACTATAAAGTTTTCCTTTCCTCTCAGGATGTGGAAACAAAAATTAAGAACAGTCTGAAACCCATCAAACACCACAAATACAGGGTTTGTCTAAAAGACAAACTGTAACAGCAGACACAGCAGTGACTATGTTTGGATCGGCTTGCAGCTAAAAGCCATTCCCATTTCAGGGTGTTGCTTCACTAAGGAGCTATTTGGTTTTTTCCCAGCACTGCTCTTCCTGGAAGATCTGCTTTGTTTCCATACCTTGCAACATGCATTTTGTGCATTTGTAAGCCACCAACAGCAGAGATGCTCAACAGCAAATTGCTGTCACAGTTGCATCGTCACCAGTGCACCATTCTGTGATCAAAAGTCAGATGTTCTTCAAGAGTGAACTGACTGACTTCGCTCTACAGAGTAAAAGACAGGATGTCAAAAAGCCTCAGCAGCAGTTAATCTGAGCAAAGCCTAGCTGAGAAACCAGAAAACATATACATCCAAAAACTGTAAGAAGATGTATAAAAGGAAAGGTCAACACAAATAAGATAAATAACAGCAGTTCCCTGGATGCACTTCTTACAGACAGCCTGCCAGGAGAAAAAAGTAAAGCTCCATTTCCTTCAGTAATGTCTCCTCTAGTGACTACAAGCACTTGCCTCTGTTTTCCTGGAAGTAAGGAAAACATGGAACAATCTAATCTCTGTGCTAAAAGTTACATCTACACCACTGTGATTCACTGCCCTTGTGAAAAGGAAAGGGGAATCAAGCTAGCATTTAGAAAGTAGCAGAGAGACATAAAAACCAAGAAATAGCACATGACTTATCACATCACCTAATAAAGACAGTCAAGTAAATATCCATAGAGAAAGGGAATGCCAGTCCCAGGAAAACACATTTCACGTGCTGAAAACCCAAGGTAATCTTTTGGGCTGTAAGCAGAATTTAATAGGCAGTTCTAAACAAAACATTTAAAACCTTCTGATTTACTTTAGTCGTTGTTTGTAAAATACTGGAAAGTATAGATAATGTTGAAAATAATGCAGATAAGGGACAATGCTCAATATTTGACTAAGATAACCCTGTTTGCAGTTGCTTATCT
Source organism: Coturnix japonica (assembly GCF_054131305.1). Taxonomy (NCBI): domain Eukaryota; kingdom Metazoa; phylum Chordata; class Aves; order Galliformes; family Phasianidae; genus Coturnix; species Coturnix japonica. The sequence goes on along the minus strand of NC_140680.1, from coordinate 5,882,115 downwards.
TCTTGCAACGTAACCCAAAAGCTCCAGCTAAAGCAATCCCACCATTTCACAGAATTCTGCTGCAGAGAAATATTTTGTCCATATGACACATTATTCTACAAGTTTTTTGCCATGAACCAGCTGGACCTGTGCAGGCAGAAGATCTGTACATCTCCAGCAGTAACAGAATCATATGAAGAAAAAGCTCATACTGCGTCAGCCATATTAACAGTGCACGTTCCCATCCCAGCACACTCCAAGTACATCTAACGCCTTATGTTGAATTCCAAAGCATAAAATCTGAGTGAATCCCTGCCTCAGCATCATTCTTTCTCTTAGCAGATAAAAGGAATAGCTGAGCCTCAAAAATATGTCAGTGAACACGTGTTCCCACATTGGGAATTTGCCAACCGCCTTTAACCAAAGGCTGATAAAATGAACACAGTTTCTCCCATGACTGACACATAGTGCATGCGTCCTGGTCCTTCTGCTCTCTGTTCCAGTGCCCATGAAAGCTGTGGCATCACTGGTCAGACAGGCACTGCTTACAGACAGAGAACTATCTCCAGCTGCTCTCATCCCACTGATGGCCACACCACAACAACAGATCACCCTGCTGCGCTTTGCAGCACAACAAAGTCAAAAGAAGTATAAAGAAGAGAATGCCATCCACCAAGGAAGTTCGTGCTTTTCTAGCAGAAATATTCAACCCTCTTTTTTACATATGTGACAAAGTAGTTTTCTAACTAGGCCACTCATTTTAATGTTTTCACATAACTAACACTAACCACAAATTATGTAAAGCTCAGCTCTTCTGAATGCATGTAACATCAAAAAAATGTGTCAGGTATCTCAACAATCTGTTAGGAATAGCAAAATCTATATATAGTTTAATATCTGTTGAGCTCAGATGCATATTAGCAGCCTCTTTTAGCTGTAAATACCACGGAACGTCTCATGCTGCTGTCAAAAAGTTTGCCCACTCTACTCATCTGAAAGTAAATTTTATCTGTTATCTGATGCAGTGTTCAAGGAACACTTTTATTTTTAATACACAGTATATACTGCATCACATGCAACAATTTACACAAGCTTCTATAGTACCCTTTCATATAAAAGAACAGATCAGAATGTTACACGTTCAGAAGGGAATAGTGACTTGACTTGGACCATTTTCACAGGACATCACTGAATAAATCTTGAACCTGATGTACAGAGATTCCCCTTCCTCACAGCTATCAAAACAAGCAAAACATAAGCCTGGCTTGGCCCACACTGCTTCTATTAATTTCCAGTTTGCATCGCAAAAATAGACGAGCTGTAATCATGGCTCATCAGCTTGGTTTAACAAAATAGACATTTCTTTTAGTTTGTGTATACCTCCACCATCTCTGTATATTGGTTTAATAAAACAGTAGTTAATCTAAATAAGAATGTTAGCCTTCCATCCCAAAATAATACACCCAAGTTTCAGGCACGCTTAATTTTGGAACCTATGTGGATGATGAATGGTACAAATATTTACAAGTTTCAAAATAAATTAAACTGGAAAAAAATAGTTTGCAACTGAGCTGTTTGATCTTGCTCATGCAGTCACGGCCTGTTCTGGTAGGCATACACATTCTCTCCACGCCATGCCTCCTTTCTCTTAACACTGTCATGCCTGCACACTTTGAGACAGAAGATGAATGTTTAGGGTAGAACAGGACTGTGATTAAGTTCTCAGCACATTCTTCATCTGTAGTGCAGCTGGTGGAGCACCTCCACTGCTTCTCTCTCCCCTATGGGCAAAGTCTTTATTGAAGTATTGAGCTTTGCACAAAGGTGGGAGATTAAAAGAAGTAAAGAAATAAAAAAATCTCCCAAGACCCTGCAAAACTTCCATGAATTATCTCCTAAGTGATACGTGTTATGGTTCTGCCCAGGCTCAGGTGTTGCATCTTACAGGAAAAAGAAAAAAAAAAAGCATTAGGAAGGAAACTGAGTTTTTATCTGTTTGGTTTTGATACTGAATTCATAAAAATTACTTTATGAAACAGTAGGATATGTGCATCTTGTTGCTGTTTTAACAAAGATGAAAACAAATAACCGTGTTTTCACCACCTCTTCCCACAGTCCTGTACCCCTGCACCACAGGCACACCCCTTCACAGCGCTCAGTAGCTCATGGCACCATTTTCTCTGCTGCACCACAAACAGATCAGTTGTTATGAACCAGCAGCACTCATCACCATGCACGCCCATCACAACATGGCAGACAGGAGCACTGCAGACACACTAGGCCTGTTCTAATTATTTCAAGAAGCGCTGTTGCAGTTAAAGACATGGAAAAACTACATCTAGAAACACCCAGTTATGCAACTAACAGAACTCTGCTTTGTGCAGGAAGATAGTAGAGGTAATCTAGCTAACATTTCTCATCATGGTTTATTCTTTGCACAACAGAAAGACATTCAGACACACATTTGCATTCACCAATTAAGTTCTACAAACTATTCAATCCCTTTATTAAAAAAAAAAAAAAGCAACTTAAAATTGTACCTTTCCTCCCTTATTTTCCCTTCCTCAACTCTTCCTCTATGCCTTACATCTGTTAAAGCTGTCAAATATCCCCTTTCCTGATGCTTCATAGCTTCACAAAATCTTACTTTCTCTAACTTCCAACCACTTCCCTTGTATTTGCAGCTATACACTGCTATACATACATAGATCATTATAGAAAGTTCAAAGCACCATTTTTTTTCCCTCTTTGCACCTGCCTGTTAATGTGCCTACACTTCACAAGTTGGAAGGTTTCCTCCTTAAACAAGCGTGGGTCCAAAGCTGCAGTGCAGCAATACTGCAGCCCCACCTCAGCTCAGTAATGGGAGATTGGCACAGCCCAAATTCCACTGTGTAGCAGGGAATGGCCCTGATTAACAAGCCACAGAAAAGTTGTTTATTTTAGGCAATCCTTAACAGAGACAGCAAGATCACTGAAATCACAAGTGCCTCCAGCAGTTCTCTATAATATGCAGCAGGAATACACTGCTGTGTTAGAATGCAGTCAACTTCTCAAAATACTATTGCCTGCAAAGTTTGTTCTGCTTTTTCACGCTGTCTTCTGTGGTTGCATAAAATCCTTCTGTGAAATGGAATCTAACACCCTTCCATCCACCCCTTAATTAGGGAAAAAACAGAAAATGTGGAAGGATTGCATTATGTTAAAGCAGAATGTACCAGCCGTAAGAGTTTTGGAGATTTTCCAACCCTATTGAAACTTCCCTCTTCAGAGGAAGGGGCAAAAAAAGGGTCAGAAAAGGCCCAGATTACCTTTCTGATTATGGAAGGACTTTACAGAAGTCTCCCCACACAGAAGCTAAGGGAGGTTTCACAGGAGCCTCAGGCACTGTGAATTCATGAAAAATGAATTTAATCATCAAAGCTGAGATCAGGAAGGACTGTTCTACATAACAAAAAAGTTCTCATTTGCATTATTAAAATCATTGCTTGAAAGATCAATTTATTTCACAGGGTTGACTCTCTGCATTAGAATTTGTCAAAGGCACATGAACTAAAAGGAGTCTTTCTATCACACACAGTGCCCATCTGCTATAATTGCAGCTGCTGTAACGCTTATGATCATTTTAAGTTTTATTTTTATCCAAATATAGACATAAGATGGCCACAGAAAGCTTAGCAACATTAACAAATGATTTGCCTAAGCACAAAAATGTTCCTGTTTCTTTAAATTTTAGGTAGAAACCATTACATTCCAATCCAATAGCCTGAAACACACCAAATAAAGTTTACACTCCCAACAGATGTAATCAAAACACACTTTTCTGTGGTTTCAGATCAGTTCCAGAAGACCAATACTGAGCACAAAGGTAAGTCTGAAAGTAGAAAGTCACCTCCCCCCACCCACAACAATTTCTCCCCCTGCTATACTATGTATGCCTTGCACTCTGCATGATGCTCGTGTACAAACAAGAGGGATTATGGAATAAAGCTGATCCTTAAGCCCCTTCTCAGAAGGCAGAGAACCAAAGAGGATGTCAGAGCCTTGAGTCTCAGTACCATACCTCTTTCCACTCCTGCTTCTCATTATCACCTGACAGAAAGTGAAATTTTGAAAAAATAAGCCACATTTAAACTATTATGCTCAAATGGAGGATGAAATAAAGGTACCCCAAAAAGAAAGAATAGCATTTGATTATTTTTTTCCTAACTAGATCACAGTAAGTTTATCTTAAGACTCATGGCCTATGGATTCTGCTTCAATATATATTCTGTCTGACCACAGAACACAACTTGGCTCACAGTATCTACTACACTTTTTGATTCTCTTTAAAAAGATATTCATTACTCAAGTTGACTTAAGTCTCTCTGCAGTTTTCTCTCTTATTTTAAAATCACCTCTAATTATAGGCATATGAGAACAGATCACTCAACTCCTGTAATATCCCACCTTTTGAGTGTGCCTCCACACAAAAGCCATAGTTCTGAAAGCCATTGTAAAATACTCTGATATAAAGCTTCAGTATGAAGCTCCGGACCTATAAATAACACAAGTCACAACCCTCACTATTTTGCTAACTGCATTACTGCTTCCAGTAACTATGGGAAACCAGATGAAATCTGAAGCCATTCATCAGAAATTAGAAAATACTCCTTCTGTAAGTTAGATACCACAAGCACAGTCTAAGTCAGTAACCAATGCCGCTGTGACAATGTTACATTGTCATTATAGGCACTGATAAAACAGCAAACATGAGTAAAAAAAAACAACCTGAGATGCACGAAACAATAATAATAATAATAAAGGTTTCCTTATCCTTCTATTTAGGAAACACTGAAACCTCTGAAACCAAACAGCAAGTCTTCACTGGGACAAATCTCGTTATATATCTTGTTTAGCAGGGTATAACCATTAAGCTGAAAGTTCCAGTGCAGTACAATGTGTTTGTACCAAGCAATAAACAATATTTAAAACAGAGCAGGCCTATACTCATTGTCTGACAAATTAAGGCTTGCTAACTTGGAGATATGTGCACAAATTAATTACTAGGAAATTGATTTACTAAAATGAATAACGACAAAAGTAAAGTTAGGAATGTAACAATGAGAGAAGATTCTAAAGTTCTTATAAAATGCAGCTTCAATTTAAATATAACCCTTAAATAAGTGTGCAAAGATAAAGGGAGAAATGAAAAGTGAGTACATATCCATACAGGTCATGGGAAAACAAGCGACAATTTCAATAGCCCTTATTTTGCAGCTGGAAGTTAGAGACAAATGGAGGTGTAGGTAATAAATCTTTTGTAATTTATAGCAACTTTGTAAGCATACAGAAGGCAGGACCAAGGAAATGGTTAGCAAGACTCAGTTTGGAGACAGCGCCTAAATAAGTCTGGGTGACAAATGCACAATACTTCACTGGGTCCCTGTTATACCCAGTTAAGTCAAGAAGAAAAACAATCCCAAGTAAATCTACTGTTCCTGTTGCTGTTGTGGATGTCATGATGTGATGGAATGACAAAAGCATAGACATGGCAAACTAAAACTTCAAACCACAGCAATGGTAACATCCTGGGTTTCTTGTTCCACACAGTGCCACTCAACTCAAGATTTATGAAAATGATCAAGTAAGGTAAAGGAAGGCCACTCGAAAACAGTATTTTCATTGACAGATAAATCCCACATGGACTATCACTCCTACATGAGGACACCAGAATTATGCAGATAGAAAAACACTGCAGATGATATTTTATACAAGGGGCTTCATTTTGCGAGTGGTTAACCAGGAAACTATGAAAGCCCAGCAATTTTATCCTTCAGAGAGGATCAGCAACCTTATCTGGGGGCTCAGTAGTGTCTTCTCTTTATTCACTGCTTGTCACAATCACAAACTTTCAGTACAGAACTGGACAAGTCGTGGTATTTAGTATGAAGTATATATAAAGTCAGATGGTAGCTTACATCTTAACAGCTACAAATTGCTGAAGTGGTATGGGAAATCAAGACAGTTATCAGTGTACTATTATTACTCCAGTTCCTCCTCTACTTCTATCTTAACTCAATGTTTCATACTTTTTATTCTATGGTTGCTAATTTTCATAGCTAAAGCGAGGGCCAAACATTGCAATCGAAGCAAGGACAGCTGATTCTTCAGCTAAGCAAACACGTGTTGACATGTAACTGTTCCCAGCAGGAACTGGTCTGTATTCAGGAGGATATTCAGTCACATTAACTACAATCAACAACTACAGATTATAAATGTAAACACTTTGTCCATCACAAATAATACTAAGTTAGGAAAGTCTCCACTTTTGAAACATTTACATTTCTACTACCAAAAATAATTACCTATAAAACTCATCCAAGCCACAAATACAAAAATGAATACCAACACCAAAACCTCTCATTGTTTCATTCCAAGTAATTCTTAGTTGAAGTATGTATTTGATTAAATTTGACCAAGCTTGATGACCTTTCCCAGCAATCAATAATCAAGGTAGAAGGAAAAGGTGGTTTGCTTGACCTTTCAAAAGTGCATCACCTTGCTTGGCCAGGGCGGCCTTGAAAAAGCTATTTTTGTTTCTAGGCATCAGGCTTAGACTTGCTGTACAGATTGGACCTGTCTGTGCAGTATCTGCTTTAGTCTCTTTAAATGCTCAGCTGAGCAGGACAAGCTTGGAGGAGGAAATGAATTCACAACAGGGGCTCCTCTAGTTGATTAACTTCACCCCCAGCCATGGATGTCAGTCACGTTAATTGGAATCAATACACAGCAGTTAAGGGGGCACAGGAATAATCAGGCAGGGCAAGGCGACTGGCCCATCAGTTCTTAAAATAAGCTATCTGTTAACAACTTACAGTGGCATGTGACAAACCTTCCCTGCAAAGGAATGCCAAGCATCTCTAAAATTCCAATTTAACACTCAAATAAAGATAATTTGGCAACACTTAGCTTCCAATCTAGCAATAAAGAAAACAGTCATTACAAATTAAATCAATGTTAAACTGATCAAAGTAATAAAATGAGAAATTAGGCTCCCAGAATAGTTTATAGCAAATCCTTGATCCAATTTCTACACAGAATGAAAAGAAAAGGTTAGGTCTGAAATCCCTGCCAGAGATAATTTTAATTATGCCCAGCTGCACTTTTATTGTACACCTAAGGCTGAAATTCACTGCAGTTTCAAAAGAGGTAATATGCCTCAGGATGAAAAAGGAATGAAATCCTAAAGATTTTCTACTTTTTAGAAGATGAATCACTAGGGACACCCATTAGAACAGTCACACCTGGAACATTCCTTCCTCCTGCATCTATAGCACAGCAGCATGCCCTCTGCCTTCCACCTCATGACTCAGTGCACTATCTTGGGTCTGGATGCCCAAGATTAACCGTGTCCTGGAACACCATGTTGGAACAATACACATTCAGGTGTTAAACTGAACACAGAAATGCCTCCTGGGTGGATCTCACAAAAAAATCCAGCAGAAAAATACAGTACTACCCGTAGTACTGTTACCTTCTTGGCTCATACTGGCACACAGTTGCACCAGATGTAAAATCCCTTTTGCATAACCTTACACATGAAACTGAGAAATCTGTTTCAATACAACACTAAGACAAATAATGCACCTACAAAAGAGGCATATTAGTTTCTTTAAGAATACAGAATACCAATGAATTTGAGTTACAGAAGACATTTTTTTTCTTCACCTTTTAAACCCAATACAATACAAAAGGGAGTAAATTAACCTTTGGCCAAATGCTTTTGTATCTTCCCTCCACTTCTTTAGGGAGTGAAATGAATGCCAGATGTTTTATTGCAATGTCTTCATACTCCAAGCTACAACAAATATCTCTAAGACAGCACCAGTTTTTTCTTTATTTTTCTAAGGAGGTCAAATCAGATTTAGCAGATTAATATAAAGCCAGTAGACATCTACAAGCCATCATCCTTCCCATTAAATGTAACCTAACCAATTAAATGCACAGATTCAAATCATTGTTTTTTCCACCTCAGATCTTTGTGAAATTTGCTTAGGCCCTTCAAGGTGGGAGGCTTTCACTTAACCTCTTTAGTCAAAGAACCTGTAACAAAAGGAAAGGAATAAAGACATTCTGCTCATTATTGTCAGTATGAACCAGTCATCCCTATGCAAACAAACATCTCTTACAGAGCCAAAAGTTATTAAAAGAACTCTTAAACGGAAGAAAAGCAATGTTTTCTTCCTCAAAACTTCCTCTTCTTTCTTTGGGTCAGCACCTGACAGTGCAAACATATCAAGCCCATCGTGGAGCAGTCAGGTCAGTGATGCTGATTGCCTGATGGTGTTGTTCCAGCCAACACGTGTTCACTCAGATATCAAGGTTAACGATGATGGTCATTTAGCCAGTGCAGAAAACGGGACTTTTTCCAGCTAACAGATTCAAAGCCATGTGCACACTGAAATTAAACTTTAACATTAATTCCAAAGAAGGACCAGTGATATAAATCTGTGCTTTGAGAACTTTATTTCCCAGTGCGCTGGGGTTATGTATCGACTGGAATACTTTATGTTTCCCCACTACTATGTATTAGAGTAGTCGCTTCAGGAGAGAAGCCCAGCAGACAAAATAGACACTTTGACCAGCCATCAGTCCATGTAGGGCTTTGAGGCTTTTCTTAAGAATTCTCCTCTCCTTACCACTTCATGCAATTCTGAAAATGGTAATATTTTCAGTAACAACATGAAACTGCAGTGCAGCAGGTCCTGCAAGTCTGCAGAACATGTGAGGAACTGCACTACATCTTCCTTAGAAAGGATACCCACTCCTAAACTGCGTGGTGTCTGGCCTGATGTCAAATTTCTGAGTTCACTGGTCAGAACAATCCACGACATGATCTAGTGAAGGTCCAATCCCCCTCTTGACTTTCAGTTTCTTTGTATATAAAATATTAGAATTACCACACCCATGTTAATACTTAAAAAGTTTATGATCTTCAAAAGAAATGTTGTACTTAGCACATCTCTTTAAAAAAAAAGAAGTCTGTCTACACAACAGTAATATCTGAATGTAAACCAGACATTACAGCATTATATTTCTTTGGAAATCTACCTTAATTTTTGTTCACATTCCCACATCAACTAATTCATCAACACGCAGAATCATCTTTTGCCAAGAGAAGACTCAGATGTGAAACCAAGAGACTTGCCTATACAGGAGACATAATAGCACCGACTGTGCAAGGTTTGTAATAACGCTGAATAGATTTCATCACCTCGCTACTGCCTTAAACTTCTAGCAAATGAAGCAGAGAGCTGGACACCTCTCAAGACTCTTGTTAAGCATTGGCATAACCAGCATGATTTCTTGGCTGATATTCATGCACGTTGGTGATGCTGACTGATGCTTGCATACTTCCAAAGAGCAACCACTGCAAGTACAAATCCACCACATCAACTTGAAAATAAGAAAGTTCAGACTGTCTGTATGATTGTAGGTTAATTTTCCAGGGAAATCTTCAACCACCATCAGTTCAGGCTTTACATTAACAAAAAACAAGAACATGAAAAATATTTTTTTCAGTAATTATACACTACCATTTCCAAACAGTATAAGCTCAACTAGAAATAGAGGAGAGATTAAGGAGGTAGCGAGGCAGCACATCATTACAGGTGGGTTGAAAGTCACACACAGTGAATTTAAGAGCTTCAAAAATAAGAATTAAAGACTGCTTTTGAAGCAATGATCTACTCCCACAACAAAGTAAGACTAAGGAAGCATTCTGACATTTTACTCTTCATCATTTATTGAAAGTATATCTGCATTAAATAAAAAAAGAAGCATAACACTTGTAGGTTATGGGTATATGATACTTCTTGTGTTATTTTCATACTTTTAACACATTGCAGTAGTTTTTTATTTTTCTAAATGAGATATTTGAACTTCATTGATGTAAATCGACTTATAAAAACTATTGTTTCACTGTTACAAATGGTTTCAATCAAAACTCACACCTTAACAGCATACACGTTTTTGTATTAGCTGTATCACACCATGTTAGATATAAAACTTGGAGCTATTTCTATAGTTGGTTTCCATTAGCTGGAAAGGATTAATATGAAGTGTTTTATTATTACAGCAAGTGCAAGTATGAATGTGTTATGGATAATGAAGACAAGCTAGTTCCAACAAAATACAGTTTAACTATAACTGAATACCTCTTGGCATAGCACTGCAGCTGCCTAGTTCAGCATTATGGGGCATGACCACCTGAAGAGATGTGAAGAGACTTATGGGGTGAGCAGTACCACTGCTCCTTCTCACTAGAAGAGTGAGAATTAGGTGCTGTTACTGCCTGCAAATGTTTATATTACCTTGGGAACTGTTAAACACCTTTAATTGATGGATGAAGCCTGTTTTTCCCAAGGCAAGGGGCATTTGTATCTGTAGCCTAAAATTGCATTGGTGTATCATTCTGGAGGAACTGAGCTGTTACTGACAGAAGGAATCACACAAAAGCAGTTAATGAAGAAATTGGCTTTCAAGAAAAAGCCTGAAAAACACCGAGTTAGATGAGCCATGTTTTTTATTATGTGAATCCACACAGCATGAGCAATCACTAACATAAAGTAAGCTAAACATTTGACACTGGCAAAATTATTTAAGTCATTTCATGCAAGAAAAATGACTGTAAAGAAGAACACAGGCAGAATCTCCTAGCAAGAGTATAACTGAATGTGATATTTCCTGAAAGGCCAGAAAGAGGGCTGGTCTAGCAGCATGTGAGCAAAATGCCTGACACAACTTAGCCAAAGCTGCTGCTAAATACTCCTACCAGGCCCATTTTTCAAGGGCTCCATCTAAAAGAGGACTGCTTTGAATTGAAGGTCAGCAGCTTGAAAAATCACCCACTACCACTGAAATCAACAGGATGAACTCGGGATCAAAGGCTAAAGCCAAAATGCACAATAACCTTCTCACTGAAGCTGCTGGTGTGAGGGCTTATGTGAGAACTTTGGACTTGTTTCCTAAATTGTTTCCTTGATACACAAATCATATTTTTATGGAATACATTAGATACTCCATACTTCATTGGAGTCTCTAAATACTGTCTTAATAAAAGCAATGCAACAAAACAAAAACACGATTTTTGTAGTTCCTCTGAAACTTCTGAGAAAGCAGCTTGAGAACAAAGAGTCACAAACTACAGGATTACCTGTGATTCAAGTGTATACAGTTTACATTCTTACAGATTACTGTGTATCAACATTATAAATAAAGATCACACGCTCTACATTACGTATCTTAAAAATCCTTTTAATCTCCACATTAATATATCAGCTACATGTTTTAGAAACTTATAAAGTAAATCAATCAACAGTTAAACACTGCCAGGATTTCAGAGCTTGTCTGTTGTTGTTTCACTTAATCCCATCCTTACTTCTTCTTTTGGGATAAGGTTTCTCTCAAGTATTTCTGCCTTGTCCCATATTAACTGAAGCTCAGGAGAGAAAGAACAGTCAAGGACACCTCAGGCTGAGCCATACCACGCCAGTATCAGCCTCCTAATATGCTCATCTCCACTGATGAGATCACAGTTTTACACAAAGACAACTGCTAGAGACAGCAGCCTAGAAAAATGCATACAGCAGTTTCCTCAGCTGGGTAGGGAATGTGAGCGTGAGAGAAAACACGTTCTTCAGGGAAGGATAAGATATCTCTGACAGTGAAGTTAAAGTCACTTCTCAGGCAGAGAGCCCAGCAGGAAGATGTGATGAGCAACAGCAACATTCCTTCTAAAGACCTAACTGGGACTGCACAGAGTTGGCAGGAGGAAGACGGAAAGCAGTGAAACAGCAGTTCACACCTATCTTAGAAAACAAATGTGCAAATGCAAGACATCAGCATTTAGTGTAGCAATCCTAAACTCACTGAGCAGTTTTTATAAAGAACAGGAAAGAAAAGAAAACCTCCCTGCATGCTGACATTCATGATGATTGGTGGATCACCTCCCTGCGCCCACTCAGGCACCAGCTGCCTTCCTTCAGCCACAGGGCAGCACACACCAGGAGGCTGCAGGCCCTGCAGTGCTGCACCAGCCTGAGGCTTTCCTGCAGGCACGGGGATGGCTGGAGAGCAGAATGCCTGGTATGAGAAGAACAAGCCAACTGCTGGAAATGGACTGGGGAACCGTCAGGAAAGAAGAATCGTGCTCATTTGGCAAAAACGATTTCTACATGCTTTTAGTCTTACAAATCCTAGGCTAGATGCTGTTTTTTCTCCTGTGGATTAGTAAATCAGACAAATGTTTACCCTATGCACAATGAGATCTAGTTTTGTTATCTCTAAATATTCCCCAAGTCCAGTCAGCCTGAAATAAAATATATACAGGCCACATTCCTTCTAAGTGCATATTTTCTCCATGAAAGATGGATTGACGGCAAAAGCTGCAATCTAGAGCATCCTGGGACTATTGCTGAAAAATGTTTAACTCCAATACCAGGATTAGAAGCCCTCAGCGCCACGATGTGAAAGCTGAATAGAAAGAAGCTGATTCACCAGAACTACAATAATGGCACTTTGTGCTTAGAAAGAGAAAAATGACACTCTCAGCTTACTGATGTTACTCATCAGCCAGCCAGAGCCAGATGCCTTCTCCTTACCTTTATGCAAAGGCCTGAAAGAAGGTTAAAAAAACAAAGTTTTAACAACACGTTTAAATAATCACAGAATTCTTTTGTGCACACCGTGTTATTTTATTAGCTACGGTTCAACCACAACATTAACTATTCATGTCTCTACCTGGTTATTCACGGCAACACACAACTAATTATTTACTCATTGCCTACTTTCAGTTTTGAGTCAGCTTCTGCCAATTTAATAACAAGTTAAAAAGCAAGACGCAGCAGGCTGAGCTACCGCTGAACAGTCACTGACACCATGCTCAAACCATACGAATACATATAAACTAACAGAAGATAATGGCCACTTTGTGGCTCTCAATGTATAGAAATTAATATGAAATTTTTTTTTAATCGTATTGAAAATGTATCCTTCCCCATAAAACTAGCAAATTTGGACCTGCTAAATATATATAATGCTCAACAGCCCCATTCACAGAAGTCCCAAGTAGCTGAACCCTTGAAAGAGTGGCACCCGCTGTGCAGATGGGTATGCATCCAAATGGCATTAAACCACAATTGTATTCAAGTGACTATTGACAAAGAATCTTGTTAGCCCCAGTGCTTTGAAGCTTTAAATAACTTTCAGATCAAACAAATATTTTGAATCAGTTAACGGTTGTTTGTTTTCATTTTAATCAGTCCATAATTCAATTTTATTTTGGTACTTCATATATTTCCTGCTTTGTAAAGTTATAACGACTTACACACAGAACGTATCTACTTTAGAGTAACAAGTGCCTCATTTTGGGAAGATAATCAGCATTAACTGCAAAACTCAAGAGCTGATTCCAGTGGGCAGAACTTAGCCCTAGCACGACTTCATGTTCCTAGAATAGCTTTCTTGTTCTTACAAATGCCCTCCTGGTCTGTAGCGTGAGGGGAGATTTCCTCCCACTTTAAGTACTGATGACTCTGGGAGGACGGCTTCTGTCTGCTCCTTTTGACACCCAGCCCTTCTGCATGCTACTTTGGATTCTCCATTTTATACTAAATCCCGCTTACACTCAAACTGGATACATATGGCATGCAAGAAGCAGAGCATGGCACTGAAAGCTTTGCGTGTGATGTCTTGCATTGTAAATCTGAATTCCTGTCAGTGTTCAAACCTGTGAAATGCAGAGGGAATTTAAATAATGATTTGGTTATGGGAACAGGTGGTTGTTCAACTTGCTGAATGTTCATCCTGCTGTTAACAGCTTACACATTTCTACTACAGTGCATGAAACAGTAAAACATTAGAAAGAATATAAGGTGTTAACAACCACTACAAAATATTTCTGTAAGGATACGTTTCCTCCATTTTCCATCAACATAAATTCTGACAACAAAAACAATATTAATCCATGCATTCATCTACAGCATCTGCTTTTAATTTGCACATTAATAGAAAGCTACATTTCGTTATTATTATTTTTTCTCATTAGTGATTGAATTTTAGTTTCCATTCATTAGTTGCATGAAGCTGATCAGGTTTATTAAGCTATTTCCAAAAAAAGCCCAATTTCTATCTAAACAAACATGCTGAGAACTCCACTGAGGCTTCACTGTATATCTGCATGTCCTGAAGTGGAACCATCTCCCAGTACACAGCAGGGCCTCCAGCTCCCATCTATCAGGATGAACTGAATCTGGTACACAAGCACTCCCCAAACTGCTGGGAAACATACACCAAAGTAACTGAAGACCACTTATTAGGAAAAATCACACAGTGCTAATGGCAATGCAGTCATTCATATTCTGCTACGTGAAATAATTTTCCTAGCTCTTGCTGAAATAAACTCCATGCTTTCTACTAGGTATCCAGATTTTCTATGGTTGTGAAAATTTTGCAAAGCAGAAGAGAAATTTGGAAGTTTCTCAGATAACACGTCCCTGTCCATGGCGATTTTCAAGGTAAGGCAGGATCAAGCCCTGAGCATCCTGACTGTGATGTGCATGTCCATGTTCACTGCAGGGCAGTAGGACTAGGTGACCTCTGAAGGCCCCTTCCAACTCTAAGGATTCTATCCTTCTATGATCAAAACATACAGGTTCCCACTCAGTGACAGTGTAACTGAACGGTTGTTGGTAAGGCTTTTTTCATCTACATCTGAGATTATCAAAATCATAACGAGCAGTGGAGGGAAAAACAAACATAAAACTCCACAAAACTAAACTGCAAGTAGCATTCCTCACCAGCACTCATCTGATATAGCCAAGCAATAACACACATGTACTGCAGTTGAAAGCTTTTGAGCAGCAGCCTTGCTGTCGGGGCAGAGAGCTGGGCTGACAGATAGATCACATCACCAAGGAGATTCCTAGGCTATCCCTAAATTCCTCTGTAGTTCTGCGAGTTAGGAAAGAAACTGAAATACAAATTCATAATGACAGGAGGGACAGAGCACCTGATCCCTTTGGTGCGGTTAGATACACTGTCCTTTCTCTCCTGACAGCAACTACAGCCCAAAAAGCGAAAAAGATCCTGTGAGCTGTCAACAGCCCCAGTTTGTTCAAGCCCCAGTTTGTTCAAGCCCCAGATGTCAACTGGCTTTCCAGGGAAGCACAATTGGGAAGACACAAAGTAGTCCTGCTTCTCCTGAGCCTGGCATGGGTAGTAAATGATAATGTGATCGCAGCGGGTTTATTTCTGGGGAAAAAAAGAAACAACAAAAAAAATACCCAAACTTTCTTACTGCATCAGAAGAACAAGAGCTACTGTTGGCAAGCATTTATCATTTGCTTTTCCTTACAAGATTTACTACCTGCAAACTCTCAATGAATGCGGTAGGGTTTCTACTGCACTGCTTTGGGGAACGTGTAGATACTATGGAGAATTATACCATGCTTATTCATTCTAGGGCAAATCTGAGCAGCAAAAGAAATTCAAAGGTGATTTCTCACCCAGGATTCTATATTTTGTACTTTGCTGGTTTGCGGATTTTGTGTCTGTTTTTTCTTTTTTTGGTTTTCAACACATACTTCATATAAATTTACATAAAAATTAAACTAACTGAATCATATTTAATTACTCAGTAGTTAAGCAAATACTGAGTGTAAACCACGAACAATATTCTCCAGTAATTTCAAAACCCTGGCAGTATGTGCAGGGCAGTTTACACAAACAAAAGCTTCTGTAGCTGCATAAAGGGAATGAAACAGCTGACAAAAACCATCTCATTACTGAACCTTCAAATAATCTGCCTTGACAGTGTCACAATAGAACACGTAACTGGTGATTCCTTATTTGATGGAGAATCAGAGTTAATTTCCTAACTAAAGAAAACCACATGCATGTTTTACCACTTCCTGCCTTTTAGAGAAGCCTAAATCTACCTACGATCCCGAGTTTATGAACCAACCTCACTGTTTCCTTTGGAAGGTGACAGGAATCCACTAATGATGTTAATGACTACAAAGTTTTAAAAATTGAGACAATTACCTCTTTCAGTCTCTAAACAGGTAATCAGTTGTGAGCAACTTTTCTCAATTTGCTAACAATCAGTAAGTCTTAACTAAACATTTAAAAGCATAAGGACTTCATTTAAAAGTTTAAGTAGAATCAGTATAAAACTTAAATGACACCATCTGTTCTTAGCAGACCACATTCTTAAGTGCTGTGAGCAGAACAAGGATGTACAGCTCATCCAAAAATAGAAAAGTGCATGCTAAAATTAAGAAAATCTCTTGAAATTCAACTCCAGAAATACTCTGAGGCACCTTTTTAATTATTTTCCACCAGAAAAAGGCAGTACATTCATAGTGCCTATTGTATGCGTGTCACTTGGAAAGTAATGCCTCCTATTTATTTCCATGGAAACTAAAACAAATACAAAAAGCACAGTAACAATATTTGATAGGAGAAAAATCCAGCTACCAAACACTCCTTTTCAGCAGACAAGCAGACACCGTCAGTAGCTGTGCATTTTCACCAGAGATGAACCAGCACCTGCATGCTGGGCTCTTAAAAATTTGCATCAGCAGAGGTGTCCAGTGCCACTGGTGCCACTGCTGAAACACACCGTCTGCTGGCTCACTGTGCTACATCCACTGCTGGGTCCCCATAAACGTTGACAAATAGTCGATTAATGCCAATGGGTGACATTTTTTTTTCATGAAAATCCCATGCTTCTGCTTCACTCATACTTCCATACCAGACACCTTTTTGACAGCTGTTACACAGCAGAACAATGTAATGGAGTATTTGTGGGAAGGTTCAACCTCTACCACTGTGTGCCAACATCCACCTCAGTCTCTGTGCTCCAACATAATAAAATAGGAGGTATTACTTTTGGTGCAGCCATCATATATGCCAGTGAAAGGCACAGCAAAAATCCCACTGAGATTGTAGAGAGAGACATAAATATAAATAATGATGTAAGGTAATAAGAAATTACAGTTTAGTTTCAACTTGTTCTGTAAATTAGAAAAGGTGTACATACACAATTTAAATATTTGAGGACTTAGACAATGTTTTAATAGGCTGGCAATGTTTTTTTAAAAGCTACAATGAAAAGAAAGGCGTTAAAGCTAAAAGAAGCAAAATTAATCCAACATGCTAAGCATAATTTATCCAAGTTTCATAAACAATTGCCTTCATTCTTAAAAAAACACTGAACAGTTTTCAAGATGATATCACCCTCCTTCTGATGTGACAAGGAGTAAAGGAGCTGCGTTCATGAAATGAAAACACGTTCAAGCTTTGAACATACAAAAACGCATACGCTACCAATGGAAGCCATGAATGTTGGTACTACAGCAACAACAATGCAAAAAAACGTGGCATATTCGATAGCATTGTGATTTGGTGTTCTGAAAAATAACCCTACAGAAACTACTATGAAAATACACTGCAGCATATGTCCCTAATGAAAAAGTCAGGAACTCACGTGCCTCCTCTTTTACAGTGAGAACTCACGTGCAAACACTGCAAACTATTCTGCTTCTACGCATTAAGATTTTAGTGAAATAAACATGGAAGTCTGAGTTTCAATACCTGCTGTTCCCTTGTTATTTGTCACACTACTTAGGCCAAGTCCTCCAATACCCTGAGCACATGCAGGGGAATAGTTGAATACCTTCTCCCTGCAGTATCACTTTTTCATGAGTGCTGTCAGATGACACTTTTAAAAGAGGAAAAATGACAGACAATCTCACTGGAAGCTTGTTAGGAAAACAGACCACCAGGGAATCTAAGGCACTCATCCCTTACCTGAAATCATTGCATTAACCGCTTGAACTGAAGGGAGAATTTGCAGCTGAGGATAGCAAGCAGTGTCTTTCTCAACCATATATAAACCCAGCCTGCTCTTTCTGTGTTTTAGCAGGACGTTCTGAGCATAGAATCAACCACACAAATAAGGATTTTAAAGGCTGGAGTGTGAGAGGTGAAGCTTGCCCCACTCCCACTGGGTACGTTCCTGGGCTGCAAACGCAGAGCAGTTCCAGCAACGCAGATGAGGTACATTATAAACCTTTGCTATTGCTCTGTCACCCATAAAATTGGTACAAAAACCCAAGTGTTTTTCAGCACAGCAGGAAGATACATATCCCAGTTACTACAGCCATTACTTCTTAAATTGAAAATCATCCAGAGACATTTGCGACCTACCAGTGCTTTGCTTAAGACTTAAGAACCTCCTTATACAGATAAGGAAATACTGTATTCACACAGATGAAGCTTTTCAGGAGCACAGTCTTAAACAAATGGGACAGGGAAAAAAAAAAAAAAAATCTATAAATTAATATGGAATGTTACAGTTTTAATATTAACTGACCCAAATCTCAGTCTGCAAAGCTTTGGGTTTTTCCAGGTCAGGCCTTCTGAGTTTTCACCTTCATATGCTGGAAAAGTTCCCATACTAAAATTACAGTGAATACAAAAGAGACTTGAGAGAGTATATTTTAAATCACTATCACATCTCCTATCAAAGAATTATGCACCTAAAATATGTCAACACCAGCACTCAGTACCCATCTAAAAATGCTATCTCTAGGCACATCAGGGAAGTTGGAATAGGGAGAGGTTTATTAACCTGAAGTAACCAGCACTGAATTTCCACCCTTCTAGATCTCAAAAGAAGTAAAACTCTCACAGCAATTATTCTCAGAAACCCTGCGGGCTTCACCAGCTCAGCACTGCTGTGCTCAGGAGCCCCAGTGCATGGAAGGCAGAAGCAGCAGGATAAGGAGCTGTACAAGTAAGGCTTCCTATGTCCCTTTATCCTGCTGTCCAGGTTACCTGTGAAAGATCAATTTCCTCTCATAGCACCAAAACTTGCTTGCAAATTCACACATTTCCACAGGCCAGCAAACGACCCCTTGCTCAATTACGTGTTTCTTCTGCAACCATACTAATCTGTTACTGAACTTGTAATCACATTAAAAATAAAACCACTTTCAGCTTGGCTTTGGAATTAATGTTGACTAATCTATGGTATATAATATGAAAACGAGATTTGCCTTGGTTTGCCATTCTCTAACACAGAAACTTGGGAATGGGAGAAACTAACAATACTAACAAATCATTTCTTGGCTTTCATTTCAGAAATCCAAATACATCAATTGTTATAGAAAACTGTTACGTTTCAGAAAGAGACAAGGACAAATTTCACACTCATTACCACATTCTCAGTGCTGATACACTTATATTCTTTATGGATTACATTATTGATTTTACTTTTGTTGTATAGTGAGGAAGACATTTAGGTTACTACCGCCTCATATTTAAAAAGCTTATAAAGAAAGACAAGTGCAATGGCCCTATCTAGAAACTAATACAGGAAGTAAAATGTGCTGAAATACCTGAGTGTAATTATTTAGCTATGATCATGATTAGCTGCTTTTAAATCACAGTAATGAGCTAATAGAGTAGTACTCATGCAGAGGAAGTCAATGGGATTCCTTTTTAAAGGTAATTAAAAGACAATCTTCAAGAAGAGTCACGGTTTATTTCTATTAGGTCATACAAACCAGTGAACTGTGTGCTTGGAAAAATTCTGCCAGCAAATCTGGGAAGCACCATTCCCCATGTGCCTGTAAAACTACGATAAATCTCACTGTAAGGGAACCTTTCACTTCAAAAAGAGGCAGAAAAACATGTTGTTGTTTTGTTTTTAAAGCATGAAGAGAACGAAACCAGGAGAAGTGTAATTAACAATATGTAAAACACACAAAGGTCTCACGCTGACTTGCTACATTAGCAGTGAAGAAAATAAAAGCTGAACAAGTGCTAAGTTAGAAAATCACCAACACTGTTTCAGTTCTGCTCTTTCTCCAGCCCAGCGGCCCATCCATGCTGCTCTGCCAACCAAAAGGAAAATTTTAAGAAAAACAGTGTGCAGTTGTTCACAGTTTAGCGACATTAACTTCACTGAAGCCTATAATGAATTATTTCAGTAATGCTTTCTAATTGACTTGACAGAGAAAAGATTTATGAAAGATTCAACAAAAAAGTAGAGGTGAATACGTAAGAAAAGTTCTGTTGCTATTTTTGGTTAGGGAAAGAAAAAAAAAAAAAAAAAAAAAAAAAAAAAAGAAAGAAAAAAAAAAAAAGAAAAAAAAAAAAAAGAAAAAGATGCCCTGAAGGGAAACACTGCTGTAACCAGTGTGTTAGGAGCTATGAGCAGAGTGATGAATGACTATGCTGTGCTGAAAGGGCACATGACAAGAGGATATTGTTCTCACCTGTGGACCTCTACTTCACTCAGATTTAATGAATCATAGTCCTTTCAGTTCACTTACAACTCTCAGCTTCTTTATGCTTGGTACAAGACTTCAACATTTCTGTTCCCAGCATTCGTAAAATTACTGTTGACTGAAGAATTTATTACTCAGTACAGTCGACAGTATGCTGGAAACAGAAGAGATTTAGTCTGTCTTTTCTATACATTCCCAACATCTCATTTTGACTCAGGAAATATTCATCATTTTCTAAAAATGTTCCCCCCCGCTCCTGAGCTACAACGTGGCCAAAGAATTGAAGAATAAAACAGTGTTACACAAACACACGCTTACTGAAAGGATTTATTTAAAGATTTTATTATAACTGCAGTCAAAGAGTAAAATGTAAGCTCAGTATAACATCTCTAATGCAAAAATTCCATTTTGGGATGCAACAAGCACTTTACACACACCTTCCTTAAAATGAATTTAATAGACTTCTTTCCGCACCTATCAAAGTTACAATGCCTACCTGGGCTATTTTATGTTTTGCCATTCTACTGCACTTGACAAATGAGCAACTGCCACATACCCCAAAAAACTACATGTAGGTGTTTAACGACCCTCAAAAGTTAATTAAAACTAGATTTTAAAAGCTCTAATGCAGAGTTAATTTAGCTTCCCCTTATTTTCTAATAAAAGAACAGAATAAGCACTGCACCTTTGATGCAACAAATATGACAATGTTTTATTTTCAAGTCTCAACAGCAGCGTAGAGCCAATTCTGTGCTATTCACACAAGCAAATCTTTGCTTCCAGGTATTCTCCCGTATTCCAGCAGAAAAGCAGCAGATTTGCACCAACTTGCAGTGTTTTGTACTCAGTATTTGTTGCCAGTGGTCATAATTTTTATTACACCAAAACAATCTGGTTGATACAAAATTTTACATAAGCCAAAGAGATGTTCTGCACTAATGTATTCAACAGCAGAATACCAAGTAATGATAGAACAACTACTAGTAATACTTCTTGCCTGTCACTACAGCTCAACATCAATAAAGCACACACAAAGCAAGTTTTCCAAATGCCAGTACTGATTCAAGTTGTCTCCTATCTTGTATTTTAGGATTCATGACTCCTTAACACTCCTGACACTTACAAGAAGGTGCAGTGCAGACAACACCAATCATTCCACATGATGAAAGCCTGCTTTTAGAAGGCCACAGCTTCATTAAAATTAAAAGGTAAGATTAAGATTCCAAAAGTTAAACTTTATACAAAAAAAATCAGACCAAAACACTTTTGATGTTTCCATGAACTGATATTACAATTATGGTTTAGGTGCTGATACAGAACTTTCAGAGATTCTTTCAAATGTAGTTATTACTTTTTGAATATAAAATAGACATCATCCTCACTTGCCAGATGAATCATAATTTCTCCTATTCAGAAACAACACAGTGACATTTGCAAAAATGGGATTCTTGGACACATTCTGGTTCTTATGGTCCAAATCCTTGTAACAAAATCTGACAAACAAATCTCCCTTCTGATTTCTTTTGAAAGCTGATATTCACAAATACTTCTATCTACCTAAGCTGAAAATTTGATGGGCTTTCAACTCAAACCATGCTAAATAGTTTGCCTGTTACCAAAATAATGTAACACAAAGGTTTTAGATGTCAGTTCACACATTAGAGATGTTATGTATTTTTATACTGCTACTGACCCCTTAAATCAATAATCTGAATTTGGGTCAATTTGAATCACTGCTTTGTCTGTGGGACACTTACAGCATCTGGAATAGCTTTAGCATTTGAAAAATAAACCACAAGACAAAAACCATGAGAAGCAAGATCATGCTTAAAGATGACTGCATCACTTAAGCACATTTAATGGCAGGATCAGATATCTTGAACTCAGATTTATCTCCTTTTTTTTCCTTCCAACATGCTCTAACTGCGAATAGGACTACTTTGATTCAAATCAGACAGACTGATAATGCCAAGGCAATGTTTTTAATACCTCTTCTGTAATTAAATGCCAAAAGCTGAAATGCAATTATACATACACCATTTTTACTTACTGAATCATAGAAGAACTTCTGTACACTTTTCTGCAACAAAAGGGAACGTGACAGAACACCACTCATTTTTAGCTTCTATCTCCACTGAAAAACTCACCAGATTATGGGGAAACTGAAGATTGTGTTCTTAATTTTACTACAAAAGAAGCCATATCTGCAGCCTCATTTCCTGTGGACTATGGAATATTATCTCTTTAGAATTAATAGAAAATATTAATATTCAAAAGAAGTCTTTCTGCAATTAGAACCTCCCCAAAGATTGGGGAATCAAAAACTTTTAAAAAATATTAATAATTATAATACACATTATTAGATATTCACCTTTAACAGCCATCATACTGGCGTCTTTCAAAGCACCAAGTGCTGTTAAGCACAACAAAGCTTTCTGCATTCCAAACACCCAGCACCTCAACCCTGTAAACTGATTCAATGCTTTCAGGAGTTTCAACATCATTCAAGCTGGCATTTGCTGTAGTCAAATTACTACCAACAGAAAAGCTAATGAAGCTATCAATATGAGCAATCCAAAACACGCTTTATGAGCAGGCAGGAATCTACCCATGCATGACTGTTATTTTTCCTAATACAAAGTCATTCCAGAGCCTTTGAGCAATTCAGAGATTTAATCACTGAAACAACTTGCTGCACTTTCATTTCAGAAGGGTGCTGTTTAGAAAAAATATCTATCAATCTGTGCTCCAAATGAATTTTTTGAGAATGCTCTCAAAATTAATTACGTATGCCTTCCTAGCATAATTTGGAAATGCTTCCTTGTACTCAACTCTTTTCATGTTACTAAACTTGAATAACTGCTCTGTTCTGAAACCACAGAGTTACAGTTCAACTACAAAGCATTTAAACAGCTGAACAGCTCAAAAATGCTCTGACCTTTGTATTTTGTTGAGCTGAATAATCTACACGTCTTTTAGGTCTATCCAAATTATGTAGTGTATCTAAAAAGTCAAGGCTTTGGTCCACTTAATCAAAAAGTGAGCAATTAACACTTATCTGAAAGGGTAATCTTTCCTATTTCACTCCATCCTTAAAAAGATGAGAATTCTGCAGTTTATTACCATCTCCAATATGTGGCTATTAAGTATAATTCATTTTGTCATCTTCAAGTAGTAAGTGCATAAGAAATAAATAAAGGGTCATAGCCTTTTATTTGTGGTGGTCTTTTGTTTAAGCAGAGGGGAAGTCTGGACCCAGCCAGCAGAACGCACAAGCTCTTGGCTGCTCAGTGGATCCTTGCAGGACAGGCAAGGCACAGCCAAGTCTTATGCAGTCACAGAATGGCACAGCCAAAAGGTGTGACAGAGCACAAACATTTTGGTGCAGCTCAGCCCCCAGCTGGCTCTCCCATTCCCCAGCCAACTCAAAGACAGGACTGACCTTGGCTTCACGCAAGAGAATAACCACAGTGACAGCAGGAAAAGACCTTGATCTCCAAGTTAAATGGAGCTCTGGAAATAAGATCCCAGGTTATACAACCAGTTACATCAGTAGATCTTCACAACCATTACAGCCTTTCAGACCAAGTATTTAGATTTCCCAGCAGTTGACATCACCACTGTCATCAGAAGCAGAAGACCTCAGAATGGATCAGAAATCAGGACTGCAATTTCTTTCTATAAACTGGACACATGTTCAGCTTGAATACATTCTACTTTTAACTCATTCTTGGAAACAGCACTGCAATGAAGGATAATTTATTATCCTTCTATAATTGCTTGGATGTTTCGATCATTATTTTTTATTTAAAGATATAACCATTTTATTCTACTGAACACTTTCCTCAGTTAACAAAAGGTACCCATTTATTTAAACAAAAGAATAAGAACTGCATTTAAACAGTGAGAATGGATACTACTGCTGTGCTTCAGTTCAAGAAGAGGCCTACGTTACAGTGAAGCACAGTGTCATGCGCACGTCCAAATAATTTAGTGATAATTTGATACTGTCCTTACCAATCTATCACAGCTCAAAACTAATTCTTGCAACCCATGCACCAGCACAAGGGCTCCCAGCAGGGTGCAGCACACCAGGAGCCCTGCTGCAATCACCGCAACCATGGCAGTGCCGCATCCCAAGCAGCAATACCTGCGGGAGAAGCAGGAACCACCCCGCTACTGGAAAAACCCACTGTGTTTTACAGGCTATGAGAGCTAGTTATGTGCAGACTGCACATTGTAAATTCTTTCACTGTTATGGAAATACCTAATTCTGTGTGGCCTCAAGAACTAACCTGATCCTCTTTCAAAGGCCTTTCTTCAGAGTTTCCAGCTCTGGTTTTTTCCTACCATCCTTCCCAGCTTTACCTCTGCAGAGCTGCAGCTGAGCAGGACTGGATGATGAAGTGAGGACAAGAAGAAAGGAGTTTTCCCCAAGTAATGCATTCCATGCATTTTGCTTGGGTAATGGCATTGTAGTTTGGGTTTAATTCCCTTTTGCCTCATTAAAAAAAAATAAAATAAATAAATAAATAAAATTAATTCCTAGCTATATTTCTGCAAAAAAAATCTTGCAATGTTTCATTGTCAACTCCCTCAACTCCCATTTCTCCTGAGCACCAAAGGGAAAATCCTGACTAGTTCTAGTCAAAGCTTTAATGTTTTGTGAATTCCTTCAGCTGTATAATACAAACCTAATATTTTATGAATAGCTCAGGAGAGAAGGGTCCCCAGGGAGTAAAACAACTGAGTGAAATTTAGATTTCTCTCTCCCTTCCCACTACCATTTTATTCTCAATCTCAGTGTTTAAAATGTGAGCAGTCAAAAAGTTCTGCTGTTTCGTTAATATCTTCACACACCCTGCCTGTGCACCAGAGGTGATTTCAAATGACTTTAACGAACAAAACCCAAGGATAGCTCAGTTACATTACAAACATCCCTACAAAGAGGTACAAATGGCGTCTTAAAAATCTTGTTCTCAGTTTCAAGCTATTAACAGCTTATATTTTAAACACTAAAACATCTCACTAATCTCCATGTTCTGAATACACTCTTTTTGCTTCCAGGACAACCTTCCTATCCCCAAAGCCAGCTGGAGAACATTGGGGCACTCAATAACTGGATCTTAAAATCTTGAATTTCAGATGCTTAGTGATTCACTTTTCCAGGTTCCTGACTCTTGGCAAGTAGCAGTATGTCTGTACCCCCTTTTGGGTTACGAAAGAACAAAGAGACATTAAACTAACAAGCTATCTCCAGAAAATAACAAAGGAGTTGTAACTGCAGCTGCATGCTGATCGCTTTAACGAAGATGACTAATCTGAAGAACTCCAAACCTTCATCTGAATGCCCACTGCCATTTCAACGGAGTAACGTGGTATTGAAAGAAAACATTTAGAATGTTTATACATCCAGAAAAATGGTGCTCTGTTGAATTTTCTTTCATAGATTGCTGAAAACACTAATTTACAAGTACGCTGATTTTTTTTGTCTGCAGTATTCATAATTTAACACATATATGGAGGCAAAATGAATTTGTTTGTTTTTTGGGTTAATTACTGTTTACCGGTACTTTACTGGACTGAAAAAGTTGCTCAGAGATTAAACCTCCAGGTATTAGGAGGTCACATCTTGCCTTTAAGTTAAAAAAGGGGGGAAAATAGTCACTTGGTCAACCTATGAAATTCTCTCATTCCACTTCATACATTACACAATTATGTCCACCATGAAGCAAGCAAACAGATATTTGGAGTTGAACCAACCCTTCCAGTGAAGGTGCAGCAGTCAAACAGGCCCTCCTGCAATCAGGGGAACACTCAGCATTTCCACTGGACAATCTTCAACCCATTAAGTCTTGTCCCTCTTATTGACCTGACGTGGCCAGTCTGCTTCTCTCCCAGATGTGTAACATTGAGGACAACTGCAGCCACCACCACCACTCTCTCTCATTTTCTCAAACAAAAATCTCAAGCTCCGTGCTGACTCGCTAATCGCCCGGGGGCAAAGGCACTGGTTTTACACAAATGACAAGGAATTTCAGGCCACATTCAACAACAGAGGGTCAGCCAGGTGTTGTCCCATACAAGAAAACAATTTTCTGGTTCTGAACTTTAACTTTTGCTCTTGAGTTCTCCCCAGGGATATGGTTTATTTCCTACTGGAGGGAAAAAAATAAAAAATCACAGAATGTAGAAGAAGAAAGTATATAAGCCAATGGAGGTGCGTTAAAACAAAGAGATTATTCTTAGTGATACACAGTAAATGTGAGCCAGGAAACTATTAATTCTTAATAAAAATTTACTGCGTACCCTCATATTTCTTTACAAAGTCAGCAGGAAGCATGCGCTAATCCATAAAGGCCCATAAAGGCATTTCTCTCTACAATATATTTGTGAGGGAGATGAAAAAAATTCTGACAGGCCTATGTATTATTCAGAAAACTGCCTTCCTGACACTGAATAATACAAAACCTCTGCTCTACCCCCAACTTCAAAATAGTAAATAAAAATTCACCACTAAGATCCAAAAATATTTTGACTGAGCAGACCGACTTAGCACTGATATTTTCAGCTAGAGGTTATCACAAAAAGCTGCTGGGTATGTGCATATATTTGTACAATGATACATATGCATACACACTGCGTACACATCCATATGTTTGGAAATATACTTTACTACCTGTGTAGGAACTATTGCGGTGCAATTACTCTTTTAACTCGACAATATTGCAGAAAACGTACTGGAGGTAGAGCTTGGGATGGCAGACCATCTGCTTCAATACAGACCACGATGTTATTTGCTGAAGTGTCTGTAAAGCAACATTCCCTTTTATATAAAACTTTCTTTGTATGATTAGAGTAGTAACATGGGTATCAAAAAATATGGGTCATATGCTATTTTTTTTTCCTGTTTTGGACTTAATTATATCCAAAGATAAGGTAGTAGAAGGGTATGTGTTCCACTGAGAGAACTTAGAGGCATCAATCTTGATATCAAATTTTGTTTCAGAATCTTTGCTAAAACACAAAGGTATCTCAGTATGACTTTTTTGGGATTGAAGATTAAGGATATTCTGCAGTACAGATCCCTCCATGCAATTAAATAAAAATCTTAAATACATTACACCCTACTTAAGAAAAAAGGGATAAAAATGTATTCTTACGTGATGTACATACTCATCACACACCAAGGTGGTGGATGGCAAAGGGAGCTTAGTCTTAGTTAACACACCACACTGCTGCAAATCTACATTAAGCTGCCTAAGCAGCTAATAGGAAATGGTTCTTGTGATCTCCTGCTCTTCAAAGCAGCAGCATCTCAAATGTGTTTATTGGTTCTAAGTTTAATTGCCCATCTGTATGCGCTGAATTTGGGCACAGCAGGGAAGACAAAACACTGACAAGATTGTACTGAAATACCCTGGTGACTGAAGAACACAGAGCTCACCCTGCTCTGCTGCTCGCTGGCCTGATGTAGGAGTTGGGTGGGGGTGGAATCAGGTACATTCCTAAAGTTTGTACTTGGGTGTTTTTTTGTGTGTGTTTTGTTTTGGTTTTTTACATATTCATGTAAAGAAAAAAATAAACTGCATGCTACAAATGAGAAACAAACATTACCAAATCCACAGATAAATTAATCTAAAATGCAGCAGCAGCAAAACCAACAGCAAAATACAAATAGGTTCAGAAAGTGTTTCCCATACACAAATAGCAGTGTGTGAAAGCAGACAGATATCTCCAGACTGAGGTTCCACCAAATTAGCCCAGAGAGAAGCAATTACTACTTTGATGGCATCATTTAAAATTAATAAAAAATGAAAACATTCGTGTCCCATATCTTATCAGCTGTAGACAATTACCTGGAGTAAAGATAACAAGGACTCCAAACAAAGCTCGTTTTTATGCAGTGATATATATATGTATACTTCAAATACAGATCTGCAAGTTAGTTCATTTTAGAATTGCAGACATTGCAGCCATTAGCAGTGTCTCTGCGGCAGTGCTTCCCTCTCCTACTCTCATTGCCTGGCTTCAGATGTTTTACAGGAGTTTCACAGTGCTGAATCTCACTACTGCCAGTGAAGCAACTGCTGTCTAGTTGCCTCAGTCAAAAGAAACGAAGGAAGCAAATCAATCAAATTGTGCAGCTCTGAAGGCCATTGGCACTCAGCCTAGCACAGCTGAAGGACCATTCATAAAGCACTTATGCATATCATACTGTGCACAAAAAAAAAAAAAAACAGGGACTTTATCAAAGGTCTGCTTGGAGTTTAGCACCCAGGTCATCAGTTTTGGGGCTGTGGTAATGCAATTCCTTAGACTACTAGGAAAACCAAAACTTTAAAGTGGAGCAGGAAGCTTTTCTGCCACACAGTGTCTGCATACTTGCCTACACATTATGGGTTAGACTAAGAAAGCCTTCTGCCCCCGACCCTACAGACTGAGAAGCTGCACATATCCCCAGAGCACAGCAGTCACCAGTAGAGCTTCCTGATGGACAGAACCATCAGCTACTCCAGCAGTTCTGTGAGAAACCCAGGATGAGGCTTCATGGGCACTGATGTCAGTCATGCAGAACTGAATGGGTCCATTTCCGAGGAAGGGAAAGGATGAAAAGATGGGTCAGATGCAGCAGGAAAGAAGGCTTTGCTTTTAATTTCTCCTTCCAGCAAATGCTCATTCTAGCACCACTGAAATATTTCATGTTTTAATTCTTCTTAATCAACTCTGAATCAGTTCACTGATGCATCTAAATTTTGTAACCCACAGATGAATACCACGTTTGGTCTGATAACCAGTAACGATCATGAGATACATAAACTATAATTATTCAACAGCCATTGAACTGCCCTTAGGGTACAATGTTTGGGAGGTCTAGCTAGCAGTGCAGAACAAATATGCAAACTCGTAATTCATACCCTGCTTCACTAACTGTTCAACTGCACTGATAATGAAATAAAGCTAGCCTACTTGCATTCACATCTCAACAAACGTGATTTCCAATTAACAAATAGAATTTACATTAAATAACACAATAATACAAATATATAAATACAAATATATTTAAAAACCCACATTATAAATACTCTGTTATTTCTGTCTGCAGATGGTATTTTAAAGGCTTATTGAGTACTTGAACTCTCCAAGCTCATACAATCTATGTGGAAAACAAAATATCAGTGTCTCATACTTCTGAATGCAAAGGGAGGAAAGCAGAATTTCACAGAACTGTAGCCCTGACAGGCTGCATTCCTGCCTGAAAGCACACACCTGTGCCACTGCTCAGCAGCTCAAGAGATGCTCAGTGAAGAAAAGGTCAAGAGGCAAACTTGACACACACAGGAACACTGGAGGTAAACCAGAAAAGCAATCTGCCACTTCTCCAGGACTGCAGATTTTCTAAATTCATGGTGTACTCAGTCATCAATAAGGCCTAGACTACGGACCAGACGACAGAATGAGTCAGATGGCATTCCTCCTTTACAGATCGCTGATTTATAAACTCAATGCATCACCTCCAGAAAAAAATAAAAACCCTGCTACTGCCCAGGGAAAACATAAAAAGAACTGAAAGGATGTTATGAAGTATAGCCTACTATTTCACTTTACCACCACTATGCTTACGCTAGGCAATTTTTAAGTACAATTACTTATCTTCAACAACACTCAGTAATGATTAGCAGCTTTGCAGAAGAATTGTCACTCAAGTCTATGGCTTGCTCTTCACTGCTGTTTCTGAAGGACAGAAGTATTTTACAGCATCACCTTATTTATTTAACCAGCTACCAACAATTCCTCTGGCAGTACTGCAGTTTAAATCTTATCAAGCTGAAACAATTCTGTTATACTTTCAAGCAGCTTAAGAAATTATGAAATAGCAGGAATATCTGCATTACAGACACTCTTTAGATTATGAAAAACAAAGTTCTCTGGGGTGTTCTGTCATCTAGACAAGTAACTGAATTGATAATACAGGAGAGCATCAGAGTTATAAAGGGAGATCCTTGAGTGAAGCTCATCTGTGGGAGCAGCTACCTGCACAGTGTAAGCAATGAAATAACAAGCTTTGAGAGAGATCCTGGACTCAATTTCCAGGCTTACTATTTTGTTTGAAAGAAAAAAAAAATGTAGATTTTTATTTTATTTTATTTTTTACTACAGGTCTCTGACAGCAGGAAGCTCAAAATCCTTCCCTAAGAGTCTGATGGAAACCAAAGACCCTCATGATCTGCAGGCAGATGCCCAAAAAACAGTCTCTTGAGTTCCTGGTTCACTACTAAAGAGTACATTGCCAAAGAACTGCTAACTTTTAAAGATGACTATTCCTTGATTTTGTAGCAAATAAATCTTCCTAAGGTCCACAGCTGTGACAATGAGAACATACAAATATATCTGAACTACTAATGCAATCTGTATAAATGCTCTCCCCCTTTCTCCCCATCTCACTAAAAAATGGGAGGTGAAGGCTGCAATGCACTCACTGCCTTGCTATCCTTCTTTACTCCATTTTTTCCAGGAAAAACAAACTCTCATGCCATCTCACTTCTAACGACTTCCTTTGAGGCTTATGGAGTTATTTGCACAGGGTAGAGTGGCTGCTGTATTTTGCTTTCTTCTTCAAATGGAAAGCTCAAAAGTAAACTGTGCAATTGCAAGACAGCCCAGGTGCACACATACTATGTCTTTTTCTGCAGAAGTGAGCTCTGTGTAGATTTATTTTAGAAGGGAGTGCTAAGTTACCCCAACAAAAGACATTCCATATATTTTTTGCTGAACCAGTTTAGTTCTGACAGATGTAAACAGAAGAAGAAAGATGAGGGAAAAGGCAAAGTTCTCTTCCATAAGCCCATGTGCAGAACCGTCAGAACAGGATACAACTGATACTTGAGCGTTTTTATGACATTTCAGAGTAAAGCAGTTTTGAAATCTCAAATTGAACTTTCACTGTACTTGTAGTCTATAGAGGAGAAATGATGAAAACTAAGCAGAAAGGAGATGAAAAAACAGAAATTCTAGGAAAAAAAACATCCCAACTCCAACTACTATGAAATATAACATGTCTCAGAAAGTGGTGCAAGCATGTCTGGAAAAGATGGGATATTCGCTTTCCTTCCTCTTGTGATCCTTCAGAGAAAGTTCTCTGGACTATCATGGGCAATCTGCCTCCACCAGCAGATGCATTTTATTCCTAGAAACCGAACTACCCACACGTACACAACACAGTGCATCACGAGACAAAACATAGAACCCTGCAAAACTCTCCAGGAATTCACTTTTTTAAAAAAAATCATCTTTGCCTGCACAGAATATTAAATGTAATATAAAGATAGACCAAAGCAATATTAAATCCCCACGGGTTTTACCAATGGGTTATTAAAAACTAAGCTAATTCCCTCTATGGAGAATCCAATACTAAGCTCAGAATCTTGGTTCTGCCATTCAAAAGAACCGGATTCATCCATGCATGTGAGAAGTCTGCACAGAATCCAAAATGGGGACAGCAGTCAACAAGTTTGCTATGGCAGCACAGTGGAGAGCTCTCGTTCTGAATGCAAGCAGAGTCTTACAGCAAGACACTCATGGAGAATCCAGAACTATAATTGATGCTGAATGCAATTCACTCTATTACCAGAACACAATTTACCGGTGTACAAGGGAAAATCCTTGATTTTGAGACTTCAAATATTCCTCATGAACTTCTGTCTTAAACTGCTTGAAAACAGACAGCCAATCAACATTTTGTTGATTTCTTGATCTCTGTTTTCTCAATATGAAGATGAGCCATAAAAAAAATTATTATAGAATAATGTTTCATATCAGACTTGCACTTCACTGAGTTTTTTCAGAGATCTCTACATGGCTACAAGTTACTTAAATCACTGAATTTTCTTTTAATTTCAGAAGTCAGGCCCTTCAGCTTCATTCCAAGATCTACAAGCCAACAAATATTTCCTTCACTCTGAAAGGACTGGGGTTCAAAGTTTTCTTACAGTTCTTAAAACAAATGAGAAAGGAAATCCCATAACTGAATACTCTGTCCTATGATAAATTTCTTTTTTATTACTTCAGGAGGCAAAAAAGGAGTGCTGAATGCTAGCTGGACAAGCTCAGCGCCTGTGAAGCAAAATAGCACATATGGAAAATGAACACATCCTAGCATCTGTCAAAACGAATGTAGACTGGCTTGCCACAGGCACTCCAGAGGGCTGCTGCAGGTAAGCAGGCAGCCTGCCCAGGCTTAGCTCCAGGCCTGCTGCATACAACTGGCCATCGCAGGAAGGCTGCTCTGCAAAGCTCAGCCCAACAGACTGGTTAGTACTTCTCAAACCACAACCAGTAATGGCTGTTTGGAAGGAAAGCTTACAAACGAGCAGAAAATAAGTTATACTTTGTGAGAAGCATCTATTTTGCTTTCTCAAAATGATCACTCAGGCTCAGCACTACAGCTCATGTTAAAAGCATCATAACATCACTGTACAGTTCAGAGACATTGTACAGAGCACTTCACCTTGCTGTTGCATGCTCTCCAAAGCTGATGGCATTACAGCCTGATGTATTCATCTTTTCTATTCTGACAACTTTGATGAAGCTTACTTACATTCTGTATCTCTCTCTAAACTATCCCTCATCCCTTTCCCAAAATATTGTAACAAAACTGTAATAAAAATACTTGAGTTGGAGTAAGAAGCATACGTCAGAACGTTCAGCAGGTTCATTATCACAGGTTCATTTAATGAAATCAATTCTATCAAATCTGAAATATCTACCAAAATAAAACAATTCTGCACATTCTGCAACATATTTTCAATATATTCACCAAATTCTGAGCAATTGCAGAATCCAAAAATAAGGAGAGTCAGAAATGCATTGCTGTCCTCATCTCGCTATGCTGTGTCCTCGGGACTTTTCTATTTTGGCAGCAGAATGAGAAAGACTTTCTCCTCTTTATACCTATAAATCATTTTAAGCATCACTGGCTCCAGTGTTGGCTACAGTATGAGCAAGAAGTACAGAGACTGAAGATTATTCCTCTTTTTGCACCAGTAGCAAGAAAGATGTCAGGAATATTTCACTGGAAGATATTTTTCACTTCCTACTCTGTACACTCTCTTGCTAAGAAGAAATTTCTGGGAGGAAATCTGAGTCTCACCGCATCCGGGGATGCATATGTATCCGAAGTTGTTTAGAAGAACACAGCATTCATCTTCTGCCAGAGCTGAAGATCTCACGTCATATTTAAGGGAAATGTGAAATTGCATTTAAAAAATGGCTAGAACATACAAGTGAAAGCTTCTTCCTCCAAATTATAGCCTTGACATGCCTGAAATAGACTTTGCCTCTAAGTACTCTTGCTTGGTGACTGAACAATAAAGGGAACAAACTATCAGTGTTTGCAGGCGTTTTTCTATGTGTGGTTTCTGATTGTAGGCAGCTTGGTTGTTTGCCTAACCACCTGGAAAGGAGACTAAAAACAAATGAACATCTCCCAGATGTACAGAGATGCAAAGCTCTGATTAAGCCACTGACATGACAACTGGCAACCACAGCCGCTGGCACTATTCAGAAGAGTGATATGGCAATTTTCCAGCCAAGTTCTCCCAATTAAGCAGTCAGGGGAATATCATCCACCCTAAAATGCCAGAACTAAAATAAGTGGTGAGCTTATTTCACTTCATTCTGCACCTCTGAGCACACATTTAGCCTCTTACCTAACTTCTGATTTTCTCAATGAAGAGTCCAAGCAACTGGTGAAATAAACAGTTCACATTCAGTTATAGAGAAAACAACTTCACATGGAATACAGCACTAAGTAAAATATTTAGTGTTTTTGCATTATATAGCACTGGAAAAAAAACAGAAAATCTTACAAGAAACAGCTGCCTCCTTCCTCTTAATAAACAAAACTCATTTAAAAAGTCTGGGTTGCATAATAGTTACACAAATTGAAGAATCATTTTTATCAAAAGCAGAAGGATGGAACACTTGAAGAATCCTCACTATGAGGGAAAGCAAGCTCACCAAACAAAGCAGTGCTCAGTAAAAGCAAGCCAGACTGCAGTCCAGGTGCTCTTTCTTTGCATAGCATGGCATAACTGTGCCATTTTAGATGGTGTGCCTGATTTTGCATGCTGCCCTATTAGCATATACTGACCAACACAAATCAACTGTGCTACCTGCTGTAGGGAACCTACTTCAGCAGGAGACTGGACTCGATCTCCAGAGGTTCCTTCCAACGTCAGTGATTCTGTGACTCAGGCTACAAATTATGTCACCACACACTATGTTGTATTTTGCATCTTGCAAATAGTACTTCTAAAAATAACACGAGTAATCCATAACGTTATAACAATGAGCTAGGTACATGGCCAAGTCACAAAAGGAAAAAGCATCTCTGACTTTCAGTGTCACAGAGCACAGCAGAGGTAGAGAAAGCAAGAACAAGTAAAAAGCCTAAGACAGGATTCTGTTGAGCCAGTTTCTTCTCTTTCTGGAGTGGATGAACCATTATATTATCCATCTTCAAAATAAAAAAAGTCATCATTTTAATACACCGCATTTTTGCAGTGCTACACTTGTGTCCACCTGCAGAACCCTTGTCATATTCAATCAAAAGTGATTTTAGGCAAATAAAATAAAAAACTTACTGGAATAACCACATGATCCCTGAATAAGCCCTTCAAATTAAGAGCCAAGTACTGTATTCCACATCAGCAAATTGCCCCAGCAGCAAAGGAGACATCTCCCATGGCAGTCAGGCACTGCACCCGCTGTTTGCTGAAGGACATTGGCTGTAAGTAGCTACTATAACGAATGGCCTAGTTAGACACAGGGCAGAGACTCTGGCAAGTGAAGTGCTTTCATTAAGCACGTATTATACACACGGTACTGAAGAAATTTATCCCTTCCTAAAGAATCTCTGAAAAATCAGAAGCTCCCTGCAGAGCGGAACTCTGTGATTACAACAGATCAATACTTAACGCTTTTCATCAGTCATTCACAAAAAAGCTCAAGTTTTTCACCCTTTGGTGAGGGATGCAGAAGGATGAGAAATAACAGAGCAGGGGATTTTTAGATGTGCAAACATAGATGGAATGGAAGGCAAACTTTGTATTTTGTTAGAACATTACTGTGCTTAAGGCTTTGTAGACTGCAGCTATTTATCAGCCTCAGTTGACATTTGTCAAATCAGAATAGTCTTTATACTGCTTTTAACATTTGTGTTATTATTATTAAAACTACACAGTTAGTTCCTTGGAGGGCGTAAGTACCCAGATGCATCTTGGGATATGCTGTATATTGTACATCACTAAAGATAAAAGAGCTCCTGACATCACTTCTGTATCATGAGATGGTGACATCTAACCAAAACAAATATGGACATAACATCTATTCCTAATACAAAAATCCACCAGTACAGAGTAAAAGAAGAGTATGTGAGATGTTCACACTAGAACTTACTTAAATAAGTGGGAGAATTGTACTCTAAAACTAACTCGGCACCTCACAGAACTTTGTACTCCTAAAACTTTCTCTTTTCCAGAGAAATCCTTCACTTGGCTGATTCTTTCCAACACGTGCACCAGTTTCCTTATATAGATTGCGTGTTCTTGCGGAACAACCTCAAAGACTTATGAAGCAATTCAGGAAGAATGTACATCAGAATAGCAGTTTTTATGCAAATATCTTAGCTAGGAAGATGTAAATTGTGATCAGAAAGTGAAAATACTAAACAGACTTCTACAGGGATCACCCTTGCCGCAGTGCACATCAGAAGTCCTATTTAACAGCTAGATGTAGGTACCAAAACATCAGAGAATAACAGACTTAAGTACTAGTTGTGAAATAAAAGGGATGTTTATTTTGTAGCTTCTTAAATACTACATTTATATTTGTCATTTATAAAGCCTATTAATGCTGTCAAGTATTAAACTTCAGCAGGTACTTGGGACTCCATTCTACATGCTACGTAACTGAATTCCAGGTGGCTTTTCTATTCTCAGAGAGCTTGGTATTCACATATTAAAATATGGTTAATTCCTGACAGACAGTATGTATGAAGGAATTCACACCAGTGCATGAAATACAGACTGGAACTGCTTTAAGGCACAGTATAAGTGAACCTTCTGCCAGACCTTACTTACCAAGAACGCTGCCTGTTTTGATTGTCTTGGCTATGACGTAGGCTGTGATTTTGGCAACAGCAACCAAATTTGACAGCCATTAAATTGCAAAACAAATCAATTAATAGAAATCAGATTGGATTAGATTTATCCCAGAGACATTCTCATGAACATTTGATTTCAGTTAGCAATACGTCATTTTACTCAAGTCAGAAATAAATTTCATACCATTTACATAAATTTTCCTCTTAAAAACAGATCTGTCTTTTAAACATTGAAGTTGAAAAGATGCCTTCAACAAGTGGGGGATTTTTTTTTATTTTTTTATTTTTTTTTGCACCAATCATGCTGAGATCTGATTGGAGAATTTTCTATTAACTAATTAGTGGCATATCTTATTTTCATATGGATTTACAGCTTTTGATTAGGCTGGCTGAGGAATGAACTGCAAAACAGCACAACATCTGAAGTTTGCTTTTCAGGGGGATAGACTGTTAGTCATTTTCAGATACAGATTCTCTTAAATAGAATATAAAACGAAGGCTGACATAAGTATAAATTTGTGTACGCTTGAGTTCTGTGACACTTTGATTACAGAAGTGGAGGTCTAAGCCCACAGTCTGCCGTGCTCAACTCAGACTGCCTATTTTACGCTCTTCACTTGGTCATTATTTCAACCACTAAAATTAAAACAAGATTGCTTTGAAGTTTGGTGTAGTATTTTGGAAGCTTTTTTCTTTTCAGACTCAAGTCTCAAGAACACAAAACCCATCTTCTTCTCTTTGTTAAGTAATCTTTGCAAAATATAAGAGCAATCTGAATGTTTCACAGTCAGTTTTGGCAAATATTGTAGAATTTCTAGAATTCCCCTTGATCTGGGATGTTCTCATGAGATTTTGTAGCCTGTCCTGACATCAGATGAACAAGACAAACTAAGAGAAATTTAAGGCTATGAGAATTCACATAAGCACACAATTAACACAGCAAGCCATATACGTGAGGCGTCAAGCTAACAACGAATGCATCAAAGCAGAATAAATTAGTATCTGAAAATTAATAGTTTTTTTCCAATATTAATCAGAAAGCCAAATGAGAAGCGCTCTTTTCCTTCCTTTCTTTCTTTTTTTTTTTTTTTTCTTTTTTAAGGAAAATTGAAAAATAGAAAGTATCCTCTGACTGTATAATCCTCGTGAGGCTTCCAGGCCACAGAATGCAGGATAACTGCATTCCTTCCATACCAATCCCTTGCTTGAAGAAATCAGGACTGGAATCAGTTTCTGAAACTCATTTAACAGACCTGCTTTCCCCTTTGTTGAAAGAATAGATTAAAATTCAAAGAAACTTGCACATGTGAAAAACAATGGATGTTTCTAATTAATCAATCACTCCCTCAAAAAGTTTTAATCTCTTCCTATTTTTAAAATAGTCCTTTGGCTTTTCTAGATGTTAAACTATGATAATTTCACATTCAGAATACTAAAACTTCATTTTAGAATTCATTAACTATTCAAGAGCTCACAGTGATTTAGCTGAAAAAGTATAAACAAGAACAAAAAATGCAACTTAAAGACAGGAGTTTCAATTCCAGAAATCCACGTGAAGTTTGCTCCTACCAGTTACAAGGGAAAAGCATCATTCCCCCACACTATTTAGGGAAAAATACATTGCAAAGTTCTGAGGCAGAAGGAAATTCCATTTGGCAAATGATTTCATTATTTTGAAACGAACCTTTGTTTAAGCAGAAATGAAACCTGCATGTTTTGAAATCTTCTAACATCCTAAAATAGAAGTGCATTTAAATGAAACAACCCTTCGAGAGCACCACCATTTAAAAGCAAACAACCATCCAAACAGCACTTAGCTGATAAGAATGTCAAAACATGGCCATGTGGTGATACTGAAGTGTCCATCATCAACATTCCTTTCTGAGGGAGAAAAATGTTGGTTACATACAGCTCATTACATCGAGTATTTCATTTTGCCTTATCTGACAAATTGGCCTAAGTACAGTTCCTATCCATTCATTCATAGCACTTATTACCAAATTTAATTGATGTCTGATGTTAAAACTGTTCTGCATTTTAACAAACACTGAAGGAATCAAAAGTAGACCGTGGTATCTGGGAGTGATTTAGACGTATATATGCATGTCCTGACTCCCTTTTTCAAAGGTGTCTGTAAGTACTTAAAGAAGAGCACAAGTACTTTATTGTCTACATAGAAAAATACCTGCTGGTGTATGTAAGCAATTTGCTTAATCATGTGAGATTAAAGGCTGTAAATGAGCAAAGAACTGGCCCATCCTGACACCTGTATGAAATACCGTCTGCTACTTAAACAGCACAAACTCAATTAAAGAGAATATGAAAATTAGTTTGCCCACTGAAACATAGTTAATAGATCTACTCCTCTTGCACCTATCTCTTAAATTGCTGTTGCTCATGTTTGTTTTACATGAGCAGTCACATAGTGATCTTTTCAGCCTAGAGAGCTCACTGACAAAGTACTAGCTTCAGCATACTAGCATCTAACACCACTTTTGCTCTCACACATGGGAAAACCTGCATTTCCAATTTCTTTCAACTTATAATATGCTTATAGTTTAAGCAATTAGAGGGGAAAAAAATCTGATTTGAATATTGATTAATATAGCTAGTATGTAAAATTTTTTAAGATATTTTAGAAATTCCTATGAATTCATTCCTTCAAATATAAGGTGTTCAATTGGCCAGAACTACTGAAAGTAGTTATTCTGAGAAGCTCCTGCTCTTGTGTCCTTATAGTTGGGCTATTTTTACTGGTGGTGTCATCTCTTGCTACACCTGGGATCTGCTCTCTGTACAACACATACATTTGTTCTTACAGACGGAGAAATTCCTCCCGGCACTGAAGGGCTTCCCCTGATCAATTCACACTCTGTTGAAACAAACCAAGTCAAACTGGAGATCACAACCATGGAACAAGACAAGTCCTACTGGACTTAATCTTATTGCTCCACTGCTTCAAGACTTTATAGCGTACAACTCAGCACTTGCAAAGCCAATTGTGAAACTCCACTGTGAACTCCATGGTCACAGAGGAAATAGTGGTGCTACTGTTACAAAGGTAGCAAAACCATGACGTAAGCACACAGTGCAGGAAGCCCTGCTGCCTTGCTCCGGCCCATGCATCACAGCTCAGCTCCACTGAGTGGGAATTGCTAACATCACAGAAATGAGAAAACAAAAGGAAAGGCTATGATGCAGGAAAGCAGTTTTCTCATTTTTAAGCCAGCTTCTCAAGAAACTGCATCCTTGGACACAATTCAGTCAGCCAATAAGTAACACTGAAGGATCTCAAGGACTGAATCTCTGAACTTCTGTTCTATGGCTTGCACGCTTCCTATCCATGCTGTGCACAGGCTGATTCCACAAGGATTTCCCAAGCAAGTAAGCCAGAGCTTTGTTTTGAAGGCAGTTTTATATTACAGGATGTAAAACTCCTTAGAAGAAAACATTTTATTTTGTAACCATGTGAACCACATGTCCACGTGAAGAGAACTGATTCTAAATATACATTCCTGGAAACATAAAAATAGCTAATGGTATTCACTATTTAAGTGCAGAGGTTGTGAGGCAACTGAAACGAAACAGGTCCTCATCACATCGCACCCAAACTACACAGCTGTGTGCACAGATCCATAATTCAAAGACCACCAGACAAGTCCTACAAGAAGTAACGAAATCAACCAAAATCAGCAGGCTGCAAATTCATCACCTGAGAGCTCATTAAGGAGCCCAAGTAAGGAACTGATCAACCAGATGCTGGTTCTTGTGTGGTTTTTTTTTGTTGTTGTTGTTTTGTTATTCTTACATATTTGTTAATAAATACTGCTTACTTTTTATAAAATAGTAACAGCCTAACTAGCATTACAAAAATACTTATATTAATAACCTCACTCTTCAAGCTGTGTTAATGCCACATTTTATCCTAATGAGGACCTAAAGCATCCTTTTCTTTTGGGTATGGCTCAATGACCAATCTCAGTCGCACCTCACCTAAGCAGACCCAACATGATTCAAATCAGCTTTCCCACTGCCTCATCACTGCTGACATCTGAAACCGTGCCTAGCACCACAGTGTCTGTGAATACCTTAAATATATCACTAGCAGATTCAAAGGAAGGTGCAATATCTGCAAAAGCAGATGGTGTAAAAGGTCTGGCCAGTTGGATAAAAGCCCAGGTTTTCATACCTTAAAATCAATTGAAAGTTGAAGCAAAATGAATCCAGCAGCAATCTGAATATGTCCAGATTCTCACTTCAGCATACTTTTTGCATGAGCAACCTTTCCTCACGGTCTGGAACTGTGCTTAACAAGATAAATGAAGAAAGCATGTTGCCATGTAATGAAAGTAAAACCAGAATCTACCGTATTACCTGCTGACTGGTATATAAAACACAAAAAGAGAAAGAAAAAAAAAGAAGAAGAGATGTACAACCACTCGGAATGGAATAGTCCCAAGAACTGTCACTGTTAAAATCAGGGCAGATAACATTTAGCAAAGGTATTTTTCAGCAGAACAACGTCTGTCCTTCAAGCCGAACTTTGGATGTGTTTTCTTCCACCACATTACAGCCAGCGGCCTCAAAAGAACATCAAGAGGAAGCGGAGACCACTTGAGAAAACCCTCATGAACTTAAATGTTATTATGAACATCAATGTTCATCATTTGAGATGCGAGCATACAGCAGGGTTCCTTAATGTATGACAGTGCACCAAGATATCTAATAGGAAGAGTTTCTCAAAGGCATGAAAAAACTTAATGGAGAAATTGAACTTATATTTATGATATTTCTTCACAACTGCACTGGGATCAATATCTAGTTATCTATTTTGATATAAACACCACTGCTTTAATAAAAAAAAAAAAAAAGAAAAAAAGAAAAAAAGAAGGGGGGGAAGGGAGGGAGGAGGGCGTGGTGTTGAAATATACAGATATCAGCATATTACATCAAAGACAACTTATTCTCAGCACTGATTAATCCTACCACAAAAAGTAGCTGTGGACAATAATGTTAATTCTTCCATTTGACCCAGAAGAGAAACAGGTAAATAACTATCCCGTATAGTAAAAGGCTGCTAATGAACTTCTCATGAATATAAACTTGTTTACAGCACCCAGAACCAACTATTTAACATAGAACAGCCCTGTGGCAAAGCATGGCATAATTAAGTGCTCAGCATTACAGTTAATTGTCAACACTTGCCTGCCTGCATTCACACAGTGGCAATAAACACATTGCATACTCTGAGACTTCAGTGGATCATCTAGGAAGAAGTGATAACCTTTTCCTCCTCTTGAATCCTAACTAGATGCAACTTTTTTCTTCATTACTACAAATCAACCACAGCTCTTGACAGGATCCTGGAAAGTGTTGATCACTGCTTTCAGATACATTAAGTGATAATGGGGGGTAGTGTTGTCAGATGATTGGAGCAAACTTATAACCCATACAGAGAGTGGGCATTGTTTCTGGAATAAATACCTGTCTGTAAAATAAGGGTTGGGCCAGTCATCATTGCAGCTCTTTCTGTTTCTGTTCACAGATGACAGAGTGCTTCCTATGGAGATCTTGCAAGCCGTTAAATGCATCTGTCTCTGCCTCTGGCATAAGCTTACTTCTCCTGGTTGATAAAACAGTTAACTGAGCCTGAGGTACATTAGGGTTCAGTTAAGTGAGATCCAGCTAAATTGCAAGGGCATGGCATAGACATAAATTGAAATGAATATAATAAGTAGTACCTTAGGCAGTATAAAATCACAAAGCATTCAGACACTGACAGCATCTCTTGAGAGATGACCATTTTCACAGAAGGACGGATTTATACTATTATGTTTCATATCACCTATTTCGCATCATCTGAGATTCTAAGTCAGCCTGAAATAAGTACTTCTTCACAAGCAACTGTCTTCACACAAATGTCTCCTGAATTCTATTCCCACATTTTGATATTGTTACTTACAGTTGCCAAATACCTGGCACATTAACAGCATAATCTTAATCATCCAAAGATCTCTGTATCACTGTATGTTTTTCTAACTAACATTTTTAACTTCACCTAAGCTTCAGTTTTCTAATATTAAGTTATTATTCAATTTTCTAATATTCTAATAATATTGTCTAATGTTTATGCCCAGTACTACATCATACCTTGCATTTTAAATTTAAGCGCCAGGTTCTATTCCAAAAGTGCGTAACCTAAACATCATTGATATTATAACAATGCATAAAGCTACTTCCTTCAAATCCTTCTACTGAAACAAGATTCTTTTTTCTTCTAGCCAAACCAACCACACTTGGGATTTCTCACAACTGTTGGAAATATGCTACGATTCCTATCAACTTCAGCATATCTGAAGAAAATGATTTTATTTTTAAATTAAGGAAGAGTCGCGGCAAATCAGATCCATGGTATCTTTCTACTTTCTACCAAATAGTTTGAAAAAACTTTTCACAGAAATAAATAAATAAATAAATAGATTATCCAGTATATTTTTCAGAAACTTTGTTTCTTTTTAAATTGCTGGAAATGTTGGAAGGCTCTGCCAGGAAGCCTTATTTTAAACAAAATCAACTTCAGAACTGAGATACGCTGTGCATAAAAGAAATGCTCTACACTACATTAAGCACAGAAACGCTTATTCTCTATCAACAAACTCAGTGCTCTGCCATAACTTCCACATCTCTGAAGTACTGTGGCATCTTCCATTGATTTCTGTAATAGTAATTGAAATCTTTAGCATAGGGAAGTTACAAAACTTCTTGGTCAAGATTCAGATCTGAGAACTGCGTAGGCACTTTGGTACTTTTTCCTTGCAGATAATGCATAAACATCTCATCTCTACAGTGAACTTCATTCTGTGTTATCCCCCTTTCAACATGAGGCACTGAATTGTTACATTTCTACATTTTAAGGATATTGTTTTTCAAGAGTACTTTCATTCTACACCAACCTCCTCATCAACTGGAGACTGCAGCTCCAGGAAATGTAATTATTGAACTGCCTTGTATGTTTTGTAACTTGAACTAAAGAGCTCCAGTGATCTATATTCCCCCTAACCAGTCTTCAGCAGAAGAAAACCCTCTAATTGAAGCCACCAGAAAAAAGAAAAGAAAAAAAAGAAAAGGAAAAAAGAAAGAGAGAGAGAGCCCTGTTACTAAAAGTAGACCACACAACAGAATAAGGACAGCACAGATGCCATATTTAATTATTGTTACAGAATTCTGTTTTAAAATGTTGTAGGCTTGAGGTCTGTCACTGCTTATTTTTAGTAGACCCCAGAAATTTATAAATCCTCAAAGGAGAATCTTAATAGTTCAGCAAAGTTGTGCTGTTTTCCAGTTAGTCAATATTTCTCTTATTATTTCCCTTTCTCCTTGAAGTAAAAAGATTGTTCCATTTGGATCACCAAGTTAAACTTAAGTATGTTAATTAGCTGCTCGTAAGAGGTGTAGTGAGCCAGCACATATCACCAGTAGGGAGCATTATAAAGGCAATTGCACATAATGTTTCTAACTGGATACAATTACAGCTAAATAACTGTCATTATTTAAAGAAGAAGTCCATTACAAATTGTGCAGCTACTGCAATGCTCAGGGCAATCAATATGCCATGCCATGCTTCAACCATGGGCAATGCAAATGCAAAGCTGCCTGTGAAATAACACCTAAATGGACACTGAAGTTTTGCCTTGGTCTTAGCACAAATGTCCTCTGGCCTTCCACTATCCATAGGAAACAGGCCAAGTCAGGAAGCAGGGCTATGATGTCAAGTTTCATGCCTGCAAGTGCCTTGCTGACTTAACAAATTCCTTAACAGTTGAAAGTCTACTTTTTGCAGAAGGTAAATTTCAATTCAAAATCCAGCTCTTCAGGAACATGGATCACCATTTTCACTTTTCAGCTTTCCCCACAATTTAACAAGCTGTATCTACAATATGGCTATGTACATCTGTTACTCTCTAAACACTCTCCAACTGGCCTTCTGAAATAACCATGCCATTCTGGGTGGCTAATTACAGTTAAGGTTCCCCTTAGCAAACTATTTCCCTTGCTATAGCTGCACTTTTGACACATTCAATACACAACACAAACACATCTATTCACACTTCAGTGACTTTTGACATCCCACTTTCACAAACACGACAATATCTAAAGGACCTCTTGATGTTTGCTCCTGCCAATTTTGTGTTGCACAATTAATTACTGTCACAAGAATTTCAGTCTAGTCAACAAAGTACAAAAAGGCTTCAAGATCTTTTACACTCATGTCAAATAAGTGAAAAAC
Source organism: Coturnix japonica (assembly GCF_054131305.1). Taxonomy (NCBI): domain Eukaryota; kingdom Metazoa; phylum Chordata; class Aves; order Galliformes; family Phasianidae; genus Coturnix; species Coturnix japonica. The sequence goes on along the minus strand of NC_140680.1, from coordinate 5,837,342 downwards.
ACACAAGCGAGCAGCTCAGCATAAAGATCACTGTGCATCATGTTGAGATGCTGTAATTAATGCGTGGTACAAATTAAACTTATGCCCCAAATTACTTTGCACTGCTTTTGCAGCCACTCTATGTTTCAGGTTATTCTCTAACTTGCTATAGCCTAATGAAAACAGACTTTCAGCATTAGTGCATTCCAGGCTTCTCACGTTTGGGAGCACAATATTCCTCCCAAAATGTAAAAGATCTTGAGTCTACAAAAAGATAAGGCTCAAAAAACACTCAACCACTTTATACACTCTAAAGAGCACGGTTTTAACACAACATGGCACAGACTTCAAACTATGATTGGCCTAAGTAGTTAGTAACACGATATAGAGATTATTTTAGTTGGCAATAAATTACATCATGAATACTTTATTTTCTTCAGATTCCACAGTTAGACAAGAAGTTAACTCTGCAGCTCTGGTTAAATAAATAAATAAATAATTCTTGGGTTGTTTTGTTTTGTTTTTGTTTCTGCCTCAGAGAAAAGAATAATCAGAATGATTCTGAACATAAGAGCTTATGCAGAACTTTTCTCTGAAATAAAAGAACTCTTAAAAGAGAATAAAATGCTTCAGCTTTTATGCAAATAGCAGATACTGTTTTCACTTCTTTGCAACCAACAGGAACATCCTAGAGCAGTAGCTATAATGTGAACAGCTAATTTTTAAGGCATCATTTTGTAACTAATGATGCACTGAAATGTCGACTGACAACCAATGCGGCTTGTGATGCTGTGAAAATTTCATTATTTAATGCACAAATAAGTCAGCTGATCAGATCAAGAGCTCAGTCCACATTCTGTGTGTTCATCACATAGTGCCACCTGGAAAAAAGAAAGTTCATCTCCCTGCAGGTTCAAACAGCAGAAACCTGGAGCAATGCTATTTTCTTGTGAACATCAGCTTTGGACTTCCTTTGACCCAAATCCGAAACAATCAAAACAGGAAAACAAAATGTAACTCCTTAAATGGCAGAGTGACAGACCAAATGAGAAATCAGACGCTTGTTTTGCTTACCTGATTTGCACAGCACTGCATATGTTAGCTTATCTGTGTGGCATGAAAACAGAGTTACTTTGAAAAATCAAGTTGCACATCTCATGCAAACCTGAAGAAACACCAATATATACTCTTTCATTAGATTTATGGGTAATAAATGACATCAGCACAAAGCTAGAGAGCATCAGTAGGTTTTTAAGCACCAGAATCTATCAAAAAGCACGTTTATCTCTAACTAGGTTAACAATCACGGAACTAAAAAATTATCGTTTTCATATAATAACACATGGGAGTCATGAAACAAATACAAGAGACTCTGAGACAGCTCCGAAAAGTGTGCACCACCAGCCAGAAAAGCAAAGTGAGGTCAGGCAAGACTCACCTCCCTGCCAAGATTATGACCATATCGTAAAACGATTCCAGGTAGAAACAGAGTACATGTGCCACACAGATCTCCAGATACACTTTGCAGCCTTATTCTAGCTAAAATATTTAATCTGGAGTTTAATATTGCAAAAGAAAATGAAGCGTAAAAACAAAGATTGAAAGCTTTAATATTAAGGAAGACTTTTGAGGGAATGAATTACGGCACTTGAAGTAGTACCTAACACCTTGTGTTATAAAAGCCTGAACTTGTCTCCTACTGATCTGGTTACATTTTGACACACTTAAGTGTGCTATGTGTTTCATTTAGTAGGTTGACTTGTTTATTGTTTTTGACTCTGTCAGTTTTTTGCTTTAGGGACACTTTGGTTGAGTCTTAAAGAAAAGGCACCAAGAAATAATACCTGTCTATAATAATAGAGCTGCACAAAGCTGCCTTTCAGCAGAGCCCTGTTACACCTCTTGTCACAGACCCAAGTATGTTGCTGTCTCTACATGGGCTGTAAACTCTGGGCGTGCCAGGCACCAAAACTACAGATATTTTGAGAGAAAGTTACTGGATCACAGCAATTACCTGGAGGAATGAAAAAAATATCTCAGTGATACCTTCTATTTTATAGCCTTAAAAGAATCTCATCAACAAAACAATGTCGACACAGTTGTGTCCTGGATCAAGTTGTATTGCCCAGCAGCATTCACCCCTTAGCTGCAGGCTGCCAGGGCAAACCAGGCTCACAGCCACCATCTGTGGGACATCCCCCGCCAGGGCAAGATCTAACAGGCAATGCCAGAGCTACCAATGTCCTGCTTTAATAAATCATGCCTTGCAACTTCTAGCTTGAGCAATTTGTGATGCCTTTCTATGCAGTACAGCACACTGTATCTCACTGATTTGGGTGCCGAATTCATGGGAGGTTTTGCAAGTGCAGCAATCCTTTGCTTGTTGTCTGCTCCATTCAGTCTCACCTGTCCCTGCATTAGATAAGGGCTTCAACTCATACATTTACCATTTAATCAAATGATTTCTCGAGACTTTCCAGCTTGAAAATACAAGCACAATTTTGAACAAATATAAAAGTGATATCTGGGAGAAAGAGATCATTTGTTGGCTTTAACAACTGGTTATGGATTCAGATATACGAAATAGCTGCTGGAGAACAGTAGTGTCAGTAAAACCATTGTTTCCATGGAGAACAAAAGCGGTCAGATCATAATTTCTTGGAAAGAATTCAATTCTGATTTAATAAAGATTGACACACACACTTCAAAAATTTAAAGAAACTGACATTTATGTCAGTTGTTTACATGGCTTAAGTGCAACACCTTGGGTGAAATCCATCAAGGAAATTACAAACAAGAAGTTGGTGTTATAAACCTGGTGGAAAATAGCTAAACAAAACAGAACTGCGTGTGATGCCATCACAAGGTGAGGTGTTCACACAATTTAATTTCTGTAATTAAATGTCAGATTACAAACAGCAAGAATATAATTAGTTCAGCACAATTTAATGGTATTCAGATGGAACCAGAGCCTTGTGTACTCACCAAACAATTTGTACTGAAACAACACAAGCTGTTCAAACAAATTGACATTTTATTTCCTACTTATAATGGACCTTTATCTTCAGCTTCTAAGACACAATGTTTATTGTGAACACAACAATTTTTTAGACTACTTTACTTTGGGAAGGAAGAATATAGAAAATGCCAGAACAGTTTATCACAAAATACTCACTGCAAATTTAATTGGGTAACCCTTTAATTCTCAAGACTGAAAAGAGATTTGGGCATCACTGTATGTACAAGTGAAAAATACGTGGCATATCTGCTGACCTAGATATTGGTCCAAAATTTCCTATTAAAATATTGTTTCCTTCAAGTTAATCAATCAAACATTGAATGCATTTTTAGTATCCATGTCAAAAGTACTTCATACCAATACTTGTAATTAATAGGAATTACTTAAATAAACAACTTTATGTTCATGTAAATAGTAACAATGATCTTGAAATTTATTAATATCTGAAATCCTTATTCAAGGAAAACAAAACCAAAGACCAACAAAAGCGCCAAGTCTTCAGAGAAGAAAAACCCCACACCCAAACTTGTAGATCCATCCCTACAGAAAATAAAATGTAGTTAATTATTGCAAAATATGACCAAATTAGCACTTGGTTTTAACTTTACTCAGAGCATTTCCATGTTAGAATACATTCCCAAACTTGCACTGATCCCACTTAAAAAAAAAGGGGGGGGGGGGGAATGGAAGCCAACCTTACTCTTCACAGCCAAAGCAAGTAATCCTCATTTTGTGCATTTACTACTAATTATGCGCAGAATCTGAATTGTGTTACTGCCTAGTCTTAATCTCATTCAAGGAAAGATTAACCTTTCTTGACTTTTCACCACAGAATCAACTCCTGAGAATTACAAGGCGAGGACAGACACATGACGCTCATCCTGTGCCACTGAAGAACAATTCCAATTATTCTCACATCATCTGTTTCAGACTATATATAAACTATTAACGAGAGAATGTTTTTGCAGCTCAGTTTTCTAATTAGAAAATATCAAAGGATCTGTCAGAACAGAGCATAAGAAAATGTTCGAGTATGGGTCAGATAGGAATGGTTCGAACTTTACATTGAGGGAAAACACACAAACACTCTTGTACCTACATAATAAAGTAAAGCTTGGTTAAAATACTAGAAAGCCTAAAGATAGATCTATAGAAAATGAACGATACTGACAGTGGACATGGCTTAGGCCAATTCAAGAATAATACAATTTGCCTCCAGAATGATTCTCAAAGGTGCCACTTGAAATTAAGCTTTCTATCTGATCAATACTTCAGTCCCATACATACTCATATATCCTGAGTAACACTCAAAGGCTCTATGGTTGCCCACTTTACAATTAAGGGTGTTCCTGTTGGTGGAGGGAAGAGTGTTGATAGCCTGAAACTTGCAACACCAGCATCTTAATAAAAAAGAATCCTTCCAGAAATGCAGTAACAGTTCATGCATGGGTATTAAACCTTTGAATTTACAAGAAACCCACAATCACCAAAGAGGAGCATTATTATGAGAGACCAATGACCAGGCCATGAAACTGTGTGCCACCAGTGAGCTAGTGGGCTCAGATGATCTCACACCAGGGAGATCTTACACCACTTGTAAGCCATGTACCTCTAAATGCTCCCAGCTTGTGCTCTACACCAACCACTGCAGCAGCACAACACTGGATAATGTGGATCATAAGCACAAGAGCTGTGTAAAAATAAGTACTAAGGCACCTCTTCTTTAGAGCTGCACATAATATTTTCAGACTGAAGAGATTAAGATACATATCCATATGCTTAAAAGTGACTTTGTGATGACCAGTGAAAATTGCCTGAACACACACACGCAAAGTAAAGTAACCATTTGTGTTTTGGACTCTTTCTCTGCCAAATACTTTCTTAAGCTAATATTGATATTCTAACCACAGCTCAAATTCTCTGCCTGAAGTAAATATGCCTTTATAGTGGATTGCTTTTCCTGGACGTTTGCCACTCCAGACATTATGCCTTGTTAATGACAGAAACGGGACTAGCCCCTGTCAAGATGCTGCTTAAGAATGCACATAATATACATTGTGTTTTTTCTTTTTTCTTTCTTAGAATATAAAACATGGAAAATGTATATTGATGTATACATTGAAAACATTCATCTACAAATTAAACACATTAATCTTTTTGAACAATTACTTCTCATCTCCAGAGATTCCTCTTTTTTCAAGCATTTTTCTTACACGTCCTTGAATTCAAATTATTTCATCTACCAAACTACCAAAGAGGAATGTCAGAATATTTATCTGATGTCATGCAACAGTGAGAAAAATGCATTGTACCACTGATTTCCACAGCACTAAGTGACTTGTTTCTTGCACATTATCACAACTACAAACCATTTATGAATAATTTCAAATTTCTTTTACATTAATTTCAAGGACTGCAGCACTGCCCCTCTGTCGATGCTATCTAACAGTTGGGGGTTGGAGCAGGTGATCTTCAAAAGTCTCTTCCAACCAAAACCATTCTGTGATTCAATGTATAGCACTGATGGTACCTGCATATACAGACTGCCTCTGGGACTCTACGATTTTTCTTCTCAATTCAAGCATTTTCTTCAAAGCCTTATAAGTGAAACCCAACTCGCCTAAACTATAAATGTAGCTGAGTGAGAAACACATGTTTTGTTGTGTTTTTTTTCTAAAAAAAAAGCTTTTATTTCATTTTCTATAACAAGTGTTTGCCAGCTTTACTCACTGCATGCAAACTGTGATGCCAATGTAATCATTTCATCTCCAGTAATACATATTTTAAGACAACTTTCGAATAGAATCACAACTCAGCTGAAGTGAAACCTTTGCAACGCATCAGCAAAGAAAATCAAAGAGGTCATGGCTGCAAGCAAGTTATGGTGTTGCCAAGACAATCATAACAGCTGTTTGTAAAACTTGAAGGGCCATTTTTCTTCTGTAGCTGTTATTACACAGTAGCATTAGAAAGCCTAAAAGTGAATAGCATTTTTTTTCCTTTGGAAAATCCAGTACAGTACCTCACTCTTAAAACCTGTAAGTACTTAGATGCTAACTTAGATGTTTGATATAATTTCTTTAAAGAAAATTTTTCACATATTTCAGATAACTCCATAGTTTTGTATTAGAACTGGTGGACAAATTCAGAAGGAATTCCAATGGCAAACTTTACAAATATGCAAATCTTGAAAAGCATGCTCTGTACTCCAGATAGTAGACAAACACTTCTTCCATTTCTGCTATGTCTCTGATACAGAGGCAACACCACTCAGTGGTGTTCACTGTAATTATTTGGTATTCATCTTTTCCATTTGGATGGCATCTGTGGAGCTTTTAGAGGGGGTCAAGAATGCCATAAGGATGATCAGAGGGCTGGAGCACCTCTCCTATGAAGAGAGGCTAAGGGAATTGGGCTTGCTCAGTCTGGGGAATAGAATGCTCCAAGGAGACCTGATAGTGGTGTTCCAATACTTAAAGAGAGTTTATAAACAATAGGGAAATCAACTTCTTATGTGAGAAGATGGTGATAGGATAAGAGGGAATGGGTTTTCACTAAAATAGAGAAGATTTAGATTAGATGTCAAGGGAAGTTTTTCCACTAAGATGGTGGTGAGGAGCTGGTATAGGCTGCCAGAATGGCTGTGGATGTTCTGGTCCTGGGTGTGTTCAAGACCAGGTTGGATGGAGCCCTGTGCAGCCTGACTGCTAGCTTGAACTAGCAGTTGGCAACCCTGCCCATGGCATGGGGGTTGGTACTAGATGATCACTGAAATCTCTTCAAATCTAGGCCAGTTTTGATACTGTCAAGAAGTGTACACAACCCAGCAAGAAATCTTAATATCATGCACTGTGTAATAGTTTAATAGGTGCCAAGGGAGATCTCAGAACTGTTTGCGTGTTAAAAGAACAACTGATTTTAAGGTAGTCTAATTCTCAAACTGTTGGTATGTTGATGGCCAAGTGTTTCTCAGGTTTCACCATTTCTACACATGGAGAAGAAATGCAAAAAGGGTGTCATATTCCTGCACTCTGTTGACTCACTGTTACCAGTTATTCTTCCCTTTTCTCTCCTCTTCTGAGAAATAAAGTTTTCATAGAAGTTTTAGTTAGTCATAAAGATCAGGAAAAAAAATCCTTTTGAAGAACTCTCCCCCACACCCCTAAGGCTGTATCCGAATAGTTTTTTACTGATGTAGGTAGTTTAGTTCAACTAAATTGCCAAACAGAGTTTGTAGTTGGCAAAATTCACATGCAGGAGTTTCACAATGTTTGCAGGAATTTGCAGTGTTTACAAGAAGTCATGAACATTGAGTTTCCATTCAGTTTAAAACTTCAAGAACCATAATCTTCATTGCTAATTGCATGGCTCTCTGAAGATGCATGCATCCTCTCTTGTCCATTTCCAAAGACTTCTATTGGACACTGGAAAACAAACTAGTGCATAGATTCTTAAAGGAAGTCAGAAATTGCAGCATCCCTAACTATAACAGATGAGATTGCAAAAAACATTAATTAAGTGTATGCAGCATGGGGCCCAGATGAGAAAAATACATGAAATGAATGCAGAAATTATTTTCCATTACAGGTTTGTTTTTTTGTTGTAGTTTCAGTTCTTCTTTTTTAAATTTTATTTTGTTTTCTAAAATTGATTGCTGTAAACAAAGCAGGTTAAGCCTAGGCACACTTCCATGCTCCTTCTCATCTATTACTTCCAGTGATTATTGAGAACAGCCTTATTCCAAAAAGGATGGGAATTACCTAATCCAAGACATTCATTTATCATTTTCTTCTTCTATTTTGGCTTCCTTGTACTCTTCTATGAATAATTTATTGAAAAGTGCAAAAAATCGCACTACTGTTTTTGTTCACTCCATTAGAATTTCAATTTCCAAGATACCAATTGACAGTAATATACTCACAGTCTTCTGAACACAGAAAAGCCAGTTTTTATTACAACTAATCATGCACAAGTGAAGAATTGCACTTAATTCAACAAGCAGCTGAGCAACAGTTTGAAACCAGGAAATGGCTTACGTTTAAGTCCCATTCCGAATGGCAGAGAGCTGGAACTTCCATGACACAGAAAAAAAATCTCATTTTGACATTTGAAGCCATAAGAAATCTCCATTTCTACATATCTGAACTTCCTCTATTCTATGCTGTGTTTCTGAACTGGGATACCTGAAAATCTGAGTCCATGCCTTAGAGACCTCAAGTATGCAGTCATAACTCATATTTTACAAAATGATTCAATTTACCACAAAGATGAGGGCTAGAACCAGCTCCTGAGACAGAAGGTAGTTTCAGTAAGAACTCAATAAAGCAGCATAACAAAAAAGACTGCATTAACAGAGGATACTATTCGTGAAATATACAGGAAAAAGAAGAAAAGTAACAAAAATTACTCTTCAGCTGAACTACAAAAACACTTACAAACAATAAGTCTATTGACCAGTGCTACCTATTTCCTTAAATGCAAGAGTCTGTCTCACTGACAGCCAAATTGCCGTTACAAGGGGACTTTCAGCTGTGACCTATTATTCGTGGGTTTGTCCCAGTTAGTGTCAGCTCATGAGTTTCACTAATAACTTGTTAGAAAGGAAGATTTTCCACTATGGCTGAACGGACTCCAAAATCTTGTAGAATATCTGAAAATTCATCTTCTGATTGCATTTATGAAAATTTCTAATGATTGCAGCTGCAGAAACAAAGTGACTTCACATAACATTTTACAATGTAAAAAGTAACAGCTACCCACAACATGTCTGACCTCACAATTCAGTCTTACAATTTAGATTTATTTTTATTTAAAAACAAACAGTAAATTCAAGGGGGGAAAAAAAAGATAGCATTAAACACAGTTTGCTGAAGCAGTTATGAACTAGAAATTGTTCTTCCCGCACCAGTGATTTATCCAAGGGCAAGGAAACTTATACATCAAGAACTAATGTAAATTGAACACAATCAACTAAAGTGGTTAGTTTTCATTTCATCTTGTGTGAGGTTACACAGAAAGGTCCCAATCTCCTTAATGGGACTTGGGTGCATAGCTAAGTACACCTGCAACTAAACCTCTGGCTTGAAGCTGATGCAGCAGCAAAGAGCAAAGTGAATGACTCTCACAAAATAAATAAATAGATACACACAGCATCGGGGAGAAAAGAAGCCCAGAGGAATTAGTCGTTTAATTGTAGTAAATTATACAATGGTTAATGACAAAAAACGAAAAATTCACCACTAAGACTAAACTAACCTACATCTGTGCAGGCAACACAAGTTTTGAAGATTGAAGGAAACCAAAGGCCTACTGCAGTTAAACGCACCACATGTTTGTAACTGCTACCAGAAACAAACAAGCAGAGCAGTTTTCCCCTAGAATCAAAAAACCATGATTCTATGATGCCTGCTCCGTCCTCTCTACATCTTCATTCTGTTTATTAGAGGATTTACAATCTTTTTCAACTTTTAACATCAGAAGTCACATCCAGCATCATCTCTATTTGCTTGTGGAATAGAGCTGACAGTATTAAGCTGCTGAGCACTCTGACATTTCTGATAACTGGTTAAGCAACACGGCAGTTATTTATTTATTTTACTTCCACCATTCAAACAAATTCCCTTCTTCACTTGCGAAAGATTTGTATGAGATCAAAAGGTAGCAGAAGTGGGAACTTTTGCACAGGAAGGGAAGACACAGAACTAAGAGCTACAAAGAAGTCTCCTAGGCTTGACTGTTTTTCTGCTCTCTATTATCAGAGAAAGTTTATGCATCTTCAAACACAAAATAATTATATTTAATCAAACACTTCTGCCCTAAGGTTGTAATTATCATTGATTCACTCTAAGCTGCTAAATTAGTATTTCTGTAACGAGGCAGTTTTTCAATTAAAATTTGTCAATCTATAGACAAAGGTGAAGCCAACTTAGCAGTTAGAAGGAATCAATTTTCAACTTAAATTTGTACTTCAGAAGAAAAGTCTGTAAAATATTTATTCTTCTAAATTCCCGGATAGTTAATGCAAGTATAACAGATGGTTACCTGCCTAAATACATACAAGAAAACTGTTATTGTATATATAGGTTATTGAGTCAACTGAATTTAAGAAAGAAGAATAAAAAGGAAACACATAGGTTTCCAACATCAGGTATTCAGAATATTTACATCACACGGCTCCAGTCACCTCTCACTAAACCTGGATGCCACTGTTTTACACTCATCTCTCTATTTCTTTGCTGCCTTTGAGCACTGGCTGTTTTTCTGCACAACTGTACGCATTTGTTTAACCCTTAGTAGGACCAGATAATTCATACCCACTTCTCAGCTGGCACAGGAAGAGGAAAAATATTTATTGCCTATGAGCACTTGCAGAAATATTTTTATTTTACACAACTGGTTTAGTTTTATTGGAATTCTTGCCATTTTAATTTCAGCACAAATAAAACGGATTGGCTATTTTAAATAAGTCATGTATGCTAATACACAGAATCGAAGAGGCATTACCAACCACAGACAAAGCTGGTTCTTATCTGTCCCTCTACTACTTCGGCAAACAAGAAAGATGAAGAGATAGTATCTTTAGGGGGGATAAAGAAAAAACAAAGAGCTGTATGATTTTTCTCACTTAAGGATGGACTGAAATCCTTCTAGATCTCAACTTCACTAATAGCATAAATCCATCCTGAGGTAAAGTCAATGAGCAGCCCTCTGACTATAATGACTACATGAAACAGAATTGTCATCTCACCTCCTTTTTAGACTTATATTTTTCTCTCCATTATGCTCTTTCATAGCAAGCTAATAGTTTAGTTTATTAGAGCAGTCTGCATCTAAAACTGCAGTGATTCCCAATGTAGCATTCTGTTGGATGCAGTCTTATTTGAAAAGAGTCAGACTAAGCAAGTAACATTCTATACAGAATCGGTTCAACACAGATCTATATATTTTCTGCATATTTAATATACTCGACACGAAAAAAGGAAAATAGTAAGGCCAAAGACTGCTTAAAAATTAAGCAGAGAAAATGAAAACTGCACACTGTCCAAAGGCCAGGAATGAGATACTACAGAACAAATATTGCCATGAGACCACTGTAGGCTGCCTGCACAATGTCAAAATACTATGGGCTGTGTGCTGTGCATGCAAGCATAACATACGTGACTCAAAAAGCAAGACAAACCTGAAATAGTATATCTACGTACCTGAAATAGCATATCTGTATATTAATATTGAAAGCATAATTGTAAAATCAACTTTTTTTTATTATACTATTAAACCTATGTTCTATTGTACTTTACACACTGCATTACAAGAAATGCACTAAGAGAAATATGAATTGATTTTCAAAGCATAAAATTTATCAAATACATCAGCATAAGAGGTAATGGGTTACATCAATAAAATAAAATTGAGACTTAATAGAGACACTGGAGTAACTCCCAACACTTAGTCAACAATCTTATTAAAAATGTATTGCAAATGTTTCCTACATAAAGCAGATCATTTTATGGGATTAAATATTGTTCTATTCAGTTCTTTGCAAATGTTTATTATCATTACAAGTTTCCTGCTTCTCTGAAACACAAGACTAAAACCTTAAGTACTTCTCACTACATGATTTAAGTAATGCACAGATTTATCCCATTGAGAATTCCTACCTGGAATAATCCAGTCCACATCACTCTCTATGCCAAGTGCCACTCAGTCTTTAATTCACATGAATATTTTCTACGTTCAGTTTGTCTCTTGATATAAAAGCTGCAGACTTCTCTTACTTCAACATTCACGGTCCTCATTTTGGGGAGTTAATCACCAGGGAGAAAACTCTGCTTTGGACTTTATGGGGAGAGCTTAGAGGCATCTGAGTGCTAAGTTATCCCTTTCTTGCCTGTCAGATTCTTACTACTGGCTCTCCCCATGCACTGGCTGCACTTGGCTGGAGCCTGAATTTGCCAACCTGCATTGTTCTGCTGCAGTGACAAGGCAGAAACCACAGACAGCAACTCTGTCCTAAAGAATAAGGACAAAACAAGAAATGGCAAACAAACCAGTCCCAGAAGAAGTCAAGAAGAGTTTTAAACTATTAAAGGTATGAAAAATGTACCTAGTGCACCCCGTTTAAAGAAGAACACTCAACTCCCTGGCTAACAAGGTGCCCAGTATTTTAGAGGAACATCATGGTGCAAACCACAACCACAGTCACTATTTCTTGGGTCTCCATGCTCATTCCACAGTGCTGAGATTAGTCCTGTTCCTCTGATCTCAAAACAGAAGGTGACTCCAGCCTCTTTCCAAATTTTAACTTCCCGCTGTGATATTGCTGCTTTATGGCTTGGTGGTTTCTCTCTTTGGGTGGTGTGGGGGTGGGTGGAATATTTTTCTTTTCATCTTCACTGTTTATGCATTTCCTTAAAGCCGTACATGCAAAAAAGTTCCCATGGTTTGCAGCAGCTACTATTGAAAATTAATCATCTTTAGCACATTATATGTGGAAGTAGATCGTGAAATGCAACAATCTGCTTTACATATTTCCAGAAATGCAGATGAGAAATTCTGAGTATTTGAATGAATGCAAGATATAAAAGTTCAGGGTTTCCATGACGAGCACTAACAGACAAACAAGCCTGATGAGAAGACAGCCTGGGAAATGCTGCATTGCACAACTGTAGTTACACCAAGGTTGCTGTGCTGAAGTAAGACTGTGTTTAAGCAGAAGCAGATTTGGTACACTCTGTTTTCCATAGGGTTAGTTCTGAGCCCAGCAGGCAGTTTCATTAAAGTTGCAATTTATAGCCTATCTCCCTCTGTGAACCACAGTCTGTCCTTCTGATTTTCTCTTTTTCAACTTATCATTGGTTTCAAACCATGTATTTTCATATCAAATAATTCCTGAAGCACACCTCTCCCTTCAGCAGCTGAATTTCAGTAATCTCATTTCTTTGAATTCTCATTAATCTGGAATTTCAGACTCACCATAAAAAGGCAGCCAACAGTTAAAACATGCATGCTTTGCTGTTAGAAAAACATGATCTGATCCCAGACAACACAAGCCTTGCCCATCAGGATTTAAGACAATTCTTTACAGAAACATTTGCTAGAACATCAGGTTCTACACTTCCAGTATGCTGGTTGCCAGAAGACAGACCACACAGATCACAAAATGCAACTGGACAGAGTTTAATAACTGCTACATTTTGACAGAGACAGTAACTTACCGTATTTATGCACTTGCTTTATGAATTGCCTTGTGCTACTAAGCCCTTGCCAAAGACATGTCTGCTGCATATATTGTCTCATTCCTCCTAAATACCTTCAGGGATCCCGAGAATCAAGTCATCTTCAAAACATGCACATCAGTATTTTACATATGGAGATCTTCAAAGACAGAATATTTCCTACTCTATTTTTTTGCACAACTTTCAGCAGTTGTGCATTTCCTTTTTTCATCTGAGTTGATGACAGGGTACATTACCAGTTCTTCCAGGCACAGAAATACCCTAAATAGCTCTTCTTGTACTATTCACCCCGCTATTATGGACCTAACTCTTCTTCCAATGCAAGATCAGAATATTTCACATGCAATCTTACACGAAAACAATATAATAAAAAACACACTTCAAAGTCGCTGTGTGTGCCAATCATCACGGCATTCATACATTTAAATTATAAATCTCTTGCACACATCTGAGTATTTTTATGCTTTCATCTTAAGAATGCAGAAAACTTGAAGCTATTACTATATATTTCCAGGCAGCTCTGTTAGCTCCCCACCATTTAAAACTTGCCCTGCAGTTTCTACCTCTTCTTCCTTCACTTCTCAAACACGTGCCAGAAGCACGAGCACATTTTGTCATTGATTACTCAGGAACTTTCTCTTCACTGCAGTACAGCACTGTCTTATCCTCTGATTGTAGAATCACGTGCCTGAAGGTTCTTGTGGTGACCTCTTAATCCCTCCACTAAGATGTTGACATACCTTCTGAAACATCTTTCAGATCCTGTTGCATACCTGTCTATGCAAGCACACTCACATTGGAGAACTCTACTGTCAATACAGATCTGCAGATTGTACTTAGCAATTTTGTTTACCTTTCAGGATTAATTGATACATGCCCAAGCCCAAGTAAAGGAGAGTCTCCAAACCAGGGACTCAGCAGCTGTTGGCCATCAGAAAATACTTAGTTTAAACAAAAACATTAGGAAATAGATATTTTTCCAAGAGAAAACACATAGGAATCTCAGCCACTAACAAACCTGCCTTGGCTGCACTAGTACTGCAGTGCTGCCTGCTTACTTCATCCTAACACTGCAAAAACACTAAGTGAAAATCAACACAGACTCAGAATGTTTTTATATACTACTTACACTTTGCAATGCAAGTGCAGGAGCATAATTATATTGCATAAACTTTTCAAGTTTAGCACAGCACTTCATAGAGCTCTCAGCTGCACAGTGCTCTCTTCTTGAACAGTGGAGCTTGTGAGAGGAAAAAGCAAGAAACAAATAAAAAGGAGCCTAACCAAAAGCAAATAAATCTCAGCACTATGTAAGGCCTGCAGCTCAGGCTCTTAGGAAGCAGTTAGATGATTGCCCTTTCAGTGGCAGGTCTCGCCCAGCCAGCATCGTCATTTCAGCTGCCCTTGCCTTGCTGTGATGGCCAAAGCTGTCATGCCTTGCCCATATTTGAACAGGAACAAGATTAAGTGACTTAAGAGTTAACCCATGTAGAAAAACATATTTCATTTCTTGAATTTACTTTTCACTCTGGTCAGTTCCACCTGGTTGTCATGCTGAGGAACAAGTTCCATTATCAGATACTGGCATCTTGGTCAGCACAGCCACTAAGACCAAGCCAGCATGTAACACACCAGGCTCAGGAAAGGGTCAGTCAGTCTCACATCTCAGACTGCCAGGAGTGCCCATCAGGCTACAGCTCTGCACCCCTGGGGATGCCTTAACAGAGAGCACCCACACACCTTTCTTCAGGGGAGCAACTCAGAAAGGGCCTAACTCAGGCTGTGGGCTCAGGTGGTGAAACAAGCTGATGCTATTAATCTAACCTACAGCCTGTTCCCAGGGCAATTCAGAAGCACCAGAGAAATGGGGTGAGGAATAAATGGATGGCTATGACTGTGGCAAGGACCTGGCCACAGCCACCACCTTCCTGCCTAAGTGACACAGCCTCGCTCCACCCATGCCTTTGCAGAAGAGCTGTGCCAAGGCACACAGCACTGTGGTTTGAGAAGCAACCGCAGAAGAGTAAAACAAAATGCTTCTGTTTACTTAACTAATAGTGAATGAATAAAGAGGTTTGACTTGGAAAACTTCTGCTTGAGTGCACTCACAAATCACACCCACAGAAGGGCTGACCAATATAGCCGGTATTTATAACAGCTTGCTTCACACCAGGAAAAAAAATAATTAAAAAAAAAAAAAACCAACACCAAAAACAAGGCATTTTAGTGTACTGAGAGTAGATTTCAGTTTTGCTTTCACCTACAATTATAACCAGAGTCTCTGCAAAATACCCTTCAGTTTTTGTCCAAAATTAAAAGTTAATGTACTTTATCCCCTCAATATGCCACATTGTTTCTTTCACTTCAAAATTCAGAACAAAAACAATCTGAAACCAAACTGGAATTGCACATAAAACTTCCCCTTGCTGTGGGCAAATCTTATACAACAAAACTCAAAGCAGATTCATGGAAGAATTCTTTAAATCTGAAGAAAAAGCAGCTGAGTAGAGACTGACTTTTCATTTTTTCTCAATGTCTACAGTATTGAAATATAAGTTATTCCAGTCCACCCCTGTCCCCACACATTGTTTGGGATGTGTAGACATGCAGCATTAAAATGATGGCATGCTTGACATCAAAAAAGGAATGCGACAAGCCAAAACCAAAGTATGGCAACAATTTGATAGCCCAGCAGTGTTTTGCCCTCCTGAACCCTGGCAACGACCCAGAGGATTTGCACTCCACTGCTAATCACAAGTCTGGCTGTGGCCATTTCCCATAACATTGCTGAAATTCTCCAGAACTTGCCCTCTCAGCTCCACTAGCCGAGCCATACTGAAACTATTTGCTGTGTCCTTGGGCTGTCATTCACAGCTGCTGTGCCCCAGCCTTCTGGCCAGGTTGCAGACCTCCCACACCTCCCACTGACCCACAATGAGAGGTAAATGCTCCCTCGGGAAAGCAGTTCCTTCTGCAGAGCTGCTTTTTACACAACAGAAGTAGCAGGTGCTCCTTCCCAACTCACTTTAAAAGCAAATCATACACTTAATATTGAAGCTTAAATGTATCAAATATATTCTTGGTTCACACACATAAATAATAATTTGCAATCTCTTTCTCAAGTTAACAGGCCAGAGTAGTAGCCCCAGGAACACCCACCTTTGGCAGTGTATGATAGATAACAGCTTTGGGTGATCTGATTCTCCCCTGCTGTATCAGGAAGACAATCCAGTTTCTGACCTGTCCTTTAGTTTCTGTTACATTTTAAGAAGTGCACAGAACTAGCAGTTTTGAAGAAAACTGCAATGAAACTCCGTGTTGCTTAGATCACTCATTAAGGTTTGACCAGCTCCCAGCATTTAACCCATAATTTCAACTGAAAGTTCCTATCACAACACCAAGTCCTCCTTATAATGTTCAAAATTCTCTGCCCTTCTCTGTGTCTGCTAATTTTTATTTGCCAATGTGACTTGAAAAATGAGTCTGAGCTGCTCAGCTGTTGCTGGTAGTTTCTGAAGAAATAGATTTTCCACATAAGATTTGTGTTTTCACAAGCTGTGATGTACTGCACTTAGCAATGCTGAGCAGAACAACGTGCAGATTTACAGCAGATGGACTGTGCAGACACCTAAATCAAATTCAGCACAAGGACAGGTAATCCAGTATGCAAATAGAAATGTGTATCTGCAAAACAGGAGCATTAAGTCCAAATTGCCGTTCATAACTATGGATATTTACAACATGGGTTCTATCTGGACTGCGCAAAACAACAATATAACAAATTGTTCATTGTCTTGGTTTTTACTTGCTTGAAGAGTCTTTGTTAAACTTTCCGAACTATGTTACCATTGAATGCTATTTTTGACTTCAGGTGGTTAAGAAATGCATGCTTTCATATTAACTGACAGTGTGACCTGCAATCACGGGGCTGCAGTAAATCAGCAGGTGCAATCCAGACCAGCAGCCACACCAACCCACACTGCAGGGAGCTGCCTATGCAGAAATCCAGCAGGGCTGGCTCCTGCTGGCTATTAGATAGCTTGAATATTGGAGTAAAACCTGTGCCAGAAGATCCTCCTGTTACTGTCCTTCCCAGGCTTCCAGACAGAACAGGGATCATGCAGCCTCCTACTCTTTCCTCCTCTCACATTTTTATGGCTAGGCACCACAAGAGAAATAAAAGCAGCCAATTAGCCGATACCTGCATAAGATCATGAGGGGAAATCCAAAAAACTACTTAAATTCCCAGAAGTAGTCTCTAAGCATATTTTTATTAAGTGATGATAGCTGACAATATGCTAAAAATACATTTCCCATCTTTTTATTCACACACTGAAAAACTCTGGGGATAACTGAAATAAATAAAGGCGCCTCAAAGGCAGTTTCTGTATTTTCCCTTTGGAAGCATAAAATCGCACCGACCCCGCAATGCAGGTAAATGACCTCGTTCCTCAGCACACTCAGTGATACTGAGATGTATTTTCAGTAAGAATCAGAGCTCCGTAATTAAAACTGGGATGCAAACATTCATGAAGAGTTGCTTGATAGAGAATAAGGACTCAAAGTTGAAACACCTTCAAAATAACCAAGTAACCAATAATTTAAGAATTAAATAAAAGTAATTGTTACCTGTAAATATTTAATATAAAATGAACATTGACTCAAGGGTCTAAAATATCCCAAACCATTCATTTTCAGTTATTAGTAGTTCACATATGGAAAAAAAAAAAAAAAAAAAAAAAAAAAAGAAGAATTTTCTGACTTCTAATCCACATCTTTACCAGGAAGACTAAATGCTGTAACAGGGAGACACAAGAAGTAAAAATTAATAATATTTGAACTGGCGTATTCTATTTCTTTCTTTAAAGGCCTCTTCATGTATGTTTGTAAGAAAAGCAGAGTAACGAAGCCTTCAAGCAACCACCTTGAACAAGCACCACCTGTCTTTGTTGGGAGGAAATAGCCTACCAGGTCATCAGGCCATTCCTACAAGGTGGTTTTAAGCTGAGAAGAATCAGGTTGCACTGGGGAAATGGATGCAGCTATCAAATATTAGATGTTACAATTTAGAACACACATACAGTCCGCACCAAGGTGTGTCTACCTCTGAAAAGGATACTAAAATAAAGCTTCCAAGCAGATCCGAACAGCAGAAACTGGGGCAAAAGACATCTAAAAACGAATTTCTTTACCAAGAGCTCTTCTAACTACATTAACTTTCAAATTCTGTGGGAGTTGAGAATCCTCAGCTCACACTCACACAAGATGCTGATTACGAGCATATCTTGCACCTCTCAGGCACAGTATCTCCCAGTACCCACCAAAATCCTCTCTGTTACGTTCAATCTTTAATTTGGAATAGTAAAAAAAAAAAATAAAAAATCTAGTATCCTACCCACAACAACTGTCAAATCTCAAACCAGCTAAATGTTTCCATAATATAACACTACATATGGCAAGTAACGTACATTGGTTGCTCCGAAAGTAATGCCTCCTATGTATTTCCATGGAAACTGAAACAAAGAACACAGTAACACTATTTTTTCACATAGTCACCATCAGCATCTGCATTTTCACCTGCAACGAGCATCCCTTTGCTTCATACGTGCTTCCACATCAGATGCCATTGTGTCAGTCTGCCCTTCTGCTGCCATCTGTCAAATGGCAAAACATAATGGGAAGCTGGAGGGAAGGTTCAGCCTCTACTACCATCTCACCTACATGCACTTCTGGTGCCCTGGGTCACCAAGACAAAATAGGAAGCATTACTTTCAGAGCAGTCCTTGTATTAACTCTCATGGTAGCTCAGGTAATAGGGGATCTGTGGAGGTCACCTGGTTCAACTTCCCACTCACAGCACAACCAGCTTCAAAACCAGACATAGCTACTAAATGACAGGAAAAAATCCAGAACAGTCTGGCTACAGGGAAATAAAAGGGACAAATGACCTTGACAACATAATACTAAATAAAGAAACCTTAAAAATCAGATGTCAGTTGGGGAAAAAAAACAAAAAGCAACCAACAACAACCTGGTAATGGCTGATTCAAGACAAGCCATGACCTCTGTGTCTACAACTAATCCCCACACAGTCTGTACAGGTGAAAGCAGCTGAAATGGGTGAACATTTCTCTGTCAAGCATCTGTTGACTAATTCAAACCATGCAGCTTAATGTTACACATCACTGTCACTGGCTACCCAACTCTGCAGAAATTCAGCGGAGACATCATTACCTTTAGCCTCCCTAGCTCTTCTCCAGCGTTCAGCATTCATTGGTAATTGAAGAAGCTTGTTTCAAGTACAAGTATCTGAAATTTCAACTACAAATGTACAAAGAAGAAAACAAGCTCACCGTTATTTATTTTTAACCTAAAAGTCTGACATCAGTCTTAAAGCCTGTCGCACATCACTGCTACCCACAGACCAATATAGTGACAGATTCTTGGTACATGCACTTATTTTAAAGTACAAAGAAATTGGATCCTCTCATTGAGCAGGAGCCACAACAAGTTGCAGCTGTGAGAGAGTGAGGTAAATCCTCATTTTGATCATGCAGTAATGTCATTTAGAAAAAGGAGTAAAAAGCATCCAAAAAACCAAAACAAAACAAAAACCAAAAATCCAGTCAAGCAACTGAAATTCCAGTTTTTTAAGATAAAACAGTGCAAATTCTGAGGCCAAGAAAAAGAAACATCAATTTTTTTTTTTTAAATCAAGTTCACCACCACCTGGCAAGTGGCATTCTGCATTCCTCACTGTTTGCTGCCATGTCAGGAAAAAAACCAACACCAACATTATTGCTGTGATCCCTCCAGAGCTTGTAATTACTGCTGAATATGAAGTAAACTAAATCAAAACTAAGCAGACTAACTTTGCAATGCTAATGTAACTCAATCCCACTACATAAACAACTAATAGAAATATGGTACTAAGCACTTCCCACAATGTAGCTAATGGAAGGAACAAAACAAAACATACATGGAGTTTCAGTAGATAACTTGTGTTGGCCACTGACTAATGCAGCGCTATTCTTATGCAGGTGAGGACGTGCTACCACATCCTCTCAATAAACCCAGTAAAATGCATTGCTAAGATTTACATGTCTTGTGGCAGCCGTCCTTATAGCGCTGCTATTTCAGTTTTTGGCAGCAATAAAAACACACACTACGGTTGAAAAGCATCATGCCTCTAGAGTAAAGGCTGGCAAGTCAAGAAAGTACCTCCTACTGACCAACACTGACCAGAACAAAAGTGATTAAGAATCAGTCACAAAAACAGCTGCCAGTTCTGAAGAAAAAGCACCAGCAACTAACAGAAAATAAGCACAATAACAAGTTAGCTCTGCTCCCAATAAGGGAGTGTAAAGCATGGGAATAATCTAGCAATAACTGAGAAAGTGTAGAATATGAAAGTGCAAGTACAAATGAATCCAGGAAAAAAGCAAATCTCTCACCCTTATGTATAACCAGTGCAACCAGTAAATACTGGTTGCACGAATGCTAAGTGTAGGAAAATCAGTTTCAGTCTGGAAGACTGATAATGTTCCAGAGCGCTCAGCAGCCCCTTTGCGCTTCCAGATGTACAGAAAACATGTTGAGACAGGACTGGCACAGTGATTTTATCAGAACTAACACAATAAACCATTTGTTTTTCACGATGGTGAGACAGGATGCAAGATTATTTTCTTCACACGAGAAACTAACTGTAAAAGGATAAAATTTGTATGCTGCCGTATTGATCAACTTGCTTTCCAACATTTTCCACACACAGAGTTCAATAACTGTCGTGGCATCTTGCACAAAAGCCACTCAAAATATAACATGCCTGCACACAACAACAAGGATTAAGTAATTTCTTAGCAACTGGTTCCTGAAAAAATACCTTAATGGATGTGTTCCCAAACAGCCTATCAGTATGTTAGTCACAATTAGTCATATTGGAAAGGCCATGGCAGTCTGCTGAAGTTCCCACTGACTGGAAAAGGGGAAACATAACCCCCATTTTCAAGAAGGGAAAAAAAAAAAAGAAGATCCAGGGAACTACAGGCCAGTCAGCCTCAGCTCTATGCCTGGCAAGACCATGGAGCAGGTCCTTTTGAAGGCCCTACCAACGCACGCAGAAAATAAAGATGAGGTGGTTGACGGTAACCAACATGTCTTCATCAAGGGCAAGTCACACCTGACAAACTTGGTAGACTTTTATGATTGAGTTACAGCATCAGTGGATAAAGGAAGAGCAACTGACATCATCTACCTGTCCCATACATCCTAGTTGCCAAACTGAAGAAAAACGGATGTGGTGGATGGATCACTCACTGACCATTTGGCTGGATGGTCACACTCGGAGAGTTGTGGTCAGCAGCTCAATGTTGAAGTGGGAACTGGTGACAAGTGACATTCCTCAGTGATTAGCACTATTTAACATCTTTGCAGGTGACATGGACAGTAGGATTGAGTGCACCCTCAGCAAGTTTGCAGATGACACCAAGCTGAGTGGTACAGTTGACACATTAGAGGGAAGGGATGCTACCCAGAGGGACCTGGATAGACTTGAGAGGTGGGCCCATGCCAACCTCATGAAGTTCAACAAGGCCAAGTGCAAAGTTCTGCACATGGGTCAGGGCTATCCCAAGCACAAATACAGGCTGAGGAGAGAGTGGCTTGAGAGGAGCCCTAAGGAGAATGATTTGGGGGGTGTCAGTCAATGAAAGACTCAACAGGAGCTGGCAGTGTGCACTTGTAACCCAGAAGGCCAACTCTATCTTGAGTTATATCAAGAGAAGAAAGACCAGCAGTGTCAATGAGATGATTTTGCCCCTTTTTTGTCTCTTGTGAGACCCCACCCGGGAGTACTACATCCACTTCTGGGGCCCCAAACATAAGTAGGTCCAAAGGCAGGCCATGATCAGAGGGATCACCCCTCCAAGGACAAGCTGAGGGAGTTGGGACTCTTCAGCTTGGAGAAGAGAAGGCTCTGGGGGGACCTTATAGCAGCCTTCCAGTACCAGAAGGGTGCCTACAGGAAAGCTGGGGAGGGACTTTTTATAAAGGCATGTGGCAACAGGACAAGGGAAAGTGGCTTTAAACTGGAAGAAAGTAGATTTAGATCAGATATTAGAAATAAATTCTTTACTGTGAGGGTGGTAAGATACTGTAACAGGCTGTCCAGAGGTCGTGGATTCCCCTCCATGGAGGCATTCCAGACCAGGCTGGATGGGGATTTCAGCAACCTGGTCAAGAGGGAGGTATCTACAGCCTACAGCAGGCGTTTGTAACTAGATGATCTTAAAGGTCCCTTCCAACCCATATGATTCTAACAAATTTAACAGAGCAAAGCAAAAGACAACTACTTAATTCCAAATATGCTTCATACAATTCCTGACTGGTATTTGCATTTTTATTGCAGGAAATCTCAAACTTCAACAGTGGAATTACTATATATTTGAATTAGCCCTTTAAGCTCCAAAGCGTTATGTAAGAAGAAACATGCTAAAACCAGCTCTTAGAATCTTTTAACACACTGTCATGAGTCTCCATTTTCAGTATGTTACAAAGAGCTAAGAAATAAGAGCTGCTCAAAGGCACACCCTGTATCACATCCTCCTCTTAGTCATAAGACTAAGAAGATAATAAACCTCCCTTGCTGATCTATTTCTGTAACAGTGTAATGTTTCATGACTTACAAGAGTAGCAACTCTTTAAGAAATAAAATTTAAATAACTTGTGCAAGTTTACAATGTAGGCTGCAACTGTGACATGAAACCACCTCAGTCTGGATGAAGTCCCTCCAGATTAGCTCCAGGTTGACCCTTTTGAAAGGCAGGGTCACACAGACACATGCTTCAGGCTGAAATCTCACCACTTCTCTCAGCTGAAGGAGATTTAAATTAGAATGAAATCCTGGATCACTCATGACTGTATTTCAATAGGAACCACAGAGCGTTTACAAGTTATAGCAGTACTCATTTTGCTGACCTTTTAGTGTCTGAAACATTTGAAATAGGTATGACCTATAGCTCCCATGAAACATACTGAAAAGTTCCAGAAAGCCCGAGTTCAGCTTCCCATTGTACACATTACAGCTTTCAAGAATAAAACAGAATAAGAATTAAAACAAGGCAGCGTTTGGTTTGTGTCATTTACTCACAATAACATTTACACACAGAGCACTCTGAAGTCACCATAAATCTCCGCAGGTAAAGCTGAGTTCTACTGCTGTCTAAAAGCAAACAGGAGACTGAGGTACCAGAAAGCCACTGATGGAAAAAGACCTTTCATTTTTGAAGTCACAGATTAAAATCCAGACCCCTGAGCAGCAGGAGTTATCCCTCTTGTATTTTGGCAGTGACTGAGTCTCCTGCTACTATCCATATGAACACCAAAAGCAGCACTTATTATTTGCAAGGTATTTCCAGAGTGTTTGCATGGTCTTTAATAAGACATGGAATTTAATCTCATCTTTAACCTCAGGATGACAGCCTATTATGGAAAGCAATGGAAGTATTTACATTATCATTACTATATTTTTCCTGTTAAGCAGATGAGATGTCTGTGCTTTAGGCCACTAGTTCATTTGTACGGTCACTTCATTTAAGGAAAAAATGGCCTCAAACACAAAAAGGATGTTAAACACTTCTATCACCTGTTAACCAACAAAGCTGTATCTGTTCCCTACTTTCACTTAGTTTCAAGAATGAACATTTACAAGGGAATTTGCAAGTGCTCATTTTAATTATGGCCAGGAACCTCAAACAGTTCTGGACCTTTCACTAAGCCAAGCATTCAGCAAAATGCTTTTCAGCTGCTCTCAATGCTCAGCCAAGGATGAAAGTTCAAAAGAAACTGACACAGGAATTAACTAAAAAGCATGTTTTTAAACAAAAGCACAATCCATACAGCAATAAATTATGAACAAAATGCACCATGATGTGCTGATGTCTGCAAACTAGCTGTGGTGTAGAGACCAAAGCAGCACGTTAAAGCAGATGCAGAAAGCATGACACACCACACTCCTTCCAGCAGGCAGTCAGACCAACATGGCTAAGCCAGCTTCTATAAAGAAGGAGCCTACAGACAACTGTTCAGAATACCTACATAAATAATATATTTGCAGATGTAATCTAACTGTTCTTTGACCACACTGCAACCCAACAGGCTATTTAACCCTCTTGAGTTTAGCAAAGCAGCCCATGGCTTTAATGCATGCCCCCCCCCACTCTGCAGAGGTCACTGTGAGGAATGCCTTCCCAAGCTCACCTTTACCATGAAGAAGAAGATGCAGAAGAACCATACTACCCCAACTAAGGAATGCTTGAATTGTGCTAACAAAAGCAAAAGACTGAAGTTCTGAAGTCAAACATAGGAAAGTGGTAAGCCAGAAATACTCACCCACAGTGATCGTATTTCATGAATTCTGTAATAGCTGTTAGTCATGCGAAAGCTATCATAACAAGAAGTTGAGTCACTATGTTTTGCCCCCAGTTTTAGGTTTTCTACTCTAAATGCAGAAGTTGAAGCATTTCAGACTGGCATTTCAGAGCATACACCATCACAAACCATTCCTCCAGCTATCCAGCTGATGAGCAGCCATGGCATTCCAACAAAGCTGTTCTGCTGTAGTCACATAAAAGCAGCAAAATGGCCTGTCCCACCAACAGCTGTTAAAAGGAATTTATCAGTGTGAATTCCGTCTGTCATCTTTGAGTGAAATTACTACAAGTCAATGCTGCTCACATCACTTATAAAAGGGCCTTGAAGCCATAGTTCTCAGCTAAGCAGGATACAGAAATCACAAACAGCCCTTTTACATCTCATGCAGGATAATCACCAACATAACTCCATGCACTTGGTGTATCTACAAAGCCTTAGAAGTAATGGAACTCACTTTCTGCATTGTTAACATTGTGGTCTCTCATACTTGACAAGAAAACTATATTCTAAGAAAGATACACTAAACAAGGAAGTGGAATAGCATAATTCATAAAAGAATGTGGCAATGCCTTCAGAGACATTTACTCCCACAGAAATCACAAGAGAAACAAAGGACACAATAAAGCTATTTGATAAAGCAAATCCTCTGCTGCAAAACACTATTTCTCAGCAGTCACCATCTTTAGCAATGCATTTTTGCCAGCAATTAGCATCACCTCATTGTGCCCTTATCTGTTGCTGGGTCTCTGTAAAAGCTCAAGCAAGTGCCAACGCATGTTAGTCAGTGCCATTTTTTCCACATGGGAGAATTCAGTTCCATCCCTTTGCTTCATAAGCACTTCCAGCCTCTACTGCCATCTCACCAATGTCCATTTCTGATTTTGTGGACCAGCAAGATAAAAGAGGAGGCATTATTTTCAGAGCTGCCTTCACATGAAACCAATATTGACATGAGATTTCATAAAACCTTAACGCTCACTTCCACACAATTCGGGAAGACAATTTTCCACATCCTCTCTTCTACAACTTCCCTTCTGAGACACTCAATTCCACCCTTCTACTCAGTCCCAGAAATGAATAAGCAGTTGTTCAGTGGTTGAAACTAGGAATTCCATGCTACTGCAAATGTCACCAGTTCCTTCTGGAAGAGAAAACCACCTGTAAGCTTCTTCAGCTTCTCAAAACAACAATTCTGGATTATTTTTTTTTTCCCTTTGTTAAACTTAGAATTTCATAAGGCCAATCTTAGTGTTAGAAAAACATACAAAGCATTCTCCAGTTTTGGATTGTGTTAATTGGAAAGTAATGATACAACTTCATTTAATATATTATCTCTCAGACCTATAATGTGCTTTTAGAGAGTGCTTTTAAGAAAAGCTACATCCAGAAAAACAGACACCGAGGAACAGAATAAGGTTACTATATAAGGAAGTGGCAAATTAACCTTACCAATTGTGAGTCCCCTGAATTCTTGGGCTGAACACCAACCAAAATACTACATCTCTTTTTTTAAAAGCCAAGGAAAATACGTTACTCATATAAAATCCTTTGCCATAAACCACCTGCTCACACAAATTGACAATAATCATCTTCTTAGAAAAAAGTTGCCAAAGAGCACCCCTAATACTCCAACTGCGCTTACTTCCCTTAAAAGATGGAAACAAGATTTTTGGTCAGTATAATTCTAAATAAGCAATTTTACAGAGAGTAAAGTGCCACAACGAGGGCGGAGCCTTTTGACACATTTTCATGTGTTTCCTCAAAAAGATTTAAAATCTTTTTTTTTTCCCTAATTTTAAAAAATAAAAATAGCTTTTTGCACTAATTTAGACAGAAGAAAAAAAATCCATCAGTGTCCCATATAAAACTGATGTGTTTATATATTAAAAAAAAAAAAACAAAAAACCTGCTAAATACATTATTTGCAACCAGAGCCAAAAGGAAGATATAAAATGACTTCAGCTTGATAAATGGTATAAATGCATTCCAGCTATCTGCAGCAAAGATCTCTGACCTAATGCACATCATTCTCAAACCAGAAATGCACCCCAGAGACCAGCAAACACTTACTGTAATTATTTACTGTCTTTTCAAAAGACCCACTGCGATTTATATACAGTAAAACTACAGTTATTGTATGTGGAAAAACCACAAAAAAAAACCATGCTGTTGCAGCCTGAGCTATTTTGTCATGGCAACACCATAATTCAACCTGATATAAAAGCCGAATTGTCAGTATCCTGCTTTAGTATGAAATGATAATGGAACTGAAAGTCAGAGATCCATGAGATCTCCTTCCAAAAAGGAGAACAGAAACAAAAATAAAGGAAACACTCAGAAAATTTATCAACCAGTCCCTTTTCCAAACATGGCTTCTGAAGACATCCATTATAGAAAAGCTTCTGAATTCAATGAGATGATACGATTCTGCTATTCCATGCTCACAGCTTGCTAAGGGTCAGGCTGCAAAGGAGGGTTTACAAGAGACAGTTCTAAAAGGTCATGATCAAGTTTTGCACCAATCCAACACATGATCCTCATAGCAACAATGAAGATCTGTAAGAGGGCTCGAAGGAAAGCAGAATTCAGCAAAATCTAATCCACACTACACCTGTACAATTCAAACCAGCAGACACTGACTTATCTGAGCTAACTTCTGAGTCCAGGCACATTGTGCAATAAGATAACAGCTCTGCACAGCAAACCTAGAAGCATATTATTTATCAAGGACAGCTCCCTGAGTAATGCAGAAGCCACAGAGTTCCAGCTGCTCCTACCAGGAATCGCCTGATGAAGCAACCTAGACATAACCAAATATACACAGTGCACAAACACTAACATCAAAGATTCAGACAATTTTGTTTTTAAAAAGAGATGGACAATATTAATGTACAAAAATATAAGTTAAAGTAAAGATGATAAACAATTAGTATCATTAAAACTGCTTTTTATATAGACACATGCACAGAACAATACGTGTCTCCCATTTGGCTGTGTGCATGCTTTCTAGCTTCCAAGTTCCCTTTAGAAACAACAAAAGTCAAAGAGACACCGAGTATTTGCTGGCACTTCTCCAGTTATCAAAATCTCAGCTACTTATTTGACTTTTTACAGTGAAAGGTAGACCATATTAGTTGTCTATCTCACAATAAACTAGGAAACTCACTATTCAAGTGCACACACAGCCATGTTTATAAACTTCATAAACAAATTTTACACTTTATTTTAATATCAGAAAACAATAACCTAATGAGCAAAGCTGCTTTTTACATACTTGGGTTTCCAATACTTCTTTGTCACATTTAATCCCTTCTATGATTATAATTCTTGCTTTTTCCCCAAAAAGGCTCAATTTGAGTAAACAGTATCTAAAGCTATACAATTTTTTTTCCATTTCTGGAAATGCCTTTCCATGATTCAGATTTCTCATTAAAGGCACCTGCAGTGTGAATTATTAGATACTGAATTATTTATCCTAGATAAAACATTTAAGAAGCTTAAAACCAAGGAAGTCAAAGCAACAGAGAAATGTCAGACATTCCCACTAGAGATTTCAACAAAGGGTTCATTCAGCAACTACCTAAAGACTCTTACCTAAACTAAAGCAAATAAAATCCACAAGTCATAGCCATGCCTTCTAGAATAAAAGGCTCAAAACCTAATGAAAATCTAATTTTGTGGGATGTTTCACATTCCATCTATGGTTAATTAGCATATGTAAACATATGTTTCTGCTTTGCATATACACTAAATGGGACAACAAAGCCTAGGCAACACTGTAAAAGATGTAAGGATGTTGTGTATGTTGGAACTTTGAAAGTTGTAGAACAAAAGCAAAGGTACCTGAAGTGCAGAGGTTAATTTAGAAGCCCTCTAAGTTATTATCTACTTATTCACTCAAATTTTATTAGTTATCATAAAGACAGCATCTCAGTGACAACGCAGTGATCTAAGTGCACTACGGTGACAAGTTAAGAAACCAACAGTGCCAAATGGACAGATGTCCTAAAATACACCAAGTGTGTGTTTGCAGAAGAAAGAGCATATCCAGACAGTTTTCTGCTCTAATCTTTCAAGTACATCACTGACAGGAAAACACTGATCTATAATTCAATTTCCAGAAGCAACAAGACAGGAGAAAAAGTGTACCACACTGCCTCAACAGTTTATTTGGTCACATATTGAAGGTATTAGAACAGTTATAAAACCTCCACATGGATGCAGCGATTTTTCAGCCACCCTATAGTAACTTTTCAATGTCACTAGCCAAATCCTAGATCTTGCAAACAGATCTTCCATAAACAAACCCAAGCCTAAAACAAAAGCTTTAAAATATAATTAATTCTTCAGGAAAACAGATTGGATCATAAGTTAACCTTTTAGATCCTGGCAAAGTTTCTTTCAAACAGCTTTCATCTACCTCTTTCAAAGGTAGATTGTCCTTTTCTTGCCAGTAACAGTGCAAGCATCTCCTTATCCATATGTTCTACTGAGCAATCAGTACACACAAAGTACACCCAGCACCCTAAAAACCTTTACAACCTAGCAGTTTTGGTACCATGAAACCTCTTACCATAGCCAAAATACAAACATGCAAATCCATGTAAGAATAAGGAACATACAATAGAAATATAAATTGGATTGTACTTACAATCTGGTCAACTTCTGCGTGTTCTGAAAAAGGAGCTCTGGAAGAACTTGCAATTTGTTCTTGTTCAGACGCCTAAAATGTTAGAATTAGAACAAAAATTATATTGCCATCTCATTTTAAAAGTTTATCCCATTATGCATAAACACAAGAAGCTCCTATTGTATTAAAGCTTATGTTACAAATTCAACACAAACTGCTTCATGTACGTTAATCGTAGATGAGCTAAACAGATCATGCCATCTGCAGACCACCTGCCTACATTCTTGAGGTAGGGAGTCAAGTGACAGTCACCAGAAAGTTTGAATGTTTCAATACGGATGAGTACACATTTATTTATCTTCAGTTTTGCTCTGGATGCCTTCCAGTAGTGAAACGTATGGCCCCCATATTCAGCAGTGCATTGAGGAATATGTTGTGCTCTGAGGAATAATTAGCAGGAGTTATCTGGATTTCTCTTTTGCTTTACGTTTTTGTCTTTTTTTCCTCTTATTGTTTCTTCCACTGACAACAAAAACAGTTACTTGCTTTCAGTCCTAACGAATGTTGTTTGCATGTTGAAGTTGGCATTAGAATTCACACAGCTACACCACTCTCAAGAGGGAGATGGCTTCTTCCATGTGCCTCAGCATTAATGTCTTCTTGCCTCCCTTCTTCCCTATCTACTTAAATTTCACCTTGATAACAGATGTCTATTTGCTAGAATTTTGACCATAGAACCAAACCGGAATTTTCAGAACCTACTGATACTTCGCACTCAATATCTGGTGTCCAGTTTCCTTGCAAGTGAGTTATTTTGCTCTTAGGATTCAAAATTATTTTTGAATTGAAAGGCCTTCCTCAGTGATCACTCTGACCTCGTGGGGTTAGAAATGCAATCTTCATATGGCTACCATATGAACAAGTCTTGCAAGAGAAAGCAGCAGTAAGGGAAAGGGGAATTATTTACTTCTCTTTCTGACACCTATAACAGATCAAAGGCTGGATATGCAAGCTTGCTTACAGAGCCTGAACACGTATGCGTTAGGCAGGCTGCTTGCTGACATAAGCAGATACAGAAGTTGGTTATTTCACATCACTTTTAACAAGTAAGCAATTTAATTTCTGAGATAAATGAACAAATCAGTAAATAAAACACTAAACATAAACATAGGAAATACTAAGCACTTGTCTGTGTTTGGGAAAGTACACATATGAGTTTTCCAACTGGATTCCTTTAGTGGTGTGAAATTTCACACTTCTATATTGAATCAAGCTTGCCTTTTCTTTAAAACACAGAGTGTTCAACTTCATCCTCAGTACATTCATATTTTTAGTTAAATACACATATTTTATAGAAAAAAAAGTCTTAGAATACAATGAAAAAACATTTGTGACAATACAGCTTCATATTACAACCTACTGTTCACAGACAGTAAACATTTCATGTTGGTCTAAACATGCTGTAAAATTTTAACACAGTACTGCTGGAAATGAAGAGCTGATCTTTTCATACTGCAGCAGAAAACAAACTAAAACCTCCTGTCAAGACCTGCACCATTAACTCATTGTAAGTTTGCCTCAACTCATGCATAAGCTTGGTTTTCAAAAGAACTCATCCACACATTAGTGCTCCTGTATGTGATAAGCACGTGATGCTGTCCTCAGTATACTGCAATACATACAGTATTTCTGTCAAATTGGGCTTGCAGCTGCTGAGTCAAAGAGGTGTAAGTACTGAAAACTACAAGAACCTGAGGTAATAACAAATGTTTTAGAAGTCCACGGTACTGTTTTGGTTCAACCTATGGGACTCTACGACCATTTCCATCATTTCCTAAGACTTGCTTCGAGTCGCAATTTCTGCCAAAATCATTTCATTCACAGTTTGATCCTCAGGGGAACATGGGAAACTAATAGGGTGTTGTTTCTCTTCACCACCACATATGGTACGTAAACAGATCATAATTCAATATTCACCAAAGGCTAGATCAGTCCTTATAAACTTCTTATACATTTATATTCCTTATCATCTTATACATTTAATATAGTCATAATTACTATGTAGCAGTACACCACCATCAGACTAGGAAAAATCCCAGTTACACTTCTTATTTCTCTTCCTGGGACTGAGAGAGAGTTTGTTACTGAAGTTCTTAATATGGAAAGTATCAAACTACAGGACAAAATTCTTTTAAATTTCATTAAAGAAATACTGAATTGTCCACAATTATTTAAACAAACAAACAAAAAAAAACAACCTCCACATGATCATTAATTAAGCCCTTTTTCCTTCAGTTCAATGGGAAGTGCCAAGTATGAATGAAATGTAATGGAATAGCTCCTAATGCATCATTTTATGCTAACTTGATTTTATCCTCATCTACCAGTAAACCCCATCACATAGAAAGAAACTTCAAGTGAAAAGTGAAGCAAGCGCTGGGAATGCCAGCACAGGGCAGGACAAGCTCTAACGTAGCACTCTCAAGCAGAGCTTCAATCATCAGCTACGCACTTTCTCCAGTATTGAACAAGACATTGCGGACAGACACAATAAAATAGGAGGCATTACTTTCAGAGCAGATCTTAACAAGTGCCAGGACCCTTGCCCATCTGGGGGGTCTCATGTCCTGAAGGCAAGGGGAGGAGAGAAACAAAGGCAGTGTCAGTGTCAATCACAGACTATCAAGGGCTCTTAAAACAACAATGGAGAAGTTATTAACTGTGAAATTCCTACCTTCCTGGCTCCAACCAGGCTAATAATATTTCTTCCTCTGGCTGAAGCTGGGATAGGAGAAACTTAACTATTCAGATCCCCTTGACTGTTAAAAAAGAAACAGCCAGTGGAGGTGAGAAAGAGAATGCTGCCAGCCTAGAAGTTGTTTGAAGAAATCTATTCACAATAACTGCATGAAATAGAGGGGGTGGGGGAAAATCCACAACTCTATGGGTTTTTATGCTTATTTATTTATTTATTGGATAAATTCTGTAGGAATAAAAGTATCTCAGTTTTGATAAGAGAATTTTAAATCAGTTGTCATGGATCTCTTGTATTTACATAATAAGAAGGGTCGCTTCTAGGTCACAGACTGCTGTCTCAAGGAGTTCCATTCACAATGCAAGCAAAGGGGAGCTACAGCTAATCTAAATCAAAGGCTTGATCAGTAGGAATAGAAAATAAAATGTTCAATATGTAAGTACAACTATACATAGCAAGATAAGAGTCCGCAACTTCATAGCTCTGTGGCCATTCAGACGTGGGAAACAGTTTTCTATTTCATAAAATGACTATTCTAATCAGCCACCCATAAAAACTTATCTTTCTGAGACGATCATTACAGTCTTTTGTTCATAAATAATTGAAACTACATTGTTGTCTATTACAAATTACAAAGAATCCCATTTTAGTGATCACGCTGTTGTTTGTCACTTACTTGCTCAATATGTCTTTGTTCTCAAAGCCTGCATAGCTAATGGAAGATTTCAGAAAGTTTAGGAAGAATGATATAAACTGTCAGTTCTGCTATTGGGCCTTGCAGTTATTTAGGGCCTAGAATATAATAACCACCTTGGTTTTTTGCGTTTTCTTTTTAATATATAATAGTTAACTAGTTTTTACACCCAGAAAATGCACAATATCTACTGAGCATCAACAGCTTTATTGCAAAATCGAAGCATTACATGTCTGTCAAGATATTAGTAGTACTCCATTCCCTCCCTTGCAAGTTCAACACCTTTCAAAATTGATTCAAGATCTGTATTCTCATTACTACCTAATGTTCAGCTCATTCTTCAACAGAAAGTCAGAATTACTCTGCTTTTAAATGTTTAAAAGGGCTAGTTTTAATAGAGCAGTCCAGCTTTTAACACTCAGTAATTATCCAAGTAACATTGGGTTCACTCTCCAATTTGGTCATTTATTCTGTTTCACACTCAAAGCATCTGGTTCTCATTTGGCAATAAACAAGTTAGTTTTTTCCTCCTTTGTTATAAGGAGCTCTATAGCATTGTCCTTGGAGAAGAGCCTCGGGGAAAATGATGTAGCTGAAGCAGTTTCTAAGACTTCCTTTAAGAGCAAAGCGGTTACATCACAAGCTTGGGTGTAACCAAGAAGCAATAAAAATGAAATAATGCATAACAGCAGACTCAGGCAGAAAGACGGGAGTTATTGAATTCTAAGAAGTTTCTATGTTTTCTTTTTTAAACTATGCTGACTTAGGAAGCAGTGAAGTAAGAGCACAGTCAATTTCATTCAGTAGTTTCATCAGAAGACCCCATCATCATCAAGAAATATGTTGCTGTCATTAATGCAACTTCTTCACCTGCTTTCTAGCACTTATTTTTCTAAGACACTGCAAGTGTCAACTTTGTCCGTTACTTTTTCTCAGCTTTTCTTCATACTAATAAACATGGAAATAAAGGCAGGTGATTTAAAGCAGGATTTCAAGAACGCTACCACAAGGAAGTCCATTGCAACCATTTTACAGAATCATGGTTTCAAACACATGAATTTCATTTACATGAGGTGGTAGTACAGAAGCTTTTCCAAGAACTGTGAAAGTCGGCACTGTATGTTGCTAAGATTCTGTTTTTTAGAAAGAAAACTGTTTACAACAGTTACAACTTTGAGATTCCTTATTACAAACATAGCAGACTGGGTGGTCCTGGTTCACATTTTCAAAGCTGTCAAAAGCAATAAGCTCCACTAGTAACTTTTCATTAAACTGAAAAAGATTATCCATCTTCTATCAGAAGCAGACGATATTTGTCTTTGCAGGAAGAACCAGCATACAGTACAAACTGGTAACTCAAGTTTTCAGTGGTCCATATAAGAATCCTTCCTTTTCTTCTATATCGAAAAATATATTACAAGATGAATGATAGAGCTATTGTGTAAACTTTACACACAAGTTTCCTTTGTCTGCAAACAAATCTTTAACAGGCAAAAATAAGTATGAAGAACAGGTTTGAAATTTCAACATTTTCCCGTAGACAACATGATTAACCAAAAAAGATCCAATACTATTCATATACGCATTAAGGTGTGAGGTCAACTCTCTGCATCATAGAGAAAATCTTTGAATTTTTATTTCTTCAGAACTCTAACATTAAGTGGAAAAAAGGTGGTTACTTTCTAATTATTGTTCCAAAGCCAATGTGAGAATAATTGGATTTTATCCAAAGAACCTATAGAATCTATTGTGATATCCTTTGCTGTCCAACACTGTTTATATTCAAACAGATGTTGTGAAGTCAGTAAGATAGACATGGTGAAGGTATTATCCTGCACTAGCGAGTGATCTCTCCAGCCCAGCACTGGAAATCTATGAAGAAAGCAAAATCCAAGTTCTAGTGTGGACATCTCCAAGCTGTGTTGCTCCGGCTAACAAGGCTTAAAAGCTCATAATAATCAAACTAACCATTCCCAGAAGTCAGAAATAGCTGTGAATAATTAGCAAAACTTGCAAGTGGAACTACTGTTGCAATTTTTACCAGAAGAAACAGAACAGTGTTCCTATTTATCTGCTTAATAACTAGATACCAGCCCAGCTCACCATGCTTCTCCATATATAGTAAAGAATGCTTCTGTGGCAACGTGTTGCTCCTTCCTCCCTGGGGCTATATGCCAAGCAGAACTATTAAAATACGAAGACAACCATAATCATCTTTTGCCTGAAATTAAACTGGATGCTTAACAAAGGATGCATCTTCCAAAGCTAACAGAATGAAGGCAGGGAAATAATTAAGAGGAACAAAGACCATGCTGCATATTCAACATAAATTTAAGTGCTTTATCACAAGCCTATGGGAATGACTTATCTGAAGTTATTCAAATTATATTCTCATCACTAGTAAGCCATAAAGGGTAACTGGCCACAGATGTCCACTGTTGTAACAGAAACTCTTATCTAAAAACACCCACTTTCTCTGATAATTATCTCCAATTCATTTTCCTGACAAGTTATCAAATGCAGGGGTCAGTTTTTCCTGACATAGCTCGGTACCTACAGTTTGTATTTATCTCATGTGCCTAATACATGCATCACATCCATCCCACTCAGAATGATTGAAGAGAAATAAAATGGACACTTAATACACAGGGCACATGTAAGAACCCTAGAAACCTCATTTTTCCATGTGGTTCTCACACTATAACACCTTGAGGAATAACTGTAGGTCATCTCTAAACAACTGGAAACACAATTCTAGAGTTAACTATAAGCCAATATTGAATGAATTACTTCTATTCTATATGGAAGGCTACAGCTTGAGTTGAGCTTCAGCTAAGTAGATATGGATAACTTGGAACTGTGCCAGAGGAAAAGGGTGTATTCCTATGACCAATGACAGAAAGGCTGCAGGACCTACGTATTCATATACATATTTTTTCCAAAGGGTAAGAGGGAAAGGGAAGAGAGATGTTAAGTACTTTGAAATCATCATCACTCAGAAACAGGATTATTTAAAAGCTGCTGTGTTTGACAGCATGCAATTCAGCCAATAACATTCATGGAATTTCTAAGACCACATACAGTATAATCATTCAAATATGAGAAAGCTCACAAAGGCAATACCCTTTTGATAAAATTATTTAAGCTAAACAAAGCTCATCCAAATTATTCCAGACCACTGACATAGCAGTTCTTACCCAACAGCAACATAAACCTTAAAGTATTTCCTACAATCCCTGAAGAAATAAATTCTAAATCTGCAAGTGTTTTGCTTAAGCAAATAACCCTATAAATCTTCATCAGATATTTTAAAAGTGCTAAAATCAAACAAACAAGCCACAGAAAGGAAGATTTAATGTTTAAAGCTTCTGATGTAACGTTAAATGCTAATCAGCTATTCCAAGCAAATTATGGTCACATTGTAATGGAGTGTCATTATTCCATTTGCTTTGTAACCATTCTTTCAGAAGCTTAAGAATTCTGTGGTTACAGAACCTCTTATATACATAAATGAGACCCAAATTTGTTTTTGCATGAGTTCTTATAGGCCGGTGGCCTACTATGAAAACGTTTTTGATGAAACCAGGCTCATTTATTATCATATTGTTAAAATAAACCTCATTGCTGTGCAGCCCTGGTCAGAAGTACTAACACAAACCAAACCCAATTCACTGAAGCATGCATCCTGTGTTCCTGCTGGCCATCCTTTGCACTTTTAATACACTTTTCCTGTATTTGGATTCCTCCTGTGCAGACCTGTTGACAGAGCTGCTAATAGTTTCCTCAAGAGAAGAGGTGCCGTTTTTAATTTATTATTATTTTTTAAATGTTTACAAAAGAAAGGAAAGGTTCACCCTTGGATCAGCAGTAACAACAAGTTTGCCTGCCAGCGGTGGCTGAGTAATATGTAATTGTAATTACATGCTACAAACAGACACAGTAACCTGAAATTTGAGGATATTAGTGCCCTCTAGGACTCTACAGTAAATGGGCACTATAATTTTCTCAACTGTATGCACCCAATCAAAAGAGAACAACAACCACAAAAAAAGGGAAATTTATACTTCTTCAAATAATAAATGGTCTCATACAATTTCTCATTTCGGAGAAATCTACCTTATTCATTGAATAGTCTCCAAAGAATAGGAAAGGCAAGGCTACCATATTTCAAAAATACCATTTGTAATAAAGGTGTCTTTCTCATGTGCCAGGATGCACACAGTGTTAAACCTACTGCATTACGTAGACTATACTTCAGTATTTTCTTCAGTTTTTAAGTGTTGTGGGAAGCTTGACTCTATATGAAAATGTAAATAAGTGAAGATTTTATAACGTCCCTTTTCAACAAGAACAATTTTTTTGGACTAGCACATTCATTAGGAAAGCTACCAACTTTGCCCATGTTTTCATTAAGTAAGTCCTATAGGAAACAGGATTTCCTTACAGGTGATTTGACAGCATTCCTTTCAAGTCAGATTTCTAAAATGAGCTTCTTAGTGAGGGGCAGATGTTAAACGCCACCTGCTCTAGACATGAGGAAACAGTGAAACTTCCTGAAACGTCTCAAATCTGCCCACAGAAAGAGAAGATATTTCTAATTCCTCAGTCCCAGGCAGCTACCTCAGCGTGAGCAAAATAAAATTTGAAAAAGATGACAAATGGTTCAGATTCTTGCAACAGATGAAAAACAAAAAACACCCAGTAATGTAACAGCTTGGCTGAGTCAGACTTACAGTCCATCTAGATCAGTATCTTGTTTCCAGCAGTAGCAACATGCTGAGGCATAAACTACGAGGGCATGCATGATACTCCTCTACCAGCTTTGCTTTCAACTTTTTTCAGCTATGCTGAAAATGATAGAGGTTTTGCATTTTTATGAGACCTCAACAGATCCGTCTTGCACAAACCCAGCCAGCTTTCTGCTGAACATCTGTGAACTTCTATTTCATTCTATACAAGTTTTAACATTTTGGGATGCTTTC
Source organism: Coturnix japonica (assembly GCF_054131305.1). Taxonomy (NCBI): domain Eukaryota; kingdom Metazoa; phylum Chordata; class Aves; order Galliformes; family Phasianidae; genus Coturnix; species Coturnix japonica. Next base: position 5,799,618 of record NC_140680.1, on the reverse strand, counting down.
CCCCTTTTTCCCCATTGATCACTCTGTGCAATCAACTCTGAATAACAACTACTACATCATTCCAGAGTCACTAAACTTCACAAGATCTTCCATGTGGGCATATGGATTAAACCAGCCCATGAAAGTTATTTGGAAGACTAGATGGAGATGCATGCCTAGAACTCAGCAACTCTGCAAGCTTACTTGATCTTTACCATGCAGGCTGTTTTTACTGAGACCTCTAACAGCACTGGGTAGCAAATTCATACAAGCTCTCTAAGTTCTCTCTGTTATTTTCCCATGTATTTTCAGAGAGACTGTCTGGAAGAAAAACTTCAGGCCAAATACTAAACACTGGTGAGTAACCAAAAATGGCACTGACTCCATCCTAAGTAGATCCTGAAGTACATCATGCTCCATTCTCCACAACTGTGCCAGTGGCATCAAAGAATAAGACCAGCAACACCTCTTCAGATACTGAACCCAAACATTCTACCTCATCAAAGTGAAACTCTGTGTCAACAGTCCCAGACACACTCCAGTAAATGACAACAGTAGAAACAGTCTCTTGAAAATGAAAGATTAAAAAGTGCCTTTTCAGATGTCTGTTACAGAATTTTCTCCCCTCTCAATCCAGACAATGTTTCAGATGCTAAGGGCAAAAACATGAATAAATATAAAAAAAATATGGCTCAAACTTGCAGTCAGGAGGTCAATGGTAATCAGGAGCTACATATTACCAGCTTAAAGATGCAGGCAACACAAAACATAAGTACTAGCTATTCTTCAAATCAGGAGAAGAACATGTCTGAAGATGTTAAAAACTGAATATCATTTTTTAAATGTTTTTTCTCAGCTCTATCAAAGAGTGGCTGAGCTTACAGTTGGTCTTAGAAACTGATTCCTGCCATTTACATAAGTTTGCTTTGTTGACACACAGACCTGAATTAGAGAGTATAGGTTCACCTCACTCTGCTGATGATGCACTACTGCAGCAATAATTCTACCCAGTGTGAAAGATAAATGCAGGTTTTGACATTTGCTGTACACACTTCCTTATAAGACAGGGGAAATCCTAGTTATTACACGTGGATGACAAGAATGAAATCCATTCCTTCCAAATGCAATGAAGACAACTTTCAAGATGCCTCAGCTGACCTGGACTACCACTCCCATCCTCAACTGAAGGGAAAAGACCCTGTGTGAAGAGCTGTCCCAGCAGCAGAGCACAGAAAGAAGGGTGTAGTTTTGCACTCCTGGAGTACCTCATGCTCCTGAGAAGTCTGGAAGTACACCAAGTACTACCCCAACTTACACATAGAAGTTTGAGAAGGAAGAAGGAAGTAGGAAAATAATGAAATTGATGAAATACCTGCTCAGCTCACAGCTCTAAATCCACTTGACTACAACTGCATTCTCCTGTATTTCCAGTTAAACATTTCAGGACTGCTGATCTCAAACTGGATACATAATCCAAAATGTCATAGGGAAATGCAGACAGAAAACAATAAAGCTTCTTTCTGAAAGGTTACATTCAAACTGTCTTTCATATTTATGAATGCATGTGGCTTCATAAATGAAAAAAGCATCATGTAAGCAATTCCAGAAATACCTCCAAACTGCACACACTGCAAACCTCGCATAAACACCGTGGATTTGTCTACACTGACAAAGATTTGCAATAAGCTTTTGTTTACAACAGCAGAGAACTGTCCGATGCTTTTATTGTTTTGCCTTCTCCGAAGCACTTAGCAAACTTCCACTCTTCCCGTTAATTATGGAAGATGCTTTTTGTATTACATGATTTATTTAAAGCCTATTCAGTCTCAATACATGAAACCCAGATCGTGAATCATCTCTTTACAATTCTTCTCCTTTGCATTTTTGGTCATTAGTACAGGTTTGATTACATCAAATAAACTGACTTCAGTACCCTTAATCAAGCACTTAGGAAGCAGCTTACAGAGATCCAGCACACAGCGGTGTCTCTGCTGCTAAAGGTCAAATACAATTTTTACTCTGACCTCAGTCTTAACACATACAAAATGAAAACCATACACATATATGCTAGGGTTAAAATTTGGCTCTAGGTGTTTTTGTTTTGCATTGGTTTTTTTAAAGCTAATTATTTTTCCCAACTTTGAAAAGATTAGATTTGGCCATGCTTATACATTTTCCCCACTCCTTTAAACAACAAAAACACGGTTTTAGTGTTTTCAGATGTTGAGATTTTTATACTAGCTAAAGACACTAATTTGAGTAGAAAGAACCAGCCATCAGCCAAAGTCCAGCCTTTTGAAGATAATACAGCTACGTGACAAACTCTGGCAGTTGGCTGAGGAAAAGTCAGGATCAGCTGGTGTCTTATATCCTGCCTCATTTTTCACATAAAAGTGCGACATCTGGCTCTGGAAGAAATTTCAGTTCATCTTTTAGGCCCACCAGAATGCCTCATTCCTCTCGCTCCTCTTTGCATTTGAAATTTTGTAATAGTTTTACCTTCACACTTTACACACGTTAACAGCAAAGTTGACAGCTAAAATGTCAAAATTCAAAATAAATTTGGGTATAATTCATTGTCAGTACGAAACTGAGCTTCTATGGGCACATGGACACTACTTTAAACCACAGAGAACAAAACCAGGAAAGATCAAAGTCAGACCTTCTACATTTAACTACAAGGAAAAAACTGCAGAGAGGAAAAAAAAATGAAAATGAAGTATCTGAAACCTTCTGTACATCAACAAGTGATGCTCTAAAATAGTTATGTTTTTACTGGCAAGGAGGGCAGATGCCAAATTTACAGCTGGCACTTATAAGTTTTAGCAAAGTATCTCCATAACTTAAATGCTTATTGAACATATGCATGCGCCTGCCCTGCAAAGTCTATCAGCCAACGTTTCTTCGTCACACCTTTTCTAAAGCAGCACTCTGGAGAAAAGCAGCTAAGAAGCCATGGAGGAGGCATCCTGAAGTCATTCCAGCACCTCAGACATGTAAGTCTGCATTAGCACATAAGGTCTACAAGCATCATAGTTTCACAGCATTGATATTACACTGCCCAGGAGCACTGTCAGTTTGTTTGACATTCAACATCAGCACAATACGATGCCTGCACCAATTAAATCTATTAATATCGTATTAGCTACATCACTGGGAGCAATAGTGAACAGCTATAGAGATATTTTATTCATAGTTTACTTACTGACATACAAACATACCATACAACACATTTCACAAACAAATCTGCTCATTTACTTTGTTAATACTGATGGATTTGTTTCAATATCCACACGTGAAATACACTCATTTAAAATAATATCCACCTAGACTTATGGTCTGTGCCCTTTCAATCAGTTCCACAGAGGAGCGTGGGAATGATATAATTCAACTGTTACTTTGAATAAAAAACTTTCATTCCTGGCAAAATACCATATATCAAAATTACTCGTGTTTTAAAGTCAGACTCAATGCAGCTGCTTTGTTTCAAAAAAAAAAAAAAAACCAAAAAAAACAACTTAATGGTTACTTTTGCATCCATTTCAACAGATCAAAAATGAATGTTATTACAGAATTGAAGCAATATATGCATTTTTTATTTGTCATTTGAAAGAAATTAAATGGAAAAAAGCCAATTTTTTTTAATTCAACCACCATACTTTCTTCATTAACATTCTGCAACGTTTGACAATACTAAATAAAATAACTTTAATATTACCTAAAATGTTGCAATTTAGCCTTTATAAGTTATGCCAAACTTTCCACAGTTCTTTCTTCTAAGCCTACTGAGTCATAGCAAAAAAAAATAGAATGAAAAAATATACATTAGATTTATAGTTCTGTCCTAAACATGATTTAAGCTAAAACACCAACAAAAACTTGCAAGTTTCCAGGCCTCCCTTTCATACTACATTCATTTAGGAAATATTTTAATGGCAGGCAATCTTAAAAGAGAAGCAGAGAGAGTGTGTTTAACAGGCCAAGTTAAAGAGTTCAAAAAAAAAAAAAAAAAAAAAAAGAACAAAAAAAAAAAGAAAGAAAGAAAATAAAAAAGGAGAGAGAGACTGTCCAACATCACATACTCAAGCAGATGCTATTAAAGGTATCATGTTTCCTAACTTCTGGTTTCACAAGATGCATTAAGTTCATTTGGTCAGAGAGCAGGCTCTACAGAAAAGCAACACATTAAGAGAACACTTCAGTATTTATCATTTCTGGTTACTGATAACAAATCTGACTGCCAGACTATTTCTCAAAACCCATTTCATAGTTTAACTGAATGTATCTAAAATAAATATTTGATGATTACTTTAAACTGAAACTTGGTAGTTAGGGTACTGACCATCACAGACAAGGTATAACCTCAACAGGCCGCTTTCTGCAACATCAGGCTGTGCTCTACTTTGGAAAATTAAGGAATGAATGCATAGATAATTTGTCTCCCCACCTCCAAGAAGTGTGAAATGAATCAGTCATGACAGAACTCTTGCCCTGAGAGGTTTTCTAAATGGAATACAGGACCAGGAATTGGAAGAGTGGCTTGTAATAGGAATTCAAAACTCATCCCCTTACTGTTAATAAGGTGAGCTTTATAAATGAAGAAAAAAACCCTGAGTTAATTTATTTTTAAAAGACTAGTACAACAATTAAATAGAAGTATAATCCTGAAACCATCCGAAACAGCTTTAGCCCAGCGTATGCTCAATACTCCAGAGTTCTCTTGAACAATTGCTAGTGTGAACTTAACTCTTCAAAGCTACTTCGGAGAGAAAATCAATTAGAAAAGTCTAACAAATGTCTTGCAGATTATCAACTTTATACATAAGAATTATAAACAAATCTTTCTTCATGTACATACTAGCCGAAAAGTTGCCACGATAAAGTTCTTTCAAAAATGTCCAGGCTCCAGTGTCAACGATGGTTCTGATCTCCTTGTTGAGTGGTTGTACATTTTCTTTCAAGCATGAGCGATCATATAATATCAAGTTAACCTTGTTTAAGAGTATACTTTAATTCAGGAAGGTACCCAGCTTCATTTTGGTTTTGTCTTTTTTTTTTTTCTTTTTTTTGTTTTAAGAGTTGGCTTTTAATCATGAAATATTACAAGCAATCATTGCAAGTGTGGTAGAAAAGTACCAGACTATGTATAAGTACTGAAAATGAGATACTTACAGTCGCTCAAGTTGCTTTAGATCCTGAAATGCTCCACGTTCTATCACACTGATCTGATTTTCTTCCAAGTGTCTGTAATTCCAGAAACACCAGTTAATTTTAACACAGTATAACTATTTCCCCACTTCACACATGTTATAAAATAGCTTTTCACAGAAGTAACAGTTCAATCTCTGTAGACCACTAGCAGGAAATGGATTAAAAAATTTCCTCCTGACTGCCAGATTCAGTAATCATTTTTGTTCCAAAACATTTGTAACCATCATGTTCAGAAAGATTTTGGTTTAGAGACTGATTGCTGCATTCTCAAGTACATACATTCAGCTTACCTAATGTAACTGAGAAAGTTGACTGAATCCTACAGCCAATAGCAGAAAAATCAAGGTAAAAAAATTTTATCCAGTCCTTATGTTCTGCAAAGTTTTCAGGCTTACCACAGTGTAAGCTATTTGTAAGCAGTCCAAAGCAGTTTGGCCTCTTGCAGCCATCCCAGTTATGTTTGACAACAGCACTCAGTCCCACTGTACACCAGAGTGAAAAATAAGAGAAAATTCTTGGATTTCCACTATTCCCAGTGTGGGATCTCGCTTTGCTTCACTCTCTGAGGCAAGGGTAAGTAATAAACAATGGAAACTGACTTCTCTTTGATTTACACTGTGCAGGAAATGACTACTCGTTCACACAGCAGAAGTGCTCTTCACAGGAAAAGTGCGAGCCAAGCAGTAGATATATCATTTAAGCAAACCTTCTCACTCAGTGCTGACTTCCAGCATACACCAAGTTCTGCTTCCGTAAAAGCACTCTGATAACAGCATGGACTCCAGGCCCTCTGAGTACTGTACATGGCTTTAGCTAAGATAACACATGAGGGAAGAAGGTAATTCATAGTAAGCTTGGCTTTGGACCAGACTGTAAGAAGTGAAAATGCACTCCTCTCTGCAGTAGCCAATCCTCTGCACCCAACCCCAGGAGGATTGTCAGCTGAATAGTGGTTGTGAAGAAAGACAGCAAAAGTCCACAGCAATTAAAACCAATAGAAAAATCAAAAAGAAATGCAAACAAATGAAGTCCGTACTTAAAAGGAAGAGGGAAAAAAAAGTCTAAAGTTATAAGACACAAAAGAAAAAGGTGTGTGATGGAATATTTTCCATCTTTGTTGTCAGTTTGAGACTAGCAGCTTTGTTGCATTGTATCACTCTATCAAATTCAAGGTAATGTATTTGTTCTCCTCATCATGTCTGTAAAGACTATACCACCTGTCTAGGCACTCTGAAACAAGTTTCCTATTTCTGCTTCTCCCACTATACCCATCACACATGGAGGAAAATAAGAGGAAAAGAGTGGGTTATTAATAACAAAGAATAGCTTTCCTAACTCTGGCTAAATAAAATGAAGGAAAACGTGAAGGACTTCTGAAGACTCCAAGTTCAGCGGCACGAAGCAGAAGAAACACTCCAACCACATACAAGATATGTCAGGGACATGAAAAGTGAAATACGTGACAAAGACCTACAAAGAACAGATTAGCAAACACCAAAACAGCGCATCCTGGTTTTCAGATAGTCCTAAGACTGCTGTCAGAAGACAAAACCATTATAAACTATAGAGTTTCTAAGAGGCATATTCTGCTTTAATTCCTGATGACTCTTATGACAAAACCAGACAAAAAGCTGGCATTGACCACTGCAATAAGAGCCAAAGAAATCTAAATGATTCCACTGCTAGATTTGAAATGCTCTATTGGTTCAAAAGTACTTAGGTAGCAGCAGAAAAAAAACTTGCCTTTTCCTTGACAGATTTCAATTAATTTACCAACTGAATTATCAATAATTTAATGCAGCAGTTTTAAAAGACAGTCAAAGGAAAAGACCAACTGCAGAGGGCAATCGAACAGAAATGATGAAGGGGTGCTGGCAGTTCTATGTGTTTAACTTCTGAGAGCTGTTTCAGGAAAGGAGTTAACAAGAACATGAAAACCAAACTGGCTCTTTCAGCACGAGGACTCAAAATTCAGTTCTTGCCTTGATTACTAAAACTATGAATTGGGTACAACAGTTTATAAACTGCTTCCAGTGAAATAGATGACATACATTGAATGCAGTCACTTGATAAGCAGAGCTAGGTAATTCTTTCAGAAAACATTAAGAGAGCTCTGCAAAAATCCAGAACCTTGCAGCTTGAACTTAACTCAATGCATTGCTTCCAAAACTACTGTTTCTCTCATCTAGCCTTTTACCTCCACTTCATAGATATGCAAACAATTAAATCCATACATTCAGATTTTCATATAAAAGTAATGCATAGAACTTGCTTTTCACATGGCAAATACCAGATTCCCTCTGTATTTATGGAGAGACACCATCATCTATGTCTGCCTCCATACTGATCTAGAGGGAATGTATGTTAATGTTTCACCTTCTGCTGTTCAAGAACCATTTTGAACCAGAGCTGAACTCCTGACTGATACTTCTAGATCAAGAGACATCACCCCCTATTTTTTTTTATTACTTCATATTAAAAATAATAATAATAATAAAATTCATAGGTTTCTTTGTGTAAAACTTCCCCAGTTAATAACTGTTCTGAATTTACTCTTGATCTTCTGCAAAAGTACTACTGAAGTTAACCAGATCTGAAAGTCCTATTTTCTCATGTTTCAGTATAATTTATTTAAGTATTCACTAATCGTGAGGTGGACCAAAATTCTTACAGCAGTATTTGTTAAAAGCCATTAAGAAACTCAAACAATTAAACAGCTATGAGACTACATTCAGACTTGAACATGGAACTAAAATTAACCTCACATCACAAGTTGTTCCAATTGCCTACCCTAAAACACTAACTCTGTACTATGCAGAAGTTATTAATATTTGATCTCTGTAATTATCAGCATCCTTAGTACAAGTAGCCCAAGATAATCTTTTCAAGAGGGATGAGTTTCATGTTATACTCACAAGACACGGAGATTCTTCAGTCCTGAGAAGTCCATCTTTGTGATTCTCGTTATATTATTTTTTTCTAGATCACTGTAAGAGAAAAAAACAACACAGCATTGAGACACTGTAGCTGACATCCAAAATTCTGACAGCAGAAAGCAGTGCAGTATCTATCAGCTACTCAAACTGTACAAACTGATGTTTCCACTGAAATCTGAAAAAGTGGTTCATTGATCTTGCCTTTTCCTCTTAAACTTCTCTGCTCTCTCACAAGGAGTTTTTTAACTTCGATATTGGTGCTCATATGCTGTACCTTTACATCTCCCTCAAGACAATAAGAATTTAAGAGTCAAAAATATATTTGTGGCTTGATTTTTATGATACAGCTGAAATGCAGTACTCTGTCCCCAGATGAATACAACTCAAGTTATTCCAAGCCCAAGTGAACACAGCCTGATGCACAAAGTTTGGCTAACTACAGCTTGATGAGAGAACTAGAAAGTAAAGGGCTACCCTAACAAATGGAAGATTTGTAGTTACAGAACTGCTCCTTCTCAGCATCCAAACTAGGCAAGCTCTCCAAACCCATTGTTTGGAAATGCCAGTTATCAGAAGATACTGTTAATAACAGACCTGTTTCTCATGCTTAGCACAACTTTCCAATTTGCATCTTCTATCCTCACTTGAATTCTGTATTTTCTAAAACATCTGTTATATGTCAACACATTTCCCTCACGCAGTCACATACCAAATATTACTTCCTGCACTGTTTCAATTTGTGATAATTTATGCTCTAGATCCCAAATTAATAAGTAACCGGCATCTTTTCTACAAAAAGGAAAACACACTGCAACACAACATGGGCTGTTCTTATTTATTTATTTATTTAAAACAAGTACACTGAAAACACAAAAGAATTTCATATCTAAAACATGTATCTTATTAGACATGAAAATAAAATACTCTTCAGCTTGAGTGAAATTCTATTTAATTCTATTAAAAATGAAGGAACCCATAAATCAATCCTACTCTTAAGAATTTTACTTAAAGTTTGCTCTCAGAACACTGAACTGCAGTGTAACTGCAGAATAACATCTCATTTCCCAACACAGAGTCTTCAAGTCATTTCAGTGGTCTCATCTTTTTCTTCAAGGCAGCAACTGCTGACATGGCTGCACCATAGGTTCTGTGCTGCTTCCGTCCTTTGGATTTGCCCTTACCAGGCACCTCCAAAAGTCCTCCTGGCTGAGCACCTTCTGTTGATTTTCTTTTTTTCCTGCCCAGGCAGTTCTACCTAACCTAGTGCTAACCACCAGGGATGAGAAACAGATAGATTTTATCCCTAGTACTCAGTCAGGCTTATTTTAGCATAAGCAATATTCAGCAAACTTCACTTTAAAGCAGGTATATTTCTTCAATTTCACAACACAAATATGTTCTGTCAATTTCCTAGATACAAGAAGTACTTCATAAAAAAACAAAAACAAAAAACAACTTAATATATCAGAGTAATTTCTTTTCACCTGATTCATATTTTATTCCTAGTAAAATGCTACTAAGTATAATTAAAAAAATACAAACATGCGCGCTCTTGGGTTAACAATTATGCCAATAGAAGACCAAGTATTTTTCTAAAGATCACAACGTTGTAAACACACGCCAACAAGTTTTGTTGTCTATGGATGAAAACAGTCTCATATGAAAAATTAGTCATGAGACTTGACATTTCCTAAAAGACAGTGAGATCATAAATTTACAAGAGAAAGTAGAGACTTGTCCTGTGAAATTAAATTTTATGATAGTTCCTCCATTAATGTGTACTCTACTGTATATACAAAGACTCCATTTGTTTTCCATTTCTAATAAAACTCAACAAGACAAAGGAAACTAACAATCCTATTTTTATGCACATTTGGGAATCATCTGAAACCTTGACCCTGAAACACTTCCTAAAAAAAAAGGTGTCTGTTTTGCGTTGAGTATTTCCACAGGTACGAAAAGGAATCCAAGGAAAAGGCACAGATTGGAACGTCCAGGAATGCTTCAGCTGTTCCCTCTGTACTCTGGGAAATGCTGCCTAGGTGGCTAACACTGAATGGCCTCTAAGTGCCTCACAAGTAATACTACAAAGGAAATATGACAGCTTTCAAAGTAGAAAAGTTAAATCATTTGAAATCTTTCATATACTATCCTACAGGAGAAAACACAACCAAAAAAAACAACACTGGTGCTGCTAGATCATTCGATTCCACATAAGCCTTCCCATACAGCTGCTATTTAAACCAGTCTTTTTTTCCACCTCACATCAGACTCTGTGAGCAGAATAGATGTATTACTACTGAGAAATATGAATATGCAAGTGTTCAAGAAATGCTTAAAATAATGTATGTTGAATCAGGAGCATTTATATTTTGATGACAAGAAGCATGTTCTTCTACAGTATTAATAAAAAATACTTGTCATAATATCTAATTTCATTTTTCTAACGTAACTCACATTGTCAAAGAAGAAGCAGTTGGATACTTTGAAGTTTAAGCTTGTTAAAAGGTATATTTTCAACATTCAAAGAAACAGAACTGATTTTTTAGCATACTTGCTATGTTCCCCAAATGCTCTTAAACACAAGAGCAGAGTTTCTTCTAATATGAACATCATCCTTAATTAAACAAAATCTTAAATACTTAAATGATTATGGGTAACTGTTCTCATTCATTGGAGGAAATGACTTTTCAAATTGGTAAACTAAAAAAAATATTTGTTTTCTCATGTGTTCCCTAAACCTCATCTGCAAACCACTGAATCATGCTCTTTTCAAGGAATACCTTTTAGACACAGCCTACATTTTTGAGACTTTCTAACTTCATTTCCTCTGTGTATGCAGTTCAGTTTTTTGACCCTGGTGCATCATTAACTACTCACTGGTGCACCAGGGTGACCTGACTGCAAAGCACTGGGAAGAATTAACTCTGGAGCAAACAATGCATAAACAGCTAGGTGTTCTATTTGCATGTTGTTTCCCATCTGCTTTTTATGCCATTCCTTTGAAGGTGTTCCTGTGTCTAACAAAAGTTCTACCAAAGCACAGCAATCAGCAGGTCAGAATTCTCCCAAGCCAACTTTGTCAGCTGGGGGGCACACAGAGCAAAAAGAGTCACTGTCCCCCCATTTTGCCCATCCTGCTAAGCCTTAATTCTCAGCACAATGCATTCACTCAGCATGAACAGGTGTACACAGAGCTTCATTCCCGTCACACATACAGAACAACCTTTTTCCCCCCTTTCGAGTCTATGAGACCAGTCCCACACATAATCTCCCATTCCTATCTTCCTTCAGCTCCAGGAACATTCCCACTATTCAGCATTCTCCCCACAGCAAGCTCTGCAGCTCTGTATTGAGAAAGACTTTCTTGAATGCTCTTGATCAACACACATCCTTAGATTGCTTTTTCCTCCACTCCTGTAGATTGACACAGCCTGCACTGCATATAAAAGATCAACCATCCCACTAAAGCCCACTGAACATGAACAGCTAAGTTAAAGCTTCCATTTCAGCAAGTACAGCACCCTAAGCTCTATGATTGCCCTTCTTCATGAAGTAAATTTACCTTGAACCCTTTGGATTTTATTGATAACTGCTTCCTCTGCATTAAATAAATAAATAAATAAAAAGCATTATTAACCTTCTGAACACCTACCTGTTCAAGCAAGCTTTCCCTCAAGGCTCATCTGCCATTTGAAGTAAAACAGACTAAAACCTTGATGAACTACTATGTAACACTTCCTCCTCCTGTTCAGAGTAGGTCTAGCACTGCTGCAAAAAAGCCCATTGCCACAGGTTACCCCCTTACTCAACTAAACTTTGTTACTGTAAAGTTATTGAACTGTTGCAGACTTCAGTGGTTTACAGCTGGTATTTGTGGGCAACTTAATATTTTATATTTCCCTTATAAAAAGTCTGACAGCTGATTATGAGCCCACTAGTGGGTTTCAACTACAAAAAGCTAAACCTTAACATCTGATCTTGGTTGACTTTCAAATACATCATGGCTCAAAAGAATTATTGGAAGCAAACACACAAGCAGATCTGAAAAGAAACTGGATCATAGTCACAAAGAAAATTATAATGCCACGGTGAACTTAATTCATATTTAGCTTCAATAAATTTCTATCTGCAGAACCATTCGCTCAACAAGAAATTTCTATTGTGTGGGATTCCTGCACTTTGCATATTGTGCGAGGCCAAATGGATCTTGAGTCTTACTCAGAACACCTATCCTGCCCCAAGCACACACAGGCCCAGTTACAACTCTTGGTCACTTCGTGTTCAGTGTTCTACCTGATGAGCACTCTATTCCTTGGACTTCAATAAGTTTTTAGTCCTGGAGTAAACCCAGTTGCCACAAACACAATGTATTAAGTGCTCTATGCTTCTTTCTCCTAGACTCCCATATCTCAGAGAACACATACAGCTAGCTGATCAATCTGAGCCTGTAATTATTACACACATAAAGTCAGAATTGAGATTGACAACAAGAACATTCAGATTATTATTTTTAAAAGCCAATAATCAATGGTCATCAGATGCTGAACTCTTGCAAACATTTCAAAATAATATTTTAATACTCACATGTATAAATACAAATTCCTTATAGAAAACTCAAATGCTTATACACACAATTAAAGGATGCAATTATTTTTTTTTAAGCACTAAAAAGCCACATTTCAGTAAGTTTTTATTAGTCATCAGTTCACTACTTGATGAAACCTTGAGTGCGTTAGTTCTCACTTTTTGTTGTTGTTGTTGTGCTTTGAGGTTGGCACTACACAAGTTCAGAGGTACACAAAAGCCACTCGGCCTGATGGCTAGAACTGCAAGTGGAACATTTGCTTTAAGACAAGCTTCTACTTAAAGGATTTTTCTAAGCTGCAATTTCTGCTGATTTGGAAAAGCACCAAATTCCAGGCTTAATCCTGTTAGCTTTTGGTCAGAAAAGAAACTGCTTAAAGTTAATTCTCTTCCTGAAAGAAACCCAATTATTTCATTTGATTACAGCTATTCATTGTCCATGAATTTTCTAGCGTGAAGAAGTCTGCCTCCCTTTCAGAGAAATCTGTGGTACCAGACTGGCAAATGGTGGCATTCTGAACAACAAAACTGAAGACCATCTCTGATACTCAATAATTTGATATCAGTAGCTCAGTGTTCAATACCACAAGACCTATGTGGATGCTATTAATGAAAACATTTATTAATCAGCCTGTCTTTAATCTAAAAAGACATTACATGAAAAGAAAATATATAAAGGGAAAAATAACTTGCAATCCATAGAGATGGGCAGCTAGAACAACAGTTTCAACTTCATTCAAGTCTTCAGGTGTTCTCCCTTTAAAATTCATACAGAGCTCAATAAAAGCAGTAGAGAAAATGCACACTCAGTATTAAGAAAAATTAATTATCACACACTTCAAAAGACCTCTCTTACAAGTTACACTGCACTAAGATTGTTTCTTGTCCAACATACAAATATATAGGTATTTCTAGACATAGAATCTCAAATACACAATTTAGAATGCCTGAGAAGAGGAGATGAGTGTCTGCCACATACCAGCTCCAAACTACATGCATTTATGTCACATCTGTGATGAACAAATCACCAAGACACTCATTACTCTCAAAACAAATTTCATTAAACTGACATCCTATGTAATTCAAATGAATTTTCCTAAGAAGGAAAACAGGTAAAGAATCAACGCACCACCTACATCTCGCATCAAAGCAAACTTCAACTAGGACATATTTTACAGAAGTTCCAAATGCTCATAAAGAATAGAAGAAAAATAATTTCTCTATGAACTAAATTGTGATGGTTTTGGGGACAGAGACGTATTCTTTATTACAAATGAAAAAATCATGCAGTCAGTAATTTATTTTAAATGATAAATCAACTTGGTAGCAACAGATACAAAATGAGGAAGCTAAAGCCAAAGTGATAACAATTCAATCCAGATTCCTGATCTGAAAGAGTTACAGATACCTAACATGAGCCCATACCTCCCAATAACTCAAGCAGCGCACAGTCTGAAGAAACAAGGCTTTTATTGTTTTGCCATTACACTGCTAGAGGACTTGGTCACTCTGAGCCACCTGCTAGAATGACGGCTGAGTCATCCCCTGAAAATCTGCCTGTTTCATTTGTCTGCCCAGCCCCCATTCGCTTCACAAGGTAACCATGAACACAAACACACACCAGGTGAACTAGAGAAAACTTGCATTTTCACAAGGTAAGTTAACCATTCACTTGGATGCCTGCTGCACTCCAGAAGCTTAAAACCACAGAGGAGTGCTCAGTGTTTCTGAAAGCTGCCTTTGGGGTTCAAGGCAAAAGGTTCTTCAGTGAAGCCCTCTCTGAACACTTTCATTCACAGACTGGGGACACGCTAACACCGTGGCTCATTCAAGAGACATGTCTTTTCTCATGTGTGGATGTATTCACTTCAGTATGCCTGTTTTTGGCCAGTCTGTACACACTCACTATCTGTTCTGTTATTTTAACTATTTTCCAGAATTTCTTCTATGGGATTAATTTACCTTTAATGGATACAGAGTGCCACTAGCCTCTTAGCCTTAAATGACTGTAATTCCCTATGGAAGGCACTTGGCAATTCTCCTGTGCCTTCAGTCCAAGAACTTCAAAGTTGCTATGATAAACTACTCAGTTATAACATTACCCTGAAGCCCTCTGGCAGCACAATCTGCATATCTTCAGATTTAACATATTTCCAACTCAACTTAGGCAATGCAGGAAATAAAGACCTGGGATTGTATTTTACGAAACACACAAATTCCATTAGTTTGCAAAACAACCGGGCAAGTATGAACTTCAGTTGTAAAGAAAAACAAAAAATTCTGCTCATCTCATTAAAGAGCCAATAATACTCTCCACCTCTATATAAAAAGACAAGTTGTTTTTTTCTTCTTAAACTGGAAACAGTTGACTTCTCAAAATAGCATGAGAAAACTATTTCTTTACTGACTTCTGAGAAGACTGGAATTCTCTAAATATTCCACAATACAATTAATTGTAAAGATGTTCTACATCTTCAAAGTAATTTTAGACAGAATGTGAAGTGCATACATGTTTTCAGTTTACTTAAGAAATATCCTGTACAGCTCAAACAGCTACAGACATACCTTGTCCTCCTGCTAGCTGTTCCCATGGAGCAAACTTAAATTTTTCAGAGCTCAATTTTAGGTCGCTGAGAGTAACACTTGTATCCATGTTTTTCATACACAAACATATGAAGAACACAAAGAATAAAGTTACTGGAAGGAGACAGCATCAATTAATAGAACCATACTTAATAATGCCTTTGTGTGATAGATGACCAGATGTGCAGAGTATGAGTGAAGAGAGGATATCTTCACACTGATTTCAGCAAGACCTTGGCACTGCTGTCCATACTCTCTTTAAATCCAAACTGATCAGATATGGATTACGTAAACACTCTGGGTGCAAACTGGCTGGACCTCTGAGCATGCAAGGTGATCAGCAGCTGCCTCCTAGTATTCTCCCTCTGAAATCAATGGTAGGGCCAATATTGTTTAATGTCTTTATTAAAGACTGGAGTGTCAGACAGCGTGCATGCTTAACTTCACAGACAGCATCAAATAAACAGAAGCAGCCATTACACTAAAACATGAGGCATACCATAAAAAGGTCAGAAAATTAGGCTGACAGAAACATTAAAAGTTCAAAAGAGGGAGAAAAAAAAAAAAAAGAAAGAAAAAAAAAAAGTCATGTACATACAAGAAAACAAGCCTCTGCAACAATTACAGGCTGGGCTCTGTCTGACCAAGGAGCTGTTTTGGAAAAAAGGACCTCAAAGTCCCACAGGGCCACAAAGCTGTCAGCAGCGTAAGTCCTTCAAGCAGTGAAGGCCACCATAGACCAGCCTGTGGAGCAAGAACCAGCAGTGTGCAAAACTTGACTAAGCTCTTCTATTCAGCACTTGCGAAAGTTCATCTGCTCTACTCTTACAGACTCACCAGCACAAAAACAGGCTGACAGTGGAGAGAATGAAACTGAGGGCCACTGCAATGATCAGGCAACTGAAATACACCATATGAATATAGGCTGAGAAAGCTGCACCCGTTGAACCTAAATATAGGATTCTGAGGAGATTTTACTGCAGCTTTTAACTACAAAGAAGGCATCAGGACAGGAGTATGTAGACCCCTGTCTCGGCTCCACAGTAAGAGGGAATAAATTATGAACAAACACTGGAGAAAAAACAAGTCCTGCCAAAAACACCAGGTCCCAAAAGGACTCAGGAATATTCTGCATTGCTTCACCAACATCAGCACTGCACAAAGTGTATTGACACAGCAGTATCAGGATCCAGTAATTGTGAAAGTCATGTTAAGCCAAAATAACAAATTTACAATTCAAGATTTAATATTTATATTGTTCTTTTTGGGTAGTACCACATATATGATGCTGGATCATTCTGATCTCCAGAAAATTTTCAGTTTTAATTAGATTGCTACACAATAACTAGAAAGTACAAATTCTATGCTGCAGTCCATTGTCCAGTGTATTTTAACACACCTACACAATACAGCTTCTAATTTGAAAAAATTAGACAGCTCCTTCAGATTACAGAAGGCTCTTGGATATGACTCAAACAGTGTTTGCTTTTTGTCTGAACAATGAGAAAATTGATCTTAAAAGGTGTCTAAATCTTGAGAATAAAATAGCCATTCCTAAGCCCACATTATGTGCCCAAATGATCTAGAACTGCTCACAGGCAACACATTTCTGTCCTCATCTTTGTTTAAAATAAATTAATAAATAAAAAGCTTGGCAACTGTAGGTGCTAAAAACATCAAGGAAAAATTGCTTTTTGAAACTACAGTGGAGACTAAATTTCCCATTAAGGGGATTGCTGTTTAAAGTCAGACCTGACATATTAAGTCTTCCCTGACACAGACTTGCCAGACTTCACAACTAAAGACAAGTTTCAAGGAATTAAGTATCAAGTTGAGCATTTCCTAAGAAATCCTAACCTGCAGGAACAGACAGGATGCATTTCGTGCAACAAGATTTGTCTGCAAAAGCGCATCCTTGCAGTGGCATCATTTGTAAATACTAAACATATTTGGTAAATAGTGCATTTGTTTTCAAAAAGAATGATACAGCAAGGCACAGGCTGGTCAACGTCAGACTCACTTCCTTGTCCCATGGAAAAGACATGGAGTAAACACTATTAGAAGCAATTTCTAAGTAGAAAGATGACTGAAAATACCAACAGATTTATCCAAGGGGAAATCAGGCTTGAGCAACCTGCCTGCCTTCTAAAGCAGAAGCCACTTATGTGAAGAGGGAGGGAGAACAGTGAACTCTTTTTTGAGTGCATCTGGAGTGCCATGTCCAATTCGAGCCCCCTCAGTCCAAGAAAGATACTAAAAAACTTGATCAAATCCAGCAAAAGACCACTGAAATGGTCTTGATGTAAGATGAATCTGAGGAAGCTTTACTTGTTTATCCTGGGGAAGTATAGGCTTCGGGGTGACTGAATAGCAGTCTTACAATAACTAAAGAGAGGTTACTCAGAAGATGGAGCAAAAGCTTGATAGAGGTATGCAGGATGAGAAAGACATAATGATTATGAATTTAAGTGGGAGTGGTGTGGCTTAAACAGGCAATCAGCTGAGTACCACACAGCTGCTTGCTTGCTCCCTTCTGAGCAAGGACGAGGAAGGGAACTGAAAACAGAACTTGTGATTAGAGATTAAAAAAAAAAATCTACTAAGGCAGAAGATGAAAATGGAACAAAAATGCAGTGATAACTATACAACTGCTTCTCACCAATGACCTGCCAGTAACACAAGGTCTCATCACCTGCCAAGTGACGCCCAGAAACATCCAAGAAGCCAACACCCCACAGCTTTATGGCCTTCCACATGATGTCTTGTGGTATGGAATAACCCTTGGCCTAATTCAGGCTACCTGTCCTGGCTCTGCCTCACCCCCTGCTGCCAGTCTATAAAGGCAGCAGCTCTCCCCTGTTCAGCAGTCCAGCCTATCCCTGGGCATGCTCCCACCGCTCAGAAATGGCCAAGACTTCAGTATGCTATTAATGCTACTTTGGCTGAAACCAGGACACAGAAGCTCCATCTGTTTATTTAAGAGAGCATTAATAGAAAAACAGTTAAGCTATGGAACAAGTTGCACAAAGGTTTTCAAGACTCCAACAGACAAAGCTCTAAGTAGCCCAGTGTGAATTTCACAGTGAGCTTGCTTGGAGTAGAGGTTGAACTAGGAGCACTCCCCTAAGGTCCCTTCCATCCTTCATGATTTTAAGTCTGCTTTCCACACAGAAGAGAGTAAAAAATATATTTGTTCCTCTACGTTTGGGGTGAGGTAGAAGGGTTAACAGAAAGCATTAAACATGAAGCACACATAAAAATATGAAAAACAGTCAAAACAGTTGCTACAGAAACCAGGATGCGTGCACAGTATGAAGAGAAAGTACAGTCACACTTGGACACCAAAAAAAACAAACAAACAAACATTAATTCTCATGTTATTTCTTTCCAGTTCTTAAACAGAAATGATCAGTTAAATGAATTCAACATCTATAACCCTAACTCATCTTTCATATTCAACATGCACCAGCTGGTTGGATATGAAAGGTAACTACATCAGTCTAGTGCTATTCCAATGATCAAACAGATACACAGGTAGAAAACAGAATGTCAAACCGTTTCAGATATGTTCTCATTCCACTATAAAATGGTCAGTCTCATCAGAACATAAATAGGTATATCCACACTTTGATCTTCATCCCATTTGGACTTCAAAGGTATCTCTCTGATACAAATTAATTCCCATTCCAGGGTGCACTTCAGTGGCACCCAGAGACAGGACAGGGGACATCAGACACAAACTGGAACAGACCAAGTTCCATATAAACACAAGAAAGAACTTCTTTATTTTGAGGGTGACAGAACACTGGAACAGGGTGCACAGAGAGGCTGCAGAGCCTCCTTCTCTGGAAGTATTCAAAACCCACCTGGACACTCTCCTGTGTAATCTATTGCAGGGAACCTGCTTTAACAGGAGAGCTGGACTGGATGATTAATGAAAAAACAGGTATCTGTTCAGTTGCTGTTCAATAATATAATTGGCTACTGTAATAATTCAGATGGCTACTGTAAGACTTGACAGCTTGGCAAAAATTTTTACCAACAAACAAGTCATCTTAGTGAGGCCTGAAATGAAAACAAAAACTTGATTTCACCTTCCACTTTTTTCCCCCACTTTAAGACACACGAAGACCAGAAACTCCTCCTAGTAGATCTTCTCCTGGAATTGTAAAAAAAATATTTTTTAATTTAACAAGCATCCAGTTTCACCAACTCTGTCCCTACAAAGAACCACACTGGGTGAACGTGTCTGCTGTAGCCACTAAGTAGCAGATTAAGCCAAGAAGTCACCATAAAATCTGTAGGACCGTTCTAATACATAAAAGCCATTTCAAGGAAGTTCTGCATTTACTTGACAAAGTTAGCATCCAGATGTTACAATCATTAGCAATCTTCATCATTCCTAAGTAGATTCTCACGTTTACTTTCCTCTGTTCTTATCTAACTTTAGGTTTTCAACACAAGATTTGCTGAAGCAAAGCAAAACTGCTTTCACGGTGTTTCTGAAAAAGACTGGGCATATTTATTCGATATTTCAACTTGACAAAACTACTCATGCTCATAAAATCGTTTTGCACCAAGTCACTTACCTACTTAAGAACTGTGACAGAACAAACTTGGGGAAGTATTTGTTATATAAAACAAAGTTAACACCAACTGGGAATAATTCATTTCCAATTTCTAACCATCTTCATGAGCAATTAGCTGAAGAACTTCCCTGGGAGTTCCCCTGCCCTTTCATCTGTTAGCTATTAAAAACCACTGCACAAAAGGATGGCTAGCCTGTTTCTTATACTTTCACATTCTTATCTGAGAAACTTACATGCAGATGTGTTTCTCAATCCAACCAACCAGACTTTGCCTTAAGGCTTTTCTTCTTAATATCCAATTCCAGTTCTGGAAAACCAACTTTCTTTGCTTAAGAACTTGAATTCTGTGACTTGTTTCATCACTATATTCTTCTCTTCAGCTTACCACCCTACTGTATTTAGGCATTTCATAAATGCACAAACACTACTTCCCAGTACTATTTCCTTCTAATGAGTTTTCTTTGCTCTCCAGCTATATTATTAAATGACCACCTCTAACCAGCTCTTCCACTCCATGAGACTGCTAATATCTAAAGCTGGCACTCTACAGCTATTTCAAAGCTTGTAGCCCAGAAGTTCCCACCTTCTAAGTAATGTTGCAACCGCTGCCACCCTCACCAAGCAAACGTGTTCCACCCAGCATTTTCTGAAGTCAGCATTTCAAAGCACACGCTCAGTATGTACAATGCTTCTTCAAATCAAAACAGTACCACTATACAGACAGGAGAAAAAAATCCCTAAATTAAAGCCCCACTGAAGTCCAGGCAAAACATGCATCATGGCTAACGGGAAATTTGAACTGCTTTCAGGACACAGCCTTGCCTTGATAAAACTTTCTGAGTGATACTTGAACAAAATAACCATTTTAATTAAACATTAATGTCTCCATATCTGTGGATGACACATACACAGTGATAAACTTAAATAGGCTTGATGTCATCTGACTATATCTGTTATATGAGTTTCATGTTGCAGATGACATCCCAAAACAGATGAGGCAATCAAATCTTCAGCAGAAAACTATTCCGTGCATTTTGTTATTTTCTATAGTAAGGGAAAGAAAACTAATGTAAAGTGAAATTATATTTTATATAGATCTGTGGTTAACAAATGTACTTGTTTGGTCATCCATACTTGGAAAAACTGCACACTCCAAGGAACACGGCTACTAAATTCCATTGAAATTTCTACTGTTTTAGAGTGATCTTTTCGAAATGTAAAGAAAAACTGAAGTTAGGAATTGGAATCTTTTCTGCTTTGGGACAAACTGTTTGCCGAAAAGCCTTTTCCGGCTTCTTGCATTAAACTGATGTCACATAGTACCTTTAACTACCTGCTTTATCTACCGTTAATAGCTATTGTGCCAAATAAATTTCCTCAAGTTTAAAAGTTGCAATAATAGAATCCACCAGTACATGACCAAAGATTGCAGTGACGACTGCAATACAGAAGGGCAGTTTGTCTGAACTGACTTAAAACACTTAGGTTTTTTATGATTTTTACAGTTTACCATTTGTAACTTTTCTTAACTGTCAAGTTTACTCATTAGTGTGCCTATCACAACACATGCCAGCACTGCTTCGCAACAGAATACCTTTATTTTATACAATCTCACTGTCACATTCTTTACACGCCACAGAAACAAAGGAATAAGACCAAGTGAAAGAATTGGAATTAAGAAATAATTACTTAATTACTAGTATGCATAAGAACACACTAATGCATCTGCTTTCAGTATATAATTCCCATGCTAGTTAAGTACCTATGTATTAAAGCATTTCATGAGAATGTGCATTCACAGGACAAAGTATTCTTCCTCTCTTCCCCCCTAAGTCAAGCAGCCAACCTTAACTCATCACTTGGAAAAACAATATGGAGCTAGACATTAAAAAATAAATAAAAAACATCTTTTATATTCAACAATATGAAATTTAGTACCACTTCTGTTCTCATCGCATCTAGAAGGACCCTTATAACCATTTAAGATTTCTTATGTTAAGCATTCTACAAAGAAGCCCCAAAAGGGCTTTTAAAGACACACACAAACAAACAAACAAAAAGAGCAAAGAGATGGAGAAAAGAAAGCAAAGTGGTAAAGCTCAGTACAGCAGGCACTGACCTTGACTCAATTGTAGACTAACTTGAATTAAAAATTTTGCCTGACAACATGAACATTAAAGGGAATTTAATTTTTTTCAAAACCACTTTTCATTTCTAAGGGAGATTTCTTACAAAGTAAGAGAATCAAAATGGAAGAAAAAAAATACATCAATAACCAACACTTTCACCTTGTAAACCAATGGAGCCCTTTCTGAATTAGAAGGTATAACCTTCCACTTACATAGGCAAGAACAATTGTGTGCACTGAGAAAACATCCCAAAAAGTTACAGACAGCTGATTTGTCTTGTTCATTTGGGCTGATTGCCTCTATGCGCAAGCATAGCATAAAGTGACTACAGTAACCCCACACAACAGAAGAGGTTTAGTCTCTCCAATTAAACTCCTAAAGATAGCATCAGTGCTAGCAGCCTTGCACCTCAGATTGAGTAGAGATAGAAGTCACAGCCAATGAGGTATCAACTATAAGAATGCTATCTACTCAAATTGTCTGCATTCCTTGGTCTTTAAATAGATTTAATTGGTGTTTCAGGAACTTCATTAGTAACCTGACACTATATAGACTATGTTGATTATTCACCATACAGTTCAACAGGAAGGTAATCCTACTGACCTCTATGCAAGAGGCATAGAGGATTCTCCAAAAAAATCTCACTGATATAAGAATTACTTCTGCAGAAGTATCACAGATTTTCACAAAAAAAAAACCAAACAAATAAATATGAGTTTGAAAGCAAGATGAATTCTGAAATCAATTTGGAAATTTCAGATAAGTTCAAGAAATATGGAAAGGCGTGTAACAGAAAAAAATCAAAACAACACCAGCTTTAAAACAGCAAGGTTTTTTCTTCTTTTTAGCATAACAGACCTTCATTAAGAATGCTGCCTTCATCAGTGCCAAGGAAGGAAAGAATATCACAATCAGTATAACCATCAGTTAAGATTTCCCCTTATGAGGGACAAAATTAGATTAAGGTCTCAGAAAAAGCAGCAACTCCTAGATAGAAAGGTAAAAATCTAATTAAAAGCTCCAGAAATCTATCAATCACAGAATTAAAAACACATTCTGCAGCACCAAACAGATGGTAGAAAACTGAAATATAAGACATTTATTCTGACAGAGACAACTTACAGACCAGATTCAGTTAAGGGGAAAAAAGAAAACTTAAAAACCACACTGAAAGCAACTGGCAGAGAGGTAAGAATCAACCCCTTCTCTAACTTCTCTGCAGATATGGCCTGCAAAACTTATTGGTGAGTACAAGACCACAAACCTATTCCCCTTAGGTATAAAGACAGAGAGTAGATCTCTTACATACGAGGTCTGCTCTGACAGCAGTGCCTCCTATTTTATCCTGCTGGCCTATGACATCAGAGGTGGATGTTAGTGGGACAGCAGTAGAAGTTGAACCTTTCCACCAATATTCCACTACACTGTGTTGCTGTGCAACAGATGGCAGTTGATGAGCAGTATGACAAAATGGCATCTGACACAGAAGTGCTTATGAAGCAAAGGCACGGGATTGAATTTCTCCCTTTGGAAAAAATGGTACCCACTGACATTCATTGACACTCACTGAACATTTGCAGAGATCAAACAGTGGATATGAGCACAATGAGGTGGTGGATGGTGCACCACACCAGTGGCAACAATGATGTGAAAGACATACCAGATGGCCATGGACAGCTGTCACACCGCTAAGAGTGCCTTCGCCAGCTCACTCACATGAATAGGTGGATTACAGCCAGGGAACTGTGTAAGGAGCTGAACATCAGCTTCAATGCTTTGGAAACGCTAGTGGCAACATTGGAGTATCACAGCGTTCATACCAGGCGTTCACACACAAATGGAACAAAAACCATTTGCAAGTTTGTCAGTACCTATTAAAGCCATGTGAGCCTGAAGGTGACTGCTTCCTAGATCATGTCACTACCAGTGATGCGACTGTGTGACAAATAAAAGCTGGAGTCAGAATGACAGTCTGTGGGAAGGAGAAGCATGAACTCCCCCCCCAAAGAAAATGTTTCAGACACAGCGATCATCAGGCAAAGCAATGTGCACCAACTTCTGCGACAGGAAAGTGGATCCTGTTGGATTTCCTTTAATCTGAACAAACTATCAAATCTGACTGCGGCATCACAAAACTCAGCTGAAAGCTCAAGTCAGGTCAGAGAAGATAACAATTTTTCTCTTGGAACACTATAATGCCAAGCCCCATCCCAGTTTGAAGACCACAGCATTATACCAATCTTCAAACAGTGGGGCACCTCCACTGGTGCAGATTTTATGAGTGAGGCACACAGGCTCTTGTTCATCACTGATGAAAATGCATAGCTAATGGTGGTGACTATGTTGAAAAACAGTGCTTTGTAGCTGAGAATCTGTTCTATCAAACAGTGTTATTATGCTTTTTGTGTATGATGTAGTATCCACGTAAATAAACAGGAAGCATTACTTTCGGAGCAATGTACATATTTAGTACCATTACAAAAGAATGTCAATTGCTTAGAAGGCCTTTGTTCAGTGGAAAAGTTCTTCCCATTCCTGTGAGCCATTCAACATCTTGAAAGACAAATCTGACTGAACAACACTGAAAGGAGATCTGAAGATTAAATATATGGGTCTCTGGAGAAAAGACTTTAAAAAAAAATAATCAAAACAAAATTGTTTGGTCCATGTTGCAATCAGAATATTACAAGAACCCAACCAGAATATTACAAGAACCCATCTCTTTCTTAAGAATTACTTAAAAAAAAAATAAACCAATACAAGCAAAACCTGTTATTGAACCTGAAAGGAATGGGAATTACAACAGCCTCTAAGCCTAAATCCATACCAAACTATAATAATGTAGCTGAACCAACAACAATGAATAGAATCTTCCTATCATCTGAGGAGCAAAAAGAAGGCAAGCCACGTGCTACAAATTTATCTCAAAGAATTTATTAGAGGATGGTGTACAGAATTTCCCCTACCATGGTAAAATTTTCTGAACAAGACCACTTATTAATCTACACATCCCTGTAATGTGAATGCATGGATATAATCACAAGAGGAATTGTCATATATTACTTTTACTCATTCTACCATTTTTCTTCATACAGTTTTCCCATTTGAAGTTAACGTTAGTTCTTCCCCTACCTTAACTTGACTTCTTTCCTCATCTGAATGCTAGAAACTTGCCTTGTTTTTGCCATGGTGCTCAGGGATATGACTTAGCAGAGGGTTGTTAGAGTTAGGGTACTATGGTTAGGCTGCAGTTGGACTTAATGATCTCTGAGGTCTTTTCCAATCTGGGTAATTCTATGATTCTCTGATTCAACTTCATGACAAAACATTGCTTTGTCTTGCAGGGCTGGAAATTAAGATGAAGAAGGAAAAAGAGAGGTCCCCGTTAGGGAGTCATCTGACAAGAAGACAGAAGATGTACCTGTTGGCTCCTGCAGCTGTCATCTTCATGACAAAAGCAGGAAGCTGACTCTACTTAATATATGTCCTGCTAGTACTAGAGAAGCAGACTCACATACAGGCAGACTTTTTCCCCAGCTACTGAAAGGCATTCAACACTGTGCTACCAAAATTGTTTATATGACCCGTATCTGTAATTGAAGAGTGCAAAGAAAAAAAGGACTAAGGAGTACTAGATTACTTAGGAAGAACTTTCTACAGTCTCTGCCAAAGATTAACACAACATGTGAGATGGTTCAGTAGTTGTAGTATTAGGTGACACAGTTATGTTTATGTCCAGCAGTCAACCTCAGAACTTTCAGAGTTCCAAGCTTACTTTGTAAAGAAGCATCAGCCATTTCATCATGAATTTGTTATTATGTAACATCTTACGAGCCTGCAGGCACTTTTGAAGATAGGAGGCTGCACAACAACTCAGCTGACATTCATACCAAACTGGATTTAGTTCAGTCACTTCAAAGATTTGGTTATATGTTGTCAGTTCAAATTCTGAGAAGGA
This sequence comes from Coturnix japonica, assembly GCF_054131305.1. Classification (NCBI taxonomy): domain Eukaryota; kingdom Metazoa; phylum Chordata; class Aves; order Galliformes; family Phasianidae; genus Coturnix; species Coturnix japonica. Next base: position 5,773,646 of record NC_140680.1, on the reverse strand, counting down.
AGTAAATAAGGAAACATTAAGTGGATAAAGGAAATGAGAATTTATTGAAGGGGAAATTTGTTTTGCAGACTTAGAAAATAAATATACACATGAAATTGTTTGGTTTGCTTGAAATATTACTTGAATGATCGCTACAGTTCTCAGTCAGACGTCAAAGGAAGCTCAATTCCAGTTCGGTCCTCAGGAAAATACCTTGAAAATTACACAACTCCAGAGAGCACCACATGAGAAATACAAACAGCAGCACAGATGTGAATAGGAAAGGATGCTGACACAAACTCAGAGTAGAACTGTTTTCCATTCACCCCTAGTGGATAAAGAGTAAGTTAACAGAAATGCAATATTCAAGTGATAGCTTCCATTCTCCATAGCCATGAAGGTAAATGACTTCATGGCAATCAACTTACAAGTGACAAACAGTGTACAGCACAGGGACATTTATATAGATAACTGTAAAAATAAGAGCATTAGGATTTATTTACTTTCAGTATAATTACCCATATAGATATGGGAGCTACACTGACTTTGGCACACACTTTACTGACAGATACATAAATTCCAGAAAAAAGCAACATACATTGCCTGTACTTTAGGACTACGTAAAAATAAGACAGCTATTCATTTAAGGAGAAATTCTTCGTTCATTTAATTCTTTTGCGTGAATCAATACTTCACAACAAAAGTAAAAGCATAAGAAAGGGAGTAGCTTCATTTATTAGAAGAATACACAAGTAAGTAATCTGATCCTCTTCAAGTTCAGAATCCTAACCAAATTCGTACAACCTACAGACAACATGATGATGGCCTTTATTCCATTATTTGCTTATGTAGCTACTAGAATTATAACAGCTACTTTCAGTACCTTTCAGTACAGTACCTTTCCCTCTTCTAAGCCAAAGTCACATGTGCTTATTTATTGCTACACTATCTAGAGAGAAAGAAAGGTCTCATGCAAAGTTTTAGAGACAAATACTACAGAAGCAAGTGGTAATTCTTAGTGGGAAAAATCCTAAAAAACACAGTATGAATGTAAGACTCAATATTATTTGTATGTGTTTAATTGTGTTCTGCAATAATTTGACAGCATTCAAGACAGTAGACAAGATTTAACTCAGAGACAAAAACTGAGGAAGTTGTAGACATTATAAACCAAGGCAACTTCAGCAGCTTCATGCACCTAGGCCAAAAACACCATAATAATATATTTGTATAACAAACCCCAGACCACATGAAAACTCTATAGCAAGCAGATGACTAAGCTTCTAAATTGCACATAAATGTGGACATGCTCAATTTAGCTACTCAAGCAAAGCACAGAACTGATTAGTCCTGCAAGCTCTAGCAATTTAGAAAGGTAAAGGATCCCTCAGATTAAAAGACAACAAAATTAAAATCTGATGCAAGAGCTATATATTAAACCAGATTATAAGCCATCAAGTATAAGCTGATCAACAAATCAACATGGCTAAATTCCTGAATTCTGACATACAGACAGACGCAATGTGCAGATAACAGGGAGAGAACAACGCATTAATCACAGGAAAGACACAAAGGCATAACTTCCATACCGAAACAGAGAGTATACGCTGACCCATAAGACAGGAGTTTCTGTGCGTCACTCGTTCCTTTCAGAGCTGAAGAATACAGTAACCATCACTGAGGTAGCTCTTCTCTCATGAGTTCTGGGCTATCCTGGGGATTCCTTCTCTAGCACAAATGTAAATGTGGTTTATTCTTTGGAAATATAAAGTGTTTGTTTCACTGCCCCCAGACAGAACATTCCTGAACCAGTAGTCCTGAACACAAATATTTCTCTCTCTTTTTAGCTCTTCTTGAGAACCAACTTAGCAAAAAACTTCAACCTACACCAGACAATTAGAAGGCTACCATAGAACATAATGACAAGGTATAATGCAGCAGAAACCTAACACTACTTGCTATAATTGTAAAGCTGCCATTAAAGACGAAAATGTATAAGAAAAATTTTAGGCTACTCATATGGCCATTTCCGTGATTATTGGTTAATCTGTGAACTACCCTGAAGACAGAAATCACAGCTACAAATGTTAATAAAAATTGTATCTTCAAAGCACTAAAAAGAAAATAATACTAGAAAAAGCATGTGTCATGTTTACTATGAAAAATGAATAATAAAAGCTCTAGTGATGTCTGTTTCTTGCAATATCAGAAGATGTTTCATAGAATCATAGAATCACCAAGGTTGGAAAAGACCTAAAAGATCATCCAGTCCAACCATTCACCTATTACCATTAGCTCCCACTAAACCATGTCCCTCAACAAAACATCCAGTGATTCCTTGAACACCCCTGGGGTTGGTGACTCCACCACCTCCCTGGGCAGTGCATTTCAGTGCCTGACCACCCTTTCTGAGAAGAACTATTTCGTAATGTCCAGCCTGAATCTCCCCTGCCACAGCTTGAAACTATTCCATCTAGTCCTATCACTGAGGACACAAGAGAAGAGGCCAACCCCCAGCTCACTACAACCTCCCTTCAATAAGTTATAGAGAGCTATAAGGTCTCCCCTGAGCCTCCTCTTCTCCAGGCTGAACATTCCCAGCTCCTTCAGCCTCTCCTCATATGGCCTGTGCTCCAGACCCCTCACCAGCTTTGTTGCCCTCCTCTGAACACATTCCAGGGCCTTGATGTCTTTCTTGCAGTGAGGGGCCCAGAACTGGACACAGTACTCGAAGTGCGGCCTCACCAGTGCTGAGTACAGGGGGACAATCATCTCTGTGCTCCTGCTGACAACACTTTTTCTGATGCAAGCCAGGATGCCGTTGGCCTTCTTGGCCACCTGGGCACACTGTTGGCACATGTTCAGCCCAGCATCAATCAATATCCCCAGGTCCATTTCCTCTACACAGTCTTCCAGCCACTCTGCCCCAAGCCTGTAGCATCACCAGGGGTTGTTGTAGCCAAAGTTTACTAGTTTATTTAATAGAACTTCTGAACAAGAGATGTTTTCCCCCTACAGATTTTTATCATCTTTTCTTAGTGTTACATTTGCAGCTTTCCTTGGGTTTCATATTAATGCAAATTTATATAAAATGTAGCTGAGCTCCTGCAGCCAAAACATTCCATAACATTTGTACAAATATAACTCCCTACAAGTTTAGTGGCAAAATAATGTAAGTGATGCTCTTAGATCTCTCATTAATTAATGCAAAAAGTTTCCAACTGAAACCAGTCTGTAGATTTTTTTAGCTCAAGATGCAAAAGGAAGATGACATTTTCATATGCTGACTACAGAACTGCTGTGAAAATAACGCAGGGAAGCCTTTTGATGACCACACGCTGGACACGTAAACATTTTTTCAAGATAAAAAGTACCTGTCTCTATTTACCTCAAAATAACAAGAGGTGATTACAAGTTGAACAAACCAGTTAAAGACTAAACATCAACCCATTGTTACATCACAGGTGCAGAATATCATGGTCTGTGAAGAGAAGGAGGCCCTGTGATTTCACCTAAGAGGAAGGGAATAAGGTCTTTCCCTTTTCTGATACAATTAGAAAATTCAAGTTAGTTCAATGACTAGAAATCTGGATTTAAAAGAAGCTACAAAAGCTTTAAACAGCTGCTGCAATGAAGATGACAGTGAACGGGATTTAAAAAAAAAATAAAATAGTGAGACGCTCATGGTAGACTGAGAGAATAAACAGTGAAGAAGTGCATAAAACTATAGAATGCCTTTTTATGGGACTCTCTGTGTTGATTTCTCCATGTTTGTCACCGAATGCTCCAATAACACACTATTTTCAAAACAAACTAAAAAGCTGTAATACAGCTACAGAGCATATCCATCAGTAGAACATCTCTGAGGTTAAAGATTCAAACTGAACATTGTGAAATATCTACCATTGTTCACCATGCAGCCATTGATCTAAATCTTAAATCTGTAAGCTGCACCAAAAATTATCAGAACTAAGAACGCAGTGATTATGTGCACTTTCATTCTTTTTGAAGCTTAACACATCAAGATCAAGAAACTCACTCTTTCAGCCTGGCTTCTTACAAAAAGCAAGGGAAGCCAACATCTCTTTTAAAAGTATATTCCCACAAATGAAACCCAGTAACAAGGTGAACTCAGCCTCCCTAAAACCCAGGCAATAATAAATCACTACGTTGCTCTCCACATGCTTCTCAGGTGGCGAGCTATCCATGCATTTGTGAATCATTTTAACCTGAAATCTAAACGTTTTGTTCCAGCCATTAACTCTTAAACTGAGTTTAAGAGATGAAGGACACAAATATTTGTGTTATCACACAGCTACACCTACCCTTGCTGGCTCACTATCCTACCAGGTTGGGTGGGGTGTATTTCAGTTGGCTTGAGAGTTTTGTTTGTTTACCCATGCCAGGTTGCCAGTTTTAGAAAGTACATCATTTCATGCACAGAAGTAAAGCTTCCAGTAACAGACATCTGAAAACTATTGTTCAAGCAGCTGGGGTTAAAAAGAAGGCTGATACAGCTACAGAACATTAAAGATGGTGGAATAGTCTAGTAAAAGGTCTCCCAGCACTATAAAACGAATTTAGAAACATTTAAGGATGTTATAAAATCTCATTCTGGGACAGAACTTAGCTTTTAAAAGGCCTCTATACATTTAAGCTTGGTTTCCTTAGTAACCTCATTTAGCTTTCTTAGGGAAAAACTGCTTGAGAGTTTGAAGTTTCCCCAAACTCTGTGATCCAGAAGGAAATAAAACAGGAAGTCAAGCCATTGAATCTGCAGTTTTTGCCAATGAGTTTAAACACTTCAAGTTGTCAGTTAATCCACATAACATACAACTAATTGCACTTCTCCTAGAGTAATCAGTGGAACCCAGCACAGAGCCGTGCAGAAGCTGTTTAACATTCTATTCTGGACATCTTCTGGACATCTAGCATTGGGTATTCTCAGAAGTAAGCCATGTGCAGTGCATTAGGCAGCATCAAGAGATGCTGTCCTCTGCCCAAGTCAGTGTCAAAACCGTATCAGAGGTCTGCAGTTAGCTTTCAGCTTTCCCTTTAGGAACTTGTTAAGTAAAAAGAGTCAACTAAAATAAACTAAGTTATAAAACAGAAGATGTACTTTACACATACTCATAAAATTCTCCTGTACTACGAGTGGAAGGATCTCACATTATTACACTATCATAAACCCTGGAGAAGATTAAAAACTAAATAACAAGCTTCCCTCCCCATAAAACCAACTTAGGCAATTTAAGACAGAAATTAGAGAGCGTTTTAATGCGACTTCTTATCCATTTGCATTATTTTATGTCTCTAGTCGGTTTTTCCACAGTGATGAAGTCACCACGCTGGGAAAACTAAGCAAGGAGAAACTGCTACCAGCCACCAGGTGAAAATACCCAGGTTTCCAATTGCATTTTAAATTGGTGATTGCAGCAAGAATGATTATTTCCTTGGAACGTTCCATATAGAGTTATAAGGAAGTTAAAAGCAAGTCAGTACAAAACCAAATCAGAAAGACCCTCATCTACTAGAATGGTCTGGAAAACACCATGCAGCTGCAAACATGCTTATTATTTTACTTTTTTGTTTGCTTGTTTGTTTCGTTTTTTTAAAGCAGGAGCAGCGGCAGGATACCTGTAACTTCTGAAAAGCTCCTCCCCTTCCCTCCTGAAAACATTAATTCGTGTTTCATTACTTAAGCTGCTGTTACTATGTACTCCACACTGATAGGCAGGTGTTGAGAAATTCATGCCAGATGTTTCTATAAGTACTTGAGGAGCCCTTAACGTTTACTACTTACAGTCTCTCAGCATTCCTGGGAATATCCCTCGGTACAGTTTTGAGTCCTAGTCCATGACAATCCACGTTGGAAGCAATGCACGTACATTTATGCGGGCATCCTCCAACAGGCATCCAACTCATGGAGCTCCAAAAGCCCAAGATCATTCCAAGGCACAGAAACGCACTTCTTCCACTAGACATGATTCCTTGATCACTCCAGCGGGTATAAAAGTGTGCGTGAGCAGCCAGCCCTTCAAGATGAAATGCCTCTACGAAGAAAGAAAAAAATAAAAAAAAATAAAAATAAAAAATAAGAGGCTCTTAGAACAGCCCAAGGGAACCCACCACTGCCATCATCGCCGGAGCACCAGCAAACCTTCAAAGGCGTCTGAAAGGGTTACGTTAGGTAGAAGAAGGTGGGGGATTGCCTTTCAGGCTCAGGTTTCCTTCTGTTATCTACGAGCGGTACCAGAAGGCAGATAGTTTAACAGAGCTCGAGCCAGATGCGTCTTCAGATGAAAGAAAAACGGGGAGCGAAGATAAATACACACAAAACATCCATCAGAAGCGGCGGCAATCTCCCAAACAGCCTCCTCCGCTCCTCATCGCCCCACCTGGGCCGGGCAGGTGACCCGCGGAGGCGCCGGGCGGCAACTCAAAGCTCCGCGAGCTGCTCAGGCTCTGCCCGCCGCCCGGCTGCTACCGCCGTGTGCCGGCACCCGAGCGCTGACGGCCGGCGGAGCCGGGACCGGGACCGGGAGGCGGCGAGGGGCGGACGAGTGGCGGCGGCGCTCCCAGCCGCGGCGCTGCCGCGCCCGCCCGCCGCTCTCCATTCACTGGGCATGGCAGCCGGGCGAGCGCCCGCGGCACGGTGCCACCCCTCCCCCCTCCCAAAATATCAGCCAACGCGCCCATTGGCTGTGCGGCGCCTGACGTCAACCAAACGCCGAACTTTTGGAGCGGAGGGAGGGCGAAAGTTTGGGGCCGCTGCGGCCGCGGGGCGCTGAGGGTGTTCGGGGGGACCCCCGGCTCCATCTCCGCTCTCAGTCCCGGGACGCGGCTTCCAGCTCCCCCCTTCCGTTCGGGCTTCGGAGAGTAACGCGCGGGATACGGCACGAACAACCTGGCTCCTGCCGAAGCGGTCTCAAGTTTCCCTCCGGGGGGAACCGGCCGCCTTTTGTTCGGGCTGTGCGCACTCCCCGAGTACCCTCTGGCGGTGGGAAGCGGCCCGGCCCCGCTCACCCCGAGCTGCCCCCTCTCGGGAGTGCCCGAGCGCCGCGGGCTACGAATTAACCGAGAGGGCGGACGGCGGGGCAACGTGCTGTAAATCGGAGGAAGCGGAATGCATCCACGTGACGATTGTGTGCTGCTCTGATGGTGGTTGCAGCTCCGAACACTTTAGCAGAAGTTTATTAAAAAAAACGTGCCTAACACGGGACGCTTCAGAAATCTTTAAATATTTAGAGATGAATTGGAAAAGGGAGAAACCTGAGGGAGACACGAGTATCTTTGTAAGTTTAAGTCAAGTCAAAAGAATTAATTAAGATGAAGAACAAAGCTGGTATATGCATGACACGAAAAGCTGTTTCAGAACACTCAGTCCCGTATTTGGTGCACCTGAAGATCACACAGACACACTGATGCACAATACGAGCTGATGCACACAGGAAGCGTGTTCTGTGTCTTCGTCACAAAGTCTTGGTCCATGAGCATGGGCTCGAGATTCTGGTCCTCCGTGTAGGAAAAGTTTTCCTTCCACTTGTCCAACAAGGAGCCCGATGAGCACTGCCCTGAAACTGCCAGACACCGCCAACAGAGACTGGACAATGCTACATGACACTGGGATTGTGTTCCCCAGTTTATGCTCAAAATGTGCTTTTCTACAAACATAAAATTAAGTGAAAGAGCTTCCAGGAAAAACACAAAAACCCCAAATACTGAAATATTCACCATGAGACATGGATTCCAACATGCACACCTGAACTATTTGTTGGTTTCTGGCTACATTTGCCTCACTAGGAATTCTGACATCTATAACTATGGGAGGTGTTCCTGCTCACCTCGATGGCCACCCTTAACTGTGAAATGCCACCTCTGCAGCCAGCAGAGCAGCTACTTGTCTGCTGCCCTTACCAGCAAAGAAACATGGGACACTATAGAGCATATCCCAGTAAAAACCAACTTATCAACCACACGTGTGAGATCACAGATTGACTTTCACCTCTCTTTTTCTGGTCTTTGGCAAAGCAAAACAAGAAATAAAGTGTTTTTTCTCATTTTTTAGCAAATTATTTGGTTATTTTTGGTTCTCCTCCTCCCTCTTCCCCCCCTTACACAACCCATTTTGATCAAGGCTTACACCTTAAGTGCTTCCATGACTAGACTCAAAACTCATTTAAGCAGTCCTTATATAGCAGTGCCCAACAGGAGAAGGCTCAGTGACAAGTCACGCAAAGATTGAAAATATACAGAGAGTCAGAGTCAGCTGTCACCCCTTTAAGTGGCTGCTTTATGCTACTTCAGAAAAGATTAGAAAATGGTGTTCTCCCACCTCTCTCAAATCTGCAAGTGGAAAGGGTTTGGGAAGGTGTACGTAACTTCATTTGGATTCCTAAATATACCTTTACTTTCCTGGAGTAGAGTCAATGAAGATGACTCTAACCTCCTGTATTAACAGAGCAATTGAAGAGCAAAACCTAGCAAACCCCACTGCAGCCTCACCATACCCGGGGCAGCAACGATAACTGTAGGAGCTTGAACCACACCCGTCCCCTTTACCCTCTTGAGAGGGCAAAAGCACAGCCAGCTCCAGGCATGTCACTGACACTCATCGCTATCTATTCTGAGGCAAGCGCCCTCCATCAAGCATTAGTTCAAGAGATCAGCTCTTGAATACAGAACAGCTGGTTCGGCCAGATGACAGAAATTACACTGCTTAGCAAGACAAAGTACTCTGAAAGCTCTGGTGTCTCCTCCACACAGACTGAAGGTATACATCCTTAGTTCGTTCAAGCAATGAAAATACTTTTGTTGGAACCTAACTTGCCTTGGCAGCCAAGCAACATCATTCCAAAGAACGATTTCCTGCTCTGTTTAACTAGCAAACCTCTTCCTAGCTGTGGGCTTATGGAAAGTCATACATCCCTCACCTCAGGATGGACACATGGGAGTTGCTGGATACTAATTATTAATACAACCATAGACAACAGAAGCGTGACTGTCCTGTGCAATACTTATTTTTGAAGTTACTCTAATATTCAGCTCTGCAGGACTTCAGATTCTAAGAAACACTGAAAAACTCCCTGAAATATCTTCTCACTGTCATCCACAGCGATCAGCATATTCCATGCTTCACTGTTTCTCTCCCGCAACAAAATCACTCTGAATAGAAAGGTGCAGCAGACAACACGGCTGAAAGAAAGCTGAGCTGAAAGCCAAGCCTAATCTTCAAATATATTTCATTGTTATAAATTCTGAGGCGTGTTTACATTCCAGTTAGAACAGCACTCAGAGGAGACAGTCACATATTATCAAGTCACACCACAGAGAAGCAGAGTGTTGGCTCTGCTGTTTTCCTCTACTACGGCTTCCTGATCTTGGCAACTGCTACAAGCTGGTAAACCAGTCACTTCATCTCTTAGTGTATGTGTGGTTGGCACATGGTATGGCATGTGTTACACAGAAAGGCACAAAATAATACAGATAACAGAACTTCTACTGCATATGGATCTATAAAATGTCTCCTATTTGACCCTATTTTGTATTTATATTAAGTTGAAAATATTTAAGTTATTTTTATGAAGCTACCTACAGATGGACAGTTTTCATACATACTTTTTCCCAAGTATTTGAAATGATCAGCATTTTCATACCTACAAAACACCTCACAAACACAGGTTATCCAAGGTGTGCTGCCTACCCTGCAGGAATCTCAATCTTGCCTGCTGCTTCTGCAATATGAAATATAGTCCTTTCTCTTAGAAAATGAGTAGTTTGACATATCTAGAACATCTCTACACCAGTTAGGAAATGGACTATCCAACACGTGAAAATAAATAGATTACAAAAAGAAAAGAGAACTAAGCAAGAAAAAAGTTATTTTCTTCTAAGATGGAAGAAGATTTACTGAACAGCTGTTCAGATTACATTCATTACATTCACATTCAAGTGGTGCCGTCACCTCAGCTGCTTCCCTTCAACTTGCCATCCATAACTGAGACTCCATGACTACCCCTCCCCTCCTTGCAAAATTACCTTTAATGCCATTTACAGGCAGGAGAAAGAGCACTGAGTTCTGGGAACAGTGGAAAGGCATAGTGAACAAAACCAGAAGATTGTGGCAGCTACTTGGAGAGAGGGAAGTAAGAGAAAAATCGCTTCTCTAGGCAATTTTGACGTTTCAATACTCTTCACAATATACACAAGCACTAGAAGTGTTTTAGAGTTAATTTCAAGACAAGCTACGTAGTGTCACCATATTTCTTGTCAGGCATGTCTTGGATAGATATGCAAATGCACACACTGTATAGTAAGTGTGACATGTCTGAGAAACCTGGCATTCACTGCATTTGCTTTGTGCTTGTGGCTTTCACATATGTAGCAAAACTGATGCCTCCAAAATGCTGTTTATTCCACGCACAATAATGCATCTGGCAGCCTGGCGGAACTGTGGCAGGGCCCGTTCTGCTGGCTGAAGTCCTGAAATATGAAAGTTTATGGGGGAAAAAAAAAAAAGAAAAAATGTCTGGTTTAAGAAATCCAAGCATATATTACTCTGGTTCAGTCAACAAAAGTCCATCACAAACCTCATACTGCAGGACTGCTTGTGCAATAGACAAGTCTCTACCATCACCAGAAGTAAACTAGAAGAGAGGAAATTAGTAATTCCTATCACTTCAAAAGAACGGAGGCCTGAATCTTGTCATTTAACTGACAAAGCTCCCTGAACAGCTTGAAGAGGAGCTCTTTAGTACATCGACCACTGAGAAGAATACTTTGCCAAGGGATCAAGCTGATGTGTGCATTTTAAAGATGCTAAGTTCAAATTCCACCTAATTTAAAGTCACTGATGCAATCAGTTGGGAAGCAATGACATATACCAAGTTATATAAAGTATCTCAGTACATTGCCTAAAAAGGACATAAAGCTAACACTTGACAACCCTGTCAATGGTAAGGAATTTGAACTTGATTTTTACTAGAAACTAGAAATAGAACATAGGTTTAACATGACTGATGGCAATACTGTGGCTTTTTTTTCTCTCTGGGAAAATAACATCAAAGTACTCAGTTTTGCTCTCCTTATCCAGTGCACAAACTGCGAGACACCTAGATTAAAGGCAAACATAGGACTTCAGTGCTACTACCCTAAACAAACAGAGCCTAAATAGTGTCACGATGCCCTCTTGTGGCTGTTGAGCTCCCGCAGGGTCCTGAGCCGACACTGCAGCCTCGTGGGTGTCTCCTGCACAAATCTTAAGCTGAAGGCTTCATTGACTACAGCACGTAACACATTTCAAGAGGTAAAATACTTTTAGAACCTGTGATTTTTAAAAATATATATGCATAAGATGTCACTTAAAAGCAGCGTTTTCTTTGCTGAGAGCAGGCTCGGATAAGCAAAGTGTACTTCTACCAGTGTGTTTGGTTTTAAATATCATGTTTGAAGATCATGCTTGAAAAAGTACTGCCTGCTTCTAATACAGTCATCCTGAGGTCTAACACACAGTGTACTGCTTGGTATGAAGCAGCAGATCAGTTAAGAATTCTAGCACCTGCAGTTAGCCTTATATTCCCCTAAAACAGAATAAAAACCTCAAGATTACCAATCTGCGCACCTTTACTCACAAATTCATTCCTACTCTACTACATGGGAATGAGGAAAATCAGTCCATGCAAGAAAGCTTATGTTGCTGTTTCACCTGGAATAATATCATTCACTGCACAGTGGAGCAGCAAAGAATTAAAAAAATAAAAAATAAAAAAATTCTACCACTAACACTGGGGATCCCACTGATAGTAATGATGCTAAAGACAACAAACAGGAGGGAGACCAGCTTTTTACACAGCCAACAGGGAATGGCTTTAAACTCAAGGAAGGGAGATTTGGGTTAGATGTTAGGTGGAAATTTATCTAGAGAGTGGTGAGGCACTGAACAGGCTGCACAAAATTTATGAATGCCACATCACTAGAAGTGTTCGTTAATACATTGGATTAGGCCCTGGGCAGCCTCATCTAATGAGTGGCCACCCTACCCTACCCAACTAGATAATCTTCTAGGTCCCTTACAGTGTTGGCCATTTTATGATTCTGTGATATTTTGAGACAAAACTATTCTATAGGAGTAGACTATCACCTTCATAGCCTAAAAACAATTTAAACTCTCCAGGTTTTAAGTAGTTCCTAGTGTGGAACCCAAAATCAGAAGGATGAGACAATATTCACCTATTACCTGAAATGAGGTGTTTTCAGAAGGAAAGTATTTCTTGTGTGAATAAACTAATCTGAAGGACTTTGCAGCAGAGAGAAAGCATTCAAAGCTGTTATTAATAACCTTTAGATTTGATATTTTGTTTGAACTTTGTTAACACTTGCATGTAGAATAAGCAATGTTGTTTCCACAATGCAAACTACTTCATTATCTCAAGTGTAGTTCACATAGCTCAGTGAATCAAAACAGAACTTGTTTTGAAACATAAGTAATTTCTTAGATGTTTTTTCTTCAAAGATGCAGTAAAAGAAATCAAATACCATTCAGCATGTGCTGGCATCACAAGTCACGTCTTCACCTACACGGCTCTGATTTACTCACCTCTGATGACACAAGTTTTCACTAACATCTCCAAAGCTTAAAAACATTAAATGTAAAGCTTAGGCAGCAAAATCCCCATCATGTCAACACGCTGACATAAAATTCTTTTGACTACAGCGATTAAATAACTAGTGCTTAAAGTAGGAACAAGGAAACCTGAGTTTTGTTTCCGTGTTACTTATGGTCTCTGATCTCAGCAACTCAGCCTTCCAGTCTCCACTTATTAGTTCATAAAGATCTATAATACACAAAGTTATACTGCAATCTCAGCTTCACAAAGAATGTTTCAAGTATTACTTCCAGTCTAAAATGAAACCTGCATTACATATCAAACACTAGAAGTATTTTGAAGTGTTTTGTAAATAGGAAGTATGTTTCATAATATAACTTTCTAGCATCTTTGACATTAGAGCTGTAGAATGGACTAGGTTGGAAGGGACCTTAAAGATCATCATTCCAACCCCTCTGCCATGGGAGGGACTGACTTTTTTTTTTTTTTTCTTTTTTTTTTTTTTCCTCTCTTGGATGCCTTTAGTGAGTATAGTATTTAAAAGGAAAGAAAATCATTTTTAATCTCCTCTAGTTTGCATACTGGAGACATACTTGTATGGTCAATCCAGATCAGTATTTATAACGGCACTCTTCCATATCTGTAATACACAGGGAGTATAAAAAGGGATGAGTAAGGGAAAACTCACAGCAGAAGACATCTCAGGCCCACTGAATCCTCTCTATTCACTGAAAAAATTGTCTTTGCTAAAAAATTGCAAAAAGCTGCCCACGCTGACAGGACGCAGCAGCATTGCTACTCAGAAGCCAGTTTTGCATATTTGAAAATCAGTTTCCTCTAAGATATTCAAAATAGTACAGCTGGTAATTTGTCATCTGACCTCCAGAGCAGGCTTTCAAATGTCTTAATATCTGACTTACTTTCACATTTTGCCAGCTGCAAACTAGATTGAGAAGTTATTGAGAACAATAACTCACAACAGAAGAAAGGACCACAAGGAATTTTTAACATCAATAGCAATTGCTGCTCTGAAACAGTCTGTGCAGCTTCTTAAACAGCTTCCTGACAATCACCTTTAGATGCTAACTTTGAAGAAGTGAGAAACAGTGAGTTCAATTTGATTAAAGAAAAGCTATAACTTTGGTACCTGAAGGTAACTTCTGTACCACTGAAAAACAAAATCCCAAGTAATTAATGAATTACAATGAACTCATTTTCTATAATGACTGTGTGATCCATTTCTCAACAGGAATAAAAATGTGAAACTCACTACAGAATTTTCAATAATCTTAAGGTCAGCCGACAGTTTCAGAAATTAATCAATGTTCTGACAATACCTTAAGTTACATCTGAGAAAAGGAAAATACTGTAGTTTTTCCTAATAGTTCCTGTAGTTTTTAAATAATTAAATATTTTTGTCCAGAAATTCTAAAATAGTTGCTTCATAATTGACTTCTTCAGTACATGCAACTCACTGTTAAATCTCATTTATCCAAAGTTAACATAGTAACAGAGGACAAGAAAAGTTACTGAAGTTGAAGCTGTAGCAACTGTAAGACCATTAAACAGGTTTGACAGACATTATAGCACAGATATTTTCTATGCTAGTGGAAATACTTCATTTTTGCTTGTTTTCATGACAGAGTGCTGTTTTCTTTTATGTACATCATTTTATATTAAGTACTGAGATAAACATGTATAATCTTGAAACTCTGTGCATACAATGTTCTTTCTTTGCATGCAATATAGCTAGCAGAAAAGTTTAAGAATAAATGGAAAATGGCCAAGAGGTATAAGGATAAGAATACCTCACTTGCATTAAAAATAGTTACTAGCAGAGAGGAGAATGGAGGGTTAAAGAACAATCACTTTTTTAGTTTTCACAAATATGTACAACATAACCTCCAAAACATTCCCATAAGGAAATAATCAAACTGCAATTCACTGCCTGAATAGCTGATTTTTACAAGGAAGAACACAACCACAGAAAAAGCACAATCTTTTCTGCTGAGATATTATTTCCTATCTGAGAACAAGAGCAAAAAAGCTGCACACACAAGCACATAGTAACTTGATAGAACAGAGTTCAATAGAAACCTACAGAAAATATTATGACAAGTGTCAGACACAAGATGATATCAACAAACCCAGTAAGGCTGCATTTCCATACTAAGAAAGGCAAAACAATGGTAGTAACCTGTAATAATAAAAACCTCTTCCACCTCGAAGGATTCAAATAATTCTTGTCTTCCATGTACTGCAGAATGTTTTATATTAAAACATATAGTACAGACCCATGATATGTTTGCATCCAGCTAATACCAGAAAACCCCTATGGCAGCACAATGAATTCACTGCGGTAGGCGACATGAGTACAATTACAACTTTTTCTCCAAATATAATAAACGAGCACAATTAGCAAATTCATTCATGTTCTGAGAACACCTGTCTGAAACTCTTACAGTGAATCTTGGAACTGCACTTAAAAGTTCTTAAAGTTCTTAAAACTTAACAACTTTACAAAGTTGGACCATGCCCTCCTCTCCCCATCTTTGCTCATGAATTCAATCAAATTGTTGAATTTTAGAAAGCCTTCAAAGCAGCAACATCAGCTCACTCTCAAGCACAGTTCATGAGGTTCAAGTTGAAGCATAAATCTGAAGTTCTATTTACAGCACAGCTATGTATTCCACCAGAAGCTACCAGCTAAACCATCAGGAATTTTTCTACACAGAGCCATCAACAACATGTAAAATGCTCTGAATATTCATTGGCACCTGAAAAAAGTGTCTCGCTTTTATTAGGAAAAAAACCTTAATATCAAAAGAGTGGTCAAGGGTTGAGCTGTTTTGTTTTTACTTTGTTACCCCACTATCTAGCGTTCAGGTTTGTAAAATGAGTTTGTATTATGCAAGTAGAAGAAAAACTTGCAGCCTTGACAAACCCACGAGGGGCTCTTTTAGTTCAATAACGTATGAGTTTTGTGCACTTCTCCAGGAAATAACTTTTTGTGTTCAACACTTTATAGCAACTTGTCACCTTTTTATGAGACAATATTATTGCCATTAAAATAGCCAGTGTTAGGAAGAACACCAGTTTTAGTTTTGACTTAGATCAAAGCTACTAGATGGAGCTGCAGAAGTCCTGCTGCTCTCAGTTGTGCTGGTATACAGGACTTTTTTGTACTGAGTTTGGCTACCAGGAACTGAATCTGCTAGAGCACAGTTATATTTTAGAATGTGGCCAACAGCTAGATACAAAAAGAACAAAACCAAACAATTCTGTCACTACTACACTTCATTCACCACCTGACTTAACATTTTTTCCCTCCTTTTCTCTAATCTCAGATGTGATTTTCTTTCCTAGTCGAATATTTGGCACAATCAAATCAAGACTTGCAATTCTGATGAGACTTAACAACATACATGAAATCTTAAACAATTGTTACTGACAACCCACAGGCGTATCAGAAAGACAAGACTGGGAAGCATTCCAGGAACATCCCCATGAAGGAGACAGAAAATATACATTGTCAGGAAGAAGAGGGTACACACATTTGCTACAGAAAGGACAAACTTGTCAGAATATTTTGACTTCCCTTTTGAAGTCAGTTATTAAGCCACTGAGGTAACAGACTTCATCCCCGAAAACAGCTCATTCAAAACCAGCCGTCCTGAAACATGTTTAAATAGAAACTGTGTTTGCATCATCTTAGGTTTTGTTATTAAAAAGAGCTGAGGGATGGGAAACATTTCTTATCTTGCATATGTCTCAGTCAAACTACTTCTATAATCACACTAAGTCAAAACAATTATCTGTAAGTCTATGCAACATACACTTAAGTGACAATCCATAATTCTCATCCTGAAGAAAAAGAAAAAAAAAACACACTGTTCTCATGCTTTCTTGTTAATGCACAAGATTTCTTGTGTTACTGAAAAATATCAGATCATTTGCTACCACCACCATTGGAGCACTCTTAACATATGGTTGTAGTAGATATTCATTAAGAATGTATCTCTTCTTGCATCAGCAAATACTTTGTGTGCTTAATATATATAGTTCTACTCTTGTCATATTCATGGAATGAGATACACTGTTTAAGGAAAGACATCTATGTGAACAGTGAAGTACATCTTTAGAATGCCTTTATATTTTCAGGGTTTTAATGCACTAAAATTTCATCTTCAAATTAAAATTAGTGAGATTACTATAGACTGCATGTTGCCTACAGTATCAGTAATACCTTGCCACACTGCCGGGTGTGTAACAACCTTAATAAACCTCCAGTGTTTTAAGATTTTGATACATTCCAGCTAATTAGCAGGGAAAGTGGCTGCTTCTTTCAAAATGTAACTAAATAAGTGATAAATGATGGGTACTGTCTTTTGGTACTCTCACCTTTCTAACAAGAAATGAAATTTGACTTCTACCCAGAAGAATCCAAATTTGGTGTTAGCAAAATAAATCTTCTGTATGCAAACTGGTTGCTGACTGGCACAGCCTTTTCGGAGGTATTTCTCCATTCATCACTTGACTCAGACATTCTTCTCTCTTCAGGCTAAGCCTGGACAGCTTAGGAGATCCCAGAGGGAAAAACTGCTTCACATCATGTCCAGCAGGTCTGCAAATAGCTTCATGGACTGGCTAACATCCCACAGTCACAATTAGCTTGTAAGATGTGTCCCATATTAGAAGCAATGGTGGTATAGATGTTGCATTTAAATCTCAGCCTAGCACTTCACACCAGTTAATACTGACATGGAGAAGTGGCCACTGTCTGTGTCTATTACAGTTGAAACATAACTAATCTGAATTTCCCCAAAAGGAATTCCAATAAAATTTAATTTAATTCCCTACACCTGAAGCCTTACTGCCATGGAATGGTCATGACTCTTGAATGACACTAAAATAGAGACTGATATGTACCTGATAGATTACTACTTAGATTTGCTCCTACACTTTGTCATCAACCACCATAGTTCGATTGTGGGGGTTGCATTTCAGTCACACATCACGCAGTGTCAGTGAAAATTGGAGCACCTTCCTTAACAGGGGATACTCGAACACAGTTTTTACAAGGCATGGTAGCCCATTGGGCTTAGCTCATCATTACTGATGCAGGCATGAACTGCATTCATGCTTTTGCAGTGCAATAGTTTCTTTTTGTGGTTTTTGTACTGTTGTTTCTCATGTACAGTTAAATGGAAATAGTCGTTACATTAGTTCTTTCATAAACAGGAAATAACTTTGAGATACCTAGCATTCTTGTCACCTTCAGTGATAAGGGGAAGTAGTGAACTCTGCGGATCATTACATTCCTTTAATTACTGACAAGCTTGTTACTGGTACATCTTGGTTAAAAAAAAATATATATATATTTATATATATATATATATATATTTAAATTGTCTAGTTTCTTTTAAATTCCCTTTCCTTTCTGAGGAGCTCCCAGAAGAGCCAGCTGGCATTCACAAACTCTCGCTAGTTGTTTCAAGACAAATGTTTACTTCCTTTATGGAGTGCTAAAGCAGAAGATCAGTGACAGTTTAATATCATGACCAATAGCAATTTCCTATGGAAATCTTAAAAAGCAACCTTGATTAAAACAATTGTGACCCAATTTTGAGGCACAAAATTATCAGGTATAACAAGTGACAAAGTCTAAATTTCAGTTATTTTTGTTTGTTAGCTTCCTAGATTTCACTGAACAGAAAAATGAAAATTCCTTGTTTGAGAATTGAGCTACCACACCACAGCTAACTAATACCCAGTGCTGATTCAGAGGTCAGCGTGGGATCTTCTTGCACTGTTGTGAACAGTCAGTCTAGTTCTCATTCAGACAGACAGAGGGTTCTTGGTTTTTGTAGTAATCATGAAGATCATCTAATGTTGTAAAGACACATGCTCCCTTATCTACTGCTGTAATTGGGAATTTGACAAGATGCCTTCACTATTCAGCTCTGAACTCATAAGGTGCCATTCCAAGTCAGATGCAAGAAACATATTCTACCAGGATGAAAAAAAATGATGGCTTTTTTTTAGTGTAAAACATTAACTAACTATAGATTTCTACAACGGTACACTTAACTTAAATATGCTGTCTTTTAACTAACGTACACATATATTACAGACCATTTTCCTACTCTGGAAGTCATGTTTCCAGAAGCAAAAACAGAGCAATCCTATGTCCAAAAATAGCAAACAAGCAGTGCAGTTTGGTTTTACATAAATTCCAGGATAATAATTCTACAAAGTCAAGAAAAACAAGAAAGCAACTTAAAATATTAAATCCTGAAGCTATTCACATGCTTTTTTTTTTTTTTTTTTTTTTTTTTTCCTCCTGTGGCTCTCTGACAGTTTAGGTTAACAGTTCCTCAGTAACTTTGATCCCAGGCCAGTTGTTTCCTTTGTCCCTGATACATGCCAGCTTGCTGCAGCAATTCCATTCGTCTTCCAACACTTTGTCTTAACTTCCTTAGCTACTTAATTTAATACTTGTTTTTGAGATGTACATGTGCATGCACATACACACACTTGCTGACGCTTTATTAAAAAAATATTTAACCACCTTTTATTCAGTTATTCAGTTCTTTCATTCATTTTGAGTTTACAACCTTGTTTTGTTGTCTCAAAAGTTAATTGCTTTTGATTTAGAGTATCATCAGACATTTTTACCGCATGCAGCAACGTCATCCTATGGAGTCACAGATTCACTCTGAAATAGTTGAGAGAACTGAAAATATTAAATTATTCCTTTCATTTGTATTAACTTATTGTCACTAACTAAAACTATACCAAAACAGATTAAGGCATTAATGATCTCTAGAGGTCCCTTCCAACCCCTACAATTCTGTGATTCTGTGATTCTATTGGTTCATTATTGTGATTTAGGATTTGTGTCAATTGATAGAACCAAATACAAAAAGATTAACAATTTTTTTCTTAGGCAACTTAAGGTATTTATTCATTTCTTGTGGTCTCTGCTCAAAGCAGTAATAATGACATCACATATTTATGTGTCAGCTGATCTAAACTCATCAGCAGTTCTTAATTGACTCAGTAGTCAATTCTTTTATAATCCAGGCAGACGCACCAAAATCCTGGGAACTCAAAACCAACAGGATGTTTATGTTTACATTTGTAGGCTGTTCTAGATACTTATAATTTGAAAATAAAGATCAATCTAGGAAAGTTCAAGGCCTCAAAACATATTTGAATTAAAAATCTATTTTATGCCTATCTTGCCAAGTCACCTCGTCAATTTATCCCTTATTCTTTAATCATTAACTATTTTATTTTTTTGTGGAGGGGGGAAGGGAAGATATTTTGTTTATTTGCAGAAACACAACTACTGACAAGGTTACTAGTTGTGTAGGTAACCATCAAGAACAGACAGTAACAGATAGATGGTAGCAAAATATTTCAGGGCCAGTCACTGATGTATAGAGAAGGTTGACAGCATTTCACATGTGAACATTAATAGTGAACTAATGAAAGAAAGAACAGTCATACTGAACTTTAAATGTTGACCAAATATGAGCAGGAAAGCTCATTCTTGACTGTTACTGACAGTGTAACAGTGACTGTTAGAACAGCTATTGTGTTGTAAATAGGAGGCATTACTTCTGGAGCGACCTGTTTAATTCAGCTTAATTAAACAATCTAGTAGTTGAAATACCAATTTGCCCCTCTTTATAGGTCATTTTTATATACTATTAATGTGGTAAATAATGTTAAGTTTATTCTTCTTCTTCCCCCTAACATCCAGAATTTACCATCAACATATGAAAAAAAATGGCTGGTATTTGAAGTGGCCAAGTATTTTTTAACAAAATATTTTGCTTGCATTTCAAGTTCAGAAAAACCTACCTAAACCTTCTGAGATAAAGCTGGAATCAGACCTCCCAAGTGGCACTGTGTAGATTTAAGCACAAACAAGTCGAATCAAAGCTGAATGAAATAAAGTCCAAAACCACGGCTGCGCCATGTAATTTTTACCCATAGGATCCATGTGTTGCACAAACTAGTTTTGTATTTTCTTGGCACAGTTTCAAAGCAGTTTTTCATCTCTGGCAGATAGAACAAGTTAGACATGTAGTTTGTTCTTCCTGGAGTCTTACCAAAAACTGAAATTATGGTAGATGAAAAAAACATCTGTTGTCTCTTAAGTGGAGCCTGGTTTAGCCATCAGAAATGGTTGGGCTTTGTTATTCTTTAGCGATGCTTTAGCTTTTATATTTCAACATTCTTCACAAAGTCTTAAGTCATCATTTACATCAGCAATAGTTACACTAAAGTCTTTTTAGAGTTAAGGTACTATGGTAAGGCTGCGGTTGGACCTGATGATCTTTAAGGTCTTTTCCAACCTGAGTAATTTTATGATTCAATGATTTTAAGAATGGAAGGTGGAAAAGCAAATTAGAAAACATTCTCCACAGAAGATGAAAAAACAGCTCTGGTTCAGCATTTGCTGGCTGATTATTCGTACTGCTTACCAAATCCTCAGTTAAATAATTCGGAAATATTTTGAAATTTCATTATAATTAGCTTTGTAATCTATTCTACGCTACTAACTATTTTGCAGACACTTTGCTTTGCTAAATGGGATTGATCTGACAGATTTCAAGCACAGTATTTAAATCTTTGTTGACGCAATGTCTCATGCAGATACAGAAATCTTAATTGATAGCCATGGCTATGTTAAACGGGAAGCTGCCTTATAAGTGGACATTATCAATAGGATAATTGCTCCAAATATGAGACCCATGAAGAAAAGGTTAAGCACCTTTTATCAAGGAGTATTTACAAGAAAGGCAGAAGAGAATGCAGCCAAATTACTCACAATTTTGCAGGTACTGTACAGCTGCTAGGCCATGTCAGGTCAAGATACAAAATCTCATTGCGCAGATGAGCCCTTCTTGTACACACTATAGCTATTCTGATATGGCAGAATGACACAGTAAACACCAGACAGAGAGAACTGAAAAAAATTGTTAACTATTCAGCAACCTCTGGTTTATGGACTAAGATGCAAGGAAAAAGAGAAGCACAGAGGAAATCAGGTTAAGTATAGGTCATTTCTGTAGTACTGCAAGTATCATCAACACATATCAAAGTCTAGCAGCTTTTGTAGTAACTATGACTATACCACATCAAGACCAACTAACGGACAATTGGAGGGGATATGTTTTTAGGTAGTTTGGCAAAAAAGCAGCAGATGACATATTTTTAACTTTCTGGTTACAGAAGCAAATCTCTCCCCAGTCCAAAACCAAAGTCAAGAAACAGATGGAGGAAGAACAAGGCATTCAGAGGACGCAGCTTGCTTTACACTGCTCCTAGTAGAACCCCTAATACATTTCTGTGACAGTCTTTTTATTTTAGCTAGACCAGGTGCTATTACTGTTAAGATGATATCATAATCTATGGTAACTTCCGGGTGTGTAGACATTTAATGGAGCTAGACCCTGCATGAACATGTGGCTTCCGTAAAGCCCATTTACCTGGAGATTTTCACTGCAGCAGGGCTGCTGGAGGGCTCTGACCACTAGATGGCCTTATTTAAGTGACAACCAAGTGCCAGAGATTCCAGGGTTGGATGCTGTAACAGACAGCACATTAAATGCTACCTGAAATTGCTTTACTCAGTACATGGGGGAATTTAACACCAATGCAAGGAGGATTACAACAGCAGCACTATTCAAAGACAGCAAAAGCAGACGTTCATTTTTACTAAATCGAGCAGTCTGAAACCTAGGAAATTAACAGTTTTGTCTGAGGTCTTGAATAAAAGCCTCGACTACAATAATGTCTGAACATCAGCCTTCCTATTTCATACTTTAGCTGTCTGCATCTATTCTCAACCATCATAATACAGCATGATCTTGATAAACTTAAGCTACATGAATTTACATCCTGATAAATCTGGATTTTTGATCCTACAAAGAAAACATTTCAGATTGTTCTTCATATCCAGGTTATCTAGAAATTATTTCTTATCCTACCTATGACTGTTTCATTTCAGTTACTGTTTCTCTGCCACAGTATTGACTGCAATATTATATATCTCAAAGGGTAAAGGAAAGATGAACTTCTTCTTTAACAAATAGAACCTCAGAGTCTTCGCCTTGATTTACGATAGAACCAATTCCCAGATGGGAGTAAGCACGTATAATCTGGAGTTCCAATACAGATTAAAACCTGATCACTAAATTAAAAGTTAAAAAGAACATTTGTAGGGTAACTTTGTAGGAAAGGAAAATTTGATTTCCTATCAAAGTAGTTACAGGAGTGGGGAAGACATCTAAGAATGCCCTTCAATGAAAGAATAACTCATGATAGAAGTAGCAGGAGCAGGATCTCAGCTATCAAAAAGATCTAGCATTCTGAGAGCTGGTTTCTTGACTCGCCTTTAAGAAAACAGGTAACTACACCTGTTTTATTTGAGTGATTCACAATCACTAAGCCCCTACTCTTTCTTAATCTACAATTTATTATTTATTACTGAAAGTTATTTTCCCCATTTACCATAAAATATTATACATTTGATTCTTGCCATGCTTCCTAATTACATAAATGCAAATGTTTGTTACGCTTGCAGAACTGAGTGTAACAATGTTTTTAAGACCTTTGAGTATGTCAGTGTGGCATAATGCTGAAGAAAACAGCCTTTTCACTACCCATCTTGCAGTGATATTTTGCAGATACTTTTAAAGGCACACACACAAAAAAACAACCTTAAAGTTATTCTGCTGCAGTCCTCATGCTGTACAGAGGGCTTCAACTCCACCCCATTTGTCTTTAAAATAATGACACACGAACTCTCTGAAGCTACAAAAAAGGAGTAAATAATCATTTCTCTGCTTTGATAGTCTTGCAAAGTGAAGCGGATAATCTTATAAACCTCAGATAAGCAAGATTATTGTTTCTGTTATTTTACATCACATCTCTGTTTCAAGAGCTACAACATTTGTGAAGTTTAATGGAATTAACTTGGAATTTTTATGATAAACTGGACTGAAATTGCTTAAACCATTTATTCATTTTGTTCTTATGTTCCAAGTTGTGACAAGCTTGATTTAAATTGGTAAAACAGTGGAGTAAATGAAAATATTTATGCTAAGCCCTTGAATCTTCAAAGACACAGCTTTCCCTTAATCTCCAAGGAAGTAGAGCATGTAAAAAAAAAAACATAGAAAATAAGAATTTTCCCAGTTTTCCCAAACAAATCGTAATGCCCTGACATTGCAGAAACACATCTAGACAGACAGAGAAAGAACATTCCTGGTTTCTTCTAATGAAACTGTTTCAAATATACATTGTAAGAACTTTCCAAAGGAAAAGTTCAGCTTTCAGTACTAGCTCAGATCCCTAGTATTTATACAATTAATTGCTGCAGTTACATATATTCAGTTTAGAATCTGCTTGGCTTAGTTTTTCAACCTCTGCTAAGCTGGGATTATTTCCTCTAGAGAAGAGGCTCAGGGCAAACCTTACAGCTCTCTGCAACCACCTGAAGGGAGGTCAGCCTCTTCTCCCATATAACCTGCAATAGGACAAGAGGGAATGGCCTCAAGTTGCCACCTCCACAGGAGAGGTTCAAGCTGGACATAAGGAAATACTTCTCCTCCAAGGCAAACTTCGGGTAGTATAGTCACTGTATTTCTTGAACTCTGGTTGTGTTGAAGAAACATTTAGATGTTGTCCTGAGGGACAACAGGGAAGAAAAAGAAGTGGGCTACGAAAACTAGACCATCTCTCCTTGTACTTCCCACAAAGACATTCCAGTTATACAAACATAACAGAAGAAGTCAACATTTCATTTCATTGCAGTTATCTTCAGAAACTAACACCATAGCAGATTAATTTTAATGCAAATATATAAATCTTTGCCTTGGAAAACAAGGTATCAGATTTAATCAACGGCACATTCTAAAAATGATTACATACTTGTATATTCCATGCACATAAGAGTTTAATAGAGATTAAAAATAATAATAATCTCATGGTAAGATCAGTGAACAGTCAATTTTCAGATAAAAAAAGCAACTAATGGAGCCTAGTAGGATAATTTCAATTATCCAACCACTACCTTTCAGTAATGTTATTTGTCTACATTTTATTGTTCTCAATATTTAAGTGAAAACATGAACTTCAGTTTTCAAAGCCATAATTCCTGAGCATCTTAAACCAAACTATAATATCTAACAGTCCAAGTTCATAGCACTTTCTTTCCATTTCTGAAATGATAACTTTGCAAGTATAGAAGTATGCTGAAGCATCAGGAAATTTTAATATAACGACTTTCAAAATAAAACAAAAAATAAGTAAAAATCTCAATCTTTCCTTCAAGTTAATGACTGGAGTAATTCAGATCTCCCACATGCAAAATCTCAGATCTGCTTTTATAACTCACAGTTTCATTAGAAACAAAACTCTCGAAATTGAGTAAATCAACATTTTATAATAAGTCAAAACCCAGTGTGTTGGATATGCCAGCTGCTATGGGAAAATCCTCTCAGTTGTAAATCTGTCCAGCCATTTGTTGACCGTTTTTAGTCAGTTGTCATTTTAATTTCAATAGGAGCCGCATAATAGCATGAGACTGATTCTAGATAAAAATTAAAATGAGAGAAGTCAGATGCTTTAACAGGTGTATTATTTATTTTTCCCACTATCATCACTGATCCAGGACTGTTACCCTACCTAAAGATTCTCATTAATCTAAAACTATGATCACTTTCTTTACATAGCCCAAGTCAACATGTTTCATCTTGCAACGGAACTAGGCATGCTCCAATTACAGCCAGTTAAAGGAGTGGCAAATTAAATAAATCTGTTTGGTTTCCATCAGTTTTCAGAGATTTGAGTTAATTAAATTCCTGATTATCAGAATGAACAAGAACTCCTAAGGCAAAGATTTTATGCGAGTCACCACACTTTTAACTCACTAAGCCAAGAACTGTGGGGCCTACACATTGTTCCAACTAGGAAGATAATGGAATCTGGCATCTTTGATGCCGCCTTCTTTGTTTATAATTATAGTGCACTATTGTATTTCCCTAAACATAGCAGAAATCAAAAAAGGCGATCTTTACTTGTAGTTCCAAATCACTTCTAATAAGATATTGAACCAGAAAACTTTTGGCAGTGAGGACTGTAAGGGTGGAGATGGAAGGTTACACTGAAAAGTTTTGCTTGAGGTGTGATTTTGGGTTGCTGGATCCATCCCGGGGCCCCCTCTCTGCAGCAGTTTTTCCTGTTCATCTCACATCTCTTCTGTTGACACAGTACCTTCTAGAAAGGGTCCTTAAGGGGTTCACTCTTGCAGTTCTCTTCACTGAAGTATTTGAGTTCAGTTTTTTTTTAAGGAGAAATGTGCTAACTGCTTTGTTATTTGTTACATATGAATGTGTACAAAGCCCTCAAATACCAGTTTCCCCTTTGTTCAATGATAATAACAATTCACGTAAGATTTTTCTTTTTTTTTTTCTTTTCTTTTTTTTAATTTTTTTAAACATACCTAAATCTGTTCTAAGTTCTGGCATGTCATATAGATCCTAAGGAATGGGAAACAATTTCATTGGTATCGCTCAAACAAGAGAGCACCTAAGCGAGCAGTCACTTTCAAAAAATAAGTAAGCCAAGGAGCCATGCACCTAAATTAGCTACACAGCCTGATTAATTTCCTAGAAATGTAACTACCCCAAAAGCAATATAGTGAGAACATGTTAAACACTCCTTTCAAGCACAAATGAGTGGTGGCTTAAATAGGATCATCAAAATAGATATGTAAAACAAAAGGCAGAGCTTTCTTACCCTTCCACCTACTCTCCACTCCCTCAAAACACAAAACAACCCCACAACACTACAGTGGGAAGAGGTGTCAACCCCATCAACCCCTTGAACCACTGAGATGAATACATCTCTATTACATACCTGCTACATATCTAATAAAAACTGGAAAGGAAAAAACTGCAAAGGAAAACACCCAATCTCTCAAGGACAATGGCCATCTCAAACCTAATACTATTTACTGTGACCACTTGCCTGCCCAAAAAGGATAATATGCTGAAATTGTTGTAGTTAAAGAGCTGTTCAAAGCATTTGACAAATAAATGAATGCTTAACACAAGTTATTTTTCTAACTTGACCCAGGGTCAATTCTGTCATGTTATACCACTGCACAAAAAAATGTATGGACAAAAAGTAATCTTATTTTTTGGTCTTAAAAACTTGAATCTTTAAAACAATATAAAGTGCAATTTATTTTTTTTTTAGTAATTATTTGTTCAAAGTTAGCATCATTTGTAGGGTAGACTTTTATTAGCATTTCACCTAGTCATCTGCCATGATAAATAGCACACAGTGCATTCCAAGCCAACACAGATAATACTCAGATGCATTGCTTTCCGCGATAGTTCATGCCAGAAGAACGAGCCATGGTTCTGAAGAGAATGCTCCATCTACATGAAAATTGTGAAGCATAAAGCAGACAAGGCCATTCAGATCATGGTTCAGCCTGACTCACCACAGAATAATTCAGACAGTGTCTTCCTGCCAACCTCCTGCACTAAGATTGCTCCAGGCAAATCAATTGATCTGATGACAGAGAACCTGATGCGATCTGAATAATTCTCTGTCCTGGAAGCTACTACTTCTCACTTGACTAGACACTCCCACTAGGTATGCAAAACTAAGTCTCAGAAGACAATGTACATTTGAGGTCAAGGCTTGATGTGATATGAAGTACCCAAATCATGGCTTCCAATTATTCCACAAATCAAAATGTTAGTTAATGCCTGGCCCAGACAGAAGGCATTAAGCTGTCAATGTCTCCAGTTACTTCTGGAGTCAAAAATTAAATGGGATCCCAAAACCTACCACTGCAGTGTGAAGAATTCTCATATATATTAGAGCCTTTCAAGAAAGTAAATTGCAAAGGGAAGCAATCACCTCATCACTTCAGTTTGATATCTTCTTTACTTTAAGGCTTATAAGGGAGACCTTTTAAGTATTTGGAAAACTTCACGTTTGTTTGGGTTTAATTTCTATCAAGAAAACATTAAGAGTCTATTTGTAAACCTAGTATTTCTATGTCCAATCTTTGTTTGTATTTGTTTCTACAGCATTTTTCCTCTCAGTGTTTATTTCTACAATAACACTTCAAGGGAAGGTCTACTTCTGACACACTTGCCAAAACAAATTGTTATGTGCATGAGTTCCTTTCATCAGAACTTCAACACATTAACAGCTTACTACATTGCATGTAAGTGCATATCAGGGTTACAAAAGCTGATGGTGGAGGTGGGGGTGGTGAGAATAAGGCACATGTTGAGGCAAGAAAGATTAAAGAAAAATATTTTTCTGAATTGCAAATTCCTCTTAACAAAGTAGCTGAAAAATTACACCTTATATTTTCTTTTATCCCTAAGCAAGTTCAACTGTCATTTAAGTCATGTTTACAAATAATCTGGGATCAGTTGTTCAGTTCTGGAAACAATTAGCAAGAAGCTTAAAGTGGAATACTTCTCTTGGCAGGAGAGAGACAGGTGCTTAAACACTGAAGAGTAGAACTAAAGCAATTAGCTATTAACTATCCCAAGTTTGTCTATCAAGTGGGAAGTAAAATACACAGCAGTTTCTGATAATGTTCTCTGGTACATTAGATAACATGAATCCATAACAAAACTCTTCACAAAGCCCAGCTAACTGTGCGCAAGTACTTTTATGATTATTTCGCAGATATGGATTTGGAGACATTCACTAGAACAAATAAAACTGAAAAAATTACCTCAGCACCACACATTTTAAATTCAGATCTTGTATCATATATCAAATAGTCTGGATTGTTTGATTTAACTGGTATTTTGCAAAAACTCCATAATAAAAGATAACAGTCAAAAAAGAGTTCCTTGAAGATTCTGATCAGAGGCAGCCCATGCTTTAAAATCTTGATCATGGTCAGCAAGTTCTGCATAGTAAAGATGGCAGGCATATGCCAGCTACATTATTTTGAAATATACTTCTTAAGTAACATAGCAATGTAACTTCATTAAGACTCTAACTCACGCTATGAAACCAGTGTTGTCTTAACGTTCCTATCAGCAGGTAGGA
The DNA here is from genome assembly GCF_054131305.1 of Coturnix japonica. Classification (NCBI taxonomy): domain Eukaryota; kingdom Metazoa; phylum Chordata; class Aves; order Galliformes; family Phasianidae; genus Coturnix; species Coturnix japonica. Next base: position 5,744,943 of record NC_140680.1, on the reverse strand, counting down.
ACAGCCCTCATTAAGCACACTTATCCTGGCACACTAGTGTGAATAACAGAATGTGCAGGTAAATAAATAAATAAATAAATAAATAAGCTTATTGAGACCAGCAACACACCAGGTAAGAGATCGTAAGCACTGCTCCCTACCAACCATGACTGAACTTTCTCTTTCAAATTAGAAATCAGACACTTTATAAGAAAAGCAATAAAGATGATTCATTGGCTAATGTTGAAAAAAGTGTCCGGAAAAAACAATTTCATTGAGAAATATAGCTCAACTTTAGATCAAAGTAATTCTATAATTTTATTAAAGCAACCTAGTCATAATTATGTGGCTGATAGGATTCATTATACACCACAAGTGACTCACCCTCCTCCTCAGTGCCAGGGGTGCTGTGTAAACATGCTGCAAGAAGAGTCCAATCCACCTAATATAAACTTGTTTTTTGTCATGACTCAGTCATAAGTAATTAAGCCACAGCACTCATTTTATATGCATATTCAGTGCAGGAAATCTTGGCAGAACTAAAAAAAAAATCTTGCAAATACCAGAGCAAACTTAAAAGCACCCAATCAGTACAATTGAAGGAAGGTTATATAAAATAAAAATTCTAATGAAGCTAGGCACAAAACACTTTAAATGAAATTCAGTTTTTAGTTATTTTATCAAAATTGAAGATGATCGGCAGGTTAAAGATATACTTAAAATTCATTCATCCTGTGTCTGGACCCCAAAAGCCACATTGGAGCATATTCAAAAGTTGTCTAGTCTAAATCATTGTGTTTATTTGCAAATAGTTTATATCCATGTGATATAGAATTCCTGCCTTTCTTCCCTCATTTCCCTCACATACATATAGACAGTAGCCAGTGCCTTTACTGACCAAGTTTCAGTTTACTCTACTTAAAAAAATAAAAAATACAAAAAAACAATAACAAGCTTTCTGGTTGGTTACCTTGCCTACAAGACACATACGGATAACAAAGAGAAAGCATATGCAAAGCATGAGAGAATTGAAATTTTGAACAGAAGTGAAGAAGCAAGACATTAATGAAAACAACCACTGCCACCACTTCCATCCTTGTTTTCTCAGTACAAATAAATGAGGATAACAGGTGGGTTACAGTAAGGGCACTGATTTCATAAAGCTGAAAGAAAAAAAGAGAACTTCTATAGTGCCATCAAATCTGTAGAAGAGAATTAGGTTAATTACTTTGCTTAATCTCTACAGTCCTTGGTGCTCTCATTAATCTTAGCATGAGAACAAAATTTTGCAAGGAACTGCAAGGACAGCATTAAACATTATGGTGTTGTACAGGACATCAATAATTCATATCTGATAATATCCAGCAGAAATACAAGTGTCCTTATTTTCTTTCCTTGTTTCTCAACTGTCTGCTGGTCCTTATTCCTTTCTTATCTTCAAATTACTGACTTTTAACAACACAAGATTTTAACTTCTCTTAACAGCAAGCCTTTAAAATTTCAATCTATGTTTACCTCATCTATCATGCAAACAAATCACACCTGTTAAGAAAGCTACACATAGCAACTGAGAGTCTGAATATTTTCAAGACTGGTAGATTTAGTACTAACAAGTTTTCAAGCTTATTGTACAGATATTAAATAGATCAGAAGACATACAGTTTTAAAGTAGTTACACTGAAGTACACAAAGTGTTTTTTGATACTTAGTTGCATGTGCCCAGTTTCAAATAGTAGAAATTGGAGAACTGATGAGAAATTCCTTGTACAACTCTGAGACAAAGGACTTATCAGGTTTGCACAATCCCTACTAATCTCTACAATTACATCATATTTAATTCTAATTTTTTCCCACCTTCCTATCACCAGGATACCTCTCCAAATTCCAAGTGCTGCTTCATGTCACTGTCCTGTCCATAGATATTGCATGAATTTTGCACGTGATTAAAGCTCCAGTCACATACAATGCAACAGGGAGCTACCAACTCCAATAGAAGCATTGTTTCACAGATATAGTAAAGCAAATCAGTTTGGAGCCCCCTGCTAACAGTGAAGGAAAACTGTGTGAAAATTTAAGAGATGCTAAACAGTTGCATGTTCACTACACAGGCAAATTCTTTAAAATTTCATAAGCGTTAGAACATTTCTGTATTGTATTTGAGACTGCAATCTCACTTGCTATGAGTAAAGAGTCTGAAAGAAAAGAACTATAAAACTGCCCCAGCCCCTTAAGAATGAAATCACTGGATCTCTGGCATTGAAAAATAATAATTTATCTTCCTGTGTAGTCAACAAATATACAGAAAGGTGTCAGATTGATAACCACAGATCATAAAGCTGTTTGTAATAATAAAGGATTATCACATCGGAAAGGGATAATTGAAAACAAATGGAAAATGCTCACCTGTATATGCTCGCAGCTTTCCTTTAAAAATACTGTCAGTTATTTGGTATCCCACATAAATATATATACATATATATACCAATACAAACAATTACAAGCAATTTTTCTGCCTTCACATTTTTCTGCACTAACAGCTTCTCCACAACTACAGATGCTTGCAAACAAGACAACTACTAAAAGAGCTCACATGAACACTTTAATTCAGTTCAGGATGTGAACTGCTTGATCAATCATTGCACCTCAATTTTGCAATGCCAGCTTTTCAGTAACTTAGCAGCACATTATAGAGTACTGCTTTCAGAATCTTGAACTAATTTTTTTCCAGAGGATGGCATTATGACTTCATTGCTGGAGGATTAGCTTTCATTGTCTACAAGTTACTGGCAGAATTTCAATGAACAGAAGCTAAAAAATAAGCTTTCAGCAGAATTTTCCACTTAGGCACATGTTCATATCTTTACCCGTCTTTGTCTTAGAAATTGCAGCTTGTCTGATACTCACCTGCCAGCATTTCTAGTACGGATAGCTCAAAATAATCCACCCCATTAATGGCTCAAATAACTGAAAACCCCTGGGCAAAAAGACTTCAACCCCTTAATATCTACACCAGATCTATATCAGACTCAGTAAAGGATACCAGAAATAATGAACTGTTGAGAGTAACTAGTCCTATCAGGTTAAATCAGGACTGCTGTATCCTTAGAAAACACAAAATGTTTCTGGTATGAAGATTTACAAGTCCTGGGCACAGAATCATAGGGGCTGGAAGGGACCTCTGGAGATCATGGAGTCCAACTCCCTGCTAAAGCAGGTTCACTGGAGTTGGTTGCAGAGGAAAGCATTCAAGAAGGTTTTTAACACCTCCAGAGAAGGAAAGTTCACAACTTCTCTGTACAGTTTGTTCCAGCGGTCTGTCACCATCAGAGTTAAGAAGCTCACATTTGTATGGATCTTCTATTTCAGTTTGCGTCCATTACCCCTTGGCCTGTTGCTGGCAGCCACTGAAAACAGCTTGGCCCCATCCTCTTGAAATTTGGATATTTCTATGTGTTGATAAGACCCCCCCCCCCCCCCCCCCCCTTAGTCTTCTTATCTCCAGGCTAAACAGTTCTAGACCTTTTAGCCCTTCTTCATCAAAGAGATGCTCCAGGCCCCTGATCATTCTTGCAACTCTCCCCTGGGCCCTCCCTACTAGTCCCATCCTTCCTGAAAACTGAGGAGTCCAAAACTGATATATTTACATGGCCCAGGAACAGCTACACAGACATAATGTCAGTCATCACTGTGTACTAGTTATTCACCCTGCATAGGAGAAATAGAGCCAGCCTGATTCAGCTGCATTTCCTCTAGTTCAGGAAACGAAGATAATCCTGAACCAGCACAGACACCATTACAGCAGACTGATATATTAGAACAACTCTGGGAGATGTAGGATGTGCTTCATGCCAACAGCAACAAAGAATAACATCTTTTTTTTTTTTTTTTTTTTTTAAACTCTTCGAAGTTCTGTTTTAATGCCAAAAAAAACCCAAAAAACCAAAAAACAAAAAAAAAACCTTGGAAATATTTTTTCTAGTATCAAAAGTATCAAAGCTGAGACAATAAACCCATTAGCAAAGGTATGACACAGACAATCCATTTACCATTCTATCAGTCAAACAATGTTTTTCTGTTCTAGTTACTTTTGGAGTGGCTCTTATATTTTCATGAGCATTCAATCTGCTTATGAACTTAAAATGCTCAGAAGGCTATTTCAGTTCATTCATATGTTACTAGCAATGCTCACAGTAGTGAGCATAGTCCTTGTGGCTACCTAACCCTTTAGTGAGACTAAAAAGCTACTTCATACTTGCTGCAGCAGGCAAAATAATAAAAAATAAAAAAAATTAAAACTCTCAGTGTTTCTAATATGGACTCAATATAGTCATAGCCAGTTTTGTAGCTTCAAGCAACATCACCCCCTACAAAAAACCTACTGACTCCAGACTCTTTGGTCTGGAAAGAGGCTGAGAGGGAATCTCATCACTGTTTATGAATATCCAAAGTACAGGAGTCAAGTTGATGGAGCAGATTGCTCTTAGTGGCGTGCAGCAAAAGAGCAAGGGGCAGAAACTAGAACACAGAAACTTACATACTAACATAAGGGAGAACTTCTTTACTGCGCAAGTGACAGAGCACTGGCAAAGGCTGCCCAGAGAGTTTGTGAAGTCTCCTTCTCTGGAGATATTCAAGACATGCCTGGACACTTTTCTCTGCAACCCACAGTAGGCAACCTGCTTTAGCAGGGTGGTTGGACTCAATCACCTCCAATGTTCCCATCCAGCCCCTACAATTCTGTGATTCTATAACATTCTATAGAGTGATGTTGTAAAGGAGAATATTGCTGAGGTTTTTTTATCCTCAAGAAAGGAAGTAAATTCACAGAGTGTTCTTCATTTCCATTCTGACAGTACTTGCAGCAGGTATTTTCATTTCTAACAATGAACTGCTACATGGAGCAAAAGGATTATTTTAAATCAACCTGTGTTCAACAGTTTGAATCAAGCCAGCATCCTGTACCAGACATCTAATACCCTTCTACTTCCAGAACAGAAGGAAAAACCTCACTAGATAAGGTGATACATTGGTCAGACAGAAAGAGAAGTTTGAGAATGATCAGTGGTACCATTCTAGACTACAGTAAAACTACATCCTATCTGTTTGGCTGGAGCCATCAAAATTTGATATGGAACTTAGTTTTAACACAAGTGGCTTAACTTAGAGAACATTCTGCTAATGAATAATCATTTTTCAAATATTCTGTAAGAATACAAATATGGGTTGTTGTTTTTGTTTGTTTGTTTTGTTGTTGTTGATTTTTGTTTGTTTGTTTGTTTGTTTTCTTTTACTCCACAGATTCCTGTCTTTACAGGAAAAAAGTTAAGAACTTACCTTTCCAGAACACTGAACCACCTGTAGTTCTATACAGCTGAAGTTAAAGTCAACTTTATTTAAAGGGCCTGGTCTGTGGAAAAATGTACTCATATAAAAGTCTGGTTCTACTCTGCTTAACTTAGACTCTCTTCCACATCTGTTTGCTCTTTGAATGAGTGAGCATTTTGGAATGGCAAAACTTAACTGTAAACAAATCTCTTCAACTGATAAGATGCAGTTCAGTTTCATAAAAGCTCCAACCTCACAGCAGGAAGTAATTTTCTGCTACACTACACTGAACATCACATTACTCAGCTCACACAAAATACTTGTATAGAATGGCTCAGGGAAGTTATTCTGCACATCTTGGATTAACAGAGAATACAGAGCCTGTATGGAAGAGCTTTGATCTTCTGTTGTTGAAGCCTGTATTCACTCAAAACGATTTTAGAATATAAAAAAATCAAAGGATAGTTTTCTGATAAGTTAATATGGAATTATTTAATATGCACCATGTGGACTGCGTTCTTCTGAATTCCCACAAGTCTTTATTTAAGTCTAAATGATAAAGCAGTGAAGGTACCACTTAAAAAGGCATTAGCCAGAAAGATTTATCTTTGCAATTAGTCATTTAATCAGGAGGAAAAAAAAAAAAAAAAAAAAAAAAAAAAAGAGTCACTACAATTACCTAGAAAATGACACTATTTTTTGCTTATCACTTCAGGCCACATTAGTGTTAATGTAACTAATTTCACTGAAGCTATAGAAACGTTTTTAGTAGTATTGTTGAAGCAGCAGGCAGGCATGAAAAGGGGAAAAAATGACAAACCCTTTCAGTTGCATCACTGACTGGTGATGCATCACTATGCTGGATTAAATTGCTCACAGAATCACAACATGAGCATTTGTACTTCTCACACCTTATCTATAGACTACAGACAACCACAGCCACAGTGGGCAGACCAATAACAAGAGAAAGATTATAAGGAATATCAACACAAAGGAAATGGAGGTTCATGAATTTTGTTGTTCATGCAAATTACGTGGCTTTGTATCTGCAGTTGTTGGCATCTAAAAGGATCCAAAAAAGAAGAAAGAATAATGAAAAAAAAAACAACTCTATGTATGGGCAGATGGACCATCTTGGCTGCTGATCAGAGAACATGAATACAATCCAAAATGCTTTTATCACAAATTTATTCCTAAGTATATGTAGTCAAAATGCAGGCTAAAAGATAGTTAAACTAATTAAACTAAGGAGTGTTTAAAGAAAGTACACAAAATTAATGGAGATAACTGTAGTTGATGGAACAGAATTAAATGGGTTCAAGACATGGTACCAGTTCTACTAATTCACACTGTCACAGAATCATAGCATCACCAAGGTTGGAAAAAAACACCAAGCTCATTCAGTCCAACCATCCATCTACCAAGCACTTCATTTCTATCTATAGGTCATCTATGCAGGATCTTATTAAAAGAAAAAGCTTCTACAAAACTGAGCAGCACGACAGCACACAGACAGAATGCAGTATTTCTACTGTTCAACCCTGAATAACTGAATGAAATAAAAATACAGGCAGAACACAAACTTGACATAAAACCAGTTAATTTCTCACTGAAAACTTAAACAGCTCTTATATACTGGGATACAGCACAAATATTTAACAGTGATATACAATTCAATTATTTTTAGAACCTAAGAATTAAAATTAGGCTGTAAGCTGTGGCTTTTCAATTAAAGCTATCAATTATTGTAATTATGTAGCAAATAAAAATGGGAACTAGAAATGCCAAAACGTATTATCAGGTTACGGTATGCAGGTACGCAAAGAACGTATTCAGGCAGTTAGACCAACCAATTCCAAAGGAGAAATCCAACATTCACTGCATTGGAGAACAAACAAACAAAACTTTTACTAACCTTTTCCAGAGGTTTCAGGTAACACATTATGATGCCTGATGTTTAGAGTTCTACAGGTCAAATATTTTGCAGCCTCCCAGTCACAGAACGAAGGTATCTGTTTGGTGTCGTTGATGATATAGTTGTAAACTGGAAAGCGGGCAGGCAGCTGAAAAAAGACAATCAGTTACTGCATGAAATACTTAAAAGTTCCTTGAGTCTAGAAGTGTTTCAGTCTGATAATTCTTAGCTAGGAAGCATCACATGCTGTTAGCTTGATAAACTTATTTTAAAAAAAAAAAAAATTGTCTAATTTCTATAGTTTCATATCACATTATGCACCCCTAAATGCAGAGTAAGTCTTCACCACAAACCAGCTGACTATTTAAACTATTTAACTACTTACTTTTCAAAAAGGGAAGACACGTGGATTAGCATTGATGATCAAGTATTTACATTGACCAAAAATAAAAAATAAATAAAAAAGACAGAGAGATGTTGTATAGTAGATCTGAAATGGGGCTCAGGTGAGAGCTAAATTGGCCTTGACTGTGAAAAAGCTAATAACTTCCAGTTTGGAATGCTGGCTATGCCAAGCTGTATGGGAAACTGGTAATCACAGCCTGAACCTCTGATTAATCAGCTGAGGCAAGTGTCGGGTCAGCTGTGGGAGCACAGGTGAGAGTAATTCAGCTGTGCTCCCAGAAGGGGTGAAGCTTGACTCCATCTCCTCTAGACCTCGTTTAAGGGCTGACCTCCACTAAGGCAGCATTTCTTGGAGATTGCTCCTTGGTGGAGGTTGCCTCAGTGGTTCCCAGCAGACTGAAGGCTTCCATATGAGTGGGTATTTCCTGTAAATAACCTTTTGGATATTTACTGCCATTTTTTCATTATTGTCACCATACACGAGCGTATTCTGATGATCTATACTTGATTCTTATATCTTTTCTCAAAACGAAGCAAACTGTTTTAACATTTTAAAGTTATTTTCTGAGCTTTTGCTTAGCGTGGAAGTGATTCGTAGAGCGGCAATAACCGAGCAGCTGTCCCGGCAAGAAATACACACGGCAAATAAGGCAGATCGCCACGAGGCGGAGCTGGCGGCTCACGGCTCCAGGGCGATGAGCTGCGGCAGCGCGGGGCCGCTTCGGGAGGTTGGGAGAAGCTTTAAAGAGTAACGTGGTTGAGAACCTTGTGCTACAGTAACTAACGGGGAAGTACGAGTGATTAAAAGGACACAGCTGCATTGGGACGGTGCTGTCGTTGATAAGTTTGTTCGTTAGAGCATGAGTTACGAAAAGCAGCACTTTCAAAAAGGTTACTGAGTAGCTGGTAATGTTAATGTTTGAGTGTTCTTATGTCACGAGATGTCAATTCTGATACTTATTTGATACTGTTACTGAACTGCTGTTGAGTAGTACTGAAGAGTTTCCCTGTAGAGTGGTACTGAAATACTACATTAATTAAGTCATTGGACTGATATTTAAATAAAAACTAATGTGATGTACATCACATTGCTAATTCATAATGTGTACAAAAGGTAATTTGGAAAAGATTCAGGACTAGTATTCAATTATATGTTGAACTTAATGGTTATTTAAATGGATATTAACGTACCACTGATTTCTCTTGGTGCCACTCCAATAAATAAATAAATAAATAAATAGAGTTGCAGTGTGTTGTTTTGTTCTGTTCAATAGTGATTTGGTATTGATACAGCTGGTATGAGAGTGGCTGAAATTTTAGCCACCAGCTTTAACTTTTTAGGTACCAGCTGGCCATTTTGTCCTTCACTATTTTATAATTGTTGTTTTAATCATAGATGTTTGGAATCATAAAATCATGAGGTTGGAAAGGACCTACAAGTCCAATTGTCCACTAAGCCACCAAGCCAGACCTTGTAGCTCCTCATGACCATGATAAGCCTTCCAGACATCATGGAGGTGTTTAGAAGAAACATGCAAATTGACTTGAGATTTAATAGTAAGGATGAAAAGCAAGAAAAGGCAAGCATGGCATTCAAGATGCTAGTCTGCTTATAATGTAACTTTCACCACATCTGTTCTGAACTACTTCACCTCTCTCCACTGGAGTCTGTACACTTCCATAACCGGACCCCTTCCTAATTACATGTACTTAGGAATTTCATTCTAAGTCTCCCAGACCACTGAATAAATAGTATAGAATGTGACAACTCAGAATAAAAGTAATGGAAAATACCAGCTTTTATACAGAAGTGTCTTCTATTTTAAAACAGACTCTCTTGATAGATTATCTGTTTATGATCCCCAAGCAATCATGCAAAGCCTCTGAAGGCAAGTTACCATTAAATCAGCAAGAAACCTGCAAAAGATATCTTTGTTTAGCTAACGTGTCTGAAACAGCGAGATGAAGAGATCTGGATGAGGTCAGCCACTAATTGCTTAGAGTGGATTAGAAACAGCACATTACTGGCCCTCAATCTGTTGCTGTAATTACTGAACTACGTGATTTCTTTGCAACAGAACTGAAGTACCACTGCACTTGGAATTCAGAGTAATTAGCCAGAGAATTCTATGTATGTAAAGGTGAAAGTGCCTCATCTCAAATAAACAGATAACTAAGGGAGAACACTTTGGTAATAGATATCAACTTAAAAACATGGAAGGGATTAAAATTCCTCTTTTAGATGTTGTACTAGCAAGTGTAACATGTCTTTGGATTGTACAGAATTTAGGGTTCTGAAATGAGGAGTGGGAATATGTCAACAGACAAAAAAGCAATCCTCAGGCTTAAGTTGCTTAACCCTGCATGTGTTTACCCCAAATGACTTAAGCAGCTTCTAATCAGATTCTCAGTAGGCTGCTATTACTTACTTGCTTCCTAGAGCATTCAGGTTCTTAAGCATAGAAGCAAAATAGTTGTCAGCTCATGTTATACTGTTGAGATTCACAAAGCAATAGGTAAAGATTAAGGCATATTTAACCTGATCTTTTCTTATAAAGGTATAAAGCCTCCTCTTCAGAATAAACAATTTTTGTAATTACTTCATTATTTAACACAGAATACTTACCTGCTTCCATAGATAAGACACAGAGGATGTCCATTTCCACTTTATACAGTCAGTAGTGTATGGTTTAAACTCATAGCTTAGATGGGCAGAAGTATTTGTCTCCATCAAACTATATGCACTACAAAAGATACATTTGGTGACCTTGTCTTTCTATACTTTTCTACAACCACTTACAAGTAAAATCTAGCTTCCTACAAGCAAGTACTCCTACATTTTAAGAAATCTTTGTATGTAGCCAAGCTCTACGTACTGTTATTATACAGCTATTAAATCTTTTATAACACTGGTGAAAAATCTTACAGTATTATGACAAAAATTGTGTGCTATTTGACAAATCTGTATTACAAGAAGCTTATTAGCTACTAACTGGTGCAAGTGTTTTATATCCACAACCAATAGATGTGATTTGTCAAGCAGTATCCTAGTGGGTGCTAATTCAATATGGAAAAGTTCTGATAATAACTCAATGTTTGAGATATTTTTTTTAATCAAGGCTCCATGTCTGTTTTAAATATCAGCTGTGTAACGTGACTGTGGCACTGAAACACAGCATCTGTTTCAATTGTTTGGTGATTTGAGCACATCATGTTGGATAACTGATCTGATGGAGTAATCACATTGATATTTATTTACCATGCAGTTTGCATTTTTCAAAGCTGTACTCAAATAATTGCCAGGGGAATTGTATGGATTTGTTAATTCAGTCACTGTTATCCTTCTTGTAGAACAAGGGGGTGAGCTGCATGTATCTGGAGCAGCTAATCACACAACCAGTGCAGCAGAAGCAAAATTAGAACAGAGGATTCTCCTGCTTCCTGACCCTGCTTTAATCAACTTGGCATTCTTGCCTGTCTAGACCATTCTGCATTTAACTCTTAATCAATTTTCTGTTGACACAAGCTAGACCCACACGCTTTGATTAAAAAGTATATATAGTGATATATGGTTCTGAGCATTCCATTTTTACTGCCTCCATAGAGTTCTGTACCATATGCTTATTTTCCAAGCCCCAGTTATCATAAGACATCTATTTTTGTCTCGGTTACTGCAAATAGGATTGTTACCCGTGCACTTACTTACAGCCTGTTGCTTGTATTTAGCTTTGCATTACACGAGGTAGAGCTCCCTAAAGGCAGAATTTGCTTTGGTGTGTTCCTATTCAGGGGCTGTTCTTGTATATGCTATGTTAGATATGAGAACAAATCTTCCATTCTCACTGATGTTATTGGAGAGGGTGCAAACATACATAAATTAAACATTTAACCACTGCTTTAAAGATTAACATTCCCCAGGCTTCCTTTTAGAGCAAAGGAAATGGCAGCAGTGCCCATGTTTTACTGTAGCAGCTTGGATTTGACCAATATAAATGCACAATGAAACGGTCCGGCTGATGAGTTTTGCTCTTTTGTGGTGGTTCACAGCTCTGAATTCTGTACAACCTACTGCTATCAAATTCCTGCCTGGCATCCCAGGAAAGGATGATGAGCAGAGCCCACTACATGCTGTGGAGAACAGAGCAAACAGGAGCAAGTGCAGTTAATCCCTGTGCTGTAAGCTCTGGAATTTGTTTCTCAGATTAATAAGGAATTTGAGGGTAAGTTCCACAGAGGTGAGAGCACAGTTTGGTTCATCATTAAGGTTTCCTTGGGGACAAGAGTCCCTGCTGAGGAATGGGAAAGGCACAAAGGTGATACTTAACGTGCTCTACTGTCAAGACCTAAACTCCCCCCTAAAATACATTGGGGTACAGCAGATGGCCCTTCTGCTTTGCAGCACTCCTCAGTGATTTACAGCACTTTCTGTACCTCACCACTTACTCTGTGCTCTTTGAACGAAGCACTGCAGCGTGAGACCTCGGAGCTAAACAAGATACCGCCAGGATACAGCGATACGACACTCCAGCCACGAACAGCCGGGTAAACTCAAATTAAACTGTTCATTTCTCTTCTCACAGCCTCCCGTCCACACACACACACACACACGCACACACCCCTCGCGCTCCCTCACAGCCGCGCTCCCACCCCCGCTCCACTAACGGTCGCCACAGCGGGGCTGCTGAGGGCGGCTCTCGCGATACTCGAGGCGGGGCGGTGGAGCCGAGTTTGAATGATGGCGGCGGGGCGGGCTGTGCGCTGAGGTAACCGGCGGGGCTGGGTTTTATGTGAGAGTTTTGCTGCTTTCCTGTTATTTTCCTTCTGGAGGAGGGTTTTTGTGAGCGATAGGACTGAGGGGGGTCCTGGGGGGCGTTTAGCAGCACTTGTTTACTCTCCTCGCTCAGACGCGGAGCCCCGCGGCCTCCAGGCCGTGATGCCGCCTTTGTGGCAGCGGCTCTTGGTTCTTCAGCCGCCGCAGGGCTGCTGAGCGCTGCTGTGCTGTTAACGCCTGAACACTTTAATTAAACCTCATGGAGAACCTGGAGAAACAATCTATTCCCTACACCAGCACTTCCTGAGCCAGCAGTGTGCCCTTGTAGCCAAAAAAGCCAATGGCATACTGGGGTGTATTAAAAAGAGGGTGTCCAGCAGGTCAAAGGAGGTGATCCTCCCCCTCTACTCTGCCCTGGTGAGGCCTCATCTGGAATATTGTGTCCAGTTCTGGGCTCCCCAGTACAAAAAAGACAGGGATCTCTTGGAAAGAGTCCAGCAGAGGGTTACTAAGATGGTGAAGGGCCTGGGGCATCTCCACTATGAGGAGAGACTTTGGGAACTGGGTCTGTTTAGCCTTGAGAAAAGAAGACTGAGAGTGGACTTGATCCAGGTTTATAAATACCTGAGGTGTGGGAGCCATAGTGGTGAGCCTGGTCTCTTTTCAGTAGTGCGTGGGGATAGGACTAGGGGTAATGGGATGAAAGTACAGCATAGGAAGTTCCATATGAATGTGCAGAAGAACTTCTTTACAGTGAGGGTGACGGAGCACTGGAACAGGCTGCACAGGGAGGTGGTGGAGTCTCCTTCTCTGAAGATATTTAAGACCCGCCTGGACGCCGACCTGTGTGACATGGTGTAGGGAGCCTGCTTTGGCAGGGGGGTTGGACTCGATGATCTCTAGAGGTCCCTTCCAACCCCTACAATTCTGTGATTCTGTGATTCCTGGTCCGATTGAGTGCATCCAAAATAGACGGTAAAAAGCTGGTGTTCCCCGTTATCCTGAAGACATTCTTCTGCTGAAGAAGTTTGTGAATAGGGAACCGATTTTAATTCTTTTTAAGCATCTGTTAGAATGTTTAATTTCATAACGCTCTGCTGGTGTTATCCAGTATCTAACCTATTGACAGCCAAAAGATCTTGTCTTTGAAACTGTGGGAAATAGCAGAGAGACTGAAGAAGAACTGGATGGTTTCGAGGCAAATTCACAAGTTAAATTAAACTTAAAAATGCCGTTGGTGCTGGGAGGAGGCGGCCCTGGGTGCAGCCCTGCTTCCAACTTGGGAACGATTGCAGTGTGTCTTTCCTTTGGCAGCAGTGCCTGATGTAGCTGCTCCTGTGCTGTCTGACAGCTGCCTTAACAGAGGGTAGAGTGAGATCGGCCTTTCTGTGGGGTTTTAGCAGCTGATCTCATTTCCACAAGGCAGCCACAGTCGTAGAGCTCATAAGACAAGGATTGCTGTGAAGGTAACAGCCATTTGTGCTTTATATGCACTGCACAGCTGTGTTTGTTGTTGTTTTTTTTTTTTTTTTCCAGGGCATAAATGTTAAGCAAAGCTTGAATGAACTTCTGAAGGTGAGTTAAAAATATTACTGAAATTTAATGCAATCCAGGAGCAGTTAAATTATTTTACCTGTAATTGTCACGTGTTTCTTTTGGAGCAAATAAGTTACTTTATTATTTTTAATTTCTGTTTATTAAGTAAGAATTAATTAATGCCCTTTGGTGCAAGTGCCTGCAAGGAGTTTTGTCTAGTTTTCCTTACGCTGCCTTCATGTCTTTAACAAGAATTGTGTAAAGATTAAATTCTATGCAATGTATGTGGCCCTGTAGTTCTATAGTGTTATACAGTGTTCTATAGAATGCTGTCGTGTTATAGGTTCTTCTTAAATATACATATCTGGCAAATCTATATCTTTTAAGATTTATTTCAGGTTAGGGGTGTAGAACTGCTAATTCAAGTACTGCAGTAAGTAGACATGAAAAATTAGTTTCCAAGTTTAACAGAAAGAAGAAATGAGGGAAAATGAGTGCTCTCTGATTTCCATCTTGGCCCTGTGAAATGAACTCACAGGGTTCTGGTGCAGTGGATTTCTGTCTGTTAAAGTAATATCTTTATAAAGGAAGCTGAGGAAGTCGAGTGGGATTATTTTTTGGTACACAAAAGCTTGTGGAAAATGAAGACGTTACACTGTAAGCTTAACTATGATCTTAACTGTATTCACCAGTAAAATTTGCAGTGCATTAAGAGCAGCATCTTGTGCATTGAGTGTCCTTGTGGCTGTCAGCCTGTAAGAATGAAGGACAGTAAAATCTTGAAGAGTGAATTTGATTATTTTTTTTAAGTGGTGTAAAAATTGGGAACGTTGGCTCTGCAGAATCAGCCGTAGTTGCTGTATTTGTTGTTACTGTGTGCTTTCTGAGCAAATACTGGCTTACATGGCTCAGGAGCTCAAGTTACTTAGAGATCTCTGCTCTAATGGGATTGTTTTGTACTGCATGGATTTAGTAGGCTTAAGAGTCAGCAGTCGTGCAAGCAATTGGTACAAGTTTGAGTTGAACTTCGTTATTTTAGTATTTTGCTTGGAATCATTTTTTTTCTTCCTGAAAAATCATCCCTTGTGTCATATGTTTGGAGATGAAGATAGAAATCAATGAGTTTTCTAAGACTTGCGTTACTGTGTACACAAGTAATGTTATGGTTCATATGGTTTTATTTATGGTAATGTGGAAGACATCAGTCACGTGCATAATTGTTTTTGGCCTTCTCTGTTGAGATAGCTCTGTGCTGGGTATCTCTGATTCTGCTGAAGTCCCTGCGATGTCAGGAACTGACCCAGGGTATGCAGGAGTTGCTGCACCATATGCTATTCCTGCTCTGCAGTCATCACCAAGTAGACAAAGTGACCATTTTATTATTAGTGGGATTGCTTATTAGGGAGCTAACCACCTTTTGTCTTGTGTTGATGCAGCCTGTACCTCTGTACCATAATAAGGCACAGAAATACAGTAACTTTGCTCAGTTGTACTGCTTTCACAGGTTGGCTATGATTGTAACCATTTTTTCTTTCCAAATTGAGGCAATAAAAGGAAGAAAAAAATGGAGACAGAGACCATTCTAAATCTTAGACAACAACTGAAAGAAGCAGAGAACGAGCGAAGAAAGGCTGCACAATATGGCTTACACTTACTGGAGTCTCAGAATGAAATTCAAAATCAGTTGGATCAAATACGTCGTGAATTAACAGAGAAGACTGAGGTGAGGCTCTAAACTTGAAGTAAAAGATTAAGAAGTTACTTCTGTTTTCTGAAAGTCACAAGTGTTTTAAATACCTTCTAGATTTTCCAGATGGATTTTCATTGAACTTCTTATTTTAAATATTGAGAGGACTTTTGATCGATGTTTTGAGATAATGAGCACAACTTTATCTAGCTGGACATAGTTTCAGAGCGCATTCTGCATCAAATGCTCAGTACCATGTAGGATTAATTACCTCTTATGTACATGAATAGTAGTTGCTGAAGTGAGCATGTGTTGGGTCTGTTGAACACTTGATTTATGTTTTGCTTGCTTTGCAACCTTTATGCTGCTTAAAGCTGTAAAGAAGGTTTTTGACTGGCGAGGTGGTAAAATTGGTTTCATTTGCTTTACACACTCCAAATTTTCTAAATACCAAAGGACTCTGAATTTTAGTACATTTCTTTACAGCCTAGAAGTAGGCGAGTATCTTCTAGATAATTGTGAAAGAAAACTGAAGTGTTAAGGAGTCTTTTCTACTATGTTAAATGGTTTAACTTTGATTTGTTTATTCTCAAATAATATTCAAATGTTCTGTTTCTCTTTATCTGCTCCTAGCTCTGCACTGCTGTCCCTTCCCTTGTGCTAAAGCTAAAATGTGTATTTTTCTCCTGGCCAGCTGTCGTGTTGTAGCACCCTGCTGTTGTGGATGAGCACTAATAACTTATTTTGATTGGTTTGCCATTAGCAGGCTTAGGGCAAGGGAGGCAGTTGGAAATCACAAGTGATAAGAAGGCATGACAGGATGATCCTTCTGTGCAGGCAGCCTGGTGTGGTATTGCTCTGTGAAGCTGCACCCGTGGGTTGCATTCTACCACTATAGGCTTGAGCAAATCTGAGCTAGGCTTGTGTGAACTAGATCAACAAGGAACTTAAGTTTCAAGGTCCAGGAGAGGGAATTGTGTGCTTTTGTATTGCACAAAACTTCAGCGGAAGGTTGAATGAATTACAGGCTTTTAGTAGCCAGGGTCTTGGTGTTGAACCTTTATTCAGTGAATTGTTCTCCATGAATGTTTTGTTTAGACTTATTACTGTGTTATTTCTTTTAGATATTTGAACAAGAGAAATACTCTCTTCAGAGAGAAATCGAACTTAAGAATAGGATGTTGGAAAGCCTGAGTTTTGAATGTGATGCCCTCAAGCAACAGCAAAATGTGCAACTTGATAAACAGAAAGAACAACTTGCCAGAGCTCATGGACAAGAAGTCAATGACCTTAAATGCAAGGTTTAGTATCTAATATACAAATAAAATGTTGCTAATAGCATTCCAAAAAGTATTGTTATACTCAGGAGTGTGTACTCGTCACCAGACATATTTAACGGCTGTATTGTGTAGTCATGCTTTAGTTGGCCATGAGTTCAGCAGTTCAATTTTGAACTGAGCTTATGCTTTATTTCCAGCTACTGTTACACAAGAGTTAAAATTATCATGATGGCTTTTATGCAAATTAGAACTTGAGTAAAAACTTCAGGAAAATAAGGCTGAAGCTGTTGATTGAAGAGCGGAGTAAACACATTCTGCAACTTGTCAAAAATGTTGTCACAGGACCAAACTATTGGCATTAAGATAAGAGCTCATTTAGCATTTAGTTTAAAAAGAAAAAAAAACACATCTACATTGAATTGCATCTGATTTTAAAGCTTATTTTTAAGAGCTGACCCTTAAGTTGTAGTTATAAGGCATTTCTACAGTTAGAATGTGAGCCAGAAGTATTGTGCTTTTGACTGTTTCATTATAAAATGAGTTTACTTAGTTGTCAAATGTCTTTAAGTTGGAGAACCTGAAGGCAGAACTGGATGAAACCCGGCTCTCTGAGAAACAATTGAGACACAAAGTGGACCATCAGAAGGAAATAATTGCTGCCAAAACAGAAGAGTTACACATGATGTCTGAACGTGTGCATGAAACCATGTCTTCAGAAATGCTCAATCTTCAGATGGAGCTCACAGAGCTGGAAAGTGTGAAGGTATGGGATTTAGCAATTGATGAACAGGAGTGTGAGCTACTTGATTTTCTCATTGAGTTTTTAAGTGCTGTGTACATTTTGCTATTTGGATTGGCCTTGTAGAAAGAAAATATCCACCAAAAAAGCTTAGTAACCTTAGGTATACTTTAATACAATTGCTTCAGTGCAATATTTTTGCATTAATAGTACTTATTAGCACCAAACCTGTTTGGCTCCTTGGCCTACTTTTCTTGAAACTGTTTAGGAAGTTATTTCATGCTTGATTTTTTTTTTTTTTATTTAGGCCAATGTTGAAGAAAAGCTGAATGAACTGCAGTACAGCAAAGAACAACTTGAACTCATAAATAGTAATTTACGTAATCAGCTGGAGCGTCTACAAGGAGAAAAAGAAGAGAGGGAAAAAGAAGTTGTTTCTTACTGTAATGCACTGGAGGTAATTATTCAAAAGTGCTGAATAATCCCTGAGTTCCACAAGTAGCTGGTGCTAGATTTTCATTGAAATAAGAGGAGCCCTGAGGGGACTTCTAACGGAGTTGGAAAAAGAGAGGATGTATAGGCTAAATTATGCTTAGTTAATCAATGTTACTTGTTAGCAAGTTATTTCTGTACTGATGTTCTGTATATACTGTATATTCTGTGTATACTGATGTCCTGTAGCCTGCATCATTGTTCTAGCTGATAAAGCTCCGAGCCTTTCTATCAAGGGTTTATTGAAGCTCTTGTCTTGAAGAGCAAGTGGAATACTAGGCCTTCTAGTGAAACAGCTTGCACAGTCTTTATGTCTAGAACTATATATACAACTAAATGCTGTGGTACAAGGTTGCTTGTATAAAATGAGAAGAAATTAACATATTAAAACTGCTCAAATTATTATGAATCTGATGTAGTGCATATTGAAGTAATGCTCTCTTTGCTCAAATCTAGAAAGCTCGTGAAGCTAATCAAGAGCTTCAGGTTCAGCTGGATCATGTGGTGCAGCAATCTTTGGATCCTACAAGCAAAGGCAATTCTCTCTTTGCTGAGGTAAAGTTATGCCATGGGTATCTGCGAATATTCAGAGGATGGAAGATGTACTTCATTGTAAGAATAGAAACTTGGTTTTGGTGCAACAACTGATTACTTCTACCTGATCTGTCTGGCATGGGTATCTGTTCTTCAAATAATTCTTCAATATTGAATTGTTTAGGAATGCCTGTAGAAAAGAAGTTTTATGCATTTTCTAAGGTAGGGGAGCAAAGTCATTAAAGGTGACTGGTTGTCAAGATGAAAGATGGCAGTCTGCAGCTCTTGGCTCTGAAGAGTTTTACTCAGCTGGTAATCTTTCTTTAATGCAGAAGATAAATGTCAAAAAACCTAAATACTGTTTTTTAAAGGTGTTGAAAAATGGCTGCATGTTAGAGTGTGTGGTAGGGTTTGTGAACTAGCCTTTGAATAAGAGCTGGTATTGAATGCCAGCCTTTTGTGACCATGCTCAGTGAATGACTTGAGTTGATGCACTGTTCATATGTATTTTTAATTGCTTTTTCTGTTTTAAATGAACAAATCTATAGTAATGCTGATGCTTCTAAAATATTAGTTATTCCAATATCAAAAGCACAAAGAAATCTCTTTTATTTTACCCATGGGCTTCAGCTGCTTGCAGTGCTATCTATTCACTATTTGTCTCAAAAGTGATGCCAATAGCACCCTGCTGATGGGAAAGCAGTATTTTCAGAGCCAACATCAATTTCTAGGCACCTTCTCTTAAAAGTCAGAGTCCAAATGACAAAATGTTATCATTTACATAGTAATAATTGTGAAAAATGTTCTATAGGTGGAGGACCGTAGGGCAGAAATGGAACGACAGCTGATCAGTGTGAAAATAAAATATCAGTCACTACAAAAACAACATGCATTCACTAGAGAACAATTGCAAAGAATGAAGGTATGATTATCACTGTAATGCTCCAGGGTTTCCTTGGGGTCTGATAAGACAATGTAGGTTAAGAGGTCTAATTCTGTTTCAAGTGTGGTAACAGCAGGCTGGGTGGATGGGTGGGGAGGAGCAGGAGGTATGGCACTGCTATTCAACTCAAGTAGAGCACATCAGTCTTTTTCCAGTGCCACTATATTCTAGAATGCCAAGTTACACTGAAGGAGCTGTGCTTACTTTAGCTGTAGTTGTTTACTGGGTAAAGTATAACAGCTTCTGTCAGTCAAACTAGCTGTCAGTTTGTCTTGCCTGTTGCTTTGTTTTTTGTCCTTATAGTATGTCAGTAACTTATCTGTGTTTTAATTGAGGTTGTTAGGAGTAAACAGATTTAACTTCCTCCCGTGATTACACCTTCTTCCCCCTGAGCTGCTTTCTTGGATGTTGTCTTCCTGCTTTTCCCTCTACTCAATGCAAGCACAAGAGTTCTAAGTTTTTCTGATAACTGTTTCATTTAGACTGTTCTCTTAGGTTGGCAGCTTGTAAGTTAATAAATATTGTTGAGATAGTTAGCAGAAGCTGTTTTGCAGCATCCCATTTACCTTATCTTGTAAAACTGCCATCTGTTTTCATGTTGGCTTTCTAATCTCTCAGTACAAGTGGATTCTTTGAGTTTGATCATATGTCTTGTCTGAGAACAGTGCTGAAGCATAAGTGATGATCATGAGTAGCGCTGCATATATAGATGTGTAGCTTAATTTAAGTTGGAATTAAGTAAAGCAACCTAAACGACAATAAAAATTACTGATACAGCAGAAGCTTTTAATTGGAACTTTGCAGTGGCAACTAAAGATGAAGTAAATAAAATGTCTGAGAAAGATCACTAAAGTTACATAGAATCTCCCTTTCTCCTCCTGTGGTGTAGGAGACAACCATTCAACTAGTTATGAATGTTATATTCTGAAAGACTTCATCTGGGACTGAAATAAATTGGTGTCCCTGTTCTCTTAATGTTGGTATTTGTGATTTCAATAGCTCAAGCTGCCCTCTTAGCCTCATTAACAAGTGAACACTTAAGTGCAGTGGAAACATCAGGTTTCTACATCCTTCGGAGGAAATAGGTACAGTTTTAGTCAGTCAGCAGGGTTTAAAATGTTGTGTTCCTCTTTCCTGCTTGTACAGGTTACAAGGAGGAGATGATTGAATAGTTTTTAATTCCAATTTGAACACATAACCATTAATATCCTTTATTTTCTATTTGAAATACAGAAGATGGTGTAGGGTAAACATTCTTCTGCAGTTTTCTTGGCTATCCTGCAGTCTAACTTGCTTCGGTTGATCCTTTCTCTGGGACTTCTCCTGTGTGTCTTACAGTGTTGTTCTATCTACACTGATTTGTCTGGTGAGAATGCTACAGTTCTCATTAATTGCATGTGTACATCCCAGAATGTCCTTTTTCCAGTTGTTTGAATGCCCAATGTGCCATTTGTTGCTGACTGTGATATGGACCTTGTATTGTGTTGCTGTGATACTAAGTGTCAAGAAATTCTGCTGTAAATATTAGACTTGGATATGGTTTTCCTTTTGTAATGAAAAAGGATATTTCTTTGCTTGGAAGGGTGACATTTTGGGATGCGTGATACAGAATATAAACTTAAATTAACATCTGTTCCTCAGAGTTAGAAATGCAAAAAAAAAAAGAGGTATGTTTGTTTTTGTTTGTTTTTTCTTGACTTTTTGGGGTGTTGAAGTATCTTAAGTGAGAAGTTTTTCATAGATACGTTTAGCTCTCAAGGCTGGGCTGTAGTGGGGCTCTTCTTTACATGAAGTTTAAGTTTGCTGTGAAATGTCTTGTGTACATCTTTGGCAGCATATTTATAGACTCCTTAGTTGTTGAGGAGAAAGAGCACCTCAGGACTATGCTGAGTTCAGGAAGCCTTTATCTGTCTGGAAGATTGTTAGTATTTACGTTGTCTTAGGTTGACACTGTTTTATTGTCAGAGGTGCATTTAAGCATTCAGTGCTGTTCTGTATTCACAGCAGCACAGGGCTTGGATAGCCTAAGCTTTCAGGGAAAGAGGTTGATAATTTCTGTCACTTAACCCAGTGCTGGTTCTAAGGATTTAATACCCTTTTTTCCAGCTGCAAATGGCTACCTTGTTACAGATGAAAGGTTCTCAGGCAGAATTTGAGCAGCTGGAACGCTTACAGTCAATGTTGGAGCAAAAGAACGGTGAAATCGAAGATCTTCTTGTGAAAGTGAGGCAACTAGAAAAATTCAAGGTATGTGGGCTGTGATTAAGTGGAGTTACAATTGGGAGCTAATGCACAAGAGTAACTATGAAAAAAAACTGTTATGCGTAAACTTGATAGGTATTTATTTTTCTCTGTGCCATAAATAGGAAAGAAAAAGACTGTTTCAAATAGCTATCAACAGTACTTGTATCTGTTGACTGATACGAGGGTCTGAGATCTGTGGGACAGTTGTAAACCTGAGTAGTGTTTTCAAATAGCAAAAAAGAAGTGAGCCTAATGTACCATCATACTGATGAATGTTATTAAACACTGGCTACACCTGTAATGTCTTCAGTGTGATGTCAACTTCTCAGCTAAAAACTGTAAATGACTTTGGCTATTCAGTAACATAGTTTGTTCTTTACCTCTGAGTGTCTAGCTGTTGAAGCATAGAAATAAGGCAGATTTTTCAAGGGTAATCTAAACATTCTGTGTTTTGAAGTAAAAGAGGAAGATAATATTTTACAATTCTGTTTGGAAACCTTTTGGATTTGGGAGCTTGCTTCTTAATTTTTTTTTTCTTCCTCTCCTTATATTGTGAGAGAGAACTGCTAGTTTTAGCGCTGTTTGACAACAGCAAGTTCTTCTGAGTGTTCTTGTATGTTTAAATGCTTCTACAACAAGGCTTCAATAGAGAACTTGACCCAAGGACTGAGCTAATTTACTTCTGAAAGTTCACTAGTTAAAAGCTTGATTTTTTCATTTCATGAGACTTTATATGAGAATATGGAAGAATGTAGAGCGAGTACCAGCTCAAAAGGAGGAGAGTCTGAAGATGGTTACTACGCAGACTTGCTGCAAATGAAACTCGACAACTCAAAGTAAGTAAAATTGAGGTAGAAGCTTTAATTTCACTGGAAGATGCTTTTTTTGCGTTCCTACTGGTGAATTTTAAAGGTGAACTTTATTTGGAGCAGTTGAATGTGTAGTTGACTCTGTACTTGCTGTCTGAAAAATAATGTTTGAATGGCTGTATTTTCTTCCCACCCAGCAAGGAAACAGAAACCTTGAAAAATGAACTATCTTTGCAGAGGATGAAAGCTTTGTACGAGAGCCAAAGAGTTCTGGAAGTTGAAAGAAAACTCTTTACAAATGAGAGGCAGTTGCAAGCTTGTCAGAGTGAGAACATGAATTTGCGAGTTATGCTGGATGAATTAAAAATGAAATATGAACCTGAAGGTAAACAATTATTTTCCATGCAGAGAAAAAAAACCAGTTTTTTTCAACCATCCTGCCCAGTACTATTCTTAAGAAAAACAGTTTGTGTGGAAGTAAGACATTGCTCTTTAAATAATGGCTGTTAGGGATGTCATGTTAGACAAGTTAGCCACAAGTTATCTTTGTGTACATAAAGTACTCCTCTTATTTTTTTTTTCCCCCTTAGAGTTACTTAAAGTCACTAAAATTAAAAAGAAAAGGGAGAAGATTCCAGTGGATGCTACTTGTGAATATTTGGACAGCAAAAATGCTTCAGTGAATGAGGCTCCTCTCACTCATCTTCCAAGTAAGGAAGAAGCTAAGACAACTTCAAGCAACTTAGAGCAAATTGATTCTTCGTCCAAAAAACAAACGCTTGAAGCATCACTGATCAATGTAGGCCTTCAGTCAACGGACAAGGTAGTTGAACCTGAAAGGAAGAGAGTTAAAACTAAAGATGACAGTCTTGACAACTGCAGAAGCGGAAGTAATTTTTTGACTTCAAGTGCCCCCAGGTCAGTGTCAACTTCTGTATATGGTCAAGGCAATCAGCACAGACCTGCACCTCTTTTCTTTCGCTGCATGAACTATGCTATCCACTTGTTTATCTGTTTCCTCAGTATTGCATGCCGTGTAATTCCTAAGCTCCAGCTGCCTACCTTCAACCTCTCAAAACTTTTTAGAAAGACTAAAATGGTGGCTTATGAAAAAGACTCTTGAAACTGTAACTGTTCTTGAAATGGTGTTAAGGTTAAAGGTGTGTATGTACTGTTACAACTCGGTTGTTTTGCTTTTCTTTCGAAAGTCAGACTGTTTTGTCATGTAACTGCATTGCATCTTAAGGTCTAAAAAAAACCAGCCCCAATCTGTAGGCATCATGCTTTAGTTTCATACCTTATTCTAGCCATCCTCAATTTCAGATTGAGGCTAAAGCCTAAAAAAAAGAGTAAAAAAAATAAAGAGTAGTAAACTTAACAGGACTTGCAGTATACAAGATTATATATTAATTGTGCTATGAATTCATATTAGCAGGCCACTGACTTTGCTAACCTGGATGCATGATAACTTGAAATGTAACTGTTAAAACTAAGATTAATCTTATTTCATAAGTGGAGAGTGACTTAAGGCAGTCCTTGTGCATGTTTGTTCCAGAACAGCCTGAAGCGTGCTTTGAAACAAGACTGAAGAAAGCTTAAAGATTGTTGAGGGCAGTAGGGTAGGGCTGTATCTTTGGTTGAGGGGAAAATGTTAGTGTGAATAATATTTCGGGTCCTAACAACAAATACCTTTCAGATCTGTTTGTGCAGTCTAGAATGTCAGCAGCTTCCAAGATGAATGAACGAGCCTGAATTCTGTACAGTTGATCCAAAACAGCATTTATATGTAGTTGATTATTTTGCCTCAGATCAATTGTTCGTGGCTGCGTTGGATGTAACTAAGAGGTTTAAAGGAGCTGCACAGTGTAGTCCCCCAAAGCAGGCTGCAAAAACTGCAAGGGAATGAGAAGTTGAGTCAGCTACATCAGCGTATGCAGGGACCCTTCCTGAGGAGGAAAGAGCAGAGAGGTCAGACATGGGTGGCAAATACTGAGAGGAGGGATTTATGGTGTTCTGTGTGCATGAAGGAACAGTTGTGTAAACTGGGTATGGAAATGTAACTTTAATATTGTTCTGAAGATGGTGATAAAATACTGCAGGCAGTAAATTGTTGGAAAAATGTTATGTGAATGGAGGAGGTCGGCCTCTTCTGAGCTGGAGGGGGGCTGAGGAAAGGAAAATGTTTTATGGCACTGATGTTTTGGGAGCATAGGAAAAGTGAAAGAAGATGAAGACAAAGGTTTTAATTGTGCACACATAAGAAATAAAATGTAACAGGGGAGTGGGAAAAACGTTTTTCCTACGCTCCATAAATCCACCTCCACATCTGGTTTTGAAATGATAGTAGAGTGAGTAAAGGGTAAATCAAGAAGGAAGATTCTGGTCATGTTTGACATCATATTGATGAAGTATTTGATCCCCACCTAATGAGCTTGTAAGTTACCACTGAGGAACCCTTAAATCCTAACTTTTTATGATATATTAAGTAGGAAATCTAGATTAAAATCTGAGTGTTTGGGAGTCTAGTTTTCTAAAGGATCTTTAGGCTTATGTGATGCACGTGAGTAAAACTCTTCATGGGGTCCTTGCTAAATGGATGGGGGCAAAATGTGTGCGCAAATTGAGTATGAATGTGGACCTAAAAATTGAGAGTTTGGGGGAAAGGAAAAAGTGTAATTGGCACTTGCATATTGTGGTGTTTGTAGAGATGAGCCATATTAAGTATGGATGGGTTGGTTGCAAACTTCATTCCTAGGAAAAGGTGTTGGGAAGGTGTTGTAATCCTGGTTTAGGAGTAACAAGTAGCTGGATGCTCAGAATGTACAGCCACTGGGAGTAAATTTCCTTGCTTGCTAACCACAGTTCCAGCCTGCTGTAGCGTGAGCTACATATCTTCTCTGATGTTACTCTGTGGGCAGCAAGAGAACAACAGTTGTTTTCATGGGCTGCAGGGGAATCTCTGCTCTGGTGCTTGGAGCATCTCCTGCCCCTTCTTCCTTACTGACCCTGGTGTCTGCAGTGTTGTTTAAGTTTTTTTCAACTCTTCTCCCCTGCAGTTGCTGTGCAGTGATGTTTTGGGGTTTTTTTTATCCTTCATGTTATTTACAGAGATGCCACCAGTGCTGCCAGTGGGCTCAGCTTTGGCAGCAGGCCTGTTCTGGAGCTGGCTCTATTGTAATGTGGGCTGGTCCCTGGCTTTCTCCTTGAGGTTGCTCCTGCAGCCCCTCCCCTTCCCTCACCATCACCTTGCCACACAAATGCAGTGCACAGGTTTAGCTGTTCTCTCAGATTCCTTGTGGTTAGCTTGCTTTTCACTTGAATTAGTATTGCTGTGTTGTGGCCACTCAGCATTGTAATGGCAACAATAGCAAGGTACAGTTAGAGGTCAAGGAACAGAAAGTGAGTAGCTTCTTAGCAGAGCAGTTCCATCAAGGGAAGGCAGTGAAGTTACTGGAATCTCTTCCTTGTCAACTACTGATTCATGAAATGCTTCTTTAGTGGGAACTGTCTGTCCCACTATAGTGCTTTGTGAAATAAGATGCCATGCTGTAGTACTTAAACCTTCAATATAAACTTCAGTCAGTGCAAACGCTTCACCTGTGACTTAGTTGTGAAACTTGCAGCTAAACTGCTGCGGTATCAGGCAGGCTTTAGAATGTGATTTGAGCTTTCTTGAGGGAAGTGTGGAGGGAGGAGCACTGAATCCTAGTCCACAACAAGAATTGGACTGTATGGTAGAACTGAAAAATAGGAGATGACTCATGATGTTCCTGAGAAGCTGCTAGACCGAATTCCCAATGAATTTGGTGACTTGAGCAGTCAGCAGAACAGCCCTAATGAAAAGTACAGGTGAGTGTATGCTGAGTAGTATTACTTCTTATCAGCTCATTGCATGGTAATGAGCAGTTTTGTTTGGGTCTTCAGGAAAACTGAGAATAAATAGTAGCTTTGAACTGACTTCAGCTGTTCCATAGGTTACACAGAGCATGAGCTTTCTCTAAAACTTTCAGGTTGAAAATCTGAATCTCATTCCAGATATCCTGATATAGTAAGAATTTGATTAAGAGAATGCCAAGTCTCTACTTCAATAGGTTACATAATATTGAATGGTTGTTCTTAAACCTCTTTTCATTTGCTTTTCATCATAGCAAGTGTGTTTCAAGGTTGTTTTAAATGTCTTTATAATATTTACCATGGGAACACAAAGTATCTGTGCAGGAGTAATGTCATGGCATTAAGATGACAATATTGCTTCTCAGAGTTCTTTGCATTGAAGACAATATCCCTTGAAGTCTGAGTTAATGCAGTTCCTATAATTACTTTTCACCTGTGGTGGAGAAAAAAACTCTTGTCTGTAACAGTGGGTGGGTTTCTGTGATGAATACATAAATACATAACTTCATGCCCTGTTTGTTCTGTGACTGAAGTATGTTCTTAAATGTATCTTCAGTGTAGACTTAAATTGAGGTATTTAATGCTTCTGAAGTCACCAAAGTGGCTGGTCACAAAGTATCTGTTTCTGATTACAGATGCTAATGTAGCACAGACTGAAATGCAGATTAAACACTAACAAAGAGATAATTACTAAGAGTATGTTTTCTCCTTACTCCTTCTCTGAATTGGTGGTTCTTGTGGTGACCTTGCACTTGGCTACTTGCGAGTTGCAGCACATCTATAAGGGAGTGCAGCTGGTGGAAAGCTGATTATGGACGAAAGATGGTTACCCATCAGCATTACAGGTGTGGGCTTCTTATAAAGCAAGTGCCAGAGCAAACACAGCTGACTTAGGGGATATGCACAACAAACCATGCTTACTTTCTCATGTATTGAGACAGTCCTTATAACATGCAGGGATGAGACAACATTAGATTTGTGTTGACATGTAACATGATGTTTAATTTTTGACGACCCGTAACTTGTTTTGCTTTTGAAACAGTAATAGTCAATTGTTTGTGGGAGATTGAGAAAATACTGCTGTAAATTAGTTTTAATGACATTTGTGTGTTTAGTAATTAAAGCATCAAATAGTTCTGAGGTCTAAATGCTTTTTAACTTTTAAACAGCTCTGTGGCAATTGCTGTTGTGTTCCCAGCTGTATTCATAACAGCATTAAAACAAATCACTGGACAAATGACGTAATGTTGAGCCTGAAGATAAACTTCCCACTTCATGTTTTCAGATCTTCAGGAACTAAGATAAAGTGGCAGTAATACAGAGCTGGGTTGGAAACCAGGATATTGCTTGTTGTAGATTCTTTGTTTTGTAATGTTAGTACAAAAGCTCAACTTTATGATGTTGCTGGGACTTGATTTCACGTGGAGATCCGTTTTCATGTGATGTGATTTCCTTTGCCTACGTGGCACAGTTAGCGTGTTTTTCTTCTTAAAGGCTGATGTCAGTCACTCACCACTTTCAGTGAGCTTTATTTGCCAGATACTGCAGCAGATAAGAGGCAAAAAAACACCATAAAGGCAATATTGAAGTTACCGAATGTGAGGAGGAATTATACAAACACTGCTTGCTCTGAATTTGCATGTGGATGCTCTCTATGCTGGTTGGCTTGCTCATTTTTGCTTGAATCTTTTATTTTAGCTGTTATTTATTAAGTGAATGTGTATTTAGAATGGTTGCTTTGCCTATAGGTTAACAACTGAATCCAGATTTGAAGCTACAGAAACTGAAGATAAGAAGGAAAATGTAATCACAACCAAGAAGAAAAGACAAAAGGAAAAATATGCTACATTGTATGTGTCTTCTAAGCCAACCCCTGAAACACAGTGTGCTCAGCAATAGAACTTTCTGGGAGGAACCTGAATTACTTGGAGTCCTGTTGCAGCAGGAAATACTTCTTGCACATAAATACGCAGGTTCCTGACTTGGATGGTGACCTGCCTTGTTGAATGAACAGTCGAACTGCATTAATGGGATGTGCACGTTTGATGACTTCACTTCCCAGAGGAGCCTGCTAAGTACCCCAGCGGTGTGACCTGAGGGGTTGCCTGGTGCTAAGACTCTCAGCACTTGTTAGTTCTTGTTTGTCTGAATCAGTGCTATTCTGAAAGACAAGCACTTGCTATGGAAGCTGCCTACTGTGAGGGTTAACCCCGAGCAATCCATGGTAGACAGAAGAAAGCAAAGCTGTCTGTAATTACTCCTTTGTAATTGGAGTAAATGTAATTTCTTCCATTTCCTGGATTGAGATTTCTTAATGTTTCCCCCCTGGTATTTAACTGCACCTTCACAGTGAGGTCAGTCTGACAGCTGAGTGTGTGGAACTCTTGAATGTGTGGCACTCTTCATGCATTTGGTGGGACAGTATTATTTTGTAACTTTATCCTTACTAATAATTAAAATAAACTTTTGCCTTTTTATTCCTTCCTAAAGTTGTTGCAATGGAGACAAAATATTTTCTGCTATTTCTTTGAGAGGTATTTGATAGCATTTTGTTGAAGAGATGCAACTTAATAAAAGCTGATAAATTGTGTTGTATGTGCTGTGTGTCATTCTTAGGAAATGAACTGTAACGTTCAGTCTTGTCTATGATGACTGTAATCTGAGAATCTTAATTCGTGGTAATTTGATTCCAGCAGGTGAGCAGATACCCACGGCAGAGTTCTTTCTTTTTCATGTTGACTGCAGATACTAACGCTACGTGGAGGAAATTGGGCTTCTCACAGTACAAGAAGAAATCGTTTCTTTCCACATATGGTGAAAGGACTCATTTTGTTTGCTGTTACTATACACTGAGATGCTGTTAACATAAAATAAGCAAATTTGGTAATTTCAATTAGAGGAAACCTTAAGTAGATGGTGCATGTGTGTGCTTTAAGTGGGTATATTGCCCTGTGGATTGATGTCAGGGCTGTTACCTTCACATTGAACTATGGGGCATGTGATAATTGAGTCAATCAACTGAAACTTGTTAGTGTCATTAGCAAAACCATGACGTTGTTTCAACAAGTGTCTCAAATTGCTTAGGATCATCTAGTTACCCCCAGTGCATCTTGCTTTACTTGCACTGCTGTAGTTTGAGCAAGCAGTTATCTCGCATAGGAAATGCATGCTTACCAATCTCTTGAATTAAAACTAACAGGTGGGAGATATCTGCAATTTAGAGTTCTGTTACTATAACACACTTAGGGTACTTTCTTTTAAGTTCATTAAAATACTTCGTTTATTTTTGTTTTTCCTGTTTTTTTTTGTACCAGTTGCAGGATCCATATCTCTAAGACAGAACATTCAAGGGAGCAGAAGGGGATTTGTAGTGGGACCCTGTTTTGGAGGTGAAAATCCTGTATATCATTTATTTTCAGAATATAGTAGTGTCCTGTTTGTGCCACTTTAGGTGATGAGGGCTTGATAATGGAACACAGCCTGATCCTCAAATGATGGGTGCTTCAAAATAGTTAAAGGAGGACTAACAAGACCTACAAGATGCAGCGTGTTTGTAAATGGCTGCTAAGAAATACCATTTTTCCTCAGGAGTTATTCCTCTCTCCAATACACAATGACGAAGAGCAGGATCCTACAAGTTAGTGAATGCAAGTCATGGTCTTTGAGCAGAGCATGGGAAGGGGTGATTTGCTGCAGTGGACGTTCAGAGCAGTATTGAAGGTATCGTGTTGTAGCTCAAAATACAAGGTAAAATAAAATGGTTCAGCCTCAATATCCAGTTTCAAGGGAGACAGATTAAACTGAATGTTCAAATGGAGAAGAATAGTTTAGGACTCTGTAGCTGAAAGTGATTGTCCTTAGTTGTAGATAACCGTTGTTGCTCAGAATCCAGCTCATGTTAATAAGTGTAACATGGAATGCCAGTATGATATTTAAGCAAGTTATTTTTCTCCCATAAATAACTGGCAAACATGAATGCAGGTGATGCATTTGACTCTAATCCCACATGTTGTTTGTAATCCAGACTGTGAACGTCTCTACTTCATCTTTGTATACTCATAATGTCATTAGGTAGGTTACTTTGTATGGCAACCTCATGAAAGTGGAGACGGTAAATATCTATTCAACTAGTTGTTGAAATTTTGTTTAAACAAGGAGACTTTGGGGTAGTGCTGCTTTGTTCAGAGAACAAAGAAACTGCAAGCTAACATTGTAAAATGGGACGGGTAGAGTTTGACGCCTGGCTTTGTCTTCACCTCATTTCTCAAGTGAGGACGTGGCTGTAGCTGTAACACAAAAACAAATCCTCTTTCTAGAGCAGTTTAAAAGAAAGTAGTTTTTATGATGTCTTATGGAGTCAGATGGTTTAAAATGTTTCTGATTTAGCTGAAGACGGGCACTACCTGGCAGCATGAAGGTATTGTTTTGGTGCCTGGGTTTTGCTTACAGTCCCCCTCCACTGAGCTGTGAGTTTAGGGGTCACGCAGCAGAGAAGTGTGATGGTTTTTTTTTGCTTGCTGATGTGTTACAGCCAGTGTCATGCAGCAGAAACACCCAGTGCGGGTTTCCCCTCCCCCACGGCACTTGGTACAATATCTCAAGTTGAGAAAAGAGGAAGGAAGCTCAGAAGAGCAGCAAATCTCGCAGAACCCATACAGCTGCCTCGGCCAGCTTCAGTCTCCTCCTAGTCGTCATCAGTAATAGCAGCTGAGAAACAGATTTGCTTCCAGCTCCTTCTTTTTGGTTGTCCATCTTGAAACCTGCATTTGTATAAAACTCGCTTTCCTCGGTGCTGGGCGTCCTGTGGAGCCGTGCAGACTCATGCGTGATGGCAACGTGGCACAAGACGGAGAAGAGCGGTGTGGGTATGTACCTCAGTGAGCTGCCTTCTGAATGTTGTCCTCGTAACTTCTGAACAGGATGTGGGTAGGTGTTATCTCTGCTGTGAGAGCACCCTCCGCTTTACCATGGTGGTTTAACTGAAATGATCCATTTCACATTGAATTTTAGTTTTCCAAAGAGAACGACAAGCAGCACATAATGCCAGGTTGGGAGAGGTGCTGCTTCCGCCCCGCCATGCTCTCACTGCTCTAAAATAATGAACTGCCACAGTAATGCAGCTTTCCCCACCTCTGTGTTTCAGAAACACATAGAGGATGTGCTGCTTGTTCTATAGGCAGCAGTTTGAAGGTACAATGAACAGATGGCAGGGAAGGGGGATCCTTCAGGTTCTTCTCAGCGATCATTAAACCCATCATTTGAGCTTAGCATTACTGAAAAACATGCATAAAGTAGTTACTACTTGTTGGAAGGAGCGTCCTGTTCCAATATCAGTTTTCCATAAAATTAATAATATTAGCTTGCAAAAAGGACCAAACTGCAGCTGAAAACCAAAAAAAAAGGCCTTAAAATCTGCAATCAGCGGTGAAGCACTTGAAGGCAACGCTTTGCTGAAGTTAACTGGAGGTTTCCAGTAGGGAACGTTATTTAGTTTATGCTTCCTATAGTTTGTTACATGTTAATGCTTAGTTACCAGCATGGACTCCCCACACTGCTCTTAAAATCTTTTTATTTAAAGGGAGCTGTAATATTTTGATATGCATTTAAGGCATGAAAAAGAAGTTACCCATGGCTTTATGAAATAAAATGAATCAGATTTAATAAGAGGAAAAGAATGTCTTCCTGGTCAACTCCCATGTGCAGCAGTGACAGAACTGTGAAACAGAAGTAGCTTGTTCTGGTTGGCAGTATGTGAAAATGAATGTGTGTAAAGCTCTTCTGGCTGAGTTTTACAAATAGGTTCGGCATTTTTTTCCTAAAAGTTTCTGCCCTGGAGGACTCTGACCTGTTGGATGTGGTTCCTGTGTCTGTCTACCAGCAATGGAGTGTATTGCATGTGGACCGAGTGCTAGATAAAGAATAATATCAAACAAGCTTCATTTCTAGGGGCTTTTTACAGGGAGTTCTTTGTGTTGGAATGATCTTCTTAATGACAGGCAAGTCTGACTCTAGCACTGGGTTTTAACAGAATGGGAGACCATTACATAGCCTGGCAGTGTTCGGTGTGACTCTGATTTGTGTGCACACTCCCCCAGTGCAGCAGCCTGGCACGTCCCCTGAGGAGGCTGCACTTTTGACAGCTGTCATTTGTGCCATGGTCACTGCTGGTAACAGGGAGAGTTGGACAATTAATCACTTCATAGCCAGTGTGATCGCTGAGTATAGAAGAGTTGATATGACCTTACAGTCTTTGTGATATCAGAGGTGCAGTAAAGCAACCTAATGTCTTTCACAAACATTTACTTCCTAAACTTGTAATTAGATGTAGTGATGTTTGTTTCCATAAAGGCTAACAATGCATGTTGATTGAATGCTGCTTTGCTTAAAAATCACTATTCAGTAGTTTTGTATAGCAGTAGTGTGATCTATGTCTGGTTTCAGACTGTTTAATTAAAAATAGCAAGATGAGCTGAAATCACGTAGCGTGTCTTAATTTTAGTCCATAAGAATCAATTAAGTAATAGAAGGCATAGAACGACAGTATTTCAACATTATTTCAGCCATAGGGATAGCAGTGTGGGATTATAAAACTCAGAAGGGCTGGTTTTACATCACTTAGCAGTGGAACGGTGCTCTTGCTGCCTTCTCAGAAGTCGCCAGCTCTATCCATGGCACACCCTTTTCAGAGTACAGACTATGTACAGCTCATAGGACAGTGTAATTACCGTCATATGCAGGTGCCATTTTCTCTAATGGGGTGTGCTAGAAATACTGCTGCTACTCCTCCTATCTCCCTGGTAACTGCTGTCTTCTCAAATCCGGTTACTGAGGTTTACAACAGAGCCTGGAAATTATGAACATGGTTTCTTAGCATAAGAAGTCTTTAGCCTGTGTGCTAAAGATGCATTTTGTGTTACTCATGTTAGTCCACAGAACACTGCAATCTGTTCTCTCATAAGGTGGATGAGGGGCTTCAGAACTTGGGAAATTTTAAAGTGCCAACAATCCAACACAACGTGCCAGCTAGTGGTCAGCACTAAGGGAAGGCCAGCTTGCTCCACACAA
Source organism: Coturnix japonica (assembly GCF_054131305.1). Taxonomy (NCBI): domain Eukaryota; kingdom Metazoa; phylum Chordata; class Aves; order Galliformes; family Phasianidae; genus Coturnix; species Coturnix japonica. The sequence goes on along the minus strand of NC_140680.1, from coordinate 5,711,325 downwards.
GTGTTCAGCTCATCGAAGGTAGCTTAATGTCAGAAAGAGTGAAGATGAGGACAAAGCAAACATTTCTATTTCTTTTTATTTGCAAATACGTTTCCTGGTGCCAATTTAGAAGCCAGTTAGCGCTTGAACTGCTGTTTAGTTCAAGGATCAATCCGTTTTAGATCAAAACCTTTGGTCTAAAAATCAGCAGAATACAGGAACAGTGAAAAGGCATTAGGGAGCGTGCAGAATGGGAAATGGTGCAGTGAATTATCTTGTACTTTTAAGGAACTTTGCGTGTGTTCAAAACCAGAAAACAGATTTATAGTGCTGATAAATTTCATCAAAGGGAAATGAAGTGCCCAGTTTGTGAAGGAGCAATCTGACTCAGTGCTTGGAGCTATTGTAATTCTTGAAGATGGTACCTTTTCTGTTACATACACTGTGGAGCAGAAGGAAGAAGTAAACCTAGTTAGCTACAGTGGGCCAACTGAGGCTACTGTTTAAAAAGTGTCATCAAGTTTTATATTTCTGGGGGCTTACTGTAAATTTGAGTCTGCAGCACTTGTAGCTGGCACAAAGCAGATCTTAAAGAAACCAGGACACAAGGATTTCTAAGCATGTATTGTCCATATATATCCAGTTGGAGGAATGTTCATATGTTGCACACTGCCATTTATATGAAATAATATACTCAACAGCTCTGGCTTTAATAGTCACATGGTTATTTTATTTAGCCTTCACATCTTTTTTTTTGTTTTCCTTTGCTACTGAAGTGGGCACCATTACATATCTTTACTTGTGCTTGAATGTGTGAGAGTGATGTCAGAATTAGACACAGCCTTCTTAGACTGCCTTTACAGGGTGTGCTATATTGTATGACAAGAAAGGATAATCTGGACATGCTCCAAAGATGCCCACTTGTACTTGAACAGAGTTAAACTTGGAAAAATGTCCATGTCAGCACTTTGACCTGGTAGTTTCTGGGCTTAGCGCTGTGTTTTCAAATGAATATGGAGGTCTCCAAGCAGGCCACATTCTCTTTCTGTTATGACTGGTATGAGGGATGTCAGTGAGTGGAGAGGGACAACATTCTTCAGAATGATTTGAAGGGATCTCAGTTTCTGAGAATGTATTTTTAAAAATCCCATTGTAATCATTCTTACATAAATGTTCTGTAAATAATTTTCAAATCCATACACTGTTGCTGTTGGGTTTTTTTACATTATATTACTTTTTAAGATCAAAATATGTGCATGACTATTTCATGTTTTATGAAGGCCTTAAAGGTGGAGATGATATTAATTGAAGTTAACAGACGATATGCTTGTATTTATGCTGTGCTTTACCCCAGCAGGCAGCTCAGCACCACGCAGTCATTAACTCACTCCCCTTCCCAGTGGTTGGGGTAAGAGAATCAGGAAAAAAATACAATGAAGTAGAATTCCTTGGTTGAGATACAACATAATTTGCTAAGACAGAAAAGGAAGAGAAAAGGAAATATTAGTAATGATAATGACATATATATTTACAAAACAGATGCACAAAACAATTGCTTACCACACAATAACCTACTGCTGGCATCATTTGTTTTGTGACTCTATTATTATAGCCCTTCAGAGTCCCACTCTGAAATGGGACAGTATCCTTCAGAGCTGCTCCCCAGCCAACTCCCTTCAGTATTATTGTTTTCTTTTTCCCTCAGATGGGATGGAATAACCCTTTGGCCAGTTTAGGTCAGCTGCCCTCCTCCTGTCTGCTCTCAGCTCCGTGTGCCCCCCAGCCCCTGTGTATATAGTTCAAAACCTTTAACAGGATTTTGTTAAACACTTCCTACAAAAAAAAATCTAAATGCTACAGTAAAATCCCATCAAGTTTCTAATTAGTCATATAGAAAAGTCTTAGCTGGTAAAGCCACTTCCTTTGTCAGTTACTTACTGCATTTTTCAATATATTAGTTGTTATTGAGTGAAGTTATTAACGGAGAGCAAAACCAACATGCACTGGGAATGTATGACTCAGTCATTTGCATCTACATTTTGAGAGAAATGCAACTGGAAGCAGAGCAGTGCAAGTTTTGAAATATGAAGTGTATTTTAGTCATCAGTAGTCTTCATCTGTATGGATCTCTCAGGGAAACAGCAACAGCCTCTGCTCCACAGCCCCCACATACACTGATGGAAACAGATGGCAAGTATTTGTAAATGTAATGATATTTTACGTGCTTAGGACGATTACTTGCCATCTTAACTTACTGAATTCTCTTTCAAGATTATAAAAGACAGCTAATCTAAACACAGTCATACACCCACTACTTACATTTAATTTTGTGTTTAGCTGGGTCAGTACAGCAAGATTTGGTTGAATGAATGGCTAAATCTGCATAGCAGAGTCACTTCAACTTGTTTATTTGGTTTACTGTTTTTTTTCCTTGTGTCTAATAATTGTATTTCTCCTCTATACAACCAGGTGGGAAGGCCTCTTCATGTTAACAGGAAAAAAAAGAACTTATTTTTAGTTAAATAATGTTCTTAAGTTCCTACAAATTTGTTGTAAAAGTATAGCAAAGTAAAGACTCACAAGAAACAATCAGTGGAAGCTAAATAGGAAATATTTTAGCTCTATGCTTCTACCTTGGACATACACTTGAAAGGCTCATTTGAGACTTTAAACATGATTTCATGTTAAATGTTAAAGTAAAATGTGTCACTGACAAACATTTTGGCTTAGCAGAAACCAACGTGTGGCTTTAGAAGCCACAGGGAGAAAGGTACCAAAAATATGTAGGCATACACTGACTGGAAACTGACTATTCTAGAAAAAAATTTGTAGCTCAAAATACTGCATGGATACTGGATGCTTTGGATGGATGGATGGATACACTACCGTCTTTATGGCACAACAGAGGTCACAGTTAGTGTGCTGTTCCTACTTGTACTGTTTTAATGTGGTTTTAGGTTTATGTATTTTAAATAGTTTCCCTGAGTGATAATAGATTCAACAACCACTTCTAATCTTTAACACTATTGTGGAAGTCTATAAATGAGCACGCAAAGGAAAAAATGCAGAAACAAATGCTTACCATTGCAGCCCACATCCTGCAGCCATAGAACATAAGAAGGAGTAAAGAAGCTCTTTTTTCTTGGTTTCCCTCTGAAACAACATATAGATAGAATTCTGATTAGAAGACTTCTAAATTTTGCCACTCTTTTCTTTTTCAGTTATATATATATAGAAAAATAAGATTATTTTTTTACTGGTCCCAAATGAAACAATTTCATATTAAGTTGAAATATCTTAAGGAAAATTTGGTGAACTGACTTTGCACACATCTCTCTGTGCCCATTCTCTCTGGAATCATGAGTACTTTCTGTAAATTGTGTGCTCAGACCAGTAGATTAGCAGATCTGCATGACAGCAAACATACATACATACATACATATATGTGTGTGTGTGTGTAAACATATTATATATATGTATATATATGTGTGTATATATATATATATATATATATATATATATATATATATATATATATATATATATAAATATGTGGGGTTGATGGTTGAACTTGCTAATCTTAGTGGTGTTTTCCAACCTTAACGATTCCATGCAGAGTAATTAGTATAAATAGTTTGGTTTTCTTCCTGCACTGACTTTCTTCAGCACAAGTACGTTTTCAGAAGGGACAAAGTAATGAGAGTAGGTGAAGCTCATTGATAGATTTACAGTTCCATATATTTATTCATGTTTATTTATCCTGGTATCAGAATTCAAATAAATGCTTGTTTATCAGTTTAACTGTTGTGTATGGCTGTAGTGAAAATCAGTTTTTTTGCCCTCTAAATTTTCAGCAATATACAATTTCAAAGGCACGGGAATACAGCAGCTATCTCTGCAAATTGGTGATGTGGTCCATATCTTGGAGTCCTGTGAAGGTAAGCCAGTGGCCTAAAAGCTATAGTTTTCCTTGTTTAAATAATTAAATTGTTTACTTCACACTGGTTGTCTATGTTACGTAAGTAACTGTCTAATTATGTTTTTGGTATATATTTGGTATTATTGGTGGTGGTGTTCTATTTTAAGAACGAACTTATTCATTTTTGGAAAGACAAAAAAGAAAAGTTGCAGGATGTGTGGTTTCCTTGAGATGCCATTACAAATTAAGGGAACCATTGAGGTAAACATTGTTTGTGAAGGTCATGAAATAGTTGTCAATAAAGAGTTCAATAATGCTGCTGTGCAGGTAAAATGTTTCATGATGATGAAATGTGTACACGGTAAACACAGCTTCTAATTCAGCTTTTAATTTAGTAAGGTAGAACTCTTGATTTTATAATCTTTGGAGAATTTTATTGTAGTTAAACAGGGGCACAAGTGGAACATAGCTTGAATTGAGTTGTAATTGCTACTGTTGCAATATTGTTTTTCTTTTTTTCATAGAGATTTCTAGTTGATGATACAAAGCCCCATAATAGTTCTTCATTTATTTATGAGGTTCTACTTTGAACGTTGCAATAGGAAGCTTCCTATTTGAGTCCAAAAGCTATAGTTCCTTGTGGCAAAAAGATGTCTTGTTCCTTCTTGAGTTGGCAAGTTGGATGTGTAAGAGCCATGTATTACACTGGCTTTACACCTAGAACACAATCAGAAGAGCTTCAAGGGCTTTTCAATACAATGAGCAATCTTTTATCAAGCTTTATCAACTTATATAAATGTATAAACCTTCACATATTTAAGGTAAAAATGCGTATCCTCTTCTTTATGCAAGTGTGGGGGGTGTTATACTCTGCATAAGAACGTTTGCTCCTTCTGTGCAAGACTTGAAAGTAGATCATACTTCATTGTGTACAAGCTTTGCTGTCTGTTTCCTGCTTCTCATTTGTCTTTCTGAATCTTTTTGAAATAACTACTTTTTAAAAGCATCCTGTGCCAGGTAGCTTTTACACGGAGGGGAGAGAATTAAAGGCCTGTATGTTTCTTATACTGAGTGTACTCTTTCTTCCTTTCTTTTAGATTGGTATAAGGGATATTTAGTAAGACGTAAAGGTTCAGAGGTAAGATCACACTTTTCACTCCTATGTGATATTTCATTTTAGCATGCGTTACCAGATTCTGTTCTGATCAGTGAAACCTGCCATCTCTGTCCTCTTTCTTTTCAAGATGAATAGAGCAGTGTTCATACTGAACAAAGATGGTAAATATTTGAAATAAGCACTGTTCAAAATGAAGTGATAAAAAAATAATTGCTGTGCCTTCAGGTTATCAGACTGATCAAAACATCACTTGAAACAACTTTTGAGTTAATTTACTGCAAAACGTTTCTGCACTTTTTTCATAGGGATCTTTGAAGCTACATTTAATCCCAGGCTTTGCACCACATATGAATTTCAGTTACTGCGTAGAGAAAAATGTAACAAAATCTTAGCTCAATTAAGACTACATATGCTGGTTCACATAAGGGTTGTCATGGATAGAATGATAATCAAACATTCCTTTAGGATAAATCAGAATGTTTCAGCTGTAGTACAGCCAGAACACATCAGATATTGAGAATGATAACAGAGTGTGCTATATATTTTTTTTTCCTCTCTAAACAGGGAATATTTCCTAAATCCTTTATTTGCATCAAGGAAGTTACTGTCGAAAAGAAAAGGTACTGAATTTAATTTTTATGTTAAGCATCTTGTCTGCTAAATGATGAGTTATAACACATTTTATATTCCTTAAACACAGTAACTTTAATATAAATTCATGAAAAACTGCTAATTTTTTCATTAATTTCTTCTCTAGACATACAGAAAATGTAATACCTGCTGAAATTCCCTTAGTTCAAGAAGTTACCACTACTCTCTGGGAATGGGGAAGCATCTGGAAACAGCTCTATGTGGTATGACAATTTTGCATGATGTGCATGGGCTTCTGTGAAAGTAATGCCCCCTACTTATTTCCATGGAAACTACAATAGATACAAAGGGCGCAATGACTCTGATAGGTCAAATTCTCAGCTTCAAAGCACAGTTTTTCAGTGTAGCCATGACCATTGGCTATGTTTTCATCAGCAATGAACAAGAGCTGCATGACACACTTGTAAAAATGCACCAGTGGAAGTGATCCATTGTCACCACTGCTGAGATGCACCATGTGGTCTCCGTAAGTGTTAAGCAAGCAGTGAGGAATGTCAGTGGGTGCCATTTTTTCTGTATGGAGGCATTCAGTCACACACTTTTACTTAATACATATTTCTATGTCAGATGCAATTTTGTCAGGAAGGAATTCAGGTTCAGTGATTTTAGTCTGTCTGGAAAAAAAATGTGGAGAAATGAACAGAAATAAAGATGAGGACTTTGATTAGCAAGGTATTTTTTCTCATTCTTGCTCTTGCAGTTGTTCAGCATGACATAAGGCATCCTTTAATTATCAGGGCCAATGTTTCACTTAACTTTCTACAAAGCCTAAGAACTATTTTCTTCTATACTTCAGACAAACAAGAAGGAGAGGTTCCAGCAGGTACAGTCTATGATGTATGACTTAATGGAGTGGAGGTCACAGCTTCTGTCTGGGACTCTGCCAAAAGATGAGCTTAAAGAACTCAAACAGAAAGTCACTTCCAAAATTGACTACGGTAACAAGTAAGTAGCCTACATTGCTTCTGAAAAACATGATTTATTTTAAAGTTCACAGCTCGAATACAGATTGAGAAAATTTTCCTTGTTGCAGTTTTGTAGGTTGTTAATATTTCATGTGGACACTGTAAATCATTCTTTGCAAGCTTCTGTTACTCTTGTAATAGTAAACATCACAGAGACTTCTCATGCCAAATACCATTTTCCAAAACATTAATTTATTTGTAAATTATGGAAATATCAACTTGTCAATTGTAAACATTTGAGGTCAGATTAGAGTGGCCTTTATATTGGTTTAGTATCAATGTACTCAGGCCAAAAACTTCATCTAACCCTTAATAAACACAGCCAACTTCTAGTAGTGTTATGCAACCACATGAGCAGTAGTGTTGAAAGACCCTAGTGGTGTATAAATAGCAGAAGTCTGAAGCATGCAAAGTCCTTGTTAAAGGCAACTCTCTTCAGATTTACTAGGGAATTTCCATGCAGAATTTAGTGCTGGTAATAGAAGTGAAACTACTGTAGGTGGAATAGTTACTTGATAAAATGCCTTTTTTGCTGATGAAGTCATTGCAGGACAACATATGTTTGGCAAAAATGCTGTTATGTGGGTTGATAAACGGAGGAGAGAAAGTTTGATACACCAGCTTTCACTGTAGGCATTTTACATGCAGTGGAATCTGCTAATGATCTGCACTAAGCTACTGAAAATGACTGTTGCTATTGTGGCCCAAAAGCCTTCAGCTACTTGTGGCTTAGACACAAGCAGCGACCTAAGATGTTGTGAAATCTTGTTCACTGATCTGAATCCACATATTTCTGGTAAGTTGTACTCTTAATGAACACACTCTGGGAATGCATATGACCTGACATGCTGTGTAGAATTGGATGGTCATCCCAGGACAAATTTTGACTTTGAAATGCTTCAGTCAAAGTTATCTCAGCTCAAAGAACATTAACATTTATTTGCTGTCAGACTACAAGACTGTAAGCTGCTTTCCTGAAAGAACAAAGATAGAGGGGGTTTAAAATGGCAGTTTTAAGGCACTGGAGGTAAATACTGAACAGCAGATTGAAATGTAAGTGTAGATTTGGCATGTTTTTTTGTGTTTTTTTTTTCTCAATTACTTTTGTAACTATTTAAGCTGGCTTTACTACTGTAAAACTAGAAGAAAATTCATGAGCATTACATTTCTAAACTGTATTTTTATGGAAGGAAACTTGATAAAACTACCAGATCTTTCTGTTTTCACAGGATACTTGAGCTAGATCTGATAGTTAGAGATGAAGATGGAAATATCCTGGATCCAGATAAAACCAGTGTCATCAGCCTATTTCATGCACACGAAGAAGCAACTAACAAAATCACTGAGCGAATTAAAGAGGAGATGGTAGGAATGATGGGACAAACTTAACGCTTCCTCTGCTAAAAATCAAAATGAAAAAAACACACAAGGCTTGAAGGACATAATTTACCAAAAAAAGATGGTGAAAACTTTTGCCCCTAATTTAATATTGGATTCACATTCATGTGTTATAAATATGGTGAAACCTTGAAGGGTATTCGTTGTATTTGTGCATTGCCAGCTAGACTGAAAGCCTGTGTCTAAAGCTGGTTCTAAATGAATTCTTGGGTGTCTAAATGGAAAAAGGCTCTTAATCCCACCTGAGCTCTACTCAATAGGCTGATTTGCACAGCCAAATAGCTAGGTAGTAGGAGTTCAGGCTGTACACTGACTAACCAAAGATCTGTTTTAGAGCATCATCTGAAAATACAGGCTGCTAGCTCTAAGTTGCAGCTTGCTATTTAGTTTGGAGCATCTGAAGAATTTAAACTTATTAACAAAGTTTAGTGAACTCAGAATAATCCTGTGGTCACCAATATCTAGCATGTCTAAGCAAAGCTAAAGCACGTACATTTTATCTTTTAAAATGCAATGTAAGTGACTACACTTTCTTTTCCTCTTCACTGTTTAAAGACTTAGAAGGTACTTGAGTTCTTCATTAGTGAGAAAGTAAAAAATTACAAAGGAAGTAAAACATTTGACAAAAAAGTTTTGCCATAAATACACTTCAATACTGTCTGTGTCAAACTGTTGAGCATCTCCTTATCAGTTGTTCTTATCAACATTATTTAAATAAATGCTGCTTCGTAGCTAAGAACATGTACTTAACTGATGATACACAGAAAATAAAACTTGGTTTTCTGCAATAGAATTTGTTGACTTATTCAAAAACCAGAAGTAATCAATAGATAAGAAAAAACTTTTGGCCATCATCTGTTCAGTGGCTGTTTCTAGGTGGTTAAAACAAGATGTGATTGGAACCTACATCCCTATTCTTCAGATGGCAATCCATCTCAGATATGCCTTGTTTTATTTTTGCTTTACACTTGTACCATCAATCTGTTTTCAGAAAGTTGCATTTGTCTTCCTAATGCTCTTAGCATGCTGAAACTTCACTACGCTGCCGGTTGCTGGTCTTCTGCTATATACTGCCATGTTCAGAAAAACTCATCTTGAGCAGATTTGTTTGCTTTTTGTTTGTTTATCCTGAGGCTAAAGAATTGGAATCTGCTATTGAAGTCAAGTTATTCTTTTTTCCTGAAGTTCACATTCTTACACCCCTAGAAAAATATTCTGAAATCTTCAGGCATGTTTTTTTTATCAGAATTTTAGTAAAGGACTTCAGAACAGCTCCACTGAAAGGAACCTGATTTCTTGTTAGCGAAGGTTTTGAATATATTGATACAGAGAAGAGGAATTTAACCTGGCAATTATTTTCTCTGTGAAATTAAATATAAGATTTTCAAGACAGGGAGATTTCTGGATGTGAAGGGATAAGTGAAGAGAAACAGCAAAACTGTTGTATTCCTTGGAAATATTTGTAAAATAAATTGAGACTTGTTCCATTTCCAGCTAGGTGCCCTTGTGGAAAGGATAGTATGCTTAGAATATCAGACAAGGACTTTCTTAATAAGTCTGCTGAGTCCTGCAAAAGGTGATTTTAAGGCAACTCTATCATCAGGTTTTTCATGTTTGCACACTGAGGCAGCTCCGTGGGCTGTTTTGAGGAACCTGTTGTGAGCTTTTGATCTTCTTACATACACTGAAGGCTCTGAGGAAGAAGGGGGTGCAAGGAATCTTCCGTATCTATGACACTTCTGTACATTCTAACTAACCTGATAGCTTTCTTGATTCACTGTACAAAAGGATCTTGATTTGGTGGTAAAATAATGCAAAGAGTCAGAAACTAATTTGCTGGTCATTTTTGCATTGCTAAGCAATCGCCCTCTGAGGAGTACACAGACAGTGGTTTTCTCTTTTTTTTTTTTTTTAGTATCTTATCACTAACCCATGGATCTAGCTAATGATTTTTCTTCTTTCGACTAGTCAAAGGATCAACCAGATTACACATCGTACTCCCGAATGTCTTCATCCCCCACTCATAGTCTGTATGTCTTTGTGCGGAATTTCGTTTGTCGAATTGGAGAGGATGCAGAGCTCTTTATGTCGCTGTATGATCCACAGAAATTAACAATTATAAGGTAAGTTTTCTGTCTTTTTTTTTTTTTTTAATGTAAGAAAAAATAATAGTGATAGAAGCTGTCCACTAAGAAGCACAATAGTTGCCAGCATGTTAATAATGAAAAGGATATATAAATAAAGGGAAGAAAATCGGGGGGGGGGGGGAGGGTGAAGGGAAAGTGTGGACAGATTTAGTTGCTGGTTGCTCAAAGACTCCAGGGTAAGGGATCCCAGATATTCTGAAAGCCAACTTCTGGAATAAGCATTTCAGAGTTTTGGAGAGTTGTCAGACCACTTCTAATTAGAAATAGTCATTATTATAGTACTGTTGGTGGGACTTTTTATTACAAGTAAAGACAATGTATTTGTTTGGTTTTTTTTCCTTAAAAGCTTTTACAGATTTTAGGAGAAAGAAACTTCATGTGGTGGTTATAGTAACTGAGCCATCACATGTTGAGGTTTATAAGACTGCCAAACCAGCCAAAGGCAGTCATATTAGGGAGAGTCTGAGGCAGTTGTTAAATTGGTTTTAAAAGGAGAAGTGAAAGAGGGAAATATGCAAACTCCAGAGATGACTGCCCTTGTTGGTAATCAAAAGGTAACCTTAAGATTGTCTTGAGAAATTGATGGGGATCCTTCTTTTGTGGAAACATGCCTCTCTAAATATAGTATGATTGCTTCCTTAATAGTTCACGTGAAATTGCACTGGTGTGCCAGAATACAGAACCGGATTGTCCCTCCTATTGTTTAGCTCCATAAAGTCGAATGAATTAGACTGGAGGAATCTCTGCAGGCCACCTAGTCCAACGTGCCTATCAAAGCAAGGCTGTCTTTGGTCAGATTGTTCAAGGCCTTGTCTTGTCATGGCATTATTACCAAAGATGGAGATTCAATAGCCTCTCTGTGTACTTTGCAAGTACTCTGACCTTCCTTGGCTCTATGAGGAGGAAGTAGTCATAGACTGAAACTGTCTTCTGGCAACTGTCAGGTCCAAGCCTGAGTCTGGAATCTTGATTTCTTTTGCCAGACAATCTGTATAGATGACAATAATAAAAACTGTTTTCATTGCATCTATATCAGTAGGTGACTGGAAGAATGACTTACGATGTCACTGGATTGATTTCTTAAGTTTCTTGATGGGGGAAGTGTTCTGTTGTGTGTGAAATAAAGTGCTGAAAATTAGGTGAAAGATAAAAACATGAAGGATGTATACATTAAAAGGGGGAGTAAGATTTGCTGATGGTCTCTATCAAACAGCTCATGGTGTTAAAAGGGTGCTGTTTTGTCTGATGTTCAAGTTATTTACAAAGTTTACTGATGGTGTTTTGTACATTACTATTGTCTTTTGGTCTGGGTTTAGCTTCGTACAATCAGTGCAGGCTGTTGTCTGTTACGTGACTTTTTTTCATAGTTTGAAGAATTTTAAAATCACATGATAATAAGAAACTTTTCTTCAAAACAGTGAGAACTACTTGGTGAGATGGGGGAGCAAAGGCTTTCCAAAGGAAATTGATATGCTCAACAATCTGAAAGTAGTGTTTACAGTAAGTGTTTTTCAGATTTCCTTATATTTATTTTCAAATCAGACTGTCTCTTTTCTGTGGTTTCTGTCAGAGGATTGAGCAAGATGATGAAGGAAACAGAAGTTATCTTAGAAACAGAGTGAAATGACCAGTCATTGAGTGCCTTATGACAGAGATTTCGTACTTTCTTGAAATCAGTTTGTACCTTTTCTCTAATGTCTGCCTCATCAGCTAACTGATTTATTTGATATTTAACTGCTGTAGCTACTGATTTCTTCCTTATATGTCTTAGCTTACATTTGCTTTAAACTTTAGTGTTTCAGACTTTTTCATCCTTTATGTGAACTCAAGTTGTTGTGGTGTTATTTTTTTCCATTAATTATTTAGACTTACGTAATTACTGAAGTTCCTTCTTAAATTTTACAACCTAATTCTTCCCCAAATAACATTTTATCTTTTTTTTATTTTATTTTCTAATCTTAGGATCTTGGAAATAAAGACCTTAGCAGAGATAAAGTTTATTTGGTTTGTCAAATAGTCCGAGTTGGAAGGATGGATCTTAAAGACAGTAACTCCAAGAAATACACACAAGGACTAAGAAGGCCTTTTGGAGTAGCAGGTAAATGAAGTCTTGTGTTCTCTATCTGAAGCAGGAATTAACTGATAATTGCTTGGGCGGTAGAATCTACAACAGCATGACAGAATCTAATATAGACATATAAACTATCTTCCATCTGTAATGGCTGAAGTCTGAAAAGGCTGAATCTACATTAGTATTTTAGTTCATGTCAGAATTACGCTTTTGAATTTAATTTCCTAAGTACCTGAGTACTACTAAGAGTGGATAAAATAAAACCACTGATTATGTGCCAACAGCACAACTAATTTGAATGTACACACTTTGTTCATAGGATCAGACTAAAACTAAAGTAATTCTGTCCTCACATAGCCTCATGTTTGTAGAGCACACACTGCACTAGAAACTGCTCCACAATTTTACACCCATTGGTTTACACTGCTTGCTGATGAAAATCTGTATTTAGCTTGGGGAACAAGTATATATAATACACAGTATTAATGGACAGGAGGAGATATTTAGCAATGCCATAATATGTTTTGTTAATTTTATTTTTCTAGTCATGGATATTACGGATATCATAAAAGGAAAAGCGGAAAGTGATGAAGAGAAGCAACATTTCATACCTTTTCATCCGTAAGATAGTCATAAGTATCCTCTTACTGTACACAAAAACTTCAATGCATCTTAGGCTGCAAAATGACCCGTAAAATGCCTCAAGAAAAAATAACTTTTCATCTTAATGTTTTTATGTTGTCTTTATGTCCATTATTTAAGTATCACTTAAGAAGGCATTTAAGGATTGACAGGAATTACATAGCATGTTAAATAAATCTAGATTGCTACAACTGTTTTCTATGAGTCAGCTATTTAACAATAACAACCACAGCAAAAGTTAAATTCTTCTATATCCAATGCAGTAACCTTTGCAAGTTTGAATAATTAGTAATTTATGTGCTTGATCCTGTTTTAAATCTGCGAAAATTCTTAGTAAGAATTGTGAAGTAAAGCAGTGAAATCATCACGTTAGCTATCTTGAAAGTAATATTTGGAGGTTATAGGTGGGCAGACCAGCTGTCTAAAAATGTGATACTCATAAATTAAATGGCTGGATATCAGTATTCACTGGAAATGTATTTGCACATTCTACATACCTGTTATGTGCTGTGGAGAATAGATTTAATTCTGAAAATAAATCAGCTTGTCAAAATCCCAGCCTATTTCACTTGTTTGTAATTTGATCCAAGTTATTTGCTATGTGAGAATTTGTACATAATTTCAATAGTCACTTAAATCAATTTGAAATTTATTTGTGAGGTTGTTCATTGTGGAAACTGCTCTGGACAGGCATGTTGCTGTACGCATTCAGGTTGTGCTGTCCTACAAAAGGACAGGTTTCCATACTGTGGTCAGCCTGTCACAGACCACAGTCCCTCAAGTCACTGACTTCATCTTTTTTCACTTTAGTCTACTTATATGTAGCATGAATGGTCTCTGTAATTCAGTCCAAGAGATGATGAAATTGTGTCATAATAATGTCAGGTACAGCAAGGAGAACTGAGGCTGTTTGTCATCTGTGGCCTGACATTTATTGCTTAACTCTCAGTAGTCACTGTTTTTATTCCTGCAGGGTAGTGGCAGAGAGTGACTTTCTACACAGTCTCCTAAGCAAAATCACAGCATCAAAAGGAGACAGTGGTGGACAAGGTGAAGTACATATGTATTTTTTTAATCAAGTAACAAGTGATTTCATTGGAACTTCATTTTATACTGTTAAGATTTTAGTGTAAGGCTTTTATGTTCTATGATTCTATGTTTTCACTATAACACCACAGACATGGGTGAACTTTCAAGCTGGCAGGGAAGAATCATGACTTTTTTGCAGATTGTAGGTTAATTAAATTAAGAGATAACGTTTTGGACTATAAGCATTTATTTCCAGTGAAGGAAAGCAGAAGAAGTGAATTCCTATTATTTTGGTCAAGAGAAAATAGCATAATCTGAATATAGGTGGGCTTTTAGTTTTGATTTGTTTTCCTTTCTTTTAGTATAAATGCATTCCTTTTTTATTCTTTTTTTTTCCTTCCCCTCTTAATAGGTCTCTGGGTTACAGTGAAAATGCTTGTTGGAGATGTGATTCAAACGAGGAAGGACTATCCACATCTTGTAGACAGAACAACAGTTGTTGCTAGAAAGCTGGGATTTCCAGAAATAATCATGCCAGGTAGGAGGTGCTTTGTTCCATAATGGGAGGGTTGGTTTGTTTGTTTCTGTATTGTTTGTTTTTGATTTGCTTGTTTTTGTCATTTCTTAGGTTAATGAACATCAGCTACAGGCTTGATTACTGATATCTGTAATAAGTAACTCAGTCTGTAGAATTCACTGTACACGTCGAATTAGTCTCAAAACTAGAAGTTTACATAAAACAGTGACATCCTTGGAAAGTGTTAGAGAGTACTTAAACAGAAAAGTCAGTGAAGGATAATCTGAGTTCCTTCAACATACCTTTTTTGTTTGTTAAATAGATTATTGTATATGATTACTTGAATCTTAAATTAACCTTAGTTTTATTGTAACTTACCACTGTCTTTTATTCAATAATTATGCAAAAAATGAGCTAACAATCTCTTGATTGTTGATTTATGATTACATAGTTGCCAATTCAATTTACTATCTATAGTTCTTTAAAAACTAACAAACAAAAAAGAACCAACAGCAAACAGATTCAACCCCCTAAAAAGACAAACCTCCACACCTTCTGTTAAAATCTAGGTACTTTTAAATCTGGTGAACAGGAGAACATTAAATCTCTTCACATAAGACAATTAAGATATGAAGTTCCTTCTAGAATGACAGCTGTGTACTTGGCCAGAGTTCAGTAATGGCATCCTTCTGTCATCTCACCAGCAGGTGTCAGTGCAGGACGAGAGTAAATTAAAGTCACTTTCAGGAAAGCTGTTTTCAGTCCATCGCGCAGCTCATCGTACTATCTTAGCTAAAAATAAAAGGGCTGAAAATTTAAGCTCCAGTGGAAAATAAGACATTTTCTATGGCAGTCTGTTTCACTGTTGAAATATTACTGTGAAGGTCATTTGACCCTATGTTCTCACAGCATTCTTATTCATAAGTTTTTATTTCTTTTTTAGGAGACATAAGAAATGACATTTATATTACACTGCTGTATGGAGATTTTGATAAATACAATAAAACAACTCAGAGAAGTGTGGAAGTAATAATGTGCGTTTGTGATGAAGAAGGGAAAACCATACCAGTAAGTTGTTCTGTGTTTATTTCCTGTTTGATGGACATACAAACATGAAGTTCTTACAAGAAGTAAGCCTTAAAACATCTTACAAATTCTATTGAAACACCATTATACAAAAACTTTATTTCCACACTTGACATCTTTTAATAGATGAGTTTTATGATGTTGACTGTAATGGATATATTCAAATCCTATAAATGTCTTACATAATACTGTAAAACTGCTGGAAAGGAGAAGTAAATATGAATGACCTATTTTAGCTATGCCTAACGAGCAAACAGATTAAAAGCTGTTTCTGACAATTACTGCATTGTAACTCCCAGGGTTTTCTTTTGGTGGGAATTCATGGAGGGATATATTTGTGCATTTAAATGTGTGAAGTACCATTTTTTTTCCATATAAACCCTGGGTTTGTGCCAAAAAAACCCTGTTTGTTCCTTCAGTGAAGTACATGGCAAATAAAGAAGTGAGACCAGAGCAGTATGGACAGGTCACACGCTTAGCATGAATATTTACAGTGTCTTTTTGTTAGTCTATTTTTATGAATTTCTGTCTTTTCCTAAAGACAGTTTAACACCAGTTCAGCATTCAGGGGAATTTTTGACCTTATGAGCTTCATACTGTTCTTTAAATCATGAGGGTGAAATCATACTGACACTTCCTGAGATAAAATAAAGCTAGAAAAGCTCATTGTACTTCATTAGTTGCTGAGATGTCAATGTGTTTATGAATTACAGCTAAACATTTGACCTAAAAAACAGCTTCAAAGTCTGAATACAGAAAATCTGAAACACATGTACTACCTAGGATCCACATAGCAACTAGGAGTCCTGCTCACGAAGCATAACTCTGAGAACACCTTCTCTATGGAGAAGGACTTGGGGGTCCTAGGGTGGATGAAAAGCTGGATATGAGCCAGCAGTGTGTACTTGCAGCCCAGAAGGCCAATAGTATCCTGGGCTACATCAAAAGAAAGGTGGCTAGTAGAGAGAGGGTGATTGTCCACATCTACTCTGCCCTTATAAGGCTCCATCTGGAGTAATATACCCAAACCTGGACTCCACAGCACATGCAGTGTGTGGAGCTGTTGGAATGGGTCCAGAGGAGCCACAGAGATGACCAGAAAGCTGAGGTAACTCCCGTATGAAGAAAAGTTGAGGGAGTCAGGCTTATTTAGCTTGGAGAAGAGAGGGCTCTGGGGAGACCTCATTGTGGTCTTTCAGCACTTGAAGGATGCTCAGAAGCAGAAAGGGAAGTGACTTTACACAGTCAGATAGTGACAGAACAAAAGAGAATGGCTTTAGACTAAAAGAGGGCAGTTAGGAAGAAATTTTTTATTCAGAGGGTGGTGAGGTGCTGGAACAGGTTACACAAAAACACTGTGGATGCTCCATATTTAGAAGCATTCAAGGCCAGGCTGGGTGGGATCTTGGGCAGCCTGATCTAGTGGTTGGCAACTCTGTCCATGGCAGAGGATTGGAACTGTATGATCTTTAAGTTTTCTTTAAACATTTCTATGATACAACTCCCATGTACAGGAGATAACTGTTGTGAAATAGACTTCAGTAACTTCTGTTGGTTGCAGCCACAGATAATATGCTTAAAATACCTGCCACAATATTCTTTCAAGAAATTAATATATTGCAATCCATTAAATCTTGCATTTCAGTGTTATGTATGTTCAGTTCTTTAGGTGGAGCTTTTCTCCAAATGCCAGCAGAAAATATAGTTGTCCCTTTGTCTGATATCTGACAGATGTTCAAATAAATGCCTCTCTTCTGGAGGCAATATGCATCACACTTTTAAGCAAATTTTCCAGGGTTCATTGAGATACTGTTGAATACAATTACTAAAGAAAGCAGCTGTTGTTCTGTTTTAGCCTCCAAAATGAAATGTGCAGCAGTAAACTTCTAAAACTATGGATTTATAAAAACTTCAATATTTCTTATTCTTGTTACCTGTAATTCAGACAAAAAGAAATATTCCATTAAACATGGAATTAAACATTTAAACATTAAACATTTGTGGACTCTGTTTATGTATCAAATTGGTTTCAATTGGGAGGCTAAGAAGAACATTTACTGCTATGAGTAAAAGGCCTCTTGTACTAAGTAAATGTCACAGAGCACATTTGAACAAGTTTGTACATAAACACAGAAAAATCTCCCTTTGTGGAGGTGAGACTTACCTTTCTATAGTTAAGTTGCAGAGACCAGGCCTTAGAAACCTTCCATTATAAGAATCTCACCTTTCTTTTCTTGTTCCTGGTGTTTGAAGATTCACATCATTCACCAAATGGCTATAGGGAAAGGAAATACAGAAATTAAACTTAGGCTGAAAGGGGAAAATAAAACATTGGGGGGAAATATAGGATATGGTATTGGTGTATATACAACTTCTAGTTCAGAAATCACCTTTGGTACACAGGGTTCATTGAGATGAGTATCTCAATGACCCATAGATTCATTAAGATGAGTATCTCAATGACCCTCAGGTTCATTGAGGTATTTATCTCAATGAACCCTCAGTGAACTTCTGTGATTCTGCTAGAATTGAGTATTTTAGAGTCAGGGGAGAACTCAATGGAAAAATTAAGTTGTTAATTGTTACGTTGTGTCCCTTCCCTTTTAACTGAGAGAAATGTTGGCCCTCTCGTTACCTTGCTCTTCTCACAGCCCATAGCGTAGCCCTGTACACCACCGCCTAGTGGTAGGGCGTTCGTTTTTCTTGTGTTCTGAGGCTTGGAAAACATGATCTCCTGTCTAGCAGCGTTTTGGGGCATCCTAGTCCTAACTGTGGGGTCTGTTCAGCGGGTAAGGGTTCATCTCGCCTACTCAGGCTGAGCCGCAGAGAAGCACAGCCATGGACTGAGGGCTCGCGCCCGTTCCCGCCTGGCGCTGAGGTAAAATCTGCTGTCTGGAGGAGGGATGGGTTGGTTGGTTTTCCACGAGTCACAACGATTTACACAAGTTAACGAGCCGCTAAAGAGTGTTTGTTTCTTCCCTTTTGTCAGAACGCCGTTTGCCTGGGAGCAGGGGACAAACCCGTCAGTGAATATCGATCGGTTCTCTACTACCAGGTCAAACAGCCGCGCTGGATGGAGACCTTAAAGGTAGAGCACTGAGAGCCTCGCAGTGCTTTGTCTTCGCTTGGTGGTGCCTCGAATGAGGATAAAACGGGGATAAAAGCTTAAGTTGCATGGCAAATAAAATAATAGTATCGGCTAATAGTTATCAAATCTAACTTTATGTACCTAGAACTATAAAATGCCCAGAAGCTTCTAGAAGTAGTTCTTAAAAAGCATATCAGAGGCTTGATAGCACGCACAATTACTTAAAGGCGTCTGTTGAAGGTGATATTGCCATGTTCAGTGAGTCTGCTGTTACAGGCAGGTGTGCAGCTGAGGATAGAGGGGAATTCAAGTGTTTTTTGAAGTAGAAATGCTTTTACATTTGTGTTTCTGCGCATATGAGATAGCTTACATAGAATTGCTAACAGTAAATCGACTCAGAAAGTGTAGTAAATGTGAAGAATATTATTTAGTCAGAATTTTAAAGGGAAGTTGAGTTGTAAATAAACACAATGGAGTCTAAAGTCTGAAGTTTTAGCATTGTGGGCTTTAGCATTGAATCATAGGATTACTCAGGTTGGAAAAGACCTCAAAGATCATCAAGTCCAACCGCAGCCTAACATAGTACCCTAACTGTAACAACCCTCTGCTAAATCATATCCCTGAGCACCACATCCATTATTATTATTAACAGTTGCATATTTTGTTGTTGTAAGTAGGAATGGTAATTAAGGAATAAAGCAGACGTTCTGAGATTCTACTCAAGGATGTGGAAAAGAATTTGATCACAAAATTTATTTTCTGCTTTTCTTAAAGGTAGCAGTTCCTATTGAAGACATGCAAAGGGTGCATCTGCGCTTCATGTTCAGACACAGGTCATCTCAAGAGTGTAAGTAGGGGGTTTATACTTTTGTGAGTTACGATTAATTGATTGATAGTCAACTGCAAATATTGGTTTTGCAGCTAAAGACAAAGGAGAAAAGAATTTTGCAATGGCCTACATAAGGCTAATGAAGGAGGATGGAACAACTCTTCAAGATGGCATCCATGATTTGTTAGTTCTAAAGGTACTTAATTATTTTCTTTTCCCCCATTGTATGGGTTAGATTTTGTTTTCAGTAACCTAGTTTGCCATACCAAATAGGAAGTGAGATGCATGCGGCTGAAAATTGTTTACATTCTCCAACAAAAAATAACGCTAATACATAGTTATTTGTTTGCTTTTTACTGAGACCAAATTGGTAAATATTTGTACCAAATTATTGTGGTAACCATATTGTATGATTAGTTAGTGTTGGTTATAAAGCTTCATCTAATTAATTCCTACATCAACTCTGCATATATATATATAAATGTATGTATGTATATGTATATATATTTAATTAAAGCTGTATAAGTGTAGTTTTTGTTTACTTTTGCAGGAAGTACAAAGTAAGTTTATTTTTAAATTCCATGGTGTAAAATATGTGATAAATGCTATGTTGTTTTTCAGGGTGACAGTAAAAAAATGGAGGATGCTAGTGCATATTTGACATTGCCTTCTACACGTCTACATATAGAAAATAAAGCAGCAACCCTAGGCAGAAACTCAAGTATTGCAGGTGGGCTCTCAGTAAGCTCACGAGATGCGTTTTATATTTCAACTCTTGTTTGTTCTACAAAGCTAACTCAGAATGGTATGTATCTTCCACATAGGCCTAAGTTTTTGGAAGAACATTTCCATACAGATGAAAAATCACATCTTGAATTTTAATGTTTGTCCATTTGCTTTTTTGATAGTGGGCTTATTAGGTCTATTGAAGTGGCGCATGAAGCCAGAGCTGCTGCAGGAGAACCTGGAAAAACTGAAGATTGTGGATGGAGAGGAAGTTGTGAAAGTATATATTTTGTTGTTGGTATTTTGCAAATACTGGGTAACAGTGCAATACTGGATTCCTTTCTGAATGCTTTCATTAGCTTTCTGCTCTTTAACTTAAACTAGTTTTTTATGCTCCATATGTGGATGTGTACGTATAAACATGCATGATCACAAGCTTACATCTGATAAAGACATGTGCTTAGAACTCGAAATTGATGAAGCATGGAGACCTCTTTTTCTCTAGAACTATCCTTTCATATTCTCTTGTGGCTGATTCTACCTAAGGTAGTAGGCTTTCCATTTTGTCTTCTTCGGGGTTTTTTTTTTTTTTTCGGGGTTAATTGTGTTCTGCTGTAAAATATGCAGAATGTTTCTGAAATAAGAGTAAATTATCCTATTTAAGATAAATTCTCCATTCTCATGGAGAAAGAAAAAGAAACTGTAGTCTCCAAAATGACCAAAATTGGTTATAAGATAAATTTGAAAGGAGAATTTTGCTCTCAAATCTGAAATGAGAGAAGAATGAGTAGTCCTTGTTAGATTTAATCAAACTAACTAGGACTGCAGTTTTCAGATTAGGAATCTTTGTTTGTTTGTTTGTGTTTTGTTTAATTAAATAAAAGCAGTAAGGCATCTCTCTCGAGTTTCTTTGGGAGGAAGGTGAATTTACTCCGGAAGAAACAAGGAAAACAAAAACAAATAATCCCTCTCCACTCTGGAAAAACCCTGCCAACAACAGCAAAATAACACCCCCAACACTGGATTGTCCATTCACTGAGGAGCTTTCCTTCAGTTTAAAGGGTTTTTGAATCAGGCCACAGAAGAAGTGTGGTTTTAATCACCTTCTGTGGGTAACAGTAGCAACTACTAATTTGTATCATTAAGGAACTAGGAATGCTGTTTTAGATAATTATCTGTAGTTAATAGAATATTTTTAGCTGAATTCCATAAGCTTTGAGCTAAGTGTGTATTGTTGCTTGTTCACATCTGAGGATTTCAGTTCATCATTTAAAGAAAGTAGAGCCAAAATCTTCAGAAGTGTGTTCGGAATTTATCTGATGTTTCAGCAAAGGTCTCTAAAAATTCCAACTTGGGGAAAACAAAATTGCCCATCTGTAAATTCAGCTGTGCATTTTTCAAGCTGAATTGGTTGTCAGCTTATGATTTAATGTTTTTTATAGTTTCTCCAGGATACTCTGGATGCCTTGTTTAACATCATGATGGAACATTCCCACAGTAATGAGTATGATATCCTTGTCTTTGATGCACTGGTAAGAACTGACAACGAAAGATTTAAGCTGTCAAAGTAAAAAACTCTGAATGTGAATGAATATCAAATTGCTTATCTCAAGAAATTGGCCTTAAATTCTCAACAAGCTAACAGGATATAACTATCTAGATAACAATTCTTTTAAACCTATTAAACTTCTAAATTATCACAAGTGTTTTAACAGACTTAATGTTTTCATTTAAACTGTGACTTCATGGAAATTGCTAATTGTATCTACTTCTACTTAGATATATATCATAGGACTCATTGCAGACCGTAAGTTTCAACATTTTAACACTGTTTTGGAAGCATATATCCAACAGCATTTTAGTGCGACCTTGGCATACAAGTAAGTTGTTCTGGTTTCTATTTTCCTTTTTATTTCTTCTAAAATCTCTGCAATCAAATAAAGGAGAGTAAATCCTATTTCTGGATTTTCTGATGTAATTATAAGTTATTATGATACTGCTGCTTGCTTATCTGGAAATGGAAAGGCCTATGATAAATAGTTAATTATTATAAGTAAAATTAATTAACAAAAAGATGGGTTTGGGGTTAAATGATGTTTTGATGTTCATTTTTCTCTTGTGTGGATTATGTTGCTATGTCTGTACTTCATTTATATCCTGTGAAATTTGTAAAAGATTCTGTGCTGTAGGCCCTCTCCATTTGAATTCATATTTTTATCCTGAGGTGCTTTAGGTGAGGAATGTCCTTAACCACTTAGGTGTGTTTCCACATATTGTCTTACAGCAAAACTCGTAGGGAAAAAAAATGGTTGTGAACTGTCAATTCTTCATATGCAATTCACTGTCCAGTATTGCACCAGAAATTCTTAGGCACAGTTGAAATGGAATTTGTTTTTTGCTACATTATCTGTTGTGAATTGAAGTCTTACTGCAGTTATGCCAGTGGGAAATAGAGTCATGGACAGAATTTTGTGGATTTTATGGAGCTTCAAGATAATACTGAAATGGGAAGATTAACATCAGTAGAGATTAGAAACAGTAGAGATACATTAGGCAGTAAAATTAATACTAGATTCCTTCTCAGGTGATGGTGGGATAAAATTCCTTTGTCTTACGAAGCAAGATCATCAGTTTCTGTTTGTCTCTGGGAAGTGCTAACAGGATGGATGAATAGATAGATATTTTTCATCTGCCTGAAGTCTTGTTCTGACTATTCACTAGGATGACAGATTGAAACAGAACTCTAATTGAGGATTTGAATAATAGATGAAAGATCTTAGCTGAAAGCTTGGAATAGTTGAGAACATATTGTTCTGTTCTTTGCTGGATATTTAGCAGTTCCAGTTCAGAATGAAAAGTGCCTCAGATGGTACATTAGAACGTAAATTTGCTTGCAGTGCACATTCAATCCTTTCTCACATTCCAGGAAAGCTGGGGTCAGCCTTATTGGTTTCAGAAAGCTCAAGCAAAAAACTGCATGGTCTTAATTTGTCTTTCATTCCATATTAGCATATGCAGTTTAATGCTTTCTACTGTTGTGGAAGTAGAGGAGGTTGGGTATGGAAGCTCTCAGGTCAGCCTAACTTGTTTAAAGTACACTTAAGACTTTCCTCACTGGTATTTTCTTATGATTTAATCAAAATTACAGAGTTAAAATCATGTTATGGTTGTTCCTAAAATCTTGAGTTTTCTTGGCATCATTGGTTCCTTGCATGTGAAAGATGAATTCTGTTTTAAAAATAATGTATGACATAGAGATAACTGTGTATCGTCTAATTCATAGTTAGGAAGGACACGCTGTGCCTCAGACATATTTCAGCTGCATTTTCTTTCATGTGAATGTGTCCCTAGATTTGTGGGAAGGATGAATTGACTGTAGGACGCTGCTTTTATCCTTGGTGTTTTGTCATTCTTGGTAGCTAGAGTTGCCTGAATCTATGGATCTTAGTTCCAGAGTGGTTGAGTCAGCTCCTTTTAGAGTGACAGCTGCTGGATTTTGGATCTCAGCAGGAACTCCTTTTGTCCCCATCTTCCAGGCCTTGCCAGAAGATAAGAGGGAGCATGGAGGTGCCAACTTGTACCTTACTTTCACAGGATACAGTGGTATCATCCCCCTGTCTCCCATAGCAAGCTGGAGTTATTTGATACCAGGCCAGGTCTTCCACCAGTCAGCAGTCATGAGCACTCTCTTCCAGAGGCAAACAGCTCCAAAGAAATGCTTTCAAATGTAAAGTAGTCCACCCAGTGATGCTGACTGCCACATGGCAACACCCACCTCTCATATCCTACATAGATCAGTCTTATTGCAAGAAATGACTCAGAAAGCAAGCTTTGAGCCAAAACCAAAGAGTTCAGACAATGAGATGATATGGTCTTTTGGCCAAACTGTGATGTCTTCTTTCTGTTTATATTTAGTCATCCATTTGGACCTTGTTTATAGAGTTCTGGGATGACTTAACATTGAGAATTGAGGAACCCTGAGTGGACTGACATTGCACATAAGTTAGATAAATTTTATTGCAAGTCAGTACAGAGCTGTGAATTCAGAGAAGCAATACAGAGGAATAAATAGAAAAACACATTGGGTATTGTGCCACAGGTGCCCGAGGGGATGAGATTATGGAATTTTAGTACTGCTGTTGGAAATAGGATGGTACACTGGGGCTGAGGATGTGTCTGTTACATATACATGTATTTATGTGTATGTGTGTATTCTGTGCATTAGCTGGTTATTGGAGTTGTTATTTTCATGTGAAAATGTCAAAATACAATTATTCACTTCATAAAGTTTCATCAGCAGAGCTGGTTAACTGTTACTTTTTTTCAAGAAGTGCTAGTTTGTTTTTTGTTGTTGTTTTTGTTTATTTATGGTAGGGAACAGTACGTTCCCATCCCTTTGTTGATCTATGGGTAAAAATAAACTAACAGAACAACAACTATGGCTATTATCTCATCCCTCCTTATGGCCACATTAGGATTAAGTTTACATCATTTAAAACCTTTTTAAAAGATGCTTCCAGAATTGTTTGAACTTATGCTGCTGATTTGAGATTTCAGATTGCTTTCTTGTTTGTGCAGATAAGAATTTCCTCCTCATTTCTTCTCTACTGATATAATTTATGTGACATAAACATAAAAATAAATGTGGTGTGTGCTAGATTAAGCATAAATATTCACACAGAGTTGTCAAAAGAGGTTATCTTAAAAAGTTTTTCTTAACTACAGGAAACTAATGAGTGTTCTGAAGACTTACTTGGATATTTCTAGCCGAGGAGAGCAATGTGAACCTATCTTAAGAACTCTGAAGGCACTAGAATATGTTTTCAAATTCATTGTTAGATCCAGGACATTATTTTCACAGTAAGTACCCATGTTACTGCCATTTAACTATCAGAGCAATATCACAGAATAACAGACCTGTGAATCAGTAAAAGAATTATTTTTTACAAGGAAAACACAAAAACTTTCGGATGCTGTGACTGGTCTGAGGTATGGACCTTGCTGATATAACATTTTTTTTTGGAGTGGCAATCCTCAAATAATCGCTGTCTGATTTACAGTGTAAGTCACAGAGATATATGTAATAAATAGCTAGTTTGAAAGCCTGATTACATCTAATGCTATACATCAGATGGCTTGGCCTAAGACCAACATATGGCCAAACATTGTGATAGATGAGTCAAAGCTGGGTGTTTGTTCTGTGTTCAGCAGCTTGCATAGAACATGAAAATTCTCAGTCAATTTGGAATTTATAGAAAAGACGCAGGTGAACAGATAAGGCATATTGTTTAGAGTGCTATTTAGGCATAGGCTAAAGGATGTGCAGAAGAATGAAGGCAGTGGATGTAGAAAAATTACACCACAGTGCTGCTATCATTTTTTTTTTTAACCTGGTGCCTGTCTCAACAGATTGTATGAAGGCAAAGAACAAACAGAATTTGAAGAATCTATGAGGAGACTGTTTGAATCCATCAACAATCTGATGAAAAGTCAACATAAAACTACCATTTTGTTGCAGGTTGGTGTGTATGAAAACAAAATGAGTCTGTTTATGATTTTTATAATATGTTCTTATGTGGTACTTTATTCTTTTTTTGTTTGTTTGTTTGCTTATTAAAATTAAGGGTAAGACACTGTTAGGTAAACTTATTGTTTGTTTCTCTTCTGTAACTGTCATTTATTGAAAGACAACATTTCTTAATAAAGTTGAAGTAGAAAAGGTCAGGAGAAGATAAATTTATATCATTTTTGGCACACAGTCCTGGAGTGAAAAAATGAAAATGTGGATGTCCCTTTAGGGATCTAGCACAGATTAGCTGTAGCTTTTACCCTCTGAGCAAAATTTTCATACCATGGTCTTATTTTTGATAGTCACAAATGTATGTGGCAAAAAGAAATTCCAGTTTTCAGCTGAAGAAAGAACAGAAAACAGCTGATTTATTTTAGAGAAAGGGCTGTCTCTTGGTGTTGTTTCTCTTGGCAACCAACTATTGCATTGCAATTGAATCTTTGTTAAAGAAAAAAACAAAAAACAAAAAAACCCCAAAACACTCCATGATGAAATTCTATTAAAATGTCATGTAAAAAGCCTGACAGAAGAAGTCCAAATTTATCACTTTGTTTCACGTGCTTCTGTTTCAGTGTTTATATTCAGTGCTTTGTTTTGTGTTTGCTCCATGCACAGATAAACTTACTAAATTAGCACAATCTGTGTTTCGATTCAGGTTGCTGCTTTAAAGTACATACCTTCAGTTCTTCATGATGTTGAAATGGTGTTTGATGCCAAGTTACTGAGGTGAGCTGATTCTGAACATTTCATGAATGTATCATATGGTCATGTGTAATGTGGAATACAATGTGACACACTAATTCTTACCTGGAATACATTATTATGAATTGATTTTTTTTATTTCTTTATTTCATTGGTTTATAATATTGAGGTTGTTTAGCAGTAATATATTAAGTTGTTAAGCAGTAACTCGGTGAAATGTCCAAGGGGAGTAACTTATCAGTTTTTTATTTCTTCTCAAATAAATTCTATTAAAGAGAACCAAATCTCATTTTAACAGCTTGAAATAAATACCTTTATTTGTTGAAGATGAATTGCCTCCAACACATACAATGATATCTTTATTGCATTGGGAAAAAAGAGTCATCTTTCTAACTTCTGATCGAAGTGATTATGATAGGAGAAATAAGTCAAAATCTTAAAGAGAAATAAATGTTTAGAACTGCACAGCATTTTGCTCTTGCTGTTTTTTCTTTTTTTAATTAAACCATGACATGTGTATTTATGACAGTTTTCCTTTACATGCAGCCAACTACTGTATGAGTTTTACACATGCATTCCACCAGTGAAACTCCAGAAGCAGAAGGTACAGTCCATGAAGGAAATAGTACGCAGCAACCTGTTTAAAAAACAAGGTAAGTATTGAATTCCTTTAAGACTTAAAATAAATGAGAGTGAAAATATTGACTTCTGTTTTGTGTAATTCATGTTTGAAATTCAGTAGAACTAACAGTCCCCATCATTTGCCATCAGGATCTTTAAATCTTTGAAAAGGAACTGGTAGGTCCTCTTAAGTCACAGCTGTGACAAGTAGAGTGAGCTGTTTGCTTTGTGTGAGAAAGAAAATCTGGTTTGGTGTTTTCTGTCTATCTTCAAACAACTTGTTTAGGTAACTTCACTTGAGCTGTCACACATAAAAAAAAGCCTAAACTCAAGCAGAAATGTTGCAACAGAATAGTGTCCCCATTAAGGTGCCTTTTCAAAGCTGACAGCTGTCCCATTCATAAAAACCTTTTCATCAAAGTGCAAAATAAATTCCTACTTCTGATTTTTAAGTTTGAGTTTGATACTGCCTAGGGTCTCCTGGTTTATGGTGGGTATCTCTTGAACTGATCAAGATTAATAGTAAAGTCTACATTTGTTTATTAAACTTCTGAAGAAATATTATGTTCTAGGAAATAACTAGGGGCTTACTGTTCCTTTCTTAAATTTTCTTAACTGCCTTTCTAAATACTTCAGATGATAAGAATGGTAAACCTATTATCTAATACTAAGGAAGTGTGAGTTCCAGAAGCCTGATCTTTGGAGAGGGTTTCAATGTTTTTGTCTAATGGCAATTGTGCAAAGCATCTGTACTGCCAAAGAACATGGATCTCAAAGAAAGTATTTTATGTTTTTCCTCTAATATAATGGCTAGGTGGATGGAGATATATAGATGTGTGTGTGTGTGTGTGTGTGTATGTATATATGTGTGTTCTTTGAACCCCTCTGTAAGCACTCTAGTAAAGTAGGAACATGAAGCGAAACACTGTGAAGGCAGCTTATGATATATAAGACTTCTACCCAGGGTAAAGAAAAATTCTAAGTGTACTGTGCTGTAGCTTAGCTGATAGTGATTCTGGGAACTCAACACTTACAACAGCGGTAGCAGGTAGTACAGCAGTATACTTACAGAGAAGGATACGGGAAAAATGCTGTGTCTTGTATGCTGTTACTTTTCTGCAGACTCTGCTCTTACTGGAAGACTGGGACTTTGTGTTTTAATTAGGTAATTTAGGTCAATGTCTTTACTGACAAATGTGAACCACTATGATCTTGCAATTGTTAGAAATATGTGACTTCAGTTAATTACTGAAAATCAAAATTTACCAGCAAGAGATGTGTTCACATCAACTAATAGTAAATATTGGAGTTGGATATGTGGATTTGAACTGCAGAGTTTAGATTCCCTTAGTGGTACTTGGAGACAGATGAAATTTGCAGAAGAGCTGTTCTCTTCCTAATGTAGTCTGTAAGTGCATGTGCTTCCACAGATTGCTGCAGGGTGAAGAGTTATCTGTGTCTTTTTGTTATTATACAGTAATGGGAGATATTTAATTTACCCCAGAGGTGTATGCTGTCATGAGTGCATTTACAACATGATAAAACCATATATACAAGCATTTATTTTGTAGATGAACATGGTTGTTGCTTAATATACAGTTGTTAAAGAACTAGAGCTTGGATACTAATCCAGTATTCAGAGCACTGTTTTTACAAAGGATTGTTCAGTGTGTGCAGATATTATGGGTCTTTTTCATTCTAAAATTAATCATGTTGACCACAATGTTTGCAGGGTGTAGGCAATATCTAATTCGTTACTTGAAGCAATGATGTGGAAGGTAATTAACAAGAATAGAAGCATATGTAGTGTGTCACAAAATAGGATCCAGCATGATAATTAACAGTATCATTAACTAAAGTTCACGTTTATCTAGAAGAGGTAGTGTTCTTCTGCGAATATGGAATATACTTAACTAAATTGCCAATTACAGTGAAGTGTATTAATTTGTATGTTTCAGATTATCCATTTTTCCTCAAGGCTTTAGCACTTAATCTTTTTCCATGTAGTTCATTAGAATTCCAGTTAAGTTCGTTTACTTCTACTCTCAATGGTATTGTCTATAGATCTTAAATTTAATTAGATTTTGTTCACTGGTATTTCCCCTCCTTTATCCATCAACAGTCATAGCATTTCCTAAGGAAGAAGAATTGGAAAAACAGAGAAATATTTTCAAAAACTAAAAAATAGTTGAAATTAAGCTAAATGTGCTGGTATTTCATTCTAGGCTCTCAAGACTTTTCACTGTAGTTGGTCATAGAACAGAGTGCTTTTGTCAGGTAGGATAAGTGGTCCTACCAACATGACAGGATGAGTGTTATAATCTCTTTTCCCTCGCAACCTCTGTTTTTGAGTCACCATTTTTAGACATAGCTGTTTACAAATTGCTTGCATTTTCTGATGATGTTAGTATTTATGAGCCTATAATATTTGGAAAATTATAAGCTGGTCATGTAGTATTCACTGATGTTATGTTGAAGTTTGTAAATGAGCTGTGAAGAGCTGCTTTTTATTGCTGTGAAATCATTATGAAGTGCTTAAAAGTATAATAAAACGTGTCTGTATTCACACTGCTGCTTTTGTCTTAGTATTCTCTAGAGGTCCACTCCTGATTAAGAGTTTATTCTGTAGCAAAACACTATGAGATCTACTCCAAAGAATATAAACTCTAAGTAGGTCACACAGATGGACACCAGCAGGGCTGGGAATAGAGCTTCTGTCTCTTAGCCCAAAATCCAGAGCGCTTGATCACTAGATGTAGACACGGCTACTGCATGTTCAGCATATGCAAACGACTTGCTGATTTCTGGAAGAGCAGCAGCAAGAGACATATGTTATCTGTAGTGGTTAATCTGCCAAGTGCCAGAAGGAATGCTGAAATTACAGTAGTTGTTTTTCTAATGGAAAGATTCTTTCTACTGTACGCTTTGTTTAAACAAAATGTGTATTTGCATACGTCAACAGCTAGATTGGTTTCCTAAAATTAACATGAATATTACAAATTTTGGCATTGTTGGAATATTCTGATGCTTTCACTTTACTGCTTGAAAAGTATCAGTGTGAAATGCAATGGTGATCTAGAAGAGAAAAGATTTAAGTCCGATCCGAGATTTATCCTTTAATAAATAATGCACATACCAATGTGTATATATATTTTTGAGATTCAACTAAGTGAAAGTCTACTGAAAGTTGATTGGATCTATGTTATAAATGGTGCACGTGTTGTTACAGATTAAATTGACATCTTTTTAATTGTAAGTTACGATATTGGTCAGCATTGTTTTTTGTTTTTGTTTTTTGTAAACTGCTTCAGGACACTGAGGACTGCATTTAATAGAGCTGGGTAGATTTGAGGCAGTTAAAAAGAGTTTAATGAATATCTGGTAGCTTGTTTGTTAGAATCACATACATGTTCTTTGGAATCCCTCTTCCTTAAGATTTGAATTTGTTACATGGACTGCTACCTATTGTGTAGTATTGTGTGATGTACAAGGAATGTAACTTTGATCTTGTTCTTTCTTTTAAATACTCACCTGGATGTCAATGCTATGATCTCAATATATTTTAGATCATCTGTGTTCTCTGCTGTCACCCAATCGAAGATGTAAAAATCACTGTTTTTACCTTCAAAACTTTTATGAAAAAAGGTGAAAGTAGAATGAATAATAATAATTTGGTTTAAACATCTTTCTGTTTTATTATTGCCAGAGTTTGAGTTATGAATAAAGATTTTAACTACTTTCACAGCAACTCCTATGGATATCAGAGCTTAAGCAGTTGTTTTGCTTTTCATTTTCTGTGGTTGTTTTCCAGCGCTGTTTGGCACAAACTTCCAACATTTTAAAATGCTTAAATGTAGGAGTTAGATAATACACTTCTCTCTCCCATTTTTAGCTACTGAGAAAAACCTGAAAACACTCACTTTTCATACAGCCCCTTAAGAATTGTTCTCCAGTGAAATGAAGTATTTCCTATAGATCCATTCTTGTCTTGATTATTCTAGCTTTAAAAAAGTTCTTTTAAGAAACACTTTTTTTTCTTTTTCTTTTTTCAATTTGTTAATATTCAGTAGTAGTTTTACTGTTACATTACCCTTAAAGCAGCACTTTTAAAATCCTGTATTCATTTTGATGTGGATAAGGAAGGCGTATGTGTGCTTAAAGGTGTTTGTTCCCATGCATTTGTGGTAACACATGAGGATTAAAGCCTTTAACTTCTTCCATTTATTGAGGAATATGTAATGTGCTGGTTATTTCCTTAAGTATTTGTTAGTTGTGACCTTTTCCTAGTCTTGACCTGTTATTTTTTAAGAATAAAAAATGTATTTATGAAATCTTTGTTATATGGAAGGAATCTATCTAAGGAATCTAGCTAGATGGACTGGTTTTAACAGTTAACCTATAAATGTACATTTTAAAATACTGATTTTTTTTTTCTAACTCCTTCAAGTGGAATATAGAGAAGAAAGATATATAGCAGAAGTCAGCACAAAGCTACTGCTTATTTTAGCAGAATTTATTGTATCAATTAAACAAAATGTTGGAATTCATAAATATTCCATTGTTCAAACAGAAGGCAAACTTTTAAATCTGACAGGGCGGACATGCTGACAAGCATTTGTGTCAGGCTGGCAGACTGCAGTGACTGCAAACTGGAAAAGACACCAAGAGCTCAGGATGTTGTTTTGGCTACAGCAATGGTAGTGTTAGTTGTTGCTCTGGCTGCCTTCCAGTAAGTGACATTACTCAGCTCATGAAAGAAACTTGAAGTTATCCCTTGAAGTGTTGAAGTGGTTGCATTTCACTGTATTTATGCTTGGAGTTGGTGTGCTGTGACTGTTAAGACTGTACCTATTCAGCCATCTAACCTTTCTGACATTTGTATGAATGATCAGCTCAGCATGATACAGTGATGTGTGCTGATTTATAAGATGCACCATGTCTTTCTCCTTCCTGTGTAAGTTACAGATTTTTAAATTACATAATTACATAAAATACATAAATTACAGATACACAAAGGC
This sequence comes from Coturnix japonica, assembly GCF_054131305.1. Taxonomy (NCBI): domain Eukaryota; kingdom Metazoa; phylum Chordata; class Aves; order Galliformes; family Phasianidae; genus Coturnix; species Coturnix japonica. The sequence goes on along the minus strand of NC_140680.1, from coordinate 5,679,251 downwards.
TTTGTGCAGTGCAGTCAGTCTGTAGGTGACCCTACAGCACCTCTCTGTGTTTTGGCTCTTATATAAGCTGTGAAATTTGGATCTACCCATGACAAAGATATATAGAATTTTAGCTTCATCTCTCTTGTGCTTCCAACAAAGATTTAGGTGTCAAATAATGGAGAAGGAAGACTTCTAGTAGAAAGATGCATGCAGTTGTGAACAGATGTGCTTTGTGAAGAAGTATGGCACTGAAACTGTGCACTGACTGCCATCAGAAATCTCTCTTTGTTGGAAGGATGTTGTTCACTGATTTTATTTTTAAGGCTTTGCTCTAAATCTATATTCAGATGACATCTATGTCCTCACTAATTTGGCATGCCAGTGTAAGTGGGCATGAAACAATCCTAACAGATGGCTGTGACTATAGTCTTGCCAGGTAATCAAGAGTAGTGTTTCCTAAGGGAGACAAAAGTGGTGTTAAATTTTTATTATCATTTTGGCTGCACATACGGGGCAGCCAGGAATGAAGCACAGCTGTGGTTTTTGCTGAAGGAGACCCAAATGTCTTTTTTAATGACATTATTGCATTAATGACCTGAAATTTGAATTTCACTTACCTGACACAGAAGAAATAATTAAATATGAAGAATATGATGGAAGAGGAGTTACAAAATTAATGCAGCTCTGCTTAATCTTTTACCTGAATGAATCTTATTCATTAATCTCTTATAAGGGAACTTCCCATTGTGAAGTGTGGTGGAATTTGGGGCTAATCTTTATGTAGAACATGTTTCTGGGAGATGCTGATGAAATAAATGCAAAAGGGTTCACACTGTATGGTAATGTATTGTATTCAGATAGAGTTTAAGGCGACATGTTTTATTGTAGTTTCTAGAAAATACAAGGCAGTAAAATGTTAAGGAATTGGGTTTTTTTTTAATTTATTTTATTATTATTATTTCTTTTTCTCCATGTATTTTAATGTTAAGAAAGAGTATGTTGTGTTTTTGTTTTTGTTTTTTTTGCTGGCAGTCCTTCCCATTACCTCATTTATCAAGCAGAAAAACAACTAGCACTTTAAACTGCCATCCTTCCTGCCATCTCCTTACCATCTGTGTTGAACTGTCTTAAAAGTTGGGTGGAAATAATAAAATCATACGATGGCTTGGGTTAAAAAGGGACCTCAAAGATCATCAACTTCCACCTCCCTGCCACAGGTGGGGTTGCCAACCACTAGATCAAATACTAAATAAGGGGTCCCCGTCCAACCTGGCTTTGAACACCTCCAGGGATGGAGCATCCACAGCCTCACTGGGCAGCCTGTGCCAGCACCTCAACACCCTCTCAGTGGAAGTCTTCCCTCTGAAACACAAGTTGTGTAAATTCTGTCTATGTTACTCTCCAAATAGGAAATACAGTGTTGCTATGTTACTTCTGGGCTTGTACTGTACTCACCAAATAAAATGTCTCTTGTAGCTTGGAAGAGTTATAGAAATTTCAGATCCACTGTGATTTATTCATGTTGTGCCATTATCAATAGTAGAGGTAGTTTCTTAGGAAAGAAATGAATCTGCCCCTAAGACACAATTAAATGCTTCTGGCTTATATGGCTAGGAGCTGTTAACTGAAATAAAAATAATCTTCTGCAATGCTAACTTCTCTTGTTTCATCTACAAAACTCAGGAATTAATAATCTTCCAATTTTTTTTCTCACCCTTTAATTCCTTTCCCTCTTCCCTTCCTGTTACTGGCACTCTTATAATGAGAATTCTGTGTCCCTGCCTTGATTTGCTTTTGTTCGGGGCTACTTAAACAGCGTTCATTATTCAAGCAATTTATATTGACCAAAGAATTGTTTTTTTATATATAAGAAATATTGTTAACTTGGAAAAATATCACACAAGTTTAAGTGTAACCCTGAGGCACTGTTCCACATCGCAGCTGACGGTGGATGTTAAAGGGTATTATGTTTCACTGTTTGGAGGAAGATATATTTGCAAGCAATGTTTGATTTATATTTGCTCTTAAGACTTTTTTTTTTTTTCCTTTCAGAATGCAGGGACATTTTGCTTCCTGTCATTACCAAAGAACTGAAGGAATTACTGGAACAGAAAGATGATCAGCAGGTCCAAGAGAAGAAGTACTGTGTTGAATTACTCAATAGCATCCTGGAGGTTCTGAGCTGTCAAGACCCTGTAAGTATTGATGATGATGTAGGTGGCTCACATCTGTAGTAACGCTGAGCTGATCAAGTGGTAAATTATTGATGCAGATGCATTAAAAATTTAAATTAAATTCAAGTTAGTGTCAAATTGAACCATTTTCATATTTTTCACAAACTTAAGGTAGAGAAGTTGATGTTATTAAAGGTGAAATGCTGAAATCTGTGCTGTGTCTTTTCTAATTTTATATTCCTTGGGTAGCCAGCGGTTGTTAATCTCCATAGTATGATTAGAAACAGAAGTATCACTGATTTTATCCTAGCAGAGCCTCTGTCCAGTCTGGACTGGTAAAGTTCAGTGGTGTAAATACTGAAATGAATTGCAGTATTATTACAAGTACTTGGAGTAATTTTCAAATTTCATGTTGTTTCCTTTTATAAAAATATTTTTGTTCCTGAAGAGAAATGTTTTTCAGTGCACAAATATTGCAGCTTTTGCTTCCTGCTTTCAGAAGTGTATGTATGGAACATTAGTCTTTACTACATTTTGAGACTGTCATTTTTCACTTGGGCTCCTGTAATTTGGAGCACTGTAGAAATCGTGGTTTGAACAATTGTTTTCCTTATTTGAGAGAATATCAGTTGGCTTTTCAGTCCTTTGTCCTTTAATGGGTAGGAAGTTATTCGGTGAAGTTTCACAATCAGTTGAGGAGTTTTTCTGAGAAGAGCTCCTAACAGCATTAGCCAAATTGTGGTTCTTACCATGAACAGGCACTTATTTTATTCTGGGCTTTATTTTCCTGATGTGTTTCTTCAAACTTTGAAGGCTCTGGATAAAGGCAAGTTGTTGTTTTATTCCAGCTTTCACTATGCATCATTGCATACTTTATCAAATAATAAAATCATTGAAGTGTGGAGTGTGATTCCTTAATTTTTTTGAGTTCATAACTGAAAAGTCCTGTCTGTTTGCATAGGCAATCTCCCTAGTGATCTTTTAATGTATATTATGAGCTATACGTTAATACTTGCTGCATGTGCACCACAGACATCATTTTCAATCTTGCAGTTACTGTCCACGGTAAAAGTTGTTCCTGGAAGTTTGGGCCTGTAGCTCATATTTGCATGAATGAAAAAGAATTGCTGCATACAGAACAATTTGAAGAGATCAAACTCATGTTGCTTGGTATGCACATATGTGGTCCAGTACAGTCCAAAGACTCTTTTGTCGCTTGTATATTGTTTAACTTCCTAGAGTAGGAATTGAGATATCCTGAATGATGTAGAAATGTGATGGACTGTTTTAATGCATGTGCTAACATTTCTCTGAAAATTCCAAGGCTTAGAAGAAAATAACCTTTAAATACTTGAGCATACATTTTTTCTTTTCCCAGGACAGATATGCTATGCACTACTTGTGAACTTAGGATAGAATTCATCTTTTACAATGGAGTTATGGTTAATTTTGAAAACATTATATAATAGTCTGAACTGTTACTAACAATTAAGGTACAGCATGTACTAAAATATGGAAGAAAGCAATTGTAGATTATAAGATCCTTTGTCTGTGGGTCGAAGCAAAAAACCAACAAAAACAAACTAGTGAACAAGTGAATTCCCTGTGACAAAGGGAAGTGTGAAACCGTGCATAGTGTTGCTACATAGTTGACAGTTTGGGGCTTGTTTCTTCTTTTGTAAGTTTTCAGGATACTGTAAATACATTTACAAATATAACAAATGTTATTTCTTCCTTCCAGGTTTCAAATCTGCTTAACTGAATTAAAAATACCTTTAAGCAGTTCTTGTCTTGCTGTTGCCCTGCCAGTTTTCTAATTTCCATATGCAGTTAATAACCCATACAAAAATTATAACTGATTCTGTATCCTGCTCTGGTTTAGGCAGACTGAAGTGTTTGTTACCACTTTTCAAGATTCTTCAGAAAAAAGAAAAATCTAGTAATGTAGAAGTACCTTTGTTGTGTTTCTTTTCAAACAACAAAGAAAATTTCTATTTGTAGTAAAGTGTGCAGTTAAGATGGAACTATGTAATATGTTGTTAGACATGGGCATGTGATACTGTACAGTGTTAATGTTTCAACAAATGTTTGTTGTTCAAGGAAGAAAAATAGTGTGTCTTTTAAAAAGTAAATTAAATTACAATTGAAGCTAAGAGCAAACAGTGATGAAAGGCATGGATACCTCATGAATATAGCAGGAATATCTTACAAGGTACTTAGAAGTTACTATAAATCATGTATGTTTTTCTTGAGACATAGAAAAGTAAACCTAACTTATTTTTATACAGGATAAACATGTTGCAATTAAGCAACACTGAAATTTGATAAAACTGTTGGTACAGTTGTTGGAACCATGGCATGTACACAAGCCTTAGTAATTTAATGAAAGCTACTAAATTGGGTTGGGAAATTGGTTTAGATGTCTCCAGGAAATGAGATTGAGAGTATCTGCAAGAGTTCCAAGAAAGAAAGCATTGTAGAAAAATGCTTAACAGCTCCATGTAGAAATGGAGAAATAATAATAATTTAAAAAGCAGATCCAGTAGAAACTGTGGAGTTGCTTATAGGGTTGTTCATTACAACATCCAAACATCTCTGTATTGTCTTCTTCAAGTATTCATAATAATTCATTCTGAAGGTATTTAAATTTAAAGCTGTATTGATTTCATGAAAGGTGACTGTGATTCAAGTGAGACATTTTACAACTTGCATGTTTTTAATACTGGAAGTATCGTAAGATAATATGATTAATAAAAACATATCACAACAGATGCCAAATCATAGAATATATATTGCAGAACAGTAAATAGGAGTTCCAGCTAACTTGCCAGTTTTGATCTCTGTATTTGATAGCTGCAGGAACAGAGTTCTAACCAAGAAAATATTTAAGTATTGTAGTTGTCAAAGGGTAATCTTTTCTGAGTGTAAAGAAAATATTCTTTGCAAATTACATGCTCTGAGCTTTAGTGCTTTTAGAATACTACCTGAAGTCAAGCACTGATTTTAGTTTGTGAGGTTTCTTGCCCTGGCGGAATAGGTAGGCACAGCTACCTATCATTTGATTCAAGTATGTGAATGGTTGGCAAAACAGGGTACTGACCTGCGGTGGATTTCTAGCATAGTCCAAGCCCAATTGATCAGTACTTTGGCAATGGAGGCCTCTTTCTTTTTGTGTCCTCACAGAGCAGTGAAGTGAACTTTTCCATTAGTAATTTTATACTTTGTGAGTGTAAACTGAGATTATGTTTGAAGTCTAAACAATGCTGAGGGCCATTGACAGATGTGAAGAGTATCACAGTTCACTTAAATCACCTGTTGCCAGGGTTTTGCTATTAAGTTATAAACAACTCATTGGGAAAACACACAAGTTCCTTGATGAGAGATAGGAAATGACTATATGAAACAAAGGAGAGGTTTGTGATGGTTAGGGCTAAAATTGAATTGTGCCATTTGAATTGAATATTTCACTGAAATTACTGGAACAAGAAGAGTTAGTGTTATTCTTTCAACAGTGTGGTTTAAATAACTGTCAACATGGAAATAATTGGTCTTATCTTTTACAAGAGGTATGAATTTAATAGAAAAACTACTTTTTTCTTGTTTTCAGGCATCAACTTATCACCACATTCAAGATATAATGGTACAGTTATTACGTACAGTGAACAAAACTGTCATTACAATGAGACGAGATGATTCATTAATTGTGAGTAATATTTTAATGTATTTTTAATAATTATCCCAGAAAAATGCAAATACGATCTTTGCAGAGACCTCACGTGTGGACCTTTTGAGATTTAAAGTGAAAGATCTAAAAGCTTTGCTCTCTTTTTGTTTCAACTGTTCAAATTTACTGTCTCCCAAATTTTAGCTGAGCACTGACAGCTGAGCCATCTTTTTGCCATCTTCTGTAATTTGTTCAGGCATGTGAATGTCTGAATGGTAATAGTGGTCACCATCACCTTTGTGTGTGTTTCACATTATAGAAGTTTCTCAGAGCATGAAGGGTGTTTAGAGCAGGGGCAAGATCTCATAATGAGATAACGAGATTTTTATTTTATTTTATTTTTTTTTTGTGAAGAACAAATTAATCTCTGTGTTCAGAAATGAAGCACAGCAAGTGAAAACAAGCTCATTTCGTGTTCTGCGTACTGCCTTTAGTTCAGTCATTTACTTTGCAGGTTAGCTTTAATGGGTCTTGACAGGGCAAAACTTCTTGAAAGCCTGAATGGTCAGTCTTTCAGAAAGGAAGCAGACAGTCAGGAAGTGTGGCTTTCTGCAGAATTCTCAGGTGAGCTTAAGTAGCTAAAAGCATGGTGTGCTCTTTCAGTGTGGGTGGGACATAGAATAGCTGCAGCTGGACAAGGTGTACAGTTTATAAGTCCTGTAATTCTTTGCAAGTTTAAATGTTTGCAGCTGATAGAAGTACTAAATCTTATTTGCCTTCTGTCAGAGATGAGGAGGTTTTTGTAATCTTCTAGGTTGTTCACAGCTGTGGATTTTTGGCTTAGACCTTTTAGCGTTGATCTTTGCTTGCTACAACACCATTTGAACCTCGGGGAAGGCTCTTCCTTATGCGCAGTGGGTAACAACATGCTGAGAGCTTTGTTCATGTAATTACTGGAAAGGGTCAGACTAAGAAGGACATGATCTCTTCAGGAGAAGTTGGCGATAATGGACAAGTAATTGGGCTCTCTGCAGCTACTGCAGGGAAGACACTTAAATGGCAACTGAGGGCTTTGTTTTGATGTTTTGACAGTTAAAGGCTGTAATGGTGCATTGTTTTGTTTCCACTAGTTAAAATACGAAAAAGAAACAAAAAGCTCTCCTTAGTGATTATTATTGAAGTGCCTCTAAGCTTGTAATAGGGTAAGATGAGTTTAGTTTGTGAGATTAACTCTTTGTGCTGTACTGGAATCTTGAAGTGAATCTTGACTTCTCCTTAAAGGACACAGTGGTGCAATAAGTACCACTTATGTAATTAAAGAAGCAGAATATATAGAAGCATGTAGAACAGGGAAGTATTTAATTCTGTATTAGCTTGTTTATGGAAACAAAAACATTGTTTTTGTGATGTTTGTAGATGCACGGTAGACATTTTAGAGACCACCGTTGGTAGTCCAAACTTTATTTTGATCACATTGGTAGTTTAAACAAAGGTCAAGAGGATTTAATTACGTTACAAAAAAAAGTTTGACAATATTATTATAAGATATTGTATAAATCAAGGCTTTGTTGTAAAAAAACTGATCAGGCAGAGATCTGTATTAATTGCATCTCCACTGTGGACATGAATAAAAGTAAAGTTTCTAGATGCAAACAACCAACATTTTGAAGGAAATTTCTAGGATTCAAATAATAATAACAATAATAAAAATTGATGGAAAAAAAATGCTTTAATAACCAGAACAGCTCTTTCAGGAGATCGTGAAATTGTCTGTAGTTCTGAATTTCGTCAGAATTAGACACTAAAATATAAAAAGACAGAAACCATTTAAATTAGTTCATTTCAGTATTTTAGAAGTATTCTTGTCTATTCAAGTCATAAGAAAGAATGTAGTGCCTTTCTGCCATTCTTGTTTCAATGGACTTCCTTAAAGTAAATAGCATATATTTTTATTCTTGCACATTTTTTTTCCTCTTTTTTTTTTTTTTTTTTTTTTTTCAGGTTTGATTGGTGTGATGTGGCAAATCAAAATGTTTTGTTTAAATTCAATAATTTGTCTTTATTGGAGGGATGCATGCAAAAACAAAATCAGACATTAAAATGTGCCATGTTGTACTTATCATTTAAGAAAAAGGACAAGACTTTCACATAATAGGTAATTGAAAATCAGCTTAGTACAAGAAAACACTTACTGGTTTTGCTGGTATTGCTTTTATTGGTATTGCTTATTATTGTACCTTTGTCACCCAAAGATATTCATCTTAAAATGATATCTTAATATAGAAGAAACCTTTGCACACTAATAGATCCGTCAGTGTATCAATTACAGTAATGCAAAATAGAGATGCTTTTGGAATGCCAGCATAAGCAGTATGTGTGATACAATAATATAATCTTACCTAATAAATTCTGGTGCCTACTATATCCGCAAACAATTACTGGCAAACTTTTCTGGCTCACTAAAGGCATACACTTCACTAGTAACATTTCATTTACAGCTTTCCCCTCAAAAGGCCTTTAAAGTAATGATAATTCTGCATCAGTCAATTCCACACTGACTGTACTTAACATAAGTTTTAGAACTGTTGTCCTTTAGTATCATGATAAATTAAGCCATGTGACATTGGATCATTGCAAACGAAGACCGGTTTTTATAATCTTTGGTCTTTATTAAACCATGACATTCTGGCATCTATGCAGAATTGTTTTTAAGGTGTATTCCAATGTCTGGATAAATCTCAGCATTGGAGAAACACAGAAGTGTACAAAAGACATTTTAAATTAATATTACAGAACTAATAACATATGATTTAAAAAATGGGGATCTAGAGGTAAATCTGTTGAAAACCTTGGCATCGTTTGAGCCGATTTACTTGAGTTTAAGAAAAATTCTGCTGAACAGATAATTTTTTAATATAATCTTATAATCTCTGCTATATTTAATAGGCCTTAATAAGTCATTTACCCTGCTGAGGCAAAGAAAAACCTTAAAATGTTTTGTTATAGCAATACAGGTATTAAATGCATAGAGGTACACAGGGGAGGAATTAAGGAAGTGTTTTAGCAGTACAGAAGTAAAAGTGGTTATTTCTCTCTATTCATCAGGGTAAGGTGCATTGGGATAGAGCAAAATGTAACGAATACAAGTCAGAATTCGGTAAAATCTAATCAGAATTTCTTTTCCTTGTGGAGATGGCCTAACGTTGGAAAACGTTGCCCTTGGGTGTTATGAATTCTCCATTATTGGAGATGCTTAAAACTAAACTAGATCTAATTGGACCTCATTTAGGAAGGAAATTAAATCTGGAGTTACTATGATATTCTCTCTTTTTTTTTTCTTTTCTCTTCTTTTTTTTTTTTTTTTTTAAAATACTTTTAAGATACTTACAAAGTAGTCTATTAAATGACAAGCTTTGAAATAATTCCTTTTCAAATTGAGCTGATATAAGAACAGAATAAAACTTGAGCATGAAATTCTTCATTGTGGTTAAATCTTAGATGCCAACAACCAATATATTTCACTGGAGATGTGAAATAATTATAATTATCTCCTCTGAGGAGATTCCCCTGAACTTATTCTTGATTATGCAGTCTGTTTAAAGATCAGTGAAGTTATTTTCCTTTAGTTCATGTTGCTTGGGAATATGAAACAAAGTCTATAGGTTTGACTACCATTGTCTTATTTTTTGTGTCTTTACAAAGAATGTGAGGATAACTGGAAAAAAAAGACGACTTAAAATTCTTCTTCAGGAACAGTCTCTTCTTGTGTCTTTATTCAGTGATATAATTTAAATCAATTCTTCAGATTTGATGCTCAATTAAATATTCTTTAATTTTGTGATTTCATAATAGTGTATTTTTAGTTATGTGCTTCTGATCCTCCTTCTGCTCCACTGTCTTTTGAAATATAAAACTTGGTTCTGTTAAAGATCTGTACAGAAGTCAAATCCACCAGAAGCATTTTTTTTTCATCTTTTTTGTTTTCTTTCTTAACTCCTTTTTCTCAGGAAGTGGCTGATCAAATGATGGCTTCTGAGGTGAAGCTGCAGCTGGATTTTGCTCTGCATGATCCAGCCTTTTCAAAATCTGTTGAAATCTTCCTTCTTGTTGTCTGAAGTCGTATTCTACACTAGAAAAATGAAGAGATGTGAGCTAATAAGTGAATTGTTCCCTTTTTAGATGCTTAATTCATTAGAACAGATTCTTACTTCATTAGAACTTGTTTAATATGAGAGTAACACAAAAGAGGAACAAGCTGCGCAGAGAAGTTGTGGTTTCCTTCTCTGGAGATACTCAAAACCCTCCTGGACACTTTCCTCTGCAACCTGGAACCTGTGTTAGCAGGGGGTAGGGCTACATGATCTCCAGAAATCTCTTCCAACCATTATGATTCTGTTTTTTTGTAATAATGTGGCATTCAATATCAGAGCCTGGTTAAAATGCAGTGTATTTTGCTGCCTTGAATATGAGATCATTTATTAACGTTTTCTGAAGACATCCTCTTTCTTTACCTGAGATGAGAACTCCAATATTGTTGATCTTTCAGTGCATTTTACTAAATGTTCAGATTTTGATTCTGTTATGTAACTCAGTCATGTATTTGTCATGTATTCAAAACAATCACATCTTAAATGTGAGAAGTTCATCTCCAGTAAGGATGAAAATATGTAGGAAACAAAATAAATAAGTCTTTGAGCTAAGTGGTATGAATTAACAAGGAAATAGGTTGTAAAACTCTACTCACAAGGTCTGTATTGAAGTCCATAACTATTGAAGTAAAGCGAGAGTCAAAATGATTAAGAACAAGTATATGCATAGAAAGAAAAGTAAGGCTCAAAAGAATCAATTTGAAAAAGAGGATTTTGATGCAATCAGTATGATTAAACAAACCAAACCAAAAAGTCAGCACTCCATGGTTTTCCTTTGTTATCTTCACATTTTCTAGGAGGGAGAATGAGATTTGTATCAGCTCTATCTGCAGTATAGATTTTTGCTGGAGGAATGAAAACCATGAAGGCCAACCTTCTGTTTTATTTTCCATAATATTGGCATTTTTTTAGGAAAAAAATATTATCAGATTAAAGTTGGGATGTCGCGTTAAAGCCCTGATCCTAATTTGGATTCTTAGTGCCCCAAATCTGCAAAGTGTGTAAAATGTGCATTTTTTTAAAGTATACTATTAAATCCATGTGTATGTATGTACATTTAAATGCAGGAGTAGTGCTGAACAATATGTTAAATTTAACTAGAAGTTTGTCTCTCCTACAATTAATAACCTTTTAATTTTTTAATTAAATGAAATAAATTCAATTTGATTCTCAAACAAACCTGCTTCAGGTTCTTCCCTGCTTCAAAGTTTCAGATTTGTATTTTTAAGAAACTGTCTCTAGAGGTGAGGTGAGAGATCAATTCGGTCTCCATTTAATAATTTTCCTTGAGTGTTGAGATAACTACTTGTTTTCGTACCACCTGTGTTTATTATGATAAAAACACTGGTGGGGTAGGATCTAGATTGGCAGTCCCAAGTCACTTCACTTAACACTGCTAATTAGGTAGTAATGGTAAACTTACAGTCCGGTCTAAATTTGCTTCTGATATAAGACTGATAAGTTCTTCAGTCCTTCATGTACTGGTGTAATGAGCACTTTCACTAATGCAGATTAGAATATTGACTGACTCAGGCTGTGTCTGGTAGGGAAGATTCAGTGACACTAACACATCATTCTGTTGTGTTTGAATCATTACTGACTTAGGTTGTTGAAGAGCAGGAGAAGAGGGAGCAAGATGATACATTTAATTCCATATTCAAAGGCAACAGTCACACTGCAAATAGAAGAAACACATGCTTGGATTTTTTAGACTGCACAAAACCAATTATGCGGATTTGGTTAGAATAAACCTGATAAACAGTTAATTCCTTCGGAATGTAATGAACATCAAATATTACTTAGAAATCTTTTTTTGTAACTGCCTCTTAGGAGACATTTCTATGAAAATGGAAATTATTACATTTCCTTACTGTTCTATGTTTTGTTTCTTAAAACTAGTAATTGTTCAAAGCAGGATCTGTGTTCCTGCTTGTGTTCTACTAACTGTTCTATAAGCCTCTAGGCAGTCTTAGCATTAAGAAGTACCTACTAAACCAAGAGACACATCAATGTTTAACTATTTCTTCTGCTCTTTACTTCGTGTATTTGCACTTCTTACTCAAGATCTTTCCTGTATTGCAACTGTGTAAACTGAAAAGGCAGCATAAGAAGCATAGTTTATTCTCCTGTAGAGAGAAGGAATCCCATGGTAAGGGGTTATTTCTGTATTAATTCTATACAGTTTCTATATAATGTGTGTTCCTGCAGAATCCAACAAAAAGGTTTATCTTCTCTCAGCTCAAAGGAAGTGATCAAATGAAAGAAGTCTCTATTGTTCAGATTATTCCTTTTTATACAGACTGAGTCCATATTGTTAGGTAATGCATGTAACTTCCTGGAATAATGTGTATGGTGGAGAACACTGGAATTTTTATCTCAGAAGAGTTGTGGTATTTAATTTGTGAAATGTCAAGTACTTTGAGAAAAGTAAATATTAAATTCATTAGCAAAGGTTTAAGGCTTCAGCACACAACTGAGCTATACTTTGAGCAATTATTTCCAATGCTATGTCCAATTCTGACTTTACAGAACAAGCATATTAAACACTTCAATAAATAAAACTCCTTAATACATTTGGTTTATGTAGAAAGTGTGCTGTGAAAAACACATTAATGTGGGTATAATTTAGTGCTTATATCCATGAAGAAAATTAAAGCACTGTGCTTACAAGCTGGCAAAAGCTGAGACCTTCAATACCCTTTGAAATAAACAGAAAGTCTCTCTACCCTATGCAGAACCACTGGAACACAGTAATATCTTTAAAGAGAAAGAAATGCTGGGAGATCTTTCAAATTAAGTTTGGTTATTAATTACGCTGTGTCTTGTATCATTTCAACTCTTGATCTTCATAATAAGTTTCTGCAAGTTCTTTTTCCATTATTTCATTTTTAAATGAATTTAAAAAGCATTACAACATCATAATGTGATGCGTATATCAAAGATTTTTTATTATTATTTGGAGGAGGAAATAAAAAGTAGAATTGGCATGTGTTTTCAGTAATCTGCCATTGTTTCATTAGCTGATCAGCTGCCATGTCCTTTAGAATGCCCCTTACACAACAAATATAAATTGAAAATGCAGGATTAAAATAGCAGCATTGTAATTTCTCCACTAATTTTGATTTGAATACATATTAGTTATCTTTTTATTTGAGGCTTAAAATACAATATGATAAATTTTGACCATATGAACATCTTACTTTTCATTCTCTTGAGACTACAAAGCATTCCAGTACTGGGAAGAATCTGGAATGGTGAAATACGTGCTCCCAGTCTGATTATGCTGCATTTGTTCAGCATTCTTTGAAGAGCCCATGCAATATTATGGAATCAAATAACTTAAGATTTGTATTCTGACTTATAATAGAGCTTGCATTGACTGGATAGTGTGTTTACCAATTGACTGAGGTCTTTTACTGAGAGGAACAGCTACGACTGCAGTATTACAAAGGCTTTGTACTTTCTCACCTTTTCCGAATGGAAAAAAAAAAAAGTCTCTTTCTGTGTTTAATATTAATGTAACATAGTACTACCAAGTTCATCAGAGTTCAAATTCATGCTGTAGTTTATGCAAAAGTAATTCAGACTCAAAGTACTCTGTCTCAAAATAATAATAAAGAATGCTGAAGTGAGAAGGGGAGGGCACGTTCATTGTTCTGCTTTACACAGAAATGTGAATTGGTGTGTAATGGTTTTGGAGAATGTTGTGCTTATCTTTTCCAAGATCCAAATTTATGACAGAAATTTGGTCTCAAATCTAACACAAGGAATTTCATAATCAGAAACAGCTTCAAAGGTTTTTGAAGCATGATAATAATAGTAATGCTGTGAAACACAAAAGTACAGTATCTCCTTCTGATAACACCAGTGCTAATTGTTCTTTACCTGGGGCAATAAGAAACAACAAAAGCTCCTTACATAATCCCCATTGTCTTTTTTAAAAAACAGGATTAATGATAACAGACTTCTTACAGCTGTGAGCAGGACACTGTATTGTACATTTGTGAGAGATAATACAGGCAGTAGAAAATTGTGCAAGGTATGGTACCTGTAAATTATGCACGCGGTGTTCTGACACGTGCTGCAGTTGTTGAGGTCTTGACCAGTGTGGTAGAAGTTGCGCCTGTAACAAACAGTTGTTCATGTAATGTGTATTTGTAAGTACATTGACATACTTCTATGACAGAATATTTCTAGGCAGCAAGAAATCTTCAAGTATTCTTTGAAAATATATATATATTTTTTTCGTTTTCTTGTAAGAAAATTTTGACGTACATGACTGTCATCGCAGTCAATCATATCCTGCTAAGTTTATGAATAGCCACGCAAACCTGTTCCACCCACATGTAAATATGTGCAAGGACTTGGGTTTGAGTTAAGTGGATAAGTTGTTGTGTTCTATACTGTTGTGTGCAATTGGACCTACACAAAAATCTCAAGGCTGCCCTTTAGTCATGTTGTGGATAAATATAAGCTTATCAAGTGTATTTCTTTATTGTAACCAGAAAATGCTGTTGACACACGATACAATGCTAGCATGAGTGATCCAGTTTTATGCACAAGCTAATTGTGCACAAATGATTTACCTTACCTGTGCGCTGCTGTTATATGCAATATATGAGATGTTGTGGGAAGAGTTAACTCCATCCCATTTAGACATAGTATGCTAGGCCAGTTACATTGTGTCTAGAAATATATGTGTGATAGCCTAGACTTCACACCGTTTTATTTAAAAAGCAAACAAAATTCCTGTTTGGTTGTTTCTTTGAAAGATTTATTGGCTTTTTTTTTGTTGTTTTTGTTTGTTTGTTTTTTCCCCAAAAATAAAGTGTCTTTGGAAATACTACATTATCATAAAACACAACTTTAAAATGTATCTAGGATACATTTACTGTAAGTTGAAACTGTTGTTAATGGTTTGGTGAGCATTAATAATATATTTTTAATATGTAATTTGACCATAGAAATATTTAATATTGTACATATGAATGTGTCTGCTTTCTCAGTCTTCTGGCATGAGTTGTGTTGGTAGTATGGTTATTATTTATAATACACAAATATGTTACATAAATAATCATTGTGGCTCTGGCTATTACATATGAGACTGTTTGCTAAAACTAAATATGGATCATGCATTCTTGCTGATGTTGGAGAAAGCAGTCACTCTAAAATATGAGACTCCTAAGAGTCTTGCTAACAATATTCCAATGCTGTATGTTCATAGCTTCAATGCACTGACCTTCACTTGCTGCAGAGATTTCTTGACACACTGAAGATTAAATTAATTTTAAAAAAAAAAAAAAAAAAAAGAAAAAAAGAAAAAAAAGAAAAAAAAGTGGTCTTCTATCTTTTCCTATTCTAAAGGCATTCCCATTCAGCAGATATGTTGTCTGTGATATTATGAAATGTAACCAACAACACAGCCCCAACAATGAAAGCCTGCAGATATTGTGCATTGGCCGCTAACTTTTTTGCTTGCTCACAGATGCAGAACTAATTTATTGAACAGAAGCATAGTTTTGCTGATATGAACTGTTTCAGCAATAGGTCTGTTTTGGCACTAAATGCATATCTGACCTTGACAGAGAAAGTTGGCTTGTCATAGATTTGTTATATTACTTAGTACATTAGACTGCTGGGTTTTGTTGTTCTTTCTGCTGCAGAGAGACTTTAGCTAGATGGAGACTGTCAGTTGTGTGTTGGCGTTGTATCTGATAACATAAATCTAAATAACAAAGAGAGTTAATAAACTATGTCTCTCAGTTTACTAAAGGTAGTGTTAATTAAAGCCAAGCTATGAACAGACTTGCTTTTCTGTAAAAACTCAAACTTCTCAAAAGCTGAATGAGATTATTTTTGCAAACTCATCTTTCAGTGTTTCACAGAAAAAAATACAGTAGCAAGGTTAAAAAAAGTGATAACATCTGCTTCAGATTTTTGATGAATTAGTGATATTAAAATGCACCATACCCTTCACTGAGGGCTCTGGATTTTTCAAGGTCTTGAATTACATTCAAAAGGACTTTAATCTTCTCCTGGTTTGACAGCAAGGATTCCTCTACAGAGTGCAGCTTGCCTTGTAGTGCGCATAGTTCACCATGCGTCAAATGAATTTGATTTATTTCACTAATCTCTTTGTTGATGTGTGGTTTTATTTCATTCCTTGGCAGATAAGACTTTGTGTGAAATCCTTCAAAGCAGCTGTTACACTGGGAAACATCAGATAGAGTAGAAATTTTCTCAGTTTCAGTACTAACTGAAGAAATAGATTTTGATGCATTACTGCTGGTCAATGACATTACTGTGTGATCATCATTTGTTACTTTCACACAGCTGGAATCTGTTTTATTCTCTACTGTCTGTAGATAGTTTCTGAGGAAACAAGGAGATGAACTTTGATTTGATGTGGGTGATAATGGAATAGTTTCCTTAGTGTTTGGATCTTCGCTAACTGCAAGCAATGCAGAATCACTGTTAGCTGTTTCACAAGAGTCAGACTGAGGATTACAGTCATTGCTATTAGTGGAATCACTTAAACAAGGGTATATTATTTCAGAATTAGATGACAGCATGCTGGTTTCATTGTTTTCATTACTATTTATGATTGTAGAAGACTTAGAAGAATGGATTAAATTACTTAAGTTCATGGTTGTGTCTGTTGCATCCATGGAAGTATCACTGTTTTGTGAAAAATTCACATGAATGTATTCAGGCACGTGTGTAGAAGCAGTTGTCTTTTCTGTTGCTGAGGAATCATCGGTTTGGATATGTCCATTTCTTTGTGCTTCTGGCAGTCTTTGACTTGACTGACCATCCACCGTACTATTCCTGAATCCATCTTCCAAATGGCTACTTATTCTTAAGTAACAGAAGTCTGAAGACATAACGTCTTGTTCAGAAAGACGGTCATTTACTGGAATGCAATCTGCAGGCTCACTTGGCATTTCTGTTAGTGATTTGCTTACCAACAGCTTTTTTCTTCTAAAAACCGGGAAGTGTTTCCTGAGGCTAGGAGATGTTTGTATGGCAATATTCTGAAGCCCCTTCTGAGCCTTTGGAAAAGATGGAGGTTGTAACAAAAAATTGTGGTGTGGAGATATTTCACTGTTTTCAATCAATAATTCAATATCTTGGGCAGGATTATTATCCAGTTCAGTGACATCCACTGTCTTTGTGTTGATACCATCATCCTTGAAACGAACTTGCTGAGATTTGCTTCTGCGATGATGTGGCTGTCTCATAAAATCAAATGAATCCAGGCTATTTCTCTTCAGTAGCACTGGGCGCATTTTCATGTTTTGCTGGGCCATTGAATCACAATTTAAAGTCTGGAGGTAATGTGTTTCTCTGCGACCCATTACATTCGTCATTTGAACTCTGTCATATGACTCTATACCTCAGATTCAAATGAACACCTTGCTAACAGGCGAGATAAGCATTTCATTCTTCTTGTTCTTTTTCAAATATCATTGCTCATTAGACCTAACACTAAGGTAAAGATATTAAATAGAAAATGTGAGGAAAGATTTATTGTCGCTGGAAAATGCAGAAAGTCTTCTGTTCTGGAGCAAAAATGCTTCTTCATTTTACAAAATTGCAGTAGACATCTGTGCTTACAGTAACTAATTTAAAGGTCACATTGTGCCTTATGGCTTTGCCAATGACTCTTATTTAAGTCAGTCACCTCTCCATTAGTGATCCAGCTGTTTTTTTATGACAGATCAGTCACATGTCTCACACACATCCTGACTAAACAGTCCTTGTAACTTTTGGGAGCACTTTCATTTCTGATGCTTAGTTTTACTGATGAAATTATGTTAATTAATAACAAACTGAATTGCTTTCTTCAGAAAGTTTTGTTCTACAGCAGCGCTTTTACTGTTGAAAGTTAAACTAACGTTTCAAAACAATGTAACGACTTGTGATCAGATAAAAACATAGCATCAAGCAGGGTTCACTAAGGGGCATTTTATGTGTGGTTGTTACTTCAGTTGATGCAAACAGGAGGCCAACTGTATCTGAGGTACTGTGTCACTTGGGAAAGTCTTGTAAATACTTTGGCGTTAGAAGAGCGATCCAATCTGAATAACCAGCAAATGCAGAATAACATGAAATATTTCCTGTAAGTAAAGAGACAACAGTTGTAGTTGAGCAAATTACCAGATGCGATTTTGTTCTACTGTCTCTAACTACTCAATCTCCTGTAGTTTTGTAACTTTGACAGTGAGATTTATAATAGAAACTGAAAGGTTTTTTTTTATTTTTAATTTGGAGCACCTCCTATGAAATGTCATGAAACAACCAAAAATGAAGACTTTTGTCTTGATATTTCCTTCAGTTTAGTCAGTCACACTATAATCCACCGTGCCTCAGTGGCTGAAGGGATGCAGAGAATTGTTGCCTCCTTCCAATAATATGAGCCCATGTGTTAAGAGGAGTTGACTGATGTGTGGTCCATTATGGTATGAGAAATGCACATAAAATTGCATTGCTAATGAATATGTGATATATTAGTGCTGAAGTAAGAGAACATAAAGGCACCAACCGTAAAAGCTGTCTTGCACTTTTCATACCATGTGCAAACACTTTCACATATAACTGGCAATCACACAGGCCATGAGTAATCCTGTTACTTAAATATTTTTATCTGTGTAAATTATTTTGATACGATTTTGCTGACAACTTTACTGATACAAATGTAAACTCATGATGGCTCCCTGAATTAGAACATACAGGTGAGTGTATATTATATACTGTCTTGATCAATCTACGTATATTTAAATTCAGTGTTTTTAGTCAGCACTTTTTTACTCCTGGCATTGCTGATTCTCACCAAAATAATCTGTGCTATGGACTTACTCTCAAATTTGTGTTCTCCACCAGAACATTTTGGGCTGAAATTCAGAATATGCAACAAATAGTGCTGGACTGTTAAGCTAGCCTCTGGAATAGAATAAAATTAGGCTAATAAAAGAAATTTGTGTAAAATATGGGAAATATACCACAGGATTTCTAATAATCCAATGAGATTTACTTTCATGATTACAGAGAAGTTTCATATTGTGTTTAAATTCCCAGCATGAAATCATATTTGTGTTCAGCTGGTGGTTTAATTACCCATACTTTTATTGTCTTGGTGTAATGTTTTCTTTAAGCATTGCACAAACTTTACCATCTTTAATTTATGGGACTTAATGAGGTGGATGTATTGGGAAAGCTATTTTATTATGGTGTATAATAAATTTATGTAGCCCCATGTAAGTTCAAGCAATATAATTTAAGCAAATTAATAGTACAATATTTTTCTATTATGAAGCTTTAGAAGAATGTGAAAGCATCAGATGATTTCAGTGCAGAGACAAATGTTAGATATCAGTAAACAAATATGTACATAATACAAGTTATACTGTCGTGATATACCAACATCAAGTACCTTAAATCACCGTACTGCTTGTTCACTGTAAACAAGTTAACGCAATGCAAACACCAAGATGTTATTGCAAACAGTGTTCTAGTGCCAAGTTCTGCATTCTCACCTTGTTCACTAATTGCTGGAGCCTTTTTACAGGTTTGTTTGAGAATCTGTCCAAATATTGCAGTAACATTCCCTATGTCCCACCACAGCTGCTCCAGGCAGGTAGACTACTTTAATGTGATACTTCCCAATTAAATTGCTGGCTGCTAGGTTTTCATGACAGACCTTGCATCCAGCTCTCCTGTTCTTTCTCTTCCTTAGCTGCTCATCAGATCTCAGGAAATGCCTTGTGAACTGTTTGGTGGGGATTTTTTTTTTTTTTTCTTTCTTTTGTTTTTTTTTCCTGAATTAACAGTGGGTTTCTTTCAGTCTCCTCATTCACTCGTTGCAGAAATAATGTTAAATATTTTATCTGGTTTTCAAATTCTTTCATTTATAGTTTGACACCTTAATTTTCTATTTTATTTGTCTTGGTTTTGAAAGAATATTTTTTATATAGTGTGCCCATGTGCCAGTCGTATCCAGGGGTGCATTAAACAAAACATGACCAGCAGGACAAAGGAGGTTCTCCTCACCCTTTATTGTGCCCTGGTGAGACCACAACTGAAGAAGTATATCAAGTTCAGGGCTCCTCAGTTAAAAGAAAAATGGGGATCGCCTAGAAAGAGTTCAGCAGAGGGCTACAAAGATGATTAGGGGCCTGAAGCATCTCCTGTATGAGGAAAAACTTAGAGAACAGAGAGCTTTCAGTTTGGAGAAGAGAAGACAGAGGGGATCTCATTACTGTTTATTGCAGTTATTATTATTGTTTACAGCAGTCAAGTTGAGAGGGGCAGATTCTTTTAGATGGTGAGCAATAACAGAACAAAGGACAGTGCAGAAAGATGAACACAGAAAGTTCCATAGTAATGCAAGGATGAACTTTACTGTCAGAGTGACAGAGCACTGGAACTGGCTGCACAGAGAGATTGTGGAGACTCCTTTATTGGCAATATTCAAGAAGAATGAAGAGATGTGAGCTAATAAGTCAGTCATTCCCTTTTTAAATGATTACTTTGTTAGAACAGATTCTTACTTCATTGGAACTTATTTACTTTGGCGGTGACATAAAAGTGGAACAGGCTGCCCAGAGAAGTTGTGGTTTCCTTCTCTGGAGATACTCAAAACTTTCCTGGACACTTTCCTCTGCAACCTGGGACCTGTTAACACAGCAGGGGGATAGGGCTACATGATCTCCAGAAGTCCCTTCCAACCCCTATGATTATGTGATTCCATGATATGCTATTCAGAACTGCATTGTTTTCCCTTTATCCCGTGGTCTAATTTTAGAAAATGGTTTGAAGCTGACTTTTTTTCTTCACTCCTTCCTCCGAGCTGAGTCATGTTCAGATGTTTTCCTTTTTTCTCTTCTTTTCAGTGCAGTTTAAGTTTTAAAGAACACCAGTTAGCAAAAAGATATAACAGAGTTTGCTTCATCATTCTGTTACCTTAAAATTTAAGAGCTTGTTGAAAAATACTGTATCCAAAATGTAATGAAAACTTTAAAAGTACAAAGTGCAAGGGCTGCTCTGAACGTAATGTCTTCAGTTTTATTATCTTGGTTGTACAGTAGTAGAGGCTGAACCCTCCTGCCAGTATTCCATTACATTGTGTTGCTGCGTAACAGAAGGCAGCAGAGGGGGCAGTGTGACACAATGGCTCTGACATGGAAGTACATGTGAAGCCTAGGGGGATGAAACTGAATTCCTCCATGTGGAAGAAAATGGGACCCACTGGCATTTATCCACACTTGTTGAACATTTTGTAGGGACCAAACAGTGGGTGTGAGCACAGTGAGGAGGTGGTTAGTGTGTTTCAGCAGTGGTGTCAGCGCACTAGTTCTGGTAGGGAAAGGTGCAGACATTCATGAGCACTGCATGCAGGCTGTTATTCACCACTGCCAAAAATGCATAGCTAATGGTGGTGACTGTGTTGAAAAAGATTGTTCTGTGGGTAAGAATGTTCTCTATCAATTAATGTTATTGCATTCCTTGTGTTTTCCATGAAAATAAATAGGAGGCATTACTTTTGGAGCAATTCGTGGAGGTTAGTGGTTATTTAATTTTCCAAGTTGTTAATGTTGGTTCCTTTTTTCTTTTTCTTGTATTCTCTCAAAGTAAAACCTAGAGCTACAGTTGTAGTAAGTCATTCTAGGGTGAATTTTAATGAACGGATTTAATTTTTATTACATAAGAAACCCCAGTGGAGTTCATGGTCCTATTATTTTTTAGCTTTTTTATGTTCTGCAGGGGCAGAGACGAATTCATCACAGTCCAGTGGGCTGCAGAATTATTTTTAATAGTTTCACTTCTAATTTAATGTCATTTTCATGATCATAGCGGGCTCTTTTATAGTTGCATCAGATTACCAGATTTTGCAAGGCTAGAATAGACTAATGAAAGTCATCATGTAAACAGCTTGTAGCATTTCTCTGGAGATTATACAAGAAAAAAAATGCAACAAACATTTGTCAATTAATTTAAAAATAAATGCTGACCTCAGATACATGAGTGTACTTCTTTTCCCAGTTACGGATGCTGCAACATTTTGTAGCCAAAAAGAACTGTCATTTCATGTATTGCAGTCCCTGCTCAAGCACTCAGGAGTACCAATGCTCTTGTTATTTTTTTCATGCTCTCAGTGCCCCTTTTAGCACCACATGCATTCTGGGAGTATAATAAATGTGGTTCACCTTTTTCTTGATGCATTTCTTTTCATCCTTTTCATGTCTGAATGTGTATATTCAGCTGGATATGTGACTTCTTGGCTTGATGAAATGACCTATTGTCTCAGTTAAGTACCTCATTGTCAGGTTTCACTTAGACTTGTTTAGGGTTTAGAAAGAACTACCCATGTAGTTGTCCTGTGTAGAACTTGACTGGATCAAGCTTAACATGTCATTAGTGTGTAACACCACATTTTGTGTAGAATGTATCAATCTGAATACTAAAACTTCTTGAAAGAGTCCCAAAACATGATGTTTTATCTAGAATGCCTTATAGAATGTGTAAGAGACTTGTTAATTTTGACTGACTTTGTTATATTAAGATACTGATGAAAACCTGCAGCTGCAAGTACTGATCTTCATTAGAAGTGCAGTAATTTTCTTGGTGGATAAATATCTGGGAAAAGAACATTTGTTTTCTGTAGAACTGATCGCATCATATGTTTTACAGGAGGGTTGAAACCAAGTAATGGATTTTAGTATTTTAGGCAAAAACTGCACCCTAATTATTTGCACACAGTGCAAGTAGTTAGGGTACAAACAGTGTAAGGGGATGAACTCTGACTGGGACTTCTAACTACTAATAAATTAAACATATTAGTAATTTAAACTAGTGTGATTTTTTTTTTCCTAAGTGTCTCTTCATGGACTCAGGTCAGCTTGAGTACTGACCTAAGCTGAAATATCTCTCTTCAGGTTTAAGCTGTTAGCCACCTAGCTTTCTATGCTTTTGCAACACTTGCTTTCAGTATCTCATTGGTATCAAAACAAAAGTATTCTCTTGTAATCTTTGAAATTCTCTCCTAAAAAAAAAAAAAAAAAAAAAAAAAAAGAAGCTTTTGCAAATATTTTATATAGCTTCTTTCATTACAGCATGGGTGAAGATGTACTGAAAGCCTTGACGAACTGCAAGCAGGCTTGTGAGGGAAATATTTTTAACTGAAAATGTATGAAAGGTGCAGAGCCTACAAATTAGAAATAATTTCCCTACAGTACAAAATTGCATAGTGTAATGAAATACAAGAAAAAGCTGACAGAAAGAAGGAAACGTGAAGCTGCTGAGAGAGATGTTTTAAATGACCTCTATGTGTACAGGGATGTTCATCAGTCACAGCAAGGAGTCTTATTTCTTTGAGTCCTACAGAATAAAGCAAGATGCAGCTTATGAAGGTGAATACATTTGTTACTGTGAGTGATGAAATAATCCATGTAGTGCAGTTTTGTGTCTCGAGATTTCTCAAGTGTGTATGTTGTCTTGGCAGTATTCCTTTCTTATTTATTCTTTTTGGTAGAAAATCTAGTTCTGACCGTGAGCAATGCCAGAGATCTCTGTTTGTGTTCCTGTATGTGCTCAAAGGTTCCCTTCTGCAGTGCTTTCGGTACTGCTGAACAAACTTTACCTAAACACTGAAGACTACTGTTTTATTTATTTATTTATTCAAATCCTGCTGGTAGGTTTTGTGAACCCCCTCAAGACGGGATCGAGGTGCATATAGAGAAGAATTTACTACACATCAGCAATACATGATACAACTCTCTAACTGCAAAAAGAGAAGATTTTAGCTGTGGGAGAGATTGCAGGGTTTTGTCATTTTGTCTCTGAGCGATCAAACAGCAAGTTTTGAAGATTACTTCAGATTGGTGAGACAAGGTAGGGAAGATGGTATGGTATTTCCCTTTGGAAAGAAAAAATGGTCTTGGCTGAGCAAGTTGTCAGAATACAAATGGACTGTGGCTTGGCTACGCTTTGCTTGAGATGATGTGATGCCTTTCTACATGAAGTGTTGAAGATGCAGTGAAAAATAAAAACAGTGAGGATTTTCATTTATTTGTTACAATAATTTTCAGAAATGTGTTACTTGAAATGCTGTTATTTTACTTGAAAATAAACACTGACTACCTTCTTTGAATACTTGAGGTAATACAGCCCATCAGGGGTTTTGGAAGAAATGGTTTCATACATACATGCTCTTTTGGAGCATATATTAGTGGTTGTGAATTCAAAATTCATTGCAGGGAGATAATCTGAACGAAGTTTTACTGATAATGAGTAAATAAATTCAGTCCTACACAAGTAGCATAGAAGCATTTATTTATTTATTTATTTATTTTGGCAGTGTTTATAGAGGTAACTGTACTTAAAACTGGGAAATTTCTCCTGCAGAAATGCTTGAGTGCTTACAGGGATGTGGAAGTTATCCAATGTGACAGGCTGGTGAGTTGGAAAGTGCCCAAATAGCTGGTTCATATCATAAAATTCCACCGCTTTTTCTTGTATAAATATGGTATTCTACTATTTTCTTGTTCATTGAAAAAAATATTTAGAATTACTTTCTGTTTGTGTAATAGTGTAGATATACGTATTACATCTTAAGTTCTCATGTATGAGCTGCAGAACGTTCAGGTAGTAATATATATGATTCTCTAAAACTAAAATTCAAACACTAGCAAAGCAGTATTGCATATTATGTTAAATTTCAGTTAATTAAAGGCTATGAGACTGGTTGTGTGCCACTGAGAAATGACATTAAAGCAGAATGCAGTAAGGCAAAGTATGTAACAAAAAAAAAAAAAACAACCACCACAATACAAACAAATGAAAAAAAAAAGCCTCCTCCTATGAAAACTTTATGGAATTGTCATTGCTGTGCTTGAGGATTTTGGAAAAATCATAATGAACTGTATGGATGTGGGATGTGTGCACAAAATCTGAATTTGAGGAAAGACTATTTCTAACCTAAGTCATTTAAAAAGAGAAGGAAGTTGCTGGTCTCACTTCTGCACTTAATTGTTTCTATCATTACAGTATTTGTTTGCTTTCAGTGAACCGTATGGAGGAGACAACTGTCACATATATATTAAACATCCTGCATATGTTGGGAGATGGTAAGAAAAAAAAGCATGCAACTTCTTGCTTAAATATGTTCTCCCATGACTCTGGGTTTCCTATGGAAGAATGGAAACCTATGCAGAAAGCTTATGCCTTATCTCATGGTAATACATCTGCATTTGAGGATTTTTTATCTCTATTCATGCAGGCCAGTGAGTGACATCAGAAATGCAAATGACAGTATGTTTTGCTCTCATTAGCTGCAGTTTTTAAGTACTAGGCTGAGTATACCTTGCTGTAGATCTTTCTAACCTTCTGGTTCTGAAAAATATTTCTGTGTGAGGGAATTGAATTATGGCAGTTTAGAGACTGGATTACCAGAAATTGGCTGACAGTTACTGCTGGAGGTGTGGGAATTATGCTAATGAACTTTGGCAGGTATATACAGAGAAGGGCATTTCCTGTTAGCCTCCCTATTATTTGATGAGAAAAGCTGCAGGTGGAGAAGGACTCTCAAGAAAATCTGTTACCAGTTATGATCATGGCTTCTTTCCAGTATCAGAGGAATCTCTTCTCAAGTTTTATCGTTCTTCATGCAGTCAAGACAATCTAGCAAACAGGAATGCCTTCTCTTTCAGTTTTTGTGAAATGAATAAGTGATAACAAGTGTCGATGTGATTGTTAGCTGAGATTCATATAAAACTTGTTTCTTTCACCTCTGAATTATCATAAGCCAGAATTATCCAATCTTGAGAGGGACTGGTGAGAACAGTAGAGAAAGAGGGAAACCTGTCCTTGTTGTCTGTATCTGCTATGAGTATCTGCTATTTTACCTCAAGATGCACCAATATGATGATGTTGGCATATATGATGATAGATTGCAGTTAAATATACAAGGAATACATGATAGAAAACTCTTTGGTGTTACTTGTTTATTTGCCTCTTAGAAGCTCCCTTCCTTTTTGCATTTGCAGATTTTAATACCTACTTCATATCGTCCATAGCGTAGGCTTTCAGGAAAACTCCAAAGATAAATTTTTACACTCATGCTTTGTTCACCAGCTGGTATCTTCAGTTCTCTGTGATTTTATTCTGTCATTTTATAGCCCACTTCTGTCCTTTTTATTTTTATGCCCTGTATATGGTTCAGCGTTGCTTGTGAGGAGTCCAGATTATGCAATACAAGTGCCTTTAAAAGTAAATTGTAGTTATTGCTAAGCTATCTTTTCTAAAGGTAAAGTGAAGTTTTTTTCCAGATTACTTAATATTTGTTAGGAGTAGATTTGAAAATAAAGCGCTATAGTTAATTATTTGCAGCCAGAATGTACTGTAGTCTTGCAATTGCTCGGTATGCTTTCCAGCATACCCACTATTAAGAGCCTCAGGCACTGAACGTAAGCTGTGCTGCAACTCAGTTTGCTAGAGGTATGAATTCCAAGGTATAGCATTATTGCCATGTGCAGCATTATTTCAAAATACTTATGGCTACGTATTGTTAATTCTTCAAAGCAGTAGGATGGCAAATCATTCAATTTTGGCCCCACTGCGGTAAGACAAGTGGATGATTTGTTTCTCACACTTAAATAAAATACTATTCTTTTATCTTTCAATTATTGCTGACTCAGGTAATGAGAGTTTTAAATTGTGTCAGTACTAACAATTTCCATGTGTACAAAAATAACTATTTTGCCCTGTGATATTTAGAAATAAAATATGCAGTAAGTTGAAAAAGGCACAAGTTGAACAGGGCCTGGGCATTTTGCTGGAACCCAGAGGGTCTTAATGACTGAAGTGAGGAGGGTGACAAGTTGAAAAACATACACTGCGAAGATGAATTTATGGTTTTACTGTCTTCTGTGTACCTGTGCTGTGAACGAAGGGCTGTGACGTGTTCAGCTCTGAATCTTGATAGTTTTTGCAAAACCTCTTAATATTAGATTTAGGATGCTGACATAAATAAAAGATGACTGTAGTTAGAGGATCTTACTGAGGTACTGGAGAGCTCTAAAGCTGGGGGCAGAGACTCAGTAACCATGGATCTTTCAGCATGCTATGTACTATGAGTATAGAAACAAGAGGAAGAAAAGGTACAGCTGTGTACCTTGGGAGGGATAAAGTACAGTAAGATCATGACAGTACAGTAGCAGGAGAAAGGTAGGAGGATTCGTCAGAATGAAGCAGGCCTTGTGCTTAGTCTGTCATCAAGTCTTTTAAGAGAAGAGAGCTGCAATCTGATCTTTTTAAAAAAACCCACAAAAGTGTAGATGAGCATTTCACCGTCTTCTTGATAATGCATTTCTGAGGGGCAGAACACAAAGGATATCGATCACACTGTTATAATCTACTGATGTGGTCACTGAAGGAGAGATTAAAACCTAAAAACACAGCAAGGTCTCTGAACCTAGCTGAAGAAATTTACATGTAATTTCTCCAGGCAACATAAGCAAATGTCCCAGTGATGTCAAGGGCAAAAAAAAACCCACCCCAAACCACCACAACTTCTTTGCCCTATATCAGATAGCTTACATCTGCTTTTATAAGTGGTATGAATGCAAATTTTGCTTTAGCTAACAAAATTATTTTTAGAGAAGCTAATTATTGATAATCATTTCTGTAGTAAATCTGCACTGAGTTGTGGGGCACTTGTTTGTCCCTCAGTGCTGTTTGTTTTATAATTCAGTCTTTTCAGAGGATCACATTTGGAAAGTGTCCCGGAGTTGTGAAGACTGAAAAATGCATACTCAAAAGCTGCGTGGAAATAAGTGTTCTCAAAAATACCGTATAGTCTGAAATGAGTTTTACACGTGGGAAGGCAGTAAACTTCAAAGGAGACTGAAAGATAACACATACTTAGTAAAGTCTACAAATAAACTGAGAATCATGTACCTCATAGGATGTCAAATCCCGAAAAAGTAGTCTGTAAGTTAGTCACTTAAAGTAACTCTTAAAATCTCTTTCTGTTCTTTCCAAGACTGTGAGTATTTCACATGATTGTGGCATTGCTTGTTTGAAAAGAGCAGTCTGCATATTAAGTGACAGGTTGTACATAATATGGCCAGCCCTATTTTGGTGTTTCAGGAATGAAGAACACTTTTACTGTGTTTTGTATCTCTGGGATGTCCTCCTGGGGACTATCCTAGCATTGCCAGTAATTGGTTTTTCTTCTGCTGCTACACATTTAGAGGACCAGATCCTGCACATCCCTGGCATTGTTTTATTTCTTTCAGTCCTTTTACCTGCAAGAGGCCAATCGAAATTTAGTACAAGAAATAACTCTTTTCTGACTGGGCAAAAAAAACTTAATGTTGCTCATCTTATTCATTGACAGCTTGTATTTTGTATGTGTTTTAGACTTTGTCTCGCTGCTCTTATATATGTCTGAGAAAGTCTTAAATGAAATAATCTCAGAGCTGCCTTGATTGTTCAGCTTGCTACTTATTTTTAAACCTTACAGAGCAGCTGCTATTACTATTTCATTGTGCTACAAAATTTTCCAGTACTTTTCAATCTGATAACCTACCACTTACATAGTTGCATGTCCTTTTGGCTACCTTATATGAATGAAGAAAAGAACTGAACAGAGAAAATAGCATGTAAGCAAAATGAATACTTAAAGCATCAAGCTCCTGTTAAAAAGCAGCTGTAAAAATAATTGCAATGTTTTTGGTCATCAAAAGTGCTTGTGTTTTTAGAAATTATTCATGTTTGCATTTTAGTTACTTTTTAATGATGTACACAGGGTTATGCCTTTATGCTGTGGCGCTGTGTTGGTAAATCTCTCTGTTGATATTACTTGAGTATGTGAAAGTCTTCCTTTATCATTCCAGCAGTCCACCTACACTAAAATTACTCACAGAATAGCCACTGGAATACTTATACATTAGTACTGAAGTGGAGCTTCATTCTGCCGTGTTTCTGTTGCTGTTTGTTTTCCCAGTGCGTTTACAGGATTTATTTTTGTGGCGCTGTTATTATCTGAAGTTACTACGGCAACCTGTCACCATTTGCTATTATGAAGTATGCTGGGATTTAGTTGCTAGGTGTTGAAGTTTGTTGTCTTATTCATATGACCCTAATATTTTTCTAATGCTTCTTCAGTGCATGTTGCATCCACAGCTAATATTCACATATTCACCTTAACAACCAATTTCTTTTACTTACCTAAAATTTTCCAGTGCTTATTGTAAAGGAAGCCAGCATTAAGATTCATTAGAATTTGATGAATTTGATGTAATAATTCTGCTTTTTCTTTTTTTTTTTTTTTTTTTCTCCAGTGGACAGGAAATTTGATTATTTCCTGAGGCATTTTCTCCTGTAGCTTATTTTCATTTGACTTCCCATTTACTTTGTGTTCCTACTCTGCCTGGAAATGCTTTCTATTTCCTGATCTATTTCTTTACTCGTATTTTTTCTTTAATCACTTTTGAAAGCATATCAACCAATTTATTAACTCAGAATTCATTGCTGCTTCTGTTCCTGGATTCTTTTATATCTAAATGTGCATGAATGTATTAAAATTGGAAAACATCCTTCTTATTGTACCTCTTTGAAGAAGTACAATATATTCCAGTGTTATTTGTGATAATTTTTCTCATTATTCTTAGTATTCTCTCATCAACTGCGTGTTTACTTGATACTTTTTTTTTTTTTTACACATTTGACCTAGTTTTAAGCAGCCTCTCTGCTTTAATTCATTGGATATATCCTAAACATTGCTGAAATGACTTTCTAGGCTTCTGCTTGAACTTCATCTTGTTTTGTGCAACCACTTTTTTACACTTTTCAATCCTTACACACAATACTCAATTTAATGAAATAAACTTTTAAATCCTCAGCATTATTGTTTTTGTAGGCTGTGCTTGATTCCATGTTTCTTCTGTCTAGTGAGCATGCATTCTTCATTCAGAGTGTCATAGGTAGTTACTGTGCAGAACTGAAAATAGCTTTTTTCAAGTATTTCATGTTCTTTGCATATTTTAGTAGCAGGTACTTAAACAGCATGGGAGAATTTAAGAGCACAGAGATTTGCAGATTTGATCACAGCTCTCTGTGTTCCTAAATGAGGCTGCTTTAATGGTGAAGCTGAGAGAGCACGAATACTTGAATAATAGGAGGCTGCATCTGAGAAGTGAATGTTTATTGCTGGTGTTTCAGTTTTAGAAGGGGTGGGGCAAGCATTTAACCTGTGAAGGAGCGAGCAATTAATTTCTAGTAGCTGAGATTGTGGGCAAGAAAATTATTAGAGATGAAATTGTATTCATGTATTTTCCTGCTATACAGATGTCTGGAAATGATGGAGTAAGTTTTAGGAGCAAATTAGCTGTCATTTTTTATTTGTAAAGTAGCATTAAGTCACTCTAACATGAATTTGATAGGTGTGGTGCAAAGTACCTGTTTAGGATGTGTGATCTTTGTTTCTGGCTTTTTTTAGCGATTAAAACATATGATCTATTAATTATGAAATGACAGTACATGATGATTAACATCAGGCATTCATGCTGTACCATAATCACATGTATAGCTAGACATATTTTAGAAGTTGGTTACAAGAGCATGAATAAATAACCTTTTACGTCTTTAAGCAACATACGAGATCTATTCAAGGCTTGTGAAGAAATCCTACTTCTTTTAAGAAATGATTATTTAATATGAGTATAGAAAGTCATTTTTTGGCATAAGTTTTGTGAAAATAAAGCTAGTTTTAAATGTACAGTATTCTCTAACTTCTGTCAGGTTTTGTTTTTTTTTTCTCAAAATCAATACATCAGAAGGAAAAAAATATAACAGTTTCATTACTGCATCTTTTGCAATTCATTATTACTTCCTCTTATAAATTTAACATCACAGAAGACATTTTCCTGATTCACAGCCGTTAAAGTGAACTTCTACAGCAGGAAAATCAGCATTTCTTTTTAAAATAGCATCAGTACCCGAGAACACACGATACCTTACCTGAAATCTTTGAGTTTACCCACAGGGAATGTCCTCTTAGTCTTACAAAGTAGGTAAGCCTCTCAGCTGCTCTGATGTTACTCCAAAATAAGGTAGAATAGGTCTTCTGTATTGTAATTGTCACTGTTTATATGCAAGAAGTGTACTAGATCTGCTCACGCAGGAATAAATAAATAAAAAAAGGCAGTACAAACTGAACAGCAGCTAACATATGAAAGTAAAAGACCTCTAGTGGCCACAACCTGAAGTTAAATGAGACTTCCCTTCTTTAGTGGTAGACAAAATGGTCGGGGACAACAGTCTGCATGTTGGATACTTTGGTAACGTATGTATCTGATGACTTTCTGACATAGCAGAAGTGAAAAGCAAAGCAGAGTTAAACAGAGAATCTGATCCAAAGGAGAAATAAGCTTCTGGTCTGAGGGGCTGTGGGGAGTCACTTCTGTCACTTCTAAGCCAGCATGAAAAGAATCAAAGTCAAATGAATCTATAAAACTATTTCACATGCTCACCTCTTTCAGATTCTTTTGTTTTAATAGAATCAAAGCGTTTGAAGCAGATTCACTCCTAAAATAATAATTAAGAAAATTAAAAGGTATCAGTTAGGAGGATTCTTCACTGTCTTAAAGGAGAACTAACAATAGTTAAACAAGCTATTAGTGGGAGATAAGAAATATCTTTGTCAGTCTCAGTCAGTGGCAGTGAAAACCAAGGCTTACAAATCATTTTATATATTGCATCATTTCAGCTTTAGAAATAGAGCGAAATAAAATGTTTACTTTTGAGGAAGTTTGAGAGAAATTATGAGAGAGAAAAGTATCTTACCAAAGATTTAGAGTTCTGTAATAGTTGCTTTGGTGCCTGTAAAATTCATCCTTTCTTGCAGTATTTCTTCCTGTACAATATCATAGCCTTTGTTTCTACATTAGAAATTTTTGATCACAATATTTTTTTATTCCTATGAGTTCATAGTGTTAAAATCCTAGAAAATATCACCTGCATTTCAGGAGTCTTTGGGTAATATTTACTTGCACTTTATAAATAAAGTACAGCTCACAATGTGTGCTTCTGTGTTCTTTTTGCAAATGATGCCACTTTTTTTTTTTTTTTTCTCCTTCAGAGATGGCCTATTGCCAGGGTAGTTTTTGAACTCTCTGATCTCATAGTATGTTTCTTTCATCTGAGCTTGAAAACATTTGCATTTGAGTTTACCTTAACATCCATGAAAAGATTTATTAGGCATTTGGAACAGTTCAGATTTAGACTACAACCCAATATCTAAAGTAATCTAGATCCATTACCTTTCTATTGATCTCTTTCTGTTTTCTTTCAGAGTCATTTTGTTGCATGCATGACAGCCATCTTAAACCAGATGAATGATCAGCATTACTCAGTTTACATTGAAACTTTTCAGACGAGTTCAGAACTAGTGGTGAGTATAAAATAAATGTGGATATGATACCCAGTATACAGTTTCTACATGGAATTTATATTTTTACTTGTCAAGGTTTGTCTGCTTTCCTTTCTTTAGTATAATCAGTGCTGTGCTATAACTGAAATGCTGACAGTTCAAATCATGAGTAGCTTTTGCAGTTGTTAATGTGCTTGAGTTTACTTGAAAACACACAAGTATTTTCAAAATAATTGCAGTTTCCAGGCAATTTGGGTACATGGTCCTAGATAGTGTAATGATAGAAGGTAATAGAAATTTTAGTGAAAACTGTCAAGTGCAGTTATTCTTCATCTGCTTGAAAAGTTCTTCAGAGCAAGTATAAACAAAAGCAACAAAACACCATGGTTATTGGTTTTTTGTTCTGTTTATAGAGGCACTGGTTTGTTGACTTGTCATTTTTTTCAGGAGCGTAAGTGTATGTCTGAAGATAAAGATTTGTTCTCAACACTGTGGAGAGTTATTGTTCACTTCTTTCTTTTTAAGTAATTTGAAAAAGTACAATCCTTTCAGTGAGCTACTTACTAGATTTTGGTAATAAAATATGACATTTCAGTTTGCTATTCTTGTACAGTTTTAGCTGGTTGCTTTGAAATTCAAGGTTAAAGCTGCGTGTGTGCACTATAAATAAAATACCATAAGCACTTAAACTTTCTGTTAACAGTCTTTTTTTTTTTTTTGTATTTTGTTGTTCCAGGACTTCTTGATGGAAACATTCATAATGTTCAAAGATCTCATTGGAAAGAATGTTTACCCTTCAGATTGGATGGCTATGAGCATGGTGCAGAACAGGTAAAAAGGAGCTGGAGGATTGGTGCTCGTGTTCCCTTGTGAAAAGGGAACTTGTTTCATACCTTACTAAAAAGTGAACTTTTGCCCTTCAGCTAAAATGACAATATAATTCCAATTTGGTCAATGACAAAAATGTTGACGTTTAAAATAGTATACTGACAATTCACTAAATAGCTATCTGCCTGTGCTGTAAGTCCAGTTATAAAAGAAAGGGAAAAAAAGTAACCCTAAAGTGGAACTATATAGTTAGTATATCTGTTGATAGTCAAAAGAAACGAAACTGTAAAAGTCTTGTTAAATCTTAGCAGCACAGTTTCTACATAGATTTAGAAAGTCCTGAATGAGTTCACTGTGATGCAAGTTAGCAAATGCCATTTTCCTACTGAGCTGAAAAATGATAAAGGCCAGGTCTTTGAGTACATCTCTATATTTGTAGAAGTCTGAGTACAAGGTTCTTCCTATAGAAAAGAAATCAACCATTCATTTTATAGAAAACGTAGAGTCTATAGTAACAACTAACTCTCAAAGTTCCAACTAACTCATGCCTTCATAGATTATGTTAATTTCAAATATTCCACAGTTCAGTTTACTCTCAGAGTAAGTCATGGTATTAAATCTTGTTACATGATGTCTAGATTTGTGATCTTACCATTCTATGACCAGGTTAAACTCTTGCAAGAAAGTTCATAGAGTGGAAGTAGAAATTTAATTGACTAAACTTAGTCAGATGTTACCCATGCCAGGATGGAAAAGCCCTACTCAAATTTTTTAAATCACTGTTAAAGTTGATGTGTTACATGCTCTCAAAGCATCTTCTTATTTCCAGCGTGCAGGAGTCAGAGCTGAATTGAGAGCGTTCCATTAGCAGCCGAGAATCAGAAACAGAGTACTTTTGTTTTTATTTATTTTTCCTCCTTTCTCCCCTTAACAGCAAGGTGGGAAGGATGCTCATTTTTGTGTCATGCTAGATGCAGCAGAACACTTTGGGAAATAGTAAAACCCTTACTGAGGTTATGAGGATATAATATATCTGAGTTATTTTTGTGATCCTTCATAGGAGATTTAATTAACTTATGATGAGAGTTGCTTACTACACACTTCTTACTAGTTGCTAATGCTTGTATGTATGTGCACTTTATTCCATTTGTGGTATGTAGATGTTGGGATATTAGTTTATTAAAAGCAGTAATTTCTAGGTGTATGGCATTTGTAGGGAAATGATTTTCAGGTTTAGCTAATACCATGTAGCCTGTTTGTCTTTTTTATTCATATCTTTAATTTAGAGACACATTATTCCTCACAGGAGATTAGCATACCTCATTGTCATGATGTGTCATACTGCACAGGGACTGAGATTTACTGAATTAAAGAAAGGGGTAAAGTGGTTCGTAACTGAAGGGTTGGAAGGGACCACAAAGATTATAAAGTTCCAACCCCCCTGCCATAGACAGGATTGCCAACCACTAGATAGGCTGCTCAGGACCCAATCCAGGCTGGCCCTGAGCACTTCCAGGGATGGGGCATCCACAACCTCTCTGTGCAGCTTGTGCCAGGACCTCATTACCCTCTGCGTGAAAAATTTCTCCCTGACATGTCTGTTTTCCCAGTTTTAGTTTAAAACCATTCTACCTTGTGCTGTCACTATTTACACATGTAAAAAATTGATTTATCTCCTGTGCATAAGATCCTTTTAACAATTGGAAGGCCACTATCAGGACTCCCCAAAGTCTTCTCAAGGGTAAACAAGCCAAGCAGCCTCAGCCTGTCTTCATGGGTTAAGTGCTCCAGCCCTCTCATCATCTTCTTGGCCCTCCTCTGGACCTGCTCCATCAGCTCAACATCTTTCTTATGCTGGGGGCCCCAGACCTGAACTCAGTTCTCTCAATGGGGTTTCATGAGGACAGTGTGGAGAGGAACAATTACCTCCCTTTCTCTGATGGCCACCAGCTTTTGATGCAGTCCAGTATACTGTTGGCTTTTCAGGCCTCAGGTGCGTACTGCTGGCTCATGTTAAGTTTTTCATCTACCAGAACTGCCAAGTCCTTGTTTGCAGGGCTGCTCTTGATGTGTTATCCTCCCAGTCAATATACACGTCCAGGACTGCCCTGACACAAGTGCACCACCTTGCACTTCACCTTGTTGAATCTCAGCAGATTCACATGGGCCCATCTTTTGAGCTTGTTCTGGGCAATAACTCACATCTTCCTACTAACTAATACCACAGTATTTTTGCTTTTAATCTCTGTGTACATTGCCTATTGTTAACCGTGTTATGGATTTACTTGCTTATCTTCAGAACAGTTTGGCATAAGTATACCTAATATTCAATTTCAAGAATGTATTTTGTATCTTAGGTGAGAGTTAGGCAGTCTTTAAAACATGCTGTGAGTGGATGCTGGATGAGAAGCTGCAGATAAACAGGCTGCTAGCAAAATAAAGACATGGAATGGAATTAAGATTTTTTACCATTTTATAGCATGAAAGCAGTTGCTGTTTCAATGTCTTTCTCTAGGTGTTGCTTTTGTATTACTGTCAAATTACCTCTGGTATATGGTAGCATGTAATTTTTTTGTACACTTGCCATAGCTGTTCAAGGTCAATTTTCAAATAATAAGCACTCTACTAATAAAGAAAATTAATTGTACAAAACAATTTATAATTGACATAGGAAAACATGAATAACAGTTACATTAAAGCAGTTGTTTTCTGACCATGCTGTTTTCATAGTCTTGTTACATGTTAAAAAACAGTTTAGGAAAATGAAAATTGCTGTGTTATTAGAATTTAGTCTGAATGGAAAAAAAGTGCTTCAGTATGTAGTGATACTGAACTGAGACAAAGAGAAATATGATTAAATTATACTGCTTTCCTTCACCACTAGTTGTATTTTTCTAGTTACCATGGAAGTGAATTGCTTCCTAATTGTTGCCATAATTACGTTCTTAAGAAGGTTTCACATGGCTACAAAATTTGTAAATGGCGTTTCCATTTACATTGCCCTTCAATTCTACATCAGTAACATTTTGCCTCTTTACTAGCAGATATTTCTACTGTTAATTTGTGAAGATTCTGTGTTTTTTATCTTTTCACTTGTTTTCTTAGGCTTTTTCCTGCTGCTGTTTTGGTCACAGAAAGAGTAAATGTGTGTTTTTAATCTCTCCTATCATGCTGATTGCTTACCTGATTTCTCTTCTATGTATTTTACATCTTCCAGCTGCAGTTTATAATTTCTGGCCATTGTTTCAGTCATTGCCAATGATCAGCATTTGACATTGGATCTGATCCACTTTGCAAGTCTATTCTTGATTTCATATGCCAATTCATATGCTCGGCACACATGAAGGAAGAGGAAAGATGACAGAGGCCTACAAATGAATCAGTTGACTTTAGTAGCTGCTTCTCCTTTTATGCTTGCTTTGTGTTTAAAAAATAATCAAGTATCTTCTGCAGAGTGTTTCTGTGGGGATGCTTCTGTCAAGTAGTCATAAACTAAGTTGAATCATTATTTTGGTTCTGTTGTCTCCAACCCAAGTTTTCACACAAATGGTATTCTAGCAAGACTATGACTGTAAGAACTCAGAACAGATTGATGCATCTCCTAGGCTTTGAAATAATTCCTCTCATGTTTTTCATCTGCTTCACTAGAGGGTTCACTAATGAAAGTGCTGATTGTCCAACCTTTGTAGATTATAGAAACAAACCTGCCTAGATGAAGTTAGCACAGCTCCTCCTGACTTTAATTTATGGGCCAAATTCTCTGAAGGAAAAGCACTTAGGATTTTGGGGAGGAAGTACTGAATTTTAAGTCTCTTCAAGTCTTCACTGTTTTTCAGATATGGTGCTAAAAATCCAGCTTTTTAATATTTTCTTGGAGCTGATGTTTTCAGTCTTGTTTTTCCTTTTTTTTTTTTTTTTTACTGTCTGAGTTGTCTGTAACTGATTAATTCTTTGCAGATATTACTGTCTATGCAGTGGAATCACAGCTTTAGAAGTCTCAGCAAACAGTTTGAGTTCGTGCTCATAGATAGAAATAAGTGAAAGAATTGAACTTCGCCTCAGAGTTGAAACATAAATCCCCAAATTTTACATAGTGTTACAAAATTGAAAAGACATTGAAGAGAATCTCCTTGCTGTTGGAGCACTGGTTTAGAAGAATTGTGTGTGAGTCAGAAGGAATGGGCACTCGTACTTATGGTTTACAACACTCCACTTGATTTAAACATCTTATAAAAAAATTTTGTGGTTCCTGATGTATTTTTTCTTTAGGTTGGGTACTCAAAACATTGTATGTGTAGTGCTAAGTGAAGAACTTGGTTTAAAATGTGAAGAAGTGCTACTGGATGCTCAGCTTTTTTTTGCAAATTGAAGCCTTTTATCTATTCACTGTTTAAATACAAAGGGGCATTAGACTACTGTTTGCAGTTGTCTTGGCTGCAATGTTCTATGTCTGAAATGAGGTGCAGAGAAAGAACAGCTTTTGCAAAGCCACAGAAACAGGCAATGGCCATTTAAGAGGATAAATTGCAGTTGGCAGCCATTATTTAAAAATAATTTTTTAATGCAGAGTTTCCTGTGGCTTCACCTCCATGAACAGAACAAAGTCTGCTAAAGTCCACCTTATTATATTTTAGGGTAATTATATCTTTGTTTTCTGCTGCATTGAGCAGATGCACTAGTTCTAACTTGTTTGCTAAAAATAACTTGGAGATCTATATTTTAGGTTTATCACATATTTGCACTTCAAAAGCAAGGACAGTGTGCAGGCCTATTGTTATGTAACTTAAACAGGGTGTCGCCATCTTCTAAAGAACAATCTTGGAATCTTAATCTGATTAACGTAATGATGCTAATGTATACACCTTCTCTTCAGCTCAGACTCTCTGTTTTAATTTAGCTGACAAAAACAGTTTGAAATCAAATCTTTATCTTAGCCTGACATAAGTTTTCAACTTTTTTTTTCTTTTTGCATTGGATTTGTGTCTTTGTACCGCTGTAGCCTTAAAATACACAAGTACTTTTCAGTTGTGTAGGATTGTGTTATTTGGTTTTTAATATAGACAATTGTTATTAATAGCGCAGGTGAAAAATTGGAAGCAATTTCTTTGTTAGTACAATAAAGGAACGCAAAAGCAGTACCATGTTGAGAAGGGTAAAGGAAATAACAGGAGGCGAACCATGATAATCCTTTTGCTGTTCTAAGGCTAAACTTTGCCTTTCTGTACTCAAATTAATCCCAGAGACTTTGGCCTTCAATATTATCTATAAATCTTCAGGCCCAGGAGTCTGGTAAATTAGAAGAATCAATGACTATAAACTAAGAAAATATTATGGAAACTATTGTAGGGAGAGGAATAAACTCAGAAAATACTATAGAAATTATTGTGGGGAAAGAATTATTTCAACTGGTACAAAAGTAGAATTCTGTATTACTCAGGTATTCCTAGAGGAGTTCTTGTAATCGAACACGTAAAAATAAATATTTATTATCCTGTATAATTTTTAAAGTTAAGAGAAAATATGACAAGAGAAATTCAATTGGAAAAAAGAAGGGTTGTCCAATAGCATTATCTGTATGAGAAACCAAGATCCTGTCCTTAGATCGGCCTAGATCAGTCTTGACTTGCAAAACAGAACTGAGCGTATCTCCCAAAGGTCCATGAAAAGGAAAACTCCAATGATCAGCTATGGTAGGGGGAAAATATATTATGCTGTGACAAGCTATTTCAGTAAGTTTTTTAGAAAACTTCTTATGAAAAGGGGCAGTACATACTGCACTTTTCAGAACCACTATGGAGTCCAGTGTTTTTACAGTTTCTTTTCTATCTATGTCTTCTCCATTAAGTTGGTTACTATGAATAATCATGTAATGAAAATGATTTCTGCACTCAAGAAACTTCAAGTTTCTCCTCTTAGAGCAATATTTATCTCTTTCGGATTGTTTTGTCATCAGTAATTAATATTATGCTTCATATTATTTTCATCAAAATCTCAGTGTATTTATAAGCACCTGTTACGCTTCACATGTGTGGCTGGTTAATATGCCCTTCTTCTGAAGGAGAAAAAACTGAAGCATATAGACATCAAGTCTCTGAAGTAGGACAGCATGGCACTGACAGGTGCCAGGAATAGAATTCAAGCCCACTGCCTGAGTGACTTACCGTCTTGACAGAAATAGTCACATCCTCTAGGCAAAATACAAATGCATGGAAATACTTGGAACTTGACAGTCAGGAAGTATTGCATGCTTCTTGAAAATGTGTCATTCCGCTATGTCAGATAAAAATATCTGTGGGAATGAAAGGGATACTCACAGAAGATACAAAAGTAATGCCTACTATTGTATTATGATGGCCCACAGTGTCAGAAACAGATGTTGGTACGGAAGTGCAAAGTCAACAGAGGTTGAACCTCCCCAACAGTCTGTTACATTTTGTTCTCCTGTGACAGATGTCAGTAAGGGGCAGTCAGACAAAATGACTTCTGACATGGAAGTGTGTATGTAGCAAAGTGGTGGGATTGAGTTCCTCCATGCAGAAAAAATTGCATGCACTGACATTCATTGACACCTGCTGAACATTTATGGAGACCAAACGGTAAATGTGAGCACAGTGAGGGGTGGGTGGTGCATTTCAGTAGTGATGACAGCAATAGGAAAGACAAGCCACATTCTGGATGGCTACGCACAGCTCTTACACCAGGAAGTGAAGAGTGTTTCAATCAGCTCATCCGTGTGAATAGATGGGCTATCTATTGGGTTATCTAGATGGGCATCATGTTTACACTCTTCCACTTGGAATAAATAACTGTATTAATTCAGCTTTCAGTTCATTTTAATAATCTCCTTGAGGTGTCAGAGGTGTCATTTTCATCCTCAGCCACCTGTGGGAAAACTAAAAAGCTTTCTTTTAATTGGAAAAATTAAGTGGCAGCTTCTAACTGGTGTGTTCAGGAGTTTTCAACTATCAAGCCTGTAAGGAGGAGGCAGAAACATACTTGTAAATGAACCATTTTGTCAAACAGAAGGTAAAACTATGTTTAAAAGCACAATGT
This sequence comes from Coturnix japonica, assembly GCF_054131305.1. Lineage (NCBI taxonomy): Eukaryota > Metazoa > Chordata > Aves > Galliformes > Phasianidae > Coturnix > Coturnix japonica. Next base: position 5,638,970 of record NC_140680.1, on the reverse strand, counting down.
ATTTTCAAGAATATAGTGCAAAAACAAGCAAACCTACATTGTGTGAATTTTCAGTGAAGATCAGGACACTGAGAGTTATGCTTTAAACTGGTGATGCATACATAACATGACATTATACAAAGTAATTTGTTCATATATGTGTGAACTTGGATACGCAGTGTTTAAATCTGTTTTCAATACCACACAAGGTTGGAATAGAATCCCAAAGAATACATGCATTAATCTATTTTGCTTTTTTTTTTCTTGCTTGCTTGCTTTTTTTTTTTTTTTCCCCCAGAGTTTTCTTGAGAGCCATCAACAAATTTGCAGAGACAATGAACCAAAAATTCCTGGAGAATATGAATTTTGAAGTACAAGTAAGTATTAAGCTTCTGAGTTGAATAACGTAGCTCGTGCATTCTGGTCTGCCATTCCGAACTGTAAAAGCCCATTCTGATACTTTATCAGTGATAAAAGTATCATTGATTTGTGTTCTGCAGCATTAGGCTATTTTTGGTTTTTCGTATTTACATTTTTGTGAAAAAATATCTACATATGGATTACTTGTATTGCAACTACCCAGTCTGTGATGACTGAGTGGGCCGCCTTCATTTTCAGTGGACCAACTTTTTCCAAAATATTTCTAACAAAAAATATGCCTCACTATTTAAAAGCTTTGCTGTCGTCTTTCTGAAATGTGTCATATTATCTTGGAAAAAAAAAAAAAAAAGAAAAAAAAAAAAAGAAAAAAAGAAAAAGAAAAAGCTAATCTTTTCATTTTTCCCTGTCTTTCTTTAGTATACTAAGCATCATTATCAACTTGGCATTAGTGAAGTGTGTTTTAGCATCACTAATGAAATTGCCTGCTTATTCTTTTTTATCTTTAAATACTCAGTTGCAAACCCCAAAATCAAAAGCTTCAGTGCCCTAGAACTATACAGAAATAAATGCACATTATATTGTTGAAAAGTATACATAATATGGTTATAGACATTGCAGAAAACCCTGAAAGATGTTTGATACTAGTGTAAATAGAGGATAAAGGGAACTAATGCTTCATTTTAGTAACTGTTAAGAAAGTTCTATATCTCTATTTACTGTGCTTGCTATATTTATATTAATCTCATATTAATTTATTAATTAAATATTGGTTATATTATAATATTCTTCCTCTTTGATCTGTCTTCCATTTGAGGATGATGAGACACTGTAACAGGTTGCCCAGAGGTGCCTCTACTGTTGCTTTTCTACTATCTCACTGATGCCATTTACACATATTTTTAGTTGTAAATATGTTTTCAAAGGAGTATCTCTAACTACTTCTAACTGTTAAGAAGCTCCGTAAGGTAGCATTTACTTCCTTGAATTTGTTTCCTACTGTGTTGTTTTTTTTCCCTCCCATCTCTAGAATGAGAGAAGTATTTCATTTTAATCACCGAGAGGACAAGCAATCTGCTTTCAGAAAGGCAGGGCTGTGAGCTGGAAATAAAAGGCTTATTCTCTCAGTTCTAGTGCATGACTCAGTAATAATAGTAGTTATTCAGGGCAGTATTTGGTCCTTGTTTAACGTAGACAGCTCTTAACAAAATACACTGGAATTTCATTCAAATTGTTGTTGAATTAGAACTTAGAAGGCAGTAAATACATTTTGAAGTAGATATCAAAATGCAATTACATTGGGTGCCTTTAGCTCCAAGTTGTTAAGATTAACTGGCTTGTAATGTATTCCACTTGTCCTGCTATGGTTCGTGATTTAATGTTGTAAGCTAATGAATTTCATATAAATCTATCTTAGTAATATTAATTCAACTGCTGTATTATTAAGAGCAAATGTGTAGTAGTGGTTATTAAAATTCATCTCCTAATTTTATAATACTAATGATGTACAACATAGCATAATATAAAAATCTCAAATTGCTTGCATCATTTGGTTTCATAAATAATTCAGTATTATGCATGGTTTAGTACTACTGCAGCTTTGCTCAAAACTATTATAATTTCCTTATTTTCAATTTACAGCTGTGGAACAACTATTTTCATTTGGCTGTGGCTTTTATTACCCAAGATTCACTACAACTAGAAAATTTTTCCCATGCAAAGTACAACAAGATCCAGAACAAGTAAGCCAAAACATATGCTTATGCCTTTAGTTTTTTAATGAAATGTGGGAAAACATAGTGATTAAAAAGTACCTTAACTTAACTTTATCTTTTTAAACTAGATATGGAGATATGAGGCGTTTAATTGGCTTTGCTATCCGTGACATGTGGTACAAACTCGGTAAGTAGGCAAATAAACTTAATTACAACTGAATGTGTCACACATTGCAGGTTTCACTGGCAAATATATGATATGAAATGCTTTTCTAAATATGTCTGGAATTTGACCTTAAAGTGTATTTTCACTCCTGTGACTAAGCTTGGTACTGACGTGAGTTACTATCTGAGTTCTCTCTACTTCTGAGAACTCACAAACTTCTCTAAAATTTCAAAGATGGCTGAACTTTATTATGCTGAAACTGAGAACCAGATAAATTTTCCAAGACTTGGTTGCTTCTGACTTGTGTTAAGGGTGCTTACCTTAAAGGTAGAGAACAATCATGACAAACTCTTTTGGTTACTGAACATGCAGTAGATACTTTGAAACTGAAATGTCAAGCAATTGCAGCTGTTTAAATTCCACCCAAAGGGTCATCTTCAGGAACACAAAGCAGGATTTAATGTCATTGGCTGGATGTGAAGGTAAAGGCAAAATATGTATCCCAGAGTGCAACCCTGCAGTTCTTTGTGTTCTGCTTATTTATTGAATAAGTAAAATAAGTAAGTTACTTTGTTTACTGAACTAAAGCATCTGCTAGGCAGATACAAGTGAAACAGGTTTTTACCTGACAATCATTTTGTATGTGAGTTGATTGAGGAAGTTTCTCTTTACATTTCTAGGCAGAAATTTTAAAAGTTTTCATTTTAATTATATCAGTGGAGTAATGCGTATTTAAATCATTTAGCTCAAAGTATTATTTTTTACTTGTATAAGAGCCTTGCATAAGAAAAAGTGATGTTGCATAAAACTATTGAAGTTGTTCAGTTATGCTTTAAGTTACAACATCATGGCAGCTGTATGAGGGGCAAAACAAAATCAGATTACTTTTATTTATGAAACAAGTTTAGTCATATTTGTTTATGATAATATTTTAATCTCCTTAAAAGCTACAAGCAGTATTGACATTCTGAGGCAGATCATTGGACTTGGCTAGTAGTCTGACCCACTTATCAAACTTTTTTCTTTTCTCTCAGAAACAAGCAGTATTTGAAGAATATCTCAAACCTAGTTGAAGTTTTTTGCAGAAATGAAGGTTCTTAAGCTGGTGCACAACTGTTGTGCTACAAGATAATATTGCGTGGTTTTAATAGTGGAGTTGTACAGACTGTTTCTATTACTGGTTGCAAAGTTTGATGCATTGGTTGGTTTCATTTATTGGTTACACTGTTTGATGTTATTCATAGTTGAAAGCAAGTAATGTGTTTCTCCTTTAAAATCTAGAAAGCATCACATATGGCACTGTTCTACTGAGAGAATTAGCATTTTGATTGCTGTCTTCTCAGAGTATTTAGGAAGAGATGTCTAGAGCTGAAAAACTGAAATATTGACTGAAAACATTAAATCAGCTGATATGCATTTGTATTTTTGGCATCGAATGCTGGCCTCTTGATAAGAGAGCATATTTATTAACATTCTTTTAGCTTTTGAGAAGGAGTAGGGATAAATGACTAAATTCTAAGACTGTTGCCAGCATAGGTAGTTAAAACGCTGCTTTAAAATACTGCCTGCCCTAAATGTTTCTCTAACAATTTTTTTTCTCTCTTCCAAAGTATCTAATTTGCCATTCTGTTTTAGGCCAGAATAAAATCTGCTTTATACCGGGGATGGTTGGACCCATCTTGGAAATGACTCTTATTCCAGAGGTTGAACTACGAAAAGCTACAATTCCAATATTTTTTGACATGATACTGTGTGAATACCAAAGGACAGGAGAATTCAAAAAGGTAATTAAAAATACTGATGGAAAATTCTTTTAAATGCCACGTAGCCAGTTTATTTTTGGTAAACATTTGTTGTGTGGATTTTTGTGCTTACAGAAAGTAAAATCCAAAAGAATAAGAACAAAATAAAGAGCCCCTGTGCAGGAGAGTGTAGGCTTTCCAAACTGTTTTAGTTGGATCTGAGAAAATCATCCTTTACAATGACAGCTCTAAGACACTGGAACTGGGGACCAGAGAGGATAGACAGTCCTTATGAGTATTTTTAGAAACTTACTGAACCAAGTCCTGAACAAAAGATGTGACACTGAAGTCAGCCCTGTTACGTAGGGGTGGAATTAGATGACTTCTAGGGGTCCCTTCTAATACTAATGTTTCACGAAACCCTTATGTGACATAGATCTTAATATATTAAAAGTTTTAACATTTAATACATACTATCCAACAGAAATTTCAGTTAATAGTTTGAAATTAATTGCTCATTATTAGATTTTTGAGAAAACTTTTCTAAATACTTGCTTTGTAAAAAAATAATCTTTATGAAGTGCTGGTGTTCAGAAAGGTTTTCTGTAGGAATTTTGCAAACAAAATGGATTTTAAAATCAGATGTATTTCATACTCTTGACAGAAAAGAAATAGGATAGGACACTTGGGAGTGTGATTTAAAGTAGATCTCCTGCCACTGCTTGCTGTGTGTAGTCAAACAGTTGGCATCTGTCAGTTTCTCTCCTACCTGACTTTTCTCTGCAGGCTCTTTTGGGCACATTTTTGTCTTATTCTGTGTTTGCACACTGCCTTTTACAGTAGATTTTAACTTGGAGCTTGGTCTCTGTAATTGCACAAGTAGTAATTCCAAACCATCTGTGTAACAGTGAGTGACAAAAAAAAAAAAAGTCATAATTTAGACATTCATAGAAAAGTAAATACAAATCTGTCACTCAAACTCATCTGTGTTTAATATTTTAAATCTTACAGGGCATTTCTGTGTCAAGTAAGTGCAGAACAAACTAGCAGATGGAAGTTTGATTTTGATCTGCATTCCAGAATATAAAGCTTTTGGTTCAAGGCCAAGATTAAAAACCACTTGCTTCTCTGCATCTGTTCCTTACATATTCTAGTAGTTCTACATTTGCTTTCTTAAAAATATTTTTTTGTTCTTGGTTTATACTGCATCTCCTGGGAGGGATGCAGAGATCTGTACAAACCAGAAGTGCTGGAAACTCATCAGTCAAACTGGCTGATTAAACAAGAACAGCAGCTTAAGTGCCTCAATGATGCTAGATACTTAGCTGACCCTTAAATCACTCATTATGCTAATATAGATTAGTTTCAGGTTATAAATTTTCAGTGCTCAGGATCAGGGACATTCATTTCACTGCAGTGTAAGAATAATAGTTATTTTTTATCAGATGGCACTTAAACATTTTCATAATCTAACAGTTGAGTGTCATTAGATTCTTGTATTCTGTTTTGGACTGTTTCCAGTCAAGAACTCAGATATTTATTCTCTCCACTCGTCTGGATGAGGTAATTAAGATAAATTTCTTAAACTGCTTCTCCATGTCTTGCAGTTCTGGTAAGCGTTGTTTAAAAAATACATATTTAGTCATATTACTTAAAATTGTTACCACATTATTTAGAAAAGCCAAAGAATTAATATGAATGGAATATTGATGAAAATATAAACTCTGCCTTTTGCTAGCTGACACTTCTGAAATTCAAATCAGCATTTTGTATTATGAAGAATATTTTTATAAAGCTTTAGTATAAATTTTTCAAAATTATTACATTTCAGTTCTGCATTGCCTACTCGGGTGCCTGGGCTGATGCTGATGTTCAGCTGAAAACATGACTGTGATGAATTGTGATCATTGCTGATGAGAGAAAGGGAAAAAAAGCACAGAGGCAGCTTTATTAGTCTGCACTGGCAGTGGAACCAGAGCTTGTGTGGTGCCTGCTAAATCATTTAATAAGCATTCCTCAAATTATTGATTTCATTAGCTTGATGTGGTACTGTGCTGAGATGTGTGACAGCACTCCCTTTTTGTGTGTGCAGATGTGTTAGCCTGTCTCAAGAGCCTGTGTTCTGCATTACATATACAGTATGTGGGCTTTTATTCATCTCACTTTTTTCAAAATGTATACACCAAATGAGCAAAAAAAATGAAGTTATTCAAGTTTATTAATCAGGATTTTTATTTTATTTTTTGCTATTTCTAGGAAATCAGCTACTCCCAAAGAAAACAAAATTCCACCTCTGGTTATCTCAAAAATAATATTCTACTACACATACATTTAATAGAGAGCAGTAAATATGTAGGTGTATGGCATACTGAGGCGTTTTCTTTTTGATTCTTTTTACTTTGCACATAGAGCTTCCATTCATTCAGGACAAGTGTTATATCAGCTTATAATTTTAGGCATCAGGGCTATGTCTAGCATTAGGTCAGCAGATCTGATCTCTGGGAAAGGCTATTTATCTAACCTACATTAGGTGTCCAGGGATAGATTTGGGCCTTCAGATGTCCTTCTCCTTCGTCTACAAAGAGCAGCTAGTTGTGTAACTGTTGGGAACATGAAGTTAAAAGAACCTTATCCTCCAAGTATTGATTTCCTAATCTTTTGAAAGATTAGGTTGTACATCTTAAGACTTCCCAAAACAATGCGCATCATCAAGCACAGTACTATTGTTTGCTCTGATTGAAAATTTGAGGCACAATGATAGAAAAGGCTAACTTGAAAGAAGTAGTTAAAGACTAGCTCTTTTGAGAGTAAATAAAATACTGTTTAAATAGGCATGAATTCATGTTCTGTTGAGGATTTTAGCTTGGATTAGGAAAGATTAATTCATCTGTGTTTAAATTTCCTTTCAAATAAATTATTCTATTCATGTTTGATTTTGAAGTGGAAATACCTCTCTTCAGTTTTACCAATTGCCGAAGCCATCTGGAATGGTATTCTGTAATTACTTTCCCTCCTGACCTTTGTTGAAAAGAGCAAATAGTGCTGATTGATTGTGTTCTTGTGCTTTTGTAGTTTTTGATAAATATAGAGGACAAATGTTTATTCAGTGTGGACCTACTTGATAGATTCATGTATTTTCTGAGCTAACAGCTGTAAAAGGTAACTAAATGAGTGAACGAAAGAGTTCTTAGCAAGCTCCTCTGTTGCAAATGCTTTATAATTGTTGCTCATATCCATATTCCTTCCTTGAAATTCTGAAAATTCATTATGCTCACAGATTTCAGAGACATGTGAAATGCTTCTGCTGGCTGGAATCAGCTTTAAATGGCTTAGTGCCTCAGACAAATCCATGAAGAAAAAAATTGAGCTGGTGTTTGGTATTGACATTTGTTCCAAGTTACGAGGATTTATTTAGTCTACTAGATAGATAAGCAAGTGGTTTTAAAGCAGAATTAATACTAATTACAATTAGGCACATTATTTAAATTAGATGAGATATATGCCTATTTGGGCTGAATTTTGTCACAGACACATTACAACTTTCTTCCGTATTTCTGCCAGCATTTTAATTTCTGCTGGTTCATGCAATCATCCTGCAGTTGACAAACTGCAGGAAAAAATGCACAGAAAGGGGTTTTTGTTCAGGTCCAGAATCTGTGAGATTATTACCTTCTACAGAAGTCATCAATTCCCTGCCTGCTGAATAAGTACTAAGGAAAGATTTAAGAGGTGAATGATTTTTAACTGGTGCTTTAGTTGCAGTATATTTGCAGCTTTCTGTGTTACTGCCTGAAGTCCAGTCTTCAGCTCTACAGAATGTCTGGAGTGGATGTTTCTGAGCCTTGTTCTGAAATTGCTGTGTACCTATGTTACTTATATTAAAAACATATAGACACTAATACATGTAATACTTACACATGTAAGTGAATTCTCATCCCTTCAAACTTCTTCAGCAAGCCTGGATGAACCAAAGTTGGGTTTTTGGTAGTTTTATTTTTGTTTTGTTTTTTTTGTGCTTTCTCTGTATCAAGAATATACTTCAATGATAGCTCCTTAGTCTCTAGTATTGGTGTGGTATGTGCTGTTCCACTGACGGTCTTTAATTTGGATTCTACTTCCAGAAAAAGAGCTACTATGAGAGTAGCAAAACATACTAGTAACAGAAAGGTCAAATAATTGTTTCTGGATCGCAGCATATTGGTACTCATAGCAAACCAAAACTCACTTTCAGTTTTCAATGAGAAGCTTAGGGCTACTAACTCTTAAATGGAGCCCCTGAGATGTGAAGTTATTAATTTGGGAAGCAGTGTAGCCTTTTCAGTATCCTGCAGAGATTAAATATTTACTCCAACTTGTGTTGTGACACTGGGTGTATATATACTGCTTATTTTTCCTGGAGCTAGTTCAGGGCTACTATTAATGGTTCTCATACATATACTATGCATGTTTGCGAATTCATATCCAGCAATGACCCTTTTTTTTAAACATCTCACTGACAACACATAGCACCAAATTTTCTCAGTTTTACCTTTCCTTTGCTGCCTTCATCCAGATTCTTTTTGCTACGTCATACAGAAGTGCAACTTAAACAGTGACTTTCATGTTCTCATGAGCATGACATTTCTATTCAGTCATCTCAAAATATGCTATATCTGGTGCTGAGCTGGTGATGTTGCCTGTTTATGGCATTGTGTAGTTTGCACATAGTATGTATACAAATTCTTGTGGATCACATCAACTCCTTCTAAAGTGCTTAAATATTTCTGCTTAAAGCACGTCTGTCAGATGCTGCATTAGATACCCTAATTTTGGTTCACTGTTTTTAACTGTGGTTTTGATGGTTTCCCTTTGTTATGAAGCATTTAAATTCCTCCTTCTCCTACTGCCTTCTCAAAGAAAAGAGGCATACATTTATATTGCCTAATTTTCAGTGCTTCGATTTTGCATGACGAATGGAGAAAACAGGCCACTCAATGCATTGTTTCAAAGCTCCTAGAGAGAAGCAACAGCCCACTTCAATCCCATGTCCCCAGAGTCTGCAGAATCAAACCAGCTGATCTGTGGCTGGCTGCGTGGCTTCCTGCTGTCATTTTGATGAATGCTGTTTAAGTAATCCTGCTGTTTCTACTGTCTCAGTAGAATTGGGATTGTACTTGTTGCTGTGGGGAAGTGAAACCAGTTAAATTCCACAGTAAGTAGGTAGTAAGCATGGAAGATTTTTACATTAGCTTAAAACTCTGAATTTAAATAGGAAGTTGATTTTCTGATATCCTCAAGGGCAGTTCTAAGGATGTTCACATAGAGATTTTTATGTATTATGTAGTTTTAATAAACAGGTTCCCTTTTCAATAAGTTGTTTTAACATAATTGTTTTCATTTTTACAGACAAAATCACTTGATTAGCTTATATTCTGGAGTGACTTTGAACTTTCCTGTTCAGCTGAACCAAAATAAAATTATGGGGGAAAAAAAAAAAAAAGAAAGAAAGAAGAAATAAAATGAGGCCTTTTTTGAAATTTGATTTCAAAAAATCTCAAATTTGTTGAAAAATACTGAGCCATTTCCCTTGGTTAATTGTGACCAACCTGAAGACGTAGCGCATCCAAATCTGTGCAGAGGCAGTCTGGATCCCATTCTGCCAAAGCTCTCCCTTACACAGAAACACTTCAGGGAGAAAGCACAATTATTTATATACTGAAAATTGTATTCTTAAATAATTTGCTGTATTAGCGCAGTAATGAATTCTCTGTCATTTTTAGACAATTTTTTAAAAGTCATTTCATCAATATAAAGCCCCAGAGATTTATTTCCATTTAGTTCTTATTTTGTAACATGTTTTTTTCTTACTGTGCCTTGTGATAGTAGTTCCTTGTGATAGATCTTTCCTAATTTTTTCTTGAAAATATGATGTGAAGGCACACCAAAGATTTCTTAGCTCTGAAACACAAAGATTTCCTTAGCACCTGGACAGAATTTTTTTCAGATGGGTTTCCTGCTCCAACCATGTACTCTGTTTTTCTCACCTCACCTCACTCTTGTCTTTCCTGTGCTGTATGACAAGTGTTTTTCATTTTCACAAATGCACACACACAGAAAGTCTTATCTTTACATCTCTGTTGCATGTGTGATACATAAATATAAACTTCTGAGGATGATTTTGATCATGTAAATCTTAGTATTTTAATATGCTTGGAAAGTAGGAAAAAACCCACAATTAAGTCATATGCGTGTATGAGGCAAAGGCCTGAAAAAATAATTCCAAATTCTCATATAAAGATGAGTCAGACTGGATTAACCCTTTCAAAATCATAAGGCAGTTTCCTGTGTATAATCTATTTCAGTGACTTTGAAATGACAATTCACAATAATGCATTCATGTTGAAGCAGTACCATGGCATTTTAAAGAGGCTTTGTGTAATTAAAGTATGGCCCAGCAAAGTGCTGGATTAAAGTATAATATGACATGTACTTCCCTTTCTTTAAGAGATAACAGTATACTGCTGACTTAGAAATTCTCCAGAGATTTTGTTGGAGTTAATGGTACTTTAGAGTTGGCAAGTCATAGTACTGACAATTTGAGTACAGATTTGTAACAACGCGTTTGCAAGTTACCACCAGTTTTCCAGATATAATTTGATTTACCTGTTTGAAAACCTGTGAAATTAGGTTTTTCAACTTTGTTTTTTTTTTTTTTTTTTCAGAATGCTTTGAGAGATAATGATCCTTTGCTTAATTATGTAAAGCTACCTGATATATGTGAAATTTTAGAGGGTGTAAGACAAAAGCGTAAATAATGTGTAGGTAACAGCTTCAGATGCTGAGCTTCAATGAGTTTATTTTAGGAACGCATGAGCCTAGTAGTTAGCTTGCAATTAGAATGTTGACAGTGCAGGCACGGGTGGAGTCCTTCTTTAAAAGTTGTTTGAGGAAGAACGAAACTCAGAACACTTGAAGTTTTGAGAGCAGGCTGATGAGGGACAGAAAACAAGGTGTAACCAGTGGAGAAATATTTACAGGTTTTTTTTCTCTTTTTTACACATGTAGATTTTTGCAAGTCAGAGTGTTGGAAAAGGGTGCTTTACAGGCTAAGGGATAAGGCTGCTGGCAGCTCCAAATAAAAGTGCCATAACTGTAAAATGATACTGAAGGAGGGGAAGGAATTGGGCTAAGCTACAGAAATCCTTAGTTTGCTATCTGTGATAGTTTATGTCTCACTGCTTCCTGATTAGGGTATAGCTAGACCTAACAGCAGTTAGGTAAGGCACTGCATCTTCCATCATATTTTGTGTGGGTGAAGGTAATTTGATTTCATTGTGATATCCCACATTTCACATCTGAGGTGTTCTATGAAAACTCAGTACAGAAACTGTAAGCCTGTTTCTTCAGATTATTTCATCAGTTTGTTCATTAAGATATCAGGAGATAGTCTTTACATTATTCAACTGGAATATATTCAAACACTTAACTTTGGGGTCCTTGGGATATAGCTATGCAAATATATCTGTCTGATGCCAGTTTGAAATGTGTTTGACCTCTAGGTATCTTCTCATTGTTCAGATTTTTTTTATTTTTTTTTTTTTTCCTGTCTTAGTTTGAAAATGAAATCATTTTGAAGTTGGATCATGAAGTGGAAGGAGGACGTGGAGATGAACACTACATGCAGTTGTTTGAGTCAATGTAAGTAGTGCATGAGAATAAATGCCTTCCGGATGTGTTTTTATCTTATTGGACCTACTTCTGAAATTGCTGAATTTATTTTAAAATACAGACAAATTGAAGCAGGTTTTTTTTCACCAATGGATTCGGAATAGCATGCTGTTCCATTAAATCTGGTTTGAATTGTAGTTATGCCCACTGAAGGTATTTGCATGGCTGCTTTTCTGTACTTTGTATTGCATCTACATTATGAAGAAATTATACTAAACTTGCTTTTCACTACCCAACTTCAAAGCAAAGATAATCCAACCTTTTTCTTTTTCCCATTTTTCATTGTAACCTTTCTTGGTTTTATATGTTACACTAATAAGAATAAAAGCATTTTCAACAGTCTGTCTTGCTTTCCTCTATGTCTAGACTGGACACCAGATTATTTTTTAGCTCACATAAGGTGACTGTCCTGCCAAGCTGTGACAATATTGTGAAGTGCTGCAATATAAGAAAAATGTTTTAAAGAATTCATGAAATAGAACATCTTCCTCTTGGCCAGCCATGTTGTTCTTTTTTCTTCTCATTTATAATAGCTGTGTATCTTAGGAGCTTTGATCTGATGGGCTGTGGTGGTGCCCTTGTGCCTACTTCTGAGACTTTATTCATAGCCTTGTGATTACAGAGTGCAGCAGTTAGAAAGGCTCTTAAAGCCTGCTAATTTATAATTGTATTTTTGTGTAGTGGCATAGTAGTCTTCACAAATTCACATCCCTCTTCAGTGGTGCATTAAATTCTCGTGTACAACACAACAGAAAAAATCTGTATTCGGTATTCTAAGGAATGCTGTGTTATTTAAGCAAATAAAATGTAAATATTTAACAATAATTATAATTAAATCTAATTTGATGAAATCCTCATTTAAACAAAATATCATTTGGACATTTATATTAGTTTAGTTTCTCTACTGTGAAGAAAATGTGGAGAGGCAAACTTAAAAACACTGCTAACACTTTTTAGGCAGTATAAAACTACTCCGAAACATGTGCTGATAAGGAAAGATGTTTTTAAAATGTCTCTTTCACTTCCTAACATACAATGAGTGTGTAAACAGAAAGCCATAAATTATTGTTTGAGTTTGAAAGTTTACTCTTTGGCTGCTCATCTTAGGAGATATTCAGGCTAGCTGTTGGTATGACCAAGAACAGGTCTGCAAGTTGATATTTTCTCAAGCACAGTGCTGCAGAAGCTGAACTATGCTGCCTTCCTAATCTGTTGCTACAATTCATCATCTCTAATACTGGGGATTCAGCAGACACAGGGGACATTTATTGCAGTGCTTAACTTCCTTTGCTGCTAGTAAGCTTTCTTCCAAATATCTCTACAAATCTTCCTTGCCTCAGCGTAAGCTGGTTATTTCTTGTTTTAGCCGCAGGGGACAGAAAGAACCATTTATTCTGTTTCTCCTTGTAGAAGATTTCAGAAGAATTGAAGGTTGATGCCAAGTTTCCTTCAGTCTACTCTTTAGGTTAAACAGCCTCCATATTTCAGTTTATCATATGCCATGTTTTCTGGACATTCCTAAAATGTCTGCAGCTGTTTTAAAATACTACACTGCCTTAAAGCTGGAGAGAGTACTCAAACTGAGGCATTAGAAATATGGAGAGAAAAATACTTCTTATCTCATTTGTAAGACTTTTGACAAATATTTATTTTTCTGAGCTGTGTAAAATTGTTTTTGATGTTTGCACTTTACTTTTGGTTTCGTGTATTTTTCTACAGAACTGGTGCCTGTCCAGTTACTCTCAGTTTTTCATCAATGGAGTTGATAAGTCTCATCAGACTTATAGTACAAAACATTTGATCTTCCTGCTTTTCCAAATTACCTTTCTTTCTTTTTGATCCACCATTTAAAAAATCTTCTGGTGTTTTTTTCCACTTCACTCTCTCACACTATAATACTTTCAGATGCTTAAAGATTTCTAAGTCTCTACAGATGTCACTTCATACTGTCTTCAGTTTTTTTATTCCACCCTTGAAGTTTTCTAATGATGCTTCTTGAGAGACAGTTGAAGCAGAGGTTTGTGACCTATCTGTGGTGGGGCCCCATTCTCTCCTTTTGTTTTAATTTTCCTGTATTCACATCTCCTTCAACCCTCTGTCCCCAACTTCCTGTTCTCACTGGATAGAAACCTAGTTAAATTGTGCTGCAGATGTTCCTTTGGTCTTTTCTCTTACCAGATAATTTCCTTGTAACTATTCTAGTTGTCACCCAAAAGGCACATTTTCAGCAGAACCCAGTAACTGCATTATGTGTTGGTGCTCACTGCTGCAGCCAACATTAACCCACACAGGTCGGTCTCTGGAAGCTTGCTAACACCAAGTACAGAGCCAGCAGAAATTTAAATACTGCCTTGTTGCTGCTGTCTGTAGTCCTAAATGTTAGTATGCGCTGTGCATGACCATGGACTTAGAGCGGGGATAATGTGGAACAGGTGAAAGGTTGTTCTTTATCAGCAGAATAGACATTGCTACCCTGTTCTGGAAAATGGGGGTGAACCTAGCTGTGTGAACACAAGTGCTACACTACTTGTACTCAGGCTCAGATAATGAACACTGGCCTACCATTATTTACTGGTGTAGGCACAGCAAAAAAAGACCATTTGGAAGCTTTCCAGTTCCACATTGTTGCCCTTTCAGGAAAATAACTCTATCTTGGTCCCGTACAAGAAAAGGAATAAATATTATGTGTGTTTTTACTCTGCTTATGCTAATATTTTATTAATGTAAGAAGGAATCTGCTGATATTGTATTAACTCACTACCCTTTTTTGTTTGTTTGTTTGTTTGTTTGTTTTGTTTATTTTTTTAATCAAAAGCAGACTAACTGCTTTCTTTGGAACTTGCAGGAAGTTTATTTGCTTTTATTACTTGTGAAGGGAAAACTGCTCTGGTGAGGTCTTGTTAGTGAACTTCCTTTTTGACTTAAAATCTGAATTTGTTGTTCTGAACATTCTACAGGCATGTAACAGTACAAAGAGAAGGAAATAATCATGTTTTATCTTCCATGCTCATAGAGGAGAGTGAATTCTATGTTTATTGAAACAGCATGACACAGAGATGTACTTCCACTTGATTTGGAAATTTTGGGTACTCCCTTGAATTTGCAGTAATTGTTGGGCAGCAAAAAGGAATCTGTGTGTATGTTTGTATTTATGTATTTGATTTATATCTCATCTGTCTGCCAAGATTGCCAACCCACAAAGGTAATTTACAATTCATTCCATAGTTACTTTAGCTCTAACATAATTTTTGCCTTAGGTTCTAACAGAACTTCAGCTGATGGGCACTGATTTTGATAGCACTGTGAAATCTATTTGCTTTGTTTGCAGTCTTACAGAGTGTGCAAGTCAGTATCCTGCCATTTTTAACTTGGTTGAGAGCTTTGTCAGCCTCGTTAAAGGTCTCCTGGAGAAGCTGCTGGATTACCGCACTGTAATGAATGATGAAAGCAAGGACAATCGCATGAGCTGCACTGTGAACTTACTGGTATGTTCTGTGTAGTTCTTGTGTGAGAATTTCACTTACCAAAGATGAAGGGACTGATCTCCAATGCTTGAAAAATAATTCAGAGCCTGAAGCAGTAGATTTTTGCATCAATTTGCATGGATATATGCATAAACCTGAAAGCAACATCCACTCAATTCTTGTTTTACTTGTATGTTTTATCTGTTTTGATTCTGTGGATAAATTACGTAGTCCACTACATAAAACAATGTAAGTTTTGGTAGGCTTAGTGTTACAGTTGGCTTTTACAGAATAAAATTTTGCTCAAGGAGCAAACCTTGCTGCTTTACCAACTCTGCAGTTCTGCTTTTTAAATCTGGAAAAGAAGCATATATGATACACCTGGAGTAGGCTGCTAAAAATTTTTAAGTCTCTGATCTGATTTTAAGCTACCCTTTCTTTTTCTATTACTATTTATGGACCGACATATAGGAGACATGACTTTTAGAGCAGCCCTTGTTGTTTATTAGGTATTTCTAGTAATGCCCAACTAACAAGAAAAGCAATATTTCAGCATAAATATTCTTAAGCTGTGTTTTATGGAAATAAATTAGGAAATAACTTATAAATGTTTATATCCCTAGAACTTCTACAAGGACATTAACCGTGAAGGAATGTATATCAGGTATGGCAGATGCTCTGTTGAATGGTCTTAAAGAGGACAATAATACATTTGTAAAAAATTCTGCTTTCATCATTGTACTTGGATTTCTGTTGCTTAATGGTATTTTACCACCCGCAGTGACTGTTGTCCTGGCCTCATTTATATTTATAATCCATTTTTCACTTAGCTTTCAGCAATTTTGAGTTTATCATATGCATTTATAAGCAGAGTTTTCTTCCCCAAGCATCAACTCTAGCTGATCAAATCACTCAACACTGTTTATTTTTAAAATAAAGAAAATAAAATAAGAAAATTTAGATAGACTTGAGGTTTTGGGGGGGGTCACATAATACATTTAGAATGGCATGAAAAAGCAAGTTGTGTAGAATTGTGCAGTCTGCCAAGTCTCTTTAAATATGCAACACTACATGCAGTGCAGAATTACTAGTAAAGCATTCTTCTCTAAGAGCTATAGCTATCCTGGTAAATTCTTTCTTGTTTGACATGGCCTCTTACTGTCTCTAAGGGTTTTGCACATGGGCTGTAGCTATTCAAGACTTAACTATTTCCTGCCCCTCTTAACATTCTGCAAAAACTGTAGAACCACCTTCACCTTAGCTACTACAATGCAAAGACCAGCATCTCAGCTGAGATGAGTACTGAGGGTGCTTCGCTGCTACATGTGGAGCTGTGAGCTAAAGTGGATGGGGACAAACAATGCTGTGTCTGAAAAATATTGCTGGAGGAGTCACATTTTAACTAGGATTCAGATCTGGGAATAGTAAAAGCTTGAAATGCTTCAACAGGGTCTAGTTCTGTCTGAAATCCCTGTTGAATGGAAGGGATTGGAATGCATTTTTCTCTCTGACTGGTGGAAGAGTTGTGACTTAAGTCATGTGGTAGGCAGTGACAGGGATGATAACAGCAGTGCTGTTCTAGGGATCAAGGAAAGCACTAGCAACATAAAACAGCTCTTACTCCCATATCACCTTGTCAAGTTGCATAGGGACCTGCTTTGTCTTTCTAGGCCACTGCTACCCTTTTCTCCTTTGCCTTAAATATATTCTTCATGTCCAATCTAGACGTCCCTTCATGTATCTTGAGGCCATTTCCTCATGTCCTATCATTTTTCACTTGAGAAAAGAGACTGACATTCTTCTTGCTACAACCTCCTTTGTATTTGTAAAGTGATGAGGTCTCTCCTCAGTCTCCCTTTCTCCAGACTAAACAAACCCAGTTCCCTCAACCACTCTTCATATATCTATTTCTAGTTCTTTCTACAGCTTTGTTGCTCTTATCTGTTTATACCTAAGCACATCAATATCCTTGTAGCGAGGGGCACAAAACTGACAGTAACAGTCAGAAATAATGGATTCAGTGGTCTGACTTAGACCTCAGGTTGGAGTAATATCTTTTGCTCCTCCAAGAAGCAGAGTTAATAGCAGGTCACAGAAGTAGTTCAGGACTTTTATGTGCAGTGTTCCAGTATACAAAGATACAGAAAAGTCGTAGTAAATGTACAGTGCTTTAACCACACTCAGTATCCTCAAGGACTCTTTTCTTAGTGACTGCATTACATGTTTCAAGTTTCCATTATCTAGAGTTATCTAGAATATTTTTAACACAGAACTCAAGTCATTTCAGCATCAAGAGTAACTTTTGTTCTCTGTTCTAACAGATATTTGTATAAATTACGAGATCTTCATTTAGACTGTGAGAATTACACAGAAGCTGCCTATACCCTTCTACTCCATACTTGGCTCTTGAAGGTTAGATTTTCCTGAATTTAATAAATAAGTAAGCTTTTGTGGTATTCAGATTTTTAAATTAGAAGTGGTAGTCTTACTCTCCAATTTACTGCATATTAGTTATTTTCCTTAGGGACAGACACGTTTATACTTGCAATTACTGTGCTAGGTCATAAAAACTAAACACTAAGTGTGGGGGTTTCCCTTCTTTTTTCAATAAATGATCCAATGTCACATGCTGGTAAAACTAAAAATATTGTTGCTAAAATAGTTTTATTTAATAGGGAGAAGCCATTCAGCTTCCTTGTGTTTTTCGTTCCACTACTTTCTTCTTATCTCAATATAAATAAGTATCAAAATTTCCATCAAACTTTCCATTTTAAGTAGTATTTATCACACTCCAAATTATGATTCCTTTCTTTCATATTTGGTAATTGTTTTCACTACAGCTAATGTTTCTCACTCTACCAGACAATAGCAGTAGAAATGGCCAGTAACATGCTTTTCCATTCCAAGGGAAAATTCAAAATTTAAAGGCTTTTGAGCAGAAACGTGCAGTTCCTTGTGGAATTGTTTTTTTCTGTGTGTTGAACCCTCTAAACTGTGCCTTTCATGTTGTTCTTTTAATTAAACTTCCTTTTGACTTTTCTGGTCATTAAAAAATTCAAGGTATTTTTTTGTATGTTTGTATAGACAAAAATAATTTTGTATGCATATGTTTTAATACAAAAATCGAGAACGTACCAGTTAAGAAGACACCACTGAATTAAAACCAATTTGCTCCCTTAGATTTTCTTTTCAAGCCTCTTGGGGTGAGGAGCAGGGAGGAAGATGGTTTTAACAATGTTATGTCTATTCCTGTTTATCACATGAAGTACAGCATTGTTTGAAGTGGTGCTGAAAATGTTTCCACTGCCTTTTCCATTCTTCTTGTGGAAGGATAAAAAAGAGTAGGGGAAAAAAACAACTTGGAATAGCTCAGATTTTGTGGAGGTTGAGTAGTGAGATGTTGAACTCCAGAATCAGGGCTTATTTTAATGTATTTTTATCCTCAGTGGTCAGATGAGCAGTGTGCACCCCAAGTCATGTCAACGGAGTTCCAGTGTTCACAGACCTATCGACACTTAAAAGAGAATCTGTATGAGAAAATCATAGAATACTTTGACAAAGGAAAGGTAGAGTTATGGAGTTCTCTCTGTCAAAAAATTTCTTGCTATGTTATTTTATATAGTAACATTTAATGAATATTCTCTGTAGAAAATGTTTGTTTTGTTATTGTGTATAAAATCCTTCTTGAAATGTGGGTCAAGTAAAAATTATGTCCTGAAGGCACCCTTGTTCAGGCTACATCTGTTGTGTATGAACACGTCCTTTCAGTAACCACTTTTGCAAAGAAAGAGGTCAGTAATTACAAGTATCTTTCAGGCAGTAATAAAAGAAATGTTGAATGTACTTGCTAGGAAAAGAATAGGGGCAGCACAGATTGTATTTCTAGACTATTCAGTCATTTTCTCCCCCAGAAAACAGAGAGTTCAAACTGGGCACATTTTTACAGAGAAGTCTTAGAATCACATCTTGAAATTAAAAATGTAGTATTTTGATATTCAATACCTGGATTTAGTTCAGTTTCTTTGAAATCTGCGCAGGAAAGATGGTGTCATTTGACATATGGTCTTGTTTTATTAATTTGCATTGGAATAACTATGATATAGCAGTTACCATGTGGAGTATAAGAATAACTGAATCCTCATGATTTCTATTATACCTGGCACTCTGGTTTTCCTCACATATAGCGGAGAATGTTTGCAGGCAGCTGAGTGCCCCTCCCAGGTTTAGAGCTACTTAGCCTAGGGGTATGCAGCACTCTGTAAAAATGATGATAATGAATGTGACCACTAGTAACCTTACATCAGAAGAGAGTTAAGCGCAGAAAAACTATTTTGTTTCCTTTATTCTGAATAGACACAAGGCTTGTAGAATTTGAAAAATATCCTCATGAGTAGGAATATCCATTTGCATTAGGACCACTCTTGTGATGCATACTGGAAAATGTCTTTAGGAGATGAGAAAAGTAGTCCTAGTCTTTCAATACAATTTTGTAATTCCTTACATTAATTTTCAGTTGTAGTAGTTTGGTAGTGTGGAAAGAAAGAAGCTGTGTTTCTGAGCAATGAGTAATTTAAGTCTAAGCCTTGTAAATTTTTAGCTAACTAGGAAAGCTGTCAGTGCCAGGCTGTCTGTGAAAATGTATGTTTTTGGACTTTTTATAAATGAAAATGTTTGTTTTGAAGAGGGGCCCTGCTCGTAAACTCACCCTGTGCTTAGAGTATAATCTAGATTTTATCTAACTTGATGATTTACTATTGATAATTATTTCTGAAATTTTAGGTGATTTTTGGCAATATTATTGTAAGAAAAAAGTAGATTAATTCATTCCTTTAGTGAATATAAAACAACTTTATTCTCCATGTTAATCTGCTTTCCTAAAAGTTTATTGTTGTTGGGCTATTTCATTCTAAATATGTGGTTAATAAATGACTGCAATTTAAAGATGGCGTAGTCAGTGCAACTGCAGTTGAATAGTAATGTGTTAAAGACATGTTTGTTAGTATTGGATTTACTTTTTGAATATGTGGTATGTTGCAGATGTGGGAAGAAGCTATATCTTTATGCAAAGAACTTGCAGAGCAATATGAGAAGGAAGTTTTTGACTACGAGCTTCTAAGTCAAAATCTGGTAAGATTATATACAAGTCTTCAAATTATTTTCATCAAAGAATTTAGCCATTTAGTGCAATCAAAAATAAAGAGCTGCTTAAGAGCTTGTAGTTCACAATTGATTTTTAATTAATTTATCAAAGATTTGCTTTGTTGTATTACAAAATTTCAGTGCTAGAGATTCATAAGCAACTATTTTGTAAAGTTACATGGACATTTACTTACTACAGTGCTTTGAAACTATAGATGAGATAAGCATGTTCTTATTTTGTGCAACAAAAAGGTGATGTATAAATCAGTAGCTGTAGCTGCAGGAGGTATTATGGAAAGAAAAAGAAATACAAAAACCTGAAGTAATTATTGTGGCTGGTTTTGCCTTTAGGTTCAACAAGCAAAGTTCTATGAAAACATCATGAAAATTCTGAGGCCTAAACCAGATTATTTTGCTGTTGGATATTATGGACAAGGATTCCCTACATTTCTAAGGGTAAACCTATTTAATTTCTTTTTTTTTTTTTAAATCTATTTTCACATGCTTCTAAAATTGTACTGCTTTTTAATCAAACAAGTCACTAGGAATATCTGACTGGAATTTAATTCTACTGGGATGCAGGATCATTGTTCAACCTCTACTGCCATCCCTCCAGTATCTGCTTAAAACAGTGATGATTAATGCTTAAATCACTAACACAGTGTGTTGGACATTTACTGCTGTCTTTTTCTTATCACCTGGTAATATCTGTGCACTGGTTCTTGCTTTCTGAGAAACATCAAACAGTTGTTCTTTCATCACTTTCTTCATGCCAATCATGATGTCTTGTTCTTTTAAAGATTTGATTCACTTAAATATTGTTCCCACAGGAACCCTTCCTTACTTTCATACATTGTGGTTCCCTTGCTGAAAATTTTCTCACTCTTGAGGTAACAGAACAAGAGCATACCAAGTATTTGAATGTTGATTCACTATGATTTTGATACTGGTGTTTCTTCTTTTCCTGTTTTACTCAATTCTTGAATTTCAGATCTCTAATATTCAGTGAGCTGAAAAGTTCATCTCCTCTTCCCTGGTCTTGGAGGCCAAAGTTCCTTGAGAGAATTGGAAAAAACAGTGAAAACATGCTAACGTTGCAACTTTTTATTCTGCTTTTATATAACTGTACTGTTAAATGAAGTAAAATGAACCACAAAGAAGCACATTTGGGGATAAACTCTATTGTAAATTAGGGCATTCCATAACACCAAGAAGAAGGCGCAAGCTCAGCAGAACTATATAGTATTATTAGAAATCTGTGAAATTTGCACCCAGATCATGTTTGAAAGAAAATCCTTTTACTTGAGAGACAAAAAGTAAAGGAATTTCAATGCTTTACTTACCCACCCATTCTGATTTTATTGCACTCTACCAGGAGCATCCTCAGTGATGATGCCAGTTTATCTTCATTCTAACGCTCAAAAGTATCACTCTGGAGAGTCAGCGAAGTACTGCAGGACCTGGACAGAGTCAGGTGTTCTTTATAGTTATTAGTATTCAGGTGTCAGCAGCACTCATTTAAAAATTTGGTGACCTGGAATCTTCATACTGATAAACACATGCACCTGCAATTTCTGCCTCAGCATCATACGGCTCAAGGAATCTGATCTTTATTCCTTGCAGAACAAAGTATTTATTTATCGTGGGAAGGAATACGAGAGGAGAGAGGATTTTCAGGCACAGCTGATGAGTCAGTTTCCCAGTGCGGAGAAGATGAACACCACCTCAGCACCTGGAGAGGATGTGAAAAACTCTCCTGGTCAGTGTATCCTTGAACACTAAAGAGGTCACTGAATGAAGGTGTTTGGGGAAACATGTTCCTACCAAGAGTGGAACTGTACGGAACAGCTGTTTCCTAAAGCTTATTCAAGTGGCAGTTCAGTTTGCAGTTTTATTATATCCTGAATGTTTCTAATTGACTGTTCCTAAGATGTTTGTTCCTGTTTCTTAAACAATTTTAAGCTGTTTGTCTTTTTCACCATTTGTTCAGGTACATGCATGGTTTACCTTTACTGTCTCTGAGTTTGCTGAATTTGCTGAGGCTAAAGCAGCAACTTGTCTATTACTTCCCATTCCTATTTTTTCTGACTTGATGTTAATTTCTTCCTTGAACATTGTTTTGTCTGGCGCTGTACTTTGTTATCACCTGCATTTCTTTAGAATGTGAAAATGGCTTATTTTCTTAGACATTTTCCTAGGAAGACTGACACATCCACGTCTTCTAGAATGCCCTAAATTATTACATCTTTTTCTTCATATTCTGGCTCAAATTATTGCTGGCTGAGCAGATATGAGATCATTTCATTGTATCACAACTTTTTTCAGTTGTTGTTCCATAATTAATTTCCAAGAGCTTTTTATGCTCTCTTGAGTTTATGCAGCTTTCATGCAACTGTAGGACAAAAGAAGGGATGCTGCTTTCTTTTCACACTCAAGGGGCTGAAGTACAAAGCACTACAAGCTTGTCCACAATTGACATTATGTTTGAGAGTGACATTTTCATATATTTCTTTGTCTCTTAAAACATTTTGTTCTTTGAGGCTGGCATGTTTCAGTCCTTTCTGTAAGTAGAATTTTCTACTTAGAAGTAGCAAGAGATGTATTATCTGAGAACAAAACTAACAGGAGCACATCAGATTTAAATATATGGAAATATATTTAAGTAATAAAAATATAAATATGATACATTTATTTACGAACCCACACCAGACTAAATCATAACACTTGAGTAGAAAATCTCAGGTAGATAGGCTGCTTAGTGAGATTTCTAAAAGAATGCTAAACATCGTGATATTACTAATGCTTAAATGTGAATAGTAGAATTGTTTACATCAGGTGTTGTTGATGTTATTTATGTAAGATGCCTTTAAGATTTTAATTAATGAGTCAGTGTGATGAATTACATTATTAATTTTTAAGCTTAGCAAATAGTAAAAATGCCTGGTTCAAAATTACAGCATTTTTCTAGTTAGTACTCTAATAGGTTTTTTCTTTTTTTCTCTTTTTTTTTTCTTTTTTTTTCTTTTCTTTTCTTTTTTTTTTTTTTTTTTCATGTAAGCTCCACAAATGAAACTCCAAACTCTGCATGGGTTTCATCAAGATATGTTTCTCTTCTTTTACAGCATAAACTATTCCATTCTGACTGTTAATAATATGACCTTGACATTCACAATTTCAGACATACAGTGTTTTACAGTGCAGCCAGTCTTGGAGGAACAACCTAGATTCAAAAATAAAGCAGTACCTGATCAAATTATAAAGTAAGTGAATTTCTGTAAAAATCAAATGGAATTCAGTCCATACTCCTAAAGTGACAACAATTATTTTGTGAAGATTTAGAGCTTCTATTTTGTTTATTGAGTGATGTATTTCTTATGCAGTTCATGAAAGAACATCTATTGCTAAAGGAATGGCATGTGGTTATAAGGCATGAGGGAATCCATGCTTTGGGTTCATGTTCAACACAGCTTGAAATGCAAGTGGTGAAGAGAGGAGACTCAGAAGTGATTGGCAGTATGAGCACTTTTGAGTTGAAGGCTGTTACACAATAAAATCTTGGGATGACTTACTTGCAAAGTGTACAGGGCTATTTGACAAAACGGTTTCAGTTGTACAATCAGGATTGTGTAAAGAAATAAGTGAATTAAATTGTCCAGAGTATTCTGAGAAATGACTGCCTTACTCCTTCAAATTCTTAATTCAGTCCTGAACATGTTCAGCGTACTTCATCCTTCTAATTAAGTGTTTTGACTGCATTTGAATAGTGATAGTTATTTCCAATAGGTCATGCCAAAACTGCACACAGTTCCTACTGGAGTACTGGCTGTGAAATTTTGGCTTGAAATCCTTTCAGCCTGGTGAAATTTTGCAGTCTCATAGAAAAAAAGTGGAACAGAGGAGACTTCCTAGTCAGACAGTGGAAGGAACATAAGGGTCTTACATTTGTGAGCATGATTAATAGAAGATGTTGCTTATCACAAACACCTTGATGGAAAATTTCAAGATAACATTTGTTGTCTTGTAACATAAAGACAGCAAGAAGTACATAGGCTGTCATTTAAGGCAGCTCATATTTTCCCCCTCTTCTTGTCAGTACTTCATGAAAGTTCAAGGATTGTCTCCCTAACTAAAATCAGTTGAAATGTGCCTCTTAAGTTTTCCAGCAATCTAAGGCACCTGCATTTTTTTTTAATCCAACAGAAGCTTTGCAGTGCCTCCACATTAGATAAATAAGAAACAAATCTAAATGCTTTCACAGCACACTGCTTCAGCCCTCCTAAAAGAGACTGAAGATAGAAGGGCTTGTTTTTTCATCAGCTGATACGAATTAATTCCTGACTGTTCCATAGTTGGATTCAAACCACTTTCACCTCTGTCTGCTGAATCTCTCCTGAAATTGCAGTTAGTTTAGAGTAGAATGATTCACCTGAAAACACATGCCCAGATAAATAAAGCAGGGACAAGCACAAGTTTTGTAGCATAAAATAAATGATATAAAAAATAAATTTTATGGTCCCAGTTTCAACTGCAACTCATTTTTGAAATCATAATCTCACAAAACGTGCTGTGTTTGACTCGACTTCACTTTAGAGCCAGCTACATTTTGAACTTATAATAGATATATTTAGTGTATTAATATTTATTTTTATCTTCTGTCATATGGGAGATTTTGTAATTGCTTGTCTCAGCTGCAGAATTCTGCCAAGCTGTTAATTTAATCTGGCCTTAGAGGAAAGATTTATTTTTATAAGTGCACTTAATTAGGCATTTAATTGTTAGTTGCATAAGTTGATAGCAATGCATTCATTCTACAAAAAAGCTTTAAAATCTCTGCCCTTTCAGATGGGATGGTATGAAGTGTTCTAGCTAGGTATAGGAGTATTCTTCTCTTTCATTACTTTATTGATGAAGATAATCTTTCTAGTTTGGATGTCTCAACTGTTTAGGGTTGTTTCTTTATTGGTCTGTTTCCTTAGGCTTCTGGAACATGGTTTTCTGAGATGTGTTTTGCTCTGCAAAATTACCTTTTGTTTTATATTGCTTGAAATTGATCATAATACTAGAAACCAGAGAGGTTATTTTCAAGCAGAACACTCAAGCCAAAACTGCAGTGAGTGCTAAAGGGTGACTGGCTATGTGTTAATGAGAATGCATGTGCACAGTGATTGAGATGATTCATTAACTATATTGAATAGACTAGAGCATGAATTTGCAAGATTTCTTTATATTAACGTCTGCTTCTAAAAGTGTTTGTATTCACTTTCTTATCTGCCACAACAAATAATTAGTTATGGTCTCAGATATTTAGTTTATTGAATGATGACCCTCTTCTAGAGGTTCTAATGTTAATCTGAAAGTTACAGAAGTTGTAGAATTTTCATACCTCAGAAGTGCAGCTAGTCCCATGCTGAAGCAGCCTATTTGCAGAGTACTGTGTGTTGACCGTAATTTGTATATAAAATAGCTGTCTCCTGAATTTTCAGTTGTGGAGTTTTTTTTCTTCTCATTAAATTTCCTTTTAATTAAAACTAACTTAAGCTGTAATAATTCACTGTGATAACAAAATAAATAAATACATGAACTTGGTATTTTACAAAAAATTCTTCTTTAAATCTTTCAGCTTTTATAAGTCCAACAATGTCCATCGGTTCCACTATTCAAGACCTGTTAGAAAAGGATCTGTTGACCCTGAAAATGAATTTGCTGTAAGTAAACAAATACAGTGATGCAGTTCTGGTAGATATTACTGACAGAATTCTGATGCTTTCTTAGTCTGAGATCACACATTACTTCCAAAGATATATAAAAAAAAATAAAATCTGTTCTGTGCATGCTGATGATCAATAGTGTCAGTTGTTTCACGTAAGGAGCTTCTCATCTACTGTTAAGTAATTCAGATGCTGATCTACCCTGACATCCCAGTTATGTACTGTTTTAGCAACATTAGTGTTGTGCATTGGCCTCCTTTGCAAGCTGGAGAGTTTTGAAACTGTTTATACACATATTTTTACATTGTTTTACAAATAACTAAATGGTTAATGTCTTCATTTTTTATTACAATAGACAGTATCTGTGCTCACTTCAGATATGTGGAAGTTAGTGTGGTTGGAGTGCATTTTTATTTCATTAATTGTTACATTTCTCATTAGTGGCAGGTTATTTAAGCTAGTATTGGTAAAATAAGGAGTAGAGCAGTAAATGCAGTAGAGGCATTTTAAAATACCAACAGCTAGCTATTCTTGTACAGAAGGGATGGGGGAAAGTAAGGATGCTAGCATGTTATTTTAGAGCTTTTACTGCTTTTAATTGCAGAAACTTACTTTGGAAGCAGAGGTCATATAGTCACAGTCATTTGATCTGTAATGGGAAAGTAAGGAATAGATACTAAAAGACCAAAGGATAATTTACTTTTTCCTGTGCTTTGTGCAGGCCTAATGTTTGAAGATGACCTAATTTCAGATCAGAAAATGATTTGTTTAAATTGATGTGATGGATTCATTTTGCACTGTCTTTTCATGCAAAAAACCAAATATGCATATGTTTTTCATCTTCAATCTGACATTTCAGAAGATAGAAAAGATTAAAGTTTAAATCATGAAGTATCATTTTATCCCTTGTATCTTTTTTTAATAGTCTATGTGGATTGAGAGAACATCATTCGTTACAGCATACAAACTTCCTGGAATTTTACGATGGTTTGAAGTTGTCTCCATGTCACAGGTGTGTATTAACATGCTAAGTAACTGTACCATATTTATAAATATGAATGGTCGTGTACAGAATAGATTGGGAATTTGTCACTATAAGGCAGACTTGTCAGTTATTTTTACAAGTACAAGCTGGTAGCATTTGTTTTGTTTTTTTACAACTGTGATAGTTATATATTGATCAATATAGCTTTCATCTGATTTATAGTTTTAGATCCAAGTCCTAAGAGATTTGAAAAAAATCTTTGGATCTATTGAATTATAAGAAAGTTGTTTATATACGTACGGTTTTATAAAACTAAAAAGACCATTTAAGAAAGTACATAGGAATTGTCATTCTACACACATAGCTATGATGTCTCTAATGCAAATTCTAGCCTAGGTGATGGAAATAAAGATAATTGGCCCTTTGTTCTATTTTTATGTATTGAAATACACTGTGTACAACTTAAATGTTATAATCAATAATAATTATATATATATATATATATATATGTATGTATGTGTATCTGTGTGTGTGTGTGTGTATATATATATATATATATATAATCAATATATATATATGTATAATCAATAGCAAATGTTTTGATTTATCTGTCAAAATTTCATAGTACCAAATGGTTGTCTTTGAATTGTTGTTCTTTTGTGTAACAGATGACTTAAATACAGGTAACATTCAAGTAATAAAAACTACAAAGAAAACAAATTCTTGCAAATGGAAGATTTTCAGCTGAAAATACTTTTTTTTAACTTTGATCAGTAACATATCTTAATGTGCAATTCCATTTATTTATCTGGATAAAGTTAGAAATAATCTATATCGAGATTCACAATTTATTTTTCATCTTTTATTTCTTTACAGACTACAATTAGTCCTTTAGAGAACGCTATTGAGACTATGTCCATGACAAATGAAAAAATTTTGATGATGATTAACCAATACCAGAGTGATGAAAACCTTCCTATTAATCCGCTTTCGATGCTTCTGAACGGAATTGTTGATCCAGCTGTTATGGGTGGCTTTGCTAAATACGAGAAGGTAGGAGAGATCATTTTTAGATTTACTACATCCTGGTCCTAATTGATGGTGATACACTTTCTTCAACAAGTGACAGGGAAGACTCAGATGGGAATATGAAGGCCACAACTCCATCAATTAAAAGATTCGTGTACGCTGGTCCCCTTTGATCAGGAGTTGTTCAAAGCAGAAAGTAGCATACGTCCAAAATAGGTACCAGGAGAATTACAGTCTCAATATTAATAGCAATTAAATATATATTTCATATACATGTGTACATTTTTTACAAAATGTAACAAAAAAGGCTTTCACACATCAGAAAGCTTGCTCTGGAATATGCAAATCGTGTTTATGCAACAGTAGGTCTGTACGCTTTAGATGTGTTGCGTTGATGTCAGTGTTTCTCAGCAATTGCAGTCTTTCTGCAGAGCAGCATTTGTTCAAAACTGAAACACAAATAATTTTTATTTGTGCCATACACAGAATATTGAACATCTTGATGAACTGAACTGTAGCAAGGCATTCCCTGAGGCCACTTTATTGAGAAAAAAAAACAAAAAGGCAGGAATGTTTAATAATTCATGTATTCATTTTTTGATTGAATTCTAAATTATTAAAGTTTAGGATGAAATTGAATGTGAGACTACTCCACAGCTGCAGAGATTTATTATTTCTGCCTGCCATTTGCCAATGAAAAGTGTATGCCATTCTCAGTAGGCTCAGCATGCGAGATGGACTGCAAGCGTGCTGAATGGATGGTACATATTTTTAAATGTACACACAAGTAAAATAAAGTAAAATACTTTCAGTAAGCGTGATTTACTATGATGGACTGTGATATATGCCATGTTAGTTCTTCAAATATTTGGCAGTTATAGACAAATAACTATTCTTCCTTCGTACTTGGAGGGTGAGGGGTGGGAAGCAAGTTGTTTCTTTGCTCAGAATAGGGTAGCATGCATGCAGTACCCAGCTCTGCTTATGTATGTCAGCAGTCATTTTCCTTGTAACACTATCTAATGTTAGTCTAAGGTACTTCAATAAATTGATTTTAATCATGTAAATCGTGACACTCCAAATTTGTGCATTTTTACATTTCAGTACAAGCTTACAAAACAAACAATTATTTCTTTTTCACAGTAAGTGTCCCAAGCTGAGAAATGTTGTATGAAGAAGGAATATCTTAACAGAACAGAGCTCCTCAGTTCTCAACTGGCATAGCAATTAATTATCATTAGCAGCACCTGGCTAAGAAGCATGCAGATGTCTTTTTATTTAATGACCAATATTATGGCAACCTGTTGGAGTCATTGAACCAATCATTGATCTCTTCGTTTGTTGAAATGATGAACTGAATTATTTTTTGTTTGTCTCAGGCTTTCTTTACAGAAGAATATATCAGAGACCATCCAGAGGATCAGGAAAAGCTGAATAGACTTAAAGATCTAATTGCTTGGCAGGTAACATCTTTCTGTCAGCAGTTAACTGAGGCTTCCTCGGCTACTTTTTTTTTTTTTCTTTCTATGACTTTCTATCAGGAAAGTGTAGCATCATTTAGAGGTCTGTGTTATTTTGATTGTTTTTGTACCTTTATTTGTTTTTTTTCCTTCACTGTTCCCCACTGTGGGAAGGGGATAAAAGAATAGGATTGTTAGAATGGTTAGAAACAGACTGTTCTATACCTTTTGTTTCAGAATATGTGTAGTTCTTAAAGGATCACCTGTTTGTTATCTTATTTAGATAAGAATAATTTCTGTTAAGAAGAAAAAAGGATTTAAACCCTTTCAATTTTAATGTGCCCAACAGGAAGCATGAATTCTATTACAAATCCTCTGAGATCTCTGATAAAACAGCATAACAGTAATTCTTTACAGTGTGATGTAGCATGAGATTTCTGCAGTGTTCTTGGTGATCTAAGCTGCCCAGTCCTTCAGGTTTTGGGGTTTTTATTTTTATCTGAAAAATTGAAGAAATAGCTTAATTCCGAAAATTACATCTTATTTCCTCAGGATTATTATTATTATAGCATGCTTTATAAATTCAGTGAAATGCTACTGGAATCAGAGAAATTACCTATATAAGCTTCCTACGGCCTGGGTAAAGAAGTAGGCCAGAAAAGAATTTAAGTACTTTGTAGAAAATACCAGTTGGAGTGGTTTATCAAAATCTATGTAATAGACTACACTCGTGGTTAAAAGGTTCAGGATATCAGACTCAGGTTGTGTCTTTAAGGACTTCAAAGTGATGCGAAAACAAGCAAAATAAATTAACTTGAGAAATAACTTCCCAGAGGTAGCTATGTTTTCCATGCTTTCATTGCTTTTTGGGTTTGTTTGTTTGTTGTTGGTTTTTTGTTTTGTTCTTGTTTGTTTATGGATTGGTTGGCTTGTTTTACATGAGAAATCTTAACAAGTCTTAATGAAATGCTAGTTGCTCATAGGACTTATTTTCATAGTCAATGACCATTCAAGGTTGTTTCTAAATGTCTCTTTTATGGCAAATAGCATAGAATACAAATAGGAAGAATCAGAAATCCTAACCACTCTGGTTACCTGTAGTGATGAGTTATCCTGAAAGATTAGTTTGAAAAAAGGTTAGCTCAGGAGTATCATAGTGTAGTCTTTTTGGTTAGTGAAAACTGCTTCTGGCTTGAATCATTCATTTCTGTACCAAAGCTCTCACTGAATTTTTGTTGAGATGTGCAGAATGCAAAAGAAATCTGCAGAGTAAATTGCAAGAGAAAAGAAGAGGTCACCTTTCAGTAATGAGGCATAAGCATGCTAAATTACTGCAGAAATTGTCAAAATGCTCACATGCTTAAGCCTCCAGTAAACTGATTTAGGTGCACCACTTATTCCTCCATTTGAAAGAGTTTGAAATGACTTGCCGAGAGGCCATGTGGATAGTTTTCATCCCTGCAATATTTCTTGTAAGCTATGGCAGGCACCTTCAAGAGCACGTATTCTAAAGATTTTCTTACTTATTTTAAACTCACGTGTTTAATTTCATAGGGTTTTAACATAAAATGCAGAAGGACAGAAAAAACAGTTACTATGACTGAACACTTTCATGAGCCCTTTCCAGCTGGTACTAATTTGCCTCTTTGCTGCTAAAACCTCCTGCAGAGCAGCATCACTCCTGGTCATCTCAGTGTCAGCTAATAAATCTATCCATCAATCACAGCAACAGCTTTGTAGTTCATTTAGCAGATAATCGAAATAGAGTTAGAAGACTTGTCAGACTCAGTTAATATTCTCACTTTTTTCTTCTTTTTTGCCCTCTTCAAGATACCCTTCCTTGGGGCTGGAATTAAAATTCATGAAAGAAGAGTTTCCGACAATCTTCGTCCTTTCCATGACAGAATGGAGGAATGTTTCAAACATTTAAAAGTGAAAGTGGAAAAACAATATGGAGCTAGAGAACTGGTACTGGTGTCCTTTATAACTCCTTTCTTCCACTTTCTTAATACACACCTTGTTCTTCTCTTCTAAACAAAAACATGTACTAAATTTTTGTTTCTCATGAGTTATCTGGTGATCTGAAGGTTATAAGACCTGAGTTTTTTAGCCACAGAGTTGATGAATCCTTTGATCTATTAAGCATTCCTTGTATGTTATTATTTATATTAAAATGACAGTTATTTTCTGCTTTATAAGGAAGCAAAAGCAAATTCTTGTGCTTCTCAGATTTTTAATTGTCCTCAGTATCGTAGAGCTTTGATCTCAAATTGGTCTTCCTGTGCTAACTGCTTCAGCTGTATTGTGAATTTAAATCTGTGATGTATGTAACACTAAAAAAATTAGTTGGTAGCTGATATAAAAAAGAAATATAGGAGAATAGTGGCGCTACAGCCATTTTACCATGTCTGCTTCTCTTTGGTAGCTAGCAAGAGCTTTTTTTATTAGAAGAAAAGGAAAAGTAATGTGTGAAAACTCTTGGAACTGTGTATGCTTCCAAATCTTGTGGAAATCAATCTTGATACAAATGATGTGGGGAGCCAAATATGGACAATGAGGAGGGGAATAACAAAACAAAAAAAAGCCTGTGTTTTAATATGAAATGTTTTTAAAATGTAGTACATACGTTTACCTTGAGATCAATTGAAGTACCCTGGACAAGCAACTTATGGTATTTGTGCACTGGGAAATGCTCAGAAACCTGGCTTATTTCATGATGCAGAGCTATGGGCGGGCATGCTTATCCTGGACATACATGAACAAGGAATGAGCAGAGCACACTAAATTCTGCATCACAGATGTCACTCGTGAAGAAAGAATTGTAGAATTAGCCAAGAAATTCTATTCTTGTCCGTGCTTTATTAGCCAAGAGGAACAGGAAAGCATCAGATTTTTTTCAGTTAACTCGGTATCAGGCCACAAAGTATAAATAATTGTCAGCATCAAGCCGATTAAGATTTTCATGCTTTGCAGAGAGATGTGATGTAACATATGAGTTTGTACATGATGGGTACATGAGAACATGGAGAATCCTCCTGTTCTTCCTGCCTGGCTATTTGGGAAATGCCAGTTTTGTCTTTGACAGCAAACATATAATGAAAAAGGCTAAAATAATGTGTAGTGATGGCAAAAGCTGTTGTACTGAAGACAGAACATGATTTATGTCTTCTAGCAAAGACAAACTGAAGCTATAAATTGCAGTTTATTTAGCTACTCACTGTAACTTAGATTTTGAGAGGTCTTAGTGTAAGACCCGAAGAGTGTATCCAGAAAGAGGAAACAATCAGAGTACTTAATGGTAGCAAGTAATTTATACCAACTGTTAAAACATCTGTGAATGTTAGAACCTAGAGAAGATGGAGGAAACAAGGTTCAGCCAAACTTGTTTGATATAATATATTCCTCTATTTTATCTTATAGCCAGATTTTGATGACAAGAGAGTAGGACGGCCAAGATCAATGCTGAGATCCTATCGCCAGTTGTCGGTTATTTCAATGACTTCCATGAATTCAGACTGCACTACTCCAAACAAAATTGTTCCAGAAAGGTTGGTTATTTTTTGAGTTCTCTGAGTCCTGTTTTTAACCAGTTTTATGGGATGAAACTAAGAGATCTACTAGAAAAATGGAGGCATTCAAGGTTAAAGCACACCAGCAGTCTCTTCAGGCTAAAAGTTTAAAAATTATTTAAACTTTTGCTATAATTTCCTCCAATCTTAAAGATCCTGTATTTCAACCACAGTAGACAAAGTACACTTTAGTCTCACTCAAACAGACACTTCTTCAGAACAACTTGTTCAAAAAGAGATCCATACTTCGTATTAATGTTTGACAATTTTTACAACATTTGAAGGCATTGTAATACTTCCTGAAGGCATCTTCATTAGCATCTACAGTTGCTAGCTGAAACACATCACATACCTTCTGCTAGTGGTTTGCAAGGCTACATAGAAAGTCAAATGAAAGGATAACCTGCATTTATATTTCACAGGGTGATTATGTCAGAATACAAGTGGCTTTGAAAATATAATTTAGGAACTTCTCTGTTTTTTCCTTTTTTGCTCCTGCAGCTTTGATTTGGAAGTAATACTACCTAAGCCAGTGAAATCAGAATCAGAGATGAATGCTCCACAAATTAATCCTAACCCTGAAGTGAAGATGAGAAGATCCAAAAGAAGAACAAAAAGAAGCAGTGTGGTGTTTGCTGATGAGAAGACGGCACCTGATATTTCCATGTCTGATATGAAATGTGTATGTTATTGACTTAGTTATATTTTATAACCCACAAAAAGAGGAAATCAAGCCTTCCCTTATCCAAAACATGTATAAGGGAATCTGGAGGATACAGAGGCAGTCTGACCTGTTGTGAATGAGATCTGCAAGATACTGAGGAGGAAACAAATCAGTGGAAAAATCAGATATATTCTCTATTTGCTTATGATCACAGATAGCATAGCTCTGTAGCTGCAGAATTCCAAAGTTTGTTGAACTTAAAATGGAGTACTACATTGAGAGGGTTAAACAAGCTTTCCTGTTGAGAGGAAATTCACTGTGCTGACATTTCATGGCAGCTCCTTGTAGTCAGGGCTATTTCAAAAGTGATGAGTCCTGTACTTCTTGTACTTTGTTATGGAACATGCAGCTGTTAGGAAATTGCAAGATTGCAAACAGTGTTCCTTAAGTGGTGCCAGACTGAAGTTTGGAAGCACTGGCATCTCTCACTTCACAGATCATCTGAGTGCCTTTATCACACTAATAGATCATTGAATGTCTTATATAACACACACAGTGCGTTTTTATTTTAAAACTTTAGTCCCCAGGAGACTTCTTCATGTAGTGTAGAAAGAAGTAAAAAAATCTGAAAGATGTCCTCTTGATAGACAAGCCCTATCTAAATTAAAATATCAGGCACTGCATGACTGCTAAATGAAAAAGAGTGCAAGTCATTTATTTGATCATAAACTTTGGAGGCATCATCAAAGGCAAAGTGAGTTGAATAGAAAGCTAAGATTCTTTTAGAAGATGAGTATCTTAGTTCAGAGCTCTTCTGACTATTCTAATCAAGTCTTAGGGAGATGAGTTTGTGTCTTTACATATGAACTTGAATCTGGCAAGCAGTTACATTCATGTTTGAAAAAGTATCTCCTCTTTTTAATGACCTATAAGTTTAAAGATCCCTAGAAGGATAGAGGGGGAAGGTGTATTGCTGGAAGTTTAATCAACTCATCCTTTCTTAAGGATGGAAAAGGAAGGAAGGAAAATCTTGATTCATTGCAGAGTGGTTGGCTTTTGGCAGATTGTCTGTCAAGTTCACATTTCATTTCATAGTTGAGACAGTTTTGAATGAAGCAGGAAATGAAGCCTCTAGTCCTGTCACTTGTTAAAGTGGGAGAAGAGTCTGATACCCACCTCACCTGTACCTCTTTTTAGACATCTGTAGAGAGCTATAAGGTCTCCCCGACCCTCCTCCAGACTAAATAATCCCAGTTCCCTCAGCTGCTCCTCATAAGATTTGTGTTCCAGACCCCTCACCAGTTTTTTGAATGACTTCTAGCTAAATCCTCCAGTCTGCCGTGTGTCCTAAGTCTTTGAGCACTGAATTGTGGTGAAACATACAATTGTCTCTTTTTATGTCCTCACACAAGGACATGTAAAGCATGTGAGCATGTTCTGAGAAGCATTAATATAGAAATCCAAGTAGTAGCTTCTTTGCCCTTTGACTAAATTAAATACAGATATATGTAACTGTGGGATTCTCACTGCAAACTAAGTTGCAGGATTTTTTTTTTTTAAACTTCAGAAAAGTAGTGACGATCTTTGCAACAACCAAATGAGCGACATTAATTCAGTAAAGAAAAATGTTCACAAAATTTCATTTCATTTTGCAAAACACAGAACTGACTGATACTACTGTTCCAAAAATGGTAATAGCACCATCTTATGGGTTCCAGATGACAGAATGTCTTCTAAGCATTTGTAATGCTTTTTTTCCCTATGTTTGCTTTGTCAAATGAGAAATATTTATCTAACTAGAAAAAATCTTTACAAGCTTTGCATGATTGTAGCTATTATACAGTATTATACATGGGATCAACTCTACTATTTACCTTTAATGTTTATTCAGCAAATTGCCTCACAAAGAGCTAGAGTTAGACATAATTGCTTAATTATTTTCTCATATCCTTTTCAAAAAACATTATTTTGCTTAGATATTTGTTCCTTTTATCTTTCTTCATTATTAACAGCATTATATTATTTTTAAATAGCTGTCAAGGAAATATGAATTTATGAGTGACACCAACCTCTCTGAACATGCAGTGGCACCTCAGAAAACATCTGTCCTCAAGCAGATGAGCTCTGTCAGTCGTTCTATGCCAACTATTCCAGGTAAGCTCCCTGTGGTAAGACTGTGAGCACTCAGCACTTCTTGGCAACTTAAGAAAGCAATGAAGGGATTGCTTCTAGCAGAAGCAGGCAGTTTTCTGTGTGTGGACCTGAGTTTCTCAAAGATTACTTGTTAAGTGTACGTGCATGTGAGGCTGAACTATTGCTTGATAACACCACAACCTACTAGTAACATACAAGTTCTAAAAATCTTTCTGGAGCTCAGGATCTTGCTTCCTTGTATATTATGAGCATTCCCTTGTGTACAAAAAGGCAAGGTTTATTCACCTTCTCTGATCTGTAGGGCCTCACTTGCAGAAGCAAGGGCTTTTCTTGTATTCAGTGTGCACAGTGTCAGGGGGTTTCAGACAGAAAGAAATGCTCTGTACCTTCCATTGGCAGGTGAATTTCCCCCAAAGATTGCTCAACAGTAGGGACATCAACTTCTGCTGTTGATGTTAGAGAGTAATCTCATAAGCCTGAGAAAGAGGAAGGGAAAGTGAAATAACACAACTGTCCACTAGGAAGACTTATGACTGTGTAATAGAGAAGGGAAAAGTGTAACTTAGATTTATTTCTAGGCTAGAATATGCAGAGAAAATGTTGCACAATTTCACTATCTTTTGCCCCATGCTTCTTCCGTTGCACATCTGGTTTCTTAGCTTGCACTTCATCTAGCCTTCTCGTTGTCCCTATCTTTCCACATGGCTACAACAGACATTTACTACAATATGACAGTAGTTTCCTATGCAGACTCAATCTGTGAATCAAATGTACTGATTATTTTTTCCAATATTAATTTACCTTGCAATGAAGCTCAGTATTCTTCAATCACAAAAGTCTGGTTTTTCTCTAATAAATGCATTAGATATTTCAAATATTCTGCTTTATCTCTCTCTCACTCTCCTTTTTTTTTTTTTTTTCCTTTGTTTTGTACAACAAATGTTCTGTTCTAAGGATTAACTCTGTCTGTCAGCCCTGTGGCATCTGATGAAACAATTGCATCACACAGGCTGAGTCAACCAGTGTTTCCTTCCACCTCAGATGGTGATAAGAAAACCGTCAAGAAAAAGAAAGTGAATCAGTTATTTAAAACAATGGTGAGTTCTGTGTGTTTATGGTAAAAAAAAAAAAAAGCAAAAAAAAAAAAGCTTCTATGCCTCTTTAAAAATTCTAAGCTATGAAAATGAAGTCATTTTAAAACATCATGAGACTTTAAGTTAAATTGTTGTCTTTTCTGCTTCTCTCATCAGAGAGAGAAGTGGAAGCTCCATGGGTAAGCAAAAATTTGCCTCTGACTGTGCTTTTTGAAGTTAGGAAGTATTTGGTATGTTTAACATAATGGCACAGATGTGCACTTCTGCATCTGTACCACGAGAGGTCACGTCTGAGCTGCTGATTTTCTCTGGCTTGTATAGCACTAGTAAGTTCAATTGAATTACATTGTGCAGTTTCACTAGCATCAGAGCAAGGTAATCATTGCATATATGGCAAAACGTGCAGAGTGTGAGTTAGATTCTGGTGTGTGAGATAATCATTATAAAATAGCAATTGGCTTTAAATGTGTCTGAAAACAGTTTGCCTTCCTTTCAAGTGATAAACCAATCTCTGACTTGCGTGGAAATTTCAGAAGATTAAACACCACAGAATTTAATGTAGTGTATGAGAGAAACAAGAAGTATTCAGTGCAGATATCAAGATTCAAAAGTTTTCAAGTTATTCCATTATTTTAGGTAGTATGAGGACAACATGCTGATTCTGGTGGCTTTTGACATATGTGGTGCTTAAGCATCTTGTGACATCTGTCATGTCTTGAATGTTATCTCTACTGATATTTCTCTATATATCTCTATACTGATATTTCAAATGAATTTTCACTGAAATAATTTGAACAGGTTTAAATACAGATTTATGGTTCTGCAGGATAGAGAAATGAGTTTAAACTATGAGATGGATTTGGTCAGTGATTTTTTTTCTAACAACAGAGTATGGGCACAAGCTAGTAATTAGTACACATATAACTAAACCCAGTATAATCATCATGTTAACACCTGTCACTCTGCTCCACTCTTTTTGCAGCGAATTTCCAGAGTTCTAGAAGATGGAAAGCAGCCTGTGGAGCAGCATTTCAAATCTTCATCTACAGACCTATAACTCATTCTGTTAAATAACCACTTTTCAAACAAAATTAATTATATATACATATGTGTGTATATACCCTATTTGAGACCACTGTCTACTGTAAAGAAGGGCACCAACAATATAGGTGACTAACAGAGTATGGATGAAGTAATTCATGGGCTCTGCTAACAGTGACACCTACAGATACAGGAATAATATTTAAAGCTGATACTACAGGATGGGCTTACTGGGATACAGATCAGAAGTATATTGAACCTCTGGTTAACAAATCAAACAGCATTGTGTGTTCCCTGTGCTAAAAACTCATTCATGGTAAGAAAGATGCTGAAAGGTCATCTGCAGTGCTTACCTTATGTATCATTAAGTCCTGTTCTGTTCTTTTAAAAGAGTATATGAGTTATCCTTTCTTCTAGCTTGTATAGGCACATTCTGGTTATCTTTAAACTACTGCAGGCAATGTGGTCAAGGCAACAGATGGCTCAGCACAAAACAGTCACTAAGATTATTCTCTGTGGCTGCTGGATTTACAATCCTCAAGTCCCCCTGCTGCCCCTGCCACACTGCTCTGTTTCCTCATGTCTTTCTCAAAGTTGAGTCTTTGGCTGTGCTACTGTATGACCAGGTTATTTTCAGAATGGCAGCTATTATACTAAAGCTGTGCAAAAGTTTACTTAGATGAGTACAAGTTGATATGACAACCAGTGGTGTGATAAACAAAAGTTGCATTTTCTGCGGTTTATCAATAAAATATTACAACCTTATTTGTCTTGAACCCTTTTCACTGGAATATTTGTATTTATTGAGTATGTCAGTATCTTCTTACTGACAGGAAATGGAACTATACAGACTCAAGGCTTCTGCATATCATCTGATGAGGTAGAGTTGGACGTTAACGCCTCATCAGCATGACGTTATACAGCAACACAGGTCAGCATTTCACTTTTCTTTTTCAATAAGCTGGCAGTTCTTTCTAAAGGTAAGCAGTTTGTCCAAAATTAAAAATTTCTCAAGGAGAATAATTGATTTCCTTCACACACACTTGGATATTTCAGACATCGTATAAAATAGAAGCATTTGTAGTGGTGTGGATGGGAGGCTGATCTTGTTGCCATTTGTGTGGATATGGGGAAGAAAAAGAGATAAAAATTATTCCTTGCTAAGTGGTGGAATCGGTGTAAAGGCAACTTGAATTTGCTCTGTGCCTATAAACAATTTTATGTTCAACATGAATAATTTAATTATTGTCAATGTGAAGCTGTTTCCTTCAGAAATAATTAACAATTGTTTTCTGTGAAAAGTTTTAAACATTTGCCATAGGAGCTAATGCTGCACTAAAATGCAGATTTCATTAATACTGAATTTCTGAGCGATTAAAATGGTCAAAGACAGAAAAACAAAGCATCAATCACAATGTCAAAATCAAGTCTGGTGTGGACTGCTTAACTGGTGGTTCAAGGTTCATGCCTGTTGTTTTGATTCAGTTTGTGTAAGTTATGATGAAGATTTTGGATTCACTCTTAATTGATGAAATGTTGGCAAATTCATATTAATTTTCCAGTATCACAGATTCAGACTCTGCCAGTCTGATTCCGGATCCTTTCCAGGCTTGAAATAATGTAAATTAACTCTGAGCAGAAAAGGAAAAATAACTAAGAAAAAGTAACAGCGTATGTGGAACTGGGATTTAAAAGATGTTTTTTTGGACATCAAACTGCAGCAATTCATAAGTTTCCAGAAACTGAATATACTGACATTTAGTCCAAATAAGTGATGAGTGATGGTATGGTATAATAAGGTGCAAGTACAGCAACCTGGCAATGTGTGTTTGAAAACATAAATCAGCACTAACTATTGTTATTTCTGTCACAAGCTGAACAGGCCTTTATCTTGCATATACAGAGGAGGGTACTCAGATGGTACCGAACCCAACTTGATGTTTTATTAGAAATGAACCTCACAAGATAAAACCCAACTCTAGGATAGGATCAGGCCTTGGCTGCTGTCCTGAGGAATTAATGAAGCATGTGTAACTTCACCTGTAACCTGTACGGCTCCACCTCCTCTCAACATGCAAGGTCAGAAAAGCATTTCTTTAGACAGTAATGTTTTCATGTACTTTTTGTGTCATCAGAGTTCATTTCACTTCCCTCAGACACTTCAGATAATCTAGACAGTAACAGCCTGGCTTTCAGGATTGCTGGGCTTTAAGGTAACCATTGGGTAATGTGAGTCTGTAATAACCTGTGTTTTAGCATGGGATAGAAAAGGCTGCATGTGCAGCTAAAGTTTTGTGTATTGGCCAGTAGAAAGCTGTTATGCTGCAAACCATGTAAGATGCATTTAAGCTGCATGCCACATTAGTTTAATTGGATGTTGGAATTTTAGATGCAGGCACCTTAGCTTTATCTGTTACAGAATGCAACACTATTTTAATTGTGGTCTAGCACCAGAAGAGCTGTTTTCAATGGAGAATGAGATCTGGTCTTACAACGGAAATGTTTGTATTCTGCTATATTAAGATAATCTGGAATATTCTTTAACTGATTCGGCACTTCCTTAGGTGTTCAATCTGCCCTTCTTTGCAATATGTAATGATTCTGTCCACATCTTCATCATTCAGTTATGACTGAATTATTCGTGTTCCTTGGGAATTTAATGCTCTTGAAATGTCAATAACGATTAGCTGGTGTAATGTGGCAGAAGGTGTTCAGAATGTAGGGCAGCAAGGGCCACATTTCTGAACAGTGAGAAGTTGTTTTATTAAAGATTTGGTAGACCCCAAGAACTCACTCTGTTCTTGAACTAAGAATTAATGTGTGAAACATGAGTGTTTTGTTGCAGGGACTGCTTGACAGTGGAGTTTTAATCTGTATCACGTACAGAGTGCATTTTTTGAGGGAGTAATGTGTGCCGTATCACTTGTTCACTACATTAGTTATCACTGGACCTCTGTTTTCATTTTCCTTGTTGACTTTGTTTGCTCTGGTTTTTGGCTCTATCTCTAGTTGTCAGACAGGCATTAGCAATTCCTTGACCTTTCTTCTAATACTTGGTAACTCAGGATTCTCACTGTCAGTTTTGGGATGCCACAGTCCTGCAAGGTAAGGAAAGAGGATTGGATTTTTTCATAATTTCAGAAGTCCATAATTTTAAATTAATATATTTTTCCTTTTCTTGCCAGTTCATAGTTGATAGAAGGTCACAACAATCATCAACAAGTTAAGTTAGAACAATATGTTAAACTAAAAGCCCTAAAAGACTATAAGTAGGTTTGCCTATTTGTACTACTAATATATCTATCTTGTGAACTCTATATCCTTAGTAATACACAGTCTGGAATATGTCTTATTTCATGTTTAAATTGGTGCCTGATTACTCCTTGATCATCCTGGCCTGTGAAGAACAGAGCTCATTAGAATCAGCATGGTGGAATACTCTGCATTCCATGAGACTTGAAGTGCAGACTATCTATGACCACAGTTTCTGAAACAAGGAAACTATAAGGGAGTAATACCGGTAAGTTTCCCTCCATTTGTAAGCAAGTAAGCTGAGTGGCAAGGGGGA
Source organism: Coturnix japonica (assembly GCF_054131305.1). NCBI lineage: Eukaryota > Metazoa > Chordata > Aves > Galliformes > Phasianidae > Coturnix > Coturnix japonica. The sequence continues at coordinate 5,597,408 of NC_140680.1, read as the reverse complement.
ATTTTTAGCCCCAACTGCTATATTGTGCTGAGTGTTTTAAGGCAGCAGCCATTTTACTACAAAAATCTGTTCTGTATATGCTGACATCAATACAAATCATACAGCCCTAGGCCATCCTCTGTAAAGATGTCCCAGATCAATCATACAGACTGTAAGAAAGTAAAAGGAATTACTTATTCAAATGCATTTTTTCTCATGTAGAAATCAACAGAGTTCAGCTAATTTAAAGCCCAACTGTCTTTTGAGTCATCCTTTTTTAAAAAACTTCTTACAACCAGAGAGGACAAATAATGTAAGGACACTTTATCTTGTTAAGTTTTGCAGAAGCATCCATGAAAAATACTTGCCAGTCATCTCCTATCCTTATTGCCTTGAAGTAGCCACTGATACTAGAATGTTTACTTCTACTTCCCAAACTGATTTCCAGCTTGCTCTTGAGTATTCAGGGTTCTTTCAAGGTAGAACACCTGCCAACGTGCTTGGGGCTGCTCACAAGATATAAGAACTTCAGCACTGACAGTATTTACTGCTGTAAGGTGACAAGATAGTTCTGTTTTACTGACTCAGTCTGCAAATTTCTGTTCTGATTTGCCATCATAATGCATTGTGTGCTGAAGATTAACACTGTAAGGGAATAACTGTTTTGTGAACAAAATTGCGGTGACTGTGAATTTCATGAACTTTAAAATATTAAATAAATGATCATAGTTTCATCTGATTGGGTTTTGGATAGAATTACCTCTTTTCAATGCACTTTTTTCTCTTCCAGGATAGCAGAATGCCCTCTCTGCTGTGAGTGATCTTACGGATTTCAGACCTAGAATTAAATAGCCACTGTGAGTGTCCATGCTTTAGTAAGTGTGGTTTGTGTGTTAAAGATTTCTTATATGATTGTTTATATGTGCTGCAGCCTCATACACCCCATTATGCATGTGGACATTCAACCTGCCTTTCCTAATAGATTCTTCATGCCTCTATCAGAAACCTACCTCATTCACAGGAAACACTTACTAAGCCTGCTCATGAACTGAAATACTTAACTAGTTCAGCTGATGGTAGCTGGCCGTTGGTGGTTTTAGAATGTGTTCAAGTGGTGGTTGGTTGAAAAAGCACAGGAAAAATGTTGGGAATCAGAAGACAGTCATTTAAGGTGCCTGTGCCAAGAGTTTTCAGGCCTACAGCCAAAAAACCAGATATTTACATGAAGTAGATACTTTGCATTCTTGTAACAGCAAGAATGAAACAAAAAAAAAAACCAAAAAAAACCCAAAAAAACCAAAACAAAACAAACAAAAAAAAAGCCATGCCTGATAGAGATGGAGGGAAGATTCACCCTGTGAAGTTTGCTCATATATTTTTATACATAAGTAAGCAATCTTGTATCAAGCTGCTCTAGATACTGCTCTTTTAGTGGGTATGGTTGTCACACCATAAAGCACATTCCAGTTGGAGCCCCTGGTTCTACAAATATTTAGGAAAGTGAAATCTTTACCACGTGATTTCTATTGCTTGCAGTCTTCAGCAGTGCTTTGACTCACGCTGCAGCACTAATTCATAAAGCTTGCACTTGTAGTCTTTCACAACAGGTGTACTTAGACTTCTTTCAAAAGGCAAGTCAGAAATGCTAAGAGAAATTGATATTTGAGAATGAAAGAGCAAAGGAAACAAACCTAAAAGAAAGAGTTAAAAAAAAAAGAAAGTCTGTTTGCCAAAATTTCACACAGACTTTCAAAGCATTTAAATGACTCTAATACGAAAAAGTTAGAAGTGTTTCTATTTACCAGTTGTCAGTTTTATGGGCCTCTAACTCTTTATTAGTTACTAATCTAGGTTTATGTAATACTGCTAGGCAGGTGGTGGTCACAGTATGGAAACGTGCAAAGCTGCCTCTAGAGTTTCTGAACGAATTCGGTACTTAATCAAAAATCGTCACTAGGGGGAGGTAAGCGGTTGCAATACTGTGCCCGTTCGTCAGAACAAACTGTTCATCTGCTTAAGCATGGAGCCGGAAAACCAAAGTGGAGCAACTGGAAGTGCGAGGATTAACAGCACTGTAAACCATCCTATTCACAAGTCGGATGATTTTAGTTTACTGCAGTTAAATCTTGGTTAAATTAAAACGAAGTTTATCTATAACTGGGTGTGTCCACAGAGTAGTTCACTGCACTTACACTTGTACCAATTCACTTAGCCCTTATAGTTGCTAATTAATTTTACCCAAGTGTGTGTGAGTACCAAAGGGCATAGAGGACACTGCAAACTAAACATTTATAAATCAATGTTATATATTTTTTAAAAAAACCAACCCAGTTTCCAAAATGTTTTTTCAGTGAAGGGAAGCTGCCTTATCTGTACAAACTGATGGTGAAATCTGACTCAGCAACAAGTATTAGGACGTTCCTAATCTCTAGCACAGGAAGTTAAACTCTGAAAGCTTTTGGAAAAGTGCGCAGATTAATTTGCTCAGTAAACACAGCTGATGTTCATACATCTCATTGGATTTTAGGACCTTTTACCTCCAGTACAAACATTTTGACTGATGGGTATAGAAAAAAAGCAGATAATATAAAACAGGTGAGCATTCAGCTGTTTGGAAGCTGGTAGGAACAGCAAAGCTTTCAAAATGCGATGGGTTTGAGGCTTCTCTTTGTCATATTCCCCCAAAATTGACAGACACCTTATATGGAAAAACTGTCTGTAAAAGCAGCAGTTTGTAAGGGAGCCACAGGCAGCCCTGTATTTCTTGCTCTCTACTGCCTGTTACGGACAGTACATCAATTAGGGGACTCCTAACACCCTGTACCTTATTATACATTGGTAGGATGGTGGAAGGTCTTTACTGAAGCTGGAGTTAAGACTACTCATACTTCTCATGGTCAGAAAAGAGTTGGTAGCACGTCAGGTTTTAAAGTCTTCTAAAATTCCACTTACAAATTTGTGTGAAAAATCCACAGGGGATTTGTTCTGTAAGTTTTAAAAAAATTAAGGTAATTCTAGCACTGCTGCATTAATGGCACAGGCTTAAACAACATCTCCTTTTCCATTAATTTAATATTCAGTCAGTATTTCTAGAAATTAAGCTCAGCTCCCTTGGTTCAAAATACTGCTTTACATTCCCTGTGCTTTTAAATGGTCTTGATGTTTCATTTTTCTGATGCATCTTATTTCTCCTGATGGTGTGGTTTATTTTATGCATGCACTGGGCTAATGATTATTGGAGTAAGGGCATAAAACTTCTGCAACTTCTTTATGAAGCAAATAAGAATACAGATATGCATCTTTACATAAAAATGTCTTTCTGATGGGTACTGAATTGTTTCTGAATTCAATATGTGAATTGTTTGACACAGGCTGCGTTGCTTAGTTTAATGAGTTGTAGGTGAAATCTCTTTTTTCTTTTTTAATCGAGTTTTTCCCCTTCTTTGTGACTACACAGATAGTTTACATGAACTTTTCTGCACTAAGTTTTGATGCTACACCAGGACTGGGATTATACACAACATGAACAATACAGACGGAAGTTTAATATTAATAATAATAGATCTGTACACCAGAGGATTACCCAGCAGTATGTGCTGTTATCTGGGCCAAGTGTAAACAATTTTTGCTAAATTAGCTACAGTAGATGTCACAGACCGCTTTATACTGGCTGTAGGAGAAAGAAATGGTACACAATATGTTACAGATTGTGTCAGGATGAAATCACTACTTTGAAATTTTAAACCTCTTTGGGCAGTTGGAATGAATACAAAGGAGCTGGCTTAAAAACCTACACAGAAAAGAGTTCTGCAGAGGCTTGGCCTCAGTCTTGCATTTTGGAGAAATCTAGAGGAGAAAGTCTTTGTTTAACATAAGATTTGAGAATGATCTGTTTGATCAGGAGTGATGATTGATGCTCACGTGCACAGTGGGCTGTGCAGTACTGCAGCATAGTAAAAAATTATTAAATAAAATATTAAAAACATTATGTGTCCTGCCCATAAAGACCTCACCAAACCCAATGCATTGTGATCTTTGCAGGTAATGATCACTAAATTACAACTCCAACATCAACTTCCCTTTTCTTCTTAGAGTTTTTCAGCTCTAAGCATGTTCTGTTAGAATACCTACACCAGCATATTACCTGTTCCCAGTTTCATTACGTGGAAGCCTTGCTATTTCATTCTCTTTTCTTACTTTTGAAATTGCTGCCTCCCTGTCCCAGCCCTGCCAAGAACAGCATTCCCAGTGGTGAGGACCCCAAGGCAGTGCTCATGGCTAAGCTCAATTAACTCCAACAGGCCCTGCTTGGAGCAATCACAGCTTGAACAAAGTTTGCTGTTCCCGTGCTGCCTTTTGCCTGCAGATGAACATCTGCACCTGAAGTGCAATACTGCAGTGATTCTCAGGCAGTAAGGTGTGCCCGTAATACTGACAAAGTACCACTTTTACAGGTGTTGTTTATATTTCTTTCTGAGTAAATCAGGCACAATCAGTTGGAAGAAAAATGTTGCTGATCAAATCACGACTGTGCTAGAAGCTGTGCCAGCATGCACTTGCCGGGGAGGGATCAGACCTTTGCACTTCCAGAACTACATAGGCAGAACCTTACAACTGTCTTTGTATTTCATCGCTCTAAAAGCAGCGCTTGTCATTCTTTACCCCAGTGCTTGCTTTTCTTGGTTCTGTGCTATATTTTGCTCAAATATCACATTGGGGTATGTCTGGTAGTAGCAGATTCTCAGGCACTGGCAGAGCACAGTTAAGGGCTGGACTTGCTACAATGAACAGCACCAAAACTTTATAAAGATTAATTTGCAGAGGATGTTTTAGAGCCCTCTTGAGGCTCTGGTTGAAGAAATGATATTTTTGGTTTTGTTTTTCTAGTGGTTGGCAACACTTCTTGTGGCAGGGATTTGAAGCCAGATGATATTTGAGGTCCTTTTCAACCTAAGCTATTCTGTGATTGTCTGATTGTTTTGTTAAGCCCACCATATTGCCAAAGGATTCGCCCAGCTCCCAGTTCAGTGCATTTTAACTGTAAGTAAATCATGCAGAATGTTTTGGATTATAGGAATTTGGATGATTGTCCTGAGAATCCATGCTAAATTTTTACTTCTTGACACTAGCAAACCCTAAGCAATAACAAATTAGAACATTTCTTTTTTTCCTTTTTTGCTTTTCCTTTTTCCTTTTTTAGGAGGTGGGGTGGCAAAAATTTCTTCAGGAGTCCACATTTTATTATGTTTTCTTTCACACTCCCTTGCGGATCAAAGCTCACTATAACGCCAACTCCTGCTTTTGCTCCTTTGAGGTTTTCTTTAAAATGCTGTTCTGCTGACTCCTCTATAAACACTGAAAGGTGTTTGTTTGTTTGTTTGTTTGTTATTCTTAGGTAACAATATCTATAATAACAGCATTTGCAGGAGTGCAGATAGAATTTTGAGAACTGCCTGTTAGTAAGTTGATTATGAAGATGTATGCAGTATTGCTCAGCCTTTCACATGTGTGAAACTGAGATTGTTACAAAGAAAACCAGTTTCAGATGGCTTTAAGAAAAGAGGTGCTTGCACTGTTATTTCCTGAAAAATGACTCATCATTTCTTTTTTGTCCTGGCCACACCTTTTGTTCAGTGGTTGCCACATAAAAAATAAACCATCCCCACTCTTTAATGTGTATCTGCACAGCCTACTTCGCATTCACAAACTAACACCAATTTGTTCATTCATACCTGTAGTGCGTATGATTCTATGTGCAGTGTGTGTGTCAAGTAACAGCTAGAGGGGCATTTCTGAGCTTGTAAATTGTCTCTGTCACCCTTACTAAATATTTCGGTTGTATTTCATGCCTTTCACAGTAACAGCAGTGACATGACAGTAGTGTCACAGGGAACGGGGAATCTTGGTGGAACGTTGTGCTGCAGCACAAAACACTAAGTGAAAAGGTGAATGTGGGACTTCACCTTTTCTTAAGTGAGTCTTTGGTTAAGTCTTTGGTTAAGCCAGGGATTCAAATCTACAGTTCAAATCTCACATTTCTGCAGAAACTACAGGACTAGAACTCTCCTGCAGACTTTCTTGTCATCTGGGGACTTTCTTTAATTGCACTGGTTATTGAGGCTGAGTCAGGTTCCAAATACATGGATGCACATACATTTAGATGCAGGAAAAAAATACAAATATCACTTCTGCTGTCTGAAGAGAGTTGCAGGAATGCTTTTAGCTACAGTGGAACATTCTGTGCTGTTGTACAGACTAAGAACTGTCCTCATTCTGGGGCAGATGTTGGTGAGGTTGCAGCTCTGCTTTTTCTCATCTGTAAGTGCTGGCTGGGTGGCATGCAAGGCAGTAAGTATTTTGCCAAGTCATAAAAAGGCTGGAGGTTTTTGTTTATTACTTGCTACTAATTTTTTTAGGAACCTACTTTTGTCTACATAGCTACAAATTAAGTTGGAAATCAGCTGAGAAAAGCTGGCTGAACATTATGCATTTCCTCCTTGAAAATTGTGCTGAGTGGTTTTGTGCCTTCTTTGTACCAGTTCTGCACCAAAGAGGAAGCAGCAAAAACTAAACAAAAAATTTTCCCATTTCAGTTTACCTGTTTAAGCTCTAATGAAAGGTTTGATTATTAAGCTTGGGTTTTGTTGGGTTTTTTTTTTTGCTTTTTTTTTTTTTTTTTCATTCTCATAAGATTAATCCATTTACATCAATAAGATTACTCACGTGAGTACCCTGTTGCAGAATTCGCCTCTAGTACTGTGATTGCCTAGGGGGAAGTACAAGGAAGTTGCAATTAAAGTTACAGAAGGAAAAGGAGGTCTGACCTTTTCTATTTTAATTTTAAGTTTGCCTGCCGTTTCACTGACAAATGACAACAGCTTTTGCACTATGAAGTGCTACCAGCAAGAGAACAAAACTGCTTTTATTTAAAAAGAAACAAAAACTCCATGCTAAATCTTCACTGTAAAAGGTAAAAAGAGGTGGATGTCTGATCAGGGGTTATAACTTTGAGGCACCGTAGACTTTCTTTCTGTGCATCACATTAGTGGAAAATTCCTTCATTCATTTAAGAAGATAAAAAGTTGTAACTTTCACGTTTGGTTGGTGTGACATCAATGACTGGCTGGGACTGCCAGCATTCCAAAAGGGATATCATCCTAATCTGCAGCCACTCAGGGCAATGGGGCGGAGCCTGCAGTCCAAGCCAAAACACTTACAGGTGCATAAGTAAGTAGGGAAGGGCACAGGTGATGCACCTGTCTCAGGAAAGGAGCACTAGCACAGGTGTGTCATAACTTATCAGCTGCCTGTGTTAGAGCATGAGCTCCTTTGATCCACAAACGCACTCTCCACCACGCTGCAGCCCACAGTTTCCAAATATTGGTCAAGAACCTCCAGAAATGAATATCTACTATGAGAACTTCTTCCATCCACAGAATATTCCTAGTCCACAGCGACCGAGCACCTTTGAGACAACGGACTACAACAGCACACCCAATCCTTACCTCTGGCTAAACGGACCTTCCATTACTCCACCACCGTATCTCCCAGGATCCAATGCCAGTCCTTTCATTCCTCAGTCTTATGGGATGCAAAGGCAGCTCCTGCCTAACATGCACGGCTTGGGAGGAACAGATCTTGGCTGGCTTCCTCTTCCATCCCAAGAAGAGCTTATGAAGTTGGTTAGACCACCTTACTCCTACTCTGCCCTTATTGCCATGGCTATCCATGGAGCGCCAGAAAAGAGGTTGACTCTCAGTCAGATCTACCAGTATGTGGCTGACAACTTCCCATTTTACAACAAAAGTAAAGCTGGCTGGCAGAACTCAATTCGGCACAACTTGTCTCTCAATGATTGTTTCAAGAAGGTGCCTAGAGATGAAGATGATCCAGGTATAGTTGCTCCCACCTTTCTTCTCTCTATTTAAATATGATAGATCTAAAAATGAAATTGTTTCTGTTTGTTGTTTTTTTTCTTTCTTTTTATACAATTTGTAATGTAAAATACAATGCGAAGAGACACAATAGCCTGGATTCTGGACATACACAAAGTAGCTTCTCTTTTTTTTCATAGGGCTGCACTAGAAGGCAAGCATGCATAGCTGAGTTCTGAATCAATATCATTTATCAAATCTCTGTAGAGAAAGAGATTCTTTAGTGCTCTAAATCTTCCCCAGAATCAAGCACAGGATCAGCCTGAGGAAGATACGTTCAGAAATCATTTGGTGTAATGCATATGGATTGTACCAAACTTAACTGAGGATTCAAGGAAAGAGGGTAAAGAAAATTCAGACTAATTGTAGAAGTCCAGTGGCTTTAATGGAGTAAACAATAATTATCATGAGGAGAGCAGGCTGCTTTTGTTTTGTTTCAAGTGTTTTGCTTGCAATCCCACTTAGGCTGTTTCCAACCCACCGGCTGAAATGCCATCATTCTTCCTTTTTATTTTTGTTTTTTAATTTTTCTTTTTCCTGACAGTATCTATTGGGAACCTTTTGGGACATTTAAAAGCCATTCAATTATGTTGCCAGAGAGAGCCAAAAATGTGGTTCTATCTCATTGATAAACTATCCTACCCCACTGAATGCGCAGAAGCAATCTATTATGGGATTTGATAATTGCTGTAAATTTGGAGGATCAGTTATATAGTGAAACCTCATTCCCCCACCAAGAAAAAAAAAAAGTAAAACTAACAAGTCCTCCAAGTGGCTCCACTTGCAGTTCTAGCTGTGTAGAGTCAGGGCTACAGGACACAGGGGAAAACATTTTTTTTTTTTTCAGAATTCAGCAGACTTCTGCTTTTGTGTGGCTGCAAAACATGGGGTTTTTTTGTTTGTTTTTGTTTTTTTTGCTCTTGCAAATTCTCTGTTTCTGTGAAAATAAAATTGAAAAGTCAAAGAAAACTGTTCCTTGCTGACTGCAGCCATATTTTAAACCAGAAAATATGTGTTTGTCCATCCTTGACAGGAAAAGGGAATTACTGGACTCTGGACCCAAACTGTGAAAAGATGTTTGACAATGGCAACTTTCGCAGGAAGAGGAAAAGGAAGTCTGATATTGGGGCTAGTTCTGCCCATCTTACATCTGAGAAATCCGAGGACAACACCTTGACTGGCAGCCCCAAAGCTGGTGAGCATCAGGATCTCTTGGAAAACCCATCATCTGGGACTGACAATCCACCTGATAAAGGATCTCCGCCTCCATCTTCCAGTAGTCCATGCCTTAGTAATTTCATTTCCAGTATGACTGCTTATGTTAATGGCTCTAATTCAGTGGGCCGCTCAGTGCCATTGGGACTTAATGCTGAACCCACTGACAAAATGGGACAGAATATGGCGGGCTTGAATTCCTACTCTCCACTCTCTAATGTTCCCAGTCATGGTGTGGGAGAGTGGTCCAATTCTATGCCTGCTAGTCACCTCGGCTATAGCAACTCAGTGCTCAACCAGTTTAACACCCATTTTTACAGTAGTATCAGCACAAATAACACTCTCTTTTCCAGGGAGGGGACAGAGGTCTAAATAAGAGATCTCCAAGACATCAAAATATAGCTATTTATGAGAGGGAGTGACCTGTGGGTGGATGATTATTGTTAGTCTGTTATCTCTAGGATCTGCATTGCATCCTACTTTCTGACAGCCCCAAACGTTTTAACTGTTATCCTTACTCAAGTTACAAGCGCTCCACATTTGGCAGCTCCATATAAAAATGGAGGGATTTTAACAGCAAGAATAGCAAAGAAGTCTGATGGAGATTGTGTTTGCACTGCTAAAAATCATGGTCCCCTGTGGACATACTTGAGAGGAGTTACTGTTTATCTTAGGGATGAAACTTTCTGGCATGGTAGTTATTTTGCTATGGTGCTTTTAAAACACTGATATATATTTGGCTATATCTGTAAATTATCTCTCTTTCTGATACAGGCTGTCTGTACTAGAGATTCTTGGTACATTCTTATTTGAACAAAGCTATTCTGAGACACTGAAGGATCTACAGCAAGAACTACTACATAGTGGGTAGTAACTAGCAGGGGATGAGGGAATGCCCTCTTTAAATTTCTCTACTACTAGAGCATATGTTGCCTCAAGTCTGATGCTGTTTCACCCCTAAGGGGAACATGGTTGTGAAGCAGGCTAGCATAATCAAGGACACAACATTCATTTTGAAACTGAAACAAAGCACAACAAATGGAGTTGCCTTCTGCTGGTGCAATCAGATCTTTGTGTTTTAGATCTTAAGTACAGAGTTAAATTCTGTGGAAAACGTCTCTGTGCTGTATATTTTCTTCCTTTTTGTAACAAAGTCCATGCAATTGTTTTGTGTAAATATTAGGAATAATGCTTATTTTTTTATATTCTACTGTAACCACAAACAAAAATTCAAATAAATGAAGTTTCTTCAAGCCAATAATTGAATCGTGTTTCATATTTATGTAAAATAATATCTCAGACTGTAGAGCCTGCAACCTATGAAGGCACCATGTTTTACTGGCATTTACACATCTGTGCACGGATCAGGCTTCCAGAATGATGGACAACATATTAATGCACTGTAATAGCTGCTGCTTTGTCTTGGTTATTTTTTTTAACTCTACATGGATATTGTTTTGTTACAGGCCACAAAAGAAGCATTTTTAATAAAGAATTTGTATATACAAATGTGTGTATGCTGTACTTCTTACATCTTTAAAAGCCTCCTTAATAGCTGGAGTTGTGCAGTTAGCCTGAGGAAAGCCTAGTGAAATACTCAAGGTCAGAGGGTGAGATGGGATCTGTCTAGAGAATCCAAATTTGCATGCCTGAGGAATACAATTGGCTGCTATTATGCAAAATGCTTTCAGTAAAGAAAAATAATCCCTACAGTTGCCCTATTGGATCTAAGTGGTGCCAATCATTTCAGAAACCAGACTATATCTTCACATGCTAATTAGCCAAAGAATGAATGCAATCGTTTCTGCATTCTCATTGATCATTTTGTTATGACTGTTCACTGAACTCAGTATTATAAGTTCTCATTTGGAAGCTGAAACCTCCCTCCATAGCTAACACTGCACAGATAACAAAATAAAATAACCTTCTGCCATGACTGTAAGTTTTTCTGTACTGAGGCCTGAGCTGTAGCCTCCACCCTCTGAATTTTACAGCCATTCCACAAGTACCAGCCCAGGTGAGCCTTAGAATGCCCTGCAAGTCAGCACCCAGCAGCATTTGTTACAGAGACTTGCTCATGTGACAAGTGAGAAATGCATTGAGTCAGCACAGTTACGTGTGGGATCCAGTAAAAATACAACAGACTACCCAAAAATGCAGCTCCTGTGGAGAACACAGTTCAGAAAACAGACAGAATTGATTTCTTTGCTCCTTAAATGTTCCATTGTAGACTCACAGAGCAAAAGTATGGGAGAAATAAAATGCAAATTGCACCAAGGCGAATGATATTGCTGAACAACAGCAGACAGTAGGAAGCAGCTCCTTTGTCCATTTGTACTGCATTTAATGTGTGGTTCCAACAAGACAAGACTTTGTGCCTCATTGCTTCCCAGAGACTATTAAGCAAATACTGCTTTTGGCCTATAGGTAATGAGGAAGTACTTCTAACGTGCCGGTTCTTCATAGGCAGAGGTATTTTTCCTACTGGGTGCCCTAAGTGCAGGGGTTAGTGAGTTCTCCCATGACCCTCCAGCTAGTTTGATATGCACCAAATCTGGTGATGAGCCTGCTGTTCAAGGAAGGAGTGGAAAAACATCTGCATGGCACACATGAATGATTATTCATAAAAACAAATATTTGTAACAAAAAATATAAATGTTCTTCTTTATTTTTGCTTTTTTTGTTTGTTTGTTGTTTTTTTTCCAGAGAGGATTGACTTTGATAACCAGTCACACTAATAGGTTCCTGGAGCTCCTGCACATCAGTCTGGCATCTGGAAGGAAACTGTTGTGCTTGTATGAGCAGCAGCACTGATCTTCCTAAGGTAATGCTCATATTCATGTATGTTGTATGGTAATTACATGGGGTTTGGAATGAAAAGTCTCTATACTGTTGCTCTTCTTTAGTGTTTTTCTCTGTTTTTAACTACATTATATTACCAACACCTACTGTTATGTGCTATATTACAAATGTTTACATTTACATTGGTGATGCTTGAAAATCTAATCTGGGCTTCAACAACTCTCACTGATTTATTCTGTGATGATTCCTGATTGATTGATTGTTATTTTCTTATTGTGTTTCGAAATGTAGCTATCTATCTTCACATGCCAATGTGGGCACTGTGCTCCTTGATTCTTCAATTACTTGTTCCTGGTGTAAATGTAAAGTTAGCTGTTAAAGGTTGCTCCTGTCTCACCAAAACCACAGCCAGTCGTGAAGTGGTCAGAATAGGTTCCTACTTCTCTGTCATCACAAAGCTTCTGCAAAGACAGAAGCCTTCAGTGGCAGACAGTGTGCCTTGAGTCATGAGAAATAGGTTCCTAGATATAGTTGAGGTATACCAAAGATTAGCTGCTGAACCACTTGCACAGTGTCATCTTCATTCACCATGGCAGAAACACCTTCCCTGGATTCTTACTGCAGTTTCATGGTTCTGTGTCCTGCATTTGCAGCAGGAGAATCTGCGACACTTCAGCTCTAGTTTGCTCTAGTATTAGTTTTCAGCTTTCCATGTTTCCATTATAGACTTGAGTCGCAAATCATGTTAAAGATCTGGGGCTACACAGCAGAAGTCTGGGCAATGAGGTTTCCCACAGGAAGTCTTGTTCACCTTGTCATGGGATCAGCTGCAAATCCTTGAGTCCAGCAGTGCCATTCCCTAGCAGTCCAGGTAGAGCCCCACCTACAGTTTGATGTATGTAGCAGAGAAAGTGTTTTGTAATCAACAATCTTCATAAGCTTAAAATAAATTAAAAAAAAGGCAGTCTACTAGATCTAAGTGAAATGAAGCCATAAGGCAATGTAAAGAAGAGACTCACTCATCTACCAAATCCAAACCAGGTCATTGATCAGATAATCAGATAATTGTAGATAGCTTAGGAGAAGAGGCTTCTGAAGACAGAAGAGCAACATTAGCAATAGTCTGCAATAGGGATGGGGAATGGAGGGCTGCTAACAATGAGGTCAGCCAAATCTCATGTTACCATCAACATGCAGGAAATGTAATTAATCTTGGTGGCAATTTACTCTGTGTTTCATAATTGTTTTAAAGGCTGAGTTTGTTGTGGAGCTTTCAGCTGGATTAGGCAAAATAGTCAAAGACCATTCTGTATTGGCATCTACTTTATTAATGGTAATAGTTTGCATACATTATGAACAAATTTAATATTCACTTTGAAGCAGCTGCTCTCACACACTCTTCTGCTGTACACAATTGCCACTGATCATGCCTTCATGTAGGTGGTTAATGCATTTCAGATGTTGATAATTGTCTATGCTAATACTTTGGTACTCAGTCCATCCTTTGAGTCAGTCAAAATGAACCAGGCTCAAGAAAAATACTACTAATAATTGCTAACACTAACCCAAATAGTCCATGCAGCACCTGGTTTGGGGGGATTATGAGGAGAGAAATTAATAGACAGGTGCATCATATTTGTGCTTGACTGAAAGGCCAATGGACAGAACCTCCCTTCATCAAGTGAAAGCCAGTTCACAGTGCCACCTGTAAAGCCATTCTATGAAAGGGGAAAAAATGGTGTAGCTATTGCAAACCACGGTTGCTTTCTGTAAACAATGGGAGACTTCTAAAGCACACATTGAAAATCTAAAATGATACAGACTAAGGAACACTCTTTCAGTGCTTGGTAAACAATTAGCAAGACAAATATGTCTGGTGACTGTTTACCCTGTTTTACAATTATAGTAGAGCTTCTTCATTCCTTGCTTATCTAGAAAGGTAATTAGAAAAAGAGACCGCACGATGCTGTGCAAAATATATTTTAAAAATTATAAATACCTTGGGTTTCATTCATTCTTGTCTTATCAAACATACTGCAGTGTTCTTAGTAAGTGGAAAAAAGTAAAGCGAGATCAACTTAAGAAAATCTCTGTCTCAATGAGCCTTAAAATCTGTATTTAACGGTAGAATTCTGAACTGCCTGGCATCCCATTACTGATAACCAACACGAGATTAAATGATATTCCTTGTTCCAAGATGACACCAGGGTGTGTAGCACAGGTATCTGTCAATGAAAATAAAATTAAAGTGATGCCAGAATTTGTTTCTGTGACAAACAGCAACAGGCATTTTGCCAAATGTATTCTGAATTACAGTGCACTTTTTTCCCATGATGGGATACATTATGAAATTCTTCACTGTTTAGCAGTTTAGTCAATAGTTTCTTTGTTGCTTTCTGTGAATATGTTTGCAGGTGAGTAAAATAACAAACTTCTTCCCAGTAGCACTGCCAATTCATGGCACTGCCAGCTGAAAGCACTTCACAGCAATTCTTAAAACTTCTTCCAATGGAACTTGAGGAGAGCTGACCCAGAGCTGCGTTACTCTTTTGCCAAAGTCTTCAGGCTTTAAGATCTATCTCTTGTCTGAACAAGAACATGCAGTTTGCCACTAGTAATAACCTTTAGCTTTCTGAGCTTGAAATGTTGATAACCACAAGAATCTGTGCTGCTGTAGTCATGGAGGTGCTGCTGGTAACTCTCTGACAGCTGGTACTTGTCATGTGCTAGAAACCTCCATGGCTGTGAGTACCTGGATTGAAAGACACCTCAGTTTTTTCTTACTTATATTGTAAGCCTAGTTTAAGGACTTTCATCTACACAAAGGATCCTTCTTGAGTGGACTTGCACAATATACAGTCTTCTGATATACTGTGCAAATTAATTTTCAGGCTACTCCTCCAGAAACAATGTTTGTGTGTCTTTGCTAAATTGCAATTAAACCCAGAAACATTCCTCTACAAATTTCTTTGCTGTAGACTGTGCAACTAATTCTGTGTGTACTTCCAGCGTATCTTCCATCCATGGTTATCTGTTGCTACTTAAGAAGCAAGACAGACAGTCATGCAAACTCTAGCAGAAGCTAATCCTCATTTCTAACCTGCATGCTACTCATTTCCTAAATTAGTTAGTTGGTAAAAAGCTGTTTATTATTCCTTTGTCAAAAATTCCTGAAATAATCTCTTACGGAACAGCCTCGCAAAGTACCAAGGATGTCAATTCATCTCTGTTTAAACTGAAACTGGAGAACTCAGCTCCATGTCAGTTCATACCAGTACTGACTGACACACCTCACTTTGCAGAGTACACCAGTGTGAGGGTGTAAGAACCTCTCTTGATGCTCTTGTCTGCATTGCAAATGGAAGGGAGCAGCCTAGTCCTAGGATGACAGAAGCTTTCTGCTCTTCATGTTGTTTATTTGTTGTTCTCATTTGTTTATTTGTTTGTTTTAATGTGCTTTCCCTGTGGAATACACAACACATGACAAAGCTTTTCAGCAATATTCTTCAACTGTTAGGCATATTTAGTGTGTTTAACTGCTTTAAACTATTACGATTGCTTCCATTTAATCTTTTCCAGACAAAAATTGTTCCTCTTGCCTCCTATTATCAGTTCTCAACAGAATTTGTTGTTCTTGCTTCTGTTCCTCTGACAGATTACAGAAGTAAGGTGAGCAGGCACAATGAAGGTGTTATCATCAAACTCTGCTTGTGTATTTACAAGAGACAAGCAGAGGTAACCTTTGGTGTGCTGATAGATTCCACGAAGAGCACTCAGAAGCTGTGCTGTAATTAAATGCCATGTCAGGGGAGTTTATCCCTATGTTTAATACTGTGCATAGGTAATTTCTGATCTCAGTATGTCCAGCTGGATTAATAATACACTTTGACTCCTGTGAGCCATCAGATGCAGGAGCGTCTGCTCAACGCTTCAATGCCAGAAGTTTCATGGAAGTATTACATAGATAGTAGCTAATTATGTCCATAAGTGAACTGATGTATGTTTCCAGGCAGTGTGCTGAAAGGGAGGAACAATATTTGTGTCATCAGGGAAGGCTTTTTATGTGTTCTGCATGCAGTTTCATCAAGGGATCAGAATCGTCCTCTTGTTAGGATGCACCACAAAACCATGGACATTATTTTGACACCAACACAAGGAGAGATACAAAGGTACTGAGTTGATTTCTTTGTCACCTTTGGAGGTGTGGATTTGTTGTGGCACAGAACTGGTACTACAGAGCAGGGGGGTAATACTGATGTGCCTTATATCTCAGTAGCAATTTTTTATGTGGTTAGAACAATGTGTTCTGACACAAACAGCCTATTGTTTGCAATTTCATGCCAAGAGCTTTGTGTATGCAAACTTGCATGCAAATCAGATTAATTTATTACAGTTCCCTCCAATGAAAACGTGGAGGAAGAAAAAAAACAACATTTAGCTTCAGCTACACATTTTCCTATGAATAGGGCAGCTATTAAATGATTTATGGAAAGAATGCTAAGAATGCAGAAAGTTCAAAGAAAGTGAAGTGCTGTCTTTCTTCCCTGACAGCTGGGAACCTGGTTATTTATTATTAATAGTGCCATCATCCAACTAGACTCAAACCATTAGTTATCCACAAGGTACATGTACACTTTACTGTATCACTGCAAGTGGGCAGATCTCAAATTTACTTTCACTCAACAAAACAAAACAAAACAAAAAACCCCCACAAAAAAAAGTCTATCAGGATTCTTGCAAGGAAGGGGAGAAGGAGAAAGGATGCGGGGATTGATGTTTACTCACACTCCCTGCCTATTGCTTTGTTGGGGACAGTGTGGCTTCAGCTGAAAATGAGAGTATTCTTAGAGCTTTCCCTGCCTTAGGGCTGCCACAACTCAAACCCTTGGATCTCTGATGGAACTAAACTACCATACCTATATGAATAGTTCTGTGAAAAAGTACATTGCACTGTGCTGCAAGCTGTCTGCTATCAAAGCTCTCTGGGAGACAGCTAGAACTACGAAGGATGTGCGTAATAAGAGTATATTTAAGTATTCTATTATATATATACTACTGAGACTGTACAGATAACGTTATCTCACATATGACATCATTACTAAACAGGTGGTGTTTCTTTCAATTATTTGACTGTTGCATTAAGTTTTATTGATCCCACATATGTTCCAATGGAAAATGCAAAGTTCACAAAGCTTAAACTTTTTTCCAGAACCACAAAACCGTCTCTTGTTCTACTTGGAGGTAACAAAATGAGGTAACTGTGGCTAATTATGGAGAGAGATACTCCCCAAATCTGGTTTTACGTAATTCTGTCTCCATTCACTGTAAGTAAATAAATGATAAGATAAGCAAGCATGCAGATAAGTCATTGTTCTCCTGCTATACTGTCTGTATCCTTCCATATATTTGATATAAAATAGATGCAGCAAATCAGCATGACAGCCTGAAACCTTCTCCATATGAGCAAGGGTCAGTGATAGTGCAGGGCACCTGCAGGTTTGCTTGCACTGTGACATTTCCATTTTTTTTTTTACGGAATGTTTGCTATTTAAAGCAATTATTGAAAAATTATACGTTTGGGGATTTTATTTATGCAAATAAACATGCAAAGAAGCATGTTCTTTTATTCCCTGGCAAGTTGTAAGGCGACCCTTAAGTTTGAAAGCCTCAGAATATTCTCAATCAATCAGGACATTTTTCCTCCAACAAAGTGTATTTAACATTCCTAACCTTGAGCAGCAGGGGAAAAATAAGGTCAGAGCTCTAGAAAAACCTGTTGATGGTAGCTGATAATGTGAAAATGAAGCAGTCAAGCAGGCTATGGATAGCATGGGCTGGATCTACTTAAAAAAATAAAAGTATACATGAATATAAATATGGAATATGAGTGAAACAGAAGCTATCAGTTGTAATCAGATTAATCCTTTACATCCTTATTGCCATCTGGGGCAGATGATGTCTGGAATGGCCTGTTATTGAAAATAACAGCTAAGGGGAGAAATACTGACAGATGTAACAGTCACAGGATTGACCTGAACCCTGGGACGTGCATTGGAAGCTCTGACAAGCAAATAGAATGTCTGTGAATTTTCCAAACTTCCATTTTGTGTGGGACACACAGATCAGACATGAGGATCACAGCAGGGGTTATTAACTACATCCTGTAGTTACTGAACATTAAGTGTTGCAGTGGTTTCTGCATGACTTGTAGAGCTCCTCAGGTGCTTGTGTGTTTGGGAGAGAGGCGGGGTGGAGGGTTGTTATTTTTATCTGTGATCAACATTACTACATTTTACAGTGTAGTTATTGAGATTATTCATCTAATAATTAGTTTGGGTTTGTAGATTACATTCAGAAAGGGCATTTTTCACCTTACATTTGTAGGAAGTTTAAATATTACATTTCATTGGGCAATTGTACAAAATATAAAGGTCTGTGTATTACTATACGCAGTGAATTCTGCAGACGTGCATGGGCTCGTTTTGAATAACAGGGTAAAGCAGTTAAGCAAGTGATAACCTTTAAATACTCCTGAATTTAGATGGAAGTAACAAGGTAAGCAACAGTACACTGTCTCTATGTTGTGCATGCTGCTTCAGTATTTTCCTGGTAAGGAAAATAAAAACAGCAGAAGACAAGGTGTTGTGTATTTTACCCTAGTTTCTCTCAGTACTTCACACATTCCTATAATGAGTTAGAGGACTTCGTGCTCAGAGCAGTACTTTGTGCAGCAAGTGGAAGACTGTGTTGGAAGAGAAATGAATAGCTTTTCACAGAAACTGACTGTTTTTCATGAACATAAATGTGAATATAAAATTTAAAGTTCTTTCCCTTTCTCTAGAGGCACCGTTCTGGCTTGTGTAGAAGGGAATGAAACTGAAGATGGGCCTGAACTTGGCAGAACAACTCAATTCAGGTAAATGGATCCACACAAATCCATTTGCTTGGTACAGCCTCAATGGAAACAATTAATATCATACAGCAATTATGTAATTTCTTCAGGCGGCTTTAAAAAATTCATGCTCTGTCATCTTTATTCTTACCTTTGAACACTGCTCATGGAGGGGACATGGAGGACGCAGCCCATAGCCTACCAACAGTTTTAGTTTACTGTTACTAGGGGTTATTACGTGCTCAATTAAAAATTGTAACATAATGCAGTTCCCTATGCTGCAATCAAAGGTATCATCACCCAGCTTCGCCTTAGACCTCTATCCATGTGATCATAACCTACAGCATGTAATTACTTGGTGCAGCTTTCTAAAGAAACAGTAATCCCTCCTTAACTCTCATGGTAAAAAGTCAACTTGTATTTCCATTGATCAGTAACACTCACACCAAATTGTGGTGGCTGTTCAAATTCCAGCCTCCTCATTTTTACATACATGTATATACATTTATTTTAACCGCACTCTACAGATCTTTAGGCTCAGCAGGAACTGTCTGTCAGTATTTTCTTAGAAAGCATTCTTACAGTGGAACAGAGTTGGAATAGCACTGATCATTCTGCAGTTACTTTGGATTATCAGTGGGAAGCAGGTGCACTCTGCGTGTTGATTAGGCACATTTATGATGAGGCTTTCAGCTGGCTGACTTGGTGCTTCAATCCTAAGTACATTCTAAATGCCCCAGTGCCTGTGGCGTGTGGTTAGTGACTGCATTACTTCCGTTCCCATGCAATTCTTAGTACTTCCAAAGATCTGTTAAGTAATGAGAAGACGTTGCACATGCAGATTGTTTTTTATACCACTACAAACACATGAAGCCTAAGAAACGAAACACAGAAAGATATGATCGTGAATATTAATCATCTTAGAATGTAGAAAATTAGTAAAGCATGCAGAAACAAACAGCACTCCTAGTTTAGCAGGATTTTCATCATGAAAGTCTTCAAAAATCTGTAATTGTTGTCTTCTGAAGCAATTCTACTTGCATCAGTTTACTACTTATTGAAAAACTCAAAACAATTACAAGATCTGTATTTACTGTGTTTACTTTTTTTCCTATCTTGAAATAGATTCTTCATAAGATATATCTGAATACATTTTATGTCTTAAAGTCACTGACATTCCAAACATAACAGTACATAAATAAGCACAACATCCCTTTCCCATGTGTGTAGTGTCAATGAAAAGGAAACATGCATGAAAAGAGGCTTCTTGGTGTCCAGAAATACAAACATGACCAAATCCCTGCCCACCACTGCAACTGCACTTTGGCTATTAGTTTTTGCAGCTAAACTGGAAACAAAATTTGACATCCACTCAGGGAAGAGAGGAAACTTAACAGATTCTTACTCAATTTAAAGTTGAAATCAAATCCAAAAATGTCTCATAATTTTGCCTTTCCTGTTTATGCGTTATTTTTTTTCTCATTCAAATTCAAACCTTCATTGGTACATTCAGAGCAAATAATTCAATTTATGTGAAAACAGAACAGTTTGGGTTTGTTTTTCTGAGTTAGTAGTGCAAAAATTTCCCCCAAGATTTTCAGGTTTTCTTTGAAAAGAACAGCTCGTGGTCTGTGACTTATTTCATTTTAAACCTTGAGAAATAGTGTAAATTAAATAACAATAATGTTATGAATGTGATAGTGCTGGAATTAATCTTGTAATACCATCTTCTGCTCACCACTGAAATACACTCCAGAGGTTTATTACATGGCAACATAAGCCACTGTGAAGAATCCACACACCAATAACTGCTCTCGAGTGATACATTCTGAATCTGCAGAAGGAAAAATAATGGGGGAAAAATATTTGTGTTAATAGAACTTTAGATAGAGACATTTTCAGGGGAAAAAAAACACCCCACACAACCCAGTACAGAATAGAGAGAAACAGAAATCATTACTTCTGTAACACTGTCATAAATATATCATGCTCATTATGCAGTATGGATATACAATCAGGCATTGAATGGAACAACATAAAAATAAATACATGGTTTGAAATAGAAATGGTTGCATCAGGCTGAAAAATAATGATAATAAATTGTATCAAGTTTACTAAAGAAAAAGCAACCACAAATCACATAATACAAATAGTGTGGATGCTACTGAAAACCAGAGCTTTATCCTGAGTTTGTGCATATGTGAGTCACAGGTTCTGTTATATCCACCCAAATTTGCTAAAAGTCAAGATGAGAATCAAGCCCAAAACACAATTCTGGGGGGAGGAGGGAAACATATATCTGTGTTTATAATATTTAGCAATAACATTTACAGCCCTGTTATCTGCTAACTATGCAAAAACAAACACTTGGTCCAGGTGGAGTGTGCCACATGTTTATATGTAAACAAATGGCTTAATCATGCCTTAGGGCACTGCAGTGTTATAGCACACAAAGCTCCACCGATAGCCTTGGTTTTAGAGAAACCAGCCACTGCAGGAGAAAGGTAATTTGTATAAACCACCTGTAGGGAATGGAAGCTGAAGTTCACATATAGAAATAAACTTTTGACTAGGCCTAGATCTGACCGGAGTGAACAAGCAAAGCAGAGACCTGAGCTCGCCCAAATCAGCTGCTTATCTGCTTCAGCAGAACTGCACAAACTGCAGACAGCGTGTCAGTGCAGAACAACGCTTGCTACTTCAGGGGTCCTGCTGTGTAGTGAGGGTGGCAGAAGGTACCACGTTTCTCATTCTTTTCTGGAATTCTGTGTATTTTATTGCAATGCTGAAAAAACACGCTTGTTAACAAATGGTAAGCTGAAAGTAGTTCATTTGTTTTTGCTGATACGCTGTTCAATGTAGGTGTGACAGAAACAGGGCTGCCTGGCTGCAAGCGCTTCAGTTCTGCACGGGCATGGTGAAGGAAGAAATTCATTTAAAAAAGTAAATAAATCAGTATTTCAGGAAAAATATGGTCAGACTGCAGTGTTTGGACCCAAACAACAGATGGTGGGGCTGCTGCAGGGCAGGCAGAACAAGAAAAGTGACTAGTTGATGACTTTGTCCTGATCCTTCATGATTCTGTGATTTAAACCCATCTCTGTGAGGGTTGCTCTGAAAGTAATGCCTCCTATTTTATTATGTTGGCCTATGATGTCAGATGTTGTGATGGTGGAAAGGCTGAACCTTCCCTCCCATATTCCATTACATTGTGTTGCCATGTGACAGCAGGCAGCAGAGGGGCAGTCTGTTGCAATGGCTCTGCCATGGAAGTGTGCATGAAGCCCAGGGGTGGAACTGAATGGCACCCATTGACACTCCTAGACACTTGCTGAACGTTAATGGAGACCAAACAGTCTTGGGAAACTCAGATCTGGTTTTGGCCTTCTTCAGCTTGTCAGCATGTTTCAAAAATAATGCTTCTATTGTTTGTGAGCCTGAATAAATTAAAGACAAAAGAATCATGAGCAGTGCCAGGGAAATGTTTATC
Source organism: Coturnix japonica (assembly GCF_054131305.1). Lineage (NCBI taxonomy): Eukaryota > Metazoa > Chordata > Aves > Galliformes > Phasianidae > Coturnix > Coturnix japonica. The sequence goes on along the minus strand of NC_140680.1, from coordinate 5,575,096 downwards.
TGTCAAAAGTCAAAGAAAATTAAGTAGCTCCCTTTCTTTTAGCACATGCAAATCACTGTTCATCACATTTACTGCTTCCTTTACAGAAATATATCCCTAGTCTATCAGCAAACAAAAGGCTGTAAGTATTGCTATAAATTTCTTGCTTTTTCACATGAAGTTTGTGTTAGAAGGAAGCTGCTGTGCATTTTTATACCTAACCTATTTTCAAGCACAAATCTTTCTCAATGGGAGCTTTGGCCACCTTTTTTTTTTTTTTGATGTTATACATTCAGTGCAACTGTATTTCCTGAATGCAAGTTACTGTGCTTAGTCAACTGTGACTGATGAATAAGATGAGGCAAGAAGACTAGCAGCATCCCTGCAGTAGAACATGCTATGGAAGAACCATCTTGTATGTGACTGAAAAGTTCTAACCCTTAGTATGTGCAAACTTAGGAGAGGTTAACAGTGGTTTTAGTAAAGCCCAATATAAATAGATTATTAGGGAAGGTCTTCTTGCTGCATCGATGATTTAACTTTGTGTTTGCCAGGAACTAAACTGTGTTACTGAACTGTATGACTGAAGAATCAGGTTAACATATAAACGTGAAGGCTATAAAGCATGTCTGCCAACAGTGTAACGTCAGCAGGAATAAGACGTAGCAAACCTTTGTTCTATCAGGGCTGTGCTGCAGCTGGGCTGCAGGAAGGCTGCAAGCAACGACGCACCACAGCACATGGCCTTCGGGCAGAAATGCAAGCAGAAAGCTAAGGACCTGAAACACCGTGTTGATCTGCAGCCACTGTTCTGCACAGAACAAAACACAAAATACCCCACGAGTATCAACAGCAAAAACCGCAACATTCTACTGTAGAACTGCTATAGTTCTAGCAAGACTCAGTCACTGCAGTTCTCAAGGAAGGTCAGACCACGAGCTGTTCGCAGTGTCACAGGTGCGGGCGCTCCTGCAGGTTCCCGAGGTACCGAGGCCGGCCCTGCAGCCGCAGCGCCCCGTGCAATGCAGTGCAATGCAGTGCTGGCAGCGCGGAGCCTCCACCAGCTCCCATCACCCCACCGCCCTTCCTGCCGATGCACACTCGCTCCCTCCTCGTGCCCGGCTCCCATCATCCACGCGCCGCCCCTGGTCCGAGCTCCTCGTGCAGCCTCCAACCTGCACTGAGCACACGTGTTTTAGACACAGCGCCTCGAAGGTGCGGGGCTGTGTAACGTGGAGGGATGTATCCGCCTGTCGTCATCCCATAGAGACGGTCTCTGCAGCTGCTCTCCTTCCAAAGGTAAAGAACGGGGATGGGGGGTGGGTTTCTGCCTCTAGAAGGTCCCGTCAGGTGCTGCACCTGCACCGTGCACTTCAGGTTGTGGATGTTTTAACATGAGCATTCTGCCTACAGAATTAATGAAACACACCATTGACACTTCGCTTTCACAGAGCAGGGGGCTGAAAAGGGCTTGAATTGTGCTTTGCAGTGCAGCTGCTGCTGTTGAGCACTTCTTAAAACCGTCATAGTACTTCTTAGAGCTCCTGGTTTGAGTTCAGATTGAAGGTCCTTCAAAGGCTTCACAGGCTGCAGAGACACTTCTAAAGCTGAGGAGCCAGAAAGGACAGAACCTTTGTTGTATTGTGGGGAAGCTCATTGCTCTGAGTTTGCACAAGCCAGGCGTTGTGAGAGCATGGTGTTAGAAATCTGAATGCACCAAAATGGAGTTTGAAACATGGTAGGCATCAGCAAGGAATGCCAGCTGCACTGGGAAATGGCATGTTTTGCAGTAATTTCACTTCTTTCACAGCTTAATTCCACAGTGCTGTGGATGGTGTCACATCATCCCTACCTCAATATGCCGGTTCACAGGCCAGGTGTGTAGCATGGCTGCCCTAATGAGTGCAGGCATAGCAAGCTCTGTGCTTTCACAGCTGCTGTGAAGTACTGCTCATCAGCTACAGCTGATGCTGACAAGCTCCCTTCCTCTAGGTGTAAAAGTAAGCATCATTAAATAACACTGTAAAGAACTATCTGGAGATAATAAGGTATTGCTGTTCAAAAGCATGGAGGTATTGTGACAAAACTTAGTGGAAGAAAAGCATGTGATCTTAAGGGATTGCTTTGAAACTTACTGATTTACAGCTACATTTGGGTGTAATGGAGAACACAATTGACTATGAGAAAAGCAGCTGCTTCTGAAAGGGTTGTGTTGAAACTCTGAGCTGTGTGATTTCCCTGTTTTAAGGGAAATAGACAGAAATCTTTCCAAAGTTAGAGTGAGGTAAGTCTAAAACTTCTGAAGTAAAGGGACGAGATCCTAGAAATGTTTGCAATATATGTGATAAAAATGCTTTGTTACTCAGAGGTAATGCAGCAGCATTTTGGATAGTCTAAAGACTGTTTGGACTTCTTGGTTCCTGAGTATTGGCAGGAAGGATTCCAGGAATTAATTCCGTATGGCAATTTCCAGTTGCCCATCTGGAAAGAAAAGCAGAAAATTGCAAAAAATAGAAACTGTGTAAACTTCAGGATGATGGAATGTTTGGGGGCTGCTTCTGATAGAGTGTTTTTTTCCAATGTTCTTCTTTCTAAATTTGTTCTTTCCTTGCCTCGAGTAAAGGTAAATTCCAGCAATTCATTCCCTCCCCTACGCCCTCTCCTTCTTTCTTCCCTTTCCTGTCCCCTGTAATAAAGACAGGTAAAGCCATAGTTCAGAAGCAGAAAACAAACTCTTGAGACCAAACTGTGGAAGCTGGGCTTTATAAATTATGGAAGAATATTGATGAGACTCCAGTTTTGAGATTTGGGTGGAGTAATTTTTGCACAAAGAATCCAAAGGCAAAAAAAGGCGGCTGAGCGATCAGCTGGAAAGTAGAAAGCTTTAATATTTTGTCTTTATAAAGAGTTTCTGTGTAAGACCTAAGATTTGCTTTGGAATTCTTTCAGAACAAGTATTTAGTTTTAATTAGCAGGCTGGTATCTTGGTTAATGGCATTCTTTGAATTCTTCAGTGGCCATGAAATACTGAGACCTTATGAGAGAAGAATGTAGAGAAAAAGGAGTCACGGGAGATCAATATACTTTCCCAGTTTCCCAAATTGAATGTTCCAAACATACGCGTTCATGGTTTTCAACGTTAAAATATATAGTTAATTGAAAGAACACAATGAATGCTTATGGAAATACAGTGGCGCATTCAGGGTGTAGCCCATCTCCTCAGGCTGCCCATAACCAGCCCTGTGACAGCTGTGCAGCTCCCTGTGGGCGCTCTCTAGCTGACCTGAGAGTGTTTTTTACTGTATTACTTTGGCTAGAGCTGCTTTACAGTATTTTGAGTTTATCTATAATAACTAGAAGATACTTCTGAGCCAATATATAACACTGTGCAAGGAGGGGCAATGCTGCTTCACCTCCAGTTTTCAACTCACTATGCCAACTAACAACATTTTTATGAGTCCAGTCTACTTTTAGAGAAAAAAAGAGTAACATTTGGTGAGAAGCAGATTTGCTACTGTATTGGGTAGATATCTTCCATGGACTTTATGCACTAAGTACACGTCCAGTGTATAGTCAGCTACACTGACTCAGGCCGGTGGACCAGCTGTCTCAGTGTTCTGATGCTACAAGTGATAAGAACAGAAACTCATCATTCTCCTTCAAGATTGTTAGGACATCTATATTTAATATGCAAAATAGTTAAAAAAAAAAAAATTAGAAACAAAACTCAACCTTCCATAAAACTGAAGTAACCGCATACTCAGGTTACTCCCAATTCCTGGTAATGCAAATAACAATACAATTCAAAACTAGCATCTTCTGGAATTAACAGATGGATTTGATTAAAGGAATAAGAAAGCATCTCACGTTACCCCTAACTGTAATAGATGTAGTATTTGCATATGATTTCAACGAAGATTGTCAAAGACATGCAAACTAGAAGTTGAGCAATTGAGTTTCTGAGCAGATAGGGATCTTGAAATGTAAAAGATGATGCAGACTTTGTCTTTGCTGAAATTTATACTCGTTTCTGTTGACCTTTTTTCCCCTTGAGCTTTTTGTGATCCCATCAGAAAGCCTTTTCAGACAGTTCATAGAGAGCTTCGAGGACAGCATTCTCTCAGTCCTGGAAAATAGAAACAAGCCTGTATCACTCATGAGATCTAGTTCTTATGTTATGTATACAGTCAAAATACACACAGTAAACTGAAGAAATAGCTCTATAACAAACTAAGTGGTTACATATGGCACTGCAGTCTTAAAAGGGGTCATGTCTACTTTTTTATTATTTCATTAGATAAGTAATATAGTTTATAATTTTAGAATGGTACAAAAGAATGAAGTCACTGTGATTTCCATTGAGAAATAAGAGTCCGGTTGCTCAAAAACACACATTTTGCAGTTACACTTTTCCCCTCTGGTGCTGTTTTTATTATTATTTTTTTGTTGGGTATCTGTATAATGAATTCATTTTGGAATCTGGCAACTGACTTTTAAAGTTAATTTTAGTACTTGAATCCTTCTGTGACTTTCTGCTGAGAGAAGCAGCATGAACAGAAAAAAGAAAGAGGGAAAAGCAAAGATAGTTGAACTTGTGTGTCTGAAGGTTTGTGTGCGTCTCTCCTTCTATGCAGTAAGCCTGGTAAGCAGTCTGCTCTCCTGCTGCCCATCTCATCTCCCATTTCCTTAAATGTTGCAGTTATAAAAGCGGTGAAGTTACAAAACTGGAGTTTTTCTTTCCATGCAGTGTAAAATATTCTTTTACTGTTAAAATCTCATGTTCTAGTGCATAAAAATGCCCAATGCATTCAGATTTGAGCAGGTTACTCCCACACGCCTGCTCGGAGAGCTTTCCTTGGCTGACAAGCTGCCTTTTCACTCATCTCTTTACATCGCTCTTTGTTTCTCAGAGGGATTTTGTTTTCTGTTGGACAGAGCCCTTGGTTTAGCAGATGTGCTTCCTGAAAGACTCCAACACAGTACTTCTACTTCCTTGTCCTGTCCATCTCTCAGGGAATGAGCACGGAAACTGTAAATCTCTATTTGCAGGGTGTTGTGCATGAGCCATGGCTTCACCTCCAGTGGTTCTTAAGCCATTTTCAGGAGCCTACGCTTTAGCAATGCCATGCTCTCACCAGAAAACTTCCACAACAGTGTTGGCTTTTAAAATATTATTCTTACTGTAACTTGAGATAATATTCAGGGAATGTTGAACAAGATGCTGAGTTCTCCAGCTTAAGGATAGAATGCTGTGATTGGAAAATCCAGCACAAGTATGGATGTGTAGATGAAGCATGAACAGTGGGGAAGAACCATTGTGGCATTTGGTTCTCTAGATTTGATTCAAGGATAGATAACTCTGGTACAGTTTTTCCTCCTGTAAGTGCAGCATGCCTGTGTCACTCAGAGGAATTGTTTCATTAGTGAGTTCTGCTAGGAACTCTCCAATGTCATGTCAGTAAAAATCCAAGAATGACCCTTGGCTTAGTGGGGTTAATGCTCTCCTGTCTACCTTTGCCTTCTGTCTTTAAACGTGATTCAACCTTCGATATTTTAAAAGTCTTATTTTTACGAGAAAAGCATTAAAAATAATCTATGGGTGTGGTGAGGTATCCAGGGAGAAACATGCAGTTTGTAAATCCAGATATGAAACATAGTCTTGAGTTCCTTTTGATTTGAGGAGCTTTGGTAGTTTATAGATTCCATTTAAAGTTGCAGAAGCCAAACTGAGCGCAAGTTTACGTAACAGCTGGGCTGGGTTCCTGGGCTACTTTGTCTTCCATGAATCAGCTCTGGAAGCTTGGCGTATCTTGTCATCTAATTGTCTTGTTGATTTTGAAAGCAAGAGTTTTACTTGTCAACAAAATTAAAAATCCATTAAATGTTGAGAAAATAATTTAATGTGAGCATTGTTTGCTATCACCCCCCTATTCAATAGCAATTAAACCCCATTTTTCTTCATTAGAATATGTACTTGAGCCACTGAATACCCCCCTCTTGCATGTGATCTTTTCTTTTGGACTAGTGCAATAATAATGCTTTGGGATTCAATCCAATCTGTTATCTGTACATCTTCTTTTTCCTCTAGGTTGTTAAGAATAGTATCTATCTGAATTCTGTAGTGAAGCAGAGAGTTTAATAATTACGTGCTACTCCCAGAGGAAGCAGTAGAACTTTTCCTAAGGACCTCACTGATCGCAGAACTGTCCATAGTAACTCGTTCAGCACAGCCCTGAAATTTAGCAGCAGTGATCAGAACTGAAGTCTTCATTCTGATAAAACAGAGTTTTTCTCCAGTCACTTTCCCAGCACTTAGGTGGCATGAGATCTAGCTCACAGTAAGATATTTGTTCAGACTGCTTGGAGCTGAGTGTTGAATCTTTCAAAGTAAAGTCATCTTTCTACATTTTGGGAAGTAATTCCTGATTACTTTTCCAGTCCAGTGTGGTCTGGCTTTACAGCTATATGTGCCGTATGTTTTTTTTTTCCTTTCTTTTAAAGGAGGTCAAGCTGTCGAATCTCCTCTGTTATGAGAGAAACTGTGGTCTTATCTTTGAGAAGAGCATCCTTTGTTCCTGTCTGATATTTGTATAGTCCAGGTCAGCGTTTAAAGCATTTAGGGGTATTTCTTTTTGAACTAGTAGATATCAGTTTTCATACATTTTATGATACCTTTGGCGAGTGGTCCTCAGCAGAGCAATTGCACTTAAAAGAGTGATCTCACTGTGTTCAGTGGGATATCCAGCACAAGAACAATGAGTGCTATGTTTTGGAAGACCATACTGGGGAAAAAAATCATATTGAAAGATATGTGCTTTTTCTGCAAGTATTTTCTTGCAAACAAAAACCATATTAACAATACCTATATTTTATTGATCCATATTTCACTTTCTGTATGGTTTTCATGTCAAGGGAGAATGCATAGAATGCAAGGTAAATGTTACAGTATCTGCATCAGTACTAATCTGCCATTATATTCTGTTACTGTGCATGACATTAGAAAACATCTGCTTGTCAGCTACACACAAGGATTTTGAAGAGAAGGAGAATTATGGGAATTTGGTTTCTTGTTTAAGAGGTGTTCCTTATTGCTTTATTATCGTCAAAGTGACAGTGCTGTTTATGTAGCTTGTATGCCAGTGCACCTGAAAGAGTGCCACTGATGAAGGCAAATACAATTGATGTAGACAGTAAATTCAGTCTTGTACAGGGCTTTTATTACAGAGTTATAAAATCTATGAATGCAGTGCATTGTGCTTTTCTCTCTGAGAAAGTGAAAAGTGGAAAAATTTGTGAATTTCTGTAATTTGATAGTAAAGGACAAATTAATAGTAAGAAGACAAAATTTATCTGAAGGGATAAACGAGTAGGGATGGACTCTCCAAAGACACTGAGTGATGTTCAAAACACATCTGCCTTGTGAAGGCATCTTTACTTTTTCCTTACATTTGTCAACAAGACAGAAGGCAGTTTTACAAGAAAACAGGCTGCCGGACTTTTTAGCTTCCACCTTTGTGTAAAACTGTGATGTGATTCCTGACGTTTTGCTGAGGAATAATGATTCCAGGGGCTGCCATTCTAATAAACCTGTGTCTGGAAGGAGCTGTGTGTATTTGCAGTATCAGCTTTGTGAAGGTTTTGTTACTAAGGACATCATTCTTGACAAATTTCAGTAAGTATTCTATGGCTAGAGGACCTGCAGTATGAGCACAGAAACAGGCATCAGCAAACTAGGGACCTGTTTACTTGTCTCATCAGTAAAGTTCTTGCTAAGCTCCCTGAAGGAAAGGAAGAAGTGCAGGGAAAGAAAGCTTTCATTATTCAGAGCTCAGTAATTAAGACAAGACTTTCACATTTTCTTGTGTAAGTCTAAGAGGTGCAGTGCTAAGAAATTCTGGATGAGGACAAGTTAGGAAGCCAGAAGGGCTCCCTGGCTTCATAGTTGCTTTTTTTCCTGCAAGTCACTTCATGCCTCTGTTAGAACTGGGCATTCTTTTCACCACCTGCTTGCTCAGAATCTCTCAAGAGAGCCCTCTGTTCTGCCACATTACTTAAAAAATAAATAAAAACAGTTGGGTCAGACTGAAGGCCGGGTTGTTTTCAATTCTATGTGTGTGCTCATAGGAATTATATTTCACAATGAATGAATCTATTTGTCTTTCTCAGCTTTTTAGATGCTTCTTACCAATTGAACTTTCTGGTATCCTCTAAGATGTCTTTAATTAAGATGAAATAGTTTTTATAGATACTTGTGCATTCAGCATATGTTTTTAGTGTATGTGAAGTATTGCTGTGGTAAAGTTGAAATGAGGAACAGGCATGCAGCACCGCGTTCCTATTTGCTGTGAAGTGATTTAACAAATGTTTGAACAGCTGTTGCTGAGTAGACTCCGTTAGTACAGATAGAGTAATTGGGAGAGCTGGTGTATTGGTTGTTTACAGTAGAAAAGGATTAATCAAATTATTCCTCACTTGAGCAAGGAGTTCTATGTAAATGCAGTAAAGAGTTAATGTAATTTATGATGAAGTCTATCAAGTCTAGCCTTGCATCTGTGGTGATATTTATTAAAGATATTTCCTTTTGATGATCCGGATGAGGTGATACGATTTTTGTTAATCCAGCAGTAAAGACAGTAAAATTGCCTCAAAGCAGACTCAGGACGGCCACTGGTTTTTATACTACTTACTGAAATTCTATTGGCTCTACCCATGTACTATCCCTTAGCCATCATTCTGGATGGACCAAAACCATGACTGCCATAAGGATCCATTATTTGTAGCTGAAAAATAAAACTTTATAGAAAATTAACTGTAAAATGTCACAGAGAAAGAACATACAGATTATATACACTAATTAAAGAAATTAATCCATCCTTATTCCTTTGGTATGTTCTCTTGTATTGCTGTTCTTACCAGGAAAGGCAAGTGTGGAAGAGTCAGGAAGTGCATTTCCTTTTTATGGGCCTCGTGGAAGGGAGAGCTGAGGACAGGGAGCTGCTAAGTTCATGCCTCAGCCTCTGACCAGTTCTTCAGGTTTTTTATAAACAAGAAAAGGTGTAGTGGAGCATGAAAAGGACTTTCTTACATTAAAGAAAAAAGCATAGTGAGGTATGCTTATTGCTACGCTGGTCATATAGGAAAGCAGTCCTTTTCAGGAGGGTAAAAAGTGACTAAGATGCCTTTATTGCAAGGAATGCTATGTAACAATAAAACATGCAATAAAATTTATATTGCTTGTACAATAACTAAGGCACAATATTTAAATAAAATAGCACCACTTTTACGAGTGCACACTGTGATATGAGTTCTCCAAAAGGAAGGATTTAACTGGATTTTATTTCTTCGTAAGAGTAAAAGCTATCAGATTGCATATTGGTAGCTGTGAGGGCATTACAAGTAGCTGGGTGCTTGGGAGATGAAGCTATGGCTGTGGGTGGAGAAGCTTTGTGTTGAAGCTCCAGTAGCAGTATGCTGTGTCTTCATAGTTTATCTTCTGTGGTGGGCATGCCATCACATACTGAATTCTGTTTATTTCAGTGGGTGAAAAAGTGTTTAGAAAGAGATACTGTCAAGGGATTCCCATGCAATACTTCTGGCATAGTGACTTGTCATGAAGACAGGGCAGTGGTGATATCAAGGTGGGCTTGAATGCAGTCAGAGGGGGGATGCTTGTACTGCTAATATCTTTTTGTTATCCACTTATCTGGTTTAGAATCATCTGCATGTGATCTTTAGTTGTTCTTTTGTACAGTGTAAGTAAATTCCACGTTGAAAAGATAATGAGATTTGTTCTTTGACTTCATGGCTTTGGTCACTGGCATTTTCAATCTGCATTAAAGGTTTCTGTAATCTCCTAATAGTTCCACTAGAATATTTTCTGTTTTACCTTTTATCTTGAAGACTGCATTTAAAATGATTTTTTTTTTTAATGATGACTTGGTCTTTCTAATGAATCAGAAAACCGGTCACTTCAACAGTTGGTAATATTCAGGTAAGTGGTGATGTGTTCCTCTTGAACCTGAGTGGCAGCAATTTCAGACATTCTTTCACTCCTAGTTACAGGCTCTCTTGCATGGAGTGAATCTGCCTTCTGGAAGAAATGAGAAGTCATGGACTGAAAAAAAGCAGCTGTCTTAATTATGTTAACTATGTTAAGTTAGGCTTTAAGTAATAGGAGATTTATGATTTTGCACTATTTTTAGTATTTGGGTAAGCTGTAGGCATTAAAGAAAGTGAAGCATCTCAGAGATAGGGAATCTTACTGTGCTCAGTCTCCTAGGAAGGATTAGGGCAAGCTCAAAGCTGTTTCCTTTAGGATGAAACTATGGACAGGCCTTTATTTGCAGTAAGATGTCAAGTTTTAATGGATTCAGAAAGCAGATCCTCATAATCTCGTGTGACTGTATATTCAGATGTGTGTAAATTCCCTGGAAAATACTGTTTTGCTTCATGGAATGGAGTAGTGGTACTTGCTCGTCTAGTTTTGTGTGCTTTCCAAAGCAAAAATATCATCACATTTTGTTCCTGCATAATGAGTGTTTGACTGTGTGATTTGTGAACTCTTGGAATACCTGACTGTTAAAAATAACAGATTCTGTTCAGGGATCTTTATTTCCTCAGTGAAAACACAGTCTAATTAGCTAATTGCAAAATAGACTTAAATACAGGTAAGCGTGTCCTAAAGATGTGTAGCTATAATCCCCTAAAAAACAGTTCTTTGTGTATGCAGTGACTGCCATAGAGTGAGGACTATGCTGTAGTTGCAGAGCACTCACTGAAAACTTTGTTACTTGCAGGCAAAAAGCCCTCTCTTGATTTCTTGATTTTTATTTATTTATTTTTTTCTTTCTTTCTTTCGGAAGTTATAAAGAAATGCAGGTTTGAGACAGAAATTGATCCAGGCACTCAGATCATGCTCCACCAAGAGGATGTGACTTACAGGACATGTCCTTCACTTGCAGTGTTGCTGTCCCCCTGCTTCCATTTAGACTGGGTCATTTCCTCAACAAAAAGAGTTTCAAACCTGCTCTACTCTTTCAGTGGCTTCTCTAGGAATGCATTTCGCACAGCTCTTTGAATTCAAATTGGTTTGGGTCAGGCTGTTTCCATCTGGAGAAAGGAAGTATTATGTGCTGAAATTAGTGCGGACTTCTCCATCTGTCTTTGAAGTAGCTTGTTCCAACCACACTACAGTGGAATACCAAACAGCTGGAAACTGCTTTCAAAGACACCACAAATAGTGCCTTGGTTAATGAGCTGCAGTTACAATAGCATATATGCCCTGAAAAATCATTTTTAGTGGGGTAGCTGACAGTACAAAGACAGAGGCTTTGATACATCAGCGCAGTTGAGGTGGTAGCAGAGGATGTAATTAATTTGTCTATTCTTGCTACACCCTTAGGCTACCACACCAAGACCAGCATGTGCCAACTGCTGCTTGATTCTGTGGCACATTCTCCCTGAGGCCAACTCTGTCATTCCCCTTAGAGAGCTTCTCTAGCACAGCCAACTGCTATCTATCTTGGTCTGTAATCTGTGCTATAATGCAGGCCCATTTTCCAGGCAATGTTTACTGAAAACAAAGAAGCGTGCCTGGCTCCCTTAGCCATTCCTCCTCCTACCCTCCTGCTCCCTGGCAAGCAGCACAGCTATGGAGGTCAGGCTGCAGGACTCTCCTCCTGCCTTTTGGAGACTGTGGAGTAAAACCAGCAACCCATAATACTATGAATGGGTTCATGGTTACTCCTTGTGAGGATCAGGAGTTTCATTGTGCTTACAGCCAGAGAAAGTGGCTGATAGTAGAGCAAACAAACATGATTTAAGTACTCATCCGAAATAAAAACTGGTGCACTGTGGGAAAGAGTTAAGATAGGAGAACACAGTACAAGTTCAGTGCTTTCACTGAGGACAAAATGAGTGAGCTCGATGTCAGTCCTATTACTAGAACAGTTAGATCTTGAACAAGATGGTGGGAGAAAATTCTTTTAACTTTCCTGTCAACCCTGATAATGCTTGCTGCTCCTACTGATCTCTTCTGGTTCTTCTTTCCCTCGTTTCCAGCATAATAAACAGCATCTGTTTTAGACAGAAGAAACCTGCAACTTGATAGGCAGAACAAGCGGTAGGTTGTTCCACACCTCTGAGTCCAATTGGCTCATTAAATGGTCCATTATTTGGTATTTTGATTTATCCGAGTTGGGACATTTGCCTTCAGTATCTGTCATTTTTTCAGATGTGAAAATACATGCATGATAAATGATATTGTTTATTATTAAATATATCTGAAATATGGAAGAAAACTTTGTGATTTGGCTTCCTATAGCATTCAGATTAAGAAATGTTGTTATTCAGGACAGGAAATAACAGGTACTTTCAGAGGAAAAGATGTTATCTTCCCCTTAACCTTCTATTTCTCATTCAAGTGGAGTGTGAATCATAGTGTTTGATGTAGAATGATAAAAATACAGGAAAATGCTGAGTGAAATTGAAAGTTTGTAAGAATTTTGAAGTTTTATTAGGGAGGCCTTGGAAATGTGACATATTTTGGCAATGTTTACCTATTAGAGATGACTGAAACTTCTCTGAAACACAGGATGTGGGACCCAGAAGTGTGGCAGGCGCACTCCTGGCTGCTCGCTCAGTGCAGAGCTGGTCAATGTGCAGTAGCCAGGTCAGCATCCATCATCATGAGCCCTAGTTTGCGCTGCGCTTGTGTGGAACCCCATCAGGCCCTGCTTCTGTCTGCCCTCCACAACAGCCCCTAAACTACAGAGAGTAAGGGCTGGATTATTTGTTTTCTCTGAAACCAGTTCTCTGCTTAGAGTGCGAAATATGTTTTTATCTGCGTGGTGTACCTGGAACAACACATGATATACTGATATTGATGTGTGCATAGCATTTATTAGTAAAGATAAGTGAGGGAAGGTGAAAGATTTTCATTTCTATGTACAAGAATTATAGTAAGGATACCCAGGGATATTTTGTGAGTGTATTTATCATATGATTTGTGTTCCCTGTGAGATATGCATTATTCCAATATCAAGCTTTTAGATGTACCCCAAGGAAAGAGTGCAGCTGTTTTAGAGGGAGGAGAAAGTCAGATGAATCTTGTTTATAACTTTGTTTTACACATCAGTACTCTTGAAAAAGAAATGTCAGTCTGTGAAAAATACCAGCAGTGCACTGTCTGCTCTGTTATTCAGTGGTAAAAGATAAACCTGTTGGCAACACAAAATCCATTTCAGCTGCTTCTGAAGTGTCATAGACACGTCTGTAAAGGCATTTGTAATAACACTGATAAAGATCATGTAGCACTGAACTCATCTGCAAGCATGTAAACACAGGCTGAACTTGTGTGGCTGTGTGCTCATCTGGGTTTGTGAGCAATTGGAAGGGCAGAATTTCAAGGATTTTGTGGTAAAATAAGAGGAGTTAATTGTTCATGAATATTCTTCCAATTGTTCTTTTATTTGGCCTGTTTTCCGTTTTCAGCATGTGAAACTAAATGAGGTGTTAGCAAAAATGTTTCTGACTCATCAGTGTAGTTGTTACATGAAAAGCAGCAAATAAGCAACGCTTTGAGCTTTTGGGTCTAAGACTTTCAGAATGGAAAGAATATAAGAGAGAGTGCAGTAGTGCAGTTAGGAAAATAGCAGTGGACTTTCATTAATGTGCTTGGCAGCCCTTTTTTACTGTCACTGTGTTATTATGGAACCTCTATCATATTACTGACTCCACTTATTCAGTAGCTATCCAGAAGTCAGTAAAAAAAGATTTTCTCTAAGTCTCAACACAATTATCAAAAATATATGATATATATATATATATATATATATATATATATATATATATATGAAATATGAGATGCTTTCTCCATTTTGAATGATAGCTCCTATCTACCAGACCTCACACTTCTAAGTTACTGGCTATTCTGCCCTATTCAAAACATGGTGACTTTTCATGTGTGTTAAGTGTTTCTTGGATGTAAATCTGCTTCCTTATCTGTGTGGAGATGGACATTCTCAACAATGCTTTCTCTTTGGTATGGCAGAATAGACTTGCACAGGAAAGGCTTGATAATAAGGAAACGGGATAAAGCAGACAATAGACAATGAATGAATGGATTGCTAAGAATGTTTGCTTTAACTTTTAATGTCCAGACATAACATTTAACCTTTTTTCCTGGAAGCATTCTGAAGGGTCCTATTGGCTGTGCCATTTAGCCTGTGCCTGGCAATGATACCTGGGGCAAAGAATTTGGGCAATTTTTAATTGAGTGTTTATGGTGTGTAGCAAAATCCAGAATAATAGAAGATATTGGTTTTTGGTCAGAACTGAGTAAATCTGGTAACACAGTTCAGCATTGCAGAGAAGATGAAGTGCTGCTGGCACACAGTGCGTGTGATGGCATTATGAATAATGGAAATAGGAGCCTTGGTAGGGAAGAAGCATCTTGGGCACTGCTTCCGTTGTGAGCTCAGAAGCAGGGACTGCCTAATAAAGATTGCAAAGTGGTACCTTCTGGACCTTATGGGAAATCTTTTCTGTGTTTCTACAGCATTTTGCATAGTTCTCTTTTCCTGTGTCTGCAGTCCTGGCATCAAATTCAGCTGCATTCTTCTTTCAGAAAAAGATTACTGGAACCACTAATAGCTAAAAGATTTGCCTGAAGTCAAATCTCCAATGTTAAATTTATCTGTCAGAATTTTCCTGGAAGAATGCAAGTTTACAGTAAATGAAGCACTGAAAGCAGAAATATTTTTCTCTAATACATTTCTGCAGGTCAGCATATAGAGATAGTACTTTATGAAAGTCTGGCAACAAAGGTGGTCAGTCTAAGGCATTTTACTCAATTTCCAGGAACATAAATGAAGATGATTTCATGCTGAATAAAAAACCCAACATTTTTACTCTCATCTCTAGACTTTAAATAATCAAGTCCAGTAGAAGCTCTGTAAAGGAATGTGTCCCTTAATAAATGTATTTGACCTTAATAAAAGACAACCTACTTCTATCAGACTGGTCTGCAAAGTAAAACATACTCAGGTGAATAATTCCTTCACTGAAGGTCCACAGTGTGGCCATGTTCCACTGCTTGTGTTACACTTGTGTCTCCTGTAAAAGAGTATCCTGTTGATATTGCCAACATGAGCTTTTACAGGTAATGGGAGGTAAATTTCATTTAAAATACAAGAGTGAAGTTTCATAGTGTCTTTATAAAGGCTGGGGTCAGTAAGTCTGACACAGATGACTACATCTGCTTTACTTGTTGGGCAATAAGGAATGTAGGAGTATTCTCGGAATTCTAACAGTGCATTTGGTTTCTTAAATTTGAAGCAAGCTGCAAGAGACAGTGCAGCCAACAGCTGGAACAGAATCAGTGACTTTGCTAAATTCCTTATACCAACATCTTTCTCATGTTAGTGCTTGAGTTACAATGAACTGCTGCTTAATTAGGGCAGAAAAAAGTCGCTTCTTTTCAGCTAATTCCTAGTACAATTTCCCCACTATAAAGCACTTATTAAAGAAAGTTTAGCAGCTGTACTGTTCTCTGAGGCATGAAAAATCTTGATTAACATCTCTAGACTGTAATCAATGAAGCTTAAAGCCTGATGTACTGGGACACAGGGAAGGTGCAAATTAGCTTTCTACTCCATAGTGTCCTACTGACCAATCCACAGAGGACTGTTTGTTTTGGGCTCTGAAATGCAGCTTGCTAGACCTCCTGCCTATAAGATAAGTATCACGCTATCTGTGCCCATTCATCTGCAGGTTTAAGAGCAGCAAGCAGAACACTGGTGGTGGAGGAAAAAGGCAGGGTATTCTAAGCAGCATTTGAGGCTGGACTTGTGGCATTGCTGCTTCTGACAAATAAGAGCACTTATATTTGGGGGGAGAAGTCACTTTAAAGTTCTTATACTTCACATATTGGATTTGAGGAATACACTTTAGCTGCTCACTGTAGTTGCCATAACTATGTGTCTCAAGCTTTTATGGGGCAAAAATTTTCATGAAGAGTTTGGTTTTTCATTTGCTTAGTTTTATTTATCAGCCCTTGAAACGACTGAAATATATTTGTTTCTCTACTCGTCTTCACTGATTATAAAATGTGAAAAAAGATTATCATAAAATGTGGAGAAGAAAACCAAACTCCCTGAAACATCCAGATTAGCCTGGGAGAGATTCCACCTGCAGCAGCCTGCTGCCCACTCAAACTGCAGCATCTGCAAGATATTGCAAAATATCTTAGCAAGGGAAGAAGGGACAGCAGGTGAAACGAGGCCACGTGAGCCAATCACTGATTGGGAGATTGCAGTTATAGAATCCAGAATAATGTAAAAACATTTTTTATGATTAATGAAGATTGGGTAATGAGTAACTGGGAAAGAACAGTTCACACCTTTGCATTGTGGCTATTGAAGTGCAGTTGGCTTTACTGAAATCACATGGCTATAGTATTTTATTTGTATAACCTTGTCTGATTTACTAAAAATCACTGGGGTGTTTTTATAAGTTTGTTTCTTTTTTATTAAAGCAGAGAGGCTGACTCATTGTTCTTAATCCATCTGTACATAGGAAGTCTCTGATGTGCATGACACCATCCACATTCAGTGAAATACTTGGAAAGAATGAGACTATGTGCTACTTCAATTGTAGATGACAGGAAATTCAGGCCTTTTGTGCCACGCTGTGCATAATTTTTTATTTTATTTTTTTTCTGATATATGTTCTAATTACAAATGGATGTTTCACCGTGTTTTCTTGGGTTTATAGTGTACAAGGTTTGAGGCACTATTTGTCTTTAACATCATTCAGAAGTTTATTGGTCGTTGCTGCTGCTAACAGCATCAAAGCACACCATTACAAAAGCACACATTTCTTCCTCTAAACTATCGGCCACTGAAGCACTGCAGAACAGGATGTTCCCTTTCCACCTTTATGGATGGGGTCTGCAGTAAAGCAAATGCTTGTGCTGGTTAGCTAACGATCTTTCATCCTGGCAATTCCTTCACTCCTATTTTTATTCCATCAATTTGTTGTTGGTGTGATTTTCTTAGTTTGACATGCAAAAGTCTGTCAGATTATCTTACTTGAACAACTTATCGGTGGCTAGAGGTGGTAATAACCTAACAGTTCTGCAGATGCTGCTCTTATGAGCGTGAGTTCCCATGTATCTACTGATCAATCTACTCTGCATCTTGACTACAAATCATAGACTCCTTTAGAGTTGGAAGGGGCCTCTGAGGGCCATCTAGTGCAACTCCCCTGCAACATACAGGGACACCACAATTAGATCCGGCTGCCCAGGGACTTAATGACTTCCACTGAGGGTGGAGTTGTTCAGCTGCATCAAAGTAAAAGCTAAAAAAGAAAGGAAAAACAATGAAATAAATCTACCACGAGAGTGGATGGAACATTTCAGTTAGGAGGCAATTCTTTTGCAAACTGCAGTAACTAAATACAAAGTGCATAAAGACACAGTATAAGAAGAGCTTAAAAACAATTAGCTATTATTTGTTTTCTGGAAAATAAAGCTAGCATTCTAAGCTCATTTGAAGGGGTTACAAATATTCCGATTTTGCTTTTTCTCTTTACTGCCCCCTTTCCCAAATATGTTAGAGGACTGATGTGATTTCCAAGGGCAAATGTAGATTTTAGGTTTGCTTTCTGTTTAGTAATTATGTTATCAGTGCATTTTATAAATGAATAAATGTGGTTAGACGCAGTTAGCTGGAGAAACCAAGCTTAAATTATCTCCCAATTGTAGTCGAATGTGAACAAAAATTAATTGCCCTGTTCTTTTAGCTCAAACATGCACTGTTTATACTAAGGATAAATTCTGTTGACTATAATGGGCTTCAATGTACCCTATATGGAACAAGTGTTCTCTGTGTTCACAGGTTGTGGATATCCCTAAAGCTAAAAACTAGGGGGGGGAGTGTAGAATTATATTATATGTAAGGAAGAAATTCTTTAGTTGGAGGGTGGTAAGCTCCTTAAACTCTTGTTTTTTTCTTTGTCAACAATTAGTGTGTATTTAGGTGAGAAAAACAGGTTATTACTTCAGAAAATGCAATTCAAAAGTATAGTGCTTCGAGATGAGCTCCTTTTTTAATATATTCGCTACTTATCACATAGTTTTCATCTCCATTCTGAATTTCATAGTCCTTCCAAATATCTGAAAGATAGAAATAAAAATCTAAAACTCCAATCTCCCTAGGTAGCAGTAGTAGAACTAACATTATAAGAATCAGATAAATACGGAGGCCAGGACTTTGAGTATTGGAAAATAGGATATAAATACAGAGATAGATAAATGCTGTGAGTTTCAATTCCTTGCTTAAGACACATTGGGTGAGCAACCTTCTGACAGTGTCCTATAAGGCATGTCAAATTTTACATCCAAACTCCTGAAGTGAGAAGATTACTCAAATATTTTTAAGTTTTGCTTCTTGAGGTACAATAGTAACATTAACCTGTGCCAACCACAGTAGATCTGCTCGCTTTAGACAAGAGGCTATTGCAGGCACAGTGACAAGATTGCGTTAGGGTTTTGAAAAACTTTAGTTAGTCTACAATCTCATTCATTGGCCCTTTATCATAAGTAATTTAAAGCTTTTTAGGTAACAAACTGGGAGAAAAAAAATAGCAGAATTTTTGTGATCTCATGTGAACAGCTGGTTTCACTTGCAAATGGCAGAAAATTAATTAAAAAGTTGTTAAGGAATTGCTCTCAAATAACTCATAACTATTTTCATATGATGGAGATCATAAGAACTAATAAGGAAGAGAACTGCTATTCTAGCATTTGTATTCATTTTGCTGTAATCAAACTCATTCATGTAGAATGAAAAAAACCTAAACTAAAAATATTATTATTATTCTAGGTACTGCAGCTGTCACTGTCTTTGATTTAATAAATACTGTTGACAATAAACTTACACCCTTAGGGTGAACCTGCAGGATGGAGGAAAGCTAGAAGATTTAACATGAAGAATTATGAATGTTGAGACTGTACACAAATTTATATTAACACCCATCCAAGCTGGAGAGAGCCCAGTTCTCACTAGACAACACCTGTTTGAGAATGGAAAATGCAGTATCTGCTGGAGAGATTTGAACACTGAATTACCAACTAGAATTAACAAGTTCTGAATCTTCCTTATGAGCGAAAATCAGTATGTCTAAAATGAGAGACTGAAATACATCCTCACTGTAAGCACTAGGAGAGCTTTGAGAGTGCCCATAAAACTGTTCTGTTGCGGTGACGTCCCACCATTGTTTTTTATCACAGAGTATTCTCTGCTACTGTGTTCACATGTGGACAGAGGAGGAGGATATATGGAAAACACTGGATACAGATGAGACCTGCTCTCAAATAGAGCAGAGCAAAACTAATTTACTTGGTGCATTTATGAGTGACACTGCATTAATTATAGAGACAAATGAAGACATACATTCAAATGATTTTTCCTAGGGCTGACTTGATGAAAGAATTCAGCAGCTGGGCTTGTAAAAGTAATGCTTAATGAAGTATGGTAAAATATTCTGTATTATTTTCCATGGTAATATATTCTTTGTAGATGAGAACGTATGAACCAGCCCCAGGGACACCTTGTCATCCCCTTTGTTATACTCAGTATAATCTCCTATTGTTCTGAAGCACAGATGACTTGGTCATCAATGGTGTGTGTGTGTACTTCTGTGGAACCAAGTGTACGTTGTAACCAAGGCACTGGCAAGATTACATGTTTTCCTTGATGTCTCCACTGTGTTTAATTGATGAACGTCAGGGATTATTTTTTCTACTGTAGGAGATAAAGAAATGACATATGAGTAGCAGGTTTTTTGATGAGCAAAATAGTTTTCAGGTTTGTACCTGAAGATTCATTTGGTCTTCGGTACCTCCATAGCTATGTGAACTGCACTTCTCTGGTTCGCCTTGCTACCTCAGAAACACAGTGAAGCTTTAAATGTGGGAATAAGAGAGCACAGAAGATATTACTATCATCTGCACTAGTGCAGCTTTGCTGAAGGGGATAGGTCATATTTGTTAGAAGTATTTTAAGACATGTTAGCTGATCTAAGTGGTGCCATCCTGTCTTCTGGATGGCTTGACACAGGTAGGATGCTGTAACTGCTGCATGGCACAAATCAGCAGAAGTACAATGAGGCTGAATGTTTGGATCTCTGAGGTACAAACCTGAACTGAAAGCTGTTCCTATCAAAACTAAATGTGCAGAGTAGCTTGCTCTCAATAGAAAAGTTATTCCAAGAGAACCTTTAGTAATATAACCAATGAATGAGAAGTGAGGAGTCCTGCTTACAGGCTGATTCTATCTATGGTAGCTTGTGCACTTACACCTCCAGTCATGTTATCCTATAATAATATGAGTAAATAAATGCGCTAGTGATCAAAAATCTATGAATGAAATACATGGTATGTGCACCAGCCATTCCCTAATGTCTTACAGGCATTGAGCACATACTCTTTATTTTAGCACTGTGAATGACAAGAATTGGTAGTGTTAAACTGTTCTTTTTCTTATTACTGTTCTGTGAAAACTAGCATCTGGATAAAGACTGCATTCTTATTTCTCATAGGCATTCCAGCACTTGTCATATATTTCTTATTATTGCAAGTTGAATTTTGAATCAGTAGCCAATTTGATGGTTACAGATCTTACCTGAATCCACATTTAAGCATCCATTCTTACAGCAGAATTATACTGCAGCAGAATATCCCCAAGCTTTAGAAGAATCTACAATATGTGCGGGGTTAACAGGAAGGCAGTAGGCCCTATTTACGCATAGTGCAGGAGCTGCCAGAGCAGCAGAAATACTGTTTTCTTTCAATGATTAATATGTTCAATAAAAGTGTGGCATCTGCTGCCAGTTTTCATTAACAAATAAATGAAAAACAAACCCGCGTGCTAGGCAGGGTGTCTGGGGACAGCTTAAACAGGACCAAGCTGCTTTAGATTTCAGCTATTTTCTTTAGGACAACAGTGTGGAGCACTTTCTTGTTTATAGGATAAACACAAGGGATTGAGGCGATCTGTGTTAGCACACAGGAGTGGTTGCTAACCCATAACATTGTGCAGAATGCAAAAATTCCACAGCATGCTCCCTCGGGAGTCGCAGGCTATAATCTTCTTGCATGTTGGTTTCAGTGTAAACAACAGTTAAATCATCAGAACAGACAAACTGCCAGTAAAACTTTGAATAAAGTATTAGTTCATTTTCTTTCCTTTATAATCCAAGTTCAGCAGGCTCAGAGCTCAGTCTCTGTATCAGTTCAAAGGATATGTGGTATTTCATACCACTACAGTAGCCTCATTTCTTATGAAAACAGGGTTTATTTGATTGTGGTGTCTCTCTCTTCTACATTTTGTCTTTTTCAGTTCTGAATTTTATTGTTTAGTTCAACCTTTAGGAGAGAGGAGAAAGTTGTGTACAACAGTGTCTCTTTGCAGTTGCAATGCTTCCATCCAGACATCACAAGATCTGGACTGCAGAGAAACACTGTGGGTACACCATCCCCATACAAGGTTGTGATCAACAATTTCTGGCTGAGGTCAGTTCATAACATTGTAAGAAGCTGATCTTTCTCAGCACTGGTATTGCCAAAACTGTATTCTTGAAAGTTTGATAGCAGTAACCCAAAGAGATTAATGGGCTGGAACTGGCTTTGCATTTGTGACAAGAACTGAATCAATTTCAAGATCTGTACCACCTAGAGTCTTGTTTTCAGCACTAATAGATAGTTTTAGGCATTTCCGCATGAAAATTGTTTTCTTTTAGAGGGCATTTGCCACAATAATATGATTGTAGACACATTGAAGCCTAACAACCTCCAGAGCCATCTGCATGTTTCTAAAATACAACTGATTAATTCATATTGGAATACATTACAGAGTGGCAAAATCATTTCAGTACCTGAAAACAAATGATATCGCAAACTAAGAAAGACAGCAGAGTGATCCTTTAGAGGTTGTATGATGAGGGACAGTGATGGCTTGGCAACCTAATGTATTTGTTCTAAAACCTGATGAGTACTCTGAGCTTAATGGCAATTCAGAGGAACCAATTGTACCTTCAACTGTACTTGTGATCTATGCTGATACCAAGGCAACCTTCCCTATAAATGTTAGATAGGAGACCAATTCATCTGTACTGCTGTTCCCATAAAATCAGCCTCTCTTAATTATTATCTCTGCAAAGAGGGAAGTGTCTCCAAGTAGAAGAGAGCAAGCTAGATTTCAACCATCACAGAGTCTAAGAAAACACCCACAATGTGTGCTTACCAAATAGATGGGATTGGATTTACAATTTTCCACAGTGTGACATTAGTGCTTAGTACAAATTTATACCCATGTTATTTGTATGATCACATACTGAAGAGAATTTCATGTTACTGAGAGCAGAACCTAGTCCTTAGTCATGAGGTGCTATAAATATCATCGTCTTGCAAATGGGATTATTTGCTGATGATCAGACATCCCTCTATACTTCCATTGCATTGCACCTTCTGATCTCATATTCTTTCTGTCGTGATTAAGTTCCCTGTCTGGCGTGACTCATCAGTCTATCCAGGTATGTACAGAGTGTGCTGTGCAGGATGGTGCATTGAGCAGGTGTGGCGAAGGACAGGGCAGTTCAACTAAAAGGAAATTGAAATGTATTTTAAAAGAGAATGTACAAATACTTCAGTGTTTGATTTCCAGGGTGGTGATTAATTGTGAACTGTGAGATAAGAACATACAGGGCAAATAAGTGCAATAGCCGTTTGTTATATCATGTAGTAGATTCACCTCTGGTTTAAGCTGGCTTTTGGTGGTATGAACCAGAACTCAGGGACTCTGACAGTGTGAAGTGAAAGCCTGAACTCCCTTTCTCTGGTGAATTCTTGGGGCTGGTTACCTGGACAGTGAGCCCACTGATCTCAGCAGCCCATGCTGGCTGAGATTTTCTGGAACTCTGTGAGGGATTAAAAATGTTATTCCTGTTAGATATGGTGGTGAAAAATTAAGATATAGTCTACCTACCTGAAAGTGTAAACTGCAACCATTCTAAATCCATTCCTACTCATTTACCTGTATTTGCTTATGTTACAGAGTAAATCCTGGTTTGATCATGCACTCTGGGTTAGGGAATACTGAATCACTGTATTGAACCCCTGAACTCAAATGTTGGTACTGTGATCTGCAGGCTCGGATATTTCAACGTGCCATTACATTTTCTCCAGGTTGCACCTGAGCTGGGCAAAATTCCTAAAGAAACCTGGAGCTTTCACCTCTTTCCCTTGGATTTATGAAATTGTTGTATGCTTTGGTACAACTTGCAGTCCCAGCTAAAAGCAGTAAAATTTGCTGTGTTCCAGGTCATAAATTGGGGTGAGATGGCAGTGCTGTGTGATGAGGCTTGCACAATACTTGCAGACCTTATGCTCAGCTCAGGGTTTTGCTATTAATTCTCACTTCCACAAACACAAAATTCACATCTTGTTCTTTTTCCCGTTCCCTGCCACAACCAGAATCCTCTTTCTAGACAATACAAAATACATCGAGAGTAACATGGTGAAGCAGGATCATCTCTGACATAAGGCTCGTGTTTCCCCCTTGCCCTGTGCCTCACACCACTAAAAAATGAAATGGGTTCCTGGCCTGAGCGTTCCTGCTGTTATCTAACTCTCACTGTATTTCATGTCAATTATTAACATCAGCAATGATAGAAATCTTAACACATGTTAGGAAACAGGACTCCAGCATCATTTTTGTAACTCTGTATTTTGCCTTATGATCTTGCTTTGTTTTGAGCCTACCTTTCTCCATCTCCTTTCCAACGTGTTCTCGTAACTGGACTGTTTGGGGTTGACTGACTGTTTTCTGTTTTCAGACTTTGGAGGACAGGGTACAAAAGCTTTTTCACTCTCCGGCCAGATATGTTGTTCATTATAAATAAGCCTTTTATTTATTAGTTAATTGTTCCATGAAGATTTTAACAGAAGCTGACACCAGATTTTGCTGAACATTTGGATCACAGCATGTTTATATATATTTGGGAAGAAACATAAGATCTATGTAAATGTGAACAGCTTTACTTGCTGGCTCATTTAATTCTTTTGTGGTGAATTTTAGACCTAGGGATGCTGATTTTCTCAAGATAATAAGTAATGCAATGGAAAATCTGCTAACAAAGTGAGTACTCCAGTTACATAAACTCAGGGTTAAGGGGAGGGGATGTATATTCCAGGCACTTGGAATGAAACATGAACACAAGGGCCTGTCTGGCTATGCTCTACTTACAGGCTGTCTTTGAAACAGCACAAGCTGACCGGAAAGTACTTATGGCTTTCCAGTTGAGAAGGCTCAGTGTGTATCCAGTCGCCTGAAAACACTAATCTCAGTATAACATGTGCACTGGGATGGAGGAAAATGAAACTAGAGCTGTGTCTTTCTGCTCTTTCTTTTCAGGTGATGTAGTTTTAAGCTTTGACATCTGGCAAGTGTCAAAGCAGATTTCTATCTGCCTTAGCATTCTCTAGGGTTGGGTCTTGGGGTCTGATATTCAAGGAACCAAAACTTGCCTCTTGATGCTCTCTGACCCTGCTTTGTCAAACATAAAACATACCCTGAATCTCACCAATGAGTTTAGTGTATCGGAAGTCAGCTGGTGCAAACAAAATGTCCTTTGGTTCGAGACTGACATTGGTGTTAGAAAACAGTTTGGAGTTTGTGATGTACTGCAATTGTGAGAAAAATACTGAGAAGCAGAGCAGGGGCTGTACCTGCAGCTAACAGCTCAGTTTATTGTTCATGCAAGTCTACAGAGTACATTTCAATGTTGTCATCCCTAACCCACCCATGCTATGAAATACATATGTGGTGTCATGAGGAATTTCCCATAGATCTCAAGAAATTTTAAGGCTACTGCAGACTGTTCATCTGGAATATAATTTTATCTATCATCCATGCTCAAGGAAGGAATTTAAAAGGGGAGCAGGCAGAGAGAATGCCCACTGGGGTGATCAAGGGCTGGGAGTGCTTGGCCACAGCACTGAGGTCAAAAACACATTTAATTAAGCTGAAGCAAGCAGATCATGTTGGCACAGGAACCAAAACATAAATTGGCTAAGAATAACTCTGCAACAGAATTTTACTTAAGGTTCCTTAGAGCAGAGAAATTCTGAAGCAGTCTTCCAAATGAAGTAGTGACAGGGAAAATGATCTTATTTCGAGATGGAGTGTAATATTTCTATGAAAGGGTGATATGATGCAGTGCCATACAAGGCAATTGTATTCAAATAGTCATGAGGTCAGTTTGCAATTAGTGTTGCTGTAAGCCTAAATTTCTTTGTACCATTTGATAACATGAGCAGAATTATAACCAATTGCTGCCAAGAATTTCAGTATTGCAGACCCCACAGACTATGAAAATTTTGAACTAGTTGCGCACTGTAGATGTTGATTAAATATGGATAAGCAGCAATGTGGCTGCAACAGCATATGGGACTTAAATTTGTAACCCTGCATCATCTGCTACTGAATGTCACAAGGTTCTTCGTGAACAAGAGTGAAACAGGGAGGCTAACATTACTGCCATCAGCTTCTCTCATTTTTTTTTTCTTATTTATTTATGATACTGCTTACAGTGATCGTAATTATGTGCTCAGAGGGTGAACAGGGTGCAGAGTGTAGTCAGTGCGCAGATGACATTGAGTTGGAAGGAAGTGTCAGTCTGCTGGGGAGTAGGAAAGCCCTAATCCAGAGGGATCTGAACAGTTTGGATCAATGGGATGAGGCCAGTTGTGTGAGCTTTAATGAGACCAAGTGCTGAGACTTGCATTTTGGTTACAAAACCCCTATCCATTGCTACAGGCTTGAGGAAGAGTGGCTGGAAAAAACCTTAACAATTCTGTGATTCTATTGTTAGGCACTGAAGAAGCTGTGGATGACCCTGGAAGTGTTCAAGGCCAAGTTGCTTGGCATTCTGGGCAACCTCATCTGATGGGAGTTGTCCCCATGGCAGAAGAGCTGGAACTAGGTGGTTTTTAAGGCCCTTTAATGATTCTACCATACTCTGCCATGACAGCCTGCTGTTTGTTAAAGCATTATTACCTTTGTAGAAAGTGATTCATTAAATACTATGCTGCCCTCTTCAGGATGTATAATATATGTTCTGAGCTTGGGGTTTTTTATTGCTGCAGAGAAAAAGATATTCTGATAATATCTGGTTTCTGTGAAAATAAGCAGATTAGACATGACCATTTCAAAGCAATCTTTGTGTTTTAGGTATCAAAAAGGAACTGGGCATGTTCCCTTGCCAATCAATGTCTTAATTTCTCCACCTTAACTCAGACTATTCCAAGGATCATGTGCAAAAGTGCCAGTGGTTAGGAGTAGAGTCTGATATGGTTGTTGGGTTGCATTCTCTGTTTGGATTTGAACACAGTAATAATTGGCAGCAATGGGAGGAATCATGCTTCTTGTACTTTGGTATTGGCCAACAGTCCTGCAAGGGTTTGATCTTGCAAGTCAATAGTGATAGAGCAAATAGTGACTGCTGTGATGTCTGCTGCAGCAGTTTTGCTCCCTGAAAGTTTCTTCCACTTATGTAAGGTGTCTGATTAGAAATAGTTGCTTAAGTGAATTAAATGTGTCTACATTGACTGAATGAGGAATTCAGGCAGTTAGAATAGTGCTGCCATGCAAAGTTTAAGCATGGAGGAGGAAGACGCTGTGTGCCAGAAATCCCCTTTGACAGCTTTTTAAAAACCAAATGAAACAAACAAAAAACAGACAAAAACAATCACAAAACCAAAAACAAATGCAGAGTTACTACAGATGCTTTGTGTAATAGTTTCTATTATATTCCTTAACAGGAGATTAGGTGGTGAATGGTGGGGATGCAGAGCAGTGCAGTAGGCTGCTTAATTGCTCATTTTTCATTTCTTGCTCTGGGAATTGAATTATAGTACAGTGTGTCCATCAGAGATAAACAGAAAGGAAGAAAAAGGTCCCATGTGTTCCTGCACTGCTGTAAGGCTTGGATTTGATATGACAGGAGAAGATGTTTCAGCCATCTGTCTTACCTCCTGCTCCACAGTGCCTGTATCATTCTGAGGTGTTTCAGGAGAAGGTGAATAACAGCAGCTAGAAGCAGAAATATGCTGGGAGTGACTTCTAGTGGCAGAAAGTTTGGCAGAGCTCTTACTGCCTAAACTGGAGGCAAAGGTTTCCTTTTGTTCATCTAGTTTTAGGATATGTACTGCCTGTCCCTAAAGGTTGATTTCAAGCCTCAGCTGTGTTAATATGATTGAAGCTCATTTAGTGACTTATTTCAGACTAACTGCCGTGCTTGGCAGGCAACAATTTGTTGGCCGTGGGGGGTAGGGGGAATTACTGACGGTTGAAATAATGTGCCAAAGTGAGTATTGCATTATAAATTTCCATTCCAGCTGCTCATAAAGAAATCATAGGTCCTGCACTCCATCTCATGTCAAACTACCATGATTAAAAGTTAACAGTTGTACTTCACTGAGCAAGTGCCCATGGAATGGCTGATGGTAATGCTCCTCAAAAGCACCCCTAGTACAGGGAGTAGTATTACTAAGCACAGGAGAAGTAGTTATTCATGATATCATCTGAAACTCCTTTGACTATTTGACAAAGGAAAATCAACGCTCTCATTTGGTATCTTCTAACATACCTGAAAATAACAATAGTTTGGGGACTTTTTTTTTCAAAGGTAGATATAAATGCTTTTTAGTCAGTCTCTCAGTATGCAAAAATTTCAAGGCCTCGAGAACTTTGCTTCCCTATATATATTCAGGTTTTCTTGCATTTTCTCTATGATAATCTGCACATTTTAATGATTAAATGCCTCTATAAATAAGAAGAATTGGAATAAAACTGAACAACAGAGCCTGCAGTTGACTATGAAAGAGAACTTCCTTTTTCACACCTTGTGTGGTTGAAAGCCACACATTAATTTAAAATACATATTTTCAGATCAGGAAATGCATTGTAACCATTACTAGCAACTATGGGGGAGGGTGGGGGGAAATAAGAAAAGAAAAAAGGAAAAGAAAGAAAAAGCTTTTTCTTCAAGAATGCAATAATATACTTAGAAATGATTTGAGAAGCAGGACTGTTGACACAAAAAATGTGAAACTGAATCCTATTTACTGACTCTGTCATTTCTGACAGATGAAACTTTTTCATGTGGAGAGAACTTAACTGAGAAAATCCTCTTTCCTTACAGTAATTCACAGTAGATACGCTTTCTTTCTCGAGGCAGTATAGCTCTTCAGCTTCTTTCTTGCCTGACATAACGTGCCTCTTCAATTGCACTGTGCATAACTTCATAGAGACCTGCAAACAGAAAATACTGTCATATATCCTCCTGCCCTGGGGTATCAGTGCTCAACTGTGGCCAAAAAAATACTGAATAGGGAAAAGACTTCCACTGCCTCCCATTCTTTTTTGTCATTTTGCTGCCATATGTTCCTTTTTTTAGAGGCATATTTGTTGGAGAAGAGAATAGGAGATAAAAACAAAAGGAAACTAAGGGGGCATTAAAGCTGTTCATTGCTTTTGCTTGATATCACTTTGTCAGAGGAGAAGATGGGGCATATAGTGGACGTAAAAGTGCACACTGCTAAAAACAGCCTCAAAAGGCCGCCCTGAAACTAGCAACTAAATTCCTGATGTTGATAACAAGTAAAAGGCAAAAAGCAAAATGCCACACAAACAAACCGAGAGGGTTTGCTGATGGTTGACCATATCTGTAAGTACAGAGCAACACCAGGATGCTCACTGTCCACTGAAGTGTAACGAATGCTTCAGAACACTTGATTAGCGTGTCGTGATAGGGAAGTGGTAGCATAGGCTCGGAAATGCACACCATAAACTGCTGGAGCTGTTTTGCTCTGGCACAGGGTACTGTTCAGTATAACAGAATAAATACTATCTGGGATAAAAATGGCCCTTTTGATATCCTCACAGGGATGGGATCTCTAGGGAAAGGGTGACTACCCAATACATCTCACGTTCAAAAACTGTTGTAGAGCTGATACTGAGATTCATGCACATTCCATATTTACTTTATTGATTTCTGGAAGTTCATGGAAGGTGATAGCATCGATTTCCTTCTTTTTCTTTCATTGCTGTCAAATTAACATTAAACAGGGATGATATTCATGAATGCTTCATTTTAATTTCTGCTGCAGTCCTGATGAAATGTCTGACTTGTGAAAGCTAAGCATGCACAGGTATTTAAGCAAGAGCTTTAAATTATCTGTATATTTGTGCATTATATTTCATCCATTTTATTCTGCTGTCCTCTATCTGTCTCTTATTTTCCTGGACTAACGTGTCACAGCCTTAAGTATTATCAGGAGTGCTCAAGCCTTTGTATGTTGTAGAAATACGCATCAGTAAACAAAAGCAGCAGCTGTGAACTCTGCATCTACACACTATGCTGTTTTATATGCTACTTTTTAAAGCAAAATTATACCTAACATGCAGTTCAAAAGCTAGCTCAGATTCATTTTGCCTGAAGCCATATGACCTTGAACTCGGACATGGATTTTGGGCAAAACAAGGTAGGTCTGGAAGACTGAGGAAGGAGGAAATGACTTTGATGATTCAGGAAGGACACTTGCTGGTGGTTCAGAGAGTACACATGGTCATTCAGGAAGAGTCTGTTCTTACCTGAACCAGTACTGAGCAAGATGGGAGGCAAAGGTCTATTATTAAAGATGCTGGCCAAAGTGCATTTTCTTCAAAGACCTGCATATTCTTTTGTTTTCTAAATTATAAATAAGACCTGTTTTCTATCTTTGCTTTTTGGTGTCCAAAGTAGAAAAATGCATCAGAATATAAAGCAAATTGACTGTCGAGCATTATTGTATTATTTCCTGGTAATAAATTGTTTCTGCCCAAGAATGAGAAGAACGTAAACAAGAAATTTGAGCCAAATATGTTTTAGATGAAATTTTACACTAAGGTTCTGTGAGAGCAAAATTCTAATTTTCAGGACAAGCTCCTGCTAAAGTACACGTGTATGAAGATGGATGCAACTGAAATGAATAAATAATGCAGCTTGAGCAGATTGAACCACATTTATCTGGGCTTGTCACAGGTTTTGGACGTTTTATTGATAGCAGAATTATTTATAGATATTGCATGTTTTTTATCAGCCAGTATAATGTATTTTACATCATTAAGGTAATCTTTAGGTAAGTGCAATTAATAATAGTACTGAGATACACAGTTTGTCATCTCAAACTCGGTGTCTGGGCAGTGGGTCACTATTTTCTTTTGTTTCATTCTGCTGCTTTAAATATATTTTTTTCTTAAGTGGCACAATTCCAGCTCTTTCTGATATCCAGAGTTTAGTTCTGTTGATTTATATGTAGGTTGGGTACTCTTTCTCTTGGGGTAATTGGGATGAAAGATGACATATATAGCGAATAGAAAGTGCTGTATGTTCTCCCTTAATCTGTCATGGGCATATTCCTATTAAAGAAGGAAGTTCCTGAGGATTTTAACTTCTTTCTTTAACCACAAACAGAAGATACCAAGAATGAAAAATATCTGCACAATTCAAAATAGATTGTCTTTGAAAGAAGTTTCTGTCTCATGGAGGTAATTAGAAACAGCTGGGAAGATATTGCATAATCTTTCCATATGGCTTCCTATTTTTTCGTACCACACTGAGATGAGTTATATGGATTCCCACATATATATATATGTATGTATGAATGTGCATATATGAAACTGGAAAATGTGAAGCGTAGCTTTGCTCTGAAAATGGCTGCAGATTGTACTTTCTTATCACTTTGGTCTTCATGCTGTGCGTATTCACAGCTTCTTACTTTAGTTGCAGAATAAAGATTACAGAAATACTGCTAACATCAGTCACATTGATCCAATGCAGATAAAAATTAGAGAGCTGGATTTGTTTTCCATTACATGAGCTGCATTTCCTACAGGATTGACTATGGTGACATGTAAGCAAAGAGCCTTTCATTGGCACAGAGGTGCAATAGGAGTCACTGTGACTTGCAGGTCTGTTCTGGTGCTGGCAGTGTCAAGGTCATTAGATGGAAAATTAGGGGTCAAGTGCGTGCGATATCATAGTAGTGATCGTTTATGCTCTTTAAAGACACTGTTTTAAACAGAAAATGCTTGAAGTGGTAAAAGAATATGAAACTTGATGTATTATCACATTATGAAATATACTATAAGGCTTACGTGCTACTTTTCTCTTTCCTTATAATGGCCTCTCCATACAATTTTCCCTCTGTGTTTATGAGTCAGGCTTGGCTCAGGTGTGCTGAAGAAAATGTAGTTTTCCTTAACTAGTAGGTATCTATCTAATTATAATTTTAATTCAGTATATGCAGTCCTGTTGATAATTCACCATACAAGTTGGCCTATTCATTTTTTTTTGACAAAGTAGAACCTATTTAAAGTAAAAGCTTTTCAGTTAAGAACTTTCTGCATGACACACTTGTTCAAGCTTCATTAGAAATAAGTTTTTAACTTAAAGTTTTAAATCTTAAAAGTTAAATCCTCAAACATACCTATCGAATACTAGATCATGACGAAACACCATCTGTATGTGACTTGAAGGACATGGCAAAGAACAGGCTTTTAGATTGTTTTGGTAACAAGCATATCAGCAGCAATGGCCAAACAGGACAGTTTGAACTTATAAACATTACATCAGAACTGTTGCTACAGATAACATGTTTGCTAAACTTCTCAAAATGAGCTGATGCCACAAGTCATCTCCATGTGATCAGCACTAGGACCATTTCCTGCTAAGACTGGATAGCGGACTGGTATGGTACTGCTTGCCCAAAATATTGAACTTCAAAAGTGAAGCTGTCTTTATTTTGTGTAAATAAGCACTTACATTCTCTGCTGAAAGGACAAAGAAAGGTTGCGAGGAAATGTAAATAATGGAAAACACCAGTATGCTAAGGGTAAGGACATTTAAAATTAATCTTCTATTAAGGAAATATTATTACAATATTGATAAGCATAAAAATAATATCTTTCAGCCTTTTCAAACCACATAATATGTTTATTTTGAATTGAGCAAAATTGAGCAGTTCTGTTTGAAAAGGTTCTCTTGTTATGCTGCAGGATGTATCTTCTTAGATTTTGGAACTAAAAAATGTAGAAATGTGATAAGAATGTGAAATAGGATAAGAAGCTTGTTTGGGTTTTGCTTTCTACTGTTCCTCATCCCAGAGATTACTTCCTGACATTTTGGAAGCTTGTGAAAACTAGAAAATACTTTGTAAAGAAGCCACCTAATTAAGAGAGAAGAATTTACAGAAGGAAGTAACTTGAATTGGTAGTTGTATTCTTGTAGAAGTTCCAAAGTATTTGACTATTCCTTAGAATTTCAAGCTAATTTTCAGTGGACCATCAAGTCAGATTGTCCTGTCATGACATTGTCTGTACCAAAGATTCATCTGGGAACTAACATAATCAGACAAATAGAAGAGCAGTCACATTGGTAATGTTTTTTCAGTTACAGAACAGGCAAGAATTAATATTTGGCATGAAGAAAAGTGTCCTATGCTTTTGATAGTAGCATGCAGCTTAAATGCTACTACTGTCTGAAAACTATTTGAAAACCTTCTGAGGAAGTAAGGACTACTTTACTTTGCTGAGGAAGCAAGGTAAAATCATCTTTGTTCTCTGTTCTCCAAAGCTGAGACAGCTCTATTTCAGTCAAAGCATCAATTCAGTACTGCTTGTTTTATATCAGAACCTGGAACTCCTCGTAGCAAAACAAAATTGAATATATGTGCACTGATTAATTAAAGGGAAAATAGCAGGCATTCCCAGAATTGCAAAAAGGACACACTTCTCATAAGTTAACTCCAGAAAGCCCTTTAGCCAAAAATTGATTACAGAGAAGTTAAGTGTTACCTCCAAAGGCACAAGAGATTCATCTCTACATTGTGTTCAAGGTGTTTACTCTATTAATCTCTTGCTTACAGCTGTAAGTGCTATCTTGATTTTTTTCTGTCCTTACTGTTATCCATTTCCATTATTTAACAAAGCATTATGGTCAGAAAAATCACAGTATTTGCACTATAAACCCTGTCATACTTAAAGCATTTTTCTCATGCTAGATTTGTGTGTAATTCAGGCTTTCAATTAAACTCAATCACGTTATTCCAAATAATAGAGTTGATTGGTGTGGATATGAGCAACACGGTATATAATGAAAAAGCAAGAGAAGGAAAGTTAAATTGCAAATCCAAGAGTGGAGATAAAACACCAGCAATTTTCTGTGACACCATTTGAAAGATCAATGTAGGTGCAAGACCTTGTTTTGAGAAAGCAGCCCACAGTGTTGAGATGATCTATAATCTTTTCTTACTAATGGGCTAAGTCTGATAAACACTCTTGTACTTTTACAGAGGTGTTGTCACCTTCCTTGCCTAGTTGAAAAGAAAATAAGAACAGCTCTATTCTAAGGCGGGTTGTGGCTTACTTTTCATTCTGCCTCCGCCAAGACCAACTGTGCTAGAACTTACGGTCAACAGCACAACCATTAATACAACTATAATAAAGTTCATATAACTGCCCTTGCAAATACCTGCAAGTAATAGATTTGGCCTTTCAGTGTTACAAATAGGTTTCAGAAAATATGAAAAGCAAGAAAAAAGTATTTAAAAATAATATAGAAATTGATTCTTTCATTTCGAGTAGAATGAGACGAAACAATATTGTATTCTTAAACAAGAGGATGAATCAACAAATAACGGCAGCAGACATTGATCATAATTATCTTCTTATTTATAGATTCATGGCTTCAGATTAAAGGAAATTTCTTATGCATTAATGAAATGCAAGAGTAAATAAAAACAATATAATCACGTACATGTTTTTATGCATTAAGAAGCATTTATAAGCTATGGCACCATCACCTCCCTTATAAATGAACATTTCCTAATCATTTTGTATTTTAACTCTCCAGTGCTACAGGTGTGTTGCTAAGTCCCAGAATTACAAGTAGTAACTATTTACCGCAGCTCCCTTCCCATCTTTCCCCTGATCCAGTAGATTTAAAGCACAAGTTAGGCTGCAATATCCAAAGAGTATTTTGCATCAGGAATATTCACACTTGAAAATTACCTGTGCAAAATAATCCCGTTTTCAGGAATCACTTAAAATTAACCTTCCCAACTTTTACTCCAAACACATATCCGCTGTTCTTGTTGAAATAGCTTTCCCATAGATTCATCCACTAAACCATAATGAAATGTCATATGGTCACCTGTATCATTGCATGATGCTATCCCAAGAAACAGGGCTTTCTCACAATGAGCTTGGTGGATCTCTGCTCTGGGATTTATACAATGCAATAAAAAATGTCAAAAAAACACGAATGCAAATATATTTTAAAATATAATATTAGCATTGTCAACATAAAAGACTTTATTTACTGCCCAGAAAGGAAAATATTCAGAATAGTGTCATTTGTTTCGGGGAATGCACAAAAAAGTTTCAACAACTAACACACAGTGTTTCTTTGCAAAATAGCCCTTTGCATGATGCTGTAGCTTGGAATGGTTTTTGCCTACTGCTATCTACATTCTTGTAAAAGAAGGTCATTCATCTCTATTGTGACTACTCCTTTTGGATTACCTGGCTTTGTCTTTACACAAGTCAAATAGTAAATAAAAGTTATCTGTTGATATAGATTAGAGGTTAAACTGTTATTGATTGTCATATTTTATAGAGAGTGTCTCTTGCTGACCTTCTCAGAATTACTTTGCTTGTAAGAGTCATGCATGTGTCCTAGACAAACCATTTGCAATGAAAAAGAAATTACTCTTTGCATACAGAAAATTGCATGCAATGAGAAGTCCTGATAAGGAACAATTGCTTCCTTAGTGTTTCACTTATTCTCATCGTGCCATGTCTTTAATCATAGTAGATGAGAAAATCGTAGAGGAAAAACAGATTCCCTCCTGCAGTTTTTTTGAGGCAATCTTCTGAACATAGTCTGGAATTTGAAAGGTGTTCAAGATTAAAATATATATATATACAGCACATTTTCTTTCTCTTGAGTTTATGTAGTAAATACAGCAATGTAGATTTAAAAACAACAAAAACACCATTCTTTCAATTCTTCATTTAAGTAGATACAGTCAAAGAAAAAACATTAGTGCAACAGCCGCTCAATATAGTATATATATACTATATATACTATAATTGCATTAACAACATGCCCACACACTAGTTTGTGGCAGTACGTCTGCAGCGTACCCTAAATTAAAGCACACCTCAGAAACAGGTCTGCATGGGTTGCTATAACTTTTGAATCTGTAAAAGTACTTCCTGATCACATCTGGTATGGAAGCTTCTCATCAAAGTTAGCATAAACAGATCTGAACATCCTAAATAGTGAGGAGGCTAGAAATCTTCCCACTGTGATAAAAACAAACAGGTATGGGAAGAAAGGAAGGGAAAGAAAGAAAAAAATAAAGAACCTCATACAAATCTCATTCTCTCTCATATAAATAGACATAGTCTTTTCTCATTCAGGAATGAGTCTTTCAGGCTCAGACCTGACCAATTCAAGAATTCCATTCAAGAGGCTTTAATAGTCGCTTCCTTCTGTAACTCTTCTAGGCTGCTCAGCAGTCACATCACCTGTAAAAAAACCAGAAAGCTGCAAAAAAAATGGAAAAAATTAGCCTAATCTTTATGAGCCACATGCATCAAGCTTTCTTCTTGGTCTTACAACTGCACCTTTGAATATGCTCATACCGGTCCCAGTGACCAAGGGAGCTGCTCTGTTAGAATTCGAGTAGGGTTCCTCTGTGAACCATTTGTGAGCCCTAGGAAAGTAGGTGCCTTGTTCTGAGCATCTGCTCGGAGGATACAGTGAATTATCCATGATTTGAATGCCTGAAGGGAATCTCTCATAGGCTTACTGATGATCCCAGAAACACAGAGAACACATTTCAAACCACTGAACTTGTACAGAGACAGGTTCGGTGATATAGGTACAAAATAATCCTTTGCTCAGCTGTTGTCACCTAGGCAAAAATACAGGAAGGAAAATGTAGTTGCATTGGATCACATTCAAACTGAAAATTTGCTCTGAGTCCTTCTGTTGGTGCCTGCCTAGCAAGGTTACTGTCCCTTACTATTTGCTTCTGAAGACAGCGCTGTAAAATCTGCAGTGCTTCAAATCCTGCATTTCATTCTGGCAGCATGGCCTGCAGGCAACTACCTATTTATTAATTCCCACAGCCACAGCAGGAGGTGGGAATTAACCACAGCAGATGGAGACATAAAGCTTAAGTCCTCATCACCCCCAACACTGCTCCCTTTCTCTTCCCCTCCTCCCCAGTATATCCTGCAAAAAAGCCTTCAACAGTCATCAAAAAAAAGGAAGTTCCTGAGCTTGTAGCTTAACCAGGATGTAAGATACAACACAACCTAATCAAAGCAAGAGGCTGCAACTCAGCCTCATATTTGGATTCTCTTTCAGGCTGCTTAGGAAAGGGCCACGTGAAAATGGGGTTTGTATTTGCTGTGCTTGTACAAATCCTGCTGTGCACACTGCTGCTGAATTAAGGGAATGACTGATAATGAAACATTCCAATTTGCCTGGAATTAGTTGTGAATAAAACTAAAATAAATGTAACTAAAGCAATAAATTAAGGTCTTCTATCTTTGTGGCAGAGAACCTCATTTAAGTGATTTCCCATCCGCTGAAGTGGTGTTTGGGTTCATTCCAACAGATCTGTAGTAACTGAGCTGTATTATCACTGGTGGACTTGTCTTGGACAGTGTCCCTATTTGAGAAAACCACAGAAATGGAGTAGAAAGCAAATTTGAGAATGCTGTGTGTGGCACTCACCTTCATTCTCAGTCATCTCAGTCATACTACCAAGAATGAAAATGAAACCCCTTTTTCTTTTTGCATTTGTTGGCCTTTACGTGCAAACTGGGAAAATGACTCAAGATCAAAAGGACGTGTGAAAAACAAGTGCTTGGCTCCCTGCTACCTTTTGAAGTCACAGCACTGAGAGCTGTACTGAGCAGTTCACAGAGTGCAAGGCAGCTGATAATCGAGCTCAGCTCGTGGTATGAGAATGTGAAATCAAAGTCTGGAAAGTCTAACAATAGCAAAGACTTGTTAATATCCCCCACCAGGTGGGTTTTCTCATTCCTCTCTAAAAGTGGTGCTTTTAATTCCTTGTCTGTGGGGTTTGGAGTTGCAACAGTTTGCTCTGCAAACCAACACCTGCCAATCCTACAAAGTAGTGAGAGTGCACTTTAGTAATATTTAGAAACAACTCTGCCCTTGATAGGGCACGTAGACAGGGGCTCTCTTACCCTTATTCCTTCTTATGAAGGAGGTTACTGCCATCTGCTGAGGAAAAAAGGAAATCAGAGCACAAAAGCCGCATTGCCAGACCAGTGACCATCTGCAGAGGTGCTGCCAGCCAGCCCAAGGTCCCACGGCAATATGGAAGACACAGATAGTTGTTTAGTTTTCCTTAAAATCTGTCTTAAACAAAGAAATGGAAGAAAAGCAAGAAGTTCCATCGGTTTGTTGCAGACTTTATGCATCCAGGCTGCGCGTGTTCAGCTATAGAAAGGATGCTAACACTTCCCAGGGTGATGCTTTCACTTTGTGATGGAATAACACCCAAGTTTCTGTTGCATGGAAGCTCTGCATATATTCCCTGCATCATTCAGCAGTTAAAGCATTGCCATCACACCGGCGGCTCCCCAGGGTCTGGGCACTGAGCTCACCAGAGTCCAGGAAGTGTCTGAACCAGAACAGTTCTACAAGTCTATGAAAGCAGTCCTGGAATACCAAATACTAAACACCAATTCATGCAGAAGTTGGTCTCACAGGGAGTCTGATGCCGACAAGAGTCGGGCCGGCTGCTCCCATCTCTGCCATTCGAGGATCTCTGCCATTAGAG
Source organism: Coturnix japonica (assembly GCF_054131305.1). Classification (NCBI taxonomy): domain Eukaryota; kingdom Metazoa; phylum Chordata; class Aves; order Galliformes; family Phasianidae; genus Coturnix; species Coturnix japonica. The sequence continues at coordinate 5,537,121 of NC_140680.1, read as the reverse complement.
GACCCTGCTGGGACCCCCGCTGAGATCCCTGCCGTGCCCCTGGCAGCCGCAATAGGGCGCCATAGCCCAGGCTGTGAGTGGAGCGAGCTCCTGACTGGCATTGCGGACATCCAACCAAAGTCTACAACGCCATTTGAGCTGCGAGCCAATGGAGGGGAGGAGGAAGGAGAGCAGCTCGCCGGATGTGAGGTGTTGGTGGTGATAGCAGCGCGTTGTGCAGGTGAGTGGGGTGTTTTCTTTGGGCCTTGTGTGTAGGACCGGCCCAGCCTTTGCTTCTGTTCAGCACTGCGGTTTTGGGCCCTCCCGGAGCCGTGCTGTAGCGATGGGCCGGGGGGGAGGTGCTGTTTAAAGGGCCGCCTCTCCCTGCCTGCCGTTGTCTGTCTCTCCCCGCCCTGGGTTTAGCGGACCAGGCCTCTCCTTCCTTCTGTGCCTCCTCGTTGGCAGGTCTGGTTTGAGAAGTGTTTAATGTGCTGTGTATGTCAGTGTAAGGCTAACGTGGATTTATTGGGGAGTTTCCTGCTATTTGCATGCTGAAGAATCTCCTGTCTGGTTTGTTTTCTTAGCTTCATGCGTGCTGTGGAGTTGTCGCATAAGTTATGTAATGCACGTTTCTTTTCTATCCACTAGATATTTTAATCCCCAAAGATGGGTGAACCTCAGCAAGTGAGTGCCCTCCCTCCGCCTCCAATGCAGTATATAAAGGAATACACCGATGAAAACATACGCAAAGGTCTGGCCCCAAAGCCACCTCCACCTGTGAAAGACAGTTACATGATGTTTGGTAATCAGTTCCAGTGTGACGATTTAATTATCAGACCTTTGGAAAGCCAGGGTATTGAACGGCTGCATCCCATGCAGTTTGATCACAAAAAGGAATTGAGGAAACTGAACATGTCTATCTTAGTCAACTTTTTGGATCTCTTGGATATCTTGATAAGGAGTCCGGGGAGTATAAAGCGAGAAGAGAAACTGGAGGACCTGAAACTGCTTTTTGTTCATGTCCATCATCTTATAAACGAGTACCGTCCTCACCAAGCTAGGGAGACCCTGCGAGTCATGATGGAAGTGCAGAAACGTCAGCGTCTGGAAACTGCAGAGCGATTTCAGAAGCATTTAGAGCGAGTTGTGGAGATGATTCAGAACTGCCTGGCGTCCTTGCCTGATGATCTTCCTCATTCAGAGGGGGGACTGGGAGTGAAAACAGAACCAATGGACACTGATGATGGCAACAACTGCATTGGACAGAGTGAAAAACAGAGAGAACGTTCTGGCTGCAAGAGAGATCAGGTGTTAGACAAAGATGCAGCTATGTGCAGCATTATTGATGAAATGACATGAAGGAATCGTGTCTTATGTTAACTTACAATAGAGAGAGGCCAAATGGATTCTGAGGGTACATGCTGTATTTTGTTTGAAGCGTTCACACTGACTTGGGGGGTGGGTGTGAGCTGCTAAGCAGGTGAGGATATTTAATGTTTTGTGTGAGTTATATGTGTATTGGTCAAAACAAAACTGCTTTGTGCAGCGTGGATGCTGTTAGAGTTAGTTTTTTTGTATAATGTTGTTTTGTCACTTGCAGCTTTCTGGGACGTGCTTCATTTTGTAAATGCCGTGTGCTGCTGGAAGCAGGGGGTTTGGCTGACTGAAATGGAAGCTGACAATTCCTGCATTTCAAATAAATGTTAGTTGTTTACACGTTAAATGGGTCTTTTCAGTTATTCTAGATTGAAGATTAAATCAATATGAAGCCTGAGAAATCCATTCCTTTCTAACTTTGTAGTAATGCAACAATGTTAAAGAACTTAAGAATTGCTTTATTACACATGTAATGTGGTGTAACTTGTCTGTGTCTGTTGTGGGTCTCTACCACTAAGTTGATTAAATGGATAATTAGCTTTTATACTAACTGTGAACTTTCAAGTTAGAAAGACTCCTGAAGTCTGTCAAATGGAAGCTACATCAGTTGTGTTTAAAGAGAACTGGACTTAGATCAAGCCTGTGGCATGAAGAGTGATTTGATAATGAAGAAGTGGCTTCTTTACCCAAGCCCTCCTGTCTGTAGCATGTCTGCTTTCCAAACTAGATATAGCACCTTTAAAAAAGAGAGAGAAAGAAAAGAAACGATCAACTTTATGGATGAGGGAACTTACTATAACTACTTGTAACTCTCGTTATGCAAATTATAACTTGGATAATTCAGCTGTTTTCAGGCATGCAGATTTATTTAAATGTGCAGGTAGATTTTAACCATTGGGTGGTGGGATTGAGATCACTGTAGCTAAAGATGAACTGAAGCAAATGACTCACGGCAGGAACTCATCTGCTATTTCAAGGGCGTGTGATGTAAGTAATGATAAAGTGAAAGCATGTTCTTCAGAAACGTTTATAAATAACTTTATGACACTAAAACTTCTGACTTCTGTGCAGAGCTGCCTCTCTTCCCTGCTCCCTGAACTAAACCGTGTTGTTTTCTAGTAGCTAAAACAATGGTGGGTCAGCTGAATTAATTGGGCATCTGCTTTGCAAATGTTCTTCAAGTGGAAGATAGGAAGGAACAGTTTTAGTGTGTTGTGGATAAGAGAGATCGTGAGTTACTTCACCACATATGTTCGAACTCTGCCTTTCATCTGCTATAGATGCCCAGAGTGTTTTTACAGTTGATTTTTTTACTTTCATTTTTTTATGTTTTTAAGAAAGTTGAAGGCCCAGGTGCTGCAGTTTCAACCACAGGCTGGGTTCTAGCAGTAACTAGTAATCACAATTAACTTCTATTGATGAAAGCATTGACGTAAATGGGGACTGAGTCATTTAAAATCTTAGGACTGCTTTCTCTCTGGAAGAAGTTTTGTAAATAGATTTCTCTCTGTTCTTTGGGGTCTGTCTTTAAGGCAAACCCTGAGATAAAATCCTGCAGGAGATCGCGGTACTTCCTGAGCTTTTCTTCAGCCAAAACAGTAACTATCCTTTGTCACATCCATACAATGGCAGCTCTCTTTTCTCCCGTTAAAACTTTGCTTTTGATTAAAAACAAACAGCCCAACAACTGAACTGTAGCTGCAGTGAAGCAGTGGGTGAAGCATACAGTGCAGGGCAACTGCATTTCAGGCTGTGTAGGATATGACTCACTGACTTAAAAGTGAGGCTGTGAATGTCTTTTCTAATTAGCCAACTCATGATGATGAGGTCTTTCTTGTGTTGCTTTTGAACATGATGACTCGTGTGAAATGTTAATGTATGAAATGTGTTGGATTATATATGCCTTATGAAACTCAGTAGGATAAAGTTAACGTCAGATGTTAAGAAGACTTGGATCAAAATGCTGCTATGAAACAACAACAAGCCGGTTATTTTATTGCACTGAGGATAAGTGCAGTTATTTGAAGCAGGGAAGCCAAGTGTGTTGTCATTGGGAAATGGGGGCAGTTCTAATCATTCAGAGGGAAGAAATGCAAACTGTGCTCTGTCTGCATAGCCATCCCAGGATACTGTGGTTCATGGTCAGAACAATGTCTGTGAAAGCTGCCTGCAGTGTCCTATCTCCCCAGAAACAGGAGTAGCCGAGAGGAAGTGTTTTCTTACACAGTCCTAAATCTGCTTACAGACACTGCCCTTTCTCCCTCTTCCAGCCTTTTCCAGCAGGAATGTTGCTGGCGTAGCTCCGCCCCTTGGCTGCATTTATTTGTTAGTTATAAAAAGTCATTGTTTGCAACTTAATTTGTATAAAAGGGTAAAAGGTAGATGATCTGCTTCGGCAGACAACGTGTATTTGCTATGGATCACATCTGATCACTGCTGCAGTTCTGGTCCGAATGATATTACAGGTCATCACGTTCTCACACAGGGCAAAGCAAAGTGGCCAGGAACACCATTATTCAAGTAACATATTTCAGCACGTTTCTCCTAACCGACCACTGTGGCCACTCAGCTTTTTAAGTGGCTCTTGTGCTGTATTACACAGTATGGTAAAGGCTCAGAAGCATGAAAAATTTTAAGAGCTAAGTGATGAGAGGCTGCAGCTCTGTTTTACCTATGCTTGTGAAGTGGTGGGGAAGCTTCCAGTGTTCCTGCCTGTAAAGGAAACCATGTTTGCTTAAAGTAGCAATGTTAGAAGCAGAAATTAGGATTAAATGCTGGTTTAATAATTCCTTAGAACCTGTTATGTTGCTGAATGATCTCTGTTTACTGGTCTGCTACACATCTTATGTAATCTCTTGTGCCTAATTCTATGCATTATGGTAAGAAGAGGGTGTGGGAAGCAGTTTGGGGCAGTGGATTATTGGTGATTCAGCTCAGTGGTACTAACAGTTTAACCTGCTATAAACAAGCAGATCTGGGGAAAAAAAGAGAAGTAGAGTTGTGAAGTAGTGCTGAGTATTTTAACCTTTTAGTCAAACCACAGTGCAAGCATTCAGCTGCACGCGTTCTCAGCAGCAGCAGCTTCAGTGACTAACAGACTCACCACAGGAAAGGCACTGGAAACCAAAGGGCATCGTCCTGTTTGAAACTGACGTGCTAGCACTGAGAAGTAAGACCAGCAGTTTATGGAAACAATAGTTTATTTTGAGTGTAGGTGCACGAAGAGTGAATGAGTGTTCCTCATCCTCGGCCACAATGTCTTCTCCATTCTTCCTGGACTGGATCCTTCTATTTTGGCTTACAGGTAACTCAGTGGGTGTGAAAAACAGCTGGAAGTGGATGGAAGGGAGGTAACGTGCATCACTGCTTCTGGGGGTTGCAGAGAGATTTTGGGTTATGGTGGTAAGAGTGGTTGTGTGGTGCAGAAACTGCTGTTTTGCATATTTAGTAGAACTTAATCAGAATGGCTGAAGAGTATTCTGGTGATCATATCTCCCTTTTAAAACAGAGCTGTTAATGCAGGCAGATGGACATTAAACTTCTGTTTGAAGGATATGTTCAACAGACAAAAAAGAGATTACAGATATTTTTCTTCTAGATTTTTTCTAAAGCCTTTTATAATAAGATTCATTTAGACTTTCCTTTTTTTATTAAAAAAACATGCGTTATTGTCAGAGATTAGTTTCTAGTACGCTACTGTGGCAAAATCTTTGCATAAGACTTATTTATAATGATTACAGCGTAGTTTAGGAAAAGAAATGGCTGAGATGAAATTGGGCAGGACTGCTTTTTCCCAAGGAACAACGACAGTGAAGCCCTACGCTGTTTGGGATCCATTAGCACAACTTGGGCTACCCACTGATGGCACTGCCCAGTGATATACAGGGACTTTGATTAGAGATGATTAGTTGTTAAGACTCTTTCCTACTTCCATTCTTGCTGCAGTGAATTATATCCCTGAAATTTTAATGTGGGTACATCAGCATCTTTGCATGTTCGATCCCATGCTGTGGGAACCAAATGCATTAGAAACTTTGTAAGAATGAGGGGGAAATATGAGGTCGGGAAAAAAGAAGGTATAGAAGTTTGTAGGAAAAGTCTGGAAGATCTCTTCTGAGATGGCTAAATCCTTCTTCAGTAAAAGAAAAAAAGGAAATGCACAGCTGTGATGCTGATGAAAACTGCCTTTCAGTGGCCTTGCACTGAAAGTGAGGAAGGGTTTCCTTCTATGCTTTTATTGATGCCTCTCTGTTCTCCTATATCTGGCTTGGATTAAATCTAAGCTAATGGAAAAAGAAAGACCTATTGACCTGGATGTGGCTGAAGAGAAGCCATGGAGCTGTGCAGGTCCAATCTCTATCTTCTCTTCACCTTTTTGCCAGCTGCACACGACCTGTTTAATGTTTGTGTTTCTGTCCACAGGCCCTACAGTGTCAGGACTGCAGGTGAAGGGAGAGGTTGGTCAGAATATCACGGTGCCCTGCTTTTACAGGGTTAAGACGGAACGTGACATCACCTCAATGTGCTGGGGCCGTGATGCCTGCCCCTCTTCCAAATGTTCTCACCCCATTATCTGGACAGATGGGTGGAAGGTGACAGAGAGATACCACCCAAAGTATGTGCTGAAAGGGGACCTGCTGAAGGGCAACGTGTCCCTCACCATCCTGAATGCCCAGGAAACAGACAGTGGGACGTACTGCTGCCGTGTGGAGATCCCGGGGTGGTTCAACGATGAGACAACCAACCTCCAGGTGGTGGTTGAGAGAGGTGAGTGCTGTTACAGTGACTCTGCTGCAGCTTGAGGCTTGTGGAGGAAGTGATTTCTGACATCATCCATAGAATCAGTCTCTAGCATCTGGCAGACCTGCCGTTATTTGGGATAAAGCTAATCTGCCTTTGAGAGTGTTGTAATCACTAGGATTACAGTCACTGCAGTAATAACAATAAAAAAAGCAAACAACAAAGGCAGTGGTGCCTTGTTTTGTGGTATGCAGTGCTACTGAGTTTACACAGAGACAATTCTTCACCTTTTTCTGCTGGGTTCCAGGGTAAAGCCCAGGGATACACAACTAGCCTGGATGATTTTCCTTTAAGGAAACTTTTCTTTTGATCTTAGTTCTTCTCTACTTGTAAAAAAAACCACATGGTAACATTTGGCACAATTGTCTCCCAGATGTGTTCCTGGTTCAAGCACACTTTTATAGAAACATTTTCTCTTTTTTCACTACATGAATGGACATTAATTATAATGCATGTTGTTTGTTTCTCTAACACCAGCTAGGGTCTCTACTGCAAGTCCTCTCACTCACACCTCTCCACTGACCTCAGGTAACTTTTTTCCAAGTATTAATTGCAGTAGCATGTATTAGCTGCATTGAAAATAGACATCTTTAAAAAGAAACAAAATGACAGATGATATAAATATCTTGGCTAAAATTTACTGAACATATGATAGGACTTGAGATCTGAACTTGGCATGTAAATTCTACCTCATATAGAGAGCTTAGCAGAAGGAATATGTAAGTTGCTCCCAGGTGTGGGACTTAATTAGATGCTACATTGGTGCTACAAGTGTTGTTTTCCTCGTGGCTGTTTCAGGATGTGTTTTCTCTGCAGTATAAAGTCTCACCTTGTCATCTGAAAGCACATCCCATGAACAGTAAAATACGAGGTTTTAGGAGCTGTGTGTGTGCTCTCATTATTTAATCAAAGCAAATATTGCTGAAGGTAATGCAACAAAGAACTGTGTTGTTGGGCTGGTTCAGAATGCCATCAGGGAATGCTATCTGTATTTATCCCTCTATCTCAAATGTTACCAGTTGAGCAACACTAAAATGTTACAACACTTGCATTTCCTTCTTGTAAGAAGAAGTGAAAATGTTCTCAAACCATTTCTATTCTTACTGCAAATGATACGGCTTCCAGTCTCAGCTCTCACGGGTTTTCTTAACCATGTGACATCTTCCTTAGCTGCTGGGAGCAATATTTTGTACTTTGAGAATAGAAGTTAATTTCTACATGGGGAGACTTAAAAAGATGGGTGGCTGTGTTCCTCTGATGTAGGGCTGTTATAGCATCTGCCTTGAAAAAGAGGACAGTGAAGCAGATGATCCTCACTTTTCAAAATGCAGTTTATGGCATAAGGTTAACCATTCATAACATGAAAGGAGCCACCTGGGATTGTCATAATGTGAATAGAAGATTTTGTTTTCAGGAGGGTTTTGTACCATCTGACAGCACACAGAGAAACTGTGACGGATGATGCGGATAACATGGCAGATTGTAGTTCTATTTTAAATAATGAAAACTGCCCTGGGAAATTACCTCAAAATCCGCTGCATGCCCTATGCAAATGTATCACACTTCAGTCGGCTGTTTATTGTATAGCTGTGATCTGGGACTTCAAAAGTACCACTTGCTGTCTGCAACTCTACACCAATTCATCATTTGAGGCCCTGAGCTGGTGTTTATCAATTTTCATCAAATAATCTAGTTTTACATCCACTGCCTCCTCTGATCTATGATATGGATCCAGAGCCCAGCTCAGTAACTCCATCTTTCTAGGCTCTGTGTTGAGATAATAGCAGGTGTTTCCTGGAAGGATTTCAAAGCTCTGAAAAGGGCACTGGAGGAGTTTTGCAATGCCCTTGGATGGCACCAACATCTTTATAATATGCACAGCAAAGACTCCAGACAGAGGTACTTAGGTTCAATGGTCTCAGGTCAGCAGTATACATTCTTTGTCCAAGCAGAATGCTTTTCTATGCAAGTGATATGTTGGTTTGTCTTGCTTTTGCTCAGCTCCTGGGATTGCCAGTGAAACATCCTTTACTGACAGAATGTGGCCTCCAGTTTCTCTTTCAGAAGCTCCTGAGACTGTAAGTATCTCTATTGTGCTATACTGAGATGATGTGCTTAGACATCGGAAGTTGCTGGGTCATTTCTGCAGTTAAATTACAGTATTTTGTTTTGATTGCAAAATAACGGATATTTTTTTTTCCAGTCTGTACATTTAACACTTAAAAAAGAATGCTTATGGGGTCATTATGAAAGGGAGAAAATAAAGTGCTTTGCTTGCAAAAACTGTTTCCTTCCTACTAAAGTGGGAAGACCTTTAGCAACATCTGTATTGCCTTTCAGGCCTCTGGTTCCAACTCAAGCACCTCAGACTACCCAGAAGTATCCTCAAGCCTGCAGGTACCGGCAGGACGTGGGGAAGGGTACAAAATGGACCACATGACAGCACAGGGATCCACCCGCCATGCCTGTGTATGGGGTTCAAGCACACAGCCCTGTCTGCCCTGCTGAGTCCTCCAGCTCATGCTGTGTGTTAACAGGCAGTAGCATCATCTTAAGTTTTGTCAGGAAGACAAGACAGCCAAGCTACCATTTGGGAAGCCCCGATGTTATGCACTGCAATGTACTGTGGGCATTCATATTGCCTCACATGCAGAAAATCAGGGACTCTACTACCTTTCAGCATCTTCCCAGCTCTTAGAGAGTGGTTGGATACCTGTCAGCTGGCTTCCAGAAGAAGTTGTGCTGAAAGGTGAAGGCATATTCACTTCCTGGGATAAAGCTCCAAATAACTACTGAGTAAGCTGACAAAAAGGGAGGCAGAGAGAAAACACCAGGGGATATTTAATTATTTAATCTTATGAATAAATAAAGGTATTCACCAAAACAGTATTAAATGTTAGGCTTCTTCCTTGGGCTGAAAGGAAGCAGGAACAAATGTGAACAAATGGGGCTGATCATAACCTCAGGTTCTTTGTCAGTGTTAAGAAATAATATATTTTAACAGCAGGGTTCATGTAAATGTTGTGACTTCTTGAAACTAGTATCTCAAGTTGGGCTCTTGCCCTCAAGGGCATTTTAACTGCAGGTTTACAAAATGCACATTTGGCCTCTGGGTCTGGCATGGGATTTGTGCTCCGAGTTCCACTGACTCTAATCTGTTTTGTGTTTGACAGAATACATCCATATCAACTTATAGTCAGCAGTACTCAGAAAAGAGTGTTTACCTCAGAACTGGATTGTGTGTGGCGTTTCTGGTCATCCTTGCTCTGGGTCTGTTCCTAGGTAGACGTAAGTGCTTCTCAGAGGTGATTATTCAAGAGTGGGTTGGGTACATCAAATCATAGCTGTGGCTTTGCTACATGCATCTCCTGGAACTTATGGGGATTTCCTATACTGAAAACCTCTGCTTCAAGTTCCCTAATTTCGTTTTCTGCAATTATCTATTTATTTATTTATTTGGATAAACCTGCAACTTTACTTACGTAGGATTGTTTAAAGAACAATGTTTATTTTTCTTTATTTTCATTCTGGATCATCCTTAGGATATTTACGCAATATGAAGAAACTGAGTAAGTTTGCAAGGTAAGTGTTCTTTTTCTGCTTTAGCTAATAGGACAAACCAGGTCCCAGAAGGAGTTGCTGTGATTCCTACTAGATGTATGCTGACTGTACATACTCTAATTTGATTTTCTTTTTAATTGCAAATTAATAAGAAACATTGCAAAAGAAATTAATAAATCCTGCTTCTCATCCTTAGTTAATAAACAAAAAATGAGTCTAACTGCCAATTCAGTGCATTAGGGAGTAGGCAAACTTCAAGTGCGGGTTGTCTCATAAATGGAAAAATGATTCATTATCAGTTGTGTTTAAATAAGTGTTTTTGCATATTTTACAGCTGTTCCAGTGAGCTGGTTCATTTAACTATCTGCTCTTTTGTGTTTCTATTGTCAGTTGTTTAACAGCCTTGTTTTTACTCATGTGTGCAGCTCTGTTGCATATTGGAGACCAGAACGTGCTGGGAACCAAAGTGCTCTGGAAGTTGAGATCCATGCAGAGGAAAACATTTACACAATACACTAAGGACTGTATGTGTGCTCGCCTTTGATATCTCCAGGACTTTAAATGTTTTCCAAAATGTTAGCTGCTCCCTCTGCTCTGCAGCTAAGTGTGCCTGGACTACTAAAGCATCACTCCTATCATTCTAATAAAGCAAATAAAAACTACAGTTCTAATTAAAAACTTTTATCAGCTTGTTCCAGAAACAGAAACCTGACTGGCTTGAATGGAAATTTCCAGATTCCATTTATCAAACCATAAGGAAAGTTACCACAGACAAGGGGGAATGGCTTCAAACTAAAAGAGGGGAGATTTAGGTGAGGTGTTAGGAAGAAATTCTTTACTCAGAGAGGGGCAAGGTTGTGCCACTACTGTGGGTGCCCCAACCCCGCAGAGGCTCAGGGCTAAGTGAGATGGGGCCCTGGTCAGCCTGAGCTGGTGAGGGGCAGCCAACACCCAGCAGGGGATGAGACTGGATGAGCTTTCAAGTCCCCCTCCTATCTAAGTCGTTCTATGATACAGTCTGCTTCAGATTCTTTCTTACTTTCAGAAAAGAAGAAGTGTCAGGATGACTGTTCAGTCACAAAAGGAAAACCACCCACAGTCTTAACATTTGTTTCTCTTATGTATTATATCTGCTAGCTACAGAACAAACAATCATCTGAGGGGAGAAGCAACCTCATAGCTGCTTTGGCACAGACAACAGATGGAAAACCTTGATAGTAATCATATGTCAAAGTACTTTTCATTAATTTTTTTTCTTGAATCTGGGTGTGCCCATTCCCAATAGCAGCTCAGTTATGCAGTGTGCTAATTCCTGCCCACATGTGGTTAAAGCTGGAGGGGCTGCTGGTGCTCACCCCCTCTGTTGGAGCTTACAGAATACTCACACCTTGCTTTCAGAGAAGTGTGACTAAGTGCAATTTCTTCTGCAAAATGCGTCACTTTCTTGCTGTGGTTTTCTCCTTGGGCCCCTGTGAGCTCCGAGATGTTCTCAGGGTGGAAAATTTCCTTTCCAGGTCTCTAAAGCAACCAGGCAAACGAAACTACTCTGTAGTTTTCTGCTCTTTCAGGTGGGAGAGCGATCAGCTCTGACCAAGTATTAGTGGGTGCAAATTACACCCTGCAGCTCAATACACACATTGCTGCCATAAAGGACAGCAGACTTTGAGCTAACTTCATCATGAAGATCGTTTTCAAAGCAGTCATGCATAGAACAAAACTACGTCAACCATTGAGGCATAAAGGAGCAATAGCTGCTCCTTTATGCTGGTGTTACGTTAACAGCTGTGACACCTGGCCATGGTCTGGTTGTGCTGTTATGGGGAGCTGAGGTCAGCTACACCTCCTGCCCTCAGTTGGTAACCAGCTCTACCATTTGCTTTCTTCATGTCATTTGCTGCCCTGTATAAGAAGATACTGAGACTAGAATGGTTCTGTTAGTTTAAGATTGTGTTTATTTATTTTATTTATTACTATTAGCATTAACTACTAGACTACAATTAGTGCCCTCTCTGTAGACATTGCTTTCTGCCTTGTTGACTGACAGGTCACTGCTGTGGGCTACGGCCCATATCCAGAGCTGGAGGAAGTCTGACCAGATCTCTGAACCAGAGCTCAGAAAACAGCTTCAGCAATTGCTGCTTCCTGCAGCTTTAGCCAAATAAATAATCTTTTCAGGGTTTCAGACAAGAAGTGAGGGGTTTCCAAAACCATCCAATTCCAAACACCTGTGCTTTTAAGGAGTCTGAGGACTGCTGATAGTGAAAGGTGCTGTCCCACTGGGGCTTTTTTTCCTTAGTATTACATATTCAGACTAATTTTTTGTCTCATAGAGTTTTTATGCAAAATAATGTCCACTCATGTCAGTGCACCTTAAAATGGGTATTTCAAAATGATCCCGAGTTGTGCATGTGGCACTTGAGCCTGTTCACCCATTAGGAGGTTGTCCAGCTGCACACAGCTGGCAGCCTATTGAGCCTGATAAAGATAACAAGCTGCAGAGTGCTCTGCCTTTCCTTTTGTGCCTGCAAGAAGCCACTAGATAGCAGCATAGGTACAGAAAGCAAGGCACATTTTTCTAGTTCTTCCCAGCATACTTGAATTTGATGGATTTTGGATGACCTTTTTCAATGCCCAGTATTGGTAAAGAAGCAAAGCTGAACTATGCCATACTTCTCTCTTCCTTCCCTATTTGCTTAGAACAGGCTGGCAAATTCTGATTTGAGAAATTTCATTGAAACTGGTAGCTGGATAAAGGCCCAAATTAGTGTCCCAGGTGGGATTCAGCTGCTCCTTGCACTGGCATCAGCTGAGTGCTGGCTCATGATCACTGTGTGATGGTAAGTAATGGGAGAGGGAGGAGGAACTAGGACCTGCACTAGAGGAAAAGTGCCTGGGATACTGGACACCTTAGGTTTCATCAGATCTTTTCTTCACAGAACAGCTAGAGCTGTTCATATTTGGCATTAAATGAATTGTACCTGATAGAATACTGTCAGTTAGGTATTTTACTGATTGCTGGTTAAGGTGCCTTATAATATTGACAAAAGGACACTGTATTGTTGTGTCTATTCCTATTGATTGCTGTTATGCTACACTGAAGGATCCCTTCAGAATAAATTCAGAAGAGTTCTTTGAGCTTCATGTTTCTTGAATCAGCCACTGAGCTGCCTATTGCAGCATTGGATGGCTACCTGCTGGTGAAAGAAGCAAGGCATTCTGGCTTAGCTGCAATCTAGTCTATTGGGGATCTACTTCTTGCCATGAATAACATGGTGGTGTGATGGATGAGGACATTAACAGGTTTGCAAACATAGGAATCATTCTCTGATGCTATGTTGGGAGTGGGGGTGGTTTTGAAAATTTAATCCCTCTCCAACCTTTTTGTGCCACTCAAGATTTCTTAGACCTGTATTTCTTTTCCAGGCTGACTTGATATGGACCATTCACTTATCCCAGATGTGGGAGCTCTTCATTTTTTTCACCATTCCTTTTGACCTTCCTCAGACTCTTTTTGGTTCTAACATACGCTTCATATACTTTTTTAAGTAGAGGGAACTAGAACTACTGATGGGATTCAAAGTAGACTTTTGTAGAAGTACAATGCTGTCTTCTGGTTTGTTCTCTTCAAGGAATAGATAGCTTATTAATAGAGAATGTGGAATTTAATAATAATTGCTAAAATATGCCTTCCCCTCCTTCCCCCCTTCCCCAGTGTTACCAAGTATAGAAGTGATATTTTTAATGGTACTGTGCCTGATAAGGCCTAAATCCCATACTGAGGGGGCAGAGTCTGTTCAAAGCCCATCATGTTATTATTTGAACTTAGAATTGTTTTCCCTATTTGCACTACATTACATTTACTTACACAGAACTTTGTCTATCTACAATTCGAATTTGCAGTGAGGAAACAAGAAAAGGCAAAGCTCAGCCTCAGTTGACACTGACTAGTGTGGCGTCAGTCAATAAGAAAGGCTTTTTAAAGTATGTCAATGGCAAGAGGAAGTCTAAGGAAAACACTGGACTGGTAGTTGATGCAGACCATCACCTAGAGAGCAAGGATGAGGAAAATATGAAGCTGGGGAAAAACAGAGGGGTCCTGAAGCAGAAGGCAGAATCAGAGGCAAAGAAGGGATTGGGAAAACTTAAGACACAGGTGGAGATTAAGCCAAATGTTTAAGAGTGTAAGAGTTTTTTCTTGCTGCTCAGTACCACGTAACAGTAATCAGCCTTAAGCATTCATGGTAAGGAAAAAAAACAACCCATGCAACAGTTTTGAACTTTGATGCTCAGTGCCTTGGAAAGGGATTGGGGAAGAAGGCACCTATCCGGAAAACAGAAGCAATTGCGGTATGTAAAATCTAGAAATGGGGAAATGAAACTTCATTTGGGCTCACTCAGCATCTTTTATGGTAGCTATAAGGCTTGGATTTCTCTCCTTCCGCTCACTGACCCTGGGGTCGCCCTCAGCCAAAATGTCCCATTTTGTGTTGTTTCGCTGGATTGTGATACAGGCCTTTATAGGTGAGTCTTCACCTGCTTGATTGTGGGATTGCTCAGAAAACAAAGATTTTAATGGCTGCGCTTGTTGTACCCATGTATGTGTGCATCGCAGGGAGAAATGGTGTTACTGTATACAGAACTAAAACAAAAATAAATTAACTCCTGGAGTTAAGTTACAGAGTTAGAGTTAACAACTCAAGATATTATTTTAATTTTAAAAATGTGTGTGGTTTCTTCTATCTCTAAGCTTTGTTAGTTTGCTCTGTCCCCCAAATTATCTAATTTATTTACTGCTGCTAAGTATGTTTCACCAGCTTTGCTTCTTTATCTGCGTCTCTGCTATGACCCAAGGCAGACACAGCCCAAGCCAGGGAATTGAAATATTGATTGAGTAATGAACACGTATACATGATAAAGAAAATATTTTCTTAGACTCTGAGGACTGTCTGCTGCTTTGAACTGTGTACTGTCACAGGAATCAAAGAATCATTAAGGTTGGACACCACTAAGATCATCTAGTTCAACCATGAAGGAAAGCGTGGCAGATTACTTTCCTTCTAAAAGCAAATGTTGAGTGTTTGCCCATCTAAAATACGGACCCTCAAGAAATAGTAGTAATTTCTGCATGCAAATTTAGGCATCAGTGATGCAGTTTCCAAATTGCTGAATGAACTGAATGAATTGGCTCATGAAATGTGTCTTTACCCACTTCCAGAGAGGCATGAGCTCCTAGTGAGAGTTGTGTTTGTAAATCACTCCAACATCTCAGGAAATGCTGCCTTAGGTGACTAAAATATTAATTGACCAACCTCTGCCAGGATGAAATATCCAATATAATAATGAGAGCAATTGCACTGTCATTAATTCACTTAGAAAAGTAGTGGAAAAACTTTGGTAGGTGGCAGAATACTCTGAGGTGTCTGCAGTGCAGGTGGCACTGTCACGAAGCCTGGGAATTCCATAATATTTTTGGTGTTCTGCCAGACTCAGCAGAAGAAATAGGAGGTCTCTTTCCTTGCCATATGTTCATCCTCAACATAAACTGGAGGGACTGGTCTCCATTTGCTCATGTTTTCAAAAACTTTTTTTTTATGTAGAACTTGTGAAGGATGAGGATTTTTGTTATTGTCTTCTCTTCAACTCAGCTCTGCACCGAGAAAGGGTACATTCAGGCTCGAGATAGATAGTAAAATATTTCTTTTTGGTTTATAGGATATTTTCTTTGACGTCTCATTACTACAAATGCCTTAAGGAGAAATAGAAAATAAGGTTGATAGGGAAAAGATATCAGTTGTCTTCTGCAATAAAATGGGAGAAGCTATCCCTGATCAAGGAAAAAACTTATTTTTTTACCAGATGTCTTGCATGTTTTTGACCATCCAATGGCCAGTCTGCATGAGATAAAACCGTATATATGTATAAATACACTACTTAATGCTATCTATCATTAAGGGTTATTCCAAGGGAAACTGTATATGTCTCTGTGTATATATATATGTATGTATATGATTTAAACAATTTAAACAATTATGAATACCTTCCTGTCTTGGAATATATAATAAATATCTGGAATGCATTTCTTTCTCACTTGGATTAAAGATTCAGAGTGACAGACCTCACTGACTTCAGTGGGACTGCCCAGGCATAGCTGATGCTCAGAGCACCTTGAGTCAAGACCGGATGGCTAGGCAGGTCATTGCCATGGACAAGCCTAGGATGTCAGGACAGAACAGTGTCAGGAACTTCTTTCTTAATTTCAAAGGTATTTAAATTGAATCCTGTTTACTATTTCTTCTGGGAAATGTGTCTGTGGAAGATTCCGCAGCTGAGAAAAAAATTACTTGGTCCTTGCTAAGAGGTTCGTACTGTTGAAGCAAGATGGTTGTGGTATCAAAGCTTTCCCTGCTAACCTGCAGTGCAGGCAGATGTTAGGAACATTAGCTTCACATAAATTAAAAGAGGACTTGAAACTGCAAAAGATATAACTTCCTGGCACCAGTACTTGCAGGAAACTGCCCTGGAGACATTCTGGTGCCTCATCTTCCCTCTTTTTTTTTTTTTTTTTAATAAGTTCAAATCTCTGTTTATTTTAAAGAGAGGGGCAGGCAGAATTTCATCTGTTAAAGGGTTGCTTAATGAAGCTACTTTTGCATTGTGCAATGTTGGGATGAAACAAGAGCAGAAGATAAGTCCATTCATCCTCAAACTGCAGTGATGTCACCTCCAGGAATAGTTCAAGCTGGTTTTGGTTTTACATACATCTTTGTTGGAGTGACTTGAAAATATATGTTAACCTGCTCCAGTGACTAACTCCATGCCAAACAGATGAACTATTTTGTTCTCCAGTCACCAAGAGTCTGTTTTCTCTGTTTAGCTGTAATAAGACAAATGAACCTTCTTCTTCCAAGTAGTAAAACAAGCAGCCATTTTGCAAAACGTTATGCTGTAGTCAGAAATTCTCTCTCTCTCTCTCTCTCTTTTTTCCTTGCAAATTTGTCATTTGTTTCACTGCTAAAACTTCTGCCCTTCATGCCATATTGTGTGTTGTTTTTCCTGCTCCTACTCTTTTAGCATTTGGAGCAGTGGAAACCTGAACCATTCAACTTATCTTGCCAATGGGATAAGTGATAATGAAGCTGAAATGTCATCCCAGTAACAAGTCATGAGGCAGCCTGCCACAGACTCAAGCCTCACCTGGGGAATAGTCCATTAAAGAAAAAACGAGAGACGTGGACACAATTGGCCACATCTCTGTTTGCTATCTGGGAGTCATGCCAAAAAGAAAAGACATTTAAACAGCTGGCAAAATAGAAATGTTGGGCAAACCACTGCCAGAGCTGGTTATAACAGCAGCAACTGCTGTAAGTCCTCTTTGGGGAAAAGAAACAGACCATAAGATCTCAGATCTATGGGGTGATTCTCTTGCTGTAGCAGAAGACCAGGTCTGAATGCTCCCCACGTTCCTCAGTTCCTTCTCTACTGTATTTAAATGATAACATGGGGAAAAGTCAGCAAGGCAGGAGGACCAACAAAGGCAGAATGAGCATAAACCAGAGGAGATTTATCACCATATGTAAACTTTTATTTCTCTGTAGTGTCTCTCATGAGGAAGAAATCCCTTTCAGGGCAATCTGGGAATTGCATGGAAAGTTAAGAGGGAATAGTAACAAAGATTCAAGCCATATGCTAAGGTGGGTATTGGCTTTAAACCTGAAGAAGAGCTGGTCATCAGGAGTAAAAACACAATTCAAATCTGCATCTGTTGTTTTTAACATTGGTTTAACAATAGCTGTTAAATCTCCTGTGAACACAGGTCTGCAGGTAACTGAGAGTTGGAAGGGCTTGCTCAGGGACTGAGGGAGCTTAATAAGAATAGATTCCCATAGGCAAATCCCACTGCTCTGCCAACTTAATTAGGACTTAATTTCATGCAAGAGTAGGTAATTTGGCCCCTACTATTGAGCCTGTCGTGGAAAGGCAACCATGACAGAATTTTTTTGTTCAGAGGAGGTGATGGAGGACTGAGAACACCAGATGAGTTTCAAACCAGATTTCTGAACAACTTTCAAATAATCTCTTAGAACAGGCAGGGGGATGGGAGCCTAATAACCAAATTCTGTTTGCACACATCTGGTTTGTGTTTGGGTCATCAGCAACAGACTTGAGCTTTTGTCACTGTGCACATGCACACGTTTATTCTCAGATTTTTCTTCCTTAACAGTGCACACCGTGTCAGAAACAGTTGTTCGAGCACTGATAGGACAACCTGTCACATTGCCTTGCTCCTACCGGGTGGCACGAGAGAAGGACATCTCCGATGTTTGCTGGGGCAGAGGCCCGTGCCCAAACTCCAAGTGCAATAACAAACTTTTGCACACCACTGGGAGCAGGGTGACGTTCAGAACATCGCAGCGGTACAACCTGCAGGGCTACATTTCCTATGGAGATGTGTCTCTGACAATTCAGGAGGTGAAGGCAGAAGATGCAGGCATATACTGCTGCCGCGTGGAGATTCCAGGCTGGTTCAATGACATCAAGCAGAACATTCGGCTGGCGGTGTTCAGAGGTGAGTTTTGGAGTCTTTTCTGGACTTTTGAGCCATATAAGATTCTGGTTCCTCTGTTTCTGTGAGTGTGTCAAGGAGTAACTGCTTGCAGCCTAGAAACAAATCAAACCCACAGATATGGGCTTTGTTCTTTCTGAGGCTTGGTTTCTGCTAATTAGGCAGTAAATTTAAACAGTAAATTTCCTTAATTAAGTCACAACATCTAAGTAGGTAGATAATTTTTGGTAAATTATTTGGCTTTCCTCAAGGAATGCTGTGATTCACCTTATCTCTTGGTTACAATCTTCCTATACAGTAACATCTGTGAAGAAAAAGCCAAAGAAAAATGGTACCAAATCCACAAAACATACCAGAAAAACAACTTTTGCACCCCAAACTACCTCTGATCTCCAAGGAACAGTGCAGACTGCTGTCTTCCTGACAACAACTGTCCACCCAGCAGCTTCTGCAACCACGGAGTCTCCAAGAGCAACAACTGCTTTTATTTCCCCAATGTTTGATGAGACAGTGAGTGGCACTTCTCTGGAAAAAATGGTGTCAACCAGTGCTCTCCCAGATTTTTCAGCCAGTTTCCAAGCAGCTGATGTGAGGACTGAAGTCGATGGCATCTTCCACTCAACAGAGTCAATCCTTTTTCCTGAAGGTACAAAAATAATCATCACCAGTGATTTATTTGTCTGATTCTCAGGGACAGATAATTAACTGTAGCTTGAAAGGTTTATCTGAAATATTTGGATATGCATATAGGTAGTATGTTTTAGAATCATAGAATCGTTAGAGTTGAAAGGGATCCTTAAGGACCATTTGGTCCGTCTCCCCTGCACTGAGCACGGACACCCACAGCTCCATCAGGTGCTCAGATCCCCTCTAGCCTGACCTTTGGCTGTCTGAAGGGATGGAGCACCACCACCCCTCTGGGCAACTTGTGCCACTGCCTCACTGCCCTTATCAAAATGGACCCGCAAATCAGATGTTGTGGATGGTGCAAAAGCAGAGAGAATGGCAAGGAGAACAGGCAACTGAGCCTGCCTTCAGAGGATTGTTAACAGGCCAAAGAAATAAGGTGACAGAAAGGGTGGATGGTTCCCTGTTTTCGTTTGGTGCAGGTGCATTGTTAGCCAAGACCAGACAGAACCTCGTCTGTTTTTGTTAGTTAATTTCTCACAAGCATTTGCCAGACAGACTGGGTTAGCTGGGTGTTTGGTTCCTGCTGAGCAGGCTCTAATTTAGTTTCTCTTCTTTCTTTGCCTGATTTCCCCAGCAACAGCCCTGCCAGAGCCAACCACACTTCACACATCGAAGTTAACCCTTGGACCCTCAGGTATGGAAAGGAAGCACCAATATCTGCTCTACCAACCAGGCTGTGGTTCACTGCCACAAAGTCTAACTTTGATCTATGGGACGTGTGCTGGAGTGAGATAAGCACTTTGTGTACTTGTGTATTTGGGGGTATTCCTGCTAAACTGCTCTTCCTTTCTTAGACATTGGGTGGAATGGGTGTTAGGAATGAAGGATGAGGGCAAAATGAAAATATGTCTCTTGAGAGAGGACATGGGATGGGAGCTGAATTCCCAAATTCCATTTGTGCAGTTTTTATCTGTGCTTATGCCATCAGCAACAGACCTCAGCTTCTGTCACCGCCTATTTGGGCACACTTAGTCACATAACCCAAGAGTGTGGCTCCTAAAAGTCAATGCAGAATTAAAACAGCTTTATGGTTGATGTGTCTTGTGAGCAGCCCTCAGCAGCTGGATGGGGCTCCAGCACAGAAACCTCCAGCAGCAGCAACCCATGAGCTCCTGGCTGTGCCCACCCTGCCCTGGGCCATCTGCTGCTATAGGCTACAAAGAGAGCCCTTGGGTCACAGCAGTGAGCTCTGCAGGCTGTGCTGCTTCTTTTCCTGCCACGCTGTGTTGCACAGGCAGAGACCTGAACCTGAGGCTGCCAAAATTCCTTACTCCTCTTTCTTTCTTTTTCCTCAGCAATGAACACTGCATCAGAAACAGTTGTTCGAGCACTGATAGGACAACCTGTCACATTGCCTTGCTCCTACCGGGTGGCAAGACAGAAGGACATCTCCGATATTTGCTGGGGCAGAGGCCCATGCCCAAACTCCAAGTGCAATAACAAACTTTTGCACACCACTGGGAGCAGGGTGACATTCAGAACATCACAGCGGTACAACCTGCATGGCTACGTTTCCTATGGAGATGTGTCTCTGACAATTCAGGAGGTGAAGGCAGAAGATGCGGGCATATACTGCTGCCGCGTGGAGATCCCGGGCTGGTTCAATGACATCAAGAGGAGTATTCAGCTGGTGGTGCTCAGAGGTGAGTTTTGGGGCTTTATAAACCTGTGAGAAACACAACACTGCAGGAGAGGTGGAAACCCAATTGTGTCTGTTTGGCTGTCTGGTTTTGATAGATGGTGTTTTTATCGATGTAAGTAGTTTCCAGTGGAGGGCTGAAACCAGTTTCCTGTTTGAATCAAAGTCAGTGGGCACCTCTGATGAGAAAATAGTTACTTGAATTACCTTTCCTTTCAAATGAAATATTTTTCATTTCACAACTATATTTGTGGATCTAAACGAAGTTGGTATCATCAGAAGAGCCCTTGGATTTGGAATTCAATCCTGTTTTTCATTTTGTATTCATCTAATGCTAAAGATTGGTTTGATTTTACTAATTTTACAAGGAAACCCATGTACAGAAATTTTGTCTTAGGTTTTCAAATGTCTTTTCCCTTATTTGGCCAAGATGCATGTTAAAGTAGGGATATGGCAAAGCCAAGAAGAGGCTGAAAATCATTGCAAAGCACAGGGAAAAGATGGTAGTCACCAGACCTGCAGAAAGAACAGTTATTTTTCTGTCTTTACAGGAGTTTGTCTGCAATTGATGCTGATGTACACAGAGCTCTAGATATGCCTGTTGTAAGCAATGTATCAGGAGAGTGGGGCAAAAATGCTGCAATCCCATTGCTATCTCCTAGTCTGATAGAAACAGTTCATAAAAAAAAGGATCAGTTGAAAGAATTAGTGAGAAACTTGTGGCTGAATAGGATGTTTTTTTTAATCAAGAATGACTGAGGGACTCAGTGTCTTTACTTTTAGGAGGACATTGGAGAGCAATAATATTCTGCACATGTAGATTTGCTACGCAAGGTTCCAGTCCTTCAATTCTATGAGAGGGTCAGGGAGAGGGAGTGTTTGAAACCTGCACGAAAAAAAGAAAGAAATCAAACCCAGAAGGCTGCACATTGCTCACCTGAGCCTTGTTTGGTGCTGATTACACAACTATTTAAAAAAATATATCTGAACTTCAATCACAGTGTTTTAGTAAATGGGTCATTTTTATCTATTTGGTTAATTGATGAGTTGTGAATGCTGAGATCTGCCTTTTCTTCTGGCTAATTTTTACACACAGCACCTCCAGTGATGACAGCAACCACAGGAAAAGCTCCCACTTCCCCCAACCATTTTGGAACAACTTTTGCTCTCCAGGAAACTCCTGATCTTCAAGCAACCACATGGGCTGCTGTCCCTTCAGCAGCACCTACAACCACTGACTCTCCCCAGACATTCGATGAGACAAGCGGTAACTTCATGGAAGAAGTGGTGACTACCGGAGCTCTCCCAGATTTTTCAACCAATTTCCAAACAACTGATGTGTGGGCTGAGGGTGAAGGTGTGTTCTGCTCAACACTGCCCATCTCTCCTCCCGAAGGTACAAAAATAACCAGTATCGATGCTTTCTTTTGTCTGTGTAACAGAGATTTTTTCATGTTAAGCTGATTTAGGCATCATAGCAACTTCACAAGGACAGATGATTAATTGTAGCTTAGAAGGTTTCTCTGAGACATTTATGGAAATGTCTGTAGATATTACGTTCAAGGAAATGGAGGTCAAATGTTGTGACTGATGCTAAACCGTGGAGAATGGTCAAGAGAACACGGGATTGTTTTTTCCTTCAGAGCAGTTTTAGCAGGCTGGAGAAATTAGGTGACAGAAACCTCACCAAGTGCAATAGAAATAAATGCAAAATTTATACCTGGGTTGGGAGACTCACTCATGCCTGCACTATTGTATTTCTTGATTTGGGAAAGATAGTTGAAATGCTCCATTGAAGAGTTGTTTTGCTCTGAGTAGTCATAGACGTGAGAATGGTGGTTCAGTTTTGCCTCTGAGTTGCAGACGCAGAATTGCATGAGTAATTCTAAACACCTTATGAAGAACCCCCTAAGCAGTGATCGTTATGAGCAGTGGCTTTTTTTTTGTTTCAGTGACTACTGAATTCCCAAGTACACTTTTGACTGCAGACAGAACTGAAGAGGCCAACACTTCTCTCTTGATAGATGGTGAGATCAGTAATGCTGAAAGGTCAGATGTTGCATATTCAGAGAAATAATGAAGTTGTCATAAACAGAAGTATTGACTATTCTTAAGAGTGTACCAAGCACTTACTGATAGCTATTTGTTGTATATGACAGTGAGAAGGGTTTGGGGTCTGTAGAGTAGATGTCTGAAATCAGGATGAAACAAGAGATAGAAACAGCATGTTTTCAAGGCCTCCAAAGGAAGCAGGTTTTGAGTCACTTGCTGCTGTTGGGTATCTTGGGTCTGAAGTAAAAACCACTCTTTGTCACCAAGCAAGCTGAATTGTCAGATATCTGATGTGTCTTCATTGTGAATCCACTGAGCCTTCTGTTTCAGACACTCCCTGAATATAATCATTGAGCAGATTTGGCCAGATGTGGCTGCAGGCTCAGCTCTCCAGTGACTAGTGTGTGCTCCTGGAGATGATGGAAAGCAGCAGGGAATTATCACAACCATCAGTCTGTCCTTCAAGAGAAAAGGAACTGTGGTACAAAGTCACGACAGACCTGAGAAATGAACAAACTCTCACAGAGTTTGCATTTCATGGCTCCCAGTCAAGTACAAAAGACCAGACCATGTTGTTCAGGTGTCAGAGCCTGTCCATCTGGAAATGATGACTTTAAAAATGGAAAACTAAAATTCAAGGATGGTGTCATATCTGGCTGTTAGGAGAGGCCACTGCACACTTGGGAACAGAGTATTTAGGTTTTTGAAGATCTCCTTTTGATAGGTCTAGAGACTTGCAGCAGAAACAGTTTAGGAAACCATTCCTGAATGCCCGTGGAGGCTCATGAAAGAGGCTTAACTGATCTCTCGAGCATTTCTCAGCATTATTCTGCTTCTCATCTTTTTGATATAATTCTGGATAATGCCCACGTTCAGTTGTTGTAAATAGGGAGTCTTGGAAAGAGGCTTACCTCTGGGATTCAGGAGGAAACTGTGGGCTAGAAAGAGCCATCACTAGATGAGTAACAGCAGGCAGTGTACCATGCAGTGTGAATCATGCATGCTCCCACCCCTGCAAAAACTTGTCATGCCATTTCCAACAGCCAAACTGCCATGTGTCTGAAAACGCTGTAGCATGGTTAAGCACCGGATCTTAATCTAAAAAAACCAAACAAAAAACATGCCCCTACCTGTGCATCATCTTACTGTAATGTTTCAGAGGTACTGAGATTCTACTTGAGACTTAGAAAACAAGGTGGATGGTGCCCAGTTCGTATTTGGTGGAGCTGTGTTATAAGCCAAGGCCAGGCAGAACCTCGTCTGTTTTTGTTAGTTAATTTCTCACAAGCATAGGCCAGACTGGGTTAGCTGGGTGTTTGGTTCCTGCTGAGCAGACTCTCATTTAGTTTCTCTTCTTTCTTTGCCTGATTTCCCCAGCAACAGCCCTGCCAGAGCCAACCACACTTCACACACCGAAGTTAACCCTTGGTCTCTCAGGTATGGAGAGGAGGCACCAATATTTTCTCCACCAGTGAACCAGGCTGTGGTTCACTGCCACAAAGCCTAACTTTGGCCTATGGGATGTGTGTGCCAGAGTGAGAATTGCTTTATTTGTTACTCACCAGAATCTATTTTCTACTCCAATAGAAATTTCTGTTGCTAAAATTGCATGCATGTGAGCTACCTGTGCCCTGTCCATGTCTTTGGACACATGCTTTGGTAGATGGAAACAAAGCAGCTCAGCTGTCATAGGGAAGCTGATGTGAACTGAGATATTCAGGGGGGATTCACCGAAAGACTTGTCTACTGGAGGAAAAGAAATAAAAACATGCAAATTTGCTCTGGTGGGATTACTTGTGACTGCCTGATCAGTCCTGCTGCCAGGTGACATTCTGTGAGCCTCATGCATGCAGTGTTTCCGTCAGCTGTGGTTTGGGACAGCATAAGCGTGTTATATGTACGTGCACTGTCAAGTGACTCATCTGGTCTCCAATGTATTTCGCTAATAAGGAGGCTCTGTACTTGTTCCCTTGTCAGACATTTGGAAGCACTTATCATTAGAGTCTTTGTATATATTAGGGTATGACCCAGTGCACAGAACCTCTCCTGTCCTGAAAGGAGGTGCTTCAATTTGCTTAGCTGAGCCACTCTTCTGTCTTTGGGATGCTGCTCAGCATTGGTGCCTCCTGTGAGGGATCAAGAGTTTCAAATACTGAAATAATTCAGTGTTTCATAGCATGAGATCTTGATGAGCACAGGCCATGTCCAGGTTAATTTTTCTGTGGCTTTAAATTCACTAACCAAAATCAAGATAGTAGGATCAGAGGACAGCAGCCTATAAGTTTGGTGCAAGATTTCTTGAGCATTCGTTTATTTCATTCCTAGGCCCAAAGCTTAGAAAACCAGAACAACTGAGTTATTTTTAATAACCCAAGATTAAGTAAAAAGTGAAAGAAAGGAAATACACCAAAGCACCATCTTGATAGAGCTACCTTAGACCTGTGGTAAGTTATCTTAACGTAAAGGTATTTCCTGTGGTTTCCAGCTAAAGCAACCACACGTAGTTCTGACCACAGATAAACAGAGGCAGCTCCTCCAGTTAAACCTGTGCCTTGCTGACTACCCATGCCCTCTGCTACATCTTGTGTTGCTTATGGAAGTTAAAACTCTCTTGTGAGAGACCAGTTTCTTCTGTCTTGCTTCATGGGTTGTCTCTTGGACTGTTATTTCCATGATGAAGGCTGACACTTCCTGATGGTTGCCTGTATGCAGTTTGTGGCTGAAAGAGATTGTAAACTGCTGGTTGTGAGGTGCTACATTTCTCCTACTTGGGCCAGACTTTGCACAGTGGCCCTCCCTACCTCAGATGACTATGACAGTAATAATTTACTTCTCTTCTGTTTTCAGAGACTTCACTGAATTCAGCCAGCAATACAGAGAAAGCTGGGATAAAACTTTCTGTAAGTTTCACGATTTTTTGACTAATAAGAAGCCAGGCCAGCAGGATGGGCTGGTGATTTTTCAATGCATTGATGCCAAATGGACAATCTTTGTAAAACAGTAGCCTGGACTTTTGTGCAGAAGCTCAGGATCCAAGTATTCACCTTCTGCTGATCCTGTGGGTTATGTTAAAACCTGCTGCAGTCCCATCTAGTTTGGGCTCTTCCAAAAATTCCTCATCCCTCCAACACATCTGCATGAGGTACTGTCCTCTGGGTGTGAGCAGGCAGGAGGCCCTTCAGGAGGTTGTTACATATCCCTATCTCTAGTTAAGAGAAAGATGAGGGTGACTGAGCTCCTATAGACTTATTGAAGAGTTCATGTTTAGTGGGATGGATTTAGGCTCAAATGCTTCCGAGGCAGGTTTGTTAAATATTTAACAGGCAATTCATGCTGTTTATCATGATCATCCTGACATGTCTTCTTCTGGCAGGCTGAGCAGAGTGTTTCAAACTCAGCCTCAGATATTTCAGAGCTCTTAGCCCAGAGCTCACTTCTGCATGGATAGCTCTGACGCAGAAATGCTTTCAAAGACTTCTCAGTTTTTCTCTTCTCTTTTCCAGTTTCCCATCTCCACCATTCTCACCGTGTCTCTCATAGGGATATCCATTATTTTAATGTTGATACTCTTATCATTGCTTTGGAAACGTAAGTAACACTTAAGCACTCATCTTTTTTTTTAATGTTTCCACTGGTGGCTTAATGCAAATATCCTTCTGTGTCTCTGATAAATCCTCTGGTAGATCTGCCATGGACAATGTAACAGCACGCAGTTCATTTATGGAGCTGTTTTCCATAGGCCAGGACTGTGTCACCATGGGGATGAGGTAGGGATGCAGCAGAAGGAAACCCGTGCAAAGAACCCATCCACTTGTCAAGTTCTGATTCTCACTGAGGGCTCTTGTTCTTAGAAATGTAGTCCTATAGTTGCTTGGAATTGCTTCTGGTGAACACTGATGTCGCTTAGAATGAGATCCTTTCCTTCCTTCTTAGCTCACAGAAATGTTGCAGGTTGCTGTCTTTCCTTCTGAACTCATTTGACTGATTTGATAGAATTGTGGATTTCTTTTCTGTCATTGTGACAACGTTATTTTGCTTCTAGGAAGGCACACAAGGAAATTCATTATGAAAAGGTAATCCATTTTATCATTTTCTATTAAAAGTTCCAGCGTAGTTTTTCTTAGAAACAGAAGTTATTTGCCACTAATTTTAATGGGTGCAGTACTGGTTTATGAGGCTGATAATGTAAGTTATCAGACAACTTCACCCCAGAAAAATCAAACAGTGCTTCCTGGAAACCTCTCATTTCTAGTGTTGAACAGACACTCGGAGCACTGGGGAAGGTCAGCAGGTGACACTGGGACAGACTGACCCCACCTTAAGAAAATTTCTCATCTGCATTATTCTTTCACCAAATGGAATCATAGAATCGTTTAGGGAGGGGCCTTAATGATCATACCTGCCACAGACAGGGTAAATCCTAGCATGTGAGGCTGGTTTAAAGCAAGGAAGATGTAAACAGAGGAAAAAAATAGACAATTTTTTTTTCTCATCTGCTCATCTTGGCTCAGAGAGTGATCAACATTTACAAAGAGTCCTCAATGAACTAGTAGTCCATTGCAATAGACCCCTCCCAAACCAAACCTTCTGCCAGTGGGTAAATCTTGCAGCACTTCTGAGATCACTACACCCCATCGCATCCTCCTTGAGTCACACAGAAGTATACCAGGCAACCATTTTGAAACAGATGTGGAATATTTAAGTATGATGAATCACCCAGTGCAGGTGTTCCTAATGAGCGCATGTTTTCTGGCTTATGTTGAACACAGGATTTTCTCTAACCAAACACAGGGTTGTCCATTGGAGTATCACTCTTTGCCAGTACAAATACTTTTTAAATAGTAGATGGTCACCCTCTGCATACTACACCTAAGAGGTGAGGACTGGGGGCCAAGGAAGGGCTCCTTACTGAACCCCATAGTGTTGATCTGTCAGCTGTCACTGTAAGCAGGCCTTTCCTAATTGTTAAGATGACGTATGCAAGGTAAATACTTCACAGTGTAAATAAGTAGACATTTACAATTGAAATCAATGGACTCAGTAGCTTCTGGTCTCCGTTTCAAGGGGGATGTGCCAACATTGCAAATAAGAAAGGGTGCTCTAAAGCATTCAAGAGCTTTTACCCCATCCATACTGATCTGTGCTTATCACTACAGCCTTAGACCATCTGAAGACCTTGAAAAAGTTTTCAGTGGCTCTGAAGGAGAAAACAACCTTTTTGTGCTCTGAAGAGCTCCAGCATCGTCAGTGGATGGCCTGGAATAAAGCACTGCTGCACTGCAAATAGAAAGGACCTGTTTCAAGCTGCATCAAGAGACATTTGTGAGCCCTTAAAATATCAGTGGGTGTAAACCAAAGGCCAAAGCTTCAACTACGAAAATTTAAAATCTTTGTGCAAATTTTGCCATCTCACCTTTAAAGCTCAGTGTATAAAGAAGCTTCTTTTAGGGTATGCATTATTCAGTAGTATTTCTGGGATCTGCGTTCTTATTAATACCAAATTAAATGTTTTTCTCGCAGTTTTACTAATGCTTTTCCTTGAATACAACTCAGACTGCGAGGAACAGAAGAAATAGCAGTGAGTGCTGCTTAACTTTGAAGTGCAAAGAAATATACAAATCAGCAAATACAAAGTTTCTTATTGCTTTTATACAATCAAAAGAAAAAATAAGCCGTGAGAATGCTGTAAGAATAAATAAAGATGTAGATCACTTCAAGGGTTCCAATGCTGCCCTTGATTCAGCATGTTCAAGTGACCCTTGGAGACTACGCTAATAAACTCTGTAATTTACCACTAGGAATTGCACTTTTTATGCCACATCCTAGAGCATTTAAGCAGGAGTTAGTTATTCCCCAGGTGCTGAAACGGCTGGTGTGCTATCTCAGCTCTGCAAGGAAGTGCTGTAGCAATTCCAGAGATGGAGAAAGAGCCGGAACTCCTCATCATGACAAGCTGCAAAATGGTGTTTCAGCTGGGCTCTAAAATACAGCTTGTGTTGATGGTCTGCCTGGCAGGGTCAGTGCTGTGGGACTGGCTGTGGGAGCTTGCTTGGAGGACAGGTCAGCTGTGGGATACATTGTTCATCTGTGTCATTGGGAGTCCTCAGCATCTTTGTGGGATCAGCATGGGAAACAGTTCAAACCCATTACCTCCATTGCCTGCAGTTCTCAATCCCTGCTAAAGCAACTCCAGGAAAGGACCCCTTGAGCTGAGAGCACATGATGGAAGCATCACTTGAGCAAAATGTGGCAGGCCTGGACTTCCCCTCCAGTCATGCTTGGGGCTGCGGTGAGAATTTTATCTGCACAGCAGATTTCCCCAGCCCACATGTGGCTGCATGTGGAGGCAGAGGAGGTTCCTCTGTGGGCTCC
This sequence comes from Coturnix japonica, assembly GCF_054131305.1. Taxonomy (NCBI): domain Eukaryota; kingdom Metazoa; phylum Chordata; class Aves; order Galliformes; family Phasianidae; genus Coturnix; species Coturnix japonica. Next base: position 5,508,088 of record NC_140680.1, on the reverse strand, counting down.
TACTCAGTCTTGCCTGGGTTCAGGACCCTGCTGATCATGCTGGTCATGTGTTCCTGGACCACACAGTTTTGATACTCTTGTTTAAGAACACAACCAAAATGGCTTGTTTTATTTTTTTTTCTTCAATTAGCAGGACTGAGCCAATCCATTTGCAGGTATTCATGTGCTCTGCCCTAATGACTTCTACAGAGCAGGACTGGCTCTTGCTGGGGATGGCTCCAGCATGTTGGTTGATGGGCTGGAAGGTCCTGGTTTGGGGATATGCAGAAGAAATAGAAGCTAACAAAGTGAGTTTGATCCTCCAAACACAAAGCACTGAAGCCAAGAAAACCCTCTTGTGAGCATCCTGAAACAATATCTGGAGTATAAGCTGCAAGACCCTTCAATGGCTGGTGCTTGGGGCTGGGAAAACTTGGAGAAAAGCAGCCTTGAAGCTGCTGCAGGGCTTGTGCTGTTGTGCTGTGCTCGTTGTGTTGCTTGCTGTGCTTGCCAATGCCAGCTTCACTCCTTCATCAAAATGCCAAATTAAATTGGGTGAAGTGGATCTGATGTGAATAGACTGTGACTGAATTACTCAATTAGCACGGAGCAGGTACAGAAAAGCAGTTAAAAAGGAGTGATCTGAATATTTTGGGACATGGGATTGGCTAGTGGAAAAAAAAAACACAACAACAAACAAACAACAAGAAGAAATACTGAGAAACAGAGGCAGACACTGAGTTACAAGTACAAATCCTCTAAAGAGAATCCCAAGGAAATAATTAAGTATCATTCTGAGATTAATGAGACCTCTCTTAATAGACTTCACTGGAGCTGACTGCTCTGATGGTCCCTCTCTATCTCAGCAGAACATTCCATTACGTCTCAGGGTTTGTTTCTCAGCCTTAATGTGCTTTTCTAGGCATTTTTTAAGGTTAATATAAATAAATCTCTGGGTTCCAAAGGTGGAATCTAATTGGAGCTTAAGAAGGAGCAAGCAGAAGAGAAGAATGCAGCTGAGTACATAGGAAATTAGAAATAAGAATAAATAGCATCGTGGGATTTGGGGAAAGAACAGAGATAACTGTGCCATGTGAGATGAATGCATGAAAAAGCAGAAAATTTTAGTCTGATAGAAAGAGGATTTGGGACGTGCTGCTGCAGACGTGACAGCAGATGGCAAAGTTGAGCTGCAGAGCAACAGCTGAAGTGAAGCAAAAGGGCTGTGGAGGTGATGCACTGAAATTAAGGGGGAGCTCCTGCAGAGAATACTTTGGTGGGAAGGATAATCTCCTGCCCTTTGGCAACGTCAGCTTAAGACTTCTCACTGGTTTGAAGCTGAGGGTGCAAGAGAGGTGCAACCTGCAGTGGGCAAAAAGCACTGAAAAGACTCTTTAGCACAGTCTGTTGGGATAGGACAAAGGGAAATGGTTTCAAATCATTGAAACCAGGGGAGATTTAGATTGGTTATAAGGAAAAAGGGGTTTTTTTACAGTAAAAGTATTGAGGCAATGGCACAGGTTGCCCAGAGAGGTGGTGGTGCCCCATCTCTGCAGAGAGCTGAGGTCAGGCTGAAGGGGCTCTGAGCACTGATGGAGCTGCGGGTGTCCCTGTTCAGTGCAGGGGGGTTGGAGCAGATGGCCTTTAAGGCTCCTTTTCCACCTCAAATGACTCTGTGATTCTGGTATCAGCTTTAATCTTTGAGATGCTGACCCTTCTGCAAGGGGAAGGAAATCCACCCCTTCCCCACATGGAAGCATTTTTCTTCTTTTCTTAGAAGAAGCTGCATGTTCTGCTGCAATTCCAAAAAATGCCCACAACTTTTTTTTTTTTTTTTAATCAAGAATCCTTTCTAGGAAAAAGGTGTTTTATTCATTTGGTGTTTTTAATTTTTAAACATGTAAGAAAAAAGGGGAGTAAGGTGAATTATCCAAACCAGGTGCATGGGAACTGTTGAATCATTGCCTGAGCCACTGATTGAGCAGCTGGGAAAGGACCCCCAGCAGCCCTGGGAGCACAAGTGGAGGTAATTGAGCTGTGCGGCCAGAAGGGGTGGAGCCTGGCTGCACTTCTTAGACCCCATTGAAGGGCTGATTGCTGTTGGGGAAGGGTCTGTTTCTGGAGATTCCTTCCTGGTGAAGCTTTTCTCTGTGAGCATGGAATCTTTTAATACAGGTGAGTGATCTTTTTCTCTTCCTTTGTAGCATCTCTATTGCGCTGGTCCTTCTATCATTGAACCTTTTCCATTGTACTCCTCTGTCTGATTGCTATACCAAGAAACAAGTCCTATCTATACTTATGTAACCTAAAACAAAAAGTATGGAGGCCTGGCTCTCCTCTCCTTCAGTACTTGAGTCTTTAATACTTAGATTCACATATTATGAAGACTCATGGTTTCAGACTTACTCCCAACCGTTGCAGCTAGTGTCATTCTTAACTAAGTCACCCAGTAGTTATACACACCACAAAATCATCTGCATGTTTAATGCAGAGCAGAGAATTTATATGGAGAAATTTATAGCTTTTAATCCAGAGATGAATCATTTATGGGATTTTGGATCATTCACTTTGTACTGAATTGAGTTGTCTCTCACAAAACTAAGGCCCACCCACAACATGCTCTGCGTCACAGACTGAGCCTCGTGGTGATGTGTGTTGCTGGGATGAATTATTTATTGGATATTTTAAATCACTTGCTCGGTGGTGAACTAAGCCAGTTAATTTTGAATCTCTTTGTATCCATTCTTAAGTACACAAAATGATTTTATGTACATGATATTCATCTCTCCTTCCTTCTTTCCTTTCTTTCCTGTGCAGTAGTGAATTATCCATGAGGTTCGGGTTGAGCTAGTTTTGGATATGCTCAAACTTGTCCTTGAGGGAGGCAGTAACAAGTCCTGGGGATTTATCACAGCTGTTCTTGGGCCCAATGTGCAGCAGGTGTCTGTATGAACCCATCAGCTCTCAGCTGCCCCCTGTTTTAAAACCAAAGTGAAAGGTTCACTATTTCTTGCTTGTAGTACATATGGTACAATTCTCTCAATCTTCAAGAAGCTGAGCAGCAGACTTCTCAATGGATCTTAGTATGGGGAGTAGGGAGATTCCCATAGTTTTCTGTGATCGAACACTGATTTTATTTTTTTCTCTAACTGCAAGCCTCAGCTGATAACGGAGACAGCTCTTTCCCATGGCTTTCCTGCAAGCTCTGCTTCAAGGATGAAGGGAAATCAGTCTCTCAATTGAGTGGTGAGTCAATGCTGCTTTTACTTGGTGTTTTATGCCCTTGGTCCATTATCTAATGAAGATTATGATGAGGTAATTATGGAAATACACAAATTGCAACCTCATGAATACCAAAGAAATTGATGATGATCTGTGCTGAAAGAATGCATAAAAATGCAAATCATTTGTAAATGGGTAGTAGTAAATCTTGTTAATATTAATAACGTAGAGCTTTTAATTGCATCAGGCCTGGATGAGTTCTAACCAAAGCCCTCTGAGGAGAGTTTTTAAGACTTTATCCTGTGAACTGTATGCCACGAGGTCAGAAGGAGCTCTTACATGGCTCTGCTTGCTATATAATTACCCTTGGCTTCTTCCATAGTTGAGAGAGGAGGGAGGACACTGGTCCAGAATGTGATGCAGCCCACCCAAGAGGAGGTGAAGCCTGCCCTGTGGTAGGAGAGCTCCAAAACTCAGTAGGGCATTGCTAACTGTGTGCAGCAGCTTGGAATTGTGACATAGGGACTTACAGTGTAGTGTGGCTTTGTCTATATATATATAGAGAGAGAGAGAGACAAATATGTCTGAACATATTTGTCTATATGTTCAGGTTAAATAGCATTGCTGGATGGAAATGTCCCAGGACTAGCTTTCGACTCCCAGTATTGTTGATCTGAGCATCTCCATGGGCTCTGTTGCATCTGTGCACTCAGGAAGGATGAATGCAAAGGCCACAGCTGAGTGAGCTGGAGATGTGGGTAGGGGATGACACAGTACCTCTGCTTTCTCCTGGAGCATTTCTGCTGTGGTTACTTCCTTCAGAAAGGCTTTGTAGGGAACAAACCCCTTCAAGTGTTGATGAGAGAAGTAGCCAGATTGCTGAGCTTGTTGATAGGTACCCAAATGAATGTATGGATTTTATGAAGCCCAGGGAGGTCCTGTGACAGCCACACACTGACAGACTTGCCAGTGGCTGAGTGTTTGTTTGGTGGAGTTCATATTCATCAGCTTGTCCTTCTCTCCAGTTCCTTCACGTTCTGTCGTTAGCTGAGTTATTCTACAAAATAAATGAATTTTATAATACAAAGATACTAGATGGTGCACTCAGACATGATGCCTACAGCTTCACAAATCCTGATGGAGGAGGGAGAAATATTCCAAGAGAAAATGAGAAAAGGTCACGATTTATTGCCTATAAACAGCTCCCTGGGTCTTATTATCTTTCCTGTGTAGAAGCCTGCAGATCTAGATCGAGGTTTATAATTCACATCAAAATTCATTGTATCACATGTCTCCTGTAAAGCCACGTTTTTGAATGATACGGCAAACCCTATTAAATAGGTACTCATTAAACTCCAACACCTTATAAATTCTTCCTGAGTTTTGTTGACAGTACACATCAAACACAAACCATTAAGTGCTTTTCATTTTCCTGGTAGTGTGCAATCATAATGCATTACATGACAAAATAATGTGTTTACATGACAGATTTAGTGCTTGATCTGCTGCATGAAATGCTTCTGAGCACCAGAAGATAAGAGAAAAATGTAACATTATACTTCCAAGTGTATATTAATTCTTAACTAATAATAAATTACACCAGGATGCTGATGGAAACAGATGAGAGAGAGGCACACGCACATGGGAGGAATTCATGAGGATCAGTGACATGGCAATGAATACTAAATGCAGACATCATAACTGGAGCTAAAATGAAGCATTTCTGCATCAGCAAGAGAGCTCCAAGAGCCTCTGGGCTCTGTGTGGTTTTTCTTCTTTTGCATCTTGAAAGCCCATACTGGCTTTCAGCAGAGTTCTTGTTAGTCTTACCATTACTGTTCGCTTCCATCCAAAATAGTGACCTTCCCAACAACCTGGCAGCCCCTTTCATAGAATGGGTTAGGCTGGATGACCTTAAAGATCATCGAGCTATAACCCTCTATCATGAGTATGATTCTCAACCAATATATCGCGCTGCCCAGGAACCCATGCAACCTGATCTTGAATGCCTCTAGGGGTGGGGCAAGCTGCATCAAGTTACTTACTGCATCTCTGCGGTGGAGGACCCTCAGCAACTGGAAGCCAAGTCTTGTTAGCAAGGCTTTGCTTACAAAATATCTCACACCAGCAGAAGAATGAAAATCAATTTTTTTTTTCCCAAGACAAGGCACCATTTCTATCCCCCTTACTGGCTCCTCCATCTGAAAACTGGCCCATCCTTGCACCCCCTGTGCTAATCCACACATAGCTCTGAGCATGCAGCTTCTCACCCTCTCAAGGCATTTGGTGCCAAAAGTTCATTTTTCCTTTTGAAAATTCAAAGGAAATTATTTTATTTTTAAAATATTTTCTTCCAATTTTTCATCGTAATTTGGCCACAGTGCTACTGGTCCACCGCCAGCCTTTTACTTCCTCAGAACTGTACCATAACTCACAATTTAGCAGACATTCAGCACCAGCAGATAACTGTCATGGTGTTGAGTTTGGAATTTCAAGAGCGATATTCAGCCACTTCATGAGTTTGGAGTATGAGGGTAGCTGTGTCTATTAATCTTTAAAAAGAACCCAAATCTGTGTGTTTTATTGCAAGTGGGAGCTAAGACAGAATTGGTATGTGGGAAAACAATGCTATAATAATGACATACAATCAAAGGGAGGATAATAAACCTGCTAGTTCTCTGTATTTGCTGGGGGAGTTCGCTGGGGAGCAGGAGCTGAGGCTTGTTTTAACTACAGACAGCTTTCTCCTTTCTGTTTTTATGGCTTTCTCAATCACTTTGCTCATCTGCTGCTGGAGGCTTTTATTTGCTGATAAGGGCTGTTAACCAGTTGGAAAGTCAGACCAATAAAGTTATGTAAAATGCAGCCAACAGCTTTTGCCAGAAAACAGGCATGGTGCTGGCGGAGTGATGGAGGAGATGAGAGGGCTCCTTGCCCTCCTGTTGGAAAGGGAAATGTCCTGAGGAGGGGACCAGTTGCAGTAAAGCAGTGATGGACACGTGCATGCTGTCCCTGTGCCTTGGCTGGTGCTAATGGAATAATGAGGTTTTGTTTTTTTTTTCCTTATTCTGTTCCTCCATTTCAAGAGAAATTTCTAAAGGTTCCTTTCACAGGGAAAGGAGTAACAGGTGCTGGTTTGCAATGGGAGGGGGCTTGGACTGCCTTGCCGCAATGCAGTGCTGCAGCTCTTCAGCAATGACCAGCTGAACTCCAGGAAGACTCAGAGATAAAGAAGTGCTTCCTTCAAAATGTTTTTGTATTAACTTTCCTTATCCAGAAGTAACAATAATAGAAATGGGAAAAAGTACCTGATTCTTAAGTTTACCTTTGCATAGTCCTCTGAATTGTGCCCCTGCAAGTCTGGATGCAGGCAGTTGTCCTATGGATATAGCTTTTATTTCTACCTTAGAACTTTCTAGAGGCAGAGAATCAAATGTGTGTGGGCTTCCCAGTGCATCTGTAGGTGCTGGAAAAAATCACAGGCCTTACTGAGAATTCAGATTTTGTTGTTTATAAGCTGTGTCTGGCAGTGTGATCTTATTTCATGGCATTTTGCCTCTGAGATGGTATTTCTAACCTCCAGAGCTCTGCATATGATGCTGATGAAAAATTCAAGAAGGGAGCACTAAGAGTTTGAGTTTGGAGAGGAATGCTTGGTATGGAAAGCTGGAGTGTAGGGCTGAAAGTGCATTTTTGTTCTGTACCTTGTTATCCACTCCATGCAACTCCACAGGCTTGGGGAGAGTGACTGGGAAGTTGCGCAAAGGGAAAGGAGCTGGGGGTGTCAGTCAGCAGTCATCTGAATGTGAGCCAGCAGCAGGCTGGGTGGCCAAGAGGGCCAATGGCATCCTGGCTTGTATCAGAAATAGTGCAGCCAGCGCTGTTTTCCTGGAAATACATGGAAATACAAACATCAGTTTCAAATCTCACCTCAATTTGGTTATCAGTTCAGGAATGATCGGCATCAGATTGTACAGAGCTGTTTCAGTTTTCCTTCTCTCAGAATCTTTTTGTCATGAAACAAATTGGGGAAGTTTTGCAGTGTCTTCTTGTAAAGCCTCATCTCTTTCAGATTGTGTATGATAGTGAGGAACCTCCCTACCCACTGAGCTGCTTTTACTCCAGATAAATTTTCTTTTACCCAGTAAGGAATATGAAGTCAAAACTGATGACTTGATTTGGAAATCATCTACTCTGATGTTACAGAAGGTGAAGGTCATGTGAATCTCAGCTCAAGGTAGAAAATTCCAGCTTTGAGGCTTTTTTTGTCTTCCCTATTTCTTTCCTGAAAGTGGTATTAGCTTGAGGAACAGAGATGCTTGTAAAGCTGTTTTGTGTTAGGAGGTCCAGCTCCTGCAGGAGAGCCAAGCAAGGCACTTGCTGCAAAAGCTCAATGGGGTTTTGCCCTGGCACTTTCTAGGGTGTGCTCTGTATGTGCACTCATGCATACTGAGTTGTTCCCCAAACTGTTGTCACATTCTTTAGCAGCTTGGATTTGGAGTGTCGGGATGTGGTGGTAGGGAGTAGCTGCTGCCCCTCCTGCTGTGCTTGCTGTGCTCACGTGCTGTCAAATTTCCTTGGTTCTTTCATAACTTGGAAGACTGCTTCCCAAACGGTGGTCTCCTAACTCTGCATAACATAGGAGTTGAAAACAGTGATTAATAAAAACAAATATGAACCTCACTTTTATGCTGATATGAATCCTTTCAATAAGAGCATAGCCAGTGAGCCTGCCCATGTACACGCTGATGCTGCAGTGGGTTCCTTTCTGTAGCCTCTGCAGGAAGGGATATGAGATCTCTTCAGCTGATGTTACATTTTTCTGATGGCGATTCATTAAAAATTGATTATTATTATTTTTTTTTTTTTAAAGCAGGCTCCACTACTTTCCTGCTGGGGCTTTTTATGTAGAAGTAGATTTAAGCATCTCCTATTTTCTCATAAATTATATTGACCTGGCAAAATCCATGCCATTTGCAGCAAAATCTTTTCTGTTTGGAAATAAGACATAAACCTCCTGACTTCAGAAAGCTTTCTTAAAATGTCCTCACCTGCTGCACTGCTGTGGCCAAGGTAGGCTAGAAGCTAAGCCTCTTCTTCACCAAAGCTATCATCAAGCTACCAGGCTCTATTAGTGTTGTTTTTTCCCCAGATGCTAGAAATCTGTGCTTCTTGGCAGTTTTACCTGTGGGTTACTGAAATCCATAGTCTTTAAAAAAGTCCGGAAAGCAAATGGGATCCTGGGCTCCATCAGGAGAGGGGTGGTCAGCAGGGATAGGGAGGTGATCGTCCCTCTCTACTCTGCTCTTGTGAGGCCCCATCTGTTGTACTGTGTCCAGGTGTGGAGCCCTCAGTACAAAAAAGATACGGAGATTTTGGAAAGGGTCCAGAGGAGGGCCACAAAGATGATCAGGGGGCTGGAGCACCTCCCCTATGAGGACAGGCTGAGGGAGTTGGGTTTGTTCAGCCTGGAGAAGAGAAGGTTGCGGGGTGACCTCATTGCAGCCTTTCAATACCTGAAGGGAACTTACTCCCAGGAAGGGACTAAACTCTTCGAAAGGGCTGATAATAGCAGGACTAGGGGAAATGGTTTTAAGTTGAAGGAGAGAAGATTTAGGTTGGATTTTAGGGGAAAGTTCTTTACTAGAAGAGTGGTTAGGTCCTGGAACAGGCTGCCCAGTGAGGTTGTGGATGCCTCGTCCTTGGAGGTGTTCAAGGCCAGATTGGATGGGGCCCTGGGCAACCTGATCTAGTAAAGGTGTATGTTTGGTGGCCCTGCTAGGCAGGGGGGTTGGAACTACATGATCCTTGAGGTCCCTTCCAACCCGGGTAATTCTGTGATTCTGTGATTTATAGACTCAGCGGCTTCCTGTAGCACCATCTTTAAATCTCCCCAAGATCCAGAAATGAGGCTCAAATGAGAGATTCCTCCATCTCTATGAAACTGGGATGCTGCAAAGATAGAAGTTGGTGGTATGGAGATAGGAAGTTCAGGCAGAAAGGAACAGAATCCAGGAAAAAGATGACACTGACTCAGTACCCCACCCCACCTTGTTTTGCATTTTCCATTCAATAGCCCGTTGACAAAATACATAAGCTTTAGGACTACAAAAAATTCTTTTTTCCCCCCTCTCTGTGTGAATGATTTACCAAGTAGCTTATACTCATGTAAGCTCTCCACCTGTTTTGCTTGTTAAGAAAACTGCAAGGTGGATCAGCCCTCTGTCTGGTTCAGCTTTGGCTGGGTCTCTTCCAAACTAATCTCTTGCCCAGGCTCTTTGCTCTGGGATCTGGATGTGTGCCCACAGCTGAGCATGTTTCCTCAGCCTCAGAAATCACCATGCTTAAATTTCAGATGCAGAAGGTACTTTCATCCAGCCCTGAGTGTACTCACGCTGGATTAAGTGAGTGACTTGATGAACTGATTAAAGTTTTATAGTTCTTAGAGCACACAGCAGTCTTTTGGGAAGAATTCTGGATCAGAAATCCACCCCTGTCCTCACTAATCTGTGTATTATTCTCTCTCATTACTTTGTATTGATTCATTTCCATTTCATGCTGGTCGCCAGTGTGTGTCTGATATTGCACTACATTATTTAGCTGCCTCCTGACTCTCTTTCAATGTTCAGTGGCATCTGTTAGCATGGTTGACCCTTCCCTGTCAGATATCATCTAATGATGACTTCTTTGTTTCCCCCTTAATAACACTGACATCCTATTAGTCCATTAGCTGGTCATACTCTGCTTGAATCCAAAGTTAACTCTTCCGTGCCTTCTCTTTTCTTTCCGTGTTACTGTCGGAGTGTCATCAGAAGCTATTACTGTCTTCTCTGCCTTTCCACACACAAACTCTATTTGTGTCCCATGCAGACTCGCACAAATACCTCCTGCACTAGGATCCGATTCCTGCCTGTTTGCTTAGTTAATCTCCATACTTCTGACTAATGCTTCAAGCTGGTGATTTCCCCATTCCTAAAGAAGTGCTTTCCACGTTGAACCTGAATTCCTACTTGTGGCATCAAGCCAATATTTTAAAACAAGGGAAAATCCTTTTCTTAGAACTCATCAAACCCCAGGTCTCTAGGAATGCAGGAGCAAATCAGCAAGTGATCCACTTCTCTCTGGGCATGACCCACTTGCTGCCTCTTATTAGTTGTGATGGCTATTTAATATTTTAAGACAACACATATCAACCCCACCAGTGATGAAGCCTTCTCTCAGTGTTCCTAGGCTGCTAAAAGCAGGGACTGCAGAGCACTTTTGTTTAGCTTCAAATGGACTCATAACAGCTGGGCTGGATCGTCCCCTGGGCAAAGCAGCACAGCACCACAGCCCCTCTCCTCAAGCTTCTTTCTCAGTGTCAGCTGAATCCTTTCAGGTTGTCTCTGATCTGAGTGGGCACTCCTGAAACACGTGGCAGATGCAAAGCAAATCTTTTTAGGACTTCTCTTCGTTTTCCATTGCTGGACTGCCAGAACAATAGCAGCAATACCTCTGTTCTAGTTCTCCATCAATAGGAAGTCCTGTGAATTCCCTTTTATTGTAGATATCCCTCTTGCTTCCTCTGGTTTCACAATAACAGTAAGAAAAGACAACTGGGCTGTGCTGTGTTACAGCTGTGCCTGCTGAGCCACACTCCCATTTCTCATGTTTTGAGGATATGGCAATATCTTAACTGCAGGATTTGAGGAGTCTGCTGATGCCAACAGCTGTCCCACCCCATTGCCAGATAGAAAAGATTGAGCTGTTGGAGAGCCATCAGAGAGGGCTTAGAAGCAGCTTGGCTGCTGGAAGTGACTATTGCTCAGAAGCACTTTCTATGACTGATGCAGAGGTCTTGCAGATAATCCATTATGGTCTTTCAGAAACACCAGGAATCTCAAATTCTAATTCCTCTTTTATTTTCCTGCTCACCAAGCAATCAAGCCCCAGCTTTCAGAAAGGAAAATAGGTCACGTTGTCAAGAATTACAGTTTCTGCCTCCCCTGTTCAAAACTTCATCTTCAAAGGACTGTGCCCCATGGGAATGCAGCAGGCAGGCATGTACCAGGTCTGCCATTCCAATTCTTGTTCCCTGGGCTGTGGGTGATGTTTGGTGAATGCCTGTCTCTGCTGTGGTGAGATGAGCTTTGTCTCAGTTCTCCTGCAAGAAGAGTGAGATTTTGACTGTCCATCTTTCAGGAGATGAACGGGGTGTGAGAACCCTATTGCGTCAGCTCAGGACCTTCCATTGCTTTATTTCTGGTTTGGCTGCATCCAGATCACTGCAGTGGTTTCTTACTTTCTCCGCCCAGCGCCAATCTTTCTCCCACGTGAAACAGTCATCTGAAATACTGGCAGGCTTTCATTTTAAAGATCAACTTTGCTTATCAAAAAATGTCCCATGTCCTCTTGCTTTTCTAAAACTTAAATTACTTTGTGCTTCTCTTGTTTTTTCAGCCAGTTCAATTTTTATTTTTTTTTTAATATGCATTTAAAATACAATACTGGCACCAGAGCTGAGCCAGCATCCTGGGTTTGTCTCGCCAGTGGTACAGTCAAGGGGCAAAAGTTGTCTTCTTCCTCTTGCTTGCTCCTGTGTGGTCAAGCTGGGAACATCCCCAGCCATTAATTCAAATATTGCCTGTGATAGAAAATCTATCAGGCTAATGGAAGATGCTCCTATGGTTAATTACTTTCCTTGGTTTGAATTTTTTATTTTTTTTAAATGACTCCCCATGGCTTGAATTGATCCAGTTTCAGCTTCCAAGCACTGGGTGTTATCCTGCTCCTGTATCTACTAGATTAAAGAGCTCTCTCTTAATAGAAAAACATGCAGGTACTTCAGTGACCTCTTAGCCTTCTCTCAGTGAAATGAAATGAATAGAAGTTCTTTGGACTCTTGCTGCAAGGCAAGCATTCCTGATGAGGGTCAGGGCAGTCCAGCAGGGCCCAGGTCAGAGATCACTAAGAAGAAAACATTTATGTTCTTGGCCCACTTTTTGGAAACTCAAAATAGATTAATTGTGAGAAGTGTTAGGGAGCACTCAGGAATTGGTCTTACATTCAGATTGGGCACTTAAGTACATTTCCCCTCCCCTCTCTTCATGATTCAAATTAAGACAGAACTAATGGAAAAATTAATCAGGTGCTATTTCATCCATTTCCTTTGTGGAAAGGCAGGTGAACGTTAAACTACATTTAACATTACTTTCTTATGAGTAAATTGAGATTCCACACAAATACAGTTAATTAAAGATTGAGGCCATCCAATTACATGAATATATAAAAGGAGGTTGATTTGAATATGGATGCTACAAGAATGGAGGGGGAAGAAGGAAATCTGTCAATGCCACTAAAAACCCATTTAAACAGATTAGTGCTGTGCTTCATATTTAACTTAATAAAGGCATTCACTGTTAATGAAGTGATAGATGTTCTGGAAAATGGGAGTAAATGATTAAAATGGGAAGTTCTTGAGGTGTAGCATTTGGCAGGAGTGGGGGTACTGGGAGCATCTGATAGGAAGGCTGTGCTAGGACCTGGAGAGGTGTCTCGTAGTCCATTTTTGGCCTTTCTGGATTCCTGTCCTTCCTGTTTTCTTCCTGCTGTTCCCTATGTTGTGCTGCTAGTGAGCCTTGATGTTGATGCTGATCTGTAGGCCCACAGATGAGTATAAATGCAAGGTGAGTTTTCCAACCTGAGTGTGTTTCCTTGTCCAAACTATCAGTGCTAGTGGCTAGATTAATAACAAGCTTCTCATGGGAATGGAGGCCTGTTGAATTAAGGTAGCATAGTCTAGCCCTTAGGTCCTGTGAGGTCTGGGACATTCTCGCATTGCACTAGCATGGCTGAGTGAATTTCATGGTTTCAGTGACCTCAAAGCAAGGACAAAAAGTGCTTCCTTCTGCCTGAAGCTGTTTTCTGCAAAAATAAGATAAAGTTTTTGGACAACGAAGGCATTGTCATTTCAGAAACTGTATGCAGAACTTACATTTGCAAGTTTGTTCACTTGTTATAAAATAATGATAGGATGAATTCAGTTTCTCCATTCCCCTCTGGTAGTGACCTTCTCCTGGGAATGGGCTGCTGAAGCACTTAATGTCTAGATGCTTGCAAAAATGACCTGCAGCACAAACTGCACCAAGAAAATGGAAATTCATTATTTGGGTTTTGTAGTTGCCCTTTCAGATCAGGTGAAGGAACACCAGGAGACCACCCCCTCATATCTCAGTTGCAGAGCTGACAGTTCAATCTGTTGTTGTTGGAGTAGGGAAAGAAGGTTTGGCTCTACCTTTGCTTCTATGCTAAGGGGACAGAGTCTTGCCTTTGTGGGCATAAATCATATCTAATTAGGGAAGGTTAGGAGGAACTCCGTCTGCATCTGGGCAATCCAGTGGTTGACTATTGAGGTTTTGTACAGAGCTTGGTGTTATGCAACCTGTTTAGACCTTGTCACACACAGGATGGAGGAGGACATAAGATGTTTGTTCTTATTTGAAGTGTGTAGGTACCTTTTCTGCCAGGGAAGGAAAAATATCCATGAAAGCAAAGACTGGATCTTGTGTTTTTTATCATGCAGAATGGAACAGGGAGCCAGAGCAGCAACATGAAAATGCTCTGAGTGATGACAAAAAGGATGCAGAAAAGAGCAGCGTGCTGGAAGCGTGCTGTGTGTCTGGCCATTAGGTGACACTCTTCTGCTATGTTTCTACCAGGCAGGGCTACATGTGGAGAGAAAGGCATTTGGTAAAGTTTGTGTGAAATACTCTGGACAGACACACATATTTTGGGGAATCCAACTGTAAGTGTTCCCTCATCTTAAGGTTTAATTCACACAGGGACTTGACAAATTCTTTTTCTGATCAAGCAGTTTCCACTCCATCCAACTCCTGATTAATGTAATTCTTCACTTTAATGCAGTTAAAAATTCAAGGATTCAATACCTTGAATTCAGAATAGTAACTAACAGTATATTTTTCTCAGTTTAGATCTCCTCAGGATGGTGTTATGAGATGCAGTTATCAGCTCCAGGGTATTATAACTACTTGGTTTATGTGGAGGATGTCTTTTTTGTGCCATGGAAGGTAAAGGAGTCTAAGAAAGAAGAAGTAATAAGAAACAGAGGGACACTAAGAGCATTTATTTCATATTTCTGGCTGCATTACTGGCCTGTCTAATGCCTTTGGTCAAAATAAAGCCTCTGAAAGCAGTGCAGAATAACCACAAAGTCAGACTGGTTTGCTGTGTTTGACAGCAGAACCTGAGTGAGCGCATCTGCTTCACCTGCTTTCTTGCTCTCTCCTACATCTGTAGCAAAAGATGAATGCATGCTTGGCCATCCATCGGAAGTGATTTCTCAGATTACATCATAATAATTCAATTGAGAAGATGGCTGACATGAGAGTAGGAATAGCGCTAATTTTTTCCAGGACCATTTGAAAGATTTATGGCAAACTTACATCTCAGTTCCAGGGAAATAACCAACTTAATAGTAATCAGTCTCTGTGTTTTAAACTAAAAATAAATAGAGACAGTCACGTCTGCGCTGCAGTCATAGAACGTGACAAGAGCAGTGCATGCCCTCGCTGCTTATCACCAGCATTCATTCTCCTGCTCTCAGTGCTTTCTCCCCATGAGAACCTGCATGGGATGGGATTCACACCTGCTCCAGCCTGGCTGGCATTTTTGAGCTTGCATACGTGTTTTCAGAGAACAATCAACTTTGCAGATATGCTTTACTAATCTGCAGTGGCTTTGGTGTTGTTTTTTGATTCCATTGGCATATTTGTATTTATTTTTTGCTGGCTGCACTTTAGGTGTGTTTTGTTTTGTTTTTGCTGTCTTCCTTTCTGCATCTATATGAAGTAAGTAAAACAATGTTCTGTTTGTATTGCTTCTGGGGAAGGCGTATTTAAAGCCACACACATACTGGAAAGGCGTGTTAAAGGACCATCGTAGGGATGATCACAGGGATCCAGATGTACACTCTGAGTCCTTCAGTACATAAAAGGGTGCCATAAATTGGCACTTCTGACCCTTGAAGGAAGAAGGGGAGAGGGGGAAGGAGGTGTGTTTGAAGTCTTTTTTATTTTCTGTTTGGAGTACTTATGGAAAACCTAGCTACAAGTTGATAGAAACAAGCCAGAGGAGGCTACTGGAAGCATGTTAGACCACTACCTTTCAAATATTGGATTTGGTGATAAAACAAATGACTCAAAGTCTTCTTGTATTCCCTTCCCATTCCATGATACTGACCTGATCTTGTGTATCGGGAAGTGTGTTTGCTTTATTGACCTCAAGGAGGTCACGAGGACTTGTGTCTGTTGGGCTCTGCTTTTGTAAAACTGAACTTGACTGGTGGTTAGACAAGGTTTGTGTCCTGCTTCGTAGCGATCCCTGTTGCTTATCTGCCAGCAAGATCGTTCTGCTCAGCTTGTAGCATGGGCTGAAGCGGGGCTATCAAACCTGGGAAAGCTTATGGTTTAGGAAAACTTATTCCAGTTGCAAAAAGGCTTTAAAGAGCAAGGCTTACATCTCACAAAGCTCCATGTTTTTTAATTTATTTATTTATTGGTCCATTGAAATATTTTATAATTTTCATAATGCAAACTAAATATGGAAATGAAAAGTTGTACCATGCTGCTCCTGAAGTGCTTGAAGTGCTTCATCTTGACATTTTCAGAGTAGAAAACAGATGTCTACAAAATGTTTGTGGGATAATTTGTGTTTTTTCTTTAATGAAAAGTCATTAGAGAACAAACGTCCACAGAAGAGCTGAAATGAAATGTCTTTTATGAAATGGGATTTCTCTGATAGAAGATGCCTTATGGAAGTTTCTTTCAGAGATCAGCTGTGGCTATCGCCTCAGGACAGGTGGACTTGCAATTGGTCTGTCACTTAGTGCTGAAGCTGGAGTGAACCTGGTGGACTATTTCCTGGTGGAACTCTTGTGTCTTAGTTCCTGTCTTCTTGCAAAGCCTGAGGTTAGAAATGGGCATTTATTTGTATGTGTGTAAAACTGGTCCATCTGGGGTCTTATGTGACTGCTTTGTGCCTGTTCATTTCTGTCCTATGACCATAGAGTACAATGCTGATCGTCCATTCATTGTCTGTCAATTGAAAGCATAACAAAGGTGTTTCCATGTGAGTCTATTTTATCCGCATTTGGAAGGTAACACCAGCAAATTAACATTAAAAAGAGGTTCAAGGCAGTAGCTGGAAGGGCAGTAGCTGCTCATTCTTGTGGAAATATAGGGCAGAAGTCGCAGCCCTACAGGTCAGTAAGGGAAGAAATGGTTAGGTCTCCATCATGACTTTCTCTGATTGGACTGGTAGGAAAGAGCTTGATGGAGAAAAGCCACCTGAGACCTGAGGAACAATGTAAAAGCCAGATGAGGTCAGTGGCTGTCCCCAGCAAGCAGGGGGCTGCTAGTGAGAAAGAGTGGTGGAACGTTTGCTTGCTATCGATTGTTTTCACTCCATTGTGGAATGATTCAGAAGTGATGGTCTTTGCAGTATTGCTTTCCCCACAGCTGCTGGGAGGGGTGGTAGCAATGCACATTCCCACATTTAAACAGCACAAATCTTGCTATTTTTGCACAGGGTGGTTCCCTGAAAGTCAGATCTGAACATGGTCCAAACAAAAATGCCTGCTTGATGCTTAACCTGCAGCCCCAGATCCCTGAGCCTTTTGTTTCTATGCTGCAGGTGGCACTATGGTGCCTTTTCTTTTACCCATCCCAAATCTGAAGTGATGAGTTATTTGCCATGGTCCAAAGGGCAGCAGAAAAGCCTGACCAAATTTAACTAAACCAGAAGGGCACAAGAAGGATTTTCAACTAAATGTGAGTGACTCGCTTGCCCTGCCCATCCCTTCTCAATTACAGAGAGCAAATAACTTTCATGTAATGGCTATGGGGGAAGAGGCATGGAGAGGAATCAGAAAATTCTTTCTGTTAAAAACTGATCTTCAGGTGGAACTCCACACTGTTTGCACAAACATGCTGTGTGCTTGGCTGGCTGGAGGCCTAGGCAGCAGCAGTTTGCTGCTCAGTGTGCTGTGCTGGGGAGCTTTCTGCATTTCATGCAACTCTTTGCACCTTGGCTTGGAGGAACAGATCTCCATAGCTCCAGTCTCCCATAATGTGTGTCATCAGGTTTGCACTAACTTCCCTAAAGACATAATGAATGTTGGCATCCTAGTGCCAACCACGGCAGTGGTACCTGATCTATTGTGTGCTGCAGTGGTTGGCAACTCTGTCCACGGCAGAGGGTTGGAACTAGAGGGTCTTTGGGGTCCCTTCAAACCCAGGTCATTCTGTATTTCTGTGGCAGTGCTCCTTCTCTTCCAGCCTGATGTGCTGGAGGGTAGATACGGATCCTTGGGACCTATCATGTGTTAGATTTCTGTGGGATGGCTAAGGTCAGATTCTCCTTGCAGAACCAGGGCAGCCAGTTGGCAAAACGTTTCATTTCTTAAAATCCAGATAAAGCTTTGTTTTTCATTGTGAACTGTGTTGGGGTGGTGGGAGGGGAGGACATGTTAGCATCGCAAATGCAATTAGCGATCAGTATTCAGGCAGGAGGAGGAGGTGGTGGGAGTTCGTCCTACACTCTAAGTAAGCCAGCAAGGAATGCTGTGTTTTGGGCTGGTTTCACCTGTCCCAAACTGCTCATCAAATCACAAAGCATTCAGAAAAGAACAGTACAACTTGGAGGCTTAAATCTGAGGGGCTGAAGAAGCTAAGATACTTGTTTGGTGTTTTTTCTTTTGTCCAAGAGAAGTTTAAGAGGTGACCCGCTCACAGCCTGTGAGTAACAACTGCAAGCAGAAAAGTTTTTTAATCTGAGGGAGAGAGTATAAGTAAATTTCAAAGGCTGTAAATAGAAACTAGATAAATCCAAATGGGACCTGAGCAGGTGGCAGGAGGGTACAGGCGAGATGTGCTTCTCACCTGTGTGTAACACCATGTGCACTAATCTAAAAAGCCCATAAAATCTTCCTGCAGTTTTTGTGCAGAAGAGGAAGAGTAAACAGAGAGGAAAAGTATATGGATTGAGTTGATGGAAATTTACTTTCGACTGATTGAAACGAAGGTGACATAAAGCAGATGGAATTTTTTCTCACCACTGCTAACTTAAGAAAATGAAGTCTTTCATGATGATCCAATTTTTCTATTAATTTTCATATAAAGAACACAAAATATTGTGGCTGTGAAAGAGCTGAATATGAAGCAGAAATAAAATATGTACATAAAATGGGATAACTGACAGGTTTAATACATTTTCAATTTATATGTGAATATAGACACAATTCCCCCTTGCATAAGCCAAACACCTAGCTACAGAAAGCAGAAAGGCAAAGTGATGTGGGGCACTTGAGCAAGAGAACCAGGGATGGTAGCAGGAAGGGCCTGTCTGATGGCTCAGTGGGATCCGTACCTCCTTCATGTCTATCTCTGCAGCCAGAATCACACTTGCTCAGGAGCTGACAATCACGGATCTTTGGTGTTTTTGTGCAATCTCCAGCACATTCTTCATCAGTATCTGGGATGCTCCACTAGCGGCAGAGAAATCATCAAGGTGATGGAGTTGATTTTAATGGCCAGATGCCACCCCATGACAGAAGGCAGAGCTGGTGTGACTGGAGCGTGGCTGTTTCCTAACAGCTCCAGCTGCTCCGCTCACCCTTGGAGGCTATTTCAAAACTGTTCTCAGTTGCACCGGGCTCAGAGCTGATCCTGTGTGACTTCAGGCACATTGGTACTGTGAAGCCGCTGTAACCACCCTGCTGTGTGTGCATTCACCCCAAGGCTTTGATACACTTAAAATATATATATCTAGGAAAAAAAAAACAAAAGAACAGGGTGGGGAAGGAAGGGGTTTTCATGATTCCTGGCTGTGCCCAATGCTGCCTTCTTAATTATTGGTGTAATCAGGTCGTGCAGCTTGCTGGCACCCCAGTGTGGGAGCTCCTGCTCATGCTGGCCTGCATCACTGCCAAGGCTTATTGGGAATCTGCATAGCTGCACGACACAGTGAACCTCATTAGGAATGAGACCAGCTCTCCATAAAGGATAAGTTCTGATGAGTGGGTCTTTTCTCTTCTGCTTGAGCTACAGTGAGGGCTTCTTGAATTAATTTAATAGAAGCAGCAACAAAAGCCTCTCAGACAGCTCTGTGCTCTCCTTCCCTGAATAGATGTTTGAGAGGATTCTGCTGTGCTACGCTGTGTTTCTCAGCCCAAAATTTGCAGGTGCAGTCTCTCCATCCATAATATCTCTAGGAACTCCCCATGGCTTCCTCGGAACATCCACATTTCCAGGAGCTAAAGGATTTGGGGAATCTTCCTTAATTTTCTTGGAGCTCTTTATCTAGAAATTGAGTGGGAATTAATTGAACGCTTCCCAATAGTTCCTTGGGCTTGGATCTGTCTGGGAATTTCCTTTTTCAGGAGCCCTGCTTGGGGCCCTCTAGGCAATTTCCAGCTACATTTTAGGAATTCCTACAGATGCTTTTCAGGTTTTATATTTGTGACTTTGTGGGCAATTTTCTCGCAGCCTTTCAACTGCTTTCCAGGAATACTTTGGTTGTTTTTTGGTGACTTCTTCCCATGCTTTCTGCAAACTTGTCCTGCTTCTTTTCTAGGAACTTTTCTGTTCTCTTTTAGGAATTTCCCCATTGCTTTCTAGGAATTTCCTTGCTGCTTTTCAACTTTTTATTTCTTTTTAGCATTAATCTCACACAGTGCTTTCCAGGCACTTGCATTTCTAGGAATTCACATCAAGCCTGCTAGGAATTCCTCATTGCTTTCTAGGAATTTTCCTGCTGCAATTAAGGGTTTATCAATTGCTCCCTTGGAATCCAGGTGGTGCTTTCTAGGAATTTCCCCGTTCCTCTGTAGACATTTTCCTACAATTCAGATCATCACTGGCTGCTTTTGAGAATGTCACCTGCTGCTTTCCAGACTTTTTCCTGCTACATCTCAGGAATTTTCTCAGCTGCCTCAGTTCACATTAGTGGTAAAAAATCTCAGCAAGCTTCACTACTGCATCCTTATAACGCTAATGATATCCAGATATCAGCACATACCACATACAACCATCTAACACTGAGCAAT
Source organism: Coturnix japonica (assembly GCF_054131305.1). NCBI lineage: Eukaryota > Metazoa > Chordata > Aves > Galliformes > Phasianidae > Coturnix > Coturnix japonica. Next base: position 5,487,786 of record NC_140680.1, on the reverse strand, counting down.
GAGGCTGGACAATGATGTGAAGAGAAGGAAAGTCTTTGGTCTATACTGAACTCAGACAGCTTGCAGCCATGATCCTTTCCTCTCTCTGAGCAATAGCACATGGATGCTATGCAGCAGCCATCACTCTTCTTGCTTGCTCCTGCTTTGAGTGTCTTTCCTGAGTCTTCCCCATTCAAGGAGACATAATGGCTTGAAGTTGCACCAGGGGATGTTCAGGTTGAATGTTAGGAAGAACAGCTTCTCTGAAAGGGTTGTCAGGCATTGAAGGGCATGATTCAGTGGGCATGGTGGTGATGGGTTGACAGCTGGACTAGATGGTCTTAGTGGTCTTTCAGTTCTATAGCATGCATGTGGCTCGCTGAAGCGGCAAAACAGCATTAGCAGATGAAACAGTAAATAGACTATATTTCTTTGCAAGAGACATAATCCCATTCCTTTTCCCTGCTATACTCTACCTGGACATTCTCTTTACAGTATTATCACCACAGTTTGTAAAGAATGAACCTGTCTCCAGTTGTAAGCTACCAGCTATATTGTACACGGGGTCTGAGAATAGGAGCATTTGCCTAGTTCTGTGTTTTTAAAAGTTGATTTATTTTTTTCCCCAGCAGAGTAGCACTTAAAGGAGTTCTGCAATTAGCATTGCTAATGTTCCGGGGTGGTAACAGCCATGCACAACACAGCCTCTCTGGCACAGCACTGATGAATTGTTAAGAAGAGGAACTGATTCCCTTTGCTAAATTAGAACTGATGCCATAGGCACTATGAATGTTAGCATCCATGTAATCATGCAAAGTATTTGTACTTTTATCTACATTAAGCATGGTACAAGTGTACAAGACACAGAGGCTGTCAGAAAAACACCCACAACTTACCCCAAAGAGAAGTTTCTTATCTCCTTGGTTCCCAACATAAAAGAAAGGTGCAGTGACAAGTTCCACGCTCTGTAAGGGTAAATCTACTTTCCATAGCATATCATCAGGCATACAGTAGAGCAGGGCATAGGGTTTTCTGCTTATTAATGAGCAGAGCTGGTTTGTTGTGCTGGGAGCAGGGCTCCTTCTGTTGTAGTGTGAATTATGCAGTCCAGGGAGAGCAGGAGCTCCTTGAAGCAAGACATGAAGGTAACCGTGAAGCCTGAGCAAGGAGTTGGAGAAATAAAATATGACCTGTATAATTGATATAAGAGGCAACAGGCACAACTAACGCCCCCTTCCTTTAGATCTCTTGCTAAAGCACTGTTTATTTTTTAGTGTACCTTTTCCATTTGTAGTCATGTGCTTGTGGTGAAGCACTGAACACTGTGAGTCTGTAGTGCCATTAGATTCAAAGTTCTTCCCAACTGGGGGGGAAAAAAGAGTTTAATTTTAATAGTTTAAGTACTAAACCATCCCACATGTTCAGAGCTGCCAAAGGAATAGTAGAAACAAGGCAAAATATATGATTTCATTTTACAGCTGTTTAAAGCTTTAATCTGAATTTAATTACTTTTGGGGTGTGGGGGTGGTGGTGGGGGTGTTACTACAGAACACTGAATCTTCTGTACTTCCCAGTTTGAAAGTGACTTCTCAAAGAAGAGTTTCTTAGGAAGGGTTTCAAGGTCAGTCACAGTTATTTTTAAGCAAAAAGAAGGCTGTTGGAAAAGACTCTGATCAACAGAACTCTTGTGTTTTCACTTGGGTTTCATAGATCCATTTTAGAAGACTTTGTTACTTTTTCCAGCTCATTACTTATCTGAGAAGCTTCAGTCCTATCCTCCAATAGATGCGTGACCTTTGTGTGTTAAAACTTCTCTGGGCAGCAACTCCATTCATATAAGGAGCACCTTCCTCCAGCAAGCCAAACCTTGATCTGTCCAATACAAGCAGCAAAACCCCACAGTCCTGGGAAAGATACTGTTTGTTCATCATACTTGAGAATTCATGGATATTTCATTAGTGTTAATAAGGTTCTGGGTGTCAGTACCAGCCAGTACCAGTGTCCCAGCAAGGTGTTGGCTGAACTGGAGCTGAATCCCTTGGTTTAAGGTGCTCTGCTGTAGCATGTTCCCTCAAGTGATTTAACTATTTATTTATTTCTTTATTAAACATAACCAAGATTGGCAGGTGGCTGTGATTGCTTGGCAATGAGCTTTAGCTCCTGTAAGTCTTGCCTTCATAGAGTGGTAAAGTTGTTTATCATTCTTTCTTATGCTGCGATGGGGTGAAATGTTTTGTTAGTCATAAAGTCAATTCTAAATTCCAGAGAACTACTGAGGAAGAAGCAGTTTATAGATGACTAGAAAGCAACAGCTTCTCCAGACTCTGTATTTTTACAGCTTTCCCCATTAAGAGTTTGCCTTTTTCAAGTGGGAGTCTGGATATGCAGGAAAAGGGCTTTCTGTGTCTCCTGTATGGATTTGGGTCAGCTCAGGAGAAGCAGTGAAGGTCAGTTGAGGAGTAGCTGACGTACATGGGAGGTATTTGATTTGTATTGACTATCATGAGTAGTGTGAGCTCCAATGTATGATTCAGATGGGAGGCTGCCAAACTTCTGTGCCAACGTCTCAGTAGCAACAATGAAAAAGAAAGGAGTAGAGAATACCACAGAGAGCAAGCTCTGGAAATAATCCTTCACAGTGTGACTTTATAAATTGTTAGACAAAGAGGGAGCAACTAATTGAAGCATTGTTTTCCTAACAGAAGCTCACATTTTGCTCTCAGTTACATGTCAGCAACTACACTGCAGTAATTGGAATAACACCTACGGCAGTTCAGGTACCATGGTGATGAGTGCTAATAGAGAGACTGGTTAGATAAAGCAAGATGCACAGATGACAGATTGGTTCTGATAAATGTGTTTTAAGAGTCAAAAGGATGTTCACCTGTGGTTTCCTTCTGAACCAGACACTAAAAAAGTTAGCATTATCAGGTTTTCCTCTGAACCAGACACTAAAGACGTTAGCTCTACAAGACTTCTGCCCAGAGAGATGTTCATTTGCAGGAATACTGTTTGCTGTACTAGCACTTCAAAGATCCAACTTCTGTTTTCTCTGGCATCAGCAGAGCTTTTACAGGTGTAAATTGTGATCTTGGTTACAAAAGCTCATTTATTATGGGAAATGTAGTCAATATACACTTCTACCACATCTGCTCCATTGTAATTTTCTAATGAATACCTTCAAAGGTGTACAGGACATATGCTTTCAGGTTAGCATCCAGGTGCCATTAGTCTGTTTCTAAACCACAGCTAGGAAATCTGCAGGTAAACCAAGCTCTGTGCATGTCTCAGCACTATAAGTATTGGCTGAAGATCTGCTCCCCAGGCACGCGCTTCAGAGGACAGAAATTGATTTTAAAAATTCCCTTTTATGTTTTTTTTTTGTTTTTTTTTTTGTTTTGTTTTGTTTTGTTTTTTCCCAGCTAACATTTAATGAGAATAACAAAACAATTCCCAACTTCTTGTTTTTCTTTTCTTTTCTCAAGATATCTAGAAGAAGCTATTAGCAAGTTTAATCATTTAAACTTGTGATTTTTCTATGACAAGCCAAAGTTGATTTAGACTTTATTGTCTGAACTTCATTTCAGTTACCTGGAGAGTTAAAATACTGTTCCTTGAAGGGAGCTGGGCTGATGTGCCCAGAGCAAAAACCTAACTGGTTTAGATGCAGAAAAAGCAGCTGCTGCATGCTTGCTGAAATCCACATAATCTGCTCAGAGGGAGCCTTGCACAGCATCTGCAGAGGATCTGTGGGAATCTATCTAGGCAGTTTAAAGAGAGATCATTTGGACTTCAAATGCTGAGATTTCTTCTCAGGTGCCCACTGAAAAGAGGCATCTCAGCTACCCCCGGGGCAGCAGCAGCATCTCCCCCTGCTCCCCTCCTTCCTGCCCTTAGTGCCAGTGTCACCTACCTAGTGCTTACTCATCAAGGTGTGCACTGGTTGATGTATCTCTTGATTTAATGAAGTGCTGCATCTTTCACTAACAGATCACAGATCAGTGTCTACAAAACTGAGGCTGAGAAGAGCATTTCTTGCAGTCACTTCAAAGTCCTGGCTGCTAACCTGACCCGGTGCTAACCCAGTACTGAAACACAACAGTGTGTTGAATTGTGATGAGCTTCAACCAGTTTCATTTAGAAACCTCCAGAGGAGGTAATGAAATGTTTTGGCTTCATACAGCTGAGCAGTGTATCAAAGCTTCACTCAGTGCACAAGTACTGATGCTCACCCAGAAAATAGAAGTGTTGACCTATACATAAAAGATGCATGCTGGAATTTTTAGAAATCAAAGTTTATGAGAGCAATTATGTTTTTTATTTTTTATTTTTGTAGGGAACAGGATTAAAGTCACTGCGTGATGGCTTCAGCTGACAACTGAAACTATATGGTCTGTCAGCTCTCCTTCTTACAGGTGAACAGCTGCATTATTAGGATCTGTGCTTTTTGTAATTGTTCTGGGTAACTGTAGGTTTCTTTTCACCTGGTCAGTTAGCACATTTCAGAACAAGTTCCAACAGGACTTTTCCTTCAGGACACCAATATAAAAGCGTTCGAATTAGACATGGTGGAAAAGAGATTGTCTCTTCATAAAGGTCTCAAAGCTCATTTGATACGAGACTGCAGCAAGAGATAACTGCTACAGGCTACTTGCCACGTGGGCATTGCTTCATTGCTTTTCTTCTTCAACTTCTGTGATTTTTGTCTGAATGTTTTAGGCAAACAGCACTACATGATGCTCAGGTTTGTTGCAATCAGAAGGGGGCTGCACTCACCCATGCAAAATAGCTCTAAGTGTGCATTTCGCTTAGCATCATAGGTACTTGAGTAGAACTTGGGAGGGATTCTGTATTTGGGTTATCTGAATCTTCTTCGTGCTATTTTACTGTGTATTAGAGAGTATTTCCCTAAGAAATCCCAGAAGAGAGCTGCAGACAGAAGTACTAAGTGGAATTGTTGACTGAATCTGTGTCTCCTGGTCCCCAGGAGCCTTAGTTCTCCAGCTCCCCACCTCTGTGGGACCAGCTGCTGAAGTGGCTGTGAGCTCAGGCAGCATACAGCTACCTTTACATGAAGCATCTGCACGTAAGGGATGTTTCAATCTGCTGTAGCCTCTCTCCTTGCACATAATCAGCCTTCTCATCTTGAGGGAGATGTGTCACCGTGTCATGTTCTTTCTGTGCCAGCTCTCTCTCCTGGAAGACTGGGACTTTGTCCATCCCATTTTCCACAATGACTGTAATCCTAGCAGTGTTTATTCAAGCATGGCCCTATTACAATTAGAGCCAAGGGCTTTAGACATCCAAATGATGCCATTGGCAGAGCTTAATGCTCCAACAGTGAACTGCCAGAACCTCCTTTATGATTTCTGCAGCCTCTTCCCAACCAATAATTGAACTGCCTTAGCATGGTCTTGTATCTAAGTGGAAGAAAAGGCTCTTTCCAGCCTCACCTCTAACTTTCATAGGCTTCCACTGCGCCTTCAGCATACCTTGTCTTTGGTTTTTTTCATGACTGAACAGCCCTTCTATTTCTTTTGAAGCTTTTAAGCCCTTACTCCAGGCACAACAGTCAGCTATCTGAATGCTGGGTGAAGTCCTGAACTGCAGCTCCAGAGCCAGAATAGAAAAAGCTTTAATTCCTCTGGAAAGTCCTGTCTGTGCAGCATGTCACAAATCCCTCTCCAAATCCATCTCCTGCCGAGGAACAGAAAACCCATCCTGTTCCTGCAGGAGCTGCTCTCAGCCTCTGGTGGAGGCTTCAGAAGCAAATGCCACACTTTAAAACCTGAGTGCTCCCAGCACAGCCCAGCCTCAGCACTTTTGGCTCAAGAAATACGATTTCATCACTAATTCTTTCAGCTGTCTTCCTGCCTGCCCTTCCTCTTTGAAAGGATTTTTGCTCAGGTCACCAGCACCATAAGGCTTAAATTGAAATAACATTCCCTTGAAAATGTGTGTTAAAGCAAGTTGTTAGTAATCTAATGCAGGCAGGCCTTTTCCCTGTCCCAACAAGCCCTTAATGCCTGTTAGTTGCCCTGTTTCATACTCATTTGTAGCTCCTAGTTCTCATTAATCAGCATTGAGGAGCAGGTCCTGGGTAGCAGGGATGATGCTTGGGAGGCATTCACCTGCTCTGTGCCCAGCAAGGACTTTCTGCTCTTTTGGTGGAAGATGACTGAATTTCCCATGCCATGTTTCAGTTTTTCTATGTGTTTAGTGTAAGGAATGTAGTGAATGAGGAAGGTCAGGGCAGTTATCACTAGAACACGGCAGCCATGTTCGATTTCTCAAACAAATGCTGAATTCCAACAGTGAGAAATCCTGAGGAGCAGAGAAAAATCCATGATGAGAAATCACCGCCTCATGAATTTTGCTTTTCAGCAAGTATCACTTAGAATCAGCTACTTTTCCAATTGCTGACAACCATGTATTCTATAAGAGTGTCACATATCGCCTTTTCAATACAGAACAGACTCGAATGAGCTGGGCAGTCTGAGGGTCACTCTGCGGACAAATCCCCTAGGGAGAAATCCCCTAGGAAGAGCCCCATGTTCTAGTCCAGATTTGGCCTAAATCACACAGCCAAAGAGCAATTCCATCTGGATTTACTTCAGTGTTTCTGGATTTGAACGCTAGGCACTGCCATGTTGTCTTTTACCCATTTGACTGAGCATAGGTGCCCACCTACCTGCTCCCTTGTGGTTGGCTGGAAGTGGTCTGAGGGGTGGTATGGGAGACTGCTTGGGTGAGATGGACTCTGTGATTGCTAATTATCCATTTGTTTGGGATGGCAGGAGGTGGATTTGACATTCCTGATCTCTTTTTAGTCTTTCCTACAGCAAGGAAAGAATGCATTACAGTTGTCAGCCTGCTACATGATGGGCTGGTGCAGGCAAAGTGCTCCTCACCTAATGGTTTTTGATGCAGTGAAATGAAAACATGTGAAGACAGGTCCTTCTTTAATATGCAATTAGGGGTCATTTTAAATGAGCCATGGAATGTTAATGGAATTTAGCAGCTTATAAGTGTTTTCTAATTGAAAATAATTCATTGTAACTTACTGAATGCCTTTGCTTATGCCTGCTGTCTGCATTCCTGCGCCTTTTTATGCTTATCTTGAAGTCCTCCTTGCAGTCCTTGTGTAAAGCAGCAATGACAGTATTCTTCTGAGGGCAGCAGCACAGGGTCCTAGGGCTCATTAACCCATCCTTGGAGCAAGGCTCTCCCCTCAGCCAAAGTAAAGCTCTTTCCCTAGTGATTTGGATTCTCCAAAAGGGGAAGCCTGCAGAGCACAGGGAGAGCTGCAACCAAAGAGAGCTGGCGCCTGCTACTGAGCAATGACATGTGACAGTGCAGAGGGGTGAGAGGGTATTGGTACAACAGGATGCAGTTTGCTAGGAATTGAGGTTTTAGCCTTAAACTTAGTGTGCAATTCATCACCTGCACTGTGCAATGTCTGAGCACACAGTGCTCCCATCCCAGCCTTGCCCTGGGCAGGGCTGCACTGCCCACTTGTGTTTCCTTTGCCAGCTAAACTATTCATTGCAAACGAGTTTATAAATAATTCATGGCATGCTGCATTCTGTGCTTCAAAGTTCATGGTGTAGGTGGTGGGTTGTAGGTTTTCTTGGAAGTGGCAGTGCTTCTCTAAATTCTTTTCTCTTTGTTCATTGTGTGTGTGTGTGCAGAGCTCGCCCAGCATTCTGAACCTAAGGTTTCACTGTTTTTCTGATAGCTTCTGTATAGAAGATTACAGTCATTTTCAGATTTGGTTATTATGGTTCAGAGCCGTTATGTTGGGGAGAAAATAATCTTTTGAGATTGGGGTTTACTGAAATACCCAAATGCTTGTGGAAGGTGCTAGAACTGACAGAAAAATAACACATCATTCTGAAATGGGCTTCCCCAACCACCTGCAAGCATGAGTTATGCACATACCCTTCCTAAGCAGGCTCTTATTATTGCTAGGCCTGCTGATGCTGGGTAAGGTTTTCAGGCTCTCACCCTGTGTTTAGCCATTGGCTGCTGCTGGGATGGCTTTATCTTGCTCCTCCCAGGAGACTTCTTGCTCTAGGTGCCCTGCTCTGGGGCACTCCACATTTCCTCAGCTGTGCCCCAGATAGAGCATCATTTCTTGACACATGCACATACAGTTTATTGCCTTTTATTAAATGTTGTTAGATGTACCCAATCTGGCAAAGCAGATGTAAGAGCTCAGCATGTCAGAGCCTACCTTAGTTAAGCAGAGCATCCCATGGCTGACTTGGTGCATTCAGCTGCTAAGCTCACCTTGTAGGAAGAGTTTAGGGAAGCATAGCAAATTTATTCTGTTTGAAAGGGTGCTGAAAGCGGCACTGAGGTCTGTCTGTCTACTTGGGGCTTATGCTGTCATGGGTTGCTTGCCCAGAGAGGTGGTTGGTGACCCATCCCTAGAGACATTGAAGGTCAGGCTGGGCAGAGTTCTGAGCTGTGGGTGTCCCGGTTTGCTGCATGGGGGTTGGACTAGATGGCCATTAAAGGTCCCTTCCAACTCAAGCGCTTCTACGATATAATGCATGGGCACTGAGCTGTTGAGGAAGGTATGAAAGAAGCAGCAGCCCTCAGAGGAGTCCAGCCCTAGCAGCAGCAAATGGAGCCAGATGAGGTTATCTGAGAGATTTAAATGCTGTTTTGTGCTTTTCCCAACCCCGTACATCCACTGAACGGGGCCAAACACAAGAGTCTGTGCGTTCTTCAGCAAAGACGCAGTGCTGTGGCTGCTGCCTGCATTGTGGTGTTTCTTCTGAGGCAAGCAAAGCCTAAAAGTGGGGGGAAAAAATGTCCCCGTAGGTGCAAAGGGAAAAATAAGCACAGCTGGTGTTACACAAGCTTGATTGTGTGGTGGCCTGAAGTATGTGAGAGGCTATTCACACACCCTGGTGTTAGAAAGTGCAGATCATATCAGTAGTGTTTATTACAATTGCCTTATAGCATGAATCAAATATTTAAAGGCTGCCTCCACTGCTTCTGGCTTTAGACTGACTGCAGAAGAAAGCCAAGGGTTGAGCTGCCGGCTGCACTTGTTTTTTTCTCTATTAAATGAGGCCATATAATTTTCCTGTGGGATACATTTGGCACTGGAGCTATTTAGGTCTGATCCTTCATCACTATTTTCAAGCAGATTTTTTTCTGTTTAGTTTAAGGATGGAAGAATGAAGGTCACAGTGCTGGAGAAAACCTGTTAAAATATAAGTACTTCTCATTGCTGGTTTTTGGACACTTAATAAAAATAATCACCCTGATTTAATAACTGAACTTCAGCAGCAGCAACTTGGCTGCACTGGATGGATGGAGATGGGAAACACAAAAACTCAGCTGCACATAAAATGTTAAGATGTTGAAAATGTTGAATGTTAAAAAGTTACCATTTTACAGAGTATTAATTTGGTTTCAATTATTCTTTTCTGCTTTTGTAATTTTTTCTTTTTTGATTCATCTTCTCTGCTGGGGGGGGGGGGGGAAATAAAGAAAAGAAACAATGAATTTCTTATAGGGATAGAAAGGAAGAATGGGGAAATGCTTCTTAAAAACCGAATGGCAACAGAGCTGAGAAGAAGCTGCATTTTACTAATTATCCAGGGAGTGGGTTTTGATGCTTGTAAAGCTGAATTCCATAAGATGTCCCTGCTTAAATCACAGCACGTGTACCAACAGCTGAAGGGAGTTTGCTGATCCCAGAGAAGGATGAAACCACTGCCTGCCCTGGCACAGCACTGAATCACCTGCTGCTGCTGGGAGGTCTCTGGCAGTGTGGTGCTTAAATGGGGTTAACTCCTGAATTACTTTGCTGTCAGTTGGTCAGACGTTGCAAACTCATGCCAAAAATGGCAGCTGAAATTCAGCTGAAAGATGTTTGTGAGGTTTCTTGTTGTTGTTGTTTTTATAAACTGCAAACAGTCCAAAACCTGGAGAGCAAGAGAAGGGCTGTGCATGTCAACCAAACAGGCCAGAGTGAACTCATTTGCAGCCTGGTAAAAATTGGCTTCTACAAACTGGTGAACACAGAGCCCTACAGCCTGGACCTTGGCAATGCTCAGCTGTGATAACCAGGCTCAAACTCCTTGCACTTGGAAGGCAGACACCTCTTATCAGCTGGACTGAATTCTTGTTATTTGTTCAGCTAATGAGCCCCAATCAATGCTCTCATTTACTGACAAAATCCAGGCTGAACAACTTCGTATTTAAAACCCAGCTCCTGCAAAATGTGCTCGCATGTGATTGCGTGGCAAGTGCAGAGTCTCCCATGAGCATTTGATTAGTTATCCAATTAAAATAAAACTGATGGATCATTAAAGCAGCACGTTGGTCCACTGTGCTGTGGGTTGTTTTTCTTTTTTAAATTACTGGCTTTTTTTTTTTGCAGATAGACTTGAGCTTATGCTCCCCACACTGTGTAGGCAGGGGTTTGATCCTGGATCTATATACCTGTCTACTACCCAAGATGGTAACTCAACTTTCCCTATCATTTCTACCTCTAAAGCATTTTTTTGGGGAACGAATACTTCCAAGGACTTGAGGCTGTGAGACAGACAGCTGGTATGACCCAGCCTGGCACATCACAGGCTGAGATCACCAACTCCAACCACCAACACCATCCCACCATGCCAACTAAACCATGTCTCCAAGTATCACATTCACCCTTTTCCTGAAAACCTCCAGGGATGGTGATTCCAGCACTTCCCTGGGCAGCCTGTTCCAGTGCATTTCTTCTTTCAGAGAAGCAATCTTTCCTGGTAATATCCAAAATGAGCCTTCCCTGAAGCAACTTAAGGCCTATGGAGATACACAGGTATGTACAGACATATCCTACAGACATACATACAAATGTCTGAGGTCTAACATACATTTTTCATGCTCAAGGAAACAAAAATACTCAACAGCTCTTTCCTTCTTAACAATCATTATTTTATTAATATATTTTACAAGATTGCAGTTGAAATCATTTAAATACAAATATTTTTTTTTATACAGAAAGTGTAATAAAGTTAAAATAGTTCCTTGTGTAATTCATAGCATTATTGCAATGCTTACAAAATTTTGCATAGAGTGTGCAAGGATTGATGTTATTTGATACAAAAAAGCTTTAAATTTTCCCACACAACCACACACATACATAAATTAAAAAGAAAAAAAAGCCAAACAAATATGAATTTCCTAATGAGAACTGTGATAAGACTTTAGAATTTTTTTGTCCTGTTTTACAATATCAAGATCATTGGTGGTTATCAGAGTAGAGGTCAGACAAGGTATTTAACCATCACCACAGATGAAAACTGCCATTATCACATGGAACGTGCCTTTATGCTGCTGCTGTGGTTGAATGGGGTTTTGCTTCAGCACTGAAAGATGTTTTGCTGTTGGGTTTAATTGTGTGGAGCATTTGTTGGGTTAACATTCACAACTCTATTCGTATTCGTGCACAGAAAAACTAAGGAAAATAAGGGGCAGGGAAATAATAAAATGAAATAGAATGGATCTGAGTCAGATCCAGCAGATCAACACCTTCCCTGCACCCAAAACACTGCACAGTGCAGATCCAGACTGAGATCTGGCTCATGGCTCAGGAATAGCTCTGATCTAGGGAGAAATCTGGGTGGGAATGCTATCACAGAGCCCTTCTTCCATAAATGTAGAGTGTGAGTGATGAGAGCTCAGTTCTGCTCTCTAAGAGGCTCTGCAAGGTCAGGCTTTGTTACTCCTAACTCTGAAAACCCCCAGAAAGGAAATTCCTGCAGATAGTGCAGCCCCAACCCAATGCATGGGAACAGCAGAGCCCCAGCACCTGCCTGGCCTCACTGCAGCTGCTGCCTTTGAAGTGCAAAAAGGCTTCCTAGAGCAGCAACCAATAATCACCTCCATGACTGCACCCACACATCACCTATAAAATCACCTGCATTGCTGCTGTGTTTTGTTATCTGGTACATCAAGAACAGCACTGACAGTGACTGCACAAGGCCAGAGGAGGACCCAGCTGAGGCCCAGAACTGAGGTTCTTGCTCCCCGAGTACATAGAACAACCCTGGGAGGAATGCAGTCAAGAGTGCTGGGGTGTGTGTGGCGCTTGCAACTCAGAGTGGGAGAAATGACAACAGCAACATTCTTTTAACTATAATCCAGCCTTCAATAGAAATAGAGATGCCCACTATTAATTATTCTTCTGCTCCACAGTGCGAGCCTGCCTGACGATGTTTCAAGGACTCTGTTATGATGAAATCTTTAAAAGAAGAAAGAAGCTGCATTGCTTTAGAAGGGGATGATGCACTGAGCTGTATGAAGCTTCAGGAAGCTTTATCTCCTATCAGCAGCTAAGCCTTTCTAATGGGGTATAATGTGAGATTATGATGCAACTTTAAATTCTGGCTCCATGCAGAGATGCACACGAGCTGTGCTTTACAGTGGGTCTATTCCTGCCATGGTAGAGCTGTTAAGAAAGGGCGAGGTTCCATTTGGGATGGACCTGGTAAAAGGCTCCAAGACGTCCTTTTTAATCTTAGAAAACAATGACCTTTTTACTAAGATCACACGTTGTTACTCAAAGCATTTGGGAACAGAGAGAAAAATAAACATAAGGCTTTTGCACAGACTTTCTGTCATTTACTGGCAGAAAGCTCAGACCAACTGAATGAGACATAAACACAGTTGCATATTGCTCCACAGTGGAGAAATCCTTCCTGCTTCCAAACAAACACACCCTCACCCCATCCACGGAGAAGAGTGGCCCCAAAGGAAATCTGGCTTCCTCCTCAGCAGGGAGCCCACTGCCACCCACCTAACCCCAAACCCCAGTCACCATGTGGCAATGAGCTGCCCTGAAGCGAGGCTCTTCCTGGAATTGACACCAAGGCTGACTTTCCTGCAGAAATTAACACCTTTAGCACATCAGCAAGTTAAGGGACTTACTTGCATCTCTGGTTTAAAGTGACTTGGATGGGAGATCTCAGCAATTCACTATGATTATACCTTTTTCTTTACTCAGGATAAAAGTCCCGCAGCTTTAACTATCCATCTTTCCCTGTATAAAGAAAGTGTGTCCCTTTACACGTGGGCACGATGCAATTCAGGTGGCAGGACAAGAGAGTTTTAAATGATAAAGCCTTGGGGCTCTCTGTGCATAACCATGTGCCTCTCAAGCACTGTAAATTTAAAAGCTTTCTAAACACAAGCCACTCACTGTAATTTCCATCTGAGCCCCAAGCCATTGTGGTTATTGTTCATGGAAACAACGCCTTAGCCATCTCAAGCAACCCAAGCTGTAAGTGCTTCCATTGACAATAATTCCACTGTACGGGGAAGATCAAACATAATTGCTACCATATTTAACGAAATGGATGTTATTAATTTAAAGTATAACAGTGTAAACAGACAAAGAAGTTTGCTGCATTACCGTGATTAAGGTGATGTCTCTCACCATTTCTGCCCTCTCCCTCCTGCCCGCCTTCTGTAATGCACTCTTCTCCTTCTGAATAATCTCATCGCAGCCACATCAGTGTTCAGCTCTGCTCCAGCCACAGCTGCAAACTTGGCTACATCAGCTGTGAAAACACTGCAGCTGTCATGCAGAATTTACAAAAAAGGCCTAAATTTCACCTCAGTGCTGCTACCCTGTGCTTGTTGCTTGCTGATTTGGGTCTCTGGAGGTGTGAGGTGGCACTGGGGGCTGCAGGCCACCCCAACACAGAAATACTGCTACCAAAATATTACACAGCAATTTCAGAGCTGATGAAAAAGCCTAGAATGGGGAAAATGAAAATGCTACAGTGATTGCACTCCCCAACAAGAAGGGCAATGAGAATAAGGGAGCTGCTGTGTTTGTTTGAGGAGCACCAATCTCTGATTGCCAGAGCTTGACAGGAGCACTCCCTGCATTTGCTCAGGTGAGTTCTGGATGATGACATTTCCAAATTTAAAATGTCAGCCATTAAAAAAACAAAACAAAACACAACAACAACAGAGAAAGACAACAAAAGCCATCAGCCAAACAGAACAGCCCCAAACTTTCTTGTTTTTACGGCATGCACTTTACAATGAAATCATTTCAGCACAGTTTCTCTTCTTCACTGAGCAGGGTGACTGCGAATTTCAAGGACTAAAGACCTGGATGGTTTCACAGGAGCATCCTGCTCTTGTGTGCATCCTACCAGCATCCCTCATCTGCTGACACTCGACTGCACAGCCAGCAACCATTTCCTCAGTTGAATTACACCCTTCAGCCCAGGACGATCTCTCTTAACATTTTGGTTATTTCCACATGGTTCTCTTTCCAGGTAAGCTTACCTTCTGTACACACCTAAAGAATTCCAGGTTATTTCCATTCCTCTCCATGAAGGAAATTAAAGGCTTCCTGCTGCTGTATGCTCTCATATGCATCTGTGTGATAAACCTGTGTTTTTCCTGCCCAGTTCCAAAAAGCACCATTAAAGTTAATGTAATTCAGGTGTGAGGGCAACCAGAGAAAGGATTAATTTCTGTAATCTTTGGTCTTTGTCTCATTGTCTTTTGCAATGTGAAACTTAAAGCCATAACTGCAAATACAAAGAAAAATGTCTTTTGTTGTAAACAAGTGCATCTAACCATGTATATATGCGTGTGTGCATGTATGCTATGACAACAAAAGGCCATCTGTCATTGCAAACTAGGTACGATGCAAACCGACCACACATCTTCATAGGTTTCCATAGGAATCCCTCCTCAACCTTCAAGTAATTTCTAGGGAGGGTTGTCGTAATTCAGATAATGTTTAGCTGTACTGCAGGTGGGACTGCTAGGTGAATGCCTTAAGCTTTTTTCTTTGTGCACTGTGATACTTGTGATTGAATGAGGAAAAAAAACCAAACAAACCCAAACTCTTAAAATCCAGGCGTTTGACAGCATGTGACTTAGAGAAACAAATACAAAAGATTGTATTTGTTTTCACAGTTACTGGCCTTCCCTTTTCAATGACTTCCTTTCATTTTAACATTTCTTTGTACTCTAAAGCCACCCATTTCACTGACGACCAGGTAGTATACTTCAGAACAGTTTAAAAGTCAACAGAAACAAACATATGTGGAGAATGGATGCGGTTCTATCATCGATATTAGGATCTCTGCTTTTCATAATAGCAAAATCTTTCTGCTTTACACTCGCCCTCCCAACTCATTACAGCAGAGGGGTCAGACATGACATATGCATAAGGTACTGGTGTGCAGCTAAGCACTGACAGTCAGTACTGAAGCATGGCACTGAAAGCAAATTTAACAAGGTCCCCAAACCCTGTAAAGTTAAGAGCTACAACACATAAAAGCATTTATCTTTATCTGGTTGCCTAAGGGACATTGACACTGGTATCACAGTCTCTTGATTAGCATTTCAATGTTTGCAATGCACATAGCTGCAATGCAGGATCATGCACAGGGCTGTCAGAGTTCAGCTCCACAGCCACCACAGCTGCTGGCACTGTTTCCTCTGGCATCAGTGCCCTGAATTCTCACCAATCAGGCTCCTGCCCTAGCTCAGGCCATAAAGTCATTGGCATCTCTTCCACCGAGCTCAGCATGAACAAGTTCACCATCCACCCCAGCCTTGCCTTAGCATTGAGAGGTAAAACTAAACTCTGATATGAGATAAATGTCATCTCCCCTCATAGCAAATGCTCAATTGAACTAAATTGCAGGCCCAATTCATAAAGAAATACACAAACCCTTCCTTGTTTTTGGCATTTATCAAGCAGGTAGAATGTACGTACAAAATTCCAGCCAGGGATGTTCTGACTTGGTTTGCACTCAGAAGCAATTGTGGGTGGTTTCTGGACAAGGCAGGAAGAAAACTGAATCTTCATCATCTGCCTCTCCCAGCAGTTGAGTTACTCACACCACAATTGCCCCCAGACAACAAACTATGCAGTGTGAGTTGGCTGGATGTGTCTGCATGCTTCTTTTTGAACACAAATGCAGTTTTCCCTCTGGAATCTCATAGATGCAATCCTGCTCGCCCTGGTTTGCCACTCACTGAACAGCAGAGGATTAGTCACATGGCCAGCTCAAGAGCAAGCATCGTCTTCTGAACTGCAGTCTTAAAACTGAAGTGATAGTCAAATGGTTTTCAAATCTGCATGGGTTCAGTCTCTAGGTACACAGAAAATCATTTTAATCTTTTTAAAATTGAGACAAAACTGTGGAATATATTGAACTCCTTCACCTATGCGTAATTAAGGTACCCATTGTTCACTTTCAGCAGAAAACACTAGTGGCACAGAAGAGTAAGGTTGTTCTCTAACAACCTTCCCCATACATTCATACCAAAATTAATATCCTTATGCAATCTCATGGTCTTCCCAAGTTGTGAGGGTGCTTACCTCATCCGAGATCCCAGCAGAAAAGGCCATCAGGTCAAACTGAAATTGCAGCAGAGCAGCCCAAGGGTGCTTGGGATGAGGACTGACCACTGGGCACTGGGAATCAGAGGAAGGGACTGGGACACAGCATCTCTGCTGGGCCACTCCTTGTGCTCAGCCCCGTGCTACCAACCTTTCCGGGAAGGGAAAGTTAACTCAACTTGTTTTCCATACAGGGCACTCCTGCAGCATGCATCTTCCACTCATGTGCTTGCAAACGTGGGATTTGTTTATGAATTGGGCCATGCTTGATATAACGTATGTGATCAGTATTAAATGAAACAGAGGAAAAAAAAATCTATAGCAAATGTAGGATTATGAATGGGACTTCGCTTGTGGTCCCAGAGGTAACATACACAGTATTTTGCTATATTTAACATGGTAAAAAGAAACAACAGTATCACTCTTGGTGCCCCTACAGTCTTAATATATTTCATTAATATCTGTTTTAAGTTAAGTTGCACAACCAGTTCCCAAGACACCCTCCTGTCCCTCCCCCCAAATAAACTAGTTTTTATAACAAGATAAATATGATGTGCTTCTCCTTGCTGAGTGCATTGACTTAAGGCATAGGCACAATTCCCCTCTTTGAACAGAGATGGTATAGTCCTGTGTCCCAATACAATTGTTATCCTGGGTGACCCTTTGCATTCGAACATTGATTCAAGATAGTAACTACAGGAATAATTCATTAACAAATAATTTGAATTTCTTAATTAATCTGAAAGCGGCAGAGAAATATACGTAGATAACTCAGTCCTCTTTCAGAAATAAATTTTATGGAGATGTTGCTTTGTTGGGAAGCAACATCCAATCAAAACACCATGGATATCTTCCCATTGAGTCCAGCCAGTTTTGGATCAGGCCAGAATCAAACATTTAAAAACATCAAACCCTGGTACTCTTCAGACCACATGAAAACACGTGGAAATATGTTTCAAAGGAAAGGGCTAAGTTATTTCTAAAAATTACTGTCAGTGACACTGTATCTTGAAAACTGCTTAAAGAATACCAGCTTTGCTCAGATACCACTAGGGATGGGCACAGATCTGCATAAGGCAATATTTTCAGTAGCATCTCAGTATAGAAACCTTACTGTCCTCATGAGATTTACTGTGACTTGAACCCTTTTGTGCCAATTAGTACACTGGTTGCTAAACAGCTTTTAAATGCATGTGGACACAGTTATGGGTCAGAATTAAAAGATCTGGGCTTATTTCAGTTCTTTCCCCCCCCCCCCCCCCCCGAAACTTTATCACTGGAAATAATGCCACCAGATCAGAGTTATGGTTTATCCTACCTGCAGTAACTCCTGGACTTCAGTAAGGAAAACGCACCCATGAAGAGATTTGACCACAGAGATTTCAGGGCTTGAATTCTAGAGGAACCAGCATCCAAAGCCTTTGCTTTGCATTAATCTGAACTTGTCAAAATCTTTTACGTTCTTAAAAAAATACCTATTTCACTGTCAGTGTCTCTGACATTTGCAATCTCCACAAAATGTATGTGATCTTGGACTGCATGTCCTGAATAGAAAGAGGACAAAAATTCTAACATAGCACAGGTATTATACATCAAATTCAAATGAATTTCTGTGTTTCTATGGGTTTAACAGGTGATGGTCTTTGTTTCTATATGTATTGGTGGGTAATTTCCAAATCTTACACCTGCTCATGTATTTTAAATCATTTCAAAATTAAAGGTGGTTACAGAGGGTGTGTAGGGAGATCCAGGACACCTGTTAACTGAAGTGACTCAAGATTTTTCTCTTCTAGTCCAACTTTCATAACTTTTTTTCCTTTCAAGAACAAATACAATGCTAACTTTGTTAGCACAGAGATGACTTTAGCTTGGGGTTAGAGCTGACACGTGACATCGGAATAGCACAAGGCATTCATTGCAGGTACAGGCAAGAATCAAAACCCTTCAGAAAGTAATTGAGCAAGATCAGGGCTTTTCTATAGGCAAAGTGCAACCCATCTCTCCCAACAGGGAGCCACGCTTCGGGTGAAAATTAAAGAGTGCAGTTTAACCCCAGGTGTCTTGGATCACTCTAGGCAACCAGTACAGCACATCTGGCTGTTTTGTTTTCCTCACTGCACCAATTAAATGGTGCAAAAATAATCAGAGACGCTACTCTTGCTTTAGTATATTGGTGGTTCTACATTGGTTCCAGGGTCTACACCAGCCAGCAATCCCATTACTTTTAGGACATGGTCAAAAACAAGGGGTGATCATTAGACTGTACTGTTACAGAAGGTCCAGGGGAGCATCAAGCCCAATTCAGTAGATTGTACCAGTAAATTTTGGTGTGGGAAAGAGAAATGCTACACAAATGTAACAGGGTCACCCTGGGATTCCTTGTACTGAAACATCATTTTACACAGAGGATATATATAATTTTATATATATATATATATTTTATATATATATTCACACACACGCGCGCACACAAAAAAAGTCTTTGATAGGCTTTCTGTGTTCTAGTAAAAATAGTTGGCAGCTGCAATCTAGGAGACCAGAATTGGCTTTTGTGCTGCCTGCGATGCCCCACTGCAAATTGTCTCTCAAAGGCAGACGCTTGTATTTATCTGGCAGGTGGAGCTAGTGCCTGCCTGAGACAGAAATAACCTCCCATTGGGGCACACACAGAGCTCGTAGATTTTTTGCCTGGACCCTGCAGAAGAGGAAGATCCTTGAGGCAAGTTAGGTAGTTTGATTTTTGCAGAATTCAATGTTATCTGAAGTCGGAGGAGGGGAGAGAGAGAAAAAGAGAGAGGATTAGTGAAAAGCTGTTATTTTTGATCTCGCTATTAAGGAGGCCTCCTCTGGACAACTGAGCTGCTACAAAAACTGAGCAGTCAAGTGTGTGAAGCTGGGGAAGGGCTGACATCACTGAGTCTACCATGAGACCTCCACTCTTTTTCTGTTAATCTACGTTTTCTTGCCTTGTTGCTTCCTGGGACGCCAGCATGTGAGTAAAGCCCTGCAGCACCCAGCAGCGTGGTGGAAGTGCCCTCATCACTTGGTAGACAGCATGATCGGATCACCTACATGCAGTGATGAACCCTCTCCTCTGCTGGGACTCCTGGCACTCTGCTCTCCTTTCCAGTCATGTTTGAAGGTTCACAGCATTCATTTCTATGTGTGTTTTAAGTGTACATGTAACACCTTTATGTATATTAATATTGTGTATATTAGAAATTACTTGAATGTCATAACAGACCTAAATTTTCCCTTATAAAACAGAACATAAAAGTGAACACACAAAGGAGGTTTTCTAACGTGACTGAGAAGAGCACAGTAAGTAAACCTGATAGACCTGTGAGTGTCCCTGTTCATTGCAGGGAGGTTGGACCAGATGGACTTTAAGGGCTCCTTCCAACTCAAATGATTGTAGGATTCTCTAAACTACAGCCCAGAATATGACAGGGCAACTGACACTGACTGACTCTTATCTTGCAATTACAGTAAAGATCACTTCAGTTTTAGTATGCAGCCATCTGATTGCCTGAAAGAGACAGGCCAATATATGTTGTTAAAAAACAAATTAGCATTAAAAACATGAAGGCAACTGCTTGCAGTCGTGAAATGCCTTGAATTTCAATTGCAGTATATTAGGTAAGAGTTTTATTGCTATTTTTGTTTTGCTTTGTTTTGTTTTAAACTCCTCGCCAAGGGGATCTGGAATATCTTAAAATGCAAATGTTTAGAAATAACAGAAATTGCAATAAGAATCTCAATCTGTGAGTCACCGAGGACACTAAGATAGGAAAACAGCAGGAGGCTGTACTGGATCTCACATCCTATGGGAAGCCTCCAGTGAGGTTCTCCTTGGGTTCCCATCATCCACATCCTTCAGTGTCTTCCACAGCTGTGGCAGAAGGAGGGGATGAGAACAGGTGTGCATGTTCTCCTGAGACACCAGAAGAGGTTTAACTCCACACCTCTTTTACTTCTGTTCTCTTATCAGCTTCAGTTATTTTCTCTTTCCCTGTAGAAGTTTCCCCATTGCAACACCCTGCGTCTCCTAATGTTCACATTCTTTCCAAAATGAAAACATCAGCTATAAAAGCTTTTTGGATCAATGCGGGTGAATTAAGCTCTTCTCATAGAAAATATGTATGATAAAAGATTTAATTATGTTGGCCACGTAAATCCTGCTTTAAAGTGACAAGGAAACAAAGAATTTAGGAGCGCTGTGTACTTTAGTGCTGCATAAATTTGCCTGAACCACAGATGCTATTATCCGAGCACTTTAAAAATAATGAATTAGCCTTCTCCACAGAGCGAGCCTTGTTTGCATATGATATGTTCAATCACTGCTAACACAACCTGTGCTAGGAAGGCTTCACCAGTGCTTTTAGAATAGCATCATGGTTCTGTGACTTGAAACTCGTTTTTCAAGTGCTAAGTGAATAGGAAGGTTATAAATCTGCAGAGATCTGAAGCTTGGTTTGTGTTTGTCAGAAAGCCTGATGCTCTTTGCTTACCTCTCCATCTTTGGATTCCAGCCTGAGCTCTGACCTGCACGTGGCTTTCAAGCTGCCGGCCTCAGCGTTGATCTCGATGCCCTTTGGAGCCTCCATCACCAGTGCACGTGTGGGTGACTCCAGTCTGAAAGAGAAGAGGGTCTTACTGAGCCTGGTGGGCTGAGGATTTGTGTGTAACCTTGGGGTGTGGTCTTGAACAGTCTAAGTACTGCAAGGCAGCCTGGCACCACCCAAAGTTCAGATTCACAGCTGGTTCAGTCAGCAGAAAGAAATCATGTGAGACAACAGAATCATAAAGGATGGAACAGACCACTAAGATCATCTAGTCCAACCCCAACCCGCTCCCACCATGTCCACTAATCCATGTCCCTCAGTGTGACGTCCACCTTCTTCCTGAACACTTCCAGGGATGGTGACTCCACCACCTCCCTGGGCAGCCTGTGCCAATGCCTGACCACTGAAATCTTTCCTAATATCCAACCTGAACATGGTAAAAGATTCCACAAATCCAATCTGCCAGCATTTCACATCAGCTTTGCTGAGCTGTAAATGCTAGAATGAGAAGCGAGGTGCAATAAAGCTTCCACTGTGATTAACTCCCTCATGCAATAGCTCAGCTTTGTAACTAATGAATACTAACGGGGGATATTAGCAAAGCAAGATAGCTACACAGAGAGCACAACCACTTTTCCTCCTCAAAGCACTGCTAAGCAGGAGCAAATTCATTCTTGTGACTCCCTGTAACACGAAGTATTTAAAGGTTTAATGACATAAGAAAATGGACAAAAGAAAAAGATGGAAATACCCCAAATTCTAAGTCTCCAGTGCTATGCTCACATTGCAGTGCACACAGCAGCACCCTCCCCAGTGCTTCGACCCCTCCTAACTCTGGTTATGTGAGGGAGATCTGACAACCCCATTACAGCTCTGGCTAACACAGCCAAACCTTTTAGTTGAGGCAATTGAGGTTAATGCTTTAAGATCTGGAAGTCAAGGTTCAGTCTTTCTGGCTGATTATTCATTCATAGGTCCTGCATTGTACTTGTCTCTTCTTTATAAAACAGACTCTGTATTGAAAATAACAATAAAAATTACTTCTCCCTCTTTGGCAACTCCTCCTTGTTGACTTTATCACAGCTAATTTGCTGTACCATGAGCAAATCTCAACTGCAATCTCACCAGCTGAAGCCAGAAGGACAACTTGAACAAAAGATCCTCTGCTTTGGGCAGCAACTGCAGTGACAACCAAAGCACGAAGCTGCACGCACCCACCCAGCTCTCCTGGGCATCTTTTAGGATTTGACTGCATTACTGCAGCAGTACTTCAGCTCTTTCTCTGCTCTTCACATACAATCATTTGTGCAAGTCAATGTATTCTTAAATGGACTCCTGCTGGTACCAAGACAACATTATGAGAGACTGAGGGAGTTTGGCCATATTTATTGCAGCCAACAGTTCAATAAAGCAGAGGCACAGCTCCCTCTGTGTGGCACTTTCCAAGTTATGACCTTCCCTCTTGCAGGTGTCTTCACGCTGCTGGGTTTCAAATACCTTTCCCTTAAGAGCCCAAACTCATCCATGATTTCCTGGCTGACTCAACTCAATCTGAATGTCAGAGAAGTGAGGCACAGACAGTGAGCACAGCCTCATCGTTCCCATCCTCTGCACAACCATCCTGAGCTGCTTTTTGTTTGCTTTCTGGAGGGAAGTTACATCCCACATAAACCTTCTTCTGATCCCTCTGCTGATGTCAGCCTGTGGCTGTTCCCTACACAAGGAACTGAAGGTTAAGACGGCTGTTGCTACTCATTTTCTTTTTCTTTTTCCTGATTGAATTGCAGATGGCACGGTGGAGAAAAAGCCTGCAAAGAATGATTGACATTAAATAGTGTTACCTCAAATAAGTACCTCTCTAACCTTCCAATTGCAATAACTGCCTTTCCAGTATCTGTTAGAATTCCTTTACAGTAAAAATAGAGCACAAAGCCTTAGTGCTCTGGCACATGCACTCTGGTGGCTTTCATTACAGTGGGTGAACACACTCTGCTTACCCCTCATTTTCACTGGGGGTTTCTGCCCCTCACTGTTCTCACCTTTGGTGGCACACCCTCCATAAGGACCATCTGTGTGCACTCAGCCCCAGTATATCAGCTGTAGGATGCAGGCACATGTTGTGTCCCGCTTCTGCTGCTCCACAATCCTCCAGAAGAGAAGCAGATCCAGGGCCAAGAAGGTCTTAAGTCAGTGTGGCTGTATTCACTAGAGGTCATGCCCAAACCCAAGGACAATTGAACTAATCTGAGGATAAAATAATTCCCAAGAGCCATGGCCAGGTGACTCTTCAGCATTCTGGCATCTCAGTGGCTTCAATTTCTTTCACGCTTTGGCTGTCTGAAAACATTTGTTCATCTGTTAATCTTGTAGCTCTTCTGGCCATGGAGAAATAAACCTTCTAAGTGCAAAACACTGATCAGAGACCACAGTGCAAATGAACTCAGTTACAACAGCAGCACTCAATTGCTGCCCTGTATAAGAGCAGTCTCCCCCTCCCACACCAGTGTTGTACTGGAGAGAGCTAAGGAATAGGGAATTAGCAAATAGCATCCTGTGGTGGGGGATCATACAGAGGACAGGAGGGGATGTTCTACTTCCAGAACCTCCCTTATGCACACAAACTGAGCTAAATTCCTGCTTTGATTCAAACAAGCAAACAAGCACCTAGAAGTTTATCAGACAACACTGCCTCCACCCAGTGGAATCCTACAGGCAGAAGAACAATATCTTTAAAACACTGATGAAGCCCCATGCAATTTCATACATATCCTAATCCCCACAGAGCTCTTGCGCTGTGGAGGCACATACCTCCCTCTTGAGCATCTCCTGATAGCCCATGGCGTAACATGGTACCAGCACACAACACCAGGGTTCTGCTCTTTGCAGAACCATGTGTCTTTCTTAAAATTAGCTGAGCCAAACTTACCTCTGTTTCTCCTACATTACTGGCTCAGACAGCTGCAATCTTGCTGACATGCTGAATTAACCAAACCCCATCCCTTCAACATTGTAAGTATCATTTTGAAGCCCAGAGCTTTCTTTTTTTAGAACCTCAAATTAACAGTAACAGGCAGCTCTTCCAGTGACAAGAATCGTGCGCTTGCAGCTCATGTGGTTTTGCACTTGTACCATGAGTTTGGAATTCTACTCTTTGCACTCTCTTGCAAACCTGTTTGACAATGGTGTCACCTGTCTGCATGGGACATTTGTCCCATTTTATCCTACTGAAAGCAAGGACAAAAAGGTCCTGATAAAATTGTCTTTGGCATTTGAAAGGCGTATGATTGCAAAGGGCTTAATTGGATTACTTTCTGTTTCCTAAATTAATCCCTGAGACATCTGTCTATAAATCAGGAGCTGAAAAAACCATGCAGAGCCCCAGAAAGGAGTTGAGGACTTTATGCTCTAGGAGCATTGAGAAATGTTTACCGAATACTTTCATTTGAAGCAAGCGTTTAAGAGACACTCTGCTTTTAAACCTAATTCTGTCTTCCAGAGCAGAACCAATTTGAAGACTAATAATGAAAGAAAATGATTTAGCGATGAACAGATAATTTGTTCAAAATCAACATTTGTTTTTCAGTAGGATACTCTGGAGCTTTCAGCAGGATTCACATCTCCCAGCTAGGTGTAAGCCCGTACTTACATCCAGAGGCTGCAAAGGTGGCTGCATGAATATAGATTGTTTCATTACTTGCTCCTGCTTTTGAATTTCCATCCCACCAACTGGCACATAAGCTCTTTTTTATTGACTGTAGGTGCTGCTTATTTTTATTCCACTGTCTTGAGGACCTCTTTGACAGAGCTATGCAAGTAGAGGAGGTTCACTCCTATGCAGAGTTACATCCATTTCCAAACCTGATGAATTCATAACTGGGATAAAATGATCCTGCCACTGCCAGAAAGTTGCTCCTGTCCTACCTACAGCCTCTTGTCTGGGTGATGACCATGAAAACCTTTCTTATAGCTCCCAGGTTGCCAAGCAAGCGAAAAATTTTCAAGTAATGGGATATTCAAAACTACTGAAGAAGCCCAAGATCCACTTACTACACCAGGTGTTGGGTACTTCTGCAAAACTCCATTGAGTACCTAAATACCATAGCAAATCTGACCCTTAATCGTACTTAGTTCTGCAACAGAGGTAATAGCACTTCGAAGCTCCACCGGGAGAATGGAAAGGTAAATAGAGAGGTTGTGAAGCAGTTACATACTGTAATAACTGAGGTCAGGTAGGTAACATAGCTGAAGATGGATGGCAAATGGATAACTGATGTTCCCAAAACTCTGGTATTAAGCTCTTACCTTCATCAAAAACACCGTTCCTCCCACTGAGCACACTCAGCCTGCACAGCAATGTGCAAGGCGATGAATGCAAAGGAAGCCTCTCTGCAGCTCACCATGCTTAATGGACAGTGCTAAATGTGTCTCTTAAGCCCTTTTACTCAAACCTACCACCAAAGCACTCTGATTTTAAAGAGCTGTAATGGCATACGTGCATCCCACAGTGAAACCCGCTACTGCTGGAAATCCTGTGCTCCTGGAAGCCAATGAGACAGCAAAAATTTCGGTGCCATTCCTCCTTGGTTTTGAAAACTCCAGGAATAACTTGAAGGAGGTCAGCACTTGGGTCTGCATTGCAGTTCTGGTGTAAAGATCATTACTTACCCAGACTTCTAGTTTTCATTTCCTTCACCATAAAAAGCCACATTAATCACCCCAGCAGTGTGGATTATGGTTCCTTCCTCTCCCCTTCCTCGACCCCACTGGAATAATCCATCTTTTGCCTTACTATTATGAATGGATTTTGGAATTAGGGGAGAAAAGGACATAGCAGATGTTAGGGCAGTACCACCAGCAGCTAAGGGCTGCTGCTGTGCTTCCAATAGCATTTATATCATTTCCTTATAAAGGTCAATGTGAATAATTCCTGGGGAAAATACTCGCCAGAGTCCAGCTCCAATGCAAACAAGACTTGCAGTTTGCTCATAGAATACAAGGAATGGCCTTGAGCTTCAGAAGTTCTTGCTCCCAACATAAGATTTTCCTGCATTAGGCGCAAACTTCATTTGCAGTGTGGAAATGGAAAGAGAAGTTTGCTCTCAGGAGGTGAGGAGCATATGATGCAGCAGTGTGGTAACATGAGTTAATTTAATTTTGCTTAGAAACCTCTGGACTGAGAATAGAGCATGTATTACTGCAGCTGTAGCCCATTATTTCTAATGACTCTAATTATTTCTTACGGTATCCATCTGACCAGCTATAAGATTTCACATTGAGCATAAAATTAGCCAATGTTACCACTGTGCCTGCTTACATCTCATACAATTGGTAAATTATGCTAGCAAGTAAATGTAGAGCTCCATCAATTTGCTGGTAATGAACCAGTATCTCAGGTTGAAATTTGCTTTCAGTTTTAACGCTCTTGTTTCAATGAAATCAATGGGATCATCCATTCCCAGTGACTTATACTTCTTACTCCATTATTTGAGTTATCTTACATAAATCTATTTACAGAATAAAATACAATAATTTACTCCTCATTAATTGGAAGGTAATTAGCTTTTACTGAAGAGCAAAGGAAGCATGCTTAATTTCCATTTCCAGAATGCTTTTAAACTTTTTAATTGCCTTATGTGTGCTTGGAGTAGAGCAGAAAGTTTGGGAGGGGGAACAAGAACTGGGACTCACCTGGTCAAAACCTTAACTGAAGTTCAGCCAAATTCTTGTAATCTTATGAGGAGCAAAAGGCTCTGTCATGAGCAATACCCATCTTCCCTACGTTTCTTTCCTACTGGAAGGGACTGCTATTTCATGAGAACAAAACGAGCTAAAATACAGCAGTGGCAATGACACAAAGCTTAAGGTAAAACAGGAAAAGAGCAAAAGTAGTAGTAAAAAAGGAGACCTGGCCTTGAAGTGAGAGTTTAAAATAAAAACAGAAAAACAAAATCTCTCTCTCTCATTCCTAATCATGCCACCAAAATTTTGAGTAAATACATTGTCACATGTGGCACAGCACAAAAGCAGCAAGCACTCTGAAAGCTTACAGAATGTATCATCGCTAATAATAAGATATGTATCCCCATTATTTATTCCCTAGCATTGACATAAACCTTGTTTGCAATTACATTTTAATGAAGCACTCCAATTACTGTTTGAATGAGGACATCTGATTACAGTCTCAATCAACATAAATAAATCTTGCTTATGAAAGGTTTCCAGGGTATTTTCTTTAGCAACATTAATTACAGAAGTAAACAAGGATATATGATTATAATGGCACCCAATTGTAAATCCTTGCTATAGCTGTAAATATTCCTTAGTTTGACAGCATGCATCACAATACAGTTTCCAGAGTGTATGCAGCAAATCTGTTAAATGACAATCCCAATGCAGCCTTACTCTGAAATAGATTTTTATGGCCACATCTAATTCCTAATAAGATCTAGTTTCTTTCAGCTATCACCCACAAACTATGGTTAATTCCTAAGGAAAATCCAATTAAATCTGCCAGAGACCTGACAGGAGCAGAGGTCTAATGATGCTTTATTGGAAATTACAGTTTTCTAATTGAGCCAGAGATAAGTCTGGTTCAAATGGCAAGGAGGACAACTTCACTTCTCCGTATTTGGACAACAGAGATGCTAAAGAGATTTTGTACAAAGCTGAGTGAAGAGAGAGAAGAAGGAATGGATAAAATAATGTGAATTACCCTTATGTATAAGTTATGGATGAAATTTAGTATTTCCTTGGATTATGATGCTGGATGAACGGTCCTGCTTGGGATGTGCTAGTGCTGCAGTCCCTGATGAACGAATGCGTGTGGGGAACAATCCTCCCCTTTTGCCAGCCTACATCTGTCAGTTCTGACCATTTCTCTCTGCAAAAAGGAGCAGTTTGAAACCATTATAGAACAGGTCAAAGCCAGCATTAGGAAGATGCTTAGCTAATGTTGAAAGATTCAAACAGGTCTAGATCAATGAGATAAATGGGAAACCAAAGGAGACTGAAGGTGTGGCTCACGGGAGCCCATTGCTGTGTATTCAGAGCACTAAAAGCAATAAAACCAGAAAAAAATAGAGGTCTCAAAATACAATTGTATTTTCTTTGTGAATATTTATCAAGTTAAAGCATGGGAATTGCTGAAGGAGATGAAGGAGCTGTAATTACGTGGGTTGTCCCTAATGTTTTTTGTTTTGTTTTTTAATTATTTTTTTAAGCAATCTCTAGAATGGTGTAGAGGAAGAAAAATATAGTATTTAAAGGACAAAAAGAGAGATCAAATGTAAAAGATCAAATTACTCTAGAGAGAAAGATGTAGTGTGTAATACTATTGAGATCTGGTTTCATTATAAACTGGAGAAGTGGTGAAGGGTAGAGACTGTCAAAGAACAAAGTACGAGATTAATGTTTTACGAAGTAGAGGTATGGCTGAGAAAATTAAAATCATCCGGATAATTAAAAAATGCTGTTGCTTATAAATCAAGGAAGGAAATTATCATAGAAATTGGGAGACAGTCAAAAACGATGTGTGGTAAATACAGAAGCAGTTTAAGATGATGATGATGCATTTTAGGGGCTAGAGAAGGGACTGAGGGATGCAAAATGAGTTGTTCCTATTCTAGTGATGACGACAGTGATGCTCTCCTCGCCTGGTGGGCTGTGAGCAGATTGGTCTCGTTCTGAATCCCCACTGTGCCCGACAGACGTGAGCAGAGAGCTGTCTGCAGGATTCCCTCCGTCCTGCCGTGCTCAATCTTTCAGCCTTAATTGATGAGCTCCAAAGCCATTACAGGACCAAGTGGTGGGAAAGAGCAGCAAAACCAGGGCAACAGCAGAATCACAGAATCAAAGAGGTTGGAAAAGCCCACTGAGATCAACAAGTCTAACCTCAACCTACCCCTGCTGACCACGTCCCTCAGCTCTGGAACACCTCCAAGGACGGTGACCCCACCACCTCCCTGTGCTGCCGTGCCAACATCTAACTACTTTTACAGAACAGAATTTTCTCCTAAACATGGAATGGTCAGGGCTGCATCCAGAGCCACACAGCCCCATTGGTGCTAATATCTGGAGCACACTGCAGGTTTCTCAAGGAAGAGGAGTTACCAGCTGGGAGAACAGAAGCGATTAATAAAACCACAGCAGTTGTAGGTGAGACTGAAGAGATTCAGCCAGACCACAGCCCTATTTATTAATATAATTAATGCCAGGAATCAACCATAGGAAACACAGTGAGATAAAGAAGCAGAGAATCTGCTTTGGTTAGAGGAAAGGCAAGGAACAAATGTCTTTTCTTCTGGAACGATAAAAGAGGGACAGTGAATGACATTACCACTGAGTGGTTGAGTAAGAGCAGTAAGGAAACCACTGCTACTGATGCTACTGGCTGGAACTTTACAGACTCTCATTTCTATTAGACATCTCAACAACAAGCATGGAACACTCCCTGGGTCAAAACTAGCCAAGTAACAGTCTCAGGCTGGCAGTTCCTTCACAGAGGCTTGTGAACTACATTGTGTTAACTGCATGCAGTTTCTCTGTGCTCCCAGCAGGGCCAAGTGACAGTCTCAGGAGCTAGACATGCCCCAGCTAACACATAAAGCACCATCTTCTGTGTGTTGGCTATACCTTATTTTGCAACTTACTGCAGCAAAATAAAACAAATTGAAACAAAACAAATTCCTCCTCCTGTTGGGTACATTAATGAGAACACTCATTTCACACATGGAGAAAAATAATTACTTTTTATGTTACTTTAATTGCCTAAACCAGAAATGCATTTTCCAGAAACAAAGGTTGGGCTGGTGTAGGTTTCTAATTACAGGTTGAAAGCTTCTAATTAAACAGCATTAATTGGAAGAAACCTTTTCAGCCAGAATTACAGAAGAGGCTGCTAGGATTGGGTATTATCTTGATGCACTGCCACCAAACCAGCGGTGAAATAAAGAAATAGAAACAGCATTGTAGCTCCTCAAGCCACTGGCGTAGCTTGATGCCTAGTAGCGGGGTATGTAGAAGCATGCTGGCCTCAGACCTCCTATCTGCAGCTGTGGGCTGAGCAATATCACATCAGCCCAGTCCTAACACCTACAGGGTTACAGTGAGTTGGTGCTGGTCAGCATGATCGGACACAAGCACTGCATTACTTTTTGGAGCATGCAACAAAATTTATGTTGGCTTCTGCATGGTTGCAGGAGGACAAATGCCACCAGAGCTGGCATAATATTAGAAAATCCAATGGAAAGACGGAACTTGGGTCAGATAAAACTTGCTAGATTGATCCATTTCTTAACCTAACATACATAGTACTCTACTTCAGGGTGACTTTCACGTGCAGGGAAGGCAGCAAAATATCACTGAATCAATTTGGGCCAACTCTGCACTACTTTCAAGGCTTGCTCTTTTGTCCCACTTCAGAAGACTTGCATGAAGCAATCGTTATTTTTTAATCTTTTATTTCCAGGTTGTTGCGTAATCCTGCTCAGCAGACCTGCATGTGGACACCAACAGAGAAAGCACTTTCTGGTGATAATCCAAAGTACATGGACAACACTGGCAAGGGAGGAGTGCTGTGCAAATACTGCAGTCATTATCATCAGTGGTTTGCATGAATTCTTCTACATCAGGACTACTTTATGAAGAGAAAAAACATTGCTGCATATACCCATTATTATTATTTGAAGTCTATCTATCATGGGATTTTTACTTGCCACTTGGTCAGACATAAGGGAAAGGGTCGGGCAGATTAAAGTCTCATGTGAACAGCGCACAGGCTCAGACTACAGTGCTTTCTGCAGTGATGATTTACTCTTTCATTGCCTTGATGATTTATTCTGTTCCTTCTAAAAAGATTGGACCTAACAGTAAGCCATTTACAATGAGAAATATATAACTGAGATACCAAAAGTAGAAAGGATTTGAAATGGTAGAATACCTGTTGGAAAAAAGGTACGTCTGTGTGCATCACGTACTTGGTGGTATCCTTTGAAAGCATGCAGTGAATTCTGTAAGTGGATTTGAAGAGCTTATTTAGCATGACAAATTGGCTACAACCTGGTGGCTATTTCTGAAAATGCATTTATAGACCTTCTGACACTGATACTCCTGTGGTATATCCATTCATTGTACAGTCAATTTATAATGATTCCACCAAATTAAATCTTTATTAACAATCTTATTGACTCTGGCTTTGACTTTTGGTCCCCCCTTTAATTAACTGCAGTAATGAGACAAGCAATAACCAATGTAACAAGTGAGCAAACATTTTGTTTTAAACCTGCAGTTTATTCCAAGCAACTTCACAAAAAATGAAGGCTGAATTGCTATATGCTAAATGTCAATTTTCACACTCTGCTGAACTCTTTCTGAAGCTTGTCAACCACAAATCTGTAGTCATTTCCCCCCCTCTGATCAGAGCTTTATAGTGCACGTAGTAGGTTTTTAGTAACTTTTCATTTTTATGCAGGAGTACCATTTGCTGTCCCCAGTATACTTCA
Source organism: Coturnix japonica (assembly GCF_054131305.1). Lineage (NCBI taxonomy): Eukaryota > Metazoa > Chordata > Aves > Galliformes > Phasianidae > Coturnix > Coturnix japonica. Next base: position 5,456,347 of record NC_140680.1, on the reverse strand, counting down.
CAAAATGGCAAACAGGCATAATTTGTACATCTAAAGGGATGCATATGTCAAAGTTGCGGCCTCCTTCACAATTTGCACCAGGAATACAGTTTTATGTCTGCATGGGTAAGGTCTCAGCAGTGACCCAAACTACACAGGAATATTGAAACATCCAGCTTTCAAATGTGCTGGGCTTCTGCTCACCCTTTGTGAGTCCCAGCAGATTCTCAGACTTGCTCCATGACTAGAGGTGCTTTTCATATCTGCAGGTGAAATTCCATGCCTTGCTGTCTGGCAGATGCAAAGCAGCTCCACATAATCATGAGCATCCACACCCTTCCCTGCACAGGCAACCATGACCATGCACAGAGACACAGGACTTGGCTTTAGTGGATCAGTTCACACAACTTCTCACATACAGCTATTTGATAAAGTTAGGGAAGCAAAGTGGGATCACAGAACACACTTCTAGGTTAGCATACTGAGTTATGTGGGTACGTGAGTACAATAGCAAGAGGGTTAGACTTCAAGACCTTTGTGATCTTTTCCAACCTTAACAATTCTACCATTCTATACCACCACTGAGCAGGACAATAACTAGTATTAGAGATACTAATTTCCAGCATATAACAGCCTTGAAGTTAGATGCTTACACCTGTATCAAAACTAGCTAATCTGACAGCTGTCTTTGAGAAAAACAATTTTTTCATGAGTATCCACTGATCTGTGACTTCTCTTCACATTACAGCACTGGTTCACAACCTGTTTCGATAATTCAGAAGTTTTTCCTCTGTGCAATCTATAGCATTCAACACAGAATACAAATACATGAGAAATGAACATTCCTACTCTTGAGGAATGCAAAAAAAAAGTCAGGATTTCTGAGGGGCAGAAAAGGAGAACAGGGACCGGTGCCCTGTGGGGTCAGTTCTGAGCTGCTACTGTTTGGGCACGGAGGAGTTAAGATGGCAGTGGGTGGGACGGGGAATGTTTGAAATAGTTTTTCCACCCAGTTCTTTGAAAATCTTCAAGTCATTAGAGATTCACAGCATTTTTCTTGTTTTCAAAGAAAAAATAGGTTGGGAAGTGGTGCAGAGAAGAAAACAAAGGGATTGTGGAGGTGGGTGGGGAGAAGAATGAACTAGAGATAGAAAGAGATCAGGCAATTAAAAAAAGCCAACTTGCTGTAAAAGAGAGTACAGAGATGTCTCCAAAGGGACTACTTTAATTCCTGAGAATAGGATGTTTTGCAAATTCTAAGCGTCAAATTATCTTTAGCTAAAAATGAAACTGATTTCTGTTTATCTTTTGCATATAATCACTCCTGAGTACAACACACATTTCAAGGCACAGTTTGGCAATTTTTCAAGAGAGAGATGCTGGACGGTATTTTTCTTAACGGAGACAGGCTGAAGTTAGTGGCAGCAATTCAATAGCCAGACTAGATGACTTGAACAGAGGTTTCCAACCTTAGTGATACTATGATTCCCAATGGGAGATGACCATAATTACATGAACGCAGAGAAGCAACACCCCTGCCCTTCTCCATCTGTAACACATGGCTACCAGGAACTCCAAAGCAATGCTGCTTTGGGTGCACATCTCAAGAAGCTGCAATCCTTGCTCTTGGCTCTGCCAGCATCCATGCTGTAAATTCCTGATCCTTGTTTTAATGCACAGAAATCATCCTCTTGCTTCATGGCTCAACACAGCAAAAAGAGAAAGCGTTTAACACTTACTGACTTCCATGAAGCTCCTTCAATACTTTACTGGGCAAGTCCACACTTTCACACTCATAACCTCTCTTGTATGATTCTGTGTTGGTTTTTTTCAGATAACAAGTGACAATTACCAGATATTATCAGTATCTCTCAGTGTCATAATCTTCTCCTAGAAGAAGTTTTTAGCAGGGAATTTCATTTCCTTTTACCCTACTTTGTTTTCTGAGAAGGAGAGGCATGCAGGTAAGACTGACTTTGTGGTTCAAGCACTAGAGTTCAATTTCCATCTGTGCAATGAACTGCTTTTATGACCCCAGGTGAGCACACTCAGTAGTCCTTGGGATTACTGCATTATAGGAGCAATGGGGATGGCTCAGCACAGCCCAGGAGAAATAAAACACCTTCCTCTCCAAAACAGCAAATTGGTGCAGGTAACTCCTTACCACTGATTTCTCCTAGTGCTCAAGCCAACTTATTTGAAAACTTTCCCACAAAAACTGCCTCTTCCACTGCAGAGTATGGCCCTAAGCCAGTGCCTCCACCAGGAGCTTCAACAGATGGTCTCATGTGGCGGGAATGGCCCCAGGTACAGAGACATAACCTGACTGACTTCCTAAGCGCTGCCTTTAAAAGAAGTCAATAGAGTTACCTTGGAAACATAACATGGGAAAGGCAATTGGATTCCAAACCTTAAAAACAACTTTAATTCTTTTGTCTGGCCCAAAACACCCAGAAGAAAAAAAAAAAAAAACGTGCAAAAGAAAAAATAAATCATGGTCATTTAACCACTGTCAAAAACAACAATCAAAGCTGTAAGGTGCAGGGTTTTGCTTTTTTCCTCTCCAGAATTCTTTGTTTCTTCTCAATTGCCTGCACTCTCATGGTATCTCTCAGCAGTCAAATTAACACTATGTATTGATTGCATGCTTGGTAGGCAGCAGGAGAGAAAACAAACCAGGCAAGAACTTAATATCTGTTTGAGTTCCTTGAGCATGTGTGGAATATGGACAGTGTTTTGCAGTGGCCACCACTCTGCTAAAGCTTTTCTAGTGAAATTATTAGTGTTGTTTCCACGGGTGTTAGTAAGCAAACACTGCCAGGAAGAAACTAGGGTGTGCTTTTATCCTACCAAGCAAAAGATACGATAACGTCTTCTATCACCTGAGAGCATCACTCCAACAGGTTTCCAAATGTTACGTGCTTCCCATAGACAAAGAAGCTTCACCTGCTCAAGTTGGCACATTGCATCCCTCACACTGGAACATGCATGGTTCAGCATTCCTTTCAACACCTGTACGTATCAGCAGGCAGGATGATTAATTCCTGCTCTAGATCAGTGAATCCAGTCCTCATGTGCTGGCCCCAAGGAAATGAGGACTCCTGAGTCATCTCCATGCACCATAGGGAAGAGCCACATTTATCACTGAACCTTCCAAACCCATCAGTACCACATCCCACCTGTTAACATTACCCAGAGTAACTGCTGGGATAGAATATGGAATTAAGTCAACTACTTGTTTGGACACTAAATACCAAGGCTGCAGAACAGAGCTCAAAGAAATATGATACAGACAGAGAGAGAAACACAGATACTGAACTGCTGAGTCAAGGAAGGAGCTGGTGGGAAAACAGCAAGAAGGGTGATAATTGAAATTTTCTATCTTATGTTTCAAGAAGGAATGTGTGACACCTGCAGTTATTCACATGCTATAGTATGGGCAGTCTGAGGAAGAGTGCTGACTGTGGGGCCCATCACCGGTTGGGGAATTGCTATGGATTGGCGCCAACTTCACATATTTGGAGAGCTTCCCAAAGCTGATAGATAGACACAAGCGAAGTGTTTCCTCTGATCAGTTTCAGTGTCAGCTCTGGCAGAATTCCCCATTGCTGATAGTCTGTGGAGGGTCACAAATTCCTTTCAGAAAAATAACTGAATTTAGACCAACTGGGCCATTAGAAAAGAGTGAGGAGGACTTGCAAATATATTTATACGCCTGCAGGCTGGTATTTAAAATTCTGATGTAGCATCTTCCTGCCCCCAATGCACATGAACTACACATAATTATATCTTCATGTAGTATTTGCTGCTTGACCTTCTGGCCCAAGTGATTTACATTCTGACGCAATTTACATATGGTCTGATTTCCAGTTGATCCTGTGTGGAGCCCAGGGTTGGACTCAATGATCCTTATGCATCCCTTCCAACTCAAGATGTTCAATACCACATCAGTGCTCAAGGGGAAGGAACCTACGTAATCCCCAGACTCGGTCAACTCCAGCAATGGGGCACTGAGCTCCATCAAGTAATTCTCTCAATAGAAGGGAGAAGGAAACAGCTTCCCCTACAAAAATTGGTCACTGCTAAAGAATTACTTTTCTGTCCCTCAGATATTAAGCTCACCACAGTCCTTCCCTCCGTGCACCAATTCCCACAGACCTTAATTTTCTTCCTGTTTATTATTGTAGAGTAAGCCATCAGGTATAAACAGCATTTACTGTCACCCTAAATACAAGCATATTTCAGTTTATCAGTAAGAGAAGTTCCCAGTACCTGAGATGCATCCTCAGGGACCCTGCAGGGTCTGGCAGCATGCAGCTCCCCACTAAGTTTGCAGAGAGAAACCTGGGGCAGGTTTCATCCAGCACTGGAAATGCTGACTACTCTCAGTATGTTCCCACAGATGATGGTATATGGAATATCTATCTCCTACAAAGGATATCCTTTATAAGGCAGTCATATCCTAACAGTCATGCTGCTTTAACTGTGCTGCTCTACTTAGTTATAATGTGGGGAGAACTTAAAAAGACATAACTGGACAGGCCTGTTTTAATTGTTCCCACTAGACCTATGCTTCGTGATTTCGGACATAAATATGAGCTTTGATTGCTGTTCCCATAGTGACTGGCAGGAAGAACACACTGGAGGCTGGACTGGGACTGCTTCAAGCATGCAAGCAGCTACTGGAAATTATTAAGTTCAGAAGCTCTGGGGACCATAATATCACTGCAGGTCAGTCAACCTGGAAGATAAACACTGCTGGGCAATCTGGAAAAGACTTATATTTGTGTTCTGCGAAGAAAGTGAAGTTGGCTGCACTACAGACATTTGGCTTGGCAAATGAGTGCCGTTCTGAGGGGAATTTACTGGTCCTTACTACTGCTGGAGATGAGAAAGTTACTGGTTGTGATTTCTGTGCTGTACACATTTACTACTGAGGAACAGCCACCAGCCCTTGGGCTCAGCTGCACTCCTAGGGCATTCTGTACCCAGTGCTGCCAAAGGCTTTGTGTGGGAATGGCACACTTTTGGCACTGTGCTCTGAAAGAGCAAAGTGCTGGTGGATGCACTCAAGACATGCAGCTTGTCCTGCAGCTGTGACACCCAGCTCTTGCTCTCACTGTGATTTGTGCCATGAATATAGAAATAGAATTCTAAAAGCTCTAAACTCTCCTATTTCAATATTAAAGAAAAAGGCATGGACACATACTGAGTATGTATAAAAGAAGCTCAGGAATATTTATATCAGCTGAACACACAGCAGGAAAAGTACAGCGGTACTAATAGCAAAGCTACCAGTACATCTGAGTGCTGCACTCACTGCCTGTCCACACACTGCTGGGCTGTGAGCTATCTGCAGCTGCATCAGCTCGCTGGCCATTGGGGGCTGGTACATCACTGAAGGAGGGAATTTCCATCTGGTCAAATCCAGCACTGCCCATAGATCACTCCAAGTTATAAGCCTATAAAGCCGAACAGCCTTAGCATCTCCATGAGTGTATTAAGATTTGACACTGGAAATATGGTTCACTACTGGAGTTGTTCTAGCATGCAAGATAAAGCTACAGTTATTCAGCTGGATAGTGATGCTGAATCTATTCTGTCTGTATACCTTGTATACTATCCAAAGTCTCATTTCCAGTTTATATACTTTAAAATCCTCAGAAACCGCTACTGCTGTAACTTTAATGCCAAAATAAACCAGATGAGCCCGTAAAGAATAAGTACAAAGCATCACTTCTCCCTTCCTACTCCTATATGTGACTTATGCACACAGTTCTGTAAAAACAAAATGAACAACCAACCACAAGAAACCAATGGTAATTCTACCATGCTTTGAAAATGATGTGATCTCTTAACAGAAGGAGCTCAGTGACATGGCCCAGGGAGATACCACTCCATTCTCATGCAATGATCTATTATCCACACCACGACCTAGACTAGGAAATCCACTGCACGAACTGATATATTTTGCTTCACACAGAAACAGAGAACTAGCATGCAGGTAGAGGAAAGCTTCCTCAAAGAGGTGATTATGAAAGCAACACCTTTTGGTATTGCCCAGACATCTGGACATATTGTAGCCCTCAGGGAAATGCTTTAAATAGAATCAAAGAAGCTGAAGAAGAACTCTGAAGTCACCAGTTCCAACCCCAACCCATCCCCACCATGCCCACAGATGGTGTCCCTCAGCATCACATCCCCACAGTTCTCTATTACCTCCAGGCACAGTGACCCCCAACCTTCCTGGGCAGTCTGTGTCAATGCACCATTGCTCCTTTCAGATATAAAACCATTCCTAATTTCCAACCTGAACATCCCTTGGCAATGATAATAATATGCATCAGAGAACTTCTGCCTGCAGAGCTCCCACTGCATTGACACTGCTTCCCCTTCCACAGGGCATCAGTTCACAAAGTATGATGCATCATCATTGAAAGTGTCTATGTATTTATTAGAGGTTATAGCATAAAATATGCAGGCACCTTGAAATGTATTCCAGACTGCGACAGCAGACAGAGTGACTGAATGCATGTCAGGGGTTTATGATGAACTCTGAAGCATCTTCATTTCAGAGGAAATATCCTTTTATATAGGCATCTTTTATTGCTTGATTTATTCTTTCTATCTGTAACTAACCTCTAGACTCAAAGATTTAGCCTCCTGGTGTGATGTTGCTTGAATGCCATGAATCTCAGAGCTCTGCAAAACACTCTGACAAAGTCATTGTTTGGTCCTCTCCCACTGTTCAGAATAGAGGGAGAGATCGAACTGAACTAAGAACCCATTAAACTGAGATATTTAGTGGGAGGGTAGGTGCATCACTACTTCATGACCTACATGAATACTTAAAGGCAAATTATATCTTGCAGGATACAGTCATGTAATACTAACAGCAAACTCACATAGGTGGTCCCACATTACCAAAGTTTCTGTACTTTTAAAAACAATTAAGGAACGAAGCCAATGCTTGCATTATGACATACACCTAAAAGTTTGGATTTGGGGAAGAGTAAAAACACAGTGCTGGAAACTGTACAGCACAGCACACTCAGGACAGGCTTTCTCACTCTACTCCCCACGCAGTTCCTCCTGACCCACAACAACAAGAACTCATCACCTGGTACAGAGCATTTGGAGGGTTTAGGCAGAAAGATTATGAAAGACTTAACTCTTGTACCCACAAAGAACCTGCCAGAAATGTCATCTCTAGTTATTGAGAGGTATATAAACCAGACCAAAGCACAGGTGATCCCTCTGGAAGCACTTGGGTTTCCAAAAGGAAATTTTTCAGGTTTACATAAAATCTGCCGTCTTTTTGACACAGATCCTCAGCTGATTCAAGTATGATAGGAGACACTTAATCACAACATTAATTTATTACAGACCATCTCACATGCACGTATTTTTCACTCAATCACACCTTGTGGGTCATAAGAGAGAATTTCATTGCATGAACCTTAGCAAGCAATTACAATCTTTAACCTCTGGCACTGCATGAGAAGATACTGTATATCTTCTACCAAAATGAACAGTTCTAATAACCTTTCATTAATATCGATTAAATTTAAGACACCAAATTCTCAAAAAAAAAGTGTTATTTTACTTCTATCTTTTACAATGTTAGTACTTAAGGAAGTGGACAGGACACGACATTTTTATCACTGCCACACAGTTCAGCACTAGCAGCATGAACTCTTTCTGTCTTGCTTTCAGCCCTTATTAAATATAAGCAGATTTTCTCTGAGTTCACTGGCAGGGAACATCTCCTTACAGCAGCACATCCCCTCATTATCCAGCCTTCTCAGCTGCTCTCAAATGCACCAGGAAGCTATTTCCCCCTTGCTTTACAATCTCTTTTATGATCCTTGATGATATAAGTTTTGGGGTTTTTTGGCTTACTTTCTTGCTCGATTCCCTAGTGTCACTTTATGACATGTCCTCATCCAGCTTTCCCATGCTCACCCTTAACGACACGAAACCAGAGGAAGAGAATGTGTTTCAGTATTATGAAATGCAAGAGAGAACCCATGAACCAAGGACAATTCAACACAACAGAGAGAGAATTGCAGCTGAGATGCAGAAGTTTCAGCTGGTGAAATAGCTCCTGCCTGACCCCCATTTGTGTCAGTCAAACCCAAGGGAAAAGCTCTTCTTTTTCCACAGCCACCACCTACGCTCTGAGAAATGCGTTCCTCCCCTCTGGAGAACTGAACTGTGTTTCTGAAAGTGTTTTTCAGGCTCTCTCAGAGACACTCACCTGCTTTTTGGCTTTTATTGGGTCATAATCACATTTCTGCTTCCTTATTTCCTGCACAGATCCAAAGCAACACACAGCACCATGAAACACACTGTTTATAATTTTGACTTTCTATCCAAGGACACCAAGTCCTTGTGCAGCTGGAGTGAAACACTGCACTATTTTACTTGCCAGCAAAGCCATGTGCATGTATTGTTTTATATATATTTAGAGCAGCCACATCAGCTGATGGAATAAATAGCGACTGCCATTTTGCTCTCCCACCTTTGACACAACGCTTTCACATATTTGGCATCCAAGAACTGTTGCTTTTTCCCAGCTGCTCACACTAATCCCAACCGACCTGGGAACTGTCAGCAGGATCTGGGAATCAGACAGTGAATCAGATGGCCTGAGAGCTTGCTCAGGATGGGCCAACTGGCCACCAAGACTAGGTCTGTAAAGGATTCTGTTTTCTAAGCTGAATCTGCACAAAAATATCCAATTCTGGCCCATGGGAGTTGCCACTGTTTGCCTAAACAGCAAAACAGTGACCTCCAGGGCAACACGCATTATGAATTGCAATGATGATATGGCAGTGACTTCTGCAAGCACCCTGCAGAAAGCAAACCAAGCCCCCTTCTTGGTCTGGTACTGTTCTGCTGCCTGTTGACCACAGGTTTGATTGCTGAGTCACATCTAGAGATGGGCTCTCATAACTTTCAAACACCATTTGAAAGCAAGGAGTGTCATTCCTTGAGTGTGACCTCAGCAATGCCATTTATAAGGAAACTATTATTCTAACTGCCAGAGGTGCTACAGAAGCCCATGGGATAAAGCTAAACTGCAATATAAAGGATGGATTTATATAAAACATAAGGAGCAGGGCAGCAACAGCCACTACACACTCAAATGATAAAATCAAGTTGTGAAGTAACAACACAGCCACCATTTTTGGCCTAGAGAAAACAGCTGTATTCCACGTGGCGCAAATTTGGACTAAAGAATCCCTAGGCATTGTGAATATTTATGACTTCTCTTAATAAGATACAATGCACTGCTTTCAAAAGAGTCTCATCATGGTTAGAAATACTTTTTTCTTCTCTTTAATATGGCTGCACAGCCACTATATATTCCCATCTGAAATACAATTAATGCCTTCATAAAAGTATTCTTTTTGACCAGGATGGACTAATACAGCTCAAAGCACCTCCTTCAGTCACACTCAATAGTAACTACAATTGCCTCAATACAGCTGAGCTCAGGCACGAGCACGAAGCAAAAGGAAACAAAACCCTGAGGAACTTCTCACTTGGGTAGGAAAGCATCTGAACTGCCCTTGCCTATTTTACTCAGGTTAATGATAAGTCTGTGTTAAGCAGACGGGTCTGAGGAAGTTGGTTCACAACCACAGCAGCCAAACCCTGGCTGGGATTTCCACGCCATGCTCATGGTGCTGCAGGCACTGACATACAAAGCCTCAGCAGGGAGATTGCCCTTCTTAAAGGCAAGGACTGAGCACTGAGTACAGTACTTATGTTCAGCCTACTTTGCTCTTCACTTCAGGTTTTAGAAATGTAAGATACACAGCTGGAGGGAAATATAAAAAGACAGAAATATTCAAGAAAGCCAGACATTATTCTACCAAGATGCAAACATAGTGCTCAGTGGATTGAATTCCTCTCATTTATTTAAGGTAAGAACTACATTTCAATGAAAATCTGAGACACTCAGCCATTTTGAACATGAACACATACTAAATATCACACAGTTTTCAAAGGAATTGAACAGAGGGTCACGAGCACAGGTTGGTAAGGTGCTTCCTTTGCCTCTTCTCTACTTCTCCATTTCATGTTCGTTATCTTTGGTAAAAATAGCTCTTTTTCAAGTACAGATATTACAATAAACCAACAGTTACTGGAACTCTCACAAAGCATTACGAATCACAGAAACACAATCATTTGAGTAGGAGGGGATTCTTAAATGCCATCTGATCCAAGTCCCCTGCAACAAACAGGGACACCCACAGCTCCACCAGGTGCTCAGAGTCCCACCAGCCTGACCATGGGTGCCTGTAGGGATGGGACATCCAGCATCTCTCTGTATAACCAAATGCCACATCTCACAGCACTACACCATCTCTCAGCTACCCCACAAGGACACAAAGCTGAGAAGGCTCTGATGCAAGGAAAACGTGTTGCCCAGCTTGCAGTGAAACAAATGCTGGCCTGCCGGCTCTTCTCTCTGGACAGTTGTCTAATGATTGCTTTTAGGATGCTTACGGCTGCTGTTAGTCAATAACCTGCAGATCCCATTACAGTCAACACCACAAAAATAGTCCTTAGAGTCTGCAGACCTGGCGCTCCTCCTGAGCACAAGCAATAAGTTATGCCACTCCTGAACACAGTAGCTCTGCTTAATCATTAACAAAATATAAACATCTGTATTGTAGAGGCTAGGGGGTGTTTTTATTATTTTCTCTTCCAAAACACATCACCTCAGGGAGCAGACTGAACTACCAGACAGATACATCATGTTAGCGGTGTGCTGCCACATCCTTTTAATCAGAGCACCATCAATATTTTGTATTATATGAATAACTAATTAGTTTCTCAACTTATTTCCACAGATGTCATTGCAAAAATCTATCTGAGGAATGTCATCTGCACTTGAGAGAAGGACAAGCCTTGTAATTAAGTATTAAGCCATTTCACCACTATGAGTCTGCCATGAAGTGTGAAATGGCTATTATTCACATTTTTAAGACCTTGCATTTATTAGCATCTATGTTCTACCCAAGGTTAGCAGCGTGCTGCACAGAGTTAAAAAAAGCAAAAACAGTTTACATTTTTGTTATTCAAATGGATGTCTGTGTCTATCCAACTGTACACAGATTGCTAACACCAATTGGGCTTCTCTCAGGTCCCAGAGGACGTCTGGCCTACACACCTTTGTGAGCAGCACTCAAATAGATGCTCTGATTACAGAACAAGTGATATTCTGCTGCTGAAATGGAATGACAATCACAGGTGTAACACACCTTGGCAGGACACTGATCCTGTATAAACAAAAGCTATTCAGCCCGAGATAACAAGCAGGATTGATTATTAATATCTCCCAGAAAAAGATTTTGTTTGCATTAGGAAACACTTGCAGAATAAATGCGGAAAGCAAATAATGAGCCAGCCTGTACTGTTGTACACAGAGGCCAGGAGAAATTTCTCTGGTCTCTGACTAGAGAAAGGCAATGAGCACACATTTGCTATTTTACTGCTCAATGATATACATAAGGAGAAGAATCTTGTGCATCCTTCAGCCAAAACCGAGAGACTTCCACTGCTCTCTACCTCATACACTGTCCCATTTGGCAGCAGTTTAGTCTAGAAGTCGGCCCCTTCCTGCCCTATTGTCACAATTCTGCTTTCACTTATAGGCCATGCTCCTGCTCCCACAGACCTGCAATTACACATTGGTGCATCCAGAAAGAGCCCCACAGCTGACCACAGGCTGCTTAATCACAAATTCACTTTCTGCTTTCACTGTCTGTTAGCCCTCCTTGAAAAGGATCTGCCTGTCAATGGGCAGCTCCTGTTAGCAGCACAGTGTGCAGGGCCACACTGTGATTTATACAGCTGGGAAAAGTCAGCAAAGCTCTGTCAGTGCCTCTATCATTTGCCAGGTGTGTGCCTCCTGATTATCCGATCCACATCTAGGCATCACCTGCTAAAAATAGGGAAGGAAAGAAAGCTAGGAGCTAAATCCCCATCTTGTGCTGGGTGGAAAAAGGTGATAGCCATTAAGAGCAAGTGTGCTGTAGCAATAAGAGGGAGAAACAAGTCTCCTCTGCAACAGTTCTATTTTAACAGAAGGAAAACACCTGCAATCATCTGCCTCCTTAACCCCAAGGCTTCTATCAAATGCACTGTGTGAGCTGCTCAATATATCATCCATAAGAAGCCTTATGGAAAGGCTCCCTTTGACCGGAGAGGGCTGTGGTTTGTCTGCTCTAACAGACGAATGGCCAGCAGCAAGAAGGCATGTCAACAGCAGGAAAGGCCACAACAAAGCAGCTGCAAAATCAGCACGAGTTCTGCTCTGAGAAAGTCTCATTCAACATGAAGTGCTTCAGGAAACAATATCTGCCATGCAAAAACTGTCAGATCATGTGTGGAACCCCAGATTAGTACATCAGAAGTGATGAGGACTTCTGACTTTCAAATAAACCTCATAAGGGCCCACCTAAACTAGCCTGAAGTTTAGAAACTAGGAACCACTTCTCTTGTTCCAGTTGTGCATTCACAAGTAGGCACTGGCTTGGTGGGGACAGTTCTAGAAACCCTACCCTTGTAAATCACTATTACATTTTATTACAAAACATGGAAAGTAAAGCCCATCTCAAGGCAAAAGCGCATTTTTTCACACTAGTAGGATTCCACCAAAATCATTAGATTTGCACCAGTAAAACAAAGAAAAGAACAGCTACTGTAATGCTATAACATGATGGAAAATACAGCAACAATAGAAGAGAGGCACAACCCTAGGCTACAGCAAATAAGAACAATCCTAAGTGCCGCAGCAAAGGATACAGAAATAAAGAAGAAATTTGCTTACCTTTTGAAAACCTCAAATAAGCAGCGAACTCCAGCAAAACCCCACTTCCAACCCTAAAAATCCAACTTCCACTGCCAACCCTAAACGAGATTCAGAAAGTGCTGGATCCTGGCTCCACCCCTTCCAATCACTCAGGAGCATTGCATGCACCTGCGCTCCCCTGGGCTGGCCCTGCCTTCCACCAGGTGCTCCATCACTGCTTCAGGCTGGAACTCAGCATTTCTGCTACAGCACCCTTATCAGCAAATCAATCTGAAAACAACACCAGTAGCTACAAGGCTAAATTGACCTTTTTTTCCTTGCTGCCACCTCACAGGAATTCCCAGTGTTTGCTATAAGCTAAACTATATTTCAAGGTGACAAGCTACTCTTCACAAATGGCGTCCATTTCCCACCACACACTTCCTCCTTTATACAACTGATTTTTTTGTGTTTTCTCTAATTTTTGTTCCTTTGATCTTCATGAATGTAATGGCTTTTAGACAGAAACATTATTTGTGTTTGTTCTTATTGAAAATGTCTCTGCTGCTTTGAGAAGCACAGCTGAGAGAAACCTTAATTTGATAAGAATTATTATTTTACAAAAAGAGCACTGTTGCATTAGCTAAGCACTGTATTTAAATTGCTTTTTGGTACAATGGGTCTCACTTGGACTATTTGGATAGTTCAATACTGTACATGGTAAGGTAGAATTGCACTAATAAAATCAAACTGCAAGTGCATTTCATCTGTTATTTGGTACTTCCAGTGCTTCATAATTAACTTTGGTCAAAAATTACCCCTTTAAGCCCAAGAGATTAATTCTCCCTTAACTATATTTGTATATAACAGGAAAAACAATCATCCCTTGGTTTCCCAGCCTTGGATGAGCGGTTTATGGTGTTTTTTAACCTACAATAACTGTGGATGAATTCCAGGTCTGTGATTGCCGCTTGTAAAGTGAATTTCATGCTGATTTCTTTTTATTTAACTCCAGGAACATAAACACCCTAAACCAGGGTTTCAGCAATGCTCACAGTGCCTGGCCTAGCACAGTCTGGCATGAGGGAGATCCCCATGCTAGGTCTGAACAACGCAGGTTGAGAAAGCACATTATTGGTGTCCCAACAACAAGGGTCCACCAAGCCCAGGGACAAATGCTTTTGTACAGCACTAGTTCAGTGTACACCCATCCTGCATCTAATAGTTTATCATCCTTTTGATACTTTTTTTTTTTTTTTATATTGGACCACTTGCTTCTTCATTATGCTCCCACCTCCAATTATTTCCCTTTGCCCCTACCCATCAGCTGGTCTAGTCCTTATCCCTCTCCTTGATGGATGTCTTGATGGCAGTGAAGGCACTGATCTTGTGACTGTCAGACAGTTACTCTCCTTAACATATATTGCCCTCTTGAAAGACAAACGAGGAAGCCTGATGATTTCTGTCAGTGTCAAGGAGAGGCTCTCAAGACAGGCTCTTACCAAGTTACTTGGGCTCTATTAAAACAGTCCAGTGAAAAAATAGCATGTTGAAGTCAACCTTTATATACAGGCAACCACAAGGATAGCAACTTGCATTACTAAGACTCAGTTACTACAAATATTTAATGTCCCAAATAAATCTCACAAGTCCTCTCTCTGAACTGTTTTGGGATGATGCTCAGCAGAAATTTTAAGCATCCAAGAATTTGAAAATAATTTGAATTTTTTTTGCTTTCCTTTTTACTGTTTTTGATTGGCTTAGAACCCAATTAGCAAAACATTTAGGAGTCTAAAATTACTTGCACAGAATCATGGAATTGTTTGAGTCTGAAGGGACTCTTAAAGGCCATCTGGTTGAACTCCCCTGCAATGAACAGGGACAACTACAACCCCATCAGATGTTCAGAGCCTCCAGCCAGATCTTGAATGTCTCCAAAACAGAGCGTTTATTACCTACCTGGGCAACCTGTGCCAGTTCTTCATCACCCTCATCGAGAAAAAAACTTACTGTAACCAATGTAAATTTCCCCTCTTTTAGCTTGAAACCATTTCCTCTTGCCCCATCACTCTGCTAAAGAATCTGTCCCTTTTCAACAAATAAAAACAGAAAAATGTTCCCAAAAGTGTATTAAATCGTTTTTAATATATTTCTACTCTTAGGTCACAACTAAAGAATACTCTAGATCACAAAAAGAAAACATAAACCACTAAATACAGCTATGTCTGCATTAAAGCAGGCAGTTATAAGCTCTGCTACTCCTACTGCAACTGATATTGGGCTCTATAGGATTCCTTTTTTTGGGGACACGTGAGCCTTTCTGTAGCAGAGGTCATTGAAAACCTCCTGAGAAGACTCAGAAGCAAAGTCCACACCTGGGTCAAAGAAGTGCCAAACCAATTCTTGCAGCCTGAAAACCGTCTTACGAGTGTAGTGTGTAAAAAACATCTATGCACATATTGCCACTTAATTTTTCTCCATCTAAACCGCTGCAGACAGAAGTATTTTAAGAAAGACACATACAGAAAAGGGCCACACAGAGCATGTTGGTGTGCCAGGAGGACAGAGACCTTGTCTATCCCCAGGAAGGTGATGACCTTGTAGAGCAGCCGCTAATAAATGAATTAGGTTGTATGAACTGAAGGTCGTTCATCAGCTAAACAGGGACAGAAAGTCTATTGAGAATGTATGTGCCATCATCGCTCAGAGTGTGTCAGTCTTTGTGGTGTCTGCATGACTGGAGGCCTGTGGGATGGAGAAGAAAAAGAAGGGAAGAAGCAGAAATGACTGGCACAGTGGCATGCTGCCTGTGTTGAAGAGGAAATCAGTCTGTCTTTTAAACAGAGGAAGAAGGGAAAGGAGACATACAGATGGTATGGCTCCCAGTGGTGACAGGAGCAGTTGGTCTCCTCTCCTTCTGTTAGTGACAGTTGTTGTCACCTTATTTTGAAGTCTCCTAAAGAAGAGGTGGGAGTCACTAAGCTACTGAAACGACAAAAATGGATGAAAACGGACTGTGTAACTAATCTTAACCGTTTGGTCTAAGAGCAGTGATTGAGGCTGGTGGCACTGGTGACAGCCCACAACAGCTGACTGTGCACCTCTCCCAGAAACTGCAGCCTAAGAAGGAAATAAAGGTTTCCACTATTTCTTACAGAATAAAGGTCTTTTAGAGTCAAGCCAGGTACTGAGTATGTGTTTATACCAGCTCTGGACCTAATGGCAGCCATCTCGCTTAGGCCTGTTTTACCGCAGCATTTTTTTAAACAGGCTTAAGGACACCTTATGCAGAAACAATGCTATCAAAATAGGAAGGTACAAAAGAATGTCCCCCAGAATAAGGTTCCTTCATCTATGAAATCTGTGCTGCACCCAGTATTCACTATTTCACCTATGAATGCTCCAACAAGCTTTTGTATATGTAGGGAGAGAAGAAGAGCTCTTGATTTGGTGAGGAGTAAAGGATTTACTCTCAGGAAACTTTACTTTCTCTCCACATCTCTTTTCCCTTTAGGGTGGCAGAAAAAAAAAGCATTTATTTTTGCAAAGATAAAATTTTCAGAAGTGTATTAAATGCTTTAGGACCCTTCTGGCCCTTTTTCAAAATAAATCCTACTTACTTTCAAGTATTTTCCCTTAAAAAGGACAAAAAAAAAAAACCCCAACAATTTTTCCAAGGATTTTTTTTCCAAACAGTCTGATTTCAAAGACAGACAGTTATCCAGCAGCTCCTTACAAGAGCAAGTAAAATCACAAGAATTTAAAGCAGATCAAATATCAGCCCCTTGCATGGATACCACCATTAATTCCTTTCAATTTCATTTAACTTAATTCTGTTTGGAAAAGAAGCACGCTCAATCAGATTAAAGCTACTTTAACTCACATTTGCCCCCTTTAATGCAACACCTTACATTTCTTCAGATAAAAGTCCCCTCCCACATTTAGAAAAGTCTTAAGTAAGCAAAAACTTGGACCTAAATCACTACTGGTAACAGGATCTGATTGCCTAAGTTATTTAGATGCTAATGGACATTTTAACTACAAATGGGATTTGTTGGTTTTTTTTCCTGCTGGAAATCTCTGCTGAGCTGTGCTGTACCAGCAAGCCATGAACATTTAAACCTCACCCACATATCAACACAACCTATGAGCACTCTGCAGACCCCTGGAACTGTCCCACAAGCTGCATGGCAAGATGAGCAAGGGCCCCATTTCTTCTGTTTTAAAAGGATGGAAACCGAGACTGAAAAAAACACTAGGTGGTGTTAACGTCACCATTCATAGAACAAACTTTCAGCATGAACTGACTCACACCACTGCTGCACTTCTGGTCTAAAGTGTGGTCCTCAGAGTGCAGAATGGGAACAAGAAGAGTGTTTCTGGAGATATGCACAAGGGAAGGCAGCCAAGATGCTGCTTACCATTCACTGTAATCTAGGCTGGGCCATTTCTTCTTTCAGTATCAGAGCAGAGAGAGCTAATGAGAGCTTGTTTCCCATCTCATAACACAACTTCAGCTGTCCAAAGATTGCTCCACCCCCAGTATGCTCTAGGAAAGCAGAATTTATAACCCAGGATCTAAGGGCAAGATGACCTGCAGATTTGTTTTCCCTCTTTTTCTCTCTCTTTTTCTAAGCAAGAATAATTAGAACACTGTTAGAAATCCCCTAGAGCCCTTTGGTCAGAATATTTCAGGAGATTAGGCCATTTCTTCGCAGAGATCAATCATCCAAACTAACATGTAGAGACTTTAACATTTTTGGTGTTTTTTTAATACACTGCCCAGTATTAGTGGTAACTCTGCAAGGTTCAGCAGTGACATGCATGCACAGCTAGACTTGGTGTAGGTCAGGGAGGATCTGCATTTCTGCAGGACAGACAACACTGGAGAGTATTTTCATTGTGTTGTTACACCCCGTGACTCAGCCCAGATGCCAGTACCTCCCTGTACAACCAGGAGAAAGATTTCTCTGTTTCTTTCCAAAGGCTGAGCCCACAATAAGCAGAGTGTGTTACAGAGCAGAAACGGTGCTCTTATCACCCACAATTGCCTTTAAATCTGACATATTTAGACATAAACATGGATATCCCTTCTTTTCCACGGCATCCCCTTCGTGATGCCATCCAAAGCAAAGCCCCAAGTTCCTGTGCAAAAGCAGAAATGATGCCCAGCAGTGTGTGCAACTCCAGCAAGGTGCCACTGAGTTACCATTAAACCATATTCCAAAGTTTACCTTAGTTCCTTGAAGGGGTCTGCCCTGACATTGGGAGTTTCTATAGATTTAGGGAACACTGTGCCTTCTGCTCCTGAAATCACAAAACAAAACAGAAGACAAATTGTAAACATTATAAGCTGTTATCAGGGGAGTGATTGTTAAATCATACCTAGGTGCAATTTTAACCTGACCCCATTTCCCCATTGCCTGACCCCATTTTCTCTCACACACCCCTTTTGTCCCCAGGAAAAGCTAAATCCTTATCACCTGAAACTGACTTGATTACAACTGGGATTTGCCTGTAAGCTGCACATTACGCTGTAAAATTTGTGTCCTGAATATGAGAAGTGTTTGCTGACCCAAGTGATGCAGGGAGCTTGGAACAGATACCTCCTTAATAACCAGTGCAGCTACACCTCTCACTAATGAACCTGGCTGCAGGACATGAAATTATTTCTTTTGCTGGGTTCTGAGAGACACTCAAAGGAAAACCACATTCTGGCTCAGTCACTGCAGGCATCTCTCAGGTCAGGCTGAGCTGTAGCCATTTCTGCATCAGGTCCATGAATGAGCCATGCTGCGTCTCTTTAAAAAGACCTGCTTTCCAAAATTCAGTGCTAAGCCAAAAACAGCCCATAAAATAAGCCTTTCCACTGTCTAATTGTTCTAATTTTAAAATGTGCATCTAATCAGCATTGTTCTCACTTCTGCTTCCAACCACTAAATGTTCTTATGTCATTGCATGCCAACCAATGGGCCCTGCATGAACACAAATCTTCACCTTTCTCCTTTTGATATTTTAGAGACGATCTCCCAACCACCTCAACTTCTTCTTCAGTTCTCCAAAATGTTATGGCCTCCTGCATCATTCACTGTGATCACGAATCATACATGTTTTCCAGATTTCTTATTGCCATTTTCTGAACCCATTCCCCTTTTAAAACATTCTGCTTGAGACCTCAGCACTGGACACAGCAGTCCCCAGGGGGTGTCACTAACGCTCCATGCTGCACTATGCCACTTATCGCTCTCATTGAAACATTCAGTGCTAACACATCTGTGAATGATATGGTCTTACCCATAGCAATGAACAAGAAATTCATGTTCATGTTGTCTAAAGCATAGCTGCCTACCCAGGGAACAAGTCTGACCTACATTCCTACATCTAGACCTACAGCCTTACATGCATTTGCACTGTGACCAATTCATCGTTCATTATCTGCATTTGTCACAGCAATTTCAGTGTCTGCACACAAACTGAACCAGTGGCATTTTTTAATGTCCTCATATTTTTCTTTGATAAAGCTTCTGATGCCAGCTACAGACCCTGGTGGGATCATTTAGATATGTTTGTGATTGTTTTTAATAAATGCTATTAATATTGTTACCTATGAGCAGACTGGAAGATGATGCAAAATGTGAACACAGCACCTTTCTGTTGTTACTGTTATAAGGGAGAAACACTCACGGCTTCACTGTCTTTGCACTGAAAGAGACTAATGAAGCCACCCCAATGACTTAACAGGAAAAAAAAATGGAATGAAAGTAATCACTCTTAATATTTATAAAACAAAAAACAACTCATTTTTAGCCTAGAAAAAAACAAAAGTAATCTCAAAGATAACAAAAGCAGTCTGAGGTCTGAAGCTTTATACTTGGGAATTGAAATTGATCCCATGGCCCAGTACAGATATTTAGCTTTTAAGTTAACTATAAGCCTTCATCGTTACAAGTTGTCAGAAGCGGCTGCAGCTTGCCAACCATGAAGGTTATTATTATCTGATCTGTCCTCTCTCAACAGTTTCCAAACAATTTAAGACTCTGCTTATCCACAAAATTGCCTTGGTTATTAGCCTTCCAATGAAACTTATCAAAAGATGTAGCCTGCACATATCGCATAATAAAATAATGATTTTTGAGGTGAAGAAGATGAGAAAGTGCTGTGGAAGAGCTGCAGAGAGATATTCTTGCATTTCTCAACAGGTAACTTTGTTTATGCCAGCAATTTTCATTCATTTTTACACTCCAAGTATAAGATCTGCAAGTAACCAGAACACCTGCAGGATAAGGAGAACTGGCATACTTCTATTGACCTGGAATGTTCTGGTCTTTCATTGTTTCTTCAAACACAGAAAGTAACTCTGGAAGCAAAGCCAGTAGAAACTCCAACACAGTTATTTCAGGAAGACTAAAAATAAAGAAGCCTTTATTTTTATTATTATTTTTATGCCCTTTTTTTTCTCACCCATCCCCTGGTTTTCCTTTCCCTTCACACAGTCCTTAAGCCCTCTTCTTCTGTGTTCATCATTCCCAAATCCATGGAAGAGTCCCCTGTGCAATAGGAACAGAAACAAGACTTCCAAACCTTTCTGCTTCACTCCTTTGATACGAATTAGAAGTGAATGCCACCTGCCTTGACAGCATCAATTCTTATTATTCCCTCTTAAACACAGGAGATCTCCCACAAGGCTGCCTGTCCCTGTCACCATGTAGGACAGCAGCCACGAGGGATGCTGATGAGCCAGGGCTGCACCATCCCTCCCTGGGCTCTGTCTGTCATCAGCTGAGGGTCTCTGAGGGCTGGCTGTCATCCAGCCACTGGAGAGACACCAGTAAGCGTTTCTCACCTCTCTTTTTCAACCTCATCATGATTTTACCTGTTCCCAGTTCTCTGCCAGGGGGCCCACAATTAGACTAAATGCTCTGGAGAAGTCTGTTCTTTGTTTCACCCTGCTGCCTGATGATTTCACTCGAGGCTTATTCTGCCCTGGACTCTGAGAAATAGTAAATAACCATTCTTTTCTATGCTGCCTGAAATTTTCTGTACTTGAAAATGTGCCCAACTCTACCACTTCTCTCTTCTCCATGGACAGGCTTGGTCTCTGCCTAAGGGATCAGCAGCTTCCCCTGTGCCTCCATATGACAATAAACATTTGGAAAAATTCGACTATATTCGACATTTGTGCCAAAGTCCAGCTCTCAAACACTATAGATGTCCTAAGCCAGGCAGTAACAGCATCAGTGTTGGACTGTGTTGAAAGTGAAATCTTTAGGCTGGAGGAAGTGACCTCATTTAGAATTTGCACCAAAGGCCTTGGCACAAAAATAAGGAAAGTTTGAGGGAAATATGCTGTTGACACTGAATTAGGCTGTCCTGGCTCTGCAGAGGACTGGGCTGTCACGGAGAAAAGAATGAGTTGCCTTAGGGAGTAGAAGAAGAGAGAGAGGGTGAAATTTAAAAATAGGAATCTAAGGTCATGTGCTTAGAGAGAAATGAGGATTTCTGCTCCATGCTGGATGCTCCCTGAATGGGAACGTCCCATAAAGAGGCCACGGGCTACTCATGATTCATAGCAGTAGGACAGGGCCAAATGAAAGGCAAGCATGACATTAAACTGAATGAGAAGAGGCAAGACTAACAGGAACATGGGAACAAGAAAAAAATGGCATTATTTTAAGAATAACCAGTGAATCCTTGAGTTGAATTTTATGTAGCCTCCAGCTCATCCTCACTTGGGGAGAGTGTGCAGAGAGAAAACACTGTCTGATTGCAGGAACTGAAAAAGCCTGCCCTACAAAAGAAGGCTAGAAAGAAAAAAAAGAAGGCTAGGTTTTTCAGTATAGCAGCACGACAGTGAAGGAAGGATAAGAATGCTGTGTATAAACACATTAGGAAGATAAATAACACAAAGGAAAAAGAACTATTGGCTATAGGCCAAAGTTGGCATGAGAGAAAATAGTAGTAAACTGGTTCCAAATACATTTAGGATGAAAAAACAACAGGTTTTTCCTTTCTTTTTTAATTTTTCTTTTTTTTTCTTTCTTTTTTTTTCCCCTTTTACCAGCTTTTTACAGGAACAGCCTTTGTCTTACAGTGGTTGGGACTGACAACCCAACAGAATCGACAAACTCATGACTACAAGGTGTAGGATCTCAAAAGCAGGGAACAGGATTTGCAGGACCAGGAGCTGCTTTACCATGATGCATTCCCACAGGCTTAGTTTCATTAGTATCTACCCAAGGAACGCTGGGTTTTGGCAAACAGTACTAATCCACAGCTCCAACAATGGAAGACTTAGCTGCTGCAATCTCCCTTCTCAAGCAAAGATACTCTATCCATCTTCCCCTTTTGCAAAACATAAAACAAATGTAAATTAAATTTACTATTGTGTAACATAGCTTCTGCTTCCTGAATTATCCTTTATTAAAGTGTTTGCTATCCAACATGAAAAATACATAGTATAAAATTTCCATTTCATTGCCAAGTATTGAAAATATTTTTTTTTCCTTATAAGACTTGCTGCTGCTAAGGGCAGCACACCTGCAAACAGCCAAAGACGTATAGAAGAAAACAATCATATAATTTGTATTTAAACATACTGTATCATACATCCCTAGGCAATAAACTATTCCTTCTCACAGTATTATATCAGAGTGAGTCCTATTAAAAGCCATACCGACTTGATTCCCTCTTCTGACACTCTCTAATTTACCACCAATAAATGTTCATAAACAGTTTGACTGAAAAATCCATACAGCCATTTCAGCTTTATTTTAAGTTCCATTTAATGTCCCTCAAAAATGATTTCATCAATGTGTTTCCATTAGCTGGTTCTCTGCCCAATAACTTAATTCCACACAATCAGTCAGGAACTTACAAAGCATATGACAGCATCCACCTAAAATGTTCTGAATCACCATGAAGATTCACTCAGCAAATGCTTTCCCCCCCTCCTCCACCCTCGTACATAAACAGAGTGAGAACAAAAACCAAGAACCTTGAGCAAGGAAACATTCAGCATTCAATCTCAGTGGTCTTTTCTTCCTTCCCTTTCCTTTCCTTCCCTTCCCTTCCCTTCCCTTCCCTTCCCTTCCCTTCCCTTCCCTTCCCTTCCCTTCCCTTCCCTTCCCTTCCCTTTCCTTCCCTTCCCTTCCCTCCCTCCCTTCAACTTTCTTAACCAGTATCTGATCCAACAAGACAAAAGAGGGAATCAACAGTTCAACTTTCCTAACTGCTTCTTGCTTTTCACGTGCCCTTCAAAAGCATCTGAGCTGCGTGACTCTGTCCTGGCACCATCCCTAGTGCAAATGCAAGGGCCCATCCTGCTCCCCTGAGGCACAACTGGGCTCCAGCCTCTGTGATGAGATCCTGATCACACACTGCTCTCTCTGCACAAAACTGTTGCTCTAGACTTCCACTGCTATCAGCTGGAACAGGGAGAAGATCTCAGACACAGCGCAACAATAGGTATTTTTGGACTAGTGATTGATGCTCCTGCTGTCAAGGGTAGGTGGCAATCAGCTGAACAGCACTTGGGGGTGAACAGAACATGGAGGGAGAAAAATCAGGTTTCCGCTCAGGTGGAAATGTACTTTGTTAGCCATTCCCAACATTCCTGTTCTTACCTTTTCTACACAACAGATTACTTTCCCAGTTTGTGCATTCTTTAAACAATAATGCCCACATCCACAGTACATTTTTAGAGCTGGATAGCACTGCTTTATAATGAAATTGGGACCTCAGAGCCACGTGCCAGATTTGGTGATTAGGTTGGCTTATGTTTATCTTCACTTTAGAACACTGCCTTAACATAGCACTGTGCAAATGAGGGGAGAAGGAAAAGGATTTGCTGCAATTCTTTTATTCTAGCTAAGGTCAGGAGAGAATGTACAGTGTGCTGATGATCTCCAGAAACTACTTCTGACTCCACAGTTATTGATCAGGGCACATACAGCAATTTGTACATGAAAATACCCATCCAATGTGGTTCTGTTTTCTGCAGATCTCATTGGGGTAATATGTGACAGTCTCAGAAAGGTGTCTGGGCAAACAGGTATCCAGGAAGTAAATCCAATACAATACAGGCAGAAATGATTTGCGCCCACTTCTTTTAATTCCTTGCTTTAAAAGCCTTATTCATCCCTAATTTACGTTCTTAAATGGATGAACATAGTAATTGCTGTTGCTCCCCTTGAATCCCATCAAATCTGAAATCAATGAGGTCTATTTCAGGGCCCAACAATAATAGCATGGCTAGGTTAACCCACTGTGCTGAACAAAAGCCATAAAGCTTTGTTCATATTTCTTTCTGCTATTGGATAAAAGTGGTTCATTGCAGTGGTCTGTCTGCATACCTATGTGCCAAAGCATTAAGGAGTTGTTCAAGGACAATCTGTGTAAGGAATTGCATACACTACCAACAGAGGTGTTTTTAATAAAGATGCAACTTAGATTATCTAGAATCTGACACCAAATGTATTTTCTCCCTTTCATTATCTGCATCCAAGGATATCCCAGGACTTTGGGATTTGAACTCGACTCTAGATATGAACATGAGGAATGAGTCAGCCCTTAAGCATTGGGCTGTGGTTGAGACAGGCCAGAAGGTCCTTGTGCCTCCAACACCAACAGCTTCATGGGATGGAGGAGAAGCCGTTCTCTGACTCATAGTGCAGAGAAATACAAGAATCCCACTTTTAAGCTAGGACACGTGCAAACAAAAGAATGAGCTGCAAGATCTCAAATGAGCACACAGGTGATGTGTGTGATGTGTGTGACTGTAGATACTCATTGAACTTGCAGCCTAGCTTCAGTGGTTGAGTCCCAGACAAACATAAAGGGAACAACAGAAAAGAACAGGAGGGCTTGTATCCAAACTGAGAAAAGACATATGAAGAAAACTTGCTACAACCTATGCTGACCTCTGGATATTTCTGTCTCATCTGGTTTTGGGGTCCTTCAACACTTTTTCTGCAGGTCAACAACAGCAAAGTCATCACTGAGCTCCTCTGAAGCTGTTCTCGGCATTCTTGTGTAAATTTGCAAAGAAACTCAGGAGAGCACCTGAAGTGAGAATACCCAGTGGAAATTTATCAAGGAGAATGTTCTTTTGGCTTCAGACAGATCAGGTTGTGAAGGCTAGAGGAGGCACTCAGGAAATAAAACATAAATCTGCCACACTTTTAAATTTGATTTTGGTGTTTGTTGAGTGTACAGTATGTTTCTTTCATAATCCTTGTGACATTTAATCAATATTAATCTGATGGTGGAAGATTCTTCTTGTTCCTTAAACAGGATTAAGGTAACGCAATCTAACACACATTTCAGCCCGTACTGGAAGCCTATACACTTTACATAAATGCTATCCTTTTTGCCTGGAATGTACTTTGAAGCAAAAGCAAACAGAAAAAAAACAGGTATTTGTATTTCTTCCTCCTGACACACATTGTTCTGCCCAACAAAAGACAAGTTTACAATCTGGATAAGTGGGTTTTGAAAAAGAAGGGCGATGTTATTTGAATTCACTGTTAAAAGGAACAGACAACAGTGCCTAAATAGACCTACTGCCCCGCAGGCAGCACAGTGATGAGAACCGTTTATTCAAGGCCAGCATGCTTGTTCAAGCTGTAGTCATTCTAATTTCTTGCCTAATATAATGGGAGACTTTTTTTCCTCCCCAAACTCTGGGGGAAAAGCAAATCCAGTTCAAGCACATCCACTTTTGTTATTTTTAAAAATAGATATGGTTTCTGAATTGTTACTCTCTTACTGCTGATTACAGATTAAATCGGTTTTTCATGCCTGTTAGTGTGATACAGCAATAGCATAATTCCTAACTGAGAGCAAGAAAGAATTTTCTTGTGGCTTTAATCGCTGACAGGAAACATTTCCCCCCTTCCCCACCCCTCTAACTTTTGCTAAACATGATTTTTTTCCATCACTACAGCTATGCAATGAGAGCAAGGAGATGGGATGAGACTCCACTGCCATGAATGAGGGCTGCAAACAGTGGAGGCTGCTCCCAGCCGTGGTGGAGCCAGCGCTCACATCTTTTATCTGCATTTGTCAGCACCTTTCCCCAGCTTTCTCATCCTATTCTCTGTTCCTTTTCTGCAGGACCATTGACTACATGACAGCTTGGCAATTGCTCCGGGACCATATTAGTATTACTGCTTAATTACCTACAGAGAGCGAACAGTGAATGTTCATAACTGCTTCCTGAAAAAGTTCATACATCTTCAGCAAAAGGTCAAATGCCTGTCCAAGCCTTGTGAGCAGCACGGCTAACGCGGTCATGGCACACTCGTTTCTCTTGCCAGGAGCACAGAAGGGAGCTTGGAGCAACTGCTGCGTCCAGGTGTCTCTGAAGCAGCCCGAGTGAGCAGGAGCTCATTTGCAACTGGAGGAACTGGGAAAGGCATCTGACACAGCGCTGATGGTTCAATGTTTGCTTCCAGAAGCACAGCATGGAGCCACAGCCGTGCTTCGGCTGCACCGAGCCCTCATGGAGTTGGCTGCAAAATGCAACTTTTCAGCTGCTTTCGCACAGGAAAAAGATGGAGGTCAAAAAATGTTTCAATCTGCTAGAAATGAGTACTGCAGCAACATTTCTCCCTTGAAGAAACTATCTACAGACCTATAGAAAGGATAGGTTTTTTCAGGAGAATGTTCAAAATCCAGACACAAAGACTGAAGCTTGCCATCTATCCCCAGGCACAGAGTTGCAGCAGACACACTGCTAAGGCCAGAAAGCTCTGTTTCCTCTTTGGCTCTGCTCTGATTTCAACACTTGGCTACCACAGTTAATCAGTCTGCCATAAACAAATCAGCAAAATACCATTTTGAAATCATAATGGCTGCTGTAAAGGGCAACTGTGCATGTTCTGACCCATAAATAATCGCTTTGGAAGAAGGGTGCAGGCAGCAAAAATGGGTGGTAATTCCTGGAAGTTCTTGTATTTCTAGCTTACACCACACTCTAAAATGACTGGAACCAGTCAAATGGCTTTGCAGATTATTTTCATGAAATACAACTAACCCTGAACTCATTAAAGTTACTCTGCTGTAAATACTGCAGCAAACATAAGCTAGAAAGAATATGCCACAAAGCTACAAAAATTGTAACACTGAGGAAATGGGAACAGAGTTCTT
This sequence comes from Coturnix japonica, assembly GCF_054131305.1. Lineage (NCBI taxonomy): Eukaryota > Metazoa > Chordata > Aves > Galliformes > Phasianidae > Coturnix > Coturnix japonica. The sequence goes on along the minus strand of NC_140680.1, from coordinate 5,429,409 downwards.
TAACCAGGCTGGTATTACAACAGCAGTTCTGCAGGATTTCTCTTTTCCTCCCTTCAAACTCATTCAAGGCTTCCTACAGATGTTTGTGTCTGTGAAGCTTTTGAGACAGCTGGGCAAGTCTGCACAGACAAATCAGTTCACCACACTCATATTAAGTGCTGGTTTTCTCCCATTTAAAGCAAAAGTGCTGCAAATGCTTTTTAAAAGGATCCTTCCATGAGTACTGAAACTCAGTCCTTGTGAATAAAAGGTGCAGCTACTGGATGATTACTTGAAGGGAGGGCATGAAAAGTGTTGGCAAGGCTGAATTTGGGAACAGTTTCTTCTCAGAAAGAATGGTGATAGGCTGGCACAGGCTGCACAGGGAGGTGGTGGGGTCACTGTTGGGGTGTTCAAGAACTACGGAGATGCAGCTCTTGGGCAGTGGGCATGGTGGGATGGGCTGAAACTTGGACTAAATGACCTCAGTGGTCTTTTCCTACGTTAATGATTCAAGGCATCTTGTAGGCAGCCATGGTACTGGAGAGGGCTGCAGTGTGTGGGGTGAGTGGGTTGCGTATCTGTGGAGGAGCTCCTGCAGTCCTTACAACACTGGGGGATGAAAGCCAACCTACTCAAGTTAGGGCTTTCCTCATAACCTCATTTCCTCATATTATTGCATGATTTTACAAGAAAAAATACAGTGAGAATCACATTTACGAAGCAACCAGCATGGGAACCATTTGGGGAGCAATCATTGCCTTCATCTTTTGGAGGTAGGGGATCTTGTGGTTTTGTGATTGCTCCTACCTTTACCACAAGGAAGAAAGATAATCTTAAGAATGGTTAAATACCATGGTTGGCGTGTAACAAGGCAGCCTGCAGGAAGGAATCTTAGCTGTTTTTAGCTCAGCTCATTGCAATGCATGCGGATTCCCTACAAAGCTTAGCCAAAAAAAAGAAAAAAAAGGAAAAAAAGGAAAAAAAAAAAGAAGAAAAAAAAATGTTTATAAATCCATCATAAATATTAAAAAGCAGAGGATACTGGCAAGTTTCCCTGAAAACAAACTTCAAGAAATAATCTCCAAAAAAGATGTCACGGCCCCTGGGAGAACCGACGCTGGCGTGTCATCAGATGCTGTCTCATAAGGCTAAATTAAGCATCTGACCAGATTTTAATTTCTGTAAAAACTCGTGCTAATTTAAATTGCTTTAGATTTAATTAAAAATGCTTTTGTACAGAGATAATAATGTAACCCTGTTAATTAGTATCAAGTGGCATCTAGAGGGCATATTTAAAAACTAATCTGGAGAATAAATAGAGCTAATTAACAGTCAGAATAATGCTTTATGATTGTCCTTTGTTTATAAATGCAGTAATATTCAAGATGCTTATTAAATGAAATTAGTAATTAATAAATATTAATTTTAATGCTCTTTAGTTAAAAGAGTATTTCTTCTGAACTATTTTTCAATCCATTTGAACGTGTTTCAAGTCTTATGGGGGGAGGAGGCAGGAAAGGGAACCGCTGTATGACGAACCACATGGAAATTCAATTAGAAGCAGCTCATTCATGTCCCATAATGCAGGCTGTATGGGTTTGTGAGCCCACAGGGGATACTGAGTAAGGCATGAATTTGTGTCTACTTGTTCCTTGCAAAAGCAGGCACCACCCGGGCTGTCCCAGGGGAAGAGCGGAAGCAGAATCTGCCTTCAAGATCTTAACACTGCAAGAGCAAACAAAGAGCTGTGGTTCAGAGGGATGAAGACTGCTCTGAGTTCGTTTAAAAGTGATGACGTGTTCAATTACTGCAGAAGGGACTCTGTGAAAGAAAGCAGTGCTAGAAGTGATGATGTGTTGCCATCCTCTCCCTGGAAAAGAGTGGAGGTGACGGCTGTGCAATCGCATGCACCTATAGATGAGCTGAGGAGGAAAAGGGTAGTCCAGATTTGGCAGAGGACTTAGTTTCCACATGTCTTTTTGCAGGCAAATATGAGCTCCTTCTGAGTCAGCTGCTGGGATTTGAGCAGGGCAATGGGAACATGCATTGGTTCTGGAAGAGCTCATGTAGAGCTCACCATGGCTGAAAGGCTCAGGGTTGGCCCTGTCCTCAAACAGAAGTTCCCATTATCCTCCAAGCTCACCCATGACAGCAAATTTGAAGGCATCTGCTAAACCAAATGCAATCACTGAAGTAGTGCCCACCTGCACTGTGCATGCAAAGAGAATCAACTCTGACTTTCTGTATTGTTTAGTGGTTAAAATCAGAAATACTCCCCCTCCCCAACAAAAACAAACAAAAAAACCCACCAAACAGCCACCTAAACCAAAACAACAACAAAACCCAACCAGAAATAAAAGGAACTTTCATTTGGTAATTTGCATCCACATACTGCAATTTTTGAAGCCTCATCAAATGCAACATATGTCCTACTTGTATCTGCTTGTTATCCATAATGCTGTATATTCCCCCCATTTTTGATACCTTGCTAATGATGAAAAACCCTTTAGCTCCTCAATGCGGAGTCCATTTCAGAAAAACAAAGCTCCTCTTTTGTCATGTCAAGGCTTCAGCATTACTTTGTACAACAAACTTTCAGAATCCACTTTGAAGAGCACACAAAGAAAAAAGTAATTATTGTTAACAAGATTAAAAGCCAGCCACAGGTCCAATAACTGACGCTCTAACCTCTGCAAGATGACTTTCATGCCAGATTGCAGACACACGCTTCCCTCTCTAACAAGTACGTGTTCAGCCATAACAAGAACAAGTTGAGATTATTTACATAGCGTAGATATGTGTCAGCAGACACGTACCGGCAGCACCTGAGATCCCAAACACCAGAGAAATGATCAAAAGAATTTGTCTGTGTACTACAAGTTGGACTAGCCTCAAGTACAGACAAAAGCACTGCAAGAAATATGAACATATGGTATAACACTTCCCAGCATGGCAAACAGCCATGGCAACCACTTTTGGAGATATAATTAGATTGGGGAAGCAAAGCTGGAGAAAAACAAAGCCAAGCATGAACTCTGAAAGCATTTCAGCTCAAGGTCGTTGAAATATTCGCCATGTAACATCATCTGTGATAGCATTCTACCTTTTCTTTTCTGATTGCTCTGCAATGCCAAATAAACCCTGAGAAACACAGTTGAAAATAATAAAAATGAAAGCGCACTACAGCGGTTAGTAATACTTCTGATGCTGTTTATTCTGGAGACTAAAACAAGGCAGGAACTCAAAATAACTATCAAGAATAATTGCTCGTTTCTCCAGAGCAGAACGCAAATAAAAGCAATGTTTTTGCAAGTATGTAATCTGTAAAGGAGCACTTGTGACTTGTAAACAAAAGTTTCTGTATTTTTTCAAAGAATCAATGACATAAATCACTCTCATTTTAAGGCTTCCAAATAAACAGTTAAGATCGTTGCTCTTTGAATTCATCTGCCCTGCACAAAGACTGCATGATTTGGGAATTCAGAAGGGCGCTGTGTGAAGGGGATTTGTGGTACACATGGATGGTGACAAATGCTCCCCAGCTCTGAAACACCGCATGAATTTGGAATGGTCCTCTTCAAAGTTTTCTACTGAAAAAAATGCTGCAGAATTTCCCAACCTTTATCCATGAAGCTCAGCTAACTTGGCTATACCTGATGACTACACGAGCCCACTGCGTACCAACAGTGACTTGCAATTTGAAAGAGCTACAGCTGCCCTTTCTAGATACAGGAAACCATCTGGAACAGCACAACACCAAACAGTGAAAAAATAAGGGTTGGATATGAAATCTCATTCATGATGCACAGACTCTTCAGCCTTCATTTTAAGCTCCTTCATATATACACAGGGTTCAGTGCAGGGGAACTGGACTAGGTGATCTTCAAAGGGGCCTCCCAACTCAAATGATTCTCTGATTCTATACTAACAACACACTAGCTAATGCACTATCTAATTAAAAGTACTACATACCACTCTAAGCTCCTTCATTGATCCCTCTGTTTTCAGGAACTTACTAGAGAAGTAAGGAGGTCATGGCACTGATAACAAGTTTCTCCTCCCATGCAGGGGAATTTAAACATATCCCTGAGCATAGCTGGAGATGGCTCAGAGATGAACAACGAGGTCTTATGTCTGGGTAAGGAAAGCTTAAACAATATAAAGGCCAGCAAAGTATTCAGAGAATGCATACAGGATCTTAATTTATACTGACTTTTTTGCTGCAGGTCTCCTCTGCAGTGTTTGCTTTAGGATGAAGGAGAAGTTGCTGATGAGTGGGGAGATTAAATATCCAAAACATTCCCTCTTCACAGAGACATTGGTTGCAGCCATGGAAGCAGTGGTACAGTGAACCCACACTGTCCCAGACCGAGGAGATAAAGTCATCTACTTTCCAAAGCTGGTCTTAAGGTTGTTTTTATGGTCCAGATAAAACACTTTCAGGGATTTTATTTTATTTTTTTTTCAGAAGGGGAAATAACATGTTGTGTAAGTTAAGAAACTCCTCAGATAGAAACTCCTGGCCATTATGTGTCTGGGGAAGATTCAAAGCAATAAAGACAGTGAACAGCCTGTATCCAATAGAAGCTTTCCACAAGTGTGAAGGAAAGTCAGGCAAAACTATTTCAAAATTTGAAGAGGTGTATATTAAAAAGTGACTTAGTGAGTAATCTCTTACCTAAAACTCTCAATCTCTCTGCTCCGACTACCACTTCGTTGTCATCTGCAGAAAACAGCAATTTTCCAGAGAGGGTTTTCACCTCGAATTTTTGGCTGTGTGCTTCCACTGCTTGGGGACCTAGAGAGAAGAGATTTAGTACAAGCTTTGAGGAAAAGAGGAAGAAAACCACGTAGCAGTCTCCATACATTTAATAACCCCATTTGCTGAGATGACTCTAATAGCTCTGCAGACACAACCTGCATCCAATACAACAAGCAGTGATGCCTGTGCTTTACAGAGGGCGACCACACCATAGGAAAGGACACCCAAATAACCATCAACTATTTCTACTTATGATGTTTTTTAAAGCTTATATATGTCCTTAAATTGCCATTAAGCATGGCATAACTGGGAAATTTCTAACAGAAGACTGAACCACAAATAACAGTGACTGCACCCATCTACACTTTGAGAACACTGGTTCACCTCACTAGGGCTTGTGCTGCACTGTAATAGATTCCTGCTTCCTTGCCTGCTAAATATGATACTGCTGTCATGCATGGTCCAATATAAAAAACCAAGCACAACACTAAACACAAAGAAACAACAGCCAGAAGCAACACTACAAAAGTGTTTTGCTTTAAAGCTGCAGTTTAAGCTTGGTCCCACCTCTCCAGGGTGGTCAACCCTGGGACCACTGCCCTCCTGGCACTGCAGAAGGATGAGCCACGAAGGGAATGGTACTGAACGATATGTAGGCTGAAACAAACAGTGTGGTCTCCCACATCTCAAAGTTTTTAGACAAGTAAAACTTCCCCTCTGAGCTCTTATTTTAATTTCACTGCTTCTCCTGCAGTGCAGAGCTGAGAGCCTCTAGGCAAAGTATGCTGCTGTTGAGGCCGATAAACATCAGCTGCCCAAACAGCAATTCTGTGCAGGTCTGTGACTCAAACCCTCCCAAGAGCAGACCCTCTGTTACCAGACCTCAGCTAAGCTTTGCACAGACTGTCATCTTACAGCCCCACACAGCCCAGAACAAACCACAGCTTCCCTGCAATGCGCTACTACACAGGATAGTGACCAGGCTTTGCTTTACTTCTGCCACCTTCCTGATGAGCCTCATTTCTCCAAAGTATTTTCTTATAGGCAGTTTCTATCTAACCTCATTTGTACTCAGTGTTTGCCTGTATTAGCATCAGAGCACATGGACAGATTCGTGTGCAGTTCAGACTACAGAAAAGTGAGACCCCTGTGTATCTAATTCTGCAGAAACACTTAACCTGCAGCCATCCTGAGAAAACAAAATACTTTGGAGTTTTAAATTTGATTTATATCTTGCTAATTAACTGCCTCCATATTAATCATTGCAGCACATGCTATGTGGGATCATGTCTTCCCTCTACTTTTGAATCAAAACTGTTCCAAACTCAGAAATGCTCTCAGTGACCAAGATATCACCACAGGGACATCACATACCGACTGTGTCCTCCCCAGCAATCCTGAAAAGGAAGCGCTTAGGGGAACCAAATACCCTCTTGTAAGTATATGCAGAACCAACAAACTAAACAAGTTCTGAATGTGAGAATCTGAGAGTTTGGGGTTGAATTTATTCCCTTCCTCCAGGCAATTTTCATGCATGCCACTTAAACCACTGCTTTCTGAAGCTGCATATTTAATTATTTAATACTGTGACTAGAGGCCAAACTGTTATTTAAGCAAACCAAACAACTCAGCCTCATGCAGAAACAGCATGTTTATGGATTACTGGCTCTGCTATGCAGCAATACTTCTCCCAGTCCCTAGATGAATCTTAGTAAATAAATATCTATCTTATATCATATATACATATTAGTATTTTAAGCTCTTTAAACCTAAATAACACATACATCCACTCAAAGGCTGCTGTGCACTGGGGACTTATGAAACACCCATTTATCCATCGAACATTCTAATGCATCAGTGTTCTTCATCTGAAGTAGGGCATAAAAAGCAATAAATTGCTCAAGGTCCAAACCCAGCCACAGTCAATCAGCTGAGTTCCCAAGATCTTAGGTAAGCTAAAAGAGTCTCAGGAAAATCCTATTCCTGCTAGGACAGAGATGTCAGCCTGCATATGTTGTTCTTGACCCTGGAGTTGTACAGCTAACCTTTCTGTCTCTGGATTGGCTTTCAAATGAAAACGATGGTCTGCTTCGTTATCAGACAGCACCAGCCAGCTGCCTCCCCAGCACTGCTTTCATGTCTCTACCTTTGTTTCTACAAAGCAGAGCAAAGTTTCCATTTGTTCTTCACAAAGACACCTGGGCTCCCCTACGGCAAACTGTGTGAAGCCAGCGCAGCATCCCACAACACACCTGCTTTCATCTCTCTGTAACAACTCCATGCAGCCTTTCCTCCTCCTTACCTGTTACAAGGCGAGTGAGGACTTTCGTCTTCTCATTGAGGATGTTCACTGTAACGTTTCTGGCAGACTGGAAGTATAGTGGGTTGCCCTGGAATGAGACCACAAGAGCAAGCATGTGAGATGGGACAGCTGCATGGCTAGGGATGGGGTGAGGTGCAGGTTCTGCTGCTTGTGCCCTTGTGCCAATCCGTGCCTGTCTCATCATTGCACAGTACTGACATAACCCGGAACAGAAATGAGCTTATGGAAATGGAGCTGCCAAAGGTGCCCAGAGACAGACAGATATCCTTTCCCACTGCACACAAGCATACTGGTGTGAGGGGAGTTTTCTGCGACTCCTTATATTTGCATCAGTTCCTGATCATGGAATTATGGAATCATTAAGGTTGTAAGAGACTGCGAAGATTATCTAGCCCAACAGCCCCTACCAATACTACTCACTAATCCAGGTCCCTAGGCACCACATCTCCATGTTCCTTGAACATGTTTATTGTCCAAGATAAAGCCATAGTCCACACCTCTGTTTGGCTCAGAAAACATCCTAAAGACTACCCTTGTTTTAGGGATAGTCAGCTTTATTGGCAGTAAGTGCCACCCAGCTTTCTATTTTAAGATGTGCAGGTGATGATGGACCCGACCTGAAGTTTGTGGTATTTTGGGAGGCTGATTAGAGCATTTCAGAGTCAAATCTGCAATACTGCACATAGCCTCAAATGACTCCAGCCCTATGTACATGCATGGACACACTGTCATGCCCAGGAAGCTGTGAATGAGAAAACCTTGCTAATACACACAAAGCGCCTTTGGTCCCAGAGCAATTATGAGCCATCCAGCACTTAGAATCACCACCATGCAGACTGCGATGCTTCAGACCAGACCCATCCCATCAGGTCTGGAGACAGAATCACAGAATCATCAAGGCTGGAAAAGATCACTAAGATCATCTAATCAACCATCAACTCGTCCCCAGTGTACCCACTAAAAGCAACAAGACATGAAGCCTCCCCCACTCCATACCTGACCACACCAATTTCTGCCTGTTTTTCACATTTATGCTGTAAATACACCACAGAGGAAGGAGCTAGAGCAGCTGTTAACACACTGGAGCCACACAGCTACCTGGCACCATCCAACTCAGGTATTTCTCCCACAGAGCGAAGCCAAAGGAAACCCACAGCGAAAACCATCTGGCTTCTTGTGTGTGCAAACACATCCAAGACACCTGGGAATCTGTGTTTCCTCCAGGCAGCTCCAGTCCTATGGCTGGGTTTTCAAGGGCTATTAGCCACCTAGGGCACTAACACGGGGTGAGTCCAACTTAAATCAGACAGAAGTCTAAAGTGTGAGGTAGAAATTCACTGCCAGCAGTTCTTTGTAATGTCTAAAGCAGGCAGCTGAATAAACTCATTAATCAGCTAAGCCAGAGGATTAGCAGAGGGGGTACAACAGCAAGAAAAACAGCAAGGAGATGAAAATTCTATGCCCATGCACTTCTTACACTGCACTTTCTTCCCAGTGTTTCAAGATCTTTCTATTAAGAATGAGCATTCAGTACAGGGTGTGTAGGTCAGGCATGTTGTCCTTGCTTCTCAAATTTATAAGGAATGTAATTAATATTTGTATAGATGTTTTCTGGATCACAGCAAAAGAATTAAGCTGTTTGCATACAAAGCTTAATAGGAGCACAGGGATGAACTCTTTGGAGTCATGCACTGGAGCTTCAGTTGCTGGGTGAAAAGTTCCCAGTGAAAATGAAACCATAAAACTCACCCCAAACAATGTTACATGTGCACAAATATTTATGAGAATTACATCAAGGTCGCCTGGTTCAACTCCCTGCAATGAGCAGAGACATCTACAGCTAGCATTGACTAGCAGTAACAAAAGATGGCTTCGCTTGAAGACCTGCTTCCTCTGACATTAATTCTCTGCAGCCCCTGCCAGAGAAGCTAATTTGAACACCACTAGAAATAGCAGTTTACTGCTACATTTTCATTTTACATGTATAGATGAAGGATATTTTAAAGACAGATAGCTGCACCATACATAATCCAGAGTCACAGATAGGACTGGAATCACTATGAATACTTCCATAGAACAGAAAGGTCACGTTTTTGACTTGCACCATTTGACTTTTTTATGGAGTTAAGCAAGTAGAGTGTTTGGAAAAGGCCAGGAAACCTCCTAGGCCAAATTAAGGTAGGGAAAATCATTCAAACGCCAAGACAGTTAATTTTAAAACTCTGCTACTAATCTGCCTAACAGGAGATTCACTACAGAAGCACTACAATACAAGCCAAGTGTTGCAGAAAAAAAAGCTGCCCCAAAGAAGACTTACAAGATGAACTAAGAGCTGGTATCCATCTAAGAAAAACTTAAAATACATAACCAGAACCTAAAATATTCATCCCAGCACAGTCATCTCATTCACTGTTTCAGAGCTCAGATTCATGCAGCTTTCAAAAAACCAAGATTTCTCTAATGGAAGAGTTATGTTTTTATTGGTCTGCAGAGAAGGACCATTTCAAGCACTTACTGCAATGCCCGCCCTCATTTCCATAATTCTTCTTCCATTAAGAAATGAAAACAGATGGAAAAAAAAAAAAAGATTTCCCTTTGCTGAAAATTCTGCAGATTTTGTGTCCATCATCTTCTGTTTACAAAGGTAACAACATGACATATTTTACATACTGAGCTCTTAAAATGTTTCCTGTTGCAAGCTTAGTGATGAATGCCAGCTTCCTTCAATCACACACACACAAATTAACAGACTAAAGCATTAATTCATTCTTAAAGTGGTTAGAAATCATAACTGAAAAGGGGAAACCTTTCAGTTCTCTTAGCATTTCATGCTATCATGACGTGAAGTTAAGCATTCCGGTGCACTTCAGCAAATGGAAATCTAGATCAATAAGGCACCATAGACTCATCAAATCATTAAGGTGGAAAAAGACTTCTAAGATCATCTCGTCCAACTGTCAACCCGTCAGCACCATGCCCAGTACCCCATGGCCCTCAGTGCCCGTAAAGGACCAACAAAACCACAGTCTGACTTTCTGGGGAGTGCTTCGTATGTGTGTTGAAATCACAGACCTAAAGTTAGATGATGAGCACACAAGAAATAGACACGATTGTAATTATAACACTACAAGTATATACCACATATACAAGATATACCATATTTCTGAAGTATACGAGCAATAATCCAGATCAGGGTCTTTCTAGATAAATAATACAAAAGGAATTACACATTATGTTACTCTAGGACATGATGCAAAGAAAACTGAAGTGAACTGAAAACTGATGCAATACTCTTTTGAGTTTAGAAAAATAGAAAAATGAATCTTTCTCTGATCAGTGTGTCTGTAAGGTGGAATGATACAAAGATGGTAACAAAGATGATGACAGATATTCAAAAGGTTATTTATGAGGAAAAACTCACCGATATGGACTTAGGGGCTTTCTGTAGGTATGGTGGAGAGGACAATTGGACTGGATGATCTTATAGGTCCTTTCCAACCTTGTGATTCTGTGATATGGACACCTTTGCTGGGAACTACTGAGGCAATCTCCACCAGGGAGCAGTCTCCAATAAATGCTGCCTTAGTGGTGGTCAGCCCTTAAATGAGGTCTAGAGGAGGTGGAGTCAAGCTCCACCCCTTCTGGGAGCACAGCTAAATTACTCTCACCTGTGCTCCCACAGCTGACCTGACACTTGTCTCAGCTGATTAATCAGAGGTTTGGGCTGTGATTACCAATTTGCCATACAGTGTCTAAAACAGCTTCCACTCAGTTCCTCTGGAAAGCATATTTTTGATAAAAGAAATCTAGTATTTCAGATCGCACAACAATCCCACATATTTCCCTGCCTTCATGCTATCTGATGTACCGAGAAATCTCTTTTTCTGTCATTTGCTCTTCACTTCTATCACAAATACTGTGCTAAGGCTTCCCTGCCCCTCTCTTTAGCTCTGCACCCAGTCCAGGTGCTGAGATTAACATGCTCTTCATGCTTGGATTTGGTTGTTGAAACTTTAATCTCCTTACAGTGGCCATCTATGAACTTCACTGCTGTGGAGTTAGCAGAGCTATAGCTCATGTTCAGGTCATCCTATGGCACTGCACTGAACCACAGTCTCTCATTTAACTGCCTGCAAAACTTGCAAATTAAATTAGCAGTCACTCCTTTCTGACACCATTTTACACGGCAGGTTCTTTCAGCGCTCACTTGGATCATTGTGCTGAAGAAACAGAGCTACAGACATTGATGGGAATGATATAAATGTTTTGCTTTCTTCAGGTTTTCTTATTTGCTTCTGACATGTTACAAGCATTCTCCTTTTAAGATGCTGACCCTGCACTGGGTCACGATTCCATTCATAGAACCATACATTCATTAAGATTGGAAAAGACCACCAAGTCCAACCATCAACACACTACCCATGTCAACTAACCATGTCCTGCAATTTCTGGGCACAGCTGAGGCTGGGATCCTTTGAGGGATCCATTTCCAGCCCACCACAAACCTTTTTTCACCTTTGTAGGTAATCTTAAGAAACAAACGCTCGTCATTCCAACTATTACACCAACACTTCTTCATTAGCAGACTCAATCATAACATACATGTTTGTATACAGAAAAGAAGCTGCCACACCTATTCCATGGATTAAAATGCTGAGCATAAGCTGCAAAATGAAGGATTTGAATAGTTGGAAAAATATGTCAAAATAGTGTTGCTTGCTTACCCACTAAGCAGGGAGGTATTCAGTAAAACACAGAAGACTGAAAAAAGTATCGATTGATTGCTAGGCTAAACACATGGCAAACAAGCCCTAACAGCTCGCTGGGTGTTTTTCTCTGGCTCACTCTGGAAGAGATGCTAAAATTGCATAGATCAGAGACCAAAAGAGAAAAAACACTCTGGCAACCCTCATTTGCAGCTGAAGCAATCCCAGCTAGTGCAGTCTTTAAGGAAATTCAATAACAGATGTTTTAGGGAATTATTCAAAATATGTGGAAATCTTTTTTAAATTTTAACAGGCAATTTAAAAATAATGCATCACAATCAATGTCTTTCTATCTTGGGTGGTTAAAAGCAACAGCTTTGATTTGATCTTACGGATTCAAAGAGTCTGCACAGTAATTGCACATGAAGCTTGTGGAAATAATGAAAATGTTGAATTTCCCGCTGGCTTGAAAAATGTAATGAGAAAAATTAAAATATTAAAGCTTTATCCAAGTTGGAGAGGGAAAGTCTGGAGATGCCACTCAGAGCACCATTTTCTCAGTAATGTACAGAAGAACCCCACTGTTCTCTACATAGTGGGGCTGTCAGAGGGCAAAACCTTTTTCTGGAAAGCAAGTGGGCTGCCCTCAATGAGAGCAGAAGCATTCCTCCACCTGGCTGAGAGCCACTAACAGCCCCTCTGCTTCTCTGTACTCTTAAGTGCTGTTTTAAAGAGCTGCTGATAAAGTATTTGCAGGGGCTATAACAAGTGCATTCCTTTCAAACAGTCCTACTATTACTGCCACATGTAATAACAGTACTATTAACAGAGCTAACAGCAGTGATTCATACCCCTCAGAACTGTGTTTCCATGGGTAGGGACAACACAGAGCCACAAACAAGGAGAGCGGGTCAAGTCTCAAGGAGGAAGAAATCCCATTGGTGCTGGTGCAGCTTCTTGTAGGCACTAAGTTAAACTGCTTGCAAACATCACTCCTGTACAAAACCTGGGATGAGAAGAGATTTAAAATGCTTCCAAACAGTGCATTCAAACTGACCAAATCAGTGTCATGCAGTGGTGCTGCAATCATTTAATTTCCCCCCAAGAGACTTGTTATTTTAAGATATTTGACAAATATTTGTATAATGCTTAACCTCTTCTCTTAAAAGATTGTTGGGAAATCCTGACAGCAATTCCTTGTGAATACAAGGACAGAGGAAATGGACTGGAATAACCAAGATATAACCTGTAGTTTGTCTGGGCTGAGCAGACAAAAAGATAAACAGCTTCACCCAGAACTTACCTTCCATCAGATAAAGGCATGTTTACTGGCAGATAGTATAAGTCTACCTTGCCCTCTGTTTTGGCTCTACTTGCTTTCTTACTGGACAGAAAGCAGCAGAGAGTCATAGAATCACTGCATCATTAAGGTTGGAAAAGACCACTGAGATCATCTAGTCCAATTGCTGACCCATCCCTACCATGTCCACTAACTGTGTCCCTCAGTGCCACATCTCCATGGTTCCTGAGAACCTCCATTTACAGTGAGCCCAGCACCTCCCTGGGCAGCTTGTTCCTGCTAGAAATCTCCAGTTTGTGATTAATTTCAAATCTCAGTTCCCAGATGACTGCTGATACAGATAAGATTAAATTAGTATCACTGATCCATTTTCCAATATGACTGCACCAGAGAGGAAAACACCAGCAAAACTCTCACTACAAGCCACTAAACACAGTTTTGTAACTGCAAAATGTCCAGAACACTCTACAAGCACAGATCAAACAAAGCAGTCCAGGACCCTCACCAGAACATCACACAGACATCTCACACCTGAAAAACAGAGCACTGGGCAGCTTCTGCCTTTGGTTGTGTCAACGAAGAAAGGAAGACAGACTTGGGAGTATCCAATGAGGCCCTGAAGTCCCACTTAGCAGCAGCCCAGCTTTCATCTGTATCAACTTCATGCCAAATTGCAAGTCTGCCACCACTGTTTCTATTTAGGTTGCAATACAAAAGAAAAGCAACAGATCCTCCTTCTGCTTCTGATAGAGCTCCTCACAATAAGAACAGGATTTGTCCAGGAGCCTTCTGGAGCAAAAATTTAAGTCACGTAGCTAAATCCCCAGGTGCTAGATTGAAAACATCCTTTAATATTATTTGAACATACTTTTTGTTGTTTAATCATCGAGTCTCTGCTGATCTTGACTTTGTCCTTCATATGGCTGAGTAAAATGTTCATGTAACCTAAATCCCTCTTTTAGTAAAACTTCTGATTTGACAGTGTAAGCTTTTCATAACAGAATGAAAGGAAACTGTGGATGGAATTGATAACAAACAGATTAAAATGAAAGCTACAAAATACCCCTGTACGTGTTATATTTCGTTCTAAAGACTATTTCTTTAAAGAAGGAAGCAATGGGTCCAGTGCAGAGGTAGCAAACATGGTCTGTACCCTCTTGTTCCTAGAAACAAGCTCTTTCCACAAGTGTCACACGCCCCCGCATTGTAGCCTGGAGCAGTGGCAGAGCTGACACAGCCCTGACCTGCAGTTGGCACTCGGAGACGCAGATCTAGAAAGTCCTGGGCTGACTCAACATGCTGCATTCTAACCTCTGATATTTCTTTAAGTATTCAAATGCTTAAAGCAAAGTCCTCAAGTCCCTTCTATGCAAACAAACTATGGTTATGTTTGCAGAAAGATATACTGTGAAGCTCAGAAAAGTTAAGTAAAAACAGTGTTTCCTCCAGATACGACACATTTTAACAGCATATGTACTACACACATAAGAGCTTTATATCCAGTACTACAGAGTCCCCTCTTTTATGGCACTCCTTGAAGTTTTTTTTTAATGACGGTAGGAACAAAAGATAAATTTCCCACTGCTGCATTAAAGCAATTACATCTCTGACTCTCCTTTTAAAGTGCAAAGAAGGCAGGTCTATGATGTGAGATCTAAATGACTAGATTCTGCTTGTGGATGGCTACCCAAAAGGTTTTACATCCTTCAAAGTGATTTATTTTTGGCAGTCCAGGGCTTCCTCTCTTCAGAAGAAATCCTGTAACGATCTCATGAACACAGCACTTAGAGTGCATGGCTGCTTCCTCAAGATGCTTAATCAGCTGTGCTGACACTAAAAACAGCACCAAAAAGATCCCCAAGGGATTACATCTGCATCAGCTACTTAGTCATCCTCTTTTTTTAATTATTATTATTATCTTTTATCTTTTTTACTTTGCTGGCTCATAATACAAAGAAAAAAACAGACGTGATGACATCGGATAGACATACACATAAAAATAAAATGCAACTGTGAGCGTTGGAACTCTGTTCCATGTCCATTTGGGTGGGAAATCTGGATTTGTAACATCTGAAGGCTGCTGCAGTTCTACAAAACTTCCTGCATTGGCAAGGTCTCAGCTGAGCACTGCTGCCTGCCTGGGCTGGGACCTAAAAGGATTGGATGCACTGCAGAAGTCCTCCAGCAAGACAGCCTTACACAGCACCCGAGGAGAAGAGAACAGTACAGATTATACAGTGACAAGACAATTCCGAAAATGCTTTGAGCTCTTCACTCCAAGTTCACCCGATGGCATTATACCGGAGGTGATCAAAGGTGCTCAGAGGATTACCGCATTGCAGGGAAGCAGCCCTCCCTCATATGAACTAAGCAGGACGAGAGCAATTGTAATGCTTTGAAACAGGACAGCAGTAGCCTTAGATTCTCAGCACATTTATCACCACTTCCCACTGGAAATTAGCTGGGGATTCATTATTGCAATTTATTTAAATCCTTCTAACCACAGAGGCTGCTCATATCAGACCAAGAGGGAGCTCACACTGACCCGATCCTGTACACACAAGATACAGCAGCAGCACGACTATGGCTCTGTGCTAAGTTACAGCCTATTTCTGCCTTGGGCTGTCCTAGCTATGGTCAGACTCCAGTGGTGACAGATCTCCTGCTGATACACTGTATGCATGCACTGGGCAATAGGAAAAAGGGAGAGAACTGAAGAGAGCTCTGCCGAGGTTTAAAATATTCTAAATCATCCAGCTATATGGCTACCACAACGCTCATAACTTTTACTCCAGACAAGCGTGCAGATCTCTGTTCATGTATTTTCATTTTTATGGTCTTTCTGGTATGCCTGCCGTCTGCCTTAGACTTCTTTTAAAACTACTGGTAAATCATACCTCACCCTGTATATACGCTGTTTAAAGACAATATTACAATTATACAGAACGAGCAGCTTCTGATTTATTTTCTCTTACTATCAGCGTTACTTGGACCATAGTACAACTAGAAACCATCAGAATCTCAGTCAGTCACTAAGCTGAATATATATATACATACACTTTCCAGAGTACATATTGTTACTACAAAGAAAGGAATGATAATATTTTCCAAAAGCCTGATTCACCAGAGACACCTGGGTTCTGCAATGCTTGCAGTACTTCTGAAGTGCTTTGTTACTGCATTGTATAATGCCAATATATAGAGAGAGATTTTTCTCCTGTGTGTCTACTAACATGGATACTGCTGAGCATTGATGGGACAAGGGGAAATGGTTTCAAACTAAAAGAGGGGAAATTCAGGAAGGAGTTTTTAATGATAAGGGTGGTGAGACAGTGGCACAGGTTGCCCAGAGAGGTGGTGGTGCTCCATCCCTGCAGACAGCCAGGGGCAGGCTGGAGGGGCTCTGAGTACTTGATGGAGCCGTGGGTGTCCCCGTTCAGTGCAGGAGGGTTGGAACAGATGGTTTTTAGTGGTTCATTCCAACTCAAACAGTTCTATGGTTCCTTTGAAATCTAACTTTCCTTTGTGTTGGGTCATGGATCACTTCTGGTATTAGGTTATAGATGGCTGTGCCAAATTATATATGCACTCACAACACAAAACACAGGCAAAATCCTCACAGAGGCCCCTGATGTTACCAAAATTCAGATGCTGCTAATAAGAACAGGATACACTTCCATCTGTCTGGATTGGGAAAAGAAATTCATGAGGCTCTGATTCATCTGCAGCCATATGCTGATATGCAGAAAATACTCGTGGACACACAGACATATGCAAGGTAGCCAGCAACAGAAATCAAATCAATCACAGATCACAGCATGTGATTTGCCTAATTATGAGTAGCACCTCACATTTTTTATCGACGCAAAAAGCACTTTGTGAATGAGCAGATGGCACCGCTATGGGATGGCACCGTCCTCGACAGTTGCAGATGCAGAGCATTTACACAGCATGCTGAAAAAATGACACAACACAAGCTGCTTCCTGGGAAAAAAGATTCAAATTGAACAAGTGTCACCAAACAAAATACACGTATTTATTGATGTTCTGAACTTATCTGATCCAGCCTCTCTCCTCAAATCAAATACACATGCACAGGCCAGGGAGTGATGCTATCTAGACATCATTAAAGTCTCTTAGATAGAACTGTCACGTGTGCTGTCTAGCATAGAAAAGCAGAGATGGAGACCAACTTGAGTCTAGTTCCAACCCGCAAACAATTTAAATCCACACAAGCAGAATCAATAGGAAGAAGCCCTGCAGAGAAAGCAATTACACTGCAAAAGCAACTACATTACAGCCCGGTTACGGCTGGAAGGCAGGATGCAGAAGGCCATCCTCACTGCCGTGATTACACAGTGGAGCTCTTTCCAACACATCTGGTCTGTGAAGTGACAAGGGTCAGCCCAGACACGTTCCTGCAATCAGAACATTTCTGCTTCTGGACTGCTGTTACAATTACAGGGCTCTTCAAGGTGAGACCTGTCTTCCAGGTTTGCCATGTGCCAGGGGCAAATGTTGGTCTGTGCACTGGGATATAGGTTGGAAGGGCTCGGTTCCTCTGATAGGAAAGTAATTTCATCTGCTTTAATTACCATGTGGGGTTACTGCATTGCATATATGTTTGCACAGGTTGGTTTTGAATTCTTTTTTTCCCCACCACTTTGTTTCTGAAATGATGGATACTTTGCTTTCAGAAGGATGTTCTGTCTGTCTGCATGACCAGACAGAGATATCCCTGCAGGAATAAACACCAGGACCCAAACCATGACCTGCAGTGGGGTAATGTCCATGTGTTAGTTGTCAGACAGGAGGGAGAACTGCAAACCTGCACCCCAGGAGAGGCAGAACATGGAGCAGGCAGGGCAGCACAGGACCTCAAGAGAGAAAATGGCAGATGCAGCTAAGTATGTGACATGACATTGAACTGATATGGAGGAAAGATGCTAAATCCTGCTGGACGCTGCAACACAGAACACGTGCATCTACAGAGATAACATGACAGCAGATATCTGACCAGTGGGACATTGCATGAGCAGTAATGGGAAGCTCTGTGGTGAGATTTGACTGCATCTTGCAGCTGTCATTCAATAGATACTCTTGGGTATCATTTTCAAGGCTAAGAGAGCAGAAGAACACACGGTATTGCTGATGAGCAAAAACACATCCCCAACCAACAGCCCTGGGGGCCGAGGAGTGGCACTTCAGAAGAAGTCAGGCTCTGAGAAAGAGCAGCAGATGCTTTTTCTATGCCTGGAAGAAGACAGGAAGGTTGTTTGGGGAAATTGTGAATAATGGCAAATGCAGCCAAAGAGATTAGGATGGGTGAAGGTAAATAGAGCACAGGAGACATATGAAAGCCTAGACCCAGCGTTACTCTTTGGGCAGTCAGCAGGGTGGCTCAGTCTGACTGGCTGTTGCCACAGAAGACACCTGCCTTCTGACATTATTATTCCTGAAGTTCCTGCAAAACTCTACAGGAACAAAATGGATCAATGAAGACATCCGATCAGTGGCTCCCAACAGGAAGAGGTGCAGGGAGGGTCTTCTCTGCCTGCTCCTCTTCCTCCTACTTGAACTAAGCTACGTTTCCCAGAATGTTGCATAATAGATAATGTTGCAGAGAAATAGAAAGCCTGCTGCCCTCCCAGCTGTGTACAACATCAAGGTTTATCATTTATAAATAACAGTTGGGATCTGAAGGAAACACACATAGCAGAAATCACTTTATAGCAGCTGCTGGGGATTTCAGGAATGCAGCAGCATTACAGATCCAATACTTATTATATGATCTTTATGGAAATAGTGAAGGATGTCCTGCTAAAACCTGGAAAGGATAGGCTCCGAACATTGAGCCAAAGGAAGCAGAAGACGAAATGTGTTTAGGTTCATCCCATTAATGACAGCCATGGCTCTCTGGAAACCAAGTCACCAAACAACCTCAGGTTGATCACTTAATCTTGACCTCTAACAGCAATTTGTGTGCATTTTGATTACGGGTTATTTGGCCATTCCCTGTGTGCCTTCACCTGTGTGAACAACACATCAGTTTATTTGCTTCAAGGAAAATATCAGCTGCTCTAAGGCAATAAACAGCTACCTCTACTTTGTACTTCTAACCCACAAAATAAACCTAGGAAAGAAAAATTTGTTCTTGCTCTTTGAGATGAGCCCAATCATAGGAAAAACAACAGGATTCTTTTGGCTAAAGAACAGTAAAGCTTGCAGGACAGACAAGCCTCATTCTGTTGGAGAAATGGCATCTCTTCTCCTTCGATCAACCTGATGATAATTTTATTTGTTTCTCTTCTTTTAAATATTGATGTCTTACAAAGCTTCTCATTACAAAAACACATCTAACTCTTCAGCTGTACTGCCTTGGGCTACAATCCTGTCAGATTTCATCCAAGAGGAAGGCTCAGCTTGTATTCGTTCTTGAATAAGACTTCCCAGGCACTGTGAAGAGTGATATGGATGGTTTGGTGAACACATTCTTCTCTCTAAAGCAGTCACCACCTATTCATGGTGCCATGGGCACTTTTTTGGCAACTGCTGTTGGTTTCTCAGCACAGAAGCAGAACTTGGGCATTAACTGCCTTTATTCCCTAAATGCTCCATGACAAATTCATCCCCTGTCTAAGTCAAGAGAGAGACAGTGGAAAGTTATCATGTTTTGCTCAGTAAGAAAATGGACTAGAAATACTGTATCAGGCTGTAGTTGGATAGAAAAGAAAAAAGACTAAGTCATAAAAGCCACTTTCTTTACATAGTTGTGGACTACAGATGAAGAATACAGAAAAGTGTCCAATATTGATACTAAGCAAATCCTGGCATACATTTACTCATCGCTTTCATGAACAGAGACTTACAAATCCAATTTTGCACTGCATCACTTGGAATAAACTTTAAACACAACCTTCCTTTGTAGATCACAACAAAGAACTTTCCAGAGGAGGACATCTTCATCCTTAAATTACTGTAGCTTCCATGCCAGAATCTCAATGTCTCAAAGGGAAACGCTGCTGTATTCCATTCACTCCCTTCCAGACTTGCTCAGCATCCCTTGCTAGTATGCCAGTTGCTCTCATAGCAGGGAAACAAATGCAAAGGTACATGATGCCTCACCTTCAAATATACTGTTTAACCATATCAGCTTCTATTCGAAAATATCTGCCAGCTCTCCCACTTGAGGCATGTGATCCATTAAAATGAGCGTGCACAAGGAGACAGGACACCTCACACAACTCCTCAGCTCCTCTAGGAGTACGTGAGCAAGCCACTTTGTTTACCCTCATACCTATAACCTGTCCCACTCTACCCATTGACAGCACAAAACCCCCTGGGAGGGGCTACCTTTGTGTTTGCACAGTGTCTGGCAGAGTGGACTCAAACCGGTGGCTTCACTGCCATATTTATGCACAGTCTGTAGAAAGCATAAGGCATGATCCAGAGAAAAAAAACAATGTACACTTAAATTTCTGCATGTGAATAGCCACACCAACATTAATGAAGTAATCAACATCTGTAAAAAATGCATATAATTAAATATCTGGGTAGACTGAAGACCAAATCAGAACGCCTGTCTCTGTGACTGGATTTGAAGCCTATTTTATCACATTATGTACTAACATCCTGCACACCAACAGTGTACCACTAACCAGCATGGGACCGTCTATTGCTGAAATACATTGGTCCAGGGGAGCAGACAGCCAGGCACAGCCCCAGACAAAGATCAAAAATAGAGATGTTCCAGCCAGGGAAATGTTAGCAGCCAAAGAAATCTCACTTTTACTTTCAAAAGATACAAGTCAGTTTTTCCAAGAGCCTCAACCAATTTGTCCTAAAAGAACAGGAGCAAATTCAGCGTTGTTCTTGTTTTACCCTGAGGTCCTTCTCCAAATCCAGCATCTGTCATCTAGAAGCAGAACAATCAGAGAAACTCTTATTACTGGCAAAGGACCTTGTAAATGAAACCTGGAAGGTCTGATTTTTGCTTCCTGTTGCAAATCAAAGAGCAGCCAACTGAACTGTCTGTAAAACCCGTTGTGTGTGTCTGCACTTGCTAATGACAGCACAGCTTGTCTTGTCAAGTAACACTTGCCTTATGAAACACGTAACTTTGCTTCTGAAATAATTCTGACAGCAGAAGAGTTGCAGAAGAGTTTGCTGTCCTGTGGTAAGAGGACATGAATGTCTGCTATTGAGGCTTCCTAGAAACATCAGAAAACACCACTATGTTTCTTTATAATTGGATCTTATTATTTGCCTTTTAGTGCTTCCTGTATCATTCTATCTTCTATCTACGCTGTATGAAGTTTTATTCCTTTTTGACTTTTCAGTATTAAGAAGCTGTTTATAATACTTTGGGATCTCCAAAGCAGCCACGATCCTGACTGTCAGCAGCCATGTCTAGACATTGGAAATCCTTATGCTCAAAGCCTTTGCCCATGGGAGAGAGAAATGCAGCAGTACACAACCTGCACTCCTTTCCCTGAGCAATTTCAGGTGCTTTGGAAAGCTTACTTCTTCCTCAGCCTATTGCTTCTTAAGATGAAATTTGGATCATGTTTTGGACTGGAAATTCAAGATTACTCTACAAATGCCTCCAATCCCATGGGTTGGTTCAGGTTGGTAAGAATCAAATGCCAGTGTTTCTATTAACAGTATTGTCTGTCCAGTAAGAACAGAAGGCTACAGAATTCCAGATCAGTAGGTTAGATTGCTGTATCTCACATTCAACTCCAAGTACTCTCTCATAAATAATAATAATAGTAATATTAAACACAGAAAAATAAGGATAGTGCACAGCTCCTACAAGTATGCATGCCTGTAGGAATAATGAGAGTCCATAATAAATGGCTAATTAAGAAAAATGAGCTTCATACAATCTTCCAAGTTCATTCACAAAGGTGGCACACAAGTTGGAGATGCTGAACCTAAGCTGAAATAACAGACAGCGAAACTGTTGTGCATGCTGGAGGACAGGAAGAAACTGCCTGCCAAATTCATTCAGCTCAGCCATTTTTTCTTTCAACTTTAAAATCAATAAATCCATGTCTTTCCCTTTTCCTTTTGGAGGAATAAACTAAATCAAATGTTCATTCCTCCCTAGGTTCTAGTGCCTGCACTCTTGTCTCAAGGATCACGACTCAGCTAAAAACACAGCCTTAGCTGATTTGCAACATTTCTGTGGATATACAGCCCTAACACAACTCAGTCCCGCTGTCAAACTCTTCAGAGCTGAAATGTTCTGGGATCGTGGTAAAAATGCAACGCAAAAGCTCTGAGAGCACAGAGCATCCAGCCTTAACCTCACAGCTCACTTTGAGCTGTGGTGCACATCACTTGTTTTTATGACCACTGAGTTCAGCTGCAAATGTTTGAAATGAAAAGGGGAAAGGAATCAGATCAGAACAGCAAAACAAACACGATCTGAACATCTCCCCACACTTCACACAACCAACTCAAGCGGAGAAATTTCACCTATTGAATGGAAAAAAAGTCACTCAAACTCAGAGATCATTTCGGAAATTCTCACTCTCCATTTCTGGCTTCAGGGCTGCAACAACTGAATGGCCCAAACTGCCCACCTAGAAGACAAAAACCACAGCCAGCAAGTGCTTATCCAGTCTGTGAGCACAGATTCTTCTGCAAGGACCACACTGGGTTTTCTAGACACAAAATCCCCACTGATGTTAGGACCAGAAAGTAACAAAAGCATTGTGCCCGGGGTTAGCTTAGAGGTGTGCCCATGATGAAAATATAGACAAAAGCCAAGGTAGGTAGCCCACTTGGCACAGCTGATTGACTTTAATAGGTGTTGATTACATTGCTCATATTGCATGAAATTAAAAAGCTTACAAATGTTATGAGCCATTACCCTTCCATTTAAAAGAGCTTATGACATGTTAGAAACATTTAATGAAATCCTTTTCAAAATGCCACGGGCAGCCTCCACGAGATTTCTGCTTTGAAACAGAAGTTGTAGAGCTATTTCAAAAACTTAGCTTACTTCAGAGCTTCCCCTCTCTTTCTTCTGTGGGCTACTCAAAGACATTTGGCAGCTGGTGGGATACTCGGCTGCCTGTTGTGCTCTCAGTGTGCAGCACATCACACCAGCTCGTTAGCCAAATGACGGGAAACACACAAAGCAAGATGTATTTCTGGTGTGATTGGAAGTACTCCTTCTGCCAGCCTGCAAAATTTCCTTCTAAATCCAAAGCTAAGAAACTTCTGGCCAATATCACTGTGAAGCTAGGGAAATGTTTTCACGGTTGCTGTAAAATTTGCTTAAACTTACACCTTTTTAGCACACTGAAAATATCACAGTAACTGCCCCCAGAGCTCCGGGGCAACCAAAGTTCAACCCAAAGTAGGATCTCTGGATTTTATTGCTTTAGAATGAAATTTATTAAGAAGAGAGTATATCAGCTTTATAAATCCCACTGGATGCTTGCAGCCTACTGCCATGCAGAGATTCAAATCTGCTTCAGGTGGTGATGGCAACAGTGTCTGTGCAGCAGGTGAGGGTGCTTCTGCTAAAGTGACGCCTTTTCCAACTTGCTCAGCTGCTTCTGTTTATTTTTACTGCTTTGCCCCTGACAGAAGAGCCCCCCCTTGCTCCTCTCTGCTGAGGGGACAAGAGGGAATGGCCTCAGGTTGCATGAGAGGAGGTTCAGGTTGGAGATAAGCAAGCATTTCTTCTCAGAAAGAGCAGCGCTGCAGTGGCACAGCTGCCCAGGGAGGTGGTGGGGTCAACGTCCCTGGAGGTGTTCAAGAAGTGTGGAGATATGGCACTGAGGGATGTGGTTCAGTGGGAATGATGGGGGTGGTGGGACTTAGAGATCCGAGAGGTCCTCTCTAACCTTAATTAATCTAAATGTCCGTGATAGTGGATACACAAGCACGATTCAGGCTCGAGTCTTGAACAAAGGCATTTGTTACAAAATCACACTGGCACAGGTTCTAATAACAAGGTATTTGGAGCATTGCCACAGGGGATAAATAGGGAGAATAAGGAGCGTATAGCTTCCTTTTGTTGTCTGCACCATCACTTGCAGCATCATCCTTTTTTTAACTACCAAGGCTTTTAAAAAATGTTTTAGCATCTGCTGCCAAAAATCAACTGAGAGAAACAGAAAGCTTTGAAGATGTAATTAAAGGAAGCATGCTGCTTCAGAAGCTGACATCGGACAGTGTGAGTTTTGCCTACCTGAAACAGTGCCGTCATCCCTGAAGTGACTGAGCTGTCCCTGGGACCAACATCCCCATGGGCTCATTCTATCATCATGTACATGAGATTGTTCTCTTCTCTGAAAGGTTGGTCACTAAGGGAATAGCAAATGCCAGTGGGGATGATGCCAAGGATGCGGTGTGAAGGGGCTGCTAAGTGACAGCCACACATTGAGACAAACTTCATTTCCACCCCGTGATGGTTTCCGTGAGCGTGCTGAAATCCTTGAGCACTCTGCTGGACCAAATCATTGGGAATTAATTCAGTACCCTCTTATTGCTCCGTAAGCTCTGACAAAGGAGAAAAAAAGGCACGATTCTGTTCCCTTCCTCAAAAAAGAACAGCCTTCTTTCCGTGCTATCTACCTGAGCCTTTGCAGAA
Organism: Coturnix japonica; assembly: GCF_054131305.1. Lineage (NCBI taxonomy): Eukaryota > Metazoa > Chordata > Aves > Galliformes > Phasianidae > Coturnix > Coturnix japonica. The sequence goes on along the minus strand of NC_140680.1, from coordinate 5,404,722 downwards.
AGCAAGATTTCCACCACACAGTTTGAGCTTCTTACAGGGTTGCAATTATCTTGCCAACTGCACTGCCTCACCTCATGGGTGAGCGTTGCTTTTTAATCCAAATTAGTATGTTGCACTGTTTATAAATATGTACTTACGGCTGTGAGGCAGGTATGCCCCCAGAGAGGACACATGTCATCGTAAAGCCCAAATACGTGGTTTATTGTTTTTTGGTGTGTATTTTTAGCTTTGGGGCAGGTAGACCTACAGAGCAAATAATACAGAAAAAAATAGCTACATTACAGAGCTGCTCCCATGCTTTAAATTTATACCACTCTTTTTCCAGATCTGAATGTTGTGAGACAAGTCCATTGGCAAAATAATTATTTATCAGTCTTAAAAGCTTCCTTCAAAATTTCTATCATTCAAATACTGGCTGGGGAAAATGAAAAGCACAGACAAGCATATTTGATGTACTCGCCAGTCTAGCTTTTATGCTGATGAGAACTTACTAAACACCAGTAAAGGGAATAGCAGTTATCAGCCCTAATTCACAACTGTGAAATTTTTAGGCCAAGCAGATGCCCTTGTAGAATCCCAGCCAAGAGCTGTGACAGGCCAGACCTCCCACCGCAGGCACCAGATATTTCCTCTGGCTTCAAATGAGGCTGGGCTTGCTCCAACGCTCTGAGCAAGCAATTGGTTCTCAGCGCTGTGGTCCCATGGTGAGTCCCACAGTGAGTGTGCCTGGGACCTCTGGTATCACCCAAAGAAAGGAAGACATCAGTAGACACCATACTTTGCACTAGGCTAAGAATACTGAAGTCTGGGTTTGCATACTGAGGCTTTTTTCCCCCCATTGGTGCACCCAAAATGAACGCTAGAAGGGCCAAAGCATCGTAATCCTATCACAGCAATGCCCTTCTCAGGCGCTTGAAGCTGAGATGATGAACTCACTGGTTGTCACGGAGTTCCTGAGGAAGTAATTCACTTGATTTTACAGTATAATCTCAGCATATGACTTTATGTCTGTTGTTACTGGAATGCAAAACACACACAGCCTGCTCTCCGTCTCGCCCCTTTTAAATTACTCACAGACCTGAAAGTCCTCAAAGTGGCAAGCTTCAAACAACACAACTGCTCTAAAAAAAGCTAAATCTCTGCTTACAGTAAGCTTCAAGGAGTCTGCTCGTTTGCTGCTCTTCTGAACAGAGGAAGGAAAATTTCCATGTTGAAAGTTCAATTCAGACGAAGGCAATGAAGGCTGCAGACCACCAAACTGTTGTCATTGCTTTCCAGCACATAAAATTAACAATTTGTGCTGCTACGTGCAACTTTCAGTCAAAGTTTGTCTGATTTATAACCAAGCAGATGGTTCACACGATAGTCCACAATAAATTACAACAGTTAGAAAGACAGCTACATTTTGAGATTGACAGTGCAGCTGAGCTACAGATGGGTTTATAGATGACCTGTCCAATTTTTCATAATCTCCATAATTTATGTGCTACTAAAGAAATGTGAGGATTTCTAATGCACCTTCTTGACTATGTACAAATCACTTTTATTTACACAGGCAATACTTCATGGTCCAGTTAACTTCCTAATTAAAGACAGCAAGATGCTCATGTTCCATGCAAGTGGCATGGAAAACACCGTTTAGTTTGCAATATGTTCAGCTGGGAGTTTAAGATGCTCTGATCACTCCAGGACAAATGAATGCATCTATCTAATTTCTCTAAAACAAGACTACAAGGGTGCAAACATAGCTACCACCAGTTGCTATTCATCAGTCTCCAGATAAAACTCAGGCTTATGCAATAACAAGGTTATATTTATTTGCAGGCTCTTGAGTGTACAGATGGGTCCTAATCCAGGAGGAATTACAAACCAAATGTTACTGAGCCAGGGTTTAGGAAACTACAGAAGCAGGGACTTCCTATATTAAGAGAAAAGTATTTAGGGAGGTCATTCTTGAATAGGTGAGGGAAAAGGTGAGTGAACCTGGAAAGTCACTGCTCAGAAGAGGTGGTGGTGATGCAGAAAGAAATGCTGGAAGCAGCTTCTAGAAGTCAGTTCAGGTCTGTGGTTTTAATGACAACATCTCTCACATGGGACTGAATGTCTTCAGCACAACCCTTCTGCTAATATCTTTGAAGGGTAGGCCAGAAGTATACCTCTGTTAGTACCATAAATCGCATGCCACAGTACCACACATTCATTCTTCCTGGCTGTAATTTCATTTGCAATGTGTTGTCTTCCAAAAGAAGTGCAGCTAAAAGCAACCAGCTACCCCAAAAAGCAATCAAGGAGGACAATATCTACTGCACAAATCACAGAAATAAGAGGTTCCCAAATAGCCACAGTCTTTTGGGAAAACACTTCAGGACTTTTCCTTCTGCCTAAACTTCAGTCTTACCTTCTTGCTAAATAAATTTGAAAAAGAAATCCATTTGAAGTGGAAATCTAAAACTATCTTTAAGCCTGAAGGCACAGCTCTTAGGAAAGCGTCCTTGGGACTCAGAGATGCAGAAGAGGCACCAGTGACAAATTCAGGCTCATACCAGCTATCAGTCACAAAGCACGATTCCTCCCCTGCATTTCCATGCAGCACCATGGTGCTCCTGGGGCCCCTCCATCTTCTGCACAGAACAATACCAAAGCTGGCATATTTTTTTTCTGATAATCTTTTCAAAATAAGCAGTGCTGAAAATCTTTTGAGCTTTAAATAAAATCATAATCTATTACTGCACATAACTCTTAGGTTGTTTAAGCACACAGAAAACACTGCATGTCAGCTTATTTCTTCACTGTGATTTGTCTCTTACACTGTGCACGTTTAAAGCCACAATACACATCTCCAAAAACCCAGGGAAGATTACTATGGAATTAGTATGGATATTCATCTGTATCAATGCTGAGTTTGGCTCTTATTTTAGCAGCATTCATCAAGCTCAAGAGCTGCTTTAATGCTTCCTTCCAACACAATACTGGCTCATACTAATACGCTTTAAACAAATATTGCTTCAGGTAATCAATAATGCTTTTAAATAATCTGTAAGAGTCATTCTTTGAATGCAGCCCTTTGATTTGCTTACAAGAAGCCAGGTTCACACAAAGCAAGAAAGCCTAAGTTGACTGAAATCAACAGAATTGTTCCTGTTGTCTGCAGTTCATTAATTATTCTAGCATTACTATGAGCAACCTGAAATTCAGCACAGACTTCTCCATTTTAACTCCACTAAGAAGTCGGAGAATCTATAGATGTGGTTTATGCAACTAAATAGTTAAAACAGCCTCCAGGATTCATCGACTGAAGTGAGCAGAGAGGCTCTGACTTGCTTGGCTGTAGATCAGCTCTTCCTGGCTTTCCTGTGCAACTGCAAAAAGAAGACTAATCCTGGAGGCTGGATAAAGCAAGGAGCACACACAGAGGTCTTACCTTATGTTTTCTATTTCTTGCATTCATTAAGCTGTCAGCGGTGAGGAAACTCGTTTCATTATCTCAAGGAGGAGACACCTTCTGTCCCCCCACCTTATTAAAATGTAAATCAGTATAACGGTACATTTAAACAGTAAACTCCCTGTAGCAAGAAAGGGTTCTTAGTTCTCTCAGTAACCAAATACTATTTTCAGCAGTCTAACTGAAGGAAAAGAAATGCATGTAGCAATTCTTCAGTCTATTTATCTGACTCACTGCTGCACCTTTTCCACACATTATACTATGAAATGTATGACATATAAGGTTTTATGGTTCTCTTTTAATTCAGGAATGAAAACATTTATAGATATGAACGTTTTCTCATTAACTTTTCTTCCTAAATGATTACACTTGTTGAAATCAATTCCTAGCCATCTTACAGAGGTTACAACCTTCAATAATTAAATCGGATATTGTATTGGATGTTACGTTGATTATGCTACAAATCCCAATTTCTACAAGACCACTGAAAGGCTGAGATAAAAGGCTGTTAACTTTATTTAATTAGCTATCTGCCATTGTTATCAGAATGGGAGACTGTTATCTGACTCAACACTTCAGATCAGGAAACAAGCTAGGTGACATTTTCTTAGAAGGATTCTGGAATGGATATGTAATCTTTTCAGTTATTTTACAGCCACTCAGGACAAACAGGATTGCATTAAAAACAAGAAAAGGCATTGACAGACAGTGAAATGTTACCATGAAAACGCTATTTCAATCACACTTGGATTCTTCCTCATTTTCAGTTGTTAAGATCCTTGCCACTTTTGTCAAGCAGTCTCACCGAGCAGCGCTGAATTTTAAGCGCGCATAATTTTAAAGCACAACGTGAAATAGGACTGAGCACACAGTATGGGTTTACTGCACTAGCTAACAGATCAGACCCTTCTCCTAAGACATCACCTCACTCCTTTCTGCAGAGAAAGTGCAACTAGTTAAATGTGAGCTGGAATTCATGACTGCCTGCTATTCCTATACCTCAGAAACATTACATCTTCCAGTTGAGGGCTGCTTATGATTTATCCTGATGGGAGACACAAAGACCACGTGAAATCTCAGAGGTCCATGGAGGATTTCAACTGTGTCTTACATCAACTAAATCCACAGGTACCAAACTTGCAGTCGCCCAGAGGATGTTGTATCTTGACAAAGTACCCAAGAGACACCCCGTCTCTCTCCCCAAATTACGTTTGTATAGAATGGCCAAAGTAATTTATCCAGTAATGATACCACTCTGCCACTTCAAGGTTTCTTAGTCTTCAGACTGCAGAAACGTGATTATTTCTTTCCCAACAACTTACTGGTCTCGACCGGATTTCTTTGGCGTAGAGAGGTTTCAAGAATTCTGAATCTCCTTCCAGCTTCAGTCCCTTATCTGTGATTCTCAGGTTCCCCATTCCATCCTAGAACAAATACAAAACAAAACAGCACCATTAGTTACAATTACTAAATCCATCAGGTTGCCAATAACTCATTTCTGTTTCCTATTGAGGAGAACATGGAAAACACTGGGAGGCACCAGAGAATGCAGTTATTCGTGTTATTCTTTTAGCCCTGTTTCTGTGAAGAAAAAAATAAATCCATTGAGAGCAACTTGCAGTGCCCCCCAGTAAATCACTTACACAGACGGAAGATGCTCTTTTAAGCCAGTCATCTCCACTCAAAGAGATGCAGCGATGCTCTGTGTTAATAGGAAACTATTCACTGCAGTATTCAAGCTGTGTCTACCTTCTCATTTATGGCAAATCCATATAAAGAACATGTGATTAATTTTACTGAACTCCATATAGATTTATATGTGATTATTTCACTGAACTGACCAAACAAGTTTTGGCTATGTAGGAGTACAGCAGATGACTACAAATAGTTCATTTTCTTTCGAAATTGCTTAGTTATATGTGCCCAAGATGTAATGAAACATCTGACAAACCATAATAGCAAAAAATATATATATGTCAAAATTTTGTATGAATTTTTCATACAGTTTTTATTTAGTAAGATGGGTATATGGATATACTGGCTCAGAGTAGAATGGGGCCCAACTAAAAATGTTTCACTTTTAGTCTGTGAGAGAAAATCACATCTTTTAATAAGATGCGCGATTCACATTCATTTAGGCTCCAGTTGTATAGAAAGTTGTGTGTTTAAGAAACATGATGTTTGTGGGCAACTGCAGAAGATAGATGTATAATCAAAAGCACTTCAAATGCAAGGAAGAGAGGGAAGTGGAGGGGCAAGAGAAGATGGAGAGGAGTAGAGAGGAAGAGGAAGAATAGGAAGAGTAGTTTAGGTGGGGCCTGCAAAGATCAAGTCCAACTGCCTGACCACTTCAGAACTAAGCAAAATTAAAGCATATTATTAAGGACATTATTCAAATGTCTCTTGGACACTGATAAGCACGGAACATCCACCACTCAAAGACACAGCACGACTCAGCAGGGATGCTGGTCACTTACCAGGCGTTCCCTTGCTCCAACAAGTATCAGTCCCATTGTGTTCCCTGCCAAGAAATGATCACTTTCCTTACAATGTGATGACTTGTGAACAAAGGTTTAGGAGTGCTGGCTGACTGACTGACTGCAGTCACATCATTTTGATATGAAAGGTGTAAGCAAACTTTAAATAGAGACATATGCTGAAAATGTTACTGACTGCTGAAGGGCGGGGGAGTGAGAGATGGGTCATAAAGTGCCAGTTGCTAGATTTCCTGCCCCAGCTGTAAAATACTGGCTTATGAATTCTGGGTTGGTGATGGCACAGAAGGGGGTTCATTTATCTCAAGCAAAAGTACGAAGAAAATGAGTGAAATATGATTATGCGCCAAAGAGCCAAGATTAAATTTTGATAGTGGTATGCTTTGCGATTTGAGTGAGCAGGAATTATTACTGCTATCTGCAGACCCTCACGTGCTTTGCTCTGCTAAAAAAATTCTAAAAAGTCTTTCCCCAAGAAGACATTTCAGTGAGATTACAAGCCCTGAAGGCTTTCACACTGCAGGATGTTCTCCAGTGTCACATGGGTAGGCATATGTCACAGCTAGCTGCAGGAATGACCATCTCTGCAGGTACCAATCCTGACTATTCCCAGGCCTCACTGCTGAGCTGTTGTAAAGCAATACTACACCAGTAACTTGTATTGATGGCACTTGTCACCACTGAAGCTGTGGTAAACCACCAAGTTCAGAGGATCACAACTACATGCTCAATTATAACAGAAATCCAGTATTCCACTTTCCTCTTGAGTGTTTCTCTTGCTTTCTTCCCTTCACCTTCTGTTTCCAAGTACTCCCCCGTGGGATTGTTATGTATTTAAAAAACACATATATGGACCACATAACTCACAGCTAGCTGGTCTTATACATCCAAAAAGACACATCAGGTCTACGGGACAACGTTCAACAAGCAGTACTTGAAGAACACATTTGATTCATATTGTACAGGCACGTGTACGCTCTTAAAAATAGAAAACCATGGGGTCAGAGTAAAGAAAACACTTCCCCATGTTAATCTTCTCAGCCTCTGACACTGTCATTCTGACCCCACTCAACAGACGTTACCTCCTTCCCTCCATGTTCTTTGGGGTCAGGACACGATGCTTAGCACTGACGCTGACTATCGCTACCCCTCTACTGTTCATGCCTGTGCTGATTGGAAATGACAGCTTTTTGTAGTGACATTCTGGATCAGCAGTCAAAAAAAAACCACACCACACAAAGATTGTAACTGAGCCTAAAGTGAGCAGATATTCCTAATTTCTAACTATAATCATTATAAAATAGTATTCCCTTATTACATCCTAATAGAAAATATCCTGCAGCTTGCAGCATGATACAAAGGTACCAAAATACAGACATATTCCAAAGAAATCATTGCGTGAAAGACCACCCTTCATGTGTTGCTTTGGGTAAAGCATCTTCCTCCTCCCTACAGTATATGGTTTAATAGAAACTAAATGTCATACTCTGCTACAGTGAATATATATATAGCACCAGTGCTATGAAATTTCATGGACCTTGACCTATAAAATGTAGCAGGAAGCTGGCCGGAGTGACAGAGACCATGATTTTTTTATTAAACACAGTGTGATGATTGGTATGTATCCTTATCTGCCACTATGATCCTTGTGACTGTGTGGTATCGATTATTTGGCACGCTGATGTCCAACAATCTCTGTTTCTCCCCTCTTTATTAGTGGACTCCTCAACAGGGATTGAATGACTTCAGTGTGCAGGCAACAAACCAGCTTTGTGCGAACTTCCAGGCTCACTGCTGGAAACCAGCAGGCAAAGAGTCAGGAACTTTCCATTACCTCCTGCTTTGAATTATTCAGTTTTTGGTAGAGCAGGGAGATAACTTCCACATTACTTTTATTGCCTCAGCCACCTCTCTTTTTATACAATGCCTTGTAATGGGCACGCATAAAAATTTATGTGCTGTCACCGACTGCTCCGTGTTAAAATGGGACAGCAATGGTAAAATCCCAAATAACATAAATGTCATTTTGGTATTCTTGAATGATGGAGGACTTTCTTTTTTATTAGCTTGAGAGGCAGCTCGGTTTAACAACCAATTACAATGGATACCCAGCATTGCTGCTACCTGAGGGCTGAGGCTCTTTTACCTTGAGGTCAGCCCTGGGGCCATATACACAGGCAAAGCCAGGCTTTTTTGTTTTGTTTTCCTTTTTAACAGCTGTGGGTTACTTTCTACTTTGTTTTTAACTGTACAGTTGGTAGCAGGGAAGTTCAGTTGGCAGAATAAGAAAAAGCAGCCAACCTGACCAGAGATACGTAATTACTGCGGAGAATACCTGCAAATTGCATTAACTGTACCAACTTGGGCTGCTGTGGGGGATTCCACAAGTGTCTGCCACCCATGGTAGCTCTATTACGTGAGGCTGGGCTCATGTCACAGCTAACCCACAGCACACGCTCGCTGCAGCCTTTGTGCCGTGATGCTCCGTTCTTTACAAACCATATATTCAAGCCTCACACTGCTCTGCACTTCCTCGGGTATTTCTGAATATAGAAAGGAAATGTGCTGTTTACTCTTCTATTGCTCTTTTCCTAAGGATTTTCTGGGGATGCCAGTGATGGCAAACACTATGAGCACCAGCTGTGTGCTGGCCACCACCAGCCCAGTGTGTGTCAGTGCAGTGAGCTGCTTGGAGAAAATGCAGTTTTACTGTATCTCCATCCAGAACTAGTTTTCTACAGCAGGGTTTGTCTCTGCATGGCAGGGATGGATCTGCTTCTTTTACTGGGAATAAACCATAGTTATGTATGGTAACATCCTGTGGGAGAGAATTATCTTTGGAGCCTGCTCATGTCAGATGGCTGAAACACCTGATTATTGTTGCTTGTATTATTGATTGCTGCACTCTGCATTGCTTCCAGATATGTGCAAGTTATTACACAGCTCAATACATCCGAAGTTAGGAGGGAAAAAAAAACAGCAAATGCAGGTGACCTGTTTTACCTCACCTTCCTCGAAAGATTTCTGTGCTCTCCCACCTCTACACTGACATTAATTTTTTCAGTTTTCACAGACTTAAGGAAGGTCTGCAGAGATGCACTTTGCTGTCAGTTCTTCACAGCCTCAAACACCTACTGGCTCTAATCGGATCTGGTCTCATTCCTTCTCATTTTCTTCACTTAATTAGTCATTTTTGTAAAGAGACTGCTCTCTAGCTGAGCATCAGCACAGTCATTTTCCTGCAGCAGCCAAGAAAGCCTAAAAACCCACCAGTGGGCTCAGTTCTGGAAAGTTAGGGCTGGTTACACAGCATGGTCCTGAACAACTTAAACCTCCAAAATGAGGAGTGTGACAGCTTTGTCATGAAGCTCTGCTTTGAGACCTCTCCTGAGCCTTTTCTTCTCCAGACTAAACAATCCCATTTCCTTTAACTGCTCCCTGTAAGAACTGTGCTCCAGACCCCTTACATCTCTGTTGACCAGGGCCTCATGTCTCTCTTGTCTTTCAAAACTGAACAGCACTTAAGATGCAGCCTCACCAGAGCTAAGTGCAGGGGGACAATTGCCTGTTCCTGCTGTATGGCTGATACAAGCCAGGATGCCACGTACAGAGATAAAAACTGCCTGCAGACCATTACAGTAATATATTTCAACCCAAACCAGGTCTACACAAAGCTCAGAGCCCTTTTTTCCAAGTGGAAACTCTTAGTTTTGTTAGTTGCTCTGTATGACTACAGACTAAGAGGCAGAAGAAACCTCCAGCTTACTCTGAAGGGGAGTACGTGACAGAGTAACATGAAATTAACAAGGAGGGCATCCATCTATCCATGTAGCTCAGTGTCACAATAACCAGCTTGTCCTTAATATTATACAGAGGAAAACACAGCACAACTCAGTAGCTAGCAAATGTGAGCAGGAGTGCTCAGGGGACACAACCCCACTACACAATCACAGTGTCATGAAGGACACCTGCCATGTGCATAGTCCCACAGCACCTTTCTCCTCTATCGGTTCCTTCCATACTGACCAAGCGCTCACCAAAGCCAGTGCTATTTATTGTGAAGATTTCTTCAAGAGCTGCTGCAGTTTTCATTTAAACAAACAAACAAATAAATGCATTGATTTCAGTGGAGGTTAGGAGAAAAGTCTTAAGCAGCAGAAAGAACGAGTTACAGCTGGCCAAAGGGACTAAATTCCAACCCCTTAAACAATTCCAGACTTGTGCTGGAACCATTTCTAAACAAATCATTCAGCCAGTGCTTGAAGAAAGCTTAGCTCAGGATTTACTGCATATTGCTGGAACTGCTTTGGGCAGGAAGTATTTCTTTTCAAAGGGAACTCCAAGTGAGTTTACTCAAAATATGATGATGTGTGGCACACACACACATACACACACAAAAAAAAAAAGCCAAGCAGGACTTCTATGAAGTAAACCACTCAATTTAAGAGAACACTTTTGCACTGAAAAGGATTAGCAGATCTTTTGGGAAGATGACTGTGAATCCCAATGTTGGGACACGACCCTCACTTGCAAAATTCCTCTCTGGGATAATAATTTCCCTTTCCACTGGCACAGCAGGGAAGAGTTCACATTGGCCCTTCACAGCTACCAGCCATGGAACACCTTGGCACCGAACCATTCTAAAATGAACCACGTTCTCTTGAGCATTTTTTGCTCCAACAAATACCAATGTGTCACATCTTGAAGTCAACATATATTCCAAATGTGTTCTTTGAATTCTCTGTCTTTTTCAGTCTAGCTCATTACCATAATTATGCTAATTAGAAGGGAACAGTCCCATCCTGTGGAAACTTGTGCTCACTGAGAAGTGGAATAAAAGAATTCTCTTCTCACAGGAACAAGAGCTCTTCTCATAATGCAGAGATTTAATAATAAAATCTGCACATAAATTCACTGCAGAGCTGGAGGGGTTGCAGAAGCAGGCTTTATACATTATGGTCTAATACTCCTGAATTACAATAATCTGTCAATCACCAAATGAAGGAAAAAAATCAACACTTCTTTTTCTAAACTATTAAGATCTTGGACAAAATATCCTCTGTAGTATCACTCCTTCAAATTGTAACAAGAGTCAATTGAACACATTTGTCTTTATACTGTTGGAAGAAGCTTCCAGGGAGAAGGAGGGTATTTTCCCCCTCCTTTCTTTATTTGAGTGAATCTCTCTTGAGGTTTCTACTTACACTGGGGAGTACGTTGTCTGACTAATCCGGTGTTCAGCAGCTCCCACTGACCAGCACTGAAGCTGGCAGATTAAGGTCTGAGTGTGAAAAAGAAAGTAGCAGCTCTCAGAGAGTTTCTGGAGGTGAGCCCTTGAAAATGAGGCCAATTATTGGGTCATTTTTGTCCGATGTGAATGTGCCAGAACAACTCAGGGGCACTAATTAGAGCACAATATCAGATCCGCTCAAGGAAATAAAGCTCACACAAGCACGCTGTGGATCCAAACCACTGCCCAAGGCCCACACCAACACCCAGCTTCCCAAAATACAGAAAGAGGCAGAGCAGAGCTGGGGCTGGTCCTGCATTCCCATCTATTAGCACATTTGACAGCTCCATCTCAGCAGACAGATTTACAGGCTGTGAGGACACCTGGAGGAGGTGCCTCCTGCACTGACCTTCTCAACAACCACTGTACCTGCACGATGTACTTGCTGCTATGGCAACATCCAGACGTAGGATAATCATAATGTGAATCCATATTTTCTGTTGCTTCATTTACTCTCCATAACTATTGTTTCTTCTGCTTCCAAAAGCCAGGAGAAAACAGCATGGATGGAAAGGAATATTTTCAGTACGCCCAATTAATCATGTCTGAGCGTGGATTTGGTTAACATTAGGCATTTAATGATGACCCTGCACTTGGAACATAATTGCCCCAGGCTACTTCTGCATTTTAGGGAAAGAAAATGGCAATTCAGTCCTCCTAGTGCCCAGATCGCTCCCTGTGATTGCTCCATGCCAGCTGCTCAGAGCTCCCCGAAGGGGCGTATTTTCTAGATGCCTTTGGATAGCTGGGGTGGACTTAAAGCACAGTGCAATAGGATTAAACCAGAAAATAAATAGGCTGCCAAGCAAAACAATAAACAGATACGACATAAAATATACTTCCAAAACGTGTTCCCAACCCTACTGACGTAGAGTCACTTCAGGGATTGTCCCAGTGATTATTGTTTTTTAATCAAGTCTTGGATTTTCAGTGAGAGACAGAGTATAGGATAAATTCAATTTCTTTGTACAGATAGGTAAAAAGAAATTTGCTTTAAAATAAAATTCACTGTGTTAAGAATCGATAGTCCTCTCGTTAAGAAGCTGCCTTCAAAACTAAGGAACCAGAACAGAATTTTTTAAGTTGTATTTGTCACAAAAAATATATGATTTAGCTTTCTCACTATCAGAATATACTGAGAAATAATTTAAACTGTCTTCCAGTCTTATCTACAGTGTGTATATGACGTTGTTAGTGGGAAGGCTCTGGGGACAGCAAAGAAATGAAAGAAATGAAAGCTCTTCACCCAGAGAGGCAGAAGAAATAAGTATATTACTTCTACTGCTTTTTGGACAAATGGCAGCCAATAACTATTCATAGAGGGAAACACATGGGTATGGTTAAGGTCTCTCATCTTCATTAATGGTGTACAGAGGATGACTCGTCATCACTTAACTCCTCCCAAAACTCCCAGCTCCAGTATATTTAGCATCATAACTGGACATAGAGCTGCTAACACACCTAATATATGGTGTACACATCTGCGTGTGGCATACACACCTGTGCATGCTCACATGTGCATTGTCTTAGGGGAAACTGAGGCACAACATTGGGGATCACCCAACCATCATACAAAAAAGCTGTGCTAAAGGAGGAGCCTCCCAAAGTAACTCTCCAGCGTATTCCTATGTCAGTCCTGCAGCCAAAATGCCTCATACACCCTACTCCTAAGAAACAACGTGTTAATTTAGCAACTTTCAATCACTACCTTCAGATACACCCTTTTTTCCCCTTCGGTTTGCACTGCTGTCTCCTTTCCAGAAGACACACTGCACTTCATGCCATCACTTTCTTCAAAACATTTTAGTGAGCATCCAGAAAGCCTTCAGAAGAATTAAAACAGTTTACAGAGCACAGGAATAAGCAATGTGCTGTCAGGAACTCCAGTCCAGCAGCACCCTGCCCTGCAGGATGAGTCTTCCTCACATAATTGACCAGAATTATCATTATGGCTGTTTGTACTTGCTGAGCTGTGAAGCCACCAAAAAACATTGAGACTGTCCTCCTGCTGTTTGTTGAGGCAAAAAAAAAAAAAAATAAGTCTTTCTTCTTTATAAGCTGAGCCCATGTGTGGGCTTTTTAAAATTTCATATTATTAATCTTATTTATCAAGTGGGGCTTACTGAGTCATAGGGGACTTCTGCTGATGCCAAGAGATTCTCTTCCAAGTCAGAAGTGTGGTATCATGTGCTCCAAATAGCCAGGAATGACATGCAAAAATATACAACTACCACCCACTCTGATTGCAAACTACAACAAAGACAGACATGGTCCCCTTTTCCAACACAGAGAGTTTTAAAGTCACAGGAAAGTGATTTTTTCTTCCTAGTGGGCTTTTGCTTTAGACAGCTCCGTGTGTCACTTCATTACAGAAATACTCCTTATTTGGGTTCGTTTGTGTTTATCCCCCTCCTTCTTCTCCTTTCTAACACGATGCCATCACGAACAAATTGGGTGACTCAGTCTGCTTTCTTATTTATTTATCTGCTATATGCAACTTTACTGCAGCTAATAATAGAATTATTATTATTATTTATACCAGCATCAAAATCATCCAAATAATGATTATTATTATTTTCATAAGAAATACTGCCTCAGACCTGGATTTCCTCTCTCATGAACCTCTTCTGGCCCTCTGCTGGGTCATATGCATTTTGGAGGGGATCTGATGGGCATATTTTTGCAGTGACACCAACGCCTGCTTCCTCCAGCATGACAAAATGAGCAAGAGTAAGCAGCATGGCATACTGTAAATATAAAAGCAATGTATTCTCCAGTGAGCATCAGTGAGGTTTGGCAGAGGCCTTTGGCATCTGGTTCTGCTCCATGGGGAATCTTTCTAAGAAAATAAATAAACAAGTTGCAGAGCTGGGCTCTGAGGCAGCCAGAGGCACCCTGTGGCTCTCCAAGCACCCCAGGCAGGGTTTGGGGAGAAACTCAGGCTTTTCTTACAGTTTTTTGGCCACTTTGGTAAGTGGTGTTTGTTGTTGCCAGGATAAGAGTTCTCTTTCCAAAAGAGGAACCGCAGTGGGATAATGACTCATGATTGCTAAGCATATTTGGTTAGGGGTCTAAAGTGCACTAGAAGAAATTTCTGTCCCTTAAGAGAACACAAAGCATACAGCATCCAGAACCCGTGCTGCCCCAAGCTATGAGATTTCAGCAGCGAGGAATCACAGAAGCACAGAATCTCCAAGGCTGGAAAAGGCCTCTTAGATCATCCAGTCCACCTGTCCACCTATCACCAATACTGCCCACTGACCCACGTCCCTGAATATCATACCTCCACAGTTCTTGAACACCTCCAGAGACAGAAGGCTGGGAGCTCTGCACCGTATCCACCTCCTCCTGTCTCCATCCACCTCAATCCTAAACAAGACTTCGCTCTGCTGTTTTGGCATATTTGGCCACTTCAGGGAATTTAATCTGAAAATACTCATGGACATAGGGCAAGATATATATTTCCTGGGCTACAGATAAGAATGTGGTTTCAGGGAGCTTAAATAGCTCAATGGGACATTTTGGTGACTGCTGGAAATTTAGTACCTTATGATAAATTTGAGATATTAACAGAATATTGCCAGAAGCAATATCTTATTGACAAAACTGCTAGAAAGTTCCAAAGGTAATAAACAAGGAATTGAGATAGATTACTAGTGAAGTGCTTTTGAATACATTATTCTTTGTCAGCTGTCGGATGCACTGTGAAGTCCTTATGCACATGGGTAAAACACTGCCCAGGAAAATATTTCTTCAATGGGACCGTCAGGGAGAGATACCATGGGAAGAGTGGTCAGTGATCTTATTACTGAGGGAGCTTTATAAATATCAATGTTATAATTTATTGTTCTCACTCATTTCAAGTTTGTGTTTACTGACACAGTAAGAAATGTACAGTATACTGGTACAGTTATGAGGAAATACTATGGATATTATCTAATGAGGTAGAAGTGCCGGTCTGCTACACAGGGGGCTCGAATCCCGGGGGTTGGACTCGATGATCTCTAAGGTCCCTTCCAACCCGCACAAGACTATGATACTATGATTAAAAAAAAAAGAAAGCAACTTATTTTCTTTCAATTAAATAATAAAAAATAAAGCCTTAAAGGCCTTAGCAATCCTGGCAATAAGTGCAATACATGGCATAGTTCTGGGAAATCCTCTGTCAATTTTTTTAACATGGGGAAGGGGAACAGCTCCTAAGAAGATGCTCCTAAGTGAAGTTTGCAGCTAAATGGAACAGCTTCTAATCTATGAAACGTTTGCAGAAGCTTCTCACTTTAATAGTAGAAGTCTTCATAACTTAAAGAAGACCTTATTTAAGAACAAACTTGAAAAGATCTTCTTGGGAGCTGAAGATCCTTTATATATCTTAAGCATAGTTGGAGTTATTCTGGATAGAATTTTAATTTATGTGAAAGCTGAAAGAACAGAGGGAATATCTAAACAGGCAGACACAGCCAAAGGAAAACAAACATTAAAACACTAATTATACAGGCACAGGGAGCAAGGAGTGTTTCTGTCATGCCAAAAAAAAAAAAAAAAAGAAATGAAAAGAAACTGAGATTCAGCTGCAAACTTGTTAACAGCCCCTGTTTTCAAAGCTTACTTATGCTTGTAGGGCCAGTACTTCAGTGGAAGTATTGAAATTTGCAATAAGGATATGGAAAGTACACATAATCTGCCTCTGGCTCAAACCCACCCATCCTTCAGTGCTTCTCTGACCTCAATGTTTTCTTTTTGTTCCAGATTGGTCACCTCTTTTCATTCCTCTGCAGCTCTACACTGCTGCAATACAGGTGTATCACTGATGTATCTACTATAAGATCATGCAGTCACTTTGTCAAAGTCCTTTTAAAGGTGCTCTTTTTTAATTTTATTTTATTTTTTAAATCCTTCTCAATAGCAATGATGGGGTAAGAAAATTTCTGTAATTTAAAGATAATAATACCTTCGCTTATTTAACATCAGACAAAGTATTTCTGGAGAAGAGAGAGAATGTAACATTGGTAAATAAAGAAAATAGCAGGGTATAAAATTCTTAATAGTCATTAATTTGCTTCTTCCAAGACAGCTCCCTGAACGACGTGTAGGTGAGTGAAAGGAAATGCATTAATTGCGATTGCAGAATTGAGCTCAGTGCCCATGTTTAGGCATCAGCCGTTGGTGGGGCCATGCGGCTGTTAGCGCTTTGCAGTGACCTCGTGGCTCCCGGCACAAAAGCACACCACGTGGTGCAGATTTCCCTACACGAGCCTTCAGCTTTTTCATTCATCACCATTTCATTACACGCCTTTATTTCCCAGCAAAACTGTATGTTATTTAAAAAGGACTTTGAAGAATAAAGGCAGCCCCCATTGAATAAACAGCGCAGGTCAGTGGGCGCACAGAACTTAACTGGAATCTTTCAACGGTTCCTCATTTTCACTGTATGAACTGAACTTCTCTTTGCTCTACCATTAGAAGTAATTTGTTTGCATGCACAGCAGCTAATATTTAACGATTTGTTTTTCTATTTTCTTTCTAAAGAATTTCCTGGAAGAATAAGGCAGAGATTGCTAAATGACTGAAAAATCCTTATTTATCTAAAATCATTGGATAATGCAAACAACTTATTTATACATCTGCTTTTTAAGTTCTTATCTGGCCACTGACTTTGTACGTTATTAGTGTCTTGTTAAGCTCACTATAAAGTTTTCAGGAAGGGTTATTTAAACTTGTAAGCTCTCCATGCTTTGGCTTCTGTTATCTTTGGGACTGTGTTCAAATATTCACGTTCAAGTTCCAAGAAACATCTTATCTGCCTCTGCAATCACCCAAGGAATTTCACCATAAAACTGCCTTTTGTTTTCCGAACAAACAGAATATATTTGGCAATCTAGTTTTCTTTCAGCTGATAAATTCAGACCCCCAACTCACTGTTCAAGAGCCACGTGTTCCAGCATTCACCTCCACAACAACCTGATGTTGCCTGTACATGGCATTGTTGAACTGCATTGTCTTTTCTGTGTTGTCTGAAGTTTTGATAGAAGTGGCTCTCCACATTAGTTCAACTGGCTCACTAACAGAACATGAGTTCCAATTCCTGTAACTCGAACTCCTGTTTATTGCTTTCCATTTTGTAGTTAATAAAAGCTTGTGCCATAGTTAATAGAGGTAATATCTTTAATTGCTTAGCTATGAAACACCAACAGCTGTTCTGGATTATCTACAGAATCTCCTTTGGTTGGAATAACCATAGAGATGAATACTATTAACTCAAGTTAATTAACATTCCTATTTATCCTATCATGGGTATACTGTAAATGCTTGCTCAGCAAAACAACGAGGTCTGTTCCTAATTGTGGCTCGTTCTGGGCTGATCCATTAACTGTTTTGTGTCTTCTCAAGAATGGATGTTCATTAACTCAAGTTAATTGCTATTCAATTACCTTCAGTTATAATACGTCCCTAAACTCTACTGCAAAGAGACCTCCTAGAGATTTTGTATTTTTCAAGTGTTAACTAAGCCATACCACATATTGTTGGTAGCTGATTCTATCTAGTTTTGAAACAACAACTTCCACTTATGCTTCGATTGTTTCTTATTAAGATTTTTTCAAATCTCCTTTATAGGTAATTGTAGCAATAAAATTTTGTCCTTGCAATTGCATTATGATAATTATTATTACTGCAATGGCCAGAGATGTTTCCTAGAACCATTTATTCATATAACCTCTTTGTTTAGGTAGAAAGGATGGCATATCTTTGACCTGATTATCTCAGAATGAAACTCTTATGACAGGATATTTTGTAAATTTTAGTGCTTTCCTTAATTTCCAATTATATTCTAAGATTTTACCATATTCTTCTCTCTAGAAATTTCAAAAAGGTACATTACCATTTAATATGGTTTATCTTTTGTCTTCCACTGATAGCCAAAGCTTTTCTTTTCATGAACTATAGCAATTCTGATAAACAATAGCATGGAATAATTGACAAAGAACTCAGTCAGCCATCACAGCAAGAAGCTAAAGCTCTCTAATAGCAAAGCACACCAGAGAATAAGTAACACTGGCATCCCTCCACCACATGTATTTAAAAGAATGGAAATGATCGATATCTTTTCAGCACTCAAAGAGAAGACAGGACTTAAGACAATGGCCTTAGGGCACAAATCTTTAAAGACAAGAACAAATGCAAAACTCATTTTTTACTTTAACATAATACTCCCACTAAATGCAAGAAAAAAAAATAGCTGGAGCTAAGACTGAAGACAAAGCTGTAGCAATAAATGTTTGTGAAACCCACTGAATTTCATTTGCATATTTCTTCTCAATATATCCTCCTGAACTAATGGCACCTTTTCCTGGTCACTTACATCAGACAAGGGAAGAATAATTAGGAACATCTAGAGTTGTTATATCAAACAGGCGCTCTACCTAACAACCACCTCATGAAAAGCTCTTCGCCCCACAGGAGAATTTTATCACGCCATAAACAAAGCAAAGATATCACAATATCCCTCACAATATTCTTTAATCTCTGCCAAGAGGATATTTGCATATTTTGCAGGCTTTTTTATTTATTCCTCTGAATCAGTTAAACTGTTTTTTGGCAGTCAGCATTGCTCCCAGTCATGGTGCCTGTCATTCTGATAAAGATCCTTGTTTTGGTCTACTCAGCATTACTGGGAAATAGGCAGAGGTGGCATTATGAGCCCTGAGTACACTTCTGCATAGCAATGGTTGCCTGATGGGCACACTGCAAAATGGACCTTATTCCTGTATTTACTGTGCTCCCCTTGCTGGGACATTATTACACAATGAAGATGCTGCAGCTCCAGGGGTTGGAGAAGTCCTGATATGAAGGTCAGGAGCAGGCTCATGTTTTATACCTTCCACCGACTGCCTTCCTGCTGCCATTGAGCCTCAGTATCCCTACCCATCGATATTATTCTCCCCCTGTCTCCTTGCTGGTACAGTAACAAATTCTGGCACTTCTAGTGCCAAAGAGAAAGGACAATCCAATGAGCAGCCACACCAGGGCTGTACTGAGCTACATGGCATATGGTTAACACTTCTGAAGCAGCCAACATGCAGTCACAACTTGCACTGAATTTCACACAAGGCTTCTGTCCGAATCTGTTTTTGCCAGCCTCTAATATCTATTTCACTATACAAAGCAAGAACCCACTGTGAATTTTCTCATACGTCTCTTCCAGGACAGCTCTGACCACGTGTTCCAATTACAGAGCCTCTGTTGACACCTCACGGTACAGCTGTAGGATAATTTATTCATAAGCATTTTTGAAAACATTGTACATTTCCAAACAAAGTCGTGCATGCTGTTGATTCATTTCCTACAAATTAGAAAGCTTCATCTTCATCCCTCTCTCCCAATTTTAACTTTCAGCGTTTTAATTGTTTCTTCCTTCATTGCTAGATCAATATCAATCATCGTCCTCAGTTACCAGAAATTGCATCTTCCTGAAAATTATGTTAAATTTAGTTGCTAATGAAAACTGTTTACACTGTTTAACCACAGAAATGAAACCTCTATTACAAACCATAAAAACTGTTAGTTGTAACAAGAAACTTTAATTTCTACCTCAATCTCCTTTTTACCATCTGCTGCCCTAGAAGACCTATCCCAGAAAGCATGGACTAAAGAAACAAACAAACAATAAAAGGGATAATTGCTAACTTTACTTCACAGCACAACAAACATTAAAACAATTAAAATAGTCCCATTAACCGTTACACTGAAAATTATGTTATAAAGCAAACTAGTCCATGTATGCCAGCACATGTCAATATTCCTTCTCTCTAGCCATCCTCTCAAACAAACAACCAGACATCCTGTACAGACACAAAGAAAAGTGAAGCCTGACTCTTGGCACCTAATGCTTGCCATCTTCCCAGACGGAGTAAGGCAAAAAAACCCCATCCATTAAGACAAATATCGCAAACACATTCTGTCATAGAAATAGGTGATAATTCACGAGTCTTATTAGGGGCAGCTGAGGGAACTCGGATTGTTTAGTCTGGAGGAGGCTCAGGGGAGATCATATAGCCCTCCACAACTGCCTGAAAGGAGGCTGCTGTGAGGTGATAGTTGGCCTCTTCTCCCTCGTGATTAGTGATAAGACAAGAGGGAATGGACTCAAGTTGAGCCAGTGGGGGAATACTAGTGGTGGATGGTTGGACTGGATGATCTTGGAGGTCTTTTCCAACTTTGGTGATTCTATGATTCTTCTATCCAAAGCGCTGTGCAGTTCATTAGATATATTATTTCATAAAACATTTAAGTTCTAAATATTAATATTTAAATAATACTTACTCCAGCTACTCCTTCAGAACCAGTTATGTGAAACACTGAGATTGCACCTCTGCCCATCATTCAGAGTTTTTCTCATGGGTTGCCACGCATCTTCGTACAATTACAGACACAACCATGTTCTGGGAATGCTGGATCAGCGAGCTTCAGTGTCTCTATGTGGTGGGATGGAGACAGCTGAGGGTAGACAGTAGGCTTCAGAGTAACAACTACTGTCAAGATACATCAGAAAAAAAATCCAGTCTCCTCTTGGAAGCTCTGATTCACACAAAAGCCGTGGCTTCCTTCATAAACTCAAAATCTAAATAGTGCATGGGGGAGGGAAAGGAGAAGGCCGAAATAATCACAGAACTCTAACGTTTTATTTACTTTCTGTGCTGCAGAGCCCAAGTAAACTTAGAGACTCATTTTTTCTTTTTTATTGGGCCTAGATGAGATACAATCAGATCAGGTAAAACACTCTGCATTGTGTTTTACTTCTTAACAGCTGAAAATCTTTATTTTCTCCTTTTTCCTGATCTGTCCCCAAAGAGCACTCGACACATCCTCATCAGGGTTATAGTACGAACTAAACTGTTTCATTTGTGCCTTGCACATCAGTCATGTCCCAAGGAAGCCCAAGAAAAATCGGAAGAACAGAGCCACACTACACTGCTGCTAAAAAAGTGCCATGAAGTAAGGAGCTAATGAGCCCATTTGAGCAATAATGTGGTAATGTGGTTTACGCCATCTGGAATGCAGAATGAGCTTCTAGTTCACTCTGCTTTCTCTGAGTCTCACCTTCCCCCTGTCCCAGCTATACACACATCTGTACCTTCAGAGCCTGAAGTAAACCCAGTGACTTCCACAGACAAATCCATGGATTTGTATATAATTATATACATACATAATCACCATCATTATTATTTGGAAAAGAAAAAAAGAAGAAGAAGAAATTGTACATTAATAAATATTTCATTCTTTTCATAATCTGGACAATTTAGTCAGGAGGTGCAGCCTACCTCTTGAGTCAGCTCATTTGCTACTTCAGCTATCCTATTCACCTTCATTTAATGCATACATGTTCCTTTGACTAAATTAACATTTTTGTCTGCCTAATTTGCCTGAAATACCTGTGCTGAACCAATCTATGAATGAC
This sequence comes from Coturnix japonica, assembly GCF_054131305.1. NCBI lineage: Eukaryota > Metazoa > Chordata > Aves > Galliformes > Phasianidae > Coturnix > Coturnix japonica. The sequence goes on along the minus strand of NC_140680.1, from coordinate 5,383,039 downwards.
TTCATTACTGTTCACAGGTCCATGCTTGGTACTCATCACTGTCAGCTCAACAGGTGAAGGATTAGGAGAACATTAACTGCCTTTTTGGCTTTTCAGAGCAACTGTTGCACTTTTACTGCAGCCAATCCCAGCTTTCAATCGACCTGGCAGGACAGTGACTGATGTTTTAATCATGTGGATTCATTCATTAGTGTTCATTCGCCTGGTTGGCCAGTCTGTGGTTCTGAGAGACAGTTGAAACAGAGAATAATTAAGCCTCACCAGCTTAATTACCTTTTTACATTCATCCCTTATCTGGTACAGTTCAGGAGTAATGACAAACTGAAAATATAAATAAAAAACAGTTTATCCAGACCAACAAGCTAATAAGTATGCTAACCAGAAGATGCATCATTGCTTGTCTAAGAACATAAGCGAAGTTGCTTAATAGGCATCTAAAGTACATTGGCTAATGAAATCATATTGGAGCTAATGAATCTATTTAATTGGGTCAGGCAGCTGCCACTAGAAAAAAGGTAGTGAAACCAACCTGCTAATACAGTCTGTAGAGACAGTTAGAGAAGCCCCTTGAAGACGATTCAGTAGACCCTACTACTACAAGACTATTGGTTATTTGCACAGTAAAATCATGTTGCTTCTTTCCTGATATGCTTCTCTTGAAAACAATCCTCATCCTCTCCCACAATAATAAATAAATAGTTCTAAATAAGAAATTCCAATGCAAAATTCTATAATGCAGTAAAATTAGAAATAAATAACAAAAAACGAGAAAAATATTTGAAAAAAATCTAAAACACCAACCAATTGTCCACATGTCAGTAAATCTGCTGGGTTTACACTTACTGGACTCAGAACCCACCTAGAGTGAGGGTAAACATATAGCTAAAGTTATGTGTTAAAGAGGATGTGTTGGTAAAGCCGGAGCTCAAATCTGCAGCGAATCCTTGAAGTCTGCACTCTATGCTTGGCGTTTTAGTCTCTGGAAAGCCTGTGCCAATGAAGCTGCTACAGAACAGTATTTATCTCAGACATTGACTGCCTTGGTCTTTGTTTTCACCCAGCTTCTTTTGCTATCCATGACACTGAAGTCTTGAACAATTAAACTCAGAGGTGCCAGAGAGCACCTCTGAGGATTTGTATTAAAGGTCCATTTGACTTTTTTCCTGTGTTACTACAGAGTATTTTCTTCCTTTTTCTCTTTTCAATTCCCAAGAGTTGAGAGGCAAGAAAGGTTGGGCTGTCTTTTTCCAAGATGTTCCTTGAATATACCAACACGGGACACAACACAGGGAAGTGGGGCAGAGCCATGCCCAAGATACCCACACTGAGACATTCACCCACCTGCAGCACATGTGAACCTCATCTCAACGTGTAAGAAACCTCACAATAGGAAGGCATGGTCGTATGGCTTCCTTGACACTATTTATCCTGACAACTGAAGAACCCATAAATATGTTTTTCTGTTAATGATTTTATAAAGATCTAGATAAATAACAAATATTAGAACATGTATTTTACCCTAGTTTGTTCTTAGCTTTCCAAACAGACTTTTTTTTTTCCTTCCCAAAATATCCTTTTGAGACCATTTGGGGTTTGTTTTCATTTTCAGGCTCTGCTGAACTAAGCATTTGATTCAGAGAAAATAACAGGTTTGAAAGAAAGGTTCTGGGAAACTTAAACATAACAGATGCTTATTTGCAGACAGCTGACTTAACTGAACTGAAAACCCCGGTCTAAATCCTGAAAATCATAAATGTTGGCCAGCTCAGAAAGAATAATAACCACTTATCAATATGGATGTACTCTGCATATAACAGAGTGCCCGGATTATAATATTCATATAACTATTCTCAGTTTGCTTCTCCTGAGCTCTCAAATTACAATGGGCAGTGCCACTTTTCATTTCCCAGTGCTGCGAATTGGTAATTCAAACTGAATGGACAGGCTCCTTACAAGCTGGTTATTTCCTTCCATCGTCAGGTGAGCATTATTTCCTTTGGAATCAATATACAAAGAAGCTCATAGAGGATATCCCTAGTGGCATAAGTGGCCAACAGTGGGCATCCCTGCAGTTTTCAAAAGAGCCCGTTTAACCCAGGCTGCCAGCTCACACTTCATATATCTCAATCTTCACATCTTTGAAATTATAGAATCTGTGTGATCAAAGTAAAGTCTCAGGCAAAAAAAGAGAAAAAAAAAGGCTCTCTGAAACTTCAAAGCAGCCCAGACCAAGATTTGGCTTTTCTGCTTGACCACATCCAAGCAGCCTCAAGTCTGAGAAACCTCAGCAGCATAAATTGACGTGAAAGTATGGAGCTGAGTGAAGACAAGCATTTTAGCAACAGCTATGTAATTCCAGCTTACAAATCAGCATCAGGTGATGCTATCTTATACCTTCTTATGCTCTTCTCTGTATCTGGGTAAGGGAGAAGATACCTACAAGTCCAAATAACTTGGACAGATTTTTGCCCTTCATTTGAAATCACATTTTGTTCTCTGTACTCCTGCCCTTTCAAAACCGGGCTCGGATTACCATCATAAAACATGAATCATCTAAACTTCAGGTGCACAGCCTCAGCAAGGTGTTCAGGTTAACACTGTAGCCAACAAAAATAGCTGTCATCAGAGGGTGATTCATCCTGCCCAAGTCAGATGCCTACTATGGGATGTGCTAAAACAACCCTCTCTTTGGGTACCTGAAATTTGGCAAAGGAAAATTTACAGCATTCAACATGTATCATTCTCTAGAAACTAAGCCAATGAGCCATCCAGTCAGCAGCATTTACAGCAGTGCATTTTCTGTTTATACTCCTGATTCTACTTCATCACACCTTTAAACTTGTCTAAGACATGCTTAGAGAGTCTTTTTGCAGTTTGATTACCTCAAGATTTCTTAAAATTACAGCTAAAAGCCCAAAGAGATATTAATAGATTTTAATTGAATTCATTATCCCATTCATTGAAAATTATCTGAGGTAATCTAGAACTTTGTTGTTGATCTCAATGGGAATCTGGTTGAACATTTTCTGGATAGACAATTTGACAGGCAACAAGGTGTCTGGCTAAGGCTGACTGGAAGCTTATGGGCTGCATTTGCAGGTAGTAAGATCCTACAACTACCGGATAATACACCACATGTATTTTGTTGGGCAATGGAGTGTTCTCCAAAGTCTAACAAAAGCACTCAGCAGTTTCAGTGAGATTTTATGCAAATTTCTCAAAACAAAACATGGATGTTACAGCTCTTAAAATATTCATTGAAATTGGGGGAAACCTTCTTTATTAAATACTACCTGATGTAGATGTAAATGCTAAAAATATCTGAAAAGATGAGACTCGAGCATCAGTCACCATGAAGAGAAAAATCAATTTTGTATAAAAAGTAGCTCTATTCATCTTAGTTGTGCAACAGAAGAAATTAATTACATCACTATATATTGCAAAAGGGTTGTTTTTATCATGTTTCATTTGGCAAGTCGGGCCACAGGAAAGAGACAAAGTTATTGAATGAGATGGAAGGGGAAAAAGTAGGAACAGCAGCACAGTAAGAAAAAAAAAAAAGGGAGACAAGGAGCTAATAATGGCATGCTCAACAAGCGGGCAGGAAAGCAAGAGAAGACAAATCACTACATGGTCAGAGAAGCCAAAGAAAGAGATCAATATAATATATAGTGTGGGGCACAAGGCAGGAAGAAATGCGATGTATAATGAAGGGAAGCATCATTAGAGAACTGGGTCAGGACTGTACACTCTTCGCTCTGCTCTGGCAACACAGAGGGATTCTGGCTGTTGCTGTAACACTGCTGAGCCAGCACAGCCAAATCCCGACCTGAGAGCACAGCCCTGACAGTCAGTCTGGAGCTGCCTGTGGCCAGCAGAGCCCAGCTTGAGCTCATGGTACTGCTGCTCCAGCCCAGCCTGGCCAAAGGATATTTACTGCAATGCACAGACCAGAAAAAAATAAGGGAACAGTAATGCAGAGGGGTCCCAGCAGTCCCATGCATCCATGAAGGCTGCAGGACTTCTCTGATGCCCTTGTCATAGGCTTTTGCCACCACTTCCTCTCTCTGAGATGAGATATGGATGAGACAAGAAAGGCATCACAGATGAGGAAGGCTGAAGGGGCAGTGGAAGCCTGTAGGGAGGGCTGCAGTTTGTCACAGCTGGTGAAACCCACTAGAGCACCCTGATTACTTCAGCTTGGAGAAAGCAAAGTTGCTGTCTGGGTGTTGTTATCAGCTATCCTGGCAAAGAAGTCCCATATCTTTGGGGGAATATAACAGATTTAGTTGTCATGGGTTTGGGCTAGTTGCCTGCTCCTGAGTCAAGAAGCTGAGAAATGTGGACGCAGTCCAATACTGCAGACTTAAAAATAACCAAACTAGTCATCCTTCCCAAGGAGAAGCATCCAAACAATACCATCACTTAAATACTACAGGATAGACATCTGGATGTACCAGCCCTATTAGAGCTTCCTCAGCTGCCCTTCCTTGAAGTAATACTGGAGAAAACAAGGCACTCCATCAAACACCATGGGATAAAATAACATTGAATAAATTCAATGTTATCCTCATTCAAACATGTTCATGAAGAATAGAGGTTAAAAATGAATACATTTGCCCATGATTATGTTTTCTAGGAAGAGTGAACTTACAGCTTGAATATCACATGCCCTGCTGCGAATACAATAATGCCATTGCATTTAACACAGCTTTCCTTTGCACTCATGCTCTTACCCATTGCCTAACAAAAATCATGACATTATACTCCTCTTTCTCCAACAGCCTTTACCAGAATACCCCTTAAATTCCTAACAGAGCAGAGCACTCCAGCACATCCTATTTCTCCTGGTGCCAGCCCCATGGAACAGGCCTTATAATGTGTTTACTGCTGGTAAGTAACTGAATTTGAGACCAACAGCACAACTCAACGCGTGCTGCTGAAGTGCAGTCTTCATTGCACCAACACTATTATCAGAAATCTGATGCTAAGAAAGAACTTCAATAATATTTTGTCTGTTCTGTGACATTGACATTCATTTTTCCTGCCATCACAGCCTCACTTCTACAGTCTGAGTAAAAGTAATATCCCTTTGCCACAGGGCAAAAACTTTCCTTCTACACTTCTTTAATGTATGGTACTACAGTAAAGAAAGTCAGTGAAAATGAGAAGGCACTTCGTAGAAGTGATTATCCTTAAAGTAAATGTTTCAGACTCTTTTTAATATGGTGTAAGTAAGTGAAGCTTTGCATCCAGAATTTATTAAATAAGAAGAGTTGGGCTTTACCAGTGCTATCACAACCCTGAGGTCGCAGCAAGAATATAGTCTATACTTTTAAATTACTTTCTTTTTCTTTCTTTCTTCCTTATTCATGGACAGCTTGAGGCGCATGGCTACATGGAAAATAAAAATGATGGCCTGACAGAGATCTCTGAAAAGCTCATCCAGGTATTTCACTATCCGCACTGACACAGGGAAGAACTGTATCTCATGTCATTTGCAGACTCCGTTTAATCTGCCAAAACTCCCATTAGTAATTACTTTCATTATTATCCCTGTCCCCCAAAGGCTATTAGCTTTATCAAGTAATTGATAGTTCTGACTGTCCCCTCTCAAATGCTGCAGTCTGAGAGAAAATCAGATGGGATGCCTAAGTGCTGGATGCTTTAATCTAGATAAATCTAAGTCTAAGTCTCTATGTGCAATAAAGGCTTTGGCATGCAAGCAAGGCAGCACAGGAAAACGGATTGGTGAGGGTCTACCAGATCATTTACCATATTTACATCTTGTGGTAAAAGATGGGTAACTCTAAAGAGTATTCTGCAGTTAAACAGAGTTCATCTAACATAAATTATGCCAGATTTGCAAGATCTCAGTTCAGCCATAAGCAGACTTACCTAGAATTAGACTTTTGCTGGGCTAAATTTTGTCACATGTCATAAGAATGAAAAATCCCTGAGCCACATAAAAGGAACAGCACTGCATATTAGATTGCAGTTCTTGCTTCTAAGCGATTTATGAAGAAACGTCTCCCTTCCTTCCTGGCTAAAAGAAAAATCTCTCATAGTTAGCATAAAATAACTCAGAGTATTTAACAATTATTGATCTCCAAAGGCATGTTTAATTTCCTTCATTTATTGAGCCACTGGACAATATTTACATGTTCCTTGCTCTCATTGACCTGACTTTACTTTCTAATGCTGCTCCTAAGTTCCCCTACTTACAAAAGTAAATACTATCTGTTACTTCCATTATGAGCACATTGGAGTCACTAAAAGATTTAGAATCTACTGTATTTATCTCTCTGAGTCTGAGAGATACCATCTTCAGCTGTACAGTCTCTTCATTTCACCCTGAATTGTAGACTCAAAGTTTGCAGGTTGCATTCAGCACCCATCCACGCTTTTGTCCTCCTCAGCGGTAGTCAGAGAGATCAGGCAATTAGTGTGACTAACGAACAATTCCTCCACATGAAGATGGGCTGTATAATAAAGTCTCAAATTTTTTTTAGACTCTGAATAACAAATCTTTTGTAATTTGCATGGCAGAGAGAAATGCTCAATAATAATGACCATGTATATAGTAGGACAAAGGGCCACATTCGAGCTCTTATCTCCTGTTTTAACTAATACTCAGGAAGATGATTAAGATGGAACACTGAGGAAAAAAATGAAAATGTGCACAAGTTGTGCTGTGATTTCTTTTCTCATTTCTGCCTCAGTGATTTAAGATCGCATCAAAAGATGAGGGCTAATTAAAAGTCATACATTTTCTTGCCTGGTTTTCAGCATTGTAAGCTCACTGAACCTGGCAAAATGTTTCCTAAAGGCCACAAAAACATCTGAAAGCCATCCATCAAAGAAACAATAGCCAGTCACTAACTGATTTCTGATTCCATATTCACCCTAAACTCATCCATGTGTTCTCACATAAAGCAAAAACTGTGTATCAGATTCACTTCAACAGGTTTTCCCTCTCCTTTGTGATGGTGCACAAAAGCACATCAAGGAAAAGTCACCATAAATCTATGGGATACTGATACTACACCAACCTACACAACATGTTCTCCTTTATCACAGAATTACAGAATGCCTCGGGTTGGAAAGGGCAAAGTTTTTTTAAGGACTTCACAACAAAATTGCTGTGAACTGCACACAGCACAGCACCCTATGCATGGATGGCTCTGTGGGGGCTGAGCCCAGCCCAGCACCTCGGCTGTGCTCTGGTGGAGAGTAACCCTAAGCAAAGCCCAACCACAGTTCAGCGTGTGCCATGATTTCAAAAGGCAAACCCACGTTTGGCAGCATGCTGCATATGGGGGAGATGGGACAAACTCAGTCCTACAGATACGAGAACAATTTGCTCTTTTTTTAAAAAAAAACCTGAATGTTCTTGGCATTGTTTTGACAAGATGTTCTGAACCTGCCCGTGGGCTGCCCATGAGACAAGCCCTAGTTAGCATTCAAATGACTGTTTCTGAGTGTCACTTGGGACTATTTTGCCAGAACCACTTTTTGTTCATTAGCATGATTTGAACTGCTGCTACAGTTGAGGGGAAGCTCAATGAACATCTTTCCAACAACGGGACCCAGCTGGAGCGTAACCTTCAGTCTCAAGCGCTGCCCAACCTGTGGGCTACACAACCCCAGCACTTACACACACAAAAAAATAAAAAAAATCCCTGTTTCAAACTCTTCAACCACATTATATTATTGTGTTTTTTTCCCATTACATTGTACTCCCCCCCAGTTACTTTCCTTCTAATCTGGAAGCCACCTGGAGTTGATGAAAACAAAACCCAAAACAACACCCCAACACATGCTTTTATAAAGAAATATCATGTTTCAACTTTGAATTCTTGATTTTCTAAGAGAGAGTTGGCAAGGATCTGTTATAACTTCAGCATGGCCGCTCTCATACCTCAGCACTGCAATGAGGGGCAATATTTCACACTGGCAGCCCCTTTGGTATCCTGCAACCATTCATGCATATATAGCAAATTTGAAAGGCAATGACATATTTATACCACAATTAAAAACACGGTTAGCATTCCCTCAAGACACCTCCCTTCCCAATTATTTCTTGCTAAAAGTGCATTAATCTGCTGCAGCAGCCCAACCACAATAAAGACAACAGTTGTTCCCGCATCTGAAGTTTAATACTGAGTGTGAAAACTGATTCCAGATTTCCATAACCTTGAAATGTCACCACACATAGATGACACTTATGCTTAAGCGCAGCACGCTCTTTCAAACAGCCCCTTTAGAAGTCCTCACACACAAACACAGCCCCGTGCTTTCTGGCAGTAACACATTTCACTGCGAAGTGTGAGAATCCATTTGCTGCAGGAATGCGATAAACAAAACGTGAACGTGTAATCATGCAGCTGGGAGGAAAAGCAATACATGGGGCAGAGAAAAAGAAAGCCGGGACAAGGAGGAATTGATGAGACAAAGTAATTTCATTCTAACCTTATCACTACACTAAAAATCTATGTATCTATGGAAAATGAGTTTTGCTACACTGCAGCAAGGCCGCTTCAACTCACACCTGACCCACACAGCTGCTCAGAACTCTGCTGAAGCACCACATCTTACCACACAGAGCACCCACTATAGACCAAGGACCAAATACCTGTGACACATTCTGCCATTTGAAGCTCGTATAAATCATGCTTTTGCAAAAAGAAACCAGAACTCATCTTGCCTTCTGCCACTTTTCTGCACTGAAACCCCAACAATCTCCATAGCCATATTATGGTTCTAGACCAACGCATGATAACGTGCTGCATCACTTTGCAGCTGGTTTCTGTGTACAGCCACTGCTATTATCTTTTGCTGAGCTACAATAGCTCAGCTGACATTGGGTGCCAACAGAACCCGCTCAGTGACAGCTCAGCTAGCGATCTGTGCTGCAAATCGTTCAGACTGGTTGGAGCTTATCGAAATCCGTCTTCTCCAGAACAGCCTCCAAAACATGACTAATAGGCTGATTGTCCTCCAACAATATCTATCTTGGTTCCTGCTGTAAAATAATCAATTACACTAAATGGAATTATTTATACGGAATACAAAAGTAGTTTGGCTTTGGTGGAAGTAATATGCTTATCAGATGGATTAAGATCTAATAGGCTTTTCTCTCTGAAAGTAAAGCTGCTCCTGATAGTCTATCAAACCTCTTATGTAAATTACATTGCTCTTAACAACGTGAATTAGATAAAAGAAATATATTTTGTTTACAGACCTCAAGTAACAAGATTTTTAATTTATTTTAAAGCTGTGCCAATAGAATCAACAACTGTATTAATGAAGTGAACTTGCCCTCACTTATTCCCAGTAATGAAACAAAAGTGAACTCTGCAAAGTTTTTGTTAATATGGCGACTCCAAGAAAATCAAATATTTATGTCTTTGGTCACGGCAAATTAATAAATAGTTTCTCTGTCACGGGAATAGAAGGCAATAGCTTCCTTAATGCATGCCTCTGTTGGAGTATTTTCTACAGGGTGACGTTCCAAGGCAAAGGCTGCAGGGAAGGGAGCAGAAAGAGCTGGTGATCCTTTAAGCCACCTTGGTAAACACTACCAGCATGTAAGGATGTCAAATTAGCCCTTGTACATTACTTGCACAGATATTGCACAGATAACTGACAAAATGCAATTCCATAAATTCTTGCTCCGGAATAAAGCTAAGAACATTTACTCCAATTTCCAGTGGCTGTTCTCCTCTTCCTACAGCCTTCCTTCAGGAAGACAGCAGAGGAACACTTGCACTGCAGCTGAAAAAAGGGGAAATGTGTCTTTGGGGATATATTACAAGCACTAAAAGCACTCTTCATAATACCTTGATTACTCAAAAGCCTAACTTAGGAATATATTTGTATTTAGCATATGCATACATTTATATTTAGCAAAGGGAATGGTACCTTAACAAAGCCAAACACTGGATCTGCATAGATCTGAAGCACAGGATGAGAGTCATTTGTAGATTCGTTTTCAACATTGGGGTAATACAGCACAACTGCAGTTTGGCTCTGTATGCCTGTTTCACAGCTCTGGACTAATTAATTACACTTGGCCCAGAGCTTGGCTAAACAAAAAATAACAATGCATGCTAAACCAAGTCTTAAATATTGCTCAAAAACCCAGATGACTTCCTTTATGAGATGCAACTAAGCATTTCTGCCAAAAGAGAACAAAGAATTTACGATGCCATTCAGATCCTAGTAACTACTGCTCTTACCTGAGAAACACAGAAAGGAAAAATAAATAAATCCCTGGCTTGATTACGATTCACTGCATGTATCAGTGCTCTGTATCACGGGACCAGAGTATCCTTTTATCTGTGTTATTCTTCAGGACAGATTGAATAATGACAAGTGGAGTGCTGAGCTGGAGTTCACTCGCAGATTGGTTAACATCGTTTTGTTCCCAGAGCAACTCTCATCAGCTCTTATCAGGAGCCTCCCAGAATTGTTTGAAAGTTACAGGTGGCACATTGAGAAAATTAATTTCCCTGTCCACCTCCCAGTATTGCCCAAATTTTGTTAGCCTTATTCACATGAAGTAATTCAACCACCTTCCACGAAGCAATGCTGTTTTTTTGCCTAGCTTACCAACACCAGCAATGTGGAATTCCTAGGGACTTAAGCCGGGTGCATTGTCCATTAGATGCACACACACAATTTTATTTCATATTTAAGCACATTTTGTTGTTGTTGACTCTTCATTTGCTTGCAGCAATGAGGAACTTTGTTCACTACTGAATCGCAACATCAGAACAGAGCCCAGCTTGCAGCTGCCGCTCCCCATGCTGAAACCCCACCCTTGGCACCCAACTGAATGATAGCATTCCCCACTCATGGTGAGAAGCATAAGGGATGTTTTTATGCTTCAGGAAATGCAACCTGCTTCTATTTTCAAAGAACGTAGATTTTCTGAGCTCACTATCAGAATTAGGAAATATATACATGAATCAGGTTCTGTTTCACTCTTTCATGTCTACCCTGAGATTTCGGCTCTATAAATGAATCAAATAGAAATGATACAATCTGAAGCAGTTTGTGCAATAGACTGACCAGACATATAAATTAAGGGAGAAAGTTTTTGTATAAAAAGACCTTCTAACTCAAAGCAAAAGCTGATGTAGTCTTTAATACTAGGATTCTACAATGAATATAGGCTGTATGATCAAACTATGCATGAAGAGCAACTGCCATGAAGTTTTAAGTTCATGTGCTGTTTTTAATCACATTTAACAGAAAAGTTTCTCTGTGATTTCATTTCTTTTTTGCTTCGCTGGAGATTTTAGTGCACAGCAAACAAAAACAAATGTACAGTCTCAGCTCTCAAACTTCCAGCTTTCAATCTCACATCATCATCTGAGGGAACTGCCCCAAATAGTGGAGTCACCATCCCTGGAGGCATTTGAAAACTGTGAAGATGTGGCGCTGAGGAATGTGGTCAGAGGACATGGGCTGGGGTTGGACTTGGTTATCTTAGAGGTTTTTTTCCAACCTTTACAATTCTATGAAAACTACTCATGGCCTCAATGAGAAATGCTTTCCAACCTTCTGTTTAGTCTCAGTCCTGGGACTGTTTGGAGCTCCTGTCTACAGCTGCACCCAGTCAGGAATGGTGCACCCAGCCAGTCCTCAACCCTGTGCTGTCAAAGGAGTCTACAGTTTGAAAATCTGCTATTAAAAGCATTTAAGGCAGTTTAGGTCTCTGTGAAAGAGCTGAAAGAAGGAATTATTTGTGCCTTTACACCAGCAGATCTGAGGCAAGCAAGAAATCAAAGGCAGAGCCTCTCCTAAAGCAGCTCAGCACTCCTGACCCATGCTAAAGCCTCCCTAGGACCAGTCGCCTCATTGATCAAAGTTGCACATCAGCCCATAGTCTGCGATATACCCAGCTGGGCAACAGTAAAGAGCTTATCAAATAATTCAGTGCTCAGTTTTTACTTTCCCTGGGTTTAAAGATGTGTGCGTGTGTGTTTAATTTATAAGCTGGAGGCAGTCTTATTAAATAAAATTTACAGTACTTTACTGAGAACAAGGGAAAAGCACTGAGGCTGCAGACCTCCCCAGCACGGATGCTGAACAGATGTTTTCAATGTCTATTTGCATTTTGAACTGAAATTAAAGGGCACAAATCTCAATGGATTTAAGATCTCTGCCAACAATTTGTGAATACTAACAAATGGCACCTAATGATCCATCAAGACGTGCGGCTTTTCTGTCTTTTTTGAGGGGAAGTAAAAATTTAACTAACAGAATGAAATAAAAGACAGAGGAGCGAAAAAATATCAAGTAATAAAATCAAGAACTTAAAACAGGATCTTAAACCCGAACTACAAAGCTTGACAGCTATGCAGAAGTCTGACAGCAGAGATAGGGTTTAATATTCTCTCATATGAGGGAGCTTTGAATCTCATTTAATTTTATCAGATTTAGAATCATTTGCTAGAGGCCAGACAGCCAGCTAGTGTAAATCAGTTGAGCTCCATTAACTTCTACGGAATTACAGTTTCCAATTTACATCAGCTGAGAACCTTGCTGTTATGCTACTATTATTAGCTGCTATTTATAACGCAATCGTACCTACAGCCGTCATCTCAAAGATGTGGCTCAACAGGCTCTCTGACATCGCCTGCAGATATTGGAAGACTGCTCCTCTACCCCACATTGCCCAGAACAGTAAAGTTGAATCCTGCACTACTTCCTCCATATTCTACTGAAAGGATCAGTCAGACTGGAGACTACAAGTTAATATGAAATCTGCGCCTAGTTTTGCTATTATGTATGGATATATATCTAAATACAATAATTTCAGATCCAATAATGACAATATACATGATAATGTGCATTATTATACAATTGCCCTCACTTCCAAATAATCCCATGATGGTAATCTGCAAAGGATTATGAAGGGGGGGAAAAATGGGCCAGAGGAACGATATAAAGTTACACAGCAGGCCAGCCATAGAGCTGAAGGGTGAAGGGAGCAACCAGCACCACCAGTATGCCAACTGGCTCCCTTGCTTTTTAGGGACGGAAAACTCATCAGCCAAATTCAAAGCTGCACAGGGTGAAAGCAGAGACCAAAGTCCTCCAGCCCATGCAGTGAAAAGAGGCAGCTCTAAGCTTAGAATTTCTGAGCCTTACAGTTCCTGAAGTCATGCTTGGGGAACATTCACACTAAAGTAATATAGAACCTAACTGATGGGCAGCTAGCTGTCCTCCATGGCAATGCTCCTTCAAGGACCTTTCAGTGCAGAATACAATTGATTTACCTTGTGAGGGACTACAATGCAAATTAAGGAACTCCTTTCCTTGAAATTAGACACTGAAACAAGCTCATAACAAAAACAGCTCCTCATGTCTATCCTGGGGATGCAGACACGTTTTGATGCCTCCTTATTTCTCAGTATTCATTTACTACGGATGTACATCCTACTCTGGCAATGTCCAAAGAAGCAACCATCTGTGCACACAAAGCCTGACCAGTCACAGTCCTTCACAGTGTGTAGGGGATATTTTCTCCCTGACTCTGCAGGGTATGCAGAAACAAAGGAGGATATGTGATTGGATGTGTATTTGGTCCACTTCCTTTGTTCACTGCTCAACATTCTCACAAAACCAAGAAGAGCTTTCTCTCACACCACCTGGATTCCCGCAGATCCTGTTTCTTGCTCAGATTTGTCTCATTTTTCTGCAGCACACTGTGAATGTAGACCCTCATCAGAAAGTTGAAATCCCCCTCGGAGATGAACCAGGCTTTTCTCTGCAGTTTGGTACTGCTTGTTCCCCACATCCAGGCAGTGTGGGAGGATGGAGACTGAGATGCACAGATTTGCTAGGACCAGGAGGAGGTAGTCACAGAAGAGACACCAAAGGAACTATCATTCCCATTAGCAAATGCAGCATGAGGCTCGCAATCTCATGGCACGATCAAAACTTTGCAGCATTTTTAATCAAAGCAGCCTGTGTTCATTCCCTGGTTAGCTCCTGTTTTGAAGCTGAACTTCCCTTAAGTTCAAGGGCTCAGGAAGAGAAATCTGGTTCAGAGTTTTCTCTCTTTTTTTTTTTTTTCCTTACTTATGAACTCCTACTCACTAGGCTTCAATCTCACAAAGTGTTTAAGCTTATGCAAAGTCTCTCTGAAGCAAACGGGACTGTTCACACGCCTGAAGTGCAGTCCTTTGCTGGATCAGGGTGGCAGCTCACTCCTTGTCAGTCTTCCCGAGCTCCATGCATTCTGTTCAAACATTTTCTAAGGTACATGGGTTAGTGTTAAATATAGAAAGCCCTCTGTTCAGTTTTGCTTTCCGAGGCTGACACACTGCTGAGCTGTGCAGCAGTGCTGAGCCCAGATCTGCAGAGCTCAGGGCTGCTGCTGCTCACCATGATGGAGGCTGCTTGAAGGAAGGCACAAGGCAGTTCATCTCCAAACTCACAACTGCTAAAAGAAAGTTTTCTGGTAGGGACCAATAACTGGTACTTGCTTACAGCAAATATCACATGAGAACATCTTATTCTGCTCCTGTCAGTAAGTCGGCCAACTACAAATCCTGAGCTGTTTGCTGCTTTTTTTGCTGCTCTCTAGGAGCGTGATTGAGAGCTCTGTATAGACTGATCAAGCAACCCATTAATATTTCACAGCTAGGCTCAGGTTGACTGGCAGTAATTATTCCACAGATTACTTTTTCATTTGAAGTGCAGCTGGTCATCCATTACTTTCTCCACAGCTTTGAAGGTCCAATAATTCCAATTATTTTTATCAACTGGAGACAGGTAAAGTAGCTCTGTAGAAATCTGCCCTGGCCTAGGCACTGAGTAGGTGGGTGACTGGAAGCTCACCACCTTTATCTATTCACTTGTGATAGCCAAGATGTTGGGGCACAGTGACAAACTCCCTGATTTTCTAGTCTCAAGCAGAGTATTTACTCTGTCTGTAAGAACCTGTACCTTGGCCCATCTTTAAGCTGGTAGCTGCTCAACTCTCCTGTCTGCTGCCTTACAATGGATGGACAGGACCAGACCATCAGCTGGTTTCTATTCACACAGAAGCTAGCCAAGTCTATTAGGGCTGTTGTACAGGGCTACGATGGCCAATCTCATTTCTAAAGGCCATGCAATGTTTCCACAAATCAGTTGTATCATCACTAACGTAACAGTCTGGGCAGGACCATGGGTTTTGAGCTTTTGGAGAGCTGTACATGGATGAATGGACACAACGGTGACCATCTCACATTGAAGGTGGCTGCTGAATCCCGAGTTTGAAATGAAGGATGGCTTTCACAAGACATCATGGCATAAAATGCCTACGCTGTTAAAAACAAAGAAAGACTTTCAAGCTTTCCCACCTCTCTTGCCATCTCTCCCTTTCTGTACAGCTCCATAACGTACGCTAGAGAGCTTGAAATCTGCACCAGACTGAAAGCTGAAAGTCATACCAGCAGAAAGGTTTCACCAGAAAATTGGCAATCAGATCCGGTCTGCAAGTATGCATTTAACGTTAGAAACATTAGCTGGATTGAACCTGACTGCTGATGAGTTATTCTTCCTGGCCTGACTGGAAGGTCATAAACATCCCTGATATTAATGGTCTGGTGGAAGTCAAGGCTCCATGAGGATGAACTGTTCTCTCCCCATTTCTCATCCACAGAGAACTTTCTGCTCCACTTGTTCGGCAAGCAGGCACTTTGAATAATGTGGGAAAATGCCACTTATCTATTCATAGGGTCCCTCCATCTCACTGCTGCAGTACCGCCAAGCTTGCTTCAGGACAGAATTTTATTCCATACCTATTTTTCTCAATCTAAAGGTCTGTTTAAGAGATCTGTTCTACAAAATGATACTGCTGGTGCTCACTGCTCTGCTCTAAGAGCAGGTTCGTTTATTCATCCCTTTGGTGGGAGTGAGATTGCTTCTCCTTGACTCAGTGGGAGGGAAACTTCTGCAGTTTTTTCATGCCATTGCTTGAACGTGTGCACTACAGTAGCTTCACTTATGTTAGGACCAGGATAATAAGATTAACAAAGCAAGGCTGTAGGGCTCTTCCTCTTCCCATTATTCTGATTAAGTTCCTTCTTCTCCCCAGTGCCACCCACAAGGGACAGACCGTGTGTGCTAAGTACGCACTTCTCAATATCTCTGTGTTCTTCTACATTCTTCACATAACTCCATGCTGTACTAGACACAGGCAGTGAGGCTTCAGGGAGGAATGAATCCCATAGGCAGATTCAGAGAAGTACATCTTCTCCAAAGACTGCATTGCAGTTCCAACCTCAAACCTACACTACCGAAGATGCTTGGGACTGTTCATACATTGCCATGATGTGAGAGCCTGAATTCTCCTGCACAGCATCATGTGGATAAATATCTTCCTAAAGCGTGGAGGCCTTTACAACTAGCAAATCTGGCTTTTCGTGGGCAGGTATAGCACTTTCCTGAATGCTGAACTGGATTTTCCACCTCAGTTGGAAGGCTGAAAATCCACTTTGTCCAGTGGTGGTGTGAAATAAATGACAGTCTTAGCTGGAAGCCAGGCTTTCTTATGCAAGGCACCTGAGATTGTTCCTGCACAATGCATTCATTTAAAACACGTGCTTTAAGAAATGCCCTTATTTCAGCTCACTGACTATGAAATACATGCATAACATTCAGTAAAGTTACGAGAAGATAATTTTATTGCCTATAACATCCCATTTTACTGAGTCCCTTAAGGCACACTCCAGAATCCACCAAGCACAGGAGTATCCCAGAGGGTATGTCGACATCACTATGTGAGAAAAGAGCAAGAGAGTTCTGGGAACAGCTGGAAACACTCTGCACTGCCATGCTCAGCTGTGCAGGGCCCTCCTGCACCAACACCTGCTTTATCCTGAGCACGGCTGCTGCTTGCAGGCTTCCCATGGACACACCTGCTCCAAGAGATGCTTTCCAGACACAGCCACAGGCTGAGCTCCTGTCTGGAGGAGCAACAGGTTTTGTACTGGGAGTCTGCTCATCCAAATGATTGCCTTGCTCTATCTGGGAAGCTAGGGCTATCAAATATTTAACATATTGAACGAGAGCACTCTAAGAGGAATAGCAATTAAAGGCCTGCTGACTCATCATATATCAAAGGGGAAGCGATTCAGTAGGGAACAGAAATATTCTGAAGGAGTCTTATGCTGGCAGTGTGCTAGGCCAGGAATTCCTATCCAATGACATTCCAAACAAGATGAGGACAATGTTTGCTTAAAATCCCCACTGGGGAGCTGTATTGACAGGAGAAAAAAGGCAAAAAAGAAAATGGATATTTTGCTGTTTATAAAGAACACATCCCTCTATTCTACAATAAAGATGACAGAAGATGGCAGTGTTACAGTCTTAGGCACGTGAAACCTGTCTGTACATAGCAATTTAATATTCTGGAAAACATGCTCTTTCAGCTACCTCTGCAAACTTACCCACTTCTATGTACATACATCAGATACGTTTCTGATATTACTGAGGGGCCAATTTCTGCCCAGTGTCTGCAAGAAAAAGCATTGTGCTGCCTGCTGGCCCTGAATCAATGGTTTGACTCTGAAGGAAGATGTGCCCAAGACTGATCACAGATACTAGACCTTAAGGTCACATCTGATTTTGCTTGAACAGAAGACTGTGTGTAATCGCTGACTTAGCATAATGACAACACTTAAGGAGAAAGGCTAGAAAGCAAATCTAAGCTCCAATAAAACTCACAGATGAGACTAATGAAAATAAAAATGGACCTGCAGGCATTATTATCCACATGAACACAGCTGCTGTGAGTGCATAGGTTCTGTAAATAGCAAGGCTATCTGAAGTGACAGGGAACTTTCTGCGTTTTATTGTCAGGAGACATTAGAAGTCTAAGAAATGGGAAAGTTCCTGTAGCTGATGATGCTGAACAGGTCGATATTCTCTATACACTTACCGACAAGTGCGTAGAAATGCTCCCTGGTCAGCAGCAGAGCAAGCAGCAGCGCAAGACTGAGTCCAAATCTTTTCAGTTACCACATGGATACCAACCTCCTTGTTGAAAAACTGTGCTTAAAAGTAAGTAAATGCATAAGTTAGAACAGGTCTGGTGACTTAGAGCTTACCAGCCAGTCCTTTGGGAACTGTCCCTTGTGCCACCGCGTGGTTCACTTTCCCAAATGTCACAGTGGAAGACAAATGAACTTTCTCACTGCAATATCAGCCGTGTGATTTACAAACCACATGGGCCAGTCAAAGCTGCTGTTTGCTCTCTGCTCCAAAATATCCCTCAACTTCCTTTTCCATAAACCTTCCTGGTGTCTGGTAAACATCCCCACACAATTACCCACCTGTAGAAGCAGCCACCACAGCAAGGTCATTTAAGGGAGCCCGTGTCTCTCAGCTCAGGTGTACATTTTTAAGTTTGGCTAACCTTAAAGTGCCCCTTAAGCACATACCACTTCAGCCCTAAAATACATAATCATTAACGATTTAAAGCAGAAAGGAATTTAAGTGAGTTAGATATCCTGTAATGGGCCTTTTGACTAGGGCCATTAGGAACATTTTGGTTCAGTTCAGACATAATTTATCATCCTGAGTGGAATTCACCTGAAAGGCAGGCAGCTTCATCTGCTCCTGTAGGGCTTTCCTTAGGAAAAGAAAGAAGAAAATAATGGAAAGAAAAAATAATAATAATAAAAAAAAAGAACTCCATTTAGTTTTTCTGCTTTCCTAAACAGCTTAAGGTTATGAATGCCAGACAGCTTCCAGTTAGGCATTTACTGCTGTCTTTAATAGCCAAAACCTATCAAAAACCTCCCGAGGCTAAATACAGAAAGAGCAAAAAGTAATCATTTTATACTGCAATCCTAGCTGGGAAAAACCTGCTGAAAGGAAGGTTAGGGTGCTGCAGACTGGTCTCCTTTCCCTTCCTAACTCACCAGTTAATTATGGCAATGCAGCCTGTAGGCACTCAGGTCACCTGCAGCAGCAGCCAGGCTCACCTGGACCCCAGCATTAATGCACTTCTGGATAGCAACAGTAAATTAAGGAAAAGGCACAGCTTAGCTATTAAATGGCAACACAGCCGTAAAATAAGACATTTCAGTATATAGATGTGATTCTTAGGCCGGTGTCAGCTCATAGTGATGCTCCAGTTATTCGTTCAATAGAAAGTCTGACAGCCTTCATAAGCACGGCTCATTCTTACACGGGGAACGTGTAAAAATGCTGATGCATTATGCTGCTGTATATAAACATGAAAAATAGCAAAGGTAAGCCAGAAAAGGTTTAAGTCTTTCAAAATTTAATGGAAAAAATATCCAGCCATCTTTCTGAATGATTAGGGAAAATTACATCTCTATCAAATAACTGTGAAAGGTAACAAAAATCTGCAAGGGTGGATGCATTCCTGCTCCATTCAGGAAGTCCTGAGCACCATTTCTACAAAGCTACATTACCTTTGTTGCCCTCAAGTCTTAAATGTTGCTTTTTTTTTCCTACACAGGTGAGCACAGAAAGGGAATTAAATGTGAAAGCCATCTGAAATACAAAAATGCCATATTCTCACTTGACACCACAAACAGACCTGTATTAACCTCTCTCCACTCATCATATTTTACTGATGTGCGTGCCACCACATTTCTTCATTACAGCACACAGCCCATCCTGGCACTTTATAGCCAGGCTGGCTAACACCAGCCCAGCTTAAGTACTGCACTGAAGCAGGAAGGCTCACTCCCTTGATTATACCAAGACGCTGTTCAATGCCTAACTTGGCATGGCTGTGTATCATTTTTAATGGAACTATGGTCAAGGAAAACAGGAACTTATAAAGAACAGGTCCATCAGATTTCCTGTTCCTTTTTCTTGTGAGCACTGCAAGGAAGGAAACCTGTACTCTGAGACTATGGCTGATCAAAAACTTCTAAAAACTCTAATTTACTCGTTAAAAATCAGTGGAGATGACTGTGATCAGACTCCTACTTCATAGGACAAAGAAGGAGGTGAAGAAATATAGATTGATCAAGGGACCACAGTAATAAAGCATACACCACATCCCTTGAGACCAGCCCTGTGGCACAGAGATGGCAATGGGCTACTGCCACGACTGCAGCCAGAATGTAATTGCAAATACTCTGCTCCCATTTATTTATCTATTTTTAAAATCATTTTAAGGGATATTCACAGGGTGCAGGCAGCTAACTGATTAGTGTTTATTGCTAAGACAATTCATAGAGCTTCTATAAGCCAGAAGGAGTCACGCTGGGAGATCTGCTTTCTGCTCTAAATATAGCAGCACAAGAAATGAAATCCAAGTGGCAGATTTCAGTGGGATTTCCCAGGGAGAAATGCACTGCACACATGGCTCATTAGAGACCTTTAAAACAGAAACAAGAACTACAGATTGCACCAATGCAATCCCTTCCCTGTGCTGTTAATGAAAACATTTTGGATGAATGGCGGTCATTTCCCCATCATGAATCTCATCATCTCTCTACGATTTTAGTACGTATTTCAGACAACTCATCTGATATGAACATCAATGATAACTGGCTGAGCTGTAAACTCGGCCATTCAGCTTCACATTTCTTATTGAATAGATTCACTTTAAGAAGAGGAAAAGGAAAGAAAAACCAAGTACAACACACTGGTTTACTGCCAGTTACTGGGATTCATGAAGCACCGGTCCTCAGTTATAGACTCTTGTGACATCTTCCAGAGCTGGGCAGCTGTTTCTATAAGTTTTCAGAGCACAGATCTCTAGCTCTTTTCAGCCACCTCTGTGCACACAGCTCTCTCATCCCCTTTTCTGTGTTCTGCAGTGCATAAATTCCCACAGTGTCCACGTATTTGTTTTAAACTGACATACCTAACAGGTAAGTGAAATCCATTTAACATGTCAACCTGTGGACTATCACTAACCTAAAGCAACAGCAACAACAACAACAAACCAGCCGGGGTTACACTCCTCTTTCCAATTGCCCACACAGTGCCTATACTTCAAGGTTTACAACCCTCTCTCCTTTACAGCCTGCCTCCAGAGCCACAAACACTGCCACTGATTCCCCTCTCATTTATACCTGTGTAACCCAGAAGCAATGCCACGGTCTGACAGCCCTGTACAAGGAGAGCTGAGTCATCCATCAAGTGTCTGGCTACTCCGTATTTATTTAGCAACGTCTGCAGGCAACAGGGTATTAACCAACTTCCCAGCTCCAGGCTCTGACCTCACCTGTAGAACAGATCTTTTTCCCCAAAGTGTGAAACTCTTCCCTGGTGCAGAATGCTGCTGTAGTACAGACCTGTAATGCCTTCCATTCTGGTGACTTTATTACTTCGATGTGGAATGTAGCCATAGTGCTGCTCCTATGGGCTTCCCAACACCACCTACAACAAAGGTTTCATTGCGGCCTCAGGCTCCCTGTGCACAGCACTGATATCTCAACCCTGAACTCCTAACAGCTCCTCATTCTCATTTAAAGGAACAAAAGGACTGACTAGGCAAACTACTGCAGAAAAACTTCTATTAGAGGAAAGGTGCAATGGCAATAAATGTGGCTCTGCTGGGAAGAAGAAAGAAATTAAACATCTGCTTTCTAACATACAGGATTTTTCTTGTGCAACATATGACAGTGAATCATTTATAATACTAGCAAAGACAAATACCTTTGGTCAATAGGTTTTGACAAGTAACTTCAAATAAAGATGAAATTTACTCTATAATCTACACTTCCTGGTGGTGAACTGAATCACTGTTCCTTCCAGACAATGCAGTTTTCTCTAAAACCACAGCAGAATTGTTGACATCCACCCTATCTTCCCCTAGCCCAGCCATCAGCTGCTCAGCCCGGTGTTCCTCCCCTTCCCAAGACTCAAGGCTTTGCTGAAAACCTAACAGTCTCATCTGATGACGTGTCTCCATAAATACATCCTTCATTCCGCATTGGTTTGTGTGCACAAACATATAATTAGCAGGAATTCCCTTTCAAACATGCACGAGAAATAAATATCATAAAAGGCATTTGATCTCTTAGTTTCCCAGAACAAAGAGCTTTAACACCTTGTTTTGAAGGACAAAGTATTTGTTGTCAGAAACAATGCCACCTTACTAAATAACCTCAATCAAAATCAGCACCCACACACACCTGTATGACTTGCACCTACATGAAATACATTTCAGGGCCCAGCATCCATAACTAAAACACCCTTTTTTCTCCCCCACAATAAAGAGTTGCTATTTGTAAACATGCCTGCTAAGAAGTATCAGAGGAAGATCCCATGTTTTCAAGTATGTAACTGTAGCTGCAACTTTGAAAACTGTGACAACTCTACAGCTGACCAACAACGTTTCCATTTCTGACTCATGTAGCCTTACAAGGTTGCTCTGAAAGACTTCAGAGATATTTTATGTGTTCCACCCTATACTAACAAGAACTTGTGCAATACCCGGTGCTAATAAACAACATAAGAACACAGGATAGCAGAATGTTTTTCAACACTGGTACCTTCAGCATAAAGAACACACAGCAGAGAATGGCTGTACCTTCTGCTGCAACATATACACTAACACTTCTGTCATGCCTGTTTTCAGGTCTGTAATAGGAGAAGGGATTTTAATAGAGCAGAAGATCCAAGCAGAGTAATTGCGCTACCAGAAGTGGCATGAAAACACCGAGAGCTGTAATTAGGCAGAATGCACAATTTGAGTGTCAAACACTCAGGTCTGAGACAGTGCCTCATGCAATGCCATGCCTGCCTTAGGCACAGCGTGCACTGGGATCACTGGGGCAACACAGCGATGGCACTGGCCATACTCAAAAAGGTTTCCCAGTCCCACTCTCTGACATCGCCACCAACTGCCAGACTACAAACCTATTGTGAAGATGATCAACTTCCTTCAACACGAATGCATGGTGCCCATCGGCTTTTCATAATCACACCACACGCCTGGCTTTTGAGTAATCAAATTGAATCTTAGCTGGTTAAACCACAGTGAGGAATGCTTCAAGGGTCCCTCAGTCACCTTCACTGCACAAGGATAAAACAATTCTCAGAGACCCTGTGTGTGGGAGGAACCTTTCTTTTTTTTCTTCTTTTCCTTTTTTTCTCTGTGGTGGGGTGGAAACTCTGAAGACTTCCATTAGAAGCAATTACTGGGGATGCAGAGTCTTCTCTGAGGTTAAGCCGCCCTTCATTTTCTCAAGAGAAGCCTTTAATTAAATGCAAATAATCACAAATTTCATATAGCAGATTGCCATAATTTCACTATTAGTTACTGGATCTCATTTAATGAAAGGAAAGAGGTGGGCAATAGTGCTAGGTGGATGAGAAGTAATGAGAACTCAAGGGGTCAAGGCTGAATTACCTGTGCAAATCTATTCCTCTCCTATAAATCTGTCTGCAACCATATCATTTCAGTGTTAACAGGTTGTCCTTCATGCAAGTGCACTGGAGTGTAGTCCCATAGAAACTTGGGCCTCAATACAAATAATTACCTCACTCCATCTTACCATTGACCACAGCGGCGAAGGCAGGATGGGTAATGGAGAAGGTGTAATTGAAGTGGAAATGACCAGAACTAAAATGTAAGCTGTGATGAATTCAAATGGTATATTCAAGCTCATCTCCATAGCAAAGCTCTGGAAGAACAGGCACATAGAATGGCAGCATCCAGCAGTGAGTACTTCAAAGACATTTATCAAATCAGGGATGGGAATATATAGCAGAAAAGATGCATCCAAGAACAGGGGAGATAACACAGTGTCTGCAGAGGGAGGGGGGGAAGCTGCAGTCCATAAAAGCACAGGTTCATAATTTTGTCCACAGAACCACTAAGGCTTTAGAACATCTTCAGAACACTGCATAAGGTGAATCATAGAACTGTTTTGAATTGGAAGGGTCCCATAAAGGCCATCTGGTCCAACTCCCTTGTGCTGAACAGGAACACAGCTGCCTCAGCGCTCAGAGCCCCTCCAGCCTGACCTTGGGTATCTGCAGGGATGGGGCACCACACCTCTCTGGGCAACCTGTGCCACTGCCTCACTGCCCTTATTGCAAAAAACCCCTTCTTCCTTAGATCCAATCTAAATTTCCCCTTTATTATATAGGGAAAATACACTTGTAAATATAGGGAGTATATGCTACGTTTTTCTTACTCCCTTTCTCCTTTAGTTTAGTTAAACAGAAACATATCACAGCCAACTACAGAATCACAGAATGGCTTAGGTTGGAGGGGACCTTAAAGATCATCAAGCTGCCAACCACTCAATCAAGCTACCCAAGGCTCCATCTGACCATCAGCAGTGAGCCTGCAAACTGGAGCTCCATGAAAAGAGCCCGAGTTTCAGCTGCTCTGTGCTTTGCATGGTAACTTACAGTGGTGGCAGAGCCCCATTCCACAGACCGTGCAACACCAAACAGTAAGAAAGAATTTAAGCAGCAGCTTTCTGAAAAGCTGATGCCTTTCCAGTTCCAGGGCAAGCTGGAAAAGGCACAGAGGCTCCATAAAGCAGCTCCTCTGCCTGAAGCAATCACCGAGAAGAGGTGCTTCAGAAGAATTCTATTTTTGTTAGAGAAATGGCTGCTCGGTTTTCAAAGCTGAGAAGGTCACTGCTCTCTGATGTGCAGGGAGTTCAGGAGGGATGTCAGGAAGCTCAGAAGGTAAAGAAAAAAAAACAACCAAGGAAAAACCAACAACAAAAAAGCACACTGAACAAGCGAAAGAGGATCGGAGAACCTACTACACAGATCAGCCCAGGTACGTCACGTCTGTGTGGCTTCCCAAATTAAATCATTTCTCCTAATGTACTGTGAGAATATGGGGAGGGATCAGATTGCGAGCTATTCAGACGACTAGCTGATTATCAGCATTTTAACAGCGAGCTTGTTTTTGTTCTTCCTCACATTTATAATAATACCTTTTACATGTTCTCTAAGAGACAAATCTCCTTCTGCTTCAGAACCGCCAGGCTGAAGATTTTTTGTTGGCACTGAGAAGAATGCTAATGTGAAATATCTTATTTCTTCAGATGAAAGAGAAGCTGAGAACAATCCCCTCCGGAGGGAGGTGGCAGAAGTGGGATCTGGGATCGAGAGTTTATGACTCACTTCCCTGCACAGCCCACCGCATCCCCGCTGCTCACTGGGTCCCGCAGGGATCGATGGCATCACAGCCATAAACCCAATGTTGAGGTATTCCTGTCTCCTGAATACATACTTCTCTTCAGAGGTTTTCAAGAGGATAAGTGGCTTAAAAACAATAGAGAAGAGAGAGCTGAAAGCTTGTACACTGAGATGGAAGCACAATTGCACGAGCCTCAGTTATTCACAAAAGCCAAACCACTAAAATATTCGAGGGAAAAGGGCCATCAACCTCCACAACAGGCTGTATGCTGCAGCCTGCCTCATGCAATAAGCAAAGAATAAAAACAAAGAATTATCTAATGATTGCTAGGTAGCATGTACCATTTGGTTTAGAAGTACTGGTGGAAGATTCGCCATCTTTTTCATTTCCATGTCATATCTGTAAGAAAACCTGATACCACAGCACCGGAAGAACTCAGGATTAGCAGAAAGTACAGACAGTGAGGAAAAAATATGGGCTCCTTTCATCGCTGTGTGCTAACAGGAAGATGAAGGCCTTATGTGCTTGTGCTGGCTGAGAGGAGACACTATTAGGATAATAAAAATGACATATTGTCAGAGACTGAGTTTTCAAAGGTGCAGCACTAGAAGAAATCGATGCATTGTAACTTAACAAGTGATCACAACCAGAAGCCTGACACTGTGGGAGATGCAACAGTGGAGGAACCAACCGTGCAACAACATCCAGCAATATCCTATTAAAACTGTTTCATTCTGGACTCCAAAAGAGTGAAGCTGAAATAGCAGAATATATATCTTTAAAGGATATATAATCCCAATTGCTTTTCATACAGAAACAGAAACTTCAAGTCTCTGAAAATGAAAAGCAGAATATTATTTTTCAAATCCGAGAAGAAGGAAAATTGAATTTGGGGTGCAAAGCTGCAAATAAAAAGCATTACAATTAATGACAGATCCACTGCAGACGTCAGCATTTTCACTGCTTTCTACAGGGTTAAGGATTTAATCCACAGAAACTACTTCTTCACTTAACAGTACCTTAACAGTACAGTCACTCACAGCACTGCTGGTTCTGTCAGATCCCTACGAGATTAACATCTTTATATCAGAAGATGAGGTCCACGTGAATGAGAATAGAAAGGATAGACAAAGCTCTGGGGTAATGCGGGCGGTCTCGAAACAATTACTTGTTTTATAAAAGGAGTAACGTGAATTAAGATGGAAAAGTGCACAGTTCTGTCTGTATGAAGGAGGGGGAAGAAAAAACACATTCACTCTTTCCTCAGTAAGGATATAGTAAAATTAATTCTAATTCTAAACAATTCAGCTGACCAATTAGAGCTGCACTACAAAGCAGAAGCTGAGAAGCAGAGCAGATTTATTTCCCATGTTGGCTTTAGAATTGCACCTAAAAAGACCCCAGAGAAATCATGAAAAGGGAACGTAAACTGCACAGTCATTATATTCTGAGGCAATTTTTAATTAAAAAAATTAGAACAAAGTCTGTTCCTTTAAATCATTAATAAAAGAATCCAGCCTATTAAGCAGATGAGCTTTCTTAACTCTAATCCATCTTTACTGCTGCGTTATTACCCAACAGTTTTCCTGTAATTAAAATGCGGCAGGTAGTTTACACACAAGAGGGAGTAATTGTATCGGAAATAACTGCTCATAACCAAACTTTAAAAGCTGGTTTTTCATATCAACTTCTAATAAAGAAAGCAAGATAATAATGATATTTAGCACTTTTGCCACCTACAGCAGCATTTTGTCTCTAAATTGTTAGCATTTCATTCAGCAATGCTAAAATACACCCCTCGAGCTATAAAGATAGCCTGTCAGTCAATTGTTCCTACTCCTAGGCCTTTCAGAGGGATCTGGATAGGCTGGATTGCTGGGCTGAGGTTCAACAAGGCCAAGTGCCTGGTCCTGCACTTTGGCCACAATAACCCGATACAGCGCTATAGGCTTGGGGCTGAGTGGCTTAGATGACTGTGAAGAGGAAAGGGACCAGGGGGTGTTGGTCGATGTTCGGCTGAACCGATGCCAACAGTGTGCCCAGGTGGCCAAGAGAGCCAATGGCATCCTGAACCTTATGTTAGAGGATCTCAAACTGTGTAGGTCTGGAAGGAGAATTTGAATGTGCTGTAGGAACCAAACTGAACTCAGCCTAATCAGGACAGGAAAGGAAGGCCCCCTTCTCTCTGCATCCTAAGGGAGATGGAGAGAGCCAGGTCATCGCCTGCCAATATCTTTGAGGCATTGCCTACAAGGTGCATGCTCAGCTGGCATAAGCGTTGTGTGTAGGTTTGCTCAGATCTGAAAGCAGCACATGCCCTCCCACTTTGGAGGAAGCTGTCAGCTTTTGCTCTTGAACGGCCTCCTGAATACCAGAGTTGCAGAATAATTCCCTTGCAGAGTCAAAGACTTTTCTGTAGATTTTGCTTTGCATTATTCTTAGAAGACAGTTCTCCAGGAATTTTGAACCTTGCAAGACAACCCAGGGGAAATTATTATTACATATAGTCTGGTAGCATTTGGCAATATATAGGACTGTAGGCTGCTGTATGCAAGCAGCTTCTGTTCCAAAGAACATACAGTTCAAACTGGATGGACAGAAACACCGTGTCAGAGCAAAGAGACCTCAGTGGTTTGATTGGTAGATGAGCAGGTGGGCTGTTGCCATTTAAATGTAGCCCCAACAGATTAGAGACACTCAATGTATGGTAGGCAAGTACTCTACAGTACTTGCTCATCTACAGAGTCACTGTCAATCCTAATGACTTGCATCACTGGATGCTAATGCAGCTTGAGTACAAAAAGTATGATCATTAAAAGCTCTGGTTCAAGCCCTGTAATTAGAATGGCACCAACAAATCTTGAGGGGCTCAGCTGAGCTCTGCACAGCTTGTGGTTGAGCAAAATACACATAGGACACAACTCAAACTGCCCCAGACCTGCAAGCTGAGAGGGTGAGTCACACACAAAGCCCACAGGAATTTGTGTTTTCTCCCCAAATCCATTATGTGTAAACCACATACTTCTACCACGCTTGTCTAAGATCCTTATGAGCTGGAGTACCTTTACCTATACATCATCAGAAAGTTTAGTACTGGATTCTACCTCAATTATGTTAGGGCACCTTTAGCGGGAATTTGGGTTTCAACCCAAATTGGTGGCATCAGTCCAGATTCATTCTGTGGTTTGGCTTAAAAATCAAAGTATAGAGGTACCAACCTCCGCAGAGCTTCCTGCAGCATAGCTCCAATGCAAATGAACTGGATAAATGGACCTGACTGTGTGAACCAGCTGTGGAACAGGCAGATGATATTTCGGGTACCCTCCAGGTCTGTTTTTCATACAGCTTGTGCCAGGTAAAATCATTTAGAACAAATCGAGGATCAAATACCACACAGGGACTGAGCAAATGCAGCATGGCACAGACCCGGCTGTGACCAACTGGCCCCATGCAAACACAGCACCGCTTTGACAGCCCCACGTAAGAAGCCAAAGCAACACTTAAACTTATGCCTTGAATGTTCAGATTAAAGCAAAACCAAGAATAAATTAGTTATGCCTTGCTCATTAAAAGCCACAGATTGGAAATTTATGCTTTGATTTCATGGGAGTTTCCTTCCTGAGCATGTCACAGGGCACACAGAGAGGAGAGGAAGGTAGTGAAGAAAGGGTGCTCAGGGCTTGACATGGAATGATGGGTGCTGCCCAATGTACCATACAAACCCCATGAGGTGGTGCTTTTTTCCCTCTAAGATGGACTCGCTTCATCCCCTCCCTTCTCCACACCCCATTATCAGCATTTAAAACACCCCCGAGTTTTCCTGAGCAGGTTTGCTGTGCTCATTAAGATACACTGAGCACTTACTGGCTATAATGAGCACTCATTAAATTCCAGTAAGTGCCAGGACCATCCTGTGGAGCTGAACAGACTCGGGTTCTGGGAGAGATCACGGGTTGGAAAGATATTGGAAGAATTACATATTCCATAACAACAAAACTATAAAACTTCCCTTCCTTTTTTCTCTTTCTTTTCTCACTCTGCAAGCACTGAGGCAACTCAGACCTGCTAAGCAGCAGCTATTGCTTACTGACTGCTCAAATCATTCCCCTGCCCCAGAAGGCCTCTCAGCTCCTCTTATCAGAACAGGAACAAATTAAAGATTTTGCGTATTTGCATCTCCTCATTTGAGAATATTTGTACATTTGTTATTTAGAGATAAAAGTCTGCTTCTAAAAATTCACTTAGCGCACTGATTTTCTCAGCCGCAGGGAATGGTGCAGGAGGAATTGCAGAACAGGATCTGGAGCAGCTGGTGAGGCTGCAGCAGAGCAGCACCATGGGCTCAATGCTCGTCAGGATCATATGCCAGCCAACAGGAACTGGCTGCTCTACTCTTTATAAGCTGTTCAGTGACGACATTCGGTCCCAACACAGCACAGTAGCGCCATAACTGTACGCGGTAGGAGTCTCAGATAGATGTCTGCTGGGCTCTTACCACTCTTACAGTGGGGCCTTACCAGTTCCAGCTTGGAACAACCAAAACCTGGTTGTACTCTGCAGGTCCAACTTGGAGGAAGCAACCAGCTGCATGGAAGAGATCTCTTTCTACCAAAACACATCCCCATGCTTCTTATCTGCAGTTCTTGCCCCAAAAACTGAGAGCTGTGCTTGGACAGGTAAATGCATTGAATTCTTGTCACAAATATGCAAATAATTCTGACCCATTTAGCAACAGATCTTTTCCCAGATAAGACCAGAATGAGAAATTCCTACTCATTTCCCCTTGACTGAACACAATCTTTTGTGTTATGGCATGCATCTCACTACTGCTCTACATTCATAGTCACGGAATGACTTAAGCTGGAGGAGGTCTTTAAGATCAGCTCTTCTAAGTCCCCTGCCATGGGCAAGGCTGTCAACCATGAGAGCAGGCTGCCCAGGGTCCCATTCAACCTGACCCTGATTTTTTTATTTTACAGACTAACACACTTCAAGATCAGGGAGACCAAGGTGCACACATCTTTTATGTGCCCCGTTCTTCTGTTTATTTCCCACTGGCTGTATCAGAGATATACATCCTGACCAGCATCCCCACACCTATATTTATATATATATATAAAGCAGTTCCCACTGCTGTGCTACAGTATGGGTTTTCATCCCCCAAAGCTGTTCAGCACCTACTGACTTGAAAACATACAAATCAGCTAAGAACAGACACAAATATACTTTACTCTGGACTAATTCCCAGTGAGTCACAGAGAGTAAGTGACTATTTAAGGAAACTGAATCAGACAACAACTTGAAGATCAGCGCATCACAGAAAAAGCCAGCACACAGGCTAGGGAGGAGACTGCTGCTGGAAGGGAGAGGTTTTAATCTAATGACCGTATATGTCAAAATAGCATCAATTTCATAAGAATAAATAAACGGTTGGGTTAAGAATTAACTGTTCCAACTTGGCTCACTCTTCCAACAACTCACAGCCTATAGAGGATTACTGTTTTATAATTGCTTGCTCTCAAAGCATATGCGTATCACAACGTTCTGCACACGTTAACAGCAGATCAGTTAGAGAAACTAACTAAACATGTTCCCCCAACACTGTACTTAGCTGGATACAGTAAGACAGAATCTGTTTACTCAACTTCTCAAGGCCCATTAATGACATAATGCTGGACACAGCTGTTCAGGGCTTTGCCAGACCAAAGCACAGAAAGAAATGCTGGGAGACTTCAAACACACTATTCGTATCAGAGCCTGGCTGGGAAAGTCCTTGAAACTGATTTGGGTGATTTTAACCTTACAGCTCTCTCATGAAGTAAATCCACGATTGAAGCCTCCAACTTAATTTCTCCTGAAGATCCTAATGGACCTAAAACCACTCCAGAGGACCAGGGTGGCAACAACTGCTTTGAAAAAGAGGGCATAAATCATTTCATTTTCACTCTGCTTGGCCAAATTACATGCTGAAAAGCTATGGCCTGCCTTACACGCTAGCACTTGACAATAGGGTGTGCCTGGTTGACCATGTCCCGACTTTCAGACGTATTGAGCAAGGAAGACAAAGTTCACTCAGTAGTAAGAAGCACCCTGTATTGTGCCAAAAAGTCTAAGCTAAGCTAAAATGGGTGCTCCTGGCCCAGAAGGCACCACCTATCCCTATGCAATCCATTTACCATTGCACATCCACATTTTTCCATGCTCAACCCCAGCTCAAGGGAGGCAAGGATAAGCTCCACCTGAATGCCACAGCCAGAGAGCCACTCCAGGAATGTTACACCATGCAGCTCCTAGGAAGACATTTTTATGTAACTTTCCTTAAGAAAAAGGCAAATCAAGTTTCACAACTGCTCAGCCATGGAGAAAAAGCAAAAAAAAATAAAAATAAATGTGTAAGAGAAAGGCTTAAACTCATCCCCATCCCCCAGTTAAAAACATCCCCTTTTATTAATTTGCAAATGCTTTATAACTGAATCATTGGGAGGCTTTATATAAAGAGACTTGTGCATATATTACGTATACACAAATAAGCGTGTGTGTGTACATGTATATATATAGGATTGGAGGAGGAATGTGATTCATGATGCTGAGCTGATTCTCCAGCCTGGCAATCCTGCAGACAGCTCTGAGAGTCATCCTCCAGCAGAAAAAAAGATTGTTGGATAAATTTGTGCCTCCCTGTTGCAGCAGCTACCCACGGCAATTATACCACCCCATTATTGAAGCCATATCTGAATTCCTGTGCAGAGAAGCAAACATCAACCCCCATCATCTTCCCCCCATCTTTCAGGGGAACCTCTACTACTTACAATTGTGAAGTTCATAACCTTCAGAATCCAGATGGTCATAGCAAGGTTCACCAGGATTAAAATCATTAGGAGCAGCACAAAGAAATAGAGGCATCTCTTCCTCCAGCCATAAATCCCGACTTTGTATACTTGGGGCCCTTCTGAGGTCTGCATGGTGCTCCTGTGCGCGTACTGCTCCTGAGGCATCTGAAACAATCACAAAAAAATAAGAGTTATAAGGATTAAGCAGCAAGACAAATCCGATGATAAAACCTGCTAAGGGTTTGTATCTGTGCCTCTTTGAGG
This sequence comes from Coturnix japonica, assembly GCF_054131305.1. NCBI lineage: Eukaryota > Metazoa > Chordata > Aves > Galliformes > Phasianidae > Coturnix > Coturnix japonica. The sequence goes on along the minus strand of NC_140680.1, from coordinate 5,350,828 downwards.
TTTGCGGAGGTTTTGTTCTTCCTTTTTCTCTCAGAGTTTACCAGCTGGGCAGCACCTCCTTCAGAACCTTACTTCTGCATTATTTTCCTTGCTGCTCACTGTATGTAGTAACACACTGTAAGAGAATTTTATGCATTAGATGTGTATATACATTTATAAATACACATAAGCACACTGTCTAAAGGTATCCTATGGAGATCACTCTCAAGTGACTCTCTTCACCACCCCAGGTTTTGCAAGGCTGGCACTCCAGGGCCTTGAAGGATCCGGAGGGGGAAAATTCTGCATGCATTTGGTAAAAGCAGTTGAGTTCAGCAGTTTGTTTTGAAGATGCAATATTACTTCACGGAGGCTTTAATTCAACAAAAAATCACCTCAAATAAAATCACTCCTTCCAGACAATGGAAAAAAAAAAAAAAAAAAAAGACAAAGTGGAAATGTTTGGCTTTTTCTCCCCTACTTTCTTGACCGAATTAACCTAAAACACAAAGTTGTCCTAAAAAAACACACCCAAATATCTCCACAGATTTAACAAGGACACCCTGGGCAGGCAGGCATGGCATGGCATGACAACGTGAGAGCCAAGAGCAAGGAAAGAAACTCAGCACAGAGGAGAGCAGAAGGGCTGTGCAGCATGGCAGCATCCCCAGGACAAGTTTGGGTTTTGCATCCTGGTCCCAGCTTGCTGCTGGCAGTCAGGGATCTGGCTGCTCTGCTGCTGTAGAATGGCATTGCAGCCAGTGGGGACAGAGGGCAGCAAATGCACTCAGAGCTGTGCTTATGGAGGTAGATTTTGCCCCACAAAAGTATTCATCGCCTTCTTGCCCTTCACTTAGGGCTGTCGAATGTAATTTCACATGCTTCCCCCATACATCAGTTTCTTACATTGCCTCTAATAACGCGCTGTCTGCTGAGTATTCAGCATTTAAGATTCTGGGCAGACAAAAAACCACCAGACACATTTCTGTGCTACCAATTCAACATCAGGGACTTCTCCCTCAGAGTAGCTGGCATCAACGTTAGCATTCAATGAATTACAAAATTCACAAACCAAGAGGAAACAATGCAAGTCTCTCTCTGCGGGAGTTTGATCTGTAAGGGCAGAACAAAACAATGGTAGAAACAAGATGCTCATTGACATTGACTTGTGCTTGTTTGTTTGCCATTAGTTTCATGGTTTTTTTCCTTATTTCTAGGCAAATGTGCAAACAGCAAGTAATAACAGTGCGTGGTGGGCGGCAGTGCAGAGCCCATTGCAATGGAAGTGTCAATGGAAGGTGATTTTCTCCCCAGCACAGCTCTTCTAGCAGCACTGCACTCACCATGAAGTTAGCACTTTCTCTTTGTTGCCCCAACACTCAAGCCCACACACTTCAGAAAGGGGCTGCCTAAAGAACCGGCAATCTTTTTTCTTTTCCCTTCTACATTTCGTAAACCTTTTGGCAACTCTGGGAGTGCCAAGATGTGTGTTTGCTAACACAGGTTGCTGTTATCACACACAGCTTAGGGGGATCAGCCACCTTTTCCCTTTCTCCACCTGTTTTCATCACTGCTGAAGTGCAGCCTCAAGTGCTACGCAAGTCAAATCAGGCTCTAAATTCTCCTCAGATGCCTGTCCTGAAGTGGACACATAAAGCAAAGCTGACTAAGCAGCATGCTCAGAAGGACCATTTTCCTGCACAAAAGTGGGATCCAAAAGCAACCTTCCTGCAGAACATGGAGGATCCCATCTCCCTCCTCCTTCAGCAGTTGTGTCCATCCCACATACTCAAAATAATGGCTGGAAAACATCAATACACATAGTACTGCTATCACTTTCCTCTCTGTCTGTATTAAAGAGCAGCTCTCTTTGATGTAAGAGTGCTCACCATAAAGCATGTTTGCTGTTTGTGGGGTACCTGCCCACACAGCCAAGGCTTGGGCAAACCCTGAGCTATTAACAAGGGGAGCAAAGTTGCTCACAGTAGATCCAGTTTGGTCTTCACTGCTGTATCACTCCCAGGTACTAAGTCATCAACTGTAAACTGGGGAGGTCTTTGCAGCGCAGTGGTTGCCAGAAGAGAGGAGCCATGGTGCAAACACATGCACTTGGAGAAAACCAGGCCCCTGCACTGCTGCAATCACTCAGCTTCTCTGCGAGGGGAAATCTTAAAATACAATAAATTACGATTTCCACTACCTAAGGGAAATTATAACAACAACTACTGTACAGTCACAGATTTTATTGCCTAATATTTTAACAGGGGATCCTGGAGAGCACATATTAAATGCAGCCTCTCTCTTGGAGAAAACGAATAAATTGCATCTCCAGCACTCTGAAATCATGAAACAAGTCTGACCAATAAGAAATAGTCTGAAATACTAAGCACAAAATATCTCCTTCTTGCAAAACTTGTTTATTCTCCCCCTTGCTCTTTTTTTCACCCCTTTTTTCTTTCTTTATTTTTCTTCCCCACTTGTAACCGCTAGAATGGAGAAAATGCCAGATCCAACCGAGACAAAACTTTGCAGACATCAAAAGGATTTATAGGAACAGAATATAACCACAAAAAAGCAACTTGGATCCACACAGGAGCCTCATTTTGAGAATTTCTCTTGTTCAAATAAAATATTTAGCTCACAGCTGCCCTTACAGAGACAGAGCAACCAAAGCACTGCAACGCGCATAGTGAACATGACCTAGTAATATGGCATACATTATTACAAGAAAACAACATGGGAATCACAGATGGGATGTTGTTTCCATGTAAACTCTCAGGCAGATGCACTTGAAGCAATATAGGACCTCTCACAAGTCCTTCCCCTGACCTATGGCCACCAAAAGAAAAGCTCATGTCTGTCATTCTCCAGCAAGAGAAGAAAGGATAATGGACATCAAGTGATGAGGTGGGTTAAACAAACATGGGCTGTAAGGTACTACATAAGGAACAAGCTGCATTCACTGTCAGTAATCCACTCTGTGAGGGACAGAGAAGTCATGATTTACATTTTGGCCAATTCTTCTCTAACATTATAATGATATAGGCAGCAAATTAGGCACCAGACATTACTGTGAAAGGATATCCAGTGGTTTCATTTGCAGAGCACCCCTTCCTTTTCAATTACTGAGCTAAGGAGAATGGCTGCTAGCTGCTTAATGGGGTATTAGTTTTTGCAGGAAAACATTATAAATGGTCACTCAAACTCATAACAGCCGACAACCAATGCTGAAACACATGTAATAGAAATCAGAAGGAGAGATGCTCCTTCCAAAAGACAGAGCTGCGTGTGTCCACCTGCCATGGGAAGACACACATGCAACATACTGATGTGCCACTACTGCACGTACAGCACGAGAAATGCTGCCTGCTAGGTCTTCACAGTTTAGCCACAGACAGCATTGCCATGACTACAAAAGCAAAGCCTAACACCCAGGTAATTTGCCAAGGAATAAGTTTTTGTAGAATAGCTGTGGCAATGGGTGATGATGGCTGGTGATGGGCTTTCCCAGTCTTAGTGGTTCTATGATTGTATGCACAGAAAGCCTCTCACTCAAGACACACAACATGGATTTCCCATTCATCACGTAAAGTGTTTTATATGCATGAGAACAAATGCAAACACCGCAGCTGTATTGTTTCTTGGACATGTCAGCTTTGGAGGCTCATTGAAAGCTATAAATGAGGTGAGGCATAGTGAGAGAAATCAGTGGTGTTTCTGTGCCATGGGGGTTTTCTGATCGGTGCTTACATCATCTTTGTTTAGTAATTGGATAATTTTAAGCTGAAAGAGGATGCAGTTGAGGAAGATGGCTTCTCTTTTATGAAATCTGGTGCTTAAGATGTTCTAAAGCAGGGTCTGTGCAGGTGGGGGGACACAACAGGTTTGGGGAAGGTGGCATTTATTCCCACGTATTTTTTGCCACAATGATTTCCTTACATTTGATGTGGAAACAATGAGCCTTTACTTAAAGGAGGCCAAGGGGCGGCCTGTCAAAATCATCAATTTTACATAAGGTGAACATAGGGCAGCCAGAGTCTGGCATTGTAAATGCACGGGTGTGTTTGCACAGAGCTTGCTGCCTGCCTGCATATAACTGAGGTATAACAGCTTCATCAGCAAAACAAGAGCATCCGACCCCAGGCTAAGTACGGTGAGGGGATTACATTTCAAGAGATGAGAGAGATGGGTTCAGGCTCCCTTGGGCTTGGACCTACCTCTCCCACATCTGCCTTCAATTTGTATCCATATAACCAACATCCTCTTCTGTTTCTCTCTTTGCTTTCTGAAACACAAACCTTTGCTTTGGGGCTAAATCAGAGGTGCTCTCCATCATATCACTGGAAGGCAATGTACTTGCACTCACTACCTCTAAACGCTCTGTGGATTCAGCCTCTTTAATTTCTCTGTCTTTTAAATGTACCCTATCCACCAGGTTCAAAAGAACTGACATTTCTGGAGTGTGACTGAGAACAAAATTTGTCAAGAAGAGCAGCATTTTGAGCCTGCCATCAACAAGACATTTCGCCTCTTCACTCCCCATAAAGCTCTCTCCAGCTCAATGCCCCCAGGCCCATTGTTCCAGCAGCACCACGACCCAAAAGTAATTTATGATACTGTACAGCAATAAGACCACAACCCAAGTCTCCACAAAAGGATCTAGACCAAGAAAACAGTTTCTGCCTTGCAGCTTGGCCAGCAGTCTCTGAGCACTGAGAAGTGGCCCCAAGGATGAAACATTTGCTGGGGATGTTAAATCTTACACAGCTTTTTCCCCCCCATGATGGTTTAAACCATGAACTTAAACCCCTCTAGTGATGGCTATGCCAGAATGCTCTCCAGAACTGCATTCCCCAAAGCTGAAATCTTCACTCTGTGCTTGTCCCTCTGCCTCTGTATGTTGTGGGGAACAGGTTCTCCCAACAGCTGTGAAGACCATGACTACTCAGTACAAATCTCTTAGGGGGCACAGCAATAAGGCCAGAGAGACAGAAATTGGAAGGAACTGTCTTAAGGAATGTTTTCTTCTTTTCTGAGTATCTGTCATCACAAATAGAGTTTTTCAAATATCTAGCCTGACTCTGGCAAGCAAAAGTACATCAACAAACTCTGCTTAGTCTGCACAGTTCACCAGTGCATATTCTGCCTGGTCCACTAGGAAATACCTTATTTTGCATTCCCACCTCTGAAATATCACTAGGAAATTGGAATCAGTCAGCACAAGGAGCTGGGGAGACCTTGGGGATTCATCTGCTGATAAAGCATCTCCAATCTCGATCCCTCAGTGCTCCAGGCTACCCCCTACCTCTTGAGAACTCATGTTATTTTCCCAGTCACTGAGGCTGACAGCACTCTGACAGTAAATGTGCTTGAGGATAAGGGCACCACAAAAGCCTCAGCTTGCAACCCAGTGGCTTTGAGGAGGTGGACTGAACAAGAAGCTGAAGTCAGGACATCTCCTCTGCTCAGATGCTGCTCTACATTCATGGAGCACTTACAACAAATACTATAAACATACCAGAGCTTGCCAGAACAAAGCAAAGTAATAGGCAGCTCCATCTCTTATAGCCTCTCCTAGACAAAAGAGGATATCTTATTCAAAAACGCTGCAGGAGACTGTAAGCAACACGGTTGCTATTGCTTCTTATCTCACTAGAAGACAAACACGTCCATTTTCTTACAAATGTTTCTTCCAACTTTTTGATTTAGGTTAGTTAGCTCCCTTGTCTTGATTTTTTTGGAGGGTCAGAATTAAGGAGAACATGGAAAGGGAGACCAAAAATTCTGCAGTGAGTTCTCTTATGTATTGAGCAAGTCAGCAGAGAATGTCTTTCCCCAAACACTCTATGATTTGCAGCAGTACATTCACGCTGCATGCAAACAGCATCCTGGATTTTCTGCCTTTGCACACCAGTTCCTTTGCACTACTCTAATGATGTGAAGCAATCATAAGCCTGTGTCCATCAGTGCCAAGTTTATAAAGCACTTTCCCACCGGAGCATCTCAAAGCAGAGTGAAAAATATGAGAACCCCACTGAAATATCCCAGCAGCAGGTGTGACTATGGGCGGCTACAGGAACAGCACGAGGGATATAATCAATTGAGCTTGAATCAGAAAGCAAGCTACAGGAGATGATACTTTCCAGACCTCTACCCCAGCACACTCTCTCCCCAAATTACAAAGAAAAGAGATATGGCTTGTAGGAATGTGCAAAGCAGGATCAGTAATATGGATTTACATGGCTGGAACCCAACTGGCATGGCACAAAGAAAGAACTGTGGGCTTGAGCACGTGCCAGGACCCAGAATAAAGTCTCTGCAGTGATCCTGGATATATGCTCCAACAAGTTAAAACTTGTTCTTCTGAATTATTCCTCTATTTAATGTGTTTACTTTGCTCGTGCATTTGTGCAGACACACTTGCATTATCGTTTGCTCTTGGGAAGGACCAGAAGAAGGAATGCACATATTAGGGGGTGCCTGTAGCTCTCTTATCTGAATACTTGCAAGGTGGTGAGACACTCAACTTTCACTTCATAGATTTAATATATTTCATCCACAGGTGCACATGGATGCATGCACTCTTCAGTTTCTTTGAATACAAAACAAAGCTTGAATACTGACTCTGGTGGGATGCAGAAAGGACACATCCTGCAGAGTGAGGCCCGGGAGCAGTTGCCAAGGGTAGGAAGGAAACTGCTATCTCTTTCAAGTAAATTCAGCCCTTTTACAGGGAAAGACAAATGGCGGTGGCAATAAGATGCCACCTTATTCCCTTTAATGACCCAAATCTACTGAATCCCACAGTGCCCAGGCAGAGTTTGCTATGGATGTGCTTCTCCAGCACTACATGGAAAAAGTACGTCCCACACAGACCTGATGGTGGCCAATCTCACCTTGCCACTGCGTGCTCTGGATCACCAACGCAAATGACATTTTAATGCTGAACATGCAGTCCCGCTGTGTGCGGGAAAAGCAAACAGTAGATGTTCTTCCACAAACTCAACCAGAAACATTTAGCACTGTCCCACTCTAAAATTTCATATCACAGAATCAGAGAATGGCTTGGGTTGGAAGAGACCTCAAAGATCACCTGGTACCAATGCCAAGTGCTAGAGCAAGCACTAGATCGGGTTGCTCAGGGCTCTATCCAGCCTGACCTCAAACTCATTCCTTGTTGCAAAAAAACCCCAAACTACCCAACAACCAAAGAAGTGCATTTTCAATGCGTCAAATAACACTGCTGTGAATATCTGAGCAATAGACACTGGCAGAAGCAGGGAAGTTTCCAAAGCTCTGAGTAGTGAACTGCTCCCAACACCTCCATCAGCCCTGACAAACACCGTACCCAACTCCTGCCATATAAGGTGTGGATATCTCTGCCAAGGCAAGCTGAGCTTTAATGCTGCAACTAAAAGGATGAGAGAGAGTGCACTGCCTAAATCTGGCAGGCTCCAAAGCAGGGAGCGCTCTTTATCATAAATGTTTCCTAAGTTATTTGGGAAAAGAAACGTAAATGAGAAAAGAGTTTTCAGCCACTAAATTAATGCTTTTTTTTCCTTCTAATCTGCTGTCCATGCTTTCTGACTGTGCTGCCTGCTGCAGTTTGCCAGTGCTTTATAAAACACAGAAGTAACACGCATAGAAATCACAAGGCAATGACTGTTGCTGAACCACTGCTTCTCCTCACAGCCTGTACCAGGTGACAGGGAGTTAGCAATTGCCATATAGCCCCGGACAAACACATTTTCAACCCAATGAACAACTACATACGCATGTAACTCCATTTGTCATGACTGAGTAGCATTTCTCAATAAAATCTCAGAGTGACATATGGTTTGCAGCCAACCTTCCAGCGGTTTCAGGTTATATGCACACTTCCTCCCCAAAGGTAAAAAGTCAGGGATGATTCTGGCACAATGTTCACCCCGCCAGAGGCGCAGCACCGGAGCTGCCGTGCAGAATCACTCCTGAAGCAAAGTTAGCCAGAAACCAACACCCAGCCTCCAACTCCTCCAACCCTTCAGCAAATATGCCACAGCTCCACACTCTCCACTTTCTCTCCAAACAAAGCTCTGAAAGCAAGAAGCCTGTTGTATGAGCACAAAAGCAGCACAGCGAATGCACCCGGCGGCTCCAGGAGGGAACGCCGCGGCTCTTACCTCTCTGTCGGTGGGAGATGACAGCCCGGAGCTGTGCCAGGGGATCGGAGGATGCCGTGCTTCTTCCCGAGCTGCACGAGGCCTGGCCTGTGCTCATGAGCTGCCCCTGTCAGATTTTCCAGCAGCAGAATTGCAGCCAAGTCCCTGCCCATGCCTGAAGAATTTCCTGAACAGCATTCCCGTTCTTTTTCTAACTGCTTTGAAACCACACTGTCTGTACTTCAATAAGGCTTTGTCAGGCCAAGTTACAGCTACTGGTCTGGCTCCAGATAGCAATTGAAAACACATGTGTTTTGCATTAAAAGCCCCCTTCTCTGTGCACACATTCATACACAGACACCCCTTTCTGCACTCAGCCCGGGACTCTGCATGCCTTGCATCTGCAGCTCGTCTGCTAAATTCTAGCCATTTCTCTTAAAAAGAAAGAAAATGTTATGTTGGTAGGGATGTGTTCTCTGGGAAGAGGAAAAGAAAGGGGTTGGGAGGGATTCCAACCCATCACGTTTTGCAGGTACCAGTGGCTGTGTGTGCCCAGGTTAAAAGCCAGCTTTACCCAACCCCAGCAAGCACGGAAACACAGGAAATAAAATTGCAGTTCACCACCGCTCTCCTCTTACCTTTGCCTCTGTCTCTTCCAAAAACTGTGTGAAAAGAAAGCGTATTTTTAGCATCTCTAGACTGAGTTCAGCACATCAGGACTGGATCCTAATCTTGACACATACTCCTGTATCTGCTTATACTAAAAATAATACAACTATTTTTGAGTACTTACATCCCTCTCTGCTTTTCAGCTGTCCTAACCCTTTACAAATATTTTAAGCACCTTGCATCTCTTTAAAGAGATCTTTTTTAAAGAGCTTTAACATTACTCTGGCGTTGGCTTAAGGAAAAGAAATAGAAGATGCAGTCTTATACCTTTCATCAGAACGGGTCCCAGTACTTAATATCTGTAATCATTTCCAGGCAAAACCATGGGTCGAGGTAGCAAACGTGAGCTCTGCAGCTCGAGGTGCCCTGTGTTCGGAATGCGCCCACAATGCAGAGCTGGAGGAGATGTGGAAACACACATGGATGTCCCCCTTCTTCCACCACAGCTAAGTCCCACCAAGGATGAAACACAGCAGCAGAGTTGTCAAGGTAACAATATAGAAAAGAGACAGTTTAAAGAGAGAGAGTTGTGTTTTTTCCCCTCTTAATGTTCCTTTTCAAAACCATACACTCCACTTCTATCAGGTTATTCTGTTCTGTGATTTACAGAAGTGCAGTCCAGATGAAGTGTTTACAAGAGACAAATGCAGCTGAGATTGAAAATAATTGAGAGCCTTATGGGTGGCCTGATCCAGAGCTCACCAAAGGCAGTAGAAAGAGCCCACTGACTTCCAAGAGCTTTGGCTTAGGTCCACAGCAAAGAGTCATCAGGAAGGATAGATCCACATCCAAGAAGTGCTCATCTCTTAACTCCAGCAAAGTGCCACCCGCTGGCTGGCAGTATCACCCATGTGCCTTGGCAGTTTGCATGGCCAGATGCTGGCAACCTGCACTAGCACATAAACTGCACCGACTTCAGAGGGAACATACACCAAACAAGTTGCTGCTTTGCTGAAGAAATGACAATAGGAAACGGAAACCACACGACCCTTCTGCCTCAGTTTGCAAAACTATAAACCAAGCAAAAGGAATGCATGCAAACCACGCATACACAAGCAGCGGCAAGAGCATTTCAAATTTAATTGCATAGCTTGTGAGGATCCCATTTAAGCCAGAACAGAAACCACAGACTTGGATTGCAGACTGGGAGAGCAATCGACACAGATAAAAGAGAGCCTCCTAAACAAGCTACAATGGTAATGATGATATTCTTGGGCTTGGCAGCCAGCAACGGCTGAAACCACCAGTGCCTGAAACCTTCGGAGTCCTTTACTATAAATAAATTGAAACAGAAAACTATGAACTGCAGATTCACATAACTAGGTTTTCAGTTGTATGAGACAATCAGGCATCTGCAGAGCTATTTGCAAGATGAGAGCAGAGCGGTCCTTGACTTCTGCCTTAAATTTCCCCATGGCCTTTGTTCAGTAAACTGGTTACATATGGCGACAGGAGAAACTTCAAGGGATCGATACCTGTTTTAAGCTGAGCACACGCTTCAGTGCTCTGTCATCCAGGGCTTCTTATGGCAGCCTGACTCTGGCAGGACTCAGATCATTTACCACATGGCGTACGGTACTCCAAACTCCATCACTTATCTGTACAAATATGGTCCACTGGTGGTTTTCAAATCTTTCTCAGCGTGGATCTCTAAATATTTGCCAAAGGTGGTGCATACCCCTTTAATAAACTCCCAGTGAGGGATTTCTATGTCCCCTACACAGAACTCTCTCTTTCTGTCACTTTCCATGGTTTCCTGGGGAATATCCTCCCAGACATCTGCAGACCACAAGCTGCAAACTACTGCTGGAGATAACTTAATCCCTTATTAAAAATGTAAATGATCTCCTCTGTTTATGTGCTGTACTTACCAACTTCAGAATATTTATACAAGTTAGTATCACGTTGGCAGGTAGATACACGCAGAGGTGACAGCATTAATATTGCATTTTTTCCACTGGCATAATTAGTAGGCCAAGTCTATAAATATTTACATTAAATCTGTCAGGCATCACACTAACCTCACTGATAACTTAAGGGTGTCTTACTGTAAACTGCATTAATGTCTAACTATTTTGTCATCAAGTAACACATAAAATACTCCTTCGAGCTAAGCCGTTTCGACTAGGCTGTTTTTATCTCTTTCACATTTGGGTATGGGGTTTAAAGATGCTTCAAGTATCAGAACCATTGGCTCAGGGACTGTTCTTTTTTCTCTCTTTGAGCTACCATTTCTGTTCCTGCTGGTGCCGCTAATACCAATATACGAACCTTGCAAGCGTAAAACTGAAGTTGATGTCGACATAGCTATCTGCATAACTATTATTTCCCACTTCTGGCAGGGTTATGAGGATTAAAAAATAAACTACTAAAGCACTTTGGGAAGATAGTAACAAATTAACCCCCCCAATCAAAGGTCCAATATATTTGCAGCTGGAGTACTGCAATGCACAGGAACTTCATTTTGTGAGGGAGATCCACCCCAGCAGATCCATGAAGTTCTGCACCAGGAATTTTCTCAGACCTACAGCCTGTGCAGCATCATCTCTATTTTTGTGTGGGAGCTGCAGAGCAGCAACCATGGCACCAAGTTCTCCAGAGTTCAGGAAGCATCTGGACAACACTCTCAGTCTGATCTTTGGCTGGCCCGTGTGGAGCCAGGAGTTGGACTCAATGATCCCTATGGGTCCATTCTAACCTGATATTTTCTATGATTCTATGACATGCTCTTCTCTACCACATTTTTCTCCACTGTTTCACAGCCATGGATCCATTGGATGTTTCCCAGAGCACCAAGTTCAGGTGCCACCAAAACTGAGCTGCTGAAGCTCTGGGTACCCTGCAGCTGCCCACTGGTAGCTCTTTGGCTTCCACCTTCCCTGCACTAACCCCTAGGTGAGGAGGAATTACAGTAGTTCATCTAAACTCCTCATTAAGCTACTCAGCATTAGGAATCTTGGTATGCAAAGAGATCAGAGCCAGGCCTCAAGGAGACACACTTGGTCACACCAAATTATAACACTGGCAGAAAGGGTTCAAAATGAGGAAAGCTCTTTCTCCAGCATTTATACCTAACCTACAGTTTTTGCCTTCCAGCGTATTCCAGATGTAGCCGAACATTATTTAATCCTTACCGTTGACTTAGCAATACTCAACTAATTCTGTTTAACTGATAATATCTGTTTGCATACAAATCAAAACTCATGGGATTTTTATGCCACGCAGATTTCCAGGGGCTCACTAAAACGTTCCCAGCACCTTCCTATGAGCATCAGGGCAAAGCAAACACACAGCAAGTATCAGCACATAAACACAGGCATGTGTGCACCTGGAGGGAAGGAAAAAGACAAAATGAAATGTGAAATATCTGAAGGAGATAATTAAGCAATCCCTCGATTGCAGTTTTTTCTCTAAATGACTTTTTTAATCCATTAAATCTCTTGAAATATCACAACAGAATAAATATAAACGTTCACATGTTTCTAAACTCTAAATTGAAGGAAATTATCTGCATAATAGTTATCATTTTAAACCATCCTCAGCCTCAGATGCCTATAACAGATCTCCTGCGTATCCATGTGTACAGGGAGAAACTGAGACTCATTTGAGCTCCATTTCCTTAAATGCAGAATTAAGGTAACTAATGGATTAGAAAGTTAACTAGTTGGGGCCAGGAAGAACAGCTTTAGGAAGGCAGCTATGGGTAGTCCTTGTGGATTTGCCCAGCTCTGAGTGTTCAGATGGGATACAGGGCAACGTGATGAGAAATGGAGAGGAGGAAGGCAAACCCCTAGATTTGCTAAAGTAGTGGTGGTAATTATACAACAGGAATGGTCAGAGGGGGAAAACCTTCCTCTGTGTGTGTGTGTGTGTGTGTGTGTGTGCAGGGATGACAGGTGTGATTTGATGGCAGGGAGTAAAATCTTACTGAAGGGCTGTAGCTGTGACTGAATGAAGGCACAAGGGTCATCAGGTAATCACAGACAGTGCCAGAATGGGTTCTCTGGACAGGTGAAAAAGGAAATGGGAGAAAATGAAAAAGCAGTTGTGTGGGGGTGTGTGTGTGCGTCTGTCTGTTAGGAGCCTGCTGCAACTTGAGCTAGAGACTGTGCATGCAATGGTGAGCTGCAAGAGCCAGACCTGCAGCCTCTCCATCCTCTCCCACATGTCTGTGTCTTCAGAGATAAATACGGGCTTGTTTTTGCAAGGAAGCTCTAACAGTAAGACTAGTTATAAGATGCAAAATCTTCTAATTCCCTGAAACTAAAGGCACAGAGATGAAGAGCTCTGATGCCTTACAGCCCTGCTTTCTGAGGCAGGCACTCAGGATTCTTTGAGCATCATGTGGATGGGAAATTCCATTAATGGCAGAGGTAACCCTGAAGTAACCTTGCTTCACACAACACCGGGTTATACAGATGTGAGTTCTGAATTTCACCCCTTCTGCTCAGTGGGAGTTTCCAAACAGCAGTATGACAGTAATGGAAACAAACCCCAAAGTCTCAATTCCACAATCATTTTATAGGCAAGTTGAGGAACAGGTCAAGTCAGCAGTCAGTGCCTCTTATATGAGGCTCAAAACACAACAGAAGTTCAGGTGAAGAGGTCAAGCAGGTTAGGAATTCAAGTACCAGCTCTGCCAGAATAACAGCAGGCTCATGCATAATAGCGTAGGGGTTGATATGTATCACCTGTACTGAGAGCAACCTACTCCTTATGGCTATTTGCTCCTTAGGATCCAGGGCCTGCAAACTCCCTGAGCCCACCTGCAGGTTGTAGTGCACCTAATCAGAGAGCTGTGTGCCACATTCCTTATTCCACAGAAAGCAGAGAAGTATTTACGCACCGGCCACAGAGCTGCAGCCAGGAGCACATCCAGCTCCTCCCAGCACCACTGTAATTATTCTGATGATTTCAGCCATTTGCAGGCTCTTCTCAGAAATAATTTAAGGCCAGTAGAGCTTGTTAATAGGTACAATGGGAAAGTGTTCCTTTTCATTTCTCTGGTAACATTAATGTAATTACCCTGAATCATTCTCAAACTACGTGGGCTGCAATTTCAAGGCAATATTACCATTACGGAGCCCTGTTCTTCCAGCCAGCATGTGTCATACTCCCCATCCAGAAGTTATTTATCAATAATCAGAAAGGTCTTCATTTACAAACAATAGAGCCTCTTCATTTGCAGCATGACAAGGAAGCAGAATGGGTGCCGCCGTGTGAAGGTGTACAATTTCCCTGGCTGCTCCTTTGTCTGCGAGACTGGCATAAGAAATGCAACACATTAAAAATAACCATGAAGATTAATTTCATACAGACATAAGAGCAAATACGCAGTTGACCAGACCAATAATTATTCTTCTATTACAGTCTTAATGGTATCCAAATTTATTACTCTTATCTGAACAGACTCACCCTTGGCTCTTTCAGACACACAGCTTCTCTCTAAGCTGCAGTCAGATGTATGCCCCAACGAAGGCAAATCTTCACTTTAGCCACCTATAATCATCATCTGGGGGGAAGTTTCAGTTTTTCTGACATATCTGTTGTGGTAGGGATTTTTGGAGAATGTCTATGGCATGCTGCTTGCATAATGCTGAGAGTGCTTGATGCTCAATAGGTGTCCTATTATACATCACTAAGTTTAACACCACTGAATGCATCCAGATTTGGCTGTATAAAACAATCCTGATAGCCAGCTTATCTCTTACAAAGCAATTAGCAGGACCCTTGCAGAACACTATGAAGGCAGGTTGTTAGTCCATAAGCAACTCTGGACATTGCCACCTGTTTTAATGAGCCGTGGAAGGTCAGTCTGGATAGTAAGCCTGTGTGATTGCATGAGCCCACCCGAGATGGCCAGCAGTGATCTTCACAGAATCAGTAAGGTTGGAAAAGACCTCTATGATCATCTGGTCCAACTGTCCACCTACCACCAACGCTGCCCACTAAACCATGTCTCCCAACACCTCCAGGGACCAGGACATCACCATTTCCCTGGGCAGCCTCCTCCAGCACCCAACCACTCTTCTGGAGAAGTTGTTCATAATATTCAACCTGAACCTCCCTGGCACCACTTCATACATAATATCTGAGCCAGAGCTCAGATAATACGACATTAGCCACTCACCGTAAGGCTGAAACGTGCTGTACAACATCCACGCTCGGACAAAAAACAAGGAGACAGCAGCTCTAGTAATCCAAATGATGAGCAATCTCTGGCCAAAGTTTGGAAATTCTTTCTCTTTGCTTACATTCTGCAGGAGGTGATAAGATGCATACTGCTCATGACAGTACGCAGACACTTGGATGTAGCAGAATGAAAAATTATTATGCTTGCACATAAATAAAAGCACATACAGTCACATATTTTGAGTTTCAACAGGAAATGAGGGGGAAGCTTTTAAAAGCAAATTAATAAGAACATAAAACTAAACTGAGACTGTGTGGAATGTGTGAGCCAGAGGGAAGAAAGAAAAAAAAGCAATGGTCTGAGAAATAAATGCTTGTTTGTCTATTAGTAATCACGCCTGACCTTAAACTCTGCCAGAGAATTCAATATGGTACAGGCATATTTGTGAGGATATTCACTTCAAGGACCATGAAAAGGCCATTGTAGGAATAACTCCAGGCTCAGGCTTATCTACAGAAATCTAGCCAATGGCCCAGCAATCTCAGCATCTCTATTTAGGTTATGGCAGGATGCCACAAAGGGTAAGAAGCCATTTGATTGGGAAATCCCTTTGTTACCACAGTTATTACCTCCTAATATCTGAAAGGATTCCTTATGCCTCCCCACAGCTGACAAGTTTCCTGAAGACTGGATTTGGGTTTTTTCCCCTATAGTCCAAGAGTAGCCTTGAAGTCTGTGAAGTCTAAGAAAGCTGATGACATCATTTACACTTGGTCTACTGTTCTCTTTCAAATATCTGCTTCATTCAGCAGCTGGTAAGGCTTAGTCCTCACTCTGCATCAGCAAGGGCTGCTGCTCCTTCCAAATCTTTGGGTGACTCAAAGACTCACCCCAAGGAAGGCCTCAAAATGTTTGGAAGGCAAAAAGAAGAGAAAAACGTCTTGTCCTTTCTTCTGCAGAGCTGAGAACCTGTTCTTGTTCTTGGCACCTTTTTTTTTTCTCTCCTAGAAGATTGTAATTAATGTCTTGGGTTACCCATGAGCATGCTCCAACTGTGCTGCAGAAATCTTCACTGCAGAACTGAAGGAATGGAACAATTTTCACCTTGTAATGTTCATTTCTCTCTCATAGACAAATGACCGCTTCATTGTTTGATTCCTTCTCTTAAGTGAGTGTACGAACCCTACAGTTTGACAGCAACAGAATCTTTTTGTCTTTAGTAGGACACGGGGGAAATCTCGTCTCATTCGTACATTTTGGAGTGAAATTTCGTCACTGCCGTGATTAATGTTAACATCATTTCTGCCCTAAATTCTCCATTCTTTCAGGATAAAAATACCCTGCTGGATTCCCTGATACTGTTCAATAAGAATCACAAAGGGACTGAAGACAAGGAAAGAAGCAGAGAGAGAAGCTTTGTATCTTGCTCTCAGACATATTTTTGAGCAAAGTAGCTGTCAGGAACTTAAGAGTTGTTCCTTTTTAAAATCTGAGAGACTTTACCTGTCCATTTTTCTCTCAAAATGACAAGAGAAAGTTTGTCTGGGAGCCTCTCAAAGAGTAGCATAGTTTTCAAATTATCCATCACTCAGAGATGTATCTGCAGTTAGAGGTTATCTCTGTGCAATCACTAACTGGTAATTAAAAGAGTTTACTTGATTTTGTGCCCAGGTGGCTGTTTCTCATTGACAGCAATGCCCTGCCTCTCAATTTCTGGGGGTTACAGGTGTACTTGAGCTGGAGCTTCCTTCCACTAAGGCAAGAAATACAGAAAATGATAAATCCCTTCCGCACAAAACCCATTTCCAAATGCAAAGATGATCTAATGAAAGGCTTAATGCTTTTGTAACCCCTCGCCTTACAAAAGATCAGTGTGAAGAGAAATAAATGCTGGCACTTATCCCCAGTTGTGTATGAAGACATATATATATATTTAAGTAGGATGATACTTAAGCAATGCTTAATGTGTTGTTACAGTGAGGTTAAATATGAATTCTGCAACACCTCCTACCTGAGAAGGCTGGAGGTTAAGTGTTTCTCAACACGCTGCTCCAGTAGGTGAGCATGTGCCCCTGGTACGAAAGAGCAGTGCCCTGCATTCCCACCAGCACCGCTCAGCAAAGCTTCCTCCTTTCACCCCTTCAGCTATTTATCATCATCACAGAAAATGTGAAGCAACTTCACACCATGTTACAGAAGTTTCCATCCTTGCTGCCACGCAGAGGTTAAACCAATCTCCCTGAGAAGGAGCAGCCAAGTCAGGGCATTTCTCTTAGCCTAAATCATCCGGGTAGTTAGGCTTTAAAGGACAGCAGGTGGGGAAACGTGTATGTTTGCAGGGAGCACGGAGCAGTCCCTGAATTTATGGATTTACCATCCCACTACATAAACCTTCTCCCACAGTAGGGCCCCTTTTCACTTACCTATTTTTATTATTGTTCAGCTGGAATACCACAGCAAATCTCTCAAAGGTTAACAGTCCTGTCCAGAAAGCACAAGAAGCAGCCCTGCTACCATCTATGAATTTTAATGCTCTCCATTACAACAGGTATGCTATTTTTATACCCGATAGCAGTCTACAGTACAGTACAATACTTTGCAATATTTTGGTAACTATGTAAGATATGACAGAGGTCAAGGAAAGGGACAATAACAGTTGTAAGAACCTGCCTGCAAATAACAACAGAAGACCACTGTAAAGATGGAATTGCAGAGAGTGAGGAATTAACAAACCAGGGAGATTCAGAGGAACTCCAGCAGGGGTACTTCCATCTGCCAGCTTTAGGAACCAATAAATCTCTCGGTGCAGCAGGTCCGCTTCTATTACAGACAGATGGCGACCCTCATGTGAAATTAGTCCATCTTTCTTTGATAGGTTTCAGAAAGCCCCATTGCTGTCTTCCTAAGAGAAATGACACCTTCATGCTGAAAGTTACAGGTTGTTGCAGGCAAAGGGATAGAAATACACCCACGCGCTTTTCTCATCTTCTGTACACTCAAGCTGTCCATGTATTTTGCAATAAGGGATGCTTGCAGGCGCTGAGACATCTCTCAGACACGTGGTCTTTAAACCAACGTGTTTTAGAAGATACTAAAAACAAAACAAAATACTGGCTACCAGAACGTGCTCCATCTTCTGCTAATTCATTGAATTGTGCAGTGGATGAAGCCTTTAAGTGATACTTCAGCCTCCTACATCTCAGCAAAGGATATCTAAGCACTTGATGAAGTGATATTGTCACTGGGCCAAAATCAGACCCTATCAGTTGGTAGTGATGCACCGAAACCCGAACTTGCTTAAACACTGGAATCAAAGCATTAACTAAACCAGACCTTCTGTGGCAGAGTAAGAAGGAGCATAGCACATCATGCACCAAGGTTCAGAGAGAGTTTAGCCCCATGTATTCTAAACTATTTGCATTCCTATACTTATTCAAACCCAAAGAGTCCTTAGTGATAAAATCTGTCACAACTATGTGCTGGCATCTCTTTATAATTTTCCTAACTACTTCACTCTCAAGAAAATGTGGTCAAAAATGAAAGAAAATTATGCTAATGATTTGCACATAATAAGACAGATTCAACAAAATCTGCCACTTGGCATGTTTAGAATCTAAGCAACCTTAATTCTAAATTAATCTCAAAGATATCCATATTATTTTACTGCATTGCTATCAAATGCATCTCATCTGGCAAGGGTCATCTTTCACCAGCAGACTTGGGAAATATTTAAAATCATTATTTTCTTCACAAAATAGTTCTCTAACACTCCAGTTTTCCCTTCTATTATTGTTCATAGAATCATAAATGGAGAAAAAAATCTAAGCTCACCAAGCCCAACCACCAACCCATCCTCACCCATGCCCACCAACCACGACATTCAGTGATCTATCTGCCTGTTTCTTGAAATCCTCCAGGGATGTTGACTCTATTGGGCTTCGGCCTGTTCTGAAAAGAAACTGATGATGGAATTGGGGATTTTGGTTCAAAGCTCAGCATTGGAAAGGCTGTCTATCAAGAAAGGAAGAAGCCTTAGTTTCAAAGTGGAACAAAGGTTTTGGGGGGGGAGGAGTAATGTGGCCCACTGTTCCGAAGGTCTTCAGCCAGCACTTCTGAAAATTTGCTCAAAATATTAGCTGCATTATGAAGCTAAAGACAAGAGTGAATATGTAGACCTCAGCAAAAAAGACTTCTTAGCTAGAGAGCACTGATGAAGCTAAAGCTACTGGTAGACTCATAATCCTGACTGCCATAATTCACCTGTTGATGAAATTTCCATCCCCTTATCCAGATTAAAAAACCCAACATCGTTAGGAGGAGGAGACAGGCAGAAATAATTGCCTGTTTTCCTATGCAAAATAGCACTTGTGTTATGGAAGTCCTATTAACTTCCATGAGAAAGCACAAAAGCTGTCACTGAAATTAGCTAAGAATGCTTACGTGCATAAAAAAAGAGAAGGGATATTTGTGAAGCTTCTTTCCACTGTCACAGCAGAGCAGCCTGAAATGTCTTCAGCTCTCTACATAAGAACCTCCATTTACTACTCTGAACACAGAATCTTCTTTTCTGCATGAGAAATTTTTCTTCCTTTAGAGTAATGTCCTCATTTCTAAGTTAGAAACTGCATATCAACAATTCAGAATGTAAACAGATTTTCAAAATTCAGAGTCAGCCTAAGATATCAAGTTTGTTTTCTTTGCAAATGATTGATGCCCTGTAGGAGATATAATGATTATATGGCATGAGGAAGGGGGAAAAAAGGCATGTTCAGTGATACAAGCATTTAATCAAAACATAACCAAAACACCAAGAAAATAAATGCTTTGGAACTACTCAGACTGAATACGACAGCATTATTATCTGTAAACTGGATGAAAATAAAACCCCTCCAATAAGAAAAGAAATCAAGAAATTTGTTATACACTAATGCCATCTACCAGACATCAGTGGAAGTAGCAGCAAAAAAAAAGTCAAATGAAACAGAGAATGCAACAAATACCAAGTAAGGTTGCGTTCATAGCCACAAGCCTTTTCTCAACAAGTTGTTCTGCTTTTCCTTTTTTTTCCCAGTATGTACTTCAGAGCATTTGTGAATGGAAATATTTATAACTTCTTCTAATTTGCAAGGCATCAGAGAAAAACAACACTTTTAAATTCCCTTCCAAACAACTCTGAGGCATAAGTTATGTTTACAAGACTTAGAATTATCATTACTCTTCCCCCAGACATGGCCACTGTCCTACGAAAGCAAAAAAACACAATGACAAAAACAACTTATTTTGTATCAAATTCCATGTCATCTCATTGCTTCCTCAACCTGCCTTGGTCTTGAAACCACAAAGACTGCTGCACAGGGCTGCTTCATTGCCCAAACCTTCTCAAACAGCTGATCCAACCCCCATTTTGTAGATGCCTTCAGATCATTCATTTACTCCTGCCAGGAAAATTCTAGACACGGTTTGAGTTCTTCCACTCAATCACCAGCTCTTGTCTCAGGGTTCTTTTCCTCTGGCAACATTTACAGCCTGTTGGAATATTCTTTTAAGCCTATTTGCAAAGGTTTCAGCTGGTGTTTTGGGACTTGCTTTATGTGTGTTTTTATGGATTTTCAAACATGCAGCCTTCAAAACAAAGCAGAAAATCATGAAATCAGTTGGACATAAAATTCTAGTTGTGCTGTTAAGCTATGCATAATAAAAGCCAAAACAGATTTAAAACATAGGTATAATTTTACAGTATAAGTCCGTAACCATGCCAAGAAACAGCAGCCATGACCCAGGCTTTAGCAAACATACTATTCAGAACTCAAAGCTGGTATCTTTCAATTTTCCTTTTGGACATCCACCAGGAGTAAACAGCAGATGCCTGTTCAGCCTCAAAACAGGTAGAAATAGATGCAGCTACAAAACCTGACAGTGCAGTGCCACAGACACGGCCTCCATCTGCTCTTGTGGGCACAGGTACACACAGAAACTGGGAGCCAGACACAGCAGTGTTTGAAAGCAGCAGTGAGTGAGGTGGACTGAACTGTTTTGAGAGAACAGAGAATTTTTAACACATTTTAAGAGAAGTTTTTAACACATCACTATCTATGCATGTGTTATTTCTGCCACCACCTTGCTTCTTCCTGCAAGTAAAATCACTCTAGTCTTGCTCAAAACACCTTCAACTTTCAGTCCCTAATATCTTTCCAAGAAAATCCTTCATCAACTGTAACAGATAGTAAGAATCCAGTTTTCCACATAAACACATTCAGACCACTGACACCTCTTTACATCAACTGTTTGTTTTTAATTGCTGTAAAAATGCTTTCCAGAACTATTTATACATCCCAACTAACAAAAGTACCACAAAGAAATTCTGCAGTATTCGTCTCTCTCTGATCTCCCAGGACAGAAACAAGAGCTCCTCAGCCACCACATTTAGTCCATCTCTGCAATGGAAAGGTTCACACACAAAAAATGCCATTCTGAATAGCCACTGATTAAGAAATTGCAACAGTGCTGAGAGTTGCAGTTGATTCAAGGTGAGAAGAATCCCGCTGAGCTGGAGTTAGTTGGCAATGCACAAAGAGGAATTTCCATGTTGTCAAAACTCTTCTGCTGTGCCTGATTCTGGCATTATTTCCTACTGACTTGTTAAGAAAAAATGAGCCCTAATCACTCTCCTCCAGCGCTCCCTTTGCTCCCTGGATGAATATTCTTCAAGTGCAAATAAAATGTTCAACAGCATCAATTTATTTCCTGTCTCTTGCAAAAAGAACAGGAGGTAGCAAGGCTTTTGTATTGCGAGCTGGCAGCAAGTGGGCCACAGCAAAGCCTCCCTGCCAGGACTGCATTCCCCTCCTTCTCCTGTCCTTGGCTATCTATGAGGTTATCGCCGTAAGGCACTAGAAGGCCACATGAACATGGCAGTGGTTTCCTGTGTTTTTTATCACCTCTGCTACTTTAAGTGCCTTCATGGCTTTAGGAAGATGTGTCCACGCATGAAATTCAGACGCGGAAATCCAAACTCTTGCTCCTCACCACAAGAAGTAGATGCACAATACTCATAGGAAGACCCAGAAAGAGGAATATCTGCATTATTATTATGGTAATAGCCTATGGCTTAAACAGCCCACATCAGAAGAGCAGAGGCACGCCATTACATAAGTTTGGTTTTTTTTTGTTGAACCTCCTCCCTCTCTCACTATTTTCTGTCTCTATTTCACCTGGCTTTCCCTTCCAAGCATGCCGGCAGCAGACGAGTTAACAAGAAAATTATCTGGTGGAAAGACATTTCCAATAAATCAGTAGATAGCAAAAGGGAAAGAGTACTTGAGTAATTTTTTCTTCCCACAATTTCATTACGCTCTTGGCTTTAAGCCATCACAAGGTAAATCACCCAAGTTATGTTGCATAGCCATTTCTGAAAGGACAGTTATTTAAATCACTGTTCAAACTATACCTCCTGTTCTGAAAGAAGGATCCTGCTTATTCTGCATGGCACTTTATGTCCACTTAAAAGTTTTGAAAACAAGAGCTGAAGCCAAACCTCGAATTGTAATGTTGCTGCAAACGGAACATCATGGCATTGGCCTCAGTGCTGTCCTCACATTCCTCTTTCCCTCCTGCATGAGGTCTGACAGCAACACCCCAGCAAACAGCCACACACCACCTCTTTTGCTCCCTTTTGGTAACATGCATGGAACAATGCTGGCCAAAGAAGGGATGATTATCCATATTTTCTTTATCTGCGCATTCAGCACTAACCCTCTCTGAGTTTGCACATCCATCAGCTTAAGTATTCACTCACCAGTTATTGGCTCACAGTTCCCCAATGAACAGAGATGTCCAGCCTACACATTGGAAAGATTCTTCCGATTCGAGTCTTCCAGAGTAAGAAAATAGTGATTGTTGGCAAAAATATTAGTTTTGACAAAACTTGGCACTTGCTGCCCTGCACTGGGGAGCCACGAGTGCCACCTGCTTAAGACCACTCTGTCCCACTACCCAGCACCAGCATCCTGAGCCCAGAAACAGAATTTGCCCAAGGAAGCATCCTAGGAGAATTCACAGAATCATATAAAGGCTTAGGTTAAAAAGGACCTTATGGATCATCGAGCTCCAACACCAATTAGTCATCTTTTGTTCTGTCGTCTTCTCTAGGTACACTCTGTCCCTCTGACATGTGCTCAATTCACAATGACCTGCAAAAGTGCTTTGGACACCACAGAGCTCATCGAGACAGACAACAGAGAGATGATGAGACAGCACGAAAGACATGGTAGGAATGACACAGTCTGCCCCAAGCTGTTGTAGGCTCCTGAGAGCTGCTAAATGCCTTGCTCTACCTGACATTTCTTTGTGCATTATCTTGTATCTTCTCTTTGCATTCTTGAACTTTAATTAGTTTAACAACTTGCAGGGGACTTTTTAAATAATATTTTATTTAATCAACACGTTTTTCATTGTAATATTTGGTTGCAGGAGAAGAACACGCTAAGATAATGAAAAGTACTGGAGCAGCTGAAAACTTAATTAAAACACGTAAAACTTAATTATACATCTCATCATTGATTTTGTCTGGAAAAGCTGATATAGCAAACAGGAAATCAAAAGCAAGGAAGTCATGTAGAGAATCACTGATGCAAAAGTGATATATTAGCGAAAAGAATATGTTCCTACTGAGAACAACCATTCACTCCAGGCCCACAATCCAGTGCTGAACTGAATTCCACCTGACATCACAAAATTGCCAATCAAGCATCAATAAAGAGGCTGATTAAGGTGAAGCCAGAAGAGCAGAGAATACATAATACTGCTATCATGTATAGGATTTTATGTGAGACCAGTATCATGTGGTTACTAAAGACAGCCTCTTGGGTATCTTTTTTCTGCCTCTGACACAAGGAGTTCTGCAGCACAACCATGAAATACCATCCCTCAGGCTCTGAGCTGGTGTCTGGGTTAGGGCTGCACACTGCAACAAGGGGCCACTTGGCAATGCAGATTGTAATTCACCTTACCTGCCACACTTAGCTGGACTGTGAGCATACCTGCTTTCAGTCCCTAGTGTTACAATGGCAAGAGGAGCAGAGCAAGCTCTATATTATTTCTATACCCTGGCAAAATTACACACTGTCCTCTAACTTAAATGATAATTTTCTCTCCCTCTTGTCAGTTCCCAAGCTTGTTTATAAAGTATAATTATATCCTATTTCAACTTGCATCAGTAGAACCAGTTAATGCACCCTTTTAATAAAGATCACAGTACAGAAGGCCAATCTGGGAGCACCATAAATATTATCAGGAGCCCTATCTTCGGGTAAGTTACTTAACTTCTCTGAGTCTAAAGCACAGAATTAGGAAAATATTGCTTCATCAACCTCAGCAGAAAGATTATCTAATATTATCTAATATTTATAAAGTGCTTTTGTATCTTCAAGACCACAGAAACATAAAGAAGTACTGACCCAGACAAGGGTTAACAGCAAAATCTTTCTCTCAGTGACAGCTTCAAATGACCTTGTAATGTTAGGATTTCATTCTCTGTGCAAAGGAAGATCTGTCAGGTCCGCGAGCCGCGTTTTGCTATGACTGCAGACGACTTGGTATCAACAGGAAAACAAGGTTAGTCACTATCCAAATGTCAAGAGCTGCCAAATCAGCGCTTTGATGAAATGTCAGGAATACTAACACGGTGTTGGGTCTGCACAGATTTAACACTGCCCAGCCAAAAAGCAATCTGGTCACAGGAAAATAGGAAGAAACTGGCAGCAGCATATACATTATGTACACCTCTTCACTTTAAAGTGAAGCTCAACAAGCTGAAAAACACAACAGAACACCATACATATTTCCAATTCTGCGTTTTAAAGAAGGCTAGCTCCCCTATGTTGCACAGACATGAGTACAAATATTCTATTTAATGAGACAACCTGAAGTACTCAGCACTTGATCTAACCTGCTACCATGGCTCATGCAGGAAGGTGCCTGCAAAGGAAGCGTTCCAGACACGAGACTACTCAGAGGAGTCAGAACTCAGCGCCTTGCGTGGCTGAATGCCGGAAGAGCAAAAAACACGTTCCTTTTCTGCATCCAACAGCTGGTGAGTAGATGCCTGTAACAGAGCAATGCCTGTGGCCAGGTGCCTGCACAGGATGCTCCCTTATTGCTTGTGAACAGCGTAACATTTTGCTGTGGAGGAGCTATGATATTTCCCAAGTGGAGCACATTGACCAAAGCTGGCTCAGTTGTTGCCAAACTACAAATGTCTCTTGCAGCTCACACTACCATCCATACGGTCTAGGTGATACCCTGCAAAAATCCACACGCATCATCCTGTATTGACACATAAATCACTGCTTCGAACACAAAGAAGCCGTTATGTGCAAAGAGTAATTTTGGTCTCATATTTTATCACATAATTTAAGCCTAATTATTTACCCAGGACCACACACACGCTGAGAAAGTCATGCTGTGTTATTTGCAAACCCAAATAACATCCCATTGACAGCATGGCAATGTTTCATTTTATAATTCAACCTGGTAAGCACTTCCATAGGAGGGAATATAAAAGTACCTCCTGCCAGGAGAGCACTGCCAGGTCTTTTACAAATACTACAGAAGTTTCCCGAGCAGGTGGCCCATCAAACTCAAATAATTGATCCATGTCAGTTAGACCTGGAAGCTCAATAGTACAGCACATCATTACAAGAGGCAACATAAGAAGAAAGTCCATGTGGTTTCCCCCGCAGCAAGCAGCTGAAAGGAAAAATAAAAGCTCTGCTATCTTTTCAGCTTTGTGCACACTTCCCTTGAAGTCTTCAGGGAAGAGCAAATACTGATAACACAGCTACAGGCCCCTCCCCTAAGACTCACTTATTTTTCTGGGGGGGAAAAAAAAAAAAGAGCACTGCATTATTCTCTATTTCTTTATAAGAAACAGTTCAGTGAAGGAAGAAAAAAGATGACTCTTGGCAGGTTCAAGTGGTGCCACGTAAATGGCCCATTTCCCTGTAAGGCAGTTTTTACATGCAGTTTTCATCACCACTGACAATGGCACATGTCTATTGGTGGCACTGCCACGATTGCATCAATCACAACCAGATTAATTTGGTTATATATTTTCTCTAAGGCTTAGACATCCAGCACTATGGCTCCCTTGGGACAAGCAAAGTCACTCACTAGCTACACATTACCTTTGGGCCAGTCAGAGACGACTCCATTATAGAGACATCAATACAATCTAGCAACCACAAAACATCATTCCTTTCTTACATTAAATGCCTTTGTTCTTGAGTTGGTTTGGAAACACCATCAGCAACCCCACATACAGTAATTTCACCAATGTAAATTCCAAATACTGTGAACAGAGCAGCAAACTAATTAGGTTGGATACTGCTTGGCTGGCAGGAAGAGGAAGGTCAGAGATGCTTCTCCCTGCCAAATTTTGTGCCATTGATCCCTCAGCTGGGTCACATCACCCTGCGGACATTCCTGGTCCTCTTTGCTACCTAATGGGGAATTTTAGGTGCTTGTGCTTCCACCCAACCCTCTGACAATATGCATAACATTAACATGATGAAATGACATGGAGCCTTTATTTTTCAGATAGATATAATAATACTTAGCTATTTTCAATGAGAACAGTAAGGCCTAATTAGATAATTAACATGAAAGTGCCTTTAAAAAGGCTATGTACACACAAAGCACTACTGTATTATTATGTAGGCAGGCATGGGGAGCTCTTAGAAATTTTCTAGCAGGTTATTTGTTGTTCTGAAGAAGCCTTTTTCTGCATACCGCAGGAGGATAATTATTATCATCATCGGATTCACTTCCTGTTTTGTTGCATCTGCCCATCAGGAATGCTGTTAAAATGTTATTCTGCTGTAGAGAAAACATTGCTGTTGGAAATTTAGTTACACGTTTGTTACTGGAATCATCATTATTTAGATCTGAATGGTACCAGTAATTTCCAGCACTTTTTATGAGCATTTCCTTGCAATGGGATTTGTTTTTTCTTCTGAGTATGTTGGAAGAACAGGCAGAATCTGTGAATTTGAACTGCATGGCTGCACAACTGATTTTGACACTACCACACATCCAGGAATCTACCTATTCTGTGCACTGCATAAATACAGCGTACACAAAACTTCAATGAGTTATGATTGGGCCCAAGGAAAGCACAGCAATTACTATGCCATTTTCCACTAGAAATGCTTTGTATGAATGGTGGTATGTGGTAATTGAAGAAGTTGGCCAAATATGCTCACTTATGTTACATGAATAATTCTGTATTCCACAAAAATCCCCTCTCCTAAGGTAGGTGAGGAGGATTTCATCCTACAGCTCCTGGTGTTTGGTTCCCTTCCAGCCAAATTGCACATGCTGTGATCCTGTTCAGCTCAGGATTGGGCCCTGAGCCACTACATCAGTCATGTTTCTACAGATGTTTAGAGACAGACAAACCATCAGGCCCAGAAAAGCTGGTTTTCATTATCTAAAACACAGACAAAATCAAGACTGCTTTCCCATTTAGAAAAATTTTCTCTAGAGAGCATTATTTGTGGCCTGCTTTGCTACGGGATAAAGAACCAATAGGTCCATTTCCCCCATCAGCATAAAGAGACTTTCACAACTGCATCCTATCAGCAAAAGCAAGAGTTAGAGAATAAATTCATTTCAGACTGATGAAACAAAAGCACTACCAGGAACTGCCCCCACCTCCTTATAGCTTCCAATACTCTGTATCTGTATTTATTTATTTATTTTACTTTGAAGAAACCAATAATGCAATGTATTCCCCAAAGAGAAAATATCTATAAACCTCATTCCAGATAATAAATTTAATTTTTAAGTCCGTTCATTTTGATCAGCCTCTATTATTCTGTTATAAAACCGGGCAGACAATGTATATCTACCCAACTCCAATTGAGTGGAAAACCCTCCATAAAAGAACAGGAAAGAAATCTAAACAACATCAAATATTTATATCATGGGAAAACATCAAGAGATGTTTCTTTTGCAGCTTGTACTGTATATGTTTTACATGTAAATTAAGCTGAGTGGTTCCCCTTCGTAGCTTCAAGCTGTTGCTAACGCTTCTTAGATTTTTCAGGCAGACAAATATTGGTGAAAACTGTTTTATAACCTTTATACAGAAGATTTATGAATGCACGTGAACTAGAAGTCTAATGTGCTGACACGTGGCCCTGACTCAGTCTCATTATGGAGTCATTTGTACCCCTGGTTTAATTGCTGTTGTTTGAATGTAAATCATCCTATCCTCACATGCAGTTCTGCCAAATTTGATTTTAGAGTTAAACACATCAGTTCTCCCAGAGTTTGTGTGGCTTACACCAAAACTAGCATTAGCTTACACTAAAACCACTGCAGCTTTGGAAGAGAGTTCAAAACACCCTGTTCCGCTCTCTTCCCCAATGCAAATTGCCAATGCTTCTTCCCAGCCTGGCTCTAATTATAAAAATAATCTGTTTGCTATTTTTAGATGCTTAAGCATGTTGCTTCAATTCAGTCCTGGTATTACTCCTACCCGAACAACAGAGAAATGCTCGTACATGACACGAGGTGAACTGCAGTACCTCCAGCAGCTGGCAAATCTCATGTCAGCAATTCATTCAGATTTCCAAACAGTATTACAATAAATTAATGCTTGGGATGGAAATTGGCCAACGCAGTTAGAACGTGGTACTTAAGCTATGACATTTTCTATTAGCAAAAAAAATGTAAGCCAATACCACTACATATTGTGCATACAGCAAGAGACAATGAATGCAATGGACAGCCACTAAGTGAAACCATGGACCCGGATTTGAGCAGATGACAAAATTTTGCATTTTTCTTACCTGCTTCCCACCCCAAATCTCTGGCTGACTATAAAAGGAAACTGAATTGGTTCAAATCATACCATCAGCATCAGCAACTATTAGCAAAACCATCACCCTGTTGGATATTTTCTAAGCTCACGTGCTACTGAAAACTGCACAGTGTTTTCTAAAGAAGTTACGCACATTTTTAGAGGGCAGATCCGCAGTGGCCTAAATACAACTGCAGGCTCAGAAAGACCTTGTGAACTACAAACTGTCACGAAGTAGAAGCATATGGCTTGGGAAGGATCACTTCATCCATCCTGTTTACTGCTCATTATTTCAGCATCCACTATCAGCGACAGGCAAAGAAAAATGGTTTTGGAAATGAGCCAGATTTGTGTGATAGTTCTTATGCATTTCGTATCCCAGGACCTCTAGGGGTAACCCTTCCACAAGAGGATCAAGTTGGAAGGTGCTCTATAAGGCCAAACGGCAGCCAGTCCTGGGCAGAGCTCAGCCCAGCCAACCTGAATGTCTGTGCCATGGGTCTGAGATAGGCATTTATCTGCGACATTTTTAGGCATCTTAACAGGGAAGAGGGAGAAGATCCTTTAGCCCTGACCTGTAAATCCACATCTGCTTTATGAGATGCATGCTTAAGGCTCATTAACGTGTCTTACGACAAAGCCATACATAAGTATCTCACTGAATTCACATGGATTTAATTGAAGCAACGCAATAATTTATGCAACAAAAGTCTAAAAGCATGAACTTCTCTTGTTTAACCTAAAGGCATCAGCTTTGGCTGACAGCTATAGAAATCTTTTCTGGCTCAGACACCAGGGAAGGAAGAAGACGCATGTTCATTGTGCTATACTTGATAGGTACATGTCATCTCTTTTCTTACAACTTCAACCAGATAATGACCTTCACACCTGTGCTTGGTATAGTCACATTTGTAAAAACTATACATATGGAGAACACAGTCCTCTCCACAGTCAGCTATACAGCCTAGCTGGGATATTTTCTTCCCTCTTGAGGTTTCTTGTTGCAGTTCCCTGTGGTTTACTCTGCAGCAGCCCAGCCCTAATACAAATCAGACTTGCTGGGTTTCCTTTGGAAGATGCTGCACTTCCAAGAGCAGTGCCATCACTGCAGTGCAGAACGTCTTGCAGCACACATGGTTTACACTGTACTTGCTTCAAGACATATTCAGAAAACAAAACATTTCAACATGGATTTTTGACAGATATATGTCCAAATTCTGAAAGGGGGACAGAAAAGCCTTGAAAATCAACAAGTAGAACCCGGCCTATTTGATTTCTTTATCACATTCATTCTCCATTATGCAATGTATGATGCTTGCAGTTCTGGCACCTCACGGTGTCCACCAGGACAGGGAGCAGACCCACGGCATGCAGAAGCTGTGCTGAGGGAGCTGGCCTGGTTCAGACAAAGATGTGGGACAGCTGAAGGGAAGCTTACTGCAGTGCCTTGAGCATCTCTTATCAGCACTTCCATTTAGAAGATCTTCCATTTCACAATCCTGCTGATAAAATGAAATTTGATGGAGGAAGGAGGAAAGAAGATACCCTGAACAGGTACAGTTGAGGTGCTGACCCCAGCATTGACTTATTTGTCATTTTATGTTTGGTTTTTGAGCAGGGAAGGTTGAACTTCGTAATACAATACAGGAAAGAGTTGCAGTATCTACCGAGCTGGATTCTGTTCAGAGTTTAATGGGACTACAATGATCTGCACTCATTGGACACCCAATCCATGGTTTCCATAACCTACTAGAATTTAAACCATTCAAGCAGCAAATGACCTTTTACCAAAACAGCCTAATTGTAACTGCATAAATTAACTTAAAATTGAACATATTTTTACTGTGTATATATTCAAAATGTAGGGAAATATAATTTAAAGTATTTGAGCTACAATTATTTTGTTATCTCCAATATTTCTCTCTTATAAATGAATAACATATTTGCAGTTTCTATTTGAAAAACAGGGCCAGTGGTGGGAGCAGCACGTTTTGCTCCTTACTAGGAATAAGCAGCAAGGATTGCACCAGATCTGTCCCCAGAGAACAAATCGCTGTTTTGATGTTAAATCCTGCAGAAGGGAAGAGCAAGTAAAGCACCCAACTCCACATCAACTGCGGTGAGGACTCTCCTAAAACATCTTGGTTAACCAGAACATCCAACTTTGTCCTACTTCACCTGGTGTCAGCAGGGCCTTAGGCTGAGCGCAGAACCACAAGTTACTGTACTCAGTTACAACCTCTAAAGAGACTACAACACCAGGCAAATTTATCCTGTACTGCATTTTTCCAACCCACCTTTTTTTTTTTTAATATTGGGTGGTTGCAGCACATGCAAGATTCCACAAAGGAAGCAGGCAGATGCCAAATGCAGCAGAATGAAAGAAGAGGAGCAAAAAAAGTCTTATTCATGTTTATCAGAGATTTTGTGCTCAGAAGTCCCAAGGAGGGAGGCATAAGAGCCAAGGTTTTGTTGGTTTTCAGTTCTTGCTTCTCTGAAGAACACTTTTCTGAGTGCTGCCCTTGATCCTCATTCTTGCCCAAAGAAATTCTATGCCCCTAAAGCAGCATTTCTGATGACGTCACTGTCCTAGGACAGAGAAGGGCAGAGAATAAGAGCAGCCTTGAGAACATTTCCATTTGTCTCCCTCCATTCTGGTCAAAACCATTCAAAGGAACAAAACTTCTGGCAGCCACACTGAGGAACAGGGGTACACACTTTCATCATCACTTCTTTCCTTGTAAGCTTGCCCAAGTGGGAAAGGAAAGCAAAATCCCCGTATGAGAATCACACAAGACTGCCTTCACCCCAAATTTAGTGTGGGAAGCGGCACATGAGCTGGGATAAGCAGGCTTTAAAGACCTTTAGCTGGGGATTTAAATCCCTATTCCCAAATCCCTGTGATCTCTGCGGCCTGAGCACCCACAGTGAAGCACAGCCCAAGGGAAGGACTGAAGTCTGTTACTCCAGAAAAAATGCTTCACCCCCTTCTTGCCAGCACCAGCATTATCTCCATGCAGGGTACATCACCCCAAGTACGATCAATGCTTAAAACATTTGAAAACAGGACTGTCACAGCCCATGAAGTGCATAGGATCTAATGTCTGCAGTAGTACAAAAGCACTGTCTCCAGAGCACTTAACATAATGACAAGTCATGTGAGAAGGGAACGTTTTTCTCCACGCTGCCAATTACATGGGCTCTGCTGATGGAGCATCTCTATCCCAGCATCACACACAGTCCCTCTTTGCCTCTGCAGCCCCAAGAGCTGCGAGTCCCCGGTCCTCACTTCATTTATTACCAGAATGATCATGCCAATTAACCTAAACTGCACAGGGAAATTTCAACTGTAGGCAATGAAGTCTGCTGAAGGCATCGGGGCATCTCCCAAAGAAGAGTTCTATACGTGGCAAAGGATTTCACTTCCCAGCTTTTGTTTTAATAACTTGAAATTAGCAAAACCAATCATGCAACCAAGTGGCACTCTCCTTAATTAAGGAAGTCAATTTAGAATCAATAAAAGGGCAATTAATCTGTTGATGGCAGCAGCTCTGAGTTATGCTTATAGCCTCAAAGAGGTGACCCTGTGACCACCAACACTTCACACAGGGCGTGAAGGTTTCCACATGCTGATCTATCAGTTTATGACAGATACCCTGTTAGAAAACGCACTGATAACTGTCAAGGAGTGCTGAGCAAGAACTGAAATGAAAGCATTTGTCTTTTGCAAAATTATTGCACTTCATCTTGTTCTCACTTTGGATTCCCTTAGAGGTACAAAAGCTTGCTGAAGAAGGGATTCCATGGCATGCAGCCTAGGTGCTACCATTCAGTATAGCAGGCAATCATAGAATCATAAAGGCTGGAGAAGACCATGGAGTCCATGACCATGACTATGATCATCCAGCCCAACCATCAACACATGCCCACCAACCATGGCCTTCAGTGCCACATCCACACTTTTCTTGAAAACCCTCAGGGACTGAAGACTCCACAATTCTTTCATGTGCCCTCCCCTTCTCCTGCCCAGCTTTGTGCCACAGCATACCTGGGGACACCGGTCCAGGGGACAGCAGCTGTGTCACATTGTGTTTAACAGGAGCCAGCAGCACATGGAGCAGCTCTTCATTTTCTAAGGGTTTGCTGACAGCTCTCTGGCAGGTTTTAGAGGAGCACAGAATTTAGCACAATCCCTCTGTCCAGGACAACCTCTTCCTTTCAGTTTTCTGCAGAGATCAGGTAGTGCATGTTTTTCAAGGGGAAAAAAGAGGACAAGAGATGGTATAAATCTCCTGGCTCACTTCCTCACACACACCTGGGCGCAGATTGCTGTGGCACAAGGAGATTTATTTTATCAGTGATACACACAGATTGGCACCAAGAGGAATAACTTGGCTTGCTTAGGACCAGACTTCAGCAGTTCATCACTGCAGAGGGCAAATGCAATGAAATTCAGTAGAAGAGCAGAGCTGGCTTTGTGGTGTGATTCCCTCCACAAAGACAATCCCTCTGACTTCACTGCCACTTCATTACTTACAGAAGAAGGGGCTACCAGAGCATGCTATAATACCACAATCTGAGCCCTTGTTAAAGTATTATATTAGAGAATCTGTTAAGCCAGACCCAGTGTAAGCAGGGGTGCAACTAAGCTGCCATCCAAGGGTGATATAAGAAGCTTATCTGCATTATTCAGCACTACAATCCACTGACAACTGCAACAGTCACTATAAGAAATGTCTTACTTCCTCCACCATACCCCCACCCATCTGTAGCTGTTTACAACACCCATCTGTCCCCAGTACAGGTGTTTTTTTCCAACCCACGCCCCAGGAAATGGGATGACTGACCTCTAACCATGTCTGTGAACTCTGTCTGGATGCCATTTCAGTTCTACTCTCTCCCTGGTCTGGGGCACTGAGCTGGTATTTCCTCTCCCCAAAGCTATCGCTCATCTTTTTGGTACCTCCCTTTGCCTTTATGCTATCACCAATCCCTAATCTCATGAATTTGAAGTCAGACATTCCACCTCCACTAGCAGAGCTCTCCAGTGTGAGCTGACTAACAGACATTAAATTGTTAGTCCAGTGCTCCCTCAGAGCAAATGCTAATAGAAGCACATCTCCAGAATTCCTACCAGCATTTGTCTTGATCTTCCATTACCCATCTGTCAAAGCCCAGCTGTCAGTTATGAGTTTAAATGAAAGTTCAGAGGCACCTGTTAGTTTCCAAAACAACTTTTGCCTCTCAGGCCTCCATTCAGAAGAAGTGGGCTGTGTTTGCCAAGTCCCAGCATTTGAAGTGCTGGCAAGAGATGTAAATGGGCACTATATGAACAGGGAACACTCAGGCAACTTCAGGCAATTCATAAATACCTGTGGGCAAATAAATCATGGTCCCAAAGGTGAAAGCATGTAGTTTGCTCTGCAGCTCATGGCATGCAGAGAGCCCTCACCCCTCCTCAGAAACTCCCTGCTCTCTCCAGAGGCCCCAACTGTACAGACCTGAACGTACTGTTTGAAGTACTGACATATGAATTTAGCCCTGCAGACAGCTTTGAATAGCAAGCAGTCTCAATGGGAAATCCAGATTCAGTAAACCCTCTGCGAGCCCCTGGCAGACCTCAGAGGAAAAGTGACCTTTGCTCAAGCAACTGGCAAGCACAAAACATCAGTCACAGCCCAGCATCGAGTTAACTTTGCCAAGAGTTTGTATTCCTGCTGCAGGCTGTTGCTCCCATACATTTCCAACCATTGCAGCGTGCTTTCCGATTGTTTTCAATGGCTTGTTTCAATTTGAATGTCACACACTGAAAAGTACATGGAAACAGAATACAGTCTACATCTTTCTGGTAATTTCTGAGTACTGACAAAT
Organism: Coturnix japonica; assembly: GCF_054131305.1. Taxonomy (NCBI): domain Eukaryota; kingdom Metazoa; phylum Chordata; class Aves; order Galliformes; family Phasianidae; genus Coturnix; species Coturnix japonica. Next base: position 5,316,171 of record NC_140680.1, on the reverse strand, counting down.
GGCAGTGCATGCCACAGTGTGTCTTTCAGACACCCTAGAAGTCTCCTAGACTCTGAACACCTTAACTGTTCTCACAGGCATAATTTTTTACAGCAAAATATTGCCTACAGATTTCTATTTCTGATGCTCTGTTTTGAATAAATTTCACTCATACCAAGCTAAATAGTTTATGGCCACCACATCCCAGATGTACAGTGAAACTGGTCAGGAAAGTAGTTTTATAGTTAAATAACAATTTCCTGCACAGAAATCATTTCCTAGTTCCATTATTTGCTATCAGCTGGCCACTCCGTGCCTCAGGGATTGATTTTGATACCCTGAATAGAAATGCTGTTCCCACTTCTGTGCCCTGTTACCAGACGCTTGGCAGCTCAGCCCTGCCCTGTCCTCCATCCTGTGGTTCCATTCATAGCACCTATCTGTGTCCTGATCCACTTTCCCCTTGGCTTAACCTTCATCCCGCCTGAACGCTTCAAGCAGAGTTAAAAGCCAGCCTGGGAGTTGTTCTTAAACAATCTAAGCATGCAAAAATAAAGAAGGAGTCATCTTACAGGTAGCACTGTGCATATGCAACAGGTCCCTCAGAAATCTGACTCATTCCTTGTGCCACTCTCTGAAACCAGACCTAATAAATCACGCTACTGCTATAAGCCAAGCAATACATCTTTCTCAGTGGATGGCAGAATACAAATGCAATAATTCATTCCGATTATGTTGTTTGATTACCGAGATTTAGAAAAGGCTCAAGCAGAATGTAACTTTTAATTATGCCACTTTATGGCAGTTCATCAAGGAGGCAAAACTCAGGGCTGTGCAAATGCTTGCCTCATTCCTGATAAGGCCTAAAATATGTTTTGGTGCCTTCCATTGCCTCTGGGCACAGTCTGTATTCATTCTTGAAGATCTCACTGTTGATTTGCTATATTTTGCTACTGTTACCCTGGCAACCCTATGCTACACAATGATCCAATTTCTTTGTTTCTCTTTTAACTGAGGAAAAAAAAAAAAAGTAATTAGATACTTCCAAATAAACAACACCTGGTACCTAATGAAAACCCATGTGAAGGGTAATATGGTTGCCATTGTGCAAATTGTGGTTGACCAAGAGTTGCAAATAAACGCATGCCAGAAGCACCGCATTTCCTCTGCATACATTATGCTGAGCACAACTGCATATTTCTCTCTGGGAAATCCTTGACATAAACGTGGTGGCATAATGCTGAAGGAATAAGGCGGAATATGAATTTACTCTCGATATTTAAATATGTTTTCTGTGTGTAAGTGAGGGCAGAAATGCTTCTAAATGGGTGGGATGGGCACTGTTTTTTTGTTGTTTTTTAACAATATATTTATACATAATATATTTATGCAGACCCAATGAGGTAACTTCACACAGGCAGTAACATACATTTGTTCTGTCCAGTGAAACACAAATTGCTTTTAATATGCCCATCTCCTACACTATGCTGAAACATTTAGCAGCATCCATCACTGAAGAAAAGCACGAAGAACCCAAGACATCTCATGTTTGGAGTAATGCGAAGCCCTGTGTTCCTACAGCCATAGCAACAGAAATACTGTGGTCCTTTCAGTCAAATTCTGCTTCCCATTCCCTTTCTGGTCTTTTCTCCCCCAGACCACGGTGAATATTTGCACGGGTACGAGAATGAACTAAGAAGGGTGGTACACATTGTATTGATCCTTCTGAGTTCACTTATGGAGGAACAATGGAAAAGGTGAGAAAAATCATGAAGGCAATGCTGAGAAGACACACTCCAGAGATGCTGCACAGAGAAAAGCAAAAGGATTTCAGAAAACCTTGCAGATGGAGGAGTGAGAAGTGACAACACTGCTATAAGCCTGTGGGACACAGGGCGGCAGCGGAGCTGTCAACATTAATGGGAGGAGGAGGAGGAGGCTGGCAGGATTTTGAAGGATAGATAAAGGGTTCAGTTTTAGAGCTGCTGGGCTTCAGTTGTCAACAGGACATCCAGGATCTGCTGAGGAAAAGCAAATGGCAAGAGAGATGTCTATGAACCATCAGCTCGGGATGGCAATTATAGCCTCCATGCCATGAGCTGCTGTCAGCCCCTCTCCTGCTGCATGGGTGGAAACTCCTGAACACTTGCCATTTTCTACCCAATTTCCAAGAGGAATTCATCCAATCCACAGTTTGTGTCCACCTTCTCATTACATTCACGTGGAAATTAAGCAGTTCAGCTTCCAGAAGGCAGGATTTATCCAGGGTGTGCAGGCTCTGTAACCCCAGCACCCCTCCCACAGCCCGGAGCCACGCACTGAACCTGCAAGTCCCAAGGAGCCAAACTTGTTTCCAGTTTTCAGCCCACCACGCCCAGAAGCCAGTTGTCAAATTGGACAGATGCGTACTTAAGAAGTGTTTTTAGGCAGCCACCCCATGCACAGTAATTTGAAAGAGCAAGCTGATTAGTCTCATAGTCAAACCAGCCAGCATTTCAGGCTTCCTGGAACAGTTTTCCTTCCAGGGCAATCTGAAGCATATCACTTTATTTAACATTGATTTACAAGGAACACACTATGTTGTTAACATCCCTAACATCTGATTAATCCTATTTTTTTCTGTTCTGTCTCAAAATGGCCATAGTCTCACAGCTCTTCAGCACTCCACCGAAGAGGAAAAAAGCAAACTGATTTATTCATGTGTAACTTCCCACCTAGATACAAATCACAGCCAGCAGACCAAACCCCCACACAATTGGTCTGCCCACATGGCCTCATCCAAACCCAGCACAGTTATTGCAGGGTTTTGTAGCAGATCTTATCTCCAATTCTCTACTTTTTTGGCAGCCAAAATGCCAGAGGCAACCATCAGCCACTGCCCATACCAAGTTCAGTATCTGTGCATCACGTTTCCCTGGAGCCATTGCACTACAGCAGGACCATGTGATGCCTTCATTAGAGCTGCAGTGAATACGTTGCTTTGGGCTGCTTTCACATTGCTCAGCAGCATTAGGAGAAGAAAGCCACAGTCCCTTGAATCAAACATCCAGTCACCAATTCCAGTGATTGGTGACTTTTTATTCCATGTATAATTTGCCCTTAAAGTTTTAAGAGGTAATTCCATGTACCAACTTGATTCCTAAATTTTAGAGAGATTTTAAAACATACATTTTTTTTCCTCTGAGTCTGTGAATGGATATGTGAAATGTGGATCACTAACTCTGTCACAAGACAAGGAGTGCTGCCTTAAGGTATAATAGTGCATGCTGACCAACATCCTACAATTGCAGCCCTGGTACCTCCATTGCCAGGGGACTCTCCCTGTCCCACTCACCCAGTCTCCAGAGTAGGAACCCAGCACTCTGCTCCCACCAACACTGCACAGGCTCAGACGAACAGCCTGATCAGTGTAGGAAAGGGAATATTTCATCCCTGAAATACTTTTCTACCTTCATTTGTGAAACAGAGCCTCATAAAATATCCTTGCAAGGAAACCAGAAGAAGGAATGTACACAGTGCTTCCAAAATCCTTCAGAGGCCTCCCTGCTAAACCTTCCGTCCAGAAATCCTTGCCTAAGACACTTCAAAACCACATTTGTGTCAGGTAAACCATGCTTGAGAAGAAGCCCAGACTGCTTCAAGTCTTCTCCCCTTGTGAGCACACTGCCCTCCTGTTACATAATAGAGAACCACCTTCCCTCCCAAGTTCTTGCTTTTCTTCCAGGGAAAGGAATGCACATGGGTCACATGTTTCACAATATTCCTTAAGGGGTTCTCAGAAAGATCTTGCCATAGCCTGATGCAGGAATTCTCCCTGGGAGAATTGGTACACAAAGCCAAGCCAATTCCTCTGAAGCACAAAACAAGCAAACAACCCCAACACGTAACTGTGGGCAGTGGGTATGGATTTTAGATGGATGTCAGATTTCAAAGCATAGCTTAATAGCATTTACTGTTCAAAAACAATCCTGTCTTATTATTATTTTTAGTATATTTCTCAGACTTGTCATTATGTACTTCTGATTTACAGTATTAATGCCAGGCAACTGTGTTGCCTTTATTCTTCCCTGCAGGGTTACGTGAGAATATTCTTTAGAGAGAGTATCACACTGGGCTAAGGTTAAAAAACAATCAAGACATGTAGCAAGCTCCAAGGTGCCTTCCCGTATCTCTGAAATATAAATGATTCTCTGGCATAAGAGATTCTGAAATACACAGCCATAAAGTCAAAGCTCTGCTAAGCAAATAACAAATAAAAGTGGAAGCTCTCTTTCCAAAGGCTCTGAATCACACTGACAGCTACGGTATGTGAGAAGCTGAAATATTTCCCAAAAAGCCAAAAGCTGTCAATGGAAAGCAGCAAAGTACCGGCCAATTCCAACGTTTTGATTATAATTCACACAGAAATACACATTGTGGGGACAGAACTACAACTTAGAAAAATGGCAGTATGTGTTTCTTGGAAACTTTTATATCCAGGTGCTAACAGCTGAGAGTCTTCCACTTCCATGCCAACGATGATCAGTTACTAACGGGTACCACCTAAATAATACTCAGAATATGATGGGATTTCTTCCTGCCTCCTGAAAGCAAATGCCACCACTGGACATAACTGGTCAAAAGACACCATCTCCCTTTGCTTTAAACAGCTTGGTTTGATAACAATTAAAGAGCAAAGTCAGCATTTGCAGAAATCACCAAAGTTGGACAAGTATCAGTATGAAATACCTGTGTTTCAACATTCAAAATGAGACCATGAGACTCATTTTTCTCCAATAAGAAAGTTTCTATTTTGCCAAAAATGAGACAAAGTGATCATTTAAATCAGTAAAAAAAGCCCAGCTGGACAAACCACCTCTTAAAGACTCAGCAAAGCACACCATGACAGTGTACTTGAATATAACAAATTCTGGTGATAAAAGCTAGTCTTGTGAAAACATCTCTGTTCATGGATCAAACGCATTCACTTCTATTTCTCTGTGCAGATGCAAATTCCTCCACCCACAAACAAGGCACAGAGGGAGCAGTCTGAGGAACGTGGGTAACTTCAGCACCTGTGCTCCAAGCAAGCATGCTTCCCTGTTAGCCTGAAAGCTGAAGAAAGGCAGGCAGCAGAAAACACTCACCCAGCAGGTTACTGTGCAAAGCCACATGTTTCAAAAGCAACCTAAGAGGAGACCAGAGGGGCAAGGCTCAAATTCTTACAGGCAAGGACAGGCATGGTTTAGTGCATCTCATCTGCATCTCCACCCAAAGCAGCAGGAAGGAGTTTGTAGTCCTCAGGTTATCAGTCTGCAGCCATGGATTTCTTGCAGTCTCCAAGATTTCTAAGGGGAGCAGCAGCAGGCATGCTGGTTCTTGGAATCCACACCGTGCCTGGTGTGCATGTGGTGGGCACAAACCCAGGATGTCACCCAGGAAACTCACTGAAGAGCAGAAATATTGATCTGACTGGCCACTGGCTGGGCAGCAATCACTAACACATGGGAAGAATAAATACACTTGCATACCTTCTTTAAACCTTGGTTTCTGTTAGTTCAACCTATGTCACTGCAATTGTCTTTTCCAGTTGTTTTGTTTTTTTTCCCCCAGACATACAAGCCACCTTGAAAGTGAAGTATTTGCCAGGAGACATAAAGTAATGTCAAGGGCCTGACACACAGCATGAAAGACAAGACGCCAGACCCTTCCTTGTTCTGAAACATAGCCCACAAGGCACTTCCAACAATTTCTCTTCTCGTTTCAGATTCCACAGACAGTTTTTAATCGCCACAAACTTGACTCCATTTTTATTTTTTTTCCTCCTCTTTTTCAAGAGACTGAGAATAGAAGCAGCATTATATTATATATTTCATAAATCAAGCTAAAGCTGTATAGCCGCATCTCTGCTAGAAGTGTATACAAGAGATTATGCAGATCATTAGACAGCTAACTTTAAGTGCTGTATCATGCTGAAATGCCCATTAATCTGTGCCACAAAGGCAATGCTCCATAGTAAAACAGCAATCAACCTGATTTGTTTCATGGAACCCCACAACATTTCCAAAGAAAGTGCAGAGCACAGGACTGTATTTAACTCCTGGCAAAAGCTTTACTCCATATTTTCTGTAGTCCTCTACAAGCAGCACCAGCTGCCAGAGGGACAGGCATGAGAGGCTGAAAGGCACTTTCAGCACAACACAAACACAGCACAATGTCTGTTAACATTCCATAGGTAACCATTTATCAAGCCCATCATAAAATCTGGCAAGTTTCATATTAAAAGTGTCAGAATGAAATAGGGAATATCTCGAGTGAATTAAAAAAAACAAACCCAAACCGCCCTATCTGCAAAAGTAGCCCTTGTAATCATGTGCAGCCCAGACTAAGAACTAATAGACACCAGCTTCATTTGTCACTGGCAGTTATAATAGATCTTGGTTACATTGCACAGGTAATTAATTTTATACTTAACTCTGAATTCAAATTTGCTTTCCAATCTTCTACATGTAACAAAGACAGAGCTTTGGGAACCACTGTTGAAAATATCCTTTAAAAGAGAAGTCCCAAGGGCCCAAAATGCAACTGGAAGCCACCAAAACCTTGCAGGCATGAAGAGCTTTCTCTACACAAGTAATCTTATTGTAGATGGATCTTTTTGATCCCATTTCCAAACAGAGCAATGTTTTGTGACTCAGTTTTACTAGACCTTATCAAAACAGCACAAGGAACACTTCTTTTTATCTCAACTGTTGATAGTCTATCAGTATTAAAATAGTCTGGTGAGGACTGGTTTGCTAGGAAGTCAGAGATGGTGCAAAGCAAAACTGTCCTAAACATGTGATCTGTGGATGAAATTAAACAAAATCTGTGCAGGAAAAAAAAAAACCACACCAAAAACCACCAAAAAACTGTCATTGGCACAGGAAGATCAATAAAAAAAACAATTACAAGGCTGAATACATTAAGCTCAGTGCAGTCATTCCTGACAGAAGTCCTACTGTTGGTAATTGCATGTATTTAGTCTTGTAATTGTTAAAAATATCACACTGCAAGTATCTGATGTTGAGATTCTGTTTCTGAAAAGCCATGGAAAATTCCCAATAGAAATCTCAAGTTTTGTTTTAACACGAGTTCCTGTAATACTTTATTCTTTGCTGCTTGCTCTTTAACTATTTATCAGTTCTGGATCAGAGATCTATTTTGCAGTGAAAACAACTTCCAAATCACTGCTCACATGCTTCTTTACCACAAGAAATGTAAGAGAGCAACTGAACACCACTCCTCTCCCTCAGCTCCCTAAGGACTCTAGAGCAGCACATGTCATACAGTGAAATGAGTTGTCTGCTAAGACTTGGGTTTGGTACGCTGTTGAACCAGGCCACTGCTTGGCCATTCTTCTTTCCAGCACAAAACTTTGAAACTAAACATCAATATATGGTGATCCTAAGCAAGGAAGAAGTTACTATCCCTGCTCAGCACTTCCATAAGGCAGATTTACCAGCTTCCAACATGAATCAGTTACTCAGGGAAGTGAATGATAGCTGACGGGATCTCCTGTAACTAATTTTCTGTTCCTCTTAGGTAGACTGTGAATGTATCTAATCACACAGATCTCACAAAAACCACGTTCTTTGGTAAGATATTTATAAATCTTCAGCGAAGTTGTCAAGAAAAATCTACTGCACTGCATCTAACTCTACAAACTTGACCTTTTTTATGTCTGATGATGTGAGAAACCTTCCCTAAGCTAACAACCCATTTAACACAATGGCGTTCTTCACACAGCCCTTCCAGATTCCTTACCCAGCTGTATCTGATGAAGTCTGGATGAAGCTGATAGGTCACAGTCTCAACGCATGGCCCTTAACTCAAAAAGCCATCGACTCATTCTCCAGAGCCTAAGAATTAGGTCAGAAAGGTCAAACCTTACAACTACACTACAAAAACCTCCACTGCACAATCATTCCCAAGCATGAGAGGAGCACGAACAAGAATATACTTTAAGGCTGGCAATTTGTTTGCTGTCCAACATGAGGCATTCCCTCCCATTTAGGAAGGTGTGTGAGGCACTGGGCTCTGCTCCTACTCTCCTGTGGCCTCATTAGCAGAGAACTGGCAAGCAGAGCAGCAGAGCGGCGTCCCAGATTTCCACACGCCAACTCTGACATTTATAAAGCACTTTCTGTCGTGACAACATCAAAAACTCTGCATTCTTTCAAATCTCATAATAACTCTCAAACACCCCCAGCACAAGGCTGAAAAAAAAATACATAAAAAATTGAAAACGATAAAGTTCTTATTAGATAAAACTGGAGGAATGATAGGATTCCCCTTACTCCAGTCTTCCTTCGAGTTCTGCACTGCACTTTGCCTTTGGAACACACTAATCATGTTGCCTCCTGGACAGGGCTCATTTGCAATCACTGCAGTCCTTCCCACCAGCTCTTATGCCAGCAACTTTCTCTGTCACTTGTGGCTCTCATTTTACTTTGGGCTCTCAACCATCTACTCCTCTGATTATATTTAAATGTCAGTAGGAAACAGCTTCACTTTGCATGTTAGAGCATCACCCTCCAGACGGGCTTAGCAGAAGTTGTGTCAGGACTTGTAGTTTAAATTACATGTTCTGAGTTGTACGAAAGGATCATTTTGTTTTATGGATTTTGCCATAAAAACTATTGATCAAAACAATGTTTTTCATGTGCTTGTACAGCAAATTGTATAGAAGTTGCCTGTGCAGGCAACCACTTCAGCTGGTATATATTTATACGTGTTGAATTCTTACATTGTTCTTCGTTTACAATTAGCTATTAAATCACTGTACCTCATATTATGACATTCTCTCTTCCTCTAAATGGCACTCTTGTGTCATCTGTGGTGTGCTGGGTTTCTCCTTGCAGCCTCACGTCCAGGGGTGGACCTTCTGGTGCTACGTCTACACCAACAGCATCAGTAATCATCGGGGGCACCTTGTACTTCACATCATTATTAATCCAGAGCGACAGCACTGAGCTTCACCTATTTTTGCTCTGACTTAAGAGCCAAGAGCTTGGCCAATACATGCATTAACAAACACAGGCTGCATGCTGAAGGCAGTTAAGCTTGACCAAAGCAAGGGCATTACCATCTCAGCTTACAATGTGTGCAGTGGGGCACAGAAGATGCTGAAGGAAATGCTAAAAGCAGCCGTAAGGTAGCCAGTTCCCTCAGAAAGCCTCCTCCTAACTCCCAGCATTAATGACCACATAATCTTCCAGAAATTGAATATCTGTGTCCTTTTCTACTTTCTTCGTTGCTATACTAGTATCAAGTCTCCGATTTTGTAACCCCAGATGCTCTTTTAATCTATATTAATTCTCAGCTTTCCTTGACTCTAGTTAACTTAGGCTTGAGAAATCTTCTCTAGCTTATCTACTTGTGATATTGCTGAAAATAAAAAAGACAGCTGAATACTTGAGACAGGCTATGATTCTTCTGTCTTCTTTTAAGGACTCAATTGATAGTTCCTGGCTTGGTATGCGTGACAGAATCCCTGATGTATGTGTGAATCAAAGCAAAATAATAACAGGAATATATATAAGGACAAGAGGAATGACTTGAAGCTTCTGGGTTGGAAGTTACCATTAAGTTTTGTTAGTTATTCCTCACTGGAATTCAGTTATATGTATTTTCCTTCAATTGATTCATGATTCTTTGCTTTTTTTTTCTCCCCTTGTTTATCTCGAACATAAAACAGCCATTACATCCAAGCTGTTCAAAAAACATACAATTGAGAACATTTCAACAATAAACAATGCTTGCAGATGTACGCTATGGAAACCATAACCAAAAAGCAAAGACTGACTCTTCAACACAAAGAAATCACAGACAAAATAGGCAGGAAATGATTTAAAAAACAATAAACCACAAACCACCATTCCCAACATGCTTAATAGCATTCCAGGGCTTTACAAAAAGTAACGATCATCAACCGTGAGAGCAGACTTTCAATTAACAAACGGATGTACTGTAAAGAACAGAGAACCACGTTACATTGTTTTCAGTCTCAGGTGTGCTTATATATGACCAAAATGAAATCTTTCATTCATTCCTAAGCCGGGCCACTGCATGCAGCATAAAATACAAGTTCTTGTTTACATAGCTAAATTGTGATTAATGTGCGCCATATGGAAGCACGGGCCGGCCCCAGCAAACAGTTCTTTCTCCACAGAAACACATAATGGGTTTGTGAAACGGGCAACCTGGCTCTTGGTAGAGAACAGCAGAGAGGATTACAGCAGAACATCCACCAATGGGCTGGCAGGTCTTAAAATAGCAGCACTAGCAATTAGAAGAAATACAATATAAAACTTTAACTAGGCAAAATAATTTTGCAAGCAGTGCTTATGAATGTAGTAGATAATCAGGACAGGTACTTAGGACACGGGGATTATGTGTGGCTTTTCATTAATACAAAGAAGGCGGGCGATACTTCATCTAGCAAATTTCGAAATGAAACTGAAAGATTAAGCTGGCATGTTAATCTGTATCAGAAATGCACAGGAACGTATAATTAATGCATTCTCCAGGCTGCTTGTGGCATGACAGAGAATGCCAGCAAGCAGATCACCAGCTTGTGTAATCTAGCACAGTTCCGGGTAGCAACAGCAATGCATAGCAGCTGAAATCACTCTCCCCACTGCCCCAGATTTAAACAGCTTTCACATTAACACATTCTTACTGCACGTCTTGGCATACAGTTGGCACAGTTAATGGTAAAGGGCAGTTAAGGGCATTCCCAAGAGGCAGTACTGTCATTTAGCCTTGTGAGCAGAGCAATACCATCTGTATTCTAAGTACTATCTGCACTTTTGCTCTGTTATCACCTATGTTGGCCCTGATGCTGGAGCAGATGCAAATTTCTGGACTCCTACGAAGCCTCACTAATTTGAAATAAATGATGTAGAAACTTGATTGAAAGGGCAGAATAAAATCTGCACCTATGGTGCGTACTGCAGAGAAGAAACTGGTTCCAGAGTAATTAGCAAAAATAGATTTCATTTTTTATTGTTATTTTTTTTCCCCAGAGTTAATTGATACAGGAGAGATCCTGAAGTTGCCATTTGCTCTCGAGCTCTCAGATCAGAGAAACACAAGTGGTACTGCCTACTGTGTCACCTCCCCATACACGGCAACCTTAGCATGCACCTGTTGACTGCAGGACTGAGCATATCCTACTGCTTTACACGCCTGAAGCAACTATTTTTTAGGGGGTGTTCTTTTAAGTTTGCCTTCTTTTGCAATATAATAGGCAGAATAAAAGAGAAAAAAATGGACTAAATATTAAGTAAATCAACCTTTCTAGCTCTTCACAAGCAAAAAAAAAATGTGTTAATCCTGAAACAAGGGGCAAATTCATAGCTTACAGCGTTGAGAAGTCTGTAAGGTTTATAAGAGTGCTGCACCAATAGCTTAACCGATCTGCGTTGAGCTGAGCCAACTTAAACGCTTTCTGTAAAACCACAACTTTTACTTCCCTGTCTCTTTTGTAGTGCTAATCATGGCTACCGAGCAGCTAAAAGCCAGGTCAAAACGAAGGCCAATGTGTTTGATACTAGATTACTCAGCTTTTGGAGCTTAAACCCCTACTTGACCTGTGACTGAACAGCCACTTATCCTGCAAAGCATTCAATTTCTGCCAAATTTTGCCAGTTGAAACAGTTTTATAAACAAATGCATCATTAACAGCTCATTCATACAAATCGTTAGGAAAAAGGAAACAACAACAACAACAGCACTCAGAAAACAAGAACCATAACAAGTAAGCTCTAAAACGTTCAAATAACTGACATTGATCTTGAATGCATTTATTTTCCTTTCTGCCTTAATAAAATCTTCCAAGACAGGCTACATTTCTAGAAACAAACAGCCCCAGAGTGACTGCCTGATTTTCTGCACCCTCTCTACAGAATTCCAAGGACTGGTGTCTATGGAGGATGGATAACCCGAGGTATGGGTGCACATCATGGAAGTGCTGGGTCAGCATTCCCACCTGCACCTCATTAAGCTACCTGTGATAACATAGAATAGAACCACAGAATTGTCTGAGTTGGAAGGGACCCTTAAAGGCTACCTGGTCCGGCTTCCCTACAATGTACAGAGCCACCAACAGCTCCAGTAGGTGCTCAGAGCCCCTCCATCCTGACCTTGGGTGTCTGCAGGTACAGGGCATCCACCATTTCTCCAAGCACCCTGTGCCAGTGGTTACGTCTGTGATAGTTTCACACTGTTGTCCCAGTACCTGTTTCAGGTTTCCCACTATCAGCCAATACTCTTTCAGTCTAACGGTTAGGCTGAGTGGCTGGAAGCTTGAGCCCAGCTGGCACCTCTCAGCAAACTCAACCCAGAACTGAGCTGCTATTCCTGAAAAACTTCTGTAGGATTCTCAGGAAAGGAGCATTGAAGACAAAACCAAAGTTATTTCTTGTCCCAAAAAGAATATTTGGTCAGAAGTTAAACTATACCAAAGCCACTGTGAAAATCACACCTGAGACCACTGTGTTCTTGAAGCTTTGCACAGTTTCATTCAGCAGATCGTGGATTTGCACATGGCCTCATGTTCCACAAAGAGAAAACCAACAGCTCAACTTCTGGCTGCTTCGTGCCCCAGTCTTTGCAAAGCAGTCAGGGCACAAACACATCCAACCTTGTGGCTGCTGATTCACCCTGTGCCTAGTCCCTAACTTGTGCTGCACTGAGCAGCTTCACCAGACCACTGCTCTTAACAGCCAGAGCAGAACAAGCTTCATCTGAGGGATTTTTATACACAAAGAAGGCCAGAAAAGCCTAAATCAACCAACAGGCTTGCAAAGCCTGCTCCATATTGCTACAATTCTTCTTGCCTCTTTTTCTTCCCTCATATTTTTCCCTTCTTTGCCCTGTTCTGATTGGAAACTCATTTAATTGTCAACTGAGGTGACAAATGTCCTCTGCCTCAATGCCCCTTCCTCAGTAACGGATGCTTCCTTTCTGTATCGCTCCGCTTTGTAGAATTCATTTTGTTAATTAAGAGATGGCTGCATTTATCATTTCCTAATTTTTATTTTACATCTTTCAAGCTTTTCTTTTTTTCCTCTTGGCAAGCACGACTTGTGCGATTTATTTTATAAACTGATGTTTAAACATTTAAAAAAAAAAAAATCCTTAAAAAAAAAAAGCATCAGCTTTTCACTGAAGTGGTTGGTACCTTGGCTAACTTTCACCTTAACCTGCTGGTGTTGCTATTCCCTTTAAAACAGGAACGTATTCAGTTTGGGTCAGAGTGGAAAAGAAGGAAACACATTTATGTTTTCATAAGAGGCCAAAGACAATGCGCTGCCTGCTATGGCAAGAGTCAGGGAAATTGAAGTCATCTGAACTGAATTAAAAAACCAAATAATTTAGGGGGCATCAGCAGCACATGCCAAAGTTTTGGCACTGTTACCTCCTACAACTTCCCTCAGCACTGCAGCACCGTTATAAATAGGACTTTCTCCTGCAGGAAGAAACCACTTACTAGAATATTACCATAATATGTGATGGTTCCCCCCCCCCATTGTTTTCAGTCTGTTCTCCTCTTCCGTTCCTTCCCACTCTCCTCCATCAATACTGTAATGATAGCAAAGCAGAAAGAAGCAAATGCATTTCAGTGCTATGTTTGGTAGACAGACAAGCAGAACACAGTTGGCATTGACAGTATTTGGGATTTCCTGGCAGTCTCCCAGACAGATGCTAGCTGGGGTCAATGCTAGTTAACCCACAAATTCAAATGAAATGGAATACATTCAATCTCTTCGATCTGCAGGCCTTATAATATCTGCCATCATCTAGGTTAATAAGGGTGTCTAATTAAATTAAGATAGCGATTGTTTTGACTTAGGTTTGTATGGTTAGCAAATCACACTTCCTGTGAAAATGGCACTTAAAGGAGAAGAAAGCGTGGTTTCTGTCTGGAGCAGAGAACCACCCACACTCACATCTTGCAATGCTCAGCTGGAAGTTCCCATGAGCTTTTCCATGCCCAGGACGTGACCATTACAGCACTGTTGTGGCAATGAGTAGCCATCTCACTGCACAGCAAGGACTGGAGACATTGCAGAAGGTTCATCTCACTTTACATCTATAATGAAAGTGTCACTATTCGGACAAGTGACTTAAATATCCTTGACAGTCAATGGAGACAAAGAAGCCTTTCTAGCATGAGTCATCCGATCCATTTAGATGCATGCCTTGAAATAGAAGCATTGTGCCTCAAGAAAGGATCTGTTTCTACACATTGATTGTGATGGTGATCTCTCTATGAGGTCAAAAGTTGGGACCTTTACTTCTGGGAGATGTCTAAATTAATGAGGTTAATCCCACCCCTTGTGTCCAAGGCCATCACATATGTTAGGAAATATTTGAACTGCTAGATAGGCCCCCCAGAACATGAGATATCCTAATTAGTCTAGTTCTTCAATCCATTTCAATCCCAGTGTTAGGGCACTTGCTAAAAGAAGAAATATATGTTAAAATATGATTCAATGTATTCTCCTACAGCTTCAGCTTTCGGTGAACCTCTGTGCTAACAGGGTAGGTCACAGTACAGCCAAAATGTCACAGTAAATGATCTCATGAAGGAATTACATGGGTCACTGAAGGAAAGAGCCAAGAAAAGAATTTTATACCTGTCACTCGCTGTATAAAAACTTTAGACAGTCAGAGCAGATGCTCTGCTACATACCCAGAAAAGACAGGGAAATAAAAGAGGAAGGAGGGAAAAGAAGGCAAAGGGAGATTGTTAGTCTTCTATGAAATACAAGATGATTAAATACTGTCAGGCTTTAATCCCTGCTGACAAGCAGAGCTGCATGAGAGATACGGGTTGATTAATTACAAGGAAAAAAGGCTGTGGCATAGGCATATGAGGCAGAAATACCAAAAGGAGAAATGACTTATTTATTTATTTTTAGATAAAAGACATTCACTAATGAAATGAGCCACTCATCTGGATCTAAAAGTTCCAACCCAACACCTCGCTCGAATCGGAGATCTCTTGTCTGAATTTGCCTTTCACAAGTGAAGTGAATCCAGGACTTGAGTAAGGCTTCCTGGTCAATACAATGACATTGATTAGTGGTGTCGGCAAAGGACAACCCTGGTAAGGCTGGTGCAACACAGCACTGCGGCAACAGGACTGATGGTGAGAAGAACTGATGTGGGGCATTTCTCAGAGCAAGGTGTGAAGGTTTTGAGAAGCCAAAATGTCACAAGAGATGCAATCCAGTGGGTACCAACCAGTAAGGAACAAAAAACCAACTGCTATTGCTTTCTACCTTCTTCCATGAGCTGTCAGTATTTATGAATGCAGTATCGAGGCCCTACCTAGGTCTGGTATGACACTGCTGAAGAGAGCTTTTGTCTTGCAACTTCAGTTAAGTATTAGAGAATAGTCAAAATAGAAAGGAAACAACAACGTTGTTCAATGGCACATTTTTCCTATATACTAACAGGGGAAATAGCTCATTTGAAATAATTCATTTTAAAGCTGAAAAAATGTAGGACACATTCCCATGCCCTAGGCTAAGGGAAGCCCAACCGAGCCAACATCTGCTACAGGTTTATCTCATATATACAAGTAAACTTCCTCAAATTAAAGCAAGAACCATCAAGCAGTTTGAGCTGCTGAGAAAGATGCTGTAATCAGGCATCTTACCAGGAGTGAATGCATCTTAAAACAAGAGACTGAACAACGTCTACGTTACAGCAGGCATTAAAAAAGTTTCTTAAATCTGAGCAGGAAGAAGCAGCTGTGCACTTTCCCACTCCTGATTTCCAAGCAGGAGAATTTGTCCTTGCTGAAGGCACCACCACCCATGAATCCACTGCCCACACTGGGCTGTGCTGATTTGCAGAGCTCATCACCAGCACTGCCATATGTTTGCATGTGATTCATGTGCAGGCAGACTTACAGCTTCCCACACCAGTAGTGGTGTGTTGCTGCCTGAACATGCTGCGCTTGTGGACAGCTGAAAAAAGAAACCTTTTTGGCTTGGTTCTGCCATCCCAGGGATTCGTGCAGCCCCAGGACCTCCAGAGCTCCATCTCTCCTGCCAGCAGGATCAGAGGATCACCTGCACACACTGGGTTTGCCTTAAAGACACTTCTATCCTCGCTGAGCAACTCGGACTTTTCAGACACCAGTTCCAAAGCCAAGAAATAAGAGAAGATGGAAAAAATCAAAGAGAAAGAAGACACCAGAGGGGGGAAATAAAGAGAGACTGGAAAACAGAGACAATCTGTTATAGCCCCGTCATTTCAAACTGCAAAATTTCAGTCTGCATGCACCACTGATTCAATTACTGTATACAGCTTTACCCTTCAGCAGAACTAGAATTACAGAAAAACCATTTTTAAAGGTTAGTGGGAGAATTTTTCATTGGCAATGACCTGCTTCAGTAGGGGCACACCATGCACAGCAGCAGCTGTATCTGCCTAACTCCTCCAAAACAGATATTTAAATCCGTTTGGGGCTACAAGTGACATATGTCTGGTGATCTTAATCTACTCCCTATAGCGAGCAAAGTCAAGGAACAAAATCCTTTGATTACCAGTTGCTGCGCAGAATACTGAACCTGACATTGTGAAGCACATTTTACTAGAGAGGAGCTGATCCCTACAGCATGGTTAGGAGTATATTTAAAGGGAAGGAAAAAAAAAAAGTAAAAAAATACAAAGGCAATCACAGCTACAGGGCTGGCAGATCAAAGGGACAAGGTTTAGAGCTCTCTGCATGGGGAACTCCACTCCTTGTCTCACAGTCATGCCCTTTCCCTCTGAACCACTTCTCCTAAGACTCCTTTGTTGTTCTGGCTAATACGTAGGTACGTATACTTACATCTCAAATATATATACTTCAAGGCTGGTATTTTGGGCTATGTGGGACACTCCTGGTGCTGGATGTCAGAGAAGACACTGAAGGGGCACCTCCTCAGTCTTGTCCTAAGTGCAATTTAAATCACTTCCCTAAAGTTCTTCTAAATAGCGTAAGGAGAAAAGTGCTATTCTGATGAGAAATGAGCGGGGTCATTCCTTAAGTACCATTTCTAATCACGTAACCAATGCTAAGAGCACTGCCAGCATTTGCTAAAGGTAGAAATGCAGAATATATTCAAAATAACTTTTTTTTCCTCCTCAAAACAGTGCATTTCTCCATTGTGTTTCATGTACCAAAGATAAGACCTCAAGCACGCGGAAGTTCATCCACAGTTCAGACTATTGAAAATGGTCTGATAAACATTCTCTTTTAAATCCAGGAAGACTGTGTCTATGCTTTGCTAAAGAAGAGCTCTCCAAAGGGAGCAACAAAAGCATCTCTGGCAAATCCTGAGCCACGTGCCTTCACTGCATCGTGAGGAGGGCTGAGCTCTCCGAATGCCACCAAGACTGAGAAAAGATGGAATTATTGACTATTTACATAATCAGCAACAATGAGACGAGATACAGTGGAAGCATTACTAATTACATTATTCTTAACATAGCCCACAGCGTTCTCAACCCAATACAGAGTTCTCCATGGGATTTTTCTTAACTTATTTTTGTTGCTGTTAGTCGGTTAAATTATAGTCTTCCAAAAACTCTGGGCAAATAACAGCTTATTTCCTCAAGAAGACTGCAGCACAATTGGGCTAGTGAAACACCCAGATCATTTCTGTGGAATATATTCCCATTTCCCATCCTAATTACTAACAGATTAGTTAGCGTTGCTGGAATTACAATAATTTGCCTAAGCAGCAGGTTTTTAAATAGAGATAGAAATTGTATTCACGAGTCCCTCTTCCACGCATTATTCATACATACTGTGTGTCTGTTTACTCTCCATGCATGAGTGGCTATTTTGTCCCTAAAGATCCAAGGTAATGTGATAACAAGGATGCTACAAGCGCATACACACTTCCATATATTCTCACTTGAAAGCATTTGCATTTACAGGATCCTCATCACGCTAATGCATGTCCTCCAGCTGTCATCCTGTTGCATTCAGTGCTCGTAGCGGTGCCTTCCTTCTCCCAGCTGTATACGCACCTGCACTTTGGGTGTCGCTAGGTCTTTCATTCTGCCTCAGACTCCTCCAGAAACAACTTTCACCCACCTCCCTGTTGGAGGAGACAGGTCAGCTGGAGGAGTCATCCCAGTTCCAGCAGAGAGATGGAGGTCCTGTGCTCCTCCACTGACAGCAATTCCCCCAGCCCAGGCAACAAGGCCAAAGTCCTGCAGCAACCACCCCTAACCCTGCATCGAGCTCGCTCTTGACAGCCATACTTCCCATGTGATAGAAGCAAAAAAGCCCAGCAAGCTCTTAACTGAACAGCCTTTTACAGCTTTTTCCAAGTATTAAACTGCTTTGTTTCGTTCTTTCCCACATCCATTTCGGCCATTGTAAAAATCACTTTTTAACCCTCACTGGAGCACAGAGTGACAACCAGAATTAAAATCAAGCCATTATTTCCCTGGACCATTACGAAAGCTCAACTCTAATGCTCTTGATCAGCCCAGCATGGTTCACTGGGTTGTAAACGTGTGCTGGTGCTGTGCTGGATCCGCATGTGCAGCATGTGTCTGCCTAGGAGATCAGGCCGATGGGAGATTAACCAGGCAACCACAAAGGGAAATCAGCTGCTGAACTCCAACCAAAGGCCACAGGCAGCCGCATGATTCATATTTTGAAAATCCTCCTTATCCATCGGGCTATTCTAAGGAACAAGATGGGTTAGAAATACCTCCAATTAAAGGGAAAACTATATTAAGTTATTTAGGAAGAGAGTTCACACCTATTAGAAGTCCAAAAAATGAGCTATTTTCACTATTCTTACATTACTTTGTCCAGACAAATAGGCCCATTTGGAACAGCAGCAGTACATTGTTCCAGGATCAAGCACTCAGCACGGGTAATATGAAAAGGACAGCATTACCACTTCCATTTTGCAGGTGGCACAATAGGAGGGCTCAGCTGACACCTTTCCTACAGTGACAGAGAGGATTACATCCTGGGAAAGCAGAGCCCCCTTTCCACCTGCGACTGCTGAGTAACACTTATGTACGGAGGCAGCAAGCAGAAAATATTGGCGGGAGCCATAGTGTGGTAATGCACAAGTGTGACAGGAAACCTGAATAATCTCTTATCTTGTGATATAGAAGCAACAGGGGCCCAATTCAACGCAATATTCCAACAAGTTTGGTTAATGCACCAGAGACTGCTTGATGATAATTTTGCCTGTTTCCAGCAAACAGACCTTTTGAAGTTGGTGCATGTGATGTCAGTTCCATTTTTCAAAGGGGCAATGTGACAGCTGTGTTGGAGATAATCAAGAAACCTGGGGGCAATTAGGTTTGAATGCTGTGACAGTGGGAAAGTATATCAGCCTCCTCACTGCAGCCACTAGTTTCTCTGGAAAATGTTCTGTAATAAGGCACAAGGGATAGCATCGTTTCTTCTCTGAATATTCCTGTGATTTTGTTGTTGTTGTCGTTTGAAACCATGTAAGGAATTACGCATAGATTTGCAAAGCCCAGTCACAGCTTCACACCCTGCTTTAGTTCAAGTAAACATCATTATAGTTATAATCTCAATTAGATAGAGGAAAGGAAGTTGTGCAGACATCACTGTTTTATACAAACTTAAAAACAAGTATGACAGCAGATGGTGCTAACAGAGGGCACTTTGATTTCTCTGCTACAGCCATAGCTAATACAGGAACATGTGGGGTCACTGAGTAGCCCCTGACTGCCTCACACCTGACAGACTATCCTTCCTCCCCGAATGCCAGGTAAGGCTGATGGAGAGCTGCTGGAAAGATGGAAAATCTGAAGCATGGGGTTGCCGGTTGAATTATGCACAGAAAATTTGTTCCAGAAACAACTACTCAACCTGGGTTCTGTTTTTCCATTCTGTTATTTTCTTCTGTTGGTACACTGCAATTTCCCATTTGTTCACAAACATTTACGAGTGTATCCTCTGTGGAAATTGAACATTCAAGGTCTGCTTGGAGCACCGTTTTCTCCCAATGCAGCGTCTGTAGCTCAGATTGTTACAACGTCAAGAATGAAATGGACTTCGCTATGCCACAGAAATCTCACCGGTAAGTTATTGCCTGAGCCTAAAAGCCCATGTAATAAGTCATAAAAATATATATTTTCGTTACATTCCAGAGCAGTTCAGCAAAGCAAAGGTTTGGGGAGTTGGACCATGACACAGACTACTGATGTGCTGCACAAGGGAAAGACAGAGCTGAGCGCAGAACTGTCATCTGTCACCTCCCTGAGCCCTGCTCTTCCATGCGAAATGCAGCTGGTCCGACCCTCCTTATGCTCATGGTAAAAGCACTCTTATACTTCTCTTTTGCAGCTCCAGGAGCTGCAATCTGAATCTTTGATCTTTTTGCTTAATGGTCTTGCACGGAGAGAAAATGGAAGGAGAAGTAACTCAGGGTCAGGGGGATCATGCCTGAGCAATGTACTGGGGGACAAAAAGAGAAGACCACCCCACCCCTTCCTGCTGTAATCCCTTTCACTCCCCACACCCTCGTGAGCCCAAAAATCAACTCCAGTAAGTCTTTGCTGGGGAATATAAAGCAGAGCAGCATCAGTTTCAGCAGAAGTTCAGCAGCACCCAGAAAAGCACTGAACGCACAGTGCCCCAGCCAACATGCCTCACCTACCAGGAAAAGGCACTCAGACAGCCATCCAGCTCCTGACAGCTTCCAGATCCTTCTCTCCTTCTCCCTGAAGACTCTAAGCACTCACAACAGTACCAAATACAAGCTCTGGTCAGTATTGCTTTACATTCAATTTGCACAGGTGTAAATTGACTACTCAAGGCACTGGAGAATCAGCTTTCTCCAGGAGCCGAAGGTGAAGAGATGCTCTGTTTTCAGTTGTACAGCCTCTTATCCTCAAAGCTCCCCGTGTGAAACAAACCTGCCGCCCTTTGCCTTCCCATCCCATGAAGGTGAATTGAGATTTCCATACCGCCACCTCCACTGACACAATACATAGCACCTGATTTCCAACAACAGAGAGAAGGGGGAGAAAACAAGGAATTTATGGTGTAAGACTACCTGTTCATTCTTCTTCCCTAGTTCTGCGCTCAGACTTAATGCATGACATAGTTTGGTTTGATATGCAGGTCACTCAGACATTCTTCTCACACATATATCAGGTGCTGCTGGAAAATGTGACCATTATCCATCAAGTCCTTTGCTTTAGTCAGCTTCCAGCAGAAGAGTAATAGATGCACTTGTGTTGTCACATCATCGTTCGTCCAAAATGTCAAGGAAAAAAGCCCTGAACATTAACAACTCCCTAAGGAAACCAGTTCTAAAAAAATAGTTTAAGAAAAAGTGAGAGAGATGGAAAGAAAGATTCAGAGCATCCGTTTTTCACACAGAGAAGAGCAATTACTAGCTGTATTCCACACAAGAGAAGAGTTCCAAAACTGTGGTTTTACTTCTAATGAAGTTTACGCCGTGTCTGGAGAAAGCAACATGTAAGCATGTTGGTTTTAATTTCCAGGATCCAGAATTAGAAATGATCTTCTCTTTGAATATCATGCATTAAAAGAGACGTATCAATTTGATGGGTAAGTGTAATCTCTTCCCAAGGCACTTGCATTAAGATTCAAACAGCTCAGGTATCAGGCAGCACAAATCTTCATAGACAGTAAAGGAAAAGAGGAAAAAGCAGAAAAGAAAATGATGAAATCAAAGATGACAAGAAGCAGCAGTCAAAGTCAGGAGGAAGAGAAGGTTGGGCACACAAACTAATCAAGGTGACACAGTGGTATTTTCCTTGTGCAGCCAACTTCTATGATCTACTTTTAAAAGACCTGCTAAAGTTAAGAAGGAACGAAGCAAAACTTCAAACCTTTTAAAGCTGGGAAAAACATAGAGAAAAAAAATAAGATATTTCTCTGCTCAGATGCAGAGAAGGAAAGACACACTGAATGGTGGAGAAAAGAATACCTGGTCTAGAACAGCCTCATAGTAAATTTTGGTAGCTCAGTCATATCCCAAACCAACCTGATCTGGGACTACAGGAAACCCTATAGAGAAGCAGCCCTGAATGCCTCCAGGGATGGGGCACCCACAGCTCTGGGCAGCAGTGCCTCGCCAACCTCTGAGTAAAGAATTCCCTCCTAACATCTACCCTCTTTAGTTTAAAGTCATCAATTACGTCCAAGAGACGCGATCATAAAAAAACAGAAATAGAGCATAAGTTAGACAAGGCTGCAGGAATCTGTTTCCTAGATGATAACATCACCAGCTCAGCCACCTACAGCTGCTAAATCCTTGACCTCTCAACTCAAACATGTGCATCCTAAGCCACAAAATCTCCAAACTGGGACCTTACCGCTCCTGTCCAAGCTTTGTGGATCTTCAGACAGGCGAGGTATGGCCACAGGCAGCACAACTTCCTTCCAATTCTTCCACTGTGTTTGCATATTACTGATAAGTAATTGATATACAGGAAATGAATGCAAGGCCTGTGCTGCGTCTGCTCCTGCATACAAATACAGACAGCTGAATAGGAATCAGCAGCAAACACTGCAGCCCTGCCATTCTTATGGCATTTCCAGTACGGACGTGCTTAAAATATCTCAACATAAAGAGTTTCACTTTGTACAAATGATGCTGGTGTGAGCATTCGTTGCCATTTCAGAGAGGAAACTGCAGAGGGCTGAGGGCGTCAGATCAAAACAAAGATAACATTATGCAAAGACTATTCTGGATGAGAACGCAGGGAAGAGAGAGGCTGAAGGGGCAACACAATAAGAAAGCAAGATAAAGAGGAAAGGCACAGAAAGGCAAGCACAGCTCTCCACGCATTCAGCCATTAGGTACAATCTTCCTATTTTCTCCCCGAGCTCAAAAAAAGCCCAACAAAATTAATCTCTGCACACAGCCTAATTTTGTATTTAGTGCCAACTTTGTGCCCCCATCAAACTCCTGCACGATGTAAGATGCAATACTGTAAACAGGCTCATTTTTGTTACTTTATCAAATTGTGTTAACTTTCCCTCTGCAGCATTCCGAGGCTGGCAACACAGAGACGTGCAAGAAATGTAAATCACTCCCTTTTGATATGATAACCATAGCAGTGAATTGCATCCCAGAAATCAGCTCAGGATTATAGCTGAGAACTCGCTGAAAGGCACTTAGCTGTGGCTTTGCGCCAGAAGGGTAAATTTCAGCTGGCAGGTCGGCAAAAATGGGCTCAGGACTCAGGAAAGAAGAACAATACATAACATGCAGCTGTGGATGCCCAAACCTCAGAGCCAGCGGCCTCCAGGTCAGTATATAATTAAAGGATGCCAACAGGTGTCAAAAACAAGTGTATATTTATGTATGCAAATATATGGGTGAGGTATATTAAATATGAATAAGCACCTAGGAAAGCAACAGCTAGCAGGCTGTAGGATAAGATCTGCCAGCCAGCTACAGATGCATACATAAACAACCACATACACAAAAAAAATGGCATATCCTGCACAAAGCTATTTGTGGTAAAGCCCATTATTATAATCATTTTAATCGTGCATTGTTTATTAAACAACTTATCAGTTTCAGAGATTTGGTGAATGTTGGAATGCAAATAATCAGAACATATACATGAAAATAAGGCAATTATTTACAAGTGCTACTGCTAACAGCTACCTGTATTAAACCCTGGACCAGGACTCTGCTGAACAAGGTACTCATAAACAGAAAACTAAAAAGCTGTCTGAACCCTGAGGAATTTGCAGCTCTTACAGAAAAGAGGCAGCAGATGGATATAGACAGAAATAATCAAGAAATAGCAGTTAAACAAGTCAGGAGCTAGACTGAGCAAACCAAATCCCTGACTGCTGAGAGCCTCGTACAGGCACCACAACAAACAGGAGTTTTGATCTTCAGTGTCCCACAACACACACAGCTCAGAGCATCCCTCATCACCGCTGCTATGCTCTATCTGCCATCCCTGTGCTTCTGAGCAAACGTCCTGCTCATCCACTACGCTTCATCTTTTAGCATGAAGACCCCTTGGGAAAAAGACTATCGTGTGTGTATGACCTCGCTCTCCAGCCTCCAGCGTGGTAGGGTTCAAACTGGACACAGAGGCAGGTAGAATGGATTAGGAAGGACATGGTTCACAATATATTCTTTTTTAAATAACTGCACCAACAGAGTTTGTACACAAGTCTAAAGCCAAAATTACCACAGAAGAAAACACATGGAATATTAGTGGCATTCATCAATGTTTGAGCAATAGTACCTCTTGTTGGTTTCTATTTTTTAGTTTTCTTTCTTTTTCTTAAATTCATTTTTCCCTTGACACCTCCCATAGAGCAACTAAAAGAAAACACTGCTTTGAGTCAGTGCTCATGCAAACTTCACTCAGTAGAGTTCGGTGTGTCCCACATCTGTTAATTGTAGCACTTTTTCAGTAAGATACAGCAAGGCATGAAGCAAGTTCCTAGGTAGTGGCAGGCTCAATAAACAGTGGCTGCAACTTCCACTCTCAAGCATGCAATGTGACAGATTTTCCAATACAGTTCAAACTTCAGAAGTGGAAAAAATAGCATGTAAATGGACCTCACTTGCTCTTAAATCACTGCTACCAAATCTGAATCTGTTTAAGCCCAGCAATTTAAATCAGGCCTATTTAACTTGCAAAGGTAGATCAGGTTTTATTGATCACCCCCAGTACTAATAAGTGCACTCTTAAAAGAACGAAAGTGATGACAGACATAAACATACAGCTTGGTTGCTAAAGGCTTGCTAGAAATAAGAGACAATGCACTTATGGCCTTCAAGCTGTGTTTTTATCTCTGTAACTTCTATATGCACCAGAATGCCGTATATATTGCTTGCTGATTCATACCAGAAAGTAAAGACAAACAGAAACAAAGAACCACACCAAAACCAGATCATTATCGAAACAGAGGTGAGGAAGCACTTCTGTTCACTACAAACACAGCCGTGAACTTCCACAATACTGTTAGAGCAGCATAAGTGCAATTATCTTCTCAGCTGTTCTTCCTCAACTGGTTTTAATGCAATATTTCTGCATTTCCTCCTCAGTGTTCATGCTATGACCTGAATGTTGAACTATTAACAACTGGTGCTAAGAAATAAGGCAGGCTTATTGCTATGTATATTATGGCATTACCTAGAGGTGTGCTTAATTAATCAGAGGTTGCCCTACACTTTTCAGAGGACAAGAAAAGAAGCACGTTTCTAACACTGATGAAGTGTTTAAATGAACAAATGCAGGCTATTTGAAGAACTGAGATGCTAAAGGAGTGAGACAGTAAATAAATGGAATAAATATATATGACCTTGTTGTGGGCCAGCAATCATCATCATAGCAGATATAGCAGAAAATAAGGGAAAGTTATAGCAGAAATAAGAGAAAGTTTAAACAAAGATTTGCAGCACTTTCCGCCCATATAGACAAGTGATATCAGATATATCACTCCCATTCCAGTTACTTAATACTCATTTTTATGGCTTGAAAGAAGTTCCGTGTCTGTAAATATTACATTTAATCCCATTTAAAACAAATAAATCAAACCATTGCAGTTAACGTGCTATAACAGAGACAAGAGTTTGGGATTTCTTCAACTCAGACAAGTTCCTTAATCAACCCCCGTATCCAAGTTTACTCTTCCACCTAATGAACAGGCGAGGTACATGAACAGAATCAGTGCCTAGGAAATGCTCTGAAGCTATGCTGTCAAATAGAATCACAGGATCACCAAGATTGAAAAAGACCTCCAAGATCATCTAGTCCAACCGTCCACCTAACACCAATGTTGCCACTAAACTATGTCCCTTAGTATCACATCTAGATGTTTCTTGAACACCTCCAGAGACAGTGACTGGTAGTTCTTTCTAGTATCAAACTCAATCTCCTCCAAAACAACTTGAGGCCATTCCCTCTTGTCCTACTGCTGGGCACGCAGCCAGGCATCAACCAATATTCCCATGTTCTTTTTCCTCTGCATGGTCTTCAAGCTATTCTGCCCCAAGCCTGTTGCATTTTCTAGCATAGCTAGAAATAACACAAATCCTAATCACCAACTTAAAGCAATTATTCGCTGTTTATTGGTCTACAAAGTAAAGGCTAACAAATCTTATTTTAGCAGATAAAGTCAAATTACCTTGACTGAAGCCGGTAAGTGTTTAAAGACAAACAGCTATGGCCTCATTGGCTTTTTGTTATTTCTGATGAAACGTCAGCTCAAAACTGAAAGATACTTCGTAGTTATTTAGGCAATGGGAAACTTGGGCACTTATTTTCCAGGAAACATGGCCTGCCTGACAGCTCTTAAATGAATAAAAGTGATATTATTACAATTATCATTAGAAGAAGATGTCCCTCATCAAAATGTGTCTGGGTTTTAATTGACAAGGTCTGGGTTAATGCTGTGAAAATGCCAATGAAAGCAAAGCCTGTGGCTCAAACTAATTGTCAGCACTGAGCAACCTCAACCTCTAACCCACCACAGATTTATCACTCTGCGCACACTGTACTCATGACAAGAAAGGTTTGAATTAATCATTAACAACAAGAAATTCCTCCCAGACAGAAAGCAAACAAAACACAGGGCTGCCCACCCCCTTCCCTTGCACTGGATCCAAGGAGAAGTACCTGTAAGCCTTCCTAATGAGAAATACTTTTTTGCTGTTCTTTTCTTTTAAGACCATCGCAGGAGAAAGTATCAGTGCTCCTGAAATGAGGAATGAGGCATTGGTCTCAACAAGCTGCAGTGCACACATACAGCCAAATGTCCTTCCACTTCCCCAGCCACCATCTCCAGCCAATGCCAGAGCTGCAGTAAGACAATATGGGGTCACACATGAGCACAAACGCCACTGCCAATACTACGAGGTTTCTTTAATCTCACTAATGCCTACACAATTGGTCCACTGTCTGACAGTTATTGCTATGGACTCATCCCAAATGGTTCTCGTTCTGGATTACCCAACCCACACTCACCACTGAGACCACCCCACCTGCTCACTGCGGGGAGCTCCCACTGTGGCCCCTGGGAAGAGTCTAGATAGCAGGCAGCCCAGTGAGCTTCCAGCCTCAGGGCACTGAGCCACACTGGTACAGAAATCAACTGGCACCGACACTCCAACTTTGCCACCATAGTTTCCAGTGCACCGAAGCTCATACTCAGCTCCATACACAGTTCCCTGTGGATCGCTGCTGCCCTTTCCTAGTAACTAGGAGGCAGAGACTGCTGGCAGCACAGGGACAAACACCCTACTCACTTCACTGCTCCATTTCTCCCAGAGACAAAGCAGCCATTTCTCCTTCCATTCACACCAGCTATATCCAGCCTTACTAATTTTCCCTGTTTTCTATATATACACCACAGTAACTACAAGCTGGAAACCTCCCATTAAATGATGCCAACAAGAAGTCTCCATTCACAGCTAACGTTTGGCTGTGTACGTTCACTCTCCTTTCCAAATGTTTTCAGTATGTTTCAGCTTCCTTTCCTTAAACACATTCATAATTATTTACAGCGCATCTAAAGAACTTGTACAAGAGGTTTGTGCTTCCAAACACAGATCACTCTGCTGCAAAAGAAGAAAATCAGATCAACAGCATCAGAAAGAGGTCTGCAGTGATCAGGAGGTAGAAGCTCATGCAGAGAAAACTGGAAGCCACAAAAAGGGGGTTGGACTTGACTACTTCCAGACAAGAATTTGGCTCATATTTGGCAAGATTTCTTAGGCTATCATTCTTTAGCTAAATACCAAAATAGTCAGGAACTGTGACCATTTGTGCTGATGATCAGTACAAAGTGAAAATATCTGGTATCTTAACTGAAAACTCAATCTAAATATTTTTTTCTGGTCTAAAGAAACAAGTAAGACAGCACAGGAGATCCATAACACTTCATATCAGTTACTGCTGTGTTCCTTTTTCAGAAGTTGTCAGAGCTTTCCAAATGTCTAACGCGTTCAGGCTCTTTTGTGCACCATGCAGAACTAAGGAAGGGCATCTTTGGCACTTCAATAAATTGTGCTGTGTTGGTTCTGCAGTGCTCAACTAAAACTAGCAGGACCCAGCATGCAATTATGAGACCAGAATGGCTCCCAAAGTACACACAGTGCTGAGACTTCCAGCAATTATTTCTGTGATCCTTCAGATAGAGGTTGTTCAGGGACAGAACTGCTCCTTTAGGTAATTACATTCCCAGGGCTATATGGGGCCTGTCAGACTTTCCCCTCTCTCCATCACAGGCCAGTTTTGTGGTTCGTTATAAAATAAATATGTCATCCTGATGGGAGTTTTCTCAGTCATTCTCAAATGCAGAAGAGATAACAAGCTGCAGCTCAACTGAATCTGAACACAACCAAGTCACTGCTACACAGAAACACAGCATGTTGCTTCCTGGCTGCATACTGCATGTGGGACATGAGTGACTTCCCTAGCAGGGACCTTATCAGCTAAGATGTGCAATTAAGCTGGTATTTGTCCAACAAAAGGTAAAAATGACTATCCGGGTGATGTCGCACCATAAGCAGAGCAGTGAAGGCTCTGGAGCATCCTGAATGATCAGTCCCATGTGTGACATTCTCCACCAAGCTTTGCTCTGGCAAAATTCCCACTCGAGGAGGGAAATGCAGCATTCTCATTTCGTTTCTGCATTACTGGATGTAAAGCTTGGAAAGCAAAACTGCCTTAACCACATGGCAGGAGGATGGTAGTTCATAATTAATTTTCCACATCAACTGTTGGCCGCCCTCCTCTACCTCTCTGCTAGGCTACAAACTGCCAGTAGATACTCATCCAAGAGCAGATATACCACAAAGCAAAAAGCATGATTATTATTAGCTGTGCTTTACAGAGTGGGCTAGCCAAAAATAAGAGGTAAGTGAGCTGGGGCAAAGGCAGCCCTGCCTGAAGCTGCTTCTCATCCAAGAGAAGCAAGAAATAAGGGGAGAGAATAGCAGAATGGGGAAGATAGGCAGACGGGGGAAGGCTACAAGCAGATACAGAAATGTGTTCTAAGAAAAAAGCTTTGAGCCATTCAACTCCAAAACACCTGCAGCCCAAAGAAACAGCTACCCCCCTTCATTCCAGTTTGCCTCCACCTGTGACATGGCCCACAGGCTGCCAAGCAGCTCAGTAGTGGAGAAGGGGCTCCAAACTTCCTCAGCTTCTGAAAGCTTCCCTCCCATTCAGACCTTGGTTAAAATTTTCCATTCCTCACACCTGAAATTTCTCAAAGACCAGAGTGCAAAGTAATTAAAAGGAGGTCTTCGGTCCTTACAGGAGAAAGGTCTCCAGGAGAAAATAAACCACTGCTTCATCACCAGAAGGCAGAGCTGCAGGCTGACAGCTCAGAACAAGCTCTTTTGTGTGACTTTGGGCAGATCCTTTGACTTCTCAGTATTTCAAGAGCACAGGTAAAGGACTACTACTATATTACTGTTCTGTGATTGATATCTTAAGAATTCTATGGTAGTTTTGGAGTTTCTTATTTTCTTTCAGAAACCCAACTCAGTTCTACTGCTGCTATCAGCTTTTAATTCATTTTACACCAAGATATTTGTTATCAGAAATTGTGCTTTGATATATGTCAGGTTGATGGATTCAATAAAAGCCCTGTCAGGAGGAGCAGAGCGAACAGAGTGGCAGAAGTGGTGGCATCAGTGGAATTGATACGTTAACAGCCAGTCTGCTGATCTTGTAACAAGACACACAAGCATAATAATCATTTTATTTCCTAACTCTGGCAAAATTGTTCTGGTAAACACTGGAAAACATTTGCATAAAAATTACTCATACAATCAAGCTCATGTGTGGTCATCAATAGGAAAAAGCTATGCATAAATGTGATCCCATACACAGCTCTGTATTCCAGCTTGGTGCTGAAAATTCAATTGAGAATAAAGCATTTATTCAAAACTTAACCTCAGGAATTCAAGCAGATATCCCCAGATAATCCAATCAAGTATTTCCTTTGATAATACCGGAGCCGAATTTTACTACCATTTTCAGATGCAGCCAGTAGATCTGCAACCCTCATCAAGTCATAAGAAAGCCACATTATGGCTTATTTTGACATCCAGACGCACAGACATGAAAACCAGTGTTTGTTTCTGGTTTCATAATATAGGGAGTGAGAAAGCAGTTCAGTGCGCAGCCAGAGGCCAAGAAAGGCTTGCATATACCAGTACCAGCTACCTGTACTGTCCCATCTGCACTGTCCTACAATACCACTTCCTAACTTGAGATGAACTACAGAGTATTTGGGTGGGGCTAAAAAATAAAAATAAAAATGGATGTTGAGATATTTTCTTCATTATGTTTAATCGCTACTTAAAAATCTTCTCTTATATATTTATTGAATGTGCTTTTTTGGCAGAACCAAGCATTTTATTAACCAGACTCTACTAATCTAAAAATAAGCAATGTAAGAAAAAGCACTACTCTGCATTTTATCCACAGATCAGGTTAAAATAATTCCTTACACAAGAAGAATACCATTACCATTAGTACTGCTAAAAGGGGATCCGCTTGTCTCACGTGAGTAAACATGCTGCAAAGATGAACACGCTCAGCTAACACCATTTGGGCATATGCTGCCATTTCCAGCAGAGATACAGAGGAAATGTGGGTCCTGATGTCACTTGGTGTTACCATAATCACTTAACTCACCACATGAAAGAAACTGACTCAGGTCAAAGCAGTAACCTGAAACAAACAGATCTGTACTCATATCTGCTTTGCCACATAGCACAGCCAAGGCCATCCCCTGCACCTCCAGCTGAGGGTATCAAAGGGAACTTCTGCATTGTAGGTGCCTGCATTCATTGCAGGGGAGCTGGTCATTTGACCTTTAAGAATCTCTTCCAACTCAAATGGCTCTGTGGTTCTGTGACTCATGATCACATGCAAATCGGAGATGCTTGCTGCTCAGAAGTAACTGCTCCTTATCCCCATGTTATGACTGACAAATAAGTAGCAGTTCTGCCTTACAAGAGCATCATAGGAACAGATAAAGTTGATGGTAGTCAACCATTCCAGTAACACTGCATAAACCCCATGTTTTCTTAGGGACTTTCAAGTCACTCTTCTTGTTTTTTCCCTCCACTAACACTACATATGGGTGTGATGTTGCTGATATATTTTTCTCAAGAAACCACTGCTGGTTCAGTCATGAAAGAGAAGTCAATACCTACATGTTAAATAAAAAACAGTACCATCTGATACCACTTTATTAGGATGTGGGAGCCAATACTTCAAGAAGCTTTGTCCTTTGTAGGCATATTTTGTCCCCAACAAAATAACTTGGCCCATGTAAAAGAAACTGTAGTATCAGAGGCTACATGATATAAAATGCTTCTACAACATAAGACTTTCTAAAATACGTTCCTTAAGTTCTCGTCCCAGTTTCTTGTTAAAAGATGAGTTGCAGTCTTCCTTGCTATGTTTACAGCAGAACAAAAGAGACATTCTTGTATGATATAAAAACTTGAATACATACAAAAGCTACAAGAGCCACACAATGAAGAGTATGCAAGATTATGCAAGAAAGGGGTATTATTATTGTCCTTGGCAAGCAGTGAAAATATACCAAGCACAAAAGAATGCATGGGACCGTATTACAAATTGAGTACTTCTGCACCGTTTGCTTTCCTCTCCAACCCTCTGAACTACAGAGGAAAGCGAAGCAAAACAAGCGTGACTTTCAAAATGCAGACGTCTATCAACAGGCATACATCACCAGCAACAGAACACAAGCATCAATGAGCATTTTGGTCATCAAGCACTTGATATCAACATGCACCCCCTCAAGCTCAAGACTCTAGCAAGACTTCAGTCTTGATGATTACTCTCTGCATTCAGAGAGAGAGAGCAAAGATTATTTACTGAGGCAGTAAAGACATGGCACATATATAGCAAAAAACACAAAGGCTGCTAACTTCCCATTTTTATCAGATGTAGATACTCAGAAAAAGGCAAAAGCAGGTGGAAAATGACATACCTTACCAAACATGAA
Source organism: Coturnix japonica (assembly GCF_054131305.1). Lineage (NCBI taxonomy): Eukaryota > Metazoa > Chordata > Aves > Galliformes > Phasianidae > Coturnix > Coturnix japonica. The sequence goes on along the minus strand of NC_140680.1, from coordinate 5,284,142 downwards.
TGTTGGACTCAACTCATTTCAGAGCAACGTTGGCGTGAAGGTAAGTTCCTCAGGATACCACCAAACGCAATTTCCTTCTCAGCTCCCAGAGGGTCCAGTTCACACCTCTCCTTGTCAGTGAGGCAGATGCAATGTCCTCCGGTACGTCAGAGCCTCAGCTGCGAAAGATGCTGTTCAGAAACAGGAAAGAGAAGAAGGTGTGGCATTAAATTCTGGGGTCAGTTGTTTGGCAGATTCAGAGCAGAGCATAAGACAACATCTGATAGAAATAAAATGTCAAGGCAGGACAGAGCCTGTGACAATCCATCACGCATGGCACCTTTGGAGGGCAATCTCTGAATGCAAGAACTATGGTGCAAAGCTATTCTTGCCTTACAAAACTTTAATAGTGCCACTGCACCATGAAACAAATGCTAGCTTGGCTGCATTTTATTCTAGTCTGATATACTAAGAAAGTAAGTAATACATTTCTCCATAGGGAATGTTTTAATTCATTATAGCATTTTCACAGAATAACAGAACTTTTATATTAAAAGCAATGACACAGCCTCAGTCTTAGTACTTTGCACTGCTAAAAACTGCTCTCATTTAGGAAATTCAAAGCTTCTCAATAGGCAATTACATTAGGTTTTATAGTTAATGGGAAGCGGTGACTGTCAGCCCAACGCTCAACAACATGTTCCTGAATTCAATTGTCAAAGACAGAAAAGCATCCTAATGATTTCTGGGAGGGTAGGAAATCTCTATCACCATGTTTTCTGGCTTCCTATCACAGACTACAACCAGCTTGCAACAGCATCCAACTACCTTAGAGAAGCACTGGGAAGTTCAAACATTCATATGCCCATTGCTGCCTTTGCATTCATCACCTCTAATCCCTCTGAACTGCCCAAAACCAAAAGTCCATACAGCAGTCATTGTCACATAGATGAGAACAACCAAATCTATTTACTTTATTTACTCCTTCATTTCTCATCACATTGCAGACCTTCCGCACCTCTTGAACTCAGACTCAAAGGACAAACATGAACCTTCACAGCTTCTGTCCTCTTCCAGGCTAACTATCAAGCCTTTGGTTGCAAATGGCACACGAGAAATCAGACTGACAACTGGAAAGGTTGCTAAATGACTGATGGCCATGGAAAGGGATGATGCTGCATCAGCTTAACCTGAGGTAGCAGCAAGACCCAACTCCACCTCTTCAAAGGGATTTCTGTCTCTGGGGGGCCACAGTTACAATAACTATTTCAATTTTCTTCCTAACACAAAAGTCATGAAGCAAATCAGTTCTGCATTCTTGTGCATTAACTATAGAGTCATCTGAGTTGAAAAGCAGAAGGAACAACAGGTTGTCATTGCAAACTGAGTGCCAGTGCCCGGTCTCAGTTTGGAAGAGATGCGTTTTTGAAAGCCCCTATTTAGTACAGCTTGCCAACGCTCATCTGAAGCAAATCTCTTTGGTAAGAATTTGGCACGTTGTCTTAATGCACTGCTATGCATGCCCTTGGAGTTTCTGTGTTGTCTGAATTCCTGCACTGCTGGGTGGACCATAAATTACAGCACAGGCAAGAGAGTGCACTTTCAGCTCTTGGCAAAGACAGAAAGAAAAAAGAAAAAAGCTTCCCACATCTAACCACTACCATTAAGAAACTGAAAACACAGCAGCGCTAAGCTGGAAAATACTGCCTCAGATTCCAGCCAAGCATCTGTCCAAGTCAGACTCAAACTGTGGGGCAATCCAGATGAGCAGTGATGCTGGAGGGTGGGAAGTAACGGGATCTGGGGCAACAAAGGAGATAAACAACTTTGGTCTCAATAAAATGCAGAGACTATATAATATTCAAGCACATTCCTAAATTAACAGAGTTAAATGTATTAAATCAGTCTTCAAGTCACAGAAGCAGGAATATAGATGTTCTCATTAATCAGAAAGACAGACAAGAGTTTTCCAGTAAAAAGCAAATTTTCCTTAGAAAAGTTTCATTTTTTTGCTGATGGAAAGCATGAATTACACAAAATATCGGTATACTTTAGATGTAACAAATCAGATCAAGTCTAAAATTTGAAGACATGACTTCTATCTTAAAATGTTCTCAGACCACAAATCAATGAAGGTTAGGAGACCAACCCAAAGGCAGCCTTGCTATACCCTCTGTCCTGTTCTTACACTCAACTGCAGGCACCAGCTATTTGTCACTGTCAGGGTGAGGACAGGAGCCAGCCAGACCTATATCTGACCCAGTACAGTCATCCTTGTCTTTGGGTGTCATACAGCTCAAGGTATGGACCTTGTGCATATAATCATGCATAGTGAGATGTATACGTGATCATAATAGTGAGAAAATGCAACTTTTTACAGTGCTAAAAGAGGAACTTACAAGCCAAACAATTTATTGGTAAGTGTATTTAACTGTACAGCATGTATTCAAATCACTGCTTGTCTCTTCAAAAATCAATTACAACCTAGCTAACTTCAATGAAAACATTATTTGGGCCTGGAAAAATTATATATTTAAAGAATCCAATGACTTAAAAGTCTGAAACCGTATCACCTGTCTTGAAGTTGTTTTGCTTTTACTCCTGCGGTGGTCATTATGAAATCAAAGCTTTGCATGTGTGTGCATCCATGTGGACTCATGCAACACTCAAACATACACAACATGAGCGTATGCAGTCTCTGCATTCCCATTTCCCTAGGGCCACACATAGGCAAACACACAAGACTAATACAGGGGTGCTCTACTAGTAGAAGCATGAAAAAGGTTGTGAAACAGGCAGGGAATAACACAGGTTTATTGCTAGACATTTAACAAAGCCAGCTTCTTCCATAAGGGGCAAGAAAAAGATCCCAGAGCAGACTCTGAACACAGCAGGAAATAACACCAATTCATTAGCAGACATATCTTCTAATTACAGCCTTGGACATTAGCCCCCGTACAGCCGAGTAAGCAACAGCTGCCGCATTTTGCCCATTCTTCAGTATCAAACTCACTGTTTCCTAGAGAGCTTCAGGACAGCATGGCTTAATCAATCCCAACACACTCACGAGCTTCAACTGAAAGCAAAGGTATTTGGCTATCTCAGAGGATGCTCGTGACTCCTCACAGCTCATATCGTAATGGAAATTGGCTCCTGTGTTTTACTGGATTTGTTTCTCTGCTCCTGTCGCATCAAGGAAGCTGTAGGATCAACAATTCATCTTGTCAGCTCCATCTCTGGTAAAGATCTTACATTAATTTAGTGTAGAGGTGACACTAGTGAAGAAGAGAATAAAATGAGGCTTTGAATCCCTCTTTCCAGAAGGCTAATGGTAAAAAATTGGTAGCAATACTACTATGGCACCTTTCCAACTATAACACTTACAGCGCTGCCCACGATCGTGTCCCAGACATACTTTGTCATTCACGATGGCTGAGTACAAAACATAAATAAAACAGAAGTCACCAGCAATCCCAGCATTCGGCTGTTTTGAGGCTTTTTTTCCTCCTTCTCTGCCAACAAAACTAATAGTGAAATAGCTGAGCTGCAATTCAGGTGATAACGTCAGTGATTTGGATAATTGGTGGAGGCTGGCAGAGTGATGGATGTCCTCAAGAAATGAACTCAATGCAAGCAGTAACAAAATGGAGAATACATTGACTAAAAATATAATGGAATGCTGCAACGTTACTGAATGTTAACACTGCTTTTTGCCATCCAAGTGCAAACTAAACGTATCCAGCAGAAAAGAAACAAGGACAGCGATAACCATGTCTGCCCGTAACGTCATCATAACAGTACTTATATTACGTGGTAGAAAAGTAAAATTAAACTGACACACAGCTGTGCGATACAACTTTGCTGATATAATGACAACTAACTGGATTTCTCCTCAGTCAGATCTAAAGGAAGGCTCCCTGCAGCAGCTGGAAAGGCCTCCAAGAAAATGGGCTCAGGCACCCACCAGGGAGCCAGGAGTCACCACGATGCAGTTGGGATGTGCTGCGAGATTCTCAGCTGCCCCAGCAAACACCACTTGTCAATTTAAGCCCCAGTGTAAACCTAATTCTGTTAACCAGGGAAAGACTTTATTTTTGGATGCACTCCAAGACAAACTTCAGCACGAACTGAATTAGCATTCTGAGACTCTTCTGGAATATATTTGGATCTCTTTTCTATATTCTGTAATTCAGTTACATGCCAGGACAAGGAATGCTGCTCATTACTAGAGGACTCATATAGCCTCGGATCTCTTTACTGCAGCTGATAGTGTAGAAGTGAATCGTATTACAGGATCAGGGCATTACAGCGTAAGCTTTTTATAAACATACTGTACTTCTCTCTATATATATCAAAGGTATTCGCTTGACCGCTAACTCTAATCTAATTCAAACTCAATGTATTTGTATTTTGCCACCCAAATCTCAAGACTGACTTCTCTGCATCTCCTTCAAACTGGCTTTCACTTCTCTCTGAATGCTGCAGATGAAGTTTCCCAGTGGTTCTGGCACTGTCCTCATTCTGCTCTCCCTGAAATCAGTGAGATTTATTACTAGTCTGCATTAAGACTGCTCATAAAAAACTGTTTTTGCTGTCCTAATCTGTCACTCTCCAGAGACTTCTGCTTTGTATCACTGCTATTTTTCATACTTTTATTTTTTCTTCTTGGAAAGTGAATAAGTAAGAGTGTATCTCCATCTACTGCTAAATGTCATTGCTAAGCAAACCTTTCGTCCTTTGCTAAAGTTGCTTATCTCTAAAGTTATTTATTTAACTGTAACTTTATTGTTTATCTCTGTGGAACATATTGGGATAAGCTGGTATGCCAAATGTTTGAGAAAATACAAATCTATTGGATTCTGTGGCAGCTGGAGGACACACAGCTGTCAGTCAGTTGTCAGCCTGGAATCTGAGCACGGTTTTCCATTATAAATTCAGATTATTCTTCTCAATGTTTCGATTTTAAAATCCACACATAGCGTCAAACTGATGCATTTGCTGAGAATCTCCAACTTGGCTCTACTTAGATGCACTGAGCCAGGTTTAGTTAGTAAGAACAATTGCTTTCAAGCACTTTTCACACTTTGGGAAGTTTTGTTTGACAAATTAGCTGTATACAACACACTCTTGGCTCTGGAAGCCACAACAGTGCTGTGGTTTTTTACAGTTATAAGGGAAAAGTAAGAGTCAAGCAAGTTCATAAATGACACACAAAGGCAGCCTTATTTACTGCAGGGATCTGAGAGGTTCGCCTGGAAAGTATATCAAATTCACTGACACTTGAAAAACACCAAGCTAACTCCTGAAATGTGGCTTTTCCATGTTGGGTCATATATTTGAAGAAAAATAAACTCAACTCAAGACGGAAGCCAGCATAAAAGCCTGATAAATCTCTAGAGCCCTTAAATTCGGTCAGTGGTACAAGGACAGCGGAGGAGGTGCACAGAGGTGTGCCAGAGCAGCATGGACAAGGACTATGCCATTGTATGGGGGAGGCAAGGAGAGGCCAGAGCAAATATGGGGCTGCAGGAAATCTCTAATGGAAATGCCAGGTTTGGAGAAGGCTGGTGTGAGTTTAGAAGGACTGCCAAGGAACAGAAGTGCTTATAAGTCCTCAAAGTGGACCTTCTGGGGTACAGCACATGCGCTCAAATACATTTAGACCCCCTTTGCTGCCTTCCTTCTTCCCTCTCTATGCATACAAACCTCTCCAACCAACACTTTCTCAACCAGCCCTACACGCTGAGCTACAGAAAAGCTTCAGTAATAAGTGCAAAATGCTGAGCAGTCCATTGCTGTTACAGAAGACATCTTTGCCTCAGATACCATATCAGAAATATCTTCAGAGTACACCCACATAGACCCCTCCTGCTGTCTGCTCTTGGAGACAAGTTAGATGGATTTTTCCAAAGTCTCCAAACTAACTGAAATGCTCTCGTTCCATGATAAAATAAGGCAGTGTCACACTGCTTTCAGTTGGTAAAAGCTGGATTCCTCGCCATGCTGTAAATCCAAATGAATGGAGCAGAAATACAGCGTCCAGCAGACTGCACTGCTGAGCCACCACGAGCAGCAAGCATCTGAACTGCCTTCAATCTCATTAGGCTCTCAGTAGTCCTAAAGCAATCTTTTGATTTGTGCTGAAAACCAAAGCAGCTAAAAGTAGACTATCAAATGCAGAGGAATCTAGAATAACCTTGTTACAAAACACACCGGATTCTCTTCAGACACAGCTAAAAGACAGCTGACTCTGTGTGAAGGGGTTGATTATTAGATCCCAGTCAGAAATGTGTCACAGAGCCCAGGTAGAGCTTCACACGAAGCTTCACAAGAAGAATCATTTAGCCACTGCTTGTACAGCAAGCGCACAGAGCACCTGAACACCAATGACATCCAGACATGGACAAAATGTAACTACGAAATACAGATGAAAGCTACTCAGCACAGTGCAGCATTTGAAACAGAAATCTGCCATATCACTGATTGTCTTCTACAGATACACTTTTCCATGTAGTGTTAACTGTCCTTACATGATAGCTATGCCATCAAGTAGTTGGATTCTCAAACTCTCTTGCACCCAGTGTTCATCATACCAGCACATGACTGCGTTCATCTAACAACTCTTTGGAAATACAACCCCATAAATAAAATGCAAGAGAGTTTAGTGTGCTTTGCTTAAGTAAAAAACAACAAACCATCACGATACAGGACTGCATGTATAAATCAGTCAGCACAAATTCATCTGAAGAGGATTTTTTTTTATTTTCCCCAGTCCACTCACCCTTAAACAATTGGACACTACAAGAAAAGCCTTCAGCTATCCATCTGCATAGCACTGCAAACGGTCTGAACAACACTAACAAAGTTCACTGGCCTGAATTTATCTCTGGTTCACTTCAGGGGGCTTTTGCTAGTGATAAATCTGCCCTCTTGGTTACAGGGCAAAAAAAAATGAGTCTGAAATCACAGCTTTGAGAAAAAACAGTGAACAAGTTTGGATGTGGGCAAGTCTGTGCATGGAGAAACGCTTCTCATTACAAATGTGCAAAGCATTGGCAGTTTGCAAAAGGCTGCTCTTGGGAACGTTTATGAAGAGCTATAAATAGACTGCTCGGCCCATGATAAATTATAATCTGTGAAGCCTGCAAGATTAGAAAACTCTACAGCTCCGTTTCCTCAGTGGAGGTTTTCAGGTCTTATTTGACTGAAGACAAATTTTCAGACCTCATTTATCCTGCATGGATGCATACATGCATCTATGCATACATGTGTTTCAGAGTCACTTCTGGATGCTTCATCCAAAAGTAGTATTTTAAAAGCCATGAAATGACATTGTTCACAGAAATTGAAACACCATGCAATTTCATGTTTAAAAACAGCAAACCAGAGGAAGGACCAATTCCATATATTGTGGTTGTTTCCAGACATGCCTTAACCACCATTCTAGGGCAGCTACAGAAATCCTGCTGTGACCTCTAGCACCATCCAGAAGCTGTAGTCATGGCCATCCTCCACTCTTGCATAGCAACTACTGAAAGCAATGAACTTCAGCAGCTCCGACTGGCATCTGCATTATGAATAGTTGCATGTTCCTATTAACATATCTGCTCTTCCCATGAAGAGCTCACTAAGAACAAAGAACGGCATATGAAGATGGCACGAGCAGTATTAAACACAAGTAGTTAAAAGTATATATTAATGGTTCTTCAAATAATACACTTGATTACATCTACTGCAGAGTATTCTCCTTCACATTTTTGTAATGAATCTGACTGTGAAAAACAAATTTATGTCTACAGTTTGCATCCTTATAAACTCAACTCATTTGATGTGAAAAACCTACAGTTTAATTGCTTGATTTAGATGTGGCTGCTAAAATGCGTGCTGAAACATTACTCTTTTAATTATGTTAATTTATAACTGAAAACCTAAATTTACAAAGGCAATAACATTAATTATTTACTTGCCCATTAAAGCTGAATATTTATTACTAAGCTAATTGGTTTCATAAGTCTGCCAAAAAATTAAAAACGAGTTTATGAACTGATTTATATTGGAATGATACCCCCATATCTCTCAGCAGGTTCTGTGCATTTAATGGGTTGTACTGATATGCATTCGTTTATACTCTGTTATACTTACTATTTTTAAAATATTCTTCCCTTGATTAAAATGCCAGTTCCGACACAGAGCAAGCGCTTTCTGTGCTCAAAATCCTATATGCAATGTGATAGACTTCCACTGATCTGTAATAATTCATCTTGCCTCATTGTTTGAATGCTTACTGAATAGAGGACTACATGGGGTTAAAATCAACCGTAAGAGGTACAGTAGCTCAAATAATCACCCCACAGCAGGAATAGCAGGGCTGATAGAAAGCAATGCCAGTGGTGAAGTCTCCATCTTCACTTAAATATGAGCTTCATTTCTACACACAACATGACTAATATATTCATCTGTGCATGCATCCTCAATATAATACAACCAGGTAACTAAACCTTACAGAGCAACTTAAATGCTACCTTAATGTGTGATGAAGGGCTAATTTTTATTACTGTCTAGATGGAAAGTTTCATTTCACCTGGCAATCTCTCTCCACTCCAGCATCAAGTTTTCCCTTCTTATAACATTCCTGAATATGTTACATTCCCTGGAGGCAATCAGATTACTATAAAGCTGCTGTGCATCTCAACACGAGACAGAAATGCTGTGATCTACATTTCTGCTCACATACTTCTGGAAGTCTCCTTTGACTGGGGCTACCAACCAACAGTTGGTCTGCAGAGGGCATTATGTAAGCAGAATAAAAAGAGCCACCCCAGAGACATTTGTTTCTAAACATGGGAGAATCAGAAGTCGTTGTAGGGTACAAGACAGCTCCTGCAGGGAACTGGTACGAACTGGCAAAACAAGGAAGAACTTGTTAACATTGCAATCCAACCTTGTTAACACCAAAATCCAACCTGTGATGCCAGAGACATTTTCTACAATTCATTTTAGGGCTACAAAGAAAACCAACAAGAAAGTGGTGATATTTCAAGTGAGAACATTGTCAGTTCGAAACTAGAGCTGCTCAACACATACACCCAAACACAGTGCTTTGTGACAGGATGCTGCTGTCAGCCCTGCACCTACAAACCCAACGTGACACAGGTAATAGCTGTGCTGCCCTCTGTACCTGCACCCAGGTCTTGTTTGTGCTGTTTTTCCTTCATCCTTTTGCAACAGAATTTACTTTGCACCCCAAGACCTGATCATAAGGCTGCTGTCATCAGTGTAAAACTTCCCATTAATTGCTTGGTGATCTCAATTGTTGCTGCGGTTTGTACTACTTCCTATTTGGCTCATGGCTACAAGGTCACACATATTAAACCATCCTGATTCAATGTCATAGCATTTAGACAATGCCTTCAGACACAGGGTTTGGATTTGAGTGATCCTGTGTGGAAGCAGAAGTTGGACTTGGCGATCCTTGTGGGTCCCTTCCAATTTTGGATGCTCCATGATTCCATATAATCTTGTTATCTAAAGAACATATATTTATACACCAATAGACCAAAACCCAAGCTTTGGGGAAATACTAATTATTCAAAAAGCTACTGAGTTAAAGTCAGCGTAAAGCTTGAGTAATGTGTAACATTGCTTTGAATTTTCAATTACTTTTGAAAATGCCTCTTTTTTTTATTCCAAGAAACAAAAAGCCCTATCATGCAAGCCCCACTTTCTAGAAAAAAAAAACCAAAAGTTATTTCAAACTAAAATCCAAGCCATTTTTAATGACCAAGGAGGCAACTAAATTTAGCAAATTCCAGAAGTCCTGTGCTTTTCCGTTTTGCTTTTAGCCTGGGTTTGCTGAACCTGGCCTCTCCATCACTATTAAGGTATTAATGGTTTGGCACTGAACAGTGCCAACACATCAGGCTGCAAAATTCAGATCGAGTCTGGCATGAAGCAAGAAACCTCGCAGATAAAGACCTGGTATGAGGCAGTCCTGGTGAACAAGGATAATGCTGCACGACACTCAACTAGCAGAAGAGAAGGTGGCAAACAGAAGATAATTTTCAAGCATGTGGTATTTTTAGCAACAATCAGCCAAAACGCCTTAGACATCAGTTTCAAGCCACTTAATCCTCTTAATGATATGCTACGGCATTTGTTTATGAATAGGGCTTTGCTTTGTTTTCTATGTAAAATTCCCCTTAGACACTCAAATTCAGTGTTCTTCATACACGTTTCTGTGACTACACTGAGTATTAGGCTGGAGTTTAGTTATCACAATGCTAAATTACTCCATCTAGGTCACTACTAATTCCCCTAATTTTACCATAATTCACCATCATTGCAACAATGCAGCACCCTATGGAGACATTACAGCGCATAAATCCTGTGCTCATAGAAGATGCTGGAACGCCTAGTCTGCAGTCTTTGTGAAAAGGTCTAAGGAACACTTAAAAATAATAATCTTCAAGCCAACTTTTCTAAGAGTTACTTCCAGATTCCCATCCTCCACCCAGCTATTACTCTGTTGTGTGATGTTAGGTAAGTTCTCTGTGCGTGATACTCTACTGCAGTACAGGCTATAGCTCAAGGCAAAACTCTTTCATAGTAAATACACCAGGGAAAGGAATGGTGAAGAGAGAGCAGAGAGTATAACTGCTGTACACAGCAACTTTCATTAAAGGAAAGCATTTATGAAAATAGATAATTAGAAAGATCATAATGCGTTGTCCCCTCCCTGTTTCAAGGACATATCTGCTCTTAAGTATTTTGCTCAAGTCAGGTGTGTTGGGCAACAGAAGGCCCTGGTCAGGGAATTCCTTCCTACTTAACAGTGTGCATCTCTGCTAAAAGCATCTACTGATTCACTCATCAGAAAGTTTGAAAGCCACAAGTCTGAGCTCAGCTCTCTCTCTTATGAGATCTCAGTGCTTAATAGATTAACAGACACCCACCTGAAGATGGAGTGCTTCTGCTTTCCTCTGTTTCAGATTAGTCACCCATCCACAGAAGGAAACTACACTGGTTTGGTCTTAATAAAGCACGTTGGATATTACTCACTGTTCACAGGTACCTGTAAGTTCAGTAACCTATTCTGTACCTTTTCAGGTATTTACAAGGCTCTGTTTCCTTTGCGCTGCCCTCCACGATGACAGCTACTATGTTTGCCTTCCTTGAGACTTCTGACAACTTCGCTGTTCCCCATGAGCTTCTGAGAGTCATCATAAATAATTCTGCGGGTACATTTCGGAAGGCCACGCTGACCCAAATATATCATGCTTATCTAAATACTCCTTATCTTGTTCTTGCCTTTGCTCATAACCCCTTGTTACAGAGAACACTGTTATGGCTCTGACACAATTATTAACCTTCCTGCAAAGAGCAGTGCAAAATAATGGCATCTGGTATTTCTGTCTTCTCTGTCTACTCCGTTATTTGTTTTTCTTTCCTCTTACTTCCAATGCTTTTGTAAGCCACTTCATAACCCTTTATAGCTGTCAGTGACTTTGTCTCCCAGTCCTCCCAATTTTGGCCTGTGTAGTAGCACAACTGCTGTTCTTCTCAGCCGTACATATCTTGCTTACCAGCTTTGCAATATTTCACATTAGTGAAAAACTCCCTGAATAGCCATGCCAGTTCCTTTTGACTTTATTTAGTAACAGACTGATAGTAAGATGAGATTTATGGACTTAAAAGGGCCTGGCTACAACTATGGATGCAGAGACAACCTGTGAGCTACAATATGCCTCCTCTATGCACTGCTCCAACACAGAACTTCCAAACAAGCAAAAAAGCTTTTTTAATTCATTACCTTCTGCCCTCACAATTCAGAGGCAAGCTACATAACATATCCTGTATTTCTGGCCTCCCAAGCTGTCTCCCAATAAATAGCCCACAGACCAGCTGAAAGAAATACTCTCGTAAAAACTTCTCCAAACCAATTTCAACCAAATTGCCACCTGTCCTCCACTTCTCATCCTCACTGTTTTTCTCTTGAATATTCTGAGGGCATCGCATTTTCTTCAGTGCCTTCTAGATATTGCACACCTTGGTCACAATCCCTCTTCATCTCTTCCATTCTAATGAATATAAACATAACTTTCTTAACCTCTCCTCATAGTTTATAACCCCAAGTCCCTTTATCACCCTTGTTAAAGCTGTATCCATAATCAGGGTGTCTAGAAAGATCAAAAGGAGCGAACAAGAAAGTGCCTACTAAATACAAATTGTTACATGAATAATCAGCATCTCCCTCCCCCAGCAAACCCTTCTCACCCTGTGGCAAGCAAAGGGGTGAACCTGCACACTCAGTGTCAGAGGACAAGCCTGCTGCTGATTCCTGCTCATCGAGTGACTTGGCCGGGATGGCCTTTGAAGCTGCAGGGTGCACCACTCCTCCCAAGCACACACTGCAATATTCAGCTTTCAGATATTTGTGCTAACCATGACAGCTATGCATATATATTTGCTGCAGGTAAATGGAAATTCACACCTGCCCATTTTATAGATCATATAAACTGCCCTCCACCTGCCCATAAACGAACTGTTTGGCATGGATACACAGGTATGTCTACCTCATATACCTAGGAACATGTTTAATATTCCTTTTAACAAGGAAAAGACACACTGGCCTTAACCACATTTTATTACAGATCTGCTGATGAAGATAACATGCCATCTGGCCTGCAGCGCTCGCTGTGGGCAGGGTTTATTACTTGTATGGATTCCCTCCACTGATAAGCAGCATGGAAGCCTCCAAGAGCAGTCACAAGAATGACCAGGGCACAGAAGATAAACACCTTGCAGGGGATATCACCATGTCCTTATGGATTATGCTATATGATACTTAGAATCTGGAATCTGTCATTGCAGATTAGATGAGCGCTCCATTTAGACCAGAAACCCAAATCAGACAGTGGAAAAGCAGATGCTTCAGGGGATTGTTTGAGGAAACTCTGCAAACAGTTACGGAACAACTAAACCACCTGGGTTATTTTCTTCCTGATCCTGATAAACCAAAAAGTCAGCAGACAACCCGAAAAGGCAGAATTTCTGCTGCCTCTCTCATGCACCTTCATTTTAATTTGCACCAATGCATACTACATAGTCAAACTTCAGCTCTTGAGCTATTGCCCTTGGTGGCACCTTGTCACAATTTGTCCCCATGCACTGGCAAATCAACAGCTCCTCCCAGACCCACAATATATGAAGTCACAAGCTTATGACCAATCTGCTGCTTTTTCAGGAGTTCCCTTACAAGATCTGCTCACACACTAGTGAATCACTCCCAATCTGTTTTGCATAAGCAAATTTAAGGTACTTTATTATGGAAATGTATGCCGAAACATCTTCCCACAGAATTTCATGCTGTCATGGTATGATGCAGTTACACAGGGCGGAGAGTGATGCACATCTTACAAAACTCCTATCTTTGACCTGTATGACGTGGCACAATGATCAACGCAAGCATAAGAAGTGAAAGAAAATTCATTTGTCCTTGGCATGCTTTGTAGCTGTGTATCTGCTTCTCAGCAGGTATAGCCAGTAGTAGCGATTTGCAGAAGGAAACAGTGCTGAAACTAGCTCATGACAAGCTTACGACTCTATTTTTCTTTGCCATTATTATCTATCAGAAGATTGTTACTATGAAGTATTATCTGCATATTTTATCACGCCTACATTTACACCAGAGGAGCAAATCAGTGGATGAAAATAACCTTGTACTCCTCCAAGAAATCATCACTGCCTTTACAAGGTCTTACCCTGATATTTTTTTATCTTTTTATTTTTAATCTAGGCTGTTCCTCTGCTGCAGAGCTCTGCCTGGGCTGTCCCAAAATTGGGAGAGTGGGGACCGAGGCTGCAGGGAAATACAGCTGAACTACTTGTAGTTTGGACCTGTTAAAACAAACAATTTATTCACTCCTCTCAGGAAAAGAACAATTTTCTCATCCCCTTCACCAAATGACCAGAAATTCTGACTGTAAAGCAACTTCATGCACAACAATTTGAGTAGTTACCACACCTGGCTCATTACTATAATCTGGATAAAGATTTCACATTGTTAGAAGCTTAGAATAATTATGAGAATCACATTTGTTCTCTTCTTTGGATGTATGGCTGAACATCATAAAAAAAAACAACAGTTCATAAAAGCTCATCCTGAGCCACAACAAGGTAACAGCATATCCAGTAACTATCAACACATGCTCTGAGTCATGTCCTTAGGATATAACTGGCTAGGACAGAGTCTACATAAAGCTTTAACTGGGAAATTACATAACCATGGAGATCTAAGAATAACATTCAAAAACCAGTTCATGAAATAAATTGCCAAGTGTGATCTTGTAAATGCAAAGCCATCTAAAAAGGGGTAAGAGATTCTTTTAGACTTGGCTTCTGGTTAAAAAAAAAACGATAATAAAAAAATCCTATTTCCTTTTACTGGCAAAGGTACTGGCTTGACAGCCCTGAAGAGTGATCTACTTATTCAATGTAATCCTGGCAGCAATGGTACACATTTCACAAGCAGTTCTTCCAAAGTGCCCAACCCTGTGTCTATTTTCAGTTCCATCAGTAAGCTAAAGGTTAAAGCTATTTATTTAAACCCACACCCACATGCCATTTAAATTGACCCAAATTATTGTCTGAGCAGTAACCTCTCTGTATCAAAGTCCCCTCAGGGGCTGATTCTCCATTTCTGGCTCCGAAAATTCCTCCCTCACAGGATAAAAGAGTGGTAAGGAGCATCTGCAAATAGAAACACAGCAGGAATATGGGTAGAGGAGTTCATCAAATAATGCCTCTTGGTGCTGTGGATACTGCAGTAAACTTTAGGTAGTTGTATAATAAAACTGAAGTCTTTAGCTTCAGTCAAAAACACGATGACCAAAGATCTCATCATCATTCACATTTTTAGAATGGCTTAAGAAGAAAAACATTACTCCTTATGTCTGCCTTCATGTTGCAGCTGGAATTAAACCCAATCAAAGTAACGCCAAAATGTAGAATGAAAGGTGGCCCCACAGTGTCTTCCTGCAATGAAAACGATGCTTTGCAAACAGCTCTCGCAGTGCCAGGGGACACAGAGGACTGACAAAGAGCAGAAGCCTCTTGAAGTCATGCACCAGTTACATGAGCCAATTGCCGTCCCAGGAGTGAAATTATTCTCTAGGTTGATAAAAGGCAAAGGGAAGGCAGCATCTGGCCTACAACATTTAGCCTTTTCTACACAGTTTATGCTGTACAAAGCATGGTAAAATTGGAGCTTCCTCAGCCCCAGGAAGACAGCTCAGGATGCAACGCAGCAGGGTCCCCATATGATGGGAGACTCCTAATTACAAAATCTCCATCTTGTCTGTCAAAGCAACTGCACAGTGTACAGTGCAGCTCATGGAGGAGTCAGAGAAACACATGGAGAGAGATAAGACCAGAAATCCATCTGCAGATGTAAACTTCTCTTTCTCTACCACTGGTTCTTGAATCCAACTCCATCCCACTATAAACAAACATGCTCTTAAGTTTAACATCTGTCCAACTTTTGGTTGGAGCCATTCACACAAACATTTGGCACAGAATTTCAGTGTCAATGGATCACAGGCACCCAGCTCCATCAGTGTGAGCATGTCTGGACACCAAGATTCGCTCACATCAGCACAAAGCACAACAATGAGGGGGAAAAAACTACCTAAAAAAGCCACTAAAAGCCCAACAACTCAAGAAGTTTAAACGTAATTTAGCATTTGCTACATGCGTAAGAGAAAAAATAAACTTCTCTTTCAACCTATGCACAGTACCTCAATGTATCTTGATACTGTTAGCTGCTATTCAGGTGACCAGAGGCAAAGACACAGTACATTTAAGATAAAAACATTATTAAATCCATCGGAATCACAGAGAGCAAGACCAACCGCAACAACACCGTGGCAACAGGCTGATGAAAAACAAAGGGAGATGTCTCCATGCCGATGGATAAACCAGAACTGCTAGGACAAACAGTTTCATCAGTTTGATGCTGAATAAGAAAGTGATAAAGAACAGATTTTTAATCACTGATTACAGGGCAGCCCCAGCCCTGCAGAATCACCACGTTCCAGGCTGTGTGGGGGTGGCACAGCTGGACATCTAACGTCAGAAACAATGGTAGATAATTAACGCTGTTGCTTCAAGTGCTTACACAATGGGTTGTAAATGAATTATTATTTGCTATAGAGATGATGGAAAAAAAAGTTCTCTCTCATGTGTTACAGAAGTGGTGTAATCTCACAGGTGATGCTCTTGGGAGACGGAAGCACCTAATGTCGTGTTTAATTCGTCACCTTGCTTGGATTCCAACATACGTTTGTTTTCCTCAGGAATAAAGTTTTCACAAACTGGGGGTGAATTTGAAACTTGAACCAGGATTAGCCACAGTCAGCAAGAACACATCCAGAAAAGTCTGACAAAACCTCCTGGGCAGGAGTTCTCATATACATGTTTCCTTACTACGCTACAGCACCCGAGGACACAAACAACTCTAGCTAAGAGAGGGTAAAATCAGAGTGCTCAGAAGAATAAGGAATAATAAGAAAGAATTACTAAATGAAGAATAGTTGCAATGCACTAGTAAACAAAACAAAAATCACTCAGGAAAGTAAGTGGATTTCCCAGTTAGAAGAAAAAAGCTCACCAAAATTCTCAAGGAGTAAATCAGGGCTGATAAGCATTAATTCTGCACTAAATTAAATTACATTAAAAAAAAAAGAAAAAGAAAAAAAAAAAAAAAAAGGAAAAAGAAAAAGAAAAAAAAAAAACAAGAGCAATGAGCCCTGATAGGGAAAATGACTGAATTAACATATCAAAGGAAGGAGATAGCAGAGTAATCCAGAGGGTAATACAAAAGAAAAGTTTAAGGGACACCTTGGGATAAGTTTTCTTTCAAGTACTGCACTTCCTAAAATAATAGGAGGGTTATCTAAACATGCCCATCATGCATCACAATTATTGCATGACAGTTTTACTTATAGAAAGTTCATTACATAAGTGGAGAGTAAGTGCTCCCATGGAGGAAGCCTAATTAGGCAGCTCACATTACAGGTGAGATTCGTGTCAGGGTTCTAGAAGCCACATTTTTATTTCAGACTCCAGAAGTGCACCCAGGCTGCTCACAGTCCCCAAAAAGAGTCGTTTGGTAGCAATTAAAATCTTTACAGCCAGTATATTGTTATATGGCATATCCCTGTTCACTGCGGAGGAGTCGGGCTAGATGACCTTTAAGGGTCCTTTCCAACTCAAATGATCCTATGATTCTATATTATATTGTGCTATGATTAGTTTCATTGTTCTAAGTGTCGACTCTTCTCCTCCCCCTTCCCACTGCCATGGGCTGTGTCTGCCTCAGACCCCAGCTGCAGCAGCTGCAAGATCACCAACAACTGATAGTTCACATGCAAATTTTGTGGCAACATTTCCTTCTCGATGCATGCTGAAATAAAGGCCTTGCAGGCTATTAAAACAGCACAAACAAGCTTTGAAGGCAATTAATTAATTGCCACTTTGCGGTCATTCCTGTTGCACGATGCAGGTGCAATTCCTTTGAAGGGACACAACATTTGTCTGCCACGGAGATGAACCTGACTTCTGTAGTAAATTATATCCTAATAAATAATGCGATTACTGGAAGACTAGAGCTGGCACTGGCTGAAGAGATGCTGGGTTTCCACAAAGAAAGAACCTGCCCATGGCTGTACAGGATGGAAGGAGTTGCTCTCCTTCCCCAGCCCAGCTCCATGAGCACCTTGCAGAAGCAGTAAAGAAACCCAGGGAGGATTTGCTTGCCTGAGCTTTACTGCAGCCAGGAGGAAAAACTGAAAATGAGGGGAAGCAGACATTCATTCCCCAACTCCATCCCCCAGCACGTGTGACAAATGATGCAGGTATCTCCAGATGACTGATCTACAGCCAATAATCAAATATATTACAGATATTATCATTAGATGAAACTCAGTCAGGAAGTTTAAATGGAAAAGGAAATCAGATAATTAAAACCCTGCCCTTACTAATACATTTTTTTTTTCCAAGTGACAACGTCCATAAAAACCTCAGGCAGAGACATAAAGTGAAGCTGAGAGAGAACCATTGAAAACCAAATTAATATTTTAATTCTGCCAACACAGGAAAAGTCTCTAAACGAGATGAAGTTAAGAACGAATACCAAGTGCAGTGATTTATTGCCTTTTCTCCCTAATTTAAATGGCTGTTTCTTTAATGTTTGCTAAATTCCTCCCATAGAGTTTCAGCCTGGGTTTCTCTCAAAAGAGCATCCTGCAGCCTCAGTGCTCTCAACAGTGCTTCAAAAAAAAGGAACACACAGTTGAGAAGAAGGCAGTGGCTTTCCAGAAGCCATGTCAAAAGTCTGCTCAACCAGAAGACTAAGGATGAAGTCGGTAACAAAGCTGCCTTCACCTCGGTAGCTGTGCACTTATTCTCTAAGCAGTATGAATGCCCTTGTTTGCCGTACAGCCCAATCCAACAACTAACTGCAAGATGTTTGATGAAGGATACTGCCCTAGTTGGAACTTGGCACAAGGAATTCCCAGCCAGATCAGCTGGTTACCTGCACCTGAAGTAATTCCTCCAGCTGTTCCCTAAAAGGGTGCTTATCTTAAACACCTCCTCTCCAAAAGCAGCAAGCACTATCACTTGTACCTGTCAAGCACCTTTTTAATGCCATCTAATTAACTTACATAAAGCTTCAAAGAAGAGGTGAATACTATTGCCCAGAGCTACATAGGCATAAGATGTTATCAGCTCTCATTGATGAAAACATTGCTGATAGTGGGAAGGAGATCCAGGTACGTGCATCCCTACGGCAGGTTCCTACATAACATCATGCATTAGTTCTCCTATGTGGGGTAAGATCTTTATATTTCATGCTGTGAATGATGCTGCCCCACTAATTTGGATTTTAAAAAAAACAAAACCAACCGACCCACATCACGGAGAGGAAAGGAAGACTCAAAAACAAGCAGATTTGCTTGAAAAGCATTTGGCTGCTTTTAAATAGACTACAGCAAACACTAAGGGTGAGGTTGCTAAAATTATGGCTTTAATTAACTGAAGATTAATTGTTAAATTAACTTAGATTTAATACAATTGAGTGAGGTAGCACATTCATACAAACTGATCAAAAAGCACAGTTAGCAGCCGTGTGCAGATCCATATTTAATAATGTGATTTTAATATTCAGTTGTCACTTCAGCGTACAACCGCCTCTATTAAATGTGTGTGATCGTTACAATCGCACTGTCAAGCCTTCCCAACATCCCCATCAGAGAAATAAAAATTTAGGGACGCTATTCCTCCCATCAAATTTATAAACTTTGATATAATTACATCAGCACATCAAGTGCCCTGAATAGCAACATTTTATGACAAAGGACAGGAGAGAGTCATGCTTTTAAAATAACTTTGCTGTCAGCTGTGACTTCCACACTGAGGAGCGAATGAAGGAAGGCAGAACTGCAGCAAGAACAGTATGGCCTCTGAGACCCCAGAAGAGCAAAGTAGGGCAGCTCTGAGCTGCCACCATCTATGCCCAAATCCCACCCACATGGCAAACATGGCAGCAAACCACAGATGAGTACCAATGGCCCTGGTCTGAACCAGAAAGTACACTTTGAAAACACCAGATATGAGAACAAGGAAAGAAGTTGGATGAAAAGATCATGAAACACAATCATTCAAAAGAAAACCAATTCTGGGGGACTTCAGAAGGATTTTCATTGTACATTAGTATTTAATAGCCTCACAGTGTCCTAGAAAAACAAACTTATGCTCCATCTGCAAATCTCAGGTCAGTCTCAGTTAAAGTTCTGTCTGTTACTCTACTGATTTTATTTTCAGATGGAACATGCTTAGAAAGCTGATTAATATCTCAGTACCTTCTCTTAGCCAGTGCATAGCATCTCTTTCCAGAAAGGACCTACACTGTGGGATTCCCTCTGACATGCTCATTCCTGCACAACCAGATTGCAGGTACATGGGACTGGATATCAGGGGAAAGTTCATCATGGAAAGAGTGGTGAGGTGCTGTATCAGGCTGCCCAGCCCAGAGGCTGTGGATGCTCTGTCCTTGGAGGTGCTTAGAACCAGGATGGTTGGAGCACTGGGCAATCTGGTCAAGTACCTGGTCAAGATCTGGAGGTTGGTGGCCCTTCCTATAGCAAGGGGGCTGAAACCTGATGATCCTTGCAGTGTCTTCCAACCCAAGCCTATTCTATGACTGACTTGAAAGTTATACTCAAAGTATTTTAGGAGTTACTTAGGGGCTAGGGCACAGCTCATGTTAATTATGCCACACCGCTGAAGGGAACCAATCTGTGTGGATGCCTCTCAGCTATGAATAGAGGGAGCAGAAACTTCAGTTTGCTTCAGCAGAAGTGCCACAGACAGCAGATTTTGCATCTGGGATGTGCTGTGCCTCTGCTGAGCAGCCCTGTGTGTCTGCCTGGAAGCCCCTCCTAAAGCCACACTGCAGTTGGCAGTGGCAGGAGCAACTATTGGTATTCCAATCACACTCCAGCCAAAGCTACCACCAGATGTTGGCTAAACATCTCGTATCAGACTCTAGGACAGCCAGCTCACTACCATCTTACATGAGGTAAGGTGAGAGCAAAAGGAAGTTACAGCGAGAAGTAGAAAAGCCTTACAGCTCAGCTAAAGCACCCATCTTCTGTATAATCCTCTTTGGGTAAGGGTAAACTTTGTGCACGCTGCTGGATAGAGCTCTCAGAAAGCGCCTCTGCAGCACAGATTTATCTGTTGCATTTCAAAGGAAGAACTCTTTGTAATTTAAGTCATTAACAACAGTTATTCAAAACTGCCCAGGAAGATACACAACACCCAACCACCTCCCGAGAATAACACAGTAAGCTGGAAATATTACAGCAATGTGTCACTTTCACTTTTGTTCTAAGTAAAAAGAGGGGAATATAAATGAAGTATCATATCGAATACGAACGGTGTTAAATTCTAAGTATCTGAAGGGCATCCATTTTGAATTGCGTTGCATTTTGACATCTCATTATTTAAAGAGAAATCAGTTAGCTGTGAAAGAATAGTCGTTTCCTAGTGAAATTTCATCTGTTCACTTTGCAGCTTTTCAAACTCCATCAGAAACATCTCGGTGAAGCATGAAGTGCCCCGAATGCTGGACAATGGTATCAATTGCGCGTGTGTCAGACAGAGAGGGAAAAGAAATGCAGGCAGAGTGTCACCCACCCAATACCTCTGAGCATTTCAATTGCTTTCATGTAGTGAGAAATGCTGACTGCTTCCACCACTGCTGCCTCATATGAACACAGTGCAGGCAAAATAAAATTAAATTAAAACGTGAATGCGTTGCTAAAGGGGTAGAGAAAAAGTGTTAAGTGCACAATCTTTGCACAAAGAAAAATCTACTCTGCCCGGAGTTGTTTGTCTAAAGGGACCGCTCTATTTATACACAAATATTTGCACAGCATTGAACAGCGCTGCATTGATCTCTTATTGCTCCGAATACATTATATTTTGAAAAGAGAACTATTCTGCTACTTTCATTAATTTTCAGGACTATCCATTGCACGAGCATACGTTGCTCCAGAACACAAGAGATTAAAACACACTCTCCATTGTGTGTTTATACCCTATTAAAAGAGTCCCATAAACCCTTGCAGATAGTCAGCCTAGGAGAACTACATTAGGATCAAAAAAATAGTTATGATTACCAATGTTTTCAGAATCCTGAGTTACACAGCCTTGAATTATCTTGCATTTACCTGTGGGCAGACGCTGTGGATTAACTGAGATACAACAGCTTGTTATCCCAGAGCCCACACACAGCCACTTACTCAAGAGTAGCTTAGATTTAAGAGGTGAATCAATAAGGTAGATCCCTAAGACACCATCCCTAAAGCATAGGGAAAGGTCTTCTCAGATGCAAGCAATATATTAAATAACATTCTTCATAGCAAAGATACTAATTTCTCACATATCTTGTGTCTGCCAGAGAGGAAAGATCCTTCTGTGGTATGGCCAATGCTAATGGGAAATCCCACCGATGATTGCACAGTGGCCAACATCGTCAACTGTGATTTTTTTCTTAGTTATAACAAGTCATTTATTACTATACTGAGCCACAACATAAGGAAACACTGGGATCTTTAGCCCATTTTGCTTATCCTCTCATTAAATGCTCTTAAATAAAATGGTACTGAAAACACAGTCAACATTTTTCATTGTCATAACTGTTAATTTTTCAGTCAACCAGATTTCTAACCTGTATTTACAAAACAGCTTTAAAATATCAGGGAGAAAAATGGTACATACAAATGTTGGAGCAGGAGGTGAAGGGAAAAAAAAAGGCTTGCTTTAAAGTATCACTTAAAAATAACAAGTTGGTTTACATTTAGCCATCAAGCATACATTTCTCATAGGCATGGTTGACAGAATCATTAAGATTGGAAATACCAGTAAGATCATCCAGTCCAACCATCAGCCCGTGCCTGTGGTCACTCTAACCCATATCCCCCAGTACAACATCCTCTCCTTTCTTCAACACCTCAATGGATGGTGACCCCACCACCTCCCGCAGCAGATTATGCCAACACCTCATCAAGTATTCCTGGCCTACAGCTGACATCCATCTAATAACCACAAGACACCATATCTCTCATCATTAGACAAGATTAAGGCTGGTTATCTTATGAATTTTCACTCACTTAAAGGAGAAAAAAAGAAAACTAAAGGAAAAAAATTAAAAATGGGGGGAAAAAAAGAAATCCCACTGCCCCAGAGGTATTCTCATATAAACAAACATCCACTGCCTATCAGAACAATGCTGGAGGCATTTCCATGGGAAAGCAGCAGAGTGAAACACATCTGCCCTGGATCGCACCACTGCCCCAGGAGGCTGCAAAGAGGCGAAGGATTCAAACATGAATGAAGTGTTTTCCTTGCACTGTCCAGTGTAACTTCTCAACACGCCTGGCTGTCTGCTGAAATTGTCTGCTTCAGCACAACACTTGCCAGAAATTATTAACACTCAGATTTCTCATGGAGAAAGATTGGCTCCTCTGCACTGCTGAGATTGCTGGTAGAGGAATAAGTGGTTGCCCAGGACACTCTGCATACCTCAGTGCTTTATTTTACTCTGCGATAAAGAAACAGGGAAGAATTTAAAAAGCTTTACTGTTTTTGTTTTTTTTTCTGATTCAGCTGCCTTGTGCAGCTTTAGGGAGGTAAGGAGAGCAGCAGTTTTGTTCTCATTGAGCAGTTCAGGCTCCTACACGCAAAGCCACAGCTAGCTACAAAAGCCATTTTCCATCCCCATCTCCCGGCATGTTACAACCTCCCTGGTTTTGGGTCTTATTGGCCTCAACACTGCAGCATCCATAAGCAGCTAATAATCTTTAACAGATTCATCCTCACAGATCCCTGGGAAGAAGAGAGTCAACAGTTTTTTCATCTTTAAAGATAGCTTTTATGTGCTGTATATTCCCAGGCGTTTGACCCAAGTAAAGCCCAAGCATTCAGCAGTGCCAAGGGGAGGAAACAAGGACTCAAACCAATGCCACCAAGACACAACCTTCTCCCCCCCCCCCACCACTCTATCAACAATGAGCTGCCCTTTACCTTAATTCCTTCAGCAGCTTTTCAGCAACCTTCAACATTACCCTAAAATACCAAAGAAAGTGATCTGCCCAAATGTCATTAAACATGTGGGAGTTTAATCACAGTGAGCTTCTGAAAACAGAATACTCAGAACAACCTGCGTGCAATCAGTACATCAGTCCATAGCCAGAGCTCACGGTTCTTGTTTGCTGTACAGTGATAAACAAGCAGTAAAACAGCATTTAATGGCAGGTCCTCAGGAAACCTATCAGCCAACAGCTAAGACACGGCACAGGTCTCCAGGAGCCACCAAGCTCCCTGTCCTGCCCAGGATGGGATGCTCTTTGTCCCTTCAGCTGCAAGTTAATTCCCCTCTTTCAGTTCCATGTACAGTGCCAACAGCAGCATGTTTCAGTTGCCTCTGGGTCCCCAATAAAGGAACTATCAAGTTACTTAAGAGTTTTCTCAGATATTCACTACTGTTCTTACAAAGAATACTACTATATAAGTCATTTTATTATGCAATTAAATATATTTTTTTGGAAAAAAATTCTACTGAAAATACACTCTTTTTTTCATTACCAAAACTATTATCGCTATTGTCCTCCAGATAAATGCAGTTGCACAGCTTTTTCAAAAGAGGATCTGAAATTCATTCAGAGCCTTTAGAGACTGCTGTGTTAATTTGGCTGCCACTCATTTGCCCTTAGGGCTGAATTCAGCTAAAAAGTAAAGACATTTTCCAAACCGCTTCAAGCTGCAGGAGTAGATGTCTCTCAAATCCCCAGTGGAATCTGGGGGGTTTCACTTTGCTTTACCTCACTGCAGTTACAATAAGAGACCTCAACGTCCTTTGCTCACAGAGTCAGATAATGCTTTGAATTTGCACAGCCAAGCGTTTAATTTACACGTGTGGTTTCACCCAGTGTTACCTGACTCCACTTCTGCACCGCAGCACGCACAGAAAGGTAAAATGGGTTATACCAATTTATTTAATAATCGAGTATATTTATGTAAGGATTAAAGTGGTTTGATACAGGAGTTTATGACAATGAAGGGGGACAGAGAAACATAGAGTTATTTGGCACTGTAGGACCACTGTGGGAGGTTCAGGTTGGATATTAGGAACAATTTCTTCTCCAAAAGAGCAGTGATGCAGTGGCACAGCTGCCCAGGGAGGTGGAGGGGTCAACATCCCTGGGGGTGTTCCCAAACCATGGAGATGTGGTGCTGAGGGATGTGGGCAGTGGGCATGGTTGGGGGAGGGAGGGGGCTGAAGCTGGACTTGGTGACCTTGGTGGTCTTTTCCAACCTCAATTGTTCCATACTGTGACCACAAGTACTCGTACAGTCCCAGCATTATGTGCTGCTAACAGCCCGAACAGACTAAACAGGAGAGAGAAAAAAAAAAAAAAAGAATATTAAATGAACTGTTGAATGAAGACCCAAGAATATGTTTAACTTTCTAAGGAGCTATAAAAAGACTTAGTCAACTTGGGCTACAGCTGGAGAACAAGTAGTGCTCTGTTCGTTTGGTCCTAAAGAAGACTAAAGAGGAAAATAACTACTACAGATCTGGAGATGTGCCAGTGCTTGTTTTGTTTCACACTTTTGATGAGAAAATGAAAACAAGCGACACATTTCTCCCCCCCCTTTCCCCCCCCCCCCAAATTTGCCCCTATTTTTAAATCAATGTTCTAATTTGTCAAAGTACTTTTAGAATAATCTTCTTATTTCACTGTGAAGCTTTTCCTTTGAAGAGGAGCACATGCAGAGCTTCGTATCTCCTGGGAGAAGTAAGAGTGGGCTGAACAGCACCCACAGCTCTGCATGCTACTGAGCCACTTCCCTCTGCTCCTGTCCTGGCCTCCTGTCCCATCTCCTGCCCGTGTCTCAGTAGACACCCAAGTATCAACCTGCTGTCCAAACCACCTCAAAACACTACATCTGAATGCCCCGAGTATGTCTGTATGGTTTGCTCTGAAAGAAAATGCTCCAACTTACAGCTCCCAACTATGCCATTATGACACCCAAGCAACTGAAGTAGCAATGAGAAACAGCACGTAGAAGAAAACTGGGAACAGGCACAACACAATAAGTACCTGCTATCATTTGTAGTGTGGCAAGCTCATAGATATGTCTGTAAGTCTAAGACTCTTTCCTCCCCCATTTACCAACCAAATGCCTAACAAGACCAAATGTTAACTTGCAGCCCAATCCTGACATAATTTACACAATTTGCAGACAAATACAACAACGCAAAAAAATTAATTTGCGCTGTTAAGGATACAGGAGCAAGTAAAAGGCTAGGCAAGAAAAAAGCTGCAGTGAAACACAAGACACAGATGGATCTCAAATGTTTGCAAAAGTCAGGACAGCGGGTAATGAGGAAGAGAAACAAAAGACCAACTGCATTATAGCTCCTGTTGGAAAGGATGAACTTAAGCTAATTATATACTTCGTCTGGATTTAAGAGAAAAAATTAAACCTCTTTTGCTTCTTTAGAGTCAATATTTATGTTAAGACTGCAGGAAACTAACTATGGGATACACACGGAACAGAAGAGCAGACCATTCTGTACCTTGTGATGGATTGCAGCAGTCTTCGGCCCCATAAACAAAAGATGCGGATTCTACCAGCTGAGACATGTTTTAAACAGAACTTCACGTTGTTTTTCTACAGTGTAACATTTTATCCAATTAATCATCCCACTCTCATAGGTTTTACCTCCTTTTTCACCCCTAGGTAGGTCACTGGAGAGAGATGCTAATTTGTCAAAGTTCTCATGCATTTTCTTGCTTATTAAAAAGCAAGGAATCGCACTGCAATTTCAAAATCCATACCATATGAGGAAACTCCAGCACCAGGGTCTCAGCGTGACCTCTTTGTGCCGTTAGAGGGGAAAAAAAGTCTCCATTTATATTAGAGATTAAAGTCCTTATCCCTCGCTGCCTCAGACACTACATCCTCGCTCTCCAAGGGTATTTTGTTGGGGATTTCTTATTTATTAAATAGCTACAAAAAAAGGATAGAGGAAATGACATGCCAGGTCCATTATCCCTATCTGATTTCCTTCTGTCTTCACACATTTTAATTACACAACGATGGAATTTCAATTTTATTTTAAAATAATATTCAAATAAATGCTCTCTGAAAAGAAGAAAAAATCTGTATTTACCAGGAAAGCATGGAAATTATCATTCAAAGGCATATATCGAGGATTAGAATTAGAAAGTGCATCTCTTTGCTGTGAAGGATTCAGCCACAAGGGAGAAGACAGAAAGAAACTAAACAGCCTCTTCCTTCTAATAGATGTTGAAAAAATAATGAAAGAACAAAAATGTGAATGCTCCATCCAATTTCATACATCCCTTTCAGTATGTGGGACTTCAAGTGTAAAAAAATACAGAAATAAAACCCTTCTGACCACTCTGAGCTCCCCCAGGAATTCATTTCAGTTGCTAAAAAAAGGACCTTAAAACTCAGAGGTGCGTGTTGGCAGCCAAGTCAGCCCGACCACCACTTGACAACATGTTTCAGCTCTTAATCTATCCATAAATCTTCACACGCTCCAAATGAGAGACTTCAGACCGTGGCTGCTGGCCACCAGCTCTTCAATAATTCACTGCCATAGAAATATATGTATTTTTAAACCGACTGCTCTAAACACTTGCATGGAGCTGGTGGCCATCCTGGTCTTTGAAACAATGGGGCCAATTTGGTGGGAGGCAGAGGACTGCAGGCAGCCTCCTCTGCATGTTACCAAATGCTGAGGGCAGCTCCTGCATCTGCCCTCTGCTCCTACACACACCTTGGGCAGCACTGCAAGGGGTAAATATAAAAACAGATTCATCAACGTAAGAAGCAAACCATGCTTTGACAAAAGCAGGTTTTGAATAGAGCGTGCTTGAGGTGAGTAAGAGGTTCTCACTGCACTACACAGAAACACTTCAGACCTCCAACACTTAAAATCAAACCTCCTAAGATGGTGGGAGTTGGCATGGAGAGTCCAGCTCTGCTCTTTTCTCCTTGGGGTCGATCACCTCCTCTGCAGCAGTTGGGGTAATGCCTCCCGCACAACTCACCTGCTGCTATCTGCAGTTCATCTGCTCTGCAACCCCTTTCAGAATGAATACATGTTTAGCTGATGCATCTTGTACTCTGCCATTTATAGTGGGAGACTAATACCTTCTGAGATTAAACCGTCAATCACAGATGCTGCTCAGTCCCCTGGGGGAGAAGCTCTGTTATGCAAGGAAATTTCTTACTTGGAAACTTTCAACAACACACTACGTGTATGCAGATCCTCTCCCTGTGACTTAATATGAACAACAAACAATATAATAAATAAATAAAAAGTGGGAATTATATTTTCATCTTTGTACACGTACAAATGCAAAACAGAAGGTCTTGTTCTGGTAGAGGCCAGGACGGTGTGGAGGAAAAGTGGAGGACTGAGAAATAACTGAGCTTCACACCCGTGGTTGGGTACAAGTTTTGAATTTCCAGGAGAACAGAAATCCTACACAGAAGATTCCAAATCTACCACAGTACTACATTCCTCTTGAAGAGAAGGGCCCATCAAATCAGAAGGTAGAAATACAAATCTGTTCAATGCTGGCTGGGTTACACCAGACTTGCTGCAAGTAGCTGTCAAAATTTTAAAAATTAAATAGATGCATGGACTGGAAGGTTGCGAGGAAGATTAGCAACCAAGCAGTATGAAATGGGAGGAAAATGGGAAAACCAAAAGACATGATTGAAAACATACCTGAAAGACAGCAACATCAATGTCACCCTTTTATCCAATTTTGAAAACATTAAACTAAAGCACAACTCCACCTCCACTCAGCCAAAGGGTCTCATTCCAGTCCTTTGCGGCAGCACTGAGCCCCCAACCTCCAAAGGGGAATCCTGCACAGAGCACATCCTTGAGTGCCTATATACATGTTTCCCTGCCTTCAGGAATATTTTGTAATTAATATGTCCTAAAACAATTAACATTTCCTGCTCAATCAAAAGAAGGAGATGACCTCTGGTACTCAAAAACTAAACTTCTCAGTCCATATGGTGCACAAGGGTTTCCAACTTCAGGATGTGTTAAACAGTACAACCCTTCAAAGCGATGGTGACAGATTCTGGGGATTCTGACTTATATCCACATCCCTTTAAAAATTATGAGCCTGCAGGCAGAGCAGCTTTAAACCAAAAGCTCACACCAAATCAAATGCACAAACTGATCAGAAATGTGTTTTATACTTAATTATTACCCTTAACACAACCGAAATCCAAATCCTTAAATGGCCTAAGATGGTGAGTCACAGCTTCAAGAGCCTTTGCATTACCCAGAGTTTCTCCATACCTCTCAAGAAGGGAATACTAAGCGATCCCCGAACCAGCAGCTATCCCTTCTTCAACACCAAAGGAAACTAAGCCAGAAACAGAGATGAGAAACGAGTTCTCCACTACAGCTGTGATTAAATGAACCAACTCTCCAACACTAGGACAAATATTGTACTTCGCCGAGTTCAACTGCATTTTACTCTGGCAAAGCTGATCGTGAAAGCATGAGATGATTTGCAATTATGCACTTAAATCATCATGTTTTTGAAATGGCATACAAATTTAATGGTCTCCATACATTGATATACAGCATTTGCCATATAAGGATTATTTTTTTTTCCTTCAATGCAGTGAGCACTGCAGAATATCAAAGTTCTTCCAAGTGCTGCTTCTCTTTTCCTCTCCAAACTTGCAGGGTGAATCTCAAGGCTGAAACTTTTAAAACCCACAGCTGTGGGCTCTGTTTACACACTGCTGCCAGATGAAATGTACCAAAGCTGGAGACACCTAACAGTCTTAAAATACCACTTCAATCCCCAACCAAAGGAAATTCAGCAGCACCATTACCTTCACTTTGATGTTCACCTATATAGTTCTATGCCACATGGGAGAAAGCAACACCCACCTCCTCTTTGTACTTCTGATAAATTAACTTCCAAATATGATAGAGCTATACAGCAAAACAACCTTCTAGTTAAGGTTTACTTTATACTTAAGCTTAAGCCTTAATTCCCTGGATCTGCAGTATTTATTCTGGTGAAACCATGATATTTCTATGAAGCCGTGGGAAGGCTGGGAAAGGCTGCACACAAACGATGCTCTCAGATTGATCTTGGGCAAGAGAAGGGCTTTATCTGAAGACTATATATAACAACAAGAGCTTCTCTGAAGCTGAGCCTGCTTTTCCCATGCCACTACAGAAAGCACAAAGCACAGAGACTGAGCAAGGTGTGTTTGAGGAGACTCCAGTCCATACACCTTGCTGCTCCACTCATCACACACACCCATCCACAATCCCAGGTCCTCTCAGGGAACAAGGGCTGAAAAGATTCATTATAAAGCTGCAGACTTGCTGCTACATGGTCCTCCTCTCCCAGATTTGCATCTCCTGCTCTCCTCCTCTCTCCCTCCCAAGTTTCTCTCCTCTCTGTTATTTTCCATCTTTAAAGACGTCACCAAGTTTTCTCATCAGCATGAAACGCTCACTGGAAAGAGTCAAGTTTATTCTGTTCAATGTGCTTTTGCTAGATAAGCATTTGTGAACTGCTATTTGTCTTGCAGAAGTCCTGCTTCCTCTTGATACAGGCCAGCAGCCTGCAAGCTGATTTCTGCAGCCTTCTACTTAATTCCGAGCCTTGTTTCTCCTAGCCAGCCCTCCCGATTACAGCCAAGTACTGTCCTATCCTGATATGCAAGCAGTCACACTTTTGTCAGACGTATTTATATTTAAATATTACGAGTCTTTGTTGGGGGAAATGTTATTTTTTTCCTTTTGTGACAGCCGAGATGTATTACATTGCTGTGTGATGCGCAGCAGCTTCCCCAGAATGCAGAAATACTGCCCAACTATTTTTTCAGCAGAAATTGAAAGTAGGCTTAAAATCTGTAGTGAATCTTCACCCAAGTGCAGAAACACTGCGTATTTCCAGGATTCTCATCCCAAGCACAACTGAATGGCAGTGGTGTGAAAATAAGTGCTTCTTGCCCAGCAGTCCCAAAGAGGAGGCCCCTCCACATAATAATGTACCTGCCAGCCATGGGCACCACTCGCACGGATGCACTGCAACAAATCAAACACCAACCTTTCAGCCTATGTCAAAATTCATTTGTCAAATGCCTTCCTATCACTTCTTAGAAGCACACCTGCAATAGGAGAAAGTAGCTCGTTCTCAAAGCTAGTAGGACTTCTTGATGCTTCAAGGGAATCAATAAAATTCCCATGTATTTCAATTAAAACTTCAGATGAAAGTATCATAGAATCATAGACTGGCAGGAAGGGACTCCAAGGATCATCAAGTTCCAACCCCCTCACCACAGGCAGAGCCCACCATACCCAATACTTGACCAGCCTGCCCAGAGTCCAACCCAACCTGGCCCTGAACTGCTCCATGGACAGAGCATCCAATCCTCTCTGGGCAGCCTGTTCCAGCACCTCACCACTCTCTCTATGAAGAGCTTCCTCCCGATATCCAATCTAAACCTTCTCTCCTTAAGCTTAAAGTATGCTAGAAAACAATACAGTACTTTTAATGCTGGAATACCACCCCCTAACTTAACTCTTTGCACTGAATCCAACACTGCAAGGATGAAAACCCAAAGACACTGTACCACAGAGCAGAGCAACTTCAAAACTGGCATTCCAGCAGGTGCAGCATCCCAGGGCTTTGAGGAAACATGAACCCTAGGCACAGGCATTTCTTGAAAGGCTGGAGAAAGAGCAATGAATGAATAAGAAAGGAAAATGTCTTTATGGGCTCAGGGCAATCCTCCCCCTGGAGCAGCGTAGTTTTTGTTGAGTCAGATTTGTCATCTGCTGTGCAACAAACTTGTCTCCACTGTCCATTCTGCAGGTGTGATTCAGTTGGGGCTCCCAGGCTCCCTGGGGAACCAGAGCTGTAGTGTGAAATGCTTCCACTCACATGTAATGGAGCAAGAATGCTCACAACATTATTTTAAATGGTTTGAGGCCACACGGTCCCCAATTTCATTAGCTGCATTTATATACAGACCTTACACTTAACAGCGTGGAACACAGAGACATGGACACATTACATGTCATCTTTTCTTCCCACCACTAAAAAAGTACAAAAAACACAAAGAAACTGAGATGCTCTCCACTTCAAACAGCAGCAAATGAACAGCATCAGGTACAGCACCAGCTCAGGTGTTTCTGTTTGATGTGTCATATGTATGGGAATGTTATTTTTTAATTTTTTTTAATATATATTACCCACAGCTCTCACTTCAACCATTTGCTAGAAGAAGAGCATCATTCTTTTACAGCCAGAAACACGTTGCATACACGGGCACTAGCTGGCTGTGTTGGACTGGGAGCCCCAGACTCTACCCGCACCCAGGAGTTCATTCAAGTTCAGGTGTTATGTTTAAGCTAATTAGCTAAATTACCACCAGAGGCTTTGTGGGCTCTTAGAGATGACGCAGACCAATTCATTTGCAGCCACCGTGCTCTCACACAGTAGGGTACAGGAGCTGGTTTATACCAAAACCAAATAAGGTTATTTCTAAACTCAGACACTGACGGAACATTGCATGTAATAATCCAAGAAGTACATGTCTGCACACTGGGAAACACCTCTGGATCTCTCAGGAAATATAAACTTAACAATACAGATTCCAAATTGAACAGCATAACAGGAGTGGGTTAGGAAGTACCCAATCATAAAACACAAGCAATGGAGATTAATGTGGCTGAAGAGGTGTGAATAATCCATGCTCACAGACATTTCTCCTGGCAGTCCTATTATTCCACATCAGTTTGGTTACTTTTTAAAGAAAACTACACATCTTTTATCAGCTTCACAAAGTACCGTAATAATCCTACATGGTTATGATGGTTTGTTGTTAATTGCAACAAGGATACAGTCAAACAACAGATCCTGGCAATACTTCTTAGCCACTGCTAATTTTTCTTACATTCAGTTTTTCTTACACAACAGATCTTGCATTTAAGCAGCTGGTAGTGATTTTCAGCATGGAAAGTTAAAACCTTCTTTCTATCATCCAACAAAGTAGCAATGATTTTTTCTTAATCCAAAGGGGGAAAAAAGAATGCAGTTTTATGCACATACAAGGTATTGAGAAGAGAAAGGGAAGACTGAGCTGGGATGTGAAGTTATCCTGCAAGTAATGCCACATGCAAAACCCACTGCAATGAACAGGCCAAGCACAAGACAAATTTGACTCATCTACCTCACTAACTGCTGCATGGAAGCAATTTGTTTCATATTCTCCCAATCTTCCCCAAGGTCCCTCCCCTCTCTGTAGCAACAGTACTGTAATAGTGCATGAAGCAATGCTATGTGAATATTCAGTGGAGCAATCTTGTTTTGAGATGGGATTTCTGGTTTAAACTTAATGTTTTGCTTGAGAAGATAAAGCCAATTTAGGGATGGAAGAGAAGGCAGAAACTCCTTGACACTGAAACCATCTCCCTACAGACTCTACCAGATCTCAGTCCCCCACCTCCTGAGCTCACCATGGCCATTGGCAGAGGTTGCTTCCATAAAGCCATGTGGATAATAAGACTCCAAATCATTACAGATTATAAACAAATACAGAACTGAAACCACCACGTTCACCCTACAAAAAAGTTAAAAAGAGACAGGCATTCAACACAAGCAACATCCATAGACATCCCCACTCATTCACTGTACAGAAACCCTAGGCAAGTAGTTCAGACCACAGTCTAAGCCACACACAGCTAAGGCCAGATAACATAAACACCAATAAGAGCAAACAGCAGGATCCGTATTTTCTTGCTCACCACTCAGCTGCCTAAAAGGAAAGTCCTGCAGAAGATGGCAGGATCCAACCACCCCTAGGCCTCTCAAGGACAGCAGCTCTAGATGACTATGGAAGGGCAGATGGATGCATATGGAAGAGAGACCATCATAGTGCCTGGAAGGCCTAATGGCACAAGAGGGACAAGGGATACAACTCTGGGGGATGCTACACAACACTATTTGTACTGTGCTGGCACATATTAGACAAACAGTGCAGAGAGTCAGTGCAACCACCCAGCCAGGTCTAGACAACAGTGATGTGAGATGGAAGGCACATGCAGTGAGGCCATAAATTTATGGGATAGAAAGAGAAGTCTCTTCAGCACAATATTTATTGCCTACTCAGTATTCTTTTTTTTTTTTATTTTCCTATGTTTGTTTGACCTTGAATACTCCCTGTTCAGTATTCCCTGAGCAGTCCAGAGCTCTCTTTCAGTACCCAGCAAGCCTTAGTCCTTCCAGGCTTGCAGGTGAAGGTGCTTTGCCTACTCTAACATCAGGCACTAAATATGGCAGCTCCCTTCTTTCCATAATGCACAAGATAAGGCTGTAACAACAGGCTCTAAAGCCCTCCACATACACACAACAGATGATTATTCATTAAAAGTCAACATGTAACGTTTATATCATCCCAGCCACACGGAGAGGATGAAGTGCCTCCCCCAGGCAGCATCACCTCACTTAATTCACAGTGGGCCACTTTGCACCGCTTCCGATAAAGCCTGCAGTTGCTGGCATCCTTTGCATTTCAAGCTAGTTTTTCCTCTTTCATAAACAGCGTTCAGAAAGGAGACGAAGGCATACACAGCAATCCTGCTAACGCTGCAGAACGCACTCACCTTTCTCACATGCATACCCAGAGGTATTTTTCCATGAGATAATATTTTGCAGGCTCTTTTGGACCTGCAGAAAAAGGGTTTCGGTGAAATAAAAACATCTCTTATCTTAAAACAACTGTCAGTTTAGGAAACAATTGACTGAGCAGCAACTGTGCCCTGGGTACATGCGTTGTTTGGTATAAAGGCACTCCCTTCAACAGGATCCCAGAAGTCCAATTAGTTTGCGAGCATCTACCTCCTGCTGACCCCTCCTGGCAGACACCCCCCGCAGTATTCGTGCTTTTCAGAATCGCATCTGGGCTAGAAATACTGGATAATTATTTTTAACACAGCAACCATCAGCATTCCCAGCCTTCCTGGACTTCTGTACATTCATCATATTCAGCAAGGAGAGCGCTCTAGATTAATACAGAGATACTGAAATAGCGATGGAGAGATAAGCGGCACAAATTGAACAAACGGTAGATGAGAAGGCTTTTAGGCACATTCCTGATTCATTCTTACATATTGCCCACATCACCTCAACACACATTTGTACTTAATCATCTGTTGTACCCTGCAAAGATAAAGTCATATGGCCAGATCGCAGCTTTAGTTATACTGAACTGGGCTGATTTACAACAGCTGAGAATCAAGCCTCGAAGCTCTGGACAGACATCGTTATCTTTATTTCATCTCCTGGATGAAGACCAGACCGCACTCACCGGGATGATTCACTCACTGCCTCGCTCCTGGGCTCATGGCCCCCAACTGCTCACAATGGAAGCACAGCAGTTCCTCCCAGTGCATTACTGAGGGGAACAGCCTATTTCCCATAGCTCAGGATGGGCTTTGCAGTGGCTGTGTTGGTCTGAAACAGTTCCTGAGACTGACTATGGAGGAAGACCGTGATGAAAGACCACAGCTCTCTGGGGAACATCTGTGCACCTTGTGCTGTCCACCATGATGGACTGCAGCACAGCTCCCTCACTGCAAGCTGACCTGAAAAGAATAAATAAATAAGTAATAAATAGTAAAATCTCAGGACTGCTCTATGGGGTCCAGAGCAAACTTGGATGATTTTCTATGAAGCCTGAATGTGCCCAAAGCCATTGCTGAGATTGCCAGATTCTAGAAATAGAGATGAAAGCCAGGAGATGAGGTGGGAGCCATCCACACCTGGCCCCAGCAGCACAGCTATGCTCGCAGCCTAGCACACCAGTACCAGGGAAAGACAGCACTGACCCAGCAACAGACGAACACTCCAAGGAGGAAACTGGCTGTTACTGCAGCATTCACTGAAGCCTGAAGGAAATCTATTCTCCTCCTAATTCCATCCATTCTGCCTCAAAGCCATACGAACAGACACCACTGAGACTGAGCCTGGAATCCCAGAGACACACAGAAGCACATTTTACAGACATTCACACTTCGAGCACTGAGCTCCAGCTGTAATCTGAGCATAAATATATATTACAGTTGAAGTCTACGCACATTCAACAATTTTCAGAGGTGATCACCACCCCAACCTGACTCTCTGAAGCGTAGCCTGTAGGATCCCAATTGCTAGGCAGCTTGCACCAAGGTACTCATTTGTCTCCTCTCTGTGATTCTTGAATTGTTAAACATGAAAGAGAGCAGTAATTCAGTATTGTTCCATCGCTTATAAAAGCCAAGCAGAAAAAAAAAAAAAAAAAAAAAAAAGAAACACATCAAAAATAATCTAGGCCAGTTCATTTGACTTATGCATGCAATACAAAACGCAACAAGTGCCTTTCAAGCTGTCTCACTTATGATAACACAAAAGTTGCTGATGAAATGAGAATTCCCAGGTAGTTATCAGGGCATTTTGCATATCATTTGTACTTCATGCTGCATTAGTAACTCTCACATCATGTCAGCAGCTTGGAAGAAAAAAAAAAAAAAAAGCAAAAAACCAACAATGAATTACATCTCTCCCAGTTTTTATCCTGCTTTTACTGAGTAATCTCACTGCTTATCTCAAATGATGCTGCATTCAACTCAAAATGATTTTTCTTTCCTAATGTAAAAAAAGAAACTTAACTCTTCCTCTGAATTATCCCAGTTTACTCAAATAGTCATCATCAGCAGAAATAGCTGGTGATCAGATCTCCAAAGTATGCAAGCTGCAGACTATTAGTTACCACACTATTGGCAAACCAGATGAAACTAAAGTTAAGGCTGCCTTCTGCTCTTGAACTGCATGAGAAGGAAGAGGATCCAACATCCTACAGGTGAGACAGATACAAAGGGCTGCATTTCAACAGCCAAAGATGACACCATCGAGAAAAACACATTTTTGGATGGTTCCCCTGAGTTCAAATCCCTGTATAACACAGCTTCTGGAAAGAGAACTGACTGCCATGGCCAGAACTTGCATCATATAACCTCAGCCAGCCATGACATTGAATAGGGATGAGATTTTTCTTTGGATGAACTGCTCTCAGGCAGGTGGGGTTTCCGTTGTCTGTTCCAGCACACTATAAAAATTCCTCCCACTACCTGACAAAAACTTGTGCGGTTTGTGGGGTGTTTTTTTCTTTCTTCTTAGATGCTTTTAACATATACAATTTATTATGTTCACTCCAGTGAGCACCAACCACTTGTTCTTATGAAGATTGTCATTAAATTGTGGTTTCTGAAATGTAAAGGAACTTTCACGCTACCTCCTATCAAGTGGGCTGGACACAAAGTGTCTTAAATCAGATGCTGAAAAACCACATTTTAAACCAGAAGAGTAGAAACAAAAAAGAATTCAAGCAACTGTTGCTAATCTAGAAAGTTACAAATAAGAAACTATTACACACACAAAATAGAAACAAAAAAGAAAACTGCGGCTAATGGACTGTGGGCAAAGAAAGAACATTCAAACAGATTTAATTGCCTTTCCACACAAAATACTCTGAAGCAAATAAGTAAGTCTCCATCACTGAAGACTTTCAAGAACAAGTCAGGTATCTGTCAGGACAAGCCATTTCATAACCAGCTGTGGAGATTCACATACACAAATTCCCAGGGTAAACACCTAAGTACATCAAAGGAAAGACTACCATGCAATGTGAGGTGGGTGGGATGGAGCAAAGGAGTGCACATACACCCTGATAACCACTTGGGAATTCTTATTCCATCTTCACCTTAGGAAACTAAAGACAGACAAAACAGTTATACATTACGACCTCAATCAGGCTTGTGCACCAAGTTTTAAATTATTTCCTAAAGGATCTTTTGAAATCCCATGAAAACCAGGGAAGTTTTAGGTTGAATCCATTTAATTCCAGTAAACTGAAAGCAATGCAATTGAACCACCTGACTACATCCTGTGCCTTTATTCGATGTATTGGAACTGTATTAAATATGAGCGGCCATATCACTTGGACTAGTCAAAAAGAAGTTACACACTGAAAAAAATATAACAGTAAACTTCAGGAAAAGATGCCATGAAGAAACGGTTTTCCTTTCCCATTCACTGCACATGCATTTTGACGACAACGACACATTTAGATGAATAAGAACAATTTTCCACCATTAGGGAAGCCTTAAACAACCCCTGACTGCTTATACCGTCATCTCGTAGCTCTGGCTAAATTGCAGTTATTTTTTCAAAACAAAACTATGAGGCCTCTGATATAATAGAGCAATTTAAGCAGCGAAGAATACAACACCTGTAATTCAATTTCATGGCAGCTGGTTTCACAACATGTTTCTATAACACTGTTATGATATAGGAAACTTCTCTCAGAGCGTAGCAATTCTTCTTTAAGTAAGCCAGCCTCTCAAGAGAAAAGCGGGCTTTAAGCAGACAAATACTATAAGCAATAAGCAATTTGTATCTCCATGCCAGTCCTTTCACTTCTATCTCCAGTTAGTCCAACACTCTTCTGAGAGTTTAGATTTCAGTTTATATTTCATACTGAGAGGCTCTTGTCAGAAAAGGTAACAATAAAAGTCACCCAAGATCTGTAACCTTGAGCAAGTTTCCAAGCAGAGGAGCACAGAAGAGCTTCGGTTCCCATTCATCTTTCCTACAGCGGCCACCGTATACCAAAAAAAAAAGCTGTAAATCCCAGGCATACGACCTTCCCAAAAAGTCAAGGAGGGAGCAGGGGAAGATGAAGTTATCAATAATGACTAGTCAGTGGAAGGAGCTCAGCAAAAACATTCTTCCAAAAAGAGAAGTCTAGCACTGGCTCAAAATCCTATGGCTGAACTGCACTCTACTATGAACCTTCCTCATCCTACACGCAAATAATTAGGTCACTTTCTTTTAAGAGGAAAATTCTCTAGAGAGCAAGGTCATGTACACAAAAATAGAAATATTTATAAAGAACATTCTACTTTATTCAGTAGTGATCCATGCTAGCATCGCTTTACATACTCAAATTAGGAGGAAACAACACATCCAAACAGGCAACCCCTTGCAGGCTTGATGACTAGATTAAACAGCAAAACAGTGCTTCTACAATGGTTTTACAACAGTAGACCTTATGATGAACTCTTCCATCTTCTCTCCCCAGCTATCTGTTTTTCATGTGTCCCTCTCCTACGCCATGGCAGAGGTTTGGACTTTGGTTCTATTCTGTGCTACCAATTAACCCCAAAGCAGAAAACTATAACCAGAAATGCATTAGTAGTTTCACATCTGTTTAAACTTATGCTTTATGACATTTCAAACAGAAATGTATTCACATATATATTGCCTTGGGTATCAAAAATTCAGTTCCGAGATTTATCAACAATTCAATATTTATGTTCCCCGTTTGAAAAGAAAATGACTTAAGATGTCTGAACTCTAAGTATATCATCATTAAGACCTCAGTTTGAGAAAGGCTCTTTTAGTTCACTCTGCTTAATTTTTACATTATCAGGAATCAAAAGTGGCAGGTATCCGGAAAAGACATGAAGAAGATCCCTTCTGTTTGCCCACTTCAGGAAACCCATGAAGAGAGATATTACACAGGAGGTCAAGAGCTAATGAAAACTGTTGTACCAACCTGTATAATTACTGAGCAAAAATTAATCACTAATTAATCATTAGTTACCCTCAAGGCAGTAATCATTACTAGAAACGTGCACATAGGAAATAAGAGTCAACTGAACTAATTTCATCCCCTCTCTAAACATTGATTTTGATGTTTCTACATGCTACATCTGGCTGAGTATCAAAGCTTCAGTAGGGCTGTGCTTTGAACTCAATAGGAAACTTGTAGCCTTTCTATCTGAAGACATTCCATTTCTCCTCAGCAACAACTTCTCCCTGTAGCCCTTAAATTAGCTTGGCACGCTATCCACCACTAGAAACACGAGGAAAACTACAGATGAACTGGACTGTGTTGAGCTTCTAACAGTATGTGACACCTTGCTATGTCAAAAATGCAAAATATTAAGTAGATCTAATACATGGTGCTCTGGGGATGAAAATACAATTTCAAAGAGATAAGATTTAGAAGTTACTATAAACCCACTGGCATTTAAACTAATTTGGTAGTAAAACGCACACATTCTTACACATTGGCAGAGCACAGAAAAAGGACCATGGTACTCTTCAGGAGCCTGCAGGAAACCAGGGTTTCCCTCATCTATTTCAGACAGGGCCAACCATATTCCCTCTCACCCAGCTATGAGATAATCATCTACTCAAACTGAGCTGAAGCTCCTTCTGGAGTCAGCAGAGGAAAACCACCCCATCCAGCATACACTGCATTATATATTATGTCCTATGATAGAAGTTGAAGGCAGAGGGGTTCAACTGTATCTGGATGTTTGACTACTTCCAACAGCTACAGGGGGAATGCCGAAAACTGACTAGGCTAAGCAAGATCAATCCTGCCTTTATACTGCAAGTTAATATAAGCTGGGTATGGATCTCTCTGCATCTCAAACCTGCAGGTAGAAGCCGGGATGCCACATCTCCCTTCATCATTCACACTGTCCACAGTCAACTTGAAATGAAATATGCAGAAGAGGCTGTCTTCAATAGCATATGGTATAATAAAATATTAATTTCAAACAGAGCTTTGCAATATTGATTCAATAACAGCAATAAAAAGGCTGTATAATTCCTGAAGGGTTTTTTTGTGTGTGTGTGTGTGATCAAATTTATCTTATAAGCACACTGATTTACAGGAAGTCACCGTGCAGCCCCATCATCACTGAGCAGTAACAGAAGTACATTAAAAAAAGCCAGAACAGAACAAAGCATCCCTGATCTCGGTTGAGAACACAAAGCAAAGACAGCCTCATCAACTGATACAGCTCCACAAAAAAATGTAGCATTTACTGAATATTTCACTTTTTCAGGACTCTCAATCATTTAGCTTGTTGTCATCTTCCCTCACTGTCAGGCTTGATGCTGATTAAAAATCTCTAATCCAAGTCCATCTCCCTCATCGAGCTCCTATGGTATGTCTTTTACAGGAGACCTTGGTGTCAACCACTACAAGAGTTTATTCCCTTCTTCTAGCAGAACAAAGAACCCAACCTGAATGAAGCAGGAAAACAGAGTTGTCTTTTATTTCCACACCACTTGCTTCAGCTGAAAGGACAGGATTTGCAGGAGGCAAAGCCATCTCAAACAGCCCACGTTTTGAATTCTTAAAAGGGCTTTTCAAAGGTATAGTTCTTCTGTTGTCATGTCAAGCTTCTCTTTAAAAAGATGTGGGAGATGAAACCCCTTCCAGAGCCCAGAAGAGCTCTGCTGGCATTGCCAAGAGGAGGTGGGCAAAGAGCAGCATTTCTCACAATTAATTTAGCAGAAACAGAAACGTATTTACAAATGCTGCCTTTGCTGAAAGAAAACACAGGCAGAATGTTGCTCCCACTGAAGGCACTGAGAGATGGGTCAGGTTCCTACTAGACAAGCATGCATTTCAAACAATCAGCCTACACAGTTTGCTGGCATAAAGTATCACCCCAGTTTATATGTCATACAAATGACTATTTATTAACACAAACTCTGATCTTACCACTGTCACCGTCATTGACCAACTCATTAAAATGTTCATTTACTTTTAAGACAGCAACAATATAAAGCAATTATATGCACATATTGCTCAGACTGGTAATATCAGGACAGAGACTGCTGTAGCAAGCATTTGCACAGCATCTAACTCATCAGACTCTGGCTTGCTTGCTTTCAGTCAGCACTTTCTGAGCTGTAACAATAACAAGCAAAACAGAGAAAAAGATAAAGAAGAAAAAAAGAAACAAACCACCAAGAGTAGCACATCTACTTTACAGATAAGGATCTGAGAGCCAGGGAAGTTAAAACATCTGACCAGGGTTGTCCTGTAAGTACACAGCATAACTCTGTACTGACAGCAGCGAAGAGGAGACTCACTTCAGTGTGTAGCCTATAAGCGTACATTTTTCTCTCCAAGTTAATCTCCCTATATTTGTTCCCTTGCATGCTATGCAAATTAACTCTTCACGTTCTCATATCAAAAGCAATCTCAGACAACATCTATTTCAAGTTTCAGATCCAGTAATTTCCTGCCCCGCTGCCCAGGTTCCTTGCACTAAGAATCTTATACTCGCTGGTTTGGTTAAGTTTTGCAACTGCTTCATGAGCCAACCATGGCTTAAGAAAACATGCTACAGCTCAGGCAGGATTGGTACTACATATTCACATCACTAGCCCTGGCAGCCTCCCCAGTTTCTCAAGTTTGATTCAATCTCATCTCCTTAAATCGAATTAAATCCAGCCAGCCTCTCTAAATCATTATTCCTCATTGGTCCAGTGGTGCTAAACGCTCCCACATGTGACAGCACTCTAGTTTAAAAACAAAACAAAACCAACAAACAGCTGCAAGGCCATAAAACCATCTTCAGCAAGCTGGCTACCTCCACCATAGATCTGCCAGCAGCAGAGAGAGCAATGCAAGTCATGTTTGCTGGTGTTTGCACCAGCAACAGATGGGCCACGTAGGGCTGCAGGAGCCTGGAAGCAGCTCAGCCTGCGAATGAGAGCTCACACACAAGATTTCCAACACATCTGGCTTGGTACACACAGAAGCCTAAAAGGCACGGCCTAAAAGCCAAGTGTTAAAAGACAAAAAGTTGGAAACCCACACATGGGAAATAGGGCCGCTAACTACAAAGCCTGTTGTATAAAGGGCTGTTGCTCCAGCTGCAACCACAACTTACTGTATGCATTTGGACCACTTGGGAGCACACACCTATTAAAGTAGGGCTTTTTTTTTTTTTATTTCTTTTTCTAAACATTTTTATTAACTTTTTTTTTCTTCAAAGAGCATGCAAGATTCAAGCAGCCTTTTTACCACAAAAACATAATGCTTCTCTCCATAATCCCGAGCACTGCGGTGGGAGGAAGCCAACCCCACCACCTCCTGCAGTGAAGTCCGTAGATAAAAGACCATCACATCTGGTATTATCTGCAGACCCTGGACCCCAAATTCATTTTTTAGAAACAGGATTGTGAGTTTGCATCCACCTGCAATGAGCTGTATGCTAAAGCAGACGAACTCCTGCCTCTGTTCCCTGGTGCAGGTGGTCTCCTTCAGAAAATGTTCTGATCATTTCGCTAAATTAATGAGAACCAGATGGTTTTTACTCTTTTGTCTCCCTGAACTATTGTTCCCCAACTCATACAAGGCCACATACACATCTCAGTAGTCCCACGACAAAGATCAAAAATACTGAGAAAGGTTTCAATGCAGGATCAAACAGGGAGAATAAATATAAGAAAAATCCCTTGTAAAACAAAATATATTCCACTGGTCAAATTAAGAACTACTCCCTCGCCAAGCAAACAACAGATTTAGTGTTCTTTTCCACACATAGCCCCAAGTTTGACCTATTTATAACAGACACACAAACAAACACGTGCAGATTTTTTTTTCCAAGAGCATATGCTCCTCAGCAATTGGAGAGTCTTTTGGAAAAAGAAATTATTAGTAGGTCATCAGAGATTGCTCTGCATGTTACTCAGCTGAGCGCTCCGTCTTCCAAAGGTAAACAGCCTTTTCAGCCACAGCAGTAACACGATGCAGGCAATCACCAGTCACGTTGAATTGCCATCAAACCACTGATGTTCAGTAAATTAAAGGCTCTGTGCCATCAGCCATGCTCAGGGCCTGTTTCAACCTGGGGATGTTCCATTACAGTTTTCAAAGGAGCTCCATCTTTTCAACTTGGAAAATTGCAAGCAATTGTATTCAGCAAGGAAATAATAGAAAACTCATACATGCTGGAGAATAAGAATGAGCAGTGTAGAAAATATCAAATAAAGACAAGGGTCTAGTGATGATAACAGCACAAAAGAAATCTCAGTGTAGACGTATGGGGCAGCCTCCCGCACTCAGAACCATTGCATTCCAAAGCAGCAGCAGACACTTTGTAAAAGCGGTTGATACCATCTACCATGTAAACTGGAGGCCAAGCAGCAGAAGGGACTTCTGTTTCATCAAAGGACAAGTTTCTGCCCCAGAAGCCTGACTGCCCACGTGCTCCTGCTGCTCAAACCTCCATGCCCAACAGAGTTCAAGCAATGGAGATTTTGAGTCCTCAGCACTTAAGGATACTGAAGTTTCCATGCCCAGGGGTGTGAAAACCAGTTTCACCCCTGTATGGTGGAATTCCTATACACAGAGTCTCCTGGATGGTCTAACAACGTCAGAATCTCAGCTAGGACTTGCAGCTTTACATATCTCCATAGTGTGCGTTGCTCTTTCCTACTGGAAATCACTGAAAGAAAGCAAATTTGCTTCTGTAGTATCCTAATAAGAACACTCCCAAGGTGGCCCTCAGAGAATTGTCCTCTTCAGAGACATCCTTTTCTTGGCACCTCTGACACACAGGAATAAAAGCAACATAAAATCCCAACGTATTTGCAGATCTGATTCATGAGCCACAAACTTCACTGCAACATTACAGGCTTCAGTCAAGCCAAATCCAATGAGTCCGCTGCATCCTCAGCAGCATCACCTGCTGTCACAGGCACTTACGGTGATGTCTCACAATAGGTTTCCAACAGATAAGCACAAAACCCCCAAGCTTGGATTCCCTGTTATAGACGTGTTGCTTTGTTTATTAGTGGATAATTTGTTTATTGTCCTTTTCTAAACTGAAAC
The DNA here is from genome assembly GCF_054131305.1 of Coturnix japonica. Taxonomy (NCBI): domain Eukaryota; kingdom Metazoa; phylum Chordata; class Aves; order Galliformes; family Phasianidae; genus Coturnix; species Coturnix japonica. The sequence goes on along the minus strand of NC_140680.1, from coordinate 5,239,742 downwards.
TCAAGAGGGGCTGTCAAGACTGAAAATTCAATCTAAACAGATTCAAGTAAAAACACTTGTTCTGCAGAGGATCCAGTGGTTACTGGAGGATGGTAGCTGGCACCTGTGGTCTTTGCTAAGGCCATTTCAGACAGTGATGAAAGAGACAGTGGGATGGGCTGGCACAAGGTGTCACATTTGCTTGATAGAGTGGTCCGAGTGTCACAGACCTGCAGGCTGTCATTCATTAATGGTCTGTGCTGCTGCAGAGCAGGAGGCACATGCCACACAGCAAAGCACAGTGCTTGCATGAGCCCAAGCTGCTCAACAGGAAGCATTCACCTGTGCGCTCTCAAACTTCAATAAAAGCCACATCTCTTCAGGAAGTTATTTTTATATATGAATATGTATACGCACGCATATATATTACAGGCAAAGAGCATAGGGTGCTGAAGCACACAACTACCAAATTGTCATTCCATATTGCATTAAAAAAAAAAAAAATCAGCAATTCTTATGGATAAACGAGTCATAAAACATTTCTTCAGGCTATTTAATTCATCAGCTAGCTGGACAGAAAATATGCTAGGATGTTAATTTAACAGAATTATTCCTCTCTCATAAGGTAAATGTTAGATGAAGATCATTAGGCAGGCTGGCAACCCTGTCAGCTTCCTTCTGCCAGACAAATCCACAAAGAAAAGGAGCTGCTAAAGAGGATCTGGCAACCCAGAGGCTCACAACCTTCTTTGAGCAGACACTTTAGTTGCCACATTTCCCATACTTCTGGAGCTCATCTGAACTTGTTATTTTACCCTGTAATTTCATTTCTTTATCCTTTAAGAATATGATTTCAAAAGTCAAACGTCCACATGAAAATCCATCAATACATCCATAAGAAAAACAAAGCCTTCCACATAAACGCTGTTGTGTGTGTCACATCACAGCCAGGCATCCTATTCTTGGCCATAAACTTGATAGCACATCATCAAGCAAAATAACTGCCACAAATTCTGTTAGTCTTTTTCCCCACAGGAAGTGCTATTACTTATAAGTAGATCTTGACCTTGCAAATAAACTAACAAAGGCAGGATATAGTTTAAGAAACAACCCAGAGTTTCTAGCAGCCACATGACCAAAGGGCATATACCTCTTTGGTTATAAAAATCAAAGCAATGCCAAACCTCGATCTCCATCTTCAAATGCAAAAATCCCTACCACAAAAATACTCTGTGCGCTCAACTCACTGCAATGTGATAATGTGACAAAGCAATATTGATGTTACAGGTGTGTTATTCGTAGCAACAATAGGCCATATATGTCCAAACTCATCCTCAACTTCCAAGCTGAAAGGATGGTACATGAACTGAAGTGGATTTCATTTCCCATGTCTCAGTCCTCTGTTTCTAGATCTTTCCTTTTTATTCTCTTACAAATTTGATAAATTCCTACAGCAGGGTTTATAATTTCCTGAGACTCCAGCACCAGTACGGTGTTCAGAGATATTTCTTCATCATCTAACATCACCATCTCCCTACCTGTGCTGACCACGAGGGCACAATGAACAAATAAAACAGAATTAGTATGAATGCTGGTCAGTCTACTGTGAAATGGGAAAGAAAGAAGAAAAAAAAAAATAGGATACTCAATTCACATGTGGGGAAAGAGTGAAAACACAGAGATCGGGTTAAATTCATTCCCTTTTCCTGTCCATTCAAAATGCTATAGGTTCTAAACTCATTCCCTCCACTGTCAAGCAGGCTTCTCAATGTGCATAAAATGACACAACTAACATCTGGATTTTTATTCATCTATATCCTTCCCCAACATTACGAATTCTTCTATTTAATGTAGCAGAGCTGAAGCCAATAAAGCTCCCTTGTGTTTACTTATCTTCATGAAGAGGTTATTGAAGCATCTCAAAACTCACACCCCTCTGGGTCCTAAACAGGCTGACATGCATCTCCCCCCTTTCTATTCCATCTCTGTTCAATTGGGCCTGCATTATATTGTTGTTGTTTCACTTCTGAGCCCATGGCTGTTCAAAGACTGACTGTTCTATGTGGATAGTGCTTTTGTATAAAAGATAATAAAATTTATTCAGCAGCTCTTAAAAGTCTCCTCACTTAGAAAGGCATGTGGGGAAAAATGGCCTTTCAGAGCTTTGGAGCTATATTCCAAAACATCTGTCCATATTTCAAGGAGTTTATAGCTCAGATCCCAGAGCTCATATCAGTAGGTTGAAGAATCCTTCAAGCTTCAGTATAGCCATTTTCAAATGTCCTCCTGCAATCAAGCATATAGGCCTGAGCTTAGATACAAATTGCAATGCCTCTACCCTTCTCCATCTTTTAGGGGCCTTTATCTAGTTCTTAAGGCAGTCTTCACCATAATCCCTGTTATGGCTTCCCAGCAAGAAAGGTTTGGATTTCTTCAATATTAAGGATCCCAGCTGGAAAGTCAACAGTCAAACTGCATGTCACACAAAAGCATTTAAATGGACGTATTAATCATCAAAATGACCATCTTAATATTTAACACCAGTTGTAAAAGGCCTGCAAGGACACAAACAGCACACAAAAACACATAGGAACAGCTGAACCTGTCCCTAACCATGGCTTGTTGCACTAAACATTCTGGAGAGCCACAAACACAGAACAACCTGGGACAAAACACAAACTCTTCCTCATTGTATCAAAGCAACAAAAACCCAGCTCACAAGAAACAACCCTGCCATAAGGACTACAGTGACATCTCACACCTGCATGCTCTGTACTATTTCCCACAAAACACACCACAAATTACTTCTACTACATGAAAAAAATAATACCCATTCTCTCCTCTTTGAGTTCTCCCCCAGGGAACCTGCCAGGATGAAAAATAAACACGTCCCTTGTATTGCTGAGCATGAAAGTTACCTTTGCTTCAACAAAACAGAAAGCAGATGCTCTTTTCAAAAGCCATGAGACAGAAGTCAAATTAAAGACAACTCTCAGTTTAGCAGTCCTTTCAAGCTTTTTATTTTAGTGCATTAGCAACCACTAAGAACTTCTCAGGGAGGTCATTTCAATTTTACCTCTAGAGTGGGTGGAAAGGACTGAGATGACGATCACTGCTGGGCTGATATAAATGAGGGAAAGGAAGGCTGCAAAGAGGTTTCACTCCTGCTTATGAGAGTAAACACTTGGGAGACAGTAGCCTGTTGACCCCGAAGGATGGTGTTGGCTTAAAAACAAGAGGGTACTGTGCATAAATGTAGCTAGATTACAGGAGGTTCTATACCACTTTTTTCATAGGGAACAGTGGGAGTGAAGTGTTTGCTATTCCAAAAAGGACTTTGACCAGCTAATGAAAGGGCTCACGTGATGCCATTTTTCATAAATGGCGCAAAAACTGACTCAAAAATCCTGGTGGTCCTTTCCCAGTCACACACTCAGCTGGTGAGGCGTCTACATGCACAAGGAGCAGAAAGGAAAAGTAATAGCAGACCCTGTGTGAAACTGTGCTCTGCTGATGAAAATGAGTTTTGCCAGGTCAGCAGGAGAGTCTGATTTGCACTCTGTGTGTATAAGGTGGGCTGCTACAGCTTTATAAAACAAACACCAAGATATTCTTTTCTACACCACATGATGATGACTGACTCAGCCCAGCTGAGAAAGAGGCAGATAAAAAAAAGAAACTAAGCTAATGACTTCACAGCCAGGTAACACAGCTCCCTTCAAAATCTGGTTTCCCATTGCAGTGAGAAAAAGAGACAGCAGACTTCAGCACTAACCTTCAATAAGAATAACTCTGCCCCTTTAAGCTTCTTGTGATTCTCCCTGAGCCAGGTCTGCAAGCAGCCCATTGGGGATGTTTTGTTATTGAACTGTTATGGAGGAAAACGTAGAATTCTCAAGAAACAAACCAAGAGTAATTATCCCAAATGCATATGGCTGGTTATAGGCACACACCCTGCAATGCCACCAGCACTTCAGCGCAACAAACTTCAGCAAAGCCCATTTCCTCACCCATGCATCAGAGGAAGCAGATGTCTACACAACAGTCACAAGAATTAAGTCTTTAACCAGGAGTGGAATGGGACACTGGGACATAACTCACCATTACTTGAATATTAACCCAGTGCCTGCTTAACCTACCTTGCTTCTCAGTCATGCTTTTCACTTACATCCTGTATTCCAATAAGTTTACAAAGCCTCTTCTGTTGAAAACTGCTGACTAATCTCTTAAAAGAGTTCCCAGATCGCAGCAGATGCTTCCGTATTTTTCATCCATCATACAATACATATAGCTTTAGAGGATAGGCCTCGATTAAGTTTAATAAGAGCATAGCATTATTTTCACAAAACTAAAACTTCTCTCATAACTAGGAATGATATTTTTAAAAGAATGCCAGAAACACCCAAAGCAATTCTTCAATCCACCTCCACACCTCCCAGAAAGACAATCTGTTGTGATCCAAAAACACTGACAGAAAGGAACCGTATCAACTACCTGATGCTCAGCCATACGTTACATCATCATCTGCTACCCAGCAGTGTCTACATTTTCATTTTACATTGTCTAGACTTAATTTCTAGTTGTTGGTTATTCATATGTCTTTCTCTACTAAATTAGGGGCCTGTTATCTGTCACAGCGATACGCAGAGAAGAGCAAAGCACAGCCCTGCAATTCAGCCTGACAAAGAGAGATAACTTTTCCTCATCCAACAGGAGCAGCTTCCAGTGATGATGGAAAAGCATAGGGCTTCTATTTCAGCTGCACCCATTTATACCAATGGGAAAGATGACCCCTGTCTTCTCAGCAGCAGTTTACAATAGATGCCAAGGAAAATGTCATTTGTGAGAATATTTATTAATAAAATGTAAATTATAATGAAGCTGATGTCTAGCACTTATCTCACATTTCTTTTTCTCACCTTTCCAGACTATGTTCACAGTAATGAAGCAGACGTTCATTCTGCTCTTTCTGCTCCATTCGAAATTTCTGTGCTTCTCTACAGCTGCTGCAGTCAATGACCACATAAATGATGAAAAAGGTTAATATGAAATTACAATAAATCAATACAGTAGAGAAATATATTTTTCCTTAAGTCTACTAAATGAGAGTCCCACTCCTTTGCTCCATCTCCAGTCACCATTCATAAACTGTATTCTCCTGTAAGCATGGTTTCTCATTAGAGAAAGCAGATTATTTCTTCTTTAAAGAGACAACATTCATGCAATGCTGATGGATGCTAACATTCCTTACATCACAATTTCCTATTTAGAAATCTTCTCCCACATACATATCCTGCCAGGCTGCGTTGGTGGCATAGCTTAAAATAAAAAGTTGCTCTTTCTCTATAGTCATGTACCATCTTTTCTTTCTTAATTTATTAAAAAGGAAAAGAAATCAGGAAGGACGTTTAAAATATGCAGCACATTTTCTTTAAACATCCTTCCCATTAGAAACTCAGCTGAGCATCAGAGAAAACCTGTGAACTTACAGAGGCACATCCCACAAATGAAAAGGAAAATACTTCATCGAGTAGCTGAATTCAATGTCTGCAACATCAACAAGAACACATTACTAAAGGGATTCCTAATGACCGCAGGATTCATACTGCAGCATCTAAGGTTGGATGCATGAGTATTTGGATACAAGTGTCATCATCCTTACACCACTTAGAGGATAGGAAATTTAAATACTCCAGCAAACATCACTGTATTGAGACTGCCCACAGCAACAGACATGAACAACTGCAGTGAAATGCGTTTGAGGAATTTGGAGCTCTAGCTGTGTGCACACAAGCTGACCTGCCTGCATTTCAGTGGGAATTTTGAGCTGACTTTAAGTCACTTACAAAAGTTATGAGAATGAAGAGCTGCACTGAAGTTGTTCTATAAAGGCAGCCAACAGAGAGGCATTCTTTTGTTAATGCAGTCATTACATGAGAACGATGTCAAATGCTAGCTTTCATGCCAGCTAAAACTTCGTCTTGGGGAAAACGTTCTTTGTAAGTTGCAATCACTCTCGCTGCACTCAAATCAAGCATTTAAGGCAGAAGAATTATTTTAGGGTTTTGTTGCTTTTTCTTTCCTCCTTTAAACAAAGCCAAACTGTCTGTTTTCTAAAATACAAGGATTCCACTTAGAGCTTACACTTCGCACCAGATTCTCAGGACCAGTACTACAACTTCCATCCAAACCTCAGTCTTGCAATAACTTCCCTCCCAGATTCTCAGCAATATTTCCCTGTTTGACACTCAGTTTCCTACTTCCTTCTGCAACATCTTCCTCTGCAGCGTCATCTCCTCTTCCAGTTCCCAGTAAGGTCACTGCTTCCCAAATCACTCCCCTAGGAGATCATTTGGACACAGACAGTTTTTAATTCCAAGCTCAGCTAAAAACATTTTGATAATGGAAATAATCCGTGGAGTATTTTATACTGAAATGAAACGCATGGGGAAATACGGCCAGACTACCCCAAGCACAACTCCCCTTAAGCTGGTGTGACAATCAGAAGTAACAGCGCAATCAGAATCCCCTGCAGTTCCATCATTAATAAGACACTTTGCCTACAGTGCCTACAGCAGCCATGGAAAATTGCATCAAGGTTTGTATGGCATTTCATATTAACTGTGGGAGCAAGACTGAAGGTCAAAGCAAGAGCACTGCGTCTGCCTAAATTTTTACCCATAGCATTGGAAGATGAAGCCAAGTTAGCCCAGAAGTGAAGATACAACATGAGATGGAAGAGATGGCGATCTGAAATACTGGAGCAGAATATAAGCAAAGTGTGGTGTACCTAAATCTAATAAACCTACAGCTCCAATGGCACTCGCAGCCATACACATTCAGCCTCCCCATTAAAGCACAGTTCCCTTCCACAGATGAGAGCTATTGGGAAGGCTCTGTGCCAGCCAGGGAGGAACAGGCTGAGATGAGTGGGGAAAGATTAATCAAAAACTGAGAAAGTGGAGGATGCCCAAGATAGCAAGCAGCAGCTCTGGAGGGCAAACGGATAGGAAACTTCAAAAACAGCTTTAGGGAACTGGGTGGCAAATCTCCAAAACCTGAAAATCACTACAAACACAGGTTTCTTAAAGAAGGAAGCAATGCCATTCTGAGTTTTTTTCTCATTTGTTTGTTTAATCCTGCACTAGAGGTTGGTTCCTTTTATCTGCTGTGCCTGAATTCCACAATCCTCAGACTGGAATTTTCACCGGGCTTCATCTATCATCCAAAAATGAGGGTAACAACTCCATACCCAACATGTGGGGTCTTTGTGCCATCAGTGCCTTAACATTTATGACAAACCATGCAGATGTCATTCATATAAGCAAAGAAAATATCAAGACAGTCACATCAAAACTCAGAAGTGGTTCTGATTCCAGGGTCTTCAGTAGAAATAAAGTCATTAAGAACCTCTTTGCTTCTTCTGAGAAAGCCATATGACTTCCAAGCGGTGTCAACAGAATGGCTGCTTTAGGTTATGGAATTTAATTATTTTCTTCCTAACTGACAACATTTTCATCCTCATTCTCAACAGGAGACACCAGCTGTGTCACACCACGTTACCAGCAGCCTCATCCTCCTGTTCTGGTATAGTCCCAACCAACCAGCTAACCCCAACTTTAGCTGACATGAATGTTACCAACTGCTCCTATCGAAGTTTGGCTACGTTTGCATTCTCATATTGATAGACATTGATACAATATTGCAGTCATATCAGTTACTTTCTACAAAGGCACGAGAACTCTGAGACACAGGGGGAAGCAGGTCTAATGCAAACACCTACTGACTTTGGAATTGGTTTTGTCAGCACCAGATACCATAATAGGTGATATGCAGCTTAAAACCCATCTCCTTTCCTACAACCAATAAAGGGAAGGATACCGTCATAAAAGCAAATGACAAAGGAATCAATACATTAATAACACTGCTACCTAAAAGAAACCATGTTGAAGTACAATAAGCAGTTCTTTGAGGCTGATGAAAGATCTTGAACAACACACTGAATGACTGGATTAGAAAGATATGGGACAATTAGTTTCTTGTATTAGACTGTTTAACCACAATTTCACAGTTTACTTCCCTGAAGGCCCTGCCATCATACAAGAGCTGTGGGGTCAGGCAGCAACAATGTCCTTTTCCTTTAAGAACTGCTTGTCCTGCTGAGAACTTTGCAACTAACAAGTTATCAGCATTTGGGTGCCTTAAACCCTACCCCATCCACCACATAGCAGGGGGAAAACATACTTCAAGTGTGCATACATTGTGAAGAGGCACAAAAAGAACAGATGGCGGCACAGAGCAATGAGTTGAAATTTCTCCTGCCAGTTGGTGTTCCAAGGAAAAGCATTTGTGTCCCACACAAATACTGGTTTTGCTACACAGGTGCAGGTACGAGAGCTGGTGACAGAGTGTTATTATTGGAAATGGGAATCCCTAGGTTACTCAGCACTTCTGTATCCAAAGGACCCTTAGAGGCATTCAATAAACACGACACTGAGGAATGTGGTCAGTGGACATGGTGGGGGTGGGCTGGGCTCAGACATGGGGAACTTAGTGGTGGTCTTTTCCAACCATAATGATTCTGTGATTCTATTTCTTTGGAAAAGGAGAAATAAAAGATTTGACTGTGGGTACCACTTGTCTAACAAGCAGGGATGTGCGATGTTCAGTGCCTCTCCTGACTTGAAAACAGTTCCTCCCATGGAATCCAAAGGGCCCTCACACCCGAAGCAACTCGTGTGGGACTTCACCAGAGATGACTGTCCTCTTTCAGAAAGGGGAGTGAATTAAAGTCTGAAGTCTAATCATGTTAATAGCCCTGCCTGACACTATAAATCACTGAAGCTGCATTTTCTATGTGCCCATAAATTACTGACTGCACAAGATTCCTTCCCCTTAAAAACACAGTTAATAGATTTGCACCCAGTCTTCCTTTTAAACACACTGGCTCACACTGACAGCTTCCCTAATGCCCTAGGCACTGATTTCAAGTTTCATAATCAATTATATCATTTTGCTTCGTGGCAGTAATTTGATTACTGCTTTTGGGGTGTGACAGGCATTTGAGAACATTTCTGCCTGTCTTCATCTGAAATTGCTAATCTTCCTTCCTTCCATCCTCCCCGCAAGACCTGTGCAAAATTGATAAAATAACATCAATAAATCAAGACACTCGCATTTCCCTCTGAAGTGACTATATTTCAGATTTCTTCTCTGAAACACAAGCAAGGACGTAGTTCATCTAGCTCAACAGCACGACCGAAAGAAGTACCAAATGATGGGTTTTGTGGCATTTATTGCCAATTGCGTTAATATGACTGACTGCTGCAGGCTGCCTCTTCTAGACCACCCTATCTTTGAAATCACCACCGCTACCACCTAACATTTAGGTAGTAATTTACTACACAGGAGCCTCTGCGACTGAGCCCACATCATCAGATAAGAAACTATAAAATTCAAGGAGAAAAAAAAAAAAGATTTAATTCACATTTGCTTCTCATGTTCAGAATCCTTATTAACCAGTCCGTACGATACATTTCAACTGCGCAGTGTAAGTGTAAAACTGTTCAGGTGAAGCAGTGGAGGAATAGGGGTCAAATAAAAGGGTCAAACAAAGCTTGCCACTTCCCAACTATTTCAGAAGTTTTAATGAGGGCAAATGCAGGAGGTGAGAAAGATACGTTTTAATCAAGTTCTATAGAAAGATGCATGCCTGCAGGGGCACCAGCTGATTTCATCAGCCACGCGCTTTATAAGGATACTAAAATCCACTTACATTCCCACAAACATTTGGAGAGACTGCAAGCGGAATACGCTGATAGCATTCATCCACTCTTCATCCAGGGCAAATGCATTTTTCTTTAGGTTAAGCCATTATTTTCTCTCTTCTTCAAATCCACATTAACACAAAAATTTCCAAAGGAAGACCAGAAGCTCATACAAGCATGTTCGCAATCAGTGTAAGTGGTGATTTCTTACATGTCACGACCACATAAACCCCCTTTAAACCAAACTATTAGAAAATAAAGCTCTTTGGTGGTAGCACAGCAGCAGCCTGCTTTGCTCTTGCAGTTTCCATTCACTGAGCTAACAAAGATGTTCACAAATTAAACACTAAAGCGATTTCAAATTTGAAGTTAGCATCCTGACTTGAAGCTCCACATATGAAGCCTGCATGTTGCTTTTGCTCCCAGATGAAAGCCACCACTGGCAGGAAATAGACTTGGACCTGTGTCAGAGAGCTGCTGAGAAGGCTGCATGCAAAGGGGAGAGCTGCAGCAATGAGAGATCTTAACATTTTGCTGCTCCCTACCTCCACCCATTTGTTCGTGGTCCCTATTGAACTGTAAAGGCTCTACCATTTCTCATAAGGACCAAGAGTGAGAAGCGCAAGAAAAAGATCTTTCAAATCAAAGAGGGGCTGAATAGATGCTACTGAAAATGCATTTATCCCCACATTGCTATTGGCCACTGTTACAGCCTCAGGATTTCAAAAGGAAGCTGATACCCATCCAGAGTTTTCTCACAGGTGACACTACTTAATCTGCAGTTCTATCTTTTGGGGAAGAAAGGAAGCTTCAAATATAAACCATTTTTATAAACACAGGACTTAAAAGCCCAAGAGACGAAGTTCTGGGTAAGTGCCAGAAGTGAGGCACTTCTGCCTCACCATCACAGACAGCCCCCACGTCCTGCCAAAGCTGGGGAATAGTTCTTTCAGGGCAACAGCAGCTGGAGACTAAGAACACAGATCTCAGTGAGTGAGGAGGCACCAAGCAGCAGTTCTGTCTTTTCTGTACCAGCCTCTGCAGCTCCATTGCAACAGCAGAAACATATTACCTCTTCCAGAACACATTTCCACCACACACCCAACACTTACAACAAGCACCCAATCATTTATCCCTCACCATTGCCCTACTCTCATCATCTTACAGCTCCCACTGCTGAGAGCCAATGCCGACAGGGAGGTCCCTGCTGCTGCAGATACACTGTGCACAAAGTCAGCACACAATGGGGGTTCCAGGGGAGGAGAGACAGAAGATATCACACATGTTTCATCCTGCAAGGATCAGCAGACAAACTGCATGAAACGGCTTTGTAAAGAAAATGGGGAAGAAATGAGGCTTCTTGCTGTTTTCTAGTAAGAAAAGGAAGGGAGGAGGATTCTGCTCTACTCGTTTTGAGACCAGGAGTGCAGCTTTCCTAAACAAGGCCCCGACAACTCTACAAATAATAACTTAAAGCTTTATGAGCAAAATCTACATTCCACTGGCAGAGCCAAAAGCTTGCCTGGAGATTTCACCTGATGCTCTAATTGCACTGCTTCTTCAAAGCTGGCCTGCAGAAACAAGAGCAATGACTGACAGATGCAATAAAAGTTTCTGACTAGCTTTTGGGGGAACAAGCCACTGATTTGTATTTGGATGCTATTTGGAACTGTTCTAGAATAAACAGCCTTTTGCTGAGCTGCCAGCACACCAGCCTGAGAGCTCAATGAGGTGACTTCAGACAGAAGCAAAAACTCTTGTGTTTCTACCTACCGCATCTTGCACTAACAATCCCCCTCTTCTGATGCTGAGAAGCCCAGTGACAGAGAACAACAATGAATTCACAAGAGCAAAGGCCCACAGCTATCATTTGTTCTTCCTCACAGGCATTAACTTCAAAGGAGAGCAGAGTCTAATGCCACACACAGGACCCCACCCTCCATGGATGGGGCATCCACAGCTTCCTTGGGCAACCCGCAACGTTCCGTTTTTTCTCAGCGGAAAGAAGACTATAAGACTGGACAAAAGCACTGCCTACGTCAGTGTGTCCAGAAGTTCCTGCCATGCTCATGCCTCACAGAACCAGGCACCAACCTTTAAAGCTCTTAGACCACCCTTCTACTCAGCACCGCTCCGAAACTGAGCCATCGATTTGGGAGGTCCTGCTGCTTTATCCAGGATCACAAAAGCTTTAGTCACCAAATAAAGTGGTATCTATGAACCAACATAAATAGCCTTTCATCTGTGGCAAGAAAGCAGACAGAGGGTAATTCTTGTCTTCATTCACACATCCCAGTTTGACTACCGTGATTTCAACCACTTTACCTTTCCAGCTTTTCTCTGCAATGCATACCATATCATTACCCCCTGAGAGGCCACTTTACACTTTGCTCTCTTGCCTCCCTGATCCTGCTTTGTTGTATGAAGTTATATGAAAAATAATACATAAGTGGCTGCATATCCTGCTGTGAAGTTGCTTAAAACATCACTCAGGGTTTCTCCGGAAAAATTTCATGCCACTAAAACAACAAAAAATAGTTGGTCATTACACCTCAAACTTGACAGATTTTCCTGCACGAAAACCATAAATTAAGTAAAAAAGATTTATTTATTCAAATGCATGGGTTTGCCTACCACCCAAACATTTCTGACAGCTGCAGAGATGACAGTAACCTGCTCTGCATCAACCTCATGGTTGTCTTGTTATTTCAGGAACCCCAAAGGTACCTCCTGAAAAATCAAATCACTCTGTCCTAATTAGAAGCTTCTGAAGACCAGATTCAACTGGGATACACGCTTCCCACACATTACATACTAATTCAGAAAGCAGGAAGCTCTTCTCTCCCCTCCACATGAGATGCTGCAGTCTTAAAAACAGCAAGTTTAAAACCCAAATGGAAAACTCTGCTGGTTAATAATGAAACACAGCAGTAGCGTTCGAGACGTCAGAGTTCCTGAAGTAATAAATAAAAACCTGACTGCAGTAGGACAGGTTTTGAGAACCCCGCTCACAGCCAGACTCACACAGAACACGGCTTTGCCCTCTTCATACAAAAGTGGAGGTGACAAAGAACTTTTTCCTTGCACAGCTGCTGTTACAGGAAGAGGTATAACTTCATTAAAGGCATCCAATTCCCTTTCCAGGGCTGACCCTGTCTTCTTACCAAGCAATGAAAACCAGACAGCTGGTTAGCAATCAGGTCAAACACCTCCAGGACCAAGCTCACCCAAGTTGCTATAGTAATATCAATTGGCCTTATTTAGGTTTTCTGCAGAAAACTCTCAGCACTTGAAAAATATCACACAGTCAAAGTCATCCAAATTATGTGAGCGCCACTGTTGGACAAGCAGAACTGTATGGAGGGGAGATGAGCCCTATAGAGCTTATTACTCTCACAGGAATCAGATCATTTATTATAGATGTAAGATAGTCCCACTGCTGCTATCTATGGCAGCACCTACCAGCAGCTGATAGATAACTACAAGGACCATTAACACTTATTTCCAATTGCAGTTAGTCTTACCATTTGCCATGAAAATTTAGTTTCAGCATATATGTTCCTATGAAAATAGAATCAGGCCATCTGTAATGGGCTAAGAATTAGATCTATCCCCAGCTGAGCCTGTAAGTCACTGCTGCAACTTTCGCACAGCAAACATCCAGCGACTCATGGCGAATAAGTCGAAATAATTTCTGCCTACGTGCTACCAAGACCCCCAAAATAGGGACTTCTTGGCAGCATGCAGTATTTAGACAGGAAAAATGGCTGTTCCCCATAAATCACACAAGTGCGCATTTTCCTAGAAAACGTATCAACTCTCAGTTTTCACCCACTTGTCACTAAGTCTCACAATGGAGATACTGGTTCATCTCATAAGGACAATTCAGTTAGTTAACCCTCTATACAAGTGCATAGTGAAGCAAATATAACAAGCACTGTATTTTAGTTAAAGATAATAAAGATAATCTACTAGTAACAAAGCATAAGACCGCACTAAATCTGTGTTGCTTCTAATAGCGCGCAGTTCTAAGGATGCCCCACATCACCCCATGCTTCTTTCTGACACAATGTAAATCAGCCTAATTCTGCGGAAATCCTCTTGATTTACAGCAGCAGATTTTGTGGCTTGGTGATCTAGTCCTTTACTTTCAAGCTCTCAAAATGAGACATGAATACACGCTTTGCCTGCACTGAACAGCGCATACGCACGTAAAAAGTTCCTTCTTTCCTGCAGCTAACATTCTCAACATCAATTCTTTATGCAATTAGAAGGTAAAAAAATACTGCAACCCTGACCATACAAAAAGGGGAATGTTTCATGAAAACAGAACACAATTTGAGCTTTGTATTCTGTGCTGATACCACATTTTCTGTAATACTGTACTCCAATTTCTCATCTACATTTCAAGTAGGATGTCAAACTTCAGACAAAGACTAAAAGACATTTTATACTCCCACAGCTGCTCGGATTAACAATTTGAAGGCTACAGGATGATTCAATCACCGGCTGTAGTTATGTACAAATGGACATTAAGTCTCCCTGCTAAAGGTGATGGCTTTCAGTTGCACCAGAAGAGGTACAGGTTTGATACTAAGAAAAATCTGTTCTGAAAAAGAGCAATAATGCATTGGCACAGATTGCCCATGGAGGTAACGGAGTCACCATCCCTGGAGCTGTTCTAGAACCATGGAGCTGTGGCACTGAGGGACGTGGGCAGTAGGTACAGTGGGGGTGGGTTAGGGTTGCACATTGGGATCTTCATGGTCTTTCCCATCTTGATGATGCTATGATTCTTAAAGAAGCATTAAAATAATTAGAAATAATCAACACTGACAAACAGTGAAACTACTCTATGGAAAAAGTTCTATTAGGAACACTCTGGTTCATGTTTTGAATGCTGAAGGCTTATAGAAGAAACCTGCTTCTACTCACACTGCACAGAAGGCTGGAAGGGCTTTGGATTCATTTAGTTTTATGCCAACTGTTGCGGAAACTTCTAGCAGCATATTAGCAGCTCCAGGGAAAGTTATTTTGACACATTTGTACATATGGCATGTAACAGAAAAATGCTTCAGGAATGACTTCTGCACACAGAAATAAGCACAACACCAAATTCCTAGGAACTGCTCCTTTGCCTTTAAAAAACAAGGAAATCACTGTCATTGAGAACTATTTCCAACACGACTGGGCTGCCTTGGGTACAGCAGCTTTCAAACTCTTTTGAATTACCTCGTTACACTAACTAGCATTAACACCACAAACTGCCAAAATTAAGGCATGCTGAGACGAGCCAAAGGTACAGCCTAGATGCGTCTCTTTCAATGTTCACCAAGCAATTGCGCGTGCTTTCAAGCTGACATGGCTGCTGTGTAGCTACATTGATCTCACATTGCCTGTGTCAGGGAGACATCTTCATCTGGACTGAATTATGGGATACCAACACCATGCAGTGGAGGCTGCAAAGCTGCACTGCAAGCAGGATCTCATGCATTTGTTATAATGGTGAAATAATAATTCCAAAAGTAAGACACAAAATGTCATTTCAGGGTCCCTTCTTGGCCTTGGTGGAGAATGCCTCCAAATATTCTAGCTCAATGTTTATTCTCTAACTGACAGATACAGCTCAAAAAGACCATCAATGCTCACTTCTGAAACTCTACCTTTTTACTTACCATTTCCATGCACTCTCTATCACTTATGTTATGTACAATCAACGCTGACCTCATAACAGGAAAGCATCGTCATCATTTATAACACAGGAAATTTTCTCTTTAAGAACAATTAGTGATCATCTAACTACCTCTATGTGCACAGCTACCTATCACAGGAATGATTATCCTAAAAAAGCAGAAATGCTACTTAATTCCTCCTCCAATATGTTTAGTGGGAGAATCTATTTAGGTACTTACTAAAGACTACTTTATTTTTAAAATAAACAAACTTCTTGAAACACCGTTCCTTATAAAGCAGCCAAGGAAAAGAGTAAAACATGAAACAGCTAAATTTGATCAACATGGTTTGACAGTGCTTCCTCCTAAATCATTCCTAATACACCGAGATCTAAATACATGTTGACGCTTCGAGATACAGTTGCGTGAGAGTTGTCACATACAGAAGAAAACTGCTTGTTTATGTACACTTACATATGCATTTCTTTAATGTGTCCAAGCAGATCATGCCACAAACAGATCCTCATTCCCAGACTTTGAGTTTGGGTGTTTCTTTTTGTTTGGTCAGGAGCAGGGGTCAACTTCTAACCTTCTCAAAGACATCGCCAACTGTTAGTTAAATAAAACTACTGGCTTCAAATAGACAAGGACACGTTTCCCCTATTAACACATGCAAATTAGAGGCATTATTAAGTCCTTGGACAAATAACATCTTTCAGAGAAGAGATGTGCCAGGATACCTCCCCTATTCTCCACTATTAGTACTTAAAGAATAAGATGTTAAAGAAAAGCAATGAACTTGTGCTAGAAAGCATTAATAAGAGTATCTAGGCAGGCAGGTAGGTAAGTTGATGTATCAGGCACACAGAGCTCAACCAACATCCTGCTGAAGTCAACAGCATTTACATTTGCTGCTCAGAAATGACAGTAGCTAATGTGTGTACATTTGGGGTTAGAGACAAGAATATAGAAACAATAAGCTCAAGTGCTCTTCAAAAGACAACTTAGTGGGGTAACTTCCTTAACCGTATTCACGCATGTCTCTGATGGATGCTAAGAGTACTATTCTTTTCTTTACATGCAAGTAAAGAAACAGTCCACATTTCTTCATCCAGGTCACTTCCCACCTTCACAACTGAAGCTGTAAATATTGAGCTCTTCTTAACAAATGCTTCCACAGAGAGTGGCCAGTTTCTTACTTACCCGGCATCCTCTCAGCACCTCCTATTCCCACACATCAACATGCTCTTCTCCTCCACTATGTGCCAAGCACAGCTGAACACAGCTTACGAACTCCAGGAAGAAGAACAGATAAACCCCAAATCTGCAGCACAACAGGGGATGGGAGCTCTATAAACCTGAGTGACAGAAGGGAATGGCAACAAACCAAAAGGAAAACTGGAGGAATGAAGCTATACCTGAAGTTAATTACAGAGACTGATATCCCCAACTCTGAGCGCTTGGCTAAACAGCTTAGAAACTTAGGAAGTTCTGACTGCACATTGCCAAATGCAGGCAAAAATCATTTCACTTCTTCTGCTGAAGTAATTCAGTACGGCACCTCAAGGTTTTATTAAACTCATTTCTCTGCTCCTCTCAAAGAAAGACTTTTATGAAATGCAGGTCAGAACTAAAGCTGTAAAGTTACCAGGAAAGTTCTGTACTACTTCCAAGCTGCTGGTCCTCACAAGTAAAACCAGTTCTTGCACCAGGTCAGTCAATGCAACACAACAGGAAGAAACCAACACCATCAATCTGAAGAAGGATCTGCAGGTCACATATGCAATTACAGAGAGCATGAGACATTATGGTTGAAGAAAAGCTGCATGCAGAAATTGCTGGTATGAATGCTGAGTAGATTTAGTACCCGCAACCAAGAGCTTCCAAATTTGTTTCACCTATTTAGATCTTCTAGGAGGCAAGGCACTCCTTTCAGAGCACTACGGGTCATAAGCCTCAATATGAGTCAGTACCTCAAAGGATCACTTTTAAAAACAGGACAATAGTGTCCTATTAAAATTATACTGTCATTTATTCAAGCAATACTTTTAAGGGACCTCTCGTTCTCTACAAACATCAGGCACCCTGATATCCTGTTATCCCCTGAATCTTGTTCTCCACAACTGTCAAGAACTTGAAGGCTGTAAAGTCCTGCACAGGAAAAAGAAAAAAAAAAAAAAAGGTGCAAATTTCCTCCATTGAAGAAAGTTTAACAACAAAGGAAGAAACAACAAAGGTGCCTTAAGCTTCCTGATAAGCAGGCAGTACCACTGCTCTTCCACATAAATCCGTAGAATCCTCGTTAAGCAATAAATCCATTAAAGTCTATTGATTTTTAGTGACTATGAAAGGTCAAGTCAAAACAAAGCAAGAACATTTTGTAATGAAGAGGGTTATAAAGGTGAACAAGTCTTAATGAGAGTAAGAACTTCACGTGCAGGTTGAGGAGAGAGCGCTGCCCATCTCGGTTGGATGGATATAAGCAGTGAACAACTCCATTGGGCCCACAGTACTTCAAACTTTGACTGCCTGCGGCCTTATCCTGACTTCAAAATTTTCTCATGGGTATGCAAGTATAATTTCAAAACTTCAGAAATTAGAGTTTACTTAAAGGCCAGAAGAAGCTTTTCTGATATTTTAGTATGATCTCCCATTCCATAGAGACTAAAA
Source organism: Coturnix japonica (assembly GCF_054131305.1). Lineage (NCBI taxonomy): Eukaryota > Metazoa > Chordata > Aves > Galliformes > Phasianidae > Coturnix > Coturnix japonica. Next base: position 5,221,654 of record NC_140680.1, on the reverse strand, counting down.
GGAAGCATGAAAGAACCACCTCACAGTGTAGGGGAGGAATGAGAACCAAGACTTTTCACACACTTGAGCACGCCAAGTCAAAAAGTCACACAACAGCTAAAAACAAACATATCTTTCACTTTAAATGTTACGACTTAAAAATCTTTCACACAAGGTAATTCTCAAGAGTCGCATTTTCTTCCCCAAAATTTCTCATCCCATTGCATTCAATATTATCCAAAATGAAATACAATGCTGTGATTAGAGACATGCTTAATTACCGTTCAGCAATAAAAGTTTATGAACCAACATTTTATTCTAGCCCCTGCATTGTCTTATTTTTATATATTCATAAATATGCAAAGCCATTAAGATGATTATTAATTGCAGCAGAATACAATTAGAAGGCTTTCAGCAAATGCAGTCATTGACACTGTTGTATCTATTCACTGCTTTGCCACTGTGTGTCTTCAATTATTTAGCGTTTGGAAGGTCTCTGTTATCATGATATAATGAATGCTGCACATAAATAGTTCTGCTGCCTAAAAGATCTATTACTAAATTAAGTTTGTAGGTGTATCATTTTAAAAAACCTTCACAAAACTGATTACTCTCACAGCCTCGCTCTCTTGTTTATGCTACTGTTGAGTTCATAATCAACATTTTTCTGGGGCTCAAAGCGATCACATTCCTCTCTCTCACATCATTTCTCTAATAGTTTCATAAAGGTTCTATAACACCAACAGCTAACTCCCAAACAACCTATTCCAAAAGATTCCTCTCCAGCACCGTCCCTACCACATGCTCTACATGAAAATGGTTGCTCTCATTGGGCTCCCAAAGGCAGCAGGAACCAATCACGCATTACACCAGCATGCCTTCCCAACCTCCCTCCACTTAACAAAGAAAAGCACTTCTAAACATAGCAAAAATGCCAAGCACGAAACTCAGAAAAGCCCCAGACCCAGGTGTGGGGTTTCATGATTGCTCAGCGCAAGGAAGGTGATTGCTGCCAGGAGGCAAATGTAAGAAACACAGCATGTAGCCATGCATCAAAGCAGCAGTGCTCACACCACCAGTGTGTGCTGCTCAGCCACAGCTGCTGGGCAGATGTGACAGTTGCAAGCACTCCTAGAAACCTCCTCAAGGGTCTGCTGGAATTTGGCATGGGTTTAGGAGTCTCTATTTTGATAACAGTAAAGCAAACTGAAGGCACATCTGGTCAGTTGCAAACACCAGACTTCAAAGCTTTACCTTAGGGACAGTTCTGCTCCCCCCATACACAGCAGTAGAGGGCTCATGGGAACACACTAGCATGGTCAGTCACTCTGGTCTGAGAAATAGTTATGCTTTTCCCTGGTGCTCAAAGATATCAGACAGATGCTGCTATCATATGATACACTATCTCATCTAAGGCCATGCTTTAAATTTCACAACACATGAAGATATCAAAAAACCACTGCATCCTACAGTTACCAGGTCACTTTTACTTATTCATGCTCCCTGCATTATTCAAGAGATTAACAAAGAAAAGAGAGAAATTAATAGTCCTATCTACTTTCCATAAAGGATTGCTTACTCATCTGTCTCTGGTTTAGGGCAAAAACCAGAAATAAGACCAAAAAAACATTCATCATCATCATCAACACATGTCCAAGCTTCAAAGCTAAAGGCACAGAGAAGGTAAAAACAACCCTCACCCCTATGCAAAAAGAGCACAGCTAGTGATGAACCAAGTCCTGGCTGGGCTGGTAAAAGTGTAAAAAGACTCATTTGGTACCACTGCTGAGCTGGGCTCACGTGAGCTGTGGTAAATGCTTCAGTGCCTGTCCCGTGTGCCTTTGGCCTTGCCCTCAGTTGCAAACACATAGAGCAGCAGGTATAAAATAAATAAAATCTGTTCTAGGAAGGAAGGAAAAAAAAAAAAAAAAAAAAAACACAAAAGAACTGAGAAGACAAATCCTGCATGCCAGCCACACTGCACAACCTATTTCCAGAAGGTATTTAGTACTGGGGAAAAGGAGGGAGTGCAGATGATGGAAAGGCACCAATGCTCCACTCCCATCTGCGCGAGGCTGGGAGAAGCGCCGGAGCCAACACCAGCACTGCATGCTCACCGCTTGACTCTGGTCTCCTTACCCACTGATTTACAACAGGCACACAGCAAGGGTGCAGCATCCGTCACACCACCACACATCCATCACACCGCCACACATCCATCACGTTCCCACCTCGCGATGTGAGGACAGCCCTGCGCGGCACTGACTGCTGCTGCACAAGTTGCTGTCCACCGGCACACAGCTCACATCCACCAGCGTTCAGACCCCATTTGTTTCCAGCCATTACCATAGCAGGCTGGATTGGAGCCAGCCAAAATGCTGGAGATGAATAAAAGAAGCGATTAGCTAAGAGGAGGCAGGCGTGCTGGCGGACACCGTCCTGACTGCAAGAGTTATTTTTTGCTGCTGAGACCGAGATACCAAATTTGCATCCCAATTTTATTTATAGCTTCCGGATTCATACTGCAGTTAGCTACAAAACTGACAAGCACATTTCAACGACAGTCAACATTTAAATAACAATTATAAGCTTGGCATCAAGCTTCTAACTACTTCGGGAAATAAGGGCCTATTTGACTCGGAGGCTAATATTTCTAAAATCTTTCACGTTGGCACATCAGAATTTAACACGTTAAGAAAGAATTAAGGGAAAACAGCATGTTTTAATTAAATCCTAGTTATGTAATTTTTGCTGAATCAATCTGGAGGAATCAGAAAGATTAAAGCTGAAATTCATTACTAAGATAGCAAGTGAGTATGAACATGATTCCTGCAATTTTTGACGATTAAACTTTAAAATAAAATCTGCAAGATTAAAACTAAGCCCCATTTATAGGATGGCAAGTGAATACAAACTTATTAATTTCAGATCATGGGGTTTTAATGTAGAAATAATCAATGAGAAATTACATTAAGTTTGCTTTTCACATTCATCAGATTATTCTGTAAAGATGTCAATAAAATGACATCTCTTCTGATACTCCATGAGACAAATACGACACCTCCCAGATTACAGACGCTGCATTCCAATATACCAGTCAAAACCCAGAATAAAACTTACACCGCAAATGAACAAAGTACTATTAAATTAGACCCAACTGTGGAGCAAGAGGCTGCGTGCTGTATGCTTCTACATCTCGGCAGAGCTGGATGCTTCTGGGAAATTAGCCAGGTTGATTACGGTTATAAGAAATCTTTCCGTTGGCTCTCCAACCCGCTGATGTCAGTCCCTTCCAATTCTGAAAGAACTCTCATTAGGTTACCAACAAAAGCACAAGTTGAAGGATTGCAGTGAAGTAAAAGTACAACAAAGGAGGAAAACAAAGCTCCTATTGCTCTAGTCAGACTCCAAACTAGTGCTGTCACGGGTTAATCAAGTACCTCAGAAGATACGAACTAAAACAGGTTGGACACCTTTCTTCAGGATCATCAACACAGGATGGAAAGGGACCACTGAGGCACCAAGTTCAGCTTCTCCCTCTGCCAGCAACTATAGCCATACACCCCGAAAATCCCAACTTCTGCCTCCCCTCTGCCTTGATGCAGAGCACAGCCACGGGAGGCCTCAAAAGCAAACAGTGCTGATCTCCAAAGGATCTTACACCGAACAGCCCAAAGAACACAGCAGAGCCAAAGTGCTGTTTCCAGCTCACAGGGACAGCTCTGCTGGATGCTGGCTGCACAGACCGCTTGCACTGAGCTCACACTCCACACTTTATAACGTGCCCAATACCTCCTTCACTCCCTGCCCTCCAGCCCCAGATGGGGGATTTTATTTTTCTGCGATTTTAATAGCACTGAATTACACACAGGTTCTGGCTGGCAGCCTCAACTGACCTTTTTAAGGGCCTGAAATAGATTGAACGTCCCTGGCAAAGGAAGCCTGGCATGCTCCTTTCACGCGGCCAAGCAGGGTTCAGTCCCAGCACCACTCCCCCACAGACCAGATAGGATGAAAAGGGCAAGTCTCTTAAAATGTGGCTCTGACTTTGAAATTCAGATGACAAGGCTTCTGGACATATGGTATTTGACAGCCCCGTAACACAGCAGCTCCGGTCACCACTTGAAAAATTAATCAAAGTTTCCATAAAGGCTCTTCCAATTCTGCCTTAATAGCTTTGCTGAAGGGGTCCGTGGGTGCCAGCAACCAGACCCCTTACAGCACACACATGGATTTAAGCAGACACGGCAGCTCCTCCTGCAGCCTGAAGCTACCAAAATGAGTTTCCTCTTCCAATTATTTTTTCGTTAAGTGTGTAATTCAGTACAGCACATCAAAATCAGACGCACAGCAAGCAGCACTCCTTGCACAGATAGATGCTTACATAGGGCAATTAGTTACAAAAAGGCCAAGACCTCAGATAAATAACACAATGGGGTCGGTCAACGTATTAAGAAGTCAAGAGGAGGAAGGTTTGGTAATGATTGAACTATTAGCATCCAAGTTAAACTTACACATCCTGCATTACATTTCCCCTTGAACTGGAGACAAGTCATGACACAAGCTGTCATACCCAGCCCTGGGAATAGAAGACAGAGCCCAGAGATTACCAGAACAGTGTGCACAGACTGCAGTCACCACAACACCCTCCTCCCCACAGCTGATTGCAGCCACAACACTCAGACACGTGGAGAATTAACCCAGATATTGCACAGTGCAAGGCATCCCAGAGCTGAACCAGAACACTGTGCAATCAAGTTGGATGTTTGTTTAGTTCATCCTGGCCCGATGCTTTGCTTTTATTGGGCAATTTTCCACTTTACTCACCCAAATTAAGAGCTGGGGAAGCCCTGAAGCTAACTTACAAGGAAGCCATTTAAAAACCACAACACACCACTACCAGAACAAATTTAATCAATTTTGGGAAGAGATGAAAAGGTGTAAATATAACAGGAACTCACTGCTCCATGCCAGCCTGCGAAACACCCAGCTGTGTCAGGAATAAGGGATGGTACCAAGGTGTAGGATACTTGAGCAGATGAATGAAAACCTGTAACTTCCAGGATCACCCTCTCTTGGCTTTCACGTGCTGCATTTCTTAACCACCTTTATGTCATGACATTTCCTCCTTTTAGAGAACAACCTGTGGCTCTCTCGCACCTTACAGCAATGCTACGTGCAGGCTGATCACTTGCATGAATACAAGAACACCCACCATCTCCCACCCAATCACCTCCTAACTTCAGCTGTCACCAAGCACCAAAACTCATCAGCAATCCCTATTCAAATGCAAAATCCTCCTTTATAACTCATCTGAGCAAATGCTCAACTCGTAATAGTGCAAGTCTCCCCATCTGATGGAGCTCATTGTGTCTAAGTGCAAGATCTTAAATTTCAGAGCTTCCTTAAGCACTGCGTTAAATTTGCCCACAGGTGCTTGAAAGGTCTTTATGTCCTCCCAGAGTCATTTCGTCCTCAGGACAGCTCTGGAGAGCTAAGGGGAAGCTGGAGTATTTCTGTTGGGTTTCTGGCTTTTGTTTTGGGGGCTGTTTTTCCTTGGGGGTCTCGTGTTGTGGATTTTGTTGTTGTTGGGTAGTAGGGTTTTTTTGCATGTGGGTGTTTCTGCATTTGTATTTTTTTCAAGTTCCACCGTGCCTTACATTCACAAGTCTCCTTCACAGGACTTTGGTTTATTTCACAGCAGCAGAGGTTGGTCCTAAATAAGCAAGCAAATATACACATCTGGTATCTCGTGTGCTTCCCATGATAATTAAGGCTATTACAGCAGTCATTAGTCAAGGCTCAAGGCAACACCATACCACGTCCTGCACAAACAAGTAAAACTGCCTTTATCCCAGACAACTCCCCATCTCACCATCTGCTGTTGTCCTGATTTATCTTCCTTAGATGAGTTAAAAAACGCTCCCGATGCTGTATGTGTTGCAGCACTGGGTATGACTTTGGCAGTTAGCAGCTCCTCCAACTTATTTTCTTTAATTGGGAGTTTCAAATCCACAAAACAGATCTGAGTTTTGAGTGAGTTTTGCTCTGAGAAAGTTTGGAGGTGAGCAGGACCCATTTAAAGAACAGAGAGAAAAGGCCTAGAGGGGACAGATGGAAAAATAAAAAGCAAAGACTGAGGCTATGAGAAAGGAGAAGCATGTGAAAGATGTAATTGAAGCCGGTCTCTCAGAATAAGTAAAACCCATCCAGCGAAAATAAAAAGACAGTGTAAGGGTAAAAACGAAGTGTGATAGTGCTGTCACTTTGGGGGCTCAGAGGGATAAGTAATGAAAAGTGCTGTATTAGAGATCATAGAAAACAGGGCTGGAATGGACCTCACGAGGTCATCGCGTCCATCTCTGTGCCCCAAGGCAGGAGCTGCTCTGCAGATATCACTCATGACAGATGTTTTTCTATCCTGTTCTTTAAGAACTACAACGACGGAGATGCTGCAACCCCCACAAGAAATCTAATGTAGTATATCAGCTTAGAAAGTTTTCATTACTGAAGCACAGCTCACTTGCTGCAGTTTAAACTTGTTATTTCTGGCTTCATCCCCCATGGGCCAGGAAGAGAATGTCCCACACAGCAGCGTATTAGCAGGAGAAAAACACAACCACGTCCTCACCAACCTGGCTTCAGCAATGCTGTAATTTTTGTCAGTGCTGTTCCTGCTTTCTCCATTTACTTTATAATACTGAGTTTTTAAAACAGACATCAAAGGTAGAACCATGGTAACACAGCAAAACTGCACTTACCTGCCCTGCCTACAAATGGTCAGAATCTGGAAGACCATCCTCTGTTCTCCCTAAGGATGAGGTGAGAATGGCTCTTTCTCTCTCTCTCATCACCAGTGTCTGTATTTCTGTGATGTTACAGCCCCCCACACAGCAATTCTCCGAACACTCCCCAGCAAACACAGTGGGGAATAAAAGTAGAAAGGCAGAAGGAAAAGCAGCCACCCATCAGGATTTCAAGTGGCAGCTCTCTGGGTAGTGACAGGATATAAAAGCCAAGTACTGCGGTCAATGAAAAAGTGTTACCATGATATGTATATGACTAGCCAAATTATTACCAATTGTATTACACAGGATCTCTTCTTTGACCCGTAACGTAGCAGCGCTAAGAATGGGTCAAAACAGCTTTTGACAGCAAAGCACCAGGAACTGAAGAAAGAAACGTATTCTCCTAATAAGCATGAAATTATAAACAAGTTCTCTGGGTATTTATACAAGACAATTACAGCAATACTGTGGGAACCAAAGATGTGATGGCCACTTTATCCACGGGTTTGGGAGGGTGCTCTTTTTTGCACGTCAAAACCTATAACTGTCACATCTTCAAGCTGTTCTCCTTAAATTTGTGGACAAACATCTTTCCTGTGATGAGAACTCAGATTCTGGCTTTATCATATCACTATGACAGCTAAGATATTTATGATAAGAGCTAAATATCATGGAATTCATACCATCCGTGCAAGCACTACTAACAGCAGGCTTCCTTGGACTCTGAGTCCCAAACAGTCCTTTTTTCCCCTTACAAATCTAATGACTTACTCTGCTTTCTAATGCCAATTAAGCATCCAGGAAAAAGGAAGGAGGGGAGACATCAAAGCTGTCACATTCTCTTATGCCTCCCAGCCAAAAGCTTGTCCCCTTTTCTGAGCCTTTTATAGTCTAGGCAGATCTCAACAACGTTACCAGCTGAGTGAGAGCTCTTGCCTAAGGAGCTGCCTGCCTAAACTCCTCAATTTATTAGAGCCTACCGACATCAGGGAGCAACGGGTGCAGTCAACAAAGATGAACTGAAGAAGAAAGAAAATAAAAACATCCATTATACACACAAGCCCTGACTGTGGAATTCACAAATATGCAAAACAAAGCACCCTGATTAATCGTTAATCTTACCACGTAGCCCTTAAAAGCCATATATTCACTTTTCCAATCTGAAGGTCACAGCCAAGATGATACAGTCATTCAATCCCACAGCTTCAAAGCACACAGAACTGAATATTCCCCCTTCTGGACCAGTTCCTTCCTCTGATCTCTTTACATACATCGACTGAGAACAATTAGGAATACACATTTAGCTGGATCGAAATTAATGGACCAGCAGAAGAAGTACCTGGCATTTGTCTCGCTGATAGAGCCAAATTCCTTAGTAAGGAGAAACTCCCATTCAAAGTAATGGGAATACAAAACACAGCTCGGCTATATGGGATAGATTTTTAGAAGAAAGTTGCTTCTATTTCAGTACCAAAGTGAGCAGTCAAACCTTCCCAGCAGTACCTCCACTAAAGCACTCACCAGGTGCTAAGCTTTTATGGATAACAGAAAGGCCTGAAATGTGCTGGCAAACCTGCAGTGTGTAAAGGCTGACACTGAATCTTATGAAGAAGAAAAAAAGAAAAGCCTGAACTACACACAAAGCCTGCATCCCCTGTTTCCAAGAGGAATTCTCTTCCTGACCCCGAAATTAGCCTTACCCCAGAGCTCAGTTATATCTGCCACTGTTTCCAGCTAAGGAAAGTAAACAATCTGCAGTTACAAGAAGACAACTACAGGTGCTCACAGCCCTGAGAATTAAGCTTTGAACTGAACACTTAAGTGCGTGAAAACTGGACATTACTACAAAGATTTAATTTAAAAAAACAACACAGAATTTCTACTTTGTTCTTCAAGCTCTTTCAGTCAATTGTGTCTCTCAATTAAAAGGAGCAATCTTCCAAAAAATAAATAAATAACAAAGGGGAGCAATACTAAATGGTCTGGATGTTACAAAACGAAACCAAAATAACATTGCTGGGTTGGTGGTTTTTTTCTCCCTCTACTGGATGAGATAATAGCATGCCAGGGGCATAAGTAATGCAAATGTACTATCTACTTTCTTTGCTTGGATTATTTTAAAATGACAACCCTGGTGTAGTCAGCTTTCTTTTGATAGTTTATTAGGAACATAACAACTGTGGAATCACCAAACGATAGTTAATATCACTATGCTCCCCCATTTACTGTTCGTTTTAGAAAACACGGCAAGCTGGTACTAAAAACTGCGCAAGAACAAATGCTAGGATGGGTTTCTCCTCACCATCAACTACTCAAACCTTCATGCTATGTATGCACACACAATGGATCAGCTCCTCCAACTGCCTCAGTCAGAGGTCATGCCACATACCATCACAGCAGCTGCGCATCAGAGCAATGTTCTGCCCCCCCTTCCTTAATTCATAACCTTTTCCTTTCTACATGTTTCGACGCAGAAGCCAGAGTTCACATTGTGACTTGTTAACTTGGAATTGATTCTGCTCAGATAAGGAACGCATTCCAAATTTGTTCCCAAAACACCAATTACCTCTTCTCCCTTATTTTACTGATTTGTTTCTGAACTATCAAATACACTCAGTACTGACCAAACGTTCAGTCACAGCAATCCACATTAACTATCACACTGCATTTTGGCACATTATAATAGATCTATTTAAATAAGATTCCTCTCCAAGAAGAGGTTTATTTTGAGAACACACATCAGTCACAAACAACAGCTAAAAATCTGACCTCTCTCTCTTACAAACAGCTTGTATGTTGCATTCAGCATTTCTTTGTTAACTTTTCCACCCCGCAGCATAGATAGCTGCATTTTACTTTACAAATGCATAGAGAAGGCTCAGCATTTAGCAGAGGTAAGAAAATTGTTTCAGAACCCTGAGGGAAGGTGCTACATAAGTACATTTGGTACAGTTACAAGTCAATTCAGTTTGCTGAAGCTGAAAGAAAACAAAGATCTTTCATCAACCAGGATTTATTTCTATGTTTGTATGTATTACACGCACACAACCCTTAACACTTCAGGGAGAGAAATCTCTAAGGAGATAGCTGGCCTGAAAAGGACAAGGTTAGCATAAGGCAAGCTGTGCAAGGTATGCTCAAGTATACACTCTATGGGAAAGAACAGGTAAAGATGCTCATCTTTCTGGGACTGGACCAAAAAATACCAAAATGATTCAATTTTAGTAGCATACAGCCTTTATGTCACTATAAACAACAAACACACCAACGTTACTCTTGCCAACAGAAAATGGGAGTTCCCTTCTTCCAGCATACGCTTAGAAAAGCCGGTGGGAAGTTTGGAATTCAAAGAAACAAAACTGCCTCACATGATACCTCTCATAATAGAAAAAGAAAAGAGCCCATGCTGTGTAATTATATGAAGGTAAACAACTAGGAAGGCTCATTGTAAACTGTAGCCTATGCTGGGTGATTTCTCATGCTGACAAACTTCCAATGGAGAGTGCCTGTAACATGCGCTCCCTCTTTTCATCTTGGATTTCTACATAATGCAAATTGCAGACAGAAAAGGCTCCGATTCCCATTTAAGTCATGCAGCATCAAACTTTTTGTTGCCAGCAGATCTCCCTCAATTCCTCAACATTGGCAGAATCACAGGGGCAACTTTTCACATGGATGAACTGATCTTGACCAATCTCCCTAACATAGCAGACACAAATAGGCTTTCCTCCAGCACCAGGAAAGCATGTCCCACATGTTTGTTTTGACTAATATTACTGAGGACAACCCAGCAATGCTCCTGGAGGGACTCCAATTGCATTGCAGGGGTCAGTTAAGACTTGTGGGAGAAAACAGGTGGGTGAGAAGCCGCTAATACCATTTTCTAGTCTGGTTTCTCTCAGATCCTATAGAAACACAAGTCCATTTCTAAGGGGTCCCAAAGGGTTTTAGAAAGAAAAGACCCACCCATATCCAGGTCACAGTTTAAAAGACAATTACAGGCCGACCTTCCTTATCCCAAGGACAACAGTATCACTCATAAAATTGAGGTTAACCTTAGCAGATGAGCTTTTGAGGCTTTTTCATCTATCTACAAAAAGAAAGCCAGCCTAGGGCTGACAAGTTGCCCTAACCTTGCACAGATGCAGCCTTAACTCAAAACAACCCAAGGATGAACGCAAGGCTGAAATGCTTACTGAGATAGAACTCTTCTGCATTTGAATATTAAGACATTTATAGCAATACACATTTTCTCAGTGGTAGAAATAAGGACAAGTATCTGCATTAAGGGCATCAACTAACCAATTTATATTCCCTGGTTCCACAAGAAAATTGTACCAGCTGATTGTCCTTATCCCCAGGGATTCAGAAAAGGACAGAATGGATGAGAAGGAAAAGCAAAGGCCATCAGTGGTTAACCTCAAAGGTCAGGAGGAATGGTGCCATAGGGAGCAAGTACTCAGCTCAGACCCTGGAGTCTCAGCACTTTGCACTGAGATTTAGCAGGGTATGCACCCAGCAATAGATACAGTGTTACCAAAGTTTTTATTTTCAAATAAAGGCCAAGAAGTACAGAATTCCTTGACTCTCCAGTGGCTTCAATTACGCACCACATCCACCAGGTAAGCTGTATTTCCAGAGCTTCAGCATTTGACATTTTGAAATAAAATGTCATGAATAGAATTTGTGAACCACTCTTTGCCCTCCCTCTCCTTAAAGGCATCAGATCACTGCTTCAAACTACCCCCTTCTTTCTCCTTCCTCAAATTTAGGTTTAAAAAACCAAAGCCACCAGCTCAGTTTAGAGCACACCTACCTTCTACATTATGCCAAATCTTAGAGTTCTTGAGTTAGCCCCTATCCACCTGTCAGCTTCCTTCACATCCACTCTCACTGTCTTATGCTCATGCTCCTCATTTTCAGGGTGCTTTTCTCTTACACCCCGAGCAAAAGATGCCAAGAAAACAGAAATTGAAGGCACAGAAATAAACTCAATGCTGTGAACTTCGAGACTGTCTTGAATGTGAAGCAGGGACACACAAAATCAATCTTTTTGTCAAATTATCCCATTAGTATGACAGGTTTAATGCTACCATGCAAGTGATTGACTTCTCTGTGGTCCGACTGGCTGATTTATCAGTAAAACTGAAGGAGAACAGTCAGCTCTATCACTCTTCTAAAATGACAGCAATGGTGAACCCACCTCCTGAAAACTAGGTTTCGGTGCCTTTTCCCTGCTTTAAGATGGAAATAACTTTATTCCCAGTGTCCTTTTCCTCCAATCTGACAAAAACACCACTTTGCAACTCCAGTCTATCCTGTCTGATACTTTATTTAGTTTGCCTCTAAATGTATGGCTTTTCCTGAAAGGTCAATTGTTCCTCATCCAGCTGATGGCCTCCTGATGGAGCCCGATTATTACCCTCTGTCGTTTTATATAAACTATGGTCAAGACACCGTTGGCATTATTAAGATGTGATGTCCTGTTAAGGATGCCTTAAGAACTGGAAGAGCTAATGTGACAGTTCTGAGCTTGGAGAGGAGAAAACAAAATAAAACAAAAAGAAGAAGAAAGGTGCTTCCCCCCCCCCTCCAGCATTTGCCCTGTGCTGTCATACTGTGTGAAGGGGCCATCTTGGCATCTGTTATCCATTCCCCTGAAGGAGTCCTTCACAAAAGTGAATCTGCCTGCAAAGACGATGGGAGGATTTTGAAGACAGCATGTGGAAAGTTGCCATCGGTCTTCCAGAAATCTCTACTCTAAATCTCATAAGAGCTGACCCGGGGCATACGAAACCACAGTGCTTCCGAAACACAAAGTAATCGCTCTGAACTCTCTTTCAGCCATTTGCATTTTCAACAATCTCTCTTCAGAGAGCTGCCCTGCGCCTACGGGAATATTTGCCTCTATTCATAGCTGACTTTTAATCTGAGATGGAATCTGCTGGCTTTTCTTTTATAGTTGACAGTGAAGTTGTGGCTCTGTTAAGATAAGTGTTCTTTTTGTTGTGCCTCTTCTATATAATTCCTGGAAGACGTGCCCTCAAACAAATCTCCCAGAACACCAGGGCAGAAATAAAGTACCGCCACTATTACCAAAAGCGCTCAGCAAATCCCACACAGCCTAAGAGAATCCAATGGCCCACCATGAATAAAGATGCTCAGTAAGGCCAGATAAAAGCCCCAAACAACCAACAAATATTGAATTATAAAGCTCGAAATCCAGAAATATCTATTAATCCCTTAGATTTGTCACCCTGATGTCTGCGATGTTTTCTTTCCCCTTTTGAATCTAAGGCTCTCCGTGTGAGAACTTTTCTAATCTGATGAATTTAAAATACACGAGATCTCATTCATTTACAGAAACCACTAGGAACTGAACAACAGATACATTTTCTACACGTTAAAGAGAGAAGGGATTTTTTGTGCTTTTGTTTCTTAAACCAATGACAGAAATACTTTCAACCCACAATAACAGAGATATTCTTTCCATGCCTTCATGTTTTTTATGCTCAGATTTAGCCCATCCTATACCCTACGAGAAGCACAAGCAAGATGCCAGCTAAAGTTAGTTTTTTCACATGAAGAACAGCAAGGAGAATGGAGAGACAGGAACTCCCAAGGAGACAGCACAATGCAGAGAGAAACTTCTGCCAATCCCAAGGGACCACTAGGCAGGTATAAAAACCAGGCCAGGGGATAACTTATTAGCTTCTGCAAGGCTCCTTTACCCTCATATCAAGCCAGGCTGCACGACACGCAGAAAGCCATTTGGAACACTGCCTAAAAGCTTCCAGTCTTATCAGCGCTCTAGTCACTACAGCAAAGTGTTTTCCAAGCAACTCAGCAGATGAAGGTTAAACACAGAAACAAATGCACAATACTGGAAGTGGGCTGCTAAAAAGATCACCTCTCCTAACAGGGCAGTTTTCACCAAAAGATGAGTAAATGGTGTTGTATTAATGAAGGAGCAAAATTGCTTCTGCCAGGTTCTCAGCAACACCAGGCAAAGTATTCACAAACAAGCCAATAGTCACATACAAAAAGAAGAGCTGAACTTACCCATCTGGGGAAGGGGCTCCCTGGCTGCACAGCACTCCTCAGCAAAAATCCCATGTCTAAGTGATGTTCTATGTCCAGCAGCTGGCCCTGATATGAGCCCAGTGGGGCTCCACCCCTCCTGGTCAGGTGGAGAACACAGGTGCAAACAATTTGCCTGGCCTCCCTGGGCCAATCACAGCTCACCTTCACCAGGTGCTCAATCAAGGGTCAAGCCCCAGCTTAACAGTTCACTACAATGCAAAAAAAAAAGCCACCTGGAAAGTACCAGAATCTAGAACTGGTTGACTCACAACATTGTCTGCATGAGAGAATCGGCTCATTTCAGTGCACACACATTCACAGAAGACATCATGTAAACCTTCCAAATTATCACTTCTGATCGGCAGTGCCAGTAGATCTGTGTGAACAACACTTAAGCCCAGAGCCCCCTGTAGCCCAGCAAACAGAAATCATACCACATCACAACTAAAAAGCCGAAGTAATTCTGCTTACAAGATGCAAAACTTTATTTCATATTGCTGGCTCTTCCATTGCAAGGCAGAGCTAAAGCAGCCCTTATCTCCTTGGCTAGACTTGTGCTGATGGGGACTTGGGTATGTGTAGCCCTAGTAGCCACATCAGTTCAATTGTTCAGGTACAGACATGCTGTATTAGAGTCAAGAAGACAGCACAGGGAGGCAGGCTTAGCACCTCGGTGAGCAAGGTCCCAAATGGCCATAACCACAGCAGTGTCTACACTACAGGCACTGTGCAAGACTTCAGAAATCAAAGCACAGTATTTGAAGAGAAACAAATGGCTTTAGGAGTCTAACTTCCCTTGAATAAATTGCATGTCTACATTTTTTTTTTTTGCAAATTCTCCATCTCCACACTGTTTGCTGAAGTTGTTACCAAATCTAATTCTTCCTCAAGAAACGTATTATCACAAGAAGAAAAATAAAGCAGGTATGTGACTTGTTTATTAGTTGGAGAGTTTCTTAATGAGGTGATATTTTAAACTTTGTGTGAGAGTAGCTCTTCAGACTACAGCACTGCAAGCATATGGCTATTAGCAAGAATGTGTCTTCTGTTAGTAGTCTTCCAGTCAGGAAAGTCTGCTGAACTCAAATGATGACTTAGTGTCATGGGAATCACATTTCTTTTCCACTGTTTTATAGCCACTCATCTTGAACTGACATTGTTCAGCACTCCTCACTGCCGGTGTCAGATGGTACATCAGCATCCAGAGCAGCCTCAGCATCTTCCGGATGAAAAGTTTCTATGATTAACTTTAGAAATGTCAATCGTTTGCCACGTTCAGTATTCAGACTTGTTCATCAGTTAGTAATAACATTCCTAGCTGAACAGAAAATGTGTTCTGAATAAGTGCTGGGGAAAGGAAAGCTTAAACATTTGACAGCAGTTAAAGATGAAGCAGACCATACTTTTCATTTCTGAAATGAGGATGCAGTGATTTCAGCGGGTTTCTGCACCAGAAAAAGCTGCAGGATTATGGAAACAGACCTGTTCTTCTTCTGCTTTTTATGACAACTACAGTTCTATATTTCTCATCTCTGTCCTGCAATTAAAAGGGGAAGATAACAGAAATAGCTGAAGAAGAGACAAGAAAAGAAAAATAAGCTGCTTCCAGCTGGTCCCCTCTTTTCTGCGCATGTTGTACTCATTTCATTACTAGATTAGAAGCTTCTTCCAGTATCATCTCCATAGGCTTTGAAATTATCACCATCAGAAAGTACATCACAAAAGTTATTTTTAAGAATACAGATTGTGTTATAGAGAATCTCCTTTTTATGTGTGTGTGGTTTAGTTGTTGTTTGTTTGTTTTTAATGTAATGGAGGAAAGGCATTTGTTAGAGGAATAAGACAGCAGAGGGGAAAAACATTGTAATCAGAAAATACAGAAAAGAAGAAAAATCTTGGAACACATTCCTGCTCTCTCAGCCTGAATACCTCTCTCTTCCCTGACTGGTGTCAAATATGATCAATCAAATTAATTCTACATCTACTAAAAATGAGCTCTCCCTCTCCTACTCAGCTCCGAAGTCGCGTGGAAGTCAGACTACCATCAACACTGGTCTAGGCAGATCCCCCAGCAAGTCAACCAACCCATTTCAGATGCATCCCAGTGTCCTCAAGGTGCATTGGTCAGGATTCCAAAGCAAACACTACCAGACCTGTGATACTTGCAGTAGCAGCACCCGCAGCCACAGCCACTCCTGTGATGCTCTGATCCACTTCTGCTGGTAGATCTCCAAACACTCCCACTCTCCACTGCAGCCCACCACCACGGAACCTTTGCTCCACATGCACTGCTCAACGCGACTGCAGTGTCCAACATCCTCAAAAACAGTTGAAGAAAAGAAAATGAGTACCAAGCCAAACTCAGGAGTAAAATACGGAGCTTAAAAATTCCACCGACTGGCAAAGAGAAGTGAATTCATTTCCCGCTTGGGTGCTAACAAGAAGGAAAAGAAAAAAAAAAAAAAAAAAAGATGCAAAAGTGAAAAGAAAAAGTACACATATAAGATAAAGCATAAGACCAACATTGAACAGGAAGTAAAAGAGTTCTCCCACACACAGTAAACTGCCCATGCATTATTCACAGGTTGTGCAGCTGGGGATTGTTACACCTCTTCTAGAAAGAGGAACAAAACCCACACTCAACTCCCGGATAGCTCCACACTTGCAGCAAACCCCTAGAGAAAAGATTCAGGGAAGATGCTTAGGTGTGAGGGTGGTAAACAAGTCCAACCATGCAATCATTTTGTCGCTGGTGTTTGGGTTTGTTTTTTTTCTTAGCTTTCTTCCCTGCTCTTCCATTTTAAAAACTGGAAACTCACCCATGGACATAATAGACTAAACTGGCCTAAATTTGAAAATGTTTATTGGTATCTGTAACAAGCAAAGAAGAAAGGAGGAAAAGCCATTCCTAGCAGTCAGCTACCACTGCCCTGTTTAAAAGAAAACACACCCACGGTTCAAGTAGATTACTCCACTTCTCAATGCTGTCCTTCAGATACTCTGAACCTTGATCAGACTGTCTTCTTCCCACCCCTTAGCTAGTGCCACCTCAGAAGGAGCTCACACACATGCACAACCCAATAAATGTTAATAAGAACATGTAAGGATCAGGTGGAAGCCCAGAGTCAGAGCTCTGACAGAAATCCAAACTGAAACAGACACTGACTATGCACAACAGCAAGGGGAGAAAGTCAGCTTTTCCCCAAAGTGATATTTTAATTCAGAAAGAAACCTTCACTAATCCCAGGAAAGGTTTATTATTATCTGTGCAGCAAATGGGACTGCAGTTGGTCTACATAAAGCATTAGCTTCCTACAGGGCGTTTTAGACTTTAAATGATGAAGGACCAGACTTAAACTAGAAGTCAGGTGGAACTCTGTTCTTTCCTTTAATTTTATTTAAGCATGCCAAAAGGCAAGGAATGAAAGTGCAACGGTAACAAAAAGAGCTCAGTGGAAGGCAGGGCGCAGGAAGGATTCCTGCAGGCAGGGATCTGCACAGGAACATTAATGTTGGTTGGACCAACCTCCCTCTCTGGGATCAACCCCTGCAGAGTACTGCAAAATATAATCCTCCCCAGCCAGTGCCTGGGACACAAGTTACACTCTGTCCAAGCAGGAAATACAATGTACTGTCAGTGTAGTTGTCTGTCTGAAAGGTAACTGTGTGCACAATGTCTCACTGGCAGTAAGTGACCCCGCTTATTAAAGGCTTTTTGCCACTGGGCCGTGATATTTTTCAGCATGTTCCCACAGTCAACAGTGTGAATGAATTCACTAAAGTGAACTTGGCTCTGCCAACAACCAGCTCTATTGACTTTGGCAAGATCTTTGCTCTGCAACAACTCCCACATACTTTATAAATGGAAAGGAGCATCTTGCATTGTGCACCAAGAGGAAACTTAGCACAAGGGAATGAACTAACACTTGGGCAGCAGCTCCCAGAACAACAACAACAAAAAAGGACAAGCCTCTATGTTAGAAAAATGAAGTTTATACTGTGGACCGTAGGTATATGTAACCAGAAGTGGCCTTCCAGTGGGAAGTCTGACCTCTCAGGCTGAGCCCTTAGAGACAAGGATGACATTCAGGTGCTCTAAGGTTTCTGAAACCAATCAAACACACAGAGTTAACAGAGACAAAGACTGCGAACCTGTTAAAAAAGAAGAGCTGACCCTCCAGCATAGCAGCATCCCAAACCCTCCCCTCCCAACTCCTCACAATTATTACTAAATAATTTCCTCCAAAGCTCTTCCTGTGATGAGCTTCATTGATGTCAAGAGGGGATCGAAAAGAAAGATAAGAGCAAGGGGATGAGGGTTAGAAGAGGTCAAAAATGCCACCACACGCTGTTCAAAGATTCACAGGAATGTTTCATCATCAAGTTGTTTTTTTTTCCTTCTCTTCTTGCACTGTAGTGTGTGACTTTCTCCAGAATGCTCAAAGGTACCAACAGTCAAATTAAAGACATAAGAAAAAGCAGTTACAGTGCGGGCTGTTCTGAGTGCTGTCCACTTTGGAACTGAGGGCAGAGCGCTGGAGAGTGGCCATCATTAGAAAAATGGTCTGCTTGAAGAAACC
This sequence comes from Coturnix japonica, assembly GCF_054131305.1. NCBI lineage: Eukaryota > Metazoa > Chordata > Aves > Galliformes > Phasianidae > Coturnix > Coturnix japonica. Next base: position 5,203,224 of record NC_140680.1, on the reverse strand, counting down.
TTCTTACACATGAAGAGGTCTGAAGCACTTAACACCGACTAAACATATTTTTAGAGACCTTGTCAGATAGGAAGAGCTAGATGGGGAATTTTACAAAACCTGTTCTGTTCTTTTAACCTGAAATGCGTAAGCTGTACCTACAGGCTCTACAGCTATCTAATGTTCTCATCACTGAACTACAATTAAATCCATACACTGATACCCACCGGATGAAGTAGAAGTAGACTGCAGAAATTGCTCCCCTCTGGGCTGATGATGGCTAACATACAAAAGCTGATTATCTTTCCTATAGATTACCTCTATACCTTCAGGGTCTTCAATTCTGCTTTCTTTAGTTTTGTACAGTTCTGCTTCGGTTACAGTCAATGAGCAGTTTCCTCCCGTTTCTGACCACCTTCTTCAATAAATGAGTCAGAGCCGCAGCAATTTCACTGAGCGTTCAACACTGTTCCCAGCAAAGTTGAGGGAAACTGCCAGGATTCATTCCTCTGTCACCTGGAGGACATCCAGCCAGGTGTCTCGAATTCATGCAATCTGCTCAGCTCTTCTGACTCACGGAGAGCTTGCTCACAATTTTGCAGTACACACCCTGAGAAATCAGCAGGATTTAGAACTCCACCGTGTCATTGTGGATTTGGAAACAGATTTAAGCAGCGACTCAGGGTCAAGCTTTCAGTTTGAGAAACATTCATTGTGATTGGAGTGCCTTCCAGTTAAACGCTGACCTGCATCCATCAGGCAGTGTGAGTGCTCAGCACACAAACACCTCTGCAACACACTGACTTCGGCTTCCTCACCAGCAGCAGGTGTTGGTATGCCCAGCAGCGTTCATCTGGGCCATGCAGCACAGCATACAAAGCATACAGTCACCGCCCCTTTACTGATCACTGTGCAAACTCAAATTACCCATAATCACGCTGAAATTCAAAATGAAAAGCAAATAAGATCCACTCTTAGAAAAATACAAACTAAACCACAAATACTACACCAGTCAATCTTGACGTGTCAATACATTAATTTATTTTCATGCTTTCTACTGCTTGCATCAAAAAACAGACCAGCAGGCTACGGGAGGGTTTGGAACAGGAACGCGATCATTCAGAGATTTCAGATAGTTCAAGCAGGAGGTCAGCCACTGAAATGAAAATCCAAATACAGTGCAAGGCCCCAGCCAAGCACCACGGCTCTATCTGCTGTCTACCACTGCAGATCCCCCATGCTGCCTCCTATTTTTTATCACCAAAGTACTTAGCTTCATTACTCAAGGAAGCGTAGATGATTGATCTAACAGGGATTATTCCTTTCTCTTATTCTGTTGCTAGCTAATTAATTAATTTAATTAATTAAACCAAGTTGTTTAAAGACTACTGCAAAATTGGGTTATATACGGAGAGCGTAAAATACAACGTGGCAAACAGCACTGAAATTTGTAGTCATCAGTCCATTCCCACAGATCCCTCCATTGGGAGTCATGATTTTGGTACAAAAGGCTGTCTAAGCATCACACACAGTGCTGCCCCCCATCCTCAGGGTAATCTTATCTTTAACTCACCCAGCAACAAAAGCAGCATCATTGCTGAAAACTAGTAATCCTGTGTAAGAATAAGCCAGAGGACACATTGGAATTTGTGCTGCAGTTTAACAAATGGAAGACAACCCTGTAAAATAAACAGCAAACTTCCTCGGCTGGAGAGGATTTAGATCACCATCAAGTTCCAAAAATTGCATCATAAACTAAGGGAAGACTTTCTTATGTCTCAGATTATATCAATGAACAGGCTTTCAGAAGCAGGAAGGCATTAGAGAAAAAAGAAAATGGTAGTTAAGAAGCAAATAAAGTTGCTGAAGTGACCGTGGACTGTTGCCAAATACAGCTTCTACACTGGTTCAGATATAATGCAAGAAGAGCTTTTAAAAAATAAAAGGATATTTAAACAGATAACAAGAGCTTAGATCAAATGGCTGTTGCCACTTCAGACTTCCCAACAGCACTCCCTATTTCTAGTGCATTCCCGTTTGCCATTTTGATTTCTCACATCTATTCATGCTCATTTTGGATATAGTAGCATGACTGCATGGGTTATTTCTTCTCTCAGTGCACAGCCAATAATATTCTCGGCTGGAGAATGGCAAAACGAAAGCATTTCCTTTTATTCTTAAGTAACATTGTGTGGAATGTTTCCATGTTAAACGTTTAACCTGTGGTTATAAAAATTAATCCATGTCTCCAATGATAAGCAGGATAAAAATATGGCAACAATTTGTGCCAGGGGAATGTTCTGAAGAAGAAAAAAAAAATCAGAACACGGAGGATACTAAACAGTTAACATTCAAATTACACAAATGATGAGGAGTGCAATGTACTTACGAAATTAAATGTACCTGCTCCCTGGGTATAAATCCAGCACCAGCTATTCCAAGCTCCATATATTAAATTTTATTCATGAAGTTCAAACTAAGATCATGCTGATAAAATGCCAGACTGCATCTGCACTCCCCGGCAACAATACCAATGATAATTCCTGTTGCTCCTTTGCTAAATTCAGTATCCTTATGTTTTATTGCAGCCACACCAGACCCTTACCCCAGCCAAGTCTGCACTGCCAGTTGGCATCACAATCCTTCCAAAAATAAACATACTTGTAGTTCTGCTATCTTGGCTCAAAAACATCCATTTCTCTTCAGCTTATGATCAGACTGGTCTCCAAAGCACTGCTGGCTGTTCTAAAAAGACCCCAATGTCTACAGATTAGCACAAAGCAACTGTCACAACTTCAGGTATCTTTCCCTCCCTCTTTTTAAATGCTCTTTTTGGAGGTGTCTCTCCTTTGTATAGGCTTAAACAGTGACTTGACGTGTTTTGGAACGCTATGTTCTGGGCCAATCACAGATCAAATGGGAGTATCACCTGGGCTTTCTATTCTGCACTGCATAGAAGACAGGGATGCTCAGATTTAAAAGACAGGCTCACTCATACCCAATATCTAGGTTTCTATATCTAGGAGATGAACATTATGCTTTCAGGACACAACAGGTCAAACTAAGAGCACTTAAGACTGCATTTTTTGAACCAATACTGCCACAGCCCGCACGAAGTGGCAACCAAAGCTGTGTTATATGTCAAAACACCTCCATCTACACAGACCAAAGCAACTCAGGGAGGCAGGCAATGCTCAGCTTCACACATTGCTCATTAAACAAAGACAAATGAAGGGGAGCACTGTGATAGGCTTCCAACTGCACCAACATGATACATGCAACATTCACATTAAATGAAATAAATAACCAAACAAGTGGTGTAGAAAACACCAGAATGCATGCAAGAGCTACCGCCAAACGTGCAAAGCAATTAAAATGACAAGAAAGAACAGCTGTTCCCTACCTGCACAAAGGATGAGACAAGAAAGACTAGTTTAATTTACAGCAACGGAGATGAAAATCTATTTTTATTTTAAAAAAGGAAAAGGAACAGCAGTGTATCTGACGTGGCATTAAGTCTGCACCTAGTCAGAGTTCTGTTCACAGGACTCGGCATTCAGCAAGGAGAGGGCTGTTGTTTTAAAGTAAACACGTTACCATAAGCACTTAACATTCAGCCCAAGTTTAATAATAATTATTATTTTACTGCACATGTTAAACAAACTGCAGGTGCTGGGTTTTCCTTGCTATTTCAGCTGAAGAGTACAAAATATGCTTCTATCTGAGTAAAAAGGTGTGAAGATAAGACAGAGCACCTCCTGCACTTTCCTCACTGAGTTCTACAGGTGGGAAACTCAATTAATCCACTCCAATCACTGATGTTTGTGCCAGCAGCAAACCTGAGCATGCTCAAAGGTAAAGATGGAGCATGGAGATGCTAAAGCTTGGCTTACAAGCAACAAGGAAGAGAGGACTTTATGAATGAAAGAAGGCATAGGAGACACTGCGCCAGATGCTTATACAAACTTATTGCTGTTTGGCTTCAATCTTACATGAAAACCACTTAGAGGGTCCTCACTTAAAACAGACAGACATAAGAATAATCACAAAGTTAATGACTTGTTCATAACAGATTTCAATGCAATAATAATTTTGTCCTGATACTATATGTAATAGATAGGGTTAATAAAATTCAAGGAACCCAACATTTGTCTGAGTTGCTGGATTGCTCTCTGAGCCTTTAATGGCCATATTGCCAAGCACAGCTTCTTCCAGAACAGGCTGCAGAACGGAGACATCACTTCCATTTGCAGCAGCAGCAGGTAGGTAACAGATGATACCATAATACTTCAGCTAACATCTTTTACTTTCCCTGTTTAGAAAGAAATCATAAAGAATGCAAATACCCTAAGCATTTGTACCTCCTTTCTTCCTTCCATAGCCAGTTCCCCACAGCAATCCCTACCCCAGAAGAAAAGATCCTGCCATGCATTTTGTTGCCGTTGTAAAGCACAGTAAATCATGCCTATCCATATTTACCTAACCCGTGGCTCAACTATTAGCCAAACTACACAAACTATTCACGTTGGAGTGGTACGTATCATTTAACGCAGGAATATCTCAAAGGACAAAAAGCCACAAAACTTGTAGTTCTACAGAGAGACACCAGGAGTGATCTGTATGAGACGGATCCAGATTACAATTAGAAATAACATGCTGTTGACTTTTTAGTTAAAGAACATTTGAAGCATAAGTATTCTTAGTCTCAATTAGCTAAGAGTAAAGATAGCTCTTAAATTATTATATCTCTTTTTTAATTAAGACTTTAATTAAGCAACAATCCCTGACAAATTCCTATATATAAAGGACTGACCAACTTGCTAGATAATTTGATGCTGACAGTGTTTAGAACCATAACTTCCCCATCATTTTCTAAGCCTTTTCTTAAGCTACCTCAAAAAGTCCTCATCAGCCACGCAAAACTTCGAGATGGGCCTGTATACCAAATTATTTTTAGTGAATTCCCACACTTGTTAGCGTTGTTAACTTTCAGCAAGCCCATTCCTTGCAACAAACCAGAAATTCCTTAACTCAGCAACTTGCACAGAGCAAGGTGGTACCTCCAAACATTGGATGACGTAGGACAGAGCCAACCACGTTCCTATCTTCAGCCCGAGCAGGAATAGCACAGCCACTGCACCAACGAATCCCAGTAATGCTAGAATGCATTCATGAATACAGAAGAGCCCACACGCTTGCTGGAAACAGCTGAAAATAACTGTTTGAATTGCTGAACAGCAGTTTCAATTAATAGGTCTATTTTCCCCACCTGTAAGCAGAAGATTTGCTTGCGTTAATAGAGCTGGACTTACAAATCCCCGCTCGAGTTGGAATACTGACATTCTCACTGCTGTGCCTTCAGCCAAAGCTAAAGGAGAGCAATTCACAGCATTATAACCTCTGCCCATTTTGCTCAATCTCAGGAGCTTTGAATGTAAATTTTAAAAACCATACCTTAAGAAAAAATATCCATTGTTTTGCTTTTGGGGAGTTTTTAAATAACAAGCACACCCATCCCAATAGTCCAATTATGAATAAATCTAAATAAAAAAGCAAATCTTAATACCAGAGCATACAGATAACACAAATATAGCTTATAGGTCAGATATTAGAGAAAACACTCTCTTCAATTCCAAAGAGAAGTCATTTCTGTGCTTACTCCCTACAGCACCTCTAACTAATGCAAACCATTACATCTGATCATGCAATACGAAATACCACTAAATCCTACAGGGGTGAAAATCAGAAAAAAATAAATTGCTAAAAGATTCAGGTCACAGCCAAACAAATCAGTGTAGGTAAACCTCAGTCTCAGTTGGGATCCAGTTCACTCTGAAGGTCACTACAGCACGAGTATCTCATTCCACAAGGCAGACTGTAGACTCTACGTATGATCAGTAGAGGCACAATGCCAATGCCCAGTTCATTCTCACCAAGAAGACAGAGACTGATAGCAGGATTTCAGGTGAGCGCAGCAAGTCTCATCCTCCTTGGGAGGGCAGGATGGATGAACAGATGGGATCATGGTACTGGTGGGATATCAGCACCACTTCTCACTGCCAGTACCTATATTTCACAGAAAAGGGAATTTCCATTCCAAATGAATCCTTTCCATTTTGAACTGACATTTCAAACCAAGCAAGGAAAAAGGAAAAAAAAATAAAAAAGGTCAGCATTTCTATCTAGCAGAACTATTTAAATGTTGATTCAGAAGTATTGATATCTCCCTAACAATATCAAAACAATCTAGAGCATAAATGTGGTTCTGAATAATAAATCTGAAAGTAAAAAAGACATCAAGCACAAAAGCAAAACCAGAATGTAGAAACACTTTCCCATCAAAACACAGGCTGAGTATCACAAGCCCACAAATGGTTCACAACCAATGGAAGCTGCACTTCCAGAAGCTCCCACTTGTTCCTACATTTTCTGTTACCCTGCTATGTATCCAAGGGTTGGTGTTAGGCTGTTTGCAATGCAGTGCCTGCACAGCGTTTAAAACCCAGCTGTCCTGCAACAACTCTAGAATGATTTAAACATCTCCTTCCAGTTCTGCTGTATCCTTATATAACACATTATTACAGTAAAGTTTATAAAGTATTCATTTTAACCTAAAGTGAGATGGGAAGGAAACAAACTATCATTTTGACCTTCTTTCTCACATGACTGAAATACCGCAGTCTAAGAAGGAAACACAATTCCTCTCTGCAGCTAATGCAGCTGGGAAGTAACGGGCAGGCTTTGAGGTGCTGTGCCCCCTCACCTGTCTGACAAGAAGCAAGGACATTTAAGCTGATACATTTAGGCACAAAGGCTCCTTATTAAGAGTGACTGTGTCCATCAAAAAAGAAAGCAATACGAGACCAAGCAGAGTTGGCTTAGTGCAAATGAAGGGAAGGTAGAATACATGAGATTATCAAGAAAGACTATGAAAGACAATGTCATCATACATGGGCAACAGTGCCTGAGCAGGAAAAGCCACTGTAACAGTGATGTTAAAGGAGTTTCTGCCTTTCAGCTACCAATGACAACAACTTCAGCATGATTTGTGAAGACAGTTTCTTTGCAAACAAAGAAGTTTCTAAAAAAGCTCAGCCTCTGCTTTAAGATGTACCAAGATTAGCTAATGGAGGTGCTCAAATGCACTCAAAGTGCAGGAGAAACCATGTGGCTACGCACTGCCGAGCACCACAGAAGACAACGCTTCAGACATTTTCCTGTAAAGCAATACTTTTGTTGCCCAAGAAAACCTTCCAATTGGTCTTATTAAGGATTTGAAATATGGTAAGGACTTTTTCCCTGTGCAAATACAACTCGCCTGAAGCTGAGGAAGAAACCAATCACAAGCTTGACTGCACATGTTTCAATACAGATGCTCTCTCACTACATTTATGTTATTATATCTTTATACAGACATCACCGCAGTCTGATTTCTCACCTTCTCTCCACACCTCCAGTGGTTAATGAATCATTCACATGATGAGATTTTCTGGAAAAGTTAAGTAAGAAATCCTCTGGGTGGAGGAAATAAGTTGTTACAATAACAAGCAATTTACTATCTGAATGCTACGCATACTGTATCATCTTATTTGTATTTCACAGTTAATCTCCCAGCTCACAAAAGTTTTATCGGATTGGAGGCATGTGCTGTATTCCCCTTTATAAAATTTTACAGTCCCATGCTATTCTCAGGGCTTGTTTTATAGGCACAATTTGCTGCTTTAATCTCACCCAATTGTCATGTTCTAAATCACGGTGTATAAAAATGTCTTAAAAGGAGAGATGCGCTGAAGGGTAGTACTTAATTACACTTACTGCCTGATTTAAATGTTATCTGTGCTTTGCCAAGTGCCAGGCACAGAGTAACCCAGCAGTGCAAATCTGCATAAACTGATACAAGTCATTATTGGGCTTTTAATAGCAACCCTGTACTCCTGTGCAGCATTCTGATGAAGGTGCATGCCCCCTCCTCCTCCCCTATTAGCTTGTGAGAAAATTAAGCACGGAGGCTGAGGAAGCTGCTAATTGATAGGGCTTTTCCAGCCGCTCTTCCCTACTTGTTTATTTTGATCTCCTTGCAGAAGTCTTTACTGAGACAGTCTCACTGGTCATCTCTATGAGCCCAATGTTACCTAACAAAACTGCAAATAAGAGCATTCCGAAACCTTCCCTCTCCCCACACCCCAATATTCCTTTCGAGCACACCAAAGGACTGATTTGCCTCCACACCAACTGCACAAAGTATGCAGCTAAAGCCTCTGGCTCAGGGAAGCGGAAACACAGCTTAGAGCTCAGCATATCCAAAGACTTTCTACTTCATGCTCCAGTCTCTGTTCCATTCCACCAGATGCCACAAGTCAGGACAGACTTTGCTAAGGTTCATCATATTTAACGAGCCAGTGGAGGTAGGACAATTCTCCATCTCCCAGTAATCCATCCAGCACCTTTACTTCTGGTCCACAGATTCTATTCACCCTTTTCTCTGTCTTTGGTTGTTCCTTTGGATGCGCTGTTTGCATGGTTCAGTCTGGGATGAATTCATGCACACAGCAAGCAGATTGAGAGAACATTAGTGATTCAGTCTCAGATACTGAGCAGCTCTCTGCTAAAACCAGATTTCTAGCTCTGTATGCAGTTTGAACATCTGAGCAGTCCCCATTAAGCACTACTTTCGTTTACCCATTTCTGTAGCATGGCTCCATTCATTACACTACGATTTTTACATGCAAGATGAAAACTACAACCTTGTCCCTTAGGGGTATACGAAATGTGCATGTGCTGTTACCAATCTCACTGTCCTTAGTTCTACCTTTGCAAAATTAAGCAACTGTTTTAAGCCGTCTTCTGACAAAAGCCTTGTGGGTTACAGCAGGGACACCCCCCTCAGAAGCATTAGTCATCTTCTCACCTGATTTTAAGCCTCTTCTGGAATTCTAGAGGTGTGACATGCTAATCAGCTCCAGCTTGGTGGGGAGCTGAAGGCGTTATTATGTCTCGCAGGGCAGAAGAACCCCTCTCACAACCCAGCCTGAGCAGATGGATGAGGTGGCTCAGCAGACAGCTGATTCTACAGCTCAAAAATCAGTGCATCCCAACCAAGGCTCTGGTAGGATGACTTCTAACGGCTCCCAAAGCCCAGCCTGTGGGACTCTGGCAACGTATCTTCCTTTGGGGATTACAGAAGGAATGGCACAAGGCAGCAAAAAAGCTACAGCACTGGGAAAACGCTGTTCCCAAGAACCTCATTCACTCATTTTCTCCCATAAAGAAGAGCTGTATTTTCCAGACTACTGGACTCTGAAGCCATGTGAAAAAGTTCAGAGCTCTCTCAGGGGATCCTATCACACCTCAGCAGTGATTTTAATTAAAATTTTGATGACAAAAGTGCACAGTCTTCTGCAAGTAATTTAGAGAGTTAAAGATGACGCCTAACTCCATAAAGTCCGAGAGCCACTGAGTTATAAAACTGTAGGTTTGAAAGTAATGAGCTGCTGGCTTCAGTTTGTTCTGTGACTGTGAAATATTTCCCCATGTAAGGGCTCATCACAGTGGCCACAGACTCGATGTCTGCAGAGAGCAATCAGCTGCGCTGCTTCCAGCAGCAGCCTCTCCTTCAGAGGGAGAAACACATTGCAGGAGCACTGCAGCAAAGCCTCCACCTTTCCACAGCAGCCATACTACTGTCATAGTGAGGTTGGTCCTTTACCGGGTCTCATACACTTCTCTTCACAACACACACACACCGAGTTCACCAACTTTGAGGCTTCTTCTCAGTTCCAACGAATTCAGCTTTCCCTTCTTCCCCCTCCCAAGGAAAGAATATTACAGGATTAATTACTTTGCAAGGTCTCCACAAACTCTCCTGTCTTTGAAACATCTACAAAAGCTCAAGTGAAATTTCAGGGATAAACACGCAAACTCCCTTTTAATTAAGCAGTGTGCCGCTCTGCAGGGGGTGATGGAGAGAGCAGATGCAGGGGGGATTGCCAATTAAGATACAACTTCTTTGATAGGAAGGGTACAGCCATACACAGAAGGAAGGAGAAAACTTGCCATCCAAGTCATTATTTTAATTGGCTGCTCAGAAAGATTATGCATTCCCCACATCTGATGGTGCCAAAAGAGTGTTACTGATCCAAAATACTAAAAAGCCATCAAAACACGTTCTAAGCTGCTTGTATCAAGTTAGTACTGCCTGCACTGCTCACTCTTCCTCTTTGAGGAAGCTGTAATGCGGGAAGCTAATTCTCAGGGTTAATTAGACAGAGAAATAAAGAACTCGCAGACTTTTCTTCCTGTTATTGGTAATTATTCAGCAAAGAATAGGCATTCTTAGCAAAAAGTTCTTGAAAGGAACACGCTGGTCTATTTCGCTTTTGAATACATTAATAGCCATGTGCAGAGATGATAAAAAAGCTGGGAAATTCCATGCATCAGGATGCCCTCAGAGTGAACCCGGGGATGACCAGTCATCTTCTGCATAACTTCCACTGCTCTGACATCCAAATATTTTCTTTGCACTGACCTTTACTTTCTGTGATCCTGGTGGCGATGCTCCCATTTTCTCAGCTTCATTTAACAGCTGCGTATTAACATCCACTTCTGTTTTTGTTTAGTGTTAATGGAAATGCAAATCAGTTTTTTGCAGGGATTGTTCCACGTATGCCTTCACGGGGGAAAGAAAGGCATTACACTGAGAAATGGCCTGTTTCATTTGCAGCCTACTCAGGAATCTTGATTTTGCCTCCTTACTTGCTATGTTGCAACCACAGAGGTCACAGCGCTGAGCAGGGGTGAATCAGGCATGGAAACACAGAGACAGCAGCAACTGCTTTATCCAAACCTTCCTCCCCTGAAGATGATAGCTCTGCCATTCATTTGAAACACTGAAGTAGATGAGAAATAAATAAATTCAACAGAAAATGACCCCTTGTCTTTGGGTATGGAAGAGGAGCACAGTTCTTATCAGGAATGGGATAACCAGAAATGTCTTTCTGCCCTGGGGAGCCACCTCAGTCTGCAGAGGTAAGCTGGTGCAGAGAAGCAGCCCCCTTCAGGTTCTCTCCATCTGGCAACTCAAATTCAGCAGTACAATTAAATTTCACAATTGTAAACAGAAAAAAAATAATTCCAGCCTCTGTGGTCAGCCAGAATAACCTGTAAAGGTGAACCATGTAACCATGTTGTCTCAAACACCGGAGCTATATTGTTTTTGTTATTGTTTTTGACAATTTGACAATGCAAAGTGGAGAAGTCACCAATTTGCTTGTTGGAAGATCCATCAACAAACACGCTACTGAGAGCCAGCAAAGCCTTCCAGGGGCACAGCCCTCCTAACAGCCACTGCATCCCTTAATCCTCCTGTCAAACTAAACCCTATTACCCACTCTGAAGTGCTCTTTGAAGCATGTTACTCTGCTAGATATAGCCCTCCTCCTCATTTCTAGTCCAAATTGATTCAAAGCCAAAGTACATCTTTTTATTCTTGCTCCAGTACTTTGCATTAACTAATTTACTCCTTCTCCTCCTTTGTACTCCTCGCCAATATGTTTTTAATTAGCGACAAGGATTCTTCTCAGCTTTCCTCTTCCTTCACGCATCTCCTGTGAGAGCTCCACCAGCTTTCCTCTGGCCCTGGCCCATCCTTCTCAAGAAACAGTCAACTGTAATACCTGTATTATTCTGACAGACTCACCACCAGTGATTCTTCCAGACATCATTAGAGAAGCTTCATTACAGACAGAGTTGATGGACCAGCTGATACATGTATTACTCCTCGGCTTCTTTTAAGTATGGAGCTTACAGCTTACAGGACAAATCCTTGCAAAGCCCTCAGTGATACTCTAGCAGCAAGAGTTCATTTTTTAAAAGCACAAGCAGCATCTGGCAGCAAAATTAGCTGCAACTCCACAAACCTCTGTCATTACAGATCAAAGAAACTTAAGAATAGAAAAATCTATTTCTTTGTTTTCTCATTGGAAAACCTTCCAGCCCAATTTTTAAGAAAGAAAAGAAGCATAAATGATTATTAACAACACCATCCCTTCCTATGCTTCCTTTGGTGGCAAGCAGTTTGTTTTTCCTGGCTGTTGCAGTCACTGACCACATTGCACTCAGCACCACTTTTGCAAGGCCCTCCCCATTCACTACAAACTGCACTGGACATCCAGAACCAATTAGCAAGAAGAGATGGAGAATCAATGCAGGCAGCTAATTTCTTTAAGTCTGGATACCCACACACACACAGGAGAGAATCAGGCTCCAAATTCAGAGCTCTGGTTCACCCTGCAGAGGCTCCAGTGACTGCACTGCCTTGAGGTTCCCAAATCAGATGCTTGTACTTGAACGTGACTACAGTCCTTGACCATACAATTTTGTATTTAAAGTTATGGGGATGTGGACACCTAATGTGGCTTTTAAATTGCTTAGCTGCTCTGTGACAGCACTGATGCAGGGATCAAAAGTACAACCTAGGAACTATTATTTTCCTTAAGAAATGTTGACTGTAGTGTCAACTCTCAAGAGTCTTGGGGTTTGTTTTTATGAGACTCTGTACTAAAATATGAGACACTTTAAACATCCACAAGCTCACAGTATTTTTAACTATCTTAGCATCCTATTTTTCACTTACTTGATCTCTCAGCTTCTAAAATTTAGGTAGAGACAAGTCTCTCCCATAAATGCAGACAAAGCAAACTTCAAGAGAACATGTTAGGTTTAAAACCACTTCTGGGTTCTTTGTCATCAGTGCTGAGTGCAGTGCTGTTGTGTTTCTCATCCTTAGCACACTTATCCTTTGAAATAATGCTTTTATTATTGTACAATTAAAGTACAGCACCAAATCCTCACTTTACCCATTAAAAAAGCCTCTTAAAACACAGCAGTTCTTGGAGGAAAAAGAAGAAGAGTGGCTAAACCTGCACATAACTCTCACTGGACTTTATCTGGCACAGAATATTGTCAGAAAGCAGAAAATACAGGCTAGTCTCACATTATCTACAATAAGATAGACAGTCTTTCATTTTAACAAGGTACCACTGCCAATATCAGCCCTGCTGTGTAAAAAGCTGATGCAATGATTCTGTTATTTATACAAGAGCAATGAAACCCAGCAAGATTGGATGCAACCGAATTGCACCTTCCAGCAAGAGGCACACACAGGTATTCATGCAACACTTTGGTGAAGCTGGAGGAGCAGCTTCCAACCCACACCAAGGCATTAACCAGTGTCCTACCCCAGCCCTGCCAACAGACAGGCAACACAGCACATGTTGAGTCAAACAACCCTTCAAGCCCTAAATGGAATCACAAACTCCACAAACAGGACAGCAGGTCAATTCTCTTTCCTCTTAGCTTCTGCTCTGCTGTTGACTTCCTGAACAAGAGGTGAATTATTTGCTGTCTTTTCTCAGGAGCATCACTCTAACTGATCTCATTCAACAATATATCACTCTTCAGTCCTTATTTCCATCTGCATGTAGTACTTCTACCCCTCAGTATGAAGGGCTAATTAATCTAATGGTCATCTGTACAGGAGATCATGAAGTATAGCGTAAGGACAAGCAATTAGCACTGGAATTAAACAGAACAGACAAGTATTGGCTGGCCAAAGGCATAAAGAGCCTGCTGACAATTGCAGGTTCATCTCCATCTTGACCTCATTTGAGCTTGTCAACCACAATGGGTACTTGTTAATTTTTTTCCCCATTTAGCTGTCTCTGGAAATTCATTTAAATCAAACCCATGGTTCTCTCTAATGTTCTGTTCTGCCAACACAAGGAGGCTCAGGCGACTTCCTAAGAGATGCATGCAGGAAAGAGGCATCCAAGGTTGGAAAGAGCCTATGGAGTGACCAAATGTTTGCAGAAAACTTTGGTTTGGCTTTCAGGTTTTGGAAGGCACAACAAGCAAATCCACCAGGCTGTCTGAGCTACATCAACAGGAGCAAGGACAGAACAGAGACATCACTCACAGTACTGCAGGGGCAGCATGAAGACAGGGTTGTGGGCAGTTTGCATTCAGAACCTCCAGCCCTGTAACCCACAGCAGCATCTGAGATCGTGCAGAATCACTCTCATATTTAAGGCTCTGCCTTCTTGGCACCAAATAACTGAAACTGCAGAAATATTTATTTCACCAACCGCTGCAGCAAGATGTTCATGACTTTGCGATCACAGCTGCTCTAAGACAAAAGGCATTTCCTTCCAACTGCAGGAGTGCAATTCAGACAGTGCAGATCCCAGAAATAATACCAAAAAAGAACAATCAAATTAAGTTGAATTACAATCTAATTTAATGCTAAAGTTGTTCACTGATTGGCTGTTTCAATTTTAGCTTCAAACTACTGTGATATCACACCAGCATCTTACAAAGCTGCCCACTCAAAAACAAGTGACCTACATCTCATCATGAAGATGACAGCATGGACTTTCCCAACAAGTATCCCTCCTTCACACAGGGCCACTGCTGTGAAGCAGAGAGAAAAGGTCTTTATCAGTCACACAGTAGAGACCAAGCTGATATGCACCCAGTGTGACTCCAAACAAGACTCTCCCCACCCATGCGTGCGTTAGGTGACCGTGTTAGTGAGTGAATTATTCCCGCTGCTGCAGCAGAGTGGTTTAATAGCTCTGTTAACCCCAGCGCACAACTTCACAAGGAACACACACCCACATAAGGAACTGTGACTTCAGCAGAGACCAACAGTGCAAAACAAGTAAAATAAATAAATGGAAAAGATTTGGGAATCTCAACAGGTCCCTTCCGAGGTGGGTATTTATGAGGACCAAGCTTCCTCCCACTGCTTTTCATTACAGACTTCATATATATATTTCAGATTCTCCCACTGAGAACACAGATAAGCTTCTAACATAAAATTCTCCATAAAACAGAGTTACAATACAAGAGCAGTGACAAATGCTGGCATCAGGAGCCTGCAGTACTGCTGTTCTGTTGGAGCTTTGTAGAGAAACGAACAAAGATGTAGAGAGTGAAGTCAAAGTCTCTTCTCCCAAACTGAACGTTCCAGAAACAAAACTTACAAAACCTGAAGTGCTCATTAAAGCCACTGTGTGAGGAATGTAGACAGATTATGTCTCGCTACTTCTACAGAACGACTTAAAGCTGAAATACAAGTTCCGTCAATGTGAGTTCAAGTGTTTGTTTTTATTCCCCTCATAGTAAATGCATTAAAGCTTATTGCCATTCATGAAAAACAGTTTTATCTTGCACACTGAAGGGCTGAACATTTCCATAGCAGTGCGTGCAGTGTAACACTTAACCACATGTCAACGCATTGCTCCTGTACACGTATGTATAGGCAAACCTATAAAGTAAGAATCCAGGGAATGAAGGGATAGAAAGAAAGGACATCTTAAGAATCAACCACTGGCAAAAAGGAAAAAAAAAAAAAAGAAAGGGAATACTAATAAAAATCACTTATCATGATGATGAGAGGTATTAATGAATCTCAGTATCTTTGCCATGACCTGCATGAGTTCACATATCCATTACAAAGTCTGAGAAGGAGAAGGGACACAATGAAGCATCCAGCTGTATTGACAAGAAAACAATGAACAGTGGGCAGAATTGTAACCAATGCAAAAGGAGCAGAAGAGTCTGCAGGCACTTTGATTGGAGAGCGAAGTGACAGAGTAAATTAAATGTTAATAAATGCAAAATATTGCACTGAAAAATGGGTATGGCTGTCCACGTAGACTGACAGGTTGTGAATTAGCTGCTTTAGCTCAGAAGAGAGATGTAGTCACTGCAGACAGTTCTTTCTGGAAACATCAATTCAGCAGTAACCAAAAAAAGAAAACTTCAGAACTCTTCAGGCAAGACAGAGACTGAAATGCACAGCATCATTATGGAACAGAATGAACTCCTGATCTATCTGTTTTTAAAACACCCACAGAATCACAGAATCCCACCTGTAAAAGAAAACATGCAAAGCCATGCAATTTTCTTGGAAGGTATTACGATAAGCCATAACGTGTTTAATTGGTAAATTGGAATACCGGGGCTGAGGTGTATAACATTCTCCACCCTGGAATTACAGGTATTGGTTAACCAGTCAACCAGTTGGCTAACAACAAGCCATGAAATTCTACCTTTGCTTCTGCCCCTGCAAGGACACTCTTGTATACCATGAGAAGCATAAGGAGAACAACAGCTTTTGTATCATTGATTATAAAATAACCTTTTCCCACTTTAAAGCCAATGCTTGTATCCCCAAATTGAGCAAGGGCTGAAGACAGAGCTGCTCACCTGAGGCAGCTGCATTTACAGCACCCCAGCACACCCATCTCCTGCACCTCAGTGCAGAAGCAACACTGACACCACAGTTTTCCAGTCTGTGTTCATGACTAATTACCAGCTGCTGAAGGTGTGAGGTTTGGGAAGAACATCTCCAGCCTATTTCAGCTGATGAATCTCACTGATTGCTCTTAATGCTTTCTCTTAATGCATACAGTAGAATGACTAACGTCCTGACTCCCTGCACTTTCTGATGCTGAGAACACTCCTCCTACATACAAACTGTGACCCCACTAAGCCACGCAGGATATGCTGTAGCTGTTTACATAGTTTCTATGCTGCATCATTTTTCCAGAAGATTTAACTGAACAAATGCACTTCTGCAGCAACCAATTAAAAGGGATACTGATGAGGTTTTTAGAGCCACTCTGAGCATGGTCTGCACTTCATCTTTAAACCAGTTCCATCCAAGTCAGACAGCTTTGCTGTTCAAGCCAAAACACAGACTACTAGCAATATCCTATAAATGTATTTGAAATCCTCCATCTCTTTTTGCTTTCTCATAGGCAATTAGAGTGCAGGTGCTTCTTGCCTAACCCAGTAAAGCATGCTCTAAGTGTGATATTAAAGCATGAGACAGCATTACACGTCAGCCTGCACAGAGCCCATGCCACAGGGCTGAGAAGGAGACCCAGACTTGGGCAGAGTAAAACAAACAGAAAAAGAAACAGAAGAAAAAGCAACGGATTTGTTTTCCAGACAACTCAGCCAATACATCAAACCTTATATTCATGCCTTTCCAAAAATCATTATCCGTTGATAATTAATTACAGCGTGGTTGACTCCACTCCCAGTAATTTCACTGACACCAGGGTCAGTAAGTTCAGCCCCATCCCTATTCTCCCACTCAGCCCTACTACCTGCTTCCAAATAGCTCCCTCAGACCTAACATCTCCTTTCAAGTATCTGTTTCCAGCAGAGCATAAAACAATCCAACTATTGTCAGAGCACTGCTGTTTTGCCATCACATCCCCCACCCCAAAATGAGGAGTTTGATACACGAAGCAAGGCAAGCCTTTAGTCGCACCAAGCACAATGGGCTGCCCAGTAAAACAGTAAAATAATCACATAATCTCAAACATTTTATTCTGTTTTATTTTCTAAACACAAAATGCTATGGCAAGCTCTGTATACAAAACCACAAAAATAATTCAGCCATGCAGGACCATCCTGTAAGCAGAAAACTAAGCTACACGCTATGATTCTTCAGTCTTACTGAAGCAATGAAATAGCACTCAGGTTAGACATGGTATTCTTGCTCTAAAGGCCATTTTGTATTCATGTTTTTGAGCAGTAACATACGCTAAAAGACTTGAAAGTTGGAATAACTGTAAACTGGATGACATAGAAGAGTTAAAGTTCAGGGTTAAGGTTTTACTTGAGCGTGACAGCAAAAGCAGCAAATTGTATCCTTGTTCAGAAAGAAAGCGTAAGGTAGAAAATCCATTTACATCCTGTCTATGTCCATAAAGTAAGTCACAAGAGGAGCATAGCTGTGCATGCTGACACTCCAAAAAGAGTTCACGCTTCCTGCACCGGGGACTTTATAATTAAAAAAAAAGCAATGCACAAGTTATTTTCTAAATCATGGAAGCCTTTCCTACCCCACACCAGGGCTGCATGTTTTGCACACGCACAGCTGTCAGGATGGATCACGCTTCAGTCAGCAACGTGGCTCTTCTGATCTTAAACTTAACACAGGGTAAGAGAACAAAAGCTGGGGGCTGTGGCAACACACACTTTGAGAGACTTCAGAAAGTTACTGGAGCAAGACAAACTGCACAAGATTCTTCTATGAGAAGTCAGGCTAGCAGCAGTCCAAGAGCTCAAACGAGCTCTCATTTAATTAGCTCTTTGCCATGTACAGGAGAGGCTGTTCGAAGTGCCCAGTGCTGCATTCTCATTTGCACTTTGCTGCGATCCATACAGCAGCAATTCAGCCCTGAGTGAGGCAGAGCTCATTACCCAGCAGAGATGAGCTCTCCTGGCAGCGAGCTGCTCCTCCTGCACACAGCATCAGCCCCACTGCCCACCCCAGCAGGGCACAGTGGTACCCACAGGCAGTGCAAGTGCTGCACATGCTAGTGTAGGCCTGGGAGACCCAGGCCAGAAGCAAGGATACAGACTGCTGTCTGACACCGTGACAGAGTGAGTTTTATCCATCAGGAACAGGAATGCAGATGATGGGATGTTCTGCTCCAGCTTCAGCACCTCCCAGGAACTCTTGCTTTACTGGGCTGGGTGAATGCTCTGCCATTGCTGGAGCTCCTTCCAGGATGCCTTAAAAGAGGGTTAATAACCTGACCACGATCCTCTGCAGATTCTCAATTCATGCTCTAAAAAGACTCTTTCATTTATTAAGAAAACCTCCACTGCAGCATTGCACAGACAAGCCCTCTGCTCAAGCAGGGAAACTCGCTGGAGCCCCAGGATACTGGAGCAGCCTCATGCGACCAGAGCAATCATCCTGATCTGCTGCAAACTTCAGCAACAGGGAACCTCATTGGTAATGCCAACATGAAGCATCCGATGCAGAGCATGTCACTGCGCAGTGACCAGTGGGCATGGACTGAGCCAGGGCCTCAAAGCATCACTTTGCTCAACCCAACCACACGAACTTCCCAATGCTTCTTTCCCCTTCATGCTTATCAGCTTGCTTTTATCCAGCAGTGTTTTAGCAGCAGTTTTCTTATCATATTAAATTGATATCTCTGATTAAAAACAAACAAACAAAAAAAGGCCTAATTCTCCCATATTTCCACAGAGTGCTACAAGGGAGCAGATCTCTATCGAACCATGCTGTCTGTGCACAGATCTCACTCATTGACACAGGACTGTTCCCACCCTCAAAGAACACCACCACCAAAAAATATATATCACACAAAACACACACAGCTCCGTGGCAATCTTCTGCTCATGCCAGTAGTGCTGTATCCTGGATTTGGACATAACATAGCCTTTTCATTGCTGTTGTTTGTTTAATCACAGCCACCTACCTTTTCATTCTTAACAGTCCATTAACCTACAGACTGATGCAGCTACTTCTGATCAAGAGGTGAAAGTCGCAGCTTGACTCAGAGCTTTAAAAATAAGAACAAAAAAAGCTAAAAATATATAAATCAGCACAGAGGGCAGTTTGGGGACTCCCCTCCCTGCCAGCAGTCAGAGCAGTGACTGCCTGCTGGCATCGAGGTGTCTCGCAGTACGGTCTGTTCTCCCTCTGCTGAGCAATCCAAGCACTACAGAGAATAAGGAAGAGCGGTCGGTGAGTAGTGTCAGCATTGCGAATGAACCAACTTTAACTCTCAGGCTAACTGCTGAACAAGGATGAATGCCCACAAAGAGCTGCTTGGGGCCACCGTGCCTGCAGAGATGTGCACTGCAGCTGGACTCTGAGCATGGGGCTGTGGAGCAGAGCACACCTCGCTGAGCAACCACGCAGCCGACACAAGCCTGCAGTGAGTGCAAGGACCTGCTCAGGAGTTCTACTGCGTCAGAACTGGTCCATCAGCTGTAAGTGAGGCAAAACTCCAGCAGCACACAGCACCTCCATGGATATGGCCCCAGTTCTTCTGCATTCATGGATGCTCTTCAAAATTCAGACCATAAGGACTAAGAAGAGCATTAATGGGAAGTCTGCACCCAAAGGTGAATGCCTCAGTGGTTTCATTCCCTTAGGGGAGTTCACATGGCACAGCACTGGAGACTGGCTGATGGTCCTGTTGTGTGCACACCGCATGCAGGAAAGCAGGGCAGCCCCAAAGCCAAAAGCCTTCCCAAAATGCCACCACAACACCAGGAAGAGGCAGGATCAAAACAGTGCCGATAGCAGCACAACACAGGAGATGGAAAGCCAGAGCACAGAAATATTCTAGAAAGCAGCCCAACTTGCCACATACAATGCACTAGATTCAGCGAGCTCCCTGTGCATCACCAGCTTCTTGAAAACGTCACCAAATTCAAGAGCAGATATACTTAAAACTTAATGTTCACTGATAAACAGAGCATGATGCTAAGATGTGAAATGTTTTCACCCCCATGAGTAACCACATCACCTCCCATTCCAAGAAGAGAAGCAGACAGATGATGACCCCAGCATGCTATCTGTACTGAAAAGCAAGAGTCTCTGTTTTTCGAAGGCTACAAAGATAAGATTTTTAAGCTGTACTCAAATTTAACAGAAAAGCAGCTAAAAACAGCAGAAATCAACTTGGGGAGGTTGAGGACAGGCTGAGGGAGTTGGGTTTGTTCAGCCTGGAGAAGAGAAGGTTGTGGGGTGACCTCAGTGCAGCCTTTCAGTACCTGAAGGGAACTTACTCCCAGGAGGGGAGTAAACTCTTGGAAAGGGCTGATAATAGCAGGACTAGGGGAAATGGTTTTAAGTTGAAGGAGGGAAGATTTAGGTTGGATGTTAGGGGAAAGTTCTTTACTAGAAGGGTGGTTAGGTCCTGGAACAGGCTGCCCAGTGAGGTTGTGGATGCCCCGTCCTTGGAGGTGTTCAAGACCAGGTTGGACGGGGCCCTGGGCAACCTGATCTAGTAAATGTGTATGTTTGGTGGCCCTGCTAGGCAGGGGGGTTGGAACTACATGATCCTTGAGGTCCCTTCCAACCCGGGTAATTCTGTGATTCTGTGTGATTCTGTGGGGTGGATCATCTCAGAAACAGTACGGTACAAAGCGCATCCAGGTACACCGGGACTGAGAGCAGCAGCTGGAGGCAAGGAGAAAGAAGGCACCAAGTTCACAGGGAAAGGCACAGAAACATAAAGCAGTGCTTATGCCGGCCCCGGTCAGCAGGCCACGAAGAGTTCATCTCTGCGATATTTAGACCCAAACTGAGAAGAAACACTGGCATTCACATAGCATCCACCTTAGAACTTTCAGAGGGTGGGTGACTACAGCAAGGGAGCACAGGGAAGGCCTACAAATTGGCAAGGGTATTGAAAAGGAAACTGTGAAGCTATTCGCTGTGCTTAGTAACCTGTTGTCCAGAAAAGTTAGTGGTATGTTTCCAAACTACTCCGGCTGCATTCAGCAAAATTCTCTTGTTAAAATCAGTGAGAAACAAGCTGTGAGCTGCACGGAGCATCAGAAAGCTGCAGATGAAAGACAGAAAGTTCCTCCTGTGCTTTCTCTCCTTGCAGTTACTTTGTAAATCCAACTTTGTCATTAAGCAGCACCCATCTTAACAAAGCCCCTGGGAAAGCACCAAGCAGTTGTTAATTCATTTCTGACATTCACTTGGGAAATATTTCTGGGGTGAGGAGCTGTGTGCCAGCATGAGTTCTGCCTCTTTTAGGATGCCAGTGGTCAGCAGTACAGAGGCAGGGAACCAAGGCTGGGCAGCCACATGGACTGCCAAAGACAAATGGGCTCGGATGGTGAGAAGAGCTTTTAGGCTGACACCTTCATCCTCAAGCACCCCTAAGGGATGCGATGTAAGCAGATAACAAAGCCTCAGGTTCTCACAGATGAAATAAAAGCTGGAGTAGACAAGAGGGAAGGTTGTTTGTTTTTTTCCCCCCACTGTGGTGTTAGAGAGCTGCCCTGAGGGTCTTAATCAATGCAAGTGAATCTTTTCTATTTTCCTCTAGTATTTCCAAAATAATGTCAGTGAGATGCTGGCACTTTTGCAACACAGAGTGACCATTTCCCAGCAAGCTCAAGTTGGCCTTTATCAAAAGAACTGAAGAAATGCATTACGACTTCAAAGAAAAATAGCAAGCAAGGAAACAGAAGCAGCAGGATAACATTAGGTGGGATGGTTGGCTCTCAGGACAACTTTGTACTACTTTTCTTTTTAAGCCTGAAGTGAATGAAGAACAGCATAACCAGGGCTGCTGGTGCAGAAACATACCTGCAGCTACCCTGGACCACAAGAATAGCAAAGAATTCCAAAGTGCTCATACCATCAGACACCATCTAAAGGCATTTCCAGATCTAGAGTCTCCTCTCATGAGAGAAACACCTCCCTGTCCCTCTGCTTCATCACAGAGCCTACAAAGCTCTCCATGCATTCAAGCAGCTCCTAATGCACCACCTAATAACCTATCACCCAGATGATCCATGCATGCACACTGTGTCCACACGTCACATTAAATAAGGAGCAGCAGACCATGTTACATAACACCTTTACATAATTACAAACACCTGAACAGCCGGCCCTGCCTGCCTGCAGGTCTGCGTGTTGGCTTGCCCTCAGCCAAAGGAAAGGTAGGCAAGGAGCCTTCCAAAGCCATGCATCAACTCCCAGTCCTGCCTTAGCAGTGAACGGGATAATCTATTCCTCCAATTTCCTGCTCATAGCGCTCGCTTTGAAACACAAAAGAACCGCTACTTCTTGAGTTCTAAAAGCTGCAAGCAACACAAGCCTTCCTAAGTCACCTGCAAAGAGGCGCAAATAAAGGACAACATGGGCACACGAGCTCAAACCAAACACTAAAAGCCTCCAGGAGGCACCATAAGGAGCGAGCCATGTCTTCACTGCACTTCAATTCCAATGACTTCAAGGGGGGAAGACAGAGGTAATTCCTCAGCAGCAACCAGCATATTGCAACAGCTGTACCTCTGTTAATCACAGAGCTCAGGAGCAAAGTTCACGCACTGTATTACTGACAGGCGGAGATCTCTGAAGAGCTTTTACTCTCAGTCATCTCGTTGGGGCCGTTTCCAAATCATGACTCTTATTTTTCATTTATCAGGATCATTTTGCCTCAAACTGGCATTCAGAATAAAATTCTTCCTCAGAAAGAGCAGTAGTTTGTAATACCAGCCCGGATCCTCAACCGATACACATCGCCACGAGAAGTCAATGGAATTAGGTTAATTTATACCTAACAAAACACAACCATGACTTCTCCTCTTTGAAACGATGTTGTAAGTGGGGAAACCGTGCTCATTTACAGCAGATGCACTCGCAGGGCGCAGGAGTTCATCCCCACACACAGGGAATGTCACAGAGCACACGTATCCATTAACAGGAAGGCTCAGAGCAGCAAACTGATGCAAGAACGTCACCACGACCTATTCTGCTCAGCACACAATTGAGAGCTGTTCATTTCTCTTTTCAATGAGCCACTACCCGAGTGTTGATTTAATGGCTCATTTATCAGCCCCTCTGAATATTAAGCAATTCATTTTGCCTTAATTTGGACGATTCCATTTCACCCATCCTTTCTCCCCTTGAAAAAAAAATGTGAACTGCTCTCTAGGGAGAAGCTGTTTGAAAAGTTGACTTAACAGGCAGTACTTGGGAATCCACGGGAGCATGGAAGGTTACATGGAACACTCGGGTAAACGTTTTTATCTGACTTTCTTTTTCCCTTTGCATTTTATGCTATACCTGAAATTCACGTGTGTTAAAGCAAAGACAACCCAACGAGCATTGCTAACACTGCAGACTGAGATGCATCTTCCGCAGTATCTGCTGCCAGACAAGAAGCCCACCAGAAAATTAAGCACACAGCCAACACAACCAACAGCCTTCCTCAGCGTCGCGATTCTTGAGCAACCGAGTTCCTCTCTTGAAAAAAATCTGTTACTTTCCTTGAAACTTTTCTGTTGGAAAATACATCCATTATTAATAACGATACCGCGGGAAACACCCACGCACAGCAGCAGCAGCAGCATCTCCTGCTCTGAAGTTTGCATCTCGGAGCGCTCCGGCAGCACAGCGCACACCGGCACAACCGCCCGGAGCTGAGGACCGACCGCCCGCAGACATCGCACCTGTTGGGCAGCCCGGCCGCGTCCCGGGGCTTCCCGAGGTTCAGCTCCGTTTTCACCCCAGGCTGCTCAATCCCTCTCCGGGCTGATATAGCACCGGGCTCGGCGGCTCCATCCTTGCGGCCCCGCAGCACCGGCGGGGCACTGCCACAAGTCTCCTCGGGAACAACCCCCCTGTACCGCAGAGCTCAGCCCCGGAGCCAGGCGGCATTTCCCGACGCCAAGAGCCACTCTGCTCCCCGGGAAGGGGAATCGAGAGCCGCCGCACGGAGGGACGCGCGGGGCAGCGCTACCCCGGCACGGCGGTGGACCCGAAGGTTCCCCGCGAAGGGCAGCCGGGGCCGGAGCCCGAAACTCCACCAAGTGCGAGTCTGCCTGGCCGCGGACAGGGCAGGGCGCTGCACTCACCTGGGCACCGGGCGGCCGAAGGGGCGGGGGTGGGGGGACCGGCTCGGCCCCTCAGGACATCGCCGCCGGAGCCGCCGCCGGGAGCACGGGGGCCGGCGGCGGAGCGGCTCCTCCGGCAGCGGGGGCGCGGCGCTGCCTCACGCCGCGGCGCTGAGCCGCGCCGCCTCCGACACGCGGCCGCGGCGCCCCGGCCCCGGTTGGGGGGGGGCAGCGGCGTCGGAGGCGGACCCGGTTCCCGTGGCCTCCCCTCCCTCCCGCCTCGCCCCACCCGCTCCGCTCCGCCGCGCCCGCCCCCTCGGGAGCGCTCCTGATTTTTCTTCCTCTCCTTTCTCCCTTTGATTCCTTCCTTTCTTTTCTCCCTTTTTTTTTTTTTCTTGTCTCCTTCGCCCCACTTTTCTCTCTCTCCCCCCTTTCATCCGTCACCCCGTTTATCCCTTCCCCCCCCCTTTTTTTTTTCATTCCCTCCCATTTTCCCACCCCCCCTTTTCCCGTCTTCCTTACCCCCTCGTTTCTTCTCCCTTCCTCCTTCCCCCTCCCCCCTTTTTTTCCCCCTCCTCCTTTCCCTCAGCCCTCTCCTTTCCACAAGCTTTTAGCAGATCAGACCGCGGCCAGCCGCCAGCTGCCTCTCTCGGAGGAGACGGCCAGGGGCCGTGGTTAGCAGATGGCCCCGGGGGAGCAGGCTGCATGCAGCGGTGTGCATCGCTCCGCATCTCCCCCCTGCACCAGCCCCGACCCGGAGTGGCCGCCACCGGAGGGCACTTCCCTGGGCATCCTTCCCCACCCTCCTGCCCTTGAAGGTTTTGGATAAATCAGTGCGGTTTTTCCAAAGGATCCAGCTGGAATGAAGGAAGTGCGGTTCGTTGCTCACTTATGCCCTCACCCAGCCCAGCGTTGGGTCTCCATTTCCCAGAGCACCCAACGTGCAAAGTGAGGGCATGGCAACCCTCAGGCAGCCTGCACTCGGCACCCAGCCCTGCTACAAAGGCTTCCGTACCAACAGGCTTCATAATTCCACTGTACGAGTTTCATTCATTACAGATGGGATCAGTGGAAACGCTGTTTTCACCATAAAATGTCAATTATTTTGCCACTGTACACAAATGGTTTGGTTTTATCAGACCAGTGAATGCTTTTTCTCATGTTCTGGAGCTAAAGATCAAAGTTCACAGTCAACTCAGTGGCTTCTGATAGATATTCATCAGGACAAAGCTGTGCTTGTATTCATGGATTCCTGTCTAGGCTTTTCCCCATATCAATGTGAGTCCAGACTACCTTAAAATTCCAATAAAGTGCCGAGCTCTGGTTGATAGAATCACAGAATGGCTTAGGTCGGAACAGACCTTAAAGATAACTGAGCCCCAACCCCTGCCCTGGACTGGCTGTCCCCCACCAGCTCTGACTGCCCAGGGTCGCATCCAGCCTGGCCCTGAGCACCTCCAGGGATGGGTTCATCAGAGATCTGTAAAATCAGCACCAACAGAATGACTTTAAGCAAGGCCCCCTCAGATTAACTCATAGAATCACAGAATATCCTACGTTGGAAGAGGCCCATACAGATCACTGAGTCCAACTCCTGGCTCCACACAGGACCACTCAAAAATCAGACCACAATGTATGGAAAGTGCACTAAGTCCTGCCCTGTACACACACCTCTGTGCATGCACTCCTACTTGTAAGTCACACAGAGACGTTGCTCAGCCTTGCAGTGTCAGAGGTACAGCTGTAAGACTATTGCTGAAGAATTCTGATATGTTCATAAGTATCTACATTTTTTAAGAAGTACTGGATCCAGTTGGCCAGCAATGGCAGAGAATGTTAATTCCACTTAGTTACAGGAAAAAAAGTAATAAAAGCAAATATGTTTCCCTAAGGCCCCAGCCCAGAATGATGAAAAATCCAGTCCAGCAAACATATTTTGTTCAAACCAGTCTTCAATGTCATCTTTTTCCCACTGAAAAACAAAAGAGGAGGCAAACCTATGGCAAACTGAAGTATAAATGACACTCCTCAGGTCTATTAATTGTACCCAGATATAGCCTCAAGCTGGAGAAACAGGGACAGTCCTCACCCCAAAACTGGGCAAGCCCTACATGCAGCTCAGACATGCCACAAACACAAATGCCATACCTCCTTAGCCAAGAGTATTTAAAGTTATGAGGTCAGTGACAGCAGCAGCTGCTGCTCCTGACCTCAAGGGAATCATGGTTCTGCTTAACACAGATTCCTGTCCTTCCAGTTTCTCACTGGATTTCTGGGATCTGGGTTGACTTCAGAGCTGTGGGAGTGGGTTCATGCTCCTGCCATGGCCACAGGTGGCAGCGTGCTATGGGGGCAAAGGGAAAGGCAGCACAGGTCGAGAGAAATCACTTGTCCTGGTAGGGACAGCTCTACTCGTTTTCCCTGCCTTTAGGAAGGAACAGCTGCTGCTCAGGTTTGCCAGCACCCAGCATTCAAAAACCGTGAGTGAGAGACTCAGAAACAGGATGATTGTCTGTAAAAAAGGCTGATACTGGGGAGGAGGGAATGAAAGGAAAAAAAAAATGCCGCTTTTTATTTAGTCTGAGTTGCTGTCTGCAGGGATCTTCTCACAAACCTTTTTCTCAGTTCACGAGGAGCAGAGATCCACCCTATATTTTTCTTCCTTTCCATCCCCCCCCCCCCCTTCCTTTTTAATGAATGCTGGGATTCTAACATAATCAACTAATTCCAGGAGCTGAGCCTTGAAGATAAAAAAAAAAAAGAAAAAAGTATACCATGTTGCAAAGCTCACAATGCAATCTCATTGCATTGGAATTGGCAGCAGTTCACTTGGCTCTGGAAATAATAAAGTGGGAGACTGAAATGACAAACAAACTGGAGATCCAAACCCAAGTGCCACCAGGGAATGCAAAGCAGATGGCCAGCTAAAGAGGACCAGCCCAAAGAACTGCTGTAATCTTCCCAGTAAGATTACCGACAGCATCTGTGGTTACCTCCTTCCTATGAGCGTGCCCGGCATGCTTTGGACCTTGATGTCCTTGTCACGAGTTATTAAGGCAAGTAAACAAGCAGGAGCCCTCTCTATTGCAAATCATTTGTGTGCACCCTTTCGTAGCAAATGTCAGTTCAAGAACATTGGAGAGCACATGCAAAGGTTGGGGAACAGCTCTTTGTAAACTCACATGCCATCTTGCAACTAACTGGTCACTTAGCTACTGTGAAGACAATATTTGTGCATGCTTGAACTGATTATTCAGCATGCTTGTATTAAAATACCTGCTCTGTTTCAATGTGCCATGATGTTATTTTGTCAGAGGAATTTGTTTAGAAGCAGCAAAATTAAGTCTGTGCTAACCAGGGGCAGGCACGATGAAAATTAGATTTGGGGACTCCCCATAAATATGCAAGGGTGAGCATATGAGATCATATGTAGCAATTCATTTTCTGAAAGAGGGATAAGAAAACTAAATTACATTGTCTTCTGTCACATCCAGTTTGCTCAGCAGAGGGAAGCACACAAAGATCAGCTGTGACCATGGGAAGTAAGCAGTGTGGTAACAACACCATGCAGAGATCCACTGGAACTGATCCTTCCTGCTTACCCCCAATCAATGCATTGGTTTATTGGAGAAGAAAACAATTATCGCACAGCAGTTTCAGACTGCCAACCCCAGCAGATTCTCTCTGCTGCCAAATAGGATTTCTCCTTAGTTTATGTCTAGCACTTAGTAAGGCTGCCCAGCCTTAAAGCATACAGTCATTTTCTCCAATTTTGACTCTTATCTGCCTGGGAATGCAGCACTGAACCCTAACTAAAATTCCATGCACCTCTCTGTGGTTGCTTGCAGAGAACAGGATCGTGAACTCTGGACTCAATGGGAAAAGTTTCTCCACATGCGCAGCTAAATCCTACCCACTGTATTGGTGGGTGCATCTCCATTGCCTGTTGGTCTGAAGTAAGCAGGATATCATCATTTGGGGATGACAGGGAATCATTTGGGGATGACAGAGTCCCTCCTGGATGAATATAGCACTCCTCTCCCAGCTTGGTTCGTGACAGCCTGACAGCCACAGAAATGCACAGAGTGAACAAGGTCTTCCTTCCCCACCAGCCAATAACGATAATTACACAGGCAAGCCCACATTAATTTAGGTTCAGTCCTTTTCCCTCTCAAATTAACATCCATTTGGCTGCTGGCGCTGACGTTACCAGAAGCTGACCCGGCATCACAGAGCAAAAATGAGATTGCTGCTTCCCCTCATCAGGGGCTGAGGGAAGTGCAGACCTAACAAACACGAGCAGCCAGGGCAGCTCCCAGCACTGCTGTGGGGTTCTGGGCAGCAGGTCTGCACCACAGTGGTTAACTCAGCACAGGGCACACAGAGCTGTCCTGCAAGCTGCCACATCCCTCTGTTGTCTCTTCCTCAGCTACAAATGCCCTCAGTCCCACTGATTTCCGTTAGCTGGCCACTCCCAGCCCTGTTTCTACAAACAGAGAAAGTAACTGTTTACCATTCCCGACTCCAGGCCTTCTGCCAGATAACACTTGCAGATGCACTGCCAAGGCAAGCTTCATGCAGGAGAAAGAAAGGAGGAAAAAAAAAACAAACAAAAAACAGCACAAATGGCAGATGAAATAGACCAGCTCCAATTCTTACCTTCAGAAGCAGACTCTGCTCAAAGCCCACAAATGCTTTTACTATGCTGGAAGTCTGCAAACTATTTTTAGTTCCCCTCTGGGCTGCCATATAGGGCCAGCAGCCCCCTGCCTGCCACCACTGATCTGCCCAGCAGAACTGCAGGCCACCTGCTGCTGGTGAGTCACCATGTGTCGAGCTCATGCGATAAAGATAGGCAAAACAGAAATACAATTGCTTATTTTCCTCCATACCCCGTGTGTTTGTGCCTCCCCGTGTTCAAAGCATATAAAATCCATGCAAAGGTGATTACATCTGATCACCAATTCACATTACCTTCAAACCAGAAGCTCTAAGAGGTGATAACTACAGCAGAAATATTCTTGTTTATACTTGTGGCATGATTATCTGCGCGTTTACATCTACATTCACTTACACATGTTTGCATTCATCCTCAGAGTGACCGTGTTCTTGCAATCTCCTGCTCTGGTCCACGCAAACTTGTCTTTTCTCTGAAAACAAGAATGGAAATTCATTGAAACTCCATCTTGATCCTATCTTGCACCTGCAGTAAGAAAGAACAAGCTTGGGAAATTCTCAGCACAACCCTCCTTACACTCTACAATTTAGTCACTCTTATTAAAGGCAATGGAGACACGTCCTCAAATACAAATGGAAAAAACATTAACAGAAAATACAGAAAACCTC
The DNA here is from genome assembly GCF_054131305.1 of Coturnix japonica. NCBI lineage: Eukaryota > Metazoa > Chordata > Aves > Galliformes > Phasianidae > Coturnix > Coturnix japonica. Next base: position 5,173,470 of record NC_140680.1, on the reverse strand, counting down.
TGAAAACAGCCTTAATTGTCATGGCAGAATAAGTGCAACATGGGAAGCTGTCCCTTTTAGATTTACTGACACAGCCATGTAAGCCTGTATGTTGCCCATACAGAAGAACATCCAAAGTATTCAATGGATAATGAAAAACTTCCTGTAGGTTTACAAAATCACTGTGTTGACTGTATTCCAATAGAATGATTTTAAAATGTATAAGATAGTTCTGTTTCCAGAGAGCTCTGCAGATTTTCCAATACATTTCTGTAGAGGTGATCTGCTGTGTTGCGTTGTGTTATGATACATTTTGTGATGTTGCTTTGGTTTTTGTTCCCCTCTCCATCCTCTTCTCCTGTTGATCTGGAAGAGGTAGAACCCAAGTGTACGGTGACAATAACAAAAAGATGATAGCTATAAATACCCAAAAGGTTATTTACAGGAAAAATTCACCCATATAGAAGCCTTTGGTCTGCTAGGAACCACTGAGGCAATCTCCACCAAGGAGCAACCTCAAAGAGATGCTGCCTTAGTGGTGGTCAGCCCTTAAATGAGGTCTAGAGGAGATGGAGTCAAGCTCCACCCCTTCCAGGAGTACAGCTAAATTACTCTCACCTGTGCTCCCACAGCTGACCCCGACACTTGCCTCAGCTGATTAATCAGAGGTTCAGGCTGTGATTACCAATTTCCCATACACCAAGGAACTGTCCCAGTCTGTCTGGTTCACCTTCCCCAACAGGAGCTGGGTTAGACAGCAACAAATGTCAAGTTTTCCCTCTTTCAGCAGCTTAGATTGCATATAAATCCCATTAAAAAAAACACTTCAAGAGCCAAAGGAAGCTCTTAATATTTTCCCCTTGCACGTGCTCTGGGCCCCAGACAAAGTTTAGAAATTTATTTCAAGCCCTGTAATTTAAAATAACCCCTGGCAAATCAACATCTCGTTACCCAAAATGACCACCTGCCAACACCAACCCTGAGCAATTCTCCACCAACTAAAGGTGAAATCCCGGGGTTCCTTCCTCTCTGTTTCCAACTGCCTATGCCGTTTCGGGGGGGCAGCAGCCGAGCTGCGGTATGTGGGGCAGGCAGCCCCTGAAGCTCCGGCAGTTCAGGCAGTACATCAGCCCCGCGCTCTGCGGTGCTCTATTCCCCCCTAGTGACCGGAAAGCTCCGAGGGCACTGAATCAGCTGCAGCCTTCCCACTCTTCAGGGCTGCTGCATCCCCCGAACACAAGCAGCTCTGGCTTTGTGCTTCATGTCCTGCGATCCATCCAGACAGCTCCCTGTGCAGCCGTGGCCATCTCAAGGGACAGAAACAACCCATGCAGTGAACTACAACCCAAGCATAAGGGTCAGCTCTCCTCACCACCCCTCCAACCACAGCCTGGGCGTGCCACTGACATATCACCTAACACCACGGCTCTCTATATATCCATAAAGCAAAAAAAAAAAAGTAGGAACAGAAAGAAAAAATAAAATAAAATCCAACCCACACCAACACGTCTGCCTCGAATCCCAATTAGAAAAGAATTGTTTGCCTTAATTCTAAATGTATTTAGAATATGGAGCATATATTTCCAAAGGATGTTTTGTATTTACAGCGTGTCTGTCGGGTTATACTGCTGCAGTGTAATTGTTTTCCTGCTGAGAATTATAGCAGTGAAGTTACTCTGGGTGCGATTACAGCTAATTATAGTTTCGCTTCAGAATTTAAAGGCTCTCCTGCAACGCTCCCTCCTTCCCACTTAGACTCCATGGCCTCGGAGCACATCGTAGTTGCTGCCCATAATTGGAGTAACCGAGGTCTGTGAGGTCGCTGCCAGCTTTGTGGTGCTTGGGTGCATTTGAGATTTAGTTGATAGAAATGGGTAAAACAGTACAGTAACGATGTGAGGGGAAATCCGTAACAAACACCCTGCACTGAGAGCGGAGGTGAGACAATCTCAGCCAAATTTCACCTGGGGGCAGCTTTAATCTTGAGAAAGTGGCACTCCTCAACTGACCAGGCGATGGGCAGACTGTAGGCATGAGAACTGTGCAGAGTTTGTACCCAAATGGTACAAAGAATTTTAACAAAGAATGTTTGTGCTCATAGCTGAGGAGCAGGGAGATGTTCATCCCTGTGCACAGACCCAGCACAAGGTGACTGCTCTGGTTTCAGAAGGGGAGCCCTGGGAGAGCCTGGCTGAGGCAGTGGGAATGGTATGAATTCACTGACAGCTCCCTGACGAGAAACACTTCTTGACGTTTTTCATAACTTTAGCTGCTCTTTTGCATCTAAATCCACAAAGTCTGATGCTGGAATTGGGTTTTCTTCATCAATCTCTTCCTTCTGCCATACCTCTGCCTGTCGCTGCTGATACTGTGAGCACGGAGCTGAGCTCTGGCCACGTGGGAGCAGCTCACAGACAGCTACAACCCAAAAGGACCAGGGATCCCATCCCATGGTGAACCAGCTGGGGTGGCCTCAGCATGAGCTCAGCACAAAGAACACTACTGGTGGTGGATCTCTCTGGGCCTTCAAACCCTTGCAGCTGGATGGAGAAGGGCTCTGGGGCAGCCCCGATATGTCCGCATCCAGATGGTGCGGCTTTGGGAAGAAATGCACTCCACTGCTGAGCTGCACCATGTGTTTCCAAACAAAATGTCAATGAGTTTTCCAGATAAAAATGTTAAAAATGTATGAGCAGCAACTGTCGCACGGAATGGAGCTAATAACCCTGGTAGGGCTTTTTTTTTTTTTCCTTTTGAAAACAGGGGACATCGTGTTTAGAACCAATGTGTTCTTATGCAATTATAACTTCATCAGGCTGAAGGCCAGGAAGAGTCATTAAATCTTCACTTGACCTTGTAACAAACCTTTGCATTTCACCTGGCTGTCTCTGATCGCACACAGCTCTAAGGCTGAAGGTAGTCAACAGCAGAGAAAAGCAGAGCCTGACTCTGAAGCCATTTTGTTCTGAGAATTTGTTCCAACAACCAAAATCAGCTTCCAGCTACAAACAAAGAAACAAACAAAAACCACCACAACACACACTTCATTTAGTTATATCCTGTTCAGCTTTCAAACATCGACCCTTCCAATTCTGTTTGATAAATTAGAGACTCTCTTAGGACATCATATTTTTTCCCCAGAAACAGACTCACACAGGAAAAAAGTCACCTTAAGCATATTTTGGTCAAACAAATCCACTGGGCTCTTCAGGTCTCCTATTATCAGATATTTCCTCTGACTCCCACACTATTTCAGCCACATTCTCTACACATTCTCCAGCTTTTCCATATCCTTCCTAAGTTGCAACACAGCCTGTTGCCATTTCAGACCTGATTTTAACAATGATGCACACAGAAGGAAAATTACCTCTTTTCCTGTTTTTCACTACTTGACCCATTGACATGGGCCATACAAACTCCTTTTGATAGTCCATCACATGGTGTTGATGGACAGGGAGGGGCTTTTAAGTGTGCCTTTCTTCCCACAGGTCAATAGTAAATGCAGGGCTGTGTCCTTGGGCAGACCAACATCTAGTTTGATAAATTCTTCATCATCTTTATCAGAAGATTCAGGTTCCTCAGTGCCATTCTCCCTTCCTTTTCTCAGCATACCACCTCCTTGTTCTTTGTGCTTAGCAAATGTTTTCCTCTGGTGTTTTGCTATGGATCACTGACACAAACACTGGAGAGCTTTGGTACTCTGACTTCACTTTCATCTTCCCCAGAAACCACAGGTCCGCTTGGTGCCAGTTCTCCATTGAGAACTACTTGTTAAACTCTGTAAGACACCTCTTAATCCATTTAATGTATATTCTAATGTCACTGAATAGTGCTAATGTTTAATCAGCATGTTATTCAGCACCAAGTCAAACACCTTACAAAAGTCTAAATGCACTAATTTTATACAATCGTTTTTGTCAACCAGGCACGTAATATAATCAGAGAGGGAAATTAGGTTTCTTTGATAAAGTTTGCCGTAAAGCCATGTCGTTTAGACTATTTACTAATTCAGTTCTGCACCACCTTTTGAATTATTTAAACCCAAGTGATTACAAACTAACTAGCCTGCTTCGGTCTTAGGAAATACTTCCTCCAAACAACCTTCTCTCTGAAATGAATGTAGATGGTTTTCATATCACTGAGTGTTAGCTCACTCCTGAGGAAGATCTTTGTTTCCAGCAAGCAGACTTCTGCCTTTTGGAAGCTAAACACTGGTACTACCTGCTCTGGATACCTGTGCCTGTTCCTCCCAGTGCCCTTCACAGCCACCCTGCTGGCAGTGCCCCACCAGAACTTCCAGGGGAGACAGAGAGAGAATCACTCCCACAATTTGCATTGCAAGAACTAAGAAATGACTTCGTCAAGAGAAAAAATGCAACCTGTGGCACTCCTGTGTGCACCTGGCTGCACATCACCCTTGCTGCAAATCACTGTGATTTATGGCCCTGGGTATATCTGTGCTTTAACTACATTAGGACAAAGCTTTTGCCCCAGTATTATGGGCATGGATGGACGTGTTTAGGAAGGGATTCAGCTGCCCAGATGTTTTTAAGCCTGTTTTCTACACAAAGTTCAAGCACAAAGACATGAATATCTCTGTGTCAGGATCCACCTCTTTTGTCCAGATCAGGTTACCTGAAGGGGCCTGAAGGTATCTGGGAACCCCTGGTTCCCTTTGCCTGCTCCCCATTTTACTCCTTTAAACAAGTCAGTTTTGTCCTGCCAAAATCACTGTTGCTTACCTCACTGAATAACAACAAAACCTGCAGGAATTGGGCAGAGAGCTGATGTTTTGTACATAAAGACACAATGGCTTCTCGGAGCTCCTGCTGTTATTCAGAAATCACACAAAATGAAGCTGAGGCAGGGAGGAAAGCAAGGCAAAGAGGTGAAGCCTTCATACTTCACGAGCATGCCTCATTTGCTCTGCTGTAACTCAAAAGCGTAATGCAAAGAGCAGGGAGGAGAAAAAAGAAATGAAAGAGTAAATTATATGCAAGCCACTGGAATTATCACTTAGCTTTTGGCAAAATACTGACTCCTGAATGATCTTCATCAAACCTTGTAAAAAGTACAGCCTCTAGCTGATGAATCTTGCCATGGGCATTAAAAGGGGATGCTGTTGGAAATGTAAACGAAGGGGAATGGCAAAGAAGGCTTAATTTTAATTAAGTAACCTGCATGTATGTCTGCATTTGGTCATGGATCTCTTGCGATTTGGAAAAGAAGGCTGCTTGAGGGCTTGAGTTTTGTTTGTTTTATATTTAAAACATGGCATTTCAAACATCTTCTGTGCTGGGCTTGGAGGACCTGATCACATGCAGCAAAGGCAGAGGTGAAGCTCCTGCAGTGCACACCTTGACAGCAGTGCAGCCAACGCCATGCAGCCAAGCCCTGCCCTGCTGCATCTCCTCCTTCCCAGGGAGGATCTTTGAGACCCTGTGCAGGGGCTGAGCTTCTCATTTTGGGAGTGAGATGAATAAATGTACAGCTGTTTGTACCAGCAACCCAGATGTTTTAAACTGGATTTTCCTTCTGACATTTGACCATAATGTGGGTTTTTGTTCGGCCTTTAGCCCAACTATTGAAGGTAGGAAAGAGTTCACTATGGACAAGGGGTAAGCAATGGGGGAGAAGAAGGTATTTGTTATCTAGAGCAATAATTTATCACTTCCAGACAGTGCAGCAGGATAAAAAATAGTCTCGTGGATAAAAAATTGATTTGAGACTGAGAGAGGTAGGTTCTGTCCCCACCTGGTAGATCTTGGACCTGCCAAATAGAGACATAAAATGGAAAACAGGCACCCTCTCCCAGATGTTGTTTGGGGGGTGGTCCAGTATGACAGGGACACACTGGGCTGCAAAGCCCCAAGTAAAATCCCAAGGAAGAAATCTGCATGACCTAAAGAACCCTGGACTTTTTCATCATAAACAATGTGCCAGAAGGGACGCTGAGCTATTGCACACACTGTGTACCATTTCCAGTTTCACTTTAATCACAAATCAACACCAGTTCAACATTAAACCAGGAAGAAATTCCTTCATCCAACTTGTGTTGGCATCAGGCAATCCTCCCAATAATCTCTCCCTGAGACTCCTTTTTTTAAGAAGTGATTTTTAAAAATCACTTTAAGTGATTTAAGAATCCTCCTAAATGTAAGCTGCAGGCAGGGGAAGATACTTATTGGTCTGTTTTTAGAGAGAATTTTTGGCTCAGCTTCTTCTTCCTACCCCGCTCATCACTGATGTATTTTTAAATGAATCCTAAAATACACACCAGGAAACTCTATTAAATAAAAATCATGAATGGCATGCAGACTGTGCTATTACTGTGCATAAGAAGATAACAAGACTCAAGAGACTGCCCTTTACATTCTGCCGCTCTTGCTAACTACAGACCTGGACGAGCACATGCACACGCCCCATGCTGAAAGGAGACCATCACCAGCTCTACACAACATGCCTGGAAAGAAGTCAGAGGAATACAAGATGGGGGAGAGAACTGGGATCCATGAGCTACAGCTCTCAGTCTGCTCAATTAGCTAAGTGATTGGTCATGCACAGAGATCCCCAATGCATCGCTGGTTGGTTATCAGCAATACTGGCCATGAGATAGAGAGGCACTGGCCTCCCAGTGCAGCAAACTGGAGGAAAGGATTAAAACTCTGAAAGCTTTTTAAAGCCAGGCTCTCACCTCAGAACGCAATAAAAGAAAAGCTTTTAGATCATTCCTGGCAGAGGAGTTGGAAAGCTGCCATGTTCACACAGAGTAACTATGGTAATCCATATCGGGTCGCAGAAATCATCCTCAGTATACAGTCTTTTAAGCCCTCCAAGAGGCCTTCTTCCTAATCTACTTAAAAATAAAGGATGTTTGAAGGTCAAGCAATACCAATCACGGGACCAAAGGCACTGAATGGGGAATGGGTTGGGGCTCCATGTCCCTGAGCATCGGCTGTTGTGCCTGCAAGAAAGGAGAGCCCCAATGCAAGGGACAGCAGCTGGGCAGGGGCAGACACCCATGCCTTGTGCTCTGCCTGCCACGTGAGCTGGATCATGCCATTCGCTAGGAAGACTGCACGATTAAGATGCACTGTAGAAAACCGGCGCTTAATTGCTTTGATGCTCAGGTGATTGAGAGCTGAATACATTAGTGTGTCAAAATTACGGAACACAAAGGCCTTGATTCTGTTCTTTTCTGTGCCAGTGTAAGCGAGGCCCTGAGTTCACCTCTGTGTGCATCTGAGGATTGCTGGAGCTTATTTACGTCGGCAGCCACTGCCCTCAGCAACATTTCAGCTCTATTTAAGTATTTGAGGTTGCAGTGTGCCTGGTTGAAAGGAATCTGCTGCTATCGTTCGCATAGGTAGAATCAGGAGTGGAGGAAATCAAGTTTCATTATTTCAAAATTAGCTGAAAATTAAATTCCAGTGCTTAAATCCCCATGGTGCAGCCCAATCTTTTGCCCTGCTTCACCCAGCTGTGCATGCACAGCAGACTTCTGACATCCATGTCACCTTCATGAGCGTTCCTATGGATCCATCAGTGTTTCAACAATCTTTGCGTGTCTCTGAACACTCTTGAAACCAAGGGCAAGTTACTGTGATAAGAGCTGGACCCAGAGTGATCAAGAGAAACAAAAGTGGATATCAAGAAAAAGGTTCTGCACCAGAGTGTGGTGGGCATGCAACAGGCTCTGACACAAACTAAGGTCTTCCTCAGGTATGGGGTCATTTTTACTTTCTGGTTTGCAAAATGGTTATACTTGCATGCACAAAGCTGCTGAATGCTCATCTGCCTCGTTTGCTCATATGAATACAACAAAGGGCAAACATCTGCATTCTGGGAGAAAAAAAAACAATAGATTACCAGAAAAAAAATACGCGGGCAGAAAGCCTCACTGATTCCAGACACTCAGCTTTGGAGATGCTTTGAAAGTTAAAGCTACAAAATATCCATTTTGGATACTGTGAGTATGAGTTGGCATGGCCATGCCTTCCAGCCTGAGGAACTGCAGCACGTCCCAGCACCTGTTTCCCAGAGAGGGAACGAGGGACAATACTTTTTCCATCCATGAGCTTCACTTATTTGTATCATAATGACATGGTGACACATTGAAGATATGTTCTTCCTCAGGCAGCTCTGCTGGTGGCTGCTGAGCAGACATCATCTGCAGGAAGCCCTGTGTATCCTCTCCATCTTTTCCTTGCCATGTCTGTGAGTGCTTTGGGACAAGTCAACAAAGTGCCTGGCTGCCCCATATCTTTCTGCTGCCTCCTCCAGCCCAGGCTCTACACAGGTCTTTGAGGAAGAGCCCAATGTGGGCAGAACGCAGCTGTACAGAGCCCCTTTGCAAGAAGGCGAGCACAAACATTCATTCTGCCTCAAGCAGTCCTTTGTACATGCCACTGCAAAAGAGGCAATTGTGGAGTGTCAATGAGTGTTTAATTATAGAACTACTTTGCTAAGCTGAGCATCCTATGAGGAAATTACATTTAGGGAGCACAAGCACAAATGAGACTCTAACTGTCAGCTTTATGGATGTCTGTTGTTGGGATACAGCTCCTTCAGCTGTGATGGAAGAGGCTTATATTTGGGAAAGAGATATAGAAGCTAATGCACATGCTTCTTGTACACACATTTTCCACCTGGAAAATGTCTGTGAGGACATGGTCTGCTACACTGTGTTTCTGGCACAGGAGGGAGAAACAGATGGAGAGATTGTCTAAAACCCTTTCTTCTCCATAGTTAATAACCTGGAGCTCTTCTAATATCTAGCATGGGTAGCTTGCCTTCATCACTATATGCATGCTCTTCAGAGGAAAGCCAGCTACGTTCATGGGCAGGATAATATGAAAATGCACAACAATTTTACGACGAGAGCAGGATAAGCTCTTAAAACTGCAGTGTCCTTTATGAAATGCTGTTTACAGCAGATCTGTCACGAGCATCAGTAACTCACCTACCCATCTGAGCGCTGCGTGACATTTTAGTGCCAGTGGAATTGGGAACGAAACCAGCCGCATTTTGACACAAGTATAGAAATGAGGAAAACCTTTCTTTTCTTCTTTCTGTCTTAAACCCGAAGTGGAGGACTGCAGTGTTTCTGAATAATGAAATTTCAGCACATCATCTCATCTTCAGTAGATAAGATCGGGCTTATTAGGAATTAAACAAAATGTTGAGGTTGTTAGTTTTCCTGTGAACAAAAGGTCTGTTTCAGTCCAGCTTGACCTAAGCTGCAGTACAATACCACTGGTGGAAGAAATTCCCTTCCTACTCCCCTGCAGAGTTGGTTCTATGCTCTGAAGTATGTGATTTTATTACCCTTAATTTACCATGCCAAGCTACAAATAATAATGACCATAAAATTATCTGTCTCTTGTTAAAATGCAGCAGGAACGCAGGGCCTCATTCGACAGTGAATTCCAGAGGAGACTTTCATGCTGTGTGAAGAATCACAATCATAGTGCCATCCACAATGAGCAAGAAATGCCGACTGACAGGAGGCAATCAGAGCATCTCCCCAGCTCTTGCTGAAGCGAATGCTTCAATAGCTGAAACAAAACTCTTTAGCTCCTACAAATTCCTCACATCCCTTTGGTGCCTACATCTCATGGTAGTGAAACTTCGGCTCCCAGATAAAATTCCTACGTGTTACCTCTCCATTGTAGGAGCTGCCACAGGAAGCCAATGCTGTTAATTCAGTCTGCAGCTAATAATTCCCTGTTCATAAGTCACCTGTTTCTCTACGTCTAAGGGGGAATATTGGGGAGCTATTGGTAACAGGTGAATTGTTGGACTGGATGATCTTTTAGGTCTTTTCCAGCCTTGGTGATTCTATGATTCTATGAATACAGACTTTTCTTGGGACACTAGGACTCAAGGGAATTACCTGTAGTTAAACATCTGATTAATGACTCATTAGGAATCAGCAACGGTGTTTATTCAGTCCCTGTCTGAGTGTGGTTTTGTAATTATGTGCTTTTGAGACTGCAGGTGTGTGAAATATTCATAACCCAAATGGAAATATGAGAGAAGTGCAGTTTACACTCACTCAAGGGCTGGCTGTTCCAGATTATAAATATAAAACAGAAAAACAAAGGTGCAATTATTGCAGTGCCCAGGGAGTGCCCAGACACTCATAAGGCTCTTTACAATCACATCAGAATAAATCGTTTGGGATGGAAATTTAGCATCTAAGTGGCAGAGCCTCCTACCCTCCTCATGCCAGAGGGGATGAAACACAACGCACAGGGCAGGAGGAGAAGCAGGCCGATACCAAGCAAACACTCGCACCTAAAAAGTTTCCCCATCAGCTTCAGGTGGGGCAAAATCCATTCTGAAGTGCTTAACTTCACCTCCCTGTGGCTGCTGTGCCTTCCTCAAGGCCACTTCCTGTTTCTAATTTATTTTATGCCGTTGTTTTTTAAGAGGGTTGTTTGAGAATTCCCTCGGGTCCCTTCTATGCCACGCTGCCACCTCGCAGAGCTCTCAGCGGTGCTGTACAGCTAAGCGTTACTCACAGGAGGACGGCAGCGGATAGTCAAGCAGAAGCAAATCTAAAAGCAGTGAGTCGTCAAATGTGAGGAACGCAGGAGGGAGCTGACAGATGAAGGACAGTGCAGAGTCCCTAAATCCAGAGCGTGTTTCTGAAAGGGAACTTTTTTTTTTTTTTTTTCTCAAGAGAAGCATTTCTATTAGTCACTCTCCACCACCAAAAAAAAAAAAAAAAAAAAAAAGGAAGGATTTATGTGTTTGCCCTCACCAAGTGCCTAGGGTAAAGTGCTTTGTGTCAGTCTAAAAGAAGACAGACAAGTGCTTGCAGATGGCAGGAGGCAAGCGGTGAAGCCTGAGCTCTGCTCTCACCAACTGCAAGGCACTGGACAGATCTGGTCTCAATTCCCCTCACTACAGCCTGCACCCCATGTCTCTTGACCTGTTACTATGCACCAGGAGCCTCCTCTCTCTAACATCCATGAAGTAACTGAAGGCAGTAGCCAGCTCTCTCTGACTCTTCCCCAGGCTGAACAAATCCAGAAAACTTTGGTGCTTCCTTCTCTTGACCAATGGGTAGGGGCAGCCTAAGAGAGATGCTGAGGATGGGCATCTGCAGCATAAGCCAAGAGCTGAGATTCAACACTTAAAGCCAGACTATGGGAAGGGGACAGAGGAACCCCCAGCCTAGAACCATGATAAAGACCCCAAATCTTTGGACTGAACATGACCACAACTCACAGAAAGATTCCCAAATCCATTTGAAACATGGATTTACTGATGGGAAATCCACAAAAATAGTCTCTATTTCTCTCTATACAGTGGTAATAACAGCATCGCCTCACTCTTCTCCAGTTCCACACTCAAGGTCCCTGGTTAATTTCTCAGCCACTGAAGCCAGCTCACATCAAGATTGTTTTCATTTCAAAAATACAGTCACCTCAGCCAATAAGAGGACCAATTTTCTTGGTTCCCAGACCTCCCATTTTCTGAGTTGTTCAAATGAGTCTGGTTGCTCAATGGAACCAGATTGCTCTGAGGAACTGATTTATTGTTATTTACTAACCTGCTCATTTTTTTGTCATCTGCAATTTGTTGTCATTAGCAATTGGATATTTTCTTCTAGTTCATTGATAACGGCACTCTACAACACTGAACCAAAAATAGATTGCTGTGCAACAAAAGAGAAACACCCACAGCGAATGTTGGTTCCCTGTTCTCAAACACTGCAATGTAGCAGCAATATCTGTAAGAGTGAAGGCCCCTTATATCCCCATTTAAAACCAAAACCAACCAACCAAAAAAACATTTTTGGGAAGCCTCCAAAATGTAAAAATGGAGATTTCTGTACCGTTGCCAAAACAACACCACCACCACCACAACCAGAACAAAATCATAGATCCATTGCTCTGAACATTCTTTTTTTCTCCAGAAGGCTTTTTAACTAAGCCAGGGCTTTCAAGTTCTGAAGGATAAGGAAGTAACAGAGAAATCATTCCATTATTGTCTTGTTAACTCTTTCCTTTTGTTGCCATACATGCGAAAGTCTGGAAGAAGTTCCTCTCCATTAAAATGTCTCCCATCTAGTCAGATGTGAGGAGAGACACCGTTTATTGGGAAATATCATTTCTGGCAAAATAAAGGAGGAAGTCTGGAGAAAAAAAAGAACCCTGACAACCTTCCATCTTGTTCTCATTTTGAAGCTTGACGTTTGCTATGTTGGATCAACATGAGGTTTTAATACCCCAGTGGTTTCCTACGAGTTTGAACTGTAAGAGCTTCCTATTATAACAGGAATCTTTGTCAGGCTTTTCAATCTTCAACAGAAAGGTACTCAGAGATGTGCCAAATATTAAACATGGTTTAGTGTCAGTGCTATTTTGTGCCTGTTTGTTTGTAATATCACAGCCATTTGCAATGGTTGTTCCTGCCCCATAGCATCCCACAAGGTAGTGACTCAAGAAGTGGTTTCGGGCAGTGACTTAGCAACAAAAACACCAAGCAGCCTGCAATTCTTAACCCATCTTACACTCTGAATGTCTTCTGCCACCTGACCAGGATATTTGTGATGTATTTCTGGAAAAGATAAGCTTTGAAACAACTTCAGAAGAAGATAAGGATGAGAGAAGGATGTTTTCATGTGTTTTCTTGCAAGTATTTTATCTTTGCAGGGCCCACAAGCAAGCACAGAGAAGCAAGCTGTGAGCAGTCTCAGGGAAACCACATATTTAGCGTCAGTAATGTACTTCATAACCCAGCTAAATCAGGGCTCCTGGTGCCTTGTCAGAGAGACTCTGTAACTCTCATTTTTACCATGGGGACTCATGGAGCTGATCAGTCATTTGCAGTTCACTCTATGCCAGGCAGCTTCTTTTTGAATAACATCTTTCTAAGACTGATACAGAAAAGGTCATATACTTTTCCTCAGCTACATTATTAATGCTATTTGAGGTTTTAAAAATATATAGCAAATGATAATAATTGTCAAGGTTTAGATGTATGTCTAGTGAATCCATTGCTGCCATTAGGAGAAAATTTGCCATGCTTCTGATGGAGCAAGAAACTCTTTTAAACAAAAGAAACTGTAGTGAATATAATAGAAAAAGGATGGGGCTTTTGTTCTCACTGTCATATCAAATATCTCCCTTTCCCCTCACCAAGTCTAAGAACATTTATCAATAGCATGTTGGAATCCTACCCATTAAACAGCAGGGAATATAATCATTCTGCAGAACTAAAGCACATTTCTGAAATGGGAGGTTTCCCTAATAGAGTCATTAAGATCAGAGCCCCTTCCCAGGACTCACAGTCCTGCAGGGCACGGACAGTGCCACGCTCCATGATATTCAAACCCCCCCAGACTGGGGAAGCTGTCCCTGGGAAGCTCTTCTTGGTTTCCTCCATACAAGTAGTCAGGAATCTGAGGTCTCCTCATAGTCACAATGCACTGTGCAGACCTGCCCTTCATTTTAGGATTTCAATCACAAAAACACAACCAATGCTCTAATTAGCAGCTTTGCTGACTTCATCTGGACTGCAAAGGACTGAAGAGTCACAGCCAACCTTTGATTTAAAATCAAGAGGGTTACAGCCCAGCTTTCCTTCGAGAAACAGCCATTTCTGCTCTCTGGTGCTCATTAGGAAGGAAGCTCTTACTGCTGTACATTTGCCTTATTAAAGGGCTGCGCTTTACCAGCAGATGAGATACACCCATATGTTAAATTCCACCCATTCTCTTCTAATACCCACTGGAAATCCACGGGGACAGGGGAGCAATATCTCCACTTCAGTGATCCCCAATTCACCAGGAGGAAGTTTCATACGGAGAAAAAGGGATATTGAGATGAAGGTTACTCTGATGGTTACATAAGAGCTTTGCTTTTTTTCACTTCTCTGTTACCACAAAAATCCACAACAGGCCCAGTTTAGCTAGGCCCTACCCCAAGTGCCTTGCAGCGTCGGTAAAAGCAATTAAGAAACACTATTCCCAAAGCTGTCTTCTCCTCAATTATGTCAACGAACAAAGAGCCGTGACTGTTTAAGACCCTCTCTATTAAACAAACTGAGCCTACTTATTTTAGCTTTGATCAGGGGAATGAAGTCAGTGGGGAGCAAGAAAGGCAGAGCAGCACATTCTTCGTTGGACTCATGAAGTTTACAAGCAGAAAGGAGGAAAAGAAAATGGTGATGCTTCTTGCCTACGGGCATTAGAAATGAAACTTGCTCCTTCTGCATTGCCACCGCTCGGTTAAGAGGGGCCTCACCCGGGGCTGGGGGTATGGGGCTGTTGTAGTCAGCATTAAGAAATCAGAGAGAAAGAGAAAAACTCTCATTGGGAAATCTTCATTTGAAATTTCTCCTGTGTTTCTGTTCAAAGCAGTCCACAAGAGGGTGTTCTTTGGTTCATATCCTGATCAGTTCTACTTTCCGCAGAAGATGTCATTGATTGCCGTGCCCCTGCCTCATTGCTTTAGAAAGTAAATAAATGGCAAGGAATTAGGACTTCTTGCACCGTGCTCTTCTTTTTTCTTTTCTTAACTGGTGTATTTAGTCTGCTAAATAAAAAGTACGTGTTCCATAAACCAATAGAATAGTTCTCTATTTCTCTGGGATTTCGTTAATTAGCAGTTTGTTCAGGATAAGGTGTGTTTTGGTTTGTCTCTGGTTGTGCTTGTTTGGGCTAAAATTTTTGGCTGAGATTTTGTGCTGAGACAGAAGAAACCTTGTCCCTCATCACAGAGCTCCCCCCGACCTTTTGCAGTCTCTGCTGGAAAAGCCAACGTTGCATTTCTGAGCTAATGAAACATTCAGCAGCGTCTGGGCAGGGAGGGTTGCTACCAACTCACCCTACTGGGAGGTAAAGAGTATGACAGTGGTTCTTATCTAAGAAACACAGCATCTGTATTAGCTATTTTGACATCATTCTTAATACATACCTACTCTTGCATGTAACAGCCTAAAAGAGGAGAGCTGAGCTGATTCCTCAGGGTCGGGAGGAAACAGTCCATGGAGTGGCTCCATTGAAGCCTACAGCAAAGCTGCAGCACACAGAGAGCTTGCACATAACTTCTGGCCAACTCCACGCTGATCAAGCTGGGGGCTTCTTCGGAAGGTTGTTTTCTTTAATACATAGATTTAATGCTTGCAAAAGAGTTAGATGGACAGCCCATAGGCATTTGAAATGAAACTTGCTTCATCTGCGTTGCCACTGCCTTCTTATCTGCAGAGCTTATCTCAGTGCTTTCAGAGGTACTGATGGTTGGGGATATCACAAGTTAAGATTATGGCTCTTTATGCAAAATTCTGCTAGACTATTACTGCATTTCAGTCTCCTATTTATTACTGGTTGCATCAGCTTATAAATTGCGGCAGTAAGTTGTCCAGAGCTCTTAATGGCGTGTTTGACTGCTGCTTTGAAAGATCATCCATACAGTCATCAAAATAATATTAATAGGTCATTACTTCAATAAAACATACCAGAGAATGATAAGAGCATTAGAATTAATGGGATAGTGACAGTGAACTCTTGGAACTTCTTTAGCGCCTCATATCAAAACACTTTCAAAAGATCAGCACCATTAGCCTCATTTTACAGCTGGAGAAACCAGGGCAAGGAGCAACATTTGGAATGCCAACGAAGAACAAAGACAGGTATTTGAAAATCAGGTGAAACTGATGTTTGTCCCAGGCTGCATCCTAGAGAATTTAATTTCTCATCACCTCCTCTGTTTGAGTCTGAATCACTGCCAGCTCAAGGCTGTAGTTGCCCATTAACACCCTCACATCACCATCATTTGCTACTTCGTGCCCTTAGCCCTTAGGTTTTTAGAAGCCTCAAGGCTTGCTCACATTGGCATTCACTCTGTACACTGATGGCTTTTTTAGGACTTGCCTTAATGGAGATATATGGTAAAATTAATCCAAAACTCCTCTCTGAACTTATTCAGAACCAAAACAGCCTCAAGTGATTTAAGCTAATGAAGGCCTGACGGAGCCTAACTGCACAGAGCCTTAGTGCACTTCAGTCACCCACTATTACTAATTTTGGATCTACAGCGTTACAAACAAACACTCTCCAAAGCAGCAACACCAGAAGGACAACAGGATGTGGGTAACTGTCAATAAGCATTTCCATATCAACAATTGTATAAAAGCCAAGTCTTGATCAGGGAAAACAAGAGGAGTTTGCACCAGAGACTTGTGAATAATGAAATCAGGGCCTTGGCAACTCAGAAACACAACACAAGCATCGCTGGCTCCTGGATTCTGAGGAAAAGCAGAGAAAGAAGTGACTGAATGCAGAAAGTGCACTGGATTAGGGAAGGTGTACTTGGACAGAGTGCTGAGGGGAGAGGAGTTGCAGATATGGAGAGATGCAAAGCAGTGAGAAAAGGAGATGTCTACAATAAAGTCAGCAGATTTTTCACCACTCTCATGACACAAGTGCAAACTCTGCAGTATCTGGTAGGGTTCCTAAAGCTCCAGCATTCCCATATTTTTCAGTTTCTCACGAATTCCAGCCCAGTCCCAGCAGGGTTATTCAGGACACAGCTCTCCCTCCCCAGTGCATGAGGAGGGTAGGACATTCCCAGGGGAAGCACAGCACAGCCCAGGGCCCTTCGTCTCCCAGGAGGGAAGGGGCTGATGATACAACAGTCATAATTCAAATGGATTAAAAGCTGTGTTTTTCTGCTAATTTGCTCCTTTTGAACAGAAGCAGCACAGTGCTGGAAGCAGACCAATGCCTTACAGAAATATTTCAGTTTCTTCTAGCTCTGTCATCTCCACATCACTTCTGATCTGCCCTGCATACTCTCACCAGATCACTGTCGCACCTCTCCAACCCCCTCTGCCCAAACAGGGTCATTTGTCTTCCCTCACAACTAAACACCTCACCCAGCTCTCGCCACCTTACGCTGCAGATCAGCTCTCATTTTCTTTTCTCTAACACAGAAAACTGCCATTTTGCCCTGCTTTTATCCCCTGAGAAGCCAGCATATAGATAATTTTCTTAGCTCCTCTTCAGCCCGTCCCTGTTGCGCACCTCTCCCCATGCTTCCTTCCCTTCATTGACCACACCAAACCCAATCTGCTCCCTTCTGTACTTCCAATGCACTTCACAACATCTATCTGCCGCAACCATCATTTCTCACTGCATTTCAAGAGATCAGCTCTCACCTTCAGTCAGCCCCAGTGCCATATGGAAGCAGCCCCAAATCCTTCCCTCACCCTCCTCAGCACAGCTTACTACCATGAAACAGCAATTTCTCCCTTCTGTGCCAGCAACTCTTGGCAGATGGCACCACCCTGTTTATTACAGGATAATCCTTTTTAAAGGAGGATAAGGAAAAAGAAATGCACGGAAAGTTTAATAAGGGCTTTGAAATGGAGCTCCCGAATCTTAACAGAGACTGGAAGTCATCCCTGGGGTCAGCATGTGAGGTCCTTGCTGCATAATCTCTTCATAAATGTACCAAGCTGTTGCTTAAATGCAGTCAGGGGTTCCTACCAAAAAGCTGTTCCAGTCTCACTGTCCTAGTGACTAGAAGACTTCTTTGATTCCCAATGTGTGTTTAATTACGGCCCTTTGTTCTTCCCATAGCACTGCTATCCAGTGTGAGTGGTCCCTTCTCCTCCCCAGTACTTTACAGACAGTAATCATAACCCTGCTAAGCCTTTGTTTTTCTATGATAAACAATCTGTGCCCTTGTAGCCTTCTCTTGTAAATCAGGCTCTCTGTTCTCCTGATCCTGTAAAACCAATTTGCATGTGCCCCTGCTTTTATTCACATTTCTGATCATGGATATTCCACAGATGGCTGTGCTGTGCCCAAACATTAAGTTACTTATCTGCACAGCTCACACCTTTCCTGACATGGTCTAAGCCCTTTCTACAACTCATCACAATAGTGGCCATAAGAATTCCAGGCAAAATCTTTGAATCTGCAGAGCTGATGTCAGAAGAAAAGGCCCGTACACGGTGCACTCCCTCTTCCCCTGTCTTACATACAGACACTGTTTGCTATTCCTCAGTCACACAGTGCCACCCTTGAATTGATAGATTTATTAAAAACTCTTACTACCAGATTTGCAATTTCACACATCAGTTCTTCTAGCACTTTAGGACCAAAAGTTTCCAGTCACACCCCAACTTCAGTATATGGAAATCGTCAAGCTTTTATTCCACTCCTGTAGATGCAAACTCCATTCCCATGTGCTGCTTTCCCAGTAGCCACTGCATTTCTCGCCCCATGCAAACTGGTTACCTTGAATTTCTGCGTGCACACATTGAGATAAGAACTCCATTGCAGTGATTACTCTCTGCCTACTGAGAAAGTATTCTATTGGATTTTTGCAGAAATGTTCAGAAACACATAGGATACATTGAGCATTTCAGAAACAGAGCAGGTGTATTAAGATGAACAAGTATTTTTTAAAAACCTCTATGTAATGCTTGAGGTGGTATAAGCACCATAGATCGACTGCACCATTAAACCAGAATCTCTCCCAGGATTTGAGTTTGCTTCTGCAATAAAGAGGAAAAGCAAAGCTTGTGGCAACCATAGCCACAGTAATTGCCTGGGGACCTTGTGATAAGCCAGAGCCCAGAAGATGAAGGAAGGAGGGAACACTACCAGAAAATAAAATAATAGAAAAGGTGAAAACAAATATTGCAATACCTGAACAGCTATTTCGCTGCTGCAGAGAAAAAAAAAATAGTTTGCTTTCTTTTAGAACAGCATCTTAATGCTCTTGCTTTCGCTGAAATCAATGGAGAGCACTGGAAGAGTCCATTAGCATTGCAGGCAGGTGCTGGGCTATCTGTTCTCCGATATCCACTGAAGCCCTCAAATTCTGTTAGCACAGCCCTCTTAAATCCTGTCTGATATGGAGGGGGCCCGAAGCAGAAACACTTCAGGCTCCTCCAGATGTGCCAGCTGTGCAGCTGCAGTGATGCCTTGGCCATGAGGAGGGATGTGACTGCATGACTCTGCGAGCATCCCAAGAGGAAGCTGGGCTGCAGGGAAGCACAGGGATGGGGCAGCGGAGGGTGAAGGATTTAAAATGCAACATATGTGGGTACCAAGAGAAACGAGCCCATCTCTTCTTCCTATCTCACCCTGGGCAAATCACTGCGTAAGCAAAAACCCAGCCAGGCTGGGTGCAAATCACAGATTGCATCTCCCCCCGCCTCTCTCCTGAGGCATAATTACACAAGGGAGCTCAGAGATGGAATCATGGAGCCATGCAGGCCAGGCTGCAGGCTGAAGGAGACACTGGCTGGTGCAGGACAGCTGGCTGTGTGCAGCTCAGATGCTGGGAAAGCAACGTGCTGGTTTGCAAATGCAAGCAGCAGATCACACCCCACTCCCCTCATAGGAGTGGGCTCCTCCTGAAGCTGTTTTCCCACACCTGGCTCATGCAAGCGGGTTGTGTGTGCCCTGGGAGTGCACCTCTGCTAAATCACTCCCCAAGTCCCTAAAGTACAGTTCTGTTTTATGGCCGATGTCAAACCAAAACATTTCATGCTAATTTCTTACAACCTATTCCACTGCCTGCTTCGCTCCTATTTGATATTTATTCCCCTGCCAAATGTGCATTTATTTGTTGACATTTTTATTAAATTAGACCGCAATAAATCTGTCTGCATTTATGTTTATATCCCTTCACGCTCAAGTATTCAAAGGACCCCAAAGTAAGTTGCATACATTAAATGCACAGCTAAATGCTCATAAGCATTTTGCAGAGGGTAAATAAAGTCAAAGTATTGGTAATCAAAGAAGATAATGAACCAGCGTGGCTGGGCTGAATGGGGGCAATGTTTGTGTCCAGGTGCTTCATCTCCCCTCCCCTGAGTAGCAAGGGAAACTTCTGGGGACAACTCTACTTCCAGATGGTACAAATTCATGTTTTTATTCTCCTGTCAATATAACAGAGAATTTCTTGCACCTTCAGAGTGAAAAATATTTTCTAATCTGCTGCAGGTTACAAAATGCTGCTGTGAGATGGAACGCCACCGAGTTCCAGCGTGCTGCTGGTGGTGGAATGCCAGCCGGCATTTAAAACATCCTTAGCTCACCAAGCTCTGGGAAATACAGCTGTGCCCAGGGAAAGCAAGGCATGGAGGCGTGTGATTTGCCTGATGTCACCCATCAAGCTGTCACCAGAGTCAGGAATGAAGGTCAGACCTGCTAAATCCCATATGAAATACACGAAGGCACCAGATCAACCATCTCACATTCGTGTCATCTTCCTGTCAGTTCCATGCAAAGGAGTATTTTTATGCCGTATCTTTTTATCGCTACCGTGAAAGCAACAGGGAGAGGAATAAGCGGAGAATTCACAGCACAAGGTCACCCACTGCTGGGGCTGTTCCCTGCTGTCCCTTGTTGTGGTGGTCACCACACATGCCCTGCAATTCAAGGCATCACAGCAGCACGCTCCAGAGGGGCATGGTGCCTTATTTCTCCCTCCGCACCACTAACACCAAACCCTGATGAAAGGGAATGCAGAGCATTGCAGAGCAGCTCCTCCAACTTCAGAGGGCTCAGAACGCAGGAAATTTTTGCTAAATTACAATGTCTCAAAATTGGCAACAGCGCACTGATTATGTCTCATTGTGGCTGTGATGTCCTTGGCGATGGAGCTGGGAGACCGCAAAGTGAATATAATGCTCCTATATGTGACTCTAATGACTGATGATGCTCTGCTGTGGGCAGCAATTTTGAAATAACTGAGAATGACGACAAAGAGTATTGCTTTTGTCTTTTTGCTTCAGAAGAACTTTATGTGTAACTAAGGAGTGCAACACAGCACTGCCAGCTACGCATTGCTAATAGGGGAATTTGCAGCAGTTTGTGCTAATCTGCTCAGTATCTCATCTTGCAGGGCTGGTACAGAACAGAGGAAAGGTGGGTGCTCAGCCCTGGATGTGTTCTTTAGTGAAGGATGAAATCTCAGGACAGGGGGACAGCCAACAAGTGCTGCAGACCACACGATCAAAATCATACATTAAATTAAATGTAGATTTTATAAATGAGGAGCCAGATGCTTTCCTCACTCCAGTTGCCTGCTGTCATCCTGATAGCTCAGAGCAACTGTTGCACTGAATAGAACAATTGCTTGATTGGGAAACAATTCCCTGAGAGGGGAGAATCATATGCTGCTGTGACATGCGGTGATGCTTTGAGACCTGTGCCAGTATCACTGCTCAGCACCTCTCTGTGCCATGGAGAAGTGCCAGTGTGCTCAGGACTAAGTGCTGCTAAGAATGCACTGGGGACACACACAGTGTCCCACATGAGACAGGGATGATGGAGCACTGCTCCTTCCTTTACCACCATCTGACCGAGCACGGAGCACTGCGGTGCAGATAAATGCCTCTGTCAGTTGAATGGAAAACACTGTGTGTCAGCAGTCATCACAAGGAGGGGAGAGGTGAAGAATAACTCGCAGAGAGAGGCTGGATGCAGACATCTCTGCTGATGTCTTCTGCAGGAAGCACCAAGAGCTCTCTGTGGGAGCAGGCTGGCCATGGGACTGCTGAGCATACAGGAGCACAGCGGCCATTACACACAGGCTGCCTATGTTAATTCTTAGGCACTGCCTAAATGAGCAAATTTACACTTGTGCGGGTCAGTCTCTGGAGAATGAAGACTGACATAAGAGGGGCACAGGGATCTATTTTGGATCCACCAGAACAGCAAGTCCAACTGCTGTGCTGGCAGAGCACTGTTGTTCTCCTTTGAGAGATGGGAAAAGAGGAATCTGGTTAACTTCAAGAAAACAAACATGATTTGGAGAACTGCAGCCATGGAGCCTTTACTTTGATGGTCACTCAGACTCTAAAAGATACCAGACTGAACAAGTTTTGTCTTAATCCATCCTGAAAGATTTGAAAGTCAACATGCTGTTCTGAAAATGGGCCCTTTGATCAATCCCTGATGCAGACCTGACTACCATACTGGCCTTTCTGCCCCAGCACAGGCAGTGCTTGGGTCTTCTTGAGTCAGAAGAGAGAGCTCACCCTAAAGACCACTTTAAGCAGCTAGTAAGAAGGCAAAATGCTGGTTATCTTTGCACCTGAAGCACATTGTTTTGTTCCTGCCTTACATCATTCCTTCTGATTGGAAATGGTTTTGAATGTCAGTTTTGAAGCTTGACACACTTCATAGTAAGGTAATTTCCTGCACAAATCTCATTCCTTGCATGGGCTGAAGGCCATGCTCAAGGCTTATTTCTACTTCAGACCCGGTGTTGGGCTTTTCACATCTCTAGATGGGGATGATGGCTCTCTTAGCAAGCCCTGAGGAGCCTCAAAGAGGCAATTTAAATGTTAGTGCTCCCAGGGGCCCACCTCCCCAGAACAAGTAGAGATAGTCATGTGCTTGCATTTCAATGGCTTCAGTGCAGAAGATGGCATCTTGATACGAGCCCATCAGCATGCACAGCAGAAACACTGAGCTTTGCATCAGGGTCTGGTGTAGTTGTGTGCAACTTTCCAGGACTTGGCCAGGTTGTTCAGAGACATTTGGTGGTAGTGCAGCAGAAATAGCTGTGTGGGCACTGCTACAGCTGCAGGGCTGCAGGTGCATCCCAGCCAGCAGCTCCGACAACCCTCTGTGGAGGAGCCAGGACAGGCTCCAATGGGACCCCATGTGTGTATAGACCATACCATGGGAACATCCATTCACAGGGACAATTTCTGCACAAAAATCTGCATCTGCATCAGAGCTCCTTCCTCTGGCCTGCTTTTACTTTTGGAGAGAGTTTTTTTTTCTTCTTTTTTTTTTCCCTTCTTTCCTACAACTGAACATTGCTTTTCTTCAGGAGCACTGGGGAACAATTACAGCAGTGAGAAAACAGCAAAAATAACACCAACCCAGCATATTCCTCATGACGCTGACAGCCAGAATGCTGCTTAGTATGGCAGAGAGCAGAAACATTAGCAGGTTTAATAACCAAACAGGTGAGCACGATCTGTACTGCAACCACCAGCAACCACTTTCTTTGCTAGAAATACTTCAGAAAGCCCAAACACCCCCATCACCCCTGAACACGCATAACCATGCTCAGTAATTTGGCACCTGAGATGACAGTTATTGTATTTTTGCTACTGCTTCATTTGTGGCAGCACTGCGGTACAAAAGCATTCAGACATTGTTAGGTTAAAATACGTGTTTCCCCACTGGTAATTAGTACAAGAAAATCAGGCTAAACATATTAGTTTGGGTTGGCTTTCTCTTTCTCTTCCTGTAGTTTTACACTTCACAGTCTCAATAATTGTAGCCCTTATGAACAATTATGTAAAATTATGTAAAATGCAATATGATCGAGGTATTAGACCATTATTATCTCAGCTGCATATGCATGAATCATTACAACAGAGCACCTAAGAACCTCAGAATTTTCTGCCAGCTCGAGTTTATTCAACTTTTCTTGTCTTCTGGAAGCTCATGACAATTAAATCACACTTTGATCAATGTAAAAGAGAAAAAATATATCCAGCATAGTTATTATGAGTGCTCATTAGGAAGCAAAAGATTGGTTTGGTTGAATTGTGCTTCTCTGGTCACTTAATTAATTGACTATCTTCTTACTTTGTTGAAGAGTCCTCAGTGGAGCAGGCAGGCAGCCGGGTGAGGGATGGGTGTGTGAGGACAGGCTGGTGGAGAGCTGAGATCTGGGCTCAGCTTGATAGAGGGCTTGGCTTGATAACAAATGTTCACTGGGTCACCTATCAAATGCATGACAGTTACAGATTGCTGACACATGAAAGGATATTCAAGAATTTAGATCTGAATGAAGGCAGGCATTAAAAAACCCAACTTTTACAAACGGTTTCCCTTTGCTGGTAAGCTGAGCAAACACTGCATTAATGTAAAGCTATACCCCAGTCCTGCAATCCCACCTTAAAATCAATGGGATAGCAGACAGATGAGGAGTCTCAGCATCTCTGATTACACTCCGCGTTGGGTTTTAATTCCCCTCTGTGCTGAAGGATAACTATTTCCAATGATTTTAGAGGAATTAAACTAATATGCCAGGGAGAAGGAACTCCGTGACCTGTTTCTTTCCTTTCTATTTCCTATGGACGCATATGGTGATTTGTATGTAAGACAAAGCTCTGGAGACAGCTCAGGAAATTCTCATATAATCCACTCTCTCCTAAATCTTACAAGAACCATGAAGATCGTATTACAGTATTACAGAAAATAATAGGGACTTGAAATTAGGGGGAAAAGTCATAGAGAAAAATGAGGCTGAGCCAGGTTGTATGGAAATTACATAAAGTTGGCTTTTTTTCTCTGAAAAGACGGGGAAATGGAACAGAGACAAAGCAGTAATAAATACACGAAGAAGAGCGAGATGTACCAAAAATTGAATAACCACTATGAATTGGTCAGGAGAAAAGGCCAATTACTTATATGCGGGTCCAAAATGGAGAAATCCTTGCTGTGGCCATTAAAGACACTGGGCTGGATTTGTATTTCACCCAGGCATTTCTGTACCCATCCTTTTTCCTTCTCCCGATCCTTCCTGCAGTAAAATATACTGACTTGCTGACATCCCTCACTGTCATCCAACACCCACGTCATGGAAACTGGACAATGCCTTCATCTGACAACAAGAAACCAGACCTGAGATAACACCAAATGAAGTGGCAACAAGGGCAAGGAGACAATGATTCATCAAGGAAAGGAGGCCAGAGAAGTTCAGTTTCCCTAGTTCATAATACAAGAGGCACTCTCAAACTAGTTGTTATGGAGAGCTGCAGCTTTTAAGTAAATTGTGGTGATAAACCAACGCCTCTTCTTGCTATTCACATAATCAGGCACTTTCGATGGCAAACACAGGCACTCAATATCCACATCTGGAGCAGAAATCCATCTCCTGTTTCAGGTTATCACCTGCAGGGAATGGTGATGGGGCTATTTGTATCTGGACACCGGCTACAAATGCCCAGGTTCACAGCAATTGTGAACCTATGTAAGTGGCAAAGCCAACCCCGTTAAACTTAATATCAGCAGCAATAAATGTAAGAGCAAGCTATCTACCAAATTGTCTGGTAAAAAATACTGTGCTTCCCATTTGCAAGAGCAAGACAATATTCATGGCAGTTCAATAGCAACAATAGCTGTTGTTCAAGAACCTGGTCCTGCTTTATTTTTTCCTTAAAAAGAGGAAAAAGGGAGAAACAGGGAGGAGACATGAGCATGAGAAGTGGAATGGTAACGTCTGTTCATTAAGTGATTTGTGGTGAATGAGATAAGAGATCTACATTCTCTAAGAATAATTTCTTTAAATACCTTTTGCTCAGGATTCCCCCCAGGCTGCTTTTCATCTTTCTTCATTAAAAAAAAAATAGCATTAAATTTATTAAAGAGTCCCAATTAAACTGGTAACTTGCTTCAAAGAGCATCCAGGCTTAGGGGGATATGTAAAACGTTAACAGTGATGGGAAGATTCACCCGCAAAACTGATTTTAAAAACAGCATCTTTCTGACTGGTACAATTTGGCTCGCACACCCTTAAGGCATTCTCCCAAACCTAACTGATGCTTATTTTGAGAAGCAGCACATAAATGCTCTCATTTAAGGTCAAGTCGATGGCAAAGTTGGCTGGAACAAATGCAAAGTTTTCATGATATCTTTGGAAGACAGCAAAGGACAACTTCATTTTTCTAAAATTACCATATTTCTTAGGTCCCAAATTGATCTGATTTAAGGCTGTCATCAGACACACCTACAGAAAACCTTATGAATTTACCTTTAATGCCATCTAGCCTGACAAGTGAGTACCTTGGCTTCTTGTTTAAACATGATTGGCAGTAAGCACACCTACTTACAGAGCATGCAGTCAGTCCTGAATGGAGACAGGTCACAGAAAAAGATTTCAGGCCCATCTGCCTTAATTCTCAGGGTCAAAACTTCAAGAAAATTGCCCATTGCTGAAAGTGGACAGATCCTTCTATTTTTAGAGCAAAACTTAGAAGACAACGTTGAGGAAAAAGAGGAAGAAAGGCAAGGCAAGGGAAAAGGAAAAGGGAAAAGAGAAAGGGGGAAAGGGAAGAAAAAAAGGAGATGTCTGACCTTCCACCTTCATCATTTTATATTCTGGCAACAAAAAGCAAGATATAAAGACAAATGTTGCAAAAAGATTCAGAAGATATATTTAGATGTGCATTCAGGCCATGGAGTGGGAAGAAGAGAGATGGGTGGCTCAGGTCTGAACTCTGTGGAAAACCTGAGAGAAAAAAATGGAAGGGGGAAACTGCAGAGAAAGCCACTTGTTATGAATCTCATACAGTGAGAACAGATAAACAGGGCAAGGAGAAAACACTGCAGATCACTCAGGTCTCTGCTGATCCCAAGTGGGAAAGACAATGGGAAGAAGGTAAGGTAAAGCTCTTCCACCTGAGAAAACCACCTTAAAACCAGAGCTCTCTACCCTGTTTCATATCTTCTCTCTAAGAGACACTGCATAAGGAGACAATTTATGCAGCCGTACAAATGTCACATTCATATTTGGACATTGATGTAGTCCTTTGCTTTACATTCACCTCTTGCATTTCCTTCATTTCTAATCGAATGCTAATTTCACATTCATTCTTCATAGACAGATTTAGACAAGGCACCCAGTGCTGAATACTTAGGGGGTTTATTATTATTTATTTTTTATCAGACTATGTCATTCCCAGGTAAAGGATGTGCTGCCTGCAATGTAATTATGTATTCTGGATAACGCTAGCATTGACTGGGAGGCATATAAGTCAATTGCATATTGTATTGTGTATTATTTTATATTTATTGTTTGCTGTCAAAGTGTTTTTGAGAAGCAATGCTTATGAGCTGTGTGTACTTTGCTATAAATATGGGGTCTTCTGGAGAAGGTACAAGGATCAGGATAAATTTAATTTGACAATTCTGTCAGAGGTAACCTCTACTTTTTCCAATCTGCCACTTGCAACAAACAAGCCAAACTGGTGCTGAATGTAGAGGAAAAGAGCTGGAAGGACTCAGCAGTAAATATTAAAGAGGAAAGATACAGAAAGGTTTGTTTCGCAGGCTCAGGTAGGAGCACAGTAAGAATGAACTTTCCCAAAACAATGTATTACCAGCCCCCCCGAGGTAATGCCTCCATGTTTGGCTTTTTCTTTCTTTTTTATTTTTTCCCCCTGCTTAATTCCTCTTAAGAGAGTCAGGTTTCAAATGGTACCCTTCTCCCTCCTTCAATGAGGCAGCATATTTCACACAGGAAAAATCAATTCTAAGTGGGAATGGTCTATATTGCCACATTTATATACAATAATTCTCCCCTTCACTCCATTGTATGCATCTCCACCCGTGATAAATAACGGAGCCAATTTCAGTGGGTGAGATGTGACAGCAGCTCTACAGACTCTGCCCCAAGGCTGCATTAGCTATTTCCCTTGGCGCAGGCCAACCAAGGCTGTTGCAAAGTTTTTTCCTAGCCTGGTATACACAGAGGGCTTCAAAGTGGAGCAAGAAGAGAACACAGTTCCCTGGAAATGGTATAAAATACATTCGTTCTGCAGTTCTGACTGATGCCCTTCCCACCTCCCCTCCGTATTCATTTCATTATCCTCCAAGCCTTCACAAGGAATAATGAAGAGATGCAATGGCTGCACAAGTACTCCGAGGTCAAACCTGCTTGAACTTGCAACTTTACCTTAACTATTCCATCACGACAACACACTGACCTGATCTCCAAGTTGATTAGATAAATCTTGAACACGACTCTTAATCACTCTCCTTATTCCAGCTTATCTTTTACCAAGGATAGAGCACAGTTGCTTGGCTGTTTATCATAGTGTTGGCATGTATTATCTGCACTGAAATTTCAAACTCCACCTGCCCAGATATTTTATAGATAGAGCAGGACTTTGCCTAAAGAAAAGCTTTTCTAAGAAGAAGAAGAAAAAAAAAAGGCCCTATTATATTTATTTTGTACAGATCTCTTACAGGCTCTTGTTTGCTACATTTGTTGCTTTTGGAAATGTTTTCATTGAATAATCAGTGTTCAATTCCTGGAGTCACAATTACAAATTATGTCCATTCCCCATTTCTAGGAACCCTCCTGCATTAAACCCAAGATGGCTCCCCGGAATTGTCCAAAGCTTCAAGGAAAAGTGGGGTTCAGAATGACAATCCAGCCACTGCACCCAGTGGCAATAATTCCTTTCAGTGCCCCCAGAAGACCTAACAGCAAGAAAAAAAAATCACTTTTCTAAAGGACATAGTGATACAAGGACTTGAAAACAATACAGACCTTCAATGCCTAGGGAATGAAATATAATATTACGGTAGGCCTCTAAGTCATATAGCAAACATGCTTTATATGTCTTACACTCTGGCTTTTGTTGGCCTCAAAGGATGAATCCCATCGCTAATTTTGGGCAATATCTTTTAATTCACCTGAGGTCCAAGCATCGCTTCTGCATGCTTTCACAACAGTCTTTAGCAAGACCTGTTCTAGAACTCAAAGCCATGACAAGATGCAATGTTTCTGCCTGAAGGCCACTTGGGAGCTGGAGCAGCAGTGTCAGAAGTGCTCCGAAGCCTGGAGAAAACCTTGAAGCAGAAACATCACCTTTCCCTCTAGTCCTCTCCCTTCACAATGCCTACTGCTTTTCGATGTGCATTTCCCTTGCTGTAATTTTATTTTGCTATCTACATAGTGATGAAAACACTGGTCTGTGTTTGGGTATCTATTTTTTTAAGTGATATCTATAATTGACTTCCGAGCACAACAGCGTTCACTGGGTGAATTGATTTAAAACTGCTATAATAATACTGCAAAATTCCTTTATTAGTGTTGGAGTGTGTCAAGGAGAATCAGTTAGATTGCCATCTAGGATAATAAATACTTGCAGACAAGTGCAAACAGCCCTCAAAAAGCAGCTATTTTACAACTGCTTTCTCTTTCATTCTATGTCTCCTACAGCCAGTAGCCCATCATCACCATAAATTAGGTGGGAGCCATCTGAAGGGGTCTGTTTTTCATGAGTGAGTATGTGAAAAGCACGAGGAAGAGAAGAGGAAACCAATACAGGAAATGATGAAGTGAACCAAACATAAAGAAAATGATGAAGCGAACCAAACTGGTAATTCCTTATTTCATGATAACTTTAGAGAGAAAAGACCAATTCTCTCATTCATATCAGCATAAGTTCAGAAGCAGTCCACTAACGCAGGGAGCAAGTTTGGATGCAGAGTTTGATGGTCAAGACTCAAATCACAATCCAAAAGATCCTTCCGTAGGACCCAAGAACATCTTTCATTGACTTTTATGGGACTTGGACCAGACCCACTGTCTCACAAGGCAGAAGTCGGGATGAGAGCTCTCACACTGTGTGTCTGCTGGCAGCTCTGCCTGCCTGACCTGCTGAGCACAGACTGCTTACCAAAAAAATGCTCCTTGCCTGGAGTCCACATGCCACAACAGTTATACGACTGATAAACAACACTGATACCAGGAAAAAGTGGTTATCATAGTCTTTCTTACGCTTTTTCTTTTCTAGTTGAAGTATTTCAACTTTTTACACAGGTAGCAATGGGACAAGGGGTGATGGTTTTAAACTAAAGAAGGAAAGATTTAGATTAGATTGTACCGAACCTTTTCCATCAGAATTAAAGGCTGTACTTAGTTGTGTTATTTCTGCTGCCATTGCTGGTCTAACTTCTATGTAGAGCTATCATAGAAGCTGCTCCAAATGCAACATATCACAAACTTAAATTACATATCCCATACAAAGATCATAAACAACTGAAAAAAAAAGAAGGGGAAAAAAACCCCATTCATTACTTTAATTAATGCAATTACAGCCAGCAAATTTCAGATTCTCTGGTGACTCAGACCTCAAGCGAAGCAGAGTTTTCAGAAATATATAGATACCGTGGGATCCATTTTGGTCCTGGAATTCAGGGTTTATCAATACCTATTACATCCCTGCTAAGTAAATTCAGTCAGGTCCCTACTTTGCAGTGATAATTGGTGGGAGTACGAGGGTCTGTCTGAGGGGGCTAGCCTACCTTATTCACAAAAGGAAGTTCATCACTATAGCAACAACTGCATCCTATGATTTGCTTGCCTCAAACATGCACAGAAAATATTCTGAAACGATCCATGCAAAAAACACAACAGCTACCTTGACCTGGCGTGATTAATGTGTTCAGACCTGAATTATTCCTGCCACAGTTTAAGCGTTTTGAATTCAGAGGCCTCCTACGCAAACAGAAAAAATCCCACTGCACTTCCAATCATGAGAAGAACCCTTAGCTTGAGCTCTTACTACCCAATCATGCCGCACCTGAATTTCCCCAATGAAATGGAAGACAAGGTTAAAGTTTGCTTGGGTTAGTTGAGAAAGACCACTGAGGCAGCAAAAGGAGCAGGACTTTTCTTCACAGGACTTGACCATGGAGCATAGCTATGCCTTCCTGGCATTACTTCTGTCTTAACATCTGCTTGCCTGGGACTTGGAAGCCACAGTGAGAAGATGCCCACCTTCTGCTGATAAGGAAGGAGCATTCTGCTGCTCTCCTGCTTACAGTTTTATCTTAAACCAAGTGTGCAAAGGGACACGGAAGCTGTGCCTATGGCAACTGTGGGATTATTCAGTTTAAGCTCTGCACTCCCCAGTTTTGCTCTCTGTGTTATGATTAAGGAAGCGTTCAAATAGAAATGCAGATTGAAGCGAGAAATTAAAGTATACCATAAAAGTGTTTGTCAAAGGACTCCAAAGAGAAAGAATGCAAAAATATCATCATGAAATCCAAGCCACTGGTACTGGGGTTTCAAAGGACAGACACAGGCATCCAGCCTAAGCAGAAGCATCTTCTACTGACCAGGGAAGCTCATAAAGAAGCAGCAAGTAATGGGGAACATGGCACAATCCCGATGTCCTGTGGAAATTTCTTATGCTTTACCTCTTACTTCACATCTCTCCATGTCAAAACACGCAAGTATAATGATGTCCCTGCCTCAGTTGAGCAACTCAGGAAGTTTCCCTATTGGGGAAAGTTTGAGTATTCCTGAGGATTTACATTTGAGGCAATTATTAAGAATGAGAATAAGAACATTGGATGAGTCTCTATAGAAGGATTCACAACCAAACTGCACAGTTTCTGAATGAAGAACTGCCTACCCTCCCATGAAAAAAAAGTCATTTACTAGCTGAGCATCTTTAAAACTCTGTTTACAAAAACAGAATTGCAATCTCAGCAAAATAATAATAATAATAAATTCTTGCAGCCTTGCTTCCCTTCTATGCAAATAAACATTGAGAAAGAAAAGCAATGTCATGTACTGAGGTCTGAAAGTTGTCAACTGCTGCAAGAATTTCCTCCCTTGCACTACTACTATTTAAAACAGCATGGCACCAATTTGTGAAATGAATGATCAAATGTGGTGAAACTGATTCAGAGCCTTGTAAAGGCAAATGTATCACTCTGACCCATCTGTTCTATGGACATAATCTTAATTACAAACATAGGGTCACATCCCAATAAATCAGCAAGGCTGCAGTGAAGGTGCCTATGTTTATGCCAGATGAGCATTTACTCAGACCTGACTATGAACACTGTTCAACAGAATCTAGGAACAAAAAGAACAAGGAGAATGCTACGAACACCTCTGTCCTCACAGTGATTCATTGTATAATGAACCTAAAGCTCCACATTGGTAAAGTACGGGTCCTATACTTACAGAAACTAAAACTTCTGTGGATCAGAACTTCTTCCCATACATATGGCACAATGAGGCTCTAAAAGGGGTGAAGGACAGGCCACATAAATGCAAAGTACGCATCATGTCACAGAAGAAATGCCATAAGATCAATCCCAGGAGTGCAGAGCCGTGTGCATAATATGAGCATCTTTAGTCTCTAAATAAAGGTAACTTGTTAGAAAGGACAGAGAGGAGAAAGAGACGCCTTATTTTCCTCTTCCCCAAATGGAATTCACATAGGTGATCTCATTAGCTCATCTGTGTAATTTACACTTCTAATATGGCTAGGGAATAAAACAAATATTCAGAAATAAGCAACAGGACTGGGACAGAAGAGGGGAAAACCTCAGAGCCCTCTCTCATCTAAGCTCCTTCTTTCCTTGCCAAATGTTATATTCCCTTCCTGGGAATCCCGCCAAGTTTATGTCTCCAGATGCCACATTGCAGCAGGCTGCCTGGAATCCCTCCTACCCGCCTCCACATCACTCAGCTCAATAGGCAGGGCAAGCACAGGGCGGAGAAAGTATTTTATCCTTATTAATTTACAGATGGAAAATCAAGGCATGCTAATATCCAATAAACAATAACAACAAATCTAAAAAATTATAATAAACTCTAACCGTCTTGAAGACGGACTCTTCTTTTGGGGAAAAAAAAAAATAAAGGAAATACTAATCACTTGGCTGGGTTGAAATGTGGAAAAATTCACACCTCCTAGTATTAACCGATGGTTTGGGAGGCAGTAAAAAGAGAAGATCAGTATAGGCATGAAGGAAGCCCCGATTATAAGCAAATGTAATTATGATGATAAAACACGTGCAACTGAAGCCCAAAAGCATTAACTTTTAACTGAATATTTGGCCACAGGTTCGACCCAGCGAAGTGTCCACATTCACCTGAGCCAGGACTGCTCTACTGTGGGATTCTCTCAATGCATCCATCAATGCATCCATCAACACACAGAGGAATTTCCTACTGTAAGGACTTGACTGTGAAGGCTGAGGCAAAGAGCTAAGGGCTGATGCCTGGCTTGGGGGTGGGTGCAGCTAGACAGAGCTCCCTCTCCCCTGGCACAAGAGCTGGACCATCAGCAGGTCACTCTCCACCTCTCCTTTCTCCTAATCAATGGAGGAGACCTGGTGAGACACTCATCCAGTCTGGATGCTGAACTTGGATAGCTTGGTGCCCAGCATAAGACCTGGTATCTTGCTGGAAGCAAAGAAATGGAATCCATACTTACGAGGAAGATGTGTTAATATTCAGTATTTCTGACACTGAAAAGAATGTACCTGCTTTAAATACAGATAAATCTGGTTGAAGACGGAAATGTAACTAGACCTAATTAGAGAAGAGAACGGGTGTAATGTGAGGCTTACTCACCTCACAGCTTCCTTTCATCCCCTTCCTATATATCTCCAAAGACCACAGCTATCCCATCCACGTCTCTCCACCTAATTTTCATTTTAAAATGTGCTTTAATGACTGCAAGTAGGTCTGCAGTCCAGAAATAGATGTCTCAAAGCACAGAGGGCATTATGTTCCCATCCACCTCACAGGGCAGGCTGGATCAGAGTCCAGACCCAAATTACCTGAGTATTAAAAAAGACCTCCATGCAGTATATCATTCCAGTTCCCTTCTGGACCCCATTTAACAACACCCAGTTGGCCTCAGTCTCAATCAGGACCACTCTTGTACCTAATTCACTCCATCCCTCACTATTTTTCTCCCCCTTCTCCTTCCCTTCCACGAAAAGCGTCTGGTAAAAATTTATAGTGGGTGGGATTTTGATGCACGCATCCCATTAAATTTAATGGGAACTGAGCATCTAAATCCCTTAGGCAGCTTGAAAATTTCAGCCTCTATTACTAATGCTCTTCTCATTATAACAAGATTTGTACATGACAGCTTGAGAGCCCTGACTCTGCTATTAGTGATGTGGTTCCGTACCGTGCCGCTCATGGCACACGGTGCAGGCTGCCATGCTCACAGCTCAGCTTGTCACCAGCTCTACAGAGCACGCCAGACCAGGGAGCAGCCTGCGGTTTCATTATGATGAGTGAACTCTCTCACAGGGGGATTTCCACAAGAAAAAAAGATAACATCGAGTAAATCTGCCTTTGTTGTGATTGTTTGAGACCCATTTAATTGTTAATTGTAAACACCAACATCCAACAAGCATCTTACTGAGGGAGGAATGTGGCCATATTGCACAGCTGTGGCACAATATCCAAAGGAAGAGTTTTTCAAGGGTCGCTGTAGACTTTGCTGTCAGAATTCTCAGATTCTACCACGTTAAATTTTTCATCAGCATCTGCTAATTTACCAAAATTGTAATTTACCGAGAGGGCACGACTGCAAAGAGAATGGGCTATTAAAATTTCATGCACATCCTGCAGGTTTTCACTGGTAAGATATTTAACCATGTTGGTGTTAATCACACCTGACAGTGCAACCGTTCTCATTCTCATCAGAGATCTTCCTGTCCCATCTCATGTCACTCCAGCCCAAGCATGCTGGGGGAGAACAGGGACTAGAAGACCTTTGGGAAAACAGTGAAAAAGAAAAGATTGGTTGGATTTCTGTCTTAACGCCCTGCCTTCTAGTGCACAGAGGGAGGAGAATAGGTCTCCTGGAAAGGCAGAATGGCTCCAGTATTATTTTTTTTTTGCTACTCTTTTTCTTCTAAGAGACCACATGCACCTACAATCTTCACCAAGTGCAGCGTGAGACTGAGCTCTGCACCCCAACCTTCAGATCTGTAAAGAAGAGCTGGTGGCTCCCTGTGTTTGGAGGCCAAATTCTCAGAGAAGTCACTGGAAATTCAGACACTCAAAACCTTGAGACATCTGAGCCCATGTTTACAGTCTAAGGGTCTGATCTGGTAATTGACTTTTCCTTTCTTTCCCTGTTACTACTACAGCTGAGACTGAAGCTGAGGACTTCAAGAGTTTCTTTGTATGGGTATGAAATTATTTACATAAATTGGATCCGGGCCTCTGGTCATGCTCCTGTCTAGAGTCAGTGGCTACAACAAAGGACTGGGAGCCGTCTTTTCTCTATTTTATTCTCTGCTTTGACATCAGCTTGCCTCCCCCACCCAGATACTCAGTGCACAACTGTTCACTGCTTTATGGTTTGTATGATTTCAGTAGTCTTTCCCATAGTCATGGAATACAGGAAATGACACACTTGCACAAGCAAAAATAGCATCTAAACATTAAAAGAAGAACCTTTTTCTTGTGGTCTTCTGGACTTGCTACTGCAAGAGGTTTCACAGAGAAGCAGCGAGGTCTGCTGCACTGAAAGGTGAGGTGGGAGGAAGGCTGAGGGGAATACTAGTAAAGCTATACTAATAACACGCATGCTAACCTCAGAGATGAAAACACACCGACACTTCATCTTTTCATCATTAAAATGCATGTAAAAGAAAAAGAACACAAGCCAATGCCAACACCAGCTGGTATTCACAGGCACAGTACCAAGCTGGGCAGACAAACCAGCTGAAGGGCCCTGCACAGCAGAGCTGCCTTGCTCAGGAGCTGTGGTTCTCACTGTGGTGTTCAAGTCTGAGATCAGCACAGATCTCAGACTTGGCTGTCTGCACAGAATTATCAGACAAGGGTGACAACGAGCATCTAGAGGTTGTTGCCATGCAGAAAAACTCCTAATTTTGAACAAATTGGATCAGGTTGGCTGAATGGAAACATGTGACAAGGTCAAGGTTGAACACAAGTAAGTTCAGCCTTGCTTTTTAGTTCAAAAAGTTACAAAACTCCTGCTAAATTCTTCAACTTTAACTAGGCAGACAATTACTTTTATCTGCGGTTACCACACAGCATTTATTTAGGCAAAATCATCCATGGACTTCAGATGGGAGCTTTGTCTCCAATAAACAACAACATGGCTCTCCAGGTACATTAATATTAGACACTAGCTAGTTAGATAAGGCTGATAAATTGGCTCTTCTATGCCAGCAAGGGACAATCTCTACTGGTGCTGGCTTAAAATGCAAGGACTGGTTCTCACCACAAAATACACAAGGAGGAGGATGGGGGAAATGAGCACAGAGAGAATGGCAAGGTTAAAATAAAGTCAGTGAAGAAAGTACATAAAGATGCTGAAGCTCTTTCAGGTGCACATTTCGGCAGAACAGAGCCTTCTGAACATACAGCAGTCTGGGGGTCTGTGCTGATGTACTGCAGAGGATCAAGAAGGAACAGCAATGGCAAAGGTGTATGGGCCTACAGCTGGATATTTCCACTGGTGCTGAGATCCTTGTCGCACCTTGGGAAAGCTCAGATTGGGTTCAATAGTCCCTGGGGTCTGGGATCACAGCAGTAAATCATCATTCTCTGCTAAACTCCCTTATTTCAGCAGCCTGAGGGAAAGTCAGGATCTCCTCCATCATGTGTACTCATGTACTTCACAGATTGCATGACAAAATTCCAATTAATTAACGAGCTGATAGAATTGGTGTTAAAAAAGCCAGTATCTCTTCAGGACACTTCAGATAAACCAATCATTCTATCTTCAGAATAATAATTGTCTTTTCTTTGAAGACAGAGATGAAAAACAAGATGAGTCACTGTTATATGTGATATGATATGAACAGAAACCTGTTCAATGTTTTTAGAGATATGAATGACACCAAAATTGTAGTCACAGAAAGGCTTTCGGAAAGCTCAGTAATAGGAAGGGTTTAATGTTCCAGATGGTGATAGTAAAACAAATGCTACTTATTAGAGTGGGCCTCAAATCTTGGTTGTGGTTATCAAAACACTTTTTTTATGCTACATAGACACTGAGTAAACAAGATGCTTAATACTTAGCTTCAGGGGGCCATAAAGTCCGATAGGAATCTTTCTTATAAAAAATAACTTTGTTACAAGTGAATCGACATCAGTTGATTTTCTAGAAATTGAAGTCAAAATTGAAGAAAAATTCTCCAAGCACTGCTTTTCCAAATGGAAGAACTGAACATCTAAGAGGAATATTTAGGGAAATTATCTGAAATGTGCTGCTTAATGACCAGAGTGCGGAGGGAGAACCGAGTGTCTAAGTTACAGATTCAGCCAATGCCTGGAAATGACACATGAAAAAGAATACTTCTCATCTTCCCAGCACTGAGAGCAATACTCTCAGATTTAGCTTGAATATATGATGAAAGTTTACAGGCCAATGAGAAAAAGTCCAGCAGAGAACCACAAGAATCACCAAAGTTCTCTAAAAACATGAGGAAAGCATGAGAATCAGAGTCAAGGGGCTTAAATAAAAGCAAAGGAGATTTTAGTTAGAGATTAAGGACAACTCTCTAGCATGAAACTAGAGAAATGCTGGGCTAAACTCATCGGTGATGGAAATCCCCATGCACGAAGCTTTGAAGAACAGATCAGACAGCCAGCCACTAGGAGCAGTTAATTACATGTTCACCTCCTCTGAGGCAGAGAGATGGATTAGATGATATCCCAAGGTCCCTTCCACTCTTTTAATTCCTATTTCATCTGTGTAGCATCTCCTGCTTCTGCACTTCTTTAATGAAGCAGAGGAAGGAGACAGAAGAAGGGAATATAGATGCTTAGTGAGGAGGAAGGACCCAACAAGAAGAGGGAAAAGTGAAGTCCAGAAGAAAATTAACTCATGACTGAGATCTCTGTCTGGAGACAAGAGGAAATATTTTACACCTCGTCCATGAATTTTCCTACTGAATCACTCTTTGGCCTTGTATGAGCAGTGGAGTACGTAGCTTTACACACAGCTTGGAGCTGGTTGGAGCCACAGCACAAATCAAGCACCCCTACGTTTTATTTGTTTCTGTCCCTCTGCTCTTTACATTCTTCCCTGATCACTTCTCTATTGTACCCCACAAAAGAGTCACTCCCAGTGAAACAAGAAAGGGAAAAACACTGGGCAGTTGGTATAATCTGCTTTCTTAAAATTACTAATTACCACGGTGAGTGCAGTGCATTTCCCAGGCAATCTCTGGCTGTGCTAGACTAACTCAGCCGTGTCACACTATTATTGGGCCTTAAATCTCTGCTTCTCAGACTGTTTGTTAAAAATAAAGTGTTTCAGCAGAAAAGGGAGGGAAACAACTGAGATGATTCAGCCTACTCAGGGTGCTATATATTTCTTCTCTTCTCCTTCAGTACCTCTGAATTGTAGTTCCCAAAGCAACCGAGCCTCAGTTCTTCAGCCACAACCTCACACCTGCCAGGGAAAGGGATAAGAAGAGCTTCACACAGATTTGTGTGCTCAGTAATCCTCGCTCCACAGCTGCTGGTTTCCACAAGAGGGCAGAGGATGAAGTCTGCGGTGTGTGGACTCCTGCAGTGTAATATATGACTGCACAGCAACTGTTTGCCATAAAGTTGTGTCAGACACGTATTATTCCCCTATATCACCACAGTATTCTTTACCTACAGCATTATTATGATATACAGCATCTTGGATCACTTCTCTGGCTGATGTGCTGTATGTAACAACTCCAGCACAGCACTTGCAATGCTGTTCTGTGCTATTTGCCTCTCTGCAGCACAAACTGAGGTCTAGACTGCCCAGAATAGCAATACTAGGCAGCAAGATACTTGCTAGAGTTCGTGCAGCCATCAGTTCCCCTCTCCTTTTTCCACGGCAGCTGGTACATGCGATTAGACATGAGCCAATGCATGGATTTTATTATTAAATGCTTTCTTACTTGTTTCTCTAGAAGAAATAAAAATACAATGTAAGCAATCCTATTTTCAGCAAGAGAAAAAGCTGCTGGAATGCTGGCATAGAGTATAATAGAATACAGTAGCACTGTATTTCATTATGATTCAGTGTGTTTTCATTTAGTTGCTAGGGATTCAACAGCTTAACATGAATTCTAAAATAAGATTAGCATTCCAAATAAAATACTCTTGAAATACATGTATTTCCCATTTCATTGTAATGAGCTTCAATCAATGGATGGTACTGCTTGTGGGCCTGCTTTGAATGGAGGAAGGACACAGATACAGCAATTTGGGACCAGTGTTGTATCTGGACATGTAAGAGCAAGGGGACAAGATTTTCTGTCCTGTGATGGGCTTCACAGCCATCAGCATCGCAGCACAGGGGAGCTGGCAGCAGCCTTCAGCTGTTATGGGACAAGAATGTGCACATGGTGCTCAGCTGGACAGAAGGAATGGTGAAAAATGAGGGTAACACTCCCTTACAACCTTCAGGTAATACAAAGGAGGAAGGACTAATGCATCTGAATTTCACTGTAACTGCTCATCTCAATAGGTTTTGAATATTATTAAAAATAATAATAATAATAATAACTATCTTCTTCCCTGCTCTGGATCAAGGAAGACTCCTTTATCTAACATCCCCAGCAGCTCTGATGCTCCTCGTACTTCATTCATCTGAATTACCAACTAGTCAGACCATATAATTTGCCTTTTTCTACCTTGAGAATTGTCTCAGTGGTCAATTGTCCTTTCGGGTCACTGAGACTGGAAACAGCCAAGAAACCAAGCTTGGACACAAGTGAGAAGGCAGTATCCAACAGAACAAATTGTTCTGATCCTTCACAGGAATTTGAAAAACTGACACTGCATGTTGGCAACGCACACAAGGAAATGGCACAGCACAAACCCACTGCTAAGAAAATGACTACAACGTATACAGGCATATATATGTGTGTATTACATATAGTACATTCTGGTAGCTGCAAAAGGCTGAGACCTATTCCCTCCTCAAGCAAAAAGCATTTGATGCACCCACTGTACACAAAGCTTATTTACCCTGCTGTGACATAGCTGCAGTGCTCCCCTCTCAGCAGGACCAGGGCTTCCACTAAGTGCAAAAGGAACCACATGAACAAATAAGCCATCAAGTACATGGAAAGGACTCATCCTGGGCACCCCTGAGGGCCTCACCTTTCCTCCCATGCTCTGCAATGTCACGTCTTTGCTGAGCAGGAAGGAAAACCTTTCAAAATTCAGCCCGTGATGGGACCACCCATGGTAAGAAAAATGAGTAATGCTCAGAGTTATGAAGTAGCCATGACTTTCTGACAACCTTACTCCCAGGGGACCATGTTTGTATTCCTCTGCTGTTTTCTCTCTCTCTTCTCATTTATTAAGACTGTATAAAATGCTTACCAAGTGGACTGTGGGTTCAGAGCTGAAGGATGATGTATTTCTAGCTAACGGCCTTTCTAAAGAACTAACTAAAAAAGAGGTGGAAGCATTAAACAGCGAGATAGCTCTGCAATTAGTGGGAGTCATATGGGAATGGAAGAGTGATATACCGAGGCCAGGAAAGTGCTGTAAAGAGTATAAGTGGGGAAGAGAGTATGCAAAGGAGAAAGAGAAATAGCATGGAGGTTGTTTGTGCAGCAAAGCGATCTCAGGAACCAGACTGGAGGAAAGTGATGTGCACTCTGTGGTGGCATGTCTGTGGTCAGTGAGTGCAAAGGGAAAGGGTCAGCCCAGCTGTGACTTCTAGAAGTGGGGCATATCCATCAGCCAGCAGGCAGATCTATGCCCTCCCATCACTTAGTTAGTCACTCGATCCCTTACAGGAGGGAGCAATAAATTGGAATGCCGTATTGCTGAGCATAGGAAAGGGCAGAAAAATATGGTGACATGAACACCACTAGCTATTTCTACCACTGGGATGAGAAATTCAGACAACATTACATTCCTGTGTGTGGTTCCTGAGCTGTGATAAGACCAGGTATTACCTCCCTCAAGTGAGCTTCAATAAGGTGGCTGTTACATAGATAGGAAAATGTAAATTCACAGGTCTGAGTCCCTGCATGAATAAGAACAGAACTGTGACCCACATCAATTTCACTGAGGAAATGAAATCCATAACATCGCCATGGTTTTCCATATACCCTGACAGCCTTTCAGCAAAATGGTACAAAATGTTTGTTTCCCTAAGCTTCACAAAACAATATCTGCCCCAGTCATTACTGCACACCACAGTTGCGTTGGACCCACATTGCACCCGTAAGCAAAGCAGCCTTACCACAACCAGTAATTATGTCAAACTATGATCTCGTCTGGCTCTCTGGCCACACCATGCAATGGATGATGTTTAATTAGAAATAAATTGACTAATCCTACAGTACTGAAAAACAAATTAGAAACTTGTCTAGATTACTGTAGATATGCACCCAGACATGAGATAATTAGGCTGCTGTAAGGCAAACTGCCACAAATTTCAGACTGTTCTGCCACTCTTCTCTCATCACCTAAGGGCACACAGACACTAATGCATCCCTTTCAAATGGCCTTCCGCAAGGTGCTCTACGTGCCATGTCGCAAAAGGCAGGAGCAAACAAGTCCTTGGTACGTGAAGTTACTGAAACCAAAGATGAGAGAGAAAATAGATGTGTTTTATAAAGAGAAATCATATTTTAACACAGCACTTTATTAACTCAACCTACAGAATGGCACCAATTGATCCAATGACAGAGTGTCAATACTCTCTTATTCCGTGCAGTAACAATTATGTTTCCCTCTGCTTTAGCCCATCTTGCACTGAATACAATCTTAAAAATTCAGCAGAAGCGAGTTCAGATTACTTTGATTTTCACTTTCTGGTTGTATTTTAAAATGTTTTCCTGCAGTGAATTCACTTGTTGAAAAACACTGACTTGAAGAGCTAAAAATATTTTCTCGGAAGGGGCTTCTTTCAGAGAGTGAAATGGTTGGTTGCTATAAATTGGTATCTAATGTCTTCAGGGTGTTTATATCTACAAAGCCAAGACCTAATCTGCCTTTTTTTTTTATTTTTTTTCAAGTTAAGCATTAAAAAGAATGAACTAGAAAAGCTGTAGCTTTTCACTTGTTTTCCTACAGAGCTATCAGAAAAATAAAACAATCCAATTCATGCAATTTTTCTCATTAATATTCCAATAAGTCTCTGAAATAAACTGTGAGTCTTACCTTCGCTCTCTTTTTTCTTTTTTTAGTTGTTTTTGCTTTGATGGCATACAGGACTTCCAACCACCTCTGAGGAAGCAAACTCCCTTACTCAGTGGAACACGCACACAGGAGGTGGAAAAGAAACAGCACTTCTCTCAAATGGCTGATTCTGTTTGCCCACATTTCAGTCTATCTACAGACTTCTTGAACTAAGTTTATCCTTGGCATAACTTTACTGGTATTATATCGAGAATTGTCTTCATCCCAGCTGTGCAATGTGAAAGTGCATACTAAGTCCCTTAGGTTTGGAACAAGATAGGTATACTCTTGTAATACTGACATATTCCAAACTTCTTCATTATGCTTTAGGATAGACTGTGTTATTCAAGCAACAGGTGCCTCAGCACATCACTTCATCTGCAAACATCTTATTTCAGCCAGAACCAGCAAAACTCTATTTCCCACTATCATTTAAGCCATTGCTAAGCTTCGATGCTGGAGGATAATTACTAATGTCCGAGCTTTGCTACCTGTTATTTTGCCGATGCATACCAGCCCCTCCCAGATTTTGTGAACTGTTATTCTTAACCAAATCCCAGGCATGCATAAACAAGGAAAGCCTCCACGTCCACACCCAATTTGAACATGAACCTAAAATATGCAACATTTGAGCATTTGTTTACCTACTGTATCAGTGCTGTTTGCAGAGCTCTGTGGAAAATTTACACAAAACCTTTCAATCTGGCTATTTTCTATTGCTCTCATTCTGGTTGCATCTCATTCCAGAGCAGGGGCAGAGCTGGCACAGTCTCATCCTCTTGGCTCTGTCTGTATACCGGTTTATACGCCCTCTGCTAAGGCCTCCCTTGTTCTTTTGCTGGCTAATTCTTGGTGTTGAAAGGGTAAGAAAAATGCCCCTGCTACAAAGGACATGAGAGAAATCCACCGTGTTTTCCTGGTGCTTTGGTTGCTAGAACTGACCTAGATATCACAGAGAGCAGAAGGAGAAAAATGCAAATACCTCTCCCTCTATACGAAATTATTCAACACAACAGAAAATGAAAGGATCTGAAAGGTGAGAGATGATTTATAAGGGCAGATGTGGGAATTATTCCTTCCACTTCCCCAGCTGTGGGTTTCTGATATGCACAGCTGTGTCCTCTTTTTCACTGCTTGAACCACTACAGCACTGGTCCCCTGACTTCTCTTTCCTCCCAATATCTTTGCCTCAGCTTGCTGCTACTTATTAAGGCCCCCCCACCCTCATTCCCCCAGATGCTAAAATAAAACAAGGAAACCTAAAAGAGGCCATGCATCTCTGCATAGGCACAATGTGTGTGGCAAAGCCAGTCTCAAAAAGAGTCTTTCCTTTTCCCCTTTGTTTTTGAACGTTTGCTTAGGAAACAAAAAATATCCTTTTCCCATTTCAGAGGCCTACAGCTCTGAACCGTTACACTGCAATCATGCTTCTCAAAAGCTGCTAAATGGCAGGTGAAAAAAATTAAACCCACTTAAGCAAGGCAGGCTTAAAATATCTGTAATGAACTGAAATTACTGTAGCAAGTCCCCCGTTTGGTTTGAAAGCCCAGAAATCATCATTTGAGCTTTTCCTGCATTTCTTTAACATGTTGTAATTAAGCCACAATTTGTGGTGTCTCTCAAGTCAGACACCTTTTTACACTTCTACCTTTGCTACCTTCGCACAGCAGCCAGATCATGGCTTTGCACTACTGGTTCTAAACAGCTGAAAACACAGAAAAAAGTCAGGAATATCCAGAACACCCTGATTTTCTCTTCAGAGATCTGCACCAATATATTTAAGGTCAATATACAGAGAACAAATTCATTGCAATGCTTTCAAGTAGTTCAAGTTCATGCACACATGCACAAAAAGGTCTCGTATTTCAGAGCTGCTGCTGGGGAAATTAGAGCAGGTCTAGGCAAATATTTCAATCACACCCGGCCACACCAGCTCTGCAGGAGCTATTTCAGTTTGCATGGGCTGTGGGACCAGCAAAGTTTTGCAGGACAGAACAACCATGCCTCAATCAGAATGCAGAGGAGGTCCCTTCACCTCCTTGTGATCCCCTTTAAATGTACACCCAGAGGGGGGTAGGAATTCATCCACATCTATCCATTCCTATCAGGGTAGGAATTCATCCACAGACAGCTTTTTCAGTTTTTTGCCTTTCCCTTCTCCCCTCTTCCTTCTTAATTTGCGTAGAAGAAACATTTCCAGAGGACCATGACTATGTAGCACCTCCAGAAGTGGGTCCAGGTGTCCAAAGCATCACTACACCCCTGAAGATCCAGCACAGGTGAATTTAAGCCCTACACTTGGGTCAAGTGGCTGATAAGTTCCATTTACCACCCCTGATCAGTTCCGTTTACCACACCAGCAATTGAGTTTATGCTCCAAGCAAACACCACAGACAAAACAATGATTCAAAACACAACTCTGCTTCCATCTGCAAACTGATACAACGCCATGGTTGTTCCAGCAAGAAAAGTCAGATATGCAGCACTGCCTTCAAGCTTTTACATCCTTCCTCGAAGATACCACATATTTCAAACAAAGCCATGTATTTATAAACTGAGTCAGCTTGCAACAGTTTTCCATACCATCTACTTGTAAAAGTTAATTATAGATGATACACATATTTGATGGAAATCTTTAAAACCTGATAATAAAAAGATTTCTTATAGAGTTATAAAAATGTTATGTTAGGTTTTTACAGCCCATCATTAGTACTGTAAAGTGTAGTTATGTTCTCATGCCTTGTTAGCTGGCAGAAACAACCAGAATCCAAAGGAAATTATGAACTTTCTTTAATAGAGATCTTAAATTGACCCATTCAGAGAAACATCTTCTTAAAGGTTATGAAATACTCCTGCAGTCTCTGCTACTCATTATAAATAGGTTAGTAATCAGCAGAGACTTCAAAGTCATAATGCCCCATCTCCATCGGGTACGTAGTTGCTATGGTTCAAAAGCAAATAAGTTCTGACATCAGAAACAAAAGAAAAAGCTTCTGTTGAATTATTTTTTTGCAGCAAATTTAGAATGGTGCTCAACTCACAGAATTGAAACCCACCGAGCCCACAGGGTGGAGGTTTGCACTGGTGTGAGGATGGATTAGTAGGTATGACATTTACCAAATGCCAGTAAGATATATAAACAGAGAGGAAAACACTGGATCTTTTTAAGGTTGTGTGGATACACTGACCAGCATTAGGATTTATACACACAGGGAACCTC
This sequence comes from Coturnix japonica, assembly GCF_054131305.1. NCBI lineage: Eukaryota > Metazoa > Chordata > Aves > Galliformes > Phasianidae > Coturnix > Coturnix japonica. The sequence goes on along the minus strand of NC_140680.1, from coordinate 5,128,578 downwards.
AGGAGGACAAACCCAAATTAACTTTTGAAATTAATTCATTTGCGGTAGTAACTAGAAACACGACCAGCTTAAGTTCTGATTGAGAACGGCCAAACTGGAATCTTCTACTCTTCAGAGGCAAATTATACCAAATTCATTCAAAGCCACTTACAAATATGAACTAGAAAATTCACATGAGGCTTTACTGGATTTATTTGATTCATAGTTTAAACTGTTTTGGACAAAGCCGGAGCATCTCCACATAGCCAGGGACTCATCAGTGTGCTACACTACTCCCCATGCTGCCCACCTTGGTCTCTGTTCACTTTTGCTATTACATATTCAATTGGCATTTAGTTTTCCTGAAGTAGCTGTAGGAAACGTACGGAACCCCAAGCCTATGATTTGCATTTGTCTGTGCTATTAATAACAACACACTGGAGCACCAAAAGACCCACCAGTGCCCTGATAGACTGTGAGAAAAAGGAAAGTGATTTATTGGTTTTTTTTAAGCTGCATTTTAAATCAGCTCATTACACATATTGTTTTATTTTGCACTGCATAATATCAGCATATTCTATTCACTATTCACTGGGGGTTAAAACATCCAAATGGATCCTGATTCCAGGCCTACGGTCCAAGTTGTGATTTAGTTAAGCAAGATCGGCCAGATTTTCTCCTGGAAAAAATCCATTCAAAATCAGGAAAATTATTCCTCCCAGCACATAATTTGGCTTGGAAATGATATTTTCTTTCAAAGTAATTTAGCAGAAGCCTGTGCAAATCCAGGCACATTTCCACTAACTATGGGGGTTTCAATATAAAATCAAAATGAAATCTGTAGTTTTCCCAGAAGGCTCCTCATTTTCATTTGAGCCAAACCCCTAAACATATTTCTGATGTATAACCTAGTTGATGGTTATTTCCTATTCTATTATTTCACTTTTTTTTTTTTTTTTTCCCCCCTTCTCCTTTACTCTTGTTGAAGTCTATCTGGAAAACAGACAGTGGCTACCCCTTGCAAATGACTTTTTCCTCATTAATTTAGTCTGTCCATTGTGGAGAGAGAGTTCTGGGAAGCACTCATATAAGGATGCAGAAGCCTGCAACTGGGATGCGCTGGAGATGGGATGGCACCCAGAAGTAATGGATTCAATGGAAATTATCCCCTGGAGCAGATGTCCAGTGAACACACATCTACAGAGCTCTCCAGGCAGAGGGCAAGGGGAGACCGAAGGGCAGTATTAATAACTTGGGAACTCTTAGTATTAAGCAGAGATAGGAACAGGGAGGGTATTGTGGAACCGAATCCTGAAGTGGTTTCAGGAAGCTCCGATTCTCTGAGAAAATCCCTTAAATCAGAAGATCCTCTGCTATATTTTTACCCCTTGATTTTGAGCTGGTTCAGGGTTTCATGTGGAAGAAATTGTATGGGCTGGATTAAGGACTGCACTTGGCTTCTCCACTTAAACCATGAGCATTAGACGATCAACTTATGGATGTTTTCCAGTCAGAACTATCTGCAGGTTCAAAATGCTGATAATTGCTGACTCTAAACTGTTGATAACAAATAAACATTTACTTCAAGCAAAAAACTAAAAAGCCTTTATCTCAAGGAGTCCAGGAACACAGCCAGAACCACATGGCTTAATGGATTTCACAAGTCAGCCCCATCTGGGGAGGAGAAATTACTATACCTGAATTACCACACTGGAAGGTCCTGCTGCAAACTCTACTAGAAAAACCTCATCGAACCAGCACTAGGGACCGCAAACACTTGCAGCCTGTAGATCAGCCTGTAATTAATGCCACCGAAGAGAAAATCTCCTCTTCTCACAGTTCCCATCCTGCCATGTGTATTCCAAGTGCTGAACATGGGATTTGCCAGCTGGCATTTGTCACAGAGAAGATCTGGAGACACAAGACCCAAAAGGCAGTTGAGTCCCAGCATGATCCAGGCTCTCCTAGAGACGCCATCCTTCTCATGGTTCAGGTCATCCTTCACTGTGCACAAGTAGATGCCATCACTGGGTTACAAAAACTTAATTTACCAGTTAAGATAAACACAGTTCAGGGGCATTCCAGTGACTGACAGAGACCATGGTTCTGCCCCAGCCTGGTTTCTGATTTGCTTCATTTTGATGAAGCGCTGTTTTGCATTCTGCTCATGGGAGGCGGCTGGAAGGGGACACGTGAGTCACTGCTGTAGTTACACAGTGGGCATCCAAGTGGGGAAACCTCCCTCCCCTTGTTTCTCACAGAACTGCAACCATCAGAGTAAGGTTAGGAAGCAGGAACAGACCGTGATGCACAGTCAGAAGGTGCACTGATAAATGCCAAGCCTGACATACACACGCCATGAGCATCACATACCTGAACACACAGATCTGTTGACATTTAAAAAAAAAATCAATAAGCTTTACACCCTGCTTAATTTGCCTTTGCTGTTAGGGCTATGTGACATAAATTCAACAGCACAAGGTACAAATTTTGACATATATGACATATGACAGTGAATGATTATTGTTCATTCCACAAAATGTATTCTAATGGCACTAATAAGATCACTTTATCTCTCTCTCTTGATGCTGACACCAGTCTGCTTGCAGTTGATCTCTGTCTGAAACCAAGGGGGTTATCCAGAATACCATGCTCAAACTGGAAACCCAAATATTCCTCTTTCCCATAGGGCTGCACTTCAGAGAGAAGCTGCAATAGTTCTTTTTTTTGCATCCCTGCTGCCTTGTCTTTTTTCCGGCTTTCATGTTTCCCAAGATAAGTATGTTTGTCTCTACTTAGAATGAATTACATGCAGTAAATACAGCCAGTGTGCTCTGCTCTTGGCTTGGTGAAAGCTTCTTGGCCAGGTTAAAAAACCTGCAAAAGCTTGCACTCTAAGATTTACAGTGGATATAAAAACAGCTTCCAGTCTTGGGCTATACTGTGGTGCAGACATGGCTGAAGTTATCCTCAGAAATGGGATTTTGGTTCCTGAACTCCTTTAAAAAATGTTGCTTCCCTAACACCCACCAGGATCAAGTTGGTATAAATTGCCCTCCCCTCAATTCCCTTTATTTTATTTTATTTCCAGTCTTCCCTGCCTAGAACATCTGCATGAAGTTATTCCATCACTTCACCAGAAATAAACATTATTTACCCTTGCATCCAAGAGTAAAAGTGGTTTGCTATTCTCACAATACAGACACAAAATACCCCTTAGTCTGCCTCCGCCACAGCAGCACACATGCCACTTCCAATTGAACTAACTGCTTCTCTGTTTATTTACCTTAACTCCCAAACCGATCAAAAGATGAGAGGGAGGAAAATAAAAATAAAAAATAAAATCAAAGAAATTTGACTGTGTCATCCAATCCTTCTTTTAAAGCTGTCAGTTCTACTTGCAGGTGGAGGCAGGTTGGTTCTTGGAGAGACAAAACTCGGAGCAAGCCTAGGAAGGCAGCACAGGGCATGGGGGAGAAATGTTCTTAAAACAAGCCGAGTTCCTTTTTCAAATATTAAATGCAATTTTGCAGCCTCCACTGCAATTCATGTGCCTGCATTAAAGACATGGATGTGAGCTTGCAAAACTTCAGGAATTTCTGTGGCTTCAGCTAACTTGTTTATGTCTTTCCATGCATCTACCTGGGCCCCACTCCTCAGGCTGAGTGGAAAACATGGTGGGACTTTACAACGCCCTAAAATGGTGATTGATTTTCCCTCTCATCGTCCATTAGATTCCAGCAATGATTCAGGATGTTACAGGCTGAGGCATTAACAGCTGTAAGCGCTCATTAAAAGCACTGAGCCCCATGCTGGAGCCAACATAAGGAACAGCATGCAGCACCGCATCAACACCTATTTAGTTTTACAGTGATATCAGATTGACCCAAGACAATGGTGAGACTCAGCAGAATGAAGCAAGATGTCTCATTGAGTTAATGCTTATCTCTTTGTTCTGAGTGCACCTTTCAAGAATGCTCCATGCAACCAGCAGAGCTGGGCTACTCTGTGGGCATAAACTCCATTATTGCACCATGCCACTCTGGAGCGGTTGCACACAGCTGGATGCATGTAGACAGCTGCCAGGAAAGCACTGCTGCTGGAGGAGGGGATTTGCAATGGCTGCAGAATCAGAGGCAGAAGGAGAATGAAGAGCCCTGGGCAACCCTTACAGTGCACATCCAGCCCCCATTGGCACGCACATCACTGTGTTTTGCAATTTGAGAGCAAGAGTAAGAGGTTACGATGATGAACAAGCACATCAGAGCTGTTCACAGGGTGAATTCACACACTTGAACAGTGAGAAATTATCGCGATTAGCTGGTTGGAATGATGAAAATTTTGCAGGGCAATCTGAGATCCATGAACAGGGAGATGCGATGATTAAGTGGGTCTTATCCACCATCTCGTCGGGGGGGAGGCTCCAACTACAAGGTCATTATTAGCACAATGACATCGATAGCTATTAACCTGGCTGCACTGGCATTGGGCACAGAACGAACTTCATGGGGAGAGATAGAAAATTGTTAACAACAGAACTTAGTGGTGCTCATGGGGTGAATTAAGATGTATGAACAGAAGCAGAATTAATGCAAGTGCACCAGCATTAACTGCAACGTGACCAGATTCACAGGCAGAAGACTCAGTTTGACAAGGTACTTTCATGTCAGCTTGGTAGATGGCTCCCTGTTACAAAGTCTTGGGAAGCCACTGTGCCTCCAGAATTCAAGGTTAAAACATTACCCAACTTGGCAACCAGTGACATCAAGCCAAAAGGAGAAGCAATTATCTCATCTAGATCAAACCCCAGTAACTCAGATCTGCACAATTCCTTCGGTGTCTGCTGGTCAGTGCCAGATACATCAATTAGTTTGCAGAGGAACATTAGAAACCATGTTGTTGGTCTGGTCTCCAATGCAAGGAGGGGTTTATGGGCTTTCAAAAAGTGTTAGTGAAACATGGTTCTAAAGATTCAAGCCAAGTTTGGGCACTCTGTGTTGACACAGAGGCAATGAGAAAGAGCCACGCACAAACCACCTTTACCCTCAAGGTATGGCAGAACTTGGCATGAAACACTGAGACCATTCAATACCAACACGCCCCGACTGTCCAGTCTGACACTTGGGCCATTTCAGAAACTTAGAGATGTACTTTAAGTGCAATAGAAATGTCAGAAACAGCAAGGTAGAGAGCAAGAGCTGCTCCTAGATACTCAGAAGGACTTTTTCACAGACAACATCATTCGACCACTGCCATATTAGTCCAATTAATTTTAGCCTACCGTGTACTAAACTAATTCCTAAAGACCGAATGGCCTACCTACCCTTGGTGAAGAACAGAGGGCAACGTGTCGGTGGTGTAAAATATACTCATTTTTGAGACCAGAAGGAAAGCTAGAAAACAAAGCCAGCAGGGGGTTGAAGTGTCAGGAAAAACTGTCTCCTACAAGTTGGGTACAATACAATTCTGTGTACAAACAGCCAGCTAATTATTTCTTACTGCATATCAGGCAAGGCTGACCTGATTAAAATCATAAATCAGCCAATGCTTCAGTTTTTATGCTATGAGAATCCATGTCTGTGTTTGCATATTAATTAAGATATGCTAAGTAATCAAAAAGTGTTTGCTAGGAAAAAGAGAATAGATTGTAACCTGGCAGGAGCAAACAGGAGAGCGTGGCGGAGCAACTTTCCCAAAATCTTCCTATGTTTACACTGTACTCTTTGAAATTACGAGCTGTTTCAAACCACCTCTGATTTCCTCGCACCACATTTTAAGGGAAAACGTCTCTATTGTTTGTATCTTACAGCTTCTTCCCACTTGGTGGGAAAATAGCATGAAGGCCGTTGTCAGGCTAGAAAGCTGCATAACATTTTTTTTCCCCCCTATTCTTCAACATATGCTTTGCAATATCAGATTAATGTCACTGTTCAGCAAAGCTTAGAGTATTGATGTTGAAACGTTAAAGCTATTTCATCGATATCAGGTTTGGAGAGAGGTCATTTATGGTCATTAGAATAGAAGAGCATTTATTCTGGACATCAGAGAAACCCCCACGGGTCCTAGAGATCATGCTGCAATCTCCATAATGCCATTAATATAATGGCCTCTTTCTTCTTTATTAGACTTTTATGGCTAAGCAGGATGTAAGGAAAACTATCAAGTCAGTGGAGTCCAGCACCCTACAGTTGCTCTTGTCACAGAGTCCATATGCTGTTCTCTGTTGGTTTTCCTGAGTGAGAAACAACATTCATTAACTGCTATTGCTGAGCCTTTTCTCTTAGTAGCTACAGGACTCTACGAGGCTAATATCTCCAGCAGGATGCTGAAGTACCCTGCCCCACTTACAGAATACAAAGCAGCCACAGATGCCCTACTTTAGTTTAACCTCACATTACGCTAATTCAACAAGGAACATCAAAGGCTCAGGGTATTTTTCCCCATCTTGTTGTATGTCTGGAACTGTCAGAGCTCAAAGCCAAGATGACCTCTCCCATTGAAGCAGTGCTGCAGCATTGCAAATATTTCCCATTGAGAACTCAGCACCCTCAATCCTTAGCCCAAAGGGACGCCACTCCAGTTGCCCACTTCAACCTCCCACCTTTCTGCCCCATTCTTACATTAACCCATAGACATGCAATACATTGTCCTCTTTTCCTCTCTACTTTCCATAGCAACAGGTGAAACCACACTGTCAATAAAGTCCTACAGAAGTGCCAGTCAACTGGGTCAGGCTGCAGGGCCCAATCACAGTGATGAGCCCCAAAGTGATTTATGCAAAATCTTATGCTAATTTAAGCAGGAGGTAGATGTGCTGCATCTGTCTGTCTGCAAGCAGTGTTGCTACATTTGGAAAACACTGCTGCAAAAGAAACAACACAAAGACAGATGGGTTGAGCCAGCAGCGAGTATCTAATCCCAAAAAGTGATGATTTCCCAACTACAAGACAAGCCGAGAGCCTCTCAATGGAATAACCTGCCGAGACTCAGCTCGCTGCCCGCTCAGCACGCGGTTCCTGCAGTAACACCATCCTGCAGGGCAATTTTAGAGTGACTAATGGCATTGCCTCTGCGCAGGGTGAGGTACTTTGTTTAGCAATGGGCTTCATTCTACCAGGAGATTTCAGATAGAAAAAGGCCTGTGAAGATCAAAAGGAATAAATTTCAGGTTTGGAATACAGCTGTTTCACTCCTTGTGAACTGCTTCCCTCCACAGTACAACGCTGCAATCAGTTCCTATAAGACAAGCCCAAACCAAAGGACATCACCAAAGGAAACACCATTATCTGCTATGTAAGGGCATAAAATTAGCACCTTGAAGGGAACTTTACCCATAACATGAAAGTGTTTAAATTTTATAAATTCCTTAATGCTTTTCCCCTAGCATGGGTCCTTAAATTGCCCTGCAGAGAGCACTATTTCTATTCTACAATTCCTGCCTCTAAAAGTTTCACTAAACCAAGCAGGGAACAAGCTAGTTGCAAAGAACCCAATAAAAAATGGCAGATAAAATATCTGGTACGCTCCTGTAGCAAGATAAGTTAGGAAACCTGCAACCTGCTCAAGGACATTTGGTGCACAGGAAAAGAGAAGGAAAAAAATAAGCGATAGAAGAGAAAGAGACAGGCTAAATCATCAGTTAAGTATTCACTGTAAATTATTTACTCAGATGTAGTTAATTAAGAAACACTCTTAAAAGGAACGTTTTTCTGTCTGTTACCTGTGAAAATTAAGCTGTGTTTGAAATCTTCAAACAGACACAGCTGGGGCTTCTCTCCAAACAGGTTTGTGCTGCTTCTGGTACAAAGACTGCCTACCTACAAGTGCGGCAATGGGGCTGATACAAGAACAAACCTGGATGCAGCACTGCACACGTGCATTTTGCCATGCTCAAGGTTAGAGCTGGCTTCTGCCTTTCACACAGATGTCTGAGAGCAAGACCTCTGCTGGGCCGTAATGGTGCTCTCTCTGCCTGCACGTTCAGCTTGCAGCAATTTAACTTCCCACTATGCATGATATTTGCAGAATGTGATAAGGCAGAATCATTTCTGAATTACAGACTGGTGCTTCTGCCAAGTTTTCTCCTCCTTATGCTTTTTCAACTGGGTGTTTCTTATGCAGCGGTTGTACTTTATCACTTAGAGAACACTGTAAGTTTTCTTTCAATATCTTCCCAAAGAAAAATTAACATTTTATTTGGTTTTCCTAAAAATATTATTCCAAGCTAAGTGTGCCTCGTGGCTGCAGTGTGGATCCCATTGATCTGCATCTTTCCCAGGTATATAACGTACAGCACAGGCTTCACACAGGTACAAAAGAGCAGAGCTCTTACACTGTTGGAGCAGGATCCAAAAGCCCCATCTCTCCACTAAAAAGAGAACAGCAGTTTGTTTGAATTTGAATGGGGAGTGGATACTTCTCTCAAATATGTTTTTATTCAGGAGCCAGAAGCTCGTTCAAAATGCTGTGTACAATAAGGTATATGGCTCATGTTTTAAAGCTGGTAGGAATAGCTGGATGTAATAGCTCCTGCTAGAACGAAAACTTAAAATAACTATTTAAGGAAGAAAGATTGTATTTTTTGCTAAGATTTTACATTTTGCATTTCTGTTTCACTGGTCATTAAAGAGGTTGCACAGGCATTATCTGAACTCTCCAAAAAAAAAACAACACAACTTTCCTTTGGCTATTCCACACAATGGCCATCTATGGAAACACACAATCATTAAGGCTGGAAAAGACTTCTAAGATCATCTTGTCCAACTGCCCACCTACCACCAATACTGCCCACTAAACCACATCCCTGAGTACCACATCTCCATGTTTTGAAACACCTCCAGGGCAGTGCCTCCAACCACCTCCCTGAGCAGCAGTTCCAGTGCCCAACCACTCTTTTGGAGAAGTTATTCCTACTATGCAACCTGAAACATCCCAGTGTGTCACCCTGATTTATCCGCTTGCGCCTGTCAGCAGTGAGCAATCTGAGCTGGCAGATTAATTGAATAACGTATATTGCAATCAATTTTTCACAATTCCTCATTGGTGCTGTAATCCATATAAATGTTGTATGACTCCCTTGGACTTCCAGCACAGAGTTCGGATTGTCATGGCCACAGCAAAACGGAGTGCCAAGAACGAAAATGGATTTCACATTTTGGTTTTAGAAAATATTTACCTTCTGGATATCTTTTCATTAGTAAAGCTTGACCACAGAAACATTTACAGAAGACAAACACAAAACCCAATGGCAGCTGAATCAAAATGGGCCACTGATTTCAGATAGATGTGAAATGATGCTTTCTGTTCAGTGTAAGCTGCTCTAATATGGAGCTGAGGCTCTTTGTAGCTGTCTCACATACGAAATTAACACGGGGTCACAGTGGTAGCGTACAATGTTGCTCCCAGCTTAATTTAGACTTGTACATTCTTGCAAAAAAAATATTTATTTCTCTAATCTCTTTTAAAATACAAGAGGCCTGAAGAAATTATGTATGTCTATTAACATAGTTTGTCTCAGCGGGGACAATGTTAATCACCAGATAGCATAATGCCTTTCGTAACTTTTTAATTAAACATTAAGCATTTTAACAACATTTTGGCTACTCTGCCACAGCTACCCTACTGCAGGTCATGGTAGGGCATCTGACTTCAAATACAGCTTGCTGTTCATTGCTGATCATCCCCTAAAAGACTGATGGCTGTATTAAACCTGAACATAAAGCTTCTGGTATTGCTCTGCAATCTACACAGTCGGAGAATTTAATCTATTCTCATTTATAATGAAGGGAAACTCAGAGTTGCGGTTAAGCTGAAAAGAAACTTTGCGGTGGGTAGTGCAAACCACCAGCACTTCTCAGTTCTGCTTTCACTAAATGTGCTAGTGCTCACCCCATGCACTACTTTTTTATCCCTAGGTTCCAGGTGCAATATAAAATGCACAGAGCTGACACATCTAGGAAGTGCCCCAAGAGCTTGCTTTAGTTGTTTAGAGCCCTCATGGCTCTTCATTCATTCCTGTGGCTCTTTTTTAAGTATGAAGCAGCACACAAAAAGAGTTTGATTGCATGTTGTTGCTGCAAACCATCACAAGGCTAAACAGCCCAGTGAAAGATGAGGCTTTTCATAAAGCTGTTCATGTTAAGCCTTATGATTAATCACTGCAACAGGTGCTCATTATTCAACATTCCCCTCTTCCCGTATGCTCCCATTTGAAGAATGAAATCCCGGCCCAGAGACCTTCCATGATTCCAGCCTGACAAAACAGCCAGCCAGAAGGTGCAAAGAGGTGACCTGTATCTTCTACTGAACTCTCTTATTCCAGGAAAATACCTTGGTATTCATATGCTTGCATCCTGCTCATTTCTTCTGTTGGCAATGTGTTACTGATTTGCATCCATTTGCATTTTGTGTCATGGCCACTGCACTAACCACATTTACCAATTCTTTCAAATTAGCAGCAACTACTGTGCTGGACTGAAATTATTCTACTCTCAGCTCTGGCACCAAAGCGAACACAACTCATTCCCTGCATATTTCTACCTGAGATGATGTATGAGCACTATATATTTACCGAGGGCTGCTCCTGATGGCCTTTAAAGCCATGCTGAATTTAAGCAGCAGACTGTGTCAGTAAACATTGCGCGTATCGTACTCTTTCCTCTCAGAGCACAAGAGAAATAAAATATTCCCTACCAACTTCATGCCTGTGTTCCACAACTGTGACACAAGAAAGCATAAATCTACCAGAGCCACAGGAGATCTTGCTCAAGTTCCTTTTATTTTGATTTACTAAAGATAACATTAAGTAGGCAAATGACTTTGATTCCCCTAAGAAATAGTAATAAATAATGTGTATTAGGAATAAAAACACTGACAAAATTTACTAGGATTTCGCTTAGGAATAAATTACTCTGGTTTATGGCCTTTAAAATAAATGCACGAACTGTTAAATACCTGAAATTCCTGTGCCATCATGTGTAATCTAACAGCCAAAAGAACGAAAAATTATTCCTCACTGCTGGCCATGCACCAGATACAAATCTAAGAAATGATGTGTATGTCTCAAACGAACATTAAAGATCGTATTTTCTCTTAGTCATATTCTTATACAGTGGTTAAGTGCAAAAAGGAAAGATGTACGTTTTCATTGCATCCATGTTATGGTACTTCGGTCCTAAACACCATCAGTCTTCCCTGTTTCAATGCCACACATATAACTGTGCTTTGATCCTGCCTGGAACAACTTCATGTAGTCTTAACCTGTCTCTCTGCTTTCCTCATGCCCAATTGCAATGGTTGGGAGCTGCTCAGAGGGTGGTTGTTGGGGAAAGAGATGCCTTAAGGGCTGGCCCAGAAGCTGGGTTTGCCTCTAGAGTTTGCAGTGAGAAGACTCTGCTGGAAAAGGTTCTTGAAGGACACTTCAGAAACTCATTCACGTCACTTTCTCCTCCCAGGCAAATTACCACCTACAGCCCAACAGCTTGGGCAAATTCACAGCACCATTCCTATCAGCCGCAGATGCAGACTTCGAGAGCTGGAGGTGCTTACGGCCAGTTGGCAATTAATTTGAAACAGATCCTGTAAATCTGTTGTTTTAAAGTTTGGTAGCTAATTTGCATCCAGAGGCAATAATATCCCTGATCACAGTATTGTGACAGTTTCCTCTTAAAATCCCTGAAGCTTTAATTGAAAATAACCAGCAGTGGAAGTTGTTCTAACAATTCACATTCACTGACGTAAACAAACACAAGACTTGAAAGCTGTGCATGCTTCTGTTTGCATCTGCGGCTCTTTCACCAAAAGGCATGTTGTTGATTCCATTTATTCCAAACACAGCATAAATGAATGCTTAATTTGGAAGCCTGTAAATAACGAGCATGCTCAATTACAGCAGCAGAATCTAGAAGCAGGCTTGAAATGGTGTTCCTGAGTCACTAATGCTATGAGGAGTTTCTATATGCTAAGCGCCAGACATACACGCTCGGAAGTTCATTGGTAGGCGTGTTCCACCCACTTTGGAACAGACCCGTTGCACTTCAGGCACTAATAATTCTCAACAGCACGAAGCCTCTCTATGAATTATCCTCATTACTACAGCAATCCTTCATCAGTTCCCAGCAATGTGAATTCAGTTCAATAACAAGTGCCAAAGGAGAAACTATGCCTTTATCAATTCTCTTATCACAGGATGTACAGACCCTCTGCTCTAACAGGCCCTTTCTCCTGCTGGTGTAATTTCTACAACACCATGTACAGTTTCTAAATTTAATCTACAAGCACACTTCCATTTAATAGGTCAGCAGTCTTTCTTCCTTCTTCTTGCCACAAGCCTCGCCTTAGGCCAGTGACTGCAGACAGGGCAGCTGTCACGTCTCAGCCAGGTCTCTGGCCATTTTTGCTTCCAAGAGATTGCCAACAGCACAGAGGAGATGCAGTTAAGGCTGTCTCCTTTCTTTCTCCCTCCCCTTTTCCCAAAAGCAGGTCAGCTAAGGACTTAGTTGTACTTTCTCAGGGTTGGATGCATTTGAGGCCACCCTGGTATCTCTGTTCCTTGCCACACTGACTAATGCTAAACATGAATCCTTTATTTCCTAGCTGTCTTTCCCTCATCATCCCTTGACCTCTCTCCATTCCCCCCACACCCTATACTGAGGTGCTAAATGCACGTTTACACGTCTTCCTGATTTTTAATGTTCTACAGCCTACTGTTTAGCACACAAACCACCAGCAGCTTAGAATTACTTCAGGAAGGACACAGAAATCTAAAATCCCTTTTTTCTCTTCTCTGGACATAATCAGCCACCTCCTGCCACTCAGAAATCACCCACCGCACAAAGAATCACAGCACAGCAGATGCTGGATGGCACCCTGGCCTTGAATGATAGAATCCAAGTTTATTTAATGAGTTGCAACTAATCAGTTCTCCTTAACATTCAAAGACTGTCACTGGGGCACACCAGAAGAAAGGAGATACCCCCCAAGTGCAGCAGCCTTGTGATGTGCCATAGTGTTCTTTCAGACATTGTCTACATAAATCAGGCAGCTTGCAGATTCAGATGTGTATTTCCACCTATTCTGCTGACAGCTCTCTGGGTAAAGCATCCCAGCAGCAGAGGATCCACTGTACAACAGATCCACCATGAGCAGAGGATCATTCAGAATTTCTTGAAATCTCCTTCCATCTCCTTTCCCTACACAAAATGGACACGCACTGCAGAGCACCTAGAGCTAAAGGGATCTTGGAAAAGGAAAAGAACTTTTTCTTAAGAAACTTAAGAAGAACTTTTCTCTGCCTGGTGATGACTTTCCAATTGGTTAAAGCACGTGGGAATGTACACCAGGTAAACCTACCCCGCCCCAACAACACAATTCTCTACCATGCACGTACATCTTGCCCCTTTCGCTAGCATTAAATTCACACACAACTGAAAAGCAACAGAACCATATAGAGAGAAATTCAAATCTTTATGCCTGAGCAACATAAATACCTACAAGGGTACCTCTCCCAACCTGGTACAGATCACAGATCCTCTCACGAGCTGAAGGGCAGAGATGATAATCCCTTTTTTCTTTGAGACCTTATCCCTTTAGGCTGAGCACCTCTGCATTTCAAGATGTCATGGAAGAAGACAGACAGAAATCAAATGTTTTATCCTGGGGAGATGGGAAGGCCAAGGGAGAAACAAAAGAGAGGTGAGCTAAGACCAAGATGTTGAACTGGGACCTTCTTCTCCCAGCACTGCCTGAGGGCTGGAAGGCAGCAGGGAGGAAAAGCCCAGCTCCAAGAGCCAAAGGGAAGGGCTGTAATGAGTGATGACCCTTCAGGACTGAAGTAATCACAGCAGACAGGGCTGTCATATTTTATCTGTGTAGAGACTTTTAATTTTGGAGGACCTTTTGCCAGTCACATTTTTAAAGGTGTTCCAAAACAGCACTGCACTGACCTTGGAGCTCACCTACACAGAGCTCTTGCAAAGCACTCCTTGGGAAAACCAAAACTTCATTTTTCTGTAGTTTAGTGATCTACCATTGCCATATCAGAAAGACACTTATGCGGTAATATTTAATGGTTACAGGTTTTCAAGCAGTCTTTCAATTAAAATTTAACAGAGCATTTATAGTTTCTAACGTCATATTAATGAAATTACTTCAAATATAAATCCCAGATGGTAAAAATTCCTCCACATTTATGTCCCTGGTTCTGCTAGCCAGAATGCAGTGAAAATATTTTAATCATCTGTACAGGTCACTGCTTATCTAAGAAACAAAGAAAAATTGTAAAAATTCAAGGACATTTACAGCAGGAATTTAGAGAGCTGTAACATAGAATTTTTTCATGTTTAAGGAAGAGTGCAAACTATTTAGTTCCACTGAACTGCTAACACCTTAGACTGAGTTCTGACACCGTACCTCCTTTCTGCAGCAGGAATGCATCATTAACTCCAAAAGTTATAGTCTGAGGACCGTGAAACTCAAAAGAGAATTTGGAAATTCCTACACAGCTGCAGGGTGTTTCTCTGTGTATACCCAGGATGCAAATATAAGTGAGAAAGAAAGATGAAAAGTGGTCTCAGAAATTTCAGTACCAGCAAAGCTGTGCTGGATCCAGTAAGTTTAAAGACAGACCTGATGTCCTGACAAGGTTAAAAAGTAACAACTAAATTCCCCTTCACTGCTTCTCCTTCGGCATACAAAGCATGTCAGCAGGCCACAACTTCCTCACCAGCATTAAAGAAAACAAAGGAAAATTGCAATTCCAGGAGGAAATTGTGTGGTGCCATCCTTCAGCTCTGAACTGAGCACTCATAAGTTTCATTGCCAACAATCCATAAAACTTGCTGTCAAGAACTCGGTGTCCAGAAGGCATAAGATGTGTCAAAAAATGCTTTATGCTGTTGCTAACACACTACAAAAGGCCTGATCACTAGATTAAACTAGAGAACAGGCTGGCGCTCTCTGGAAAGAAATTTGGATGAGATTGTAATGGTAGCAAGAAGAAGGGCTTTGATTTGTGCAAAGGGGGGTGGATTAAAAGGGGCTGCATAGGCTGCAGTTCTGCAGCTGATTGCTTCCAGCTAATGGAAGTGCTCTGGCTGTCAGAAGTAAAGGGAGATAGCAAAGGTCGTGCTTCCCAGTGCTTTGCTCCACCTCTGTCCCTCAGATGCAGCAAGTTGAAGCACTTTTTCTTGCTGATCTGTGATTTGAACAAGCATAGCCTCAGGACAACTTCAGTTCGTGCTTGGGTGCCCACAAGCCCAAGAAGCTGTGAGGGCAGGCAGAAATGGCATGAGGACGTGCATGTGTGTGCTTCTCCTATGGCTGTGTCCTTTCCTTCTTCTGCATCAGGGCAGCAGGGAGAACACGTAGCCTTGCATCACCCTGTGCTTCCCCCCTTGGCCCAAGGAAATCCTAGCAGTGTATCAGCTTTGAGTTACAGGAATGGTATTAACAAGGTGCAGTGCAATAGAGAACACAGGCAAGTCAACTTTCATGGTTCACATCCACCGGGGACAATTTTAAGGAAAGTCATAAAATGGTAACAGAACAACTGGGCCAACCTGAACAACGTTTCAGTGATCTGTACAAGCTCCAGGATGAGACCAGATAATTCCTCCTGCTGATAAAGAACCTTATAATATGGGCAGAACAAAATGGTCCATCTTGAGAGGTAGTGCACACTCCACAAGGTCCGGTTAGGACAAAAAACATCCACCAAGCAGAAATGGAATAGTTGCAAATCTTTCAGGGAATATTACTCCGACATACCCAGACAAGATAAAAGAAACCCAATTAAACCTGGAAAATCTGAAACTCTCAGATAAAATATTCTTGAATGCTAAATGGAATTTGTGAAGCTCCATTGCCTTAACTTCCTCTAATAAGCTGCTCAATAAACTTCATGAAAACATATTTTATGTACTGATAGTATCTCAAAGTATGAAAGGTTTTGCAGTTGTTCAGCAATCAGTTACCAGCTGGATTATGGTCCACTAATGCTGTTAGATTTCGTTAAGACAGAAGGCAGCTTTTCAACCATTTGTTATTTTAATGAAGAGGAATCTAACCATAAGCCTTGTTAAAACTTCATTTAATTCATTACAAAAGAAACAAAGACATTTAGAAGTGAACATAAAAAAAAATCTCAATCTATCAGAGCAGAAATTATAGGGTCTAGGGAAGCTTTAAAGGAGCATCTATGGAATAAAATGGCCCTGCTAATTAAAGAACTGTATCTATTCAGGTTTGACATTTAGGGACTGTCTTCAACAGGGACTGGAGTACTCCGCATGATAGCACTCATAATGACAAAGAGAAAAAGGGAGAACCTTTACAATGTCGCAATCAAGTCACTCCATCTATTCCAAATATCATCCAAAACTTTGCAAGGGTGATTTTTTACTGAGGCATTTCTTTAAAAAAAAAAATATATATATATATATATATATATATATAAATAGAAGTGGGGGGAACAGTGGATGCAACCTCACTGTCCTGAGATCATGGGAAAATATTTCTAGTTGCATAAAAGTGCACATTGTCCGAAGGACTGAACACTAACTTCAGCCCCTACAGTTCTAAACCTGCAAAGCAACACACCAAGAATCTGTACTCAATGCTTCAACAAATAGGTCTAGATTTGCCTTTACCAATGCAGGTAAAAACATTTATCCACAAAAATAGAGCATACTTGTAGAAGAAAAAAAATGAAATGCTGTAATCTCAATCCTACGGATTTCAAGGAGCCAATAACATCATTCACAGCACAGGTTTTTGTATTCCCAGGGGAAGGATGTGTTATCCCAACTCCCATGGATTATTACCCCCTTCAGCAACTCCAATCACATTCCCATTTGCTATTTTCAGATAGACAAAGCTTCCCTTGGGGATTTTCTTCCTTCAAGGATTTCTCCAGAGTTAAGTTTACTGGCCAAGTCATCCACTAAACTAGGAGAAAGTTCAGGACCACCTGTCATATCTTCATTCCATTTAAATTAATGATAAAGAACAGAACACAACCTATCTTGTTCTATCTTCTTTCTTCTCTTTCTTTCTGATAGAGAACATTGCCTAAAGTTATGTCTATATCTAAGGTTAAAGAACCAAGGAATTATAAATAAATGAGTATGCTGCTTTGGGTCCTTCTGAAATGCTTGATATAAAAGTACACTCTCTAACTCCCAGCTTCTTCCACATCAAACCCAAAGTTTACTAAATATCCAGCTGTTTTGAGACCTCCTACCTTCAGCGTGGTTTCCTAAAGAAACATTGCTTGTGCAATCATATTCTTTGCCCGACTCCTTACAGTAACTTTTGAAGCAAGCACTGTAAGTTGTTTCTCAGAGTTCTTTTTTCAGTCCCTTTCCCCTCAAGCTTAGAAAATATTAACATTTGAAATCGTTTTATGTAATATCACTCTCGCAAGAAGCTGCTGAAATGGTAAATTATGTGCCATCTAGACGGGCTAAGGAGTTTTTGATAAGAGAGTGATTTTGAGTGAAAAAATGGATACTTAATTCAAAGTCAATTAAAAATCGAATTATAAAGCATCTAGATGAGAATCATATAATGGATATCAGCACAAGTTTATAAAGGAAAATGAAGAAATGAAGCTTGGAATTCTTCTAAAGGGTCAGCAAAGCCTTGAAAACCATCTTTACCATAAACTTATTTTAAAGCCCTTCCCAAAGTGTTTCATAAGACTTCATTAATGAAAGCAAGCAGCTATAAACTCTATAGATATAGTTATAGCAACAGAAATGAGTTTGGAATAATAAACTAAAGAATAAGATTTTAGGAAATGGGCATTTCTCATTGTAGCATAATATTAGCAGGTGCTAATGATTGGCTGGATCTAGTTCCTTGATTGTTTTATAGAGAATATTTTGTTCCGTGTTTCCCATAATAATGAGAGATCATTTATAAAGAATTCTGTTTACTAAAAAATAACAAATAGAATTTAATACAAACAGTCCAGTTGAAGATCAAGCAAGAGAAGTTCTAACTTAGGAACTCTTGTATAGAGAAAGACATGTTCCAGATGTCAGAGTCATGGTGACTCAGAACAATTTTGGTATGTATGTATTTTCTTTGAAACCACTGAAATCCATCTCATAAAGCATTGGCAGGTACTAATAATTGATCATATTTTCCCCCCAATTACATGCTATATAAATAAGGAATCCAATCATTATTGTCAATTAAGCACGTCCAAAGATGCCCACATCCATAGACTACCTCCTAGGAACTAGTGAAGGATAAAACCAGGCAGCTCCTCTCCGTTACTTAACTGATCTACAAATGTCAGATCAAACCCTTGTTCTTCCAGCTGATGGGAAGAAAAATGGTCTGAACTAATTTTCATTTAAATTTCTTAATGCACTGCACCAGTTGTTTGTCACATCCTGACACGCTGTCATGTTGTTTTACAACATGATGCATCATAATATGATATGAAGGGAACATATTTCATTCAGAGAAATGCATTAATGCCTTTAGACTCCTGTGGTGTAGATAGGTATTTGCAGTATTTCTTAGCATCTGATCCAGATTTATTAGAACAGGTGGAAATACAGCATGAACTACCTACATTGCTTTCAAACTATTATGGAAAGCATCACCTTATGAACTGTAGAGCTACACGTGCCACTAAATGCATGCAACTACACCAGGTATTAAGTCAACTCTTTGCAGTGTAGGGTCAAACGACTCCCACTTCAAAGAATCAAAAACCAAACTCTCCTGAAGGTTTTACGTGCTGTTCCAGAATACGAGATGGTTCTTTTTACTTGCACAAGTGGGAGGAATTGCTCTGTTTGTGAGGACAGCAGTACACTACACAACAGAAGTTGATTTTTTCCTTCAAAAAAAACCCCTTCAAAACAAACCCTTAAACTTCAAGGGAAGTGACCTATATTTCTCCAAGAACCTCCAAATATATCCTTGAACTCTAGGTGAAGCTTTCCAGCTGATCTATCTCCAAGCCCCCCCCCCAGAAGCGACTGCCCTGCCTCCCTCCCTGTGGGCTCTCACTAACAGCTCCTGCCCTTCACCTCTGCAGGGCAGCTGCCTACTGAACTGAATGAGCTTGCTGCTCTGATTGAAAGCAACGCTTCCTTTGCAGAGCTCACTTTTAGTCAGGTCAACACACAGACACAACTCACTGTGAGACGGCACAGATGTAAAAGGTATAGAAAGAGTGGGAAGAAACACATGCTTGTCAGCATGGAGAGGAAGGATACTTTTTAACTGCTATCTTCTTAGAAACTCAAATTCACAAGCACAAGATGGAAATTACATATACTCTATTCCAAGTATTTCCAAGACAAAGTACATGTGTTGTATGCATAGCCTGAAACTTTCAAGAGTGCATTTGTGAATGGTAGTTTGAATTTCAATCAATCACTATTTCAGCCTTTTCCAATTTCTGTGATTCAGTAACTGGACTCATTTCTCATCAGTGCTTTTAAGCAGAAACTTGACAGGTATTGAAAGAATTCTTGTATTGTTGCCACAAATAAATATTTAAGATTTGCAAATAGGATCCTTAAAATGCCCACTGAGCTTTGACTGCAACCTGAGGAGTGTTGTAGCATGAAAAGCACTCCTAAACTTGAAGAGCCCATGACAGTACTGGCCACTCAACGCAGAGAGATTAAATATACAACAACTAGTGGATTAACTGGATCAGTTACACATGGTCCAGATCTCTGGATCCTCAGTGCTCAGATTTCACTAATGCAGACAACAATTTCCAGATAGGCATCCAAAGATTTCATTCAGTGATTGTCCCCAGCCCTGCTCACAGCAAGTATGTGAAGCTGGATCATCAACAGAAAGATGCTGGAAGTGCTAGAGAAACCACACCATCGCTCTCCCATTCCTTAAACCACTACAGTGCAATCCAAACTAAGCGGAATAGCTGTATTCATACAGTGTAAGTTTATAACTTAGGGGTGATGGGTTGATGATTGAACTAAATGATCTTAGTTGACATTCCCAACCTTAATTATTTCAGGACTTTTACACACATTTTCAAGCAAACCCAAAAAAGTCACTTGCCATAACTAATGAGCCAACATTAGAGCAATTCATCGTGCTGGGCTTGAGATCAGCAGGAAATACCGCAATGCAGGCAAGACTAGGGGCTCCTACATTGACTTCCCAGAGAAGCAAAAGCCAAGACGTCCCCTTGCAAGGAAGAATCATTTCACTGTCAACATTTGCACCAGAGCAGTGAGGTAAAAAGAGGTGAAATATAGCAATTTTTTTTCACTTTTATTCATGCAAATAATTCTACAGGTGAGCTCTGTACAGCCCAGCATAATGCCATGTCCCAAGTCAATCCTCCAAGCACGCTCTGACAGCATTAGCATCCATTCAGTCATACTCCTGCCACATGCTTACTGAGCTATGAGAAGTCAAGCCCTATACCATGATCTTTCAGCCTAGCATGCGTGCTCGGGCTGTCTGAAAAGCGGAACAGCATAACCAGAAAAGTTAACTCGGTCTCCGAGACACAAAGAAAAGAATAACTCCAGCTCTGCCTCAGCTGCTCTCACATGCTTGTCCCTTCCTATCCAGAAAGGCAGGTTTCTACAGCTGAGCGCACTTGACAGAGTTGCCAACCACACCAACCGTGCAGCCGGCTCACTTGGTGACATATTCTTGCCATCACCTGCAGAAATGCCCTGCTTCCCCAGCAGCAGCTGCAGGATTTGACTGTAGCTGACAGTAGACTGTAACATCTAATGGACTGGTGCAGAGTGCCTGAATGCTTAAGGACTTCTGTCATGTGTCAGTGCCATTTATGTTAAGAGATCCATTAGGAGTGCAATGATCTAAAGAAAGGTCAGCTGTCACAATTAATGCCAGAAGTGTCACCTTTGCTTAAAACGATTTTGCACCAAACTCCCTAGCTAACTAGATGGCGCTGATATCCTTGTCTTACAGCCAAAGGGCTGTCACCTCAGGTTGGCACACATGTAAGGACATCGTTTGCCATTGCAACATGATTACTACGCCTTTTCTGAGTAGGTCTTATCAAAGTCCCACGGTACCACCATAATTCCTGATGCTTCCTCTGTGCAGCACTCAGACTTCTTTATCATGGACATAGGCTGTCCAGGATGGTGGGGTCACCATCACTGGAGGTGTTTGAGAGCCATGGAGATGTGGCACTGCAGGACATGATCAGTGGGCACGGTGGGGGTGGGCTGGGGTTGCACTAGATGATCTTAGTTGCCTTTTCCAGCCTTAATGATCCTACAGTCCTTTGGTCTTACACTGGAGCTAGGCATTAACTAAAAAGCTGTGCAGCCAGAACAGCAAAGCATCAGGAAGCATTTAGCAAATTTCTAGATAGAAAACAAGAAATTCTTGCTCACCTCTCTAGCTTCCCGTTTCTGCTTCTCCTATAAAGAACAATAGTTCTGCCCACTCAGGACAGAGGAACGGGAAGCAATAAGCATAGCAAATTAAATCAGAAATAACCACAAAAAATGCTAGCCGAGTTACAGCACGGAAAACAGGATTAGAGGCAAGGCAGAATCACTGCAGCGGAATTACTGTTCTGGTGGATGAACTCGCATGAGGGAGGTAATCTGATTCAGCCTGGAGCTTCCTTCTCTGGGACTGTGACTCCAATGAAAGCTGTTCTGAGCCTCGGAAAGTGCTAATGCCCAATTGATTCACTCTCAGTTATAGAGTCAAGGTGTTAATGACAGCATATGACCAGTGTTAAACTTGTAGGGTCAAATTCCAACTTAACTGCTATCAGTGCAACAGCTGCAACTGGTTTCTGCGAGGCAGCTATGACTTCAGCATTCACTGTTCTATTATTTAATATAATGCATGATATAAAAGTGCTAATGTTTCATAGTCAGCATGCAATTACCTGCTATTCCAGAATCCTAGTGTTTTTGAATACCTGACATGCACCAAAATAATTAGCTTCAGGAAAGGTGAAGTTGTTTGTGCCAAGTTACTGCTGGCTTGGGATTATTTGAGCTGTAAAACTTGCATAACAACTACTGTTGCTCATCTATTTGAGGAACAGTGCAAGAAAGATTTTAATAAACTATTTTAAACCACAATAGCAGATAGCTAAATCACCAGGAAACGCTGATGCACCGTTTTTATATTTCCAGTCCTTTGAACTAATTCCATAAATTACAAAAATAAATTTAAGATCTGGATGCCTTGTCAAAATAGACTGTGTCTGTATCAAATCGCACTGTTTTGTAATAGGGATTGAGTATGGCTTAATCTTGTCAAAGAAGGTTTATTATGGCACTCTCCAGACAAGTGACCTTGACGTACTTGAAAGAGAGATGGCATTAATATGATCATCACCCAATTACTGGCTGAGTAACACTAGAACTCAGCTTTTCTTTCCACTGATAACAAAGAGGGAAACAGGTCTGTAGTTTATCAGCACAAGGAAAGGATTTGCTGTTTTGCAGATATTTAACTCCAGGGGACTTTCAGGACTGCTCCATCAGATTCTTTAGTCCTTGTTTCCACCCCCATCGCTTTGTATTTGTTGTAAATCACAGTTAACGTAGATCACAATTCAGGGTGGCTACACCTAATAACAAACATACATAGGTCTCCCCATAAGTAATGCCTCCTATTTATTTCCATGGAAACTACAATAGTTGCAAAGAGCACAATAACAACACTGTTCAATATTGTAAATTCTCAGCTACAAAGCACTACTTTACTGCACAGCCATTAGCTAAGCATCTTCACCAATGATGAACAAGAGCCTGTATGCCACACTAGTAAAATCTGTGCTATTGGGGATGACCACTATCACTGTCACCACAAAAACACAATCCATTGCTTCACTATGCTCACATCCATTGTTTGCTCTCCACAAACATTCAGCAAGCATTGATGCATGTCAGTGGGTGCCGATTTTCTTCACAGAGGGATTTGATCCCACTCTTTTGCTTCATCCACATTTCCATGTCAGACACCATTGTGTCAGACTGCCCCTCTGCTGCCAACCATTGCGTAGCAACTAAACATGATGGAATATTGGTGGGAAGGTCCAATCTCTACTTCCATCTCACCAACATCCACCTCTGAAGTTGTAGGCCAACATGATAAAATAGGAGGTATTACTTCTGGAGCAGACCGTGTATGTAGATAATTAAAGACTTTCAATAATGGACCCTGACTTGGTGGCTTGGAATTGAATAGCGGTGTACAGAAAGAAAGAAAGCAAATGACTGCATCTTCCCTGGAACCAGTAGGCTCACGTGCAAGAAAAGAAACTCCAAACAACTTTATTTCTAAAGAAATAACTAATTTGCCTGGAAATTTTGCACCTTATGCTCAAAACTATGCAATTATAAGTTTGTTCTCACAAAGCCAGACAGCCCAGTAAAGCCAGATTGCTCATTTCTGCTAAGCATAGGTACAGAAGTTTCACTGTTTTGAGAGAGAGTGTCGGTCTGTCAAAGAGAATGCAAAAAAAATAAGTCCATCAAACATAAAGAAAATAAACATGCAGATGGAAAGGTTTGTGATTCTCAGTTTTTGGCCTTTTCTCTATCATCAGCATGGAAAAAAAAAGGGGAGGAAAGAGACATCTTGATACATTTCTGTAGTCATTTTTCTTCACCACCGAACCCATTCAATACCAGCCTCCTCCATCCATATGTTTCTACCCCATCCAAAAAAAAAAAAAAAAATTATAGTGCAGTTGCTCAGAAGTGGTGGTATTTGATGGGTTTTTTGCTACTGAAAATATGTATTTCATGAAATGGAACAATAAAGCATTTTATGAAAGTTGCCGATTCTTATTGAATTCTGTAATGCTTTTTCAAAAGGCAAATTTCAGTGGCAGAAATCAATGCTTCTGAAGGTAGATCATTAAGGACTTGAAAATGTACACTTCTATTCATAAATGATGTGGAAAAAGAGATGAATAGTGAAAAGACAAAATTTACAGGCAATACAAAATCATTCAAGATAATCAAATCTAAAGCAGTCTGTGAATTATTGCATAAGGAATTTGCAATACTAAGCAGCTGTATGGAAAACAAAAAAAAACAACAGATGAAATCCAGTTTCATTAAAGGAAAGAGTTGCACACTGGGATAAATAACACCACATGCACGTAACAATGTGCTTTACTATGGCCATTGCCATTGAAGGTAGAGATACTGGAGCCTTTGGTTGGTTCTCAGCAAAACTCAGGTCCGTTCTCAACAGTAATCAAAACAGCAAGAAAAACAGTAAGGGAGGCTCAGAGGGAAAACAGTCTCCTCTCAGCACAATGTAAAACTCATGTAGTGTAACTGGGTAAGGCAGAGAACAGTTTCCAAAGAGGATCAAGGGCTGTTGGAAAGAAGAGGTCTAGGAGGGCTAAAAACATGATCTGATAGCACTGAGTTTGGACTCTAAGCACTAGAAGATGGGAGAAGAATCTCTCTATACTTGCCCTGCTGTCCACTCCATTCCTTTCCCAAGCAACTGTTCTTGTTACTCAGTTTCCTTCTGAGAGGCCACATGGACTCTCCTCCCAGATACAGTCAGTGTCACAAGATGAGAGAAACTTCACAATGTTTCAGCAACACCCAGAAAGCAGAAATCTTCTGGTGGCCTACAGTTTGAAAACACCAGGATACCCATTTTGAATTGAGCGTGAGGTGCTTTGCAGTTCTCAAGTAAAGCCATCATTTCTCCCTTTATCCCGAACTGTGTTTTACTGGGATGAGTGGGACAGGAGCAATTTGTCTTTTCAGCATTTCAGAGATGCACATTCAGTGTTTGAGGTTATGGGAAGTGGAAAACCAAATTTCATTCTTGATTGATTCATTTCTTTTATATATATATATTTTCCAGTGGATGGAAATGCTTATTTAATTGTTTCTAGGATTTGACCTTTCTATTTCATTTAGTTAAAGTTCGTGATGATGAAACAGCATTCATGATATACACAGAGGGTAAGTATTGAAGGCTACAGCATGAATGATGATTTTTGTGAAACGTTATGCTGTTTTGGACACCCTAGCAATGAAATCTGTTTGAAAAACAGTCTCGGCTTTTGATGTTTTTGAGAGACTGATTAAATTTAGTTTCCCTGTAGCTCATGATTAGTCAGGGGAGGGGAGTGGCTGTACAGGATATCTATGGAAATCCATCTTTCGGACCACGTCAGAGCTGCTGGAGCTGAGCACAACAGCAAAAATGCATGAAATAAAAATGTTCTTTGCCAATATCATCAAATAGCAGCACGTTGACTTAAAATGTCACGAAAAACCTTGTCTGTCCTTGTTTGCCATTGGAATTTGAGCCATTTTTAGCAGCTCTCAAAGGTGAAAATATGACCTACTTTGAACTAGGGAAGATTTCAACCTGAGAAATGGCAAATATTTTGCTTCATGTAAAGAAAAAAATCTACCCCTCCATAATAAGAAGCAGTTGACAGGAATCACGTGTACTAAAACAGACACTACTTCCAAAAACTAATTTGCAACAGATGCAGATTTTCATAAAGATCCTCCATTTGACAGGCATCACTGCCTCTAGACAATCTGCAATTAGTAGTCAGCTCCACAGCACCCAACAAGAGCCCTCTCCCCAGCTGGCTGTGTGGGTCTGCACGTCCCTGATGTGACCCTGGTTTGTCCCATGGCCCAAAGATTTCCTTCATGACTATAAGCTTAATAACCAGACTAGAAACACAGATTTTATCCGTATCATCAGCCTGAAGAAAAGCAAAACACCAACCACTCCAGTGTTATTCGCAGTCAGAGCTTCCTTACTAGTTAGCGGACAGCTTCTGGAACCCTACAATAGTGGAATTTTGTGTCCTCTCTCTATATATACACTTATTTTTAAAGGTTTTTCTGCAGCCTTTTATGCTCTCAGAGTGGGCAAAACTCGGGTTGGAGTTGTTTGGCACTTCACTACTTCCTCATGCCAAAGGTCAAAAACACTGCAAAAACAAGAGTCGTCTGATCTGGCCCTCAGAAGCATCTCACCAAGCTGAATGGTCAATCCTCTTTCTCAAGCAAAGAGAAAACAGAGACCTGGAAACAGGGATAAGTAGAAAAGGGCAGGAAAGGGCCAGATACCTGTGAAATGAGGTCAGCCAGTACACTTGTACCTGTAAAACTGGGTCAGTGGAAGACCTGCTTCTTATACTGTACTCAAAATTCTTAATGAATGATAGAATGGCTTGGGTTGGAAGGGACCTCAAAGATCATCTAATTCCAACCTCAAAAACAAGAAAATCCTTGCTGTCTTCTGATGTTTCCTTTCTTCCCTGCTCTCCTCTATATGCATCCCCTCTCACAGCACACTTATCTAATCAATCTTCATCTGCCAAGTACACATAATTTTGTCTTCAGGGCGTACTCCTATCAGAGGCTCATACATACAGAAAACAAACAGATAGATGTCATGTGTTTTAAAACCAACCCTTCACACACTTCTTCAAAAGCCCAAAGTGGCAAAACACACACGCACACAAAATTATAGGGGACAAAAAACACCCTAATGTATGTTTGACTCATCTGTTGCTTTTAATTGCACAGTCCGTATCTTCGGGCACTTTCATTATTTTCCCAAGAGCGGGGAAGATAAATGAAAGACAAACCTCGTTAACCTCTGACCATGAAAATCAATAACTTTCAATAAAATTTAAACTAATTTGTTTTCAAAAGATACCGCAAACAACTTGGCTTTAACATCACGCACTCCAGTGCTAATCAGCTATAAGATATTATATTTTCCCAGATCATTTTTGCTAATGCAGTGACCAAGCCTACAAATCTGCCTAAACCAACAGGAATCTTTGCACATATATGAAAGTTCATTACCGTCATCACTCTGCGGTGGTATGAACAAACAGTACCCAACCTGCCCTGTACTCACACCTACTCCAAAGCAACAGCACAAACACTGCGCAGAGCACAGCTCTTATTTTTAGTTCTGCTTGGGGTCATCGATTCTTCTTCAACTGCAGAATTGATTCATGTTACACACTTTATCTCACTGAATTCTGCGACCACTGAATGCAAAAGTACATTCCTGTTGGGTTTTGTTGGGTTTTTTTATTTTTTTTATTTATTTTTTTTTAAGCCAGCCTTTCCAGCATAGCACTGGAAAAGGCTGAATACGGGCTTGTTTCTGTGGATGTACAAAAAGAAAAGGGTGAAACAAATGCTTAATATTTATTCTAGTTCACGTTCTGCCCTCAGAGAACAGCAGAAACTGTGGTAGTCCGCTAATGAAGTGCTTAAGCTATCAGATTCCTCCAATTGCTAGGGAGAGGATATTTGTATAGATCCCTGCTATACAACAAGAGGAAATCCATTCCTTACCTCAGTGGAGCATAAAATACATACATTTCAGAACTGAGCTTGGTGTTCTGCAGAAAGAACAAATATAACACTGCTGGAGCATGGCAAATGCTGATAAGAAAAACAGATCAGTGAAGAGAAAAAGCAAGAAGTCCCCCCAGATGTAATAGACAAATTCCCACTGGAATACTACCAAGGTTAAGGGAAGAACATCAGCTTACAGAAGAGCTATCACCACTAATACAAGAACTGATCCTTCTAATTCCTGGGCAAGGTTAGACACCAGAATATAAGGCTCCAGAAACAATATTTCTGAAGGAAAATAATAGCAAAAGGAACGTTGCCAGGTCATTGGGGAACAAGATTCCCCTTGCCCCCCTCCCCCTACCAAAGGGCGAATTTCTCCCCCTTGACAGCTTCATCTTTGGTTGCTCTTCACAGAACTCAAGGGCACTCACTGGATGTAGCAACATGATATAGGAGACACTTTGCTATGGAAACCAGCTCAAAATGCCCAAACCAGTTCTGCACAAGCCAGTCTCTACTGTGTGGCTTCTCTGCCTCCGCTGAACTTCTTCTGTTTCAGAAGTCCCTCACCTAACTCACATCCTTGTTTCACTGAGGCCACTTCCTCAAGTTAATTGGCCCTCTAAGAATATTTCTTCTGCTGACTTTGAGAACCTCAGTGGGAAAACCAAACAAACCAAAACACCAAGCAAATAAATTAAATCCAAAGCTGAGGAAAGTTGCAGACATCTTACTGCAGACTCCTCCAAACACAGCTGAACCTTTTTCAGAGCCTTAACAAGAAATAATCAAGCTTGCTACACTGACAGCTCAGTTGAGGGAGGGAAAGAGACTACCATGTAAGCTCATTATGGTAGACAACAAAAGCTACGTGACGAGATCCCGCTCTTGGAAACTCAACACAAGAGATGGGTGAAAGTGCACAGCTTGCAGAACAGCAAGCAAACCAGACCCAGCTCAGCTTTCCAGAAGTCAGAAGGGAAGCTGACGATTGATGCATTTTCTCACTGCTTTCAAGTGAAAGTGACCAGAGAAGTTGGACTACACATGCTAAAAATTATAATGAAGTGGGGACAGGGCACTGACGTAAGGACAGACCAGTGATCTTCCACTGTAAAGAGCTTCCTTAAGCAGAAGAAAGCAACTAATTCTCAGAACTGAAATGAAGTACAATCAGCCGCTGTTCAATATTAGATAAGGAAAATCAATATTAGATGTTAGACACTGGATTTTGATTAAATAAAATGTATCTACTATTAGACAGAAATGTTCAAAGAAAAATTCAGTTGTATTTGCCATCAGGAACCTATTTTCCACGAGTAAAAAGATAAGGCTGGATTTTTCGAGAACAGAAGATGACTGCTTGTCAAAAATACACTATGCAGCATGAAAAAACGACCCAGACATGGGTCATTATTTCTTTCCTGAAAGAGCACGACACACAGAGTCATCCAAAGGACAACAGATTCTTGTTTCTTTCCAGAAACAAGTGCTGGTGATTGAGTTCCAACTTCCCACTAATTTTTCCATCTGAGAGGCTTCCCTCTTTTCAAATTGGAAATGAAAACTCTCCGGTACCAGACAGTGCCGCATACTGAATGCCCACATCAAGACAAATCAAACCAACAGACCTCACATCATCCTCCCAAATGCCTGTGATAATTTCATCGCACTACCCCTGTGGGGTTTTTACTGCAAAATTAATAAAAACTGACTCAAATCTTTGGAGTGGTGAAGTAGTGTTTGCACTGCAATTACTCTACAAACATTGACAATGAGCATTCTGTATTATAGGAAGCAATTCACTTATGCTGTGGTTGAGAAACTTGGGCAATATCAAATAACCCCCCCACACACACACACACTGATAGCTCTATCTGCTGCTTAGCAGAAAATAGGGTTCAATCTGGAAAGCAGAAGCACTCATCTAACCCATCACTGTACACTAAGCAGATCCTTGTTTTCTCTTCCAAAAGTTTTCTTCAAAGGGAATGGTTGAGAAGTGTCAGCCTAAGGATTATAGCAGAAAGCTACAGCTGGAATTCCTGACATCTACATTCACCAAACGATTCATTAATGTTTGTAAAACCATTTGACAAGCTCTATCTATCTAGTCACCAGCGTCGTTACACTAAATTCAGGAGAAGTGAGTTTAAACCACAATGCTGAGCAGCGATAAAAATAATCCTGTTGGGTTTAGTCTGATCTAACACAGTGAGTGCTTCAGCATGCACAGCCATAATTTTGGAGCCACCTTTATTTCATATCCAGTGTCACATTTCAGCTTGGATATTGGTAGGGGTGGGTTGATGGTTGGACTTAACGATCTTAGAGGTCTTTTCCAACCTTAATGATTCTATGCCCTCCTGAGACTATTTTTCAAAGGCTGCATCATTCACTTGCTTTTAAAAACCTCAAATTAAGTTCGCACCCTGCACTTGAAACTTAGCCTGTTGTGCCGATTGCATTTAGAAGTTCAAATGAAAACAAGAATTTCAAAGCATTAATCACCAAATGAAAGAATATTTTCTTTTTCTTTTCAAGTCAGATCCATTCTGTAATAATTTGAACCCACTAAGGTTAATTTTTCTGTCTCCTTACAGAAACTGATAGACTGCTCGCACAGACCCAGCTCACACTGCATAACCAGCTGGCGGAGGATGCTGTGTGAGCTCAAACCTGGCCAACCACACTGCATTGCATCCCATAGGCACCAGGAGCTTATGCAGACTTTTCTTTTCTACACTGCCTTGCAGATTTAAGTTGGAGCTTTCAGAACTAGATTTACCAGCACAAAAACCTTAACAAAACAGCTATTCCCAAGAGTGCTCATCACGATCTGAGGTCTTCAAAGACAGATTCTGCCCTCAGTTTTATAAACTGGGACAAGAGGTACTGAATTTTGCAAAGCTGTATTTGGACAGAGAAGCAGCAAAGACTTCCAGGCACTTCTCTACAAGGCTTGGAGTTGAAGATGTGTGAAATCAAACTTAGCTTAGCAGTGTGCTGGCATGACTCTCACCGAGTTCATTAGGAACAAAACACAGCTACATAGGTATCTCCATAAATACCTTGAACATTTCCCAACAATGGAAACAGATTTCCCATCACATCCTCTGAGCTTTAAAATGCCCTGCTTGCTTTTTTTCAAGAAGGAAAGAAAGAAGATTGCATGTGCAGCTCACAGAGTCTTTCCATGTGCCATTCATTTTGAAGTTCACTGTTTTAAAGTTATAGCAATTCCATATCAATCCTGTTATTAAAGGAACCAATCCATTTGATCCCCATATTGCCTTGGAAAACTAGCTGTTTGATAGCTGTTTCTTTTACCACTGTGACATTGGTGAAGATTTAGCAGTCTAAATGTGCACCTGTGGCCTTTTAGCACAATACAACAAAGCGGTGTGTTAGTGTCAGCATGGCTCCGGAGCAGCCTTTCCAGAATTGGCTTCATACATTTTGAATGAACAAAGCAGGCTGACATTCTATTTATGACGCTGTCCTTCCTTCCTTCCCACTTGCAGAGAGCCTACCCTGCTTATTGACAGCTTATTTGTGTTTTTAGAAAGTTACACAGAGAAATTTGAAGTCGTTTATAGGAAAATAAACTAAATTCTTCAGCTTTCATCAGCTTCTAAAATGCAAAAGGGGCTGCTTTCTTTCGCAGAGCAGTAACTCAGGAAAGCACTAAATATACGCTCAATGTATGTTCCCTTCTGGTATAGCAATTAAGGTGTTTAAGTGATTCATTCAATGGGGGTGGACATCCAATTAGAACACAAGTGTACAAATCAAGGGAGTTGTGATTTTCAATTGAAAATAAAATCAACAAGGGATTTTTCCTTCTAATTTTTACATAAAAAATACAAATTTATTAGGTCTCGTTTAAAATTATTGAAGACTATCAAAAGAACATTATTCCAGCATTGATTCAAAACCATGGGGTGCACTATCAGCATAATTAAAATGAAAGTATCTTGGGCTATTTTCCTATCCTGCTTTCATATTATTGTCTAATTGTTCAGAATGTCTGTTTGTTATGGAGGCGAAATAATTAAGCACAGCACGTTGAAACAAGGGAGATCATAAAGCCAGAGTTGGCTACATTACTAACACTGATATCAGTGTAGGAAAACATTAAAGAAAGGATTGGAATTGTAATTGAAAATAATTGGATGATCCACTTCATTTGCCTGACATCAGGACCGTCTATGAACTTCATTGCTCTTTATCCCTGGATGCTCCCTGCTCACCTGTGTTCTCAAAATGGATCTTTTCAAGAGAAATTCTGGAGCAACATTAAAGATTTGTTTGCATTAGCTATGGCTTGTCCTAAGGCCTTGAGCAGTAAATGGTCTGAAACTCAGGTAGCTACCTCCTAATTAGCAGGTTGGACTAAAAGCATTCAAAACACAGAAGATTCCTATGAAACCCAACCCATTATTCCTTGGAATCATTTCAGGTATTTCCTTTCTCATTAGCAGGTGAGGATAGAGCTCTCCAGCAAGAGCTGCTCTCCTAAAAAGAGCTAAGATGGTTCCTCACCTCTCTGGAGGTGATATAAATTCTCTTTTTGTTAACATAACGAGCTGAGGCTGGTGTTGGAAGCAACTTTTAAGAGTGTCAACAGAAGCTCTTTATTGCTGTCTCTGTGAAACCCAAGCACTTCACGTACCTCCAGCTCTCAGCAAGTTATAACACAACCCTGATTTTGTAGGTCACCACTTGGCAAAATCAGAACTCGCCACTCAGCAAAACTCAAATCTGAGAGTCAGCAACATGGAAACGAGCAAGTCACAACTTCCAAAATTACTGAACTGTACAGCCTCCTCAAGAGCCTATCACTTCCTAATCACCACCTCTCAAAACTTATTGCTAAACATGGCAAAAGTCACGCCTAAAACCCTCCACAAACCCTAAAGGTGTTTGCTCAAATCTCAGTTTAAAACCAAAGAGTTATCAAAGTTCTCTCTACATCCCAGAGTTGAGATTTACATGGCCTGCATGTGAGGTCTTTGTGTCTCTTTTAGATTCAAACGACAACTACAGGGCTGTTGGGTAGCCAGATTTGAGAATCAAACCTCAGGTAGCTTGTTCTAACAGCATTAGCACGGCTGCTTCAGGGGGATGCTGCTCCTGTCCATACACACGCTGCAGAACTGTGTGCACCAGGGAGGTCATTAGTGTGGGCCCTTCAGCAATTAAGCCATGGCTGCTGACCTTTCCAAAATCAGCTGATCAATCTGCAGCGCTCTCCTAAAATCACAAGCGCCGTTTATTGCTGAATAATTTACACAGATTCCTAGCAAACTGTCTGTACAGTTTATGTTTATAAAATGAACTCTCCCACATGGACTGTTTTAACACCCCCCTGGGATCTCTTCAAACCAGCCACTCTCTACAGTCATGCAAAGGTTAAAATAAGGTTAAGTCGCAGCATTTACATTCAACAAAATACTGCACTGATTCAATAATCTTTGCCTAAAATGATACATCAGCCATGAGAGTGGCAGCTGTGTTTGACTGGTGTGTCAGCAGGCTGGGACCAGATAGCACACAACTTGCCGTCAAGTCTCTCCCAGGTCTTGCTGATCTAAAAGGGAGCTGGAGACACCGCTTTTAAGTGAGACAACATGAATTCCTCACCAGATTGGGTGAAAGAGAGAAGAAAAATAAAACGGGGGAGTGACTGGGGGAGTAAAGGAGGGCATATCCTGATCCCTGATCCATTTTAATGATCCTGTAGCCAGAAACAAATAACTGAAACCATAGTTACTGAGCAACTGGATGGCAGAGAGAGGACCACACAGCTCTTCAGCTAGTGTTTTAATGCCTTCCATAGATTTTATTAGGGGACGGGGTTTAGAGAGGGCAGGACAGAGAAGAAATGGGAGCCAGGAGGAACAAGGGAATTTGGAGCAGGACAGTGGAGAGGAGCAGGACCATAGCAATCCACTGATGCTACTGCCTGTGGCACTGAGCTATAGTGCAGATCTCCACAGCAGGACCATACCATGGTCACAGCACTGCTGCAAGAGTTTTGAGGATGAAACACAGCTCATGGTAGCAGCTGGGTTCCAGCTATGGGATGAGCCTGGAGCAAGCCATTCCCACTGTGCCATTCAGGGGATGCAAGGAGACATTTACCACTGGCCTCAGGTTCAACAAATTCAAAGAATCATTCAACTTGGAGGGGACCCCTTAAAGATCATCTAATTCAACTCCTCTGCAATGAACAGAAGACTCCAGCTACCAAATCAGAGTTCAAACAGAAGAACCAGGACACAAGGTCAGGGTTTGTATCCTGCCCAAGCTGTAAACTCAGCACAACCTCAGGCAAGTCACTCAGGTCTCTCATATGTCATGAGCCATACTGCCAGATGAAGAAGGACGAAGGTGGTGGAAAATACAAAAGCTGAAGGCTGAGTTTAGCAGTTTGCTGAGAAATCACCTATTCACACATCCTGAAGACTGACAGGCTGCTGTACTTTGCTGCTCTCCATTTCCTCACTAAAGCACTTCAGCCACCAGAGCCAACATATATGGCTGCTCCCAGCTCTGCACCTCTGCGCCCCACTTGGGTTGGCTGCAAGATGCCACCATGGGACTCCTGCCCAGAGAGCGAGGGATGCTCCGCTCCACCTTCATAAGGACAAACAACACAAAAACCCATGGAAGCATAGAATGTCCCCTTAGTCCATTGGCACATCAAAGATTTGCTTTGCAATAGACACTGAAGTACCACCACATGCCCAGGGAGGTCATCTCCTAATGCAGTACATCTCACTGGCTGATGGCCGAACCAAGTTGTCACGTTTCATTACTTTACTCTCTCTTATACTTTCCATCTGTAAATAATTTCTTCCCAACTGTTTGTATTTTGTAGGGACTTCTAAGACCTCCTTCACTTTCTCCTATTGAATAGTTGTTCATTACTCATATACCACACAACAGTCCTAATTTTTCTGCACAATTGTTTGGACTCACCTATTTCATTGCTCTTTACCAGGAATGTATTAAGCAAGACAGAGCGAGATGTCTGAAATTGAAGGTGTTCTCCATGCAACAATAAAAGGCAAAAAGCAATACAAATTCAGAATAAAGGGAGGTCTAAGGATACTTATGTTTCAACATCAAAGCAGCATGGGCTTTTTATAAGAAGTCTTTGTGATCCAAAATTTCTTGGAGATGTATCAGCTTAGACAAGCCCTTAAGTAAGAAAGACTTCTCATGTCTAATAGAGATACTGTGGTCAAATAGTACAGATTCAGCCACTCCAAAATGACCAAATGTTGGTTTTCCACATTAGCACTCCACTAAATGAACTGAGATCTACACTACCTCCCTGCAGATATACATCTAACTCCTAACAGACTGATTTTATGATTCAATATAAAGAAATATTCCTTGATCCTGCAGAGGAACGTAACATATCCCAACACACTGTTCTGTCAAGTAGACATTCAGATTCTCTGTTCTGCATCAAGCAGATGAGAGCTGCTGGACTCCTGGTTATTCTGGAGCGAGGCCTGGGGCACAGCACCCAAGTGCAGGTTAGCATCCATCAGACTGACTACAAAACTCCAGCACCAAGCTTGAGGCTGCTGCACCTGGAGTTGTGTGAGTAATAGAATGGGGAGGTATTGCTCCTGCAGGAGGAGTCAGTAGAGATTGCTATGCTGAAGAACCTGCTGTGCTGCCGTCTCCCCAAAAAGCTATTGGAATTAATACACACGGAAAGATTTCAAGTTATTTTTGATAACAGCACCAGCAAATTCTTCCTGAGGGCCTTTTTCTGTTAAGTTCAACCAGCACAGGTCATAAGTGCTTCCTTAATAGGAAGCCTGCAATTAGCAAAAATATCCCCAAGTCCCACATTTATTTACTGTTCATTTTTAGCTGACCAAGGTGCAGAAATGATAACACATGCCTTCTGTGAGCACCCACCATAAAGAGCAAATAAACCAAATACTAAGAATGCTCTATAAGCCACTGCCAAACGCTTTCTGATAATAAATCCTGAAAAGCCAGAATTTGTGATAGGTTTTCCACCCAAAAAATAAAAGCTGAAATCTCAGCTAATAACTCAGTAATGACTTCTTTGAATTCTGAGCCTTGTCCATGCTTGCAAACTTCCTGCACTTTCCACAGAAGGTGCTTTTCTTCAGTCTTTTTCACCCTCTCGACACCAGTTCAGCTGATAGCCCACACCGTCACAGCTACTTTAGCTACATTAGCTCACTCATGTAATGTCACCTCCAGTTAGCAGCAGGCAGTGGGGGAAAAAAAGAAAACATGACATGATGTAATACAACATGGTCTTGCTGAATGTAATGCAAGCTGTCAGAGAATTGTAGTGCTAGGCTTTAAAGGGAAGCAGGAAGATCTATTTGTGAATGTAGTTACTGAGGAGCATGCCTTAAGGGTATCAGTAATTTATCCCTCAATATTCCCCAGGAAACCAGACTTTTCATTGTCGAGATGGAACTTTTGTGTTCTTTCCCTGTCTTCCATATTTCTCTTTCACTCTGATGTAGCCAAATACTTTTATCCTTCTGTCACCCAGATCCATGACCTCACAAGGAACTGCAGAACCCATCATCAGGGTCCAGAGTACGAGATATTCAAATGACACACTTTCTTGGCCATGTGTTTGCAGACCTTATTCAAGTTCCGCATCAGATACTTAAACTACTTGTGAGAACTCTGATTTGCTTCTTTTTGCAGCAAACATAGGCACCTCAGAAAGCCTGCAGCCCTCTGCTCCCTATGTGCAAACCCAGAGAACTCACCTGGCTGCAGCCAGAAGCTGGCAGAGACCAGGGGCGAGTAAAAGCCTTTCATTCTCATTTCATTTGAGTGCTGTACCCTTCAGCTCCGGAGTTCACAGCTCATACTCAGAACTCCTGATTTTGACACTGATCTCCTAGCCTACCTGTCACTTTATTCACACTTTGTGCTGATCTGTAAATCTGTAAAGCAAAAATGAGAAAGGAGATTAAACAACTCAGTTCTGAAACAGCTTTGAGTTGGAAAAGCATTCTGGAGGGATAACAATAATCAAATACTTTCTATATTCATCTCCTAGATTTCACAAGCTGTAAGATAAAGGGCAAGTCAGTTTCTTTGCTGTTGCCCAGGATTTATATTCATTTCCAAGGGATTTATAGATATGCAGGAATCTCAGGAGTTACCTCCTGCTAAACAGCCTTTTAGTTTGATGAATATTTTGCTCTGTGGACATCAGTTTGTAATGGTGCTGCTATTTTGTAGGGACAAACTTGATCCCCAGACAATGTTTGCATGTGGAAATAATACAACTTTTACAAGAACAGCTCACGTAGTTGGAAGTTACACACATGCTTTTCTTCAGAGCAAGCAAGTCAAAAGCAATTTGTCTGACTAAAGATATTGATCAGACCCAAAGGAAGAAGATAGCTGGGTAACTGAGGAGCAGGGGCAGGATGTTAGTATGGGAAGAGATGTCTCCCACTGAAAAATGGCAGCGGGTAATTTATCATCTATGGAACACAATGCGATTACCGGAGCGAAGGAGAAAAGTCATAGCCGATGGGTATTCACCTCTTTCCTTTCTATTTTGGCTTTTATGCAAAAGTTCCATCCCATCACTCACCGGTGTTCATCTTCTCAATGACAGTATAGGTTTGTATAATGAACAGAGAATAGAAGTAGCTAATGCTCCAGCTAAAGAC
Source organism: Coturnix japonica (assembly GCF_054131305.1). Taxonomy (NCBI): domain Eukaryota; kingdom Metazoa; phylum Chordata; class Aves; order Galliformes; family Phasianidae; genus Coturnix; species Coturnix japonica. The sequence continues at coordinate 5,091,539 of NC_140680.1, read as the reverse complement.
AACAGACTGACAAGTATTTACTCTCGACACACTCAATGAGGATTTAAAATCAAATAGTTCTCATTTCTGATGGAGATGACAGTAACTGAAAAGCTATTTCTTGTGTATCTTCTCATTCCATAAATCAGTTGCTGAGATCAGACACCATCTGATGATAACATCAGCACCCCATTAACACTTCTGACTGAACGTGGGCTTTTAGGGGTCTGATGATGCAGCAGATCCCTGCCCTGCCTTCACTTGCACTTGTGTGCATCTCGTATTCATTTTCAGGTGCTATTCCAGATCGCAGACACAGCAGCGTGAGGCAGCTGCTGCCCCAGGGTTGTGCGATGCAGGTACTTGCAGGGCTTCTGTGCACTGCAGGCAGGACTGGGAAGCCTTCAGACTGCAGTGTGCTGCTTACTGCAGTAATATGAATTTTTTGGAATAGTAAGCACTCTCTAATGAATGAGTCAAAGTTGAAACATTCGGATGCTTGCACTGTATTATAAAAACAGAAAGACCCACCATTGCCTCATCAACATTTGCCTGTAAAAGACACAACATGCTATGCTTTCAAATAGGGCAACAGTCATCTTGCAAAGGGATTTCAAAAATCATAGACTACTTTTCACATCTTCCTGGCTACTCCACAATTCCTACAATAAATCCACACAACGACGATGTTAGAAATGGCTGAGACTGCTGAGGACAAGTGGGGATTTCGCTGCTCAACAGCAATCCCTGACAGAGGTGAATGCCTTTCACAGCACGCAGTCCCCTCTTCTCCGTAATTTGAGTCTATTAAGCCAAGCACCTTGGATCACCAATCACCCTTCAAAACCTTGGCTGTTCATCACAGCAGCACACATTTTCATAAAGGACAGAAAAGCTTTAGCATCAGAAATATGAAAATATACCCAATAAATTTGTTCCTAGGATCTGTTTTTAAAGTCAGAAGCTTAACTATTACTTCCAGCCTCTTTGCAGGGGCTGTAAGAGATGATCATTTGCCTTGTAATGGTTCTGACATAAAGCGTGTATCAAAAACTGCATACTCTTCATATCCATCCAGCTGTGTTGAGCAATAAACATGATAATTATGCAGATAAGGCTTAAATAAATTCCTACACCTAAGGGCAGACGAATGCTTCTTTAAGCAAAACAATAATTAACCCTCCATGAGCACAGACCTTTGCTTCTTCCTAAGGTGCAAAACCTGAGTCTTGGCACCTCCGAGGCATCTGGCACAGATACAAACAGGTCAGCATACTTCAGGGGAAACAGCTCCAAGGCTGTTCCCTGTGAGGTTCCAAAAAAGGTCAAGAACTACAAGATGTTCTCATTTCTGTGCCTTGACACTGGATTTGAGGTGTCATTCAAACAAATGTCAAAGGAATTGGAGGTGAAGGAAGAACATAAACTCCCAATGGAAGAACTTGCTATAAAACAAAGAGGAGGTACGAGCTCAGCACCAAAGATCTGGGTAGTAAACTGAGTAGCCCAAGGGCTCAAAAGTACAATCATGCTATTGTAGTGTCACAGGCTTCCACACATTGGTTGACTGGCAGAACCTGCTCATATGCATGATTTAACTCGTAACAAAGATAAATCTTCATCTTAACCTCTTCCATTAGGCTGAGGGCTGAAGTGTTTTCCTTTGTCTTTGTGGTCTCATACAGTTGAGGCCTAACCAAGTACTTGACAGTCATCAGCTACAGATGCACAGAAGAAATGTCTACACTGATCCTTCCATGGTTAGGAAGCAGAAGTTACCAGTCACAGAAAATTCTTCATCTCAGTGTTCACCAGTCAGAGCCCTTTCCTTCCGTAATGTTTCTCAATGGGTTTTGGAAGCCATCCAGACCTTTTATCCCCATCAAATCACAGCTTAGTTCTGTACTACATGGAAATAATGCTGCTTCTGAGTTTTTAAACCTGCTATGTGATTCGGGTGCTCCCTAATTCCCTTTTTGTGAAAACCAGTGAATAATCATTCCCTTGCACTGCATCCCCAGCACTCACAGCTTTCCAGCTGGCTGCTGGAGCCATTGTGCATCAGTGCCCACCACAGCCCTGCCTGGGTACAGATGGCAGGGGCTCCAAGTTGGGACTGCTCTTGAATCACTGGGAATACAGAGACATGGCTCACATTTAACAAGCCTCCATAGCCAGACCTGCAGAAATTTCTCTCTGCTCTATGCAAATAATAACAATAAAGAATTAAAAAAGAAAGAAAATAGAGATAGGTCTGTCTCACCCTGCGTTTCACTCATGGCAACACCACTGCATCTTGCCACTCTCTGTTTGATTTGTAACAACCCTGGCTACGATGAGCTGAGAATAACAGACTTGTCCAGATCCTCACTCTGTACTTTGGAATCTTACCTACAAGTTTTGAGCACGGATGTAACCCTCTCACAGCAGAAGAACAGATTTTAAAACATGCTGAAAGTTTCCTGCTCCCCATTATATTCTTCAACTCTTTCAAAAGCCTGTTTCTGCAGAGCCCCTGTTGACTTCATCTGTTCTAAGAAGAAAGGAGGTCTCCGGGGCCATGTCTTGCACAAGGAACCCAGATCCCAGGGGAGGCTGGAAACTCAGCACAGCCTCCTTTCAGAAGCCAAGGCACAATTATGAAGATTTCTGCAGAGGGCTAGCAGTCCTGAAGGGTGCCATGCTGTGACAACAACTGAAACCCCTTTCAAATCCATTTTTCAGAGCCTGATGGTTCTGTCGCAGCTCGCAGGGATGAATCAGGCATCCCAGCAGGCTCCCAGGGCACAAAGGGAGAAGTGCTGCAGGTAGTCTGTGTGCGAGTCAGTCTATGCCTGTACCAGCTGCAAAAGAAACACTTGGTACTAACGTCATCTTTACAGCTATTCTTGTTTTTTCCCTTAGACAGGTGTCCCAGGGCTTGCTGCTTCTCCATAGCCGGGTCTCTGAGGCTTCACATACTTTATTCTCCTACATATAAGAATCTAGAATTTAGACAACTGAGTGTGATAGAAACCTCAGGTATCCAGAAATAACAACTGAAGTCTTTTATCAGCTTTCCAACCAGTAGAGAAGAGCATTTCACTTGCCTGAATTACAGCATTCCTTATACTCTCATGGAAATATCTTCAGCAGCAATGGGATGCCTATGGATTCCATTGGGAGCAAGGCTGAAACAACTAATGAACTCTTTAAAATACATATAACTTCTTTTAAAAGCCTTCTACAAGATGCATTTCAGCTGGAAAAGGAGAAGAATAACTTGACTTCTGGCAGCAGAACTGAGATCCAGAGAACATACTGTGAAAGTCTCACCTCCTGCTGTGCTGGGACCTACCAACACTAACTCAATACACTGCTTGCCAGAGTTGGGTAATCTCCACACCTGGAAATTGTTAGCTAACATAAACTAGAAGCTAAAGGACAGAAAATCCCATTTTCTGTAATCTCACTGCATATCCCTTTGAGTTTCAGTCCTGAGCAGCAGCTGAGCCCTTCCCTGGCTCATCATGGCTCTCCTACAGACCCCTCACTGCCAAGGCACATTACTTAACAATTTGCTGCACTGAGCTACCTCATGCTCAACTCCCTGGACTCAGGCCACCCCCCAGCATCACCCAGCAGCTCTGAGTCATGTGCTCCCTCCATGAGACTCCTGGACACCTCTACTAAAGGAATGGTGGTACCTGAGGACAAGCAGAGCTGAACTCCAGCCCTTGTAAAGGGCTTACACTGCCCAGCAACAGATGGCAGCGTATAACTTCTAACCAGCATGAAAATGATGCTTTCCTCTCACCAACCAGAATATTGATAGAAATCTACTCATTTTTTCTAGTTCTACTAAAGTTGATTCTATTTTTCACTCTAAAACCACAGACTTTGTCTTGATGCTGGAGCAGCCAAACCCCAAATCATACCACCCTGTTCTCCTTCTTTGCTGTTTCCTTTTCTGAAGTACCAGATCACGCTGAGTGACTTCTCATTCAAAATTCTTACTTTAGGAAGTTGCTGTTTTGGTATCTCCATTGCTGGGAAAACAAAAGCACTGTTGCAATAGTTTTAAACTGGAAGAAGATAGATTTAAACTAGATATTAATGAGTTATTTACTGTGAGGGTGGTGAGACACTGGAACAGACTGTTCAGTCAGGTTGTGATTGCCCCCTCCTGGAAGCACTTAAGGCCAAGCTGGATGGGGCTGTAAGCAACCGGGTCTAGACGGAGGCATCCCTGCCTATAGTGTGGGGGGTCCAACCAGATGGTCTTAAAGGTCCCTTCCAGCTCAAACCATTCTGTGATTCTCACGTGATTCTAACAAGAATAAAAATGTGTCTTGTGATGCAAAGAACTGCATTCCCAGTAAGGAAATATTTTCCTTGGAATAGTCTCTTCAGAAAGGCTAATTTGGAAGTTATACAGGCAGCCATGATCATCCCTACGTTCTCAGAGAAACAAGCACACTCAGCATGTAACCAATGTCTCAGGCACATACCATCCAATACAGCTGTTAATTAGCACTGCCTGTTATTTTTGCAGTATCTTATAAAAAAGAAGTAATACACACATATCTTTATAATTGTAATGCAGCAGCAGGGAGCGGTTTAGTACCAGACCAGCACTTTGCACTGTCAGCCTCAGAACACGTTCACAATCCCCCTGTATTACAGCCACTTCCAAAACAGCTTTGGGAGTCCCTGGTTCGGTGTTCATTATACATTTAAAAATAACTTCTACTCTCTAAAGTAGAAGCCAGAAGCTCCCGTAACTTAGCAACATAACAACGTGCCAACAGTGGCAAAAGAAACCCTTAAGACCCACCTGCTCTCTCCTTGCTCCTTTTCATTTGCCATAAGTTTGTTGCTTACTGATAAGCAAAGCAAACAGCACTGCCACGACACGCATGTTCCACATTTGCCCACCAATTTCTTTGTTGACAGAATGGTTCATAAGCAAACAAGGAATTAATAGAGCCTTGTGTACATGAGTGAAAGTTGATAATATCAGTAATATTGTCTGTCAACCAAGTTAATGCAACCAATTCACTAATTACATGAGAAACACTGAGGAGTTAAAGCCATTTGCTTTGAAGAAACTTAATTCCCTGTAATCAAATGTGAGTTCGGCTATAGCAGTCTAAACATTTCTTTTCAATGTCATTTCTATCACAACACGCGACCTGTAATCTTCTGATTATTAAATCTGCAAAGATACAAGATGCTTTGTTCAGACTTGGATCTAAAGCCATGAAGAAGAGGAAAACAGTGATAAAAATGAGAAAAAGCCACAGAACTTTGCACACCGAACATTGTTGTGTGTGTGTGCACCTTAATTAAAAAGTACATCTCAGATACTTTTCAAGTGAATGATTTCTCCTGCTGACTCCTGCATTTCAAGGCTACGCGAATCTGCATCTTCGCTCTCTGGGGCCGTATCTTTTAAAAATATGAACCCGAAGATGGACTTCTTAAATGAGATTTTACTTTTCTTGATTCCTGAAGGGGAACTGCTTTGAGATTGCATTTCAGAAAACATTAAAAACATTGGACAGACACTCAGGCACAGAATTGGGAGTTGAATTTTCAGCCCTTTTCTTTCTTTCCTTTCACTCTCCCTTCAAAAAAAGAAATAAAAAGATCTCGTACACAATCCCATCCACCAACCAAGAGGCCGCGCAAGGCTGAAAAAGCAATCACAGCTTTAGTAAGTGATAAATTGTCTTTTACACTAGTAATTAGGTTGGAGACAGCACTGACTTATTTCTGGAAAGATCAGTGAACGGTTGAAGCCTCTACTAAAGTCTTCCTCCTTAGCAAGTGGAAAGCTGTTCCACCTTATGTTTGCTTTAACAAATCTGCCCATAATGTGCCATAATTGCACGTGATGCTGGTCACTTGATGGTCATTGGCACTTGCTTTTCAAAGCTTCTCAAGTAATGATTCTTTTCTGTGGTGGCATCAGCACAGCCGTTGCTTTGGGAGGCAGAGCTGATGGGAGAGCTCCAGACCTCACAGCATGTGGGAACCTCTTCTGGAACAGACCTGCTTAATGGTTTGGACTGCCAGCCTGCCTGTTTTGCTGTAAATATTGCAAAGTAGGGAAGAGATTTATTAGAGCAGTCCAGAGGCCACCCAAATCAGTGCACAACCTAGAGACCAAACACCATCCTTCTCTCATTTGAGTCTTCACAATACTAAAGGATCTGTCTTAGGTCTGGAAATTGAATTAATCTTGCATTCAGTTGGAGACAATGCCTTTCAGAACTGTTTTGCTTCACTGAATGCTGTAACACAATAAATCTACACGAGTTTATTCTGATAGCAGAGGATCCCAGTCAGGTTTCGTGCCATACTAAGCCTCCTCTTGAAGCAAAACAATGGGCGGTGTTGGGTCTGTATGCCATTTGTCCCAGCGCACAACCAGGTCCTACATGATGGGCACTGCACTGGGTCCCTTTATTTCCCACCTAACAAGCAGCTTTATACACGCTGTACAGACAATGATCTCAGGCAGACATTTAGAAGAATCTCACTATTATTTCTCTGTCATTCACTCTGCTTTGGCGCAAGCAAGTCCAGCTGCTTCTTAAAGACGAAAGGAAGAGGCCGTAGCAGCATCCCTGACTTAGCCTTCTTACCAGGAACCTCCTCTGGTGCCTCCAATTAGTTTTTATCCCTTCTCAAACAAATCACACAGATTTCCCTGTTCCTTAGCTAATGACCTTGTTAGAAAACTGGAAAACCATGGAAATGAGTGGGAACTCTAAAAGGAGCTCTGCATGAGCAGCACCTTCTCCTTATCGCCCTGACAAAAAGCAAACCTTGCATCTCTGAACACAGCAATTTCCATAACACAGGCTTCAGAGAGGACTTCAGAGAACTGATGCAGAAACTAAGAAAAAAATGTGCCTTAATTTCTTCCCATCTCTGAGTTACTCTTCATGAGAAGCAGTGACAACTCTACCTTAAAGCTCAAGCAACCAGACTGCTACAGGTTCAGAAAACAGCCCCAACTCCAAGGCTCGTTGCTTACCTACCGCCTCAAACACGCCTGCTGTGTGCCACAGGAGCTCCATATTATGTAAATTAAAAGCAAGGTCAGTCGACCAGCCTTTGACTACATAGCAAGTGCCAGAGGTCCACCTTCTGGCAGCAGTTTTGAATATCCACTATTTCCAAGTATTCCTCTTCACTGAGGAGACCTCAACTCCCAGGTCTGCTCTGGTTGACCTGGAGTTGTGACACCTTCCAAAGATTGAAGCTCTTTATTCCCAAATACACTTTTCTCTGTGTGACAGCAGCACGCCTCTGGATGAAGAGAGGTGCCTGATGCAGGACTCACTTGTGCCTCACAGAGAAGAGGAATATTATAAAGCTCTCCACTTTTCAATGAGCTAAAACCCAATATAACTCCAAAAGCCACTTTCAGCCCCGGCATCAGGGAATGCCAAGTATACTGCAGGAAGAATATCTTCTTATACCCAGAAGGTCAGACAGAAAATTGATTTTTGATTATTAAACCATATAAATACGCTGCGTACCATAGATCATCCTGCACTTTCTTTAGTTCTGCTTTTTCTTCCCCTATCACATAGGACACCTTAATACGGTGCAGCACAAAGGACATTAAACCTCCAGCAGAGAAGACACCTCTATCTTGCCTTAATTTGTACTGCTTGTATCAGAAAGGCATTTCCAAGATTTAGACCAGGAGATATGAATGTAATCTCTCTGGAGTTAAACTAAGCTACCTACGGGCCTGATGTTCTCATGGTTTGCTTGAGCAAAACAAATGTTTCATCCTTATCTATGTATTTATTTGCTAATTAAAATGCATGGTCTACATTAAACACTTTTTACCCACCGGGCCTTCAGCAGTGCTCTTTCAACAGTAAAAAAAAAAATAACTACAACAACAAAAAAAAAAACCAACCAGCAATACAAGGTTTAAGATATGCTACATACAGAAGCCACTCATTAATATTCCCAAAGAGTAACATCATCAAAGCAGGATATTAACACTACAGGTCTATCTATACAAAAAGAATTGCCAATCTAAACACGTGACAAGTGAAATCAGAAGCAGCCAGAGATAGACACAGGGAATGTACTCAGTTCTTGTCAGTTGTTATGGAGAGTTAAGCAATTCTATGTCACAATTTGCATTTTTCCCCGGGTATTCCCAAAAGTATGCAAAAAAAAAAAAAAACAAAAAAAAAACCTGCAGCACGAGACAAAATTATCCAAAGCAAATGGGGAAAGGTTTGTAATGCTGCTAGTGATGATTCTGTTATATCCTGAATTCAATTAGAAAGAGAGGCAGCTAAAATAGCAGCACCTTGCTGATGAGGCAAATCTTTGCCGGGCTGAAGGATAAAATGGTATTTCTGAAGTCTGTTCATGCAAAGGGTTTTACAACACTCAACAACAACAAACTAAAGTCTGAGTTTCCTTAATGTGCTTTGCTTCTGAAGTCCTCAGATCAGCCCAGAAGCATTAATTATGGGTGTGGACCAGCAATTACAAACAAAGGAGTAATCAGATCTTTCTGATTTTCTTCTTATCAGCCAGCTTGCCTTCATGGCATTTTAAGATAATGAAATTTACTTTATATTTGCAACAGATTAGGGCTATGAGGATGTGGTCAGTTAATCCAGAACAGCTAACAAGCAGGAGATTATAAAGTACAGTAACATATGTACTTTTAGTATCAAGTTCAGCAGTTCTGTAGAATGGTGAATGCCATGAAAAAGTCTCTTTTGTCCACTGACCGGTTATTCTACATTATTCTTACTTCTCATCTTATACTTCTTTTACTTACGGGCAGAATGGGACAACAGCATGGTACTGAATCAAGGCCAGGCAGCACATCAGCAGAGAGATGGAAACGAGAAAGCTGCATTCTGGCTTCTAAACCTTTCCCTATAAAAACTGGGATGACAATTTCTTTTCAGAAGGAGCAGTGATGCATTGGCACAGGCTGCCCAGGGAGGTGGGGAATCACCACCCCTGGAGGTGTTAAAGAAATGGTCGATGTCACACCAAGTGGTACATGTTAGTGGGTATGGTGGGGGTGGGCTGATGGCTGGACTGGATGATTTTAGCAGTCTTTTCCAACCTTAATGATTCTGTGATATCATCCTTACTATATTGAATTGTGTTACATTATAGTCCCCTTGTGGCTAGCATTCACATACCTTTCCTCTCAGACACTGGAAAAACTCATCCCCCCCTAGACCTTCCACAAACTCAGACAACGTGTCTATATTTTAGTGCCACACTCCTGTCTTGTGTTATGCTCTCCTGCTGAAAGGAAAGCAGCTTTGAATAACCTTGGGATTCTGCAAACTGAGAGCAAGCACACCTGCAATGGAAAATTTCTAACTGGACAAGGGAACTGCTGAAATGCCAGAGCTGAAAGCATTTTATGTGCAAGTAACAGTACAGAAGATAGCTGATTGGGCTTGATTTAAAAATAAATAAATAAATAATGGAATCCATTTTTGGAGGCAGAATTAACTGACAGCATATATGCAACCACTTCAGCTGTTTACCAAGTGACTAGTGCATACAAATCAAGGTTGTTCGATGTCTAAATGCTAATGTCTTCATAGACTATGCAAGCACAAATTTGCACCTACAATAAGAGGAAGCCATTTTCTTTAAGCTTTAACAAATGTGGCTAAGAGAAAGGCAAAATGAATATTTCAGGGTGTGTATCTTGAAAGCTTTGGTGCAGTGGCACAGCTCCAATTAAATTCAATAGGAGCCTCACATCTAAAACCTGGAGCAGCGCTTTGAACAGTCCAAGAGTTTGATGTCAGAATACGACTTTCAGAGTCAATTGCTTTTGTTCAGCAGAAGCCTACATAGAAGAATGAAGCGTAGTCTCTTTCCTTACCCAAAGAGAAGGCTGAAGAGAGCAGTAAGAAGGATGATAGAAGTTCAGAGAGAGACTAATACAAATGTTTGTCCAGCAGTGTCTGAGGAGCCACAATGATATTATGTGTAATGGAAATAATTCAAAGAAGTTCGGCTTTGGTTCTTCCTTTACTCAACATCAGAGAAAATTCAGAAACAATTTTCATTTTCTTTGAACCAGTGAAGCCCTGAAGGATAAAGGAAGCTCCTGCATAAAAGGATCATCCATCCACTGATCCAGTTCTAATCATCATGATGGTAATGCTCTTACTTCCAGCAGGATTAATCTGATTGTTTGAATAAACAATTTTGCTCATCTGTTAGGAGCACTCAGAAAGCATAGATGTCTTTGGACCTGAGTACATCAGTGCTTTACACTGGATCGAGCGTGTGCTTCTGAAGATGCTCTCCTGCTTGTCTCCACTTGCTGGGCTGTGGTTCTCATCACAACAGCCTGTGCTTGGAGAACTCAATCTTAATTTGGGATAAAATTAGCTTGGAAAATGCATTCCAGGAGTTTACCTAAAGTTCTCCCTCCAGCTGGTGACCCACAAATCATGGGGCCAGGTTACAGCTACCTGAAGTAAAAGCCCCTGAAACGTGTGCATTGTTGGGGCTGGACCTTCAGAACCATTTTGCTCTACAGATGGTGGTTCTGTTGAGATGTACTATGCAGACATAGGCTCCATGACCTCTGGAGCACGGCTTCTGACATGTCCAGTCCCAGAAAAAATTTCTTATGAAAGATTTTGCATGTGCTAGAAAATCATTCACTTTCAGATCTGACAAGTTAGAACCTACTGATGGTGGCATTAATTTCAATAAATCCAATTAAAAAAACACCAATTAAACTACACTGTTTCTAGTAGGAATCACTTTCACTGCCACATTCCCCTCAAGCTCAAATGTGTTAAGTGACAACTTTTTGTCTCAATATTTTGCTCTGAAGATGTTTTCCCTTCCTATCATTTTCAGAAATTTATGTTATTTCATGACATGTCTGTGGCACCATGTCTACATATCATTATTGCAAGTTGTCATGTCACATTCTGCAAGTCTACTGCTGCCATGTCAAATCATCACGGAGCGGAGCAGAGCAGTCTCTTTTCTTTATCATTAAGGGCAGCTGCTGCTCTGTGCAAATTGAAACATCAATACACTGCAGAAGGGTTCCAGGCTACTGAAAACAGTTGCTCCTGAAATTAGTACACCAAATGCTTATCTGCTTTTCTTGTTCAAAGTGTTAACCTGTATCACTTCAACACAAACAGGAGGCACTTTGTTCAAGCAAACAAAGTGGAAGGGTTTCAAATATCCAGAGAGGCTGCATTATGATTGTCTAAACAGACAAAAAGAATGCGAGAGAAGGTCATATTTTTAGATACTGTTTGTATCCAAAAGTACAGGCAGGAATCACAGAACTGTGAAACAGTGTCATAGAGAAGCCTTTGACATAGCTAGAGATTTAAACTCGCATCATTTGCATTCCACTCTAGTGCTGTAACCATGAGCCATTCATCCTGGCACAGCAATGAGCTACATGGAGGAGAAAAAGAGGAAATGAGAGAAGCCAGTAAGATTCCAACACACTCGAGTAATGGTTTATATTTTCAGGCTCTGTCCCTGCCAATTGCTCAAGTAGGGTTAGAGAAAACAGAATTCAGAAAGTAAATTCCCCAGATATTGTCAAAAGGGTCATAAATTCCAGTTCCCTTAGAAACCTTTGAAAAAGAGGATTCCTACTGAGAAGAGATGCTCGTAAACCTGCAGGCAGCTCCCAGAGTCCTTTGGAAGCAGAGGTGGTCAGAGAGAGTCCTGTACTACCTGAAATGATTGCTTATGCTTCCTAACAGGAAGCAGGAGAAGTCGCAGGCACCCAACACTGCAGATCATTCTCCTTTCATCTCTTTAGTGAATAAAAATGCCAGGAGGGATCAAGTACATTGTATTATGCTATAGAGGTAAAAGCCCTTGATACACAAAAGATAAGAGTCACTGTGCCAAATAAGCAATGTGGGGGCTACATGAAATATCATGTGCTGGATGCAACTCCATTCAGTACAGACATTCTTCAGCATACACACGGCTTCTCTAGAAATACAACAGGCTTCATTGTGGCTAAAAGACAGATACAGGGAAAAAAGACCCATGCACATCCTATTCAAATCTTAGGGATCACAGCGCCAGTGACTGAAAGACAAAACATACCAAAACTTTCAGATAAAACAATAATTAAGAAAAAAACCGAAGCCGCTTCTGTTTACAGCAGCAAATAGGATAGGAATATAAAGCTTAAGGTAACCTTTGCTTTCCTACATTTCTGTGCCATACATATGCAAAGGAAGGAAGATGGGGAAAATTAAGTTTATGACCACAGTCTCCCACCAACAGCTTCTCAAAAGGATTCAAATTTAGTTTTCCATTAAGTGCACTGCAGTACTTTGATCAAAAGTTCACAAGTGCACGGAGGTTGTTTACATAAAATATAAACAAGCAAAGAAAACACAGGAAACTCATGAAAAGAGGAAACTGCAAATAATAATAAGAAAAGGCAGCATGATAAAACTGCAGAAAAATAGCTTTCACAAATATCTTGACCTCTTTCTTTTCCTTCTCCCATTCCAAGTTCAAAACATCCCAAACACCATTAGAGTGACAGATGCTACAACTTTATGAGGCATCCCCCTCAAATACTTGCAGGAGAAAAGGAAGCCACAACTTTCCTCTCCCAAAAGGATTCAAACACAGAACTCCAAGGCAGCAGTCATTCAGAGTGGGCACTGCTGCTCATCGTCCCATCCCATCTGGGGTTTGGGGTTCCAGTTCTTTGCTCAGCAGCTGGGACATCTCATTCTCAAATGGGAAAACACATTGATTTATTTGAGCCCTAAAACTACTAGAAGATATTTTAAGAACCTCAGCAACATTACCAGGAGTTTCCCAAGCAATCCCCTGCTAGTAAAACAATACAGGAGTAACATTGGCTGGATAGCAAGAGAGAAGCCACTGCTTCAGTCTTTTTTTCAATCGGATTGGAAAAATACTGATTAAAAGTCAGCCTTACACATCAGCTCACGGTAACCTGCTTTTGCACTTTCTTTCTCAGCAGACAGCAATGCTACCTTTGAAGATAACCATTCATGCATAAAATTACTAATAGAGACCATCTATCTGACGAATGTCTGTTCCTTAATAATTTATATCACTTGATCTATTTTCAAAGGTTAGCCTTACATTAAAATTACAGTTCTGAATAGGTCAGCCTGTTACTTAAAGATAAATTACTCCACCTCTTCATGCTGTAGTGTTGTGTTTTGTGTTTGATAATGATAGGCTCTTTACTCCCATGCTTTCCTATGCTATCTGAAGAGTAGCATAGCAAAGTACCAACACAAACTCCCTATAGTTCCTATTTCCATTCTTTTTCAGAGTCATTAAGGTTGGGAAAAGCCTCTAAAAGCATCTGTCCAACCATCAACCCTTCCCCACCACGCCCACTAATCGTGTCACCTAACATGACATACACCCTGTTCTCAAAAGCCTCCAGGCACAGCAACTCCCCCACCTCCCTGGGCAGCCTGTGCCAATACCTCAAGCAATCCAAACATCCCCAGCTTACAATCTCTTACCTGTTTTTAGCAGAGGCTTGGGAAAGACTCAGCACTCCAGGATGGAGCAATGAATCACTGATGCGTGATAGGACTATGCTAAAGTCTAAGCTTTATCATGCTGTGTGTGAAGTAAAATGCTGCATAGCTGGTACCATTAAATTCTTTGTAATTAAAGGATAATTTCCGCTCTCCTCTAGATAGATAAAGTAATAAAATGACTATATTTAAAGAGGAAATGCCAGTGTAGTGTTCGTGCATTTAACGACTACTCAGGAGAAGTGCATTGTAAATATAGTGATAACAGAGAAGCTCCTACTGTTTTCTGAACAGAATTTTGTGGTGGTAATCTCATCCCACTGACGTAGTCTGGAAAGTTACTGGACAACAAAATACTTGTAAAATAATACCTGGTATGTGTATTTTCCTCTGACTGAAAAGAATCGTAGAATTTAGTATTTCCAAGCTGGAAGAGACCCATAAGGATCACTGAGTGCCATCTGTGAGCAACCAAAGGTGCAAAGCTCTTCTCAGGCAGCACAGATATCCACATACCAGATTAGAGCACCAGTCTGTTTGCTCTGCAATAGCAGTATGAAAGGATGAGTTGAGCTGCATGAGTACAGCTCTCTAGAAGCAGCATTCAGTACTGGAAGAAGAACATGCAGAGTAGGAAGATTCCTCCCAGCTCAAAGCTGCTCTCAAGTATGAGGCTGCCTGGAAGAAGGACAGAGCTCCATCCTATGGAGAAACCACGTGGGCAGGAAAATTGAGACAGAAAGCAACACTGGTCATTCTGAGGAATCTCCCCTGCATCATGCTCCATGCACTAGCCCAACTGGAACAACTAGCTTTTGCTTTGCAGATATAAATGAAATGAAAACCTGCATGGCGCACTTGTGCCTGCTCCCAGCACAGTTCTCACTGCAAGCGTGGCATCACTCTGGGTGCACTCAGCATCCTATGAGTGGAGTGCTTTGTAGGCCACATGCAGCCAGCACAGGTAAGGCAGAACTATCCCTCTGCTATTGCAAAACCTGGGCAACAAGTGATTCATAACGAACCAAAGCAAGGTTCAGAGAGCCGCAGAACTACAAAAAGTAGGCCAAAGGAAATAACGGGTTGAAGATGTATTACAATTTTCTAGCTAACTAGATATGAAGGGCTGCAAAAATGACCATATCCCATTGCTAACCAGACCACCAGCTCTTACATATACTGGCAAAGACAAAAAGGCAGATCTGAACAGGAGGGTCTACCCCAACGTGAGGGGTTCAGAAGATGCAAAAATGGCACTGGGCACTGTGGCCCTCAGGGCCAAACTGCAGTAGCACACTTTTCTTCTGCTAGCAAATCTGAAATCTCACATTCAGTCTACTGGTCTTTATTTCCATGTAGATGGTTTCAAGGTCTATTTATTTCAGGGCTTGCAAAGCATAGAAAAACCTACATTGTATCATGTCTTCATCACAAGCCAAGCAGAGCCAAAGGAGGAAATTGTTTCAAATGAATCAATGTGGATTAACCCAGACCATCCGCCCCAGCAGTAAATTAATGCTGGCTTCCTTAAGTATCAGGTCTTTCAAAGTGTGGCTGATACCTCCACTTCCCTCATTCCAGTGTTTATAGACCTCTTTCTATCATGGCAGGATAGAACAGCCGCAGTTAAAAAATGACAATAAAGAAAGAAAGAATTAAAGCACATCCAGCACATGCTCTGGCTTCTCCTCGTTAATCTATCCCAGCAAGAGCTGAACAAGACAAAGCCTAATGCCTGCAACCCTCCCAGTCCATGTAGAGTCCCAGTGCTCAGCCATCAGTGCCATTTCCTGGGTCTTGGCACTACTCTCATCCTCCCTGTTTGGGGTCTCTTTGCCCTTTCCTTTGCCATGGCTCTTGCTGTGCGAGATTATCTGCATTTGTTCATCGTTCTGTGATCATCTGGAGGCCACACAGTAGGATGGCTGCTGCTTTAGCATGCACCAAATCAAATCAGTTCTAGCACGGTAGCTGGCAGGGCAGGCTCTCATGCCTTTGTTACCCTCTCAAATGCCAAGGCACTGAAATGCCAGCACTGTCTGAGCACACCCAGAGCCAATTACATTAGCCTTCTGCCAACCTGGGGCCTTGTCAGCTCCCAGGAATTAATTTGTGTTCTGCTGCAATGCACAACCAAAGTTTTAAGTTTCTTGGCCAATTTATTACAATTAGACTTTCTGCAACACTTCTGGTATTGCTTGTTTTTTTAAAACAATGATCCCACTGAGTCTGCAGTGCCAGGAACTGCTTGCTTGGTGCACTCCTCTGCTTCTTTACATTGATGGAGGTGCAAATACCACTTTTTCCATCCCCATCCTCTACTGCACGATAACATGAGTAAATTGAAGCAACCACCATAGTACTCAACTCTTGGACAGCCTGGCATTGAGCATGAGATACAGTCACAGGATGGGAAACAGTTAACACAGATTCTTCACTTGGGGGAGTTTATTTGCAATACCTTTCATTTGATCAAATTATCTTCACTCGGTTTTTCTGTCATTTTTCTGCTCATCACTGCAAGGAACTGAACAGTCCAACCCTATTCTGTTGCACACAGCAATTAGAAAAATGACCATACAACATACCCTCCCATAGTGCTTACCAAATCACTGCCTGAATATCCTTGCATGGATATTTTCTGAGATGTGGGCCCCATCTGGAAGACAGCCAGAAGTCACCATCAGTGAAAGCAGTTCACTGAACCCTTCCTATCAGGTCTCTAAGTGCTTGTAATGCAAAAGCAGCAGCACTTTGGTAAGGTTTACCAGTCCCATGGATAGCACAAGTTAGCACCCATCAGTTCTACAAAGAGGTGCTCCCCATTTATGGGGCAGCCAACCAGTCAGTCTCTACCAAGCTCTTGGTACTGGTGGCAGCTGACTGGCATAGCATCTGTCTCCTTAGCACTGTGGTCATCTACATAACAGCAGGGGACAACAATGCACCACGGATCAGTATAGCCAAGGTCATTTACAGAAAGCAAGGAGACAGCTACAGATCACTTCCTCACAAAGAAGGTTCTACATGCAGAAGCCAGAGACTTCTTGTGTTCTCAAGCTAACTCAAGCCCTTTTTCATTTGCCAATCACCTGTTCAGGCTGCAATCCGTGTTTTCCCATACAGTGCCTAGATGCACTTTCTACAAAAAGTGGGGGGAACAGCACTAGGAAATCAGCATTGCTGATAGATGGGCAGAAGGGATGAATTTACAGTATTAGAAGAAGGAACAAGCTTTCAGGAGGCTCCTCCTGAGGCCAGAAGTTGGGTAGGCTGCCTCAGGGCTACGATGTAAAGATCCGTGAGGACCAAGTTTCCTTTTGCTCATAGGGCAGTGATCCTCTTTTCTTTCTATGCCAAAGAACAGCAAGGCCAGCAGAGGCCAATTGCCCCAAAGACGAGTTTGGGAAAGCTAATTCTTCTAAAGTTTCACCAGGAGATCACGAATGGAACCACACACAACCCAGATCCTGACCAAGTTTTTCACTGTCTTCCATACAGAAATATTACTGCCTACATTACTCGCACCAAGATAACAGAAAACCAAACATACTTTGAGGGACAGCCAAGCACTGAATTTAATTATGTATAAGTTACAGATATGTGGGATTATAGTATTTTGGCTGTACTTATTTCTCATCTTGATCCATTTGGCTACCTCAGAACAAACCTTACTTACCAGCCACCCCAAGAAGTTTGTTCTGCAAGAAGTTCGTTTTTTAATTAAGAATTACTTCAAGTATGGCACTTGAATTATAAATCTAACTTTATTAAACCTATATATCCTAAGGAGCTTCAGAGAAGTGGATGTCCCTAACAGGTGATCCTCAAAGACCTCTGACAAACATCTGTGTGCATCATACTATACTATGTTTATTTCTTGGTATGCTTCATTTCAATGCTGAACATCATACACAATGTGTTGGAGAGAGGGGCCACGCTTCCCTTTGGGATCTGTTTGTTCCTCTGAGGATGTTTTGATGTGACTGTCTCAGTCATTTCACCTTCAAGCGGCCCTCTTTCCATAGATGACCAGTCTTCCAAAAACACCCGAGATTTTCAACCTTCTTGATCTAAGGCAGGCAGATGAGAAAAGACATGATGCAGGCAAATGTCACATTTGTGTCACTGGCTGAAACACTGCTGCCAGGATACATTATTCAGTATCTAACAGATCTACTGATACAAGGCTGAGCTGAGCGCTCCTCACAAGATCAGCCATCCATGGCATTCCCACAGCAGGTGGAGAAACTTACTGCAACATCCCCAGGGAAGCAGAAGGGAATATCTAACCCTGTGTGTCCACATGGTGCATGGAAATGTTTACTAAAATAATAAAAGGGAGGGGGAAGTTTTTGCTTCATGAAGAATTCCCCATAGCGATCCTCTGTACTGTCCTAATTGTACAGACAAGGTAGCTGTCTCCTGGAAGTCAAACTGAGTTGGTCTACTCTATATGAAAATCCTTGCTATATGCCAGTGAAAACTCTAACCCAAAGAATTTATTTCACCACTGGTACATCACTACTGATAAAACACTTCATACTATGAAGGAGAGAGCAGAAGGAACACTACCAGCTCACATCTTCACTCCAAGTGCAACTTCATTATGGGTGCTAAGGACAGCAGCCTTTCCTAAAGTAGGTCTGAATCTGAAAGCAAAGAGATACCAGGATGCAGCCACCTCCATCACACACACAGCTTCACCTCTCTCAGACCAAGAAGAAAAAGCTACTGTTAGGTTCCAGTAAGGTTTTGCCCTCAGTTCTCCTCTTAACTAGCTTTGTGCTAGAATTCATTTTGGGGGTAATGGGAAGGAAAATCGAGTTAGACCTTTTTAAAGGGCTTGCTAATTAATTTATTCATGAAACACTTCAAGGCCCGAGTTTTCCATCAAACACCAGAACAGGCTTTGTTAACCAGTATTCACATGCAAAATTTTCTAAGACGAGATGCTTTTTTGGAAAACCAAGATACTTTCCTGTTGTTTCAGTACCTTTTTAAACACCTTAGCCAGCCCCTAGAGAGACACTAAGTGCACCAGAGAGAGCAGAAAGGTACGTATTTAAGCAATGGCTGGAGGAGTTTCAGACAAGACTCAGTGTCCCCCAACAGTTGGGATAATCAGGGAAGCCACATGGGGATAAAAAAAAAGAAAGAAAAAATAAAAAGGAGAAACTAATCTTCTCCTTACACCAGCCTAAAGATTACAGAAGTAGCAGGAAGCAATATCTGCAGTTCTGATCAGCAGAGCTGTCTGCCCGTCAACACATCAAGGCAGGCACCAGCCCTGCTAGTTTCTCTCTGTCTGCCCTAGTTACCCACTGTGCAATCAGAATAGATTGTACAGCACGTGCAGATGACTAATGATGGCAGTAATTAAAAAGGTGGATGGTTTTCACCGGTAAAGCCCTTGCTGCTTCTCTCTGGACCTCAGCATCTCCTGCAGTCAGGTAACTCCTTATGATCCCTGCAGCAGTGATTAATCTTTCTATCAGTGAAGGCACAGGATGCTTTGCTTCTCCTTGCTGCCTGGGAGTGGGTGAGCGCAGCTCTCAATCCTAACCAAGAACTTGCAGGACAGATACTGTTTTTGAATTCAGAGTCTGAAACTAAACTGTCAGGAAAAAGGCTTTATTCAGGGAGCAGAATATCAGGGCAGGCTGAAGTGAGGTGAACCTCAAGCTTTTGTTTGTTTAAAAATGGGAGAGTATTCTGAGGAATTATACCTTTGGCCAAACAAAAAACACCCCTAAGCAGACTGTTTGCTTTTGTTTGGGTGTGGGATATGAAAGACTTTGATCTTTTCAACTAAAGGTGAGGTGATACCTCAAGAAGCACCCAAGTCTTACCTTAAGTGTGTCAGGGGAAAAGCAATTTCAGAATGTCACTAAATCCATGTCCAAGTCAGACCAGGGGCCAGGAACGGAGGAAGCCCATGGAGCTGTGACCAGGATTCTGCTTTGCTGCAACAAGAGCCCTTCAGATGGGTTCTATCATACTGTTCCTAAATTCTTCCTGTGAATTTGTCCATGCCATTCCCAATGGCAGAATCAAAGTCAGAACAAAGCGTTAAGTGATGAGCAAGTAGCTCAAAGCCATCCAGCCCTGAGAAAAGTCTGGACAGGATGCAAGATCTCATGGCACAAAGGCACACAGGCCCAAAGGCATGATGTGAAAGATGTAAAAAGACAAATCCGAAAGCTTTGGCAATCTTTCCTCTATCAGGCAAACAAACAGGTATTGGCATCTATGTCTGGTCAGGCTTTACCTGGTGAATAATTGATGCATTTGCATGTGTTTTCATTCAAACGTGACTTTGAATTTTCAATCTCCAATATTTCTTGATATTCTGAAGGATTAGAAGTTGAATATGGTGACGTACAATCAACAAAGAGTCCACATTAGTAGAGACATGAGAGGAAAATAAAGAGCAAGCACGACAAAGAAAGAGTGGAAAGGAAAACCAAAGGCAACTCTAATAACTGTTGCAGGAACTATACAAGCATTTCCTTCACACTGAGCTGTCAGTAAGTAAAAACATACTGTGGCAGGCTGTAGTTTACCTTTGCTTGCATGCAGGCTTGGGAGGCTCAGTGGGACTAATTATGAAAATATGATTATAATGGATTAGTAATTCTGTCAATCAGAGACATGCATCTGGTAACAAAAAAGCAATGGGTAAAAGTGCCACAGGACAGGAGAATTTAATGCTGTGGGGTAGCACCAAATGTGCATCTCATGGGAGGAAAAAAAAATGAATTATGGTGGGGGGGGATTGCTGACATTGTTTATTAATCAGAAAATGTTTCAGATTGGTGGCTCAGGAAAGCATTAAAAACCAGCCGCACACATTTCCACCCTTTCCCCTAAAAGAGGGCTTTGACTCACATGGAAGGGGTACAAGTTCAAGCTGCACTCAGTGTTTGAGGCAGAATGCGCCAATGTCAGCATTAGGCTGAGACCGTTCAACCCAAATTTGCCATTTCTGGGAACTATTAAGGACATTTTATGTCATATCAAAATTTAAAAAACAAATAAAATAACTGGGTAAGATACTGCAATTTTGGCCAGATACATTTTTGTTTTAAATTTGAGAACAAGGAGAGCATCTTTGAGGCTGTTTCCTTACTGGGGGTCCTACCTTCACCCATGTCTCATTTGTTATTTAGGACCCTGAAGGAAAGCTGGACAATGTTCAGGGTGTCTGATAAGCTGTCTCCTTTTCTATATAAAAACACCATGAAGTCATTTATTCTGTAAAACAATGCAAAGCTTGTAAATAACTGCAAGCGTTTTTGAACTTCATTCTCTGTTTTACAGCTCTGCCAATACGTGCCCTAGTAACTTGGCTTATTAATGTATTCTACTGCCATTTTCATTCATTGCTTGCTTGCTTGGAGGGCTGAGGCAGTGCCTGTGTTTACGGGTCAGCCTGGAAGGTGCATGTTCCTCCGAGGGAAGCAGCAGCCTCCTGGCTCAGCCTTTGCAAACTGATGGAAGCCAAACAAAAAAGCTGGGAGTAGATCCTTCTGCCCTGGAAGCAGTCATCTGGAAAACCTTCCCTGCCTACCAGGCTGGAGGACTAAGAAGGACCATTCTGTCAGTCTACAGTGCTAGACAACTGCCCAAGCATTACTGCAGGCCCGGCAATGAATATATCATCTCTTTCATACAGTCAACATAAAATCATCCAATTTAACATCCTTTTCCTAATCCCAGCTGTCTGCCCCAGGTACTGGCACCAAAGCTGAAGGATGAAGAATTTCTACAGGAAAACGGAAGAAAATATTGACCATGGAGCAGGTCTATGACAAGCCACTGGAAACAGACAAAAGGAAGACACATATACCTGTGTATTCTCAGACTGCCCTTTGACCTGCCATTGTTGCCTTTTCTTTGCAGGCACTTCAGGCTAACTCTTGGAGCCGCTGAACTGCTAACTGATAACTGATGGGACAGGAAGGGGGCACAAGCACTAAACTGAAGCACACAGACCAACTCAGAATAGTTTTGCTCTCAGAGAAAAGGAGAGCAACAGTCAGACCCTCTCCTGTTTTTCCTCAAGCACAAGTGCCTTTTGCTCACTGGAACTGCTCTCAATTTATTCTAGTGTGGGAACAGACACAGGCGTTGGGTATGTGCCTTCCAACAGTACCTGTGCAAGGATGGAGCAAAAAAGAGAAGAAAGGAGATGAGGTAATGTGACCAGCCATCAGCTAAACACAACTGAGCAACTTGGAAGGACATCAGTTCTGATTTGGGCTTTTTTTGTTTATTGTGAAGGTAGGTGAGCTGCAAGCAGGAGTGGGCTGAAGCTCTTCTAGACTAACTTCTTTCCACCAGCAGGTTTCTTCCTGTAGAACATTTTTGGAACCCATTAAGTATTGTGTCCCTCCACATTAGCAGCTGAGGGCTGTTACATGGCACACGTTGCAATCAGAAGCATTTTCCCTGAGCTTTGGTTTCACATTAAGTAGCCATTTCTACTTATGCATTCTAAGTATATAATAATTAATCTCTTTGAGACATCACCACATTCCAGAGGCACAACCAAAGGGATAGTGTAAGCATCCCCAGTAAATAACTAAGAGTCAATTCCTGATATTAGAATCACTTTGACCAATAAATACTACTGTACCATCTTGCTCTTAGACAGCAAAGTTTAAAACCATCAGTTTTCATGATACATTCAGAAAAGAGGATTCTCAATACTTTCTTTCCTCTCCCCCTTTCCCCCCACCCCCAACAAATGATGTTCCTGCATACACTTTGTATGGGATTCATTAGCCAGATCCAGGACTCCAGGAATGATGAGCAGGAGGATACAAACAGTGTTGATCCCAAGAACATCACATATTTCACTGTCCTACTAAAAGATAAATTTAGTGCATTACTTACACAGGCCCTCTCACGTGTCTAATGAGACTATTTTCATGTACTTGGTGGCAGGCACAAGTAGGCTGTAATAGAAGCAGCTAATTTTGGAAGAGACATCAGATTAATCAGTGGATATTCCCACTCCATTGACATGTCACTGCTGAAAGGCACAAGCCTACTCAGAGACCTGCAACATAAAGCTCCTGCCTTTGTTTTCTCATATCCACTCCTGTAGCGGGAGGGTGATGGGTAGCAGTGTTCACAAAATGCAACGTGCCAGGCAGAATGAACAGTTTCCCCAGAGCAAGGGAGCAGATAACCAGCACTGAACTTCCAATGGATCAGCTGCATCAGGAATATCAGTGTTCTCAACCACAGTGATGGTCCAACTACTTCTATATTTTTAGGAAATGACAACAAGAGGAAATATTTTAACATAGGAACAACATGGGAAACCCCACAAAGGAAAAATCACTGGAAATCAAGAGCTAAAGCCAAACATCACTATGTGTTTTCTTCTATTTTTATCATCTTTCTATGTATCAGGTTTCTCTACTTCAGCAAATTGGAACTTTGCTGATATTTCATTACTCCTGTGAACACTGCTATATAAATAACAATAATACTGTCTCTCAAGGACAAGTAAATGTATTTTGGTCATTCGGGCTGAAAGGGAAGATATGGGGGAGTGGGGGGGAAAATCATATTTGGTCTGAGATAAAACAAATAAAACCTCTGCCCAAAAGAAAGGTGGACAATCATCCAATATATGAGCACATGAGAGAGGTGTTATTACGCAAACAGCTTTTCATTTGTGAAAAGGGGCCGAAAGCCCAAATCAGTCTGTTCTGTCTGCATTATGCAGTCCACTCAAATATACTTATTCTACCACCTCTCCAAACACCTACCACACTCAGAGGCTTTGCTTCCATTCACTATCTTGTATCCAGATTGCAGCACTCCCCATTAAAAGGGAATGCTTCCAATCGCTCGTATACGTAAGGCTCATTTTCATCAGATAATATCTTTCATATCCTCTCCCTACCTATTTCCTCTGTAACTAATTCCTACAAAGCTTACAGGGACTGTGAGTTCAAATACCGACTTTGCCAAGGTCAAAGAGCTCCGACGCTCAGCAGAGCTGGATGCTGATTCTTTTTCATCCCTTCCTGCTAGGAATAAGAGATGGAAGAAAAAATTATTTTCTCTCTCATTTTTTCCAACAATTTCCTTCAGCCGGGGCGCTGCTACCACCATTTAAATGACAGCATTGCTGGTAACTGGGGAAAAGGAAAAAAAGGAGAAGCGTTTATGACTCCAGTTAAGAGCTCCAGCCCCCTTATTTATGGGGCTACAGATTCTGCTACACACTGTGAGCAGTGCTCAGTACTTCCCCTTTCCCTGGGAAAACAGGACCACTCACAGGCTATAGAACTTATCATAAGATGCATGGCAGACTCTGCCTGCTGTTTGTCAAGGCGAGGCAAGCAAAAGATTTTATTGGTATCATTTTATTTCCAGTTAAGTTCCATAAAATCAATCTCTAGGAAGTTCCAGTAGCTGATGTCTGCATTTACAGACTAATGCAGTGAGTGGGCATAGCTTGAAATAGGTGGCTGTAAAAAGAGATAGCAGCAATGCAAATTGGACTGAATAAGAGAATTATACCCCAAATCATATGACTGTAAAAACAGCAATGGCTGAACGAGTGAAAATGAGACTTCCCCTGCTTAAACTGTGCTTTGTAAATATCATGGAAACAGACAGAACAGCATGGAATAGCAGGAGCCTTCCTTCTAGGAACTCATTCTATGCTTTCATAATTTAATTTCTACCTAGAGACATCACAGGCCCCAAATTACACAAAATGCTTACATATGCAAAGCTCTACAATTGCACATAAAAACTTGATGTAAATTCTAATAGACAAGCACCCGTTTTTGAAGTTGTGGGGGAAAAAAGAAATATAAAGGGTCTTCTTGGGCCTCCAGGTACAATTTATTATGAATTCCACAGAGTCACTCATTCAGTTCAAACTGGAACTGAATTCCTTTGCTTTCTCTGCAGATACAACCAGGCTCTGAACCTACTGCAAGTTCCAGCGTGCCATCCCTGCTGAGTAGGCACCACTACAAAGTGCTGATAACTCAACGCTTCCCTTTAAACATAAAATAGAGCTCTGAAATGGGACCTGTGTGTGGTTTTCTTCTTTTTTAAATAGTTTAGATCCCATTTTAGCTGCTGCCTGAAGCATAATGCCTGGAGGATAAGCGAGAGGGCAAAAATCGAAGTCAGAGGTATTCTGCTAACTCTAATTGTATTTATATTTCAAGTAACTCAAATCAAAACTCAAGGAATTTGAAATAAAAGCACTGATTCCCAGGATACCCCACAGCCAAAAAAAAGGAGATATCCCAGGCAGATGGTGCCTGTTGCTGCCGTGGGCTGAGCAGGGCCAGGAGCAAGGCAGCACATGAGACCAGCACTCATCCAACCTTTGAAATAATGCCTTCCTTGTGAAAACTGAAGACTGGCTTAACACTCATGAAAAAATGTTCTCCCAAAGTTATAACAACACATTTCAGGAGCAGAGCTGGGAAAACAGGCAAGAGGCGCGCACAGAAATGGTCTGCGTTGGTCAAAAAGATGGAAACACCATCCATAAACCCAGCAGCTGCTGTTCTTCCTCCCCATTACTCTAAATCTTCCCTGTCCCCAATAGCCTGGCTGTTGGTGCCCAGCCCCAGGAGCGCTCTGAGCTGAGCCCTGTCCTAGCTCCAGGTTTACCTGTGCTCAGCAGAACCCTGCAGAGGGATCAGGGCTTTAAATCTCACACTCCCTATAAAAAAAATCCCACCAGACCACATGAGGTGGGGAGTAGAGAACATCAGGTTTGGGAAGAAAGGGGGCACAGATGCCTGGCTCCACCCTTGCAGCTCTAACCTGCTCTCCGTGCTATTCTCTACCCAGAATTGATGCTCCACTCCAATTCCTTTCACACCTTCTCACTTGGGCAGGTTTTCCACATCAGCATGCAAAATACTTCATAGTAAGGGGGAAGGAGGTGTTAAAATGGGTCTCTGCTCACTGAAAGCCCTTAATCACCACTGGGAGACCTGTGATGATCAGCCAGCAACACAGAATGGGAAGAGGCATTCAGAAGGACTGCATGCATGCTCCAGAAGCGCGCTGCCTTCACGTGCTACATCTGACACCCCCAGAAGAAAACAAGATCAGGCTTTCAACTGAGATCTGCCAAAAAGGTGAACCATAATCACAACTTCTGCACTGAGAGTCCCTAAGAGTTAAGACTCCCACCTTTCCTGACTGCAGCACCCATCACAGGTGTCAGCCTCAGCCAAACTGCCCTGTGAGCGACTGCACCAGGCTGTCCTTACTCAGAACTACTGTTCCATCTAATGGGGGTATGGGGGAAGCCTTTTTCAAACGCCTCCATTTCTCTGACTCCTCCCTGTTGCATTCGCCCCCATTCCTGTTATTTATTTCTCTGGTATCTCTCCAGTACTGTAACATGCAGAATTACAGACTTCACTCCAGCACTTTCTGCAGTACCATATCAATCACTTTCAAAACCAGATGCAGCATCCAAAGAGATTACTTAAAAATTTCAGTTAAAGGAATGAATTAGAAATTCCCTTCAATACTGGAAATGCTTCTGGTGCTTCTGTACACAAAATGCAGAGAATGCTGCGGGCATCATTGGCTTTGTGTACAGCTGTACTGCTAGGAACTGAAAATTATAATGGGATAAATGTCATTTGCTGCAGTTTATATGCCAATTGATGTGTGTATTTTGGACTACAAGACAAAGGCTCTCTATGTTTGGTGCTGCACCTGGTACAACCCCCATGAGATGGGCACAAAGACATGCTGGGAGGTAACTGAGGCTCAGAGTAGGATGTTCCTGCAGTGCTGGCACAGCTTTACCTTTCCAGCTGAAGACAGGAAAGCAACATTCTGGCTATCCTGCAAATCTGGGTTATTTTTTTGGGGGGTGGAGACCAACTGGTCTTAGGCAGCACGTAGCTTCTTTCACAACACGTTCTGAAATTCATTGGTCCGAGTTCCACTGCCATTAATATGGCAACTTTAACTGCCCCGGTTGCCAATCTGCCCACAGCAAGAGGTATCTAAACAGAGATTGAAAATGCATCCTACCCTCTGTGGTATGCATTTAGCATGAAGCCAGAAAAAGATGAATCCCTGTGGCTGCTGAGGAGCTCCAAGTTTACCAGTGTATTTTATTTTGCAACATTTAGCAGGATGAATTTTTAACAGCAGAAAACTCTCCTTTAAAAAAAATGAAGCTTTCCCTAATGACTTACAACTTGCAGAGGTGAGCAGAGAACAATCTTTTACTACTGAAATTTTAACAGTCCTTCAGGGGACACACAACAAATTGTTTTCCAGGTCAATTCAGGCCCCCAATCTGCCTGATATGCGAAGAGTCCCATCTCTAGCAGATAACTGCGTTAAAGTTATCTTGTTAATCAGGTCGGGGGAGGCAAAATAACCACCAGCAAAAAAAACCTAAAATGACCAGAAGCAAAAAATACAACAGAAATTTGCCTGGAGGTTACAGACAGCCTGGAGGAAGTGCACAAATAGCATTAGAATGAAAGCATTTCAAGAAACTTCAGAGTACTACAGAATAAAACCACGTTTTCCTTCTCCCCACAGGCAAGAACTTGCCATCAGTTGCAATGGGATCTGACTTTTATATCTGGAACACAAAAAAGAAGGGACAGCTAAACGACCACTGGATGTCTTCAGTAATTTGCATTTTGGTAGACAGCAGCTTCCAGCAATTTCCCTTTTCTTGGTGGAATGAGAAGTAGAAGCCAGACAATAGAATAGTTATGTCCATTCACTTAAGATTTATACCCAGTAACACAGCAGCACGCACATCTCCCATTGCTACTGTCACAAATGCATATAGGACCTTTCACATGTGCAAGCCCAGCTTTATTCAGACATCACAGAGCACCCAGTGCTCACCGTGCTTCTGCCTTGATAAGACAAATATCCACCTTGGAATAGATTAGCTTCTAAGGAAATAAATGCATATATGCCCTTAATGTGACCTTTTTGTTTTTATACCATTTCAAAAAGAAAATTGCATCTCATCTGGGCTCAATCTGGGCACATAATCCATGAATAGACAAGGTTCATGCAAAGCAATGTGTCAAATAAATAGTTATATACAAAGGCAATGCTATCCTGAAGTTTTACAAGACAAATAACCCAAAGCTGTAAACACTTTTGAAAAATAATTAGCACATCAGTTTTCTTGGGTCCCTGCATCTCTTCACAAGTCTGCAGTAAAATTAAGTAACCTTACCTCAGGCTACCTTTAGTTTTCTAGCACCCTTTGAAAGCTTTTTGCATTCATTAATATTTATATTCCTGCACCAAGTAGCAGCTCCATTGTGGAGCTGGGTTGCACTGAGCTTGCTGGCCTTCTCATGGACACCCACTAAAGAAACAGCCTGTGCTTAAAGTGCTGGTGACCTTGATTTATTTACAGTTATAGTCTATGACCAGATATAGAAACAATAGCCTGAGATATCTCCATGCAGCCCAGGTGCTGCAGAGCCCATGATCACTCACGTAAGTGCTCACAAGCCTCTGGATACATGTGTATTCCTCTTCTAGTTACAACAAACCAACAGCCAGATGGGAAACACTTTTCCCAACTAATCAGCTACATAATATATCATTGAATGTCACTTCATTATCAAATTTAATTTCATTCACACCTTGTCACAATAGATTTTGATTCCATTAAGCTCAGTGTACTCTACACACCCCTAGGAAGAAGTGCACAAGATAACGGTCAGTAGAGTGATCGTTAATGTGCATTTTTGGCACTGCTCTTGAGGTCTGAGCAGCAGAGATCACTGCTGTACATGCTCATTGGTTTCCTAAGGCCGTAGCACAGCCAGTTGCAATAGGTTTTATGGCTTTTGGCTGGGCTAGCTCGTGTTTGCTGTCCCTAATGTTCATTTTGCTTGCTTCCAAAAGTCCTGCTGTAAGCAACCAAAGCAGCTACAGGATCCAAATGATAACCAGCATTCATCTGCTATCACCTCTCTGCAACAGCATCACACAGCAAAGTGTTATGCATGTAAATACAGCGCTATGTCAGATACACTCCCCTGTTGGCTGCAAGCAAGGATTACCAAATCTCAGATGGAAGGATCAGACTTTGCTTCTTCACCTATGCAAAAGAAACAAAGAGATGTACGAACAACTGAGGGAGGAAACCAACTGGGATGGCACTGGGCAGGTGATTCATCCAACCAAAAGTCCTTCAGTGAGGCAGAAGACCTCTCTGTAAAATGAATTCCCTTCTGGGTTATTGCCTCCCAAAGCAATAACATAAATCCACCTAACATTTAAGCAAAGGGATATTGGATTTGACAGATCAACAATGATCATGTTTGTCTACAGAGTTAAAAGGTCACTACTGAAGACCCTGTTGAGCAAAGCAGGTGTGTGTGGAAAGGGGCCAGATCTCACGGGGCAGCTAAAGGAGATTAACCTCTGAATAAAACAAAAGATATTAAGAAATCATCAAGGCAAAAGCAATCCCACTGGAACCAGCAGTTTGTTCTCTTTTCATTGCTAATAAGATATACAATAAAAGCCTGCATTGTTCTGCAGGGTTTTTTGTTGTTGGACTCCATTGTTTGTTTGTTAAGCAAGGATCAGGTGAGAGATCACACAGTACAAACACCACGAAGCAGGCACCCCCTGAAACAGACCTCATGTTGAAATGGAAACCAAGCAACAGATTCAGTCTCACCGACCTCCACACCCATCCTGTTCACAAATTGCTTCTAACAGATTCTTGGCAATACCAGGCAATAGATTCACAGATAGGTCAATAGTCATACACAGAAAAAACAGCTGAACTCACCCAACTGGTGAAGGGGCTCTCCAGCAGCACAGCACTCCTTCTAGACAAGCAGCCCACATCCAAGAGATGCTCTCCCTTCAGTGGCTGGCCCTGATATGAGCCCAGGGACCCTTCACCCTTGGTTCTCCCCTTCTGGTCAGCTGGGGAGCACAGGTGCAAACAATTTGCCTGTGCTCCTGGGCCAGCCACAGCCCTTCACCAGCTGCTCTATCACTAGCCCTGACCTAACAGTTCCCCTACAATCTGCTATTCTCCAGTCCCAGCACCTCCAGACACATTGGTTACAATTTCCAGGGCTAATATCCATGTCAGTATGGAAACACATCACTGGGGGGCAAATTTCCAGAGAAAACTTGTCTAAACACCAAGCTTACATCAATTCTGTTCCAAGTATCAATTGCCACATCTTTCTTAGAAGACTATCTACACAAAAATCAACAGGGTAAAACATTAAGTAGTCAAGCAAGGATTAACTATGTTCATCTGAGGAGAGTTTCTTAATCCTGAGGTCGCGGAGCTGCACAAAGAAGAAAAGAACCAAAACGCTGTTCTGACACACAAGTAATGAGCACCTCTTACCTCCAAAATCAGCCCATTCCAACATGATTTTGTTAATCTGTTTACCACTCGAGTTCTGCTCTTCTCCTCTCTTTGGTCATGTTCCTTTTATGTTGTGTTGGCCGCCTTCATTTTTTATTTATTGCATTTCACCCTCATTATGATTTTCCTCTGTAAAGTTTTTAGCTGACTGCACGAATCTCACCTCCCTGCTGACCTGCTGCTAGAAGCTGATGGACAGCAGTGCTCATTATTTCACAGCTGCCCTCCATTTGGAGAAGCTGCACCATTTATGAAGGCAAGTGTGGTGGTAGCAAAGGAGTTTTTCCATCTGAGCCAGAAACTGTTACTAAAATCTTCAGTATTTAATTGTGTAGGAAGATTAGGAACGATCTCCTTATATAGATACCTACATCCACACAAAAACATTAGGTCATGAATCTGTTAGTGTAAGCAGATGGATGTCCCTAATCTACACCTGTGATTTCTGCTCCAGAATCATCTCTGATCATATCAGACAGCCACTGCACTTGGGCTAAAGCAGCAGTGAATATAAGACCACATTTTTACACCTGGTACATACCTCACTGACATTTTCAAGGAGGTTTTGAGCCAGTTTCTAAAGACCTGAGCTTTATTCTGTACATCTGTATGAATTCGCCTTGTGCCACTGTATTTCAACCTGTGCTCCAAAGCACGAGCTGCACCTGTGTGTACCAAACAGGGATCACAGCCACTGGCACAGAGCCCAGCAGGGCAGGAACCTGAGCACGAATTGCAACACGTAAAGCCTTACGGAGATGTGTGACACTGGGATATCATTGTTCCCACAGTGTTGTAGGGTTGAAAAAGCAACTTTGGTGTGTTCTTGAGCTGGAAGCAAATTAGCAATGAAAAGAGTAGTTAGACCTGCTGGACCAGCATTCTGGCATCCATCACAGAGGACGGCAGCAAAGGCAGAGAGAAGATCCTCCAGGACATAGAAGACTAAAGGAAACAGTGAGATATTTGCTTTGGAGCCTGAAAATGGTATGTTTTCCTAAATGAGCAAACTGCAGATAAAACGTAAAGTGGCACCTTCATCCATGTTCTGTAGGAGCTTTTAGGAAACTCCTTTCTGCCTGCAGAGGGTCACTTGTAAAAGGAGCAGGAGGAGATAATCGTGGGAGAAAGAGTAAATAAAGAGGAGTCCAGCTGCACTATACAAAGGAGCACAGTGAGATACCCATTAGAGAGTATTACACTCCCCTGTACAGAAGGGAAACATATGTCAGGCACCAGTGCTGCCGAACAAGTTCTCACCAACCACATGAGCAGGATGTTAAACGTACAGTGCAGTATCACAGCAGAAACACGCACAAATAGGAGCACGGCAGTACTTCAGCATGATGATCTGCACTTAGAAGTCACTTACAGTAGAATGAAACCCATTTGGTATTTATTTTGCACAGGTACAAGTCACAGCTCCAAGCAGATGGCTGCCTTTAGCATAGAATGAGCACCTGAGGAGGGAAGGGGAAGGAAGAAGCTCCAGCAGGCCATCTGTTTCTTAATTTTAAAGCAAAGGGCACAAAGAACTTTGAGGCTCTACCAGCTACATCCATGCTGTGCCATACCCTCCCAATTACTCAATTGTCAGCATCAGTTTATTTCCCTATTGTTGTGACGTGATACTTTCCCATATGATGCCTGAGAGCCCACAAATGACTGTACCATGTGTCATTGCTCTCTTCTCCAGAGAAAATGTTCCCCCAAGCCAAAATACTTCATTTGCAAATCACACCTGAGCAGAAGTTGATAGGAAAAACTGGCTCCATCTGTACTTACAGCATCTCTTTGGCATCCACGAGACATAAGCAGCTACTTAAATGCTCCACAAACCAGACCATTGGAGCACTATGTACGCTTCTTTCAAACAAATACATACATTAACCTTGCTCTAGACAGTAAATGTTTATATATTACCAGTTATTTATGAAAGTTTTTGCTTTGCATAATTTAAAAAGGACATAACTAAGTTAGCAGCTGGTAAGGCACCAGCTCACTCTCCCTGTTATAATACATATATATGAAAAAGAGCAATGCCAGACTCCCGCCTGATGGCCCCATTTCCTCTGCACTCAAGCTGACCAACTTTGCTGAACAATCTTTTGGCAGCCACATTTTGGTAGTGCAAAACCCCTGTTACTACATCCAGCAGGTAAGGCTGTGAATCATTAGACTGTTAAGCTTGGAAAAGACCACTAAGATCATCTAGTCCAGCCATCAAACCACCACACCATGCCCACTAAACCACATCCCTCAGTGCCACACTTACCCTTTTCTTGAAACTTGCAGAAATTAAGAACCTAGATATAAAAATGTGACACTCCAAATGTCATAATGCTGTCCTTCAGGGAGGTCTTAACAGCTTATACCTTTTCCACGGATCTATGTGCCATGCTGATATAACTGCATGGCATAACCATGGATGCACCAGCTGGAAACAAGGTGTACACATCCTTGAGAGACCTCTACAGCTCTTGCAGCTGATACTGTTTGGGCAGTTGGCTTCAGTGGTGCCTGAAGGTTTGCCTACAAGAACCCCTTCTTGCTCTGCTCTGACTCACTGCACCTGCTCTGACATAATTACATCAGCTTAGCAAAAGTGAATGTGTTTTTACTAGCATAAAGGTGTTTTGGAACAGCAAAAATATTCCCATACAGGAATATAAGTGAATTAGAACAGTACAAGTTCCTTCTCACCTGTCTAATTGCATCTACACTACAGAAAGCATCAGTGTAGTTTATTTGGTTTTTGAAAGCTTGTTTATAAACGTGGGTCCCAAATAAAGACATAGAACAAAAGCAGCCATGCCAGGCAATTTTGTCTGGCTTCAACAGAAGCAAAAGGACTAGAAGCATCTAAATAAGATAGAGGATTTGTTCAATGAGTGTTAAAAAGCCAGCAAAAATAAATGGAGAAGAAATTACGGCATTAGCTGAGGCTAATGGAAGAACAAGGAGAAGTTATTTTAACATTTCTTATGTAAATTAAACAGTGAGGATAAAAACTCATCACTGAAGAAGTTGATCAAAATAACATAACTTTCTGTTATATGAGGGAAGCAGTCCTAGGTAGCTTGAAAGATAACCAGACACTAATTCGTTACAAGTAGAGACACACATTGTACATGTGAAATTCATGAAAATCTGACAGCAGGAATCAAACGTGACAATCTGAATGACAGAGATTCCCCTGTTCAACTCTCCACAGACCTGTTGTCATCGCCTATCTGACAAGAAGATCAGAAAGGAAAACAACGGTGACCTGAGGGGCCCTTGTCTCACCTCCTGACAAGGTAAACGTGCCTGAAAGAATCCATCAAAACATTAAATTCTTCTTTAATCGCTTGGGAAAAGAAAAATATTGGTAAGAAGTAAAATAAACAAACATGTTGAAATTCTACTAAGTAATTTCTCCTCTTCTCCAGCAAAGACCCCATTTGTCCATGGATTATTTAAGTTAACTGACAGATAGTTTTATCAAAGCCTTGTCTGCAGGAAAAGAAAAAGAATAATGCAACTTTAAATGCTGCTAACTGCAAGAAGGTCATAAAGATTTATGGCTTACCCTCCTGTAAATACCATTCTTTATAACTGATCCCCAGGAGATTTACTGAATGCTCAATAACCTTTCTCCGGTGGATGCAAGCAAAATCATCAGCACCATCTTGAAACTTAGTTTATTCAGCATGCCAAGAGCACTGTGCCTGCAGATTGACCTCAATAGCATCTTTGCTTCTCTCCCCTTTCCTCAACTTGGTGGTAATGAAGATGCTGTTGTGATGGAGAATCCTTCCAGCCGAGGCTGAACTTTAAATGTACTCAGAAAGAGTTCTCTGAGCCAAATATCACTGAGCCAGCCTTATGGGCCCTGCACAGAAGATGAAGTGTGTACGCTGGGCTCTGAGAGATGACTGCTGGAGAGTCCTCTGCCTCCAGCTACAAGAAAAACAAAATATTTGCACTGAACTAAGCACTGGCTTGGAAAATGGAAAGAGAAGCCACATCTGCTGTTAAGCCATTTGCAGTTTTCTCAACCTCACTGTTACCGAAAGATCCCAGTATTGGAAAAAGAGCTGACAAGTGAATGGAAAAGTGGCTGAGGTCTGTCCAGTTCCTAGGTATACTAGCTGAAGTCTGCTGAAATGAATCTGACAGACTGGTTCCAAGTTTCGCACACAGTGGATGCAAGAAAAAGTGAGGACAATATTTAAGAGGAACGCTCTTTTCACTGGTCGCTACTGGAGCTCTGTATCCCCATGCAGCCCTGGACACCACTTCTTCCCCCTCTCTCCTTGCAAGAAGAGGAGAAAGCATCAGTACAGCTGGCAGACACACGCTGGGTGTATCATGCAAACATCTGGTTCCTCCTGTTCCCCAGATATCTTCTTTTCAATGAGCTTCTGGAAAATGCAGAACTCATACCCCACACACGCTACTTAAATACCTCTGCACTCTCCTGGCAGCTTGAAGCAGAAACTTAGGAGCAGTCCCCCATGTCTGGACACAGCCTGTCCCAGTGCTGATGATGACTCTGATCCAAGGCACAGCTGGTACCAGTTTAATGCAAGTCATGCACCTTGCAGTGTTCCCAAGGCAGATGCAAATAGATCCAATGCCTTAGGGGGCTGAGATTTGGTGTACTGGTTTCTAACCCCTCACTAACTTAGAGCAAAATTAAATCCCACCTGTAAGAATCCATCTGTTATTTTCAGTCACCCAGCAACAAACAGAATATTTAAGGAGTGATTTATGATTTCATTTATTTTACATACCTCAAAATGAAGTATGCAAATAGCTAAATATTTTAAACTAACCAGTGAACAGTTCTCAAGCATCTGAAAACATCTGCACCTCCCTCACCCACACACAAGACATTCCAAGTTTTTAAGTAAGAATATTGGGTTTAAAATGATTCTATTTTCAGAGAAATCGTGTCTAGGAGGACATAATCTGGCCTTCTCAATAAAACAAATAAGTAAATAACAGCTCCCTTAAAGCAGCTTCCTGGGAAAGCCTAGAAGAAGAGTTCTTTGTTTACCAGTCCTTCAAATAAATATATAAATTGCACAAATATTAAAAATAATAAGTGAAAGGTCAAAGTTGTTTTGAAGTTTAGTCAAGCAGAAATACTAACTATGATAAGGCCCTGGGGAGTCAAAGCACCACTGACATTTTGCCACATAAAAGCCAATAAGTGGCACCTAAAGCCAGGAGAGATATTAGAAAGGTCTCTAAGCATGAAAAAAGACCTACGCTAATCAGCCTGCCCATTCACTCACATTTGTTTATTATTTCTACTGATCTCTCCACCTAAATCCCTGGTGTTGCTGATGATCTAGTTCATGCACTGAATAAGTCAATCTAGATCAGGGCAGCAAAGATTAATGGAGCCTTTGCTGCGGAAGTTTTACTTCTGTTCATAGGAGATACTGAAAACATTTTCAACAGTGGCTTCACACAAATAAACGTTATTCCTCCCTTCTCAAGCTGAGGTGACAAAAACAAAAAGGTTTTGCCTACAAAACCCCTTTCTTTGCCCATTTGGAATGCTTATACTAGATGTTCTAATGAGAAAAATGTTTCTTCCTTTGTGGCTCCTTGGGGACTTTGTCTTCCCAAGAAAGAGTGCACTGGAAGGTCACTGAAGAACCAAAGGATCTGAGGTCTCTCAGCTGGCAAAAGAGGTCAGAATATAGTACAGAAGGTAGAGAAATGCCTACCTTGATAGACTACAGGCAGTAATAAGGAAAACGATAAAAAACTATAAATAACCAGCATATTTGTCATTTCTTGGTGTATTTCCTGGAATAAAGTGTTGAAAACACTCCCAAATACTTGATGGGAAGAAATATATAAGAGCAGAAGATCCTGCTGCTACCCTTCCATTGCATGATGTGCAGAAGGACCCTTCAACCGCCACACACTCCCAAAGTTTCCATTCAGGGACCCCAGCTGACAACCTGTCCCCAGACAGGCAGGATTTGGGGATCCCAGTTTCTTGTGGAATTGATTGGACTTCAAATGCTCCAAACAACTCCTACACCCTGTTGCTGGGTCACAGTACTATCCAGGGACAGCTTCAAGTAGCGTTTGGTGATATGTTCAAGTGACATCCAGGTCTATAGCAGGATGGAGTGGGCTGCGTGATGGGTTTACAAGATAACATAGCAGGAGTTAAAGCTGTTTCAAACTAACAAAGAGAAACAGCAAGTTAACTCTAAATGAATCTGAACAATTTATTTGAACTAAATAGTCTTGAAACTTGTGACGTGCTGTATTCTGATACTACAGAAGAGATGCCCTCATACAGAGGATTCAGTTTATTCCCAGAGATTTCTTGACAGCAAGCCAAGAGCACGAATACAGAGTATACGAAAATACAGAAAATACGAATACAGTGATCTCATGTGCTGTATCATACCTTGTGTCCCCCACATGCAGGGACATGACTTGAGAAGAAAACATTCAGCATAGCTCTGCTGTGTATCCTGAGATGATCAACTGAACTTGAGGGGAAAATAACCCAGAAAACAATTATTCCACGGTGAAAGAAATAAATAGAAGAGCTTTGTTAGGAAGCAGACAGAGAGAGAAACGAGCATATGGAGAGAGCACGAGTTGCTTTCTTCCTCTCCTTGCAGCTTTCCTGAACAAAAGAGGAATGAGAGGAGCCACTTTGCATTCCACTGTGGTGGGGACTTCACAAAGCTAAATTATATCACTCTGCTACACTGGTTGCTACTATAGAAAGATGATAAACAAATAACATCCTGAGAGAGCTCAGGAAGAAGAAAAGAGG
Source organism: Coturnix japonica (assembly GCF_054131305.1). NCBI lineage: Eukaryota > Metazoa > Chordata > Aves > Galliformes > Phasianidae > Coturnix > Coturnix japonica. The sequence continues at coordinate 5,054,770 of NC_140680.1, read as the reverse complement.
CCAGTCCCATTGTTCAGAGAGATGAAACTGAAAACGTGAGAGAGGCAACAAGGAGCGAATCTATTATTCTGTACAATCCTGGTGAATGCTTAAAAACAGACCAAAAAAAAAAACCCAACCCAAACACACCACCACCCCCCCACAGAGCACTCGCATTCACTCAAGCCGTTCATCCAGTGCCAACACAGTGAGTTTCAGAGGGACAGTTCTGATCTTCATGAAATACAGCAGATTGTAGCCATTTGTGTAGATCAAGAGAAGCCGTGCAATAGGAGGCGAGTACCCTCCACTGCAGCAGTACCATGAATCAACAACAGATATAGCGAAGCTTTCAATGAACTACGCTTGGCTCACACCACATTTGTTCTTTCTAACTGGCAGCATCCACAAAGTACAACAGAAGATTGTTTCAGTTTGAATCAAGATTGTTGGTGTAAAATAGGAAATCTGGGTCTGTGATGGATTCTCAGGATAGCCATCTGGAGCACACATCTGGAGAGAAGTTAACCAGTGGCTGCATGCCACTGCAATCATTCCTCCCTCAAGTTCTGCAGACAGAGCATCAAAGCAGAAAGCAGGTGGTTCTTTCAGGAGGTAAATGAGCCACAGAGAAGGGTCAAAAAGCATGACATGCATTTGATGAGGATGTTTTTTTCTTGCTCAAAAAAATTGTCAGAAGAAATTATCCACTGGATGTTATACCAGGTTACCATGCACCCAACATCTCCACGGTTGTTGTTTTGCAAAGAACAGAAGTTCAGTTAAAAGTTTCCTCAGATAAGCATTAACCTGAGCAGTCTGAACCAGTATTACATTTCTTACATGGGTACATACACTGAGAGAGCTCATCTCGTTCTGTGGACATTATCACTAATTTAGGGACAAGAAATACAGGTCCTTGGACAGTCTACCAAGGATTTCATAACATTTCATTCTTCACCAACATAATGTTAAAATTCCTTGATCTAAAACATAGTTGTCTGCACGGGATGCAAGCAGTGTGAATTAAGTTCGCACTCTGACCCCCTTCCTCTCACTCAAGTGCTCATTGCCACCTATTCTGGGTTGGACTCCATCTGTCCTGTAGGAATGGCTGAACTTCACCTACATCTGAAAGCAACAACTATCTTTTCTTCTTCAGCACAATACATGGTGAAGTTGCAGAGGTTCAGACCCAGAAGGAGAACTCTAGAACCCACAGCTCTGGCCAGAACACTCACAAGATATGCACAAAGACTCAGACAGCGTGGATATTTCTTCATGGCTTCCCAAACCCCTCTAGCCTGATGTACTGCACTTGTACCAGGCCTTCTGAGAAAAGGTGACATCTTGCCTTGGCAAGCACACCAAGGTCTTCTTTCCTCATCTCCTACCCCAAAAGATGAAACACTGATAGCCTCTCTCAAATCTTGCTAATGGACCTAGATGCAAAGGAATGGAAGAAAGACCAATATTACAATTTAGGAGTTATGGAGAAAAAAAAAAAAAAAAAAGCACAACCCTGCAGTGGCCTAGAGTTCATCCTGGAATGAGAAATGATGTGAAAAACCAATGCTGTAAAATTTTGACAAGTTGGTGACCTTTCAGCATATACTGTAAGAGATTACAGCCTGGGGAGTTTGCTCCTCAGATGAGTTCCTGTCCATGTTTTGTACTGAAATAAACTGAAGCTTTAACTACTCTTCTGTCCCAACATTTACAGAAACTGTTACTGGACGTGGACAGAATATATGAACAAAGTGGCGGCCAGAAGCTCTGAATTTTTAATGTGAACACTCCCTCAGAGGCACACGGGGATCAGAAAGACATGGTCCATAGCCACAAAGGTTTTTTGCAGTAGATATTAAAAATGCAGCAGTAGGAGTTTGGGGATTGGCAATGAGACAGGAAGTTCCTTCCTTACCAGTTCAGCCCTGGCCTGGCCCAAGAGAGTTCAGAAAGTTGTTCCTATTTCACACTTGATGAAAAAGAAGGTGAAGCTTTCACATGTTTGTCAGTCTCTACACGGCTTTGAAAATAAAACTAGTGGCTCAGGCAGAACTTGCAACAACTAGATCTTTCTCTTTAGCCTGGTATCAATACTCGTATTTTTTTAGAGGCTCGTTTTCATATTGTCTGTTGTGCAAGCCAATGCTTCCCTTAGAGAATTTACTGTCCAGCAAATACAATAAACACTAGAAGAGAAACAAGAGGAAAGGATCTCAGCCCAAATCTCTGTCTCATTTGTGGTAGCCTCTACACTACTACAACCAGATATCTGGTTAGTCTGCCTCTTCCTGAGTCACTCACATCAACCCAGGCTACATATAATTTCAGTGACTGGGACATCAAGCATTGAAAAGTGGGTTTTCTTTCCTTTTTCCTCCTATTTCTTTAAATGAACTGAAAAAGAGGTTATTATTCTGAAAATGCTTTTAAGAACTGAAACATAAACAGGATCAAGAGTCTCCTGTCTGCACCACAATTCACCAAGCCCACTCAGACATCAAATAATGAAGGGAGTAGGCACTACCAGACATGTTGGCTGGCCAGTGTCCCCAGAGGCAGGGCCACATGTCTGCAGAGCCAGCAGAGAAGGGAAATAGTTCCTACAGCAGAACCTCAGTGGCTTTAAATTGAAACTCTTTTCCTCCTCATCTTTCTACTGATAAGAGCAACAGAGGACCAACCAATTGGATGCAGGTCACTCAACCTCTAAACTACCAGTCTGTTTAGGCAGCAACAGCGTATGATGCTTCCAGAAGTTGAGAATATGACTGCAATCCTTACACTCAAAAATCATGTATTTGATTTCACCAGACATGTTTATTTCTGCATGACATCTTTTACTCTGATAAGACTAAGAAATTCCAGTTATATCACTGCACAATTGACGTTACAGTAGACATGAGACAGAGCCAGAGCTTACTGGTTACATCCTTACGACTGCATGTATTTCACCTGCCATCAGTTCTTTTATTTTCACATTTGCTCCTGTGCAGAACACAAGATCATTAAACTCTTATTTCATTCAGGTTATCAGAACTGCTCAGGCACTTTCAGGAAGCTGCAAGAATAGGAGACGAGTTTAAGAAACTCTGGTCTTGCAATATTTACGTGAGGTTGAACACAGAACCAGATTCAGTTCTCCACTCTGTAAACTAAATTTAACTCTCCAGAGTACTTTCCTTCCAGCTATTCAACTAACTTTTCCTCAAGTTCTCCTCTTTCAAAAGCAATTCCCTATGGCATCTGTGCTGCAACACATCCTGAGAAACACCATCAATTTAATTCATATTAATGGTAATGAAAGTTAAATAATAGATGCCGCCCACAGTACTTACAATTCAGTAAATTCTGCCACATTGCTAGAAGAACGAAGAAAAGGGAAAAAAAAAAAAAAAAGAGTAATTCTTATACAGAAGAGATGGACAATTGGCTCTTTAAAACCAAAGCATCTCTGGACACCAAGCTGTTTGTTGACATCTATCTGGAGTGAGTCTTCAGAGCAAAACAACAACCACACCAGAGTCTAGGTGTTGCTGCAGGTAGATCTGCCAGCAGCTCACAGGGAACAGACCCACAGACAGCAGCCACCTTCCCTTGCCAAGCAGCACAACAAGACTTCATCCCACCTCCACGCATTCTGGCACCTCTTGCACCACTGACAGGCCAGAGAGAGCCAGCATTATAGTCAACAGCTCAAAATCCAGTGGCAAAGACTGGACATCAGCTCATTTCTAGAGCTGTGTGCCAGAGCTGAGAGAGAAGGGGCCAGCCTACAGGAGAGGCACACGGTGCATCCCTCCAGCAACTGCCCTGCAGCAGAGAGCAAAGCTTGCCCCAGGCCTTAGCCTTTTGCAGGTGGCTGCCTGCACAGGCACAGCATTAAGGCTGCAGAGCTGCAAAGTGTATTTTCTATGTTCTGGAGACTGGCCGCTAAGTGAAGCATCAGCGCCAATTCGTCACCACACAGTTGCTCAAATCCTCTCCTGTCCGCTGCCAGCTGGAGCTGAGCGTTCTGGGTAAAGTGCCAGCAGCCGAAAGGTTAATAGCAACAGGATTGCAATTCAAGCCTTCTGAGATAAATGAAGGCAGAGTGCAAGGCAAAGAGGGGGGAGAGGATCCTCGTTGTGATTCCATGGCAGCCTTTTTCTTCCATCATCATCATCTGAAAAAGCACGCTTATCAAATTCGCCCCCCAGCAGGCCCAATGCAGAGAGCAGAAGATAAAACGTTCCCAAACACATCCTCTCCCGCAAGAAGTGGCGCTGCACCTATTGCTGTGGCATAGCAGCAGCCCCAAACACGTCCTTAGCAGGGCCCCACAGCTGTCAATTAGCTTCGTCTGAGAAACCTAGCACCTCACTGAATGCCATGTACATCATCAGAGCCAGATGTGGGAAAGCATATTGCCACAGGCTCAATCTAGACTGAAGCGACTGCAAAGGCATGGCTTACTGTTCCAGCATGCATGAGCTCCCAAATCCCAGCACTAGCCTTGCTGCTCCCCCTACTTCACACTGACACAGGTCAGTCCCAGAGCTGCAGGGTCTGCTTGTAGCATACAGACCCAATGGACAGTTTAAAACACACAAACACAACTCCTCAATAGTTGATGACAATCAAAGATCTGTTTTTCACTGCCGTTTCCATGTAATCATTTCACAGCTGATGTTCACACTTTCCAATCTTATGATTCTATGTCTCAAACAAAACACTATTTTTATAAACTCCCGGAGCCAAGCATGTCGGAACTGGGAGTGAAGAATAAAGGAGGAGAAAAATGCAGGGCCATAAAAAACAAGGATTTTTTTATTTTTATTTTTTTTAAAGCTTTTAACATATGTACTTTTCTGGAAAAAATAAAAATAAAATTGAAATTTTACACATAATAAGGAATACAATCATTCCCACCTCAGTTATTATTAGAGAATAAAGCTAGAATGAAAGTATTTAGATTCCCATTACACACAATGTTGCTGCCATGTATTTCAGAGAAAAACATTAAGCACGTGACAAATCCTACTGATGTCAGTTACATACAATGTTATTTATATTTTTGTCTGCTATCTTCAGACCTTCTTTTATGCATTCCTTATTTCTAAAGGCAGCAGCAGGTTTCTGCTGGCTAGAGGAGGATAGAAGCCAAGCCTTGCAAAAAATTATGCAAGCATATCCAACTCTCCAGGTACTTACAGTTAAGGATGCAGTTCTTAGATGCAGCTGCCAAATATTTAACAACAACAACAAAAAAAATCAAATACATATTTATTTTTACTTTAAGTAATGATAAATTTCTACATTAAGTATTTACAGTGTCTTTGGTATTAGGAATCAACTTTGTTGCTTCACTGATTTCAAATCCAGCCCCACACTTTGTATTCTGTGGAAAACATTTCTTCCTATGGTACCTGCCAAGAATTTATACAGTACGTTTCTCATTTTCCTGCCACAAATTCTGAAATGAAATCTAGTTTTAAAACATATTCTCATTTCTAGCAGGGAAGCCAAGCTAACACCAGACCGCCATTTTGGAATAGAAGCAGTATTGTAAGACAAAGGTTATGAATACAAGGAGAGTGATGGGTCTACAGTCTTATTGACATTTGTTACCAAGCTGTTACTGTGTGCCACAAGCCAACAAAAAGCACCTTTCTGCCACACTCTTCATGACTTTTCTTTAAAAAATAATCTACTCTACTTGACAAGCATCCATATGCCTTATTTATAACAGAAACTTGCAGCCACAAGTGTAGGCAATTCATTTATATTTCTATTCATTATGAGGGGTATAACAGCTCTCCGCAGTAGACAGAAAATACAAGAGCATTTAGCTGTCTCGTGATAGGTATGGGAACATTGTGGCAGTCTAAATAATTGAGAAACATATTTTTTCAGGATGGATTTGGTGCACAAGGCAAACATGAGCTGCACAGAATGGAAACATTTTAGGCAAAAGAAAAAGATTTAGCGACCACTGACTTCTTTTGAAGAGGTTAGAGAAATGCAGAAGCAGCGCTATGGAAAGCCAACAGACCTCGGGGCAGCCCTCAGGAATTAAGCGCATTTGACTGTGGCAACTGCACCCATGTATATGTTTATGCTCAGTACAGCCGTGACCCCAAAATGTTGGGAGGTACCAAGATGACACCAAATTGATTGGTTCAACTCATGAGACGTGACCTTTTCACACATGCTTTCTCTGGGAATAAAGACTGGGCAGTCATAAACCAAATATTATTGCAAGTAGTAAGCATAAATGGTGAGGCATGTCCCATGCTCTTCAGAGACTGGGAAAGCCCTAACCCTGGTGAGGCACCAAATTCATCCCCAAAACTGCATTCTGCAGCACAACCAAACCCCAGCAAATGGCTGTAGGATGCAGGTGCCTAATTTCCAGCTGTTGCTTTCAAAAGGCTAAGCTGAAATCTGGATGTGTTGCAGACATCACAGACAGAAAAGGAAAAGAATGGAATAAAAATGGCATCAAAGACATTGTGAGTCTGTTGGGACACAGCAGAGAAGCCAGGAAGAGAACAGACAGGGAGAGCTGAACTCCACATTGCCAGATATATCACAGGCCACCACTTGAGCTTACCAGGCTGTTTCCTTTTGCTGGGAAGAAAAGCGATTTCAGAAAGAGGGAATGCAGCTGACCACAGCAATACAACCATCACACTGCTGGAGGGGAACAGAGGAAACGGAGATAGTGCTGCAGTATCAACAGGGCAATATCTCCTGAAATCCAGGTTCCAGCAAGAATGCCAGTCCCTTTAAGCAAGTATTGAAAGAGTCAAAATTCATTGCACTTCATATTTTTTTTCTTTTTGCACTTATTTTCCAGCACATTAAAGGCAGGAGCGTGAGGATGTTACACTTCATTTAAATCATCCTTGATCTTTACTTCACTGTTTGTCTTGCTTGTTCTAAAAGCTGTTCCTGGCTTCCCAAGGTAGTCACAGCACCTGGGAAAGAACAGTAAAACGCAGGGAAAGGACTAAAGGCTTTACACTGCTTTTCAGGGCAGTCTTTCTTTTTCTCTACATGAGCTGCCGTTACAATATACAATCCAGTTGATTCTCAAGAGAGGTAACCCAGACTTCTGCGATAAAGCCAGAAACAGCTTTAGATTCCTGTAAAGCTCACAGCCTAAGCCTGTGGCAGGCAAAGGGTGTCCAAATGCTTTTGTGTGAACTACAGCTTTGGAAACACAAAATACTGAAAAATACACACACAGCACTGAATTCTTCTTGCACTTTTTGCTCGCAGTCTGGGAATGACTGACTCCAAGAGGTCGTGTCAACTCCTGATTTTCAGGACCATGAAGTTGTGGTATTTTGTATGCATTTTTAAAACAAAAATTACACGTGGTGTTCTTTTTGTTCCCCATTGTCTGAATCTTAATGACTACAGCACAATGCTTTGCTCTTGAAATAGCTTTTGTTTTGTTCATTGTTTCCCCCCCCCCCCCAGCCCCCATCTTTGCATAGGCACATTCTTGCACAGTCACAGGACTCTCATGAGCATTACCAGATACCCCAAGACATTTGATAAAATCACGACTGTTAGCAGCTGTGATTACAGTCATTCCCATCCTGCCTCCCTGATTTTGTTCTTTTCTCTTTCATCCACCAGATGTCAACTATATTAGGCATCACACAATTACAATGGCTGCTAAATCAATCCAGATGCCTATTTTCAAAGTGACCATACTGAATCCTTTAAGAAGAAGAACCAGGGAGCTTTGCATTTTGTGCAGTACAACATTTCCTGCTGTCCTCAACCTTTCCTCTCTGCACAGCCCTGTCTACAGGATATCTATGCGCAGAATAGCTCGTAGGGATAGAAAGGATTGCAAAACTGGCAGAGGCTCTGTGCTTCTGTACTCTTCTAATCCTACCGTGGGTGACAAGGACCAGTTCTTTGGGGATGACTAGTGAAGTCTGAAGGCTGCTCTCTAATTTGTGCTGCAAAAGCCCAAAGCTGCAGCAAGGATTAGCTTTGTATTAGATGCACTGGTTAGTTACTTTTTTCCTTTCACCATATCTATTTTGCACTGTTTCAGCTCTACGAGGGAAAGAAATAATACTCACAAAAGCAAATATTTAATTCTGACATCACAGAGACACTTGGGGGTGACTTACACCATCATTTGGGCCAAATTGCATCTGCAATGCAGGTAACAACCATTGTACCATCTGGCCCATAGAACGCACAGTAGCAAATAAACATTGATGGAATCAAAAATAATTCTAAGCTGAACTTTTCAGAGCCAACTAGCAGCGTCTGGAAATACACAATACAAATTAATTCCCTTGCTCCTCTCTGCAGCGCGTTTCATGAGACACAAGTCTGATCATTGAAGACTAAATAGGATTTGTGCAAGGCTAGAATGTTTTCAGGGAACACACACACACACAAATGCCCTGACAGCAGCACCATAGCAAGTCTAGGAAAACAGGACTCCTGGCTACCTCAGAGCAGGGATGAGCTGCTGCCTTTACATACTGACCAACAGAAGCAGCCTGAGCATGTGCCAAGCCACAAGGTCAATACACAGACCACCATGTTCAGTGTCATCCCTCCAGAGCCACCTTCCCTGTGCAGACCACCACCCTTACAGTACAGGGCTTTGTGAAGTTACACTGCAGGCAATCACAATAGTTTTGGCAGCTCCAAAGTGTCAAGAGTTGAGCACCATCATTAGAAAATGGACAGAGGGAACTGATTGTTTATTAGTTTGTGCACCATAAGAATTTCCTTTCCAAACAGGAAAGGATGTCAGAATTGCTCCACACCTTTTACAGAAGCCAACACCAATTCAGCTTTCCCATTAAAGACAACTCCTGCCTTCAGCACTGCCGGCATCCCTATGGGCCAGCACTCAGCCTGCAGCATAAGCTCCACTTTTGCTCCATCCAGGAGCTCACCAAGTTGTACACTGAGGAGAGACAGTCTGCCCCAAAGCTGTCTACCTATAGCCAACAGATAATCACATGTGCCTCCTGATTTGAGAGAGATTTCATGCTCCACTCCTCTCTGCTTGCTAACAGGATGACCTTGCCCCTCCCACAGCTACACATAGACATTGAGAGTAGATGGCTGCAACCCATTGCTAGGCAAAGAACAGCCCCAATTTAGACTGACACAAGGAGTACAGATCTGTCCTGCTGTCAGTTTTTGTATCTGGTTTAACTGGCAGTCAAGGCAGAAGTCATACAAAGAAGGCCAAGTCGTAAATAGTTTTCCAGTGATTTTACTGGAATATCCACAAGCCAAATCCATCCACGTGGAGAAAGAAAAAACAGGCACCTACTGACTCAACTCCATATAGGCAGAGTGGTGCAAAGCACTGAGATTTCTCCCTACCATTCTGAGAAAGGGCCATTATGAAATACTGTGCAGTGGCACAAATACTGTGCACAGGCCTGAAGGATAGAACAGCTGCAAACTTGAAATAAAAACATGTTTCTAAGATCTACTTTTTCCGGTCTTCAAAAATCATCAGAAAGGCTTCCTTTCTGGTTTTATTAATGGAGTAGAGACAGGATGAGCACAGAAGTAAAACTGAAGTCTTGCTGAATCCCAGAGGATAGACTTGACCCCGGGTTCAACTGTCAGAAGCATCTAGAAGGCCAGATTTCTGACTGCCTGATACCCAGCGGAGAAAGAGACATAAACACATGCCCCAGTGCCAAGTGGATGTGAAGTACTGCCAAATCAGATGCAAAGGAACATTTTGAGCATGCCTGGCACTGGTGTGAATGATAAACCAATGTGCAAAACAGTGTAAAAAAAAAAATAAATCAGGCTCTGGGAGATATCTTCAGATGCACCAAGAATTTGCTGGAAGGGAAAAGGTTTAAAACTTTAAGCACATAGCTCTTGGGAATGCGGTTGTTTTGTCTATAGAAGAACAGAGCTGTCAGCAGCTAATATGTTTTCAATTTGTGAAATCCATGCTATTGGAGCAATCCTCACTGGGTGCCTTTTATTTACTTCCTTCTTGGCAAAGTCCAATTACTGAGATGCTCCATGAGTGATGCTCCTGGCCATCCCAGGTGACAGGCATCTCTACTGGTGAAAGCAGCAGCTTTTGGGGCTTTTGTGGATGGATCCATTTCATCCTTCTATGTTTGTCCAAAGAAAAGAAAAGCACGAACTGTCCTGGGAAAAATCATGGTTAAGTAATCTTTCTACATAGAGAAAAATGCATCAGAGCTATTACCTAGAAACATTTCCTTAACAATACACCCACAAACAACACTGAGGTTGTTCATATGCCCCAGGACGGTCCATGGTCCTCTGGTGTCTCCAGGAGATTCCTGCTCCTTCTCTTTTCTACCACATGGAAATTAACAACACAGAAAAGGAGACCCAACTCACTTGAAATTGGGCAGAGCAGCAATAGGACACAAGAAGCACAGCGGCTCCTTGTCCCCTGTGCCCATCAGGCTATACTGGCATTAACAGTTCCATTTTGCAATTTGAGTTGATTAGTCATCTGAGAGCCACTGTCCTGCAGCAAAGATAGAGAAGGAAGAGGCTGTGGGGCTGACAACCTTCACTGTAATGCAGTGAGTCTGCAGCCTGTGAGAAGAAGACCCCAGGGGTGCACAGGATGCTGCAAGTGTTTAAAAAAACCTGTACTTTTAGGAATCAATTATCTTCTTGCCATAGCTGCTCTAGCCCAAGAACCAATCAGCCAAAGCATCCCTCCCCTTCCTGGACAAGGAGAATTACAAAGGGGACCATTTGGTCTTCAGCTCACCATCCTTTCCTACATGCCCCAGATCCCCTTTTCTATAATTAGTCATCTTCATCACTTTCCTCTTATGTGTGTATGTATTTTTAATATAGCTTTCACAACATCTGGTCTCTTTTCCTAAGCACTCACACTTCAGAAGGTTGCTTTCTGAGAAACCACAATGCTGGTTTTGTTTCCAGCTATCTGTCTTTTATCCCTTTTCTACTTTCAATAGCCCTGTCATATATACAGTTTTTTGATCTCTAGATACAGGAACAGCTGCATGCTAACAAAGACCAGCAAGAAATAAGGGTGAAAGAAAACAATGCTCCTGGAAGGAAAGAGTCAAGATGAATTCCAGTATCCTTTAGGATACTCTCGTTGAACCCAAATATTTGGTTTTTCCAGACACAGAGTGGCATATCAAAGACTAATCCTCAAAGCCACATTCCAGCATATGCAACAATTTCTGTGACAGCTGCTCTCCTGAAAAGGTCTTTCCCACAAAGCTCTCAGAAACCTTCAATCTGGAGACAAACTACCTGGTGGGTGCTTCTACTGAACCCATAATTAGCTCATTCTTCTAATAGCGTTTAGTGGAAGGCAGTGATTTACTTTGACACAACTTAGTGCTGTAATATCTGAAAGTTTTATATTTTTGTTGCATACATTGATGGGAAAAGCCATTAACAATTCTGCATACACCTTATTAGAAAGGCTGCCCACATCCCAGCTCAGACGGAGCATAGCTTGATAAAAAGGCTTAATACATAAATGCTTGTTTGTGTTTGGAAAGCTCCTGGAGCTTTGCCAAACATTCAGCGTGCCGAGGAAATACAGAGAGACAAGGGCCTGCTTTTAAAGCGATGCTTGTCTGCAGCTCTGTATTATCCTGAGTGACATTCTGTCCAAGTACAGTAATAACACACGTCCTTGCCTGCCACTGAAAACAGATTTTAATACCTGATGGAAACGATCTTGCTTCTGGGAACATCTAGACCTGAGGAAAAAAAAAAAAAAAAAAAAAGGAGCATTCTGCTTGTAAAAATTCTGATTTTTTTCCCGTGTATAATGAGCCATTTTCCAATAACAAAAGCCTCTCAGATACTAGGTTGTAATCTCCTAGCTGCTGCCTTAACAGCCTTTTAGCAATGCCTATAACTTATCCAGAGATGTTTCACCATAGATTTCAAGGAGGCTGAACATCTATCATTGCAACTCACAAAGAGGGAACCTGGAAGCAGAGAAGGTTTGTGCTCATACCAGTGCTCATGGAGCAGGGAAGAACCAGGAAGATCCCCACCTGCCAGTGCACGGGGTTACTGCCAAGCCACCCACAAAGCTCTCATCCTGAAGCAGGCAGAAATCATGAGCACACATTCTTTATCAACTTGGCTTTAACTAAAGTCAATGAGACTGGAAGAACAATCAAAGTCATAGAATCACAGAATTATCAAGGTTGGAAAAGACCTAGAAGATCATCCAGTCCAACCATCACCGATACTTCCCAGCTAAATCATGCTCAGCTGACCCACTGTGCTAAGCTGACATGTACATCTAATCAACATTCCATGTAATATCATTGAAATACGACATCTGTTTCTTATCCTGCTTCCTTTGCTTCTCTAGCTAAAAGGTGTCAAGGTTTAGGGAACAGTTAAGGAGTGAGCCAACAAGGGAGAAGTCTTTGGAGAAACTCAAAGGTGGAATTATACCAAACAGAGCCCTGCTATCAAACATCTCCCAAGAGCAATGGACAAGACCTTCTGACAAGTGACAGCAAACTCGCTGATCCCACTGCAAGAAAGTTACCCTAAAATGCATGCTTATGCCTGCACAAGTATTTGCATGTGTGTGAAAGATGAGACTGTGCTAAGCACCTTTTACTGCAAAGAGCATCGTTCAATACGACAGGTAAAACTTCTGCCTCTATTAGTAGAGATCTCCCTTTGAGGTCGACAAAACTGCTCCATAGGGGCCCTTGTTTCCCTAGGGGCTCTCTAGAGTAGGGTGAAAGAGGGGCTGAGTTCAAGCAGAAGGTCTGGGAATCCAGTAGCAAGTGGGCAACTTCTCAGTGCTGAATAAACGGGGGTGAGGGGTGGAATTTGATGAAACGATCAGGCAGGCAACATGTCTAACACAAATTAAATAAAGTGTTCTTTTACACAGCTGATTTATAGAACTCCTTGACAAGTTACTGCAGAAGACAAAGGATTTTAGAAGGATTTAACCGGGGACTAGACAAAGTCATAAAGACTTAGTACCTTAGGGTGCTGATGCCAGTACTGGCTTGAAAGCCTTTAAACCAGCAGTTGCAAAAAACTGGAAAGGTTTATTTGAGGCAGGTTCAGCATGTGTTTATTTCTCACATCTTTCTCACAGATTTTGGCCTGAGGTGGTGATGCTGCATCTACATTGTCTCTAGCAGCAAGTTGGGGAAGATGACAGAACAGAGCCAGAATTCTGCAAGGCAAGATGGCAGGACTCAGCCACACAACACTGGCCTCCAGACAACAAGACCATCGACTTGTTTTCTCCTAGATCACCACAGAGGAGCTTTCTGTGCTTCTCAAAGAGAAAGGCTCTGATATTGCCTGCCTGTGGAATCACCTTCCTGCACATCCATGGCCAAGGCCAGCCCGGCACGGCTGGCTCACAGTATAACCAGTCAGAGCCAGCCTCCAACGAGTTCCATACAACTTTTTAGATTATCCTTATTAAGTGTAAGAAGATATTTTAAGGTCTTTTTCTCTTCTCATTAAAGCTTCTGTCACAAGAATTACTTGTCACCACAAGTTTAATCATCGGCAGAGTCCAGCCTTCATGTGTTTGCATTCACAAGATGAGGGACGGAACATGAGGAGGAAATTGGACCAAATTAACCTGCTCCCATGACGATCCACAATAATAACAAAAGTGGAAAATGGCAGAGAATTAAACTGTTCTTGACAAAAACTGTAATGACCTCCAAGAATGCCTCTAAAGTAACTGTCCAAGTAATAGTTTCCAAGTGTAATTTCAAGGATATGCTATGCAAACTCACCTTGCAGAATTTCAAGCTACTGGCTAACAAGCCTGCAAAAATAATGAATGAGAGGAAGGGGCGATCGATACTATAATTAGCAACACAGTAATTTGAAACAGGGGGATTTGGTTAAATAAGGACAGGTAGATTGGATCAGGGAACACTCAAAAGTAAAGCAGAAGAGTTTAAATCTGATTTGCTTTTAGCACTGGTAAAGAAAACACTTCAAAGAAGCTGTGCAATAGGGCATCTTTGCTTCGTTTCAAACTCAAAATAGCCATTGGGGAAAAAAAGTAACAAGAAAAGCAAACTGATTTCAGATAGGGTAGCGTTAATTAGTCAATCCCCAAATAGAGAAATAGCATCCATCAGTGTCAGGGGAGAATGAGAATGAAAGGCCATCCGAGGCTGGGCCAATCCTCTGAACAAAAAGGATGCCCAAAATAAAAACAGTTCCACCAAGTACAGAGGCCATATGCTTCATTTTCCTTTTTAAAGCCAACTGAAGAAGCCAGGGCTGTGTTTTTCTGGGATTAATAAAGGAATGGGAAAGAAAACCCTTGTTATTGTCCTTGTAACAAAGGCTCTTCCACCATCTAAATGCTCCTGCTCAGAATCAATATTTCTGAAAATGGAGTCAGTGTCTGTCACACTGAAGAAGAAATTCAAGAGGTCGCCCCTGAAAAAAGAGATGGAAATGTCATCTTTAGGGTAACGCTGTGTTCTGAAATTCTGGCTAAACAACAGTGACACAAAGGCACCCTGGCCATATCAATGCACAACTGTTCCACAACTGATCACAGTTCAGGGACAGGAGAAACATAAGTCATTCCTTCAGATAAAACCAAGTCGCAATACAGCATTGTCAGAATTCACCTCCTTAATCTAGTCAAATTCTACAAGAAGAAAGACAGCAATCCTTAGAGGATTTGCACTAATTTAAACAGTAATATATTACCCAAGGGCTTAATACTGCTATACTAGCAAAGATCTCTAAAATGTAACGTGACAGACTCCCAGATTTCAGTTCAGTACAGTGAACACTTCATGTGGGATTCATTTGTTCAACGTCAGATACCTCCAACATGTATATTTACATATGGAAATTCTTTTGAAGTCCACATGTGAAGATCTGGATAGATACTTCTGAAGGGAAATCCCTTTTATTCCAGGACTGATGAATGGAGAAAAGTAGCACTGCACGTGACTAATGCTTAAGATCAATCCCATTTTTCCAGCCTAAAATACTGGAAGCTCCACGGACAAGATACAGACTTTTCTTCCATTTTTGTATAAACTACAAAGCTGAGAAAGCCTCAGTGTCACTTCACAAAGAGCACCGAGTTATTCACAAAGTCACTCCCATCACACAATCCTTCTTTTAGGAATCATCCTCCAACTTCACAAGAATCAAGGGCAGTGCATGCAACACTTTGGGCCAACTTTCTGTTTCTTTCTTTAGATACTTCTACATGAAGTATTACTTTGTTTTAGGAGACAGGCCACGACACACAGTTGCAGTCAAAGCTGCCTTTGCCAAATGAAAGGAGTAGGTAGATGACTGTGTTAGATGTCTTTCACTAGTCCTTTGATGCAGCTTGGCTTTGAGGCAAAGGAACAGCTTGCTCTGAAGATGCACAGGCAAGCAAAGGTTTGGAAAATACTCAAACCTTGACGTTAACATCCCAAGATAAACTCCTGAACCACAACCAGGTCAAACTAGGCTGTAAAATTAAGGAAAGAGGGAAGCAAAAAATAAACATGAAGTTAAGGCTTGGAAATGGTTCCACGTGTCAGTGGATGAGTTCACTGCTGGTTTCTGTGCTTTTCCAAATTTGAAGATGATTTTCGTAAGAGTTTAAGGCAGAAAAACCCTGCAATTTAAATAGACCTTTCTGACTGTCAGTTAGATTGATTACAGTTTTCTGCAAACAATACATTTTTAAATAGTTCTGTATAGGGTTTATTTCACTCCCAACATTTTCCCTAATATAAAAACCTCGTAACGAATGCAATCACATTTCTATTCAATGTCTCTCCAAAGTCTTCCTCCCTTCCTTTTCTCTGGCCACCTGTTAGCTCTTCCTTCTCTAAATTTAACTCTCGTAGCTTTGTTCAGTAACCTTTTCCTCATGCCCTCATTATCTGAATTCTATTCCTGCTGTGGTAAAGCTGTGGGGTGCTGGATTTAGGTTGTTATTTTGGAAATGGGTGGGGGAGGAGATAATGCATCAGTCCATCAGAAGATGTTTATTTATGGATTTATTTTTTTTTCAAGGTCTCTACCACCTTTTACAAGGAGCTCAGTGCAAAGGTAACTTTGGAATATATTAAAATACATCTGATTCCTGTCTGTCACTTTGGGTAGTAAAAAGGCGCTGATAGTCCTTTACAACTGCAAAAGGTATATGTAAGCATGCTGGAATTGCAGCTCATTTGTTTAATGCTCAGTTAATGTTCATACAAGAGACTGTGGGGAAACTGTACAGAACAGAGACAGGGTCCTGTGACTGCTGCATTTAGCAGGGAGCAGTCCTGTCCCTGGCTAGCTGTTGCTTGTCCCCACCTCTAAACACATGCCTGGCACATTCAGGACCACATCCCCTTCTATCTACCATGATACAATATTTAGGAAATTGCTGGAAAGAAAGGGCCTCTTCTTTCTCTTTCATCTCACTGACTACAGAGATTCCTCACTGACCATTAGCCAAGCTGGATCTGGATAATGATCTAGAGTCTCTCCACAAATTGGTGATGATATCCAGCTACCCTGGAAGTGTTTGCAGAATAAAGAGAGAGAACTGCCTTACTCACTCTTTGTAGACATAACAGTCCTTGCTGTAGGATCTCAATCCTTCTTTAAATAGTGCAGGTCCTTAAGGTTTCCCTGAGTTCAGAAGCCCCAGGTGGTGGGAAGAGACCACAGATGAAGCAGGGTAACAACCATTTGTGTGTTGTTCTCCTGGAAATATTTTATCACTAGGATAGACTCATGGAAATGAGAATGTGGTCTCAGGTAGCATGACCCCAATGGAAGGAATAGTTGCAGCCTCTCTGAGTATTATGTACAGTGTACACCCAACATGCTCTTTCAAGAACTCCTTGACTGCCCTGAGTAAATCTAACTTTGAGCAAGTGCTGCTTCAAGATTTCTATGGAAACAGGCCAATCCACATAAAAGCCATACAGCTAACACACAGCAAGGCTACCAACATAATTAACTTGGATGCAAGTAGGAAAATAAAAGCTGTATGCATATTTCAGTGACAGCAAGAGCATGGAAAACCCCGCTCCCAGAAAGCATAAACTGATATTGAAAATACCAGGAGTTTGCATCACAACACAGAGGGGAAATATTTTTTGAAGTGTTAAGTCACTCGCTTGACACCAGGCACTGGTTTAATTTCATTTTGATACTTGATCAGAACCAAAATGACTCACATTCCCCATGAAATACAAATCTGTACACAACACTAGTTGTTAATTACCTTCCCTGTCTCCGTTAAAGAGCAAAGTGACACTTTCAACCTCTCCCTGGGTGAGCATTGTATTCTCTCACTGTCTCCATCCCATGCCAACAAATCTGTTGTTACAACTCAAGTGGCACTTGAGATATTCAGCCTACCATTTCAACAAGAGTATAATAACCAGTAATCTGACAACAAGAAGCCATCTTTCGAAAACTCAATCCACTTGGAACTGCAGTAGGAATAGACAGAAGTATTACTTTACCAGGCCTGCCCATAAAGGAGATGATATTTAGCCACATGGTGCCTGTTCCAGGCATCTCCAGCTCAAAAACCCCTATCCAGCTCCAAGGAAGTCCCTTCAGTGACCATAATACACTTCACCTACAACTCTATTGAAAACAGTTCAGCAAAATTTCTCAGACTCCTTTCTACCTTTGCACAGTGCATTAACTGGAAATAAATGCAAACATCGTAGCAATTGCCATCAACAAACATTCATACAAACCACATTCTAAAAGTTACAGCAGCTTCAGACACAACCAACAGAAATTTAGGTCTCCTTGTTCTCTGAGCTTTGACCTTTTGGGAGACTGATCGTTCTCTCAGGACTTTTTGTATAGCTGTGAATGGCAGAAGCAATTTTGTCCAATATAAATGAATGTTTTGAAATGCCCTCCTGGGGGCCTTTATAGATAAAATGAAATATTGTAAGATTTAGAATATAATCATAAGGGGGAAAAAAAAAAAGGCAATGCTGAAGTCACTACTCATTTACAGTTGTGGTAGAATTGCATTCATGTCTCACCTAAGAAATTAAGGAGTACCAGAATAAATTAACACATTCTTGATAATTAGAGTAATCACCTTATGAAGGAACCTAAAGAACAACAAAGAGCACCGAATTTCAGCCTTGCAAGGTTAACTGTACAAAATTCATCCACAGGAAAAACACTGACCAGTTAACTTCTGCCATTTTTCCCCCCCATAAAATTGTTTAAAGCCAGTTATTCAATTCATTGCATTTTTCATAGGGTTGTTCATCACGTTTTACCATTGTGGTGAGTGACTAATGACCTTGAAAAAAAATAAAAAGTAGCCATACGAGCATTAGCAGAATAATATATACTCCAGATTAAGGAGGGAATGTTTAGCATCTGCTCAGTGAAGTATGTAGTTTACTCAACAAAGAATGATTTAGATGGAAAGCAATGGGAAAACACAGAATGTTTTTGAGAGACAGAGTAGGCATAAGCAAAGATGTGGCTCCCAGTAAAGCAGGATCTCAGCCACCACCATAGAAATAGTAATGTACTTCCATGTTCGAACTCCCTTAGCCTGTACCTGTCTTATTTAACTCTTTGAATCCCAGGTCATCACAACAGCCTGCATTGTATCTGTTCCCACACACGGGGAAGAGATGGGAACAGCTAACAAGGTAACACCAGAACCTATTCCTATCCTTCTAACGAGGAATTACTGCATAGTGAATTGATAAAGATACCAGAAGCACTCTCTACTGATTCTCTGTAGTGAGGCCTGTCCAGAGGCAGCATGCTCAAAACTGTTAGGTCTTATCCCCTTGAAGCAGCAGTGATTTTACTTCTCACAGGAGCAATCAGATAAAAGCTAATGCTACTGTTCTGACCCAGCAGCATTTTACATCTACTTAACAATCCCAGAGATCACCACAGTTGCCATCTATCCAATCACTGCTTTTTGGTTGTGGCCAAAAAAGCTGCTAAATAAAAAGGAGTTATTCCAGATAAAAATGTTTTCATGGATACATGTTTAACAGTTGCACCCTGAAATGCCTTTGAAATAATACGACAATGCTCAGAGATTGGCCACATATAGATTACTGAGCTGGAAAATTATTTTGGACCTAAAGTATCTGTACTTCAATTTTATGGGTAATTAAACCTAACGTATTGCCATTCAGAAAGCAATTAAATCCAATATCTATATGCGCTGTCCCCTTGCAGTGAGCGATGGGGAGGAAGTGACAGGATTCACCATGTTGATTGACCATTCCTGGGACTTCTTTGAGCTCTTAGGTCCCCTCATAAAGCATGAATCTGGCAACATGAACAGGTAGAGCAAGACTATGCCTCTTATACACCTTGCACACGTTATCAATTGCACAGTCATGGCAGGTTCATTAGCAGACTTAGGAGAGAAGCTGGACAGGAGATTTTCCTGACAATTAGACAGCTTTATCTGGATATCGTTGTACTGAGGAGACAGCAACGGCCAAAGAGAAGACAAACTAGGGATGCAGCAATTATTGCTGTTCTTTCTGATCTTCTTATCAAACACACTGGGCACCCTGGAAGTCTTTATGTGTTGCTTGGGTTTTTTTTCCTGTTCTCAGAAGACACCAAGTCAATCTGGCTAAAGGTAACAAGTCCATCAACAGAGACACTGCAAAATCACCCTGGCTGAGGGCCACATATAGAGTGAGGCTCTTCTTGAATTAATTCTTAAATATCAGGAAAAAAAAGAAGAAAAAAAAAAGAAAAAAAGAAAAAAAGAAAAGCTGAGTAACATACTGACATGACAGGGAACAATCCTAAGTGTGAGTGAAGGGGGCTGCAGTTCATGAGTGGTTGCCCCCAAAGCCCACCACCTGCCATGCACAACTCTAATAGCGATGAGGCACTTGCTTTAGGCAGAAGCTCTGTGCTGGGATCCCTGGGCCCCAAACACTGCACATGAGCCATGGCCACACAGAGGCTCATACATGGTTCAGAAAAACAGAGAAAGGCAACAGATGTGACCCAATGGTTCAAGACACAAAGCACAACAACATACAACCTGTCCCTAAGGTCAGCAAAGTTGAGGGTTGAGATCTTCTAGGAGGTGTGGGGGAGATCGGCTTACATCAAAGTCCCCATTAACATCACAGTATTTGTTTTAAATTACGTTATTAAATTTAATAACACCTAGTACTGGGACATAATTGTGATCAAAAGGTTTGCCCAAGGTTAGAAAGAAAGTTGGTTGCAAAGTCACAAAACCAATCTAATCTCTCGCTGTGCTGTCCTACACTTTGGGAAGAAGATAATTGTTACTAAAGCTCACCAGTGGATAGCTGCTATGAATAACAACTTAGGCATTATATGCACTCTCAATTACTATTTTTTCCAGTGTAACTATGGACCAGGGGAAGAGATTGGTAGAAAATATAAAAGTAGAATAAGATTACCAAACAATACCTCCATGAATATCACATCAAATCACATCTCAGAACTTCTATTACAATCATACTGATCTGGCCAAAGCATTGGTCATTTTGATAAGAGAAGTTAGCACCAAGCAGAGATTTCTTCAAACATTTTTCTCCTCTTCTGTTATTTTTCCTGCTATTATTTGAATGCATCAGCTTGCTACTTCTTTCGTGACTGGGCAGCTTAGTGATAAGCCGGAGCATTACAAATGTTTTCTCCATCTTTGAGAGCAATATGCAATATCATTAGATTTCCACAGTTTGCTTTGGCAGTGATACGTTCCACAGACAAGCTGGTCTTCCTATTGAAGAGATGGGACTGGCTCTGAGTAAGCAAGATAGAAGAGGAGCATTAGTGGAAACCTATTATCTCTGTTCAATTTTCCCAAAGAGTAACCAAGGCTTCTTCTGCGAGAGAGAATAAATGAAAACATTTATCGTCTGATAAAAATTAGTAAGCCGCTCTAACACCTGGCCATACTGGCATGTTTCCTTGCTGATTATGGTGCTATAGAGTGGCTTCAGATTATGAGCAGCACTGACAGCATCAGCAACCATTCAGCATCCCAAGCTGCATGTATTTCACCTCTTTTGATAAGAAAAACCACCCAAAAAACCAAACCAAAGGCATTTGTGCCAGTGAATGGGTATGTGTGCTCGCAGTAGAGCAATACGTAACACCTCAAGAGCTGTGCACCAGATTTGCTGACAAAAATGTACCCACAGCCTCTCCTCCTGCCTTGCTCCCACAGCACTGTGCTCACCCCAGGGTTAGGGTCAGCCCACAGAGGGGCACACAGCCCCGGCACCAACACTAGAAGGATTTATCTGCTGCAATTCTGTTCCACTCTCCTCTTGCAGAGCTGGCTCTTACCAAATCACTGCTGCCCGTGCTGTGTTTGAGACACAGATTGTTGCACTCCAGCAATTGCATGTTCAACCGTGGCAGCCCTTCATGGGGGCTACTGCAAGACAAACTTTCTGAAAGCACCAAGCTTGTGGTTTGTTGTATTGCCTGGCTGGGTTTTATGCCCTGTATCACCCACAAGAACATCGACACCTTATGAGCTCTGCTAATGGGCTATATTTCTGCATCACATCCCCCAGAGCTCCTGCACGCAGCAGTGTGTGACACATCAGGAATTTCCTAATTTGTTGACTGTCACAGGTTTGCTTTCACCTCCATGGAAAATCAGTCCCAGGAGTCTACAGCCAGATTTTTATACTTGACTGCAATGCCTCCACATTCAGCATGTGCTGGTTAATGACAGTGTGTAATAATAACAGCTCTTGGCTTTCAGATGATGATACATTAAAGACAGGAAAGGAAGGTGAGATTTTGCTAGCTAAAGGCTTGCTCTGTATGTCTACAACAAGCTTTATACTCACAAAACATAGGGCTCAGGTGGATCTGAATTAGTACCAAGCTGGAGCCTGCAGCAGAACCTGCCTTTATACAGAATGAGTCTGCAGTGCTTTTATGAACAGACATCATTGGTTGCTGTCTGCTTGTACCCTGCCAACTGTATTTGGTCTGCTAGGACAGAAAGTTAAGAGCTAAGGAGAAATATTCTTTGGCAAAATGTAGGAAATACTACAAGGCATCCTCCCAGCTGCACAATAAAGCAAAGGAAAAGGCCTAAGGTTTCATCAGACGCTTATAATCTCATTTCATACCTGTACATGATAACAAGGGACAACTTTCCAAACTGTCAGACTCATGTTCTTGTGCAGAGGGACAGAAGAGGACAACCCAAAGGATTCTGAGTTTGTAAATGCAAGCTGGATGGCAATTAGAACTTCTTGCACAAGATCAACTAAGTAATCATCTCCTAACTTCCAAGCAACACCCAGCTACCCCAGCAAGGCAGCAGGGACATGATGGACTTCAAATTATGAAGCCTGAAAGCCTTTCAAACTTTAAGTCCTTTGGGTGGATTATTACTCGGTATCTATATAATCTACTTGTTCAAGTTTAACTCTACATATGATTATTTTCCCCAGCAGTGCTCTGGGGGTGGCACAAGCACCCAATGGAGAACCCACCTGTGATGGATCTCACTAGCAAGGACAACTGGGCAGAGCCTGCATCTCCTTGGCATGCTTCAAATCCAATCTGTCCAGAGACGTGACACAGTCATGCTGTTATCCAAGGTGTAGATTTAAGCTCCAAAATAGGATCCAACAACCCCCTCTTGCAAAGTCAAATGGTAGAAGTCCCCTTCAGCTCACCAGCAGTGTTGACCTCCCTGCAGCATCCATCAGGGTGAGTGGCAGATGCTGGATTCAGTCAGCCCTGTGTGGAGCACCTCCTGCAGTGCTTGTGGGCTGATCATCAATCATTCAGAAGCTGCTTTGTGTCCAGAAGTTCTGAGGGCCCCTTCTGCCTATTGCCAGACCCACAAGCGCTGTGACTGTCACACTGGGTCCTGATGACAACAGCAGAGTGATATGCCCTATCGTAGCTGTCATTTTTGCTTTAAGGATCTGCCACTTGTGGCATTGTTTGATCTGAATCAGACTGAGTTACACACTTTTGGAAACTGCATCCTCAGTAGAGAAAGAACTGAAGGAAAAAGTAGATGGAATGGAGGACACCGGCTTTATTTCACACCCTCATCCACCAAGGGAGGGCCAGCCATGCTGCCATGACAGTGACCAGGTCAAGGAGCAGTCAGGTCTGTAAACCCAAAGCCTGGATGAAACAACAACATGAGGTCTGTGCTAACACTGAAGCCGTTTTTAGAAACTACAGATGTGTACAAGCTTTGGGGTAGGCCAAAATGGGAGGTGACGATACAACTGAAGATGATGGGACACAGAAGGTTCAATGTTGTTTGCTGTTATGCAATAAAGGAACAAACAATAACAGCACCTCAACTTCAATGAAATGAATTTTACATGTTAGTCAGGCAGAGTGAATGGCTGCTCCCACCTCCTTCCTACCAGGGTAGTGAATCTGGGACAAAGTTATACTGCTAAGTAATTATTTAACTCCTGCTGAAAATATTAGCAGAAATAGCCTGGGAATGCAATAGGATACAGTCCATACATTCTGCATTTATTTTCCTATCTTGGGAGAAAAAAAGAAGAAAAAAAAAACAACACATGGAACATCCCAACAATTCATCTTTCCTGTAGCTGCTTCAACAAACTGAACTCAGCTTTGGCAGTAAACCCATTTCAGAGCAGCTAAACACACACACATTAACCTAAAGGTGAGAGGAGCCATCTAGACCACTGCAATGGGCTGTTAGGTGCCCCACACTCAATGCTTCCACAGCAATTAAAGTGCTGTATTGCTGAACATTCCTCCTAAAATTCTGTTTTCATAGTTCTACGATGTCATATTTCCGTAAAATACAAGGGGAAGCCATACAAAAAAGAAGCCACAGAAAGGAACGCAGAGTGATCCCAGCAGAGAATCAAAGCAAGCAGTGAGCCACCTTCCTCATTCCTTACTGATTAGAGTTCTTGTTTTAAATCTGTTAAAAAAAGAAATAAAACACACAGCAAGAACCCAAATGACTCCATTCAAGGGGACAGTTGCAGAAACCAAACCCTGCCCTGTATCTGCCCATTGACAAGGGGATGAGTAGTGCATTTCTGTGACACGGTAACTCAGATGCTTTCAGACTGTGGAATAGCCCAAGTGTAAGTGAAGCTGCAAGAGCCTTACTTGTTGCCCCATGATTGAGCATCGCTCATAGTTAGAGCTCTGGATTCCAGATTCAGCCTGTGAGAACCACCACAGTGCCTACATGAAGATGGGCCACATCCTACAGTGCATTATGGCACTTCAGAACACGGCAACATATCACTGCAGAGAAGGAGCAAATAAAAGCACTGACTGGCTGACAGACCTAAAGTGACCAAAACAGAGCCCTGCAGGTGACACTCCATGGACCCTCCAAAGATGTCCCTATCTGCCAGCCTCCTTCCATCAGCAGGAATACCCACCAAGCAGAACATCTGAAATGAACGTGTTGTCTTCTCTCCCAAATGCTCATGCCTCCCCTGCCCTGAGTAACCACTTAAACACATTAGGTGACAAATGCTTTGTTGTCAAGCACCGCAGAAGCCCCACAGGACATGTCTTCTGACATGTCTGCTGGTAAACCAAAGAGTGACATAACAACATGACAAGGGATTTAAAAAATTAAGTCTTCCCAGACAATCCCTGGGGGTGCTTCTGCTATGATATGCAGGCTGGCAGCGCTGCTGCTTGAGCTGCCACATTCCCACATTTCCTTGTTTTACAAGAAATGGATTTCACCGGTTAGTGAATCTTTAATGTGACAAAAGGAGGGGACAAGGCAATGGTGCTGGAGTGCTTCTCTTCAACAGCACCCTGACATAGGAGGTATGTAGCAAGGGCTGCCTATGGAGGAGTGCTTACATAGCTCTTGGGCCTGCCTCTGCACAACCAGTCACTCAAATCAAATCAATCAATAAAGCTTTCACAAGGAACGGATTGCAATCTTTGGCATGTGGGCCTTTTATGCTGGGAAGTGTTAGGAAGAGAAACAGAATTGGAGGGGGTGGGGCAGACAGCCACCCAAACAGAATCACAGAATCAGTAAGGTTGGAAAGACCACTAAGTTCAACCATCAGCCCACACCTGTGACCACTCCTGACCATACCACTCCTCTACCCTTTTCTTGAGTGCCTCCAGGGATGGTGACTCCACCACCTCCCTGAACAGCCTGTTCCAAAACCTCACCAATGCTGGACAGGCAGGTCCCACTCTGTCCCTTTCTGACTATTTGAAACAAGGCAACACGTTCCTCAAGATCACACAGGATCTTTTGTGGCAGTCCACCAGCATCTTTCAGCCTCCACCAGCTGAAGCTCTTATCAATGCCCACCTTCTCACTTCTAGTACCTGCCACTGTAAATCATACCCCAGAGCAATGCTTAAAAGAGAAGGCATCTAAATCACAAAATAAAACAGGTCAGAGCTGCAATTATGATCAGTGAAGCAGGCATCAGTATGTTGTGCATAATTAAAATGACTGTAGGACTTCTCTATAAATATCAGCCAGAAAAGTGTCTCTTTGTGTGTGGGCATAAAAATGAGATGCAGGAAACAGCCTGCTCTGATGTGACAACATGACCTTGGAACAACTTTCTCGCCTCCACACCAGAGTAATTACACTGTTGAAATGTCTGATTGTGTCCCTCTTGCCATCAGCAGCAACCAAGTCTTTGCAGCAATAAAAGTGTAACCGCCAGTAGTTCAATAAGGACCCAGACAGAGAGAAACTAATTTTGTGATGGCTGCTGCTCCTTCAGGTTCTCTGAAACCGCTGCTCCAAGAGCAAAAGCTCTTGTTTTCTCCTTTAAAAGTCTGAACTCGGCTTGGAGATGAAATCCACTCAAGATGATAAATGGTTACCATGCAAAGCTTGTCTTACACACATCTTTAAATATTTTACTTACTGCTCATCAATCTTCCTCATCCACGCAGCATTCTCAACTACTTTGCAGAAATGGAGCCAGCTCCTTCAGGGAATTTGGGAAGCAAAATATATTCCCACTCTTCTCAACATTATGATGACAGTAACTACAGAATGTTAAATGAGAGAGGGTGCTATAAAGCAGAGTGCTGCTCCAGATCACTGCGTCATTACCAGACGGGGCTGTAGGACACGGGCTGGCTCCCATTGGTCCCACAGGTGATGGGCAAATCCCTGCAGCCCACACTGGATCTCATGAATCCCAGAATGTGGGCAGTTTCATTAGTAAGAACTAAGAAGAGACCAACAAACCAAGCCTGAAGCATTATGGCAGGTCCCGTTACAAAACTTGACAGGTGAATAACATCACTGTTAATTGGCAACATAATAGAACTGCTCCTTTCATCACAGAGAACTAAAAAGGTTGGCAAGTGGCAACACGCATGGTATGTTTTTATTCAAAGCTACTTCAAAAATCAAATTCTTTAATCCATAACAACTTATCTCCCATTCAATAACCCAGTAATCCCCCTTTGATCAGCGTAACGCCTGGACACATTTTTATTGACCCAGTAGTAAACTCACGGGACTTACCATTATTTTACTAGAAATGACTGGATATATTTTTCCCTGCAGTCAAGTATTTATCAGGCAGAAGGCAAATATGTGATTCATTGACTCATAATGCATTACAGATAAATAATAATGAAAGATCTATGCATCATTCTTGTCAACGTGCTGAAAAGATTTGCTGAATGCTCAGAGGTCAAGGGAAAAAAAAGTCAGAAGTGTTAAAACCTGCAGGAAAAGAGAATGGATAGTGATGCACAGACTTACGACCAAGGGGTATTGACACATAGCCACAAGAAGCACACTATTACTACTAGCCAACACACGGCCTGATGTCACATCTCAAAAACATAGTGTTGCCACTGTGTATTCCAAATGAAGTGCTCCAAATTACCCCACAACCTAGGTATAGCTGCAAAGCATTTAGGAAGTATTCTGGTTTAAAAAATAAGAATAGGGTTGAAGAAATTTCAGGCTATCTCTGCAGATCTTTCAGAAGCTGAACGAGGAAGAGAGCGCTGAATAAATTAATCTGTGTAAATGATTTTTTCTATATGAAATATTAATGTGCTGGCCAACTTTCAAACGTCACAAATCAAAATAAAGGCCCACGATGAACTGAATTGGAACACTGAAAGAAACTAAAGCAGGGAACAGTTGTTATTTTCAATCACTCAAATATAGATCTTCTTTATAAAGAATAATGGCGCATCCAAAACGGTCATCTCCTTAAAGTACATAAAGCACTAGAAAGAGAAGGACATAATACATGACTTATTGTTGCAGTGTTGTCAGGTCACAATTTTCTTTTTAAGGTGTTATATTGCTTGAGCTTCTGTAGGGAATTCTCCCTAATAAATCCCCCTTTTTATGTTCCTTTTTCAGGACTACCATTTAAAAGATGCTATTAAAAGATTCAGAGAGCTTCTGGAATAACTGCTTGGATCTGGTAACCCCCGGTAGAAAGGAGCACAGCAGCTCCCTGTCACATGCCCCACTTGAATGATAACTAGCGCTGGTGTTAGACATTTGTCAGGGAGTCTAATAAGCCATCTGGATGCTAAAAAGACTCCAGATTCATCTTCTGTAGTGCTCTGGAACACTCGAGGTGGGACAGGGAGAGTCCTTTCTAGCAGCAGGATTTGGGAAAACTGGGGAGACACAAGGACATCAACCTGCTGCAGTGTTGTTGGGGGCACAGTCATCAACAGAGCCTGTACCCAATGGTGGAAAGAATCTCCCTTAACTCACACAGGTTACTTTCCTTTTCTCCTGAAGGAAACTTATTCCAGAGCAAAGCAAACATGACACATTCCATTGGCTTACAGAATTAGCACTGCTGCATCTGAATTCCTTCTTCTCAGATAGACATACATGTGTACACCTCACATACCAGATTCCATCTAAATAGTCTGGATCCACACCTACCCTCGACCTTCAGCTGGGTCAGCATTGGATTATCCTCCCCATGCACACACAGGTGAAGCAGACAGTTCTGCATTTCAGCATTACTCATGGCAGGAGCAGATATAATGTCAGAGGGGAAAGAAGAAAAAAAGAATCAAGTTTGAAAATATTAAGCCAATGCAACCCAGTGCAGAACAAAGTAAAAGAAACATTTTTAAGCCTCAGCCTCCACAAGGAATGATTCCCATAGAGCCCTTGGATATGGTTCTCAGCAGGGTGGCTGTGCTGTGCTGGATCACCTGCCTCCTGCTGCCCAAACTCAGTGAACAAGCAAGAGCTGTTCCTCAAACACTGCTGTATCAAAGCCTGTTAACTCCCCATCTGCCCTCCTCTACATCCTTCACCTTTGCTGGAGACAAACTTCATTCAAGGCAACTAACAAAGAAAGCTCATTTCCTTTGAACTTATTTACAAGTTTTACCATTAAACTTGCCCACATTATGCAAGCAGCTTGCAATCTTCCCTAATTCTCTGACTTTAATTATATAATTGAACAACCCAAAAACTCATTTTTTCCAGGAAACATTAAACATTACCATCTTAATGAAATTCTTAATGAAACGGTCCTCCCTGCATGCAAATGACTGGCACTGGATTTGCTTATCACACTGGTAGACAAAAGGACAAATGCCCTTCGTTTTGTCAATCGTTGGGAGTTACAGCTCTCTCTGCCAACACTCCTTCTAGATAACACAGAGGGAACCACAGACAGGAGGAAGGCAACGTGGAAGGGTAAAGGAGTGGCCAGGAGGGACTGCAAGTTGCAGGAGGCCACAGGGAAGGAAAAACACAACTAAACCTCCCAGACACCTCCTGTTGCCTCTCGCCTCTCCATCCCACTAATGAGCAGCCCCTCTGTTCTGCCAGTTGTACAGGAGAGGAGGATCCAGCCCTTACCAATGGGGCATGGAAACACCTCTGGTCACAGAATCATTAAGGTTGGAAAACAAACACTATGTTCATCTATTCCAACCAGCAGCCCATCACCTCCACGCCCTCTAAACCCCACCACTCAGTGGCCCCATGTTCTCTTCTTCTGCCTTACCACTTCTCCAGCCATCACCCCAACCACTACACAAGACCTGACCTACATGCTGCAGTACAGTTCTCCCAATATAAGCCCATCCTGCTCACTGTTAGCACTTTCTTACAGGGTGATTTGCAGCAGCTGAAGGATGTTGTGGTACCAAGCTCAACTCAGCTGAAAAGTTTCATCACATCTTTCCATTGCAACCACTATTTTGTTGTACTTTGTGCCCAGCAGTTCAAAGACACCAAGAACATCCTTCATTACTATTCCTACCCAACCACACACAGTTCAAAGACACAACCTCAGTGTCCACGCTTCTGAAAACAAAGCAGAGCCCAGCACTACAACAGAACTCGCATCACCAAATCAGCTTGCTTGACTCTCCTCAAAATCTAATTCTTCCTCAATCTAATTCTCACTGATCAAGAGCAGAATGGTTTTATTCAATAAGCATCAGTTATTTTTCTCTCCACTCTCCTGCTTCATTGCACTTCCAGAGTCCTGCCCCCTTCAGTCCTATGATGTTCCTCATTCTGCTACAGCTCTCAGATTGTTCTGATTATTTATTGATAATAAATGTCAGGCCCTGGGTTCCTTTCCCTGATTTATACCCTGAACTGCAATTACGTGGTACACAGACACAGTAAACCTTAAAACAAAGAGAGAGAAGGTTATTAATTTAGAAGGAAAGAAGGAAGATATAAAGGAAAGGAAGAAGGAAAATATAAAGAGGTTAAGCAGAGATGTCAGTACTGCACTATGCAATATCATTCTCCAATTGCAGGTGACAATATCCCAGCACTGCCTCACCTCTGGGATGGGAGTGGAAATCTTGCAAGCTTTAAAGATTCAGCAGCACTTTGGAAATGGGGATCTAAGCCAGATCTCTGCATGTTCTCAGTTAAGGCTGTTCTGCTGCTTCAAATTCCTGCTACTATGAGATGGCTGCTTTCCCCCAGATGAGGGCAACACGGTCTTTTCGGTTTTGAGGCTAAAAAAGGTAAAAATCTGAGTCAGCTACAAACATCTGACAAACTAGATGATTAGCAGATACAAGAAGACACATCACCCATACAACTTTAACCGAAGTGAATTCCTTATACAGCTCTGAAACAAAACGTTGGGGAGTCTTGCTCTGACAAGCCAGTTCTGCCCCTAGATTTCTCAGTTGAAAACATATTCAGAGTTCTGCCCAGGTCTGCAAGTAGGTTCGACTCACTCAGCTCTCCATCTCTCCTCCAAGTAACATTTCCCCAGCCATAACCCTACCCAGCACTGCACGGGGAATTTATCTGTGCTGGTACCAGAAGTCCTTTTTAAAACAGTGATACAGAAAAAGGCTCTTGATCCTGAGACAGCTGACAATCCTGAGCAACAACAGGAGAATTCCAGCTCACAATTAGCGGTCTTAATGCTCAAACTTTCCAACTAAAATCAATTGATACATTTGCCCAGAAGGCTGAGAGAACATTCACAAAGCACAAGGGATCAAAACATGGCTCTCAAGATCCGAATCTACTCATTAAAGAAAAATAAATTGAAGCAATTCCACGAGCTTCAGAAGGAATTCAATCCAGTGTACAGTTTACAAGCCACTTTCACCAAGTGCTTTTCATTCCAAGCACTCTACAGGAGAGAAGCATCATTACTTGCCGTAACCCCAGAACTCCCCCCTGTTCTGGTTTGTTTTTCTCTATATGATTCTTCCCACTCTGTGTATTCCCTAGTTGTGCATTTTTGTCCATCACATTGGTTTCTGTCCTTTGTATCCCACACTGTATTCCTTAGCAATTATTTATAGAAGGACTCATCCACCCCAAAACCACATCCCCGGCCGTATGTCAGTATAGCTCAGGCTGTTTGTCTCCCAGGAATTCAACCACCTTTCTGCTTGCGGCCTGCAGCACTGCATTCACAACAGCTCATCCTCTCTGCAGCAGCAGAGCTTGATCCCCCTAAATATAAGATTCCCATCCAGTCTCCAAATAGAGCGAAGAACTCTAATTCGGTAAAGATGAACCTCTGAGCCCAGCACAACACCAAAATCCTACTTTCCTCTACAACACAGCCAGGCTTTTTATTTATCCCAACAGAAAGAATGATTATTTTCTTAGTGCAGTAGCATTTGTGACAGCAAAATACAAGAGCTCAAAAAATAAACCAAACCCTAAAACCATTACTGCAGCAACCCCTCAAACAAAAGCACAACCCCACCATGCTCTAGAGGCCAGGGTTTTTTTCCTTCTATCCCACTCAGTATTTCGTTACCTCAGTATTTTTGTTTTCCTTTGTCCTCCATTCCTCTCTACTTTTAAAGGAAAGGAACACATTTTTCTTTCTCTTCTACCTGCCCCAAGAAGGGGGTATTTCTGCCGTCTCCCTGGCACAGCTGCTGCCCACACACCCCACAGTGTCAGCCTCCAACTGTCCCTCCCTGGAAACAACTCCAAGATTAACTTTCCTTCCTATAGAAATTCATGCCCGTGCCCCAAGCCCAACTTTGCTCCTATGTTTGAGAGAAGAGCTGCTCCATCACCAGGCACAAGCACACAGTTACCTGCGGCAGCTGCTGCACCATTTCGTGCAGCTGAAGCACTCTTGTAATTCAACAAACCCCGGCTAACCCTTATTGAGCAGAGAATCCGCAGTGTTGGGGTGGGAAGGGAACCATTCAGCAATGGGAAGGGCAGGCAGATATTGTCATGAAGATGCTCCCAAAGTGCTGACTGTGCTGCTGACCACCAGGAGCAGCCTCCTGGCCATGCTCCACAGCTCTCCCCAAGAAGGATGCCCTTTCTGAAGGAGGCATATTGACGGCAAACAACCATCCCACCAACCTGCAGAGAAAGGTCACCAGCATCCATCTCATTTGCTCTGCAGAGATTCTGTGGATTGCAATAGAGCAACCGTATTATTCTGGCTAATGAGAACGTAAGGTTTCATTAATGACTTCCACAGTCGCTTAAATCCAACCTTAGCAGATTAATTTTGCAAAACAAAAAGTGACTAGCCAAATAAACTCCACCACAGCTTGACAACCAGTAAAATTATGAGTTAATGTTTGTTTAGAAAACAGACCACGAAAGCACAAGGGGAAGAAAGGAATGAAGGATTCATAAAGTATTCAGCCAACAAGCAGCTTTTAAATCAGCTCAAGAGACAGGGAGGGCAGCCCCAGCTGCTGCCACAGATTTGCAGTGGACAAGGAAGATGACTAACTGCATGGGCTTGGAAATCAAAGCGATACAGCAGGAACTTTGCCTGCCCCAAACCAAAGTTCCAGCCCCATCTCATGTATAGAAAACATCAGGACTGGGTCAGCAAAGGGGATGGATGTCACTAAGGGGTAGCTCTGAGCCTTGCCCTAAGGGTGTAAGGCAGGCAGTTGCACAGCTCCTGTTTCACCAAGTACCACTGCAGGCTTTAGGATAACAGATCAGTTTTACTACCCAGCAAGTCTGACTTGGATAAAATGAACTTCGTCTCCATAAGGAATGCAGAATAACATCCCAGAAGGGCTAAAACCAGAAGGCTCCACCACTGACCCACTGCAGCTCTGTGTGAGCACCAGCCCCGTCACATCATCATGCAAAGGCACAGGGGCTCAGGAGCAGCAAACTACATACACTGGCACTACACGGCAGCGCAGCACACCTCGGGTAACAAAATTAAGCATCAGCAACGACCCATTTCCTTGCACAGCGGGGAGCGGTGGAGCTAATCTGGCTCTGAGAGGGAACACGCTGCGGGCTTCCCCACGCCGAGAGCGCTCGCTGCTAACGCACGCACCGCCCACACTAATCCACCTCGACCCAAAACTGTTGACCGTTTCTGTTGAAAGAAATAAGTGGGGGATTAAAAGGAGAAATCCTGAAATCCAACAGACTTGAAATTAAGCTGGCAAGGAAAGCGAGCTGCTGAGAAGCAGCAGTTTGCACAGGGAGGGATGCACGGAGCTGCTGCAGGTCAGGTGAGTTACGTGAGGGTGCAGCAGCAGATCCCAGCCATCCCCTCACCAGCACCAGGGTTTGGGTGTTTGATCCAATCCTCCCACATTCACCTCCCAGCCGATGTGTTGCAGTGTGACAAACCACACAGCCAGCTGTTCACACTTCATCCAACTGCAGTGACAGCTGCTCCCCATGCTCACCGCCACCTTCACCCCCCGACCACGCTCTTTCCTTCTCCTAAATCCACAGCCATTTGTATCTCGTTTGTTACCAGATATATTTGCACACATCTTCCTTTACAAAACATTTTGGCAGCCGGGTCCCTCGCTGATACTAACCAGCAGAGATCTCTGACCTGAATCAGAGCAGTGCTCATTTACTCCAGCTGAGGATCTGACCCCACGACTTCCAGTGCTTGAGCTGTAATAGAAGTAGGATCAGACCAGGACATTGCACACCTGGGAGACTTGCAAGATGCTTTCAGGTGCTACAGAGAGCAAAGCCTGCAATTCTGTGGTTCCTAAATTTTATTCTCTCTCAATCAATACAATGGTGCAAAGGGATCTTATCCAACAAGCGCACTCTTCCAATTAACATACATGCCAAGAGCTGCCATGAAGTCTTGTGGTAGGGTAAAAATTCCAGGGACACATCTGGTCCACTTCCTAACTCAAACCTCATTTACATTCAGTTTTTCACTCCAAAAAGCACAAAACCCCACAAGTCTGGCAAAGCACCGTGCACAGACACTGAGCTCCCCCAGTCCAAGACTGGGTGTTATTTTTAAACACAGAATCACACTGGTAACACAACCAGAGCCCTTCCCCAGCAATCTCATTTCTTACTTTGCCTATCACTATTAACGTCTTGAGTTAACTAATTGAATGCAAGTTGCTTAATTGAAACATGTGATGTGCAGCGCTTGCTTCTAACGCAGCAGGAAGGGGAGAAGTGAATTTCAGAGCTGTCTGCATTCTTTTTTTCCCCTACCTTGACACAGAATGGGATGCTCAAAACAATATTATGGAGACTATTTGAGCTCCTACCTAAGAGCAAGAGAAGAGATCTTCCTTCTGCACAACAGCACTGCTGTAAGTTTTGTTTAGCTTGCGTGGGATACAGTTAATTACAGTAATTTATCAAAGTGGCACAAGGTAACATTCACACACAAAGTTTTTCCCGCAGTCAGAACCCTTACTTTTATACGAGTCTGGGTTGTGCTAATTGAATTTTCACTTGGGTAGATAAAATCTTTAACAACTCTGGAATAACGAAGCGCTCTTTGTTCAACGATGTGAATCAGAATGATTTACAGCACCTTTCACATAATCATGTTAATTTTGCTTTCATATGATTAATTAAAACAATATGTTCTTTCTTTGTAAAATAGAATTAGCGCACCCAAGGAGACAGGTTGCATTGCAAACTTCTTTTTCTGATAATAAAAGCAATTTTCACGCGCCATTTTTTTGGCAAAGAGAAGTAAACATGCTTAAGTGGGCAAGAAAACTGCAGCTGGGGTCAGATCCCTTCCTGGTGCATCACCAATGCACTGAGCAGATTGCACCAGAGAGGATTTACTCCCATTGTTGCGAGGCTGGTCCGAACAGCAGAAATCCCGTCATGCCATAGGCCATTATAGGCAGCTGTCACTTCTTGAGCTGCCCCAGCACATCTGGAGCCAAAGTGAATGACACATCAGCAACAAAAGCTCAGAGAATAAACTGGATTGTGCCTATGGTCCAGGCTCCAGATTCAGTCCAACCTGTGCTTTCCCAGCACAGTCAAAGCATAACTAGGAATACTCTCTTCTACCATCCATACTCAGTTCAGCATCCTCCCCTGCACAACAATCACCCACTCTTGGGCGAGAAGTTACTGGGTGCCACTGGTTGATGTTACATGGGCACAGCAAGTAATGGTATGAATGAGCTACGAATGATAACAGATACTTGGCAGAGGCATGAAGCCATCCAGACTCAGATGGTGAAACTCAACAGATTGAGAAAGGAGACAACGCTGAGCCCAGCATCATGCAGAAGCAGCACGCAACTCATTTTATGCAGCCCTTTCCAAGGCTTTTTGCCCAATTCTAAAACCTCCCAGAAGACAAACCACGAGCTGTTTGCACTCCCCTAACAGGCCTAAAAACCAGAACATAGCTCAGGGCCTGCAGGAAGTTCTTTGGAATGAAAGGACTATGATTACAGCAAGCAACAACTGCAACATAAGTCATCACGTATGTCATGGCTGTATGCACTTGGTCGCCCCTGCCCACGATGGCCCAGGAACTCTCCTGCTGATCACTTCATCCAAATGATACAATGGGTCCTGGAGGAAACAGAGGGCACCTCAACCAATGCAGTCAGCCACAAGATGGGAAAGTCTGGATGATGCTGGAGATGCCCCAGGCAGCCCTGGCTGTAACAGACCAATTGATAGACATCACTTGTGTTGCTAATTAAGCAGGTGCCAGATTAGCCTGGCAGTGCTCAACAGTTCCTGCTATTGAAGTGACCAAACCACACTTAGGTAACCAAATAATGAGCAGGAACTGCTTCTGCAGCTGCAGAAGTGGTCATCTAGGACACATGCAGATGTCATCAGCAAATTCAGCAAAGCCTCACCCTACATATTGGGTAGCAGAGAAATAAGAATCATCTCAAAAGCTGGGGCATTTTCTTGTTTGTTTTGAATTACACTGATTTTATATTACTGTGTCTTGGCAGAGTTATTTAGATCCTCTCTAAGGTAAATCCTAATGGAATACCCTGGATAATGAGACCTGCTACATGAGAGTGGCAGAGCAGATCCCATGGTGGGCTCTGGAGGAGAGGCAGCTGCTCTGGCTGATGGCAGGAAGGGAAGAGGGAGCCTTAAGAGACTCTCCAGTGGCACCAAGGGGCTGATTTTACAACCTGATGTATGAGGATGTACACTCACGACTGCCATTACTATTAGCAGCGACCATGGATGGCTGAACTCCCTGCATAAAGCACTGAATATTTACCTCCGCATGCTCCTGTTTTATTCCACTTCAAGCCTGCACTGAGGCACCAGCCCACAGAGGTTACTCACTTCGAAGTTTCTGTACCAAAAAGTCTCTAAGCAGAACAGTACAGGCTTTCACTATGAGAATCACCAGTAAACACAGGGGCACCAACCATAGAGGTGAACCTCTCAGCACAAGCACTTGACAATTACACCAAACAAGGCCTCTTATTCTTCTTGTATTTCACAGGTTAAAATACTTATATCTCTATCAAACAATTAGCTACATTTTTCACCTGCCAGACTGTTGCTGTACTGCAGAGACATGCATAACCAACTAGGATCAATGAAATATCCATGGTGTACAAAGCATCCACCTCTACATCTGTTTGCTTGCTCCAGCAGAGATGGGTGTGCAGCTGTTTTAAGAATTCCTGTCGCTGCAAGGAAGTCAGTGTGTGCACAGATCTCTGCAGGGCAGAGGATGAGCAAAACAGCAAACCACATGTGACAGGTCACTTAATGCATTTCATGGCAGTGCTTAGGGCTGTAGTCAAACTATCTACTATCAGACTCTAATTCAAGCATCACGACTGCTTCTCTTCCGTGGCTGATTAGCAAGCTGCAGTCTAGGAGCCCTGGCCAATGCCTGGCCCCAATCTCTCCATGCTACCTGAGCTCAGGCTACAGCTCAGCTGAAACAAAGGAAGATGTCGTGGCTCCAAGTGCTCTTGTGCTGAGGGCAGAATAAAACAGAACACACCTGGAAAAGCACAGGGAGAGCAAAGCAAGGGTGACTTTTAGCTTCAGGTGGTCCAGCCATGACCAGTATGGTCTGCATGTCTGTGCGCCAGTGGAGCCAGAGCCCACGTATACTGCAGACCATGGCCACCTCCCCACTGGTCGGCATTTCTGCTTCTCTAAAATTAAATTAATGACTGAATTAAACTAATAATTGACTCACTTCCAAATACAGTCTCCCGGTACACTCGACTTAGAACAATCTTCTCCTGGGAGGCACCGGGGAGCTCTACTTGTATTACTTATGGAATCAGGGCTAATTAAATTAATTTTTTGATGGAATGTACTTAATTTCACAGATGGTGGCTGCCTGTTTCTCATGTAACCAGGGCCACACAGTTGCCAATAACTTCTCGCTATCCCCACGATTAAGAGATGATAATGGCTGCAATTATTCAAGTCACCTTGAAGGGGAGGCCTTCTGTCAAGGGGAGAGCCAACGGTGGGCCACCATTTGAGAGAACACCATGGGCAGTACCTCACTGCCATCACCTCAACTCCCACTGAGGCACAGAGGGCTCAAAGAGAAGAGCTGCATGCTGCTGTGCTGACATTATAAGGCCTCCAGTACACGATTAAATTAGAGCCTTGCTACTCCCTCTAGGACCACATACTGTTACTTGCAATACAGTTGAGCTGCACTTGAAATGAGGACTTGTGAAAGGAATAGACTACCATAAAAAGAATTAATTTTCTGCACTCCAGATCAGAGCTGCAGCACTCAAGTCGGTCCTTTGGAGGTGAATAACCAAAAAGCAGTAAACCTATTAAAAAAATAAATAATTTTTCACTACACAAAAAGGGTGAAATAGTGACCTGCCACATGAATAGCTCAGTTCAATGAATACATTTTCTGTTCCACAAATCAAAGCACATTTCCCAGGGAAAAAGGACCTTTTTTTTTTCTTCTGAACAAATGCCTCTTTTAGGATTAGGTACGTTGGAACTGTAGCTCCACTTTACAACATGGCTGTGCATTAATTAGCGGGTTTGCATTAGAGCAAGAGTTATGGATGCAGTTAGCAAGAAAATCAAAGAGGATGATCAGGATAGCTGGGCAATGAAGAGTGACTGAGTCTGCTCTGCATGCAGTGTGCTCTAGAGCTGCCACCTTCTGTCAGTGACATATAAGGGTGGCTGCAAGGCTTCAGGTGGAGGCACTGCTGAGAGAAAAGTGCACCTTTTCCCAGGAACTCTATTGCTTTGATTTCCCACCTGCAGCCATAACACATCCAGCCTGTTCACACCACTACCACTTGTTTCTCATGGGTCACAGCAGGGACTGGCTGCTGTTATAAGTTCTGCCATCAGGTCCTCCATCTGCCTGCCCAGGGCCTATGCATCAGTTGTGCATCACTTGGGCAGTCTCAGTAATCTAAAGCTGCACTACTTAAATGTAAGCCCTGGGATAAGCCATGATAAAAGTTCTGGTTACCCCTCAGCCTGACACTGATATGCTCCCAAACCAGCCACACATATAAAGGTAGAAAGCCCAGGCCTTTACAAGCAAATGAATGTTTCTAGCAGCTACAGTCATCAGAAAGTTGAAGAGTCAAAGTCAAAATGGTAGAATAAGCCACAGTTATGTGAACCCACAACACCCCCATGGTGGTGAAAGCAAAGTCCACCTTACCCACATTGCACACACATTCATGCAGTCCCTCTATTCCTCCATAGAAACATTTACCTTAGAAAAAAATAGATGTATCCTGATTCTGATGAGCTCTTGCTACTTCTCACTCTCTCCCTTGAGAAGCCTCTTTCAGTGAGCATCCAACAGAGCACAGCACGGCCCTGCCCAGCAGAACCCAGCTGATTGCCAGGCTTTACACATCAGCAAAATCTCTCTTCTTTTGGGTCACTTAAAGAGCTCAAAAGTCCAACAGCACTGCTTGCAGTAATGCATTCCTCCCCCTCCTCACTCCTCTCTCAAACACCCTTTCAAATTTGCTGGACTGAAGGCAGGGGTAAGGTCAGGCAGCCGACAGGGCTCCTGGGATACTGCAGGGGCCATAAACCAACCAGAATTAAAGCTGGATATATATGCCAGGTTATCGAGCCCATTTCCTGCCCAGCGCAGTTTAGTGGCCCATGACACATTCCCTTGTGCTTTATCTACAGGTCCTGAATGGAGCTCAAAACCATTCATTCTGGTCACTGGGATTCTGCAGCTCTCCAGATGACCTGCAGGCTGGTTTGATCCTACACCTGCAAAGATCATCTTGTCTAAGAAAAAGCATTTGGTGTATAAAGGCATTGATAAGAACTCACTCCTGCAGAGAGAAGTCCCCAAGGTTTCAGGGGTTTATGCACTACCAGCAAGTTGATCTATCCACACCTCCAATGCTTTAAAATCCACACTAGAAAAGAGTCTGCTTCCCTCCATGGTCCATCCCCCTCTAACCCCCCTTTGGATTTTCAGAAGGCTGGAATGGAAGAAGAGGAAGAGGGGATGAAAAAATAAATAAATAAATCACAAAATAGGACCAGGTCCAAGAATATCAGCTACTTGTCAGCTCTGCAAAATACCCACTAATATATAGAGGAGAAGTGTATAGGTCCTTGCAGAGCAATACGTCAAAGCTTTCTCACTGTGATACCTAGCTTTATTTGGCCTCCATATTATGGACCAAATTGGATTTCTTTGGATCTGGATAAAACGCATAAGGGTGATGTACACCGTGATTTATTACCCTAAGTGCTCAAAATGCCTCCCACTAAATTTGTTGTGACCTTATCATACTATTAAAACCCAAAGTAAATAAGTGCTGCAAGTAAAGGTTAACAACACACCAAATAAAACAAACGGCAAGCGCAGGGGATGGGACCTGCTCACACTGCTGGCATGCTCCAGGGAATGGCATCGCTGCATGGTCTGACAGCATGAGCTGAGAGCCCATAGGGCACAGAGCTTTAGAGATGCCACTGCTGCCCAGAGGTGGGGGTGCCCAGGTCATGGATGGGGCCCTTTGCAGCCTGAGCTTGTGGGAACTGATCCTGCACATGGCAGGGGTTGGGACTGGATGGGCTCTTAGGTCCCTTGAACACAACCACGCTATAATTCTATGATGCCTTCTCATGTATCTCTCAAACAGGTTCAGGTTTACCCAAATAAAAACATTATTAGGAATTAAAGAACCTCTTGGAGAAATGCCAGCAACAACTTACAACCAAATCCATATCAACCCAAGCAAAACAAACAACAAACCACTCTGAAACAGTATTTTAAAGAGACTCCTTGCAGCTTCGTAGAGGGAGATAGTCTCAGCCCTGGGTGTTTATCATTACAAGAACAGATTAATAAAGTAGAGCTTCATGCAACTCAGAGCAACAGGAAACACAGTCCCATATTTCCCCCAAATCAGAACCTGATCAAGTGAAAGCAACATTTAAGAAAAAAACACACTTCATTATGAAGCCTCAAGGAAGTGTCTGAAGTCACCAAGGCAAAAGAAAACCAATAGCAACTCCTGAATAAGAGCTGAAGTTGTGTTAATTTGGCCTCTGCACTCAGCCTGGTTTGGTTCCATAACAGAAATACTCCTGACATCCCAGGTGAGTGTGAGCTTCTAATGACCTACGCCAAACGTTAAACTGTTTGAATATAAGACATAATACTCCAGGCCGTGTTTTCTTTTGATATATCAGCAAAGGCAAGGGAGACTCAGGTCATTAGAATCTCCTTTCTACTTATTCTCACAATAATTGTGATAATAAATTCATTATTTTCATAATTACTGCGTTATAATTTAGTTACAGGGTCACATTAATTTCAAAAGTCTTACTACAAGGCATCATCCAAACAAAATAAGAAACAATTAGAACTAAATTAATCTAAAATCCTACTTACAAGCCATTACACAAGCAAAATAAGTAACACAAACCATGAAATTTATCTAAAATCCTATTAAAAATGATAACTTTGAGGCCAAAAGAAATAAAAATTATTAGAAGTACAAGGAAAAAAGCAGAATTTTTCTGCTGTGTTTCTCCAACAGAAGCAGCCAATGAGCCACAGTGCCAGATCATAGGGGCCTGGGATATGGCAGGCAATGAATCCAGAACCACCCCACGGCCTCTGCAACCCCCCAAGGCTGGTCTTAGCCCACCCTTCTCATCCAGCCTGTCTCTGCCCCCTAAATACTCTCCATCACACCAGTCACTCACCATTATCACAGCAGCAAGGTCTCCCGATGTCTTCAAGCCCTGGGGTGAAGAAATTCCTTTCTTCTAACTGCACAGAAGCCCCATGTCTGCCGCCTTCTCCCCGCATCCTCCCCATGCGATCACAAGCACCACCTGTTGTTCACACCACCTGTGCTTTCCAGCCCCCACTCTGCTGAGCAAACCCAACCCTCAGCCTCTAATCACAAGCACCTGGGTGGGCTCAACGTGGGTGCCCGTTACATAACACCAGAGTGTTTCAATGAAAAAAAAAGCCTTTAAAACAATTAGCATGTGCCTGTTTTGGCAAGTATTTCTGCACTTGAAGAAAGCATAGCAGGTCTAATGTTGTTATTTGTCCCCTTGGGCTTCTGAGATCTTTGTGGTGTGATCTACTACCCTAAATCACACAGTGCTTTACTGTTTGCTGCTCGGGGAGTGCAGCTATTGGATAAATCAGTGGGAAAGGTGCTACAACAAAGGTGTGATGATAGAGGGACCAGCACAATAAAAAGATGCTACAAAAGAAGGGAAGAAGATCACTCACCTGTATGAGAAGATTCCAGGTTCACAGGGAAAAGCTTCACAAAAGAGAAACTTCCAGAAACAGACCCTTCCCCAGCAGCACTCAGCCCTTCAATGGGGGTCTAAGAAGTGCAGCCAGGCTCCGCCCCTTCTGGCCGCACAGCTGAATGGCCTCCACCTGCGCTCCCAGGGCTGACAGGGTCCGTTCCCAGCTGCTCAATCAGGCCATGACTCAGCTGTTGCCATTCATGGAGCATGTAGCCACCTTCTGCCTTGGGCTGCTCTTTGAATTTCCCTCCATGAAGCCATAGCAGTTTGTAAGTTAAAACCCTCAAGGTCTTTCATGTTAAGCACGTGTCAAATTGTTCTTGCTGGAGAGATGCATTTTCTCTGCAGCCATGAACTCGTGTTAAGGCAAAAAAAGAACCGTGCAACTAATACAGTGATAACCCTAATGCACTTGCACAGCGCATCTCATTAACTATGTCATATACAGTAGTAGGATGAACGTCACAGATCAGATTAGCACCTGTCATGCCCCACAAAGGGCACAAGGTCCTAACAGCACTCTGTTACACAAGGAACTTGATCTCTGTCCCGTTTTACATTTGAGAGCGTCTACATTCAGAAAGGCATTAAAGCAAACCCTTAACTCCACCCTTGTCAGTTAACTCCTGTCTCTGCGTTCCTGGAATGAGTCATTAACTTCATTTCATCAGTTCCAAAATCTTCAAATTCAGCTGCAAAAAAGAAAAAAAACGGAACCCCTTTGATCTCAGATTGCTGCTAATTCATAATTGATAACTCAGACTGGAAGGAAGGGGGAAGCTTCATCCCCATTAGTCGTTCCATTTAATATGTGCTGGTGCTTCAATTATGCAAAACTCAACTCTCAGGGTCTGACTGCCTTCCAAAATGTGAGTCAATGGGGGAAAGAGAAAAACCTAGATCGAATTCTTCCAGCTGTAAATCTTTGTAATAGCATAGATGTCACAAGAGTGATATCCAACGCTGAACAATTCTGTTTATTTTCTGAGCTGTTGCTCCATAGAATTCCCAAGGCATCCATTAATGACTTCAGAGAGTTCAACAGAGAAGGACTCATTCGCTCCCTCTTATATTTTTTGGTCAGGTCATTATGCTGCTTGCTGTAATGACCCTTTTTGGCTCAAGGCACTAAAAGCCTCGGAATAATATATGCCCTGGTAAGCGAGTAAGTGAGAAAGAATAATTAACACAAGTCATTTTGTCCTTTACTTTGGAGAAGGCAACTGTCAATTCTTTTTGAAGACGTTTAAATTATAAATGTTAAGAATATGAGTACAAGGAAGAAAACAGTAACGTGCAGACATCACTCGGGCAAAACACGGTTCTTTATGGGGAGAGCAGCAAAAGCAAGACAGCGCAGCAGGGAGCTCAGTTAAAATGGCATGGATGTGTACACCACCTTACACAAATATCCAGCAATGAAAAGTGCTACATACACACTTTTCCTATTAGTTTGTATGGAGTGACTGATGGAGATCACGCTGTAGCAGAAGACAAAATCCAGCTGAAAGTTTTCCTGCAACAGGTCCATGATAAAGTCTCTTTGTCTCTTTTCTGGACCTCACCACAACTCCTTCAGGGGCTGATAGAATCTCTGCTCTCCTTGTCACTGAATGCCTAGAGATTTCACTCTTCATTCTGTAGTAAACCACGCTGAACAAACAAACGGCTTACAACACAACTTCACATCCTCTCTTTCCTTTTCTCTTTCTTTACAGTGAATTTCCCACAGTGACAAAGTCAAAAGCTTAGAGCAAATATAGAGAACATCTTCACTTGCACTTTCTGCCAGAAAGCCATCACCTAAATATCCAACATTTTAAGGGACAAACCATTAACCATTAACAATACTGAATCTATCAAGTTCTTCAGACCTCCCTTGCTCAGCTCGTACTTCCCTGCCGAAATCCCTTCAGTACTTTCAAGTCATGGAGTAGACCACGTACTTTGCCATTGCTTTTCCCCTCCTGGCATTCTCCTTCCCCCCAAGCATCCCTTTCTCTCTCAAGGGAAAGTTATATCAAAACTTTCTACTTGTTGATTAAAAACTGGATCTGGACTGCCCAGAGAACCTTTCTCAGCCCCCAGGACAAGGCCCACCTCACACATTACACAGGACTGGGGCTTTGATCCAGTTCTTTCCTTACCCTTTGCTTCTCCTCCTTTGCTGCATGTTCTCCTGTTGTTTCTATTTCTTCACAGACACCTTCCAAAAGAAAAACAACTCTGCACCTCAAAGACATTTTAATAATTCATATTCAACTTCAGTTCCCAGAAGTTTAATAAACAGTACTTATTAGAATACAGACATTTCATTCCTAAAAACTGCTCATTCGAAGAGGAAATAACAATAATTGTCTCTAAGAATATGTATGAAGAACAAACATTCAGTCTTCC
Source organism: Coturnix japonica (assembly GCF_054131305.1). Classification (NCBI taxonomy): domain Eukaryota; kingdom Metazoa; phylum Chordata; class Aves; order Galliformes; family Phasianidae; genus Coturnix; species Coturnix japonica. Next base: position 5,010,918 of record NC_140680.1, on the reverse strand, counting down.
TGGTTTTGTTGTTTGGTTCACGTGCATCAAAGCCTTCCCTGCTGCTCCTCTCGCCTTTGTCTTAAGCAAAGATTCTGCTTTTAATTGGGTTCAAACCAAAATCTGTATGTAAAGAAAGCTATAAACAGCAACCAGCTCATCCCAGAATCCATGGTAAGTAACAGGAGGGACTGAAATCAGATTATTTCAAGAGCTCTCTTGAATTCATAGGAAAACAGTTTTATTGCACTTCTGGAGGAACCTCTTTAGCCCTCTGTTGGGATGCTTTCAGACCCACATGAAGTTCAGTTTATCACCAAGTAAAAACAAAGGAGAATACAGTAGCCTATTCAAAACTAAAATAAACCAGGCATTGTTAAGTAGCATCTACAATAAGCACATCTACTGACTATCACACACCCTTAAGCCTTCAAAGTTTGTTGATCCCAAAAGTTTTGGGCCACTAAGCAGAAGTCTCAGAGGCCAAGGTGTTCCATTCAAAGTTCCATTTCCCAAACTAAATGAGCTGAAGTCTGTCTCTCTGTAGATGAAGGCCTCACATTTACACTGTACCAAAAGAGCTCCTAGAGTCCAGAGTAATTCCTCTGTGCCATGCAGTTTTCTTCTAAGATTTAATCGCTTGTAAAGCATGGAAAGGTCTGTGGTGAAAGAAGCACAGTTCAGTTTCCTCTTACAGATTCCACTTTTCAAGCTCTTGATGTTGTTATTCTCTTCCCTAAAAGAGAACTGAAATTAACTGAGCATTAACAGGTCTCGGTTCTTTAGCAGATCCTTAGCCAACAGAAATTAACACAGCTCTGACTCATTCTCCCATTCTTGCCAAGCCAGGAGTGGATCTTTGGTGGTAAAACACCATCAAGATTACTGCAGTTAACCTTCTTGAAGGTGTTTGCTGCAAAGAATTCAGTTTCCTTTGGCTTTGGTAGACCTTGTTTTAGAAGAGGAAAGACTTTTATTCCAGTACCACAGAGCGTGTCCACTCTTCAGACTAATTTAAGGCACTTACAGCAACCTGTGACACGTTGCTTCTTCCTACTCACTTTTCCTGGTGTACTGGTGTAAAACTGTACCAGGAAAACACAAAAGGAGAAGAAGAAAAAGAAATCACCAACAAAAATAACAAGTCCGGTTGGATTTAAACTAGTTTGGGAATCCCAAAGATGCAGCGGAATCTGAACTGGCTACCCAGTTCCAGCTGGAAAATAAACCAACCCAAAAAGCACTGGCTTCTTTTTAAGCTTTTTAATGTACAGATCAAACAAACAGACTTTCAAGTGCTTTCATTTAACTTTGATGCCAAACTTTGATGTCTTCGCCATTTACAGTAATCATTTTTATGTGCACTTAATGTTATTTTTCTTTAGTCCAAAATGTTACACATAAAACACCGACTTCATTTGAAATGCGCAGCATTTTTGCTATTCAAAAATTCTGCATTTTTAATTTCTTTCTTATCAGCAGACCACTTCTGGGGCAAAGAGGGAACATCAAGTTTTGAATGCCTTTAGTTGGTTTCAATTAATATTTTATGTTTGTATTCAAACAAGCTGACTTATAGGAGGGCTTCGACACTTTTTTCCATACTTTTTTTTCTGGCACATCTTAAATCTGAAGCGATGGTTCTCTCTCAAATGTTTGATGCTTTATTCCACGATGGGGACCTAAAAGATGACATTTCTACGCGGCTTAATCCATTAGAACCATTGCTCATTAGCCTTGTGCCAAGCTGGGGAGGAGCAGCTCCCCGGTGTCTCAGGAAAAAGACAACACATCGATCCTTTGCTTCAAATGCAAATACCTGTTTCTTGTACTTGAATGCCCTCTCCCTCAGAAAACAATACAGGGTTGCAATTCTCTAGTTCTGTATTTCCACCCAGCTCTTTTCCAAGAACACAGAAAGCCAGAGATGAGTGAAGTTTTAATGAAAAGGGGTCTGAATGATTTCTATTGCATTTAATAACCACTACATCACTGTCAGTAGATGAAAGTGCTATATTGGATTCCACAGCTGACAACAGTGGTGAGTTAGAGGATAGCCTTCAATTAGTCTTCTCCCTTTTAAAACTGACGGAGAAGGACCATATTTGAAGATCACAGACAGGGTCTACAATTAAAGTTTATAGAAGGAGGGAACTTAGAGAAGGAATGTAGTTACATACAGCCCATACCGTGGCATTACTCCATTTCTACAGCAAGAATCCATTCATGCTGTTATCCAGCAGGATAGGATACAGGGGGAAAAGTTCCCCTTTCTAGGGCAGATGAAGGAGGAGAGCACTGAGAAGCAATCATTAGAAAAATAACGAGTCATCTGCTTTGCACAGTTGCCACAAGACATCAGTGCCATGAGGGCTGGCCTGCCAAAGCCACGGCTGTGCCAAGGAACTACGTACTGCTGGGGCTGCCACTGCATTTCACCTTGTAGGTGTATGATGCACCACTGGATCAGCATCCCTGCTCCCCTGCTATGCCAGGCAGCGCATTAGGAAAATGTATTATCAGCCATGTGAAACCTAGAATTTTGGTCCCAAACATAACATCTCAAACCTACTTTTAGGAAGTGTCACTTTATGAAAGCATTTATTATGCACACCCTATTTTCCAACCAAGTTAATGCAGCAGTCCTTGAAGAAGGAAAAATGCTTTTGTTTCACATGAAAGGAGACGAGCACAGAAATGAACTAGCAAGAAACCCAAAAGGGGTTAAACGAGCATAAGCAGTCATTGTGAAAATTTCATCAAGAAGTCTCACTTATCAGAGAGAAATCATATTAAAGGATATGGTCTAGCAAGGGAAGACGTGCACTGCACAGTAACTTATTCATATGCTCCACGTGTAAAGAAAGCAGCTAAAAGCACAGTCCTTAAGGATGCCCCCAGTTCCAGTGGTGTTCAGAGCACTCAGAACACTGCAGGATTTGCCTCCAATGGGTATCTGATCCAAAAGCCAAACTGTTAAATGAACAAAATCCCTGCATGCTGTTCAGGAGTAGAAATGACTGCCTGCATTACCGACAGGTTATCAAACTAATAAATCCACCATGTGATCGATAAAATAAATGCCCATTAAAAAATATAAATCTCTCAAAATACAAGGAAAAGAAATGCATTCCCAGCACAGACTCTGAAAACCTTTTAAACAACAGACATAGCCAGAACGAGAACAGGTGGAAGGGTGAATAGGAATTGCTTTCCAAGCACCTATCCCCACAGAAGCAGTGCACAACAAAAGAGACAGGTAATAACAGGAAACTAACAATTAAGAGCTTGATGAGAATGGATGGGATTCTCTGCTTTGAATGTGTGCTCTAGTGTGCTTTGAGCACACTAGAGACAAATGTGGATGTTTGTATCTATTTAGCCAACAGTTTACACAGCATTGCCATGATCTTCAATAGAAGTTTCTACGTAGTTTTTTTACGTAGTTTGTGTAAGGGACATAACTGCGCCACACTCCAAATCCAGCTGTTTCACATGCACATTTCACAAGAAGGTGCCATTTGTCTTCATCCACGGTTCTACATTGATATAACACCAATGGCCATAGGCAGGATAAAAGCTTAGCAAGTGTTATTTTAAAAAGGTTCCTGCAAACCAAGATGTTGGGATGCTTCCCCAATGGACAGTGCAGACAGAAAGTGGCTCTGGCATAGGTACAGGTGTTACATATTACAATAGAGTTCTGCTGCTGGCTGTTATCTAAGCACAACGTTGAGATCATCTCCAGTGACCGAACCTTTCCAGCTCAAATTTCAACGTTTACAGTTAGTCTTTTTCTTGCAATAACTGTGCTATAGTTTCACTGTACCTCTGTCATAGCACAGAGGGCCACAGGTTGTTGCTGCTTGTGCTCTGAGCTGACAGAATACGAACCCATCCAGAAGGCCTTCAGACACAACACTGACCTGAGCCAAGCCCTGAGCCCAGTCCTGCTGGAGGGCTGCCTAATTCATGGCTGCTTTCACCACTGTGCAGGCAGGTTCTTGTTCAAAGACAGACTAACACCCAGATTCACTGAACTAGAGACACTCCAGGCCTGAAAGAAAGAAAAAGAAACAGAAAAGGGATGCTTTTATAATGGAAACCATAAGGAAGAGCTGAAAACTAAAGCCATGTAAGTCATCACAAAGCACATAGCAAAAAACATATATTTGCTGGAAGGAGACCTACTGGGAGGCAGAGGTCCCATCACCCATGCTGCACCACAGTGGAGTTCAGCAGCTGCCTCCTTCCTTGGAAAGCTTCATTTCTGATTTGCAGCCTTGTAAGAGCTTTCCAGTACTCTTCAGTTCAGAAGAGAGAGGGTAGTAGGATGAGGCTCGTTATTAATAACATAATTAGCCGTTCAGAGGGTTTCTGGGTTTGTGCCAGCTCTACCTTTGGAATTTTAGGACACACACTGCACAAGGGGAAACAGGACTTCTGTGCTCACTCTCAAGCTGTTCCATTACACCTGATTTATAGCATGACACTACTTGTTCTAGCCCATAACCTTGAGCTTGTAAACCACACAGGGGAAAATTTACTAACTACTGAGTTCATCTTAATGCACCATTGGGAATTTTAAGCAGGGAAAACTAAGGCAAGGTGCTGAGGACATTTAGAAGAGCTAGTCCTGAGCAGCAATCTTTTAATGGCCCAGTGCAGCACACCTCATAGTCCACTCTGTTTTCTTTTAATTAAAGCTTTAATTTACATGGCTAGCGTACAGTAAGGACCTGTGTTTGTCTTCCTCTTAAGAAGATAATCGACAGGAGAAATGAAGACACATTTCATTGCCTCTGAGCTGCATACACTGATGGAGCTCAACCACAACAACACATATAAATGCGTTTATTCTACTCTTAGTTTGCCTAGGAGTTTGATTAATAACAGAAGCCAGAACACAGTACTACAGCTCTCATACTGGGGAAGAAAGAAAGATCATCACCTACACAGCAGAATAATTTCTTGGTGGTGAAGAAGTCTGCACTAGCGTATATAGAGAAGCAATGAGAGCTGGAACACAAGTGTCAAAGGTACCTGCTGCAATTTTGACGAGCAATCTAAAAAGGACCTAGGAGTTACATGAGCATCAGGCTGAATGCGAGCCAACAACACTCTCACAGATACAACCTACATACTTGGCTCTATTAGAAGCATGGCCAGCAGACAGAAGGGAGATATTCCCCTCCAGTCAGTGCTGGCAGAGGTGCATCTGGAACATCAAATTTGGTTTCAGGTTCCCCAGAGCAACAGAGAGGGGGGAAAGAAACTAGAAAGCGTTCAGCACAAGGCCTGGAGAACTGGATTTTTAAAGAGGGCTGAAGTTGGGCTTGTTCATCCTGCCAAAAAGAAGCTCCACAGGGTGATCCTGACAGCAACAGCTACATGATAATCAACCATTGCTCCATAGCACCATACCATAGAACGAAGGATTACACAACAGAGTATAATTTGAGGCTGAGCTTTGCTCACATTTCCTTAAGGCTGCAATTCATTATTTTTGGTGAAAGGGAAAAAACAAAAGTGAATTTAGTTTCATATATGACAAAATTAACTCTACCGTGCAAAACTTGATGGTTGTATAATTAAGCAATACACAGAAATATCACCTACACACTGTAGTAAAGCAGATGCTCTGACCCACCTTTTGTCTTTAGTTGCAAAAACACTCAGCTCTTCAGGCATATTACATACATCCAGATTCATTTCCTCAGTTAATAATCTGAGATGGATGCATAATTTGCCTGATGTGAAGTTACTCTCTCCTTGGCATGCTCTGTTCAATGGCAGGCTGCCCTCTGTACTAGCACAGAACTTCCTTGAAACGAGAGTTGATAGAGCAAATATAAAATTAGCTCTGCATTTGCTGTCTGCTCCCGAGAGATCCCTTGTTCCTTACTTCAGTCTAACTACTCAAAAGTCAGATCCTGACAACAACAGTTCCTTCAACTTTCCCCTCCTTCCAAGTTATTTTCCCCAGGTGAGGCTCCAGCAAACAGTAACTCATGTGATTATTAGCACCGTTACAGTCTCTTATTTTGTTTAATTAGTAATTATTTTAAATGACATGGCTGAGGTGCAGCTGGATAGCTGTCATTCAGCAATAATGACTTGTTCTTTAAAAGCTAAGAATAGGGGCATTTTCAAGAGAACTATAGATCATACAGTGAAGATTGTCACACTTTGTTTACATGGTTCACTGAAGATATTAGGAGTAACCTTAATCCTATTTAGAGGAGAACTCTGTTTGCAAATGACCTTCCAGCATCCCATCAGTGGGCTTTCACGGGGACTGACAGAAAGCAAAGAACAATACCTATTCGTTATTTGCTCCAGTTGAGTGAAGGACTTTCCAAGCATCTGGATGCAGAGGAGGCGGTACTCTTACACAGCTCCCGTATTTGTGCAGGCAGAGTTAATCTGAAGCTTTATGCTGTATGACCTTGGTCCTGTCAAGTTTATTCCAGGTACTGCAGCACAGCTGAAGCACCAGGCTGGTCTGTGCCACGTACCATCCCAGCCACTGCAGGTCATTGTTTAATCACGTTTAGATTCATCTTCCATGTTTTGCCGAATGCTCATGAACACTACATCCAAAAGGTGGATTTAAGGAAGATTCATTAATGATCTCCTCAGTAACTGCCATAGAGCTCTAAAAAAGGAAAAAACAAGAAAAATTCACAACACATCCAGCAAGACATCGAGTTGGCAGAAGTACCTTCACTTTCTCAGCGAGGACTTCAAAATGTTTATGAACAAGCCCAGCAGCAGGTTTTCAAGCTTTCATCAATTAAATCTCACATTGCTGAGCACAGCTCACAGTTCCGCTCTCTTCACATTTCCCTGAAGCCTTACTACACCTTCACGCATACTTGCTCCTTCTGCAGTTTCTGTAACATCAGCACACAGGTACACAAGTGGTGAGTTTACAGTGCCCCAGATGCTATTAATAAAATTAGCATCAAGTAGAGGCCTTGGTGCCTCTCCCCTCCTGTCTGGTGACAGCTCATTTAAGAATGTTCTTTTATTGGAGGTTGCAGGAATAAACAATCATCTTCCACAAAAGACTTCTTGCAATTAACAGTACTTTCCTTCTGAATCCATCTCACAAGTGTAGATGTACTAATTAGCATGAAAGCACAGCAGAATAAATAAAAAGAAATTTTATTTTATATTTAGAACTTGACGGTATAAAGCTTTATCACTAGCATTGTACTGAGATCAAGATCCAGGCAGGCTCCATAAATCACTTCAGACACTTCCACCCTCCTATAAGCAAATGGGAGGAATCAAGTCAGTTGAAGCTCCGTATCTCATCAGACCTCCCAATGTACTGTTACAGCCAAGGATGTGGATCTTCCTTGGCCAATACCATAAAGATCCACTACATGTTACACACCACAGAACACAAGCATCTTGCCTTTTGACTGAAGGCCATTTAAAGAAGTGTCAGGGCCACCAGCTGCATCATGAAGGTAGAAAAGACATCAGCCACATTCTCACTTCTAGTTTTCAGAGAAAATGAGAGCAATGATACAGTATTGTCTGGAGGTCCAAAGGGGATCTGAAGGGAATCACAGATCGCAGAATCACAGAATGACCCGGGTTGGAAGGGACCTCAAGGATCATGTAGTTCCAACCCCCCTGTCTGGCAGGGCCACCAAACATACACATTTACTAGATCAGGTTGCCCAGGGCCCCGTCCAACCTGGTCTTGAACACCTCCAAGGACGGGGCATCCACAACCTCCCTGGGCAGCCTGTTCCAGGGTCTACAGCTTTCTCCTGAATGACGTACTAGGATAAGTTATCTGGAAGTCAGGTTTTACACACTTAAATCATGAGTGCTGTTGTTAAGTATGGATTATCTTGCAATTCTTTAATCTTTTCCCAGATCACTGACAACCCTCCATCAGAACAAGTACTGAGTCTGCAAGCACACCATGGAAGAACAGAGGGCAAATAAGCACCATTTGTGGTAGGAGCCATGTATGTACTTGTGTAACTTCACAATGCCCTAACACTAGCATTTCTTCGGGAACCATAAGAAACAGCTGTATGCCACTTCCATTAGGACAGCAAAGATAATTTGTTTCCTTATGAACTGTCCCATTATCAACATTTAAGCACTGATGAAATCAAAGTCAAGAAAAGTTGCCACTTTTCATTCAGTGTGGTAAAAAGACCCAAATCAGGTGAGCAATCCAATCCATTCTAATGCTTTCAGAATGGAAGGGTCTCAATATCAGACATCTTCATAAACAAGCAGTAGATCTTTTCATGCCAGTGTCCATGATCTCTGGCCATCTGGATGAAAACATGACAGAGCGAGGACCTTTTCACCACTTTTTCCCTCTGCATTAAAGTAATAATAAAAATAGGATATATATGTTTTTGGTTTTTTTTTTCAGAGAACTGGAAGTCTGGTTCATGCATGCAACAAGCCATTCCATGTTAAATCCATACAGTATTTTACTCCCCTCAACATTACAGAAGTTATTTGCTCCCAGACAGTGTAATTAGTTCACTCTTCACTACTCACACTGAGTTTCCACAGAGAACAGCATGAACTCCACACACATATCAGTCTATTAATGCCATGGTCAGAATTAAGAACGGTTTCAATGCACTGCAAGTTTTCACTACCAGGTCCCTCCCTGACAAACTAAACAATGCCATCTACTGACACTGCCACAATCTCAGCTCGGATTTTTCCACTCCCCACCCCCAGACAAAGTGCCTATGGTGCACAACAGAGACAGTAAGGAGGAAGCATTACAGCCCAGATAAAGAAATCATTAATTGATGCCTGATAATCCAAGATTGATGCCAGTTATGTTGCACTGTTGTAGCTACTTTCAGGTGTCCAATTTTGGCAAATGCCAATTGTACACTTGTTCAATAAAGGACCTGAATGTACATAACAAAGAGTTGCATGAACTGCAAGACAAAATTCCCAACAAGTTTTAAGTGCATTCTTTCCTCTAGATTCGATGGCCCAGAGAAGTTGAAAGCTGTAGTCCAAGTAACTCAAAAAGTAGCATCTGTTGCTGCTCTTCCAACATTCCTGCACACCTTAGGCTTGACAAATAAATCTACAATCATTGATGCATCATCCAGCTCCAGCAGCAACAAAAATAAACCTAAAATATGTTTTTATTATTTTACATAACGACTTTGTCAAACAAGAAGTACCTATACAGTCACACAAGTCCATCACAGTGTATGAACAAGGGTTCTACTGCGCAGCTGTTGTACATATTCTTTTGCTTGGTCAAAACCAGTCTTTCGTGGCTCTGGAAGAGGAGGAGGACCTTCCACCAGCTTCACAAAGTAGTGGCACTTGACGATTTTCATGATGCCAAACATGCCTTTCCCATGGATACGGATTCGTTTTGTATAGTGGCCTTTGCCTGCCAGAGACTCAGCTGAAGAAAAACAGGTGGGGAGGAGAGAAGACCAGTCAGTCTCAGAACAAACTGCTATGTATCTGGAACACTGTCTTACCAGTGGATTTTTCCATGATTGCAACTGAGAAGCTAATTCAATTAATGATTCCTTTATCCTCCATCTAATGCATTCAGCAGATTATTTCTACAGAGGAAACCCCGGAGTTGAACTAACACTTCAGAAGCACCAAAAAGGTGAATTTAGAAAGTATATCTATAATATTTTGCTGAAGATATTTACTAAGAATTGCATTTCATCCATTTCTGCCAATTTGAGGTAACAAAATCTTATGAAGGATAAACTTTTCATGGAGCAGAATGACATTTTGCTGCACTAAAATAAAAAAAATGAATTACCTATATGTAAATTTGATTTGAACTCCACGTTGTGATTCCTTACTGCCATTTCCTGAGCCTCTAAGAGAACCTGTTACAAAAAGAGATGGAAGCACTGAGCAGGAATTGAAGCAATGTTATTTCCTATCTCTGGATGAGATGAAGAAATTAGCAAGTTTGAGTCAATTACAGAAAAGTATCTCAGAGACATCAAAATCATTAAAAACAGACTTATATAATTATGTTCTCTGCACACAAACCATGAAACTTCAGGTCAACCACATTACATTTTTGGGTTAGATGGCTCCCACCAGCAGCTGTAAGTGTATGAGCTTTTGATAACAGACTACAAACGGACATGGGTAGAAATCAACTTACACCACTCAGTGTTTTTGAGCTAAAACTTAATACTACTCAGTCACAAATATGCCAGAAACCAATGCTTTGGCCAAGCAAACAATTTGATACTCCCAAAAATTACTGCATATGAAAAATTTCTGTGCTTTAACAGAGCTCAGTCCCTTCCCTGATGATATTCCTCATCATTTATGATTTTGAAGGAATGAAGCACGTTGACAGAGCAGCTATTTATGACAGATTCTGCATTATTTGCCACAGTCTTAAATCCAAAGATTGCTACAGCAAAGGTACCCACAAGTTGTTTGTTATCATCAAAAATTTAGAACATTCAGCACAAGCTACTTCTGTGTATCCTTAAATCTCAACATTACATGACTGTGGTCTGAATGGGTTCTCACAGGCTTACCAGGAACATTTAAAATCAACATCATCAGACATTTGGAATGCTTTCTTGAAACTGGGTTTGTTAGAGAGTGCTTCTGCATACCTCTTTGATCACCTTTGCTCCCTTTTTATCATTAAATTCCAGCTGAGCAAGAGCTTGATCAATGGACATTCCTTTAATCTGCAATTAAAGCGTTAAAGTTAATTCATATAATTAGAAATACTTCTCTTCTTCAGAAGACAGTCTTTAAATTATTTTGTCATTACAAAGAACAAATAAGACTTCAGCTTCCATAACTGACATTTCTTCAGTGCAATATCACACGTACAGTTCTTCTCAGCTAAATGCTGAATGATAAATTATTCAACTTTTTTTCTTTTAAATTTTATTTCTGAAAGTGAAAAAATGGCACATTACTCTGCTCCAAAGATCCCTGGGTACGCATTTGAGAGCATACTAAGATTAAGTGGCTAAATCAAACTACAAATAAATGCATCCTCAGTCCTCTATCATAAAGATACTGACTACACTCTGGTTGAATATGAACTCTTAAAGCAAATACAACAATTAAACTTTGTTCTAAAATTCAGAACAAATAAGCACTTTTGCTTACCAGTTTTGCCAGATACCACATCTTATCTTTGCTGTATTTTATTTCCCTCCGACAGTGATATATTTCCTAGGTGCATAAAAGAGAGGATGAGTAATTTTGCTTTAAGAACAAAATAAAGCTTATGTCTGCTCTGCAATGCACTTGATTTCAAGGAATAAAAGAACAGCTCTCCCTACTACTCATACCTTGTACACACCAAGTCAAGCAGACTGTTGCCATTTTAAACTGTAAACTTTAATACTGTATAATAACAGTAAACCTTAATACAATCTCATAAGGATTGAATTAGTTTATAAGCAGAGATCCTGAAAATCAGTCTATCTTTTTCTCTAATCTTCTCTTTTCCATCCTCCCCACCTTTTGAAGCATTCTAAAGACTCACATGCCCATTCAGTCTTAAAGGTATTACTGCACTGACACACCATCTTGCTGGGATAGCAATTTGACACCAATGAATTTAATTAGCTCTTCAGAATTGAGGAGGGTTTTGAGTTTGACTGGCATGATGAGGTGTCTCCAAAGGGCCATTTAACATTATAACTAAACCAAGAGAGCAAAAGCAGCTAGTAAAATTGAACATCGATACAAACCTGAAGGACGCAGAATCTTTTACAAACAGGGAAAGAATTGATTTAAGTGAGCTGGTTGGTAACTCTATGTTCATGTATATATTGCACGTGTCAGCACACTACACAGCATGTATTTCTAATTCTAGGCCACAGTATTGATAGAGGTGATGGATGCTTATGGCTCACAAAAGCACATCAGGAAAAAAAAAATGATTCTTGTGAGATGCAAATAATTTACTTTCCTGAGCAGCACCTCTAAAGTACTATTAAAAGAATGAAAATCCAATCAGTTTTCAAGAATGAGGAAATATTGAAAAATCCACCTAAAATTTTCTCAGGTCAAGATGTAGAGAAAACAGTATTGATTACTTCCTTCAGTGACCAAAGACAACACTTCAATGTCCACAAATGAATCAAATTAACAAAAACTTGCTTCTATTCACACTTATCTGTACTTCCCAGTTATAAAGTGATCAAGAAGAGGGGACAGGGAGAAGCATCCATGAACTTGCTGTCATCAAAACCTAGTACCATCTGTTATGACTACCTTTTAAAAACAATCGTGTTACTTAAACTGACTCCTGCAAAGCTTGTCTGGAATGGCTATCAGGCCTTCATTGATTTTAGGCTCTTTGCTTCAATTTATGGTTTAGTAAACACAAGTTATTGTGCAACAGACTGAAGAACAATTCCACTGCACAGTGTTTACGAAATGATTTCTTAAGGAAATGAGACTTTTGCCATCACATTCTTTACCTGACTCCCTTGTCTGTCCCCACACAACTTTACAATCTCTCACCCATGTCAAACAAATGAGGCAACCATTATGAGAGTAGGCAACCTATGAACAGCCCATTAAGAGGGAGGCAACAGAGTAGGAGACCTGAGACTCCTATAAAGCAAAAAAATCAAGGAATTTAAATAGAGTGCATGCTTTTTAAACAGACACCATTATTTCCACCGCTAAATGAAAGTTACATGTATAGCTGTATGCAGAAGAAACAACCCAGCTGTCTTCTTTGCAAGTTACCTATTGCTGTATGAACAGCACGAGTGTATAAGGACACATTCTTGGTAACTTTCATCTCTTCATAGTTCAGAGAATTCTACAAGCAGAGGATGGCACCTTTGCAGTTTGCAGCACACTGAGCTGCAGAGCAGCTTCAGGTTCCAACTCAGTTAGAAATGGAGAACAGCCGAAGTGATGTTAACTCCTACAATTTCAATATGTGAAACAGGATAAAATCTTAAATAGTCAACAAGAAAACAACCAGACTCGTGTCCTGTGGAGTCATCCAGAGACAACATGCTTTGAAATCATTAAACACAAACATGTAAAGAAACATGCATGTGTGTGCTTACAGCTGGTCTTCGAGGCTCTCCAGGCAGCTGAGGAGGGTACACAATCCTGTTCTTTTTCTCCCACTTCCCAAGTTTTTGCAGGGATGTACTTGTGTGGATACATGAGAGCGGGAAAACACTTCCAGCTGCAAACCACCTGCAAGACAACGCCACAGTCACTGCTGTGAACAGAAAAGTTCTTTGCCCCTGTCCAGACTATCTGAAAAAACTGTGAACATGCTTGCCTTCATAAAGAGAGCTGACACATTTGACTACTTTTCAAGTAACACTGTTGAAGTCCTTCATAGTTTACATTGAAAGGCTTTTTAATTTAACAAAAAGCTTTAGGCTTCCTAAGGCATGCCAAGGAGCTCAAGTTACGTTCATAGAGCATCAGATTCCACAGTGTCCTCTGACCGTCACACAGACACCATCATTTCTCTCCTCTTGGGTGTGGTTCATTACTTGCATAAGGAATTCATGCCTTGTCATTTTGCCAAGACTGAGCAATACTCATTTAAATTCTAAAAGCAAATGTTCTAACAGCAATAATTTGTAGCTTTTTAAGGAACTGAGAGTGAAGAATAAAAGCATCAAAAGCACGTAAGCATTTATCGTGTCTGAAATTTGAAAGGGGAAATAATCTCAACTTTGAAAACACAAGGGAAACAATGCAAGACAGCCGACAGCAATCATAATACTTTATACGTATTATAAAGTAATATACTTTATAACCCAGTCAGTTTGCTCACCCAGATTCATAAAGACAGAGCTGCATTTTGCCCCCTGCTGGCCAGGCAGAGCAGTGAGAGGCAGCTGCCCACAATGGTAAGAAATCGACAAGTTCCACATGAAACACATGGAGCTTTAACGAGGTTCTAACAGCTCCGTGTGGGTTGCCACGTCGTGCAAAACGTTTTAAGAAGTCTGGCAAACAAAATACACTGAATAACTTCACAAAAGCACTGTACACCTTAGAAAGTGCTCACAATACTAATAGGGAGCGGGATGCTAAATAAATGTGTTAGGCACATTTTTTTTCCTGTTATTTACCAAAAACAACCATCTACCATCACCAGACATAACATCATCAATTAACACAGCCTAGCAGCTGTGAGTAATAATAATAAGCATTACCTTCCAGGCATCAGCAGAACATGCGAGTCCTGACAGACTGAGGAACCTTACATTCTATATCTTAAGGCAATCCAGAGAACTCTATTTACCATAGTTTCATGAGAGGAAAAAGGACACATACACATTGCAGCAAAAACAAGGGGACAAGCAAAAGAAGTTTTGATACTTTACAACCAGGGGGTTCTTTTACATAAGTTTTCTACTATGTAACTTTACAGGAAGAAGCATGCATAAACAACAGGTGGGAGACGCACAGAATAGAAGAACTGATCGGGGAAAGCAATTCAGTTGAGCTGAAGGACAGTAACACAGGAACATCACATGGCTTTATTTCACTTTCTTCAGTGACACTGCTCTGTGATTGACCTCCAATGGCTCCAGCAGAGACCAAAGCTCTGCACTTTGAGTACCACACACTCAGCTTCACTTCTGGAACTGGGGATGCAGCGGGCAACGACCAGCACCCCCCAACATGCTGCTCCTCCAGAGCAGAGGATTGGTCGCTGTAGGAGAGCAGGGACCGAGGAGAGTCGGGCACAAGAGATATGACCTTACTGCACTCTGAACCAAGCACAGAATGGGGCCCAATGAGAGACACAGAGCCCAAGCGCAGAGGAGGATGGGGAGCAGCCCAACGCACACAGCCCACACCCACAGAATCACAGAATGATCCGGGTTGGAAGGGACCTCAAGGATCATGTAGTTCCAACCCCCCTGCCTGGCAGGGCCACCAAACATACACCTTTACTAGATCAGGTTGCCCAGGGCCCCGTCCAACCTGGCCTTGAACACCTCCAAGGACGGGGCATCCACAACCTCCCTGGGCAGCCTGTTCCAGGACCTAACCACTCTCCTAGTAAAGAACTTCCCCCTGACATCCAACCTAAATCTTCCCTCTTTTAACTTAAAACCATTTCCCCTAGTCCTGCTATTATCAGCCCTTTCCAAGAGTTTACTCCCCTCCTGGGTGTAAGTTCCCTTCAGGTATTGAAAGGCTGCACTGAGGTCACCCCGCAACCTTCTCTTCTCCAGGCTGAATAAACCCAACTCCCTCAGCCTGTCCTCATAGGGGAGGTGCTCCAGCCCCCTGATCATCTTCATGTCCCTCCTCTGGACCCTTTCCAAAATCTCCATGTCTTTCTTGTACTGAGGGCTCCACACCTGGACACAGTACAACAGATGGGGCCTCACAAGAGCCGAGTAGAGAGGGACAATCACCTCCCTATCCCTGCTGACCACCCCTCTCCTGATGGAGTCCAGGATCCCATTTGCTTTCCGGGCCTGCTGCAGGACGGCAGAACCCCGGACTCACCTCTCCGGCCGAGCCCAGCCGAAAATCCCCCGCATCCAGGCTCCACCTGCAAGGAAGAAACAAGGTGAGCTCGGGTAGAAGCGAGTGAAACTCTCGGGACACCGCTCTCATCCCCTCACGCTCACCAGCACCTCCCGCACACCGCGCCGCCATCTTCCCCTCCTCGCTTTACGGCGGCCGCTCCCTACGCATGTGTAACCAGGCGGGAATACTGCCTGTTTTTGCGACACTTTGCGACGCTGTGCTCGGCGGGAGCGGCGTGCAGGCATGGCGGCAGCGGTGCGAGTAGTGCCCGCATCCCCCAACTGGTACTGCAGCCGGTGCAGCCACACCAGCGGCGACGGGCGGCTCTTCGGCTTCGCCGCCAGGCACCGGATCAGCGTGTTGGATGTCAGCACCGCTACGCCGACGTTTCACGGTACGGCCTCGACCCCCCTCCTCCCTCTGCGTTTATATAGGAGCGGCCGAGCTCCCGTTGGAAATGGCGTTCTCACGGGGCTTATCCCGGTGCAGGGGAGCTGATCGGGCACACGGAGCGCATCGCCGCCTTCTCCTTCTGCCCGCACCGCGAGCACAGCGCCCTGTGCGCCAGCGGAGCCGACGACGGCAGCGTGAGGCTGTGGGACGCGGTGGAGCTGGAGCAGAGGGGAGAGCACGGCCTGCACCAGGTGGGACCGGAGCGATGATGCTTGAGGTGCTGGGTGATGCTTGTTCCCATAGCCTGAGGTGTACGCTGCCGTTACAGCATCGTAATGGGATGCTGGATGCTGTTAGCACCTCCTTGCTGCCGCACCCAGCTGGCTTTGCAGCCTCCCGGTGTTTCCAGTTACTGCATCTCAGGATGCTGGTAGATAAATGGCAACTCAGTTTAGAACAGGGAGTGCTTGTAGATTAATTGCTTGTTATCCTGTGCTATACAGTCAGAATGGTTGAGTTGGAAGGGACTTCGATGAATGTGCACAAGAACTTCTTTACAGTGAAGGTGACGGAGCACTGGAACAGGCTGCACAGGGAGGTGGTGGAGTCTCCTTCTCTGGAGATATTTAAGACCCGCCTGGACGCCGACCTGTGTGACATGGTGTAGGGAGCCTGCTTTGGCAGGGGGGTTGGACTCGATGATCTCTAGAGGTCCCTTCCAACCCCTACAATTCTGTGATTCTGTGATCTCTAAGGTTCCTTCCAACCCGCACAAGACTGTGATACTGTGTGACTTCAAAGTCCAACCTGCTTCTGTGGGCAGGAACACCTCCCACCATATCAGCCATCATCCATGGCCTTGAGCACCATCAGCAATGGGGCATCTTATGGGCCTCACCTTCCTCTGAGGATGATCTCTAGGCAGGCTGTTAGAGCAAGAGTTTTCCATCCCAAAAGAGCCAACTGCTAAATGCACTTTGCTTTATTTTGTGCTTCAGTTCTTTAAAGAACCCACAAAATGAATTCAGTGGCTAAGCATACTCAATGGCTTTACATGTATTTAAATGTATTCAATTGCCTTTCTTCAGAATGCAATCACAGCGTTACACTGGTCACCCCTTGTGAAAGATCTGATTGTGTCCGGTGATGAAAAAGGGGTAATAGTTTGCTACTGGCACAGCAGAAACGACAGCCAGCAATTCTTCCCAGAGCCTCGGACAGTTTTTTGTCTCACTTGTTCTCCTCATCATGAAAACCTGGTGGCTATTGGGTAAGTGTTACGTTTTACTTTCCGTTCTTCCATTTGAAAGTGTCTCGTAAATTAGATTTCATTAACATTCCTCACGTTACAGGTTACATCATCTGAAGAGAGTTTCATAGTTTTACTGTCTCTTTATCAACAGCTGCCATTTCAGTCCTTTGGATACCTAAGACTACTGAACAAAGCAGGAACATGAAAGCCTTTCAAAAGAGATGGGAGAGAATTAAAGTTATTTGTGGAAAAGGGAACAGCTTTCCTTATATAAAAGTCTCCATTACTTTATAAGACTCTGAAAACTGTCTTGCTGATAAATTGGTGTTGTTCTTGGAGCCAAATATACTCCCTGGTTGCACTTCACAAACAGAAGGCAGCTGTGTTTGTGCTAGTGCTACACTTGAGCTCCAGTTGACTGGTCTCATTGCCACTTGTGATTGGGCTTCTCTGTAATGTGGAGACACTGATCCTGGGTAATAGCTTGGAAATCAGATTAGGTGTTATTCCACGAGGGTTTAACAATCTATCATTAACTGAAATCTCTGTTTTTAGCTACAAGGATGGCATGGTGGTTATAATTGATATCAGCAGGAAAAAAGAAGTTCTTCATCGGCTAAGAGGTCACGATGATGAAATTCATTGTCTGGCCTGGTGTCCTGTATCTGGAGAAGGAAGGTTACCTGCTTGGCAAGATGAGCTCCAAGGTACGTAGAAGTGATACGTAGTTTGTGAAGTGATACTTAGCTCAGGAGAATGTCCCTGTGGAGAACTAAATTCCTTATCCCTGTAAGGTCAGTAGGTAGCTAATCAGAGGTAACTAGTTCAAGTAAAATATTTTCTGATCCAGAGTAGTAGATTTTCAATTAACGTTTAGAGCTTTGAATTCCAAAGTATAATAACAGACTTCAATGGTGTTTCCTTCAGAAGAAGGTGATGTTCCAAACGGGGAGCTGAAACAAGATACAGCCATGAAGAAAAGTTGTTACTTGGCTTCAGGAAGCAAAGATCAGACAATACGGATATGGAGCTGTACTAGAGGCAGAAGTAAGTAAGATTAATCATTTGAGGGAGACAACAACATGGGTGAAGTGCTCCTTTCTAACTGTGGGTTTCATTTGCTAACTCAATAGTTTAAATAGCGGGGAGCCTACTTAAAGTTCAGATTCTCAGGTCTTTTTTTCTGAGAATTTGGATGTACAGAGTCGAGATGATCCCTTTCTTTTCCAAAGGTGTAATGACTCTGAAGTTGCCACCCACAAAGAGAAGAGGTGGAGCTGTTGATCCTGCTGTTAAAGAGCGCATTTGGCTCACTGTCCACTGGCCTTGTGGTCGTCCTACAGAAATTGTATCCAGCTCTTTTGGGTAAGTAGGAGACAAAGCAAGTAAAATTAATTGTACATTAATTCATTGATATTTAAAGAACAACTGGCAGGAAACACTGACACCCCCATCTTCCTCCCTTCCTAGTATAGCAAGATAGAGGACAGGCTAAGAGTGTAGGGGAAGTTCAGTCTTCTAGAAGGCTGTTATTTGCCCCACAATTCATTTAATAATCTAACTGAATACTGACTGCTAATGGTACTATTTGTGGTTTTTGCCCATTTAATGGAAGCAGTTGACATTTCCACTTCCAATGTGATTAGGAATGGATATCTGTAGGGTAGTTTTATCTCTGTAGAGGGACGTGTAGTGCATGTGTGTCTATCTGTATTACTCTCACACTTGCAGTATGTGCGTGAGCGCTGATATGATTTTTTTGAAGTGAAGAATGAAATATACACACTTTACATTTCACAGAGGAGAACTGCTACACTGGGATTTAACTCAACCTGGAAAACGCAAGTGGACACTAATGGGATCTTCAGAAGGGCAAAATCACTCCCGTATTGTGTTCAATCTGTGTTCCCTGAAGCATCAAGACAAAGAGCTGCTTCTTTCCATTTCAATGGACAGAGATGTAAGAACCCATTTTAAAATTAACATCAAAATAGCAGCGGCAGTTCAGTTTGACTGAGTGAAACTAGCACTTTGATGACCACACATTTTCTCCTAAAGCAGGCTTATCCCTGCCCTTTATAACATCATGGCTCAACATTTCTTCTGAGCACAAGTTGTGAATTTCTTTGTTAGCTTGTAAGCTCAAGCTTTTACAGTGGTGGATAGAATGGTTATGCCCTCTGGACTTGAAAATTAAATGTTTAATAGCTGCCTTTTTGCGGGGGGAAGGAAGAGGGGAGCTAAGGAAGGAAGAGTTTTTATGGTTTGGTTTTGCCTTTTGCAGGCAGCAGAGAGCCTCCTATTTTGAATTTAGAAGAGGATCACATAATTAAACCATAGCCTTTTTTTTCCTGTTCCATCACAGTCTTGCAGTTAATACAGCTCTGTCTTTGACACATACTGGCACACGCATACTCTTGAGTCTTCCTCTCACTTGTGCTTTGTTTTTTCCCCCCTATCATACCAATCACTTTATCATTCGTTGTTCCTTAAATATTCTTTAGATAAAGTGCTGGGACCTATCAACTCTAGATTGTAGCTGGACAATGCCTTCACTTGGGGGATTTGTCTACAGTCTCGCCTTCTCCCCTGTGGACCCAGGCTGTCTTGCTATTGGTGTTGGAGACAGCATGATCCGCGTTTGGAATACTTTGTCTATGAGCAACATCTATGATGTTAAAACCTACTGGCAAAGCATAAAATCCAAGGTTACAGCAGTAAGTGTGCTTTACATTCCCCTTTTTTCTTGTCTCTTTTCTCACTCCATTTTTCTCTTTGAGGAATGTTTTTCTCTCACACTGAAGAAGGTTTTTCCCCAACTAAATCCTATAATGCCGAGTTGTTACTTCTGCTCTCAATTTGCATGATATAAATTTTAGAATTGATCAGCATTTTAGACATTTTTAGAACAGTAGGTATTTACAGTACACATACTGAAAATCAGCTGAAGTTTAGGTGGTTATTGCCTCACTTTCTTGGTTTTATAAACCACTGTGATCATTCCTTGTGTCATCTGCAGTTTCCTTTTGTCTGCTGGGAAGTTTAACATGTAGAAAAACTGGCACCGATGCCTTCAGTTTGAATTTGAACAGCAATTGGCTAAATACTAACATCTAGTAAACGATGGCAGCATTACAACATGTTAGTTGATCACACCAAAAGTATGACTCTATGTTGTAATGTAGCAGTCAGGTTTCAATGATTTCAGTTCCTTTCCTCTTGTCCCAGTAACTGTTAAGGGAAGAGTCCTTGATTCACATCACAATGTGGTTAAATTGAGTTGCTGTAGTTAGCATGGTGAATATAAGGGACAGTGGTTTTTGGTTTCAGTGCTTAACCTATTTACTATTTAAAAATAAATTGTCAATTCCTTTTGTCATTATGGGGCTCTTTGTACTTTTCTTGCAGTTAGCGTGGCATCCAACTAAAGAAGGTTGTTTGGCTTTTGGAACAGAGGATGGAAAGGTTGGCATATTTGACGCCTTATCCAGCAGGTAAAAAAGTAGTTTTCAGATTCATTAGTGTCCGATCTTGCTGGTATGGCAGCACACATAGATGATGTGGTCTTTCCTGAGGTTTACATTTGATATTTGTTAAAAGTTAAATTTAAAGCACTCAGATGTATTTTAAGTGTATCTTTTCATCTGTTCCTTGTGACTGGCAGCTCTTAAGGAAACCTTACTCAAATTGTGTAACAGTCACCTGTTGGAAGTCATCAGTCAAGAATGAGTTAAGCCAGAAAAAGTTAGATAAAATGAGCAACATGCAGATGCAATTCATTAGGACAGTTTTGTTCTGATTTTAGTACAGGAAGCATCAAAGGCTTGGCTGAGCCATTGCTTTAGTATTTTGAAGCACCTGTCGTCTGTTTTCACTACTGGAAATACATTAGTTTGAATTTTGGGTTTTTTTTTTTTGCTTGTTTTGGATTTGGTTTAGTTTCAGTTTGGTTTTGTTAGGGGTTTTATTCTGTATTTCCCCTTGCTGCAATCAGACTACTCCTGTTTCCTTACTTTCCTGCACAGTGCTAAGAATAAGCCCCCACAGATCTCCAGTACTTACCACAAGAAGACTGTATACACATTAGCCTGGGGACCTCCAACTCCTCCACTATCTTCTGGTGAGTGTTATAATGTCTTGTTACAAAGTAGAAATCCATACAGAGCACACAGATACCACAAAGTTGGTGTGCTTCCCTTCCTTATGGATGTGAGCTCCATCTGCTTGGTAGCAGTCCTTTCTATCCACTAAGGATGCGTTCTGCCTGAGAAACTGGTAACAGTTTTGCCAAGGGAGCAAAATAATCTGTTCTGTATTTTGAAAGGTTCAGGAAGTGGATGGGAGTAGAGCACAACACCACATAGTTACATGTTTGCAATGCGCTGAAATAGCTATATAGGCTCTCCACAATAATTGGTTAGGATCAAGTACAGATTATTTAGCTCTAACTGTTTTTCTGTCATTAAAACTAAACAGCACAGCTCCATTTGTCTTTTATGCAACCTGGGGGGGGGTTTATTGGCCAGGATTTAAAGGGAGTTTTAATGTGTGCAGCAATTGTGCTATGGAGAATGAATGAGGGGTCCTTTTAGGGAATTGTATTTTGAGAATTTCTTGCTGCCAGATCTCAGAGAATCAAAGCATACATACAGCATTTTAAAATACTGTTTTGATTTATAGTAAGAATAATTGCTTTTCCTAAGACTGACAAAGAGCACGGTATACTTAGATTTTTTTTTTCCTCTGTTGAGTAGGAGAAGAAGGTGAACATCCCTCTGTAACTTTATATAGTTGTGCTGGAGAAGGTATTGTTTTTCAACACAACCCTTGGAAACTTAGTGGAGAGGCAAATGACATCAACAAAACCATCAGAGACACTAATTCAATTAAAGTGAGTGTGATTCTTGCCTTTTTCTATGGATTTGTGATTATAGTTCTGTAGCCCATAGTTGTAGGCTTTTGAATTTTCTTGGAACATGTAGAGCTTACTAAGGAGCATAAGGAGGTGGAACATCAAGGTCCTTTTGGAATCCAGACGTTTCATTTGACACGTTCCACTGCGCTGGATGTAGCCAGTGATTCTTCCATCATCTTGCAGTTCTTTCAGTCCTCTATTGCCCAAACTTATGTCACTACTACAAAATGCAGCAGACACTTGGGTGGCTTTTGTTTTGCAGACTAATTGTAATTCCTAGTTGCCAGTTGTGTTCTGTTGATGTATTCAAGAGAGTCCTGAGAGTTTGTGTGATGGCTGGTAATAGCTGCATCTTCTCTCCACAGCACAAACTACCTGCACGTACAGAGATCAGCTGGAAACCAGATGGTAAACTCTTGGCCCTTGGCAATGAAGATGGGTATGTTTCATTGTCAGGATTGGCGCATACACAACCTTAACCTACAGGAGTCAGTGTTTTGATGCAAAAGTACTTTTTGTTGTCCTGGTTTGGTTCTTAACTTTCATTGCCTATGTATCTGGATTGTGATAATACAATATTCTTTGCTGGTATTTCATTAAGTTGCTCTTGGCATGGAGGATCTATATCACATTACATCATTTTTTCAAGGATCTACACACAGCTGAAATACACATTCTCTAAGTACTAAATTGGAGTGTGACTTGAATCCAGAACAGAAAATCTCATTTCGTTTCATAGACCATCATTCAGGACAAGAAAAACAAAATCACATTTTCACTGACTGGAGTATTTCTAACACTGTTATTCTTGCATTTCAGGTCAATTGAAATATTTCAGGCTCCGAGCTTGAAGTTGCTCTGCACTATCCAGCAGCATCACAAATTGATTAATGCTATCCGATGGCATCATGAGCATGGGAGTGATCCAGAGTTGAGTTACTTGATTGCTTCAGGCTCAGTCAATGCCGTTATCTATGTGCATAATCTGAAGAGTGTTGTAGGTAATGGTTTGCAGATTCTATCCCATGTCTTGGCATCTTGTTTTGCTTTCCTCTTGGTTTGCATTGCTAGCCGTAGCTTATCCTTTTATTTCTTCTTTCAGAGAGCACTTCAGAAAGTCCTTTGACAATAACAGAACCTTTTCGAACTCTGGCGGGACACACAGCAAAAGTCACAAGCCTTTCTTGGAGCCCCCACCATGAGGGAAGATTGGTATCAGCTTGCTATGATGGCACTGCACAGGTACTTCTCTACTACCACTCAGAAGAGTATTTCTTTTAATTTCAAGTCATCCTTTCTGCAGTATTTTAAAAGCAAGCTAACTGAACAAGAAAGCTTTTCTGAGTTCAGCTGCTTAACTACTGCATATTTACCCTTGGCAACAATCTCATACTGGATACCTGATACAGAGGTATACTTTTTTCTTTTGGCTTATTCCTGCTTTTCCAACACACTGCACAAATGAGAATATTGCAAAGAACACTTTTAGTCCAGGTCTATGGGAATGAACAGAGGGAAGCTGAGCAGTAAGTATGGTTTTGTGCCTTGCAGTTTGATTTGTAAGTCCAGTAGCATTTTTGGATTCTTAAGAAAGACATTAAGCTGGCTTATTGGTACATACAAAGAAAGCTTTCTGAGTTTTCTCCGTCTGCTTGCTTGTTATTGAAATAGCTCTGCAAACAATAGAAGACAAGCTCCTACAAATGTAAATTGCTAAACAGGAAGCATAGAGTTTCACACCTGGAGGAGATTAAGTAATAAAGTTTCTTTCTTGATCATAAGGTATGGGATGTTATGAAGGAAGAGCCACTCTGCAACTACCGAGGGCACCAGGGCCGGCTGCTGTGTGTCCAGTGGTCACCAGTGGACTCAGATTCTATTTATACTGGAGCTGATGATTTCTCTGTTCACAAGTGGCTCATCTCAAAGCAGGAGCATACACGGCCCCCTCAGGGTAAGTATATTCAATGATCCTTTCCTGAAGGTTGATCTGGGAGCTAGGAAATAAGAGGGTTGTTATGTTGAAATGACAGTAAAGCTTTTATGCTGAATTCAATTCTGCCTGTTTCCCCTTTAGGGATAAATGTTGTCTGAGTTCAAATTCAATCGTATTCTTATTTGCAAACTCAGTGTCGATCTTGAGAGGCAAACAGTTTATACCCCAAAAATCTCTACACATAATACCAGAGTAACTTTTCTGTGACCTTTTATAGGCAAAAAAAGTATAGAGCTGGAGAAAAAAAGAAGTATCCAACCAAAAGTAAAAGCCAAGAAGAAGAAAAAGCCCGTAGGAAAGAATCCAGCCAAGCAGGATCTAAGTGATGCCGTGAATGGGGATGAGAGCATGAAGGATACATTGCTGGAGGAAAACGGAGTGTCTGACCACGAAGGAGAAAAAGCAGCTCAGGAGACAGAATTGTCCGATAAAGATTCCATGGCTGGTAATAATTTAATTGACTTAGTTTAGTGGCTCCCAGACTGCTTAATCTCCGGAGCATCACAAAGCCTAACATCTTTATGTGGGATTTTCTTCTAATACAGTTTTATTGAAATAGTCCACTTGAAGGAAGTATGATTCCAAAACACCTTTCATAACTTTATAAACTTATTTAAAGACAACTAGTTCCAAACAAGAGATTCTGGACTAACAAGCAACATTAACCGTTTGCCTTGAAACAGTGTCATTTTATATCACTGCTGATTTATGGTGATAAATCTTAATATACTGATAGACCATCATTAATGTCTTCTGCCATCTTTGGTAGTTTTTTGACAGTTCTGTAATGTTTTCTTATTATTTCCTTTTCCTGGAAACCTATTAAGTTATATGACAAAGCAAAGCTTGCTTTCTGTATAATTTGAAATTATTGTTGCAGAATATTAACATCAGTTATTTTGCTGTGGGCTTTTCCATGTATTGTTTATCCTTTCTTAATCACTTCGTAATTGCTTAACTGCAGTGTCCAAGGATACATCTTTATCTGCATATGATTACTCTTCATTCAGCTCATCAAAGCCTTTTGTAACCCTGAAAGCCACTCCTGTGAAAAAGGATCCACCTAAAGAGAAAGCAGGTTGGTACAGTTTCAGATACTTGCACCAGTCCTGTATCAAAAGAGAGTTCTTCATTCTTGATGTAGGCTTGGCTGCATCTTCCCTTATTAGTGAGTGGTGGAGAAAGAGAAGAATGCTCTTCAAATCTCTTAAATGTTTTTGTATTTGCCCTGCTTGCCAGGTCAATTGAACAATTGTTTAATGGGGGCAGAGATGGTGCCTTCTAGTTGCTAGTTTTAGTCCAGGCAGACTTGGCAGAAAAATAAGCAAAGCAATCAGTATTTGAAAGTTAGCACTGTCATAACAGGGATGTGGGTAGTTGAGTATGTTTTTTATTTTCCTCTGTGAAGAACAGGTAGGTTGGTTTTTATTTTTTTTGCATATATCAGAGCTCTGCTCTTTGTGCCACAGTGAATGATTTGTATTTGTATTGATTTTTCAGCTCTTGATGCCTCTCTAAAGAAGAGGAAACCTCGCTCACTTTTACCTTTCAGTACATCCATGGATCACAGATCTAAAGATGAATTGCATCAGGATTGTTTGAAGCTGGCTACGTGTCTGAAAACCAAAGGTATCAGTCTTAAACTGCAGCTTCCCCTTTCTGATCAGCTGGGTAAAATACTTAGAGGGAAGGTGCTCTGAAGTATTCAGAAGCATGTCACAAATCCAAGGCCTTGATCTGGACAACTTGGCATTAAGCTTTGGAAATGGTGATCTACTGTAACTTCTCCTGTAGTGCTGTGGCACTCTGTAGACACTCCAGACAGGTTTTGTTTAGGATTTTGAATTACAGAGATAGGGTAAAATTGTGTAGCTCAGGTTTTTATCACCTTCAGAAGGTGAAAGGGAAAATAAGTCATCAGGAAGATGTTTTTATCATCACAGTATTTTTCTTTAGATTCAGAGCATTCCAAGGGAATTTCCTGTGTTTGAGATTTGAAGTGAATGTCCTGCACACACAAAATTCTTCTGTTCAACCTCAGGTGTAAGTTCTGAGTGACAGTCTGCAAATGTGCAAGCTTCTTAAATGTAAAGAAAGCAAAAGACAGAAATATTTGCAATAACGAGTACAGTAGTGCAGCATACTGACTTGGCACATCCTCGTTTTCCATGTTGTACTAAATGTTAAACGTTCATTCTCTTTATCTGTGTTAGATCATAATGAAGATGTGTCCTCTGACCTCCAGGATCGCATCCACTTGGGGCTGTTCACAGACAGAGCTTCTCTGCACAACATGATTGATATGGAAGGCAAGTAGAATAAGGAGCTCAGTTTGGCAATACATCCATTGTCACTGTGATATTCAAGGAGAAAACTCCTACTGCATATTTAAGTGCAGGATTAAGAATGCAAGTCTGTTCAAAGAAAACAGAAGGCTTACTTTTCCCAAACAGTTTTTACAGCTTTCAGATACAGACGTTTCTGTCAAGGTATTTTACTGTGTCAAATAACGCTAGTGCACTCATGCTGCTAGATAACTAGGAGGCTTCTTTACTTCAAACAGGAAAATACCACTTGGAGAATGGACATCCGGAGCTGTTTCAGCAGCTTATGTTGTGGAAAGGAGACATGAAGGGTGTACTCCAGGCAGCTGCTGAGAGGGGAGAACTGACAGACCAGCTGGTTGCATTCTCACCCATGGGTATGTTTGCTCATGTAACACATAAGCAGATGGAATTAGCTGCCCAATTTCACCCCATTGCTCTAGGTTGAAAACTCATGACTTCTGGATTGGACACAAAACAAATCCTATTTATAACAAAGCCTGGATGTTCCCACAAGCATCCTTAGATTAGTCCAGCAGAAAATAAAGTGATTTCCTCTGGGACTTTTCAGAGAAGCAAACTGTACTTCCAAGGGCAAAGATGGTGCTTTGTAGTATGTAGCAGTCCTGGCTTGCTGTTGGTTTATATGTACTTTCAAATTATTTTACTGCTAGTGAAGTCCTACAGTTGTGTTCAGGTCCAAGCTTTGTCCTGTTCTATTGCCTCAAGTAGCTTGCATTAGAGAGATGAAAGAAGTACCTAAGAGGGGGCAGAGAAGAAGTGCATGCTGAAGAAACCAGGAATTCTTGCTGTTCTAAATTTTTTTGCCTTAAATTGTATTGCTTTCTCTTTTGCAGTTGGATATCAGGCTTGGGTTTGGACAGTAGAAGCCTTTGCAAAGCAGCTGTGTTTCCAGGAGCAATATGTGAAGGCTGCCTCCCATCTCCTGTCCATTCATAAAGTGTATGAAGCTGTCGAACTCCTGAAAGTGAATAATTTTTACAGGTTGTTGCATATTTGTTCAAATACCTTTTTTCCCCCTCATAAAATACTTGAGGTAGCTTCTTTTTAAATATAAGAGATGATTCCTTTATGAAAGAAGGTATTTGTGTATTTTTAACACAATCTTCTGTCTGGTTTCTCTCGTGCGCATTAGGGAAGCAATTGTAATTGCTAAGGCCAGGTTACGTCCAGAAGATCCCATTCTGAAGGATCTCTACACCAGCTGGGCAGCTGTGTTAGAGAAAGATGGTCATTATTCCATGGCTGCCAAATGGTAAGTGTTACCAGTAAGAAGACAGAATTGAGGGCTTCACATCTGTGATTACCAGAGTTACTAATGACATTTTGGATATTTTGATCTGGAATAATAGCATACTGGCTTTGCTTGATGATGGATTTGTCTCAGGCATTTTTGGAGTTTTCACACTTCTGAAAAGGATTCAGCTGAAATCCAGACAGAGGCACTGATTTTCGTGTCTTGAATCTATTTATTTGTACTACTCTCATAAGCCATGCATGGTGTACGTAGCACCTGAAGTTTCATTCCATACTTTTAGGCTTTGTGATCTAGTCAGTTTGCTTTTTTCTCTTTTCAGTTATCTGGGTGCTTCCTCACCCTATGATGCAGTTAAAGTGCTGGCAAAGAAGGGGGATGCGGCATCCCTTAAAACTGCTGCTGAGCTTGCTCTGATATCCGGAGAGGAGGAATTGTCAGCAAGTTTGTCTTTCCGATGTGCCCAAGAAATGCTGTTATCCAGGAACTGGGTTGGAGCTCAGGAAGTCCTTCAGCAACAGAAAACCTTATTTGTGAGTCCTGTTCTTTCCTTTCTGCTTTACTTTAGCACTGTCTCTCTCCAGGTTAAACTTGAACTTTACCTCTTTCTGTGTATTAACAATCCACTGGTAGCCCTGAGCTTGTTTTGCCTCAGAATATTTTTTCCTAGAAGTTTATTGCAATGACACTTCAAAAATCCAGGTGTCTTTACGGAGAAAAGGGGCCTGTGATAAGGAGGCATATATGCTCTATGCATGTTACATCCATAAGAGAGGCAGTTCAGAAGGATTTTCTGCTTGTTTTTGCTTTGGTTTAGTTTGTTAGGTTTCTTTTTGTTAATTACATAATGCAGATGTCTTTTTTAGTACATAATACTGATCATAATAAGAAAGGCAGAAAAGTGTTTGTTGCTTACAGTAAACGAATGAACGTGTATATCCATTCAAGGCTTAGTCCAGGAATTTCCTATAGCACAGACTAAGAAGCAGAACATTGCCTTAGCCTGTTTTGATGTTTCCTTCTGACCTTAGAGAGTCTCTGCCAGTATTTTACCTTTAGAGCTATAGTAGTGAAGTATGCTGTCACCTGCAATCTGCTACAAGCCATGTTTTTAATTTGGCCACTTGGCGTAGTCAGCAAGAGATTATTTTTCAGCTCAATGCTCTTTTTTTCTTCTCTTGTTAAAGGGGCAAAGACTTGTTTTCTGCCTCAACGAACTGCTTTGTAAGTGCCTCAGTGAAAGAAATCCCTGTAACCGAAGGAGCCCTGTGCCTCCCTGTTACCACAACTGGGAGCTGAACAGAAATGTCTCCTTTTTTGACATGGTGATAGAAGTGTGGCAGAAGGTACTGGGCATGGACACCACTGAAAAAACCACGTGTGCACGAGAGCAACTGCGCAGCATTGAGCATCCTCCTTCTACCAGCAACACTCACCCAAAGCAGGTAATTAAGTCTGTACACACACCAAGCCTCCTTATGGCATGTGCAGCCACACAGCCACTTTGTGTGTCCTGTGAGCTGTTTCCAGGAGACTGCTTTCTGCTACAGGATGAGGTTTCAGTCTGGGAGAGTTAATGATAAGACAACTGGGACAGCTTCCCCCAACACCTTTTTGTTTAAGACTGTCAAGAGAGGCCTGGATGCTTGTTAAAAATATCAGAGTCCAGGTCTGGTCATAGACTGATGCTTTTGCAGCTCTTCTCTCAGACCTCATTAAGTCACTGACCATTGGTACTTCTCAGCCACTTAAGAGGACAGAGGCAAGCACAGCTGCTGATAATTACAGTGACAAGTCATGTAAAGATACTCTGATCTCTTATATAAAGGAGTACTTCTGGACTTTTCTGTAATACTTTTAACTAGCAAGTCATTCATACTTAGCAGTAAAACTATTAACTGTGCTCTCTGCTGCTTCCCCTAGGTGCTTTTCTATATCTGCCATGACCTGACACTGGCAGCACTGAGCTATCAGGCTGCTGCCTGGGATGAGGCAGTGAAAAGTATTCTTGGTGCTGTGGCTCGTAGTTACAATGCTGGCAATTTTACTCTGATGCAAGAAATTTGCAATATCTTCCTTCCTGAAGGTAAGTCTCTTCTTGTACATCTCCTGGCAATGACAAATAGAAGAATGTTCCTCATAAGCAGAGTTATGTCCATTACATCCATTGTTCTTCTGTTTGTTCTTCAGACTATGCAGTGCATTCACCTGTAGCTCTTGATCATGTGAATATCCTAATTTGTGATTTAGGACACAAGGGAGTTTGCTATAGATGATAAGAACATGCAGTCTCATGCTAGCTAGAAGGGAGTTCTGTATTTAAGAAGATGCCTGCTTTTGCTTTTCTGCTTCCAGCATCAATCTGAAAAAATCTCTGCTATGGGTCTCCTGGACAGATATTCAGTTATTAGATCTTGTCTTTATTTTATTTGGAAATACTTATAATGCATTTATAATTTTTTATTATTAGGCTGTGAGAACCTGAGAGACAAACTGGACAGCACAAATTCTCAAAGCATAGCTGCTTGCAGAAGTCTAGAGGGCTTTGTGGCTTACGGGCTGCTGTATGATCTGTGGTGGAACCCACCCAAAGACTCTCCTGCCATCCAAAAGGCTGGTTTGGATCCTGCGTTTTGCCCCACTGAGCAGACAGCTCTTGAGCAGAGTTGCGTTCCTGATCACTCCTCTCCTGAAGAAACTCCTGATCAAACTGCAGTTGAGCTGGATGAAAACCTCAGCAGTACAACTGAATGTAATAGATGCAAGACAGAAAGTGACTCAGAAACTAACTCAGTCGGTTTGGCAGACAGACAGTCAAAACTGAATGGCTGCAAAGTGCTTCTTTCGGAAGCGATTGCTGCTTTACAGAACACACAGAGAGATATAGCTGAGGTCCAGAAGATTTTAGCCGACATGATCCACCGGCATCAGCAGCAGAGGAATACTCTCCAGGAAAGCACAAATGGAAGTATTCATGAGAACAATGTGCAGCAGAATTCAGAGAATGAACCGGACAAACCATGCTCTGACAGCAGCCAGATCAAGTGGTAAGCGTTAGAACATGAGATGGATTGAAAAGTGTTGCCCTTTGGTTTATGTTTGCACAGTGGATTTCTGACTTAGTTCACATTACTTCTAATCTCATGCTGATCACTCCAGGACACCAAATGTAGGCCTAAGAAGTCTTGCATTTCCGTAAGGCGTTACTGTGTGTGTGAACTTATTGCAACTGAATGACTTTTTGATAGGTGGGTTTGATTATAGCAGGGAGGCTACACAGTCATTCAAACAAAACAATTACAACACATGCTCTTTTCTTAACAGTAAAGATGAAGTAAAAGAAGCAATTACCCTCCCTGAACTAACAAAGCAACTCTTGGAGGCAAAGCAGAAACTAGCAGAATTTCCAGACAACTTAAAGGTAAGTTTTCAAAACAGGTAGTATAGTCTGAAAGAAGACAGTCTTTTTGTAAGTCATTGTAATGCTATAGCTTAATAGAAAGTACAGTAGTAATAATGGGGCGGCAAAGTCCTAGTCTGCAGCAAATGGGAAGCCCAAACACAGCAGCTGTAGATACAGAAACAAAGGGAAAAAAAGATCACTTACCTTTGGAAGGCTTCAGGTATGCAGGGATCTCCAGCAGAATCCCCTCGCTTCCACTGCCAACCCTTAAATGAGGTTTGGGAAGGGCTGGATCCTGGTTCCACCCCTTCCAATCACTCAATGCATTGCATGCACCTGAGCTCTCCTGGGCTGGCCCTGTCTTCCACCAGGTGCTTCATCACTGCTTCAGGCTGGAACTCAGCATTTTTACTAGTCATATACTATGTTTTTTTTATACAGAAGGATCAGTGACTTTCTTTGTGCCCCAGCTGCACTCTAGATTTGTAAGATAAAGGTACTAGTAACGTAAATATAAGCTGGCTGATACAGGTGGGCAGAATCACCCTCTATTTCCCTGAACTAATCCCACAGCAATTTTAATTGATAGAGAAACTTAATACCTGGCATCAGGGTTGGATTCTTGCTTCAAGCATTACTTTCTCCATGCAGTTGGAGCACGCAGGTGAAGTCTCTGCATGAGACAACTCAATGGGATATCTTGTATGAATCTTTCCCATGTATTCGGGGAGCAGTCCCTTGTTATGTACAGTAACTTCATATGCAGAAACAGTTTTGATAATGAAGTCACGAATGTCAGTTATAAAATGGCCTATATTAATTAGAAACTGTTCAAACACCACACTGTGAGATTGTAAACCACATCTCTAGGCTGTATCATCCCTTCTCTTATCTAGTCTATAAGTACTTATGGTGATAGTGCACAGAGGAGCCAACTCAGTTAAATGTGTGCTAATGTCCTGGAAGAAGAGGAAAAATCCGGTCTCCCCAAGTAGATGTTGTAAAATGGTGTTTCTAGATGCAGCTGCTTGAACATGTTGTAGTAAAACAATTCTAACTGAAAGAGTGGACTCACTCTTTGTTCTTTTTTTTGCATGCAGGTCTTTCCGTTCCCTGATGTGCTGGAGTGCTGCCTTGTACTCCTTCACCTTGGAGCCCAGTGTCCTCCTGAATTACACCAACAGGCATTGGATCTCCTTAGGAAACACGGTAGTGCTGAAGTTTATGAAAAGGCTGTCAGGAAGTTCTTGACGTGACCTTTTGAGACCAGACACACCTCTGAGCTGCTTGCAATCACTTAGCACCAGTTAACAACAAGACTGTTCTTTCTTCAAAGTGAAGGCTTGTTTCTACAGATACAGTTACTGATGACTACTGTTTTGGATAATATTACAAACAAATCAGGTTTATATACATACATTCACGGTCATCAACTGCTACTTAATGAGATTACATTAGGAAATTGAAAAGTAGTAGATTGCAGCCTTGAAACTCTATACAGGAGTTTTATACGTCTTTTATTTGCTGGAAGTTATGCTAAGGAAATCTCTTGGAATTTACATGCAAAATAGTTTTGAGCAGCTGTCTTCCAGCAGAAGAGCACCAGCTGCCCTCTGAAGAAAATAATGGTTCCTTCAAGTAGTCTGACCTTTAAACCAGTGTTGTACTTAAGAAAAGTGTGAATTTATTTCCCCTTCTTTAAATAAAGTCTTCACCAAGCAGGAATGGGCATTTAGTAAGATGTCATTAAAAGTAATTATTTTTGTCACTGCTAATACAATAGAAATCGAACTTGCTGGATAAAGCAGGTGTTTGTTGCATACCATGACTCAGCTTTGTGTTTTTGTTTGTTAGCTTTTAAATACAGCGAGGGTAAATTTGAGGTAGTAACAAGTTCTCTCTTCTTCAAGTGTCAAAAGTGATCCTAGATCCCGCAGTCCTGAACTGTTCTGGCCATTCTTACAGCTTACTGGAGCTTTTTTCCATCGTAACATAATTTCTTTGTGAAAGAACAAGGCTGAAAAGAGCCTCAGCAACTTCTAGAAGCAAAATGATTCAACAGCAGCAGGTAAAAGGAGGGAGTTAGTTGTATCAAGAGATGCATTGAGCCGTTGAGTTGTTCTCACTAACTTGGAATTGCTTGAACCAGGAGGGGGAGCTACTGCTTAACCAAACAGCTCTCCTATCGTTTAAGTGGGAATCGGTGAAGCTGAAGCAGGAAAATGTCACGCAGGACGCATCAGCAAAATAGATTTGTCATTTTAAGTGGCTAAGCTGCTTGCTGAGCTAACAGAAGGTTCTTCCACCACAGGGATTTTAAGCACAAGGTTATCGAAGAACAGTTGATAAAAGCAAATTTTAAGAACTATCTCAGTCGTACATCATTAGTAAAAGAAACTTCAGCATCTTCCCTTTCTTGCATGCAGGTATCTCTTGAGTTCAGATTCCAAAGGCTGAGTTCCATCAAGTACTAAAATTCCCAAACGAGGCCTTGTTTAAAAAAAAATTTATTTTACAAAAATTAAAAACAGGTTCTATTTACAAGTATTTCAAATCCCAGCTCTAAACCCTCCTTCCTAATAATGAATTCTTTAAGCTTGTGTCAAATGCATGACCAAGTCAAAATTCTATGTTTGCCACATCCAAAACTTTTGCAGGTCTTTTTCTTGCTCAATAACGTCATTACAGAGCTGCTGGGGAAGGAAAAGTATTATAGAATGACTTGATCTTTAGAAGTCAGAATCCCACATTGTTCATCCATTCTCTAGCTCTGATTCAGATGTTTGTAATGACGGAGAGCTGTTTTGGAAGTTATTAAGCATGGAGTAAAAAGCAGGGAGAAGAGGAACAAGTTTATCCATGTTCTGAATTAACTGTGTCATAATGAGACTAAGATTTGTAGGTGAAGTTGAAGAAGACTGAAGTCAGAATATTGGTCCTGTCAAGAGGTTCTCAAGCAAAAGGCCCTCTTAATTTCTATCTAGAATTGTTTAACACCTGTAAGAACTAAGCCAAGGCTCAGTATGGGTCAAGCCTGTACCACAGAGAAATAGAAGCCATGAAGCTGACCAAATCAACTTGAGACTCGAGTAATATCCATTCCCACTGTTAAAGCAAATCTCCAAATAGTTTTAGCTGCAAGGATCGTTTTTAATGTTATCCTTTCTCAAACCTCTGCAGTGATCAAAGGGAGCATATTTTCCACAGACTACACAAAGATAAAATAAGCAAAAGATGAGGTGAAGCTGTCACCCTCACAACATGCAGAAGTTTTAAAATAAGCTTTCTAAAGCACAGTTTGAAAGTTCATGTGCACGTCTGTGTCTGACTTCACTGGATTTCCAGGTCCTTGTCTTAAAGGAATATTATTACATTGTTAAGTCTTCCTTGCAGATTCTGTACAGTATAAAGAGGAAAAAAACAGAGGTATACACAGTAGTTTCTGTCTTTTGCCCTTCGTATTAAAAAGATGGCAAATCACAAATGCTGGCATTAGGAATTGAGTCAACTCTGTCCAAGGTTTCAAATGAAGATGCAGCTCTTCAGCAAAACTGCAGCCTTCCAGAGATTGTGTACTGTGCCTTTGAGACAGCATTAGGGAAAATGGGTGAGGTGACAGCAGCTGCCAATATAGTAACCATATTCTGCTGAGGACTACCACCTATCATGGCTGCATGTTGTTGATAATAGCCAAAATGCTCATTTTCTCCTGGGCTGAGTCCACATCTTCATTTTGTTTCTGAGCCACTCCTGTGCCAAGGCCATACAGCCGCCCACAATACTTTGCATCATCAATTGTATCCTCAAAAAACAGCTGCGGAGAAGAGGGAAAAAAAAAGGAAATTATTTAATTGTTCCTCTAAACTGGAAAGCACCTAACCTTAATGAAAGAGCTTGTCTGAAGTCAGCACCTCTAGGATTCAGCATAGGCAGTAAGACAAAGATTAGATTCTATACCAGTATACACAATTCTTATTACTGACCATTTTGAAGTGTGGTGATACTCACATAGCCAAAAAGAAAAGCAACACCAAAAACACATGGTTTGTATTGATGCTGATGGATAGAGACGAGAGAAAGGAGGACCAAAAAGAACACTGCATTACCTCTTTCATTCTGAAGAATGCCATTCCTGTGAGAAGAGAGTCTGATCCTGCCTGGTGTTGTCTTCCAATTCGCTGCAAATCCAGTTGATCTGCCACTTCTTGAAGGCCACCCTGCAATGGAAACAGTCAAGTTTATTTTCTATGTCCTACCATAAGTGCCACACTGCTCCAGAACACAACTGTTAAATATATTATATGCAGATTCCAGCAACATAGTGAGCTATGAGTGAAATACAATGATAAATATTGTTCAAGAACGCAGAAATACTCTACTCAAATTTAGGTACCTTGCTTTCCTGCTGCAGATGCATGAGATGACTGTGGGTACATTCACAGGTTACAAATGCTGCACCCTTTCCTGAACCAAGGCTGTGATTCAGTACATAAATAATTTTCAACCCTCTGAGTGCCTAGCAATTAATAGTTCACGTATGACAAAAGTGTTCCACTCTGTGCAGGTGAAAAAAGTAATAAGATAGACACAATTATGTCAAGATTCCCTACATAATAAACATATTGACAAGCTTCTAACTGGGGACGTAGTACCTATTAGATACAAACTTAGCCTTAAGTGTCTGTGACTACTGGATTTTATACTCCAATTCTGAGAGACAATAGTTCTGTCATTTGGCTTCCTGCATATCTGTAGGGATGTTGCCCATCCAGCCCTCGTTTGCATCAAAGATGAAAGTTACCTTGAGGTTTTTGCAGCTCTTCATTAAGTATTTGACATCATAGATTGATGGGAAGAAAAGGTTCAAGATATGGAAAAATTCATGTTCCTCTTCAGGTAACCTGGAATCTGTCAACAGCTTCACCATGTAGCCGAAGTCATAACCACTGAAAACAAACATAGAGAAACCTGATAAACAACACCTGTACTCAGCTGGTATCAGTGTTACATTCGTCTCATTAGGGTGTTTTTCTATACTTACAACCTTCTTTTCCATAGAGGAAGATAACAGCAAAACACGCACAAAATACAGATCACAGAAGGTGCTGAGATAAAATGAAGTAC
Organism: Coturnix japonica; assembly: GCF_054131305.1. NCBI lineage: Eukaryota > Metazoa > Chordata > Aves > Galliformes > Phasianidae > Coturnix > Coturnix japonica. The sequence continues at coordinate 4,974,725 of NC_140680.1, read as the reverse complement.
CAAGCGTGCTTAAAGTTCACCTTTACAATTTATATTAAGAACTGCACAGCTGCTGAAATCCATCTCCTTAAAATCTGTCAGTCTCTATGGTCCAAAGCAGCACTATTTAAGCCAAAAAGAGGCATCTTGTTCTGTAGTACCAGTAATCATCTCAGACCTACCTGTGAAACGACAGCCATTTCACGCTGTCACTAAGGACGACCCCTGAAGTCATGAGCAACTCAGCAAAATGCAGGGTATCAATCCCTTCTTCTTCATGCTTCTGGAACTGCAGCCCAGAGCTTGCAAGGAGGTCTATGGAATCCTGAGAGTACATATCCTCCCTGAAGGAGAAAAGCAGAGCTTTGCAGTCAGTGTGCTAACAAGGAAGGCTCATTGCCAAAAGATTTCTCACACGTTGCATTTTGGAAAATCAGAGTGACCTGCAGGCAATCCATCTCTGAGCTCCATAGTTGTGTCTCTAGGAAGCTCAAATCACTTTTAATACCATTACTCCTATGCATTTAACAAGCTATTCTGCAATCTTAACCAAATATTAATTCTGTCGCTATTGCCAAACCTGAAGAATGCCATAAAACCTCCACAGAACAGACAACTTGAAAAGTAACACTGAGGGAACAGAAGTGCCACAGATGATGGGAGAGAAGTCAACAAAACTCATATCAAACACGATAACTTTGAGTCACAGTGTCAATAAAACTCACACCAAACATGATAACTTTGAGTTAAATAGTGTTCAGTGTCAAAACCTCTTTGTTATGACTCCAATGCTTTTAGGAGGCTGACAGTTGTGGAAGTAAACACTGCCACTTCTGTTTGCAAGAACTGCATGATCAGCTTATAGTAAGTATATAGTAAGTATACATGCATTTAATTGATTACATAAAATATATGGAAATGTATAAAAAGCACGTAAAGTTTGGGATCATAACATCATTCCAGAAATACTGTAATGCCTGTCATGCCGGCATTGAGCCTCATGTAATCTCTTCTGGTGTTGCTCCCTAATGCAGAAGACTCACGTGAGGTTGAATTTGAAGTTAAACTGCCAGGTGTTGATCCCAGAAGGATACTCTCCTTTCTCGTTTGTGAAAGTCAGGCCCAGTTGGATGATTTTCAGAAGGTCCACATTACAGCGAAGAAGCTGATACTGATAGTCTATGGAACTGCGGAATTCCCCAATCGGCCTTACAACAACCCCAGGAAACTCCGTGTCCTAGAAAAGGAAGAGGAAACCTTATGGCTGCAAATCAAGATAGATCCTAACAACAAAGCAAGCAAACAATTTGTGCTCTCAAGTCAAATGACATCAATTGACTCAGAACACACAAAAACTTTCACAGAGGATCCAGCAAATGAGAGAATTTCTGCCTTCACACCTTCCTGTACCCACTGCCTTAGCACAGCAATTACAACAGGCCACAATGAGATGAAAGCACATTGAAGCAAGGCAGCTCGTTTCCAATCAACATACAATTTGAAATATGTAGATACAAATTTACTGTTTACTCACACAACTTTGTTCCACACTGAATTCTATGCGCTCTGAAGGCACGTGTATTTTTACATCATGCTTTTATTACAGATTTCTCTCCTATCTTTGAGTTTAGCATCCCCACTCAAAGCTGTCATAACCACCACAGAATCATCAACGCTGGAAAAGATCTCTGGGTCCAACTATCGTTAGCCCCTATTCACTGAATAAGACAAACAGGTCAAGCATTTACCATTGCGATGTAGCTGTAACTCAGCACAATCTCTCGGATTTTCCTCATCTCCTCCTCCAGGTTGTTGGCCCACACCTCACAGATCACCTGGCTGTTCTCCGCCAGGGCTGCTGGCATCCTGCCGGGCACAGGGCACAGCCAGCTCCCCCCAATCCTTCAGATGGCCGCGTTACAACCGAAAGCTGCGAGATCTAATCAGTGTGCTGCAAGAAACAGACAGAACGGAGCTATGAGTGAAAAAAGAGCTAGAAAAAAGGAACGAGCTGCACAATACAGCACAATACGGCACAGCACAGCACAATATAGCACAGTACGGCACAATATGGCACAGTACGGCACAATATGGCACAGTACGGCACAATATGGCACAGTACGGCACAATATGGCACAGTACGGCACAATATGGCACAGTACGGCACAATACGGCACAGTACGGCACAATACGGCACAGTACGGCACAATATGGCACAACACGGCACAATACGGCACAGCACGGCACAGTACGGCACAATACGGCACAGTACGGCACAGTACGGCACAGTACGGCACAATATAGCACAGTATGGCACAATACGGCACAATACGGCACATCATCACCACCATCGGCCTCCCCGAGGCAGCCGCCAACAAACAACGGCCCAGCGCCGCCCCAGGCCCGGCTGAGGCCTACACGATCCGCGCCGCCTCAGGGCAGGGGCCCACCCGGCCGCAGCCACCACCGCCGCCCTCGGCCGCACCGCGAGAGGCCCCGCACCTGCTGGGACCTGCCGGGACCTACCGGGACCTACCGGGACCCGCTGGGACCCTCCGTGCCTCCCTTTCCCGTCCCGTCCCGTCCCGTCCCGCCCCGCTCTCCCGCTGCTCCGCTCCCCATCTCCTTCCCCTCCCCCAGCGCTACCTGCCCTACCCGGAAGTTGTGGCCGTGCCTCTCTCTCTCTCTCTTCAGCGCATGCGCGATGACGCCTCAGGCTGAGGTGGGATTTCCGGGTTTGGAGCTTTGTTCTCGCGAGATTTCCGGCACAGCCTCAGCGGCGCGCCGGGTGGTGTGTGGTGGCGCGCGCCTGGTGCGCGCTCCCGCGGAGGGGGAACGGGGAAAGCTGCGCATGCGCAGTGCCGGTGTCCTTGTGTGTCCGGCCGTGACGTGGCGCTGCGCTGTGACCCGCTGTATAAAGCAAAGCAAGGCATCCTTTAATCTTAAAGGCTGTAAATCCCTCAGATAGAAGCTATATCTGAACCGAACGGGGGTTAAAATGAACGCTGACATTGCACAGTTCACTCTTATCGCCTGCTTTAGCATATTAGATGAATTATGCCACCAAAGCGAGTCAAAATAACATGCAAATAACCCAAATAACTGGGCAACCTGTATATGGGGTAAGTGGTGCCGATTGGGGCCATATCTGCATCAAGTTACACCTCGCAGTGCTGTAATTACAGGCGTTGTGGTCTATAAGTGCATTGAAACACCACTGAGCACAACATCGGAACCTGTTTGCATCTCATCCCATAGACAGGACCTATAGACGGAGCTTTGATGCAGCCACAGCTGGTGCAGGTTATAGATGTAGTGAGATGTGCTGCTGGCTTTACAGACTGCCCCGTAACTCACACGCATTGCACAAATGTGCCTTTGAGCCATTCGGTTGCATTGGCATCAGCTGCTTTGTGCTGAAAACACGAGTTAGTGCCTGGTAGAAATGACTTATCGTTAAGGTATAGCTGCCATTTTTATTCACATATACAGCCATTCAACCCTGATGACAAACTCCTACCTACAGAGATGTATTCTGAGCACTGGGCTGAGTGGCAACAGGGAGCAGTGCCAGCACTAACAGTGACACGGTGCTGGCTTCACATGACTTGTCTGGGAGGGGACAGCCAACTCCTGCTTGGAAACACCCCGCTGTTAAACCCTCATAAAGTCTCCCCAGCAGTAGTGAAAGGTGAGGAGTTGTACTGTGTACAAAGGACCTCTACTGGGCTACAGCCAGCAGGAGGTGAGCAAAGAGACGGAGCTCAAAGGTATCGTGGCTTGAAAATACCCGATTGAAACCTTAGAAATAACTAAAGGGCAATGTCCTATGTATGTTTAAAATACAACTGTAAGCTTTTCCAGGAGCTGTAATTGCCTTCTGAGCTATGCAGGGCTTGGCACAATAGGGGAGCCACCAGACACAGCATCTAGTCCTGTATCTGACTGCACAGCGTGGCTGATGCACAGCTTTTGTGGACAGCAGGTAGGTTATCCTTATATTTTCTTTCTGTAGGTTTTATACTTTCACCATGATTGGAAGATGAGGTGGTTTGTCACTGCCTGTGCACTATAAAGGCTGAGTCCAGTGAAGTTCTAACATAGAAGATTCAAGCAAGAGGGAAAAAGGAGTCCCAAGCAGCTGGGCTGGCAGCCAGTCCATCACTGCAGACACCTCCAGTTATTCACTGTACTGGGTGCAGTACAAGGGGAAGTGGGTACTTGTGCAGTCTCAGCATGGGGCTGTCTGGGCAACAAGAAATGTAAGAAATAGTTTGTATTGGGATTCTTTAGTACCTAAAGCCGGGAAAAACGTTGATTTACAGTTTCATTTGGATCAAATTTTGTCTTAACTACTCAGAGATAACCTCAAAGGAGCTATTTTAAACAGCATCGCTTCTGTAAAATGCTTGCAAATAGCTGCAGACAGCTGAGGTCTTCACTGGTTGCTTCAGGGCTGTATAATGTGCCAGAAGAGATCAGTGCCAAGCAGTTGGAAGGACTTTGTGTTTGCTGGAACAGCCATGGTTACATGAGTGCTTCTGTTAATGTACCTGGTGCTTCTGAATCACAGAAGATATTATTCAACAAAAAGAGATCAATGAGGAAAAGCTCAGTCCATCAAAATGTATCTTGTTTTAATGGAAACGGTGAAATTTTGTTCTGTATGTGTTACAATAAAGGTAGAATATTGAGATTTTGGGGAGAGGGAAAGTAAGCGGACATGGCAGTACTGTCTCAAAATAGGTTTTGCTCAAGAAGGGCTCCCGTGATCATCTGATTCTTTTAAAAAATAGGAGAAATAGAAACTGTTCTGCAGACTCATAGAGTGTGAGGCTCAGCCAAGCAATGGTTCTTCCTCTTCCTAGCAACTCCAAGCAGAGGTGCATTCTCCATTCACCCTTTGCATGCAAAGATACAGCGCTGCTGTATGGAGCTGGTAGTGGTAACTGAGACATCTGCCCCTCTCAGATCTAGTGCTGTCTATTACAAGATCGTCTTGGATTGGAATAATCTCTTAGCACAGTCACTGCAGCCAGCACTATTCACTGTACTGTCACAGCAAAATAATTTCATTGTGCTGTTTTCTGTCCCTGCTGGGTGGTTGTAGAGAAGATAGTGAGGCATACAGCAAAAGGGCAAGGGACGTGAGTTATAACAAGGGACATTCTGACTAGGTGCAGGAGAGGGAGTCCAACACTAGAACAGATTTCACAGAGAAGCTGTGGAGTCTCCCTCCATGTAGATGCTCAAAGTTCAACCCAAGGCTCTCAACAACCTGATCTAACTTTGAGTTGGTTCTGTACCGAGCAAGAGGTTGGACCAAGTCTCTTCCAAGTGAAATTAGGTTGTTGGTTTATGTAGTGAAGTATAACATCCTTAAGGAGTAAGGAAAGTGTTGGAACTGGGACTGGAACAGAGCAAAGCACCAAGACATGAATGGGTTATTCATTTGACATGTTTCAATCTTAGTGATGTTTTCATAGAGATAATCAGGTGCTCCTGCACTGAGAGGACCTGTGTGACAAGATGGGAGCATACTATTTATTGCATAACATAAACTCCTTCATCAAGATCAGGAGGTCTTTGCTATGAAGATAAGATCGGTTTGTCCCATGGCAAGTTATTTATGTTGTTCTCTTCAGACTAGCATGTTATTTGTTATTGTAACTCCTAAGAGACAGTGTTTTCCATCAGGTATATTGTAGTCCCATTATATTTTACCAATGAAGTTCTGGTTGGCAAATTTGATGCAGAGATGGAAAAAAAAAAGCAAGAAGTTCTCATAGAGTAGTTCTGTTAGCTCGGAAAATCTCCTAGTGAGGAGCTGTCTTATCATCTTCCCATTGGAATATTTACAACTCTAGTGTTGAAATACGGGGTTGGGAGTTAGGGCTTATGGTTCCACATCAGGTCTCTTTTTGTCTGATCTCTTTTTTCTTCCCAGAACAGTTTCACTTCAGCAGTTTGGTGCACTGGCCTCATCTATTTCTGTCCTCGATTAAGCAGGGATGCAGGTAGAAGGAGGGAGTCCAGTTTTTCTCTCTGCTGCCCGTTGATCTGCAGACTAATCTGTTGTAGGGAAACAGAGCTGGAAACACTTTGAATAGACAGAGTCGCATTTGTGAGGCAGTACACAGACAACTGTCATCCAGCCTCCTGGATAACGTGATGGTTTCTTTTTGGCAGCGCATTCCTCCTTTCTGAACCACAGCAAGAGGTGTAATCCCAAAGCACTTGCAATCAGCACAAAGGTAATAGAATATCATCTCTCTAATGAATCGTTTTCTAACTGCTTGTACCTTAGACAGGCGCCTTGGAATCTTCTTCGTGCCTCCTTTGTTACCTTAGGTAACATAGTCTGCCTGTGCTTGACTATTGTTCCAAGTATGAAAAGCAAAGCAGATGAAATTGTGCCATACTCAGTAAATCTGTCATTCATATTATTAGAATTCGTGTGCTTTTTTTCTTAATGTCTGTGTGAAACCAATAAAACCTTAAGGAATGTTCTCTTAGCTTTTGCTAATTACAGTTTATGATAAGAGTGCAGCAATATGAAAACAGCTACGCAATAATCCCTGTGGCAGGCACAGCACACCTCCTGAAACAGGGCTTTATATGGCCAAGGAGAGCAATGCAGACCCAGCAGCTGCTTCAACACTGTGCTCGATTCTTTCCTCACTGTGCGGGTGAGGGCTGCATGGTGCTCTGCTGCATTAATACTTCATGGCATGAGCTCACATTATAGTAGTCAGTTTTGTTTTGTTTTCATTGTTGTCAGTTTAGCAGCGTGCCTTTGTCATGGTAGAGCACGCGTCTCATGTCATCATTTGCTTTGCAATCCACGCAGGGCTGTTCCTACTGAGTGCAGTGTGTTTCTGGGACAGGTCAAGGGAGACAGCAGTACTGCAGCACACCAGATTTGGTTTGGGACTGTTGTTCCATTTTAGTTTGCTACCCTTAAATCCTCATCAGCATTATAGGAAAATACTAACGCACATCAGGAATAAGGGAACTTTTGAAAAGCTTTCTTTAGAGCTTTGTTTCTTGTACAATAATAAAGGATGGACAGGGCACAGACAGTAAATACCTTAGTTTTGCAACTGAACTTGCAGATGAAGTGATTGCTGTTGTTAGCGGTGTGTTCTTCCAGCTGCACAAAACTCACTCTGATCACTTCTTCTTTCAGATGAAGAGAGACTCTGGGTATTCCACTATGGCTGCACATCAGGAGCAGGTAAGGACTCAAAGTCCATCTTTTAAAGGAGGTGGGTGAGGGCCCAGTGCTCAAAGTGCTGCTAAACAATCTGTTTCGCAGCTGATGTGCCTCAGTCTCTTTACTTTGCAGGTAGGAACTCCAATTGGCACTGCGGCTATTTAGCAAATTATACAAGGCCTTTAAGGGCAAGATCTTGGGAGATCAGTGGATGTAAGTTTGGAAACCTCTCCGCAGGTGTTCATTGCGTGAAGAGAAACAGGGTGTCAGCACTTGGACTTGACAAACAGGATTTTTTTTGGTGTGAACTTCTCTGTCCCTGCCGTTCGTGTAATTATAGTGCATGGGATTCATTCATGTAATTACTTCCTCACGTGTGGTAAAAGCACAGCCTCCAAACAAGACAGTTTCTATCAGAAGGCTTTGAAAATAGCTGAAGTGCTGGACTTTGGCTACTCCCCATCCTGCTTCAAAGCAGGACTCTGAGGTGGATCAGGAGTCATTCATTTTGGTGAATCTTTGCAACCTTCAGCTGGAGGACACTAAAGAATCAAATACCACTTGGTCTAACTAAGAATTCCAGCTCTGTAAAGACTTGGGAGCTTTTCTTTGGCATATCTGTCATCTCAGGAGAAAGAAGGATTTATAGGACAGAGTTCTGTTAAAAGACTCAAAGTATTTTATAGCTTTTCATACTTCTATTTTCTGCCTAAAGAATACCCAGATGGTGCTCCAGGCTTTAAAGATTAAGAAATCCTTATCTGCTATCAGCATATATTAGTGTAACATGGACAACATGGTTACAACTGGAAACATTGTGACCTCTGAGAGCAAATATCCAGCCCCAAACCCAGCACGTACTGCTGTGCAGCTGGGACAGGTGACTTCTGCCAGCCTTGCATTAATAGTGGAGTCACCCACTGATAATGCTGGCAACTGATTGCATTGCTTATAGTGTAAGCCTATGGGGCTCACTGACATGAAGCTGTAGGGCAAGAGTCCAGGAAAGTACTTTCTCCTCAGTTGCCTACTCGACAAAAGCTGAAATGATAGGAAAAAATGTTTGTTTCAGCAAGGAAAGTTTCAGTGCTAATGAGCAAAGTTCTGTCCTGGGACAGATAAATATTGCTGACAAGTGCTGGGCAATGTTTAATATTCTGTAGCTGTTACAGAACCCAGAAATGCTCCTAATGCTGAAAGCTGTGTTGAGAGGGTTCCTCCATATTGCATTACCCAAAACACACCCGCATTCAACAGCTACTCCTTGAGCTGCCTCTTGTTTGTCCTCTCTGCCAGGACAGGACCAGGACAGCAGCTATGAATCATGCTGTTTTTACTCCAGTCTGTTTTTGCAGCACAACACACCAATAAGAAACAGGAAGGACAGACTAATGCACAAGACTCTACCTGGTTATTACACTATATTGTTTTAGAGCCATGTTTGTTTTTTAGTCATCCTGCAGATAAATACAACACGTACTCACCTGAGAAAGCTCCAAGTCAGTTCCAACTGGGTCCATGCTAGAAGACAAATGGTTAATTATGTATTTGTCATATATTTGATAAACATTTTTAAGTATTTATGTGTTCAAATACATTGAATGCTGCTTTTGGAATATTCCTAGAACCAAAAGGACTCTGATCATTCTCTGATTGTTTTGCAGTTGCTTTGTGAAGTTCAAGTCCTTGCTGTGCTAAAGGAATCGTGTTAACATCGCAGTGCTCTCACAGCACACAGGAAGATTCCTTCAGCAGATAATATTTCTGTGACTGAGAGAGAGGATTTAGAGAACGCTGTACTTTTAAGAAGCTGAGTGTTTTAACTCTAGTATAGGACAGCAGCTTGCACTCAACTCTTGTTGCTCGTTGCACAGGAAGAGAAGCTCTGGGTTGCCGTGAAGATGTCTGCCCTTGTCCTTGGCTCAGCCCTGCTCATATTCACTGCATTAATGAACTCTGTTCCTTGGTAAGATTGCTCAGACAAAAGGGGCTTGAGGAAAAGTATTTCTGTGGAGAGGGGATAAGCGGACCGTGAAAAGAGGAGTGACTAAGAGCACTTATTCCCACAGGTGCATGCAAAAGATCTGGGATTCTTCGGGCTACTTCTGGCAGACAACATGGCTGAAGCTTTACTACCTGTTTGATGGAAGGGAATGGTCACTTTTCCTCTTTGGTGAGTTCCTCGGGTTAACAACCCTTTGCTGTACAAGGAACCCTCCATGCAGCACATCTCAAATGGAACATGGATGTGCCATCCTCCACCCACCACTTCCTGCACTGAAAACACACTTAGCCTTCATGGCAGCTACAGCTGGCAGCACAACCATGCTGCCTTCAGAGTCGTTCCTCATTAGACCCATAACACAGGTTAACAATTTAGCTTTGTGCTGCTACTGAAAGCACAGAAATCTCTTCCCTGTGTAGGTGTGCTCTTTGCTTCTGTGAGAAATGAATGAATGACTCAGCAGAACTAATTTCTGAAAGTTAAAGTAAAATTAGTGATTTTTACGCTTGCTGTAGTACGTACACAACCCTTCTCCATCTGTAATTAACTGCTGGTGAACAGGCTCGGCAGGGATGTTGCAAGGTCCCAAGGTCCCACTCAGCCTTATCCGATGTGTATTTAAATATCAGTGGTGAGGTAGTTCCCCCACCTCCCAGAAAAGCCCAGTTTTGGCAGATTTTAGCCTATGGGGCACTTACGCAGTTTAACCTCCTCACCATTCCCTGGGTCTCAACTGGGCTTCCAAACCTACTCATATTCTATTCTAAACCATTGCAGCACACGTAGGGCCTAGTAAAGTCCTCTGGATACTACTCCATTGTATTATTTAAACTGCCCAAAGCTCCCAAGGTATTTAAGTGTCTGTCCCTTCCTCACATCACAGGGGCTGCTTTGGTTCCTAGCCTTGCTTTTTGGTGCTTCAATGGAATCCTTATGGTGGCTGATGTAACAGGAAAGCCAACTTTCATTACTCGGTATCGCATTCAGCTGGGCAAGAATGATCCTGTAAGTAATTCTGTGTGCTACTTCTGCTAGCTAAATACTTGTAGTTTGTTAGGAAAGGGGAGAAGAACCACTTACGCTTTTCTCTTCCAAGCACGTAGGATCCAAGAGGAATCAATCTAAGTATTGTATGTCTACTGCAGAGGAAGGCACAGTTCTTGTAATTAGGCTGCTGACCAGATCTTGATAGCCTGCTTGCTAACAGTTGATCCTACAGCTGACTATTGAAAGCAGCCAATAAATCCTAAAGCTCTTCATCCTTCCAGCTCAAAGCCACAGTGCTTCACTATAGCCTGGAATCCTGACTTCTTTTTTGCAGGTGGACACACAGAAATTGCGACAAGCCATCTACACAGTGCTGTTTAATCAGTTCTTTGTCTCCTTTCCCATGCTCGTGCCCATGTTCTATGTAATGAAATGGTGGGGCAACACCTTCAGCAAGGAATTACCCACTTTCCAGTGGTTTCTTGTGGAGCTGAGCATCTTTACCCTCATAGAGGAAATCCTCTTCTATTATTCACACAGGTGAGCTGAGCACAGAACATGACTCTGGTTTGCCCCGATGCCATTAAGCTTGTACCCATCTCTTGAAACAGCAAAGGCCCCGGTCCACCCTCTTCCATCAGTTTTGTCTTTGTGACTCCAGCAGTGCAGGATAAAATTGAAGCAAGGAAGGAAAAAAGCTTACAGGACCGTGCAGAAGCAGGCACGGCGTTCTCAGAAATACACAGATTTTCCTTCTGGCCAATGCCCAGAAAGCACAAGAGGCCATTTCTTACTAAGGGCCAGAAAACCTAAAATCCTGTCTATGACTGTTACCAGTCAGAAAAGTCAGAACAGTGAAAATATGAAGCGAGTCTTTTACTGAAATGTACTCCCAAGTCTGAGTAAATCAGTCGTTCATAGACTTGATTTTATGGGATGTATCAGAACTCAAGTTTAACACCAACCAACAGTGAATCCATTCAATGAGGGCTGAGTGCTACCAAGAGGAAACCATGGATCCTGCTCTGCCATTCCCTGCTCTAAGATCTGGCTTAGATGGGCACAAGCAAATCTCTGGGGGCTGTTCTGTTACTCCATGTTCCTTTCTTATGGGGTGCAAAACTACATTTGTTTGTTTTCTCTCCTTAGACTTGCTCATCTCCCACTCCTGTACAAGCACATCCACAAGAAGCACCACGAATGGACGGCCCCCATTGGCGTGGTCTCCATTTATGCTCACCCATTAGAACACATAGTAAGTGGATTCTCCTATGGTCACTTTCCACTTCCTGCATGGAGTGTGGTCTCCATGGGATGAGGAGCGGTGGTAAGAGAAGCAAAGCAAATGCTTCCTTGGAATCTTCTTTCTTTATTAAAGGAAGCTAAGCTGCATTTTCAGGAAGCATAGCTGTAGATGTGCTGCACTTCACTAGTAAGAGCACAAATCCAAGGGCCTCGTGGTAGATAAGGAAAAGTCTGAATGCTGTTTCTTTGAGCGCAGGGTTTCCATGTCTAAATACCATCTCCTGTAAATGAGAGGCCTCGACTCTGCGAGTCTCCCTTTGGCTGTAAGAATGACTTTTTGGAGCAGTAAGATTTGATCTGGGCACTGACAGCTGTTTGTGCCACTGGTAGGAAGCAATGAAGCGATGATCCCAGCTGCGTCACTTCATTGCACATGTCCACACCATCATGTGAACTTAGAACCTTTTTACAGCAGGAGCAGTTTCAGCAGTATTCCAAGGTAATGCTGAAATTCTCCCCTTTGACTCCAGGGTGAGTAGCTGGAATCCTGCTGCCCTCATAGGCCTGGTTTGATCTCACCTCTTTTAGGGATCTGGGGCTCTGGCTGTATTCCACAGTGAGTAAACCTGAGTTGGCTTAGAGTAGAATTATATCTTTGATGATTACGTAGTTTTGCTATTTTCAGAGGGATCTGCCCTTTACGCTGCTTTGCACAAAACTAATAGACCCAGGTGAAACAATTCAGCTCCTAGAGAACAGCCTGCTCATTGTGGTGCCATTAATGAGGTGGTTTACTTCTCTTTTCTAGTTCTCCAACACGCTGCCTGTCATGACTGGCCCAATGCTCATGGGGTCTCACATGGTTTCAATCACAGTGTGGTTCTCCCTTGCTCTTATAACAACAAGCATTTCACACTGCGGTTACCACCTGCCCTTCCTACCATCGCCAGAGTTCCACGACTTCCATCACCTCAAGTACGTCCCAGCTTCCCTTTCTCCTCCTTCCTGTGCCCTGTCATTGCTGGCAGACAAAGCTCCTTTCTGAGAGCCAAGTGATTTTGCATCATTCATGTCCAAGCAGAGAAACCTGTGTGGTTCACGTGACAGCAGAGCGGGATGCTGTCAGGTCTTGGAGCTGTTCAACAAAGCTTTGGTTTCCAAACCAAGCTGCCTTCCTGCACAACTGCCATCCACCTCACTGACATCTACCCTCCGTCAGCTGACTTGGAGAGCTTATCTAAAGCACAAACACAGCCAAGTCCAAGTGATCCAGGTGTCCTAAGGTGACACGGCAGGAAAGCACACAGTGCCTAAAGTAGCAGCTATCACCTGAATGTCAAACAAACACAAAGACAGTTCCCTACAAGGCTATTCCTGGAAGTTCAGACGATACTGTACGTGCTCTAGAATCAAAACACAGCAGGGGCAGATCACATGGCACAATAAATCTGCAGCCATCTCCCTGCCTCTTTCCTATGCACTGAGATTAGTGCTGGTGACAGGTAACGCCTAAACAACCTCAATTAACCCTTCTTGGCAAAGGTTCCCAGCTCTGTTTTACACTGGAGAGAGCAAACTTTCAGTACGGTGTTCAGGGATACTTACCAAAACAGTGGAAGAATAGTTTCCTTCTCCCTGCTGTGCATTAAATTCATACAAACGCTTCCTCAAGCAGTTTGTTTCTCCTGCAGAAACAGAAGATGTGGTAGTTCTAATGCAACCTAAGTACAAAGCAACACCCAGAACGTGGGCCCAGTTCTTGTTACCAACCATTTCATGCGCAGCTCAGCTCAGGTGCTGTCTGGGCAGAAGGGCTGTGCCAGTATCTGCAGTGCTGGGAGCACAGCAGCTCCACATCCCTGGGCAGCCTGGTCTCAAGAACATGGCACGGTGGGTGCCCAGCTGCTCCTACAGCTGCTGGGCAGTTGTTCAGTGCCACTGCTCCTGGATAATGATGTTCTGAGGGGTTCATCAGAGGTACAGCAGCAGCAATCAGGTGAATGGCTTATCAGAGCTCTGAAAGGAGATGGGAATAGGAAGGGTGAGGTAACTTCAATACCTTCCAGTGATGTTTATTCTCCGTTTGACTTCCAGGTTCAACCAGTGTTACGGAGTCCTGGGAGTGCTGGATTATCTGCACGGAACAGATGATGTGTTCAGACAAAGCAAAGCCTACGAGAGACACAGGGTCCTCCTCAGCCTCACACCACTCTCCAAAAGCATCCCTGATATACCCAAGAGGGCAGGGTGAACCCTCCAGCCTGCAGTTCCTGCATAGCCCAGGGACAAGGAGAGGAAGAGACAATGATGTACGCTAACAAGCATTCTACTTGGGAAACAAGTTATTATTCACAAGTAATGAATCTCAAAACTGAACTTAAACACGATACTTGAGATGACTGCACGTACTGCCTGTTATTTGCCACCTACAGCACGAAAAAACAACTCTAGAAAGTTCATTCTAAGCCATTGCACTGCTGCTTGGCTCCAGCTGCCTGCATGTAAGATGCATTCTAGGCTGTGGCTGTGGGAGTTGCTCAATTCTCATTGTTAAGGTCATAACAACTTTTCATAGACCATGGCCGCTTCCAGCAGCATTCTCTAATGATACCAGCTCTCCCAGCCAGCGCCCCACAAGAAGGGAAGTCCCTTTAGCCTGGAATCCAACTGACACAAGCCCTGCTCCATCAGCTCCTATTGGCGACCCTCACAGCTGTCAGCCCATAGCAGCCGCTCTCCCTGCACTGCCCTCCAGTTCCTCCAACCACCCCACACCAGCCCATCCCATCCCATAGAGCCTGCAGCCCTCAGGGGAAAACACAGCGGTCAGCAGAACAGAAACCCCAAACCGCGCTGTCTTTTGAAGTTTTTATTTTTATACATTTTTTTTTTGTATTAAAAAGGAAAAAGCATAATTACCACAAATTACAAAGGACTAAAGCATTACTAGAATAATGAATCACATCAGCCTAGAAAGCAGATACTCTGAATAATATTAATGTTATAATACAAGCTCTCATTCAAGTATTTTACATTTTTTTCTCTTTTCCTTTTATATGCGATGATGATCCTAGCACGTGGGTCAAAGATTATGTACTATCGACAGGAGATGGATCATGTACAGCGGGCCATATTAACAAGATTTTCCTCCCAACTGATTAATGGTCTGTGATGAGTCATTTTAAGTTTGTCTCTACGATAAATGCGGCTGAAGAAGGTTGCACACTTTCTAGTCTGGGAAACAGAAGGCTGAGGTTGGGACATAGCCAGTCTGAGAAGGGCCAGCACATCGAACCATCACCCTGTTGTTCCAGCCACCGAGGCTGAGGTCTCATCCGTGTGACCTGAGCGGGTTGGAGCAGTCAGGCTGAGCCTCCCCTGGGCACAACTCAGTGATAGTTTCTGAGATCCAAAGATTTCCAACCCCAGCGGGAGCGGAACAAGCTGGGAGAGGAAGGGGGGAGCAGGGCGGGCTGCCTTCCCCCTGGGCATACATCTGCACCAGGGAGGCACCAAGTGCTGCAAGCACCCCTCCCACGATAGCTGTCCATCCCCAGCCCACCCACGAAACTGCCATTGGGAGATGGGGACAGGAGGGCAGCAAAGGCCTTGGGTGACCCCGAGTGCTGCAAAGGGGTGGTGGTACCTGGGCCAGTCCATGCTCTTCTGGAGCTCCCCACCGAGGGGATGTGCTTGTCACAGATACGTCGGTCCTATGTTCAAGTGTCTGCAGAAAGTGAAGCTGTAAACTACTCATTGAAATGCTGCCCTCCAGGCACCCACTCTGTGCCACTGAGATGAAAACTTGTTTCATTCTTTTTTTTTTTTTTTTTTACAAAAGTCATTCTACCTGTATTGGAAACTTGACAAAAAAAAAACAACAAAAGAAGAGTCAGCGAGGCATTAAACATCAGTGTAGCAACCCTCTCTTCAAAGAGCCTAGCATCCATTTCTAAACAGTGACAGTGACATAACCAGTCTCAGAGGAAACAGGAGAAAGTAAGCATTGCAAACACAGCTTGCTACATTTACAGTTTGACTTTTTTTTTCACTTTTTCTTTTTTTTTTTTTTCTCTTTTTTTTTTTTTTCCTTTTGATAAAATAACTGGGAAGGCATTAACAACTAAATGGCCCCCTCTGCACCGCCGTGCTGAACGCGTGGCAGCGCGCTGGGGTTCACAAATCATCCTTCCAGTACATCACCGGTCTGAAGCAATGGGAGCAGTTGCCAAACCTTGAGGGAACCCATGGGCTACAGCAAACAGCTGCTGATGGGGGGTGCAGCAGGGAGAGGGACAGACAGGCAAATGGAGCAGCAGTACTATTATTATTATTATTATTAATCATCATCGTCACCATCTTTTTTTTGTTTTTGTTTTTTTTTCCTTTTTTCTCCCCAAATGAACACATTAAGCAACAAAGTCTCCTCTGAAACACACCGTCCACCTCCACTGCTGACCCCTACCCACAGGGTCGGAGCTGCTACAAGCGCCTGCAGCCACACAGGGGTCACAGGAATAAGAGGACCTGATTGCTCAGATCGTTATAACAACAATTCAAAACACCATTACACGTGATCGTGATGAAGCAACCAAACTAAAAGCAAGGCCAAACTCCTTCCTCGGCAGGAGGACAAGAGGGATCCAAGCAAAACCCCGCTCTGGACGGCTGTCCTCTTTCCCTGGGGTGGAGCAAGCCACGTGCAATGCTTGATGCAGTGCCTGATGCACATGGCTGCACAGCACCAGCGGGGTGTGCACACAAGAGGGGAGAAGCACTGCAGCCCCGTCCCCATGCCTGCTGTAGGACATCAGACAGCCTTGCAGAGCTCAGTCCCCCAGCAGTTCCACTGTGCCTGCAGATGTCATCACCTGCCTTGCAGCATGGAGCAGCTGCCTCCTGCCCAAGCAGTGAGCACCAGCTGAGCAGGCTGTTTGTTTCCATCTTCCCTTTACTCTCTGGAGACGCTGCTGTCTGATGGAGATGCTACAAGGCACACAGCAGCCCGCTGTGCCCTAACAAGGGGCCTCCATAGCTGGGATCTCTCCTCTGACCTCCTGCAAAAGCCACCCTCAGCCACACCAATGCGACAAAGCACTGACTCAGAGGGGAAAACTCTTCCATGCCAAGACCAGACACGGCCTTAGCTCAGCAATTAGGGGGATAATTTCACATCAGTTCAAGTTTTGGAAAATTCTATGGGACATTTCTCAGCCTCTTCTACCATCCGACCAATCCCACAGTCAGCTCCACAAGGAACATCTCCGCAGCAGGAGTTTATTTCTCCTAGTTTCCTATTTTGTCCGTTGCTCAAAAGCAAATCATTGGCATCCAAAGAACACGCACCAATGAGAGGAACAAAGGGAATGCAGCAAAGACCACCTGCAGCATGTTCAGACCCACTGCCACTTGCATACAGCCATCAAAACTTCTCTAACGGCCTCAAGTCCAGGCTCCAAGCCTTTTCCTTCTTAAAGCAGGGCCAAGCCTTGACACATCCATAGTATCAGAGATCCAACTCAGCTCACAGAAAAGAAACGTGGACATAACAGTCAAGGCTGCAGTTATACCAAAGTTACTCGCCAGCCCAGCCTGTGTATGCTGGGAGACCCAGAGCAAGGTGATGACCCAGATACAACATCCCCAAACCTGGCCTCTAAGTGGTGCTGAGCTGCAGAACGTTCTGATAGCAGCAGACAGACGAGAACAAGATCACACCATGAGGAAACAGTGAAGCAGCAGCTGCCCAGTCTCACTCAACCCCTGGCTATGTTCAATCCCAGGCTCACAAAGCTGCCCTGTAGACCAGTACTTCTCCCTCACCTATAAAGGACTTTGATGCTGTGTCAGTTTGGGAAGGCAACATCAGTCAGGGTGTAGCAAGCAGCTTCAGCCACTCAAACCTCCAGCACCTTGAGTTCTGCTCAGCACCTGGCTGCTCCCACCTGCAAGCCTCACAGCCATACAAACACAGCCTAAGGAGATGGTTCCTTCCTGCAGCTACAAGACACAACGCTGTAATGACTTTGTGATACTTCAGAGAAATGTTAGTACCAGCTTTTGATTTTACAGAGGACAATGCAGTCAGCTGCATCTTTCTACAGCCCACCAAGCGCCCGCTCCGTATCATGCACACAGCATGTTCATAGCACATGAGGACAGCGCGCCATGAGTCTCAACCAAGCCAGCTACAAAGCACAGGTCCTGACCCAGGGCACAGAGTAGAACAGCAGGGCGAGCAGCTCTCGCTGAGGAGGAGCTCCAGGTCTGGGGTACAGATCTCACTCCTGGACAATGCCCCCAAACACAGCCATGTGTTCACAAGGGATGCAACCAACGTGGACTGAGGAGGATTTGCTGCCCACAGCCCAGCCAGTGCTGCACAGCCCCCATTGCAGCTACCCAGGCAACAGCCCTCCTCCAACAAGCAAGTCCCTACTAGGACACAGAGCAATATTCACTGTCTGGCAGCAGCAGGAGTTGCACTGTGTGTCAGACAACAGCATCGGGTTGAACGAGGGCCTTGCCTGCCCTCCCAGCACCAAAGTCCCTCCAGCTGCCTTGACAGACGCTGCCCACCTCCCAGGCACAACCTAGGCTGCCCACAGAAGGCCAAGCGATGCCACAAGCACACAGTCACCACTGCAGGGAGGATGCTACAGTGGTACGTACGCAATGTAGGACTTCAACTACTTGGTGAGCACAAGTCTGGAATACGACTGCCCTCGGTGCCTTCCCTGCAGGAGCATCCCAGGGAGCTGTGGGTTGGAGGGGGCTGCGGGGCAGGTGGGCTTAGCAGCAGTGATGGGAGGAGTCTGTGAGCGTGGGCCAAGCACCTAGCACGGCCTGGGGCACAAGAGCCAGCGAGCCTCCCCATCTAATCCAGCTCCACCGTAAGGCAACGTTTTTTTTGTTGTTTTGTGGGTTTTTTTGTTGGCTTTTTTTTTTTTTTTTGTATTTTTTGTGTCGTTTTTTTTCTTTTTTCTTTTTTTTCCTTCTTCAATTAATATATCCAAGGAAGAAAGCAAAGGGAGATGTCCTTCTAGAGTTTTTGTTGTTTCAGGGGGTATCGTGTTTTTTGTAGTTTGTTTCGTTTTTCCAAGTGAAAAGGAAGGGAAAGGCTCCTTCAGCAAAGTCCTGTCTTTGCATGCAATGGGCCCTGGGCAGGCGGCTGCAGCATCCATGCAGATTCAAGTCCAGGTGCCTGCCGGCCTCCCAGCTGCTATCCTTGCAGGAAGGAGTCACAACAAACCTATCCTTGGCAAAGGTCCTTTGGTTGACTTCCAAATTGTCCGTGATGGAAGGGTAAAAAGTGAGTGGAGGGAGAGCCAGACCCAGAGGAAGGTTGGAGATGAAGACGCTGGGGAGGACGGACCGGGAAGACCAACAGGGCTGGGCGCCGTTAGCGACGGTTGGTGTTGAAGAAGCACTGCCAGACGTGGGATGGGAAATGTCAGCCAGGTCGTGGAGATCAGAGGCTCCGCAGCACTGCAATGCTGCGGCTTCGGCCCCTGCTATAGGGAACCTCACTCCTCCGAGCTTCCTGGCTGGGCTGCCCAGCGATCCAAGGGGTGGGGACACAAAAGGAGTCACCAGGGCTGCACAGAAAGGACTTGTTTTGGTAGATCTGGACAAACTTCTAGCAATAATTTAAAACTTGATATATATATATAATAATAATAAAAAAAATCTCCCCTTTCCAACCCAGCCAGAATATTTTTTTTTGAAGAAACACTAAGACATGAGGCGTGTGCACAGGAGGGAAGGGATGAGAAGGAAAAGCAAAAGGGTGGGTCTGGTGGGGGCGGGTCTGGCTCTGGTCAGGTTTGTAATAGCAAAACGGTGTTTTAGATGCAGATCGTCTTTGCTTTCCAGCCACAAGAGAAAAAAAGAAATCATGTGCGTTGAAGTTTCTCCCAGCAGGCTATTCCTGGGCATCCACATTCCAATTCCAATTCCCTTCCCATCCCACCCCTCGTCCACTTCTCTCTGCCAGTCCCCCACCAACCCATCCTGTCTCCTGGTGGGAAGCAGAAGCTGAATCCTCTTTACTTCCCCACTGTTTGCGACTCTGCAGCAGGGACTTGCTGGCTCAGGTTTTTGGCATCCTCTTGTGCAGGCTGACTGGACGAGGCGTGGGCTTGGCTGGATGAGCACTGGCTGACCGTTTTGCTGGAAGACTGGGATGGGTAGCGCTTCCTGCCATCTCCCCCTGACGTCGTTGGGTATCTCTTGTGTCCACCTTCCTCTCCCATGGGTGGCTGTAACGAAAGTACCCCAGTATCAGCACAGCCTCTCTCAAATACACATTCACTCCCCTGGATCAGAAAGCATCCCTGCTGTAGGCTTCTGACTGCAGCCCCTCTGACCCATAGGGAACACACATAACTGCCCAAATCACACAATATTACGACAGCTGCTCTCCTCTCCAAATCCACCACTGCCAGAATTGCTGACAGTCTTCCAAGAAAGACCAAGTTGTCACTATGTGCTTAAGGCATCTCCTTCCTCCTGGGAGGGACACTGTCCAGAAGTCTGGGAGACAAAGCTACACAAGGCCAGCTCCACTCAAGCCATTAAGACTCACTTCCCTCTTATTTTTCTCCTCTCCCTACAGATCACCGGGCCCTCATCCATTTAGCCAGAGAGCTGCCCCAAAGCTGATATACTATATTCAAACCTTGCATCACCTGCTCTGTTAGAGATACCAAGTCAGCAGTAACTAGAAGTATGACTGATAGCTCAGACAGTATATGAAAGACCCAGGAAGAAAGAAAAGACTTAGCATGTGTCTGCGTGGGCAGTGCGTGCAGCTCTGCAGCTCCATCCCAACCAACAGATATCCTCCTTTCCCCACTCAAAGGTTTATCTGCCTTCATCATATCCATCTGAACCACATCTTCTAAGTGTCACTCAGCTCTGCTCATGTTCTTGTGCTCCAAGGATGGCATGTAAGCTTTACCTCCTCAGCTCCTGATCTGATGAGCTGGCAGCAACATCAGCATAATCCTGCCATATCCAGCCCCACTCACTGCCCAGCTAAGGTATGGAGAATGGCCTACACTTCCCAGGGAAAGGGAACCATACAGGGCTTCCTAATAAATTTCAGCCCTGACTGGCCTCTGAGCTTTTGCTGTCTCAGCAATGCAGCTGCTGAAGGACAACAGAAAATGAAGTGCTGAGGCTGCTTGTTTCTTAGCCCAGCTGCAATGATGGACTGTGACACTAGGTGTCACTGACTCCCCCAGCCACAGTGCTCAGGAACACCGTCCTGAAACCCTGTGCCCTTGGAAAGGCCTTGGAGCAGTTGTGGGGGTCCTTCACCGTGGTGTGTGGGGCACTGTTTCTACTTACATCCACTCGGAAGTCCTCGAGGCGCTTGAACTTGCTGAGGTATTCTTGCAGTTTGCTGTTGATGTCCAGATTTTTGGCTTTGGAATATTTTAAGAAGGCCCAGAACTTTTCCAGCCCATAAAGCTGGCCTAGAGGGAGAAGAAAATTAAACCAGGAGTCAGAAAGTCTTTCCTCAAGGCTTCCTCACTGCCTGTCCCATGGGCTCACCTGTCCTACTGGTTGGCACTGACAAAATAAAAGAAACCTAGAGGAAAGCAACCTACATCAGTGTAGGACAACCCCATTGATGGGAAACAGCTCCAGGCTCTGTGATTGGGCTGGTGACCACAATGAGTGGTGGGAAAGCTGTGACCTTCTACAATCTCACTCCATATCCCCAACAGCCTTCAAGCCAGTGAGTATTCACACCACCCTCTCCTGCAAAGCAAGCAGCTCTGCTCTGTGCAGAAGCATTTCTTACCTGCAGGACAGAAGGGCTTATGGATGTCACAGCCTGTCACTGTCAGACACAGAATTACATGACTTCCCCCAGGTCACAAAAGGAGGCACAGGGGCACACGTTTGTCTGGATAACATCACTGCTAAGCTCAGGTGAAGGCAAAGGAGACACTTACCAGCTTCGTAATCCTTGATGGTCTCTTCTTGAAAGTCTTTAAATATGTCTGGCCGGAATTTCTTCTCCAGCCCATAGCTGTAGTATCGGAAAAGGCACTCCAGACCGTATCTGGGAACAGAAGAGTATGTGGTGCTCAGACACTGGTACATGCAACACTTAGGCAAGAACTCTGCTGCATCTCAGAAAAACAATGTGATCCAGGGTGGTCCTGGTCTTACTTTCAAGCCTTCAGAGACTAAATACCCTTCCCACAGTCCACTCTTGAAAAAGGCCACCCTGCTCCTCCTCTCTCACCTGTATCCCTCTTTCCCATCCTCCACAGCCAGTTGCTTGAACTCCTCATACATTTTCTTATTGAAGTGATCTCGTAGGAAGAAGGACCAGAACCGGAAGAGCGTATTCATCTCCTGGGATTGACCAATGCCCAGCCGCTTTCGCTCTGTTTGGGGAAGAATGGCTGGTTACAAGACATGCTTTCTCCCAGGGAACCAACCCTATGCAGGGGATCATACAGAGGAAGGTCTTATTTTTTATATAAAGATCTCTCTTTATATATCTCTTATTTTATACATATTACTGGACACCGTTAACCTTCTGTACGATGAGGAATTACCAGCTACCAGCACGCTTGTCCTACAGGACCCCCATTTACCTCTGTGCGTGTGCTCTGCTGCCATACACTATTATCCCTCCACAAAAATCACAAGCACCCTGCTCTACATCCAGTGGTAGGCAGCCCTCCCCACATGCCTACCGTTAAGGCAGCGCCGACGGTACTTGTGGTAGACGTGTTGCGTGAAGCCATTCTCCTTGAGCAGCTCATGTGAAGGATGCTGGAACTTGGGCAGGGACTGTGGGGTGCAGCCGTAGCTTCCGACGGCTGGAGTTCCCTCAGAGGGGCTAGAGCTGCACACAAGAGAGAGCCTCATCAACCCCCTTCCTTTGTAACCAGCCAACAAACAACACACTGGAGTCATGCTCTGCCCTGCAACACTCATTTGTTTGTCCCACCATCTCCCTGTGACTGCATCCACTCCAAGTTTGGGACCTGACCCACAGAACATCCTACTAGAAAGGAAACCAATTATATCTCATTATTTCAAAACTTCAGAATTTCACAGCTCCCTTTAGGATGAGACAGGTCCCAGCTCTTTCTGCAGCCACCTAAGAGGAGACCTGCCCAATGAGATCAAACGCTGCCCTTCCCTCTCTTGCTCCCTTCCCTGTATCTGGTCTCTTTATGACCCTATTCTCCCATCTCCAGTACCTGATGGAGGCAGTTCGGGGTCTGTGCTCCCGGGAGTCCATCACCCAGCCCACATGGCACTCCATTGGGGGGTTGGAACTGTGCCTTGTCTTCCTCTTCCGTGGAGTCTGTAAGACACAGTGCATCAGGTACATGTTTGCTTCCACAACACATCTCAGCTGGGAAGCTCCTGTCTCCCACCCAGCCCTGGTTCTACCTTGGCATCTATCGTCCTTCCCTCCTTCACCACTGGGTAGAACCGGGGTGTCTGTGTTGGGTCCTTCAGCTGAGGTGTGCGAGGGGTCCGGGGGGTCCTTGCATTGCGGTAGTTGGGTGATTCTGGTACAGTTGTAGGCAAAGATCGGGCGATGGTTGAAGGTTCAGGTACTCCAAACAACTTGTTAGCCAAAGCATCTGTAGGTACTGCAGAGATAACCCCCCCCAAAAGCTGGGTCAGACTGAGGTCTGAGTACAAGAGCATCACTACAGCCAAAGACTGGGCACATCCCAGTCCTCCTGAGACAAACAACTGCAAAGCCAGTCTGGGACCAGAGAAACCAAAGCCTAGCAGCTGGAAAGCAGACACTTTAAGGGACCCTGTGAAGTACCTGCTTTCTAGAAGAAGATCAGACCAGTGCTCTGCCTGGGAACCAGATCCCACCAACAGGTAAGCAAGGCCCAGCAAGTAACTGCCTTTACAGTACTCAGCAAGGGACGCTACAATGGAAGGGTCCAAGAGGAAAGTCATATTTATGGAAGTCTGCCCAAATTTCCTCACTCTGTGGAGATACTCCTGCCTTTGGGCCTCCTCTTTTGGAACTCCAAATTGTTTTGCTGGGAGAACAATACCCCACTGGGAGAGATAACCAGCTGTGGCTCCACTTGCTTCCCTCTAGCTATTTCTGAACCCTAGGACCACTCAGCAAGAGAATAAGGAACAAATTAAGTCCTACCCATTCCTGTCCCCATTGTCTCTTACCTTGCTGGAACCTGGGGGGGCCAGGAGGGACCTCCTGGTTTGGATCCACGGGGGGTTCCGGGGTCAGAGTATCAAACTGCTCCCTGCTGATCATATTCACCTTCTTGAAGTTCTCCACCTCTTGCTGCATTGGAAGAGGAAGATGATGAAGCAACCAAACACCCTCTTGTCCCCTCATCTCAAAAGCTCACTGTGACCACCACTCCACTTGTGCAACAGCCACAGAGCTGAGCACAGGATACAGCTTCAGTCACTGCAAGAGCCTGGGGCAAGTTCCTGACCACAAGAGTCACCAGCCTGGGACTCAAACTCAGAGAGGTAGGTGAGTTTTCTACTAAAAAAACAAACAAACAAAAAAAACACACCAGCCTATGCAAACGGGCAGAAAAATGGAGAACAGCACAGGCCAAGAGTGCCCCAGTCATCAATGAACTCATCCCCAGTAAGTGAGGTCTCAGTGGACTGTGCCATTAAGCACTAGGCACTACAAGACAGCACGGACAGCTGGTTCACTCAAGTCATCTGGCACTGCCTATACACTACTACAGTCTTGAACAGCCAAGACCCTGACAGACAGCAGATCAGTGGGGACCACATTTTCCAGGTCACCTGGCTACCAGAACCTCAGTCAACTGGCTGCAGCTTTACAGCACGTTACAGAGCTGTATTTATCCCACACAGCACAGCACGATACTGGAAACTAGGAATCCCAAGCTCTGCAGGAAGATCAATCCCAGTTGAGCTATACCCCAGTCATGGACCAGGAACTGCTGTACAGAACACAAACCACCACCACAGCCAACCCACCATACCACCCTGGAAGGAGCCATGTGCCCCTAGTGAATCCTCCTCCCCAGATGAGCCTCTCTCACCTTGATCTGCGAGTACTCTGGCTCAAACTGCTCTGTCCACAGGTCTTGCTCGTAGTAGTACAGCCCATCATTGATCACCTTGGCCAGCTCTGAACTCATTTTAGCCCTGGATGTGTGGTTGCCAGTCCGGTCTCCACCAGGATGCCGGCGTAGGTAAGGAGGTGTCTGAGTCACAATGAGGATCTTGTTCACATCCCGATCATCAATTTCGTAATCTGAATCCTCGTCTGACCAGTCGGTGAACGTGTTCTTGCGGCCATCCATCTGCTCCATCTCCTCATCAAAGAGGAAGTCCAACTCCTCAGGCTCATCTTGGTCCTTTTGCTTCTGCTGCTGTGGGGTCTTTGACTCCTCTGGTTTCTACAAGTAGGGGGAGCCACAGTGAAGCAACACAAAGAGCACATAGCAGCACAGACCTGCTGGGAGACCCAGCTCTTGCCCCTTGTTTCTTTATGACAGCCAGAAGTTGTGTGTCTGGGGATAACAACTTACTTATACCTCAGTCACTGAGGAACAGCCCCAAAGTGGATGGGAGCATCACTCATAACCAACAGACCTTATGTGGTCCTGAAACCTGCTGCTCACTTAGGGCTAAAGCCCCTCAAACAACCAGCAGACCTTCACCCCAATAATCCCCACATTGCTACATACCTTGGGCCTGGCTGGAGAGGGCCGAGGCCTCTTCTTCACTTCAATCCATGTCTCTGAATCCAGGTCAGGCAGACTTGTGGACAGGCCCTTGGGCATTGTCTTCAGGTTACTGACTTCCTCTGTTTTCGTGGGGACTGGGCTGGTGGGACGTGGGGAGCCAGGAGCAGACTCTGGAGCCAACAAGAGCCACAAATGCTTTAGTGGGAGGGTGGGAGGCTTGAGTGGTAGCATACATAAAGCACTCAATTTAGAGGAAGTTATTTTGGCAGCAGAACTTGCGGGACACATGAGCAGGCAATGACTAAGGCAGGAACATTCCTGCTTGCCAGCATATTGCCCCAGAGTGCTGAAAAAAAATCTCTGGTTAAAGTCTATGATGCTGGTGGTGACCACAGAGCTTTGCAGGTGTGGGTTTCCCAGATAAGTGGAGAGCCCTAAAGCAGATGGTGATTTTGTTGTTCTGGGAGAAACTTTCCCATGACAGCCTGGAGCTAGTGAGAACAGATGTTCTGCCTAAGCTCTTACAAAAGCACCAATCAGATCCCCTACATGGCTACTCAAGCTTGGGCATACAAACCAAAAAGCAGAGCCCTGTCCTGGGGAACACTCATGACTCCCAGGGGTACAGTACATCATGCTGTAGTACCAATGATGGGTCTCAGACACTGACCTGTTTCCTTTTGGAAGCTTTGCCGGGGCACAAACTCGGGACAGTTGATGAACTGTGAAAAGTCAGTCTGTGTGTAGTCTGCCATAGGAGGGCCAGGCAGAGCCCATTTTTCTGGCTGCTCTTTTCTTCTGATCTTCTGGTCCACGATTTCCACCACCTTGCTGTCCTTTAAAGCCTAGAACCAAGCAAAATCAGGTAAGCTCAAGGCCCTGCTTTGGCACACAGAGGGGCTCAGCATCAGCCCTTCCTCCCTATGTAATTCAAGAGAAGCAAGTCAAGGACAAGGGAAGGTGTCACTTGCATCTCATCCATGGCCTAGCTAGAAAATAGGCAAAGAAACCAAGAAGCCAGACAAGAGAGGAGGTTCAGCCTTCCTGTCCCCCACCTTGATGATGAGACTGATGTCAGTAGTCAGTGCCTGCACCCGGTGGAAACTGGCGATCAGGGTGATGGGAAGGAAGCCATCTGAGTCCATCTTGCGACGCAGGAAGAAGTCTCGCTCCAGGTTGTCCACACTGAAGTAATATTCTCTGCACGGATAACACATCAGTGAGAGACAGGTCCAGCCACCTTCCTTAGGATACCCCCGTGGAAACAATCCTCCCTGCTTCTGCCCTTATGAGGCTGAATAGCAGCAACACAGGGAAGCAGCAAACTGGTGCTGCAGAATGCACAGCACACAGTAAACATGCCTTGGCTCTAACCCTACCCCAGAGATTAGCTACGCAATCTACAGGGAGGGCACTGGTGAACATCCAACCAAGGAGAGATGGTGCTTACATCTGTCGCTTGATGTAATCCTTGAGCAGTTCCTGGTCCACGCTATAGAGCTCGGTGCTGCTAATGTTGTCAAAATAGTAAGTGATGTTGCTAGCATACTTCTGGGTGCGGGAGCCATCTGAGCCCTCAAATTTCCGGTATCCATACTGGTAATCAAAGTGCCCTGCAAGACATCAACAAAGAGAACATCCTGGTTAACACAGAGCCTCAAGATCTGCCAGAATGCCTGTGCTGCCATGTGGGACTAGGCATCAGCACTAACAGCTCTCTTAGCATTGCCCTTAGGGGGTCCCCATGACAGCACAGAACAGGGCATTGCTGATCCATTCCTCGGCCCTCTTCTCTCCGACTTTCCTGCAGGAGGGATCCCAGTGAAGTCTTGATACACCAAAGCAAAGAGAGATCACTAACTCTCATCCAGAGGCAATTAAATAGCCTAGATAACACACCAAAGTTCTGCACTGAAGTTATGCCAGGGTTCACACAGACACAGCTGTGCTGAATGCTAGTAGAAGCTCTTCCCAAAACGGTGAAGATTCCTACTTGGCTTTCAGAGTGACATAAAGCCTAGGCAGAATATCGGCATGCTGCAACTGCTGCACACAGGAGTGTTGCAAGGGGCATAAAACAGGTGGAAGAGCATGGCCTGAATAACAAAGACATTCACACTTATTAAAATACTAGCAAGAATAATCTGCTGTTAGTAAAATCAGCTCAGCTGGATGCCACCTCCAGAACAGTACATAGCTCCTCACAAAGGATCTCAAATCAAGAGTCCTCTTTGGCAACTCATGCTCCCCAGCTGGGATGACCTGCCACACTTCACTGTTTCCCTGAAGCACTCTTCCCTGCCCAGTCTGCTTCAGAACCTCAGGTCACACACACATAGTCCTGCACTCTGGCACATGCCCTGTTCTCTTTCTGCCACAAGACAATACAAACAGCAAGTACCTCCTCTGCCGCGGCCCCGGCCTCTGCCACGGCCCCTGCCTCGGCCCCGGAAGGCTCCTCGTACAGCTCCCCCCTCGCTCTTCACACTGGAGGTCTCATCATGGTCCTGCCAGGGGCGCTCGTGCTTATTGTCCGGGTGCCAGCCTGCAGCAGACAGAGAGGCAGAATGTGTGTTACAGGATGAAGGAACTTCCCCAGAGCAAACCCACTGCCCCGGAGCTCTTTGACTGCACAAAACATTCCCACCGCACTCCCCTGCTGCCCTGTGGTCAAGGAAGGAAAGCGGAGTCCCACTCTGAGCCCCCACCTTTCAGCTCGCCACGGTTGTTGGAGAGGTGCCTGTGCTGCTCATTTTGCCGGTTGTTCCGAGAGGCCGTTTTGTCCCGAGGTACCTCTGACTTCATGTCTATCTGCAAAGGGACCCACTTGTGTTTGTTGCCTGCAAAAGGACAGGATTTGAGTGTGACACAGGTTCAGAGAGCAGGTGCTTACATCCCGCAGTCTCTTCCCTCCAAGTATCCCACACAGTGTGAGGGAAGCAGTAGGGCTTTTTGGAGCAAACCTTTCCTGGAGCCTTGCTGTCACCAAAACTCTGTAAGGGACATAACAAGAATGCTGAAAAGCTCCAACTGAGACCTTTGGGCGTGGACAAGCATGATACAAAACTCCACTGTGGCTTCATGCACTTGTCCTTCCTTCTCCCCCTTTCCACCCACTATGGCTCAGGCTAAAGCAAGCCCATGCTGACGTAACCCACAGCCAGAGGCTCTTCTGTGTCACCATGGAACACACTTAAGAAGGCAGACTGCTGCCACATGCCATGGACAGAAACACAGGTGCCCATACCTAGGCCCTGCTTCATGTGCTCTCCTACGTATTGCAAGATGTTGCTGAACAAGGTAAGGCCATTCCATTTTGCTCTGTTGAAGCCTGTAAACACCTTTTCACTGCAGCTGCAAGTGCTGAGACTGCAGTTGGCCCCACAGGCAAAGTTTTGGGACACTTCCACCTTGCTTTGTGTCATTGAAAGGAAGACAGGCTGAACCTGGGAAACTGTCCCCGCCAGGAGTCTGCCATGCCCTGCCTCACCTTTCTTCTTCTGGGCTGACTTCTGGTTGTCATCATCACCGTTCTTCTCCTCCCCGGACTCATCTGATTTGGTTTTCAGGCTCTCTTTGCCATCACTCCCATCCCCTTTCTCCTGTTCTTTCATGTCTTTCTTGATAGGCAGTTTCCGGAGGGATGGTGCTTTGTGTGGCTGCTGGAGAAATATTAGTGCAGAAAAGTTGTGAGGTTCATGAGAAAATTTAGAGCTGGAGGCAGAGTCCAGCAATCCTGGTGGGAGCAGAAACAAGAGGACCCGGCCCTAGGCTGGAGACATCGCTGCTTCACACTGCTCAGAACTGTCCTGGAAGGACTTGTGTTTGACCAAGGCACGGAGCTCCACAGATGCTGGGAAGTGCTCAAGCTAAGGTACAAGTCCCAGGCACAGACATAATGAAGAGGGACTGCCAAGAGGCCTGATGCTCCTGGATAGATATGCGTATGGTGGGGTTCTGTAAGGGACCAGACTGTCATAAGAGCAGGAGGCGAGTGACTCTAGCGCCCTGACAGCCAGCTGGGAGTTGGCGAAGCAGTATCTCTGAACAGAAAGGTTTCAACAACACCCATGTCTGGAACATGGCCTTAAGCACTTTCTTGCACACGTTTTCAGCTTCTCTAGTGAAAGTCTTGGATGCTGCTCAGGTCCCTTTTATTGCACTGTACAGCCCTGAAGACAGCAGGTCTGGAAGCTGCCATACCTGCTCCACCAGGCCCAGGGCTTAAGACCAGGCTCCAGGCTCCCAGAATAGCATGCAGGGAGGGAGCCCAATGTGCATAGCAGCCCTAAAAGGCAAACCCCTGCACCCTGCATGCTATTCTTGGCTGCCCTCACGCTGGCACTCAGCACCCCAAATGGCCTGGCTCAGCCATAGCTTCCAGTGACACAGAAGAACAGGGAGGTCTGCAAGGGCCTGCTCATCCAAGCTAGCCCCTAAGGCTGTTACCTAGGAGCAACAGAGCACGCAATTGTCTGCCAACCACACAGCCTCTCTGGGCACACTACAGCGGAAGCAAATTACTGCAGCTCAACCAGATGCAGTGTCTGAGGATTTTGTCTTCTCACCTGGACACTCTTGTGGGCTATTTCTCCTGGTGTTGGCCAATTTGTAGCATCACCAAAGTCACCAACCTTGTATACAAAGAGAAAAGTCTCATTAGTGCACAAATTATGGTTGCTGTTTTCTGGATCAGCAGACAGAAGCCCTCCCAGCTACACTGTCACTGCCATTATCCTATGTGGTGGTGATACAAGCTCTGTTCCAGAAATCCCGCTGCCACATGGGAAGACCACCAACCTCTTCCACTCAAGAAGTGACCTGACCACTATAATCATTTCCACCTCCTCCAGCTTTCAGAGCAGGCATGCAAGGAAAGAACCCAAAAACCAGCTGCTTGGGCATAAAATGAATCATGTTTGGTGATTGAATTTACAATGTTACAGAAGCTCCTCCTTACCCTTGAGGGGACTATTATTCCTACGTTAATTTGTAGCCACCAAGTTGCCCATAAGATCAGGTCTCTACACTCAGGTGCCACGCTTCTCTCCCTAGCAGGCAAATTTCCAGGGAAAGCCACTTGCAGTGTACAGCCATGCCTGTTTCACAGACAGAAGCACCTTCCATACCCAAAACCCTCCCCTCCTTGGAATGGAACAGACAAGGAAGTCATATCATGTTTCAAATGTGTTTTCAGAGGCTGCTGGGAGCCAACACCAATAACCACACTCCTAGCTGTGCTCCAGCTGCACCCAACATTTTCAGAAACAACTGTCTCTCCACCACAGTTAGATTCCCTGGAACAGATTGCCCTGGTTCTTCCCGAGAAGTTGCTTTGTATGAAGTCAATTACCCTTGCTCTCTGTGTACTAGTAAAGAACAGTGAGGAGAGGGAAGAAAGAAACATGCAGATACAAGCATTCAACATCCAGCACTATCTTGTGAATGACCCCTTCAGGCAGGGAGATGAACCAGGTCTCCCCCAGCCCAACTGGGCAGGAACCAGCCCCCAGAGCATGAAAACGTCAAAATGCTTGAGAGAAAAATGAGGACGTTCCTGCATGCTCTTTGCTGACAGCCAGTTCAGTACATCAATCCCTCCACCATCAGACTTGCAAAGGAAGCTGTCTCCTCAGCAGACCCTCAAGGCACTAATACTGCACTGATATCTGAATCAGAAGCTAAAGGCCAGTGAGGGACACAGCAGGCATGGACTTACCTTGCTTCCCTTCCGCTGTCTTGGGTTGGCAGCCCTCACCACTTTAGCAGGAGTTGTGTTTTCTGCAAAAGGAGGAGAATAAAACTGTTATATCCAGTTGATAGCTGGGGAAGCAGAAAGCAAGCCACCTCCCCATTCATGACAGCAAGCCTACAAGGGAAAGGTGAGCAGAAAAGAGAGCCAGCTTTGGACCTGGGTTTCACAGAGGCCCATCAAGATTAAGTGGAGGCACACTGAACAGAGAGCCCTAATGCAGCACTGTGTGCAGATATGGGGTGAAGCCACATACTTAAACCTGCCACTCTGGATTAATACAGGTGACTGATGCCCCAAGAAGACGGGTCCTGAACTCTGTCCTTCCGCATGAAGGCACCTAGCTCAGCCCTCCGCTCTTGGCCTTGCCAGTCAAGGAGGAAGGGTGGAGAAGAGTTCAGCTTGCTCCATGAGGCACCGCACAGAACTCAATCTGCTGTTACTCACAGCAAAACAAACATGCCCTTGAAGAGGTGAGGCAGCTCCCCATGCTGACACAGCCAGCTCCATACTGAAGAGGGCTGTGGACATGTACCCACGTGGCCCAGCCGGCAGCACATGGACACTGCTCATCTCGTGCCTTGCTTTGATCTCTGGTGCATCCCAACAAGGGGCAGCAAGTTCACAAGAAGGAACACACAGAGATGGAGCCAGATCTAGGAAGGGCTTAAACCCCACTGCAGCCAAGAGCATTTAAACAACTGAGTGCTTCTGAGGGTAATTTAAGGTTCAATACCTTGAGCCCTGCCTGGAAAAAACTGTCAAAACTGACCCTGCCAGAAAAGCAACACTTGGTCAGGCTGCTGCACCGGTCCTGAGGTTGGAACAAGATTCAGCCTCTGCAGCCTTGCAAGATTTTGGTGCAGGGCTTCAATACCTGCCTTGCAGGGCACGCTGGCTGCTGTAGGCTCTACAGTTCAGTAGAACTGCTGTGCATTGCCAAGCAGCCATGCTGGGCTCACCACTGAGGCAGCCCCTCCAGCACTAACCCCACTTCCAACTTTACTGGAAACAAAACCTTCCACACTGGGGTAGGAAGGAAGGTGAAGAGAAGAGCCCCAAGGAATTGCATGGGCTGCGTGGGGACACCCTGGGAACCACCATGAATAGCCTACCTAACTCCATTCAAAGTTGGCTTTGATCTGCTGCAGAAGACAGGTTGACTTTGCCTAGATGATCAAAACCGGTACCCCTCCTTGCCTCAAAACTTATGATTCATCCTGCTGGCCCAGCCTTGCTCTGAGCTGGAGACTTTGAAGTGTCAATAAAGCAGAGCCAGACATGGCAGAATGGAGCCATCTGCACTCCCCCACCCCAGCTCCCTTTCATAAGGCTCCCACGTGGGGATTTCACCCCAGGGAGAGCCCAAACTCTCAGCCATGCCCCCAAATCCTTCCCCTTTTCCCCCGGGAGTTTCTCAGCCTGCCTGTACTGCTCCAACCACCAAACAGTGGCAATCCCACATGTCTTATTCATTCCACGTGCATCTCATTGAGAATCCTGGCTCCACAGCACAAAGCTTGCCACAAGGCTTTTAAACTTCCCTTCCTTAAAGCAGCGTAGGAAGAAAGAGCGCTTTCAAAACAGTCCCTAAAAATCTTCCACTCAACACCCACAGGTGTCACCAACTAAATATAGCTTCCAAATGCTACAGCACAAGCCTGCAGCCAGCCCGGTTTTCACAGGTAGGGAGCACCAGCCTGCTCTGACAGCACCAACATACCTGGCACTGCTGAAAAAAAAACCATAGCAGAGCTCACTTGGCAGCCTGGCTGTGCACAGATCACTTGGCTGGAGCAGAGCAGGGCTCCTGGTCCCAGTGCACAGGCCCCAGCTGGTTGCCTGCTCCCAGCCTGCTGCAGCTCAAAGGTGACAGAGATGGCATCCTGCTCTTTTCTACAGCTGCTCTGCAGAGCATCAGAAGAAGAGAAGCTTTTGTGCACTTTTGGGAGAGGGTAAATAAAGGGAGGCCCTCTGCACCTCCCCAGGAAACAGGAGGGCAGTGCAGGGGTGCCAGAGGATGAGTGGGTGCTGCAGCCTCTATCATCTTTATGGGTGAAGGAGTAGATGATTTAAAACAAGTTCTGCTAGTTTCCTTATCAGCAAGATAGGAACAGGGATCCCTTATCTAGCCAAGGTGCTGAGAAGACTAATTAGCATTTGCAGAATGCAGTGGAAGACAAAACACACCCGGCAGAGCACTGCAGCAGCACAGGCACTGCAGCCTGGCGGGAGATTGATCCTGGGCACGCAGCCAGCCCAGCATACAGCAGAGGCTGCGGCTGCTCCTGACAGTGTGAAGGGAGCTGAGACCCATTGAGAGCTCTGATGGAGATGAGGGCTGCCCAAATGAAGGCAGGAGAACAGGAGGGTGGGAGTGTGCAAGCACACAGACACACCAACTGCAGAGCCACAGCCATACTAAGCAGAGGCTGTGTGTGCTCGGCCTCCTCCAGGGTGAGTCAGCCTAACCCAGGGCCTCATCTCCAACCCAACACATACGCTACAGTGACGCTCCTTTACATCAAATTAAAAACTGCTCTTCATGTTCCCTTGCAGAGACTCTAGCAAACAAAAAATCCAACCCACCCAGAACACCTTTAGGCTAACCTTTGTGTTCAGGCTTCAAATGGAAACCTTCCCACAAGGACAACACCACAGCTTGCAGCACTCAGCAGAAATGACCCTGTCAAACTGCACTGAAAGAAAACTCTGCTGCTCTCCACTACCATATTATCAGTTTGATGACTGGGGAGCACTGGGGTGCCACTCACCCACATGCAGGCACCCAGGTCAAGCAGAGCTAGTGAGGGATACTACCCATCGCCCTGATGGATAGATGAGCAATGTAGAGTTGCTGACAGCTATCTATCACAGAAGTCACAACACTCACCAGGGATTTTCAAAGGGAGAATGAAAGAAAATGAAACAAAACCAAAATGGGAAAGCTACAGTAACTTTTTATTATTATTATTTCCAAAAGGCATTTCATTTTGGTTCTTGGGGCCATGTAAAAAACGAGTGGAGCAACCCTGCAGGGCCTCTGCCCTCATGCAGCACAGCAACGGTGCTGAGGAGCACAGGTGGGCAGGGTAGCAAAGATACAGAGGGAGAAAGAGGGGTGACCTAGCAGCCCTGCCATGTCCTGCAGGCACCAATAGACCGCCCTGGAGGGCAGGTTGTGGTGGGGGCACCTCAGTCCTATGGAGGTGGCAGCACAGTGGCTTCTTCCCGAGCTGGGCAGAGCAGCAGGACTGAGTATAATCAGTGGCTCTGCTGAAAACTAACTGAGCATCCAAGGGAACTTTGGAACAAAGCAAGCCATCCTCCCCTACCACTTCAAAGGGCACGCAGAGCCTGCAGGCTTTGGCTTTTTGATGTAAATATTAGGAAGAGATTGATCCACTTCACAAATCTCATTTTGCACTTATTTGATTGCAGTAAAAAAACACTCAGTTGCATTAGCACTGCCTGAAAACCCAAACCAGGCTCCCTTATGCTATGGAATGGCCAGAACAGCAGCACGGACAGCCAGCGTGTGAGCAGCGCAAGCCTGGCAAGGGGACAGAGGCCAGAGAAGGAAACAGTGGTTTGCCTTTAGTCAGAGAGCAGATGCTAACACAGCCAGGAATAGCAAACTTTGATCCCAAACACTGTCTGCAGCCTTCTACCTTCTCTCCTCTCATTCTCATCCCTGCAGTATGACTTCAGCAGGAGCACTAGGGTCTTGATGGTATTGCTGTCAAAGTCCTCCTAAGGCCAAAGAGTTCTCTAACACTTACTGTCTGAAGCACCTGATGAACACCACCAATGGGTAGAGCAGTGAGAACACTTGTGTTTTCCTTCCAGACCACAGCTGCTAAAGCAAAGCAGCCCTCTCCACGGGCGTCATGGCAAGAAGAGGGCAACCAGTTGAGCAAAGACTTTGTATCTGGAAGCTCAAAAGTCACTGCACAATGAACAGGCAGCAGCACCAACAGCAGCTCTGCAGCCACTCATGCTCCACAGGAAAGGATTGCTGTGCATAACCAGAGACATACTTAATGCTTTACCTGGGGAAATCAAACCCTACACCAGCCAACCCAGATGAGCCCTGCTAGTTCATAGCCTGGCATCTAGGAAAAACTGCTGATCAAGTTGGTTTTTAAGCCAAGAGCTTGGACTTTGTGCTGGAGAGGCAGAGGCTCAGTGCTGCAGATCCTGTTGGGGCAAGAGACAAGCTGGAAGCCACAGATCCCCAAGTGCAGGATGATCAGTCCACATGCCTCATGGTCCAAAAGGATCCATGCAACTAATTTGCAGGGATGAGTCTCCAGACTGCCCTCCCTCCTTTCCATGTTATGCAGGATGCTGCTGTGCATACCAGCCAGGTACTGCAGCCCATCCCTTTTCTTACAGGGACAGCAGCTCTTGCAGTACAGCTCTGAGGTCTTCAGATGAGCAAGAACAGCTTGAGCAAGGGGAGCTGAGCACTAAATGTGTCTGAGCAACTTGCAAGGGAGAGAAGAAACTGCCTAGGCTAATCTAAGGAGAAGGCATTGCTCTGTCCTGAGAAACCACGAGATATCAGTTATGGCAAAATCCAAAAAGAGCAGAGACAGAAACCATCAAACAACTTACAGCTGAAGACTACCACTACTTGATCAAACTATTTTTGTATAAAGACTCATTTTCAAGATACAGAAAGTCAGCCTGGGTACCAGCAGCTTCCTCCAGAGGTAGTTTCCTCCCTCAGTTTTCATATCATGGTGAGAATCCTTCTGGGGTGCAATACCAGGACAGACCTACGACCACAAGCACTGATCTGCAGAGCAGTTCCAACAGGGCAACAAACCAGGGCCAACTTGCAGAGACTCCATCACAGCTGTGATCACAAGAACTGGCTTAAGACTCCAGAGGAGAGCTGGGAAGCAAAGCAGAAACAGCTGTACATGGGCTTACTACAGTGTGTTCCCAGCATGACAGCATGGAAACATAAGGCATGAACTCAAGTCTCCAACCAGGTCCAAAGCAAGCCTTTTTTCCAAGGCAGGCTGATCCACCAGTGGGGACAAGGTAGTGATTTGTGCGAGCTGGAGATACGTGCCTACCTGGGGATTCTTCAGTGTTTTGGAAGAGGTGACACCAGAATACAATGTACTGTGTAATGTAATGAATGTGGCACTAACCAGCTGACATCTCCTGCTCCTGGGACTGCAGGAACCACCTGTGGCCAGCTGCCCGGGCACACAGTCTCCAGAGATCCAGCTGGCAGCACAGCACCCAGCCCTGCCCACAGAGGTAAGAGGGATACTTTCAGCACCTCTGCAATACTAGGATTTTCTGGTGGGCGTGAGGAAAAACCATTGTGGAATGGGCAAGAAGAGGAGCAAAGGACCTCCAGCTGCAAAGTAGAGCAGGATCCGGCACAGCATGTGGGCAGTCCATTCAGCAAGAGCAAGCTACAAGTTCCACAGCTCAAAGTCTTCCAGGGAATTTTCTGCAACTCCTCAGCAGACAGCTCCACCTTCCTAGCCCTACTCTAACAGCAAAGGAAGCAAGGAGCTGCCTACACTTCTATGCAATGTAAGCTCTGCAATGCCTGCAAAGATCACTTGCTAAAAATAACTTCAAAAAGGGCATCTGACAGTACTGCAAAGAGCATGGGAACACTCCTCCCACCTAAAGAAAGATCTGGGAGGGTAGAACAGGGGTTTGCCCTGGGAACAGGCAAGACACTGAGGGTACAGGTAGCTGAAGGCAACGTGATGGAGCCAGAGAGAGTCCTGAGCTTGCAGTGCCAACACATGGGTTGTGTCCCCAGCTCAGCAGCCTTCCAGATCGAGACAAAATCCTTCAACTTGCAGCCAAGCTACCACCAGGAAAAAGCAAGAAAAGAAACACCGACAGACATTTCTAGCATTAATACCATCAGTGAATGCAACCAATGAGTCTTCCTAGCATAGATGACTACAATTAGTTCATTTGCTACCCCTATCTTAAGGGCAAGTGACATCTTTCCACCTACTTTCCAAGCAACATACTCTCCTGAAGAGAATTTCTAAGAAACTTTCAACACAGATGATACACACACACTGCACTGTGTGTGGGACACCAGGCTCACACATAAGGGAATGACAAGAACTCCTCCAATTCTGGAAGGAAAACTGACTTCTCCCATCAAGTCCAAAGCAAAAGTTTTTGCTGGGAGAGCTGGTGGCTCCTAGACCATGGGAGGCACCTCAGTGGGCATGTGGCTACGTGTGCACAGTTGAGAAGACCCAAGAACTGTCATAACCAGGAAACTGGGCTGGTTCTGTCCCCAGAAGTCCCAGGCCACTGCACAGTCACCAAGGAAGAACAGCTGTGCCCACACTGCAGCATCACTTCAGCCTTAGCTCAGCTTTCACGGTGCACACAAATCTCTGGCCAGCGTAACACCGAGCCAGCAATTCCCCTGTCATCACTCAGGAGAGCAATGTCAACCATTCTAATGCCTCCAAAAACATCTGCAAGCACTCCCTTGCAGATTAAAGAGTTAACAGAGAGGGCTGGAAAAGCCAGCCATGCTCACAGCTCCCAGGCATCAAGAAAGCATGGCGGTCCCAAACCTGTGGATGTCCATCAGGAATGAGCTGTGGTTGCACATACTGAGCCCTGAGAAAAGGTGCAAGTTGCTTCAGCTGCTGCTCAGGGCAATGAGGCAAAGCAAGGACATCTCCATGCCAGAGAGAGGAGGACGCCAAGAGAAAATACTTCTGCTCGGAGCCTGGGCAGCCTATGCTGCCTATGCTCAGCACTAAAGCAAAACTGCAAAGGCCTGGAGACAATTCCAGCAAGCGGATGAGCCAAGCAATCGAGTCTGAGGGTCAGGCTCTCCTCCAAGCTGGCTCCAAGATCAGCTGATAGGTCATGACCTGAAAATCAGCAGCAAGGCAAAGGGAGGAGCAACATGATCAGGAAGTACAGGACGGCAAGGACAGACACACAGGACAAAACAGGACTCACAGCTCCTTGCAGAAATGCAGAAGAAAAAGCAACTCACCTTTGGGGGCTACTGCTTTGCAAATTAAAAGTGTTCTACGCGTCCTATCAGGACTGGCATCCACCCTCCAGGACAGACCTGGAGCAGTTTCCTCCACTCCTGCTTACCTCTGCAGCACCGCTCTGCCAGTTCTGCCTGGCTCTAATGAAAAGCCAGTTAACAGTTAATTATTACCCATTCAGACACACAATCCCCTACACTGACTGACTGTCGTCCAGGAGGGATAAGACAGTCACGTGATACAAAAATCCCAGCCTTATGAAAGCACAGGCAACTATATTTAGTTTGAAAAACGATGACCTAGCAGGACCGCCCCTTCCTGTGCCCGGCCCCTCTGAGGAGCGGATCTCTGATCTGCACGGGAAGTTCAGCATCAAGCCAAGCTACGGGGTTGAGACCAGGACACCATACAAGTGATGTATGGTGTGCGTGCACATGCACTGGTCATCCCATGGGATGTCCCAGAACACAGCACAGGCTGGGGAGACCTTCCTTCCCTCTTGCTCCTTGGTGTTGCAGGTCACCTTGTCTGTGACAAAAACTGATAAGCACCAAGAGCAACAAACAGGGCCCAGCCCAAGGCCCTGGACCTTATCTTGGAAGCAGGAGGTATGCTGGGAACTTCACTGGTGTGACTAGCACAGGGGTGGCGCTTAGCAGAAAGGCACCAGTTGCAGGTCTCTCACCAGGGTTAGGAGTGAAGAGTGGGGCTCCAATACCAAATTCAGCCCTGGATAACAGGAGGGAGGTGATGCTCAGACACGGTGATGGCAGAACCAGGGTTGGGATCAGCCCTGCTCCTCTTCCTGTAGCGCAGCTCAGCCAAGGAAGCAGACATGACTGTACTGAGAACAAAAAGGGAGCAGAAGCAGCTGTACAGAGGTCATGCATGTGTTGTCACCATGCAGAGAGGGCCCCAAAAAAAGGTGTGTGCTGACAAAAGCCCAATCCTGCATGAGCATCATTCGCTCCCTCCTCCCACCTCAGTGGAAGAGCTTCAAAAGGAACAGCCTGAGGACCAGACATCATTAATCTCTTGTCACTGGCAGTGGGGTATTCTCCGCCTGCATCCCGCTGCAGCCGATGAGACAGCACAACCAGCAGAGCCCGCAGCGCAGCAGGGAGAGGTCACTGTGTCGCAGCCAAGCCCAAGGCTCCGCACAGATGCAATCCCTTTAATGGCCGTCAGCCTCTTTTGCAGTTGCAACTGGGGACTTGGAAGCTGACAAAAACCCTTCTACAGAAGCATCTGGTACATCTCACTGTAAATATTTAACAACAGACAGGAACCGAGAGCCAAGTGCTGCCTCAAGCCCCTTCAGCTCCGTGCCTCCCACTTGCCAAGAGGGGAACACACACTTCCCACAACAGGCACCAGCACAGGGAGTGAGGGGTCATGCAAGGAAAAGATGTGAACTGAACACAAG
This sequence comes from Coturnix japonica, assembly GCF_054131305.1. Taxonomy (NCBI): domain Eukaryota; kingdom Metazoa; phylum Chordata; class Aves; order Galliformes; family Phasianidae; genus Coturnix; species Coturnix japonica. The sequence continues at coordinate 4,935,372 of NC_140680.1, read as the reverse complement.
CACGCACACCTCTGAAGAAGCTGTCATCTCAAAGAGGAGATCCAGAGACTCGATTTCTAGAAAGGAATTATAAGGGAATCCAAATAGCACCAGCCAGTTCTTCCCTGCTGATTCCTGATGTCAGGGTACGCTCTTATAGCATAGGAAAAAAGTCCTCACAAGCCCCATACCTCAAGTCAATGGCAGTAAAATTCAAGATTTTTCTTAACTTCGAAATAAAACACACTGACAGCTTCCTTCCAGAGCACACAAAGACACAGATCCTGCTGCACCAAGCATGCTTACCGTCCACACAGGTGGTTGCTTCCCCTTTCTCAACACACACCACGAAAGCATTAAAAAGACCCTAATCAAAACAAGCCTTCTCAAAGGAAGCTGAGAGCAGCCAGATACAGAAGGAAGTGCAACACACCACCATCTCTCCTAACATAAAGACACAGCCCCTCTCCTTTTCTTTATAAAAGACTAAAAACTGGAAATTGCTTCTGTACAGTGTGAGCATCCCCCACATCTCCTTATGAAAGAGCTTCAAGTGTTTGATTCAAATAGGCATTTGTAACTCAAAAAAGGTATCTCTGTCACTGCTGACAGTTTTCCAATGATCAGCAAGCCCTGTGGAAGTAAATCCTCAGAGGTGGATTGCATGGGCAGTTTTGCAAGGGATTCACAGCTGACATATCCACAGAGGTCCCAGTGGTGACATCCTCACTGTCCTCATCCAACAGCAGGAGTGGAGAGAGGGAAAAAGCCTTTCCTTCTGTACTGCCAACATACAGATGAGCCTAGCACACGTTTTCCAGGGATGTTGAGATCTCTCAGGTTTTCTCCTGAACTCCAGACCACACGGTTTGAAGTGGCTTCTTCTGAAAAGCAGCCTATATGTTATCTCTAGTCACCTGAAGTGAGCAAGGAGAGGACTAAGACCCACTGCACAAGACATGGGTAAATCAGCAGTCTCCTGGACAGAGAAGCTTTATTCCCAAAGGCTGTTAGGTAAGCAAGATGCAAGCACTGCTTTCCTTCCACCTTCATGGAACCAGTGCATGACACTCTGTTGAGGGCAGAACACCTCCAGCTTGCCATATGAGCAAGCAGGTGCACGCTCTGGGGCATGTTACAGTGGCCATGCCCACAAAATGGCTGGTGCTTCAGCTCAGGCTCCTCACCTGTGCAAGTCCCAGCTTCTGTTGTCACAACTCAGCATTCTCAGTCACTGTGCCAAATGCTTCCTTGTGCAAAAGGACGAGAGGCTTTCCATCAAGAAGGAAAAACAGCCATAAAGACACATCTGGCCTTGTAAGATTAACCTTACAGAATAGGCACTGACATAGCTTATTGGAGACTGGTTGATTTGCAAGAATAGAGCGTAGCAAATTAATTTGTTAGCAAGGGAAGGGAGGTGAGGAAGTCAAAAACAACAGAATCACAGAATCACAGAATGACCCGGGTTGGAAGGGACCTCAAGGATCATGTAGTTCCAACCCCCCTGCCTGGCAGGGCCACAAACATACACAACAGCCTCAGAAGTGCAGAGCTGCTGCCATGCTAGGAGCACCCTGCTGACAGCGCTTCTCTGCCCTCACCAGCCACATCCACACTGTGTTATGTGCAGGGGGTATCGGGCCTTCTGAGTGAGCTTTGGTGTATAAGGAAGAAAAAGCACAGTTTGAAGGCTTTTCTGGAGAAGGCATAGGAATGATCAGAGTCAGGAGGCCGCTATCATTAAGAAGAACCCTGTTTAAGCTTTCATTTATGTACTTAAAATACAGAACTTCAAAAATCCCCCAGCCCTGCAGGCAAAATTTTCTGCAACATCACTGACACATAACATGCCCTTACTGAAGCACACACTATCATCTGCTGCAGATGCACACTTATGCCCCACCCCAGAGCCAGCTGTGAAGGTCCATAACCAGCTGGAGCACAGAGGATGGATTGGTGCCAACCAGAGGACATCTCTGCGTCTGCAGCTCAGGCAGACAAAGCACAACACCCGATGAAGGCAGAACTTCAGAGGGGCAGAGAAGCTTCTTACAAGAAGAAGGAAGAAGAAAATCCCTTTAAGTCACTGATTTTTTTCTGTGCGGTCATTAATCCATCCTGGCTTCAGGCAGACTGTACTCAATGCACAGGAATACACCTCTGCTCCTTCAAAACCAACCTTAATACTTGACTTTCATGCATGTTATGAAAGTAATAAAAAATGTTAAAGGCTTACAAACAGTCGGGTTACTTTTGTAAAACTTAGAGAAGCAACTTCTGCAGTGCTAGGGGGGATATCTGGCTGTATACCATGTTAGCTGGCTAGAGCTCTGGAAACAAACATACACACACAACTTCCAACTGCCTGCTCAATTCATGAAGCCAAATTGCTGTCTCCAACTTCACATCATACCTCTTAAAAAATAACTATTCACTTTTTACTGAAACCAGCTTTAAGATAATGGAGCTGATTTTTATGCTTCCAAATCTCGATCATGCAATGCTTCACTGTCAGCAGCAATTTACCCTCACACCATTGCTGTGAACTGGGGAAAATGTAATCCTATTGCAAAGCCAAAAAATGCAGACAGGAGGTGGACACAGCCGCGTGACCAAGGCTGCCCAAGGCCACATAAAGCACTGCCCCATATTGCCAGTGCCTTTGCTACAGGTCATCCAAAAGGCACTCTAGCTCCTGGGATAATAGGATGTTCCAAAGTGCTCTTGGTATCACTGTGTGAAACAAAAGCCTTTCCTTTAACATGAGCTCTCCAACAGTGTCAACCTGGATGAAGATCCCATGGCAGTCTGGATTCAGACCCCCAGCTCAGAACAGCCTTCCCCTCCCAGCTGATGAGCCCAATCCTTTTATGCAGGGTCCATTCTTACTAGGCTCTATGAAGTCCATGGTCTAAGAAGCCAATGCTGGTCCTACACTGACAGCAAACAGGTGTAAACCACATCATAGCCCTTAACAGAGATACACAGTAACAACAGATATACTGAACCACTTAGAGGGGAAATATGGATCGACTTAAAGTACTACAAATTCAGGCACACACCTACAGGTTTACAGACACATCAAGATGTTGATAACTAACACCCATACTAACAGCAAAATTCTAAGCATTTGCATCTTGAAATGTCAGTTACACAGAATTAAACCCTGTAAGTTCCCAGATTCTTCCACTGTGGACAACCAAATCCTGCTGCAATGTTCTGGGAGGAAAGCAACCTTCCACGAGTTGTGATTATCACTACATGAAAGCATGAACGTGCCTGTTATACAGGACTGACTGTCATAGAGGAACAACAACAAAATATTAGAGGGCCTATTTTAAAACTTCTGTTGCATATTTCTGCACCCGTCTTCTAAATTCAGTTAGCGCTGACTTTGTAAAAGACAAGTGCAGGAAAGACATGGGGGAGTGAGATGTGAAGAACTCCATTTTTAATTAATACATACCAGACTGGCCATCAGCTGGAAATATATCTGCAAAAGAAAAAAGAAACAAATCAGTATTAGTTGCAGCTGGAGTGCAAATCATATTTAAAAGGTTCCGTCCCTTTTGATTTGTTTGCTTTAGCTAAACAGAGCAAGTATTTTCCTAGTATCCCAAGTTAAATATCAATCTAGCTGGGAATCCACCCCAATTCAACCACTTGTTGCAAGAAAGATTTTGAAAGAGTTAGTGCTTGAATACTTGAATGTACTGCTCTCATTAACAACCCTCTATACTGGCTTCTAACAGACAAAGAATGAATCAAGTCACAGAATCACAGAATTATCAAGGTTGGAATGAACCAGCTGTTGACACCTCCACGCTCCCCCTGAGCAGGGTCACCAAACGAAGAGCTGTGCAGAGCACCTAACACAGTGTCCAGCCAGGGGAGAGCAGGGGAAGCCAAGCGAAAAAAATCAGGTGAGCTTTTCCTGATGGTTCCGTTCTTTGGAGAAGAATCCAGGAGACTATGAGCGGAGAAACCCTGCTGATAAATGCTTCCGTAAGATGCTACTGGAACAGTGTATTTTAGAGAGCAATATAACACATTTTCTTTGAGGAACTTGGAAGAATAGGGGGAAGGGAGGCTGCCAGCAAGCCAAGGTCCTCCTAGGACAGGGGCAGGCCCCTGGCTCCAGCTTATCTGCTGCCCGAAACACACATTCAGATGGAAAGTCACAAAGTTGCAGCAAGGACTACCCCTTGGCCAGGGCAATGATTTTCAGACAGCGCTCAACCAATGCAGAAACAGCAGAAACACGCCTCTACTAAAAAGCTGCTATTTCCCTGCCTTTGACAGCACACTGTGTACAAAGCATCCTCAGGCAGATGCTTTTCTGCAGCCAATGCAGTGAGAAAACACTCAGAACTCCCTCTGCCATTACACATGCTCATGGTTTTCAGCCACAATGAAGGCATGATCTCAGGGAAAAGCCAGTGTGTCCAGAAAAGTCTCCAAGCACCATTCTTGATCCTTTGTAGACTGCATGTTGTAATACGGCCCTCCAATAGCACATCACCAGACACATCTGAACACCTTGCATTTCTGATGGTTACTGATGAGGTCAGGCTCCCAGCAACAATGAACAGGAACACCCTGTACTTGATCTAACAGTCCCAAACAAGAGGCAGTTTCTTTATTTCCCTGCTTGTGCAGCTCCCAGCCAGCATCTTTGCAGAGAAACAAGGTGGAAGCACTAGTTAATGCAGACCCCACTTGTTTGGATCAGCTATCAGCTGTACTGACTACAACCAAAAACAAACTTAACCGATGAAAAAAAATAATAGTAAAAACAATGGCTGAGAAGGGGAATTTCTCTGTGCCAGCAAAGGCCTGCAACCATTCTCCTTGCTGCAGCCCTACCAGGTGCAGCTCTCCATTCTGCCCCACCAACTCTCCACTTAATGCCCCAGCCTGGACAGCCACATGCAGAGCCAGACGCCCACAGAGGCCAAGGGCAGCCCCTTCCAGCAGCCACAACCACCACCACGTCAGGAAGAAGCTGCAGGTGACCCCTCAGGGATGCTTCCTACCTGTCACACCAGCATTGCAACACAAAGCTGGCATTCCCTCAAGGCCTCTGTGCCCAGCTCACAGCCAAATCCCCCCAAAGCACTGCTGGGCCTCAGAGATGCACTGCAAGGCTCACTTGGCTTCTCTTGAGCTGAGCCATTATAATTTTAGAGCAGATGTGCTGCTAAATGTGCTGTAGAAAAGCAGTGGAAGCAACCTGCAGGACATGTCCTTCTGAAACAAAGAGCATGGATACAAAACAGGGCTGGTAGGGACTGAGGCACGATGTCCCTTTGGGATGCCTCCTACTCTACAAGCAAAAGTGACCAGATTAGAGATTAGCTTACCAGTTAAGGACAGCACCTGGTGTGCCCAAAAGAAGCCTACATTGAGCAGCTCTTCTCTCAAAACAGCCACAGCGGAAAGGAGGCTGAAACATGTATGGCCAGTGAAGAAGCATTAGGGCTGTGCTCCAAGGGGCCCATTTAAAGAGTTTCAGTCCTCCTCAGCACTGCTAAGGTTAAAAATCAAACACAGAAGACCCAATCATAGAGACAGTACTAAAATTCTGCTTACACAAAGCCCCAGCACTGAAAGCAAACCAGCCCCAAGAATTTCTTCGACCACACATACACAGTTTCCTACCTGCCTCAATTCCAGGCACCCAAAGCCAGGTACCCCAGCATGGGCGAGATGCTGCATGGGATGATGCTCCAGAGCAGCTCCACACCCATGCTCCCCATGCAGAGCAACAGCTTCATCCCTGTCTGCTCCACCCAACCCCGTGGTGATGGCTCGACACATCATCAACCCCAGGCAACCAAAAGGAAAGGGCATGACAATACCAATGCTGCAGTGTGATTGTGGGAGCCCCAAGAAATTTAGGCCCCATGGTTTCACATTTCCTTCCCTTTCCCATGTGCAGGGCCTTCTGTTTCTTACCCTGGGCCCAAAAGCCAGGAAGATTTAGAGCCAATAACTCAACAGAAGGATTATTATGACGAGGTGCAGTGGCAATCTCTGCAGAGCCAGGTATTTCTCAAGCACATTAACAATCTATTCAGCTCTGTGCGTTATCCATGCAGCCCACAGCTCAGTGGGAACCAAGTTCCATGCATCTCCCTGTTATCAGCACACGGAGCGGAGGAAAGGAGAGAACAGGAAGAGGTCAAGGATGCAAGCCACAGCAGCAGGATGTCTGGGAGGCACCAAGCATCCCTTTCAAGACCGTCACATGAGAGTGTGGATGTGTTACAGGGGTGCTGGCTGTGAACACCAATACCCAGAGCCGTAGTGCTAAGAGCCCAGGAAACAGCTAAATTGAGGACAGTCCTTCCTATTTTAGATGTGGGTGAGAGGGAGATGGGTGACTGGGATACGGAATCACAATTTTTGCTTGATGGTATTTTTAAACAGAGGAGACCGTATGTTTAACTGGGGCAGTTACAGAGGAAAAACTGCTGTGTCCACACACAAAATCCCCTCTCCAGGAGCTATTTGCACACTGCTGCTATATATCAGATATCTGGGACAGCACCAAGCAGGCTCCTCAGTTTAAGAGCCCACATCTCCCCAGTGCCAAATCCAAGCACCTTCACAGGAAGTCTGAACCCACCCACACTCCTGCTGCCTCTACACAAGCAGCTGAGCACACCACACTCACTGCTTCCCAGCTATGGGAACAATCCTCACAATGCAGACAGCACAGGTAGGGAAAAGGTCCCAATCGACAAAGTTCAGATTCTGCTGCAAAGAGAACAGAGTTACTCGAATCTCTTCTCCATCCCCAGGCAACTTCTCAGCTCAAATCTGTATCACCTGCCTTCTCCTGAGAGGCCCAGGTAGTGCCTGCACAGGTTCCTCAGACAGGGGCCTCTTCAAAGCAGCGCTCAGCAGAGAAGGGGGCGAGGTCTGCTAGGAAGAAGTAGCAAAGCAAGAAACCCAAACCTCAGAGATTAGCATGGCCAATTAGGTCCCTCCCGACGATCTTGCTTGCTTCCTGCTCCCCTCCTTCCTTTCCTGCCAAGCAGGCTCAGGGAGGGTCCAGCCCTCCTCAGCCATCAGCTCCAGACAGACACCTCCAGTGCCCTGGCTGTTGTACTAAGAAGTCTCCTCACCCCCGCAAAGGGAAGCTGAGGCTTGAGATGGGTGAAAGATTCAATCCAGATAAACAGACCTTGCTCACCAATGTTGGTTTAGGCATTAAGACACCACAAAATCTGTTCAAGAAAAAAGGTTAAAGAAAAACAACTGCAGAAGCACTGATCACCTTTCAGATCCATTTCTCCAGAAGCGGTGGAGCAGACCGTTAGATCTTTGTAAGCAGTTTTCTGATCTCCATCCAGAGCAGAGGATCAGCTCCTTCTCACACAGGCAGGCCATTATCTGGGGACATCCCATTCACCTGTGCTAAGAGGATGAAGAGCTGCAGCCAGCATGAGCTCCGGCATAGATTTCCCACAAACCACATGGAAACGATTCTTGCAATGAGTTTCTGCTGTAAAAAAAAAATCTGTGCCCCAGCTAAGTTCATGCACTTGAAAAGGGATGAAGATCTCTGGCCTCAACAAGCTGCAAGGGGAAAACATCCTGAAAAAAAATTACCAACTGCATAAGAAGAAAATTATTATCTGGGAGAGATCCCCAGCTTTAAACTCTAGCTATGCACTACAGTGAATTAGTACCTTAATGCTGATACCAAGTCTCTGCCTTCACGCAAGGGAGAGGAGCTGCCTAAGCAAGGCTGTGATTGGCACCTAACTGAGCACACAGTCACCAGTGGGATCAGCACGGTGCTCTGCAGAAGCATCTTCCAGGGATCTGCTTGGAAGAAGTCTCTTTTCCAGGCATCAGAGATGTCAGAGATGTTCTGAGGAATGCAGCAGGTCAGCTTGACCAGAGAAAACGTGAGCGCTCCGAACAAACAATCCCATGAATCCTGAACTCACATATGCACAGACACACGAAGCATAACTGTAAGGTCATGGCTGTTTTTTCTCCCATCCACTTATCAGTGCTTGTATTGGAGAGAACAAACACTGGATGTTCTCTCACATTAACCCCTTCTCTGCTCACCCCAAAATGCTGTTGTTCAAACTACAAGCTGTAACACCAAAAAGAAAAGGCCAGAGACAGCACACCGCACCTTAAAGGAAGGAGCAAGAGAAAAGTCTGATATCCGATGTCACAAAGCAGCAGCTGACCCAGCTCTGTCTCATGCTCCTTAATCACAAATAAGCCTCCAGCAGGTCAGCACAGACAGACCCTACAACAGCCTGAGCCCAGCACAACCTCAGCCACCATCCCCAAACTGTTCTTGAAACTACTGGGTATTGAACAGGCAATAAAATGTCAGGCATCATCAGGCAAAACTCAAGTGCCATAAGATAATCCTGTTGAAAGGCAGCAACATTCTGGAGCAACCTGGAAACTAACTGGATCCCATCCTACAGAAACTGATACAGGATGAGGTTTTCCTATGACCGGCTTATTGCACACTGCCCTGCTACATGTACATAGGCACGTATGTGCCTGCAACACCAGGCAGGGATGTCACAAAACCCCATGAAAGCCTCTGATCTGAAATTCAAGGCTCTCTCCATCTTACTGTTGAGGACAGAGGGCCAAGCAGGGAGTCTATAGGATACAGGGGGTAGCACAGCAAATACAAGATAATTCAATCTTTTAACTGAATTACAAATCCTTAGACTCGCAGCCTGTGTGAGACCATTTCCCACTCTGGACACCATGACTTTAATCAAACACACAGCTTTTCCAATCACCCTCCAAGTTTAGTCCTTGCTTGGTTCCACTTCTCTGCTGTTAATGAGATCAACTCAGATGTCAACCCCAAGTCAAGTAAGAGAGTTGCCTGCCTGTAATCTCACATATCTCCTCCAAATCTTCTTCAAGGCCATACTTACAGGTTTCATTTTATGTTTTAAAGATGAGGGTCGCTTGTATCAAATTCCTCCCTGTACAGAGTGCAAATGTCACACACAGCATTTTCTGTTTTAAGGGAAAAACAAACAAACAAACAAAAAGAGGATATGCAGTAGTTCGCCTGAGAAGCCAAAAGAAACCAGTCCCCTGTTTGCTCAGCTCAGTGCACACCCTCTCTGCAGTGGATTTCTGCATGCTCAGAGGATGCATTAGATGGTGTTAGGTATTCCCCCGAGCTTTCAAGGTTCAGCTGGGAGTTGGAAACAGAAATTTGATTACAGTCAGAAACATCTCATGCTTTGTCATCTGAGCACATGGCAGAGACAGCTCTGTGATTTGCTTCCTTCCTCGATGGGTGGAATCTCAAATACAAATATCCTATTGCTTCTTTTCCAGTCAGATTTAAACCTCCTAACGACGTTTTTTAGATGCATTTCTCCACATTTCAGTACCTGCTGCTACAGTGACAACATTTCTCTTCATTAACATGTACTGGTATCACTCTTTACATTTCATTCTCTGTTCACCCTTTACCTCCACCCCTGCACAGCTTTGTAGCAGATTCTACCAATGTGGCCTGACCACAGACAGGGTAAAGAGCTTCCGTCACTCCATTACAGTCCTTAGTGCTGGGCAAAGAACATCACTATCTACAGACATGTGGAAACTCGATAGGATGGTCCTTATTTTCAGTAGGCTCCTTTTGTGGGTTCAGGGAGGTTGGCATAAACAGACATTGCTCCTGAGCTACGTAACTATCTGGAAGGGCAATAGTAAACATATAACATCTTTGTAATGAGAATCTTAAGTGTCTTGCAGGAATACATTCAGTGTTCCTTCTGCAACATTACACACACACACAACAGAAAAAAAAAGGCAATTTGACCTTGAAGAATCTAAAGAAACTAATTTCCTGTAGTTTGAAGTGAACAGTGGCCTATCAAACATTTAAATCTTACTTAATTATAATTTCTATTTCATCTGTTCACTAGCTTCTTTCATCCGCAAGTGTGCAAATCGGATAGCCTGGTAACTAATGTTTGGTAAATTAATCATTACTCATTCGCAGAGCTGACCAGATGCTTCCAAAAGCACTGTTACAATGGGGGAGAGGAAGCAGGGTGAATTCAGTGTGAAGGCTGAAAAGGTGTTGCAAATTATCTGGTTAGAGGCAGTGCCGGGTATTTAACAACGCACCCACCATCCAACATCTTTGAGTTACCGAGCAGGTATGACACCCCCACCCAAACTCCTCCCCACACACCTTTCTCACCAATAAAATTCTATCCTTTCCTCTTTCTGTGGCTTTTACAATCAGATTCTTGTTTCCCCGCATATTTAGTCAGGAAAAACTCACCTCTTTTCTCAGCATTTCAGACTCAGTATCTAACGAATCTAGCCCTGAAACCACCTTGTTCTCTCCACGTATCATCCAACATGTGACTAGGAAAACTCAGAGGACTGTTGGGAAGGGAGGAGAAGGGGAGAGCCGCCCCCTGTGCCCTCCCACTCAGCAGATGGGCTGACCCCCCCCCACCGCACGGCCATGCCTTGCAGACTGCAGAGTCACTGCAGGCACACTGCATGCTGCCGCTCAGCTGGAGACGTGCTCTGTGCTGTGTCGGGGACAAATGCTGCTTCCTTCCTTCCCTTTGACCCCCGGGGCTGCAGCCCCATATTGCAGCAGAGGATGAATTGGGGCAGGGGATGCAGGGCCAGCATGGAACATGAGCTCACTGCCCTGCCAGGCTATGGGGAGGAAGCCAAAAAGCCAACAATGAAGAGCACCAGAGATGCTTTTCCTGCATGCCCATCCTCCTGGGGCAGTGATACCACTCCTGTGCCTTCTCAGAAGCTGGGGCCACTCTAGGGAGTGAGTGAGGATCACAGAAAGGCAGCTGTGGGTCTGCTGGTCCCAGGCCAGCCCTACTAAAAGCAGCAGGTTACAGCCTGCATCCAGCCACCTCCGAGGGTGTCAGGCAGGAAGCGAGCACACTTCCTCAGGAACACACACCAGGGCACGCTCAGAGGGAACCAGATTGCCATTTTCTCCATTATGTGAACAAAGGGCACCTGAATCACCTCCAAGTACCACCAATACCAGACTGAGCCATAAAGATAAAGCTCAGCCTCGGACAGCTCCGTTAGGTCTTATTCACTTATGAAACAAACACCAGCTTCTGTCTGACACAAAGCACTCACTCCCAGCCAGGGCTGCCCTGGTCATCTCCCACACACTCCAGTTCGAGGCAATCAGCAGCACAGATCTCCACCCGCCCTTATGACTTGCAACCATGGAAAGAAATAAGATGACTCAAAGCCCCCCCAGAATCACAACCACCACCAAGTCCTGCCTGCCACGTGTTCCCAAACAGCACTGCAACAAAAGAAAACGTTGAGGCAAGCTGCTGCTCCTAAGTCAGCTTTGCTCCAGAAGGACACTGAAGGTAAACCACTGGTAATGCAGGTATTAGCCCAGTCAATTCACAGCTGTTCCCCTTTCTCCTTGCACGTCACAGCACAATATCCTCAAACACATGTGGCATTAATGGTTGACTCTAGCAAAATCCATGGTGAGCATCACACCTAAGTGGGGCCGGCTGACTTGCTAAGGATGGCTTCTGCAGTTTGATCCCCATAGCAGCCTGTTGTTGGCCTGTAACTGGCAGAGCTGCCACGTGCCACACATCGATTTGCTCAGAAAAGGTAATATTCCCTGCTCCAGAGCCCCCAGGCCATTGTACAAATATATGCTCTGATAGAGAAATGTTGAGTTAGGAGGATTTTCTGGGAACCAGCAATTACAGGATGAGTCTATGTTTGGAAACATGTTGACACTGTATTTGACCACAGTTTCTACAGTCCTTCCCCCTCAAAAAAAACCCGAACATCTTGTGCAGTATTAAAACTGCCATCACACCTAATTTTTCCAGTGCCTTGTGCCAGTTTTCACTCCGCTGCAGCAGCACCCTCATGTGCACCCACTCCTCCTCCCAGCCAATCCAGCCTGACTCCGAACTGGGACTCCTCCCACAAAGAACTCTAAGAATCGATTTAATCGAGGCCAAATTCAGTTCCTATTTGTTCTGATCACCAATTACTGTTGCCCAAATATACAAACAGTTGCCTTAAGTTCTTCTAACTCTGTATAAATTTCTTAGAAGTTCTTCTTTACCCCTCCTCTCACCTGCTTCAGTCACACACCTGTACCATTTGCTTACAGATTTTCAGATTAGCCAGTTACTTCAGAGCAAGGAATGAAGTCTCCTAACTCCACTCACAGCTCACTAAATAGGCCCTACACCTACAATAATGAATTTGGAATTGGAGCGTGGTCTCAAGACAGCTGCAAAAGCAGAGCTGGTCACATCAGAAACCATGCAGCACACAGCCTTCAGCCCCTGCTAGTACATCAGCAAAGGGTCCAGTGCCAAAACGATCAGCAGAGGATGTTTCAAGGCCAAAATGTAGCTGCACATCACAGCTGGGAAGGAATAAAGCTCAGCACTCTCATCAGACTCCTGATAAAAGGAGAGCAAAAACCCTTCCCAACTCTGCTACTTACACCATCTGTAGCAAGGCACTGTACCTTGGTCTGCCCAGTTATGGTGATAGGAACAGAGCTCCTCCAAGAGCTGCATGGTCACAAAAGACTCTGCAATCCTCCGGCACTATGCAAATGTATTTAAGTTTTCATTAAGGTGATTATATTTTTTAACCCTTGCTGTTTGTAGCTGGTAACTGTAAGGATTAAAATACCCTGGTGGTCCAGCAGTACAACTTTCAGTAGAAATAATTCAGTAGAAAATACATGCTCCCTATTTAGCCAAACAAGTAGCTGCAAGTGTGCAAGGAGAAACCTCATGCTATCCAGGCTGGCATTTGGCATTCCCCTGAGAATAGTTTCACACTATTTGAGCACAGTGGAAGGATCAGGTGTCATAATTTAGAAGCAAGCACCCAGCACTGCACCCAGCACCCCAATTCCTAGCTGGTTTTGCACTCTATTTTGCCCTCCCAGCAGAACAAAGCCCCCCCTCTGTCCAACGATCCCAGCACAGTCCTCCCCATGGTACTACAGGCAATAAAACGCTTAGAAGAAGAGTTATAAAGGTGAAGGAGTCTGTTGGTGAGGATCATCCAGCGATACCTCGTGGCTGGCAGCCTGGAACTGGAGGTTGAGATGGAAGAAGGCACAGAATCCCAGCAGCTGAGGCCCATGAGTCAGCTCCATGGAGCTGAGCTCCCCCGCCTTCCCGAAACAAACAGCACACGGCAGGGCAAAGGTCCAGCACAAAGCTGAAGGGCAAAGGTATGTGGGGGAGGAATAACACCACCCTGCACATTTGGGGAGCAGCGGTTCCAGTCACCCTCACGCTCTCCAGTAAAATGGGAAGCGTTACTCAAATGTGAGTTGTGGGATTGGAACAAAACCGTATTTCAGAGAGGAAACTTGGGGTGGTGGGGGGAGGACTGTGCTGCGATAGCAGCTCTGTTGCAACCAACAGCCAAAAGAGCTCCACAATTACATGCCACGACAAAGCAAGAATTGCCCAACGCTTTGGAAATAGGCGTGTGTGCAGTTTTACCACGCTAGATACCCCAGCAGGCAGATGTGCGCATCTCTTCTAAATACAAAGAAATGCCAAAGGTAAAATGAGCTTCCCATACAGCTTATCTCCTGTACTGGAGGCTGGCTTCAAGGAAAGCCCTTTGGGGACTTAGTCACGGAGGGGTGAGAAGCTCATGAATCTATCTTTCCATGCCTTCTCCTCAGCACCAGTAGGCAGCCCAGCCTGTGTGCTGCCATCTCTGAACAATAGGCAGCCAACTTCCAGTGTTTGCTGCTAGGAACTAAGGTGTGCCTTCTGGAAAGTGCTGCTTATCCTCCCAGTGCATCTGCCAAATGGCAGGCGAGAAACTCTGCCTGAGAAACTAAAGCACCTCTTGCATCTCCACTAGGAAATACTGAATTTGCAACCGGGAGGAGAGACAGCATAGAAGTTAGTGCTTGGCAATGGCACTGCCAGTCATTAAAATGTGCAGGTTCTTATTTCCAAGATGTAAATGGCTTTAAAAATTAACAAGTGCCAAGTGCCTTGATGCAACGTTTCTTGAAATAAATCCAGCAGGTTTTCAAAATGGGGTGCTGTTAACACCTGTCCGCACCAACGCTTGCATCACTGCTAGCACTGGTGCAGGGCACAATGGAAGAATACAAAATGTTCTAGAAGGTTGAGTTCTCTTAACTGAAACCACACTTCTTTAGTGAAGAATTAGGAGAAAATGTTTCAAATTTGATTTATAGCTGGTTGTGTCAGAAAATGTTTCCTTCTCTCCTGCACATATATTCCCTACCATTGTGCACTCGCGAGTCAGGCTGCTGGCTGCATTTATTTACATGATAAGAAGAGAACATACAGCAACTTGCATGGAACGAGGGGACTGTCACACAGACTGTGCTATTTGATGAGGGAGCAAAAATGAGGTGTCATTACCAGCCTTGTCAGCGTCCCTCATGAGCAGTAAGTACTAATACAACCCTTGCTACATTTGACATGCGTGTGTGTCATTTCACAGCTTAAAGGACCACCCCCTCCTTTCTACCTGCACCCCAACTCTGAAATGTACACAAACAGAAATATAGCACGTTGTAACAAGCACCACGACAGATTGCTGGGTGCACCTCTCCACTACTGCCCGATCCTCTGCTTACAGCACCAGCCAGCATCACTGCTGTCTGACTCGACCTAATGGTTCCTACCCTTAATGCCACGCAGTTATGCTTTTGGGAGGAGGGGTTAAGCAGCAAGGAGAGGCTTTGCTTCAGGCTGCCTTCCTGAATAAGCAGCAACATTTACTCAAGCTTCCTAATACTGACTTTGCTCCCAAAGTCCAGTGTACCCCGAAAACATCTGCTCCTGGAAATAAACCCTAATTGTCCCCAAAACAGACCCTGTTATATGGCATCTGCATCAGGCCTCCACGTGTTCACCCTTCCCAGGTGACGTTCAGCTGCACAAGTCAAGGAGTTCAAAACAAGCAGAGGGGGATTTGCCAGGCTCTTCCACATCTACAGACACAGATAGTGAAAACTCACAAACACCTTGAGCATGGTTCTGTTTTTCTCTGAGCTTGAGCTCAATTCCTTTCCTTTTGTACGCACAGATCGTTAAAGAATGGGTGAACACCTTAAGGAGCATGTCTTGTACATTAAATCTGCTCTTCAGGTCTATAATTAATACAATCATAATAAAAAATTAGGGCTTTGAAAGTCTGTAAAACAAGTCATAGAGGGATCCCCGTATCTTTAGAGAGATGTTCTGTTGTCCAATGGCTCCTAGTCCTCCTTACTACCTCCTTTATAGCAGGATCAAGGCTGCAAGCATTCAGTATATCAGCACACAAATACCATGCATTGCCAACCACAGTTCCTATGCTAAAAACCTAAAAACATCCAGTAATGCCTTTCCAGAGTTTATGTGTGCTTAGTGTGTTTCATGCGTACAGAGAAACCACTTTTCTTTGATGAGCTCCTGGAGGTCACTGCAACACCACTGCTCATCTACACCACAGCACAACTTTTACACGTTCTCACACTTCAAATCTCTTTTCAGAAACATCTGCTGGAAGAAATCCTCCACCCAAAGCAGCAAAGATACGGCAGGAACCTGCCAAGCCCATGAGAAGGCACTCAGGCAAAGGGCCGCTATGCAAGGCCAGCCACCAGGCTGCCACTCGTGGGAGTTTGCCAGCCGTGTTTGTTTTACACGTTTTCTCTTCTGCTAACGAACCAGGCAGCAAAAGAAACAATGCCCCAAGTGCAAGGGAGCCAAGTGGCAGCGTCTGTGGCACCGCAAAAATCAATTCCATTATTTCACCTCCTCCAGGAATACAGGGACAATTGGGCCAGGCCCAACACCACGCAGGACGTTGCATGCTTATTGCCCACTGTTACACTGTACCCTCAAAAATCATATCAGGCTTTGCAGAGCCCCCTCCTCCACCACACAGTGCCTATTCAAGCTCCTGCCCCCCCCCCCCCCACTTTAGCATGTGTTGCAAGGCCTCCAACAGGAACACTGGGGGAACAACTCGTATTTTTGCACCTTTTGGTCAATTCTGAGGGAGCGTTGCCTAAGAAGACAGTGTGACAGAGCCCAGCTCTCACACAAAGGAGCAGTGTGAGCAGCTGGATGTCACTCTGCATGTGAGAGGAAATGTGGATTTCGATGTGCATTGCACGCACAATGACAAACCACCAAACCATCTGGGCGCAGACTTTTACCTGGCACACTGACCTTCTCCTCTACGCTACCATTAAAGACGACAGCTTTCCAGGTGGAAATCACAGAGGTGTCCATCTTTCACAGATCAATAGCACCTCTGGTGAATCATCCCACCGAGCCTGCAACGCTTCTTGCAAAACACAGAACAGTAACAAGGAACCTGATGTCATACCTGGCAGCGTGACTGCGGAGCTCACAGAGACAAGCCAAAAATATTAGGAATTAAAACTCCAGCCGAGCAGCAATCAGCTCCCAAACACAGAATCATTGAATTATTAGGGTTGGAAAAGGTCATCTAGTCCATGTATATGTACAGTTAATATATATATACAGTTAGTATATATACCACCAATACTGCCCACTAAGCCACGTCTCTCAGCACCACATACACATGGCCGGGCACTCCACCACCCATTCCCGCACCCCACCGCTCTTCCTGAGAAGTTTATCCTGATATCACCGTATCTCCTGCCAAATAAATAAACAAAACAAAAGAAAGAAGCCCCAAGAGGTGAATTAACGGCGCTCAGCCATTTCGGCTCAGCCTTACGACAGGCGCCTGGGCCTCCACGCAGAGCACACGCGGCCCCCGAGCCCCGCAGGGCCTCCATAGATCGCACGAGGCCTCCGCACGGTTCCCCCGGGCCTCCCGCCGCCCTCAGGCCGCTCCGGGCCGAACTCGGAGCCGCGCACGTGGGCCCGAGGAGGAGGCCGAGCTGTGGGGGAAATCACATGCTGGGCCGGGGAAGGCACCACGTTGCCTGCTCGGCGGAATGCTGGGAAGGGGAGGCCTCCTCCTGCCCGCCCGGCCCCGGCCCAACGAGCTGGGCCCGCACCGCGCCCTCCGCCCGCTTCGGGCCTCCCCCGGCCGCATGGCCCCGGCCCGGCCGCTCCCCTCCCCCCGCCGCGCTCCATCAGGCCGCACGCCGTGCCGCATGGCGCTGCCGGACCGGGGCGCGGTCGTCGCCGGCCTCGACCGCACCCCCGTATCCCTCCTCAGCCCCGTGTCCCTCCTCCGCCCCCCGCACCCACCTGGAGGTGACTGCCCGTTGACCGCCAGCGCGGCCGCGTTCTTGGTCCAGGGGTTCACCTTGGGCGGCGGAGCCTCGATGAACTCCCTTCTCCCCGCTCCGCCGCCCGCCTCTCCGCCGTCCTCCGTGTCTCCGCCCGCCCTCAGCAGACTCTCCTTCTCCTGGTTGTTGCTCTCGTCTTTCTGTTGCTTGGCGCTGGGCTGCCGCTGAGCCGCGGTGCCGCCGTCGGGCCCCATGGGCGGTTCGCCCTTCTCCCGGCCGCCGTCCTGCGGCGGTTTCAGCACCAGGGCGCGCTCCTCGGCGGGCAGCAGCGGGGCGCCGGGCAGCAGCGCCTCCACCTGCGTCGCCATCTGCGCGCCCCCGCCCCGCAACGGGGGGAAGCGCCCCCTGAGCGCACACACACACTCACTCACTCACACGCGGCGTTTCCCCCCCGCCCCCCCTATAGCGGCCGCAGCAGCAGCAGCAGCAATATGGAGACGCGCGGGGACCACGCGACTAGCCGCGGGGGCGCGCACCGCGCAGCGCCGCCCCGGGCTCGGGAGCGCGCACACCCGGCCTAAGGGGAGGGGAAGGGGGGAAAGGAGGGGCGGGGCGCGCTCCCGACAGGCCGGCAGGCGGCGGCGCGCACGTGCCTGATGCAACGCCCGGCTGAGCTTAAAGGGGCCGCGTGGAGATGGGGAGGGGGGCAAGAAGAGAGAGATGAGATCTACTCTGATCTGCTCCCATCCTCCTCGCAGCACCCGGCGGGGTGACTTGCCCTGGTGTGAGGCCTCATCTGGAATATTGTGTCCAGTTCTGGGCTCCCCAGTATAAAAAAGACAGGGATCTCTTTTGGAATGAGTCCAGCGGAGGGTCACTAAGATGGTGAAGGGTCTGGAGCATCTCCACTATGAGGAGAGACTTTGGGAGCTGGGTCTGTTTAGACTTGAGAAAAGAAGGCTGAGAGGGGACTTGATCCAGGTTTATAAATACCTGAGGTGGGGGAGCCACTGGTCTCTTTTCAGTAGTGCATGGGGACAGGACTAGGGGTAATGGGATGAAAGTACAGCATAGGAAGTTCCTCATGAATGTGCGGAAGAACTTCTTTACAGTGAGGGTGACGGAGCACTGGAACAGGCTGCACAGGGAGGTGGTGGAGTCTCCTCTGGAGATATTTTAGACCCGCCTGGATGCCTACCTGTGTGACAAGGTGTAGGGAGCCTGGGAGGGGACTTCGACTGACCAGGGGGTGGTCGGGTGTTAGAATGGTGTCCCAAGGGCAGTGGCCATGGCACCGAGTTTGCCAGAGTTCAGGAAGCATCTGGACAATGCTCTCAGTCATACAGTCTGATCTTTGGGTGGTTCTGTGCAGATCCAGGAGTTGGACTCAGTGATCCTTACGAGTCCCCTTCCAGCTCAGGGTGTTCCATGATTCTAAATGAACAGAGAAAAGGACATGTGTGGTTCCACGACAGATTCTCTTCTCCATCTGGGGGACACAAAATCAGGTGTCCGATGAGCAGAGGTTGTGTCTGTGGCACAGCACAGAGCTACACTGGGGAGGGTTAGGTGGGGGTAAGGGAAAGGCTCTACACCAGAGGGCTGTGGGCATGGAATGGGCTGCCCAGGGCAGCAGACACAGCTCCGAGCTGCCAGAGCTCAAGGAGTGTTGGCTCTCAGATGTAGGGATCTGATTTGGATAGTGTCGTGTGGAGCCCAGAGTGGGACTCGGTAATCCCTGTGGGTCCCTTCCAACTCAGGATGTTCAGTGCCTTTGGTGAAGGTTAAAGGCAGGAGGGTTGAGAGGATGGCTCACAGCCCAGGAGGGCAAATAAGGAGCCATCAGAAGGCTGATTGGTGACCACAACCAGGAGAGGTGGCTTGGTCACTGTCATAGGGTGAGTACACCACGACGTCAAAAAAAAAAAACATGAAAAAGGCAAGTGTGAACCTCAAATGCATCAGAAGCTCTTTATCCCATTACTGAATGCACTGATGAGCCTTCCTCCAGTGCAGTGTGTGTAATTGTGGTTATCCGCATTTGAGGATGATGAAATGGAGTAAGGACTACAAAGGTGATTGGAGAATGCAGTGCGTTTCATGGAAAGAGATTAAAGGAATAGCTTTTGTAGCCCAGCAAAACCTGCACACTTTCATTTGAGGAGGTTAAAATACTTGATTAACCCCTAGCTAATGGAATGTCGCTCGGTCATGACTGTCTCCAATGCCCTCAGTCCTTGTCCCTTAATGCAGCAGGCCAGCCAGAGTCCAAATCCTGTGTGTAGTTATGCACAAATTAGACATATATGAAAAGCAATGCGTAATGCTGAACCTGCACTATTGTTATCACTTAACAAGACTTTTCTAATTCAGATTGACTTTTTGTAAATAAAACCAGCACTGATAACATGCTTCACACTGGCCTGAACTCTTCAATGAGCACACTGCCCTGTTTGTACCCAGAAATGTTCACCTAAAAAACCCAGTGTTTAATATGGACCCTGTAGGAACACTAACAAAGTGACAAGGCACTGAAAACATAGCTCTGAGCTAGTGCTTGGAGACGAATGGAAAGCTGATTGCACAGCTAAACAGGTAGAAGGGGAGGCAGACGTGGTTTAGCATCTCATTCAGAAGGGTTACAGTCAGAAGCCTGACTGGTCCCTGGACAGAGACTTAGGTTAAAAGGGAATCTCCACTGAGGCTATTTTGGCCCAATATGTCCCCTGATATCCAGCCCAAGATATGTGTGATTATTGCCTAGTTCTTACTACAGCCAGTGGAGGTTGTGTTTCCAGCTTAGAAAGAAGAATGAAGCCTGAAGGAACTTCCATTCCCATCTAGGCTTTAAAAAATGTTTTTCTCCCTCAGGATCCTCTTGGCTACCCCCAAAGCAGACAGCACGTTCATGTGGTGCAGTGTCTCTATGTGCCACAGCCCGGGGATCACCAGAGTGTGCCCCATGTCCCAGAAACATTTAAGAATCTGCCCAATTACAAAAAGAAATCTATGATTTGGTTCTGACTCTAGAAGAGATAGCACTGCCCTTGCTGCCTGGCTGAATATCCAGAGCAGATGTTCTCATATTTGAGCTGCAATAACAAAATAATGCCCTGTACTCCTGTCAGCCCAGTCCCATATATCCAAGAGGGTCTCTATGCACTCATAAGAATGCTTTGGGGACTACGCAACTTATGTTGATTCCCCTCCAGCAGGGCTCATGTATTTACCCTCTGTGAGGCTCTGGGACACGCAGTGCCAGCCTCAGCTGGGTGGCAGATGCCAGCCTGGGCTGCCCAGCTCTGCCATGTGAGCAGGAAGAGCCCGCAATGGGTGAGAGCCAAAGTGGCTGCAGGGCGGAGCGAGCTGGGTGAGGCTCTTGCTCCACGCTCACTCTGCAGGCAGCTGGACTGAACCATGTCATAGTTTTTAAATGTTAAAATGAAATAAATTAATGGCCAAGGAGGAAGAAAGAGAATTGTTCGCGCAAGCAGTCGAGCTTATGCACAGCCTTTATGCATCAGCCAAGAGGACAAATTGCCTCGCTGCCCTTGGCTGGCTACCACGCAAACATGGATGCTCTCTGTGAAGGGAAGCTCTGGAAGTGAACTGTGCTTGGTGCACGCAGGCTCGAGTCAGTGTAAGCACATGGGCAGTGCCTAGCAGCCTCCATGCACCACAGTGTTCCTGGTATCCTCACCTCTGCCAGCCTATCTCCCTGCTCTGCCCGACAGGCAGCACACACTGTGTTGGTAGCTGGAATATTCTGTTCCCAGGCTCTGGTGACATGCTGAGAAGCAGCCAAGAAGTCACAGTGTTTCTGCGGCACAATTTACCGGGCACAAATCCAGCTCTGCTTTCCCCAAATGCAATAAAAGCACCTCATCATCTCCCCAAGCCTGCCCTGGGGCTGGCCCTTCACCCCAGCTGTGTCCCCATGCCTTCCAGCTTTCTCCCATCCCTTTGCTTTTCGCCAGCCACGGTGCAGCCTTCGAGCATGCAGCCTCTGGGGAAATTCCTCTGCTGGCATCAGCAGCTGCAGAGCCGGCTTTGGGCAGGAGCTCCCAACCTCCCTCACCCTGCATACAACAGCTCACTTCTTTCTCCCTGAACGAAGCATGGCTTGCATATTTATCGCAGCCTCCTGGCTGCTTTGACTCTGGCCTGTGGGTTTAAAGATGCTTTCCAGGCCGATGGCCTGGGGGAGTGACCTTCACTTTGGGAACAGCTTCAATTCAGTGCTCCAGCCCTGTTCATTTTTCCCCCAGCCATCATAAAACCCCGAGCAGGATACTAACAAGCCAACAATACCTGGTGTTTCAAACCAAGCTACTGATGCACTGAACCTTTTAGTTAATGCACTTTAAACAAATACCTTTATGAGAACAGTTTCTGGACTGACTGAGATTTGAGATGATATCAATATCCCTGAGCTACTTGTGGCCAAATTAGGAGTGTGGTTTTGTAAAGAACTAACATCACAAAAAAGAAAACCAGCCCTTAGCTCAGCTAGACAATGCAGGATGTGAAACAACTGCTGCTATAAGTAACAGAGCTTGACAGGTGCTGGAGAAGGAAGATCAACTTTGTGGAGGTTTCCTTTAGCTGTAACATGAACTCCATTGTGCACAAGCAGCTGCAGTGTGCTGGGCATGCTCTGGATCACAATGTTTTGCCTCACATCCCAAAGGTGTGCCAGCCTTGCTGGCTGTTTGAACCACTTTGGGTCCAAATGGTCATTCCTAGGCACCTTCACAGTGAGTAGCAATTGCTCTGTCTGCTGAGGAGGTCAGATGCAAACCTGTGTTTTAAGCACAAACAGCAGCACGTTAGGGATCAGGCTCCTGCAGTGCTTTCAAAAAGAGAAAGGGGATTTTGCCAAGAAAAACCCAAACTTCCCATCCTGAGTCATACACTTTGAATTCATCACCTTGTTGTTACTGGTCTGTGAATTCTGCTGGGCAGGGACGCTGTGCAGAACGGCACCCTCAAGGTTATGCAAATTCAGCAGCACTCCTTCTCACTGCTGCTTTTGGGCTAATTCAGTCATCCCAGATATTTGCCATATCTGCTCTGCTCTCCAGCGACTTGCAAATTCAGCGCAATTGATTGAATTGCAGGACTGCCTCAGACATCCACAGAGGAAAATCTTTCAAAGGACACCCAGGTCTTATCTGTGAAAAAGAAACCTGACATTGTAGCACATCAGTGCAGAGACCATACTCAAATCTTTGTGCCACCAGTGGCGGTGCTGAGATCCAGCTGGGAATGTTCTATTTTAGCAAACTTGGCAGTTCCCCATTGGAAACCAACAAATCTGCCCTAAAGATTCTCAGAAACTGTAGGGACAGAGCAGCTCTGGTGGCACAAGGAGGGCAGGAGCCAGCGTGTGGCAAAGGGATGGGGCTGCAGCCTCCTGCTGTGCTCCGCAGTCCCGCTGGGCGGGTTAGCAGGAGTTCAGCTCTCTCATGCAGACACAGCACGCAAGGAAGCGAGACAGCAATTTCTCCATCCTGCTGCCACGGCAAGGGAGTCGGAGCACACTAAGTCCTCGCCTTCAGAGAGGTAGAAAGCTCTCGCTGGCTCTGAGATGTGTGCTCATATGCTTCCAGCAAAACATATGAACGATCAGCATGAAGACTGAGCACATCCGCACTAAGAAGTAATTTTCAACCCACATAATAAAATGGCAGACACTAACGAGTTCCATTACATTCCCATTAAAAAGTGCTTTCACTTAGCAGGACCACACAGCCCAGAGCCCCAGCAGCGCAGCCTCACTGCATGGTGCTGCCTGGCCATGCATCCCAATGCTGGTCTGTATGGGCTCCACTGAGCCCCTCTTCTATCACTGCTCATGCTCATCTCTGCACTGGAAAGCATGCAGCACAGTGTGTTTGAGTCAAGAATGCTTTGTGTGTATCTTCTTGGTGTTAAAGAGTGAGGTGTAAATAAGTCAATAGCCCAAAATTTAAAGTTTGAAGCTTGATCTGAAGTTTTAAGAACTGGTGGGATAAGATGAATCTAATGGCTTGCAGCTACTTTTATCACCACAACTGTTTCTTCCAAAAGTTGGAGCTCCTGCAGGGTTCTCCCAGGATGATCAGTAACCTCTTTTACTTGAGACAGATTGCTAAAACCCTCCCACTTCCCATTTATGGATGACATTGGCTGTAGAAAGCAACACCTCCGGACAGAAGTTTCCCACCTTGTGTATTTTGCTGTACATATATCAGCCTGAAGCTGCCTAACTCATCCCCTAGTTTTTATTTCCATCTACTTTTGGAAACATGTTGCAAGCCAGTCACTGAGGCTATTCCATGTGATGGATATTCGCCTCCTCCCCTTTGCCAACTGTGCATTCAGAAATGTTAGCCAAAATATTTCAGACACCAACCGGAGATGAGGAATAAATGTATCATTTTTCAGGATGCTTTCAGATCTGTGCTTCAGATGAGATGTTCTGCTCCCTCCCAGGATGTGCCATTCCCATTGAGAAGGTGGAAATGGGCTGTGAGCCCCAGAGCTCCACATTTCTCTGCCACCAGCTCTGTGTGCTGGAGCTGGTGGGGACACACACCTCGCTGTCCTCTGTGCAGGGAGATTCCAGCCAGCAGCTGGTCCATGGAGCTCAATTCATTCAAGTGCTGGCAGCTCATGTAGATGCCCTAAAAGCACCTGGAGCCTCAAAGTAAGGATCAATAAGATTAACGAATGGGATTTCTGGGTTGTTTTTCCCTAAGCACCTAAGGATAATTAACAGCTCAGAGTCAACCAACGGTGTTAGGAAACACGAAATTGGAGGCAGCTCCCAGCAACTTTGTTCTCTCCTTTTGCTGGTTGCATGTTCATGACAAAACCATCAGCAGCTCATGGCCGCAAAGTCTCTCTTTTCCCATGGGAGCACAGCTGCTGGCAGAGCCTGGCAGTTGTTTAAATATTGTTTTACCCCTCTGCAGTCAAAGCAAAGCCTTGGGCCTTGCCATTCAGATCTCACCCCGAATCACTATGTAATGACAGTGCTGCTGGGCTGAAATGCAAAGTTTAAATTCCCCCATTATTTTGTGCGTTGTGTTCAGAGCTCAGGCTCCAGGTGTTCAATGACAGCTGAAAAGTCCTTCCCTGTCCGCTCCTCCTGGTGCCACTGAGTTGAGCTGGGGACAATCCCCTTTGCCAGGATGCTGAGCCCCGTGGTAGCACCCTGTCAGCAGCTGATCAACCAGTCAGGGGGAAAAGGGCTTCAGCAAAGTGCAGTGCCAGCACCCAGCCTCAGCTCCCATTGTACCAGTACAGTCTGTGGGACAGAGAGAGGGATTAAAGGATCTGTGTCCATAGCAGACCAGTGTATACAAACAGCACGGCTACCAGGGCCCTCTGTCCTCAGAGAGGTCAGCAGGGTTGGGAACAAGCACCATGTCAGCCCTGGGGATGGCTGGGCTGGGGAGGCAGTGAAGGGGTGGATGGTGTGGGTGTAGGATTGGGCTACAGCCTGGGAGCTGATAGGGAACCCCTGGTTGCATGGAGGGCCTGGGAGGACTGAAGAGCAGGTCCTGAAGATGGGAAAAATGAGTCATTCAGTGGTTTAGGAATGTCACTGCTGTCAGCCCCATGCTGTTGGCTTGTCAAGATCAATGGCTGCAAAGGTGTGAACTGAAATAGTTCTGATTAACCTCAGAAGAGAGAATGGCTCCTTTACAGCTCCAGGGGGCAGAAAGACTATGGCATGCTCATGGGTCATTAGGTCCAGAAGAGCAGAATTTGCAGGTGGGTTTTGTTATCCATTGGCTGCCAGGTTTTGTGGTGATCCAAAGCTTTTCACCGTCTGGCATGAGTAGAGGTGCTGACTCGTAAGAGTCCTACCTCCTGCCAGGGTGTTTGTTAGGCTTTGATGTTAAATCATGAGCAAAATGAATGCAACGTGAAGCTGTGTGCAGCCTGAGCCATGAGTTCTTGTTGTGTGTCAGTTGGTCTGATTTGCATGCTTTTCAGCTAACCCCTTTGGTTCCTGCACATTTAATCAGCCAGCACATAACCAGTACTGCAGAGTGGAGACACAGCGAGCAGTGCTACTACATGACCCCTTCATGTGGGGACACTGTTCTGTCTGAAATAAACCAACAACCAACAATCAAATGAAACACTTCAGCACAACCAGCCCATGCTCAGCAGTCCCGCTGTGGGGCAATGCTGAGTGCTCTCCAGAACATCAGAAACCCTCTGTAGGAATTTCTGGCCCCAAACCAGGATCACCACAGCCATCTGCAGAGCAGTGCAGGCTTCTTTACGCTCGAGACAGCTTTTCTGGAGCTTGTTCCCAATTGCCAGGCTTATCTCCTTGTTTTGTAATTCCTCCCCTAAAGATGCAAACCCAGTGCCTGTGCCAAACCAAAACAACCCCGTAGTTTATCAGAGTCCGGCGTGGGATGGCAGCCAGAGCTCATGGAGCAGCAGGGGCTGCTTGCAGCTGGTGCAGCACAAAACAAAGCCAACATACACACTGAGAACTACACCAGGGCTGCAGCCTGAGAGCAGCTGGGGTTGGTGGGGATGAGCAGATTGTAGGGTCCTCTGAGCCCTTCCCTGGCTGTGCTGAGCTCTGAGCTCCATGCAGTGCTGCAGCTCCTGTGCCATTCCTGCAGCTGCACTGCCTTATCAGTTCATTTAATAATTTACTTTAGAGAGGATCATTAAGGTGCCTCCTGTCCTTCAGTGCGTGGTGACAATGTGCTGTGAGAGCTGATAATGTTAGCGGGGGCCGGACATTGAGCTGCTGCTGCTCCTACTGATCCCAGGGCATCTGGGCACAGCTTCTGATTGACCTACAGACACATCCACATAAAAACCCCCTCTCAGAGCTTCCAACAGCAATCTCCCCCCCAAGCTCCTTGAGGAACCAGAGTACCAAACAGTTCTGCACCCTCCCTTTTCCATGCAGGGCTTTGCTGAATGATGCAGGGGTCCCAGGGTCTGCTCGGGGCCTCACCAGTTCAGTGTGAGATGTTTCTGTGGGTCTTGCCTCTGTTACAGCTTTGGATGCTTAGTTCAGTGAAGCTGCTCTCCAGAAATACTCCCAAAGAAATTGCAGTAAGGTCAGATGTTCACATTTGATATAATCATAATGGTTGGGTTGGAAGAGACCTTGCAGACCATTCAGTAACAACCTATGGCTCTGGGCAGCAGTGACAGGGCCTCATCACTCTCTGAATAAAGATTTTCCTTCTAACATCTAATCTAAATCCCTGAGGTTGGACAGGGCACTGGGTTCCCACCCCAGGAGCACGGGAGCAATCAGAATCCATCCTTGCCTGGAAGAACCATTTCCCCAGACAGTGGCAAATGTCACCTTCCCTTGGGCAGAGGCCAGGGCCCCCGTCCTGCTCAGTGTTGCTTTGCAGATAGGCAGGCTGCAAATAGAGCAGCTCACGTGAAGAGGAATGATAGCACAGTGAGGTCTGAGCACAGGGCTCCAGGCAGCAGAGGAACAACCAAAGGGAATGAATGGGCCAGCAGCACTTCGCCTATGATAAAAGTAGCCTCATGAGGCTGTAATCAGGAGAGGGCAGCCCCAGCTCTCAGCAGCATCTGGGGCCAGCCAGGCTGGGTGGGGTGATGCCGGCACCTGGGACCCAAGCACCAGAGATAACTTGTGCCCCAGGAGGCAGAGCTGGATAGAAAGGGGGAGTGCATCTAATCAGGGGAAATTTCCCACAGAGACAGACACTGGTGAAGGCAAAGAATGCCTCAGATATGGACTTTGTGTGTTCCCATGGACAGGGCCTGTTCCCTGCTCTGCAGCCACCCTGTGTCTCTGGGCACAGCCTGATCCCATCCCATGCCCACCCTCCTGGCAGCTCACACAGCAGGCTTTGCCCCCTCTCCATTTTGTTTCAACCTGGCAGGGGGTTGAGGCAGGCAAAGCTTCCAGCTTGCTGCCAGAGCTGCAGTTTGTTCTCCTGCTGTTTCCTCCAGGGTAGCACGGCCCCAAGCTTCCTCCCAGCTGGTTGTGAAGTGCTGGAGGCTTGCCAGCCTCAAACCGTGACTCAACAAAATCCCCTTCCCATCAACAAGGCAGCTCCAAGGGCAATTCCTCAATCCCCCCATCCCTCCAGCCATCACCCAGCCCTGGGTGCCATTACCCCATCTCTGGGTACCGTGTGAAGGACTTATGGCTGGGGGAAGATGCCCCAGAAAAAAAAAAATGCTTTAAGCCCATTTACATCACCATTTACAGGGGTGCTTTACTATTCTTTATACCCCAGAGAGTGGTTTGGGGTACAGGTCCCCAGAGCTCCCTATGGAGAGGGACCAAATCCCACCACCAAAGGCACCAGGAGCGTGGTGGGAATAGATTAATCCTTCCAGAAGAGTGAAGTGACCCCAGGATAGGGAAGGGAGGTGGGCTCTGGGGCTGTGCCTCACTGCATCCCACAGAACCTCCTCAAATCTGACATATGGCCACTTTGGGAACCACTCAGCATGTGGGTCGGGGAGCGACCCCAAGTGGGTTTAACAGCCCGGCGTTGAGTTGATGCAGACAAAGCAGCCGGGGCGGGTAGAAGCCGGTGAAGGTCTCTCTCCCTGCAAGGACGCTCCGGCATGACAGCAATGCCGCTGCTGGCTCCTGGCCGAGCGAGGAGGGAATTTGGGAGCCTGGAGCAAGGCAGTCACAGCCTCAGCCCGGCTCTGCTGCCATCTGCCGCCCGTCCCGAACACCAGGAGCGCAGATCTGCTCAGCTGAGATCGTTCCTTTGAACTACAGAGCCTAACAGAAGGCGCTTCCCTGGCTCTAAAATGCCGACGTTTTACCTGCGGGAACTGGGGGTTCGCCTGGGAAGCAGCCACTTCCCTGGAGCGGCCTGGAGTCGGCCCAGAAGTATGTCTAAATCCCATTTTCAGTGGGTTCCCATGAAATAGGATTTTTTGTATGTTTTGTATGTTTTCTTTCCATGTCCTCTGCTCTCAAGGCAGGTGAGCACTGATTCCTTCCCCTCATTCCCCCAAATCTCAGCTCCGCACTCCCCAGCTGTGCAGGGCAATGAGCCCCAGGGATGCTTTTCACCCCTGCAGCCATCCCCCCTCTCCTCACAGCCCTCATCTCTGCCTTCACTTCTGCTGCTGGCTTTGATACCAGAAGACGATGTCCTGTCCACGTCCAGGGAGGTCTCATGTCCAGCAAGTTGAGTCTTGGGGCTCTGACCTCAGTTCAGAGTACCCATACCAGGCAGCTTCCCATAGGATGGCTCAGGACAGGGCAGAGATGGAAAGCTCACATTAGGACACATAAAGGTCAGGACTTTTCCCCATGATAACTCCTTTAGCCAGGGAAGGGCTGTTACCAGCAATATGCCATCAGTCTACATCTCATCCACTGTATCTCTGAGCAGGATGCTACCAGGCTGTGCCCAGCAGTGACCTGTCCACCCCAACACAGTGATGAGTGGTGGGGGAGTCAGCACAAACACTGCTGGCAGATCCTCTGCCCTACTCACTGCCCTGGGACAGGAGGATGCATAAAGGGCATAAATCACAGCTTGAGAGAAATGAGCAAATCTGGTGGCTGGAAAAAACTTCAAAAGGGTCAGCAGTGATAAGTGCTAGCCCACAGGATGGAAACCATATGGAGGGAAGCCATGTACTGAGGCACAAAGTGAGGCAGAGGAGACTGGAGGACAGGTCCTAAGGCAGCCTCACAAAGCACCCCAATCACAGGGGAAGGGATTATAGCATCGTCCCTCGCCCTCCACCTGGAAGCCAAGAGTGTGTGACAGATCTTTCCCAGATCCCACCTACCCTGAGCCTTGCAATCCCCTGACACCTCCTGTGACGAGCCCCGCCACCTCATCTTGCTCCTCACCAGCATGTCTTCTGCTCCAGTTGGCTCCTAAAAGCTGTCAAGTCCTGGGAAGCCCTCTGAATCCTGAAGAGACTGTATTGCATTGAATTTGCACTGAACTGCCTTTCATTGCAGCGTATCGCAGTGAAACGCATCGCACGCCACGCAGTGAATTGCAGTGATTTGCACGGCATTAAATTGCGTTGCACTGAATGACATTGGATTGCACTGCGTTGCATTTCGCTGCACTGCACAGCCGAGCTCTCCCAGCCCTCCGTTAGTGCCGGCTGCTTCCTCTGCTGCCAACAGATGGTGCTACAGCCCTGCCGCATCCCCGAGCTCCCCCCACCTGACTGTGGGAGCGCTGGGTCGGGGCAGTGGGCGGGGGGAGCACACCCGGCCCGTGCTGCCCCCAATGGGGCTCCCAGGGTGCAAACCTCAACTGGTTCTCTTGGGCCACCACAGCATCTCGGAGCGACCGGTTTATTCGCGGGAGCTCCAAAAAAGGGAGAAAAAGCGCTTTTTTCCCTCGGTTGTCTTCATTCATTCCGCTGTTTAACTGGAGGTCCAAATTCACTTGGAAAGAGACATGGAAACGTCAAACGAAAACCCCTCCCACCTTCTTCGTTTGAGTGAGAACTTTCCAAAGTCAGAGCTTCAGCAAATCAGTAACACACCCGTGAACACACAGTCTGGGATATGCAATAGCCTCACTGCTCTAATGCTGCCCAAGAAGATACACACAACAACCATAAAACCCTGCATGGAACAAGCAGGCTTGTTTTTGAAGGAGTGGTCGGGTTTGGGGTTTAAATGAACCTCAGCCTCCTTGTAATTTTTCTCCTTCAAATGCCAAAAGGCTCCAGCCCAAAACAAGGCTTTGACAACTCTAATAAAACAGCTTTTATCTGAAACCTCCCAACTTCCCTCTCCCAGGCTCAGAAATGCTACATTCAGAGTAGTGCACTGGGGTGAGAAATGTCCTGTAGGTCCCTGTCCCACCATGGGGCAAAAGCTGCACTGAAGGATCCAGGCTTTACTGTGACAGAAGTGCTCCAGAGAGGTAGATAGCTTGTGTCAATCTGAAGGGCCAGTGCAGAGAGAGACTGAGCTGTGGGAATAGGAATACAAGACAAGGATAGAATTACAGAATCATAAAATTGTTGAAGTTGGAAAAGGCCACCAGGATCATCCAGTCCAACCATCACCAGCATGTCCACTAAACCATATTGCTCAGTGTCTCAACTGCCTCCAAACCCCACAAACATCTGACTGCTCCCCACCCTACACTGCCCAGCTTGCTTGGAGTAACCTTCACACAACCAGGGCCAGGCTTCACCATCCTCCTGCAGCATGTGGAAAATCTATCTTAATATCTAACCTCTGAGCTTTCTCTTTGCAAATTAAGTTGATTACAACTTGGCTCTGCTCCAGCAGACCCAGGGAGCAATTGATCACTGTCATCTCCAAGGTTTGGGGAGGCTCTTATCATGTCCCCCCTCTGCTGCTGTACTTCTAGAGAAGATAAAACCTATCCCTTTGGTGAGGTCAAGTCATTCACTTTATCAACCCTGCTGGCTCCTCCAAGACCCCAAAATGGGACTGAAGCCACCATGAAAGGAGGGAAACTCAATGCCCTGGAGAACATTTCTTGGTTTACTTACACATTTTGGGTAGTTTGGGTCCGTCTGATCATCTCTCAGTCTTATCTCTGTTTAGCTTTTCCTTGGCCATGGCTGAACAGAGAGCACAGTCCTTGGATGTGGACCCTCACCTTATAGCAAATGTTCCTCACCAGTGGCTTGACCACAGCCACTGCCAAGGCCAGCAGATGCACATCTGCATGCTCAGAGGCATCACTGTACATTCAGATTTTTGGACACTGAGTCTCAAGGTAACCCACCTTGCCAGGAAGATGCTGTCCCTTGACCACCTGCACCTTGATTTTATTTTCCCCAGTGCTCATTGCCCCATACCTCTCTGAAGTCAGCAGAGAATTGTCTCCACCTACTGAAACTTCAGCACCAGAGATGCAATTTTGTTCGCCCAACACCCTGCCAATCAACCTCCCTGCTTCTTTATGATTTAAAGAACCCACTGGGTGAACAGCTCAAATGCACCATCATGGCAATTAGAAAAGCACTATCTGCAGCTGCTAGACTCCTCGTCACCAACATGATAGGTAGACTAAACAGCAAGGACCCAGGCCAAGCCCCCCGTCCAGCTCCCTGGGGAGTGGAGCCTCATGCAGGCAGATGGCTGGAGCTCCTGGAGGGAGGGCTCAGGAAGGCGCAATGGTTTGCATCAAACCTGGCAGTAATGCCAGAACAGGGAAGGCCAAGGGGATCCTGAGGCTGCCTCAGCATGGTGGGAGGAGGGAGAAAGGATAGGACTTGGGGGTGGGATGCAGGCACCCCCTCGTGCTGTGGGCTGGCAGCTCTGGGTCATCCCTGCTTCATCACCCAATCTACAGGTCCAAGCCTGGAGTGCCAGCATGGTGCTATCAAAGCTGATTTACCCCCTGCAATCAATTGCCCAAGCCCTCCTCTTCCTCCCCACTTTCCACTGACAGCTGCTACATCTAGGGGCTGGTAGGGAGCAGCCAGTGTTGTTATCTGCACCTCTCCCCCTTATCTGGCTCCCTGCATCAAAACAGGAGCAGCTCTCAGGTGAGGATGTTCAGCCAGCTGCTGCTCCATGGGGAGTGTGGAGGAGCCCCATTAGATAGCAGCACCCTAAGGTCCCCAGGAAGTGATGGGGTGGGAATGAGACACTGAACTGAGGAGCTTGGGGATATGACTGCTGCTTCCTTAGAAATAAAGAAATAAATGCAAGTCTCAGTTTCCTTTTTCCATCCCTTAGTAGCAACCCTCAATCCTGCCAAAAATAATTAAGCAGTAGTAGTGCTGCAAGAGCTGTGGCTTTTATTGCCCTTATCTGCTGGCTTCTGGAAGAGTGGAACGCCTGCGTGGGGGTCTGGCCAGGGATGCGCTGCACACACCACGGGCAGAGCAGCTCCACTCTAAATCACAGCATGCCATGATTTACACAGCAGCTCAGGGTTAGGTAACTGCAGTAAACAGAATAAACAGAGCTCCCTTGGGATTTATGGACCGACAAAAGGACCTTTAACCACAAAAGCAGTGCGCTTTCCAACCCTCAGCTATCACCAGATTCCAACCAAAGGCTTAAATGCTTATGTCAAGCCCTTGCAGAGCAGGAGTTGGGCCATGTTCAAACTGCTGCTTTCCTCCCCATCCCCCTGTAATCCTTCTGCTTGCACATCTCCTGCCCACTCTCAGCTGCCCACTGACACCAGGCGACATTTTGGAACACTGCTGGCTGCCCACATCCAAGCACGGGCCTTGATTGCTATTGCTGGGATAAACCTCAGCACGAGAGCTGCTGTCTGCAAAGCAATTAAGTTTCATTGTTTGTTTTCCTGGAGTAAAAGTGGTGTCAGATTTTCCCATCCTTCTCAAACGTGTGCTTCTCCCTGTGGACACGAGTAACACAGCTGTTATACAACTCCCTAGGTTACATGCCAGGCAGGAGGGTGGGAGTGACAACACACCACCTGTGGAAACCTTCTTTTGCTTTTAAAGAAGAAAAGCCCTTAGACCATTTATAACATGGCATCAGTGCAGAAAAGGCAGCTGGAGAGAAGCTGTGTGTCCCTTCCAAGCAGCCACAGCTGGAACGTGTGCAAGATGGGGAGTGAAAGGAGGTGTGTGTAAAACCAGGAGCTGGACTGGAAAACTTTGGGAAATTTGACATTAATGGGACTTATCAGCAGAGTCAGCCACAGACTGCAGCACAGCAAACAGTGCTACCAAACATGTGCTGGGAGCCCAGAGTTACCTAGAGGTAGCCAGAGAGGGAAAGGCATCCAGGAAAGGGTTGCCGTCCTCATCACGCACGTCTTTATTTAATTCCATTAAAAGCAACCTGACATATTTGAAATGGAACAACCCAAATCCACATATTATACTAAATCCAGGAGACCTGCCAAAGCCCATTTTAATACATTCTCAAACAGCCTTTTCCTCCTGTCTTTGGGAGCCAAGGTATGGCTATTTAATTACAAGCACAGCCTCCATTTATGAAGCCCTCATAATGAGGCTGGTGCAGAGAGGCATCCCACTTTCCCACTGGCTGACTGAGATGCTGCAGTTAGTGAGCTTTGTCCCACGTTCACATTTTGCACAAACCTATGAGTGATGCACTGGGAAATGGGCTCACAGCAGCACACAAACCTGCCCAGCAGATGGGACCGAGCCCAGAAACCTGCCATGGGAAGGGGTTGGGTATGGCTGCTTTGAGCAGTCGGAGCAGAGGCACTGAGTCCTCCATGGCACAGTTGAGGAGAGAGGAATGAAATACAGGAGGGTGGGAGGAAAAAAAACAACAATAAGAAGCATGGGAGAGAAGCCAGAATGGCATCACTGAGAAACTGCTCTGAGGTCCTTGTGGTAGCTGCACAAAAATGTTTCTCCTGGGTTGCACTGAGCCAGGAACACAAACTGACCTGTGAAGGGAGTTCAGAGCTGCTTGGTTCTGAAAACTGCTACAAAGAGCTTCCCTAAAGGTCGGGGACACCCTGGTATGATGTGGTGGGATGCAGCCTCATTTCTGTGCCATTATGCCCTAAACCCAGGGACATCTCAGTGCTAGAGCCACCATGGCACACAGAATGGAGCTGGATGTGCAGAGCCCTGCTGCAGCCCCAAGAAACATCACTTAAACCAAAGCACTGCCTTGGCATACCTAGAGAGGACCAAATGCTTGTTCCACACCACCTGTTTATTATGATGTCCTCCCCATTGCCCCTTTGCTCATAGGATCATAGAGTCATTTGAGTTGGAAAGGACTATTACAGTCTATCTGGTCCAAATCCCCTACAATGAACAGGGAGAGCCACAGCTCAATCAGGTGCTCATCCAGCCTGACCTTGCATGCCTCCAGGGATGGGACATCCACTACCTCTCAAGGTAATCTCTTCATCCCACAGTGGAGACCAGAGCACACTGCAGAGCTCAACTGAAGCAGGTTGGAGTATTGCCCCCTCACACCAACCAGGCTGCAGGCTTAGTTCTGCACACCCCCCTACACCATGGACACAGGGATATAGAACAGGCCAACACTTAAGAAGTGCTAAAATCCATAATCAAAGGTCTCAGCTGGGCACGGAGCCACTCGCACTCTCCCCAGCATTGGGAGCTCCCTATTCCTCAGTCCCACTTGAAGAGCACTGGGCTACCCCAGCTCCCAGGAAGTGGTGGGGCCACAGTGGAGCCAGCACCATCCCCATCCATCACCCTTATCAGCCCTGCCGGCCCCTGGCAGCAGGGCCACGTGGTGCAAGAGTGGAGCGATAAGCCACAACACAAACAACAACTGTTCTCCACAAGGGCTTCAAAGCATCATGCTGGGATTTATGCATCCACTGAGCCCAGGCGGGTACCAGGAGGTTGGGCCACTCCTGGAGGAGGACACAGGCAGAATGTGGTGCCACAGTTGGTGTGTGTGGCTCCAATAAGCTCCGTGGGTGCAATTATGATGTTTGCAAGGAACTGAGCACATCATCCTGCGGTGGGTACAACCCAATAAAAGCACCAGCCCTGCTCCAGGCAGGAAAAAGCCCTGTGGCTGTGCATGAGAGCACCCCTGGCTGCCTACCTCTCCAGGCTCCCAAACTGCCCATGAACATTTCTTCCAAGAGATTTGCCAGCAATGGAAAGGCCGTTTGCTTTCCACAAGTAACCATTCCATCAAAGAGCCTTGGCAAACAGTTAATGAGCTGCCAGGTGGCAGAATTAAGGCTGGTCCCAAGGAAAATCTAAGGGACAGAACGTGTCCTGGGGCTGTGCAGCCTGGAGAAGGGCAGACAATGACAGAACAAGGGGAAACGGCTTAAAAGTGAAAGAGGAGAGATTTAGACTGGATACAAGGAAAAAAAGTTTAGAATAAAGGTGGTGAAGTACTGGCACAGTTTGCCCAGAGAGGTAGCAGATGCTCCATCCCTAAAGAGGGGATGGATAATGAACAAGCTGGAGGGTCTCTGAGCACCTGATGGAGCTGTGGGTGTCCCTGTTCACTGCACAGGAGTCGGACCAGATGCCCTTTAAGAGTCCCTTCCAACTGCTATGAAAATAAAAGCCCAGACACAACTGTGCTCCATCCACCTCTAAGAACCCATATGAGCATCACCTTGCCTACATCAGCCAGGACAAAGCATTTCAGAAGTAACAGAAAGAATAATTGCCTCAGTTCACACACAACAACTTTCAGCTGTCTACACATCTAATTATCAAGCATAACAACACCAGTGAAACAGATCCACACACACCTGAGCTGATAACTGCCTCCACCTCTTCATGGAGCTTCACTTTGTTGAGCTGTATTTGGATGTCAAGACATGTTGAAAAATGAATGATTATGAGCTCCTTTTTCATTAAACTCTTCTAAAACAATTATATGAGCACTGTTCATCAGAGGCTCTTATGTTCGTTTGTTAATGAGATTACTCCAGATTAGAATTGTTAGCTTAGATTTGGTGACAGGGAATTTAATTGAATTAGAATTCTGCTTCATTTCTCCCTCTTCATTTTGAGTGTCTGTTTCTTTAATAATTAAGGCTCAAGAGCACTTAGAATCACTGAATCAATAATAAGATCAGAAAAGACCACTAAGCTCCCCAAGTCCAACCCCAGCCTATCCCCACCATGCCCACATCCCTCAGAGTGCCACAGCTCTGCAGTTCTGGAACACCCCCAGGGACAGTGACCTCCCCCCTTTTATACCCACACTGTTGATGTCACCACTCCTGCCACAACCTGATAGGTTGGGGGCACAGCCTCCCTACTCAGCACCTCTTAAATGTGGGTAGGAGCCCCCCCACCATAGAGGAACTGGAGCAGTGTCCTGCTTCATCCTGCCAGGAGAGAGCATGCCTGCACATATACATACTTACATACATTATGATATCTTGTTTTAATTACATTAGAGCAAATGACTCCTTCCCCTATGGTTTATATCAGCGCTTCGGGTTTGTAATTTATCTTGGCACAGTCTAGACTGGAGCCACTTTGAAGCCATTTCAAACAGGATGAGAACAAACAATCTCTCCGAAGTGGCTGGATTAGGGAGGCTGGCAGCCATCCGTCTTCATGGGGCGATACATGGCAGGGCTGTGTCACTGCTGGGGCCCTGCCAGCTCACTGCTCCCTCCTGTGCTGGGACAGAGGTTCCAACCCCATCGAGTGGGCAATTGCTCTGGTAGTTCCTGTGTGAAAGAGTTTGGCAAAAGGCACCACTGTGGGATCTGTGCAATGAAGACCTCATTTATTGTTGGTAATTTGTATTCATTTTATCCTTGAGAACTAAAGACTAGTTGGTTGGACGAGGCAGACTGGAGCTCCATCCATCCATCCCTGAGGCTGTCCTGGTCCTGCTGCTCCTCCAGTCCCAGGAGATGTGCTCATCCCTTTCTGTGCTCAAAAGCAGAGCACAGATCCTTCACCCTGAGCTGGTGGCAGCAGTAATTCAACAACACACAATATGTTTCCGTATAAACCTTACTGGAACCTTTAGGGCAGGAAGTCTCTTATTTTCTTCTGATAAAAGTAATCCTGTAAGTGACTATTCTAAGATACGGAGTTTAATCATTATACATGATTGTTTTGGAGAAGTAAATACTGAACTGTTTCCTTAACTTGGAAAGTTACATCCTAAGTCAGTACCTTCAAGAACCTTAACAGTCATAGAGCCATTATTAGTAGGGTTGTGCAGCCCAACCACCAACATACTCCCATTATACCCACCATGTGGGCAAGTACCACACTTATCCTGGTGTGTTGAAAACCTGCAGGGATGGGATAAGCAGAGTATGGAGAATAAGTCTCAAAAAAAAAAAAAAAAAACCAAAACAAAACAAGCCAAGAAGCATGAGAAACCCTGGAGTCCTCATAGAAACCACTTCCCCCGTGACCTACCAGGTAAAGCAGTCCCAGAATGCAGCATAGTTTACTTGAAGGGCTTCCATCAAGGTTTGTGGTGGGGCAAGGAGCCTGTGAAAGAGCTGCAGAGATGTCAGGATCTATCAAGGAGGCAGAACCAGGTGTAATGCCTGGGTACTGATCTTATAGGAATCCCACCCATGGGCAGGGTGGGAGTCACAGGTGAGGCTGTATGTGGCCATCAGCCCTATCAGTGTCCACACCCCACACCCAGGTCTCCCTATGCCAATGCGCTGCACTGGCTGTGTCCCCATAAACCAGGCTGGGAGCTGAGCAGAGCTCGCCTGGAAACACATGTGTTTTCTATATTTTCCACCCAAATGATGGGTTTTAAACATTCTAGCAGCACCATTTGCTCAGCGAAAGCTGCCAGGGTTTATGACAGATCCCTCCTCCTTACAGCTTTGAAATGAGGCTGTAAACATGCTCTCCAGGCTGAAGTGTTGCCTGTAAAGGGGGCTGCTCCCCTCCTGATGTGCCTATTGGCTCCAATTAGCACTGGCAGGAGTCAACCGCAAAGAGAAGGGAGAGCTTATCCCTGGGAGTGAATTGATTTATTTACAGCCTTTTTGAAGCAAGATGAATGTGGCTTTTTTTTTTTTCTTTTTCTTTTTTTTTCCTTCTTCTTTTTTTTCCCCAAATGAAGTTGCCCATTTGCAAAGGAAGAATAAATGAACCAACCTCTAAACCTCCAGAAGCAGGAGGATGCTGTCTGCTTTCCCTGAGACACAAGTTCTGCATTGCCAGGAGTATTCCTGGCATCTCATTGCAGGCCTTGCCTTGCTCTGACCTTGAGCAGCTCAGGACAGCACAGCTGCAGGTCCCGGCCTTTGGGTTTGAATGTGAATATGATGCAACTTGACATGAGCAACCTGCCTTGTTCTGGTGCCCTTTATATGTTTGGATAGCAGACGGTGCTTCCAACTCTGCTTCCTGGGGCTGCTTTCAGCAGGGGAATGATCACCCCAGGGGGAGTCCTGCAACAGCCCCATAGGAGACAAATGCTGTGTGAAGGAGAATGGGGTTCCCTGCTCTCTGAGCCTGCAGCAGGAGCTGGGGGGAATGCTGTGTGCCCACTGTGCCATGTCCAAGCATCCCTTCAGGTTTGCACCTCATCTGCTGTGTTCCTGCCAGCTGAGCTCTAATGGGGCTGCTCGGAGCAGGGAGCAGTTAGGTGCAGAGAGCTGCCGCCTTCGCAAACTGCATCACATCATAGAATCATTAAGGCTGGAAGAGATCTCTAAGACCATCTAAGACCAACTGCTAGTCCATCACCACCATGCCAGAAACTGCATCCCCAAGTGCTAAATCTACACAGGGAGTTTTATGGAATTTGGAGTGGATTTAGCAGTGACCCCAGGGGACATCACTTGCTGCACAGTACAGAACAGGCTGGAAGCTCATTCTGCTTGTTAAGGAGGGAAGCAAAAAGTTTGTTCTCTGAAACAGTGATGATGCAGTGGAACAGCTGCACAGGGAGGTGGTGGGGTCACCATCCCTGGAGGTGTTCCAGAACCATGGAGAGGTGGCACTGAGGAACGTGGGCAGTAGACATAGTGGGGGTGCATTGGGGTTGGACTTGTTGATTTTGGAGGTCTTTTCAAGCCTTAATGATTCTGCAATACTATAAAATGATGTGATTTATGAAGGCAGTAGTTCCCTGTGCCTAAAAGAATGTCCCCATCTCCCTGGACCACTGGGACTTCCCTGGGGGTGGCATTGGGTACCCCACTGCCTACAGCACTCTGGCTTTTTCTCATGGATCCTCTCAGCAGTGAAGGGGAAGGATAGAGCTCTGCTGGCAGATGGGAGGGGATGTGATGCGGACTTACAGCTCTGCCCCAGCACCAAGACGGTCATATCCATTCCTCAGTTTCCCTGCAAGCCAGTGCAATAGCTCAGGGCATTGAGCTCAGGCTCTCAAGAGAAACCAGGCAAAGCCACGCACAGAGCCCAGCACATCTCAGTGTTGATAGCAGAGACCCGTGTTGGGGCTGGGCTCAGCTCAGCAGCTGAATCAGCAAATAATTAGCAGGGCCAGAGCCTGAGGATTAGCCACACTCCTTCCCAACTCTCCAGCCCCTTGTTAACCCTTTCAGCCCTGAAGCTTTGGGGTCTCTTGTGGGTGTCCCCTCACAGCACCGCAATCCTCACACGCAGCATCCCGGGGAGCAGGGTGAGATGTCAGCCCCGCGCCTGGCGGCTCATTTGTTCACCTCCGGGCAGCCCGATGACAGCGCTTCCCTTTGCTACCAGCTGCAAAAACCTGGCAGCTGATTTAGGAGAGCTCCCGGGGCCCAAAATGTAAACCGTTTTTCACCAGGAATGTATAAGCAAGCCATAAAATAAGGGATTTGGGTCTGGTCACATGGGACAGGCCTCCCATAAAATTGAAGCATTGATCTGTATTTTTGTGAGTAGCTTCGGAGCTGCCCGGATGATGGAAGACCTGAGCTTTAACAAACTCTGTAATCTCCCGCCATACATCTGAAGTGGCATGTTTGAAGTCCAAGGACGAGTTATTTATATTATTTATATAATGCACAGTGAAAGGACATGAGCTGGAGCACCGGTGGTGGGTGCTGTTTGTGGCCCTGCTGCCTGTCACCACTGTGCATTGGAGATGCCCAGCATGGACACATGTTGGCTATGGCCCAAGCATCCCAAAACCAGTGGTGCTGGGCTCAGCCACTACCCCCAGAACCACCTGCTACATGCCACCCATCCCTGCCTTGGCTCAGTCCCTCCTGATGGGGTCACCCCCTTCCCAGTCACTGTATTTATTCACTATAAAAGATGTAAATCTGGGGCTGAACAAAATTCTTTATAATTTAGAATCCGTACTTCGATGAAGCTGGAGGTAGACACGGAGAGATGGCATCAGTGCTTTGTTTCATTCCTTCTGTCCTGGAGATGTTCCCTCTCTGCATGGAATTCACTTTCTGTCATTTAAGGAGTTAAATCAAAAATGGTTCAAAGCTGAAAGGTAATTCCTTAAAACCAAAAAATCCCAAACCTGCTGGAGTCACCTAAAGCACTTCTCAGTGTCTTTAGTATTTTCTATTTCCCACTGCAAACCCAAAGGACCCTGTGATCCCAATAAAGGATAACCTGGGGCTCCTGCACAATGGAAGTCCATGGGTCCTCTGCCCAGATGGGCTGCAGCCTGGGCAGTGCACAGCTTGGGTGTGGAAAACAGCAGTACAACAGGGAGCAGCAGAGCAGTCAGGGAATGCCAAGGGCTGCCTGCCCTTTGCTGCTGTAAACCTGTGACAGAGCTGGTTTTTTAGAAACTGCTTTTTCTCTGCAGATTCCCAATAGCAGATCTCTCTCTGGCTGCTAAAAACTGGGAATACTGCAGCATTCTGGGGTTCCTCTGAAGGAAAGCAGCCCCACCTCCAAAGCAAAAGCCCTTCTCTAAATAACCCCCGGCACACCTTCCCATCACAACCAGCTCCACTGGGGCTAGATGATTTCATAGGGACGCACTGCATGTGGATTGTCATTGCTGTGCAAAGCTCAGCACCCAGCCTGCATTCTGCAGAGCCTGCAACCGGGCTCCCATTCGACTCCTCAATCCTTTGCCCACTTAAGGCAGGCTCCTCGCTTCAGCCTGTGCGGGGCATAGCTGAAATGCTTGGGGCTGGGTTCGGGCTCTGTGTTTCCAACAGCAGCCAGGAGCAAGCGGGACGGGGTCTGCTTTGTCTCAGCACCCGCGCATTGGGGGTGCAGTGATTCCTTTGGGATATGGCTGAACAAAGCCCCTTGGAGGAGCCGGCTGCTCTGTGCCACTTGAGGAGGGATTAAGCCTACACACCCGATAAGGGGTAGTGGGGTTATTTCCCAGCCCAGGTGCTGGATTTGCTTCCAGCTGGGTGTTGTGCTGAGTCCCGGGGTGCGTACCCTGTGTACTTTATTCCTGTCAAGCTGCAGTGAATGTGCAGTTCACGTTTGCTGCATGAGAGAAGGTGATAGGGCAGGTGTGAGAAAGGGGCAGCTGCTTGTGCTGGTGCTGTGTGCCCCAGTTCCCAGTGGAATAAGAGAAATGGAGTGCTGCTCTGAGCAGTTCTGTTGCAGCCTGAAGCACCCGCTGCATTGCTGTGTGCAGGACTTGCACGAGGGCTACTGCAGTTCTGTGGCTATGGGAAAAAATCAGCTTTCATTAAAAAAAAACAAACAAAAAACAAACAAACAAAAAAACCCCCCAAACCCCAAACCCAACATTCTGAAAAGCTTTCAATGCGATCATTTAAAAAGGTGTGTGTGTGTGTGTGTGTGTGTGTGTAAATAATTCTAAGTCAGTCTCAGGAGCATAGCTGGCCTGACTCATGGCTTTTTTATGCATCGCAACAGCAAATACTGTAAAACACACTTCCAATGTCTCCCAGGGCCTCGGAGCGTTCCAGAGCATCAATTACCCGCGTGCTGTGGGCAGGAGGGTTTGTGTGAACCCTGTTACAGAGTCATCCTGAGAACTTTTGTGCCTCCAAATCCCCTCTGTGTGCCGATGGCTGGAACTGATTTCTGCCCGCGCTCCGGCGCTAGTAAATGTTTTAGCTTAAAAACATGGAAAACCATTAAAAGCAGCCCGTGTGCACTTCTGACAGAGAAAATCCCACACAGATGGACTGCATTGAGCCATGAGCAATTATTTTCTGGTGTTCCCGTGAGCTAATGAGATCATCAGCAGTCCCCGGTGGCGTCAGTGCCCTGAGCATCCATCCAGGCTCCTCCTCTGGGCACAGAGCCCTGTGGGGCTGTGGGCAGCATGGGGTGCCCCATTGCTGTGCCATGCACCGCCTGCACACACCCATCGCCCCAGCACTGCGGCCTTATCAGCACCAGAGCCCTCATTACCCTCCTGCAGAGTAATGCTGCAGGCTCGGCCGGTGCCTTACGGGACCACTCCCTTAGACAGAAGCTGTTATTGTCCAGATGAGGGGTTTGGAATCTTGCAAACACGATCCTATCCTCAAAGGGAATCTCTTTCGCTGACACTTCTCAAGACAAAGAAACATTTCAGTGGGGTTCGGCTGGTTTCCTTCACCCGGGGCGTTCACGGGGCTGCTCCTTTCTGCTTCCATTAGGGAGGGCAGTGGGCACAGCTCAGGACCCCTCCAGCACCACCTCTGCGTTCGCACTGTGCCCACTGCAGAGCAGCACGGTGCTGTGATGAGCGGTGCCACCGCGGGTTGGAGCGGTGCGATGGGACACAGCAGCTGTTAGAATGGAACTGGCGCGGTTAACAAGCTGCTGCACAGACTGGATTACGGTGTGCACTCACCCATAGTTCATTAGGGCTTCGGAACGGGAATCCACGAGAAGTCATGAAATACGATCTCCTAATCTCTCTTAAGCAGGAGAAGCCCGGCTATAAAGAAAATACCTTTTAAAAATACCCGTGAAGTGAATAAATCTCTGCTGGGCTAAAAGACACCGAAAGCCAAGCACTGCAGAGGGGACTCTGCTCACAGGGAAAGGGACTTCGCACTCAGGCAGGGGAACTGAGTGCTTTCGGGTTTCCACCCATGGGAAATAGATTTGCAATGGCATTTTTGGGGGAATAAAAGAATAAGAGGCATGGGAGGGTGGAGGAGGTGAGTGCAGTGCTCCTGAGAAAGCCAGGAGGGGGGAAATTCTGCCCGTCCTGGGGAGACACCCATTCTGGTCCCCCTCTCAGTCCAAATGCCCTCCCTGAGGCTGGGGCTGGAATCGTATCTTGTTGTCAGAAGCAGCACCCAATGGCACCACGCACTACTGAGGGCATCCTCTGCTTTTGGGACAAACAGACAGTCCCTATGAAGACCCCTCATCTCCTCCAAACCATCACTACCCTTATAAAGAGAGTGTTCAGTGCGCGATTAACTGAGGGCTTCATTAATAGCAGTGCAGCTGGGATTGCTCAGGGGCTTAACCCGAAGCATGTGCTGCTCTGGCCGAGGCTCTCCATGCACCGTGCACATCTGGCTGCTGTCCGCCCCTTCCAGACCTTTCTTCTCTCCACGGGCATGTGGGTTATCTGAAGGGGAAGGAAGTCTGCAAGCCAGCTCTGTCCTCCAGGGCCGCTTCATTCCTCGGC
Source organism: Coturnix japonica (assembly GCF_054131305.1). NCBI lineage: Eukaryota > Metazoa > Chordata > Aves > Galliformes > Phasianidae > Coturnix > Coturnix japonica. Next base: position 4,892,200 of record NC_140680.1, on the reverse strand, counting down.
AATCCCGGGGGATGATTTGGCAGTAAGGAGCGTCACCAAAAGGAATGTCCCGTGATGGACGGGGCTTAACGGGACACCTCAGCACGCACCACTTGGCACAGCCATCCCCAACCGGTCCTCAGCAGCATCCCTGTGCTGGTGTGGAGAGGAGATGCTGGGTGGGAGGATGCAGCGATAGATGCAAGGGGATGTATGGGGCTGCCTGTGCTCGCACGTGCGATGCGCAGGAGGATGCCCATGTCTGCATGCAGGACTCTGGGTTCTCCCAGCAGACACCTCCACACAGGCATGGATACCTCTCTCTGGATGCGCAGGCTATGCAGACTCCAAATGTTTGACAGAGCAGCGCACGTATTCCAAACATTGTTTGATTCATGTTTTAAAGTCCCACTTGCAAGCATACTTCCACAGCTCGGACATCAATCACTGCAAATATGTTCTTATAAACAAAGCAATACAGACTGACTGTCTCTCCCACCCCTACCATATGCAGGTCAGCGGGCAGCACCCGAAGGAAAGGCTTTTTCCAGCTCATCTGAGTCCACCTCTGGCAGCAACCAGCACAGGTACCTTGGGCAAAAACAACAGGAAACCTATTCCCAGGGTCACATCATCACCCAAGGGCCTGGCAGCCCAGGACAAGGCAGCAGAGTCCTCCACTGCAGCCATGGGATGGTTTGGTCTCGTTGCACCCAAGACCCACAGACACACATGGGGCAGAAGTGGAAATTGCACAGCCAGGCCAAGGATGTCCCAGTGCTCTGAGTTTCTCCAGGCATGGTTATCTATGAGTTCTTTTTAATCTTCAATCCTCACTGTCTGATTATGGCACCTACTGCCTGAATGCTAAGAAATCTCTGCTCCAGATTCAGGGATTTTGCAAAGAAAACCTCAGCTCGGGGCATTCCGTGAAGGGCAGGATGCTGCTGGTAGGCTGCTCTCCCCCTCCTCTGCCTTCTGTTTAGGAAAAATAAATAGGAAAGAATCCAGCGGCGGCGCTTCCCTCGTGCTGCACGAGATGGATCGGCACACGCGACCGCAGAAAAAACGACCCAATGTGATCCAACACAGTGCTTTGTCCTGAAATGCTCTGCTCCGTATAAATAAATGGCTCCTCTGGAGCAGGGTGACACATTCCAGCCCCAGACGGTGACACTGACGGATGTAATCAGGCTGGAAGTTTTAATGGGAACATGGCGCTCGTGGAGCCGGCAACGGGAAATTTATGGGGGATTTGACAGAGGAAGAGGAAAAACACCAACGGCTGTGGTGCAGGGAGTGCAGGATGGGCCTGCAGCCAGCTCAGTGACGTGGTGTGTTGGGCTGGGTGGTGCGGGGTGACAGCAGCCTCCTGTTCCTGTACCTGTCCATGTTCCTGCTCATGGGAAGAGTACAGCAGAGCAGTGGGCAGCAAAGAGGTCCCTGGTGCTTTGCCACCTGGGGGGAGCAATCAGGAGGTGTCTGAGTCCTTCACTGCCTTTGGGAGTGATTAGAGCCCCATCCTGGAGATGTTCAAGGCCAGGCTGGATGGATACCTGGTCTGGTGGCTTGGAACCCAACAGGCTTTGATGTCCTCTCCAGCTCAACCAATCCTATGATTCTATGATCTCCAACTGCAAAAAACCCCACTGTGAAGCTGAGTGCGTGCTGAGACAAGTAGGACCTTCCCAACCTTAACGACTCTATGATTCAGTGACAGCATCCCTCTGGGCCTGAGCTCCCCCTCCCAGCTCGGTGCAGAGCACCCAGCCACCAGAAGCCTCAGCCACGTGGTTGACTCAGTTTTTGATCGTCCACAGCACTTTAGTGTGGGAAACTGGCCAGTGCCCAGACTTTCCATGTCAGACACTCAGATTAGGGATTCCCCCGCACCCTTCCCTGCCCTGCAGCCCCGTGGCTCCTGCAGCATCTCTGTCTGCATCTCGAGCCACGATGGCCCCAGATAGCAGCAAGCCCTCGGCCACAGGGCTGCGGGGCTGATCAGCGAGGAGCCAGCCCTATCTGCACCTGGGGCTCTTCCCCAGTGAGGCGTGCAGCCAGCCCCATTCTGCAGGCCAGGAGGAGGGAAAATGTGTCACGCTACTGCGGGAAGCCTTCCCGGGCTTCTTATCAGCACAGGAAGAGCTGCAGCTTAGGGGCAAATAGGAGATGCTTTGCCTATTGCAGAGTTTTTTCCTACTGGTGCAGGCATGGCTCCCCTCAGCTGGACCCCCTGTCCCATCTCCACTGTCTGAGCCCCCACAGATACGCCAGGGAAGTTCCATTTGTTTGGTACGGATGTGTGTGAGAGAGGGGGAGAATCAGCCTCCTTGTCCCATATGCTAAATAATAACATCCATATGAAGAAAAACAAGAGCGGAGCAGGGACGGGACCAGCAGATCTGACACAATCAGAGAAGGATCAGCTGCAAGGCATGGGGGGAGGTAAGGGAGGGGGGGGGCTGCTGTACACAGGAGACCCAGCCCAGCTTGGGTTTCGGCTCTGGTTAATGACACTGTAAATTAAGGCTGTCATCTTCAGAAAGGGTTTTTCTTTCGGTTTCAGCTCAAGAAAACAACAACAACCCTCCAAAAGGGTGATTTTGCAGCCCCGCAGCCCCTTACAAACCATTGGGTCCATTCAGACCCATTGGCAGTAACTGGCAAACTGCCCCCTACACTCAGGGTATTCTGTGTTCACATATCTATATGGTATCTAACAGGTTTGGCCGTGTGTATATTGCTGCCTCAGCAATCACTGCAATTTTTTAGGGTTAAAGCAGAGTGGAAAACTGCCATTTAATGGAAGGATCCTGGTGGTATCTGCTTGGGAAAGTCTGTCTGCTCACTGTGCGGGGCCCTAATCTGACCCACAGTGCAGCTGCACCAGCACAGGGCTCCCTGTATCCTCTGCCAGCACTGCTTGCCATGGGCAGCAAAGCAGCGTCGGTGCCCCTCTCCACATCCAACTTCTGTACATCCCTGGTGCAGTTATGGGCATTTATGGTGCCGAACAAACAAACCTCTTTCTTTCACCCCAGCGAGATGCTTCTTGCAGAAATGCTCGTGTTGGTTGGTTTGGTTTGAATTTGAAGGGCTTCTCAAGTGGAAAAGTTGGTTTGCACGGAGCAGCCCCAAATGCTTCCCAGCAAAGTTTAACAGCAAACTGGAGTTTCGATTAAGCGCACTTTACTGGGGATGGATTGCTCGCCCTTCATTATCACTTTCTGGGAAGCAAGGATCCAAAAGCAGAAAAGTTTTCAGCCCAGAGCAAAGTATTCCATTTCATTTTTGAGAACCGTGGGTGGGGAAAATCAGCATTTTTACAGGAGGAGCCGGATTTCAAACCATTTTTCTGCAGTGCATTATGAGGGCATACGATAAAATCATCGCTCCATACAGATCTGGATTCACTTTTTCATCTCCAGCCCATCCCTGGGGTAGGACTCCCCAAAGCCTCTGTGCTGCTCAGCACCCGGAGCCACACACAGAGCCCACAGTGGGGTCACATCACGGCGTGGAGTCACGGTGCTTTTCATACTGTATATCTCAGGAGCACATTCCAGTGTTGTAGGATGGGATAAGGATAGAGCAAGCAGTTGGGACAGCCCCAAGCAGTGCTCCACATAGCACAGGTCTGTGCTTATAAAAGCAGTGGTGGCGTGACTGAGGTTTGAGTACAAGCTGTGAACAGCAATGATTTTCCGCACAAAAACTTGCTTTTTTTTCTTATAACCAAAGGAACAGCCACCCTGCAGACCTCCACATTTCCATTTCTTACCCCCGTTTGTTTGGCCATAGACCAAAGCTCAAGGAAACAACAAAACCAACTGACCCCCAGCTCCATCTCCACCTCCTCCCCAAAAAGCTTTCATCCTAAAAAGGAAAATATTCGCAGTGCTGCTCAGGCTGCTCCCCTGTTCCTGCCACCTCCCATTTATAAAATGAGAAAAAGAGAGTGGAAAAAAAGCACTAAAATTATTTAAAACCCTCGGATTCCAAATAATTCTCACTTGTGAAAAAGTCCTAACAGATGCCTGTTAATTTTTAATGCTCCAAAAACTGAGTTTCTTTGGGTGTTTTTTTTTTTCTCTGCTCGAATTAGCTTCCTGCCTCTGGCTCTGGAGCCCACTGGCTGCTTTAGTACATGTGTGGCATCTGCCTTTTCTCTGCTTTATGCACAAGGCTTCGTCTGCATTTTTTCCCTCTCTGTGTTTAAAGAGGTGCATGAGCTGCTCTTACATATAGGATACCCATGGGGGAATCCATCAGTTTGGCCTGGAAGAGCCGCTTCTTTCTCTGACCACTGGGAAACTGCACCAGGTTCTGAGCAGACATAAAACCAATACTTGTGGGGTCCAGGGTCCCAAAATATCACCATCTTCAGCAATATCTGATATCTTAGGGCAGGAGAATCCAGCTGAGCCACACAGATTCTGGCATGGAGCAGGATTTGGGACAGCTTGGAGGTGCTGGGCTACCCCATGGGAAAACCAGCCCCACTGCTCTCCTGCGACTCAGCAGCATTGTGAGGGCTTTGCCCAGAGCACTTCTCCAATTGGATATAAGAAATATTTCCTCCCTAAAAGAGTGGTAATGCAGTGGTACAGCTGCCCAGGGAGGTGGGGTGGTCACCGTCCCTGAAGGTGTTTGAGAACCAGGGAGATGTGGCATTGTGGGTTTAATGCACATGGAGTGAATGGGTCAACTGCTGTGCTTGGTGATCTTAGAGATCTTCTTCAACCTCAGTGACTCCATAACTCCCAGTGCCTGCTGTGCAGCTCAGCCCTATCAAATGTTCCTGGCTGGTGTTGGAGGCTGGGCTGCTCTCACCATCCTTCTCCACCTCAAAACCCACCCAGAGATGAGAAGCACCCCGTGCTCATCTGCTGCTACGGCTCATTCTCTCACTGTGTGGGATTGAACCTCACAACCCCACTTCTTTGTGTGAGTGTGAGCTGACCCAATCCTGCTCTAACATCAGGGTGAGCACTGGGAGCAGCCCCAACCTCAGCAGTGCAGCTCCAGCCATGCCCCAAACCAGATGCTTTGGCCGAAGACGCCTGGAGCTGCCTTAATAAGCGATTATGCAATCCTTCTCGCATGGAGGAAATGTCTTTCCCAATCCCCAGCCATTAGCAGTTGGCTTATGCCCTGGAGCATGACATTTTAGAGCCCTTGTAAATTTGCTTCAGGAGTGGAAAGCGTCCGGAGGAGGGGAGGGCGCTGGTTTGTGTCAGTGCCGGCACCAGTCGGTGGCTTTGGCCACTGCTCCCTGCTGATGGCACCGCGGGTCCTACATTAGGGCTGGGGGACAGCAGAGCCACCCCTGCCCTGACCCTGAAGCTCTGGGGCCTCTGCATGGGATGGGGGTGGAAAGATGAGTATTTAGGGTAGCAAAGTGCCTCCCACTCCAGTGCTCCAGGTTCTCCTAGAGGAAGAAGGGAGTGGGGCAGAGAGGCTCCCTGTGCACCTGGGCTACGACTCGGAGCTCACAGACCCATTTTTCCATCACCTTGAATTGCGCATCCACGGCAGGTAACGAAAAGCAAAGAGAAAATCCCTTTGTGGCACATCCCCCTGCACCGAACTCACTGATCTCAGGGAACAGCGCTGCTCTGAGTGAGGCTCAGCTTCGTGCCCAGGGCAGAGCTGCGGGGCTGTCACTGCATCCCTTTCTCCTATTGTTCGCATCCCAATGTCACTGCAAACTGACACGGGACGTCTTTGGGGCTCTGCCCCGCTCTGCTGGCACAATGAGCCGTTGTTGATTCGGCCGCAGCAATTTTCCAGGTTAATTTATGGCCGCCACACCCCATTAGCAGCAATAAATGTGGAGCCCGGTTTTGCCGAAATCATGAGTTACGATTTTTCAAATAAATACATTTTCCTATAAACCAGAGCTGTGTTTAGGTTGAGTGTTCCGCGCAGACACATCCATCTACATAAAATACACAGGAGAGGAAGCTGAGCTGTGACTCCGCTCTGATGACATAAAAAGCTCTGTAAACACAGTGTCATTTACAGCGTGCGAGGAGGGGAGGGGGAAAAAATAAACAGCGAGCGCCTGGCGCATCCCTGCAGGAACACATGGAAAATTGAATCATCTTTTTTTCCATAAAGCTTTGTTTTCGGTTTGATTTATCCAGACAAGGCAGTGCCGGGTCGGCCATAAATAGATCGGGTTGCTGGAGGGGGAATGGTTGAAGTGGGAGCGTTGTATGGAGGGGGTGGGCAGCACTGGGGCTGTGGGACATCGGTGGGGTGACAGTGCCAGAGGGGCAGCAAAATGGGGCACCGCATCTCATACACCCACCTCTGTAAGCACAGCACTGCCCGTGCCTCAGTTTCCTCAGGTTTATCCCAAAGCCTGGAGCAGCAGCGCTGCTGGGAAGGTGCTGAGTGATGATTATTGTGCTGGTTCAGGCGAGTGCTATAAATACCCAGGGGCACCTTCAGACACAGCCCAGCTGCCCTGGGGGGGCTGGCGCAGCCCCGCTCTGTTGGATGCCGGATTTGGGGCAGCTGGGGTATGACCTGCTTGGTTAAGGGGGGGAGGGCACAACCTGCTGGGGGTGGGGGGGCATTGGGGATCCTGCCTGGCTGCACCCTGGAGTGGGGACACAGCCAGGTGCCGGGATGCTGCCGGGAAGACAAGGGGAATATTTTACGGGGCTGCAATGTAAACAGAGCTGGAGCAGAGCCCCTTTTTATGGAGTCCCTGTCCTGCCAGGGCATCTGCCAAGGCCCTGATTTACGCTCCTATTTAGATAAGGGAGCAGGGGAGGGGGAGCGGAGCTGGCGTCAAAGTCACAGCACAGCCCGGGCCGCCGCACGCCGGGAGCTGATAAGGGGCTGCCCCAGGGTCGGGGGCTGAAACCACAGCCCCTGTGCAGGGCAGGTGATGGATCTGGGGTGCTGGGGACCAACAATAGCTTCACCCTGCCGTGATGTGCAGGACGCCTCTCTCCAGGCAGGATTTGAAGGAAAACAGGTGGGGAGAAGCAAAGTTCCTCCTGCAATACGAGCCATAAATCCCCTAATCTGAGCCGCTCGCTGTTCCCCCCCCAACACAAACGGGAGATGCAAAACTAAAAGAAACTCGCCCAAAGTTGGAGAAGTGCTAAATTTGGACGCCGTGACAAAGGCAGCCTGGTTTGATTTAGAAGGTGTTGGAGTGAGAAGGGCTCCAGTTTTATTATTTTATTAAAACACAAAAGATCAGAATGATTTTCCTTTGGAAAATCAACGCAGTGGTCCCATTATTTGCTCAGCTGAATCCTTCCAGTGTGCACAGGGATTGCTGTCAGGAGGGGAATAAAGGAAGATAGTGCCTGGGCTGGGGCTGAGCTCAGGAGGTCCGGAGTTACTTGCTGCTGCAGTGCCCGTATCCCATGGGATGCAGCTGTAAGAAGGCTGCACTAAGCAGGGCTTTGGGGGATGTCGGGGGATGCTCTTCTGGGTGACCCCAGTCTGGTGATTTGCTGGATCAGAGCTGTTATAGGGATGGGAATCATCAGAGGAAGCAGGGTGCTGTAGCTGTAGCTGATGCTGTGCCAGCACAAAGTGGGACCCAATGGCGTTGGCACCCCCCAGCCCCACGCAGGGCTCAGGGATCCCACCCAGACACCGGCATTTGGGAGGAAATCGGGGGGTGGGGGGGACACAGTGACCTACCCAAGGTCCGACTTAACGGCGGGGTAATCACTAGCAAATGTGCTCAGGGTGCTTGTTTAAAGCGGGTGGGGAAGGGAGGGGGGGGCTTTGCATCGTCAGAGAACAAAGCAGGGGGTGAGGTAGCCCCCCACCCGACCTCTGGAGCCCGGCAGCAGCGGGGACCCCCTTGCACCCTGCCCCACTGAATAGGGGGCGCAGAGCCCTGCCTCCCGCCTCTGCAGCGTGCCTTGTAACAGCTAACGATGGAAAATCCGAGGCATTTAAGTGGCTCCCGAATCCGCCCGGGAACCGTGATTGAGAGAAGTCAAATAAAATTTGTCATCTTTAAAATGCAGGAGGACGTTAATGGTGTGTTAGCCCGGATGATTAATACAAGCGCCTGCAAACAACCCTCCAACGTTTCCACCCTCCGCTGCAAGATGAATCGCTGCAAAGCGCCGTTAATCGCTAACATACCTCGGGCCCGAGCCCCTTCCTGCCCCACTGCCGCCGTCACCGCCTCAGTGCCCCGCAGTCCACGCTGGGACAAACTGAGGCCGGCCCCGGTGCGGTCAGATGGGGAATCGTCACCCAGGGGTGAAGCAGCACGGCCACAACGGGGCTCAGCCTGGGGATGGGGGGAGTGCGAAAGCAGCGTTGGGACCCCCCTGTCCTGGGATGGGGAAACGCAGGGCATGTCCTCACCTACCCACTGCTCTGTCAGTGTTAATGTGCACACACAGGTTAATTTCTATGTATTTATATCTGGAGGTGTGTGTTTTCTGTGCACGTGCGTGTGTGTGTGAATAAATCTGTGTGTGTGTATACATACACGTGCAGATATCTATGCACAGAACACATGGTGGGTGTGTGCAGGCCACGTAACACGTCTGTGGTGGCATGATGTGTGCGCAGTGCATCAGCTGCAAGTGTGTGCATGGCTGCAGCCAAGCGTGTATGTGACACAGCTGTGTGAGCGGTGCACGCAGCATCTCTGTGATGTGCTCCCATTCGTGTGCAAGTGCTGGACGTGTGCTTTCCCCAAGTGCACTTGCACACATCTATGCAGCACGTCCGTGTGCTGACTGCGGATGTGCAACATGCTCCCTGCATACAGGGCTCACATGCAACAACCTGAGGGTCCAGCACCACCATCCCAACACACGGAACCCAAAGTTGCTCCCTGCCCACACTGCAGCACCCTCTGCCGCACCGCTTCCCCGGGGCAGGGTCCCCCTCCCCGACCCCTCCACGGCTGCGGCTCTGGGGCAGTAGAATCCCCTGCGTTCCGCGGTGCCCACCCGGCCCCGCCGCCCCCCATTTCCCCGAGGGGCGCTGCGTGGTAAGGGGTGCGGAGATCCCGGCCCAGGAGAGGGAAGCAGACAGGATCACGAAGGTTGCGGTCCCCCCCTTGGTCACCGTTCGCCCCTTTCTCCGAGCTGGGAGGGAGGAGAGCGAGAGGCGGAGGTGTGAGCCCGAATAAAACGCCCCTCCGCTCCCCCCGGGGCCCCCGAGCATCCTCCCCTGCCCATTGGTTTCTCGGCGAGGGGGGGGCCCGGCCCTATAAAAAGGCAGAACCGGGAGGATCCAGAAAGGGTTAAAAAAAAAAGAATAAAAAAAAAGAAAGAAAAAAAGAAGAAGAAAAAAAAAAAAAAAGGAAGGAAAAAAAAAAAAACCCGAAAAAAAACACCCAACCCCGGCAACAACGAAACAACCCAAAGCCCGAAGGCAGCTCCGCCGCCGCAGCCCCGGCCCCGCCGCCCGCCCGGAGGAGCGCAGCGCAGCTCGGCCATGGAGCGGTGCTGAGCCCCGCGGGGCCCCGACGGACCATGAACCTGGTGGGGGGCTACCAGCACCATCACCATCACCACCACCACCACCACATGCTGCACGAGCCCTTCCTCTTCGGGCCGGCTGCTCGCTGCCACCAGGAGCGAGCTTATTTCCCCGGCTGGGTGCTGAACCCGGCCGAGGTGACCCCGGAGCTCCACGGGCAGAGCCCCGCGTACGGCCCCGCCGAGTTCGGTTCGGGAGGAGCGGGAAGGCTGGAAGCTCTAAACGGTCGTCTGGGGAGAAGGAAAGGGGTCGGGGGTCCTAAAAAGGAGAGGAGGAGAACGGAGAGCATCAACAGCGCTTTCGCTGAGCTCCGCGAGTGCATCCCCAACGTGCCCGCCGACACCAAGCTGTCCAAGATCAAGACGCTGCGCCTGGCCACCAGCTACATCGCCTACCTGATGGAGGTGCTGGCCAGGGACAGCCAGCCCGGAGAGCCCGAGGGCTTCAAGGCCGAGCTGAAGAAGGCCGACGGCCGAGAGAACAAGAGGAAACGGGAGACGGTAAGTGGCGGCCGCGGCCCCTTCCCCTGAGCTGCCCGACGGGAGCGGCGGGGCTGAGGGAAAACCCTTCCCAACTCTGCTGGGGAATTGCTTTTCCCCTCTAAAAAACAAACAAAAAAAGGGAACAGAATAAGGTTGGGGATTTCGGTGCAGGAAAGGTCGGGGATTAGCGCTGAAATCGCTTCGGGCCGCCCTTCCCCATCAGCCGGGGCGGATCGGAGCTGGGGCGGCCGCGGCTCTCCCCGTCCGTGGGGGGAGAACAGATCGCATCGTATCGTAATAGCAATAATAACTGTAACGGCAGTAATAACTTTAACAACAACTGCGGTCATAGTGTTATTAATAATAGTCATAATAGAAGGAAAAGGAGAAAAGCTCAGGCTCCATATCCCGGGGCTGCTCAGAGCCTCTTTGCTCTGCCCGGCTCTCCTCTCCTCACCGCTCTTTTCTCCGCAGCAGCCCGAGGTGTACTCGCAGCCTTTGGCTCATGGCGAGAAGAAGCTGAAGGGCCGCACCGGTTGGCCCCAGCAGGTCTGGGCTCTGGAACTGAACCCCTGAGCCCCGCTCCATGTGCAATGCCACCTGGGGAGGGGGGGGGAACCGGAGGGGGCACAGCGGGGCCGGGTGCCGCCGTTCCCCCCCCACCTCCCCGGGCTCCATCCCCGTTTTGAAGCCGTCCCCGCTCCCCCCGCCGCCCGCAGCCCCCGCCCGAGCCGGGCCGGGTGGGATCGGTGTTATTCGTTCGCTGTTGGAATAGCGAAGAAACCCCGACCGCGGCCGAGAGACTGCGTTGAAACTACCTAAGGTGCCTCCGGGACCGCGCCTGGGCCGGGCGTTCTACCTCAGCTCTGCATGACCACTTCCCGAGGGACCGGGTGCGCCACACCACGTATTTAAAACAAACAAACAAACAAACAAACAAATTCCCCCCCCCCCAAACCGGAATAATTAAAAGAAATAATAATAACAATAAAATTTAATCTTTATGCAAACGAGCCCGGCTCCGCCCGCTCCTCCTTCCCCGCCGCCTTCAGAACCGCGGTGTTGCTTGTTGGATGGGGCAGAGGGGCCGGGGGACACTTATTTCTGCAGCTCCCCGTCCTGCAGCCGCGTGGTTCGGGTCGGTACCGCGGGGTCCGATCCATCTCAGCGCTGTACGGGACGGCGCTCCCTGCTGTTCCCATTCCCTTCCCCACGAGGCAGCTGCCCCGCACAGCTGCACGCAGCGCTACGGTGGGGCTGAGCCCCCCATCCAGGCTCTGACACCCCATTGCTCACAGAACCCCAAACCTCCTCATTGCAGCCCCTCGGTCACGGCTTCTTGGACTGCTCGGGGCAAAAGCAAGATGGGAAAGGCATAAATTCATTGTACGGTTAATTCGAGAGTTTAGTTGGGAGCATTCTAGCTTCTATTTCACTAAAAATATATCAACAGGGACGCAACACCTATAAATCTCAAATGTTCCTATGAGGATCGCTGGTTTAAGGACCACGTTGTGCGTGTGCCCGGATCCATCCGGCCGCGCTGTGGGTACGGATGGTGTAAGGATAACAGCGGGTTGTGCGATGCAGCCCCGACCCCACAGCGGCTGTGTGCTGGGGGGAGCACCCCGAGCTCAGCCATCCGCCCGCTGCTTTGTATTAGCATCATACAGAGTCCTGCGTGGCATCGGATCTGCGAGTTAAAGCAGCAGGGGGGCTTTGTAAAAACAAAAAGAACAAGAAAACCAAAAAGGAAGAAAATGTACTCAAAAGTGGTTGTCAGTGCGTCCTATTTAAGGCTGAGTTTCACTGTGCTTTACGGGGCTGCTTTATACAGGAATGCTCCCTACGCTGCTCTGCCATGAACTGGTGCAGCCCGAGCTGCTGTTCACACGTCCCTCATCCGTATGGCACCGCACGGGGCTGCCCCATAGCGTGGGGTGGGAGGAAGGGTGATGGGTGCAGGGACAGTGTTGTCCCTGGTCCCAGTGCTGTGCTCCCATCACCTGCAGCCTGGAGACACCGCGCTCACTGCTCTACCAACAACCTCCGCTGCTGTTTCTCCCGTGTGTTTCCAGCTGTGAGATCAGATCACAAAAACAAACGCTGTGTGTTTCCTGTGCCCTGGTGCTGCAGCCGGGCTGTGTGTGTGCGGGCAGCTCGGAGTGCGAGGATCGCTGAGCCGGGGAGCAGCAGCTGGGGGCCGTCCTGACAGCGGGCAGGCAGCTGCGTGCACCTCGAGCATCCTCATTTCCCACCCGGCAACACGTACCGAGTGGCAGCTGGGCCGTCAGCTTTGCACTTTCGGCCACCTGATGGCAACACCTCCGCCTCGACCCTGCCGTGAACTTGGTGCCGCTGGGACACGGCAGCTCCCGGCACGGGGCTCGGGCAGAAGCGAACGCCTCAGGGCAGCGCCCTACGTGCTGCAGTGCCTGCAACGGGATGCAACCACTGGGGATGGCGGAGGGGACGCGGGCAGCCCCCGCCTGCACACAGGGATGGGAGCTGGGCAGCAGCACTGTTGGGTCCTTCCCACCCCATCCCTGCACCTCTGGGCTTTGGAAGAGTCCTCTCGTCCTTTTGCATACTTCTGCCAAGCCGAGACCCCGCTCCTTGTTGTTGTAGGTATTTATGGGCCTGTTTATCTGATCTCCAGGGAGCCCGCTCTTATCTCAGAAGCAGCGAGGGAAGGGTTACGCTGGACAGCTCAGTAGACAGTATGGAGCCAAATAAAATACCAACCTGACAAAGGGGAAAAGAAAAGGGGGGGGGGGGGGGGGAGAAACACCCAACCCCTGCCCCAAACCCAGCTCAGCCAGGAGCAAAAAGGGACCTGGAGCAAAACGGTGAGGTCAGAGGGTGCCGTGCACAGTGTGGGAAGGGGAGAGTGTCATGACAGAGAGGCACTAATGCAGTGGCACAGCATGGGGAGATGTACGGGGTACCTGTGGGTACCAACAGCAGGATGGACTGGCACTCAGCACAGCGCTGCTGCAGCCTCCAGCGAGAGCCACATGGGCACACGGGGCAGCAGAGCTGTCCTCTAATAGCACTGAAAAAGAACTTTTTTGTCAGGGCTTTGGTGCCCTGCACTGCAGCAGAACCAGCCACAGGCCCAGCGGCAGCTCAGCTCAAACTCCCCCCGAAGGTCACGGCCAGGGCCAGGCAGATGCAATGTGATGGGGTCGGTGGGGCAGGGCTGGGGGCAGCCCCTGTGCTGCGCTGCCCGCACCCACCAGCAGCGAGCCCTGGCCTGCAGATCAGATGCAGCTCGGCTGGCACACGATAATATGTCTACATGCAGGAGGGGACCCTATGCCAAGGGGAGGGTCACCCTCGTCGCTGCCCCCCCCCCCCCAGTAATGACCTGCTCTTAAGGAAGCGCCTGACAGTTGTGGCCATTTAAGGTAGCCCCAGCCCCTCTCGGGAGGAGTAATTGGGTCATAATTTGTTTTCAGTGTCAAGATGGCGTCAAAGATAAGACAAAAATCTCCAGGTTTGGGGGCTAAAGAGACAGGAGAAATCCTGACCTGGGGCCGACCTCGCAGGAATGGCCACAAGCTCCAGTGAGGAAGATGGCAGGTGAGAGATTTACAGCCCGGGCAGCTTTTTGATCCTCTCCCAACACTCGGAGTCGCTGAGCCCAGTTGCCAGTTCCCAGGTCAGACTGTCTCCTGCAAGGACTGCTCAGGTGGGAGGATTCTGTCCAGCACAGAGCCCCTCAGCTGCAATGTTCCCAATGCTTTCCCTCAAATCTCCTTGCTTGCGAAGACTTGTGACTGGGAGACCCACCTAAAGACCCCATATCAAAGACTTGTTCCCAAACCATAGCTGTAGGAACAACCTTCAAACACAGGGTGACACTGCAGGTAGAAGGCAGACAAGAATAAATAAATGCAAAAGTGTTTAAATCAATGCACGCTCTCTGGCTTTGCACCCCTCTGGCAGCTCCCACTTGGATCCACCAGCACTGTGATCAGCCCAGGCTGCAGCCAACAGCGCTGGAAGAAAACCAAGAGCAATGCACCCTTCCCAAGAGCATCCTTGGCACAATGGACAAACCACAGTCCCGTACCCTACACCCTCTCCAACACTGGCCCACATTGCTTCACTCCACAAAGGATCCATCTCCAGCACATTTACTGCTCTCACAGCGCTCAGGTGCTCAGGGTGGGGTCTGTAAGCATTCTCCACATCAAGCATCCTTACTCGTGAAGTTCCCTTTTTCTCTTTGCCTGCTTGTTCTTTTGTATGAGGAATTCAGGTCCTGACCGCCTTGAAAGACTTCCCAGTAACCAGAGAACCAGGGAATGTATGGTGTCATCAGCAGCTGAAAGGAATTGAGAGGAAAAAAGGACTTTTTCCTTTCTCAGTCTGCAGCTACCTTGACAAAAGTTCTCATGGTCCATAACTGACCTGCAGGAGCAGGCTCAGCTGTTCACCTTCCTTGTTCCAAGTGCCTCAGCCCAGCTTCTTATACAAGGGTCAGGGCTTACACCCCTCCTCTGTGGCCACAGCTGGAGTTGGTGATTTTGGTGACGCTGCCCTGAGCCGTGGCAGAGGAGCATCCCCCCAACCTGACTCTTCCCTCCTCACCTGCCTTGTGGTTGCTGCTTTCCCCTGCATGGGCAGCCGTGCTTCCACCTTGGTGCTCTGTGCTGAGGAAGCAGACCCTGCAAAACATTCCAGAAACAATTAAGTAAAAGCATATTAGGGGGCTTTGAGGTACTTAGGCAAGAAGCCCATGCTGCTTGCAAGGATAAGAGATGCGAAATTGGCTCCAACTCTTGGCAAAGCGAGACTGAGCGCTGGCAGAGCCACACAGTCACCTCTGATTGGAAACAAGGGAAAGAAATTAGAAATCAAAAAGGAAAAGGGAAAAAAAATAAGAGCACACCCAAGGCCTGAGGCTCCCCCCCACCCTCAGCCTGCTCTGCTCAGTCACATCTCTAAAACACTAAAACAGAAAATCATTAAACGCACATTTGCATTTTTCCCCCAGTCCTCTTTGCTGCCCTTTTCTGCTGAGGAGCAGGGAAGCGGAGCCTGGTTTCCATCAGCACAGCCAGGAGGCTGCAGGAGGGCTCACACAGACAAGAGGACACGTTCAATTTCAATCTCCAGCAGGCAAAAAAAATATGACCAAAACAGAACAAGAAACCATTTCTACAGCCTTTACATCCCACTGCAGCATCACTCCACTTCCAACATCCGACAAGCCCCGCCAGCTCCTGCCCAGCAGCCTCCCCAGGGACAGGGAGATGCACCCGGTCAGTGGGCACCCAGCACAGTGAGCCAACACTGCCCTCGCACGGCAGATGGGAGCAGAGGAGACACGTTGGTCTGGGCTGAGGCGCTCAGTCTGCTTCACTGTAGGGTTTCTGAGTGTGAATACATGAAAAAGAGACTGAGTGGATTCCTCCCTGGTTTGGAGCATGGAAGCCGTGGGTTGCTTGGTGAGGAGCCAGCATGAGATTAAGCAGCGTTATCTATAAGTCTGTGCAAGCTGCAGATTCATCATCAGTTTGTTTCCAGCACTGGAGATCCCAATATACCCTGCATGCTAAAGCTGGCACCTGCAAAACTGCTGCTTGAAGTTGTTCTCCCTTCAGCCCCGCTGCTTTTCCCCCCAGCAGCTCCTCACTGTGCTGGCAGAATCCACACTCACAGCTTTGGGAATGCAAATAATGCAGCTTTCCCCTTTCCATTGGGGTTTGCTGCCCTTGTCCTCACCTGAAGACCCAGACACCTAAAAGTGCTTGGCAACACGCAGGTGATGTCCTTCTCTGTGATAGTCCAGGTGTTGGAAAAGCTACGTTACAACCTCCTCCCTGGCTAAAAACCAAGGCTAAAACATACCTCAGCCAGTACCAGCAGAGCCTTAGGAAATGCCATGACAGGCTTCAGGAGAACGAGCATTCCAGCCACAGCTTCTGTCATAACTCACTGAATTTACTGAAGCAAAACACAGGGAGGAGTCTTTGCTTATGAGGGGGATGGTCAGGATGAAGAACAATACAGGGAAATGAAATAAAACAGAGCTCTACATGGAAGACAGTCCCTGCTTGGCTGATTTAACACTGCAGTGTTACACATTAGCACTGGAGTAGCACCCACCTTAGCAGCTGGGCAGTGAATCAGAAACACCTGCCACAAAACACCCCATGCAAAGCACGACACCATTGGTTCTGGAGCTGAAAATGCTAAGAGAAAAGCAAACACAAAAGGGAATGTAGGCCTTGTTGCTAGATAGATCATTTATTAAAGTGAAATTCAGCGTTTTATCTTTGTCAGACGGTATAGATTTAAAGTCTTATACACAGTGGAAGCAGGACATCTCCTACACCTCAAAGAAATGAGTTCTACAGTTTTGCTATAAGTTACTAAGTAGCTTTAACAATACACAGCTATATTACACAGTTAAAAATACAAGGTGTCCAAAACATTTGGCATAATATCAGCACAACACATGGAAGCCAGAAAGAGAAGAGAGAACAGGTTTCCTCTCCCAGTAAAGCCACTGAAAGACTCCAAGCCATTCTGTGAGTTACCTGCTATTCACCTCCCCTGTGCCCCAGTGCTGGGCAGGACAGGAACTGATCCAGCCCTGCCAGGGCACAGCTGGGAGATGCTGGAGATGCACAGCATGGCCTGCAGAGATGCTTGCGAGGGAAGTTTGGGTTTAAGGCAGGAGCCCCCCAACACTCCTCACACTTTCTTCAACCATTTCATGCGTTTCTAACAGACGTGTTCACAGCCAAGTCAACAACACGAGACCGGGGACAGCTGTGAAAAGTGCAAGGGGTATTTTACATGGTAACAGTTCGTTTGCACTTGGAAAGTGGGAAATGAGATCTCCTCTAACTTGGTGAGTTAGAGATGGCTAAAGGACATCGGTGACAGGAGGAGTGAGGCATCAGTAACATTCCTTCACCTTTAGGACTCTTCAGTGGACGCTGTGGGCAGTGCAAGGACTCCTTCTGGTAGGGAGACCACCTCCTATTACCCACTCTGTTAAACTGTAGAAGCAAAGTGACGCTAGTGCTCCAGGGAAGTATAATGATCTGCCAATTTAAATAAACAGTCCTCCAGCAGACCATTTCTCTTCCCTCCAACTGCAGTTACTGCTGAAGATCTCCCATTGGTATTTACATTTGGCTCAACCAAAAGACGTAAAGTGCACAGCTCCCCCTCCTTCCCCTCTCATAAAACATCCATTACCAGAGTTAACACAGAACGAGTCTTCCCCCACCTTGCTAACTGTGGAAGCGTGTTTTGCTCAGCCTTTCCATGGGCTGTGTCCTGTTTCTTTCCCCCCTTGCCATCATGATGTGCTTGAGAGCATGCATTTACTATGGATTATTTTGGCTCACGATTTCAAACCCTCTCTTCTTGTACATAAGAGCAACTTTAAAACGTCAGACAACATGTTTAGATCTAACTCTGTACACCACACTATCTGGTGGTTTACAGCCACAATTCTGAGGAAAACTGGGACACCAGAGTATTGGGGCCAAGCAGTACAAGCCTGTCCTCTCTGCTTTCCTCAGTCTGAACATCTAAAGTGCCTGTCAAAAGAAACATTAGCTTTTAATGCAATTGCTTACTTCAGGTTGATACGCAACGTTCTTTGTGAGGCAGAGTTTTACAATAGCTGCATTCTAACACAGCCTCCTTGGAAACGCAGGCACTTTCCAGCCACCAGATTGTTGCTGACTTCACTCTTCACGTTTCAAACTCCCTTGAGTTGAGCTCAAGCCAATAACTACCAGTAATTATTTCTTCTTCTTCCCTTAAAAAGAGCAGAGGGTCAGCACACAGGATAAACTTAACTCCAGTCGAGATGTTTCTGCATTATTCAGATTTCCTACAAATGACTTTGGATCTGATCACAGGTCTTAAGAAGTTGATATAACCCTTCAACAAGGATTGAATCAGGTTATGCTATGGGAGTTAGGATGCATAAGAGCTGGAGGGCTTCACAGACAATTCCTCTGCCCCTGGGTGAACATTTCCTATGCAGGCTTGTAAGAAATAAGCTTCCACTGTATTCTAGATGGAAAATGACATATGGCCATCCTCCATGCCCCAAGGCTTGTGCTCCATGGTTCAAAGCTAGACAGAATTTAAGGCCCAACTGTGAAAAGCAAAAATGTAAAAGAGGCAAAAAAACCAAAAACCCAACAAAAATAAAGCCCCAACCCACCAAACATCATAGCAGCCAAAGCCATCTGGGTCTTCTGCCTTTCCAAACAGTCTCATCCAAAAGTGCTATGAAAATGTCCTACCTCATGGCTTCGCAAGGGTGAGGTTCAAACACATTTACTTCCAAGTTAAAAATAAAGAGTTGGAAAGTCTTTTTTTAATTGGCATGCAGCATAAGGAATCAGATACACAGAACGCTATCATACAGAACGACAATTGCATTGTTGCGTTTTCTGATTATTAGACACTAAATGCTTTTCAAGAATCACAGGCACCCTGAACATGGATATTGCTACTGAATTGACGTGTGATTTCAGTTCATAGCACGGCAGCCATCGAGTGGCTCACCCTTCCAACAAGACATAGGCTTTCATTTGCTCAAGGCGTTTTGCTCTAGCTAAGTTGAGAACAAGGCAATAAGGCATTTGCAAGGATTTATAAGGCCATGGGGTCTGACAGCCAAAGATTCTTTTGGGTTTTTGTTTGGTTTTTTTTTTTTTGGTATCTTTGCCCCCAAGCTTTCCACCTTATAAACAAATAACTGCTAATGGCTGGTAAACATCACTTCATCATCACACATCATCATTATCATTATTATTATTAATATTAATTTCTCAACAAAAGTATAATTGCTTTAGGAGTGAAAGCAAGGATCACATTTTACATCAGTTGACTATTTTCAGGAAAAAAAACAAATAAAAATAGAACAAATTCCTGGCTACCACCTCCGCACAAAGCATTCCAGTGAATACACCTGAACAGATGGAACCTGCCACCATAGTTCCTCAAAAAGAATCGTTTTGCTGCTGGCTGCTAAAACACCCCAATGGATGTGTCCAGTCCTAGAAATAAAACAAACAACCAAAAACCCAAATAAACTACTTGTGTTTTTTTAACAGTTTTGGTCTATAAGTTACGCTGAGGCGTAACTCTCTACTCAGAAACTCATTTTCCCTTAATAATAATATCCTCTGACTACATGAGCACTTTGAATATTAACATGGCAGTCAGAGAACATACCCTTTTAGCTATCCATCCTGAATGAGAGAAGCCAGATCTTGTTGACTGATGTGGGAACTGCTCCATCCTTCCAGTAAGGATCGCCGTAACTCAGAAACTTTTAGACATTCACAAAATAGCAGTGGATGACGTTCTCTCATTCTCTGAGCATTTCTCCTGCCCGATGTTCTTCAATTTCACACCGAACTGAACAAGGAAATGTTGAAACCACCCCATTCCCAAAACTTCACAACTGGGGCATGTACCAGAATGGGTTATTCCTGGCTATGACACAGAACTTAAACATGCTGATGTTCACTTAACCTCTCCCTAGACTGTTAGCACACAATTCAAACCTGATGTGAGCACCTTGCTTTAAATTGTGACTTGATTTTTTACAGACTTCAGGAGAGCTCCACTTGTGCCTTACAAAACATCTGATGCAGTATCAAGCTGGGATTGTGAGCGTGTGTTCTTCTCTTCAACACAGCATCATCTAGATCCAGATTATTAAAATGCTACCCAATGTTTTCAACTGTTGAGTTCAGTGTTTAAGGCTTGTTGAGAATATACTCTGTGTGGAGTCTTGGCATCTTGTGACAGAGTGGAGACAATGGTTAGGACTGCATGAAAACAGAGTGGTGCTTTAAATCAGGAGATCCCCTTGTGTAGCATTTGAGGTCACTGGAGAGCAGACAGATGTGACCAACAATTTCATTAACTGCTTTAGCCAAAATAACTACTGTGTTATTTATAAGGACACATTGGCTTTACATAACAAAACCAAGAGATATTTCTGTCTACAGCTCTCTTTGTGAGCACCAACAATCCTCCATGTCACAGAACTCTTAGGAAAGCACAAGTAGTGCTCAAAAAAGAGAAGTGTTTCCATAATTCTGCTTGCTCACAGAGATGGATGAAACGCACCACTCTCCAGTCAGTTCATTACCTTGGTTACTGTGCTACATCTGTGCTTAAGTCTGATTTACACTAAACAGAGCACAATAACCCACACTGCAGTTTTGTGACACCTGCTAGAGACCAGTTCAGTATAAAATTCACATTGCTCCTGATAGATACTTCATCTGGCACAGAGATTAAGAGATAGACATCTTAACCCACTCTTTCACCCACTATCGTTAAGCCTTGAATACAAGGGAAACACATAAGAGTGAAGTGAAAGAGCATTTCTACCAACATGATCAATCCCAGCAAATTTACCTTGATACCACATTCTGAGCAGCTGCAAAACTCCTTAAATGCTTATAGACAAGTGTGAAGTGAGTTCTTAAATAAAAGAAACTGGGAAAAAAAAGATTCTAGAAAGTTGCTTGGTTTCCATTTTTGGGGGAGAGGAGGGAAGGGAAGATGAAAAAATATATATCAATTGTCAGACTAGTTGAGTAGCTCATTGGAGTAGAGTTGGTGAGCTGGAGCATTTGTAGTAGTTTGAGACTTGAAGCATTACCTCAAGGCAAGACAGAGCACACGTATGTGGGGAGCAAGCTTCAAACAAACTGCTGACCCGTGCACCTTGACAACACATTTAATCTCTGCTGCTGTTCCAGTCCTGCATGGAAACAAACTGCATGGTGTTTGGTGAGACAGTTGAATTCAGGGAAAAAAATCCATCCGTGATCTAAATTGCATTGAGATGTGGATTTCCAGAAACATTTTAAAACACTATGTTAGCAGATTCCGCACCCCTAAGAAGTTTACTGTTTCCTTGTTATTCTCCTTGCTTTATTCCAGCGTGACTTTTAAATGAGGACGAGAAGTCTTCAGAAAAATGGTGTGCATGTGTTCTCAAATATTCCTGATAAGAACTGTTTATACTTCTCCATCATTCAGATTTACTGCATTAAAAAAAATATTACAATATACTTTAACAGTTTTGATATATCTACAAAGCACAATACCACGTGTTCCTTCAAGATCGCTCCTATTCCAAATCTTGTTAGTCTTCATTCTAGTTGCTTGCTGCTTTCTGACTTCTGGTCCAACCTGCTCTTGTTGTTCTTCACCATATAGATGAAATAAGCAAGAGTCTCTTTCTCATTCACAGGAATATTCCTGAAGTGTCGACTGACCGTCTAAAGGGACAACATGCAAAAAGACAGAAATATGGAAATTTACAAGTAGAAATAATCAAAACTCTGGGTTCCCTGAGTATTCCAAGAACTGATTTTATGGTCGCTGAGCACAATATACTTTTAGGCAAACATGCACCAATTCAAACTGTCAGTCCTCGTTTACCTCTCTCTGTCTCTCTCTTTACAGTTGGAATGTTCATATGAGCAGAACACAGCCTTGCTATGTCAGCAGTATTTGCAGCCAACCTACAAGTGGAGTTTGAAAGCCAGAAAGTCCTCCTGCCAAAGCAGCATATTCTCATTTCATGCCGAGATTATTTGGAAGAGTAAAGTCTTCCTGCGTCTCAGTATTTTAAGGCGGGTGTCAGAAATACTGAAACACTTTGCTATGTGAACCAGATGTAGGCAAGTCTTAAGAGTCCAAAGGAAAATAAACTGGGTAAGCTTTCACCAAAAGGAATCCCTGGGGATTTGCAATGGGAATGTCAGGGTTCAGTTAAGGCTACCCATCTCAGACTTGAGTGTAAGCCCTGAACCACAGCTGCTTTTTTTTTTTTTTTTTTTTTTTCCCCTCAGAAAATGAATGTAGAAAACACTGGAGCTGGCTGAGACCTGCTTCTTAGACAGAAGAAGCTTTTTGGTACTCAATACAGCTCCAGAGTTTGATATTGATGCAGGCTGAGCAATAAGTCACTCCAAGAAGATTTATGGAAGTTTGAGTTTTCCTTACGGTGGGGTAGCAGCAGGAGTCTAAGAGCCTCAGGCAGCAGTGATTCAAGCATGGGAGCTGGACGAGGATCCAGCGTAGTGTCAAAGCTGCTCAGACTTCACAGGAAATCTGGGAAGTGTGTGACAACTTTAAGTTAGGCTCTCTTTAGAGTTATTTTCTGCTTGCACAGTAGGTTTGTTTTTTCTGTTTGTTTTCCCCTCCTGGGCATATGCATGGTAAACTGCTTAAGTATGCAGTCCTTCATGGCAGGAGGCAACCGACTGACTGGTTACTTATAACATAGAAATCTGATACACTAATGAGGACATACAATCACCTTACTCCTACGTGCACTACACTATATATTCTCTACATTCATTCCCTAGATGACACTGTAAGAAGAAGAAAGTGTTTTGCTGTCTTTTTAGGTTGTTCTTTAAAGTAATAGCAAAACTGTTAGTCTTCAGGAAGACAGCTGTGAAAACTCCAGCTTACAAAAATAACCTCATTATCACTCAGTAACTGCTACAGTTCCTCTAAGCATAGAAAAGACATCTCCTAGTGAATGCCTTCAGAACACGTTAGGAGAGAAGGAAGAGCAGATGCATGTCAAGCATAACCCTGACTAACAGTTGCAGAGTTACTTCCCAATAAATACAGTGCGAAAGAAACAGTAGAGGTTTTTTTCCTTAAGGAAAAAGCAAACCCTTTTATTGACTTACTAGAGAATCATAAGACATCAAAGACAAGGGAGAGAAATAAGGAATCTGAAGTCACAGTCAGTGATTTTGCCTTAAAAAAATTAAGCAGTTCCAACCAGTTCAGGTGGCTGCAAGGAAATAAAGAGGGGCACTTAAGGTGACTATTAATGGGGAGGTTTTAATTTTGGTAGAACAGCCATATTTGGCTAATACTCAGGCCAGTCAAAACTAAGTTTGTTTTCCTAAAGGTAATAGATCATGTCTGTAAGTATGGAAGTAAAGGAAGCAGGAAAAAGCAAGTTACTAAAACATGCTTTAAGAACAAGCTTCAACGATTCCCATGACCGCCCCTGGTGAAAGAAAGCACACAGCTTTCTGCTCACACCACCACCTGAGATCTGCCATGGAGCACATGCTACGTGTTAGTGAGTCACTGCAGATTAGTGTCCAAGAAATGGGCACTCCAGCATAGGAGCAAAAAAGAATTTTAATAACAAGAGAGAATACTAACACTTCATCATCACTTACTTCTGCCAGCTGAGCCTTGTTGAGTCCAGGCCTAGTCTGCAGCTTATAATGTCTCTTGTAACGTCGCAGAGTATTCACTTGGAGCTGGAACAAGTCAACCTGGAGGTAAAACAGAGAACAGGGGATGAATACTCACTTTAGCATCTATTAAGTGCAGATGCAGGATGATCTAAAAATAACTACTTCCTCATCAACAGAGCTGCTCCTTGCTCACATTCAGAACCACGTCAGCTTGCCTTACAGACAAATCTAAATCTATTTTCTACTTGTTAATGCTAAAAGACTACAATAGCCTTTGGGAAATAGAGAACTGTGTTCTGGTCCACATGCTGTCAACAGAATTGCTGGCCAGTTTCTACTATCAATTACACCTCTGCAAGCCTTGAGCAAAAGGAAACCTTCTGCTCCCATAAGGTTTAAAAAGCTCACCTACGAAATATCATTTCAGCAGGCATTGAACAAATGCCTCGTGACACGAGACAGAGCACAGAGATAAAAAGTAATTAAAACATGTATGCTGTTTACAAGCAGGTTGCAGGGGGAGGCTACAGGAAGATGAAGATCATGGGGGAAATGCCAGGTTCCAGAGACAGAGAGAAGTTTTGTGTATTTCTCCACCCACACACACACACACAAAAAGAAATAGAAAATAAATGACATAAAAACTGACACACTGCAGAGTTCCACGTTTGGTAACACGGTGAACATCCCTCAGTTTTAAAACACCACACAGCCTACATATGCTGCAGCACTGACATCCTGGGATGCCAGCTGGGCTTTCACCAGCTGTTACAGTAACTGATGTCATGTCAGTATTGTAAAGTTCCAGCAGAAAACCAGATGGAACAGAAGCACAAACAGCTACAACAAAGGGTCAAAAGCAAAACCAAATTTCAGTGCTTCTTCCAAACCTCCAAGCAGAAGGTGTGTGAATTGCTGGCGTAATGCCTCACTTTTCTTCTGAGGAGAAAGGCTTTTTACCAGCATGGGTGGCACTTCCAGCAGAGGGCTCTGCTGACACAGCCAGAACTCAGCACCTCCATCAGTATTACCTCTGCACAACTTCATGCAGTGCTCACAGTGCCAGAATCATCAAAAAGCAGACACCGCATACAGCAGGACAAAGAGGTGATTCTATCATTTTGTAATGCAGAAAAAAATATGCCTATTTCCTTAAAATAAATAAATGTTACCAATACGGTCTGTAACTTGAATGCAATTTTAAGCTAGAAGTACGACATACAAAGGTCTGCAGAAGCCCAGTGTCTCTGGTTGTCACCAGTCATACAGAGGTTGATCTGATGTTCCAGAGTCTTTGCAAAACAATGAATGCTAGCTAACAAAGAACCACATTGGGAGCACAGTCCCCTCTGTAAATACATGAGTTGATTAGCTTCAAAAAAAGGAAGCAAGGTTTTCTTGCCTAAAAAAGGTAAAGTAACCCAGCAGCTCCCTGTTTGGAAATGGTGCATACACTAAGCTGTGCAGTTACATTACTATACCTCTCTTTATAGAAAGCTTTACATGGTCGGAGAATTCCTATGGGGATGACGAAGAAAACCAGGATATCACACAACAGCTGAGTCTCGGAAATAAAAAAAAATCAGGGTAATTTCACAGTAGTTTTGGTGGTGATGAAAATATCCAAGTGAAATTTCACCATGCTCCAAACTGGTAAAGAATCTACAACCAATGTAAAGAATGTAAAGATGTACAATGTAAAGAAGCTACAACTGGTAGCTACTGACCTCCGGGACGTCCGTCTCATGTTCAGGAGAGTCTCCTCCATCATCACTTGTTTTCCTTTTCCGTTTGTTTCGGACACTTTGAATAAAGTTCTTGTGAAAATCACATATGTACAGATGTCTCACCTAAAAAGCAGAAGTGGCAAAGAAAAACAATACAATGAAAACAGGCAGTGTAAAAATGGCATCCACTCAAGCAGCTGTATTACAGAGTACCTGCTTACTGCCTTGTGACTAACATTAAGACATTTCTAATCTTAAAGCCCAGGCATGAAAGATTACCTGCACTACAAACACTAAAAACAAGGAAAATGAAGGACTCGAGGGCTGCAGCCGAACCTTTGCAGATAACATATTTCTTTTTTATGGGTGTAATCACATGTCAGAAGAAAAAAACAGTGTGCTGTCTGGAGGAAATGCATCTGCTTTAGGAATTACTGTCAGGGCGCTACCAAGAGAAATGTTGCTCTGTTCCAGCCTTGTGAACTTTCTGGTTCGAGCAGAATGTGAGATGATCAATTTAGACAAAACAGAAGTTGGCTATTTAGCTCAATTAAAAGGCAAACCAACAGCAAAAGCATCCCTTTGCTGTAGCTTTCCTTGTCACAGATGCCCCATATTTAAACTGGGATTATCTCACTAGAACCAGCACAAAAAAGGACCACGAGTGATCAAAACTATTTGATAGCAATAAAATAAGAATATCTCCAAGTGATGCACACGCCCTGCATTCAAAATGCCTTCATGCAGCACACTTCATACACTCCATTAATCCGATTCCTTCTTTTTATCTCTGAAACCTCTCACCTGGCAATGAAGATTTACTTCCTAGAATGAAGCGATTGCACCAGCACATAAACCCGCGGCACAGAGACCAGCAGAAACAAGATTTCATCCCTAAAACCCCAGAGAGTTCAAATTTACTCCCTTTCTTCCCATCACTTTCTGCATCTTGGCTGCATAAAAGGGACACAGCCAACAGAAGAAGCTGCCAAACCGAAGGACTCGGAACTTTGCCTTCTTTATTTTTCTCAGTGCTTTCGATCTGAGATCAGATAAGAACAACAGGCAGAGCAGACTTCCGGCAACAGTCTCACTTCTGAGAAATGCCCTCTGCAGTTCCCAACGCTGCTCTGCTCTGTGCATTCTCTGCTCTGTGCATTCTCTGCTCTGTGCGTCCTCTGCCCGTTTCTATCTTGAGCTGACAGCTGTCACTTGGTGGCACAAAGCAGCCAGCAGCGAACCAAGCCGCTCGGTGCCAAGCAGCCAACACATGTGCAAGCGCTCTATTTAAAAGGCACCTCACATTCTGAGTTTGATGCAATGGTTTATTTTTAAGTGATCCGCTCCAGTGCTGCACTCATTGAATCATCAAACAGACGGCACGGACTGGAAGGGACCTTAAGGACCATTCCCAATACTTCCAGGCTAAATCATATTCCTCAGCACCACATCCAAGCGTTTCTTGAACACTCCCATGGTCGGTGACTCCACCACCTCCCTGGGCAGTGCATTCCAATGCCTGACTACTCTTTCCGAAAAGTAATACTTCCTAATGTCCAGCCTGAATCTCCCCTGGCGCAGCTTAAAACCATTCCCTCTAGTTCTATCACTGATTACACGAGAGAAGAGGCCAACCCCCAGCTCACTACAACCCCCCTTCAGGAAGTTATAGAGAGCAATAAGGTCTCCCCTGAGCCTCCTCTTCTCCAGGCTGAACAATCCCAGCTCCCTCAGCCTCTCTTCATATGGCCTGTGCTCCAGACCCCTCACCAGCTTTGTAGCCCTCCTCTGAACACATCCTAAACAACCCCTGCTGCTCTCCCCTCTGCACCACGTCCCTCAATCCGCCGCAGTGTTACGGCAGGGCATCCCGTGCCCTACTGCCAAGAGCTGGATGTGCTTTGCCCCCAGCCCCCGGGGCACCCCGTGTCAGGCAGGAGGCCGCGACTCACGCTTTTATCGATGTCCAGCTTGAGCTTCTTCTGCGAGATGCTCTTCTGGATCCTCTTGCTGAAGGACGCGTTGCCCGCGGGCCGCACACAGCGATCTCCGTCGTCGATGAGGCAGCAGCTCTGACCGTAGAATGGGGCTGCGGGCGGCCCGTCCCGGCTGTCCTCCTCGGTGCTGAACCCATTCATCGCCCACCCACCCGCCCCTCGGCCCCGAGCGCGGAGCCGACAGCCGCGGACGGAGCCGCCGCCCTCAGCGAGCGGCCCTCGGGGGGACCCCGCTGCTGCCCGCGGGGGCCCCCCACGCCCGCAGGGACCCCCTGATGGGTGATGCCCCAAAGCGGTTCAGGAAGGAGCCGCCGCCTCTCGCTCCTATCGGTGCCCGCAACGAGCCGAGAAGCGCCGCTGCCCCTCGGGTAAAGCCGGGACCCCGCTCGCAGAGCTCTACACACACAAAACCGCCTCCCCGGCGGCGGAAGTCCCGCTCCCCGCCTGCAGACACGGCGGGGCAGAGCAGTGCCGCTGTGTGATCCTATTGGGAGGCGCTGCCGTCTGTCTGCCCATACACACAGGCTCCTCCTCTCCTCCGCTCTCACACGGCGGCCGGAAGGCTGGGATGGGGGCGGGCGTCGTTGCCAGGGCACCGCGGTAGAGAGAAACAGCGGCCTCCACACACAGCCGGCACCGCCACCCCACACAGCACCCACAGGCTGCTCCGTGCTAATGGAACACCGCCACAAAACACAGCGAAACAAGGAAAAGCAAATCTGAGTGTGAACGTGCATTGCTGCCCTCGTTATGAGCTCCTTCAGACACGCTCCAAGCAGCACCCGACCCTGAGGGGATAGTGTTGAATAAATATCGTTTCTAATTACACAACTGAGAGGGAAATGTTGGTTAAGATGTCACCTTAGGATGTGCTGTCAGCTGCGGGACTGCAGGCAGCACACATTGCTGCCAATGGGAAGAGCAAAATCAGTTCATCTGGCTGAGAAGATGTGTTGTACAAGGAGAGAAAGAGTGTGCTATAGGATAATGTATTGCTGCGAGGTCTGAGCTCATACACAGGGAACTCATACACAGAGGAACAGTGTGATATAGGATAATGTATTGCTGCAAGGTCTGAACTCATACACATGGAACATACATGTGAAAAGATGCACTTCAGAGCAGGATGAGCTGTGCTGAAGTTACCCATGTGAAATACAGACAGCAACATCAACGCTTGTGGCCTCTCAGACAGCCAAAAGCACTAAAATACACATGTTCCAAGCAGCCCTTGCATCACCAAGTGTGTCTCAGGATAAATACTGAGGGCAGGGCTCAGTCTTAGTGCACTTCCTTCTTTTTATTCTCAAGTTGCCTTGCAATATCTATTAAGGGGGAAAATAAATGTTCCTCTTGCTTCTGTTTGCTATTTCAATGCCAGCTACTTCCAGCTCAGGGTAATACAGTGACACATCCTTCCAGTCTCTCAGAAAAAAAAGCAGGTGGAGGTCTTCATATAACTGCAGTCTATTTCAGCATATTTATCCTCACGGGAACCTGAAGATTTCACAGTCTGCTAGACCAGAACTTGCTGGCTGTAAAATAAACTGCTTCGCAGAGCCGTTCTTTATTAGGTATCTATCACTAACCTGATCTAATAATTCTTTGTGGGAGCTGCAATGAAGTGAGAAACAATGTTTCATACACCCATCAGCACCGAGGCAGCTTTAGTGCCTTTGAAGCAGCGATAGCCTGCTCATCCGAGTCAGCCTCTAATGAAATTAAGGGAACATGCACAGGCCCTTAAATCTTACCTGGAACAGCTCTACCTTCTAAAGATAGGTCTGCAGCGTAGCTGTCAGCTGGAAGTTGCTGTTCTAATGGCATCATTCACGGTTCTTGAGGCAGAAATACTATTCTCCAAAGAGTATGTGCTGCAAAAGATGTCCCGAGATGGCCTTTTTTTTCACCTCCAGTCAGAAATCAGATTGTTCCCATTTTCTCTGTGTTGGAAGCCCATGGAAACACAGCACCCAGATTCTCACTCTCATCACCGTTTCTGTGATGGCATATACTGAGTTGAAGGTGGCACTGCTATGGTGCATAAAGTCCCACAGCTATAGGCATGTACTGCCCCCTTCTCCTCCCCCCCCCATCCATTTTATTTCACTGTTTTTCAGTTTTACCCCATGAAGTCATATAAAAATGAGCGCTGGGAAGACCGTGAAAGAAATAAGGTGGTGACACCTATAGATGCTTCTCAGTGGGGCT
The DNA here is from genome assembly GCF_054131305.1 of Coturnix japonica. Classification (NCBI taxonomy): domain Eukaryota; kingdom Metazoa; phylum Chordata; class Aves; order Galliformes; family Phasianidae; genus Coturnix; species Coturnix japonica. The sequence goes on along the minus strand of NC_140680.1, from coordinate 4,863,053 downwards.
GAAGGAGAGCACTGTGTCGTGTGGCAGGAATCCTATGGTATAGAAACACCAGACCAGGTAACGAAGCTACTTCTATGAAGTAGAGAGAAGGAAAATCCATCACCAGAGCAAAACAGTCAGGGACAGTCATTTCTGCATACACAGATTCAGAAAACACATTAAAAATTTATTTTAAATATATTATAAAAGGAAGTCCATTCAACTTTAAAAACACTAGGCATTCTATCAATGATTCCCAGTTTATGAAAGCTACTACATTAAAGTGCTACAAGTCCTTTACCACCCCCAGATATTAGGCTGTTGGTCCTAATATGCACAAAATAAATATACACTGATTCAAGAGGCACCATCCAGTTTTACAGATAAAAATGCATGCAGTACAAGGTATAGACAAACTTAGATCTTATCACCACCATTCTGAAGAATGCCTTTTAAAACCAATTCTCTTCTCTGCCCTACAGACTAAAGCTCTTTGTTGCTTTTATCACAAGGGTAAATACTCGCATCTTTTAGCTTGATCAGGTCTTTTTCTTTTTAAAGCCTGAACTTCTCTTGTGGTTGACAGTCTCATTTGCTTGCTCTCTAATTAGGATTAAAACTTTTTTCCAAGAGCTGAACTAGTAGCTTCAAGAGCACACAGATCCAGCGTCTTTAAATAAGACTGCTGGAATCACTGAAGTCCTTTGGGTAATACAGAGGTATCAAGAAAGCTCAAATGCAGGGAGCATAATCAAGTAGCAGAAGCAGAGTTTAAAAAGAAAATAGCCATAGGGTTTTAATGAGGATTTCTGTAATATATCATTGCCCAGCTTCATACGCAGATCTCCAAGTTAAAGTGTGATGCTACAGAGGAGCTATCTGAACACCTGCTAGGGTAGAAAAACAAAGCACTTAAAGCTAAATCTTACACAGGTTAGGAAATTCCAGCACACAGACACACCTTGCTTAGGTAAGTCAAGTCTATTGCTTGAATCAAGCCAAATCAAACCTATTCCTTGATCCACTGAGAAATGGAGCAGGACCTCATGGTGCTCCTGACTCCCAGTCTGGCTCCCCTTTTACTGTGTACATCCTGTGAAGGGCCTTTTTAACCCGTCTCCACAGATCCTGACAGTAACCTAATGTTATTCATCATTTTGACAATAGTTTGCTAACTATTAAAGAAGCTGGTCTTGCTAAGTAACTGTTCAAACAAATCTACCTTGCTGCTCCTCAGGTAAGGACCACTTAGGCACTATCAGGCTCCTTTGTCACAAGTGCTTGGAAACACAGTAGGTGATTAGGAACTTGAACCACAGCAGCTGGGAACGGATAGCACACTTGGATCCCCTGCTAGCAAAGCCAGACTGTTTCACACAATTTTAACAGCACTCTTTTGACTGAAAGAAAACATTGCAGGCTGACTGCTAGAGGCTGTCTGTTCTCTCAGTCAAAATATTCAAGTGTCTGTTCGTATCTTGAAAGAATTTTAAATAAAGGCTTCTCCCTTTTTACGCCCAGCACTTATGCAATTGCCCAATACAACTTTTAAGAGATCTCCCTCATCTCCCCTCAGTGATGCAAGCCATTAGAGCTACTATAATGATCCTACTATAAGAACAATATGTTCTTGCAGTACTGGTTGCTGGTGGTGCTTGTTTGAGTTCAGTACACTGATGTCTCAGTGCAGCACGGAGGAGGAAAGTTTGCTGCCTGGATCTTTCCAGTACAGGAAAGCAAAGTGCTGTGGACAGAGGTTTACAGAAAAGCAAACCAGGAAGAAAGTTTAGGGGAGAAATTGCTTTCTTGCTACTTCTGTATTAGATTTGAACATATACTTTCAAAGTTTCTCAGCCATTGAAAGTATCAACTTTCTGTAGGATGCTTCTGCTACAGATCTGATAAGCCCTCGGGACTATTTGTGATTTCCAATTTGGATACTTAGAACATGAAATTCAGGACCTCACATGCCAGTGAACCTCATCAGTCTTCACCACGAACAACCAACAGCCAACCAAGAAAACCTCTGGTTTAACCTCATTCATTAGTGACAACGTCCACCCTACCCACCCCCAAGTCATTAATTGCATCGATTTAACAGAGGAAACCCAGGAGCTTCTGAATTACTGCCATCCACACTAATTTTGCACTTACACACTTAAAAATAAAATGCATACACACAAATTCTGCATGAGTCAAACTTTCTCATCCATCCTCATCCCTCCAGCCCCTTACCCCTTCTCTCTTGTCCAGCAAGGCACTAGGAAATGGTTCAAGTTTAAGCATTTGCTGTACATTTACATTTAAAAAGGCACATCTTTATTTTAAGGATGCTGTATTCCCCTTTCAGTAAGGCTCACTCTTTCTTCTACTACAATGTGAAAAACAAAGTTATACACTGAGGCATGAAAAAGGACACCTTGCATACATAAGGTCCTCCAACATTACTCTGTAGGCCTTGGAGATTAGCACCTGTATAAAACAACAAGAGCTTCAAGAGCAAATCAAAGTATAATAACACATCATAACGAACATCCAAGGATCTCACTCTTGTCTGGGATTGTGATATTTTAAAGCAGCAGAATTCATGCAGCCATGGAGTGAGGATTTGATTGAATATCTTTTAAGGAGAAAAAATGAAGAACATTTTGCACTGGATAATCACTGGTATTTAATCTCTAGTCTTGGCTTGCACGTGGATATGAAGATCTACTTATGTATTCACGCTTCAGCAATTTTGCTTACAAATAACCAGAAGTAATCGGAATAATCAACCAGTTTGCCCAGCAAAGGCCCAATTAAAGATGCAGATGGTGAAATACAGCTTCTATTTCTCAATCAGTGGATGGTTGGCTGTATTAAGTCTTCACATTAGTCAGCAAAGCCTCTAGGGTATTGAAACTTATAACTGACGTGAATAAATTAGTAGCTCAAAGCCCAGTGAGCCAGCAGGAAATGTACAGAATATGTGGGGCACATACAAGTTCAGAGCCCCAAATCTTTAGAAAACAAACGAGATCAACAATATTGAGAAGCACCCAGTGGGACCAGTCACCCTAACAGCTCCAGTTTCCACATATTGTAATTGGTTGTTGAACACAAAATACCTCAACATCCCCACGTCTACTGATGCACACTGCTACTATCTGTCCTTTCTCACTCGACTCTGTGGTAAAAGACCTGCTCATTACTGTAGTTCTTTCTGAAGCAAGAGTCCAGTAAGGCAAGCAGCTAGGACTCCAAAGCTCTCTTCACAAGTGAGTCCAAGTATGAAGCAAGCCATGCATTTTAGAAACAGAAACAAATCCTCTTGTTAGAAAACAAAAACACACAAAGCTGCAAGCAGAACGCCCTACAGTCCATGTACATCACTTGCTGATTGTGTCACAATCATTAGAAAAGTGAAAATTGCACTGATCATGGACAAACAGCTTCTTGTTCCACAGGTATTAAAACATTCATAAAGACATTTATTCAGGCCGTCTAGTGATCCACAGTCAGCACTATTAGTCTAATGAGAGCATTAATAACTTAAGGAAAGCAAGTCAGACACAAAGCACTGGAAAGCGGTTCTCTCTCCCACAGAAATGAAAAGAGATTCTAATGACAGAGATATTGCAGTTACTGAGAACATATGGTGTCAGCTCTGATTGACACTGATCTCACTTCCACAGCAATAGCGCTGCAGAACTGTCTCAGGGAAGTCTAGATCTTTCCTTTCTTCACTCCTAAAGAATTAGACACTAATACATGTGGCAAGCCCAGACCCAGCTGCAATGCAGTGCCCATTTTCTCCCTGCTCTGAGACTATACCTGGTGATTTAGTAGAGCAGGTCAGATATGGCCTCAGTTGTGAGGATATGAGAGTTGGAAATGACTTTGAACCTCATAGTTAGCATAACAGACAGAGCTAGGGAGGCAGCTAGTTCTGCCCTATGCTGCTTAAGCAGCAGGTTTCCAGTCACTGGAAACTGTACAGTTCTGTGGATGTTGGGAAAGAAAGGGAGAGTGCATTCCCACAAGCCTAGAACACCACTGACCACAGGACTCATGATTAGAATAAACTACAAATGGATAAAAACCAACGGCTAATCCCAGCCCTGACTTAATTATTCTGAATTAATCTTCTCACACCAACAGTGAGTTAATCTCTAAAGGAAAAACAAAAGCTGCCTTCGCGTTTAGCTCTAAGAAACGCTACAGGTGTCCATGATAAAACGATGCTGAACATAAAATGAGTTTGGTATCCAAAAATCTTAACTTGTAAGAACTGTGCTCAGTTAAAAACTCCGCTGATCTTTCACCTTGAGGATTCAACAGCGAGTGACAAATTGACTGCAAAACAAATGGACCAGAAACCCAGATTCCTCATCTCCAATAACTACAGCAATAACCCCAACACTCGGCTGCACTTCCTCCAGAGCTCTTTCCTTTATCAGAGCTATCATTTGGAAAGTAATAACAGTCAATCTGTTTGAAATACATTTTGGTTTCAGGAAAGAAAAAAAAAAAAAATTCATTTCATTTTACATTTTGATGGCCTATTTCTTTTTTATGTCTGTGACATCAGAGAATTAAATTTTGCGTTCAAGATTTTACTCAGATGGAATTTGGAAGATAAAGCACATATTTGGGAATGCTTCAGCAGGTGGTATAGCAGCTACATAAAGTACTGTATTTGAGGGTCCAAGAGAATAAAATCATTTAACACCAGACCCACAAGGGAAATAGAGCAGGTAAAAAAGAAAAGTAGTTTGAATCACATTCAGACTCCTCTGAAAACAGAGTTTTTGTTCTCATCTCAGCACAGAAGCGGCTCTGGCAAAGCCTTTAGAACTCCGCCATTACCAGAAGAGAAGGATGCAGCATCTTCACAATAAAGACTGGCCTGCTAGTTTACCTTCTCCTGAGATTCTCCCTTTTACCTTCATTAACTGTTTAAAAAAAAAAAAAAAAAAAAAGTATTCTTAAAAAAATTTTTGTAACCCTCCCCAGTAAAAACTATAATTGTAAAATATATATATAATATATATATATATATTCTCAGTCTTTTAAAGATCAAGATTTCTGTTAAATTTTTCCAAGACGGTTGAGTTTGTATGTTCAAATATCCACTGCTGCGTTGGAGATGATGGATTGCAGCTGTTCATAAAGATCTTTCGGTCACTCTCACTGCAGTCCATACAGCTGCTGCTTACCGGATGGTAAAGGGTCTTGTCCTGGAGAAGATACATTTTGTGAGGTTGCTAAGCAGAGAAGCACAGCTCATTTAAAACCAACAGAAACGAGACTTAAAAAGCAAGGTGAGACACTTCATCACTTGAATGTAACCCAATAAAATCTTCTGAGCTTTAATGTTTAGCAAGCAGTACCTCCGTTTCCACCCCATGCAATGGTATCGAGCCCAATCCTATCAATTGCACTGGGAAGCTCAAAACCTATTTCTGAAGGCAGGTCCTGCAGTCTCCAGGCTCATATCCTGTTTCAGTCACTCCGCAGCACTGTGTATAAGGACTGCAAGGACTGAGACACGTCATTTAATCGGGAACTTACCTATTTGAAACAAAAGCACTGCTTAATAGGAAGTCGAATAAATCCTTATCTACTTTTGGCATGACCTTCTAGTGTTTACATCAAACCAATAAGCTCAGCACACCTCTCTGCAAACAGGTTTTGCAAGGGCGTTACATTATCTCATTTCCAGCAGCAGACAGGACTGCAAGAACAACATCCTTCTGCTTAGCAAGCCCTGGAGAAGAACTTACCATCTCTAACCAGTGAAGAAGGGAAGCAACATCTTTCTAATGAAGGGTAATTAGTGGTACAACCACACCAGATAAAGAGACAACTAAGACATGGGTGGTGACATTTTAAAGAGACTTAGGTGACCATAAGCAACTTGAGACCTTATACATACATGCATGCACACACACACACACTCACTTTTCGGTATCTCCAGAGCTGGTTTCCCTTCATTCCATGACAGTCATAGAGGGTCACAGGGCTGCTGTGGGAAATGGCATCAAAACAAAACTTCTTGGTGTGCTGAGGATCCCCAGGACGGATGTCTTCTCTCCAGCTAAATGTGAATACCTGCTAGGACAAAAAGGATCCTCAGGATGGTACCGGACACAGTCCTTTCACCAGAGGAATGGCATTCCCTTCTTCACCCACAGGGTGGGGATTGCTTCAAGAAAGGATAAAACTATCCTAGAGAAAAACTGCTTCTACCTCTGGGGACAGGGACTGCTGATGAGGGGAGTCTATAGCAGCTACCACGTGGACTGCCACACAGCATGCTAAATGAGTCTGTGCTGCTGCAAACTGCCATGCTAGTTAGCTTGGGTACTAATGGCAGACTTGAATGTCTCTGCATTGCAGACATACATCAAGGATTAAGTAAGCAGCTGACCAATTACAGCACTACACAGCTAGCAAAAACAGGGAAGAGCTACAGGAGCCCTGAGTTAACGCTGGCAGTAAATATTCAATGCACAGTCTGCAGTCACCTTGAGAATAGTTTGTCCCATGCCTTATGACACAAGAAAACAGGAGGTTTACAGCTCCCCACCCCACTCCACTTTATTGTCAGAAGGGTAAACACCAGGGCAATGCTTCCCGGTGCTCCCTATAGACCTTGTAAAGATCTGTCAGCCTTCCTAGACCTCTTTGTTGGGATGAAGTAAAAGAAGGGATAGACTACAGGAAAGAAAGAGGGTTTTATCTCCAGTAACTAGGCATAACCTACCAATGCCTGGCCAAATCATAGCTTTAACAAGACCTGCTGGATGCCAGCATATCCCTTCTATGTGGCGCTGCATAGATATGGGCCAGCACGCAATCCCTCATGGCCCCCATTGGGAAGCGGCTGTTTTGGGGCTCCTTTTAGATCCAGGTAGGGGAACAGGCTTTTCCTCAGAGAGATCTCATGGAACGCTAAGATAAACCAGTAATGAGTGGAGTGCTAATATTTGATGCAGCGTGGCCAAAAACTTCTGCACAAAGCAGCTTTGTTCCCATGTCCCTTTAGACCTCTCTTGTGAGAGAAATTACCATAATCATTGAGGTTCAAGGCTACTCAAAAGTCCAAAACACATTCTCCTCCTAAACATAAGCCAACACTAATTGTTGAAGATCCTCCTGACACAACAGAGGCTTAGTTTTGGACTGTGTCTGAGTAAATTGGTTTCCAGTTTTCATGCATCAAAATTGATAGGCAGCAACCCATTATCTCCCACTGAAGCCACTGCCCTGAAGAGTTACACATGGCTCAGTAATAAAGGCATTGTTTTCTTGATCTTTTCTCAGCCCAGTTGCTATAGTTTAGACAAACTAATATTTCCCTCCCTTCTCTTACAATAAAGCTGTCGTTTCTGGTGCTTTATACGATGAGAGGGTGAATCTATAGCCTGGACGGTTTCATCTCTCTCCAGCAGTGGTTGGGTGTTTATAATGCATTTGCCTCCTGTCAGAAGGATGATAGTAAGTGGTTATTGAATGCTTCTGCAGGCTCATTAATATGCATGACGCTCCTCTATCACTTCTTTCAGCACAACCTTTGAAGTTAATATTCACTTTGTTACATATTACAGCTGCCTTGTTACTGGTTTCTTTTATTATTTTGGCGTATTGTTTTTCTGCTGCTTTCTTTTGTTCACCCTGAGAACTTCAAAGCAGAGGTAAAAGCTCTGCATGAAGGCTGCCAGACTGCAGATCCTGCCGCAAGCACGTCACATCCTGCAGCCAAGCCCATCAAATGCAATGTGCACGTGAGCCTTGGGGTGCACAGCACTCTCCCTTCACCTGACGGTTCTACAACAGCCTTGCTTCGCATTTACCTGTTCCTGCAACTCCTCCTCCCCAGATTTATTTAGGAGCAGGTGAGTGATCAGAGGGATCGTTACCTGCACGTTGTTCCATGCTGCCTCTCCTCTGTCCTTCACGCAGCTTTCCAGCCTCAGCGGGGATCCCAGAGATCCATGTTTAGTGTCAACACACAGCCCAGTTCCTACATTGCGTATCTGAAATATTAAATTAGTGTTCAAGTGACAGCCAACAGGAAAGAAGCCTTAAACTGCTTCAAATAACAGCAGCATTTGGATGAATACAGTTTTGAGATTTCTCACTTAACTACATATCTGAGCTGGCAGGTAACAGCTAGAAGAAAGTACAGACTCCAGATGGGACCCATCAGGAGCCAGCTGTAAAATAACCTGCAGGACACAGCAAAAACCATCAGCTATACAACTGCAGAGCTCGCTGTTGTTATAAGTAACAATTCAGTACCTCACCACTGGAGCAACTCTTTGAAAACAAAGATGTCCTTCCTGGTTTGCAGATGTGGAAATGAAGGTGCTGAGTAGCTCAGAACAGTTGTACAGCTCTTTGGAAATATAAGATTCCTACTATTGCTCAGCTGTCCCTCTTTCTAGCCCACCCCACTGACATGTTCTGCCTTTGACTAGATACGCAGCATGCAGACCAAGCCAAGTCCCTTTTTCGTTTTGTTTGTATTTGCGCTCTAATAGAAGCTGCTGCTTAACTGCTCTCATCAACCAAACCTACATATCAGTATGGGAATTCTGGTCTTTGAAACATATCAAGCAGGATCTTTAAATACTTGCTCGCCACTTCCAACAAACCAGTACTGGAGCACAGGGCTAAGGCAACTTTTATGTCCTAAATTGAGCATATTTGCCCACTGCAGGTTTCAGAGCACAAACTTGCCTCTCCCCAGGCAGCTGCAGGAGGCTCCACTGGTGGATAAAACTTGGGCAAGTCCCATGCAACCTCACTCATGAACCACTTGAAGCTCTTGCAGTTGAGGCTGTTACGGAGTTCCTTCTGAGCTGTGACGTCCCCTGCAGAAAGATGCCGGTACTCCGGTCTGCGCTGGTAGATGTACTCTGCGTACTCGTCCATCCACACCTCAGCCACCCGCTTCAGATTCTGTGTGAGTAATTGCCATGTGTGAAAATGAAGGGGAGAAACATATGAGAACTCTCTGCACAAACTACTGCCATTAGCATTCAGCACAGCTCTCCTGGTTTAGCTCAGAAAGGATTTTCATTCACATCCACTCTCTCTCTCCGGCTTTAGGACAAAGATTATTTTTATTATTCTCCAGTTCCAAGGGATTTTTAGAAAGATATTTTCAGCTGAGGTCAAAAAAGAATCCTGGCACTTAGCCATTATATCTGGTTCCTTTGTGGCTTAGGAAAACAACATTAATCAAAAGTTGTTTTCTTATTTTGTTCCAAAAAAGAAGCGAGTCAGAGAATGATGCTGGTAAATTCCACTGGCCATTCAAAGGTCCCTGACAAATTGTTCTTTCTTAAATCTTCCCCGTTACATTTTATATTCACCTAACAACCAGATTTGCACCGCTCCCTAATAGAAGGCTTCAGTTCTCAGTATTCTTTCTTACCACTATTTTCTGGTTTTGTGGCTTAAAAAACTGTTTAACAGAAACTCCGAAATACAGGAGGAATACGCATCTTTCAGGTGACATGGGCGTTCATCTCAATATGACTTTAATAAGTCATAAGACATAGCCTCTTCTCTGCACCTGCCCACCACTGCCTTCCAGCACTGTGAGGGTATACAAGACTCAAACACTGAACCAAAAGGAATACAGCTCCTTCCTGAAGGGATGGCACAGATAGGAGAGTGCTCTGTTCCTCTGGTAGGTCATTTCTGAGCTGAGCAATAAATCCAAATCTCTAACTAGGATGATGTTATTAAACTGAAAAAACACTGCAGCACTTTGCAAGCCTTAAGACTGCAGAGCAGCAGGGCACTTTTTGTGGTTTGTAGCTTTGCAGCCTTCCTGCTCCTATGATTTTTTTCTCCCACCAGAGGGCAATGCAATTCCTTCTCAATTTGTGAAATTAATTGGACAAAGCCAGTGCACAACAAGCAAAGGCTCTTTTCTCTTTGGGCTACACTAGATTAAGAAATAAGATGCCACAGAACTTTGTATTGTGGAGAATTACAGCTTGCTCATTTAGTGGCTTGTGATGCTTGAAACGCAGAGGTCTTTCAATCACCAAAACACAATCAGCACTCTGAAGCGTGCTGCTCTTTGAGAACACAACTGAAATGACTGAAGTATTATACAAATAAAAATGGTATCTTGTTTTTTTAAATTGGTGATTCCATACCTTGTGCCTGACTGCAAAGCTCCTTCTCACCATCTAGTAATGGATGGTATTTTAAGCATGACCCCTGTACAAGTACAGCTCGAGCATTACAAGCCTAAAATTGCCTCTACAAATGTGGCATAGTCACACTGTGGTCAGACACCCTTCATAGCTTAAGAGGTAAAGAAAACAGAACTTTGCTTTTCAAAACCTTCCCGCAAGTGTCTGAGCATGTGCAGGATGAGGGGAACATCATTGCCACTTACTCTTGCCAGGCTGACTCCTGTTGGAACCTTGTAAGGAACATATTTTCTGTAGATATGACCAACTCTAGAGCAAGGGATGTCCTCCATACGACCCCCACACATCCACACCTGTGAAACAGCAGAGATACAGATTCACTCTTGGTTATATGGAGGAAGAAACAAGACTTCAAGTTATGAAGATGCTTAATGCAGAACTTTATCATTATTTTTACCTTACAGTACAATCTTTGAAACACCCTCCCTCTTTGTTTTAGTCTCAAATCCCTTAACTACCTGCTTAGAGCCATGCAAGCATTGATTTAGTGCAAGTACTATCAAGCCCAATGGCTGATAAACAGTTTAATTTCGCATTCCTTAGAGAGAAGAGCAGAAAGAAAAGTCCAAGCACACAGTACACTTTAAATTGCTATAACAGCAACAGTAGCCGTAACAGTTAAACTGGACTGTCATATCCTAGGGGTAGGCTGCACAGAAAAGAAGCATCTCTATAGTACCAGCCCTGTCATATACAAAATGCTCCAGGGAATACATGATCCTGTTTAGGTGTCAGAGGGCAGAAAAAGACTGCTACCTTACCCCATGGTTATCTACAAAGTCTGGGATATCACTTACACGGTTTTACTGCTGACAGGCAATCACTGGTTTTACAGCCTTACAATTAAGCAGAAATCTCTTCCTGGTGAAAACGTAATTAACCTTAAAAAAGTTGTTAGAACGCTGATGAAACACACTGCTAGGTGGTAAAGATGACTACATCGATGCTTGACTTGTGGCTACACTATGCCCCAAAGTTTCCTTCCCCATCTGGGAAGACCTCACTATGTGCCAGCAGTCACCAACAACTTTCTGTTATCCCTCATTTATAGCATGGATGGACTCACTTTGCCCAGGCAAAGGATGTTTTCTGAAACAGCTCATCTATTTTGTTAGGTTCAAGAAACATATCCCTGTGTGCTTCCCAGAGATACCTTATCAATAGTGAAAGTATCCTTCACTGCAAGACAAATGATTTTCTGAATTCCTGACATTGCCATGCCCTTCGCTTTGTCCCTAGATCTTACATTAATACCCCCAAGGCAGCAGTATTAAAGGCGGCCTGCTGGTGCTGCAAGCTGATGCAGAGCTCTTGATCTCTCCATTCACTGTGGCTAATTTGAGCCACCGCAGTTCACTGTACAATGAGCTTAGTCAACAGCTTCACATATAGCAGGCAATTCCATTAATATTCTATGGTGACAATATTAAATACTTAGCTTGGAAGAGAAATATTTGGCCAAGGCTGCTGCATAATTATTAACTCTGACACTAAAGTCCTCTGGTGTTTCAGCTCTGTCTACTGGCCCTAATAATTACAGTCATTTGCTGACTGTGTATAACTTAATGGGGGTTGGTTGCTCTCTGTTAGTGGAATATTTTTCACAGGCAACTTCTAAAGTTCAAGGTACTTAATTACATGCCATTACAGTGAAAGAGAGACAAGAAGTTGACAAACACTCCTTCTACAGAATTTCATTCCTTTTGTCCCTGCTGTGTCTTGAGGGTCTGGTAAAGAAGAGATGAAGATGAAAAAGAAACTTCTTTCAGGTTCTGTGAAGTTTACAGCGGGATCAGAAACACTTCCTGATCCACAGCTGCTGTGCTTTTCATTACAAAGGGCCACAATATGATTTCTTCTTCTAGGAAATTAATAGAATGAGAAAGCAAGAATTTGGAGATGTCTTGTGCTTCTATGACAAAAATGGTTTGTACTAAGTTGTAAGAGCTGCAGAATGTGTTTCCAGAACCTGGGAACTATTAAATCTGCAGGAACAGCAGAAGAAGCCTAGAACTTAGCTGCATAAGCAGAAACACTCCCCAACAACCTGTATTTTTACACTGTACGCTGCACTCAGCATGAAGAAAGTCCTATTGGTTCAAAAGTAGCTGCATTTTAGCATAATGCATGCCCGAATGAAAACACCAGCTTGTTGTCCTTGCCCAAACAATGCCTTAAGAAAAGGCTTTTAGTTGGGCCATTGTGAATACACATCTCCCCTGCAAACACAACTGCTTTAAGTAACAGCAGAAAGTGACTTCCACAGTCAAAATGCAGCTAGAGGGAAGAGCTCTATCCTTGCACTGCAGGTCTTGTGGTGCAACACAGACAGCACTCATCTATAAAGGAATACGGGAAGCTGGGCAGAATGGTGAGACATTGGGCCAGGAGCTCCTCACTGACTCTCCATAAGACGCTACGTAAACACATGCAATGATTTGTTAAGTAAAGCTACTGAATAGGTAAAGTCTGAAATCAGTTCTACAGTTGTTTTTCTAATCATGATTTAAACTATCAGCTCCCCAGTGATGCTGTACCAATGCAGCACGGAGCCAATGGCAAGCTTCCCAATTCCTGCCAGCAGACCTCAGCAACCCTTCCAAAGTACTTTGCCAGCTCAGTGCTTTACTATTGTCTCGTGCTGCAAGTGACAGCACGCTTGTGGTACAAATCTAATTTTAAAAGCACAGTCTCCATTCATTCATTGCTGCTTTGATTTATTTTATTAGTGAGCTTCTTTGTGTGGTGACAGAACTCATTACAACCTCCATAAAGATAATTACCAGTCCTTATCTATAAAAACGGCAGAAAGGAGAGGGGGAAAGTGTGAGATGTGCATCAGTAAAACACTGCAAACAAAAGCATTAGGAAGTTGGAGCTAAAGGTCAGAGAAATCGCATCCAAGGGTCTGTCAAGGAATAACTGCAAGGGAAGCAAACCCAAAATAGCTGTGTGCTGAGAGCAGACTTCCACTCAGTTGGCAGTATTTGGTTGTTTTGGAACAAGGGTACAGTTCACAGGCATGACACATCAGAACTTGCACTGCTAAAAATACAGCATTGCTGAACAGCTGAAGCAGCGCTGTTCTGTGGGGAGCACCACAGTGACACCGACTGTCACTTTCTGCTGCCTTCTCCCGTGGCCAAGGAGCCAGCTTTGTTTTTTGGGTGCTGTTTTACAAAGGGGTGAGCGAGTGACTCACCTCTCCAGTTGATACGACAGTAAACATCAGAGCCTGGACCTGACGCACTTAATTTCCAACAGCCATTTAGTAGAATGTTGTTAAGAGCAAGAATCAGAGCTGGTCAGTCAGGCAGGGCTCTATAAAATGACCTGATCAGATCTCATTAGGAGAAAACAGGAAATTTCTCTTCCTCCTCAGGCACGATTTTACCAATCTACATTCTGAGTTTGGAATCCAGCAGCTGACAGCTCTGCTGGAATTGGCTGAAAACCGGGCTGTACCGAGGTCGATGGGAACACTGCAACAGAGTTTTCTGAGGCCACAGTCTCACCCTAATCATAAAATCATATACAGAAGAAGTAAAATAACAGCACAGGTGATATTGTTTCTGTCTTCCTGGCAGCCTGGAGAGCTATAACTCCATATTCATAGAATGACTCAAGAGCCTTTGACTTAGCTAGTGTGCTATGAAAGCAAGAGATAATATGCCACCTATTCTCTGCATGGGAACGTTATGCTGATCCAATTCCCGTTCTGCCATTTCAGAAAACAATGTCACATAAGAGAGCTGAACCTCTCCTCAAAAACACACAATACAATACCACAGTTGGTGTGAGAGCACAAATTATCTGGGTGTACAAGGTTTATGCTTCCCAAGACAGGAATAAAACAAAACAAAAACCACACAAAAGAATGAGCCAAGCCTTGAAAAGAAAGCTGCTTCTGCAAGAAACAGCAAAAATAAAGATCACGGGGTGCACCAACAGAGAGAAGCTGGCTGGTTGTCTGAGCACACACTGAAAGGTGGGAAGAAAAGGGCACAGTGGATGAGTCCAGGGGGTTCTCTGCATGTCAAGGTAAGCGAGAGGATGAAAGCGAGGGCAAATAGTAACTCAGGAAAACATTAATTCTCTGTACTGCAAACATCAGCTGCCATTGTAGCTGGGAATGACTGCTCTACAAAAGACTGAGGTGGCTAGAAAGGAGCTGGGATCTGTGTATGTGCAAATCTCTTGCACAATACAGACCAGCACAGCTCCTCATCTCCATGACCATTACAGAGTAATACAGCAGACTGCACTTTCCAATAGTCACATTTCACAGGGGGTCAGTGAGTGGGTGCACTCATTTTCCTGCTGGTGCAAGAGTACACTGATATTTGACCCAAGCACACAGCAGGAACTGAGACCAAAAACTATCTGACAGTCTGAAGCTGATCGCTCTGCCAGCAGGACAGAAGAAGAGGAAAGAAGCCACCCCTTGGTGAAGCAGAGAGCCTTAGAATTAAGCAGTATAGGCTGCCTTTAAAACAAACCAACAGAACAAAACAGAATGCCAGGTCTGTTTCACTGTGGGCAAACGTGAGCTGCTCCTTCATTTCTAACCCACTAATTCCTATTTGGATGCATGGAGACTGCAAGGCGGCATTTATGGTTAGGACCCCAATTAGAAAGTTGGTTTCTAATTGAAACTTTGCTTAATTCTTATTTTCATCCCCACAGTACACTTCGTTTCCTAGTGAAGTTTTTGCACACATTTAATCCAAGGAACAGGTGTTTTATTAATGGAATTTGATTCATTCCCTGCTGAAATGTTTTCTGAGGTGCAAAAGACTCATAGTTACTGTTCTGGCTTTGCCTTCAGCCTGAATATTTCTTCTCTGAAGGAAGCACAGCCAGCTGATGACAGAAATACATGCGCTCTCAAAACAGAAAGGCAAGAAGCTCCTAAATAAACTTGTTTATTTGCAGTCTCTCAGCAACAGAGCCCTCGATTTTAAAATAAATGCAGAAAACCATATAGTCTGTGTGTGGTCAAAAAAAAGAGCACATTTGAGGAGAAAAGAAATCTGCTCCTGGTGAGGTTTGAGAAGGCAGAACTGATGCAGCAGCTCAAAAACCAACAGCACAACACAGGGCTGCACCCACAACTCCCGGGCAGAGGAACGGATTCGTTGTTAAAGCCGAGCTGTACATTTGGCACAAGTCTGAATGCATTAAGCAATAAATAGTGCAAAAGGAGTTAGCCCATGTCTAAACTTAAGAGTTAAATTATTTGACAACTCAACTCAAGTACAAAATCTCAGTTTGCTTCTAAAGGTAAAACCGGAGCTCTAAGCTCACCAGGAAATGTCATGGCTTCATAAATTCTATGAACAAACCTTCTATTCTCGCAATTCCAGCAGAATTATTAAATCTATCAGCCACAGATGAATGTATCAATTTATCTTAATTTCTGAAGATACACTGAGCCTCTTTCAGCTAAAACTTCATTTTTCTGTTGCACAAT
Source organism: Coturnix japonica (assembly GCF_054131305.1). Taxonomy (NCBI): domain Eukaryota; kingdom Metazoa; phylum Chordata; class Aves; order Galliformes; family Phasianidae; genus Coturnix; species Coturnix japonica. Next base: position 4,847,378 of record NC_140680.1, on the reverse strand, counting down.
GAAAGAAAAAAAGAAGGTCTTTGCAGAGATTAATTAAAGCAAATTTATCCTTCCATAAATTACCGTCTCTGGACTGAAATAAAACACAGCGTGTTTCAGAGAGGATAAGCAAACAGATGAATGAAGCAGTCTTATTTCCTGCAGATCAAGCAGCACGGCTGTCTGCTGCGGCACCAGAGACAAAGGGCTTGCCCTGCTGCTGTCATCACTCTTGGAAACCAGCATTTTCCAAAAGGGCCGAGGAAAAGAGGCTGAATACTGTCACTACCCCTCCTGCAGAGAATGAAATCGTTACTCTATTTCATTACATGCAACACAAAGCATAAATAGCTCCAGCTGGAATGGCATCCCCAAAGAGGGAGTCACTCCCCTCTTTCTGCTGCTGTTACATAGGACAAGGGACCTCCACCATGGCTTTACTACTGAATTCTGTGAGCAAACAATGGAAGAAAAAACTTTGCTGCATGGTAATACATGGTACATACGCATAGTAATATGGTTTGCTGAATATAATTTAATATGCCTTTGAATTGCACAGAGGCACTGAGATCTAAGAATCTCATTTTGTTAGAGATCACCCATGCCTGTTTGTCAGGAGACAGATGAGGAATTTCAGCTGCTGAAACTAAACTGCACACTGTGCTATCATTGCTCCTGCCTTCTGGCCCCATACCAAGGCCAACTACCTTAGTTCAGCTGCTTTCATACACTTACAAGTTTATATACTCAACTGCTGAAAGAGAAACCACACAGTGGCCCAACAGAGTTTAATGTGGAAGTCTTTACTTAATCCCCTACAGGCTACGGGAAGGATTCCCACCACTGAAGAGAAGAACAACCACGTACGTCCCTTTGGTGACCTGGGGCATCCCATCAGGCTCCCTACATGTATTTCAGAGTGTCATACTCCAAGACAACATAGGTATACCAGTGGCCTCTGTGGGTCATAGCGGCTCACTACCATTAGTGTACGCTATTGGTTATCTGGCTAACTTATTTCAGAGCCCTCAAGCAAAACAGTTTGGACAATCAGTAATAGAACTGTCCTTAAGGCAGACAGGTAATGATATGAAGCTGTTGCCAGCAGAAGTGTTATTATTGCAATTGCTGAGGATTTCTCCCAGTGTAATTAATAGGCTCCTTTCCTTGCAGCCAGGAGTCAGATGGATTGACTACAGACAGTAAACTACTCTCAGCTCTGGGAACTCAACCTCAGGATGGAGGCAGTGGACCAGGCAGACAATGAGATGCTTGGATCTCTTTCAATCAAGGAGAGCATTTCATCTTCTTGCTAGAGTGAGTGCAAAAAGCCTACCAGTAACAGATAGCTCCACACAAGCTGACTTACCCTTGCTGGGAAGAACATCTGAAGATGTGACCACAGAGCAGGGGCACCCCAGCTAATGCTCCAAAACTGACCCTCACAAATGACTGGTGTCATCATCGCTGTCTCTTCTGCACACTATCTTACTTACTCCCAGCTCTTTCACCTTTAGTTGCACGCAAAAGCAAGGACAAGATAGAACATTCACATTCTGAGCCTCAGAACAGTTCTTACTTTTCAAAACAAAAGGAATTTCCAGAGAACATAGCTCACCTTAAAGGATATTTCATACTGCTCTCCTCCCCATATCTCCAGACCTGCATCATACCCTCCCAGCTCCCAGAACCACTTTCTATCGACTGCAAACAGTCCTCCAGCCATTACAGGAGACCTTAAGGAAAAACCAGACTCCATATTACAAACATATTCAAAGACACAGATCTCCAGCTAAACATTTAAAAAACAAAGCAAGATTTACAAATATTCTTTCCATCACCCCGTATTCACGGTGCATTTGCAGTCCTTTAGGAACAAGCAATTGTTTTTGCATTAGCTATTAACTTCCCAGTTGCAAGTGGAGGACTAGACCAGGCTCCTTTCAGAACCAATAAATGCCTCCTCCAAACAGAAAGAGCTCACCATTAAGTGACAGGACAGAACCTCTCCCAGAGGAACCCACATGCTGCACTTGTGGTGTTCTCTGTCTCAGTAATACGATCAAGTCATTGAGACTGGCCTCAAAAGGTGTTTGTGGGGTTTTATTTTGCTGCAGAAGTAGAAAGGACAGCAGAACTGTCTCAATGTTGGCAAGCACAGCAACAGCAGAACATAACTTGATCACAGATTTACTTCTGCAATGCACTGCAATCATCAAAATTGCTGTAATTATTCTGCTAGGTTTTCTTCTCCCCCCACCTGGGAGTGACATATAAGCTGCCACCGGTTTGTTGTTTTTGGCAGAGCAGTAGGGATACTAAGTTATGTTTGAAAGATCTCGGTAATAAATGACCGCATTAAATGTTATACATTACAGTTTCAAATGAAATGTTAACTTCTGCTGGAATTAAGGTGGCAAAAAATAGCAATGAAAAGGAGAGTGTTCACGGCTACTACACAATGCGTTTCTTTTAAATCAGCAAAGCAAACAGCTGCCAAAAAGCAAGTAGCTCACAATCAGCTTCTGGCTTCCAGTACACCGAGGTGTAAACCAACCCCGTAACAGGGTGTTGTGTCGTTCAGCCAGCTCTTAGCACACTGCATTTCAGTCACTTACTCAAAGGGATCACTGGGATCGAGTTTCTGTAACTCAGGAGGAATAGGGATCCTCTTGTAATACATCTCCCAGTCAAAAGCACCTCGCATTGCATCTCCAGCCTGAGTCTCATATCCAAAGTGGTCATGATCAATAACATCAATCATGGGACAAACGATAGTCTTGCGGTTTCGGGCAATGCGATCTGAAGATTGGAGAAACATGTTAGAAAACCTGCACCAGTTGGTTCTTTGACCATGAAAGTACAGAAAAGAGCATCAAAATATGCAGTTGTCCAGATACAGCTTCTCTCCCTTTCTCCCCTTCATTCCCCTTTGAGCAGGTACTTCAATTTATATCAATTTATCTGGTGTTTTTGAGATAATTGAGATATCCGAGCTAAAACTATTCAGATTAAAACATCAGGCACTCATCCTATTATAAACATCAATCTGAGGCAGAATAGAAAGACGCAGCTGCACCACCACAGATACTTCAACTACCAGGTTAAAACAACAACAATCCTGTAATTACTTAGTTAGCGGTCCTCATTTTAACGAGCGACCTCAATGTGAACCCTTTCTGCACTGATTCCAATGGAGGGCAATAACCCATTGTACCACCTCGTTTTAATTGCTGTGCCAGAATCTGGCAGGAAGTGATCCAGACTAATGGCATAAGTGCTCTCAGCAGGCTCCAGAAACGCAACGCACCTCCTCCCCTCCGCCTTTTCTTCCAATCAAATAATAGATGACAGGATTAATTCCTGCATAAACATCTGGAACTTCTTAAATACTTTATTACCAAGTAGGTCTCCTGTTGGAAGTTAACTTTCAGAGCAGAGGCGACAAACGGTGTTTCGGCTTCCAATGCATGTGGAACAGAAATCCTCGCTATGCTTTAAAACTATAGCACACCACACATGTTCTCATTTAAATGGCATTTGAACTAATTCTGTCCTCTCTCCCTAGGGCTCAAAAAGCTGCAAGTGCTTTACACGCTATTGCGAAAGCAACATTATTATCATCCAACAGTCCTGCTGACAAGTCTGACTTCTTTGTTAAACCTCAGGGAGAGCTGTGACTGGTCACATGCAAAAGGGTTGTAAAGAGTTTGGTACTCCACAGGGCAAAGTTTCTTCTTTCATAGAGCATAGTATCTGACAGCTGAAGTGAACTGGATACTGCGAGACACCCACGCTAAATAACGTGGGTAGAGCAGCAGATACAACTGGGAATCCTACTGAGTCTATAGGAGGGCATAGACCACAGAAATCACACAGATGGCATCATCCCACCCTGCTGAGTGCTGCAAAAACAAACAAAAAAGGGAGCTTGCCACTTAAACAGAGACCTCCTCAAGAAGCACCTGTCTAAGGGTGGTGCTGGCCAGGGGCAAAGAAGGCACTGCCCTTGCAGTCAGTCATCCTTGGAAAGAACTGACACTGTAAAAGTGATGCCTCCTCCTTAAAGATGAAGCACTGCCTTGGAAAGGACTAATCATTTCCATAAATACATACCAGCAGCCATTACTCAAAAGAAGTATTTTCCATAGGCGTAAAGACTATGAAGTTGAACATAGTTTCACAGGAGGGAAAAAAAAAGGAAGCAACTTACAAACTGTACATAAGATCCTTTCCGAAGCATAAAGTAATTACTCTCTGCAAGCTGCTGAGAGACCACGTAATAGTTTACTCTTCTAACAAGCTGAAAGTTATTTAATGTTTAATTTAGTGAGGAAATAAAAGACAAATATGAGCTTTGCTCTTTAATTAATCAAAACTTATTACACAGGACCATTGTACAGCCTAGCACAGAAAAAAATCTTGTGGTAAAGGTTGCAAGTTGCCAATACTTTACTTCAGTGTTGTGGTTAATGGCTGTTGGTTTTTTTTCCCCCTCCTTTAAAGATATTTCACCTTCTTTTTGTTCACTTACTCTCAGTGCAAGGTGACACCAGCAGGTGGAAATAAAATACATTCAGCACCAATATACGTCACCAGCTCTACACCAGTTCAGCTATGTACAACACAACACCACCAGCTTACCTAACAGAGGTGGCAGCCAGTTCACGTTGGCCTCGCAATGGGAATCCAAGAAGGTGATAACATCTCCTATTGCCACAGAGGCCCCCAGCATCCGAGTTCTTATCAGCCCTTCCCTCTTCTTGGTTCGGAGGATTCTTACATTTGGGAACTGGGCCATATAATCTTCCAGGCGTTTCTTCAGGTGTTCTGTATGAAAAATGAGAAAATAAAACATTCACAAGTAAATTCTTAGAAGTGCAGTTCCCTTCTTTGCCAGAAAAGGATGCCTTTGGAAATAGGATCTGGATGCTCAGCAAACGTACTTTGGTTGAAATCTGAGGTTTAAACATAACTTCATAATCAGGACTACTGAAGATGCTCTCAAACTTTAGAAGTAATTAAATAAAACAAAAACAAGGAAGAACCGGGAGAAGAAGATGGAGGAGTGCAGGGTGAAAAGAGAAAGCAGCAGAGAAAGGGAAAAATGAATAAGAAGGCAGCGGACCTGTAGGAGAACTCTATCAGAACAGACTGCAAGGAGTCACAGGCATTCTGCAGAAAAACATAACGTAGCCTAGAAGAGATGCTGAACAATTCACTCTTAGGAGTAAACTGCACCCAGTGCATTTAAATTGTGATTGGCTTCTTCAGAGCACAAAACCTGCCCACCCCCTCATGCCTAAATAAAAAACAGCAAAAGCCCAGCCAGGTATCCTGCAAGGTAGGCACAGCCTCCCTGTGTATTTGGATGGCTACAGAAAATGCTTATCAGAGATATTTGCATTTAAATATGGGAATATTTATGCTACTGAATAGGGACTGGAGCCATGTTTGAAATTGTGCAGATGCTTGCGGTCACCGTGAATAACAAGAATTCAAACAGGAAGACTGCAGAGAAAGATGACTGAGTGATCAAAACAATGGGCAGCTTGTTTAGATGCTGAAATAGAAAGCTTGGTCTGCATAAAGGCTGAGGGCACACAGCTGTCTTCACATCAAAGAGAGAAACACCAAAGAAAATCCTAAAAATAGGCTGGTCTGGTTGCTAATGGGTGGATCTTAGCAGCTGAAGTTCTGACTTACTTGACAGCACAGCCCATTCCCTGTAGCCAAGGAATTTCATTAACACATTGTATTACCTGCTGCCATCAAGTGCTGATCAAGGAGATGAGCCTCTTTCAGTAAAAGCCAGTCTGTTCTATCCAAGCAATTAACTAACCTTAAATCTCATACACTAAAAGGATGCCATCATTTACAACCAAATAACCCCACAGGTTTATTTGCCTTGACCACAGGGAACTCAGCAGGAGCTGTGCTGAAGTGCAGCACGTTGTCCATGTGATGTGCATGCTGCGCTCCTCTGCTTCTGAGCAGGCATGGAAAGGCAGGGGCTGAAAAGGCAGATGGGGTGAAAGCACTCTTCATTGGGGTGCCAGGGAAGCCCAGTATTGGAATAGCTCCTCAGAAAGAGCAAAAGAGTAAATAAACGTCACCAAGTCTCAAGCTCTACTTTAGGGTTTTATCTACTGGGGGAAGAGAACAGGCAAAATCCCTATGCCTGCCATATGCTCTGCACATTCCCTTTGAAGTAATCATCACCTGCCTTCAGTGAAAGATAACCCAAATCGACTTCTTTGCTTTGGAGCTCCCCTTGCAAGCTCTTTACCTTTTTCAAAGCTTTATTTAAAATTCCCCAGGATTTTGTGCTCACAAATGCATTTTACTGTTTTGCCTGACAAATCTAATTGCCCCACGAAATCTGCATAGCCTGCCGTACTTTTTGCTGCCTGGCACACCTTTCCTTCATCCTTTTCAAGTCTTTTCTGAATACATTTTTGAAAGCAACCCGAAATTTTGTCCACTCAATTACAGGTTTGTCAAATAAGAGGTTTCTGTAGAGACGAGATCCATTATTACTGCAGCTGTCTTCCTCACAAGGTAGTGGGTAGACTTGAAAGGCAGAAAGAAATAAAAAGGGGGAGAAAAAGAAGAAGAAAAGGCCACCACCACTGTTCTCTAACATCACAGAACATCCTTTGCCATTGTTAGCTTATCACAAAAGAGAAAAATAGCCCTGACTTCACACATAACCCAGTGAAGCTGGAGCTATGAGGTATGGCTATGGGTAAATCCACCCATGATGAGTTCAGTAAAAGAGCGGCTGCTGGTGTTCACCGTAATAAAAGAAGGGAATGGTCGCACAGAGGATTTGGGTCTGAGCTGGTTTCCCTCCCAGTAGCCACAGACATAGCAGCGTTTGCAAGATCAGATCCCACAGTACTTTTCTAAACCAGACCTACAAGACACAGGAAAGTCTTAAAAAGAAATCCACAGCTCCCAAACAGTGGAAAATATTCATCTGCTTATTAACATCTCGACTTCCCCTTAGCGGAGTGCGACAGACTTTCAATCAATTTCACAAACAAACCCACAAGGTTTCCCCCTTTCTTTCCCCGCACTCTACTCTTCTCCCAGCCTGGCCTTTGTGAGCCCTGATAGAAGAGGTTCGCTTCATCCATTTACAAACGCTATCACAATTAAGTCAATTTTTTTGCTTTTAAAAGAAAGTCTCACAAAACAAACAAGTGGCATTAACTACTACAAAATGTTATGAGCCTTTAAAAAATGTATTATGGCATCTTGTCACACTGAGTAATTTTTATTACAAGAGCAATTTTCTTTAATGAAAGTTGTTAGGTGAGTTGGATAGAATCCAATGGCTGTGCCTATTCTGGGCAAAGCGATACAGCCCAAGCACATAAATGAAAGTAAGTTTATCTGTAGATTAAAAACTAGGCTGATAGCTTAATAACACACTTTGCAATAAACTTGATATACGGTGTATACATTAACAGTACCAGTCAAGAACTACTTCAACTGCCATCAGCCAAGAAATATTGTCGTCTTTATTTTGAACTGTAAATATAACTCTGTGCTAAGAAAGAAGCTTCAACAGTAAGAAGGGGGACAAGGACAGAGAAGCCCAAGGATTCTTTTTGATACTTTAGAGGGGTAAATATATATGAAAACGGGCAACTGAAGTATCTGCAGCACAGGACCAGCTGAAATGGCACTGAAGTCCTGGGCTCCACAGGATTAAATTGTTCAAACAAAGCAAAAGTTGATGTATGTCTTGATGCGTCCTCTCATTGCAAACCATGCAGCCTGACTCTGTACAGCACGCCTGGGTCCCCCACACTGCTTTTGCTTCCTGGTGGCTGTCACATTCTCATAGATGCTTGTACAAAACCACCAATGGGTCTGTGGTTTATTTTGACTTGCTTAGTCTTGGACCACAGTTATATTCCCACAAACATCACTGAAATGATTCAACAGTCCTCAAGTTTATGTCTTTTAACATCATTTTGCCCTCAAGTTAAACTATTTCTCTGTAGAGCTGCAGGCCACTGCACTGCCACAGCTAACAGAGGAAGTCTCACTTCTTTTCTGTTCTTTCTGCTCTCCCAAATCGCACTCCATGACCCAAACACCCACTTAGAAGCAATTGCATATGGGGTGCTCACCTTCCCAACAGACAGCCACAAACCCCACAGCTGTACACAGCTCTGTGCACATCACTCACTGGGCAGACTGGATGCACATGGCACAGGAGGAGAGAACTAACTGGAGGATCTGCAGAGCTTCCTTTTAGCCAAACAGGGCTGGCTCTTCTTTCCTGGAGGTTATTCTGAATAGTTTCCAAACACTAGAAGTGTAACTTTTTGCCTGGCATTTGCTTACTGGTTATCCTATCTCTACCCCCCTACAGGCAGACGCGCTCATTTAAGATTACAAATGAGCCCATTCATCTTTTCTAAGATACTCGGGCCTAACGTGCTGTTTAACAATTTAAGAATGAATTATACTTCCTCCCAAATCTATCACAACATGCAAGCCAGGCCTCCCCCAGAATAGAAAGCTCTACATCATTGAAATTAACTTTTCTCCCTGTTTTGGTACAGATGAGTAATCCTTTTAAGTAGCAAAATGTGCTGTTATCCAAACAGGCAGCACTTACACTGGTTTTAATTTTCCTTCAATGTTTTCAGCCTCTGATCAGTGAAGTTTGGGAGGATAATAAACATTTAATAGATTACACTGTGAAAAATCAGTCCCAATAATAGCAACTGATTAAGCTGATCACAGCCTTCCGAGCAGAATCTGCTTATAAGCAAAGAAGAAAAGGCCTGGGAAGAGAGAAAATTAATATCTGTTGCTTGCCTGATTACAGTTCTGTGGTGGGCTGCCTTAAATGCCAGATAGCTGTGCAAAGCAGTGCAGCTCCACAGCCCCTCTTGTATCAGTGCTGGGGCTCAGCACTGGGGGAAATAGTTCTGAGTAAAAAACCAAGAGCTGAAGCTATAGCACCTCACTTGCTAATACATCTTTCCCAAGGGAAACAGTCAGCCATTTTCATTAGTTTACTCTTCTTCTTTCCAGTTCCTAATTAAATATGATTCAAAATTAAAGAACTCAGGTGCTGTTCTTTTTTCCTCCTTCTTTGACTATATTTGATCTAAAGAGGTGATTTCATGACTAATTTCCGTGTTGTTTGCTTTTGACATCAGAGAATATTTTGCTGACATACACACTAGATAGCTGTATTTTTGGGCTATGTAGCTTTTGTAGCTGCTGGAACAGGAGTGAACTCTTTGCAGCACACTTAATATTCAGCTCAAGATAAACGTAGCCATGGTGACGAGCAGGCAGGGCATTACTGTCCCAAATGCTGCCTTTAAAGTGGGGAATCTGTGCCCTCAATCTTAATCAAAACCACTTCTTTGGCCTTATCTAGTTGCTTACCCAAGGGAACGTCCACACTCCTGCTCAGTGCTAATGTACTTTCACTAAATTGATAAACACTGCATGGGCAGAGGAAAACGTTAAAAATCACTAAGACAGGCCATCACACCATTGGCATCACCACTCCCAGCAGAGGCTCATGGATGCACCTCTTCCTGGTTCACAGTCCTACAAACAGATGCACACAGAATGAGTGAAAGCGAGCTGCTGTGCTAGAACTGCTTCTACACTTGGTCAGCTTATCAGTGTACTTTCACTGTGGGTAGTGACGTACAGAGTAAAGTATCATAACTAGAGCCTAAAACCTATGACCAATACCAAAATAACCCACCCAACTTGCCATCAGCTGGAGAAATGCATGTGGGCTTTTAATACAAGTGTTAAGACATTGCATGCTGAAACATTTTGGAACAAATCAGAGCTGTGAGATTTAAGTCTTAGAAGTTACTGAATTTTGCCAGGAAAAAAAAAAGCCAGCGCAAACCCAAAAGACAACAAACCAGCTGGTCCTCAGAGATTCAGCTCTGCCTTTATCAGCAACATTCATCTGAAAAAGTTCTTGGCCTGAAAGTATTTGCTCTGTGCGAAACAACAAAAAAGGAAAGATTCCAGAAATTGCAAGAATTCACAGAAAACTCTATTATGGATTTCTGTCTGTTAGAGATGATGCTGTTAGGTCCAAGATGCAACCCACTTGATAGTGGTTTGGTAGGACTGTATTCCTTTGGAGTCCAAAGGCTTTGCTCTCAGGTGTCTCTGTGAGGCAGGGTAACAATGAAGGCTAAAATGAGCAGCACAGACCTACAAATGTTGTACTTCAGGTCTGCAGCCAAACAGAATATTGAAAAACATAACCCTTCATTCCTACAATAACACTCATTAATAACAAACAATGACAAAGCGAAATGTTTGCGCTGCAGTCTGTATGCCAGAGAACAATAAATGAAATCTCTGGCAAACAGAAGAAGTCAGCAATATGGCTGTGGGAGAAAGTACACAAATATTTGACTTGCAGTAACAAACCCCCAGCATGTCAGAAGTACATTCTACAAACTCAACGCTTCACTCTTTTCTTCCAGATCCCTTTTCCATCAGTTCCCAATGCTCTTGTTTACTTGATTGGTGCAAAATGCAACTATTAGAGTAAGTTGTTGACATCTGCCAGAAAGGTCAGTATATCTATTAAATCCTGAAGCACAAATCCAGGGCTTCTCACAGCTGCGCTGATACCACAGCAAAAACACCTCATGGAAAATAACCTCACACATTCATTTCAGCTGGATGACATACGGGAAGGGGAAGCACTGATAGATGGAGGAATGCTGCTTGGGCACTGCCCAGCATGGTGAACTACCACACTGCATACGCTTAGCTTGCTGTTAATAAGGCCCTCCTGGCACAAATAGATGCTGAGAGAACGCATGCACTGTTTCTTCACTGAAAATACATCACTGCAACTGAAGCTATAGAGGAATAAGTTTCATATTATCCACTTCTATTTCTATATTACAAAAGCGTTGTTTTCCAACTTTCTCAAAGTGCAGAAGTTTCCCCTTTTACTAAAGTCCCTGCATCAGAAGAGCTGCTTTGCCAATACCATCCGAAATGCACACTTCAATAGCAGAAACCATGATTACCAATAGGAGACATCACATAAGAGCACTGGCAGAGGGTGTTCGAATCACATTTCTAATTAACTCCTGTAGAGAAGCGGCTGTAAGGCATTAAAACGCTGATTTGCACTGCTGCTGACACATCTAGATATTTCTGACTCCCGGCAGATGAGGACACACACTTCAAGACATACTTCAAGGTGAGGAGAAGAAAGTTAAATCTGTTTTCTTGCAAACTTCCGCTAACAGCAAACTACACACGCAGGGTTTTGTAACACAGAGCAGTGCAGTTGGATTTATTTAATGAGCTGTAATGGAAAGCCTGCTCCTCAATTATTTTTGCTGAACTTCGGTTTACCAGCCATCCTTCGCTACACAATAATTAGCTCACAAGGAGGTCACAGTCAACTGGACCCTTTCAATCTACCTCATCTTCTTTCCAGAAGGATCCTTCAGCAGCAGCAACTGATCTCAAAGCAATAAATACAAGAAGATGAAAAGTAAACTAGTTAGTTAATTTAGGCTGCCACTTAAAAAGCACAAGGAAACAACTACAAGGGGCTCTCAAGTTCTTTACAGCTCTAGAGAATACGCTTTAATACTCTCCAGCCATTGCTTAATGAACGCCACAGTTTTTTTTGTAGCCCTTTATGAAGTTACACACAAGAAGAGAAATGGTGCTTAACAACATTAAAAATGATTATTCAGACATGAAAAAATTAGAAAACTGAATCCCATCCACATCTCACTATGGATCCAAAGAAAGCTGTTACTTCGCCCATCTGATGTATCCCACAGCCACAATACATGGCCAGAAGTAGAGGATAAAAACTACTCTTTTTCTTTCATTAACAAAACCAGACCATCTGCACCAGGCTTTATGCAATTATCAAATACAACAATAGTGCTCACTATCAAATACAACACTGTGTAGTCCACAGACTCACTGCAATGGTACAAATGCTCAGCAGTGGTAGCTCTAATTCACACAGGAGTTTTGGTTACAAACATCTCGTGCAGACTGTGGGTGACAACCACTCAAGAGCCCGAATCCTCTTTTGCTTTTAATATTTGTGCCACTATCTCTATGAGTGCTACTCACAAACTCAAGTCACGTCCTACCTGGAAAAACCACACGGGTATTAGTGACAGCCTTAGAACTTGGCCACAGTCGGAGGGCTGCTTACACTGTGATGTTCTGCACTGGTGTTAAACCACAGGACAAGTGAGCATGCTCACACAAAAAGCATCAGAAACAAGCTGAGCAGATTTGTGATAAACCTTTTATTCCAATGAAAGAATGAAGTTTGTTTTCCCTCAGACTTCCAAGCCTCTACACCTATAAGGACCAACCTGGCACCACTTACCCAAGGGGAGATTCTCACTGACAGCCATTTTCAAAGCAGTTCTAAAAATCTAAGCAAATCTGAGATGATTTGCAATGAATGCTAAGGGTGAGAACTTAATTTACAAAAACAATCCTTCTCTAAGTTGTTTGAGACTACAGGTAATCACAACTTCTACTTAACTTCAAAGAAACACTTAACAAAAGGTTGTGGAAAATCAGTTGCCTAAGAAAAGTTTGTTGTTTCCCGCCTCCCCCTCAATACTTGAAGGTTAAAAGCTTTAAAAGAATCATATTCAAAATTCAGTAAGAAAAGCTGTCATCACTTTGCCCTAAGTACAATCACTATTCCAGAGATGTACTCACTAGATGCACTTTCGTGCATTTAAGAGGAAAAAAATGACTTTTACAATGCATGTGCCTAAAGATGAAAAGATAATCTCTTTAGCTGCATAAATCCTTTACTGTTCCATTTAAAGATCAAGAAGAATTCAGGTTTTAAACCCTTTCCTTTATTTCAGATGCTAAGAGCATGATTTCTTTCAATTAAAGCCTGGCGGATACGGTTAATGGAACAGAGTTGTATTTGCTACATACCTGATGCTGCACCAAACGACACATTAATCACCCCTTGCCTGTTCCTTTCAATACGCTTTGCTTAGTGACTTATGCCCTTCAGGCCAGCATGCGGCTCAGCCAAGTAGCCTTACCCACAATTGTTTTTCCATTCAGATTATCCCATGTGGCTACCCCCAGAATTACTCGCTCTGCAATATGAGGAGAGATTTAAAAAGTCACAGGGATTTATCTGTAAAAGGGAAAAAGGAGATTTGGCTGTGCCTGCCTCTGGCACTCAGGGAACAGATAAGCTCCCAGACTCCCAATGGTAAACTTTCAAGCAAGCTAAAGAAGAGTGTGGGCCAGCAAAACAGGGAAAGACAACCAACCCTACAGGTAGAAAGGACAAACAGAATGGAAAAAGGCAATCAAAGCCAAAGGCTTTGGTAGAGGTAAAAACAGATGGCACTGCTAACACAAAACAATGCTTGGACTCCATTACTGGTAGCACTAGAAGTCCTGTGCTGCTGCTTTCCAGAACCAAGCAGTGCTCACGGGCTGCATTCTGGACTCACAGCACTTTGTGGTGTCTTTCCAATGTCAAACTGCAGTTCTAATGCTTATTGCATAAAATCCTGCTGAAATGAAACCCACAACTAAGCAAAAAACAGCAAGTACAGATGGGGAAAGAAAAATTAAAAATGGATGAACAAAGACGTCCAGGACTTCTAAACAGTTCTCAAAAAATACAGCTGAAGGAAACAGGGCAGTGGTGAAAGGAAGGCAAAGCTGTAACCTGGAACCTCCCTAATGACTTCCCAAGGGAATATAACATCCCATGCACCCTGCTTATAAAGATAATGTTCTCAAAATGAAATACGTCTGTATGTGCGCACTACCTCCTAAAATACAGTTGTTGGGGTATTTTTTAAAAGCTAGAGTCAGAAGGTTGATTTTGAAAACATCATTGTCATTCCGCATTACACACATTAAATTCAGCTGAAATTGTTACTGCCTTTCAGTCCCAGGAGCAGATTTTGACTGGTTACAGCAAGGAGGATGTTAAGCCTTTCTGCATTGCCACAGTACACACGTACAGTGCTGTGAGGCAGACAGCCCAGAGCTGAGTTAACACTTCCAGAGCAATCCTGATGTTTGGAGACTGCAGTATTTTCAGTGCTGCCACATTCAACTTCACTGCTGTATCAACACAGTGCTTTGCATATAATGCACGCCTTCGAGATGACTGATGTGCGGTTCTCATCCTTCAACAAGGGACAACACTTGTTCTAAAACACTGTCATTTATACAAAAGTAGTCTTAAAAATGAGTAAGAATGAGCTGTCAGGCACTATGCAAATAACCGAACAGTAGAATGTGATGCATATGAAATATAAGCACTTAGTCACAACCACTGATTTGTGTCAAGCTAAACCGTAAAATAGGATACATCCAAAGCACTTCTGAACCACCTGTGTGGTGTGCAGATCGTCTTCTGCACATAGCGAACCCCAAGTGCATGGCGAGATGCTTCTTGTAGATGACAGTCAGCATTTGTCACCACCTCCCAGCACACAGGGAGTTTATGATGACTCAAATAATTTAAAATTTTGAATTGCTATAAAGGGTGAAAAGGTACAAACACGACTTTCTTATGTTAAAGGAAAGTCAGTTTGTACCAAATAATCATACTAATGCAGACAATGTCATCAGTTCTCAGAGATGCGAGGCTCCCCTCTTGTGTCTTTTGGTGACTCAAGAAGGCAGCTGAGGCACACGGGCATTTAATGTGCTTGTGCAGCCCATTCTGTTAGGCCTACTCTCCCAGTACCTTTGGGTTCCCTCATTTTGAAGATTTTCTTACCTATAAAAAAGGCAAATTGGTTTCAGTGTTGCCTTTCAAATTGTCCTAGTGGGCTAATGGATGAAATACCATCAGTTCATTCAACTTCACTGAACATCTTCATCCACAACCTCAATAAAATAAGAGAGATTATGGAGCCTCTGTCCCTGAAGATTTTCCATACGTAAAAACTTGAACAATCTGCTGCAGCTGAGCACCAGGGAGGCAGGTGAGATGATCTCCAGTGCTACTGTGAGAGTCCCAGTCTAGCCTCCATCTCAAAGCCATCTCTTCTCCAAAACAGTCATGAGAGAGGAGGGTTTGACTTCAGCCTTTCACCCAGTGTTAGAGTAATACCTGATGTTCTACTGTTGCAGAGAACTACTAAATATGTATTAGGTGCAAGTCAGAGAACATTTAGACAAGCATCCTGCAAAGAGAAAACTCACCAGGCTCTGCCCTCTCTTCTTTTTTGCTGAAGACTGTTCATTCATGTATTGAGAGACATTTGCTCCACATTTGCAAGCTGCAAGGATTAGATGGGAGATCAACAACCCATTTTGCACAAGGCAGACACTTGAGATGAACAGCTTGATTTCTCACAACCGTAGATTCAAATTGTTCACCAAAGAACTAAAGCAGCCCCTGAAGCATCACAAACTGCCTGCCTGCTATTCATTGCCCACTAGCAATAATAAAAGGCTAGAGTCAATACAAACTGACCTGCATTTCAACTTCTCTTCCCCTCCTCCCATTGCTATGATATAATGGAACTCACACACTACTCAACAGCACTATAATTAAATAATCAAAATCAAACAAGTTTCACATCTGACAGTCCCCAGGAGAATGCCAATATACATACAAAAAGCATTTTAGTTTACTTAGTGCAATTCTGGTAACAACAAGCTCAGAGGGATATAATTAGTACCCTGCAAGCCAGCATATGAAAAGCCTTCATTTAACTGAGCTCAACACTGAAGAATGGCTATAGAAATGAAACGTGAAGCCACAAATCCACATAGAACTGCCACAGCTAACCATTTTTATGATCAAGAATCATTTTTTTTTGTATATACTGCATTTCTGATTTCTACTTATCCAAAAGGGTGCTATTCTGGATCACCCTGATCCAGCTGAGGTCAGTCCGTGGGTCTTTAGCAGCTCTCAGCAGGATGCAGAAAGAGGCAGACAGTGTCAGGCAGGCTCATTCTTCCTCTCCAAAAATAGGTACTGAATTGGTGCCTCCCTCTGTTCAATATAACCCATACTCTTTTCCACATTTAAACCTTCCCACTGCTTTGAAATGCTTATGGTCAGGAGAATGAACTCCTTATATCCCCACAAAGTTTGTGCAGAAGAAAAGTGCATGCTACTATAGCAGTCTTATTGGGAATGCTAAATTCATATTAGAGACTAATTGCAATAGAAGAAATGGCAGAAATATACCCAGAACATTTACTCTGTTGTGACCAATGGCATTGCTAGAAAGCAAATTCTTTTTGAACCAACACAGCCTAGATTAGGAAGACAAGGGTCTGTCGAACCCTAACAAGAGTCAGGTGTTAAAGAACTGCTGGAGGCAGCACTGCAGTCTGCTGCTCAATGCAAGCTGGGTGCTACTGCAGCACTGCATCAGTATCATAGAACCATAGCACTGTTATGGTTGGAGAAGACCTCTAAGATCATAATCAACCCTTATTAAACTGATCCCACAAACAGTCAGACCTTCCCAGAGCAAAGTGGCTGATATGGGACTCAGCTCTAAGTTTGAAGTAAGACTAGATTTTGATCACTTGCATTGTATGATAGACACCCAAAAATAATTCCATTCAGTAAGCTGCTCCAGCACATTCAGCTTTCTCAAATACAAAGCAAAGGAAATATTTCAAAAACGCAATTGGTTAAGCTTTTGCTGCTTGCTGTTAAGATTTGCTGTCATCAGGACCATCTTTTTTGGCTGAAAAATGTTTATTGTTAAAGGTCACAGAGTTGTGCCTCAAACAAATTAAGAAATAAATGGCTGTTGACACTTCTAGAAGATGATTCATCTGCCCAAGAGATCCAGTAATGAAAGCAGCACAGCTGCCTCTCAGGTATGCAGCAGAACACAGCATCCACCAACTAACCCAGAAATCCATCTTCACTCTCCTGTCACTTTGTTAGATAACTTCTCAACTCTCTTCATAACCGAACCAAAAATGTCTTGCTTGAAAACAGATGAAAAACTTACAAAAGTAACATCAGACAAAATCACGAGCTTAGCAGCCAGGTTTCCATATCAATTCTTTAACTATTATTAGTTAAGCCCTTTTTACTCTTCTGGTGAGTCTCCAGGTATGAGAGCTGATCAGATGCACTGATGAAAGATGCTGATGGACTGGCACTACACAACTGAGTGTAACAGCAGAACAGGAGAGCAACACCATCAGCAGGGCCTCAAGGGCAGCTGGGCAAAATCCAGTGTGTTTAACTCAACACAGGTGAGCACATGAGAAATACTAGTGAGAAGAATATGGTCTCCTAGCTGGAGACAGGTTTTTGTGGGTTAGTCTTTTTAAAGAGTTATTAAGGTGCTAGGTCTTTTTAGAGAGCCCTCAAGTGAAAGGCCACCAGGAGGTACAGCACAGAGCATCAGATATTTCATCTTGTCGGGGTAATTCTCGATAAAAAAAATGATTAAGGTTTTTTTTTCTTTTCATTTCTCACTATTCACTGGAGTTCATTATGACTGTTTACTGATCTCTTTGGGGAAGAAGCTGACATTTACTGTTCTTACTATTGGCTCTCTGATCTCCATCAGGCTCCTAGCTATCACTGTGCCCAGTGGTTCTATAATTTCTGAAGAAAGACTGTTACAAATCTGTGGGAAAAGCAATTGAAAGAGAAGCACAGCATCCCACTCTGCAGACAAAGCAGCGGACCAACCATCTGAGATTTTCAAAGGAAACCGAGAAATCTCTCCTCACTAATAACTGCTCACCGATTCTGTGGCACAGCAGCGATGGTATCATCTGCTCAGAGATGTGGTCTTTATTCTCTGCCCAATTTAATCAGGAGATAAATAACCAGAATTGTGGTCTAACAGTCCAAATCCAAGAACGTGGCCTTCTCAAATACACAATCTGTGAAGTGAAAGATCTCCTGGAGCAGTTCAGTTTGATGTGTTAAATTATCTAAACTCAGACCCTGGGTTGAAGAAAGGTGATTATTTTTCTTTAAACACATACCATGGATAAATTAACAACAAAATTATAACCAGCAGCCTTTCAAATTGAGGCAATGCACTGTGCTAAGTGCTAAGTCATTTAGGACTTAGTGCTCTTGCCTCTTGAAGACTGAGGAACTATTTAAACTCCAGGAGGGATGTGGGAAAGCAACACCGGTGCGGTTAGGGGAGAACAACTGCCTGCTGGAAAAGGAGAAGGAGACAGCAGGAAATGCCACAGTGCAGATACAGACTGACAGCAGGGAAGGAAAAATGTTTCATCCTAACCAGTAATTGTCCCAACACGGATAGATCAACTGAGCTAGCAGGAAAACATTGGTTTCAGAAAGGCTTTTATTAGCATGCTGTCTGTGTCTCGTTCTCTTTCCTTTACAATTCACCTCACTGTCCAACACCAGCAGTCTTTTGTACCCATCTGTAAATAGCTGCTGCACAAATTAATCTCAGCCATTTCTTTGTATGAAAGATGGATGACTGACGGAGAGGAGCTAGCAGAGGCAGGTGGAACAGAACAAAGGCAAGCCGGACAAACAGCACACGTGTGGTCTGTTGGGGAGCAGAAATGAGAGAGCCAGAGAAGTGCTCTGTCAGCTGCTCAGATGGGCACTTCTAGAGAACAAGGAAAACAGATACACAGGAAAACAGATTTCATTACTTCCACTTCTCCCATAAGAAATGTGTTTGTACAACTCAGCTGTGGTTACTGCATGAGCTTTACTAATTTGCTTCTAGACCAAGTAGCAATAAAGAGACCTTGTTGGGAGGGTATTTTTCCTCCGGCTTAGTTTGAAAATCCTCTGAAGAAATACTTAATTCATATAACTGATTGATTTGTTCAAATCAGCACGCCTTGCTTGCAAACTAATTAGAGACGTAGTTTAGAACAAATACTGCAGCTATCAGGTAGTGCTTATTTCAAAGTCAATATAGGTCAGAACACAAAATACTCACTAGCTTGTTCCCAAGCTCATTTTTGGAATTTCCTATGTGTCAGAATCTTGAAGCTGTATCCTTTCACGTCCCTACAGCGAGTTCTTTTTGATTAGTTGCATAATCTCAGGAGCAGGACTCAAGCGCTGCAGCCCGTAAAGAATCTAAACAGTCAGAGTAATTTTAATGGAGAAAACAGAGTTGCTGGATCTGATAATAATTCTTTAAAAATCACTGTACCCTCCTTAACACAGGAGGGCCAGCTGCGTCACAGGGCTTCCAAATTCCACGTGTTCTCAACATAGCAACGTCTAGAGGACAAAGACATTCATTCCTCATGTTTGATTGCTTTTTTCCCCCACCTTAGCAGTAGTGCATGCTGCACATGTTTTGCTTTAATACATAAATTAATTTAAATCACACAGCACATAAATGATTCAGAGAGAAAAGGTATCTTGCCTTTCTGCTGAAGATTAACTACATTCAGCAACTACACGTATACACTGCTATGACAATTAACAACAGCTCTTCTATTTATGGTAATTTCGCATGCCCAAGATTATATGTATTCACACGTAATACTTGAATCCAATCCAAAACAAATGCTTTTTTCTTAACAGTACTCTCCCTTTTTCGCACTGCATGTCAGCAAGGGAAAGCAGTCAGGGCTTCAGATGCTGCAGATTTACTTTCCAGGGGTACAATACTCGGGGGAAAAAAGCCAGCAATCATCAATAGTCCAAAGTAGAGACCTTTTATCAAGGCTTCTCTCATTTTCTGAGTCTAGAAGAAAATGCAAGACCTGAGGAGTGAGCTGTTTCCCTTCACTCCTTTTGTTTTGATCGTTTGGTTTTAATTGCCTGGTTCCTTCATATTGTCCAAAATGCAGGACAGCCCTTGTCAGGAGTTAAAATAGTACAAAGTGAACTTGAGACATGATTATTTTGCTGGACTTTTGGACTTTCAGGTACATTGGAGCAAGATTTACCTGAGCTCTGCTCTTGGCAAGGAAGAAGTCACTCAGTCACCTTAATTATACAAATATTTGCAAGTTCGTTGATCCCTTTGGCTGATAAGCATAGGCAGATATTAACAGATGGAGATGCTACATGCAAATTCTCATACCTCTGTCACTGAAGTCATCCACCAGCACTATCTCTGCTATCAGCTCAGGAGGGGAGCGGTTCAGAACGCTGTGCACTGTCCGGAGGAGGGAGGACCATCCTTCATTGTGGAATGGGATTATCACACTGGTGTTCGGCAGCTTCTCCAGGTACAGCTTATTCTTGCAGCTGGATAAAGAACAAGGTCAGAAGGCAGTGCCAAAAAACACCAGCACTTCCATATCAATTGCTATCAAGCAACTCAGTTCATCCTCTATTCCCCAAAATGATGCAAGGTGCCAGAAAAAGGACTTCTTCAATACAGAGTTGACCCATTCCAGTTTGCCTTGCCAAAAAAACCCATTCCTTATGAAACAGCAACTGTTAATGGCCAGTAAGTGATATTTAGCAACGCAGAAAGTCAAAGGAATCTGTTAGGTATTGAAACTGCTTTTAAAGGAAATTCCCATTACAGCTTTGGTGCAGCAGTCTGCAATACTTCTTTTTTTCCAGTTCTCACACCTCAAAGATCATTAGGAAGAGGATTTTCTGAAGTTATTCCAGGAGTTGAATGCGTCTGTTTTAAGCTCTTTTAATACACTGGTTTAACATATTTAATCCCACATTTCAGAGAAGCAAATAATTCTAATCACACATATAACATCATCCAAAAATTTAAAATGGAATGTAAAGAAATTAAGGACCTTGTCTAACAGCTCCTTCCCTAAAGAGCTGTAGAAATTGAAGACGTTATGAACAATAGATGGAAGAGACAGGATAACCACATGAA
This sequence comes from Coturnix japonica, assembly GCF_054131305.1. Classification (NCBI taxonomy): domain Eukaryota; kingdom Metazoa; phylum Chordata; class Aves; order Galliformes; family Phasianidae; genus Coturnix; species Coturnix japonica. The sequence goes on along the minus strand of NC_140680.1, from coordinate 4,826,562 downwards.
AAGAACTGGTCGATAAATAAACCCACTTCCCTCAGTAATAGATCAATCTCCAACTTCTACACAAGGCTTTCTTTGTCATCCTGGGTAAATTATTCAAATGCTATTTTTCTTAAATAGCCAGTCTTGTTTTAGGAGTTCTAATTTGACGCTCAGTTCAGCCGATCAAAGCCAAGAAAGCTGGGCTTTGAATTCAAAGCACTGCAGAACTTGGATAGAATCAGAGACTCAGGTCTAAAGAGCCTCCACAGATCTCCTGGCTTTAAGGGCACTGCCCCAGACCATTAGTCTCCCTTAAGACTGAAATAGGCGTAATGCTTTCTTGTCTTGTGGGATTGTTTTCAAGAGAGCCTCACGAAAAACATCCAGACAACAGCAGTAAGTGCAGAGTTTATTTGCCGGCAGGTGTGGCCCTCTGAGTGGAGTTTGAACCTTGCTGAACAGGTGAGGCATAAGGCCATTTGATGAACAACTGTAGTTAAAATTACCCAGCAGCCGTTCACTAGGGGACAAATTTATTCCATTCTCAGAACCCCACATGTCCAGCGCACAACAGATAGAGGTGAGAGCATGAACAGAGTTTTTTAGCACTTAAATGGTAATGCTAGCATGATGGGCTGCCCTCTTCCTGCTAGCAGAGAAGGAAGGCCGTGCTCTATTCCCTGCCCCGCCACATCACTGCCTATTGTGCAGCATGCACTACAGCTGATTTGCACATCAGGCTTTTTGCACATGCACAACAGAGCGCATGCATGCAGGTAGTCCCCTCCCCGTTCCAGGAAGGGCAGATAGGAACAAAAGCAGCTTTGGCAGTGGAAGCTTTCTCCTGGGTGCCTTTCCCAGGGCATGGAGAAGGAGACACCTATGTTATTCAAACTCAATAAATCTGTGGTTACAGGAAGCAACTGTGGTGCCTGCATGAAAGGACAGTAGCTTATTCTAGGTCTAATGAATTGTCTTGGGGAGCTGCCAAGAGCTTGCAGGCTACGGCTGCAATGCACAGATCTAGTATGCAAAATAAAGCTGCATGGACTGCTTTCATCCAGCCCTTGGCAATGCAATCAACCTTCTTCAGAGGTAGCTGCTAGCTATAATTTTGTGACAACATGAAACAAGGTCCCCCAGTTCTCTTCTAACCCTTCCTAAACTGCAATTCTCATTCTCCAACTTTAACAAGTAGAAGCTTTACCTATTAAGTTTAACTATTAAAGAGTTTCTCTCAAGCTATCATATCCACAATTGTTTTACGAGACCTGCAAAATTAGTACTGAGTATTAGAAACCCCAGAGGCACTGAAAGGAAACATTATTGCCCCAGTTCACCTGGTGATTACACTCCCCTTTATCCGAAGGCACATTTCTGAACTTTAAAGTTTCCATTTTCTCTTATCAAACATAAAAGGGAAGGTAAAACAAGTGCTCTGCAGCACAGCTCCTGTCTTTCTATTGCGCTTTTTATGGACTATACCTCAGCTAAACTTCATTATAAATTGCCCTCATCAAGCTCCCAAATAATATGAAACAAAACGTTTCAAGTGTATCTTTTTTTAATGGGCAGGGAATAAACAGACCTTTTCAGCTGTGAATTCCTTTACTGCAGATCTCCATTAAATGCAACCCCATTCCCTGCCCAGCTAATCCTAGCATCCATTACATACATGCTGTTTATCCTCATCTTGAGACCTCTGCAATTATAACTCACCACACTGGGGGGAAAGGATGTGTCAAACATCAAGCAGAACCAGCTGCAGCAGTATCATTAATCACAGCTTAAGTTGTTGGTGACTCAGACACTTCACTTATTAATTTTAACTGGGGACTACAGTCAGAAGTTTTACATTTTAAAAAAGTTTTAATAGCAGAATTAGCAATGAGGAATCAGCAACTCTGTAAAGCACTGGGAAATGTAAGGTAATTTATTAATCTTCAGGTGAGGAAATACTGCATTGTCTACAGCTTAAATCCTCAGGACCATGGCAGCCCCTTTAAATGGCAGCCAGGCACAGCTTAGTTGAGCAATCACAGAATCTTAAACTATTTCCCAGAATTTGAATATTAGCTGACCAACAAACATCTTTATCCAGTCAGTCCGGATGTTTAAATATTTCAGCTGTGTGACTAAAGCATTTATGGAGCTACACTTGCTCCTCTGGTCTGTGGGTACATGCTGAGAAAGGTTGAGCTGCAGGATTTGGTCGGTTCATTGTGACAGCTGAAGAGGCGACCTCTTGAATGCCCTAATACATTTTAAAACCTTATTTTTGGAAATGATACTTCATGAGTAAAGCACATGTTGAATTCATGTTGTTGAATTCAAAACCAGCTTTCCACAAAACTAGCTTTTACCCACTTATCTAAACATGGCTTTCTAATTCAGCAGTGCACACAGCTTAAAACACATCTTGGCTTTGTATCAATAAGGATTAAACAGGTGATTTCAAAGGTCATATTAAAATGGAACTGCTTTTTACACAAGCTCTGGTTAAGTTTTATGAGGAAGATAATGACAAAAACCAACATCTTCACTGGTAGTTGAGTGGAGCTACTCAGGTCTTGTTCTGCTCCTAAAAATTTCACGGTTATTTCCAGCTACTGGCAAATGTAAGAACCACACAGAGTTTACTGACAAAGCCATCACCCAACTACACTTAGGGCACTTGTCAAACAAGTCAGACATTTACATCACTTTCTGCTGCAGAGAGAAACAGTTCTATCCTATTAGTTGCTAAAAATTGTTGGCCATGTCAGTAGGCTCAGGAACTGAGCTGTCATGTTAGAAGAGATGAATGTGGAAGTAGATGCCTCTTCAGTTTGAGGTTCCTTCATTGCAGTGCTTTGCAGGGGAGTGGGACACGATGATCTGCAGAGGTTCCTTCCAACCCCTACAGTTCTGTTGTGATTCTGCAATTTTTATTTATTCTTATTATTTTTTAACTGATTCGTCACCTCCATTTCCCACTGCAATTACTGCACACTGTCCTTTATGAAAGAGACAGCAGGTACCAACAGCACCCTGGCTGTGAAAGACTTGTGCTGGACAAACAAAACAACATAAAAGCCCGGCACACTGCACATGTGGTAAATTAGGGCTTGTAAACTTTCACCTCTGGAAATGCAAACTGTATACTCACTTTGGATGTCTGATGTCGGGAAGGGAACGATTCAGAGAAATTTTATCGCTCACAAAGATATTAAAGCCATTTTCTCTGTATGCCTGGTCCACTCGCTCTGCGTCAGTCATTGGGTAAGGTTTTCCCTGTTCCCCGTTTCCTACAGACAGACAAAGTAAACATGCACTGTTACTATTAATTGGTGCTTAACAGGCCACAGACTAACCCGTGTATCAAAAGGACAGCACTTATCTCAGAGGCCTTTGAAATTCCTCCATTAGTTTTGTGCTGTATGCCATATTTAGCGCTGGGTTAACCTCAGCTGTGCAAAATCATACAAGTTAAAGTCTTGCTTCTGCCATCAGAAACAAATGAAGGGGCTACGGCAACACCAGGAAGGATCTTTATTTTTTCTTTTTTTCCACAGCAGGAAGAATACATATGATGAGGTATTTAAACCAGAGTTGCTTCTTTCTTCAGCACAGATGGATATGTATTTTTAACAAACCTTAGTTCTTGTACAGAGGAGACAGAGCCCTTGCAGACATCAGTGTAAAGATGTAACATTCAATATGGCCCCTTTTATACGATAGAAGATAAAACCCACAATTACAGAATAAAAGTTGAACGTTATGATCTACAACATTTTTCTTACCCCTTTTCTTTTCTGAATATCCCAGGTTTGGAATCACATGATTTTTAATAAGCTTTCAAAAATCAATTCTGCACTTACTCTAAAAGCATCAAGATGTTACCATCATCCTTTCACCTCATAATGATTACTTTGGAGTTAGTGGAGGCTTTAACTGAGATTAACCAACAATAACGGCTGCATCACGCCAACATCATCTCCACTCTGAAGTTCAACATACCAACCCACACTCAGTCTAGCAAATAAAATCCAATTAATTTACGATTTGTATTAAAATATTTATAGTGATCTTACATACCCACACGCTCAAGGTCCCTCCTTATTGCTTCCTTATTATGCCAGTCCTTTTTCCTCTGTCCATCACCAAAGTAAAGGTCTTTCTTTTGCCTCATGTGTGGTGCCTTTTAAAAAGAAGACTGGATATATTATAAAACCCCCCAAACCAATGAAACCTTTCTATTAACAGCCTCCCCCTTCCCGTAAGGGCAGACTATGGATCTCCCTTGAGGTCAGACTCAAAGCAAATCATTTTTAACCTAAATGGGAAGATGGAAAAAGCAAGCTTTACGTGCCTCGGAACAGTACTTTATCTATAGCTGTTAAGTAGGTTGTTTGTTTTTTTCTGGTGCGCCATCATGTATGCAGACCGGTATTCTTAATCAGAGAATCTATTAGAGCTCCCATTTTCATTTTGAAAACATCTAATACATCTTACTTCCTATTTAATTAACAATAAAGCTTTAATGGGTGACCTATTGCAGGATCATTATTAATGAGCACACGACTATACCTGAATAAAATCAAAATAAGATTTAAAAGGTCATTTATTAGGACTCTTGCTGCTCAACTTAAAAGCAAATTTTACATGAGGCATGAGCCTGCGCCAAAAGCAATTAGAGCTGCTCTTTTCATGATGTTGTTCCTGAAATTCAAAAGCAATGGGTGTTTTGGGAACGAGTCAGCAAATGAAAGATGGGGTGAATTCAGAATCAAGCAGGCTATAGTGTGTGGAAAGAAAAATCACCATCTCTCCGTAAGACAGACATCCCCCACAAACCAAGGGAAATATATACATGTTAAATAGGGTTTAAGGTTAAAAAGAGAACATCTCTAAGAGTGGGTTTTCAATTACATTCTAATATGCTGCTAATTACAAATACAAGTCATTTGTAGCATCTTTTCTGAGGAAGTAGTTGGATTTTATCTTTTTTTTTTTTTTTAATTTAATTATTTTAATTAATTTAACTTTCTAATTTCTCTGGAACTGTAAAGTAAGCTCCACACACTACAATGTCCCAGAAAGCATAAGCTACAGAGCTAAGCAATGCGCAGAGACCATGAGGCTTCAGATCTCCCCTTAATGGATCAGCCCAACTAAACCACCACCAGATCAAGCAGAAGTTGCCACAGTAACTTTGCAGGGCTATCAGATGTCTTTGGCATTTAATACACACATTTCATTTGCTTTAAGAGTTAATTTGCAAACTACTCTTAAACTTAAGTTTCTGATGGGAAAATAGGGTGTCTGGACATTTTCCTTGCTATTTCAAGGTATGCAAGGCTTCAGACACACAGAGCGCACCTCACTGCAGTCTGACTGCTGAGCTCTGGGAGCCTTGCTGTGAAGCCTTAATGGATTATCCCCATAGGAACAGCCCTTTCCTACACTTTTCTACACTTGCCAGCACTTTTCCCACTCCAGCTCAGTGCCCAGTGTGTTAACTTACAAAACCGCCAGTGAAGACAGGTTTAAGGTAAGATGTCAGCATAAACTACAGAGGCTGAACATGGGTGTCTGCTCTGGGTACTTCCTTATGGGTGGTTATCCTTAGCAGAGGAAGGGTACCAACAGTATGAGCTATGCTGGTGGTATCATCAGACTAAGGGTAATAAATGAGAGGTCTGCGAGTAACAGAGCTTGATCTGACTGAGAGATGCCCTATGAACTACTAAAACTTACTTGGTATTTTATTTTCCATGCAAAAGACTTAAAATCTAGATTTTTTCGATGTAGGAACATATTATGATTTATACTCAATTGCTCAACTTATCTGGCAAGACATTTTGCATACCTGGCAGAAGTCAAGTTTGATTCACGAAAGCAGACACTCGGTTACACATGCCAATCAATTAATACCAAAACTCAAGAGTATTCCCCTTCCTGCTGTCTGCAATTCAGATTTACTTCCCCTGCGGGAGAGCTGAGGGGCACTCAATCAAGAAGGAGTCACTCAGCTACTTCTCAATGTCAACAACTATTAAGGAACTTCCATTTGTGTCACGCGATGAGTGAAGGAAGAGCAAAGCTCTCCTCTTCTCATCACAGAATCACTCAGATTAGAAGAGATCACCAACACCAACCCCAACACACCCCTACCATGCCCATAACCGTGTCCCTCAGTGCCACATCTCCACGGTTCTCGAACAGCTCCAGGGACGGTGACTCCATCACCCCCCTGCACAGCCTGTGCCGCTGCATCACCACTCCACTGGAGAAGAAATTTTTCCTAATATCCAACCTGAACCTCCCCTAGTGCAACATAAAGCCACCGACTCTTATTTGGAGATCAAGAAGCTGCTCCAACCCAGTGTTCCCAGAAGCAATGAATGCTGGCTAATGCTAGCAAATGCAAGCAGGTCTGGGTGACAACTGTGACAGAGCAGCATGACAGGAGGAGAGACAGCCTGGTTATTTTTGGTATAAAGCACATCAAATTTTCAGCTCAATGAAGCAGCTGTCCTGCAACACTTCAGCAATCCATTTGTCTGGTCCTCCAGAGCTGTTTCTAATTTTTCATCCCCACTAAATAATCCTCAGTGCACGGCCATTCCGTGAGAGCTTGGCCTCTGTTTTGCACGAGAGGCAGATTACGAGTTATTTATCCTTAAATCCTGTACAGAGCCCATTACTGGGATCCTCCTACTGACACTTACAGGACTGATAGCTCTCCATGTCAGCACCAGGGAAGTAGAAGTGATCTACACAGTGTGCCTCGTCTCCTGCTCCTCTGCCTCTGATGCATACAGCCTTTCTGCCCTGTACAAGTGAAGCGCGACAGAAGAGTCCCATATGTAAACATCACCAATCTTTGTATCAGCATACTTCTCTATGAGTACCTTTTAAACCTTTAAGCACAGACATACTGCAGATGGTCAGGCAGACCAGCTGAGTTCTGGAGCTGTTTTGGCCTTGGGCAGACAAGGAGCACGAATCAATCCAATTGAGAGGTGCTGCACTAAATGCAACACAACTTGGCTAAGTGTTACAGGGTTAGAATATTTCTTTCAACAGTGCCACTGGTAAACAAACTTCTAACACACTGGTTTGGCAAGTCACTATTAAAGCATGAGACCTAAGAAGCTTGAAGTGATGAATGTCCATGTCTTTGCTCCAATAGCCCTGCCAGCACCTACCATCAGTGCAGCCTTGAAGGGAATGTGTACCAGCAGCAGTGTGGTTAACGTAGCACTTCTTGCTAAAAATGACACAAAACTAAGTAAAGTTAAACAGACTACTGAAAAAAGAGCAAAAGACAAACATTTGCCTTCCCCTGGACTGCAACTGCTGTGCCCACGTCACTGCTATTAGCAGAGCAGCTCTAAGGGCATAAGCAGCAAGCCACTGTCACAGGGAATGCACGCATGTTAAATCCAAGTCCCCCAGCAGTCACAATGGGCACTTTGCTGACATTGGTGTTATTCTGGAAGCTTTATTTTACATGTCTGAGCTCTAGACACCCAGACACAGCACAAACAGAGCAGAAGGCTTCCTTTTTTAGTGGCTTTCTTCAGTGATGCTGCAGGGATTTGACTCATTTATGCAAATGAAATAACTTGATGATATCCTTTCAGCAGAAGCTCTAGACTGAGATATCCAAGCAATGCAAAAAACACCAGCCAGGTTTCTAAGACAGACTTTTGCCTTCACTATTTAACAAGCAGCTCATTTGTGGGAAGCTTCATCTTACCTGTAACATTTGTGTCAATTTTCACTTTCATCCTCATTACCCATAAGTTCAAATTGCACAGCAGAAGGCAAAACACTTTTGTCCAAAACCCACCAGCACAATCCCCTCCTTACTCACGTTTTTACTATGCAATTCAATGGCTGTTGTTCGAACACTGCGGCTATCTGTTATTTATGGCAAAGGTAAATTGACATTAAGCATCTGCATTTCTGCCCCTATAAAGCAGCTCAGCAAACAGAAGTGCCGGGCTATAGACTTCGCCATTTTCCATTTTGCTCTGCTTTCGCTTCTCATTTTGCAAAAATCTGTTTGTTTTTGAAGTGGTCAGTTGTTAACAGCAAAGCAAAAAGGAGATTTCAAAGCCTGAAAGCTTTATTACAATCATCTATTAAAGCTATGTAAGTGCACAGGCCATTGAATTTCATCCATTAAGTCCTACAGCAAGCCCATAACTTCTGTTTCAGCTCAAACACATTCACTTCTTCAAAACTGGAAGCTGTTTACCACTCAGTGATTACTTCTCCAGCAATATCTTAAACTAATCTCCTGCCTGCTTTCATTCCTCCTTTTTTCAAAAAGTGAAAATGAATTAAAGGAGAAAGGCTTATTAAGCAATACATTGGAAATGGATTTAGACAGATTGCTGGAAATCAGCCCCTTCTGTCGTCTACCATGCTGTTACTTAACATGCCACCAAAGGAATCGATCAGTGTTCAAACGCCAAACAAAAATGGAATTTTAATCTTTGCTTTAATCACTATTTAGTGTGCCTGGCTCCAGTCAGAATAAGGGAAGAGTAGATGGAGATGTAAGCCAAGAGCTTTATATATTAGAAGAAAAAAGATTTGCTGAAGTGCATGCAGCCGATCACAGCACTGTACAGAATTCAAACCCTGTTCAAACATTTATTTTGTTGCTTAATTATTATTTTTTTAAAATCAAGGAACTACAAACTTTAGAGGTGATGCCATTTTTTTCACCCCAGGTCTCTTCATTTATCCCAGCACCTCAGCGAGTAAATCTTGCTGTCGCATCCTACAACAAGATGCTGAAGATGAGAAAACACTCCAGAAAAACAACAGGGAAAGGGAGGGCAAATGGAAACCATTCCTTTATTAAAGGAAGCTGCAGCCAGAGGCAGAGGTAAGTGACATGCCTGTGGGCTAATGAGAGCTGGGTCAGAAAATACTGACCAGAGAAACTCACTGTAAGAGGTCAGTTTTGACTGTAACCCCTATAAGCACTGCTGACAGCAGCTGGCTATTTTAATCCAGCACTTGGCAGGATACACATACAACAAAGGTAGGATTTCCACCTCTTCTCCTGATACACATTTAGCTTCCAAAGGCCAGAAAAGAGAATATCTCACTTTCCAGAAGGTTGTTACTAAACTACACGAGGAAGAAGAGGGGGATAAGGTTTAAGAGATTCCTCGGCACTGTCTCCTCCACTCACAGCAGCCAAAAAATTCTTTTCCTTTGCAGCACTGAGCATTTTGCAGTGCCAATACATGACTGTTAGCAATGTCTGCTGGCAAAAGCTACATAAGAAGCAAGTTGCAATTAATATGGGCAAAGCAGGCTGATTGTCCCCATCCTTCCAAGGGCAAGAGAAGAGCATGCACCTTGCATGCAGCCTGCCATGACTGTGCTCCAGCAAAGCTAGAGTAAGCAACACCTGGCCTCAGCACTGTGCAGTCTCCATCCTCTGTATTAGCATGAAAATAACTGAGATTTTCAGATCCCATAAAGAAGAAAAATATCTCCACCATCAGCTGGAGATACACCTTCTAGGTCAGGAAGTTGAGCACAACCTTGATTAGTCACAACTTTTCATTTACTGGAATAGGAGATGGCATACAGCTAGAAAAAGGAGGCTACTAAAAGCCTGTCCTGCATTCTACCCGAGTGTTTTCAAAAGGTTAATTTCTGAAGCTATTTCAGTTCATCAAAAATTTAAGAGCTACATTAATATAATCCATACGCTCAACGTTTCAGGAACCGTTAAAAGGCAACGCAGAACTAAATGGCAGCACATCATGGGGAAAGATTAAATGCTTTAAAAGACAAAAAGAAGTACATCTCCACAGCTGTGTTGTGACTCAGAACCAAGCAGCAGATCTGAATCAGACCTAGAGGTTCCCTGCATATAATGCCAAGATCCTGCAGTTTGGCCATCATGCTCTTCTCTCCCACCAGGAACACCAGGAAAATGGAAATCCGTATGTTCAGCCTTGGGCTGTTCTTTGAGGCAGTCACACCTCAGGGTATGGAGATAACTTGCTCAGCACCTGCAGGAAGGAAGAATGCAGCACATGCCCTTGGCTCAGTCCTTATCTTATATCAGGGACTGGGACCAAAGCTGGAGCAGAACCAGCAGAATGAAGTGGGGTACACAGACACGGAGCAGAGCCTTCTCTGCAGAACACCCAGGGATGCTTGACAGCTGTTTGCAGAGTTGTTGGAGAAATGCTTCCCTCCCAGAAGGCCAGGTGTGCAGTGCCTTTGGTGGGCAAGATGACCTACTGCTTCAGCATTACCCTATTCTGGCTGACTCACTGCTTATTAACACAAAAAGCTTTTTGTATGGAATGCTAGGACAGTACTTTGTTGATCTGAATGACCCCTCCCCCTTTTACATTTCTTCATTTAAGGTTTATTTGACCTCAGTTGCTGAGAACCCATTAGCACAAACCAGTTTTTAATCTGCAGAATCTTCCTGGTTCATCAAAAGATTAAAGTCTGAAGACATCAGCTAAAGACATCCAGCTCAGCCACCTATCTCTGCCAAACACTTCACACCTTGTTCTTCACTTCAGAAGTAATGTGATGGTTCTGCAGTGCTTGCTGTTCTAAACCTGCTCTCTGACTAACTCCGTCCAAGCACACAAAAATACAGAGCCTTCTCAATGTCAGTGCAAACAGTGAATTCCTCCCCAGGTTCCAGCACACCTGAGTGCAGTGCACTTCCAGTCTCGGGCCGTTCTTTCAGCTGCCAAAACCAGAATTATTTTAAAACAGTCCTCATTGCTTTAATTACCCCACAACCTCTTTCTCATCCTTTCCGTTCACCACAGTGTTTAAAGCCCTTGGTATCTGCAGAAGAGCTCTGTTTCCCACGTAGCAGCATGCCTCAGGAATCTGCTCCGAGTTGAAGGATAAGCTCTCACAAGCACTGAGCTGCATCAGAACCTCATTTTCTCCCTCAAGCGACAGGCACAGCTCTTTGACCTTGCTTTAACATACAGCAACACATTGTAAACTCTTGTTTTTGGAACTTTACTCCCTGGGCAATCCTCCCATTGAGATAGGAAACAACTGTTAGTCACATTGCCTGAGGTACCGCCACGATGAGCTGCTCTGACAGTGAGTTTGTGAGGTATGGAAATGGATAAATCATCTCTGAACCGCCAGTCAGAATGAGATTAAAGACTTCCCAACCCCTCTCTTTTGATTTCTGTTTCATGTGCTTCATGGGGACTCCACACCAGCTGAGCTCTCCCAAGCAGCCAACACATATGCTGTACGTCAGTGCGTCCCCAAGAGCCCTTTGGATTGCAACTCCTGGAAGAAGCTACAAGGAGAAAGTCTGAAGAGATGCATGTTGTTTTCCACAGTATTCAGCTCTATCAAAAGCTGTTTTAAATGCAATAAACCTTATATTCACAGGAAGAAGAATGAACAAGCTGGTCTGGAGATCGATGGACAGCTGAAGCAGAATCCTCCAGATGTCTGCATACATCCACGCTCCATTTAATCACAGAAGGCACTCAAGCTGCAGCAATTTCCTGTATGGACATACTTTGCAGCACTGCTGCTGAAATCTGACTTATCACAGACTTATGGCTTGTGCTGCATATGACTAATCTGCATTAAGATTTAATAAAAATGCAGGATATAAGAGCTGCTAATTCCATCATTTCTATGTATCCCCTGTACCCAGACCATAAACTCCTGGTCAGATTACAGGAACACAAGGCCATTCAAAGATTGTTCAGATGAACACAACTTCTGAATATTGTGAATATTAGCAGAGATTCACACCATGCATTACACCAGCAGAAATTCAGATCTCATTAAATATGCCACAATGATCACAGTTTGCCATCTTCAACAAATACTACACAAGTGAAACTCACAGTCTTTGGACAGCAAATGTAAAACTACAAGTAAGTCGCATGCTGCAAGTAGTTAGGCCTGGTAAATGCATGACCACAAATTGCACTTTGCTCAGTTTACAAAAATTACAGCATTTGCAACAGCAGAAGATGAAAGAGCTGCTGCAATTTACAAATTGGGTAAATTCGCAATTAAAATGTCCCTAGGTGGACCTTGGAAAACTTTGATATAACAGCTGAAAGAAGGGAGATGGCTGCTAAACCTCCAACAAGTCATGAAGTGAGGATAGGACAGAACCTATGCACTGCATGTCCAAAGATAGAGCTCTAAGCATGTTTATGAGGCAGATAAAATAAGGTGAAACCATGGTGCACAAATCTTTCTCTTTGATGCTTTGTAAAGCATAAACGATGCTACAATTGCACCTTGGATTTTGTCATCAAGAGCCACCAACGAGACAGGAGAATGCATTATAAATATTTACACAAGGCAGGATTTGGCAGTTTGAAAACTTACTGAGTGGTAGCTCAAACCAGCAAAAAGAAGCAATGTGGATTTTGCCTGGAAGAAAAGGCAGAGCATTACAAGGTATCCAAAAGCACCAGAGACCTGCAGGCTTCAGAACAGCTAAGATCAGATGGTTACCTTGTGGAAGTTGGGTTTATGCTCAAACTCACTGAAGCAAAACTCAAGGGCATACTATGGAAGTTTGATGCCCTTGGAAGGGAATAGAAAAAAAAGAAGGCTACATTTTAGCTTTTCTTCTGAAGTTTTTATCCATCATTGAGATGAATAAATTGCTAACTTAATACTTACACGTCACTTAAGCAAAATAATTCCAACTAACTCCAATAAAGCAAAGAGAAGTACACACATTATTCTGTCTTATTATCCACGCTCATCTCTCAGTACCTTCAGTTCCTGTAACCCTCACTGTGAGGGCTGTAGTATAGAAAAAACATTACTTGTATTTGAACATATTTATCACTGTTACCTCAGGTGATGATCAACTGTTGTTTCGCATCCTAGTTCATACTGCTAACATCAGACTCAATCTGGCTTTTTAATTAGAAACAATGGAGCAAAACCCCATTTTGCTGTTTTTCAGCAATGGAAAAATCACTGTTTTCCTTTCAGATATTTTAGGAGCTTTGAAGTAAATTCTCTATCAACTTCCTGGCAGAATTGATGCTTCTTGACAGTGTTATGCTAAACTGAAAACATCAGCACTAAAAGGCAACATTTTACACGCCTCTTCTTCCTGAGGAGTTATTTAACTGCTGTTCAAACAAGGAGAACATTGCACCTAGCAATAGAAAACGCACAGATCGATGCCAAAATTAATCATGCTCCTCTCACAATCAGACTTCCTGAGATCACCTCTGTTACACAGAAATGTTTGAGCCACCCTGCCTCCAGTTTCCCTATTCGTGCTGTCAGTTCATTTGACATACTTGTGTTTTGTTTGCACCTCCAAGTTCTTGAGGAGAAGGTAGCAAATAGAATAACTGCCCTCAATGGCAAGGAGTACTGCTGCATATCACAATGTGGGGTGGCTGATCAACTGTTGTACAGTTACAGCATTCTTGTACTACTCCTCTCCTAGCAAGCTGCCCCAGTGGATTGCTTTTACTCCTTGAACACGTTGTGAAGTTGTGACCATCACACATCTTGACACTGTCCCAAGGCTTTTATCCTCCATACCTCAACCCTGGACTGAGAAGAGGCTGACCCAAGGCCAAAAAAAGATCAAGTAACCTATACTGAAGTGATGAATCTAAAACCTACATAAATCCTGGGTGGGTATGTTGGTCCCTCTTAGAGATGCCCTCTAGTAGTGATCATCACTTGACACACACAGCTGCAAGCTGGAATACAGCAAGAAATTACCCGATTGCTCAAGATGTCAAGAGAGGTAGCAAGGAGGGCACAGTATGCCTGGTTAGGGTACAGTAGGAAATGAATTTGAAACAAGCAGCTTCTGAGTGACAACTGTGCAGACAGGAGGGAGGAGATGCATCACTTCCTTGAGTGATGCAAACATGAGTAGGCAAGTCTTGTTACTGCTAATATCCAAATTGGAATTTACTCAAATCTAATCAAAATCTACATGTTTTGATGAAAACATCCCAGTCACGTATGAAATTAGCTTTGCCAGAATCTTTCTAGACTCTGTAAGATTACCTATTGATTGCAATATAGGAATAACAAGCACGCTCGTTAAATCTGACGTTGCCAGCTAAGTGGAAAACAGAATTAAAACCCAGAAGAGGTCCTGGCTAAACAGAAGAACACATAAAAAAATTTGGGATACCACTCAGAGGATGACTAAAAAGGCTTTAACTGCATAAATGTAAGATGTGACTCACTTCTTCTGCAGCATTTCAGCAGCTGTTTTATCATTTCTGGGTGATGACAGACCAGTGACTGTATGAATCTGTTCCACTCTTTGGAAGAGAAGCAGGGCTCTTCCTGAGATATTTACAGACACATTATACACAGAAGTACATGAAATTACGAGCACTGAGCAGGTCAGAAAAGACTAATTAGAAAAGAAGGATATTAAAGACAGTCCTCTTTTCAGACACTGGCAAAGAAATGGGGAAACGTGAGATTAAAAGCACAGCACAGTCAGAATTACGGCAGTGGCTTTTCTACTACAGGAGAAATTAGTATGTGCCATCTCAGGCCAAAAGCTAATTAGACTTTGAGGAGTCTCATTTTACCACAGGGGGCTTAAGGGACATCCCTCCCTTGAGTTTAAACTGAAAACATCCAGCTCTGGATGTCTTCACTAACCGGTCTCTGGAAGCTTAAAGTAAGTGAGAGCTACAGAATATCCTCAAGAGCATCCAGCAGGAATCAGAAAAACACAACACAATACTTTCAATTTTCCTAAATCTACAGCACAGCAGAACTATATTCCAAAGAAACTGAATTATTTGGAGCATTTATTGTCCTTCAGCATCATTACGACAGCATAGGACTTAGCCTTATAACAAAATATAAATTCTCTTCTCTGCAGCCTGACCTAGCTATAATGAAGCTCCATGGGACTGAGAAAAATTGCTGTATAGGAGGACATTCTCTGTAATAGAGATTTTGTAGCTCGCTGTACCAGAATCAAGCAACCAGTCTGCCTTGAACACGTTACACCTAGCATTTTTATGAGTCTCACTTCATATTGAAAAAATACAGTTTAAGCATTGACAAAAAAATCAATAAAGAAATAAAACACATGGTCATACATAAATACACCAGAGAATGGCCAATATAAATACCTCACATTTGCCTAGGTGTGTTTTTTTTTTTTTTCCTACCAAGGCTTATTAAACAGGCAAAAAATAAGTTCATTCTGCTAGGACTGTTTTAACGAGGGAAGGCTATTAACAGGTCTTGGTAAGGTGCCTCTGAGCAATTCATTGTATGCACGACCTCTCTCGTGTCCTCTGAAAATTTATGCTATAACACTTCAAGGCAAAAACAGCGCTGGTAAAATTGTACTACAGCACAGCTTACATGAACAGAACACGGAGCTCTGTTTTACCAGCCTGAAGGAATTTTCAAGGGGAACCTCTGTTTAAGCTTCTGTAAAGTCTTTCTGTTTTCCTTCAGTGGGAGCAAGAAGCAAAGCACATCCTTTATCCTGGATTTTGGGGCTTCCCAGAACACAAGGGCAGTTATTCCAGATAGTATTCAGGTGATGTTTGGGCTTGGTAACCTTGTTGTGTATCTGCTGTTCAGTTTTTGTTGCTCTTAAAATCAGCTGGAATTCAGAATGAAAGTTTGCACTGCTTACTCTAGTGCAAGGAAGACAACACCTGGAAAACAAAGCACCCCAAAGTTCAGCAGTGTGCAGAAGACAGGGAAGGGTTTCCAATCAGTATTTCGGACCAGCTTTTGCAATGCTAACCATGTTTTTATTTCCCTCTGTCTGCAGTAGCATGGATGCTCTGAAAACAGAGCACTCCAAGTCTTCAACACCATTTGCAACTGAGGCAGCCACCTCTACTTTGAAATTTGACTGGACATTGCATGTAGCATTAGTCAGACTTCCCAAATTATGTGCCACAGTTGAACGCAATAGGATAGGACAGAATTTCTTCTAGAAAAAGTTGATCTATTCCAAGCTCTGTGTTTTTTAAACATTTTGAAAGATGTGAATATCTGCTGAGTGGGGAGTAAGCAGGCTGAACAAACTTGGACTGAAGAGAGTCAATTAGCGATAACGGACTGGAGTTATTACCATAAAAGACTAAAGTTCAAAACTTGTTCTGTGTTATAAATGAAGAATCAATCTAATTAATTTCACCAATAACCACTCTTTGGAAATGGTTTTTCCATCACTGCTCAAGAAAAAGCCCTGACCTGATGACTGAGAGCACAGACCAGAGCACTTGAGGTCAGCCAACACCATCCAAGACCTACTGTCTCTTTCAAGACTGAGCTGCTGACCACAGGAAGCTTCCAGAGATCCTTTTAGTTCATGACAAAGGCCTATTTCACTGACACTTCTGCAGCCTCTTTAAAAAAAACCAAACCCTGCCAGCACTAGAGCATCACTGTATAATAATTCAAGACTAATACAACAAGAATGCAAATTCTCTCCATCCTTCTGAAAGTCAAAAAAATAAGTCTTCCACTCAAGAATGATTCTTGAAGGAACCACAGCACAGATACAGACATACAAGGTTACTACCAGTTATTACAAGTTCTTTCCAGGTTATTAAAAGTACCTTATGAGGGACAAACAAGGTGCAAACATTGTAACTTCTAAAAACCTTTCAGCAAATCAGCTAAGAAGTTCTGAATGACTTTGCTTAGGAGGTGGACATCCCTATGTGCTCCATCTGACCTTACTAATAATCACTCAAGCTTCAAATCTGCTACCAGAGTCTCCGTTGTAAGCAATTATTTGCCTCCGTTCAAAAACGTTAATTTCATGCTCTGTAAACACATCTCCTTGTGAAAGACCAGCCTGCCTGTAAAGATTGCTTTTGACAGCCTGATGACCATCTTCTGCAGCAAGTGACTGAAGCATCCTTTGGTAGGCAGCAACATCTGTTCTCCCCTCTGTACAGCAGAGGACAGACCGACATGACAGGTTTACAGGTGAATCACATATAATGACCTTTAAAAAAAGGGAGCTGGAGTGCTCAGGCACTTACTTAAAACAGAGCAACTTGACATCATAAAATTAAAGCCAACAGCTGCTTTCAAGTAGCTGTAACATGTCATAACATTCCATCAAGTAACCCACTGTGGAAAACGTTATTTCTGTAGTGCTACTCTTCAAAAAAAGAAAAGAAAGGATGTACAGAAGATGAAGGCTGGGGTAAGAAGGATGACTTTCTAAGTAGCAGTGGAACCGCAAGAGAAAGGCTGGTTGTCAAACTTAGGGGGAAAAATACCACGCTTGACCAAAACCAGCAGCAAGAAGTAGGCAGATTATTTGGCTCATAGCACCAAAGCCAGCTGCATCTACACCTGTGAGCAGGAGACAGGCGCTGCCCATGAGGTCAGGAAAGATTATGCTATACTGCAAGCTTTCTTCCTCCCAGCGTTAGTCTGAATCCCAAACTAAACCCATCAGATATATACAATTTTAATTCTCAATGTCAGCACATGTGAGAGAGAGACAAGATAAAATATTTAAGGCAATATAAAAAAGCAGCTGACTTCTGAAAACGTTACATGTGAAAGTTACCACCTTTGCTAGAAAGGCAAGAGAATCATAAATATGCCAGGCATCTAATCTAGGGAACAACTCAACTTGGAATAATTCTATGCTATTAAGAGATGCACACTGAATATGGACTCGGATCACTTCATAATTCATAACTAACACACATTAAAAGTCAGCCTCAGTACTGCAAAGCTTGTCAGGGTGGTCTTCCAAACACATCTGAATCAATTGTGACATATGTAAAGAGCAACGAAATGCTCCTCCACCTCTCTTAAAACTTTCACTTCTGGGTTGCTCCGCTGATGCCCTCAACCAGACCTATATTCTCATGCTCTAAAATAGCCCAGGGGCCACGCATGTTAAATGAACCAGTCCTCTTCACCTCTCAGAACATTTATTGAAACCAGAAGCAATAAGCAAAGTGACTTCAAAATTTAAATCTTCTTATGACACTTCCAGATTAGGAAATGTTTATGCCTTTCCCTAAACTTACTGCTCTGTGAAGAGGCCAGACAAATTCACCATCCCCAAAAGCACAAAGCAGAGCAGTTGGCTATTATAAATTATGGAAGTATAAAGCTCAGATGGATGTCAGTGCTTCCATAATCCCATTTAGGACAACAGCTCAGAAGCGAGCTGCATAGGACTTGATTTTCACAAATTACATTAGGAGGAAGAAGGACCATAACATTTACTATAAAGAAGAGATGTCAATCTTACAAAGATAAGAAGAAAGATTCTTAATACAAACAATTTGTTGAAATTACTTTCCAATTCAAGAAGCAAAACAAGCAGGATCAAGGCTGCTATGTACTTTCAAGTAAAACTAACCTTAGACTGATACATTCTGAGACCTTTTCCCCATGGTCTGGGGTAAATGCTTGCAGATTCTCTGAATAGGCAAGACCAAACTCTCCTCTACAAAGCACAGCAAAACCTGCTTGCAGAATTACATTGCTGTCCTGTACTCATTTTTTTTTGGGAGAAAGCTCATTTAAAATACTTATTTCTCCCCCATTCTGAATCTAGTTGATCTAATTTAGAGGAATTCCCTACACAGAGTTGTATCAGCACAGCTGAGCAGGACATGATAAGGGCAAGGCCAAAGCACCCCTGCCAACAAGACAACAACATGCCTCCAAACCCTACTTAACACGTGCTGTTTGATTACAGGACTGTTACCAGCCAGGCAGACTATTTTATAATTCATTTGCCATTCTTGCTATCACTACCATTAGCAAACTCGATTCACACTTTGTTGCCTCAAAAAGGAACATGTATCAACCTCCAACTTTCAGGCTTATTGAACCAAGGAGTTTTAATTCCTTGCCTGGCAAAGCAGAAAACCATTCATGTCAAAAAGAAGGGAAACCTCAGTGCCAGCCTGAGGGAGTCAATAAGTGCTTCCTGGTAGGTGCAAAATTCAGGATATTTTTGGCTTCTCAGTACACTTCGTTTTAATGTGCCTGAACATCCTTAACTAGTTGCTGCAATTTAAAACACCTTCCCTATATATAGCTTTAAATGGGGATTTGCTGTAGTTTTCAGAACTGCACCGAGCCCATGCTAACGTGTTAATCGCGGGGACAGCTGAAGATGACCCCAATTAAACAACTCCACAGCAACACTATTCTATTTAAACAACCTTGAGAAGTTTCAGAAGGACCATTGTCTAAAAGAATTAAAAACAAAACAACCGCCCACAACAAAAGTGAACCACAAAACAAAAAAATGCTTATGTAGTCAAAAGCCTTCATCATTTAATCCTCCATACTCAGTAAGAAGCATTCAGACTGTCTGGAATAATTTACATAGCAGCTCTCATTACAGTAAGCCAAACATTTTATCCAAGAAGGGAAAGTATGAAGAAACCATAGTGCATGGTGGTGATGAGGGGGGCAGGGAAATCAAATACTTTTACCTCCATAGTTCTTTTCAATGCATTTTCAAAAGCAGCAGTTGTTTCAGACAAGCCAAGATATTCCAGTTAGACCACAGGGACAAGAAACCATGCCAAATTCCTTAAATTCAAATAGAAGCCAACTTCTTGCTAGTTTCCATTAAAGGTGGGATCATTTTCTTTTCCTTAAAGATGTGAGCCAAAATTCATAGCTACTACAGATTTCAAAGTATTCATATCAATCTTCTGAGTGCTGCTTGGAAATACGGGATGCTTTTGATTGATGCTTCTGAAAACAAACCGTGATTTGTCTCACAAATGCAGACCTGTAGAAATCGTGGGCCCTTCAAATGAGGATCCACAGGTCAGTGGGATAACCGAACTACCTGTCTTCAAAGCCAGCTTTGCTTTAGGCCAAACACAGTATCACTTATTCAAGAATCAGTGCTGCTTGAAGAGGCAAATCACATACGGCTTTCCTGCTGTCTGTTTCTGCAAGCTTAACTACCTTGGTAGAGAGCTGACTGATCTCCCTAGCACATCGTGGTGCACTTTATGCAAGAGATGGAGAAAATCTCGGGTGAAGAACAGCTGAAGGAGAGCCAAGTGAGTAACAGTGAAGAAAACCAGAATGTACGGGTAGAAGGAGCTTGGCAAGGACTTCAGGCTCCATGGCGCATTATGGAAAGGGGACTTCTGAGCACACATTAAGACAACACTGCAGCTGAGGGCACCATCTATCTTTGAAATTTTCTGATGTGGTGCTAAGAAAGTAGAGCAAACTCTTTAGATAGTGGAAACACCCTGGGTGACAGAAAACTTCTTTGTGGCTCAGACAAGCAACCATAAAGAAAAGATATGCATTATGAGCAGAAACATTTAAACTTCCCTAATTACACACCGTAAGACAAGAAAACATGCCCAACTAAGCACATCCAACCAGTAGCTCTATAGCAAATTACCATCAACAGAGCTGCCCTCCTCACACACTTGGCATGTATCACTTTCCAGACAGTACATGCCTAGGAAGCATCAAAACCTGAACACTTTATTCATTGTAGCCTACCAGTAAAAATAATCATTTTATCTTATACAAACTGAATCAAAAAAGAAAACTTCTCCTCTTTGCCAGGCATCAGTGAGAGCCTTTGTTGAGCTGCACAAGAATTCAGCATAACCAGATCATACTTAAAAATCAACATGCAGCAGTGAATGTTTGCCACCCCAAAGCATGGGGAGATTTGCTAGGAGGATTATATCTAAGCAGTTTTAAACAGTAATGTGAAGTAGCAAAATCCAAATCATTAGACTTGCATTTGCTTGATTCTGCTCCTGCTGCAAGGCAGCATGCCATGCTCCTTCCAGCATGCAGGTAGGCCCCTGCTCAAGCAGTTACCTATGGATGCTTGCCATCTCTAATCTCCTCCTGGAATTGTTCCCCAGTGCCAGGCAGGCTCTGGAGATTTCAGTGAGCACAAGCTGGCTGATACCTAAACTGGTCCACAACTGGAGGAAGGCTCCTGAGCACAAGAGCACATGGAGACATCCTAAGGTTATTCTTCAAGGTATAAACCAAATACATTGTTAACCTCTACAAAGAAATGGATGTAACTTGTTCTGAAATATTTTTTACCCCTAAAGACCTTGCACAAAAGTTAGCAATAACACTTAAGCAATTCCTATTTCCATTTCTAATCCACTAGAAACATTTTCGGTGGAAATCCCCACTTGCAGAGAATTAGGACTACCATTAATTGAAGAACTACCAGCATTTACACAACTACATCCATTTGAAATGGACTGCCTCTTCAGCACCTCAATGCCCAGAGTGCCATTTCTACTGCCTAGCTTTGAGCAATTAATCTTTCAGCATTCAGCCTGTCGACTGAGAACTCAGGGTGCTGAATACCAGATCACTTTTTAATGAGGCATCTACAGCAAAGCATAGATATTTCCCCAGCCATTCTCAGGCTATGGAGAAATGACTGACTGGTTTACGTATTGGGGAGTCAAGTTGCTTGAATTTTGGAAATCAAGAATGCCTGGCATAATTCCCAGTGTCAGTAATCACACAGCTCTGCTTGACCACAAGCCCATACATTTGAACACAAAAGCAAGATTTTGTCACGCGTACATATGTGTGTATACACACACACGGTACCCTGTGTGTATATGTAAATATATGTGTGTATACATGTGTGTACACATAGGCTACTCTGAAACTAACACCTCCCATTTATTCCCATGGAAACTACAACAGATACAAAGAGCACATCAACACTGTCATTCCTTCTGCATGGAGGAAATCAATGACACACCTTTGCTTCAGTTACACTTCTATGTCAGACACCGTCCTGTCAGAATGCCTCTCTGCTGCCAGCTGTCACACAGCAACAAAGTGCAATACAACAATCTCTACTGCCATCCCACCAACATCTGTCTCTGATGTCATGGCCCAATGTAGTAAAACAGGAGGCATTACTTTCGGAGCAGCCATCATATCTAAAATGCAATGAATGAAGATGCCCTCCTGGTCATTCAATCCAAAGCTATGAAAATTCAAAAAAGCATCAAATTCTCTTTATTTGAAATCCTTTACATTAATCCTGAATGGAGTCATTGAAGTACCTCAGCAGTGTCTATAGCAGAGGGCCTTGCACTGCTGCCGGTGCACAGAACTCAGTCACTCCCATATGCTCCAACACATGCTCCAACTTAATGCTGAGAAGTTGCATGCATTTAAAGAAGTAGCACATTTCACTCCAGCACTTAGCAATGTGTTGAAGGACCATCTCAAGCAAATGCTCACCTTCTAGTATTAGCTGCAGAGGGCCAGTAAATAACAGACTAAGACCATCCGTGGCAACATTTGTTCCCGTCTCCATGCGTGCCCCTACTGACTAACATCTGTGCATGTCTTGTAAAAGAATGTTTGCAGCCAGTAAATTCCCTGACAGGGGCAGAAAGTAAATTTTCTTGCTTCAGAAACAGAACGCTTAATTCCTAAAACTTTATTTTCAACATTTCCTCGGAATACACTGCATGCAATATTTAGAGCTCCTGGCTTCCAGGAGACATTTGTCAAAGCACATTTAGAAGCAATAATGTCTAAAACATCTGCAGCTGGTTATAATGCAGCAGGAAAATAAAGTTGTCTGGCTTCAGCACTGTGCCAATGTTTGAAGGGGAAAAAAAAATAAAAATCAAAACCATATGCCTGCTCTTAGTGTACTCTCAAGTGGTCTATATTTCATAAGGTAACTTACCATTAATTTTTAAAGTCCTATGAATTGAGTTCTACTAATTGGACTTCTTGGGCTTTTTAAAAAAATGCTTTTAAAGAACCTTGAAATTCCCATAATCCAGCTGGCTTTGATCCTACAGGTCAGACATCCAAAATCTTGCCAGTAAGAGGCATAAGCTCCAAAAATTCTCCTAGCAGGGCTAATACCCAGAATATCTCCCTTCAGTTCTACCCAAGAAATAAGTCTCCTGAGATTGTTTTATCCAGGATATCACTATGATGGGTGCACGAAACGAGTAACTTAAGTTGTGGTTTTTAAATTTACACTGTCTCAAATGAATGCTGGCTTACACTTTCAAATGAAAGGGAATGACAACAGGGATTTTAACCCAGTAAGAAACTCATCCAGGTCTGAAATGAACGGCTCCAAAAGCTGTTCAAACAAGGTGAAGCTCTTTTCCTGCTCCAACACAACATTTTGGCTTCACATCTCCTGGGAAATCAAGGGAGATATAATTAAGCAGTCTGGTTGTATTCTTTTCTCTGAGCAGACGAATGTTTTTCTCAGTCCCACAGATTAACACACGCACTCACCACTTTCACTGCTCAGCCTCTGATCTCTGTGTGAACTTCATAAAGATTGGCCCCTGTCCCTCTTTCAGAACACAAAAGACATTTCAAAACCTGTCTTCAGTTTAAGTGCTCAATAACCAGTTTCCCAGGAACACTGCTGCTGGCTGACCACTCTGTAGGCTTCCCTGCTCCTAAAGAGCAATGGCACTGCAAAGATGGAGGAAGGGTCACCCATTCCTCCTGCATAACCTTGCACCAGGATAGATATAGACGAGGCTGTTGACACACCAGAAGACTGCAAAGCAAATATAACAACAAAATTAACATTTCACTTACTGATAGAACAAATATATGTACACAGATCCAGATGACGTACAAGATAACAGCGCTCTCTTTGCAACCGAATGTTTGTTTTTGAGCTGAGCCCTGGCATGACACAGTCTTGCAGTTCCCAGTCAAAAGCTGAACATCAACTTGATGAGCAGTTTCCCAGCTGCTCACAGGTCCCGGAAGGGGCAACACAAATTGGCAGAGTTCGGATTTTATTTTTTAAACCTTTTGCAGCTTTATAAAACCAAGCAGCCAAAAGTCAAAGGCTAACTGCAAGCTCAGAGGGGCCTCTGAAGCAGCAGCCAAATTTCCCTAGCCCTGGTTGAGTAAGGGGAGATTGAATATCACCTCCTACAGAAGTTAATTGCTCTCACCAGGAAGATGTAGCAACTCTACTGATGTCAACTGATCTCTTAATATATCTTTAAAATGAAAAAAAAATACATAAAAATTAAATAACAACCCACATCAGAATCTATGCAGAACACTGATTTGGAAAGACATCAGACCAAGAGCTCTTACAACGCAACTCATAAATGGAAAACTCTGCTTTACTGTTACCGAAATTCAGATCCTTCAACACACAGCCTTTTCAGTAACAGCCTCCAAAGCCTGAAGTTCTGCTGCTGATCTGTCAGCACCTCCGTTCCAGCACTGAGAGCTGCTTTCAGTCTATAAACTGCTCCTCATGCTGCAGCCTGGCATGAAGTTCAGCACCATGCAGGGGCTGCGTTCAGTCTGACAGCAAAGCGCTGCATGGATCTTGCTTCTGGATACGGCTACTGAAATGTCCTTGGAAGGATTGCTAAGAAGCTTTATCACCCCAACTGTACAACTGCTTTCAGCAAAAACAGTATTGACACCGGCATGTCTGTGCATTGGTTCATAAAACTAATCCAAGCCCCAAACCAACAGTACAGCCCAATTGAAGCATTCAATCCATGAAGGTAGACATGTCTAGAACTCACTACATGTATTCGGACCTTAACCGCTATTTATAATGGCATAGATCTACCTCTTCTCAGCTTCCAGCACAGACCCAAGCTGGCAAGCTGTCCTTACAGGTAAGGCTCTCCAGCACTTGTTGCCTTCCTACCACCTAAACAGTGCATTAAATACTTGCAGAACAAACTGCCAACAACTCCACACAATGCCAGTTTTCTGCAAAGTTCAAAATCTATCGTGTAGAGCACCCAGTGCTTTAGCAGCAACAGCAAGCCATGCAAAAAAGAGGGGAAAAAAAGCAGGGAAACATTGTGAATGGCTGTTAGTCCGGATGTTGCACGGCCTTAGGAGGCACTATCTAACCTGACACATCCAGGGAAACGCTCTCCAAGAAACACTAGGCATTTTTTCCACAGCTGCTAAAGGACCACATACACAAAGCTGCAAAACCCCAAGGAATGACTCAATGGCAGCATCAGTTCCTGAAAAACTGCTGCAAGAAAATATACACGTGTATTTGTTTGAACTTATCTGCAACCAGCACAATATTACTTTGTAACCCACAACAAGGAGTAGATCAAACCTGGAAAGGAATGTACAGCCCGTTTTCAAAGACTTCTAGAAAATGCCTGGAACATTTTAATAACTTAATTCTGACTTAGAGAAATCTTTAATTAAGGCAGCATTTAGAAAGCATTTTCAGAACAATATGGAATCCTGTGGAATGTGCTACGGCCCCATGGGAGCTCGCATTTGCTAAGAGCTGAGCTCAGCCACGACTTAGGAAAGGACAGCAGCAGCCATGAGCAGCCAGCACCACCCACATCACACCATGCCATGTGCCCATCACATCAGCATTTGGCACCACAATCACCTCGTCTCCCCTTTATCATTTATTAAATGAGTTTGCCACGCTTTTTCTACAAAGGAGTTACCTCAAATCATGCTCGTATAGGACTTAATTATTAACTGCTGATTACTTCTACTGGCAAGCCACTGATAGTCCTTGTCGCTTTAAAAAGCAAGTAAATTAGGTCGAGGCAGCTTAACTGCTAGTTAAGTATGTTGCATAGCACCTTATATCCACAGCTCAGACAGCACTTCCTCACCCAGCAGCAAGCAAACAATGTATAAGCTCAGTCCAGACAGCCAAAGGGTCTTTGTCTGGATACAAACGAACTTTCCCTCACTCTTTAGGCCTTATGCCTCCTTTAAGTGTCTGTTTATCTGTACAGGCAGTTCCTGAGAGATTACTTCTGAGGAGATTATACCCTGCCAGGGTCCTGTTCTGAAACTTCTTTCAACTACAACCTTCTGAAGTACTGCAGGCCTCCTGCTAGCAAGAGACAGAGCAGAAAAAGCCACAGCAGAGGGATCTGTTTCTCTTTCTGGATAGTCCTCAATTGACAACCAGAAATTCATCAGCTCTTCCTCTGGAGAAAACTGCCCATCCAACCATCGCCAAGGCAAGATAACAAAACACTTTAAACACTTCCAATTTCTGCTATACACACTGAAGTAAAGAGTTGTTCTGTTACGTGAAAGCCAGAGAGGACACACAATCCATCACGTCCAAGACTGCAGCTTTAGCACAAGCACTTCCCAGCAGCAGTGCTTAAGTGCTGTGCTCCAGTAAGGTCCCACTTCTAAGCAGAGAGAGTGCCTCAGGAGCACATACTCTATCATCCACCTTGCTGACTTTATGATGAAAAACTGAGGCCGCACAGGCAATTCCATTAACATTGATTAATCGCTGTGTCAAGAACTGTGTCAGGTCCTGGGGATGCCAGCTGTCCAGTACTTCAAATCTGCCAGCTTCATGTGAGGCAGTGCCAAGCGTTCTGCCCGGCGCAGCCCCAGCTGGGTTTGGGGCAGGATGAAGAGAGACATTGCATCCTCATTGCGTCCTATTCCCACATCAGCCTGTGCAGCCCAGATGAAGCTGAGGGCAGCTAGAGCTTCTCCTGCAGTCAGAGAACAGTGACTGGCAAGACACACCTTAGTGCTCTAGCTGGACTAGTCCAGGTTGAACGTAAAGCACCATGAAGAACAAGAATTACTACAGCAGCATCCCATTTCAGACTGGGCACAGAGCTACACATCAAGAGCATAAGAAAAATGAGAACAGTTTGACCAATGGGAATAAAACAACCTCCCCTACTTACCCTTTCAACCCCATACAAGAAACCTCATATGCAGCAGTCAGAAGGTATAAGGCTCAGCAGCATTCCTTATGTTCTCTGATTGTCACCTTTCAGAAGAGACAGAGCTGGTAAGCAGAAGCCAATAGCAAGGCAGCCAGGGCTAACCCAAGCAATGGCATGGCATTATGTGGCAGACATTTACCTAAACTAACTCTTGACCCACTCCTGCTGATAATTGTGTCATTTCTCAATCATGGAGTAACCCAGGGACACAAGCTGGCATTTGCAGCTACTGGTCGAGCTACAATAAATCTCTTAAGAATGACTTTTGCAGCTTTTTTTTGCTAAAGAGCATTGTTAAATGCTTCTACCATTTTGGCTGAAGACCACAGTAATCTCTTGCATGTTCCCTTGTAAGTTGTCCAAGTCATTCTGCAGACCAATAGAGAGGTAGTTTTTATAACATAAGCTAAAGCCAAGATTGTTTTGAACCACAAAAATATACAAAACTTGAGGAACTTCAAGAAACCCGAGGATATCTTTGCAACTGCTGCCTCTGTCTCCTGTGTTTTCAAGTATTACCATGTCTGAAGATAAAGATCTTCTGAAGATAGATTACTTCTTACACAAGGAGTTGATACAGGAGGTAGTAAACAGAACTGCTAGAAGCCATCATTAAATTTATAAACCCAGACACACAAGTAGAACGTTGGATTATATGTCATTAAATTTTAAAAGTACTCTATAACCAAGAAGCTTTCAGGGTCTTTTCTATCAGCCAGGTTCCTCCTCCAAGGAGCTGCCCGGAGTTTTTACAGGCTTCTGAAGCTTTGTACCCAACGATTTCCAGCAAGACCCAGGTGCACACACTGGTCTCTCCTCCAGGTCCTAACCCTTCTTGCTGACTGCACACAACACATAATTAAAAACAGCTTACAGTTATAGTGAATGGTGATGTGTTACATGTTCTTGTTTTGGAAATGAGAACGGAAGCCAGTCTGCCTAATCCAGGAGCAACGAACGTGTCCAAACTCATGCATGTTAAGCTGACAGAGTTCATTACTAGAATGGAAGAAAGCTTTTTCCTTTCCTTATTCTGAATGGAAGACATTGCTGGATTCTACACACAAGCTCACCTTAACAGTGCATAAGGACCTCTGAAGACTGAGACACATCAGCTTCAACAACCTTCTACCAGAAAAGGAGAGACAAATACAGTTCCCCACTGTTGACTTTGCAATCAGACTTATTGCCTTTCCTTTGCTGCCCAGGGATAGCAGCAAAGAAATAGTTACATGTACACAAAGGGCTGTGAACAGGACTGTAGCTGCAGACACAGCCAAAAGCCTACATGAACACATCACTGATTAATCCAACTTTAATGAGCTTGAAAACATTTTGCCAAAGACATGCTGCTGTTGTGAAGCTGTGACTCACAGATGAGGTAAGCCAGAGCTCCTCTTAAATGTTTAGTTCTTTAGTTTTAAGGAATTAAAAAGGAGATGAAAAACAACAAAGTTTCAGAAGTCAGATGGTTTCACAGCTCTGCTCAGCTAGGGATGAAAAAAAATCAGACCCACAAATCTCACATCTGAGACATTAGACAAAACAATACCGTTATTATACTGCACATCAGAAGACTGGAAACACCAACGATCTTCACACTGGACTCAGCCACCAGTGAAAATCCAGCTGTCCCTTTCAGGAGGTTGCAGATTGCTTGTCACACTGCATGAAGTCAAATTACTGTGCGTCTGGGAAGCTGCTTTTTGTGCTATCAATACCAGCAAACAACCTGACTTTTAAGGCATTTTCTACAGAAAAACTTCAGGGAAGGAAAATAAACATGCTTTCAGTGGTTGCAACTTTCAGAAACATTTTTCCTTTGAGTGTTTTACCTTTTCCTTACAGACTTCTGACCGGGCCTCTCGTGCACTACAGAAATAGAAGTCGGTTCTCATGGAGCCATCATTTTTCCCTAATGGGCTCAGAGAATTTAATTCTGTTTTTCTAATTATCTTAATAGCTCCTGAGAAGCAAGAGCTTCATAGACTAATAAAAATAGACCTAAAATAGTTTTACAGAAGCTGAAAATATGAGGGGGAAAAAAAAATCTACACCAAATATTTGTAAGAGGGGTAAATCACAGTCATAGAGTGCTCCAGACAGAGCAACCTCAGAGAGCTGGGATTTAACTGGAAATAACTTTGCTTCTTGTATCATTTTTGATGCTCCCAGCTCTAGAAACACAGTGTTACACAGTGTTACACAGACCTTCTGATACATTTTCCTCTCTAGTTTTCAACGATTCTCTTATTGCTTTCCACCTTCCCTAATCCAAATGGTATTGAGCTTCTCTGACAAGATTTCAGAAGGAAAAACCAAGCAGATTTCATAAACATTGGTAAAATTAAAACACTAATATCTACTGTGATAAATGAAGCAGAGCGAGCTCATTTTGCTCTCATTTATATGACACATTTGGCAAACCCCAATATAGCTGACAATGCATGAACAGGGTCAGGAGGGAACATCTCCTACAGCAACTGATTGGTGACCACATGTATGATGCTGAAGGTGAAATCCATTATCAAGGTTTACATTGTGATGCTGTGATTCCTGCAGAGGGACGTGGGGCACTCAGTGAGGACTGAAGGTACCTTCAGAATCATATGTAAAACAATTGAATAGGTAGACCTTTCACTCTGTTTTCTTCCAGGTCTTAGGTACATGACCTCTTCTCTCTGCCCCAGAGCTTTGAATGCAGATACCCGGAGTCCCACGTGCCTCATGCAGAACTCATCATGCTCTGAACCTGGTGTCTCCCAAGGGGTCAATGCTGAAGATCAAAGCCGGGTTTGGATGAGGAAGAGGCAAGAGTTGTTGTGCCCTGAGCTGCATAGGAGCAAAGCTTGAGCACACACCCCAAGGGTAAGAGCCCCGAACCTGGGCTTCAGGTCTGAGGAGGATCAGCTGGTTTCAGAGGATCACCCAGCCTAAGCCCTTAAACCCACTTAGGCCTCCATCCACAAAGGAGTTAGGCACCAAAGTCTCACTTTCTAGGGTTTTCAGTTCACCCTGGCACAAAACAAATGTGTGAGTGCAAGTACCATACAAACCACAAGAGATCTAAAACAGTTATCAAAATGAAGAAGGTGATATACAGAGAAAAGAATGAGCTGCCCACTTGCTTAAATGTGAACTATTTGCAAGAAAGCACATCAGTTACATGCAGATAACCCTAAAAATATCTATTTCCCCTTCCTCCTTTAATAGCAGTCCACAAAGCACTACATTTCTCACACCCAGCCCATTCAGTGCTTTCTACACACAACGATCCATCTCCCATTTCACCCCGTATCCCCACTAATCACTGACATATGCTCCAGCGCAGCGCGTTTCCTCTGGCATGCTGTAAAAAGCAGCGCTGTCACCAGAGCAATGAACACACTGGCAA
Organism: Coturnix japonica; assembly: GCF_054131305.1. Taxonomy (NCBI): domain Eukaryota; kingdom Metazoa; phylum Chordata; class Aves; order Galliformes; family Phasianidae; genus Coturnix; species Coturnix japonica. Next base: position 4,796,439 of record NC_140680.1, on the reverse strand, counting down.
ATATGGTCTGTCAGGTTTTGTTTTCAAGGACTATAAAAATAGACTTCACTTGAGAACTGATACCCTCTAGAGATATTTTTTAAATAATAATAAAAAACAACACAAAAACAAGAAGTTTTCAGATGGCTTGCTAAATGAAATACAAAACTATGCTTTTTCTCTCTGGATGTTTGAAAACAATAACATTTTCAGGTTAAGCCAATATTTGAAGTTTTATTGCATGACTGACAATTCTCAGCTAATTTACCTGCAGACACCAGCGCTCCCTCCTTGTGTACATCAATTTACAGCTGCTCCTCAGACGTTTCTATGAGGAGCAGCCTCTTATTACAAAACTTATCGTGAAAGGCACAACCACTTCATTTGTTTACAGAGCTGAAGTCTTTCACCTTTGGTAACCGGTGTAACTCTGTGCCCATAACAGCTTTGGCTGGAAACACAAGGAAAAGGATCTTGGCATAGATTGAAGTTTGAGACACTTTCCTGTTAGTCTGTATGTAACTGGCTTTGTCAAGGACACTTGTTCTCTAATCAGATGGCCCAAGCTCGTATTTGCAGAAAATATGCAACTATGGAGGAAGAAAATCTATTATCTTCTACACACAGGCACTCCACAGCAATTGAAATCAAGGACAACTCAAGTAGTACCCTCCACGTTTCTGATAAGACTTTTCTAATCTTCCACATCCCCATTCACAGAGCACAACCCGCATCTGCGATCACAAACTGCTCGTGGCAGCATGAGAGAGCCACTCCTCAGGGTCATTTAAGAGACTGCAGCTGGAAGAGAACAGCTTTAGATCATACATTCCTATTAGATCTGGACTTCTGAATTTAAGAACTGGTTTAGGTGATGGCACGTGTGCCATCCTGCTTAGAAGGATATGGGAAAAGGAGAATTGATTTGCCTTAAGATTGATTACTGAGGCTTTAACTCAAGTTTCTGCATGCACCTACATGCAAAAAATAAAATTTAATCACATTACATTGCATGTAGCAATGGTATTCTGTTTTGGCTGAGAGCACAAGGCAGCAACACAGATGTACGTGCATCCAGCAGCTCTACTGAGGAAGTTCCCAGCAGCAAAGACCCTCTCCCCAGCACTGACCTGCTGAGATGGATGGTGAAACAAACTACAAGCAGATAAACTGAAAAGCTTGAAGAGACAAACTTGGGCTTACATGGGACAACAGAACACCGAGGTTCAAACAGGATCCCAGGGAAGTCAAGAGACAACATGGGAAGAGCTCCCCACAAGAAATATCTGCATCTATCACCACAGGAGAACAGCAAGTGACTCATGCCTACCTTGTCAAAACAATGGGAGAAATCTGAACTGAAATACGAGACAGATCTCATAATAGAATTGCCTGCTCTTTTTTTAAAGCTCAATTAATACAACAGTATATATTTCTGACATTCCTCCTCATAAGATTTTAAAACATCTGTTTTATAAGCAGCAATGATAGAAGTCACGACAGCATAGTTCCTCTGACAGTATTTGAGTGAAAATGCCCTTAATTCTTAAATGAACCTCACTCAGGGATATTTTGATAAATTTTAACAAATTGGAGGAGTGGAGATGCAGCTTTCACACATTCCAACTGTGCGAAGGAGGCATTGGCCAAATCTCAATACAAAGATGTATTTTTAACCACAATGTATAGGCTCAGCAAAGCACAGCACACAGTTCCAGACTCCTGCTTTTCTCCAAAGGAATTCCACATTTGCCAAAATGTAATGGCTCCTTCTGCAAAGTGCAAGAGACAAATGTTACTGATGCAAATTCCACAAACACTGAAGTTTACCTAAACAGATCCCTACTAAACTGAGCTCTGAGCACCTGCACTTCCAGTGCAGCATCACACACTGCCAGCTTAGCTAGCACCTCTTCCTGTAGCTAGAGCTGCCTGTGCTGGAATTCAGCTGCTTTGTGAAGCTCTGTTTATTTCTCAATAAATCCTAAGCTTTAAAAAAACACCATGATGGGTCTGGATGATTAAACCAAGAGGGAAGAGATACTACACATGGCAATTACTGGGGCCATTTACTCCTTAAAGGCTGATCTCCCCTCCACATTTCCAAACAGTCAACAGGAACAAAAGAAAATGCTAACGATAACCATTTTAGTTAGCCCTCTGCTCTCTCTCCTCATACGCTTCTGCCACTTTCTGCATCAGAACCCCAAGTCTTCTGATACTTTGCAGATGTTTTTGCAGTGTAATTCCACATCTGCAAACCCAGGGAAGCAAAACAATATTGGGAAGTCTCATTCTGAACACTTTAATTGTGCCAACGCAACATCTTTGCCACCGTGAAGGAGACCTGAGAACAGATGCTGTTTTCTTGAAGTGAGGTTTTTTTCTTGTTTGCAGATGAGATCAGTTTCTTGAACAAGATTCCAAAACAGCCACAAAAAAAAAAAAAAAAAATTGGACAGCATGCAACAGCAATAAATAAGTAAGCATTAGTTTTAGATATTTTCAACACAGCAAGCTGCAACCTGGGAAGCAGAGAGAAGCAGCAGCAGCCCACAGTGTTTGGTGGATCAGTGAAACTAACACATGCAGGAATGAAAAAAGGGCTATTTCTTATTACTTGGTTATCACAAATGAGAGCCAAAACTCTGCAAGATACACGAGACCACAGAAAGTAATCACAGGGCTTACTTCTTTTTGAGATACTGAACCCTCTTAAGCAGTGGCTAACATGAACTGACAGTTACGTTAGCTAAATGTAAGTGGTCCTTTGCAACGTTACAAGTAACTTTGTGCCTAACTAAAGCCCTTTGCAGAGTAACACCTGTATTTACCTACCTTCTGAGGGTCTGATTTCCTTTAGTGAGGGAATAGATTTTTGATTTCACTCATCTGAGCTGAAAGTACAACACCTGAAGAGCAGCACTTTCAAGGACATAGAGTTAAGATTAAAGTCAGCCTGAGTAGAATAGAAGGAACTGCTCTTTCTTCTAAAAAATATAAAGAAAACTCAAATAATCTCATGGGATGCTAGACCTGGTTATGTGTATTTGCGTTTCATACCTTAGATCAAAGTCACTAAGACTCCGGTTTTTCAAAGGAGCATCACATCCTAAGACATCTTTGAAAACTTTGGTCTGAGCATTAAGAACACTCAAACACCGTTTCGCGTGTTTTATTTATTAAGCAACAGCTCATGTTTACTAATACCTGAGAAAGTTCCTTCTTTGGACTTCATCTGAGAGAGGCTGAGAAATGTTAGGTGCTTCTTTTCCGTCATGGAGAAAAAACTGTTTTGTTAACGAGGAGAAAGCAACTTCTCAAATGAATCTGAACAAATAACTTACACAAAGGCAAGTCTACATGATCTTCCTCTTAGGAAAATCAAGATTGCCGATTAATGATTTTAAATGTTAGATATTTCTTACATAATTATAAGCAAAGGTAGAGAAGCAGATGATAGAAAGCCATCTTAGTTTGCATACATAATTGCAAGCAAAGGATTTCAGAGTTTAGAGAGAAAGCAGTGCTGAACCTTTCATAATAACCCAGCTTTGAAAAAGCAGCTGTTCAAGTGGGCAGAAGAAAAGTGGCTCTGCATGTAGGGGAATGCAAACGGTACGTTCAGATCAGATCCAACAGAAGCCTAAAACAGAGCAAGACTTTGACCAACAGAGAAAAAAAAATAATCCTCATTCTAATCAGGTTATTTAAAGGACAGAGTAGCCATGTAGAAATGTAGACTTCATTCATCCAGAAAGTTCTTGCAGGACACTGACAGATTTACTGTTGTTCTGCAATTCCTTTTTATTTATCACTGACTACAAGCTCTGCAGCAGGAAGAGTTCACTATCAACCATACAGAACAGACAGATCCGTATTTGAAAGCTACACCATCAAGCCACTGCTACACCAGCTGAGAAATACACATCGGTGCTGAGGGGAGAAGCTCTGAACACAAACTGGTGACCTCCACCCAAAGGTAACACTCAGCTCGGCAGGGAAGGATGGCACCACTCACTGCTTTGAGAAACAATGTTTAGAAGTTACTTTCTGCTACTACTTGTGCTAATTGGACCCATAGAAAAAACGTACTACAGTTGAAAGATTAATAAGAGTTTGAGCCTGGCAAATGCAGGCATTGAATAAATGTTAAGAGGAAAATTCAAGGTTTGGTGCTGCTGTGCATTCAAATCTTTGCTGCCTCCACTTTCCTTCCATATTCCTCTATTTCTTGCTAAGGAAAGAATCACAGTATCCACATAAGTTATACCTCACTTACAATGTTTTCCATTTGAGACTCTTACTTTGTTTACCTGCCTGTCACTGCAGCTTGATTCAACAATATGGGAAAGCAAACGCTGTAGACACAAACCACATTTGGTAGGATACAAATCTCAAGCCCATCAGCAGCCATTTAGTAGCTGCCTCCAAGCAGGTGCTTGGAGCACAGCACTTAGAAGACCTCTGAGAGCACCCAGCCAACAAGACAAATTTCATCCCCCCAGCTCGCTTTGATGGCAACACATTTGTGCACTTGTATAATGATTTCCAAAAGATGAAAGTCAGTTGAATGCCACTCACCTTTGGTACTGTTAACCAGAACTCAGTTTTAATTAAGATGCCTGAAGAGAGGTGTGCTAAGACCCAAAGAAGTCAGACCTTAAAAAGGAACTGGCTGACATTTCCCCCAGCTCTCTGAATATGCTCATGATGGACACTAATCGCTGTAGCTGGGAGTCACTGCTTCCAAAAAAGTGACAAGAAGAATAAATAACTTCTCTTGTGAGCTACAGAAAATGTCATCAGCCTTAAAAAGGCAACTCAGTGAAGTGGGAAGGTGCAGAATAGCATCAGAAGGAACTCCACGAATGGGATAGCTGCAAGAGTTCAGCTTTAATAAAATCAGCAGCGTCTCCACTGAAACAAGTTTCTTCCCTGGGTACTGGCATCACCGGAGCACTGCTTGTACTCCTCTATAACAGTGGTTGAAAAGCCTTAATTATAGATATATGCTCCAGAGAGTTCTCTTTTAACCCCAGAGCTAAGATTAGAGAAAATGAAGCAACTGCAAAAGGGCAAGGAAAAGAGCTAATTATTTAGAAAGAAAAGCAAATTTAAAGACCAAGATGTGGCAGACCTCCCTTCTTTGAAGCCCAATTTAAAGCTTTATCAAGTTTATGAACAATCAGAAGTGTCAAGTGACATATTTCTTATATTTTAAGGGGCACGTGGGACTTAGACACAGAGCTGCCAGTAGATCTCAGACACGGGAACAGTTAAGCTCTACCCAAGCAGTTAAGTTCTACCCATGATTTTGGAGAAGAGGGGGCTACCCGGTAACCTCTTGTGCCACACACTGATTTACTGACTGGTAGCTTTCTCCAGTCATTCATCAGACCCTTTAAATTTGAGAAGAGAGGCACAGCCTGACAAGTCAGCCATAACTTGATACCCAGCACTGCTTGTATTCCTCACAAAGCAGTGTAATAAACACTCTCATCCTTGTTACCTACCCATTATCCAGTCAAGGTAACACAAAGTAACACCACGAGTGTCAGTTACACTGATAGGGCAGATACTGTTATCACTGAGGGGTCATGCTTTGTGCTGAATGAAGCAGGACAAGAAACACTTCCTAGCTCCCTAGTTGTAAGGAGTGACTGGCAGCAGACCTGATCTGAAGGTAAACTCCAAAGGAGATAATAAAGAATTCAAAAGCTTGTTCAAAGCAAACAAAATGCAAAAGGCAGTCTTAAAGGAGAGCACAGAAATACAAAAAAATATTTATACGAACAATTACTTAAGTAGTCATTGATATCTGCTTTCTATCCCAGTATATCCCACTAGATGATCCAGTTCTTAATCCATCCAGTTATGGAAAAATTCCTTTCCAGTTTTCTTTAACAAGTGATCCAGAAGACCTATATGTACATTTCAGTCCCTGAACATGAGAGTGCTGCTCTGCTACTTTTCCAGGATTTCTTATGCACAAAGCCATTGCAGCCACCTGTCCCCGTGACTGCACCTACCATGCAATATTTATGGTATTAAGCAATTTAAAGCAGCACAACTTACTGGAGTTACTCCACAGAGATGATAACATGGAAGACATGAAGCACGATGGACCCTCCAGAAAGGCAGAGTCCTCTGACAGCCAACGCCATGATGGCTCTATTCACATGTGTTCATAGCTCCCTGATGTACACTGCACCATGGAACTCCACACACTGCATTCTGGTTATGGTACACTCCATAGGTGCCTACAAACATCAGCTCTCCCACACTCAACATGATGCTACGTGAAAGTTGATACAGTCTCAGTCTGGCAGAGCATTTCTTGCTGGACTTCAACATACCATCGGTGTTAAGGAACTTCCCAATATTTTCACAGTTGGCCAAACATGGGGCAGTTTGCTGGCAGGAAATCTGCAACTCCAGTTGCTCATAAATCTTGCTGTCTCACCATCTGATCCCTTCTCATACTGGGAAAACATACAGCTCTGCAGATTGCTGTGTGATTACGGCTTTCACTGCTGACCTATGCACGTCAGGAGCCAGAACGTTTTCCTACTGAAATTTTCCTTTAAAGAAGCAGAGTTAATTATGGCAGTGTTTAAGGGCTGCGTACAGAGTATGTTTCAACAGCCAGCCACAGAACTGCTCATCCATGGAGCATCTGCCCCACAGCAGAGGTAACCCCATAGGATATAAGTACAGTACCCCATTTTCACATAATATGGAGGAGCTAGAACACAGACTGTTTGTTCGTTCAATGAAGTGTTACCAGCACAGTTCAGACCACCAGCAGGAACAATGAGATCAACGAAATCTCTAATTTCTTAATCAACATCTTTTCCCAGATTAACTTTGGACCTCACGGCAGCGAGATGGGTTCACCATTTCATGTGCTTCTAAACTCCTCTGCCACACACCCCCAGCCTTCTTTCCTTCTGACACAGAAACCTAACTTTTGCTTAAGCTCACTTTGCAGTCCAACATTTAGTCAGCTCAGGAAAAACTGCTCATTTTGCAACTACACTGAAACAATGAACTTCAGAGCAGCCAATACTGGAAAATCAGTCACACAAAAATAGCCGTTCTAGCTCTAGCACTTGCATTTCATTCCTTACATTCCAATTGTTTTACACTTATCAAAATAAGCTTTTCTAAGTTTGCTTTTGCATCAGCTGGGAAATGTCTTGCCAACACAAGCAAAAATGGCAGCCTAGAAAGGGTCAGAGAGAGCCAAGCTAAAAGTTCAGCTGCAGCACCAAGGGCCAGCGTGACACTGCCAAAGACACGGGCAGCACGACAAGCCGGCTTTCTGCTTACCTCTAGCTGGCAGAGAGCAGGAAGGTTTTCCTCTTCTCTTCCCAAGCCCTTTGGGAAGCCTTCCAAGGCAGGGGAAGTCTGCAGAATCTCCCCATTCCCGAGCAACATGTGCCAGCAGCAACATGAAGCTGACAGCCAGACAGTTCCATAGCTGCCCTGAGGATGGTATAGCAAAGCTGATCTTCTTCCTTTAGTGAAGAAGATGTGAGCGGCAGCATTTTTGGAAGCAGCATCGTGCTGCTTCCTGCTTAGATCATAACCAGGACTGCTTTTTCAGCAGTACAGCCCAGATACTTGGAACTTAATTGCACCAAAGCCAAAGTTCACAACCCCAAATTGCCCAAGGGCTGCGTTCTCACAAATTTTCAATCACAGTTGAAGCCTGCGTCTCATTCACAACCCTGAACAGCCAGGTAGAACTGGCAGCAGAGGGCACCACACAATCAGCTTTGTGATTTATATACTTCCATCATGCTCACAAGTGATTTTACAGAGCACAAATTACTACTACAACAAGCTACAGGGTGACTTTATAAAGCATGCATCATATCAAATGAAATGAATAAAACGAAAGGCTGCTAATTTGCCACAGTGATTTTATCCAGCAATTCAGAGAATGAGATGTTCAAGCTTAATCTCTCCTGGAGTTCAGACGCCACGTTCCCATAACAGCACACACCACGCAGTGCGGATCTCCAGCGTGGCCAGACAGGTACTGAGGGGAATCTCTGCAGAGGATTAGGAATCATGCAGCTATCACATCAGCCCAAGCACAAACCACCAGCCCACAGACCAACTCATCTGTGTTTTACACACCGCAGGACCACACAGCAATTAAATGTTTGGGCTGGCGATGCCCAGCAGCCTCTGAAGCAGAGAGCTGAGATTCAAGAGACAAAAGGAGCGGGCTGATTTCACTTGAAATCCTCCACACCTGCAGATCATGTGTGCTTTACCTACTGAATACCTGTTTAAAAAAAAATAAAGAGAAAGATGAAACTACACCAGAGTCAATCTTTATTACATTAGCATGCTGATACATACACACTGGTGAGGAAGAAAATATACTGAGTATAGGAAGGTAAGCCAATACTTCTGTTATCAGCAGAACATCTTAGTACCTCCATCCTATCGTCCCTATCCAAAGCCACCACCCTCACCAACGTTGTGGTACACGCCATGAAAAAAGGAACTCCCGGTTCATATTGCCTGGTGAGCAATCATAAATCCATTATGATACAGGATGCTTCTGCACATGCAGTAGTAGCTGAAGCAAGTCAATGCAGTATTGACATCTGCAGCATGACCTGGGTAGGTCCATCACAGCTTGATCACCCCTTCTCTGCAGGGCAAGACCCAACCAGCAAAGCTCCAGAAGCAGAAACCCAAAGGCAGAAGGAAAGAACCCAGACCTGACCCATGGTGTTGAAGCACCCCATTAATTTCAGCTACCATAATGTTTCCCCTGCCAGGGTAACTACAGAAACAATTAACTGCTCAGGAACTTCTGCAGAAACAATCCACCATAATCTTCTCAGGAATATATTTACACGGCTCCTGGTTACTTAACTTTCTGGTAGCTTTGTTTCAGGCAGAAAGATTATCAAGGCAAAGATAGCCTGTATGGATACACCACCCTGCTGAAAGTAACGTGCAGCACAGGTACACAACTACACAAACTCTCTGTGTGATTTAAACATCCAAATCTTAGCATCACAACTGCATACTCTAGGAATTCTTTTATTTTTTTACCATTTTAATCCAACTGCTGCTTAAAACTTCTCTCCTTTTGCTGTAACTCCAGATGATAACATTACTGAACAGCATGCACTATTTGAGAGAGAATGAACATGAACAGAGATCTCATTGAAAACCTCATTTTGTATCACATCTAAAATGCCTCCAATACAGACTAGAGTCTGCACAAGAAGGCAAATTAAAGCCAGAAATAGACAAAAAAAATCTCTTTTCTGACTGCTACAAATATTGATTTTTATGATACAGCCTCCTATGGCCTTACTAGTTTCAGTGTTAAGAAGTCAGCCCTTCTGGAGGGCTCCACGAGCAAGCAGACAAACAGCGCATTCATTACAAGCTGGAAGGTGATGAGCTGTACAGAACTGCGAATGGCTGTCAGGACCATTGGAATCATCAGCACTGAGGGTGCCCGACAAACTCTCTGCAGTCAGCTGGCAGATAACTCTATGACAACAGGAAAAAAAAACAACCAACAACCAAACAAACAACCATTTGTTTTATCTTTATTCTGCTTCATCTGAAATTATTCTCACCGTGGCAGCCAGCTGTCCTTCGAGGTACGTTTTCTGTTGCTCACTGTAACTGCAACTATCATTTCAGGGCCCAGTCCTTGAAAAACACACACATATGATACACTGACATCTTTGCTATCAGAACCACTGTGGCCCATAGCTATACATTAACGAGAAGGGAAGGTCGAGCCTCCATCCTGCACCCAGCAGCTCTGCTTTGCACAAGCACAGAAGCCTTCGTTTCAAATTCTCCTGTAATCAGCACAAATATTTGCAGCCCAGTTCAATACACCCTTGAAACAAAACAGACCTCAAAATTTATGGACAGCTGTCACGCTTCAAACAGCTACGGGATAAAGAAAAACAGAATGAACGTTCTGCATAGCCCAGGCAATACAACATATCTTACTTCTGAGATGACTGAACATGCACTGAAATCAGCAGTGATGCACTGCACTGTAGAAGCTGCCAGGCTTACAGCTCCTCTTACCCAAAGCCCACAGCTCAGGGACCGTTTTGGAAGACCAAAAATAAGAAGTCAGCCTGTTACCATCTCTTCTGCTCTTCTAGATTTAACCCAGCTTAACTGCTACCTCCACAGCAAGGAACTTTGAAGCCTCCCAAGGATAATTACCAGCTTCCGCCTCCATAACGCCTTGAAGCTGCAACTTTACATTGGTCCTCACCTCGCCAAAACACCAACTATGCAAAGCTGTGCAGCCCTGGCCTGCAGGGCTGGGTTTTGTCAGTCATGCAAAACAGACTGCCTGCACACAACACAAACCCAAGTGTAAGGCAGCACCATTAGATTTGCTACAAGCACTGCGTGCATTAAAAGCAATTCTGTGCAGTTTTGAGTCAGCTGCACAATCACTATATGGCACACAACAGCCTCTTCCCCCACCAACATGGGGCATAAGCAGGAGATGATGATGGTCACACCTGGGCTTAACCTCAAATGCTCACACTTGGAAAGCATTTCTTTAGGAAGGAAGAGACCAATCCCAGTTTGGTTATGCCCTGTACCAAGAGAGGAATTACCACAATGAGTTTCTCTACCTTTACGGTGCAATCATAATGGCAAGTCTCCAAGGAGGGAAAGATTTAGACAACCAAGAGTTTTAAGTGGTTCTGAAGAAGGAGAGTCTTGTGAAGCAGCAGCTGAGATGATAGTTACATGCTGACATTTCAAGCTTTCACGTCCCCATCATTCTTAATGGTACGGAGCCAAAGCAAGAATTGGATAAAGCGATTACATTGCCAGAAGTAAAACAGCTAAGCTGAGCTTACAAATGTCTGATTTGGGTGATGTACCACTGCTGTCCCTCATACAGAGCAGAAGGGTTTGTCTGTTAGATCTACAGCTACACCACTGGGACCGCTGCAATGTCACCGAGCAGTGGGCACACAGTGGGAAGAACTCAGGGACAGCCCCGAGCTCCTGCTGCACTCAGGAAGGGCTGTGCACAGACACCATGCCCTGTAAGTAGCTACAAGGGCCTGGGGGCACCAGGTGTAAAAGGAGGTGCTCGCTGCCCGCACCTGAGGCAGGTGAGGAGAAACGGAGCAGACATCTCTCCTTTGGGAGGCAGAATCCTCTGTACAGTAAGGTTGGGACCCTTGGTTTTACCCTAGATCACAGAGCTCGCTCCACTCCCTCACCACGCTCAGCAAAAAGACAAGCAGCCCTCCGCTCTCAGGATCCACGGGTCCCACCTACAGCCCATCCCTGTGCACAACCCTCATCCCTCACCTTACATTAAAGGCAGCCCTCGCATTACCCGTAGAGCCACGACGCTCCCATCGCAGCCGGCTCAGTCGGGCGCTGCCTCCCCCATCCCTCCCCACGCACGGCGGGGTGGGCTGAGCCCCCCAGGCACTGACCCATGGCCGGGCACCCCCAGGCAAAGGGGAGCGCTCAGCCCAACCACCCCCCACCCCAGCCCGTGCATTCAGGTGAGCTCAGCGTTCACCCCCCGCCCCACGCAGCCCCTCGCACAGCCGGGACCCCCCCTCTCCCTCATTATCACACCGCCCCACTCACCGCCGCCTCTCCGGCCGCTGCCCCCGGCGGCCCCACTGCCGCCCCCTCCCCGCCGCTCGCCCCGCCGCCTTCCAGCTGCCGTTCTCGGTACAGGGACCAGAGCCCCACGTTGGGCAAGAAGACGAGGGCGACCAACGCCAACCCCACCGCCTGCAGCAACCGCTTCTGCTTCCGCCGCATCGGAGTCAACACCACCACCACCGCCGTAAGGAACGGGAGGAAGAGAAGCGCGGAGCCGCCCTGATGGAGCGCAACTTGCTCAGCGGCAACTCGGGCACTTCCGCTCCGATCCTCGCCGGGAGGACGGGACCCGACGAGACCACTCCCACCCCGACGGGACGGGGCGGTTCTTATTGAAGCCCCGCTCCTCCCGGCTCGGCCCGCGGGGGCGGTGCGGGGAGCGGTGAGTTAATTGCTGCGGAGCGGCTCCGCAATTAGCGCCCTGGTGGAGATCTGCGTGGTAATTAAAGTGCCTTCCGCCGGCACATAAAGCAGATGATGGATAGGCACGGGATGGCTATTTATTTATTTCTTTTTTTCTCCCTTAAATAAACAAAGCGGCTTAAATAAACCGATGTCCCGAAATTAGGGATCATTTCTTCATAGCAAAAAGCCCTGGGGGTCAGCAATAACAGCAGTAACAGCAGTAACAGCAGCGAACCCCGTGCGAACGGCATCACTGTGACCGCAGCACCCTGCAGGGATGCCGGGGACTCAAACACGGCCCTCTTCCAACGCAGAGCCCCGAGGGAAACGCTCTGTTGCCTTAAACAGCAGCAATAGAAAGTGTATGAGAACCTCACGATCCCCCCACCCTGCCCGGCAGAGCGGGTTGGGGTGTCACCGAAGTTGTCAGCCCGCTAGGTGGCGGCTGCCCGCATGGTCAGGCGTAGAGAGCCTCGATTTAGGGGAAAACACCGGATTGGGAGAGCAGTTCTGAGCCCCACTCCTTCTTTCTTATTAACTATAAATGAGGATTGGTTGCCAGCTTCTTTCTTTTCTGGAGCTGTTAGCGCTTGTGTTGTTCCTTCTTGAACAGGGACAACTGAGCCCCCAAATTCCCCTCTTCTTGCCCCAAAAGCAAAGCGAGTGCCATTCCTCATTGCTGAGTACCCCAAGCAATACCGAGACTTCAACTGCAGCACCAATAAAGCTACACTCAAATTACCCTCATTACTGTAGTCAATACTGACAGTAGCTGGACAGTTGGACTAGATGGTCATAAAGGTCTTTCCCAACCTTAATGATCCCATCCTATCTCATCTCATCCCACCCAGGATTCAGGCTGCAGAGCTGCATGACCTCTGATATAAGACCACAGAATGTTGTGCTGCCATCTGGACCCTTATAACAACAGCCCATCCCTTTGCCTCTGTGCTCTTTGAAGAGCAGTGGGGAAGCAGCAGACGGTTTTGTAGGTATACGCACAGGATTACATTCTGCCCTTGGCAGAACATCCTCATTTATATAAAGAAATGACAGCCACAAAGTTTGAGAGTTAATTAAAACAAAGCTACTAGCTGGCTTGACATATGTTTAAATTTGGGATTCTGAGTCTGCTTGCTAAATTAAATGTTTGCTTCGTAGATTGACTTCGGCAGAGTCGCACAAGATTTAACAGGGAACAGAATATGTCCGATGCTGCAGGTAAATCAGTGCTGAGCCTGAGAGCATCCTGAACTATGAAACCAAATGAAGAGCCACGTGGAGTTTGCAGTGATCACACCTGAGATGAGTGCCCCAGGTTTTCCTTCCCAAGTCATTGTGGGCTGCAAAACCATGTACAGCTCATGCAGTCATACGTAGAATCATAGAATGACTTGGGCTGGAAGGGACCTTAATGATCATTTAGTTCCAACCTCGCTGGGCTTTCATCCACTGGTGGGGTTCTGATAAATGGTTGGGTTCCATGGGGGGAGTGAGCAGGTTGTGTGTGCTATGAGTGCACATTGCAATGCCCGTGCCCTCCAGCTGGGACCTTTCCAGAATGTCACACTGGGGACTGGGGGACCCAGCAGGTTCCCAAGCAGAGTCTGCAAGCCAAGAAAACCCAGCCAAAACCATGGGTGGTACCAGCACACGGCTTTGGTATGTTGCTATAACACCGCTTCACTGACTTCTTCCACTAACAGCCCAGCATTTCTCCCTCTTCTCTTTCTCCTGAAGTGTTTCAGTAGAGACAGCTCTCATTTTGGCCTGTTGGATGTAATGCCATGGGGATTAATTGGGTGCATGCAAAATAAATGTGGATTTGTTTCTGAGACGGAAGAAAGTCTGTGGATGTTAAGCCTCGAGCTGGAAAGGGAAATGGTGTACCTTGCTGAGGCACTTTTCAAAACAAATATAGGATGAATTAATCACTGCTCAATCCCCATTTGGAAGCTCTCTTTGCTAGCAAGCTGGGTCGCCTGGTTTCCAGCTCATGCGCTGAGATGCTGAGAGGCAGAATGCAGCACAAAATGGGTAAGGGCTGGTGCTGGCTTTGGTTCTCCTGCAGGGGTGGGTGATGGAAAGTGGCTGTGAGCTCCTTGTCCCCACTATGCCCATGTGAGGTGGCACCCAGGGTGCAGCTCCTCTGCTCACCCTTGGGCTGGGCTCTGGGGTAGGTGTTGGTATGCTGGCATTGCTCCTTTCTGCAAATCTAGTTTTTAACCAGGAGGAGAAATAGGGGGAAAAACCATCTCTAAATAATAAATGAAGCTCAAACATGACCGTGTCACAACAGGACTTTTTTTTTTTTTTTTTTCTCTTTTCTTTGGCATTGCTTTATCCTTCAGCATTTATTGGTTGAAGATCAGCTCAAATCTCACGTGAACGGAATTGATTTGTTGTTTCTCTTTCCTGTATTTTTCCCCCAGAAAAGGCAACGTGCTGTGCTCAGCAACCAAGCCACCTGTGGGCAGGAGTCAAGCCTTGCTCTGCCGCCCAGCAGGTGCTGCTTCTGACACACTGGGGTGCCCCCAAACCTGGGGCACCAGCACTGGGGATGATGCAAAACTACAGTAGTGCTTGAATTGCTCAGGGAGGTGAGGGTGACTGCAGGATTTTTAAAAGCAGCTGTGAGCCCCAGCCCTGTGGGAGGGCATCCAGGCCTTGCAGGAAAAGGGAAAGAGCACCAAAACCGGTGGAGTAAGGGAAAAAATAGGGAAGCAAAATAGGAGTTCTCTGTGTTGAGAATGATTTTGAGGTTAATCTGCTTTGGACAGACCTATGCACAGCTTCTAGCAGAGAAAGAAATAAAACAAACTAGCCAGTGTTCCCCATGGATCCACCTGGATGAACCAAATCCCCACGGTCAACATAGAAATCTGCTGCATTTGCTTTGGGCGAGAGGCAGCAGTGCGGGACAAGACCAGCCTGCTGCTAGTGCAGAGCGTGAAGCAAAGAGGGACGTGGGCCTCATTCATCCTACACAATGCAAACTGTTGTGTGAATGTACCAACAGTCAGCTTTGTAACGGGATGTATTTGTTGTGTTTTCTTTCCCCAAGTACATCCCAAATCCCTCACCCACTTCCAGGCTGGGGTACGGTGTGTGGCACATGTGTGGCTCTAAGGGCTGTGTGGCTTTGCTGCACTTTCTGAGCACAGGAGGATGCTAACAAATCTTGGCATGGGGATGAGGAGGGAAAGGGTCTCCTGCTGCTGTCTGCTCACGTAACCTTATTACAAAAGAAAGAAAACCGCAATTGTTGTTGCAGTTTTCTGCCTGGCATAGGCAATGAGCCTTGTCTGCTCTCTCTGCTCTGAGTTCAGGTAATGCTGCAATGAATCGGACTCGTTCCAAGCCCGGTGGAGACAGCAAGGCTGACTGCAGTGAGATGTCCCCACATCTCCCTGCCTGTGCTGCTCTGAGCACGCCGTGCATTTTTAGGCCAATATTTCCCATGCTTCCCAAGGGATGTAGAAGCTCACGCTCTAATAATTAAGGAAGCTCTGAGCATTGCAGCCTTCAGCCTCACTTTTTGCTTCTTAGACTTTGTTTCCTGTCACAGCTATTCATGCATGGAACAGGTAGCAGCATTCCAAATGTGCCAACATGGCTTTAGCTAGGATGAACTGAGAGCAGATTCTTCAGTGTATACATGACAGCAAGGCAGAGCTGACACTAAGAGAGATTTGCAGCCATGAGCCTTGTAGCTGGGAGTTTTCCTAGGAAGAGCTGTGCAGAACTGTGCTGGACCTGAGGAAGAAGTTTGCTCCACTCTAGATCCATGGGTTCAGGCTGGATGAGACAAGCACTGTGTGGGTCCCAGGTCTTCTTCCCAGTGGAACTGAGTAGCTTGGGAGCATCTCTATGCTCAGACTCTTCTGTATTTGCAAAGTGTGAGAAACTTCGCTTGCACCACTAAAACATGCTGAAGACAGGCAGGAGAATTGGAAAAGTAAAGCTGGTTATGGGTGAGTTGAAGTGAAGTGCATAAAAACTTAAATGATACAGATCATCACATCTTGAGTTACTGCACTCAGCCCCACTACGGGGGAAAAGAGAGGAGAATCCTATCCAGAATTCAAGAAGTGCCTTTCAAGTGGAGAAACATCAGCACAGGAGCTGACCTATGGAGCAAGGCTGGGGCATGGGGTCCTCTATAGGGAGATAGCATTGTGGAGCAAGCCTGAGGCTGAGCGCAGGTCAGCACCTCGTCAGCTTCCTTGTGGCCTGGGCACAAATCACCCCTTGTGGACCCCAGCAGGGCATGTGGCAGCTGAAGTGGCTGCTGCCCAAAGGGCATGGTGCTGAGCCAGCCCTGCTGAGCACTTTCCCAGCAAGGTGCTGCTCTCTGCTTCAAGCAGGTCCTCTCTGAGGGCTCTCATGTTCAAGAGCCATATGAAAGCCAGGTCCTTTGTGCTTCATTTTCCCTTTCTAAAGGGAATGGCAGGAAACACCACACATGAGCTCAGTGCATGGTGTTGCCTTCATCCCCAGGGTCCCAAACTTCCTTCCTTCTCCTCCTCCTGCAATCAGCAACTCGACCCTTCCTGCTCCCAGTCTGTGGACTACAGGGATGTGGACAATGACACCACCCCTAGCAGCATGCCCAGGTCCCCCTTTCCCTCCCTGAAGGAAATAAACTTCCCAACCTGTGTGTCCCAACCTGCCCAATAGCAAATCTCACTGGAGAGCTGTCAGGGCATTTGGTCTCAGAGCTGTGTTTAATGGAGCATGAAATGATCCAGGGATTCTCTGTCACACACTTGTGCATGTTGCGCCCTTGCAGGTGAGGATCTGAGCTGTGTATTTGGTACATTGATAATGTATGCACTTTTGTTTCTAGAGCAGAAGAAAACTTCCTGACATCTTCTTTTTCTTCTTCTTCTTTTTTTTTTCCTCTCCTTTCTCTCTTTTTTAAGGTCTCTCAAGGGGCTTTACCAAAGGGAACTGCTATGAAATCATTTCAGTGTGGTATCAAGTGGCTTGCTGTACCCCCAACAGGGATGTCTGGGGGCTGAGAAGCCCAGAGCCTGTTCCCATGTCACACACACAGAGGACACTGCCATTACAGCATCCCCTCTCCAGTGCCCAACCTGGTCCTGGTGCTGGGAACCCCCTGCAAGTCAGAGAGTGACCGAGGAGGGATGCAGAGAGGAGACAGCAATTGCTGGGCAGGAGGACAGAAATTAAAGCCATAAAAAAGCAGCTGACAGTATTCTTTTGAGCCTTCCCAGACATAAACCCTCTGCTCTTCAGACACTTGGGTCTCTCATCAGCTCGCATTGTTTTGTTCCTCCGTGTGCTTTTCGTCTGGATGAAGAGAACTGTTATGGCAGGGAGGGAAGACAGGGGCTATGAAATGCTGCGAGCTGCCAGTGTGTTTTGAGTTGTTTTATTCTGAATCAATATTGAACTGAAGAGGAATTATAAATCTAGCAGATTACAGCTGAAGCAATGCCAGGGCATCTGTTTCCAGATATTTTCTTGTATTTATTTATTTAACTGGCTAGAGCAGCTGTTTTTACAAGAATCCACAGCAAAAGACTTATTAAAACAAAAGGGGGAAAGAAATAACAATAAATGGGAGATATATAGCAGACAAGGAGTGGCAGAGATGCGGGGCTGGGAAATAAATGGAAGAGAGGAGGAAGAACCAGCAACTGACTGTTTGTAACCAGCACCAGGCGCTATGAAATCTGGAAGACATTTGTTTTACACGACAGCGATCCCAAGCCCCAGGATTTTGCTGGGTGATTTATGATGTCTGGCAGCTGTTGCAGGGGTTGAACTAAACACAGCAGAGAGAGAAATGTGGAAATCACCCTGAGCACCAGCGTGTCATTCAGTGACTGGGGGAGATTTATGGGTGGGAAGCAGATGGGGCAGGTGGGAGTTCTTGGAGGTGGGGTTCCAGACCCATCACTTTGCTGTCTATGATCAGATTTAGCTTTGGTGGCATTCAGGTTGCAATTAAGGCCATGGCTGCGTAACGGAGGGCATTCATGCAGCTTAAAGCCTCACTGCACATCACTGGGGTGAAGTGACCGACACATCACATCCTGGCCAAGGATGAAATAATGCAGGGAGGGGAAAGAAGCTGGAGGTCGTGGAGCCCATCACACAGCCTCACCCAGCCCTCTGTGGGTCACTGGGAGGCATGAAGCCATGCAGCATTGCTGAGTCCATCATCAGTGACCCAAACCTCCCTAATTGCATCCCTGCCATATTTTGATCTTTCTCTAACTTCCTCCATTTGACTTTCCAAAGGCTAAAAACCTTGGAAAAACTTCCATTTTCACAGTTGCAGTGTGCAGGATTTTGCCAGTGCCATCCCAGATGTATGATGTGCAGGATCTGGGAAATGGTTTTAGACTAAAAGAGAGGAAATTTAAACTGGATACAGGGGGAAAAAGAGGTTACAATAAAGCACAGGATGCCCAGAGAGGTGGTGGATGCCCCATCCTGCTCTGTTCGTGGTGCCAGGAAGTGATCACAGTGTTCCTGACCAGCACTGATCCCACCATGGGATGTGCTCCTGTGCCTGCTGCTGCACCACACGTTGCCCCTTCCAGCCGCTGGGGATATGGCTTTGTGTTTGCTCTGGGTTTATTGATTCATTTTGCAACAATGCTCCGTAAATGGATTCATTCTTGCAGTTATAACCGAGTCGATGAGAGCTTGGGAAGTGGAGATGGAAAGAAAACTGAATAGAAATCAAGCCCAAAATACGACAACCACAGAATGAATGCATCTCCTAGGTGTGAGAAAATGCAATAAACGTCTCTCTGCACCGAATGGACAAACTCTGTCTGAAAGTCTAATTTTTGATCTCTTTTTCCCTCAGCCCTCTCCATTAAAAGAACAGACTCAGAATTCTCTTCTTTCTCCTTTCCTCTGGCTTGTGTCTTTAATTGTTCAATCTTCCGGGCACGGATTGTCTCTTCTAAAGCAGCTGAGGACCGTTGTGCACAATGGCCCTCCAGTCGCTGCTGGAGCTCCAGGATGCAATCCAAAGCAAAATTATTCACTGAAATTTGCAGTCAGCTCACAGAGAGCCGCTGAGCAGGAAGGAAGCAATCTCCACCTAATCCACAGTTTGATGCAGATTATTCATACAGTCCTGCTGAAGAGTTAATACACTCGATCGGGACAGAATCGAAACGATGCTGACTTAATATGATGGAAAATAAATAGAATCTGCTTTCGAAGGATGCATTGACTGAGCTGTCATGTCTGATGCTGGGGAGACAAGAGTCTACAAGGTTCAGCTTAATGTAGCGTGGAAATGTATTGGGTTGTATTTATGCCCATATACAATACTTAACTGGCTATTGTGCTGATTAAATATTTAATTAGCTGTCTGTGAGGGGAAACACACCATTAGTCTATAGGGAATTACACTGTTCCTTGAGTCTGCTCTTAAATAAAACGTGTAATTCATTGTCACTTAAGTGTAATGTTAAGTGTACATTAAGGAGGTGTTTTCAAGGGGAATAAATGCAAAAAGTAGTTGCTGGTGTCAGGTTGGGTAGACCTGTGTGTGCCTTGTGGGCATCCTGGGGCTGCTCCTGCTAGAGGAAAGGCTGTGGGGCTCTCTGCTCTGCTGGGCAGCTGTTGGAGCTGGAGTGCTGGTTGTGGTGGGCTGCAATCACTGCGCACCTGGTCCAGGTGCTGGAGCAAACATCTCACTGCAGATGGACCCAAACCAAACCCAAAGGCTTTGGCACAGTCAGGTTGCTTCATCCTGTGCCCAGCTTCCAGCTGTCCGGTGGCTTCTGAGAGCAATCACTGAGATGGGATTCCCACAGCTCTTCTTTTATGCACTTCACATGGGAGATGCAAGGTTTACTCAGCAGCCTCAAGTCTTGGGGAAGAATGGATCTGGGTTCAAGCCATGACTTGGCATCAAGCTTAAATGTAAGGCGAATATGATGCAGAGCTAAAAAAAACCCAGTGCCTTACATCTCATATTTTCTTGTAGCATGAAGCTGAGACTAGAATCCCAATGACATGTGGGGACATGGCACATCCCAGTGCTCCATTTGCTGCTTTATATCTATCAAAGGCACTGCCTTGCAGACACAGCTGGGCTGGATGGGGTTGCAATGAGACACCCCAGCAATGGAGGGACACAGTGCCACCTCCAGACAGTATTGCTGCAGGTGGGGCTGTGGGAAGCTGCAATCTCCCTGCATGAGGGCTGAGGGGCCACAATGCTCAGCCATGCCATGGCTCCCTGCCATGCAGAGGATGGGATGCAGAGCCAACACTGGGTCACACTGGGATTCACAACACTGCTTTCCTCTTGTGCTCCCCTCCTCATGTACTGTGATTGGAGCGGTGGTGCCAGAGCTCACTGTGGGGCTCTCGGGGGAGGCGGAGGAGGTTGTTGACTGCCTGAGTTGGGTTCCTTGGGTTTCATTTCTTTTTCTCTTTTATTTTTATTTTTCATTTTTTTCCTTGCTGGCTTTCACACCTCCCTTCACTCTCTATTTTTGATAAATTGAGTCAGCCCCGGGTTAGGTATCGGGGGAGTGGAAAAGCATTGAGATAGCTGAGGGGTGGGATGGTGGTGAGGCTGAGTGCCTCTGGTGCAGGGCTGTGTCACACACAGAGAGTGCACAGGCATCTATCAGCTGGTTACGATGGGGAAAAAGGGTCTGGGGGGGGCTTTAGAGGCAGCCCATGTATGGTGAGTAGGAGTTGAAAGCCCCTTCTCAGCCCAGGGATGTATCTCGTGCAGCTCTTGGGGTCTTTGTGCCCTTCTGCAGTGTGTCCTTCACGGTGCTGGAGGAACATCTGGCTCCTGAGCCCTGGATCCAAGCGTGACAGCACAGAGGATGGCTCTGGGCTTCACACAGCCGCAGGCAGATGGGGCGAAGAGAGGGATGGGTTTTTAGCTTTTCTTTAGAAAATTAATCACACTTTAATTACAGTGAAACCTGGAGACATGGCAAAGGATTAAGTGGATTATCTTCAAAGTAATTTGTTATCAAATATTTATCCTTCTGGGAAAGGAGATGCAGTCTGAGAAAGTCTGTGTTATTAGTGCTGCGGGCCAAGGACGTGCCATGTCCTTCCCTCCTGCTGCACCCCCAACCCTATGGGGCAGTGGCAATGCAGAGCAGGGTCCTTCCTTCCCCATGTGCTTCACTGGATCTTAGGAGTGGTGGCACTGGTGCCATACTGGGACATGGGGTGACAGTGGGAATAGCCCTGGGACAGATGCTCTACTGAGGAATCAGAGCTGTGGGGTGAATCAGACTCAGCCCGAGCTCCTCATCTGCTCAGCAGACTGCAAGTTTAGTGCTCGGATGCTTCATTAACTAATAATAATGAGTCATTGTGTTTGCCTCCTGGGCACTGTAAATGATCTAGTGCCAGGAGACGCTGCAGGGCCGTGGAATTGCAGTGAGGCTGGAAGGGACTGAGTCTCAAAGCATAGAGAAGTGTAGCACAGATTTACCTCCATGTGTCCAGTCCTGGGGCTGCAGCCATGGGGATGGAGGTCTCAGGGACAGGGGCAGTGCTACATAACAGCCTTCTTCCATCTGTCCACTCACACAGAGCAGCTCTTCTCTCCTTTTCCTTCCCACTGATAACCATCCTAATGTACATTGCATGGGCTTCTGGTACCAGGACACCCCCAGTTTGGAGCTGTGGCCCAGCTGCAGCGTGTGGCCATGTCTGTGTGCCAAACATGGTAGAGCAAAGCACTGTTTCCCATAAAACCATGTGGATTGACATTAATTAGATTTCTATCCTTTAATTCTTTATTAATTGAATCTCACATTTGCTTCTCTTTCATTTTGCCCTGGATTAATGCCATGCTGAACAGTAGGGATTTCCCCGGGCATCCCTTCCCAGCAGCACCCCCAGCCCACGCTCCACCCAATGCTCACCACCATCACCACCACCACATTGGGCTGGGAACCCGACCTGTGCTGTGGCAGCACTGGGTGTGGGCAGATGCTATTTAGTGTGTCCACATCATTAACAAAGGAGAAAGAACTCGAGCAGCCTGACGGGAGATGGGAAGCAGATACAGCCGCCTGCTCATTTCCGAGCACGAAACAGAAATATTTGCTGCATGTTTTTGCCTGCTATGTATCATCATTAGCAATTTTGCTGTCTCTGTTAAGCATTTGTCTGTAATAATATAATTTTAAGAACGCCTTTCTTATTGCTTTTAGCCCTTCCAGCAGTGGATTCTCCCCAGCAATTTTATCTTACTTTTTGCATTAACCCTTCACATCTCCCGTGCAGTACCAATCCCCGCCCACCTTCCCTTTGCTATATAAACATTTTCCATTATAATTGATGCTCTCTTTCCATTGCCAAAGCACAGAGCCTTTAATTGCTTCCTTTCTTGACCACACAGCTGGGTTTTTGGTCTGCAAGCCACCTCTCATCCTCAGCCATACATTTTCCCACCTGATTCTCACAACTCCTCACCTTCCTGGATCTCAGCCATTCCTTATTCTCTGCCATGACCACCAGCCTTGCCAAACAGGAACACTGCCCCAGCCCCACACTGGGACTGGGTTTCCCTGCCTGCAGACTGGCAGCACACAGCATCCCACCTTTGCCAGGCTGGGGGAGGTGAGAAAACTCCCACTGTGCTACAGGAGGTGTGAAAACTAAGGAAGGGAGAAGCAGAGACAGCATGTTTTCTCTGAGTGTTAAGTCACCTGTGTGACCCCCTGCTATGTTTTTTCCACATGCTGGTACCTACGTGGGGTGGGAAGCAGAGCTCCAGCACTGGGTGTTTGCTGTCCCTAGGATGGCCTCAGCCAGGTTGGCTCTGAGGGCCGATGATAGGAGGGGAGGAAATCTCCAGGCAGTGAGTTAGGGATGCTGTGAACCTCCCTCTCCAACCCTCCCACAGTGCCTGTGCAGCTCAGCAGCCCACTCACACTTCCCTCCCCTTGCCCTTTATGGCAAGCTTCAGAGCAGGGAAGCAGCCTCTGCTTGTTTGCTGCAGGTAATTTCTTGCAGATAGGGCTGCTCTGGGAGAAGTGCAGGGAGTGGCTCAGGTATGAGAGCTGGGCTGAAGGAGCAGACCCTGTGCCCAACACCAGCTCACCAGGAGGTGGGTCTGGGCCCATTCTCTGGCTGCTTCCTGCCTCAAAACTGCAAAGCCCTGCACTGTTGGACTTTCCCCCTCTCTCCCTGTCCCCCCCGGCAGGGGTTGGAACTGGGTGGGCTGTAAGGTCCCTTCCAACCCAACCATTCTGTGACTGTACAGTTCTCAAGGAAAGCTGAGAGCTCGGGATAACCCGCACTCAAGAAGCACAGCAAACCCCACGAGGCTGGTGTGAATTACCAGTTTTGCAGAATGCAACTTGTGAGCAAACTCACTGCTGGAGGCAGGATGCGGGTAGCCCTGAGGCAGCTTCCTGCACAACACACACACACACACACACATATGCTTGTGTGTGCAGATTTTGCATCCCTTTGGACACTGCTGTTGAAAAGTTGCAAAGCCAGTGTTGGTGAAGATCCTCTCTGCAGCCAAAACCCAGTGAAATGTGGCCCTGCTGTCCTGCAGCTTCCCCCTGCCCTGATGCTGGGGGCATTTCATCAGCCAAGTCTTGTTGTTGAGCTCCTGGCTGCAGGTTTTGGCTGACGGAACCACGTTGAGCCCACGCAATCAGAAGTTAGAGGGGGGAGCTTGAGGGACAGGAATGGGAAACAGAGCCCTAAAATGGAGTGGGGATGAAAAGAGAAGGTTTTCTTCCCCCATTTAACTGGCAGAAGGTGACACTGGGCTTGTCACCCGCTCTCATTATGTCTCCAAGGCTTTTCATGCAAATTCAGGCAAACAATTTCTCGGCTCCCTTTTAGCGCTCCGGGAGGGCCGTTTTCATTTCAGGAGCAGTGGGGAACAATAATCATCTTGAAGTGTCTTCCATCCTGAGAGACGCCGATAAGAGCGGTGCAGTGGACTAACAGCACTAATTTGGCATTTTCAACTGATAGCTTTGCAGATGACAAAAATCAGCCAACATAAAAGCATGGTGAGCTCCAGAGCAGCATCACCCCCCCTCTGTGCCCACCCTCCTATATCCCAAGGGCAGGGTGAAGCTCCATCCTGGGGATACCACTGCTCCTTTCTGTGCTTTCAGTGTGGATGGGGATGGGTTTGGGAGGGAGCAGGACCCTGCTGTGCCACAGCTGAGCATCCGTTCTGCAGTGTGAAAGTGTTCACCCCGTGTTCCGCTGCTGTCCTAAAGGCGTACCAGCCCCAAACCTTCTTGCTGCAGTTCCAGTCCATCCCATCTCATCCTCACCAAGCAGAGGATGAAGAACAGACACTTTCATCCTTGTGCTACCTTTTCCAGCTGTCACTTTGCTACAGCCTGATCTTTCTGTTCCTAAAAGCCGATTTTTCTCAGTCTACCCTTTTGTTTTCCTCTCCTACGTGGCAGAAATGCCCCCGTATTCCTCACTGGGTTATTTGAAATGTTCAGCTGAGCCACAGGTGTCAGGGCTGGCAGAGAGTTAAACTGAAGATGCTGGGGCAGGATTCGCTGGGAAGAGCAATAGGTGTTGCTGATGTAAGTCCCCCGCTGCCAGCTGGAAAATGAAAATCCCATCCCATGCTTGTGAATGGGATTTCAAAGCAATCTTTTGACTTGAATTGGGGCAAAATGCAATACCAGATTTTTATCTTTTTTTTTTTTTTTTTCATAGGAGAAGATGTTCAGAATGGGTGGAGAAACAGCTTTAGGAGAGCTGCAGTGGAGTGCCACAGCTCGACGCGTGACTGCTCAACCGGTGCCCATTAATTTTGTTTTCTCCCTGAAGGCAGAAATGGGACGAGACGAGCGGCTCTGGTTCTCCCATCCCTTCTCCCAGAGGAAACTGGTAATTTTTCAACCATCTTGAATTTTTCCCAAAGGAAAAATTTTCATTTTTATGAGAGTGACATTTTCAGCCAGCAAACTGTTCTCGTGGGAAGCTGCTACCTGCTTTTAAATTCACCTCACTCTTCTCAGCTTCCATTTCTTCTTCTCTCCTTTTTTTTTTTTTTTTTTTTACTCCTTTTTTGACCAGAGGCACTGAGGACAAGCATTGCTCTCCCAGTTGCTCTCATTCTCCTGTGAGATCAAAGGCAGTGATGCTCAGGATAGCCCAAGTCCACCATTTGGGAGACAAACTCTTAGGTTGCATTACACTTGCTGGCCCACGTTCAGGTCGTCTCAAGCATCTCCTGCCCTCTGCTCTCACTCCGCTGACATTTATTGTGGCTCTGCCAAAGCTGAAAAAGAAATCATGCCCATTTGCCTTGTCCCTTGCAGGGAAACCATACAAGATTTCTTGTCTCATTTCCAAATGTAATGGGATAATATCTCGCTGGCCTGGCTGGTGGTTCTGCAGAGGGAGCTTTGCTAATGCAGCAGTAATACCCTGTTGATGTAGGCTATGTGTCACCAGGGAATCAGGGATCAGCACCATTATTTTTTAGCACAGGCAGCATTCGTAGGAAGGGATCACCAAATATCACCTATCCTGTGACATATGGCACTGTGTGACCATTCCCAAGGACTCTGCAACATCCTGGAGTCCACAGTGATGAGGGGCTGAGCACAGCACCAGCCTGGCAAGAGCCTTCAGGGGCACTGAAACACAGGCAAACCCAACCCCCTTCCCTTCCCTTCCCTTCCCTTCCCTTCCCTTCCCTTCCCTTCCCTTCCCTTCCCTTCCCTTCCCTTCCCTTCCCTTCCCTTCCCTTCCCTTCCCTTCCCTTCCCTTCCCTTCCCTTCCCTTCCCTTCCCTTCCCTTCCCTTCCCTTCCCTTCCCTTCCCTTCCCTTCCCTTCCCTTCCCTTCCCTTCAAGCCTAAGGCTCGACTCAGCCTTTGCCCAGGAACCCAGGGAATGGCAGTGAGCTGGTGGGAATGAACAAGTCTCTCCTGCATGTGCGATGCCTCCCTGAATTATTTAAACTGCCCAACAAACACTGTCTCATTTTGCCGAGGGGAAGAACTTAATGGCTCAGCCCTGCCTTACCCAGCTGCTACAGGGAGCAGTGCTCCTGCACTGGGAAAGGCTTTGTGCTGAGGTGATGTGACCCTCTGGAAAGCCCTTAGAACCAAGCAACATATTCGGATTAGCATGGATCATACTGCAACTTTTTCTCTCGCAGTGAAAATTGCAGCGTTTGACCCAACATGCAGGGAAACATCCATGAAATGCATGCAAAAGCACCGAAACGCCATCTCTACAAATTGTCAGAAGGGAGGGAAAGAGAAAAAGGAGCTGTCAGCCCTTGTCCTTCTCTGGGAAGTGCTGTAGGATCAGGTCTGTAGCACTGGCACCTGCTGCCCTATACACGGCCTGCTGTGGGGCTGCAGCTAAACAGAGCTGAGCGTCAGCTCCATGCAATCAAGGAAAAGGTGCTTGCAGCTATTTAAGCACACACTCCTGCTGAGCAGGCTGTTATCAGTGAGTCTCTGAAGCCCATTGACAATAAATGCCAAAGCTCCCAGAGCCCTGCTGTGAGCCGGGCAGCCCACTGCAGCTCTTCAGAAGTCTCACTGTGACCGCAGCTTGAAAGAAGCACTTTGCTCTTTCTATCTCACAAAACCTCAAGTATTTGGTATCCAGGTATTTGGTATCGCCATCCCTTTGCTGCTCTGTGGCTCCAGGCTCTGTGTGGCTCTTTGCTGCTTTCCAGTCCCCATCCGATTGTTCCAGACCTCTGCATTTGTCCTTGTCTTTCCAACAGAAGATGCTCTTTGCCACTGTCCCCTGTAAGCAGGGCTTCATCTGAGATAGGTTTAATGAGTGACAGCAGAACTACCTCGGAAGACTGTTAAAGCCTTGCTGCTCTCGAAGTTTTTATTCAGCTGGAACAGCTCCCGTGTGAGCCCTCCAACAACAGCTGGAGGCTGATGTGTGCTGAGCCTCCTGGGGACCACCAAAAGCAGAGGGAGAGGCCAGCAGGGCAGCACAGAAGTGCTGATCTTGCTCAGAAAAGCTGTAACAGAACACCCAGCGCTGCCCGTAAATCCCACTGTCTCATTATGCTGCTGAGCAAAACCCCAAAAGAAGAGAAAAACCCATCACAAAAAACACTCTGCTGTAAAAGAGGAATATTATAAAACTCGGGGCATAAAAATAATAATAAAAATGCAGGAAAATCTGAAGGTACAGCTCTGTGTGTGTGCCAGCAGAGCACCAAGCACTGCAGGGGGAGTGCCAGGGCTCACTTATGGGGCTGTGGGTCTGACCCACAGAAGTTCTCTTTTGCATTTCCAGCTCATTACAATTCCTTGGACTCAGGAATATTCATGTGCATGATGAAATACTTCCCCCCTGCTAATATTTTAATTGCCAGCCGCTCCCTGTTCCAGGCAGGATGAGGGAATGGGATGCTGAAGAATCAGGGGGGAGCATCAGGAACCGCAGATGGAGTTGGGGGGGGGACTCGGAAAGGGATTAGCACTCTGCACACACGTGCACACACACACGGCACAGCGGGGTTTCTCTGCATGCTGAGAGGAAACCAGTTCAAACAACAGGTCTGGCATGAACATCTCCTGCTCTATAAATAAATCAATAAAGGGAGCGCGCTTTGGCTGCTCCTCCTGCGAGCCGCTTACCTCCCCCCCCAATACTTTAGGTCCTGCTTCAGTCCCACCTCCTGTCCCTGCTGTGAGGTTTGCGGGATGAGGATGGCACTGTCCCCACTTGTGGGGGTGGCAGTGATCATGGGCAGGGAACAACCTCCCAGAACCTCCAGACCTGCATTGCTGAAGAAGCAGCAGGGCTCAAGAGGGGTCACCCCATAGCAGCCCACAGCTTTAGGGTTGTTGCCATTTGTTCATGTTCTTGGCACCTTAAAGTGACAGAGGAGGAGGTTGATCTTGTTTCTGAGTTATGTAGGCGACTTGGCAAAAATATTTGGGGGGGGGGGAAGTTAGTCAGTTGCTGTCAGCAGCCTGTTGGTATAGGATGGCTCTATCTGGGATAGCAAGATCTTGTACCCAGGGCTGCTGCTGGCTGCCTCAGTGGCCACATTTGGGGCCACATCCCTCTGTAAGAATCAGCAGCACATAGAGCAGTGGGGACCTGGGGCTCATTCTGCACCACAGCCAAATACTGATGGGCTCAGAGCCGCTGGCTGCTGGAGCACAGCACGCTCCGGACATGTTACAAGGTGATCAATAATGAGTGGAAATTAATGCAGTGGAAATGTTACATTCAGAGCCAGTTGAGAGGCTGGCTGCAGGCTGTTAGTGATTCTGGGCCTCATGGGGACAGCAGGACCCAGCACGGGATACAGTTGTCAGAGAATTCCACTGCACCTCCCTCAGTCTGGGGCTTGCAGGATCTCAGGTGGAAAATCAAAGCTCCTGATGGGCTTGCAGTCACAATGTTACTTTAACAATCAAATGGTTTTCATCCCCATAAACCCCATCCCGCTCATGCTTCCTGCAGACTCAACCCAGAGCCCATCTGCTCTCACCTCACTCACATTCCGCTGCCATTTTTATTGCCTAACAAGTGATTTCTGATGTCATTTTGCCATCAGGCTGAGCCTCTGCTCCCAGCCTGAATTGCTGTGTTGGTGTAACACAAGGTCTCAGCAGGGCTGCGAGGGACAGAGCTCTGAGTCACAGCTACCTGCGTTCCACGGCCAAGGCAGCAGCTCCCTGCCTCAGCAGCTCCCTTCAAAATATTCTCAGCCTGGGGCTAATGTGGTTTCTTTGGGATTGTCTTTTAAGAGAGAAAAAGATCCTGTTTTAATTTTAATCAGCAAAATCTCCATCAGTTTTCCTGCCCAGCTGTATCACCTGGAACACCATTGGCAGGATGAATGCTTTGCCCAGGAGTGAGCAGAGGTGCTGAGCGTGGCTCCAAGCCCTGGCTCCCTCTGCAGCTCCCACATGGTGCTCAGCAGCTCAGCAGCAACAAGGTTTCCCAAACACTTTTAGTGCACAATAGGATTGGTTCAATAATCCCATTACGGTCTGTCTTCAGGATGCCAGGACTAATTGGCAGGCACTGGGACCTGCTGCCCCAGCTGGAATTTTATTGCTCATCACAATTAACCACAATACTAAAGTCTCTTGGCTGCACGTGTGCCATTAACTCAGTCTGGAGCTGCGTCCTCGCTGGACACTTCCAGGTCCCCAGCGTACCCTGTCCCCAGCCCTTGGCAGGAGCTTATGGTTATTGCTGTGGCCGATTCTCCTTTGCCACGTGTCGTTTGCACTAATAGGATTTATTTTGCACTGTCCACTTGGAGCATCTTAGTGTTCAACATGCTGAAAGCTGCCATGCTGGCGGAGCTGGGGCAGCAATGGATGTGTGCTTCACACTGAGTGCAGGGCAGAGCCTCGGCTCAGCTCACTCAGTGTGATGGACACATTTGTTGAAGTGCTGTTTGTTTTTTCTGCCCATCCCAGCTGTGTGCCTCCAGCTGCTCCCAGCTGTGCCATTTCCTGGGTCTTGGAGGGAGCAGAGGGCTGAGGACAGACCCTGACAACACAGCTGGGACCTTTTGTTGCCTTATAAGCAATTCTGGCTTTAGAAGCTCCGCTCCCACTGTGGCTCTTCCTGGTGGTGAGAATCTCTTTGGCTCTGCTCATATTCCCCATCCCCACGCATGGCTCAGATGATGCAGTGCCACGGACTGATGCTCTGAGAGCACTTGAGCCAGAGGAGAAACAGAACCAGAGAGCGATCACAGGAGACATTTTACAGGGCTTCAGAAAGTGATCAGACAAATTCTAGGGAGAAAAAGACCCCCCCCACCAAATGTATTAAATAACAAAACAAACTCAGAACCATGAGTGGATAGAAGCAAGGAGAGCTTTCTGGGGAATCACCAGCAGTCCTGATGGTCCCTTTCCATCACTTCAGCAGCATCAGGATGCTGGTGTGAAGGGCACAGTCTGTGTAGGGCTCAAGCTGTCTTTAGTTTCTGGACATTTTTTAGCCAAGAGCTATGAGATATCTGTGGATATTTGAGTGGCTGGGGATACCAGAGTGCTGCTTTGGGATGAGGCTCCATCATGGGACAGAATGGGGGGCTGCAAAGTGTGGCACTTCAGAAGATGCTTGTTGAGAAGAGAAAACAGAGGGAGGCTGGGAGGGTTTGTGTTGTTTTTCACAGCCTGGGCTGTGACTAAGGCTGAAACCCATGGGGTCAGGGCGGGGAGGGCTGGGCACCGGCTGCACCCTTGGCTTCAGCAGCAGCCACAGTAATGATGGCATTTGTGTTAAACACAGGCTGTCGGAACAGATAACCACAGAGCAACAGCTGAAATTACACTTCATTCCTCTGTTGATTGCTTTTTAGGTTGGATAAAATCCTATTTTAGTCCATGACTTACAGCAATAGCTGTTCACCAAAATAAAACTCTCCCCTGAATTCACCCCATTTCAGTTCACAGTTCCAAGCTCCCACCCCATACCCCTGTGCAATGGCATTTACATGCTGGGAGCCCACAGAATGAGTGGGGCTGCCTCTTATTTGGTGCCTCTTCTTCCACACCAAGCTGCTAGCAAATATCATCTGAATATTGTGGGTTTTTTTTCCCAAGTAAATAAGCCAGCCTCCTTTTCCCACCTGGCTGTCTGTGCCCACATGTCTCCCATGGACATCACTCATTGCTGCTCCCCGTAGTGCTCAGCACACTGCAACATGTGGGGCTGGGGGCTCTCAGCATCTTCCTGGGCTGGCACTGAGGCTCTGATTCCGGCTTAGCGCCATGTGCTGGGGCCGTATTTCATGCTTGCTGGTGTCGGCTGATAAACCTTTGATTTTCACTTCTGGGAATAATAGCACGGTAATGAATTATATTCACAAGAATAACTGTAATAGTCATAAAACTGAAAATAGAAGAAAACTGTAAATCAGTCACCCTCTTGTAATGTGCTTACTTCATCCGAATCACCCTCTCTGGGCAGATTATCAATTTTATTTGGCTTTTCTGTCCTAAACTTTTATTAAGTGGGGTGCCTCATGCGTAAAGATCCCGAACACGAGCCATATGTTCCCGGGATTTATCTGTTTATTTTGCCTTCCTGCTCTCCCCCTCCCGCTCACAGCTCTCTGGACCTGCAGGCAGCTGACGTTGGACCGTAAAAGACACATATCCCTGGTGTGGCTTTGCCTTTATCATCAAAAGCAGTAAATGCCATCACGCTGCATGGTGATCAACATGTTCCGTGCTGCGCAGAAGGACCCGGTGCTGCTGCACGCTCATAATTCCATGTAATTAAACCAGAAGGCTGTTAGCATCACTGCTGAGCAATGAGAAGGGCCCATCCCATTCCCCAGGATGCTGTGACTTGGTGGCACAGAGCCACTCCTGTCCCAAAGCATGGTGACCCCAGCAAGGCTGCAGCAACCCCAGGAGCGACAGTGCCAGGGTCACAGAACAGGTTATTGATACGGAACATTCCATGGGCATTTCTATCCATGATCTGCAATCACTGAGTAATACAGAGACCCAGAGCTGCAGCCCTCCTCTAGGGCTGTGCTTTTGCCATCGTCCTTTCTGCCCCACAGCCAGCACCACGCTGGGTTTGCCCAGAAATAACCCTGAGTCTCTGTGTTGGTGGCCATGTGTTCCTGGAGGTGTTGTAAGAGAGGGTTCCAGTGGGGTTTGTGACCTCAAAGATCATCTCTGAGCCCAAGATCCAGATTTCAGGTGTTAACAAAAATCATCTGGGCCAGGTAATGACAGTTAATGGAGCTGAGCCTACTTGCACCTATTGAGGACACTTAGTCAGTCCCTTCAGCACTCAGCAGAATGTTGGCACACAGCTGTGGAGCAAAGGCTGTGCAGGAGAGGAAACCCTCCTGCAATTGACTCCTCCACCCTCACTGCATCACTGCTGCCCAGTGCTGCTCCCCAGCCATTCATATGTGGATTTCCCCACTTCTCTGGTGGACATCACAGCAGCTACCTATAAAAGTCCCACCTTGCCAACCCTTCCCAGCTGGAGGTGCTCTGGCTTTTCCATCGCTGCTATTTGGACTGATGTAAGGAGATCCAGAGCTTGCTGTGCGGCTGAAAGCATTCCTGGCTTCAGCAGAGCTGAAGAACAGACAAAGAAACAAATTGCAGAGGTGACTGAGATGGGCCGTGGGTGGAGGACAGGCAGAGGGAGCTCAATTATTTCCATGAATCACGGGGGTGCTTCGCTCAACATGCAGTGCACAGCACGGTGTTATCCTGCACAGATTCCATCAGAGAGCTTCATCAGGGGAATTGTACAGCAACTGAGTGGTGCTCCCCTGGAGCAATGGGTGCTGCAAGGTGGGGATTTACTGCTCTGGTTCATGGCTTTGCATTCGTCTGCATTCCCAGCCACCCCCTGAGGCTGGGAGAATCTCGTAGCAATTGGATTTAAAGGACAAATCCGAAGTTCAAAAGTAGCTGCAATTGGAACATCAGGTCTGCTCTTTGCAGCCAGTTAGCGAGGTGGTAAAAGCAGTGGGAGCAGTCTGTGTTTGGACAGCTCTAAGAGGGCACTGGAACCAACACTGCATGCAGTGCCCACAGCTACTCACACTGCTGGGGTTGAGGGGACCCACTTGAAGGGACCCCAATCTCCCAGTGAGGGCAGAGCGAGGGTTGCTCTGCTGCTCTGAGACAACAGTGGGACCTGGGGAGGTCCTCCGGGTCAGCAAAGCGCTGAGCCTCACAGCAAATGGGTTTGGATGGTCAATGAATGGCAAAAAAATGGACATCTGTGTCTGATGTCCAGGGCTCATGCACAAATGCACACAGCTCCTCAGGGATCTGCTCCTATGAGAGGCTCGTTGGTGCAGTTTCTCATGTTTACCCAATGAAAAAACAGGAAGATCTGATACACAGGTGTACCCACGTGTATCTATCTTCCTTCAGTGTCTTTGGATCCACTGGCCAGCACAAACCCAAACTGGACAGAGGAGAGCTGCCTCCCTGGTTCTCAGCAAGCACAGGCTTTCACCTAGAAAGGAGAGCAGTGTGAGACCAGCTACTAGGAGACACAGGAGAATCTCCACCATTCCCAGCACTGGCAGTGGGTCCTTAGGAATCCTGCAACCCCCTGCACATGTAAGCTCCAGTGATGGGCTGGCCTCCCCGACTATCTTGGGCTCACTCCTGTTGCTGGACTCCCATCACTGGGATGAAATTAATGAGTGGCATGGAGGCAGAACCTGCCTGGAGTGGGATGCAGTGAGGGGGTGGTGGGGAGGGATGCTTGGGGTGACTCAGTGCCCAGCTCTGCTGTCTGCTTTGGAAAGCAGCTCCCTCCTTCCCCACCCCCAAGCCAAAAAAAAAAAAAAAAAAAAAAAAAAAGAAAACCAAAACGGTGACAGCTTGATTTAGTGCTGGATAATGAGGCAATTGTGAGGAGGATGGGTACAGCAGGAGCTTTGCTTGCCAAATCGTTCGGCTTAATTGATCAAATATTTTTATGCATCGTTTATTCCTTTAAGGCGACCGTAAGCCTCCTCTCCCGCTGCACTGAAATGAAAAGAGCAGCGCTGGAAATCACCCAGACTCAGCCCTGCTGGGACAGGCAGCTGCTGGGGACATCCGGGCCACCACAGACCCCACATGCTGAGGGGCCAAGGGTAGGGTGGGCGAGTGGACCCGGCCCCCCAAGGGCTCCCTAAGGCACACAGTAGGCAGGGGCACAGCCATGGGCACTGGATGTTTGTCTGGGATTGTCCTCAGGTCCTGGCAGGAGTGCAGGGCAGTGCCATGTGATACCATGCCCTGTGCCAGCCCACGTCCTCGCTGCCTGCAGTGTGATGGTAGTGCCCCGCTAGCCAAGCTGGACAAATAAGGAATTACTAGGAAATGCTTTCCCCATGCAATTAAGTCACTGTAATCACTAAATCCCTCCATCAAAGCTGCATCTGTTAATCTACGAAGAAAGAAGGACAAACCAAATCCTTCATTGCTGGCTTTTATCTCCTGCCCTCCTGCTGCCAGGGTGCTCACAGGGGACATGTCCCACGTCCCCTGCCCAGTATACAGCCCCTTCTGCCAGGGCTGGGGCTGCCAGGGGCAGTGCTGGGGGTCTGCTGGCCACCCAGACTCTAATACACGCTGTATTTGGCACCGTGGGGAAAACTCACAGCTGGATGGACTATGGAACCCCATGGGGCTGTGGGACACTGTGGTGGTTGTTGGACCCCACACAGGCTGTTGTGAGGGGTTGCAGGGCCTCAGGGAAGGACAGTGCTTTGACCCTGCATAGCAGTGCCCAGCAGAAGCTCCGTGCCTGTGAGTGCCAGGCTGCTTTCTCCGCGTTCACAACAAGAGCTGCCTCTAGTGGTAATGAGGATGGCCTCGGGGCTTGTGCTAGCTCCATGCTGGAAGCTCCTTCCCCATCCTGCTCTGGATTATCCCCTGCACACTGTAACCTGCTGGGGCTGTGGATGAGAGGGTCTCTGCAGCATCCCAGTGCATCCAGATCATCCTCCTGCTCCAGCCCAAATCTCCAGGCACTGCTCCCATCCCCATGCTCCTGCTGTTTGGGTTCAGCATGGCATGTAATGGGGCTGCCTTTCAGCTGAATAAATTGCATGTCCTCAGCCAGCCTGGCGCTGCTCAGAGGAGAGTAATGTGAGATGTGTGCTGCAGCCCTTCAAGGACAGCACGATGGGAAGCAGAGCACAGCTATTTAAATTCCAGGAGATCAGCAGAGATGTGGAAAGCGACACAACTCATGGACCTGAGGTGTGTGCTTCACGCAGGAGTGGCTTCAATGGGGCATAAAGGGACCAAAGGAATCAAGGCATCCCATTGGCTCCAGACATGGTGCATCCTTGTAGTCTCCCCACACCTTGACCATGTCCTGCCCCGCTCTGAGGTTTCCTTGGAGAACAGGAGATGTTGAGCTGTGGCTCAGAGATGAGATATGAAGCAGCTGATAAGTTATCACATATCCCAAGGTGCTATTTTGGACAATGTTGACCCACAGATTTCATTTCCTCTTATTCAATGTCCTCCATGCCAAACTTAATTCCACTAGAACTATCCTCACTGTTGTCCCAGAAAACAAGCTGCCAGGTAACTTCATCACTCTTTTGGAGCCCCCCCTGGTTGCCCAAGGCCAGGTGAGCTCCATCAGCAGCCCCAGGATGCAGAGCTTTCTTCTCCTGTATTCAGTTCTCTGCACCTTCCACTTGTTTCAGAGCCAGATTTCCCTGCAAACACACCCAGGGATGCTCCTCTCTGCTCCTCCTCTCTGCTCTACAGTCCAAAATCTCAGGGGAAAAACACTTGGCTCCACTTGCAGATGATGCTGGTTGAAGTATATCAGGAAGAACCACCGTTCCTTATGACCATTGATGGTATTTGCGGCTCTGCATTTAAAGATGATGATAAAGGCAATCAAGCTGTCAGGAATGAAGACAGATGGGGGAGCTCAATGGAGCCAGTGAGGGATTCCCTGCTTTTGGCTTGCAGCTGTGATTTATATTTCATTCACACCTACAGGCTTGGAGCAAGGAGCGGGGCAGCATTGCTACAGAGACACACTGCATGGAGTACAACCAGCACTGAAACACCCACACCCGAGCTTCTAGAGCTGCTTGTCCCTCCTTCATCCATCCCCATGAAATAGATCTGGGGTCATAAACTGCTCCCAGAAACATTCTAGGGTGCAGAGCTCACTGCTCACAATGAACAGCCCTGGCTGCTCCCCCTAATCCCGTCTCTTCGTGGCTCTGCCCCCTCTCCTTCCTTTTGTTGTCAGATGCTGTTTTCTCATCTTACCTCTGTATATTGTCATGCCACCAACGGACGGTGCCAGCCTTACTGCCTTTGTCAGACAAAGTCGTCAGCAGGGCTGTGTGTCTGCGCTGATACGGTATCCATGCAACCTGTGTCTCAAGGAGCGTGTTTGCTTTATTTCTCTGGATTAAAAAAAGAAAACCCACAACACAACACAAGAACAGCCTCGCTACGAAGAGTTCTAGCAGTTAATTAGCTGCTGCATTGAAAGGGCCACTGCCCGGCAGCTAAAAATCATCGTGTTTGAATGGGGAATTAAGTCAGCCAACCAATAAATCTGAGCAACAAAACAGTCCCTTTAGCTCCGAGGAGCTCTCTTTCCTTAAAACACTGATAAATGGCTTTTTCTCAGAGCCCACGAGGTCATCAAATTAATAAAGCATTTCAAGTAATGTATGGAAGAGAAGTGACACCCTGTTGCAAGAGATTTGCTGTTGAAATCAACTCTCGGTAACAAAGTGTGATGCATGTAGGGTTTCCAAAGCAAACCTGTCCTCTAATGTAGGGCAGTTGTCCAAACTCCTTCATGTCTGTTCAGGGCTGCTGTCCTCCTCCTCAGTCAGCACTTGGGAGACTTCAGTTGGAGGAAAACAATATGAAAATGTGGGGTTTTCCAATTGACAACGCAAGAACCTCAGGATATTTACCATGAAGAAAGCTTAAGAGAAGGCACCTGTGAGGGAAAGTAAGAAAGATGCAGAAAAGCTCTTGAAATGATGGTAATGTGTGGTCATGTCCTTTGCATGTTCATGTCCGTTGTGGGCATTGCTCCCCACGCTGCACCACACACATACGATGCAATGCTGCACCCAAAATACTGCATTTATGGGCCTGACAGGACCAGGGCAGGGACTTTGCCTGCCAGCATTGACACCAGGGATGCTTGCATGACCCAGCACAGATCGGATGGGAGCCTCTCCCCTAAGCTGAAGGCTGGATATGTCCCCTCATTTCCCACTGAAATGCCTTTCTGCAAGCTTGTGTTAGACTTGAAACAATTTAATATGAAATATATGTTTAATAATAGGTAGCACAGAGAGGCACTGAATAGGACAAACACTGAAAAACAGAGCTAGCAATTGCCTCTGCAATACTGCATCCACTGGGTACCTTTCTTCATGAAATCCTCGCCTGGGTTTCATTTGCCTTTGATTTACTCAGAGCATAAACCTCTCAAGGGTCTCTGGTATGGTTACAAGCACAGTGTCACGGCCTCCCAGCAAGATTCCAACACGGTGCCCATCACTACGCTGGGACAACCCGTATCCCAGGGCATTGCTCAGTGCTCCCCGGCTCCCGACACAGCCAACACACAAACCTGGCAGCACACAGATTACTCCAGCCTCTGCGCGGGCTCATTGGCATGCAGCAGGAAGCCCAGATGCCATATGGAGCGTGGAGGCAGATGGATGGACATATGTATCATCTGTGCGCGTCTCCGCTGATGTGAATGTCCCAGTGCAGGCATTAGTGCTCGAGTGTATGGTTTGCATTTGGGGCACGAGAGAATTTTTCCCCCATAAAATAAATAAAATACGTTCTGAGCATCTTGGGATGCAGCCATTCTAATCCTTTTATTCCTTCCAAAGGAAAATGATTCCATATTCAGGGCGCTGTGCAAACAATTAATTAGCCTAATGAAAATGAAAGCCCTAATTGCCTGATATTATTATGATCACCGGCCGCCAAGCGTGACCGAGGAATAGGCGCTGTCCTACCAGTGAGAAAGCTGCACTTTCTGCCTTTGCAGGATGTTTTTTCCCACATTTCAATGTCTACCAAAACCATTCTTTTATTATTTTTTTTTCTTGGTTTTGGAGCGATGCTGCAATTCTGCATGCGGAAAAGCTGGCAGTGTTTGGAGACATCTGAATGAGCTGCTATACCATCTAAATAGAGAACAGAAGAGATACCCAGCTGGTGTGAAATGACCTGGTGGAGAGGAAGCAACAAAGCCATCACTTTGCCTGAGTTGAACCACGCGGCGCTGCTCCCGCTGTGCCTCCTCCAGGAGAATAGACTTACAGGAGTGCTGCAATGGAAGGGAAATGATCTTTTTCAGGGGCCGCAGTGAACATTAACGTACAATCGTCCTTAATGCAGCTCCTTTTTCAATTATCTGTTGTTATCCAAATGGAAAAATGCTTTAAATTCAAGCAGATGAACTTCCTGAACGTGGGTAGGATCATGAGGAGTCAGGTTATGGGAGCTTAAGAAAATGAACCATTCTCATTCGTGCGTATCTCATAACAGAGATAGAAAGCAGATGCTGACTCAACACTGACCCAGCCTGAGGAGTATAGGTCCAATAATTCGTCCTTTAAGCAAATGATTCTCATAGGAAAATCTCCAAGATTCGGCTTTAATTCTATTATCTTCCTTGAGCAGAGAGAGGCAGCCAGAGACTACTCTTTAAAAATCGAGTGGGCAAAGTCTGCTCCCCCCCTCCAATAGCTCCAAAGGCTTTTACTATGGAAGGTGTCTCAGGAAGCTGTGCTTTGGATGAGGAGGTTGGATTGCAGTTTTTGAACTGTATCAGGGGCACTTTCACTCTGTGCTGCAGGCTGGCACCCAGAGCTACAGGAGAAGCCCATACAGAAGACATTCATCCTCACACAACGTCAGGCACTCACATGGGAAATGGGGTTTCCTGATGTGACTGGTGGTAGAAAGCTCCTCACTTAAGGCCTTGGGACCATCCTCTGGCACAGCTGAATGCTCTGAATTGTTGCAATGCAATAGGAACCCCAGCCTGGTCAATGAAATGAGGAGGAGAACAACAGCAGATTTGGTCACTTGAAAGCTTTCAATACTCCACATCTGCACCAAGTTGCCATTTCTAAGACAAGCTCTTTACAATCACCTTTTTACCCTGAAGAAGTGAAACTGAGGGATGCACGGGCCTTGCTGAAGGGTCTGTAAGCCTTTGTATGTGCAGCTGGCAACCACACTGGCTGGACTCTGGGACACAGATAACGTCAATCCCAAAGACATCAGAACAGAACTGTCTATCAGATGGCAGAGTGTACTGGCACTCCGATATCAGAGTGGCTACCAGCATTCAACCTCCCATCACCTGCTGTTCACCTCCCCTCACTGACAAAAACATAAAGCCAAAGAGAACGAAGCTTTTGTTTTTCATTTATTTTGCAAATCTACCAATTCATTTTATGAAAGTATGAAATCCTACGCGGTTACATCAAACAGTGACATTACAATCCATGTTGTACAAATAACTACTACAAAGTTATTTTCAGGAACTCTCGTGTTAATGCGTAGATCTTATGTTACTTTAAATAAAAAGGAGTTATAAAGAAGAGATAAAATAGCCTTGAGATTGTCAAAGGATTCAGTTTAAACCAAGGAAACCACTGTAGAGTCTCCCTGACCTATGAAAAGTTAGAAACGCTGTCACTTCTACAATCTTTCACTGTTAATTTTCAGTTAGTCACATCAAACAGACCTACGTGCACAGATACTACAGCTACTCAATGTAAGAAGAGTTCACAAGTTGTTTGAAATCAGTGTCAGGTTTCCTTCCCTGGAAACCACATTGACTGCATAACACCACCATCCTCCTTGCTTTCAGATGCACAAAAACCCCTGTAATATTGTTTGTAAAATACGCTGAGGCTCCTAATCTACTCTAATTGAATTCAGTGGAGGTAGGATCAGTTCCTACATTTAATAACTGCCACTGATTTACTGAAATCCTTGCAATACAGCTCCCTTCCCAGGGATGGAATTAATTTGGGCAACAAAATGCTGTAATAATTCAGGGAAATACCTGGCTTTACCATCCAGCAACTGACACGGCAATTGCATTTCTGAGGACCTGGATGCAGGATTCCTTCCTCTCCACCAGAAATGGGGATGCCATTTAAAAGTACAAGGAAATGGCGCTCAGTGAGAACTTGGAGCTATGGAAATAAAGAATAACAATCAAAGGGCAGATTGAGTTAATCCAGCAACTCCTCTCCTGACGCCCATCTGATGCACCTCTAGGATCATCCTGCTGCCTGCAAGCTGCTGCTTCTGATGAGACATCAGTCAATCACAACTGCATAACTGCTTCCAGGGAAGCAATTAAACGGAGCTTCGATTTCATAGCTGCATCTCTACATTGTATAGAGGGGAAGGGGGAAATGTCAAAGATGCTACTGCCACAAGGAATGCGACAGCTTCACAGAAGCAAGGAGAGCTGTACTGTGAAGACATTCAGAAGCAGGTACAATGCCAAGGGCCTGTGGCTCAACAGATTAAAAGAGATTACCCCCTCCTGCGGCCATCAGCTTCCAGATAGGTCATCCAAAGTGGTACAGACCCCCAGATCTGTGCTCAGGCAATGAATCTGCAGAGCTCACTGTAGGACAGAAGTGAAGCCAGCAGCATCTTGGCAGGGTTTCTAGAACCAGGCCTGTATCCGCAGGAGTGTTTAACACTGATCACCAAAACCCTTTTTTTTTTGAAGACAGGTTACACAAAACTACACAAATTTTTCACCTGGACATAAAGTGCCACCAAGCCATGGAAATGAACAAGAAGCTACTGCAGAGGGCAACATCTATTGTATCTATAGCAAGTTTTCTTCCCCCAAAGCAGATGTTTGCTAGAGTCTTGGCAACGGTACCAAGTTGGTCAGAGCAGTACTGCAACATAGGCTAGCAGTGTTTATTCTTCCTCCAAAACACAGCTCTTACCCAATATACCAAAGCCAAGTAGGCTGCATTTACAGGTGGCTGACAGCAGAACTTTCCCCAGGAGGTATTTGAAAATAGTAATAGATGCTTCACTTTCCCATCATTTGATATGATGCGATAAATGTAATTTGCTCAGACCCTTTGTCAGGAGGATGCACTACAACAGAAGGCTCCACCCTATTATTACCACTGTGCCTGCTTACTCATGTAAATGTAGGCTCAGATCCTCTTAAGAATCCTGAACAGCCTTCCAAAATCACTTGTTCAACTGACATTTTTGTAATAATAAGGAAAAGAAAAAAGAGTTGTGGGAAATTAAATGGTGCTCCTGTTGCCAAGTTGTTTAAATTATATGGCAGAATGGTTCCAGTAGTTGTAAAAAATTAATTTGTGGAGTTTTTACAACCCTTACATCTACTAAATCTCTATAGGATATATAATGCTATTTAAGTGATACAACTTATAAATGCTAGGGAGAAAAAAAAAAAAATCAGCACCAATGTGTGAAAGAAGATACTCAATTCTTGTCTGCCTGTGGCTTCCATGAGGCTGCAGCTCCACAGCTAAGGAAGATCAGTGTGGGAGATCCTTGGTGTAGCACATACATGTGTAGGTATGGATGTCAGCTGCCTTTCCTCTTCAGCAGCTGGGAGAAGGCAACGCTCTCCAACCACTCTGCTCTGAACAAGAGCTGGCAAGCAGCTCAGCCAGCCCCTCTGCTAAGTCCTCTCTCCCACCACTTTCTGAAAGCACCAGCCCAAGTAAAGTCAGTGGCGTTGCTTTTTCCCCTCTATTTGTACAGAGTTCAGAAACAACTGCCTGAGATACCTTTAACTATAGACACATTTCCATTTAAGTTATGCCACTAAACAATTACTGTCATTCTTTTCTCACAACAATGTCAAATGCAACATGAAACTTTGGGTTCTCTATAGCGAGTAAAATCAGCAGTCAAAAGAAAGACAGTGCCAGTGGTACCGCCTACTGCTCCACTCTGTAATACAGACAGAAGCAGGGTAAGGCGCGTTGGCAATCAGCACCAAGTTTAAGTGACAAGGTTTGTAGCAATTTGCTTTCCACATACTCGAGTACACACCAGTTTTCTGCTGATGCACAGAAAGCAGAGATTCCCTGGTTGTTCTCTAAGCTGCTACAGCACTTAGTTTAATTCAGCAGTAGATCTCGGTGCAATTATTTTTCTAAGTACAGTACATTTTGATAGCAACACAGAAGCACACTACACAAAACAGATTCATTCAAGCTCACCGTGGTTCTGATGGGCTACACGCAGCGTGAGGCAATTCAAAAGAAGCACACAACTCAATTCATTGGGATAACAACATTGGCTTTAAGGAATTCTGCTTCCACTTTGTGAAGGAGGAGGCTCACAAAGGAAAAGATCTTATTGCAACTTGTTTTGCTCAGCTTGGCTACTTCTAATACGGATCAGAAGCATCAGAGGGTAGCAACGAGCTGATGATAAAGAATTCCTGTTCTGTAAATACTCGAAGTAAAACAAGCTGCTTCAAAAAGAAAATCCACTGAACAATAATTCAAACAGCCTTCTCTTACGGACTTGAAACTGTTAGATCAACACAGAGAAACACTGACAG
This sequence comes from Coturnix japonica, assembly GCF_054131305.1. NCBI lineage: Eukaryota > Metazoa > Chordata > Aves > Galliformes > Phasianidae > Coturnix > Coturnix japonica. The sequence continues at coordinate 4,754,304 of NC_140680.1, read as the reverse complement.
GAAATACAGACATCAGTAGTAGTTCTGGCACCTTGCAATCTGGAAAAAAAACAACTCTTGTGCACAGGGGATGAGGCAGCTTGTTTGCACATCCCTTCCTCACATTATCCCAGAGTCACCCGTGCTCCTGTACGACAGATGTGGCTGGGTTCAGCAGGTGCCTTCCTCAGAAGGAGCAAACTGGCAGCTGTCGTGAGAAACGGTGTCAATGCTCTGCGCTTCTGCCTGTGGGTGGATGGACACCTGAACAGCTATTTCTTGGCCTTGCTCGTTCACAGACCCATCGTCAGAATCCCCAGCTGGTGAATCACTGCGCTTGATCTCCGGGTTGATGGGGTATATTGCAGCTGGAGCACCACAGGCTTGGGTTTGTTTTTCTGCCTCACCGACTTCATCAGGATCATCAACTCGCACGGCCTCAAAGATCTCTTCCATGAATGCCCTGCAATTAAGGATCAGTGGCGGAAGGGGAATGCTTCTGGCAAGCTCTTCAATGTACCGAGCAAACTCCATGGTCTTAAACTGAGTGACTTTGGCCAGCTCTAGCGTTTTGGCAGATGTAATGATGGGGATACGCTTGGCTATCTCAAAAGCCTTCTGAAGTTTCTCAGCCCCTTCCGTCCTGAAGAACTCATTGATAGCCTTCTCTGTTTTGCGGAGGTGACTGCTCATCATGCACAGACGAGTTATGTTTAAAATGAGGGTGATAGCAAAGGCAACGAGGCACACAATCATGTAGTAAATACTCATGTCTCCTGAGGTGAAGGTGACTCTCAGGGTGACGGTGGAATACACTGTGTTGTTACCACTAATAGCTGCACACGTGTATCGTCCCCGGTCAGCAAAGTTGACCTTTGTGATGTTAAGGAAATTATCAGCAATCCTCCACCGTCCACCTGGAGGTTCAGAAGAAATAAAGTGAGCAAATGAAACACAAACAAGAAGGTGAACTAGAGGCATGCTGCTTGTTCCACAAGCATTACAGTAAGCACTCTGTTTCTAGCATAACACAGTAGGACAAGAATTAAATTTGCCTTTTTATGCTTGCGACACAGAAAGCCCTAACTCAGTTAGCCATCCTACTGCTTAATGATAAATCACTCTGTGCACTTGCTACTCCGGTTCTTCTGTTTTCTTTCATCTGTATTTTCTGGAGTGCTTTTGCATCACTGGTTCTATCTGACAGGGAACCTAATTCTTAAACAGAACTTCTCACCCACTGTAACTCACTATGTGGAAAGACTGTCCTGTATTGAATCTAATATTCCATATGTTCTGAGTCAAAAGTCAGGTGACCCATGAAAAAGATGGCAGTCTGTAAATGGCTCAGCTGGCAAAAGGACCCAGAATTTTCTTCAGACGCAGCTTTCTGCTGAGCATGCAGTGCTGATACACAAAACTTATGTAAAAAGAAATCAATAAAAGAAGCTTTATGCAGTATTTCCTACGGGTTTATAACTTGGGGGAAAAACTGTTTTCATAACTCACTCTTCTAATTAGCCTACTCTGAACTAATTTCCAGATGGCACCATAACTACAAAGAGGTTACTGAACACTTAAAGCAGTACGATGGCCTCTGAGAAGATCCTATCAATTAGCTCAACGACCTTCATTAATACTAATAGAGGATACCACAGGGATCTCTAATAGACTTTGTTTTTTTAAACACCAAAAATTGGAGGGACAGAACTACAAGAGTCAGTAGGAAACTATTCCTCTCTCTGTATGAAAGGGTTACATAGCATGCATTTCAGCCTTGCCATTTACAAGCTGTGTTGGTTTCCACAATCTCACTAGTGCGTAAACCAGAAAATAAATGTAATCAGTTACCTCATGCTTTATAAAATCCTGTAAAAAAATTAAAGCAAGGCTTGGTGGCTTGAAAAGGTCATAATTTTGGAGAGTTGTATTTAATTCATGCGTTTGAAAAGATATAATATGAACCAGAGCGATAATAATATCAGCTACAATCTGGTAGGATGTGCACTCAGATCTTCTGTACTGCGTGTTGTGATGTTTCTTGAATGAAATGGCAGAAGGGCACTGTACCAGGATATACCAGGGTATAAAGCCTGATCCACCACATGCCAGACCTTTGTCTTGTTCTCTCCTATTTCCCAACTGTAAAAATGGGAGGATAGGAAGAGGAAACTATGAAGTCCCAGAGGCTTTCATGTACTTTATAAAAGCAGAATGCCCAAGGGTATAAAACAGCAGAAAAGCTCACCTTCATCTTTCTGTTGAAGCAGGCGTCCTTTGGAGTTATACCAAAGAATATATTCATATTGGCTGATGTTCACTTTACATTCAATTAAAATACTGGTCCCCTCTTTGGCTATGATGTCATGATGTGCTGGGGAACTTGCTAAAGCTTGAGGCACTGGATGAAGTGATGTATTGAAAGACTCAGAAGCAAGCGTCCCATTAGAAGCTACATTTTCCAGTGTAAATCCAATCGAGAGATCAGCACTAACAGTCAAAATTAACAGGCAATAGCTGAGCTTCATGGAAAGTTAGAAAAAAATGCTTTTTCATTTAATTTGGAGAAATGAGGTCATAAGATATTAAACTGTCTGTATAGATCTGAGATAGAGAGGAGGTTCTTAATTTGTTCAGTGGCAGAAAACGTCTTGGATCCACACGCGCTTTCAAGACCATAAAAATTGTGAGCGGAAACTGGAAATCCAACTGAAAAAGAACACAGTGAAGTTTATGAATGGCAGCACGTTTATGGTGTATTCAAATTTCATCCCCAGCAACAAATTTCCAGTAGCACAATATAAACTGTCAGCCAAGAGATTCCAAATCAGAGCTTTGCTCAGAACACAGTAATGAAATGAGGATAAGAAGGCATTAGCACAACCTTCAGACCTCTACATGTTCATCCTCCCATCCCAATAAATAATATCAGGAACAACAGTCATTAAGAGAAATCTGGCTTTAAAAAAAGAACAAACTGTACAGACTACTCAAACTCTACCTTCAGGGTCAGAAAGTGGATTCAGCATTTGTTAACAGCAAAAAGTGCTTTCTTAATAGAGAAAACCAAGAAAGAGGAAATAATTTCTGCCTTCCTCCGCACTGACATCAAAGTCCCTTCACGCCCTGTTTTTTCAATGCTGGTTTTTCTTTTAGCATCGAGGAATAAAAGCACTCACACATCTGATTTTTAGCACTTGTACATCTACTTACTTGATTTTAAGGTAAAATCAATGTTAGGTGTCTAAATACCAGATAATACGCTCCTCGTTTCTTGCGCAGGGAAAATTATTGTGGCAGTTACCTACAAAGGGAGGAAGTCCCATTCTGAATAACAGGATGCTGATGTCTAAACACACTTCCCTTTTTTTGGCAACCTCTTTTGCTGTCTCTGCATTCTGGCTTTTGCTGTCATTGTTGCACAGTAAACTCCCACTGAAAATCTTTTGCTTTATGCTGCTACATCTCAGCAGTCACACCTTGCTTATTATCTTTGCCACACCAAATCCTGCCCCGTATTTCACAGCTGTTGGAAACATTATTTTCTCTAGGGACTGAACTCTTGCTACAGATTTATGTGTGCACAAGATACCTGAAGACATCAGGATGGAGAATTTAACTTGAGGTTCTCTACACACAAGGATTTTCTTTTCTAAAAGCCAGAACAGAACCAACCTGTGACCAAATGGGATTGCACCATTAATACAAATCTGTGATCAGTTTTCCTGGAAGCCTGATTCAAGAAGAAATTCTAATCCAATACACATTCCCTGAGGTTACAATTCCATCCAGACCGCTCCAGTGCTGTAGGAAACTATTCACAAAGTATAGAAGCCACAGGCTAAAATGCTGTCTTAGAAAACATCTGACTTCACCCCACTGACTGTGTGACTTCAAATTCATCATCTTCTCTTCTAGCAATAACAAACGCAAGCAGAGTTGAATTTCATAAATATCACAATACAAAGGAATACGTTTTCTTAATAAATAATGCAGACAGTTCTTGTCCTTCCAGAATCACTAGCTGACTCTGCCTAAGGCAGACAGAATTCACATCACTTACGAAAAATCATTTGCTATAAATATGTATGGCTGATTTGTACTAATTGTGTTTCCAGCAGAGACAAATTAAGCATATTCAGGAATGGGAAAATCTGCTGAATAGGAATTCGCCAGACTTGGAATCCTTTCAGTTAAAGATAACTTGTTGAAGGTCAAACCAGACTCTGGACCTGACATCTGATGAGAAATGTGTATCTGACCCATTTTTGTTGCAGCTTTTGCCAAATCATTTTCACAGAGGAGGCAAAGGAGACAGCTGCGTCCAACTCTCCTTCAAGCTTGACTGACCAACTCACCCACTGAATCCTGCGAGGGAAACGAGAAACCAGGCCCTCTACTTGTTCCTCCGTAAACAGCAATCCCTTCACCTGCCCTCCTTTTCTCCTTTCCTTTCTCTGCCGCTCCTCTTGCCTGTTCATTTAATATGAGACCAGCACTGAGATCCATTGTACCACTGTGCTGAAGAAGATTCTTTCCCACAGCTAAACAGTTAAGAAAAAGAATAGCAAGATTTCTTTCATGCACATTTGCCACCAGATAGGCTTTGGAAGAAGCATTACTGACTTTATTGCTGCATCCAAAGAATGGCATCCCAGCCACAGGTCTGAAAACACATCACTAAGACTGCTGCTGACCCAGCACCACCCTTTTGTTTGAAGGAGGGGTTTTAACTTTTCTCTTTTTTTCAGATCTCTGTGTTTTCAAAGAGTTTCAGAACCCTCAGAAGGCTGCCCACAACAGACTGCCTTATTTGGGTAACATTGTACAGGTTCCTTATGTGCAGGCAGTGGGCTGTGAGTGCTCTGTGGATGGCTGACATCTGACCTGACTTAGCAAGACTTGCTGCAGCTCTGGGTGATGACAGTGATGAAGTGAACTCAAACCCTGTCCCTCATTATTGAATCAAACATGGTACAGCTTCCAATACTATAATCTCCCAACTAATAATGTTTTAGATTTATTAGAGAACAATTCCGGCACCTCCTGTACTCAGCCTGTGTTATTTTTGCCATTTTAAATTATTAAATTTAAATTATTAGATTTCCAAGTGTCTGCGACGTTCCTTCCAAAATGACATTAGAAACCTCAGTCAATTATTTAACAGAAGAAATACTGAGCAACATTTTCCCTCATAAGAATAAGATAATTATCTTCAGTAATTGCATATGCTCTCTGCTATGTCTGCACTGAGCTTGCATAATGTATAAAACATTGGTGATGGGTCATTGAATTTTACTATTAAACTCCTCGAGGTCTGATTTATTCTAAATTGTTTGTCACATTTCACTTTTGGAAAAGCCATTATTGTTAAGCAGACAACGATCTCTCATTGCTGAATGCTGGGAAAAAAAAAGAAAATGATTTGCGAAATCCGTATTCTTCAGCCATCACACTCATGCAAAACAGCTGCTGGAGCTGATAAAGGATCCAAAAAGGATAAAGCTTGAGCAGTGCCAACGTTACAATGCTTCAAGACAGCATTAAACCTAAGCAAGATGAAATGCGCACAATAGAAACTGGCTACTTTACAATGAAACCTGGAGCTGAGCTCAACATATTGAACCTTTAGGAGATTGGAAGTTGTAACAACAAATAGCAGCGAGAGGATAAAAATCCATGATGCGTACGCTTATATGAGTCATCTTTGGCACTGATCCTGAATAAATGTTTGCGTTTAACTTAAAGCACTCTAAGTAGCCCCACTGAGGTCAGTGGAAACGCTGAGAGTACTTAACATTACACACATTAATAAAGCACTGCAAGGTTGGGGCCCGAGAGGTTGCAAGTGATACCGCTTTGAGCTCAGCGATCGTAACATCATCTCACACACGGAGAAACGCAAAGCAACACACTGAGATACACCTCACAGTCTGCTCCATCCTCCCACCATCCCTGGCAAACACTGTGGGAATGTATTTTGGCTTTATGGCGGTTTCCAAGCAAGTTAACTGATGACAGCGCGCACTGAATGGCACCTACTGATAACTTCTGCAGCTTGGGCTGAAGTGCAGACCTGTGTGACATGGTGTAGGGAGCCTGCTTTGGCAGGGGGTTGGACTCAATGATCTCTAGAGGTCCCTTCCAACCCCTACAATTCTGTGATTCTGTGTGGATGTCTTATGTGGCCTGGACTGAACTTCAGACCTGGAGAAGCATGTGACACAGAGCTGAAGGTGTGGACTCTGTGTGAGTGGGGCAAAGCAGGATCATAGAATGGTTTGAGTTGGGAGAGGCCTTTAAAGGCATTCTGGTCTGAGTCCACTGCAAAGCACAGAGACACCTGCAGCTCAATCAGGTGTGATGGAGCAAAGCCATCAGCTCCAAGGAAAAACAACGGGCAAAGGCAAAGGAAACATGGGGGTGTGAGGCCCATGAATGAAGTCAGACCATAAGACCACGCGGAGATGACGTCAGACGAAATGACGTCAGAAGTTGATGACGTCAGATGTGAATGACGTCATGCGGGGGTGACGTCACGCTACAGGCCGCACTCCTCACCGCTACGCCGAGCTGAGGCGCTGGTCCCGATCCGTCCCGGCAGCAGCTGCCTCCCCGTTGTGTTCTGAGGTCTCTAAGGGAAACCTGACGTCACCGCGGCGCTGGGAGGTTCGGCCCGACCCGAATGGACCCGAACGGAGCCGATCTGAGCCCTCACCTCACACACCACCACCAGCCATTAAACCCGGATGTGCTTCCCCCTCTCGCTCTTCCGGGTGCGTCGCACTTCCGCTATCATCCAGCTGGTGCCTCTCTGCAACTCCTCTCTATGGTCAGTCCGCCCGGTTGGGGGTGCGCGGAGCTGGCGGCCCGGCTCGGCCCGGCTGGTGAGGAGGGGGGTTCTATGGGCCGCCTTAGTGCAGCTTTAACAGCGCCCTATGGGGCTGGGAGTGCTGCTGAGGGACTTTGGGGTGCCCCTTTGGGGCTGGGGGGGCTCCTTGGGCAGCGGGGAGGCCGCTGGGTTTGGGGGAGCACAGGGATCCCGTGGGGACATCCACCCCTACTGGGTATAGAGACCGAGTCCTCCCGTCCGGGGTGGCACAGCCCGTGTTCTGTTTGAGCACCCCGAAATAACTCAGCCCTAAGTATATATAAGTATATATAAGTATATATATCTATATGTATAAAAGCAAACCAGCTGCTTGTCTCCCTCCCTGCCCGCTTCCTAACAGCTGTCCCCCCATTGGTATCCAACCCCTTCTGGTCCCATGCGATTGCATTATGTTAGTGGGGTGTTTATTTGTTTGTATTAAATGTATTTAATCGCCTGCTGTGTGTTTTGTTTGCTTTTCAGAGCTGGCAGCGTTTCTTGCAGTCAGGGTGTTGCTGAGATAGGGCTGCTTGCTCCTGTGGGACTTTAAACTTCCAGGTGTGACATTTCTCCTGGTCAGACTGAACTTGATGTACAGGCTCCCTTAAAAACATAATCTGTTTGTGCAGGTACGTGTGGCAACAAAGTGGGATTTCTGCTAGAGTTGCGCTTAATTATTGAAAGCACAGGCGTGCTGCTTTTGAACTAATGTCACAGCATGAAAGCGAGAGGTTATTTTATCTGCTTTGCTTTCTGTGGGTGCTGTAGTCATGTCTGAAGAAGACAACGGTGTAAATCTGAAAGAGGAAACCTCCTCGTGTGAAGATGAGAACGAGCAGAAGGTGGAAGAACTTGGCAGCGCTGAGAGCAATGAAGAGAGACAGCCTGTGCCTATGACTCGGAAAAGACCTGAACCCAAAACCCCAAGTCAGTCTGTTGGCCCAGAAAAGCCCACAACTGAAACTTCCAAGGTGTGTGTCTGTGCTCAGTCTGAATAACGTGACTTGGAGTTTCATGCCTTGTGCGTGGAAGGGTTCTGAAACTTCACCTTGCTGTTCATTCCAAAAGAAGCAGCACTATGAGAGTTACCCAGCAGAGTCTGAGTCTGTTCTTCTTGTTACCTGAATTGCTCTTTTCTGTTTTTCTTCATTTAAGGTTTCAGAACCTCCTGCATCTCAGTCAGGATGGGGATACTGGGGAAGCTGGGGGAAATCCCTTCTGTCAACTGCATCTGCTACTGTAGCTACTGTTGGTAAGTCTCATTCTGGTATTTGATAAATATTTTAACCATACCTCACATTTCAGGGGCTTGTGAGCTCTTTTTTTCTTGAGAATGAGGTTTCTGTGGTAGAAGCAAGTACTGGAAAATGCCAAGATAACTATTCAAGTAGTGAGAAAGCACATACCAAAAAGTACAGTGAGATTAAGGAGATGAACTCAACCAGAGCTACCAAATTTTTGAGGTGTTTGAATAATTTGATGTTTTAAAACTTTGCAGCTTGATTTAAAACCTGAATGAAATCATAATTAATTACACTGGAAAGTAAACAGACTGAATAGTGGTATGTTTTAGTGTGGGTTAAACTGTTTTGGACAGGAATAAGCCAGAAATAGTAGAAAAAGATGTACATATCTGATGCTGTTTCTGTTCTGATGAGGAATAAAATATACCACGTGGATGAAGTACTGCTGCTGTCTTCTCTAGGTCAAGGTATTTCAAATGTCATAGAAAAAGCAGAAACAACCCTTGGGATCCCCAGCCCTAGTGAAATCTCTTCAGAGACCAGAGATGCTACAAGAGGTCAGTTTTGTTAGCGTAAGAACAACACTGAAACAAATGTCAATATAATCAGTCCCCAAATGATAGCACGTTACTTCTCTCTCTCATACTGGTGTAGATACCAAAACCTAAAACCAACAATCCCAGTTCTATCCCTGCTTCTTGCTGACACATCGCGTGTGTTATTTTTGTGCACTCAGAAGCTGGAAAGATCTTTCTGTGGGAGTGAGGAGGCTAATTTTCTACCTTCTAATGCAGGAGGTGAGAATCCCAGTGCTAACAGCACAGATGCAGCTGGTGATGGCGGTTCCTTTCCTATTGCTGGAGCTTTTGGAGTTCTATCAACCATCTCTACTGCTGTTCAGAGCACAGTGAGTGAGTTGGGAAAGCAGGAGAATATGCATTTGAGACTTGCCCGAAGCATCATATCAGGAAACTTTTAATTTTGGCTTTTGTGTGATAATTAGTAAGGGAATATGTCAACCTTCAATTGGTGTCTCATGCCACTGGTGTGCAGGTTGTCTTTAGTTTTGTTAGTTGTGTTTAAAGTGTTGATATATAAAATGGATGCCCAGTGGTGAACCGTGTAATGCATGCATTCCCATGCATGTCACCTCTGTACTGTTATCTATGCTCCCTTCCTTTAGGGCATTCAGTCAAATGGAGTCAGACTCATTCCTGGAATATTTTCAGAGAACTGTTGAGAGTTGAACTCATTCTCCTCTTCAGAAACTTATGAAACCAGCCCAAATTGCTTGGAAATCAGCTTGCTCCTGTGACCGTGAGAAATAGACTTCAAAGAGTCCAGTACCTGTAGAAACAGTGCCTTTGTGATCTGCTGTCTTGTCAATTCTCCCATGAATCTGAAATAGCTGCAGATGTTTAAGCCTTAAAAGCAGAAGCAAGCTTTCCAAGAGTTTAGCAATTGAAGCCTGCATGTGTAGCATTTTCTGATTGGAGTGTCAGAAACTAAATATTTCAGTGTGCTGAGAACCAGCTCCTTCACAGAATAATAATATTTCCTGTCAGATTCATGGAGCTGTTTGAGTGTTGTATTAAACTGTTGACTGATGGTGTATCATGGCACTTTTCTTGTCCTTACTCTATTTTTGATGAATAGGGTTGAATTCTGGGATGACAAGGATCGATTTGGCTTGTCTAGCATAGCATGGCCTCAGTCTCATTTCTTCAGCTCTATGGTCTTGTGTGACTTTTATGCACTGACAATATTCAAATGTGTTTCGTAGGGAAAAACTGTTATTACCGGAGGTCTGGATGCCTTGGAATTCATTGGGAAAAAGACAATGGATGTGATAGCTGAGGGAGACCCTGGATTCAAAAAAACAAAGGGCCTAATGAACAGAACCTCTACGTTATCTCAGGTACAGCTGTTCCATATCAGCTTGTTGGTTTCTCATTGTTTTTTCTTTTGTGATCCTGTCATTAAGCAGCCGTTTCTTACTGTTGAACCTAAAGCTTTCTCTTACCCAATTCTGTATCTTCTGGTATTGACCTGAGTCCTCTGCATTTCTTTTCCAGGTCTTACGAGAGGCAAAGGAGAAAGAAGAGCAGCAGACAGCTACTGAGGTTACCATGACTACAGAGAAGAAAGCCCATTATGGGTTACTGTTTGATGAGTTTCAGGGTCTTTCACATCTGGAGGCCTTAGAGATGCTTTCTAGAGAGTGTGAATCAAAGGTAATGGCCATGAGCAATTTTCCTTCTATTTTTGAGTTCAGCTGAGCAGGAAAAAAAAAAAGATCTGAGATGTATGTACATACATGCAAAATCAAGTGCTCAAAACTTGTTAGAAAATGATTGATTGTACAACTTCACTTTGACTCCTGCATTATAATCTGGTTTTCTTGGGATGCATTTTGTCCTGTCCTCAGCTCCTAGAGTCATCCTCTTTGGCTAACCAACCTCAGTTCTTGCATTTCTGCAACACCTTACCAAGTGGGTGCTTGTTTACTGGAGGAGATTAGTGCTGGAGGCACAGCCCTTCTCCTTGCCCTGAAACAGGGCAGCAAATGCATTCAGAAGTCATTCAGATTTTTATAAAGGAATCATTTTAACAATTCCTTATGAATCTACTGTTACTTAACTTGTCTTTCCTTTTCAACCTTCATGTAGAAAAACACTACTTTCTCATTAGTAGTGGTCCGTAATGTATTTACATGCAATGTAAATGAGTACTTCGTCTTCCATCTTGTTTCTTTTTCTTTCTGGACTTAATAACTCTTCATTTGGCTGTTCTGCCCCTAACTAGGTGAAATTGGGTCTAAATGCCCTCTCTGGAGAAGAGTTGGATGCAGTGAAAGAGGAAATGGAGCAACTCAATGAAGCATTTTCTTTAGCTGAATTCGTTGAAGAAGAAGAGGAAGAAAAGAAAGGTAAAAACCCTGGGTTCTGGAAGGAGAAGCTGGTTCTAATTGAAATTCTCGATGCAGAACCAACTAGTCATGAGAGCGCTGGCAATGGATGTGGTGCCACAGTTATTTTTTCTCTAGATGCTTAATTCTAAAACCACCTGTGGCAAGGAGCATGACTGGTAGCAATGCCCTTTGTCATTGGAAGGTTTCTGTGTATTAATTCTGTAGCAGAAATCATTCAATTCCTGACAGAGCAGGATTAGATTAACTTGACTTCTGGTCTGTTCTTAAAACTGACCTTGAGCCAATATTCATAATGCAAGGAGACACTGAGTTTCTCTGTTCATGAAGGAAAGACTTTGAATAGGTTGTCTAACCTAGGGGAGAGCAAATGTTCTTATTTTTTAAGTGAGAGTTAGCCAGGGGACCAAGAGACTTACAGGTGTCTCCATACAGAGAAGCCATCTGATTCTTGAAGATTATGCAGGTATAAATGTAAATTTCTTGCATTTCTTTTACCTGAATGGTTCATCAGGGAGGGCTCACACCTGCACTTGCTAACATTTAGCATTTAATGTATCTCTTATATTTCTGTGATGGATCTCACAGCCTCTCTCCCACTGTTAACATCTGCCCTGCTGTATATAACTGGAGAACTGTAGGCTTTAAGCAATATTTCAGACTCTCCAAGGTAAAGCACAACTTAGTGCATTGTAAAATGCTGTGTTTATTTGATGTGTTATAGATTGCCTGCTTGTAAAAATTGAATTACCTTAGCTAAAGAACCAGGACTGAGAGAGCAAAAGCTAATCTTCTGGCACTGGTGTCTCCATCTTTTCATAACTTACATTATAAATTATATTTAAAAGACCAGATGTGATGCATCCTTGTCTGAATTGATGATTCAAGAAGAAATGTAGGAAACAGCTGACAGACTTGTGCAGAACTAGTTGTGCATTAAAGTCCTGCTTGTTTCCTGTATCTGTCCTTTCTGGGGATTCTTTAGCCTTCTCTTTCCTTTAGGAGATGAGGAGTTCGCCAAGGAAATAACAGAGCTGTTTTCAGAATTGCGTATCTCCACAAAGCCAAATAAGCTGATCATGGTGAGTTGTTTCTCTTTCTCTAAAAGCTGGAGAGATTTCTTGTAACACCTGCTTCTCAGTCCTGCTTTGCTTGTGAAAGGGCATGAAGACAAGCTGTGTTTTAGACCCTCTGGCAATTGGAATTAAAAGAAATGGGCCTTTTTATTTTATGGGGCAAAATCATGTTCTGTAGTATTTGTGGCTCAGAATCAATGGGCATCAGCAGGTCTTTGCCCAATCATTGGGCAGTAGTATCTGGTGGTAAAGAAAATTTAGCAGTAAGCTATCAGCCACTGCAATGAAACCAACCTACTATTGTGAGTTGCAGCCCTGCTCTTGACACAAATCAGTTGGTTTTACTATGTTCAGAAGCTGGTATGAAGAAGATAGGCCCTCCTTGCCATTGTTTCACTACCTTTCAGTTCCACCAAGTGGCAGCAGCATTCTGCAGACATGCTTTTGAAGCTCCTATGTTAATCATGGCCCTGCTGGTAAATCCCAGCACCTGGTGTTAGAGTAATGATTGTCTTCTACTACATGCATGCAGTTAACCTTCTACAGAGTCAAGAAGGCGCTAGGATAGTTTACTGTGGTTGTTTGATGTAGCTGTTTCCTTCCCTTAGGGAGACTGAGCATTCTGTGTTTTGTGGTGTGTGATGGGGCTTCATTTTAGTCATTACCTTCATACAGGTGAGGACATCTGCTCATGATTGGATAGCACAGTTCAACAGCAGTCTTCCTAAAGAAGAAAAAGAGAGCGAAGAAAATCAGGAAGTAGAACCTGGAGGTGGTGACCATGATGTTAAAAAATCAGTAGAGGTAACTGACCAATGGAATAAGACTTTATCTGACCACATAGTGTTTCTGGCTACTGAGTTACAGTTGTGATTATTGGAACTTACGGGTTTCTATTTCTGCACAGATTTGGGGATGTGAGAAGGCAGATAGTACATTGTATTATTTATTTGCTTTAAATAACAAAGGCTGCTCGTTCTCGTATGACGTGGGAGTTTGTTTGTTTTAACTCTTACAGGATATTCATGCGTTTGCCATAAGAAGTCTGGCTGAACTGACAGCATACTCCATTGAAACGTTCCACAAAACTGCAGCTTTGTTTCTGCATGGTCAAAAACAGGAGGTGACTGCCACAGACAGAGCCAAGTCCCTTTCACAGTAAGTTTATCTCTTCATAAATGTCTGGCATGTAATAAACTATGATTAAATTGCTTAATGCTTCTTTGCAATTCCAAGGGATACTGAGCTCTTGAATTCTGTGTGGGTGTTTGCTGCTGGGCGATAGGGATGCCACCCATAGTGTAATTCAACTGTCTATCTAGTTTGAAGACAAGTTATTGATAAGAAAGAGGGAACCCTGCTTAGAAACTGTTACAGCCAAGAGGAATGTTTTCCCCAACAACTTCTGCTAGTTAATAGATGGAAATTTAAAATGTGACAAAAAAACAACTGTATAAAAGTGACTTGTAGTCACGCCTTTGATAGTCATGTGGTTTGTTAGGTATGTGATATTATAAAATTACTGCACTAATTAATAGCCTGACCATACAAGTAATGCATGGGGGATTTTTCTTTGCAGCAACATCTAGTTGGTAAGGCTATGAACATTATAAGATTGCACAGTACTTTCTACTTCAGAAAATTGTACTTGTCGGTAATAAAGGCAAATTAGTACTGTTCCTTTTTGAGTAGAAGTGGCTATTCTCTGAAATCTCTCTCACATCTTTGATTTTGATTACTTATTTTTCCACTTTTCCCCTGTTTCTTTGGGGAACTTCTGGGTCTTCATATAAAATGCTGTGTACCAGTTTTGGTTTAATTTAACTTTATGTACGTGGGGAAAAAAGGTATTTGTGTTTTACATGAATGCTAAAAGAGAATTGTTCCTTGTAGACTGTATTTACTACATAGTTTTCCACTGTTCTTCCACAGAGTAACAATTGTGCTGTGTAAGGAACTGTCATCTTTCTCCAAAGAGTTTACTACGTGCTTAACGATTGCAGGGGTAAGGATTGCATTATAGTTCTTAGAGATGAGATGTATTACTTGATTAAAGCCCAGCACTGGAATCCTCACCATAAAGCACTTGTTGTGCTTCCTCATTTATGTATGCAGGTTTTTGCTTTGTAGTCTGGTCTCCTAGATGACTTTTTTTGTAGACTGTGGCAGCTGAATGTATGCTGAGCTTTTGAATGCCACCAAAGTTATTCAGCCTGGCACAGACTGGCGGTGGGGGTTGGTGCTGGCAATACTGATGAGACAGAAGGAAATAAGGTTTGTGATCCTGTTGTAGATATTACAAAACATTCATGTTATTGAAGATGGTATCCTTACCTCTCAACGTTCTGACTGCCTGCAGTTTGTTTGAAGAGGGTCTGCACTGAATGTGTGTGGATTACCTTGTTCTTATTTGCATGCTGCAGGGCAGATCATCTCCACCTTGTGCCTTAGCTTTTATATTGTCAAGGGAGCAATGGTGACTGTAACCTTATAGAGGGTTTAGCTTTATTTCGCTTGAAGTAATATGATAAAATTTTCAATCGAGATAATATATGTCTGGTCTCTGCAGGTCAAAGAGAAGGCAGATGTGCTTAATCCCTTAATCACGGGAGTGTTTTTGGAGGTCAGTTATGCTGAAGTTAAAACTTTAAGCTAATACTCAGAAAATAGATACACTGTTTTTTCCACCTCACTGTCCTTTTGCACGCAAAGTTGTGTAACCTGCAGTCTTAAGATTCTCCTTAACTGTCTGATAACTCACAGATTTTAATAAATGCCTGTAGATCTTCACAGGACATGAAGAGTGAAGAGTGAGCTTAGCTGGGGTGGTCCCAGCTGACAGTTATCATGGGTCAGAAGCTGCAGAGTAGTTTGTTCAGATATCTGGATTTCTAGCACTTTTGTGGAATGCTTGAATTCAAATCTTAGACAAGCTCATAAATCAGCATGGAGGAGTCCCAGCATTTCCCAGCACTGTCCTTCAGTGCTTCTGAACTTCAGAGGTGGGATGGGAAGCGGATGTTTGTTGGTGTATTCTTCCTTCCTGACACAGTGTGCTTATGTTTCTCTTAGGAAGAAATGCCTTTTATCTCTTACACAAAGCATTATCCTACTTTGGATCACACTTTATCTTGTATAGCAGCTTTTAGGCCAGTTGCTTTTTTGTTGAGTAACATAATGCCCCTCAAAAACTTATATTAAATTGGTTTCTAGAAAGAAGCTGTAAAGACCCAATAAGCAATAGGGTTTTGTTTCTTACGTACATTAATCAATGCTGTTTGAAATGAGTATAAGGCTAGTGAAGCTGACTGGTAGCATAATTATTCATATGTCTTTTTTTCTTTTTTTAATCATTTTCATAGGCTTCAAACAGCGCTTCTTACATCCAAGATGCCTTCCAGCTCTTGCTGCCTGTACTGCAGCTCTCTCTTATTGAGGCTAGAATGGAACTATCACAGCAATAAAAACCCATCTAATTAAGAACTTCTTGACCTTCTCTCTTCCTATTTTCCATGCTGGAGAATGACGTAATGGCTGATATTAAAAGGGAAAAAGATGAACTGATCACTGCTACTGCAAGAGCAATGATGAAGTGCAGTCTGACAATGACAGCTCTTACAGCTCATTGAGGGATGTGATTAGCATAGTCCAGGCTGGTGGATGATGTGACAGACTTCAAGTGCAGACTGCTTCCCTGTTTCCATAGGCTTGGAGTGAATTGAAGTCTCTCTGCTGTTATGTGTTAACAAGCTCTTTGGAGAAGCCCTCTAGACTGTGGAGATAATGCTGGAGAAAAGAGTAGCAGCTGGCAGTTTAAGAGCTAGCTGAAGTTATAGTTGGTTTTTAAGTCAGAGACACATAACTGGGCTTCTGAATGCTCAGCATTGGAGCTGAAGTGGACGCTGGATAGAAGATACAAGAGAAGGCAAAGATTTTTGATTATCACCCCTGATTATTTTTCAAGACTGGAAAGAATAGAAGAGTGAGCCATTGTTGCAGAAGAGAAGCCCCATCTTCCTGAAGGTGTCTGCTAATGACTCAGGGATGTGGGACTGGGACTCACTAGGGTGCTGTTATTCGTTCTCTTGCAGAATGCTCGCCTCAGCACAAACTGAAAAAATGCTGATCTGGCCCTAGGAATGTGGGTACTTTACTTTATAGCAATAAATGAGAACCGGCTAAAAGGGATTGATTCTTGTTTGAGCAATCTAATGAGAGAACTGAGCCGCAGGATGCGCCCTTTTTAATGCAATTTGATGTGTCAGCCACAGACTGTTCTGACTCGGAAACTGTTTTTTTTCCCAATTTATGTGTAAAAAAAATACTACAATGTAATGCTCCTTCTTGGAAGATATATTAAAGCAGGGGAAGAGGAAGCAATTTGTTTCTGTTAGCAGGAGTCCTAATTTGTCTCAGAAGCTGCTCCACGTATCGTATCTGTTCCTTTGTGCTATGAAAGTTCCATGCTTTGTTCCTTCTTACAATTTCTATCTTTTGAGCTTTCCCATTGGGAGGGAGCAGCCTTCGTTGGAATCACAAGAGCAGAAATGCACAGCTTAAATGGAACTTAAAGAAGTCCAGAATAACAAACCAGAGGTGACTGAGTGTCACACCTGCCTCTGTATTTGCTCATTGCTAAGAGTGATGCTCAGATCTTATTTTTAAAATCCTCTGGGTTTTAGCAGGCCTTGCAGATTTCTGCAGTACTGAAGGCTTAGTGTTTCTCTGCTCTATTGTGCAACAGAGAGATGTTCTTTGTGTTAATATACCTCTCTGCTAATGCTACTCTGATTTTATGAGCATGGAAAAGCCCTTGCCTTAGTCCTGGCTAGGCTGATCAAATCTCTGAGCGTTTTATTTTGCTTTTTAAAGAATGCTAGACTTGAAAGGAGTGTGGTTGGAGGAAAAAAAAACCCATCTGTGCTGCAATAAATTATATACTTTTTCTTTACATTGATAGCAGTTTTAGAAAAGGTTTTGTTTTGATGACAGTTTCAGGTGATCAGGGCAGGAAAGCAGCAGGGAAGAGCTGTGCTGCCTTTCCTTGTCCCCTGGCTGATCTGTGGGGCAGGGCTGTGTGCTGCTGTGGGGCAGGGGCAGCTGGGGCCTCCTGTGGCAGGGCACCCTTCAGTAGGGAATGAGGCTCTAAACAGTCTGGGGCGTGGGAGCTCCCATATCTGAGCTCTAAATTACTTCATTGGCACAAAATGTCACCTTGGCTCCTGCCACAAAGCCAAGATTTACAGAAATGTCAGAAGAGAAAAAAATGATGAGGACTGAGGGCTTTATGAAGCAGCACCTACTTCTGTTTCTGTTGGTGTTTGGTTCTTTTGCAGGTTGTCTGCTTAACGCCGGCCTGCAGTGCTTCTGTGTGAGTACTTTAATAATTAAAACAAATCACCTCCTTCCCTTTGTGCTTTTTTACACAATGCAGGTGGTGGTTCTTTCAGTCACGCACTCACCTGCTTTTTGTTAGAACAGCCAGTGCCCGGCTGTGCAGCAGCTTCACTTTGTGCGCCTCTGCAAGGACCGCAGTAGATTGCCAGCAGAAATAGTTACAATTGTTGAAATCTCGCTACCCAAAGGATGCATCAGAATTCACCATCCAACTGTCTGGAGGTCTTATTGCTCAGCCTTGACTTGCTTGTGAATCTGATGAGAGCTGGCAGTGATTTGAGCACTTCTGGTGGTGTTCAGAGAGATGAGAGGTGGCTGAGAATAGATAAGAGTTAGCTGAGATGCTGGGAGGGGGGAGAAAAAACCACAATTATTTTCTTTCCTTAGGAGAGATTCTGTTACTTGCTGCTGCAAAAGCTGCTTCCTGGCAGCTGCTGTGGAAAGGTTTAAAACATGAAAAAGACTCGCTTCTCCCGACGTGCTCCCAGCCTTGGCCCAGCCACATTCCCAGGGACTCACTTTTCATTATTAACACACACACGTTCAGCAGCAGCAAAACCTCTGATGCAGGAGGGGTGAGGGGTTGTCCTGCTCGTTTGGAAGTGGCAGCAGCTCTGGTGCCAGCAGGTGCTGATGGCTGTGAGCGAATGGATGGGTGTCCAGGTGTCCTGAATCACCTACAGCATGAATTAAATGCTCTGACTCAGGAGCAGGAAGGGGAGAGCTTGTGGCAGGAGGAGGAAGGCTGTGGCATTTCTTCCCCAGGTATGTATGTTGGAGTGCAAATAAACAGTTGTCTGTAGTGATGTGATTTCAGCAGAAAGATTGGTCTTCTGTAGCCAAAGGCTGCTTGGCACAGTAATCAGATCCAGTGTGGGAGGACATAAATGCCCAGTCCTGTGCTAATTAATGTTTCTGGGAGTGCAGCTCTGCACTTTGACAGCTGCTCATTGCGCTGATGCTGGCTGCTTGCTCTATGCTGAGAGCAAAGCTCAGGTGTGCTTTGTGTGCTGGAATCACTGATATCCCATCACATGGTAACAACCAGATTGATGCTACAAGATGCTGCTGGCTGTGGCCTGTCTGGGGAAGCCCCTGGGAGCCACAACCCTGGGGTGGTGCTGTGTGTCCCTGCAGCAATGCCAGGGCTGTGCCCTTGCTGGCTCTGGCAGCAGGATGATGGAGGTGCCCATCATCATACCACAAGCCTGGCAGGGCAGGCAGGGAGCAGTGACTGCTGTAATAGTGTCACCATTTTCAAAACAAGGTCAGGCACCATGCCTGTGGGTGAGGATCCTCATCAGGGGATGGCAGGAGCTGTTTGGACATGCAGGGTTGGATTCCAACTGATTCTGACACCAAGCATCCTCCCTGCCCTGCTATGACCTTATGCCATGCTCCCTGTGCTCATCCTGGCCCTGATCTCCACGTGCCTTGCCTACCTCTTGCTTCTGATCTAACCTTGCTGAGAGGACTCATGCTTTGTATTTGGAGCCATCATGGACCCCAGTGAGTCCAGGAGGCTTGGTGCATCCATGGGCAGGTGACCTCTGTGCAGCTGCAGCTCCACTGCAGGGTCAGCTTGCATGTGAGTTACATACAATTACTGTTGTAATTACTGTGGGAGTAACTTTGCTGTAGATTTGAAGGGTTTAAATGGGGCAAATCTTGTGGGAGAGGTAATACCTTTTATTAGGTGGAGAAAACAAATCGCTTTCAGGTACGTGAGCCCTTCTTGACATTATTGTTGCTGTTATTATCCCATATTGGTGCTATTAGAAATGAGGGCATTGCATTAGAGGGGAAGCACATTATGCAAGTGTTTAGACTTGCTGGTAACTGCTCTCTGCTGACAGCTATTTGCTTAATGATATGTTGGAGCAGAAGCCAACAGCAAGGACGAGCAGAAGGAGCCCTGCCTGGGCTGTGATGCTCTGGGAAGAGGGCAGCAAAGACCTGGTGGTGGAGGTTCTTGCCCTCTAGCTCTAAAGAGACCCCAAAGTCTCATCCTCTGTATCAGATAGGGCTCAGCCTCTGCTGTATTCCCAATGGAGTGCCCTGAAGAGCTTGCACAAGGTCAGGTTCAGTGCTACTGCCCATGCTGGAGGCAGAAATATCTGCCAGTCTCTATAGGTGTGAATGTGACTGGTCATGTTCTCAGTGTCATGTGCTGTCTGGGGCAGGTTGCAGAGCCAGTTTTTCTGCTCCCAAAGTGGGACTTGGGGAGGAGACCGCAATGCTCAAATAGCATCCGTGCTGCCCGCTGCTAGCCAGGTGCTGAGGAGCCCACTCGCCTTTCCTGCCCCAGGTAGGACACTTTCCTTCATATCTGATATCACTGTGGGTATTACAGACCAGCTTATCGATGCTGTGGGCTGGAAGAGAGGAGTGAGAGTGTGGGGCAACACGCAGGGTGAGGAAGGAGCAGCCCTGGGTCAGCTTTGCTCAGGGGCATCTCATGGATGGAGATGGGACATCGTGCCTTGTCCTCTGTGGGAAGGGCTGCAGTCCTCCTCGGTTGTGCTTGGAGGCACTGGGACCACACAGACTATCACATGTGATGGGGATAAGAGGGCTTGCTTCATTTCCTGGTGCTCTGCTCCCCATGGGTATCACCTGGCTATGCTTTAGCTCACAGCTCCATTCAAGCCTGGGAGCCCCAGAAAGCTGTGATGATGGATGCTCACTTGGCATGGAGGCACAAAGCAGGGGCAGCCCCTTGGGTCTGAGGTTGAGCTGCTGTTGGGTGCATGGGACCCAGCATCAGGGGATCAGCTGCACTTTCCTAGGGGCTACCTTTCCTTTTGCTAATGTTTGATTCTTTTTAATGATTTTAGATTTAAAAGTAATTATTTCCAATTAGGAACTGCACTTCTTAATTACGGAGAGGAAGTAGATTGCTATTCATTATTAATTAGGTTTTACCTTTGCACTGATTGTGCCTCTGTCAGCCCCTACCTGCACTCTGCCTGCAGCTTCCAAGAGTGTGTATGGAAAACGCAGATCAGTGTTATCAGCCCATAGGCTGCCTTGTGCTTCACTGCCCACAGACAGCATCATTTTGTGGGCTTAAAAACATTAATTGAAAGCCTTCACCTCCTGCCTCTCTCCACCAGTGATGAGCAGAGACCACTCTGTAGTGTGCTGGGGCAGAGGGCTGACCCTGGTGCCCCTGCCTTCAGCATGGCCCTGCTCCCTGCCCTGCTGCCTTCCCTCTGCCACAAGTGCCAATTGTGCTCTTTGTGTCTGACAAGGAGGGTTTAAGCTGCCAAGTGCTGGTTTTGGGGCTCTGTTTGTTCTTTCTGTTTTTAAAGAAATCTGTTTGCCTTTTTCTGAGCTGCTTTCTTCACCGTCTGTCACTGCTCAGGCACTTAATCAATGCTCAGAGTTTTCTTACTGCTGCTGCCTCCATCTCCCTTCCTGCTCTCATCCCATCCCTGGGGGATGTCTCTCATCTGTAGCTTCTCCAGAACCCCAAAGCATGAGGCCTTATTTACCCTTAATTTAAAGTATTTGGAATATTCCTGTGGTTTCTACCTGCTCCCAGGTGGGTTTGTAAGGGGAGTGAAGGTATCTCCCTGCACACTTGGTCTCCACAAATAGTGGAGACTAAAGAGATATTTTCATCCCTGAAAAAAAACCATGATTTCCCCTCTGTGTGCTATAGGTGTGACCAACTCGTGTCCCAGCGCCCTTTGGCTGTGGTAAAATGTCCACGATCCTGAAATGTGAGTGTGGGATGGGAGCTGGGGAGGGACCCTCCTGGGAATGCTGCCATTAATGACCCTCCCCCTGTGCCCACTGTAGGGTTTGGACGGGAAGAAAAGGAGAGAGAGGAGAAGGAAGAGGAGAAGAAACAGGAGGCAGAGGAGGAAAAGGACAAGGTATGGGAATGCTGGTGTGTGGTAGGATGAGGCCAGCCCCAGAAGGGGTGTTGGTGGCATGGGGATGGATGCTTTGTGCAGCAGCAGTGGGAGGACTTTAAAAGCCTCCAAAGATTTAATTTGTATCCTGTCTGTGAAGGGCAGTGATTCCTGACTTGTGGTATTCACAGCTGGTGGTTGATGCTGAGCCACCTGCAGACTGAACTCACTGTGTGTGTGTGGCTTTTCCATTGACAGCCTGGCTCTTTCTATCCATGTAACTTTTCCCCATCCTGAATAGCAAATGGGGGAGCAGGGCCCCTGGTGACCCTTTTCCTTCCCTCTTTGCAGGGAGCTGGGGACGGTGACGACAGGAGCAGCAGCAGCAGCACAGAGAAGGTAAGTGTCCAGTGTCCCCCACCATGAGCTCCCCAACACCAACCACTGCACACATGCTCCTATTGGGGGGCATTCAGCACCTGGAAGCACCCATCCCTCCTCTCACATGGTGCTGCTTTTCTTCTTATTCCAGCCCCAGGACGAGGGCCGTGCTGAGGATGATGAGAAGGAAGCCCAAGAGTAGAATTGCTGAGTCCACCGAGGAGGTGGGGATGCTGAAGGGGGTTGACCACTGGTAGTCAAATAAAAGCATTTGGATCCCAAAGAGAGATGCTATTTATTCATCCCAGCGAGCTGTCCGTCCCCAAAACAGCTGTGAAAAGGCAGGTGGTGGGAAGCAGGTTTTTGATCAAGGTCGTGAAAAAGGATGGAGAGAAACTCTTACATCTGAATGGCATTTCCTATTGATCGAAACCACATCAAAAGCACTCACAGGGGATAAAGTAACCCCAAGCCCAGGATGCTGAGCGTGTGGCTGCTCCATGCTTTGCCGTGGCTGGGAGAGCCAGGAAAAAAGGTAAAAGGGGGAAAAATGAGCTCTCACCGCCATCTACCGGGACTGGGATGAGTGGCAGCGGGGTCGGGGGTTTCGTAACAACTCGCGGGGCGTTGGGTATGGCTTCTTCCGAACGGCCTTATGCCTTTAGTGGTGCCGAATTCAGACCATGTTGGGTTTAGCAGTCAACGTCGTGGAGGATTTTACTTGAAACCGCAGAATTTTTGGCTTTAAGTATTGTTTTCTCGGAACAAATGTGGCTGGCTCTTGTATAACCACAGTAAACAGCAGGAGCGATGCTGAGGAATGTTGTCTTAATTAACCGGCATAGAGATTAAAGGGAAAACATGGAGACAGAACAAACAGACCAACCCAACAGCTAAAGTGGGTTCTGGAAGGCTGAGCCTAAGTGCATTGTGGTCAGGACAACAAGGACACCTCAATGTAAAACAGCCCCATAGGGCACTGCAGCCTCCACTGCCCTCTGTGTCACCACGTGGGACTCGTGCATGGGATACTGACTGCTTCCAAACATGAAACACCCACAGTGTCTTCGGGCTTTGCTCCCACAGGATGGGAATCTCTGGGATTCAGTGTTCATAGTACCATCCTCACGCTGCCCCAGATTCCAGGTTTCATGTGCTCGGATCCAGTGTGTGCACATCCTTGCATTACTGAGTGCTGGTAAGTATTGAGACAGGGAAAGTCTCACTGTGTTTTATGGGCCCTTCTTTGGGCCAGTGCACAGAGATCTGTGCAAATACAACACCTGTTTTGTGGCTCCAGCGAGCGGCTGTGTGAGCCAACCAAAGGAGCCCCAGATGTTCTCCATTCCATGCTCTGCATTGTGCCCTGGACATCACAGTGTGCTGCCTTGCTTTGAAGCCACGAGGTTTAACCAGGAAGCTGCAGGCATGAAAACCATTTCAAATCACCCATGGTCCCTAATTCCTCATTATGTCTCAGCCCTGGTTTGCATCCAGGTGACATGAATGGGATTATAACATAAGCATCCATGCCAGCCAAATGAATCAAGGGCTTTAATAACGCTTCCTGGAGGAGGCAAAAAGCAAGCAAAATATCTGGCTTTTGGGAATGCCGAGGACCTTAAACAGAGTGAACTGTATGGCCCCATGTGTTTCAGTGGCTGGGGACAGAGTGGTGTCCCCCATCATGACCTCAGGATTTGCCCATAGATGTGATGGCTGAGCACTTCCCAAGTACTGCTGGACACCAAACCTGTCCCTGCTGTGGTGTTTAACCACTGAATCTGCTCAAAACTTCTGCAAGGTTCAACCCTGGATATGCCCTTGGATGGTGGGGAGAAGAGCGTGGACAGAGTCGTGTTGAATGCCCATTGTGTCCATCCAGCTCAGGGAGGGGTGGAGTAGGAAAAGGAGACAGCAAGAGAAATCAGCAGCCAGGGAGTTACTTAAGCAAGCCTTGTTTACGCACATCTTTTCCTCTTTATATAACCTCCCCGAGGCAGCAGGAGGAGGTGTGCAGCCTGTGCTCAGCTCAGCTGAAGGGACCCTGCACAAACCCTGCAGAAGCACAGCTGCCATGAAATCCTGAGCAGGGAGAGAGGATGGATTTCCATGTGATTTATTGCAGAAATGCCCCCACATTACGGAGCTGTTGTTGCTGTTGGTTTGGTTTGGGTTTTCTTCTTATTCCTCTCTGAGTATGAAAGGTTTCAGATCAGAAAGGCCTTCTGTTTCACTCTGAAATTTTCCATCTTGCACTTCGGGGCTGCATTCAGCAAATGAGGGCGTGTTATTATATAAAAGTGTCCTGTATGGAAACGAGCCTCTCCGAGGTACAGATCAAACAGCAGTCTTTCCTTTGTTCCCGAGTGACCTTCCCCATGGAAAATTGCGAGCAGCTTTTATTCATTCCACCAAGAAGTGGAAACAGTCAGAAATCCCGAGCTTCCCAGAAAAGCCGATTCCTGCAGCCCTGCTATGATCTGGTAATCCCTGCAGGGCGCCGGGCAGAGGCTTCCTACAGACCAACCCTTCTATTTTTGGGCTAAATAATAGGAAAAGGAAAACCACATCAGAACATGCGTCTAGCAAGCAGAGGGTGCTTTGGGAGGGTGAGTTTCTCCTTCCACTCCTGCTCCCTGGAGACTTTGTGCTGAGTCCTTCTGCAATTTGTCCTCTCATTCTAAATAGATGTAAATGGCTTGTTGCTATGTTATAATGAAAAGCTGGAAGTTCCATTGGAGCTTTATTCACTGCAGTGCCTGGATTTATTTTTTCATAAAAACAGCTCTGAGTGCACCAATGCTGCACTCCTGCACAGCACTCTTTTCTTTTCTCCCCTGTGAACACCTTCTCCTGACTCCCATGTTTGCTCTTCCAGGAAAGCAAAGAGGGGCCTTTATTCTCCAAACCCAACTGCAGTGCATTCATAACATCCACAAAGCAGCAGAGCTGGGCTGATTGTGAAGGAACACTTGCAATTTCCTCCAGCAGATCCATCAGAAGGGGCTTAGGCGTGATCAATCCAGGGAGCGACCGAAGCCTGAGCCCTCTAAAGCTGTGCTGTGTGGGCATCTGGAATCCAAAGACCAGGGGGCAAAACAGTGTGAGCAGAAGGCACAGGTAGGAATGCTGCTCCTGCAGATGGAGGGGCTGCAGCTGTCCCTGGAACACCAATGATGTGATTGTAACCATGCACTATGACTGCACCATGTGTGCTCTGCACTGTGGTTTTGCCACACATCCCAGGGCCACCACCTGGAGAACAGGGACAGTTCTGACCTCAGTGTTTCTGCATCCATTCCTGTGGAAAAAGGCATCTCCGTGTGTTTTCTATAGGACTTTCTATGAGACTGTGTGACAGTGCTCTGCCCACCTCATCGCCAAGGTGTCTGTATGAATGATACAAGCCAGATACTGATCTGGGCTCCCCCTCCTTCCTCTCCTGCCTTCAGGACACCAGGCTGCAGCCCAGTTACGTGAGCACTGGGATAACATTACATCTCAGCACTGTCTGCTCTGTCCATGTGACAGCCAACACGTTCCTCTAGGAACAACGATGCCCCGGGCACAGCCTGTGTGACTCAGAAAGGAAAATATTAAAGCTTTCTTCAGTTTCCCCAACCTTGCTTACAGCTGATCCTACTTACAGAGGAGCAGCTGAGTTTCAGGGCTCGGGAGCAACACTGTAATTGATGTGACTGCTGTCTGCCCAGCACTGAGTCAGAACGGAGCAGTGTGGCAAAGTGCTGTGGCCACCAGAGAGCAAGAAGGCACAGAGTTACTGCAGAGAGCCGAAAGGAAAGGTGTGTGTTACAGCTGTGAGCACAGCCACCTCCAGCACCACCTCCCTCCTTCCCTTCACTGAGCAGAGCCAGCTCTGAACTGCGTGCTGCAAACAGAGAAACCTGGCAGCTGCACAATGTCCTGGACAGAGAAACGGGATGATGCAAAGAAGGCAAAAATTCTAAGAGGCTGCCGCGCTTGTTGACATGCTGGGAGGCATGTGATGCAAATGATCCCTGCGTGCTGTTTTCATGTACTGAGGTGTGAAAGTCATTCCTTGGGCCAACTCCGAAGGGTGCTGCATGCAGACGAGCCAGGATCCAGGTAGAAACAGGGCTACACAGGTTCAGAAACACAGGCCCAGAACCTTGTCCTAGGCAGGCTGCTCTGGCTCCTATCCAGCTGTGCTGGATCCCTGTTCTGTGACAGTACTGCAGCCCCTTTGCTACTTCTTGGCTGGGACGCTGACATTTTCCTCCTGGCATTTTGGAAATGGGGAAACTTGTTTCACCCCTGCACAACAGGATTTTCAGGTCTGAAGGAAGTCTCATCCACGCAGGAGGTGATGGGAATAGCAGGAGAGGTGTGGAGCTCGGTCACCCTGTGCATAGTGTGTGTTCCTGCCCAGAGCAACAGCTCTATGTGCCCCATCTGTGAGTGCTGCTACCTCCATGCTGCTCCTTTACCCCAGATGTGTGAAAGAAACAAATGCCACCACTTGCAACAAGCATTTATGTGCTAAAAGCAAGCAAACAAGTGTCCCACCTTTAGTATTTAAAGAGAAAAGCACCCCATCATGCTCTGCAAATTGTGCCCAGCCACAGCATTCTGCAAAACACAATGTCCAGCCAGCAGAATGGTTAACATTAAGTATTTAAACCTCTTATTATTATTACTGCAGTCTGTCCTGAGTCAGCACAAACACCCCAGTGACAGCAAAAGCATTTGGAGTTCAGCACTTGCTCAGCACTCACTGGAATGAAGGAAACAATCCATCTTTGCGCTGGTGCTGACGAGCCCGGTTTCTGATAGATTGGTGTGTTATTGCTGATGGGTTTTTGTGTGCATTATGCACAGGCAGTGGTGTGACTCAGGAGGTGCAGAAGCACCTGGGGACAGCATAGGTCACCCTCTGCCACCCTCACCGGTCACTGGCTCTTACCAAGGGCTGCTGCTTTCTCCCAGGCTGAGCCACACCAGCAGGTGATGGGAGCACTCTGTGAGCACAATGCTGCCATGTAGGTCATGTTGGCTAAAATCACCCTCAGTGCGTGGCTCGTGTACAGGTATTGCTCCAGGGTTGATCTGGAGGTGGGCGAGGACACCCAGGTTGTCCAACCCCAGCCACCCCCACCGTGCCCACTGACCAGGTTCCACAGTGCCACATCTCCATGGTTCTCAAAACACTTCCAGTGATGATGACCCCATCACTTCTCTGGGCAGCTGTGCCACTGCATCACCACTCTTTCTGAAAGCAATTGTTCCTAATATCCAACCTGAACAAAGCTCTGGGGCAGAGGACCTGGGGGTACTGCTGCTGAACAGGGCCTGAGCTTGCCCCGCCTGTAGAAATCCTGCACAAAATGTAAAGCCCTCGGAGCACACAGGCAGTAATTAACTAGGTTTTGAACTTTTCAGAGCACTCATGTGCTGTTTAATGAAATCACAGCAGGTTTTGAAACCAAACCTGTTCTGCAGCCCCATGCTCTGCCAGCCCCTCCCTTGGTTCTGCCAGCACTCCCGCCCCAATGGTGACCTCCCTCCCTGAGCATCCCTCCCAGCCTGCTCCTGCCTTTGTTTGGCTTTTAGGGACAGACAAAAGAGCCGGTGGGGAATGTGCATCATCCTTACATAAAATCTGATCTACTAAGCTGCTTTTGGCTGTTTTTCCCAGCACCGGCAATACTAGAACTGTCGTCACCTCAGCGTGGGACCGGGAAAGGGATTTTGCATCACAGGGTCTGGGCTGGTTCAGCTCTGGGTCTGCAAACCCACCCGCACCGAAGGGACGCCTCTTTCCCCATAGCATCCCGCAGGGACGGGTCCGCACTGTGGGGTCTGCAGAGACGCACTCTAGGCACCCCAACCTCCCCACATTCATTGCAGGAGATACATTCCCAGCGGGCTGGGGGTGATCCCCAGCACCTTGATATCCAGAATCCAGCACCGGAGCCCCCCAGCACCCCGGTACTAGGAACAGATATAAGACCCCTCCGGCACTGATACCAGACACCGACCCCCAAGACCTCCAGGGTGCCCCGCGATGCCCCACGCCGGACCACCCTGTGTCCCCCCACGCTGATCCCGGCACCGCCCCCGGTGCCGCCGGCTCCGTTACGAAACGCGGCCGGGGCGGGGCGGCGCGGCGGCGGCTGCAGCCAATGGCGATCCCGGCGGCCCTAGATTCGGCGTGGGGGGGGGTCGTACCGCCGAGCTCCGGCACCGCAGAGATTCGTCGGGCGCCCCGGGGCAGAACGAGCTGAGCCCCGGCTATGCGGCCCCGAGGATATCTCTGTGCTCGGAGGCTGTAGCCATGAGCAGCGACTCCTCCATCTCATCCTCCCCACCCCGGGAAGGCAGCTCCATCCCGCAGCCCCCCGGGAGCGCTGAGCTGCTGCGCTGCCCGTCCTGCCGCCTCCTCCTTTGGGAGCCGGTGACCGTATCGTGCGGGCATTCCTTCTGCAAGCTGTGCCTCGGCGGGGCCGTGCCCTCCCGCTGCCCCGTGTGCCACCGCCGGCTGAAGCTGTTGGGCGTCGAGGCGGCGAGATGCAACGTGGTGCTCTGTAACCTGCTGGAGAAGTGCGAGGAGAGGGAGAGCCGCTCGGCCAGGCTGGCAGCATGTGTCCGGAGTCATCTTGCCCGTGGGGACCTGCAGGATGCTCTGAGGATGGCCCAGAAGGGCATCGAGATGGGTAAGTTGTGTAGGGCCTATAGGGCTGACAAGGTGATGGGCTGAAGAGGGGCTGTGCAGGGGTGAGGGTGTGCTGTTGGAACACATGGGTAACAGTGCAGGTAATTTTGTCCCTGCACCACGGTGACCTCTGTGCCAATACAGCTGGGGCTGGGCACATGGGGAACTTGTTAGGAGTGCTGGAAGTGTTGAAAAGGAACGGGGAGGGTAGAAATACCTGCTGGGCTTTGCTTCTGGGTCATCCCCACCCCTGCAGAAGACCATTGGCAGCAGAGGGACACGGCCTTCCCAGGGCTGTAACGGCTGCTTGTCCCCAGGGCTTGGTGTCCCATTGCTGTGTGTACTTGGTATCAGCAGCAGCTGGAGATGAAAGAGCTTTCATTAATAGTTGAGCTGACAAAGCTGAGTTCCACAGCTTCTCAGAGCATCCGGTGAATCATTAGAGCACCTGAGGGGTAGAGGTGATGGAACAGCTGAGACTTCTCTAATTGGGAACAGAAATTGAGCACACTCAGCGCTCAGTAGGACCCCCGATCCCTTTCTGCACCTGGCACTGAGGAGGCATTCGCCTGCAGGACTGAGATCAGGCCCAGGGGGTTGCTCTGCTTTACTGTGTGTCTGTAAGTGGATTTCTTGGGGAGTGATGCTGCTCCAAGTGGGGTTACACAACGTGGCTGTGGAGCTGGAAAGAAGAGGCATGGAGGACCTCTCGGAGTGAGCAATGTTTTTATAGCACCAAGCTCTGCTCCTGTGAAGCATCTCCTTATCACCAGCTGTTGGGTTAGTGCCAGAGGTGTGTGCTGTACCCCTAAGCACAGGGATAGCAGGGAGCAAGTGGGCTGCTGTCCCTTTATGCAACCTCCCAAAGCACCGCTTGGTCCTGCGTGCCCTTTGTTCAGAGCAAACACATGTGCACGGTGCTCTGTTACTCATTGCGTTATGGGCTGACTTTCATCTTGCAATTAGCTGTGTGAGTAGAAAGAGCAAAAATACTGCAAGCTCAGTGCTTGGTCTTTCTTTGCTGTGTGCTCAGTTCTCTATTAGCTGGGGGAAGTCCAGGCTGGGGCAATGAGGAAATAGGGATCAGGGGCAGTTCCCATGGACCCATATGTGCAGGTGCTGCTCGGGCTGTGCCATGCAAGTAATGCTTTAGGGCTCGGGGTAGAAACTGTGGGCTTTGCACAGAGCCCACTGGGACACCATGTGGCCAAAGGGAATAGAATAACAGGAGGTAGCAGGTTGACAAAGTGAACTGAATAGTGCTGGGGATGGTGTAACACAGGAGGGCTCCTCGGGCGTTGTGCTGCCAGCTGGCTCACGTCCCTGATGGTTGGTGATATCATACAGCAAAAATAGCTGCAGCGGCACAGAAATGCAGAACTCGCTGCCTGATCTTACGTGTCTTACTTGTGGTGCTAAATCAGTCGCTTTGTTGACAGTCTGTAAATGTTTGAATGTGCTTGTTGATGTGGAAAATAAGCCACTGGACTTTGTACTCGTGTTTTCACCTCTGCACGTCATTAGGAGCTGCAGTATCTCATCCCCAGACGTGTGTGGAGGGCTGAGCTCCAGCACAGCCAGTTCCTGAAGTGCTGCGTGCCGAGGTCCTGATCACAGCACACACACACACGTGCACGTAGGCTCACAGGGAGCATGTGGTGCCCGACTGCAGCCCAGTCTGGACAGCCCCACGTGCACCTTGGGGTGCTGTTTTGCAAACACCCCTTTGATCCCATTGGTGGTATCGTACAGGTACAGACATGGATGCCGTAATTCCTTTCTCCTGTTTCAGCCTTCCCTTGGACTTGGGAACTCAGGGACACCTGCTGGGGAGGATGGGAGCCCTCCTTGCACCCTTGGGTTTGCCCCTGCCTGGGGATAGAGGTGGTAGCTCCTGGAGGCTGCAGTGTTTTATAACAGCAGTCCCCAGCTGCTGGCTTTTTGTGTGCCACATTGCCCTGAATTCCATCACAGAGAACCTCACGGTGACAGCCTCCATGGGGAACACATTCAGCATCCCAAAAACATGGACGATGGCCCAGATCCCACTGTGATTGAAGCTGAGCCCCACAGCAGCGGTGCTAACAGGGGCTCTTGGCACCAGGACCCACCTTTCTCTTTGCAGCCCCGGAGGACACATCCCTGCGTCTGTGCCGGGCAGAGGCCTTGGCAGCCCTGAAGCGGTATCCAGAGGCACTGCAGGACCTGGAGGCTGTGTGCAGGGCTGAGCCCATGGAGTGTAAAGTGAGTGGAGGGCAGCTGGGGGTGCGGTGATGTCAGGGACCTCACCTCACTGTGCAGCTGAGTGATGTCCCCCTTTTCTTTTCCCCCTGGGAATTTCCCCTTTGCTGGTCACAGAAGGCAGAGGACGTTTTAGCTGTAGGGACAAATGTAGATAATTTAACTTTCATCTATGAGGGCTGCTCCAAAAGTAATGCTTCCTATTGTATTACGTTGACCCCTGATGGCAGAGACCTCTTTCATTTCAGCAGTGGTAACAGTGACAGTGATCACCACCACTGGTGTAGACTTCTGACTGCAGTCTGCAGGCTCTTGTTCATCACTGGTGAAAATGCATAGCTAGTGGCAGTGAAAAATAGTGTTTTGTAGCTGAGAATTTGCTCTATCAAATACTGTTACTGTACTATTTGTATCTGTTGTGGTTTCCATGGAAATAAATAGGAAGCATTACTTTCAGAGCAACCTACATACATCTTAATCCTGACACTTACTGGTTGCTGAGTCTAGCACATGTACACAGGCAATCCTGAGTTCTCTCAACTATTGGCTTCAACCTGCTCAGAAATACACTACCCAGATCCATTAACCGCTAATACAGGCTACAAGCTCATTGCACTGTTAATGGGATGTGTCTTTGCTCATACGCACTTGGTGAGGATGTAAAGGGTCCTAATGTGTGGGATCACGGCTTGGGGCTGGGGGAAGTGTTGGGATGCCCTCAGAGACATCACACCTGGAATTCTGACTGCTTCTTTGCATGTGTTGGCCATCGCTGTGTGGCTTCAAGGCAGAAGCCCTTTATCCCTTCACTAGGTCTCTGTAGGGTGGGAGTGAATCCATCAGCATCAGTGCTTAGGGCACACATAGGACACATGCTCAGCTGGCTGCTGGCCTGTAGTCAGCACAAGCTTTTCTGTTCTCTGTAGGGCTTCTACAGGAAAGGGAAGGTGCTCCTGGAGATGGGACAGAGAGCTGAAGCCCTGCTGGCATGGGAGCACTGCCTGATGCTCAATCCCCATTTCCAGCCTGCACGGAGAGAGATGGAGAAGGTGCGTGGTTCTGCAGAGTGGTGGGTCCTATTCACTCCCATTGCTCAGGGGCATGCCTTGATGTAAGTTTGCTGAACTCAGCCAGAATGGGTACAAGTAGCCCTGATGCTGTGGTGGCCCAGTGTATGCTTTGGGGTCTCTGGGTCGCACATCTCCTTCCAGCACCCTGCTGAGCCCTGCTTTCTCCTTGCAGGTCCTCACATGGGAGGATGTTTCTCAGCCATGTGTTGCCCACCGGGGTTCAACAGGTCCCCAGGAAGAGCAGGATGAAGGGGGCCCTGCATCTTCCTCCACACAAGCTCAGGTAATAGGCTGCGATTGGACTTGGCATCCCTTTGGGACCTTTGGGCCATTAGGAGCTATTAAGAAAAAACTGAGAATCTGCTCTTTTTCCTTGCTGTGCCCAGGAACAGGAGGAGGAGCTGGAGGCTGGTGGTGGAGACGAGGTGTCTGAACACAGCCAGGGGACACCTGTGGGGCAATGGAGAATGCCAGTGGCTGTGGCACAAAGTGAGGACAGGCATGAAGGTGAGCGTCATCTTGTGCAGAACAGCAGGCATCTGAGTTTGCCTAAATCATAGAATCCTGAAGGTTGGAAAGACTGCTAAGATCATCTAGTCCAACCATTGACCCATCACCACTGTGCCCTTGTCCCTGAAGCAGTGGTGATCCCTTGTGGCAGACCTCCATCTGGTGGCTTCTTTGGGCTGCTTTACTTTCTGGTGCCTCAGTTTCCCTGCAGAAGGAGGAGAAAGAGATGCTGCCATCCTGACATATGAGCTGTGGGTGAACATGGATGGGCTGTTGGCTGGGTTTGTGTTGCATCACCCAGTGTTTTTGTTTTTAAACTCCAAAGCACTTTGTGTAAGAGTTGGTTCCTTACACCTCAGAACAAGATCAGAAAGCAAAGCTTAATTTTTTGGTATTGAAACAGGAGGTCTTATCCTTTCCTCCTCTCTTTTTGCCACCAGCTAATGAAGAGGAAACAGGAGCAATGAGTAAACTGCTGCCCCTTGAGGACCTGCTGAGTGTTTCTGACTTGGAGTGCTCTCTTTGCATTCGGTGAGTTCTCTGTTGGCAGAGCTTTTTGAACGAGGAATTAGGATCATAGAACATCCTGAGTTGGAAGGAACCCATACAGATCATTGAGTCCAACTCCTGGCTCCACACAGAGTCATGTATAAATCAGACTGTATGTAGCACTCACCTGGTTCTGCTCCCTGGTTTGTGTCTTTCTCCTTCTCTTAATATCAAATGCAGTCCCCAGTGCTGTGAAGCCACAGGTTTGGCAGAAGAGCTAAGAGGGAACTTGCACACCAGGGCGTGTCCACAGGGACCCGCAGGGACAGGGAGCTCAGACCTTCTTGGGCAGTTGCCATCTCACTCATTGTGCAAGTCCAACAGTCTGAGATCAGGCTGCTAGTGAATGGAATAAATATTTACATTTAATTAGCAAGAGCTGCAAGCAAAGATTGGCTAATGCAGCTTTAGTGAAAGCAAGTTGCATAGCTGTGTGCTGCCTGGGCTTGGGAAACACAGTGTGAAAGAGCTTCCAGCTATGTCTTTGTCCTGTGGCATCACTGTGGATTCCCCTTGAAGTTATAGGAGGGGATGTGGGAAACCCCTTGATCCTTCCTGAAGCAAAATCCCTTAAGATCTTACTCTAGGGCCTTTTTCAAGCCTCCTGCTTGCAGCAAGGGGACTCCAAGGAGATGCCGGTATGGAGCTGGAGGGTAGCTGGGAGCTGTGTCTGCAGTTCCATCCTTGCTTGCAACAACGTGCAGTGAATGCTTTGTAGAGCTGAACCCAAGTTGGATTTCAAACTCCCAGCCGTCTGACCTGCTTCCTGGACATCACCGTGCTCCTTTCCCTATGATCCAGTGACAGAGGTTCTTTTGCAGGATGTTCTTTGAGCCGGTGACGACACCATGTGGACACACCTTCTGCAAGGAGTGCCTGGAGCGCTGCCTGGACCACCGGCCCAACTGCCCACTCTGCAAGCAGAGCCTGCGAGAGGTGAGGGCTGGGGGTAGGGTAGGGTCCCCCTTCCTGGGGTGGGGACAGACAGGTGGGTGGGGGCGCAGTGCCCAACTCAGAGGTGTCAGCTTTGCTCATACAGGAATGATCTGACAGCTGATAATTAGGATCAGGAAATTTGTTTCCATGAGATGTCACAGTGATTGAGTGAGGTTGTAAATAGGACTGAGAATGAGAGATTGAGAGAGAGAGAGGGAGAAGGAAGTTAATGCTAGTTACTTTAAAAAATGGAAATGGATGGAAAGCCTGCTAGCCTGGGGGTTTGACTTCATCTCTTATGAAAAGAGATTCAGATGAGCCCATCGGGGGAAATTAGGTTGTCATACATGGATGGACCACATCAGTGTCAGCGACAGGATGCTGTGTGGGATGAATCCTGGGGCTGACACAGCCCCACTGCCTACCCCCCAACCCCTCCCTGGATGGACCTCATTCTTCACAGCTCTAAGCTGAAATTACTCTCAGCTCCTATTGTGTGAGCATGATTCAGAGCCCCAGGGTTCCCCTCCTGCTCTGCCCAACCCATCTCTTGTTTCTTGCAGTACCTGAAGGCAGGGAGCTACAGCCCCACGCTGCTGCTGCAGGACATCATGCTGGCTGCCTTCCCTGCACAGCTGGCTGAGCGCCGCGAGCTGCACCAGGCTGAGATGGCTGAGCTCTCCAAGTAAGGGACCTGCCTTGTGTGTTGGGAGTGGGAGGGGCTTTTCAGGTGGCTCTTATTTCTAGAACTGCATTACAGTGGTCTGTAGCACAGCATCACTTTCTGTGGGTTCATAGGAGCTGACCCAGAGCCTCTGTTGGTTTTTTTCTTGGGGTTTTCAAAGCGGTCTCCCCTCTTCTCCTTCAGCCTGACCACAAACATCCCCATCTTTGTGTGCACGATGTCCTTCCCTGGTGTCGCCTGCCCTCTGCACATCTTTGAGCCTCGCTACCGCCTGATGATCCGGCGGTGCCAGGAGACCGGCACCAGGAGGTTCGGCATGTGCATATATGAGAATGGGAAAAGGTGAGCACCAGGGCAAAGCTGCTGCCTTCTGCCACAACTAATGTAACCCTGTCTGCACCAACCCCATGTTTCTAAAATCAGGAGTAGATGGAGAACATGGGACAGTTTTGTATCTTGTGTCACCCTGTGGGGAGGGTATATCTGAGCTGCACTGTTCCTATGTGTCCTCCATCTCCTTTAAAGTGGCCATCCTTCTCATTCTCTGCCCATAACAAGCTGCAGCAACACACTGGGCTGCTTTTTGTTGCATTTTCCTTGGTCTCAGTTGGGCTCAGCCTTTAGGCTCCTACCCCAAGGACTCCATTGAACACAGAATCACAGAAT
The DNA here is from genome assembly GCF_054131305.1 of Coturnix japonica. NCBI lineage: Eukaryota > Metazoa > Chordata > Aves > Galliformes > Phasianidae > Coturnix > Coturnix japonica. The sequence goes on along the minus strand of NC_140680.1, from coordinate 4,719,210 downwards.
GACCTGGGTTGGAAGGGACCTCGAGGATCGTGAAGTTCCAACCCCCCTGCCTAGCAGGGCCACCAAACATACACATCTACTAGATCAGGTTGCCCAGGGTGCCATTCAACCTGGCCTTGAACACCTCCAAGGATAGGGCATCCACAACCTCCCTGGGCAGCCTGTTCCAGGACCTAACCACTCTCCTAGTAAAGAACATGGCACCCTCAGGCCCTGTTTCTCTCCCTGTCTCCTCCAGCTTTGCAGACTATGGCTGCATGCTGGAGATCCGGCAGCTGGAGCTGCTGGCAGATGGCAGGTCGCTGGTGGACACAATCGGTGGCCGCCGGTTCCGGGTGCTGAGACGTGGGCACAGAGATGGCTACAACACAGCTGACATTGAGTACCTGGAGGACAAGAAGGTGAGGGCAGGACCAGGGTGGGGGGGCACCATTGGTGGGCACCATGCTCCTCACCCACCCTTCTCTGCTCTCCTCTTCCCTCCACCCAGGTGGCTGGGGAGGAGCTGCAGGAGCTGCAGAGCCTGCATGAAAGCACCTACCAGCTGGCCCAGAGGTTTTGGGAGCATGGAGATGTTGCCTCCAGGCACCTTTTACTGCAGCACGGACCACTGCCAGAGAAGGAAGAGGACATCCAGGTAATGTTATGGGGGCAGAGATGCTCTGGGGCATGGATGTCCAACCTTTTATATTGCCTGGGCTGCACTGGGTAAAGTGGAATTGTTTTGGGATGTGTATAAACAAGCTATTTAATGTATTTAATGCATATAGCTCATTGAATTATTTATTTATTTATTTAAATATTTATTGTTAAAACATAAAAAGGGCAACATAAAAAGGGCAACAAAAACTCTGAACTAATGGGGGTTTTTGACCTTGTTTTTGTAAAACTAATGCATCAATCCAGGCTGGATGTGGCTGTGGGCAGCCTGGTCTAGTGGTTGGCAACTGCTTTTGAGGTCATTTTCAACCCAGGCTATTCTACAGATGTCTGTTTCAGGGGAAATGTGTGGCACTGAGGGATGTGGTCTATTGGGCAATATTAGTGGCATGTGGACTGGATGATCGTGGTTACTAAATGACTCTTTCTCACTCAGCACTCTCCCTCTCTCATCTCCAGGCTTCTGCTGATGGCCCAACCTGGTGCTGGTGGCTGATCTCCATCCTTCCCCTTGATCCATCTTTCCAGCTCAGGCTCTTCTCCAGCACATCACTGCACGCCCGCCTAGCCCAGCTGCAGCGCATCCTCCTGGCCCTGCTGCAGCCCTCACCTGAGCACAACCCCCAGGGCCTTGTCTGATCCTCCAAACTCTTTGAATGGGAGAATGCAGCCCCTTGGGTTTCCTCATGCATTTCTTTGTGGTTTGAGTCTTACTAAAAGCAACATTAACGAGGTCAGTGCTGCTGTCAGCAGTGACTCAATGCCGTCCATACTGGCCCTGGGCGGTGGATGGTGATGTGGACTTGCCATACCACAGGAGAGGACCATGCCAGAAGGGTGGGTTGTGCCTTTAGAAGTCAAAATCTCTTGCTGAATTGCGTTGGCTCTAAGAAGGGCTGTCTTTAGGGCAGAGGACTGAGTGCTGGGGCTCTTCCTCTCTGAAAGACAAGGTAGGGCTTTGGGTAGTGCTCCCACTTCATGGGGCAGGAGATATAAAGTCATGGGAGATGTGGCACCAACCAGGAGGCCCTGTTGGCTTTCTCCAGCCTCAAGAGCTGAAAGCTCAGCCTCTGCATGAGTGTTTAGCCTTACTTCCAATGAGAACAAGAAGAAAAGTTTAATTAAGTGATCAATGGGCTCTGAGATACTGATGGAAGAATGAAGCCCAACAGTGATTTCTGTGACTTTCTGTCTCTCAAGCAGTGTGATTTCACCATGTTTAGTGTTTCTTTGTGAACTTTCAGCCTCCTTAGAATGAAGGAGCTGAGGCTGGATCCTTGAATGTAGGATTTGAGGCAGCGCACACTGAAGTCAAAGGGAAAACAGTGGCCGATGCTGTGAACCCTATGCAGGGGAGCAAGTGCCTGTCTGCAAGTGCCTGACTGCTGCTCATCTCTAAATAAAGGGAAAAAACTTCATAATTTCAGTGGCTTTAGGTGAAATTTGGAGTTAATTTCCGCCTAATGAGTCAAGGGATTAACATTTCTTTGAACACCTTATTCCTGCTTTTCCCATATGCACCACCTGGGGGCTGGTACATGGCAGGGTAAGGAGGGGGGTTGGGGCTGCACATCACTCCCAGCATCCTTCTGCCCCTTGGGTGATGGTCCCATGGCTCAGTGTTCAGGGACTGGAATGGCACTGACTTTTGACAAGTGCCTTTTTCTACAGGGTGGCTTAAGTCACCCCATGACCACCATGGCTCACTCTGTGGGTCTGGTCTATGTCTGTGATGGGCACTGGAGCCACATCTGCATGGTGTGCTGTAGGGAGGGACTCGTGGAAACTGCTCCAGTTTGCTTAGAGTGCCTTTGGGATTGTGTTAGTGTCTTTTTAATTATTTTCTTCTTCATCATCGTTGAAATAAAAAGACTTTGGTGGCGATGTTTGCCTCTGAGTTGCTCCTTGGTTGAAGTTGGGGGCATCCCAGGTGACAACGGGGACATTTGGGGACTTGGGGAGAGGTGGTGCAGTGACGGGGTTAAGTTATAGGGACACGGGGAACAGGGGGTAGATGGTAGCAAGGGGGAAAAAGGGCGAGAGTCTGAAATAGTGGTTAACAGCGTCACCACCTGAACCAGCGCCGCACTGCTCCACTGGGGGGAGCGCTGAGGCTGAGCGAGCCAGGGCGGATGGGAAGAGGCTCCGCGCTGCTCGAAGTCAATTAACTTCTTTCTCTTCCCATCCTGCACCCCTCAGCTGATGGGACATATCCTGTACCAGAGGTATTCACCCCTGGAGAGCACTGAGGCAGCGTTAGCACCGAGCCCTCTGCCTCTCAGCCCGTTCCATCTCCTCCAGCCTCCCCTCAAAAGCTCTCCTTCCCATTCAGTCAACTCTGAACAACACTGACAACTTCCCTAACAGTGTGGGCAAGCAATTAGCTAAAGAGGCAAGTCATTAATACAGCAGGTGTCAGGCTGCTCCTCGTCTTTCTTTAACAAATTGTGTATTTCCCAACTAATTAGACTGAGAGAGATAGCAGAAAATCAACACGAGATTGTTTGTTAGAGTTAAAATCTCTGGTAAGACCGTGCCTGCACTGAAATGTGAGCGTGTTGTTATATCTAAAGGTTAATGAAGAAAGGAGGAAAAGCAGCATCAATTTTTCTTTTCATGCTATAGCAACAACACTTTGGAGCAATGACAGATGGATCACATCATTCCTGCTTTTCAGTGCTCAGTGGGCAGTGCCAGCATGTAGAGATAGAGCCTATATGGGGCTGTATGTATATACAGTGTCATGATGCTGAGACCTAAGGCTCCAGCAGCAGCCCGTGTCTCTGCATTCCTCCTATAGCAACACACTCCCTCCCCGCTCTCTCCCTCCCTGTTGATTTATGGCTTCACAAAAACCATTTCAGCTGAAGCAAAATATTTACAGCGCTGATTAAACACCAAGGTAATGGGAAACTTGTTAAAAGTGTGGAACTTCTTATATAAATACAGCACCATTAAAATAAAATGTGACTTCTAGCGAGAACAGCTCTCTCAGCTGTGCTGTGTTTACCTTAATTGTTTCCCTCCATTAATTACAGTCTGAGAGGGAGACTTGTGCAAATTGAAATAAATTAATCGAATTTGTTTAGTTTTGTGTGGCTGGCTTATGGGGATTGCAATTAAGTGAGCACGTTTGGGGTATTAAATTACATTTCCTAGATGCATTCTTCCCCTTTCAAGCACCGAAAATGTGGAAAAGAAGAAGTCTTCAGCAATTAGAAAGTAAGTGAGCATTGTGAGCAATGGTTATTACAGCCCTGTGCCTGAAGAATTCCACTCCTTGCAGGTGTTAAGGTTTATCCCCGTGTAAATGCAGCCTGCAGTGACAAAGGAGAGGTGGTGGGGCTGATCTGTGCTGTACTGGGAGCAGGTGTGTGTTCTGCAGGAAGCCTGATGACCCAGCTGCTTGCATCCTTGCTGGCTCCCACCCCCTCACTCCAATATTTGACACAAGGGAAGGGGTTGCCAGGTATACCAAGGTTCTGACACAGGCAGTGAAACAGAAGGGGAAGAGAATCACAGTGTCACAAAGTTCAAGGGGTTAGAAGGGATCTCTGGAGATCATCTTAACCAACCCTTTACTAACAAAGGTTCCTGGCAGTAGGATGTGTGATTTAACCATAGAAGACACCGGAGAATCCACACCACAATCTTATTCCAGAATCCCAGCTTCATGGGCACTGTTTATGGCCCATGCTGCTCCACAGCCTTGCCCCAAACCAACCAAGAGAGATGTGAGCTGCACGGGAGCCTTTTCCTTGGAGAAATAGAGCTAAACTTTGGAAGAGATGTCAGCACAAAGAAGGAAAAAATGAATCACTTCCCTCCTAAAGAAAAAAGATTTGGGGCAGAAGTGTGGTATTTAGGGGCAGGCAGGAGCCTGGTTCCCTCTTCCCTTCCTTGTGCAGAGCTATTCACTGCTCCGAACCTCTTCACCTGGCTGCTGCTGTGCCTGGATGATGTATGGAGTGACTGTGCTGCAATAGGATTTGTACCCAGAATATTGGCTGGATGATAAAGGAGTCTGTCTGCGGTGATAATTGCACCATAAATAGCGCGGGGTTCAGCAGTGATGAGTGAGGCACTCGAAACCCTCACCCTCCAGATTCCTCCCACTTCCTTCCATCTTCCTGACTGCTAACAAGCTGGAGGAATAGCTGCTTCGTTTCCACCAACCACAGGAGGATTATTGCACTCAGATGCAGCTGGGCACCATCCTCACCATAAATCTTTATAGCAGGGGGGAAAAAAAAGAGAAAGAGGCAAAAAAAACCCCAAAGTAAATTGGGTCATTACTGAAAAGCAGTGTGTACAGCTGAGGCTGTCCCTCCTTGTTTGGTGCTTTTGGCTCCTGGGGGTGACTGTGTTGTTCTGCTGCGGGGAGCTGAGAAGCTGCCAGTGAGCCCCAAATGCTGACAAATGAGAGCTCAGGCTGGGGAGTTCTGTAGCAGTCAAAGACTGGGAAGAAAAGTAAATTAATGTGGATGGATTTGGAGCTTTCTCTTGCTCTTTGAGCCTGCAGAAAGCACATGGACCCTTTCCAAAGAAAAGCTGGGAGTGGATCTGGTGCTACAGACAGATTAACCTGCGGCTGAACTCCAAATGATACCTTAAAGCCAGGCCTGCGTGCACAGGGTGTTCTTGCTCAGGTCCTCTGAGGGTCTGTGCTTCAGGAAGGTTTGCTCAGTGCTCGTAACCAGGACTTTGCGGAGCACAGAATAGATGGAAGTAGTGCTCAGTGCTGAAAGGAGGCATCTGCTGATCAAATCTTATTCATGGGTCAGGGAATTGCTGCTGCAGCTCTCTGCTTTCTGATAAACAGTGCTCCGTTTTGCTGCAAATAGCAAGAAAATGGACTGAGTAACACAAATCTCCAGGGACCTAAACAAACAGCCCCCAAAAGCTTGCAAGATCCTGGCTAAAAGTTAACCCTTGAGCAGCCAGACACAGCATCCCCCAAACACCAGGAAAATCCTCCCTTCTCCCATCCCATCTCCCTGCATGCACCACCATGCAGGCTGCTCAGCAGGCACAAACCTTTCAGCTCTGTACAAATCCACAAGCTCCCCCAAGCCTTCCTCTTCTATACATGCCAATCCCCCCTCTCTCCAGTTCTGGACTGTTTGAGGCCAAATTGTTTACTGTTTAAGCTCTGGATTTGCAAGTTTAAATCTTTCACAGTTCCAGGTGCACCCAAAAAGATAAGGGCGTTAGGAGGTGTGCTGCTGGTGCTCAAAATAAGAAAGCTGAGATTAATTCAAAGCTGCTTCTTAATACTCAGTATCCCTCCACTATCTGCTGCTATTATTATAGTTACCTTGTCTAAGCTGGCACAAAACACTCAGCACAACAAAAGCTGTGACTGCTGTTTGGTTCGGTGCTCCCCTCTCGCTTCTCTTCTTTGTTTTGTGCCACATCTGTGTGCAGAAGGGAGGGCAGATCTGTCACGGCCCCAAGGCCACAGATCCTCTACTGATGAACACTTGGCACAGGATGGGCAGGGAGGGAGGGAAGCACTGGGGAGGTGTAACAATCACAGCTTGGAGCCGAAATAAGCTGTCACACTTTGTGTGCCTCTGACAGTAAAATATTTGTGGAAGTGGCATTGGGTTTTTAGTCCAGATTAGTTGAAATATCCTTTCTGAGAGTCACTCCTTCTCTTGTCTTAATTTCTGAAAGTCACTCACTGCATTTTCCTTTGCCAGTTTTCTCACTTGAGAGCTCACCATCACCCCCAGCACTGGGTACCGCTGAGCTCTGGTTCACAGTCAAACCCTCCTCCCTTCAGGGAGATAGAAACTAATCAATGGAGAACATTAAACACTAGGAAAGCTACAACAACTTACCATTCCCCATAAAGGTTACATTCCCGCACTGACTTCATGGTAGCACTGAGCTGAAGGCAGCTTGGGGAAGTGACAGCTCTTGGAGATAAGCTCTCATTCCTGCTTTCCGCAGGATGCTTTTAAATGGTGAAAAAAAGACATTGCTGCTGAGCTGGCCTGGCATCCTGGATTGTGCTCAGCTGAGCCTTGATTTCCCATCTGTTTGTGGGGGATCTGGGCTGTCTCACCCCTCGGTTTGCAGGCATGGGTCCACATAATCTTGGGATCCCACTGCCATGGGGACCACAGCCACTCATTCCTTCCCCAGTGCTTTTGCCCAACCACAGTCTCCCATGGAGAAGGGTGACGCATTCAGATCACTGCAGGGATGCTCAGCAGGATCCTTCAATTACAGCCTGCTACCCCAAGCTGCCCAAGATACATCTCTGGGCTCAGCTCTTGATTATCTTACCTCCTTTCCAAAGATGAATGGTGATAGGATCCAAGGGGTGTAGTCATGCAGTCATCACACAAGGGAGAGTGTAGGAGACCATCCCCTGGGACTAAGACAGGACTGACAGGACCATCCATCCAGGCAGCAATGGGAAACCTCTCTCCCTCAGCATTCAGCTGTCTTCAATACAGCTGCTTACTCAATACCTGGCATGAAGAAAGACACAGGTTAGTTGTGTGGCTGTTTCTACTGACCACAGAAGAACAAGAGAAGTATGAATCCCAAAATAAACAAGTCTCCATACAGATCCCTCTCCCCATACTGCAGCAGATATTGTCCAGGCAAAGATTATATTTCTGGTTTGGCACAGAGCAGTAGTAACATATCTTTGAGTCCTGGTCTTTCACATCTATGGGAAGGATGATAGCTCTTAATGTCCCTTTCTATTAATATGAAATGGTCCATAAGGCTCAAGCACCAGTGAGACTTCTCTTAGCAAGGCCAGAAACCTGTTGCTCCTTGTTTCTGTTCTGATACAAAAGCTGGTTAAAATCTGACTGCTCAAGACCTTTAAGTTTGAACAAGAGTGTGTAAAAAGACACAGGATTTAGCATCAGGCAGCAGAAGAGAGAAGAGAAAAGGACCTTGAGCAGTGCCACATCACAGAATCACAGAATTACCCGGGTTGGAAGGGACCTCAAGGATCATGTAGTTCCAACCCCCCTGCCTAGCAGGGCCACCAAACATACACATTTACTAGATCAGGTTGCCCAGGGCCCCATCCAACCTGATCTTGAACATCTCCAAGGACGGGGCATCCACAACCTCACTGGGCAGCCTGTTCCAGGACCTAACCACTCTTCTAGTAAAGAACTTTCCCCTAACATCCAACCTAAATCTTCCCTCCTTCAACTTAAAACCATTTCCCCTAGTCCTGCTATTATCAGCCCTTTCGAAGAGTTTACTCCCCTCCTGGGAGTAAGTTCCCTTCAGGTACTGAAAGGCTGCAATGAGGTCACCCCGCAACCTTCTCTTCTCCAGGCTGAACAAACCCAACTCCCTCAGCCTGTCCTCATAGGGGAGGTGCTCCAGCCCCCTGATCATCTTTGTGGCCCTCCTCTGGACCCTTTCCAAAATCTCCATATCTTTTTTGTACTGAGGGCTCCACACCTGGACACAGTACTCCAGATGGGGCCTCACAAGAGCAGAGTAGAGAGGGACGATCACCTCCCTATCCCTGCTGACCACCCCTCTCCTGATGGAGCCCAGGATCCCATTTGCTTTCCAGGCTGCCAGAGAGCACTGCTGGCTCATACTGCCCTTGCACATGGGCAAGGCAGAGTCCACTGGCTACAAACCTAAAGAGCCAGGACGTTTTGGAACCTGCGTGAGCCATTGTGTTTCATATCCCACTTCTTTTCCTTGAGGGCTGATTGTAGTTGGACCCCACTGAGTCTCTTGACAAGCAATTTGTTTTCCGAAGGGATGAAAAGCAGCGGGTGTTAATTCCATCACAACACCCCTCCTTCCACATCCCAAATCCTCCCATCATCTTCATTAATAAGATTTTGTATATCACCACCACCGTGCCTGGTTGCACACCATGGTTATGAATTTCATGCACAAAGGTAAATGTAAACAGGATTAAATGAATCCTAGTAATTATAAAACACTTGAAAACATGCTCCCTCCCCCTGTTTACTTGCAGACTCTTCATTCTGCCTGTCTCACACATTCAGCTCTTGCAATAATTTTTCAGGGGTAGTTCAACTTGTTACAGGCATTTTGGCCTAAACCTCCCCTGAGATGTACAGATATTTCAACTTACCACCAGGCTGCCTCAGTCAGCAAGGCTGCTGCTTATGAATATAGAAAATTCACTTTCATAGCAGGCTGAAGCAAAAAAATGATGCACCAGACCAGAGCACAGTCACCATAGCAAAGCCGTGGATTTTAGGGCAGCAAGGAGCTGGCTGAGCACAGCTGACAGCCACCGAAAGGCAGAATGCAGAGATGTTGTCATTGTGCTTCCCCATTTGTCCAGTGTCTCAGCCGGCTGACACTTAATTCACTGCTGGCTCTCTCGTAGAAGTCCAGCTGAACACTCTGTTGGTGCCCACAGATCAATCTCATAGAAACAGGCTCATTTCCCCTCCTAATCCAGAAGAGGTTTCCAAACACCTGAGTCTCCATGCTCAGTTCATCAACAGTGCTTCCTTGTTCCAGTGTGCTACCAGGTACCCAACAGCCTGGAGCACAGGGAGAACATAGATCCAAGTCTGCCCCAGATGCTGGGTTTGGTGCATTTTGTGGCAGAGGGATGGAGAGTCAGAAGGAGCTGTTTTCAATGCCATTGCTTACAGTGTTTGTTACAGAGACTGTGGATCACCCTTTTGCCAGCCACAGTGTGATGGGAGAGGGATGCAGCCCAGGAAGGCTTTGTGGAGCTCCCAGTGGAATACCTTCAAAATTCACCTCCCTGTGAGTACCTGAATATTTTGGCCTCTTCTCATGTAACAAAAAATGAAATCATCCACATGAGCTGTATTCACTCATCCCTTCCTTTATTCAGGGCCACGCTGACCTCCACACCTTACTAAAGCACACTTCTTCCATCTTCAAAAAGCTTTGGGAAGACAGCTCCACAAAGCTTGGGAAGACATTCTCATGAAGGAAGAGCACTTAATTTAGTACCTTTAAAATAAAAAGAAAGGAAAAAAAAAACCCAATTCATTATTATTTCCTCAACACCAGAATTTGCTGAAAGCACTCCAAGTTCTTTCTTGCAAGTGCCACGGAACAAAATAATTGTGCAATTAGTAATGCATCTCACACATCTTGAAGTGAAGGATTTTTGCTTTTGACAAGTACAAAATGTAACATTTTGCTTCTCCGTGGTGGGAAAACACTGGCCATTCTACTCCCCCCCACCTCACCGCCTCGCTTTAAGCATACTGCTGTGTGTAATTAATAAAGATAATAATAAGTATGCTCAACTAAGAAGGGATACGTGAACAGCACAGACAACGTGGATAACTGGGATTGCCAGAGCAGCCAGCAGCTTCCCAATATTAATTATAGCTCTCAAAGAGAAGCCATGTCCTTCTCAGACCCGACTCCCAGGCAATGCAAATCAGAGAGCACTACCCATGACCACCAGCCCATCTGTGGCCAAACTGAGATGAGAGCCCAGCACATCAGGGCAGCCCCACTCATCCCTTGTGCAGCTCCCAGATGTGCTGCATCCACACTTAGCCACAGATCTGTGCCATGCGAGCTTGTTGACTTAACTGTATGTATTGCAGCAGCTTCTCCCAATCCAAATATGAGTGTCATTCTGGAGCTGCCTTGTGGGTTCTTGGGGGACTTACCAGGCTCCCTTGGCTTGCTCCCCTCTCCCTTCCTATGCATGGCAGCTCCCTGTGCTGTTTCCATGACACTCAGGCAGCATTTCAGAGCAGGGCAGGGGTGGCAGCCCAGCAGGGATGGAAGTGGAGCTTTTTGGTGCCTGCTGATGAGATGGCAGCAAACGGGAGCCAGCAGGGGTGGGCAAGCAGGAGTCAAGCATGGCTTATCACTCCTCTGCAGAAAGGGGCTCTTGTGGAGACAGCAGCTGCTAAATATATAAACAAGCAAACATCAAACACCTCAATTTCTACAGCCCCTGCCTGCAGCTCCCAGCGCATCTCCTGCAGCAGCCGATGGGCAGAGCAGCACTGCGGGTTGCTGCATGCACCAGCCAGGGTAGCACAATTGCTTTTTGCCCAAAGCTAAATTGACTTGGGAATTAAAAGCTGCTTGAATCCTAGAACTGGAGGTGTAACAAAAGGTCTAACAACTGCTTTCACCTGATTAGGAGAAGCTTATATCCATGGGTGTGAGAGATTGGGGTGAGCATGGCATGTGCTCCAAAGGGGTTGGGGACATGACATCCAGATAATTCACACAAGGTTTGGGCAAGCCAGGGCTGAAGGGCAGATGTATTCTCCTCTGTTTTCTTAAGGGCTCAAAGATCCACCTGGAGAGTTACCCCAAAAAACTTGCACAAGAGGCACAAACACTGCTTTAATCTCAGGGATGAACCAGAATCTTTAACATGAATGGACACTAGGGGGCAAGGAGAGAACTAGAGATGCTTTCATTTGGGGTTTCTCAGCCTCTCCAGAGTACACTGCTTAGACCCTTCCACTTGCTGCCCTTTCTGGTGCCAGCCCCCAACTCACCCCATGCTGCCAGACAACGACAACCTGCACAGCAATCCTCTCCTTGTTTCCTAACATACTTCTGCTGGCTATACAGATTGTATTTCAGTACTGATGTGAAGCTTCACCGCAATCCAATCAAACCGATTGCCAACAAGGGACTATTTCCTTTCTGGAGAAGCCACTTGCAATAGTGTTATCACTTCAGCAGACTCAGAGGAAATACCTTATGAGGCATCTGAGGATTTTCACGCTAATGCGTTCCGCTCCATCATCAATTTGTCACTGTTTGTGTTTCACCTGGCTGTGCACAAAATGAAGAACCGCTCCAGTACAACTGCATCTTCCCATCCTGGAATAATTAGTATTAAAGGAAAGGGGCAAAAACAAAAGAAATCTTTTTAGCCCCAGATTAAGAGATGTCAGAGTCTGTCAGAACTGTTTAAATTTGTTTAAATGCACTTTTGAGGTGAGCCATAGGGGGACAGAAATGAAGGCCATCAGCCCTGCTTTACAATCGTCCAGGAATATCAGGTGCTGGAGAGATCAGGAGAGCTGCTCAAGGCTGCAGATTAGCGTTGAGATTAGCAGGACCCACCTCTCTCCCTCTGGATCAAGTTGAGCTTATCAGCTTGTTAATGCTGCCCATTCTCTCCTCACTTCTTAGATGAGGGGTGAAAACCAGAGAGAGCTGCCTGTTCCTCAGTCTCTTCAATTCTTACTGCATTAGGTTCTGTTGGCAGAAAACTCAGAGGAATTTTAAGTAAACAGACTGAGGAAAAACAAAACCAAACCACATAAAACTCAACCCTACGCTGGTTCTCTCTTAAGGCTCTTGCAACTTCCTTTAGAGGTAAGAAGCTGGGATCATTCCTTGAACACTGTAGCGCAGAAAGCATCTCCTTTCCAAAGCGCTTTCCTTGGGAAATAGGGTTGAGGAAGAATACCCTGTTTTGAACCAGGACAACCTAAATTGATAGAGGAAAACAAAGATCTGGACTTGCCCCTTCAGCCATTCTGGCTGCCTTCCTCCCTCAGCTTCATTCCTCCCCTCCCTCCCCCCTTTCTCTTCATGATACCTTCACTCCAGATTTTGTTGCCCTACTTTTGTCCAGTCCTCTTCTAGAGATAAGATGAATGCTATTTTCAATTAGCAAGATGTAATTGCTGAAAGAGGTAGGAGGCAGTTCATTTAGAGACAGAAAATTAATTGAAGCCTAAATGCATGGCATCACCCTATCGCTGGGAGAACAATTATCACCATTGCTTGGCCCCTGTCATTTGGAGGCTGTTTCTGCTGACTGCAATGTCAGGCTTCACTCAAACTCCTGGTAGAAGCTCACCATACTGAGTTGTGTCCTGAAGCTGCTTTTATCCCACTTTCATCATGGAAGAGAAAGCTCTCAATGGCTATAACAGCAAATTAGGTCAAGAAGGTGTTTTCAGGAGTATTGACAGAACCTAAACTTGTCTTTAAAACCAAGTGGTTGAATACAAAATCTTCCTCTTCTCCTTTGGGAGTGCTTTTGCTGCCATGTGCAAGGTGACAGCAGATCCCATGCAATATTCACCAGCCCTCTGTTACACAGCCCAGAACAGCTCAGGAAGATACAGCTGGACAAGGTCTTTGGGGATGTCTGGGCCCACCACTGCCCAGCTGTAGCTGAACATAAGGAAGCCACATGATTTCCTGCTCCACTTATCCCTTGTGAGCTGACATCTGCACATCTCCCAGGTTACCCCAATCCCATGGGGACAAGCAAGACATGGAAAGTTTCAGGAATTCCCTGAACACTCACCTGAGACATGGAGGAGCACCCAGGTCTCCCATTGGTTCCCAGGGTGACTTGCACTTTGAGCAATATCTTTTCATCACCAGTGGCCAAGGATCACTCAGGGCTTTGTGACCACAGTGAGGGGACGCACAGCACCTGGCCCAGACCTGATGAACCTCTCTGCACCATGAGGACAGCAGGGAGACTTACTGACTCACTCAGAAACACTTCAGCAAATGCTGCTGCTCCTCAACATACAGGTTAGGGCACTGCAGGAAATGGCCTGCTCCTTACTGTGGAATCCACATCAGAGCTGTAGAAGGCAGCAGTTACCAACCAGTCTCTAGCAGGGAGATGACAGAAGCATGAAAAAACAACCCAGACAATATCCAATATCTTTTCCCTTCTTCACCCCACTGCTGCTGAGCCAGGTGTCACAAAAATCTACATTTTATTCCTATTCAATTGCATTATGATCAACCCCCTCCTTCCTGCCTGCATGCTGAGCATGGGGGTAGCCCCACAGGTCTGCTCAGAGCAGTACAGCTGCAGGGTCTTCCCTTCCTTGGTGCTATACTGTTGGGTCTGGGTAGGATCTCTTGCACCACTGACCTCCCACTTGTTCCATTTCAGGTCAGTTTCTGCATGGTGCCTGGCCAGATGTTTTTGTTATGACTCAGTGTTTTTTCTATCCCCTGGATTTGACATTTTTTTCCATTTTTCATAGGATTTAAAAGAGATTGCAAGATAAAATCCTCTGCAGAAGCTGTACATACCTTTTTCTTCCACCCAGTGTTTCTTTGCAGTACAACTCATCATCTCCTCCTTAGACGTCTCACATTGACTACTTATCTTATATAGTCTTCCTCTCAGCTAACGAGCTCCCCCACAAAAATCAAATGTTTTCATGGAGCTCATTCCCATTAAACCTACCACACCTCCGTCCCTCAGAAACACAGGCATCTTCAGGAGAGAAACAGACAAACAAAGCAAATCACAGCTGTCTGTCACAGTCTGGCTCTGGAAAAGCACTCAGCACTGTTTCTCCCATTTGCAAACTGTTGGCATGAGCATGGTTCTTCCTCTTGGCCCAGAGACACAATGAGATTTGTTCTTCCTGGCATGCAGCACTACCCAACACAGTATGGTTACCAGAAGTTACACCTCCACCACTGCAAAGCTTTCCTGGGAAGCCCTGGGTTCATTACTCAGCAGTTAGCAATGATACCTTCTGACCATTTCTGATCACCATCCCATTATTTATACACAGCAGCCTCAGCTCTCTGGCAACAGCTGAGGATCTTCTCACTGCTGATGGAATTATCCAGCAAATCCCATGGGTTGGGATCTTAGAGAAACTCTCCTCCCTGAGTTATTAAAGGCAAGTGAGTGCCTTTACATCCCACCACCTGCCTTACAGCATCAGACCACAGGCTGTCCCCTTCCTCTCACCTGGCACTGATTCACATCATCACAAAGTCCATTCACAGAAAGGTATGCTGTGTTGGGATCTCACCAAAGCATGCTGCAGAATAGATGGAGATTTCATGCATCTTGCTGTATTCTACAGGTAGCCATTAGGGTTGCAGAGTGCTGTTAGAGCCTGAGTCCCTGGGAAGTGACAGCTTGAGGCTACCAGCACAACACCAGACAACCCACCTCCTCCCAAACCCACAGCAAACTAACCACAGAGGGGTTAATTTATAATCCCCCCCATGATCCCTCAGTGGGCACAGCCCTGACTGATTGGCTGTTTGCCTCTGAAAGCACAATTAATTGCACCTGGATTGTTCTTTCATCTTACCATAGGGTTTACACACTAAAGGGAGCTGCCATAGGGGATACAAAGGTCCTGACACTTCTCTCCCCGAAGGGCTGCTCTTTGTGCTCAGCTTTGATTGCTTTTTTTGATTCTTTCTTTTCAGATAACAGACTGTGCTCACCTGTGTGGGGACAAACATGCACGCACACAAAGCTCTCTTTGAACGTATCAATTGCTGCCCATTGAGAAAGATCAATGCCTTCTCTAAAGAACCTTATGATGTTGGATTGCTTTAAAACCGATCTCAATATCCGTGTATTCCTTCCCCCAGCTGAAAAGACATGAGTGTGCCCATTCACTTGAAAACCAACTGTTTCTTTAGAAAAGGAAAGTTTTATTGTGTCCGTGCCACATCTCTTCCCACCATTCAGCTGAGCCACGGTTATGATGGCCATTGGCAAACAGCTTAAATTCAGCTCCCTATAATGGGAAATAAAATCACAACAGCCTGTAGCCGGAATTTCCCCATGTTTATTAGATTGAAATTAGAAATGCTGATGACCATTTTTGTCAATTAAAACCCCTGAAAAGCAGAGAGCGCGGAAACCACCTTTATGGCAACTAAGACCCAGGGGTTCTCCAGCCCCTTTGTGCAGGATGGTGCTGGGTCCCGGGGTGCTGTCTTGTCCTGTCCCATGGCACAGCCCCACCTGTGTGATGCCACCCCCATCTGCGTGAGCAGGGTGAGGATGGGATGGAGTTAGCCAGGATGGAAATAGGCATGGATAAAGTGGGCTGAGTGGTGGGGATTTTCTGCCTCTCTCTCTCTTAAAAAAAGGGAAAAAGAAAACAAACAAACAAACAAACAACAAACCCAAGCTAAATAGAAACAAAGATTTCCTCCAAACTAAGTTCAGGGGCACTTTATTTGGAAATCTTCCTAGAAATCTGTTATTTTCTACCCAGTAATTGCTGCCCATTTGCAGCCAGCCTTGGCTGCTGGGGACTTCTGCTCCATCAAGATATTTCTGCTCCATTATGTCACGTTTCCTGCCCATCTGCCCTTCTGTGCTGTGCCTCTGTGCTACAGCTTCCCAGTGGCAGCTCTGACCCCACGGAGGGGAGGCAGCAAAGGGCCACAGTGCATCAACAGCAGCTGTGGTCAGCATTGGGGCAGATGTTAGAGGGCTCGGTGGAACCTTAGAAAAATACATCTCCTATAGGGATGCACTCCCAGCACTGATGTGGTGAGTGGTTGGGGGGCTCAGCTGTTGGCCTTGCAGAGAGAAGTAGTGGGTGGGCTGTGAGGTTGTGCTGCTGGCTATGAGGATGTGCCACCTTCCTTGTTCCACAGCCCTGTGTCACTGGCACTGCCCTGCTGCTGCCGGCTATGTAGGCAAAGGGAGCTGCATGGGCCCTTTGAGAAGCTGAAGCTCTTTGGTTGTTGTGTTTTGTTTCTTTTTGTTTTGTTTTATTTCTGTTGTTTCAATGTTTGAGAATTGTCTGAACCTGCTTTGCAACCAGCAGTGCTTGGAACCTACAGAAGGGCAGCAGGATGCTGGAAGTGTCTATTTCCATCCCCTCTGCACCAGGCTGTGACTCCATCCACCCATCCACTCCCATGTCTGTGAGCTGCTCGGCCCTGCCAGCCCCTTGCAGAGAGACCTGGGCTGGTTCCACAGCCCAGCAGTGCCCCTCCATCTCCCCATGGGGCTTTGTGATGCTCTCATGAAGCGTGGTGTGCAATGAGCTGTGGCAGGGCTCAGCAGTGTGCAGGGATACTGAGGAGGGCTGGGTGGGAGCAGCCCCCAAAGCCATTCCCTTAACTCGATCCTGCTGTAGTGACACAACCAGACCAGCAGCATTTTCTTTAACAAATATGAATCCCATGGATTTGCTCTGATGTAATTATGCATCCTGCATTAAGCCAATGCTCCAACTGTCTGTGGCTGCTAGCATAATTAAACTTAATGTACTTTTAATGATGTCTTCTTAACTCATGCATTCATATATGATTAGAACCAAACACGATGAGCTGTCACGAGTCCAGGAGAGCTCTTTTGGCAGCTCCTGATGGGATTTACATTGAAATATTAATAATGCAGATTTTGAAGCTAACAACATTGGTTTTGAAGTGGGGAAAGCTTGTCACACAGTTTGAGCTAATCTGAGGCAGCAAAACGGCTTCTCTTTTAAGTTCAGCCTCTCCCCGTCTTGCACATGAGCTCCTGCGATCAGAGGAATTTATGGTTTACTTTGTAAAGATGTCATTAAATAAGTGCCCAGCAGTGGCTGCTGCTGCTCTGCCCTGGCATGCTCGGTCTCTGCTCCTGTTCCCCTTTCCTGTTGTTTTTCCAGAAGCTCTGGCGCTCTGCTTTTGTCTCTGCTCCTTTTTGGTGAATGAGATCAGGCTTTGTCCTTACCCCACAATTTCCTGGTAGTGAGACATTGTTTCCTTGAGCTGTGCGCTACCTTGTGCAACAGGGACTGGTGGAGCTTTGGGATTGATATTTGGCTCCAGAGCCCTACTCACAGCATACTGCAACTGTTATTATTATTGTTTTCTTTTTCCAGTGGCCCAATGGCAGATAGGTCACCTTTTGAGTTCCTGAGAGCAAGTTGTGAAATTGTCTGAATCCCTTCCAACAGGAAAGCATCGATTTATTACGCTGTAATACTGATGCGAACAACACTGTGCACCTTTCATCTAAAAAGTCAGGACTTATAGAACACGACATGCCATTAATTCTGATGCCAGCTCAAACCGAGGAGGAAATGCTGCCAAAGGGATCCAGACAGCATGTTAAACCAGCCCTGCAGAGTAATGAACACACTTTGTGCAGTTACATTATACAATATTGATCCTTAGGAATGAAGAGGTACCTTGACAGCTAATTTGAGCCATCAAAAGCTTCTCTTAATCTATGAGTATGTATATGTGTGTGTATTACCCAATTAGTGCAAACACTGGCTAATTAAACTTCTCAGTATCCCCTGTTGAGGTGAGAATTGCTGCATTTCCCTGCTCTGGGGACTGCTCTCCCTTTGTCCATGGCCAGGAGCTCCCTCGGTACCAGCCTAGTGCAGAGGATGCCCTGAGCTGGGAGCGCTTGGTGCAGTGATGACTCCCTGGGAGAGTGTGCACCACCTTGACTTGTTTTCTGCACAGGATGGAGAAGGATGCACTATGCTGCATGCCCTAAGCTGTGAGGAGTCCCTCAAAGGACTTCTGCCCTTCTTTGCGTGACTTGGAAGGTGTATTCCTGCAGAGAAATGGGGTCACCGTTCCTTTGTGACTCCTGTAAATCCATCCTACCTATGCTAGTAAGATATTGTATTTTCTTTCTTTCAGCCTTCTCTTTCATTTCTACCAGAATTTTGCTCTTGAGGATGAGGTCCTTGGCATTAAAACTGCTACATAGCTCAGCCTTGGATTGCTATATTTTTAATTCCCACCCAGGTTTCACATGCTATTTGTATGTATGGAATGTGCTTATTACAGCCATTGCTACCTTCTGCCATCCTTTCCCAACTCTGTTTGCAGCTGGGCCATTGAAGTGTGCACCACTCCACTGATGTCACCTTGCTGCCCAGCGGTGTGATAGGCTGTGAGATCACTTGTGCCTTAGGCAGAGCTGGATTCACATCTCTCTTCCCATCCCAAGGAGTTCATGTGCTGGCTATGTAGTGTTACAGAGCTATCCATAAGAATACCACCACCATGTGCATACATAGCACAGCCTACATGTTGCAGTCCTGAAGGTGGTACTAATGGACAAAGGAAGGAGAGATGGGGATGGAGATAAAGGGGTGGTGCTGGAGCAACATGACCAACAGTCTCCTTGGAGCACAAGCAGTTTTGGCACTAGCATCTTTTGAACTGGGATCTGCATGCGGATTTTGCCCTGCAAAGCCCTGCCCTGCTGCAGATAAATGGGCTGCCATGAATGGCAATGACATCACTGTTTTTCTATTAATTAACTGGCTACCAGAGATGCAGGCATGAGGTCTTGCACCAGCAGCAGGCTGCCAAGCCACAGAACCAGCAGTGATGTTTGGCAAATTGATCTGAGCTCATAGGTAACATAGAGGCAACAGGGGAATCTGTTTGTAGAGATGTCTGCAGCTACAACAGCCATCAAAGAACAGGCCACAACAAGTTTCTGAAAGGTATGTGCAGTAAATCTGGTACATTTGCTGATAGAAAAGGCCTGAACCCATCCACCCTATTTCCAAGGCGCTGCTTCAGAGCAATCTCCATGCCATGTTGGAGAAGAATATCCACACCCCACTATGATGGGTCACTTGAGCTTTGACTTGTGCCTCTGTCCCAAACCAATGTATTAGAATCATGCATCAAGACATCTAATGGTGACCACTGGGTTACAGCAAATGTTGTTGTATGTGCCCCTGCCCTGTCTCTTCACTGAGTTTAGACAAGAGAGAGATTTTTGCTGTGTTTGCAGGCAGGTATATGCATACACAAACAAGTCGAGACAAAATTCTTTTGTTTCATCCCAGCCTTCTGCCCTGGTACTGAGTTTAAAAACCCATAGCAAAAGGATGGATTGGGTGATGTATCTGTTCAGTATACAGTATTATTTGCTTCATCAGCTGTTGAAGATAGTTTTATTTTCGCTGGAGACTTTCTCATAAGGGATATTTGCTTTTGCAGAAAGGGAATTTTGTCCTGCTTTTGTCAAGAGATAAAGGAAAATTTCTTGTGCATATCTGCAACCTTACTGGGAATGAAGAGCAAACCACTGAAGGAACAAGGAGACCATTTTGAGATGAGGTCCAAGCTCATCATACAGTACTGGTTGTCCAAACAAGTGCGGAAGACCAAAATGTATTGATGCAGAATAGTCTGCCCATGGAAAACTTTTCTCTCAGACCCCTTGATTTGGAGTTTCTTGTGCTTTGAAGCCTGAGGGTTCACAACCTATTTCCATTAATTCTGACCCTTGATGACCTCCTAAAACTTACCAGTGGGTGAAACCCCCTTGGGAATGTTGGAGAACTCGAGTCTATAACCACAGCCCTGCGGGGTGAGCTGAGATGCCCGGCTGAAGGCACTTGGGAGTCTCGGCTTCCCCGGCCAACACACAGGAAAGGTGCCATGGGGAAGGGGCGTCCTTCCACATTTGTGACAACAAGGGCTACCTCAGAGCGTGGCACTAGTGTAGAATTGGGATTAGCAGTTAGCATTGGCAGCTGTCCACGATGCTTTAAATCCCACTCTATTTCCCACTTCAACAGTCTTTTGAAAGAGGAATTAAGCAGGTTAATTGCATGACAATTGAGTGAGAAACATCTTGAATGTTTGAGCTTCTGAAACAGCATGACAGCTCCCAGGAAAACCAATCCTGGCATGGATTTTTGGACCAGTGCTGGTTCTGAATTCTCCCTCAGCTGACTAGATCTTCCCTCAGTAAAAACAAGCTAAAATCCTGAAATTGCCCTCCTCAGAAAATAACCTCATAGAACTCTGAACAAGAATTAAAATACTTAACTTTGAACCCAGTGAATGTTCAGTTTCCTGACTCTTGGGAAAATATTAGATAGATTCCCAATTTCAACCTGAAGTAGTTTATTTGGCTGCTGTTCACAAGTCAGACACAGCAATAATCAAGGAAATTTTGTTTGATTCAGGTTGGGTAATATTGCCTGAGGGGTAACATCATTTTCACTTCCATACATCCAGCACTGGCACAAAACAGCATGGGACAGGTAAGAAAAATGGATCATGGATCCGTGGTGCTAAAATTCCAGCTGATAGTTTCACTCTTGTGTAAATAATAATTGCCAATAAAAGTGTCGAAAAGAGAATGTGAAAATAAAAACACCGTTCAGTTTGTTAAAGCAAAATCCTGCGCAGAAGTGACAAAAGAAAAAGAAAGGAAAATCAAATAAAAAAAGAGTTAAAATAAATATAGCTGGTAAATAAAAGATCCAGGTACCAAAGAGCAAAATTTAATGAAAGCCAAAACTGTTAAATATGGATTCCTGTTGAGAAAAAAAATGTCAATGTCTTTAAGAGTTTGACCATTACTCTATTTTTAAGAAAAGTGTAGTAAAAATACATATTACAAGTTAACATTTTTCCACGCTTTTGTCCTATTCCTCTTTTTTTTTTTTTTTTCTTTTTTCTTTTTTTTTAAACCCCGTCACTGATCAAAGGCTTTTGAAGACCTGAAGGCCGCATCCCACATCTTCATGTCACAGGTAGCCAGTCCTGGCACAGGCGCACTGCTGCCCACAATGCCGTCGATGTCTGCGTGCCCAGCTGGGCTCCCTGTGACCTGCCACCATGGTGATCATGTCTTTGGAGGAGGACAGAGCACTGGAGGGCATGTCAGCCTTTTCTGGGATGTGGCAAGAGCTGAGACAGGAGATGACTCTGAGAGCTGTAGACATGGAAGCAGGCTAGGTTGAAGGATTGCTCCGACCATGTTAGTGCTTACTTAGGACTGAAGTTAAAGTTAAGGAAAAGAAAGTGGACTAAAAATAGCTATAATCAACACAAAGTGACTCGTAGAGGTGTTTGGAGCAGCTGATGACAGAGCTCATGTTTGGTGATGAGAGGTGAAGACCACAAGGGTTTCCAGCAGTGGAAAACACACTGGCACAAGGCATGCTGTGCCTGAGCTTCAGACCTTGACTCTTTGACTTGCTGGTGTCCAAAGCGTTGCAAGACAAGCAGGTAGATGGAACAGATGCTTTGGACCAGGCTGGTGTTAAAGGTGGTAAACGTATTGCTCTACAGAGTACACTAATGGAAACTGGTGTTCAGGCAGTTTCCAGCCCTATGGACAGCTGTATGGACCAATCCTCCTCATAAACTTGTGCCAGTCATTTGCCTGTATAACTTTGTCTTCACTTGCATCTCTTCCTTTTCTGATCCTCACTTGCTACGTTGCAGGAAGGAAAAAAAAAAAAAGAGAGAGAGAAAAAAGCAGTTCAGAATGCTCCGATAGCAGCTCAGTCCCTGGGCAGATATTTGCTGAGTCCTGTGAGAAGCTTTGAACTTTATGTGCCATCGGTGATGGGACAAGGCTGAGTGGATTCACTGTGGTCCCTGCCCCGCAGATCTTCTCTTGCTTTAAATACTCCCCTGGTGATTCTTCACTTCCAGGGAAGCATCTCAGGCCCACCAGGATGGGAAGTGTTTGTCCATGCCAAAGATTCACAGAATGAATCTTTTCTGTGGTTCTGGAAAGCCGTCATTGTCCCTTTGATTCCTGTAGCTGGGCTCCCAGCAACCTGTCCCTCAGTACAGGTTTCTGCAATATCAAGTTTGGTGTCAGCAATCTGCTTTCCTAGCTTGGGGATGCTTTCCCCTCGCTAAGGATACACGAGTGGGAATCTGCTACGTTTGGCATATTACCCAGAGAACAGACCACAGCTTGACAGGAAGGCTAAGTCTGACCAGCTCTGATGCAATCATATGTCATGGATGCTTGAATGAAGCTCTTATAGGATCTCCTTCACATTTGCTTCAGCAGTTCCTTCCAGAAAGCCACTCCTGCCAATTCTCTGAAAGATGTCCCTTTTGACTAGAAAAATGGCCATACAGGGATTTCAGAGCAAAATAAGCTGTGTTATTCCCATTGCAGCCCCATGACTTCTAGTGTGTTTTACTGATTAATAGGCAGCCATCTAGAACTGGATGTCTTGAGATGATATTCCCGGCTCAAGGTGGTTCCCTTATGTGACCACCAAAGAGGGAGCATACACAGAAGCTAAGCAATGAAGAACGGGTTCACAATTGCTTATTAGCCTCCAGTAACCCAGGCAGGAGAGTGGCATGTAAGGGGAATACTGCATTTATCTTCTCTCTTCCATAAATAGCAGCTACCATGATCTTAGACCAGCCACCTGTTCTAATACGCCATGCAAGATGCTCTCCTCTCCAGGCACATGATCCTTCTCTCGAACTGCCACTCACCATCTCTGGAAGAATCAACACTTTATCATCAGGTTACCTGGGGTTTCCAAACTCACTCATATCTTTGCCACTGTAAGACAGCCTCACATTCTTTTTCAGTTTCTTCTTGCGTCGAGTCCTTCCTGTTGCAGGGAGAGCCATTCGCAGCTGTCTGCCTTGTTGCAATAACTCCACACCCCAAATTCACAACAGAATCACGATAGACAAAAGGGGTTGACGCTGACACCCTGCTGGGAGTTCAACTTGTCATTCATTGGAATTTCTTTTTGCTGTTAGTAGCTCAGATGTTACAGTTTGCATCCTGAACTAAACCAGATTAAAGGGCTGAGCAGGAAAAGGGGAAAGGACTGATGTTACCCTGACACCACAGGAATTAGTAAGAAAGAAAAAAAAAGTATATATTGCACACACTAAGACTTATTAACAACCAAGTTAAAACAAAATGGCATAGTCCTCATTAGTGTTCCAGTGGTTCTTTGATCAGGGATGGTTCACGAGTCTGTTAAATCCCATTATGCTCTCCTTATTGCAGTACAGACCTGTTTCTGTTCTCCTGCCAGTGGATCTGTTTGCAAAAGAAAAAGGGAAATAGATTTGATTTCCTCGAGAAGATCCATCCAATTGTCCCTTCTGTCATCGTCATTTGTCTTGTTGGTGTTGGGTTTGTTTTTGGCTCTGGAGGGGGTGGAGTTGGGCTGTCCCTGCTCTCACCCAGGCAATGGTTCAAAAGGCCAATTATAATCCCGTGGCTCCCAGGGACATGCCAGTGCTGTGGCTCATACACGGGATCGTCTGCATGGATTTTTGGAAATCGTGGCTGACCACACGTCCATTTTCTCCACTGCCTCCTGCTGCAGCCGGCCTGGGAAGGGTTGATGTCCGTATGGCTTCGTTGACTGATTGCTGTGGGATTAAACAAAAACCCTTTTTAGGAAAGACGGGGGGGTCTCCCCCTGTCCTTAGTAATGTTGGAGAAATTACAATACAAAACAAACGCTGTGTTTCTATCACTGTTCTCTCCTCCCTTGCCTTCTTTCACTCTTACTCACTGCATGTGCCTCCTGCACTTGCTCCGTTAATTCACACCTCTTCTACATTCAAAATTAAATGTTTCTGCAGTAATTTGGAGTATAAAGCAAATGTGCCATGTACAAAAGCTATTCTAACCCTACAATATCAGAACAATCACACTGGATCTGCTCATAGGTATTGGGCACCTTTTCCCATATATATACACTATTACTACTCCTGTACCGTTACATATGATGGGCTCTGACTCACCGCAAGCATATGTTTAACTTTCCATATGCAAGAAACTGAACTTGTACCTTTGTTTTTGTCTACAGAGGCAGCTAGGAAATGCAAACCTAATTCAGGAAACTAAATCTCATCTTCCTGTTCCAGATCCTGTCCAAAGCATTTTTTTCATGAGATCTAAGGAAACCAGTTTCTCAGAATACTTAAACCAAGTGAGAAAAGCTATTTTGGTTTCTTTGCATTTATGGCTCTTTTCATTTTTTACCCCTTTTCTTATCCCTGTGCTCTCACTGTCTGTAGAATTTCCTGAATCTCAATGTCAAAAAGAGTTATTGCATGTTTTCAGCAAATGAGAAATGTTTTTACTGCTGACAAAATGTTAAGCATGTTGAGAAACGGTGACATAAAACCCAAAGGAAGGATTGCTTATCTTCTTTTTGATTCTGGGTAAGTCTCAGTGCCCAGGGAAGTGAAAATCTCTCTAAATCTTATGAAATCTGCTGCATGCTTCCTGTAACATACTGACTTCCATGCTCACGGAGAGTAAGAACTGGATATGTTACTGTTACAGCTAAGATCCTGCTGTACCCTTCTGTACTATGGTACCCATGTAAGGGATCACCTCCCATAGCCATCTGAGTCAAAAAGCACTTGTTCCACAGATACTGCATTAAATGTGCATTCCCAAGGCTCTCAAATCTAATCCTTCTTGACAGGACACAAATTCAGGCATACTGGGAATTAGGGCTGAAACAAATCTCCTGGGCCTTAGGAAGTACTCTGCTGGTAGACCATGACAGAATAGAGAAGAAGACATTTCAGGAGACATCAGAGCACAGTTTCTCTCTCTAATGATGTATAATTCTGACTTTGGAGACCCCATTTCACCTACCCTGGGTATCTATTTGAGAGAATGTTGTCCAACCAAGGTTCAAGGCTAGAAATCTGGCAAATGCTCTGAGCATCTGTCACTGCTGCCTACCTGCAAATAGTGCCAGCAGGATGCCAGCAGAGGGAACAACAGGATCTGATTCATTACTACACAACCTCAGTTCTATCTTACTGTTAACTGCTTGAGTTGGGGGATTTTTTTTTACTGCAGTAAAGGCTGTATCACACCAACTCCAACACACTTCATCCATGCTGCACACACGTTGCCATAGCCTGCTTTAAGGAATGGCAATGTGTTCCTGTTACCATTTGTGCTATGATTTCACTCTATATCTGGACTTTGAATGAGTGTTATGTCACATGTCTGATCTTGCATGAGCTCATGAGTTAGGATTAGGGCTCATTTGAGCCTCTCTTAGCTTCCTCTCGTGCTCCTATTTCTTTCTAGCAAGAGAAGTGATAAGGTCATTTCATTATCCCTATGTCTTTTCTTCCACCCATGTTCTGGGCTGCATCCATCTCCGAAGGCAGCTTTGGAGCCAGGGTGGTGTCAGAGAGAAGGTATGAAAGGCCTGGGAATGGGTTGCCACCTTCATTCGCTTTGATTCACTTCTGGACTTGTAACAAAACTCGATTAAGGCAACCAGCATGGCTAGTCCGAGCCCACCGATGAGGATATAGAAAACCCCCGCCACATTGCTGAGACTCAGAGCGCTTGTCTTGTCCTGGAAGAGAAAGGAGAAGGGAGGGTAGGGAGGGCATGTGGGAAGGAGAACAACAAAATTAATATGAGATTGCTCTGGTAGAGATACCGTACAATATAGCAACGTTGGCATTACATCACCTCCCTCTTTAAGTGCACAAGTGACATTTCTAAGAACATTTTCAATTCTTAATTTGGTGCCTATTAAATCTAACGTTTCCCTCACACAAACAAACAAACATTTTTTCAGCAGTGTGACTTTTTGTAAAGGTTTGGAATCGCCGTTTTTCAATCACGTCTAACTCTTGTGCTTATCCACCCAAAATGTCTGGTTTAAATTATTGATTAAAGGAGGAAAAAAAGTTCTCTGCCTCTGTGACATTTGCTTGTCCCTGATGTCTTGCCTGAAATAACCCGTTCTCTTGGAAATGCTCATTCCTTCATTCCTAGATTGTTTCCCCCGCAAATTCTGTTGCTGAGCAACACATTGAAATGGCTGGGTTTTCTTTGCTTTTCTTTTTTTTTCTTAAATCCCTTTCCTTTCTGATATTGAGGTTGAGGTGACACCTGAGCTGTCCTCATGAACACATTTCATTTCTCTGTAATAAGACAGTTATTTCATATGCAATCAAGAGCTGCTGAAGCATGTCTAAGCTAATTATTTGGTCTGCAATAAATAGGGCTATTAATGGACTGCTACTCACAGCCGGCATTTGTGTTCTGATTTTACAACGCCTAATGAATGGTCATGGCTCTCTGGGGAAGAGGAGAGTCTCAAAATGACTCATTTCAGTAGCAAGGTAGCTGAGCCCCCACATCCAACCCCAACATCACTCAGTGCCATTCTTCAAGTGTGGTCCATGCTGACCAGGTGGATTTGAGGCATTAGGATCACTCTGGGCAGTGGTAGGACCCAAAGACTCGGCTCAGCTCCATGTGCCAGGCTCTTGTTTTTTAATTTAAAAAATTCATATCTCTTTATAGTCCACCAGGCTGAGATGCCGTTCTCCATGGTCCTTGTTGCTTTGCAACACTGACTCAATATGCATTTCCATTACAGTTTGCCCAGGGCAGGTCCAACAGGTCAGTGTCAGTCTATTGGAGTGATTAGGGTTTGATCAGTGTTGATGGCCCCACCTACTGGATAAGGGAAGAAAACTGCGTAAAGCTCACTGGAGAAGGAGTAGAGAAACAGCATGTATGACTGGTAGGCATTTCTGTCATTGGAAATGAAGGCCTGGAGCAGTTCTTGGTGTTCCCCACTGCTCGGCAGAGATACAGATGGCTGGGTCACAGAGCTTGGTCCTTACCCTTCTAGGACAGTAGATTCATCCTCTTTCCTTCTCAAGTTTTACAATAAACAGCCCAAACTTTCTAGGAAGTACAATTTCTTAGGAAGCAGAAAGCTATAGTGGATCAACATCAAAAAGGTCTAAAACCAAACACCAGTGATTCCATGGACAGCTTTGAGTCAAGAGCAGTCTGTCAGGAACCAACATTGTCCTTCAGGCAGGTATGTTTTGTAAAGGATTCTGTCTTTCAAAGAAACTGTTGCCAAAAATGTTAGATTACAAGACAGAGAAACATTCCAGTTTTAAAAGGCTGCCATCACAGAATAGATCATCTCAGGATGTTTTACTGCCTCTCCTTCATCTCATCCCATTACCCACATGGAGCTGCAAAGCTTTCTGTCCACATGGAACACGTGTCATTGGTTCCGGTGCCCCAAGGAGAAACTTTCCATTGAGAGCCTTCTGCTGAAAGATTTGGAGCTGTGATGAGGTGTCACCTCTGCTGCACTTTGGTCACTGTAAAAATCTCTATGCGTGATTTCATTTTCCATTCCTCAATGACTGACATTGCTGTCAAGAGATTCATCACTGTCACCATTTGTGTTACTCTGCTGCAGACGTGATGGTCTCCACTGGTGGACAGCTTTGGTTCCTCTATTATGTAACGATCACACACTGGTCAGTTTGTAATCTTGTCGATGCTTCCTCTGTGCTCTTTCTAATGAGAGATTTCTGCAAATGTCCTCTTAGTTTCTGCAGTTTTCCACATTTGAAGGGTAATATATCTGGTCTTTTATAATCTGCCTTCATGCATTTTTTTCTCTCCCAGGTTTGACTGTACTTTTGTTCAGCTTTCTCTGTGCTGATTACTAGGAAAAAACTTTTAAGCACCAGCTGAAAAATTTACAGAGTTTTTTTTAAGCAAAGATTTGGAAAAGCGGAGCAATTACTCTGAGAAAACTGGGTTACAACACATCATGTATTCTGCCTCTTCAAAGCCAGACTGAAGGGGCTGCACCAGCTTGAAGGAGGGACAAAGTCCCTGGAGGTGGATTGCCCTCCTTGACATCCTAATCTTTAATCCTGGTCCCTTAATGAAAAGTGGCTGATTAGCATGTGCTTAGGGGGAAAGATGGGACAGAGGAGAGGGCAGAACTGCCTATTTGTCTGTCTTAATAATAATTTTCAACCCATACTTCCAGTCTGATTTGACAGAGGGGTGGAGATGTTCAAGGTACGAAAGATCTTCAAGCTTTGTGAAAAAGCCTTAGAGAAGAAAAAATGCATTAGTGCTCCCTCTCAAATAAAGCACCAGCACAACTGGCCATCAGGGTGACCTGTGACCCATGGGGTCTTTGACTTCCAGCTACACATCCTTGGAAAACCAAGTTTCATGGGAATACATGAATTTGAAGTTTTGCAGGCCACAATATTCTTTCAATCTCACCCCAAGTTCGTGACTCATGGTCCAATTGGAGACAGTCTCAGCCAGATGTAAGGGTAGGAAGGTCTGGCAGCCAGAATAGGCTGGTTCTTCACATCCACTTCCTTCCTGATGCCACACCAAACTGACTGGTAAATGAGAGATGGACCAAAGCAGTTGACTTCACCAGTATTTCACACAACTAATTTTAGGCCTGCTGTGAGGTACTTGCATTTGCTTTGCAGCAGCCATTACCATTACCACCGCCATTACCTGGATGATTTGGTTGAACTCAGTTTTCTCTTCCAGCAGTAGAAAAGCCAAGGAAACCCCAGTGAGGCACAACAGTGGGCAGACTTGCTGGGATGGGAAGAACAACTATATTTCTCCTCTACAGTCACGATAATGTTTCTTCCAGTGCAGGTCTGGGAAGTAAAATCGTTCCTTGACTTTTTGCTCATCCTCTCCTTTTTCTATCTGTTTGTCCTCCACTCCCAGTAGGACATTCAGAGAGGTTCTCTGGGTGGGAGAAGCAGTTTGTTGCTTCCATCAGCTGCAGGACCAGATGCACACAAAGGGTAGGGGACAGTGCACACCACACTGAGGCTCTGTCTGCTGTTTTGTTCTCTCTCCAGCCCTAGCAGCACTCCTAGTTACAAGGTCCTAAATGATGCTAACTGCCTGAGAGGACCCCCCTCCTCTCTGCTCAGGCTCTGACACCAGCTGCTCTCCCTTGGAGCTGCCCATCACCACCAGCTTGTCAGTGGGAGTGTAAAAATGTCACCGCTTGTCTCCTGCACGGCAGAATGCTGACGTGGGGGTAAGATTGGCAAGTGAAAAGAAAAACCCAGCTTTCCAAAAGAGCGGCCTTGTTGCTACAGCAACCAGGCACCTTCCCGTCTGTTCCTCTCCAACGTGGCACCATGTCTTGTGCGCAATTATTTATCCTCCTTAGCTGAAAGTCATGAAGGCCAGATTTCCCCTGTTTCACACTGGGAATGCTCCCTTCTTGCACCCTGCACCCCCAGAACCTGCTGGCAGCGTATTGAGAGTGTTTACATCAAGTGCTGGGCCACCCTTACTGTGGCAAGAGCTGAAGCTGAGTGATGAAGGGCACAGCACCAGCTATTGACCATTGGTATCTCAGTTCTGTAAGGCAGGGCATGAGCACATGCACGGCCAGCCATGGGGTAAGGCTGCCCAACAACGAAAAGACACATTTGCTGGAAGAATCAACAAATCAAGGCAGTAGCAGGGGGTGATCCCTATTGATATTTTAACAAAAGTTCAATTCTTGCAACTGAAGAAGAGGAATGGAGATCTCTGTGTCTTCAATGAAGGTCTTTTTGATGCAAGAAGCTGTCTGGCTGCCCCTGAAGCAATCTGCACCTTGCCATTCTGATCTGGACAAGTTTCCATTCTCCCATTGCCTTGCAAATGACCCGAGGAAGAAGAGAATCTAACATACCTGATATTTAGTGTACAACTTGTCATTACCCTCTAACAAACAGAGACAACACTCTCAAGCCCACAGCAAATTTTATAGCCTGCAAAAAAAGCTGTCCATTATGTGCTTGCATTCAAAATGGGATCCTCTAAGGGAACTGCATAGTTACAAGGTGTCTGCTGCAAGAACATGGCTGCCTGGCACAGGAAACTGGCTGGGATTTCCTATGGTCTGGTGTTGCTGTGGTGGTCCTGGATGACCACTGAGCATGGCTGGTCCACACCTCCTGCTATGGAACAACTAATCCAAATTTTCCTCACAGCAGAGTGCCTGTCTCTGGAGTTTTAATGTTTCTGTACGGGGATTTCTATGGGTAAGCGCTAGGCAGACATCATATAGATAAAGTGTCGGGTTTAAAAAGATAGGATACACAGCAGTCAGCTACAGGCAAGGAACATAATTCAGAACCAACAAACATAAACCCAAGAAACATCAAAGATTTGTCTTGGCTCTGACTAAACCCCTCTGTACAAACCTTACATCCAGCTAGTCCTCACCCTCTTCATTAACACTCTTTCATCCTTCTAAGGAACAAAATTAGATAAGGCCAGGTGGGTGATAGGTAGGTTTGTCTGCCTAGCTGCATTCCTGAGAACAAGCAAGCAATGTCATTAGCAGAATTACTATTCTATTACTAGCGCAACAACACACCATCAGTAGGATAAAACTAAGCTGGCTCACGATGGTCTAATGACAAGCAATGTCATTACTTGCTTGTCCTGCAGGAGAAAGAGGGCTGTGTTGATTCTGATGCGGGTTTCTCTTACTGTTTTTTCATTGCTGCTGCAGTCATGGTGCAGATGCTAAGCAAGGAACAGAAGTAGTACTACTGTCTGTCAGCTGAGACTCATCACTGTGATCTTCCACTCATGTTAGAGGCTTACATGGCTTTAAGGTTTGTGCCTATTGATTTTGCACATGAAGTTTCAAGCAGGTCTCATGACTGTATGACCCAATCTCATTTATTCACATGTAATTCACATGTGTGAGCAT
Organism: Coturnix japonica; assembly: GCF_054131305.1. Taxonomy (NCBI): domain Eukaryota; kingdom Metazoa; phylum Chordata; class Aves; order Galliformes; family Phasianidae; genus Coturnix; species Coturnix japonica. The sequence continues at coordinate 4,688,518 of NC_140680.1, read as the reverse complement.
GTTTATCAAGCACATGTAAATAACATGTGATCAATATCAAGGTCAGATAATCCACATAAACCCATGTGTCCCAAACCTTGTGTTTCCTTCCCTGTTGGTTTTCCTACTGTGTGGAATTAGATGCTACAGCTTTTTTTTTTTTTTTTTTTTTCTCCCCGCCAGAATAGTGATGATAAAGTACAGCACTGTAGGGCTACGGTGTTTTAAACTAAACTGATTTCATATCCATTTCCTTATGGGCATTTTATCAGCTATGGGATTTCTCTAGCACTAATGCATGCAGGCTTGTGGTGGAGGTATTGTGGAAGCTGTGTTGTGGCTCGAATTTCCCAGCAGAAGTAATTACTTTTCATTCATATGGTGACTACTGCTCAGTTGGTTACCTTATAAAATATGCACACTACTGTCATACAAGTCCGTTCGATTTCTGCCTGAGTGGGACCACTGCCATATTG